>NC_135573.1:132942500-142942500 GCF_965152235.1 Eretmochelys imbricata
GTAGCTCTGTGGGCCTGGGTTCTGGACTGCAGGATTGCATCAACATACTATTCTTCAGTGCCCCAGAGAAGTTTATCTTTGTCCACTGTGAAAATCTGTCAGACTGAAAAGCACTATTTTGCAAGATTTCAGATTTCAAACAAGCTTCATAAAGAAGCTGAAGATATACAAGTTTATGCTATGAGGAAGCAGGGAGAGCATATCTTTAAATCCTTTGACTTTACTGAAGACAGTCACAAAGGTGACTATCGCAAGGGTTCTGGCTATTTTTGATTAATTCTTTATACCTGAGAGAAACTTGGTTTATGAAAGAGTGTGTTTTCATCCAAAAATTAAAGAACCAGCGGAAAATGTTGAAAGTTTTATAAAAGAGTTCTTCATACATTGGCTGAAATCTGTGATTTTGGAAATGCAACACAGGAAAATATCAGAGACAGACTGGTTATGGGTTTACAGATCAAAATATTTCACAGCAGCTACAACTTAACCCTAGCCATGGTCATACAGAAAGCAAAGCAGTCTGAACTAGTCAAACACCACAACAAAAGGCAGGAGCAACTTGAAACACCTGCAACTCGCTTCAAAACTATAAACCTCTACCACACAGACCTTGGAAGAGACTAGATGAAGATTTATGCAAAGTCAGAGAACATCATTACCTGGTCATATTGGACTATATTTCAAGGTATATACAAATTATGTACTTGGAAGATATAAATATGTTATCAAGAAATTGAAGAGCACTTTTACTCATTTTGGTTTTGCAAAACAACTAGTGATGAACAATGGACCACAATTTACTACAGCAGACTTTATGTTATTCCAACCAAATATTAATTTAATCATATTACTAGCAGCTCACATTCCCCCACAAATAAGTGAAGAGGGTGAGAGAGCTATACAGATAGCCAAGAAAATGCTATAGCAAGAAGATCCATTCCTTGGTCTTCTGACTACAGATCAATACCAATAGCAGCTACTGGATATATTTCTGCTGGGAAGACAACTCAGAACTACTGTTCCAATTTTGGAAAAGAATATCTCCAAAATGGGAAGACGTGAAGACAGTGGCCAAACTGGATAAAAAAAGCTAAAAGAGCATAAGAACATTTCTACAACAGACATGACTCAGTTAGAGAACTGCCAGGTCTAGAGCCTGCTGACACCCAGTGACCATGTTCATGTCAAACTGGATGGAGAAAAAAGGATGGACAACTCCAACTGTCAAAAAGAGGAAAAAAAATCAGCCCCCAGATCATGTGTGATTGTGACCGACACTGGAGAGTTCAACAGAAACCACTGACATCTACAGTTTGTATCTCAGAAAGAACAATCAACATAGCAAACTCTACAGATGGTGATGCAGAACGAGAAGACAATGACTCAGAGATTCCAAACCGACCACAGCTAGTCATTGCAACTCATGGACAGCCAGATGACCAAATTGTTACAGGTTTGGGAAGTGAAATTAGAAAAAAAATGAATATGATTCAGAGACACTTAACCGACTGATAGGTACTGAGCTTCAAAGATAGTGTGATAGTGTCTATTTTGTAAACAGTAGGAATGCATAACTTAAAGGGGGAGATGTAATGGAATGCTAAACTCTATATGTTCAGCTATGAGGTGGCACTGAGTGTAACATACTTTATTTAAGCTAACCTGGCAGAATATTAAAGGATCTTTAACTGAACAGTTCTCATGTGTATCACTCTGAGAAGTAACTTCTGTAGTCAGTCTATATCTGATATAGAAGCCTGAACTGTTAGTATTAACCCTGCCACCTGATACCAGTCAGCTCTGTGTTCTTGGGGAAACAGAGTGAAGTATCCAGACTGTCTGACTCATGAAGGACACCCCCACCAGCCTCTGCTTGAACCGAAATTGATCAGAAGACAGACTTACAGAAAGCAACGAAAAGGCGGTGGGAGACACACCTAAACCCCTCCTGACACGGGTGATAGGATTAAGGCAACTCCCCTAGCCTCATCTGCATCAAAGATGGGACAGGGAGGCATCTCCATTAGTATACAGACTGGAGAACAGAGATTCCAAGGCAAAAACCGCACTGAACTCTGGGACCAGAAAAAGCAGGGAAGCACTGCACCATGGGGGATCTCTGCTCCAGATGTTAATGAACCTATGCCAGCACACACCCAGCTCAGCAGTTATCAGACCAATTCTAGTAATGAATCCTTTATTGATATCCAAAATACTGAAGCAGCTTAATTGCATTGTGAGCTCCCTGAAAGGACCACCACCCATAACTAGGAGTGATCACTTCCTACTGTCTAGCCTAAAGAAAACCCTTGAGTCATCAGTTTACCCATAAACAAATCTAGTGTTCTCCCTTGAACCATTGTTGTTTCCCTACAAAAAACCCATACCCATGCTCAAGTGTTCTGATCCTTGGATCCAAACCCTTCATCAGTTCCACTGGGACTTCATCTTCTCCTAACTAATCGTGCTGGAAGCTCTGCCTGTCTCCAGCACTAAGGACCCTGAGCTACCACCATCACCTGGGAACCCCGACCAGTTCAAGCTTCATGGAGTGGTGGGTGAGATCCCAGGTCTTGCTCTCTCTCTGTTTTCTTTTCTACCTCAGGTATACCTTTTTAACCCTGACTTGTTTGATCAGGTATAGTTTTCTGTATATGACTTTTGTAATCTTTTAGAATGTAACTGTTATGTTTGTTTAGGCTCTCCTTGTATGGTTATCACTATTATTCAACAAATAACTTTTATGGTTAAACTGGTTTCTTCCCTCCCTCTCTCTCTGAACTTTACTTTTTTGTATGTCTGGCTTCCCCATTTACTCTGTAGCAACGCTTCTTTACCTAAGCTAAAGATCCCTGTAGCGCCCAAAAATACTGTGGGGTTTGCTCATGTGGGTTATTACCAGAACAACTGTGACATGAAAGTGGGAGTAGGGACGTGCTGAACCTGTGACATGCAAGGGTGGCAGCTTGGAAGTGCTACTCGACCTAGAGTACTGAGTCCAGGGGCATATAAGGGTGGCAGCTTGAAAGTGCTGCTTGACCCAGTCCACTCAGTCCAGGGGCATATTAGGGTGGCAGCCTGGAAGTGCTGTTCAACCCAGCCCACTGAGTCCAGAGACATATAAGGGGTCAGCTTGAGAGTACTGATTGTCCTTGTCCACTCAGACTGGCTGTGTGTTTGTGTGTGTGTGTGTGTGTGTGCATGCTCATCTGATTCTGGGGCTGGAGGAACCCAGCCCTGGGGAACCTAGGTCTTGCAGGATAGCTCCATTGGAGGGGACATGTAGAAGGGAGAAGTAGAGCTCCATATGAACACACAAGGGACACAAGCAGTACATTGATAGAATTATAGAACCCCCCCACAGAAGAATAACTCTAATAAATGAGTGTACCCCAAAGTAACGGGCAAATCTGGTAACACACCTACCCTGTAGAAGAAGAACATGACACATTTGTAGATCATCAACATAATTATATATAGGGACAGTAAGGGAGAGAGCTCTCTTAGTTCTGCATATTCCGCTGCCATTGATTGACGTGAGGTAACCAACTGAGAGTTCAAACTATAATGATATGTAACAGATGGGCTTGAGGAAAAGAGAAGTGGGTTGTGGTCTAGTGAAAAATGCTTCATCTGTAAAAGCTCAACGCCTTCTACTGCTGTCAGTAAATTGAATTTATCTGAAGAAGAGCTGTATACAAAAGACTTCTAATTTCAAGTCAGACTGATCACAGTGTACAATACGTGTTCGTGGACTGTGTCATCAAGGCTTTGAGAGATAATGCCCCCCTACTCCTCACTGAGGCATACCCCAGGCATAGTGAGTTCTTCCCACACCTTAAAGTCTGGGTCCGTTTCATTACAGTGGAGCCTTACTGAATTCCACCACAGTGGGCATTGCTGGATTCCATGGCAAAAAACAGCTTCATAGAGGCAGATATGGCCCAAGCCCTGGGTATTCCAGTACAAGTAAAGATGATTCCCTGACCCAGTGGAAAGTATGTATCACTCACTCCTGCCATCAGGTCCAGTGAAACAGGAGATTGTGCTTCTGGAAGTTGCCATTTGGGATCATCAGGAAGCCCTTCAGTTCGGGATGATCCACTCACCACACTTCCCATAATCCTAGGCAATTCATGGCTTGCAGCTCATGATCTGCACATCCTTTATTATGAGTGCCAGGTTAGCTTCCATGCCCAATTCTGCCAGCAAATCTGCCTGATGAATCCCAGAATCAAGATACACCCCTCCCCAGGCCCTGGATATGGGTCAGGTGAGACCGCTACTAAAATTTTTAGCACTATCCCTCAAGTAGAGTGATTATGGTGATGTCTTCAAGAAGAAGAATGCCAACACCTTACCACCACTTCAGGATTATGACTGTCTGATCAAAATGCATCTATGTGATGTTGGGAATCTGAGCTGGCTGCCCTCCGTTCCTGTCTCTAGGAGAATCTGGCCAAGGTTTCTATATGGACATCTACCTCTCCTACTAGAGCGCCAGTTCTTCTTGTTAAAAAGAAAGATGGAACCTGCACCTATGCATGGATTACTGGGTCATCAATCAGTTTACAATCAGGAATAGATACTCTCTGCCACTCATCCCAGAACTACTGGACCATGTATGATTAAGACCAGGTATTCGCAAAACTTGAACTACAAGGGCCTACAACCCGCTTTAAATCTGAGAAGGGGATGAGCGGAAGACTGCTTTTCGAACTGGCACGAGCACTACCAATATTGGTAATGCTGTTTGGCCTCACAAATGCCCCTGCAACATTCCAGCATTTCCCAAACAAGGTCTTTCATGACATCCTAGACCAGTATAGAGTAATCTACCTAGAGGATATCCTCATCTTTTCTGAGGATCCTGAGCAACACATCAGCCATGTCCAGTCAGTCCTGGAATGGCTCTGCCAACATAGTTTAAAATAAAAGTTGGAAAAGTGAAGTTTTGACAGGTGCTCCATGGAGTTCCTGGGCTTCATCCTGTCCCGCAAGGGCCTCCAAATGGACTCTAAGAAGATGGAGGTGGCATGAACCTGGGTACTCCCCCCCAAAACATCAAGGATCTACAACACTTCCTGGGGTTCACTAACTTTTATAGGTACTTCATCTCTGTGTTTTCAGATCGCCCCACCGACAATGCATCTCCTCAAAAATACCATCTTCACCTGGTCTCTGGAGGTTCAACAAGCATTTGACCAGCTCAGCATAACCTTTACCAGCACCCAATATTACCCCATCCTAACCCAGTAGCCCTCTTTGTCATCAAGTCTGACCCCTCCAGTGTGGCAGTTGGGGCCATATTCTCTCAAAAATGCAGTTCCCAAAAGTACTTCCTCCCTTGAGCATATTATTCCCATAAGCTCACTCCAGTTAAACAGAACAACAAAATTCTAGGTAATGAGCTTCTAATCATCAAAGCAACCTTCAAAGAGTGGAAGGTGTTTAGTACCCAATACAGGTTTATACAGATCATAAAATCTTGAAGTATTTCCACCAAGCCAAAGCATTGAACCAGAGGCAGCTTCGCTGAGCTATTCTTCACGTGCTTCAGTTTCACCATCACATGCCACTTGGGGGGCCCAGAACAAGGTCACTGATGCCTTGTCCCAAAAAAGGGAATATCTCGCCAGCCAAGAGTCCCCGAGCTGAGTTCCCATTAATTCTTATATCCCAGAACGTCCTGGATGATGCAATTCCCTGAGACCTCATCTTTACTGATCCACTCAGCGGCAGAGAAGTAGCCTCCTCCCAAGGAACTTGAGGCAGCAAGCCAGTGGCAACGCCAGCTCAAGATGGCTTGCTCTATGTCAAGGACCACTTGCATAGTCTGCCAGGATTCTGTTAGAGGTATTATGGTTGTTACAATCTTTCCATAAGTAGGCCATCTGAATCACTTCAAGACCCTCCATTTGGCTGCCTGCTCCTTCTGGTGGCCCCAATGAGTATGAAAATAGACTCCTATATGACAGGTTTCAGAGTAACAGCCGTGTTAGTCTGTATTCGCAAAAAAAAAAGGAGTACTTGTGGCACCTTAGAGACTAACGAATTTATTTGAGCATGAGCTTTCGTGAGCTACAGCTCACTTCTATATGTTGATTCTTGTGAGACGTGCCAGCATCAAGATGCAATGCTCAAAATCTCTCAATATCCTACTGCCTTATGAGACCCAATCCAGACCTTGAACAGCTATTACCCTGGATTTCATAGTCAAGCTCCTCATGTCTAATGGGCACACTGTAGCCCTCACTCTGGTTGACCAATTGACAGAAATGGCACACTTTATTCCCATTGTGCTCCTTTCCTCTGCAGAAGAAATGTTCCAGCTCCTGGTGACTCATCATCCATCTCCATGGACTCCTGAAGAAATTCAAAACTGATGGGCTCCGCAGTTTGTGTTGTGGTTTTGATACAAAGCCCTATGATTGCTCAGAGTCCGCACTTACACTACCTATGACCCACAAACAGACGGTCAGTCCAAACAAGCATAGCAAGTGTTAGTATAATACTTGTGCTGCTTCATGAATTTCCATCAGAACAACTGATGGTGTCTCCTGTGACAAGCAGCATTTCTTACAAGAGTGTTGATCATGTCTCCAACAGGCAGAGTCTGTGTTGTGCAGACCCAGTCGTACCTGTCAACTCCATCAATACCGAGGCCACTGACTGGGTGTGCCAGATCCATGAGGTCCATAAAGAGCTCAAGGTATACCTGAACAAGGCCAAGGAAATTTACAAACTGACCATTGGCACCAAGGAGGCCTGGCATTTACTATCAGGCAACTTTGTGACTCTGCCCAAAACCTCTGCACCAACCAGCCATATTTATACTGGATTACCGATACCTTGGACCATATTCCATCAGCCAGGCAATCTACCCAGTGACCATGAGGCTTCAGTTACTCAGATCTCTCAAAATACTCCCAGTGTTTCACTTATCCTTGACAACTGCTTCACGCACTGGACTCAACCAATCCACCCCTGCCCCCACCGCAAGTTGTCCATGAGACACTGGACTCAAAAATCAAATGCATCTCTGTCTGGTACCTTCTAGGCTAGGATGGCTATGGCTACAAAGATCAAGCCTGGGAGTCAGCATCCCATGTCCATGCTTCTGACCTCATGGCACAGCCTTGCATGTAGCCCATCCTGTTTAACCCCAGCTGACAAAGGGCCACCCCAGAGGGGGAATAATGTAAAGTCCAGCAGGTCTCAAACACAGGACTGCAGAGCAACAAGGAAGCAAACACCTAAATGCTGCAACCCAGAAGCATCTGTAACCAGCTTGCAGTTTGCTAACCATGAACTGCAGTAGCCACAGACCATGGGAAGTCTTTCCTCAAGGGGACTGACAGGCAGCAGCCTCATGGCTCCTGATTGGCTCCCTGCCCTATACAAACCCAAGGGGTGTTCTCCACAAAGTGTTCCGGCAACAGTGTGGCTTTCTTGTAGATGCCTTGGCCATTCTTGCTTCTTGATCTCTGCTCTTAAAGTCCTGGCTTCACCCTTAGCTTGGTTTGGATCTTGCCTCCTGATCAGGACCCTGAAAAGTGACTCCAATTCTGATCCTTGCTATCAACCCCAGCCTGGAATTTGACTATGAACTCCTCCGCTATTCTCAGTCTCAGGCCTGACCCTTCTCTGACCCTTGGCCCCAACTGCCCTTATCAGGATCCTGACAATAAAGGTGTCTTCTTGCCAAAGGATTTGCCAGCAATCTGGTGGCATACATGTCGGTAGGGCGTCCAGGGCTTACTAAGGGTTAAGTGAAAGCAATGTCTCAGAAGAAACCCTTAAGGCAGGGGTGAAGAGTTGGTAACTTTTTGCAAGTCTGGGGTGACTTGTGTGGGGTAGACTCAGTGTTTGAGTGTAGGCCAGCGCACAGGTAGCTCCTGTTTGCTACATCTGACTTAAACCAGAGGTTTGCCTAAGCAAAGAGAAGGTGATAGACCTCCAGTAGTGCTCATTTGCTTTGTTCCTGAAGTTTCTGTAGCATCTGTAAGGACAGAACATGTATGGTACTGGCGTGCTGGGGCACTGCTCAAAGAGAGTAGAATCAAGGTGTGTTTATAATAATACAGAAATTAACTTGAAACAAGCAAGTTTCAAAATAGTTCAGTCAGCTCCCCCCCCGCCCCCCCACCCCCATCCTTCTAGTATGGGCCAGAAGTGGAAACACAGAAGTGCTGGGGTGGTATTGCAGAGTTATATGGAGCCAGGAGTACTGAACTAGAAATATGAGTCTGTTCTTGTGAAATATCTGAAACAGTTTCTAGACACAAAAAAGAGTGGATACATTAAAATAAAATGTAAATTAACATCCAAACATTGAGATACTTACCTAGCCCTCACTTACCTGAAATGGTTTGCTGTCTGGTAGTACAAAGGAACCAAAGTGGGTCAACATCCAAATGTTCACTACAGGTATCTATGGAAGAAATTCAGTCTTGGGCAGAGCGCCAGGAGAAGACCTAGTCACCACTTAAGTCCCACATAAGATCTCAACATTGGATGCATGGGCCTTGTGATGACCCTCTTCTGAATTTCAGCCTGTATGGGTATTCTCTTGTAGCTCGCGCTAGTCAATAGAAAAATATAGACAAATAAGAATCCAAGCATCCAGTGTGTGCCATACTCAAAAATAAAAGTATAAGAGAGAGGAAAAATAGGCTCATTTGAGGAGAAAATGTAACTATCATTTGCTATTGTACATACCTATGCTGTAAAAAGGCGGATACATTCTCTTGCTGTGAAATTGATGGAAAATGAAATCATATACAGCAATAATATTCCCTCCAGCATCAGTCAGGGTTTCCAATCCATTAAAAAAGAAAAACAGATTTTACAGGCTGCCTTTACTGACAATGAGAGGTTCTCATTAGGCCAGCAGGGGCCTTTCTGCAGTATGCTTGTCTAGTAAGCATCTACAAATGTTGTGATCTTGATGCCTTACATTTGGTTAATGCAGGACTGCCAAATGACTTTCATTTTTTTTTTCTGTATCAGAAATCTATCTACTTTATCAAATATGTGGCAAGAAATTTTTAAAATTGTACATTCCACTCATCCTCAAGGACTGATAAATATTTAATGTGGTGCCAGAATATTTTGATCGGTTGAGGACTATGAAAAACGCAAAGAAGATTTTCCAAAGCATTCACTGTCACATCTTGTGACTGACTGTTAATACAGGAGATTAATTGACTCTCTTACATATTCACTTGAAGATTAGTCAGCTTCTATTTACTCTGCTACAATAAAATTTTTCAGCTGTTATGCCACCTGTCCCACTGGCTGATTTCACACTGTCTGCATTTGTAAAAACATCAAATATTTACAATGGTTCTGTCAGTGTAACTTCTGAACAGTGGCCAAATGCACAGGGGAAATGAAAACTTGTTTCTTATACACACACACACTCTGTATTTGAAAAATAAATCGAAAACTCATGTAAAAGAGTGTCGACCAGCTCTTGCATTCCTCAGAGGTTCCTTTATTTGTGAATAAATGCAATTACCCCAGCATCTAACTGCCACATCACATGCTACAGATGCTTTGTTATTTTAGTAAATATTAATGAATGGGTTTATCGTTTTTGAAGGCTTACAGCTGAAATACTACTAGACTAGGCTTTTCAAGCCCATTATTTATAACAATGCAAATGTGATTGTTATTTATTTGAAATGCAAACCATATTATAATACTTCCCAACAGATTTTCAATTTTCAGCACTAAGTGAATGAATTATGAGCTGATTGGCATTCTATTTCTCTTTACACCTTTTACTTTTTATAGAATACACTAAGCCTTAGCACATCCACTTGGGAGTTCCAGCAATAACTAAAAACAACAAGGAGTACTTGTGGCACCTTAGTAGGGGGAAATTCGTTTTTGTTGTGACCCACCACTCCCAGTGTTTATTCAGGCCTAATTTGATGGGGTACAGTTTGCAATTAATTCCAGTTCTGCAGTTTCTCGTTAGAGTCTGTTTTTGAATTTTTTCTGTTGAAGAATGTCCACTTTTAAGTCTGTTATTGAGTGTCCAGGGATATTGAAGTGTTCTCCGACTGGTTTTTGAATGTTATAATTCTTGATGTCTGATTTGTGTCCATTTAATCTTTTGCATAGAGACTGCCCGGTTTGGCTAATGTACATGGCAGAGGGGCATTGCTGGCAATAACTAAGGAATGAATGGGCAGGTAGAGTAGAGTAATCTTATCCTGTGACCAACAGAAATGGCCCCTCTAGCGCAGTTTCAAGACTTTGTGTGGGCCGGGATAGAGAAGTGTATACTATGGCTGCACTTTTCTATGTGGCTATCCTGAAGTCTTTTATTTCCACACTTGTCAGTCTAATACCTTTCACAAGCCCTATATTGGACTTTTTACATCCATGTTAAAAATGAAAAATATATTTGTCTACTAAAAAGATGATTTTTTAAATTTATAATGGACTTTTTAATAAAGAGGCTGATTTGCCTTTCAACCGTGTTACATTGGTGCAAGTGAGAGGAGTAGTGGGTCCCTTATATTTATTTATGGTATGAGGCCAGATTGTTGCACAAGCTACCAAGATACATCTTATGTTTCTATGGAAGGCAAAATAAATGCACAAGCCTTCTACTTAGATACATAATATTTTCCAGTACCCTCTTGTCCTCCCAGCTCATAAAATGTAAGCCTTAACCTTCTCCCTGACAGATTTTAATTTTAAAACCTTTAGCTTCACACCAAGGCTATCAGTCAGCCTTCAAATTCTGCAGCTCCTCATAAACCATATGAACTGCTGTCTCCTCATTTCTTATGTCAACAGAATCTTCTCTTGAATTGCAAGCCTTGAACCTAGCATGAGATCAACTTTCATTTTGCCTGTTGTGCCCATTGTTTCTGAGTCATTTCACTAGGCATTACCAAGCTATTGACATGAGTATGATGGTAACGTCCATACAGTAATTTCCAGCAGCCAGCTTTATTCTGCCAAGATATATACGATTTTCTTAAATGTTATGATGATTTCACATTGAAACAATTTCTATTGCAAAAGTATGGATCATCAATATCAATCGTCTCCAGAATAACATCCTGCCACCTAATATATAAACCATTGTTGTTTACAGGGTTGTTTGTAGCTGTGTTGGACCCAGCATATTAGAGGTAATATCTTTTATTGGACCAACTTCTGGTAATGAAAGAGAAAAGCTTTCAAGCTACACAGAGTTCTTCAGGTCAGATCTGCCTAGCTTGAAAGCTGGTTGAATAAAAGACATCACCTCATCCATCTTGTCTATCTACGATATAAACTATATACTTTATGTTCAGCAATGCTAATATACTGTAACATTTAATACTTTTCAAAAATCTCCAAGTATAAATAATTTCAGTATGTAAGCAGTGTCAGGATAAGCTCCACCCTGACATCTGGTGGTGAGGTGTGGCAAGTTGTGGAAAAGAATTTCAGGGGCTGATCTCATTTGCATAGACACACCCACCCCGCCTAGAATGAGGCCATAGCTTCCCAAATGGTCACTTTGGCTGCTGTGGGATCCCCAGTGTCTCTGTTATTGGGGCAGGAAGAATACATTGTTATTACCCTGATTATGGGAACTGTGCTTGGAACTGTACTTGGCCTCACCATCAACTAAGTAGCACTCGCTAGGCAAGGGTCATGGGTTCCAAAACTCTGTGAATTGAGAGAGGCTGGGGACAAGTATTAATACTTGGTGGCATGGGATGAGTGGTGAGGGCCTTATATGCTAATTGCACTTCCTCCTCTCTCCACTGTGGAATAGCAGAGCTAATTATGATTCCGTTAGGAGTCTAGTTACAGGCTGCTGAGCTCACTTTGGGCTAATGGTGCACCAGCACTGGGGCTCCCCTACTACAAGCTGAATTCACCAAAGAGCTGAACTAACTAAGAGCTGAAATCACTGAGCGTTGTGTTAACTAGTGGGGGAGCCTGAAGATATATAGTGGAGCAGTTTGCGGGATGGCTGGAGTGCCTTGTGGACAGGCTGGTGGAGCAGTTCATAGAATGGCAGGAGCTGCTTGTGGGACGCGGATTGGAGCAGTTCGTGGACTGGCTGGTGGTGGGACGGCGGGAGCTGCTTGTGGGCCACAGAGTGGAGCCAAGAGAAGCAGTTTGTGGGGCAGCTGGTGGAGCGGAGTGGAGCAAAGGCCTATGGAGCTGCGGGGCGGTCAGCTTCAGATCATGTAAGGTGCTCCTTACCTCTCTCTCTCCCCCCGCCCCATCTCCACCCAGGTTGGGAGGTTAAGCTCTGCAGATAAACTTTTGAACTCTGGGGCTGCCCTGACCAGGGACAGAGACTTTTGGGTCATTGGACTTTTGGGACTTTGGGTGATTTGGGGTTGCTGGAGTCAAGAACCAAAGGGAAAGGGCATGCCCCAATTTGCTTGGGGTGGGTTTTTGCTCATGGGCTGTGTTATGAATCCTGTTGGTGGCGTTTCCCCAACATAATGCCACATTGTTTCTCTCTGTTATTAAAAGGCTTTTTGCTACACTCAGACTGTGTGCTTGCGAGAGGGGAAGTATTGCCTCTTGGAGGCGCCCAGCGGGGGTGGTATATATTTGTCCCAGGTCACTGGGTGGGGGCTCGAGCCGGTTTGCATTGTGTTTTGGAATGGATCCCATAGATGTTGAACCCAGCCCTTGTTGCTGCCATCTCTGACGGGCAGAAGGGTTACAAGTAATTAATTTAAGACTGCCCAGCCAAAATGTGATATTGATCTTCTTGTTTATATATGACGATTTTTGTAAAGTTCTATGTTCACAAGTACAAAAGACAAATTATTTTTACTAGCTCAATCCAAACCCCACTGAATTGAACAGGACTCTTTCCACTGACTTTATTGGGCATTAGATTGGTCTCTGTTAGAACAACATGTTTAATATTTTAAAATGTGGCCTGATCCTGCTTCTGCTTCTAGTTAAACGAACAGGACTTTTCCCTATTCCTTCAATAGGATAAGGACCACAATATGTACTATAAAACAGGAAAAGATGGACTATTCAAAATATACATTTATAAAGGAAGATGTTAATGTTTGTTTCTGTTGAACTCAGTCCACTGATCTAATTTCAATAATCAACTCGAAGTTGTGTAAAAAAAGGATGAGGCTGGGGACTGATTGTTATTGTATTAGTAGAGTTTGACTGAGGGCTGCTGGAGCTTCATTTTTAAGAAAGCAGGGAAGGAAACCACCAGCAGAGTGCCAGGGTGAGATGACCAAATACGTCAGTTTTCCATGTTATTCACACACATATATATTTGCTAATGCCTGCAGTACAGCTCTGTTTATTATCCATCTGCTTCCTGCCAATCAGCAGTGGTTCTATTGCACTCCAAAAAAAGCTCTGGTTGTATTAACAATAGTGGAAATAGCACTTTAAACCTTTTGTGATCTCTCTCTGCTGATGAAGTTGGACAGACAGCGGAAAATGAACAGGTTTGGGAATTGAGGGACACAGATTGGAAATCCCAATCCAAGGGAAATAAATTCTAATTGGAAGGAGGCAGGGTTATCTCCAAATGGGGCAGGGTGAAGGCAACAGTGCATGCATATGATCCTTTATTAATAGTTTACAGCAAACTTCATATCTTAGGGTTGGTTTAAATCTAAAATATTTCTCATTTTTCATTTGAAAGTCTCGGACTGCCTCCAATTAGTGTATGTCTGAACTGCAATCCCTGCTTGAACTGCCTTACCTGATCTCCCTTTAAGCTTGGTCGCTCAGGTCTTAGAACAGCGAAACTGAAGCAATGCACACCTCAGCATGAGCTGTACAAGCCTGCCTGGAACCCTGGATAATTACTTGTGGGACTAGTTTGTGCTGCTGTGGCTTCACTGTTCCAGAACCTAAAGAAGCTAGATTAAAGCTTGCTCGGGTATGTTGGCCTGAGCAGTGATTACACCCAGTGATTGCAGACAAGACATACCCTTAAAGTCAGTAGTGCAGAATTCTGTGGTTTATTCCTCTTGTCTGATGCAGTTTTTCATGTTGTTCACTATGGCTTTTATATTTGTCTTTTGCTTGTATGTAAAACAGCAAACAAATAATAAAAGGGAATGAAAAATTACTGGCATAAAAGACAACATGCTGCAAAGAGCAAATCTGTTACTCTCTGCTTTACGTTCCAAAAGTGAGTTTTATTTCTGTTCAATCTCAAATGTGTCTCAGCATGTGACTTTTTCTATTTTATGCTTCTGACTCTATTTTCAGAAGAGAAGAGCACTGCTTGCACCAGTCAAACATCCTGCATGACAAGAACAAACAAAACTTTGATGAACCAGACACTCACGCATGGAAATATTATTTTGGCTTTACTCTTCAAGGTCAATGCAATAATACTATGCTAATAATAGTTAAGAAAAATCTTTAGCAAAGGAAGGAGAAGGAAGACAGATTCATTATCTTCTGACATGATCAATAGGCAGAATTACCATATGGACTAAAAGATTAGAGGTATAAATCAACCATCAAAAGATGATGGTCCAGTAACTTTGTACCTTCTTCAGAATGAAGGGGGACAATTATTCCTCCATATAATTTCATCAGAAATTAGATTTATGAACTTGAACCTATGGTGGCAACTGCTTTACTTTTCTTTGTAACTCTACCAAATTATAAAGTCTTTATTCTGAATAGGCTCACACAGAAACTTTGAAGTCAAAACCCCATTGCTTTTTGTGGAGAGAGGATCCAATACAAGTCCCCATACCTGAACCCATCCGAAATATTTTATTCCTAGATCAAATCTGATAATTGAAGGGGCCTAGTGTACTGGTTTTCAATTCACCAAAATTCTTATGAAGATAACTAATCTTATATCGTTTCCAACATATAGGGCCCAAATATTATGAAAACAGGTGGTAAAATGACACCAATGACAAATCTCAAACATGAGCTCAAACTCTAGCTCTGTTTTAGCCCCAAACCACAAACCTTTGCTTAATTGTAAAGCTAATTTAGATCAAAATATAACTCCCTATTTGAGATCAGTATCTCTGAACTTGATATTGCAAAAGTCTACTACTCATGTACAAATGTTCTATTTCTTGTTTTTTTCATTTTCCCAATTAGCTTTTTAAAGAGTACCGTCAACATGAGATGAGATTGGCTCAAAACACCCTTGAACTGTTAGGGGGGAGGGTATCTTCATATAGGCACCCATGAGCTAACATTCAGGGACATTTATTTTGGTAAAAACATCATAACTTAGCAGCAGCAGAAGCGTTAGCCTGGAGATATGGTTACTCACTAACTATGGACTACTGAAGGTGCACCAAGAGTGTTTGATTTTACAAATAGTTCCAAAATACTGTTCAAAAACATGCAATCATTATCTGATTTAAAGTGCTTCTGGAATTTACTTCTTTGCAACTGGTCCCATGAACAATCTGTTCCAAATTTGCCATTTATTCACAGGGATACTTTGGGAGAGTCCCTTAATCTCTCAATTTTCCAGTTTATGAAAGTGGTGAGGGAAAACAATGCCTAGCCATCTGTATAAAGCTTTTTGAGATTCCTATTTCAGCATATGAAGCATCAGGGATGTCATGAAAAGAAAAGAACCCATCAGGGTTCCTCATAAGAGAAAGCTTTCTTTTGTTTCCAAAATGTTCCTGTTTTCTTTTACAAATTAGAAATGATTCCACCCAAACAATAAAAAGGAAATTAGCTTCTAATAAAACATTTGCAAATAAAAAGGAGAAAATTACTCATTAGAAAATGGCTCATTAAAATGAACCAAATCCTGGTGTCATTAGCACACCCATTTTATGCTACCAACTCCTTTCTCCTTACCATTGCTCCAGCAGAGGGGAGAAGGCTCCCCTGAGGGAGCTCTATCCTTTAACAATTATGAAGGGGTTAATGAATAACACTCCAGACCCAGTTTTGATCTGACTTATACCAGAGTAAATCAGGATTTAACTTCACTGACTTCAGTGAAGTTAATCAGTGTGAGAACAGAATAAGAATGTAGATCTCTTAAAATCTGTTGGGAGAAGATGGGTCTTTGCATTTTTTTTAAAAAAACACAAATTGATTTATCAATAAGAATAGCATAATTAATCATCACATAAAGTACAACTGCAGAATAATTCATTCTGAATAACATCCATTACCAATTTTGGCAATTTCATCACAGGTTCAAGACATTTTTTTTCCCCCCATTATCCAACAAGCTCCAAATGAGTGACTTCTTATAACTAATATCTCTGTTCACTCCTCTGGATGCACCAAATGTGGCTGAATTATGATGCCAATCGCTTAGAAAACTTGACGACAACTTAGAAGTCATTGACATTGCCAAAGACATTAAAGAGAATAGTACTATTATTTAGCATAGGAAGAAAATTATATGGGAGTACTGGGGAAAAACGCCATATGATACAAACAGAACATATGCTCAAGATCAAGAAGAATGTACCAAATACTTTGTACCAAATTGCTATTTATGACATATGAGGTGTTTTTAAATCTATGAAGCAACATGATTTTCTCAGTAGATGACTATGTGAATAATTTCAGGATTCAGCCTAACTTCAGTGATCTAACCGCTGATGAACTGAAACACAGTGTAAGTTTCCTGCATATACTCCAGAATCCAATGACAAATTCTAGGGACAGAAATGGTTGTCATAGACATCTTGCAAAAACAGAGAGAATTGCAAATGACTCTTCTACATGTTCAAGAAAGAGAGGGGCCTAACAAAGCTAAAAACACCCCAAATAGGACCCTGAAGCGCTTCTCAGGGAAAGATGTGTGGGAGGTCTCCTGCCAGAAGTCCAGGGAGACAGGCTGACAACCAGAGAAAGGGTCTGTGTACTTGGCACTTCCCAGATACTGGGAATGGTAAGCCTTAGGGGAAAGCAAGCATCCATATAAGCGGTTTTTCATTTTTTTAAGTGGGGGTTTTTAATCTGAAATATTCCATCTATGCTGGGGTGGCGAGGTCATCAGGAATGCATAGCAGAGATGGCTCTTTTGGCTCTACCAGCAACCAGAGATTTCCATCTCACAAAGGGGCTCCACAGCTGGCATGTTAGGGCAGCTTTATGGCCCCAAAATGGTTGGAGCAGTGTGCGGTGGGGGTGGGGGCTAGGATCTGACTGAATAACTACAATGGTATGTCCATGTTTGTGCCACCTCTTTCCTTCCAAAAAATCAATAAAATCTGTCTTAGGTTCACCTCCGTCACTATTTCAGTTTGGAACATGGAGATTTCCAGAAGTGCTGGTGCTTGCTAGACATATGCCATTGGATTGTATATACTGGGAATCTGAAAAGTATGTGTTATGATATTTATGAAAATATGCTTATGTCATAAATATAACGGGAAGGGTAAACCCCTTTAAAATCCCTCCTGGCCAGAGGAAAAGCCCTTTCACCTGTAAAGGGTTAAGAAGCTAGGATAACTTCGCTGGCACCTGACCAAAATGACCAATAAGGAGACAAGATACTTTCAAAAGCTGGGAGGAGGGAGAAAAACAAAGGGCCTGTGTCTGTCTGTGTGATGCTTTTGCCGGGGACAGAACAGGAATGGAGTCTTAGAACTTAGTAAGTAATCTAGCTAGATATGCATTAGATTATATGATTTCTATAAATGGCTGAGAAAATGAGTTGTGCTGAATAGAATGGATATTCCTCTCTGTGTGTCTTTTTGTAACTTAAGGTTTTGCCTAGAAGGATTCTCTATGTTTTGAATCTAATTACCTTGTAAGGTATTTATTATCCTGATTTTACAGAGGTGATTATTTTTTACTTTTTACTTCTATTATTCTTTTCAGAATCTGAATGCTTTTTCATTGTTCTTAAGATCCAAGGGTTTGGGTCTGTGGTCACCTATGCAAATTGGTGAGGATTTTTACCAAACCTTCCCCAGGAAGTGGGGTGCAAGGGTTGGAAAGATTTTGGGGGGAAAGACGTTTACAAACAACGCTTTCCTAATAAATAAACCCAGATAAACGTTTGGTGGTGGCAGTGGAAGTCCAAGGGCAAAGGGTAAAATAGTTTGTACCTTGGGGAAGTTTTAACCTAAGCTAGTAAAAGTAAGCTTAGGAGGTTTTCATGCAGGTCCCCACAACTGTACCTTAGAGTTCAGAGTGGGGAAGGAAACTTGACAGCTTATGATATGAATATGACATAACAGATAGACTTTATGCAAGAGGGGTCTTGTAAGATATAATTGGAAAAGTTATAATTTACTGAATGTGATTATCCAATGTGTATGCTTATCATTTCTGTATGTGCAATTAGGAATATTGACAATGTATTTCAACCATGCTACTTTGGGTGAGGGCCACTGCTAACTCTTCAGGTGCAACAATGGAAAAGCCAGTCAGGGCTGATGGCCCATCAGCGAGGACAATGGACTGTGAAAAGGCTTGGCCTTCCTGCTCCATACTTCACCTGACTCTGTAGTATCAGAGAGTCCATGAGCCAGTGGTTCTTGTCATGTGATATTAAACATTACCTGGGACTTTTTGTAACTTTCTACTGGAAGCGAAGGGGGATCAAGTTTGGGAAACAAAGGTTTCCTTACTTATGTAAATCCTATTTAAGGGTGGGGAGGAAGTTAAATGAGACTCTTCCTCTCCATGGCCTTGCTGCCCAAGAAGAAAGACTGCTAAAGCCACCTGAAGGGAAGGCAAGGGGATAGTCCAGACTGAGACAGGGATCCAGTTTGAAAAGGAATGTAACTGGAACTCTGAACCACAGAAACTTTTCACCCTACCTAAAATAACATTTAGGGTGAGAATTTACATTTTGGAACCTGTTTCTTAAGGTATATTGAGCTTAGCTTGTGTATTTTGCTTTATTTGGTCAGTAATGTGCTATGTTCTGTCTCTTATATTCACTTAAAATTCACCTTTTGTAGTTAATAAACTTATGTCTTATTTATAATAAAACCCAGTTTATGTAATTTCTAGCTAAGGGGGGCAAGAAGTTGTGCACATCTCTCTTCACTTTGAGGAAGAGGGCAAATTTTATGAGTTTGGGCTGTACAGATATTTCTATACAGTGCAAGACAGTAGTCTTTTGTCTCCCAAAAGGGGTGGGCACGTGAGTGCTGGGGGAGCCCTCTCACACAGAGCTGACTTCAGTCTGTGTCTGCAATGGGGTGTGTCCCTACCTGTGTGTGTGTGCTGCAAGAGGCCAAAGAGCCTAATTCAGCAAAGCAGGGAGAGGGAACCCAGGCTGATTGAGCAGGGGAGGCTCAGTTTAACCCCAGAACATCAGGTGGCATCCCAGAATGGGGGTCCAACCCATCACAATGTGTCTAGGTTGAAAAACTGAATTTCTTTATACTTTTCCTGGGTAACTTTTAATTCACTGGAAAAATAAGAATGGTATATCAAACCCACAGAAAAAATGCTCTCACACTGCAATCATGTTCCTTCAGTTTCCAGCAGAGTCTAAATCGTTATACTAGGAAAACCCTCCAAATTGCAAAATTATTATGCTCAAAATCAGATGAAGATATAAATACAGTTGGGTTTGAAAAAATATGTATAAAGCAGCCAAAGAAAGACTACTGCATAACAAAAAGGAGGATTTATGGCAAATATAGGAGTATTATTAAGAACTCAACGACCTTATTAAAAGGCATTTGAGAAAAATTAGAAGTATTAAGCAAAAGGGAAATGGGAAAAGGGAGAAGAGAGATGAATACAGAGGGCATTAGCTGTAACATATACCATTAAAAAGAGGTACACCCTAAAAAAGCATATTGAAGCTGTCAGGATCAGATTAGATGGTGAAAGAAAGGGGAAAATAGATTAATTTACTACAGTTGAAGTGTGGCCAAATTAATCTTAATTGTGTTCTTTTGTCATCAGATACAGTCCATATGGCTTCAGTGATACATCCATTAGTTCTTTAGGGTTTTTGTTCATTTCCTAAGCCTGGCTGTATTACTTTTCTCAGTGATGAAAAAAGGGACTTCCTCCAGAGATGCTGCGGCATGTTACTGTGATTTGAAACTGGCTGTGAATTTGCAGTTCTAATTATGGTTTGTTGGCTCCCACAGACCCCAGGACAGAGACTACAGAAGTGAAACTGAGGCTTGGTACAACCATAGAGCTTTTGCCTGTATATCTATGTCAACAAGTAGTCTGGAAAAAATCATCTCCCAGCTGACATAGCTCTGTCGGCAAAACCCCAGGAACAGATACATCCAGACCAAAAGAAGAGTGGCTCTGTTGGCACACCTACGGTCATTCAGGGAGACAGTGTAGCTGTTTTAGCAGAAAAACTTATCCTGCTGGTTTACACAGAGCCTACAGTAGTGAGAATTGCCAGCATAGCTAGGTCAGCATAGGTTCTGTAGTGTAGACAAGCCCTGAGACTGCCTGCCTCACTTGTCCCGTAAAGACACAAACAGCCTGTAAGGGCCAGACCAAGAGACCAATGGATGAGCAGGCAACCAAATGCAGGCCTGGATAAAGCTGCACAAGGCCAGAACAACCCCAATCTATGAGTTGAGTTCCGCCAGCGGTTGTGTTTGTGGGAGAGAGCTGGCTCCAAAATGTCAGGTTACAGCAGCTGGAGGTGCAGTAGCCCAGGAACAGCAACCTGCATCAGAAGGGAAGTAACTGTTTTTTCTTTCTCAGCCATGAGGTTTGAGACCAACCTGGAGGCTCCAGCTCCACAAAGGAGAAACTGAGCCACAAGACTCCACTGGGCCTGCAATATTCGGTAATTTTATCTAGTTAGTGGGCATTTAGTGTTTTATTATCGCTGTGCAACTAAATGGTTACTCATTTATTTGATATCCTTGATTCCATTGCCTGTTCCCTTTCCATTTTTTCAATTTACCTGTCTTTTCAAGGAATAAAACATTGTTTATATCTTTATCTGTTGATTTCCAGTACTTATAAATTGCTTGATGTCTACAAGTTTATGCACCTACCCACCAGGGGAAGCACCAAGGCCTTGTCCATATTAGCGGCAGCATGCAGGATACAGATAGCCCACTTTTCACTGCGGCATGTAGCTATCTCCACACCACAATATGTAGCTACATGCAGCAGTGAAAGAGAGTCAGGCAGGGGAAAGGTCTGTCAGAGCTTTTCCTCACTGCTTCCCTCCTACCAGAGCCTTTTCCCATAGCACTGTAGATGGGGGAAGGTTCTGCTTGGGTGTGTAGTAGAGAGCCATGTAGGGTATGTACCCTAATGTTCTGGCTTGTCTTTACTCAGTGGCTCACTGTTGACACTGCTACCTATCTGTGCTAGGGTTGTGGGCAGGGTATGTACTCTCCACACTGCCATAAATACAGACATAGCCTAAGAAGCTGGGGCCCATTAGTCCTAAAGTGGGTTGCCAAGCCCCTGAGAAGGGAGGAATTAGGGTCTCTTCCACTTTTGGGAACTAGGGGTAACCCTGGAGGGGATACATGTTCTTATGTCGAGGTAAGAACCCTCTGATCTGTTTGGTGGAGTGGGATGTACCACTGACCCTACTAATATGACCCCATTACCATATAGTGTCTGTGCTTATATCTTTTACAACAGGTGAAATGTATTTATTTATTCACCAGAGCTCACAAGTTCAGATTTTGCCGAAGGCAGTTTTACTATATATTCTAAATGAAAACTGCCTTTTTTTAATCTAGCAACTGCAGTGTTTGCATGACAGGGTGGGGAGAGCTAAGCCTGAAAGCTGGGCCTCCTGCTGGGAGTCTAAAAAGAATTTCCTAGATGCTCACAAGATGCTGTACAAGTCTCAGCATGTTCAGAATAAAATATACTTTTAAATTATGAATAAAATACTGGAAAACACTCTACTTGCCTTACAGTGATTGTGTACAAAAGATAATAGTAAGAGATAAATTGGATGAAGTTTGAGGCAAAGGGGAGTGGGAGACAGAAGGAGTCCCAGCAGATAAAAAAGGGAAAAGTAAACACGAAAAAAGCACTAAACTAGCTGAATGCTGAATTTGTTTAGAAACAAAAGAGCAGCATTATGTTTTCCATATAAATGAGAGATAGCTTACAAAGGATAATGGCAGATTTGGCAACAGCAGCATCAGTTTTGCCTTCCTATTTGGAGAATGTATATGCAAACATCTTGTGACTAAAACGCAGGTTCTGTCATGGTCTTCCTGTGTGACACTGGGCAAGTCACTTAAAGGGAGACAGTCATATTTACTCTTTTTAAATAATGTATATTTAGAATCTAAATAGAGCAGATTCTATTATGTTACTCCAAAATGTATGGGTTTAACAGGTAAAGTGCTCAGGCCGTTTTTCTGAAGACCCTCTGAACAATACCTTGAGAGCATATAGCCTCCAAGACTGGGTTGCTGCTACCTGCCGCAGGGATGCCCCAGAAGGGAACTGCTCCTGGGGAAGCCATAGAAGATAAGGATATATTTGGATCTGAGGCACCTTACCCCAAGTGGTCACTAAGAAAGGGTCCCTAGGCTTACTCCCTAAACGTTATTGCAAAGCAAGTTCCCCTCTCACCACTACACATGCTATTCCATAGTGATAGAATGGAAATCGAATACAGTTACTCACACTGACCTTTCTAACATCTAAATTGGAGTATTAAGTAAAACTACAGTTATGCAAAGACAATTAGAAAGAAAAGTTGGTAATGTGCTTCCATTATCACCTATCAAACTACTGTTATGCTGAAAAATGCCAATGACTGTCATCAGATGAATATGACTCCAAGACCATTACAGACATGGTTAAAATCAATAGACGTGCCAAGCACTCTTTCAGACTCAGTGGAAGGAGCAGTTAATTCCCTTTTTGTAATAGAAACAGCTGCAAACAATGGAGGGACTGCCCAAGGTACATGGCAGACAGAGCTAAGCTGTGTGAGCTAAGAGGTTTCCCTCACTACAAACGCAGGGACTAGGATATTGGTCTTGCAGCTTGTGTGTAATAAAGGGAGAAAGCCAGCAGAAAGCCTGTAGCACCAGTTGTGAGCATGACACTCAAGTTGAAGCAGCAAGATAGAGTCACTTAGGTGCAGGACTCCTGAAGTAGCAGAATGGAGTGTTTATGACCAAGGAGGCTGCCAGCCGCTGTTTGTTTCCACTGTGTTCACGCAAACAGGACTTTGTGTACCTTTTTTGGTAAATAAATAAGTTTACACCAAAGAATATACCTGGCTCGAATCATCAACTTCTCATCGTAATGGAAACAATCCCCAAGGTCCCAAATATTGGCGACTGCTCAGGCCACAGAGGCAACAATACTTAGAGCTCTACTTGCAGATTAATTCTTACACAGATTACGGTCACAATATACTATATTTTAACAGCTTCATTGGAGCTATTACATTCAATTGCGTCTGAGTCTGAGGCAGTTTGCTTTAATTGACAGCACAATAGACCATAACACTCTCTTTTGTGTAATTTGTTTATAGACTAGAAGGTTATAGAGGAATCACTAATCGAAGTTTAACTATAGCAGGGTAAGGGAGTTAAAAGGATGCATCAGTTGAATTGTAATGCATTCAAACCATGATGTTTTATTTGATAAACATAAAAACAGATGCCAAAATTAAATCTGATTGAAGAAACAGAGTATAATTAAGATGTACCTTCCTCATGTCAGTTAATGCTATACTTCAAATCAAATGACTATACAGATGCTAGTGAAGCACCTTGTTAAGATCAATTTGCTTCCTGGATGCCTTTCTGGCTTTAGTCATACCCAAGTTAATGGCCTCAATATAGGGTAACTGGATGAAATTTAATGGCCTGTGATATGCAGGAGGTCAGACTAGATGATTTAATGATTCCTTCTGGCATTAAACTCCTTCTCTGAATCCTTCTGTACATTATTCTTTATAAAGTTTCCTTCTGCAGATGCTCAGCTATAGCTTTACACCTTTCTCTATTTGCTTCCACGGGCCTTTTAGAAGTGCTTATTATTGGTAATGTGCTCACTTTTTATTCACTATTCTAATATTGCTGAATGCTGTGACTGGCCATACATATGAGCACATGATAAATATGCAAATGAGTAATATTTGAGAGAACCCTAGGGAAAAGGGTGGGGAACAAATATACAAAAAATATGGATTTGACTCTCTAACCTTTTCTCGTTGAGTAGCACTTACTCACATTTGTAGTCCCATTGATGTCAGTAGAACTACTGGTACAAGTAACTTCAGCCCAACAAAAGTGTTTTAGAATCAGACTCTTCCTTTTTTAGACTCTTTCCTGTTTGGAAGCAAACTTTCAATTAAAATAGATGAATAAATGTATACTGGGACAAAGTTCCTCCTGTGCCTTGGTGGGTCCTGCATTTATTGGATTTGCTTACCTCAGAGATTCACAGGAGCCCTCAGGTTTGGCCACTTTTGCTAGTGGCTCAAACCTGCCGTTCACTCAGCTAACCTCATCACTGGCCAGCATGGGAAAAAGGAAGGAGAACAATCCCCTCAGTCCCTGCTGATCCACCATATGGGTTGGGGAACAGCCCAGAGACCTTTCCCTGTGGTGGAACCCACAGTCCAGGTCAACTCCTCCAATGTCTGATCAGGAGTTGGGAGGTTTTGGGGGAACCCAGGCCCACCCTCTACTCTGGGTTCCAGCCCAGGGCCCTGTGGACTATAGCTGTCTAGAGTGCCTCCTGGAACAGCTGTGAGACAGCTACAACTCCCTGGGATACTTCCCCCTGGCCTCCTCACAACACCTTCTTTATCCTCACCACAGGATCTTCCTTCTGGTGTCTGATAATGCTTGTACTCCTCAGTCCTCCAGCAGTACACCTTCTCACTCTCAGCTCCTAGCACCTCTTGCTCCGCACACACACACCACAAACTGAAGTGAGGTCCTTTTCAAACTCAGGTGCCCTGATTAGCCAGCCTGCCCTAATTGATTCTAGCTGCTTTTTAATTGGCTCCAGGTGTCCTAATTAGTCTGCCTGCCTGAATTTGTTCCAGCAAGTTCCTTCTTGTTCTAGAACTGCCCCTGTTACCTTACCCAGGGAAAATGGACCTGCTTAATCTGGGACTAATATATCTGCCTTCTAACACTCTCCTTCTGTTCCTGTGAGGGAGGCCAGAGCAAAGTGGCGATGGGGCTGCAGGATGAGGAGATGCTGGAGGGCCACAGCGGTGAACCTGAGGAAGAGGAAGAGGAGGAGGAAGCAGAGCTAGTGGATCCTTTAACCACAGTAAGGGAGCACTGTGAGCAGACTGAGAAGTGTGTGAAGGCACAGGAGAAGCTAGAGCTGTGTGAAGCGCGAGTGTCCGCAAGGTCCCACACACAGGAGGAATGTACAGAAGAGCTTTTTCACTTCCTGCATGCCAGGGACCACTGTGTGGCTCACAAACTCTTTCAGAATCTGAAGTAAATGTTGGAGCAAGTCCCACCATCTGCCTCCATCGTTCAGCTGGAACACAGTGCAGTTTCCTTTTGGATTCCAAGTGCTGCTTGCTGCCCGTTACTGTGAATGTACAGTATAAGTGAACAGCTTCCTGGCTGTGCTGCGGTGATCCAGGTGCCAACGTGTCATTGCATCTATGTTCCGTGAAAAACATGCAGCTGTAACACAACCATCTTCTGTGGTTTTCCATATTAAACATATTCAAAGTTTAAAAAAAAACCCACACTCTCCTGTAGCCATCTGGCCTGACCCTGTCACAAGACATATGTTTTGTTTCTCCTTTCATTTCTCTTCCTTGTGACTTTTTTCCTTTAAACTCTTGTTTTGTCCTCTCCTTTCTTTCTCAGTATCCATGTTTTGACTTAGACTATTTTTTAAAGTAACCAGAGAGGGTCGGGGGGGGTGACAAAAAATAGTAGAAAATCACAAATTATAACTTATTTTGACAGGGAGAGATTTAGAAATTTTTAAATGTAGGTTGAATTTTCTCAGAAAGAAAAGGAGTACCTGTGGCACCTTAGAGACTAACCAATTTATATGAGCATAAGCTTTCGTGAGCTACAGCTCACTTCATCGGATGCATTCTGTAGCTCACGAAAGCTTATGCTCAAATAAATTGCGAATACAGACTACCATGGCTGTTACTCTGAAACCTGTCATTATGCAATTTTCTCAGAGTTTCCCTCAAACTAGCTAATAGCTTTGGACACTTTATTCCTGAGTTCAGAGAAGTTATATCTACACAATGGATTATTGGTCCACACCTCTTGTTTCTTAGTATTAACATAAGCACAACTGATTGTCCTTGAACTAAATTCATAGTGAAAGAGACAAAAGATTATAGCTGGTTTAGCCTTCACTGTCAGTGAATCCATTGGAAAAAATGATCATTTGGAGGCACAAAAGAATAAAAGTCAAACCAGAATATGTTACAATGACAGAGACCTTGAGAAAACATCTTCTAACATAAAAATGAAATATTTAATTATAGTTGTGATATTTGAGGATATTTTGAGACCTTGAAAACTGGTATGAGCAGGTCTACTGTAGAGTGCATCCAGATATTGTTCATATTTTCAAAATAGTACTTTATCCTCAGAAAGTGATAAATAAAATGATGAATAATATAGATTTACATATGCTCCTCTATTCAGTACCAGGCTATAATTAAGCCTCATGTTCTGCTCCTGTTAACAAACAGGAGCCACTAAAAGAGGAATAATTTCAATTTGGCTATTCAATATCGCCATGGATCACCATTTTGCATTGTAATTTATGACCCACCCTGCTGAATGAATTTTGTTAACTTTGTCCTGTTATTATTACATACACTTAATACTCACACTATCATTTTTAATGTAATAATTTCAAAATACTAGATCTGGATGATGATCGCATTTGAATGGTTTACTATGGTGTTCTGTTCTAATTTACATCTAGCTTCAGTTGGGTTGCATTGGTGTAAATGTACTGATTTGGGGCATTTTTTTTTGTTGCAAAAATGTATTTATTTTTTAACAATAGTAAAAACTCTGTTTTATAGCATGATACGTGCAATTGCTATTGTGCCTTTCTCTTCTTTTCACAATTAAATTTCCTTGGGCATTATCAAGCCATCAGTTTTTAAGTCTGAAGCCAATGGGGAGTTCTTTTTAGAAGTCAGTGGTGTATGACAGCCCACTGACAATAGTAAAAATCTTATCTCAGACAAGAGGATCAGTATCACAGTCTCACAATGGAACACCACATAACGAAGGGAAGAATTAACCTTTAAAGTATTACACACTAACATATTATTTTTCGACTGGAAAAGAGTTGAACGTGGCTCAGCAAAGCAAATACCTTTGATCACAAGCTGTTCTCTCCTCCTGTGGGCATCTCCTAGGAGTTCAGAAGTAGGTCAGTTAGATATAATGTAAGTGCCCATATTTCAAAGGGCATCCTATGTGGAAATATTTCCCTAAAATGTAGTCAGCCTAGGATTTACATCATATCCTTGGATAATACTGATCAGCTGACTCTGATATTGTTCCTAGAGAGTACTCTCAAGAACGGAGTTAAAATATGGCAGGCACTACTAGCTTAGAATGGCAATAGTGGATAGTATATTTGCATCCCTCGTAAAACCCATCTTGAATTCCACTGACAGGAATGCTTTAGTACTGTACAAAACTTTCTCCTGTAAGGCAGCTACATGCTATATTAGCTTTCCCTTTCAGTTGACCATTAATATAATTATTCACCTTATATTTTCACTTGAAACATGCACATGCATTTTCTGCCAAGGCCAGCTTGACACAGACACACACTCTTGTTTAGGAGTGACAAAGGGTAGCCCATTATACTTTCAAGAGAGAGATGACCAAGTTTAAACTAAAATACTTGAAAATACCTTAGCCTAGGATCTCAGTCCTGATGTAGTCACTGTTCATGTGCCACACCTAAATATGCTGGTGACTTCTGAAATGTGAAAATTAAAGTGAATGTAATCTGGAATAAATGAAATAAATCCAGAGCACAAATGAAACAGATAAGCCCCAATTCAGAAAAAAACATTTCAACTCATGCCTAAATGCTTTGCTGAATAACACATACTGATAAAGTTTCAGCCAATTCCGTCCAACCACAACACATTCAAGAGTAAATTTACAGCTAAGGGTATAAATATTAAATCTAGTTATTAATGGTTGCTGTGTTTTTAACTTCCTGCCATTGTGCCTTGCTGAAGACACACTATATCCTATGATCAAATTAAACAAATTGCCATGGGATACCAGTGATGCTAGAAATAAATGTAGCACACCACAAATGAAAAACAACCTTCCCCCTCCACAAACAAAAATGTCAACGTAAAATGCAGTGATTTATAAGTCATATACTCTGTGTCAGAATAAAGCAGGGGCAATTTTAAACTTCCTCGGACAATTCAATAACCTGCAGACCATCCCCAGATCAAGTAACCTACAAACTGGCAAAGGATGTCTTATTACTAATCCTAGATACTCCTACAATCAGAGAAATAGATGGAGCCATATAGCAGACTTGCTATCTCCACTTAGAAGACTAAAAAATGTCAAAGGAAACCAAAACCAGACTAAAACAAATTCTGAAAGACAATTTTATCTATATGTATTAAGAAGATAGTCACATGAGGTAGAAAGTATCGTTAAGGCTGTGGGTTTGTCACGGAGGTCATGGAAGTCATGGATTCCATGACTTTCCATGACCTCTATGACTTCTGCAGCAGCCACTGCGCCTGGTTCAGGGGCAGCTCAGGAAGTTCCTGCGCCAGGCATACCGGCCGCTGCTTGGGCAGTCTTGGCCACCATGTCACAGCAGCAGAGTTTGGGTGTGGGAGGGGGCAGGAGGTCGGGGCACAGGATGGGGTGAGGTGGGTAGCACTTATCTGGGGGCTCCCTGGAAATGGCGACATCCCCCTTGCTCAGCTGCTAGGCAGAGGCATAGCCAGGCAGCTCTGCACGCTGCCTCTGCCCAGAGTGCTGGCTTTGCAGGTCCCATTGGCCAGGGAGCTGTGGGGGGTGCTGCTTCACAATCCAGGTTCCAGACTCTGTGCCCAACCATCTCTTATCTCAATTGCGCTTGTTGTGCGTTTTTAATGCTAGTTCTTCCAGTTCCTTAAACCTTTTACAGGATAGTTAGATGCTTATGTGGGATAAGTCTTTTAACAGCACTCCCTGCACTCACCCACTCTACTTCTTCCTGGCGTATGCACAATGTGCCTCAGGTGGTATGTGACCAGGATTCATCACCTAATTTGGTCCACTGGCTGGGTCATTAGTTTCCCCGGCCCGGGTCATGTACTGACGGGGAGTGTGATGTGAATGCTGTTCCATGCCCCCCAGTTCCACTGACTTAGAATAAACTAAACTCCATGCTGGCTGGGCCATTATTCCATAATAAATAAGGAAGGTGCTAGAGATAAAGGATTTGTGTCTGCAGAATAACATTCCTCCTCATGTTTGGGAGACAACCCTTTGTCTGTGATAGGAGACTCCTAGAAGCACACATTCTTCTCTGCTCTGCTGCCACGTTGCTCATGTACTCAGTTCCCGAGGAGCCTGGTGTGCTGACTGTGTCCATGTTAGAGTACCTAATGCTCTTTTCCCTTTTTCTTCTGGTGTTAAGAAGAAGTGTTATCTAACTCATTGCGTGGGTATTTGAGCTGTGGCGGTGTTTCAAAGCTTATAAAAGGCCCTTTTCTGAAGCCCTTTTGTGAGCTAGCCATCTGAGCTACGTGTTAGAGTGAGAGTTGCAGAATCTGGCACTAAATGCACAGTCATCAACTTTACCCTGCTCACTCACCTGTCCTGACAGTTTATCTTCGTAGATCTAACAGGGATCCCTCAGTAGTTCCCATGTATTAACTACACTACGGCTCAGCACCAGAACCACAGAAAAGGAGAACACTTCACTTTTGACTGTTCTCTCGTCATATCTACAATAGCCACTATATAAAACTTGCTTTCCAATGGTATTGCTGCTGCAAATGTAGTTGTAATTGTCATGGTTTTAATGTTTTTTCTAATCAAATCAAAAAATGTCCCCCATCAACTGATTCTACTCTTCCTAAGTAAATCAGTTTGCCTTTGGATGTGCAACTGTGGGGATTGGAAAGAATCATGATAATATTAATGTATATTAAACATATTTAATTCTGTAAATTTTAGGTGCCTCCTGACTTTTTGAAACCAATAATATTTGAATGTGTTGGATATTTCTCTAGATACCACATGGTTAGTTTGCCTAATAAGACAAAGAATTAGTTTGGGGTTTAAAAATGTTTAAAGGACACCACTTCTCTTCTTGCTACATACCAGTGGGTTAATACAGCAGGAAGTCTCAAACTTGTTCACAATGTACACCATATATAGTAAATTAGCATGCCCATAATGTGTCTTACCAATGTTCCATCTAGCCAGTATCCTATCTTATGACAATCACCAGTGCCAGATACTTCAGAGGAAATGAACAGCAGTGATCCATCCCTCTCATCCAGTCCCAGCTTCTGACAGTAAGAAGTTTAGGGGCACCCAGAGCATGGAGCTGTTTCCCTGAGAGTTTTGGCTAATAGTCATTTATGGACCTATCCTCCATGAACTTACCTCATTCTTTTTTGAACCCAGTTCTCCTTTTGCTCTTCACAACATCCCCTCAACAAATTCAACAGGTTGGCTGTGCATTATGTGAAGAAGTACTTCCTTATGTTTATTTTAAACCTGATGCCTATTAATTTCATTGTGTGACTGCTGATTCTTGTGTTACGTGAAGGGATAAGTGACACTTTCCTATTCACTTTCTCCACACCAATCATGATTTTATAGACCTCTGCCATACCCACCACCTCTTAATCATCTCCTGTCTAAGCTTGAACAGTCCCAATCATTGAATCTCTCTCCACATGGAAGCTGTTCCATGCCCCTAACCATTTTTCTTGCCTTCTTTGTAACTTTTCCAATTCTTTTATAGCTTTTTTTGAGATGGGGATACCAGAACCGCACACAGTATTCAAGGTGTGCATGTACAATGGCTTCATATAATGGCATTATATTTTCAGTCCTATTATCTGTACTTTTCCTAATGATTCATAATGTGCTGTTAGCTTTTTTGACTGTCACTGCACATTGAGCAGATATTTTCAGAGAATTATCCATGATCTCCAAGACTCCAGAGATGTCAAAATCTCTTTCTTGAGTGGTAACAGCTAATTTAGACCCCCATTATTTTATATGTATAGTTGGGATTGTGTTTTCCAATGTGCATTACTTTGCATTTATCAGCATTGAATTTCATCTGCCATTTTGTTGCTCAGTCACTCAGTTTAGAGAGATCCCTTTGTAAGTCCAACTTTGGACTTAACTATCTTGAATAATTTATATCATTCAGAAACTTTGCCTCCCCACTTTTCACCCCCTTTTCCAGATCATTTATGAATATGTTGAACAGCACAGTTCTCAGTACAGATCCTTGAGGGACACCACTGTTTACCTCTCTCCTTTGGGAAAACTGATCATTTATTCCTACTCTTTCTCATGTCTAACTGTCCCTGCATGTGGAACTGGAAGCATTTCAGAGAATGCTACCAGGGAGATCCTGGACTTTAATCTTTTACCTAAAAGCCTAAATTTAGCCTCTGGGACCTGTCTCCTACTTTTCCCTATGTCATTGGTTCCTACTGGCACCACAGTCACTGACTCCTCCCTAGTATTGTACCTAAGTCTATCTAGATGTCTCAAGAAGTCTACAACCTTCGCACTCAACGGACAACTCACCCTACAATTCTCCCAGTCATCACAAATGCAACTATCTATATTGCTAATAATTGAATCCCGCATTACTATTACATGGTTCTTCCTAATAAATGGGGTCCCCACCCCCGATGAGGGGGATTCTCAGTGCTAGAGGATACCATGACATCATCTGGAAGGATGGTCCCATCTATAGGATCATTTCCCTCCACTCCAGTTTGATGTTCTCGTTCCCTGGGACTTTGATGCTCCTCAACAGACTACTCTACTGTACCCTGGAAAGTCTCATCTATGAACCTCTCTATCCCCTTGCCTCCTCCAGTTCAGTCACAATGGTCTCAAGAGCTCATACTCATTCTCCGAGGGTGTCATAAATATAAAGGAAAGGGTAACCACCTTTCTGTATATAGTGCTATAAAATCCCTCCTGGCCAGAGGCAAAATCCTTTCACCTGTAAAGGGTTAAGAAGCTAAGGTAACCCTACTGGCACCTGACCCAAAATGACCAATGGGGGGACAAGATTCTTTCAAATCTGAATGGGGGGACAAAGGGTTTGGGCTGTCTGTGCAATGCTTTTGCTGGGAACAGATCAGGAATGCAAGCCTTCCAACTCCTGTAAAGTTATTAAGTAATCTAGCTAGAAAATGCGTTAGATTTTCTTTTGTTTAATGGCTTGTAAAATAAGCTGTACTGAAGGGAATGTGTATTCCTGTTTTTGTGTCTTTTTGTAACTTAAAATTTTGCCTAGAGGGATTCTCTATGTTTTGAATCTGATTACCCTGTAAAGTATTTACCATCCTGATTTTAGAGAGGTGATTCTTTTACCTTTTCTTTAAATAAAATTCTTCTTTTAAGAACCTGATTGATTTTTCAGTGTTCTTAAGATCCAAGGGTTTGGGTCTGTGTTCACCTGCACCAATTGGTGAGGATATTATCATCAAGCCTTCCCCAGGAAAGGGGGTGTAAGGGTTGGGCAGATATTTTACGGGAAGATGTCTCCAAGTGGTCTTTTTCCCTGTTCTTTGTTTAAATTGCTTGGTGGTGGCAGCATAGGGTTCAAGGACAAGGCAAAGTTTGTACCTTGGGGAAGATTTTAACCTCAGCTGGTAAGAATAAGCTTAGGGGGTCTTTCATACTGGTCCCCACATCTGTACCCTAGAGTTCACAGTGGGGAAGGAACCTTGACAGGGGGCCATGAGTTGCTTTCACTGAATGTGTGCCTATGCCACCTGCCCACAAGGAAGGTAATTGTACATGCTGCATTCAGTGCAATAAATTGAATAGCCCCCACTCTGCTTCTGGACTTCTGCCTGCATTCTTTTTACTCTTTCAATGTTTTTGTTTGTTCTTTGGAGAAGGGGATACGGGGGGGAGCTTCTTTATCCAAGCTTAGAGTACGTATGTTGCATATATCTGGCTTTCATGCTCCATCTCTAAACTCCCTCACAAACCCCTAAACTCCTTGTTTGCTGCTCCTCCTTCACCTGAAGAACTCTCTCATAAAACTCGCCTGTTTGTTGCTCCTATTCGCTAGCTCCTCTGATTACTTAGGACCTAGTTTTTTAAACCCCTGATATCCCTGAGTTTGACCTGCTTCCTTGTCAAGTGATCATGAAGGGATTAAGATTTCTTGTAGACAACCTGATCTACCATTTGTGATTGCATATCATCCCTGAAACAACTACAGCAATGCCCTATGCAGAAAAGGGTTGAGAGATGTTGAGTTTTTATATCCATTCAGCCCTTGGCCTCTGTTAAGCCTGATAATGAAAAAGATTGAATGAATTTTTAGTTTCTAATAATGCAGTTTTAGCAGCTGGCAATAAAGGAGGAATAACTAGCACCGGGTGAACAACCAGTTCTCTACACACCATCACCAAAATGCTCTGTGGATTACTAGTGCTCCTCAAATCACAGTTTCAGAATTCTTGTATGCACATCACTTCATGCACCTGAATGAATCAGCTACCTCTGGTGTGGTATGCAGAATGTGATTAACAGTGTAAACCCACACTGTGGAGCAAAAAGTAAAGAGTACTAATAAAGTAAAGTAAATAGCAGCAGGAATTTTCAGGAGGCAGAATGGGCTGATCAGAACTGGACTTTGGCCAGAACCCCATCCCTATTTTCACAAAATAAGGTATATGATACTGCATTACCACACAGGGTTAAAAGCTTGCCTTTGCCTCTCGTCTGAAAGAGGGTGCTCTCCACAGTACAGCACCTCCTAAGATCATGTGAGTGTTTTGCTTCAGTACTTCTTCTGAGAAAAGAGTGCCATCTTATGTATCATTAACATCACTTTGTGTAGCACTTTGGATTTTTCTTGGACATCTCATATCGAAATACTGACCTGACCCAAAAGTGCTTAGTTGTGAGTTCTATCGCAGTCCCCAAGATGTTCTTTGTGGAGTCCAGAATCTTCGCTGCGATTATTGGAATTCTAATTAATTTGGGGGTTAGGTAGAAAAATGAGTCTTCCGATAACACTGTTCAAAAGTTTACTATAGCCCCTCCATTTTAGAGTCGAAACTGCATGTGCTGTAAACTGGTAAGAACAGACTGTTGCCAGAGCTTTCATTAGTCTCACTCCTTGACACTTCTCTCACTGATTGCCAGGCAGCTTCCACAATAATGCTGTGCATGACCTGAGACTTGATAAACTGCCTTCCCACGTCATTACACTTCTCCCCCTCTTTTCTCCCCCACCAAAAGGAGAAGATGACGACATTAAACAAGACAGAAATCCTTTTTTTTAATGAAAGGCAAGTTAGTATGAATAATGTAACGGAAAATAATATTCACAGGTGGTGTGTAAGATGATCCCAATGGATATGGCATTAAGAGAAGTGTAAGGGCCAAAGTGGGATAAAAACACATACATAAGAGAAAAGATATTCTCCCAGGGGGGCAGTCAGTATGAAAATACAACAACTTCACTGGATAGCAGCCATTCATAAAGGGTGGAGTCATCAACTGCATGTTAAAAGGCTGATGATTTCTCTCCCCAGTATGTTCTGTCAGGAGCCATATCAGCCTCACCAGGTTAGAGAGAGCAGCAAGAGAGGCAGCTGCTCTCCAGCTCTGCCAGAGCTTTACCAGCCCAGCTCTATAGCTATTAGAGATGGGCCCAAACAAAATAATTTAGATCCTGATCTGGATCTCACCCCTTTCCCCAAAGATCAGGGGTTCTGGGGTTTGGTTCTCACCCATGTCCAATAGATAATATGATTATAATATTAAAGAACATGAAAACAGATGCTCACCAGTTCACATGATTCATGGAGAAGTCTCATGAGTTTGCTCACAGAACTAAGAAGCAAATAGTGGTCCACTCTTCCGCTCTCTTGGTCTCTCCCCTTCTGTATATGCACGATGGAAAAAGAATGTTTCAAGGTCTTTCTGAACTCATGCTTGATGATGTCATTAGTAACACTGATCAGGGACAAGCTGCAAATTTCAAATCCAATTACTCCCACTCCTGAGAACTTATTCATCCAAATAGAAACACTTGCTAGGGCAGTACTGCTTCTGTGGGAAAGAGCTCACCATGGTGAGTAGCTTCTCCACCCTTCCTCAGCCTAAGTAGTGGCCTACTCCACAGCAGGTGCCATTGGTAAGAAAGGTGCCACTTGTGGAGTAAGGTACGACTAAACACAAGTAAGGAGGTCATACTCCTTTGCTTCCATGTGACTGAAAGAAAATGAATCGCTGCTTTGCTTTCACAATGTTAACACTTGCATCTCTGTAGCTAAGTTAACAATAATCAAATCTGATGCTTCAGGACATCAGTCGGTCATATGCTCAGAGGCCAAGAAGGATTTTTTTTCTCCCTTAGTCCAAAATTGGCCAGATGATTTTTTTCCATCTTACTCTGAAGCATGAGATATTGGTCCACAGCTGGAAGCAGGATACCAGGATAACTGGACCAATGGTCTGATGCGGTTCACCAAATCCTATGGCCATTGATGCTTAGCTGTGCCACTCTTGCTATCTTGCTCAGGGTTAAACCAATCGCCAGATTTGGGTCAGGAAGGAATTTTCCTCCAGGTTGGATTTGCCGACATCTTGGAGGTTTTATGCCTTCCGCTGAAGCACTGAGCAGGGGATCAATGTCTGCTGGGATCACCTGGGCCCATGTCACAAAACTGATTTTCTGACAATGCAGAAGCTTCAGACGTTGGTGACACAACCCTCCTGCCTATTGTGACTGATAACACTGTAGTATCCAGAAGACTCCAAATTTTACCACAGAATTAGCTCCTAACTGATTTACTAATGTGAGTTTGCATCAATAAAATTCATTTGGAAAGAGTAGAAAGCGAATTGTGATTTTGTCTATAGTTGGAGCCTGCATGTGTTAAAAGCAGATTTTCAGATACAGCAACTAAACACTTTGCAGCTAGGGATGAACATTTATAACCACCAGAGAAGTGAAATTCTGGAACAGTGGGGGCAAAAAACCTAACTGGCTTCAAGACTGAGTTTGATAAATTTATGGAGTAGATGGTATGCTTAGAATACCTACAATAGCATGTAGCCAATCTGCAATTGCTAGCAACAAATATCTCCAACAGCCTGTGATAGGACAGTAGATGGGGAGGGCTCTGAGTTACTACAGAGAATTCTCTCTCATGTGTCTGGCTGTTGGGTCTTGCTGAAATGCTCAGGAACCAAGTGACTGTCATATTTGGGGTCAAGAAGGAATTTTCCCATAGATCAGATTGGCAGAAACCCTGAGCGGTTTTCACCTTATTTTGCGGCATGAGGCACGGGTCACTTGCAGCTTTAAACTAGTGTAAATGGTGGATTTTCAGTAACTTGAAATCTTTAAATCATGATTTGAAGACTTCAGTAACTCAGCCAGAGCTTAAGCATCTATTACAGGAGTGGGTGGGCAAAGTTCTGTGGCCTGCAATGTGCAGGAAGTCAGACTAGCTGATCATAATGCTCCCTTTGGCCTTGAAGTCTGAGAGGCTAAGGTTGATAGGTATGATATTCTTTTTGGCCCTTAAATGCAGGCATTATAGTCCAGTGTGAAGAAAGGGATAGAGCTCCCAGCATTGTCTTGAAAAATAAGCCAGGCAAGGTCCCCACACTTTGCTCTCCATGGCACTCACACAGAGAAAAGATTTTCATAAACATTCCCAAGGACTGGCTCTTCTGTCCTACAAGTGTTAAGGCCGCTACCTTCTTTACAAATGTAAGCAACTATTTGGGGGTTGCAGAATATTTACAAACTTCTGGAAGGAACTGGATTTTTCTGAAATGTTTGTATTGATTTTATAAAATGTGTGACTTTCCCATGTGTAGTATTTATCTTATATTTTGTATTATTAAGAAGAGAGTAAATGGCAATAAGGGAATGATTTTTTTTCTGTTCTTTGTTTTAAAAATACCTGAGTGATTTGTTGTTAATATAAATTGTCAGATTGATAGCCTTGCCAACTGAACTCCTATATTAAAGAATCCAGAGAATGAATATAGTCTTGGGAGTAGCAACACAAGCTCCCTCATACTGCCCACATCAATATGTCTTCATCCTGACCTGGAGGGGTATACCTCCAGGGATAAGGAAAGTTCAGTCTCGTTATCCACTTGTTATACCAATAAAATAAAAACCAGCAGGATCTTATTAAAGGGGAAAAGGCAAAATGCCACATTTATTGTGAATACAGAAAGAATCATAGTAAGCAGTTAGTTATAACTATAACATTCCATTCAATTTCATATTTATTCACACATTCATTCATACAAACACACACACACAGGTTCTGCAAGGTTGTTATCATAGTTACCAGCCTTAGAGTTGCTCATGCCAAGCCACTGGCCAGGTGGCCTGGACATGAGAAGGGAGCAGGGCCTCGTCAGATGCTCATCTGATGCTCCTGGAAGTTGGTTTGCAGAATCAGACCCCAAAGTTCTCACTTTCTAGAGTCCATTTTGATAGGAATTTCTTCCTATGCCAGTCGATGGGAATTGCTTCATCATGCTGTTGCTGAATCAGTCAGCAGATGGCACATTCCTGATGGCTCCATGCTGCCAGATATTATCTTGTTCTTTGGTTCTCCCATTCTTGAGGCTGTTGGGTGGATTCCAGTCTGCCCTCAGGGGGTCCTCTGGTTATTTCCACTTGACGCCTTCTTCAGCCGATGGACACTGCATTCTTAGGCTGGCACCTCCCTCATCATTCAGTTATTATCCACACCAAGCATCCATCCACATACATCCTCTATCTCTATTTTAATCACAATTGTTAACAAAGCGAGATGAATACAACAAAAGGGTGGGGAGTCTCTGGGTGCTGTTTCTGTTGTTACAGAATATTGCTTTGAGTCTCTCTTTGTGTGAGTAGTTGTTACAAAGAATTGCTTTTAGAACAGACTCTGTCTTAGAATGTACTAACACAATTAGCAGCTTGCAAGTTTCACACATAGAGGGAGAGAAACAGTACCAAACACCAAGAGACCTCTTAATTAGTAATACCCTGGAATTTAAACTATGGGGAATCAAACTCATTTGTGATTTTAACACACTCACCCCTTAGCCTTTTAGTTCAGACTGTCAATCAGGGATACCTCCAGTGATAGTGATCCCACTACCACTACAAGGGTTACTGAAAATAGAGAGATATTAATCTCACTATGATATAGTAAGATGAAAAGTTTCTCTTTGAGTACCTTGACAATAAAGCTTTATTGTCAAGGTACTCAAAGTGAAACTTTTTCCAGTGCTCTCAGTTTCTTTCTCCTCATCTTCATGGTTATGAGGTATTTACTTCTTGATCTTTCAGTGGTGCTAAATGCTGATTTTACAGTAACTGGGCCAAGAGTTGACTTTTTTTTATTATGACTAAGAACCAGACATACAACCTTAAGTTTTGTGTAGAAAATAGCAGAATTCTTCCTCACACCCTATTAATATTTTGAATTCCCCCCTCCCCCCCGCCATGCTTTCTCTTACTTTGACATGGTTCAGGGCAGTGATTCTATTACTATAAAGAATGCTCTGGCGATTTGATGAATTAGGATGATTGGGTATGGGGAAAGGAACTGTTTGCATAAGTGCATTTTATACCTCTTTATCTATTATTAATAAACCTTTACACTTACAGACTATCTTTCATCTGAGGAATTTAGAAACAATTACTAGGCTGCATCTTCTGTGGTATACATTGACTTAAATGGAATTATAATTTACACTAATGTAGAATCTTGCCCATTACATATTACAGCACTTCAATTACATTATTATATGTGTTAAACAGAAACAGATGACAAAATTTTGCCTTAATTAAAGTAAAAGGACAGAACTCACATTCTAGTCCACAGCACCCAACCTTTCTTCCAGAGAAGTCAGATCCAAATCACTTCAAGTTTATATAAAACAAGAGGAATTTATCAGGAGTTACAGTAAAGACACAAAATAGAAAAGTTGCTCATTCAATCGTTAACTCCAGAATTGACTAAAGTGACTTGAAGGCAGCCTAATTACGTACAACTTTCACCTTGTTCTGTCTCTCTGAGTACATAATAGTCCACCTTAGATTCACTTAGATTCCCTTAGCCTCATACCCATTTACCAAAATGTACCTTACACATCACTTCTTAATTTTCTCCATTACATTCATTACTCCCCATATACCCTTCACACAATTATACAGTAAAGACAAGACAGGAAGCTTGAAGATGATGCATAAAGTGAGAAAAAGCCAGTGAAAGAGTTCAGACAGGGGACCATAAAAATCAGGGTGAGGGGAGAACCAGCTAATATTAGCTGGAGAGAGAATGAAGTGGGACTCAGGGGTACCAGTGAGGGTAGGTTATAGTTTTCTCCTGTCCTGACTACTAACACAAAGGCAAACAAGAACAGTCAGAGAAATAGAAATGAAAAATTGGATTTTTTAAGGTGGTACTGTAGGCTCGGAGGGAATATTGCTTATATTACCTTCTTTTATAGGTTTCAGAGTAGCAGTCGTATTACTCTGTATCCACAAAAAAAACAAGAGTACTTGTGGCACCTCAGACTAACAAATTTATTAGAGCATAAGCTTTCATGGACTACAGCCCACTTCATCGGATGCATTGAATGGAACATATAATAAGAAGATATATATATATATATACACACACACATACAGAGAAGGTGGAAGTTGCCATACAAACTGTAAGAGGCTAATTAATTAAGATGAGCTATTATCAGCAGGAGAAAAAAAAAAACTTTTGTAGTGATAATCAAGATGGCCCATTTAGATAGTTGACAAGAAGGTGTGAGAATACTTAACATGGGGAAATAGATTCAATATGTGTAATGACCCAACCACTCCCAGTCTCTATTCAAACCCACGTTAATGGTAGCTAGTTTGCATATTAATTCAAGCTCAGCAGTTTCTTGTTGGAGCCTGTTTTTGAAGCTTTTCTGTTGCAGAATTGCCAACCTTAAGTCTTTTACTGAGTAGCCAGAGAGGTTGAAGTGTTCTCCTATTGGTTTTTGAATGTTATGATTCCTGATGTCAGATTTGTGTCCATTTATTCTTTTGTGTAGAGATTGTCCGGTTTGGCCAATGTACATGGCAGAGGGGCATTGCTGGCACATGATGGCATATATCACATTGGCAGATGTGCAGGTGAAGAAGCCCCTGATGGCGTGGCTAATGTGATTAGTTTCTATGATGGTGTCACTTGAATAAATATGTGGACAGAGTTGGCATTGGGCTTTGTTGCAAGGATAAGTTCCAGGGTTAGTGTTTTTGTTGTGTGGTGTGTGGTTGCTGGAGAGTATTTGCTTCAGGTTGGGGGGCTGTCTGTAAGTGAGGACTGGTCTGTCTCCCAAGATCTGTGAGAGTGAGGGATCATTTTTCAGGATAGGTTGTAGATCCTTGATGATGCATCGGAGAGGTTTTAGTTGGGGGCTGAAGGTGACAGCTAGTGGCGTTCTGTTATTTTCTTTGTTGGGCCTGTCCTGTAGTAGGTGACTTCTGGGTACTCTTCTGGCTCTGTCAATCTGTTTCTTCACTTCAGCAGGTGGGAATTGTAGTTGTAAGAATGCTTGATAGAGATCTTGTAGGTGTTTGTCTCTGTCTGAGGGATTGGAGCAAATGCGGTTGTATCTTACAGCTTGACTGTAGACAATGGATTATGTGGTGTGTCCTGGATGGAAGCTGGAAGCATGTAGATAAGTATAGTGGTCAACAGGTTTCTGGTATACAGTGGTATTTATGTGACCATCGCTTATATAGCACAGTAGTGTCCAGGAAATGGCCCGCTTGTGTGGATTGATCTAGGCTGAGGTTGATGGTGGGATGGAAATTTTTGAAATCATGGTGGAGTTCCTCAAGGGCTTCTTTTCCATGGGTCCAGATGATGAAGATGTCACCAGTGTAGCGCAAGTAGAGTAGGGGTGTTAGAACAACATTTCCTTAGCTCTCACCCCCTAAATCAGCCATAAAAAGGTTGGCATACTGTGGGGCCATGCGGATACCCACAGCAGTGCCGCTGACTTGAAGCTATATATTGTCCCCAAACATGAAATAGAGGTGGTATTGTTAGGAAGGAATCTGTGAGTTAGTATGTTGTTCAGAGGTGTGTTGGAAATATTCTTTGTGACTTTGTCCTCAACCACAACTATATCACATTTGGGGACAATATATATCTTCAAGTCAGCAGCACTGCTATGGGTATCTGCATGACCCCACAGTATGCCAACATTTTTATGGCTGACTTAGAACAACACTTCCTTAGCTATCGTCCCCTAATGCCCCTACTCTACCTGCATGACATCAAGACAACACAGATAATTTGTTGGGACTTTTGAGCAAATCAAAGTCCTTTGGAAAAACAAACTACGGCCTCTTGCTGCTAAACTCATGGTAATTTCACTCATATGATATTATTTCATGGGCACCTTGTGACATTGGATTGCTTATGTGCAACAGAACACACACCAGCAGTGATTACTGCTAAGATAAGCATGCACAGAGGGAGTTAAGGCAGTAAACTGCAACAATACATTGCACGTCATGATCAAGTTAAGAGGAGGTCTATGTTTTCAGTAGTACTGCACCTTTCTCTCTACCTTTCTTAACTGGATCTCTGTCAGTTATCTGCCTGCCCTAACAAATTAGGTTGGTAAACAATATGGGCTACCACACTGAGAACTCCATCTGTTGTGAAGTACTAAGGCAGTGGTTCCCAGACTTGTTCCACCGCTTGTGCAAGGAAAGCCCCTGGCAGGCCGGGCCGGTTTGTTTACCTGCCACATCTGCAGGTTCGGCCAACCACGGCTCCCAGTGGCCGCGGTTCGCTGCTCCAGGCCAAAGAGAGCTGCTGGAAGCGGCGTGGGTGGAGGGACATACTGGCTGCCACTTCCAGCAGCTCCCATTGGCCTGGAGCAGCGAACCGCAGCCACTGGGAGCCACGATCGGCTGAACCTGCAAACGCGGCAGGTAAACAAACCGGCCAGGCCCACCAGGAGCTTTCCCTGCACAAGTGGTGGGAGAAGTTTGGGAACCACTGCTATAGACCATACAGGATCTCTCTTATCTGGCTTCATACGTATTTGCAAAACATACAGGGTCTGAAGCCAGGCACAGCACGAATACCTGAAGACCATTGAGACTATTTGCAAGTCTCAGACATTGACAGGTTTGTATTTTCCTGTGTATACAGAACAGAAATTATGCAAAGATTATAGCAACTGCCGTGAGTTTTAAAGTTATACAATTATATGAATGTAAAGGATTCTAAATATAATGTACTTTTCTTATTTATTAGCAGTGATTTCTTTAAAATGTTGGTCTCATACTACTTTTTAAATCACAGGTTTGGTTAGAAGTACAAAGAATTTTTATGCTTTGATCAATACACATTGTCTGTGAAATTGATTTTGAAATGTATCTGTTTTCTGAACAATTTACATTCATGCTTAATAGCTCTGTTTACAAGTTAGCTTCACAGATTCCTAATAAAATTCTATGTCTGCCATTGCAACCGTTAGCAAAGTGTTGCTATAACTTCACAGGCTGTGTTTTTCCTCTTGCCTTTCTCCCGGCCACAAAACATTATGTTACTTTTTGGTTCAGATTGGTCAATAGCATCATGAAGCATTATGTGATTTGGACTCAGTTTGGTCAACAGCAGGGAAAAACGGAAAAACAAGAGAAAAATAAACCAAAAAGGCAAACAAAGGAATCAGAACAGAGGGAATGGAAAGGAAGTCAGAGGAAAAGAATAGAAAAAATGACAGAGATGGATTTAAAATGACCTGATGGAAAAGCAGCAGCTCTTTTTAGCTATTAACAGGAAGCAGAGCCAGTGGAATAGATTGTTCTAATTGTGAAAACTGAAAATTGAAACCTGAATCACTGGCTTAAGATAGAAGAGAAGATTCTGAGACAGACATGTGTAGGATATCCACACTGCTATGTCTAGTTATGCTTCAAACTATTGTTTAAGTCACTGTTTGTATGCTTTTTAATTCATTAACAAAAAGAACAAATGGTTGAAGAAGCGTGATGCTCAAAAAAAAATTAAAACAAACAACGGAACAGCATGACCTAAACCAGAGATAATGCATAACTGTTGATGTGGGGAGGCCCAGTTTTAAGGTTCTGGTGGTATGCAGCAGGGTTCAGGGCAGTGCATATAAATCATGGCAGGAATCTGGGGGGGACACATGATCCTGCATGCCCCCCACATTACCTCTGACCGAAAGCACCCCTGAATTCACATCCTACATACTATTATAATACTCTTTGTACAAAATATGCCTTTTGAGGTATCATTTGAAAACAAACAGTTCACTGGTCAATAGTATCATGGTGAAATATAGGTAGCAACATTATATGTAAAGTTATGAATTCCCCCTGCATGATGTTGTTAGCACACGTTCAAACCCACACAGCACTGATTTAGCAAAAGTCATTAAACAGGTCTATCCCAAACGAAGGAAGCTGTTTACACCTCAATTTTCATATAAGTAGTAAATGGGGACCTTGAGACAGCAAGAAGAAGAAATGGCAGGAGACAAGGCAAATCTGCATTTCAGCATACACAGAGGAGAAGAAGAGCATGAAGCAACCTTCACCAACAGACTCCATGTCACCTGTCACCTTCTTTCTTTGACTAAACTTTGTTTTGAGGGATAATCCTCAGAAGAATCTACTTCAAAGGGTGACCAGACTATACAAGTAAGGGGCACAAACAACTCAAGATATCTCTCCCTCTCTCTCTCACCTAAGACAGCAAAGGATCCAGCCCTTAGACTTTGGGGGTTCAGGACCTGAGAATTTGGTCAGTCATGTTGCTGGGATCATGCCATGAGGATATTAGCTTGAACCAAGTCTAGCTTGTTAAGTTTTAACTACTAGAAAGTGTTTTATCTTTATTTCTTAGGTAACCATTTCTGACTTTAATACCATATACTTATATTCAATTTACAATCTCTCTTTAGTTAAATAAACTTGTTTTATTTTTAATCTGCACTAATCTAGCGTTGTGTTTACACTGAACTGTAGGGTAACTCCAGTCAAAGTAGCAAACTGCTGAATATTGACACTTTAGAGGACAACAGAACTGAAATATTTGGTCTGTCCAGAAGAGGTCTGAACGGTGTAGAACAAATGTTTTTGCAGAAAATTCAGGACTCTGAGTGTATTAGGGTCACCCTGCAGGTTGTAACCAAGGCTGGTGGAAGTCATGATGTGGCTGGTGTGTTGCTGACAACATTTTAAATCAAAATTTGGGAAATTTCAACTGGATCTACAAAAGACTCTGCAATAGGGCTACTCTCATGGGCTAGTGACATTGAAATTTGACTTCACAGAAAAGAGGAATCAAACTCCCAGTCATTCCTTTCTTAGTGGGGCATCTATGGGTTAGTGTAGGAAAATAAAGGGCTACATGGGAGAACATTCTGGAATTTTATCTTTCCACCTAAATACAAAATAAACCAGTTGACTAACAAATAGCAAAGATGCTTTCCTTCCGACAGGCATGTCACTATTCCTGGCTCATTGCTGCTGTTAATGGGATTGTAGACAGATTCCATCATTCATACTCATGAAGTAGTTATTCCCTCTCTGCATTTTATCACAACATGTCAAAAGTGTATTTACTTAAAATAGTGTGATGTGTGAAAAAAAATACAGAAACCCTGTTTGTTTTTTCACAAGCAAAACTGGATTTTAACGTGCGAGGAAAGGTGTTGAATTATATCTTTGATAATTGTAAGCTGAAACATTTTGAAAATAATTTGACTTCTGAAGTTTATCTAGCCAAAAGTGTTTGCTTAAGGCTAGAAATCTTATGAGGTAAGATGAAACACTGAAAAGTGGCTGCCACCTGGCCTCTATATTTGTATTTGCAATATTGGGAGCCATAGGAGTGAGATTTACATGTACCTATACAGTCAAGTATGTGTAAATTCCACATGGATGAGCAACCTGAATTTGAAGTGCTCAAAATTTTGTGACTCAAAATTGCAAATACCAAAAAACCTAGGCACTCAAATAGATGCCACTTCTGAAATTTTTGAAATGACTTGAAAAGGATGTTTGTCACCTAACAGATTGCTTGATCACATGACAGTCATGACACACTCAGAAGATGACTTGGTGAGCTCCTGCACAGCCTTTCCCTAATTTTCAGCAAAATTTGCAGCAAAGCTCCCCAGTTGCACCTTGTATCTCTTACTCAACCTGGGGGAGTCCATGAGAGCAGGGGACAGGTGAGAATAAAGTGAAAGGAGTAGGACTAGAGAAGATGAGAGTAGGCTGGAGGCTACTCCTCCACCCACCCCCCACCCCCACGCCACTGCTGCTACATTGTCATCATTTACAGAGGTGAGTCAGGCACAATTGCCTCACTATTGGGATATACGCCATGAAAGACTATGGCTTCATCCCCAACCTGCCTCTCTCCTTTCCTGAAAACATGGTACCAGGAGTTGAGTTCTACAAAGACCAATGGAGTCCTGGGCTAGGCTCTTTCCCTCCCCTTCCTTTTTCCTGACCTCACTGGCCCTGCCACAACAGGAGACATACTTTGTTCTCCTCTCAGAAAACAGAATAGTGGAGTGATGGGGAGGCCCATCCCCTCCTTGAAGGAACACAAAAAAGCAATGGCTGTGCTGGAACACAGAGGAAGGACAGAGTAGGTGGGCACATAATTAATAAGTCTGTTCTAGAAATGTGGGCAACAGTTGGCAACCCTGGACATAGTAACCAAGGCTGTTGGAAGCCAGAGTATGGCTGCTTTTTGCTGAAAGACTGGTGGGGTCAGAATTGCTTGCCAGGTTGTAGCTATACACAGGCACTCAGGGTGCGACCTGCATGCTGGCAGGCTGTTTGGGATCAACTCAGTCAGGAACTACAGCAGCAAAGCATTGTGAGATACCCCAGGGCCGGTGGTGACACAGCCCCACTCTGGTCCACTTTGTTGGGATTGGTCCTGCTCTGGGCAGGGGGTTGGTCTAGATGGCCTCCAGAGGTCCCTTCCAACTCTGTTTTTCTATGATTCTATGGTCTGAATTGTACCCAGGAATGTCAGTGTGGTCTCTGCCAAGAGTTAAGAACTAGCTAATTGTCATAGTTATTGCAAGGTGTTTTATGGAACTAATTTATGAGATATAAAAGTATAATATTAGGTTGCAAAACTGTTGAAGTGAGACTTGTCACCTGAGGCAAGATGAAGTATCTGGGCTAACTCAATCAAAACTGAGAACAATGGACATTTGTGGAGACAGCACTTTATTCACTGTTTGGTCCAGATGCAGACATGAGCATTGACAATGACAAACAAATCCCAAAAGGGTTTTTTGAAGAGGGCCTCCAGAGGGCTAAGAGACAATAGCCTGAAACTGTATAAGAGCAGAATAAGTGGCACACATTGTTACCCAGTACAGAGTGTTTGCCAGCGGGGGTGTCTCATGAAAACAGAATCCCAGCTCTTTGGACTGGACAAGCATTGCCAGGACTAACCTTTGAGTAAGAAATACCTTATTAGACAGGAAAGTAACTTGTTAAGAAGTATAGGCTATAGATTGCAGCTTATGTTTTTCTTTTACCTGTAACCTTCCATTTCCAAACCCTTATACTTGCTTTTATATAAATCTGTATCTCAAGCTCTTGTTATACCAATAAAATAAAAACCAGCAGGATCTTATTAAAGGGGAAAAGGCAAAATACCACATTTATTGCGAATACAGAAAGAATCATAGTAAGCAGTTAGTTATAGCTATAACATTCCATTCAATCTCATATTTATTCACACATTCATTCACTCATTCACACACACACACACACACACACACACAGGTTCTGCAAGGTTGTTATCATAGTTACCAGCCTTAGAGTTGCTCATGCCAAGCCACTGGCCAGGTGGCCTGGACATGAGGAGAGAGCAGGGCCTCATCAGATGCACATCTGATGCTCCTGGAAGTTGGTTTGCAGAATCAGACCCCAAAGTTCTCACTTTCTAGAGTCCATTTTGATAGGAATTTCTTCCTATGCCAGTCGATGGGAATTGCTTCATCATGCTGTTGCTGAATCAATCAGCAGATGGCACATTCCTGATGGCTCCATGCTGCCAGATATTATCTTGTTCTTTGGTTCTCCCATTCTCGAGGCTCTTGGGTGGATTCCAGTCTGCCCTCTGGGGGTCCTCTGGTTATTTCCACTTGACGCCTTCTTCAGCTGATGGACACTGCATTCTTAGGCTGGCACCTCCTTCATCATTCAGTTATTATCCACACCAAGCATCCACATACATCCTCTATCTCTATTTTAATCACAATTGTTAACAAAGCGAGATGAATACAACAAAAGGGCGGGGAGTCTCTGGGTGCTGTTTCTGTTTTTACAGAGTATTGCTTTGAGTCTCTCTTTGTGTGAGTAGTTGTTACAAAGAATTGCTTTGAGAACAGACTCTGTCTTAGAATGTACTAACACAATTAGCAGCTTGCAAGTTTCACACACAGAGGGAGAGAAACAGTACCAGAAACCAAGAGACCTCTTAATTAGTAATACCCTGGAATTTAAACTATGGGGAATCAAACTCATTTGTGATTTTAATACAGAACTTCTCTAATATGATCCAACATAATCCCCCTTTTGACACTAAGATTTATAATTGTCAGTGTCACTTTCTATGTAGCCTATTCAAGAGAAGGTACTGTGAGGCAATTTGAGTTTGTGATTCCAATTCATCCCACATACTTTACTACAAGGTTCTGGGGCAACAGGCAAGGTGAGGCACACCCACTTTTGAGGAGTCCATTCGGTACAATCTCTAGTGTCCAAGAGCTTCCCTCCCTCCCCAGCCCACTGGCTCGAGGTCCAGGGTAGCCAAAAGGATCCCATGTGTAATATGGGGAGTCGGCTAACCTTCAATACCTTTGCCTCCAGGGACAGTTGGTGTGCAATTTTGACAATTTCTCCCATTAACAAGTCTGGTTTTACAATACTGGAAATGTATTGCATCCATTCATATTGATAAGTATCAAACAATGATCTCTTTCTTTGTTTTAACAAATGCATCAAACCCTGAATATTTCCCAATATGACCCAGAACATTTTGTGTTCCAAAGTAGCTAGGGCAAGTATCTACATTTCAGTGCATCCCATAGCTATGGCTATGTAGTTTCCTATTTCTATTTTTTTTTTCTTATGCACAAGCCATGTGGTAGTATTAAGCCATTGCCAAAGATTCCATCGGGCTTTTAGGTTACCCAGACCAATTTGGACCAAGTCTACATTGGCATGTACTTGTTTTTGTATCAGGCTGTCCTGTAGCTGGGACAGAGAGCTTAATTTATTTTTAAGTAGCTGCAGGTCTTCACTCAGTTAAATAAACTTTAATGTGGATTTACTACAAACCTGTGCCTTGCGCTAGGGATAGCATTGACCTGAGGTGAAAGCAGTGAACTGGAGTGCACAGCTACCATGGAGGTGGCAGATCAGTGTGCATTGTGGGTGTCTAGAAGATAAGGGACTGGCAATCAAGGGCAAGAAACTGGTGGGGTAAGTTACTAGCTTGCGTGGGAGACAGCGGGGTGTGCAGAACGCCTGTGCTGCCAGTGGCTGGTGAGAGTTTCCTAGGTGGGCACAAACAGAGCTCCCTCCTGTAAGCAGCTGGCAGTGATCCATCCCCGGACACCTTGGGTAAACTCTGAAAAGTGTCACAGATCTCCAATGTGGACAAGCTGAATTTTACGAGGAACAAAGTAAAACAGAAGTGTTGATCATCACTGGGAAAAATCAACCTGGGGTCAGCCATGTGAGGTGCTGAGCGACTTTAATGCATATAGTGGGTTCAATGATCGAATGTAGGCTGTGAGGCACATTACAGGATTAGACCAGATCCAGAAGTTTCATAAGAAGTTAGCATGAACAATTGGGACCAAGTTTTTCAAGAGAGTTCTTCTCCCATTTTACCACCTAAATAAGTGGCCAGGGTTTCAAAAGAGGTCAACATGTTGGATAAGCCTAGCTTTCAGTGTCATTATAAGAGCTTCTGAGTGCTGAACACTTGTGGGTGCTGAAATGTTTTGCTTGCAAATTCTTTTGGACAATATCCTATTTACAGTAAAAATAAAAACATTCTGGAAAGGTCAAAGTAAGAGGTCATAAAAGTTTCCATCCCATTACCTTTTAAAAGTATTTTTCCTGCCTATTATTGTAGCTGTATTTAGCATCACCAAACGCTTATTGTACAAAAAAGCAGATTTTGTGTGAAACGTGACAGCCACACTTTTTTCTAAAAATGTATTTATATCACTGGTTGTTACAGCTGGAGAATGACACTGATAAATATATTTTAACATCCTTGTGTTGGAAAGTACAGTATGCCTTCATTTAATTCTTTTCTAAAAGCAACATGCAAAATATCATATTGTGTCTGTGAAACCTGCATGAAGGATCATCTGCAACAGACAAGCCCTGTCATAATTGACCACTTCAAGATATCTGGAAGCTTTCCAGTAAAATGATGTTCTTTGTTTATTTAAAGCTCTCTCTCCATGCAGACCAACTTTTGTTGGTCCTGTTGGTGGATACCAGTTGATAGTCATGTTAACTTTTTAATGTTGGGAGGTTGAATGTTGCCATTATTTTAATTGAAGGGAGCAACTTGTGATCGGTAGAATGATGTATTTACCTCAGCCATCAATTCCTTATTCACTACCTTTTCACTTTTATTCACTTTTCAGGCTTCTAGTCACACTGGTGACTATTTTTCAATGTATTAATTTCACCATCCCTTAAAATACTGTAGAAATGGTAGGCAAACCTTAATATCTCTGAATCTATGTGAGTATCCCAAAGGGATATTCTTACTTGTGCCTGTGCACAAGTTGTGCGAGTTCGATATTGGCATCAGTGTGAAGGTAGAAATCACTTTCCTTACCTCCATGTTTTATCTCTAATATGCCAGTATCAGCCCATAATTGTTGTTGCCCTAGTACAACAGACAGACTTCAGCACAGACCATGGAAATTACGGTAACGTTTTGCCATTTAGGCTGACAGAGACAGCTTTTCTACTACATATTATCCACAAGCAGTTAGGTAACCCAGTCAGCTTGCCAGCTGAATGCATTGGGATTTCAGTGGGAGCATGCAAGGACATAATGTTGTCAGCCAGATACGAAGCAGGTCTGGGAATTAGGAGTTGAGTTTTTATTTCCAGCTTTGTCATGATTCACAATGTGATCTTTGGCAAGTAAATTAACCTCTCTTGTGCCTCATTTCCACATCTATATAACAGTGATAATGACACATATTCACTCTTGTGAAGCCCTTTCAAATCAACAGCTGAAAAGTGCTATATAAGTACTAAGTATGATTAGTAGTCCAGAAAGCTGGTTCACCATGGAATCAGACTGAATGGGAAAAAGGCAAAATACCATGTGACTGGAGGGAACTAAACCCTCACAAGTAGTGCGAGAGCCTCCTCTTGTTTTTCATATAAAACAAAACGATTTAGATATCACAAAACTTTGCATGGAGGGGGGAAAGTGTATTTTTGGTGAGAATTTTCTTGAAGCAAAGACACTGATTGCACACAAGACCTTGTGCTATTATATTATAGAATACAGCATGTCTACAGTCCCAGTCTCTGACAACATCTGCAGTACTGTAGCACACAGCTCACCAATCAAATAAAGTTGCAGGTGAATTCAGTAGACTAACAAGTTGGTTGCAACTGTATTTGAAAGGCAAATACAGATGGATGTTAACCCCATTCAGATGTCACTACATGCCAGCAATTTCCATCATTTTTAACTGTGAATAATACATCTCAAAGGAAGCACTCAATTCACAATACAGGTGACACTCAGGAAAAAAACCAACTACCAAGTGTCCATGTGAACAAAGTAAGTGTTGGTGCATTTTAATTCTCCCAAAGCACCAAAGAGAGAAAGATGAAAGAATTAGAAATCAAGAAAGAAAGAAAATGCTGAATATTGTATGTGTCTTCACAGACACATAGAAATGGCTAAACTTGAACTTAAAATTAGCCTAAAGGACATTTAGTTTGATATTTTAATGAATATTTTATATAATATTGCACTCATCTTAAAACATCTATTGAGGGAGACAAAAATGGGAAACATTTAAACAAAAAGATAAAATCCAGATTTTAATTGGTTTCCCCAAAGGCACTACATTTTATTTGAAGTCTAAACTTCATAAAATGTGGATGGAGAAAATCCCAGTTCAGACAAGGCATTTTGGTTATGGTCTCATTGTTTGTGGATGTGTTGTATTCCCTTATTACAACTGATGTATAACACTTTGGGGATTTGGGGGGGGCACCACCAAAGAGGGCAGAGGGTGGTAGCTGAGATAAGCATTTCTTATCTCAAAGAAAAAAATTAGACATTTAGCAATGAGGGCAAGGGATTTTGAAGCTGGCAGACTGAAAAGTCCTGCAGAACAACGGGGAAAAAAAAGTAAAAATTTAACCTGAATAGAAAAAAATTAAAATGTTAGTGCAAGTAAAATGTTGGGCCTTGTTCAGCAAACTTTTACTCTGGTTTAATGGGGCTTATGATGGCAAAGATTGAATAATACAAAGGTCAATCAGGCCCAGCATTTGACCTTTGCTTACAAATCTTATTTCTCTTCTACATATAGTGTCTCAACTGTGTATTCAGGGCATGCTCCAAAGCCCTTTGCAGTCTTTCCAATAAACTTCTAAAGGCTTTGAATCAGTCCCCTATTGTTCATCAACAGAAAAATACAATTTCAATGACCTGTGAAAGGATTATTTTCTCTTTCTACATGGTCTTTAAATAAAAGGTCCTGAAAGGATCTCAGGTCCCAAGGCACATAAGGATATTTAATAACAGCAGGAATTTTGATAATACACATAGGTTTTAGATTACCAATAGATGTAAGGTGCAGGTATAAATAATTACATATAGAACTTTTTATTAAGGAGCAAATCTAGTCTATTTAACAGCTTATAAAATTTGTGAGCACAGAAGGCCTTCACTATTACAGAACCAACGTGCTTCAGCTATGTAGGGGGGAGTAAGAAGGGGAAGGGAGTAGGAAGACAAGACAGTAGGCAGGGGCTCGGCATATCAGAATGCTGTGGCTATCTTCTCTGCAGAAGCTTCCTTCACCCCAGCACATAGAGTGGGTCTGATGATGGTACAGGACCAGTGGACCCTTGCCTAAATGGATCCACTCATCTTTGCTCCTGCAGAGGTGTGGTGCATGAGCTCAGGGACTGCTATAGACATGAGGCAGCAGTATTGCCCCTAGAGCAATCTCAGTTGCCACTCAAGGAGAGGGCTCTTTCTCATACAATCTACCTGGGACTCCCTAATGGACATTTCAGCTAGTCGGACTGTGCACTGTGGACAGAAGTAGGTACCAAAACTAGGTACTGAACAACAGTGGATCAAATGAATGTCCACTGAAATCATTGGAACTACCACAGATTAATTCAGTCCACTCTGTTGAAAACAATATGTAGACATATTCATATATTTTCTATGTGGTGCATTACAATAAGACTAAACAGTGATATGAGAATGAAAGCCAAATAAAACCAAGACAAATATTCCATAGCATGTGTACAAGATTACATATAGGAGGTAATGAATAAAGGACAAACCACACGATATGCCACTATCATCTGTTTCATAATACTTAGTTAAATTACATTAGAAACAATCTACACAGAGGATATGCTGGGCCAAATTACAGGTATTTCAGAAATACCATGTGACACTGAAAACATGTAGTGTATTAATATCTCAGTGTGCTCTACATGAACATTGCCACTATAATCATATGATTGTAGACGATAAGTCTTTTCCATCTCAGTTGGGTCATCTAGATTAACGCCCCGGCAATGCAGAATTGTTCCCAACAAAATATGTTTGATATTGTACACAGGTTTATTTATTTCCTTTTGTTTTAACATAGGATGTCAGGAAAGGTCAGGGAGAGTACAAAACCACATTATATCTTTACATCCAGCGCATCACCAAAGATCTACAACCTATCCTGAAAAATGATCCCTCACTCTCACAGACCTTGGGAGACAGACCAGTTCTCACTTACAGACAGCCCCCCAACCTGAAGCAAATACTCTCCAGCAACCACAAACCACACAACAAAAACACTAACCCAGGAACCTATCCTTGCAACAAAGCCCAATGCCAACTCTGTCCACATATTTATTCAAGTGACACCATCATAGGAACTAATCACATTAGCCACGCCGTCAGGGGCTCATTCACCTGCACATCTACCAATGTGATATATGCCATCATGTGCCAGCAGTGCCCCTCTGCCATGTACATTGGCCAAACCGGACAATCTCTATGCAAAAGAATAAATGGACACAAATCTGACATCAGGAATCATAACATTCAAAAACCGGTAGGAGAACATTTCAACCTCTCTGTCCACTCAGTAAAAGACTTAAGGGTGGCAATTTTGCCACAGAAAAGCTTCAGAAACAGACTCCAACGAGAAACTGCTGAGCTTGAATTAATATGCAAACTAGATACCATTAACTTGGGTTTGAATAGAGATTGGGAGTGGTTGGGTCATTACACATATTGGGTCATTACACATTACACATCTATTTCCCTATGTTAAGTATCCTCACACCTTCTTGTCAACTGGGTCATCTTGATTATCACTACAAAAGTTTTTTTCTCCTGCTGATAATAGCTCATCTTAATTAATTAGCCTCTTACAGTTCGCATGGCAACTTCCACGTTCTCTGTATGTGTGTATATATATCTTCTTATTATATGCTCCATTTTACGCATCCAATGAAGTGGGCTGTAGCCCATGAACTATTTGGAAGATAGTTTGTAACAAGAAAGGAACTACTGTATTTAAAAGTAAATATAATTGTAAATTAAGCTAAACAAAAATGTCTTCTCCTCCTTGCCCTCTTCACATAATGATAGCAGCTTGTCTAATATACAGGGACTAGTAACAGGAAATGAAGCTTTTCATTTTTGGTCACTCCTTTCAATCTGGCCCAGGTTGTTTGAGACAGAAAGTGGCTAATATCTGCTCTCTGTTTGTGGCTCATGTGCTCAAGTGTTGGTAACTTTGTTACAGTTTCTAGTACCCAGGTGTCTATGCTGTTAGTGGCAGCCTTGTTTGCATTCTCACCAAAGCAGCAAAGGATTGAATGGAATGGAGACTCTCATCCCTCAGTCATTACAGAACAAAGGTTGAAGCACTGTGGGCTTGACCCAAAGCCCATTGAAGTCAATAGAAAGACTTTAAATTAGGGATCTTTTGGCAAGACAGCGAAATAGCTTGTCCTCTTGCTACCTGTGCTGTACCTCCACTGCCGATAAACAGAGCTTTAGCTTTTAGGATGGTCAATGCAGCATCATTCCTGACCACTAAATTCACTTAAGAAAGGGTAATTGCACTACACATTCCTCTTGCTCCACATGCTGCCGCCATCTGCATCCAGCTTCTTTCACTGAGTTGCAGGCAGTGATTTCACTAAATGTATTACAATTCTTCTGTAATTGTTTCAAAGCAGTGTAGTATTTACAATAAAACCAGCACCCTTATGGCTGGCAGACTGCCCCTCTAAATACAGCGGCCTTGTTCATACAATTTTGATGGAATACTATTGATTTGTATAAAGGGGAGATGACCAGAATGGAGGAACATCATCTCTTACTACTTCCATGGATTAGTTATAGAGGAGTTACTGAACTCTTCCAGACAATTTCAGGCTGCAAAGAAAAAAAAACATGCCTAAGATATGGGGACAGAGTTGAAGGTTGGGCAGCAGGGAATGAAAAGCAGCTCAGTCCTATCAGAAAGTTACTTAACTAAAGGTCCCAGTGAGTTATAACCTAAAGACAGTTTCACTTGAATTAATACAATATATATTTACGAGTTGTTAGATCTCAAATATGTTCAAAAATAGACTGATATTTGATTTTCTGTGCAGATTTTTATTGCTCGTGAAAGGTGCCAAACTGAAAACTTCATTTAATAACATTTTCTGGTTATTCTCAGAACAATTATAACACGGGTTCATTATTTACACAAAATGCTCCATCAATTTTGCAACTCCACTCACTCAGTTCCATGACTGTTAACAAAGCAGGAGCCCTAAGGTAGACAGTCATTTTAAACACTGTGTCAATAAAACCTGCAATAGGCACATAGAGCTTCTAATACTACCGGCAGCTGCCAGCTCATATACAGTAGGGCTTTGAACGGTGCTAACATCAGCAGAGCAACCATGGGACATTTTGCAAAATATTATAAGAAACACTGAATAAAAAATCATTCCTATCCAGAATAATTTAGAGTCTAATTAAAACACAAAGCACAAGTGAGTATAAACCAACCAGAAGGAACAGGGGAGGGTGAACAAGGGAAGCAGTATCAAGAACATGCATTTACATATCCCAGATATGTGCAAAGCTATATTTTTTTTAAGTCAGTGGAGAGGTCTGAACTAGCAGATTCCAATGCAGGAACAGCGCCTTAGGCCCTTGCCTAAAGCCCACGGAGAGGAAATGGTGTTAAAAGGATTACACAACTTTGAGCTCAATGAAAGAAGCTGATCCTGCCTCCAGAAAGATGATTTTTTAGGAGTTTTTCATCCACATTAAAATTACATGATAGTCTGCAGTGGGAAATGGGCAGGATAGTATATACTGAGTATCAGATAGTATATACTGGAAAACAGATGGGGAAATCAACTTATACAACATTTATAAAATTCTATACAAAGTACAAACATAAAGACCTGTGTACAAATTGCAGCCATACATTCTTTAAACTAGTCTTTGATCATTTAAAGCATTGATAAATAAAATGCCACTCATGACTTTACACAGTGTACCTTTAGGAGTAGCTTATTATAGAATGTACTGCGTGGAGTTGGTCACACTGCATGCTGTAACCCAAATGTTAGAATCTTCCCTTGAAAAACTGAAAGTTTGTTCATTACTGGAATTCAATGGAGTATCTTAATGTTTGGTGAAATATAAATCAATGGATTTTCTGTGGGTTTAGGGGGTGAGGGTTGTTATTAATCTGAAAAATGATTTATCTGTGTGATGTTTCTAATAAGTAAAATATCACATCACTTTGCCTGAGCGGACTGTTAAAATTAAAATCAGCATTCACTGAACATATGATGTCACAGAAATACATAAATGGCTCAAGTTGCTGATGTTAAGATTGAGGGAGTTTTTTTTAAACCCAAAGCCAGTGAAGCTAGAGAGATTTAAAACAAACAAACAAAAAAAAAACTTGACATTCTACTTGATGGAAATCATGTAATACACTGTCTATTCCTAATATATTCATAACTCACCAGCTGGGAAGCCACTAATGATTACCTCATCCTGTATGTTGAGAGGTAAAACCATTATGTGGTATTTTTAATACATAGTGTGCACCTTATCAAGTTGGATAAGAATAACTTTCTGTAATATTTACTGCCCAGGCTCAGTATGACTTAGTACCTGTTCAGTTGGTGAGTATAGTAACAGTTTTACTGAGCTATAAAACATTCTGAAAGCTCGTTTGCTTTTTCTGAGGTACTGAGCAAACAAAGCAAAGAACAATCACGAATAATGCAAGAGAAGTAAGTGTGTGTTTAAGACATTCAACACTCCAGATCCAGCAGTGCTGCAAGTCAGGGTGTACCTGAGAAATTAGGGTCTGACCCAGCAAACACTTGCTGGGGATAGCAAGTCTGCTCATTGACTTTGGTTGGACCACATGTAGGCCAGATTTTCATTGGCTCTTTTGAAGGGCTCAGTGCAGAGGAGGAAACGCACAAGAAGCTTTCAGCCCCCTCCCTTCTGTCCTTGCTGTGCAAGGGGTAGAGACAATTGCACTCCCTGTGCTTGCAGAAATACACTGACTGCCTTTTTTGCATCCCTCTGGAGATGCAACATGCTCCTGATGGAGCAAACAGGAGGCAGAGTGGAAGTTAAATGGGCATTTTCCTCTTGACTTCAATGGAAATTTGATCGGACCATTATCCCAGTGCAAAGCAAGTGTAAGACATCAGCCAGTCAAAGTAGTATTGTTTCACACATGCTTTGCACTGGTATAAATGAAAACATAAGAGGAAGGACAATGGTATACTGGTACCAAGAACTTTCCCCCTGAGTAGAGTTAAATAATACTGGGGGCTGTGTATTATACTGCAAAGGTGTGGGAAAGCGTGAACATCCACCTTGTGAAATGAGGAGGGACTATGCCTCCTGGCCCCAGCGTGAGCCATTATGTCATTTACACAATCTGCTTCTCTTCACTCTCCAAAAATGATGGGCCAGATTGTGGCATTGAGCCACGGGCTCACTTTAGAGGTGGAGCATACATATTCTACCCCATAGGAAGCTCAGTGAGGGATTGTGCCACAATTGCTCTGCAAGCTACTTGGCACATGAGGCATTGTGCACACTGCATGACCTCAGGTGGTGTTGTCCCTTGCTTCCCTTTCTACAGTTGGTTAACTCCAGAGGCCAGGACAGAGAAGGATCACCCATGGGCCACTTCCTCATTGCTATCTTTGGCACAGTTTACACACCTGGGGGTTAACATTCACTGTGCTCCTGATGGTGATGGTCCTAGCCCTTGCGCAGAGTGGAAGAAAGGTTCCATGTGCCCTTTCACACCACTAACATCCACAAGAGCCAGTGGCAATCTGGCACAAAGCTTTTACAGGCTTTGTGGGGAAATTGTGCCTTTCTCTATTTCATTTCTCTCCCTCTTGATTTAGCCTCCAAATCAATAGTTAACAGAACTGGGCAAATAAGTTACAATGACTGAGTTATTCAATAAATTTCACTTGTTCACTGTTCACAAATTCACTGCAAACAGATTGTGTTTGTGCTGAATTTGTCAATGCCAAATAAATTTCTGCTAAGAATTCTTGGTTTAGAATGCTTTTGCAAGTGGTTTGCATGGCAGCACACCTACTTCAGTGTACACTATTCACTGCTTTTGAGGCAATGCATAGATATCAAAATGACAAAACTTTAGAAATAGAACATACAATAGGAGGTAAGATAGACTTGTATTCTAATTCTCCTGTCCAGACTGTCACTTACAAGCTATGACATTGGTGCCCTTGCTTTTATTTTGTGTAGATTTTAATTTACAGTTTAAACTTATTTTCCCATAGAAAAACAAGATTTTGACATTAACAGACAATTCAAGATAAACTGAGAGACCAACAATCCTCAGACATTTAGGTAGGAATATAAGATTATCAATGAACTAATAACTTCATTCTCTCTCTTAAGGTCTTAAAATACTTTACTTGATGTCCCCCAAACATTCATCTTCCTTTGAATTATTTGGCAGTGTTTCTTTCTGGAACTAATTCTATAAACAATGAAACTTCAAATTAGGAGTAGCCGAATTCTGCCATCAAGACTCCCAAATGAATAGTAACTTACCCTACCAGTAATTCCACTGAACTCAAGGCAACTACTGGCATAAGAGAATACTCAGCAGAAGGGTAATGGAATCACACCCAAACATAGTAGCTGGTTTAATGCTGGAATAGTCAGCATAGAACCATGACTCCCTTGAGTCTGGTTTCATTAACCAAAGGTAGGACACTAGGAACAAATCCTATATTTCCAAGATTTTGGCCTGAATTTAGCATCCTTACTTAAATTGATTTCAAGGATATAGCTTGAAGGGTGTTAAAATGTGGCTTAAGTTTGCTGAGTAATAGATACACAGTATGCCAAATGATTCATCAGTCTAGCTTTTTGATATTTTAGTATACAGTTGTCAAATACAGCAGACAAAAGCTCATACAAATCCTGGGGGCCCTTTGTTTTTTACGCAACAGAAAACTACAGGGTGGTTCAAATTGCCAATAAACATGTTCCCTGTGGATTTCCAAAATGGGGATCATGAGAAAAATGTATTTTTAACTGGTTTTGAAAAGGCTACATGAGGGATGGATGGTGGAGCTTGTATCTCAGCATTCTCTCTATTGGTGCATTTGTCATTTTCTCCTAAATTACTAAGACATCAGGACTGCATGGAGCTCTTTAAAATAAAAAGAGATTTATGGAGTCTTCTTAGAACCATAAAATGGCCTAGAGCCCTTCCAGACAATAATGACTAATTTATTATTCTATTCATTAAAGCTATAATGGAAGCATTACATGGAGTATAACTTTGGGACCCATTTTCAAGTAACCGTCTCTGGCTACATGCTATAACCATTTTGAAACTTTTAGTAATTTGCAAGCTGCTAAATGTTTTGCTTTTCCTTCTTGTACCCTCTATAAATTTCATTATTTTTTCTTGGGTTCCACATTCATTAAACATAAGCACATTAAAAAAATAACAGTCTTGTTAGACTTCCTTGCCCTCCACACTCTATCAACAAGGGCAATGGTGATCTGCTACAGAGATTCCCCACGATTACAAATGAACTGCAAGTGATTGTGACAGCTTCCACACTAATGCATTTAGCCCAAACTGCTCTTGTGAACAATTGTTACATTTTTAGGTTAATTTTAATAGCTTTCACAGTATGTAATGCCCTGGCAGCTGCATTTTGCTGCAATGTAATATGTCTATGTTCCTTTGACTCACCAGCTTTCTACTCAATTCTATCACTTTAGAATGCTTTCCTGGCACAGGGGGCAACAATAGAGATGTGTTTGCCCACGTGTATGTGTTGTGGACACAGAAGTTGGTTCAATAAAAGATATTTCCTTACCTACCTTGTCTCTCCCACATTCTGGGGCCAACACTGCTATAACACCACTGCAAACAACATTAACATAAAATACAATTTCAGAGTCTCCATTTCAAAGGGAGAGTGGTGCAGTCCACATTAAGCATGGCCTATGAATTTTGCTTATTATACCACTTATTTGTTTTCTAGTAGTGGCTAGCGACACCAAATAAGCACCCGGACTCCATTGTGATAGGTGCTATAGCAGCCAAGTAGCATGATTTAAAAACAAACAAAGAAACAAAAAGATAATCATAGAATACCATGAGTTAATCTAAATTACTGTACTGTCATTTATATTGAATGGTGTTGCTGTATGTGTTGTACAGAATTCAGCATGAGTCACTTAAAATGGAAAAGAAATTAATGCAATATTCATGCATGTGGAAAATGAAACACTAATTTTCCCCAAAGGCTTTTTATTTCACGAGAATTAATTTACAGAGTAATAGTAAATTAGTTCAGTTAATTTATATTGAACATGTCACTTAAACACATTTGACTAATTCTATGGCCCATTAAAAAGTACCCTTTAAGGATACAGTAATAACTTTAAGAGCTATGGTACTAAAGCTATCCACACTGATTTTGTGGTGGGATGGGGAGGGAAGGGGGTTGTGGGTTTTGGGGGGACATTTTTACCCCTTTTTTGCACTGTAGAATGATAAAGAGATTGATGTATAGACAGTTTAGACTAGCAAAAGTCAAAGAGACTAAATTAATCAGATTAGATCAATTGCACTAGTAGGTGATTTGTTAACTTAATTTAGCAATACATTGCAAAAGGACAAAGCCATATTAAGTCATTTGCAGGGAGCCCATCATAATTTGTGTATAATAAAATATTTCTGAAAAATGACCTGCCAGGTTTTATACAAAATACATAAGGTGATAGCAGCTGTAACAAATTGCAGTGTGTACTTTTTGATGTTTTATTTATTAAAAAGGGGAGAAATTCATTGTACATGGGTTCTGATAAGAGGATATCATATCCTGGCTTTTTTCATTGAATTGGTGTTACATTTATTACAATAGGAACATGGTTATCTCCGTGTCCCAGGATGCCTTTCTGAGCTGACACAGATGTCTTCTTTATTATACCATTATACCTGATCAAACGGCACATTTTAGCAGCTATATTTTTCCCTTGGTTTAAAATCATGCCCCATATAAAATATTAGCTTCATTCTTCTGTATATGGCAAACAAAGTAAATGCTATTATGTCTGAAGAAGAAAACATAGTTGACGTATAATTATTTATACACTGTAAGTCCTAATACTTCAAAATAGTCAGCACCCTTACCTCACATCCTTAGCATTCAATGAGTGATGGACATCCAAAAGTCCAAAATGTAGGCTTGTAAACATGTAAACTTTGGATGCTTAGCTGATGCTTATGTTAGAACTTCTATGGCCAATTTTTTTTCCTCTCTCATATGTATATATAAACTCCTACATGTATGGGAAAGCAATAACAACTTGAGAGAGAATACACTCCTAGAATGGTGCAGCCCACACTAAACATAGTACATGCATTTTGCTTATTATACCACTTATTTGTATTGTAGTAGTATCTAGAGACCCTAAAGAAGGACCTGGGCTCCATCGTGATAGGTGCTATACAGATATATAGTAAGAAACAGTCCCTAGCCTACAGAACTCACAGTTCTAGAGTGCTAGTTCATATCTCATGGCAGGATCAGGGCCTTAGTTTAAGACAAGGCGAGTGGAAAAAAAAAACAATCGGGAGGCCAGGGAGGGAGTATGAGGCAACAGTGATAAGAATACAGTTTTGTGTAGATTAGCAATGTGCACAATTTAAAGCAGGGATCTCAAACTGAAATCACCACGAGGGCCACGTGAGGACCAGTACATTGGCCCAAGGGCTGCATCACTGACACCTTTTCATATAAAGATACAAAAGTCCCCTCTCTGTCCCCGGCCCTGCCCCCACTCCATCCCTTCCATGAGGCCCTGCCCCGCCTGTTCCCACCCCTTCCCCGCCCCTATTCCAACCCCTTCCCCAAATCCCCGCCCTTGCCCTGCCTCTTCTCCGCCTCCTCCCCTGAGTGCACGGCTCCCCGCTCCTCCGCCTCCCTCCTGGAAAGCTCTAAGCACCACCAAACAGCTGTTTGGCAGTGGGAAGCGCCTGGAGGTAGGCAGAGGAGCAGGGATGCGACACATTGGGGCGGGGAAGGGGTGGCAGCAGGGGAGGGGAGCTTGGCGGGCCACAGCAAATAACTCTGCAGGCTGTGTGTTTGAGACTCCTGATTTAAAAGTTTAGAGGGGTTTTTTTAGAATGTTTTGTGTAATCATGAGCAGTAACAGGAATCTCAGCTCTCTGTTTACCTAGCCATTACTAAGCTGGTAACATTAGGATCCTCTCGTGTCCTGGAGTGGGTTTCTGATTATTATTATTCTAACCACAAGTAATGAACCTGTTTTTTATAAATTGTATAATAGAGATAAACAAGATGAAATGAAACAATAAGTTGAAATAATAAATATTAGAGAGCAAACAAAATAAAAATAGAAAATGATAGAAAAGAAGGCAAAGATAGCAATTTTACTGTTTGATTGTGCAGTCCTTATGTTAATATTGCAATTGATTGGATACATTCCTTAAAAGGGACTGTGACACTTTACTCCATGTTCACCACTTTTATGTGGTTAGAATATATTTTGTACAAAGTATGCATTGTAAGGTATTATTTGAAAACCCATGATCTGCTATTATCCCGTTGAAATGTATATAACAACGCAGCACGTGAAATTATGAGATTTTGCTCAGTGAGTTTGCTGAAATATGTTGCAATTCTGAACAACACCCAAAAGCCAATTCCTCAGAGAGAAAGACACACTGGCATGCCAGCAAAGTGCTAAAGAGCCATTACCTGCTTAATCAGAGATTAACTAGCAGGGGAATTGTAAACAAGAAATTTACAATTCATCTGAAAGAGAGTTTACAGCTCAAGTATGCAATGGCACAGTCTGCCCACCTGACCCAGCAAAGATTTTTCCAGCACACAAGGGCTGGGGTATAAGAAGGGGAGAAAAAATACCTCTAGGTACCTTTCATCTCCCCCTTGCCTGAAGAACACTGAACTAAGGGGAGTGGTCCCAGGCTGAAGGGAAATCCAGCCTGTGAATTCAGAACTGTAAACTGACAACCGTGAACTGAGAATTGCATGTAGCATCTGATTTATTGAGAATAATGTTTGCTTCAAATCTTATTTAGCTTGGTAAAGTTTGGGAATTAGCTTGTGGTTTTATCTTTTTATTTCCTTTGTAACCAATTCTGACTTTTATGTCTTACCACTTACAATGCAGGAGAGTGAGTTTGTGGGTGTGGTTTTTGGAGGGGGGTGAGGGAGTGAGAGAACCTGGATTTGTGCAGGAAATGGCCCACCTTGATTATCATACACATTGTGAAGAGAGTGGTCACTTTGGATGGACTATTACCAGCAGGAGAGTGAGTTTGTGGTGGGGGGGGGGCGGAGGGTGAGAAAACCTGGATTTGTGCTGGAAATGGCCCAACTTGATGATCACTTTAGATAAGCTATTACCAGCAGGACAGTGGGGTGGGAGGAGGTATTGTTTCATGGTCTCTGTGTGTATATAATGTCTGCTGCAGTTTCCACGGTATGCATCCGATGAAGTGAGCTGTAGCTCACGAAAGCTCATGCTCAAATAAATTGGTTAGTCTCTAAGGTGCCACAAGTACTCCTTTTCTTTTTGCGAAGACAGACTAACACGGCTGTTACTCTGAAACCAATCATTTAAATCTATCTTTCGCTAGTTAATCATCTGTTTTAGTGTTTTATCTAAACCAATGTGTTTGATTGAAGTGTCTTGGAAACCTCCACGCTAGACAACAAGGCTGGTGCATATTCATTACTCATTGTTATAATGATGAGCTAATGAGCTTGTACCATCCAGTGGGCTACTAAACAGTACAAGATCCACATTTCTGGGGGGCAAGGCTAGGACTTGGGCATATGCAGGTGTCTCCATGTATCAATTCCTGGATGGCTGGGCACAGCATTCATATACTCAGCTGGGAGTGACTTTGCATGCTGCTAGCTGTGAGTGAGCAGAGCCTGGAGAGTTTTCTGTTCACTAGCAAAGCAGTGCAAAAGGCATCCCTGGATGGAGAGCTAAGGGGACACAGCAATTCAGGGTCCTAAGATTTCATGACCTTTTTCCTTGTTATATTGCATACTTCAAGCTAGTCATGCATTAACAGCAACATCTGATAATGCTAATATGCATCCGATGAAGTGAGCTGTAGCTCACAAAAGCTTATGCTCAAATAAATTGGTTAGTCTCTAAGGTGCCACAAGTCCTTCTTTTCTTTTTGCTAATATGCAGTCTTTCAGGGTAGGTACAGATGAATTCCTCTAGTGCTTAATAATTAGCTTTTATATTTTTCCATCAAATTGTATTTAACCACTAAGTTTCCCCTTTTAAAGATGGGTTTAGCTTTGTCAAATGACATAAAACACACAGGGAGTCTTACGTATGTGTACTGAAAAATCCATTCATCTTTTCTTCTAACACTTGCTTCCAAACATTACTTACTTTCACTAAGTCTGAAAAATGAATGCACAGGACATTTGGAACAACATCAGCATAAACAGGACACTCTAAGCTTCAGTTTCTTCATGCTCTTGGATGTTCTATATCAGTGGTTTTCAAACTGCGGGTGTAAGTCACTGGTCAGCACTTCTGATAGTGGTGTTGCCTGGCTAAGGCAGGCTAGTTCCTACCTGTTCTGACACCGCGCTGCACCCTGGAAGCGGTCAGCAGCAGGTCCCTCTCCTAGGTGGGGGACCACGGGGCTCCACACACTGCCCCCACCTTAAACACTAGCTCCGCACTCCCATTGACCGGGAACCTGCCAATGGGAGCTGGGGTGGGGGGTGCCTATAGGCGACAGCGCACATAGCTGCTTGTGTGCCTCCACCTAGGAGCCGGGCCTGCTTCTGGCTGCTTCGCATGCGTGGCGTGGTCCTCAGTGCCAAAAAAGACAGGAAGCCTGCCTTAGCACCCCCGCTGTGCCGCTGAGTGGGAGCTGCCTGAAGTAAGCCCTGCCCCAATCCCATGTCCCAGCCCTGAGCCCCCCAAAACCTGGAGCCCCATCTTGCACCCCAAACACCTCATCCCCAGCCCCACCCCAGAGCCTGCACCCTCAGCCCAGAGCCCTGACTCCCTCCTGCACTCCAACCCCCTGCACCAGCCTAGTGTCCCATCCCACACCCTGAACCCCTCATTCCCAGCCCCACTGCCCCCACCCCAACCCTGAGTCCCTCCCACACCCCAAACAACACCTCCCCAGCTCTGTTGGGTCATGGCATCAACAATTTTCTTCAACTGGGTCGCCAGAAAAAAAATTTGAAGACCACTGTTATATATAACTTATTTGAGATCCTAAAATGTGTCAGTTTTAAGACTTTGTCCCTTACAGATTTTAAATTTGAAGGTAGAATGTTAATCCAGTCATCCTCTGAAAAATGCAAATCTTGCGCTTGCATTTATTTTATTTTTCATCTCCACATTGTGATAGTATATGGCATGGAAAAAAATCTAACGTTTTGTAGATTAGGCCCCAATTCATCAAAGGACAATCAATGAATTCAAGGGGACTACTCACATGTTTAGAATAGGCGTGTGCTTAAGTATCTTGCTGAATTGAGGCCTTTGGAATGGTCTGCAAAATATTTTTCATATTGATCCCAAACTGATCCCCTTAAGAAGGAGTTGAGGGACAATATATAATGAGTTTTCTCCATTGCTCAAACAACATTTTGTTTGGAGATTTACAAAGGGCTCATATTTGATGTTTTTATTTAAATCAGCAATTATTAATGCACCAAAATTGAAGCCAAGTTGACTACTCATGACGCATAAAGTTTAAGCACCTATATATATATATATTTGCAGGATTAGGGCCCTACATTTTATTGAAAACCCTCTTTGAAATTTTTCTTTTATGCTAGATTCACACTGTTAGCAGGGTCGACTCAGCTCTTCAGCCATCTGAATTACATAGTGTCATAAGCTTACTGTGTATGGTGTTATCGTGATAAGGCCTTGAAAGTGCTCTTTGCTGTATGTATAAAGTACCACTATGATAGTTATAAGAATAGGGGGCTGTACGTCTTCACTTCCCCAGAATTTCCCTGTTGTCTGGTCAGCTGTATACCACTCATTCACATGGATGTTGCCCATCACCAATGCAATGGCTGAATATATCTAAATTTCTGAAGCCTTTTAGGATAATTTGGGATGAAAGGCACTATTATATACATGTAAATTATTAATAAAAATGCATGTAATTAAATTCCACATAATCACTAAGTTCTTCTATTTCTAGCTCACAAGAGAACTAGAGAAGAGATACCACAAACAAAACTGAAAAGCTGAGGTCATTAGGCAATCACAGCAGGAAAATTCTTGAAATGTAAAAAAGACTGAAAACAGTGAAAGCTCTAGTGGTAGAACATGGAATGCTGAAGAAGGAAGCAAAAGATGGTTTGAAAATGTTAACAGCTCTTTGAGACTGGAATTACTGAGATGCCATAGATAATCCACATCACCCCAATCTAAAAGAAGAGAGGCTAGGTAGGGCACAGGAAATTATGAGTCTGACCTTTGCTATGCAGGATCCCAGACATTTCTTAAGGATGAGATCATAAAGCATCTGAGGAAATATGAGCAAGGTTCCATAATATAAATCTTGTGTGAAAGAATATTATGCTATTTTTGGACAAGATCATGAGGCAGTGGTAGGGAGAAAAGGCCAAATGTATTCCTGATGCAACTTCACCCCACCACTTCAGTAGAGCTACATCAGAGATGAATTAGTCGAATGTTCTTCAATGTCAAGACCTCCTAAAATACAATTATTAAATTAATGTACACTTCAAAGTCAGTATGGGGACACAAGAAAATGTATACTGGATCATAGCAGTAGTTAATTTACTCCAATTATCCTTGCATAATGACAGGTTTCAGAGTAGCAGCTGTGTTAGTCTCTATTCGCAAAAAGAACAGGAGTACTTGTGGCACCTTAGAGACTAACAAATTTATTTGAGCATAAGCTTTTGTGAGCTACAGCTTACTTCATCGGATGCATTCAGTGGAAAATACAGCGGGGAGATTTATATACATAGAGAACATGAAACAATGGGTGTTACCATACACACTGTAAGGACAGTGATCACTTAAGGTGAGCTATTACCAGCAGGAGAGCAGGGGACCTTTTGTAGTGATAACCAAGGTGGGCCATTTCCAGCAGTTGACAAGAACGTCTGAGGAACAGTGGAGGGGGGAGGGGAATAAAACTATTTCCCATTGTTTACTTTGTGTAATGACCCATCCACTCCAGAGGCTCGTTCACCTGCACATCTACCAATATGATATGTTATCATGTGCCAGCAATGCCCCTCTGCCATGTACATTGGTCAAACTGGACAGTCTCTACCTAAAAGAATAAATGCACACAAATCAGACATCAAGAATTATAACATTCAAAAACAAGTCAGAGAACACTCGAATCTCTTTGGTCACTCGATTACAGACCTAAAAATGGCAACAAAAAAAACTTCAAAAACAGACTCCAATGAGAGTCTGCTGAATTGGAATTAATTTGCAAACTGGATACAATTAACTTAGGCTTGAATAAAGACCGGGAGTGGATGGGTCATTACACAAAGTAAAACTATTTCCCATTGTTTATTCCCCTCCCCCCCCCCCCACTGTTCCTCAGACGTTCTTGTCAACTGCTGGAAATGGCCCATCTTGATTATCACTACACAAGGTTTTCCCGCCCACCCCGCTCTCCTGCTTAATAGCTCACCTTAAGTGATCACTCTCGTTACAGTGTGTATGGTAACACCCATTGTTTCATGTTCTCTATGTATATAAATCTCCCTGCTGTATTTTCCATGGAATGCATCCGATGAAGTGAGCTGTAGCTCACGAAAGCTTATGCTCAAATAAATTTGTTAGTCTCTAAGGTGCCACAAGTATTCCTTTTCTTTTTCCAATTACCCTGCCTCCAAGAGTAGCAGATAGGGGCCAATCACAGCTACTCCAGAAGAAAATGCAAGACACCCCAAAGAAGGCAGTTACGGTATAATCTGTGTCCAGGGGATATTTCTTCCTAACCCCAGCCATTAATGACTGCTTCTTGAAGCAGCTAGTCCTGGAACCCACAAGGAGAGATGTTTACCCCTTTCTCCCCCAGATCATTTATGAATAAGTTGAATAGGATTGGTCCTAGGACTGACCCTTGGGGAACACCCCTCTGCATTCTGAAAATTTACCATTTATTCCAACCCTTTGTTCCCTGTCTTTTAACCAGTTCTCAGTCCATGAAAGGATCTTCCCTCTTATCCCATGACTACTTAATTTACATAAGAGCCTTTGATGAGGGACCTTGTCAAAGGCTTTCTGGTAATCTAAGTACACTATGTCCACTGGATCCCCCTTGGCCACGTGTTTGTTGACCCCTTCAAAGAATTTTAATAGATTAGTAAGACATGATTTCTGTAAAGGGAGATCATGTTGACTTTTGCGCAACAATTTATGTTCTTCTATGTGTCTGACAACTTTATTCTTTACTATTATTTCAACTAATTTGCCTGGTACTGACATTACATCTGTAATTGCTGGGATCTCCTCTCGAGCCCTTTTTAAATATTGGCGTTACATTATCTTCCAGTCATTGGGTACAGAAGCTGATTTAAAGGACAGGTTACAAACCATAGTTAATAGTTCCACAATTTCACATTTGAGTTCTTTCAGAACTCTTGGGCGAATGCCATCTGGTCCCGATGACTTGTTACTGTTAAATTTCTCAATTAATTCCAAAACCTCCTCTAGTGACACTTCAATCTGTAACAATTTCTCAGATTTGTCACCTACAAAAGACGGCTCAGGTTTGTAAATCTTCCTAACATCCTCAGCCGTGAAGACTGAAGCAAAGAATTCATTTAGTTTCTCCGAAATGACTATCGTCTTTAAGTGCTCCTTTTGTATCTTGATCGTCCAGGGTCCCAACTGGTTGTTTAGCAGGCTTCCTGCTTCTGATGTACTTAAAAAACATTTTATTACCTTTTGAGTTTTTGGCTAGCTGTTCTTCAAACTCCTTTTTGGCTTTTCTTATTACATTTTTACACTTAATTTTGCAGTGTTTATGCTCATTTCTATTTACCTCACTAGGATTTGACTTCCACTTTTTAAAAGATGCCATTTTATCCCTCACTGCTTCTTTTACATGGTTGTTAAGCCACAATGGCTCTTCTTTAGTTCTTTTACTGTGTTTTTTAATTTGGGGTATACGTTTAAGTTGAGCCTCTATTATGGTGCTTTGAAAAGTGTCCATGCAGCTTGCAGGGATTTCACTCTAGTCATTGTACCTTTTAATTTCTGTTTACTAACCTCCTCATTTTTGCATAGTTCCCCTTTCTGAAATTAAATGCCACAGTGTTGGGCTGTTGAGGTGTTCTTCCCACCACAGGAATGTTAAATGTTATTATATTATGGTCACTATTTCCAAGCGGTGCTGTTATAGTTACCTCTCGGACCATATCCTGTGCTCCACTCTGGACTAAATTGAGAGTTGCCTCTCCCCTTGTGGGTTCCTGTACCAGCTGCTCCAAGAAGCAGTCATTTAAAGTATTGAGAAATTTTGTCTCTGCATTTCGTCCTGAGGTGACATGTACCCAATCAATATGGGGATAATTGAAATCCCCCACTATTACTGAGTTCTTTATTTTGATAGCCTCTCTAATCTCTGTTAGCATTTCATGGTCACTGTTCTGGTCAGATGGTTGATAATAGATCCCTACTGATATATTCTTATTAGAGCATGGAATTACTATCCATAGAGATTCTATGGAACATGTGGATTCATTTAAGATTTTTATTTCATTTGATTCTACATTTTCTTTCACATATAGTGCCACTCTCCACCCACCCCCCGCACGACTGGTTCTCTCTTTCCGATATATTTTGTACCTCAGAATGATTGTGTCCTATTGATTGTCCTCACTCCACCAGGTTTCTGTGATGCCTGTTATACCAATATCCTCCTTTAACATGGGGCAGTCTAGTTCACCCATTTTATTTAGACTTCTAGCATTTGTGTACAAGCACTTTAAAAACTTGTCACTGTTTATTTGTCTTCCCTTTTCTGATGGGTCAGACTCTTTATGTGAATGTTTCTCGTCTGATCTGGCCCATACTTTATCCTCTTCCATAATCTCCTCCTGACTAAAACCTAGAGAATCTCTATCAATAGACTCTCCTCTAAGAGGAGTCTCTGTCCGATCCATGTGTGCCTCTGCAGCAATCGGCTTTCCCCCATCTCTTAACATTTTAAAGGTTGCAGAGCAGTTTTTAAACTAAGTGCCAGCAGTCTGGATCCACTTTGGTTTAAGTTCCTGTATAGGCTCCCCCTATCCCAAAAGTTTCCCCAGTTCCTAATAAATCTAAACCCCTCCTCTCTACACCATAGTCTCATCCACGCATTGAGACTCTGAAGCTCTGCCTGCCTACCTGCCCTGTGCGTGGAACTGGAAACATTTCTGAGAATGCCACCATAGAGGTCCTGGATTCTAGTCTCATTCCTAGCAGCCTAAATTTGGCCTCCAGGACATCTCTCCTACCTTTCCTTATGTCATTGGTACCTACATGTACCATGACCACCAGCTCCTCTCCAGCACTATACATAAGTCTATCTAGATGCCTCGAAAGAGCCACAATCTTCGCATCAGAGAGGCAAGTCACCATACAGTTTCCCGGTCATCACAAACCCAGGTATCTATGTTTCTAATGATTGAATCTCCCATTACTAACACCTGCCTTTTCCTAATGACTGGAGTTCCCTCCCTCGAGGATGTAATCTCAGTGCGAGAGGATACCCCAACATCATCTGGAAGGAGGGTCCCAACTATGGGAAGGTTTCCCTCTGCTCCCATTGACTACTCTCCTTCATAGAATCATAGAATATCAGGGTTGGAAGGGACCTCAGGAGGTCATCTAGTCCAACCCCCTGCTCAAAAGCAGGACCAATCCCCAATTAAATCATCCCAGCCAGGGCTTTGTCAAGCCTGACCTTAAAAACTTCTAAGGAAGGAGATTCTACCACCTCTCTAGGTAACGCATTCCAGTGTTTCACCACCCTCCTAGTGAAAAAGTTTTTCCTAATATCCAACCTAAATCTCCCCCACTGCAACTTGAGACCATTACTCCTTGTCCTGTCCTCTTCTACCACTGAGAATAGTCTAGAACCATCCTCTCTGGAACCACCTCTCAGGTAGTTGAAAGCAGCTATCAAATCCCCCCTCATTCTTCTCTTCTGCAGACTAAACAATCTCAGTTCCCTCAGCCTCTCCTCATAACTCATGTGTTCCAGACCCCTAATCATTTTTGTTGCCCTTCGCTGGACTCTCTCCAATTTATCCACATCCTTCTTGTAGTGTGGGGCCCAAAACTGGACACAGTACTCCAGATGAGGCCTCACCAATGTCGAATAGAGGGGGACGATCACGTCCCTCGATCTGCTCGCTATGCCCCTACTCATACATCCCAAAATGCCATTGGCCTTTTTGGCAACAAGGGCACACTGCTGGCTCATATCCAGCTTCTCGTCCACTGTCACCCCTAGGTCCTTTTCCGCAGAACTGCTGCCTAGCCATTCGGTCCCTAGTCTGTAGCTGTGCATTGGGTTCTTCCGTCCTAAGTGCAGGACCCTGCACTTATCCTTGTTGAACCTCATCAGATTTCTTTTGGCCCAATCCTCCAATTTGTCTAGGTCCCTCTGTATCCTATCCCTGCCCTCTAGTGTATCTACCACTCCTCCCAGTTTAGTATCATCCGCAAATTTGCTGAGAGTGCAATCCACACCATCCTCCAGATCATTTATGAAGATATTGAACAAAACCAGCCCCAGGACCGACCCCTGGGGCACTCCACTTGACACCGGCTGCCAACTAGACATGGAGCCATTGATCACTACCCGTTGAGCCTGACAATGTAGCCAACTTTCTACCCACCTTATAGTGCATTCATCCAGCCCATACTTCTTTAACTTGCTGACAAGAATAGCCCTTTCCTGGGCTTTTCCTCCTCCTTAACAATACAGGGGCTGTCGGACCAGAGGTGGGACAAATCTACAGTGTCCTGAAAGCCTCATCAACATACATCTCTGCCTCCCTTAGCTCTTCCAGTTCCACCACCCTAGCCTCCAAAGCCCATACGCAGTCTTTGAGGACTAGGAGCTCCTTGCACTGAATGCATACATACACCACCCACCCACAGGGCAGGTAATCATATACTGAGTGCAAAAACTGGATAGCCCCCACTCTGCTGCTGCCTGCATTCTCTCCTACAGCTACCTAGGTTAATGATAGGGTTTTTCTTTAAATCAAGAAGTTTTGATTATAGTTTAGTTTAACTGTTTTAAAGAATGACAAGTGTACCTCGCCCCCTTTACACTCCTCTTCCAAACTCCCTCTCAAAGCTCCCTGTTAGCCCTGGTCTTCTTGATAGCTGCCCCCTCCCTGTGACTAAGGCTCAGCCAATGAACAGAGTCTTCTAGATTTCAAACCTTGTTTAGAAGCTCACAGCTTCCAACTGCCAGCCGCAGCACACGGTCCTTCAAACAAAAACAGACAGACAGTCAGACAGATGCTCAGCGCACAGCAAGTAACCCACAAACACACACTACAGACAGCCACTTACCCCAAGGGTCCTGTATTTTCTCCTCCTTCACCTGGAGAACTCCCTCTCGAAACTCCCTGTTACATTTAATTACATTATAGTTAATATAGTTAACATCCTTGTAGGGGAGTGGGAGTAAACACCAAAGAAGCCCACCACAGTAGCATTTAACTTCAAAAAGGGAAAGTATGCAAAAATGAGGAAGCTAGTTAAATGGAAATTAAAAGGAACAGTCAGAAGAGTGAAATGCCTGCAAGCTGCATGGAAACTTAAAAAAAACATTATAGTGGCTCAAATTAAATGTATATCACAAAGGAAAACTAAGAAAACACACACACACACGCGGCCATCATGACCAAACAATGGAGTAAAAGAGGTGGAGGCAAAAAGGCATCCTTTAAAAACTGGAAGTCAAATCCTACTGAGGAAAACGGAAAGGAACATATACTTTGGTAATTATTGTGTAAAAGTATAATTAGGCAGGCCAAAAAAGAATTTGAAGAGCAACTAGAAAAAGACACAAAACTAATAGCAAAAAATAAGTAAAGTACATCAGAAGTGGAAAGTCTGAAAAATAATCAGTGGGGCCACTGGGCAGTTGAGGTGCTAAAGAAGCACTCAAAGACGACACAGCCATTATGGGGGAGCAAAATGAATTATTTGCATTGGTTTTCACTACAAAGGATGTGAGGGAGATTCCTACCACTGAGCCATTCCTTTTAGGTGACAACAGTAATAAGTCACCGTGACCAGGTGGTATTCACCCAAGAGTTCTGAAGGAACTCAGATATGAAATTGCACAACTACTAACTATGGTATGTTTCAGAGTAGCAGCTGTGTTAGTCTGTATTCGCAAAAAGAAAAGGAGTATTTGTGGCACCTTAGAGACTAACAAATTTGAGTCTTGTGTGGGAGGGATGTCCCGAAGGTATTTTTGAAAAATGTGATCAGAGATGCTGTTTATTACATGGAACATGCCAAGCAGAAGACTAATTGCTATAATCTATGCTCTAAAGTGCCAAAATCATTCTCTGTATGGATTAGGAGGGTAAACCTGTGTCAATAACACAAAGAAAAAACTTTTTAGGGGTTTCAAACTGAAAACTGTCAAAGCTGGAAGGGATTTGGATGCCCAATTTCCAATCAAGTTGGATATCCAAATCTCATAGAGCATCTTTGAAAATCTTAGCCCTTGTACTCTTTTCTCTTTCATGGAGGTAGTGAGAGAAGACTTTTCATTAGCCAGAAATTAGTATTGGGGCATTAAAAATATGCATATGTTTATTTACATACGCTTTAAATGTTTCCTCTTGTTGATGTATTAGTTTACAGTCTGCAAGTGAATAGTTATGGGAAATAACGTGAGATATGGTTTTGTTTTATTTGCCTGCACATAGTTAATCGTAGAAGACTAAGCAGATAGGATTGCATTAGTGCAAATTCAGTGAAAATGTCTTGACATTTAGGCATTTTCTGTTGACATTAAGTTTTAAATCAGATAGAAAGGCCATGCTTTCAGGGTGTTATGGAAGTTTAAAGGGGCATCTTCAGGCAAAGAGAAAAACTTGGTTTATGTTATTGCTGACTCCTTCCCCTCCCCTCTTTTGTTCACATTTAAGGGAAAAGGTCATTTTACATCCATAGTACAAGAGTCCCCTTGCTAGTTAATTATATAAAGATTAAAAGCTTTAAATACATGGATTTGTGCTATAAACACTTCCAGCTCTATTTTCATCAAATTTTCTGCATGGTTCCTAAACACTCTTTTCCCTCTCCCACTCCCTAAATACAGCAAGCTTTCATAGACTAGGTTTTACTGACTTAAACTGAACCATTTAGTACTGTTGCCGGCACCCAATGCCGAGAGGCTGAAGAACAGCTTGAGTTGGTTCGTTACCCGGTGTGCTGCACCCAATAATCACAACGGGGTGGAGAAGCAGAAAAGTTTATTTGCAGCTGCAAAAAGGTACAGGGAGAATAAAATCTCAAATCCTGCACAACAGAGCAGGAAGTTACACAGGCTTTTATACATCCTTTTTCCCAACATACTTATCCAATAGCAAGCTGCCCCAAGTATCCATATAGCCAGCCAATCCAGTTCCCAGCTAGTTCCCTGATTCTCTGTATCATTTGTTAAACTATACATAAAGCTGCTTTATTCAGCATTGTTCTTCCATATCTCCCCTGTTTGGCCTTGCTTAGTTTCAGGCAGTCTGACTCTGCAACATACTGTTGCAGATTCTCAGCATAACTGCTGCGAGTGCCTCCAGGCAGGAGGAGGGGCCAAGGACACCGGGGCCTAGTGCAAGGGGGCTTCATCGACACTCGTGGTCTTCCATCCCCTCGAGTTACCTAGTGGCCATGCCCCAGTGTTCCCAACAACTCCCCCCTTTGAGAACACTCAACAGCCTTGGCTCTGAGTTTTCTCACTTGGGCTACTTAGTTCTTTACAATATGACTTTGCATAAGCACTTTGTGATAGCCCTGAAGAGAATGACTTATTAACTTTTGCAAAAGGGCCCTGACACATGATACTGCACAGCATACCACCAGTAATACAAGCAATACAGGAAAGAGAATTTTCAATAGCAGGCTAAATAAACCACCAAGCCAAGACGACAAACCCCAGCCTGAAAACAAGGTTTGCAACCAATTGTTTTCTGGGGCAGTATAGGCAACCTGTGCTCCGGCTCGGGCATGGGCCTCAACCTGTACCACCTTTTTATAGATTTCATAACTGCTATCATTTACATATACACAACATCGGGGCCTGACGAGGGCACAAACCCCTCCTTGGGATGCCAAGAGATAGTCCAAAGCCAGCCTGTTTTGGAGGGAAAACGTCCTGAGCTGCTGTACCTCTTTATTTAAAGTTTTTACTGCTGACCCTAAATTACTAACCGAGTTTTTTAACTTTAAGGCCACCTTCTTAAGTACCATCTGCAGCCTTACAGTATAGCAGCCTATGCATGCCATGGCTGGCCCAGTAAACAGTGGTGCTATTCCCAATACAGAGCACCCTACCAGCTTCTCGGTTGTGAGGGGATTCTTCATATTGCCCTCTAATGCCGTAGTCAGTTGCCGCAGGGTCTTTTCTCATGACTCAACAGAGGTGTCTCGGGCATTTTTAATCTTTTCTTTGGGCAGTGTGGCAGTTATGGAAAGATGAGGAACTCCATGAGCTATATAACAGCTACCTGTCCAGTTGGCTGGCAGCACCTTGTAAGCCTTTCGGCCACATACAAAATAGTGACCCTGTAGGGCCCAGTAAGGACTGTTTCTTAAGGCGATTCCTGGGATATTTAAGGCTGCTTTGGCTGCTTTTTTAAACAATTTATATGCCCCTAAGGGGGCATCCCATCCTCCTGATTGGGTACAAGTGGGGGCATTTCTAATTGTGCCATTCAAATTACACTCGCCATAGGGACCACTACAAACCCACCATTGGCTTGCTACATTGGAGATGTTAACTGGACGGCAAGTTACATTTCCAAACCCCTTTTTTTGTGGTAAGATTATTTGTAAGTGTTTCCCTAAAAGGGGAGGAACCATTACACCCACACTGTTGGCCTCCCTTGTTGGTCTTTATCCAATACCCATCAGCCCACTGTGTAATAACACAGGAGCTCTTTCCCACAGGATGCCCATAGTGATCAGATTGGTTTCGGGTAAAACATAATACTTCCTCAGTGAGTACTGCAACTGAATACTCCTGGTCCTGATAGGTGGCTTGCTGTAAAGAGGTCTTATTCCAGAACGGCGAGTCCGTTCTTTCCTGCTCTTTGGTGGTGGCTAATTCTGCTAGGGTCAGGGGCAGCATGTCAAGGGGCACTCTCATTTTGGGGGATAGTGGAGTTGGAGCACATACCCAGCAATCAGTCTGGTTTGTTAAATTAGCAACATGGTGCGCAAGCAAAACAAAGGAGTTATGCTCCCAATATGCACAGTTTGGAAATACCAATATAGAGAATAACAATGTTACCCAATTAATTATGACCAGAGTTTTCCCAACCCAGGGTCTTTAGTACCTGGGTGGGCCCATTTTAGCATTAAGGTGCCCGCTATTTGTGCCTTTTAAACAGTAGCTTTAGCCCGAGATCATCACTAGATGAGGAGTCAGCAGGTTGGATGGTCCACTGTCCTGCTGACGAGGGGGCGGTTACTGCCTTCAGACGAGAGTGATGGATCCAGTTCTTGTGTCCCTCGATCTTTGCCGCTGTATGGGAGATCAGCAGGACGGTATAGGGTCCTTTCCACTTTTCCTGGAGAGGCTCGTCTTTCCAGGTGCGAACAAGCACAGAGTCACCGGGCTGTAAGGAGTGAACGGGAGAGTCCAGGCTGGGAATCCTTGGTATACCTGTGAAGAGACAAGAGAACAGCAGACAGGGAACACATATACTGTGACAAAAAACCATTACCCAACTCCCATTCCCCTGACAGAACCGGGGTGCCATTTATAGGCCATGCCCTTTCAAACATAATTTCAAAGGGACTGAGCCCTAATCTACCCTTTGGGAGAACGCGGATACGGAGTAGGACGAGGGGCAAAGCATCAGACCATTGCAGTGAGGCTTTTTGGCACACTTTTGAGAGATGCCGTTTAAGGGTCTGATTGGTACGCTCCACTACACCACTGGCTTGCGGTCTCCAGGGTGTATGGAGTTTCCAGGGGATCTGTAAGGCATGTGAGATGCTTTGAATGATTTTTGATGTGAAGTGTGTCCCGTTGTCAGATTCCATCCACAGGGGGAGTACAAAGCGAGGAATGATCTCCTTAACAAACTTGAGGGCCACTGTTCTGGCAGTGCAGTTACAGCATGGGAAGGCTTCTGGCCATCCGCTGAACCGATCCACTATGACAAGGAGATATTTGAACCCTTGGGTCCGGGGAAACTCAGTAAAGTCTATTTGCCACACTTGTCCAGGGCCCGGAGTGGGTTCTAGGGCAGCTGGTGGCACAGGATGTCCCTGTCGGGGGTTATTCTTTTGGCAGACTAAGTAGTCCGCTTGTACCTGGGCAGCCAGGGGTCGGAGTCCGGAAGTGATAAAATATTTTCCCTTTAGTTGGATAAGTGCTTCCCTGCCAGCATGAGTATGCAGCACACCAAAAGCATACTTTGAATCAGTAAAAATATTGACCCGCTTTCCTTTTGACAGTTCAGGTGCACGGGTCAGGGCTATCAGTTCGGCAAGCTGGGCAGAGGTCCCAGCAGACAAACCTTCAGCTTCCACAGTGTCATGGAGGGTCACAACAGCATAACCCGCCCTCCTTTGCCCATTTATTACAGTACTGCTACCATCAGTGTACCACTCATAATCTGCATTTGGGAGGGGTACATCCTTTAAATCCAGAAAGCTGGAGTACTGGACATCTATGATCTCTAAACAGTCATGTTTCTGTTTCTGGCAAGAGAGTGGCTGGGTTAAGGGAGGGGCAAGGCTGTAGGGTGACTTCAGATTTCTCTAACAGCTTAGCCTGGTACTGAGCAATCTGAGCCTGGGTGAGCCAAAGCCCTCCCTTTGCATCCAATAAGGCTCGGACCGTATGGGGAGTATAGATTTGCATAACCCCTCCCAATGTTAGCTTCTCGGCTTCCTTAAGCAATAGGGCAGTAGCTGCGACCGCCCGTGAACAGGCCGGCCAACCCTTTGCAACCTGATCCAATTGCTTAGAAAAATAAGCCACGGGACGTCTCCATGCTCCTAACGGCTGTTTAAGCACTCCTAGGGCCAGCCCCCTTCATTCATGTGCATACAACTGAAATGGCTTAGAGAGATCTGGCAGGCCCAGAGCCGGGGCTTCCATCAATTTTCTTTTCAGGATTTTAAATGCCCTGTCAGCCTCTGGGGTCCAATAGAAGGGGTCATGATCTGCTTTTTTTACACAGTCGTACAGGGGTTTAGCCCACAGTCCAAACTCTGGGATCCATATCCTGCAAAAGCCTGCCATACCCAGAAATGCCCTGAGCCGCTTACAATTATTTGGAGAGGAACTTGACAGATAGATTTCTTTCTTTTTTTTTTCCGCTTGAACGCTGACGCTCCCCTTGCCTTAGCTGTAACCTGATCCCTCTCCACCTCAGACAACAGGGTTCTCAGGAGGATATTACAGTCGTCTCAATCGGCTTGTGACTACTGAGGCACCCCTCAAAGACTGAAATAAACCTGCTTGCGTTCGTTGAGAATTCCCCAGCCTGTGTTTTAAAAGATGCTAAGTCTATTGGATTGAATGGCACATGGGTGTAAACCTGCATAGTGGTAGCCTGACGTCCGTCTGCCCCTGGGCAAGCCACAACAGTCTCGGTAAGCAAAGGATAGAGTCCCACCGAGGGGATAATCTCTGTAACCCGAGGCATCCTACCCTTATACGGTGGGGGTGTGGGGGCCGAAGGGGACACCGGCTCTGCCATTACAGTGGGGGTGGGGGTCTGGGGACTAACATTAGCTGCTACCGAACCAGTCGGAGTCAGATTACAGCGCTGTAAAATATCTCGTTGAGTACATAAAGTCAGAAACAAATGCGTATACATATGTTCATTCCATTTCCTTGTTCTCTGACAGAACAGGAGTAACTGAAGGATCATGTTGTAATTAATTGACCCTCCTGGTGGCCACCACTCCTGGTCCTCTAGTTGATATTGAGGCCAGTCAACTGTACAGAATCGTTTTAATAGGCTCTTAGTCATCGGATCCGCACCAAATACCTTCCAGTTTGCTAGAATGCACTCTAGGGGCGTACACCGTGCCCTAACCTCTGAGCTCTGTCCCTGTCCCATACCTACAGGGTAACTCTGGGCGTCCCCAGGTTCCAACAGAGCATACAATCCGGATTTTAAAAGGTTCCTACCTTATCCAAGGGACCGGTTCTTCACCGTGGCCTGCAGCTGCTCCTCCCCCATGTCTAAGGGACCGGTTCTTCACCGCCGTCCACAACAGCTTCTCCACTATATGAGTGCGTTGCACCGTTGTGCCCTTTGGGGTCGATCAAATCGCGTCTCCTTCGAGGCCCCCGATGAATTCACCGGTGCGCGCTGGGCGTTGGTTCTCGCCGCAATCCTCGACCTCCAGGAGGGGTCCAGGCAAGGCTAAATTGCAGCCTCGTCGCCCACCCAGGGACGCCAAAAGCTGTTGCCGGCACCCAGTGCCGAGAGGCTGAACAACAGCTTGAGTTGGTTCGTTACCCGGTGTGCTGCACCCAATAATCACAACGGGGTGGAGAAAGCTGCTTTATACAGCATTGTTCTTCCATATCTCCCCTGTTTGGCCTTGCTTAGTTTCAGGCAGTCTGACTCTGCAACATACTGTTGCAGATTCTCAGCATAACTGCTGCGAGTGCCTCCAGGCAGGAGGGGGGGCCAAGGACACTGGGGCCTAGTGCAAGGGGGCTTCATCGACACTCGTGGTCTTCCATCCCCTCGATTTACCTAGTGGCCATGCCCCAGTGTTCCCAACAGTACAAACTTGAGAAATTATGGTGCAGGTGCCACAATGATATCTTGGAAGTTAGTTTTACAATGGTATATATGGAAAATGGCAGTCTTGCTAGAAAAGCCAGTCTAGGAGTTGGTTATTGAAGGTTAACACCATGTTTGATTTATTATTTATTGGCATTACAGTAGTGATTAGAGTCCCTAAACAGGATCAGGGTCCCATTGTGCTAGGTGGGAGAAAGGAAGGATTATAATCCCTATTTTACAGATGGGGATCTGAGGCACACAGATTAAGTGACCTGTTTAAGATTTCAGAAACAATCTATGGCAGAGCTGGAAACTGGACCCAGATCTCTAGAGCCCTTGTCCAGGCCTTTTAACCATGAGACCATCTTTCTTCATAACTGATTTTGAACTATGGGATATTCCTAAATAGATTAAACAGTTTATGAAATCCAGTGGTTGGGAACCCCTTCATGAAGGACATGGAAGAACACTGACTACTAATTAAAGTGATTTAAATAGGAGCTACAGAGTGCTGTTGAAGAGGCTGCAAAGCAGACCGAAAGTTTGAAGGTGGCAATGGAATGTTTTCCATTTCTTTCATACATGTTGGAGAGTGGCATTTAAGTTGCCGTGGAGGAGGTTTAGGTTGGATATTAGGAAAAACGTTTTCACTAGGAGGGTGGTGAAACACTGGAATGCGTTACCTAGGGAGGCGGTGGAATGTCCTTCCTTAGATATTTTTAAAGGTCAGGCTTGACAAAGCCCTGACTGGGATGATTTAGTTGGGGATTGGTCCTGCTTTGAGCAGGGGGTTGGACTAGAGGACCTCCTGAGGTCCCTTCCAACCCTGATATTCTATGATTCTATGATTTATGTCCATTTTCAGAATTTTACCTTTAAAGAATCAAAGTTAGGAATTGAGTTACCCCCAAGGCTTTTTCTTCCTATTTCTTGTTACACCTTTGTAGGTAGCACAATGAATTAGCATTAATCTAGCATTTCCTTTCTTAAAATTAGGATAAAAATGTAAAATAATCCTAGTCTTTACAGAAGATTTCAAAAGATTCACATTAGTCTTAAATTAGATTCAGTTCAGAAGTTGCATTTATGTAGTATTAGGAGTCCAAATTACTTGCCGTAAAATACTCCTTGTGCGACTATCAAAAGAATGTTTTTCGCACTGTACTCCTATAGTATTTCTCCTTCTCATCCCTGCCCTACTGAGTTTCTTTTTACTAACTTTTTAGTTAAAATTCATACTCAGCTGCTCTTCATTTTTTTCCTGCCTGACCTCAAAGCTAGAAAAGTTGTTAATACATAAACACCCTGAAAACCTTCACTCAATATGAGAAGCCAATTTTTCATTCTTAAATCTTAATTTTTTTTAAAGCAACTCTGCTTATAAAAAAACCATGGATCCATAAGATCAACAATCCATAGCATTTTATTAATTTATTAAAGGGAAACACTTTTACATTAGTTTAAACATCTCTCTTATTCATTACTTTACCTCTTTTCACAACTGTATCAAACGATAATCTAGTATATAGACATCTGTATGTCTGCAATTTTTTATCTGGAATACACAATTGATAATGTGCAGAGCTGTGTGCTGATATCTTGTTTAAATGAAATAAAAAAGAAAGACCATTTTCACTATGTTTTGTTACCAATTACACTTTGCATTAACAGCTCCCATTTAGGCCCTACCACTTAGAATTTGAAGTAGAAACACTTTCAAATGATGTTTAGTGCAATAATGAATACAGTGTACACAAATGACACTTAAGTTGTTTGTTAGTAATTCTCTAGATCTTTTTTAATTAGGAGACTGCAGATGGTATATTTGACATTCAAATATGATTTCCCAAATTAATGGTAAGATAGGTTCTTATATCCATACTAACAGATGAAAAAAGTCATATCCAGTATTCTAAATATAGAACATATATCATTTTGTTGGCTTGTTTTACAAGAAGGGATGATCAGAAAAATCCTCTGCAATATATTTAACTTCAGTGTTCAGAAAAGTTTGTTTTCACATGCAGTATCCCATAAATTGGCACATCACATCACATCAGGGAGCATCATTCAGGTACTTGCATCATATAATGCCATGTGATCTGTGTAAAATGAGACAGCGGGAAGCTGGAAAATAGCAAAGTTCAGTACCAAAGTAGCCAGAGGGCACTAATGAATCTAGCCCATTAATATTGATTTATCTTGTTTTTTTTTGTATCAGTTTTTTTTTTGGGGGGGGGTTAATTACTCATTTTAACCAGAGACTCTTGGACTTTTCTTAAATTACATTTGCAGGCATTTAGTAATAGTTACAAATAAATCAGAAATTTTGTAGTCATGGAATACAGCTGTTTACTTCCTTTGAAGGATTTTTTTTCCTAATTTTTAAAAATGTACTGTACATTAACATCCTTATCCATTTAAAGTAACTTTCCACCGATTTCAATTTGCACTGCCGCAGAATCTAATTCAAACTGAATGGCACAAGAGCAATACTGAGCCATTCCGTTTGTCATAGGGACTAGGAATGTGATGACTCCCCAATTCACATTCAGTTGTACACAAATCTCCTGAAAGCCAAGGCAGCATATCAAGAACCGCTTGTCTAGTGTCCTGTAAAAAATATTGATAATGATGCTCTGGTGACTTAACATAAACAAATGTGCACATCTAGTCTACAGAATCCTGTCACGTATTGCTGAACGTCCAATCAGACAGGCTTTGATATGAGCTACCCCCCTTCCCCCAACTATGTGAGGGACAAAAGTTGTAGCTGTGACAGGAAATGCAACATATGGGTCACCATCAGAAAGTCAACTCAATTACCACAGGCCAGTGTCTGAGATACCACAGTTTTCCCCTGTATTTAGAGTAGGACACTCTAGGCACATTTCAGATGTCACCTGTGGCAATTGTTGGTAAATGCAAATTGTTTATAATGGAGACCACTGTAATGTTGGAGTTTTTCCAGTGAGCAATAGCAGTGCTGCAAAAATGCAATGCAAATTGTGCAAAGCTACAGTTGTTCACAGGAGCACAATATCAGGCTACCCAGCAGCAATGCTGGATCTTTGTTTTGAAAATTGCCTATTCAGTTATAAAACAATGCATGCAAATGTGAAAGCTGTTACTTAAACTGACTCACAGAAGTATTTCATTTATTGAAGACTACAGAGGAATCAAAGAACTTCAGAAGGACCTAAGAAAGCTAGGCAACATAATGGCAGATGACATTCAGTGCAGAGAAGCTCGATGTAGCAATGCGCATTGGATGGAACAATTTGAACACATTGATAGGTTCTATATTAACCAACTGCTCAGAAAAAAAGGTATGTTTGTAAGCAGATCGTTGAAAACCCTCTTCAGTGCACAGAGCCTGCAATACAAAAACTTTAGGTTGCATAAACAAAGGGATAGAAATTCTGACAATATAACAACATAAATTAATGGCACATCATAAAATACAATACTGTGTTCAGTTTTGGTCTCCCTATTATAAAAGCACTAGCAAAGGGGCAAGAGTAGGGGAACAAAAATGACTGAAGCAACATAGATGTACACAGAAGGCTCTTGATATCTTTAAAGAGATACTACACTATTCCTATCCACTACAGGAAGGGATTGTAATTAATGAAGGAGAACTCTGCTAGGGCTACCTGCTGCTCCTGGGCATGGGACTCACAGATTACTAGGCCTGAAGGGGCCACTGGAATCATGTAGTCTGGTCCTCAGCATAAAACAGGCCATAACACTTTCCTGAATTCATTCCTGTTGGGACTACAGCATGTCTTTTGGCGCGGAGGGTGGGGGGCTGGGGAGAAATCTAATCTTAATTTTTAAAAAAAATCTAGTGAAGGAGAACCCCCCATAATCCTTGGTAAACTGTTCCAATGGTTTATTATCCTCAATGTTAAAAATGTGTGCCTTATTTCAGTCTGATTTTGTCTAGCTTCAATTTCCAGTCATTGGATCAGTTATACCTTTGTCTGCTAGACAAAAGAGCACTCTATCATCAAATATCTGTTTCCCATATAGATACTTGTAGATATACTATGATCAATTTACCCCTTAACCTTCTCATTGATAAGCTAAATGCATTTAGCTTATCATTATAAGGAATATTTTCTAATCCTTTAATCATTGTCATGGCTTTTCTCTGAACCCTCACCAATTTATCAACAGCCTTCTTTAACTGTGGAACCCAGAACTGGACACAATATTTTTACAATGGTTGCAATTTGCACCAGTTCCAAAGACAGGGGGATGGGTGTGCTCTTCTCCTCCGCTCATTAGGATGGTATAGTTTGCTTTGCCTATGGGGAGCAGTCACATTAAACAGTGTGGTATGGAGGGAGGCAGGGCCATCACTTCACCTTCTCCACCAACACTACTGTGCATTTTCAAAGGAAATGATGAACAGTCCGCGCTCCCAGGACTTCAGCTGTGACCAGCCTTTGTGCAGACCACACAGCTGGGTCAGGAGAGCCTCCTGAACTCGTGTGCCCCCTGCACAAAGTCTGCTCACAATCTAAGCTTTACACGTATCACTCAGAAGGCACTTCCCTAATCTGTGTTTAAGGAAGCAGGCATTCTGCACCTTTCCCCTTTGGGTTCCAGCCTCTCTGCAGCCAACTACTTTGCCACAGCCACTCCTCTGTGGAAGTGGCCTGGTCCCCCAGCTGGGCAGGGAGAGAGCATTCCCTTTTTCCAATTTAGAAGAGGTCATCTTTAGTCATACTGAGATGTCACAAACTCTCATTGGGTTCTCTTTAATTAAGATTTCCCTCAGTCAGAAGGTAAAGAGCTCATTGAGATTATCCTTGTACATAATTGCCTGATCTGGCTAGTTAAAACCAAAATCCACATTTATTAAACAGATTTAATACAAAAAGTTGGAGCCAGAACAGAGTCAATTTAACCCTTCATTAGTTTTAAAATTCTTCTGGCTATTCAAAGTGAAATATTGGTATTTCCAGATCAAAAGGTTCCAATTGCAATAGAAATGTGGCTTTTTTTTCAAATCTCTTTAAATTATTAAACATAGTACAGCAAAAATTCAAGGGAAAAATAATTCCTTACATTGCTTTATTTTACAAGCCCTGAACATGCGTTTCTTGAGTCTCCCCATTTCATGTTCTCTTTCCTTCTCTCTTCTTTGATAGTACTGGCTAAGTATATCTAACTATGTAGCTACCAAACAGATACTATATTGACCTTTTCTTTATCCTTTTCTTGGTATTAGTGTTCCAGAATAGTTAAATTAAACTTGTTGGCTGTGTAACAAATGATCTGAAAGGAAGAATTAGCTTGACAGCACTTTGAAATCACATTGCGATGATCAGTGAGAATGTTGTGTGTTGACTAGGGTCTGATGAGTAACAGTTCTCGCTGTCCCATTGATCCCCAATTCCTGGCTGTTCATGGCCCTTCTGCATGAGCCCCAGACATCCCAGACTGACAGCCAGAGCTTTAAAAAAAAAAAAAAGTGTACACAGCTGTCACCTCCCTTGACACATTCCTGCACTTACCTTGGGAGGCCAACCCCATACTTTGAGAACAACTGCAAGAGTGTGTTAGGATTCCTCAGGTCTAGTTCCAAGTGTATCCTTTCCAGTTGTCTACTAATGACATGGAGATAACTTGCAAGTTTCTTGACCAGGATGAGTCCATAGCATGTTTCACTAGCAGCTCCCTGTGCTTTGTTCTCCTGCTGCTATAACAGCACTTCCTATACAACTCCTGGTAGTAAATGGTTCTGACTGTGGTTGTAACTAAGCCACAGGGCGCCCCAGAGGCCCTGCCTCTATACAGCACAGTTGCCAACTTTCATGTGGTAAATCAACACCCTGATTTTCACAATATGCCAAAAATCAAGCGAATTCCATTTCAAAACAAAGCCAAAACAAACCAACCCCTAAGAACCCTAACACTCTGTGACTAGATCCCACCGGCATGCAGTCTGGGACTGTGGTGGGCCTGCAGCACACTCCTGTCTCCCTCCCCCCTTGCCCCTGCTTGCCTCCCCTTCCCCTTGCTTGCTGGGAGTCAATAAAAAAAAAAAAGAAAAGAAAAGCAGCAGCAACAAGCTACAAGCCAAAAACTAGCCAACAAACTCACAAGCCAATTAAGCCAAAAATAAGCCCAATTTCTGCATTTTTTTTTTGCGGGTTTGGCATGTCTGTTATATAGGTTGTCCTTTATGAGGACAGCAACATTTTCTCATAGGTCCAACATGGAATGAGAGCACACTGACCGCTCCCCAAATTAACTGTCAATGCCTAGGGCACTTTGTCTGTAATAGCCTTCTTCAGGCTCTGGTACTTTTAAGAGCTTGAGTTGGCTCCATGTCTCAGAATTTCCTTCAGGCCCCTCTCTGCTCAGCCCACTAGCCACAGGGTCCCTGCCCAGTTTCTTCTGCTTCCCCACAAGTTCTGCACAGATCCAAATCCACTTACGTCTGCCAGGACCACTGAGAGAAATTTGGGTCTTGGTACATAATGTTTGCTGTGTCCCCGCTCCATCCCATTTCACTTTATCTACACAGATGTTACAAATGTTTTGGGTGGCTCACTGAACTCAGGCCCTCAGTATAATTGTCCCCACTTTCTCCCCCTCTCCTCAGCCCTGTGACTGAGAACCTGAGTCTGCTCTAAACACAGCTCTCCAGTTCCTGGCTGCTTCCTGCTCAGCTTCCGATTTGCCAGATAGCTCCAGAACAGCTTCCCTTGCAGCCAGCTTGCATGTGCTGTTCCTGACTTGCTATACAGCTGCTGTCTTCCCCCAGATACATTACTTCCTGAGTCATACAGTTTCTGCCCCCTCCCCCTTCCTGCCCTTCAAGGGCAGGAAGAAGCCACTCTGGGGCTCATAGGTTAGCAGGGAGGGAATTGATGACTTTCTGCTTAGTCAATTCATCATGGCAGTCTACCAGTCCTTCACAAGAAGGCAACACCACCAAGAGAGGGGAACACTTCCACAGATATGGATAATTTGAGTAAGCATCGAATTCTGAATTTCTTGACATTTTCTTACCACTATATTATATGCCGTTTAGCGATGTTAATGTCGGCTTATGGTGTAGTTTTACATTTACTGTAGTTAGGCTATGGTGTAGGTGATTTACAGAATTTCCTGGAAAAATAAGCCAGTCCTTGGTTACTCTTGCCCCTCTTACCAGATAACCTGACAATAATTTAATAAACACCATTATTGCAACAAATTAAGTCCAAATGTTTCTATTTAAAGATCCAGTTTCACTCATTTATACATAATTTAAAAAGAATATGATTCTAATGACTCTGGCCCTACTCAAACTATTAAAACACTTACATTTTACAAGCTAAAATCCACTGAGAATATATAATCATTTACAACAAGGATGTGAGCAGAGAGGGCTCAGCAAATACAGTGTCTATAAATACAAATAAACATGCACGCAGAATATCAACAGCAATAATAAATCCCCATGAAAACTGCTCATATAAGTCATTTCAACTAAATTATTCAGCTAGTTTAGCTCTTTCCTGTTCACAATTTCCTTGAAAACCAATCTCATTTCCATAAAAAAATATTCATTATGTTCAAGTATTTCAAAGTTGTTTGCAAAGTATTTTTTATCCTATTTAGATTTCTAAATATAAAAAGGAACCTAATCGGTACCTCTAGGAAACAATTAAAACCACAGACAAAATTACACATTGTAAGAGAACACACTAATCAGACTAAGCCCTTAATCCAATCATTATCAAAACAACTACCCTCATTCTTCCTGAGACCCTCTCTCATTCCTGTTCTACTTCTACCTTCCCCAAATGCCTAGAGAAAAAAAAATAGATGAGCCTTGAAACATGTACTGAAGGTCAACAGATTCAGGTTATTTCAGACCAAGAGTGGGAGTAAATTTCATGCTTGAGGCTCACAGAAAATGCCATGCTAGCAGCTCCTGCCTATTAAAACCAAGAAGGCCCCAGCTAGTCCATTGCTTCTAATATTAACTGCTAAAAGACACCATAGAGAGGGAGGCAGTGTCTCAAGTAGGCAGATGCCAAGCCATTTAGGGTTTTAAAGTTTAAAACCAAAATCTTACCTTCTACCCCATTGCCAACCAGCAGCCAGTGCAGACCTGGTGGCTCAAATGTAATGTGCTCCTGGCAAGAAGATCCGCTTACCATGCATGCAGTTACATTTTGCATCAGTTTAAACTTCAGCAAGTACTTAAACATTCAAGGAGTCCCACTGACACCAACAAGAAGAATACATACAAGCTTAAAAAGAAAAGGAGTACTTGTGGCACCCAACTAAAACCTATCCAATGCATCATCAAGGATCTACAACCTATCCTGAAGGATGACCCATCACTCTCAGATCTTGGGAGACAGGCCAGTCCTTGTTTACAGACAGCCCCCTAACCTGAAGCAAATACTCACCAGCAACCACACACCACACAACAGAACCACTAACCCTTGCAACAAAGCCTGTTGCCAACTGTGTCCACATATCTATTCAGGGGACACCATCATAGGGCCTAATCACATCAGCCACACTATCAGAGGCTCATTCACCTGCACATCCACCAATGTGATATATGCCATTATGTGCCAGCAATGCCCCTCTGCCATGTACATTGGTCAAACTGGACAGTCTCTACATAAAAGAATAAATGGACACAAATCAGATGTCAAGAATTATAACAGTCAAAAACCAGTCGGAGAACACTTCAATCTCTCTGGTCACTCAATTACAGACCTAAAAGTTGCAATATTACAACAAAAAGACTTCAAAACCAGATTCCAATGAGAGACTGCTGAATTGGAATTAATTTGCAAACTGGATATAATTAACTCAGGCTTGAATAGAGACTGGGAGTGCATGGGTCATTACACAAAGTAAAACTATTTCCCCATGTTTATTCCCCTGCCCCCCCCCCCCCCACATTCCTCAGACGTTCTTGTTAACTGCTGGAAATGGCCCACCTTGATTATCACTACAAAAGGTTTTCTATTTTTATTTAACTTGATTGTTCTTATGCAAAATGTTCAACTCTTCTCCCCCATACACACAATTATTTGATCATTTTCATGATCCAGTGATGTTAGAAGACCACCATCATTTTGAAGTGAGTAGACTGATTTGAGCCTTTATTGCAGGGTTCAGCAACCTTTGGCATGCAGCCCACCAGCGTAAGCCCCCTACTGGGCCGGGCAGGTTTGTTTGCCTGTCTCATCCACAGGTTCAGCTGATCACAGCTCCCTCTGGCCACAGTTCACCACTCCAGGCCAACGGGTGCGGAGAGAAGCAGTGGCCAGCACATCCCATGGCTGAACCCGTGGATGCTGCAGATAAACAAACCAGCCAGGCCCACAGGGGGCTTACCCTCAAGGGCCATGTGCCAAAGGTTGCCGATCCCTACTTTCTTGGATACACAACATGCATTAGTAAATCCAAGATGGACTCTAAAGTTTGGACATCTCCGCAAAGCCCATTATGGTTTTCCAAAACAAGAGATACATTTTAATTCAAATAAGGAAACAGTCATCTCAAAAGCATAATACACAGAAATGGAACAGAAAAACATTAAAAACAAATGTCTATTGCCTAACTCAGGCTTTACCATGACCCTGCACTCCCTCACTACTCTTTATTAAAAGAAGCATCTAGCTACTGTGATAAATTACTACCACTTCCCAGGAGCCAGCATTCTTTAGGGCAGTCTTAGGGGCTGTTCTAACTTTTGCTGGCAGCTAAACTAACATCCAGTAGCCCCAGAGACTGGCAGAAACACCAAGGTGTTGTACAGAACCTTTGCTACCCTTCATCCTAATATTGCACCAAGTACAGTTTGTCCAGACCCAAGAACTGGGTCCGATATTTTAATTATCATTCTCATTAATTATAAAATAGGCATTGAACCTACATTTATTTTATTGATACTTTATTTGCAGTTTTAGTATGGACAAACATACTTGGTCAACAGAAGTTCCTCCATGAACTAGGACTACTTTTTAACCTGTATAATTATAAACAAAATGCAACTGAATAATTGAGTAAGAAACGTGGTAGATATGGGTATTAAACATATTTGGTATAAGCAAAATATGATCAAAGTATTACTTAATCTGCTTCCCATATGCTACATCCCTTCATCTAGATTCAGTAGCGTCTCAGTCGACAAACATCAGATGACTTTTAGTTTAAATGCTCTTTTTGCCAAGACATACCAGGTTACCTGTAAGTCATGCTTCCAAATTAAATACTCGTAAAAGATAAATAGGCATATAGGCAGCAAATACAAAATGAAATACTTGTGAGCTAGAGACCTCTATTAGTGTGCATATTGCATAACCATCTTTATCAAATATTATCTATCAATTTACCAGGCTGGGAAATGTATCCGTTAGAGAGACCAATGCAACAATTCTCACTTTTCAGTGCTCACTGTTTTGTAAAAGGCTATAGCTAAAATTCTGTAGAAAGAGTCAAATTTCACAGTGATAGGATCAGAAAAACTATATTTCAGCACCCGGCTCCAGTACACCAATGACTCCTGTGTTACCGTTCTTCAGGTTCCTCCATTTATATAACCTTAGGCAGAAAGGCAGTGTCAGCAATGATAGAAGCCAATGAGGAAAACCAGGCACGCTGGAGGGATAAAAATGTACCCACCTATGCAGTGTGCCTGAAATCAATTAACCAAAATTTCATCCACTGAAAAATTGATATTGACTAGATGATAAATTACATATAGTCAAACAAATCTCATAGAATCTCAGTGTTGGAAGGGACCTCTGGAGGTCATCTAGTCCAAACTGCTGCTCGAAGTAGGACCAATCTCCAATTTTTGCCCCAGATCCCTAAAGGGCCCTCAAGGACTGAACTCACAACCCTGGTGTCATAAATATAAAGGGAAGGGTAAACCCCTTTGAAATCCCTCCTGGCCAGGGGAAAGCTCCTCTCACCTGTAAAGGGTTAAGAAGCTAAAGGTAACCTCGCTGGCACCTGACCAAAATGACCAATGAGGACACAAGATACTTTCAAAAGCTGGGAGGAGGGAGAGAAACAAAGGGTCTGTGGGTCTGTCTATATTCTGTCTTTGCCGGCGATAGACCAGGAATGGAGTCTTAGAACTTTTAGCAAGTAATCTAGCTAGGTACGTGTTAGATTATGATTTCTTTAAATGGCTGAGAAAAGAACTGTGCTGAATAGAATAACTATTTCTGTCTGTGTATCTTTTTTGTAACTTAAGGTTTTGCCTAGAGGGGTTCTCTGTGTTTTGAATCTAATTACCCTGTAAGGTATCTACCATCCTGATTTTACAGGGGGGATTTCTTTATTTCTATTTACTTCTATTTTTATTAAAAGTCTTCTTGTAAGAAAACTGAATGCTTTTTCATTGTTCTCAGATCCAAGGGTTTGGGTCTGTAGTCACCTAGGCAAATTGGTGAGGCTTTTTACCAAACCTTGTCCAGGAAGTGGGGTGCAAGGTTTTGGGAAGTATTTTGGGGGGAAAGATGCGTCCAAACAGCTCTTCCCCAGTAACCAGTATTAGTTTGGTGGTGGTAGCGGCCAATCCAAGGACAAAGGGTGGAATATTTTGTACCTTGGGGAAGTTTTGACCTAAGCTGGTAAAGATAAGCTTAGGAGGTTTCTCATGCAGGTCCCCACATCTGTACCCTAGAGTTCAGAGTGGGGGAGGAACCTTGACTCCTGGGTTTAGCAGGCTAATGCTCAAACCACTGAGCTATTCCTGTCCCCCACTCTCATCTGTGAGCCTTCAGACAATATATGCACAATAGAAACAGACACAGAAAAATAGAAGGCTTCTATCAACATACACCACAGCAGTCACCTACCTAAAGAGCCTTTGTCACATTTTTGACAGAACTGAAGCTAGACATTCAGATGCAGTATATCAAAATGTCTGCACTCTGACACAGTGCCATCCACCATTCTAAACAATTAATATGAAATAATTAAAAAGAATATAACCAAATGCCAACGTCCCTGATGGAAGCTATAGAAATGCTTTTAAATGTATATAAACTGGTATTTCATATATACTGAACTCACTTTTGTCAAGCCACCAGTACAAATCCTACCCATAAAAGATCACTATAGAAAATAGCATCATGCTCAAAGTTGAAAAGCTATGCACTGCGTTCGGGCTGTAATATTCAGAGTGATGTTCTAATCATTTTCTTCAATTTTCACAGTTTTGCAAACAGGCGGGCAGAGTTATAAGGAACAGATATTAAAAACACTGTGAAGACATTGTTACAGGCTAAGGCTCTGCTGTTTGCCCTCAAGTCACACCCAAGACCTAGCCAGTGTCCTACTTTCTTGAGTGGCCCCAATATAAACCGCTCCCCCAAAACAAGATCCTTTTTTTCTCCAATACCACTCCTCTCTGACTAAAAAGTGACAAAAGATTAATCAATGAGAAGAGTGGTTTGAGGCAAAAGTGAAACTCGGTTCAGTGAAAGTTTGAGTAGACTGACTCATTGACAAAATGTAGTTGGTATATCAAATGATTAATTTAAATTAATGCATGTAAACATAGAGAGCCTTGCACAGTGTTGTACATGTGAAATACTATTAAAATACAACTGATATATCTAGAATTCTGTGAAACAAAGCAGTTTTGATTCATAGACGTATGTGTAAACAATGTTTTTCTTTTTGTATTGCAAAAGCTTGCATGCTCAGATTTACTTTGGGTGAACTCAAAAAACTCAGTCAAAACAGCAGCGTTTCCCCCTGGGTTCATATTAAATGCAAATGCATTTAATCTTGTTCTTGTTGACAAATCGTGGTCTTGATATCCATACAAAATGGACACAGATTTGCTTTGAAACTCAGCCCAAACTGGCATAAGAGATTGATGAATGACATACATGTTTCCACAGATCTGGTCAGAAGTTGGAGTTTGTAACAATAATAAAACTTTGTGGCAAGCATTTTGACCAATTTAAAAAGTATCCTGTCAAGGTTCCTTCCCCACTCTGAACTCTAGGGTACAGATGTGGGGACCTGCATGAAAACCTCCTAAGCTTACTTTTACCAGCTTAGGTTAAAGCTTCCCCAAGGTACAAATTAATTTTACCCTTTGCCCTTGGAATTTCCACTGCCACCACCAAACTTTAACTGGGTTTACTGGGAAACGTAGTTTGCACACATCTTTCCCCCCAAAATCCTCCCAACCCTTGCACCCCACTTCCTGGGGAAGGTTTGGTAAAAATCCTCACCAATTTGTATAGGTGACCACAGACCCAAACCCTTGGATCTGAGAACAATGAAAAAGCATTCAGTTTTCTTACAAGAAGACTTTTAATAGAATTAAAGAAATCCCCTCTGTAAAATCAGGATGGTAGATACCTTACAGGGTAATTAGATTCAAAACATAGAGAATCCCTCTAGGCAAAACCTTAAGTTACAAAAAAGACACACAGACAGGAATAGTCATTCTATTCAGCACAGTTCTTTTCTCAGCCATTTAAAGAAATCATAATCTAACACGTACCTAGCTAGATTACTTGCTAAAAGTTCTAAGACTCCATTCCTGGTCTATCGCCGGCAAAGACAGAATATAGACAGACCCACAGACCCTTTGTTTCTCTCCCTCCTCCCAGCTTTTGAAAGTATCTTGTCTCCTCAATGGTCATTTTGGTCAGGTGCCAGCGAGGTTACCTTTAGCTTCTTAACCCTTTACAGGTGAGAGGAGCTTTCCCCTGGCCAGGAGGGATTTTAAAGGGGTTTACCCTTCCCTTTATATTTATGACATATCCTATGTAGGCAGCACAAGTTTTCAAAGCCTGCTCAGCCCAGCTTTTATTAATATAGTATTGTTAAAAAGCAATTGTATCCCTGCGCTTGTGCATGTTGATTATAATAGCTCTCCATTTTAACAGCTTTGCTTATTCTTAGATAGGACAATGTTGCTTCTTATCTAGGGATTCAAGGCATGGTACTACCTAGAAAAATGTATAACCTTGCCTGTTTGTCATTGCAATTAATACAGAATACTTGTGAGAATCCATCTGTTTCACATGCTCAACAGAAGCCTACAAAGAGCCCGATTTTATCATTAAGTACTTTGGCTAACAATATACAACCACAAATAAAATAAATGGTGTTGGTACTGTGCTAGATAGGGTTTGCTGTCAGCAGATAATGAATTGTATTCAGTTACAGGAGGCAATGAACATTTTTTCTTCATGGAAAGCACAATAGTTTGCAAAAAGATATATTAATTATTTAATGATCCTTTAGCTGCTGGAGTGAGAGTAAAACCAATGTGTGGCTCAATCCACAATTATCCATTTAACTTTTAATGATGAAGTACATGTTATTAGCAGAGCCTAAATATATGTGTGTGTGTGAGAAGTTGCTGCATTCTTCTGGCACTATGCAGATCTCAAAGCCCAGAACACAATTAGCTGGCAGTTGGGGATAAAGCAATTTTTGTTGAAAGGATCCGGCTATCGATCAAACTCTCAGATGAGATCAGGCAAATACAGTCTGATCATCATTAGGAAACACTGAAAAATCTTCCTCTTCAAAAAGACCTTTCCACTCTAAAGGTGACACTCACAACACTGACAACTTCTATCCCTAATCCCCTACCAAATAAAAACAAAAATCTAAAAAAACTAAAAAACCCTAACCAAAGCAGTGATTTTAAACCAAAAAGGGAAAAGTGCCAGAGACTCTATGAAATCCACTAAAATCTTTGCTATTTATTTTACACGGAAGCTGCTCTGAATCTATGCTGATAGGTGGCAGTATAAAGTGGATAGACACAGCTCTTAGTATCTTAGAAAAACAACTTTATGAATCTCCTATCAGAACTAGACTTTAAAACTTGAAGAGCTCTGTTAGAGGGCTTTTTATATATAAATAATAAACAAAAACCTTTCCCCTGGTTCTTGTTACGCACAGAGAAAGCAGAAGACCAGAAGTCTGAAGTGCAGAAAATGCAATGTTTATTGTGGTTAGTTTCCAGCAAACATGTGTTTCATAATTCTGACGCCACAGAGCCTTGTTTTTCAGTGTTTCCACTTTTCCCTTTTTATCAGGCACAATTATATTTGAAATGCACACCTACAGTTCCACCTCTTACAAGTTATGGTCATGTTCTGTTTTGGGGGGTTGTAGGTCTGGGGTCTTTATTTTTACCCCTTTTGTATCCCATGGGAGCGGTAAGGAGTGAGGTTGTGCTCCAGTCAGGGGCAGGGATTTCTTTAGTGTTTTACCTTTTTTTTTCCCCTCCAATTCCCTCGTTTGTTTTTTTTTTTAAACTGGTTGCTTGACTTTGCCTTGAGATAAGGAGTTGAGGCAGTTTAAGTGTGCGCTTATATATAAAGTTATTATGATTAGTAATATTTTAATTGTTTTATTTGTTTTTATTAATACATTCATTTGGTTTAGGAAAAAGCAACATTTATAGTGTTGGTTTTATAAGAATTTTTGTGTTTATGCATTAGTAAATTATATATATATACACACACACACACACTAATGCATAAACAAAAATATTTTAGGCGAAAATATAAGCCTGGATCCTATATTGGCACTAGCACTCCTAACAGGCTCACCAATAATTACTACTGATCATTTGCACTTTAATAATACGGTGTGATAACAGACCTTCCCAGGAACGAGGAAGGGAAAACGTAACAGTTCAGAGCACTTACCAGCTGGAAGAGGAGGAGAGGCAGCAAGCAGCCGCCAGCTGCAAAATGGCCACTGTAGTGCTGCACCTTCTTACCGCAAACAAATGTCAAGGGGGTTACTAGAAAGGCATACTGGGAAGTAGCTCTTATAAAAGGGCAATCCTACCCAGTGAGAATTAGCAGGAAGTAGGATGTCATAAAAGGAAGGTGGTAACAAATCAGAGAAGAAAAAAAAATCTTTCAAGACATCTAATTGATCAGCCTTCAGGTGTATGATTAGTACATGTAGAGGTCAGAAGAGACCATTGTGACCCTCTCTTCTGATCAACTGCAATAGCATGGGCTACACTGTGTTTAAACCTTCACATGTGCGTAAGTGGGAAGGGAGGCTGGCAAAGAGCCAGGCACAATCTCTTAGTATATGCGTTTTTAGCCTCTGGGGAGCAGGGCACTCTAGTGGCAACAGCGGCAGTGGAAACCACTAGCAGCACACCATCAGTGTGACTGGAGCCATATATCCCCTCCACGGCTGAGCAGCAGCAGACCTCTTCTTGCATAGATCAAGCTACATCTTTTGCTTTTCTATAAATAGATGTAGTTCACATTGTTCCTGTCTGATTTAGACACAGTTGCACCCAGAGCATCGTCTCTGGTGACCTGTGTCCTCATATATGGTTTAAACCACAAGACAACCTTATATTCCCAGTTCTCTCTTCTACTTCCATAGTAGAGTGTGGTGCTAAATAATGTCAGCATATACACTCTGCATGTGTGTGCTCCTGACTATAGATATATTTGGAAACACTAAAATTGGTTTGAATGCTACCTGGAGCTTAATGTGCTTAGAATATAAGGCATTTCATCATGTACTGGTTTATACCAAGAAACATAGCCTAGCCACAGTATAGTTGGATTGCTTCAATGATGCAGATGGTCCTTTATAAATGAACTGCACAATTCACATTCTGAACTCATTAATCCTTGTTGGCAGTTGAGATATGGTTCCCTAAATGTCACATCCTTTAAAATATTATAGCATAAGATGAACTGGGAAAAAGTAATTTATTAGATTGTTTAGCGTGAAATATATCTTTTGTATAGGTTCAAGAAAAAAAAGGACAACAGCTTCCATCTCAAAATACATCAAGTACTCCCTTTCACAATTTGATGTCAGTTTTGTCAATTGAATTTGAAAGACCTGCAGTTAAAGTACAATGAAGACTACTACCATTACCCTTAAGCAGATAACTAAGAAAAGTTTACTTCTTTGAAGTAAACTTTAAGCAATTGATTCAAAGCGGAGCTGCTATTTTGGCCTCTGAGCTATTTTCTGCTGGGACAAAATGAATCCTGTTTATAATTAGTACGTATATAAATTCATTAAGGATGTACTCATTTCATGCTTTCTTGCAGTAACATTTTAATTCTCAAACAGAATGATTTGTGCCAGTTCACCGCATTTGTCTACTAAGTCAGGTGATATGACCTCTGGGATTTCCCTAAGCAGAAAATAGTACTTTTTTCAGTAGTAGGGATTTACTATTTTGTTGCATAATTGACTTGCTGCCACAAATTACTGATTTGATGCAACATGAATTGAAGGAACTCAGTTTTTAAATATTTTTTAAAAAACACTTTTTAGTTCTTTACAGGAAGAATATAAGTCTATTAAGAAAGAGAGCACAGTGTAGCTGTAAGAAAATACTGAACATATGCATTTACCTACAGAAGATTTCAAACATTGTGAGAAACTCAGTAAGATACAAAGCTTGGTGTAGTCACATTGCCATCAAAGTGTGACTTATTTGTAGTCTGAGTGGTTAATCACTCCCTGGTGGAGAGAGTCAGCTGAGCCGAGAAAAACTAAGCAGGGAATATTTGCTATAAAAAGACATTTGCTAGGTAAACTTGACAGCTGTTGACAGAGGCAGCCAACAGAAGAGTTTTGGAGGGAGCTTACAGAGGGAGTGATAGAGGCTATCCTTCCAGGTGCAGCACTACATGTGGTACCAAGATGGCCAGAGATGGCACATCCATTGCAGGTGGCACCACTGTTCTATGTTCTTTCTTGCCTGAAGACAGAAGGGATTTCATGTGCATAAAGAGCAAGTTGCTGGCTGTGCTGGAGGAAAAGGTTATTGGATGGGAGAGGCTACTGAGAATCACAGCTGCTAAGGAGTTCTTAGACAGCCAGGTTTGGGAAACACCATAACCCCAAGTTAAAGGAAGAATGGAGCTGGCCACCAAGGAACCGGAGAGACACACACACACACACACACACACACACACACAGGAAACCTGGCAGTTCATAATCACCAGAGGTAGGAAGTCACGGTGGCATTCTAGATGTTTGGAGACAGAGGATGATGCGCAGGCTATGACCAAAGAGAAGAGGACCATGAGGAATTCCACACAGCTAGGAGTTTCAAATCATAGAATATCAGGGTTGGAAGGAACCTCAGGAGATCTAGTCCAACCCCCTGATCAAAGCAGGACTAATCCCCAATTTTTGCCCCAGATCCCTAAATGGCCCCCTCAAGGATTGAACTCACAACCCTGGGTTTAGCAGGCCAATGCTCAAATCTCTGAGCCATCCCTCCCTCGATACCAGAGCCTCAATGTGAAAACTTTGGAAGATATTTCTCAAGACCCAGCAGGTCCAAGAGAATAAAGAAATTAATGGAACACGCACATGGATTGCGGCTAGGCCCAACCTGCAAGAAAAAAAAAAAATCAAGTTTGCCCTCAAAGCTCTCCGACTAAAACATTGGAATTTCTAAACATTATAGATGACCGCTTCCAAAATATTGCGGCCAACACAATGGAATTCTTTATGACAGCTTTCCCTAACAGATGAAGAGGAACAGGTCACAGAACTAAAACTTAATAATACTTAGGTACATGATCATGACGTGATCACCTTTATAATGCACAAGCAGAATAAAGTCCAGACCAATAATAGATATACTTGGTGTTTGATTAGGTTGAAAACAATTTGAGCCAAATCAGCTGGGAGGGAGATTTTAATCATAAAAATGTGAATCATTTAAGAAAACCTTATTAGATGCCCCAACAGCCACAATGGAGGAAGAAGGCTGTACTAGTTAAAACATTATTTGATTTAGAAAGAAATGAAGGCATTATATATATATATAAATATAAAACACACACACACACAGAACAGATGGAAGACAGGGGAAGTTGATACTAATGAATATAAATAAGAAGCTAGAAATTATAGAACATTGATAATGGAAGCAAAAGAATACAAGGAGAAATCCAAGGCCAGAGGAGTTAAGGACAATAAAAACGAGTTTTTTAAAAAAATATTAGTGGTATTGCTCCATTACTAGATGGAAATCGTAGAAGCATCAATAATAATGCAGACAACTCAGATGTGTTTAATAAATATTTTTGTTCTGTATGGGGGGGAGGGGAGAACAGATTATATAGCCGCATATGGTGATAACACACTAAAGGTTTTTGGGGGGGAACAGATATGGAGGAGCACATGGTTCAGACTGAGACATCCCTTAGAGGAGGCTCTATTAACAGGGATTCTCTATAACCTGGTATATAAAAGGAGGATAGAAGCTGATCAGTTCCTACTTGTACCCTAAGAGAAACAGTCAATTGAAAAAAAAGAGTCCCATTCAGTTATATCACAAGAAGGCAGACAACTAAAAAGTGACATTTTATAAGTGATTGTATACAAACACTAAATGTCTAAATACTAAGATAGGTGAACTTGAGTGCCTGGTATAAATGAGGATATTGATATAATATGCATCACAGAAACTTGGTGGAATGATGAAAAAAATCAATGGGACACTAATACCAGGGTACAAAATATATAGGAATGACAAAATAGGTCATGTTGGTGGGGGAGTGGCACTACGCAGAAGAAAGCAGAGTCAAATATAGTAAAAATCTTAAATGAATCAAACTGTAACATAGAATCTCTATGGATAGAAATTTCATGCTTGAATAATAAGAGAATAGCAATAGGAATATACTACTGAACACCCAAGTAGGATATTGATATAGTGACTGTCAAATGCTCATGGAGATTAGAGAGGCTATACAAATAGACCATTCAATAATAATGGGGATTTCAACTATCCCCATACTGACTGGGTACATGTCACCTCAAGACACCTGCTTATAGCTGCTTATAACTGCTTTTTGGAACAGCTAGTCCAGAACCCACAAGGAGAGAGGCAATACTTGGTTTCATCCTAAGTAGAGCACGTGATCTGGTCCACAAAGTGAATGTAGCTGAACTGCTCAATAATAGCGAATATAATGTAATTAAATATAAACATACTGGGGGGATGGGAATACCAAAGAAGCCCAGCACATTAGCATTTAACTTCAGAAAGGAGAACTACACAAAAATGAGGAAGCTAGTTAACAGTAATTAAAAAGAACAGTCACAAGAGTTAAATACCTGCAAATTGCATGGAAACTTTTTAAAAACCACCATAAATAAGGCTTAAATTGAATGACACTCCAAATTAAAAAGAATATTAAGACCACCAAAAAATGCCACCCTGGCTACAGTAGAGTAAAAGTAGGTTAGAGGAAAAGGGCATCCTTTAAAAACTGGAAGCCAAATACTACTGAGAAAATAGAAATGAGCATAAACTCTGGCAAGTCAAGTGTAAACCTATAATTAGGCAGGCTAAAAAGAATTTGAAGAGCAACTAGCAAGAGATGCAAAATCTAACAGCAATTTTTTTAAAAAATACATGAGAAGCAGGAAGCCTGCCAAAAAGTCAGTGGGGTTACTGGATGATGAAAGTGCTAAAGGATCACTTAAGGAAGACAAGGCCATTGTGGAGAAGCTAAATTAATTCTTTAAATTGATCTTCACTGCAGAGACTGTGAGGGAGATTCCCACAATTGAGCCATTCTTTTTAGGTGACAAATCTGAGGAACTGTCACAGACTGAGGTGTCAACAAAGGAGCATTTGAAACCAATTGAAAAATTAAATGGTAATAAATCACCAGGACCAGATGTCATTCACCCAAGAGTTCTGAAGGAACTCAGATGTGAAATTGCAGAACTAACAACAGTGATATGTAACCTATCACTTAAATCAGCATCCATACCAGATGACTGGAGGATAGCTAACATGATGCCAATTATTTTTTTTTAAAAAAAGGCTCCAGAGGCAATCCTGGCAATTACAGGCTAGTAAGCCTAACTTCAGTACCAGACAAATTAGTTGAAACTATAGTAAAGCATAAAATTATCAGACACATAGATGAATATAATTTGTTGGGGAAGAATCAACAGTATAAAGAGAAATCAGGTCTCCCCAGTTAATAAGAATTATTTGAGGGGGACGGCAAATAAACACGTGGACAAGGATTCTCCAGTGGATATAGTGTACTGGGACTTTCAGAAAGCCTTTGACAAGGTTGCTCACCAAAGGCTCCTAAACAAGATAAGCAGTCACAGAATAAAAGGAAAAAGGAGTACTTGTGGCACCTTAGAGACTAACAAATTTATTTGAGCATAAGCTTTCGTGAGCTACAGCTCACTTCATCGGATGCATTCAGTGGATAATGCATCCGATGAAGTGAGCTGTAGCTCACGAAAGCTTATGCTCAAATAAATTTGTTAGTCTCTAAGGTGCCACAAGTACTCCTTTTTCCTTTTGCGGATACAGACTAACACGGCTGCTACTCTGAAACCTGTCAGAATAAAAGGGAATATCCTCTCGTGGATCAGTAACTGGTTAAAATACAGAAAACAAAGGGAGAAATAAATGGTCAGTTTTCACAGTGGAGAGAGATAAATAGCAGGGTCCCCGAGGGATCTGTACCGGCTCCAATGCTGTTCAACAAATTCATAAATGATCTGGAAAAAGGGTGAGGTGGCAAAGCTTGCAGACGATACAAATGTACTCAAGATAGTTAAGTGCAAAGCTCACTGCGAAGAGTTATATCGAGATTTCACAGAATTGGGTGACTGGGCACAAAATGGCAGATTAAATTCAATATTGATAAATGCAAGGTAATTCATATTGGAAAACATAATCCAAACTAGACATACAAAATTATGGGATCTAAATTAGCTGCTACCTCCCCAGAAAGATTTTGGAGTCATCATAGATAGTTCTCTGAAAATATCTGCTCAATGTGTAGCAGCAGTCAAAAAAGCTAACAATGTTAGGAACCATTAGGAAATGGACAGATAATAAGACTGAAAATAGGATAATGAAACTATATACATCCATAGTATGACAACAAATTGAGTACTTCACAAAGTTCTGGTTGTCCTAGCTCAAAAAAGATATATCAGAAATGGAAAAGGTATGGAAAAGGGTAACAAAATGATTAAGGGTATGGAACAGTTTCCGTATGAGGAGAGGTTAAAAAGACTGGGACTATTAAACTTGAAAAAGACAACTAAAGTGGGGAGATTACAGAAGTCTGTAAAATCATGAATGGTGTGGAGAAAGTGAATAAGGAACTGTTACTTATCCCTTCACATAACCGGGGATCACCTAATGAAATAAATAGGTGGCAGGTTTAAAAACAAACCAAAGAAAATTCTTCACATAACACAGTCAACCCGTGGAATTCATTGCCAGAAGATGTTGTGATGGCCAAAAAGTATAACTGGGTTCAAAAAGAAATTGGATAAGTCCATAGAGGATAGGTCCATCAATGGCTATTAGCCAAGATGGTGCAGGATGCAACCCCATGCTCTGGGTGCTCCTAAGCCTTTGACTGCCAGATACTGTGACTGGACAACAGAGGACAATCAAGTGATGCAGCCTGTTGTGTTCATTCCCTTTGAAGTGTCTGGCATTGACCACTGTCAGAAGACAGGCTACTGCACTAGCATTGGCATGACAGTATGGCCATTCTTATATTCCCATTTCACTAGTTTCTGAGAAGGGTATTAAACAGGGTGTTAAATTACTAACCTTAGATATTTTTTAAATTAGCAGGCCCAGATAACTTGCAAGGAAAGAGTTTTAAATGAGCTGGCTGTGGAGCTCACTGGACCATTAATGTTGATTTTCAATAAGTCTTGGAGCACTGGGGAAGTTCCAGAAGACTGGATGAAAGCTGTGTTGTGCCAATTTTTTAAAAAGAGTAAACAGGATGACCTGGGTAATCAAAGGCCTATATGCCTGACATCAATCCCTGACAAGATAATGGAGCACCTGCCATGGGACTCGGTTAATAAAGAATTAAAGAAAATAATAATGAAGAGGATAGGTCACTAATTCAGAGAGATTTGGATTGTTTGGTAAACTTGGATGCAGGCAAACAATACACATTTTAATATGGCTAAATGTAAATGTATACATCTGAGAACAAAGAATGCAGGCCATTCTTACAGAATGGAGGACTCTATGGAGAGTGACTGAAAAAGATTTGGGGGCTGTGATGGATAGTCAGCTGAACCCGACCACCCAGTATGATGCTATGGCCAAAACAGCTAATGCAATCCTGGGATGCATAAACAGGGAACATTTCAGTAGAAGCAGAGAGGTTACTTTCCTCTCTCTATTTGGCACCGGTGTGACCGCTGCTGTAATATTGCGTCACATGCTGGTGCCCACAATTCAAGAAGGATGTCGATACACCGGACAGGCTTCAGAGAAGGACCACAAGAATGAATAGAGGATTTAGAAGCATGCCTTATAATGATTGAGCTTGTTGAGTCTATCTATTTAGCTTAACAAAGAGAAGTTTAAGCAGACACTTGATTACAATCTATAAGTAGCTGTGTGGAGAACAAATATTTAATAATGGGTCTCTTCAATCCATCAGAGAAACATATAAAGCAATCCAATGGCTTGAAGTTGGAGCTAGGCAAACTGAGACTGGGGGAAAAAAAAAGCTGTAAAATTTGGACAGAACAATTTACACCAAGGGTCGCAGTGGATTTGCCATCGCTGACAATTTTAAATCAAGATTGGATGTTTTTCTAGAAGCTGTGCTCTAGGAATTATTTTGAGGAAGTTCTATGGCCTGTGTTATACAGGAGATCAGACTAACCCCTTCTGGCTCTGGAATCTATTAATATCTATGAGAGACTGATTGCATGATCAAAGTTTGAGTTATAGGTGAAGTCCTCTGCACCAGCAAAACCTGTTCCCTGAAAGTTGAAACAGTTGTTTTACACTTCCCTGTCTTTCCCCAGATAAAGCAATGTTAAATGAAAGGAAGATGTGAGTGAAGGAAAGCAAACAAGAAAGGGGGGAGAAAAATCAGGTTTATTAGGAAGGGAAGCAGGAGATGCACAGCTGGAGGGGGTCTCTGTAGCCCTTTGCTTTTATCCTGCTGCCCTCCAATCAGTTCTAGTAGCAACTCTACCCTCTGGGTCAAAAAAAAAAAAAAAAAGGCAGGCACAGAGCTCAGGCTATCTGCTCCTTTGGTTGGCCTCTGCAACGGTTGTCCATTTAGTCAGGTGGATAGGTTCATGGAATCCTTGGGAAAAGACAGCTTGTACTTTGAAGTTTGTTTCTAATAGATTTAAATGCCCTGGAATTTTGGCACAGGATCTTTGTGCTAGACTTTGTGTTTGCAAGAAACCCTCAAATGGTGTTGCAGTTTGGCTTGGTTTCCTTGTGTTCCTTGTTTAAAAGGACTCCTGATCTAATAGTTGCAGTTTTCAACTTCACCCATTTGCCAGTACTGAACCTGAAGAATAGGGGAGCTCTCAGAATGGTTAATTGAGCATGGATGTTCCAGCAGGACCACTAGTGTCACACACTGAGACTTTATTGCCCTGGATATTGCAATGTGCATTGTAGACAACACTTCCACCAACTGATGGTGCTATATCCTTATCATAGTATTAATTTGTTGTCTTCTGTGTGATTATGTTGTTGATCTGATCTGGCAGTTTAGCTGTAAAGTCAGTGCTGCCTATGGGTACTGAAGTTGGTGCTTGCAATGCCCCAGTAAATCTCTGTGATTCTATAAGCAAGTATTATAACAACACTATGAAAACATAATAGCAGATTAAAAGAGAATGATGATTTCTGAATAACAAATATAAGATTGCACTAAAGATCACCTACCATCCATAGATATCCAGAGCGGGCCTGATCCAAAACCCATTGAAGTCACTAGAAAAACCTTTACTTTTGTGAGGTTTGGATCAGACTCTTAGGGTGGGATTTTCACAAGTGCTAAGTATTAGTTTGACTTCAGTGGCAGCAAGGTTAATCAGTTGGGCCATCACTAAACATTTTTGAAAACCTGATTCTTAATTACTAGATATTCTACAGATTGGGAATTTATAAATGCTTAGAAATCCCTTTTTGAGTGATGTTTTTAAATAGCCTCATGGTTTCCATTGCCATTTTGTTTCACTTTTGAACATTTTTTTCCTCAGTTATACCATTCATTTAATTAGGTTCCAGAAGTGTAGTTTCATGTCAGTTACTTAAATTGTAAGTTCTATGAGGTAGGGACTGCTTTTTTGTTCTGTGTTTATACAGCACCTAGCACAAAAGAATTCTGATGCATGACTGTATTCTCAGAGCACCTCGGAATCTAATATTCAAATAATAATTACATACATATTTTGGGACAGTACATGATCCCAGGTCTAGTGGACAGATTCATTTTTCAGATTTCAGATTCATTTTTTCTCTGGTAGTCCCTTCAGAAGGTTTTATTACATTAAGCAAACATTTCATTTGCAAGCCACATTAAGTACTCAAAAGTGTTTTTATTATGGTAAAACATTTTCGAGAACTGAAGTAATACTATACTTTATGTTTGGAAAATGACATGCTACATTTTCTAGTCCACTCTCATTTTCAGTCTCATAATACCAACTAAGGTTTCTGGGATTTTATAGCTGTATAAAAATGGTAATGGCACAGAAGTTGTAAAGCTGCCAATTTAGGAATCTAACAAATATTTGAAATAGATGTTGGACATTACAACGATAAATAAGATGTGTATTGTGCATGAAACATATTTAGATTAAGGTGTTTTCATTTTTCTGCTGATGCAAGGAGTCTATGTGGAAGCTGGTGCTATTAAAAAATACCATACTGAAATCCATGGTTCACTGAATCATTTGCATAGCCAACTAAATAATTCTGTATTTTAATTATATTTTGTTTTTGTACAACACTACAATTTAAAAGAAAGCTGTAGGGGGTTAGAGTTGTTTTTATTTTAATTCCAGAGGTTATTTTATTTTAATTAATGGATTCTCCTTCCCTGGGTTATTGAATTTGAATCATATGAAATCATGGCTTGTACTTTGTGGATCAAAGAGCCTCATCAAAAGTTAATACAAAGAATACTTGATTATATCTCATGCAAAGGAAAATGCCACAGAATCCCAACATTGGTATCACTCTCAGCAATTCAGGAAAAAAGGAAATTTGGCCAATGAGAAGTAGTGAGGAATCAGGGACAGCCTGATTTAAAGTGATATTATATCCTGAAAAGCTACCTAAACTTACAACAGAGAAAGATTACAGGTTATGGCTCCCTAAATTGCACATTGCAACCTAAGTTTGGTGTCTTTGCAAACCACATCAACATGTAATAGAAGAATCTGCCATTAAGAAAACAAAACTTTCAGGGTGATGGTTTGACATACATCCTAATATTAACAGCCTTCTTTCTGAGGCCCATTATGGAGTCAAGAAAGGAAGGAAGAAAACCCGTGCACAATGCACACTTCAAAGCTGGCTCCTTCAATTCTCCTGCACTCAATAGTACAGAAAGAGTGATCTGGGCATTGCCTCATCTTAGATGAACACGCTTCACTAGTAGTCGGACTCATAGATCCGGGGATAAGAGAAAACCAGAAGCGCTTGATTCCTGATGAAAGATGCCATTTTGCAGTCAAGAGTGGATTGGAAAGCGTGAGTAATTTAGAGCCTGATCCACAGACTATTGAAATTAATGAGAATCCTCCCTTTGATTCCAATGGACTTTAGATCATCAGCCCTCTCCTAGACTAACACGGACACATATGGTATGAGAAATGCAGTATTATCCATCCATCTCAATGTGATGCTGCAACAAAAAAAATAGTAGCTGATGCTTGTTTTGTTTCTTTACCTTTGACATTGTTTGCTTCTTCCTCCTGTTTGATCTTGGGTAGAAGATTGTACTATTGCCCTCTTACTTCCTGCTGGCCAGAAACAGCTAAGGGAGTGGATTATTTCCATTGTTTAGAGACACACACCCTACAACAAAATCAATGGGCAAAAAATGCAAAGGTTGGGAAGACTGATTTGCTGAAGCCAAAGGAAAGCAGACGGAAGCCCATAAAGATGGTCTCCAGCCCATCGGCAAACTCAGTTCAGCACAGATAAGAATATTCACAGCCTCCCATAAAAAATGAATTGTTGATAATGGGTTATTAATGGAATCCAGTGTTATCCACCCTTTATGTTTTGGGCACAGTGAGGAATCACCTTGCATAGAGGTACCAAGCACGACAAAAAAAGAACCCAGGAGCCAACCCGTATGAGGATGAGGAAGAAGCTACTCCCAGTAGCAGGCACCAAGGAGGAACCATGATCAGCACCTCGTGGAAGGGGCTCCAGATAAAGGTGCTGCTGTGATTTTAGTTTACAAGGAGATTTTTATTACGTAAGGAGTGTCAGTACACAAATTATTGCCCTGCCTCTGAGAAGTGAGTCCAATACCACCTAATGGAGCAGGTCCCAACGTATAAGATGGAGAGCACTTTGCGTTCTGACTGGTGTGAAACGGAAGTCTTGGAGCCAGACAAATCTTTTATGGTACCAGGGATCCCCTGTGAAAGTATGACTGAACAGTTTTAAGTATTCTCAAGACTGAGAAGAGCCACAATGAAAGACAGAGGCACCAGCACCACGACAGGGAGCCTCAGTGTTTTGATATAGTGCTCCAAAATACTAGATGCTACAGATACCAACAGGGGTGCCAGCTTCTGAAAGATTGCAACCTGGGAGATAATGATTCAGGATGTAGTAAGAGTTGTGCCTGCTAGCCCTGCACCTATGGATTTTAATGCATGAGGTACTCTTGTCCAGATGCTTAGCTGTCTTGAAGTGGCGGTGCTGCAAACAGAGAAAAGAGACCTTCCACTCTCCACTTTCTAAGTGGTTCTTCAGAAACTGAATACCATGGATGAATTGCCTACATACTGAGGGGCACCGACTATGACGACCTGTTACTCTTCAGCCTATATTTGAGAGAGAGGTTGGAGGATCCACCCACCTTGCTGACCCTATCAAAGGAAGTCAGAGTGGAAGAAGATAGGGAGGTGGTGCAGAAAGCCTTCTTTGCTTCTGTATTACAGAGCAACAGTGCAGCTCCCAAAAGTCAAGAAACAGTGACCACCCAAGGAAAGGATGGGCAAAAGCAACTGAAAGATTGAAGAAGCAATCATCAGAGAGAGAGGAAAATATTAGCCTTGATCTGCCCAGATCCACAGGGGCACAACCAGATGCCTATTCTAATTGGTACTAATGCCAATGGTTGGACAACCTGCCAGGCTATGCCATAAGAAGGGGGGAGAAGACTATTGTGATCTTGGTGAGCATCCAGACCAGTAAGAGGTTCTGTCAGCACCTGCTTTGTAACCCTGGTTTCCTTTAAGCTGTACAGCTTTAATTCAGACTCCCTGACACCAGTAGCCTGCTTACAAGCAGAAGGCATCAATCTGACTTCCACCAGCCTAGTTATTCCTTGCAGGGTGACATCCAATAGCCCTTCCAGTCCCAAATCTCCCCAAATCCATCCTCCCTGAGTTCTTAACTACCAGACACTCAGACTTTCCCTCTCTACTTCATCATCCCAGAAGGCATTAAACCAGCCCCCCAGACACTAGGTTATTTTGGCACACACTCTCCATGCAGGTTGCACAGCAGAGACCTGTTTGGGATCAAAACAAACAAGAACATGTATTTAGTAGAAAAATCATAGATGAAATACGCAAGGAACAATATATACAAGTTACACAGAAAACAAAAAAGCAACTTTAGGCTTTACACTTCTACATTAGATAACCTCCCTTTTCAAATATAAGCTACCAATTGATTCCGAATAGTTTCCCAGTGTACCCCCCACCATAGAGGGGATTCAGTGTATCAGGAACAGCCCCTCAGTTTTTGGATGCTTTTCTTTTCAGACGTCTTCCTTTCCGAAAGGGTTTCTCAGGTTTTTTTTCCCCTACAGTCACTATAAAAATTCAAAGTGGGGAAGTCCACAGTGGTCTGAATATGTTTCCATTAATTTTAATGACTCATTGTTGCCTTTTCCAGAGCTCTACCATGGATCATTATTTGCATTTGGTTTTGTGTAAACACCTGGCGTGGGAGGTGCCTCTTCCTGCTGTGAGATGTATTGGCAATTGTAATGCAGCTTAGGAGCACAGTTTTCTATACATCTATATCTGTATAGATGTATGTATACAGACTGTGGTTGTGAACCTATCATGATCATCAAGTTAAGAACATTAAACGTTTCATACAAGACCTTACTGCACATATTTTAAACCTCACAACATTGTATAAAATCAGTTGATTCAATTGATTATTCTTTATGGTTCAGACCCTGTGTTGTCCCTTGAGGGTGTCGGAACCCTGATTGTCACAACTTTCTTCACATGTTGTGAATACACTCCATGGTAAAGGATGCCTACCAGGAAAAAAAAGCTCACCAGCCTGAAGATGGACACAGAGGAAAGATACTGAAGTCTTGAGAGAAGCCTCTTGTGATATCTGCCACAGCAGAATGTCTTGTGGAAGGCACTGCAAGTTGTGAAGAGAAAGTGAACAACCAAGTTATCCTGATTGAGTCTCCTGAGGAAGGTTTATCAAGAGGATTGTTAGTGCAGTGTTGTACTTCTGGTATCCTGGGCAGAAGTACATTAAATCACAGTCAAAAGGAAACCAAATCCACCTGCAAGATTTCCATGCGACTATGACTAACTCACAAACATAACTCACACCATGGCTGCTGCCACTAGAGACCTATGGCCTAGAAACCTAGACTTAAAGGTCTTTGGGCTTGTCTTTACTATAAGGGTAAGTCTACCTAAGTTATGCTATTCCAGCTATGTGAATAATGTAGCTGGAATCGACATAGCTTAGGTTGACTTACCCTGGTGTCTTCACAGTGCTAAGTTGAGGGGAAACGCTCACGGTTGACTTCTCTTTCTCTTCTTGGAGAGTTGGAGTACTGGGGTCGACTGGAGAGTGCTCTGCTGTCGATTTAGTGGGTCTTCACTAGACCCACTAAATCAATCCCTGCTGCAGCGATTACAGCATCATCAATCTCCCCGTAGTGGAGACCAGCTCTTTTACTTTGGAGGTTCTTTATTCTGCACTGAATAAAGAGTGTCTGTGTCAGAAGATGGCTAAGACACCTGACACATTTTCCTTGCATGAATGGCATGTAGATTGTGCCAAAAGAGAAGAACACCATATGCACTTGATAGAAACCAGATCCTCTTTCTGAGAGATCTTGGAGATTTCCTCCCAAAGATGTGAAGGTCTGAGATGACACCTCTGAGAGCTGATGTCAACTGGAATTGTCAAGGAATCTTAGAGACCTTATGTGTCTCTCACACTGGAGTGGCAAGAAAAGTGAATGGACAAGTGTGCATCTGCATTGACTATCAGACCACAAACAAAAGGACACTTCCAGATCAACATACCATGCCACAAATAGACAATGCTTTTAATTGTCAGAAAGAAAATGGTTCTCTGTTCTCGATTTCTGGAGCAAGTATCAGATCTCCCTGGGAGAAGAGGAAAAATAAAAGGCTGCTTTCATCTGCCTTCTCAGGTTCTATGACTTTGAGATTCCCTGTGGCATCCTTGGGGGTACCTACAACCTTCCTTGTATTAATAGAGAAGGTGGTTGGAGACATGAACCTTCTGAAATTTTTAGTCTACATAGATGGCCATATCTTCAGGAATACCCTAGATCAGTGATTCTCAACCAGGGGTACACATACTCCTCAGGGTATGGAGAGGTCTTCCAGGGGTACCTCAACTCATCTAGATATTTGCCTAGTTTTACAACAGGCTACATAAAAAGCATTAGCAAAGTCAGTACAAACTAAAATTTCATACTATCACTTGTTTATACTGCTCTATATACTATTCACTGAAATGTAAGTACAATATTTATATTCCAATTTATTTATTTTATAATTATAGGGTAAAAATGAAAAAGTATTTTTTTAGTAATAGTGTGCCATGACACTTTTGTATTTTTAGGTCTGATTTTGTAAGCAAGTCATTTTTAAGTGAGGTAAAATTTGGAGGTATGCAAGATAAGTCAGACTCCTGAAAGGGGTACAATAGTCTGGAAAGGTTGAGAGCCACTGCCCTAGAGAAACACAAAATACTTCTGCTGAAGGTCCTGGATCACCTGCAGGAATAGGGCCTGAAGGTGTAACTGGTGTGTTTTCTGCCAGACCTCAGCCAAGTATATGGGCCATGTGTGTCAAAAGATAGGAAATTGCTGGACACTGATAAAATAAGTGTTTTTACTACCTGGCATCAACTGTGTAACCTAAAGAGTCTAGAATCCTTCTTAGGATTCTGTAGATACTACTGCAGGTTTATCAAGAACTGTTCATTGATTGTGACCCCTGCATGAACAAATACAGGGATATGTCCCTAGCAGATCCAATAGGACTGACAGACTCACACTGAGAAAACCTATTTCAAGGAGTCTCAACAATTTGGACTGCAGTGGGACTCCAGATGTGAGGAGGCATTCCAGTGGCTCAACTGACTGACTTGAACTGCAGTATTACATATGCTGATCCTCAAAAGCCTTAGACCAGTGATCCCCAAACAGGGAGGTGTGGAGGAACATTTGTGAAGGGGGGCATGCAGTGGTGCCGAGGTCAGACCCCTACAAAGGGGCAGGAATGGAATGCCACATCCCCAGCCCCAGTTCCTTCCCCAGCCCCGCTGCCGAGGAAGCCTTGGCTGTGCAGTTATGGAGGGGGGACATGGACAGATTCTGTTAATGGTAAGGTGGGACATGACCGGAAAAGTTTGCATACCACTGCTGTACACACAGATGCTAGCCTTAGAGGCTTGAGAGCAGTACTGCATAATAACTATGGAGAATTGAGTCCAGTTGCATTTACCAATAGAAGTCTGAATGGGGCAAAAAGGAACTATCCTGCTCACAAGCTGAGGTCCTGCCATTGAAATGGGCATTAGTGGACAAGTTTCATAACTACCTCTAGGACTAGTCGACCTGTGTGCTAACATCCTAACTCACCTACCAGATTGGACCCCTATAGGTAAGCTTATACAAAAACAGAGAGTAGGAGCTGCTCCCTCATAACTTTTAGCCCAGTGGTTAAGATTCACACCTGGGGAGCTGAAGATCCGCAGTTCAAGTCCTCCCTCCACCTAAGGAGGAAGAAGGGATTGGTAACTGGGATCTACCACCTCTCAGGTGAGTGCCCTAACCACTGGGATATACTGATGTGGGGCTCCAACTCCTCTGTTAAAGCTATTCCACTGTGGATAAATAATTTCTAAAAGTAATTGGAACAGGGGGACTGATTTCTGAGTCTTCCACTTCTCAGGTGAGTGCTCTAACAGTCAGGCTATAGAATCATTCCCATGCCCCCCATGATTCTTTCCTTATTGAGCTACAGTGGAACAGCTTAAACAGGGAGAGATTCACGAAGCTTCATGTTAGAATATCCCATAACCTAGTAGTTAGGGCACTCACCTCAGAGGTGGCAGAGAACTGTTCAAAATTCTTCTGCCTCTCAGGTTGTGGGGGAACTTGATCCATGGGTCTACTACATCACAGGTGAGCACCTTAACCACTCGGGTAAAAGGTAAGAGGGATTGCCTCCTTTGCCTAAAATGGCAGTTAGGCACCTAAGTCCTTTTGTGACTCTAGCCATTATATATCGAAAAATAATACAAGGTTAATAAACCCTTATGTTTCAGGACATAGGTCCAATACAAATTGACAGCAGTAATGGAGAATTTTGCTCTGGTGTCAAGTTATTTCATAGAATTGTCCATTAGAGGATTTCGATCTTCAGCTTTGCCTCTGCTCCAACCCCAGAGTATATAATGGGATTGTAGAGGTTTAACTGAGGGAAGAGTTTAGCACAGTAATGGAAGCTAGTTAATAATTCTGTTCTTTATGTGTTAGCCAAAATGGAATTGGGCAATCAGATTAATAGCAAAAATGACTACTCTTCACATCCCTAGTTAAAATCTAATGCTAGTGGCTGAGTAAAGATGTTTCCACCGTGTATTTTCCAGCTGAGTGTGAAAACAGGTATCAAATATAATTTAACTGTGTTAGAAGTTGAGGAGCTGCTTTTTGAAAATTACTCTTGAATTTAACTGACCCTGGAAAACATAGTTCAGTACCAGTTAGTTAAGAAGTGTCAGAAGTTGTTAAATACAATGCAAAGATGTTAGGCATAGCCTTCAAATAAATGCATTATTCAAAAATGAGCTATATAGGTCATTCCACTCAAGCATCAATAGAGCCTTTATACACATCCATTTTCATGAATTCAACATATGACACACATTTAGAAAGAACACTATTTTAAAGTGTTATAGAAAAAATTTATTGGATTTTAATTTTATTAGAGCTAGCATTTGTAATCATTGGCATCGAGTCAGCTTGTTCTTATGAGTCCACCTGGACAGGTCATAGAGGGAGAAATAAAATAACATTTTTAGAAACCTCTAAAGATGACCTAAAAAGGTGTTTCCACTTAGGTCACAATATGAGGGTTTTACTCCATTATCTTCCAAGAACAGAAAGTTTTATCCCATTGGACAGGGTGGATTCTTGGGTCTTTCATCGTATAAAGCTCCCATTTCTAGAACTAATGAATTGAGAGAATTTAGACCATAAATGTGTCTCTGGTTCAGGGCTGAATACTGACAATCCTGCGTTTCAGTTCAAAGTAATGTTGGGAAGAATTTCCACATTAGGTGACTGGAAGAGAAGAACATTCTTGCAAGGTCTGTTTACAATTGTTATTTTTATATATAGATGTAGATACGCACACAAAAAAACAAAACAATTGTAGTCGTTTGGAACTTTATAATTAAACCCCAAACAGATTAGTGGGAAAAATCCAAGTAAGCTTTTAAAAAGTGTGATCAAATGCATTTGATCACACTTAGTTGTCTCCCACATATAAGGTTTATATGTTTGCCACTGTCTTCTTCTCACTGATATACAAATAAAATCTAATTTAAACTCACAATTATGTATATACCGGTAACCTGATTCTGGAGAATAGAATATTTTCCACATGACCAGACTTGTCAAAATTATTGGATGAATTATTAGATGTGCGTTTGCAAAGAAAACAAAAACACCTTTATTTAAGTGTTTCAGGGAAATAATCTAGCACAAGTGACTTAATTATACAATTCAAGTGTGAAATTGATCTGATGCGATATGCAAAATAAAGCAACAGCCATAAAACCTGTCCTTTATGAAGAAATCAGCATAAGAAAAAAAAGTATGTTTTAAAATTTTAATTAAAATATGAATGCACTTTCAGCATTAGAAATTGTGTAGAAATATTATAAATGCTTTTATGACTTATCAGTGTTGCATGTATATAGTAAAATTATGGCTGTTAGTTAAAAGTTACACATTTTAAATGGTGCTTTTTGTACTTTACTGAATTCTTCTAGGATAATCTAATTGATTGTATGCTTATTTTCTTGTACAGCCTCTTCAAAGGCCTATATATTTATTAAAGAGAAGTTTAAAAAAAAGATATTTTCTGGTAATTGAACTGGCTGCATACTAAACACTTTAATCTATCCATTTCAAGACTTCTTTTTCTCCCAAAGAGCTGCAAAAGATAAGATGACCTGAAGTTTGTGCTGTTCAAGTAACAAATAAGATAGATAAATGGAGTGAGCTGAAAACATGGCAAGAAATCCACTATGAAATGAAGATATAAATTGTAGCTATGGAAACAGCCTCTATAATTAGGAATAATTTAGAAAGTCACAAAAGATATTTAATCAGTATGCAAATTAAATTACACTTTTTTTTCTGGAAAGGTAATAGGAGTTAACTCAATAAAAGCCTTGAAATAAAGTTCCTTGTGCCTTAAAATCAAAATATGCTTCCATTATTTTTAAATCTTTCATCCAAACAGAGAGCTGAAATCAAGGCTCAGTATATAATGCTTTGAATTATCCAGTTCAACAGTACAACTTAAAAACCCTATTGATACACATGATTTACAGACATATCTAATTAAGTGGAGATAAATTCCACTGTTTACACAATTATTCAGTTGTGTACTAAAGCTTTTTATTTTCCCTAAGGGTCAGAGAAACAGCAGGTGCTCCTAATAAATAATAATACACCTATCTCTAATATAGCACCTTTTATCAGTAGATCTCAAAGTGCTTTACAATTGAGGTCAGTATCATTATCCCCAATTTAAAGATGGGGAAACTGAGGCACAGGACGACATGATTTGCCAAAGGTCATCCAGCAGGTCAGTGGCTGAGCCAAGAACAGAACCCAGGTCTCCTGAGTCCCAGTCCATTGAACACTGCTTAGGTAGTGCAGAGTTCCATTAGTGAACACTAATGATTTGGGATCTGATCTTGCTTCCATGAAAACAGTAACAAAACTCCCAATTACTTGAAAAGGAGCTGGATGAGGCACTCAGATTTAGTTAGAATCAAAGAACTTTGGGCCCAATCCTCCCAAGTGCTGAGTGCCTTCAATTATCTTTTATTTTAAAAAAAGGAGTTAGGGGACTCAGCATCTTCTCGAAGGCACCTCGCACCTTGAAGGGTAGGTTTCATTGCACATTAGCTGAATAGCCATTTTGACATGGATTTGAACTTGAACAGGATTGGGCTCTAGCTGACCAAAACCAATCATAAAAAAATAAATGAATCAGAAGATGGTCTATGTTCATTTGCTTTGAAAATTATTATTTAGTTTTAATTATTTCAGGTGATATTTCATGAACTACCATACAAAACATTTTGTAGTCTTTTAAAATGTCATTATTTTTAACACTATGTAAACCCACTGTGAGTCTATGTAATTAATCTTTACTGAATGGTTCTTTGCTTAGCATTTATTATATACAGATAGACAAGGTGCAGATTAGGTTCTTTTGTGTCTACAGAGGTTCTGCTCTATTTCAAATAACCTTGAAATACACACATACTATGAAATCTTCAGTGTTATTGTTTTTACCAGCTGATTTATATGGTGCCAGAGAACTACATGAGTGAGATCAGAGATTAACATTCATGTATATAAAACAATTCTTAGGAAACGGTAGTTTCCATTTGATGATCACTGGTCTACAAAGTTTTTGTTTTGCTTTAACAATGTAGTTAAAATGCTGTACCACCCCAAGTGTGGACACAGCTATATTGGTATAAAGGTTCTCATATCAGCTTATTAAAAGCACCTTTCTACCTGTGTAACTGCATCCATACTAAGCAGTTGTACCTCTGAGTATACCAGTAAAACTATCAAACTTCTGTAGAAAAGCGCTAATACAAAAATAAAGGACCCAGTCTTCCAAACATGTACGCTGGCGTGCAAAGTTATATTCTTAAGTATTTGAACGATCAGGGCTGAAAAGTTTCTATCTACCACTGAATCTTAGTAAAAGTTAATTTACAAAGTGGGGACAGATAGCTTGGGTGTGCATTTTTCATTAGCACTTGCAAGCAGAATATCTTTAATGCTGTGGCCAACCTATACTAATGAACAAGTTGCTGCATATGTTTCAGAGAAATTGTGTTATTATCAAGGTTTTAACTTCAACGATCAGCCTACTGACCACTCAGGAGAGTATCATGTAACATTTGATTAATGTAAAGCACAAAGATCTCTAATAAAGTCATATTTTAGGGCTTTTGTGTAACTAATATAATTGAAATATTTTTACAATTAAATTAAAATATGCCTTTACCTCAAAGTGCAAACCCGATTAAACTGATCAAAAGTTAGAGTCGCTTGTGTGGTGGTTTTCTTAGGCGAAGACCTACTAGAAACTGTACAACAACCAATTCATTTCATACAGGGGACACAGGAGTTGGATTGAAGCAATCCACAGCTTTACAGCAATGTGGCTCCTTTGTCTAGCCTCTCTTGGTCAGCTTTAGTTAGCTCCTCCTATGCCAGGATGCTCTTGGCTAATAGAAGTCAGTGATATCGATTTCCAGATTGTATAGCCACAGGAAGACAATGCAGAAGAGCTTAGGCACACACTAGCCAGGCTATACTGCTCTCTTCAGCCAACTGAGCTTTCCTTTTGCATAGGGCGGAACAACCACAACAGCACAATACTTGTGAGTGCCCTAGAGGAGACACTTGCCCCCTGACACTGCCCCTTCCCCACCCCCGGGACTCCTACCCCATCGAACCCCCCCCCACCCCCATTCCCTGTCCCCTGACTGCCCACCCAGGATCTCTGCCCCACCCAACCCCCCCTCCTTCCAGTCAGCTCCTGCCCCTGCCTGCCCTCCCTCGCCCCATCCAACCCCACCTCCTTCCTGACTGCCCCCCTGGGACTCCTTCCCCCATTCAACCCTCCTGTTCCCCACCCTCTGACCATCCCCATCCACACCCCCACCCCTGACCACCCCCTCAAACTCCTCTGCCCCCTTACTGTGCTGCCTGGATTGCTGGTGGCTGGAGATGCTACAGCCGTGCTGCCCAGCTGGAGCCAGCCACGCCACCATGCAGCACAGGGTCAGAGCACTGCACTGGGGGCACAGTGAGCTGAGGCTACAGGGGAGGGGCCGGGGGCTAGCCTCCCGGGGCCAGGCGCTATGGGGCCAGGCAGGATGGTCCCACCTTAGTTTGCCACCTTAGTTTGCCCACCTCTGTCCTAGTAGATCCAACGTCTTCCCTTTGGGGCAGATTTCTTCAGGAATCTAGCCTTGTCCCATACTTCCCAGCTACCAGAGCTAGATCAGGGTCTGAGAAGTGTGGCTTCAGAGATTGCCCTTCTTTCACTGTGCGAGAGCCTAAATCTTACCAAGACTAGATCCTGTAGCTCAAGAGAGAGTGTTCTATGTAGTACGGTCAGAATATGCCCCCAGTAGTAGCTGTACATTCTTGGAAGTGACTGTCTCAAAAACAGCAGGGTTGTCACACCACTGTTGCTGGCTGGAGAATAGAAACTATTATTTCTTGTGGTGGTCTGGAGTCAGGTTTTAGTGTAACCCCTCTGGCATGATGGGCGTCCCAGCCTTATATATCTATCTAGTCAATGATATTACCCACCCCAAGGTAACACATGCAAAGGGAGACAAGTCCCCAGAAAGAAAAAAAGAAAAATTCTTAAGCACGGAGGCTGTGAGGAATGCATTTCCCTATGTAACCTCCTCAGATTAGAGATGTAAGAGACCCTTCACATTCAGGGAGTGTACCATGCCCAGATGTCTAACTTACAGTACTCAGACCCCCAAACCAGAATAATAAACTGCCATTGAGGTTCAGATATAAATGAAGAACTGATGGAGGGAGGAAGGATCAAAGAGCGAATGCACTGGTTTTGACACTTTGAAGAGTGCCAATCTCCAGATGCCATATAGGAGATCAAGTTAAAACACTGAAAACTATTTTGAGTGTCAGCACCAGAGAGCACAAGCTAAAAATGCACGTAAGAGAAAGTCATGGTGATACAAGTATCCAAGCAAAGCACCGGATCTCAGGCCATAGCACAGGGCTCCCTCATGGAATGGAGAAAGCTGGGGAGATGCATAGAAAGGGAGAGGCTTTTTCCCCTACTATAGCATGGTCAAGCACTCACCAGCACGGTGCCTCCTGCTGGCTGGTCTAGGAATTAGCTCTTCCGGCTTCTGAGTGCCTCCTGCTGGCTAGTGTCTTCCTTGCTGCCACCTGCTTCTCCCTTTTTCCTAGTACCACCTCTTAATTCAGGCCCCACGTCCCTCCTGGCCCACAGTGCCCCTTCTCCGGAGTACTGTCCCACAGCAGTGCCCCCACATTAAGGGAGGTTCCTCTCCCTGGGGATCCCCAATTCCCATCTTGCCTCAGTGACCGACTGCCAGTCTTCACCTAGCCCCTTTTCTCAGGGACAAACTGTAGTCTGAAATGGCTTCTCATCATTGGCAAGGGGGTTTGGACCTGCTGCCTTTTCCCAGCCTGGCTGCACCACTGCAGTCTCAGTACCAGCACAGGCCCTTTTAGCATGGCTTCTGCCTGGGGACTCTCCTGGCCAGAGTTTCCCAACTCTACCTCTCCTTCCCTAGCGCTGCTCTGGTTGAGATCCCTTTCTCTAGCCAGCAGTCAAGTATTTCCCAGTCTAGTCATGGAGTGAGATGCCCCCTGCCTAGCTCCCAGCCTTTTTATCAGGGCCAGCTGGACCCTAATTGGGTGTGGCCACACCTGCAGCTGCCTACCCAATCAGCCTCCCTGGGCTGCTTTCTGCCCCAGCCCCCTCCCAGGGCCCTCTTTTAACCCTTTCTGAGCCGGAGTGGGGTACTGCTCTGCTACACCTACAAACCGCCAAAAAGGATGAATTTTGTCCCTAAGGCAGAAAGCGCACATCAAAAACTGGGATGACGGGTGGGCTGGGGCGTTATGTACGATTCTCTTTCTGGTCCCTAAAACCAGGCACAAAAGTCAGAGGGTGGAAAGGGAGAGAGGTCCCAGTATTGCCTTCAAGAACAAGTCAAGCAAGGGCCTCACACTTTGCTCTCCAGCACAGACATGCAAAGTTTCTCAGAAACACCCTCGAGAGCCAGCCCTCCATCTGACACATCCCTTATCATTAAAAGCCTAGGTTCCTATTAGTCATAACAAGAGAAAAGTCACAGTTGGAGTTTTCTCGTAAAGGTTTGGTTCTGCTGCTGAGCTGTAATGCAACTGACTGAATGAGAACTACAGATGACTTCTTGTTAGAGCTGCACTGCCAAACTGGCAAGATGGGTGGATGTCTGATGTATAATCTATGACTGTGCATTTAGGGCCAGATCTTGAAACCCTTACTTTTATGAGCAGTCCCATTGCCTCCCTCACAACAGGGTTTCAGGAATGAGCCTTCACACAGCTCTGGCACAGCTCAACACTCAAGTAGTCAGATATAGCTGCTTCTTACCACTGAACAAAAAAGAGGGAAATGAATGAAGGCGCCCTAAAACAGAAACAGTCAGTACACCAAGCTCATCAGGAATTGGGTAGAGCATAAGCAGTTTTCCAGCAGGGCAGACAAATGGTCAGACAAATAACTGTCTCCTAAACATGAGGGGGAAAGTCATTCTACAGGCACAAATCCTTTAGACCCAGCACCTTCCTTACTGATTATGGAGTAAAAGCCCAGCCAGCACTGAGTTTAGTTTATTCAATCAGTGGCTCTGGGAGGGTGCAGGAACTAACATTAAAATGCTCATTCTAGATAAAGCATATACAGAGATGTGGCAGAATACATCCCTGCATTCGCAGCCTACACACTAGTGTAATAATATTTGTACAAAAAAATGCCTTGTGAGGTATCATGTGAAAACTTAATTTGCTGGTCAGTACCATCCTGATAAAATGTGTGGCAACGTTGTATGTGAAATTATAAGAATTCCCTGTAGGATGTTAACACATGTTCCAAATCCACAGCCCTATTGAAACAGAAGTCATGTCTGTCCTAAATAAAGGAATGAAGGAGTGCTTGCATTAATTTGCATTTAAGCAGTAAACAGAATCATGAAGCCCGAAGGGAATCAAAGAAATCTCAAAACAGGTAAGGAAAAAAACCAGCATAGAATATCCTCCCTCATAGACTCTGTCTTCTGGGTCTCAACTGGAAATGTTTTTCAAGAGGAGGACTGAAACTATAAAAAGAGATACAAACACCCCAGGCACCCTCTCTCTTTTCCTGCCCACCTCATTCTCTGTACCTCAGAACACAAAAGGAAACAGCCTTTGGACTCTGGGGGAGGAGGCATGATCTGAAATTTGATAGGTAATCTTCTGGAACATGTGGTAAGAAAGTTTGCATTACAACTATTCAGTAGATACTAGTAACTGTTTTATCTTTATTTTTCTTGTAACCGTTTCTGAGTTTTATGCCCCATTCCTTATATTCACTTAAAATCTCTATGTAATTAATAAACGTGTTTTATCTAGTTCAGTGTGTTTAAAGTCAAGTATCTGGGTAACTATTTAAGGTAATAAAATGGCATATTATTCTCTGAAAGGAATAACCAACTTAAATATATTTGAGCAGTACAGGACATACATTTCTGGGGGACTATCTGGGACTCGGAGTCTGTTGGGGTCACCCAACATGTAAACAAGGCTGAAAGCCAGGGTGTAGCTGGCAGGCTGCAGTTACACAGAGACATTCATAGTGTGTCTTGCATGCTGGAACGCTGTTTGTGAGCGGCCCAGGTGGGAGCTACTACAGCAAGGCATGCAAGTTACCCAAGGTTTCCAGGCAGAAGTGACACGGCCCCCTACTCCACTAGTTCATATTGTACCCCGGTATGTGTCACAATACTCCATAAAGGAACCAGAAAAACTGGGACAAGAAGGGCAGAAGGAGTACCACTGAGATGAGATCTGGTTGGGAGCAGGTAGCAGAGATGGGGCTTGGATTGTGAGATCAATCAAAATACAGCAACCCTATTGGCTGGCCTCTCTTAAGAAGCAGAGTTAGGAGTACAGGATCTGAAAGACTAAACCGCCGTCAGCCTTTCCACAGCAACAAATATCCAAGGTGGCTGTTTTCAGAGTAACAGCCGTGTTAGTCTGTATTCGCAAAAAGAAAAAGAGTACTTGTGGCATCTTAGAGACTAACCAATTTATTTGAGCATAAGCTTTCGTGAGCTACAGCTCACTTCATCGGATGCATACTGTGGAAAGTATAGAAGATCTTTTTATACACACAATTGGAAATGGCCCAACTTGATTATCATGTGTGTATAAAAAGATCTTCTGTACTTTCCACAGTATGCATCCGATGAAGTGAGCTGTAGCTCATGAAAGCTTATGCTCAAATAAATTGGTTAGTCTCTAAGGTGCCATAAGTACTCCTTTTCTCCAAGGTGGCTGAGCTCACATTGGTGCTCTGAGAGCTCCTCACCCTGGAGTAACTCAAATATATATATAGGGAGACTCTCAGGCTCTCAAAATCCTCAGCTTTTCAGAAGCTTATGGTAGGAATGCAGTCACCTATGCTGCTTCCCCCAACAGGAGAGTAAGAGAGACACCTCATGCAGAGGTGTGCCATGCCTAGATAGTCAATTTACAGTAATCAGACTCCACAGCAAGGATGGTGAACTGCCTCTGCTATAATAATAAAAAAAGTGTGAATCAAGAACAGGGAGGACCATGCTTTCTCCCATAGTGGAGAGGTTGCCTTGCCTTTATTAATACACGATCTGCTATTCTTTGTGTCGCAGAATGTAGGAATTAAAACATTTAAAATTATTTTGAGTTAGGACACCAGAGATAGAGCGTAAGCTAAAAATGCTATTCAGAAAAGTCTCTCCCATGGATTGGATAAAGCTGGGCACATGCACAAGCCAGGAGAGACTGTTTCCTACAAATTTCTTGGGACGAGCGATTTGTCCCTGATATGGAGTGTTGGTGCCATTGGATAGGAGAAATAGATTTGATCTGTTCCCTTGAAATCATGCATAAAAGGCAGAGAAAGAGAGGGAGGGAGGGAGCTACCAGCATTGCCTTCAAGGATCAGTCAGGCAAGGTCCTCATGCTTTGCTCTCCATCACACCCCGAGAGAGAAGCTAAGCTTCTCAGAAACATACTCAAGAGCTAGCCAGAGGTGAGTGAACTCATAAGAGTCTCCTATCACATGCATGTCTCCTAAATATGAGGGGAAATGTTAGAGCTAAAGGATTTGTACTTTAGAATCACACCTTCCTTACTGATTATGGAATAATGGTTCAGCCAGCATGGTTTAACTTATTTCCAAGTCAGCAGAGCTGGGTAGGTGCAGGGAGTGATATTAAAAGACTTATTCCAGGCCAAGCATCTAAATATTCCATATAGAAACCAGAAGAACTGGGATAAAAAAAGGAAGAATGAGCTCCATTGAAATGGGAGCTGGCTGGATGCAAGCAGCAGGGCAGAGATTGGACTATGATCAGATCAGTCAAAATACAGCAACTTGATTGGCCAGCTGCAGTTTAGAGAGGGTGGAGTCATCAATGGAGTGTCACAGTGCTGACGACCTCATCTCCCCAGTATGTTCTGTCTGGACCCATCTCTGCCTCATAATATCAGAGAGACAGCTAACAGCCTGCTTCTCTAACTCTACCAGAGCTTTATCACTATTAGAGATGGGCCCAAACCAAAGAATTTGGATCTAGAGCTGGGTTTCAGGCCTTCTCTCAAAGCTCTGATGTGCTGCGACGCAAGATTTGATCTGTGCCTTTCTTTAATAGATAATATGGTGATAATGTTACAGCACACAAGAGACTCACAGCAAATACACCATTCTCCACCTGCATAGGTAAATCCAGTTTCTTGAATGCACTAAGATTAGGTTAGTACAAATGGCTGTCCTTGATGCTTGCTCTGTCTTTGTGTGTGAAGGAAAGAAGGCTTCAGGATTTTCTGAGAGCACAACTGAGCGATGTGTGATCAGCATCACAGATAGGGACAGAGCTGTAAATTTAAAATCCAGATTACAAACACTCCAGAATCTGAGTGCAAATGGATTCAGAGATTTGGTGTGACCAAGACTTGTACCACATTATTACAAGATTCCTTTCCAGTCTGTCTCTTTCCTACTTGCTTTTTGCTTTGTGCACTTTTCCTTCTTTGATCTTCAAGTGGTTTTGCTAAAGATTTTTTTTTTAATTATTATGTTTATAATGGCTCAAATGGTCTTTTCTCACTCTGCTGAGTTCAATTTTAGATAATGAATTCTCTTTAGGGAAACCAGAAATGTACGTGTGTGTGCGCGCGTGTGTGAGAGACAACTGGGATGTGGTTGGTCTGACCTAGTGGTTGGAGCACGAGTTAGAAACAGTGAAATACTAGGAGATCAGTGTCTGAGACAGACCAGAGGGCCTGCCAAGAGTCAGACCAGAGACAGGCAGTAGGAGCAGGTAGCACCAAGGAACCAATCCTTCACAGGTGAAATCCAATTGCATGGGCAACTTCCTGTTCCTGTGCTTGGTTTAAATAGAAGCAGGGAACCTATCAGGACCTGTTGATTTCCTCCAGTCAGATCCAAGGACAGGAGATTTCTGACAGAGTTGAGCTTTTAGTTCTGACCATTCTTAAGCAGGTTGGTAGATTAGTATTTATTAGCGCCTCAGAACAAGGTGGACCAAGACTTGAGACCCACAGTCTCTGATCACATGTGAAAGAAAGAAAAAGGACTCAGCTGAGATATAACTGGTAGGGCACTGGAATAGCAACCCAGGACACCTGGGTCATATTCCCCTCTCCCTCACTGACCTGCTATCTCCAGAAACAAGGCCCTTTGCCTCTATTTCTCTCCATCCTTTGTCATTTCTGTTTTGACTATTTAGATGCCAAACTCTACAGGGCGACTGTCTCTTACTCTGTGTTTCTGTAGTTCAGACACAATGGGACCCCAAATTGGATTGGGTTCTCTAGGTACTCCCATTATACAATTACCACCTAGAATTTGGATGGTGGCTAGGTAGAAAAATAGCCCCATGTATTCTTTTGAGGAAGAAGTTTATAGGAAATGCATCAACTTAGTCAGTCATTGGCGGTTCAAATGGAAGGTATCACCAGGGTGTGACATCAGGGATGGTGCCATTTTTCCTCTGCTGCATGTCCATGGGACTCAGGCTGGGAAAGGAAGAGGCTCTGGCACTATCAGTGTTATGCTTATAAGAAGCACCCAGAATCTTTTTCAAGGGGATAAGGCAATTTGCTGTGTTTGAGAGTACAATTTAAGCATTAAAATCAGCATATGCTTCCGTTCATACACACACACACACACACACCAAAAGGTTCTGCAGCTGGATCTTATACTTACCAGTCCTTAGTGTTGCTCTGTCAGTTCCAGTGGCCAGCTGAAACTGTACCTGAGGGAGGGGGAGCAACTGGAGCTGGGTCTCTGTTGGATGCACCTGAAGCTCCGATGTTGATGCAGAATGAACGCTAAGTCCTATGACAATACAACCCTTCATTTATAGTAATATGTTCCCATAGAAGTCTGTGGGCACTGCTGTGTCACACCAGAGCTGTTAATTACGAGGTCATCAAGGTTGCTCCCAATCAGTATTATTTTGGGTTACTACTGGAAGTATCCACAGCTGTTTCTTATCTCGTCCCTCTGGCTCCACTCTTTATCTTGTCCTTGGGGCATATGCTTTGCTTTAGGATTCTCAATCTGCCATCTGGGTGATTCTGATAATAAGGTTGGTGCCTCTCAACTTCTCCACACCCCTCTCGACCATCTGGCCCATCAGTATTGTTGCCTCCTCTCTCTTTTTTGTTAGCATGCTGTACATTCTTCATTCACACACAAAACAGTAAATCATTTCAAAAGAAAGAATTACAGCCATAACATGTCTATCCTTCTAAAAACAATCATTATCACATAAAGCAAAGAATAAAATGAAAACAATTTCTTCTTACTAATTCAAAGCTAACAAAATTAGCAAAATGGTGTACAATTACCTTGAGACAAATCTCTCCCCATTAGGGTTTTGGCCTACATCAGCTCTAAAGTACAGTAGAATGATTTAATTCCAATAATGAAGTTTCTCTTTCCTCACAGGTTCCAAACAGCATAAATCGTCCACAATTCATACAGAGAGTGAGATGGAAGGAAAGAAAGAAAGAAAGAAAGAAAGAAAGAAAGAAGGATCCTGCAAATTATCATGGAAGACCACGAAACCCCATATGGCAGGTCAGAGTTTGCCTGGTACCCACATCTTGCAAAGAAGCAGAGACTGAGTGTCTTTTCTGATTCGGGGCAGATTGTGAACCCCTTATTCTCACTGCTAAGAAGTTACTCACACAGGTAAAATCACTGACTCCAGCAGGACTAGATGTGCAAAAAGAGCTCACCACAGTGAGTTATTTTTCACAGGTTGGCCCTTTGTCCAGTGGGGAGGGACAGCACTTGGGCATATGTTTGTGCACATTTGCTGTGTTCTATAAAAGCCATTATGTGCCACCTTTACTCAGGCTGAAGACTGCCTTACTACAGAGCAGTTGCCATTGATATGAATGGTACTACTGTACTTGTGCTAAACATGTGTTGCAATCCCTCACTTCCACACCAGGGGAAGAAAAACTTCTCTCTCTGTAGCTGGGATAAGAACAGTCAAATCTTATGCTTCAGGGCATTGGCTGGTTGCCTGCACTGGGCCAGGAAGGAATTTTTTCCTCCTAGTTCAAAATCCACCAAGTTATTTACCCAATAATCATTTGCTTCTTGGAGAATCCAGTTTGAACTAGTATATACACACATCTCTCTCCAGGGAGTGGTTTCTAAGAGTTAATAATGGAAGAAGTACATTAGCATCCCCCCATCCCTACTAAAGAAGGTACATATAATGCCACCACACCACATATACAGTTGCATTTTTTAGTACCTGTGGGATGCATCGTACTAACATTAATCAATAAGGTTTAACTTAATTCAGTAAAGCTTATCTTAGTTCTATAAAGTTGGTTCAGGATACAGCAGAATAGTGCGTCACAAGCACTACAAAGCTCTAGTTCTTTGCACCATAAACACATTACTAAATATAGTAACTGCTAAATAGCATGGACAAGCAACTTTGGCCTGGAAAAAGACAAATTCTGCCATAAGTGACCTCACTGAATTGTTGACACCCACAGTTGCAGCATCTGTAGAAAGGGGTGACTGATACTTGCCCCCTCCCTTGGTAGATGCATTTGGACTGGTTTGAAAAAAAGCACTGTGAAATGCAGAGGCTTATCAATGCCAATTGTTAGAAGAGGTCAGACTCCCATACCTAGGGCAAGGAGTATATTTATGGGGGTAAGTAGCACTGAAGTAGTGGGTAGGTGACTCTCTCTATTGTTTGGTCCACATAAGAAAATAAGAGCTGAATACTGCTACTAAATAAAGAAGATATGTCTTTATCTCAAATAATAGAGATCTGTTTTGTGGTCTGGGCAGTCCTGGGTTGCAAGCAATCATTTAGTTTGTTCCTCCCTTGTTTCCTGAGAGGTTCAGAGGCACTGAAGATGTCAAGGCTGAAGCTACGGAGTCTGAACACTACTGGTGATCTATCTCCACTGTCGCCTTGTGGTTCCAAAAGGTGGTCTAATTTTCCATACTGCAAATTTTAAACTTCATCTTAGCAAGATGAGTCCAGTGAAATACATTTCATGTCTCTCTTATATGCATGCATTGAAAAAGCATTAAAAGATTTCTGCAATTTTGAAAAGCATTCAATATTTATCATGGAACACCTTTTTCAGGTGCCTTCTCCCCCCTCCTCCACCACTTAGCACATTTCAGCTGTTGGCCTGACTGATGAATTTTCAGACTGATCTGTCTTTTTTGGTTTCAGAGTTGAGAGAATGCAAAATCCCACTTCAAATAGAAACTTAGCTACAACCATAACTATGGAGGGTCAACTGTCAACTATGGAGGGTCAACTGGAGTTATGATACGGCAAAATCTTACGTAGCTGTGGTACCACAATCTGTTGGCACTCTATGAAACGTCTGATTCAAAGCATACTAAAGTCAATGGAAGTCTTTAATTTTGAAAGAAAATTCAAAAGCACTTTTTTGTACATTCCACTCTCTCTCTAATTAAATGGAATAAAAAGGCTGCATGAACATTAAATATCCGTGTTCTGATTTAGGCCAACAATAATTTCATTCTCAGTCTCTAGGAGTAAATCCTAATAGTACACAAAAAGCAAACCAGGACCTTAACTATTGGCAAATAAAACATCAGAAGCATTTTTAATTTTTAAAGTAACTTATATATATTTTCAGTCAATTGAGTTCTTACTGTGGTATAAACCAAAATCGGAGATTAAATTAACTCAACAACCAATCAAATTGGTTTTAACATCCAGTTTTCTTGGAAACTTTTCAACATGTTTATCTAAATCAAGGCAAAACCCAATCATTCTTACATATTCCCAAGAAAGTGTTTGAAAGCCATAGTTGCATTTACAATTTAATTTAAAAGTAAATTTAATTCTCTTACAGCAAGTTTGTTTTTTCCAAAATGTTAATCTTTGAAACAATTGGACAGCAAAGATGATATCACTTAGGTGCAAACAGAACTATCCTCAATATTTCCAATTTAATCTAGCACAGGGTTGGATTATTAATGGCCTTCGGCTTTATCTTCATTGCTAAAAGGGTGCATTTTTAGTTCAGGATAACCCAGTGCATTTACAGCATGGTGAATTTACCTCAGGGTACAACTAAATGTTATCTTCGCTGTGTTTTTACTTCAAGATAACTTGTGCATTAGTTACACCCTGGGAAAAAAACATACCTCTTTAAACCGTGAAGTCAAGGATTAAAACGGACTGGGAACGCTACCATTAACTATCACATTTAATTCTATTTCTGTTCTTACCTTGTTTTGGATTCAGTTGGAACACAGATGCAAATTGCTCACAGTTTAACCATCAGGCTTTTTACAATTACAAAATTACAATTTTACAGTTCTGTAAATGTCAGCTAAAAGTGGCAGTGCCATCATGATAGCATTGCCATGTGTGCTGTAGCACATTTCTTTGCAGGACATTATACCAGCAGGAATAGAAGCAAGTCTGCCCTTTATTCATAACAGGAAGAGGAGTATGTTATAGCTTTTACCATCTACTTTATTGTCTCATTGCAATGTAGATTTATATTACTGCATTTATCATGTGTAACTGCAAAAAGCTCTTCAGTAACTTGTGTATGTGGAAGGTTCGCTAAGGATAATCTGGAACCTCTGACGGCTACCACATGCTGCTCATCCCTGTGGTCACTAATGACCCTGAACAGGTGAGAAGTGATGACAGGGCTCTGAGAATGAGGGTGAAGGAGTTGGGGTGCAGGTAGTGTTCTGATCAGTCCTTCCAGTCAAGGGCCTAGGCAGTAGATATGTCCTAGAGGTTAATGCATGGCTGTGCAGATGGTGTTGCCAAAAGGGCTCTGGCTTCCTCAACCACTGGATGCTGTTCCAAGTAGGACAGCTAAGTAGGGTCCACCTATCAAAGAAGGGGAAGACTAGTTTGGATACAGACTGGCTAACCTAATGATGCAGGCTTTAAACTATGTTGGATGGGGGCAGGAGACAAAAACCCATAGGAAGTCCAAAATGTGGAGACCTAGTTGAAGGGTTGGATTCTAGTAGCTCCAGCCTCGGAGTCAATGCCTATGCAAGGAGCTGCATATAAACTTCTGAAGAGCCGCATGCAGAAGGGGCAAAACAGATACAAGATGGAATATAGAGGGGGAATTAATGAACATCTTAGATGTCTGTATACCAATGCAAGAAGTGTGGGGAATAAACAGGAAGCATTAGAAATACCAGTGAATAATTACAGTTACAACATAATAGGCATAACTGAGACTTGGTTGGATAATTCACATGACTGGAATATTGGTTTAGATGGATACAGTTTGTTCAGGGAGGTTAGGCAGGGAAAAAAGGGGAGGTGGTGTTGCCTTGTGTATCAAAAATCTATACACTTGCACTGAAGTTGAGATAGAAGTGGGAGGCAGACTGTTGAAAGTCTCTGGATAAAGAATAAAATACAACGGTGATGTCATGGTAGGGGTCTATTATTGACCAACTAATCAGGAAGAAGAGATGGTTGGGTCTTAAAAAAAAACAACAACAACAAAAAACACAAGATCAACCAAAGCACAGGACTTGGTGGTAATGGGAGACTTCAACTACCCAGAAATCTGTTGGAAAAATAATACAGCAGAGCACAAATTATCCAACATAATCCAAATATCTTGGAATGCATGGGAGACCATTTTTTGTTGCAGGCGGTGGAGAAAGTGACTAGGGGAGAGGCTGTTCTAGATTTGATTTTGACAGACAGGGAGGAACTGGCTGAGAACTTGAAGGTGGAAGTCATCTGGGATGAAAATGATTATGAAATGATGAGTTCATGATTCTAAGAAATGGTAGGAGGGAAAAGACAGCAGAATAAAAAGACAACAGACTTTCAAAAAGCAGATTTTAGCAAAAACTCAGAGTACTGCTAGGTAAAATTTCCATGAGAAGCAAGTCTAAGGGAAGGAGGTGTTCAGGAGAGTGAGCAGTATTTTTTTTTTTTAAAAAGAGATAGTGTTTAGGACACACAAACTGTCTCCATTTGTAGGAAAGATAGGAAGTATAGTAAAAGACCACTATAGTTTAACCAGGAGATGGTCTAAACTCAAGAGTCATACAAAAAGTGGAAACTAGATCAAATTATGAAGGATGAATATACAAAGAACTGAAGCACATATTTACTACAATTGCCCTTTTTCAGTCCTCTTGGCTCTCTCCTGTCCTCCATGAGATTATTTTTAAAAACGTTAATGGCTCAGAGATCACTTGAGCCAGTTCTTTAAGTATTCTAGGATGTATTTCATTAGGCCCTGCTGACTTGAAGACATCTAACTTGTCCAAGTAATTTTAACTTGTTCATTCTATATTTTAGCTTCAGAGCCTACCCCATTCATACTGATTTTCACTATGCTAGTTGTCCAATCACTGCTAACATTTTTGGTAAAAACTGAACAAAAAAAGTAAATTTAACACTTCATTGCTGCATTTTTTGTTATTGTCTTTCCCTCCTCATTGAGTAACGGGACTAAACTAAACTGTCAGTTCTCCTCTTGCTTCTACTGTATTTGTAAAATATTTTCTTGTTACCATTTATGTTCCTAGCTAGTTTAATACCTTTTTGTGCCTGGGGCTTTCTAATTTTGTCCCTATCTATAAAAAGGGGAAGAAGGACTACCCAGGGAATTATAGACCAGTCAGTTTAACTTTGGTACCCAGAAAAATAATTCAGGAAAAAAAACAAAACAAGAGAACCAAGCAATTTGTAAGCACCTAGAAGATAAGTCAAGAAGAGTGTTGTTGTTACTCAAGTCTTGGAAACATACTCAGAGTATTGCAACTGAATACAAGATGGAACAGATAACACACATTTCAAGGGGCCGTTCAAAGTCAAGTGGCCTCTTAACACCCTCTAGACATAGTTGGGGAAAGGAAGGGTGGCGTTTTAGTGGGTTATAGATTATTGTAATAAGCCATAAATCCAGTGTCTATTCAGTCCATGATTTTTAATGCCTAGCAAAGTTATGGAGTTAAGCTTCCAGGTTTGACCTTTGAAGTTTTGTGCAGTTTTCCTTTGAGGATGAGAACTGATAGGTCAGAGATAGAGTCATCACTTTGTGAAAAGCTTCACCCACAGGTGATATGGTGCTTTTGTCTTTTATTATTTCCCTGTGCGATTTCATTCAAGAGTTTAGTAATTCTCTGATTTCACACAATAGTTGTTATTGGGGACAGTTAGTGCACTGGATGAGGTACACCATGTTGTGATAAACACGTTTAGGACCGATGGATCTTGAAAGGTTTATTGTGCGGGGTGCTGATCATTGTAGCAGTGGAGATATGTCTGCAAGTTTTGTATCTTGTTCTGGCAGAGTCTGGTGCCCCTCTGAGTTGGTGTGTCCTGGTCTGTGGGTGTTTGCATCTGATGATAAGGTTGAAGGCCAGAAGAGGGGATTTCTCTCAAGATGAGTCTCACCATACTCAATGGGGACCCATCTATAACGGTCTGACCACTACATACAACTCCAAATATGCTGAACAGCTCTGCACACTTCAGAAAAAACTGAGGAACCACTTATTGCACCTCACCTACTCCAGAAGGGATGACCTCAAACAAGAAATCACCACAGGCTCCCACACACTTGAAGAAAAAAAAAAAATCAGGAAAGTTAGCTGGAAAACCTGAAAGAAAATCCCACACAAAAAAAAAATCTGATGACAGCAATCCAACACAAAAACAAAAATAAAAAAGTGGAACTACAACTACTCCAAAACCCAGAGAAACTCTAGGAGAAACCGTGGCACAAGTACCCACCATATGTACACTACATAACACCCGAACATCAGTTTAACAAGACTACCCTTAACTGGAGCTGAATTATCTGTACTCTTCAAGAGACTGGTTTCAGAGAAGCAGACATGTTAGTTCTTTCTTCAAGAGACTGAACTTGTGCCCCATCACAGACTCTGATACCATCCTAACGTGGAGAACTAGAAGAATTCTTCCACTGACTCTGCCTCAAACAATTCCTTCACAACAACGCCACCACTCACAATTACCATGCGCCCACTGACAATCATAAGAAAAAAGAATTGTTTGACTGAACACCACAGAGTGGACAAAACCACATCCTTGATCACTATATATTGTTTGCTTCGAGGGAAAAAAATGACTGAAATCCTTATCAAACATCACATACATCACAGTCTCCCCACTGCTGCGAGGACATATATACAGTCGCTGCACTCACATTCATGGATTAATTCTTGCATTAATTCTACATTCATGGGTAGGAAGTGGTGAAAGATGGCCTCTGACTTAGCAAACGCTTGCCGTTAGCACAGTGCACTGAGTTACACTTACATTATCAAATCAAGATCAGCATGGTTTCTCTCTTTTCTGTATTCATTCCACCCGGCCAAAGTTAAGATTAAAAATACAAAATAGACAAGGCAGTACTATGGAGAAGCCTATCATTAACCAGCATATTGTAGGACAAAGATTCTTAACCTGGGAAGTTGGTTGGAAACAACAGGCTGCAAGTTTCACCTAGTTGAATTAAATTGTTACATGCCAGAAAAAACCTGTTTTGTTACATGAGAGTTGTTGTGTAGTGTTAGCTATGGCTGCTGAGAGCCACTGTGTAGATGGGCAGTAAGGAACGTTAGAGGAGAAGTATGAAGCTGTAGGCAAGGAGGAAATGCAGTTCATTCAAGTTACTCACCCTGACCAAGTTGGACATAAGGGGCTTGGTTCTGATCACATGGTCAGATATTACCCTGTTACCCGGGGTTTTCTGAACCCAAAGCAGTGGTAACTTAAGTGTTTCTCTCCAGGCAGTGTCAGAAATAAATTAGTGGGGGCACAACTCATCCATCTGATAAATGACCGATACAAACCAGAATGCTTTTCCTAAAACTACTCTTTTAGTAAGTCTAAAGCACATACACACATATATGTGATAGCAATAGGTTCAGCGCACTCCAAATATTATAATTACCAAAATTCTGAGATGGTTTTGAGTGATCACCGGCTGGGATTCCGGCTGCCCTCCTTCAATCCAGCTGATGAAGAGTTTAGGTGTCAGCTCCTTGCCTGAAGAAAAGCTTCCTCGAACTATTCCACGGTGTTTATTTTACTTAATATTTTATAGCTAGCTCTCACAAAACACATAATTCATAGTACCCTACTGGGTCACTATAGTAACTCCTACTGGGTTCCTATTTCTAGCTTCAACAAATTGCTCATTATCTCTTATTGGCAAAGCATTTCTAATTATAACAATATAATTTATATCTCATAGACACTCAAAACCAAAGTCGCAATCTACTCACTCTTTTTCATTCTTATGGTGTTAATTCGTTTCCCCTCCGCCCACAGCTAGCAGTGTTTGTTGAGCAAACCCCTTAGTGGGGCTCCGTGTGCTGTCCCACCCTGAGTGCCAACTCCACAGCTCCCATGGGCTGGAACTGCATCCAATTGGAGCTGTGGGTGCAGTGCCTTCAGGCAGGGGCAGAGCACAGAGCCCCCTGCCCTCACCCGCTCAGGGGCCACAGGGACGTGCCAGCCACTTCTGGTTGTTGCGTGGGGTAGGGCAGGGAGGGAGCCTGCCTTAGCCCTGCTGCACCGCCGGACTTTTAGCAGCCTAAAATCTCCTGGTTTGGCTTCAGTAGCCTCCGGGAGATAGAGCCTGATTCCAGGAGACTCCTGGCAAAACCAGGAGGGTTGGCAACCCTAAAGTGAACTGGGGTCAACTTCCAGCTGTGCCACAGATTTCCTGTGTGACCTTGAGCAAATCACTTTAAATCTCTCTGTGCCTCAGATCTCCATCTGGAAAAGGTGAATAATAGCACTTACCCTACTTCCAGGCTGTTGTGAAGATAAACAACTCTAGATTGTGAGATGCTCGGATACCATAGTAATGGGGGCTATACACGTACCATAGATAGGCAGATGGTCTTCACTGTGACTTGCTGTAGAATTAATAGTCTACCTTAATAGCAACAGTTGTCTCAAGTTTCTATCTTTCTAGGAAAATAATAAAAAACCTGAAGTTTGTTTCTAACCTGCAGCTGGTGGATTCATTTACAATCAATCAATCACAGCTAGCCATGAGGTTACACATTAGACTGAAACGGAACTTTGGTACAATTATTTAAAAGTACAATTGTGTTTAACCTTGATTAGTAACAATTAAAAGAAACATTAAGAAGTGATGTCATAGAATCTTGCCCTCAATAGGGTGAGTGGCATAGGCAGCCATAAAAAAGGAGTAAGACAGATCCAGATCTTGCCTTGAGGATAATAATATTGCCAGTTCCATAATATTGTTTAACTTTCTTCTATTCTGTGGCACAGATACACAGGCAGGAAGGCAAGGACTACACTACGTTAAAGAGTAGCAACCAGACAGTGTCAATGCACTAAGTCAGCATTTTATTATGTGGATTTCCCATTCCATTAGTTAGTGAGCTCAGGAGCAGTGGCCTGTCAGAGAGTAGCATACCTGGCAGGGTTTCCTTCAGGAGCCACGGTGGCTGGCAGAGGTGGGAGGTAGTGCAGAGACACTGAACATCTATGCAGAAATCAGGAGATCTGCACTATCAGGGGGCCTAAACCTGCCTCCCAGCCAAACTCAGAGTACACAACATGCACGGAAACTTGTCCAGTTTCTGTCCATTAAGTGGTAAAAACCTAGTGAAGGTAGAATATGGTCATATGTGCCTAAAGCTCTCATTCTATGCAAGGGAGGAATAATCAGACACTGGGAGAGACTCAGAAATGTTTGCTGCTATTCTAATTTTTGTAAAAATGTTCTGGATGCGACTATCTTTAGCTTTAAATCCAAGGTAGAAATTACTTTACAATCTTCAAATTATCATGACAGTGGATTAATTTCATAGCATTTTCAGATTTCCTTACTACTGCCAGAAGAATAGACTTTCTACCCCTCCTCTCATTGCTATTTTATGCTTACTTTAAGTCCCCCCACCCCCGCACTGGAATGAGCACAGGACTCCATAATGAGCATTTCAGTCATTAGCATTCTGGTAATACCTTGCTTCTGTGATAAAGAAGATAAGAAGAATTAGAATATGGGATGAAACTGGAACTGAAATATGGCATGTGTGAGGCTATTTTAAAAAGTTATTGCTCGGTCATTTTCAGATGACCAAATCCAGCACATGTTGAAATTCTGTGCCTTTTTGTCTATACAGAGTGTGTTATAGGCTGGATATGCTCTGACTTCTCTCAGTGCCAGTTGTGTAATTAACACAAAGGCTTCAGTTAGGGCTAGTGCAGAGCCAACAGGGCCAGCTCTGGGCACCAGCAAATCAGCAGGGGCGGCGCTTCGGCACACCTCCCTCAGCAGCACTCCAGCGGCAACTTTTTTATTTTTTCTTCTTTGGCGGCCTCTTTTTTTTTTTTTTTTTTTGCTTCGCTGCTTGGGGAGGCAAAAAAGGTAGACCCGGCTCTGAGAGCCATACAGCTGTAGGTGCTCCCAGAACTCACCAAAGTGCAGGAGCCATTTGCTGTGGATACTTGTGAAGGGGTGCTTGATTTATTGCTAGGATGGCACCTCCTCCTGGCCATTCTGGGGATTAGCTTCACAACACCCCTTCCCGCAATTACAAGCTGTCTCTCCGCCTCTCTCTCTCTGTGTCTGCAGCCCCACCTCCCACCTTGCTCCACAAGCTGCTGCTACCTTTTCATGACTCAGCCAGGTCACTATACGCACCTCAGAATGGTGTACCAAAGTTCCTCCTCACCAGCAGTCTCAGACAGTCTTCTATTTCACTACACCCTCGTGCCAAGTCCTCAGTCGCTGGTAGGGGAACCTGGGCTCACCCTCTACTCTAGATTCCAGCTCAGAGCCCCTCTAAATCAGCCACCAAGATCTATCCCCTCTTAGACCTTGCTAACTTTCCCTGAGCCCTCTCCTGCCTTCTGGTTTCCCCCTCTTTGGTTATCGGCCTCTAGAGCCTCCAAACATGCTTCTCTTCTCCCAGGGAGTGACTGCAGACTTTCCCAGCTGCCCCCTCTGCTTCCAATTTCCTGTCATCCTACATCCAGCCCAGTTAGTTCCTCCTGAGCTGGGCTCCCTCACTGAATCTGGGGATTGCTTAGCCACCCGATTCCTCTCAGCTGTGGTCCATCAAGTGTATTAGTCCCCTGCTCAGTCTACATTCACCCTTTCACTGGCCAATGTGGGATGAACACCCCATCACAATACTGAAGCATGCTCCCTGCTGTGCTGCTGGCCGGTTCTGCATGTTGGTGTGGAAGGGGGCCACTGGGAGCATGGCGCTGCTAGAAAGGAGCATGCCTTGTGCTTTCACGAAGTAAGAGACAAAGGGAAGGGAGAGATCCCACGCATCCCTACCCTGCCTTCTCCCCTATACTACAGCCAGACAGAGTCCGGCCTTGAAAATTAAAAATGGTGAAAGTTACTGGTCATTTGCTGGGCCAGACTTATAATTTCAGTGATGCCAGTGCTTATATTAACTTTTCTTAAAGCTCCCCGCTCCTGGAGTCTGAAGACCACATAAGCATCTCAGCTTTCTGTTAAAATAATGTTACTGGCCGTCACGGTTTGAGAAAGGCTTGACAATATAATTTAAGCGTGCCCTACATGCTCAAAAAACAGATGGCAAGGAAAAATAATCTCACATCATCATCATTTTAATATTATGATTTCTAAGCCAATCCCAGAGTTTTCTGGGACCTAACTTGTGATTTTTTGGGTTGGCAATGCTGCAATTCTAAGCATCCCAGGCTTCCTGGAGGAGAACAACCAGGCCTTGAATTATTTCCCTGCCTCTCATTCTGCTGCTGGAGAGAGACAGAGTTTCCTAAGTTGTTTCTTCCCTTGCTGGTCCTGATGACAAGAGAACAGTCTTTGTATTATAGAATTTCAATGAGATGTAGCGTACAACTGGTCAAAATTTTTCATTCAGATTTTTATTTTGGACAAAGTGTTTCATCAAATTGAAAATGTACATAGGAAATGTCAAAAGTTGTTTGGTTTTTAAAAACCCTACACTGAAAAATTTCACTAGGCAGGTGAATTGTTTTCCACAAAGTCCAAAGAGTTAGCTGGAATTTTTTAGTTTTGGACGGCTGAAATCAGAAACATTTTCATAAATTGCTGAAAATAAAATTTGTTTCTGTTTTTGTCAGTGGAAAGAAAACCATTTCTCGACTAATTCTAGTTCTCAGGCAGGTGCCTGCTTTGCTCTTGTTTAATTGGATTTGCTGTGTGCTGATACTTAAACAAACCAGGTACACCAAAAATGAATTGCAGTGGACCCATTGTAAGCAATAGCCACCATCGGTTTCCTCAGGTAGAGCTCTGAAAGACAGGGTGCCTCATGGAACACACTCCCAGGCTTACAATGGAGCATGCATGCTCCCCTGTCCCTTGGCTTGGTAAAGCCTACTTCCAGTAACACTCCCAGTTAGCAGTGCAGGAAGCGGTGGAGCCATGCTTCCGCCTCTTATTCCACCTCTTTGGCTAATTTGCATCCTCTGAGGTGCCAGTTTCCATGCTCTCCTTAGTATAGGGATTGTCATTATACCCAAACCTTGTGCAAAAGGAGTGGGAGAAACGAGGGAATGGAGATTTTTTATTGACAGAGCCCTATCCCCATTCCTTGCCCCTGTGCTAGCACCAAGCACAATCTGGCCCAATGCATGAATTATACAATATTCAATAAAAAAGGAGTACTTGTGGCACCTTAGAGACTAACCAATTTATTTGAGCATGAGCTTTCGTGAGCTACAGCTCACTTCATCAGATGCATACCGTGGAAACTGCAGCAGACTTTATAAATACACAGAGAATATGAAACAATACCTCCTCCCACCCCACTGTCCTGCTGGTAATAGCTTATCTAAAGTAATCTTCAGGTTAGGCCATTTCCAGCACAAATCCAGGTTTTCTCACCCTCCACCCCCCCACACAAATTCACTCTCCTGCTGGTGATAGCCCATCCAAAGTGACAACTCTTTACACAATGTGCATGATAATCAAGTTAGGCCATTTCCTGCACAAATCCAGGTTCTCTCACTCCCTCACCCCCCTCCAAAAACCCACCCCCATACACACACAAACTCACTCTCCTGCTGGTAATAGCTCATCCAAACTGACCGCTCTCCAAGTTTAAATCCAAGTTAAACCAGAACATCTGGGGGGGGGGGGTAGGAAAAAACAAGAGGAAATAGGCTACCTTGCATAATGACTTAGCCACTCCCAGTCTCTATTTAAGCCTAAATTAATAGTATCCAATTTGCAAATGAATTCCAATTCAGCAGTTTCTCGCTGGAGTCTGGATTTGAAGTTTTTTTGTTTTAAGATAGCGACCTTCATGTCTGTGATTGCGTGACCCTCTGGCTACCCTCTACTACCTTGTGCTGAGCTCCAGCTGCTAGTCCTGGCCCAGGCTGGGGAGAGATGGGACTTCCTCTTCACTTGCAGGTGCTACTCCCAGAGCCATGTCAGACTAACCTCCAGGAACTTCCAATGGCTGCAGGAAGCTCCATGACTGCTAGATGTGAGCCCAGCTCTGAAGGCAGCATAGAAGTGAGGGTGAGTGTCAGCCAGAGGGGGCTGTGACTCAAACTGTCAGCCCCCTTGCATTGAGAGGCTGCAGCTTGAGCTGCCCCCTGCCCAGTGCGGAGAGGCTGTGGCTCCAGCTGTCAGTCCTTGACCAGGGTGGGAGGCTGCCGGGAAAACCTGGACATATGGCCACCCACCCCCTATACCCTACAACCCTCACTTTTACGCTTCAGCTGGTGATGGTGCTGGCTTTAAATCTGGGTGACCGGCCAGCAGCCACTGCTCTCCAGCTGTACAGCTCTGAAGGCAGTGCCCCTGCTGGCAACTGCGCAGAAGTAAGGGTTGCAATCCCACAATGCCCCTTACAATAGCCTTGCAACCCACCCCAGGGACCCACATGGTTACAACACTGAAATTTTGTATGTAAATATCTGAAACCATCATTCTGACTATTTTTAAAATCCCACAACCGGGATATTGATCAAAATGGACCTTAAATTTGGCATTACTACCCATTGCACATTCGACTCAATGAATTTCAGAGGAAGAGGAAGATGGAGTATGGACCATGAACCCACCGTGCTGTATATGTGACCAACTCTGGGTTAGGACAGTTGTTTCCAAACTGTAATTTAAGAGATATCAGTGGTCTGCAAAGTTGATCACATGGTTGTGCCTCTCCTCTTCTTTCCAGCTAATGCATCCCATTAAAAGAAGCTAAAATAGGATAAGCGGTCCTACTGTGACATGTAATAGTGCTGGGTAGTAATTGGTGTAGTTCCCACAGAGCTTTTATTCGATCAACACCAGGAGAAGAAATATCCACTCTCTTTTTTTTTTAAATATCGTAGAATACAACTTAAGGATGCCTGGAGTGGACTGCAATGCCCAAAGTCACACAGATACAATTCCCATTGTCTAACTAGCACCATAGATTATGATGAATGTGATAAACCCAACAGAAGAAGCAAATTCTTTCTCAAGTGGAGTGTATAGCAGAGGCATTAATGATACTGTATAATACATTATAATTTCCCCTTCTATAGCATCTTCCATACAAACCATCATATTATACAGTTAATGTCAATCATAAACTAGATTAAAAGCAAAAATGTGAAGCTTTTAAAGGTCAGATATATAGAAAGCTACTGACACAGTGGCCAGGAGGGAGACCTCCAGCCATATAAAAACACAGCACAAATGAAAAAGTGACTTACTAACCCCTCAAGATTCATGGAGAAAGGTCAGAGAGGAGAACAAGACTGGAAGAATCAAATGGTGGTTTGGAAGTAGGGAGATTACAGGTCAGAGAGGGAATATGGAGAGATACCATGGAGTGTTTTGAAAAACACATGCAAAGTCAAACTAAACCCAGCTTGATAGGAAACCAATGAGGTGACTGAGCATGGATCTGATATAGCATCTTGTTTACTTTATAATGGAAATTATGAAATGTCAGATGATTCATCTGCCTTGAGACCAGCAGCTAGGGAATGGTACATTTTGTTTCATTAATAATATGTTCATAAATCTAAAATTTCTTCAAGTGCTCTCACTGACTCCATCTTGATTCTATGAGCCACTTGTTTATATTTATTTCTCATGAATCCTGAGAGGCCTGCATAGATATTGTCAGTGTAGAAAGGTCAAACGCCTTCTTGCTTCAGAAGAGAAGCAGGCATTACTGACAAGGTGGATTGTATGAGTACAATGAAATTATTCAAAGGCAACACTTTAAAGTATGTGATGAATCATTATATTAACTCTTATATTCACTGAGTACCAATATCCTCATTTGAGATTAATTAATTTGCTAGTAAGTGGATTCCATTGTAATATTGTGCTATATGTCCAGGGACTGTCAGTTGAAAACGTGTTGGGAAATATAAGACGTCACCAGAGCTGAGCAAAATTTGGTTTTGTGGAAGAGAAATTCTGAAAATTTCAATTCAGAAATATGAAAAAAAGTCTGAAATCTGTTTGGCAACATGTGAATACACATGCCCCAAAGAGTGAGGGCAAGGGCTTGGAGTAAGGGCATGTGGCACACGGAGGAGCAGAAGAAATGTGCATAGCAATATGGGGAGCATCCAGAAAAGTACAGAAAAAGGCCAGGAAAGCGGTTTATTCTGACCATCCGATGTTGTTGGGCTAGAGGAGTATTGATGAGAGCTACGTTTTGGAAAAGCCAGATAAAAACATATTGGAAACATACTGGAGAAGCCGGTGAAGAGGCCAGGGAAGATTGTGGGATTGCAGCATCACAGAGAGTAAAGGGTATTGGCTATGGATATGTTTGGGGCCAAGCATTCAAGGTAATTTCAGTTTTTGAATTTGGGTTCAGTGTTTGCCTAGAGTGCTCCTGCTGCTTTTCTCCCTTTGCACTCCCAAGGTCAGGGACAAGGACACAAGTCTCACTGCAGCTGTGAAAACAGGTATGAAGAGATGGCAAGAATGTATCCTTTTCCTCTCCTTGGGGAGGTAGAGTTGGCCAGGCTTTCTTCAGCAGTGGGAGTAAACCAGTCACTGTTCTACCAGCATTTCCTTCCCAACCACTAGAACCCCAGCCAGTGCATTCAGCTTTAGACACTGATGGCTGCTTTGCATCTGGAGACCCTGTGAGGATCCTTTTCTGCTTGTATACAAGTTCATGGACTGTTTGACATACATATGTTAATACATAATAAGCAAATATTACATGTGTGTATCCACGGTCCTGATCCTGCAGTTTTATCTGCTTCACTGCCATAAGAATAGCCATACTGGGTCAGGCCAATGGTCCATCTAGCCCAGTATCCTGTCTTCCGGCAGTGGCCAATGCCAGGTGCTTCAGAGATAATAAACAGAACAGGCAATCAAGTGATCCATCCCCTGTAGTCCACTTCCAGCATCTGGCAGTCAGAGGCTAGGGATAGCCAGAGCATGTAGTTGCATCCCTGACCATCTTGACTCATAGCCACTGGTGGACCTATCCTCCCTGAAATTATTTAGTTCTTCTGTGAACCCCATTATAGTTTTGGCCTTCACAACATTCCCTGGCAATGAGTTCCACAGGTTGTTCACACAATGCCGAGTCAAGTACTTCCTTTTGTTTGTTTTTCATTGGGTGACCCTTAGTTCTTGTGTTAGGTGAAGGGGTAAACAACATTTCCTTATTCACTTTCTCCACACCATTCATGATTTTATAGACCTCTATTATATCCCCTCTTAGTCATCTTTTTTCTAAGCTAAAAAGTTCCAGTCTTTTAAATCTTTCCTAAGATGAAGCTGTTGAATACCCTTAATCATTTTTGTTGCCCTTCTCCATACCTTTTCCAATTGTAATATATCAAAGTTATAAAGATAAAAACCTGGAGGTTTTTTTTAGTCTTCTCTGCATTTTCCTGCCTCTGCTTTTTGCAATATACCTTAAGAGGTTACCTCTGCCTGTGCCCCCCCTGACTGAAGCCTTGAGTGGGGAGTCAAACCCCAGGAACCCAGGAGATCCTTCAGCACCTCTTCTTGGAGGCCTCATCTCTTTGGGATCGACTGTGTGAAATTACCCAGTGGTATTCTTCACACCAGGATGTATTTAGAATAGAGGACAAATGGTAAGATACAGTTTGCCCAACATACCTCATCTGAATACTTTGCTAAGCATAGTGAGGTTGGCTTCCCTTAATCTACATACAGAGAAAAGAAAGTCTTACAGCTCTAGAAATCAATCTCTCTGACCACTTTCTGGTCAACCTGAGGACAGCACAGAGAGGTTAAGAGAAGGTCTCCCATATTATTTGCCTGTGCTGCTCACCAAGTCCTAGAGCTCATCATCATAACCTCAACCTGATATGTTAACATTTCCAAAAAGTAGTGTTTAATCAAGAATACTAACTGAAGGAAATGCATATTTTTTTCCCAGACCAACATAAGGACCACTGTTACCTCACTATCTATGGGAAATTCCCCCCCCTTCCTGTCTCCAAATCCAAAATATCAGAGACACCTTTGATCTCCACTTCCTCAGACACCTCACACCAGTCAAGCTGATTGATTTTTGAGTGTATGTCCATTGTTCTTGGCTATAAGAGTTAGATCATGTTCTCGTGCTGCATGTATCCAGTTTCTAGCTTAACTGATTGAAGGTAGCATGACTTTACCTCTTTTTAAATTCCTCATATCAACTTTTCCTTGTCATGAAATATAAATTGGCAAACCTAAGACCCTCTTTTACAGCACTTATAGACGTGTGGAGCTCTATTGAAATCTGCACACGTAGATCTGACTGCAAAGTCAGGACATAAGTTTGTAGAGGAAAAAGGATTCTCCCATGTTGACTCCAACTCCACACTTTTCCTGTAGAATCTAGTGTGTGATTCTATGAGAAAAAACATTAAACTGTGTAAACATGAAAATAAAATCCCTTTGTGTCATAGTTGCAGATTCTTCAGGGCTTGTCTACACTGCTAAAGTTGATGTAACTGACATTGCTCAATGGTGTGATCCCCCCCCCACCCAGGGACATAAGTTACATCAACTTAAGCAATGTCCACACTGTGGTATGTTAATGGGAGATGCTCTCCTGCTGACATAGCTTCTGCCTCTCATTGAGGTGGAGTAATCACATTGATAGGAGAGCACTTCCTGGTCGACATAGGTCTTCACCAGATGTGCTACATCAGCGCAGCTGCATCAGTGTTTGATCATTTGTTGCAAAAGGATGTTAGCAATAAAATCCCAATGCAAACAGTTATCTATAGAATGCTTCAAAACAAATCACATTATTCACAAAATATAATGGAGAAGAAAGTATCTAATTTGTTATTTGAATGTATTTGAACATGTATTAAGAATGCTTCAGCAGAGTTATGTTTGATTTAGGCAGGTGTTTTGAAATATAAGTACTGAATCCCTAATGATAACACATTATTCTCATAATAAAGAAACCTTGGCAATTAGATCTATTCTGTAAGTATTATGTGTGTTTTTTGTTTGTTTGTTTTGGGTTTTTTTATAAAGTTATGAACATTTTTGATTCTAAAAAAATTGGACTAATTCTGGAAAGTTTAACAACTTTCCTCAGAATGTGTTTTCCCCTATATTATGGACACATAGGTTCTCAAACTTCATACAGTTATCCACATTTTACAAGAGATAATTTCATAGACCACTTATCATCCCATTCACAGTCACAAAACCTTTACACAGCGATAGCTTGAATGGAAAAGTAATATTATGAAAATATTCTATATGTTGTTCAGATGTCTTTTAATACCACTGAGCAGCTAGAAATAAGACAGTTTCCAGGAACCAACCAGCATCCTGTGGATCAGTAGAAAGTTTCCTGGGGACCATGAACAGAGAGAAAAGGCAATAAGTAAATGCTGATCTTCAAATCAGCCTCAAACAAAGGTCAGTGATAGCTGCAAGGTGGTTTTAAAGTATAGATAAACTAGAGTGAGGGATGAAGATAGTTACAAGCAATTTCAGGGACCCCTGAAGCCTGCAGTTATCCAGGGTCCCTGAAGTCATTGCTGAAAGAAAAGGGGTAGAAGATGAGTGACAGTCAGAAGAAGAGGGAGGAAGAGTAGGGGTCTGGATTTGTATTTATGCTGGGGAGGGGAAAATGGTATTTATGAGCATTTGACATAGATTGCTCATAAATAGAAAGGAAGCAATAGCAATTGGTGCTGTGGAGGGGATGAAGAGGCTATTCATGACTTCCCTCTTTCACCCAAATTGTTCTGGGACACCACCAGAACTGGCCATGAAGCAGAAAATGGAAGTAGCAGTTGCTGGTCATTCCACAGGTACTGCACTGAGAGACTAGTGTTTCCTCACTATTGAGCCTCAAACGTGTGTTTTAAAAGTTATTTGGCAAAAACTAAGCATTAGGATTTTGACTAAAACTGACTCCTTGTTATGCAGGAAGTGAACAGGACATCGTGAATGTTGTCTACAAATAACATCAAAAACTATTCACAGAGTATGCTCAACACAACTTACTTCATATCAAAATATTCACTAATCTAAAAGTAAATGTTTTCATTCTCATTAAGATTTAAAGAAGTCTGTCAAACTCCTGTAGCATATTGCACGTGGTTTCTAACTGATGTACCTTTGCCCTGCCTTTATATGCAGAGGATCTGGCCAGTGTTCTGCAATCATTTCATAGCTATCTGCAACTGTTCAGGAATCAGCATGTCAGATATTTGTAACAGAAATGGGATGAGACCCAAGTCCTGCACAGGTCTGCAACCATATCATATATGAACTAATTCTATTAGATTCCAATCTAAGCAGGTATGGGCCTTAATTAGTCCTTGAATAGACACTTATGATAATATTTAGGTACTAGAGGAAAATTATGTTGATTCAGCTGAAGACACTTTCCCCCTGCATCAGTACAAAACAAAGGTTTCAGAATAATGTAATGGAGCACTGTTGAAGGTGTTTTATATCAGAATTAAAACTGGCCACTTATAGTCATTAAAGGTTATTGTCATTCAGAAGTTTAGTATGCTTATAAAATTTGCAGATGCCACCAAGCTGGGAAGGGATGCAAGCACTTTGGAGGACAGGATTAGAATTCAGAATGACCTTGAAAACTGGAGATTTGGTCAGAAATCTACAAGATAAAATGCAATAGAGAGAAGTGCAAAGTATTACACTTAGGAAAGAAAAATCAAAATGTGTAACTACACAAAGGAGAGTAAGTGGCTGTGCATTAGTACTGATTAGAAGAATCTGGGGTTATAGAGAGTCATGAATTGAATATGAGCCAACAATGTGATGCAGTTGCAAAAAAAGGCTATTACCATTCTGGGGTGTATCAACAGGAGTGTTATATATAAAAGATGGGAGATAGTTGTTCCACTCTACTTCACGCTTTGAGGCCTCAGCAGGAATATGGTCTCCAGTTTGGGTGCTACACTTTAGGAAAGATATGGACAAATTGGAGTCCAGAGAAGAGCAACAAAAATGATAAAAGGTTTAGAAAACTTGATCTATGAGGAAGGGTTTAAAAAAAACAAACCAAAAACCCTGGGCATGTTTAGTTTTGAGACAAGAGGACTGAGTGGGAACCTGATAACAGTGTTCAATTATGATAAGTGCTGTTCTAAAGAGGACAGAGATCAATTATTCTCCAAGTCCACTCAAGGTAGGGCAAGAAGTAATGGGCTTAACCTGGAGCAAGAGAGATTTAGGTTAGATATTAGGGAAAAATCTAACTATAAGAGTTAAGATCTGGAATAGGCTTCCAAGGGAGATTATGGCAATCTCATAGGAAGTTTTTAAGAACAGATTGACAAACACCTGTCAAGGATGGTCTAGGTATACTCTGAGCTGTCTCAGTGTTGGGGGCTGGACTGGATGACCTCTCAAAGTCCCTTTCAGCTCTGGATTTCTATGATTTGGTGTGTGAATTGTTGGTCAAAGTCATGTACCCTAAAGGGAAAAGAGGCAAAAGGAGATTCAGGAACATTAAAAATACATGGAGGGGTGGGGGAAAATATTTTTTAAAAATATTCGCTACTGTGGGAACTGAAATAGCAAAGGTTAAAAAAAATTGCCATAGGAAATTCTAAATATAGTTTCCAGTTAAAGAAAAGAAAAGACAAACCACAACAGTTACAGCAAATCTTTCCAGGCTAAATAAAATCTTCAGACTTGTGCTGGCCTCTGCCAGACTCTCAGGCTAGCCTCAGTCCATCCAGGCTGGAACACAATTCCGCCTAAGCTAGGTTTCTAGGCTAACTTCAGTCACAGGAAGAAAAGGAGTACTTGTGGCACCTTAGAGACTAACGAATTTATTTGAGCATGAGCTTTCGTGAGCTACATGAAGTGAGCTGTAGCTCACGAAAGCTCATGCTCAAATAAATTCGTTAGTCTCTAAGGTGCCACAAGTACTCCTTTTCTTTTTGCGAATACAGACTAACACGGCTGTTACTCTGAATTCAGTCACAGGGTAGACTAAGGGCTTGTCTACAGAGGTACACTGAGGAAAAGTAATCTGAATTAACCACAGGTGTGAATTAAAAGTGGATTAGTTAAACTACATTAATTCTGAATGTGAGTTCCCACACAGGGATTTAAAGAGGCCATAATTCAATTTAAGCTTCTTCACTCCCCAAAGTAGGAGCAGGCCCCTGTCTAAGCTAAACTCTGACATTGACTGAATCTTTAAGGAGTGGAGCAGACTTCATAGTGCCTTAGCTCCTTTCTCAGTACACTTTACCAATCCTTCCTTTCCACCAAACTCAAAATAGAGTCTCCCAACTAACAGCAAACACTACAGACTCCTACAGCTCCAGGAGAACTTTACCAGTACAGCTCCCTCAAGGTAAACCTATTGAGCTAGGAGGAAAGGAAACACCAGTTCTGCAGAGCACACATTGAAGCATGGTTACTACCTCCCCATTTCTCTTGGACCAAAATGAAACTAATACCAATAACCCATTTAACTTAAACCAACCAATCCCTGGTTGTCCACTCCTAGTCACAGACCACCCCATTACAGACACATGGCAATTTTTCTAAGAAGCATGGTGTTCTCTGGTTTCCTTCTAGAGAAATCACAGTAACATTCTCCCTATTCTAATTCCCTGCCATGTCAACTGAATACAGTACTTTTCCTCCTCTTCTTTCATTACATTGTCTATGTGATAAAACACTGTATTACACCATGTCAGTCCATGCTAGTGTCCCATGGCTACGGAATGCCTCACCTATTTGGGGGGACAGTCCCTTAAATTTAACCAGTTACTATACACCAAATGTAAAAGGTATTACTATATAGCTCATCAGGACTTATACCAGAGGAACCCAGTTAGTCGTTACTGTATTGTACTTGATATAAGTCAACATTTTAAAAAATAAGCACAAATTTCATATTTTAATAATTATTCACTGTTTTCTCTCTTCCTTTTGTATGTGACTGTTTATGCTACTCACATAGTGCTGTTGACTGGGTATTTATTTGGGGTCACTAGCAGAGATCAAACAACAGAAGTGATTTACTGAATGGCAGTAAATTTATTATAAAATCCCCACAGAGTAAGATGTAGAATGAGCTCCTGGTGAAAATAGCATTTTAATTGGTCTTCTAGGGAATCACCTTAAAACAGATTATTGCATATTGACAGAAATCAACAACAGAAGAATAAGAGTATTAAAACCTCATTATGTAATTATATACTTTGTTGCTAATGACAGCAGTTTAATTTCTGGTTAAAACACCAGTTATTGCACGTGGTTAAGCAAAATAATGTTATTTGGCACTCTATATCATTGACATTAAATGGAAAATCTAGAATATGCAAGCCCTGACTAGCATTATATGTGGATATTTCAAAGTCATCTGACATATCACAGCTTTGACTAGAGAAGTACACATATGACATACAGCAGTATAAATACATTCTTCCTGGCACATCCAATATTTTAAGCCATAACAATAAGGCATTTCACCTGTGGGCGAGAGAAGATATTTTGCATTCTTAAATATTGTACATCAAATAACTCATAGGAAAATGTCCATAGAGTTGAAAAGATTTACTACAATTACAGTATAAAATTAGGGCTGGAGGGACACAAGTTATTGGTCCCAATACTGTTCACACACAATGGGGAAGAATAATTCCCTCCATTGCGGGAATTACTGGATCAAATTCTATAGCCTGTGTTGTGCAGGAGGTCAGACTAGATGATCATAGAGGTCCCTTCTGTCCCCCAAAAAAAAAAATGTAATCAATGAATGCTTTGGGTAAAATACCAAACATCCCTTAGGGTCTAGTTCTACAGCTTTTATTCATGGTTAGTAACACTTAATCAAACAATGAGTCTCATTGAATTAAATAAGGTTACTCATGTAAGGGTATCTCTGTGCAAAATAATGCAACTAGTTTAAAATTGACTGTGTTCCTGTCCGCCAAAGCAAATGTATTTTCAGCAGCACCACAGTCTGGCAAAAGTACAATATCCATAAGTGTATAAGCCAGAAGTATTAATAGAGGGGTAATTCCAAAAACCACTGCTCAGAAGAAGAATGGCCCTCATTTCAATGAAATCATAAAAGACTGATAACATCCAGATTGAAATACAAGTGCTTCTGATATCAGCCTTCATGATGCCACAGGTTAATTCAATTTATTAATCCTCCTATATGTATTACATAGGCAATCCAGAGCCATAATGTTCTCTGATGTCACTCCATCCATTTCAATTGAGCAGCACCTGGGATGAATCTGTCCCACAATGTCTAAGAAATAAAATGTGATATATATAAAAGTGTATTATTTTAATGGTTTCATTTACTATTGTAATTCAAAGAGTCTGAGTTTAGGTTCAGATTTTGCTCAAAATTCTGCATTCTTCTCACTAGTTCTCAATACAAATGTCCAAGGATAATCTCTGAATTTACTACTAAAGTAGAAAGCAGAGTCAGACATTTAAATCTTATCTTCAGACACACAGGGCTCATTTTTCAATGTTCTCCTGAGGCATTTAACTGTACAATGCATAGGAGTTACTGAGCTATTATATATGCCCAACAACTTGTTACATGTAGGGATAATAGTCAAGATCTTTCTTTATGCAAAAATTGTATGGGTAATTATGGTGGCAGGGATTAATTAAGAGGTCTATACCTACTCTATTGTCTTATCTTTACTAGAAAAAAGGTGTGCCTTTAAAACTAATTGACACATGTAAAACCCTAGTGTAGTCTGAGTAATTTGTATTTTAACATGTATTAGCTGGGTATAGGTCAACCCTGACCCCTACCCAGATCATATGTATTAATATACAAATTGCTCAGATTACACTAGCGTTTTAATATATTAGCATATTAGTTCACTTTTTAAAAAAAACACACCTTTTTCTCTAATATGGACACCACCTCTAAGGGTTAAATTATGTAAAAAAGCATACGAGTTGTTTTCACCACGTGGAAGAATAATTTTTGTAGAAACTTTTGTAATAATTTTTCTAATTAAATATGTACACCATACTGGAGAAATAATAAATAATGAACAGTAGTAAGCAATGTAATACTTATTTTTTTGTATTTCTAGAGCACCATTCATGTACAGATTACAATGCACTTTACAAAGGTAGATGTTATTACAGCTGGCCAAAAATGTAATTGTTTTGGGTGGAAATGTTTTTTTAGCTATCTTTGAAAGCTTGGGAATTTTCAAAAAAATTTCTCATTAATACTCTTGAAATTTTGCGAATTTTGTACATTTTTGACCAGCTTTATTTTAGAGATGGGGAAACTGAGGCACAAAAGGGCTAAGTGCCTTGCCCAAGTTAATGCAGTGAGTCAATAGAAAAAGGCATGGAAAACACCACACTTCTCCCAGTCACTAGACCAGTGGTGGGCAACCTGCGGCGGGCAACCTGCAGCCCATCAGGGTAATCCGCTGGCGGGCTGGCAGACAGTTTGTTTACATTTGCACTGCCAACCGCAGCTCCCATTGACCAGGAACGGTGAACAAACTGTCTGGCAGCCCACCAGCGGATTACCCTAACTGCTGCGTGCGGACCTCAGGTTACCCACCACTGCACTAGACCATGCTTATCAATAGCTAAAAGGAAAGTAATGTATCTTATGAATTGATTTAAAACAAATTTGACTTATGCAAGAAAAATTAGGACCCTGACATAACTTGGCCCTTTTACTTTTAAGCAGAGCATTGCATCAGATCAAAACAGATGAGAAAAATTCTACCGTTGCTGACTTTGAATCATGCTGGCCAAATGTGAAGAATGTCTGACCTTTGTGCACCAGATCTATCTGCCTAAGTACAACGCGTAAGATACTCTAGTATTAGTGATATTAACTAATTGAAAAGAGAGACACAGGACTGTGCTGGATTTACTACTCGATTGTGCGTAGGATCAGAACAGTAAAATAAGCCACTTTGTAATACCTTACTGATCATCATGTAAAGGGTAGTCAAGAGCCATTTAAAAGCCTTTGTTATACAACATCCTCAACAAATCTAATAGTCATTAATGTACTATTTAGTCTGCCTGTTAGCAAAGCAATCTAATGAAACTGCACTGCTAACCCATCTCATGTGCACTTTAATGGTGACTGGAGAGAATTATATTTGGCTCTCTCTCTAATATGTACACAGAGGTAGTCAGAACAAAACTAGCAATATCGCATTGGGATTGTTTCCTCTCAAATTAAATTAGCACTAAACTCTTCAGAATAAAAGTAACGTCTCTGTGGCAGGTGCAGTTCAGCCATAAAGATTATATACTATAGCAGATGCAGGCAGTGTCTGCTGTAGGAAGGATGAATGTCAACCTCAATTCCAATACCACTTTTTCATCTACTTATACATTTCTCATACAAATTCCTTTTGGCTGATATTTGCTATGCTTGGTCTTGGCCCAAAGGCATGAAGAGGAGGAGCAAAATCAGATGGGATGCCTTTTGAGTTATTTGAATACGAGGGGCTGAGAGGAGGAGATGCACTGTCATTTCAAACCTGGCTTGTTTTATGTATGTCATCAACACTTAAAAGTAACCCCCTCTTATAAGCCTAATAGGCACTCTAGGGGGCCAAAGAGCTGTTTAAAAATATTTCCTTATATAGGACAAGTGGAGCAAAGTCCTTGTGCTAAATGTTTAAGGTGTTAGTGGCTTAACCCAGTAGGCTTTACATGGCCCACTGTGGAAAAAGGAAGTAGAGAAATGTTCACTTTCCCACACACTGGAACTGCTGAAATCTCAGCTCCTGAAAGCATTTCAGAGGCTGTGGGAGCTTTTAGGTTTGTCAGGAGATGAACAACTTTCACAGATACTTTTGTGGGCTGGTGAACCAGCCGGTCACTAAATATCAATGAACTTCTCTAGTCTTTTGAGGCAGCAGTACAATTCTGGGTTCTTGTTTCACCAGGAGGATACAAAGCACTTGAGACACTTACTTAGTGTCAGGACTGCTGACCCGAGGAGGAATGCAGAACGAGACCCATTCCATACTGAATCGCTTGTGTTTTGTGATATAGTGTGTGTTAAAGATCTTGAAGGAATACCAAAGTCACTGAAGTGTATTTTCATGCGTAAACTTTGGCTTAAACCTATTGCCTATTATAACACATGTTTAGGTGATATACATACTATTAATTGCAGAATGATGCCCATGATAAATTACACAAATGATGCCCTTTTGACTGCCTCACCTATGCTCTGCCCACTAGTCACCTTCCCAGGACTTTAATATTAAAACCTCCAAGTAGCTTCAAACAACCACCATTTTAGAAGCAAAAACTTACCATAGCGATATTTCTCTTCCCATCAAATATGGAACTTCTCCTTCCTCAGCAAAATAATTTCACTGGCCTGATGTGCCAGGAAGGGTGCAATTTTTGAGTCCACTAATGAGTAATGTGACCATCCCAAATTCATGCCACTAAAACTTTCATCGTATGCCATCATATATGCCTTTTATATAATGAGAGTCTCTGAAAAAAAGTTTGATTTAAGCCTTTTTCTGATTCAACTATTTAAAACTTCGTGCCTTAGAAAGCCCAGGTGTTTTAATTTTTCACATAGACTCATCGATATTAAGGTCAGAAAGGACCATTATGATCATCTAGTCTGACCTCTTGCAAATGCAGACCACAGAATCTCACCCACCCACTCCTGCAATAAACCTCTCACCTATGTCTGAGCTATTGAAGTCCTCAAATCATGGTTTAAAGACTTCGAGGTGCAGAGAATCCTCCAGCAAGTGACCCGTGCCCCATGCTACAGAGGAAGGCAAAAAACCTCCAGGGGCTCTTCCAATCTGCCCTGGAGAAAAATTCCTTCCCGACTCCAATTATGGCGATCAGCTGAACCCTGAGCATGTGGGCAAGATTCACCAGCCAGATACACAGGAAAGAATTTTCTGTAGTAACTCAGATCCCACCCCATCTAATATCCCATCACAGGCCATTGGGCCTATTTACCATGAATAGATAAAGATGAATTAATTGCCAAAATCATCCTTATTGTGTACATTAATTTCCATTTTGTAACATTTTCTTCATACATAGTTTATTAAACTGTTTCTCAGTGAGGAAAGATTCATTTACATGCAGTACGAGACAGCAGAGAAGCAAAATCCCATCTTACCGGATTCAAAGGTGTTTCAAAGAAATACAACTTTGGTTGAAAAAGAAAGGAAAATTTCAGAGCACACGAAAACGCTGAAAATCTACAAGTGTTTCCCAACTGACCAAAAATATCTTTGTGAAGGTCAGACCCTTTGTAGACCCATGATAACCTTACACTGATTTCCTCATCCCCCAAAATATCCTGGAATCAAGGAGTTAAACAAAGAGCCTTTGAAGTTATGTCTATACTGCAATCATGGTATGTGCCTATAGCTTGTGTAGATGTACCCAAGCCAACGTTAATCTAGCTAGCTCAGGTACTGGAACACTGAAGCCAGGGCAGTACGGGCTTCATCATGGGCTGTAAGAGCCTGCTCAGAACGCTGGGTCATTACATGTGGGGTTAGTCAATGCTGAAGCACATGCTGCTGCAGCTTCACACCCCTAGTACCCAAGTATACTAGATTACAGTTAGGTTGGATATATAAACACTGAAGCTGCAACACCCCATGATTGCATACCCTATGTTTGCAAGGGAGAGGGAGCAGTGAGGAGGGAGTAGTGGTGGAAGAAGAAGCAGGTTGGAGAGTCAGCACAGCACGTGGTGAGCCATTAAAAATGGCTTCCATGATTCTAAGGTTTGGTCATAGACTATGAGGCAGATTCCCAGCTGGTGTAAACTGTTAGAGCTTCACCGTGGCTATGACAATGTAGCCATTGGAGCTAACAGAAAGCAATGTAACACTAACTCCCTGTAAGAGTGTCAAAATCATTCCTGCTGACCTCTCAAAGGTGTTGGTTAAATTTAACAAATCAGAGGATCACAATCAGTACTACATAACCTGTCTTAATCAACACAGCTTAATACATTCAGAAATGCTCTGTGAAAAAAAAGTTACTGAAGAAGGGTTTGCATTCAGTTGATATGAAATTTTCACATGGACAGAAAAATTCCACTCAAAGCACTGCATGTCTGTAGAAGCTCTGTGAAATCTGAAATGATCAGATTTCACAAGAGTTTTTAATTTCACTGCAGATTTTGTGTCAGGTTGCATGCAGCCAAGCATTATATTTGCTTTGGAAATAGATTCAACTGCAGTTGTCCATGCTAGTGAGTGCGTACACATTACATGCTGCTAATGCTTAACAACAGGGAAATAGCTTTAGTTCTTTGTCTTCAAACTGAATTATACTTGTCTACTGAATTACAAAAACTTGAATGGCAGCCAATGTTAAATTACACTGATGCAGTTACGACACTCATTTCTTCAAGAAATGAAATATGAAGGACAAGGAGAAGATTAGATGGGAATATACAACATGAAATAGCTTCACATTTTCTTTCAGAGTTTCAGAACTTTAGGGAAATTGGCTTTTCTGGTGCATCTAATTTCTCAAGTTAGACTGTATGCCAGAATTCATCCCAGTCCCGTACCCCAGGGTATTTGGGGTTATGTACTCCACAATGCATGTCACTGTTTTGAACAAAAACAAATGCCTTTTTCTGTGATGTGAAAATACAAAAGTGCTGCTAAAAAAAAAAAGAAAATTCAAAACCTAACAACTTACCAGTTAGGTAGAAAATTATCCAGATAAGGCTATATTTGGGATAATACTAAACAGAAGTAGAAAACATGGATAGGGAAAAAGGAGTGTGTGTTTTGGTTTTATAGCAATGTCAATGCAACAGATTCAATAGCAGTATGGTGGAACTGCAGCACATTATATGCACTATACCTTCTTTCTCTTTATGTACACATAGGTAGGGATCCTAGTTTTCCCACGATAAAAAACACAATTCTGATTAAAACAGCAAAACAAAAATCCACATTTTCCCAGAATTAAAATGAAATGCTCAACTTTAGTTTCCTTAGCCATATATAGGTATCAGTTGAACACCATTTTTATTGTCCCCCACACACACATTTATCTGAGCCTCCATTATCCGGCTCACTGTATTAACTGAACCACCAGCCGCCCAGAGCTGATAATGGCAGGGCTTGGGCGGTCAGCTGGGGCTCACCGCTCTAGCCCTGCAGGGCTGACTGCCCAAGCCCCTGCCCCACATCTTAAAATAAGGGATAGAAAGCTTTTTGCCAGTTCTCCTGATTATTCCAATCTTTGATTATCCATCTGTCCCCAGTCCCAATTGGATCAGATAAATGGGGTTCTACTGTCAATTTAAAGCACAGTCAAAAACCAACCACAAGAGGGGAAGGTTGTACACACTGAATAAGTGATACTGATACTTTTGGTAAAATTTAGTTGACAGTTAATATGTTTATTTTTTCCACAAAATGTGAAGACTAAAGATTCTCTGTAAAACACACAAAATCTGCATTTTTCCATGTTTTTTCTATGGCAAATGGATTTCTAGGATCCCTGCACATAAATAAGCACGTACGATACAAATAAGATGTTCCTGTTTGTGTCTCAGGCAGAAACATTATCCTCCATGCTGAAGCTTGTTATTTATTTGGTTCATTTTTTTGTTATTACAAACCACCAACAACAAAAAACCACACGCACCAACAGAACTCTTTTGGTTAGTTATATTTAGCAGCTTGTTGATCCAAAACATGCATAACAGTGATGAGAGATTTCGGAAAAAGAATTTAAAACACGAAGTACTTCATTAATTAAAATGTAAATGACTTCTGAGAGTCAATTTTGGGATTTGTTCTGTTCTATTAATGCAGCCCTCTTATTCAGCTTCTCAAAAGAAGCCTCAAAGTGCCTGATTCAGCCCTTGCTAAAGTCAATAAGAGAAGAAGGATGGCAAACTCCCTGGTTGGGTCACTAGCCTGGGACTTGAAAGACTCAGGGCAAGTCTACACCACCACTTATGTGGCTATAACTTGCTTCACTTCGAAGAGTGAAAAAGCCACACACCCCTGAGAGACAAGTTACAGCTACTTAGCGGTGGTGTAGACAGCAGTTATGTTGGCAGCAGATGCTCTCCTGACAACACAACTGCCGCCTCTCATGGAGGCGAAGTAATTATACCAATGGCGTACAGCATCTTCACCAGATGCGCTGCACCAGTGCAGTGCTGCTCATGTTGACCAGCCCTCAGAGTCAGTTCCACAGTCTTGCTATGTCACATTGGGAAGTCATTCAAGCCCAGATCCACAAAGTGACTTAGGTGTGTAACTCCCACTTCAAGCACCAAAGTCTTAATGTAGGCTCCACGGATTCTCAACCCCCCTGTGGCACCATCACATAACTTTGGAAGCACCTAAAAATCCTAGACACCTAAATTTCAACCATTGAAGAGGCCGAGGCACCTAACTTCTGCCTCTGGGCCTGCGCACTGTTGGATTTTGTGCTACGTGTAAGCACAGATTTTAGATACACTGGGCATTTGTGGGTACAAATCCCACATTTACAAGTACAAATGCTGCATTTGATGCACAGTTGGCCAAATGGCCCACACAACTGAGCCTATGAACGTGTAAATAATGTGCAATTGTATACAGACATTTGATGAGCCAGATGCAGCGGTAACAAATGGTGATTTAAATTACAGTCAGTCTCCATTGGTGTGAGTGGTGTAAATTAGTATGCTGAGGGGTCACAAGAGTGAGGCTGGGAAAAGAAAAGCAACGCATAGGATGTCTCAAGAAATCTTAAGAGAACTGACACCTCCTAGTTTATCTTTCGACTTCTTGGCCTGTCCTGTTGGTTATTTTTCTTGCTACAGATTCATCTGCTGTTCCTAATCGTTTGAGGTCACAAACAATTGCAGTCGGAATGCCATATGCTTTTGGAGAAAAATTCCCTTGTATAAAAACAAATCAGTGATTTGTGTAAGAGCAGCAACAGAGTTCGCTATCAATCACACAATACTTGTATGGCTCTGTTCTGAATACAAATACTGAATGCAGTTAATGGAGTTGAAAATCTTGCCATATACTTAAACAAAATCAGTATGTCCATTTCAGTAGATAATTCTGAAGCAGATACAGCAAATACCTATGGACCAGATGCTTCCTGGTTTTTACATGGGCGTGTAGTGGGGTGGAGGAAGAAGGGGAAAAGGGACTCAAGTAGCTTTATCCCTCCTAGGACTTGTCTACACTTAAAACGCTACAGTGGCACAGCTGCAGCACTTCAGTGTAGACGCTACTTACACCAAGAGAAGACGTTTTCCCCATCAGCATATGTAATCCACTTCCAAAAGAAGCAGAAGCTAGGTTGACCGAGAGTTTTCTACATCGTGGGTAGATCAGCTTAACTATATTGTTCTGGGACAGATTCTTCACACCCACGAGCAACATATCTGGGTCAACCAAGCTGTCTAGTATAGACCAGGCCCTAGTGCATACTGCATAAGGGTCAGGCCAAACTTCAGTCCCCGTACTTGGTGGAGTGCAAGGACCTCTCCATCCATGCTCTGAGGGCACACAGCACCCTAAAGGGGAGCAGGAAGAGTTAGGGAAGAGGCAAAGCAATGATTCAGCAGCACAAGGGGAGTGAACTTCACCCCAAAAACTGGCATAAGCAGCAAATATGCTCCCTCCTCCCAATAAAAAGCATCAAAGGGCTGCTTCCCAAAGCAGAAGTCGTCCTCCTAGTGTACTCCCTGAAGCAATACAACTCTGCACAACCCCTTACTATGGGCTTTGTCTTAACAGTGTTGCCCCTTTTCAACCCAAAAGGCTCAAAGTTTGGGGCCCTGGGGGATGTTCCAATTGGAAGTAGAGATTGGTAGAGTGATATTTTCTTTGATGCAATCTTGTTTATTTACAAGGACTGCAGAAAGTCCTTGGTCTCTAAACACACAAGGAACCAAGAATGAAAGGAGCAGTTTTAGTGTACAGCCCCCAAGCCTCATTGGGGGCCAACACCACATACAAAACCACCCTCTCTAGATTTTTCCAGGGTCAGTGTTTACAGGCTCCTGCTTGGCTTTGGTGCTCTCTCTCCACACACCCCTCTGCCCAAAACAATACTCAGCCAAAAGTGCCTTCCTGGGTGTGCGCGCACACACCCACCCACCCCTTTTGTCTTAGGTGGTGGTGGGGGTTTATGCTGACAGTCATATTAATTGAAGGGTGAATTCACACCTATCATAGAATCATAGAATATCAGGGTTGGAAGGGACCCCTGAAGGTCATCTAGTCCAACCCCCTGCTCGAAGCAGGACCAATTCCCAGTTAAATCATCCCAGCCAGGGCTTTGTCAAGCCTGACCTTAAAAACCTCTAAGGAAGGAGATTCTACCACCTCCCTAGGTAACGCATTCCAGTGTTTCACCACCCTCCTAGTGAAAAAGTTTTTCCTAATATCCAATCTAAACCTCCCCCACTGCAACTTGAGATCATTACTCCTCGTTCTGTCATCTGCTACCATTGAGAACAATCTAGAGCCATCCTCTTTGGAACCCCCTTTCAGGTAGTTGAAAGCAGCTATCAAATCCCCCCTCATTCTTCTCTTCTGCAGGCTAAACAATCCCAGCTCCCTCAGCCTCTCCTCATAAGTCATGTGTTCTAGACCCCTAATCATTTTTGTTGCCCTTCGCTGGACTCTCTCCAATTTATCCACATCCTTCTTGTAGCGTGGGGCCCAAAACTGGACACCATACTCCAGATGAGGCCTCACCAATGTCTAATAGAGGGGAACGATCACATCCCTCGATCTGCTCGCTATGCCCCTACTTATACATCCCAAAATGCCATTGGCCTTCTTGGCAACAAGGGCACACTGCTGACTCATATCCAGCTTCTCGTCCACTGTCACCCCTAGGTCCTTTTCCGCAAAACTGCTGCCTAGCCATTCAGTCCCTAGTCTGTAGCGGTGCATTGGATTCTTCCATCCTAAGTGCAGGACCCTGCACTTATCCTTATTGAACCTCATCAGATTTCTTTTGGCCCAATCCTCCAATTTGTCTAGGTCCTTCTGTATCCTATCCCTCCCCTCCAACGTATCTACCACTCCTCCCAGTTTAGTATCATCCGCAAATTTGCTGAGAGTGCAATCCACACCATCCTCCAGATCATTTATGAAGATATTGAACAAAACCTATCAATTGCAATAGGACTCTAACTCAATCCATAACAAGGGTTCACCCAGCACATAATAGGCACAATATAGCCCACAGACTGAAGCTAGAAATTCTCTAGATGAAGGCAGGCTTTTTGAGGTTGACTCTACTTCAGTGAGCCAGGGAAAAGGTTTTAGAAGGTGCATGACTATTGTGCATTTCCTGATTTGTCCCTTAGTACTGGTGATGAGGAAGGCGGCAAGATTGGGTCTTAAATTGCACGACTGATCACAGAAATGGAGGCATCAGCTACGGTAGAATACTAAAGATGTCATGCTTTTTCTGACACTACTGTAACACTCCACTTCCCTTCAAAAGGAAGTAAACAAGTGATCTAGAGATGCTGAGCAAAATTATAATGAAAGGCATGAGACCTCATGATCACACGTTAAAAAAACAAACTCTAAGCATCAGAGGATGACCTGCTGAGATCATCCACCTGTGACATTAAAGGAGATTTCAGCCAGGTGAGATCTCTGTTGTGCAATCCCGAGTGGGGTATCTAAAACAGAATGAGAATCCAGCACAGAGACTTATAGGACAATAAAAAGAATCTACAGGAGCTCTCCACATCTCCTCTCCCCAGAGAGCTCTAGACTGTTCAGCTGTGAAGCTATTTGATTTATTTTGTGTGGGAGATCCCTAGCAGACTGACCTTTGTGCTGCTCAGAGGAGCCAAGAGCTAACTCCATGACCTTCCCCAGCTAGACAAGCAGCAGCTATTTTTAGCTGGATTCAGCCCTGGTGTAACACCAGGATGTTCAAAGCTTATATTGATATGCCTCTTTAATTTATATAGCCACGCTTTCTTTAAAAGCGGCATTTTAAATGTAAGTATGAAAGTGTCAGGCTTCACTTTGAATACTTGAGCATTTGTTGTTTTGCATCATAATCTCAATGTTAAACAGAGTTTTTAACTAAAAAAGGAAAAGGAGGACTTGTGGCACCTTAGAGACTAACCAATTTATTTGAGCATAAGGTTTTGTGAGCTACAGCTCACTTTAGCAGATGCATCCGATGAAGTGAGCTGTAGCTCATGAAAGCTTATGCTCAAATAAATTGGTTGTCTCTAAGATGCCACAAGTCCTCCTTTTCTTTTTGCGAAGACAGACTAACACGGCTGCTATTCTGAAACCAGAGTTTTTAACTGTTACTTTAGATCAGTATTTTACAACATATTAGCCAAGCCTGGCTTAGTCTTTGTAGTCTCTTTTTCTGGAGAAAATTATGCCAAACATGACTTAAAAATCTCCTTTAATAGTACACACATCAGTGAACTCCACATGCCAGTGTCTGATACCAAGCTAATCAAGATTAATGGATTCATTTATCAGGCGGTTACAATGTTATTAAAATGCAAATGGTTGGTTTCTGTTAATTGTTTAATATCAGATACAATTAATCTGGGGAGCTTTACATTTTCAGTTCATCTGAGAAGCTTGAAATAAAAATAATAATAATTAAAAAAACTGTAAGAGAAGTCTTTTCCCCTTCACAGGGCTCTCAGCAAATAGAGTACAAAACAAGGTAGCTGTTGTAAACAAGAAAAGGAAGAGAAATTTTGGATACTTTGCACCCATTTCATAGTATTAGATTAAGGGGTGGAGGGAAAGAAGGAAAAAAGATCAACAATATTCTTAACTGAGCTCAAATTTATTTGAAGTCCTGAAAAGCCATTAACGTCTGATGGGAAACAATGAACTCAAAACAGCAGGACACTGAGCCCTCTGGCCCTAACCCCACAAAGCATCCATTTCAAAGTTTAGAGTTAAGCACATGCTTAAATGCTTTGCAGGATTAGGTCCAGAGTGCTCTGCACCAGGCAAGATTAAACCTACATGAGTCAAAGAACTTCGAGTCCAGTGTAGTAACTGAAGCAGGTAGCTGCATGCCAGTTGGCTCCTAGAATTTAACATTTGTTTTTATATCATTTTATATGGATACCCAGAGGAGGCCTTAGAAAAATTTCATATTTGGATAGTAAGTGGTCCATAACTGATCCAAATCCTGCATTGCAGTACTCTGTATCACTTACCATTAGTATCCAGAGCATACTCTTTGCGATATAATGCCTTCATTTCACATGTGCGACTTGACCAACTTGAATCTGGTTTCCTTCATGAATGGATGGCTGCAGAGCAGATAACCCCCAAACCAGTATAGACCCTTCTGTGTCTCTCACTAAAGAGAGTCAGACCAAAAGATAATTCTCTGAACATTAAGTTTCTCTTTTATATTCTCTTCTCACATATACTGATGTTTAGTGCAAGAAAAGGAAAATTGAAAACATGCCCTTTACTTTAGTCTGATGTATTAGATATTAGTTCCTTACTTTTGAGCATCACGTTTTTGCCTAAAAATTGAAAAATGAGCACGATCACAGAAATGGATAAAAGAATAAGATCAGCATATCATTTAAGGATTTTTGAACACATTATGGTATGTTAAAAGAATGAATATATGTGGATGACTGTTTAGCTACCCATTTACAATTTTCTAGTGAAAACTGAATTGTATGGGCAGATTCCCTGATTAACAGGTAAATTTAGATAAATGAAAGGGTCATTTAAGCCACAATTATGGAGCGGCAGAGAAACATATGAACCAGTAAAGCAGAACATTGAGCATTAATACTAGAGATCTTGTGATATTTGTATAGATAGAAGATTGAGCCTTATAAAGAACGACAAACATGCATTTGTTATAATCCAAATATATTTGGATCTTTGTAAAAGAAGGATGCTCTTGTGGTAAGGCAATGTGGGTTGAGTTCCTGGCTCTACTGCAGACTAATCATGCAAACTGGACAGGTCTTTTATCTCTCCCTGGCTCCAGCCTACATCTGTAAGGGTTAATAATACTTCCATATTCAGAACTATTGTGGAGATAAAGGTCTGAATGTTTTTGAGGTATTCTGATACCATGGGGAAGCGGCCATGTAAATATTTAGACAGAGGTAGATATATGTTGCCTGTTTTTATGGCAAATACTTCACCCTATAATTTTTATAGCAAATATGCTTATTTCAAACAGTATCGTGCAGATAGTACACTAGAAAGAACTAACTATTTTAGCTAATAGGGCATTTAAGGGCCTGGAGCAACTGGCATTACTGGGTGTAATGCTTTTTACGGTGAGCAGTCACATTGTGAAGCCTTGGGGACAGGCCAGTGGCACAAATATTGCTTGCCATTTTCTAGGAATGAATTCTCACTCAGCCTGGAGTGTTTCAAAGCCTGTTGGCTCAAGAGGATTCAATTTGGACATCTCTGTATCAGCAATGATTCTTGAAAGATCTAAGTAGATTCTGCAGCTGGAAAACAGGACCCTGTCTGGTTTGGATATGAACACCAAACCTACAGAAAGCAGTACATCTATAAGAGGCCAACTTTTAAAACCATCCATTCCCATCTTTGAAGTGGTTCATCTCTGTTTTGGTCCTTCACAACTTCTGTTTAATCTTGACTCAGATTTCTTGGCTTTTCAAACGCTCAGGTTTGTATTCAGCTATAATCTTCTAATTACGGTGTTGTAAACTCACCGTCTATTCCCGCTCTTAACTATCTTACATTTTTTTGGTTGGCAGTCAAACTATTTGTTAGATGTATACTGACAAATAATCCCTCCTTCTTGGTTTTCAATATATTTCTTATTTGGATTTTTCTTCCAGACAGACTGGTGTGGATTAAAAGTAGTTTGCTCCTTTATGTGCATTTGATTGTTTGAAATTCCAGGCAGTTGAATAAAACAGTTTATCTTACTTGTTTAATTACACATGCCTTGTTTGTCTCTATATAGCAGTCTTATCAAAGAAAAAAGCCAATTTTGATTGTCAAGTGAAATATTGAGAACTATGAATCATTGCTTCATGATGACTCACCGTCTTTTTTTGTGAGTTCCTTCTTTTCTATATGCATTTTAAGGGTTTTTTTTTCTTAAAATGAAGACACTTAATCTTTTTAAAGTTCATACATAAATGAATTTGAATGTACTGTGAAAGGAAATAGTAGAAATACATTTATGACTTAAGGTGAAATCACGTCAATGTTATACTGACTTACAATGGAAACATTCAGAATTAACTGAACTCACTCAAACCTTGAAGTGGCCTGTTTGTATTAAAGAACATTTCTATTTTGAAAACTTCTGTAAACAAAGCTAGAAGGCTAAAAGGTTGTATTTAAGATTGTCAAACCCATGAAATATTATACCTATTCCTATGTTCATCCCATCACTGTTCCATTGTTTTGTTGACTTTCTAGCTCTACTGCTTCAACAATCATTTGATCTCCCATTGCTGATTCCCTCTTCATCTGGTATCAAAAATGTGAGATAGGTGAAGACAAAGATCAAAAGAACGTGTGATCACAGAACAATGGGGAAGGAAAGGAATATTTTCTCCAGTGAGACCTCACTCACAAATGAGATACGTAGAAAGTGTCCGACACAGCAGATGCACTGCAAGAACTCAAAGGGAAATCACCACTTACTAGGAAATCATATGCCCTGAACAATATATCAAAGAAGATGCTGAAGCATAGCAGTGAACATATCCAGAATGGTCTTCTAGAACTATATAACCTTACCCTCAAATCTGAATAGTTCCATGAGACATGGTCAAATGGACTAATTACCTCAATATACAAAAGCGGAGATGCCTTCTACCCCGAACTACAGAACTACCTGTGTTAGCAACAATATCGGTAAACTATTATGTAGCATCTTCAATACAAGAATATAGGATTGTGACCAGCCACAATATAATCCAGGAAAACCAGACTGGGTTCCTCCCTGAGATATGCGCCACTGAACCCATCCTTACCCTACAGCGGGCTAGGCAACCTATGGCACGCGTGACAAAGGCGGTGCATGAGCTGATTCAGTGGCACTCACACTGCCCGGGTGGCTCTGCATTTTAAATGAAGCTTCTTAAACATTTATGCTCAAATAAATTGGTTAGTCTCTAAGGTGCCACAAGTACTCCTTTTCTTTAAGGATTTTAAAAACTTTATTTACTTTACATACAATAATAGTTTAGTTATATATTATGGACCTATAGAAAGACTTTCTAAAAACATTAAAATGTATTCCTGGCACGCAAAATCTTAAATTAGTGTGAATAAATGAAGATTCGGCACACCACTTCTGAAAGGTTGCTGACCCCTGCCCTACAGGTTCTCATTAACCAATATGTAGTTGGGAAAGGGAAAAACCCTGTTTCATAGGTTTCAGTTAAGTTTTTGACTCAGATTCCCAGGATAGAACCTCCAATTGTTAACAATATTAACTTGGTGGGAAAACACATTGAACAACTCTCATAAAATGCCGGCTGATGACCCTGGTCATTAAAACTGGTCAAAAATTGTCTGTCAAAAAACTTGATGGATGGGTTTTCAATTTTTAAAAAACCATGGGAAGTATTTGCTTTTCTTGAAGAGTTTTTCCTTGGAAAACACTCGTAAACCAAAAGTTTTCATCCAAGCATGATTTTTTCTTCTCCTTTAATTTTCAACTAAAAAATTCTCTGTTGAAACTTATCAGAAAATATATATATTTATTTTCCAGTTTCTCTACAGTGCAAGGAAGAACATGGGAACCAAAATAATATCCACTATCCTTCCCTAGAATTAATACCTGGAGACTTGCCCTAAGTCTAGGCTACGTAGCGAGGCCCTAATGAACCAGGGTCCCTGTAGCTTCACTGGTTCGTTATGAACAATGTGTATCACACTCCAGGATTTGTATTAGAAGAGGGAGTGCCTGATCTTTAACCCAAAACTAGTAAAATTGGTTTTCTGCACCCTGAACTCTGGTGCTTAGCACTTCATAGGACATTATGTCCTATGGACACTATATCCATAGGACATAGGGTGCCACCAAGAAAAAAAAAAGTGCTATGGGGACATGTAGAAGTGAAGCAAGCAGTAACAACATTTAAGAGAATGAAAACTCCAGGGTTTCCATCTCTTACATCAGTACCCAGTAGAGAAGGAGATACAGACAGAGAGGAGCTCATATAACTTCAGTGAGCTACTGTGGAAAATTTTATTGTTCATGCTGCAAAACTGACATGAACACAAAACGGACGCTTTTCACAGGGGATGGAGAGAGCACTCAAAAATTTGAGGGGACAGGTCAACACACCATCCTCCTAATCTAAGTAAGTCACCTTGTGACTATATATGCATGTCTACACTCAGATTAGTCTCCAGCTGACATAAGTGTCCCAATTACATTGAGGCAGTAAAACCACCTCCCCAAACAGAGTAAAGCTGTGGTTGACGTACAGACAACACAGTGTGAGATTAGACAATGAATGACCTGTGTCAATCCTAACAGTCCTCCAGCAGCTGTCCCACAATACCCGATTCCCTGTGACAAGTGTTCATTTTGGTCACAATTTTATACTCCACTGCCCAGAGGTTATGGAGACCAGAAGCCACCATCCCTTATGTTAATCCCACCCCTGCATTTCAAAAATTGATTTTTCCTGATTGCTCACCATAACGAGCACACCTAGTAGCTCACTCTTGTGTGCAACTGCTCATGCCAGTTCGTAGAGTAAGCACTTTGGCTCCTACGCCCCAAGCGCTGGCTCTGCACCTCCCATTGGCCAGGAACTGTGGCCAGTGGGAGCTGTAGGGGTGGTGCCTGCGGATGGGGCAGGGCCCAGAGCTTCAGGGGTGGAGCCTGCAGATGGGGCAGGGCACAGAGCTGCCTAACCATGGCTCTATGTAGGAACCATAGGGGGGACATGCCGCTGTTCCTGGGAGCTGCTTGATAAGTGCTGCTGGGAGCTTGAACCCCTGCCCCCCCCATACCCCAACCCCATTCCCCAGCCCTGATCCCCTTCCTGCCCTCCAAATCCCTCAGTCCCAGCATGGAGCACCCTCCTACACCCCAAACTCCTCATCCCTGGCTCCACACCAGAGTCCACACCCCCAGCTGGAGCCCTCACTCCCCTGCCCCAGCCCAGAGCTCCCTCCCACACCCCAAGCCCATCATTTCTGGCCCCACCCCAGAACCCATACTTCCTCCTACACCCCAAACCCCTGCCTCAGCCCAGAGCCCCCTCCCATACTCTGAACACCTCCGCTCCACCCCCTACCCCAGAGGCCCCTCCTCCACACAAAACCTCTCATCCCTGGCCCCACCCAGAGCCCATGTCCCCAGCTGGAACCATCAGCCCATCCTGCACCCCAACTCTCTGCCCCAGCTTGGTGAAAATGAGCAAGTGAAGGTGGGGAGAGTGAGCGACAGAGGGAGGGAGGGAGGATGGAGTGAGCGTGGTGACGGGGCCACAGAGGAAGAGCAGGGCAGGCCAGGGGTGTTAAATTTTGTGCAAGTAGAAAGCTGGCAACCCTAGTTTTGTGTCATGATGTGCAACCAATGTTTTTCCACAAATCAAATCTTTGCTGTGCTTTCAATATATTTATGCATCTATAGTGACTGATTAGGAGAGCTGGCATTGTTCAAAACAATTTCAGACAGAACTAGTTATCTTTAATTCTCTCTATTTGTTAACTGTGATCAGAAAATGAAATGTTTGCTACTTGGACTGTCCATCCATTGGCATTCTCCTTGAAGAGTGGGAATTGTGAAGATGTAAAAAGATGACCTGGACTTACCACTACTGCATTCAGAAAACTCTCCAAGATGTGGAAGGCTAAAGACATTTAGATAAAAGTGAAAATCAGTGTATATGGACAATTGTCATGCCGATACTGTGGTATGGTCAGAAATATTGAAGTCTAAGGAAAGCTGACAAACATAAGATTTTGACTGCAGAAATGAACTGGTTGATGGGAATACTGAGAGTTTGAGGACTGGAGAAATTAAAAATAATGAAGTGATAAGAAAACGGCTAGGATAAGAAATAAATGCTGCTACAGAAGATTCAAGAAAGATGACTGCAATGGTTTGGACATCTGTCAAGAATGGAGCCAGAAAGTTTACCATACATGGCAATATACACCAAAGTGCAAGGAACTAGAAATAGATGATTAAGGATGTGTTGGACAGACATTGTGACGAATGACAAGACAAAAAGGTTTAAAGATGAACTCTTAATCTGGTACAAGTGAAAGAAAGATCTCATTTGGCCCCCATCGTCGCAGCTGAGCTGAAAGGTGGGAATCAAAGAAACAAAAAAAAGTTTGGCTTGGGTACTTGGTGCTGTGGGAAATAATGTTTGTGGGAAGAAGACTTCCTCCAGACAACTCAAATGCTCTTACATGTGTAAGGCTGACAAAAAATGTAAAAAATGTATCTTATCTCAGTGCAAGGGTACTATATCTACCAAGTGTGTAAGATTTACTACATTCTTAACTTTTTATGGAAATCTTAACATTTTGGTGAAACACAGCTTCCCCATACTTTGTTTTAGAACCCCGGCTGCTTCCTCTCTACATTTCAGCTGGTTAGTTGCTACTTTTTCTAACGGAAAAACAAACATCTTTGCAAAAGATAGGAATTAATTCTCCGATGCATCTTTTATCCTGGCATAGGTATCAGATAAAGATAAAATACAACTGCAATAGGTGGAAGATTTATTAAAGGAAGAGAGATTTGGCTGAGACAGCATAGTGACATGGAAACTAAATATAGTTTGAGGAAAAGTAGTTTAGGCCTGGTCAAAAACAGACAGACACTTGCAGGATACTGAACTTTTTACTTCACTAGCTATTTTATTTTAAAAGATGATATTGTATTTCAAAGGCCAGATGCTATTAAAATGATTTTTTTGACTTTTCTTTGAGTCTGTGTTTAATCTCAGTGCCTCTGTGCTGACCTGTGGTGAGAATGATAGGAAAAATACAATTTAACTTCAGATCAAATGTCTTTAATTCCTCCCCCATCCTATGAGTCCATTTTTAACCGTTCTTTTCACAGCAAAAGCCTCTGAGGAAGGGCTTGACTAAGAAAATCCCAATTCCAGGCTATTTTTTCTCACCCTGGCTTGCTTGCTGGTGGGATAGATGGGATGAAAGCTGCATGCACAAAATACATGAGTAAGAATGAATAGACAGTCATATATGCAAAATGTATAGCTGCATGTAAAAAATGGATAATTACACATCAGCACCCATTTTCATGGACAATTATTCATTTTGCATATACATTCTATGTATGAAGGCATTATCTCTGTGTGCCCACACATACTTATTTTGTATGCCCAAATTAGGTATCTATTTTTGATAGTTTGGGTCTGATGGGTTTTCAAGTCTGGGATTATGGGAATTCAAACTAAGAGGTCTCAAGGGCACAGGGATGCAACCTCTCTTCGGTTCCATATGGATTATTGTAATTTGCATTCACATATCCCATTGTCTGGTGTGGAGGAGAACATTATGCCTGTTGAGAATTGGGGCCTAATTCCATTTGCCCAACTCAAACAAATATTAGTGTGACACTGCACCTGTGTGACGGGGTCAAGACTCACCACCGCTGACACCTCCTGCTGGTCGCTCTGGGAATTAGCTCGACCACTGTAGGGTGTCCTCGACATATGGTAGCTTGCCCAGTGCCTCCACCCCTCTGTCCTGGGGCCCACGTTGCTCCCTGCTCAGTGGGTCCTCTGCAGACACTCTGCATCCACTTCAGGACACTGTCCTCCGGCGGTACCCACCACTCTGGTCTTACCCTCTTCCGGGGCGGGGCATTGTTAACAGCAGTTCTTCCATTTGTCCCAGCCTCGGTGGCCAACCACGACCCTAGAGTCTAGCCCCTTGTCTCAGGGGCAGGTTGCAGTCTGTCTTGGCCTCTCTCCTCAATGGCCAGGGACAGTGCGGGGGGAGGGGGGGGAGGGGACTGAGGCCCACCTGCTACTCTGGATCCTGACCCAGGGACCCTCTAGCAACAGCCTCCTTCTACCCTGTCATAAAAATAAAGGGAAGGGTAACCACCTTTCTGTATGCAGTGCTATAAAATCCCTCTTGACCAACGGAAAAACCCTTTCACCTGTAAAGGGTTAAGAAGCTAAGGTAACCTCACTGGCACCTGACCAAAATGACCAATGAGGAGACAAGATACTTTCAAAGCTGGAGGGGGGGAGGGAACAAAGGGTCTGTCTGTCTGTGTGATGCGTTTGCTGGGAACAGATCAGGAATGCAGTCTCAGAAACTCTGTTAAATTAGTAAGTAATCTAGCGAGAAATGCGTTAGATTTTCTTTTGTTTAACGGCTGGTAAAATAAGCTGTGCTGAATGGAATGTATATTCCTGTTTTTGTGTCTTTTTGTAACTTAAGGTTTTGCCCAGAGGGATTCTCTATGTTTTGACTCTGATTACCCTGTAAGGTATTTACCATCCTGATTTTACAGAAGTGATTCTTTTATCTTTTCTTTAATTAAAATTCTTTTAAGAACCTGATTGATTTTTCATTGTACTTAAGATCCAAGTGTTTGGGTCTGTGTTCACCTGTACAAATTGGTGAGGATTTTTATCAAGACTTCCCCCGGAAAGGGGGTGTAGGATTTGGGGGGGGATTTGAGGAGTGAGTCTCCAAGTGGGCTCTTTTCCTGTTCTTTGTTTAACACGCTTGGTGGTGGCAGCATAGGGTTCAAGGACAAGGCAAAGTTTGTACCTTGGGGAAGTTTTTAACCTAAGCTAGTAAGAATAAGTTTAAGGGGTCTTTCATGCAGGTCCCCACATCTGTACCCTAGAGTTCAGAGTAGGGAGGGAAACTTGACATGCCCTCCTTCTCTCCCCTTTTGCCTGCGTATTTTTCTGGGCCGCTTCCCCTTTGGCCATACGTACCTTCTCAACCCCTCTTAGCAAGGGCTGCAGCCTGGCAGGTATCTGGGCCAAAGTCCTGCTCTGCTTCCCCAAGCCTGCCCAGCACTGCTCTGTCCAAGTTGCTACTCCTTAGCTCAGGAACCAGTTCTTCTCCCTCACTACTCAGGGGGTGACTGCCTTCTCCTCTGCTAGGCAGCCTTTATATAGGACCTAGCCCGACCCTGATTGGCTGCCTCTTTTCCTGCTCTGATTGGCTCTCCCCAGGCCTTCTCTGATTGGCTGCTGGTCTGTGCAGCCTGTCAGGCCTGGTTCAGCCCTTTTTCCCATACTCTTCATAGTGATATTATTATGATATGATTATCGCATAATGATGATACATTTAGTACTTACAGGGCATGTAAGATGTCATTGGAAAAGTTATGATTTGCTGAATTTGAATATCCTATTTATGTGCATGTATTATTTTTGTATCTGAAGTTATGAATATTGTCTATGTATCTGTATTTCACGTATAGTCACACCTGGGTGACACCCACAAGGCAAGGTGCTTCCAGTCTAAATAACTGATTGTGAAGAGCCCATTCAGGGTAATGGGCCATTTGGGGAAATAATAGGCCTTGGAAGAAGCATATCCCCCTGGTGAGCCTTCCTGCAGACATATCAGTCAGCCTGTAAGTAATGGCTTCTATGACTCTGCAAGGGCATGTGACCATCCCACATGACACTGAACTCCATTTTGAGGGCCTGTATTTTTCCACAAACTTGTCCTGGAACTGTTTGTAAAACAAAGGGTTCCCACTCTATGCTAAAAGCTATATAAGTCAGGGAGTGCCATTATCTGTTGTTCTTCAATCCCCCACAACAGAACACCTAAGAGAAGCTCTGAAAGAAAAGGACTTGGAATGGGAGCGGGGATCTTAGGCCTTTCTGAGACAAGGTCAGACAACTGCATACTTGCAGTTTGTGAATTAGAATGGGAGGATGGGACAGAAAATGATGGAAGAGAGTGAGTTTTTATGTGCCCCTGACATATTGTTGTTTTGGCTAGAAATACTAGAAATATTTTGAGATGAGTAGTTTGTTGAAATTAAGAAAATTAGTGATGCAATAGAAGTTATTATGCTGACCCACTAGGAGTGACTATAGGTTATGTATTTTGTTAGAGGTAGCTATAAAAGTTTAGGTAAAAGTAAATACCTCAGAGCTTTTCTTCGGGCAAGAAACTGACATCAAAACTCCCCATCAGCCAGACAGAAAGAGGGCCCCAGGAAGCCCAGCTGGTGATCACTTGAAACCATCTCAGACTGGGGGTAACTATATCTGGGATGTCTTAAATCGTGTGTGTGTGTTTGCTTGCGTTCCCATTGATTTATTCCTGCCACTGCCTGGAATGAAACAGTTAAGTTACCATTGCTTTGGGTTCTGAAAACCGCAGGCAACAGTTTGGGTATCAACGTTAGACATGCATGGAGCTGACATCTTGATATTTCACTGTTGGACAATTAAATCTAAAGAGAAAAAAATCATTGGAACTAATTTTAACCCATTTTATTTTTTTAATGTTTAGTTTCCTCCACATGTTTTAAAAATCCCAATAATAGTTTTTATGATGAGCATAAGCAGTTTTCCATTGGTTAAAATAGCTTTTCCTCTTGTGTTCCTCAGTGGTTAAAATAGCTTTTCAAAAACAGCTAGCAGAAAAAATTAAAGGAATTTTTTTCAAATGTGAGTGCCTGAAATTAGACACTTAGAGTCATATTAGTTACCTAAATAAGAGGCCTGATTTTCAGATGAGAGCGAGCATGCACAATTCTGACAATTTGATTTCCGGTATTGTTGTTTTAGTTTCAGTCCTTTCATCATAGCAAATAAAGACTATTGTCTATATAAACAACAAGAGGAGGAACTGACACTGATCAACACTAAATTGCTTTTATCTTTGTGTGTGCTCAAAACCCTTCTGGGTCATACAAAGAATAGCTCTAAGGGGTAGACATGAGAGTTGTGTGAAAAAGTAATTTAGACCTTGTCTAAATTGCCACTATAAAACCCCATCAGGGAACCTTGTTACTAAACTATTCTCCCTTAACTGGTTACAAACATTATTCTGAACTGTAGTGGAGATTGGAACTTGAGGATGTTTTATAAGCAAGATTAAAATCTAGCCTCCACTACAAATTGAAACTATGTTTATAACCAGTTCAGGGAAAACTGCTGTAATTGGGGTCTTTAACAAGGACATATTTGAAGTGCTGACTGAGATTTATCTATAAATTCCATTGAGAGAGTAAAGCTGTTAGAAGATATTTCTTACTTTGCTCAATATTTAACTTTCCTATTTTATCCCTTTCCCTGAAGAAGTGCTTTCAGACATGGGAAGTCAGGAATTTCCCAAACCAAAAGACAATTACCAAAAAAAAAAAAAAAAAGTGGGAAGAGAGTGTTTTCTTTCATTCACACTGCCAGTGATACTCAGTTTAAGAAAATCAATTTACTGTTAAGTTACATTTCATACTAAACTTCTTTCCCCACAATATACCAAATATTTTCCATTTGGAACTTCTAATTCTCTGTCCCTCTCTAAACTTCCTGGCACAAGTTGTGTCCCTGTAGCTATCATTCATTAGTTATATGTTGTGTTATACAAATTTGGCCATTATGACCTAAAAGAAATTTGGCATTGCTCTTTGCCAACTCATCTCTGCCTCCTTTAATAACATCCTGTATAAATGTCTGTAATAAGTTAAAGGCACTTTCTCCATCAAACCTAGATACATGTTGCCTAAAATAAAGTGACAAACTCTGCAGTCAGGCACAAAATCTCTATGGGGTCTTTGTTGAACTATCCTGTCTTTTTGTCTTCAACTGTGTTTTAATCTGTATTGTCTTTCTAAGGTGACTGGATGTAGGTCAAGAACTTTCAGCATTCTTCTGTAAAATGGATGGCATTCTCTACAACTGTTTGGTGCTGAAGTATTAGAAACTGTTTCTAGTATGTGTTAAAGGTGAGATGATCATGGCACCTATAGATATAGATATATAAACCTAAATGTCTGGATTATATAACTACTCCATATGTTGCCAATGGACTCTGTATATCAAGAAAATAAAAACAGCTTTATGGCCACAGACTACACCTTTATTACTTTAGTAATTAACTTTGTGCTAACCTGGCATTTTTCACTCCAAAAGTCCTTAATAATAAATCAGAAATAACACCCTACTGTGACAGCATTCTTACTCATGTCTCAGCTCCCTAGCATAGACTGGCAACTCTACAATATCTTGAAGACTGTTGATTCCAAAGGGATATAGTAGAGCATGCTTTGCAACGACATGTCATTGCAGTAGGATGGAAAGGAAGTCAGCCTCTAGTGCTGGTTGAAAGCATGCCATGCACTTTTAGTTTAACTACTGTCTTTGTAACCTTCCAGTCAGCTCCTGATTGAACAGGTGATGAAGCTCCCCAAAACAGTCAGTATAATGATTTTAAAAGTGATCGGACAGGAGGATTCAGGTAAGTACAAGAATTTCCACGCATCATTCCCAGGAAATACTCCCAGCCTAAATTATAGTTACTTGTTACTCTCACAGAGCCAGGAAAGTGGCAAAACTCTTATAGATTACATTGTTTAAAAAAAATCGGACTCCAGTGCTGAGAAATATTCTTACCATAGGTTCTCCCTGCTGTTTCTGAAGCCTTTCCATTTTTATTTTTATTTTTATTTTTTTAAATTCTGATTTAAAAAAACATTCTAGGCTCTAGGCAATTTTAATGGATATTAAAAACACACATGAACAACAATCTAGAAACCTAACCTCAAAAACATAAGCCATAATAAATGTACAAATAGGAATTACTAGCCTACCTCCCACAAACACCCACTGTAACTGGACTTCAGCTATTTTCCCAGAGAATGTGGGAAAGGGGAACAGTGTAAGGTGCCCAAAGTCAACAGATTCAGGCTCCCTCAGGCTCCCATAGGGGAGGGAGAAACTTCCATAGCTGGACATGGATCAAAAACCTGTTCGATAATCCGTCCGGCCTACTAGAGTAAAAAGTCCAACCCCCACTAGTTGAGGACAGTCTCATACCCTGATATTCAGCTATTCAACACTTCATCCACTAGGCTCTATACTCCCCACTACCCAAATCAGATCCAGCCCACCACCAGCCTAACTACCAGTGGGGAATCATACCCCACAGCATTCCACGCTGCTAAGCCTTTCCCCATAATGAAACCTTGTGGCCAAATATATATTGCATGGTACCTGCAAGAATGAACCTTACTCATTTTCAAAGCTAAATGTTTACAAATATATTAAAGGTATTCCACCTCATGAAGGATTACTGGTATTTGGTGTGAGATCTGCACAAAACCATTTTTAGTTATTCAGAGGCAGAAAAGGATTTTCAAAAGTTTCTTAACTGATAGGGAAAATAATGGTGATTTTGGATACCCAGGAAACGTAAAAATGGTAAATGCATTTGTCTGAAACTTTCATATACCTTTATGAACTTAAACTAATTTCATGGCTGAGACCAAGCATGAGAAATTTCAGCCCAAGAGATAATTTATTGAGACAATTATTTTACTGAAAATAGGGGTTGATAATGGAAGTGTCACCTCCATCTTAAAATACAGCTTCTGTACTAGTGCTCTTATAATGGACATGTAGGTTACACAAGAACATATTAATTATTTTATATTTGTGTGTGTCAAGGTTCCTCCCCCACTCTGAACTCTAGGGTACAGATGTGGGGACCTGCATGAAAAACCTCCTAAGCTTATCTTTACCAGCTTAGGTCAAAACTTCCCCAAGGTACAAAGTATTCCACCCGTGGTCCTTGGAATGGCCGCTACCACCACCAAACTAATACTGGTTACTGGGGAAGAGCTGTTTGGACGCGTCTTTCCCCCCAAAATACTTCCCAAAACCCTGCACCCCACTTCCTGGACAAGGTTTGGTAAAAAGCCTCACCAATTTACCTAGGTGACTACAGACCCAGACCCTTGGATCTTAAGAACAATGAACAATCCTCCCAACACTTGCACCCCCCCTTTCCTGGGAAATGTTGGATAAAAAGCCTCACCAATTTGCATAGGTGACCACAGACCCAAACCCTTGGATCTGAGAACAATGAAAAAGCATTCAGTTTTTTACAAGAAAACTTTTAATAGAAAATAGAAGTAAATAGAAATAAAGAAATCCCCCCTGTAAAATCAGGATGGTAGATATCTTACAGGGTAATTAGATTAAAAAACATAGAGAACCCCTCTAGGCAAAACCTTAAGTTACAAAAAAGATACACAGACAGAAATAGTTATTCTATTCAGCACAATTCTTTTCTCAGCCATTTAAAGAAATCATAATCTAACACATACCTAGCTAGATTACTTACTAAAAGTTCTAAGACTCCATTCCTGTTCTGTCCCTGGCAAAAGCAGCATACAGACAGACACAGACCCTTTGTTTCTCTCCCTCCTCCCAGCTTTTGAAAGTATCTTGTCCCCTCATTGGTCATTTTGGTCAGGTGCCAGCGAGGTTACCTTTAGCTTCTTAACCCTTTACAGGTGAGAGGAGCTTTCCCCTGGCCAGGAGGGATTTCAAAGGGGTTTACCCTTCCCTTTATATTTATGACACGCCCCCCAAATCTCAGCTAGGGTGAAACACTGGCTGGGATTTCTTCCTGGAGCTCTAGGAAAAACAGAGTTAATAAGACACATGCATCTCTAAATATACTACCAAGTACATAAAGACTAACAATATTTTCCACATCTCAAGGACGATTTTAACCAGTTGACTCTGGGAAACTTTCACGGGAGAGTGCATCAGCCACTTTGTTAGAAGCTCCTGAGATGTGTTGAATGTCGAAATCAAAATCTTGGAGAGCTAAACTCCACCGAAGAAGTTTTTTGTTAGTTTCCTTGACGGTGTGAAGCCACTTCAGTGCAGCATGGTCGGTTTGCAGGTGGAAACGCCGTCCCCAAACATATGGGCGTAGCTTTTCCAGAGCGTAGACAATGGCATAACATTCTTTTTCAGTGACTGACCAGTTGCTTTCCCTCTCAGACAGTTTTTTGCTGAGAAACACTACAGGGTGGAATTCTTGATCAGATCCTTTCTGCATTAAAACTGCTCCCACACCACGCTCGGATGCATCTGTGGTTACTAGGAACGGTTTGTCAAAGTCTGGGGCCCTTAGTACAGGGTCAGACATGAGTGTCGCTTTAAGCTTGTTAAAGGCCTTCTGACACTTTCCGGTCCACTGAACAGCATTTGGCTGTTTCTTTTTGGTTAGGTCTGTCAGTGGGGCAGCGATTTGGCTGTAGTGCGGTACAAATCGCCTGTAATAACCGGCCAAGCCTAAGAAGGATTGAACCTGTTTCTTTGACTTTGGGACAGGCCACTTTTGGATAGCATCCACTTTGGCCTGTAGGGGGCTGATAGTTCCTTGACCCACCTGGTGTCCAAGGTAAGTCACTCTGTTTAGGCCTATTTGACACTTCTTAGCCTTAACAGTTAGTCCTGCCTCCCTTATGCGCTCAAGGACTTTTTGTAGATGTTCCAGGTGGTCTACCCAGGAATCCGAAAATATGGCCACATCGTCAAGGTAGGCGACTGCATATTCTCCTAATCCCGCTAGGAGACCATCTACAAGTCTTTGGAAAGTGGCGGGTGCATTTCGCAGCCCGAAAGGGAGTACATTAAATTCATACAGCCCGAGATGTGTGATGAAGGCTGACCTTTCCTTGGCAGATTCATCTAGCGGTACCTGCCAGTACCCCTTTGTTAAGTCCAAGGTAGAGATGAACTGGGCCCGTCCCAGTTTCTCTAACAGTTCATCTGTGCGTGGCATTGGATAGTTGTCTGGGCGAGTTACAGCATTTAGCTTACGGTAGTCCACGCAAAAACGTATTTCCCCATCTGGTTTGGGAACTAGAACCACTGGAGATGCCCATGCACTTTCAGAGGGGCGGATTACACCCATCTGTAACATATCCTGGATCTCCCGTTCTATAGCAGTTTTAGTTTGAGGAGACACCCGGTAAGGTTGGACCCTAATTGGGTGAGCATTACCTGTGTCAATGGAGTGGTATGCCCGTTCAGTCAGTCCTGGGGTGGCTGAGAACGTTGGCGCGTAGCTAGTGCACAGCTCCTGGATCTGCTGTCGCTGCATACGCCCAAGGGTCATGGAGAGGTTCACCTCTTCCACACCACCAGCACATTTCCCTTCGTAGTAGACACCTTCAGGCCACTCAGCATCATCTTCTCCCTGGGCTGTAAACTGACAAACCTTTAATTCTCTGGAATAAAAGGGCTTTAGAGAATTAATATGGTACACCTTAGGCTTTCGGTTGGAGGTGGGGAATGCTATGAGATAATTAACAGCTCCCAGGCGCTCCTGGACCGTGAATGGCCCTTCCCACGATGCTTCCATTTTATGGGCCTGGAGCGCCCTTAAGACCATGACCTGGTCTCCTACTTTGAAGGAACGCTCTCTGGCATGTTTATCATACCAGGCTTTTTGCTCTTTTTGAGCATCCTGTAAGTTTTCTTTAGCAAGGGCTAAAGAGGTTCGGAGGGTGTTTTGTAGGTTGGTTACAAAGTCCAGAATGTTAGTTCCTGGAGAAGGTGTAAATCCCTCCCATTGCTGCTTCACCAACTGCAATGGCCCCTTAACCTCACGGCCATATACAAGTTCAAATGGGGAAAACCCTAAACTGGGATGTGGTACAGCTCTGTAGGCAAAGAGCAACTGCTGCAACACTAGGTCCCAATCATTGGAGTGCTCATTTACGAATTTACGTATCATGGCCCCCAAAGTTCCATTAAACTTCTCCACCATGCCATTTGTTTGATGGTGGTAAGGAGTGGCAACCAAGTGATTTACCCCATGAGCTTCCCAAAGGTTTTTCATAGTTCCTGCCAGGAAATTAGTCCCTGCATCTGTGAGGATGTCAGAGGGCCAACCTACCCTGGCAAAAATGTCTGCTAGTGCCTGGCATACACTTTTAGCCCTGGTGTTGCTTAGAGCTACTGCTTCCGGCCATCGGGTGGCAAAATCCATGAAAGTCAGTATGTACTGCTTTCCTCTGGCTGTCTTTTTCGGAAAAGGACCCAGAATATCCACAGCTACTCGCTGAAATGGAACTTCAATGATGGGGAGTGGTTGTAGAGGGGCTTTGACCTGGTCTTGGGGTTTTCCCACTCTTTGGCACACCTCACAAGACTGGACATAGGTAGAAACATCCTTGCCCATTCCCTCCCAGTGGAATGACCCCCCCAAACGGTCTTTGGTCCTGTTCACCCCAGCATGGCCACTAGGGTGATCGTGGGCTAAGCTCAAGAGCTTGGCCCGGTATTTAGTTGGAACTACCAACTGTCTCTGAGGATGCCAGTCTTCCTGGTGTCCACCAGAAAGAGTTTCCTTGTATAAAAGTCCTCTTTCTACAACAAACCTGGATCGATTAGAAGAGCTGAGAGGCGGTGGGTTGCTCCGTGCCGCTGTCCAAGCTCTCTGGAGGCTTTCATCTGCTTCCTGTTCGGTCTGGAACTGTTCCCTTGATGCTGGAGACATCAGTCCCTCATTGGATTGTGGACCTAGGCTTGGTCCCTCTGGAAGCAATATAGGGGATGGAGCTGTTTCTGTTGACTGTGAACCGCTCTCCGCTGGTGCACTATGTTGGGATTCAGGCTCCGGCTGAGCCTCTTGTGTAGGGTTATCGGCTGCTGCCAGTTCAGGTTCAGTGGGGCCCTCTGGTGTTGAGGTTGCAAGTACTGGATTCAGTGCTGACACAGGGTCTGGTGTTGGTTGTTCGGCTGGTTCCGGTTCTGGGACTGGTTCCGTCTGGGTCTCTGGGACTGGATCCACTACTGCTGTTGCAGACATTGGCCTAAGGTCCAGGTCCATCACCTCTGACTGGGTCCTGATAGCAGTTTCCGGAACAGAGCTAGGCCTCACGGCTTGTTTAGCCTGGCTGCGGGTGACCGTTCCCACCCTCTTGGCCTGCTTCACATGATTGGCCAAGTCTTCCCCCAACAGCATGGGGATGGGATAATCATCATAGACTGCAAAAGTCCACATTCCTGACCAGCCCTTGTACTGGACAGGCAACTTGGCTGTAGGCAAATTGAAAGAGTTGGACTTGAAGGGTTGAATCGTCACTTGGATCTCTGGGTTGATTAAATTGGGGTCCACTAAGGAAGCATGGATAGCTGACACTTGTGCTCCGGTGTCCCTCCACGCGGTGACCTTCTTCCCGCCCACACTCACAGTTTCCCTCCGCTCTAAGGGTATCTGGGAAGTATCTGGGCCTGTGGACCTCTGGTGTGATTCCGGTGCAATGAACTGTAATCTGTTGGGGTTCTTGGGGCAGTTGGCCTTTACATGCCCCAGCTCGTTACATTTAAAACATCGTCCAGCTGACGGGTCACTGGGGCGAGGAGGGTTGCTGGAGAACGGGGTGGCAGGACGATAAGGGGTCTGGAGGGTTCTTTGGGAGGTAGGTGGGGCCTTGGGCGGCCCCCGGTAATAGGGTGTGGTCTGGGGTGGTCCCTTCTGGTCTCCGCTCCAACTGCGACCAGTTTTCTTCTTCTCTGCCACCTCCACCCATCTGGCTCCAATCTCTCCTGCCTCGATTACAGTTTTGGGTTTCCCATCTAGGATGTATCTTTCTATTTCCTCAGGAACACCCTCTAAGAACTGTTCCATTTGCATTAGGAAGGGCAAATTTACTGGAGATTCAACACTTGCTCCTGATATCCAGGCATCCCAATGTTTCACAATGTGGTAGGCATGTCGGGTAAATGACATGTCTGGTTTCCACCTTAGGGCTCTGAACCTCCGACGAGACTGCTCGGGTGTTATCCCCATTCTGACTCTCGCCTTGGATTTAAACAGTTCATACTTGTTCATGTGTTCTTTAGGCATTTCAGCTGCCACCTCAGCTAAGGGTCCACTGAGCTGCGGCCTCAGCTCTACCATGTACTGGTCAGTAGAGAGGTTGTATCCAAGGCAGGCCCTTTCGAAGTTTTCTAGGAAGGCCTCAGTATCATCGCCTGCCTTGTAGGTGGGGAACTTTCTGGGATGGGAAGTGGTACTTGGAGAAGGATTACTAGGGTTTGTTGGGATATTCTGCTGAGCCTTTATCTTCTCCATCTCCTCCACATACTTCCTCTCTTTTTCCTTCTCCTCCAGTTCTTTGTCCCTCGCTTCCATAGCTCTCCTGTGAGCAGCCGCTTGGTGTTGTTCTGCCTCCCTTTCTTGTTCCTTCTTCAGCCGCATGAGTTCTATCTGTCTTTCATGTTCCCTTTGTCTTTCCTCAGCCTGAAATTTGGCTAATTCCAGCTGTAGTCGAGCTGAGGATTTGGTCATTCTAACCTCTCTGTTTTTAACTAACTTTACACCCGAGGTTTAGAAATAAACAAACAAAACTTGGCTGTAAAATTTTGCTGTGCTGGAATAGAATACCTATTCTCTGATAGTGATTGTCAGCCTACAGAAAAAGACAATTCCCTTGTCTCTGTTCTGGGCCCAACTTAAAGCAAAAAACCTCCAAACTACTTGGAAACCTGCTTACCCAGCCCAAAGAAAAAGCAAATGGGTAGAACACACACCCCCTATTTACTTTTAGGAAGAAAAGAAAAAAAAAAAAACCTCTGGGTTGGAAGACTGTGAATTTCCCTGCAGGAGTTAAGTACCCTGCCTCCAGGCAAAGAAAACCTGCAATTCACAAGATAATCCCCTTTTGTCTCTGCTTGGCCACAAAGCAGGGAAAACCCAAGATGCTTTCAGTTTCAAAGCTGCTTCAAAGCCACAGGAAAAAAAAATTCCTTTTTAAAATCTGTATTTCTAGTTCAAAAAATCTCAACTGGATCTCAAAATGATTTCAGGTTAATCCCACCACTATGCCACCATGTCAAGGTTCCTCCCCCACTCTGAACTCTAGGGTACAGATGTGGGGACCTGCATGAAAAACCTCCTAAGCTTATCTTTACCAGCTTAGGTCAAAACTTCCCCAAGGTACAAAGTATTCCACCCGTGGTCCTTGGAATGGCCGCTACCACCACCAAACTAATACTGGTTACTGGGAAAGAGCTGTTTGGACGCGTCTTTCCCCCCAAAATACTTCCCAAAACCCTGCACCCCACTTCCTGGACAAGGTTTGGTAAAAAGCCTCACCAATTTACCTAGGTGACTACAGACCCAGACCCTTGGATCTTAAGAACAATGAACAATCCTCCCAACACTTGCACCCCCCCTTTCCTGGGAAATGTTGGATAAAAAGCCTCACCAATTTGCATAGGTGACCACAGACCCAAACCCTTGGATCTGAGAACAATGAAAAAGCATTCAGTTTTTTACAAGAAAACTTTTAATAGAAAATAGAAGTAAATAGAAATAAAGAAATCCCCCCTGTAAAATCAGGATGGTAGATATCTTACAGGGTAATTAGATTAAAAAACATAGAGAACCCCTCTAGGCAAAACCTTAAGTTACAAAAAAGATACACAGACAGAAATAGTTATTCTATTCAGCACAATTCTTTTCTCAGCCATTTAAAGAAATCATAATCTAACACATACCTAGCTAGATTACTTACTAAAAGTTCTAAGACTCCATTCCTGTTCTGTCCCTGGCAAAAGCAGCATACAGACAGACACAGACCCTTTGTTTCTCTCCCTCCTCCCAGCTTTTGAAAGTATCTTGTCCCCTCATTGGTCATTTTGGTCAGGTGTCAGCGAGGTTACCTTTAGCTTCTTAACCCTTTACAGGTGAGAGGAGCTTTCCCCTGGCCAGGAGGGATTTCAAAGGGGTTTACCCTTCCCTTTATATTTATGACAGTGTGTCATAAAGACAAATTTCTCCCTCTAAAGAGATAACAGGCTTCTCTCACATATATAGTCTATTTTTTCAATCTTCCTTACCGTTTTAGATAAAATCTTTTTTTCTGTCATACATGCCTCAAAGCACTTTGACTCTTATCTCAGAGGGTTTTTCATATACATATATTAATCCTGAACAGTGCATTGTGAAAAGAAGATTCCAGACCCGTCCAGCACATAAAATTATTTTATGACAATATTCAGCTTCTGTTGCTTTCATATATTTTGGTCTTTTATTCTTTGATCATCATCACAGGTTCAGGACTAGGGATCGCTTTTCTATAATAAGATACCAGCATAATGTATTAATTTTTATTAGCTATCCTGAAGAACAAAACATGCCATATTTTTCATATAAACATTTCTCTTTCTGATTTCTTTCCCTCTCCTGTATGTTGCCATTTTGTAGAAATTACTGCAAAATTTTGTTCAGAGTGCTGTGCAGACTTGTTAGATACAAAGTTTAAAATGAAAAGCAGAACTATCACAGAAAAATTAAAATTACAGAGATAGCATCCTTTTAAATCCCATCTAATATATGAGCGAAGACCATTTCAGCTAGTGAGACTGATTATTCATGCCTTCATCTATGATACCAATTATTTATTTTAGGGGTCTGCAGAGAATGAGTTTGTAGGGTAAGGGGGAGCAGGAATAATTTTTAAAATCCATCTCTAGCCCTTAGTACAATAGTATAAATTGCAAGGCACAAATGCTAACATTAAATATACATGCTAAACTGATGTAAATCTTGCAGATTCTGGTCAAAGAGTAGCAGCAGTTATGGGAATGGGTGTCAGGGTGTCTTTCTGTTCTCTCCTGACAGAAGTACCTACTGTTTAATCCCCAGAATTGGCAGAAAGGCAAAGAGGACTCACTAGATATCAGGTCACTCTGCCTGACATTTCAAATTGATCAAGTACCCCACTGGTTCCGCGTATGAGTTTGCTGCTCTTTCTTTTCTTAGAACAGACTCCCTGGAACAAATAGCAGCAACAGAATCTAACTAATCTAGTCAGATGGGTCTGGTGAATTTTTATGATAGGAAACAACTGGCTTCAATACTGGCACCTCAAAAGGTAAAATGCTGCTTACATTCCTTTCCTAAATGTATGATCAGTGGGCTAAGGCTTGCCATGCACCAAGTGTTCCTTCTCTGTAGGTATAGTGACAGCTGCACGATTCTTTACAACATCCATGTTGGCAAGAAAGGGCCCAGGGTACTGAATCCCAACAGCTGTAACTAGCACCAATCAGTAATGTTTTCCTGCTGCCTTCTCCATCTGGTGACTAATGTTCCCTCTAATTTTTGACAGGCCGTGTGCGCAAAAAATTTCTTCTGTACAAATTCTTGTGCTTCTGTGCAAATTTTTGTGCGCTCGGTGTTTCGCCGTGTGTGCGGGGTTTAGGATCTGTATATGCATGCACACGTGCACAGCTTAGAGGGAACAGTGCTGGTGACTATGGTATTGCCCTCCTGCTGTCGTCCACAACTGTTTTGAACTATTTACATTTACTTTCAAAGGGCATCATTTTCCAGTGGACTATATTATTAATATTTTATATTGCAGTAGTGTTCAAGGGGTTGCAGGAATAGAGTTCAAAACAACCTTGACAAATTGGAGAATTGGTCTGAATTCAACAAGATGAACTTCAATAAAGACAAGCGCAAATTACCTCACTTAGGAAGGCACAATCAATGCACAACTACAAAATGGGGAATACCCGGCCATGCAGTAGTCCTACAGAGAAGGAACTGGGGATTATAATGGATGACAAGTTGATTATGAGTTAACAATGTGATGCAATTACAAAAAAAGCTAACAACATTCTGGGGTGCATTAACAGAAGTGCTGTATGAAAGACATGGGAGATAAATTCTCCCACTGTACTTGGCACTAGTGAGGCTCAGCTTGAGTACTGTGTCCAGTTTTGGGCCCCACATTTTCAGAAAGATGTGGGCAAACTGGAGAGAATCCGGAGGAGAGCAATAAAAATTATAAGCTTAGAAAAACGGACCTATGAAGAAATATTAAAGGAAAATCGGCATGTTTGGTCTTGAGAAATGAAGACTGAAGGGGGACCTAATTAAAAGTCTTCAAATATTGTAAGGGCTGTTATAAATATGACTGTGATCAATTGTTCTCCATATCCAGTGAAGGTAGGACAAGCAACAAGGGGAATAATCTGCAGCAGGGAAATTTAGGTTACATATTAGATATCTGGCAGAGGCTTCCAAGGAAGATTGTGGAATCCCCAACACTGAAGGTTTCTAAAAACAGGTTCAACCAACACCCGTCAGGGATCCTTCCTTAGTGTAGGATGATGTATGTCTTGATGACTTCACTGCCTCTTCAAACCTTACATTTCTACGATTTCACCAGGACCAAATAGTGCTTGCTGCTGCACCCTGTTCAACTTCATTTCTAAACTACAGCAGAGATACCGTTATTAATTTTAAGGGGATAAGCCCTTATTGAGAATATGTACAGCAAATCCATATTCTTAACTGTAGAAGAATAGAGAATAAAATGGAGCAGAGGGGAAAGGTAAGGATACACAAAGATTATCTAAATATCCACCTACCAGTTTTATTATTTACATTTGTCATAAATATAAAGGGAAGGGTAAACCCCTTTAAAATCCCTCCTGGCCAGAGGAAAATTCCTCTCACCTGTAAAGGGTTAAGAAGCTAAAGGTAACCTCGCTGGCACCTGACCAAAATGACCATTGAGGAGACAAGATACTTTCAAAAGCTGGGAGGAGGAAGAGAAACAAAGGGTCTGTGTCTGTCTGTATGCTGCTTTTGCTGGGGATAGACCAGGAATGGAGTCTTAGAACTTTAGTAAGTAATCTAGCTAGGTATGTGTTAGATTATGATTTCTTTAAATGGCTGAAAAAGGAACTGCGCTGAATAGAATGACTATTCCTGTCTGTGTGTCTTTTTTGTAACTTAAGGTTTTGCCTAGAGGGATTCTCTATGTTTTGAATCTAATTACCCTGTAAGGTATCTACCATCCTGATTTTACAGAGGGGATTTCTTTACTTCTATTAAAAGTCTTCTTGTAAGAAAACTGAATGCTTTTTCATTGTTCTCAGATCCAAGGGTTTGGGTCTGTGGTCACCTATGCAAATTGGTGAGGATTTTTGCCAAACCTTTCCCAGGAAGTGGGTTTCAAGGGTTGGGAGGATTTTTGGGGGAAAGATGTGTCCAAACTACATTTCCCAGTAAACCCAGTTAGAGTTTGGTGGTGACAGTGGAGATCCAGGGACAAGGGATAAAATTAATTTGTACCTTGGGGAAGTTTTAACCTAAGCTGGTGAAAGTAAGCTTAGGAGATTTTCATGCAGGTCCCCACATCTGTACCCTAGAGTTCAGAGTGGGGGGGGGAACCTTGACAACATTTTAATAGCCCCCTAAAATATGCTAAGCACTAAATAAACATAGAGGAAGTCTGAGGCGCTGAACAGCCAATTGTCTAAAGAGAAAACCAAAAACAACAAGGGGAAGGAGAATGCAACAACTTGCAAGTAAGTTTATTTTTTTTAGATGATCTCATTAACAGATTCTCTTTTTCAAGCAAAGACAGAAAAAAGGATTGGGATGAAAAATTCACTTGGAAGTAAATTCTGACCTTTGGCTATTATTCTATCTTGCAACAGGAACAGAACAGTAAATAGAAGAATAATCACTAATTATACTTTTATGTTTTTACCAACAAATACAGTGGGTCAGAATATAGCATTTTGCTCTGAAAGAGAATTGCATCTCTCACTCCCCAGAGAGTCAGCCTTCTCTTTACTAAGAAAGAGTTATATTTAAAATATAATTGCACAGGTTCTGCCATACATTTCAAATGCCAAAGTGTGAGTAAACCGCAGGACATAGAATTAGGTCTAAGAGAAAGGGAACTGAATTCCACAGCTGCTACAAATTTACTTTCCAATGTTTTCATTGCAGTTCTATTTGTAAGACTCTTTGTTGCAGTGATGTATTGTCCCTAGCTTTACTGAAATGGAAACTTAACAATTAACACTGGGCACATTATCAATAAAAAAACAGGCTTAATTAAAGGTGAACTACATGAAGCAATTCATGATATTCTTGAATAAGATCCTCTGATAAATACACAAATGATCAATGTTCAATGTATAATTATAAAGCACACTGGTTTGTATTCAGCATTATTTAGCATCAGTATCTTTCCAGTAATTTTGTAGCTGGCTAAGAGGTGTTTTTTGATAACTGCAATATGAGGGATACTATTAGAAATTGGAAGATATTTTGGCCAAATATTTCCATTTCCCAGAAATGGCTTTGAATCAAGTCAATGTAAGGATTGCCATTTAAAACAATGGGATTTTTTCTTTTGACTTAAATAGGACAGAATGAACTTTACATTCTTTCTCATAGTGCTAAAGGCCCCATTACCTTGGCTTTTAAGTACTGAATATATATGTTTTTACCCACTGTATTTAAAATATCATTTTTTAAATAAAATTTTAGGCTTAAACACAAAGCTACCCCTAATCGTACAAAGCAGGTAGTAATCACCAGAAAATGTAAAATCTGGATCTTCTTTAGCATACTAAAAGCATTATTACCGAAGTCGTCCCAGGAAAAAAGCCTTAACAGCAGCAATAGGCTGACATCATTATCTATCTCAAGGTTTGGACTTCTGCCCATCACTTTAGTAGCTGAGCCCCTTTCCCATAAAATCAATGGCAAAGTCCCCATTGGAGTACATGAGTATATGGCAATTCTCCCTCTTAGGGGACAAAATCTCTGCTTGGGATAGCGGTTTTGGTTTCACTAGTTTAGATTATTAATTTATTTTTGTTTTTAAATCATAAGAACAGCCATAGTTGGTCAGGCCAATGGTTCTTCTAGCCTGAATCCCGTCTTCCAACAGTGGCAGACAGTTCAGAGAGAATGAACAGAACAGGGCAATTATTGAGCTATCCACCCCCTGTTGTCCAGCTCTGTCTTCTGGCAGTCAGAGGTTTAGGGACATCTAAAGCTTGCAGTTACATCCCTGACCATCTTGGCTAATAGATGGATGGACTTATCTTCCATGAATTTATCTATTCTTTTTTGAACCCAGTTACACAATTGTCCTTCACAACATCCCCTGACAACGAGTTCCACAGATTGACAGTGCATTATGTGAAGTAATACTTTCTTATGTTTGTTTTAAACCTGCTGACTATTAATTTCACTAGGTGACCCCTGGGTTTTTTTTTGTTATGAGAAGAAGTGAATAACACTTCCTTATTTACTTCCTCCGCACTATTCACGATTTTATAGACCTCCATCAGATCCCTCCTTAGTAATCTCTTTTACAAGCTGAACTGTCCCTGTCTTTTTAGTCCCTCCTCATATGGAAGCTGTTGTCATGGCTGGGTCATGGGTGGCCAAACCTAGTAGTCAGAGCAAGAGTCCACGGTCGCAAGACAGGAGTCAGCTAGGTTAGGCTACCAGGAGGTCAGAGTCAGGATACAAACCGGAGATCAGAACCACAAATCAGATGCCAGCAGTTACGCCAGGTCAGGATGCCAGGAAATCAATATATGGGATCAAGAAGCACAAGGCACACAGTCCAAAACAGGATGGAGCCCCATTGTTTGGATAGCTTTCTATTCCTGCTGCTGGCTGAAAATCAGCTGCTCTGGAACTCTGCCAATAGGACTGCAGGGATGGAGACTCAACCTGGGTCTGGGCTTCATGGACCCCAGGTGTGCAAGTGTCAGTGAGCTGCCAGATAGAGGGCTGGACCATGGATGTTCCTCAAAACCCTGTAGAGCCAGGTTTGAGACCTGTGGGTCATGATATCACCCCTTCTCCTGGGCAACTTAGGTTTCTCAGCGTGGCTCCTATGGAAGACTGAACCAGACTCCCAAGTGTGTTCTTCTGGGCCATAACTTTCCCAAATGATCAGGTACCATAATTTTCCTAATTTGATCTTAGAATGTATTCCTCTTGACCCTGTACCAGTGGGACAGGTAACTGTGTTCTATGGGGAAATGTGTTCTCAGTGTATGGTTTCAGAAGTGAGATGTGGAACACAAGGTGGACTCTAAGGGATTGAGGGAGCTGAAGCTTGAAGATGATTGGGTTGATTGCTCCTGAATGCAGTATAGGCCAAGGAATCAATGGTCTAATTTCTGGGAGGGTCTGTGTGTGCAAAGGTGTTCTGTTGAAAACCATACCTTTTGTCCTACAGAGTAGGCAGGTCCCTGCTGTGTTTATCCACATGCCTTTTGTAGTCCTCTTTTTCCTTTTCAAGGTGTCTCTTCCCCTCCTCTTGGATGTGATGGATATGTTCTACTAGGTCCAAGGCAGATGGGTTGGGGAGGATATGGGTACTTGTGGATGAAATCAGGAGTGGTGCCCAGAGTTGATAAAGAAGAGGCTGTGGCCTGTAGCTGTGTGGTCTGCATTATTGTCCGAGAACCATATGGTACCAGTGAAGACTAGTCCATCCTGGTGATGGTTGATGTAGCAGTATAAGTATTGTTAAAGGATCTGGTTGATTCTTTCCATTTGGCTAACTGCAGATGGTAGGCAAAGGATGGTGCATGTGGACTCCTAATAAACATAGGGCCTCATGCCAGAAGTGGTCAGTAAGATGTGGTTCCCAGCTGGAGGTGATATGATGCAAGAGGCCATAAAGACACATGACGTTGTTTATCCAAAGTTGGACTATTTCCTCCACAGAGGATAAACCTGTGCAGGGAATAAAGTGTGCCATTTTAGAAAAATGATTTATCACTATCAGGATGCTGGTGAAACCACTGGATTATGGTAGTTCCACCACAAAGTCCGAGAAAATGGCTTCCCAGGGCTGAGATGGGGTGTCCAGAGGTTGGAGGAGACTTCAGGGTTTCTGATGAGGGATTTTGGTGTGGGCACACACCTGGCAGGAAGCTATAAAGGTCTATATTGTGGAGCAGATTTGGTGTCACCAGAAGAAATGGAACATTAATGGATGGGTTTTATATCACCCTAAGTGTCCTGCCAAGGTGGAGTCGTGGCACAGTTGGAGAACCTCCACAGGTCTGGGGGGAACTTAGATGTGGTCCTTCACAATGTTATCCTCTCCCAGATGTCATGCAGTTCTTGGTTTACAATGGCCAACTCGTCGGATAAAATTCTGGAGATAGAGTGCAAGCAGGTCCTGGTTGTTAGTGGTGTGAAGAAAATTATGGGTATTAAGAATGTGGGCTGGCTCCTAACTGAGGCCTCATGGGTAAGGGACATATCTTCCGGACAAGACATCAGTCGTGCTGTCCCTCATTCCAGGAAAGTATATATCTGTCCAAACAGTATCTTCACCCCGGCTGAGCTCTATGGGGCAGTCATAGTCCCGGTGTTGGGAGAGATTTTCTACATTCTTCTTTTCAAAGACATCTGTGTAGTCATGATATTTTGGAGGAAGTTCTGTAGTTCCCCCAGTAGGTGTTTCAATGTGGGCAACTACCCTATTTGAGCCCTTTTTGGGTCTGTGAGCAATGTTAGCTGGTTCCTGGCCTTTCTGTCATCAGAGTTCTGATGGGAAGGTGCTTTCTGTTCTTGCCAGTGAACAAGGGGGTCATGAAGGGTCAGCCAGGAGATGCCAAAGATCAGAGGAAAATGTGGGGAATGGATCACACTGAAATTAGAATTATCAAGGGTTTAAAGTCTGAACCTCAATTTTGCATTGAGAATCATTTATGGGGAACTATATCATTTATAGGAGAGCTTTGGCACTCCTAAAACATTCTGTACTCAGTGTTTATACTGTGGAGCACAAAATAATAAAGCCACCAACTCCCTTTGCAACATGGAACATGTGATCTATCAGCAGCCATGGGTTGGTCAGTTACATAGCTCACATGGTACTTTTTCTCTTCTCTCATTGGGTAACATAGCTAAACAGCTAAATGCACGTTGAGGTGCATATTCAGGTGTAAAATCGCTATATCAAATTTTGCTTTTGGAAATACTGAGTTAAAAGTTGTTTGTGCAACAATTCACACTAGCAAAGCTCATTGTCTAGAATATTCATAGAAAGTGACACAAAGAGCATGAACAGAGGTAAGCCAAATCAATTAGACAATTCAGAAGAATACTCAGATTTTTCTGTCCAACGCTTCTTACAAAGCAAATACTCGAGAGCCTCTTCATCTTATTGGTGTTCCAGTCAGTGGTAGTCATGAATCCAAGCAACATGGACTTCAACCAGAGATATCCTCAGCCCCAGAGGTTTGGGTAAATGGCATTATCCAGTTAGCAAAGGAAAGGGGAATATTCAAGAATATCTGTGAGATGTATCAGAGGCAAGACCTTGAAATCCACAGTGACCAGCCTCCAAAATAATTAAGGGCATATCTCTTCTCCAGGCTTGGCTATTGAAACATAAGATTCATATGCCAAAAGAAATGGAAGATGACATACCACTCATTAAACTTGCTCTTCTAGTCAGACAAAGCTGATGTATCTCTTGCTTCTCCAACAGTCAAGACTGGAGCAGAAAGGCAGGGATAGCAACTTATTGAAAGTTAATTATATTTTCGGGGGATAAAATCAGGCATCCAGTGCAACACAAAATGGTTGTTAATGCAAACTATCCACTGTTATCTCTCAAACACTGAAAAGTTACTATCTGGGAAACAGTCAAGTCTTGTTGGAGTGGACAAGAGGAGAAAGAGGCAGATGCTCTATTTGGCACATTACTAAAGCATACTGTGTGTTGACAAAATATGATGAGAGCAACAAGAAAAATGCAACTATGAATGAGAGATTAAATAAACTCCTGAAAAATAATTCAGTTAGTCTGAAGACAAGAATCTGTCCTGTTACACAATACAGTATGAATTTACTACACACAATGTTTGTGGATTTAGAAATAAAACTGGATCTGGTACTTGCTATTTGAACTTATAGTGAGAACAGAAGTGCCAATCTCATTTTCTCCTTTGTCTTATATATGATACATCAGGTTACAACTTATTATGATTTGACATGATGTGAAAAATGTAATGTTCTATCAATGGAGGTTGCAAACAATCATTTTTAAGTTGGGGGTATAAGATGAGTAAATAGAAAGATAGCAAGAAGCAATAACATAAAACCTTGAACTGCATTCCCATGTGAGAAAGATACCTACATTGTCATGTCTCTTTTAATTATGTGTGTTTATTTCAAATACAGACCCTTTCCAGTACAGCACAAATTTAATTTTATCAAACTACATTCCCTTCTAATAATTCATGTGACAACCGAGAAAAGCAATACAAAAATTGAAACAAACTAAACAGTTCTTTAGTGAAAACTTGAATGTCATTAATTTGCCATCTCAAGCCATGGGAGTTTTCCTTGCGCATTGCATGACTAGGCTCCATGGCTCCAAATTTAAAGTGATATGTCTAAGATTAAGACCTTTGCTACAACATTCACAACACAATCATGTATACGTATTTATATAGGGCCAGATTCTGATATCTTTACCCATACTTACAATGTATGTAGTTCATACTACAGTAGTTTTTAAAATGATTTTTCTTGGGATTTATTTTAAAGGGAAAAAAAGATTCCATAATGTACAACTGTTTGACTAGACATCATGGAATGTCCCTCTCCATGTTCCTTGTGGGCTCTACAGGAGGGAGACACTATCCTGCCAACCTTAGTATATGGATAACTTTTACCTTACAAGATGCACAATGACTGACTGAGGCATCACTTCCTGCTTAATTTACTGTGAACTTTATAATGAAGGAAGAAAGAATTCAAGCCCTTGCTTTATTCACTGCATGCCTTCACAGTAGGAAGAAACGTTTCCATTAAAAATAAACTCCCAAGCTCAGACCCTTATTCCCCAGGCTGGCAGAGGCTGTGTGTGCCCTGGAGGCAGCTTCTCTGCTCCTAGCAGAGGGGTGGAGGGAAATAAATGTCTGTTTTGCTTTCTAGTTATTTCCTTGGACTAGGTGGAAGAATAGGTACTGATGTCCTGTCATGGGACCGTATGAAGTCTTGCATGGATGAGCTGTAGGTAGGAAGTGAAGAAACAAAAATTGGAGAATCCTAGAGGAACTATGACATGTACCGCTCCAAGGCTAAAATCCCAAGCTTCATTCTCAATGATGTCTTATGTTAGATTCATAGACCCTGAAAGAAAATATTAATTTTGTGCTATGTGAAGATTTGAGCCTTTCAGACCTTATATTTTGCAGTATCTGAATTAAATATTAACATGCCAATAAATTAAAAATGTTGGAATTTTAAACACTCACACTATTAAATATTAATCTCACCAAAAAGTTTTATGACACTGCAGATGTTAAGATACACTGCCTTTTTTGGGATTTCTAATTGTAAAACAATACAGCTATGGTTAATTATACCTAGTAGAAAGGAGAGCTTTAGCATTATAGAATTTAAAGACTATGAATAAAGGAAAGATTTGATGAAAAATGCCCAGGATATTTTGAAGAACTGTTGGCGTTTTAAACTTCTATGTCACACTTCTTAAATTTGGTATTAAAAGAATCACTATAATGCAGAATGAAAGATATACCAGTTTACTGGGCCAAAATATCCCTAACACATCTCCACTGACCTGATTCACTTCAAGAAAGTCATGAACAGCACTATTCAGCTGGATTCAGACAGCTACCCAGGCACTGAACCCAACCCCTGGCTTCTCTCCTCTCAGTGCTTTCTATTCCTTTTACATGACTGATTTTTTTTAGCCTGCTTCCAGCCCAGATTTCCTCCATGGAGCTACTTAGAGTGGGTGAGTTTGGCCTATGCTTTCCAAGAGGAAATGCATTTTGATTTCTCTTTCCTGCAAGTGTTCTTGTTTGGTTTGCTTTATAAATATGTAATCATACACAGACATCTACAGAACCTGGGAAGGAAATAAGTCACCTTGTCCTCGCCCCACCTCAACTGTCTTCATGTATCAAACTTTCTTCCTTTGGCCTCTATGATATCCCTGTCTGTCTGTTTTGTTAATAGATTTCATTTGTCCCATACAAAGCTCCAAGTGCATTGCCAATAATTCAAATTATAATTACCACACCACAACAAACAAATAAATTAACTCCCAACAAGGAGGGAGCATTCAAGAATCAAATAGAGGTACCAGTTTACCTCAGCAAACAATAAAAATGAAAAGATTCCAGGAAAGCCCCATACCTCCAAATCTTACCCTCATCCTTCCCCAAAATCCCAAACAAATGACTTTTGCAAATTCTAAGCTTCTCTCCAAGATAAAATTATTATGTTATGTATTTACATGATCCCGATTTGTCATAACAGAGCTTCTTCCATTAGAACAAAGTAAAGTACACCTTCACCTGTGAGTCTTCCATATTTAAGCCAAGGGCATAACCAGAAGGCCTCAGGTACACAGTCCTGGTTTGGGAAGGTAGGGACTACAGTAAAGTAAATAATTTTTTTCTTTGTCATCTTTAATTTCTACAACTCTATATAATGCTATATTAGGGTGGGAGTTTGCTTTCATTTGCCATTGACCTCAATATGAACAGGACATAATCAGAGGCTAAGATTTTCAGCACTACCTAGAGGATTCCCATTGAATGTAATGGACACATAAATTCCCTAAATGACAGAGTTTCAGCTGGATTGTACAAATGAATGGTTCTGTTTTGCATTTTGAGAGATTAGGTGTGTGTTGTGAGTGTGTATGTGTTATATATAAATATATTTGTGTGTGTGTACACATGGGTAGGAGAAAACTTGGAATGGTGTGAAGTGAATAAAATTGTCCATCCATACATATTATATTTTTAGGGATTTTGAGAGGAGTCATGGATTTACAGCACATGTTAACATACACCTTTGGAAGATTTGACTAACAAATACCTAGTTACCAGAGTAGTTATAAAAGAGTGCACTGCAAAGATTCTGCCATGACTTCACACGCTGCTATGTTCTTCACTTGTATACCAATGTTGATGTTTTTTATCTGTATTGTATTTTAACAGAATATTGAATTAAAATGCACTGAATCCAGTGGCAGCACATTTCTCATTTTAACAGAGCATTGTATAATTTCACAGTGGCCAAAAATGTTGTTTATGCTATCAGAAGAAAGACAACTTCATCTGTAACTGTTCATCTCCAAATCCCAAATGTATTGCTTCTGCAAATCCCCACAAATGGAGTTCTATGCCCTGTCATACAAAACCAGCAGTAGTGATGATAATAAGGTATGTAGTTCTTATATAGTAAGTTACCTATACCACAGGAAATGTGAAAATGATTAAGTGACACAAACATCTTCCTTGGATCCACTATGAATCAACTGAGGGTATAAAAGTCCCTGCACCCTAACTATCCATCAATTTTTCTCTGACTCTGGACATATCCTTTAAATCTCTCAAGTACACTGGAGGATGCAGGGTCAGGTTCAATCTGGAGTTGCAAAGACAACATGATAGATTCAGAGAACCATAATTACTGGAGAAAAACCTTTGCCTTGCATTATGTTGTCTCTGCATATTTCTTGTATAGAAAGCTATCTAGTAGCATGTGTCCTTAGAAAGAGTACTACTGGTTAAAACCTAAAGCACTACTTTCCCTTATTAGCTCTCCATATGTATGAGACATGTTTTATCCATTCTTCTGTGTGGCTCAGAAACATGGACAATTTATGCCAAATGTAGCAAAAAACTAAACAGCTTTCATATGAGCTTCTTGCATACAATTATTCGGATAAGATGGTAAGACAGGGTGACAAATGTGGAAGTGTTATATTGGACTGTTATGTCATTCAGGGGAATGTTGATTAGTAAGAGAAGACTCAAGTGACACAGACATGTCAAGCGAATGCCGGATTACAGGATCTCAAAGAATGTGCTGTACTCTGAAGCTCGCAAAGGTCAAGAAAGAGAGGCAGACTGATGTGCAGATTTTGGGATGCTTGCAAAGATGACTTAGTATCCTTTGACATCTCTGTGGATGATTGGGAAAGAAATGCAGAATGCTGCTTTCGTTGGTGGAGTCAGTTTATGGAGCAAGGTGTTGCAAGGCAGACTGGATTTTTGATGACCGCTGTCAGAGGAGGGAATAATGTGCTGCTCAGATCCAGAGCATTGCTAGGGCATGGGTGTGCCCTACCTGTGAATAGGACTGTCACTTGCGCATCAGACTTAGCAGCCATCGAAGAACTCATTGACACATACACCATGCTTTGTAAAGAGCGACAGTCCCATTGACTACTCTCCCGAACTGAGCATTCAGTCTAGCCTAAGGAACAGAAGAATAATTCTTTTTAATATAAATACAATGGTCAGAAGCAGACATATTGTTGGGGCAAGAGGAGCTTTTCTTAAATGCCACTTTCTCTTAACATCTATCATAATGGGCTAATCCTTGGAGGAAAAAGCCCTAACAAGCTATTGAGAAAGCAGCAAACTTTAAAACAACATTGATAACTACTAACATTTTTAAACAATTGAACCAAACTCCAAAACCCTAACATTGCCTTATAAAAGGGGAGAGTTGCATTCTGTGACTGTACCACCCAATGGAGAGGAACTGAGAGACAACGAAGAGATGGGGATGTTTGTAGAAAACTGTTACAGAACGCTTGTGCTGAGGAACATGAGAGGTTTGCATGGCACATGACCGGGTATGAGACTCTAAGAGTGAGACCGGAAGAGGCAATGTCATGAAAGAGAGCTCATAGCTATATGGGAAAATATATAGTGGTGCTGGAATGTTTGACTGATAGTTTAAGATTTGTTCAGTTTATAAAGGTCTATTGCACATATAAGCCAGACATCAATAAGCTACCTCCTTATCTTTGATTACAACCAGTGTGTTTACCAGTTAAACAACAAACTCATAAATCTTTGGGATTTTTGCATACCAAGCAGTCAAAGTTAATGTAGTTTTTGATTATTATTTGAAGAGATCTTCCAGACATACGTAATCAGCCATATCATTAATATGCTGCAGAAATGATAGATTTTGTTGTGACTGAAAGCTGGAAGTGGAAGTGTCAGGTAATAACTCCCTGGAGTTATGACTAGCAGAAACCAGTATTTCAGTAGCTCCTGGGCTGATTTTTTTTATCAGTATCAAAGGTTGTCAGCAGGTATACTGTTTATTTAGTAACTGGTTGACATGTAGCATCAAAATGACAAAACATCAAAAAGACTTTCTTAAAAGTCATTTTCAGAGCAACGTTTAATGTGTTGGTGTCATGGTTACAGGGCAAGCTTTGCTTTAGATCCCCCTTTTGTGCCTCTCCAGTGCTTCCTTCAGGTGATAGTCTTCACTCCTTCACCTCTCTCTAGGGTGGAACCACACAGTCCTACCACTCCCAGACTGGGTCTCAGGGCTGCAGCTCCCAACATACCAACCGTGTAAACATAATAAGCACAAATGGGTTTGGCACCTTTTTCCTCTGGGAGCCTGTGACAGCAGCTGAGTAAAGTGACTCAAAAACAGGATCTTCAAAACAAATTATTTATTTAACTGAAGAGAGACAGTATGCAGAGGCAAAGGAAAAACAACAAAGACCTACATGCTGGGTCTTACCTAGACTTCATTCTTTCCTTGCAAGTGTTGGGTAAGTTCCTCAGCTCAGGCATCCTCACTCCTGAGCTGGGAATGACAGTCTACTTATTGTAGCTTCTCCCTCTGTGTCTGTCTGTGAGAGTTTCCTCCTTGGGCAGCTGCTGACAGACCACTCAGCCCTTTCCTCTTCTCCCTTCCTGCCTATGCCTGAGAGCTTTAAGATTTTCCCATTCCTTTTGATCCTAGGTTCAGGCCCAGGAAGAATAAACCTTGCTAGCCTGGCTGGAGCCAGTCAGGGACATTCCCCAGCTAATAATTCCTCTCATTGTTCCCTTAAGGTGATTCATCTCTCTCACTGTTTCATTTCCTGCTGGTTTCCTCCCTTTTTCATTTAACTCTATGCAATCAGGCAGGAGAATATCGAACAGGTAAACTGAGGTGCATATAATATTCATTAAAATGATACACATAGCAGTGTGAAGAATGAAGGAGCTAACAGAGAAGTACATTTTACATTTACAGACAGTAATAGGTTGCAAATATAAAGCATTTATTTTGACTTATATAGCAGTATATTTACAATACGGAATGTTTCTGTTAAAATTGTAAAAAAACAGTGGCCAGATTACGTTCCCGTTTACACTGGTGTATAGCTGGAATAACTAAATTGGTCATATATTTTTAATAATATATCCCCTATCACAAAGATATTACTGACTCTATTCAGCTAGTAGGGTGGCTTCATTGATATGTCTTGAGTGTGGTTACAGATCAAATTGCTATTAGTCTTCTCAGCCATGGGTGCTTTCTTCAGATTTAATCCATATTATTTAAACAAGTTTCAAGCATACTAAAAAGACTGGATTTTACAAAATAGGCACAATACTGTTTGGTGGAACATGACAGCCTAAAAGAGAATGTGTATATGTTTGTGTCTAGCTATAGATATTTGTGTTCACGTATCTGAGCGCTTGTACAAGTGAGTAGGATGGAAATATCACAACTGAAAAGTTTCACAGAATGAATATCAATCTTTATAAAAAGCAAAAATCTGTAGGTTTCTTTCATATTAATTTGTGAAGCTAAATCTAAGGATTTCATAGACCTCTAGAGTCCATTTCTTTTTTTTTTCCCCTCTTAATTAAATGGAAGCTGACTTATACCCATGAAACTGGGTGCAAATGCATGTAATCACACCTGTGCATGCAACACCCACATTCTTTATAAATTGCATCTTCACCTATCTGTGAAAAGTAGGTGAGTCCTTCAATGCAACTTACTGGAGGAAGGCTGAGATGGCAATCATTAGCTACCCTTCAGAAAGGACCTGGCAACCAACAACAGTCTCCAGAGTGTTCTGCCTCCACAGGGAAAACAATTTAACACTGTGCTCACATTTTTTTTTTTATTTTTAAGAACCTCTATAGCAATGAACAAACACACACACACACACAAACATACACAGATATCCAGTTTTTTTCTTTGTCACAATTTCTCAGTCAGTAAGACTATTACTACTTAGAAAGGTTTCAGAGTAACAGCTGTGTTAGTTTGTATTCGCAAAAAGAAAAGGAGTACTTGTGGCACCTTAGAGACTAACCAATTTATTTGAGCATAAGCTTTTGTGAGCTACAGCTCACTTCATCGGATGCATACCGTGGAAAGTGTAGAAGGTCTTATTATATACACACAAAGCATGAAAAAATACCTCCTCCCACCCCACTCTCCTGCTGGTAATAGCGTATCTAAAGTGATCACTTTCCTTACAATGTGTAAGATAATCAAGGTGGGCCATTTCCAACACAAATCAAGGTTTTCTCATCCCCCCCGCCCCCAACTCACTCTCCTGCTGGGAATAGCTTATCCAAAGTGACCACTCTCCTTACATTGTGTATGATAATCAAGGTGGTCCATTTCCAGCACAAATCCAGGGTTTAACAAGAACATCTGGGGTGGGAGGGAGTAGGAAAAAACAAGGGAAAATAGGTTACCTTGCATAATGACTAAGCCACTCCCAGTCTCTATTCAAGACTAAGTTAATTGTATCCAATTTGGTCTACTTGCGCTATATTGATGACATCTTCATCATGGAAAAGAAGCCCTTGAGGAATTCCACCATGCTTTCAACAATTTCCATCCCACCATCAACCTCAGCCTGGTCCAGTCCACACAAGAGATCCACTTCCTGGACACTACAGTGCTAATAAATGATGGTCACATAAACACCACCCTATACCAGAAACCTACTGACCGCTATTCCTACCTACATGCCTCCAGCTTTCACCCTGACCACACCACATGATCCATCGTCTACAGCCAAGCTCTGCGATACAACCGCATTTGCTCCAACCCCTCAGACAGAGACAGACACCTACAAGATCTCTATCAAGCATTCTTACAACTACAATACCACCTGCGGAAGTGAAGAAACAGATTGATAGAGCCAGAAAAGTTCCCAGAAGTCATCCTCTACAGGACAGGCCTAACAAAGAAAATAACAGAACGCCACTAGCCATCACCTTCAACCCCCAGTTAAAACCCCTCCAACGCATTATTAAGGATCTACAACCTATCCTGAAGGATGACCCAACACTCTCACAAATCTTGGGAGACAGGCCAGTCCTTGCCTACAGACAGCCCCCCAACCTGAAGCAAATACTCACCAGCAACCACTTACCACACAACAGAACCACTAACCCAGGAACCTATCCTTGCAACAAAGCCCATTACCAACTGTGCCCACATATCTATTCAGGGGACACCATCACAGGGCCTAATCACATCAGCCACACTATCAGAGGCTCATTCACCTGCACATCCACCAATGTGATATATGCCATCATGTGCCAGCAATGCCCCTCTGCCATGTACATTGGTCAAACTGGACAGTCTCTACGTAAAAGAGTAAATGGACACAAATCAGATGTCAAGAATTATAACATTCATAAACCAGTTGGAGAACACTTCAATCTCTCTGGTCACGTGATTACAGACATGAAAGTCGCTATTTTACACAAAAAAACTTCAAATCCAGACTCCAGCGAGAAACTGCTGAATTGGAATTCATTTGCAAATTGGATACAATTAACTTAGGCTTGAATAGAGACTGGGAGTGGCTTAGTCATTATGCAAGGTAACCTATTTCCCCTTGTTTTTTTCCTACCTCCCCCCCACAGACGTTCTTGTTAAACCCTGGATTTGTGCTGGAAATGGACCACCTTGATTATCATACACAATGTAAGGAGAGTGGTCACTTTAGATACGCTATTACCAGCAGGAGAGTGGGTTTGTGTGTGTGGTGGTGGGGGGGGGATGAGAAAACCTGGATTTGTGCTGGAAATGGCCCAACTTGATTATCATACACATTGTAAGGAGAGTGATCACTTTAGATAAGCTATTACCAGCAGAAGAGTGGGGTGGGAGGAGGTATTTTTTCATGCTTTGTGTGTATATAATAAGATCTTCTACACTTTCCACAGTATGCATCCGATCAAGTGAGCTGTAGCTCACGAAAGCTTATGCTCAAATCAATTGGTTAGTCTCTAAGGTACCACAAGTACTCCTTTTCTTTTTACTACTTAGAAAGTTGATGTTAATTTGGGATCGAGATGAACAACCTATTACAGACATGGAACAGTCCATTAGACATTCAAAGGGTATGTATGGACTCCATAACTAATTTATCTAATCTCCAGTGTCTCCGGATATCTTATTTGTTAAATAAGACATAACTATTGCAGATTCCAGTGTAAGAACCTCTCTTGGATACATAAATCTTTCAATGCTGTACTACTGAATCTCCATCCCATAGCTCTGAGAAGTTTGATTCATAACAGCCCAGGGCATGATAAGTCCCAATAGCCACCACTTTCCTGAAGTTACTGTCGGGAAATCCTTTGAGCTTTCTGATAATGGAGGTTTCTTTCCAAATATAAATTGGGTATATAGAAAAATAATTGCCTTATTCTACAGACTTCCAGCAACCTTACCTCCTCTCGGTCCAAACACATTAACACTTTGCCCTTTCTGAATCACTAATAAAGTTTCCTGTGTTCACAGAAATCATAAACTCAGTGCCTATTCTGTTTTCCAGGAAAGTCTGTGATAGTTCAAAAGTTATTCCTTTAGTCCTAAAAGACACATTGTTCCATCTCTGCCTGCTCTTGCAAATTTCCTAAGTGCAGACAAAACTATAGAGGCCACTAAAGGTAGTTGAAGTTTTCCTGCTTCTGTTGTTGTTTGTTAAAACTTTCTCATTGCCAAAATCTTAAAGAAGGGATCCCTCGAATTTTCTACTTTAGTCAGTGATGCCAAGGACATTCCCTGAATAAGACATTCTTCACCCCCACATAAAAAATAATTAATTCCATACTCTTTCATCACACTAATTCCATCTATCCTTCCATTCTTGCTTTTCTCATTTCACACTGTTTCCCCTTCCTGCAGAGCATTAGGGAGGTTTCTTCAGGTAGTTCCCCTACTGCATGACTGTTCCTCACATCCAGAATGATGGTGGTAGACTAGTGTTCTATGACTTTTGCTTGTGGCAGCGGTGACAGCCAGGTTAACCTGTGACCTTTTGCTGTTGGGTGGTTGCTCAATTAAAGAAGTAAAGAGAGAACCTCTTGTGGTGGGCTGGGTGATTGTTTGGGAACATACCCACTTTTGTTCTTGAAATGGGCATGCTTCCCCTAGCTGAGGTAGGGGTGGGGGTATGTGAGAGAGAGAAAGAGAAGATCCCTGTTGTGTGATTGTGGAAGAGAGAGTCTCCAGGCTCCAGGTTGGGGTTGGGTATTTAGCCATCCACTGGTGGGAGCTGCAGCAGCAGGTTGGTCTTACACCATGTTCTCCTAACCTACCAGGAGAGACTATACTGTGGCATCCATGTACCCCTATGGATGCAGGAGAGGAATTCCTGCAGCAGTGGTAGTCATGCCCATTGTGGGCACACCCATATTATAATAGACTGAGCAGCAGCCAGCTCAATCCCAGTATCAGAGAGGGTTAAACATTTTAATGAGAGCCAACCTTAGCATTTTTAAGAAGGCCTATGAAAATAATGTATGTCCCACATACTACACACACTGAATGAAACTGATTCCTACACACTCTTATTACATCACTATGCTTAGGGATGACCCAATAACTTTGTTGAGGGCTAGCAAGTTTTTCTTTCGCTTGTACATCAACCTCGACTCACTCCATTATATTTACGTCTTCAGGTTTCTATTTCAACTATTTATTTCTCTCTGGAGAGATCTTTGATTTTCAGCCAAATATTATTATCCTTTCATCAGGGACCACAAAGCTCTTCAGTGATAAGAAGCTCCAACCTGCTACCCAGTGACCTGTTAATTGTTGTCAGAATAGGAGCAGAACCCTGACAAAGTCCTGGGAACCAACTGGCAGAATGCTGGGGGTCCCGATTGCTTCACAGCTTCTATTTAAACCCAGCATAAGAACGAAAAGGTGTCCATGCAGCTGGTTCATCCTGTTTAGGAGTGCATCTCTTGCACTAATGATGACTGCTTTGATGTGCCAGAACCCCACTTACAAACAAAAGTGTTTTTAGGGCTAAAGGTTTAGATAGTTTAAAGGAGATTAAGTCAAACATTTCCCTATTGGCAAAACATCTGAGGAGAAAATGTAGAATTGACGTGTATTGTATATACTCAAAATTAAAATCTACATTTATTAGGAAAGTATAGTATGTTGTGAAAAACAGTCCTATAGTTATATTAATTTATGAAATTCCTTAATGCTTAAATGGATGATAAAATATTTTTAAGATAAAATGTAAAATTCCTTGAAATTAACTAAATGAATTTATAGCAAACTACCATCCTTGAAGCCATATGACTATTTCTTTTTTCCCTTATTAAAAAAATGCCACATAATACTGCATTCGGGATACTTATGGCTGACATTGATGGAATACTGATAATTACTCTGACTTTTTTGTTTCATCACTCAGAAGATGTTATAATTAATTTACAAGCTCTTGGCCTAAAGTATGTAATGATCAACAATTGAAAATGGAAAGGTCGCTTTGATTTTAAAAAGTAATTTACATAGCATGGACATAAACATGAAATCTGTCATGAAGACATCTGTTTATGAAATTAGGTCAGTTGGCTTGCATCCCCAATTACTAAAGCATACTGAATCAGGGTCACCCCTGTCATGCATGGCACTTGAATGAGTGTGTGAAGTCTTAACTAAAGTAGGGAAAAGGTGTGTAAGTTGTGGGGAGGAAGATATGATGTTAGGAAAGCAAACCATCACGTATAAAAATATTTAAGTCAATCGCTTATAAAGGAGGTAAGAGTTTTTGTGAAACAAGTTGCTGTTGACTCAGGAAAAGTCTAGTAAAACTGTAGACATAAGGACTTCTAAAACTCATTAAAGTTCTCTTCCATTCCCTGTGGATAATGACCATCCTCGATAACATGTTACTTGGTGTGGTCCCACAACAGACACTGGAGGCACAATTCTGGAAGCTTAAATATGAGATTAGGCAGAGTTAAGATACATGGGGGCTTCTTGCCTTTAAGTATGCAGGGCAAGTGCATCAAGCACCTGTGCAGATCCACTGACACAATGTACTCTCTGGGTGGGAGCACTAATGCAATTCTGAAGCACAGGACTGATTGCAGATAAGTTCTGCTTTGTGGCCTGAAGGATTTTCCCAGGATAACCATTTTTGGTCCAAATTAGTCCACAGAGAACAATCCAAGAGTGCTTGTGAGCTGATCACTTTTATTTCAAATACAATCAGAATCTCATGATTTCTAAGGTATAATACTTTGTAAGCATAATTATAGCTTCATATGTTACTAATAATTGGAAAACAGACTATTTGGGTCACTAAAGCTTTATATAGAAAGCCATCATCATGCAGCCAAGAAAGCCTTTCCTGATCATCATTCAGCCATTTTCTGTATTCTTGGGACTCCTCTTTGGTGATCAAATTAATTTAAAAATTGCTGAAATTTAAAATGTCCAACTTTTATCAATTATTCTAATGTATGTATCTATATAAAAAGGAGTTGTAACATTCCTAAATAGACAGTCAATACAAAAATGACAAGACCAGCAACATACCAAAACTCACCAAGCTGCAACAAAATCAGTTATCGGACAGACTTTGGTGAGACCACATGTATAAGAGAAAAGCAAGATTCAATTAGCCATATTTTCTCATCACATAAAACTGTATTTTAGTATTAGATTGAAACTTTTTGCTTTCAAAATGGGTTTTGGCTGAGGTGGACAGATTCTTTTACTCTCCTCCCTGCTGGCAGGTATTAGAACCATACATATAAATTCTGAAGCTCTGCGCATTCATAGCACATGGAGCTCATTGTCTCCACCCTAGGAGTGGCTTGCTGTAGGGAGGGAAACTCAGGGTTAGGAAGATGTTTGCAAGGGAGTCCTAAGAAGAGCCAAGTTTAGGTAGAAAGCTTCAGCTGAGGTTTATGTTTTTGTTAAGTCAACTGTATAGCTCCCCAGAAGTGGAATACATGTTTGGACTCAAAACAGCTGGGGACTGGTTTTCAGAAGTGTTCAAGTGACCACAACTCCCACTGAAGTTAAAGGGAGCTGCAGGTGCTCAATACCTTTGAAAAATCCAATTAAGTTTGTGCAGATTCTCTTCGGAGCAGCTGACAACCTGTTTAACACCACATAGCAAAAACACTGTGGCATGTGCAGAACTGTAAAGAGTCCTCTGTACTGATTTTGTTTTGTAATAAACGCTGGCCAAAAAGGCAGAGAATGGTATGCAACAGCTGTATGATACTGTACTAATTTATTATCAATCAACATAAATCATGCCTAAGAATGAGGCAGCAATAATCAGTTACAACATAATTCATTGCAAAAACTATAATGCACAAAGATATCAAGCTAATAAGAAAGTAGGAATTAAGTGAGTATACTGAGCTACCTTCAGTGTACAGCTATCAGTATATTTTATCTACCCTGATTCGTCAAATACTATTACCATTCACACCGACTTCCTGTTAGTGAGATTATAAAATGATAAACGTTAATTTGTTTTAATTTATTACAATTTGTGTACTAAAATAAGTATAGCAGTAATATGAGTAATTCTATAAATAGAGATGGACACAAATGTATGATATTCAAATTAAATAATTTTCTTTCTTAGACTTAGCATTATTTTTACTAGACCCCAATGAACAACAGATGAAAGAATCATTTAGCGATTCTTGGAACATAAGAAATGTCCTATTTTTTTGTGGAACTATAGTAGAGCTTTTGGCTTACTAGGGTGTCATTTTTTCTGTCTCGGAGTTGAAAGGTAAAATGGAAATTCATTGAGTACAGGTAGGTGAATCCTGCAGGGTTCGGTTCACATGGACTAAAAGAACAGGACATTTTTATGACAGGTTTCAAAAGCTTTGGAAGTGCACCAACCCCTGCAGGTTTGCTGGGTAGTTAAGATTCCACAGAACCTGAATTTCCCCACTCCCTACAGGTGGTAGGGCAATGTAGGCAGCCTTTGCTTTCAAAAATTGCACAGATTTGTTGGCTTCAAAGGGGGTCTTCCCCTTGCCTTTCTTCTTCTCAGAAAAGCAACAAAAGGTAATTCAGTGTCTGCTCAAGGGGGACAGATGCTGGAGTAGTTCTTGAGGGGGAGGCAGTGAAATCATCATCCCAACTATGACAAATGTAGGCATACAACATCTGAGCCTCTATTGAACTTAAAAACACAGGCTAATTAAAGGTCTGTAAAATCATTTTTATTGCTCTACTCTTGGGATAAAAATATGTGTGGTAGGGGGAAATGTCTGAAGCATAGGCTAACCTATGGGGCATCATGGTCATTGAACGGCTGATTTTCAGCTCACTTCCCTTTAGTTACTCCCATTTTCCTCTTCTAATCACTCAGTATTGATTTCCCTCCGTTAAAAGGACATTAGAAAAATGTATCCTCTCCTGTTAGGTCCTCTGAGCTGTATTGGGAACCACGATTTTATCTTATGGCATTTTTGGAGCTCTGAAACAACACGGTATCCAGGTCATAAAATGGCTTAAACAAGCATGATAGATCATGACTGGAAAATCAGTGCTGGAAAGTATATAAAAACATTATCTTTGATATTAATAAATGGGTTATTCTACTCGAGCAGAATACAGATTTTTTTTTTTTGGCTTGTGGTTATTTACGTTGCTATTTGGTAAAGCAGACCAGAAGTTCTATCATAATACTAATGCAAACTGAGCTTATCAAGTATCCCTCACTGATCTTGAACAGAACACCTATTAAACTAGTACACAACTGTCAAGGTTCCTTCCCCACTCTGAACTTTAGGGTACAGATGTGGGGACCTGCATGAAAGACCCCTTAAGCTTATTCTTACCAGCTTAGGTTAAAAACTTCCCCAAGGTACAAACTTTGCCTTGTCCTTGAACCCTATGCTACCACCACCAAGCGTGTTAAACAAAGAACAGGGAAAGAGCCCACTTGGAGACGTCTTCCCCCAAAATATCCCCCCAAGCCCTACACCCCCTTTCCTGGGGAAGGCTTGATAAAAATCCTCACCAATTTGTACAGGTGAACACAGATGCAAACCCTTGGATCTTACGAACAATGAAAAATCAATCAGGTTCTTAAAAGAAGAATTTTAATTAAAGAAAAAGTAAAAGAATCACCTCTGTAAAATCAGGATGGTAAATACCTTACAGGGTAATCAGAGTCAAAACATAGAGAATCCCTCTGGGCAAAACCTTAAGTTACAAAAAGACACAAAAGCAGGAATATACATTCCGTTCAGCACATTTTATTTTACCAGCCATTAAACAAAAGGAAATCTAATGCATTTCTAGCTAGATTACTTACTAATTTAACAGAGCTTCTGAGACTGCATTCCTGATCTGTTCACAGCAAAAGTGTCACACAGACAGACAGACCCTTTGTTTCCTCCCCTCCAGCTTTGAAAGCATCTTGTCTCCTCATTGGTCATTTTGGTCAGGTGCCAGCAAGGTTATCTTGGCTTCTTAACCCTGTACAGGTGAAAAGGTTTTTCCTCTGGCCAGGAGGGATTTTATAGCACTGTATACAGAAAGGTGGTTACTCTTCCCTTTATTTTTATGACAACAACAATGACATTTTGAATGGCTTCTGTTACAACCTGGCTCAGTCCCAATCTCTGTTGTAAATGAACCCCAATCCCAGGCCCATTTGCTTCTAAACCCAGCTGCTACTGGGCTATGACTGGTCACTGTTCCTAGCTCTGGGTCTCTCAGGTACCCAGCCAGGTGGAAACCCTGTGTCTGAAACCCTTCCTGGGAAATGGTATGCTGCAGCCTCAGACCCCAAAACCTGTGCTACAGCCCTCCTGAACCCTCAGTTGCTTAGCAGTTCCCCCCAGAGTCCATCTAGTTGTGGTTTCTAGTTAAACTTTTCAGAGAAATGTGGCAGGAAAGCAAGGAACCCAGGCTTAGCAAAGTATTTTTATAACCACAGACACTTTTGCAAGCACTAAAGAGTTACAGATCTATGAAAAGTCCTGAACACAACCGCCCTGGTCTGATCTGTACATGCAGGGCCAGTGGCGCAATGGATAACACATCTGACTATGGATCAGAAGATTCTAGGTTCAGGGGGGACGGAGAGCTCAGTGGTTTGAGCCTTGGCCTGCTAAACCCAGGGTTGTGAGTTCAATCCTTGAGGGGGCCATTTAGGGATTGGGGCAAAATTTGGGGATTGGTCCTGCTTCAAGCAGGGTGTTGGACTAGACGACCTTGTGAGGTCCCTTCCAACCCTGATATTCTATGATCTCACCTTTTCTGTGTCCTGGGTTTTGTTGGAGTCTTCTCTGCCTCCAGGGCCTGGTCTTCTTGCATGTCATGGTGGTCTGAACTCTGAATCTTTTCCTTAGAAAAGCATCCCTCTTTTAAAAGTCTTTGTTCCCCTTCTTTGCACATGTTTCTACGGAAGGAATTCCATGCTCCAGTCCATCACTCACCAGTTTCTATGTAGCGAGAAATTCAAAGTCAATTGTCCTATCAGCAGAAAGGCCATTTTTCCAGTAGAACATTCATTCAGTGTTGATGACTCTTGATAGCTCTATCATAGCTTCTGAGGAAGAGCTCTGTGTAGCTCAAAAGCTTGTCTCTCTCACCAACAGAAGTTGGTCCAAATATTACCTGACCCACCCTGCCTCTCTAATAGCTTCTCATACATGCCACTAAGTAGCAAGCCTCTGCTACAAAAAATGAATGGTCCAATCCACAAAGAAAGATACAATACAAAGCTCAGCCCCAGTTACAAAATGGAGTTTAAACATGTTTCACAGACATATCCCCGATTTGTCTCAGCCTCCTAGCTGAAGAAATATTGTTAGTGAAATGAATACAACTTGCTATTTAATCCATGCTCAAATACAGCATTAAAAGAACACTACAATTGCAAAGTAAAGCCACTCCGAATTTAAGAGAAATCATAAATTAAGTTTTCTGTGCAACCCTAATTTCCCCCCTTTGTGCATATGATCATTATACAGTCTTTAATTATGTGATCACATGCTGCCCATAAATCTTACCAGTTGAAGAGCCAAGCAACCCTGGAAGCCTCTCTGCTCAGACCCGAATTGCTGATGATAGCAATGTAGAGGTACTCGACTGCATAATACACTGAAAAATAATAGTCCAAATTCTATACACCTTACCTTTTTTTTAAAACTCATCTCTTACTCTGGCAGAACTCATTTACTTCAACAAGGGTTTTGCCTGAGTAAGATCTTGAATATTGGCCTGTAAATTAATAAGTATTAAAATAAAAAATATGATAGCACTGATAAAATAGAGTGGTCACCATTTAAAGTCAACTTTTACAAGTAGTCATCACACAACAGTAGTGTCTTTAATGCCTAATTTTCTTCTCTTTGGAATATGAGATAACTTGGACTGCCAAGGGTTTTATAAAGTAGGTAAAAAAGTTGATGACACCTGGCAAAACATTGTCAGTGGTCACATTCTGTGGGGACATGAATGACTTGAAATGGTGGGATACTGTGCAAAGCACTCAATCAACGATTTTGTGCTACTCATATTATGGTAGCACACACAGACATATCGTTCTTCACAAATATATGCAAATACTGCATTTCTTTCAGGATGTGGCAGAAGCAAATATTTTCTTTGCGTAGCTAATGTTCTTTTTCCTGTGGAAATAGGTCATACTGCAGTATAGAACAACCCAGCACTTCTTTTAAACAAATTTAACTTATTTAAATTTTTTTTTTGTTTGGGGACATAGTTCTCGAACTGTATCACTAACCCATTTATTTGCATATGTATACCTAATTGCCAAAAAAATGGACACCATAAATCTCTCATTGATTACTTTGAGCAATATCTTACAGTCAGATTGTTATTAGTCAGTGTGCAGTCAGGCTGCACTTTAGTAATTTTAAATGTTGCTAGATAGAATTTACAAGTTGGGTGGTTTATTTATCATAATCTCCCAAATCCTGATTTTCTTTCTCTCATTAGTGTAATGAGAAATTTTGCTTTATCATTGTCAAAATTAAGACAGCCTTTGATTTATATTTAAAATATTCTGAGTTCTAAAACATTAATCAGAAGCTATTATATATTGTTTTCTGAACTTTACCATCAGCTAACATGTTAGGAAATTCACTATGAAAGGTTTTGCTACAACCATTGGGCAATAAATAAAAGTGTCTACACAATATCCATTTCATATATTGAACTCATGAGCAGTCTGGAACTTGTTCTCTAGAGATGCCTGAAAGCTTATGAATAATTTATCACACTGAGTTTGTATTAACTCTATAATTAAAGGATTTTTTCCAATAAATCACAATATATTTCATTTTTCAAAAAAGACCCATAGGCTACTGCCTCTCACTGCTAATTGTATGCAGATGTGGTTTTGAAGTCAATGGGAAGAAAGTTAGGCCAATAGAGAGTGCCTTTGAAAATCCTATCCTGCACCTTTTTAATAACAAGTCAAGAATATGTACATTTGCAAGAACTTACCTCACGGCATTCATTGCAAAACATATTGTTATGGTTTTCTGCAATTGTATCTGTGACATTATCTGCTTAAAATATCACCATGTAGATCACTATTATATAATTGCAACAAATCTTGTACAACGTATGTCAGTAAAGTGTCTATGGAAAAGTTATGATTTGTTGCATATGATTATCCTATTTGTATGCATGTGTCATTTTTGTATCAGAAGTTATGAATCTTGACCAGGTACTCTCATTTCAAATGTGTTTGCTCATGTGGTAACACTCACAAGGTGTTTAGCCTGCACATCGTGAAGGGACTATTGAAGTTAAATGGCCCATCAAGGAACACGTAACTCACTATGGACCATGGACAACACCCATCCACACCTGATGGACTTTTATGTGAACATTCTAATTAGAGTATGGGTGATGTCCCCTGCTGTGACTCAGCAGAGCATGCAAAGGCATGTGGCGAGGCCATGTGACACTAAACTCCATCTTGTTACCTGTATTTTTCTACAAGCTGTGTGGAGGGCTTTGACTGAAACAATGGGATTTTCTCCACATGGCAGAAGCTATAAGAGGCCCTGGAAACATCTCAATTTTGCCTCTTTCCTACTCAGACCTCTGGCCTATGAACTTTTACTAATGGGAGCATTCTAGCCAAGGGACTGAGGACTTTCCAATGATTGGAAGCTAACAGAGACTTAACAAGCCAGCAGTTTATTCCATCACTGCTACAAGCCTGAGCCAAGAACTTTACAATTAGTGTATTTATTTGATACTTTTAACCAATTTTAATTCACACCTTTCTTTCTTTTTATAAATAAACCTTCAGATATTAGATACTAAAGGACTGGCAACAGCATGATTAATGGGTAAGATCTGAGTTGTACATTGACCTGGGTATGTGGCTGGTCCTTTGGGATCTGAAGAACCCTTTGGTTGATGAATATGGTTTTAAATTACCACTCATTCAGTCTAGCATCTGGGTGTTGAATCCAGGACTGCAATACCTAAGGAGGCTGCATTTCTAACTTCTAGTTAGCCAGTGTTGTCAGACAGAACTTTATTTTTGTTGCTGGTCTGGTATATCTTACAGGAGAATAACTAGCAGTTTTGGGGTGTGTCTGCCCTATTTCTCCACAGTTTGTCCTGAATTTGGTATTCTCAGTTATGACCCACATAGGCCTGGTGACATTATCAAAGACAATATGGCTGTCAGGGCTATCAACTGGTTTCTCTCTCAATTATCTATGGCTCTCTACACATGACTAGGACAACAGAATTTTGCTGTAGCTGTGCTGGTCCCATGAAATTAGAGAGTCAACATCTTGTCTCTAGGAAAATGGAAAACATTCCCAATCCTCTTGCTTACAAAGGCCTTTCCAGACTCACAATCTTCCAACATATAAAGCCAGATTAAGAGCTGCTGTAGGCAGTTTACTACTGTTTCACAGTTACTCTGGTTGTGCTTCTCCTAACATTTTCAATTTACACAGTATATCAATCAGAGTTATCAGCTAGGGCCCATTGTCCTTCTATGGGGCATAGAATCATAGAAGTGTAGGACTGGAAAGGACTTCCAGAGATCATTGGATCCACTCCCCATGCGGAGGCAGGACCAAGCATATCTAGATGATCCCTGATAGATGTTTGTCTAACCTATTCTTTAAAACCTCCAATAATGGGGATTCCACCTTGGTAACCTATTCCAGTACTTATCATTATAGTTAGAATTGTTTTACCATCTAACCTAAATCTCCCTTCCAGCAACTTAAGCAGATTACTTTTTGATGTCATATTCAGTGGAAAGGAGAACCATTGATCTCTGCTCTCTTTATTACAGCCCTTAACATATTTGAAGGCTATCAGTCTCTCCTCCTACCCCATGTCTTCCTTTCTCAAGACTAAACATGTCCAGATGTTTTTGAGGGTTTTTTTTTTAATATTTCCTCATTTGTCATGCTTTCTAAACTTTTTTTTTCTTTTGCTCTTCTCTGGAGACTCTCTAATAGATCCACAACTTTTTAAAACTAGACACATCTGAGGGCTCACCAGTATGAAGTAGAGGGGAACAGTTGTCTTTCATGTCTTACATACAACATTCCTGTCAATACATATCAGAATGATATTAGTCTATCCTCCAAAGAGCTAGTAAACCCAATCCAGCTTGCTGTCATCCACAAATTCATTAAGCATACACTCCTCTCAATTATCCAAGTCGTTAATGAAAATATGGAACAGTACCAGACTGAGAACAGACCCCTACAAGACATCACTAGATACATCCTATCAGTCTGACAGTGAATCATTGATCATTACTTTTTGTGTACGGTTTCTTGAAGTCTTTAAATCATGATTTGAGGACTTCAGTAACTCATCCAGAGGTTATGGATCTATTACAGTAGTGGGTGGGTGAGGTTCTGTGGCCTGCAATGTGCATGAGGTCAGATTAAATGATCATTATGGTCCTTTCTGACCTTAAAGTCTATGAGTAAATAACATGCCAGGTATCTCGGATGAATGTGGTATTTCCTTCACTCAAAAGTCCTCTTCTGCATTTACAGCAATGTGTGATTCACTGCCCCAATGTACACTGCCAGCTGAAGTGCAAGAAGTGAAGATGGGAAAGATCTATCAATCAATAGCTAGATTACTGGTCTGGGATTCAGGAGACATAGGTTCTATCCCTGGCTCTCCTTGCCTGTTGTGACACCTCAGACAAGCTCACTGTAACTTTGCTATTTATAAAATGGTGATAATGGTATTTTCTTCCTGTTTTAAATTACTTAGGGAATCTACAGGTGAAGGTGCTATTTAAGAGCTAGGTATAATTGTTACTTATATTAAAATCCTAAGGTGAGAGACTTGGGGTTTTCTATAGGCCCCTTATGGTCTCTGGTTTGATTCCTCTGTAGTCCCCTTGTCCCGTCAAATTTCCCAACCTCCACCATTGACTTCCTGAGGTTGATAGGACAGTCCTGGCCCTAAGCACTTTAATATTGCGACATTCCCCAGGGTGCAACTTGAACTGCTGTGTCCCCTTAACTCTCCAGCCCGGGTGCCTTTTATGCTGCTTTGCTAGTGAGCCATCCAGGCTCTGTTCACTCACAGTCACCAGCATGTAAAGTCACTCTCAGCTGAAGACATGAATGCTATACCCAACCATCCATGAATAGATACAGGCAACACCCGCCTATCCCTCAGTCCCAACCTTACCCCCCAGAAATGTGCATCTTGTACTGTTCAGTAGCTTACTGGATGGTACAAGTTCATAATTAGTCTGTCATTCCAACAAAGGGTAATAAATATGCACAAACCCTATTGACCTGAGTAGAGATTTCCCAAACACCTCAGTGAAACACACTGGTTTAGACAAAACAGAAAAAAACAAGTTTATTAACTAGAGAAAGATATATTTTGAGTTATTCTAAGTGATAAGACATATAAGTCAGAATTGGTTACAAAAGAAATAAAAAGATAAACATGCAAGCTAATTCTTAAACTTCATCAAGACCCATAAGCTTCAAAACAAAAACCTTTCTCCCACCCAAAAGCTTTTACCAGTCTGTACTAGCTGGAAAAACCTCCAGACCAGGACCACTCCCCCGCAGTTCAATGATGCATCTTATGTCTTTCAAACAATCTTGCTGCAGTGAGTAGAGATGGGGGAGAAGAGGCAATTTGTGTGTTGTGAGTTCTCAATTCTTATACATTTCCCCCCTCTTTGAGGATTACCTGCAGCTGGAGTGTAGACAAAATAGTATCCTATATACATGAAATTTGAAACGCCTTTCAGGTAAATTGTGGCTCACTTTCTTATACCTTCTGTATACGTGAAGTTTGAGCCATCTCAGAAATGACATGTAAATTTTTTGTTTACAGTCTTCCCTGGTGGCAAAGGGTTTTTTCAGGAGTTAATAGTTTTCTAACACTGTTGTCAATCCCTTGTTGTCTATGATGAGCTAGTCAGTGAGCATTCCTCAAAATTACATATTTCAATAGCAAACAGATAGTCAAATGTCATGGCTTTACACACAGTATTGTTATATACATTTTAACAGAATAATGATGTTCGGAAAATTATGAGTATCCAAATGATACCTCTTTTTACACATACTTTTTACAACATATATCATAACCATATAAAAGTGGTGAATATGGGGTACTGTATACAATAGAAAATTCTATGGCAGTTTCAGAAAAAAAATGGAGGATTTACTCAATCAAGTATGAAAATTTCTCTCAGGTTTTAGAAGTGAACATGTGAAAACTGCTTTGTAGAAATTATGGGAAACCTGGCATTTTGACTGGTGAGGACTTTGGCACTCTGGTAAATTTAGAAGACAATATGGAATTTCAGCATCCAGGTGGCAGTGAAATGTTTGGTACGGGAAAGGAGTCTCTTCATACATATCTTTTGCCACACCCATTTTTGCCAGAGCTCAAGGTAATTTTAAATTTGGGGTTGGGAAGGGCACAAAAATTTGAATTCCATCCCATCTACTCAACAACCAGCCACGCCATTCCTCTGTGTATGCCCGTCTATCTGATAATAGCAGATAATCACGTTAGCTTAATGTTTCTACTAGAGTGGTCAAGTCAAGTAGCAGTGAAATATTCTACAAGTTTCATATTTGAACTATCTATTGGATTCAGAGTTGACACCCCATTGTGATGAATGGGTTAAATACATACTTTACTCAGAGCTATTGTGTCAGGCTGTTTGCCTACCCAGGCACTGGATGCTTTTGATTCTGAAGCATAATTAAGCAACAACTTTAGAATAAAAGGGCAATTATGTAGCCATCTGTATGGCTGTATTACACATAGGGCCCTGGTTAATGGTCACAGGTTTTGAGAGAGCAGATGATAGTCAATGAAATTTGGCTGGGTGAAAGGAAATGGTAAATATTTACAACTCAGTTGCTGCTATGCTGTCTTGTACTCTCAAGTCTCCCACATGTAGCATACCACATCTATGCTTTGGAGAGATCAATGGAAATTAATTTGGGTCATTTGCTCAGATTAAACAAACAAGCTCCCAAGAATAGGAACAGCTCCAGGAATATGGCAACAGTTCATCAATACATGCTCAGACTGAAACACAAGAAAAGGGGCAGAGGGGAAAAAAGAGTACTTCCACTATTTTGATGGATGACAATCACTATGCATAGTGAGTTATCAAGAGTGGATTGGCACACTAGTCAGGGTTCTGAGAGTAAGCCTTGTGCTAGCAAAGATAATTCTGCCTTTAACAGTGGCCAGTACGAAATGATTCAAAAAAAGGTTGAAACCCCCACAGTGGAAAATTTTTCATTAACATTCCTACGGAGGAAAATCTCAGGTAGTTAGTGAGTTGCTTGTTGTACATAAAGTAGTTGCCACAAACGTTATGGTTGGCTTCTTCACTACAAAAGTTAACCAAGAGCAAAGTAGTGAGACAACATGCTCGCGAACACCTACAAGATTATTAGATATGACCCTAAAATTCTGCAGAGTTCTGCAGTTCCATTTGAGGGCGGCAGACTGACAGTGAAATGATGATGGGAGCAGTCATACCATCGGGCCATTTCAGAAATTAATGTTTTTACTTTTTATGCTGCTTTTCTGTTAATTATTGCTATGTTTTTAATCCAATTTTCTGAAAAGAAATATTGAGGGTGCTATTTTTTAATCTTCTGTGGCATAACAAATTTTCACTTGCAGATCACTTTTAATGTAGTGTATGTTTGTGTCCCTTCAACATAAAGTATGTATCTCTACTAATCATGGAAGTCCCCTATTCAAACTTTGACCTGACTATTATTTCAGCTTCTTAAATCTCACTGAATCTTCCTTAAATATTTTCATTAACTATACAATGGTAAAATAACTCAGCCTAGGAAATAAAACAAATATCTAGCCTGAGATAGAGCAATATATTACATTTACAATCAAAATCCCAGTAAGGGCAATATGTAGCATATATTTTAATCTGGCTGGCTGTCTTTTCATCAGAAAATTTACTGCAGATAACTATTGTAGCATACAATCTGATACAGGACTCCAGACAGATATTTCTGCTTAAGAAATTAACTCAAATTAATATGGCAATAATTGTTTCAGCTTGGTTACATACATTTGCTAATTAAAAATTGAGGGAAATGTGATTGAGAAGACAGTGACATCTGTTAACAAGCATACACTAATGATTTGGCTGTTCCTCTTGACTTCTGGAAATGTTAAACTGCCAGTCTTGTTGGGTGAATTGCCAAGTGTGGGTTAATCTTTTTCTTTCTTAAAAAGGACACCACTCTTTTCCTCAAAGGTGTCCATACAGGAAAATCATTTGGTTACCTCACACATTTTAAACTACTGTCTGGAATTTTATCTAAGGTAGTGCCCTCATGGGTGGTTGTGGTTTTTGTTTTGTTTTCTTAATATACTTATACACACACATACCCAATCATCCTCCATGGCATTGCCATACATACAAGTACTGAACAATAGTTTATATTGTTAATATTTGTTACTCACAGGCTAGAGACTCATTTCTTTTCTACCCAGTACATAAAGCACAATATTACCTGAATTCCAACCAGAAAGAGGTGGACCAAATCTTAGCCCTAGTCTACACTAGGACTTTATGTAGAATTTAGCAGCGTTAAATCAATGTAAACCTGTACCCGTCCACACGATGAAGCCCTTTTCTTCGACTTAAAGGGCTCTTAAAATCGATTTCCTTACTCCACCCCGACAAGTGGATTAGCACTTAAATCGGCCTTGCTGGGTTGAATTTGGGGTACTGTGGACACAATTCGACAGGTATTGGCCTCCAGGAACTATTCCAGAGTGCTCCATTGTGACCGCTCTGGACAGCACTCTCAACTCAGATGCACTGGCCAGGTAGACAGGAAAAGAACCGCGAACTTTTGAATCTCATTTCCTGTTTGGCCAGCGTGGCAAGCTGCAGGTGACCATGCAGAGCTCATCAGCAGAGGTGACCATGAAGAGCTCATCAGCAGAGGTGACCATGATGGAGTCCCAGAATCGCAAAAGAGCTCCAGCACAGACTGAACGGGAGGTACAGGATCTGATCGCTGTATGGGGAGAGGAATCCGTGCTATCAGAACTCCGTTCCAGTTTTCGAAATGCCAAAACCTTTGTCAAAATCTCCCAGGGCATGAAGGACAGATGCCATAACAGGGACCCGAAGCAGTGCCACGTAAAACTTAAGGAGCTGAGGCAAGCCTACCAGAAAACCGGAGAGGCGAACGGCCGCTCTGGGTCAGAGCCCCAAACATGCCGCTTCTATGATGATCTGCATGCCATTTTAAGGGGTTCAGCCACCACTACCCCAGCCATGTTGTTTGACTCCTTCAATGGAGATGGAGGCAATACGGAAGCAGGTTTTGGGGACAAAGAAGATGATGATGATGATGAGTTGTAGATAGTTCACAGCAAGAAAGCGGAGAAACCGGTTTTCCAGACAGCCAGGAACAGTTTCTCACCCTGGACCTGGAGCCAGTACCCCCCAAACCCACCCAAGGCTGCCTCCTGGACCCAGCAGACGGAGAAGGGACCTCTGGTGAGTGTACCTTTTAAAATACTATACATGGTTAAAAAGCAAGCATGTGAAAGGATTAATTTGCCCAGGCATTCGCGGCTCTCCTGGATGTACTCCCAAAGCCTTTGCAAAAGGTTTTTGGGGAGGGCAGCCTTATTGTGTCCTCCATGGTAGGACACTTTACCACTCCAGGCCAGTAACACGTACTCGGGAATCATTGTACAACAAAGCATTGCAGTGTATGCTTGCTGGCGTTCAAACAACATCCGTTCTTTATCTCTCTGTGTTATCCTCAGGAAAGTGAGATCTCATTCATGATCTCCTGGTTGAAATAGGGTGCTTTTCCTCAGGGGACACTCAGAGGTGCCCGTTCCTGCTGGGCTGTTTGCCTGTGGCTGAACAGAAATGTTCCCCGCTGTTAGCCACGGGGGGGGAGGAGGGTTGAGGGGTAGCCACATGGTGGGGGGAGGCAAAATGTGACCTTATAAAGAAAGCACATGTGCTATGTATGTAATGTTAACAGCAAGGTTTACCCTGAAAGAGTGCAGCCACTGTTTTATAAAATGTGTCTTTTTAAATACCGCTGTCCCTTTTTTTTCTCCACCAGCTGCATGTGTTTCAGTGATCACAGGATCTTCTCCTTCCCAGAGGCTAGTGAAGATTAGAAAGAAAAAAAACATGCACTCGTGATGAAATGTTCTCTGAGCTCATGCTGTCCTCCCACACTGACAGAGCACAGATGAATACGTGGAGGCAAATAATGTCAGAGTGCAGGAAATGACCGGGAGGAGAGGTGGCTGGCTGAAGAGAGTAAGTGGCGAGCTGAAGACAGGGCTGAAGCTCAAATGTGGCAGCAGCGTGATGAGAGGAGGCAGGATTCAATGCTGAGGCTGCTGGAGGATCAAACCAGTATGCTCCAGTGTATGGTTGAGCTGCAGCAAAGGCAGCTGGAGCACAGACTGCCACTACAGCCACTGTGTAACCAACCGCCCTCCTCCCCAAGTTCCATAGCCTCCTCACCCAGACGTCCAAGAACGCTGTGGGGGAGCCTCCGGCCAACCAGCCACTCCACCACAGAGGATTGCCCAAAAAACAGAAGGCTGGCATTCAATAAATTTTAAAGTTGTAAACTTTTAAAGTGCTGTGTGGCATTTTCCTTCCCTCCTCCACCACCCCTCCTGGGCTACCTTGGTAGTCATGCCCCTATTTGTGTGATGAATTAATAAAGAATGCATGAATGTGAAGCAACAATGACTTTATTGCCTCTGCAAGCGGTGATCGAAGGGAGGAGGGGAGGGTCGTTAGCTTACAGGGAAGTAGAGTGAACCAAGGGGCGGGGGGTTTCATCAAGGAGAAACAAACAGAACTTTCACACCGTAGCCTAGACAGTCATGAAACTGGTTTTCAAATCTTCTCTGATGCAAACCACACCCTCCTGTGCTCTTCTAAATGCCCTGGTGTCAGCAGCCAGGTGATTTGCCTCAACCTCCCACCCTGCCATAAATGTCTCCCCCTTACTCTCACAGATATTGTGGAGCACACAGCAAGCAGTAATAACAGTGGTAATATTGGTTTCACTGAGGTCTAAGCGAGTCAGTAAACTGCGCCAGCGAGCCTTTTAAACGTCCAAATGCACATTCTACCACCATTCTGCACTTGCTCAGCCTGTAGTTGAACAGCTCCTGACTACTGTCCAGGCTGCCTGTGTACAGCTTCATGAGCCATGGCATTAAGGGGTAGGCTGGATCCTCAAGGATAACTATAGGCATTTCAACATCCCCAACAGCTATTTTCTGGTCTGGGAATAAAGTCCCTTCCTGCAGCTTTTGAAACAGACCAGAGTTCCTGAAGATGCGAGTGTCATGTACCTTTCCTGGCCATCCCACGTTGATGTCGGTGAAACATCCCTTGTGATCCACCAGTGCTTACAGCACTATTGAAAAGTACCCTTTGCGGTTTATGTACTCGCTGGCTTGGTGCTCCGGTGCCAAGATAGGGATATGGGTTCTGTCTATGGCCCCATCACAGTTAGGGAATCCCATTGCAGCAAAGCCATCCACTATGACCTGCACATTTCCCAGGGTCACTAACCTTGATATTAGCAGATCTTTGATTGCATGGGCTACTTGCATCACAGCAGCCCCCACAGTAGATTTGCCCACTCCAAATTGATTCCCGACTGACCGGTAGCTGTCTGGCGTTGCAAGCTTCCACAGGGCTATCGCCACTCGCTTCTCAACTGTGAGGGCTGTTCTCTCTTGGTATTCATGCGCTTCAGGGAAGGGGAAAGCAAGTCACAAAGTTCCATGAAAGTGTCCTTACGCATGCGAAAGTTTCGCAGCCACTGGGAATCATCCCAGACCTGCAACACTATGCGGTCCCACCAGTCTGTGCTTGTTTCCCGAGCCCTGAATCGGCGTTCCACAGCATGAACCTGCCCCATTAGCACCATGATGCATGCATTGGCAGGGCCCATGCTTTGAGAGAAATCTGTGTCCATGTCCTGATCACTCACGTGACTGCGCTGATGTCGCCTCCTCGCCCGGTATCGCTCTGCCAGGTTCTGGTGCTGCATATACTGCTGGATAATGCGTGTGGTGTTTAATGTGCTCCTAATTGCCAAAGTGAGCTGAGCGGCCTCCATGCTTGCCTTCCGCACAGAAAAAAGGCGTGGAACGATTGTCTGCCGTTGCTCTGACGGAGGGAGAGGCGACTGACGACATGGCTTAGAGGGTTGGCTTACAGGGAATTAAAATCAACAAAGGGGGTGGCTTTCATCAAGGAGTATTTCAAGCAGGACTTCACAGAGGGTTCCAATAAGAAATGGTGCACCTAAGTAATTGTTCTTATTGGAACAAGCAGGTTGGTCTGGCCTCTGATTGATACATGTCTAGATTTACCTTGCTGCACCTTCTCTGTGAGTGACTGCAGTGTGACCTAGAGGAATGAGTCCCCTAGAGGGTGGATGGGGGAAGCAAATGAGTACAAAACAAATCTGGTCTATTTCTTGTTTTGATCCACTCCATCTATCTTTTACATCTTTGGCTGGCAGCAGACTGTGCAGAAAGACTGCAAGCCATCCACATCTCATGGCTGCTCGGCAGAAGATGGTACAGTAGGACTGCTAGCAATCCGTATCGCCTGCCTGCTCACCATAAGATGGTTCAATAGGACAGACTGCAGGACTAAAGAGAATGACCTGGTCAAGTCACTTCTAATGTAGCCCTGCACCCATGTCTTTCCAGGCACTCCTGGCCAATGTGGCCAGGAGCACCTCGGACATGACAATGACGGCTACCAGTCCTATTGTACCTTCTGCTGCCACAAGGCAAGGGGTTGCTGCTGCTGTGTAGCAATGCAGTACCACGTCTGCCAGCACTCAGGAGACATATGGTGACTGTTACCTGAGCAGGCTCCATGCTTGCCGTGGTATGGCGTCTGCACAGGTAACTCAAGAAAAAAGGCACGAAACGATTGTCTGCTGCTGCTTTCACGGAGGGAGGGAGGGAACAGGGGCCTGACAATATGTACCCAGAACCACCGCGACAATGTTTTAGCCCCATCAGGCATTGGGATCTCAACCCAGAATTCCAATGGGCAGCAGAGACTGCAGGAACTATGGGATAGCTACCCACAGTGCAACACTCCGGAAGTCGACGCTTGCCTCGGTACTGTGGAAGCACTCCGCCGAGTTAATGCACTTAATGCACTTAGAGCATTTTCTGTGGGGACACACACACACTCGAATATATAAAAACGATTTCTAAAAAACCGACTTCTATAAATTCGACCTAATTTCGTAGTGTAGACATACCCTTAGAAAACTATACCCATGTGCTAGAAATGCTTTTTTATTCATTAAATTTGTAAATTGAGACTAGGGCTACTACCTGCCCCGGTTTTCCCAGGATCATCCTTTTTTTGACATAGCTGTCCAGGGAAATCTCTGAGTCTTCCCAGACCTTTAAAAGTCCTGGGTTTTGTCAGTTGAATCACCTCTCAGGCTGCTCCTGGGGATCTTGTCTTCCTGGTCTTCCACAGTGCTACTGCTCCTCCTCCCTCCCATCTGCTCTGTGGCCCCCCAGCAGGCTCCATGAAGTAGCCCCTACTTCATACCTGATCAACATGCCGCTGAGGGCAGGGAAAAGAGCTCAAGGCAGCAGCTACAATGCACCTTGTTCCTCACTATGGTGGCTTCTGTTCCTGCTCATTGGGGCCCTGCTCCCACTCCTGGGAGCCATCTTCTATTCCCTCCTCTTTTTGTGCTCCCCTTCATCAGCTGAGATATGTCCCTTTTTTGTACCTCAGAGTGGCAACCCTAAAAGGCAACCCTTACTTCTAGCCCAGCCTGACAGACATTCTACATAGATGCACCAGGGACACCATTTAGGAGGGGCAGGGCGGACTCAACCACCCTCCCCTCTGCTCCCCGCCAAGTTTCATACCACCAGCTGGGAGTGACGCCACTTGCTCCTCTCCCTCCTCCCCTCCCTGGCCTATTCTTTGCTCAGCAAATATGCACTAGTAGACACAGGGCTGCTCAGTCAGGGGAGGGAGCTGCTGCCCCAGGCACATTCAGGGGATAATTATCCTGACAGACATCCAAGCTTTGGAAGTTTCAGGCTGCAAGAACAGGGCTGAAGAATGACCGCCTGTAATCTTTCCCTGCGGTGAAGAAACAAGCATGTGCTGTCACACCACAAATATTGTTTAAATTAAACTTAAAACTTTCCCTTTTTTTCCAATGCTCTAATTTTTTTAGTGTATGGCAGTACCCCAGTGTGGCCATTTATTCTGCCATTTAATTTCACTTGTCTGTGAGCATCTTTCCTTTGTCTACAATGGGCTTTGGGTCGGGTTACCAAGTAGGTCCATACAGGCTGTTACACACAAATGTTGAATCCTCTGTGAATGCCTTGATCTTACCAAGTCACCCCAGGATTGCACTTTCCTAGGACCTTTTCCCCAGAATTCCATTTGAGGAACTGCTGGTCCTTTATATGTGCAGATATAAGCAACTGCTCCCCTCAAGCAGCCATGTTAGAGCTGTGTGTCTATTGTGCTGCATGTCCTTCTTTTCCAGTTGGGAAGTAATCTTAGCTCCTGCTGTACTTACTCTTTAATATTTCTGAGGGTGACAGTCTCACAAACTTGAGTACCATCCGTGAATTTCATTGAAGTGTTGTTTACTCTCTCAAATCCTTACAGCAACACACTAGAAGCCTCCTTCCAACTTAATCCTTTGTATTTATCATAACTATTTGTATAAACTCTTCAGTGAACAGAAATCCAAGCCAATCTGAACAATTTGTAAGATTTGGCTGCCAACATTTGCTAACATCCATCATTTAATTATACTCGATAGTGATTCTTTTTAAAGGTATAGAACAACCTGTTAAAAAAAGGTTAAATAAATAGATTGGGCTAGTTTTTTAAGTGACTGTTGACTATTGATGCAATGGAAAGTAGCCCCTGGAATCATGGTTAAAGTTGCCCCCTCTCAAAAATAGCCCAGGGAAGGAATTAAGACTCACTCCTAGTTCCTTCCCTGGTGTCCCTCCCCTTTCTTTGGGCTGGGATAGTGAGGAGGAAAGTAATTTACTACAGCGCCTTCCAAGCAGCTCAGCTCTTGTGACAGGCACATTGGAAAATGGACTCAAGGTTTCACCCACTCTGTAACCTCTGTTCTCACTTGCTGTCAGGGGGAGTAGTGGTCCGAGGGAACCAGCTCTACCCTGCTCCCCTGTGGCCAGAGCCATGATCCAAGTAGGTCACAAGGGAGGATGGGAATGCCTGCATGGCCAAATAGTCACAATCTTCACAAAATACTACAGTACAATAATACAATATTACTATCCATCGTTAAATATTCTATCAAAATTATATCCACATTTTATAAATGTTCGCTACAAGCTAACACTATCACCATGACAAATATTTTAGTTATATCCTAACAGTCTAAAACACACAGAAACTAGACAATAAAAACCTAAGGCTGCCTATCATCATCCTGAAACTGTACAACTTTTTTGTTTTGTGTGTATGTGTGTAGTTAATCTCTAAATGATTAAACATTTTAAATGTGACATTACCCTAGATCCTGCATAAAGAAGTGCTAATTTCTAGTCACTGAAGAACTTGATGTGTCTTTTTAATTTCAGAATATAACTTGAGAAAGTAAACCCTTGTTTGAATTTTAAATTAACACCTTCTTCAAATGGATAATTTTTACTGTTTTTAATCTATTGGAAACTACCACCTGCAGTTCAGTATATTTATTTTAATTCTATTTAATGAGGGGTTATACAAATTCTGGTTGAAAGAGCTATTGAACTTTTTCAACCATTCCATTTATAACTGAATGTACTCATGTTTGGAGACCTCTTTTTAACAATCACCATGGTCTCTGACCAACAGTGTTGCTGAAAAAAGAAATGCAATTTGCCCTTATCTCTGACAATTAATACACCTACCTGAATGTCAGAGATTGTACTTTGAGAGAGACTGAGATATGCTACAAATAAGTTTTTTGTCATCTGATCTATGTCTGGAAAATCCATTAAGTCACTGGTTCTCAAACTTTCATACTGGTGACCTCTTTCACAGAGCAAGCCCCTGAGTGTGACCCCCCTTATAAATTAGAAACACATTTTTATATATTTAACACCATTATAAATGCTGGAGGCAAAACAGGGTTTGGGGTGGAGGCTGACAGCTCTCAATCTCCATGAAATAACCTTGCGACCCCCTGAGGGGTCCCAACCCCCAGTTTGAGAACCCCTACATTAAGTTATCCTACACAGGAAGGATGGTTAGGTTAAGGGAGTAGTTTCCAAGGCAATCCACCAACTGCATTTTTTCATTTTTTTGCAGCCCATGGTTACATATACCTTCCATCCCAACACTGCAACCCTAATCCCAGCCCAGTGCACAGGGGACATGCTGGGCAGGGGGCAAATTTAAGTAAGTGGTGTTATAACAGAGAGATGGCCAGGCCAAACCTGAGTGGTGCTGTGACCCTGTGCACCAGGTCACAATGTTTGGCATGTGGAGCTGGACCCATGGAATAGGAGCCACTGCTGTGAAGTGAGTGTGAGATGAGCATGCTCTCCCAATCTCCTTTTCCTTTGGGGCTTCCCCACTGTACCAGGCTGGGAGAGGTATATGTTTGCATAGGCCTGGGCATAGTGACTGCTTAATTTGGCCCTGGATATAATGGTCTACCTAGAACCTTCCTGCAACATACTGATAGGTCAGGACATACCACACCACATGGGAAAGGCTGCTTTAAGGTGAAAGGACCATGATTTCAGAGATGTGGTTTCTATTCTGTGCTCTGTCACTGACTTTTTGTGCGACTTTCGTCAAGTTACTAAATTCCTCTTGTATACATTAAAGATAATACTGTTTTGAGACTTAATCATTAATGTTTGTGAGGTATTTAGATACTACAGTGATGAGTGTCCACAGAATTAACAGTAAATACCAGTTTTCTGTAAACATTAAACAAGTTGTCCATTTCATAACCACATGTGTGCATAGCAGGAATATATTAATTACATGAGCCTGCATTTTAAAATGTATTTCTAAGAACATCCGCCATCCATCAGAAACACACAGAATGCTGGATTACCTATGGCTGAGTATGCTTTTGAGGGGAACACAAGTCAATTAGATCAGAAGTTGCGCTGATTCCCTCTGGTAAAGGATGCATCTTGAGACACTGGGGATCCAGGTCCACACGAAAAACTAACCAGAAAGTTTGTTAATTCTATAGTCAGTGGAAAACATTTCACTCATTCCACTGAAATGAGAAGTTTCTTTCATTGTCTTGACTTTTTAAACTAAAGAAATATTTGTGCCATTAAATAACAGTGCCCTCCAAAACTATGTGCAATAGCTACATCCAGCTGATACATACACTATTTTTCCCACTTCTGGAGACAGAGTAGCAGCACCCAATCTGTGTCTCTATGCTATACAAACTGCATATGTCCTTTGTTACATATTCTTTCTTGCCAGATGAAACTTTCCGCTAGCAAACCATAGATTGAATCAATCTTCAAGAGCACCTACCTACTCTCTGGGCTTTCAGTAGTTGTGGGGATGCATTTTCTAGGATATCCTCAAGACTGTGGTGCTTTCAGAAAGGCTGGCTGGAAATTTTCTGTCAAAACTTTTTCTGTTTGTTGGAAAATTGTTTTTTTTTTTTTTCAGTTATATAAGTGTTTGTGGAAAGTGTCCGCTTTCCTTTAAAGATTTTTATTTTTTGTCAGAAAACTGGAAGCCCAGATGTTTTGGGGTTTGGACCTCTCTTTCTCTCTTTTTTTTTCTGGTAATGAAAAGTCAAAAATTTGAAGGAAATTTTCTGCAGAACCACCTCCCCCTTTATTTTCTGCAGAGCCAAACCTGTTAAGAAAGTGGCTACCATCAGCATTACTGGTTGTCCCAAAGATAATATTTACAACTTCTTCAGGGCAGGAACCATACATTTCCTTTGTGTCTTATACAGACCTATGCATGCTACCTGTGTTCAGCAAACAATATTAATATAGGTAATGGGGATGGAAGCAGAAGTAGGGTGGCAACTATACTTTCAATAAGAAGTCTACAACCTGAGCAGACAGATCAAAAGACAATTTCAGCAATGCGCTTGACAAAACAAATATCAAATTCTGTGATATATGAGAAAGTCCTAGACATCAGCCAGCAGTACACACAATGGGATTATACATTATGTCATTCATGCCAAAAAATTGACAAAGCTGTAGCTTCAGTTACAGGTGTAATTTATGTAACTAAGGAATCTTGTCAATATAGAGGCAAATAATGGACATGATAAAATTTATGCCATAATCCAGAGTGAAAAGTTCCAGCGTCTGGGTGTTCCTTCAACATGCAGAACCACGGTACAATAGTCACTCAAGGTATGTTTTCTGTTCTGTTGACACCCTAAATATCAAATTTAGAGCCCATATTATTCCTATATTGCCCACCAGCTACCCGGAACCTGATGTATGACACTTGAGATCTACACAAGAAATCTGTCTGCTGGGTCCTCCTTCCCAAGTCAGATCATAGAACTAAAATGCCTCTGGAAGATGAAATACTTATTACAAAAGTATGGATTGGTACGTTAAATATATGTGAAGCAACAAGTGCCAGCAGAACGTTTCAGATAAGAGATACATCAGGTGCTTGCAGTGCTAATAGATCAAACATTCAAGACTTATGTATCCCCCATCCTCTGTGAAATGATACATAGATAAATTTGGGCATAAAAAAGATAGAAGAACAATTGGCAGAGCATAGGCAGCTACTTCAGCAACTTTTACTTCCTTGTTGTACTCCAGGATTTCACAGCAGTGGCAACAGCAATTCTGTGACTGAAGGTATCACAGGCATCAACCTTTTGAGAAATGTGGTTCAGATTGTTGTAATGCCATTCAAAGGCGGAGCAATCTATGTCTGTAATACTGTGCTACCACCTCATTGAGCCATTTAAGGTTAATAAGACTTGTCCATTAGAATCCTGGAAAGGAAAAACAAGTCTGTTGGCTTGACCTTATCATTTCAGCTCTTGAATTGTTATGTTGCCTGCCAACAACTGTGTATTCCGAATAGATATTTGGCATAGCAGGAAACATAATAGACCAGAGATCCAGACTGCTTCCACAAAAAGCAGAGCTGCTGGCAGTTTAGAAAGTCAATCTGCCAAAACGTAATTACACAGATAAGCATACCCTTGTTGGAAACAATGCATCACTCTCTAACGAAATAGACAACAACTAAGGCACATTAAGATAAATGCCTGGGATTAACTGTTTGTGACTTATCCTTCTGTCACGGAGTGTGGGGGAGTCAGGGCCCTGCACCCCTCTTCCTGGGATTCACAGTGACTCTCAGCCAGCGAGTAAAGAGGAAGGTTTATTGGACAATAGAAATACAGTCTAAAACAGAGCTTGTAGGTACAACCAGGAACCTGGGAAGCTGGGAGCTTAGACCCCAGCCTTGGAGCTCCCTGTGTTCCACCACCCAGCACAAAACTGACACCAAAACCCCTCCAGCAGGCTCTCTCCTCTTGCCTTTGTCCAGTTTCCTGGGCAAAGGTGTCACCTGGCCCCACTCCCTTCCTGGCTCAGGTTACAGGCTCATCCCCTGCTATCCCATCCCCAATGCAAACAGTCCCAGTAGAACTAGACGACATTCCCCAGTCAATCCACCCCGCTCCGTACTGCTTCACACCTTCATCTTTGCCCCAAATGGTTTCTTGTTTTAACTAGGCACCCTAATTTCAGGGGAATGGTTAGTTAGTCCACTGTGATTTTATCATCTTTATCCCAGGCTGTAAAAAAGCTCACTCACAGAACAGTGACCAGACAAGGAATAACAAAACAATCAAGAAAACCTACTTATTTGAATATTACAAATAATTAAAGATCCTAAATCCAAATATGTCAGTTAGGACATTATATAAGAATAACATGGTCCTTGTCATGTAAGCTATCACCATGGAAGAACCCTACACTTCACCATCTTGTTGGGAAAAAATGGCACCTAACATAAGGTACCTAAAACCCTATTTAAGCATCAAAGTGGTTCATTTCTTTGGCCCCAACTCCCATTCTTTCTAGAGCTGCTTGACACCTGTGAAGATAAAAGATCTTAAATATGGATTAAAATGCCTAATTTAATATTCTCAAATTTAAAAAACATGGGTTGTCACTAACTGTTTGAAAATGCAAGTTTGTGAAGTTTGCAAAGAGTTGAATGATGCCAAGTTTTTTAAAATCTAATATTAATCATTTGGATGCCCTTTGGATATGTTTATATAAATTATACCTGTGTAGCCTTGTCATCATATAGCATAGAGGTATTCCCTGTTAAATCATTCAAAAATACAACGTTTCTTTCCCCTGGGCAATGCTCTTCTCATTGTTAATGCACGGGACTAAGAGGTAAGATGTGTGTTTGATTTCCACCTATGCCATAGGCATTGGAGAAGCCATCTGTGCCTCATTTTTTCCTTACAGAGGAAATTTCATTAAGGCTTATTTCATTGTTGTTTAAAAAGTGATAACAGGTCCTTGGATGGAAAGTGAGTGCAAAGTGTAATTATTAAATAAAGAGTAACTGCTAGGCTGGAATTGCAATACATCATGAATGCCTCCAACATTTTGATCAGTTACTTTATGAAAATTCCTTGGACATTTAAGGACCACATTTTTGAAGGCTACCTCCAAATTTGTGTCCCCAATTTTGACCACCCAATTGCTTATCTGTATAAAAACCTGCTCTAACATAGGCCAATGGCATTTGAACTTCCCAATAAAGGGAGTTAACTGCTCTTCCACTTAATATGCATGTTCAAAGGCTACCTGTGAGTATACAATAGAAGGTGCACAGCTCTAACAGTCTTCTTATTCAAACACAGTTCTTCGTATTTGGAGGATACATTTCAAGTTGCCACTTATATAATTAACCACTAAAGGATAAGGCATAGAGAGAAAAGGTAATACATTAATGCAATGTTATCAAATGTTATTCAATTGAAGTATTGATTTCATCAGTGGTAAATAAGTTAGGTCTCAAGCAACAATCTCACCTTCAGGCTTGTAAGTACTTTAATTATGTACTTGGTGTTTTACAAAAACAAAGTATGTTTGTGTTCTTTATCACTATCAAACCCATAATATTTCTGTCATGAAATGATTTCCTTTTATATGGATTAGTTATGTAAATATTATGCAATCTCATTTATCCCTGCAAATTAAATAATTGCTTCATTGTTGACTAATGGCTCCACTGAATGAGAGATCTTGTACATTAGAAGCTAAAGTATTAGGCATCTTTCAAATGGCCTAATAAAAAATCTTATTTGTTTATGGAAATTGGGAAAGAATTATACTCAAGCAATAGAGCCAGACAATGAAACAATATGAAATGTTCATGAGATAAATAGAGAGCAGAGAACCTTAGTATGGGCTACCAGCAGTGGAGGATTATTGCTATAAATTATCCTGTTTTAAGAAGTGTGAGATGGGGTCTGCTTATCCTGCACTAGTCCAGACAGGGTTAAGCCCATATTATTGCCTCCCTGGTGGGACTGGGCATGCTCCAAATGCCCAAGCAGTATAAAGGGAGGAAGCCCAGCTCATTCTGGGCTGGAGGCTGCAGGGGAAGGACCTGTCTTGGAAGCTCCTGTGGAGGGCTAGCCAGAGCCCCTGACTATGCCGGGAATCGGAGCCTCCCTGGGCCTGCTTGAACTCCAGCAACTGGAGGAGCTACAGGAGGTGACTGGCCCAGCTGACCACGGAGAATCCAAAGTCTCATGGGAGAACCACTGTGTTCACACCCTATGCACTATTGTAGTAATCTTTGCACAGAGTCTGCCTTCTGAGGTATCATTTGAAAACTTATTTTGCTCATCAGTAGTATCATGGTAAAATGCATATAGCAATATTAGGTGCAAAGTTATGAACACATACTGAAATCATGACTGAAGTGTGTTTCCCAGAGAAGTCTTGGGAGTGGCTAAGCCAGTTTCTTAAAAAAAGGGGAAGCAGCTGATGCCCTAACCAAGTGTCAACAAAGCTGATAGGCCATCACCTATCAAGTGGCCATTCTCTGGCAAGAAAGTGTGGGAGGGGCAAAGAAACAGCAGAAGAACCCCCCATCTCTTGGTTCTCAGCAGGAAATGCTTTTCAAAGAGGGACTGAAACTTTCAAAATACCCCTCTTTCTCTTCATGCATCTCAGAAGAAAAAAGGAAACAGCTGTTGGACTCTGGGGGAGTGTCCTGACTTGAAAGTTTGGTGAGTAATGCTGTTGGAAGCGTGTGTTGAGACACTTTGCTTTGAATCTAGTATAATTTGTTAAACTAGGCATTAAAAAGTATTTTATCTTGTAACCATTTCTGACTGTTATGCCTCATTGCTTGTACTCACTTAAAATCTATCTCTTGATAGTTAATATTTTTTATTGTTTAATCTAATCCCAGCATGTTTAAATTAACTCTAGTTAAGATAACAACCTAGTGTATATTATTTCCTTAAAGGAATAGCAGACTTAATATATTTGGACTGTCCAGTATAGGGTTTGGCAGTACAAGGTATACACAAAATACAGGACTGGGATCATGTTGGGGTCACCCTAAAGTACAACCAAGGATGACGAGAGCCAGAGAGTGGTGGCAGGCTGCAGTTACACAGACACCCAAAGTGTGGCAGTTCAATGATGAGACAGAACACAGCTTTATGCAAGCAAGCAGGCTGGTCAGCTGAGATGGGCTGTTCTGCCCCCCGCCTTCCACCTTCTCCTTTTATTATATTTCTCCCCCCTAAGCATTACACACTGCTACTGCAAAAAGATACACAAAGGAATGTATGACGTTGATTAATATACTTATTTACCATCTTTTATCTACTACAATCCTGGTTCTCAGGCCTTGAGCCCAGGCTAAGAAAGCTTCCCACAGTTACTGTCCCAACAATCAAGTTCTCATGGTTCATATCTAGCCCTTGTCCTTGGATAGAGCAATGTGTGCATTGCTTCTACAAAACAGTCAGGGTGTGCCCTGCCTGCTTCCAGGTGGAATAACTAAACATGAACCCTTCACCCAAAGTGTGTGACTTGCATGCTGGAAGGCTGTTTGTGAGTGGCCTGGGGTGGGAGCTATTATCAGAAAGGTATTGTAAGGCACCCAAGGTTGCCACGCAGGGTAACATAAGCCCTCAATGATCTGGAACCGCACTCTGGTATGTCACAGTGGCACAAATTTAAAAGCAAGAGCATGGGGAGATAATGTTAATGGGAACATAAGGCTAAGAAGCTTCATGGTAGAAGTGGACTCTTCAAAGTAATGTATATAGTAATGCAGAATATCTTCACATGAATCATCCTGGTTACACTGAACATCTTTTCCCATCAGTCATCCTGTATTACTATATCTCAATGAATAAGTCTTAATAAATAATTTATTAAAAGAATGTTGCTTCTTTTCCTGTTCATGAATTGCCCATGAACAGACCATTGTCTCATAATTGTTCCAAATTATTCTTGGAAACTATACATCAATGCCAATAAACAGTTCTTGGTGTACAGCAATCTTGTGATCACTCATCATGGATATTTGAAATTAAAACTCTCTAGTTGGCTATCTAAATCATATGGTTTGGTCTCTGTCCATCACGGGATAAACTTATCACTTTCTCAGAATCAGAATTTTTCGTGTGACTGCTCATGAAAAGTGAGAATTAAATTTATCAATATTAACTAAAAATCCAGATTCCGTGAATATCCCGGCCAGTGGCATTTAGTCACTATGTCAAAGTTTAACAATGAATACTTGCAGGAAAACAACACAAGAGGAACAAACAGTCAAATAAATTGATTTAAATTTTTGAAGTATTTGTAGAATTTTCAGGAAGCATTCACCCAAACTTTAATATCTGTATTTTTCTTCCACTACTGTCTGCCATAGAAAAAGTCGAAAAGAAGGTACAGTAACAGATATATTAGTAAATCTCATTTCTACCAGAGATGACAATACATGGCACAATTGGTAAACTGAACTTTTTTGATTTTGTGAGCTTAATATTAGAACTTCAATTTTATTTTAATAGGGCTTTTAAAATTTATACTACAATACATTACCAATATTCTTCTAGTTTTAACCCATTAAATACTACACACCAAAGAGTATGAGAGACTGTCAGGAAAAAATGTTTGTCATCTCACTGATTTTTACTTTGTAAATCTTTAAAAAAAAAAAAACACTTTGTCCATGTGCACAGAGCCATCAACTGAAAGTTTTGCATTGGCATCACCTTGAATTGAGTCTTAAATATAAGTTATCACACAGACAACTTAATAATTGCTAACTGATGTAAAACGGTCAACCCAAGTAACTAATTAAGGAAACCATAGAATAATGTATTGCACTGAGATTGCTGCAAAATCTAGGTATAGTGAGGTGAGTTACTAAAAAAAAAATAGTTTTAATTGACAGTTTTCTTGCATTTCTCAGGTTCACCTTATTAGGCCAAATTTATTTTCCATATAACTCTGTTGGCTTCAATGGTGTTGTACCTATTAAAGTCAAGACTTTCTATTATTATCCAGTGGTTACTTTTAAAGTTAGCAATTGCCTTAAGGGGCTAAATAGTGTTACCACAATATTTTCAGGATTTCCTGGGTAACCCTATTTGTATTGAGATTACGTACTTTATAAACATGCAGAGGTGTTTGGAACCAGAATTATGGTTCAAGCCAAATGCATTTAAATTTAGATCTATGAATTATTTCAAGCATTGGCATGGGACAACAACATATTCTGAAGGATAATAGTTATTTTTTCTCTAAACCATGAATTGAAGGAACATTATTCCAAAATTCTCTACATGTGTCTGATCCTGAAGCCCCTTATTACACCATCAGCTTTAGAATCTGCTTAACTGCAGATGAAGCAGAACTAAAAGGAATCATTTCAGTTACCAGAGTAAAATAGAGAGACTTTAAAGACCCCAATGTGTTTCATAGGTCAAGCCATCACTCAAGAAAAAAAGATTATTAAATGTCATTTTCTAGAGGCATGTCTAGTTAATTTGCAATAAAATCAGTGACTATTGTACTTTTCTGTCTTCCTTGTTAATGGTAATACGACTTATTAGCTTAATAGGAAATCAACCTCTTTCCTTTTTTAGACTATTATAGTAAATTAATCATGTATCAAGACATGGACACAAAATATTGCTTCAAATAGCTACTTAATTCTCTTGACAATCATTCAAAATTAGGTGCTGCAAGTGCAGATAATTAATTGATTTTGAACAGACAAATTCGAAGAACTTAACTATCCTGGATTTTTAAATTTAAGAGCGTACAGCATAGTTAATACAGCAGCTGAATAATGCTCTGTAAATGAAATCTATCACAGACTCAAACAGAGAAATTACTACTTCTTGCACTTTTTCTTTTCTTTTTCATTGTGATGCATTTAAGAATTGTCAATCTAAAGTGTACATACAAGTATAAAGAGATAAAAGTGAAATTATTTGAATAAATTCCAAAATAACTGATTAAGATTAGGGTTGTTTTGATGCTGAATTCATTAAATGGATTTGAGTACATTGCATAGACATGTAGTTCATAGATAATGTAATTCACAAATTTGTCATGCTCCCCTAGCTCTCTGCCTTTTAATTCCTGCCCCAGGCTGCCTAGTTTTAATGAGCTGGTGGTAGTGTTTCTCTCTCCCCACCTAGAAGCAGTAAAAGATATATGGGGGAAGGAAGTATGGCCTGTTCTCCTTCCCCTTTCCAAAATAGCAGCTGGCTTTATCAAGTGGTCCAGCCACCTTAACATCTCCCTGCTGTCCACCACACTATGACCGTACTCTGATCTAACACCTTATGGAGCTCCTCAATTAGAGATAGACCATGCACTTGGCAGCACAGAGCAGAAATTTCTGAGCAACAGAGAAGCGCTGGAGTGAAATTGCCATACCTCATTTTCAAAGGTAGCCGAAACTATTAGTGGTCTTCATCCACATTTGATATTTGTTATTTATTCAGAGATTCTACGTTATACGGTCACTAAGGTGGCTTGCTTACAGCTTGCCATACACGTTACTCATGCTATGCCTGTGCACTCCTCCCTTCCTTGTCATGAAATTGTCTAGAAAATGGAAAACTACAAGATAAGAAATCACAACAGTGATAGCTACTGTGGTCTTTCACAAATCAAGATTCCTTTCTCTTACAGGTACTCTCCCTGGGAAGGGAAAAAATGAGTTTCCTCTCTACAAATTGATGACTGCATGCTGGACTGCGGAGCACAGTAGGTGCAATGCCCAGAGACGACACTAAACAGTGGAGTGAAGCTTGATATATATTGATTGATGAACTCAAATGTACCACAACCACCTGGGATGTGCACAAAACTAGGTAACTGATTACTCTAATCCAAGCTGCACCATTCATATTCAGTGTGCTTCACTCACTCTGAGGATCTGAACCTGTCTTTCACTGTGGCAGCCCTTCTTCTGCCCAATGTCTGAATGATGATAGAGGGTATTCTTAGTACTCTCCTTGTCAAGGTCATGAAAAAGTCATTGTTTCAGGCACATTCTTCTGATTACCCAAGAAGAAATATCCTTGATCTTCCATTGTTCCTCTTATCTTTCACCCTTTGATTTCCATAGCCTCGAAATTTAATTTCTCTTTCCTGCTACAATTCACTATCCATTTAATTCAATCTCTATCTCCTTTTGTTCCATTACTTGCTTTCTTACTCCTGTGAATTGTTTCTGCTTTTACCGCACATATTGCAATCTGACCCTATTATCGCCTAATTCTTTTTTTCTTCTCACACCCCATTCTTGAGCTATATTTTTTACACACAGTTTATTTTATGCACCACATTGGCTACCAACCAACTACACTGTACTAATTTGTAGTCCACACAAAGCTACATGACAGATTATCTTCCTGAGTTGTACATTCTGTATAACAACATATATTTAAAATGTGAAAAAAGGCCAGACCATGTTCAGCAGTACAAAGATGTGATACCTACATAAAAGCTTAAAAAATGGTTAGACATTAAACCTGAGACAACTAAGGGTAATTGCTCTCTTTTTATAATAGCAATGGGTGAGACTATACTGTCATACTGATTTTGCGGCCCTTCTCCTAGACAATCAATTTAGTTATAGCAAGAGAAAGGAAGGGTGCAAAGGAGTGGAAAAGGACAGAAGTTTTACAAATGTCACTTCACAGCAACCAGATAAAATGTGTGCTCCAAGAAGCAATTTTCAGAACATTGATGGAGGTATAGTCACATGACTTCCATTAAAGTACATGGGAATCTTTTGGCCAATAGACCACGGACTTTAGGAATAAGAGGAGCCCTCTGTGCAATTGGAAGGAGTACAAATGGTAGCATAGCATGGAAGAGAATTTGAGAGAGTAAAATTGACCTCTTCTCTGTTCTATGGCAATTGTAGTTCAAAATTTAAATCACAGTTAAATCAGAACCGCTTTTCTGAGGCCTCCTTGATAAGGGACAGTCAGCTTGATTCTCCCATGCCTGGTTTCTACATTTCCACATTTGTTTTGTTTAATTGGTTTATCCATTGATTAGTACAATGGATAAACCAAGTTACGTACTATTTGCCCTCCTGTGAGTTTCAGCTTCATTAACACATACCTCTAAGGAAACAGTGCAAGCATCACTGAGCCCTCCACATTACTTGCCCAAAGCACAGCACAAATAAGCTCTCCATCAGGAATTGAGTTTGAGTAACTGTAGCTTTACTGAAATCCAGTAATAATTATAGAAGCCTTGGGATGTCCTTTTAGGCAGATAAAAAGACGAGTTACTTTATCATAGCTTAAATTTCCAAACTGGTCTCAGATATTAATGAAAACAACTCAGTTTCTCAATGTATTGTACCTTTTAAGACGGACTGATGTGCGTCCTTGGTTACCTATCCATTTATTAATGACACTGAAGGTTCAAATTGTATAGATTAGCCTGGAACTACTCTTCAGTGCACCAGAGATCTGCTTTTGAGCTTTCATGACTTGACATCGACCAACCCTCATAAAGCTGTAACAGACAATAACCTAATCTCAGACTTCCATCATTGAAAACAGGAGAAAGAAGTGCCCTCTTATAGAAAAGGGCCATTTTTTTTCACTCCCACCTCTTGTTTGTCTTTCCAGTATAGTTGTCAATCTCCTCATCTCGACATTGTTTCGATTCTGCAAAGACAAAAGGCGTATCAGACAACTGCAGCTAATTGCAAGGCCAAAAGACAACACACACACACACAGAGCAAATTTACTAACAGGAACAATTCAAATTAGCAGAAACATGGGGCACATGCTGAAATAGCTCACCTTCTGTCCTGTAAGTAGTTTCTTTACTATTAGTATTGAAGGCACCCATATGGAAGTACAATGCACGTCTTTCTGCCAATCGTATATCCATAATATACTCTTAACATAATACTGTGACAGATATGGCAATTTTCTACAATATCCTTGAAAGACCTTATTGTAAGTTTATGCTTTATTGTGGTCCATGATTGCATGTAATCTCTTGGGGGAGGGAGGTAGATGTGACCAATATAAGACTGATGTAAGAGTTCAAAAGACTATACTGAGAGTGTGCCAGACAAGTATGGACTTTTTGGACAATACATGGTTAAGTGGATTTCCTGGGGAATCCCTAGGGAGGGGTTAATCCAAATTCCCCAACTCCAGTTATACAAAAATTCAGCCTTTTGAAGCTGCACCTTGAGGTCATTATCTATCAGGGACAGACCTGCAGGTAGACCAAGAAAGGATACAGCTGGAGAGGGACAGACTAAGTCTGAAAACACAGTGCTTGAAGACTGGGAGCTCCAGTACTAGCATGAGGAATACCAGTGTCAGCACAAGAGACAACAGGAGAAGGAGAAGCAGTGCTACATTAGGAGAGAGAGAAGGACAAGAAGCATCAAGATCAGCTTGAGATGGAAAGACTGCACAGCAAAACTCTAATCTGGTAGGTGAATCCAAACTCCATGTACCTATCCCAGTGGGTGGCATAGACACGAAATTATTTCCTCTGTTTATGGAAGGGGATGAAATGGTTATGTTTTCAATGCCCTTGAAATAGAGTGTGAATTGAACAAGATGGGGCATGGGAACATGATCCAGTGTCTGGCTCCACTACTTTCCATGACTAAGGCCTTGGACATCTTCACCCTTATGGGCAGAGAGGATTATAATGATATCTGATTAGAGGCTATGAAAACAAGGTTTGTTGCAAAATGTTAAACTGACCCCTGAAACACACAGGTCAAGGTTTCAGGGAGTTCAGTAAAAAGGGCACATGACCGATTGATGAGGTTTCAGCTCAAATTAGCGATTACATAAAACAATAGAGAACTAGTTAGCAGTTTACCATGGTCCAAGAGTTTAATTAATGGGTTTAGAACAATTCTATAAAGTCCTCCCTGCACCACCCCCACCCCCACTTTCAGACCTGAAATTGTGATTAACAGACAAAGCTCTTAGGGATGTGACCATCACTGGGAAACAGGCTGACCAATATGATGGTCATCTGCACAAGTTTGAGATGAAAAGGAAGGGAGATGAGCATAGAGCTGACCCCCACAAACATGACTGCCCCAGAAGGAAGAGGAGGCTTAACCAGACCTGCACGGGAGGCAAATCTTAACGGGATCCCCAAAAAAGGAACCAGGGGAACTTACCTGTTTTTATTACCCCAATACTGGTCATTAGGCAAGACAATGCCCAATGCTTAGGGATACCAGGGTCTTGTGGTAACCCGTAATGGGTCCAAATGGAAGTGATCCCACCATCAGTGGAACCAGAACCAGTCTCAATAGTCCCACCTGTAAACCTGACCTAGTCAGACCCCAAAGAAAAATCAACTAAACATTGTTTCCCATTGGAAGTGGATGAAGGGACACTAGGGTCTAAATAACTCTGGTGCACCAAGAGATGGTGGACCTAATGAGGATCATCCTCCTCTGCCACCAGGTATGTCATAGTTTCAGGGTAACTGCACCTGTATTTCCCCCTCTGTAGTCCCTCAATGGCTCCCACTTAAAGGTTTCTGGTTCCCAGATGTCATGTCTTGGATGCAGACCCATGTTTCACTCCCTCCTGACTGGGGATTTTAAGGCCACACAGCTCCCTGCCTTACAGTGTGATGCCCCCACAAGCCAGATTGCCTCAAAAGGTCAGCACCTGTGTTTTGCTCTCTCTTCAAGGGCTATGACCAGTATATTGCCCATAGTCATAAGTTACCACCCAGATCCTTCTAAGCAAGCATATTTAATTTTAAGGTAAAAGCATGACAGGGAAACCATATTAAAACAAAAAAAATCCTGTTTATATGCAAAGAAGCTTACCAGATATCTCCTACAACTCTAACCTAGGGCTTTGGTAGGTTTCAGTACTTCAAAAGCCACAACTGGATTTTTACTGTGGTTACAAATTCATCCATCATAGGTCCAGAACCAGACCATAGACTTGGCAAATCAACTATTCCTTTATACAACTTGGGCCTTTGATCTCCACCTTCTAACAGGTAATCAGCAGACAATGATCCTCTTTTCAGGGTGTAGTTTCAAAAGGCTAGGTTTTTTGCATAACTGGACTCGGAAATTTGCATTAATCTCTCCCTAGGGATTCCTCAGGAAATCTACTTGTCACATATTGACCCAAAAATCCATACTTGTTCTGCATATTTTCAATATAAACTTTTGAACTCCCTGGTCTTACATTCATCACATCTCCCCCTTACAAAGGTTACATACAATTCCAGACCTCAATAATACATAAACTGAACACAACAAGGTCTTTCAGGGATATTGCAGGAAATTGTCATCTCTGTCACAAACAGTAAAGATGCATAGCTTGTTAAATGATGCAGAAAAAAAACGTATGTACTGCAAATACACTAGTATGTGGGATGAATTTTGACAGTTATGAAGTGAGTACATGAGAGCACATGAAAATGCAAGTTGTTGACTACAAACACTGACAAATAATCAACAAGCATAATGTATGGTTCTTAGAAGCTTACAAGGTTGAACAAGAGAAAGTAGCACCCACATGAACTGTACTCAGTAATGTCCCCATGAACCCAGTGAAGGGCAAAAGTATAACTAGGTTAAAAAAGGAATTAGGTAAGGTCATGGAAGATAGACCCATCAGTGGCCATTAACCAAGATGGTCAGGAATGCAACTCCATGCTCTGGGTGTCCCGAAACCTCTGACTGCGAGAAGCTGGGACTGGATGACTAGGGATGTATCACTTGATAAATTACTCGGTTCTGTTCACCCCCTCTGAAGCATCGCGCACTAGCTACAGTCAGAAGACAGTATACTGGGCTAAATGGACCATTCTTCTGACCTTGTATGGCTGTTCTTATGTTCTTAACAGCACATGAGATGAAGGCTGTATTGTTTGCATTAGAGGCATGCACCCATAACTAGTTCCTATGTCAAGTATGCTAGTATTCCCTTTTCATTTAGGAAATAGCAAGAATCAAAATAGATTTTTTTTCTAAATTCTTCAACCTGCACAAAATTAGTTCAGAAGATACATTTTACAGAATTCCATGCATCTTGTGTAAAATTTTCAAAACCACTTAAGTAATTTGGGAGTTAAACTCCCATTTTCAAAAGTCAACTAGGCATTTAGGAATCTAAGTCCCATTGACTTTCAATGAGACTTGGGCTATGGAGTGTCTAAGTCCCTACTGAAAATGAGAGTTAGTGGCTTTTTAACCATTTACTAGGGCTGTCGAGATTTAAAAAATTAATTGTGGTATTAAACAATAGAATACCATTTATTTTAACTATTTTTGGATGTTTACTACGTTTTCAAATATATTAATTTCAGTTACAACACAGAATTCAAAGTGTACAGTGCTCACTTTATATTTTTATTACAAATATTTGCACTTTAAAAACAAAAAATGCATTTTTCAATTCACCTCATACAAGTACTGTTGTGCAATCTCTTTATCATGAAAGTTGAACTTACAAATGTAGAATTATGTAAAAAAAACCTGCATTCAAAAATAAAACAATGTAAAACTTTAGAGCCTACAAGTCCACTCAGTCCTACTTCTTGGTCAGCCAATCACTCAGACAAACAAGGTTGGTTACAATTTCCAGTAGATAATGCTGCCTGCTTCTTGTTTCCATCACCTGAAAGTGAGAATAGACGTTATCATGTCCCCCCACTTCTAGGGAGCTTCCGGCCCTGCTGGGGTGAGGTAATATCTTTTATTGGACCAACGGACCAACTTCTGTTGGGGCAAGAGACAAGCTCTTAAGCTACACAGAGCTTTTATTCAGGGCAGGGAAAGGTACTGAGAGTGTCACAACGAAATAAAAGGTGGAACAGATTCTTTAGTGGAAATATCTAGCACATACTTTGAGGGACCATTCAAGATGAAGTGACTCATTAAGACCACTGCAGTCATAGAATAGAAAAAGAGGAATAGTGGGTTACAGATTGTCATAATAAGCCATAAATCCAGTGTCTTAATGAATACCATGATTTTTAGTGTCTGGAAAAGTTATGAATTTAAGATTCCAAGCTTGTCTTTTGAAAGTGTTGTGCAAGTTCCCTTTGAGGATCAGGTCTGAGAGGTCAGATATGGAGTGATTGTTTTGTGAAAAGTGATTGCCTAGAGGTGATATGTTGTTTTTCTTTTATCATGTTTTTCTGTGCGAGTTCATTCAAGAGCATAGTGATTGTCTGGTTTCACCCATATAGTTTTTATCACTCTGAACTCTAGGGTACAGATGTGGGGACCTGCATGAAAACCTCCTAAGATTACTTTTACCACCTTAGGTTAAAACTTCCCCAAGGTACAAACTATTTTATCCTTTGCCCTTGGACTTCCACTGCCACCACCAAACGTTTATCTGGGTTTATTTATTAGGAAAGCGTTGTTTGGAAACGTCTTTCCCCCCAAAATCCTCCCAACCCTTGCATCCCACTTACTGGGGAAGGTTTGGTAAAAATCCTCACCAATTTGCATAGGTGACCACAGACCCAAACCCTTGGATCTTAAGAACAATGAAAAAGCATTCAGTTTCTGAAAAGAAGGATTTTAATAGAAGTAAAAAAGTATCATCTCTGTAAAATCAGGATGGTAAATACCTTACAGGGTGATTAGATTCAAAACACAGAGAATCCCTCTAGGCAAAATCTTAAGTTACAAAAAGACACACAGACAGGAATATCCATTCTATTCAGCACAGCTTATTTTCTCAGCCATTTAAAGAAATCATAATCTAACGCATATCTAGCTAGATTACTAACTAAGTTCTAAGACTCCATTCCTGTTCTGTCCCCAACAAAAGCATCACCTAGACAGACTCTTTGTCTCTCCCTCCCTCCAGCTTTTTAAAGTATCTTGTCACCTCATTGGTCATTTTGGTCAGGTGCCAGCAAGGTTATCATAGCTTCTTAACCCTTTACAGGTGAAAGGATTTTTCCTCTGGCCAGGAGGGATTTTAAAGGTGTTTACTCTTCCCTTTATATTTATGACACTGGGGCATTTAGTTCACTGGATAAGGTACACCACATGTTGTAAACAGCATATATAGGACCCAAGGATCCTGAAAAATGTGTTGTAGGATGAAGTAATTATCAAAGCAGTGGAGATATGTCTGCAGGTTTTGCATCAGCTGTAATGTAAGGGTCTCTGCTGCTTTGAATTGCTGTGTCTTGGTCTGTGTGGGGAGCTTGCATGTGACGATGACCTTGGCGAGGTGGGGGATTGTTCAAAGGCCATAAGTGGGGGTTCTATGCACCTCATCCAGTGCACTAAACACCAATTTCTTCTTTCACATTCTGAACTCTGCATATAATCTGGTGCACAGATTTATCCAGTATGTTATCTTCCTTCATCAGAAGGTTATGGAGTTCCCCTGTTAAACCATTTATCATCTAACTTTTCACATAGGATTTTCTAATGTCTTGCCACTTGACATATACCCTCTTGTATTCATAGTTCCAGATTCAGCACATTAGGTTGTAATTCACTCAAGACATCTTCTGGACAGGGTGAGAATGGAAAAGCACTATTGAACAGTCTCTTCAATGCAACAAACACTATGGAGGCGTTCGTCTTCCCCTCCTGGCTTGCCATTCCTTCCAGTACACCAAGGTTCCCTCTAAGCTGCGCGGGTGTGCATCTGCCCAGCAGTCTGTCAGGTGTCCCTCCCCACGCTGCCATGCTGCTTCTGCCCTGTGTCTTGGAGCCCCTGGCCAGTTACTCCCAAGAGCCTCCTGCTGGCTGTGCAGAGTGTGTGGGGGAGGGGTGGAACATGACAAGGCTCAGGAGTTGGACATGGGCCAGAGCCTGCTGGAGGCTGCTGCTGTGTCCGAACAAGCAGGCTTCAAACTGCTGAGTGCCCATCTACTTAAAGGGCCTGCACATCTCTCTCTCTCTCTCTCTCTCTCACACACACACACACACTCACCTCCCAACACATACTTGTATTATTATTATTGTTACTTCTTGATACTTCCTGCAATGCACATATATTTCTGTAATTTTATTCTGTCAAAGTGCTGTTATTTTAGTTTTTTGACTGGTCCAGGCATTATATGTTTATTTCTCTCTTATGCTTAAATGTAATTCCTTGAGTAGTGATTTCTAAAATGCCTAACTTGTCCTGGCTGGAGTAATTATCCCTATGTTAACTTTTAAAAATATATATTTTTGTTTCTACTGGTGTTGCAGATCCACACATTACCTTGATATGGTGCATATAACAAAATTCATTTCTCCCATAGATGGAAAAAAATTGAGGGAACATTGCAGTACACTATTGCAAAAGGGCCAATCCTCCCTCGTAGTGGGCATATAAGTGTTTGTGTAACTATCTATAAGACTCAGAAACCACACTGGAAAGCTGCTGGTAAAATGCTTTGGCATAACCATCCAAAAACACCGCTAGACACTTTGTACTATTCTCTTATTAGACCACTCATTCAAAGACAGCATCAGCTCCACATCTCTCAAGTATTCACCCATCCCAGCCTCATTTGCATGACCAGTAAATTTCTTCTCTGGCACAAGTACTTTTGTCATCTTGAATCCACTGCCCCTAATACTAATTTATAGAAGCACAGAGATTTATTGGAACATTTCAAGTACCAACTCCAGTATACACAGGCAGTACTGAACTTCTTGCTAACCTCCCAGGTCAGATCAACAAAGTAACATACAAGACAACACCTTAACATGAAGTTAAAAATACATCACTATCTACTGGCACAGATGTTGTCTACAATGATGATTACAATATCTCAGGAAAGTTAAATGACATCAGTGCAGTAATGTTCTTTTCAGTTTTGTTAGCATAAATTTATTTATACTGCTAGTTTCTCTCATACACTTAAAAATATTTTAACACAGCAATCAGAATTTTCTCAGTCTGGTATAATTAACCAAATTAGTACATAATTCATTTTTAATTGAAAAGTATAGCCTACCTAAAGTTAAATCTATTTTTCATATTAGAAATAAATTGTCAAGCTGTTTGTACAATTAGTTTAACAAAACAGGCACTCAATTTACGATCTGCAGTTCTTTTGATACACACACAAAAATGTCTCTAAAAGAAGCATCACATCGTGGAATAAATCTAAAAATGCCCTACAGTGTTTCTTCTACCTTATTTCTCTGATTTTTTAAAAAAGATGTTACTAACACTGGAAAACACTGTTCTGTAATTTGGCATCTTTCACAAGGTAATTTCAGTTGGAAAGGTCAGATTTCTGTGCCAAATTATAAAAGGAGACATTTCTGGGGGATGGGAGGATGAGAGAAGGCTCGTCCTTCTCAGGAGCCAGAGAAGAGGATGGAAACTCTTTTCTGTAGAGAAGCATGTAGCGAGATGATTGCCATCTTTGGCTGAACTCAGTATTGCAAGGAGTGGTATCAAGTTGCAAGTAGGGGAATGATTGTGCTAACAGCTGCGTTAAAACTGAGCACGTCCTGTGCAAACATGTTTCCAGAAGGTTGAGGAGACTCATTTTGAGCAGAATGCTACTGCAGATAAGAAGTGTTGTGCCTTTTTATCCTGACAAACCTGCTTATAAATACATCCCCCAAGCGATAATATTTAGAACTAAATTGTGGCATTTAATCACTGGCCTGAATAAGGGGAGAACTGGAGCTACTTTAGCCAAATGAAGAGCTTGAGGAGGGATTCTCTCCAGGGAGGATATGAACCATCCTCCCTCCCAATCAGTCCCTGCCTTACCTCCCCCTCACACACACACATATGTTGTCCCTCCCTGCACTCCCCTTAGAACAGTGAGTTCAACTGTGAGAGGGCCATGTGTGGGAAGTACAAAAGAGGGAAGCTTCCTTGCATGCTATCTTCCCTCTCGGCACCAAGGTAGGGCCAGGCATGAAGAAGCTCTTGGCTCAGTAAAGATATGTTTAATTTTTCTCTCTTTTTCCCTGGTGGTACACAAACACTCTTCTCTCTGTTCTTCTTCTGTGAATATAGAAGGACTTACTGGTGAGATCAGAGGTCTAGAGTTTCTGGTAAGTCATGGAGAAAGCTGGATAATGGTTTAAAAATGCTCTGAAAACTCCTAATAAGAAAGAGCATAAGAATGGCCATACTGGGTTGGAAAAATGGTCCATCTAGCACAGTAGCATACTTTAGAGGGAATGACCAGAACAGGGCAATTATCTGAGTGATCCATCTCCTGTCATCCAGTCCTAGCATCTGGCAAGTAGAAAAGAGAAACATTAGTGATTTGTTTTATTTTTTTTTTTACTGGCTGGCATTCAAAGAGTTGCAGAATACAAGAAGCCAGTAGGTAGGTAGTACCAAAATGAGCACTTTAGGAGCTGCAGATGGCTGTTTCTCTTGGGTTAAAAGTGCCAAATGCCAGAGGACACTATGCTGGGAAAGAACCCTGTAAAAAGATGTGAACATAGACCTTATCAGTAAACTGTAATCAGCAAGCCAGAGAAAAAGAGAATGCTAGTGACACACACTAAGGGGACCAGATTTTCAAAGGGTCTAGCTCCTATTTAGGAATATCAGTGAAATGGCCAGGATTTCAAGGGTGCTGAGACCACTTCATTTAGATGCCTAAATGGGAGCTGAGCTCTTGAAAATCTGGCTCTAATTTTCTAATCCCAGTCTAAGAGGATTTAAGACACTTGGCATGAAATATTAAAGGATTATTAATAGCAAAAGAATTGCTTTTGCTGGTCAAAGTTGCTTATGTCTCTTTCTTTGCTTATTTTATGTTTGAAAATCAAGGTGGGAGAACAGCAGGTGAATATGCACGGATGCTGGGAGAAACTGGAAGGGTATGAGATATAAAGTTTAGAGCAGTGGGGGCTGGGAGTCAGGACTCCTGGATTATATTCCTGGCTCTGACAGGGATGTGGTGTCTACTCATTTGAGATGGGGCTGTGGGAGTCTGGATTGCTTTGTTCTATACTCAGCTTTGAAAATGAAATGAGGGCTAGTGGGCTAAACATAGAACCCAGGATTCCTGGGTTCTATTTCCAGTTCTTAGAGGGAAATGGGGTCTAGTGGATGAAAACAAAGGGGATGAGGGTGAGTACAGGGTGTGTGTGGGAAGTACAGGATGTGTGGGGGTCTGTGTGGAAGGGTAGGTGTTGAGGGCAGGGTGTGTGCAGGGGCAGTGAAGGAGTGCAGGGTTTATAGAAAGGAGCTGGAGAGTGCAGGGTGCGTGACCTGAAGAGGCAGGGGTAAATATGTTGGGATGAGTGCAGGGTGGAAGTACAGTGGGGTAGGAAAGGGGAACAAGGATTAGTGTGGGCGGCTATGAGGGAGGATGAGTACAGGGGGATTGCGGCAGTGTGCAGGCGTGTGAGGGAGTGGGTGTTTGGGGTATGTGAGAGGGGAGATGGAGGGGCAAATGTGAGGGGAGATAAAGGGTGGGTACAATGTGTGTTAGTGTGTGGAGGTGGTGAATGATTCAGATGGGGAAGAAGCTGCACAGGCCGCAGGTTGCCCACCAGTCCTGTAGGGACTGAGTGCATGGAGTCAGTTTGCAGGTGTCTGGGGTGTGAGTGCCAGGGGTCAGTGTGCTGGGGTGGGTGCAGGGTATGAATGGGGTTAGGGATGTCTGTAGGGTATGTGAGGAGGAGGTGTGAGTGGGGAATAAGTGTGGAGCGGTTGGGGTCAAGTGTAAGGCTGAGTGGTGGAGTGGGGTCCAGGGGGTTAGCATGACGGGGGATGAGTACATGGAGGGGAGCGGGATAAGGGTGACTGTGGTGTGGGTGGGATTGCAGTGTGAGGGCATGAGTGCAAGTAAAGGGTGTGTAGGGGTGAATGTGAGGGGCATTAGTGTGGGTGCAGGGTGTGAAGGGGGCAGAGGATGAACTAGGGGTTGAGTGGGAGGTTGGGAAGATGAGTGCAGTGTGTGAGAGAGAGGGCAGATTTTCATAGATCTCAGCACCCACTAATTTCCATTGGTCTAATTTCCCCATTAGGGGCTGTTCTGTGCTGAATCAATGTCACAAATTTCCCAGCATTCCGAGTTCTCAATCATTTATTTTCTCAGAATTTACCCCTAAAGATGAAACTTTTTAGCAAAACACAAGTCCACAATCCATTAGAAAAAGCCATTCTCCTGTCTGACAAAGGGACACATAGTAAAATTAAAAGGTGGGAAATTCAAAACCAGTAAAAGGAAATATCTTTTCATGCAATGCACAATTAGCCTGTGGAATTCACTGCCAGACAATGGAGTGAACACCAAGAACTAAACAAGATTGAAAAAGGGATTGAACATTTATAGGGATATCTAGAATGATGATAGCTAATGATAGTGATAACAAAAATGCTGTGGAAGGACCATCAAACCACCTGCTTCAGGGTTTAAATCAATGTCTAGATACCAGAGATCAGGATAAAAACTAAATTGGGGAGAGAAGGGGGGGCGCAGATTATCTCACATTAATCCTGCCTACTATGGTCTGAGATATCTGGTACTGGCTACTGTTGGGAGATGGATACTAAACTAGATAGACTCAGATCTTTTCCAATCTGGCAATTTCTATGATCCTAAACAAACACAGAGCTTTAACTCCTACTTACTGTGTTTAACTGAACATTACATTATAGAGGTGTTGGTCGAGTTGCGTTCTCCACTTACAGCAAGGATTTAACCTCATTGTCATGTCTGAAAAATAGTGTATTCTCCCCAAAAGTACATCCCTTTGAGAATTTACAAGCAAATCTTAATGAGTTTAGGAGCTACAATTATTTTTAAAGGGGTCTATTAAAAATATCATTTTTCTTTGTTCTGAATTATCTTAATGGAATAATGCAGACACTATAGACTTTCCATATAGTCAAAGTTAATTAAAATCTTGCATAGGCTATGTTTAAAGAAATTCAGTTATAATTAATCTGAAAGTATTGATTGTTGAATTTAATTATTATTATAAATGTTATGGAAAGTTCAGATCAGCAGCTCAGGTAAAGTTTGGGTTTTGCTCTTACATCGCCAATATTAATTGCCCCCAAACTTCATTAATGTGGAGTGAAGGTTGCTCTGTGCAGCCTCATGTCCTTCCAGAATGTGAAAAAGGGCTAATCTTAAACGTCAAAGTCAGGAAATACAAAGTTAAGATACATACCACCTTCAGAATGCAACCTGCACACTGCCCCAATCCCCCTGTACTCATCCTCCCCCATAGCCACCCACACTAATCCTTGTTCCCCTTTCCTACCCCACTGTCCCCTGGAGCTCACATGGGAATGATTCAATAAGGGGGCTGCTATAATAAGAACCAGGAATGTGTCGCTGTTTGTTGCGTTCCACAGATTTCAATTCCAGCATTTATCTGTGTGCACTCCAACTGTACTAGGTACACTAGGTATGGCTGTACCAAATGGAGGAGGGATGAGTTGGAGCAGGTTCACAGAGCTGTCACTGCACTATGATGAGATGTGCATGTGTACTCTGAAGGATCAAGTATGCCTTATTTCAGCACTGAGCTCTGTAGACTGTGTCAGCAGAGGTGCACAAGGGTGTCTTCTTCTCATGGGGATTGTCAGCTGTCTGGTGTCTAGGGGTTAGCAAAAAATAATGTGCTGAGTATGCAAATCCATATACACAGGAAGGGTCACAAACCCAGGAAGCAGTAGTCAGACATTTTGCAGAGACGAAGAGCAAGACAAGACCAGCACACAGTGCAGGATCAGCAACACAGCTACCACTAACAGTAAAGTTATAACTGTTTAATAAAATCCTTTGTATAAAACTGTGTATACCTCATGAGTGGCAAAACAACAGACGGTACCAGGAGTTGCCAGATGGGAGAGTGTTGTCTAGAGAACATTTAAAGGCAGCATGTAACGAAGAGTGGGACAGTTTCAAGCAGCCATTACACCAGAGACAAGACCAGAAAAGTTTCCCTCCCTGCTCCAGAAACACATACAGTTTAAAAAAAAAGGATAGCATAAAGCCACCACTGGAACTGAAGTTAGTGGGGAATGTAGAGGAATCCTGGAAGAGGTTTAAACAGTGGGGTTTTTGGTGTACATGGTGACAACAGATGAAGGCACCTTGAGGAGAGACTACAAAGTAGCCTTTACTGCTGTCTGTAGCTGGTGGGGAAGCTCAAGATATTTTAAGAGTTCCCAGCTCTCCCCAACAAAATTGAAGATTTTGATAAAATCTTAGCACAGTTTGAGACTCATGCATCCATAGAAAGAATGAAACTTATGAAAGATTTCTTTTCCACACAAGAGTGGGAAAGGACCATAAAGGTGTTGAGGATTACATCACAGATTTGAAGCACAGGACCCACTCTCGCAACTTTGTGCCCATAAGATATTTCTTGATTAGAGAAAGACTGGTAGTAGGCTGTAATGATGAAAAGGTACAGGAGCATCTACTGAGGGACTGACTTAACTTCGGGAAAGGCCATAAACATCTGAAAATCAGCAGAACAGGCAAAACTGCAAATGCAGGCTTTAAGCAAAGAGGATGACGGGGACACTGCACAGGAAGTAACTGCACAGCAAGACAAGAAGGAAATACACAAAAGAAAACAATACATGGGCAACAGTCTATATAGGAAGGGGAAAAAAGTATAGAAAACCAAGCCCAGATAACCGTGGGAAGTGTGGAACCAAACTTGCTTGCAGACAATGCCCAGCATTTGGACAAAAGTACAGAGTGTGTCACAAGTACAACCATTTTGCTAACCAATGCAGACAACAGAACCAGACAACAGAACCGTGGATGCAATCCAGAAATATGGCGATAGCTTCAATGAGGAGGCGGTATATATTGATGACATAGAGCAACTGCTGCCAGTAGACAAGGACTGGTTCATTATTCTGTACACTCACAAGTCACATAACATAGATAAAAAGAAAAGGAGTACTTGTGGCACCTTAGAGACTCACCAATTTATTTGAGCATGAGCTTTCGTGAGCTACAGCTCACTTCATCGGATGCATACCGTGGAAACTGCAGCAGGCATTATACACACACAGAGATCATGAAACAATACCTCCTCCCACCCCACTGTCCTGCTGGTAATAGCTTATCTAAAGTGATCATCAAGTTGGGCCATTTCCAGCACAAATCCAGGTTTTCTTACCCTCCACCCCCCACACACACAAACTCACTCTCCTGCTGGTAATAGCCCATCCAAAGTGACAACTCTCTTCACAATGTGTATGATAATCAAGGTGGGCCATTTCCTGCACAAATCCAGGTTCTCTCACCCCCCTCCAAAAATCACACACACAAACTCACTTTCCTGCTGGTAATGATCTCTGTGTGTATATAATGTCTGCTGCAGTTTCCACGGTATGCATCCGATGAAGTGAGCTGTAGCTCACGAAAGCTCATGCTCAAATAAATTGGTTAGTTTACCAGCAGGAGAGTGAGTTTGTGTGTGTGGTTTTTGGAGGGGGGTGAGAGAACCTGGATTTGTGCAGGAAATGGCCCACCTTGATTATCATACACATTGTGAAGAGAGTTGTCACTTTGGATGGGCTATTACCAGCAGGAGAGTGAGTTTGTGTGGGGGGGGGCGGAGGGTGAGAAAACCTGGATTTGTGCTGGAAATGGCCCAACTTGATGATCACTTTAGATAAGCTATTACCAGCAGGACAGTGGGGTGGGAGGAGGTATTGTTTCATGATCTCTGTGTGTATATAATGTCTGCTGCAGTTTCCACGGTATGCATCCGATGAAGTGAGCTGTAGCTCACGAAAGCTCATGCTCAAATAAATTGGTGAGTCTCTAAGGTGCCACAAGTACTCCTTTTCTTTTTGCGAATACAGACTAACACGGCTGTTACTCTGAAACATAACATAGATATACGTTCTAACTCCAATATAATTATCAGCATGAGTGTGGCAAAGTTTAAAATACAAGCCCCTGCTGGAGAAACAGGCAAGTGTCCTGATACCTTACAATGGACTCTCTGTTTCTGTGGTGAGCAGATGCCAGCTCAGACTGACACATAAGAAAAGACTAAGCTTTGTTATTGTTATAGGAGAGAGAACATCTATATTGGACCTGAAATCAAGTTAACAATTGGGACTGACATGCAAGCTGTTTAATATAGAACACAACTTGTTGCAAGGTATCAAAACTTTAGTAGTGAAATATACGAACATCAGAAAAATAATCTGACATAAGTATTCACATCATCATGGTAAAATATTCAGGACTCATTTCACCTTGCATGTGGGCACAGTTGAAAAGAGCTACAGTGAAGGATGAGATGCTGTAGTCCATGATTGATGCTTTATATTCGGGATGGAAAAAATAATTCATGCCTAAACAGTATCTTTCTTTCAGTGTCTATGGTTGATGGTGTCCTTCACAAGCATAAGCACATCATGATCCAGCAGAACTCAGAAACAAACAGGCTAAAGGCCATTCATGAAGGGCACGTGGGTATAGAGAAGTTCTAAAGAAGGGCACAGAAAACAATCTATTTGCCAGGCATGAACAAATGTTGATATGTTAAATTCCTGTACCACATGCCAAATCTATAGGCCAACCATACCCAAAGAATCACGAATAAATATGGATGTGATAGCTGAAGTTCGGGACACACTGGGAAAAGATATTTTTACCATAAAAGATGGAGATTATTTGCATATATCAAACTACTCAGAGGTAGAAATATTGATGGAGGCCACATGAAACCAGGTCATCAGGAAACTCAAAGCTAATTTTTGGTAGATTTGGGATTCCAGAAGTAGTGAGGACCAAGAATGGATTTCACTTTGCTAGTAGAGACTTCAAGACTTTTGCAGATGAATACGGATTTAAATATATTACTTCTAGTCCTGGGTATCTGGAGGGTAATGGGCTTGCAGATTGTGGTGTAAAACTGTTGACACTTTAAAAAACAACAAGAATATATGTGATGGAGGATCCTGTTACTGCATTGCTGAATTATAGAGAATCACCATTAGAAGGTGGGAAGTCACCTGTGAAATTTCTGCTAGGGCATCAGATATGAACTAAACATGATCAGCTGGAGATCAGACAGGGTGTAGCTCAGGCACAAATGGGTGCAGAAGGAAAGGGAAAGATGTAAAGACAAAGTCCTACTGTGCAAAACTCCAGTGCATCTGAGGGAACCACACACTGGAGAATCTGTTAAAATTTGGAATAATGGTTCTTGAGGAAGTAAGACTTGGGTAATTCATCTGGGTGCTCCAAAATCATATGAGATCAAAACAAAATTAGAATTTTTGTTGAGACGGAACTGTAAGCATCTCTTACTGGTACCAATAAAAAACGTCCCAGATGAGCTACCTCCACAGGTAATGCAGTGAGACCACCTACACATCAAATTAGGGACATTCCAGTAACAACACCAACACATACTGATATGATACAGCCTGTTGAGACTACAAGGGATGTGGATCTATCAGACACAAGGTCATCAGATACCCAGGTTGATTATCTGGGAATCACACCACTCCGACCATAAGAAACTGATGTGGTCTCAAAACACCCAGTCGAAGAGACTGTCTCAATGGAGATGAGAACATGCTGTGGCAGAATCATCAAAAACCAAAGAGACTAATTGAAAGCTACTGAGCAGCAGTGGAATCATGTTTCATCTCTTCATGATTGAATAGGTTTTTGTTTTGTTCTTTGGTTGTTAAAAGAAGGATGTGGTGAGTATGCTAATATACTAATTCATATGAATAAGAAGGGTCACGAACCCAAGAAGCAGTAGTCAGACATACCATTGTCTACACCTGACTTAAATCCAAGTTTTGCCTTGGGAAAGAGCAGTAGTGAGACTTTCTTTAGCTGTGCTCATGTGTTCTGTTCCTGAAGTGTTCTGTAGTATATGTAAGGATAGAATGCGAGTATGTATGTTATTGATGTATTGGGCATCACTGAAAGAGGGCAGCATCTCTTGAAATTGACTTTACAATTTCAAACAAAATTCAGACTGGGGAATCTTGTAATAGGACTAGAGACACAGGCATCGTTAGCCTGATATCCATTTTGGCAGAGAGACCACATGTGAGGAGCTGATTCTCTCTTCAGCAGCCTGGTGTAACTTTCTGCTATGGATATCATCAGGCTGTTAGCTAGGCTTTTGAAACCACCAAGAAGCAGGAATGATAACCTAAACTACCCTGACACATGGAATGTTAAAGTCCACTAAAAAGCCAATGAGGCATAAACTCCAGATTTTTCAACTTTTAATTCATTCTTTTTTCTTGGAAAGGAAGGAGCAAAAGGAGATGAAATTGAGATGGGGAAGAGGAACGACACACCTTTGCTTTATTATAAATCAAGCTCTCAGGAAGTTCCTCATGTTAAGATTCCTCCCACTCCATTATCTTGGCCACACTGCATAGCATCTTATACATTCTATTCCTGTTTCCTTGTTAAATTTAAAATATAATGCACTGAATTATTGTTTGTTATTAATGAATACCATCAGACAGAGATGATATGGAATGTGGTTGAGCTGGTTTTGCAGGAGAAATTCTAATGTTTATAATTTCTTGAGTGCTTGAGATCTCAATATTAATGATGCATTAGTGCTATAGTATTTTTGTTCTCTTTTTGCACTTGAAATAATATTTGTAGTGAATGTACCTGCAATCCAAGAGCTAGACAGCATAAGCAGAATTGTGTGATAGCTAGAATAGGGGACTGGGAATCAGACGTCCTGTATTCTAGTTCTGGACTTGCCACTGACACATTGTATAACTCTTGGCCACTTGCTTATTCTCTCTGTGCCTAAGGTTCCTTGTATTCAAAATGGGGATAATACCTACCACCTTAATAAAAAGCTGTGAGCCCCTGATATAAGGTCTAATATAGTATGATGATTTACTGATTGGTTGAAAGACATCTTGACAGAAGGGAGACAAGGGAATTCAAACAAACCACTCCAGACATGATTCACCAGAGCCCTGCACTTTGTATATAAAATGCTATCATTCTGAATGTATAACCTTTCACAGGATGCAGGCTAACTGGACCATCAATGTCTAGGTAACTACCAGGAAGTTATTAAACCTCAGGTGGAAAATATCAAGGCCTTACAAATTACTTTTTCCAATGTATTTGTACTCCTAGAGTGAAAAAGTGTTACATATTTGATTCACATGTAATAAGATGTCTTCTGTGGGTGACACTTTTATTAAGTGGTCACCTAGATACAGGTACACATACATCCCTGCCTTCTTAGGTATGCTGCCACTACAGACAGGCATTTTGTAAACACCCTGAATGTTACAGGCAACCCAAAAGGTAAGACCTTGTACTGAAAGTGGTTCTCTCCTACCATGAAACACAGATACACACAGAGGGAAGTTCCTCTTGCGGATCAGTAACTGGTTGAAAGACAGAAAACAAAGGGTAGGAAAAAAAGGGTCAGTTTTCAGAAAGGAGAGAGGTGTAAATAGTGGTGTCCCCCAGGGTTTGGAACTGGGACCAGTGCTGTTCAAAATGTTCATAAATGATCTGGAAAAAGGGGTAAGCAGTGAGATGGCAAAATTTGCAGATGATAAAGAATTACTCAAGATATGATAGGAACCATTAGGAAAAGGATAGATAATAAGACAGTAAATATTATAATGTCTCTATATAAAGCCATGGTATGCCCACACCCTGAATACTGGATACAGTTTGAGTCACACCATTTCAAAAAAGATATATTAGAATTGGAACAGATACAGAGAAGGGCAACAAAAATGATTGGGGTATGGAACAGCTTCTGTATGAAGAGAAATTAAAAAGATTGGGAGTTTTCATCTTGGGAAAGAGACTATTAAGAAAGGATATGATAGAGGTCTATAAAATCTTGACTGGTGTGGAGAAAATGCATAAGGAAGTGTTCTTTACTCTTTCACATAACACGAGAACCAAGGGTCACCCAATGAAATTAATAGGCAGAAGGTTTAAAACAAACAAAAGGAAGTATTTCTTCACACAATGTATTGTCAACCTGTGGAACACATTGCCAAAGGATGATGCGAAGGCCAAGACTAAACTAGGATTAAAAAAAGAACTAGCTAAATTCATGAAGGATAGGTCCACCAATGGCTGTTAGCCAAGATGGTCAGGGATTCAAACTCATGCTCTGAGTGTCCTTAGGTTCTCTTAGCCAGAAACTGAGAGTGGACACCAGGGGGATGGATCACTTGAGTGCGTGTTCTGTTCATTCCCTCTGAAGCAACTGGCATTGGGCTCCGTTGGAAGACAGGATACTGGGCTAAATGGGCCATTAATCTGACACAGTATGGTCATTCTTATATCCATCTGATCACCCACTGCTCAGAAGTGCCTGGCTCAGCTATCGAAGGAACATAATAAAAGTTGAGCAAATAGAACATTTAGAGGGAGAATGCCCCTCCCCTAAACATCTAACATCCTATAACTATAACTGAACTAAATAACACTATGCGAACACTCGTAACTAAAGCCTACCTAAACTATCTAACTAACATGTATCCAGTGGGATCTTGAAGTAAATTGGCTAACCATTCAGCTGGTGACATTTGAAGGAACATGCTAGGTTACTGTACCATTCTTAATCAGCCCTCAAATCAACATAATTTAATACAACGTGAATATAATTTCCCCCTTGCTTTATGCCCTTGCTATGCTTCCCTGTGTGTGTGTGTGTGTGTGTGTGTGTGTGTGTGAGAGAGAGATGTTGAGCATCAGCATTGTTTGGAGATGACACATAAATTAGGTACACAAAGAAAACAAAGACAGCTGCAAAAGAATCTCGGATCTGAACAGACCCAAGGTTTGAGGAGATTTGAATTCATATTCTGATCCACATTTTTGCCTCCTTTCTATATGATGGACTGAACTGAAACCCCAGAAACTTTGGGAATGTTCAATTCCATTTCTATTAATTATATTATATTATAATAGCTTGACCAGCTCAGTGATATCTGACTCACACTTCAAACCATCAAATCTGAGTCTCAGAGTCTTTTTATTTTATGCTATAAAAAATTGCATTTTAAAATTATGTCTAAGCTTCTTCCTTACATTTAGCAGGGTATGTGCTAACATTAGTGTGGAGCTGCTAAAAAGGAACGATGTGCCTCTCTATCAATAAAACAGTCACTCCTCCACATTCACTCCTCATTGTTTGTCACAACATTACAGCTTGTTTTGCATGAATGATTTCTGTAATATTGACTCAATTTGTGTCAATCTGCATTTTGACACATCCTTGAACAGCTTGTACATTTTTTCTAAACACTGTCAGTCTCATTTACTTTCCACAGAAAGCACTAGTTCTGCACATAAACTTCAGAGACAATAGCATAGAAGCTTATTTAAAATGTTTTTGTGAAAATTACCAAAGAAGTATATTTGTTTGAAGTTTTGAATGATCAATCATGAGCAATATAATAGACAATCTCTTCCCAAATGACAGGAGTTTTAGTCACTTCTGGGAAAGCAACTGCGCATAACATGGTGCCCTCGCAGTAAATATTTTCTGTCACAAGACATGCAGAGGTGAGGTGCTCATTAATTCATTCTGTTGCTCTTAAAAATTCCATTACCTTCTTCAAAGATGAAAGCAATTGGATACTCGGGGCTAAATTTTTCTAAGTATCTAAACTGGTTCTCAAAGGCAGCACTTCTGCTGGGAAGGGGGCAAGTGGTGGTGCAGGAAATTGGCATCAAGTTCCCCAACAATGGCAAGTCAAACCACATAAGTGGCCAGTGTAAACTAGGAAGGGGCTCAGCACATGCCCCTTATTCTTATTCTCCCCAATAAGAGCTCCTATGGGACTCCAGGCACCTCCCCTAGCAGAAAACTCAAAGGGAGAGCAGTAGTGGAAATACCTTCTTTCCCTTAAGTGAAGCTCACCAAAGCACAGGGGGCCTAACTGGTGAAGATGTAACATATACTTCCATGCACCACATTTAGTGAATCGGGCCCTAGATGTTTAAGACCTTGAAAGAGCCCCAGACATATCTCCAGCACAGGAGTCCTTTTATTTCTTCCATCATTCCACATTCTTTATTAAAGATTCAAACTATGAAAGTAGGTTTCTGGACCTTTAGAACGATGTTTGCAACAACAAAAGCTGCGCAGCTATTCAAAGACACAATCTCTAAATCTTTGAAGTAAGTGAATGTTTATGGCTAGGAGATTACAAAATGATGTAATAATGAGAGTCAGGGAGGCAAGATGGTTACCACTCAGAGGCAATAAAGTTAATTATGGCTTCCAAAGAACACACAAATTGCTGAGACTGGGAGCCAGTTAAGAGTTGCTTGGTCTCAGCTAGGTTTCAAACACAATACATGAAAATAACAATTATACAATGTTAAGTACCACCAGACAACTACAATGTGGAGATCAAAGATCAATTCTACAGTTGCCTATAAACGCTGGCAAAATTCCCAAGCATGGCATCTGTGCAATAGTGGGGGACTTCAGTGCCAAGATTGGGGATGACAACAACAGAGTGGAGAAATGAATGGGCAAATATGGCCTTTGTTCCCACAATCAGAATAGTAAAAGACTGATAGTACTGTGCCTGGTATTCCCACACAAACTTATTCATAAAATAATTGGGAATTCTCCAGATGGAGTCACCAGGAACCAGACTGACTAAGTATTGGAAGGAAATGTATGTCAACTGTTCAGAAAGTCACAGTACACAGAGTCACTGATGTTGGAAGTGACCATAATTTATAAAGGGTAAGACTGGAGGTCAGACTCAAGAAAAATAACCCCTCCACCCCAAAAGATGGGGGAGAGAGCCATGAACAGAGGCAGCTAACAGGAGAGCTTCGGAGGGTGTAGTTGCAGACTTTGTGCTTGGAGATAGCTGGACTAGATGAGTGGCATGTTTGGTCCATCTGTGGGCTGTTTGACTGTTTGTTCGGTCTCCGTGTATGGGCTGCATGGCTGGGCCATGGTCCCCTGAGTAAGCACCTGAGGCAGGTCTGTTTATTGGTGCCTTGGAAAAGTGCACAAAGATTTGGTCCTTGGAGCTTTGATCTACCCTACCTTTTGAAGTCTGAATGGTTAACCACTCCTTGGTTCTGAGGGGCTGAGCTGAGCTGAGCTAAGCTGAGCACAGAGATTTGGTATAAAAAAATCAGTTGTGAGGTGAAGTTGAGAACTGTGAACAGAGGCAGCTAACAGGAAAGTTATGGAGGGAACTGAGAGAGGGAGTGTGAGAGGCTCTCTTTTCTGGGTGAGCTCTACATGTAATTTCAAGGTGGCCAGCAATGGAACAATGGTGGTGATTTGCAACAGATGATGCCATGGTCTTTTTCCAGCCTGAAGCCAGAATGAATTTCCTGTGCATGAATTTTGTTGTGTGTACCAATATTGAGGTAATATGTGGCTGTGCACCACTAGTAGAAACAAAAATAACCCGAGATAAATACTTTTTAAAAGTTAACAGGGGGATAATTGCCCCAACAAGGATAGGTTAGGCATTTTAGAACTCACTACTCAAAGAATTAAATTTCAGCATAAGAAAAAAATGAAATTATAAAATGCATAGACCAGTCAAAAAACTGAAATAAGAGCACTTTGAAAGAATAAAATTACAGAGAATATATGTGCATTGCAGGAAGTACCAAGAAGTAACAATAAGAATAATACAAGTTTGTGTTGGGAGGTGAGTGTGAGAGAGAGAGACAGAGTGAGTGAGAGAGAGAGTGTGTGTGTGTGCTGGAGGAGTGTATGAGAGACAGGTGCTGCCCCTTTAAGTAGATCAGCACTCACCAGTCTGAAGGACACAGCAGCAGCTCAGTTCCACGTCCCACTGCCGAACCCTCTCATGTTCCTGCCTCTGCTCTGTGGAGATGGGGTACATGGGCGGGCAGGGGTGTAAGGATTGGAATACCCTGACATTAGCGCCCCCCCCCCCCCCACACACACACACAACCACCCACACACACTCTGCACAGCAAGCAGGAAGCTCCCGGGAGCAGCTGGCCAGGGGCTCCAAGGTAGAGAGCAGGAACAGCGCAGCAGTGAACGGAGAGGCACCTGAATTGCCCAGCACTTGACTGACTGCTGAGTGGCCATGCAGGCACGGCTTAGAGGGAACGTTGATCAGTACTCCAGGTTCAAGGAAAAAAGGAGCTGGCCACCATGGAGTTGGAGACAAAGGAAATCAGAGAGGAGGCCTGGCATTCTGTAACCATCAGAGTCACGAAATCATGGCAGAATTCTGCAAGACAAACAGGGATGGGTAGGCTGTGGCCACTAGAGAGAAAAGGACAAGGAGGAATTCCACACAACTAGAAGTTTCCAATCAATATCACTTCCTCAACATTGAAACTGTGCAAGTTAACACGCAAGATCCATCTGGTTCAAGGGAATGGAGAAATGTATGGGACACACCTGTAGATGGCAGCTTGGCCTAACATGTAAGAAAATCAATCTGACCCACAAAGTGTTCTCCAACTGTCCAAGGAAGACAGGCTATTCCTGTTGGGATTCAATAGTTGGAAGAATTGAAAGAACATTATTCAAGGGACAGGCAGACAACAGGACAGTGTTTTGCCTTCCCAGAGCCAAGACATGAGACAAGATTGGATATTTTTCTGAAGCTGACAAGCAAGGATGCATTGGTGATGATTAGGGCCCTACCAAATTCACGGCCATGAAAAACGCATCATGGACTGAAATCTGGTCTCCCCCCATGAAATTTCGTCTTTTGTATGCTTTTACCCTATACTATACAGATTTCATTGGCGAGACCAGTATTTCTCAAATTGGAAGTCCTGACCCAAAAGGGAGCTGCAGAGGGGTCGTGGTATTGCCCCCCTCACTTCTGCACTGCCTTCTGTGTTGGGTGACCAGAGAGCAGCAGATGTTGGCCAGGTGCCCAGGTCTGAAGGCAGCACTCAGCAAGAAGCAGCATACAAGTAAGGGTAGCAATACCATTCCAGGCCACCCTTACTTCTGCTCTGCTGCCTTCAGAGCTGGGTGGCCAGACAATGGCAGCTTCTGACTGAGGGCCCAGCTCTGCAGGAAGCAGCGCAGAAGTAAGGGTGGCAACACCATATCCCGTGCCATCCTTCCTTCTGCGCTGCTGCCAGCAACGGCTCTGCCTTCAGAGCTGGGCTCCCGGCCAGCAGCCGCCGCTCTCCAGCTGCCCAGCTCTGAAGTCAGCACCACTACCACCAGCAGCGCAGAAGTAAGGGCAGCAGTGCCACACAGCCCCTACAATCATCTTGTGACCCCCCCACCAACTCCTTTTGTGTCAGGACCCCTACAGTTACAACACCGTGAAATTTCAGATTTAAATAGCTGAAATCATGAAATTTACGATATTTAAAATCCTATGACTGTGAATTTGACCAAAATGGACCATGAATTTGGTAGGTCCCAAGTGATGATTCATTTCAGCACTAATGACACTGCATTCACTGCATTGAGGGATATGTCACAGATAATAGATGACTTCAAGGAAAGTGGAAGTATGCTGAACAAGAAGAATATTCAAACAATGTTTCCTGAGATCCTCCCTTAGCCACAAGCAAAGGAAGACAGAAGGCAGAAGATACTGGAAGTGAATTGCTACTTAGGTAAGTGGAGTAGGGTTTTGGTTTTGTGGAGCATTGGTCCACTTTCTATGGGCAGAAGGAGCTGTATATTTTGGATGGCCTCCATCTCAGGAGACGGGGGATCAATCTCCTCAAGGACAGGTTGCTTTGAGTAGTCTAAAGGCATTAAACTGACAAAAAGGGGAGGGTAAAAAGAAAGATATGAGCACTCATTTAGCACAAAATTCAGATGTTGAGAACAAAATTAATCAAGGAACAAAGGACAGAAAGAGAAGAAATTACTCAATTGTCTATACATCAATGCTAGGAGTCAAGGTGACAAACGAGGAATTGGAATTGCTTATTTATGAGCTTAAATTCAATCTAGTTGGCATTACCGATACCTGGTGGGATGATTCACATGACAGAAATGTTAAAAGTCAATGGTATAACCTCTTTAGGAAGGATCAAGTGAGAAAAAGGGGTCAGGGAGTGGCACTCTATATAAAAATGGCATTAGCAGTTTCTGAGTCACTAATCATTCAGAAGAAGAGGATCTTGAATGCTTATGGATCAATGTCCTAACAGATAAAGCACAAGATGGGGTATTAGATGGGGTATGCTACAGACTACCAATTCACCATAGAGAACATGTTCCTTTCGCTCCTATCTATAATGTGTAAGGGAAAAAATTGTGAGATCCCAGGGGACTTCAATCTGAGTGACACACACTGGAGATCTAATGCTGCGAGTACTAAATCATCCTTGAAATGTCTAAGTATTATAAACATTACATTATAAACATGTCCTAACTTAAAAAGTGTTGCATCCAACATGAGGAATTCTATATTAGACTTTGTCTTGACAGATAAAGAGGAATTGAATACAGAACTAAAAAAATAGCGGTAACTTAGGTATAAGTGTTCTTGATGTGAGGACATTTGTAATGTGCAAACAGAATAAAGTCCAAACCAGTAATAAATATACTTGCTGCTTTTAAAGGGCCAATTTCAAAAAGCTGAAAACAATTATGAGACAAATCAGCTCAGGTGAATTTAATCAGAAAAACGTGATTATTTAAGAACATTTTACTTGGTGCCCCAAAAGCCACAATAAAGGAACAGGACTATTGGTATTGGAATATTGGTTAAAAAATGACACACACAAAAACAAATGGAAGAAAGGGGAAGTTGATAGTAATACATGCAAATCAGAAACTAGGAACTGCAGAAAATTGATAAGGGGAGCAAAGGGGCACAAGGAGAAATCTATGGTAAGGAAAGTTAAGTACAATAAGGAGGAGTTTTTTTAAGCAACAAAAAGAATCCTAACCATGGTATTGGTCCATTACTAGATGGAAATGATAGCATTATCAATAAGAAAGTAGCAAAGACAGAAGTGTTAAATAAATATATCTGTTTTGTCTTTGGGAAAAACAGATGATGTAGTCATCACATCATCATATAATACTCTTTCAATTCTACAAGTATCTCAGGAGGATGTTAAACAGCAGCTACTACAGTTACACATTTTTAAACCAGCGGTTCAGAGAACTTGTATCCAAGAGTTTTAAAAGAGTTGGCTAAGGAACTCACTGGACTGTTAATGCTGATTTTCAATAAGTCTTGGAACACTAGAGAAGTCCCACGAGTCTTAAAGAAAACTAATGGGCAATATACAAAAAGAGTAAATGGGATGGCTTGGGTATTATAAGTCTATCACTCTGACATCTATTGGGGCAAAATAATGGAGCAGGCTGACAAGGAACTCAATTAATAAAGAATTAAGTGAGGGTAATATAATTAATGACAATCAAAATTGGTTTATGGAAAATAGATCCTGTCAGACTAATTTGAAATCTTTTTTTATGAGCTTACAAGTTTGGTTGATAAAGGTAATAGTGCTGACGAAATATGCTTAGTCTTCTGTAAGGCACTTGCCTTAGTACCACATGACATTTTGATTAAAAATATAGAATTATACAAAATTAACATGGCACACAAATGGATTAAAAGCTGCCTAGCTGATAGGTCTCAAAATGTAATTGTAAATGGGGAAGCATCATCAAACGCATTTTTAGTGTGTCCTATAGGATTCGGTTCCTGGCCATGCACGATTTAATATTTTTACCATTGACGTGGAAAAAAACTTAAATAATCACTGATAAAGTTTGCAGGTGACATAAAAATTGGGGGAATGGTAAATAATGAAGAGGACAGGTCGTTGATACAGAGTGATCTGGATTGCTTGGTAATCTGGGCAAACAAACAAACAATATCTGTTTTAATACAGCTAAATGTAACTGGATACATCTAGGAACAAAGAATGTAGGCGATAGTTACAGGATAGGGGACTCTATCATGCAAATCTGGAACTCTGGAGAAGATTTGGTGTGATGGTGGATAATCAGCTCAACATGAACTCCCAGTGTAACACTGTGCGCAGAAGAATTGATGCAATCATGAGACTCTTCAGTAGAAAAAATGAGGTTATTTTACTTCTATATTTGGCATGGGTGCAACCACTGCTGGAATACTGTGTCCAGTTCTGGTGCCCACAATCCAAGGAGAATATTGATAAATTGGAGAGAGTTTAGAGAAGAGTCATGAAAATGAATAAATGATTAAAAAAACGTGCCTTATAGTGATAGACTCAAGGTATTCAAACTATTCAGCTTTAAAAAGAAAAGTTTAAGGGGTAATTTGATTGCAGTCTGTAAGTACCCACATGGGGAATATTTGATAATGGGCTCTTCGGTCAAGCAGAGAAAGATATGACATGATCCAAAGGCTGTAATTTTAAGCTAGACAAATTCAGACTGGAAATAAGGCATGCATTTTTAATAGTGATGGTAATTAACCATTGGAATAAATTACTAAGGGTTAGGGTTTGGGTTTTAAATCAACAATGGATTCATTCATGCATAGTTCAGATCATCTGTTTCCAGAAAGGAAATGCCAATCTCCTGCCAACTTTGCAGCCTACTCTGTATTAAGGGTGAAGTGTGCAATGTTGGAAGCCACATCATCTCTCCAGCATGTGCAGGGCCATCTGCATGGTGTTCTCCATCCAGCTTTTGTTGGATCAAACTGATAAAGTTGGCATGTTGGTATAGACCCCAACATACAGAGCAGATGGCCAAGTCACCAGAGCCTGCACTGAGTCACTTGGGAAGACACCAGAGGCTAGCTGGTCCAAAGCATGACCTTCTCATTCATAACATGATGAAGTCACTATGTGCCTTCAAAAAGTCATTACTGATTTCTGCTGAACGTGTCCAGCTGGCACAGTTGCATCTCTATGCTGGCCAAGGTTTAATAGCCATATAAAGGGACAGAAGCCACTGCTTCCATTGGAATCTTTCCACTCCAATTCTGTTCCAAGCAAACTCTTCATGCGGGTGATCTTTGAGCTTATTAAGACCACCATAAGGAATCTACGCTGCCTACAGCAAGCTGGATTTTTCTCTTGACGTTGAACCAGATTTTTAGCATTAGACAAATTATTGAAAAAGCCAAGAGTTTGGGTGCAGGAAAGATGAGGTGTATATAGACTTTACTGATTTAAAAGCTGCCTTAGACTCTGTTGATCACTGTTCCTTTTGGTTCTGCCTGCAAGCTTCTGGCGTGCCTGGCAAGCTCCTGAACGTTTACATAGAAATGCATCGCCAAAGTGAGAGCTATGTCTTCTTAGGTATTAGGGTGTCCAATGGGTTGTGTACAACTGTGGCATCTGTCACAGGTGCATGGCTGCCCCTGATCTGTTCAACACCATTATTGACCAAATGATGGAAGCCATGACAAGCCACATACCAGGGGTGGTACTGCATGACTTCTGCATAACAGACATGAAATATGTGGATGACACAGCTATATCTGCATCCTCACAAACTAATCTCATCAATGGTCTGAATATATTTAAGGAAGAAGTAAGCTAGCTTGGTCTTTAAGTCAACTGGAAGATGACCAAACTGATGAAAGTGGCTGATGGATCTTTACCCCTACCCATTGTAACTAATGGACAAGAAGTTGGATTAGTCATCTCGTTGTCCCCAAGAAGAGATGTTACCTTGCTGACATGAAACACAATCAGCAAGGCTACAGGTGTTATGCACATTCTTTGGAAATCTCTTTGGCATCAGTGCTACATATCAATTCAGACTCAGGTGTATTTATCAAAATTGATTTTTTTTTCTAAAATATATGTTCTACAAATTAATTTGCGGAAGTTATATGGCCTGTGTTATACAGCTGGTCAGGCTAGATGATCACAATTGGCCCTTCTGGCCTTGGAATCTATAAAAATGCTTTAAGAAAATGGACAGTAAAAGGCTAATAAGCAAGACGTTACAAGAACAGACTTCCGATGCTCTAAGATTTAGACACAGTACAAAAAGTTACATTGATATATCATGGTCTTTTCTGCTTGACAATATCACATAACTGTAGCAGGTTTCCAGACAAGTGAACCTAAAGCCTGGATAAGTGAGGATTCATGGAAATGTATGAAACAAGGAAACAAGTCAAAGCAAACAACTCCTCTTCAAAAACAAGAAAACTGAAAAATGGAAAAAGAAGCAGCAAAACAATCTGTATAAAACAGACATCGGAGCAATAAAAAGCAGTGTGTGAAGAGACAAGAGGAAATATTTGGATTACATTGCCAAAGAAACTGAAGCAGCTACTAAAAGATGTAACAGTGAAACACTATCAGTTCATCAAGCTGCTATCTGGAACGTTTACACCAGGTACAGGTCCTGTCAGGGATAAACTAGTGGCATGATGGTTAATGAGTACTGATCGTTGTCGGAACAGAGGGAGTTCTTTGAATCTCAGGCAACAAGCGTAAATCAGCTTTGTATAGTTAATGCTTATACATACTGTAGGCGGACTTATGAGGAGATAAATTGAGATACCAGGTCTAGATGCCATTGTTTTTAATGTAATATCCACAGGGGCAAGAATGAGGTCACCCTCCTGTGCATTGCAGATACAGATCACTGGAGAGATGTTCTACATTTTCAGTTTCTAGGAGGTTCAGGTTACCTGACAATCCACAGGCATTTTGTATGTACCAAAATGGACTGGGAATTTCAATACTAGGCCATCTGTAATGATACCACTGACTGATATTTTTTCAGTGAATCCTGATTCTTGATGTGACGCTATTATGGTGAACACCCCATCTGATTTTAGTAATAGTTAGACACATCAAATAAACTGCAGTTATATGGTAAGTATAGAGTTTATACCATCTCTTAGGTAGAGAGACAAGGCGTGATATTCTGCTGCAGGGTACAGGGCCCGTGGTTATTTCCAGGTTCACAGGCTGGGTCTATGGCAATGGTTTGAGTTTAGACTACTCTAAACTGTTTTAGTTGGCCCCACTCTAGCCTGTGCCGGCTAGCAACAGCCCACATAGGGCCTTTGCCAGCTGTGACTAGCCAAAGAACATCAGGACTTGGGGTATGTCTTCTCTCTCTTCTCAGCCAGGGCTCTATGATTTCTGACAACTCCCTTATGCTGGGGAGATTCTCAGCTAGAAAGCGCTAATCAATTTCCAGCCTCTTCAAGCAGTCAGAGTGACACAAAAAGGCAAGATGGCTTTCAAGAACAAATAAGGTCCATAAGTTGAAGTGTACCCTGAATTCATTTCTTAAGATACCTTATTTGTCTCAGGGTGTAATGATCTTACTATTAGAGGGGTTGGCCTTTTAGGAGAACTATGAATATAACTTCTTCCTGCTGGCTATATTACATCAAATTTGAATTGTTTTCGTGCCATCAAACGTTGCTTAAGGCGTGAACAAGGCTCACCATCCTCTCCAGCCTGGGCCACTCTGTGCATGTCAGTTATGTGGTTAAGTCCCACAAGTTTACCCTCTCTAAGCAGTGTTTGATGGAGAAATTATTTTGTTTTTCCCCTTTGCATTTTCCTCTAGCTGCCCAATGGCACATGTGCCATGGCAGATGCTCTGGCTTCATTATTAGTGCATGTCCCAAATAGTTCAATCTCCTTTTCTGGATATCTTTAGAGATAAGCAGTTGTTAAATTCTCTGACAAATCTTATTATTTTATAAATTCCTTCCATTTAATACCTAGTATTTTCCTGAGGCATTTGTTTTCAAAGACATTTAAACATCTCTTTATACTTTTCATGGATTTCCAACGTTCACATCCATATGTTAAGATAGAAATAACATTTGAGTTGAAGATTTGCAGTTTGATCTTTAAATTGTAGATTTTCTATGACCAAGCCTTGTTTAAGGTGATAAATGCAGCTGCTGCTTTGCCAATTTGTGATATTATTTACTCCTGGGCTTCCCCATTGGCTTGCATGTTACTGTCAAAGTATGTGTATTAACTGACTTTCTCTATTTCTTTGCCTTCTAAAGTAATGTTTGAGTTGGGAGTTGCTGGGATTCTCATTAGATTTGTTTTTTCCATAAATGCTTATTGACCCCATTTTTTTTTTTTAAATGCTGGATGCGGTTGGGGTTTCTTTTTTTTTTTTTTCTTTTTTCGGTCCTTCCTTGAATGTTGGTTGGGCTGTCACTTAAGAATATGATGTCAACAAAATTAAGATTTTCTACTTTCTTGTTTGAGCCAGGCAATGCCTGCATTGTACCATCTTTGTTTCCTCTGACAAAAAACAGAATGCATTCTTGTTTGATGCTGGAATCTATGTTGAACCACTCAGTCTAACCTTCATTTATTTTAAGTGTGTATGCTGCACTTTGATATAAAGCCTGCATTATGTTAATTATTTTGTAGGCATACCATAACACTTCAAGGTTATCCCGAGTGAATTACAATGGAGGCTATCAAATGCATTCTTGAAATCTATGAAGATTATAATGAGTGGCTTTTGCCATTCAATGCTCTCTTCAGTGTTTACTCTTACAGTGAAAATTTGGTAGACATATGATCTTCTGGGTCGAAATCCATCTTGCTATTCAGTAAGGTACACCTTGACTGCTTCCCTTAAGATGATACTGCACAAGACTTTACTTATCACTGAAAGGAATGCAACACCTTTCCAATTGTTGCAATCATGTAGATCTTCTTTTGCTGTGTTTTGAGTATAATACCATTTTCCATTCTTCTGGAATCTTTGTTGAAGAGTTCTATGATTTTATCAAAAGTCTCATCACAAACTTTCAGCATTTCCCCTCTGAGTAGCTCTTTACCGGCAGATTTCCCAAGTTTTTATTGCCTTTTTCACTTTTGGGGGGTTTTATGTAAGACATTAAGATGTCTAATTTTAGGTCTTTAACTTCTTTGTCAAAAGTCAATATATTCTTCTGGTGTTAATCCGTGTAGCACTTTTTGGAAGTGCTCTGGACATCACTCTGTTGTTTTTCTGTTGATCATGCCACTGCTTCTCTCATCTTAATTTTTACCCAGATTTGGAGACAGGGTTTGTGATTCCAGAATGTCATTCCTCATGCATTGACTATTTATCCTTACATTTCCCATCCCTGACTAAATAGTCATGAACCACTCTAAGTATTAGAGGCATATTTCAAAATACGTCTGTCTATTGCATCTTCACCTACCACTATACATTTTTAATAGCTGGAACCAGTGTCCTGCACAATAAGAGACACTGCTATGATAGTGCCAATAAAAAATGAGACTCAGATTGTGGAACAAAATACCTAGGTACCTGAGTATGCCCTGGTCTGAATCAGGACCCTAGAACGCTACCATTTCCCCACAACCTCCAGTCCCCGTAGCTCAACAATGCGGCACGTTCCTGCACATTTTCATCTTATTACATTTGCTTTTTGGCAAAAGACCCAATCACCACATTTCATCCAGAAACACCTCCTCCCGAAGGGGAAATAACAGGGCTCTGTTAATTGTACTCATAAGCCACATAGGCTGATGCAATTAACCTATAGGTTCTCTTTGCTCAGAACCACAGTAGTTTAGTGCAGGATAATTGCTGTAAGTAAGCACAGACACAACATTAGATTTTTACAGAAGTGTCATTCCCCTGTAGACTAAAGACTTTAGCATAACTAGTGTATTAAGGACACATAACGCTTCTTTAATTACAGATTGGCTTACTTATCAATTACAACCTATATAGCAGCTTGCTGCTTTAGCATGGTTTGGCCTCTATGCTCAGCACCCTATGCACCCTTCTCTCAGCTAGAACTCACTGTAGATTTTATGTCATGTTCCTTTCCTTCCTCTGGAGTCCTATTATTTCACCATAAAATGTAACAGAAGTAAAAAGCAAGAGGAAAACAGGGTAGCAGTCTATGCTTCAGGTTATAAACTGATCTCTAGTATTGAACAATACCCACCATAGCACAATATTGTACAATTTGCTGCATTGTGCAAACTGAATCATCTGTAAGGTGCTGCTGTAGGAGACAGGATACTGGACTGGATGGCCAATTAATTCCAAATTAGCATTGACAGGATAATAGTACTGTACCTAGAAATAGAAAAGACAAATTGGATCCCATCTCCATGCAATGGCAAGACATATTGGTGGTCCTCTAATTTTGACCTATTAAAATGGACCTTCACCAAAAGATCAAGATGTTTTCAACGGAAAGATACAAGGAAAAGCTATTAGCTTCACATTGCTTCAAATACAAATGTTTTACAAAATTATTTTAACAGGAAAAAATCTGCAAATTAAAAGGAGGGTAAAAACAAGTGACAGGAACCCACATAGTGAAAAGTAAAATACTACCAGGACATTTGCTTTTTGTTGAAAAACTGCCTGAATCAAATGTCTGTATACAGACACCCCCAAGCTTCCTGGAAACTGGGTTATGACTTTAGTTTCACATCCAAACTTCATTGGTAACTCCTGTCTCTGGAATAGGCTATAGCAAAATCTCATTTCCACCACTGATTTATTAGGGATTTTGGATCTGGATCCAGTTCTAGTCTTTGTGGCTTGTGTTCCTCTCCTCTTTGTATACACAGTAGGCATAGCTCTGTGTGTTCCAAGAGCAGAAAGTGTGACTGAAACAAGTCCTTCATTAACTGTTTAGTCGAGCAGCTGAGAAAACTCAGTGGCTGTGCATTTTTTAGTTGCCATGTCAGCTCTTATATTCTCAATTTCATTTCAACAAAGACATGTTTAAAATGATAGTGATAAATACCAAATGATTTTTATAAAAAAACAGATGCTCTCCAAGACCTTTCCCTAAAATTTTCATACATGCAATACTACAAAAGATATGTAGACTTTCAGTTAACAGTTGATTGACTCAAAGCATGTATCTATTGGAGATAGGACTGAGTGTATTTGTTGCTTTAATGAAATGAGAAAACTGAAAAGCTATTAAAACTTACATCTTATTCCAAACTTTTCCAAAGTTTGGAGGTTTGAATCCAGGATTTTGGATCTGGACTATAAATCATCCCAGTGTTGACCACAATAAATGAACTAAATACAGTCTTAATGTCTCCTGTTCTGAAACAAGATTAAACATGTTTCTACATCACAATCAAAGCAGCTGGTGTTGGTTTTTATTTTTAAATCAAAATGGCTCTGGTGCAGAAGATTAATGTTCTGAGTTATGTAGTTAGAAGATGAGTGCCTGTTAAGAATGACTAAATCTGCCAGCCAGTGTTCTTTTTATATGTTGGTTTATAATGCCAGAGTGAATTTATATCAGTTTTTCAATTTCATGGATCACATCATGTTATGTGCTTTTTTATTTAATAATATTTTTGTTTAATATCTGTTAGTTTATTGTTGTGTGTACAGATTTCTCTGATTGGATGACAGTGAGATATGACACTTAGGATTTCATATTAAGCTAGAAAGCACTTATTATAGTGCTAGGTGCTACAGGAAACCCTAAGACAGACTTACATACATACAATTCTGGAGACTGCAGGAACTGTTTCTTTTCTACTGTCCTGGGCACGCTGCTCTGCAGAAAGGACAGGGAGAAGGAAGAATTGTGACCAATCTGAGGCAGGGCCAGCAGGAAGGAGACTGCACAAAAAGTACACAGCATTGCTTCTGTATTAAAGTGCATAACTATTGTCAACCAAAAATATCTAGCAGTTGCTAAATACAGTAACTCTTAATGTTTCCAAATGTACAATATCTTTTAAAATAAAATAGTTAGATATTGAAATCCAGACTGAATAACCACTTTCAAATTAATCCATGGGACAGAGTTAAAGTTTTCTGGGATGTGATGTACTATGCGTTCCTTTGAAATCATGTGCTTAGCTATGCAGGCAGCATGCGGGCAGTATGATGCTGTGACTGAATGCACCCCAGTATTCACACCCAACATACTATTGTAATAAACTTTGTACCAAATATGCCTTGTGAGGTATCAATTAAAAACTAAACTCAATGGTCAATAATATCATTGTGAAATGTATGAAGCAACATTATATGTAAAGTTATAAATTCCCCCTGAATTATGTTGGTAGCACATGTTCAAACTCAAGTAGCCCCAATTAGGCAGAACTGGTCAAGCACATAAGCTGAGCACCCACCAGCAGCCCCCCATCAGAACCTCCCCTTCCTCCCAGTGCCTCCCACCTACCAGCAGGCCCCATGGATCAGCGCCTCCTCCTCCCTCCCTGTGCCTCCTGCAAACAGCTGTTTCACAGCATACAGGAGGCTGGGAGGGAGAGGGGAGGAGCAAGGACATGGCATGCTTGGGAGGAGCGGGAGGGGGGCAGAACTGGGCAGGGGTGGGGCCTGGGGTAGAGCCGGGGGTTGAGAACTTCCCAGTACTTTTGAAAGTCAGCGCCTGTAGTCAAGCAGGTCTTAAAGGAGTGTGTGTTTACCTGAATTTACAGATAAGTTGTAAACAGGGTCCTCAGCAAGAGGAGGAAGACAAGAAATAAGAAAAATCTGCTTTTCAGGTTAGCGAGATGAGAAGAAACAACATGCTACCTCTTTCACTACCAGACCCCATAGCTCCATCCTCACAGGTGAAAGGAACATTTATCTAGGGGTAACCCTCAGGAAAATGCATTTCAAAGGGTAACTGAACTATAAGAAAGAAAAGGAGTACTTGTGGCACCTTAGAGACTAACGAATTTATTTGAGCATGAGCTTTCGTGAGCTACAGCTCACTTCATCAGATGCATACCGTGGAAACTGCAGCAGACTCTATATATACACAGAGAATATGAAACAATACCTCCTCCCACCCCACTGTCCTGCTGGCAATAGCTTATCTAAAAGCCATTTCCAGCACAAATCCAGGTTTTCTCACCCTCCACCCCACCACACAAATTCACTCTCCTGCTGGTGATAGCCCATCCAAAGTGACAACTCTTTACACAATGTGCATGATAATGAAGTTAGGCCATTTCCTGCACAAATCCAGGTTCTCTCACTCCCTCACCCCCCTCCAAAAACCCACCCCCATACACACACAAACTCACTCTCCTGCTGGTAATAGCTCATCCAAACTGGCCACTCTCCAAGTTTAAATCCAAGTTAAACCAGAACATCGGGGGGGGGGGGGGGTAGGAAAAAACAAGAGGAAATAGGCTACCTTGCATAATGACTTAGCCACTCCCAGTCTCTATTTAAGCCTAAATTAATAGTATCCAATTTGCAAATGAATTCCAATTCAGCAGTTTCTCGCTGGAGTCTGGATTTGAAGTTTTTTTGTTTTAAGATAGCGACCTTCATGTCTGTGATTGCGTGACCAGAGAGATTGAAGTGTTCTCCGACTGGTTTATGAATGTTATAATTCTTGACATCTGATTTGTGTCCATTTATTCTTTTACGTAGAGACTGTCCAGTTTGACCAATGTACATGGCAGAGGGGCATTGCTGGCACATGATGGCATAAATCACATTGGTGGATGTGCAGGTGAACGAGCCTCTGATAGTGTGGCTGATGTTATTAGGCCCTGTGATGGTGTCCCCTGAATAGATATGTGGGCACAATTGGCAACGGGCTTTGTTGCAAGGATAAGTTCCTGGGTTAGTGGTTCTGTTGTGTGGTATGTGGTTGTTGGTGAGTATTTGCTTCAGGTTGCGGGGCTGTCTGTAGGCAAGGACTGGCCTGTCTCCCAAGATTTGTGAGAGTGTTGGGTCATCCTTTAGGATAGGTTGTAGATCCTTAATAATGCGTTGGAGGGGTTTTAGTTGGGGGCTGAAGGTGACGGCTAGTGGCGTTCTGTTATTTTCTTTGTTAGGCCTGTCCTGTAGTAGGTAACTTCTGGGAACTCTTCTGGCTCTATCAATCTGTTTCTTTACTTCCGCAGGTGGGTATTGTAGTTGTAAGAAAGCTTGACAGAGATCTTGTAGGTGTTTGTCTCTGTCTGAGGGGTTGGAGCAAATGCGGTTGTATCGCAGAGCTTGGCTGTAGACGATGGATCGTGTGGTGTGGTCAGGGTGAAAGCTGGAGGCATGCAGGTAGGAATAGCGGTCAGTAGGTTTCCGGTATAGGGTGGTGTTTATGTGACCATTGTTTATTAGCACTGTAGTGTCCAGGAAGTGTATCTCTTGTGTGGACTGGACCAGGCTGAGGTTGGTGGTGGGATGGAAATTGTTGAAATCATGGTGGAATTCCTCAAGGGCTTCTTTTCCATGGGTCCAGATGATGAAGATGTCATCAATATAGCGCAAGTAGAGTAGGGGCTTTAGGGGACGAGAGCTGAGGAAGCGTTGTTCTAAATCAGCCATAAAAATGTTGGCATACTGTGGGGCCATGCGGGTACCCATAGCAGTGCCGCTGATCTGAAGGTATACATTGTCCCCAAATGTGAAATAGTTATGGGTAAGGACAAAGTCACAAAGTTCAGCCACCAGGTTAGCCGTGACATTATCGGGGATAGTGTTCCTGACGGCTTGTAGTCCATCTTTGTGTGGAATGTTGGTGTAGAGGGCTTCTACATCCTACAGACAGCCCCGCAACCTGAAGCAAATACTCACCAACAACCACATACCACACAACAGAACCACTAACCCAGGAACTTATCCTTGCAACAAAGCCCGTTGCCAATTGTGCCCACATATCTATTCAGGGGACACCATCACAGGGCCTAATAACATCAGCCACACTATCAGAGGCTCGTTCACCTGCACATCCACCAATGTGATTTATGCCATCATGTGCCAGCAATGCCCCTCTGCCATGTACATTGGTCAAACTGGACAGTCTCTACGTAAAAGAATAAATGGACACAAATCAGATGTCAAGAATTATAACATTCATAAACCAGTCGGAGAACACTTCAATCTCTCTGGTCACGCAATCACAGACATGAAGGTCGCTATCTTAAAACAAAAAAACTTCAAATCCAGACTCCAGCGAGAAACTGCTGAATTGGAATTCATTTGCAAATTGGATACTATTAATTTAGGCTTAAATAGAGACTGGGAGTGGCTAAGTCATTATGCAAGGTAGCCTATTTCCTCTTGTTTTTTCCTACCCCCCCCCCCCCCGATGTTCTGGTTTAACTTGGATTTAAACTTGGAGAGTGGCCAGTTTGGATGAGCTATTACCAGCAGGAGAGTGAGTTTGTGTGTGTATGGGGGTGGGTTTTTGGAGGGGGGTGAGGGAGTGAGAGAACCTGGATTTGTGCAGGAAATGGCCTAACTTCATTATCATGCACATTGTGTAAAGAGTTGTCACTTTGGATGGGCTATCACCAGCAGGAGAGTGAATTTGTGTGGTGGGGTGGAGGGTGAGAAAACCTGGATTTGTGCTGGAAATGGCTTTTAGATAAGCTATTGCCAGCAGGACAGTGGGGTGGGAGGAGGTATTGTTTCATATTCTCTGTGTATATATAGAGTCTGCTGCAGTTTCCACGGTATGCATCTGATGAAGTGAGCTGTAGCTCACGAAAGCTCATGCTCAAATAAATTCGTTAGTCTCTAAGGTGCCACAAGTACTCCTTTTCTTTCTGCGAATACAGACTAACACGGCTGTTACTCTGAAACCTGAACTATAAGAGTGAGAGGCAAAAAACATACCAAGTCGTCTTTGCCTACCCATCTCTCTCTTTTAGCGTAAGACAACAAAAGAAACAGCCATTGGAGCAAAACCTGATCTGACATTTGGTCAGCATGTGATAAGAACTTTACCTTGAACTCAGTCTAGTTTGCTAAGTTTAGGAAGTGTTTTATCTTTAACCATTTCTGACTTTACTGCCTTATACCTGTACTCATGTAAAACCTCTCTCTTTGTGTGTAAATAAACTTGTTTTATTCTTTAATTAAAACTAATCCAGTGTTGTGAATTGTTTGAGTAACTTCATTTCAGGAAGCAGACAGTTATATATTAGTCCCCTTAGAGGAGCAATGGACCTGATATATCTAGACTGTCCAGGAGAGGGCTGGGCAGTGCAGAACACACATTTTGGGGGGGAAATCCAGGACTCGTACTATATTGGGGTCTCCCTGCAAGTAGTAACCAAGGCTGCCGGAAGCCAACGTGTGACTGGTGTATTGCTGACAGGCTGCTGGGATCAGAGCTGCTGGACCAAGTCTGTGGCTATACACAGACACTCAGGGTGTGACCTTCATTTCTGTTTGGTTGTTTGTGAGAAGCCCATGTTAGGAACTACAACAACAAAGCATTGTGAAGCACTCCAGATTATAGGGCAAATGATGACAGCCCCTCACTGCTCTTGATTGCACCCTGGAATGTCATAGATGCCCTAAACTATTCCTTTATTTGTAACAGCTTGAGCTTTTTTAATAATGTGATAGGTTACTATATTGTTTTCACTTAGCAACCTGAACTGATTTTTGAAATAAAGTTCTATATTTTTGTTTTATATAAGTTGCAGTACATTATGATTTTGACCTGATAACATCTATATCAAAATATAGATAGATAGATCCAAACATCTATATCCAGTATAATTGCAGTGTTTATTTCCTTTTAATAAATGTACATTCCCTGATAATTTATTGTTACAGCGTGTATTAAACATTTAGACATTTTTGAAAATTAGAAAAAATAAAATTAATGTTGTCCTCTAATATGAAAATCCAAATATGGTTACAGTTTTTTGTGGAGTTTTTGTTTTGTTTTTAAAGAAGTCTCTAGTGATATCAATTGTCTCCTACCTTTGAAAAAAATCATTGGCACAATATGGCCTATGACTTTTAAAACCCACAAATTACGTAAGGCTTTAAGTGTTTTAGTATGAGCAGTTAGTTGTAGCTGAAATGATGAAAGCTTTTACATTTCAGTGAGAATATAAAAAAGTGATATTGTATTCTGGTTTGCCTGCATGCCTTCATTCTGGAAAGAAGGGGAAATAGTCCATTCTCAATTCTTATTTACATTAGTGTCAACCCAAAGTACATCTGCTGTAGTCACTAGAATTATTCTGGCATTACATTACCCTAACAGAGACCAGAATCTGATCAAATATCTGTAACTCTTGAATACTGGAGCAACCTGGTAGAGATGAATCAATTTATAGATCTGTTGTTATCACAAAATCATCTGTAAACATCAGAGATTTACTGATTCACAAGCAAAGAAAATTCATTTTAAAAACCAACGTGCACTACTTGAGGTCATTTTCAAATCTGTTTAAAAAAGTATGAAGCTTTTTTTTCCCAGTATGACGTTTTCCTTTCATTTATTATCTGCATCATTTGGTGTAGTGCATACTTTCAATAGTTTAATAAATAATATGTTATGTTCACCTAATGAGGATAATCTTGACAAATGAACCACGGTTAGTATAACAGAAGATGATGCATTTCTGAAACATTAGCTGCAAGTGTTTTTTTTCCTATAATACAGTTAGATTTTATTGCTGCTGTGGATTTACTGTGAGTACTATAATCTTTAATTTGCGGAGTTGATGACAGCACAAAGCAGAAGCATTCTCCAAGTCCTTTCCATCTTTCTGCAACCTTGTCTGATCATTGATTCACAGACTCATCCAATATGTGATACCACTCCACCAACATTTTATTAGTTCATCTGTTGGTTGCTTTCCTAACACTTTGCCCTCTAGTAATACTTCCTTGGGATTGTCATCAGATCTTTCCACTAAAATAGAATAAGAGTTCCTATGTTTCAAATCTTGGCTCTGTCTGAAGAATGCTTGCTGCACACCAGCTGTTGAAGTATCTACTCACTAGCAGTTCCATATTCTGTATATTACATAAAAGAAAATATACGCCAAAGATGATGATTTTGTTCCATTACTATAGTTAATTTCTCTCTGTTATGTGAGTCATGGACCAAGCCAATGCCCACAGATATTTTAGTATTGTTCATGTAGCTACTTTTGAAATGTAGTATTGTTTCCACACCTAATCACATAAAATCCCAAGTAATTTTGAGGGGTACATTTTCAAAGCAATACAAAGGAAGTTACATCTTCTCCCCTCACTATTAGAGCTAGGTGAACTCTTCAAACCATTTTTCTGCAGATATTCATGTAAATTAAGTTGATTCATGTTTTCACTGCTTTTGTTCCCTTTCAGCAACTGTTAATGCCAATAAAAAGCAATTTTACAAATGTTTGAAGAAAGAAGATTTGCAAGGAATGTGTGTGAAGTCTCAGAAACAGAATATTAAATTTGCAAACTCCAGTATTTGTGTTCAGCATGCTTCTGCACTCCTGCAGTCAGGGAAGAAAACCAATACCATATGACCAATTATAAATGAACAGCTTAAAGACTGAAATTCACCCCCAAGAAGGGCAGGAGGCAAAAGCCTATGAATTACTTAAACCTCAAAATGTGAATCCTATTGACTTTCACCCCATTGAACATTAAATACTCTCTAAGTAGTAAAAAAAAAAAAAAAAAAGGCAAAACAATTTTATTTGTATTACAGCAATGGCCCCTAAAGGCCCCCCGTTAGGATTGGGGCCCCATGTGCTAGGCACACTACATACGCATTGTATGTAAGAGTTCCTGCCCAGAAGAATTTACAGTCTACAAGGGCAAAACAAAGGGGCAAGAGGAGAAAGAGGCAAGAGGAGAAAGAGGCAGAGGTGACGTTGCTGAATACTGTTGAATAAATACAGACTAAATCTGCTTGGAGAGACTCTGCCAGCAGACAAGCAAGCTAAATTTACAAGATAAATTATTTGCCGTAGATTACTAGCCAGCTTTAGAAAAAAAGATTGCTATATGTTGCTTCCCTATCTTTGGTTTAAAATTAAATAAAACCCTTTAGTGACATCTGAAGTGCAGATTTACGATATATACTTTTTGTCAATGAATATACAAAAGAAAATACATAAAAACGTAAATATATATGATGCTCTGTCTTGTTCCCAGTGAAGTAGATGGCAAAACTCCCACTGATTTTGAGTATAACATGATTGACACTGCAATCTACTGACTACATCGTCTAATAACCAGACTACAAAATAAGGAAACACATGGCGCTGCTATTGTGACCGTGTACTAGCAACAATTAACCATGCCTTGTTTGGTGTCCATAGTTTTTCATGTCAACCAAATCCAGTCCTCACATGGATGCAGAAGCTCCAGTCTGACTCATAGAGCAGAAAAGGCTGGATATGGGCACTATGAAGGGGGAACACAAGCCTTGTGTAGCACGGAGCCCTGGTTCACATGAGTTCGCTGCGTGGCAGCACAGGTGGGTTGGCATTTCTGTGCTGAGGGAGAAGGGTGGGATTGGGTCAGAATTTGTAGCTGAATGGATCCTCCTGCACACGTGGAGCTCGACTGGCCATTGTGCTGATTAGTTTCTGTGATACTGTTCTGCCATCAATCTGCTGCTAGAAAGGGAAGATTTCCTTCCCATTTCCAAAGGATCTGTCAAGCATTACATTAATACATTATAAGGCCAGAAGGGACCACTGTGTCCATCTAGTCTGACCTCCTTCATGATACAGGCCATAGGACTTCCCTGAACTATTTCCTGATTAAACTAGACCATATCTGTTAGAAAAACATCAATCGTGATTGAAAACTTTCCAGTGATGTAGAATCCACCTCAACCTTTGATAAGTTGTTCCAATGGTTAATTACCATCACTGTTAATAATTTAGATCTTATTTTCATTCTGAATTTGTCTAACTACAACTTCTAGCCACTGGATTTTGTTATACCATTCGCTGCTAGATTGAAGAGACTATTATGAAATATTTATTCCCCATGTAGGTACTTCTAGAAAGTGATCAAGTCAGCGCTTAAACTTCTATTTGTTAAATTAACCGAACTGCACTCCTTGAATCTATTGGTCTAATGGCATGTTTTCCAATCCTTTAATTATTCTTGTGTGTTCACCTGATTATCCACCCGGTCCCTCAAGTCCTTTTCACTATTAGTGCTTCCCAGGATAAAGGCCCCCTGGCCTACTATTCAGGCCAGACTGAGCAGAGGATTTGCCCCTTTGTTTATTTTAATTCCAGCTGGAAAAAATGCCGTGCTCCTTGGTACATAAGAAGTGATTACATTAGTAGCTTTCCCAAGCTGTCAGTAGGTTTACTTCCCTTCAGATGGAAACTGACATTTCAATATTCAACATAATTACTGAAAGAGACAGACACATGAAATGCCAGTATCTTACTGAAACATTTCTTAAAGCCAGGATTGACAGATAGAGCTTGTTTACAAGGCATCATATCACAGGGAAAACAAACTGGTATGTTGTGGAGACGAAATAGTTAAGATTGTGAAAAGATTAAAGCAGGGATTAATTCTGTTTTAAGTATGGCTAACATTTCAACAAAAGCATGTTGCTTTAATGTTTCTGCTGCTTTTCTTCCTGCCCATGATGTGAAGCTTTTACATAAATGAGGTTTTGCCTTCCCAGGGTAACAAGCTTTATTGGCTCAAAGTAAGATACTGTTGAAACAGTAGTAAATGTCTGTAAGTACCACCCTGCTTATTTAATAAAGTAACATTATTTAAACACTATTTGAGGCAATGCTTTCCGTTTGCATTGGGTGCCACAGCCTTTTATTTTTTAGTCTTGTAAAAATAGTGTTATGCAGGGGTCACCAGATGTTGTGCTTACACCGTTTTGTAAATTGAGCTGGCTGGGAATTTTCTATCAAAATGTTTTTGACAGAATTTGTGGTCTTTGCTAGATCTGTGCGTTACACAAGAAAATATTGCTTTTACCCCAGATTTTTTTTAAAACTTTCTATGAGGTTGATCTGATAATAAACGTTTTGTTTCGGCTCATGTCAACATTAATCTCTGTAGCCACCTGAGATGAAGTTCAGGTGCCTCATTCGCCCATTGTCATGATGCATTGTGATCATGAGATGGCCACAATGCACAACAACAGCTCAGCCCAGCCAAAAGACGACCCCACAATGCATCATGGGAGATGTAGTCCAGGGAGCCCGGGAGCCCAGCCTATGTAGTAGAATGGGGACAAGAGAGAACATTACAACTTCCCATGTGGCAAACATGGCAGCTCAGGCAGACACAGAAACAATCTTTCAGGATTCCAAATTCATTTTTTTCAGAACTTTTCACTCTATAAAAAGTGTTAATATATTTACTTTATCCTGTTTTAGGATAAAAATAAATGTTGAAATACTAGAATTTCCCAGCAGATTGGAAATTCCATTATTTGATCAGTTCTATGCACAATTTCTTTTTCTTGGCATCACAGCCAAGTTCTATCTTTGAAGAAATGCTAAAGTAAATTCTTGAGGCAGAACTGCTCCCTAGGAACACAGCATTAGGGTTGGGGTAAGGTTTCTGAAAGAAGGGAGTGCCCTGTGTGCTGTTTGACCAACTCTTTTCCAGAGCTGGTGTATATGTGGAAATAAAACAAGTTGCATTAAGAATACGCCCATTCTCCACATCACTTATTTCTCCTCCAGAGAAACCAACCTACAAGTCCTCAACACTGGCTACTCCTTGGCAGAAGGCATATAATAGAAGTTCATGGTTTTGATAACCCTGATAAGGTAACCCTAACCCTAACTCTGATAAGGTAAGCATAATAGAAGTTCATGGTTTTGATAAAGTAAGCAATTTTCTGCATATAATACATTTTAAACTATGTTTGATGAGTGGCATGGGACTACTCACAGTGTGCCAAGATTATCAAATACTTCTTTCTTTACAGGATTAAGGCCTTAAATTGTTGGCTAAGCTCTGCAGAGAAGTTTTCTATTTTAATGGAAGATGTATGGCTAAATCTATTATAAAACTGTGAAAATCTCAACCATATTGTTGAATTATAGTTATGACTTAATAATGTAACATTGGAAAGTAGGAAGTAACTAGGAAGTATTGCAGTGTGATTTTCAGGGCTTTGTGTGGACTAAGGGAGAAGGGATTTTTCCCCCCCGTGTGAATAGAAACAATACCTTGTCACTTTGTATTGTTATGCTGTGATTGCAAGCATGTTCTCTGACATAGTGTAAGGAAAACAATAGTACTCTCCCTTAAAAATATTACACCTGACTTCCAGGTCTGCATCAGCAATGAAAACAAACACAACTGGAGCAAACCTGACTCATCATACACGAATAGCCCACACTGTCTGACCTTCTTAGAGTTTTATACTGCCACCTATTACCTTAGTATCTGAGCACCTTCCACATATAACCAATAACAATCCCTAGTGGATTTCATGGAGTCTCCAACACCTCAAGGCAAGGTGGAGAAGACACTCCTGCCGATTCTTTGAAGAGTTCCCTTTTTACAGCTAGCATCTCTTTGGTTTTACCTTGATCCAGCTTCACCAGCTGTCTCTTCAACCAAGAGCTGATTTCTTGTAGGCACTCTGGTATTTCAGTAGGGGCTGTGGCTGCATCAGTTTATAATGCAATATATATATTTGAGTATGCAGTGTTGTTGTAGCCAACTCAGTCCCTGGAGTGACTTTGAGCAGACTGAGTTGCTGTTCCTCCTGTAGGACTTGTATATCTGGTCTGGGAGTCACCTGACCAGCACTTGGCTTGTTGATTGGCTGGAGCTTATCACAGAAGTAACTCATCACCCCACATGAAAAAGGCAATAGTTTGCCCTTTCCAAGAAGTTTGGTATGTGTGCTTCTCTGAATGATCTATGACAATTTCAATTAGTTGTGGACAATTGTTCTTTACTGGATTTTACCAGCTAGGTGGTGCATGGTCTATTTCACATGTTGCAGCTCAAATATTTTTCAGAGCTTCTTGATTTTTGGCATGTGTGATAGGGCCAAACTCAGTCAGAGGTGGTGAGATAGATAATTCAATCTGGTCACAGTGGAATTTTCTTTCAGTTAGGCGCCATACATATTTGGTTAATTGTATCACCAAATATGCTGGCAAGTCTTCACAGTGGTCAATGCTTGGGTGTCATGTCTGGGCTACACGCTGGTGTTTGGAATCCATTTTTTTAAAAACAGACATCAAGCGCCTTAACCATGTTTGTTTTGTGACATTCCAAAAATAAAAGATTAGAATTTAGAAACTAGAAAACTCAGAAGTTATATTCAGAATCATCAAATATGAATTGAAATTGTATATGTTTTCCTCTCGTATGTCACATGTTTTAACTTGTTCTCTTCATGATGTTCTTAGTGGGTATTTCATCTTTCTCTGCTTTAACCTTACCTCTGCTCCTAACACCTACTGCAAATAAATAAAAATGTAACAAAGAAAAAATGTATAACCAAAGGACTATTCAGTTGGTTATTTTGAAGTGTTTTGTCATCATGGGTGTAGATCCTGCAAACTCTCACTCATTCAAGTAGTCCTATAGTGTCCATGGATAAAATCTTGAGCACCAGTGAGACTTAAGCTTTTCATCACTAAAAATTTTTACTCATTGGCTCTCATAGGACTATTTGCAAGAGTGAAGGTTGGCAGAACCAGGCACAGAATTAAAGAAGCCTTGGGACACCCTGGTGGCATAGATGTTATTTTTCTTATTTTCCCTGTTTTGGTGTGTTAAATAAATAGCATGACTCAGTTTGATATCATCCAAAAGCATGCTAAGTGCTTCACAGAAACCAATAAAAAACAATTCCTGGCTCAAATAGCTTCCAATAGGAGAGGCCATTGCTGCAAACAATTATACATGTGATTAACTTTACTCAGGTTAGTAGTTCAACGAAAGCTAATAGGCCTTTACTCACATGTATAAATGATGGCAGGATTGGATCCTAAAGCCAGACATGACAAGTAAGGATCACCAGGCACAAACACTCACACATGGGACAATAGAAAATTTATTTTCTGTGAACATTTTGGCAATAGAACTCAGTTGCTCAAATAGTCACATAACAGAAAAGGGGGCAAACAGAACCAAAGCATATTTATTTTTAATTCAAATCAATATTCATAGAAAAAATATTTGTGCTCACCCAGCTCCCATTCTACTTTTAATTAAAATCAACCTGTAGAAACAAAGAAAATAGGAGGAAAAAGAAAAGGAAGGGATTTTTAAATGAAAGCACAATTTAAACTTTATAGCCTATTCAAGGAAAACTTTATAGCCTATTCAAGGAAAACAGAGTAAAGAATATGAAAATATTCAGTGAAGAAGACTGCAAAGGTAGCTATAAATAAATGATAAAATCAGTTTCCCAAGACTGAGGAAATGTTTCTCTATCCTAGAATGAAATGCATTTCACTTAACCCATAGAAATAGAAAAACCAGTCTTTAGAAATATCCAGAAGCTGATCAAAATGCTGTCTGGGATGATGATGGATTTCCCAAGACTGAGGGACCTGAGAGACAAATACATATGTTCATGACTCTTCTGAAATAAAGACCCAAAACTTTATCACCACATTTTCCACCCTGGAATTCTCAAATGTATTTTTTGGCCCCACATCTATAGCTGGTGAAACCCGATTTCTAGACTGATGTTGATTTAGGAAACACAAAGAAACAGTGCCATTCTCGCCCATTTTTATGCTGATCAACAACTCTTTCAGGCTGAGATCAGAACTTTATCTCCAGACAAGAAAGAGCAATCATAAACAGTCTGCTTTTGAAAGTTCATAGATCCAGCAAATTCCAAGGCTTCCATGGGTAACTCCATTCCAATAAAACGCCATGAAACAGAAGACCTAGTGACTCATTAGGACTACTCACTAACTTCAGCCAATGATGGACTGGCACAGAAGTGTCTACTCTCTCCCTGTTGCACCCACAGATCTCTGCAAATGGCTGACAATCCATGACAGGAGCAGCAGAAAGGAAAGAAAATTAGTGTCACTCTCACTTCTAGGAGCAAAGCCACATGCAAGAAATGGCTGTAACTGCTATAAAATACACTAGCCTGTCATAAGTCACCATGAACACAAATTTACCTGAAAGATTGCATGTCCCTCTGCAACTATGACCTCCCACAAGAATTATGGTAATAGGACATGGAATAGCAGGAACATGGGAGATTCAGTTTAGGAGCTGGACATGGATTGTGGAACTCACTCCCAGATGACGCAAGAATGGTTACAGGCCTCAGCACATTCAGAAATAAATCCAAAATGTATCTCTTTGACCTAGCCCTAATCTCTTTGACCTATCTTTCTCATGATAAATATTTTTTTCTCATATAATGAAAAAAACAGATTCTTTTTTAAACTCCTGGGAAAATACATCACGTTATGGAGGCAAGTATAAGTACAGAGAGATTTTAGACTGCAAAACTGGGAGGTTAGGGTATGTGAGCATATATGAGCAACAGTGCATGAGCAGGGAGGGTGCACTTTAGTAGGAAGTTATGTTCCCTATGCCCCTAGATGGATAATGTAAACCAGTATATTACAGTAAATTGTAAAAAGATGAAAAACAGTTGCTACACATATTTAAGGTGTCGATCATTATTTCTGGGTGCTATTATATACATTTAGATATAAATGTCCTCAACTAAGGGAATAAAAGCTCTTATATCCACTTGTATAGATTGAGGTCATGTACTTAAGAGGAATCAAATCGACATGGTTTATTTCTTAGAGCATGGAGACAGCGCCATAACAATAATGCCTCCTTCTACTATTTTATACTTTACTTTCTCAAACTTCACACTGCAATTAGCCAGATATCTTTTCCACAGACATTAATAAAGAGATGGTGTCAAAACAAGGCTTTTTACCAATGACAAGAATGCCAAAAATGTTTATACACTGTGTTTATTTTTACGTCATTGCTATGAAATACGTGGCCACAGGGCACTCCCTCAGCTACCCGGTGTGCTGCACTGCCTGGCTCATTTGGAGGGTCTCTTATTCGCAACACACACACAGCTCATTTCTTTTCCTGGGGTGTTCCTTTTATCTTCAGATGCCAAGCACTGCAGAACATAGCACAGGCGTGAGTCGGAAGGAACCTTCCACACCGCTGTCTCCATCACACCCAACTCATTCTCTGATCTCTCCCTTTACTTCTGATTCCTGCCAATTATACATCTCTCCTCTTTATTGAGCTAATTACCTCATTAAGACAACCATCGTCCCCAGGAGTCAACACTCCCCACTAGAACAAGGTTAACTGATTCCAATTAAGACTGTAATCTTCTCTGTTACGCAACTACCTAAGTGGTTAGGGTGCTACCACTAGGACACTGTCATATGCACCTAGTGCAGGTTTACACAGCAATATCACCTTTTCATAATGTGCAGATAATGGACTTTTTTTAGTTGCAAACAGAAAGCAAGTTGCAGAACACCTTCAATTTCCGGCCATATTTTATTGCTGAAGGAGTAGCCTGAATTACATTATTTTTCAGTGCCTGGATCGTATTCAGTTATTTTTTGCTTTCAAACACAAGTCACAAATTTTGAAACACAGGGTACTTAAGTAGAGGAATTGTGCCTAATACGGATGTAGGTGCCTAAACGTAGACTTCAGGGTGCAACTTTGGGCTCAAAATTTGAAAAGCTGGGCATCATTTGGGTTAAAAAAAAGCCATGTTTTCCTTTTATAGTGATGGATTCTTACCTTAGTGATACAAACAAAAAAAAAAATTAGCCCTTTGCCATCTAAAACAGCAAAGATGCCAGAATCTAGGTACCAGAGGGGAAAGAAGAATTCGTATGACCACATTTCTGTGGCACTACGTTTGAAAATTCTTGAGCTAATACAAGCTGTCTCCTTGACTAGGAAATGATTCACTATTCTAGTTTTAATTTAAGAACTAAAACAGAAACAAAACATGGAATAAATTCAGAGACCACATGGTCTGACACTCGTTAGACAAGACACGTACATATCTTCTGTGGTTTTAAAGAGTTCCATGGCCACCTGCATTTTTATTATTGTTTTGCAATTAATTTTTAACTGACATTTCAGTCATCTGAGATTGTCAGTGGAAGTACATATTTCACATTAGTACAATGCATATAAATCAATTCATTTTACACCCTTCAGGTATACTATTGCCCATGGCACAATTTCGTTATTTTCCACTCAACATGACGTCATACCTTTCAAGCCGGATCTCTTTTTGCACACTGCAGCTGTCAATTAGTATTTAGAATTTCAACAGAAACCATTTCACGTGCCAGCATTGTACCCACATTTTCTAATTCAAACTTGCAGCTGTATTAAACAAATTACAAGAAACCTCACTCATATGGAAAAAAAAAAAGCAAAATGCAGGAATGTGAGTGTAGCATGCATGTTTATTTTATTTGCTACAATGTTCTTTTTGCTTATTTGTGAGCAGGGTGCTCATTAATGCTGAAAATAATGGACTGTATTTCGTAAAGGTGCCCTTTGGTGTATTCTCTCTCTAAAAAAAAATATGTATATACACGGAGAGGGAACAGTATAAACCTGCACTTATACAACAGATTTTAAATTGATTTTAAGAAAAAACTAAATTTTGCCCTTAAATATACCTGTATATCTTTATTAACTTCAAGTATTACAGAGGGGAATTAGGACCAGATAATATATTGTGTGTGCACACACACACGCACACAAATGTGTACATATTTGGGGCGCGGGGAGGGATAAAGATGTGTTTTTCTATTTTTCTGTTTAAACGGAAAAAAAAGAGAAAGCCTGTCCATCCTCTCATATTTATGGCCATAAATACTTCATCATGCTATCTTGTATTGCATAAACCTAATACATATTCAGTCTTAGAAAACTGTCAAAAATGTACTAGAACTGGAACAAAATCAACTGTCCCGCCTTTTACCATATAACGGCTAAGCATAACACAAAAATAACCTACCTATCTGAAATATATACTTATAAAATAATTATCTTATTAAGAAAATGGGCAAGTAGAATTATATCCGTCTCATATAAGCAGCCTATATTTACACACATTTTATAGTTTCAAATGTCATGTCTAATTGCAGTTTGGAGAGTGTGATGGGTGTACCTGGATGCATAGATAATGTTGACCCTTTTAGCTCGAGCAACTAGTCCAAGTTTGGAGTCCTGGGGGTGTTCCAGTTGGAAGCAGAAATTGGTGATAGGTATTTTGTTTAGGCAGTTTTGCTTATGTAGGGTGGTAGGACTAGATGACCTCCTGAGGTCCATTCCAACCCTGATATTCTGGGATTCTATGATTTTATTCTTATCTCCCTTCTACATTTTGCTGAGGTCAATTTTGAATCACTGACTTTTCCTACTAGATTAGATGTTGTTCATATCAGATACATCCTCCCTGTGTAGGGGATTATAAGACTGAGATCAAGTCAGATCAATCTTCTCTTTGATGAACTATTTTGGTCTCATTTTAAGGCATTCTTTCCAGACCCTGAATCATTCTTGTAGCTCTTCTCTGAACTCTCAACACTTTTTAAATATTCTTTTTAAAGTATGGACACTATTAATTGCATTCTAGTAATGGTCTTGCCAATGCCATATATAGTGCTCATATCACTTTCCTATTTCGAATCAATATTCCCCTATTAATACTTCCAAGTATTGTGTTAACCTTTTTTGCCACAGCATCATACTTCATTATAAACCTAGTACATTCAGTACAATAGCAGAAATAAGATGTGCAGTAAAAATGATTTTCATATTGAGCATCGAGAGAGGTCAGAATTAGAAAAATGAATTCATGAAGCCTAAAAGTGAGCAGCACCAGATAAGAAAGAACTCCTCTAATCACTAGTCACTAGTCGAACACCATCCTGCCTCTACCATACATTCATTATTGTTTTTTATTATTATTTGACTGGCCAAGATTTTGATTCAGACTTGCACCGGCAAACTGATGGAAACACTTAATGGTCTTTCTGGGTGAGGTTACATAGACTGACACTCAAGTAATCAGAATTTTCCAAAAATCAGGCACAAAATAGCTCATGCAAAATGAGATACATATGGACAGCAGAAAACAAGCAGTATCAACATCAAACCTCTGTTGGTGTGAGAGACAAGCTACACAGAGCTCTTCTTCAGGTCACAGAACTCTATGGAACTCAAAAGCTTGCCATCCATTTGGCCAAAGAACATATACATCATCCCCATGCCCTGTTCCCGATCTTCCCCTCTCCTTGTTATTTAGCTACACTGCAGACATTTGTTCTATGTTCTGTTGTCAGGACATGATGAAAGCATCTATGAGCCAGAAATCTGCTGCTTCTGGAGCAACCTCCTTGCTGCTCCTGTCTTCCATTGCTTCCTCACTGTGGCCAGTGCTGACTCTAACTACTGTGACTAGTGATCGCTCTGTTGGTTTGTGTTGTAATCTCTGGTCTTCTTTCGGGCTTGTCTTCACTACAGAGCTAAATCGGTGCTGCTGAAATCGATGCAGCGGCATCGATTTAGCAGGTCTAGTGGAGACATGCTCAATCGATGGGTTACTGCTCTCCCATCGATTTCTGTACTCCATCTCAACAAGAGGCGGAAGCAATGTCAGGGGGAGTCTCTCTCCCATTGACATAGCGTAGTGTGGAACCCACACTAAGCTACATCAACTTGAGTTATGCTACTAACGTAACTCAAATTGCATCGCCTAGATCGACCAGCAGCGGTACTGTAGACCTGCCCTTAGTCTTCACACTCTCATCCAGAAAGCCATCATGTGGTGGACAAAGCACGATATTACTTTTTTGGTACAAACAACAGTAACTGAATACATATAGCCCTAATCACACAACAACATGATCACTCAGAGATCAATAACCTCCTTTTCATTGGAATAAAAACTCCTCCCCAAAAGGTTTGATAATCATAAAAAGGTCACTGCCCTGGGCAAATAGTAGGACAAGGTAGATTTAACAAATATGTTCACACATATTATTTGACCAGCTTTATGATAGGTGAACTCTAAAAATGTTCACTGCTGCAAGTACATGGGTTTTAGTTTTGAAAGTAAATGTTTTAAAATGTTTACAATGGTAACGAGAAAATTCATAAAATAATGGGTTTGTGGTCGTATTGTGTCACTGATTTTTAAGCAGAACTCTTTATTGAACTCAGTGGAGAATTCCACTTTAAAAAACAGTGGCACAATCGTGCTAGAATAATAAAAATTATATGACTGTAATCCGTCATTATCAAAACAACAACAAAAATCAGGAAAACAAAGGAAGCAGGATATTTTAGTTTTGTTATGAAAAATAAAAATCATTTGTTTGTTCAGTTCTAAATAATTGCCACTGTTGTATTAAACTTTTTTATGTGCACAGTTTGAGAAAGTTATGAACTATTGTAAGTATTGCCTGCTGTTGCTTAAGGGCTAAATTCTACTGTCATTGGGCTTGCTCTGGATTTATACTAGTGTAACTATGAAAATAATTTTGTTCTGTATAATGAGACAGATTTTTGTTTGGGATTTGAATAGGAATGAAACTAGCTAATGATTTACAATTCCTTTGATTAAATTATTTATGTGCCATCTTCTGACTATTGCAGTCAAAACTGTAGATCTTATATCACTGTTCCCTGAGAATATTATAAGACATTGATTGTAAAACTAACATAACATATAATACAATATTGTGAAATATAATCTATCATGTAATTGAGGCACTGACGACGAAATTATACAAAAGGTGAAAGATTCATGACTTAGCTGCTGAAGTAGGATTTCTTGGGTATAGTAAATATATCAGACAACTTGATCTATTTTCATGTCGCTTGTCATATTACCCTTCCTATTCTTCATAAATACAACATACCATCATAAAGAAGAATAAAACACAAAATCAACTAAAAGCAAAATGAAAAAAATTCTCCTAAAATACATGACTCTTCTCCGTATTCATCGGGAGTGGGGTAGAGGGTGTAAGAGAGACTTTAACCTGGTGGCTAGGGGACTCACCTGGGAGAGGGAATACCCAGGTTCCAGTCCCGGCTCCAATGTATCGTTAAGTATTTATATAGAGTGTAACAGTTTCAACAGGAGAGAGAGTCAGAGAAACCCACTCCAGAACACTCTATATCCTGGTGGTTAGCCCACTCACCTGTAATATAGAAATCCCATGTTCAAATCCCTACTTTGAATCAGGCAGTGTGGGGATTTGAACCTGGGTTTTCCGCATCCAATGTGAATGTGCTAAACACAAGAGTGTGGGATGGGAGAACCACCATCCCCAATGGTTTTGTGAAGGATGCCTAAATAAGTCCCCTTGTGAATCTCTTTCCACACTCTCTCTCTCATATATATCTCCCAAACTAGGCTCCCTACCTGGAATCTCCCCTTAAAGACCATTCCCACTTTGACAGTCCTCCTCCAGCCCTCCTCTACCCCACAACCTTGTCAATCATGAGGAAAATTCTTCATATCCACCAGATCCTTTGACTTCAGACAGTTTGCCTCTCTGCCCACAGTATCTTTAGTTCACCTTCTGACATCACTGATTAACTGAACTCTTTCTTGAAGGCCTGCTGGCTGGCTTCTTCCAACACAGCAAATTCCTTCTGGCACCTATTAATTACTGCAGCCTGGCTGACCATGTCTATCTCCCCCTTTTTGGGGAGGAGAGTTACTTGTGCCGACAGTTTTAGCATGCACTATGTTTTGGAATGTACTGTTCATGCAGAAACATAAAATTGCTTTCAAGTTCTAGAAGTTTAAGCGTGTTCCACTAGTTGGCAATACATTATAGAATGACTAAAACGGTAGGTAGAGATAGAGCTGATTATTACTATTTTAATTATACAACTTTAATGTTTAAAATAGGAAATAATTGGAGGTATTTCACTTACTACTTTGTGTCAACCGCTGGTAAATGTTAACTTTTTAATGGTGACCACTGTACATTTATTAGTTAATGATTTGTTGTTGTTTTTTTATAGTTTAATCTTTCCTGACACAAGAAGGTGAATAGAGCTCACAGTTAAGTGTCTTCCTAAATTGAATAACTGAAACGTACATTCCTTGATTTTTGATATTTTTGTACTTTATACATGGAAAATGTGCACAGAATTTGCTCAATTAGAGCTATCTATGAATTTTTGTTTGCTGTCTTCTCTGTCCCAGCAGGATGAGCACTCCCTACAACCATATTAAATGCGAACAAAGATCCAGAGAGTATTTTGAATAGCCAAGCATGACGACGTGTATCTATTTATTGTGCTAATTTATTTCAAGTTATTTCCATGGTAGAAGGTTATCTTCTCTTATCTGAATCATGCCAAAAGCGGACATGTATGCAGTGTTATAGCCATGTTGGTCCCAGAATATTAGAGAGACAAGGCGGGTGAGGTGATATCTCTTATTGGACCAACTTCTATCGGTGAGAGAGAGACAAGCTTTTAGCTTACACACAGTTCTTCTTCAGTGCTGGAAAATATACTCAGAGAGAGACAGCTAAATACAAGGTGGAACAGATTGTTCAGCATAAGTGGCTAACACATATTTCAAGTGTCCATTCAAGGTTAAGTGGCCAGTTAACACCTCCACCAGTCAGAGAGGAGGAAAGGAGGGAAAAAAAAGCTGTGGATGGGAGTTAATGATTGTTGTAATATGTCATAAATCCAGTGTCTCTATTCAGTCCATGATTTTTAGTGTCTAGCAAAGTTATGAATTTAAGCTCCCAGGCTTGTATTTTGAAGATGTTATGCAGGTTTCCAATTGAGGGTGAGGACTGAGAGGTCAGATATAGTGATCGCTTTGTGAAAAGTACTCACTCACAGGGATATGGTGTTTTTGTCTTTTATAACTTTTCTGTGAGAGTTCATGAGAGCATAGTGATAGCTCATTTCGGCCACATAATTGTTATTGGGGCATTTCATACAGTGATTCTCAACCAGGGGTGCACATACCCCTGGGGGTACACAGAAGTCTTCCAGGGGGTATATCAACTCATCTAAATATTTTCCTTGTTTTATAACAGGCAACATAAGAAGCACTAGCGTAGTCGGAACAAGCTAAAATTTCATACAGACGACTCGTTTATACTACTCTGTATACTGTACACTGAACTGTAAGTATAATCTTTATATTCCAGTTGATTTATTTTATGGTAAAAATGAGAAAGTAAGCAATTTTTCAGTAATAACGTGCTGTGACACTTTTGCATTTGTACGTCTGTTTTTGTAAGCAAGCAGCTTTTAAGTGAGGTGAAATTTGGGAGTACACAAGACAAATCAGACTCCTGAAAAGTTGAGAGCCATTGATTTAGTGCACTGGATGAGGTACTCCACATGTTGCAATAGGCATGGGTTAAGACGCATTTCTCTTGAAAGGTGTGCTGGGGAGTGGGAGGAGCTGAGCAACATAGCAACGGAGATATGTGAGACATGCACAGGGTATCATACAACGATAAGAAAACAGGGGGCATTAAAGTACATTTTGGCATATATTTAAGCTTAGAATCAAGCAGTGCCACTTCACACACTGCCAGCAGCAAAATCTGGAAATTCCCTTTCCAGAGAAATAGCCTAAACATTTAACCTAGAGGTTTCTTCATCATTCTCTTTCCCAAAATATTTTAATTTTTTTTTAAAGCACATCTCTTTGGAAACTCTTCAGATTCCTATTTCAAGAAGTTAGTTGTATACTACCTTTTATCCTATGGCGGCTATTATTACAATGAAACATCCTTCTGCCTTTTCTGTACAATTCCCATAGATTTGAAGTTATCAGTTATATGAATTTTTTCCTTCTTCCTCTCTATCAAGTACAGCATGATAGCCATATCCATCAGGTACAATATATAACAATTCATTTTTCCTATTTCAGTGTGATGGAAGCAACAGTATAATCAGCTATACAAACAAACAATTACATTCTATTATCTGCAATTAGATAGCAGGCACATTCTAACAGCTCTATTTAAACTTGATTAAATAACAATTTTCAACTACTATTGACATAAAAAATGCTGCTTTACATACTATCAGTTCTTTTTTGCCTTAAAAAGAAGCTTAATTGTTTAAAAAAATATTATTGGAGATTTGATTTTTAGACCGCACAAATAAGTGTATCAAAACTGTGACCTGAATCCTGTAATGAGCTCAGAAGATGTTCACAGTGTCTCTATCTACTTGCAGTTCATAGCTGGAACAGGGCCAACTTTGTACTAGCCAAGCTATTGCTGAGATATGGCTTTACAAAACAACATTTCAAGGCTTCAGCAGAAGGTGAAAATACTTCAATTTTCACAAATGCCATATCACAGAAAACATCTTGCTCATTTAACTTCCAATCTTGCATCAAATATTTTCCTCTGGCAGGCAACCAAAGGTGTATAATTCCAGGTGAAAGGCATTTTTAATAAAAGCATTTTGGTTTTGAAGGGTGTCTGCATCAGGCTTAAAATGGAAAGCATGTTACAAACTTTATGATATAGTGCCCTAGCTCCATTAAAAGCAATTATAAGCAATGGCTGAGTTCAGGCTTTTTTTTTTACTTTTGTAAATTTAAATTATTTTAATCTGAAGGTTAGAGAACAAGAACAGCCACTGAGCATTTTATATTTTTGAAGACATCTGAAAGAAAAATGTCTCAGTTCATAAAAAGGTGTGCCAAAATGTTTGTTACTCACAGGGCAAAAATAAATAACAAGCAAAGCATCCTTAAAACTATTTTCTCAATTAGGAGGCCTCTGTAGCTATTAAAAGAACATACCATAAACCAAACTTTTCATGGGAAATACATTGAGTAACATGGATTGTATATTAAATATTATCTAAAATAGGGAAGGCACTCAAACTTATACATTTACAGCAAACTCTGACAAGTTATTGGCTGAGCAAAGCAAGGCCCTACATTCAACTTGATAACATTTCTATGTTTACTTGTCTGTAAAAGAACACCTAGTACTTACTAACTAGAAGAGAGGAATCTGCAACAGATAGCTTCAAAGTAGCCATTTTAGGGTTGCAGCTGTGTGTCTCTGCCAGATTTATAGGTTCAGCCCTTAGAAATGCATGATGGGTGGAAAAAATCCTATAAGAAGGCCTTCCTCCTCTAAGGAAAGTCAATATCTGTGACACAGTTCTGAAAGGTGCTTTGGGGGAGGGGGGAAAAGGGTTATTTCTACCTTCTTAGTGTGTAAAGTAAGATCAAAGCCATTATGCAGCTAATTACTGCTTACTAATTTCTTTCTCTTTAACTATTCAATTTCTATTATTTATGTTTGGCACTGTGTGAATAACCTGATTGTGTTTTGCTTGCTGGCAGATCTGAAAAATCAAATAAATTTGTTGGGGTTTATCCAAAACAAAAGATGTTGAATTTTTTTGGCAAGCTGGGGGAAAGGTCAGACAGATTTTGTTTCTAGCAAAGCAAGATGTTTTGTTTGTGTTAATGGCTTTGTAAAGAAAATTGAAACAAATTTAAAAAGTCATTTTGAATGGAAAAATCAAAAGCGTTCTGATTTACTTTGATCTGCCAAAAAAAAAAAAAAAGGTGAATTTGACAGAAATTTGCAAAATATTTCAGTTCACCTGAATCTGCATTTTTGGACAAATTTTGTTTTGTTTGAAAATTTCCCCCAGCTTTAAATATATTGTCTCAAACAGGAACATACGTGAATTGCTCAAGGCAACATCAAGGGTACCTAGAATACATAGCAATAGGTAAGTGGCTAAATATGGATATAGTGATATCTAAGTGCTGCTTTAACTTAAAGCTATTGGAACATAATTAGGGAACTGTTCTGAATGGTTCTTAAATAGGTATACATAAGAATACTGTCTGGGAACATGTGACTGTTTAAGGATCAGAACAGAGTTGCTTCTAATAGTAAATATCAACACTTATAAGAATAAAGATTACAATACTGTCCCTATTCCCACTCTTGCTCTTTGCTTAACGGTAGAGTTTCTCTCTGAAATCTTTCCTAGCTGTATCCTGTAAAGCTTCCCACTTTAAAAAATAATACATAGTCATAGTCCTATACAATATTATTGATATTGCTGTAGTGCTTAAAATCTAAGTATGAGACAGCAGATGGATAAAGGGATGTTCTTTTGGCCTTCAGACAATGCCCTAACACCTCCAAGCTCATAATTAGAATGAAGCCCCGTCCCCCAGACCAAGACACACCACCTCAAAGCAGCACCAGACCCTGCTGGAACAGATGCAAAATCTGCAGATGTATCTCCACAGCTACAATGATCAACAACACCCCTCACAAGACACGTTTCAAGATCCATGGATCCTATACATCCCTATCACAACATGTGGTGTACCTCACCCAGAGTACTGAATGCCCTAGCAGTAACTATGTGTGTGAAACCAGACAATCACTACACACTCAAATAAACTCACACAGGAGAATGATAAAAGACAAAAAAAATATATCAGCTGTGAGCGAGCATTTTTCACAAACACTATATCTGACCTATCAGGCCTCATCCTCAAAGGAAACCCACACAAAACCTTCAAATGATAACCCTGAGAGCTTGAATTCATAACTTTGCTCAACACTAAAAATCATGAATGAACAGAGACACTGGATTTATGACTTATTACGTCAATCTATAACACACTAAAACCACCCTTGAAGCTACCTTCCCCGCCCCACCACCTCCACTTTGCCCACTGTGACAGGAGGGATGGTAATAGACCACAACACCTTGAACAGCCCCTTGCAATTTGTGTTAGCTACTTATGCTAAACAATCTGTTCCACCTTGTAGTTAGCTATGACGCTGAGTAAGTTTCCCAGAGCTGACAAAGAGAGCTGTGTAATCTCAAAAGCTTGTTTCTCTCTCTCTCACCACAGAAGTTGGTCCAATGAAAGATATTACTCACTCATCTTGCCAGCAAGTGGTCTATTGTAAATGTATGTGAATTTAATAAATACAGAAAAATGTTGTGATAAATGAAGGGGGGTAGGAGTTAGCTCCCTTTTATGGACACCCAGCCAGCCAGTTAGTCCCTCTTGATGGCTGTTGGCTGCTTGCTTTACCTGTAAAGGGTTACTGAAGTCCCCCAAGTAAAGGAAAGGGAGTGGGCACCTGACCAAAAGAGCCAATGGGAAGGCTAGAACTTTTTAAAATGGGGAAAAAACTTCCCCTTTGTCTCTGTTGTTCTTTCTCCCGGAAAGAGGGGAACAGGGAGCAGTTATGCTATGAGCACTTTAATCCAGGTATGATCATAGATCATACCTAGAACTACTTATTTGGAACTCCCAAATGTGTAAGTAGATTGGGAATGTTTAGAAAGATGCAATTAGATTTATTTCTTATGGCTAGTGGACTTCCCTGTGCTAACCCCAGATGTTTTTGTTTTGTAACCTTTAAGCTGAACCCCCAAGAAAGCTATTTTGGGTGCTTAATTTTTGGAATTGCTCTTTTAAAATCTAGCAAAAGCCTAAGTTCCAGATGTATTTTCTTTCTTTTTTGTTTTTAATAAAATTTACCTTTTTTTAAGAACAGGATTGGATTTTTGGTGTCCTAAGAGGTTCGTGCATATGTTGTTTAATTAGCTGGTGGCAACAGCTAATTATCTTTGTTTTCTTTCTCAGCTCTTTCCCAGGTGGGGTGAAAGGGCTTGAGGGTACCCCCACAGGAAGTAATTCCCAAGTGCGTCTTCCTGGGTTCCAAAAGGGGTTTTGCATTTGGGTGGTGGCAGCATTTACCAAGTCAAGGTCAGAGAAAAGCTGTAACCTTGGGAGTTTAATACAAGCCTGGAGTGGCAAGTATTAATTTTTTAAATTCTTGCGGGCCCCCACCTTCTGCACTCAAAGTGCCAGAGTGGGGAATCAGTCTTGACACATGTAAACTACATTTTGACAGTCAAACAACTTGCAACATAAAAGTAATAGAGATCTCCAGGTCCTTATAGCCAAATTATTAATTGCACTTGGAAAAAAAGAGAATGATATACGTTGGAGAATAATCCTGCTCATGTACAGCAATTTTACCATATCAGATTACTATTGAAATTGGTGAAGTCTGCCTGTTTCATATATCTATCTTTGTGTAAACACCAGACATCGCTTAAACATCTTAAATTCAAAACATGTCAATATCTCTCAGATTCTTACTGGTCCAGTTGCAACATCAGGATGTGTTAGCATCAGATTAAGTACAATATTGTTACATAGATTCAGAAGTAGATTGTGGGAGTTTTCCTTGTTTTTTAGCATACTGAACTGGGGGGTTCAGTTGTTTATGGTAGTGTAGCATGTACACATGTTGTACTGGAATGTCTATAATTTGGAAATCTACCTTAAATGCAAACTGTATGCAAGTGTTACTTATACCCTTACTACTAATGAAATGTGCATTGACACTTACCTCTTCCATTTGCAAAGGCTTCTCATTGCATGAGATTACCAGCATCTGCTTTTACTCCTACTCTGAAATGTGTGTGGCTGCATTGCAAGAGGCATACATCTCTCCCAAAAACTACTAATTACTATCTACTACAGTTTGGACTGAAACAATGTTCTTTCAAAATTTGACTGGAGCACTGGTATTCCAACAGTGACATGCCAAATACATCAGGACACTACTAAAGATGCAACTTGCCACGCCTCCCTCCCAACAAAGCTTGTACTGTGTCTGATATTAGTTTAGCTGCTTCATGACTGTGCTTCATAGGCCTCGTCTACACAGGAAATTAGGTCAGCATAACTATGTCACTCAGAGGGGTGAAAAATCCACATAGCTATGTGATGCAGTTAAACCGACCTAGCCCCCATTATCGACAGTGCTAGGTCAATGGGAGACTTCTCCTCTTGCTATAGCTATTATTTCTTGAGGAGCTGGATTACTTATTCTTATGGGAGAACCCTTTCCACTGGCATAGGTAGTGTTTACACGGAAGAGCTGTAGGAGCCCATCTGCAGTGGTGCATTTGTGCCGCTTGCAGCATTTTAAGTGTAGACAAGACATTAGCAACATATCACTCACTATATGTGGGGTATAAATTGCAGGCAACTACAGTTAAATTAGATACATCACAGTTCCTCTATTTAGCCATACCACTAGCAGATACATAACTAGGATGAATTTCATCCTAGTTGTGTAACACTCCTAGCTCCTCAGACAAACTAGGGATTGGAATAATTGGAGCCCATATTTTTTATTGCCACAGTAAAGCCTGTCTTGCATTCTAGCAAGCAGACAGATGCAAAAAGGAGCCATGATGCAGATGCTTAGCAAAATGGTTGGTGGTGAATTGGTTTACAGTGCTGTTGAATGGAAATCTTTTTTTTTTTTTTTTAATTTGCTAAATCTTCTTTACAGCACTCAGCTGAGTAACTGGGGGAGAATCCTTCTCTACCCTGCCAATGGCAGCAACATGGCTGCTACTGCATCCTCTAGGTTGGAGTAGTTTTTGTGGCCCTTGCAATTCTGTTCAGCGGGGATGGAGCTGTAGCAGCAACAAAAGTCCTGCCCTCCGTTTCTATCTCCAGAATGCTGCTGCATGTAGTGGTACCATACGCAGAGTATGCCATGCCTGTATCACCTGAACTCCTGCCCTGCTGCATTTGGGATCCTCTGTGACTGTGGGGGAGGAGGGAGGGTTCCCCTACTTGATGAAGTATTGGCACGATCAAACTGCTTATGCTGAGAGGAGGGAGAGGAGGAGAATAGAAACTATGGTACTGCAGGAGTCAAGTATTCTGGGGAGTTCGGATATAGAGATTGTAGCTCATGCCCCTCTCTCTTTCCCTCCTGCACTGTCAGTCGGTCAGTGATAGTAAACTCAGTTGCAAACACCTGATCTAGAAGCTGTCAATTTGCACAGGGAGAACACAAAACAGTTGAGGGCAATTAGAGCTGCTTTATTTTACTCACAATATGTAATTGTATTGAACCTATAACCTTATGATCAGACCTTCATATTCTGTCAGTAGAAAGGACTCTTTATATTAACTAACACACAGAGATGTATATCTTTCATACAGAACTCAGTAGCGGAAGGCACTGGCTGGCTTAGCATCCACAGCACTTGCATTTGTGTAGTGGCAGATTCTGTAGCCTAAGGCCATGCCTACACTACAAAATTATGTTGACTTAACTTAAAGTGGCATACTACCACCACAGTTATTAAATCACTAGTGCATGCGCACACTTGGCTCCTCGTGTCGGCAGTGCGTGTCCTTACCAGGAGCACTTGTATCAATTGTACTGTCAGTGTGGGGATTGTAGGACTGCTCCTGAAAGCAATTATGTTAACTGTGACTCTATACCACTCAGGGAGGTGGTGTTACTAAACAGGTGTAGAGAGAGGCACTTATGTGGGTGAGAACCAGATTTAAGTGAAGATACTTACATAGCTAGGTTAACACAAGGCGGCTTATGTTGACCTAACTGTGTAGTGTAGACAAAGCCTAAGTTTGAACAAGTTTTGCACAACCATCATTTCTAAATAATTTCTTCTAACTTTCTAACATTACACTGTAGGTTAGGCTTTATACAGGAGCACTAAATCATTGTGTGCTAAAGGAATAGGTTGGCGATATGGAGCCCTCTTCCAGCAACTAATAAGCATTCTTGGTCATGTGTAAGGCTCGCTGGTGTTGGGGGATGGGGGTTGGTGGAGCTAGCAGGCTCCCTACCTGGCTCTGTGTGGCTCCCTACCTGGCTCTGTGTGGCTCCCCAGAAGTGGTGACATGTCCCTCCCTCAGCCCCTAGGCAGAGGCATGGCCAGGCAGCTGTGTGTGCTGCCTCTGCCCCAAGCACTGGTTCCGCAGTGCCCATTGACCAGGAGCCACAGCCAATGGGAGCTGCAGGGGCAGTGCCTGCAGGCGGAGGCAGCGCTTGGAGCCATCTGGCTGCACCTCCACCTAGAAGCTGAGGGAAAGACATGTCACTGCTTCCGAGCAGCGCCCCCAAGGTAAGAGCAGCCCAGAGCCCTCACTCCCTCCCGTGCTCCAACCCCCAGCCCTAAGTCCCCTCCCACACCTAAACTCCTCCTGCTGCTGGGGGATGGGGGAGGCGGTGGCCCGAGAGTGCCCCCAGCAGCGGCCAGTGCAGCTGACCCAGGGGCTGCCCAGGCTGCCCCCGGTCCAGCCAGACCAGCCACTGCAGAAGTCATGGAGGTCCTGAAAAGTCCCAGAATCCATGACTTCCGTGACATCTGTGACAAACTCGCAGCCTTAGTCATGTGTCCTTTTTGACTATACAGAAAACTATAGTTGTTTTAGAAGATAGATGTGATGCAACCACATAGCCAGTTCCAATGGCCAAAGTTTGAGGATATTTGTCTGTGATCCTAGAAACTATAGTTTTTGAATGACAAAAATGATTATTACTATTTTCTTACCTTAAAACCAAAATTAAAGTGAAACTTAATTTGATTTGAAGACATGGTGGGAATAGAACAGAACTCTGAGACCCAGAAACTAGTTTTGTAACAGACTTGTTCTGTGTGGCCTGGGAAAATTAACCCCCTGTCTTCGTAAGACATCTTTCTCTACTGGAAAACAGTAAAAGCAATTGATCTTTTTATTGTCTCATAGCTTAGACACAACATTAAGGCCAACTCGGCAGTAAGACAAAATGGATTGTCTTTTTTGGGACGATGCTTCAAACCATCTGAGATTACAAAACCTCTCATTTATATATTCTTCTCATGGCTATAATTTTTGAAAATTTGTGTGTGGTCAAGTTTAGGTGTTGAACACACATCTCATGTGCCCATTATATTTCATCGAAGCTGTCTTTAACTTTTCCCATAATAACATGAACAAAGGTTTGAATATATTCAATCAATAAGCTTCTTATTTCCTTTTGGCAATCTTAACCTTCCTCCATGGTTCTATCAAGCCTACTCCTCATTCAATTTCTCATTTATACCTTCTGAAAGCTAACTACAGTATTTCAATTTAATTTCTTACAAGAGTGTTTCCAGTGAGGATATACTTAACCAGCCCTGTGTACTTCCTGAGGCAACTTGTTCAAGACATTTTTAACATCTTTATTTAAAACTGCAATCCATTCTACCACTTGTTTTATGGTATTTGTTCCTCTAAAATGTTCTTTTGATGGAGTCTTTCTACGGATTTCCCAGTGATCACCTGAGTTATTCATGCTGAGTGATGATGCAGAAAGCACTTGAGCATAAGACTTGATCCTGAAAAGACAACATGGATAGATAATGGGTTCTTTTGATTATTTATTGATTGAGACATCAACTGTTCAAGCTCAAGTTTGGTTTCTATTAATTAAACCCTAGGCATCTAAAAACAAACAGCACAAACATAAAATGTTATCTCACTAATTCTGGGATACCAGGCCTGCCTTCCCGCACTGGTCCGCATTACAATAGTTTCAATGGACTTTTGTAGACATGATGTTTATCCCCATATTATAATTTGTGGCTATTGACGTGATTGTCATTTATCAGTGAAGGAATGCTACCAATCTTATTAGAAATGGCTGATATGTTCCATTTGCTCTAAAATTTCCAGCATAAAAGTAACTTGTGTGTAACCGCAGAACTTAGCATGCATTTAAAACAAGAGTTTTAACCAATTAAACATTGGTTACCTTTATAATCAATAATTCCTACACACTTGTGAGATGAGCTACATTTCCCATATGCTCCTTTTTTGTCATTTTGGTTATAATCAGAGTTAAGCACAAACATGTTTTTTGCAAGGCACAGCCAATCATAAAGCACAAAACAATTTTAAACAGCTGCAAGAAACAGGCTGTAACCCCTTGATATATTTTCTGTTCTATAAGAGTATAAAATCTGCTTGATAACCATTCTTTTTCTCTTAGCCTAACTTTGCAAAGCTTCTTGGTGAGCCTTGCTTTACCATTCTTTAGCATAGCCATGAGAGAAGCCTGAACCTAAACCTATGTGGCAACACCCCTATGGCAGTATTGCCACTCTTGAATGTTCAAAGATGAGTTTCATGAAAAGGGCAAGGAATCTGCCTATTTGGTTCTTTTCCCAGGATTGGAGCCCAAGTTCTAATGAAATGATTCAATAAAATGCTGAACTTCACCCACCTCTCTCAAAATTTTAGTTTATCTGAATTACATTCTTCTAAACAGAGCTAAAAATATATAATGTTAAATGTAGATTGAATCTGAAATAACTAAATCCTTCTGGGTACCTAGAATATCTTCCAGTTGAAAAAGGCTACATTGCGATGTTTATCCTAGAAATATAATTGTTTGTCCACTGAAACAAACTACCTCACACAAAAAATGTTCTGTTCAGCAGCAAATGCATAGCTCAGAAATGGTGCAAGTGATTTTACTTGGTTGTGACCAAGCATGGTAATTTCCAACCCAAAGGATTACTTCTGAGGTATGAGAGCCTAAAAAAACAAGGATATAAAGAGTGGCTTTATTAATTGTAGCAAAGAAATCAGTACTGCAGCTGCTCAGATGTCTCATTCTTATGAAGGGTTTCTCAAATTAATGCGCAGCACCAGTTATATTTTAGTCAACAAACACTGCACTTTTTCCTTTTCAAGTATTTTTACAAACAAGTTTCCAATGTTAAGCAAAAACTTTGTAGTTGACCTTTGTAGGATCATTGGGACCACCCCTGAAATATTGTGAACTACAAAAAGGCACATTTCAAACAAAACTTAATCACAGCATGACAACAAAACAGCATGAGATCTTTTAGGGGAATCTGATGATAAAGCTCTGAATGTAATCTGCATAAAATATATATTAAAAAAAACCAATGACAAAGTACATAATGAAAATGGCCGTGTAAAACTGTGCCCTTAAATATATCACTGGGATACACATCAATGGAATAATTGATTCTTCTCTGAAACACATTTAAGCTATGAAAGAATAGTTTCTAAAATCTAACAGACAAGCACTAGATTTGATTTTAATACCCTTTATCCTCAAGAAATCCCCAAACACTTTACAAATCACATGAGGTAGGTATTCGTAATTAAGTGACTGCATAGGAAAATGTAGCAGCCAATACAATAGCTCAAAACAGAACTTTGAACACTGCTGCTTATTTTATTGTTGAATTGATATCAGGGTTTGTCCTGACTTTCTGAAAAATACAAAATCACTTTTAAAGTGCATTTCTACTCTGAAAATTGTAAAATGGCTTTTTGGGTTCCATGTTGTCTCACTGACTTTCAGATCAAATCTGCTCTATTTATGAAGTGGTGGGGGTGGTTTTGTTTTGTTTTGTTTTTGACAGCTCTCCAAGCTCATCTTGAATCTCAAAACAACATTAGGTTCTTTCTTTGAGATGTATCTTCTTGAACTGCCAGGTTTTAAGTGACAATCTTGATCTAGCTAAACCAGCATTTAAGCATTTTAGTGCTAGGTTTATGGCCCTAGTTTCTCACCATTCTCTTTTCTAAGAGTAGCATCTGTGATTGTTTTGGGGCTAAATACTTCAGTCCTATTCTGAATAGTATTGATAATGCCTGAGCCCAAATAAAAACTCTCCATGCATAACAGGCAAGATTCTGCAAGCAAAATATAGTAACATATTCTGTTAATGGTGCACAGCTTAAATCAGTTTTGTCTGAGCCACAGTGCCAAGAAGTCTAAAATGCAATGAACACATTTTAGTCAGTAGGGTATCTGATTGGACCTCCACTCCTAAAAAGACTACTGAGTAATGAGAAGATTATTTTTATAGTTGCTTTTCAAAATAGAACTACACTTTGACACTCACCTGAAGAGCTACCAGAAATTAGTCAGACTTAACGTTAGTCTGTCATATTTTACGTTATTGTCTTTTGCCTAATGTACTCTGTCTGCTTTAACAGACCTCTGCTGGCACCACTGAAACTGGACTGGTAGTCCCAGTTTCTCATATGAAATCAGTCTATTGGGTTGTCACTCATTTCTCTGTCTCAGGAAAGAAATCAAGAGGCTTTTCCCAGACACTGACAGCCAGTAGTCCTCAAATGCTAGTCATGGCAGTAACTTCACCGTTTAATAGCTATTTATTACATCATTTACACAATGGGAAAATATACAAATAAGGCTCAAATTACATGACATAAATCCATGCAAAGTATTGGGAATCTTGCATATCTAAAATTGTTGATTAAACATAATCTGTAAAACTGTATGGGCAAATACAATTTTCATTTGTAACAATGTAAATTCAGATTTCAGTGGTGCTACCTCAGTGTAACGGAGAGGACATTTTGTCCCCCTCACTAAAAGTTCCTTTCTTAAGATTCAGCAAGTCACTCGCTTCTCAAAATGGAGAATCAATCTGGTCTGAGTCTTGTTTTGTTGACAGTTCTACCACCTTTCCTTCTGAACGACACTGCCCAGGAACATATCTCTGCATTGCAGAAGAGGAAACATACCATGCAAGATTAGCTTCAAGAAACCTGCCCAATTTTAACAATTTGTCTTGTAGGTTTAGTAGATTCACCAACAAGGTAATTACTTCCAGATTTAGGGCCCATTCTGAGAATTTTAATTTGGGGTTAGGAGCATTATCAGTACTGTTCAGATTGCAGGCTTTAGCCCCAAACCAGATCACAGTTGCTGTTCTTAGAAAAGAGAATGGTGAGAAACTAGGGGCACAAACCTAGAACTACACTGCTTAAATTCTGGTTTAGCTAGATCAGGACTGTCAATAAAACATGGCAGAGATGATATTTCTCAAACACATGCTGATATTTGTGACCTTTTTGATTTGATTGCTGCACCACACCTTACTTGAAATAGGAACCACAAACACAGGAACCTCTGGCTGCTGCAGAAGTAACACAGATTATCATGAGCACATCATCCTGGTATTATGATCACTGCACTGGCTCCCTGTCAAATAACAGATTAATTTTAAGACCTTGATCTTCAATTGGCTAGACATAAGCTAACTCTGAGAACTCCTCCTCTTCCATGCAATTGTGTAATCTCAGAATTGAGGCGAGTGGGAAGAGGAGACACAGCCTACTTGTCATTACTTGCCCCATGTTACCAGAGCTTCTTTCGGTGAGAACCAAGAATGACAAACCCAGTATTGACCCTGAAGTGTTCAAAAGTCATGAATGAGGCCCACCAAGTCATGCAAACTATATCTATATGTGTGTGTGTGTGTCTGTCTGTATGTGCACATTTTGGGTCTTTTATTTCCCTTTAGTTATTTGAGCCTTCAATGTTCACATTTGCCAGCCTTCTCTGCAGGTGTGAGGGCTGGGAGGTTTTTTTTTTTTTAAAGTGAATGATGAAATCTCATGTAACTGCATGGCTCTAGAAGCAGGAGCATCAACAAAAATACTAAATATTGCAACTCAGACTCTTTTCAGTATCTTAATTGGTTTAAAATAACATGCCACACTGAGAGATACTCTTGGAGAGACAGTGAGCATTTGCAGTACATTTCTCTTGTATTATGGTTCTAATTGCAAAGACATACACTATTGTTATCTTCCATAGATTTCAATAATATATGAAATTTTCTAAGACATCTTGTTTTTATTTTTAATGTACAGTAAACTATTTCTTGAATTACATCATATGTCTGATGTATGTGTTTCATGGGGACCATTGCATTTAAATGGCATTTCAATTTACCCTTTTTGTATAATGACAGGTTTCAGAGTAACAGCCGTGTTAGTCTGTATTCGCAAAAAGAAAAGGAGTACTTGTGGCACCTTAGAGACTAACCAATTTATAAATAAATTGGTTAGTCTCTAAGGTGCCACAAGTACTCCTTTTCCTTTTTATATGGAATTCAAGAGTACTTATGGTATAATTTAAGGAGGAAAAAACACTAAGGACTTCCTAGTTCACACTGTTATAATAGGAAAGCGCAAAAGAGTCAACATAATAATTTGTTAAACATCCACTGTTAACAGCTTCATAATGCATATTCATATAATGCATTGTGTCAGAAAGAATCATGTTCATTTACAGATACATTATACGCAATTACAAGATACATCATAGAAAAAAACTTGCATCCAAAGTGTTTCACTGAAGATGGTGACATGATGCATTGTCACAAATATCTCTGCTGGAGTTGTTTGAAGGATTCATTTAAGCCTGTTCCACTTTAATGCAGCTCAAAGCAGAACAACATAGATTGAACACAAGTGCCCGGGAAATGGAGTGATAAAATACTATTTTTCTTTTGCATCAACTTTTTCTCACTAGTTGAAGGTTATTTCATATAGCCATTAGAAATGAACCAGAAGCCTAAGGTTAACCGAAGGCTGAGGGAAAAGAACCCCAAGATAAAAATATCTTTAATTTAGGATCTCTCACTAAATACTTACCTCATCTTGATGGCCTGAGGAACCATAAGGTCAGAGAAAATGAATGTTCTTATGGAAGGCATACAGACTGCTTCAATATCTAGGCACAATGGGATCACTTAACGATGAAGTGAGAACTTTCAGCTGGAAATGTCTCACTTACAAGGCTTGGAGGCTAGCTTTCAAGATAATTTTGACATTGATTTGAAAGCTTAAGGAAAGTGTTGGGGGAGGGGGAAAGTAAGGATGGAAATTAAGATCCTGTCTCCATCAAAGATGCAGAATCTCCTTTTATGGGGGGAAAAAAATCTAACATTAAGAATGAGTGAATTGGCATGAATAAAATAACTCCCAACTCCAAATTTTTAATTTTGAGGACTAAGCTCAAACTTTTAAAGTGGGTTTTTTTTTCACTTTTGTTATAGCTTTTCACTTCCAGTTCTGAATGGGGGAAAATAAATGTCAATAAATGGCTCCCAGAATGCATCAGGACAACTTAGCTATTGTTACCCTGGAAGAACAAAGGTCAACAAAGAATAATCATGTAGGAGTATGGAAGGTAAAAAGGGTTAAGTGACTAAGGACTAAATACAAGTGGGGCTCATTACATTAGAGCACAGCTGATTATAAAGGGAATAGCTGGGAGGGGTAGGAAAGCCTATCTTGTTCCCCGTATCATGACTTCACAAGGGTATTTTTACAGTTTTTCTGGCCTGCACTATACGTGGGAATGCCAAAGTACCCCACAGGCTGTTCTTGCAACACTTCTAAAATGAATATAAATGCCAAATGCATTTGGCATTAAGTAAGAAATTTCTGACCCCGTTTGACAGATTCAAGACTTAGGTTTTCTATATCAAATTTTGGAAGGTCAGAGTTAACTCTTAGGGCTTGTCTATACATCGTTGTTCCTAACCAACTTTATGTGTGGACATTCTTTTTCTTAATCAACAGTGCTTTATCCAAAAGTTAAGCTAAACAGGAACAGGACAATCTTGTTCCAAAGTAAGAATGTCCACATGTGGAGGTGGTCAGGAGCAACTATTGCACTTTAAATTCATGCACTACCTTAAGCTGCTTTAAAGTTCAAGCAAAGTAAACCCTTAGTTTAGCAAGCCTTTCTCAGAACCCAACTTCTAGCAGGCTCCAGGTATATGTTTGTGGAGAGCAAGGCTCTTCTGGGTTGGAGCTACAGCAGAATGATAATATTGTGGTTGCACTGCAATTCAGTGTATTTCATACTGAGCTCACAATAGTCAGGGTAGGTTTGGGAGAACTGGGTAGGGTAGTTTCAGTTCACACCCAACCCTTCCTTACCCTTACTGTAAACAAATCGGCTCAGACTGGCTTACGTGGATCATTCCCAATGCCATTAACTGGAGATTATGGGGGAATTAGTCTTTAAAGTACTATATATTTAGAAAATTGGAAATTTTACAGAGCTTCATTCTTTCCCATTGGAAAAGATAATATCATAAAGACATAAAAAATACTTTAATTCTTAGAGCATCCAGCCTACTCTCCTCAGTCAAGAACATTGGGAAGACAGTAAAAAGTAGCCAAGCATCAGGCAAAAGAGATCAGTCCTTTCATGACCCTACATGTTAATAAAAGAAGTTTTGAAGGTGAAAAAAACCCTTTCCCTCTTTTCATTGAATCTGACCTTTAGAGTTTAGGCTTCTTTTTTCATTTTGAAAGGAAAAAAATTAGCATTTGGGAGACTTCAGATTCTTTTTTCCCCTGTTTAACACTCAAACTCGTATCTTCTCAAATACTCTGAACTCATTTAGCTGTGTTGTATCTGAATTTGTTGGCAGGCTTCAGAAAAGCAATTTTAGGTGCTGGAATAAGAACAGTTATTCCAGGTGGTAAATATTGAGCTTTTATAAAACTTGACCTTGGTGTGGACTAACAACTTCTTGTGTTATCCCTCAGAGTAAAAAATGCTTGGGGATCAAACTAAAATGGATACAATTTAAGATCATAAGTGGTTCTTTTAATCATTTAAGAAAAAACACATGTATTCTAATACCTTTTGGAGCATGAGTGGTCTCACTGACTTCATTGACACTACTCACATGCTTAAAAATATGCATATGTACAAGTACCTTACTGAGCAAGGGCTTGCGCAAACACAGAATGAACTACTCTGCTGTAGTTGGTTCTTCCACACCATAGTTCAGCTTAATCCCCTGGTAGCTGGGGCAATCTAGTAAAATTTACAGGGTTAACACACCCATGCTTGATCTGTGGAGGGGATAAAACAGGAGATTTGAAGCCCCCATAGCTGTCAGTCTGGCATTCACAAGTCCCCAGGATTCAAATACTCTGGCTTTCACAAGAACCATATGTTCTAAAGTAATATTTTAATCAATTAGAATGTTCGAAAAAGTATTCCAAGAAGCAAACTTTATAACTATCAATACAAAAAAACAATAACATCTACTGATGTGTTAGTGCAGTTTCTTTCATTCCAGGCTAAGCTGTAACCTCTAATAAATTATTTACCTCTCTGAATATTAAGGCTTAGTCCTTGATTTCCAGGTCCCCTTCCTCCCCACATTTGTCTTTTAATGTGATGCCAGTAACAGGGTGTAGCAGTAGGACAGCACTAGAGTGACATCTACAGTTCAGAAAAATAAGATCAGGGAAGGCCGAAATTGTAAGTCTCTATCCTGCTTTAAAATAGGAAACAATTGTCTGCTAATCAATTGATGGATTGCATGAAGCTATGAAAAAGGAAAGTACTGTTCTATTTTGTACTCAGAGTGCAAGCATCCAGCAAGCAGCATTACCATTTCTAATAGCTTTTAACCAACCTACCGTCTCTCCTTTCACCCTTCCTCACTCCAGTAGCCCCTGGAGTGGGAGGGAAAGAGAATTCAATCATGCAGTGGAAAGATGAGTGGGTCCCGGAGTAGTCAGACCAATGAGGGGGAGGCATCAGCTGAAATTCTGTGAAAGGGGAGAAGGAAGTTGGGGGAAATCTATTTATACTGGGCTTGTCACACACTATCATCTCTCTTGCTAGGGGAGGTGGTAGGGAGTAAGGGGAAGAGCGTGGACATGGATCTGGTTGATTTTCATATAATACAAGGATATTGAATCAGACTTTGAATTACTGATGCAGCTATAATTCCATCAAAGTTCTGGTGACTGTACAAACAACAACATTTCCATTGTGATTGATAGCACTAGAATTATATGATAGAATTATCGCCCCATAATGCAGAGTTCTCTTTGTATTCTAAATGAGCCATGCTGCCTGAATACTTTAAGGATACTTATATTTCAGGGTCAGTTCTCAACTTTCAACACAGAATGAAGATATGAACATGAAATCTAGAAGTTAGCAAACATTCCTGAAAAGAGAGAACATTTAATTCTTATATAAATTATTCTTACTTGCTTTCTGGGTTTTGAGCCTTTAATTTAGTGTTCATGCTGTCAAACTTTCCTCTGCACTCATAAGGGCTAACCTATTTTTTTAAATGAAAACTGAGAGTCTCATGTAATCACATGACTCCAGAAGGTGGAGAATTATGAAAAATGAAATACCCTGAGACTTGTTAGCATTGGTAACACTGTTATACCTCTTTGTCAAAGAGGTGGAAGGCCTCCCAGAACTCTTCAGTTGTAATAATTTGTGCCCCCTTATCTGTGTATTTCTAAGGCAAACAACATATTCTCCCTGCCCCAGCTCAGACAGACAGCTCTGTATAGCTCTGCCTACTTGCCTCCTGCCACTTTTCTGTTAGTCCTTGCACTTCCCTAAGCATTTCTCTATGTTTTACTATAGGCCATGTGGACAGGGGAGAAGACACTTTAATTACTTTCTCCCTGGCCATAGACAGGGAAGGGGGTGTTTACAATCTAGCCCTTTGTAATCTGGCATAAGTGGCTAAAGGGTTGCAGGTCTATATTTTTATATAGGATCACTGTATGTTACAAAGTGCTTTCAAATGGGTTTAATATTCCATTAGCAGTCTTAAAGTAAAAAGGCAACCCCATCACTCACTAGCCACATCTAAGTGCTATTGTAGTGACATTTGACTATTTGCTTTAAAAAAGGAAGCAACACAAGAATATTTCAATTGGTATTTTCAATAATCATCTAGATTAGGAGTATTCTATGAGGCAGTACTTCTGGGAATGGCATGGAACAATGTCTTCACAAACAGGTACAAACACTAAGCAAAAGTGTTCCAACCGAAATAAGTGGCAAATGCTTTGAAAAATGCTTAACACTTGTAGCTCCTGTTGATTTCAATGGGATATGTAACTCCTCAACACCAAAGTTCATCAATTTTGTTTATGATGTATTACTCAGCAACATTCCCACAAGCCTGACATCCAACACAAACTCTCTATCCAGGGAAAGTTGAATGTGTTACAGAGAATCATAAGGCTGAAATCTACTTTATATAGCCAAATCCAATGGAGAAATGCCTCCTCAAAATACAGAGAACCATGCATGGCTGAATAACTGAAGAGGTTTGTTAAGACTCCATTAAGGTCATTCTGAGCTCAACAGATGTAACTGAATTTACTTTGGAATCTTACAAGCCAGAGGCAGCTTTACATTTTGGTAATGGTGGAGAAAGATAACATATGTACCATAACCACCACACTGTTGGTCATTCTGGGTTCTCTTTCTCATATTTTTCATGGACACCCCCCCCCCCAAAAAGAAAAAAGGCCACATTTTTGTTCTAGTGAGGAAAGAAAACAAATTTTGAAACCTGAATCTTTCACAAAATAGAATTCTTATTTTCTGGGCAGCCCTATACCTGACTCTTTTTCTCCCCTCCAATGTTAATTAACCTTTTGCCTTAGAGGTAGGGTGGGCCAAAAGCTAAAGCAGAATACCGGTAAAGTTGGCTGTTGTATGTGAAGCTAAAATTCCCTATGGGAGGTTCATGAAACATGAAGACAATTGTTCTTCAGATAAATTGATGATAGAGACATTAAAGTCTTCATTTTGGGAATGGCTATGGAGGTAGGGTTGCCATTCTGAATTGTGGCTTCTAGTTGAGTGCTTCTGTCTTTAGAATGCTTGGGCCCTAGGAAGAAGATGGAGTAGAGTCCTTAGCTACCTTGTTTCCTAGGAGATCTGTTATCCAAGTTGGAAGCAGACAATACATTGGAGTATTCATACTCTGCTGTTTCAATTGGTTAGAGAAAGAAGAGGTTATCAACAGCCTTGGTTTTGGAGTTGCATTTAATTCCAAGGTGTAAGCTAGGCTCGATATCTCTGCCAAAGTTGTGTGTGTGTGTGTGTGTGTGTGTGTTTTTAAATGTAGCATTGATCCAGCACTTCAAAATTTCATCCCACTTGCCTTCCATTTGGGGACACACAACATACAGGGCCTGCCTATAGCAAAGCTTGGTTGAAGAACGCAGATGGTTTTCTGATAGTATCTCCTCTGTCTCTCATGCCACTTGATGTATTCAACCAACCAGTTGTATGTCCCTCCTACTATTATTTGCTGGAACAACTGCCAAGGCCTCTAAGTAGAGTCTACATTTCCATTTGAATTAAGGTGTCTTTAATTTGATTTTATTTAACTTTATTTTCATTTAAAGGTGATTTTCATGGTACCCCTATGTGTAGTCAAATGAGCCTTTTCCAGTGGATAGCTGGTGGTAAATACGACTGACTTTTTCCTGCAGACTTACTTTCCATGGTCTCAGGCAAAGCTGGTGTTGTGAAGAGAGCTGGACAAATAACTGATTTTTTTTTATATCAGTGGGCAAACCAAACATTGGAAAAAAATCATTTTGGATAAAACCAATAAAGTTTTCAGTTTTTGTCAGTGAAACAAAAATACATCACTAATTATAAAGTGTCATGTAGGAATCCATAGCTAACTAGCACAGCTTTCAGTGGAGCCAGAGAAGACGTCACAAGAACTATTTAAAGCAATCTAGAAAATTCCCTGATAGAGGGTACACAGCCAGGGCCCCCTGGTGAGCTGTATACTTCAGATGTTCCGCACAATGGTTTTAGGCGCATGACTTGAGATAGCAGAGGAACATGGAGAGAAGAGTTCAGAATTCCCTCCCGTTTGCCTTTGACACTTCCAGTAGGAGCAATTTTTCCTTTGTACAACATAAAAGATAAAATGGCAAGGAAGAAATATAAATAGAGAAGGCTTCCTCTGCTTTAGTATTTCCAATGTTCATGTTCATTCAGCTTAATGCCAAGAACTAGCACCCATCCTCCTGTTTCCCTTACTTTAAAATGCATTCTTTACCATTCTAAAGCACAAAGAGTTGAAAGATTAATTAGAAGTCAAACCCTTCACCAGTCTACAGCTGATTTTGTTGAGTGGGTTCATGGTCCTTTCAATTTGCTTTTCACAATTATATGCACAAGTGCACCTTGGTACTAATGTCCTCAAAGTGAATTTTGAGTTCCTGCAAAAAAAGCAGTTAATACAATATGCACTGATCCTGCATGGTTCTGAGCACCTCCTGTGATGTGCTGTAAACACCTTACAGGCTCAGGCCTCTGGTGTCCAAACAAGTGTGTTATGTTATCAATAGCTTATAAAAATTAAGTTATGCAGTCAGGAAACCATTATATGATGTAACTGACTAATAGTAAAAAGAAAAGGGGTACTTGTGGCACCTTAGAGACTAACCAATTTATTTGAGCATGAGCTTTCGTGAGCTACAGCTCACTTCGCTGTAGCTCATGAGAGCTCATGCTCAAATAAATTGGTTAGTCCCTAAGGTGATACAAGTACCCCTTTTCTTTTTGCGAATACAGACTAACACGGCTGTTACTCTGAAACCTGACTAATAGTACTGGCCCAATAATATATCAAAATACTCAAAGAAATGTGTCCAGTGAATAGTATGACACTAAGCTATAGGCTGAATTTTGTTTGCATGAAATAAGAATAATTTCAAATAAGATAGACTTGTCAACTGCACTCTGTGGAAACACCAATTATATTCAATTGTAACCCATACCCTTCATCTGTTTCTCTCTTTAGAATGTAAAACTTTTGTCATGGATTGTATTTTCTCTGTTCAGATAGCCCAGCACAATGAGACCCCAACTCTGACGGAGGCCTTTGGGTGACACTATACTATAAATACACACTGCTACAAGAAATCTCATGCAACTAGTCAATCAATTAATTTAGCACACAATTGTGTTTTGCACTTGTGAAAATTGGGCACACAAGGCCAACATTTATGAACATGCAATTTCAGCATCTCTCTACTTGCAAGTAACTATATTTATCCATTTCTCCAGACACAAAATAACTTTATGATCATGAGGAAGAAAATAGGTTTGAAATGAGATGCAGATATTATGGCTTGGGAACAAAAGATCCTCAACATTGGGGCTGTTTATAATCTGGGCCTGGGGCTCAGGCATGCATACCTAGAAAGCCAACACCAAACTTGTCCCATCCATGGAGCGCTGAGTAATTCATAATTAAATCATAACATGATTTAACTACTACCAAAGGAAATGGATATATTGACAATTGTATACAGAAAGGGAAGGATTCTAAATATTGGTCTACCATTGTCCTACAAAAACGGTTCAGGGGAAACTTTCCACATTTAAATAGGGAGGGATGGGATGGTACCGAGATGCAGGGTGCTGAATCTTACTTTGTAGTAAAGCACAGGTACAATCTCCTACCGACTGCAGTTTAATAGAATTCCTAAAAGGTGGGGGTGTGAGTATAGACACCCATTAAAGTAAACATCAAGGAGTTCTTGAGCTGTCAGTCCCTTGGTTGAAATAGCATTGGCTCAGGCTATCGGTATGGCTATGTTCAAATGCCTTTGTTGGTCACAACTGCCCTTGTATCATCCATGGAGAAGAGTGATCCTCTTTTGCTGCAAGATGATCATGGAATAGATAAAGGAGCAGCCTGACCAAACATGCAACTGTGGGGGAAAATGCTTTTTATCATGTCAGACGAGCACTTCCACCGAAGAGCAAGTTCAGAACTGATGTCAACAGTTATCACCTGGTTCATGACCTCCAACCAAGTCCCCACTGGAAGTAGTGAGTCAGACAAGGAAAAACTAGAACCTCCAATAACTGAAGGCAGCTTCTTTCCAAGGCTTCTTCAGGATGTCCTATCTCATAATTAACCAACTCCTTTGTGCTGGTGCACAGGAAGCTGCTATACAGCTGAGTTATGCAACACACCTGTCTTGCCTCTCATCCCTTTGCGCAACTGAACCTCACCATGGAAACCCACTACAGGCAATGACTTGCCCAGCAATGACATTAATTCTACTATCAGTTACAGCTAAAAAGCCAAACCCTACTGCTATACATGTGCACTTCAGAGGGATGACAGTCCTGTGATTAAGTTGCTAGCCTGGGACTTGGCAATCAGAGTTCAATCCCTGGTGCTGCCACAGATGTTGTGTGATCTTGGGCAACTCACTTAATATGGCCCCAAATTCCCATCTGTGTAAAAGGGAATAACCCCTGAAAAGAAAGAACAGGTAAAGAGTATAAGTTCTTTGGGGACAGGACTCCCTCACTATGTTTATACGATGACTAGTGCAATGGGGACCTGATCTTGGTTGTGACATCTAGTTGCTCCCATGATATAACAGAGTAACTAAAGACATAGTGGATTTTACAAGATACCTGTGCTCAGTGGTGCACGATTGCTGTTATTTGCTGTGCCACCTATACATAGAGTGAAAACCAACAGACCTTATTTAATTCTTATGCAAAATAGCCATTGATTTGAATGGGAGAGTCTTGCCTGAATGAAGACTGATGTGATTAAGCAGAACTGAGCAATTTAAAGAGAGCAGGCATAAGTTCCTTTGTGTCTTTTGCGAATATACCCATGATTTCAGATAGCAGTTGCGCATGATAGCCACAAGATGGTAGTCTTGCTTTAAAAGTCACAAGAAAATGCTAATGAAAACATCATAACCGATTTTTAAAACATAGTGGTTTGGGGATTGGCTGGCTTTTCTGCGTCATCACCGCCTGTCAGCTCCCACCCCATTTCTCATTCTCTTCTGTGCTCTAATTCACTTGTTTTGCTTTCTTTAATTATAGCTTAGTTCCCCTCACATTTATCATTGAAGCATTACATACTTTTAGAAAACCGAAGAAAATGCATTATATGCTGGTAGTAACTGTAAAAATTCCAGAATGTAGATAGCTCATAAAATGCCAGTATTTATATTTTAAAGGTCTCAGTCCTGATCTCTTAAAATAAAGTGATTTTAACTTGTCTATTTTTTTAAAAAAATCAGAAGAAATAATGAACTATTGAAGCTTCTAGACTTTATAAAGACCAAAAACATATTGGCCTTTGACCAATATTTAGGAATCCAGGTTGAAGCTTTGTAATTGCTGTGCGCCTTTGGTGACTAACTCTACTATGTTAAAGCCAAAGTTGAGTGGGGTTTCTGAAAGTCTCCCCAACACTGTACACACTTATTCATCCGAGCAGTTCTTCATACAAAGCTGGTGGAGGGGGAAAAAATATGCAACCTGCAGGCACCAGGTGCCTCCGTTTTCTATGAAGAATGATATTTTAAAATATACCAAGTAGCTCTTCACCTTGTAAAGTCAATCTCCACTTCTGGCAGCTTCCAATCTGGAGCCTAATTTATAACACCACAAAGTTGGATGTAGGGTGATGGTTTGTTTTTGGGTTTGAGGTGGTGGGTTTTTTTGTTTTTTGCTTTTTTTTTTTCCAAACTAAAAGTACCATGAAACTTGAATTTGGGTATGGATTGTAAATCCCACAGCCAAAGTTGAATGGCAGTTTCAGAGTCTCTCTTCATCCTTACCTAAAAAAGGGACTTTACATTCTGTTTCTTAAAAAAAATGTGGCAGAACATGAGAATAATATGTCAAAGGTGGAGGTGAGAGAGAATGAATAGCAATTTCCCCCCAACCAGTTGTGCAATAGTGATTTCTGCATGAATGTGAGTAACTTTTCTTTCAGCTACTTTGCTAAAGCAACTCCTTCTCGACTACTAATGATCAAATCAAGTTTTGTAACCATTATGGTCATGTTGAGATGACAGAGGGGAAAGAGCGCTCTCCCTCTTTTCTGTCCATGTATTCTCTCCCTATCCGATTGCATGGTGTGCCTCACGCGGAGTGACCAGTGCTTCATCCTTTCCAAAAGATAATCAGGATCCCCTCTAAATTTCCAGGTAGAACAGAGTGAATCTTAGGAATAAAAGACATGTTTATAGCAGAAACTACCAGCAGGTAGGTGAAAGGTTCCACTGCTGGGGATGGTGGGTGGGCAGAGAACAAACATACTCCAGGGAGAAGAAGAAAGCCAGCAGCCTGTAAGCACAATGTGACCCTGGGAGAAGCTTAGAGATAACTTCTGGGTCCAGTGCTGGCTAAGGATGCTTGGGGTTGTAAGAAGAAAAGGAGTACTTGTGGCACCTTAGAGACTAACAAATTTATATGAGCATAAGCTTTCGTGAGTTACAGCTCACTTCATCAGATGCTGAAGGTCATACATGGTTATTGATGGAAGGTCATACATGGTGTCTGAGACAGACAAAAACTCAATCCTGGTCCTCTGAATCCAATTTCAGTGTCCTAACCACAAGACAATCCAACCTCTCACTGGCATTTTCTCATATTTCTCTGAACTGGGTCTGTTTCTAGTATCCTTCAAAAAGTCAGAGTGCAGAGAGCCCTTACAAGTACAGAAGAAGTCAGGGAATATACTGAAACACTGGTTGAAAAGGATGCTTCTGATAAATCTGCTGAAGCCCTTGTCACCCAATGGTAACTTGATAGAGCAGCCTGGGGGTGGGGAGTTGAGTGAGCTCAGCCAAAACAAAGGAAGATTAGTGACTGAAAGTGCATCAGATCATCTTATAGTCCACATAAAATGAGCTGTACATTTACCTATGGTCACAGTTACTCTTTTCTTTACTATTCTGTGGCACAGCTACTCAAATCCAATAGAGTTAGAGGAAAGGGGGGTGAAGATGCTGGCAACGATGAGCAAGAAGAAAAGGAGAGCATAGGAGGGTGGTGGTGCTAACTTTAGTCCCTGTTGTGAGCCTTCAGGGCATAGGTGCTGGAACTAGGCATGCAGGAGATACTGCAGCACCCCCTGGCTTGAAGTGATTTCCACTATATGCAGGATTTACAATTTGGTTCAGTGGCTCTCAGCACCCCCACCATACAAATTGTTCCAGCACCCCTACTTCATGTGCCACTAGGCAAGGGACCCTGATCACATGAGTGAGTTCTCCCATACCTGTCAAATCTGTTAAGGCTAAATTGCAAGATCCAACATGAACCAAAGCCCCAAACTGAGGGTGACAGTTATTCATGTAGAAAACTTAAAATGCTTTTGCCTCCATTCCTTTGGTGTAAACTCTAGAATCCCCATTTTGTGATTGTTTTTATCAAAGTCATTTTCAGCACCAAACATCATTTTGTGAACCAGATGTGTGTGAAATACAAGTAACTTTGGAATTCAAATGAGTGGCATCCCTTGAAATGACAAATTTCAGAGGTAACAGTTCTCCAGATATCAAAACCAAAATGGCACGCTGGATTGTTAAAGTACAGTTGAGTATGTGCATCTCTTAGCCAGACAATGTCAGTGTGAGCCGGTGGTAATTCTAAGGTCCAATTATTGAAGAATTTCAGGACAGGCAAGTTTCTTCTCCCTCTCCAGAAAATGTTTACTGGGGAAGTGGAAGGACAGCAGGCCTACATTTCTTGATCCCCCAGAGGACAGAGCAATCAGGAAGTAGGCCAGCTAGCTTTTCCCTAATGAGGTTGGAAAGGGGGAGCATGACACTAGGGAGACATCCAAACTCCTTGAGAGTGAGGGAGCATGTAAACCCCAGACATCTCCAAGAAGACTCCAAGAAGTAAGGAGGAAGTCCCTGCTTTTTGTGGAGAGGAGGAGAATCTAGCTTATAGTTCCAGAGAAACTCTACAGTTTTGCATAATTTCAGCTTCCATTTCTAAATCAAGCAAAAAAACAGCAGTTTGGCCTGGGTTATACTTCATGACTGAGTTCTTTCAAACTCAAGACTAACTGAATCTGTATAAAACAAGAGAAATTAATGCTCCCAGAAACCAATCACCCCTACCTTGGGAAGCCTTCCTTTGCCCCAAATCTAGTTAACTCAAGACGTGCTCACTCTTTTTGCTCCAGTTAATCTCATGCACTCTTCCTCAGCTACTTATAATTTGTATAGCCAAATGCACTGTTGTCAAAACCTGGTACATTTTTTAATACTATTACATCTCATACCCTGGCGTCTACGCCCTCTGAAATGTTGGTTTACATATACCACTGCTAGTTGTGCTTGTCTGTTTAACCTCTTTTAACCTGAACAGTTCTGCCAGGGTGTCATAAATATAAAGGGAAGGGTAAACCCCTTTAAAATCCCTCCTGGCCAGAGGAAAAATCCTCTCACCTGTAAAGGGTTAAGAAGCTAAAGGTAACCTCGCTGGCACCTGACCAAAATGACCAATGAAGAGTCAAGATACTTTCAAAAGCTGGGGGGAGGAAAAAACAAAGGGTCTGTCTGTGTGATGCTTTTGCCAGGGACAGAACAGGAATGGAGTCTTAGAACTTAGTAAGTAATCTAGCTAGATATGCGTTAGATTATGATTTCTTTAAATGGCTGAGATATTAAGCTGTGCTGAATAGAATGGATATTCCTGTCTGTGTGTCTTTTTGTAACTTAAGGTTTTGCCTAGAGGGATTCTCTATGTTTTGAATCTAATTACCCTGTAAGGTATTTACCATCCTGATTTTACAGAGGTGATTCTTTTTATTGTTACTTCTTTTTTACTGTTCCTTCTATTAAAATTCTTCTTTTCAAGAACGGAAATTTTTTTTATTGTTCTTAGATCAAAGGGTTTGGGTCTGTGGTCACCTATGCAAATTGGTGAGGATTTTTACCAAACCTTCCCCAGGAAGTGGGGTGCAAGGGTTGGGAGGATTTTTTTGGGGAAAAGCGTTTCCAAACAATGCTTTCCTAATAAATAAACCCAGATAAACATTTGGTGGTGGCAGTGGAAGTCCAAGGGCAAAGGTTAAAATAGTTTGTACCTTGGGGAAGTTTTAACCTAAGCTGGTAAAAGTAAGCTTAGGAGGTTTTCATGCAGGTCCCCACATCTGTACCCTAGAGTTCAGAGTGGGGAAGGAACCTTGACACAGGGTAAATCCTGTTCCGGGATTTCTCATTACTTAATTGGTAGCAGGTTTAGCACACTCCTTAATTATGACTTCAAACATGTTGCTAGAACACTAAAATCTCAGCAACTTAAGGCCTTTTTATAGGACTTTTTAAAAAAAAATCTTAAAGATTTTTAAAGGTAAAACTTCGTAGTGAGGATGGAGCACGCCAGTGCCAGAGGGCTAACTTGCCACATTAGTCTAAAAGGGAACTCATTATTTATAATATGTTTCTGAAAATGCATTGTAACAATTCATTTTGGCTGCTTTTAGCAGAGTTTTCACATATTTTGTAGTGCGGTTTCCACAGCAAAATGGAACAGCGGGTCTTCAGTTTCACACTACCGGAACAGCGGGTCTTCAGTTTCACACAACTGGTAGTGTCTATTGTGTGAGACGTGTGGAAGGTAGGCAGATTTTTCTCTCTCTTAATTTGCAATTATGTTAAGGAAATGAAAAACTCACTACTGAACAGAAGCTTCAGAATCATCAGTTCAGTCTACTCCTTTGCTCCCTTCTCTTAAGCCCTGATCCAGAATGAAATCCGCGTTCTAGAAAAGTCACTGGGCGGTTCAGATGCAAAGTAGTTCTCGGGAACAGGCTCTTTAAAACTGAATTTCTGTGCAGGTTCTTGCACCTAAGGAATGTGGCCGTGTTTGGGGTACAAAGAAACTAAAAGTCTAAAGCATGTTGATAAAGCGACTTATGATTACTTACCTGCCAATACTTGCAGATATAACACCGGATAGTAGTGCCTGCTCCAATCCTGTTCAGACAGAGCAACAAACATATGAATAAAGTCTGTTTCAGTATAACAGAGTGGAGAGAGGCACACTGTATCTATTCACTGAGGAAATACCATGTGGATCCGTGGGATTTCATGAATGTTTGGATCCTGATTCCTGTGAAGCCACCCAAATCTGGAACAGCCTGAACTTCAGGGTTGGGAAAACATACTTTATTAGATAAGAAATGTGCATGTATGATTTTTCGTTTGTATTGTAACCATTTGTTTCTATCTCTTATTTCCAGTGGAATCTCTATTTTCTCAAATAACCCTTCTTTCGTTTTATTATAAATGCTCACAAGTGCTGTGTGTGTTATATGGGAGCGGAGTTTTAAGGTAAAAATAGTAAAGTGGTGTATGCTGCTCCTTTATGGACAGAGGATCTGGGACTTCTGTGAATAGCCAGTGTCAGGGCCTGGATATCACAGAAGAACTTTCAAAAGGGACTGGGGGTCTGGGGTGCACCTATCATTAACTTGCAAGGTAGAGACAGGGCTGGCATAGTCCAAAGGAGAGTGCTTGAGTGGCTGAAAGATTAGTGCTGTAGGGAGCTAACACCCAGCTACCACAAGCAAGACTCTCTCTGGGTGGAGGCAGTAATAATGGAGACTCTAAGTCCTCGGTACCCTGAGAACCATAACAGCTGGTATTCTGCTATTATAGTGGTGTGATGGAGGACGTTTAAGATTATATTGGATATTAAAATTTTGAAACATTCACCATGTCAAAGGGAGGCAGGTGCCATTAGGCATCCACTGAAAATTCCAGCCTAGAATACTTCTATAGTAATTCATATCTTTAAAGCACCATGCTTACATTGGCTAGTTACCCCAGTGCCCTACGAGGAAGAAAGGTAAGTACAGTAAAACATACTGAACATGTTGCTGTTGGTTCATTTGATGTTTGGCTCTATTTAATTTTATTTGCTTATCATTTTAGAACCTCCTTTTCTTAAGACAGTTTTGGAGGGGAGTTGAGAAAAAAGAAAAACTACTGACACAGAAGCTTGGACTGAAGATATAAATTGAATTAATATTATCACTGCCTCCAGTAGTTTTACATATGAAAGAACATAAATTGAGGCAGGGGAAAAAAGATTTGACAGGAAAAGATTATTTAACATGAAGGTATAAGCACAATGACTTGTGGAGGAGGAGGGTGAAGGCGGTTTCTTGCCGCTGCTTCTGGAAGGGTAGTTTCTAGTACTGGCCTGGCCAGTCTTGCCTCCTTTTACTGAGTTAGGTGGGATCCCTTCTGCTAAGCAAGCCCTTGTTTGCAAGGGAGGATGGATTTTACCTCAGGGACTCAGCATGTGGCGGGGAAGGAGAAGTTGGTGCAGGGCGGCTGAGCTCGCCAGACCCCTGTTCTCTGTGAGGTACCCCCCTGGAGTGAGGGGCCAGCCACAGGCAATGGGGTATGGCACATGTGGGGTCGGTCCCCAGAGCGAGGGGACAGCCAGTGAAGCACAGTGGGGTCAGGATCCCTACCTCTCCACCACAGCCAGGATGAGAGACACTTCCTCTTCTTCCTCTCCTCTTCCCACCCTCCGGAAGCAGATTGGGTAGTTCACCTGACCAGACACTGTCAGGTCCCTCCACAGGCAAAGCCTCCCTCCACGCCCAGAAGTATGTGATTAACGCCATTAATTTTTAACAGTTTTGTTTTCAGTTAATCACAGGCATTAACTGTGATTAATTGACAGCCCTAATATATACACTTGTTCCAGAAGTAGGTGACAGCAGACCAATTGAAAACCTCTTGGTGAAGAAGAAAGGGGGGGGAAAAACACAGGAGTCACATCATGGTAGGGGGTCTACTATGGAACATAAAATCAGAAGGAAGAGGCGGCGTCAACATTTCTAGAACAAAAACCAGGAATATCCAGAACACAAGACTGGGTAGTAATGGGGGACTTTGATTTCCCACAAAAAGAACAGGAGTACTTGTGGCACCTTAGCAACTAACAAATTTAGTACTCCTGTTCTTTTTGGGGATACAGACTAACACGACTGCTACTCTGAAACCTTTGATTACCCAGACATCTGTTGGAAAAGTAATATAGCAAAATACAAGACATCCAGTAAATTCTTGGAATGTATTTCAGATATATTTTTTGTTTCAGAAGGTAGAGGAAGTGACCAGGGGAGAGCCATTTCAGACTTGATTCTCACTAACAGAGGAGTTGGTTGCAAATCTGAAGGCATTTGGATGAAAGTGATCATGAAATGGCAGAATTCAAGATATCTAAGGAAAGGAAGGAGTGAGAGCAGCACAATGAGAAAATAGACATCAAAACACTTGGAATTGGTAGGTAATCCCATGGAAAGAAACAGTAAGGGAAAAGGGTGTTCATCAGAATTGTATGCAGCATTGTTTTAAGCATGTTGGTCCCAGGATATTTGAGAGACAAGGTGGCTGAGGTAATATCATTTATTGGATCAACTTCTCTTGGTGAGAGAGAGACAAGCTCTCCAGCTACACAGAGCTCTTCTCCAGGTCTGGGAAAGATACTGAGAGCATCACAGCTAAATACAAGACTGAACAGATAGTTATCACATATTTTAAGGGAACATTCAAAGTGAAGTGGCCTGTTAACAATTTTGTAGTCTTAGGGGGAAAGCAATTGGGGGAGGGGGCTTGTTAATGGATTATAGATTGCTAGACACTAAAAATCATGATCTTAATAAACAAAGTTATGACTTTAAGCTCCCAGGCTTATCTTTCAAAAGCGTTGTGCAGGTTTCCTTTGAGGATGAGGACTAAGAGGTCAGATATAGAATGATCACTTTGTGAAAGTATTCACTTAAAGGTGATATGGTGTTTTGTCTTTTATCATTTTCCTGTGTGAGTTAATTTGAGAGCATAGAGATTGCCTGATTTCACCCACATAGTTGCTATTGGGGATCTGGTACAATGAATGAGATACACACGCCTGTCACAACCTGTGGTGTAGGACCCATGGATTTTGAAAGGCATGTTGTTGACGCAGTCACACGTCATTCTTATATGCAAACTATCCAAATGTGGTCTAGATGAAATTGCTATAAGGTGGGTGCTCAACTGATTGAAAAATCCTATTCAAAGAGAAACTACTGATGGTTTCCAGTGTTGATAAGTTGTAGTCAATTGTTTGACTATACTTTGCTTCAGTATGAAATATATTTAAGAAACCAATTAACCAATGTCAGTCAGGTTTATTATTAAAAGTCAAGAATAGTACATAATACAGTAAGAAAGGTTCAATACAATACTAGTTTCAAGAAGCTGCCTCATGCAGCATTGTTAAATTCACCTTACAAAGAAGGTGTGCTCCCAAAGTTACACATTTCAGCTGGTAGTATTTATAGGATGAATTTACAATTTACACAACTCTTTACACATCACTAAAATCCAACTCAGTTTGTCTCAGTTCCTTAACTTGTTGTTCTGTACCACCCCTTGTCTGTTTTGGATACTAGTATTCCAGGTACTGGTCTCTGAAGGTACCTCCCCAGCTTGTATCAGGACAGATCATTAATGTATTTTACTCTTCATAAATTTCTTATTTTCCTAATGCCAAAGCTGAATTGTACTCGTGCAGGATATTGTGGGATATAGCTTAGGATGAGTGAACAGAACTCTGGGAAAAACAGGCCGGTTCAGCTTTTATATCTGCCAGGCATTTGTATAATCTGGTATATACTGGTTTAGCATACATATGTTGACTAACAGTTGTCAAACTGGGAGGACATATCTAAACCCCTGTAGTGGTCTGTCCTGGGTTTGGAACTATTTAATATTTTCATTAAAGATCTTAGATAATGGGGTGGAGTGTATGCTTATAACATGTGTAGATGATAAACAAGCTGGGAGGCGTTGCAAGCACTTTAGAGGACAGAATTAAAATTCAAAAGGACCTTGATAAATTGCAGAATTCGTCTGAAAACAACAAGATGAAATTTAATAAAAAGAAATGCAAAGTACTACACTTGGAAGGAAGAATAATCAAATGCACAAATACAAAGTGGAGAGCAACTGGCTAGGAAGTAGTCTGAAGAGGATCTAGGGTTATAGTTGATCATGAATTAAATGCAAGTCAACAGTGTGATATAATTTCAAAAAATCTAACAACATTCTGGGGTGTGTTACCCCTTTATCTTACATACAACACTCCAGTTAATGGTCCTATTCTGTTTGGTCTAAATAACCTGGGCATATTTAGTCTTGTGAAAAGACCACTGGGGGGGGGGACCTGATAGTCTTCAAATTTATGTTAAGGGCTGTTATAAAGAGGACAGTAATCAATTGTTCTCCATATCCACTGAACGTAGGACAAGTAGTAATGAGCCTCTTCTACAGCAAGAGAGTTCTGTTACATAATAGGAAAACTTTCTAACTAAAGGATAGTTAAATGCTGAAATAGGCTTCCAAGAGAGGTAGTAGAATCCTCATCACTGGAATTTTTTAGGAATGGCTTAGACAAACACCTGACAGGAGTGGTGTAGGTATTCTTGGTCCTGCCTTAGTTCAGGGAGCTGGACTAGATGACCTTCTAAGGTCCCTCTCAGTCTTACATTTCTATGATTGTCGCTAGGGATTCTGAAATCACTGCTTCTAATTTTATCCACATTGAAACACGATAATCACCTTACAACCACCAATTTCTTTCTGTCACTGGGAAAATGCTAGCTTCTCAGAGTCAGTTATGTCATTATTTTAATATAGAGAAATTACACCACTCACTACTGTTCAATCTCAAAGTATGACTACATATTTTAGGGCCTAATACCTTTTTTGCCTTTTGTCGTGAAGGTTGCAAAGATGTATTTTAAATGTTTCTACAATACAGTAGCAAAATGATAAACCTTTCAAACCAAAAGCCCTCCCAAATCAGCATCTGACATGTCACAGCAAAACACAATGGGCCAAATTCTCTCATTTGCACTGGTGCAAATCCAGAGTAGAGTCCACACACCTTACAATGTTATGACTTAAGGGAACTGTTTTCTCTTTAAGAACCTTTACTCTAATGCTGCAATCTTTATGCACTTAATATCTCACTGATTTAGGGTTCAATCTAAAGCTGGCTCCATTAATGCAGGCCTGTAGAGCTTATTGCATGGAGTGCGGTGATAGATAAAATTGCAGAATTGGGGTCTTAAACTGGAGTTCTGGGGGTGCAATGAATACAAAACTGTCCTTCTGTTTAAAGTCCAAGAAATCCAAAGTGCAGACCTAGACCAATCCAAGAAATGTATACCAAGAAAGGTTTAGAACTCTAAGCAAGGTGCAATAAAGGAAACTATTTGGGGGTTGAATAGCACAGACAAATGGGGAGCTCTTTGTAAGAACTCTGATTCCTGTGGCCTACTGAATAGTTTTTAATAGGGCTAACACTTAGTGATTAACAGTTGTATTTTAAATTCTGGTGGATATTTTGGCCTTTGTGTATATTCATTAAGCTCTCAATAGATCTTGAAGAATTTGAAGAAGGGCGGGCTACAAGTCTAAGATTTATTTTAAAAAAATCCTACTTGTTTTTGAAACACCATTATTCACTTCAGTAAGTATTTCCATATTTAAATATTTAAACTATTTTAATAATGCAGCATTTAAATCTGTAATCTTTCCAATGCTATTTTTATATGATATGACAAATATCGGTAATATTTTATATTACCTATAAAAGGTACATCTACACTGCAGTCAGGGGTGCAAATGACAGCCAGTGACGACATAGACGCAAGATGTAATCTAGGTAGCTCACTAAAAATAGAAAGATGCCACAGTGCAGGCTGCAAAAGCCCACCTGATCCTTTGGATATGTACTCACTTGTGCAGCCTGCGCTGAAACCAAGGCAACCTCACTTTTGTTTAGCAAGATTACAGCTCATGTTGGTACATCTACATGAACTGCCATTCACATGCCCAGCTGCAAAGCAGGTATACCCTTGGACTGTAAGTTCTCCAGGGCAGGTATTATTTATTAGTCTGTGCTTATACAGTGCTTAGCGTGGTAATGGTAGGGCCCATTCTTGGTTGGTGCCTGGTACTATGGTAATAAACATGATTGTTTTTATTCCTATAGTTAAATGTGAGGAACATAGCATAGTGATGGTACAATATTTGTGCTTTCCCAGCTTTGCAGTTAATTACAGCTTCTAAATTAATTGACTTGGAAACAAAGTTGCCAGAGTAAAAGGTTAATATTGCTGAATCACAATAATTTGCTGTTAGCAAAAGTGTTAGTGAGAGAGATGCTAATATGTGGATTTTCGAGCCCAATGATTATTAAAATCAGTTTCTTACTGGGGGGAGGTGGAGGAACTTTATCTGAGAAACCCCCTTAACCAAATGATCCCAGTTTGCACAGATAACTAACCCTGGCTCTAATGTGGCACAGCAATAATTTGATGGGTAGAGCTGGTTAGGAATTTTCTGATTAGATTTTTTTGTAGAAAAATGCTTATTCATGAAAATAAACAAGTTTTGCAGACACGGTTCAGTTTCGACTATCTTCTTCCGAAACAGGTAGGTTTTCTATCACAAACAGGCCTGGTCTCCTGCCAGCTCACTTAGTGGGCTGCTGAGGAGCCCAAACTTCCATGGTCTAGGGCTTCAAGGCTGCTAAGCCAGGACCCTCAGGGCTCACAGTCCTGGGACAATACTATACTATTATTTAGGGCCATATTGTTCCACTGAGTGGATTACTCCCACAGAGGGGATGGAAATTCCATAAAATTAGAGTCATGAAATAGCATTCTTCTAGCGGGGATGTGGGTTGGATTGGCTTCTGATTTGGGTTTCCACTCTCTATACATCTGAATTGCCCCTTTCACATTTGGATACTGGAGAGGATTCATAGACTGAGACACTTTAAGGTCACAAGGGACCATCATGATCATCTAGTCTGACTTCGTGCACAATGCAGGCCACAGAATCTCACCCACTGACTCCTGTAATAAACTCCTAACCTATGTCTGAGCTATTGAAATCCTCAAATCATGGTTTAAAGACTTCAAGGTGCAGAGAATCCTCCAGCAAGTGACCTGTGCTCCATGTTGCAGAGGAAGGCGAAAAACCCCCAGGGCCTCTGCCAATCTGCCCTGGAGGAAAATTCCTTCCTGACCCCAAATATGGAGATCAGCTGAACCCTGAGCATGTGGGCAAAACTCACCAGCCAGATACCCAGGAAAGAATTCTCTGTAGTAACTCAGATCTCACCCCATCTAACATCCCATCACAGGCTGTCAAGGTTCCTTCCCCACTCTGAACTCTAGGGTACAGATGTGGGGACCTGCATGAAAACCCCCTAAGCTTATTTTTACCAGCTTAGGTTAAAACTTCCCCAAGATACAAACTATTTTCCTTTTTCCCTTGGACTTTATTGCTACCACCACCAAGCGTCTAACAGATATATAACCAGGAAAGAGCCCGCTTGGAAATGTCTTTCCCCCCAAAATCCTCCCCAAACCCTACACCCCCTTTCCTGGGGAAGGTTTGATAAAAATCCTCACCAATTTGCATAGGTGAACACAGACCCAAACCCTTTGATCTAAGAACAATAAAAAAAAATTCCGTTCTTGAAAAGAAGAATTTTAATAGAAGAAAAAGTAAAGAATCACCTCTGTAAAATCAGGATTGTAAATACCTTACAGGGTAATCAGATTCAAAACATGGAGAATCCCTCTAGGCAAAATCTTAAGTTACAAAAAGACACAAAAACAGGAATATCCATTCCATTCAGCACAGCTATTTTATCAGCCATTTAAACAAAACAGAATCTAACACATATCTAGCTAGATTACTTACTAAGTTCTAAGACTCCATTCCTGTTCTGTTTCTGGAAAAAGCATCACACAGACAGAGATAACCTTTGTTTCTTTCCCCCTGCCCCCTCCAGCTTTGAAAGTATCTTGTCTCCTCATTGGTCATTTTGGTTAGGTGCCAGCAAGATTATCCTAGCTTCTCAACCTTTTACAGGTGAAAGGGTTTGTCTTCTGGCCAGGAGGGATTTTAAGGTGTTTACCTTTCCCTTTATATTTATGACACAGGCCATTGAGCATATTTACCGCTAATAGTCAACGATCAATTAATTGCCAGGATTAGGCTATCCCATTATACCATCCCCTCCATAAACTTATCAAACTTAGTCTTGAAGCCAGATATGTCTTTTGCCCCCACTGCTCCCCTTGGAAGGCTGTTCCCCATTGGGAACTTCACCCCATGAGGGTAAAACTCTCAAGATCTGTCCCAGGGTTTGCACAGTGGTTGTAAGAAGTGAAAATAAACTATTGTGGAGCATACTGAATATATATATATATATATATATATATATATATATATGAAGTGGCAGAAAATACCGTGTTGCAAAAGCGAAATTTTTCAGTACTGCCCTTTCCCCAAGCAAGTGCAGAGGGCTTTAAAGCAGTGAAGAACATATTTCTCATTGATTCAATTAAATTGGAAACTAATCTAGTTTTAGCTAAACCTTTGAAAAAGTCAGAGTGAAGATCTCATGAAATTTGGGAATAATAGAAAAAGCCTGTACACAAATGGGAAAAATGTCATCTGTAGAAACACAATCAGAGGAAAGATGAAAGCAGTCAAAGAAGCATCAAAGATATGGTCTCAGAGGAAGTATTGCTTATAAAAATGAAGGAATTCCTTGGTTTCTTAGCTAACATTATTAACTGCATTGCAAAAGCTAATAAAAAAGATGAAAAGATAAAGCTAGCATCAGAAGCGGCTACATGACATTTAGAAATAGAAGGAACGGAATAGAATGCACATTTTAAAAATGCTTAAAAGTAACAACCAATATTTCTTTTGTACAGTTCACAGTATTTTTTTTAAAAAAAATGTTTAATATCCACTGAAGAATAAGTCAAATTCTCCCCTACACATATTAAATACATGATACTATCTATTTGAGATGCCTTTCTAAATAAATGTCTCTGAGTACTGTACCTTAGAAAATAGGGTTGATGTTGTCCCTGTCCTACTTCTCCTGACCAATGCTACTGTTTTAGGACAATTAATAAGCAGGAGATCACCGTAAAGATCTCGACTGAAGGATTATAGGGGAGGTTTCAAAGACATTGCTGGTGTTATATCTTATATGTATATAGAGAATTTCACTGTCCAGATTCACATTACTGTTTTAACCTCAGGAAATCATAATTTCCATGCAAATTATTTTCTAGATATTAAGTATTTATTATTATTCCATATATTATTTTAGATATCACTAGTAACATTATATACTAATTTTATAGAGCCTTTTATGTGGAAGTGCTGTAGGTTCTGAAGGTTATTTTAGTATAAAGCTACTATAATCTGTGTCCGATGAAGTGAGCTGTAGTTCACGAAAGCTTATGCTCAAATAAATTTATTAGTCTCTAAGGTGCCACAAGTACTCCTTTTCTTTTTGTGAATACAGACTAACACGGCTGCTACTCTGAAACTTTTACAGCTATAATCAATAATGCAATTCACGTATGCTGGTTCACTGTTTTAAGTATCAAATAAAAGCATCCACCTTCTGCCTCAGACAACTTCACTGAAATAAGCAAGGCGCAATTTTTGGCCATGAATTCCTACTTCCCCCCGCCTCCCCCCCCCAAAAAAATCAGTGACCCTGGTGTGAACGTTTGTGACCTTGGCTAACCTCCCATGACATGTTAAAGCACAGGTGAAAGATCGTGCCTTTGTGCAATTGTTCTTTGCTATACTTCATCATAAAAACAGAAATTAAGCCAAGAGAAGGACTGGGCAATAGTCATGAGCATCTTTAGGATATCATCAGAAATTAAGGGCTTGTTCACATGAGAAAGTTGCACTGGTTTAACCTAAGGTGTGTATTTAAACCAATTTAGTTAAATACGTGCACCTCCAATGCAGACTTTCTTATTTGGCATAGGAGTGGCTTATATTGGATTAATCGTCTGCAAGCTAAAACTGAAAGAATTGAAAAATGAATATTCACACAAGGATTTGCAGTAGCTTCACCAAATAAATTTAAAAGCCGCAAAAAGGTGCAATTTTCCCTGGTGGGCAAGGACTAAGTCAATGAAACATAAAAAGAGCCTAAGATGCTGTGGCCATATGACCTAAGAATCAAACTTCAACACATGTACAGTAAATAAAACCTATTCCTTTGACCTACATTTCTCTGGCATTTTTTTCATGTTTCAGTTTCCTTCTGTGAAGTTTCTTTCCTCTGAGTCTTGGTCTCAGGGGACCCTTTTGTAATCTGATATGACTGAACACCTTTTAGGCTGCAACACAGATTTAAGATGGAGACCGGAGCACAATAGAAGAGAAAGCAATAAACTACTCATATCTATTTTTCTTTCTGTTTGTTTTTCCTTTGATTGTATGGCTAATTAATATTTACCTCGGGCTTATTTAAAGGAACATTTTTCCCCTCTTTAAATTCTGGAGTCATGTTTGTACTCAGCCAGAGAATGTCAGCTCTTGCCTCTGCTTGTTATTAGTGATGGCTGCAGTCAACAATACTGCATCACATCCACCAGCATACTCAGTTGATGACTCCTTTAGGTCTTGTATTCACTCACATTTTTTAACTGAATGCGTAAAGAGTTACTCCAATATTTGACACTAAACACTGATTTTTTTGCACACATGGTATAACTGCTAGCTGCCATTGTTAGCTAACTGTGTTTAATTGCCAAATACCTATGCAAAGTTCTCTTCCTGAATTATCAAATTCAGCACACTTCTTTTTTCAGTGTGGACAGGATATCTTAAGCATGTTTGCATTACCTGAATGGGAGCTTACAGAAGCAACCCCATTTGGGACTTAAACTTCCTTCCCTGGCTTTATAAACCCAAAAAGTCCATACACAGTGAAGAAACTCATGCATTTGAGGCCAGTTTCCTAATGCCTTTAGTGCAGGGGTCTCAGACTCAATTTACCTTAGGGCCAGTGCCAGTCCTCAAATCCTCCCAGTGGGCCGATAATGTCACTGAAGATGGTGTTCAGAAAAGAAAATGTTTATATTGTATTTTTTTATTTTGAATTTCTTAGGCATAATAAAACTGTCATACAGCTTTATACAATTCTTCGCCTGCCAGAGATTTTTTAGTGTTTGCCAGACACCTGGCAACTCTTCAGTTCTGTCAGTTTGTTGATGTTTGGCCTCAGTGACTGAGCAGTTGAAACCTTCAGGATTGCAGCAAGGTGTGTAGTGTTTGGTATTTTGACTTGTTTATATCCATTGTGGGAAAAAAAGTGATGCTGCCTCCATGGCTGACTCTGCCCGGCAACTAATGATGCTGCCTCCATGGCTGACTCTGACCAGCAACTAGTGGTATCTCTGTCCCTCTCTCCCAGCCAATGGTAGCTGCCAGGGGCGGTGCCTCCAGCAGACATTGAGCAGCGTATCAGGTGGTCTGCTGGTGGATAGATGGCACAGGGAAGTGCCACAGCTCCACCATCATTTTCCATCCTTCCCTGTTTCCACTATCCCCTGGAAGGCCTTTCTTTGTGTGTGCTTCATAAGGATCAGTCTCCATGGGTGGTGAGAAGATGGATTGGAAGATCTGTTGCGGCCAATTGTCCTACAGACAAACTGTGCCCTGCTCAGGGAACAATCTACAATGTCACTCTCACTCATGGCATTTTCTGATCTGGTCTAAGATTAGTTTTTCCTCTTCTCTTTACATTTCCCTTTGACAGTTCCCAGCCCACGTTAGCTTTCCCAAACAAGCGTTATACAGATGTGGTGTGATTTTAGGTTGTCTCGAAACAGAAATGCTTGAGGTGGAAGTTATTGGTTTGCCTGATTATATTTGTCCTACATATTGTCTGTTGGGCTATTAATTGTTAGATTTGGCTCACAAATATTAGCTTAACTGGGAATTTGAAACTTTTCTCCCAACTTACTGATATAATACATACAGACATTCTCTCAAAAGTAAAAGAATGAAAACCACCATTTTAGATACATTTTCCAATTGCTATGTCACTTAGAGGTTCAGAAAGTTAAATGTTCATTGGAAGATTCCAAAGGCCCAAAGGGATTTTAGGCATCCATCTCCCACTGACTTTCATTTGGGACCAATGTCAGCCTATAGTTATCTGGTTTATTCTGTTTACCTTTTAAAAATATAGGCACAATATTAGCTGTTTTTCCCAGTCCTCTAGCACTTTCCCAGTATTCTAAGACTTGTTAAATGTCAGCATCAGTGACTCTGAGTTCCTCAGCTAATCCTTTAATATTCTTGGGTTTAAGTTATCCGACCCTGTAGATTTGAAGACTTACCAGTTACAGTTTAACATCCTCCCTGGTTGCTGTCAGAATAGAAAGTATTTCATTATCAGTGTGAGCTGTGAATGTCATCCAGCTTCCTCCTGAATACCAAACACAAATATTTAGTGAACACTTCTGACTTTTCTGCACCCATTACTGACAACTTCACTGTCTCTCTCTCTAATGAAAGTCCTATGCTATGACTAAGATTTCTTTTGTTCCCATTATATTTTTTTAAAAAGTTCCTTCTTTTTGTCATTAATGCCACTGGCCATCGATTTCTCTTAAAACCTTTTAGCTTTCCTCATCAGAGGATGGCAATTCATGACTGCTTATATTCATTATCAACTTTCCCCTTTTTCCACATATGTATATAATTATTCTGTTTTCACTTCCTTCCTCAATCAGGATGGGTTTTTAACAAATAAAGCCTACTTTTGTGATTGTGGAATTGTAGTGCTTTGAGTTTCTAGTAAAATTTTCTTCAACATCTCCCAATTACCATTCACATTGTTTTGTTTATTTTTTTTCCCATCCAATCAGTTTTCCTCATAAACTGCATTCAGGTTTGGGGAATTGTCCCTTTTAAGATGCCTATATATAAACTAGTTGTGACTATATTCTGTTTCCACATACATGTAATTGGGTCATAATCACTTGTACCTAGGCAACCACTTTAGTTCAGTATCTATTCGTCTTTGTCTGTCAGAATGAGGTCTAATAGAGAATTATCCTGAGTAGAGTATAGTACTTTTTGTGCTAGAAAATCATCATATACAACTTTTAGAGACTCAAGGGAAGTTTTATTAGTGGCAGCATGAGACTTCCAGCATATGTCCACCAGGTTGAAATCCTGCACAACAGTTTTTCTTTCCACATGTGGTTGATAGATGTTTCAAGAGCTATTCATACTGTTCTGTCACCGGATTTAGTGGTCTAAAACAGATTCCCAATACTACTACAGACTACTCATCTTGTTATTTGTCACTTAAAATGTCGATCCATAAGCATTGTTGGTCCTATCTTTCTGAATTTTCAGTTATTCTAAGGCAAGTAATTGTATCTTGGGTGTCATGACACCTTCCTCCTTCCTGCCCATGCCATCCTTCCTATGTAGGGGGTTGTCCGGTGATTTTAACACTGCAGCCTTGTAAATCCTCTCATATGATGCCCTCCTGGAAATGCTGCAAAAACTATTTGACAGGGTTTGGGGGGGAAGATTAGGGTTATGTTCCTGGTGGATGGAAAGATTTCCTGTTGCTTTGATTTGCTGGCTGAGTTAAATTTGATTGTTTAATGCTAGTTGTGGGCTGAGTTTGTGTTATCCATATATGACTATTCAATGCTGCTAGGTGGTAATTTTTTTAAAAAAAAATTGAACAGAGAGAGGACCTAGAGCTTTTTGTATGGGCACCACTAAAATATTTGCATTTCTTTTTAGTGTATCTTGTTTTTCATAGTTGTTTCACTGCCTTTGTGACCTCTTACCTTTGGCGTGAAATTCACCCCCATTCAGGGATGCTGTGAAACACTAAAATTTCACCTCAGTGTTAGGTTAAGAGCATCAGTCCCAGATCAGCAGTCATAGATCTTGTGATGGCCCTTTGCACGTAGGGTGAAGAAAGTGATATTTTTCACTTGTTGAAATCAATAAAACAAACTTAACATAAGCATGAAAAAGTCTATAAAGATGATCTGTGGTACTTTGCAGCCTTTGTTTTTGTTCTTCATGCTGTTTCTTCTCTTCTTCAGTGATTGTCTAAGGCCTGGTTTACACTAGGAAAATTAAGTCTGCATAACTAGGCCACTCAGGAATGTGAAAAATCCACACCCTTGAGTCAGAAAGTTAGAATCATAGAATCATAGAATATCAGAGTTGGAAGGGACCTCAGGAGGTCATCTAGTCCAACCCCCTGCTCAAAGCAGGACCAATCCCCAATTAAATCATCCCAGCCAGGGCTTTGTCAAGCCTGACCTTAAAAACTTCTAAGGAAGGAATTCTACCACCTCCCTAGGTAGCGCATTCCAGTGTTTCACCACCCTCCTAGTGAAAAAGTTTTTCCTAATATCCAACCTAAACCTCCCCCACTGCAACTTGAGACCATTACTCCTTGTCCTGTCATCTTCTACCACTGAGAATAGTCTAGAACCATCCTCTCTGGAACCACCTCTCAGGTAGTTGAAAGCAGCTATCAAATCCCCCCTCATTCTTCTCTTCTGCAGACTAAACAATCCCAGTTCCCTCAGCCTCTCCTCATAAGTCATGTGTTCCAGACCCCTAATCATTTTTGTTGCCCTTTGCTGGACTCTCTCCAATTTTTCCACATCCTTCTTGTAGTGTGGGGCCCAAAACTGGACACAGTACTCCAGATGAGGCCTCACCAATGTCGAATAGAGGGGAACGATCACGTCCCTTGATCTGCTGGCTATGCCCCCTACTTATACATCCCAAAATGCCATTGGCCTTCTTGGCAACAAGGGCACACTGCTGACTTATATCCAGCTTCTCGTCCACTGTCACCCCTAGGTCCTTTTCCGCAGAACTGCTGCCTAGCCATTCGGTCCCTAGTCTGTAGCAGTGCATTGGATTCTTCCGTCCTAAGTGCAGGACCCTGCACTTATCCTCGTTGAACCTCATCAGATTTCTTTTGGCCCAATCCTCCCATTTGTCTAGGTCCCTCTGTATCCTATCCCTACCTGCCACCGTATCTACCACTCCTCCTAGTTTAGTATCATCCGCAAATTTGCTGAGAGTGCAATCCACACCATCCTCCAGATCATTTATGAAGATATTGAACAAAACCGGCCCAAGGATCAACCCTTGGGGCACTCCACTTGATATCGGCTGCCAGCTAGACATGGAGCCATTGATCACTACCCGTTGAGCCTGACAATCTAGCCAACTTTCTACCCACCTTATAGTGCATTCATCCAGCCCATACTTCTTTAACTTGCTGACAAGAATACTATGGGAGACCATGTCAAAAGCTTTGCTAAAGTCAAGAAACAATACATCCACTGCTTTCCCTTCATCCACAGAACCAGTAATCTCATCATAGAAGGTGATTAGATTAGTCAGGCATGACCCTCCCTTGGTGAATCCATGCTGACTGTTCCTGATCACTTTCCTCTCGTGTAAGTGCTTCAGGATTGATTCCTTGAGGACCTGCTCCATGATTTTTCCGGGGACTGAGGTGAGGCTGACTGGCCTGTAGTTCCCAGGATCCTCCTTCTTCCATTTTTTAAAGATGGGCACTACATTAGCCTTTTTCCAGTCGTCCGGGACTTCCCCCGATCGCCATGAGTTTTCAAAGATAATGGCCAATGGCTCTGCAATCAGAGCCTCCAACTCCTTTAGCACTCTCGGGTGCAACGCATCTGGCCCCATGGACTTGTGCATGTCCAGCTTTTCTAAATAGTCCCTAACCACTTCTTTCTCCACAGAGGGCTGGCCACCTACTCCCCATGCTGTGTTGCCCAGTGCAGCAGTCTGGGAGCTGACCTTGTTCGTGAAGACAGAGGCAAAAAAAGCATTGAGTACATTAGCTTTTTCCACATCCTCTGTCACTAGGTTGCCTCCCTCATTCAGTAAGAGGCCCACACTTTCCTTGGCTTTCTTCTTGATTGCCAACATACCTGAAGAAACCCTTCTTGTTACTCTTAACATCTCTTGCTAGCTGCAGCTCCAGGTGCTATTTGGCCCTCCTGATTTCATTCCTACATGCCTGAGCAATATTTTTATACTCTTCCCTGGTCATTTGTCCAATCTTCCACTTCTTGTAAGCTTCTTTTTTATGTTTAAGATCCGCAAGGATTTCACTGTTAAGCCAGGCTGGTCGCCTGCCATATTTACTATTCTATCTAGACATCGGGATGGTTTGTCCCTGTAACCTCAATAGGGATTCTTTGAAATACACCCAGCTCTCCTGGACTCCTTTCCCCCTCATGTTATTCCCCCAGGGGATCCTACCCATCAGTTCCCTGAGGGAGTCGAAGTCTGCTTTCCTGAAGTCCGGGGTCCGTATTCTGCTGCTTACCTTTCTTCCCTGTGTCAGGATCCTGAACTCGACCAACTCATGGTCACTGCCTCCCAGGTTCCCATCCACTTTTGCTTCCCCTACTAATTCTTCCTGGTTTGTGAGCAGCAGGTCAAGAAAAGCTCTCCCCCTAGTTGACCTAAGTTTCCATGTAGACAGCACTAGGTCAACATGCACTAGGTTTACTGTCAACCTAGCCACCAGCTCTTGCAGAGGTGGATTACCTACACCAGTGGAAGAACCCCTCCCATGGGTGCAGGTAACATCTACACTGAAGTGCTACAGCTTTTCAAGTGTAGACAAACTTTACTAGAAAATGAAAGTAACTTACTAGTAACTGAGGCTATTTGAGATGGACCCTGCATATTCGTGCTCTTGAGATATTTGCCAACTGATGCCATTGAATGTGCAGGCTCCTATCAGTAGTGCCTACTAGAGCACTCACGCACCCCCTCTACACTCTTCGCCCCAGTGTTCATACATGTCTATCTCAGAGAACCCTGGTTCTGAGTCAGTAATCTTCATTTTTAATTTGAGTATCTTCTGCATATTCCCACTCTTGGGACTGTATATATCAAAAGATGGTTGGCAGCTGTGATATCTAATGCTTAGTAAATGTTTGTATTTAACTTCATGTGGTGGCTTTACAAATATCAATTACTGGAATAAGCCTTAAACATGCTACAGAAGGAGCCATCACTCTAGTGGTGTGAGCTGAGCAGGGAGAGATTATGAGGCATTTTTATAACTTTCTGCTATTCAGACTCTGACCCATCTAGATAGTGTTTGTGCAGAAATGGGATCTCCTTTACAGTTAGCTGCATATGAAGCAGTTTGCATGAAGATCTAAAATCCTTGGGCCTATCCAAATAGAAAGATAACACTCTTCTAGCATCCAAACTAAATAACTGATCCACTCTTATGTGAATATAAAGGTCTGGGGGGGGGGGGAAACTGGTAGAGTAATGGATTGATTGACATGGAAATTAGAAATTACTTTTGGTATAAATTGTGGTTGAAGAAAAAGAACTACTTTATTTTTATGAAAGATTGTAAAAGGAGGGACAGTCACTAAGGCATGAAGTTCACTAACACTCCAGGCTGATACAATTGCTGTAATAAATGCCATTTTAATCAAAAGATGAAACTGAGGCCAAGATAAATGTGCAAAGGGTGAAGACATAAGCTATGATAGCACTAAGGTTAAATTCAATGAGGGAATAGGGTCTCTCACAGGGGGATACAAATTTTGTATACCTTTCAGAAACCTCTTAACAATACCCGGTGAGAATATAGATTTACCATCCATCCGTTTATGAAAGCCACCAGTTGCAACTATATGTACTTTGAGTGATGTAATAGATAAACCCTTATTCTTTAGAAACAATAAATACTTTAATATGGATCGAACAGAAGCTAACCCGGGATAGATACCCTTATTAGATACTGATGTGAAAATCTTTTGCATTTTAAATCATAACATTTCTTAGTTGATTGTCTTCTAGCATTAATTAAAACATGTACATCTATAGATAAAGATTTCTCTACTTCAGTTAGAGTCCTATTGCCTACAGGGTCAGATGCAACAAAAGTGGATCTGGATGGTACGCTTTTCCTTACTGCTGTGACAGAAGGTTTGGTGACACACATAAACATCTGTTATTCCCTTTGGAAAGAAGGAGCAAGTCCATGTACCACTGCTGTCTTGGCCCTGGCTGAGTCATGTTTGACCTTCTTCACAACATTCAACATTAAAGGGAATGGTGGAAAAGCACACATTAGATCTGCTAGCAAGTGAGTGTCCATTCCTGCCCTTGAATTATGATCTGGAAAGTATCAGAGGAGTAGCTGTGTTAGTCTGTATCCACACAAAAAACGAGGAATCTGGTAGCCCTTAAAGACTAACAGATTTATTTAGGCATAAGCTTTCGTGGGTGAAAAACCACACTTCTTCAGATGCATGGAGTGAAAATTGCAGATGCAGGCATAAATATACTGGCACATGAAGAGAAGGGAATTACCTTACAAGTGGAGAACCAGTGTTGGCAAGGCCAATTCAGTTAGGGTGGATGTGGTCCAATCCCAATAACTGATGAGAAGGTGTCAATACCAAGAGAGGGAAAATTGCTTTTGTAGTTAGCCAGCCACTCCCAGTCCCTATTCAAGCCCAAATTAATATTGTTAAGTTTGCAAATGAACCTGCACATCTTCTAATGTGATGTATGCCATCATGTGCCAGCAATGCCCCTCTGCCATGTGCATTGGACAAACCGGACAGTCTCTTCATAAAAGAATAAATGGACACAAATCAGACATCAGGAATGGTAACATACAAAAGCCAACAGGAGAACACTTCAATCTCCCTGGACATTAAATAACAGATTTCAAAGTAGCCATCCTTCAACAAAAAAAATGTAAAAAACAGACTTTAAAGAGAAAATGCAGGGCTACAATTGGTGGCTGAACTCTGATACCACCAAAAAATTTGCTGTGAGAACCCCTGGCCTAGCATAGGGAGTTGGAGTTGTTAGGGACTTTCCCTTCAGCCCTCCCTTGGTTCTTGCTATGCAGACAGAAAGCAGAAGACCAGAAGTCTGAAGCGCAGACAATTCAATGTTTATTGAGGTTAGTTTCAAGCAAGTATATCCATAGCTCTGACGCCGCAGAGCCTTTTTCCCCTCAGTGTTCCCGTTTCCACCTCCTCTTTCTTAGCAGGCATAATTATACCTGTAGTGCAGGTCCTTGGTTCCACCCTTTATAATTTGTGGTCATGTTCTGTTTTGGAGGGTTGTGAGTCGTTTGTATCCCATGGGAGGGGTAGAGAGTGAGGTTGTTTACTGGCCAAGGCCAGGCTTTTGTTTGTTTGTTTGTTTGTTTGTTTTTAAACACTGTTTCTTATACCATCCCCCCAAACACCCCTCCTAACTGGTTGCTTGACCTTTCCTTGAGACAGGAGTCAAGGCAGTTGTATATTAAACTCCCACCAAAACCAGCAACACTTTAGCTCTATCTCTTATCCTTTCTATACTAACAAACCCATCTGACTGGGCAGAAGCAACACAAATGTTTTTGTTCACACATATTTGTAAGAATATACAAGTAACAAAAGTCAAATGGGCAAACAAAACCCCAAATTCTATCGCAGGCTAGCAAACAGGCCTATATGCTAACAGGAGTCCTTTCAGATCCATCTATTCCCTTATACCATTTTCTTCATGCCTCACCACACAAGATTATGCAATGCTGTTTCATCACGTTATGTCAACACTCATAAAGACATAAAACAATAGAAATAGAGAACTCCACCTCATTTTGTTTTTCTAGCTGGGAAAACTATGAGAATTATATAAAAAAAATTGTGAAGTAATTTATAACTTATCTGAACACAAATGGAGCTGTAGGCACGTGCACACACACACACATACATTGTAAGAGTTCCCTCCGCACTCTGAACTCTGGGGTACATATGTGGGGGCCCGCATGAAAGACCCCCTAAGCTTATTTCTATCATCTTAGGTTAAAAACTTCCCCAAGGCACAAATTCTTCCTTGTCCTTGGATGGTATTGCTGCCACCACCAAGTGAGTTAGACAAAGATTCAGGAAAAGGACCACTTGGAGTTCCTGTTTCCCCAAAATATCCCCCCAAGCCCCTTCACCCCCTTTCCTGGGGAGGCTTGAGAATAATATACCAACCAAATAAGTAATCAAGGTGAGCACAGACCAGAGCCTTGGGTTTTTAGGACACTAAAAACCAATCAGGTTCTTAAAAGCAGAACTTGATTATAAAGAAAAAAGTAAAAGAAGCACCTCTGTAAAATCAGGATGGAAGGTAATTTTACAGGGTAATAAGATTTAAAACACAGAGGATTTCCCTCTAAGCAAAACTTTAAAGTTACAAAACACAGGAATAAACCTCCCTCTTAGCATAGGGAAAATTCACAAGCTAAAACAAAAGATAATCTTACGCATTTCCTTGCTTTATTTATAATTTTTGTAATCTGAGATGCTTATTTCAGGTAGGGTTTTAAGAGAGTTTTTTTTTTTCCCTGCCTGGTCCCTCCCTCTGTCCCAAGAGATCACAACAAAGAGAGAACAAAGAAAAAACCTTCCCCCACAGATTTGAAAGGATCTTCTTCCCTTATTGGTCCTTTTGGTCAGGTGCCAACCAGGTTATTTGAGTTTTTTAACCCCTTACAGGTAAAGGAAGGATTTTATGCTACCCTTAGCTGTATGTTTATGACACACACACATACACAAAGAACTTTAAACAAAGGCTTTTTGGTTAGACTTGTCATGGTGTTATGACTAGCTTGGCAGAGCAAAGGTTTTTTCTGTGGAATTTTCACAGTGAATTTTCTTTAAATCTTTTGCTTTTCTGAACTAGTGTTCTTATAAGGCTTTTTATTTATTCTATTTTGCATCCTAGCTAGATCTGAGGGTGGGAAGGAAAAAAACTGGAGGAGTTCCCACTGTACTCCCACTATCTTCCCCAGACCTTGGTCAATATTAGCACAGGAATTCTGGTCAGGGGATGCCCCTGAGTATCTCATTACACCTAGTAAAGCTTTTAAAAATACACATTTTAAAATGGTGTTCCCCAAAGAAATCCATTTCTGTATTAATAATAATTAGAAACATTTTTTCATAAGTGTCAAGTCTTGTAATGAAGTTATGCTATGTAACAGTAGTATAAATATTTATTGCTGTACATATGTACTGTGTATATAAGAGGTTGACAATGGTTTGAGTACAGCTGTATTTTCTCATTCTACTGCTAAGTATATAACTTATTCATTATCTCAGTACCTTCCCGGTAAGTCATAATAATAAACTAGTAGAGGAAATCTGGAGGAGGTGTTTTAGGAAGAAATGGTGGTCCTACACTTTTTAAAATATAGGTTTCAGCCATTGACAGCTATGAAAAAAAATCAGATCAGATTTGGGCCCACACTTCCCTGCAGATATAATTTTTGAATCAAACAATATCATCTGCATTTTCTCCACTAGTAACTGTAATTCTTATGTGAGATTCTGCCAAGATGTTAAGTAACCTCTGACATTGTCACAGACAACAGTACATCATTAAAGTAAGCTATAGTTACAGGATAAGGGACTCTATTCTGGGAAGAAATGACTATGAAAAAGATTTGGGGGTCATGGTGGATAATCAGCTGAACAGGAGCTTCCAGCATGATGCTGTAGCCAAAAAGGTTAATGTAATCCTTGGATGTATTGATGGGAATTTCAAGTCAGTACTCCAGCAACAGTCACACCAGTGCCAAGTACAGAGGTAAAATAACCTTTCCATTCTATGTCCAGTTCTGGTGTCCATAATTCAAGAAGAATGGATCCTTCAATATATTAGAGAAAGGTATAACACGATCCAATGTTGAACCCAGGTTCCTCAAGAAAATTAGAAAAGTAAGGGTTTTTTAGCTCTACAGATGATGAAAACTCAATATACCCATAATGAAAAGGAAGCCTATCCATTATAATAATACAACCACATTCCAGTTAAAATGTTGAGCAAATGCAATACTGCATGTATAGTTATTCTTTAGGACACCTTACACAAACTTTATTCATCTGTATAGTTTGTGGGAAAATATAAATAATGCCACTAAGTCAATTTTCACTTTTACTCCGACAAAAAAAAAAGGGGGGGGGGGGTCTTTAAGGTAAAGCTCTGAATAGTTGGTGAATTGGAGCTGCCTTGTGTTGGGACGGTGCTGAATTCTTATGAATTGCTGTGGCTGATGTGAATAAGTGTGGTAAGCATGAGTTTGGTATGCCTTGGTATATCTGAATTTGCTAGAGGATTCTGGGAGCAGGATGCTCTAAGCATTGGATAGATGGTGTGGAAATTTACTGGAAGTGCTGAAACTGCATTTGAATGGTTAATAAAGGCTCTATCTGCATGTATGTTTCAACATCGAACTTTGGAATATATCAGCCGGGGGACCAGCTCACCAAAGTAAAGACGATGTAAAAACATGCAATCAGAGGGCTTGGTACAAGCTGACCTAGGTCAAAATGACCCTGCTGGATAGCATCACGCTAAGAGCTCAAGTGAATGATCAATGAGAGGGTAAATGTTGATTGATCTTTGGTTTGTGTCTGTTTTGCGCCCCCCCCCCCCACTTCCAAATTATTAGCGAAAACCTTTAGTGAATGCCCATAGGGCATATTTCCAGGACATGTGACTCCTTTGAGAACAAAAGGTATAAATACTAAGCAAAATTAAATCAGTTAGTTAGTTCCCCAATTTACGTCTGAAGAGGTCTGTGACACTGAGACAGAAGGCCTTGGTTAACCAAGACCCTGCTACAAAGGATCTTTATGGAACTTCTGAACCAGAAGGCCTCAGGGCAACCTAGACCCTGCTCCGGGAGACATTTGACAGACCAAGCACCTGAGAGGGGAAAGAAGAGAAGAAAAGAAATCCCCATCTAGAATTGGTAGCTATACCTGCTTTGTTTGCCAATCAGGATACTGTGTAAGGCCAACATAATTACTAAGGGTTTATACTTGGGCAATTGAGGCTTATTAGGGAGATGTATATTATGTAATCTTTACTGTTTGTGTGATTCTTTCTCAAATAAATAACTGTGCATTATTAAGCATACTGTTCCCAAATTTTCACTGGTATCAGTAATTATCCGCCTAGCTGTGGGCCTTTAAAAATCCATTTTAACACCTTGCTTTGGAGGAAGGTCAGGAAGGTCTTGTGCTTCAAGCAGATACAGGACAACCTCAAGCTTGTGTTTGTGTGAGCGTGAACGCTCAAGTCATCTTTGAAAGTACGCACAGACTGCAACTGTGACTGACTTTTTATACCCTCACACACATGCCCAACCACAATCTGCTCTTTAGGTTCTAAACTATTTTCAGCTTCTTAACTTGAATGTTATTTTTTCTAACTTCTTTAATTGTAGCTATGCTCTGTTAATTAGTAGAGCACCCTAGATCTATACTGCACTGTACAAAGTTGTAAAATGTGCTGAACACAACATATGGATCCTGCTTTGAAGAATATATAATCTAAATACATAAATTAATGCAATAAGTAACAAACGCAGTGGTATTTATAGCTGGAATATCCAGAAAACAGGTGGGTCCAGAAAGGAGAGGGAATCTTGAGCAAAGTACAGGGAAGAGGTGTCAGAAGATACATAGGTTACATTTTGGGAAGTCAAATGTAGGCAGTAGGGCTAAACAGTAAAGCCAGCTCTTTTTCTTTCTTACAAAGCCAGGTGGTGCTGAGGGGAAGCAGTTTGGGCTCCTCTAGATCTGTATTGTCGTAGGGTCTAGAGGCCAGGGCCCCATCATGCACAGTGCAAACTCAAGGAGATGACCCTGTCCCCAAAATCTTAAAATCCAAGTCAAAGATGAGTCAACAGTAAACAAGAAGACTATTGTGCTTAGTATGATAAGCAGCTATCACAATCATTGTTAAAACTTTTTTGTAAGCAAAGAAGACTTTCATGGAGAGATTTGAAGGAGGACACATTGCAATGACATTGCCATGATTTATTGGGAGCTCCTGCCATACATAAGGAATGGCACAAGAGAAAGCACAAAGGTACTGGTTGGAAAATTTTACAAATGGGCACTTAAGACTGGCATCATTTGCAGGTGAGAGTTTGCCATCAAGGCATTCACTTCTGAAATAAGACTTGGACTTTCTGATTACACTGTTTATTTTATTCGTTAGATGGTGGGTTGAACCATTCATTGCAAATCATAATAGTTGCAATTTTCTATTAAGTAATTATTTGTAAATAGCTTTCAGTCAATCATTTGTATTGTATTTAGATTTATAAACACGGCATTGACATCCATCCTATGCATCCGGTGCCCAATACATATGTAAAATGTACAAAACAAAGCTATTCACTACAATACTTCTTGAGAGAAAAAAGGCACTTCTGTATCCCAAAGTCTGCTGTAAACAAGGGAGATGTAAGAGCTATAATAAAGGGAGCAGTGGGACATCAGATTTTGGCATTGTGGAAGCTTTTGGCATTTTCTATGTTATATGATTTATATAGATTTTTGGGGTGGGTTTTCCTCCAGGTTGCAGTCAACATTTTTTATCAAAATGATACCATTTCAGATAAACTGCCCATAATACAAGTATTTGTGGCTGGATCTGAAGATGCTGATAAGTATCCATAAGTGTCAGTATGCTGAAATTGTGCAATTAATTCCTTTGGAAAACACTAATGTAGTTGTAGACATTATTAAATATTAAAAAGTTGTGCTATTAGAGTAAGGCTGACTCTAACTGACCAATGCCAAGAATGTCAGAATTAGTGCTGCTAATTCGCCTTTAAACCTCTCTATGTACTGTTAGTATTACACAACTAACATACTGCAAAATCAGGACACAACCAGCTGAATGAAAAATCTACTACTATGCTTTCATTGTATATCTAATAGTAAGATCTGGACCTTACATCATTCCAATATAAACATTCCCAGAGCCTCGGCCCCATCCCATATGCAACCCAGACAACTGGGTCTTAAACACACTGAAGAACGAGCCTTTCAAACATATGTATTGGAGCCAAACTTTTCAAAAATGAGTGTTTTTAGAGGCTCTACTTGAGATGGCCTGATGTTCAAAGGGTGGGTGCTCACCTGCTCAGCCTTTTCTGAAATACCAGGCCCCTTTAAACAGCCTCAACTTTGAGATTCCCACAAACGGAGGCATCCAAAAATCGTTAGTCACTGCTGAAAAGCTTGGGCTACACGAACAGAACAGAACAGAAGGAGCCACTTGTCAAACATAAACAGGGTCAGACGTCTTGAAGGGCTACTCCTTGGCTACAAGAAAGCAGGAGCATAGCGTGTATCCCATTGAAGGGCCACCATCTGATAAGTTCAGCTTTTCTATTTCTTATTTGTACACATATTCCCTTTAACTTCTCACTGCAACTTTTTATATCTTGTAGATTGTTTCACCTATATTTAACTTAAATCTCTCTCTCAAAAAGCTTTCCCAGTGTTTTAAAATGATGATGATTTTCCTTATGAAAGGCTCCTGAAAATATTTATTTTTTCCCCCTTTGGAGTGCACACTGACTTTTCATGTTTTCTCTGCCTTTACTCATGCCTGCTGTTAAAAGCTGCTCTTGTCACCTCATATTCCAGAAACAAGCAGAAAAAAGGGACTGCCTGGCACACCACACATCTGTAAGATGAGGTGACAATGGCAGCTTTCTAGCTGTACATACATTCCAGATGGTATTCCTCTGCTACAACAAAAAAGAGAAATATTTACAAAAGCATTACTGGGTTTTGATACCATCATAGACCAATATTTGATAGCATTAAACTTCTCTGTATATTGATTGTATAGTACCATTTTAGCACCACAGAAATTAGTGGTCTTTGCCACAGAATTGATGTAAAATATCTGCAAGTTACATGGAACGCTGAGGCTATCCACTATTTGACTTGTATTGACATGTAGTCTTCCAATGTACTCTGAAGTTAACTCTTTAAAATAAAAAGTACCACATAGGAACATGTCCAATGTCAGCATTCCCCTACATAATAAGACAGAGTCTATAACCCAGACTATCTATATTGTTCCTATTAGAGTTGTACAGAGAAAGGTAATTACATTTCTCTGAGGTTCTTGATATTTCAAAATCTGGTTTTGTTCTAATTCAGAGTATAGCTACACCTCAGATGGGAGGTATAATTCCCAGCTCAAGGAAACATAGCCCCAGCTAGCTCTGATCAAGCTACCATACTAAAAATAGAATGTAGCCACAGCAGAGCTAGCAGTGGGAGGTGCTAACCATTCTGAGTACATGCCTATTGTCTTGGATGGTGTACTCCACTCAGTGCTAGGATGGCAGCTCCTCCCAGTTACTCTGGGGAATAGCTCATCAGATCAATGCCCCTTCCCATGGTTGCATGCTATCTCTCCACCTCTTTCTCTGGGTCTGCAGCCTCTCTCTCACTCCATGAGCTGCTGCTGCCTCTTTGTGATTCAGCCCTCTGGCCAGGTTACTGTACACATTTCCCACTTCTGGGGTACCAAAATCTTCCTTTAGCAGCCATAGGCAGTCCTCTCATTCACTGCCTTGTAGTGCCACTCCCTCAGTAGCTGTCAGGGGAACCCAGATTCACCCTCTACTCCAGGTTTGGGCTCACGGACCCTCTAATCACCAGTCAAGGTTTGTTCTCTCTTAGACCTTACTGCCTTTCCCTGAGCCTTGTCCTATCTTCCATCCTACATTCCTGGCTCTGGCTCTGGCTCCTCCTCAGTTTGCCAGCCCAAACACACCTCTCTTCTCCCAGAGAGTGATTGAAAAATTTCCCACCAGTCCCTGGCTGCTGCCAATTTCTTGCCTTCATAATCCCAGCCCAGCTCATTTCTCCTCAGCTGGGCTGCCTCAGTCAATCAGGGGATTGCTTGCCCATCTGATTCCTCTCAGCTGTGGCCTGTTGGGTTAATTAGCCCCCTTCTCAATCTGCGTTAATCCTTTCAGGGCAAGTGTGGAGTGAATACCCATCATAGATGGATACGTACTTGGCATGAGTAGCCCTTTCTACTGCTCATGCTGCCCCAGCTATATTTACTACACTAGCATCATCAGAACTACTGAGGGTATGTCTCCTTTAAGAGGGAATTACAGTCTCAGTTCAACATATACACATAGACAGTGTACGTGATAGGCTGGCTGCCTTGGAGCCACAGACCCTGAAAGCCCTAGAGTACCTGACTCTGAGGTGATCCACATGGCTGGTTGTTCCAAATTGTCTGCCCTCGTTGCCCTGGGGCCATGGTACCCCACAGACCACCAGGCAGGCTGCTAAGTAGCCAGATGGCAGGCAGGGTTCCATCAAAACTCTGCTTGGTTTGTGGAGGAACTTCATCAACATCAAACCATCTCCAGAAAATTTTGATTCTGACAAATGGATAAAATCCCATGAAAAATGGTTTTATCTATTTTTTTTTAACCAGTCCTCATTGTCATGTATGTTGCTGTTTTACTGCCTGACAAATATTTAACTCATTGTGTTTTGAGGTGTTTTGAGTATATGAAATCATACTCTATTCTTTAGTCACAAGAAGATATTACATAGCTCTTAGGATTATGGGGTGAGCATGTGAAATTGAACTTTTTTATGACATAATATAGGCAGCAACTGAAAGCCTGTCAGTCATTCAGTTGTGAAGTATGGAATCACGTAACTTTCATGCTGTGAATATCCACTTACAGGTATTTGTGGCACATCAAAGAGCAGAAGACTCTGCCAAGCTCACTTTTTCAGTTCTGTTTTTTCTTTTTTCCATTGAGCTAAAATGAGCCATTCAGCATTTCCTATTGGCAGCAGCAAGCACAGACAACCCAGCTGGGGCTGAAGGGTTCTGCTTTTTTATAGGCCATGAACATGACATGCTGTCCTAGCTTTAGCAATGCTGAAGAGGAGAGAGAGAGAGAGAGAGAGAGAGAGCAGCAAGAGACAGTTATGATTCGTTATCAGACATCATGAGTGATCAGTGTATCCATTATTGGTGTTTGAATAGATGTGTAATATATGCCATAAAACGGCCATACTGGGTCAGACAAATGGTCCACCTAGCTCAGTATCATGTCTTCTGACAGTGGCCTGTGCCAGATACTTCAGAGGGAATGAACAGAACAGGGAAATTATCAAGTGATGCATCCTGACATCCACTCCCAGCTTCTGGCAGTCGGAGGTTTAGGGACACCCAGAGCGTAGGGTTGCATCCCTGATTATCTTGGCTAATAGCTACTGATGGATCTGTGCTCTATAAACTTATCTAGTGCTTTTTTGAACCCATTTATACTTTTGTCCTTTACAACAACTCCTGCCAATGACTTCTATAGGATGACTGTGGGTTGTGTGAAGACTTTTTCAGTCCTAGTTTTTCTTTTTTCCATTGAGCTAAAATGAACCAGTCAGCATTTCCTATTGGCACCAGCAAGCACAGACAACCTGCTTGGGCTGAAGTGTTTTACTTGTTTATAGGCCCTGAACATGACATGCTGTCCCAGCTTTAGCTTTAGATTTGTTTTAAACCTGCTGCTTATTACTTTCACAGTGTGACCCTGATTTGTCTATTATGTGAAGTGGTAAATAACACCGTCCTATTCACTTTCTCCACACTATTCATGATTTTATAGATTTCTATCATATCCCATCCCTTAGTTGTCTCTTTTTAATCTCTCTTGTATGGAATCTATTCCATACCCCTAATCATTTTTGTTTCCCTTCTCTAACTTTTCCAATTCTAATATATCTTTTTTGAGACAGGGGAACCAGAATTTAAGATATGGGCACACCATATGCCCTATTTTTTTCCTTAAGGCTTATCATTTATTAACTGCCAAGTGCATGCTTAAACCTGTAGAAAACAAGCTGAGTGATTACTGCTAGTGCTAAAAGTACCCAAATTACAAGGGTAAAGTCTGCTAAGCCTTAGATATTTCCCCTCTTTTCTAATGGAAAATGAATATAAATTACTATAATGTATAGCAGTCATATAATTATGTTATTAAACACTTATGTTTTTAAGATGAACAGTGCTGAATACCCCTCATTACAAGGTTTTTTTTAATTCTAATATCAGTTATTTTTAATAAGGTTATAGACAGACAGGATTTTTGTTTTTTAACTGCAGTAATTACATTGCTCTGATCTTGGATATGTGATTTGTACTTGGGTTTTTCCTTTGCCTTCATGTGCTTGCAATTCTATCCAGGTTAGCATACCGCACCGAAGACTTTGGAGTCATGTCTACATTTTTTTCTTAATTACATTGAGATACCACAGTCCTCTCAATCGTAAATGTTTGTGTTGTCTTGATAAGAACCCAGTAAAACGAATAAAGACATTGTTTGTTTTAATAAACCACCCACTTAACAAGCTCCATAGACAGGCTGATAATTACTATAACCCTTTTAAAAGAAATATGCTGACACCATCTACCCAACTTGTATAACAAGTGTCATTTTAGTTGTTTGTTCCCTTTACATCATTCTTAAATAATGTTAGAATCCCTCAACACGTGCATGTGGAGGAGCACATAGTGATGGTGCAGGTAGCAAAGAAAATAAACAAATAAAAATAAAAAAATCTGATTCAAAGTCTTGATGGCTTCTCTATCCTTTCTATAGCTGTTAAAGTCCTTCTGAGCAGTAGCACTGAGGAGGTCTTAGTCTATGGGAAGGGGGAAATTCAATTGGAAACAGGCTACAAGAATAGCTCACAAAAGATGCAGTGTAAATGGATGTAAATTAAATAAATCTAAAGCAGAAACTCCCACAAAATATACTGCTGATTTCCAGAATGTGTATGATTCCTGAGATATAGTAAATGCATATGAAATACCTCCATGCCTGTCTCCTGACATGTCTAGCCCAACTGTAAAGCACCAGCATTGCTCCTAGATGTGATTTCTGGACATACCTATATCTGGCTGTATACTTCCAAACTAGTTTCCCTGTCAACAAACCATGCCTGCTTTTTCTGTCTCTGACTGTTTCCTCTAGGTGTCTTACCCTCCCCACCCCTCCTGAGGATCATCTTTTTTACTGTCTCCTCCTACTACCCTGCGTTTGCTTAGAAGGAATAAGGAAGCCTATTCCCCAAACTGGGCCTTTTCTGAAGTATGAAAAGGTTTGGTTCCATCATCCCTTCATCCAACCCCTTTTGTATTTTTCTAAACTTCCTATTTCCAACTGGGGAAGTGCTAGAATGCCACTAAAATGGTTCTTGACATGGTGATTTCAGTCTGAATAAAAAGGCGTGTCACAGGTGCACTGGACCATTTAAAAGAGAACTGGTCCCAGCCTCCCTGTGCCTCATTAACAGCCTCACAACGCAACTGCCCTTTATAAAGAGCCAGAGGACAGCAGGACCTGGATGCTGTGGCAGAGAATAAGAAAAGCTGGTGCAGGGAAGACCCCTGAGACACCAAGGGAATTTTGAGATAGTACCTCAGGGAGGAGAGACTGTGGCCAGCTTAAGGCTGGGAGAAAACTATTTATGTTTATTTTGAACTGTTTGCCAAGAATTCAGATCCCAAGCATAGGTATTATTTAACAGAAAGAAGTCTTCTTGAGAGTTATTGAGGTGCCCCAGAGAGGAAACTGAGGCAGGGCTGTACTATTTATACTTGTGCTAGCTCTCATTGAGCTACCACGAGTATGTGTATGAGAGCTGGTGAAATCACACTACTAACCTGTCTGTACAGGTAGCCTATGTTGACTCTACACCACCTGGCAATTCATCTGACACTAAGCTTCACTCACACAAAGATTTCTAAATGGTATGCCATCTGTCTTCAATAATTTAACTAAATCAGCAGTTTTCCCTAGCTCTGTAATAGGGATGTGTGGGTATGGGTGTGAGTATCCCATGTACCAATGTTATGACCCCAGAGAAACATTATTTTTGTTTGGGACATGCTGAGGAAGTATGAAGATGTTTCCCTACACCAAAAAGTTTAATTTTAGCATTCACTTGTGAATTGCCTATTTTGTTCTTGTAAGACTGGTGGCCAAAACCAGGATGTTCCCACAAAAAATTGATAGCTAAGTTATTCAAGCAAAGACTGGAACCATACTCTGTACCAAGGATATCTGACTTATAGTGGGCCAAATTGCCACACTAATACCCTGTGTTGTATATCCTATTGACTAATAGGTTTGCACTGGTGTAAATCAGGGCTGAATTTGACCAAGTATATTTAAGAACGTGATACTGAAGCATGCAGTTTACTTACTCAAAAGAAACAAAGAGCTAGAAACTGAAGAAACAGGGCCAGTTTTCCATTTCCAAAGGTGTGAATCAAGAGCATCAATGGAGTTACATCACTATAAAACTACTGTGAGATAAGCCCACCTAGAATTTTTATTCTCAATATACATATAAATGGGGGTGCAGTCCGTATCTCTCTTCCGACAGCCCGTGAAGATCTGTGCTGTGAGGAGAGATAAGACTGACTTCAAGTAAAAATGTTTTTACTTCACTTTAGCTTTGAACTCTTCTATCTGTTACCCCTACGTGCCTCTTAAAGATTGGTTTAAACTACTCTGATCCACCAAACTGCCCCTAAAGTCATTCCACATAAAATGGGTTCAATCTGATCCATCATATCAAAGGTAAAAGTTCAGTGTTTCATGTACTAAGCCACTAGCCTCTGGCTTTGTTATTTAAAAATATCATGCTGAAATTATGTTCTGAAATTCATGCCTCAAGTCATTAACATCAAGAGGGACATTAGAATTTTATGACCATATGTTACACCCAATTAAGATTTTGCCTAAAAGACAAGGGTTGCCTCTTGGGCACCTGGAGACAAATCCTACTGACTGTGACTGAGGTGGATCCTGTCCCCTGTGAAACTAATGCAGTTCTGCAGTCCCAGGTGAGTGCATAGCCCATTTGCAGCACACAGCTGCACGAACGGGGAGAGGGGCATCTGATCACATCAGGCACAGTCAGCTTGGGTGCCAGGGGAGAAAAAGCCAGGGTAGGGCTGGTGGATCTGAAGCAAATGGATACAGTGACCGCTTCCCCTCACTTGTTCTAAGCAGATATAAAAGTGACATAGACACCACTGCAGTTTCATTAATGCTTTGGAGACGTGGAGGATTCAGTCGTCTTCTCCTCTCCCTCCTGTTGGACCCTGCATTTGCCAAGCTCAGTGCAGGAAATATGTTTTTACTCAAGCTTGTTGAGGGGAAAAGATAGGATTTACTCACATACTGAACAGATTAGTTTAATACTAGCTCCATAACTGAGGTATAGTTTGACTATTAAGTTCTTGCACATACAAAAGTTACAGCTTTATATGAACCTAAGATAATTTTATTCTGCTTGGTTTTTTAACTTCCTCTTCTTCCACAACATTATCTGTTTTATGTGAGAAATCTTTCCCCAGGACTCAAACCAGTAGAATTAATGCACAGATGAAAGATTGCCACGTGGACTGATAAAAGAGTACAGTGCTGTATCATTCTCATCTTAACTTAGACAACCAAGATTTTGGGCTGATTTTATAATAATAGAGAAAACAGACTGGATGGCAAGCAAACATGAGTGTGTGTGTGTGTTAAAAATAGTTAATAGAAAAGATGTCGTGTGTGTTTAGTGTTTCAGACAGGAAATCCATTTTAATTTTAAATTCCATTTATGATTTTAAGGCAGCTCATAATGTGTGACTAGGGGTGGCATGTACTCAACAGAATGAATTGCATGAGTACAAGGGAAATTTCCTTTGTGACTGATAAGCCACATTTACAATATTCACAATTTCATAGAATCATAGGACTGGAAGGGACCTTGAGAAGTCAGCTAGTCCAGTCCCCTGCACTCATGGTGGGACTAAGGCCTTGTCTATACTACAGGGGAAATTCGATCTAAGCTACGCAATTTGAGTTACATGAATAGTGTAACTCAAACTGATGTAGCTTAGATATACTTACCGTGGGGTCCACACTATGCAATGTTGATGGGAAACACTCTAGCAGATTTTAGGCAGTTTGCCAGAGATTGGGATTTTCATCACAAAACATCAAGTCCAAATTACCCTCAATCAAATGGACTTGTAGCAAGGTCTACACGCACAGTAAAGAACGTTATGAAAAAGAATTTTGACAGTGGGGGGGTGATTTGCATAAAGCTTTATAGGTTTACCAAAGCACACCTTTGGAAAATGGCTTTTCTCCAGCTCAGCTGTTAATGGGAAAAAGGATCAGATCTAATTTACCGATTACTGATAACTTACTGAAATCTCATAACAGTGAAACCCTATGGAAGATGAAAGAACATCGGAAGTGGAAGCAGAAATATTATTTTGACAAAAAGGCCCGTAGTTTCCCATCTCTTAACACAGGTCATAGAGTGTGCCTGAGGAATCACACCTCTAATACTTGGGGCTAAGGGGGTACCACTAAAGAACAGCTGCCTCCATGGTCTTATATAGTCCAGACAGACCAAGGGGACACATTTTGACGCAATTGAAGGGATCTGCAAGTAATCCCCAAAAGTTCCATTGACGGCCGATGTGGACTCTGACATTTCCCATCTGACTGGTCCTGTATCATCAAAGCACAAAGGAGAAACCATCAAGGAACAAGAGAACAACTCAGACCCTAATGAAAGGCTGATACTGAGCAGATCAGAGCTGGAGATTAAATGTCCTAAAAGACTCATAGTGACTTGCTGACCTGCCTGGAGATGAGATATTTGAGGAAAGTGAGTGATAAAGACTCACTCAAGAGTGATGTGCAGGTAACCTCTCCTCTCCAGGTAGTTGACACATTGGATTTATAGAAATGTACTAGATGGATTGAGCATTGAATGTATGTGTTATTGGATAGTTGTTAACTGTTTATATATACGTATATGAGTTCATTTGTTTTTCTTTAAGAGGGAAGATATAAAGAGATTATTGTGATTTGGAGATGCTCTCTCATAAGAGATTGTGTTGTGAGTGTGGGAATTTAGAGAGGTGCCCTGGAGGCGAGGGTTGGGAACACTGCATGGCTGTATACCGCAGTTCACCAGAGACGCTATCCAGTTTGTTTTATTAGTTGTATTCCTTTCTCATTCACTGGTCTGTTATTCAATGAACCCCAAAATCGTTACAGTCACCATAATGTTAACACTGTGCAACTCCCTGCCTTACAAGTAAGTTCTAGCCTTTTAGGCTTTCTGGCTTGTCTCCAGCAAGCCAGAAAGCCTAAAAGGCTAGAACTTACTGTTTGCTTTCTCTCTGAGGGCTATGACCCGTGCATTGCCTGCAGTTATAAGTTACCACACAGTTCCTTCTAAGCAAGCACATTTATTCTTTAGGTAAAAGCATTACAGAGAAAATATTAAAAACAATAAAAGGCCCTATGTGCATGCTAAAAAGCTTACCAGAGGTCACCCTCTCGGGCTTTGGTAGGTTTTAGTCCTCCAAACCCCACAACTGTTTTTTCCCCTGTGATTACAGGTTCATCCATCTTAGATCCTGAATCAGAATGAAGGCTATCAGCCTTTCTTTATACAACTCAGGCCTTTGATCTTGGGATTCTGTAACAAGTAATGAACAGACAATGACCTTCTGCTTAGGCCATATCTTTAAGTGGCTTGGTTTTAGCATAACTGGAGATAGGGGATTTGCATGAACCTCTCTCTAGGGATTCTGAGATAAACAGATAACATAAACCATAAGCTTGTACTTTTGAATCCATTAGGGTCTGTTTAGCAAGAGTTTGGAGTGTGAACCTCAGGTTACTGGTATTGTGGTGCAACTCCTCTAATGGCATTGCCATTGTGACATTTTGGAAATCACTCAGATTGGTAAGGGGTTCTGTCACTATCTGCTTTAATGCAGTGCCATTAATGTGGCTCAGATCCTGAGCACCAGTAGCCTGCCCATAAGGACAGGGTCTCACCTGGCTTCCAGTAGCTAATTACTCCATTCAGGGTAACACCAACAGCCCATCCAGTCCCAATACACCACAATTCTGTCTTTCCTGAGTTCTTGTACCAGACATTCTGACTATTCCCCTGTGGTTCATCACCCCTAAAAGCATGAAAGCAGCTCCACAGTTGTCAATTCACTTTGGCACCCATGCTCTACAAAGTTTGCATAACAAAGACCTGTTGATGGTAAAATTAAACCAAATGTATATTTAATAGAAAAAACACAGATTCAAAGATGAAACAGTAAGAAAAGCAAGTATAGACAAGTTACACAGAAAATAAACGTAAAGATGCAGCTTCAAGATTTACCTTCTCTATTAGATAAAATCCCTTTTCTAATATGTTACCTATTGCTTTTGAACAGTTTCCCAATGTATCCCCTGTGAGAGGGGGAGAGGTATCCAGTGTTTAACAGACAGCTTCCCCCTTGGTTTCTGGATGAATTTCACTTCAAACACCTTACATTTTAAAAGCGTTTGCAGTTTTTTTTCCCTTCAGTCACTGTAGATATTAAAAGTAGAGTAATTCCCAGTTGTCTTTCCATTAACTTGTATGGGCACCAGGGTCTTTTCCTGACTGGACAATGGATGGGTACTCGAAGTCAGTTTTGTACAAGAAACTGGCTTGGAAGGTGCCCCTCCCTACCTGACTGCTCACTGCCCTGCTGGGAAGCGGATATGAAGTTTATGAGCAGAGTTTTCTATGTACACAAATTTGTAAATTAATAACCACAGTCAGTAAACATCTGTCATGAGCATCAAGTTCAGAATATGATAAGTTTTCATAAAGACATTACTCTATAACTTCTATTGTACAACAATACAGTAGGAAATAAGTTGGTTCAGCTGCTCCTTTTTGGAGTTTAAATATTCTGTTCTGCCTTTGGGGTGTCTGGACCCCAATTTTCACACCCAGGAAATCCACTTAACACTTATTGTCCCAAAAGTCCATGCTTGTCTGGCACATTTTCAGTGTAATCTTTTGAACTCCTAGGTCTCACATCTGTTACATCTTCCCCCTAGGGAGGTTACATGCAATCCCAGCCAACAAAAATACATACACGTACTATAATAAGGTCTTCCAAGGATATTGCAGGACTTTTCCATATCTGTCACATATGTCATCTGGAAACTTTTCCAGATGAATTTTTGAAAAAGTTAAGTGATGTGCCTGATGCTGTCTTTTCTCTGCAAAAAATGCTATCAGGAATCTTGGAGATCTATTTGGGCACCTAATGGAACATGGATAAGACAGGTAGAGAAGAACAATTCTTGTCTGGGCTGCTTACTGCCAAATTCTGAATTTTCTATATGTTACAGGACCTTCTTTGACATCTACAAATTCTTCATGGTAACATCCCCCCCTCTTCCCCCTTACACAGATACAAGACTAAGTTTGCCCAAAGATTATTAATTTCACTTTGAGGAAATGAGAAAAGATTCAGCCATTTCATAAATCTCATTTGCACTCTGGGATGTGCCAGAAACACCTGGACCTTTTTGTTTCAGATCTAACAAACTCACTTGAGGCTGGAGAGACAAAGGAGGATGATTTTGGCATGGTCTTAGATGTTTTGTTTAAGAAAGTCTTTCTAGAAAGTATTACAGACGCGCCATAGCTACAAAACTCTGGTCTGGATTTTATTTAGACTTATTTTACTATCAGTCTCTAGCCTATTAATAACCTCTAGCTGCTTATAAATATTTTTTTCAAAAATAAAGTGAAAAGGTCTCCCCTGGGCCTACAGAAAGTCAGCCATTCATGACCCTGGCTTTCTCCCATAGGATATAAACACTCCTACAACATATCAGTCAATTGCCCCATAAAATAATGATTCTTCAACATTCCCACCTTAAACATTCCCACCTTAATAACTCCCCTACCTCCTACCCCTCAAAAAATCTTCTTCTTAGTAAGAACCTGGGAAAACTGGTGACTCAAGCTTTTAAACAAGGAAATGTTAGCAAAATCACCTCAGATGACTACAGCTGCTGAGTTGTTCCACAGGGAGATTGCCATCTGGATGGTAGACAGAAAGTCTTTTTGAATTGGGATCTTAGGGCCAGCAGCAAAAATCAGACCCAGACAGTTTGAATTCAAACACTTCTCTCACTCCCAGTAAAGTTCAATTAACATCAAGATCCAGAGTCTTGCTTCAGGTTCATCTGAATTTTCTGCATAGTACAAATTTTGCACCTGAGATGTGGGGTAAACAAGGTTACATATATAACTTCTCCTTTCAAACAGGAAACATATTCCAGCATTTATAGACTTCTTTAACAAAAATGACCAGATGTAAGTTTTAAGAAACAACACGTTAGCTGCAGATTTTGTAATGCTTTCAAGCAAAATATGCAAATAACCTATAATGCAAGTGAATCCAATCCTTTCCTGATACTATCACTACAAATTTGAACAACCAGTTCAAACAAGTGGATGTTAACTAAACTGGAAATAACCCCCAAATAGAAGGAAATAAAGTCAACATCTGATTCTCATCCCTTCTGTCATCCCATATTAAAAGCTACAATACTGTAATAGCTCAAAACAATATTCTATGATCTCTTCCAGATGTAATATTTTGGATCATTACTGCAGGTTACTGTACTAATTTATTTAATACATATGGGATATTCCTGCTAAACTGTGCTTGCACCAAACTTTGATACTTCTTGTAGAATTAGCTGGAGCCGAGCAAATAATTAAGCCTTTTTCTGGTCAGGGAACATCTGCAAGCAGATCAGTTTTCTTTAATTTATTATTAATCCATAGAAATGTCATGGAGTAATTTTAAATAATGAGCAGTAAACTGAATATGGTACTCGATATTCCAAATTAAAGTTGTGCTAATTAGTCCTTTGATCATACAAGTCACATGGGTTGAGTTCTGTTTCCTTATTGGATGTCTATATGAACTACTTGTGCTGAATACTGTAGTATGAGAGTCTTACATTCACTTCCATGAATATTCACAGGAGTAAAACTCAATCAAATATGTTTTTTTGCAGTATTCACCAGCTCTAGTAATGGTGTTTATCCACAAATTCCCTTTAAAGGATTCAATGTGCTCATTTAAATTGGGTCAAACCAAAAACATAACAAGCATGAACAGGCTTTGTTTGGGTTGAAATGAGTATTAGTAGGATACAACAAATCATAAGTGAAATGCCAGACTAAAAGTGAAAGGCAGAGTTGAAAGTTTGCATCTGATAATGCTAGAAGTAATCAATGAAGAGTGATTGACACAGTTTCACCTTGACACACCTTTATTTTCTTGGGTAGTGACCTGTCAAATCTCATGAAGTAAATAGGTTTGGACCTGGCCACTACTTGGAGGAAGGTATCCAAGACAAATACAGGTGTTAAGGTATGGTGGTTGGTCAATTCAACAGATGGCACACTTACATACTAGTGAATCATGATACTCAGGAACAATCCTTCAGTAATTAGTAATCCCCTGGAATTTAATCTATGGGGAATCAAACTCCCTTGTGATTTTAATACAGACCTTCTTTAATATGCCAACATGTTCTGGGTCTGATACTATTTAACATTTTCATTAGTTACTTGGATAACAACGTACACCTATAAAATTTGCAAATGACAGCAAGCTGGAAGGAGTCACTTTAGAGGACAGATTTAGAATTCAAAACTACCTTGACAAATTGGAGACTTGATGAAATTCAATAAAAAAAAGTCCAAAGTACTACACTTAGGCAGGAAAAATCATATGCACACTAGAAAATCAGGAATAACTGCTTAAAATGATCTGGGGCTTATAGTGGCTCATACACTGAATATGAGTGTACAGTGTGGTGCAACCGCAAAAAGGCTAATATGATTCTGGAGTGTATTAATAAAAGTGTCATATGTAAAACACATGAGGTAATTATCCTGCTCTCCTCAGCACTGGTGAATCCTCAGCGGGAGTACTGTGTCCAGTTTTGGGTACCACACTTTAAGAAAGATGTAGACAAATTGGAAAGAGTCCAGAAGAGAACATCAAAAATGATAAAAGGTTTAGGAAACTTTACCTATTCAGAAAGGTTAAAAAACTGGGTGTGTTTAGAAAAAGAAGACTGCGGGAGCGGCTCATAACACACTTAAAATATGTTAAGGATGGTCATAAAGAGGACAATGACTAATTATTCTCCATGTTCCCTGAAGATAGGACAAGAAGTAATGGGCTTAATCTTCAGCAAGGGAGATTTAAGTTAGCTAGCAGGAAACACTCTTACTAGAAGAATAGCTAAGTACCGGAAGATGCTTCCAAGGGAGGTTTGGAAGCCTTGTCATTGGAGGTTTTTAAGAACAGGTTAAACACAAACCTGTCAGGGAGGGTTTAGGTTTACTTGGTCCTGCCTCAGCATTGTGGGCTGCACTACATGACCTCTCGAGGTTCCTTCCAGATCAGCATTTCTATAATTCCATGTCTGAGTAAATTAAAATTGATAAACAATGAGCCAAATTGATCCCTGGTGTGGATATGGCATAAAGAACAAAATGCTTGGCGCTTACGATAGTTTATTCATTCAGATGGTTCATAAATCTACTACATGAGGCTAAATGCACTGTCTGACCATAGAAAAATAACATTTTAGAATGAGATAAATTGTTCTTGTGAAATGAAAGACTGAGCCCTATGCACACACTTGTGTGCGTGCGCGCGAACCTCAGCGGAATAATTCTTTTCTCTTTAGTGTTGCGCTGAATCAAGCTGTGATACAGGAGGGCCAGGGAGCAGTGGTAGAGGGGAAATATATAAACCTGAGGCTAATTAAGGCGTGGTTCTTTGTAGACTAGGGAGGGTTGCTACAGGTTAATTGGAGCACCTGCAGTCAATTAAGGCCCTGTCAGGAACCTAATCAACCCCCCTGAGTCAGGCAGACAGGGAGAAGGAGAGCAGACTGGAGCTTGGAGGTGTGCCATGAGACTTGAAAGATCAGAGAACCGAAGTAAGGGAGACCCTCCCCCAGCATCTAAGGACCGAAGGTACCCCACCCAAGGGGGAAGAGGGTAAGAACCCACAGGAGTTGAGAGGGGCTGGGGGCTCAGAGTGAGGAGCAAACCCTGACCCCTCCCCCACTTCCCTCCTTTACCACGTTCCCGGGCCACTAGCGGGGCCCTCAGCACACCAAGAGCAGGGGCAAGGGGTGGCATCTTAGCCCCCGACCAAGAAAAGTGCAGGACCCACCATACTAACATTGGCCATCTTGTCACAAAGCTTATAACCTTTTCTCTATGAAAGAGAAAAAAAAGTACCATTAGTAAGTGGAAAGAATGTCAAGATTCACTATTGTAAAATGGCTAACTTATTTTCCATTAGCCTTTATATTTAACATAGGAATTAAAACCTGGTTGGTATGATTATAATTTATACATTACATGGCCTTGTGGAATGTTAAACATATTTATTTATCTAGTCATCTTGTTGTGCCTTCAAACCATGCATTTGTATTAATCTGTTCATTCTTATTTGTGTGAACAAGAGTGGTTTTGGAAGCTAATGACAAAGTTACTTCTGGAAACTTTTCATAATTTGCAGCTGTTGACACCTGATATTTTCTATGTAAGACAGAAGCTTTTGTCAGCCTCTTCAAGAAGACTAGATAAGCAAATAAATTACATTGCGCTCCATTTCTGTATCAGAACAGGATTGTGACAGTTAAGCTGATAATGCCCCAAACAGGAGAACAGCCTCCAATGCTTTGCAATAATCTAAAAATAACACAAAACAATAGAATTAGGATTAAAACAGCCAACTGGGTGGGAAAGCATCAGTGATATTAGTAGAATGAAAATTAAAAATAACTCTTAGATAAAATGACTGCAATGGATAGTGTTATATACAAATCAAATTAACTTCAATGTTCAAACCTTAATTTCACTAACATGGGAGAAAGAACACTTAGAGCTCATGGAATTCACTATAAAGAGATCTCTGAAAATTTAAAACGTCTCAGACAGTCACATCACAAAATTAAGGGAGGAGTAGAGGAGTGTTTGACATTTAGGGCTGTCAAGATTACATAACCCCTATCAATATACAGCTAAGAGGATTTAGGTTAGTACAAAAATGTGTAATTCAAAAGTATGAAAACTGCAGTCATGCAGTCACAGGACTTGTATGAATTTTCTCAACCTCAAAACAAGCCTAAAGAGCTTAAATCTTGGCATGAGTTTAACTCGCCCAAAATAGTGATGCATACAAAATATAACTCTGTCTTGTAGCTACAATGACATTCTACATTACAAATAATTCCAAGAATGAAACCAGTTAGTATTAATGGGAGAACTCATGCTTGTTACCTGAACATTTCTCATTCTTTGAGGGGCTCAGTCCACAGACCTCTTTGTGTAGGCTGTCACCTTTCTGTCGCTGGCAGAATCAAAGTTGATTGGACATCTGACGAGGAAAATCCCCAACCTTCTAAAGACCCCTTTGGTTTCAAGAAGCTTTCAAAGTTAGCCCCTCCATGAAACAAAAAGCAAATCTCTTGTCCTGCATCAGCAACTTGCAAAAATAATAATCAATGAGTACATCATAAACAACAAGAAAAAATTATGACTGCAGAGAACTTTAACCATAAGTTAAGCAGATCTCCCTTTTTCAGGAAGGGCTGGAACTGTGGACCTGTCCCTTAAAGGAAGGGAAGTTTTTCAGGTAAACAACCACAAATTCTCCCATTCTCTCTCAGGGCTAGGTCCACAGATCCTCAGCATAGGATTTTTTCATCAGTCACAAAATTCCTAGGAAGGGAACAAACTAACATCATTGAGATAATTGAGATAATTCCTTACTCTAAGGAATCACCATAGCATTCAGAATCCACCTGCCAAAGGATGCATCAGCTGAAGACTATCTACCTTGTAACATAGGAATGACTAAGTTGCAGTTTTACAGATTTCATCATAAGGGGTCTGCCTTTTCTCAGGCCCATGATGCCACTGTGACATTCTGTATCTTGGGGGAGCATCCTGTAACCCCCCTATTCCTCCTTTATATAATCATGATCTTACATATAAAGCATGCCTTGTAAGGTATCCAGGGAAAGGTTATGGTCTGCTGAAAGTAATTTCTCTATCCATATGTGTATATCATTAATGCATATGAAGTTATGAGAATTATGTTTATGGTTCTCACTAAAACATGCTGTAAATTGCTGGATCAGCCAGATATTAGCTCCCCAGAGGCAACAGCAAGGAAAGTAACCAACACCCTTGCGGGGTCTCAAACAACCCATCAACACCCATTATCCAGCAAGGGAGCCACAATTCAATGACTCACCTGCATGAGGCCACACCAGTGGAATTGATCAACCTTGCCTGGAAACTAAGCAATGCCCTGAGACATGCCTGGACTTGTGTTCTACAAGCACATGGACTGAGGGTATAAAACTGAACACAGGGGGCCCGGGCTTGGCCTTTTCTCCTTCATCCACCAACACTGCAAGCAACAAGGACACTCTGAAAACTCTAACTGAGAGGACTGGCCCACATTTCAAGGGTGAAATCTGTATATTAAGGACTGCAATATCTAGTGGGGTGAGAAAAACTGCTTCATCTAGATGTTGCCCAGTCTAATAAGGTTGAGAGTTTAGACTGCATGCTTATATATTTTATTTTGGTAACTAACTTTTTGTCTATCACTTAATATCATTTAAAATCTATATTTTGTAGTCAATACATTTGTTTTACTGTTTATGTTTACCAGTGAGTTTGCCTGAAGTGTGTGGTAAATCTGCTCAGGTTTTGCAAAGACTGCTGTATGTCCATTTTCCATTGATGAAGTGGTGAACCAATTAATCTGCACTGCCCATCTTGAGCCGTGCAAGACGGTATATTCCTGCGGTGCAGTGCTAGGAGCTGGGTGGATTTGGCTCTGGTGCCTTTCTCTTTATGATTCATGAGTAGCTCTGGGAGCATTCATCCTATCTAGCTTGGTGTGGGGTCTCCACATGAGGTTGTGCTGAGTAATAATAGCACCTGGAGGGGTTGCTGCTGGTCACTAGCAAGGCATTGTGAGGGACAGCCCAGGCTGGAGAGAGTTACGGGGGAACAGCAGTCACACAGTCCCAGGCGGAACCCTGGGGGGCGGGGCGGAATCCCATCACAGCCATCACCACTTGTTAGTGATCTCTGGTGCTCATTGGAGGAATGAATCTTTTTGAATTATATGCCTCAACAATGCAACAAGAAAGTGATGATTTAGATGTCTTAGCATCTTTTTTTCCTGGATGATATAAGATCAGTAAGGCTGGATCTTTTTTCTTATGCTGCCAGTTCTTTTCAGATAAAATGTTAAGGCTTGCCTTATACCCAGCAAATACCTTGTCCTTTGGGTGGAAAGAATGTAGGCAAAAAGAAGCCAATGAGACCTCTTGTGCTTGATTAAAAATCCAATTTATTTTTGGAAAAAAGGTGGGATCCATTCTCAAAATCATCTTATCTTTGTGAAAGATGTAGTAAGATGGATCAACTGAAAAAGCTCTCAACTCTGACACCTTTTTTGCTGAACTAATAGTGATTTAAAAAGTCAGTTTGATAAACAAGTAATATAATCAAACTGATTTTGTAGGTTCAAAGGGTGCTTTCATTAAGGCATTGAGCTCAGTGTTCAAATCCCAGGACGGAGCTCTATGCACCTTAAGAGGACAAAATAGATTAATTGCTCTAACGAAATGACATATGTCCTTATGGTGTGAAACATAAAATTTTCTGGGCAGAAATATGGTATTTGTGTGCAACTTATTACCAAAACCGTCTTGTAAAAACTCCAGAACATGAAATGCTTTGACTACATAATGCACCCAGCTTTGAATTTAGACCAGATTCTGAGTAAGCCATGTTTCTTGATTTTCTCCTACATGGTAATAGTTTCAATGAGACTAGAAAAGTAAGCCTTTTGTACTAGAAACTTCCTTTCAAATGCCAAGCTGCTAGATTTAACTTGTTTGGATCCTGGTGAAGAATTACATCCTGGCATAAAAAATCTAACCTTGGATTCAGGAACAACTGTGGCTCCATTGACATGTTCACAAAGTCAAGAAACGGAGGCCTGCTTACAACACTCTGGCTAATACATCCCAAAATAATGTTGGGGTTTTTTTTACTGCATCACATTGTTGACTCATATTTAGTTTGTGATCCACTATAACCCACAGATCCTTTTCTGCAATACTTCTTCCTACTCAGTCATTTCCCATTTTATGTGTGCGCAATTGATAATTTCTTCCTTAATGTAATCCTTTGCATCTGTCCTTATTTCAGACCATTTCTCCAATTTGTCAAGAACATTTTGAATTCTAATCCTGTCCTCCATAAATCTTGCAGCTCCTCTCAGCTTGGTATTTATAAGTGTATCCACTCAAGAGTGCTTTGTTCCGAGTTTCCTGTCTGAATCTCCCTGGACCAAGCCAGGAGTGCTGGGCTCAGCTTGGTCAGAGACAAAACTTCAAAGGCATTGATACCCCTATTGCCAGATAAGTGCCTGTGATTGAGTCATCTAAAGCCATAATCTGCCATTCTGAATACCTGAAGTGAACTCCTGTAGGAGTTAACCTTTAGCAAACAGCAGAATAATCAAAGGCACACATAATATTGATAATAGCTATATCCCACATCCTTCACAGGAGGTATTATAGGAATGGAGCTACAGATGGAAAAATTGAGGTACAGAGGCAAAATGACATACATCTCTTCCCCCTGAGAAGCAGATATTGGAACAAAACACATACTTCCTGAGTCCCAGACAATAGCTGCAGGACTGTTCTTCCTTATTCTCCTAGAATTGAGAAGTCCACAGGGACTTGTACAAATATTTTATGTGGTTTAAATCTACATAGGTTTGGTTCTCACCTTTGTTTCTTTTGTTAGGGTTAGGCTCAAGCAAATCTAAAACCTTCAAAACAAAATTCTGTGCAAACAGATGAGTTTCACCTGTTTTTACATCAAAATCATGAACAATTCAGCATAACTGATATAAAGCCATGCATGTCCTCTTTCCCTTTAAAGCTGTGCACGTTTGCTAACTGTAGCATTAAAATTTAAATCAGTTTCATGTGATTCTATGTTGCACACAGCTCTAACCAATCCAATACTTTATTTAAAAAAAAACACAACCCACACACTTCAAACATCTGCCTGTTCTGTCTGTCATTGCTTTTTCCCCTTTGACTTTTCTTTAGCCCCTCTGATTCTTCTTTTACATATCTCAGAGGTAGTACATGAGCCTAATAATATTTGAACTGAAATAAAAACTTTCCAACACATAATATTAGAGCAATTTTGAACTTATGCAAAATAAGATTCACAGCTACCTATCTCTTCTCATGCATTTTCCTTTTGAGTGGGCCTTTGTAGGCAGAGAGATGAAAAACGTGATTAAACAGTTTCCACAAAACTTCTAAAGAAAATCTTTGCAATTTCATTTGGGGCAATTTTGTGACCTTAAATTTAGCATCCCTGCAAAATTGAAACTTCATGTGTCATCTTTCCACTCTTTTATCAGAAACTGGTTCATTTCAAGCTGAAGTTACTTTCATAACGTGGCCATTTTTCCAATGGATGAACCCATTTTCAAGTTTGTAACAAAGTAAAAACCTAGATTTTGATTAGTTTTGTTTTTGCAAGTCTTTCAGTCTAAATAAAAGCTATCAGAATTCCAAAAAGCACACTCAATGTTGCCAAGTCTCATGATTTTATCATGAGTCTTGAACTATTTAGGATTTTCCTTCAAGCCCCAATTCCTGGACTCATGTGAGCACAAAAGAAAGACAGCTTACTGGTAACTGTTGTTTTTAGAGAGTGTCACCTCTGCATATTCACACTTGTGGGATATAGTTCCCCTGGCGTCAAACAGTGGATTTTTTTTTAAAGTAAACAATGTCCATCAGGCCACTTGCCCTGCCCCACCCTTCCTCATGGAGCATTCCAAGGATATAAAAGGGGGAATGACTCCAGTCATCTTTCAGTTCATTCTTTAATTTCTGAATTCTTTACCTTATATACTGAAGAAACGGGGAAGAAGGATGTCAACCATGAATATAAAGAGGCAATACTCTAAAAGAACAACAGTGACTGGTAATTAACTTCTCCTTCCTCAAGTGGCCTCAGCATATTCCATCTGGTGGAAGACTAGCAAGACACTCAGGTAGTCCAGTCTGGGTGACTGTTGTTGTGTTGGGTGACAATAGGGCCTGGGTGAGGCTGGCTGTGTCCCCAAACCAGTTGTGTGTCGGAGAAGAGTGCTGTGGTTCCCACAGCTCCCAGACTGCATCCCGGAGGTGACAACCCATCACACTATTACTATGTGTTTGTATTAGAGAAGGAAGGTCAAAGAAATGTACACTGTTCTTAGAATGGAAAGAGGTGAGGTTTGTGATCACTCTTAGATCCTGGAGGGAGTTCATTCCACAGACGTGGGCAGCCCCCAGAGACAGATGTCTCCTGCACAGATTAGCTTTACTCTTATTTTTGAGAGTTCCATTGTGCCAGAAGAATGTAGTTGTTGACCCTGCCCAGTCTTCTTCCTGGAGCTTGGGGCGATCTTTAAGATATCTTGGGTCCAGGTCATGAAACACTTTGAAGATAGGGACTGAGACCTTGAATTTGATTTGAAATTCTATGGCAGCCTCAGCACAGGATGATAGGAAGGTTCTCTTGGCCTGTAATTCAGCCTCAGGATAGGCACTGACAAATTCATTATGTTTCATCATGTCTGTCTTTGTTTTCTGCCATTGGTGCTGGAATTTCTGCCCATCTCTCTTCATCTGGTGTAGTGAGTCAGAAAACCAAACAGTTCTGCACAGGTGATGGGAAAGAAGGGGCAGTTTTGGAGCCAACATGTATATAACCAAGACCTTGTAGAATTGCAGGTAATGATTCACTGGGTCCTCGAAGCCTCATCCTGAGGGTGGGATGTTGTTGTCCATTACTGGGTTTTGGAATTTGTCAGAGTCCATGAGTCTTAATGGTCAGATCAGGATCCCTAGTCTTTCATATTGCCTGGGCACTGGAAGGTCTCTGACCATTGCTCTAATGAGGTGATGGTCTGTCCAAAACAATGGCTGTATTGTGATGTATTCTATCTTGACATCTAAGCTGAAAATCAGGTCCAGTGTGTGACTGACTGTGTGGGTTGGACCAGAGTTGACCTGTGAAAGTTCTAGGGAGGCAAGTGACTAGATGAATTTTTGAGATTTTGCATCTTAGGCCTTATTGATATATGTGTTGAAATTTACCAAAATGACAAGGCTGAGGTATTTCAACACCACCACCAATAAACTATCAGTAAACTCCTGTATGAATCCTTTTGTCTATAACTGTCTAGAATTCTACTTCTATTATAGATGGCATAGGTTGTACCCCCTTTGTTAAGGCTGCCTATCTCTTTCCACAAGAAATTTCTGTTTTCAGCTGCTTATAATTTTGCCAGACTTAAACCAATTGGGCTGAATTTTTCTATTTTATATGAATCAGCCTCAGGCAGATAATTATTTTTTTTTTTAAGTTTTAGCTAAAACAGTTTAGAAAATAAAATAGTGAAAAAATACCTTTTGCCAAAGTATAAAAAAAAAATGGTTTTACCTACACTTTGTCCAGAAGATGTAGCATCTAGGTGCTTTCGTGAGATATAAAATGTGGCAGGGGTTTCATGGGTACCTTTAATTATAGCAATTCTTAATTTGGTCCTTGACTTTGCAACTTTAATGTTTTTAACATAGTTTCTTGGATGCAATTATATTATATACTTTTAATTGACAAGGTCCATAATACGCAAAGAGCAAACCAGGCCCCTGTCCAACTCAGACTGAAATTCATGAAAGTATTTCTCTTGTCTTTGTTGGAAGTTGGATCAGGCCTTTACAGATAAGCACAAGAAGATAGGATTAAAGTTGATCTTTCAGTCTAATTTCTGAATGTCTTGGCTTTGGGGAATTTTATTTCACAACCTTAACATCGCATTTCTTGACATTTTAGTGCTTGTTTTCTCAAATTTAATTTTCCATTGTACATTTTTTACATTAAATGTGTACATAAAAATAGAAATAGGAAGATTTTGCAACAGTGTTCTCGTCCAGCTTATCAATTCATACATCAAATATTGCCTACACCTGTCTTTTTTATAGATTCAAAGTTGAGTAGAGATCACTGTGATTATATAGTCTGACAGTCTACATAACTTAAGCCATAGGACTTCCCAAAAATAATTTCCTATAACAATAGCATATCTTTTAGTATCTTAAGGAATTACTATTTCCCTCCCTTAGGCTGACTCCACTTCATTTATTTATTTCAGTTCTAGAAGGCTTTGCTTTTAAAACAAATCTGTTCAGTTGCAATTTTTAATTGACTGGAGGGTTTAGATGTTGTAGCAGCTCCTGAATTATTAACAGATCAATTTAGTCCCTCTAAGGCAAGGTTGCTAAAATCAAACCACATCTCTGCACACACATGCACACACACAAAAGAATCAGGTCATGTTCATGTAAAACATTCTTCACATTCCTTGTCGTTACATTTTCAAAGCTAAGACACCCTAAATTCATATTTGTTTCTCTTCTGCGAGGTATGCTATTTTAATACAGTGGAGACCTATTTTAGCAAGCAGCATCAGAACATAGCATACCTGATGCTATAAGGCCAGGGGCGGCCAGTTCATATAGGCGAACTAGGCAGTTGCCTAGGGTGCCAAGTTAAATGGGGCGCCAGATTCGAGGAAAAAAATCAAATAAAAAAAAAAATGAAAAAAATGAAAAAGATAAAAAAATACAAAGAAAATAACGAAGATGTCATTATTTCAATTCCTGTGCACGTACGGAGGCAATATGAATTATAATTCATTTCTCTACATTTATAACCATTTATTAATATGTCAAATCTTTTATTTACTGCAAAAATAAATAATATTTTAGCAATTTTTTTTCAATTTGCGACGTAGAGTCAAGATGACCCACTCTGCAATTTTGATAAGCAATAACTCAGCCACAATGAAACACATCCGCCAGCAGCAACAGCTGCAATGCTAGTGACACCTAACTCGAAAATAACATCGCATAGCCGGAAATTCATGTAGAGCGGAGATATGAGTTGATACCTGTCAAACAGTCATTTTAACACACATAGCAGGTAGATGGTTAAGAATCAAGAGAATACTGTGGAAAATTGTGTTTCTTGGTGCCAAAGAATAAAGAATAATGTCTTTCAGCATTATAAATCCAAAATGTGAGTATCTTTAATTGTTATTAAACCTTAGCATTATTATCAGGCTGTATAATTATGATCTTTTCTTTGTTATAATTGGTTCACATGTAATAAATAAGGTCCATAAAAGAAAAGTAACAGCGTTTTAATGCTTAATAGACTACGAAAGAGATGATGTCACACTCCAAGCGGGTAACCATGAGGAAGGGAATTACTTTCCAAATAACCAGTGTCGGGTTATAATGTTGAAAAAGGTCATTTTGTTTCCATGTAAATGCTGTAACTAACTATTTTAATAAGTAAGTGAGTGTATGTTACTAATCATTGAACCTTTAAGCAGTGAAAAGAAGTGTTGGGATGGCTGCAGTGTGGTTTACATCATCAACCATGTGTTGTGTCAGCCATCCTTAATGCCATAATGCTTGCAGTTGGGAGCACAGTACATAATATTCAAATGCCCCGTGGCAAAAAGAGGAAAAAGAAAATCCTCAGGAGTTGTGTATCATAAACGAAAGGCTGGGAAGGAAAAGGACCAAACAAAATAGCAGGAATCCTTCCTGAAATATCTTATCTTTAATCCAAATAAAGATGAAAGCAGTTCACAGCATCCAGATGAAGGAATTTTACTTCGAGAGGAGGGTAGCTCACATCCACAAAAAAGCAGTTTGGAAACTCATATGATGGAAACTTACTTCTAGATGAAGGCAGCTCACAACATCAGACTGATATGGAAGTGGAGAAAATTTATTCACCTTCAGAGACACATGCAGAAATTGAAGTAAATGAAGTAGAAGGAAGAAAGGATGAGGAAATTACAAACAAGTTACAGTATGAGGACCCAGCTTCATAGCCCAGATGTGATGACAGCGTGCAGCAAATTCTCGTGGAACATGGACCTGAACAAGTTCATGAATTTCCCTTCCCTTAGGATGGAAATAAAAGAAAATTCTCTGCTCAGCATTACAAGAGGAAACTCATTAATGGGGAAGAAATTAATCCAAACTGGTTACAATATTCAGTGTCGAAGGACTCTGTGTTTTGCTTTTGCTGTAATTTGTTTAGAAATCAAGCAGCTGGTACATCACTTACTGAAAATGATTCAAAGGACTGGAAAAACATATCTTCAATTCTCTCTTCACATGAAAGAAGTACAGAACATTTGGAATGCTTTCAAAATTGGAAAGAACTTGAATTATGATTGGAAAAAAAGGAAAAACTATTGATGAAGAAAATTCATGTGTTATCAAGGAAAAAGAAGAATATTGGCAACAAATAGAGTGTCTGATTGCTTTAGTGAGAGTTCTCGGTGGGCAAAATTTAGCATTCCACAGCTGTGGTAGAAAAGAAAAATTATATACTCAAGGTAATGGAAAGTTTTTAAAATTTGTTGAATACCTAGCTTAGTTTGATCCAGTCATGAAGGAGCATCTATGTAAAATAACTGATCATGAAACACAGGTTCGATACTTAGGAAAAAGTATGCAGAATAAACTGATTCAAATCCTAGCAAATGCTATTAAAAAGAAAACTGTGGAAGCTGCCCATTCTGCAAAATACTTTTCAATAATACTGGACTGTACTACAGATGTGAGTCATGTTGAACAAATGACGATGATCATTCATTTTGTGGATATGGAAAAGTCTGCAGATGAAGATAATGTTGAAGTGCTCATAAAGGAACATTTTTTGGGTTTTGAACCACTGAAGGAAATGACCAGAGCATTTATGACTGAAACTATTCTACAAGAGCTTGAAACAATGTTATTATCTGTTGAAAACGTATGTGGCCAAGGCTATGATAATGGGAGTAATATGAAGGGTAAAGACAATGGTGTGCAAAGGAGAATGACGGAAATCAATCCTAGGGCCTTTTTCTTTCCTTGCAGTGCGCATTCTCCGAATTTGGTTGTCAATGATGCTGCTAGCTGCTGTTTGGAGGCAAGCAGCTTCTTTGACCTGGTGCAAAGTGTTTATGTGTTTTTCTCAGGCTCCACATGCCATTGGGAGATTCTGACTCACAATGAGAATTCTCAATTGTGAAACCACTTAGTCAGACAAGATGGGAGAGTCACATTGATGCTTTGAAGCCTCTTCGCTATGAACTTGGAAACATTTATGATACCCCTAATTGAAATTTCTGATGGTACAACCTTTACTGGATCATCTGGCAATACAGCACCTTCAGATGCAGAAGCTCTTGCAAAAGGCCTTTCCAAGTTCAAATTTGTGATTTCACTCATTTTGTGGTATAATATCCTTTTTGAGACTAACCTCACTAGTAAGCACCTTCAGGAAAAGAACTTGAACATACATTCTGCTATTAAAAAACTGCAGCAAACTAAAAATATTCTGGAGGAATTCAGAAGTGATGAAGGGTTCGAACGAAGATTGGTAGATTCTCTTGAGCTTGCTAAGAAAAAGACTTTCCAATCGAATTAGAACTACAGCCAGTTGTCATTAGGCAAAAGAAACAGCATTTTTCATATGAAGGCTGAGACACACACATCCAGAACCCAAAACAAAGGTTCAAAGTGAATTTCAACTTCGCAATCCTTGATACTGCTAGTCACTTGGTTGACAAAAGATTTCAACAGGTGGAGCAGCTAGAGTCAGTATTTAGCTTTCTATATGATATCCACAGCTTGCAAAAGAAAACAGCACAACAGATAAGAGAATTTTGTATAAAACTGAAGTCAGCATGAAAATTCAAAAGACATTGATGTTACAGATTTGCGTAGTGAGCTTCAGGCTTTTTCAAGATGAATTAAGAAACATTCCACTCCTGAAGAAGTACTGAAGTTTGTTTGTTTGTTTGAAAATAAACTCACAGACAATTTTCCAGATATTTTTATATCTCTACGCATTCTTTCAACGTTGCCAGTTTCCGTAGCTAGTGGAGAATGTAGCTTCTCAAAGTTAAAATAGATAAAAACATATCTGCGTTCAACAATGGTGCAAGAGAGACTTGTTGGACTTGACACAATGTCAATAGAGCATGAAATAGCTGGAAAACTGAAAAAAAGAACTAGTAACTGAATTTTCAAAACTTAAAGAAAGAAAAGTCATGTTTTAAGAGCACAGTGTTCTTTATTTGGAGTGTTTTGTAAATACAGGTTAAAGTTCATTGAAGAGTTCTTTCTATATTGGATGTGGTAGTAATGGTAGTTAAAGCAGAATAGCGTAATGGATTATTTTGGATTTGTAATAATAAAAATTATAATATTTAATGCATTTTTATTTTAAATTGGACTGAAATATCATCTAGCTGTCATGTACAAATCCAGTCTGAAAATTTTGTGTCTCTATTTTATCTGATCTCAGAAACATTGGTTGGACAGACAGACGGATGGACAAACCGAGTAATTAAGCCTCTGGTTAAAAAGAAAACGCCTAAAAAACATTAAAAGGAAAAAAAGGGTAAAATGTTTCCCAGTTTACTAAAAACCTCAGCCTAGATCTGCCCTTGGGCTTTGGGGGTGGGGGGCACCAATTGCATGGTTCGCCTAGGGCACCAGTTGCTGGTGGTTAGTCTAGGGCCGCCCCAGTATAAGGCTGCAATTTTGTTAAATCTGGAGAAACTGAACAGAGTGCTATTACACTAAACATGACTGAAATATGAGGGTGAGTTTTTAAGAGACTTGAGCCCATAACTAGGCAACCAAAATCGGGGGAGCCATTGATGTTACAAGAAGGCATGAAAAATTAATTGCATTTTTAAAATACTAAGTCCAGTTTCCTGAATTTTAGAAATTTTTAGAACAAGATTTTAGGAAATTAATGACAGAACTCATATACAATATATATGAAATTCTAGATGAACAGTTAACTATCTTCTGTAAGGACAGGTTTCAGAGTAGCAGCTGTGTTAGTCTGTATTTACAAAAAGAAAAGGAGTACTTGTGGCACCTTAGAGACTAACCAATTTATTTGAGCATAAGCTTTTGTGAGCTACAGCTCACTTCATCGGATGCATTCAGTGGAAAATGAATCTGATTAGGTGCGCTGTAGCTCACGAAAGCTTATGCTCAAATAAATTGGTTAGTCTCTAAGGTGCCACAAGTACTCCTTTTCTTTTTATCTTCGATAAGGAGTCACAGTCATCTTAAAAATAACCCTTTTGGTGTTCTTTTTACCTACCAAGATTTCAAGCCAGACCTAAGATTACTGTAACTGAAAGGAGACAGTAATAAACTGGGGGGAAATTCTCCATCCATTTGAAAACACTTCAACTGACTGACTATCAATGGGAAAAAGTGAAAGTCAATATGTACAACTTCCCCAAGGGCTTGTGTGGATCCTTCCTATTCATAAAAATATTTCTTTCTTCTTTGTTGGTATGTGACAATGTTACTGTAAAACCATATTAACCAGTAAAAGGATGTACAGGCAAATATAGGACCTGAAACTACTGTAAGTCCTTTTTTGGAAAGTGTTTGATTCTTTAAATGCCATTAATAACCTGAAAATTCATCAAACATGCACCAACAACCTCGGGCAATTCTATACCAACAAGCAGATCCTCTTTATCCTAGACCCTTAATGAACTCAGACTCATAAGGTCTTTTCTTCATTAGAATCATTAAACTCACTCAGTTGCTATTCTGTCCTCTAAGTGCACCATTATTCACCAGGAGCTTCAGGCTTCTAGTCGTGGCTCTGCAACTAACTCATTATGTGGCAACGGACAAGACACTTTACTGCTGCGTGTTCCTTTTTTTCCCCATCTTTAAAATAAGGACATCTCCCTCACAAGGGTGTTGGGAAATGTCCATACAATGCTTTGAAAAGCTCAAGTTCTCTGAGATCTTTTTTTAAAAGTGAAAACTTTTATTCTAAATAAATAAGCACCTGCCTGGAACAGCTGGTAGATCAAATTGAGAAACGCATTCTATCACCAGGTGTTTTTACTCTGGAATTAATCAGTTGCTGATGAATTGGGCATGCTTGCTGAATATTTGTGTTCATTAAGTAAAATGACGATATTAAACAGCATTTGGAAACAACATATTACAATATACTAGGAAAAATGCACAGTACCAGTTAAACTGTCAATACTCTTTTCTTTAAGAAGGTTGCTTTCAGACACAGCATGAGTGGAAGGCCCTGTTTTTAAACATAGAACAGATTGTGGAGTTTTCAGTTCTCATCACTTGTACAGTGTCAGGCTGTAGGCAAACATATGCAGTGTACAGGTCAAATGGCCCCCAACTTAAGTTATATAACTAGTTGAACCAATTAAATCAAGCAGGAAGTCTTGCCAGATTTGACCTATAACCATATAGTAGCCCACACCATTGTGGGAATCTTGTTCAATATAGATTTATTCATAGGAAAAGCTCACATGCACCTGCCTTCGGAGGACTGGGAGCCACCAGGAAAGGGTCACCTTTGAGAACGGCTAGTAGCTGTCAGTGCCCTGCCTGTGGATCAGCCAATTATACTGAACCCTCACACAGCTGTCCTCCTCATTTTTGGTAAATACATTTAAGCCCCATCCCAACACGTGCACTTGGAGCCATCTGTTTCCCCAAATTGTCCTTAATCAGCAAGGGCAATCCAATGGGACGTAAAAAGCAATTTGAAGTTAATTTTTATTACATTAGTGCTTAGAGGTCACACCCAACACTGGGGTCAGTGCCAGGCCAATAGTAAGAAAATCTCTTCTCCAGAGTTTCCAGTCTTAGACTGGGATTTGCAAAGAATCCAAAGATAGATAAGTATTCAAATCCCACTGAATGTCAATAGAATTTGGGTGCCTAGCTCCCTCAGGAACTTTTGCTTGTCTTTCCCTATGTAGATTGGGTTTTCAAAGGGTGGGAGAAAAGAAACATTATCCCCATTTTACACATGGAGAACTTAGGCACAGAAAGATAAGTGACTCGCCTGAGGTCCAACAAGAAGTCTATGGTGGAGCAAATAATTGAACCCAATCTGCTGAATAAGAGTCCATTGTCTCAACAACAAGACCATCATTCCTCTCCAGGCAATAAAGAAAGATGAATACATACAGTCTGCTTCTCTTTAGATGCTCTTCCTCCCACCAGATGCTCACTGCCTGATTATTTTAAGTATATAGGATGCCCTAATTTAATAGTTTGGCCAGGGGCTCTCATCAATTCGAACTGTCACTGCAACTTCTCCTTTCTCTCTTAAAAGATGATGTAACTCCAACAAAGTCATGAGAATTGCACCAGCTTTCCCCACATCTTAATCTTTGTGTCTATTTGTATCTTACTAATGAGTACACAACTAGGGTGATCAGGGACATGACAACCTTGCTTCCTTTGTAAGGGGTAGGAAAGTTGCATTTTACAAACAGTTCTAGGTAAAACTTTTTTTTGATTCACAGAAAAAAACTGAGAATACTCACACTGTTAATGGAATTTCACAAGTAATATTTTAGGACAAAATGTTTTTTGTTGGGAGAACATCTTCCATAGACATAGCGCAATGTAGACAGCACTGTACATTTACCTAAACTATGTCTACTTCAGTTACATAATTTACATAACTGAAGTAAGGTAACTTAGGTTGACTTACAGCTTTAGTGTAGACCAGCCCTAAATGACTTGGCCAGGTCATATACTCTGTAGCAGAACAGAAAATTGAACTCGGGTATCCAAAGTCACAGGCTAGCATCCTAATCACTGAGCCATTCTTCACCTCTGTGTCATCTTCTAGAAGAATGTAGGGATTATTTCCTGCATAAATATATAGTGTAAACAAGCAATTGACATAATGACATCTTTGACATAATGCCACAGATAACATCTGATACTTCTGCAATCTGAGGAAAGAGAGTCGTTTTGATCAGAAGATTGTGGCCACATAAAGATAAGGCCAGAGAACATCCATGGCTGAATGGGTCTGAATCTTTCACTGCTGAATGCTGTGTGTAATTTTTTTGAGATGTTTGGGAGGAACAGATTAGCATATGTAGATAACTGATTGTGATATTTAAAAGGAAAATTTAAATGAATGTATAATTTTGAGGGTTTCTAATGGAAGGATATACTTTTGAGTTTCTGACTTTGGAGCAATTTCTTCTTAGGTAGGCTTGAAAACTCTCAACTTAGTCTTCACCACAGAGGAAATTAGAGACACTGTATACCTAACCTGGACTTGGTCTTTTCTGGTAATAAAGATGAGGCACTAGCACTGACTGCGGTATAAAGAAGAGGTGGTAGAGAAAATTTGGGACTATTTTTCCCCGAAAAACATTTTTTTTTTAATGGAACTGTAAGTTCATTTCTTGGCCAGTTATGGGCAAGCTATTACAGACCAGAAAGACATCTTTCTGGTGGCAGATTATCCCACATCCACCCAGACGATGGCAGTTTCTTGCACCTTACAGTGAAGCATCTGGTGCTGGCCAATGTTGGAGACACAATATCAAATTAGATGTCCATCCAGGTGTGATCAAGTATGACAGTTCCCATGATCCTATTGTTTGGGACAATGTTATTGGGGTCAGTGGTAAAAATGCATTTGTTTAAAGTAATGTCACTACACTGTAGCACAGCTGCTATAGGTTGTGAGCACATGGATACTTTGAAAAGGGGAAAGAAATCAAGGGTCTTTTGTAGATAGTCAAATTAATGGAATTAATTAATTTTATGGAATTTTTTAACTAAAGTTTCAGTAACAAAAGTCAAATGAAATAGTTACTACTCTATAAAATCCATTTAAAGGCAAGAAGGCTGAAGCCCTTCAAATAACTTCAAACCACCACTAGATCCTTATCCCAGTTTATTTCTTTATTATGTGTAAGACATTTTTTGTGATTTACTATATTGAGCGATATGCAGTGCAATATCTTAATGTTCTTTTTAAACAAGATGCGACTTACAGCTGCATTCACAGAGCTATGGTGATTCATGGATCATAAATGCTTAGGTTAGATCAGCAGATGGGGCCTCGACTGTATGGACACAGTGTGATACATTCACTGAACTCCATCTAAAATAATAAAACTTTTTTTTGTAGCTTTATAGCAAAAGGCTCTTCATTTTCAGTTTTTATTTTGTTTAAAACTTCCTGGGAATTTCTGCATTTATTCTAAACTTTAAAACAGGTTAAAAAAAAACAGTAAAACCCAAAAATGAAGGGCAGAGTGTGGGGCTGGGGGAGGGTGTCCAGTACTCAGAGGGAGCAGCGTGTGGGGGAGTGAGGGTGCCCGATTACTCATGCTGTAGCGGTTGAAGAAGCCTGCCCCTTGCAGGCAGGTAGCTGCTGTGGGTCAGGTGGTCCTGGTTTTCCTGCCTGTCTCACTCCCCCACAGCAATTTCCCTATTTTAAATTACCCTAGCCACACAAAAAAACCTAATGAAAATAAGGCAAAATCATAAAATAAAATAAATAAAAAATCCATGCAGTTAGAACTACCTTTTCAGGAAAAGCCTTTATATGCCATCTGTAAAACTTGTTTTTCCCCAAACTCATCCTATCTTGTGTTATCACTTGCCCTTTAAAAGGGAGGATAAAATGGATGAGGAAATATTACACTGTAATATTTAAAATCACAATTCCTGATTTTCTTAACTCCATACAGCCTGCTTTCTTCAATTTATCAATCAATATGACATTCCTATGCTATGGTATTTAGCAAAAGCTTACATACACAAGTGCTTAAGTTGATATTCTACAGTTTTCCACTCCTGCCCACAAATACCATTTTTAATAGACCATCAAATACTACAAAATCACTGGGAGTGACGTCACTGGGAGTTTTGCCTGCATAAGGAGTGCAGAATTGGGCCCTAGTTTATTTTAAACATAGATTGCGTCCCTATAAAATGGTTTGAATTTAAACAAACAACATGGAAAATACAGCAGCAAGTACAGTTATGGATTGATCCCTGACTCAACCAGTTAGCTTGTCAGAATTTCATTTCATTCAGAATATTACAGTAATAAACAGCAAATTATTTTTCTACATGACGATATCCCTTATTAAAATGGCATCCTCCTAATTGTTTTATTAAGTAGATAATAATTAATGTCTTGCCTATGGAATATGTTGAATATATAGACCTCCCATCCTAATAGGTTTTCCAGTGAAGGAAAGACCTAATACATCCAAAGTGTCCAGGTATCCCTATTCTCACTGACAAATATTAGCTGGAAGGAAATATTTTTGTTTTCCTTCTAAAAGCATATAGAACATGTTAGTATGTAGTGTCTCCTTTTCATAAGTATCTTCCTTTGTTTTATTAATTGCATTTACCCTTATTTCTTTGAGTAATTCAGACAACTTTTTGCAGATGTATTCTATAATGAGGGGAGGATTTAAAAAATCCATTTTTCCTTTGGGGTGGGGGGGTTCTCTCTATACGCTTCTAAATTCCTAAATATTGAAGTTGCATATTCCTCCTGATTACCTGATTTCTTTGAACTTCTCAGGATGAGGGAATTTTCTACTACTGGATGTCCTCTGAAAATTTCTAATGATCTTAAATTGTGCCTTTTGACAACTCAAGGGGAAAGCTTTTCAAAGCAGACAGTTATGTCTAGTCAATAGTTAATCTGATGGAAATGGATATTAGCAGTGTTTCTGTCTTTGTCCACCTCAAAGCTCGAGTTTCCATCAGTAGTATAGACTTTACTAGGAGAAGACAATGCTGTTTGACCTTTTACATATCACTTTTCTTTCAAAACAAAACACTATTCTCCTTCTACAAGTGTTAAAAGTAATGATCCTCTATTCATCTTGTGTCATCCAGATAAATGGAATGAAGCTGGAATAAAAGTGTTTTGCTTCACCCTAACAAAAATGTTCTAAACAAATCTTTAAGCTGTCTCAACATCAGGGCCCTTACATGCACACAGCCAGTACATAGTTGGCTACTGCAGTAGAACGGTAGATGTTGCCTGCTGGTTCTCTTCAACATAAGGTTTGGATATTGTGGATTTGTATTGTTCTTGAATCAAGAGTTCACACCCAAAGTATCCTCACACACATTGAACAAGATGAGTAAAAAGAGTCTTAGAAGACTGTCTGTGACAGTCCTAAGGAGGAGCAACTCCACATCATGCAGGGCACTGGATGATGACCTCTCGAGGTCCTTTCGAGTCCTACAATTCTATGATAACCATCTCTGAGGGGAATGAATGAAGATATCTGAAAGTAACTCTGTCCACCCCTACCTGATCCGGCAGTCATGTCAGCCACATCCCATGATAAATGGCATGAAAATTACCAATAAATCTAACAAGCATAGGAGCATGGACATATGATTGATGTTGGTCTGAGGACAACTATAGCACTATATATCATTTCCATTGCATATCAAGGCCTGAAGCCCAAAAGACTAGAGGAAATCACATACCAGTGGAGTAAGCCTGTTGTCACAATCTTCTTAATAACCTTGCCCAAAGAGGGAGGTGAGAGACCATAATAAGTGATTATTTCTTAAGATGACCACTGAATTTAGAAGTTGACAAAAGCTTGTTTGAAGGAGGCATTAACAAACTTCCAGAGAACAGGAGTTTGTACGATGCAGTCACCCACCCAGAAAGTAAGGGATTTCATCCTTTTTATTCTTTAAATATAAATTAATATAGTTGCATATAAATAAATAAGTAATATACAAGAACAAATCAAAGACAAAACCTCGGAGCAGAACTCTAAGAAGAATAGTGTCACTCTTTCATTTAGCTAATATGCAATAGCTTACTCTGTACTGTATAGCATGTTCACTACTCAGAGAGGCTTTTTTCCTTACTCCTCCAGTTCAGGAGAGCTTTTACCCTTCAACCATTGGTTATGCCCCACAAGGTTTTGCGAAAAGGAGAAAAGTCTCTTCCTCTTTCAGCTCTTGCAGATGAGCTTGATGTTAATTTATCCCAGGTGTTTCTTTTTACGTGCCAGCTCTGCACCTCATTTTTAGCTTAGGCTTGTAGAAACTAATCAATCTAATATGAGTGCAAAGACGACAAGTCTAAAAGTCAGGAGATGTGTGACTGGTAACAGGGGAAAAGGTTGAAACTTTCTCTACACACTTGTTCACATAACTTAATTTATACCGTGGAGAGAGATGCCTTAAATTCCTAATAAAATTCACACATTGCCCTTGTTTATAAAGATCATCTGGGATCAATTACTAAGAGTCATAATGGATGGTTACATCAGCCTTCTGGACTCAGACACATACATATCTCTACTGACAATGGACACTGGTATTCTCCTTTGGATTTCACCAGCCACGGGTCTGTTTCACACATGATAAAATGAATTTCATCCAAATACGGTTCATGATCCTAAAGGGTCTAATTATGGAAGCAAAGCAGCTTGCACAGATGTTCGGTGCCCTTTAAGGAGTGCATTTTTCTGTATGAATAATATGGTGACTGTTTTCAAAGAATTATGTGTGCATTTAGACATGCTCTACATGAGTCAGCTTTCAGCCTGCTTAAAATGTGAGCAGGTATAGATTCTGGCAACTTGTACAGCTCAGTGGCTATATAAAGGAATCTCAGAGTGTCATTCTGCTATACTGCCCACTTGTCACTCTTGTATTTCAGTTTCACACCAGAATCTTTTTTGCATCTGTTGCAAGGAATATTGAAATTAGGGCCTGGATACTCAGCACCTGGATTCAAGTGGAACATTAAACTGAAGCATTAACCACATGATGACCACATAGTAGGTGAATGAGTATGAAAATGTGCCTGGTTGTGTCAGTTTCCTTACAATACATCATTCTCCCCCAAAATATATTTTCCTGTGTATAAGACATTTCCTTTCTGGACTCATCAACTGCCTGACATGGCCTCACCACAAGGCAGCACATCCAAAAATTGTTAATAGGTTTTTGAATCTCATAAACACCTTCCTGAAGGGGGACTCTGCCTTTCCACAGCACTGAATGTTCTAGTCTCTGCAGATGAACCACTCCATAAGTGGGGAGTTGTCTACCCTGATAAGTTTGGACTGGAACTATTTATACTAATTATAACCACAGAAGATACCCTTTCCACAGCTTCAGGGTATCTTGCTACACTGTTGACTGTGACTCATGGCTAAGCTAGAGGAGTGAATGGCAGAGCATTTCTCCATCCTGAGAAGGCAAGAGCTATGATTAACTGGTACATGTGCTAATTCAGCCTGGTTTAACTTTTTGGCTTGACAACTGAGTGGTCCCTTTGTTTAATAGGATTAATAGACCCAATAGTTCATTTGTGCCCAAGACAACTGAACTGCAGTTATGTAAAAACTAATAGATTTGGCTTTAGTATTTCCTTAAATGCAGCTTGTTTCTTGTCACTCTGCGTTATTATTCTTTATAGGTACTCTGGTAGATACAGAACCAATGGAATCCAGCCCTCATGACTCCATCTCCATGTCCACATAGATAGAAAGAAAGAAAGAAAGAACCTGGACCCAATGGGGGTCTGAATGGTGGTCATCTATTTCTGCATCTTGTGCTTACAATTGCCAGAACTACAACTGAACTGTGCTAGTCAGGCCCTGCAGAATTCTAAATATACTATAAGATGTTCATCCCCATAACCACAGCCACAAACCAGTAGTGTGAGAATGCTTTGCACATGTGCAGCCACTGCACCTTAAAATCTATGCACATCTTCTGCCTGCTTTCCCCAAAAAATATCAGTACATTTCAGGATTCGAGCCCTTGGAAAGCTCTTGAAATTGGTCCAAAATATCTGTTTATTATGACCACTGATAGTTAGATTCAGCCCTGCAATTATATCTTAATTCTCATCTTTAACATAGATGTATCCTGGGAATGTTATTTGATTATGTAGGATTGCCTCCTAGTCCCCTGCTCTGAACAAGTTCAGGGTAGGCTGTCCCACACAAAAATATTTACTAATAAATAACCTAGCACACTTAAAATGTCTTTGTATTATAATAACCACTCTCAACCCAATACAGACATTATCATACAAGTGACCCATAATGTAGTATAAATTGTCTTCATCCCAGTCCTCTGCTTGAACCCCCAATGCTGTTTCCTTATAGTCAGCAGGTGCAGAAAAGTTTCCATATACCAGTCAACAAGTGAGGGAAGATAAGTTCTGGTGCTGTGAAAAGAAGGCAGCTGGGATTTCCAGCTTTGTTTCCTTTCTTAGAACCTGTAAGAATAAGTTAATTTTCCAGTTTCCTTGGTAACCCTTCTGTGAAAGGGAGGATAGTAGTAGAGATTGTGAGGAAGGAAAGATCTGATGAAAAAATACAGTTTCAAATATTTCTTCAAGAAAGTGAGTTTAAGAATGCTTAGCTCTATTAAGACAAACTTTTGGTTTCGGGGTTTAACATTTCTCCCAATCGGTTTCAATGCAATCTAACTCTTCTTCAGAAATCAGAAATACTTAGCATGATTCCCCTCCCCCCCTGAAAAAACAAACACAGGTGTCTCATAATTGCCTCTATATGGAGGATCGTATTAGTATGGACCACAAATAATTTACTGTAGCATCCTTCGGTAGAAGAATGATCATCACAGCTGCACACCACAAGGGCATCTACACTAACTATGGTCAGAAAGGAATTGACCAGAAGAGTGGTGGGAACACATGTACTACAGCTGTGTGAAGAAACAAACCTGTGCGGACCTAAGACTTTAGGCTTCAACCCTAGGAGCAGGAATACATGGAGATCAGTCTTTTTCAAGTTATTTTCCCCCATCCCCAGCTTTTTATTTATTTATTCTAGGTTAGAGAAAGGTAACTATCCAGTGCTACAACTGCAGTTGCAATCTATAAAATAATGCGTACAGAATTCTATTTAGAGCGGTATCACCATACAAACCCTCCCAAGCCCACCAAAACTAAAAAAACTCTTCCCTTGTAACCTTTCTGTTGCTTTCTCAACTCATCCCCTCTGGGAAAGTAGATAGGTCCTACCAAATGCTTGAGTCAACAGACAAATGTTCTAAATCAGGGAGGGAATGAGCTCTAGACCAGAGATCCTTTCACATTGAAAATGCCCTGCTAGCAAAGAGCTCTCAAAGACTGCTAATTTGAGTGCCTGAGGCAATTGCCATGGGACTATGAAAAGAGGTAGTCTCTAAAACTTTAACCTGTACCCAGAAACATACTAGAAACTAATTCAGACTACAGGGCATAGGTATCTTGCCAGGATGCATCCATAAGGAAGCAGGAAGCTGCATTCTGCACCAGTGGAAGTTTTAGGTCTAGAGAGTCATATCTAGGCAGAATGCATTACAGAAATCCAGCCTGGATTCCTTGGTGAACAATTACATATGCAAAAATTCCTCTACTACAGGACAAGTAATAACTTGAACCTCCCCTGGAAACAATTGAATCTGATTTTTTCTAAGCAATTTCAAAAACTTTACTGATTCCAATAAAATGGTCAAATAACTTGATGAACAAAAAAAACATGTCTCAATTTTTAAATCATTCACCGTACACAGGTAAGTAGCAACATTAGGTGCTCTATTTCAGGGGGTGGTCATCCCTGCCCATGCTAGCCCCAGGTCTGACTGGCTCCGGTTGATAGCACCTGACAAGGTCCCCTGCTCAGGGTACTGAGTGAAGGCAAAAGCAGACCCAGTGAATGAGATCCAAGCTAGTGAAGTTAGTGGTAGTGAAGGTGAATGACTGGAGATGCACAGGGCAGAAGAGGAGCTAGATCTTCAGAATCGTCATCCACATCCTCAGGAGCCAATGTTATCTGGCAGAAGAATTCCCAGGAAGGGGGATGGTTCACTCCCTCCATTCCCCCAAAAGCATCTCCCGAGTCCCAAAGAGGCAGAGCAAAATAAAGGGGCAATCAGCCATGACAAACTGCAATAACAGACCAGGGATAACCCCTCTGTTATTACCAGCTCCCAGAGAAGGAACATGGTTTGCATGCATATGATGGGCATGACCCAAACCCCGCTCAGGGAAGGCACAGCCCTGATGCCCCTAACTCCCCAGAAGTCCAAACTAGACCTCAAAGGTGCATTCTATGTTGACACATGCAATGTGTTAATACTGAATGGTACTGCATACCAAACAGCCCTTGCCAAATGACTCACCCACTACAAGATTGTAATCTCTGACATTACAGAGGCTTGCCTGCCACAAAATGATCAAATCCCAATGGAAGGATTCCATTTCTACAGGACACACCATATTCAAGTTGTGGCGCTTGTTATTGGACAACCTCTAGCACAGACTTTAACCATGTGAAACCCCAGCTTCCCACACTTAATTTATGCTCAACTTCAACACGGGCATGGACACTTATCTTTCATTGTGGCTTATGCACCATTAGAAGATTCACCATCTGTGGAAAAAAAAGACACATTCTACCAGCAACAAGCAGCAAACATCAAGTCAACCCCACCACATGACACACTGCTCATGCTCAGAGATTTCAGTGTTGTGACTGGCTGTGATTGAACTGAGTATGAAAACATGATATTGTAATAGTAGGATTTTAGTGGTATTATTTAAAAACAAACTAGAGTTTTACAAACCAGGAGTGTTGGTTTAGGTCCTAAACACTCCACATATTTATACAGTTTATTTATACACGCATTCTTTTTTCTTAACATCCCTTACACTGCTTTAATTTTTTACACAGCTCTACATAGATTACATTTATATACATTTGGGGGCAGTTAAGTTCCAGTGGAAACCCCTTATGTTCTTCTAGAAAATTTGACTAAATTGTTCATAGTCAAATGATTTAAATCAGATTGTCTCTTTGCCTGGCTTATTTACAGACATTCCTTTGGAAAAGGGCCCATTTTTCCTTAAGAATGTCTGCCAAGAAACCAAGAATTCTCTTTCAACACTTTTCCTTTTTAACATTTTTACAATGTTCAACTGCTTAATTCCCTCCAGCCTCTGCAGAGTTATCGTCTCGCTCTCTTTCCTTAAATCACTTGCTTATCTTCCAAAATGACACCTTCATTAACTCAGATTTCACCATTCCAAGTATTGTTCCAGGGACCTGAAATCCCCATGCCCGTACTTACTTTTTTTCTTACTCCTGCCACTATGCCCTCAAGGCTTCCAACCTGCTTTCCAATTTTTTAAATCTGTTGCCTGCCTGCTTGTCTGGGCCCGATCCTGCTGTCCTGGCTGAACTGTCCCTTTTCGTGGACACAGGCTTTGTTCCATTACCAATTTAGCAAGGAGGGTGGGCTCCTCAATGAGCCCCTACCCCTCCTGGCCCCTTTCCTTAAACATTTCTTTCAAAATTGTGAAATCACAATATCACTCACAAAAAAAACACTACACTGTCCAAACTCTATATCCTTCAGGGGTTGGTTTAACAGAGCAAGATCTGTTTAAAAGGAGTGATCTTTTGAACAAAGTATCATCTTTGGATTGCTTCCTTTTAAACATTTCTTACACAGGTGCTACCACTATTTTCCCACACTCCTACATCCTTTAGAATTGGGTCTCACATAGAAAATACCGCCTGAACATATCTCTTTATGAATCTCTTTTACCTTTATAACTCTTCCATGCCCACGCTTGTGCTGGGACTTACAAAACTCAAAAGTCTATACCCACTAAAAAGAACCCTGCCTAAGAGAGGAGGAGGGGCTCGATCCTGCTACGACAGAGGATATATTCACCTATGCATTTTTTCCCCGACAGATGGGTAGGAGCAAGGACTCTAATCTTCCCCCTATTGCCCAGCACTTCTACGGCTGGGGGTGTGCACACCTGAATGATCAATCACTTTATACGTATGGTATACCTTTGAGCAATATTTATCAGTATGTTCAACAATCACAGTGCATGTCTTCCTCCTTTCACAATTCTCCACCAAAAATATTATGCTTATAAGAAGCACATGGGATCTTTTTCAGGGGAAAAGGCAATATGCTGTGTTTGTTGAAGATTAGCATATGCGTTCAATCACACCACACCACACCCACACACTGTCCCGCCAGTCGATTTATAGTCACCAATCCAGAGTCTGGATCAACCTAGTGGCCAGCTAGGTTGATCACCAGTAAAGAGGAGCCGGGTTCCATTGGTCGTGACATGATGCTCCAGGGAAGTCTTAGCAGGACGAACCTAAAGTTTCATGGCAAGGCACCCTGTTTATATAGTGGTTTTCCTTCACTGGGACCAAATAAGTTTTGCTCCATCATGCTGTAATCAGTTGTTGTTTGACAAGTGCTTGTTTTCTTAAATTGTCCTTCTCATTCTTTACAGCTATCTTGTTCCCATTGATAGGTGCCTGTCTCATCTTTAGAGTTGTCAATCTGCCCTCCTCTGACATTTCAATAGAGGCATGTTGCAGCCCCCTGGAGCTTTTGCATCTATCTCCGGTTCCTCCCTCGTACATCTGGCTCACCGATGGCCTTCACACTTATCTCTTTACACATTCACACACAAAACAGAATTAATTTACACAGAATATTTTAAATAGGAACATCAAGTTGCAATGCACAAGAAAACAATCATGGAATTCTTTTACTTATTTTAAAATGCTAAACCTACAATAAAGTAGTGACCTTAAAACATCTGTTGTTGCCTCGAAATTAACCCAGACATAGATTCTGGCTGATGCATCTTTACCAAATGGTCCATTAGGCCATTCCTTTCTGCTATTCAAAAACAGTGAGTGGCAGGATATGATCAAATTGTACACCAATACATGCTACATTATTATCTCATTATTCTTTATCCTTCATTCTAAATTGTACAAAATACAAACATAAAATTCTACTAGTACAATATGTCTTTGGTTCAGGTTCCCCAAACACCACAACCACTTGGCTTCTGACACTGTGTGCTAAGGGTTTGTCTGTCATGGGCTCCTGATTTAAGCACCTCGATAACCATAGCTGGAGCTGGATTTCAAATCAGGGATATGCTATGACAGAAATTGACCACATCCTCATCCAAAATTGCTCCATAATGAAATCTCACTTGGTCTTCAGTGGCACAGAAACACCAGCAAACTCAGCGCCTAGATTAGTTGCCATTCAGCTCCCACTGCATCTTCCAACTCCTCACAAGCCAGTTGTCCATCAACAGCACAATGCCCAGCATCATTCCAAGGATCCTGTTGAAGCCATGGAATACACACAGGTAATCAAAAATCACATATATAATTTCAGGACGCTCTTGGATGACATGAAAATAGCATTACATATACCACTCCAGGCACTTTCACACACCGCTGCTGAAACAATCAGCTTTTGATCATGCAAGCAACCCAGGCTTTCTGAAGAGGTTTTTGATATGTTAGTGAAAAAGGCAGAAGCATGCAAATAGGGAGATGTCTCATCAGTGGATGAGGTCCTGGACAAATGGAAAACACATTATGAAAGCATACTGAACCGTATGTTACAGTTCAGGGCAACTGCATCTGTTCCTCCCCCCCTCCATCCCCCCATGGTCCATCAAGGGCACCAGCACTGGTTCCTGGCTCCTCAACCATCACTTTTCTTGGGTGGAGACCAGCATATCTCTCCCTCATTATCAGAGATTTTTCCAGGATGCACATACTGCCTGCACTGTGATATCCCCCAGCATCCCTGAACAGTCCAGCATCTTGCTTTGCTTTCTCTTGGAAGGCTTATGAGCAGCATGATTGCCAGCAGTTACAGTTTACCACACAGCCCTTTCAAAGCAAACACATTTATTCTTAAGGTGAAAGCATTACAAAGAGAATATATTAAAATAATAAAATAACCTACTTTTGCATGAATAAGCTTACCAGGGATCACACCAGCTCCAACACGTGATCTTGTAGGAGTCAGTCCTTCAAACAGGGATTTTCTGTGGTTACAAGTTAATTACAGCCTTAACTCAGAACAAGCACACCCATGAATAGTTCAGTCTTTCCTTTATACATCTTGGGCCTTTGATCTTGGTCTCATGTAACAGGTGATCAGCAGACAATGGATCCAATCCTCAGGGCATAACTTCAAAAGGCTGGGTTTTTGCATAACTGGGGATGGGGGATTAGCATTCACCTTCCCCTAGAGATTTCCCAGGAAATCCACTTCACATGTATTGTCCCAAAAGACCATTCTTGTCTGCCACATTGTTAAGTATAGTCCTTTGATTATCCAGGCCCACAATAATACATAAACCATTCATTTAATATAGACCCCAACACTAATTGAAGTTAATTCAGTTAGGTCTCCCAAAGATCAGGCAGGAAATTGCCCTGTCACACCACACACCTGCTGATAACTGTCCAGAGCTATCTGACCTTCAACAGATCCAGGGACAAACACTGCTCCTCCATCCCTTGAGAAAGTACAAAAGTTCATTCAAATGTTATAGAATGGATGTGCTGCTGGGCCTAAGGGTATTCCACCTGAGCTGCTCAAGAGTGCCTTGGAATCAGTGAGCATCAGCCGACATCATAGTGACCCTGTACAAAGGAAAAGAATATGGCATCAAGTGTGATAGCTACAGGCCAATCTCCTTACTATCAGTCTTTAGAAACATCTTTGCTAGTATTCTTAAGAGACATCATCCACAGCAATCAGGTTTTACTGCTGATCAGTCTTTACCCTCTAGCTTCTGACTCAGTTGAAAATTTAACTGCCTGCTTCTGGTGGCATATATCAATATCAAAGCAGCTTTTGATTTGGTTGACAGGCTACCACTTCAGCTCACACTTAAAGGAGTCGATGTCCTAAATGTTCTGCTAAAGCTGGTGCGCAATCTTCACAACAAAACAGCAACGAGTATGCATTAGTTCACAGCTTTCACTGTGTTTCTAAAAACCGTAGGTGTGCAGTAGGGATGTATTCTCACCCAGCCACTATTCTGCTGTCGGTACTAGCACCATCACCCATTCTCCCAGATGAAATTTCCGTACTTGCGCCCGGCCATTGTAACATGTCCACTGTGTCTCTTGTGCTTTTTCCAAATGTTCTCATACTATAGGGGTTACTCAAGCTATTCACTCTCTCATCTGTGTCACGTGCTCAATGACATTCTTTCCTGGGTTGGGTTGTTCTTCCCAGTCCTCCTTGGCAATATCTAATATTCCACGTGGGTGGCGTCCATATAGTAGCTCAAAGGGAGAGAAATAGTGGACACCTGGGGGACTTCCCGTATTGCAAGCATTAGGTATGGTAGAAGGGTATCCCAGTCTTTTCTGTCCTGTGATACCACCTTCTGGATCATACCTTTAAGGGTGCGGTTAAACCGCTCGACCAGTCCACCTGTTTGTGGATGGTAGACTGAGGTCCGTATGGCATGGATGCAGAGCAGGGTACGTAAGTCCTTCATTAGTTTTGACATGAAAGGGGTTCCTTGGTCAGTCAGGATCTCCTTAGGGATGTCCACTCTGGCAAAAACCTGAAGTAGTTCTTTTGCTGGTAGTGTTTTCCTGGATCTCAATCCATACTGGGATTATGGGGTAGAAATTTACGGTGCCATGAACGCACGTTACCCTTGTGGTTTTGGCCTGGGTTAGTTGGTCTTGCTCCACCAACTTCCCTGAGACCAGTGTGACAGCACTCCCGGAATCTACTAATGCTATGGTCGCAAATTCATCTTTACTGACCTTGTATACCTAAGTGAGGTCATTGCGACCCCTACCAGGCCAATTAGGCCACATTGCTCCCCAGGATCTCCCAGACTGCACTGCATAGGCTCTTCCCTGTTGGGGCATTGGGCGGCTAAATGCCCCAATTCCCCACACTTGTAACACTGACCCCTTATCCCGGTTGCCACCCTCTGCCTGGGGCTATTTGGTTGCCCCCCCCCCCAGCCCTCTCTTCCCAAACCCCCAGGTCCCTTCTTGGCCTCGGGCCATTTCTCAGTGTCATTCCTCCCAGTTATGGCTCTTCTGCAGTTTTCGACAATCCAGAGCCTTGGGTTTGGGGCTGTCTTCCTGGTTTGCCATGTCTCACCCCCTGGGGTCTGGAACAGTTCATGGGCTGCCAGCTGTCTTTCCATGCGGGAGACCAACTCATCGTAGGTAGAGGAGTCATTCTGGCCAACCAAAGCCCAAAGGGCTGGTGGTAGCCCCCTCATATACTGGTTCAGTACCAGGAGCTCCTTCATTTTTTCAACCCTGAGGGCCTCAGGGCGCAGCCATTTCCAGGTCAGGTGGATCAGGTCAAACAATTGCGATCGGGGTGTCTTGTCCTCTGTATACTGCCACTCATGAAAACTCTGGGCTCGCAACGCCATGGTTACTCTGGATCTGGCCAGGATCTCTGCCTTCAGCTGGGGGTAATCCTCTGCAATCTCTGAAGCCATATCGTAGTAGACTTCTGGGCCTCTCCACACAGGAATGGGGCAAGGATACCAGACCACTGATCTCAGGGCCAGGCTTCTCTCAGGGCTGTTCTCTCAAATGCCAGGAGGTATGCCTCTACATCTCATCCTGTTTCATTTTCTGTAGGCAGTGGCTGGCCCGTACAGTCAGGGTTCCATCGCCATTGTGATTCCGCTCCATAAGGGCCTTCATCTGGTTTGCCAGCTGCTGTAGCAGAGCTTGGTCCTGGGCAGCCTGATTCATCAACAGCAGATTAGTCTCCTGCTGCACCCGAATCACCTCCTGTTGGGCGGTTGCTTGGACCTGGGTAGCCTCCTGCTGGGCTGCGGTGGCTTGTATTAGAGCCTTGACCACTTTGTCCATCTTGGGGACAGGATGGTTTTGGTTAACCCTGGTTTAAGTCCCCAGCGCGGAGATCCCACTAGTGACACCTCGTGTGGCAAACTGCTGGTACGATTATGATGGGTCCCGTGCTTCCTCTTTTTTGGGGGGGGGGCATTCGGGGCACAGTTTCCTTCCCCTGAACTAGGGTATCTACTGTCCCACTAGTAACCCAGAGAAGGGTAGTGGAGAGGGAGGGACCCAGGCCCACCCTGTACTCCGGGTCCCAGTCCGGGGGCCCTAGGGATAGTGGTAAACCACTTGAACTAGTGCTTTCTTCCCCTGGGTTACTTCCCTCTCCTGCTCTTCAGCTTGTGGGGCTTCCTGCCCTCTCTCTCTGCACAAGCCAGGTGTCTCTTTACCTAGGTCTTGGTCTTCTAGCCAGCCACGGCACTTCTCCAAACTTTCCTCTACTTCAACTCCTCCAAACTGCACTCTGCTCCAACTCCAAACCACTCTGCTCCAACTCCTTTCCCTGGCTGATTGAAGCAGGGGGATTTTATCAGGTGACTAGCTTCAGGTGCTCTAATTAGCTTCAGGTGCTTTTAATTAATCTAGAGAAACCTTTCTTCCCTCTACAGGGAATAAGGCTTCTCCTCATCCTAGGACTTCCATCTCTCTCTTATATCACCCTCCTGCTGCCTTCTGGCCATGCTGTATCACACTTGATTAAAAGAACTTGTAGGAGGCTTTAAATGTGATCCTGTAATTTAATAAAATAGTATACATTTGTTGTGCTTAATGGTATCTTTTCCTGGGTTTTTCCTTCAAAAGTAATAGCAACCAGTAAAACTCTGCCATCTCTTAAACCATGTTTTAAATGTTTCACAATACATTTCCATACAGTCATGGGGTAAGGAAAGTCCACTCATGGATCTGTAACTGGTTAAATAATAGAAAACAAAGGGAAGGACTAAATAGTTAGTTTTCACACAGGTAAATAGCAGGATCTCCCAAGAATCTGCACTGGGACTTGTGCTGTTCAACAAATTCACAAATGATCTGGAAAAGGGGGTAAACTGCGAGGTGGCAAATTTTGAAGATGATACAAAATTACTCAATATAGTTTAGTCCAAAGCTGACTGAAAAATTCCAAAGGGGTCTCAAAAAATTGGGTGACTAGCCAACAAAATGGCAGGTGAAATTCAATGTCAATAAGTGCAAAGTAATGCATAGAAAACCTAATCCCAACTATACACACAAAATTATGGGATGTAAATTAGCTGTTACCACTCAAGAAGGATCTTGGTGTCATCGTGGATAGTTCTCAGAAAACATCCTCTCAATGTGCAGCGACAGTCAAAGAAGCTAACAGAATGTTAGGAACCATTAGGAAAGGGATAGATAATAAGACAGCAAACATCATAATGCCACTATCTAAATCCTTGGCATCCCCACACGAATACTGCAACCAGTTCCGGTCAGCTCATTTTAAAAAAGATATATTAGAATTGGAAATGGTATAGAGAAAGTCAACAAAAGTGATTAGGGGTATGGAACAGTTTCCATACAAAGAGAGATTAAAAAGTCAGATGGTTCAGCTTAGAAAATAGATGACAAAGGGTGGCTGTAATTAAGGTCTATAAAATCATGAATGGTAGAGAGCAAGTGAATAAGGAAGCGTAATTTAGCCTTTCACAATAATACAGGAACTAGGGATCACCCAATGAAATTAAGAGGCAACAGTTTAAAACAAACAAGAGGAAGCATTTCTTCACACACTGCACAGTCAACTGTGGAACTTGTTGCAAGGGAATGTTGTGAAGGCCAAAGGTATAACTGGGTTCAAAAAATAATTAGATAAGTTCCTGGAGGATAGGTCCTTCAATGGCTATTAGCCAAGATGATCAGGAATGAAGCCCCATGCTCTGTATGTCTGTAATCCTCCATCTGCCAGAAGCTGGGACTAGATGATAGGGGTTGGAGCACTTGAAATTGCTTTGTTCTGTTCATTCCCTCTGAAACATTGATACTGGCCACTGTCAGAGACAGGACACTGGAATATACTGACCACTGGTCTGACCCCATATGGACATTCTTATGTTCTTACCGTCATGGAGATTCCGAGCATCCAGAACCACATATATTTCAATGGAAAATGGTTTTCAAAACATAATTTTTGCTAAGCTCAAACAGTATACCAAATAATCTTACCCTTAGCCCAGGTTCTGCCATCCACACTCTTAATGACAACCACCTTACTCTGAGTGTACCCCACTGAAATGGGGCTATTAGTGGAGTAAGATGTTACTCGGATGTAAGGGTGGCAAAATCTAGTATTTAGAGAGCTCCTTTTACATAGCATCTCAGATTCCTTTATGAAGCAAGATGAGAAGAAAGTTAACATATCTGATAAAGATTTAAACCTAGATTTAAAAGTTACTGTGTACATTAAAAAGAAAAGGAGTACCTGTGGCACCTTAGAGACTAACCAATTTATTTGAGCATAAGCTTTCGTGAGCTAGAGCTCACTTCATCGGATGCATACTGCAGAAAGTGTAGAAGATCTTTTTATATACACACAAAGCATGAAAAAATACCTCCTCCCACCCCACTTTCCTGCTGGTAGGGTGGGAGTATTATCATCCCTACTTTGTTTCCCATTATGATAGTTAATTATTAATTAATTAATAATTAAGCATAATAATTAAGCATTATGTCATCCATTAAATGAATGTCCATCTGGGGAAGGGTCAGCGGGGGCGCAGCCGGTAGTCGCATCGGGCGCCCGGTCAGAATCTCATGAGGGCTAAGTCCAGTCTTTCGATTGGGAGTGGCCCTCATACTCATTAATGCCAGTGGAAGGGCATCTGGCCACTTTAAGTTGGTCTCAGCACAGAACTTGGCCAGTTTATTTTTCAAAATCCCATTCAGACTGCGGATGGTGGGGGCAGTGGAGGTTGTGCTGAATCTGTAAGGCTACACATAACTCCTTTACAATCTGTCCAGTAAAATGAGTTCCATGATCACTGTTGATACTCATAGGGATGCCAAATCTTGGTACGAAATCCTTAAGCAGAAGCTTCAAAACGGTCTTGGCATCTGCTTTTCTCCAGGGAAAAACCTCAATCCAATTTGAGAATACATCAACTAAAACTAACACATATTTATAATTACAACATTTAGACATTTGAATAAAATCAATCTGAATTTTTACAGAAGGTCCCCAGGGAGGGGGATGGGCTGCCTGCCTAACTTTAACAGATTTACCAATGTTGTGTTGTTGACAAATCGCACATTGTTGGCAGTAATGCTGGGCCACAGAGGAGAAGTCCGGTGCATACCAGTCTCGTTTATCTACAGCAACCATCCCCCCTTTGCTTACGTGCACCATTCTGTGGTATACACAAGCAAAATAGGGAAAAAGCATCTTAGGTGCCACCAGGCGGCCATCTGGAGAACGCCAAAGGTGATCAGTGTGTAAAATGCATCCAGCAGCACTCCAAGAACATTTCTCGGCTTCTGGCACTGCTTCCTGGATCTTGACAAGATCTTCAAGGGAAGCTAACGGAGGCTGCTTGATTAAGGCACAAGTGTATGCAGCCTGAGGGGCAGAAAGGGCCGCAGTTTTGGCTGTAGAATCAGCCAAAGCGTTTCCATGTGTAACTTCATCATGAGGGGTTTGGTGAGCTCTACTTCTAACAACAGCAATAGCTTTGGGCAATAAAAGGGCATCCAAAAGAGCAGATACATACAAACTATTCTTGATAGGAGAAACAGTGGATGTAAGAAAACCCCTGTATTTCCAAAGCAACCCTAATCATGTACCACTCCAAAGGCATAGCAGGAATCTGTATAGATAGTAACTGCTTGATCCTAAGCCAAAATGCAGGCTCGAGTCAAGGCTATGAGCTCAGCCACCTGGGCTAAAAACACAGAAGGAAGGAAAGCGTTTTCGATAACAGCATATGAAAAGCACACAGCATAACCAGCAACCAATTTGCCCTTGGAATCTTGCAAGCATGAGCCATCCACAAAGTAAATAAGATCAGGATTTTGCAAAGATATGTCCATTAAATCATCCCTTGGATGCATCAGCACAGACACCACAGACACACAGTCATGTGACTCCCCACCCTTCGGCCCGGGCAACAGGGAGGCAGGATCATAGAATCATAGAATATCAGGGTTGGAAGGGACCTCAGGAGGTCATCTAGTCCAACCCCCTGCTCAAAAGCAGGACCCATCCCCAATTAAATCATCCCAGCCAGGGCTTTGTCAAGCCTGACCTTAAAAACTTCTAAGGAAGGAGATTCCACCACCTCCCTAGGCAACGCATTCCAGTGTTTCACCACCCTCCTAGTGAAAAAGTTTTTCCTAATATCCAATCTAAACCTCCCCCACTGCAACTTGAGACCATTACTCCTTGTCCTGTCCTCTTCCACCACCGAGAATAGTCTAGAACCATCCTCTCTGGAATCACCTCTCAGGTAGTTGAAAGCAGCTATCAAATCCCCCCTCATTCTTCTCTTCCGCAGACTAAACAATCCCAGTTCCCTCAGCCTCTCCTCATAAGTCATTGTGTTCCAGACCCCTAATCATTTTTGTTGCCCTTCGCTGGACTCTTTCCAATTTATCCACATCCTTCTTGTAGTGTGGGGCCCAAAACTGGACACAGTACTCCAGATGAGGCCTCACCAATGTCGAATAGAGGGGGACGATCACGTCCCTCGATCTGCTCGCTATGCCCCTACTTATACATCCCAAAATGCCATTGGCCTTCTTGGCAACAAGGGCACACTGCTGACTCATATCCAGCTTCTCGTCCACTGTCACCCCTAGGTCTTTTTCCGCAGAACTGCTGCCTAGCCATTCGGTCCCTAGTCTGTAGCTGTGCAGGATTTAGAATGGGGTAGTGAGCCAAGGTAATATGAGACGAAGACAGCAACACAAGCTCATATTTTGTGAGATGAGAAGTGGACAGATGCTGTGTCTTAGATTTTAACAGAAGTGCTGCCACGGCATGAGGTGCAGCAACAGTCCAGGGTGATCTTAAAACTATAGACTCAGATAATTGAGCAGGGAGGAAACCCAGCTGCCACCGCATCTAGGGCAGTACTGTAATAAGCAATTGGATGATGTTTATCTCCATGTTTTTGCATTAGTACAGCCAAAGCAAACCCATTATGCTCATGACAGAAAAGAATGAATGGTTTAGCATAATCAGGAAGCCCCAAGGCCGGTGCACTAGAAAGTGCCTTCTTAATAGCTACAAAGGCTTTTTCAGCCTATGGGGACCAAGTGGCTCAGGAGTGCCTGACTTAGTCAGATCCTGCAAAGGCTTAATCATTGTTGCCTAACCCAAAATCCACTGTCTACAGTACCCAGTCATGCCAAGAAAAGTTCGCATTTGAGAAATAATACCAGCCCTAGGCACATTTAAAATGGCTGAAATACGAGAATCTGATAAATGGCGAATGTCAGGAGAAATATCATGATCAAGATAATGAACTCTAGATTGACACAGCTGGAGTTTGTCCTAAGTTGCCTTGTGACCCTTAGCAGCTAGAGCAGTCAAAAGAACCAAAGTATTAACTTTACAGGATTCAAAGGAAGGGGAAGCCAACAAAAAATCATCTACATATTGTATAAGCACAGATTGGCCTGGAAAGATCACATCATCCAGATCCTTCTTTAAGATCTGGGAAAACAGGGATGGAGACTCGATATACCCTTGAGGTAGGCGGGTCCAGGTATACTGACATCCTTTATAGGTAAAGGCAAACAAATATTGACTATCAGGGTGAATGGGAAAGGAAAAAAAGATGAGCAAAGATCCACAACAGTAAAGTATGTGGCTGAAGGGGGAATACAAGAAAGGATTGTGGCTGGATTTGGAACCACACAAAAAGAGGGCAAAACGACAGCATTAACCGCGCAGAGATCTTGAACAAAGCAACAGGTATTCTTTCCTGGCTTCTTGACTAGTAGTGGGAATAATAATACCCTGCTGTAATAAAGAAATCCATTACTTGGGCTCTTCCTTCCTCTGCTTCAGGAGGCAGTGGATATTGTGGAACCTTTGGCAGTGGTTTAGAAGAGTCAACAAGAATCTTAACTGGTTCGGCTGTTCGAATTTGTCCCACTTCATTTGCATGTTGAGACCAAAGAGATAGGGGAACTTGTGATAGCAAAAAACCAAGATCAGGGCTGAGAGCTATCAGTAATTTAGTTGGCTCTGCTGAATGAAGTGTGGCCAACACCAGATTGGTATTCTCATCAGGAACTTGTAAGAATACGCCATCTGGTGTGCAGCAAATAGTACAGCCTAATTTGCACAAAATATCCCTTCCCAGCAAATTCACAGGAGAGGAGGGGCTAAGTAAGAATGTGTGTTGGTCAGAAAGGGGCCCCAGGAAAATAGAAAGGGTTTTGTAACAGGATGTGGAACAGGCTGGTTTGAAATGCCAATGGCATTAATAGATGAAGATGACAAAGGAACAGAGGGAAATTCCAAGTATCTTAAGGCTGATCTGCTACCTCCAGCATCCACAAGACAAGCAACAGATTGTCCTGCAATTTTACAATTTACATATGGGCCTTCTTGTTTAATAGGAATTAAAGGATTCATGATGCAGTTACGTTCCCTCAGGCTGTCCTAATAAGAACTGTTTGGTGGGTGAAAGGCCAGTGCTTCAGGATTTGGGAAAGGGCGTGGAAGATTCTGAGATGGTTGGTTTGGGCATTCATTTCTCCAGTGTTCCTCTTGGCCACAAAAGTGGCATGCAGTATTCCCTATCGGGGCAAGATATGAGGGACCTCTCCCTCTCCCCCAACCTCGGCCTCGCCCTCCCCTTCGTGCCCCACAGCTTCTATGTTGATAAGTTTGCAACTGCAAAGCCAGAAGTTTTATTTCAGTACTTTCCTTCTTCTGCTCTATGCAAGCTGTACAAAGGTTGGCAACTGTCACCAATTCAGAAAGGGATTTAGTCTACCAACCAATGCAGATAGTCCTTAACTGCTGCTAGACCTTAGGCAAAAGTACCTGAACAAAGGCAGCCCCTACTGCCTCTCTGGCATTTTCAGCTGGCTGGGCAATTCCCGAGTGTTGTTCAAATACCTTAGTCAGTCTGTCTAGATAATCAGCAGGGGGTTCTCTTTTGTTCTGTTTACAGTTATTAATCTTTGTCCAATCAGTTTTCTTAGGACAAACCTCCGCAATGGAGTTCAAAAGATGGTTTCTAGCATCTCTTAAATCACGTTCAATTCCAGAGTCAGCATCGGGCCAATCGGCCTGCCTGGAAAGCCGTTGTCGAACTTCGGCTGGCATAACTACTCGCAGGAGCTGATTAACATCCGCCCATGATGGATTATAACACTGAATCACTGTCCGGAGCTCTTCTCTAAACTTTTCTGGCTCCTCTCTGACATTAGGAAATTCTTTTACCAAGTTTCTAAGGTCCCCTGGTGTCCACGGGGCATGAACTATAACCAAATCCCCTCCAGCACCAGGCAATTCCCTTAAGGGAGCCTGGAGCGCTGATACCTGGCTCCTAGTCAGATAACGAGCAACTCCATCAGAAGGGACAGGGTCGGGCGAGCTAGGGTCAGGCAAGCTACTGGAAGGATCAGAGTCCCCTCTCTGGGGTCAAGAGGAAAGCCCTCCCCGAGGAAAAGAAAGAACAATTTGTGAAGTCGATACATGCTGTGGTGAAACTGATGCTGCAGCGTGGAACTCATTAGCAGGCACAGCCTGCAAAACATGAGGAGGGAGAGGCAAGAGCTGCTGCCGTGATACATTGCTGAAAAAATCCACAATGTCCTCAGCAGCTTCTCCCTCGCTCTCGATCTTGACTAATTGGGGATAGAGAGGAGCAGAGGGAATTTTTTAGCAGGGAGACATCCGGATGCCTTGCATTTAAGTTTTAAGTCCTGTAATTGAGTTTTTAATTTTTCCTGGGAGTCCTTTAGACTCCGCACTCGAGACTCGTGGAGTCTCTTTGTCGCTTCCTCCCACCAATAGACAAATTGCTCCCATTGTGTATGAGAGATTTTTGGTAATGTTAGGGTTCCTCTGAGGTATGTAAATTTATCTAAATCGAAGGTACCTTCTGATGGGAATTGTTTAGATGGATTATCACGCGTATAAAGATTCCAACTTTCCAAATACCTGCAGGTCCTAGGACTATAATGTACGTACATGTGATATGCTGGGGTACCCTTAGGGAATGTTTAGACTGTCCCCCATCCATTTTCTAGATACACAGCAGGGAGCTAATAAGCTAAAAATATCTCTTCCGCTCGACTCACTCACACAGGAAAGATTTATCGAGGATGTCCACAACCTTCCTACACCTCCCTTCAGCAAAGAATGTCAGCTAGTCTCAGAGAGATGGCACCGCTTACTCTGATTGCTTCCAGTGAGATGGTCAGACCAGTCAGTGGCTCATAAGCATGGGAGAAGGGGACAAGATGGATAGAGGCACACAACCCTAGACTCAGGCAGGCTGCTCGCCGGGCTATGTCGTGCAGAGACAGCCCCACTAGTCAGGATCTTTTACTGATCCACTGAGGTGCAGTCCACCGGGCTTGCGTTAGAGACAGCCCTGGTCATGAGCCTTTTGGCTTCGCAGGATGCTCTGGGCATCTTCCGGTGACCCTCATTCACACTGATACACACACACACCCCAAGGCCTCTATTCCTGCGTACCACAATGCATCTTTACCTTATGTCTGGACTTAATACAACCTTTCCCTTATGTGAGGCAGTAACAACGCCTCAGTACCAGTACATTAACCTTATTGGGGGAGGCAAAACAGTTCCCCAACACCGCTCTGTATTTGATCTTGCTGTACAATCAATAAATTCGGATGGCGTAAGCCCAAAAGGAACAGACGGCCTCACGGACAGTCCTCCTCCAATACCCCAACAGAGATTTCAAAAGGTCTTTTACCTCTATTGTGGCACCATGGGGTTCAAAGGGGAACGGTCCGCAGCAGCTGCCATTGTCTCTGCAGGTGTTGCCATCCCAGACGAGCCCCCAAAATTGTCAGAGAAAAACACAGTTCTCACTCTCTGGTTGGGTGCAGCAAATCAGACACACTTTATTACCTCAAGCAATTGCACAGAGGGAGAGAATGCACTAGGACACTAGGTTTCCCCTCACCTAGGCAGGTCTCTGCCAGATAAACAATTAGAGCAAGTATTTATACCTTTATTACAGACAATAATACGCCAAAACTGAATATTGTTCATACTTATTCCTTCATGATATCTTATTTTTCTTACCATTTCTGTTATAGTCTGCATTCTATTCTTATCTAATACAAGGTCACAATAGCCTCTTTCACAGTTGTTTTCCACTCGCTTCGCACTATCCCCGCTTCTACAAATCTCGCGTTATTAAAGCTAGAGTTAGCCTATCTTCTGCTCAATATAGAGGCCAAATTCCCTTTATCTACTTCCACAGCAATAAACCTCCTCAATAAACCTCCTATTTTTTGTTACAAAACTCATTGGGTTGATTCAAATCACTCCTGATCTTTTGGAATTTTTTTGCTTGTTCCCCAATTCCTTAAGTGGTTACTGATTCTATTATTGATTTTCAATTAATGACTAATTTGAAAAGCTGGGGATTGCAGGGTTCTAGTTCCAGAATCAGGGAAAACTGCATTAAGGTTATCAAGATCAGTGTCTGGCTGGGAACCACGATGTGCATAATGATGTTACTCATACCAAAGGCAAAGCAAAACTTTAAGAAATGTTGTTTGCACAATTAGTAAAGACACAAATGCTCCAAACCACACAAAAATAGCAATTATATAAAATTAAATTGATATTTTGTACCATTCCTTACATATACTCACACTCTTCCTTGCGGATCTGCTGGTAAGAGACAAGTGGTAATCTACCCTGTCCCTGGCATGCCAAATGAGTCTAATGATTCAGATCTCTCCCTTACATGGTGGTCTAGCCTATTACAGGGCCTGACAATTGCCATGAATAGTCATACAAATGTCCATCCTTCTTCATCCGCATATATCTTCCTCACCCTAATAATGTTGGGGTGTTCTTATCCTATAGGTTAGTATAATAATGATTTTAACTTATCATCATGTATACCTATTCATTGCCAAGCCAAGTTTGCAGTTACGTGGTATCACTTTGTACAACCCCCAGCCCAAGCACAATGTTCCCAGTTCCACATAGCTCTATTTCATTGTTGGATCACTTACTTATGCTAAGGCTCATAGGTGTCAAAGCCTTATGCTACGTGCTTAAGCTAATGCCATACAGCAGTGGTTTTCAACCTTTTTTTCATTTGTGGACCCTACAAAATTTCTAATGGAGGTGCGGACCCCTTTGGAAATCTTAAACATAGTCAGCAGACCCTCAGAGATCCATGGATCACAGTTTGAAAACCACTGTCTTACAGGATAGGCCTGTAGGTTTCTTGCCTTAGTGCTAAGTAAAATGCTAAGCTTGCTCTATAAACTACATGCTAAAATGTCTGCCCTTCCTTAATTGGAGACCTAAATTTCATTGTTTGCAATAAGACCGGGTATAGATTTACTTTTATTTTGAATTCCATTCATTCTTTGAATTTGCTTATATATTTCTGAAAACCTTGAATCTTTAATTTCCCACAGAAGTTTCTCCAACTTCCTTTTTGGTAATACTCTGTGCCACCATCTTGCATCTTTTATAATTCATTAAACCTTTTTACTATTCAATGTCTGTTTTGCTGGCTTGTGTGATTCCTTTCTTTCCTTGATTGCTAATTTACAAACCTCTTTCCACCAGGGAACCAGATTTCTAAGTCAGGGCAATTTGATGTTTTGGAGATGGCCAGATCAGCTGCTGCTGTAATTTCTTTTATTACATTATAGAATCTGCCTAGCTTGTCATTTGTACAGTTACTGCACAAATATTCATCACGTTTAATCTTGAAAAGGCCCCAGGTAGCTTTCTGAAAATTCCAGCTAGGAACTCTTTTTGTGTTTTTGACAGTTCCTCATCTGTTGTATTCAGTAAATACATTGCTTCCCATTCTGTCTTCTTCTCAGCTCCATTTACTAGCTATATTATTATTTGTTGCAATTCTTACAACCAAAGCACAAAAGGATCCATCCACTGAATTAAATCTAATAGGTGCTCATGTATTCAATATTACCAAGTTATGGCATATCAATAAATTGTTCTAAACATTTACTAATTTAGGTCAGTTTACTTACTTCCCGATAGCTCATTATGACTATTAAATTAGAATTTTATCCTGTTTTTGTTTTTCATTTGTATTCATTCCTTCTTCTTCAAATCCTGATATTTCTAGTCTTTTTTATTTTTCCTGATCTGAGACCATTCCCGTTTCTTCTCCTGCATAGTCCAACTTTCTCTTCCCCTCTCCCAATCTATTAGTTTCAACATTCAACATTTCAATGGGGGAGGGGGGCAGCCAGAGCCAGCAAGCCTGCTTGCCACCCAGCCCGTTTCTACAGCACACCCTCACTGTCCTCAGCCAGACTGTCCTCAGCCCCAGCCCAATCTCCAGAGGACCTCCAGCTGCTTCAATCCCAGCCTCCAGCCAGGCCCCTCTCCAGCCAGCCTCTTCAATTCTCTCAGCTAAACTCCCAGCCAAAGCTTCAGCCAGGGTGACTGTCACAGGGTGGCTAGCCCTGTAAATGAATTAGTTCCAGTTCTCCTATGCCGAAAGGGGGGCTCCCATTTGGCTAATTAAGAGGGCAGGGTAGCACCTGGGGAGATAAAAGACTGTGGAAAATCTGAGGGGAGGGATTCAGTGAGAGAGAGAGAGAGAGAGGGAGAGAGAGACCTGGTGAGTTAGGTCTGCCAGAGTACAGAGACTGGAGGAGGTCTCTGAGGAAAGCTGCAGAGAGCTCCCTGGAAAGAGGAGGGAATTATCAGGAAACCAGTGGACGGCTAGCCTGCTTACTTTCAAAAGCCAAAGCCAATGGCAGGAGGTTGGAAAGGACTGAGAGCTAGGAAGTCAGTGGAGGGGTTAAGCCAGCTGTCCTTCCTGAGCCAGAGAGCCAAGGCCAAGGATGGCTGGAGAGGGTTAAAGCCTGAGGGCAGTGACATGAGTTGCCTGTTGACTTGCAGAGCTGAAGAGATGAAGCCAAAGGGTCAGAGAGAGCTGTGCTGGAGATCAGGGATTATGGTGAAGGATGCCAGGGTTGTGTTTGATGTATTGCCTGGATTCTGTGTTGGGACTTATGTGCAAGGGGGAGTATGTTCTTTTATAATAAATTAACCCCACACAGGTCATTTGGGTTAAGACAGGCTGTTTGGACTGTTTCAGGGAACTCTGAAAGGGGAAACTGAAGCAGGTCCACATGTTATGCCACAGTCAGCAGCAGGATGTAGGGCCGCTGTCAAGGTTCCTTCCCCACTCTGAACTCTAGGGTACAGATGTGGGGACCTGCATGAAAAACCCCCTAAGCTTAGTAACCTTATTACCAGCTTAGTTAAAAGCTGCCACCACCAAAGTGTTACACAAAGAACAGGGAAAGAGCCCACTTGGAAACGTCTTTCCCCTCAAAATCCCCCCAAGCCTGACACCCCCTTTCCTGGGGAAGGCTTGATAAAAATCCTCACCAATTTACATAGGTGAACACAGACCCAAACCCTTGGATCTTAAGAACAATGAAAAAACAATCAGGTTCTTAAAAGAAGAATTTTAATTAAAGAAAAAGTAAAAGAATCACCTCTGTAAAATCAGGATGGTAAATACCTTACAGGGTAATCAGATTCAAAACATAGAGAATCCCTCTAGGCAAAACCTTAAGTTACAAAAAGACACAAAAACAGGAATATACATTCCATTCAGCACAACTTATTTTATCAGCCATTTAAACAAAACAGAATCTAACGCATATCTAACTAGATTGCTTATTAACCCTTTACAGGAGTTCTGACCTGCATTCCTGCTCTGGTCCCGGCAAAAGCATCACACAGACGGAGAGGACCCTTTGTTTCGCCCCCCCCCCCCCACGCCAGCTTTGAAAGTATCTTGTCTCCTCATTGGTCATTTTGGTCAGTGCCAGCGAGGTTATCTTAGCTTCTTAACCCTTTACAGGTGAAAGGGTTTTTTCTCTGGCCAGGAGGGATTTAAAGGTGTTTACCCTTCCCTTTATATTTATGACAGCCACTGTATAATGATGACCAAATAGAGAACTTCAAATCTATTATATGTATTCAGTTGCAGAATAAACAGGGTTTAGCATGGAAGAGAACCTGAATCAGAGAGTAAATAGAGTACTCTTTAATTTCCCATTTTAAAAAATATTCTGTGTTTGATATGGTGAGGAGGGAACCAACAAACATGAAAAAAATGAAAAGCTTTTTTTGGGGGGGGGGGGGGCGGGGGGTATTTTAGGGTCTAGTCTGTGACCCTCCGAAGTCTGTGATAAAACAACCATTGTGTTCAGTGGTTCAGGATCTGGCCCTCAGAGTACAGGTCATCATATTATAGCATCATAAAAGTTCTATATTTGTCTACCAATGACTTTCCGATCAAATTTCCTCCTTTTTTCGGGTAAATAATTTTTCCTTACTACCAGCCTTGCAAACTGAGTATTTTTCTCCACATTAAATTCCTGATCTAGTCTTTTTGCATCCCCGCTCCTCCCACAGACACTGGCTATAATATTTTTTAGTATCCTCACTCACAGGCAATTTTGGGCTTTCTTCACGCTGCCCTTTATACCCTTCTAATATCTTAGTCGATTCCTGACCCTCGATGCACGTAGATCACTTCTAAATACCCACATCTGCCAGAAACCCTATAAAAAGTATAAAGCTATTTACCCCTCCAAAAAAAACCCTAAAACTGCATGGTTTACTCATAAAAGCTATTTCCATAACAAATGTTTTCTCCTCCTGATCCCAGAGTAGATCATAATCTCACTAATCTGTCAAAGCTATCAATTAGATTATAAACTTTTGGAGGCAAGGACTTCTGCAGTTATGGTAAAATATCTAGCACATGTAAGCAACACTTTAACACATACAGATATATTTCTTCCTAAATAGAAATTCACAGATTTGTTTATGCAAACATTCATGAAAGTATCTGTTTAGATGCAAAACTCAGAAAGCCATGCAGCTCTAAAGATGATACATAATTGCATACTAGTCATACAAAATGAATGCTAAAGTCTCAGGTACTCATAATATTTTGCACTTTTGGGTTACCTCTTGAAATATTTCACTGTAATTTCACCATGGTTTCAGTATATTTACTGTACATGGCTTACCACTCTATTTGGAGTACACACAGCTTCATGTAGGGATGGCTCAGTGGTTTGAGCATTGGCCGGCTAAACCCAGGGTTGTGAGTTCAATCCTTGAGGAGGCCATTTAGGGATCTGGGGCAAAATTTGGGGATTGGTCCTGCATTGAGCAGGGGGTTGGACTAGATGACCTCCTGAGGTCCCTTCCAACCATGATATCCTATGATCCTAGACTTCCTCCAGCTTCAAAAACATCTGTCAATTTCTTCATGAGGAAAGTCTGTCTTTTCTCAGGCTGGGTGATTTCAGGACCCATTTCCTTAGAAACAATGCTTTCATTACTTAAGAGTATTCCATCCTTTATAGAATGATCCTATAGAAATTAATAGCCATGAATCAAAACAAGTCCTACAGAAATATAATAGGGTTGTATAGATATTGCTCTAAAAAACAATGGAGTGACAAGCTGATTGAGGTAATATCTTTTATTGGACCATCTTCTGTTGGTGAAAGAGACAAGCTTTCAAGCTTACACAGAGCTCTTCTTCAGGTTTACTGAATAAAAGACAATTCCTCAATCACTTTGTCTCTCTAATATCCTACACCACCACTCTAAAAATTAATACTATTTAAAAGAGGATAGTTTTCTTCTCTATCCTACATTTTTTAACCATTGTGTAGCATGCTATGGCAGGGACGTAGATCTTCGTTAACTTCTATAGGATCATTCAAAAAGCCTATGGAAATGTTATTTTGGACCAAATTCTATCGTGCTTTTCCATAAAAAAAGCAGCACTCACCCTGTCAATCGCTATCTGCAATAAGCTGCCACACTATACCCAGTTTAGATAAAGCTTCCAAGCTCATTTATTTCTTTAACATTTATTGCTAGGATGCAACTTTAATAGGATTGTTATTTTAACCTTCAGTTGGCTAACACATGATAAGATGAAAGCAGACCTCACTTTCCAGTGCAACGACAGACAGGATGGTTAACTAGAATCATCAAAGGTCTGACCCACAATGGCGAATCTCACATTCTCTTGGAGCCAGAAAGACATGGCACTGTTTCACTTAATCTGACTTTCCTGTCTCCTCCAGAGAGATGGACAAAGAAATTAAAGATCTGCCTTGTGCCACAGCAAAGGTGAATGCCAAGCAAATAAGACCTCCTAGCAACAATTCTGCATTATCTCACAAGTGCTCTAGATGCTTCAAAGTAAACCATTATTTCTATTTCAAATGAATAAGTCAGCAGCTTAATGTAGAAATGGGTCTGAGCCAAGCATTGCATAGATCCAAACATCCCTGAAGACAATGAGATTGGAACTGAAACCCAGATCAGGATCTGAATTTTATACTGGCTTCTATTTGTGCTGAGCTGAAATCAAGCCCCTGGTTATGCTCACTCCTAAATGTGGGTGTGGGTGGGTTGAAGTAATGAGCCAGGTTTTATGACCATGTTCCTATCTCTATTTCATAACTAGAGCTGGATGCATAATAGATTTTTCAGTTCACTAGCAATTTAGAAAAATAAAATAAGAAGTTAGTTGCAGGTCATTTGCAAATGGCACTTTTGGGAATTTTTTCAGTGAATCAAAAGTAAAAGAAATAATTCAAATGTAATGTTAAGCAAACGATTCACAAATTATCCAGAGGCGGTGGTGGTGGTGGTGCTTATAAGCTTTACCCCGGTGGTTAGGGCACTAACTTGGGATGTGGGAGAGCCAGGTTCAATTCCCTTCTGTGCCTGATGTGGGGAAGATCTTTTCTTGGGTCTCCCTCACTGCAGGAAAGCAGCCTAGCCACTATCTAGCCAAATGAATATTCATTGTCATCATGAATGACTATGAATTACCACTATTAATGGTTGTGACGGGTCTGGCACCGCAGCGCCCCTTTGTAGCCTAGGGGTGGATGGGGTGTTGGGGCCTCGCCACTCCTACTTTCCCCTGCCCACCCTGTAAGGGTGTTCCAGTGTGGCCCAATGGCTGGTCTCCCTGTACTTGCCCCTTAGTCGGGGTAGCGGGACCTAACGGCTTGAGTCCATGTGTCACCCTGAGTATCGGGTGGTGTGGCCCGACGGGCAGGGTCCACATAAATCACTCCCCACATTGGAGCAGTGCAGCCTAGCAGCTGGAGTCTATACAATCCCCCTCGCAAGCGGGGTAGTGCGGCCTAGCAGCCAGAGTCTAGATAGGTCGCCCCACACGTCGGGACAGTGTGGCCAACGGCCCGAGTCCATATAACTCCCTCTCAGGCAGGGAAGTGTATCCCATTGGTGGGAGGGTAGGGGGTAGGGGGACCCAGGTCTGCCCTCTCCACCGGGTCCTGACCCAGGGCTCTCCTATTGGTGGGGTTTTCCCTCGCGCTTAGCTCAGCGGGGATCCACCCGCAATACGCTGAGCATCAGTGCAGCTTTAATGCTGCCTGTGTCTAAAATGCCCCTGGGTCACTTCCTACCCTCAATGTCACCTTCTCCACTCCGGGAGGAAGTGGGGGGTCCTCCGATCCGTCCTCTCCTGCCGAGACCTCTGTCTTGGACATCGAGTGCATCCCAGCTTGGCTGGCCCCTGGATCCGGGAGCTTTGGCTGTCCCTCCTCCGGAGCTGGCAGTGTCCCTCCTCCTTCTCCTCCGGTGGTCAACCCAGACTGAGCACCTTTGCAGACTTTTATACTTATTCCCCAGTTGGATCATGCCCAGCAGGGCTTCCGGGGTGGGGCTTCCTCTGCCAGGAAGGAAGGGTTAAGCCCTGCGATACCAGTGCGGGGCCACTCTGCCCCGTCACAATGACAATGAATAGTGATTGGTCCAGGGAAAGACAGAGAATGACTCTATAGACTCATAGTTAGGGCAGTCCGCTAGGATGTGGGATATTCATGTCCAAGTCATTGTTCCAAAGGTTATTTATAAAAGAGCAGAACATCTTCTGGAGGAGAGATTGAGAAAGACCCCTACCAGAATAGCTCATTGGTTAGGGTACTTTTCTGCAATAGTGGAGAGCCAACTGTAAATTCTTTCTCCACATCACTCAGAGGGGGGAAGTGAACCTGGGTCTCCCATGTCAGTGCTCTAACCACTGGCGTAAAGCTGATAAGGGAGGCACCGGAACCACCACCACCACCACCACCACCTCCTCTGGACAGTCTTTGAAATTTGTGCTTGCTTTTGTCAAAATGCTTTAAAGTCAAAATGAATTTTGGGGGAGACAAAACCTGAAATGTTTAATTTTGACATTACCGAAACATTTCAACATCTTTCGCTTGGTCAAAACAATTTTGCAAACCTGACCCACGTTTCTAAATAGTTTCAGTTGACTTGAAACTACATTTTGTCAGCAAATAAACAATGTCTCCCAGCTCTATTTATAGCTCATTTATTGGTGCTTGAGTACAAAATTCCAAAGGGTGCCTAGTCTGAGTCAAAAGGATGAAAAATGAATGGAAATAAATAGTTTAGAGAGGTTCTCCAGAGCCAAGCATTACAGGGTGTCATAAATATAAAGGGAAGGGTAAACCCCTTTGAAATCCCTCCTGGCCAGGGGAAAGCTCCTCTCACCTGTAAAGGGTTAAGAAGCTAAAGGTAACCTCGCTGGCACCTGACCAAAATGACCAATGAGGAGACAAGATACTTTCAAAAGCTGGGAGGAGGGAGAGAAACAAAGGGTCTGTGTCTGTCTGTATGCTGGTCTTTGCCAGGGATAGACCAGGAATGGAGTCTTAGAACTTCTAGTAAGTAATCTAGCTAGGTATGTGTTAGATTATGATTTCTTTAAATGGCTGAGAAAAGAATTGTGCTGAATAGAATAACTATTTCTGTCTGTGTATCTTTTTTGTAACTTAAGGTTTTGCCTAGAGGGGTTCTCTATGTTTTTGAATCTAATTACCCTGTAAGATATCTACCATCCTGATTTTACAGGGGGGATTTCTTTATTTCTATTTACTTCTATTTTTATTAAAAGTCTTCTTGTAAGAAAACTGAATGCTTTTTCATTGTTCTCAGATCCAAGGGTTTGGGTCTGTGGTCACCTATGCAAATTGGTGAGGCTTTTTATCCAACATTTCCCAGGAAAGGGGGGGTGCAAGTGTTGGGAGGATTGTTCATTGTTCTTAAGATCCAAGGGTCTGGGTCTGTAGTCACCTAGGCAAATTGGTGAGGCTTTTTACCAAACCTTGTCCAGGAAGTGGGGTGCAAGGTTTTGGGAAGTATTTTGGGGGGAAGGACACGTCCAAACAGCTCTTCCCCAGTAACCAGTATTAGTTTGGTGGTGGTAGCGGCCAGTCCAAGGACAACGGGGGAAATATTTTGTACCTTGGGGAAGTTTTTGACCTAAGCTGGTAAAGATAAGCTTAGGAGGGTTTTCATGCAGGTCCCCACATCTGTACCCTAGAGTTCAGAGTGGGGGAGGAACCTTGACACAGGGCTACTGTCCTTTTCTCAACAATACAACTTAAAATGAACCAAATGTAATGCCTGCAATTTCTAATTCCCCCTCTTCTTTTAATTCCACAACTTAATACTACTTTTCAATAATATTAGATGGCTAGAATATTTTTATACTCACTGATTCCCTTTCTTGTTCTAACACATATCCCCAAGACAATTGTTCCCCTTTGTTCTCCTGAATCTCTAAAGTCACTCACAAAATATTCAACAGGCACTGAAATGGGAGCATCATCATCTTCATATCCTTTAAAATAATTTCTTCACCCAACACGTCTCATTGTCAATACTTATTTGCACTGTAGAAAAACTGAATACTCCAACCTAAATTTGCTAGCTTTGCATGTCCATAACTGAGTTTCTCACCCACTGAATATATAATTTCTTTGTTCATTTCTGTTTTAATTAATACATTTGAAAAGAGGAAATGCATTTTCAAAGATGATACTGAACTACTTTCGTAAAGCACAAAGAAATATATTAGGCAAAGTAACAGATTTAACTTGTATTCAGGTCAAAGGTTAAGTATTGCATCTGTGTCTGTTTCATGCCACTTTTGCATATATACTTGAGATCACCCTCTACAGATACTATGAGAAATGAGAGTGATTGAAGACTAGATTTTACCAATGTTTAAGTCTGGGACAGTGTGACATTACCTAGGATACAATCTGGACTGTTGAACAGCTCAGTCCCATCAATTCTCCAGCCTGTAGTGCCTCTTAAACTGCTTCACTGGGAAAGCAACCACCGCAGGTCTGCTCACACACAGCCTCCAGCATGTAAATCACTCCCTGATATGCTGCATGAGTGCTATGGCCAGCCACTCTTGAATTACACCACAGAGCATCACCAGCAAATTCCCAATCCCAGACTTTCCCCCAGAAATGTGCATCTTGTACTGCCCAGCCCTCTCCTGGAAACACAAGCTCATATAAATTCTGTCATTTCATTAATAGAAAATTATGTACACAAATCTTGTTATCTGAAATTGAGTTTCCCCAACTCCAAGCACAAACCAAGCTGGATGGTTTAGATAAAACAATAAAACAAGTTTAATAATTACAGAAAGAGATTTTAAGTGATAAGAAGTAATGAGGCATAAAAGCCAGGATTTGGTTACAAGAAAATAAAAGGTAAAACACAACTAATTTCTAATTTAAACTAAATAAATTGAAAGCTGTAGGTCGACATAATATAGATCGACTTAAGTTTTTAGTGTAGACAAGTAAAGTCATATAGTAGAATCCTATAACTTTACATATAATATTGCCACTCATATTTTACCAGTACAGTAATGATCAGCAAATTATGAGTTTTCAAATGATACCTCACAAGAAATACTTTGTACAAAATGTATCATAGTCTTGTAAAAAGGGACGAACATAGTAGCATAGACTTCACAGACAGCTACTTCAGATAAACTGGGAAAATTCACAGCATTTGTGGCATCTGTACTTATGACTATAAAGGGTTGATTTTAAGAGTGGTATGGGAGGATATCTAGGGAGCATGACAGTAGCTATACAAATGGATTCAACATCTCTGTAAAGTATATTTAATGTGCATGGAAAAAGTTGGATTGACAACCTTAGTCAACCCTTTTGTAGACGTGGGGCATGTAAACCCCAAAAGGAACAAAAGTTGGGTTTAATGAGCAGTTTGGGTGCTTATCTCGGCTTCTTTAGTCTAGAAATCAGACTGGAATAATCCAAAGAACACATCTTTGTGCAGCCTTTCCTAGTTTCAGACAGGACAGAACAACAATAAGGTATCCCCACAGCACTTCATTCAGAGAAATGAGAAAATACACACGTATGCTTTTTATTATTATCAAGTTAACCACTTCTTTAATACAAGCAGATTTAGGTCTGGTTCAGTTTCAATTTGGGGTAAAGAGATTACTAATTAATCTGAATTGGTGTATTCATTCCTAGGGCACAAACTGAGTGGAGAATGCAAACTTACTCTTCAGAAGTCACTAGAGGTTTAGATGGCAATGACATTCAGTTATATCAATTTGGGCCAAAGTAAAAAGCAGGGACCAATAAATAAATATTTCCATATCACACAGTTTTTTGAGTTTGGGAATCTGAAATGCTTTTTTTGCCATATACACATGCATACAACAGCCTATTAAAAGAATTGCTTTTCTCCCCCCATTGTCATGTACTAGGCACTTACCTAAAATTGCAAACAGGTATTTTAAAAAAATCCCACACACCTCTCACTCAAATTGTTTCCGGATTAATTGGATTTTCTTCTGCAAAGATCATGAGATCCATGATGGACATAATTGTGCTATATATACACACTATAACTACCATTAGACTTGCCAAGTTTGGGACATCAAAATGAAAATTCACCCTTTAGGAGCAAAGCAGCCCTTTTATAAGAACATATTGGGCATACTATGCCTTTTAAAGGTCTGTAGGGTATGATGAGGGATTGCTTTTCCAGGTGTTCTGGAGCAATGTTAAAAAAAACATAAATCTGAGTGATACTATTATCAGAACACTAAATTATACAATTCAAAATGAACAGCTTAAATCTTTCAAAGTCTGCAGTATCTACTGCACAAACATTAGAGCTGTCCACTTTGTAAAGCTAGGCAATACTTTACAAGAAGCCTTGTATAAACTGATCTCGCATGGTGACACACTGAAAGGAGGAAGTCTGTTACTACAGCATCAGCTGGCAAGTGAAATAGCTTTTGCTGCTGTTATAAATAAAGCACAGTGGAGAAATCTAGTCTTCATTTGTTAAGAGCTAGTCACTCCAGAGGCTAGCAATTTAAGATGCATTTTCTCCCTATTTTACATTCACATGCATAAAAGTACTATGGTGCTCATCACTATAGTATCTAAGTGCTGCACAAATACTCATGAATTTATTTCCGCTATACCACTATGAGATAAGCGGGTGGGATTATCCCCATTTTATAGTTGGGAACTGAGGCACTGAGAGACTGTATCCACTAATTGTGGGTGCTCAACTGGAGTGCCTGGGAACAGAGTTTTCATTATACTTAGCATTATATATAAGCTAGGCAGAATTCAATTTTTCTTTTTATGATTTTGATGGATTAATGTATATTTTGAAGCATTTTCTATTTTAAACATTTAAATTTTCATAGTTGTGGAAAATTATTGGGGAGGGGGGCAGGGTTAGCCACTAGCTATTTAATGAGAGTAGACACTGAAATTCAAAAAAGTTAAAAGCTTTATAACCAATGAAACACAAATTGTCAATGTCCCATGTCAAAATGTACAAAGTAAATATCTTTAAGTCAAACTCTAATAAGTTCTCAAGCAGAATTTTTCTTACTTTACCTATCCGTAAATTTTGATGATCATAGATGGGAATACTTTTTCTTCAGTTTGTATGTGTACAGTGAAAGGGAAGCATTCAACTGCCTTAAACTGGATACCATCCTCTCTCTTCCTGCAGTTTCCTGGTACATTCACCACACACCTTCCAACTTCTGCAATAAATAAAGCAGACAACATTCTCCTTTACAATACAAACCAGATTCACACCCAGAACAAGTCCATCCTATGCACCAAAGAAAACAGGGCCCTGTAGAAAAAATGGTATGTGATCATGTCATTTAAGACTATCCTAATGTATATAAACAAGGGGGTGAATTAAGGGTTGAAAAGGCAACCTTAATTTTGGCATTTCCTAACTTCTGAGTGTTTGACTTTACAACCTTAATAGTACTCTTTGAATGTGATTTGAAAAAAACAAAAACAAATTCCATCATGGCACAATCTTATCACATTTAGGGGCCGTGAGGGGATGCAGCATGCCCAGTCACTCTATGGAGATAGTACATGCACAATGTATCCAAGTATAAATCTTAGGAGCTGTAAGAGGCTTGAGCATGTTCAGGGTGTGTGAAATCTTCAGAAATGTTGACTGCTAAAATCTACTTAGCATGTGTTTAATGCAATTTTTCAATATTCTTATAACTTGGCCAAATTTGGGTCTCCCCCCGCCCCCAAACACAGGAACAGCACAAGACACATTCCTGACACAAAGGCCACACACCTCTGTCAAATTCTAAGTCTCTGCCCCAAGCATAGGAACACTAGAGTTTTCCAAAGAAAGTGTCAACAGTTTTATTTGTAAAATAATGCATCTTTCCATAGCCTTGTTCTCAGAAATGGCTGAACAGTTTTAGCTAGAATTTTCCAAAACAATTACTTCAGACACTGGGCATGGAAAATTTCAGCCCAAACACTTAGTTTGGCAAAGTTATAAGGAACTCAATAAAGGATCTTATAATGGGAAGTGTCAGAAAACCTTAATAATAGCAATGCTACCAGGTCCGCCTATAGTGAGGTTGAATTCCCACAGATCCATACTTAATCAGAATCCCTTCTTTGTGCATATGAGGAATTAATCTGACATTTCTAACATTCCAGACAAATGCAGCTCATCACACTTTATTTTTTACACCAAGAATATTCTAACAGCAGGTCAAATAAGAACATCATCCAGTGTATCCTAGTCTATTAGAATATACTCCACACAGAAAGACTGGGAAAGAAGAGTATTTGATTACAATATTGTCTGAATCTTTGTCTGGTTCCAGACATACTTCAGCAGCTTTGGAGAATGTTTACAGAATATGAAGTTTTACGATATGCATCTTTCCTAATTCTAATATATATTTATAAAAATGCTCCAATAATGTTTGTTCTTTACATCCCCATCTTGTGAGTAGCTGAGCACTTTCAGCTTCCATTAACTCTTTCTCACTGCACTCAAAGGGAGTTGAGGGGGCTCAGAATCTGGCAGGAAGCACAGGATCAGCCTCTTATATACTAAATAGATACTTTCATAATAACAAAGACATATGCTACTCAATTTCTTACCTCTGTTACAAGTGATAATTATTGCCAACCTATGGTGCCTGAGAGTTTAATCTTGTTGTATGTGTTTGTAACTGAAGTAACATATGTTTTTGTAAATGATCATCCCTTGCATTTGTTTATAAAAGCTAAATCACTACTAATTTATTGTCCCTGCGAGACCACCAGGATATTTTGATGATGCATACTATGATTAACTGCTAGTGCTACAGCACCTCCTTAATGCATTTACTCCATTGCTCCTGTAAACTCACGTCTTTATCACTTAAACATAGCTGATGTAATCATTATGGTAGAACAAAACTGGAAAGCTACATTGCAAAAAACCCTAAAATTCCACTGCTTAAAATAAATGTTAGAATTATACAGGTGGAAGGGCAGGAAAGATGGTAGAGGTTTTTTTAAAAGATAAAAAATGTTAATTCCTTTTATAAAGGAATTAAAATATTTATTAGCCATTTATAAACATATTAAAATAAGACAGTATCCAATTTTACTGTATGTTGATTCCAGTTGGTTGTCTCCAATATGGAAAAGTGTTCGGGTGACATTTTAATCTTCCATGCCCAGGAAAAATCCAGAACACAGCATTATAAAATAGCAGGAAAAGGCACCTGCTGTACTTTTAAGATGCCTTTAGTGCTGCATGAATTGGTGACATCATTGGCTGCTGTACTCCTTAGCTAAATTGTGAAATAAGCAAGTCTTTGGTTCAAGGATCTCCAGAATAATCCAAATGTTTTATTGCATGATCCAGTGCATGCCTATTTAATAAGCAAGATTTACTTATTCCTCAAAGGACATAAAGCTTGTTTGTAGGTATGGCCTCAATTTATCAATGCATACTGGTAATGTGTACAGATCTAACTTACTAGGATTTAAGTGAAGAGCATATTAAGTTCTTGCTGCAATGAGTCACACAAAAAATAACACATTATTTTATACACATTATAGTAGAGAACTAATCAGTGTGGTTTGACATTTTTAACATAGGTTTTAGTGTCGATATTAGAACAGCCCAACTGTTAAGAGTTTTATTTACTAAATTGCTGGAGTTTATAGTAAATAGCACATCTTAGAACTATCATTGTTTTCCTTCTACATTAAGAAGCAATACAATTAAAAAAAAAGCAGCATGCCTTTATCGCTTTATATTCGTAGGAATTTATAACATATTCTAACGGAGTGACATCTGTATTTTCCTATAGATTTTGCATCACATGTTCTGATCCATTAGTTAAAATACACTACTTGAATGCCATACGTCATATCACACAACACATTAAAACATCTCTTTAAAGCACCATTAGTGCCTCTTAGAAATCTTTGAAAGATTTTATTCAGTGCAAAGTTTACCAGGCACCATTTTTTATGACAGTGGCATACCAAAGGGTAACTTCATTCCTTAAAAGGAATGCTTCTGCTGCTTATACCACCTTGAAACATTTTGATGCCAAAAAGAAGAGGGATTTTTTAAAATGATTTCTATGACATTGAGATCCCTTTAAGGGCTACAGACTATTGTAGAGTCCTATAACTGAACTTCATGTCTATCAAGTGTTTTGAGAGTCGAATTCTTATTTGTGTTTTACGAGATACGATGGCAGATTACTTAAGGCCCTATACTCCCCTGTGCCATGAGGCACACAGGGCATTCATGCTGAAAATCAGGATGAAGTGTACGCTGGGAGTTGTGACAATACCATTTACATCTCCCATCAGGTAGTCATCAGCCCCTCCATTTTGAAAATAAGGCTTGATCCAAAGTTCGCTGAAGTCAGACTGGAATATTAGATCAGGTTTATAATGCGCTTTTGAGATTTCACCTGAATTTGTGGGTTGTAGCTGGACAGACATGGAGAGGGGCAGGGAGGAGAGCCATGGAATATCTTTCCTGGATGGTATGAGCAACCAGTATACACTGAATAAGGTTCACCATTGCGGAGTTTTATGTAGTGAGTGAGGCAAGGGCCTATGGAAATGTATTTTTAAACACACATTTGGTTCACCCTTTCCTTTGAACTCCTACTTTGAACAGAGACCAGGCCTGGGAATTTCATCCTGCTTGGTGAAACTTTCAGAAATGTATGATCAAATGGAAACAAGGGGTTATAATGGTCAATTCAAGTGTCCACAGGCACTCTCAGCTACCAGTATAATATACATAGGTGTGGTTGGGGCAGTTGGTTTACAAAATCACTTTTGTATCTATTAGATAGTACTTAGTACTCTTCATGCAACAGATTTTTGCTTTAGTCTAATAATTTTGACTCCTATTTTAAGATCTTACTGTGCTACAATCAGTAAATAATGCTGCCAACTGTAACTTTTTAATGTTGCAGTATGTGTAGATAGCTCGGTGAGTGTTGACTGCTATATCACAGTAAAACAGAATGATTGCTTCAAGGGTAAAATACATAAAAATGCAAACCTAATCCCAAAGCACGAATGTCCTAATATTTAGAGTTTGCCTTCATCTGTCTATTATCCCTTTATGGCTTAAAAAAATGCAGGCCTTTACATTGCTTCCTTTCCCTCTACAATATAAACAGTCATTTCATTAATGGCTAATAAAATATTGTCTATTCTAAACGTTAGGGGCAGCTCTATGCAGAATTACAAAACTGGAGGCCTAGAAGAGGTAGATGGAAAAGTGCATTTTGGTAGTCTTTTGGAATTTGAATCTTGCTGAAATAAAACTAGTTGACATTATGTATTTAGATGACCTCACTTCAGATACAGCAAACCATTCCAGAACACACATGCTGCAACATGGCCATGAAAGATGTGACTTTGCTTTTAAAATGGACAAAACTGCAAAATCCACTGAAAGTACTGTCACAGATTTAGCTCTCTCCTGTAGCTAACAGAGGCTAGTATTGGCATGAAGTGCAGCAACAGAAGTTAAGAGTGAGTAAAGGAGGGAGAACGTAAGTAGTAATTTCTCTTTAATTTTTCCTAGCAAACTCCACCCCACTCTTTTTACCATTAAAATAATTATTTTCCAAACATTACAAACTCTGCAAGTGTGAGTTTACAGTATAGTCATTTACAGCCAATGCCCACATTGGTTACCAGGGTAACCATCCCAAAGATACTCATAAAAATAAACAGCAGACAGTGGAAAAAAACCTAATATAAATAGAAACCTTTCTGTCTGATGCTTTACCACTGTTAAAATTGTAACAACTATAAAGAGCCCCTCTTCTCACAAATAAATATGGCACTATAAGCATTTCCTGTGTATTATAGATGGGATTCTCTGTCAATTCTTCAGGTAAAGAATAAAAATGCGAAGAGGAACTTCACAATTCACTAGAGTCTTCACCTTTCATGATTGGTGAAATTATAACCTTAACTGGGGCTGTGGGATTTTAAAATGTGAATTCTATAAAGGACATGGCTTTCCTTCCCATCCTTTCTTTTGCATCGTAAGGAAGGCTAAGATAAGGTGGTCTTTGGTTTTGTTTTCCATTAGCTGAGACATGTGTAGGTAATTTACTTAATAGCAGGACCCTATGTCATATGCAGAAGGGTCCATAGATGTGTTTACCACTCCCTGCTGCCGCTTGACTTTCTCCTTACTGTCCTACCAGTAGAGTATCCTTTGAATTATTAATTGTATACAATATTTTTATTTTACATTGCTCCCAAATCTTCAATGTGCCACAGAGTTTTTTCCATATTGACAAGATAACTGCACTGTAAAAGTTGTCACGGGAAAGCTGAGAGTTCTACTAGCTGTATAGAGACTATTAGGCTCATTTGGCACCCACCAAGGCATGAGAAGCAGTCGTGGCTTTTAGTACTGATGTCTATGTGCGTGTGGGTGGGTGGGCATGAGAAAGAGAGAGAGCACATGCACTATATAGTTAATAAAAATATGTTTTATAAGTGTAAAGGAATCTACTTACAGACTACATACCACAATTAGCAGGGGGAAAGATAGCTTGGAATTAATATTGCTAAAATGCAATTTCTAGCACATTTCTGCAGCCCCTGGTGAGGGTGGCGGCTCCGTGCGCTGCCCCCACCCCCAGCACAGTCTTCAACTGGCCAATGAGAGCTACGGGGTTGGTGCTTGCGGGCAGCGCACAGAGACACGTTGTCCCCCTCCCCCAAGTGGCCGTAGAGATATGCTAGCAGCCGGCTGCTTCTGGGAGCAGCGTGGGGCTATGGCAGGCAGCCTGCCTGAGCCCTGCTGTGCCACCAGCCGGGAGCCGCCTGTGATAAGCATTTCCCAGCCTACACCTCGCACCCCCCTCCTCCACCCCTACCCCCTGCTCCAGATCAGGATCCCCCTCCTGCACCCAAACTCCCTCCCAGATCCCGCACACGCTCCTGCACCCCAATCCCCTGCCCCAGACCCCTCCTTCACCAAACTCCCTCCCAGGAAAAAGACTTGTATACAGGGGCCCCACAAAATCTAATAGCCCCAGGCCCACAGGAGAGTAATCCAGCCCTGGTAGTGAGCAATACAGCCCATGGTCCTGGCGGTTCCTGTCACACCAGCCACCATGAATGTACAGACCTATGGATCCTCCAGGTGGCTGCCGGAGCAGAATAAAAATTCCCTTGTGTTTGGTGCGTACTTATTGAGAAAAGGGAAGAGCCTCTGGGGAGAGGGACTGTTTCGGGGGAGGGACTCATTTGCCACTCTGACCCCAAAGTGGGAGGCTTTCGTCCAGGATAAACCAAAGTCTTCCAAGAAGGTTAAAAAGTGGGCTCTGATTTATGGCCTGTATTCAGTCTGTGTGGAGCTAAATAAGTATAGCACAACACTGGCAGATAGGGTTCAGGAACTGGAAAATCTGTTTAAGGCTTGTAATATAGAATTAGAAAAGACGGGTTGCAGAGTGGAGGGAATCAAGGCTCAGAATAGGATTCATTCATCACAGATTGAGAGACAATAGACGCAGGTGCAGGACCTGAACGACCTCATAGCCAAGTGTCAGGGGAGGGTTTTAGTGCCCTCCCTGGACACTTCAGGTTGCAGATATAGATTCCAATCTGCAGTTATATGAAGGCATTTTAAAATTTTATTATCTGCGCCAGAACATGATTGGCTGTTATTATTCTGAGCGCCAATGGGCCACTGAATGTCCAGAGAAATATTTAAACAGAAAAAAAAACCCTCCTCTATTGGCCATCTGGAGCATCATCCTATGACACTCCCAGATTTAGAGAGGCAGTTTGGCAAGGACTCACCCCTATGCTCAAGGTGGCCCTGGGAGCACAGGATCCCCAGATAATCACTCTGAGGGAGATCAAAAATCACCTGCGAAAGTCATTTGAAATTCAGCGGGAAGTTTTCCCATCGTCTGCCCCCAGAAAACGAGTGTCTGTGGTAAATGAGAAGGGAAAGAAGGAGTTCAGGAAAAGTTCTCAGGGAAGTCCCAGCTATTCCCAAAGCACTAAAAGACTAGCAGCATCTCACCAAAATTGAGAAGGACAATCAAGCAGCCTGCACCGGGAGGAACAGAAAGCATTCCACAACCTGGTGTGGAAACAGCTGCTGTGTTTGAAAACAGAGAAGATTTTGACAGGCTGCCCACCGAAGAGCTTCTGCAAAGGTTGGTTCTAAATAAAAAGAGCCAACCAGAACAGGCAGCCACCTCTTCCACCGTATTGTGATGGGACCGGACTCCCCCTCATTCCCCAGATAAGGCTCCCATATTCCATGATAGCTGGGGAAGACCTGTAACAATGGTCACCACGGAGGGAGAGTTCGGGGGAACTAAGCCAACCTATGATGGTAGACATGGGTGCCTGTTTCCCTTTTGTGTTCCATGGAAGAACCTAGAATAAAACCGATTCCCGTAGCAACAAGAAGGATCCTAGAGGGATTTTAATGGGGGTAGCAGCATGAGGCCCTTTACAAGATCTATTAAGTGCACTATACCCAGAGTCAACCCGAGCCGCCTTTGGCATCCAGGGCATCCTGGGAATCAACCTTTTGGCAAAGCTAAATTTGATCATGGACTTAGCTAACAGACAGCTGATCGAGTGCAAGAAAGCAAATCAGCATGGCCTAATACCAGCGCCTCATTGGGTCACTGCCCTGAAGGCGCCAGAAAATATCATTATGCCTAAATGGGAATCTGACATAAATGAAGTGGTAATGAAATATCCAGGAGCGTTAGCTACACACATATTGCAATATGGCAAAATTGTAGCGGCGGTTTGGGTGGATGGACCCGACCCAAGGCCTTTAAAGCAGTATAGGTACCCTGCTGCTGCCATAGAAGGGCTAGAACCTATCATCAAGGCCCTAGTTCAGCAAGGGGTGGTCAGGGAAACAGAGAGCTCCTGTAACTCCCCTATTTGGCCAGTGCTTAAGGCGGACCACAAAACCTGGCACCTAACAGTGGACCACCGTGAGCTAAACCATGTAAAACGTAGGCTTGCTCCGGTAGTTGAGTTGTGTTGCTGCTCTGATAACTGGGAGATTGCTGAGCAATGTTCGGTGGCCGAGTTGATGGTATTCATTGTGAATTCTCACTTAACAAAGTGGGCCCTGTGAAGGCTGCCATCTTCCACCCCACTCTGGTAGTGGCCAAATATAATGAAATTATGGCAGCAATTACACATCAGGGCAAGATGCTTTATTGTGCTTCACTTGGCAAGCACATTCTTTTCAATATCCCTCCATGCAACTTCCCACCATAAGTTTGCGTTTACCTATGAGCGACAATAATACACATTCAGCAGAATCCCACAAAGGCTGCAAAACACCCCTCTATTTGTCATTAGCATGTCTCTGGAATGTGGAGGGACATAAGGAACACAGAATATATCCTAAGTTATGTTGATGACATATTAATTTCCAGCACCACCAGGCAGGCAAATTTAGAGACTCTGGATGCTGTACTGGGAAAGGTTCATGGGTCAGGGTTTATGATCAACCCTGAAAAAGTCCAGATGGCTCTTACTGACGTGACTTATCTTGGAATCAGACTGGGTTCAGAGAGTTGGCACCCTGATGATCAAAGAGTCAGCCTTATTTGCAAATTGCCAGCCCTGCAGGATATCTCTGCCTTGTGCTCCTTCCTCAGTCTCATCGATTTTAGTGAGCTGTGGAGACCTGCTTTGCAGATTCTGCCCCATACTCTGGGTGTGAAGCTGCACAGCGTTGTCCTGGTGCTACCGACATACGTTTTATTCCTTTGTGGATTCACAGGGTACCACAGGATTTGGCCTTTGATAATTAAAGAAGGTTTACACTCTGTGTCGATTCCAAGGCACTCTGTTTTTTTGACCAGCCAAACCAATACAAAAGTGCCAGCAGCTAGACTGTTAATAATGCTCATGGCAGTGACTGTGCCAGCCAAGCTCAACAGCAGCTGCTTCTGTTTTCAGATCTTTCACATATGAGGCTTATAATAACCCAGACTCACCCTTGATCCAGCCATTGGCAACTGATGTATCCCACCTCCTAGGGTGAAACTAAAGCTTAATTAAAGCCTCAGACTGCACCAGTTATCTAAGTTACTCGTTATTTTCATGGATGTCAAGACCTAGACACATCCCCACTAATGATCTTATTCACTAATCTATCAAATGCATATGACCCCTAAAAATCCTTTAAATATCATTTTAAAAGTCCAGTAAGTAGTGAAAAGCAAATTCTTCGAATTTTTTAGCCACAAACTGCTCAAGTAAAAATAAAATAGTGTGTAGGAAAGCATTGGATTGATAGTACTTGTCCTTTTCAATATATTTAAGTATATAATCCCAAGTGATCAGAGAGGGTTAACAAAATGCTGTTAGTAATTAAAATTAAAATAACCTTTTAGTTAGGGAATGACAGACAAGACAATCTGAGGGAGAGAAGGTAAAGTATGACTCTTCAAAGATGAAAATGGAAGAAAATGATATACAATCGGAACTTCAATAAGTATAAATGTGTAGGTATACAGGGAGGGTGTCAATGGACTTATCTGAAAAAAAAAGGAACAGTAGTTAAATCTATGCAATGTACACATGGCATCACAGATATATCAGTACTTTATGTTAACCTATCTTGAATTAATATAAAGCATATTGATGGACTCGTCCCCATATGTTTCCCATCCTTATCTAATCTCTGATCATAATTCATTTAAAAACTTCTTAGGAAAATTGATATTTACATAAGTGATTCTCACTAGAATTTGTTCACGATATATAATAGTTAACCTTTATTATGTAAAAAAAATCTCAGTTTTTCTCCACTCCTGTTAAGGGAGGATATTTATTGCCCACTTTACTGAATGTTTGGTATTCAAAGGTTATATAAAAAACCCTGATCCTGCACACAATTATGCACATGCTTAACTTTACTATGAGTAGTCACAGTGAAATCAAAGTTAAGCACATGTGTAAGTGTTTGCAGGATTGTAGCCTAAAGATATTTGCATTAATTGATTTGCATCTGTACGATGCTTTACAGTCATTACAGATTTGACTGGAATATGGTAAAAAAAATAAAAATTCTTTAAAAATATGGCAGGTAAAGATTGCATAAACAATTTGATTAAAGCAGATCTGCTTATATTTAAGGAGTCTCTTTTCCTCTTAATATGAAAGTATAAACACCATTATCATTAATGGGAGTTACACAGATGCACATGGGAGAGAGAAGACCTCTCAGGGCTAATATATATTAAAAGTGTTTACACACCTGGAAAGTCCTGGAAAAAGATTAAAAAACAAATGAACAAAAAAAACCTTACAGAGCCTCATGACACAGAAACCCAGACACCTTTTAGGCACAGCAAGGCCTGAGACAAAATAATGGGAAAGGACAGGAAACGAATTGGATGAAAAGCAGATGAAGAAAGTAGCTCCAGGATATGAAAGATGCATCATTTAATCCAACAGACTATACATACTTTAACATTTAATAAGAAAATACAAAATTTCAGGATTTCAGTTAAGTATTTGGGGTTCTTGAAAATCTTAATATGATTATAATCACCTTAATGCAGTGCCAAATCCTAATGCAGTTCTACTCATGGTCTGGTTCTGAAGTCCTTGCTCGGACAAAACCTGATTGATTACAAGTGAGACATGCAGTCAGAGAAGAAAACTGGACAGTAACTGTTTCCTACCAAAAGACTGCCGTAAAAGCACACATTCTACTAAGATCATAAAGTGATTTTGCATTTTTAGCAGTTAATTTGCTCTCCTGAGATGAAGTCTTGGCCCCACTTCAGTCAGTGGGAGTTTTGCTATTGGCTTCAACTGGGGCCAGGATTTCAGCCCTGCAGTTAGTACAAAACCGTAAGTTGCCTACAGGTCCTGATCTATTATCACTGTATCTTTGTCATGCCCACAAAGGCTTAGACTAGGAGCTTTGTGCAGATTCTTTCCAGTTTGATGAATTTACCCTGAATTTGTGAACATGTAATATAAGCTCACTTTGGAGCATTCAGTTTTTGAATGGTTAGTAAACAGATACAAAGTGTGGCAGGATCCTAAAGTGATGATGTTGCCCAAACCATGATGATGTTGCCCAAACCATGATGATGTTGCCCAAGCCATGTATTGGATGGCTGCCCTTTATGATAATGATGGCTGTTATTCACTCAAAGATCATGTTTGATGTTGCATAATGAAACAAGTATTTGAAGTACTGAGGAGCTACCTATCTGCCTATTTTAAAAACAAAAGAGCGTATCAGAGGGAAAATTAGTTTGAGGAATGGTTTGTTTAGGTCAGGCTAATTCACATATTGAGGGTTCAGAGCTCGACTTGGACTCAGGCATTATTGGGCAAATGTTGCACTACAGTGACATTGTGAAAGAATGTAGATGAGATCAGAGGAGAGAAGACAAGCTAAAATACTAATACAGGGAAACACTGTACATTTAAAGCACAACCCTCCCTCTCATTAGCAGTGTGTGGAGGTGCACTTCCCCACTGAGAGAGCTCCAGGAGGTACCCAGACAGCTCTACTGATTATTTCGTATGTAGGGAACAAGGGCATTGCTCTGCCACCCCCTATCCAATTTAGATAATCTAGCACCTAGCAAACCATGCAGCCGAGCACAAGCCTCATATTGTCTTCCTGCCAGAGAGTGCAAAGACTAAAATTGCGCTTGGCCCAAGTGCAGGTGTAAAGAGGGAGGTTCCTGGTGCTCTTTCTGACCCTCTGCACACCCACACTGCTCTACAAACAATCTTACCTACAATATGAGGTGTAAATCATATGCAGGGCACCTACCCCACTGGACTGGCCTTTATTTTAGGGGTAACATGCTATTTTATTCCTAAAAGGTTTCCCTTTAACTGAAAAGGCTTTGGAATTTTATTTTTTTAACAAAAAAATAATGAATTACCACAGAGGGGGAAAAAAACAAAATTTGAATTACAGAAGTAGGAGAGGTTTCAGAGTAACAGCCGTGTTAGTCTGTATTCGCAAAAAGAAAAGGAGTACACAACTGGTTTGTGAGCTACCAAAAAAAATGTATAAAAGATTTGTAAAATTTTGAACTTAGTGGATTTAGTTCTTCCCTCCTGAGAGAATAGGATAGAAAGGTCCATGATTCCCTCCTACTGGCCCAACTATAAACATGGAAATGGAAAACTATTTTACTGTGCTGTTGTCCTGCCACTTTAAGAGCGAACAATGGGTCTGATTCATTGCTGCCTTGCTCCAATTTTATGCTGATGTGACTCTGATGAAATCAATGTTGTTACTCTGGTGTAAAATTGGATGGCTGTAATGTTGAACCAAGTCCAATATTCCTACTACAGCTGTAGTAAAGTTGGAACAAAAAAACCCTACAATGGAATACCACCGCAAAACTTGGTAAAGTGGGACTAAAATTTAATAGCAAAGATTAAAAACCTATGAGAAATATGTCATAAACCAACAAGAAGTCTAGAGTTCTAGATGAAATAGTCATTGACAGCTGATTTCCACTGAACCTTCAATATTTCTAGCTGGGTGTCTGTCAATTTGAATTTCTTTCTAGGGCATTTCATACAGACATGCTGAACAGATAGTAATTACAGAAGTAATTTCGACAGAATTTACCTCAGGAATGCTTGTTGGTGACTGATGGCTAATTCAGACAACTTGCCCATGTCCTCATCTGAAGATCTTATGATAGATGTTTGGGGAGTGTTTTCTGTGCATCGGGAGTTACACACACAAATTGCATCAATAAAAAGGAGCTGTGTTATTAAATTCCAATTCAGCATAAAGAAAATTCTGCACATCTTTAGTTCTTATTGGAGACTGTGTGTCATGGTGCTACATTGACTAGACTTCTTCAGAGTCTTAATGTGGTTTTTGAAATTAAGAAAATTACCTTCTATTACTGTACATTTTTAAAATAGCTGCATCAAGCAATTTAGCTCATACCGTAAGACAGAATTAAAAAAAAATAAATCAGTGAAACTTTCCATATTTGTATCTATTTTCGAAAGGGAGATCTGAATGTGGGAGTATCTATTCCTGTCTAACTTGGTAATTAGAAAAAATATACAGATTCTGCCTGCTTATGATTAGCAAAGATCTTCAGCCTCCATAGGCATCTACTAACTTGCACTGAAATTCAGGAGCTCTTTCTAACTGTCAAGTAACATGGTTCATGAATCAAACAGCATTGCATCCCCTCAAGTCAGGCTAAATAGCATGGAAACAGTTTTGCTTTGAGCAAAAACAACAGCAGCACTGTATAATAAATTTAAATAGATTAAAAGTAACAAATATCCAGCAACTGTCTGAACACCATTCTGAAAAAATGTTTATGACCAACGTAGGCCGTGGTGTAATCGAGTGCAAATTTGATAGTCCTAGTCTTGTATGAATTTGTCAGAATTTTGTTCTCATATTGGCATGCCTGGAACTGAAGGATTCTAGATGCAGGATCACCAATGCCACATAAAAATGGATTGTCTACTTTCCATGATACATCAGCACACACATCTGCAGATCACACTGGCTATTTTTGCCACCATCTCATTGTAAGTTCTTATTCAGAATGCTATCCTCTGCCATGCTTAAGTCTTCCTAGCTTTACTGTTTTCCAAATATCTTCTTCCTATTGAATATATCAGTCTTTTCAATTATTTTAACACTTATGCAGTAGGTTGTGATTTGCAGGTTGAATGTCATCTTGTCCACATGAATAACCTACTAAAAACCCCTTTTATAATAGCCCTGCCTTCCCTAAATTGATCTTGATCTGACCATCGTAATCCAGTGTAGCGCATGGTCATTTTTTTCCATTCTTTTCCAAGCCCACATGCCTGCAGAGCTGCCTCTGCAAGAGAGCGGCGCATGGCTTGTGAAACGATGATGCAGTGACAATACTTTCTCTGACATCCTGTGCCTTGGTGCCTATAAAAGACATCAGACATCTAGGAGTTCCCACTGAGAGCTGCACCTCTGGACTGCCCCTTAGTGCTGGAAATGCCGGAAAGGCAGAATTGCACCCTAAACAGTTATAATCTTATGAAAAGAATATATTGCATTAGAAAGAACTTATAGGTTCAGTGTCATGTAAAACTGAATGTTTATTTTTAAATGGTACTGTTTATTTAACCAGAAGAGACATGACACAGACAGAATAAGACTAGATTCATTTCAGTATTAAGACACCGACTTGAACAAATGCTATGTAATGTAACGCTGTGTGGCCCAGTCTCCAGCTGTTTGAAGAAGCTTATTGCATCCTGTTCTACATACTATTTTGACTTGCTTTTGTAATGGTGAAAGTATAAGTACATGACAAATTCTTTCATTTAATCATATGTATTTTAAGAGGGGCATTTCTTGGTCACCTTTTTCAATTGTGAAATATAATATGAAATTTACTATGCAGAACAAGAGTCTATTTGAACTACTACTAAAGCAATCCTTGTCTTTGTCCTTGAGAAGGCTATACACATTTTTCATACCTTACAGCTTCAATGAAGGGTTTGATGTACTTCAGGCTTCAGATTCCTATACTGAAGAGACCTAGATGTAATTCAGACTTCTTGCATGAATCCACATTGGAACTTAAACACTAACCTGTTCTCATTCTCCCATTAAAATAAATCAATAAATTACAAAGTTTAGCTTACTAAATAAAAAAAATTGCCTAAAGAAATCCTTATTTTGTATAGCTCTAAATTCCTGAAGGGTAAAAATGATAATTAAGCAGTCTCAGTTTATAAAGAACAGATCTTGCTAGATAGACAAAGGTAATATTTTTAAAATATTTTTGAGAGTTACAAAGTTGGTAGAAGCAATATATCTGCATTTCAGCAAGGGGAGATTTCACAAGTGACATGGTCAGCAAATGTAGACAAATCCTCCCACCCAGTGTGTAAACAAAGAGCTGCAGCACACAGGGAAGGAAACTGCATGATCTTACCTGGGGTCTCCAAGCTGCTAGCTGTAGTTTTGGTTTTCAGGAGCAATGTGCTTGTTTGATATCTAGAGGCCACTCTGGCACCTGCTGCTGGAATATCCACCTGGGGGTAAATGAGGTAACTAAACAATTTGGTGTCCCTCATTCTTCTTTTCCTCAGAAGGAATTACACACTTCCTATCCTAAACATCTTCAAATTTCACTACGGTTTCTGCAGGGAGTTAACATCAAATACATTTCAATAATTGGAAATAAATAAAATATAATACCAACCACAAGTATCTGAACAATGGGTGAATCAGACCAGTCTAATCTCTGGATTTCAGGCCACACTTCAGACTTCTCTGCTCGCTAATAGGGTCTGCCAGTTTTCTTGGCTAACTGTGAGGGTGGGGGGACCCTAATGGCTGAGGATTCCCCCCACATACAGTAGATTCCACTTATCAACCTCTCAATTGCCAGCAAAAAGTTGCTATTATCCGGCGGTTGCTAATAAGTGAAAGGCAAGTTTGTGAGGCAGCTGCCACACAAGTAAGCACTGGGACTTGCCTTCCCTGGCTACACCCCTGCAGAACTCCTTGCAGAGAGAGGGAGAGTGCAGTCCAGATGCCTAGACTTTCTATGGGAGCAGGGGCACTGAAGCCCACATTGCTGCACAGTACCTCCCTGCACTCTCAGGGGGGTGGGACTCAGCACATCCCAGTGTTTCCTTCTTTGCATACAGTTCGCCAACAGGGTGCAGCCCAAAGACTGCAGGGAGAGAGGTACTGTAGATTAAAAGGGGGTTAGCCTGACTCTAAGTTGCCCAGGGCCTGGGAGGTTACAGAAAGTCATGGTAAAACTGATTGAGACTAGATAGAACCTTCAAAAGGATGTTAGTATCAATTCAATTGTTGTCTAACTAGTCACAATAGCAGACACTACTGTTGAAAAGGTGTAGCCCCAGCTATTAATCAAACGGGTTCTATACTTTATCCAATAGACCATAAGGTATGGGACGTATGGAACAATGATAAATGGCAGTGAATAGATTTAGAAGCCTGTATTGTAGAGCAAGGACAACGATTTATATGTGAAGACAATGTTTTTAAGATTAGCGACGCACGTTTTAATATCAATGAAGGAGTATGCCATTTCAAAGTACATCCTGAAGAGACTGATAAGACTGAAGTGGTGTACATAGGAAAAGGATATGTATGTTTTAGAACCATTTCTAAATATGTAATAACTAATGGAATGTATAATCAAACTGTATATAATGATTCCAACATGTGTGTTTGTAATGTTATAAAAATTGAAGATTGTGATTTTATGTAAACTTTACCAGTGTTTACATGTCAGTTAATTGAAAATTTGAGCGTATATTGACGTTTACACCCCATGCCTATTGGTATGAATTTGTCACTAATGGCAAAACTTCTAGACCATCAGAATATACATCAATTGTTAACAAAGGCTAAAGAGAATGCAAAAAGAGTTTTAATTACTGTACACCGTAACGGGGCAAACATAAAACAATACTAGAAAGAATAAAAAAGATTGGAGAACATCTGTGGTGGGAAACACTGTTTTGATAGTCCCCCCCCTACTAAGATGTTCAATATCCTTTTACATCCAATTATAATAATACAAATTGTGATTTTAATTGTGTTTATATATATATAGTTGGATAAGGCAGGTAAAGCAACAATTAGAGTAGGCAACCCGATAATATCAAATCATACATCGCCTCATGAGGTAGCTGGAGTGGGATACAAGCATTGCCACCAAGAACAAAAATGCTCCATTCGTGGCTGCAGCCCGCTAGGCATTGAGGAGATGGAAACTTGCCCCATATGGGACCAATACTAATTTAGTGACAGCCTCATTGAAATCAACTGGCTGTTAAGGAGGGGACTGTTATGGATTAAAAGGGGGTTAAGCCTGACTAAAGTTGCTCAGGGCCTGCTAGGTTATAGAAGATCATGATAAAACTATCTGAGACCGGTTAGAACCAGCAAAAGGGCAGGGAGGAGAATGTAGCAAGCAAAATAGAGAAGGTTCCAGAGAATTGGAAAGAGCACATAACCATGTGGTTGTCTGGACAATGTAACATGCACAGAAGTGTATAAAGGACAGACTGAAGAGACATTTGGACTCTGCGGGACCACTGAGACTCTGCAGGGAACCATCAAGATACATCAACCATAAGCAGCAAATGTGGGGTCATGGGGACATTGCCCCTCCAAAACTGGATACACAGCAAAGGCGATGCATGGGGGAGGCACTCAGATTTCTCCCTTAGCCCTGCTTCCTCCCTGCAGAGGAACATTCAGGGCAGGGAGGGGTGTGTTGAGCAGTGAGCCCGGAGCTCTGTGCCTGCTGGGCAGTTTCCCACACGTGGTTTGCTTAAGGGGAGGGTGGGAGAGAAGCTCCAGCTGGCACAGAGCCTGGAGGTGCTGCTCGCTCCCAGCCGCCCAGTCCCTTGAGGGGGTGGATATGGAGGAATATTGAGGGGGCAAGTGGCAACGCCAGCCAGGTGCTCTCTGCTAGCAAGTCAATTTCCCCCTCATAGGCTGTGTAAGGGGAGGGCAGTGACCCATTTCTGATGAGCAGAGTCAAGCAGTTGAGCTGCTTCCCAAGTGTCTATGCAGTGTACAGCCCAGCTAAGTGGGCTGGGACTGGGTCAGACCTACCTGAAGGAACCTCTGTGACTGCAGGAAACTCTACAATCCCCCTCACTTCCTGCCCCATCACTCTTCAGCTGTGGGAGGAGGGGTCACTCCATGGGGTGCTGCCCCCTGTCTGCCCAACCCCCTCCCCACTAGTCCTCCCACACCTGACTGCTCACCGAACCTCACCCCCTGCTTCCAGAGCTCCCCAACCCCCTCGCACCTGGATCTCCTGCTGAGCAACACCCCCTACTCCTTCACCCCCTCCCCCCCAAATACAGAAGTCAAACTATACCTATACCATCAATGCAGACCCCAAGGACTTATTCCAATGCCTAGCCAGCTCCATTGTGGGACTTTGCTACTAGGAATGCATAAGCTAGGGTGCTGTTAGTGGTTAATAGTTGCTTGCTTAGGTGTTCAATAAACTTTGCTTAATCAGAGAATGGAAGGCTCTTGTCCGATTCCTGGTGTGCCCCAGTTCATCTACAAAATTCACTCAACAGAGGTACCATGTAGCTCTAGCATCTGGGTTGCAAACCCTCTCCATGCTAGTGCTCTGCCCACAGACTCCCCTCCCAGCCCACAGCCCCTTGCCTCCTGTGTGGTCCCTGTGTGCAGACATCTTTGGCAGGCTGCAACCCCAGAAGGAAGTGCCAGGATATGCTAAGCACAGGCTACAGGCAGGTTTGTGGGGCTGCCGCCAGAGAAGGTACATCCCAGTGCTCTTCCTTCGCTGGCTGCAGCCTCATAAACCTGCCTGTACGTGTGGCCTTTCTTCCAAAAATAGTTGCTAATAATTGGCATGCCATTGCCAATATCCGGATCCTATTAACACTGATAATGGAATGGGATTGGTTCCCACCCAAATGTTGCCATTAACCAGAAGTTGCTAATACCAGGATTGCTATTAAGCAGAATCTACTGTGCACATATCTCTTTCCTCTGACAGCCACTCTGCTCACTCTCTGCCCTCTTCTCTTACCTCCTTCTCCAAGGAGAGACAGTGAAAGCCAGAGTGACCATTGACTAGACAGAAGGGGAAGAATGGGAGGGCATTAGCAGAGGAAGTAGTTTGGCCTGTGTGGAGCAGGAGGGGGGAGTTCAGAAAAGGAACAAAGTTGGAAGAGGATTGTTGATAGAGGGAAAGAGAAGTGAGGAACTGGAGGAAAGAATCAACCTATGTGATTGAAGGTGGAAAGTTAATGAAGTGGAGTGAGGTCCATCGCCGATAAGTGAGCACTAACTGCTGGATTTATTGGGGTATGGCTGCAATGTCAAGGAAGACAAGATGGTATTTGTGCAGGCTAATTGATGGAATTTGGGGAATAGTTGTATGGCGGGGCCACTTTGTGACATGAGGCAAAAAACATACCCCATTTCATAGGTGCTTTGCTGATCCAATGTAAGCAAGTCTGGGTGGCAGCCAAGAGAAGTGGTTTTTGTAACCTTCCTGAGCTCTATTATGCCTCTGTTCTGTTAAGTGCCAGTTCCATGACTGCTGCAGACATTGCACCACGGAAAGTCCAGAGATTTTTGAAGACTTGCCTGAGGGCCAGAAAAATCCTGCAAAGCCTGAGTCTCAGACCTAAAATCTAAATTTAGCCAGATATGGCTTCAGGATAGTTAGAGAAGAAAGAGAAAATGTGATACAAGAGCTGGTGCTAGAGGCAACACTCAGAATTCAGCCTCCCTCTTCCTATCACCAGGCAACATTAACTCCAGCCCTGAGGTTCCAGTGATAGGAAGGATGGAAAGAGAGATGAAGATCACCGTGAGCATCTTTGAAAAGCTCTGCCCCTGCCCCTGCCCGCACTGAAGTCAACAGGAATTTTGGTATTGACTTCAGGGAAGTAGGCTCTATTTTAACAGGATGGCAGTCAAGGTTTGCATTTTGCTCCTCATCTGTATATTTGTCTCTGGCTTCGATAATTATTTGCTAAATATATTATGACAATTTTCTTCAGTTTGTATCTTCAAGACTTTTGTATGAGTTCCTTCCTCCCCCCCCTGAAATTTACAAGTTAAGCATGAGGTAGTTATGTTATGGGTAAATTCATCCTGACATCCTTTTATGCTACTGAAACGAAGTTCCTTCCACCACAATTCTAATTAATGGAGAACGTCTCAGACCCAAATTCCTGCTAGGGAAGTTAAGTATTACCACTGACTTTCAATTGGAGCAGGTTCAGGTCACTATGGCCTTGTATGGTGATTCAGCCTATTCATTATTCCTTACTATTAATATTAAATAAAATAGTATAGTAGGGCAGAAAATCAGAGATACAAATGGAGAAACTCAACTGAGTACTTGATTGATTTTGCTATTTTCTAATAGATTGCCATTAAAAACAAAATGGCATGTTTGTTAAGCCTGGATACTTTCCCTTGTATTCAGATTTGCTGTATTTCTAAATTAATAGTTTATGTCAAAACATCCTGTTTCCGACAGTATAAAAATTATGCCATCTTATCATGACTTTTCCAGTAAATGTATCTAAATATGGTCTGTCATGCTGTCCAGAGTGGCTCATGAGTGAGAATACCAACCTCAAGGCACACTTAAGCAGCAGCAACAAACCCCAAGCACAAACCCCAAGCTGGTTGTGAGTTCTGTACTTGCATTTCACCAACCAAGAAACAAGTATAAACTCCTCAGGCACCAAACTGCCTTAATAGGGAGTCAAAGACAGTCCCCATTCCAATCTATCTTGCCATCCAGGCAAGCTTGACTCTGTGATATATGGACACTTTACACCAAACATCACAAAACATTCAGGTTATTCCCAGTCCCAAAAGACCAGTCACCTACCCCAGGTCAATTTTCTTCCTTAGATCTCATACCAAAGACAACACTTGTAGCGAATTCTATGGTGAAATAAATAGTTATTAGCAATTAAAAAGAAATAAGTTATTTACAAGGTAAAAAGAGGCAAACATACACACAGAAATGAGTTACAGTCTTAGGTTTCAAATATAGAGCTGGCATATTTCAGCAACCCTAAATTTGAGAGATGCTAGGAAGTGGATAAGAGAATGGAAACTGAAGGTATATTGTTGTCGTCCTGTAGTCAGCTCAAGGGGGGAGAGAAGGCTCTAATGGTATTAAAGGTTGATAGATTTAAAGAAGTGTCATCTTGCCTGCTCATTCAGATACCAAAATAGTTCAATGGGGTATTCATCGAACAGAAAATGATATAATTGAATAGAAAAATACACTTAGTACCTTCTTATGGTCTCTAAAATTATTTGTTTTAAGAAAAAAACAAAGCTTTAGATACTGCAAATACCCTAAGCCATCATTCTGGGAATACATTGAATCTTTTAAATATTATTTGTAACAATGGTAAAGAATAACAAAAACTGCCCACAACAGAATTTCTCAGTGTCCTATTTCTTTCTTATAACTGGTTGGGAAATGGAGTGACCTGATTTGATTCAAGCCCTGTGCCTCTGACAGTTCAACTGTACAACCCACAAGAATGTTAATACTAATAGAGACAAGTGTACCCTAAAAGGTTAGTCTACGCTGCATGTTTCTTTTGGTGGAGTGTAGCGTTCATATGCATCTAGCCCATCGGCCTGGGTATAAATAGCAGAGTAGTCAGTGAGGCCATCTTAGGTGAGTAGAGTGAAGACCGGCCTGAAGGGTGTGGGTATGTATGTCAGTATGTGGCCTACACAGATCTCTACTCATTCAACCCCCATCTTCCCACCTCCAATGATAGTTTTGGCAGTGCAGCACCTGGTTGCCTCCCCATTACTGGCAGCTCCCCACTGATGGAGCTCTTCCCCCTGCAGGGAAAGACTCTGGAAGGGGTGTTTCCTCACTGCTTCCACTCTGCCAGAGCCTTTCCTCACTGCAAGGAAAGACTTCCGCAGCCAGAAGCTGCTGAAGCCTATCCCTGCTGCCTGAGTCTTTCACTGACCCATGCAGCTACACACAACCGTATGGATTCAGTTTGCTTTTCACTGCAATGTGGAGCTATACATGCACACTACTGGCAGTGGTATATAGGGTAGTGTAGATGTAACCTAAAATAACAATGTTAACATTGCTTTGGTTGTACATTTAAGAAGTTCAGTACCAGGCAAATTGGTTGACACTATAGTAAAGAACAGAATTATCAGACACATAGGTTAACACAATTTGTTGGGGGAAGTGTCAACATGTATTTTGTAAAGGGAAATCATGCCCCACCAATCTATTAGAATTATTTGAGGGGGATCAACAAGCATGTCGACAAGGGGGATCCACTGGATGTAACATACTTAGATTTTCAGAAGGCCTTTGACAAGGTCCCTCACCAAAGGCTCTTATGCAAAGTAAGCAGTCATGGGATAAGAGGGAAGGTCCTCTCATGAATCAGTAACTGGTTAAAAGACAGAAAACAAAGGGTAAGAATAAATGGTCAGTTTTCAGAATGGAGAGAGGTAAACAGTGGTGTCCCCTGGATTTGTACTGGGACCAGTCCTATTCAACATATTCATAAATGATCTAGAAAAAGGGGTAAACAGTGAGGTGGCAAAATTGCATATGATACAAACTTACTCAAGATAGTTAAGCCAAAGCAGACTGCAAAGAGTTACAAGGAGATCTGTGATGGGGCGCACTCACCCTGCACTGGATGGCAAGGGTTGAACCCTACATTGTGGGCTGAGGAAGCCACACCCCCTTTACCCTACTGGGCATGCTCCAGGTGTACCAGTATAAAAGAGAGCAGCTTGGCTCAGTTGGGGGTGACTACCATGGAGGAAGTACGTGCTCTAGCCAAGGCTCAGTGGAAGCCCGGGACCATGGAAGCTGGGAATGCTGCAGCCCAAGGCAGACTCCACAGCAACCCTGGAGGCCTTGCAGGGTTCAGAGGCACTGGAGAAAGGGTAGCCCGGAGAACCTAGAGGTAACAGGGACGCCCAGACCACAGCAGCAGGGACGACAGCAGGAACCAGCCCAAGGGAATCAGGTGGTGGACCAATGAGTGAGCCGAAGCCTTGAATCAGTGTGTTTTGGTTGGAGCCTTCCCTGTTGACTCAGTGGCCCACTCTATGAACACTAACAGGGCCCTGGGCTGGGGTTTAATGGAGTGGGAGGAGCTGGACCCACCTACTGGGGATGCAATCCCTCCCTCTGTGCCTGGCAGTGGCCTCTAGACCATACTGCCCAGCTGACAAGGGCAAATGTATTGACTTGGGCCACTAGGCCTTACTGCCCTGCGAGAAGAGGCAGACTTCCTGACTCTGACCCTTAGCCCTTACTGCCCTGCTGATAAGGGCAAGTGTGTGGACTCTGGATGGGAGGGACGTAAATGTAAGATATATATGCTTCCCCCCCCCTTTTTTTTTCCTCTGTCACAGGATCTCATAAAACTGGGTGACTGGGCAACAAAATGGCAGATGAAATTCAGTGTTGATAAATGCAAAATAATGCACACTGGAAAAGATAATCTCAACTGTACATACAAAATGATGGGATCTAAATTAGCTGTAACCACTCAAGAAAGAGATCTTGTAGTTGTTGTGGATAGTTCTCTGAAATCATCTGCTCAATGTGCAGTGGCAGTCAAAAAAGCTAATAGAATGATAGGAACCATTAGAAAAGTGATAGGTAATAAGACAGAAAATATCATATTGCCTCCAGAAGCTGGGAGTAGACGACGGGGATGGATCACTCGATGATTGCCTGTTCTGTTAATTCCCTCTGAAGCATCTGGCACAGTTGGAAGACCGTATACTGGGATGGGGGACCATTGGTCTGACCCAGTATGGTCGTTCTTATGCTCTTAATTTCAGAAATGACTCAAATCCTTCTCTCACTGAAATCCGTGACAAGAATCCCACTGATTTCCAAGGATGCAGCACCGGGCACACTGTTCTAGAATCAATCCGGAGTAAAATCTGAAAAGTGACTGGACTCAGTACACTTCAGAAAGTAAGTCTCATCTAGTTCAGTTAAAAGCAAAGGGAAGCTATTTTAATTTTGGCAATAAACAGAACTGCAGGCAGCTCTCTCCTGCATGCTGAAACCCATCTGAATAATCCCACTAAATTAATGGGAGTAAATTCAGGTCTTTGCTTACTTTTGCCTATTAATATTTCTATGTTAGGTGTCACCAGGTTACACTGTTACACATCTAATTTTTTTTTCTTAGCTGATAAGCAAATGTGCAGTCTTGGGAAGACAATATTATTTTGTTAGTTCTGGTAATGCCACAGTTCTGATACAGAGAGCGCCTGGAGAGAGAAACTGCGCAAGAAGCAAGAAAGTTTTATTTCTGCTTTGGTCTCTGATTAGAGTCAATCCTTAAAGCAGAATTACTCCCTGGGATCCGGGCATGGGTGCCCTGTTTATTTTTATAAAAGAAGGGATTGCCGTGCATGCTGTTTGACCATCTCTGTTCTAAGACTGGTGTATGCCTGTCAATGAAACAAGTTACATTTAGAATATACTCACAATTAACATCACTGGTTTCTCCTCTATTGAGAAATCAACTTGCAAATCCCCAAATATCTGCCACTGCTGGGCAGAGGGGTGAGATTAATGTCAGAAGAGGCAACAATACATTTGTTTCTACTGTATTTTAATTAAATGCTCCAACTCACAACTATTTGCATATGCTGCTGGGTTTTTTCCTGAGTTCTTTAAAGAAGACAATACTCCTCACTCCAAACTTCATTACCACCCCCACCTTGAAAACCAACAGACTTGGAAATATACAATAGGCTAAAGGTGTATTACTAAAAATACTAAAGAAATTAAGCAAAACAAATATAGGTGATTATAAAGAGTCCCACTTACACTGTGTCTGTGGGCTTGTCTACACAGTGTGCATTGCACGCTACAGGGGCATGATTTCAATAGTACTAAGTTAGTGTGCACTAGGAACTTTCAGTGTGTGACAACAGGGTATACATGTGCCAGTTAGATTAACACGTTGGTACGCTTTAGAATGTATACCCCTCTAGTGTGCATTGCCACACGGTGTAGACAAGGCCTATCCCATAGTCCCTCAAAGGCAGTGGTGAAACCTTCAGTGCTTGGGCAATGAGGGCTAGCATATAATGTAGACAGCAATTTTTATTTGGTCCAGAGGAAATGGATTAGGTAACTAACTGGTCTTTTCCATCTCTAAATTCTACCAAATTTAGCTGTTACTTCACTATTATCCTGTTATAATAGAATCATAGGATTAGAAGGGACCTCAAGAGGTCATCTAGGCCAGTCCCCTGCACTCATGACAAGATTAACTATTACCTAGACCATTCCTGACAAGTGTTTGTCTAACCTGCTCTTAAAAATCTCCAATGATGGATATTCCTCAACCTCCCTAGGCAATTTATTCCAGTGCTTAACCACCCTGACAGTTTGAAAGTTTTTCCTAATGTCCAACCTAAACCTCCCTTGCTGCAATTTAAGCCCATTGCTTCTTGTCCTATCCTCAGAGGTTAAGAAAAACAATTTTTATTTCTCCTCCTTGTCACAACCATTAACATTAAAACTGTTATGTCTCCTCTGTCTTCTCCTCTCCAGACTAACCAAACCAATTTTTTTCAATCTTCCCTCATAGGTCATGTTTTCTAGACCTTTAATGGGTAATAGTTCTTCCAGTTTAGTGGGGTTTGCAGATGCATATTTCTCTATGTTCATATAATGACATTTTTAAAGCTATATATGACTTTGCAGGTGGCAGCGGATGTAGTTAGACATGAGGATATCCATAGTCAAATCATGTACCAACTTCATGTGCATATGCACCAGAGAAAAAGAGGCTCTGATTTTCTACCTGGCTTTAACATCTCCTATCTTTCCATTCCTACTCCAAATACAGCTACAATTCTGTACTCCATATTGCCTTTTGCAGCAAGAGTAAGCACCACCTGATGCCAATATAATACATCTTCTTCCCCAGCCCCCAGAAAATATCTCCCTTCCCCCAACCCCTGGATTTGTTATAGGCACGCCATAATCACAGGACAGGGAACCACTCAAAGGATGGTAAATATGGGTCCACAACTCTGATCCCCTCTGATTTCCCACAACAGTATGCAGTGAAAGAGGAAGAAATCACCTAACACAGCTGCAAAATGAAGTAACGGAATTATCTTCTTCCTTTTGTCTCATGGCTTCCTTGCCCTTTGGCAATGAAGTGAGTATCAATTATATGCTTTTCATCCTGGCATTACTCTCCACCCTGGTCATCCCTCCCATCTTCTGCCTGGAGGTTGCAAGCCAGGTAGCTACTAGATATAATTGCTCCCCTCACCGTTCAGGAAAGGTTTGGGGTCCAGAGGGTCCAAGGGCTCATTGCACTTTTAATTTATGATGATAAGCTATGGAACTCTTTGATGTTTTAAAGATTCCTAGGAATTATTCTCCAGGTATAAAATGTCCTTTTTGTATTTACTGTCAAGCTTTAATATATTCCTTTAGGGCGACCTATGTAAAATGGTTGCTAGGCAACCAGGCTCCCATCATCTTTCCTATCATAATGCAACAATCAAAGATGAGCATGCCAGGCAGAGCCTCGCAGGCATTTGTGTAGCCTAATGACAGGTCAATTAAAAAAACAAACAGGACTATGCCCTACCTGTCACTCTATCATGTGCAAATTTGACATTACTATGTGTTAATTAATTATATGCACAGCAAACCACACAGTACAAAACATGCCTGCTGAGGCTGCCAAAGTACCAGGCTAGCATCATCTGCTAGTGGCAGTAGGGCTGAGGCACACTACACAGGGAGGAGCAGGCCCAGAAGGAAATCAAATTCCACTACTGAGAAACTGGAGATAAGTTAAGATCAATGCTCACTCTTTGCACCACTTCCAGAGACATACAATCCCAGCTTGCTACTTTCTAGTCTTGTCCAACACCCTGACAACAGCCAACCCCTTTTTTTTGCTCATCTCCCTCCCAAAAACAAACAACAACCTAACTCTCACTGTTGCTCTATAAAACAAAAAGAGAGTGCATATAAATATGTGAGTTTTCTGACTCATCTGCTGTCTATTTTTATCCTGACCGGTTGTTGCAGCAACCCATTGAAGACTGATTGACCACCTCCACCTGAGTCTCCTGCCAAAAACACACCGAATGCACATCCACCTGTATCATCCTTAGCTAACTATTGCCTATTGATAGAATTGTCTGGAGAATACTATCTCTGAGTTCAGGTCAGTCCTTCATACTGGCTTTGAGTACCTGAGCCTCCCTCTGGAAAAACTGTGCATGTGCCTATTGCCTGTCTGTATCAGATAATGTGTGAAAGCAAGCTGTTGATAAAATGGTCCCTAATATCATTTGGGAATTTCATTAACATGCTGCTTATAAGACAGAGAATGTTTTTGCTGTTAAGGCACTGGACTGGGCCTCAGGAGATCTGGGTTCAAATCTAGTTCAGCCACAGAGAGGTTGTCTGCATAAAAGGGGTGTAAATTTTAATTTGTACCAGCATAGTGTGCACTAACTGGTCTGTATGGCCCATGCTGTCACACACTAAATGTTCCCTAGTGAAATCAGCACAGTTTGAAATGGGACTACATTAATATGCACCAGGGAACTTTTAGTGCACGTCCAAGGAGTCCACCAGTTATGCACAACATGCAAGTGCAGTCTAAAATGTATACCCTCTGGTCTGGAATAATGCATCATGTAGACAAGCTTGGATTTTGTGAACTTGGCTGAGATGAGAGGGCATCTGGGGTCTCCCTGGCTGCGTGGAGGGTTCCTCCTTGTGAGGTGAGGCTTTGCGCTGACCCCGATGGTGGGGTGTTGTCTCGGGTTGCCCCTTCTGGTATCCACTCCAACTGCTAGTCAGAATCAGGTTGAGGTTGGAGACTGGAGCCCAGAAGCAAGGTGTTGTCTGGAGTCACAGCAGGCCAGAAGTCTGTGTGGTTGCCCAGACAACTTACTGGGGCACTCTTCAAGGTTAAATAGTGTATTTGTCCAATCAGAGGGCCACAGGATGCAGTCACTGCAGACTTTTTAGGCAGTACTTCCTGTGACACCTAATCTCCACAGTGCTCTTTGGAGATGGCTCTGCATGATCTGGACAAACTGGAGAAATGGTCTGAAGTGAATAGGATGAAATTCAATAAGAACAAATGCAAAGTACTGCACTTAGGAAGGAAAAATCAGTTGTACACATACAAAATGGGAAATGACTGCCTAGGAAGGAGTACTGCGGAAAGGGATCTGGGGGTCATAGTGGACCACAAACTAATTATGAGTGAACAGTGTAACACACTCTTGCAAAGAAAACAAATGTTGTTCTGGGATGCAGGAGTGTTGTAAGCAAGACACGAGAAGTAATTCTTTGACTCTGTTCTATGTTGATTGGCCTCAGCTGGAGTATTGTGTCCAGATCTGGGTGCCACATTTCAAACTCAATAAGTTTATGGAAGAGATGGTATGATGGGATAACATGATTTTGGTAATTAATTGATCTTTAAATATTCATGGTAAATAGGCCTAATGTCCTGTGATGGGATGTTAGATGGGGTGGGATCTGAGTTACCCAGGAAAGAATTTTCTGTAGTATCTGGCTGGTGAATCTTGCCCATATGCTCAGGGTTTAGCTGATCGCCATATTTGGGGTCGGGAAGGAATTTTCCTCCAGGGCAGATTGGAAGAGGCCTGGAGGTTTTTCGCCTTCCTCTGTAGCATGGGGCACGGGTCACTTGGTGGAGGATTCTCTGCTCCTTGAAGTCTTTAAACCATGATTTGAGGACTTCAATAGATCAGACATAGGTGAGAGGTTTTTCGCAGGAGTGGGTGAGATTCTGTGGCCTCCGTTGTGCAGGAGGTCAGACTAGATGATCATAATGGTCCCTTCTGACCTTAGTGTCTATGAAGCTATGAAAGATGTGGACAAATTGGAGAAAGTCCAGAGAAGAGCAACAAAAATGATTAAAGGTCTACAAAACATGACCTATGAGGGAAGACTGAAAACAATGGATTTGTTTAGTCTGTAGAAGAGAAGACTGACTAGGAGGAGGAAGAAAAAATGCTCTCCTTAACCTCTGAGTATAGGACAAGAAGCAATGGGCTTAAATTCCAGCAAGGGTGGTTTCGGGTTAGGTTGGACACTAATGTAACCTTTCTGTCAAGTGGAGTTGAATTCAGTATCTAGGGGTTTCTTTTCAACCATACAACACAGAACCGGCTCAAGTAACCTGGGCACCTCTGAGAGGCAATACTTCCCCACTCGCAAGCACTGAGTCTGAGTGTAGAAAAGAAACTTTTAATGAAAGGACAGAAGTCACCTGACATTAATTAGGGATAATGCCACAAGCAGGATTCATAATCACAAAACTGTGAGCAGGACACCCACCTTAGAGTGCATGAGCAGTGCCTTCTGCCTCATGTTCTTGAATTCTACAACTGAAACTTTCCTTTTCTGTTCCCCTCTCTGCTCCCTCACCATACCCCACTCACAGTGGTTGGTCTTGATCAGTGAAAACGTGGGGTTCAGAGTGCATCTGTGTGAGTTTGCTTCCCACTCAGGGAAGAAGACACCTTGCTTGCTCCACTATCTGAGCACTTGCTCTGGCTGGCTGCCCTGCTAGCCACACATTCCTCTCTGGTGGCTGCCCCGCCAGCTGCCATTCCCCTTGCCAGCAGTCACCTTCTACCACCTGCCTCTCTTCTGTGACCTCTGCAAGTTAGTCTCTTGAGATTTTACCAGCTCTTAGTGATTTTCAGCTCTTAGGCTGAGCAAAGACACTGTCCCACCACAAGTGATTGTCAGCTCTTTTGAGCACTTAAAATAACAAAAGGCTCCTAATGGAGCCTATTTACCTCTATCTTTGAACAGTGGGGAGAAACAAGTTAAACCACACCGGGGACCCTTAGGGAGAGTCCACACCTCATGGATGGTGTACCTGTCTCCACCCTTCTTACTTTCACAGGGGTCTGGCATTCAGGCCGCTGCCTTAATGAAGTCCTTTCAGCTGAGGGTGACCCCTTCATTTGGAACAGGTTAAGCACAGTTCTGTTCCCCTTTACTCATGCAATAAAGACAACAACATTGATAACATTTCACTACCCCTGCATTCAGTGCTAAAGTGATTTGTAACCCAACACCAGCCAAAGCTGACCACTTTGAACAACGCTGCTCTATCTATGAGATAGAGCACACCCTCTACTCCGGGCTCCAGCCCAGGGACCCTAATAGTATTAGCTATGGTAGCTGACCTTTTAGAAACATGACATGTACAATTCTCTGGGCTACTTCCCCCACAGCAGCCCTCACTTCCTCAAGCTCCACTTCACCCTTACCTCAGGGACTCCTTCCTTGTGCCTGATATGGTGTGTACTACTCAGCCTCTCCAACAGCGCAACTTCCTCCCACAGCTCCTGACATGTGCACCCACCTTACTAACTGGGAGGCTTTTAACTAGTTTCAGCCAGCCCCTGATTGGCTTCAGGTGTTCCAGTCAACCTAGCCTTCTCCCTGCCTTCTGGAAAGTTCTTAATTGGCCCCAGGTGTCTTAATTGACCTGGAGCAGCTGCCACTTCACTTATCCTGGTCCCAGGGATTTGTTTAGCCTGGAGCTAATATATCTATCTCCCACTACTTTTCTATAGCCATCTGGCCTTGCCCCGTCACAGCATATAGTTAACTTTAATACATCAGTATTGCCAACTCTCACAATTTTATCTTGACTCTAGCAATAGGTGCCTGATTTCTTACCTGTCTTATGAAAACATGATGAAAAACGCCAACTCATGAATTTTCCCTTATTCAAAATGGCCACTGTCTCCTATTACTGTCCATATGGCTGAAACCAGCAAGATAGACTGTAGAGAAATGGCAGCTATCTGAATGTGGAAGTGAGGCTACCCTTAGTAAAGCTGGCTGCACCTCCCACTGTTTTTAATGCAATTCATGCCAGTCCAGAGGTAAATGTCTGCCACTTTGTGTTCCAGGGGGCTGGAGAGGACACAGACTGCGAGGAGAAGCAGAGACACTGTCAAGGCTGATTCCCCACTCTGGCACTTCAAGTGCAGAAGGTGGGGGCCCGCAAGGATTTTAAAAATTAATACTGGCTAATCCAGGCTGGTATTAAACTCCAAAGGTCACAGCTTCTCTCTGACCCTGGATAAGTAGATGTTGTCACCACCTAAGTGCAAAAATCCCCTTTTTAGAGAACCCAGAAAGGCACACTTGGGAATTCCTTCCTGTGTGGTACCCTCAAGCCCTTTAACACCCCCCACCACCTCCAGGGAAGAGCTGAGAAAGAAAAACAAAGGAAATCTGCTGTTGCCACCAGCTAATTAAACAACATGTGCACAAACCTCTTAGGATACCAAAAATCCAATCCTGTTCTTTAAAAAGGTAAATTGTATTAAAAACAACAACAAAAAAGAAAATATATCTGGAACTTAGGCTTTTGCTAGACTTAATAAACCCAATTACAAAATAAGCATCAAGATAGCTCTCTTCAGGTTCAGCTTAAAGATTACAGGCAAAACAAAAGCATCTGGGGTTAGCACAGAGGAGTCCACAAGTCGATAAGAAATAAGAGAAATAACCCTAATCGCATCTTCCTAGACATTCCCTGATTTAATTACATAATTGGGGTTTCAGATAAGTAGGGCTGAAGTATGATTTGATGCTTTTTCTTACCTGGCTTTAAAGCTTTTTATAGCATACCTCCAGCCCTGTCATGCTCTGTCCCCTCTCTCAGGAGACAACAACAGACAAAGGGAAGGTTTTTTAAAAAAACAAATTTTAAAAAGTTCTAGTCTTCCCGTTAGCTATTTTGATCAAGTGCCCACTCCCTTTCTTTTATCTATGGGCTTTTTTAACCCTTTACGGTAAAGCAAGGAGAGAATAGCTACCAACAGGGATTTTGTAGCTAACTGGCTGGGTGGGTGTCCATAAAAGGGAGCTATTTCCCCCCTCCCCTTCATTTGTTACAGACACTATGAATGGTGGGTGGTGAGAACAAAGAAGAGCAGGGAGTGGGAGGCACATTTAAGGATTTCAGGGGAATGTGGAGAGGAGGGAGGTCAGGAACAGCAGGATGCAGGGGAGGAGTTGGGGGGAGGGGAGAAGTGCTACCCAGTCTCGGTCAGAGAAGTGGGGTGGAGGTCAAGAGTCAGGCAAGTGTTAGTTCTTGCAAATGGCTAAACCAATCCTATATTGTTTTTACTGTGACATTATTGCTTATATGAACAATGGATATACAGTAAGTTTAAAGTTTTTTAATGTGTATATCTATAATTCAGCCCTAAAAAGAAATATAAGTTCTGGGTGCAAGTGTGACTCACCATGTAATAATTAGGTCAGCGGTTCTCAAACTATTTACAATCCAGCCCTGATTCTATTACAGGAAAAACTAGGAGGGCAGAAAGTCAAGACAGTAATAGGAAATGGATGCTAGGTCCCCCCTCTTAGGGGTGTGGAAAGGGTAAGTGGAGTTTCCACCTGAGTAGCTAGGGGGAGGTGTGCATTTCTGTGTGCATTTAAGGTTGACTTTTAAGTAAAATAGATCAAAGCATGCTAGGGAACTGTTTGTGCATGGCAGCAAGGTCCACACAGACCCTTGGTGTGCAGTAGATTCACATTGCAGATTGAAGTGAATGAAATGGTCATGCACACAAGCCCTAAAAATATGATTTGATGGTTCTAATTATTTTAGTGCCAATCTCATAATTTTTGGCGGTCTGATTCATGAGTTTTTTCTCGATGAGGTCCAACTGACAAGTTTTGATTTCTTGAGGTTGGCAATACTGCTACAGTAAATAGCCCTATTGCAATCAACAGGGCTACTCTTAGTAGTAAAGTTAAGCATGTGTTTGCAGGGTCCAGGCCCTAGTTATAATTCTAAATAGTCTCCAGTAAAGCTAGAAAACAGGAAATGTAATAATGTAACAGTCTACATCACACAGAGATGTCCCTACCTCAGAACATTTTCCTACCTGTCATGGTTCCTTCCCCACTCTGAACTCTAGGGTACAGATGTGGGGACCTGCATGAAAGACTCCCTAAGCTTATTCTTACCAGTTTAGGTTAAAAACTTCCCAAGGTACAAACTTTGCCTTATCCTTGAACAGTATGCTGCCACCACCAAGCGTTTTAAACAAAGAACAGGGAAAGAGACCATTTGGAGATGTCTTCCTCCCAAAATATCCCCCCAAGCCCTACACCCCCTTTCCTGGGGAAGGCTTGATAAAAATCCTCACCAATTTGCATAGGTGAACACAGACCCAAACCCTTGGATCTTAAGAACAATGAAAAATCAATCAGGTTCTGAAAAGAAGAATTTTAATTAAAGAAAAGGTAAAAGAATCACCTCTGTAAAATCAGGGTGGTAAATACCTTACAGGGTAATCAGATTCAAAACATAAAGAATCCCTCTAGGCAAAACCTTATGTTACAAAAAGACAAAAACAGGAATATACATTCCCTCCAGCAAAGCTTATTTTACCAGCCATTAAACAAAAAAAAATCTAACATTTTCTAGCTAGATTACTTACTAACTTACAGGAGTTGGAAGGCTTGCATTTCTGGTCTGTTCCTGGCAAAAGCATCACACAGACAGACAGAACCCTTTGTCTCCCCCCGCACCTGATTTGAAAGTATCTTGTCCCCTCATTGGTCATTTTGGGTCAGGTGCCAGCGAGGTTAACTTAATTTCTTAACCCTTTACAGATGACAGGGTTTTGCCTCTGGCCAGGAGGGATTTAAAGGTGTTTCTTCCTTTTATATTTATGACACTACCTAATTCTTACTAATTATCACCATGCAAAGCTTTCCTTTTAGGATAACCTTTTCCCCCTGCATGCCTTTTTATGCCTGGCCATTTATATTTGGCAGTCAAATTGCTTCAGCCCTAAAATAGCCATTTTGCAATGAGCTTTTTGCTGAGTTTTCCTCTTATTGCTGAGAGGGTATAAGCTGACACTGAAGAACGTGTGTGTACAGTGTGTTGGGGATGAGGTGTTGAAAGAAAAGGAGAGAGGCTTGACAGTAGTGGTGATCATGGTTATGAAAATAAGAGTGAGCAGAGGAATGAGTTATACAGTCTTAACCTTCAAAGAGTTTAAAAATAGAGGGTTTCTTTTCCATTTAGAAAACAAAACTTTACACACTGGCCTGGTTTGGATAAGGTGACCAAATTGTCCCCTCTAGACTTACATTCACTGGGATGCAAAATGCAATGGTGCAATACACAGCCATTAGCTAGGGAAATGTTAATATTGCTGTAAAGTGAGCCTGACAGAAATGCCATATCTGTAAAGCTGATTTATGCCAGGACCTCCAAGGCTTATTTTGGCAGAATAGAACAGCTCTTAGAAGTTTTGGGTCCAAAAATAGGGGAAAAAATAACATCCTTGTAAAATTTCACTTTTATTTTACAAAACTGAAAGAACGTGTTTTTTCATAAAAACAAATTGGTATATTTGTGAAATAACTGGTACATGTCACACTTTGGCACCAATGACATCTCTTGCATTTTAAAAATTTGTTTTGAAATCTCATCAGAAGCTGCCTTAAAAAGATCTGGTTTGTCAACTTGAGTCAAGCACTTTGTGTTTTAAACCCCCTAATTCTGCATAGCATTTCTCTTCAAGGAATAATTCCAATGCACCGTCAAATAATATTAGGGACTTGATATGCAGATTTTACATCTCATTGAAATTGTTAACACCACAGAGCTTTACCAAGAGAGATCACAACAAAGCAAAAATACATAAATACATTAATTTTATAATTGTGTAAAATACAGGAAATCTTGGGAAAGTCACTTCTCTCTTAGGGCACGTTTACTAATTTCGCTATAAGCAAAATGTGGGTTTTTTTAAATTACAACAAACTGCTTTTTAGTTAAAAAAAACTAGTTTTTCAAGGTAGTGGTAAATGTAAAAGGTAATACCATGTTGTTCTGCTCTTACCATTAGCCACGTAATCTTCAACATTTGGTGTCACGGTCAAGAACCATTCTTCTGTTTTGATTGTGATTACATTCACAAAATCAAAAATGATCAGATTCTGATTAAGGAGACAAGATAGTCATCCTTCTTGGATGATTTAAACAAAAGAAATCCTGCATCTTGGCAGGGGTTTAGACTAGATGACCCTTTTGGTCCTTTCTAACTCTGTGATTCTATGGTTCATCACCGTGCTACTCCAGTTGTATGCTTGTATAAATACATTGACTTAATCTCTGTCTTCTTAGGCCATTGGACTGTTCCTGCTAAGAAAGCTGCACATGTAAATAGGAGTTTGTAGGACAGATGCCCTTTGCTTGAATTTGTTTTTGGTCTGCAGATGTGATTACCAAAAAAAGCCTAAGTGATTTAGGAGCAAAAGTCCCATTGAAAGTCACTGGATATTACGCTCCTAAATTACTTTTAATACCTTTGAGAAAAAGCACTTGTTATGAAAAATAGGAAAGGATAGAGTAACCAGGTAAGAGATGATCTAATCAACCTAGGCATCCAGTCCCCACTTTCTGAAGAGGTACAAGCCTTGGTTTAGTGGGGAGAAAAAATCTCTTGTCTCTTTGCACTAAAGATGACAAAGAACATACATGAATAAACAGGAAAATACACAGAATTTTGCCTCATATTATATACTACTTGGCTCATCATGTCATAAAATTCCCTATTTTTAAATATATTTTTTTATATATCACACTTAAATTGCATCATATAGGATTGTGGGGATACGTCTCAGTTGTGGTAATTTCAGGTTGTTATAAATATGCTTTTGTTGAATTTTAGGAGATACAATGACTTTCGTACACATGGGACATAGAGGATAACAGCTCATATAATTATGATTTTGGTTGTTCATTTTACTAAATAAAGCCGAGGTCAGTTTGACCTAAAGGCTGACCACTGATTAAATGGGAGGGCATTGTATGCAGGGACATGACAAGGCTGGGCTTAGTGGAGGAATAAGGCATGAAAAGGAATGAATGGTGACACTATCTGCAGAGATGCTCCATGATGAAACAGATTTTATAAAATGAAATATTCAAACAAATTAAAGAAACTCCTAGGAAATCTGCTTTCTCCCAATAAATGATGGGCGTGAAAAGCTTCAAGGAGATTAACTCCTCCTGAGCCACATATCTGCATTTATCACCTCCATGTCTGATTGTACAGTCTCTGGCGTGCAGGTTTGTGACCTCTATTTTTCTTTAATACACTAGAATGCATACAGCTAACTCTTAATTATTGTGATTTTTGTCTTGCACAGAGTATTTGGTAGAAATTTTAATTGTGAATTTAGGGAGAAGGTACTGCATTCTAATCTTGAGAACTGTTTGGTTAGAACGCAAACACCCTGTGACAGAATGTGGGTAGCCTTGACTGACTCACCACTCTGTGCTCTTTGTAAGCTTTCCCACAGGGGCCAAACTAATGGAATTGATTAAGCACCAGGTGATTAGGTGACGGAGAGACTGCCGAGACTCATCAAGCCCTTGGATCGCTACCCCTTCCTGCTTCTCCACGTGGGCACCAATGATACTGCCAAGAATGACCTTGAGCAGATCACTGCGGACTACGTGGCTCTGGGAAGAAGGATAAAGGAGTTTGAGGCGCAAGTGGTGTTCTCGTCCATCCTCCCCGTGGAAGGAAAAGGCCTGGGTAGGGACCATCGAATCGTGGAAGTCAACGAATGGCTACGCAGGTGGTGTCGGAGAGAAGGCTTTGGATTCCTTGACCATGGGATGGTCTTCCATGAAGGAGGAGTGCTGGGCAGAGACGGGCTCCACCTTACGAAGAGAGGAAAGAGCATCTTTGCGAGCAGGCTGGCTAACCTAGTGAGGAGGGCTTTAAACTAGGTTCACCAGGGGAAGGAGACCAAAGCCCTGAGGTAAGTGGGAAAGCAGGATACCGGGAGGAAGCACAGGCAGGAATGTCTGTGAGAGGAGGGCTCCTGCCTCATACTGAGAATGAGGGGCGATCAGCAGGTTATCTCAAGTGCTTATATACGAATGCACAAAGCCTTGGAAACAAGCAGGGAGAACTGGAGGTCCTGGTGATGTCAAGAAATTATGATGTGATTGGAATAACAGAGACTTGGTGGGATAACTCACATGACTGGAGTACTCTCATGGATGGTTATAAACTGTTCAGGAAGGACAGGCAGGGCAGAAAAGGTGGGGGAGTAGCACTGTATGCAAGGGAGCAGTATGACTGCTCAGAGCTCTGGTACGAAACTACAGAAAAACCTGAGTGTCTCTGGATTAAGTTTAGAAGTGTGAGCAACAAGGGTGACGTAGTGGCGGGGGTCTGCTATAGACCACCGGACCAGGGGGATGAGGTGGATGAGGCTTTCTTCCGGCAGCTCGCAGAAGCTACTAGATCGCACGCCCTGGTTCTCAGGGGTGACTTTAATTTTCCTGATATCTGCTGGGAGAGCAGAACAGCGGTGCATAGACAATCCAGGAAGTTTTTGGAAAGCGTAGGGGACAATTTCCTGGTGCAAGTGCTAGAGGAGCCAGCTAGCGGGGGAGCTTTTCTTGACCTGCTGCTCACAAACCGGGACGAATTAGTGGGGGAAGCAAAAGTGGATGGGAACCTGGGAGGCAGTGACCATGAGATGGTTGAGTTCAGGATCCTGACACAGGGAAGAAAGGTAAGCAGCAGGATATAGACCCTGGACTTCAGGAAAGCAGACTTCGACTCCCTCAGGGAACAGATGGGTAGGATCCCCTGGGGGACTAACATGAAGGGGAAAGGAGTCCAGGAGAGCTGGCTGTATTTCAAGGAATAAGAAAAAAGCTAATGTACTCAATGCTTTTTTTGCCTCTGTCTTCACGAACAAGGTCAGCTCCCAGACGGCTGCGCTGGGCATCACAACATGCGGAATAGATGGCCAGCCCTCTGTGGAGAAAGAGGTGGTTAGGGACTATTTAGAAAAGCTGGACGTGCACAAGTCCATGGGGCCAGACGAGTTGCATCCGAGAGTGCTAAAGGAATTGGCAGCTGTGATTGCAGAGCCATTGACCATTATCTTTGAAAACTCGTGGCAAACGGGGGAAGTCCCGGATGACTGGAAAAAGGCTAATGTAGTGCCAATCTTTAAAAAAGGGAAGAAGGAGGATCCTGGGAACTACAGGCCAGTCAGCCTCACCTCAGTCCCCGGAAAAATCATGGAGCAGGTCCTCAAAGAATCAATCCTGAAGCACTTACATGAGAGGAAAGTGATCAGGAACAGTCAGCATGGATTCACCAAGGGAAGGTCATGCCTGACTAATCTAATCGCCTTCTATGATGAGATTACTGGTTCTGTGGATGAAGGGAAAGCAGTGGATGTATTGTTTCTTGACTTTAGCAAAGCTTTTGACACGGTCTCCCACAGTATTCTTGTCAGCAAGTTAAGGAAGTATGGGCTGGATGAATGCACTATAAGGTGGGTAGAAAGTTGGCTAGATTGTCGGGCTCAACGGGTAGTGATCAGTGGCTCCATGTCTAGTTGGCAGCCGGTGTCAAGTGGAGTGTCCCAGGGGTCGGTCCTGGGGCCGGTTTTGTTCAATATCTTCATAAGTGATCTGGAGGATGGTGTGGATTGCACTCTCAGCAAATTTGCGGATGATACTAAACTGGGAGGAGTGGTAGATACGCTGGAGGGCAGGGATAGGATACAGAGGGACCTAGACAAATGGGAGGATTGGGCCAAAAGAAATCTGATGAGGTTCAATAAGGATAAGTGCAGGGTCCTGCACTTAGGACGGAAGAACCCAATGCACAGCTACAGACTAGGGACCGAATGGCTAGGCAGCAGTTCTACGGAAACGGACCTAGGGGTGACAGTGGACGAGAAGCTGGATATGAGTCAGCAGTGTGCCCTTGTTGCCAAGAAGGCCAATGACATTTTGGGATGTATAAGTAGGGGCATAGCGAGCAGATCGAGGGACGTGATCGTCCCCCTCTATGCGACATTGGTGAGGCCTCATCTGGAGTACTGTGTCCAGTTTTGGGCCCCACACTACAAGAAGGATGTGGATAAATTGGAGAGAGTCCAGCGAAGGGCAACAAAAATGATTAGGGGTCTGGAACACATGACTTATGAGGAGAGGCTGAGGGAACTGGGATTGTTTAGTCTGCAGAAGAGAAGAATGAGGGGGGATTTGATAGCTGCTTTCAACTACCTGAGAGGTGGTTCCAGAGAGGATGGTTCTAGACTATTCTCAGTGGTAGTAGAGGACAGGACAAGGAGTAATGGTCTCAAGTTGCAGTGGGGGAGGTTTAGGTTGGATATTAGGAAAAACTTTTTCACTAGGAGGGTGGTGAAACACTGGAATGCGTTTCCTAGGGAGGTGGTAGAATCTCCTTCCTTAGAAGTTTTTAAGGTCAGGCTTGACAAAGCCCTGGCTGGGATGATTTAATTGGGGATTGGTCCTGCTTTGAGCAGGGGGTTGGACTAGATGACCTCCTGAGGTCCCTTCCAACCCTGATATTCTATGATTCTATGATTAACCAATTAATGAGGTGGTTAGGCTCATCAGCTGAGGACAGTTAAAACAGCTAGACTGGAAGTAAGGGCCAGAGAAGCCCAAGATCACAGGGAGATAAGATCTCTCTCTCACCCATTGTCTGGGGAGAAGGTAAAAGCTTTAGCTTTGGGGAAGGAGCACTTGTGTTGCATGTTGTAAATAAAGTATATGGTGTTGAATATACCACAGGAGTGTGAGAAGACTGTTTGGAACAAGGAGTGCAGGGTGAGGGAACCCCACCCTGTGACACTTCCAAACAGGCATGTCTTCTTAGAGACATCCCCCTTGTTACGGGATGTGAATATATTCTTCTCCTAGGATCTCAGAAGTTGTGTGGCATCTGGATACTACCAAGAACAAAATAGTTGATCCAGGAGTCTCTTGTTGTGATGTCCTGTCCCTTTCATTATTTGAGCATTCCTCCCTCCCCAGTGTAAAGCCTGGGTTTCCTGTTAGTTTCAGTTGTGCTGCCAGAACAATAGTTTCCCAGCAAACAGCTGTGTTTCTATCAGGTCCCTCTGTGGCTATGTCTCTCCTTCTCTGCTGGGTCCAAAAATAACTTATTGGTAATGGATCTTCTATCCCGTGAATGCCCAGTGCGCCTATTGTTTGAACAAGAAGAAAAAGCAAGCAGATAATATTAAAAGAAAAGGAAAAGAGTTCACTTAGTAACAGAAGTGCTTTTTACTGCAGGGACAATGCAAGCCAACAAGCAAGGGAAGAGAAGTAGGCAAATAAAAATGGAACAAAGGAAAAGGGTTCTGCAGTTACTGCCAGAGCTGTCCAAACAAAGCAGTGACATAGAAGCAAGCAGCCATCTTGGCTGACCACATGCAAAGCAGGCAGCAGACAGCCTAGCATGCACTGCGGGTTTTCAGCCATCAGAGGGAGGCCAAGTACAGACAAAAGAAGAATCCTGCATTCTGCAGTGTAGGCACATAGCCAGCAGAGGGAGATCAAGTTCAGACAGTGCTAGGTTAAAAAGAATGTTTCCTGTGGCAGAGAAGATATCCAGAAGGAGTGAACTCTAGTGACACCGGTCAAGATTTAGCACTGCCCGTGTTATCAGAAGCTAGAGTAAGTGATGGCATCAGTCATACCCTTGATTGAAGGTGTTCCTAGAAGAATGGAGCTGGATACTGGAGCTGCCATTTCATTGATTTCTGCATCTACCTATAACAAGATTTTGTCACAAGTTCCTCTGGAAGAAACCTCCATGGTTTTGAAGGTGTATGTCACAGAAAAGTTAGTCCCACAAGGGATATGCCAGGTTAAAAAGTGCAACTAGATGGACAATCAGTCATTTTACCCCTGTATGTGATTAAAGGGAAGTATCCATCATTATCTGGCAGATCTTGGCTTGAGTAGCTCAAGGTGAATTGGACTGAGATCAAGGTGATCATGAAAGCACTTTTGAAATCTTTAAGAAATACTGGACAGACACTCCAAAGTTTTCGAAAAAGAACCTAGACAGATGAGCAATGTGTCGTGATGCTCACTGTTACGTCTGACAGCCAGCCAAAATGTTGCAAGCCCAAAGTTTTTCCTTATGCACTGAAGTTTCTAGTAGAATCTGATTTGGACTGTTTAGTTAACATCTGAGTGTCACCAGTTTCACGCAGTGAGTTGTCTGCACCCATCATACCAGTGCCTAGGAGGATGGCTCCATCTGAATTTGCAGAGATTTCAAAGTATCACTGAATCCAGTTGTATGTGCAGACCAGTATCCACTACCTCATATGCAAGATTTGTTTGCTACTCTTAGTGGAGGACAAGGGGACATGGATCAGCATTCATGTTGCACTCCCACTCAGTACCCAGCCTAAGCTAGGGAAGCTAATGATCCAACTAGGGGCCCAGATTAATCAACTGATGAATCATGATCACATGCTACCTGAGGCACGTTGCACATGTGCTAAGCAGTAGTAGTGGAGGACAGTGTTTCAGTGAATTGCATACTTTCAAACAGAGATTGATCAGGCATCTTGCAAATATCTCATAATCAACATGCAAAGAGACTTATTTTGTTAAAACAGGTTGCCTTTTGGTATCACATCAGCACTTGCCTTGTTCTAGAAAGCCAGGAAGGATATTCTGAATAGGAGTGCATGGAGTTCAACACTATTTGGATGACATCCTTGTTATAGGACAAGATTAAGAAGATATTCATCAAAATGTTTTTCAACATTTGGAAGACCATGGACTGAGAGTACATTGAGACTAATGTGAATTTTTCAAAACTTCAGTTTGAATACCTTGGACATGTAATTTGGCTTAAGGAAATGCCCAGAAAGAGAGAGAGCAGTTTTGTAGTTTTTTTTTTACTTTTATTTAAGTGAATTTAGTGATGATGTATTACTACCATGGGTTCAGCTCCAGTTTCTACAGTTTCAAGCTCAGAGTGAAATTACCTCTGGTGCTTTTCTCAGATTTCAAGGCTCTAGGAGCACATGAAGTCCAAGGATAACGATTACAGACACAATCACAAGTACAAAATCTTATCTGTACTGCAAGCTTTATTAAAATAAGTAAAGTTACAATTATCCACACATATAGAAATCCTATAAAAACCTATGCAATAACTGTAGTTATATTCACATCCTCAACTATATTCTAGGATCTGATGGTCCCCTCACCAATTAATTATCAATCGAAGGATACTTCATGCTGGGTTTTTTCCCCAGTGGGTATTCCCACTTTAACCCAACCAGGGAAGCCTTTATATTGTAATTATAACTATGCCTAAACCTTATGCATATGTATGAGGGTGTCAGCCCTCTTTTCTTTATCTGTACTTCCACACCCCGTGAATACTGGAGTGCCCCATTTTTCATAGCTTGTTTATAGTTTCTCTAATTCTCATTATCATCTACGCACAACATATACCATGTGGTCAATACAGATATTCAAAGATGTTACAGTCAGGCGTCTTGTGGTCTTGAATAACACATTGTGATCTCTTGCAATAACCTATTGGTACATCTTTACAGTAATCTTGTGACTTCCAAGGCATAGGATTATTCCTAGGGCACCCACTCATGTCAAACATTATTAAGCCTATGATCTTGTATGGCTAAGGTAAAATCCTACAGGTCTCAGCCTGTAGACTTTTCATTGCAGCCATGCTTTATTTATATATCCAATGCATATTCATTGTTCCTAAATACTTATCAATCTCATACTTCTATCATCCTACAATTTTAATCTATTTAGAATGCAATGATTATATATGACATAGGATATAAATTGATCATAACATCTGTGATAGACCCAGGCCAGTTGGGTACAGCAGAGTAGTCCCCCTTTATTGGGATCCAGGAAGTGGGTGGGCTTTGCCCGCCCACTGCTAAAGGATCCCCCCCAGCCTAAGAGGGGGGTCCACATGACCTGGAAACCAAATAATTACGGGGGACAACTAATGAAATAACAGGGACAGGAGTGCGGTCAAAGGATCAAATGAAGGGAACCAGACAGGGACACCAAGCAGAGAACCCCAGACAGTGCCCACTGCTCCTTGAAGGTGTCAAGGGAGTCAGTGGATGCCACCCAGAGGAACTCTGCCCGGATACATGAATGGACCGAGGATAGAAAATAGGCCACACATTCACAGGAGACTCCATCGGCCAACCTCTTCACCCTGGTTTTATAGATGGCCACTTTAGCCAGGGCCAGGAGGAGGTTGACCAGGAGGTCCCGTGTCTTAGTGGGGCCATGGATAGGGAGTGCATAGATAAGGAGGTGAGGGGAAAAATGCAACCAAAAACATAACAAAATATTCATGAGGAGCCAGAATAGGGGCTGCAGCCTGGCACATTCCAAGTATATGTGCACCACGGTTTCCCTCACACCGCAAAAGGGGCAGGCGTCTGGGATAGGGGTGAACACGCACCAAGTACATGCCCGCGCTCACAGCCCTGTGAAGGAGCCGCCAACTGATATCCCTGGCAGGACTCGGGACCAGGGTGGAATATAGGCTGGCCCACCAGGGCTTCTCACCCTCTAGAGGTGGCAGGAGGTCCCACCACTTTGTGTCGGGTCTGGACACGAGGGTGAGGACTTGAAGGGTGTGGAGCACAAGTGGGTATAGATGTTTCCTTGGCGCGGTCTGGAAGCAGACCGGCTGCAGATTGTGCAGCTGGCTCACGGTGAAGGGACGGGGCGGGGGAGTCAGTCGGGTCAACGGGGCAGGGGCCCGATGAAAAGTTCCGGAGGGCCTGGGGTGGAGGGTGGGCGGGGCGCACCCTCTCTTAGGACCCGGTCGAGGTAAACCTGAGCAGTGGGTGGCAAAGCGACCCTCACCTCCTGAAGTACGCGCCAGAGAGTACGAGGCTTGGAGAGCCCCAGGTGCTGAGTGAGCGTCAGGGAATCCAGCCAGTCTCCCCGGTCGTAGTCCAGGAGGTCTCCGACTCTGGTGACTTCTGCCAGGACCAACCCCTGGGGCACCGAGGGGGATTCCGCCGCCTGCACACGGAGCTGGAGGTTGTGTAGCAGGGTCTCCGTGAGGAGATCTGCCCCCACGGAGGCCGCCACGGACCTGGTCACTGCGAACAGTTTCCAGGTCCGGAGGAGGTCCTGGTAGAAGACCGGTAGCCCGGAGAGGTCTCGCGGAAGACCCCTCAGGTGGAGATAAAGGAGCTGCCGGTCATATCGGAGCCCTCGGAGGCGGCGCAGGAAGGCGTGCGCCAATACGCTCCACGCCGGACTACCTGCACCATAAAGGAGCCTCTGCAGGGCCTGGAGGCGGAAGACATGGACCTGAGTGTGGAGACACTTCAGGCCCTGCCCTCCCTCCTCCAGGGGCAGATGGAGAACCTCTGCAGAGACCCAGTGCAGTCCTGACCAGAAGAACTCCAGAATCAATTTCTGTAGGTTGGCCAGGAAATCCGGGGCCGGAACCAGGGTGTTGAGCCGGAACCAGAGCATGGACAGGACCAGTTGGTTGAGCACCAGTGCCCACCCTCGAAAGGACAGACACCGGAGCAGTCCTGTCCATCTCCGGAGCCGCTCTACCACCCTGCCCTCTAAACCGTGCCAGTTCTCCGGCAGAGACGGATGCGTGGCAGAAAGGTAAACGCCGAGATAGAGCAGCGGACCCGCGCTCCACCGGATGGCTTGAAGCGTGGGTGGGAGGGAGCTCGCCTGCCGCCAGTCCCCTACCACCAAGCCAGAGCTCTTGACCCAGTTGACCCGGGCGGAGGAGGCTGCCGAGTACACAGCTTGGCAAGCCTCCACCCGCGCCAAGTCGCCCGGGTCCTGGACCACGAGGAGTAGATCGTCGGCGTATGCCGACAGGACCAGCCGCAGCTCCGGCTCCCATAGCTCCAACACCATCAACCTCCTGCGGAGGAGACAGAGGAAGGGCTCGATCGCCAGAGCGTACAGCTGGTCCAATAGGGGGCACCCCTGCCGTACTCCTTGCCCAAAGCTGACCAGTTCAGTCAGGGTCCAGTTGAGCATGACCAGACACTCTGCAGAGGCATACAGCACCTGGAGAAAACCCACCAACTGGGGTCCGAAGCCAAACACTTGCAGAGTGCCCAGGAGATACCCATGGTCCACCCTGTTGAACGCCTTCTCCTGATCCAGGGACAGGAGAGCGAATGACAGACCATCCCTACGCCCAAGTTCCAAGAGGTCCCGGACCAGACACAGGTTGTTGAAGATGGTGCGGTCCGGGACGGTGTAGGTGTGGTCTGGGTAGACCACGTCCGCCAGCACAGACCCTAGCCGCAATGAGATGGCTTTTGCTACGACCTTGTAGTCCATGCTGAGGAGCAAGATGGGACGCCAATTTCGTAAATCGCGGAGGTCCCCCTTCTTCGGCAATAAGGCGAGCATGGCTCGCCTGCACGAAAGAGAAAGGACCCTGCTCTGCAAAGACTCGGCCCAGATGGTGACTAGGTCTGGGCCGAGGACATCCCAGAACACGCGGTAGAACTCCACGGTCAGCCCGTCCATGCCTGGAGATTTATTGGTGGGCATGCGGCGGAGGGTTTCCGAGAACTCGGCCAGAGTGAGAGGCAGCTCTAGCCGGTCTTGGTCGCCTATGCTGACTATCAGGAGTTTGTCCCAGAGCACTCTGCAAGCGTTAGGATCGGTCGGATCTGGGGAGAAAAGGCCTGCGTAGAAGGCCCTGGCCCTCCCGCACATCTCCGCTGGATCCATGAGGGGGGTGCCGTCCTCTGCTACGAGGCAGGTGACGTGCTTCTTGGCCCCCCTCTTTTTCTACAGGGTGTCCTCAAGGAACTCCCGCAGCTTCTCTCGCAGCGTATGGGGGGCCGGGGTCACTAGCCCCCAGTTTTCCTCCAGAGGGACAACTGACACAGCCTCTTGGCCCACCAAAACAGGCAGGCAAGGGTGGACCCCCGATGGGCTGGTACCACACGGTCCCCCTCAAACCCCGGCTCAATTAGGGGCAGCGGAGGGAAGATAGCAGCTCCTGGTGAGTCGGGACAGGGAAATACAGAGGCCGCTCCCTGGGGGCTATCCTCTGGGAGTGAGGAAATGACGGCCCCAGGGGCGGCAATGGTATCACGGGAGGCGGAGGGGACAGGGACGGGGTTGGCATCAGGGGCAGGGTACGGATCCAGAGTAGGAGCAGGGCAAGGGTCAGGAGCAGAGTCAGGGAGAGGGGAAAAGGCAGGATCCTGGGCCCCGGTAGCCAGGCTCCTGGGAAATGGCCCCTCTCGGTCAAGCTCAGGGATCTGGGGGGTGGGAAGGGGGCCCTCCGTGATGCCGGGCTCTCGCTCCATGGCCAGCGCAGTAGCCACGGCATCGAAAGGTGGACAGTCTTCAGTGGGGTCCCCGCCTGGGAAGGAGGTTGGTTGCCCCATGCCCACGAGGGACATCCCATGGGGCTTGGTTCCCAGCCGCATGGCACCAGCCGTCAATTCAGTAGGCTCGGCAGCCAACAGCAGGGTGCCACCCACAGCCGGGCGCCACCCACAGCCGGGCAGATGGAGGTGCCCAGGGCACCCTCGGCGGTGGGAACACAAGAAGCGGTTAGGGGGAGGGAGCATGGAGAAGGGGGGGCCGGGGTGAGGTCGCTCACATCGAGGCCCACTGGCAGAGGGTCATCCTCCCCCTGGGTGACGGGGGTCAGACCCAGGACCTCAATCTCCTTGTAGATGGAAGGGAGCTCTCCTTCCACCACCCCAGAGTTCTTCCTGCCAGTGCCCAAAGCTATGCTCGCCTCGGGGCTCACAGGGGCTCCAAATGGTATCGGGGCAGGAGGGGCTGCATCAGGGGGCTTGGAGGGAAGGGACTCCAATGGAGGGATGGTACTGCCCTCCCATGCTGCCTCAGTCGGTACCGGGGGATGGAATGCACCCATGGGCAAGGCAGAAGCCTTGGTATCGGTGCCCGCCTTTCTGGTCTTCCGGGGGGCTTCCGCATCGGCAGAAAGGAGCAGAGCTCAAGCCTTCCGCTTACCCCGCTTCCCCTGGACTAGGGCCCAGCCCTCCATGGCATCATCCGGGGGCCAGCTAACAGGGGTCGGGTCGGGGGGGGCAGGGGCGATGGCTCAGGGACTGTGGGAGGCAGCAGTGGGGCAGCATGAGGGAGGGAAGATTCCCCCTGGGGCGGGCCCTCTCCCATGCTTGGTGGTATCCCTTCTGCACCCTCCTCTGGGGGCCCTGCCGGATTGCAGGCAGCAAAGGCGGGGATCTCCTGCTCGTCTGGGCACACTGGAGGAAGCACCCCCTAGGCCTGAGCAGGAGCACTGGTGGACTGAGTAGGAGGAGGGGCGGCTCCGGGTGCCAGGCAGCCAGGTGCGCCGGTGATGATGGGGCCGGCACCTCGCCGGGGTTCAGGGGTCCTGGATGCCCTTCCTTGCCGGGCCAAGGGGCAGTCCCTCAGGATGTGCCCCATCACCCAGCAGAGAGAGCACCGGGCCTCCCCCATGGAATAATGCACCTGGTAATGGGCCCCCTGGTAGAGGACCAAGAATAACCCCTCAAGCGCCTCTCCATCACGCGCCACTGGTGGCAGTTGAAGCTGCACTTGCCGGCGGAACGAGAGGACGTGACAGAGGGCGGGGTCCTTGCAGCCCAGGGAGAGAGGGCTCAGGACAGAGATGGGTTTTCCCAGGTTCGAAAGGGCAGGTAATAGGGCGGCACTGGGAAGGAAGGGAGGGACGGAGGTCAGGACCAGGCGGACGCCCAGGTCGTCCAGTGGCTCCAAGGGGACAAACACGCCCCCCACCACCAGACCCTTCTCCACCGCCTCCTGGGCGATGGCCTCTGATGCCACGAAGAAGACCACCTTCCCATACATTCTGGAGGCCGCCACAATGGCCGTGGGCCCCACCGCTCTCACCAACGCCCACACGTAGGTCTCCACATGGGGCAAGGCGGGCACCAGGAGGCAACGGACACCGTGCTTCCTGGTCATGGTGGGAAAGGGGCCCCGGCCTCTATAGCTGGTAGCAGAGGCAGTGGGCGGGAGAGATGACATGGCGGCAGGCAGGGGGGCTGCCGCCACCTGGGCGTATGCCCTGGGGGCCGGGGGAGGGACACCCGCAGAGCTGGTGGAGGGAGCAGCGGGTAGGGACATCGCTGCCAGTGGCGGGGCCGCGGCAGTGGGGGCAGTTCCTGCCATGGAGGGCCTGGTCTTTTTAGTAGGGCCCTTCCCCTTCTTCTTACCCTGGCCCTTCCCACCGGCTGGGAGTCTCCCCCAGAATCTGAGGGGGCAAGGGACGTGGCGGCAGCGGAGGTCACCTCAGTGCCCGCCACTGCCAGCGCCCCAGCAGGGGCAGGGGCAGGTGGTTTGGCAGTGGTGGTTGAGGTAGAGACTTGGGGGGGTGATGGAGGGGCAGGCGGGGGAAGGGCAGCTGGGGCTGCCGGAGGGGCTCCACCTGCCGTGTCCCCCGCCATAATGAGCAGAGAGGGAGGGGAAAGGGGAGCCTGGTCAACCACTCCTCCCTGCTAGGATGCAGGCAGGGGAGGAGGGCGCCAAAAGGGGTGAGCTGGGCAGGGGGCTATCAAGGGCTTGTGGGGGACAGTCACCGACTCAGGATAGAAATCCGGCTCCTCTAGCTGCACTAAGGGAGGGGGGTCATAATGCTAGGGGGGTTCAGTGAGATGGGGCAAACTCAAGCAGGGGAAGGGCACAAGCACATGGGAGGGGGCATGGGCACACTGAGTAAGGGACCAATCAGGGCAGGGGTAACACGTGAGGAGGGGGGAGAACCAGGCTGGAGGTAGGACAGGGAACCAAGGAGCTAGCTTCAGAGGCCGGGGCGGGGCAAACAAACAAAAGCTGCAGAGGGAAAAGGGCGGGGCAGGGAAACAAACTGAAGCTAGCGAGGTGCTGGGGTAAAAGGGAGGGCAAAAAAGCTGCAAGGGGCAAATGGGGCAGGTAGCAAGGGACAAAGCTGGGAGCTTGCTGAAGGGGGCCAGTTGGAGGGGGGCGGGGCACGTGTGCCCACGTGCGCTTGCAAAGAGTCAGTGCGGGCTGGCTGCTGCTTCAGGCCCAAAAGGTGAAAGGGCACAGCAAGCCAAGCAAGCAGTGGAGTCCCAGAGGCAGGAGCTTGAGGCAGACGGAAGCGTCCACTGGGGGTGGTGGAGGGGGCAGCAACGACTGTGGTGGTGGGGGTTGGGGGAGGACACACAGATGGACTGGGGGGCAGGCTCCCCGCCACACCCCCTGTGTCCCCATAAACACTGTCAAAACCCCCACCACAAGAGCACAGCTCAAAAGTTACTCAGCCTTAAGCTCCCCTCCACAGTGGTCTGCAGAGTCCCTGTGCGCTCCCCCAGCAGCAGATGGCCTCTTCCCTTCCTCCTTTGGGGCCCAGCAGCTCCCAGGCAGCAGCCCAGTGGCCAGGCAGACAGAAAGGACCCTTTACAGGTGGTGGTGTCCACAGAAGTAGCAATGGCTGGGGTAGGGGTCCCTCACTTCCCCCGTCTGGGGAGTTGGCCAGCAGTCCCCCCCAAGGGGCTGTAGTTGGAGCAGTAGCAGCACCCAAGGGTGGTGGTGGGGAGTCCAGCAGCTAGCTAGCAACCAGGTAGCAGAGAAGGGGGGGGGTGTGGTGTCCGGCCCAGCCAGGGGAGCAGCAGGAGCCCCAAGGCCCAGCAGGAGCAGGAGCAGCAGCAATCTCCCTCCTTCCTCCAGGCCAGTTGGATTCAGCAGAGTAGTAGAAGGCAGATATACTGGCCACTGGATAAGCAGTTTTCTGTTCCCTGACTGACCAGAGCAGGGGCTGCTCCAGACTAGGGTGGATACATGATTCCAATTAGCCTGCAAAAAGTCAGTTGAAGCCATTAGGCTAATGAGCACCTGATTCCAATTAATCTGCAAAGAGTCAGGTGAGGCTGTTACGCTAATGTGAACACCTGACTCTAATTAAGGCCGCTCTGATACTATAAAAGGGCTTACTCCTGTCAGGCCAGGGAGAGCCAGGGGAGAAGAAGTGTGGTTGAAGGGCTAGGTAATGAAGACACCCTCAAGCCACTGGAAAGGGAGCCCTAAGGTAAGGGTGAAGAAGGTGTTAAGAGAGAGAGAAGCAGGGGAGCTGTGAGGAATTGGCCCAGGGAAATGTAGCAACTCTGGTGGTGAAAGGTCAGCTGCCAACAGCTGCTGCCATTAGGGTCCCTGGGCTGGAACCTGGAGTAGAGGGCGGGTCCAGGTTACCCCCAACCCGCCACTACAGAAACACCTCCTGGGAGGGGAAGACAGGCTCCTGTCAGGACAGAAGGCTAAACTGTTCTGGAATAAGCCTGTAGGGACAACAGAGACTGTGGGCGTTCTCTCACCAACCTCCTTGCTGGCTTGTGATGAAAAGGGCTCAGTAGACTGTACCTGGGCCCTTGAGAGAGAAGGGCTACGTGGAGGGTTGCAGTGAGCCTCTGAGACTAGCATAAACCACCTGGAAGCACGGGACCCACGGGGACAAGTTCGGAGCTCTGCCACACATCTTATAGCACATTAATATATGGATGATAAAATGAACTGGTTACATCTTCAGGCACCACCACCAGAGGTTTTATCACAGTTACGTTCATTATTAGGCGTGCTTAACTACTATACTAAATTTCTGCCTATTCTGGTGACAGTATTGGCACCTTTACATGAACTGTTACAAGCAAAGAAAAAATTGAAATCGACTAAAATGTGAGTGTGCACATTTAAGGAAACAAAAAAAAAACAGTTGACATCAGCCAAAGTTCTTAACCAATTTGATGCCTCGTTACCATTGCAACTGATTTGCGATGCTTCACCATATGGAGTGGATGCAGGTCTTTCCCACATTTTTCCTCATGGCATAGAGAAATCAATTGCCTTTGTTTCACACTCACCACCCCTGAGAAGAACTATGTGCAAATTGACCGAGAACCTCTCGGAATTATCTCTGGAAATCTCATACTTATCTGTATGGTAGACATTTTACCTTACTGATGGCGCATTGCCTGTTAATTTCAACTTTTGGACCAAAACATGGAATTCCACCATTAGCTGCTGATTGTATGCAATGATGGCAATTGCTTCTTTCAGCTCATTCCCATACTATTCAATCCTGTAAAAGGACTCAGTACAGCCATGCTGATGGACTGTCATGCCTATCAAACTCCTGTCAACTCAAAGAACCTTTATAGTAATGGTTTTATCTCAATTTGATGGATAGATTACCCATTACTAGCACAGACATCAACAAAGAAACCGCTGAGGATGATGCTCTTTCCCTTGTGAAGCGAATGGTACTACAAGGGACACTGCTGGATCATAAAAGCCCCCAGTTTACACAGTTCATGTCATGTCAACATGAATTATCTGTGAATCACAGTTTCATCTTCTAGGGAATGCTAGTGACCATTCTGAAATAACTTCAATCTCTGGTTTCGGAAGCTCTTCACACAGGTCATTTTGACATTGCACAGATGAAGGCACAGCCCAGAGTCATGACTGGTGGCTAGGGATCAAGAAAGACATTGAGAGGAAGGCAGATGCTGTACTGTGTGTCAGCAAATTCAGCAAGATCCTACGCCAGCTTGTACACATACTTTGTCGTGTCCTCAGACTACTTGGACACATACTCATGTGGACTTTGCTCGACCTGTAGAAAGTTATGTTTCTGGTCATAGTTGACACTCATTCAAAATGGCTATAAGTTTTTAGAATGACTTCTACCACAACTACCAAGACCACTGTACATCTTTTACATTGTTTAGCCAATTTGGTTTCCCATTACAGTTGATGAGTGACGATAGACCTCAATTCTCTTTTGAAGAACTTCAGAGATTCCTGGCTTCAAATGGGATACAGCACATATGTTCTGTTCCATATCATGCTGGTACAAACAGACTGGTGAAATGTTTTGTCGAGAGACTTAAGCAAGCCTTAAGAACTAACCAGTATATTTTGAGTCATCAGTAGAAACTGGACTATTTCTTGCTCTACAGGAACACACCACCTGCTACTACTCAGGAGTTATCTGCAACTCTTTTTTTGAAGCAAACTTTGCATGCCTTTTGGGACCTGCTACATGCTGATATTGCTTCATGTGTAGCAAAATCCCAAGCTATGCAAATTGATTAAGGATGTGAGACTCGCCATAATTTCTTTTTTAAGTAGGAAACTTCGTGTGGACTTGCAACTGCAACTGTAGAGTGAGATGGGTACCTGGAGAACTTATAAAAGGGACAGGAGTGGTTTCCTTCATGGTGAAGATATCTGATGGTACTCAACAAGTACCTGAGTCAGGTGATGTTCCTGTAGGATCTTCCTTTCCTTCATAGAACTTCCTTCCCTTATAACTCACAATTTCAATTAGCTGGTGAAAGAAACTTTCATATCGGATCCAGTTGATTCCCTACCAAATCCAGTTGATTCCTCACCACAAATTGTTCTGTTCTGAACGGTGTTGCACCACCACCCCCATGTTATCCAAAGACAGTGCAGAAACCAGTGGTGCACCTGAATTTATAAATTTGTTAAAATAGTGAGTTGCTATTCCAGGGCAGACTAATCCCTTGCAATTTAAGAGTCTCTGGTAGTCCACCTGAAACTTTTAGTTAGGTTATATAAGCATTTATTGTTAGCCATGTAAACGATAATACATATATAGGAAAGTGCTTTTTTTTTTAAAGTAGGAGGGAGGGATATGATGTCCTGCCCCTTTAAATGTTTGAGCATTCTCTCCTACCCCAGTGCAAAACCTCACTTTCCTGTTAGTTTCAGTTTTACTGCCAGAACAATACTTTCCACAGCAGACAGCTGTATTTCTGTCATTTCCCTCTGTATCTATCTCCTTCTCAGCTAAGTCCAAATGCAACAAATCCTCTCTTAAAAAAACAAAACAAAACAAAAAAACCCTCCATTTTTTAAACCCACAAAGAATTCTGAAAATATTCTTATTAAAACTGATTTACTCTACAAACTCTCAAGCTTTCATTTAACTTTGAGGTAAATATATAGAGTTGGGAAATGTTTTGATTATTTCAACCTCATGTTTCCATTTAATGGTTTTGTTTTTGTATTCCTGAAATGTCTAAGATGGTACAAGCTTATTTTGTGATGTTCCTTTGCAAATAGTTTATATATAAAATGCAAAAATATAATGTAATATCTTCCTCATGCCACTGCTATGTGAATAGTGAGATGTTTTATGCATCAATCTGGAATAAAATGATTCTGTTAAACTTGTCACTAACACAAGAAGCCATCTGAGTATGTAATATTTATATTAATTAGGTATCTGACAATGCTTAAGTAACTTTCTCCCCAAACTCAAAAAGACAATCACTTTTCTAAGGATTGTTAATAAGAGACAATGCTTTCTTTGATAGCTATTTAAGAATCGTTTACATTTTAAAAAGACTATTTCTAAGCTGAAGGACTTTTTTATAAAAATAGGTGTTCTGACTCATTTGAAACAGAAATTCAACTTGTATTAAATTCTGACAGAACTAAAAGAATATTTCAGAAAATGAACTAAACAAAAGAAAGAGTTAGGGTAAATTTTAAGATATTCTGAAAATTTCTTGCCACAAAAAGACAAAAGCAATATGACCATGAAGCTGAAGGAGGTGTACAACCCTGCTGTACATGCATCAGCAGATATATCTGGATCCTGGTAAGCCCTTGAAAGTGATGTATTTTCCTTCTTCAATGAAACTATGGAAGGAGAAGAGTATATATCTTTAGACTCAGGACTCATCTCAACCAGTTCTCTCTTTCAAACAAGGAAACAGCAGGAAAACAGCAAGAAAACAATCCACAATAGAGCATCAAGAAGAAACAACTTTCCAATCCATGTTTCTGCAACTTGATGACATTACCAAGACATTACCATCTCATCATTTGTGAGATATTTGCAGAAGCACTGCCAACGCATTAGACTATTTTTTTTCTTGTCATAATTTTTAGTGAGATATTGAAATGCAGTGTTATTTTAAGGTACTAACAACTTCTCTTGTTAATACCAGATTGTTCAGACTGTACAACTGGAGAGAAGACATAAGATAACCTCGATTAAACAAAGAAAAACAGTGATATTTACTTTGCATTTATGTTTCCAAATATTTCTTAGTTTGCCTGTCTGAAGGATGACGTTGCACCCAATAATGATTTATAGAAATATGCTTATGAGTGTAAATATGACATAACTGGAATATGTTTTATGCTACATATGCCATGTAACATATCTTTGCAAAGGTTATGTTCTACTGAATGTATTCATCCTATCTGTATGCATGTATCATTTTTATATCTGAAGTTATGAGCGTTGGACCTATGCTTGTATTTAAAGTGTTTGCTGTAGAAAGCACATAAGGCAGATTCTGTCAACATAGCGTGAAGGGGTATTCAAGTAACTGGAAGTACTTAGCTAACAATGGATCTTGAGAGATGCCAATCCACATCTAAGCTTTCCTGGGAACATTCAAACTAACATGTAAACAATGGCATCAGCTGTAAAGAACTGAGTCATGCATGGACACATGACTTGCCCATATGACTTCAAAACTCCATCTTGTAGCTGTGATTCTGCACAGAAGAACAAAAGGGGTTTCCACCCACAAGAAAAAGACTATGTAAAGCCCTGGGAAACCCCTCCATTCTGTCTTCAGCTGGCTCACGAGAGAGCCTCTCCACCCCAAAGAGATGCATGAAAGAAACTGAAACAAATGGCAGTAACTATGGGAGTGTGAGTGACTGTGGACCCTGTCAAGGTTTCTTCCCCACTCTGAACTCTAGGGTACAGAGGTGGGGACCTGCATGAAAGATCCCCTAAGCTTATTCTTACCAGCTTAGGTTAAACACTGCCACCACCAAAGTGTTACACAAAGAACAGGGGAAGTGCCCACTTGGAAACATCTCCTTCCCCTTCCCTCCACCCCTGCCAAATATCCCCCCGAAGCACTATACCCCCTTTCCTGGGGAAGGCTTGATAAAAATCCTCACCAGTTTGTATAGGTGAAACACAGACCCAAACCCTTGGATTTTAAGAACAATGAAAATCAATCGGGTTCTTAAAAGAAGAATTTTAATTGAAGAAAAAGTAAAAGAATCACCTCTGTAAAATCAGGATGGTAAATACCTTACAGGGTAATCATATTCAAAACAGAGAATCCCTCTAGGCAAAACCTTAAGTTACAAAAAGATACAAAAACAGGAATTATACATTCCATTCAGCACAAGTTTATTTTATCATTTAAACAAAACAGAATCTAACGCATATCTAACTAGATTGCTTATTAACCCTTTACAGGAATTCTGACCTGCATTCCTGCTCTGGTCCCGGCAAAAGCATCACACAAACAGAGAGGATCCTTTGTCCTTCCGTCCCCCGTCCCCCCCCAGCTTTGAAAGTATCTTGTCTCCTCATTGGTCATCTTAGCTTCTTAACCCTTTACAGGTGAAAGGGTTTTTCCTCTGGCCAGGAGGGATTTAAACGTGTTTACCCTTCCTTTATATTTGCGACAGACCCAGACTAGGAAGAAGTCTAGTCTGTCAAACAAGCTTATTGGAACATCTCTGAGGTTAAGATTTACCTGCATTTAGTTTCCTACTGTATTAGGCTTAGACTTGCGTGTTATATTGTATTTCGCTTGGTAACTTCGTTCTGTCTGTTATTACTTGGAACCATTTATATCCTACTTTTTTATATTTAATAAAATCACTTTTACTTATTAATTGGCCCAGAGCAAGTATGAATTCCTGGGGGAGCAAATAGCTGTCATCTCTCTCTATCAGTGTTATAGAGGGTGAACAATTTATGAGTTTACCCTGTGTATAAGCTTTATACGGAGTAAAATGATTTATTTGGGGTTTGGATCCCATTGGGAACTGGTTGCTGGAGACAGGAGCACTTCTTAAGCTGTTTTCAGTTAAGCCTGCAACTTTTGGGAGGTTAATTGCAGTTTTAATTTTTAAGTGTGTTTTTTTTTTTTTAGTTAATCCCATGAGTTAACGGCAATTAATCGACAGCCCTACCTTCAATTATAGTATATTCTTCATAATAAATTTGTGACTGAACTCTTTGGGAGAGAACTGTATGTCTCCTGCTCTGTTTTAGCCACATTCTGCCATATATTTTCTGTTATAGCAGTCTTGGATGATGACTCAGAACATGTTGTTTGTTTTAAGAACACTTTCACTGCAGATTTGACAAAACGCAAAGAAGGCACCAATGTGAGATTTCTAAAGATAGCTATAGCACTCGACCCAAGGTTTAAGAATCTGAAGTGCATTCCAAAATCTGAGAGGGATGAGGTGTGGAGCATGCTTTCTGAAGTCTTAAAAGAGCAACACTCTGATACAGAAACTACAGAACCCGAACCACGAAAAAAGAAAATCAACCTTCTGCTTGTGGCCTTTGACTCAGATGATGAAACTGAACAAGTGTCGGTCTGCACTGCTTTCGACTGTTATAGAGCAGAACCCATCCTCAGCCTGTTCTCTGGAATGATGGTTGAAGCATGAAGGGACATATGAATGTTTAGAGCATCTGGCATGTAAATATCTTGCAACGCCGGCTACAACAGTGCCATGCGAACGCCTGTTCTCATTTTTAGGTGATATTGTGAATAAGAAGCAGGCACCATTATCTCCTGCAAATGTAAACAATCTTGTTTGTCTGAGCCATTGGCTGAACAAGAAAATAGGAGTGAGTGGACTTCTAGGCTCTAAAGTTTTACATTGTTTTATTTTTGAATGCAGCTATTTTTTGTACTTAATTTTACATTTGTAAGTTCAATTTTCATGATAAAGAGATTGCACTACAGTTCTTCTATTAGGTAAATTGAAAAATACCATTTCTTTTGTTTTTTACAGTGCAAATATTTTTAATGAAAAAAATATAAAGTGAGCACTTTACACTTTGTATTCTGTGTTATAATTGAAATTGATATTTTTGAAAATATGGAAAATGTTCAAAAATATTTCTATAAATGATATTCTATTTAACAGTGTGATTAATCATGTAATTAATCACAATTATTTTTTTAATCTACAATATTGCATGTTTAAATAAATGACTAGTATCCCACTGAGCCCCAATTGTGCAAGGAGATCCATTCGGCTGGATTACCAGTTCGCTTCCCTGGGGACCTAAATGGACATAGGAGTCTACTTGTTTAGAGCAGTTTGCAGTCATAGTCTTTTTTTACCAAACACATTACACATGCTCTTTTTACCAAACACATTAACCCTGAAACTTTTGTGTCCAGTATGTGTGCAATTCCCACTAATGCTCAAAGGCAATGAAGTATGCGTATGTTCAGAGACAGAATATACTCCACTGAGAGACCACTCCATATCCAAAAACTTTTATGATCAACATGGGACAAAGTCATAGCTTTTTAACCCACTAACTATAAATGGAAAAATTACAAAGCAGCATTTGTCTTGAGCAATATTTTAAAGGTATTATCTTAACTCTTCCAGTTAAATGTATACATTTTAGATTTTTTAGAAATCTGGAAAACAGATATGTTTAATAATTTTCAGATTTATTAAGATATCTAATCTTGCTAAACCCTTTGCATTATAAATGTTTTACAATAATTATAAATATCTTATTTGGTATAATAAATCTCTAGAACATTCCTTACACTTGACAATCCTTCCAAGTCCAAATGGAAGCAAGATGTATAAACATTTGGAAGATATATTGGAACTATAACAAACCATAAAAAACAATTAGAAAGAAATGGGTTTAGCAATTAGAAATTCAACAACAAATCCTCAGAAATACTTCTTTTTTTCTTAATCAACATTTTGCCACATGAACTTATTCGGTCCCTTAACCAATAATTCAAATCCATATTTATTATAATGTTTCTTACCAAAAGCACATGTTAAATAAAGATGAAAGGCAAAATATAAAAAAGTACATTTTCAACTGTAAAAATGTAGTTGATTTTGATTAATACTGCATCTGCCATTCTACTCAGTCACTCAGTCGTGCATCCCGAATTTTATTATCCTACTCAGAGGAGAGGCTAACACTGAGTAACATTGAGGGGTAGCCGTGTTAATCTGGATCTGTAAAAGCGGCAAAGACTCCTGTGGCACCTTATAGACTAACAGACGTATTGGAGCATAAGCTTTCGTGGGTGAATGCATCCGACGAAGTGGGTATTCACCCACGAAAGCTTATGCTCCAATACATTTGTTAGTCTATAAGGTGCCACAGGATTCTTTGCCGCTTTTACTGAGTATCATTGACATTCTCTGTCTCCAATAATGAGGTGTAGTGTAAGTCATAAAAAGATTTACCTTTAATTCTAAACCACATAGATGTTCTACCATGAGACCTTGACAATGATCTGTAGTACATGGGTGACTAGTCTTACGATAAACTACTGTGCACATTTGAAAGCAGACACAGATGCTTCTAGTTCTTTCACCCTTCTAGATGATTGACTAGTCTGAAGAGCCAAATACTGCAGTTTTCTGAGACCCTAATCCTGCAACATACTGAGTGCCTCTCAAGAGACGCTAAGTGCTTTAAACTCCCATTAGAATTGTGGGGAGGGATGTGGCATCATCAGGGTAAGGCTGACAGTCATTACTTCCACTGAAGAAAGAAATGAAGGAGGGCTGAGGGTCCAGGTCTGCAGCCCAAACACTCTTTCTGAATCAGTGGGAGTTAAAGACTGCTGGCTCAGCCTCACAAGAATGTAGCAATTGCTTCTAAAATTGTTCAAGCAAGCACTTAGTAGTATTACTTACAGAACACTCCAAATAGCCTTGCAGATATATGAAACTTTCAGATAACTGGGCATTCAAATGAACAGATGTACTATTAACTAACAGGTCTACATGGGAACACTCTGTGGATAACTAGGATTTTTCTATAAAGGAAATGTGGGTAACTGGAGTTAGTATTAGTGTTGTTGTTTCTTCTCATGATGAATGAAAATCAAATGGTTGGAGTTTCAGTTCAAAATGGCTCTAAAATGTGGATGCTTATCAGACTGCTTATTTCCACTAAATGCCGAAAATAATAACTCACCTCCTGTAAAGAGCTCTGAGATCTACAGCTGCACAGAACTATGCAAGGGCTAAGTATTATTAAAGTTTTAGCAGTCTAAAGTGTTAGGATACAGATATTCAGGCCTGTCTGCAAAGGCCTAGTCTTTAAGAATTTAGGTGTATTCTCATCACTTAGCTAGTTATAGAGGTATAAAAGAATCAAAATCACTGTCTGCCCAGTGTAAGGGCCTTCTCTTACTGTGACAGTCTGAGGCCCTGCTCTTAGGCTAAGGCCTTTGACTAAGCAGCAGAAGCAGCCATAAGCTGGGAAGCAAACGGTCACATCCTCACATTCCAAACTAGTCACACTGAAATAAGGTGCTGTTAGGAATACAATCCTGTCCTGATAATGCCTCTTGCCTCCAGAGAAAGGGAAGTGCCTAGAAGATGTAAAAGGAAACTTAGTTTGATAACATCCTGTCTGGGAAGAACTCACTTATCAATACCTGCAATGTGAAATCCTCATTTCTGTGTTGTTCTATCATGGTAGTCCCCATTTCCCTATTGTTTGTCTGTATAATCTCTGTCTGGTTCTGTGATTGTTTCTGTCTGCTGTATAATTAATTTTGCTGGGTGTAAACTAATTAAGGTGGTGGGATATAATTGGTTACATACTCATGTTATAATATGTTAGGATTGGTTAGTTAAATTTCAGGAAAATGATTGGCTAAAGTATAGCTAAGCAGAACTCAAGTTTTACTATATAGTCTGCAGTCAACTAGGAAGTGAGGGGAGAAGGAATGGGAACAGGGAATGGAGTTGGGGAAATTGGAATCATGTTTTGCTAAGGGGGGGAATGGGAACAGGAACACAGGTAAGGCTCTGTGGTGTCAGAGCTGGGAAGAGGGACACAAAGGAAGGAAACTGAAATCATGCTTGCTGGAAGTTCACCCCAATAAACATCTAATTGTTTGCACCTTTGGACTTCGGGTATTGTTGCTCTCTGTTCATGCAAGAACGACCAGGGAAGTAAGCGGGTGAAGGAATAAGACCCCTAACATAAACTTTGGGACTGCTATCATTTTTCTATAATAAAAGCTTTAACATTACATGTTGATTCCTTCAGAGTCTAGGACAAGCGCTATTTTGAAGTTTATTAAATGTCTTTTTTAAAACTTTATGAACACTACTAACAATTACCTATGCTGCAATTTTAGTTGTAGATTATTTTTGCTGAATTATTTTCATGAAATATTTTAATCCTGGCACATAATTGCTTTGACATTAACTGTTTTTGATGGATAATTGGTTGTGCAAGGTATTTGCAGGGCAGAGAAAACATCATCGCAGAGACTAAATTAGATTTCAGCAAGTTAAACAATTCAGCACTTTAATGGATTAAGTCCTAAAATATTTCTTCTGGGACCTTAAAACTTGGGGTTTCTTGTATTTTACAGGTTTAGTTTTTTAAATGAACAAATTCTTAAAAAATCCAATTTTTGTATATCTGTGGGCAGAATTACCAAAAGAATCAAAGGGCTGAAAAGTTACATCAGCATAGCTACATCTCTCAGGGGTGTAAAAAAATCCACAGCCAAGAGAGATGTGGTTAAGCCAATCTAACCCCAGTGTACACAATGCTAGGTCGATGGAAGAATTCTTCCATCCACCTAGCTAATGCCTCTTTGGAAGAAGGATTACCTACAGCGATGGGAGAACCCATCCTGATGCTGTAGTAAATGTCTGTACTGAAGCACTACAGACGTGCTTAGGCTCCTGAAAGTCACTGACATTAAACTGGCCTATAAAAACATTCACTCCTTCACATAACAGAAATGTTTAATCGATATTGCAGGTGTTTTTTTCACAAACCGTAATAGTGAATACATTCTTAATAGTTTATGTAGTGAGGCAATGTGGCCTCCCTCCGAGCCAGAGCGGGAGGAACCACCCTCTGTGCCTGAGTGGGCGGAGCCAGACCTGCCTCACCCCTCTGACCAGAAATGGGGAACAGGAAGTATAACAGACGGGGCGGAGCCTCCAGCTCAATTAGGGCTGAGACACAGAGGCAGACGGATCCTGCTCGCTCCTGGCTGCTGACTCTGCTTCTGTGCCCAGTGGTGCCCTACTAGCTGGGGAACTTGCATTTGCCATGGATCTGCCCGGGACTGCCGCTGGCCACCAACCCTGAAGAGATGGAGGACGCCCTGCTGATCCAGGTATACCTCAACGAGAGAGGAGGAAGTGGCCCAAGGACAGCCAGCCTCAGTCTGGCTATAGCTCTGCCTGAGGCATGGTCGGTGTGTTGCAACTGGAATCCTCGCTGTGGTGGACCATTCTGCCACTGTTAGAGCCGTGGGTCTGGGGGAGTAGCGTGGGCCCGGGCCCCACCTGCCAACCGACCCCCGAGGTGCCAGCCTCCCCTCGCCAGGTCTAGAAGCTTGTGTTCATCAGTCATCCACCTGAGCTAGAATGCATGACCCCTGGGGCTTTTGCTCTGTCCCTGCACCAAGGACCCAGAGCTAACTGACCACTGGGTTTGCTCTGGCTCCTGCCAAAGGGACCCCAGGCCATACCTTACTATGTTTGTCCAGTCCCTGCTTAAAGAGCTCACGAGCTATAGACTGTTGGCTGTTCAGCCCCTGCCTAAGGGCCAGGGCATACAGACTCCTGAGAGAACCTGTTTCTGCCTGTGGGCCGGAACTAATTGCCTATATGGCAATTTGGCACCGTTAGCCCAGTCAGGACACTAACACTTAAACTTGCTAATTCCCCTAATACTAGACAGAGATCCTGATGGCATAGTGAAGTGGTGTGGCCTCCCTCTGACCCAGAGGGGGAGGGACGATCACCACCTGACTACACTGACTAATCAGAGATTGTTGATTTTTGTGTCTTTTTGGAGTAAAATGAATAGACACATGTTTTCGGAAAGATGCAAACACAATAACATTTTCAAAAGTGTGTGAGTTCACAGGCTAAGCTCCACTTAAAAGTAATTGAATGCAGTAATATGAATACATTCATTTGAAAGCCATTGCCTCTTAATGGGGTTTAAGCTCCTAACTCAAAGTCAGTGAATGTATTATCAAATTACTCCAGAGTGTTTCCGCCCTAACATCCTGGCATGGTGAATGAGACCATAATGGGCAAAGTGACAGCAAACGTGCTGCTGGTGGTTTAAAAAGGTCATTGTACAGCAGCAGGCTTGAGTTGGCACATACTTTCTCCAGTAACTTGCCAGTGGCAACCTCTCATCTGATATGAGGAGGAGCAATATTGCTTAGAACTAGGAGCCATGGGAGTGGAGCTGAATGCAGGGTGCCAGAGATGATACGCATGGTGGCATGTAACTGCGTATCCACCAGTTTGGTGTGTGACGAGAGACTCCAAACTGGTGCATAGTACTCCACCACCAAATATGAGGTGGCAAGAGCCAACGTCCACAAAGTTGGAGCACAAACACTCCATGATGAACCTGCCAGTTTGCTAAGAAGATTATTGCGCATCTTAACTTTAGCTGCTGTCTTCTTCAGGTGGGCATGGTAACTCAGTGTGCGGTCTAAAGTCACACCTAGATAGACCAGTTCTACTTCATGCTTCACCTTCTGACCATTCAGATAAACATTCAGTTCTCGGGTTGCACTGGCATGAAGAAGATGGAACAAACTGGAGACTGTTTTTATGATGCTTGGCTGGAGGCACCAAGTCTTACAGTAGTCAGCTAACTTTATCATGTCCCAGATTAAGGTGGCATCAAGCTCATGAAATGTCTGGGCCTGGGTACCGCAACAGATGTTGTCTGCATAAATGAACTTTCATGACTCCATTGTTGGCAGGCCATTGATGTAAAGGTTGAACGGGGTGGAGAAAGCACAGAGCCCTGGGGTAACCCATTGCTCTGTCATCTCCGAGCACTTGTCTTCTCACCCACATGGACTCTGATCTGCTTATTGCAGAGGAATAGTTCAGTGATGCCTGTGGCCCAAGGTAGCAGGAAAAGTGATACCTTCATGCCATGCTGTATCATACGCCGCTGTTAGGCCGATGAGAATAGCGCCTGTTTTCAAGTTTCTCTGGAAGCCATTTTCAACAAATGTGGTTAGCATGAGTACTTTGTCACATGTGCTATGGCCTTGGCGAAAGCCAGCTTGGTCAGGGCTCAAAATTCTCTCCACGTCGGGTAATATGCACTGTAGGACCAAGTGCCCCAGTGCCTTGAAGCACACTGACAGTAATGATATGGGACAATTGTTTGATACTTGACTTGGGTCCCTTTCCAGGCCTTAGGAGGCCAATGACTTTTGCTGTGTGCCATATCTTCAATAGCCTCCCTTCACTGATGACCCTGGTGAAGAATTTCATAAGCCAAAGCTGAGCATGGGGACCAAGGTTTTTCAGGAATTCTGGAAATATGTTGTCATAACCCACAGCTGTTCCACACTTGATGCTACTTGGCATGTTGCTGGCTGAGGATAACCATGAACTGAATGGACCCAGCAAAAGTCAGGAGAATAGTCACAATCCCTTCTACAAGAATGAAACATGCCTCACTGCTTAGCATCATGGATAAGGGCGAGGTCGTTTAGAGCTGCCCAGTCTGCAAGTTGTTCACCATCAGTGTCAACCTTCTTATCCCCCAGTCTGTGTGATGGCTGTTGAAGTCTCCGTCATAGACAGCTGGGTGTGGCAGGCTTGGTAGAACATGTTGATTCCAACTGATGCTTGGAGGCTTGTAAACATTTGCCAGCCGGAAACCGCCAATCTGGATGGTGTCACAGAATTCAGTAGACATCAGCTGAATGGCATCTGCAATATCAGACCGAATGTATGTGGCTCGGCCATGCTTTGGGCCATACCCATTAAGAATGTATTTGTCATGACGATTTTTGAAAAGCCATCTGCTTCAGCAATATTGATTAAACATTTCTGTTATGCAAAGGAGCGATTGTCTTTATAGCTCTGTTTCATTCATTTAATTAGAGTTCTAGCGTAGTGCTTTCTCTATGTTAACTTACTATAACGTAATAGAGAGACAAGGTGGGTGAGGTAATAATATATTTTATTAGACTAGCTTCTGGTGGCGAGAGACAAGCTTTCGAGCTTACACAGAGCTCTTCTTCAGGTCTTCTTCTAACCTTAAGAAGAGCTCTGGGTCAGCTCAAAAAATTGTCTCCCTCAGCAACAGATGTTGGTCCAATAAAAGATATTACCTTACCCACATTACCTCTGTAATATCTTGAGACCAACGTGGCTACAACACTACATACTATAATGTTATAGTGCATACTTATGCAAATATGTCGAACAAAGCAGCAATGTATTTTGAAGGGGAAAGGTGCTTACTCCGTCTCATAGACTGTACATACTAGAGCAATCACTGTTCTCTGCTGCAACAGTACAGCACTATTGACCTCAGTAAACCACCAATGTAACAGAAGAGAATTTAGCCTAATAAATTTTACATAGATTATGAAAGTGAGGTATTGAATGATTATTGAATTTTTCTCTGTTACCCTGCAAGTAACACTGCTGTGTGAGTTAGTTTATAGACCCATTCTCCTCCAAGTGCTAATATTTCAACTCTGTCTTATGACAAATCTACACTGACAGTTAGCTCACCAGCTCCAACTCTAAAATTGTTCTCCATTCTCTCTAGCTGTGAATATTACCATTTCAAAAAGTGTAAAGGAGTAAAAATATCCAGCTTCAATTGTGCCTGCCTCAGACCTTGGGCAAGCCATTATTTATCATGCACATTCTTCTCAAAGCTGTATGAGTTTGATTTCTAAGTAGGCAACATCAGGAGAATAATTTCTGCATGCCCTTTCATGTAGACCAGAGTTAACTTTGACTTTACACTGTAAGACTTTGGAGCTAGCACGTATTGCGAAATGTGGAGGTGGAAAATAGAAATGCTCCATCTAGTAGTACTTATGTGCCTGTGGATAAAACCTCTACATAAGAGGCTTTTACTCTCATTACTTTTCATCTGCATTTTTAGCTGTACCTAGATCTGCTGCAGAGATCTCAATAAAAATGACACACAATTCCCAAAGCATATTAGTATTTCACATGTTTAATATATACATTAACATCAAGCCTTGTTACTACTAAGTGCATATTAGTCCATCATGACACAGCTGGCAAATGACGGGATACTGTGAAACAGCTATTTAAATGTAAAATCCTCTACAAGCTGACAGTGGTAATAGTGGATTCTCAGAGAAATTTCCTCTACTTTAGAAAAATTAACTATCTTCTGGGAACAGACTTCCTCCAAGAGGCCTTTTAGACTTTGGACTTTTTATTAATTAATTCAATCACTGAGTGTTTCAAAGAGAGACTGGCCAGGGGTTGTGAAATACATATTGGAATTGTATCCAAATTTCCCCAGAACTTAGGAGTGTTCCGATTTAGTGTTCTTGTCAGTAGTATCCTTCACACAGAGAAGAGACAAGACTCAAGTGTAGTAAAATGAATAGGATACACTTTATGGAAGCCACTTGACACAGACAGAATATTCTAGTTATTCTTTACACTCTAGTTCCCAGTCTAACTAACCTAAGCCTGGGCTTCTTAGTGTCACACATAGGTTCTCCCTAACTCCTGACTTGGATTAAATCATGTTTGGAACCCTTACTAGGCTACATAGTTCAGCCTATTATAGTCATGAAGTCTGATCCAGATTCAGGCCATCTCTACACCTGTATCGGTACAGCTGTGCCGCTGTAAGCTTGTAGTGTAGACGTGGCCTTGGACAGAGATACAGTAGGAACTTATCCAAGCAAATTGGATCCAGTGTCTAAGGCCAGGCCAACCTCTAGTTTCAAGTCACCAGGCAATTGTACATTGCAATATTATATGGAAAGTAGAGCTGGTAGGAATTTTTCATTCAAAACAGTTTTTCAGTAAAAAAAAATATTTTTTTCATCAAAGGGGGGATTTCCATGGGAAATTTTGATTTCAGTAAAAACTTTTGGGTTTGGTCAAAAAAAATTGTTTTGGTTTCCAACAAATACTTTTAAAGAAAAAAATGAAGAAAATTAAATTTTCTCCATTTCTGCCCAAATGTATTGTTGGAATAACAACAAAAAATCCCCCCCATCCCCCCAAGAAAAAAACCAAAAACAAACAATTCCCCAACCAGCTCTAAAGGAAAGTGAAGAAATCTAAAGCAGTGATTCCATCTTCCTAACATCATCAGTATAAAAATCACACTTCAAAAGGGAAGACAATGACATTTTAAAAATAGGAAAATAGAATTATGAAAATTACAAAAAATCCAACAACCAGGAAGTATAGTTTAAGGGTACATATAGAACCTGAAATTAATGTAATTTCTTATTTTAAATTGACTATTTTTCAAACTGACAGTGTCCCTTAAATCCTCTAAACCTGTCATTACCTAATAATAATCCATGGTACTCGTTTAGCGCTTCATACCTCAAAACACCACTATGTGTTATTTGAGCATCCAAATGTCAGAAGGAAAAACTGACTTGCCCAACTTATAGGAAGAGTCACGGTATGTCTACACCACAAGCTCTACAGTGGCACCGTGGTGGCACCGCGGCTATGCCGCTGTAGTGCTGTGGTTTAGAAACTTGCTACAGTGACACAAAGGATTTTGCCGTTGCTATAGTAAAAGCACCTTCTCAATAGGCTGCAGTTAGGTCGGCAGAAGAATTCTTCCATGAACCTAGCTGTATCTACAATGAGGATTAGATCAACCCAACTACATTTGCATAGACTGCCAGGTTTTTCATAGCCTTAAGCAACATACCTAGGTCAGCCTAGGCTTTAGATGTACACCAAGCCTCATTCAACTTGGCTTACAGTCCTGTGTTTAGGGGGGTGGTCTGTTCATCTGAAAAACCAATAATGAGACAAGAGTAGGTTATTAAAAGAGGATTTTCCCAACGTAGAAAGTTTTCAACTATATCTTACTTAGACACTAGGTGAACACTTTCACACCCATTACACATTTTTCCTGCCACATTTACTAACTAAAGGCATTTATTACTTTAACTTTTGTTTTTAAAAAGTAATTTTAAAAGTTTTTTTTTTTTGTCTTCCAACTCATCTGCTCCTCCTAACTGACCCTGAAGCAAAGTTATATTGGTAACATAGTGGTAACTTCCATGACAACAGGCTGCAGTATCAAAAGCAGAGGTTTTTTTTAATTTCATTTTGGAATCAAGCAGAAGGAAAAGCTTGGTGGTTAGAGTCAAAGCTCTTATTCAAACACCAATAGCTACAATAATGAGGCAGACAGTAAATTATGGGCTGAGTTTATTTTGTCCCTAAATGTTCCCCTTTTTTATGTCTGACAAGTGTGAAAGCCTTCAATTAACATATTGAAATGAGATAGAGCATCACTTTGGGAAATTACATGTAATTTATTCCCAAATTCATACTGTCCTCGAATCTAGCTGGACATGTTGCCCTGTTAATAAATCTATGGTTGGTTATACTTTGTTAAATATTCATGATGTGAAGAAGCTCAACCTCTCCTTCCTCCTCTTATGCCCCTATAATAGCAGCTCCCCACCTCCACCACCAAAGACAACATGGCTTGATTCAGAGCTGTTGCACCAGCTCTGTGCCTCTAGGGGCTCTCCTTACACAAGAGGAGTCCTCAGGAGGCCTGTTAAAATAGCTTTCCAGCTGTCCTGTACTATCCGAACATCACAAATCAGCCAACATGCAGAATCAATCCCTTTAGCTTTCCAGCTACAAAAAAATACTTTTCTTCCTCCATTGAAACTCTCAGACACCATGGGGTTTTGTTGTTTAGTTTTCTCAAGAGGCTTTTGGGGTCTGTATTTGTGGGACTGGGCATAATCCAGATGGTCCTCTTGAAGATTCCCTACCAGAGGATTGATCAGGAGTCAGTGTCACATTTCCACTACACAGACAAATGTAATGGATTTTGTTTGCGACCCAGTATTAGAAATAGCCGTGGTCTCCTGTTTATTACATACTTTAACTAGAAAGATTATTTCTGTACATGAAGAAACTAGGAAACTCAAACCAATTGTTTGCATTCCTTCTAATAACCAAGATGAAATGATCACAAAAGAAGGCATTTTTTAGCAAGGGAAAGACATCTGGATTTGTTTTTGGAAAAGAAGATTGATTTACATGGGGGAGGAAGGGCAAGGGAAAGCAAGAAAATGGAATGAGAATTTAAGATCAATTAGAAATAGACAGGCCCGTTGGGCGGGCGGGCTGGCCTTTCCCTAACATTTCTCATGAAGTGATATGGTGCGTTTTAAATATAAATTCAAATAACATTTTATTCAGTTTTATGGGTTGTTTACAACATATAAATTGGAGCTAGAATAGCATCTGCGATTCCTGTCATCTACGAGGCCCTCACAAAAAAAAAGAAAAAAAAAAAAGAGATTTTCATCTCATGAGGTCATACCAATGAACATTATTCAAAAGTGTTCTAATAAAATGAAAGGACAAAGGTAATAATTATGGAAATGTTGATGATAGAAACATTTCAAGAATTTTCAGTATCAGTCTGTTTTCAATTTAGCATATTAACAAATATTAGTGTTTACATATTGCTTATTCCTAACGTGTAAAGCAATATCAATAAATTAGATAACATATTCTGAAAAGTAAAACATGAATACAGACTTGTTGGAGATAAGAAACATAAGGCATAGTTCAACAGAAACATAAGGCAAACAAACTGATGCAGTTTTTTTTTTAATATTAACTTTTTCCCAAGACCACAGCTGTTGTACATTCCTTTGCTTTTAAGATGAGAATGATTGATCTTGGTTTTCTCAAGATCAGACTTAGAACTGGGCTTTCACATTTCTCCATGGGAAACACTTTACTCTGTCCAAACTGGCTTCTAACAATTGAAGTACACAGCAACTTCAGTGCAAGCCATGTGTGCCCCAAGAAAGGATATTTTTCTAAGTGCTCTGGCTTTGATTTAAAGAATGGCATAACTTTTAACAGGAGCTTTCCTCTTTTATATCAGACAATGCCAGGAGGTTTCCTCCTTTTTGTCCAATAATACCCTAGTAACGATCCCAGCTACCCTTGAAATAGGTCTTCAGTATTTTGGTTTTAACAGTGATATTGCTGTACTGTACCTTGTATACCAGCTCCCCTACCTTCTAAGGTATGTGCACTTTTTCAGTTATGCCACTTGTTTATACTTAAAGCAGAGCTGTCTGAAATGTCACGTGTCATTTTTTTATTTTTGGTGTCTGAATTTTGGGAGGTTCCTTCTTCTACTTCTCCCCCACCACACTGCAAAAGATGGGGAAAACAATAAAATAGTGAAAGAAAATGGGTGAAAAGCACCCTCACAAAAAAATGTTTGTTTTTCCCCATTTCTCCTCCCGTTTTTACTCTCTGTGCAAACAAAAAAGAGGGACAGGGGAACAGAGAGAAAGTGGGGTAAAAGAACCCAAATTCAAAAACTGAAAATCAAACCCCAAAACAAGTTTTTGAAAACCAAAATGGAAAAATAAAAAAATATAATTTGTAATTAAATGCATTTCATTTCATTTAGAAATTTCCCACGTAAAAATTAAAACAAAATCATCAAATGAAATTTTCTGGGGGGGGGGGTGAAGGGTTTTGATTAAACTCCCTTTTTCATTGGAAAATAATGTTTGAAATATTTCAAATGGGTTCTGTATGAAGATATGTAACCATGCAAAAAGTTTGAACATAATGGATTACGTTCATATTTAGTTTCAGTCGGCACAACTCCATTGCAGTCAAAGGAATTGTGCCTGCTTAAAACAGGGTGCATTTGGCCCAATGTATCATTTTTAGGCACTAGCCATTGTTTTGCTACACAATGCATCAGGGATGACGAGGCCGTTCCCATAACCTAAAATTCACTCCAAGCTTAACCCTTCACTGTGGCTTTGAAGTATTTAGGTAGCTCATTTTTCTTGCATATCTCTGAAGAAGAGCTCTCTGTAAGCTCAAAAGCTTATCTGTGTCACCAAAACAAATTGGTCCAATAAAAGATAGACTCACCCACCTTTTCTCTCTAATGTCTGCCACTTACACAGCTACAACAACACTGCGTATATCTTCACTTCCTGACTAATAATCCCTGGAAATGCTAAATACCATGAGAAAGACTGGTATCCTAGTATTTTCAAATCTGATGAAATTGGGGAATACAAGAAATCTCATGGGAAAGATTTAGTTTATGGTATTTCAGCTTATTTTCCAGATAAAAATGTTAAGGTAAATGAGGCTAAACATATGACTCACTGGTCTGTATTATGTAAGACCGACCTCATATTCTGAAACACCCTGAGGCTCAGACTCATTCCAGCTAAAGACAAAGCATTTCACTGAGTTTCCAACTACATCTGTACTACAGAGCCTACATCAGCATAGTTATGTTGGCACAGCCCCATTGCATAGATGCAGCCTACACTGACAGGAGTTTTTCTGCCAGTGCAGGAACACACCTCCCCCTGCATTACATTAGCTATGCCAACAGAAGCCCTCTTCTGTCACCAGAGCTGTGTCTACACAGGGGGGGTTTGTCAGCATATCTATATTACTGTTTTTTAGACCCCAACCCACATTGCTATACAGGTATACATTTTAAATGTAGATCAAGCCCTACATAGCCTGACGATTTTTTCCTCTTTTGTTTAAAAAAAAAGTCAGGTAGCTTAAATTATGCAGTTAGAGGTGAAAGAGCTGAGAAGAGAATGTAGGTGGGAATCTCTAGTTCTTATCAGAATGGCAATAGGGAGTGCTTTTAGTGAGCACACACATGCAACCTGTTAGATGCTGACAGGCCTTTGAAAATAGTGTGTTATGGTTTGTTAAACTAACAAGCCTCTTCCAGAGGACCTAGTTCACAGGATAAGATATGTTACCCACATTTCAACATTATAGACTTTTCATGTGAAGTGCTGCCTCCTTTGTCCCATTCCCAGAAAGCCAAATAAAATAAAAGTGGTGGTCTCATTCTCACTGAAGCCAATGTCAAAATTCCTATTGATTTCCATGAGAGGAGAATTGGGTCCATAAACAATTACGTGAATCATTATAGTTCATTAAGAAAGGGGATTTACTGCGGAGTTGAAAAAAATCAGAAGAGGATAATGTGTATAGATTATTTTAAATGTTTTATTTTAAACCTGTTCTAACATAACTTTCCACCCTCATTTTGTTGAGCATTTCCTAACCAGAATAGTTATATTGTCTAATTAGAGTAGAAGCATGGAAGTGAGGCTATTAACGTATAGTGAGTGCAACTACACCAGTTCCATACCTCATGATACAATAAAGTACACAGCATGTTAATTTTCTAGGGAAACTGACTTTGTGCTGTCTAGAGCTGGTCAAATTATTTGTACCAAGCTAGCTGAGGTGGGAACCCCTGGTTGAGAACCACTGTTTTAGCTCATGCAGTAGAGGTTCATGCATTTAGCTCAAGAGGTCCTAGACTGAATCCCTGCTGATGGCATCCACAATGGGTGGTGTTACACATTCAAGGTGTTACACATTCAAGCCCTATCGGTAGGGCTCTCTAAAGAGAGGAAGGATGGTCCAGTGCTTAGAGTGCTAGTCAGTGACTCAAGAGACCAGGTTCAATTTCCTGCTTGGGCAAGTCCCTTTAGGTAAATCTAAGCTTATGGTGGCAGTTACAGCATAGACACTGCACGGCCAGCAAGCACAGGTATAAATACCAGTGTAGATGGTGAGGTACTGCCTAGGGTAGTAGAGTGCCCTACATGCCTCAACACCCTACATGGCTCTCTAAGGGCCAAGGAGTGCCTTCTATGTTTGCACGGCTACACTGGCCCACTCCTGTGAGAGCCTTTCCCTACTGCTGGAGCCATTCACTGCAGTGCGTTGCTACACATCACAGGGACAAGTATGGATGGAGCCTGCCTTTCACTGCTGCATACAGCTACATGTATAGTGCTGTACTTTACATGCCACTGTAAGTGCAGATATAGCCTAAGGGTATTCCTTAAACTGAAATCTGAGTTGTGACTGCAGCTCCTGTAAACATACCTGTGCTGCCTTTCATTTAACTGCTATGGATAAAAACAGCAGGGAAAGCAGAATGGTGCAGACTCCAGTTCAGGCTAAGAGCACAAGTACATATACAGGTCAGGGGGAGGGGAGGGGGTGTAAGGATGTATAGCCCACCCCACCATGTCTTAAAGCTATTGTGGGTCTGCCCACTGAGCTGCCGTCACACCTTCCACTGCAGTGTAGACATAATCTTAGTTTCCTTGGGTCTTACTCCCCGATCTGTAAAATGGGGATAATAGTAGTACTACTAATCTATCTCACAGTGTTGTTGTGAGGATACATCCAAGATTGTAAGTATCATGTAAGTACCTAAGGGAGATAGATACCACTGTACTAATAGGACACCACCATGACTAGAATATCCTTGGCCTTTACTATGATTCAGGGAGAAACTTTCTGCCTTGGACCCAGCCCAAGTAGCCAGGCCAGGCTCCAGGAAGATAGTGGGAAAGGGGTAGAGGAACTTTTCCCAGGTGTGGAGCTGCTCCAGAGAGACTGTTTTGACCAGCTGTCTGAAGTAGCCTCTGCGGATCCTTATTCACTCTATCCTTCACAACAGTGAGAATCCACGTAGAAGCAAAAAGAAAAGGAATACTTGTGGCACCTTAGAGACTAACAAATTTATTGCTAATGAAAGCTTATGCTCAAATAAATTTGTTAGTCTCTAAGGTGCCACAAGTACTCCTTTTCTTTTTGGGGATACAGACTAACACAGCTGCTACTCTGAAACCCGTCACATAGAAGCAGACACCCTGGGTCCCAATCCCATCTCCCACAGGCCCTGTCCTATGTATGCTGCTGAAGAATGGGACTCACCTCATATAGGTAATTCATGCTCCTTGCATAGCCCAATCTTGCCTCCTGAATGCCCATGTGCAGTAGAATCACACCAGCTAAAGGTCCCTCTGCACCTGGAGAGGAGGGGGATGGATTTGGTGGAAGAGGGGGTCAAACGAGACAAAACACTACCAAGTCTTTGCCAATGGGCAAATTTGACACACCTCCTGGGGACCTCAGATGGGAAGGGAGAGTGAGAGAAACAAGAAAACGTGAAGAAAAATGAGGATGGAGGAAGAAGAAAAGTCCCTCCCCACCAAGTCTGGGAAGTCAACCTGAAATCTGTTCTGGTCTTTAACTGCTCAGACAAACTGGCTTCATAAGCAGATTCAATGCTGTCACTGGTTTATGTCTGTCATAAAGAGAGTCCTGTTCAGCAAAAAGCAGACCCTCTACCTTGTTCCCACCCACTGCAGAATGCCTATTCTGGACAAATAAAAGGCATATAACAATATCTGTGGCACCTGGACAGGGTCTGTTTAACGTCTCTAGTGGCAGTTTATACATTGTGCTATTTACTATGAAAGACTTCATAGTAAATAGCACAGAGAGATAATCAAACAACATTGTGGAGGTACAGTATAATGCAGATCTATAAAAGTCTATGTCTTAAAGCTTGAGACTTTTCCTTTTTACTCCACGCCCACTCGCAACCAAACCTCACGTTTACTCTTGTCAGGTGAGAATAAATAGTTTTATATCTATGTAGCATTTTTCCTCCCAAAGAATCCCAAATAAACTAGTAATAGTATTTTGCCTTCTTTAGTGTCTTCCACCCAATGATTTCAAAATGTCTTACAAATAATTCATTAACCATCTGTGGTAGGTGAATATTATTGTTCACATTTTACAGCTAGGGGAGTTGAAACAGAGTTTAAATAATTTGCCCAAGGTCATGCTGGAAGTTCGAGATGCAGCCAGGCAGGATTCAAACACCAAGATCTTAACTCCTCCTCAGCCTCAGCCAGAAGATCAGCCTTCTCCAACTGAAGCATTAAACACGCTGACATACACAGTACACACAGGGCTCATTTTCTCCCTATGTAGTGCCTTCTGGAATAGAACACTGCACAAGGGCAACACTATACAGCCGAAGTGAAGAATTTTTTCTTTATTTTATATACCATATTTATTTGTAACAACAGTAAATTAAGGCAGGCAGAATGAAATTCCAATTTATGCTAACAGTGCCATAGGGTGTTTAATAATCCCAAGTGGTCAGATCCTCAGTGTTATGTTTCATGTAAATGACTGGTTTCAGAGTAACAGCCGTGTTAGTCTGTATTCGCAAAAAGAAAAGGAGTACTTGTGGCACCTTAGAGACTAACCAATTTATTTGAGCATGAGCTTTCGTGAGCTACAGCTCACTTCATCAGATGCATACCGTGGAAACTGCAGCAGACTTTATATATACACAGAGAATATGAAACAATACCTCCTCCCACCCCACTGTCCTGCTGGTAATAGCTTATCTAAAGTAATCATCAGGTTAGGCCATTTCCAGCACAAATCCAGGTTTTCTCACCCTCCACCCCCCCACACAAATTCACTCTCCTGCTGGTAATAGCCCATCCAAAGTGACAACTCTTTACACAATGTGCATGATAATGAAGTTAGGCCATTTCCTGCACAAATCCAGGTTCTCTCACTCCCTCACCCCCCTCCAAAAACCCACCCCCATACACACACAAACTCACTCTCCTGCTGGTAATAGCTCATCCAAACTGTCCACTCTCCAAGTTTAAATCCAAGTTAAACCAGAACATCTGGGGGGGGCGGGTAGGAAAAAACAAGAGGAAATAGGCTACCTTGCATAATGACTTAGCCACTCCCAGTCTCTATTTAAGCCTAAATTAATAATATCCAATTTGCAAATGAATTCCAATTCAGCAGTTTCTCGCTGGAGTCTGGATTTGAAGTTTTTTTGTTTTAAGATAGCGACCTTCATGTCTGTGATTGCGTGACCAGAGAGATTGAAGTGTTCTCCGACTGGTTTATGAATGTTATAATTCTTGACATCTGATTTGTGTCCATTTATTCTTTTACGTAGAGACTGTCCAGTTTGACCAATGTACATGGCAGAGGGGCATTGCTGGCACATGATGGCATAAATCACATTGGTGGATGTGCAGGTGAACGAGCCTCTGATAGTGTGGCTGATGTTATTAGGCCCTGTGATGGTGTCCCCTGAATAGATATGTGGGCACAATTGGCAACGGGCTTTGTTGCAAGGATAAGTTCCTGGGTTAGTGGTTCTGTTGTGTGGTATGTGGTTGTTAGTGAGTATTTGCTTCAGGTTGCGGGGCTGTCTGTAGGCAAGGACTGGCCTGTCTCCCAAGATTTGTGAGAGTGTTGGGTCATCCTTTAGGATAGGTTGTAGATCCTTAATAATGCGTTGGAGGGGTTTTAGTTGGGGGCTGAAGGTGACGGCTAGTGGCGTTCTGTTATTTTCTTTGTTAGGCCTGTCCTGTAGTAGGTGACTTCTGGGAACTCTTCTGGCTCTATCAATCTGTTTCTTTACTTCCGCAGGTGGGTATTGTAGTTGTAAGAAAGCTTGACAGAGATCTTGTAGGTGTTTGTCTCTGTCTGAGGGGTTGGAGCAAATGCGGTTGTATCGCAGAGCTTGGCTGTAGACGATGGATCGTGTGGTGTGGTCAGGGTGAAAGCTGGAGGCATGCAGGTAGGAATAGCGGTCAGTAGGTTTCCGGTATAGGGTGGTGTTTATGTGACCATTGTTTATTAGCACTGTAGTGTCCAGGAAGTGGATCTCTTGTGTGGACTGGACCAGGCTGAGGTTGGTGGTGGGATGGAAATTGTTGAAATCATGGTGGAATTCCTCAAGGGCTTCTTTTCCATGGGTCCAGATGATGAAGATGTCATCAATATAGCGCAAGTAGAGTAGGGGCTTTAGGGGATGAGAGCTGAGGAAGCGTTGTTCTAAATCAGCCATAAAAATGTTGGCATACTGTGGGGCCATGCGGGTACCCATAGCAGTGCCGCTGATCTGAAGGTATACATTGTCCCCAAATGTGAAATAGTTATGGGTAAGGACAAAGTCACAAAGTTCAGCCACCAGGTTAGCCGTGACATTATCGGGGATAGTGTTCCTGACGGCTTGTAGTCCATCTTTGTGTGGAATGTTGGTGTAGAGGGCTTCTACATCCATAGTGGCCAGGATGGTGTTATCAGGAAGATCAACAATGGATTGAAGTTTCCTCAGGAAGTCAGTGGTGTCTCGAAGGTAGCTGGGAGTGCTGGTAGCGTAGGGCCTGAGGAGGGAGTCTACATAGCCAGACAATCCTGCTGTCAGGGTGCCAATGCCTGAAATGATGGGGCGCCCAGGAGTTCCAGGTTTATGGATCTTGGGTAGTAGATAGAATATCCCAGGTCGGGGTTCCAGGGGTGTGTCTGTGCGGATTTGATCTTGTGCTTTTTCAGGAAGTTTCTTGAGCAAATGCTGTAGTTGCTTTTGGTAACTCTCAGTGGGATCATAGGGTAATGGCTTGTAGAAACTCGTGTTGGAGAGCTGCCGAGCAGCCTCTTGTTCATATTCCGACCTATTCATGATGACAACAGCACCTCCTTTGTCAGCCTTTTTGATTATGATGTCAGAGTTGTTTCTGAGGCTGTGGATGGCATTGCGTTCCGCATGGCTGAGGTTATGGGGCAAGTGATGCTGCTTTTCCACAATTTCAGCCCGTGCACGTCGGCGGAAGCACTCTATGTAGAAGTCCAGTCTGCTGTTTCGACCTTCAGGAGGAGTCCACCTAGAATCCTTCTTTCTGTAGTGTTGGTAGGGAGACCTCTGTGGATTAGTATGTTGTTCAGAGGTATTTTTCGCCAAATTCTGTTAGCCGACGGCCAAGGATGTTTGGTGAGGTGCCAGCTATGCCCGTTTATACCATCCATGACTTTAACCGCTAGGACGCACTGTCCCTTCACGGCGGGCAGCCCGGGCTAGGCTGACGGATGCCCCAAGGTCCTAACCACCCGTGACTTTAACTGCTAGAGCTCAGAGCTCCTTCGCAGTGGGCAGTCAATACTGACTGACAGGTGCCCCAATGGCAGCACTAAGAGCCTCTCCACACCCGTGACTTTAACTGCTAGAGCTCAGAGCTCCTTCGCAGCGGGCAGCCAGGATTGACTGACAGGTGCCCCAAGAGTTTGCCCCGTGGAGGCGGCACAACTCAACGCTAGGCTCTTAGTACTCTCACCTAATGGCCAGGCTTTAGAGCCAAAACGGCTGAGGTTCTTTAATTGTGTTGGCTGCTTTACAGTAAACCAGAGAAAACAAGTCAGGCTTATGCACAAATGGTTACCAAAATTTATTAAGCTAGATTCTAATCATGTGGTTACAAAATTGCTAGTGCCTACTTATTTAAATGTAGAGATGTTACACACACAAACAAGTTACAAAACTGAAGCCACAATCCCAAAGGAAGAAAACAAAGTATAGAGCTCTATTTCAAAATATGTGTACACTAAAGATAGGAGATCAGGTGTGGGTGCTTCTTACCCTCCTTGCATCTCTCGATTCCAGCGGTGCCAAGCCAGGATCGGTCACTCAATTCCGCGGAAAGACGAATAAGGGACAAGGCGTAGGGACCCTCTTAGCTGCAGAAGCCTTGGGAGGCTGTCACTTATCTGACCAGCAGATAGATAGTGAAAAGCACTCAAAAATCATGGTGCTGTAGGTCCCCTACTTATACCTCTGTACTCCTTTATTCTCTTTCTCCTTTCTTATGCCAAATTGAGGCTGGTCTGTCTGGGTGACGCCAGCTTTCGCAAGAGTAGTTTACACTTGCAAGGGAGAGAAACAATAAGTGTTGACTACTGGACATTTCTTTTATCAGGGTAAATATTTTCCCAACTAGGATGTTGGTGTGTGTGCATCACGCTAGTTAGTAGGGGCTAAGAGCCATGTCTGTCACAGGGCCTCTGCCTGCTGTGAGCTTAATCGTTGTATCTGCTCCCAGAGGCACATTGTAGCAGCACACCTATGCTTTCACAGCTTCAAAGGCTGTGCTGGAATATATGTTAAGTGCCCTGTTCCGGCTTCCTCCTGGGTTTCCAGCAATGCTGGTCTGAGGGGGCGGGGGCTAGCTGTCTGGCTACATTCCACCCCCTGATGTACCACACTACATCCCAGATTGCAAGGTGGCGGTGATGCCAGCACCTCTTGCCCTCCTTGGGGAAATCTAGAAATACCCAACAACCAAATTAGAGGATGAGGGTTCACGGAATTGGTTAGGAACCCTTTTTAGCTCTAGGTATCTGATTTGCGTGGAGGAAAGAGCAGTTTGAATCAAACGCTTCATAATACATAAAGTTACACAAAAAACAATTACAATAATTAAAAAGGTTAAAACAGTATTCACAACCGAATGTAAAAACAGGGAGAGGGAAAATCCCAAGTGTTGAGCTAACCATTGCATCCATGAGGTTTGTCCATTCTCAGCCTAAATGATTGGTGGAACAAAAGCGACATCTTTCAGTGGGGACTGGAATACTGGAAGTGGTTATATCAGCATGCCCTGCAACAACCCCTGTCTATAGGACATGTCTCAGCTCATCAGAGGAATAATACTCCAGCTGCACAGTTAAACAATTTAGCCGATGCAGCTGCCCAGCTCTTTACCGCACAAGTAGAATGGGAACGCTTATATTCATGGTTACATGATAATTTAGGACACACAGGAAGTGATGAGTTAGTGCGGCAAGCACATATCAGGGGGTGGCCTATCACCCACAGACAGGCTAGAGACCTGGTGCAAGCCTGCGCTATTTGTGCTGAGACTAGAAAACATATAGCAGAAGGACAAAGGTTTGCCAGGCTAAGAGATGGAAAAACACTATGGGCAACCTGGCAGGTCGACTATGTCGGACCACTGCCCACTACAAGGCAGAGGTGGAAATACATCTTGACTGGGGTAGAAATTGTTTCAGGGATTGGTTTTGCATATCCAACCCGACTGGCAACAGGGTTGTCCACAGTTATGGGACTAAACCGCTTAACAGCAATTGTCCCAATGCCTCAAGAAATCCAATCAGATAATGGTTTGCATTTTAAGAATAAACTTGTAAGGGAATGGACCCTTAACCATGGAGTCCAATGGACCTTCCACCTTCCATATCGACCTCAATCTAATGGCATGGTCGAGCGCTGGAATGGGTTGCTAAAGAATCACTTGAAGCCTACTGATGGCACATGGGGAGACAGACTGGACGAAGTGGTGCAGAGATTAAACAACAGACAGACTCCTACAGGAAGTCCAATCAGCAGGGGATTCTTCCCTACAGGGAAAGCTATCTCCCCTGCCAGAACACCACTGCACAGTTCCAAGTATGCTCCCGGAGACACTGTTGTGATTAAACACCCAGCCCTGGGAACCTTTACCTGTATTTTGCATGCCTATAAAGAGAAAGGTGTATGGAGTGCCTTAAATGCTGATAAAAGGCTAATAACCATTACAGAGGCTTGGATCGCATCCAAGACCGGCTGACCATGTGATTTATTGCAGGAATGGTCCCATGGTTCCGAGCAACCTGCCAGCTAACCTGTCAGCAAAATGGACCATGCAGCAGACCTGTTTGATCACTAGAGACTACTATGGACTGTTGATATATTTGCCATTACTTATAATAGCGGGTGTAATTTTTGCTTTTAGTGTTAAAATAAGTTTTTTAGTTAGAACACGACCCACCAGAGATATGTTCCTGCAAGCCCTCATGATCCTTCTGTTGGCTCCAGTCACCTTGGCAATACCAGAACATCCTCTTCGGGGAGCAATCCAAACCATCGCCTCAGCTGCTGGTGCTACAAATTGCTGGATGTGCACCTTGCTAGATTCTCCAGCATCCCTTTCACTCCTAACACCATCCCTAAAACATTTATACAGTACTGACTCTGAAGGTCTACCTGTTGAATCCTTCCAATAAGCAGATTGTGAGCTGTCTGGGGCAGGGACAGTCTGATTTGTTATTTGTCTAGAGCAGTGGGTTTCAACCTTTTTTCATTTGCAGCCCCCTAAAATATTTCAAATGGAGGAACGGACCAGTGTTTCCCCTAATTTTTCCCATCCATGTGCAGAATGAATTTTGTTATGTGCACCAATATGGAGGTGATGACACATCACCTTCATATTGGTGCACATAACAAAATTCATGTGGCAGGCGTGGGGCTGAGGGGTATGGAATATAGGAGGGGCTAAGGGCTGGGGCAGAGGGTTGGGGTGAGGGGGGATGAGGGCTCTGGCAGGGGGTGCGGGCTTTGGGGTACGGAAGGTCCAGGCTGGGCTGGGTTGGGTCCGTGGCTGGGGGAGAGGAATCTCTCCCCGCTGCAGCCCTGAGCGCCTGCACTGCCCTTAATAGGCTGCTGTGCAGCCACACACCTTATAGGGAACTTAGGTGTGGACCACTTTGGAAAATTAGACATAGCCCTGATCTACACTGGGAGGGGGTCGACCTAAGATACACAACTTCAGCTATGCGAATAGCATAGCTGAAGTCGGCGTACCTTAGGTTGACTTACCTGGCTGTGAGGACGGCGGTGAGTCGACAGCTGCCGCTCCCCCATTGACTCCGCTTCCGCCTCTCATGAGCTGGAGTTCCGGAGTCGACGTGGAGCGCGTTCAGGGATTGATTTATCGCACCTAGAGGAGACGTGATAAATCGATCCCTGATAGATCGATCACTACCCACCGATGCGGCGGGCAGTGAAGACCTGCCCATAGTCTGCGGACCCCCAGGGGTCTCATAGACTTTAAGGTCAGAAGGGACCATCTAGTCTGACCTCCTGCACATTGCAGGCCACCGAACCTCACCCCATCCACTCCTGTAATAGACCCTTAACCTCTGGCTGAGTTACTGAAGTCCTCAGATCATGGTTTAAAGACTTCAAGTTATAAAGAATCCTCCATTTGCACTAGTTTAAACCAGAAAGTGACCCGAGCCCCATGCTACAGAGGAAGGCAAAATACCCTAGGATCTCTGCCAATCTGACCCAGGGGAAAATTCCCTCCCAAACCCAAATATGACAATCAGTTAGACCCTGAGCATGTGGGCAAGACCCTCCAGCCAGACAACTGGCAAAGAATTCTCTGTAGTAACTTAGAGCCCTCCCCATCTAGTGTCCCAACACCAGTCATTGGAGACATTTGCTCCTAGCAGTCACAGATTGACTCCATGCCATTGTAGGCAGTCTCATGATACCATCCCCTCCATAAATTTATCAAGCTCAATCTTAAGCCAGTTAGATTTTTTTTCCCCTGCTGCTCCCCTTGGAAGACTGTTCCAGAACTTCACTCCTCTGATGGTTAGAAATATCTAACTCAGAGCACAGGTTGAAAACCACTGGTCTACATGAGTACAATGGGGCTTGGATCCTCAAATGGGGTTACTAAGCACTATAATAATTCACAAAACAACACCTACTGAACCACCAGCATTTCTTCCTGCAGCAGCAAGGTGTTCCTTGGAGGTTTCTCATCCAAATACTGGTACAGCCTGACCTCAGCAGCTTGCCAGGCAAACTGGCAGGAATTCAATGAAAGTCTGTGTGGTTTAAAGGGTTTCCCAACACAAGGTAGCATAGCTGCAAATATACAAACGCTTCTGCACTATTTATAGCCTAGAACCCATCGCTTCCCACAACCCCTTTCCCTTTGCTATTGACATACAAAATGGTATCTTCTCTTCTAAGACCACAAAGCACAATGAGCCAAATTTAACCCTGCTGTTATACGAGGGATGAATTTGGCCTTTATGCCTTGGCCAGTTGCTAACAACGATGCAACAGTATGGTTATTCTCTCTTCACCCCTGTAGAGAGGGTTTGTCAGGCTTCGTCCCTCTCTGGAGCGGTGGGGAATCACACTGCATCCTTTAGTCTTTGCACGGCCCCTTGGGGAATTGGTTAGGCCACAGGAGTCCTGGCTCAAGCTGTCTGGAGAGGGCTGAGCACACACAGGTAACAATTAGCAGTTAATAAGCCCAGGCCCAGGGTCAGGGTCAGGGCGGGGCAGCGATGAGTTCAGGGCTCAGGTCCTTAGGCAAGGGCTGAGCAGCAGTTTATATCATCAACAGGCCCAGGCCCTGGGTCAGGGCAGGGCAGCAAAGAGTCACAGCTCAGGCCCTCAGGCAGAGGCTGAGTAAACACAGGTAAATAGCACACCCAGCCTTTAGGCTCCAAGCGGCCTGGGAGAGTGGGAGACTGCATTGGGTGGCAGGGGGGACGCAGGCCCTCCCACTCCACTACATCCCAGCCAGGGGCCCTAGCAGTGACCAAAGGCCCGCTGCTGTGTCAGTGGGGATCCTGGCCGCAACACACTGACATAGGTTCAGGCACTGCTGCAGCCAGACTCAGGTCGGCTGCCCCCGGGCTACTTCCCAACTCGCCCTCTGGACGTACCTGAATCAAGGTGGGGTGCTCAGGGGGGTCGATCACCATTGGATCCTCAGGGTAGCTGGCAAGGGGTAGGCTCAGCGATTCTCCCACATGCTGATCCGTGTTGAGTACTGGCCAGTTGGGCCAGGCTCCAGGTCCACCGCTGGTTGCTGTAGTCTCCCCAGCGGGAGCTGGGCCGGAGCAGTCTGGCCTCTCCAGCAGCTGCCTCCCAAGTGAGCTCTGAGGCTGAGTTCTTATACTTCCTGTCCGGCCTCTGACCCTCTGGGGGGCGAGCTTGGAGTGCTCTGGCTCCGCCCACTCTGGTGTCCCCTGGGGCTTTACCAAGGTATTGGTAAGGTATCCGCCCACTCTGGTGTCCGGCAAAGCTTGTCCCTCTTCGGGGCATGGTGGAACCACACCGCCTCCATACATGCCCCCCCCTTAAGTCTGGCTCCCACTCGTCAGGGCCAGACCCTTCCATACCTGAGGGGAGGTTACAGGTATATTCTGGGTGTCTTAAATATTATGCTGCTGTGTCTCACAGCCCACACATTAATAGCCAGCCTACAAATATCCAAGTCACACTCTGGCTTCCGCCACCCAGTTACTTTTTGCAGGGTGACCCCAACATTCCCCCAGTCCCAAATTTCCCCCAAACTGTCAGCCCTACAGTGTCCAGTCCTCTTGTTAACTCAGAGAATTTGTTACGTTTGCCGCTCCCTTAAAGAGCAAGTATCCAGAAGCTTATTACCTTAACAGGGGTTAACAAATACACTATTTCAATTGGTTTATAGCAGTGGTTCTCAAGCTGTGGGTCGGGACCCCAAAGTGGGACACGACCCCGTTTTAATGGAGTCACCAGGGCTGGTGTTAGACTTGCTGAGGCCTGGGGCCAAAGCCTGAGCCCCAACACCTGGGGCCAAAACTGAAGCCTGAGGGCTTTCACCCGGGGTAGCGGGGCTCAGGTTACAGGCCGCCTGCCTGGGGCTGAAGTCTAGGGCTTTAGCTTTTGCCCCTTTCCTGCCTGGAGTGGTGGGGCTCGGGCAGGCTCAGGCTTCAATCTCCAGTCTCCCCTTCTCGGATCGTGTACTAATTTTTGTTGTCAGAAGGGGGTCATGATGCAATGAAGTTTAAAGTCTGGTTTATAGTGTAAGTAAAACAATTTTATTAAACAGAAAGTCATAGGTTTAAATGGTATCAAGCATAAGGAATAAGCATAGAAATGGTTACAAAACAAACAAAAGTAAAAATATGCTTCTAAGAATATATTATTTTGAGGTAACTGTTGCCATGATGCTCACGGGCTGCCAGTTTGGTGAATACACCATTTGAAGCCATGCCCGCAGATAGCAAAAGTGGGGCCTGGCAAATAGCATGATGTATGTGCATGAAGCCATATGACCAAGGAAGGAGAGACGAATCTTGACAGGTGCTAGAGGTTTGCCTACAACTTGGTCTATGAAATTTTTCATTGCCTGGAATCTATCCATCAGCAGTTAAGTCCTTGCCATGATTGAATTTAAGGATGCCTCAACAAAGTCTAAAATCTGTGCTTGGGTGAGGACAGATTTTTCCCAATATATGGTGACCCCAAGAAGGAGAGGAATTGCAGCACTTCCAGTCGACTTGTAGGGTTCTTGGCATGTCCTGGCGACAAGAAGCCAGGAGCCAAGGTAGGGAAAATGGTGAAGCCATGGCATTTGATATGGGCTGCTATGGCAAAGAATACCTTGGTAAAGCCCCAGGGGACAGTAATAAGACTGAAAGGCAGTACTATGTATTGAAAGTGGTCAGAACCCACCATAAATCTGAGAGAATGTCTGTGAATGGGGTGGATGTCCACATGAAAGTACGCATTCTTCATATCGAGAGCTGTAAGTCCCATGTCCTTTTCCAGGGAGAGGATTATAGATGCCAAAATGACCATACGAAAATTGAGTTTGCAAATAAAATTATTGGGATGGCAAAGATCGAGAATGGATCTCCAACCACCCTTTGTGGTTACTAGGAAGTATGTTAAGTAAAATCCCTTCCCTTGGTCTTGATGAAGAACCCATTCTATCGCTCCTCACAGTAAGAAGGATTCTACTTTTTGTTCAATAATTCCCTCATTAAGAGTGGCCCCCGAAAGGGGGTGGGAAAGAGGGTTGTGGAGGGACTAGAGGCAAACTATCATCTAGCCAGAACAGATGCTGTTTAGCACCCATTTGTCCATTGTTATTGCACTCCAGGCAGGGAGACAGAGTGCTAGATCACCCCCATAGGGTGGTTGGCAGGTGTTCAACTTAGTGGTTTGAAGTTCTCATGCTCCCATCAAAGGTAATGCCTAGCTGAGGGCTGGGATTGGGATGAAGAAATCGGCATGGAAAGTATAGAGAAATGGGTTTTGTACTCTCTGCCTCTTACAGGGTGGCTCATAAGGTCTCTGGTAGTACACTTGCTGAGCCATCAGTCTAGGCTTGTATGATTGCCTATGAAATTTCCTTTTCAGAGCAGGATCAACTTTTCAGAGAGAGGATGGTGGCCCTGGAGTCCTTCAGGGTGCATAAAGACTCATCCATCTTTTGGTTAAACAGATGATTGTCACTGAAGGGCAAGTCTTCTATGGTGTTCTGAACCTCCCTGGGAAAGCACAAAGCCTGAAGCCCCCTCATTGGCTGCCCATCACCTCTATCCCTTTGGCTGCCTCTTCTAACTTTCTTGTTCAGCAATTAATCTCTGGCATTTTTGGTTCATTCTATAATTGAGATGATCCATAATCAAGCCTCTGCATATCTGACTTGTTCTGTAATTAATTTTCAGCATCTTTGATATTCCCCATAATTGATTCATTGCATATCTGTTTACCTGATTAATTGATTCACCTCATTAATGATTCTCTGCATTATTGAATCATATTACTTATTCCTCTGCATATTTACTGCATACCATAACCAAGCACTCATATAAATACTTTGCATCTTAATTGGTTCTATGCACTATTGATCAATTACAATATAATTATTTCTCAGGAGAATTAATTACTATACCATGCCAGCCACTACTCTTATCTCATTTGCCCCACTATCCTGCTCTTTACCAAAGTCTCATCCTTGCTCGTCCTCACAATACCGCCTCCTGTCCCCTGCATTGTTGAATCAACTTGCTTTTTGCCTCCCTCCATTCCATGCTCTCCATCACCCTTGACTACTGTGCCCTTCCTTCCCAGAAACACTCCACCCTGGTTTACCCCCAGTATCAGCTTCCACTGATCTTACTTTGGCACTGCTTTAAGCTCCTCAGAAGATATTCTCATGGTCACACAGACTTCTCCAACTACAAATCTATTTCCTCCCTCAATTTTGCCATATTCCTGGCCAAGCAGCACTACATTTCCCACTACCATTGACTTGCCATACCGGCAATTCCAGTCTCCATTGGTGACACCTTCCTCAACCTACTTCCCCTCTATTTAATCTCTGTGCAGGATCTTGCCAATTTTTTCAAGGAAAAGAACAAAATCCTTTGTGATGTCAACTCTGCCCTATAACATACTTTACCCAGAATACTTGGGAATACAGTATTCCCAAGAATACTAAAGTTTGACTGTTCCCCACTTCTAACCCTTCTACTGCCCTTGTGACCCAGTGCCATCCTAGGTCTCCTCCATTACCTGTCCCTTAAGATTCCTTCGCCATCACAATACACAATTGCTTTGATTGTAAAAAAAAGAATTGCTTCCCATTGTTATCTACTGTGTATGTGTCTACGCATATGTGCACTAGATACCCAGGGGAATCCATTCTTGAGATGTCTATTGAACAGGTAGAAAAGTACCAGATAAATCTATTCTTATTTGAATGTTAAATCTTTAATTTGTGATGGTTCTTGGATTCTAGACTCACAAAACTAAGCAATCTATGGTAGGAGATTATGCCAAAATATATTAACCTTGATATTTTAGAGAAATGATGCAGACATTATAACATTTTAATTTCCTTAACTACTTATGCATTTCCAGCAAAATTCTGCAATAATACAGGACCTTCTAAATCTTGGAGACATTTTTCCAGATAACATTACTTGTACAGAAATTAGGAAGTTGTACATTATTCATGTAGGTTGGAAACTGATTTACTCAGACCACAAGAATGTTTTCCCAAGTGCACATATTTGGAAAAGGGTTACAATCATTCTGAAGTCATTTAGATAATAAATAGGCAATAGAGTACCTCAGCTCAAGATTTATTATTATAATATAGCTTTCTTAATTTTAGAGGCTATTAGAATATGTTTGGGGCTGTGCAGCACTTTACAACTAGTTTATTAAGAACACTGCATCACTAAAGGAGTCTTCTGATTTGATTATGTTATAGAACATTTTCAATTGTATGTCATCTTTTACTCATTTTCAGGGTTTTTGTTTGTTTGTTTGTTTGTTTGTTTTAAGTGCATCATGAAAAGAAGAGAAGGTTCTATGCGAATTATGCTTGGAAAACATTTAGCTATCAAGATCTATGCAGAGATACCCATAAAATGCAGAATGAAATAGTGCACTTTCCAGAAAAGGAACATTTAATGTGGGCAATATCTGACAGCTGGAGAAAATGATGGCAAATTCTATAACCAGAAATGCACGGATGTAACCTATGTATGTCCATACAGTTACACTGATTTTACATTATACAAGATTATGACATGTTGGAATTTCCTGTGCTTAAACTGAGAAACATTTAGGTACCTTTGTTCTGATTTTCTGAGTCAGCAGCTAGGAGAATTTAGCAATTCACTGTAGCACAGCTGTGAAGAGCTTAAGAAATGTGGAGACATAAATCTGAACACTGCTTCCCCACTACACAGTGATAATTAGGGAGATGCAGAGTTAGTTCCTTAAAGTGAGATTTCTATTAAATAGATTACTATAAAATGGGCACCTGAAGGCAGTAAACTTACCCAGATTACTGTTACAATAGAGAGAATTAAGGCGTACAGGGTTATTTAATTTCTATCAGTTGTCTTGTTTTCAAGTTTCATTTCTCACTTGTGTCACTTCACTATTTCTTAGAATCTAAGGCTGTTTAAGAACACACAAAGTAAAAATATGCTTGACATTGAAAAAAATAGATAGGGAAGAGAAATTAGTAGAAGCATCTTTTACTGTGGAGACTAAAGTGTTTGAGGATTGTCCCGTAGAATGCTGATTCAAATTAACCCAGGCTTGGGTCACCAAAAGTCTTGTTGAAATAACTACAGTAAATGCATAGGTCTGGGCAAAAAGTGAAACTACTTTCCATGTCAATTTTCTCCAAGGTTTTAATGAGTTACCTTCAGCTATGCTAGTTTGCCTTTTATGTTACCTTAAGGGGGAGAGTGGTATGTAGGGCTTTGTTGCTGCATCTCTACATTTCACCCTATGTTCAAAAAATAATTTTGAAATCAATTGGCAAAACATATTGATTTCTTTCCAACTTCTTTGATAACTGATTTTTTATATTAAAATTTTATATTTAACTCTCTGTAAAATGTTTAAGATTAAATTGTTCCTTTAAGGCACAGCCCTACACTGGGGTGGGAAAGAGTAGTGTAGCTGATATTCACTTCCCAAAATTCTGGAAGCCCAGGAAGATTTCTGGCTGACTTGGCCAGAAATCCTCCCAGGGCTGTGGGGGAGCCAGCACTTCAAGCAGATGTTCTGACACCCTTTGAAGAGGTACACTGTAAACCTAACACCCATCCAGACTGTGGCTGGCTGCTACACTGGTGCCTCACTCTCTGAAATCCAATAGGGAATCAATTACATTAAAAGATATTGTTTCCTACATCCTTTGACTCCTGGCTCTGAGTGAGCTGCAGAATCAGAAAGAAGGGGATGTGCGTGCACAAACAACACATCATGTTAGTTTATCATGTTTAACTAAAAATTATTAGACTCTTGTGTCTTGCTTGGTAATGTTCCTTAAATTTGAAGGGACCTCTGCATAGCTTCTGACAATGTTATCATTTCTCCCCAGTCAAAAGTAAGAGAAGATACCAATTTTATATTTTAAAATGTAACCATACCTGAATAAGAGTGCTGTATGTAGCCAAACCTGAATAAAAGTACCTAATTTTCCAAATTAGCTTCATCCACTTTGGAAACAGACTAATCTAATTCAGAATAAGACACACCTATTTTTTAATAAGAGCATCCACACTGGGAGTGGCCTATTCTCCTTTAAATTCACATACTTAATTTCTCTGGGTAGGCAAGCCCTAAATGTGTTCAAGATACATTTTAAGGCTCTGTAAAATATTTGCCTTTGAACACTGATCCTACCCAGCGTCAGGATACTACTCAAACTCATGAACAAGCAGCTCAGGTTAACTGACTGTCCAGATCAGGACTCACAGAATTTGCACTCTCCTAAACCCTCCATCACCCACACACAATTTAACTTGAGATCTTCCAGAGAATGAGGCAGTCTCTGGACTGAACATATTCAAATTGGTTATACTTTTATTATGTTTAAATAAATTAGTCTGAGAAATGCCAAGTACAAACTACTGATTTAGATTTCATATGTATTCACAGATCTTAGACCCTGACAAAAAATCATCCCCAGTGAAGCAACAGGTGGCTATTTGTGAAGCACTACGGAAAAATTAAAAAGGGTTCCATTGTATGTATTGGAAGAGAAAAGGCTAGGGAACTTCATTAATATCCAGCTTTCCAGCTGGTTAGAATTCAAACATTTGCAATGGTTTTATGAAACAATTTATTGATGATTTTTGATCAAGGTATTAGACTCATAGGCCATGTCTACACTACTGGCTAAATTGGCACCGATTAATGCAGCAATGACGATATAGCAGATCTGGTGAAGGCATGCTAAGTCAATGGCAGAGCACTCTTCCATCAATGTCTGTACTCCACCTCCCCGAGAGGCGGAAGCTATGTCAATGGGAGGAGGGATAACTCAGTGGTTTGAGCATTGGCCTGCTAAACCCAGGGTTGTGAGTTTAATCCTTGAGGGGGCCATTTAGGGATCTGGGGCAAAAATTGGGGATTGGTCCTGCTTTGAGCAGGGGGTTGGAGTAGATGACCTCCTGAGGTCCCTTCCAACCCTGATATTCCATGATTCTATGACATACAGCGGTGTCTACACTGCACTAAGTCAACCTAAGTTATGTTGACTTCAGTTACATAAGTTACGTAACTGAACTAGCATAACTTAGATCGACTTACAGGATTAGTGTATACCTACTCATAAATTTTAAGGCCAGAAGGAACCATAATGATCATCTTCTGACCTCCTGCACATTGTAGGCCACAGAGCCTCACCCACCCATTCCTTTAATAGACCCATAACCTCTGGCTGAGTTACTGAAGCCCTCAAATCATGGTTTAAAGACTTCAAGTTACGGAGAATCCACCATTTACACTAGCTTAAAGCTGAAAGTGGCCCCTGCCCCATGCTGCAGAGGAAGGCAACCCCCTGCCAGGGTTTCTGCCAATCTAACCCAGGGAGAAATTCCTTCCCGACCCCAAATATGGCTATCAGTTAGACCCTGAGCATGTAGGCAAGACCCAGCAGCAAGGTGAGCAAGACCCTGCAGCCAAGTATTAATTTATTGCAAACAAATCTTTACAAAGCATTCCTCTCAGGATTTTTTCGCAGCATGACTTAAAGGACTGATCATTAAAGATCATCAATAAATGCTGATAATTATTCTAAGGCACATTTTCAGAGATTGAGCTAAAGCCAATTTACACTACAGATGGCAGAATCAAATGAACAGAACAGTTAAATCGGCAACTATATTTTTAGGTCGGGGGGGATAAAATGGGTCATTCCATATACTGTGGAAAATGTAAAGTAGTACATTTAGAAGGACTGCAGTTGATGCAGAGTTCCTCTTCAAAAGAATCTGCTTTCTAGCTACAGCAGTTATCCTCAGGGATGCCAATAATCAGCACTGAAAGTGTCTCTCAGAAGTCTCAAGATCCTGTGGGTGAAAGATATGATTCAAAGTTATCTTGGCCTTTCAGGTGGAATTGCATTAACTCTATTCTGTTTGAATGAAAAAAGCCAAACAGCAGTGCCCAATGGTGACCAGTTACGCCAAACCGGGAAGAATTAGTGGGGGAAGCAAAAGTGGATGGGAATCTGAGAGGCAGTGACCATGAGTTGGTTGAGTTCAGGATCCTGACACAGGAAAGAAAGGTAAGCAGCAGGATACGGACCCTGGACTTCAGGAAAGCAGACTTCGACTCCCTCAGGGAACGAATGGGTAGGATCCCCTGGGGGACTAACATGAAGGGGAAAGGAGTCCAGGAGAGCTGGCTGTATTTCAAGGAATCCCTGTTGAGGTTACAGGGAAAAACCATCCCGATGTGTCGAAAGAATAGTAAATATGGCAGGCAACCAGCTTGGCTTAACGGTGAAATCCTAGCGGATCTTAAACATAAAAAAGAAGCTTACAAGAAGTGGAAGGTTGGACATATGACCAGGGAAGAGTATAAAAATATTGCTCGGGCATGTAGGAATGAAATCAGGAGGGCCAAATCGCACCTGGAGCTGCAGCTAGCAAGAGATGTCAAGAGTAACAAGAAGGGTTTCTTCAGGTATGTTGGCAACAAGAAGAAAGCCAAGGAAAGTGTGGGCCCCTTACTGAATGAGGGAGGCAACCTAGTGACAGAGGATGTGGAAAAAGCTAATGTACTCAATGCTTTTTTTGCCTCTGTCTTCACTAACAAGGTCAGCTCCCAGACTGCTGCGCTGGGCATCACAACATGGGGAATAGATGGGCAGCCCTCTGTGGAGAAAGAGGTGGTTAGGGACTATTTAGAAAAGCTGGACGTGCACAAGTCCATGGGGCTGGACGAGTTGCATCCGAGAGTGCTAAAGGAATTGGTGGCTGTGATTGCAGAGCCATTGGCCATTATCTTTGAAAACTCGTGGCAAATGGGGGAAGTCCCAGATGATTGGAAAAAGGCTAATGTAGTGCCAATCTTTAAAAAAGGGAAGAAGGAGGATCCTGGGAACTACAGGTCAGTCAGCCTCACCTCAATCCCCGGAAAAATCATGGAGCAGGTCCTCAAAGAATCAATCCTGAAGCACTTACATGGAAGGAAAGTGATCAGGAACAGTCAGCATGGATTCACCAAGGGAAGGTCATGCCTGACTAATCTAATCGCCTTCTATGATGAGATTACTGGTTCTGTGGATGAAGGGAAAGCAGTGGATGTATTGTTTCTTGACTTTAGCAAAGCTTTCGACACGGTCTCCCACGGTATTCTTGTCAGCAAGTTAAAGAAGTATGGGCTGGATGAATGCACTATAAGGTGGGTAAAAAGTTGGCTAGATTGTCGGGCTCAACGGGTAGTGATCAATGGCTCCATGTCTAGTTGGCAGCCGGTGTCAAGTGGAGTGCCCCAGGGGTCGGTCCTGGGGCCGGTTTTATTCAATATCTTCGTAAATGATCTGGAGGATGGTGTGGATTGCACTCTCATCAAATTTGCGGATGATACTAAACTGGGAGGAGTGGTAGATATGCTGGAGGGCAGGGATAGGATACAGTGGGACCTAGACAAATGGGAGGATTGGGCTAAAAGAAATCTGATGAGGTTCAATAAGGATAAGTGCAGGGTCCTGCACTTAGGACGGAAGAACCCAATGCACAGCTACAGACTAGGGACCGAATGGCTAGGCAGCAGTTCTGCGGAAAAGGACCTAGGGGTGACAGTGGACGAGAAGCTGGATATGAGTCAGCAGTGTGCCCTTGTTGCCAAGAAGGCCAATGACATTTTGGGATGTATAAGTAGGGGCATAGCGAGCAGATCGAGGGACGTGATCGTTCCCCTCTATTCGACATTGGTGAGGCCTCATCTGGAGTACTGTGTCCAGTTTTGGGCCCCACACTACAAGAAGGATGTGGATAAATTGGAGAGAGTCCAGCGAAGGGCAACAAAAATGATTAGGGGTCTGGAACACATGACTTATGAGGAGAGGCTGAGGGAACTGGGATTGTTTAGTCTGCAGACGAGAAGAATGAGGGGGGATTTGATAGCTGCTTTCAACTACCTGAGAGGTGGTTCCAGAGAAGATGGTTCTAGACTATTCTCAGTGGTAGTAGAGGACAGGACAAGGAGTAATGGTCTCAAGTTGCAGTGGGGGAGGTTTAGGTTGGATATTAGGAAAAACTTTTTCACTAGGAGGGTGGTGAAACACTGGAATGCGTTTCCTAGGGAGGTGGTAGAATCTCCTTCCTTAGAAGTTTTTAAGGTCAGGCTTGACAAAGCCCTGGCTGGGGTGATTTAATTGGGGATTGGTCCTGCTTTGAGCAGGGGGTTGGTCTAGATGACCTCCTGAGGTCCCTTCCAACCCTGATATTCTATGATTACCACTGTTGAAAACATTAGATCATCAAGAAAGATACTGGAGAAGCCACACAAATAATTTCCAACCAAGGCATTTTTAAGGACTACAAAACTCAAATCCAGACAAAATAAAAGTTGCTGCTCTGGTTTGAGTGAGTTTCTGTCCTTATTCTTTTAATTAGAGGTGGCTCCATGAGAGCTTAAGGAAATTACAGAAATATTAGATATTCTCTTTAGAACTATTCCATGTAGCTTGACATGCATGTGGCCAACACATATTAACAACTTTATGATTTTCATAGGATTACACATTCGAATGAAAAGCTTGTTTTAATCTGAAAGCGTTATATAGGGCAGCTATTTTCTTTCAGGGGAGGCCCATGTTGGCAAAACATCAACAGTATCTACCATCAACTGGATAATAGTGAAAGCCAATCCTTTAACAAAGTAATGCTGGATTTGGAGGAGGAAGAGGGTTTGAAAATAGTACAGCTGTGTGCAATTGTTGCCTATGTAAGTCCTGCAGTCTCTCTGAACTTGTCCAAGTGTTCAGAAGATAAAATGTGGATAAAAGGAACAGCCAATAAGAAAGGGGATTGACAATGAATTAAACCACTTTCTATTGCCCCTTTGGAGATAGAAAGTAATTAAAAATAGCATAAGCTTACCTGTACTGGAAAAACAGAAAAGTGGGTACAAAACCAAACAAGCATACATTGAGCCAATTCAGGTGAAATCCTTAGCTGGTGTGTATCAAGAATTTCCCTCAAGATCTGGACCACCATCTCTGAAGGTATCTTCACCGCCTAATATTTTAACTGAATTCCTCACCAACATGAGCAGTTAGTGAACAGTTTGGATAGATTAGTTCAAGTAGTGTGAGGGTTTGTTAAACATCTGGAGGTAATAATGAGGTCAAACAACTCTTTCTTTTATTTTCACACACCTTTGTACATCTTGATTGTGGAAGTAGAATTGATGCAATTTCAGGAAAAAAGCAGTTTTTGCAATATTCGTGACCTGACTGAAAGCAAGAAATAGTGAAATCCTCACAAAAAACTCTTTTCTTGTAAGAATTCCACCCAAATTTTGCTGACTCCAGAGGTTTGAGTAAGGCTCAGAACCACCTGAGTTGTTTTTGTTGGTTGGTTTTTTTTTTTAAGTCCTTCAATCTTATGGGCCTACACATATCTTCGCATGTGAGTGGTTAAATGGTATTAATGAGCAAATCTCACAGTCCCACAGGTGGCTTAGAACAATATATTATTCCATCAAAATTTGCCAACAATTTTGAAATGCTGAATTCATTCTGACTCTCCCTTTCCATGTCATATGTGTTTAAATATTGTGTATCCATCTGAGAGAGAAGTTTTCACATCCATGTTGCTCAGTATCACTATTCATCCATTAAGTAACCCCATATTTTCTTGGTCGTCCGGGGTTCTTTGTTAAAATTGCTAAATTAAGAATAATCACCTTAATTATTCTTCCATCTGATTTTACAGTGGTCTTCCTACTCCTCGCCTGGTCTGCCATTATCTGAAGAACATTGGTTTGTGTTGGAAAACAAGGGTCACAACAGTTAATCCAAAATATTGTCCCATCACAGATTAACCTGGAAAATGTTTTCCAAGCTATGCACACATAAATCAAAGATCATGTGACTCCTCTGCCAGAACTCTGCTCCATCAAGTTTACTGTTCTCAAAGTTACGTATCCAAAGAAAGTTGCAAAGACCAGAATTTCTTTCTAGTCCATGTCACCATCTGCCTTGTAACTTTGAGGAAACTACAAATCATCAGTCAGTTCTCCAGCATGTTGGTGCAGTCACAAACTAGACACAGATAATCTGTTTTCTGGCGTTGATATTTCACCTAAGTGGTCATCCCACTGCTAGCTTGTGCTATGGTATTGATTAGGTGCCATCTGATATTCCTTTCACTTCAGTGATACACCATATGCCACAAAAAGTTGTACCCACTGCCATATTTTATTTAAGCACTTTCCATTCTAGTAGAGTTTCTTGCAACTAGTATTTAAAGAAAATAAAAAGATAGCTATACCTGTTTTTCTAATTTTGAAAGTCTTAAATGTTAAAACAATCCTAAATAGATATTCATAGATATATTACTAAGTTTCTCTGTGTGTGTCTCTCTCTCTCTCACACACACACACCATGAAGGGAGGTGCTGCTTATCTTAAATTCAGTAAGTTTTTCTTAGCAGAATGGACATATTTTCCCTTAATTTTGCATGGAACACATAGGAACACAAGTGCCTCTGTTCCCAGGACCATCCTCCAAGGATTGTCCCCAAATTTTGTATAACAAAGGCGGCTCCAGAAACAAGCTCTATTTTGGTCAAATGTGCACTCCTTTGGGTGTCCATCTGGCCCAAAGTGAATAAGGTGCTTGGCTTGCAAAAAATCCATATTTGAGCACTGTAGCATCCTGTGAAGCAACATTTCAACACTACAGCCAATAGAAGCCTTAATTTCATATGCTTATCTGAAATCCACACAGCACATCTGAATAGAAGGCTTAGCCCCTAGTTTATGTTGAATAACAATGAATACAGGGATAGCATCTAGCCAGCTGCAACATATGAGCAATTGAGAAGCTGCCTAATAAAAAGATTATTCTGTAATTTTACAGATATATTACTTTTATGCTAATCAACTGTGTGGTGGCTACCAGCTCCTTGCACTGCAATTGACTTTTTTTCTTTTGGAAGAGAGCTGCACTGCAAGTAAACAGTACTTGTATCTTACTTCTGTACCAATGTTTTTATATCTATGTAATTGTAGGACACTTTTATTTCACCCAGTTATTGAAAGCAGAATAATTTTAGAGGAAAGTCTCAACCAAGTCATTTCTATTAAGATAAACACTTCATTTTTTTCTCTATAGTACACAAGAATAAACTTCAGCTCTTTATAAGTCTGAAATTTAATGAAGCAAACAATCTTCCTTCAGTGACGTGGTTTCCTTTGAAACCTGAATGGCAAATCTCTGACCAGCTGCAATGTGCTACAACTTGGTGAGAGAGAAACTACCTTGTCTTTGCCAGTCTCTCCGCCCACTGAATTTCCTGGTCCCACAAGAACATTGATCTAACTCTGGATTTTCTTCTAGAGAAAGGAAAAAAGCTCGCAGTTTAAATAATTTTCTGCTCAGAATCTTGCAAGAAATAATAGAATAATCTAATCTACTGTCCCTGCGTTGGTTAGGAGCAGTTGGTGGGACTGTCTATGCTACAAGCTAGAGGTGTGTTTCCCCATTAGCACACACATAACTAGTAAAGTAGCCATGACAGCATGGCCAGAGGCAGCAGCTGCATAGCTTAGCTGTGCTGAATACAAACCTGCCTGAACCACATGGGTTCACACTCAGCACAGCTAAATTGTGCTGTCACGACCTCTGGCCATGCTACCGCAGCTACACTACTATTTGTACTCAATGCTAGCTCTCATTGGGGAATTAAAGAAAAGTTTGTTTTCCACAAACAGCTGAATTTTGAGTGAAAAACTGACTGTATTGGGAGGGAGGAAAAGCATGACATTTCTGCCTTGCTCCTGGCTCAGCACTGTGGGATGGACAAGATGACTTTTTGAGGTCCTTTCCAGCGCTACCTAAGATTTCTTCACTATTTATTGTTTTCTATGGCACAAAATGGATCAGACAGATAAGGATACTTTCCACTGTACAACCAATAAGTAATCCCAGAGTAGCCATCTTTTTTTATTGTTATCTCAAGACATTTCCATTTTATTTTCTCCATTATGAATAATTTGAGATGGAGGGCGAAATTAGTTATGCTAAAGCAAAAACTTCACAACTGCTTGGATGCTGGTGTTAGAGCTGAGTGCTTGCTGAAAATTTTAAATGCTGAGAAGTAACTAAGAGCCTAAATATGAACATACATAATATGCCTTCTCTTAGTCTGAATAAATTGTTTCCTTATACTTAAATTGACAAATTAGCCAGTAAAATAAACAGAAATTCATTTTCTTTTTTTAAAAAATCCTATTAAAAATTAAGCAAATTACCTCATGTGAGAATAAGTTCCCTCAGGAATAAGTAAGAAATATGCTAACAGAAGTTCAAAACACTTGTCAGCTTAAAGAAGGGAAGGTACAACAGTCTGTTGAAAAAAAAAATTTAAGGCTGCAGTGAATAGCTTCTGCCAACTGTTAATGGCTACCACTAGAAGGGCATGCTGGGATAAAAGTATCCTGCAGAAAGGAATCCTACACTAGGGCGGACTAGTAGAGACCAAACAGTCACAAAGGAAGGTGTTCCTTCTTCATACCCCTGTTCTATTTTTAATAGCTAAAAATGCATTAAAATCGATGGCCCTGATCAGATCTGCTAGGTTGGTCCTTTGTCCCTGTGCAGAGCCCGATTGACCTCAGTAGGCCCTGCACAGACCCACATGTCTCTACAAGCAGATTTGATATGAAGACCCAAGAAAGGAAGATGCAAAATTTACATTTTTTTATATATCTAGGATTATCCTATTTCAAAGTCAGGCCCCACAGGTCTCAAACTTGGGTACGTGGGGTCCTGCAAGTCACCACACTCCAGTCCTCATCCCAGCAGCTCATGGACAGCAGCAGGAACTGAGATCAGTGAAGTCCAGCTGGGACACAAGCCCCACCCCCATGCTCTGACTGAGAGAGCTCCAAGGCTCCTGATTGAGCTGCAGCCCTTATGTAAGCCCAAGGACAAAACAGGAAGTTGTCCGTAAAACTGGGCTTCCTACTGCCATGGAGTGCTGGTCTGGAGTTTCCATATCCCTGACCTCCTGATATCCTGATTCTGCCTGACTCTTGGTCACAGCCTTCTGGTTCCTGCCCTCCAGTTTGTCTCTCAATTCTGATTTCCTGGTGTTCCAACCCAGCCTGATTCCTAGTAATCGGTTCCTCGAGCATCAGCCTGCACTTGATACTAACCCCTAGGCGAAGCTGCCCATGCCCTGGTACTGACACACACACAAATAACCCTTTGAAAAATCCATATTGTTAACTCATATGTGTTGGCTAGCATACATATATATTATGCTGATAATACTACCCACAATATATATTCCAAGCATTTAAGTATTCATATTATTAAGCATTAGTATAGCAGTTATATAGGCCAAATTGGCCTGTACCTTTGTTATAATCCTGTACACACATGGGATTCTTAGCATAACACATTGCATTAGTTGAAGTAAGCCTCAGCTTGACTAGATAGGAAAACTGTCAATTTCAGGACACACTGCAACAAGAAAGGAGTTACCCACACAAACCTAGGAGGAGTCTTTACGTCTCTTTGTACCTGGAATGCATGTGCTCAGAACAAAGATAAATGGGTTCATGATGGTACCAGATAAAAAGGGGATTCATTAAATTCAGTTTCAGGTGACGTATATAGTACCTTTTACTGGTAAATGAGCAGGGTATACAATTATGGCTTTAGAGATGTAACATCACTGCATGGGACTGCTCTTTGGAGACTAGTATCCTTTAGCACCTTTTTCCTCCACCATATTAACAAATCTGACTGATGCTGGTTATTTGTTCTCTTGAGTATATTTCATAACAAAATAACAAGCCAAAAGGTGGTGAAGCAACTGACTATACAATTTATCAACAACATATTTTGCATTTCTCCTCTTGTGATATATAGTCTACACTCCTTATAATTAACATATTAAGACAAGACAAATGCTAATAAAAACCATAGTTCACAAATCAGCCAAGTTTTCCTAATGGTGAATAATTTCTGGGCTTTCATGGGGAATTACCAATATATCAATGACAAAGAAATGGGGACTGATAGAAAGACTTAAATATGATTCATAGATTACAAGTCCATTGTGATTACCTAGTCTGAGCTCCTGTTTAACGCAGGCCATAGAATTTCCCCAAAATAATTCTAGTGCATATCTTTTAGAAAAACATCCAATCTTGATTTAAAAATTTCCAGTGATAGAGAAATCCCTATGACCCTTGGTAAGCTGTTCCAATGATTAATTATCCTCACTGCTAAAAGTTTAGGTTTTATTTCCCATCTCAATTTGTCTAGTTTACAGCCATTGGATGATGATGTATTAACTTCCTAACAACATAGTTTTCAACCAGCTGTGTATGTTTCCTGTAGTTTAAAAGACACAGAGTCATATTTGCAGTAAAATCTGTTTACCCACATTGAAATTTTCTCTGTGCAGTGATCACGCTAATCTTATTTCCCATTACCCTTTGATGAACAAGTCCCATTTTTAACCTGACTACAAAATAGATTCCACAAAACCTACACAATAAAGAATGCTGGTGGTCTCCATTACTATAACATTATTCACTGTGTCCTTCTACTCATATATTTTACTCCAAAGCAAAGCCTACTGCCACCTGCACGAGCACCCAAGATACATAACACAATGGAACTTCAGTTTTTCTATTGTGTCTCTGAGGAGCAAGCTACAGAGAGGCCACACAGCACAAATCTCCTACCATGGAACATTGTTTGTCTGGGGTTCTTTCTCTGGCAGAATGGATGACCCTTGGGGTGGTAACCATAAGCTGCATCTATTCAGCAGACAAAATCCCCGTGTTGTCAGTTGTGGCTGCTCAAAACTTGGAGGTTTAAGTAGTGACCATGGGGTAGGTGCACAACACCTTTCCCCTGGGTAAAGTGGGGATTCTGTTGCTCCCAATGCCCACAAAAGGTTTTTCCACAAAGCCATTACCCACACTTTATATAGGTGATGAGACCCCTCCTATCATATATAACTTCCCTCTAATAGAGCATATGCTAAGTGGATTCATGGGCATATCTATTGTAACCATTCTCCGGTGTATATTTTGTCACTTCCACTTTTTTTTTTTTTTTGTAGCACGACTGAAGGTGACTAATAAATACAGGCAGGTATGGTAACATCCAATCTAATCAGCTATCCAAAGAATGCAATACCAGAGAGCTACTACATTTTCATAGAAAGACAGCATCACCTAGTGGATAGAGCACAGGACTGGGATTCAGGAAACCTGGGTTTTATTCCTGGCTCTGTCACTGGTCTGTTAGCTGACTTTGGGCAAGTTACTGCACATCTGTGCCTCCGTTTCCCCATCTGTAAAATGGCAATGATATACAATACTTTTGCAAAGCATTTTGAGACCTACTGACAAAGCACAATACAAGTGCTAGGTACAGTACTACATTACTATTACATTTCACCATCTCTTCTGGAAGCAGTCTTCAAGATAAATATTCTGGAAGCTAGAACATCCAAACCAATATAATCCACTGGCCTACTATCTTTTACTTAAGCTCTGCAGACTTCTCCAAATAAGCTTGATCCACCTCAGTCCTCTCCACACACTTCTAGCATCTGTGATTAAACCAGAATCCTTTAAGATTGCACCATACACACTGTGGATGACAAGTTTTGCCTTGCTGAACTCTCAGCAACAGCAGCTGAGAAACATTCACACTTGTTGTCCCCACGTCACTGACGTGAACTAGTCCTTTTATTGAACTGTATTTTTCTAATTTTTCATGTGATGTAGGCTGGTTTTTTTTAGTTTCGCTCTACTCTGTAATCATGTGATGGCCTTTGTTCAGAATGACAAATTAGGAGCTTTATACCTGCTCTTTGGCTGACTCAATGAAAAGACTGTCCCAGCCATGGAGCTCTGTGCCCAGTAATTATTTCTTGTCACACATCTCCAGTTTTGTACCCATACAGTTGCTCACATTTGAAAACAGTTCAAAAGGCATTTGCTTAACAAATATTCAGTTAACAATGACCTGCTATGTTATTTCAGATAAGAGCTGGCAGAATTACTTTGCTAAACCAAAATAAGAGTGCACTGCTATACAGTTTCAACAAAGTGCTAATTTCTATTCTTTGGATAAACCAATTTAACATATTGAATGGAACATAATTTGTCTAACTCTCAGTATTTATTACTCCCTCTGAGTGAGAAACAGCCCAGCTGAGTGAAGCACCATGGCCTTATGACTAGAGAAGAGAACTGGAAGCTGATTTTCCACTGCTTTGTCTAGTCATTTACACCTGTTTAAACAAACTAAAGTATGTGAAATATGCTACCAAATCAAAAGTCTCTCTTTATTTACTTTAGTGATCATTGCAGACGTAAGTTACTACTCAGGCCTCAAGGCAGTAGCGAATCAGCCTCGGGTTATAATCTTCACTATCACTAATGGGATGTGAGCAAGTCACCTTTTTCTGCCTTAGTTTCCCTGGCAATACAACAGATATCATAATACTTTCCCACTTTTGCAAATCACTTTAAGATCTTTGGGTGAAAATTATTATAAAAATGCCCAATATTCTTGAGAGACCTAAAACTGCTTGCTGGACAGTACAATATGATCTATTGCTTAGCTAGCCAGTGGCTGAAAGAGGAACACATGACCTCTGACTTAACCAAAAGCCTCAGACAATTTTGATGCTAGAGCAAGATATTCTTAGAGAATATGTGAAAGCAAAACTAACAACAAATACAAATACATTTCCAACATTACTTATCTGCAGGGGGAAAATATCTCACCAATAAACCTGCAATAATTAAAGCTGGCAAATAATTTCATCCCAGTAAAATCCCAAAGCTACATTGCAGCTGGTCCTGTGAGTGCTCAGAAGACGGGGATACAAGAAGTCGTCTCTTCTTGCCCTCCTGCCCAGGTATCAGCCATAATCTTGCTAGAGCAGAGACTTCTCCATGTTAGTATTACCAATGTTGCTAGCCTTCCCCAAAGGGTCAGGGGATGGACAGGATGGGACCAGGACCATGCGTCTTCTCTCTGGGTTGGCCTGAAGTGCTGATATTCTGGTATATTCTATATAGGCTCTTATTCCACTCTCCTCACCAAAGTATCTGAGCACTTCCCAACAGTGTGCCAGGTCACATGACTAATGTCTGTCACATGTGGTTCACCCATTCTCTGGGGGATGGAGGGGGCCAGAGATAATCATGTGTACACGGTAGGGATTTTTTTTTAAATAGGTGCATGATGCAGTGTGTGGGGTAGTGCATGCTCTGCAAGAGATGGCTAAGCTTCAGCAGGAAGTTTGAAGTTGCCACGTACCCTGTTGGATGCTACATAGTCCTGAATTTCCTGATGCCTTTCACAGAATCTCTTGCACATCTTCAGAAGCTGAGACAGAGAATCCAGCCCGACTAAATTACAGCATGATCAATTGTTAGTTAAATAAGCCATTTTATATCCAGTGTTAGTCTTCATTTGACTAGTATACATGCTGCACTTTTGCAGAGGGTGGCAGAGCTGATGTTCTTATAACATGCACTTCCCTAGGAAGGATTCTCGATGAGTAATTTCTGCTCGAGTTCCATCTCTGTGACCTTTCTACACCCTCTCTGATCCAGATAGTAGTTTAGAAGCCAGGGTCACAGATAAGGACTTTGACTTGAACACACATGTAGACTGACTAGACTTTCTAGAACCATCTAAAAAAGAAAAGGAGGACTTGTGGCACCTTAGAGACTAACAAATTTATTTGAGCATAAGCTTTCGTGAGCTACAGCTCACTTCACTGGATGCATTCAGTGGAAAATACAGTGGGGAGATTTATATACATAGAGAACATGAAACAATGGGTGTTACCATACACACCGTAACGAGAGTGATCACTTAAGGTGAGCTATTACCAGCAGGAGAGCCGGGGGGGGGGGAACACACTCTCGTTACAGTGTGTATGGTAACACCCATTGTTTCATGTTCTCTATGAATATAAATCTCCCCACTGTATTTTCCACTGAATGCATCCGATGAAGTGAGCTGTAGCTCACGAAAACCTATGCTCAAATAAATTTGTTTGTCTCTAAGGTGCCACAAGTACTCTTTTTCTTTTTGCGAATACAGACTAACACGGCTGCTATTCTGAAACCTAGCACCATCTAGTGGCTACTGACTGTACCAGATCAGATGACATCAAGTGCAAAAATAATGCTCGGGCAAACATTTTACAATGAAAAGGAGTACTTGGCTGCTACTCTGAAACCTGTCATTTTACAGTGAGACACTCTCTACAGAGAAAACCAGGAATGCAAAATGTTTGGTTCAGTTTAGGAAAACATCCAAAATTTTGGGAGTTTATCTGAATCTAATCTGAAATTGCTATGGCTGCAATATCGAGGCAAACCTCATGAGAAACAGGATCTCCTCAAAACAAGTAATCTTTTTTGCTATTAGCCTGGTTACAAATATGAGAAGAACAGCCTCTCTCATAGTATTTAGCTCTTCTGTTTCTACTTCCAGCTGGAACAAGGACAGGGAAACATGCACAAAAATGAAAAATAAGGGAATTAAAAAGTGATCCAAACTTTCATATGCTAAATTTTGGTTCAAGGTAGGTTTTATATTATATGAATTATTCCACCCACCCTTACCTCTAGCAGAAACAAGAACCTATATTGGTTCTGTAATTTAAAATTAATAGAATTATTTTTATAAACTATTCCTTATCTTTTATGGTGAATCAGTTTAAAGTCTCCTAAACTGGGATTGCTGCATAGACAATAAACACCAGTCTGTCTTTTGCTCTACTGGTCTTGCCATAGGGAATTCTGTTATTACATTTCTCCTTAGGACATATTAATTTTGACAGAATCTCACAGAGGATTTTTTACTTTAATATCAATAAGCCAAAAAGCTTGGCTTTTGTATGTGTGAAGTTTAAGCACTTTTCAAAGTGAAAGGGGTATAACTTTCAGCTTCTCTAACTTTAGAATGAAAATGCTGCTTTAATAATGGAGATTATGAAACCTTATTTAAAAAAAATTTGTTATTCGGTATTATACATTTTGTGCAACAGAGTACATATGTGCATTCTCCTGATATTCTAACTACATGCCATATATGCACATACACACACAAAGTGGAAGAATGAGAATATAACACATGTACAGATGTACAATACATAACAGATATATCCATACAAATTTATTTTCTCAATTATAGTTAACAAACCTTTATCTCGGACTCCACAAATTTTAATGACTTGGGAGAAATTATGAGCATGAGAAATGGCCCACCTTGATTATCATACACATTGTAAGGAGAGTGGTCACTTTAGATAAGATATGACCAGCAGGAGAGTGGGTTTGTGTGTGTGGTGGGGGTGGGGGATGAGAAAACCTGGATTTGTGCTGGAAATGGCCCAACTTGATTATCATACACATTGTAAGGAGAGTGATCACTTTAGATAAGCTATTACCAACAGAAGAGTGGGGTGGGAGGAGGTATTTTTTCATGCTTTGTGTGTATATAAAAAGATCTCCTACACTTTCCACAGTATGCATCCGATGAAGTGAGCTGTAGCTCACGAAAGCTTATGCTCAAATAAATTGGTTAGTCTCTAAAGTGCCACAAGTACTCCATTTCTTTTTGTGAATACAGACTAACATGGCTGTTACTCTGAAACCATTCATACTTACTGTATTTCCTGAATACAATAAATCTGATACTACTTTAAACAGAGGAGATGTATTTTTCCTAGTTAGGAAAGAGGGTGATGAGAGAGAACAATGATATTGAAATTGTTTATGTTGACACAGCCCAATAAAATTTTGTTCATTGAACTCAGTTGAAGTGCTATCTGAGAGATGCTCCATCTGAATGGATGCTCTTGTTGTCTTTTGAGAAGCAGCAATCTTAGTAGCAATGGACCAGGATGTGGGACAGGTCATATAAAGTAAACACCTAAGTGAGTCCTTGTCTTTAACTGGAATTACTCACATCCTGAGGTGAGTGAATAGGGCCCCAAGCTTCTTATGGAGATTAGTGGAAAGTCTGACATTTCAAAATCTGGGACCCCCCCCCCCACACACACACACACCTTAAGGAGCAAAAACAGTGCTAGAAGAAGATGCTCAAAAGAGGAGAAGGGAAGAGGACAGCTCCCCCTCTTCTTCTAAAGGCTAAGGGAGAGTTCCTTTTTCTCGTCCTCACCTTAGCTGGTGCTGCTAAAACAATAGCAGGAGCTCCCCCTCCTGACTCAACATACTTTATCCACTGGTGGGGATAGTCCCGTGATTACAGTTGCAATAAAAAACAGTCAGCAGATTTTTTAAAAGGCTTTTTGATGAAAGGGAAATATTCACCAAAAAATATTAATTTTTTGTCATTTTGGGGGATGGCAAGGAGGGTTCATCCAACAAACAAAAAATGGAATCCAAAAAAAGTTTGGTGTTTGGCAACCAAAAATGAAAATGTTTTAGTTTTAAAATAAGAGGTTAGGTTTCCAACAAAAATGAAAAACAAAAACAACCCAACTCCCCTCCCTGCCCCACCCACCCACACACACATCAGTTTTTCAGAGTGGGGGCAAGATGAGGAAGGAAGCCACTTCATGACTAACTCTAACCACAATTCTCCCTTCTAGATTAGGAGAAGGGTCATTACTCTTTCTTTTTTTTTTTAAAGCTTGCTTGCCACTAGCCATGACATATTGAAACCTGCCTGAAAGACAGTTACTGAAGTTCCCATAGATAGATGCACTGTTAGTGAACTGATTCTTACATGCAACTTTTACAAGTGACCTTCTGAGTCACTCTGAATTATTAACCAGAATAACATCATATAAACTTATTTGTGATCTTTAGAAATGACAAGCTTACTGTCTTCCTTTTCCAACCTCAGACCTCTCTGCACATGTATCCACAATCAGTATCAGCAAATATCAAAGTGCATCTGTTCAGCAATACAGGTTACAAAAAAAAATCCATCCATATAGTATACTTGGACTGATAGACTAATTCACTGTTAACCCATATGCAGTTGTTGTTTTCAGAGCACATTTTATGGAGTTGTCATTTTTAAATCCCCTGATGCCTGAATAAAATTGTCAAGACAAATTATCCCATAATATCAAATTACAACCTATAATTATCTTTTCTTAATTCTTTAAACATTCTGTAATTTGTCTGGGAAATAATATAAAAATGAAGATGTCCAATTATCATCCATAATTGCAGCTGAAAAGAGTAGCGAAGGAGCTCTTTGATCCAATGTAAAGTGTCACATAATTTTGGATTTTACCCAGACAAGTGTTTAAAATGACTGATTATTTCTCTGATTGCTGGAAGCTGGTTTGTGGCTGCAATTGCTGGGAACTAGCTGGGAGCCATTGCTTTCTCTCCTTGCTGTAACTGTGGCCTAACTGGATAAAAATACTATGTTTAGGAAAAATACTTTGTAGTGTCCATTGTTATTTCTCTCCATTATTTGGGTTGTCAACCTGTTCTCTGAGCTACCTAGAGACTTTTGGAAACCCAGGTATCTTAACAGAATGGTCAAAGCAAGAGGAAAAAGTGCAAAACCACACACTGCTTCATGTCTATTTCTTTTTATAAGCAAAATATTGTTCATATATGCAGTACTATTTGTAACAATACTGTCCTAGTCAAATGACAGAGTATTGTGAAGAGATACCAAAATGCAATGGAAAGTTTATTAAGTGTTCCTAGCCATATGTTCCTCAAATTTCACTGTTGGGTATGCAAATTTTTGTGATCAGTCCAAACCAAGAACTCCAATTGCTTTTACAAGATTTAGGGCTGCTAACTGATGGCATCCACACACATTTATACTTCATAATATGGTATGGACATGATTTTTTGTTCCTTTGCCATGAAGTAACAAAGCAGGAGTCATTATTCATACAAGTGACTTCTATTCAAAATGTTCTGTACTGACTAATTCATGTACACTGTAAAGTCAGTTAATTAGTTCAATAACTGTCCAGAGATTATGTCTAATAAATATAAAGAAAAAAGTGTTTTAAATAGCTGCATAGGAGAAAAGAAATACAGAAGGGACAGGAAAACAAAAAGAGACGTGGGCACCACAAATGAACCAACCTTTAAAAAAGGTAAATTTACTAACAGATTAAATTTAATTACATCATTTCTTCCAATACAAAACAGATCTTCATTCCATTTAATCCCACATTATATTGGTTCTCGACCTTTCCCACATCAAGGATGGCCCCCTTTACATCCCTCTTCCCGTCTCGTTGAGGTCTAGCCAGGACACCATTCCCAGTTAGTCAGAGGTGCTGGAACAATTTGTATGCTGAGGGTTCTGAGAGTCATTGAATCAAACTGTAAACTCTGTATATCATGGAAACCACTTCAAGTCAGGGGGTGTAGCAGCACCTCCCCCCTCCCCAGTTCCCCTAGTTCCAGCACCTATGCAGTTAGCAATGTTGGAAGAACAGGGTGATTGTGCCTATCTGACACCGCTTCCCCACTCCTGAGTTGAGTACCCCAACTATTAACACATACTATATGCTGGAAACATAATTTAATCACACAAGGAAGCCTATACTTAATCAGACTACTAGTCCATCTAGTCCAGTGGCCAGTACCAGCTGCTTCTGAGGAAGATGCAAGAATCCCTACAATAGGCGATTATGGAATATGGAATATGGAACCTTCTCCTGACCACGGAGAAGGTTCTCCCCATGCCCCATTAATTAGTTGTTATCTTATGCTCTCAAACATGAGAATCTATATCCCTTCCAAAAACCCTTGGCATTACATTGGGTTTTGGTCTTGCTATTGTAATTCTGATTGTTCTCATTACACTTGGCACTATATTGACTGATATGCTTCCGGCGTTAGTTTGTCACAGAACAAAGATAAATTAAATAAGTTACCGTGAAAACATCTATGATAGATGAAAATGTGACTATGTGGTATGCAGAAAAACTTCTGCAATGGATGAAAAAAATGCCTACATGATATGAGGTTACTGCTGTTTAAAATCTTATAGAATCGTTGCATACAAGATCTAAAATACCTTCACAGAACAATGAAAAGGGGCATTCCAGCTCTAATTTCTCCTTTTTCATTTTCCTCTTCCCCTAACCCCTTTTCTCCTTTTGCCACTGGGAAAAAAAAAAGGAAATGGGGGGTGAGGGGAGGAAGAAGTGGAAGAAAGGTTAGAAAAAATGACTAAATTTTTCATTTTCCAGTTTTGTCAAAAACACTGACCAATTTCTAGGACTTTCAACAAAAATTTACAATTTTGAAAAAAAAATTCTCTCTTCAGTTACAATATTTTTATTTTTAAAAAGTGACCTAGAGCTATCAGACTTTGAATGCATGCACATACATCTTTGTTTAGACTCATTTTACACACCCACTTTTCAACACAGAACTGCACTTGATTTCTGTTGGTTCAACACGTGAGCACTCAATTTCTCAAACAAAGACACTAATGCAGAATTTTTTTTGCATGGAATATTTTTAGGTAAGTGCCAGAGAGGGCTCTTAAAAACAATTAAATGTTAATTTACTGTGTTTGGAGGAAGAGAAAATTTGAAATGTTAGACAAAATGTCATTAAAGTGTCAGATGTACAGGAGTTATCACAGGAGGTTGTGAAAGAGCCTAGAATTTGCCCCGAAGGCTGCCAGTAAAAATGTAACCCAAGTCTACAAATATATCCCCAGGAAGACTCTGTCTCGTGGCCTATGTAAAATATGTTGGTGTTCTCAAACCAGTTTTCAACTGGATTTGTGTATACATCACAAGATCATTACCACATTTACCACTCTGGGTCAGCACTGCAGCAAGAGGCCAAAGACTAAAAGAAAAAGGTCTCCTTAAGAGGAGACCTCCTGAACAATGCCGGTAACACACTGGCTTACATATTGTTTTGTGGGTAAATAGAAACATTGTCTCTGATTCTGCAAGTAACTGGGAGGGGCATGTTCATACTGAACCTCACTAAAGTCAATGGAACACTGCAGGATTTCCTTGCAGGACCAGGGTCTTTATGTCTTCTGTAGAATAAACATAGCTGTGTTCATTAACATTAAAGCTCATTATATATTAAAAAAAAAGAATAAGAAAAAAGCTATGAAACCATCTATCTATGCAGCATTTCATATGTTTAGCCCAACTTATCTGAGTTTATTTGGACTGGATAGTGTTCTGCACATCTTCCAAGACTGTCTCCAGCAATTTCCTGTATACCCCTTTTTAAAAAAAAATCTGAAATTAAAGTACTAATTTCTCAAAATTATAATGCTCCGATTCTTGTTATGAAAGATAATACAGAAATGCATGAAGATTGTTTTTTAATTAAGGTTACTAGAACTCATTTGACAGTCATAAGATGTTTCAGTTCAGTTAATTTTGTTTTGGGGTCAAAGACCTAGTTCCTGCTTAGCTAAACAGATTTTCATTAGTAACTACCAACTCATTAAAAAGTTGCTTTTGTACTTTTGGCTACATTGTATCATGTAGCCTCAAACTGTAGCAGAAGCATGCCAGACTTCAGCTCATTCCCAGAGTCAGCAGGAACACCCCAGGATTTGGCTTGCTGCAACCCTTGTGGGGTAAACAGACTGAGAACTGGCTACTGCCTGCTTACATTTGTGATGAACCACTGACAAGGCCCTTTTGCATACAGTAAACAAACTGATGAGAAGGCATCCAAAATGCTGATTTCCACAGGGGAAAAAGGAATTTTTTTACTGCTGTGGGATCTTTCATGTATTGAAACACTGGCTCTGTTAATAGCCAAAATCTGTACCGTGCAACTGATACTTTTAGCAAGGAGTAGGTGAAAAAGAGAAACAAGGTGATAGGATGTGATGTATCTTCATACTCTGGGTTTAAACAATCATTTTTTGCATATCTAGAGGTTGGTGTTGGCTGCAGTGGAAGTCTCAGTTAAAATTAAATAAATAAATACAGGATTAAGACCTTCTGATTGCAATTGTTACGAATTACACCTGGTAGGACACGCACACAACTGCTACAAATTACACCTGGTAGGACACGCACACAAATGCTGCGAATTACACCTGGTAGGACACGCACACCAGTGCTGCGAATTATACCTGATAGGACACGCACACCAGTGCTGCAAATTATAGCTGGTAGGACACGCACACCAGTGCTGCGAATTATACCTGATAGGACACGCACACCAATGTTGCGAATTATACCTGATAGGTCACGCACAGTTCGAATCTAGGCTGAGGCACAGAAACAAAGTTCACAACTGCAGAGTTCCCAAAAGACACTAAGTTTATTACGCTCGAGCGTGTTGCCCCCTGCTAGCCAGGAGGGGACCCTGAATACAGATTATACAAAGGTTATATACCTTTTAGCAAAGCATGTTGCCCTCGTGCATTGGAAACCTTAGCTAATAAACAAACCCTTGTCTTATCTACCACCTATCCCTGCTTGGTGCATTCTTCGTGCTATACCAGTATGTTAATTACACAGCATGGTCCTAAAGCCATGCATCAGTAACTTTTATTATCAGGATAGGAGGCCTCACATCAAGGCCAAGAGACAGGGAGTTAGAGACTAACAAAAACCAGATACGGGGAGTCAAGGCAGGCTGGAGACAAGGAGGAGGATTTTCACAGGGATTCAGTATCTAAGGATCACTCCTCCTGGTGTATGATGTGCTGGCATTTAAACAATGGTGGGCCCCAAACCAAAATGGAGTCACATGTGCTAACTTTTCCTTAACACAATAAATACAAAAGAATACTTTGGGATAGATTGTATAAACTTTACTTATACTGGTGACCACCACTTAGTTAATAGGACTACTTGTGTGTGTTCAAGTGCTCACCAACACATGGGTGGCACAGTATCTTAGGTTATATGTTAACTATGAATTCTGGTAGAGAATATCCTTTAAATAAATGGGCAGACAAATCAAATGAACTACAAAATAAGGTAACAGCCTTAGTACAGACCATAATGCAGTTTAACTATTCCTGTTTATTGTGGCACCAGTTTCACTATTTAGGCCATGTCTACACTTACTGGGGATTGATGCTGCTATGATCAATGCAACAGGGCTCAATTTAGTGAGTCTAGTGAAGACCTGCTAAATCGACCGCAGAGCTCTCTCCGGTTTACTCTGGTAGTCCACCGGAATGAGAAGATTAAGGTAAGTCAACAGGCAAGTGTCTCCTATCGACGTAGCATGATGTAGACACTGCAGTAAGTCATCCTCAGCTACATCGACTCCAGCTACGTTATTTATGTACTGCAGTACTGTAGGCAAGACCTTAGTTTAGACTTGTGCAAATGAACCAGTTTTGACAAAATTAGAAATCCTCCCCACACCATCTCATAATCAGGTTAGATCTTCAATGGGGGTTCAGGAAACATTCATCGGCTATTGTTTTTCACACCTCTGAATTCTTAGTTTATGGCCAGGACCAGAAGTGGAAATGCCATGATACACAAAGGCACTACTTTCATGACCTTACTAACTACTGTTTAGAAGTAGGTAGTGCCAAAAGTTTAATTAAAGCTCTGTCTTCACAGGATTTCCAGTCCATTTTTTGGAGCTCTGAGCTTCAGATAATTCACTGAAGCATCAGATAAGCAACCAAAAATGTGGGTACTTACCTGAACGGATACTGAACTCTGAACCTTTAGTAGTTTTTCCCACCACAAATATAGGACTCATATGCCCTTTAAGCACAGCCCCTATTTGGGGGCAGTGTGGGTTACTAACTTGAGGGAGAGCTCCAGAAGTTAGTACATTGAAGGAAGATAAGGTTACCTAAATGGTGCTTTCAGACGATGCACCATTCTGCCTCCTATATTCCTGGCTAACTCTGTTGGTCCAGAAGTGATGTCGGGAGGGGAAAACATAGCCCAGCCTTCTACCCCCACCTCCTTTGGGATATCTTGTGCTCCAGCAGGCTCAGAATGAACAGCCTTTGCACTCATGAAAGCACAGAGATTACACTCCTGCAGAGTTGCTTTACCAGGGAAATTGAGGGAAAGGAATGCCATGAAACCTTGTCACCAGCCTGCACACAGTCTGGCCAGTATTATTGACTTGAGCTCCTCCAAGACACCTATTTATCCTTTAACATGCATTCTTCATAGCAAACCCATTTTTTAAAAAAAACGAACAGCAAGGAAAGTGGAAGTCAGGACAGAATTGTGCAGTTTGCCACGAATACAATATGGGCATCCATCACACACAGGAGAAGACAATAAAATGCTCCTTTCAAGTAGAGCAAGTCTTGTGTATACAATACACCAGGTTTAAACTATTAATTGTTATGTTAAAATTCAGTACAGTACAAAGGAAAATACACAGGTGCTGCAGCTGCTTATATATTTTATCAAACACATTGTTTCAAAGCCAAATAAATATTTATTATTTTCCATGTTCATACTAGCTTTTCCATAACAATACCACCCCACACTTTTTCAAATCAGCTACCCAAAGACGGAACAATACAGTTAATGCTGTTAGGATGTGATACTAAGTCTGGTAGTAGTAACTAAGAGCTGCCAAGAATGGATATATGTCAGATGTTCATTATTAACCCTAAGCAAAGCAAGAAATGTATAGAGCTGAACTGAAAATTTCCAGCAGAACATTTTTTCAGTTAAAAATTCTGGGGTTGTAAAAGACTCAGGTTTTTGTGAGAGAGTTTCCATTTTCAACCAGCCCTAATCAAGGTTAGTAATATTTTTCTTTCCTTGTAAATTTCACAATAATAAGCTAAACAGAGAATGACTGTCATGTTCTTCAAAGTTTGTTTGGAGAAACATTTTCTATGTGTAAAAAAATAAATCTGTTTTACAATGCTTGGACTGAAAACCTTACAAAGGTGACCTCACAAATAGAGAGAAACCCCAGGGTATTGTATTCAGTGATTTCTCCATACCAGGTTGTGTCAAAATACTAGAAACAAGCTATCATTAGTTCTTCACCTGTAAACTTGAACTCAAAAATCCAGTTCATGTTAATTCCAAGTTTGTGGGCCAGAATATCAGGAGGTGTTAATGAGTAGTTCCTTTGACTTCAATAGAGCTAAGCTGATTTACACCAGCATCTGCTGCTATTATTTATTGTTTGCTTAGGAGCTTCAGTCATGGACCAGGATTTCATCATGCCAGGCTCTAGAAATCAATGCTGGAGCCATAGCTATGCCCTCTCTTTCCAAATAGTGAAGCAGAACCCACACAGAGAGGGGGTTGCTGTGCCAGGCAGAGTGATGGCACAACTTGTTCCATGGGGACATACAGGAAAGTAGAATATGAATTGTGACTTTCCCAGTTATAATTTGGTCTTGGTTGCTCTGTTCCTGGGACAATACAACTTCATGCTGCCCCTTACTCAGACTGGGCAATCCGGCATTTTTGTTTATTCAGGATAAGTGACAAGTAGATACGGTCTATAAAAATATTGCTCCTTAATAATGCTGGTTAGAAAAACAACAACAATAACAACAACAAACAAACAAAAAAAAACCTACTCAGGTATGTAGATCTGTAAGATTTAAAACCTTCAAGCTTCCAGAGTAAGCCATGAGCTGATGTGAGTCAAAGTAGAAAGCTACAGGGACTTGATTTCTCCATTTATCTTCTGCCAACTTGTAGGAGAGTGACATTGTAAAGAATTCGATTTTTCTGCAAAAGCCTTGGGCTTCCTAAGTTTTTCAGCCTCAGCAAAGGTGAGGAAACACCCAAATGCTTGTGGCTCATTAAACTCTTAGAACTTCCAAAGCTTCACTAGGTATGCCCTGAGCACGCAGTTGTAAAGACTATTGATGGGTCTTTATTTTAGGTCTGTTTAATTATAAAACTCCTAAGAGGCCATGTCATTTAGTCTGATAATAAAGGAAAGACACCCCCTTTACACCCTTATGACCTTGGCCTTAGAATTAGAGATGTCCTGTTTTCTAAAGAATTTGAGGTTCCCGTCAAAACATCATGTTGTGAAAAAATTTCACAACCGGTTTTAGAGTTCACATACCTCAGAAGAATTATCACACTGCCATTTCCTCTCTCACTCACATACATTCATAGGAATAAAAGCACAATTCATCAAAGGAAAAAATATTAGGGCTCTTTTCTTAAGAAAACAGGAGACTAATCGTTATTAAAACATTTTCAGCTAATGTTAATAAAAACCTTAAGTTTAGGTCTTCCTTGGACTTCTTCACCAAGAATTCTTCATCACTACCCTTCCTGAAGCATGCAATGCACAGAAAGCACAGAAATAAAAAGGGAGTCCAGCTAAAAAGGGAGTCCAAATTTCTATTTGTTCTTACTTGCTCATTTATAAGAATGGGTTCATGCTGATTATTCTGGAGCTTGGGGAATGTCCCTTGATAAATTGTCTTTTAAGATGTGCTCTGAGTGATGTTGCCTGACACTCCAAATATATGTTGTCTTTTCGATTGTGAGTCATTTGAGAGCCTTACAGTCCTGCCATTAGGCAACCAAAGAAACCAGAGTTCATATGAAGTTCATACCCTTCTAAGTTTTAAAAAGCCTCAAAGATCTCTCCTAATAACTCAGTGAAGATAGGGAACAGCAAAAACAAGTAAAAACCATTAGGATATGTGCATGCCTTACCAAGCTGCCTTATCTTCACTAGGACTTTACCTCCTGTTAGTTATTATATGATAGCTAACACCAAGTAAGAAAATGCCTTTCCCCCCAAAGTGAAGATGCACCACAGTGCCTGAGGACACTAGAAAATGGCTAACCAGTTCAGAATTGAAAGTGAGTATTTATCCATATTCCATATAATCTGAATATAATAAGGCTTGGGGAAAAAGAGCTGAAATTAGAGCTGGGTGGAGACAGGTAATTCTGTTTCATAGAGAAGTTTGATATTTTGAAATTTGGTTTAGTTCCAGTTCAGAACAAAAACCAAAACATTCCATCGTTGTCTGTGAAAGGCAAATGGCCCGAGTTGCAGAAGCTGGAAGCTCTGAGGTTCTTGATGTCAAAGAAGTTCAGTGGGCAGGCAGGCTGGCTGGCTGGAACCTGCCTGACAGGAATCTGCCTGGCAGGCAGAATTCCATCGAAATTTCATCAAACTGACACCACAACATGTTTTGATTCTGATGAATCAGCAACTTCTGGCAAAAAATATTGTCAGCATTTTTCTGAACAGCGCTACCTGAAATAAATTCAAGTTCTAGAAGTTTCAGATATTCACCAGGAAAGGGAGGCTTCTTTGTTTGTTTTGAATGATGTCAAAGTTTTCTTGATGTGCCTTACCTAGGACTTGTAAATTGATAAGCTTGTGAGTGTATATGTGTAGCATTTTCCACATTCCTGGGCGATTACAGACAGCTGATAATATTATTAATACTTCCTTTCCTGAGGTTTATATAAGCTTGACTGGTCAAAACATCTGCAACTTTTTGAGGAAACACACAAGCTACTCAGTGCTAACTTTGTAAATTTGTAAAGATCTCCATCAAGGCTCACCACCAGAATATTATCAGCTGGGCTTCAAATAAGGGTTGAAATATATATAAAAGCAGCAGCAGAACAGCCACTATAAAATAGGTACAGCGTATGACCACCAATACTCTTCTTTAAGAGAACTAGGCCCGAGGGACTATAAGGCTGAGATGAATGCTGATGAGTACAGCTGGCTGGAAGGTTTTTTTTCCTTTGGAAAGTGTCAATTCATCGAAAGTGAAACTTTTGTGGAAACGTGGATTTTGATAAAATTTGAAATCTGAAGTTTGGCTGGCTTATGTAAACCAAAGCTCAGGCCCTTTACCCATCACTAAGCATAAGCCAAAATTCCTTTGTCTCCTTCTGCACAGAGTTCAGTCACTATAGCACAGCGGCAATATGAACTTAGTGTTATCAGTAGGAAATATATAGGACTTTAGAACGGTCAATCTGCAGCTGGCATTTTGAACAGCTAGAGCACAACATGCACAAACTAAACTGATTTCCACATAATCCATGTCTAGTCTATTTTTATGTCAAATGTCACAAACTTGAACTCTATATTTTAATCAGTACTTCCTGCATCTCCAGACAGGCACAATTCCTCTGATCTCTCACCAGAAGGTTTCACTCCAAAATCTTTTCTAGTTCCCAATCATAGCCATCAGGCAGCACTGGAGAGTGATGTTTCCAAGCGTCACAATAGATAAAATTGCTTGACAATAGACAAAAACAAAATTACATTAGCAGTAGTACAATCTATTTTGTTCAGATTGCTACCACACATTTATTAATGTACCTTATAAAGGCTCACCACTGCGAGCTTATAAATAATGAGCTGGATACTCTGGTGCAGTGCAATGCTTTACTAACAGCACAATCTGACACTAAGGATGGTTAAATCAGCCCAAGGAGAGGTCTTTTAAGGAGCTGCCTGCCATTTTACCTACATGTGTGCTCAGTGTTCCAGTGGGATGCCGGATAGAGGTGGGGTCCCATTGCATTCCTGGGTCTTACAGAATGGGTACAGAAAAATGGAAGGAGTAAACAGTACCAACAAAGGGATGATGCAGCTTACACAGTCCCCCGCACACTCAAGAGCTTGCTAGGCTGTACAATGGCCTCAACACAGAATGTGTAAATCACACATTCTAGCCTGCTGTGATTAGGGCTGGCCAAATTATTGATTGTAAATATTCTTTGTATTTTTTTGTACAATATTGATTGTGAATATTGATTGTAAACAGTAAATCTTCTGTTTCTGCAACCAAGTCAGAATTTCTGTCAACATGACCATATTCACAGTTCTTTGACAAACAGTTTGTGTGAATAAGGTTAGCTTGCAGTTTGTTCACTAACTAGGTTTTATGAGTACTTGCTACCCTTTGTGTGCACCTTATGGTGGCTCACCTACATCCCAAGGTATTATTTTTGTTTCCCTCACTGGATAACCTAAACTTTACAAATAGGAGGAGTCCCTTGTTTTATTTGCAAATTCTCTGCAAATATTTGTAATTGTCTGATGACTCTCATGTGAGAATAATACACAGCATTTTCAAAACAGCAATGTAACATGCCTATGCAATATGCACATGCATAGTCACACCAACCTTTGCAACATGTTTGCTTTCCACATACATTCTGGTGAATAAAAAACGAACATCTGAATTTTCCTGATCAAGTTTATGCAAGGGATTATAAGCATAGGCAAAGCCAAAGGGCGAGTTTTATTTCCAAGAATACTTTTTGCTGTTTTCTTCCACATCTGAGGTGAAACGAAGTGGCTGATCTGAACCATAAAACTATCACGTTCCATAGAATAATTTCCATAGCACATTGCAGTGGTCATGTTAAGAACCATGTCTAATTAATTTTTATCATCACATGGGTCTGTGTTCTTTTTTGGTAGGTCAGCATCCTAATAGACACTAACACAGAAGAGCTCTTGGAGATTAATTAGATAGAAGAAGATGGGAAGTATCATATAATTAGGATTCAGGACAACCATAAAATCCTTCAAAAATGTCTTCCAACTATAAAATATAGTTGATCATTGATTCATATCATGAAGCTAAATGGACAATGGTTTATACAGTAGACTGAGCATACACAGAAGAGCCCATTCATTTTAAGAAGCAAAAAACCCACGATTTTCGAACAGTATCACAGTTCATGTAATTACTTAAATTCCCTGGATAGCAAATCTCATGATATAATTAATTCCAGCAAAACTGATTTCATGGCAATTGTCTTGATAGTCCATTTCATAATTTTTATTCCCAAATTAAAATATAATAGCATTCTCCACTGACCAACAGCCGTTAAAAAAAAAAATTATACCACCTCTTGAAGTGCTGAGTGCTTCAAAAGCCATCAATCAGCAAGAAAGGGCTTTTACACTTGCACCAATTATAATTAATCACAATACCAGCAGAACTCCAAACTCATCATGAGAAAAATAGATCCACAAAAAATATAAAAGGTTCACATAATTGCAAGCAGGTCCGAATTTTTCCTAAGTAAGATGTCCAAAGTGAATCACCTTAAGTTCTAGGCTATAGAATAGTATTTTATACATCATCTTTCATACTCAGCTTATCCTGAAAGATTTCAATACAAGCATTTTTGAATTCTTATGCTGTGGCAGTTCAGGATGTGCCATAAGACAAACTTCTTGACCTTCCTCATATTATCTGCCAAGTTCTGATCAGATCTGGGTGGTGAACGACCTTGTTGATTGGGGTTGCTTGCTCACTTACAGAGCCCAGTGTTTCCTGCTGTGACGTATTTTCACATTTTGTGGATAAGATCACTCAAATTTGGACCAACCTGTTTATCTCCATGGTAGCAGAGACGAGTGCTGAATCTTCTCTACTTTAGTGTCAGTTGCGGTCTTACACTGAGGTTGATGGAGGATGTACATCTACCAGTGTATAAGTTAGATGAATGCTGCTCTTGGTTAGTGAAAAGAAATGGAATATTGGAGCCACTGTTGGAGATAAATGTGTATATCTCCCCAGGCAACATACCAGTTTCTCAAAGAAGTGATTGTTATACACTTGTTCAAGAAACCTTCTTCTGAGAAGTCAAAAATCTCTCCAATTATTATACTGTCCCAATTATTCAGTTTGGCAGAAGGTTACTAAGTAGGCTGTAGTGTCACAACTCCAACAATATCTGGAATCTGGAGCTCTCTTTGACCTCGGTAAGTTTCGGTGTAGGCTATGGCATAATATGGACATAGCAAGGACTGTATAGTGATCTCCTCTTGGGCAAAGGACACAGTTCAAGCATCCATGCTGTTTATTTTAGCTCTGTCAGCTGCCTCATTACCATTGACCAAGCAGTATATGTGACAGGTTTACAAACACTAGCAATATAGTTATATTTAAGTGATTTATTTCCTTTCAATGTAAGAGTTCTCCAGTGGTGGCTTGGAGCAACTGTTTTTCCACCACGAAGCTTCTCTTATAGTGGTTTCCATTCTGCTGTTGCTCCTCTTCAGTTTGTATATGGGTGGAGTAGGTGTATAGAGAGGATTTTTTATTCATAATTTGTATGTGCCCCTGCAATGATTTGGATTGGCACATTTTCAACATTTCAAAACAAAGTACAAGTAGATAGGGTTAAATACTGTTGTAACTGTAGAAAAATTATTATAAAGAAGACAGAATAAAGAAAAGGTCAGAATAAAAAGATTTACCCAAATTCTGCAATTCATTTGGGGGCAATGAGGGGATGTCTAATGCAGCTGTAATAGCATTTGGGTGGTAGGTTTTTTGTTTTGTTTTAAATGCAATATATTTTCAAAGAGTAGTGAGCCATTGAGACTTTCTGATGAAGAAAGATAGGACATGTACACATAAGCAAACAAATGGGAATAGTTACTTTGACACAATTTCATCTGCCCTCAGTTAGACCCATTTAACTCTATTATATGGAGAATTAGGGTTGTCACTGATTTGATCCTAAATCAGCACAAAACTATTTTTTTTATTTTTTAGTAGATCATTCAAAAAAAATATAGTCTCTTATAAAAAAATGTTTTTTTTTCAGTTTGATGCTAGCAGTAATATTTTACTCTGCTGTGAACTTGCAAAATTATGCTTCGTGTGTCATCATTTTAATCTAGAATGAGAATTTTGGCAAGTCCCCAAACTGTTTGTTATTATGCACAGGGAGTTTGAAACCCTGGCCACCTATTACATTCTTATATATAGGTGGACGAACTCGGCTATCAGTTTCTCTAAATTTACCTGTTCATAGCTCGTAAGAGATGGGGGACATTTTGTTCACACTTACATTCTTCCTCTGTGCTATTGCACTAATATAACTGAGCAAAACTTGGTCAAAGGAGTGCATGAACAATTTAATTTGGACCAGGAGAGAGTCATATATATGGTCTGAGTTCTGGTAAGCTGGATGGTAGGGCAAGAAATAATCAGTCTTTCCCTTAATCATAAAATGGCATAAAAATACCACGCCATATCTTTTCAACGAGAACCCATTAAGTTAAGTGAAGGAAGTACCACTAAGTACAAAATGGGGAAGTGCTAAACATCTCTTTGAAATATTGCCATCAACTAATCATCCACTGAATCATATGTCTTAATCCACTAAGTAAGAATAAATTCCTTAGGTGGACAGACTCCATCATTTCTGTTCCTCCTCCTGTTTTCCTTTAGGCTGATACCTCAATAAACAACAATATGTGTGCAGAGCCCCAGTTCTCTCCAGACTGTGGCTGGGGGATTTCTCAAGCCACACAAGTGTCAGGACATGCATGCAAATGTATTATGTAGTTTGAATACTAATTAGCTACAGAAAGTTAAAAACCGTGTGACCTACCTGGGTTGTTCAGCGTCCTGGAAATCTGTAATTATACATAGTGTATGGCACCACTGAGGCAATAGCTGTTGTGGTAAATGAGGGAACTGTGTATTATTTATTTTTAGATATATCATATGGCCCTTAGGTTACCTGTGAAATGTTCTCCTGCCAGAATGCAGAGAGTTAAATCAAAGGGGTTGTTAAAGGATCCAAACAGGAAAGGCAAACAATGACACAGATAAAAGTCCTTGAAGAAACAAGGGTGAAGCTATTTATTGGGAAATAGCCTGGATAGAACCAGGTAAAGGATAAAAACAGTTTAATCTTCCGAAGGCTAAGCCTAGGATCAAAGGAGCAGACTAAACCGCTACAGGATCGCCAGCTTACAAAAGGGATAGACACTGGGTGAGCTAAAAAGGATGGCTGTCCAGGAAGTGACAGCCACCAATTAGTAAAAGTACAGAAGCAAGAAAATGTCTAGTGTAATGACCATACTGGTATCCAAGATTTAAAACATAGCACAGGTATCCTAAAATTCAGAGTTATCTCAAACCACACAGATAATTTGGGGAGTGGGGGGCAGGTAAGTCATTCAACTTTTTACTGTCATCATCAGTGGATTCTCTCATTATATAGGGCAATGTTTTTCCAGAAAATGAGGAACACAATTAGTGACCACCTCTGGAAAAAATTAATTTAATCTCTGTTTTTTCATTTGCTGTCCCCAGAAATTACCAGTGGCCTGTGTTCAAAAGCCCTTCCCCTTGGTGGAGGGGAGGGCCTTTAACTTTGGGTGGGCTTTGGCCCTGTGCCATCAGGCAACCACAATAGCTACACACTTTCCAAATTCTGCAATAAGTGAGGAAACGGTCCTACAGACAACAGCCTCCTTCACTACCTAACCCTGAGTAATGCCCAGAGTACAGTCCATCCTGTGCACTGAATGATATAGGGGTTCTGTAAAAAAAATAGCATGTGATCATGTATTTAAAGACTGGCAACCTTAATTCTGGCATTTCCTGTCTTTTGAGTGCTTGACTTTGCAACCTAACAACGTTCTTTGAGCTCAGTTTGTGTGTGGTTTGTTTTTTTGCGCAGATATCTTAGAAATTAGCTGACAGGACCACTATACCTAATTTCTATATAAAGAAAGTAAATTAAATAAATATTAAACCCACTCAGCTTTAATAGCAACATGTTCGGACATCTTGTGTCAAGTCACTTAAGGGACACTGATCAGGTTTAAAATTTTAATGTATATTCTTACTTTGTTACTAATTCTAGAATACAACAACAATTGAAACAATTGTAGAAAAATCTATATTTCTTTCTATCATTTAGGGTATTTACTTTTTGCAGTTCACCAAAGTTTAGACTCGATCATTTAAATTTTAGAAACATCCTCTAGGGCAAGGCTCCTTGAATTTATACTGCCCCTGCCTGGGGCTCTAGGGATATTGGCCCCTTGCCTTACTGCCACTTCCTGCAGCTACCGCATGTCTACCTCTTCTTGACAAGACAAACTATGCATGATGACAATGTGGTATAAAATACAATATGCTAAGAAAACTTGCTGACCTTCCAAGGGCAAGACAGTAACATATTCGATCTATCTAGGCATCTAACACACATTTTTAAGATGTCCTTTCAGCAACCAATCTGGTGAGCCTATAGGAAGCATTAGAATATTCTTCTGAGGATTTAGGTGGGATTCATGAGCCATTTTAAGTCACCAGCACTTGAAGAGCAAGAATTACTCTTCTTAACTGTGGCATGGAAAAGGACTAAGCACTATATATTACACATGCAGTGATATATCTGTATTGGTTAATCATTCCCAATAACCCATCTTTTGTCATAGCCCCCTTTTCAGACTGCTTTGCAAATATTCACTGCCTGAGTTGCTCCCGGTAACAATCTAAATCCTATATTCACCCCTTTTACAAGACTATGATAAATTTTGTACAAAGTATTTCTTGTGAGGTATCATTTGAAAACTCATAATTTTCTGATCATTATTGTCCTGGTAAAATATGTGTGGCAACATTGCATATAAAGTTATAGGATTATTTTGCATAGTGCTACTAGACATGTTCCAAGTCTAGGGGGGAACAACCACAAACCAGTTCCCCAGAGACAAAGGGCTAGCCAACTCCTCAGCCGGTGTCAGCAAAATCAAAAGGAGCATTACCTGGCTAAGTGGCCATTCTTTGGCAGGAAAGAGGATGTGGGTGAAAATCTACATCTTGACAAAGAAACAGCTGGGGATTCCCGTCCACACAGACTGTGTCTCTTGAACCTCAGCTGGAGACAATTCTCACAGAGGAGAAAGGACTATACAGGGAGAGAGGAAGCAACCCAAATTATTCCTCCCTCTCTCTTTACCCATGACATCCACAACACCTGAAGAACAAAGGAAATATCTTTGCACTGGAGGCGGGATCCTGACTCAAAGGAATTCAGCCCATGAGACTGCTACAATATGTGGTGAGAGACACGTTGGCTTTGAATTCACTTAACTTGTTAAGTTAGGTATTAGTTGTGTTTTACTTTTATTTTCTTGTAACCAATTCTGACTTTCATGCCTCATTACTTGTAGTCACTTAAAATAAACTTATTTTATTATTTACTCATTTTATTATTATTATTATTATTTTAATAAACTTATTTTATTGTTTTATCTAAACCAGTGTGTCTGGATTGAAGTTTTTGGAAAACTCTATTTGGGTTTTGTGCAAATCATTTCTATTAATAAAATGACATACTTCCCAGCTCTCTCCTGGAATACAAGCTCATATAAAGTCTAAGACGGTATAATGAATGGCTGGCTATAGCACTCATACAATATAATCGGGAGTGACCTAACATGCTGAAGGCTGTGTGTGAGGAGACCAGGAGTGGCAATTCTCACAGCAAAGCAGTGTAAAAGGCACTCCAGGTTGGAGAAGTGAGGGGACACAGCTGTTCATGAGTCCTGATTGTGCCCTGGGTAATGTCCCTGTCCCACATGATGCAAAGTACTGTGCAACTATATACTGATTTGGCATTAGAGACTACTTTCAGATGTAAGGAGTGGAATGATTTGGTTCTATTGCTGGGCTTAACTTGGCGTTTAGATGGTGGCATGTTTGCAGCAGTGGAGGGGAAAAAATGAAGTTGCTAGAACCTAAGGTAAGTGAGAAATCTTCTCAAAACATTCCCAAATTCCATTTTCTGTGTGTGCCTTGTTTCTCTGGGAAAACCAGTAGGTTTTTCTTATGGCTAAAGGCTTGGGACTAGTAGCTGGTACCAAGATGGTCGTTGCAACTACACCAGACATGAGAGCAGCAGACAGTGATGCATTTTACTTGATTTCCTATTGTTAGTTAAATTTTGTTATCTGAAACCTGCCTCGGTCATTAATGAAATAGTACAAGGATTAGGAGTTTTCATACTTCCTGCAGAAAGAGACATGGTAACACTGAAGGGACTCTATGATTAGGGCAATAATACCCAAAACAATTTCAGTGTATCCTCCACAAATAATTGTGTTAGTAGGACTGGTCTATTTTATGCCTATGACACCAGGCAATGAAAATGCACACTTGCCATAGTATAGAGGTTCACTTTAAGAGGTTAAAGTTTCTTTTGGCTCAACAAATGCACAAAAAGGCTTGCAGAAATCACACACAACACTGCTCTATTTGGGAGACTGTGCAAGTCACCACTGCCATTTAACATTTTTTAAACAACGAATAGAAAGACTATTGGCATTTTCACTTCATTTTATTTTTTGCCATTGATCACACTGAGTATATCTCAGTAATTTATAATCAATTAACTTTACAGAACTTATAAGTTGATCAACTATTGGTTGACCAATACTGACTCCAGAAAGCCAGAAGCCGATCTCCATCTTGAGCTATCTTTGGACATTCATCTCTATCATACAGTTATAATGTTCATGTATCAAACAATATTTCGCCAATGGACAGTTTCTAGACACCAGTCAGACATGTTCTAAAATTTTCTTTTCCTTCATCTCTATTTTCTGGTTTAGTGATCACAAGGCTTCAGTTTATGCAGAATTTTGGCTGCTCCAAGTAATGAAAGTGCCTGAAAAAAAAAAATCTCTGGAAGCAGTCTTGTTTTAAATTTTCTGTAATGGCTTCTTATATAATATCAATTTAACCAGGAAAAAATCATCATGTTCACCTTTTCAGTCCTCACAGCTTTGTCTGAAGCTTTTGGAGCTTCCAACTGCATCTTTTTCCACACGCGCATTTGAGATATTCAGACATGAATTTCCCTCTTATAACAGCCTGGCTCAAGCACATGGAGTATTAACTGAACAACAGGGTTTTTAAGGATGAGGAATCACAAGGGGCTGTTTGCTAATTAAAAGGAAATGTCATCCAAGACAAAGTCCAGGTTGTTAGAAGGAAGTATTTTTGTATGTGTGTCATTTGGAATAAAATAATAAATAGAAAAGGCTTTGTTAAAACAACATTGGGGGTTTATGTAACAACTTCACAAAAAAAAAAAGAATATTCTGAGTAGAGGCTTTTGCCTTTCCCCTAACTTCCCTTTTGTAGCTAGCTAGTTATCCACTTGAGAGTTTAAGTAAAGCAAATTAGGATGCATTTTATGAGCCTGATTCTTCTTTTCACATCAACATCACTTGAAAGACTTCAAGGGAATTGCCTTTGATTTACATTGTTCTGAAATCAGAATCAGGGACTTGGAACTGGTGTAGGGAGATAATAAAACTTAGGTCTTTGACTTTTGTTGTTAAATGTTTTGTGCTCATCCATCACATTTAATATGAACTGACAGTGCAGTCAGCCAGGGCAGAAACCTCTTATGGTTCGTTATGCCACTGAAGCAACTTGCTGAGTCATTCCCTTTTGCAGTCCAGTTAGGCAGAGACTCTAAGGGCTGGTCTACATTGAAAACTTTCATTGGCATAGCTATGTCTCTCAGGGAGGTGAAAAATCCATACCTGAGATCCGGAACTGTGCTGACATAACCCCCTAGCGCTGTCTGCACCAGTCAATGGAAGAATTCTTCCGTCGACCTAGCTACCACATCTCAAAATTGGATTAACTATAGCAATGGGAGAACCCTTCCCATCACTAGGGTTACCAGTTTTGGTTGGATCTATTCCTGGTGGTGTCATCACATGACAATCTTCAATTAAAGATTGATCTTTAATTCCAGAGACTCCAGGACAATCCTGGCAGGTTGGCAACCCTACCCTTCACTGTAGCAAGTGTCTACACTTAACACTACAGCAGTGCAGGTTTAGCACTGTAATGTTTTAGGAGTAGACATGCCCTGAGTCTTCCCCAGAGAAAGCAGCTCCCTCCATTGTTTTTTGAGCTAGGCCCACTCATATCACTTCCTTTTGCTTTCCCTTTTCTTCTCCAGGCCACATTCTGGACACTATTGGAGAGGTCTCTCTCAGTCCGTATCAGAAATGGGTCAACAACACAGACCTCTATAATACTAACTACAATCATACATATTCCTTTTTAGCAGCTCATGTTACATGAGAGAAGCTAAAACTACACAAACTCCTTAATCTTCATGCAAGCACTAACTCTCATGACACTTATCAGGACAGTCAAGTCTATACCAGTTGAAAAATAAAAATATAATTGATGTATATTTAGAAGAGACATTTATCAAGTTTGTGTTAAAGAAAAATGCACCCAGCCTTTATGCTGGCATCAGTTTGCTAATGAAACCTTTTACAAGAAATATAAGATGTGCCATATGGTAAGAAAACATCCATTTGTAAGTAAGTGTAAAACAAATAATCTTTCTTTATTACTTCTGATAAGTGTCAGGATTTAGGAGCATTGACAAAAAAGTAATTGTGTGAAATTATATTACTCTGTACAGTTGTTGATTTTTTCTAACAATGGATTCTGAAAAGGCAGTCTTGCAGCTAAGGGCTATGATTTTCTTGCATTGCCTAGCAACATGTGCAAATATAGAACTGCAGATGCAAAACTAGTGACCTTTCTTTCATGCCTGCCTCTGAATGCTTAGTTATTTCTGTAACTACACAGTAAAAAAAAAAAAAAATACTCCAAGCATTGAATTCTTCATAATGGGTCCAAGGTTTTCATGTAACAAAATGGTAAAGGCAGCCTGCTGGCTCCTCGAAAAGCTGAAATTGTTTCTACTATTACTATAATAACTGCAGCTATTTGCTGCTGATTGATAACCTCATTCGTACTCTGCTGCCGAATCAACAAGACAAATAAAATTGTTACTTCCCTTACAGTAAGCGTGGCTCATTGAGATGTGTTGTCCTCATAGATTCTAGTTTTAGTGCACCATACACACATCCACTGAAGCCAAGCCTGTGCCCTAAGTTCCCTCACTCCCCAACCATGCAAGGCAATGAAGAGAGGAGATGGCTGAACAACCCCTCAGTTCCTTCATCAATACAGAATCATCTAGGAGTAGGACTCAGAGTAAATGTGGTTTTGGCCACTACTATAAAGAAACACATCTAAGGTCATAATCTTTCTCTTCTTTGAGCAATTGTCCACACAGACTCCACTCCTGGTGACTAACAAGCAGTTGTCTAATTGCTTGTAGGTGGGTAATAGGAGTCCTACGTAAGCAATGACTACAGGACAGCCCTTCCAAAATGGACATTCAATCTGGAAGCCTCTACTAAGTGAGAGTCTCTTGTAAATGTGGTGATCAAATGCTATGTAGGAGCTCTACAAATTTCAGAGAGGAATATTTTTCAAATGGGTAGAAGAGGGTGCCTGAGCTCTGATATTGCTAAGTGAATCTACCCTCACTAACAGGTATGGTAAGCGTCCCTGTTGTGGAGGGACGCAGAATGGCCAAAAGTTTGCACTGCTCCTCTTGCACCATTTCTAGGGGTATGTCAAAGGTTTCTGCCATGTACTTCATCTGTTGTGGAATACCTTAGAGTCATGAGCTGAGGCTGGAGCATGGTAGATTCACAGTCCTGTCAGGGACGATGATGATACTGCAGCAGGGATTGGATGCTCTTCTCCTGGTAGCTAATGTTACTCTTCACTTTCCTCCTCCTGCCTCTCAAGTACTTGTGGCTGGACCAACTGGTTTGGTTTGTCCATTTGGAGAGTGTGATCTAGCCCTAAAGACAGTAGACAAAGTAGGCTACCTGAAGTAAGGTTGTACACCCCAGGGGGCAAGTGCAGCCAGGGCTGGTATGGGCAGAAGATCTGTGGTGAAGGACATATGAGAGCACTAGGCGTGATCCTATGAAGCCCATGCCACTTTCTACTATCCATCATAGCCTCCTTCCTAGAATCCCTCCCTGACCGTCAGTGAGCTACACTCAGGAAGGGGATGGTGGATGGCTAGGAGAGGATTCTCTGCTGTGCTCAGCAGAAGATGGGAAAAAAGGAGTGTACCTGCTCTAAGAGAATGCACGCTCCATCTTTGTAGCCGGGAAGTCAGCACCGGGGACACCTCCCTAGCCTTGAATAACTGGTGGTTTGGTGATCACCTCTCAGTTTTTCAACTAGAGAGGAATCTGGTACTGGGCCCTCTGATATGTCAATCAGCACCATAGAAGGTATCAGTGCTGAGATAACTGGTACCATGGAGGAATTTGGTACTGAGGTGGCAGGTACCAAGGCTATTATCACAGAAATACTAGGTGTTGAGGCTCTAAATATCAGGGCACTCTCTGCTGGAGTCAGTATCAAGGAAAGTGTGGTCAGCTGATTAAGAGGATAACTCATGTGATGTCTTGTAAGTTGGTACCAGGGTACAGGAATAGGTCTTCTGAGCTTATGGCCCTTATTGTATGAGTCCAAGATGTGTCATGCAGCTGATAAGCCTTCTATCTCTTGCCAGGTGCCAGAGGGTAGTGACCTTAACATAGGCTCTTCATTGCAGATGTGCTCATTTCTGCATGTCAGACAGATGAATAGGGACTCTGAATAGATATGGCCCAGGAGCTCAGAATGGAATCATGGCTCCCTGGGGCAGCGACCCAATGTCTGATATCTGGTTGTAATCTTCCTCTAGGACAGTGGTTCCCAAACTTTAACAACCTGTGAACCTCTTTCAATAAAATGTCAAGTCTCGTGAACCCCCTCTGAAACATGAATATTTCCAGGGATTTTCTCCTTTACCTGAGTATAAATTATAAAAGCAGTGATCTTGGAAATATAAAATTTGTTTTTATGACATGCTTATTACACACTATTTATTATTATTTATCATTATAGTATTTTATTGCATTATAAAAATGGCAACACTCTTCCAAGATCTCACTTTCATAGCTTGTATCACTTTGAATAAGCCTGTTATAAGACAAGGCGCCTATGGTTCATGAAGGAGTATCAGATGTGAAACAGCATGAAGATATTTAAGAAGCCAACTCAAAGAGTTCCTCCTACACAAGCATTCAGGTCTTGAGCAGTCCAGGCAAACAACGCAGATTACAACAAAGCTTAAACTTGTTCTTCATAATAATTTTTAAAACAATACTAACTGCCTAATGAATTTTAAAAACAGCAAAAAATATCCACCTCCCTTTCCATTTCTTATAACGAGTCTTGAAGTTTAAATCTCCTCAGTGTGATAGATATGCTTGCTTTGATCTGCTTAGCTCTTGGAAGTCCAGGGGCTGCTGGCCCCAGGCTGCCCAGGGTCCCTCGGGACAGCTCTGTCCGCCATTAGGGAATTTTTTCCCCGAGAACCCCCTGCAACATTTCGTGAACCCCAGTTTGGGAACCACTGCTCTAGGAGTTTTGCATTGACTTGTCTTGAAGGAAAAGTTTCAGTCTCACCTCCCTCACTCTCTACACATGTTTGGGGAAAGAGTGACAGATAGAACATCATTCCAGGAAATGTATTTCTCCAAGACAAAATAGGCATCAGGAGCACCCACCATTAATGAACACTGAAGTATCACATAAAGGACAGATCTTAAATCTTGGTACTTAGTTCTAGTGCCCTTGTACAGAGGCGGGAGTTTGGTGCGGGGGGAGGGGGGGGAGAATTTATATATAATTAAAAAGAACTAAACTACACTATAACTATACAAATTATATGAAGTACATTGTTAATACACAAGACTAAGTAAATTGCACAGCGTGCAGAATAAGTGGACACTACAAGATTTCTGTCTTGCTGCCATAGGCAGTAAAAACAAAGAGACTGCTGGGCCCACTCTGCCCTGTATGCCATTGGGTGGGGTGCTGCAAAGGCACTTAGGGCAAAGACATGGCCCCAACTGAGGCTGGCCAAAAGAATCCATCTCTTGTGCGTGCAGACCAGGAATGAAATCAGTGTCGATCACCACTCAAAGAGCTTGGGCACTCAATTATGCTAAAATGGTCTCGTTTGTATTGCCCTGTAATGTGCTAGGAGCATGTTCCCTAAAGAGCCTCTTAAATGACATCAGACTGCAAATCCCAAGTGCCTGTCCACCCTGTGCTAATTTCATATCTCATGCTTTGTACGAAATCGGTGTCAATGCTTCCTTTTTTTAAAAAGAATCACCTCTCATTTTGTAATGTACAGTATGATTACTTACGCTCATACAGAAAATTCTTAGTTGCTCAACAAAACACATAATGCTTTCTAAAGACTGTACCGATTTGCATTAGCAAGCAAAGAAAGCAGAGCAGGAGGATATTGAGGGACTCTTTCAAAAACTGCAGTTTCAAAAAGATGTGGCTGCATATTTTTCTAAGGTAGAGTATTGGTTTATCAGCAGGTCAACCTTTACCATCACTGTTAGTACTGTGTCTGCTCTGTGGATAAGCCCCTATCTTAAAGAAGCGTTGGAAAGATTTGTTAACGTTTGTACTAAGTTTTGAAAAAATTAAGTACCAGGTAAGTGCCAATTATTTCTTATTCTTAGTCTTCAGTTTCCATTGCTATTAATCTAGCAATTTTGCAAAAAATAAATTAAAATTTAGAAAGTGGTTGCACTGCAATAGAGAGAAAGAATACAGAATTCATCTTGAGAACGAAGACCAGCCGTGTGCGTAAGAGGAGAAATGCCGGCAGGTATAAAGCTTCTTTCCACATATTTGACTTCAAAATCTTCAAAAACAGGTTGCTTCTGCTTCATTTCAGACATAAGGAAGTGAACAGCCTTTTTCTTAGGCACCAGGCTGTGCAGAACAGAGCATACAAAAATGGCTATTTTAAAACCCTGTACAAATCTGACTTGAGTTTTGGATCCGTTCTTATTGTCCTAAAGCTGATTTACCCATCCCCCAATGACATAGGAAATTGCAACCATTAAGAGATGAAGTATGGATGTGCCTGTTAGAAGGTATACTTAAGAAAGAAACATTGACAGGATGGGTGTGCTTTTGAGAGTAAATCACCCTCCCCCGCCCTCCACAACTCAATCAAGCATGCTTATGCAGTTATCTTCATGGTTCTTTAACTTTTACCCAGACAAAGGAAGAATTCTACGTATTAGGAGGTAAAGTCTGTACAACAGTTTCTACGGGATCAGTGCAAAAGGCTCCAATAGCCATGTTATGGAAGCCCTTATTATTCAGTTTTCATAACCTCTAAATATCTTTTTTGAATATAGCCCGTCTGAGGTAAGAGCTTAGCTCCAGACCTGTCACTATCTCAGAACAGAACAACAAGTTATATTAAACGTTATAGAAATGCACCTTCCAGAAACATGGTTAGAATACAATTAAATCGCAGCACACCCTATATAACAGGTTGATAAAAGCTTGGAGTATTAATATGCTAATCCTAGCCATAGGTATGCCATGTTTTATTTCCCAGATGCACCCAGCAACACCTCTGTTCAAGTAGAAATTGTAAGTACTGTACATGTCTTCAGCTGTTTGAGCATATATCACAAAGATAAAGAGATAAACCCTAAAATATATATTGTCATTGTCTCTCTCTCTCTCTCTTTTTTTTTTTTAGGTAACGCATATATAAGGGGGGACATCTGTTCCTTAAGAATGGGTTATAAAATAAAATATGATAAACAAAAGGACATTAAAATCAAATGTCCTCCGATAGATGATGTATAATAGTGTTGACAGGAATAACTTCATTTGATTCTGTTTACTCTTTTTCTTTAAAGTTAACCAGCCCAGGAAACAAATACTATTCATTTATAAGCAAGGTCAGGTAAAGAGAGATTGAGCTGACCCACACCACATTGCCCTAACCACATAGTCTTCAACCTTCCCAGAGTTCTCTCTCTAGGAAGATCATTTCTATGACAACCACCACACAGGATTGTTGCATTTCAATTTGCACCTCCAGAGAAGCAAAGACAAAAGGAAATACATAGTTTTCAAGAACTTGCAAAAAGGGTTGAACATTTAAAGAAAAATATATTTTCATCAAGGAAAATGCTTTTCCTTTGTTCTTTGAAATCACCACATCAGTCAGTTCTTGAAATATCTCCCCTCCCCATACAATTTCTCTTTCTTCTTGTTTTGCTGCTTCTCCTCTTTCTCGTTGGTATTTTCTTATACCTTAGTATCTGTTTAAAAAACTTTCTAAAATAAAGTCACTAGCAAAAAAAGTATGAACATGATCATCACTGATTAAAGATTACAGATAGGTCAATTTGTCAGGAAAAACAGAATAAACTTCACCATGATGCAAAAGGTAAGAAAGGTACGAAGAATAATCATTTAGGAACTATGGACGCCACGTTGGCAAATTTAACTATAGTGGGTGATACATTTCCAATTTTTAAGTTGCACCTGAAATGGTTCATTTTTGCTAAATAAGGCATTATCGAACTCCTGATGTTTCAACATTGCGGTCACTTTTGGCTAAATGTTGCTTTTCTGTTTCTTAAATCATGCCCACCTAAGACCTTCCTTCCTGTTGGCCTGAAAAAACTACATATATTCCCCTTCGCCCCTATAGTCATGACAAACATGCAACTTAAGGCATAACTTGGTCCACTCTACCTGTTTTCTCTGAGCAGCCAGTCCTAGGACCAACATAACTTTGTGGATAATAAAGTAAGCTCAAGGGCATTGAAAGCACTCAGCACCCCACAAAATAGATTTTTTTTGTATTTAAGACCTGGGGATCTGAATAGTGAAGAATGTAAACAAGACAGGGAGGAATGAAGACAAATCATGATTTCCAAATTTTTGCAATTTACAACATTTTGACCAGCTTTAATGAGAAGACATTCAATCTTTTAGGATATTGTGTACAAGTGTGTGGGAGCATATTTTTCCTCCTTTGCGCTTGGATCTTATACAGTTAATATTACAAGTTTATTAACTAAGTATCGGCCCAATTCTGCAAGTGCTGAGCTGCAAAGACTTCAAAATGCTTATCAGGATCTAGACCCTGGTTTTGAAAAGTTACTTATTTTAAGCATCTATATACCCCATAACCATGCAGTTGACTGTCAAGCAGCAACTAATCTCACTCACAGAATCACCTTGTCCAGGAGTCACAGACTTAGGTCAACTAAGAAAACTATTTTATATAATATCAGTCAGTGTCATTGTATACAAAAGTGAAAACATTTTTTTTTAAATTGTGCTTGGATTTATTTATAAACTGAAAAATTTACAAAACACCTCATTTTGTTACACTGTTTGATACAACAGAACTTTCCAATTGTCCTTTAACTGATGTAAAACTCAATAAATAGTTGTAGTAAAGTTCAATACAATTAATACAAATGAAGTGTAATAGAGAGGGACAAAAAGAAACACAGTACTCTCATCATCTTGAAATTTTAGTGAATTCCGGACCAATGCAAGTATTGCCACCATGGTATGTAATTGTTTTATCCTATGCTGTTTCATACACAAGAACTTCAATTATACAAATTTCTAATAGCACCCGCACAAGGTTTAAAATGAAATTCCAAGTAAATCTGAAAAGACTACAATTGCTGCACAAAGCTTTGTGAACATAGCCATGTACCTTCCACTTGCCAGTTATCTTTCCTGGAACATTGCCGAGATGGAGAGAGAAAAGAAGGGATGTGTCAAATACCCACATCAGCCAATAATTGTTTACCATTTTTTTAAATGGAGGGAACATTTTCACAAAATATAACTTCATTTGGGAAATATTGACATTAAGAACAAATTTTAATGGCAGCTATAACTCTTCTTCAACAGTGGTATTTATCACTGAGAAGAGAGGCTTTTTCAATAAAGACAGCCTCATTTCCATTCTTGCCTCATTAAACATGGATATGAGAGAAAATCATGAAGCACATTTCTCTGAAGAATCAATTTCTTTTGATAAATTAACTAAATGGTAGTAATAATACTGGCAAACACCAACCTGCCCCTCAAAAGTCAAATGCCTGTACGTCAGGGTTAAATAGAAAAAAGTTTGGGTCATTAATGAACAAATTTTTCTATTTGTTTATTTTATATCAAGAATGAAATTTCATAGCATGTGCGTCTAGATGATGGACCCTGACCAGCCCAGCTGCCTGCTCATACTCCAAGATGCAGTACATTTAAGCTATACCTGTTCATGTTCACCCATGTCAAGCTCCAGAAATTTGAGATGAGAGAAATATTGTGCTTGAATCGCCAATGTATTTAGTATCAGTCTGTGTTTGTTTGATCTGCACATGCCAGCCCTGGTTCTCTTGAATTTTGTATACATTTGAAAACTTTACATTATAAAGGTTTTGGTTAAACAATTGTGTTCTCCCTTGGCATCCATATGCATTTAAAAAGCTATGGACCAGGATTTTTAGAAGTGACTAATGATCCCATATGCCTCCATTTTTGGGTGCCCAACTTGAGACACACTTAAAAGGGCTTGATATTCAGAAAGTGCTGCGCACTACTCTCTGAAAATCAGTTTCCTTTAAGTGTCCATTCTTTGTATATCTATGTTTTGATGGCTAATGGATTGTAACTTTCAGACAGAAAATTGGCCATACAAGTGTAAACTGGGAACACAGCCAGCCCAGTGGTTGTCTGAACTCAAGGTTAACCAAAAGAAAAAAGAAAAAAAGGAATAAAAAAGATCAATTTGGAATTTTGGAAAATTCCAATCCATGCTACTAGTGATTTTGAGTGCCCAATATGAAACGCCTTAAAGGCCACTGATTTTCAAAGAGTGCTGAGCACCTGCTCTCTAAAACCTTTTAAGGTTCTTATTTAAAAAAAAAAAAAAAGATACCCACCCACATATATTCAAGATTAACTGAAGTTTGGGATGAAGACCGTGGTCAACAACTTTGCTCTTCTGGCACAATGGAATGTTCTACCACAAAGGTGAAGTTTGTGCTGAAGACAGAACTTTCTCGGGGGCTGACCATAGGCCTGTGTGGAACAAACTCCTACAGGAACTAAGGACCATCACAAACCTCACCACCTTTCACTTGAAGTGCAATTATGAAAAAAATCCAAAATACCCCACTCCACTACATACACTTCTCCCCTTGGTGAGAGAATGAGAAAAAATAAACACCTGTCAGATGTTAGTTATATTGCTTAATGCACTACTGGAATGTATTCAGATACTATGGTGATGAGTATTCAAGATCCTACACAGAATACAATTAAAGTATCTGATACCGTACCAGCAATTTATGGATGTCATTTTTGAAAAGCATGATCCTCAGCCAAAGAAAAGCTCAAAAAGACAACTGAAGCAGACAGGGCTTTGGAGCGGAGCCTGGAGCTGGAGCGCAGAGCGGCTCCGGAGCAGTGGAGCTGCAGGTTTTTGCCTGGAGCTGGAGCAGAGCCGGAGCACAGCTCCAAAGCCCTGGAAGCAGAGAAAGGCTTCAATATCACCAGATCTCTGTCTTCCCAACCATGAATCCCACTCCCACATCCCCAAACCTCTAATCTGAAGTACTGTCCTCTGGTTCAGACCATGGTAAGAGGCAAATATTAGACAAACAGGAGACAATGCACTGTGAGCTCCTTAGGTACCTACACCACTTGTGGACAGATTTCTGTATTGTGACACTAGCAGACCAGGTAACATCGCATGCCAAGGCCCACAGGCCTCACTGAACACTGAAATGCATAGCTAGAAACTGGCTCACCTGTGTGTTAGTATTATTGAAATACATATTAGAATTCTAAGAATGTGTTTAGACTTTAAGAGATACTTGTAGGATGTTGAATTTATTAATCCTACTTATAATATCGGTATCCCATATGATAAGGTAATGTTTAAACGTTTGCTCTTTAACTATAAAAATGTTTGCCAAGACTCTAAATCCCACCTAGTCAGGGGAGAAACATCACCAAGTGTGAAATGCTAGCTTATCACAAGAGGTTATCTCCTCCCCAACAAAAGAATGTCTTCAGACATCAGAGAAGCCACTTTGGACAAAAGACTTTGTTGATTGCTTTCCCCGCACTCCTGAAGAGGGTATGGGGGAAGCCCGCACAAACCCCTGTCTCATCATAATTTGAATACTGGGGGAAGGAAAAAAAAGATGCCCGTTAAGGAGAAACTGAGATTCCCATTGATGCTTGAACTCTGAAGGGGTGATGATTTCTAAGCATAAGCAAGGGATCTCCAGCTGTTTGGCTTGAGTTCACCCTAAAGGCATATATAGTTTGCTGTAAGGTGACTCAGCCGGGGCTTGTCTCTCTGCGGGGTGGTGGGGCACCATACTGCCTCGCTATACCTTCTCTGCTGGGTTGGGGAATACCCAGTCTATGGCCCAGACCTTCAGACCCCGCAAGCAGTACAATATAATAGTCACAGGTAGCAAACAAACAGTCACAGGCTCAGGCCCTCAGACGGACTGAGCAAATAGTTCAATATAAGCTCAGACCCTGGCTTTGAGCAACCAGGGAGAGGGGGAGACTGCCACCCACAAAGTGGGTGGCAGGGGGGCACAGGCCCACCTGCTCCACTGCGTCCCAGCCCGGGGCCCTAGCAGCGGCAGAAAACCCGCTGCTGAGTCAGTAGGGATCCTGGCCACAACATACCGACATTGGCTCTGGCAGTGCTGCAGCCAGACTAGGGTCGGCCGACCCCGGGCTACTTCCGGACTCCCCCTCGTAGGGTACCTGGATCAGGGTGGTGTCCTCGGAGGGTTCCAGCACCATGGGTTCCTCCAGGTAGCTGGCGATGGGTAGGCTTTGCAGCGCCTCTGGGTAGGTGGCAATGGGTAAGCTTGGCGGCTCCTCCGTGCACCGGTCAGTATTAGGCATTGGCCGGTCCGGCCAGTCCTCAGGTCAGCCACAGATTGCCGGGGTCTCCCAAGGCGGAGTGAAGCTACAGGCCTGTGGCCTCTCCGGCAGCGGCAGCCCAAGTGAGCTCTGAGGTTGGGCTTTTCTACTTCCTGTCCTGCGCCTTGAACTCTGGGGGGCGGGCACAAGATACACTGGCGCCGCCCACTTTGGTGTCTGGGGACGTTCTTCCCTCTCCGGGGTGGTGGGGCACAACACCGCCTCGCTACATTTGCTTATTATAGAAGTTTCTATTAACTTTTAGAAACTAATACTGCAACTCATTTGTGTATGCTAGTGGTTTTAACCTTGTAAATAACTTGCATTTCTTTTTCTTAATTAATCCTTAGTTAGTTTAGTATAGGATTGGCTACAAGTGTTGTCTTCGGTGTGAGATGTAAGGTGTAAATTGACCTTTGGGACTAGGAGTAATCTTAATATTTTGTGATCTTTGATGTAAAGTGACCATCTATCACAGCCAAGCTTGCCTGGGTGGCAAAATAAAGCAAAATGCCCAAGGGGGCTGTCTGTGACTCCATGTTAAGGCTCTATAGTACCTGAAGAGCTTAGACTTGTTACTTGGTTGGTGAAATCTAAGCATAGAACTCATAACTAGTTTGTGGTTTTGCCCTGAGGTTGGTATTCTTGCTCATGAGCCACTCCAGACAGTGTCACACTTATATTTTACAAAAGCCTAAGAGCTAAAAGAAAATGAGCATTTATCCCTCCTCCTGCTCCCAACCCCAGTCGTCTGTCCCTACAACCCACTATGTTTTCTTCAGCTCTTCCCTACCAGAAACCTGAGGCGATTCCCACCTCTCACTGACATATTCTCCCTGTCTCTACCAAAATTAGCGACTGATAGATGGGCACTTGAGAACTTCATAGCATGCTACAAATGAAGAGCCCCTCTGCATACCTTCTCTACAACTGCTCACCCTGTGCAGTGTTGTGGATTCTCTGTTGGGCATCTTAAGTATCTCCCTGCTAATGGATTAATTTTATGTAGTAAGAAAAGCAGATCAGATTCTTTGCAAGACTGTCTTTGGGACAGGGGCCATCTTTTTATTATGGATTTGTAAAGTGATTAAGACAATGGAGGTCTGGTCCCTGACTGGGAACTTTAGGTACTACCTCAATACAAATAATAGTATTACCAATATTGATTTTATCTGACATTGAAAGAAAGAAAAGATGGTATTTTAAACTAGACTAGGTTTAAGACAAGTTTGTATACTTTTTTTTTTTAAGCACTGTAATAAAAACTGAAATTAGAACCTTTACTAAATGGCTAAAATATATACGGTATGTGAGACAGAGAGAAGACATCAATCAATGTTTATGGACATTGATGTATGGAGTAACTGAAATTTTAGGTTAAATACCTCAATCAAAAATCTGCTATTTTTTAAATTAAGAAGCAGATGTTGCCTGAACTAATTTAAAGCTTTTACAGTGTTAAATACTGTACTTGTTTTATATTAGTCTTTATTGATAAAGCATCCTGTACATCATCTACTTTATGAAGTTACCTTTGTTTCCCACTACAACACCTAAAAATTATCATTTTTTGCTGTAAATGAGATTTGAGAGAACACTTACTGTATTCAATTTGTAAAGCTGAGTCAATGAATCACGATGGAAGAATTTATTCACCTCTATTCACAGTCAGATTGTGATTCTCAAAATAATTCATTCACAATTAATTTAAGTTGCAAATAACTTTCATTCATTTTTAGCTTGTTTGATCTATGTTGCTTTCCTGTAATTGGTCACATAAGGTAGTGGTTCTCAACCAGGGGTCCAAGGCCTCCTGGGGAGCAGCGAGCAGATTTCAGGGGGTCCTCCAAGAAGAGCCAGTTAGACTCACTTGGACGCAGGGCAGAAAGCCAAAGCCCCACTGTATGGGGCTCAAGCTTGGGGCACTGAGCCCTGCCACCAGGGGCTGAAGCCAAAGCCTGAGAATGTAGCTTCAGTGGAGTCCCTGTGGGGTGGGGCCCCAGGCAAATGTCGATTTCTACCCCTATTGCCGCCCCTGGCTTTTGTATGCAGAAAACCAGTTGTTGTGGCACAGTTGGGCTGTGGAGTTTTTATAGCATGTTGGGGTCCCTCAGAAAGAAAAAGGTTGAGAACCCCTGGCCTAAGGCATACAATACTGTTTCTTTACAGCCATGGGATGGCTGTAACTCTTGTAGTCAAGTCTCTGGTCTAAATCCTTACAGAAAGGGATTTTAATGTTCGGGGAGTAATAGAGCATGTAATCTTTAAATTTGCTTTTATTTGTGCTAATAATAAATCAAACCACAAGTTTGTGGAAAGTAAACAAAAAGGGGGCACCAAACAAAGACAAAATGACTCTGACATTGCATAAGATTTATTCAGAAGAGGTATTCAAAATACCATCTATGTATTCGGCATTCTAGCATAATTAATTACTTTTAATATTAAATGTCAAGATCTCAGTGGTGCCTGTTAGATTCAAGGGATCAGGTCTCATAGAATCAAATTGACGTAAGGCTTGAAAAAAAAAGAAAACAAATAAAAGCCCTTTGTTTTTTTATGTCTATTCAATGCGGCCCCCACAGGCTTTACTCAGGCAAAATTCCCACTGACTTTCAGTGATCAGGCTTATTTTCCTCATTTTCTCAGGTTGGCAACCAGACCTCATACCAAATGGTTCTTTAGGTTTTGTTGTGGTGTATAGTACTAGAAAGTTTGAGGGCAACTGGCTAAGCCATTTTATACATTCATTTTCAAGGATGTTTAAAATGGCACTTCCTTTAAATTTTAACGTCATGTTTTGGTCGTTTTGCTAGAATATAGCTTGATTGTAAAGCTTTACATACAACTGAACAGTTAAAATCCAAGGCCCAGGCTAAATAAAAAGAAAAAAAAAAGTAAAAGGCTTACTTACAGATATAAACCTTATTTCTTAAAGCAGAGCATACTCTACATGGTACAGGCATTTTATAAAGCCTTCCTGCCCCTGTGGGTGGATTATATTCTGTGAAGAGAAAAGGCATATGCAGAGCAATGCAAGAAAGGGAGGTCTGGAAACCTGTGGAGGTGCAAAGCTGTGCAAGGCAAGAGAGACACAGAAAGCCAGCGACACTGAGATTCTTAGTGCCGTGGCATCTGGAGAGATCCACGAGGCTTGCAAATGTCATGAGCCTTGCAAAGTAATCTGAGCAAAGGGGACTCCGATATTAAACGAGTTCCAAAACCTCACATTGTAGGGAGAAATAGTAGGACTCTATGGAGCTTCTGAACTCTTAAGACAAAGAGAGTCTGAGATTTTATGGCACATTAAGCTCTATACTGCAGAAGTGGGAGTGCCAGACACCTATATTTGCCTTGTATTTTATTTTTAAATGAGGAAACAAAAACAAAAGTTATTTCATGGGTTTATGGAAAATAGATACTGTCAAAGTACTTGATATCCTTTTTTGATGATCTTACTGTATTGGCTGACAAAGGTAATAATGCTAACATAATATACTTAGACTTCTGTAAGGCCCTTGACTTGCTACCACAGAACATTTTGATTGAAAAGAGTAGAAAGATTTTAAATTAACATGGCACACATTAAATGGATTTTAAAAATAGCTAATTGATAGGTCTCAAAGTGTAAAAACGCTGTTTCCAGTGGGGTCCCACAGAGATTGTTTCTTGGACCTACAGTATTTAATATCTTTAGCCAGGACCGAACAACAACAAAAATACCATAAAATAATCACAGTTTGCAGATCACAGAAAAATGGGTGAGTGGTAAATAATGAAGTGGACAGGTCACTGATTCAGAGTGATCCAGGTCGCTTGGTGTCAAGGTTCCTTCCCCACTCTGAACTCTAGGGTACAGATGTGGGGACCTGCATGAAAAAACCCCCAAAGCTTATTTTTACCAGCTTAGGTTAAAACTTCCCCAAGGTACAAACTCTTTTACCTTTTGTCCCTGGACTTTATTGCTGCCACCACCAAGCATCTAACAAATATAACAGGGAAAGAGCCCACTTGGAAACATCTTTCCCCCCAAAATCCCCCCAAGCCCTACACCCCCTTTCCTGGGGAAGGCTTGATAAAAATCCTCACTAATTTGCATAGGTGAACACAGACGCAAACCCTTGGATCTTAAGAACAATGAAAAAGCAATCAGGTTCTTAAAAGAAGAATTTTAATAGAAGAAAAAGTAAAAGAATCACCTCTGTAAAACCAGGAGGGTAAATACCTTACAGGGTAATCAGATTCAAAACATAGATGCTTACTGACTTTTTACAGGAGTTCTGACCTGCATTCCTGCTCTGGTCCCAGCAAAAGCAACACACAGACAGAGAGAACCCTGTGTTCCCCCCCCCCCGCCCAGCTTTGAAAATATCTTGTCTCCTCATTGGTCATTATGGTCAGGTGCCAGCGATGTTGTCTTAGCTTCTTAACCCTTTATAGGTGAAAGGGTTTTTCCTCTGGCCAGGAGGGATTTAGACGTGTTTACCCTTCCCTTTATATTTATGACACTTGGTAAATGGGATGCAAGCCATATTTAGTTTTAATATGGCTAAATGTAAGTATATATATCTAGGAACAAATAATGTAGGCCACCCTTCCAGAATGGGGGACTATATCCTGGGAAGTGTAACTCTGAAAACAATCTAGAGGTCATGGTGGATAATCAACAGATTGTGTTGCTGTGGCCAAAAGAGCTAATGAAATCCTGGGATGCATAAAACAAGGGAATTTTGAGTTGGACTGGTACAACCACTGCTGGAATATTGGGTCCAGTTCTGGTGTCCACAATTTAAGAAAAATGTTGATAAATTGGAGAGGATTCGGAGCTACGATAATAGTTAAAAGTATCAGAAAACATGCCTTATAGCAGGGGTCTCAAACACGCAGCCCCCCAGCGTTTACCTAGAGCGGCTCCGACCTGGCACGCACCGGGGGCAGGGCAGGCTCCCCGCCTGCCGGCCCTGGCCCCGCGCCGCCCCAGGAAGCGGCCGGGACCTGCGGGGGGCGGGCCACAGGGGTCTGTGTGTTGCCCTGGCCGCGCCTCCAGGTACCTCCCCTGAAGCTCCCATTGGCCGCGGTTTCCCAAGTTCTATGGCCTGCTTTAAACAGGAGGTCAGAGTAGATGATCACAGTGGTCCCCTCTGGCCTTGAAATTAATGAATCTCTGTAAAGGAGTGGCAGGGGGGAGACAGTATATATGTTCACAGAGGGTGTCAAACCCTGGGTCCCCAGGAAAAGGGGACGAACATTGAGGATGCAGTGAAAGTGAGTGTTGCACCCACAGCAGCACTTCTCGCAGCTGCCACGATGTGCAATACAGCACTGGAAGAAGGGGCTATAGGAAGCCTGACCTCTCTGGCAGAGAGCTATCAGTGGAAACTGCAAGAAGCCAGGCAGTTGGCCCTGAGGCAAAGAGAAGGCTGAGGAGTGTCAGGCATCTTGACAAGACATCATGGTGAGCAAACTGAAAGCAAATACAGCTAAAGTGTTTGCGGAAGGAAGACATTTTGGCAAGGGGGCGAAAGCATTGGTAATTAGAAAACGAATGGGGAAAAATGTTCTCTCAAGTACAACTTGTCATGGGGTGAGAAAGGTTCTAAAGCAGGGGACAAGAGGGGAGACAGGGTATGTAATAAGATGGCTTGCCCCATGGGCTGGAGAGCCTGAGGTTAAGCCAACCCTGAATGAGCCCCACCTGAAAGGAATCAGGTGATTCCTTTAAAACGATTTTAAAAGAGTCAGAAATTACAGCGAAGGGAGACACTTCAGGAAGCTGTGGCAGAGACTGCAGAGAGGGTGAGGAAAGCTCTCCAGCAGGGAAACATGGGAGAAGGAAGAGAAACCTTGCGTTATGTGAGCTTACAACACCAAAACATTCATGTCTTTTATTTACAGTTTGATATTAATAAATCCCAAGAAGTGGTTATTTTTTGACCAAGAAAAAGCATAAAGTAAAGTTTATTTGAACAGTCCAAGAGGGGACACTGAGGCAGGATGCCAGCAGCATGACCGTAGGGCACAAGGGAATGCATAGCAGGCAGCTGGCCCAGTTACAGCAACCAAATCTGAAGTCACAACAAAGTGCAACAGAGCTAACGTTTTGAAATTGTTTAATGTTTTCACACTTCCATTGTAAAACTAAGACTTTGATCCTACAATTGATACTCTGCAGGAAGACAAGGGCACCAAAATGGAGGCATACTGAAGTTAATGGTGCTTCCTCTGAGCTCCGCAGTTCACCTCTGTGCTATCAGTTGCAGGATCAGGGCCTGAACTTCTATTTAACATGATTCAGCACAAAAAAATAGAGCTACGGTGTTATGTTAGACAGCATCTTAGTAGCATTCACAAATAAACTCAGCCAAAAACCTCAGACCTCAAACCTCAAAAACCTCAGTCCTCTTATCAGTATTTCCTTTAAAAAAAAAAAGTTTTCCATAAAAGACAAGGAAAAACAAACCATGTGCCAATAGGACAGGTGGCATATGGCTTAGTACAGCATTTCTCAAATGCAGCCACCGTGGCCGCATGGGGCCACAAGGGACTTTTCTTGTGGCCATAGTCTCCTGGGCGGTGTTAGGGGGAGGGCAAAGCAGTGGCCCCCTCCAACAGGGCCGCCAACAGTGATTGGGCCCTGCCCAACTTTGGAGACACAAAAACTTGAGGAACAGGCAGCCAGTGAGTTCCCCACCTTGCCAGGGCTGGTGAGTCAGGCTTCAGCCCTTGGGTGGCAGACTCCAGCCACAGGGCTTCAGGCTTCGTTCCCCAGCTGTACAATGGTGGGCTCTGGTCCCAAGGTCACCCCCCATCCAGTGCTCCTGACCCCTGTTGCTTCCATATCCACCTCCCTATCCAGGGCTTGCCGGGGCTGAGTAAGTCTGCAGTGAAAAGTGATATTTGTATGTTTGTTAATACTGCTCTTCACAGCAGACTTACTAACTAGCACATCTTGAAAAAAAAGCAACCAAAAGAAAGCAAAAGACAAGAACGTACAAAGTACCTTATTTGTGTTTCTATTCTGTTTAAGTCCAATAAAGAATAGAGAGAACCGTACATTATTTTTATTATTGAGTCTGGAAAAAAATTTTACGTAAATAAATTACGATTTGGACACGGATATGTGCATATTTATTTGTTTTTCCTAAAGTTAATTAAGTATTTCAGGAAAAATTGTCAGAGTGGCCACCAGCAAGAAATGGTGGCCGCACTCTGAGGCCACCAAAAAAATTGTTTAGAGAACCCCTGGTTTAGTAGCTTTCTGAAGCTTTCCCTTGTAAGGGATATTAGAAATGAAAATTATGTACTCACAGTATACTGCAGACACAGATATGGCATCTTCTGATAGTAAAAGTCAGTTTGATAGTGCATAAAAAGAGAGAGGTGAAGCCAGAAATATCTCCAAACACCCAGAATTTTTCAAGACAAGCATACACCAATTCAGATAAGTTACCTATTGGACATTGAAAGACTAAAATCACTTTGAGACACAAGGTGGGGGAGGTAATATCTTCTACTAGACCAACTTCTGTTGGTGAGAGACCACAGAAGTTGGTCCAGTCAAAGATATTACCTTACCCACCTTTCTCTCTGATATCCTGGGACTGACAAGGCTATCAGAACATCACATTGGTCTATTATGAGGCTCTTTATACAGATGGAACAGCACTTACCACAAACCCCTAATTTAAGCTGCTTTTAACTTGTTTTATTCACGTAATAAATATTTGAACTAAAATGTCTAATGCTTGTGCTCAGTCAATAGAGGAAATTGTTTGAAGAAAATTACATTTGCCCATTAGGGCTAATTTATCCATATTAAAGTTTTTCAAACTTTTTTGCACTTAGATAACTTGACAATGGCTTGTGTTTTTAAGTTTCCGTAATTGCCATGTACTTCATTAATAGATTAACACAAAGACTGGAGTCTTATCTAACTTTAAGACGGTACTATTAAGAGCAATGGGATGAAATTAAGAATGGGGCCGTGTAGATAGAATATACTTCCAGACAGCATGTTGTACAGTAGCAACACAGGACATGCACACTTAGTAATCAATATGCTTTATCATATATCATTTATTCCCCCATCCCATTTGGGGATCATTATCATGAGATAAGGTTTGTATATTGTGGTGTTTTCTGTTCTTACTACAATTACTATAACCTTTTCAACATTCCATCATGTTTGTTTCTCACAGGTAGTCAAGGCCATGAAAGGGGAGAACAATAATGCCCTGATAGCCCAATTAAATACAGAACACTGAAAAGGTCAACACAGCAAGTGCAGTATAAAACAGTCTTTCAATTTCAGGATAATTTTCAGCTAGTGATCCTCGAATGCTGTGCATCTAGACATAGCCCATGTTGTCATTAGAAGAAAGTGTAATATCACACTGGTATCTCATTCTTTTAAATTACTGTAATTTAATTTCCATTATTCTCTGGTAACTCAATAGCGGTACAACAAAACTTTATGTAATTTTTATTAGAGCTCAAAACAATTTAGCTTATTTTGATTGTGATCATTTGTCATGTTGCATACTGTATTTTCCTTTCTTTAAACAATTATTGGTATTTGGCTTGTAATGAATTCAGTCTCTGCAATATCTCAAGAATAATATCAGATGTGTCAATTATTTTCTGTTTCCAGTGAGTAAGTTAGCAACACATAACTTCAAAGTTATTTTACTTGCTTGTTTCCATTATAAAAGCCCACATTGCTCTGGTTTTGTATTTTCTTTTTTAATTCACTCTCATATTGTAGCCAAAAAATTGTAGCTAATAAATTTTGTAAAACTCTTGATGTGGAATTGCAAGTTTCAACTGATGTGGTTTAAAGCTTGGCCAGTCCTAAATTCAAAAAAACAATGATGAACATATATCAAAACTGGAAAATAAACTTGCAACCATCACAGAATTAGGGTGATGTTAGTTAGTGCTTCAAGTTTCATCATTTGTTTTAATATGTTAGATTCTCTAGAGCTGGTGGAAAATTTTCATTCAAATAGGGACACTACTGTAGTCTGAACGACGCACAGGGCTTGATCGTGTACTCTTGTGCCCACAAAACTCCCATGGATTTTAATGGGAGTTTTGCATATGCAAAGAATTCTAGGTGTAAACCAATGAACCTGGGAGCCTTCATTTGCATGTAGAGTCTCTCACCGAGGACAGATTTAATAGTAAGCTGTACTCTTAGAGGGGTAGTACAATTGAAAAAAACATATGGACAGTGCATCAAAAAATTATTAGATCCATTTTTAAGACCAAGTTGGTTTTCTTGTCTAAATACAGAATTAAATCATTTAATGCACTGGCTAATGTGTAACTGATCTCTGCTGGATATTATCAGAATGGCTCAACTCTATATCGTAGCCTTATTGCTTAAAGTTCAAGATTCTCCTTTAGCTCACTTTTTGGAGGTGAGACTTTCTGAGGCAGGATTATCTAAATGTTATTACTGCTTTCATAGTGTAGTGGACAGAACACTGGTCCAGCAGTCAGAAAACCTCATTTCCATTCCCAGCTCTGCACTGACTTGCTACATGACATTTGACAAATCATTTCACTTCCCTGTGCCTCTTGTACTCCATCCTCCCACTGTCTGTCTGTCTTGTCTATTTAGATTGTAAGCTGCTCAGGCAGGGACTGTTGTGTCCTGTCCTGTGTGTTTGTACAGCATCTAGCACAAAGGAGCTCGCAATCCCCAAATGGGGATGACATGCCCATGTTTTTTTTTTTACAATACTGTATAATAGGATTATACTAGCAGCATTATACAGTGATTTCACTTTCATTCTAATCCTCAATTACTGGTAACTCCTACTTTTCCCCCGCAAAGAGCATATTTGTTTGGTGCTTCTATAACTGGGAACATAGTCTGGATTTTTTTTAAATATGTAGTTCAGTACGTATCTTGCCTTCACAAACCCCAAACAACCCTGACCACTCTACAGGTGTTGAGAAACCAACTCTTTCCACCCCACCTACCCATCCCAAATCACACCGTTTTACACCTATCATCCAAAGGGGCTCAGTAGGTCTGGACCCCTGTGCCATCAATTTCTAAGTTCAGATAGGGGCAGGCTGTATCTTTGTTAAATACAAGAGAGAAGCTTTCCCCTGCCTGATGCCCACCAAAGCCGGGTACAATGTCACACTTGTTCTCATGAGCACAGGGCCTAGGGTGACCAGATTTAAGGGGGAAAATATCAGGACACATAGGGGACGCCAAAAAAAAACAAAACAAAACAAAAAAAACGCCAGAGTTGCTGAAGCAAAAAAAAAAAAAGCCGGAGTGGCCAAAGCCACAATATCGGGAGAAATGGCGTCCCGACCGTACATCAGTCGGGACGCAGGACAAAGACCTAATAATCGGGACAGTCCTGATTTTATCAGGATGTCTGGTCACCCTAACAGGGCCTGTCCACTGCTAGTGCCTTGTGGCATACTATTGTATAGGGAAAAGGCAGATCCATCCTTTAATTATCCTCTCTGTACTAGCCAGTGGAACTGAATGACCAAAAAGGGAAGTGTATCTGGAAGCGTACACTGCATCCAGCTAAGGAGTGGTACAGCAGGCCTGCTTCCCATATGCACCAGGTCAGGTCTCACTGAGGTAAGTGTGAAGGGTGCCATCATGATCATTTAGTCTGACCTTCTGCACATCACAGGCCACAGAAACTCATCTACCACCTTCTGTAGTAGGCCCATAGCCTCTAGCTAAGTAAGTCCTCAACTCTTGTATTAAAGACTTCAAGTTATAGAGAATTCACCATTTAATCTAGTTGAATCCAGCAAGTGACTTGTGGCCCACACTGCAGAGAAAGGTAAAATGCCCCAAAGGTCTCTGCCAATCTGATCTGGGGGGAAATTCCTTCCCAACACAAAATGTGGTGATCAGTTAGGCCCTGAGCATGTGGGCAAGATCCTCCAGCCAGACACCTGGGAAAGAATTCTCTGAAGTAACTCAGAGCCCCCACCCAGCCCCTCATGTCCCATCTCCAGCCATTGGAGCTGTTTGTCAATAGCAGTTGTGGATGGATCACATGCAATTGTAGGCAATTTCATCATACCATCCCCTCCATAAAAACTTATCAAGTTCAGTCTTGAAGTCAGTTAGGTTTTTTGCCCCCACTACTCTTCTTGGAAGGCTGTTCCAGAATTTCACTCCTCTAATGGCTAGAAACCTTCATTTAATTTCAAGCCTAAACTTGTTGATGGATAGTTTATATCCCTTTTTTTTCTTGTGCTAACATTGGTGTTTAAGTTAAATAATTCCTCTCCCTCCCTGGTGTTTATCGCTCTAATGTATTTAGAAAGAGCAATCATATCCCCTCATTCTTCATTTTGTTATGCTAAATAAACCAAACTCTTTGAGTTTCCTCTCATAAGGTAGGTTTTCCATTCCTCTGATCATCCTATTAGCCCTTCTCTGCATCTGTTCCAGCTTGAATTCATCTTTCTTAAACATGGGAGACCAGAACTGCACACAGTATTCCAGATGGGGTCTCACCAGTGCCTTGTCTAATGGTGCTAACACTTCTCTATCTCTACTAGAAATACTTCACCTGATGCAACCTAGGATTGCATTAGCTTTTTTCACTGCCACATCATATTTGCAACTTCTAGTCGTCCTGTGATCAACCAATACATCCAGGTCTTTCTCCTCCATCGCTTCCAACTGGAATTTCCCCAGCCTACAGTAAAAATTCTTGTCATTAGTCCCTAAGTGCTTGACCTTGCACTTTGCACTATTAAATTTCATCCATACTGGAGTCCTCCTCGATATTAGCAATACCTTCCAACGTTGTGTCATCTGCAAATTTTATTAGTACATTCCCATTTTTTGTGCCAAGGTCATTAAAGAAAACATTACATTAGATTGCTCCCAAGACCAGTCCTTGAGGAACTCCACTAGTAACCTTCCTGCAGCCTGATAGTTCACCTTTCAGCATAACCCACTGTGATCTCTTTAACCAATTCATTATCCACCTTTTGATTTTCATATTATTCCCCATATTCTCCAGTTTAATAAATGTTTTCCCATGTGGAACTGTATCAAATGCTGTACTGAAGTCCAGGTAGATAAGATTGACTGCATTTCCCTTGTCTCAAAGAAAGAGATCAGGTTGGTCTGGCGTGATCTACCTTTTGTAAAACCATGGGGTATTTTATCATAAGGACATAGAGGTAAATGGTAATTAAATGCTTTCTCTTTCAAAATTAATTCAAAGACCTTGCATATAATTGAGGTCAAACCAATGGGCCTCTAGCTTTCTGGACCAATTTTTTCCCTTTCTTAAATATAGTTACTATATTTGTCATTCTCCAGTCATAAGGTATGACCCCCAAGTTTATAGATTCATTAAAAATTCTTGCTATTGGGCTTGCAATTTCATGTGCCAATTCTTTTACTAATCTTGGATAGAGATTATCCGGGGGGCCCAGTTTGGTCCCATTAAGCTGTTTGGCTTCCACCTCATATGTGGTCATTTCTACTTCCTTTTCATTGTTCTGATTAGCCACTCTGCCACTGCCCCCAAGCTCCTTATTACTCTTAGTAAAAACTGAAGCAAAGTATTTGTTTAGGTGTTGGGTCATACCTATATTATCTTTAATCTCCACCCCATCCTCCTCTTCTTTCCTTGTTTTCTTTTTATTTATATGGCTAAAAAACTTTTAATAATGGTTTTAATTTCCTTTGCAGGGTCTAATGTCGCTTGGCTTTTGGCAGTTCCCACTCCCCCACCTCTACTTTCTTACCTCCAAGAGGTAGCTTTCCTTGCAGATCCATCCCTTGTAGGTTTTCTGCTTTCTCTTAATAACCTGTTTGAGATGCTTGCTCACCCAGTATGGTCTGCAACCCTTCCCCACAAATGTTTCCCCTTGCTTTGGGTGCAGGCTTCAGAAAGTTTTACCTGTGCTTAACTTCAACTTCAAGTGTTTAAAAGGACAGCAAGCAGGCATACAGAATAAGATGGCCCTCTTTTGCTCCAATATAAATATCACACACTTAACACATAAGAGTATTGTGTTCTTTGAAAATATAGGAAACACTCTAACCACAAAAAGAGGGGTAGCCATGTTAGTCTGTATCCATAAAAACAATGAGGAGTCCAGTGGCACCTTAAAGACTAACAGATTTATTTGGGCATAAGATTTTGTGAATAAAAAACCCACTTCTTCAGATGCATGGAGTGAAAATTACAGTTACAGGCATAAATATACTGGCACATGAAGAGGAGGGAGTTACCTTACAAGTGGAGAACCAATGTTGACAAGGCCAATTCAGTCAGGTGGATGTGGTCCACTCCAAATAATTGATGAGGAGGCATCAATAGCAAGAGAGGGAAAACTGCTTTTGTAGTGAGCCCGCCACTCCCAGTACCTATTCAAGCCCAAATTAATGGTGTTAAGTTTGCATATGAATTGTAGCTCTGCAGTTTCTCTTTGAAGTCTGTTTTTGAAGTTTTTGTGTTGAAGGATGGCTACTTTTAAATCTGTTATTGAATGTCCAGGGAGATTGAAGTGTTCTCCTACTGGCTTTTGTATGTTACCGTTCCTGATGTCAGATTTGTGTCCATTTATTCAATAAGCATCAAAGTAATACTTGTTAAAAATACCCAATGTGGATTTTTTTTACTTAGAATCATGATCACAGTTGTGTGACAAACACTGGAAATGAGATTGAATGAAAGCTGAAAGAGAGACTGAGTACACCATATATGCATGCTTAAACTCCAGAAAGCATTCTGTCAGCACATGTAATCTATAATGTATTGTTACTCATAGTACATAATAGCATATTCTGCTTTGTTGCAATTACTGAGGTGGAGTTGGAACTGCTAAACTGATATTATTCTGTATTCTATAATGTTTCAGAATTAATAATTACTAACAGCAAGGTTCAGTGAAAGAAAAAACAGTTGGATGTTTTCAGGCTGAAAGCTTACACGCCATATCATTTAAGGGAGCTAATCTTGACAGAACAGCCAAAGATTACCCACACCGTGTAGCTCGGACTCTAAGATCTGAACACACCCAACCTGAGTAGCACATCTCAGACACCTCTCCAGTCTGCCCCACAGGCTATCAGACAAACTCAATCTAGTACATTAAGTCTGTCCACTGAGTGACACACCCTGAAGCTGACGAGCTATGGAAAGACAGAAGTCCTACAATACACTATTTTCCAGTTAAAAAAAAACCTTCCTAAATTTTGATAAGATAGAGTTAAAGTTGTAAGTTAATAGCCATCAATAGAAGGAAAAATTACTATACTTCTAAAACCAAATACTTTGAAGTGAGGAAATCCAATGATAGAGTTTTCACAAACAAATTAACCACTGCCCATCACCCACATAATGGGGACAGAGAAAAATACTGTAGCTATTAAAACAGCCTTAGAAATAATCTTTTAAGTCACTGGTTACCAGTGAAAATGTGATACAATACATGACGACTCCCTTTTCTAAGCTCAGTCCAGCCCTATTTTGGTGATGGGGTACTCCTTGGTTTAAGATCAGTGGGCCAAATTCTGGTTTCAGTTATTAGCTTCAATTGAGAAACTCCAGATTTACACCAGAAAAGTAGATATCAGAATCTGTCTGAATACATGTAGAACAGTTAGGGCAAGGAAGAATATTAGTTTCATCTGGAGGATCAGACTTCAACTCCAGTGGAATGATGGGTATGGGGCAGAGCAATTTCTGGACTACATTGGGGGGATAAGAACTGAAATGCTGCAGGGTCTTGAACACAGAAGATAGGATGGAATGAAGGAGGATTAATTTCTGGTCTGTATATTTAGGATAAGAGTTGAACAGAACAGGTAGGGAGATACTAAGATCAACTGACCTGGAGTCTCTGGTTGGTGTTACAAGTGACCTATGTAGCAACAGTGGATGGTGGTTCATAAATCAATATGTAGAGTATGAAAGGGAATACTCAGGACTGTGGTCGGATTGAAAATATAGACTAGATATGGGGAGCCATATGGGGGGAGACTGAACTAAGATACAGAAGTAAAGTTAAGATTGTTTTCAGAAGCTTAACTTCAAAGTTTGAGGCCTACCTTCTAGCCTTCAAAGAACATTCCAAGTACCACTGGCTTTGCTTCCGCAGTGTATGTACGCAAGACAATTTCCAACAGTGGCTGCTGACTAGGGGTACCTTAAATATTTTAGAATACTTTAATATATTTTATATTGACACTTGCATCCAATTTTCAGTGGTGCTGAGTACCTAACTTTGGTTGCAGTGGCGGATCCTCAGCAGATCTAGAAGTTAGGCCCAAGGTCTCTCAAGACACCTCCCCCCCGAAAAAAAATCACTATTTTCTTAAAAAAAAAAAAAAATAAAAAAAAACATTTTCAACTTAACTCCTTGTGACACAGTTTTGTTCTTATGGTATTACTTACAGGCCACATTGACTTCACCAGCAGAGATAGTTAATTCCTTGTGCTTTAGCTGCGATGCAGGACTTTAAAATATGCATGTGCAGAGCTTGTCAGTTCCTTGAATGATAGCTATTTCACACCCAGACTTTCGAAAATCTGCAAAGAATCGACACTGCTTACAACTCCCAAACAACTTCTCCAATGATCTATAAAATATCCAAAAAACTCTTCATGAAGCTCACAGAGGCTCAATGTTTTCATCTAGTAATTCCAAAGTTTCCCAGACAGCATTTATAGAAGTAGTTCTCCTATGTAACACCTCCTATAGAGGATATCTAATGTATAAAGCAACTTAGAAGTTTTTGAACCAACCAATTTTTGAACTATGAGAAAAGCAAAAGAATGTAAGAAAGCTTTCAAAATGAGGGAAACCACCATTAATTCTAAAGCCCATCTCAGAAAGGGCTAATCTGGTTGATCAGAAATTTTAAAAAATAAATAAATAACCAACATTCATCCTCTGCCGCAGACCACAAAAGAGGATTTCAATTCAGAAAGTCCGAGTGGGTTAAAGTTGTGCTTAAACAGCAAATGCATACTGTCTTACAGCTTTTTGATTTGTGGAATGTGTAAAATCCACAGACAAACTTGCATTGTTTATCATTTCTGCAAGATCTCAAATGGACCTTGTAATATTCACAGACATTATCAGAGTTCCCTGAAGTTCAAGCTTTCACATCTAGTAATTCTAAACTTCTACATCCAACCATAATAAAAATGTCCTGTGCACTGATTTTCATTGATTACCATCTCTTGTCATATGCATTTGTGAGGAGTACAGATTTATTATGGGAAACTGGTCAGCCGTTAGGTTGACTGGCTCATAGCTACACACCTGGCCCCCAAAAGCTCTGGAACCCATATTGATCATTTCTTTTGATAAACAATACATAAATCAATTTTCCCCTTGCAAAAGCAATATTGTTCTAGTTTAGGCACCAGTCAAAGGAGAAGAATAAAAGCAGTTTTATGGACCATGGCTAGGTGGATCACAGAGTTGCATCTTATTTACTCCAGGGAGTCTTCAGGTTCAGAACACTAATGTCTGGGGAGGAAACATCCAAACCAATTTTATTAACTAAACTAAATAATTAAGCGAAAGCATAAAATACGTAAAAACAAATCAGATTACAAGAGAGTGGATAAACTCAAATTAATCGAAGCATCAGCTTGACAATAGTAAATCAACCACCAAGTCTTTCATGAACTCTATGTAATAATCTGGGAAGGCAGCAGTCTTGTTTAGCTATCAGCATCAAAAATAATAGGAGTATTGTCAGTCTCAAACCAATCACTATATATAGATTCCAGCCAAATAGCTGATATAGAGAGAGTCAAAACATTCCCAGGTTGAAGCTAATGTTGGCTTTGATGCCAATTAAGGTAGCCTGGCCATATGATTAAAGGATATTCAACATAGGGTTACAACTGGAGTTAAAAACGAACACAAGAAATAATGAGGTAGAGGCATCCCTCTATTAATAAAGATTGGAAAACAAAAACAAACCAAAAAGCCGATACATATGCTTGTCAGCTTTTGTGGTTTCATCCATTTCCAAGCCAGTACATGGTTGCGAAGATTAGTCAATGGTCCAGCTGGCTCTGACTTTTAAAGCCTACAGACTTGCTAGCTGATTCAAGATTACTTGCTTGTAGATGTTGAATCTGAGCTGTTGCTGGACTTCTATCCCCAAGGGGAGAACTAGGAGGGAGGAGGAAGCACAAGGCTCCATCAAGCATGGTGGCATTGCACAGCCAGAGGCCAGCAACCAATGGCCACTGCAGTAACAGCCACAAAAGTGGCCATTGCAGACAAATGAAACAGAAGCAAACCTTGTTCCTTATATTCAGTTTTTGAAAATGGCGAGCTGTCTGGTTCCTCCCCCTTGCCACTCCTCGCAGGAGCTGCTTTGGAAATCAGAACAGGATACTCTTCTGAGGTCACTAGCAGCACTAAACAGGGTCTGACTAGGTCACTTTTAGGCAAATGAAGAACCTCCACATTCTAGTACTTTCAGGCTGGGAAAGTTCACAGATACAAAAAATAAACCTAGTCAGTCAATCAGCAGGTCTGCAGGTATTTTGAGACATTCAAGATCATGGATCTCAACCATCCAAAAAGTCCTGACTCAAAAATAATTAAAAAAACAAACAAACAAAACACAAAGCTAGCAAAAAGCTGGAATTGAAATCAAATATTCACTCAGCCATGCCCAGAAAGGAACAGCTCCTGTTTTACAGACAAATGCTTACAACTTCTCTTTTATATTTCGGTACTCAGAAGACCAACTCTGAAAAGGATATTTTTTTAAACACATAGAAGATCTGGGAGAAAGGTTAGATTTTAGTGATCAGAGTAAAAAATCCTTTCCCTCCTAAAAATCAGCTTGAGGGTTCAATCTTTGTATGCAGGCCTGTCTGCCTCACACATTGCAAAGGAGCCCATCATGCAGCAGCTATGGACTAGTTACATAACAAAGATTCACCATGAACTCTTCCTACATGAAGTCGGACCTGAACTTTTCACCCTTTTTTTTTTTTAAGTGATGGGTGTATTCTGATATAGGAAGCAAACTGGTGCAAAGAGCCGAGTCTCGCAGTGTGCCCTAACATGCAAAACTTAGCACTCAGACTGATCTGAGGTTTCACAAGAGCAGTCCTCCGATCAAGAATTCTACTGTCCTGAGAGCCCTAAGCAGCAGTGCCCCCAGATCATTGGAGCTGCCTTCACAGGGCATGAAGGAAGAGAGTATGCGACTTAGGGGCTTTAAAGAACAGAACCAGCCCTTTGAAACTGATCCAGAGTTGAATGAGGAGTCAGTACTGGGTGTCAAGTATCAGAGGGGTAGCTGTGTTAGTCTGTATCCACAAAAACAACTAGGAGTTCAGTGCCACCTTAAAGACTAACAGATTTATTTGGGCATAAGTTTTTTACCCATGAAAGCTTTTGCCCAAATAAATCTTAGTCTTTAAGGTGCCACCGGACTCCTCGTTGTTTTGGTACTGGGTGTGAAGCACTGATGCTATGTGTTTGGCCTGTTCTGCTTGGGAGGCACACAAGTGAAGGACAAGTTTCAATTTCCACATGGCCTCTCAGTCCCAAGTAGAACTTACTACAGTAGTCTAGCCTGAAGCTAATGTGAGCATGGTCGCCATGGATAGGGTATTTATATGAGTAGTACGGGGTGCAGCCTACTTGCCAGTAAAAGATAGTGAGAAAGTTTCCTAGATATTGTTGCTATTTGTGTTTCATAAAAGCAACCAGTATATTCAAGTGACCCTGAGACTGTCAATCAACTCAGCTCTTTACCTTTCTCAAAATACTTTCCATTTCACTATCTCCATCTTTCCTGAATTTAATAGAATCCAGCTATCGTTTGTCTAGCATCCAGTTTCCTTTAGACAGTGGGACAGGCACTCTTGGTGCTGGATGAGAAAAAACACAAAGCTGAAAATTGTCAGAATACTGATGGGCCTACTCTGTCCTTGGTCTTCCACTTGTTTCTCATGTATTTGTAAATTTTTTTCTTATTACCCTTTATGCCCCTAGCTAGTTTAATCTAATTTTGTGCCTTGGCCTTTCTATTTTTTTTTCTTTTTTTTAATATATTTGTCCTTCATAATTTAACCTAGCTTCTACTTTTAGTAGGATTCTGTGTTTCAGGTCATTAAAGATCTCCTTGTTAAGCCAGGGTGGTCCCTTACCATACTTTCTTTCTTTCCTATGCATTGAGATATTATTAAGGGCACAAGAGCAAACTGTCTCTTTAAAAAACTGCCCATTCTCCTTAACTCTTTTTTCCCTTAGATTTGCTTCCCCCAGGATCGTACCTATCAGTTCTCTGAGTTTGCTAAAGTCTGCCTTCTTGAAGACCTTGGTCTTTATTTTGCTGTTTTCCCTCCTACCATTCCTTAGAATTGTGAACTCCATCATTTCATGATCACTTTCACCCAGGCTGCCTGCCATCTTCAAATTCTCAAGTAGTTCCTCCCCGTTTGTTAGAATCAAATCTAGAACAGCCTTTCCCCTGGTCGCTTTCTCCACCTTCTGTAATAAAAAGTTGACTCCAATGCACCCCGAGAACTTCCTGGATAATGTGCTCTGACATGTTATTTTACAAACAGCTGCCTGGGTAGACCAAGTCCCCCCATACCACCAAGTCCTGTTCTTTGGATGATTTTGTTAGTTGTTTAAAATAAGCCTTATCCAGGTCTTCTTCCTGGTTAGGTGGGCTACTGGCAACCCCCTACCGTGACATCACCCTTAGTTTGTTTGTTTGTTTTGCTCTTTTTATCCTTACCAAGAGAGACTTTCAACAGGTTTGCCTCCCACTTCCCTCTCAACAGCAGTGCAAATATATACATCTTTGATATACAAGACAACACCTCCTCCCTTTTTTCCCTGCCTGTCCTTTTGAACAAGCTGTACCCTTCTACACCAATATTGAATTATCCCACCAAGTTTCTGTGATGCCAGCATTTTAGCAGCATGTTGTCAGTCTCCTCATGCTGTGAACATATTCACAGTAGCCATACGAAAGTTCCAAGACTGCTGATGGAGCAGCTGTTCACTACCCACAGAGACCTTGTTATTACAGAAGATTATTCTGTTTTCGGTTCCTCAGTTGCCCCTTTATAAACATGGGTCTCCATGCAACAGGAATATTTTATACATCAGGGCTTGCTCTCCCACACAAGCACATCCATAGTTAAACAGCTGACAGGTTATGCACCAGAAATACCAAACTCCAATTAAATGATATAGTCAGGATAAACAGGGGATTCCTAGCCGAAGAAGTTAGGCACATCCAATTAAAAATATACATTTCTCAAATTCGGGGGTGGGAGTGCAGTTGTCAAACTGCAGTTCTAGGATAGAAGGAATTTACAGATTGTCCCTCACGCAGGGGCTGGATCTGTGATTTTAAGTGTTACTTGAGGGTGCTCCCTGTCCACAAGGTAACAATTAGAGCCAGTTGACAATTACAATATATTCATATTCCCCAATATTTCACAGTCTCTGGAACTCAGGTAATAAAAATGTACCAGTTACTAGCTCAGTATATGGAGCCCCATTCTGGAAAGCATTGCACAAATGTAGTCCTTATTAAGCATTGGGGGAGGAATAGCTCAGTGGTTTGAGCATTGGCCTGCTAAACCCAGGGTTGTGAGCTCAATCCTTGAGGGGGCCATTTAGGGGATCTGGGACAAAAATTGGGGATTGGTCCCCCTTTGAGCAGGGGGTTGGACTAGATAACCGCCTATGGTCCCTTCAAACCCTGATATACTTATGATCACCGCTTCAGCCTACTATACCATAAAGGACCCCTTTGTGGGTCCTGTAAACAGCACACCGACTTCAGTGGGACTACTCAGATGGACTAGGGATTTGCAGGAACGAACCCATGGTTTTTATGCATTTAAATAATTTAGCTTCTGTCAAGATTCCTTCCCCTCTCTGAACTCTAGGGTACAGATGTGGGGACCTGCATGAAAAAACCCCCAAAGCTTATTTTTACCAGCTTAGGTTAAAACTTCCCCAAGGTATAAACTATTTTACCTTTTGCCCCTTGACTTTATTGCTGCCACCACCAAGCGTCTAACAAATATGTAACAGGGAAAGAGCCCGCTTGGAAACGTCTTCCCCCCCAAAATCCTCACAAACCCTACACCACCTTTCCTGGAGAAGGCTTGATAAAAAATGTCACCAATTTGCATAGGTGAACACAGACCCAAACCCTTGGATCTTAAGAACAATGAAAAAGCAATCAGGTTCTTAAAAGAAGAATTTTAATAGAAGAAAAAGTAAAAGAATCACCTCTGTAATCAGGATGGTAAATACCTTACAGGGTAATCAGATTCAAAACATAGAGAATCCTTCTAGGCAAAACCTTAAATTACAAAAAGACACAAAAACAGGAATATACATTCCATTCAGCACAGCTTATTTTACCAGCCATTTAAACAAAACAGAATCTAAGACATATCTAACTAGATTGCTTATTAACCCTTTACAGGAGTTCTGACCTGCATTCCTGCTCTGGTCCCAGCAAAAGACAACACACAGACCAAGAGAACCTTTGTTTCTCCCCCCTCCAGCTTTGAAAGTATCTTGTCTCCTCATTGGTCATTTTGGTCAGGTGCCAGCGAGGTTATCCTAGCTTCTTAACCCTTTACAGGTGAAAGGGTTTTTCCTCTGGTCAGGAGGTATTTAAAGGTGTTTACCCTTCCCTTTATACTCATGACAGCTTCTCTTTGTGCTCACAGCATATTCCACAATCAGATCATGATTTCTGCAAATGTATTAATTATGGAGCAAATCCCTGCCCGACACCTCAATGTCTCAGTGGCTTCCTAAGAAAAAGCAGCAAGTGTGGTTCCACCTGCTTCGTGCAGGATTTGTTGCACTGGTGGCTGTGACGGAGGGGCAAGACTTGAGGAATTTCTACTACATGGATCCTCCTGTTCCTTATAGATAGATACATAAAGGGCTACAGCAACTACTCCAACCACTGGACTGCAGAAGCCTTTACAGAACCACTTCACTGCCTGAAGGAATGGAGAGGGTGGGAGAATTCTTCCCCTTCCTGCACATCCACCCATGGCCTGGCCTGTGTGCTTGACAGGATGTTGAGCTCTGGCTCTGACCTTAAGCTGAGAAAAGCTGCATAAGATGAACTGTAATGGCTCAAAAGCCAGAAGGGAAATAAGACCCCAAATGTATTATTTTTTAATATCCTGTCATTTGGGGGGCCAGATTCATGATTTCTGAATATGTGGGGTTGGCACGACAGCACTGCAAATTCAAGTTATTTTGCCTATTTTCAACTAGTCAGATAAGATATGTAGTATTGTTTCTATTCCCTATTTGTGCGCACGGAAGCATTTCTATTACATATACTCACAGGTGGGAATTTCAAAAACTGTTTCCATAAACACGTGGCACGTGCTAATTTAAAATTCATTTTCCATGGGCATTTGTTGCTTATGGAAAGCAAACAGGAAATGGGCATCAGAATAGAGGAAGCAAATTCTTTAAAAATTTCATATGATTTTAGCAGACTTTCATTTTTTATCCAGCTGTAGCTATTAATCAGCACAGTAATCATTCAAATTACTGTTAACCAAAACCTTTCAGGAAACAAGTGCTATAAAATTAAGAGTGAAGTCAACAGGATTCTCTTAAATAGAACTTACTCTTAAAAGAAGAATTAGTAGAAAATGAGATCCTGTCTATAAATTGTTATAGAATTCAGTGGTATAGTTTGAAACAGATATATAATTCTCTGTTGAACCCTGTGGAATGGGTTAAGTTAATCATGCCTTCTATAGGCCTTTTACACGTGGGCATTTTTAAATACTCAAATATTAAATGGAAAAAATCTGTGTTAAAAAAGGCTCAGCAAAAAAAGCTCATACTATAAGTCAGCAAGAGTGTGTGTGTGTGTGTGTGTATGTGTGTGTGTGTGTCTCTCTCTCTCTCTCACACACACACACACCTCTGCTGGCCTATACTGGTGTATGTGTGTTGAGGGAATAGATGGAAACGAATCAAAGGTGTTTGGGTTTTTTTTTGTAAATATTCTCTCCCTCCCCTGTCCTTTCATACACATTTTGGTGTATGTCTACTTCAGCAGAAGGGAAGAAGAAGCTGAGCTTGTATCATTAGCCCTGGCAACCAAGCTGAATGTTCTGAAAATGGAAGCCAACTCATATTAAGGTTAGAGTTATATAACGGTTCAATCATTTCAACAAATCAGAGTGCAGCGGTTTGCATAATAAGATTATAAATTTTGGAATACTTTACAGTTAGAGAAGTCACTGTACAATGATTATGCAAATTAGATATTCAGAATCAGAGTGCAAAAAAATAGCATACGGGGGAAATGAATGGTACGTCAGTAACTAAACAGTATTCTTGCATTCTGACTGCCAGTTGACTGGGATAATTTCTCTCTCAGGTACATTTGACATGGACATCAGTTCACATGAGCATATCTACTGGACTAGCTTTACAGGTTGGCTGTCCAAGCCTGACACCTATTGACTAGGAATTCCATGCATAGATAGATAGATAGATAGATAGATAGACAGACATGACATACACTTCTGTCATAATGGAATACATTTTCAACAGCACATTTCCCCAGATTACATCACCACCACTGCCAAATTCTATGCACTATCCTTTATGAAAAGTTCAGATTCCCACTATACTTTAATGCTACACCCACCCTCTTTGGTGAATTACATAAAAAAAGACACATTCCTAGGCCTCAATATATTATAGATTTTGATGGTCGAGTACAGAATATTTATTGTCCTTCTATTATATAAGCAACGTACTTTAAGATTGCTTGCTCTAGAATGCACATCTGTGTATTTCAACACACTGCTATACCGTAGATAGCTACTGGCCATCTGATCAACCCAGTGACAACATTTGATTTTCTCTTGCTTGCCTAAGTCTTGCCCACCCTGTAGTATTGCCTGGATAAAGCAGGATTTTTCTGAAGTAAATCACTCTTGGATTATACGCCCTAGTTACAGTCACTCTCTCTCACACACACACTCAACATTGCCGGAAGAATAGGATGCCACAACATGACATATATAGAGATTTTTCTCCTTGTAAGATTCCAGGCTATAAATATATTTAGTAAGCCTTTATGCTTGCAGTATTGCTGTCTCAACATCTGTTGGCTTAGTACCATGTTAAGAACAATGCTAAAAATGTACCTTAATTTGAAAATTAAATATCTTCATTGGTATTTAATTGCAAGCATCACCTTTCTCACTGGTGAAGCATAATCATAAGGAAGTAATTTCATAATGTGCTTAGAGGTCTTTCGCTGCTCTAAAGTAGAACTGGTTGCCATAGCAACTAGCCTACCACCCTCTATTTGTTCCAAATAAATGACATATCAATATGCGGTTGCAATATCAGTGGATTCTATTTCTGCTAACACAAAACACAGCTATGTACCTCAAAACCTATTGTTACCATCTTGACTAAACTCCAGTATTTAAAAAAACCTAATATGGATTTTAGAGCTTTAAAATAATGGAGTACAAAGTGGGTATTTCATTTTCTGCTAAGCATATGTTGCCTGTTACAATGACCTTGACTTCCAATTTCATAATTTATCCTTGGGTGAAAGAGAATGTGCAGGGGGCATATTCCCTTTATGTCAAGCTTTTTACATTGTAAATTAGATTTGTCTATCTTACCCACCAAAGCAGCGAATCCAATTCCGTATTACATCATCATCAGAGAACTGCTGTTATGTGCGGTCTACAGGATTATTGATTTAGAAATCTATCGTCTACAAAATGCTAAACTGGCCTATTTAGATAAGCACGGGCTTTAAACATCAGCTGATCTCCCTAGTTATGTACCAAAGCTAACAGTACCTAACAAAATGACTTCCAGCCAGCTCTGGAAAGATGACAGGAGACTGGTGCATGTTTCCAAAGATATTGCCTGACATTCTGTCATAAATATAAAGGGAAGGGTAACCACCTTTAAATCCCTCCTGGTCAGAGGAAAGACCCTTTCACCTGTAAAGGGTTAAGAAGCTAAAAATAACCTCGCTGGCACCTGACCAAAATGACCAATGAGGAGACAAGATACTTTCAAAGCTGGAGGGGGGGAAAACAAAGGGTTCTCTCTGTCTGTGTGTTTCTTTTGCCAGGACCAGAGCAGGAATGCAGGTCAGAACTCCTGTAAAGAGTCAGTGAGCAATCTAGTTAGATATGTGTTAGATTCTGTTTTGTTTAAATGGCTGATAAAATAAGTTGTGCTGAATGGAATGTATATTCCTGTTTTTGTGTCTTTTTGTAATTTAAGGTTTTGCCTAGAAGGATTCTCTATGTTTTGAATCTGATTACCCTGTAAGGTATTTACCATCCTGATTTTACAGAGGTGATTCTTTTATTTTTTCTTTAATTAAAATTCTTCTTTTAAGAAACTTCTTTTAAGGGGGTGTAGGGCTTGGGGGGATTTGGGGGGGAAAGGCAGGGTTAACCTCCTGCAGGGAAATTCACAAGTCTTCACAGACCTGATTACTTACTGTCTCTTTACAGGAGTTCTGACCTGCACTCCTGCTCTGGTCCCGGCAAAAGAAACACACAGACAGAGAGAACCCTTTGTTTTCCACCCCCTCTGGCTTTGAAAGTATCTTGTCTCCTCATTGGTCATTTTGGTCAGGTGCCAGCGAGGTTATCTTTAGCTTCTTAACCCTTTACAGGTGAAAGGGTTTTTCCTCTGGCCAGGAGGGATTTAAAGGTGGTTAGCCTTCCCTTTATATTTATGACACACTCAGATAACAAAATTCTTAGAATTTGATTATGCTTCAACAGATTCATAGATAGTACGGTCAGAAGGGACCATTATGATCATCTAGTCTGACCTCCTGCACACGCAGGCCACAGAATCTCACCCACCCACTCCTGCAAAAAAACTCTCACCTATGTCTGAGCTATTGAAGTCCTCAAATTGTGGTTTAAAGACTTCAAGGAGCAGAGAATCCTCCATCAAGTGACCCGTGCCCCATGCTACAGAGGAAGGAGAAAAACCTCCAGGGCTTCTTCCAATCTGCCCTGGAGAAAAATTCCTTCCCGACCCCAAATATGGCAATCAGCTGAACCCTGAGCATATGGGCAAGATTCACCAGCCAGATACCCAGGAAAGAATTCTCTGTTGTAACTCAGATCCCACCCCATCTAACATCCCATCAAAGGCCATTAGGCCTATTTACCATGAATATTTAAAGATCAATTAATTACCAAATCATGTTATCCCATCATACCATCACCTCCATAAACTTGTCGAGTTTAATCTTAAAGCCAGATAGATCTTTTGCCCCCACTGCTTCCCTTGGAAGGCTATTCCAAAACTTCACTCCTCTGATGGTTAGAAACCTTCATCTAATTTCAAGTCTAAACTTCCCAATGACCAGTTCATATTCATGTGCTCTTGTGTCCACATTGGTACTGAGCTTAAATAATTCCTCTTCCTCTCCGGTATTTATCCCTCTGATATATTTATAGAGAGCAATCATATCTCCCCTCAGCCTTCTTTTAGTTAGGCTAAACAAGCCAAGCTCCTTGAGTCTCCCTTCATAAGACAAGTTTTCCATTCCTCGGATCATCCTAGTAGCCCTTCTCTGTACCTGTTCCAGTTTGAATTCATCCTTCTTAAACATGGGAGACCAGAACTGCACACAGTATTCCAGGTGAGGTCTCACCAGTGCCTTGTATAACGGTACTAAAACCTCCTTATCTCTACTGGAAATACCTTGCCTGATGCATCCCAAGACCACATTAGCTTTGTTCACGTCAATATCACATTGGCGGCTCATAGTCATCCCATGATCAATCAATACTCCAAGGTCCTTCTCCTCCTCCGTTACTTCTAATTGATGCGTCCCCAGCTTATAACTAAAATTCTTGTTATTAATCCCTAAATGCATAACCTTACACTTCTCACTATTAAATTTCATCCTATTACTATTACTCCAATTTACAAGGTCATCCAGATCCTCCTGTGTGATATCCCGGTCCTTCTCTAAATTGGTAATACCTCCCAGCTTTGAATCATCCACAAACTTGATTAGCACACTTCCACTTTTTGTGCCGAGGTCAGTAATAAAAAGATTAAATAAGATTGGTCCCAAAACTGATCCCTCAGGAACTCCACTGGTAACCTCCCTCCTGCCTGACAGTTCACCTTTCAGTAGGACCCGCTGTAGTCTCCCTGTTAACCAATTCCTTATCCACCTTTCAATTTTCATATTGATCCCCATCTTTTCCAATTTAACTAATAATTCCCCATGCCTTACTGAAATCTAAGTAAATTAGATCCACTGCATTTCCTTTGTCTAAAAAATGTGTTACTTTCTCAAAGAAGGAGATCAGGTTGGTTTGACATGATCTACCTTTTGTGAAACCATGTTGTAATTTGTCCCATTTACCATTGACTTCAATGTCCTTAACTACTTTCTCCTTCAAAATTTTTTCCAAGACCTTGTATACTACAGATGTCAAACTAACAGTCCTGTAGTTACCTGGATCACTTTTTTTTCATTTCTTAAAAATAGGAACGATGTTAGAAATTCTCCAATCATACGGTAGAACCCCTGAGTTTACAGATTCATTAAAAATTCTTGCTAATGGGCTTGCAATTTCATGTCTCAATTCCTTTAATATTCTTGGATGAAGATTATCTGGGCCCCCCAATTGAGTCCCATTAAGCTGTTAAAGTTTCGCTTCTACCTCAGATATGGTAATATCTACCTCCATAACCTCATTCCCATTTGTCATGCTCCCATTATCCCTAAGATCCTCTTTAGCCTTATTAAAGACTGAGGCAAAGTATGTCTTTAGATATTGGGTCATGCCTAGATTATCCTTGACCGCCACTCCATCCTCTGTGTTTAGCGGTCCCACTTCTTTCTTTGTTTTCTTCTTATTTATATGGCTATAGAACCTTTTACTATTGGTTTCAGTTCCCTTTGCAAGGTCCAACTCTACTTGACTTTTAGCCTGTCTCACTTTATTCCTACATGTTCCGAACTCAATAAGGTAGCTTTCCTTGCTGATCCCTCCCATCTTCCACTCCCTGTATGCTTTCTGCTTTTTCTTAATCACCTCTCTGAGATACTTGCTCATCCAGCTTGGTCTACAACTCCTGCCTATGAATTTTTTCCCCCTTTCTTGGGATGCAGGCTTCCGATAGCTTCTGCAGCTTTGATTTAAAGTAATCCCAGGCCTCCTCTGCCTTTAGATCCATAAATTCTTCAGTCCAATCCACTTCCTTAACTAATTTCCTTAATTTTTGAAAGTCAGCCCTTTTGAAATCAAAAACCCTAGTTGCAGATTTATTTTTGTTAATCCTTCCGTTCAGTTTGAACTGAATTAGCTCATGATCACTTGAACCAAGGTTGTCCCCTACAACCATTTCTTCTATGAGGTCCTCACTACTCACCAAAACCAAATCTAAAATGGCATCCCCTCTTGTCGGTTCAGCAACTACTTGATGAAGGAATCCATCAGCTATCGCATCTAGGAAAATTGGAGCCCTATTATTATTACTAGCACTCGTCCTCCAGTCTATATCTGGGAACTTAAAGTCTCCCATGATCACGCAGTTTCCATTAGTATTTACTTCATTAAAAACATTAAAAAGGCCTCTATCCATATCCAAATTAGATCCCGGAGGTCTATAGCACACCCCAAGCACTATCCCAGGGGAGGTTCTAGTAGATTTCTTCTCCAATGTAATTTTTGCCCAGACGGTCTCTGTCTTATCCATTCCATCACTTCTTATTTCTTTATAGTCTACCTCATCATTGATATACAATGCTACTCCACCACCTTTACCTTTATTTCTGTCTTTCCTAAACAGCACATACCCTTCAATACCTGTAGTCCAGTCATGACTACTATTCCACCATGTTTCTGTTATCCCTATAATATCTGGTTTCACTTTCTGCACCAGTAGTTCTAGTTCCTCCATTTTGTTACCTCAGCTCCTCGCATTGGTGTACAAACATCTTAATTTTTGCTGTTTGGCCTCACTCACATTCTGTACCCTATTAGGCACGGTCATTCTACAGCCAGTATAACCTTAGACTGGTATCCACACTGCCCTTCCTCCTTATATACATTCTCCTACCCACGGCTGTATCCTTTCTTACTTCGTTTTCTTCCCTCTCAATGTTAAACTCCAGCATGGCGATTACCTGGACATCTCCCTACCATCTCCCCCAGATTCCTAGTTTAAAGGTCTCTTAATCAGTTGTGCCAGCCTCCATCCTAGAAGTCTATTTCCTTCCCTGCTCAGATGAAGTCCATCCCGAGAGAACTTTCCTCTGTCCATGAATGCCTCCCAGTGGCCATACATCCCAAAGCCCTCCTTATAGCACCACTGCCTAAGCCATCTGTTGATAGTCATAATCTTGTCACACCTTTGTTGCCCTTCTCTAGGAACAGGCAGAATCCCACTAAAGATCACCTGAGCCTCGATTTCCTTAAGCGTCTTCCCCAGCCTAGCATAGTCTCACTTAATACTTTCCAGCGAGAATCTAGCCGTATCATTTGTTCCCACATGAAGGATAATTAGGGGATTCTTTCCTGCTCCCTTTAGGATCCTTTTCAACCTCAGGTCTACATCCCGTATCTTAGCACCTGGAAGACAGCATACCCTTCTATCCTCTCGATCAGCTCTGGTTACAGGCCTGTCTGTTTTTCTCAGTAAAGAGTCCCCAATAACATAGACCTGCCTTTTCCTGGTGATGGCGCTATTCTGTAGTCTATCCCCTGTTACCTCTGGCTGCAAGATCTTTCCATTCCTTTTCTCCCTTGTAATCCTCTTCAACCCATCCTGTATCCTCCTGGGGCTCATATCAATGGTCATTTTACAATTGACTTCAGTGGGAGCAGGATTGGGCCCATAGCCTTTTCTCTTTCAACCTTTCTGCTTGCAAAATAATATTTCTGTTAAATAAGCATACTCAGTGTACCACGGAGTAGTAAATTAAGAAGGGAAATAGTCATCCCACAATTAATGTCACTTTAGCGTTAAAAAATGGAAATGGGGCGGGGTTGCTTTAATTATTCCTAACATATACAAGTTGTTCATAAGAAATTCATAGGCTGTAATACATTAAAAAATAACATGAAAATTTATAAAAATCAAAAACCATGCACAGATCATTCAAATTAAGAGGGTTATACTTACCAGCTAGGTTACTCACTCCAGGCCAACTATACATATAAAATGATGGAGTCTAAATTAGCTGTTACCACTCAAGAAAGATCTTGGAGTCATGGATAGTTCTCTGAAAACATCCACTCAATGTGCAGCAGCAGTCAAAAAAGTTAACAGAATGTTGGAAATCATTAACAAAGGGATAGTACCAGATGAGTAGCCATGTTAGTCTGTATCCACAAAAACAATGAGGAGTCCGGTGGCACCTTAAAGACTAACAGATTTATTTGGGCACAAACTTTCATGGGTAAAAAACACACTTCTTCAGATGCATGGAGACTCTTCAGATCCATGCATCTGAAGAAGTGGGTTTTTTAGCCACGAAAGCTTATGCCCAAATAAATCTGTCAGTCTTTAAGGTGCCATCGGACTCCTTTTTGTTTTTAAGAACGGGATAGATAAAAAGACAGAAAATATCACATTGCCTCTATATAAACCCATGGTATACCCACATCTTGAATGTAGTTGCCCCATCTCAAAATGCAGATGCAGTTGCCCCATTTCAAAAAAGATATATTGGAATTGGAAAAGGTTCAGAAAAGGACAACAAAAATGATTAGGTGTATGGAACAGCATCCATATGAGGAAAGATTAAAAAGATTGGGACTTTTCAACTTGGAAAAGAGCTGAATGGGGGGGGACATAATAGAGGTATATAAAATCATGACTGGTTTGGAGAAAGTAAATAAGGAAGTGTTATTAACTCCTTCTCATAACACAACAACTAGGGGTCACCAAACAAAATTAATAGGCAGCAGGTTTAAAACAAACCAAAGGAAGTATTTCTTCACACAACACACAGTCAACCTGTGGAACTCCTTTCCACAGGATGTTGTGAAAGCCAAGACTAACAGGGTTCAAAAAAAACCTAAATGCATTCTTGGAGGATCGGTCCTTCAGTGGCTGTTACCCAAGATGGGCTGGGATGATGTTCCTAGTCTCTGTTTGCTAGAAGCTGGGAATGGGTAATGGGATGGATCACTTGATGATTACCTGTTCTGTTCATTCCCTCCGAATCACCTGGCATTGGCCAGTGTTGGAAGACAGGATACTGGGCTAGATGGACATTTGGTCTGGCCCAGCATGGTCATTCTTATGTTCAGGCCCGGATTCAGAAAAGCACTTAAGCATGTGCTTAGATCATCCCAATTCAAAGTACTTAAACACATGCTTTCAGTTAAAGATATTACTAAGACCCAGTAACTAAGAGAAGTTTACCTAGAATAGAGTTGGCACAAAAACTGTTAAGGTTTTTGAACATACAGTCAAGAGTCTCACAAATTTTGAATAAAAAGAAGTAAATCAAGATAATCAGGTATACAGCACCACAACAAAAAATATAGAGCATTTTCTCATTTTCTCCTGTTTTCTGATCCAATGTGATACTGAAGAGTGTCATTTTGCAGCTCCCTGAAAATACATAGGGCCAGATTTTTAGAAGTATTTAGCCACTCAACTCCCTCACATTCCTATTCTTCAAGCTCTCCCATCCCCTAAGTTCACACCTTTCTAGCTCCAGCTTTTCCTATACTGCTCATATCCCATGGGAATTAGGCACCTAAATACTTTTTTAAAATTGGTCTATACCGTGCTCTATTAGATCATAAACAATCAATGCAACACACACATGAAGATGTACACATGTCCAGAAAAAAGAAGTTATACGAAGTAAACCAATATATTTATTAATGGATAGTCTCATTATTTAGTTTAGTAGGACAATAATTACCATATATATTAGAGTATTAGATATTGATAATTGTTAATAGCCTTTGCCATGATTAAATGTCATGTTACTCAAATGTCATTTACTCAATATTACACACAAATCTAATTACTTACAGCATTTATTGCTTATGAAAATATTAGATGGTAAGACAAATCAGACCCAATTCTAATAAAGTATTGAGGGCATCTTATAAGGTGCCGACTGTCTGACTTATTAATTTCAAGATAAGGACATTAACTGTTAATTAACAAAAAAGTTAAAATAGATTGATTATATGTCATGTTAAAGAAACACTGAAATTCAATTAAGTTGTTCATTTATGGATATTAAAGTTATTAAATTACATTTTAAAGACTGCCAGAAATTGAACTAGCTGTCAGATGTACAGGTGGAGTGATGAAAGTATATAATATGGTACTTCCATATAATCAATCCTGTGCACTTCTAACAAATTACATCAGTACCTAATACAACTTTATAAATTGGAGACTGACCATCTGGTTGTGCAACAAGATGTATCACAGTTTGTTACAATACATGGCTCCAGAAACTGGGTGTCACATGCATAATTGCTAGGGCTTAATTCATGAATATCCACCATGAACCTTCCAAGATGTGCAAGTCTGTGACCGGTTTTCATGCAATGTAAATAAGGTGGAAAAAAAAGAAAGTGTTCCACATCAGGGTTACCTAAAACTGGCTCTACCAAAATGTCAAACCTTTCCCTGAACATCAGAAAGTTAAGGGCCTTCATTGTGTCAAGGTTCCTTCCCCACTCTGAACTCTAGGGTACAGATATGGGGACCTGCATGAAAATCTCCTAAGCTTACTTTTACCAGCGTAGGTTAAAACTTCTCCAAGGTAAAAACTATTTTACCCTTTGCCCTTGGACTTCCACTGCCACCACCAAACATTTATCTGGGTTTATTTTAATTAGGAAAGTGTTGTTTGGAAACGTCTTTCCCCAAAAAATCCTCCCAACCCTTGCACCCCACTCCCTGGGGAAGGTTTGGTAAAAACCCTCACCAATTTGCATAGGTGACCACAGACCCAAACCCTTGGATCTTAAGAACAATGAAAAAGCATTCAGTTTCTGAAAAGAAGGATTTTAATAGAAGTAAAAAGTAAGAAAGAATCCCTCTGTAAAATCAGGATGGTAAATACTTTACAGGGTAATTAGATTCAAAACATAGAGAATCCCTCTAGGCAAAACCTTAAGTTACAAAAAGACACACAGACAGGAATATCCGTTCTATTCAGCACAGCTTAATTTCTCAGCCATTTAAAGAAATCATAATCTAATGCATATCTAGCTAGATTACTTACTAAATTCTAAGACTCCATTCCTGTTCTGTCCCCGGCAAACGCATCACACAGACAGACACAGACCCTTTGTTTTTCTCCCTCCTCCCAGCTTTTGAAAGTATCTGGTCTCCTCATTGGTCATTTTGGTCAGGTTCCAGCGAGGTTATCCTAGCTTCTTAACCCTTTACAGGTGAAAGGATTTTTCCTCTGGCCAGGAGGGATTTTAAAGGTGTTTACTCTTCCCTTTATATTTATGACACATTGGTTCCCCTTTTCATACGATTTCCCTCCCATGCCCAGCAATTACTCCCTTCTCCTGAGCTACATTCACCAAATTCACTTCAGTTTTCTCCTCTCTCAAGCTCACTCATCCCCAGAGTTTCCATTCTCTCTGGCTGCAACTACTCCAGTTTCCCCTCTCCAGATCATCTAATTTAGGAGAGCAAAATATTCTCCCCTCTAGGCCATTCTGCACAATTTTATTTCCTCTGCCATTTCAGTTTCAAAAACTTCAATCCTTCCTGTGATACAGTACTGGATTTTGCGACAAAATTTCTCTCTTATATGTTGGGTCCACTCCAGGATAAGGCACTATCAGCCTTTGAATTTGGCAATTTTAAAACATCCTGTGTCTCATTACATTTTTTTATACATCATGTTCCAAATTCCCCTCTCAGTGAGCACTGCCAACCTCTTGATTACAGTGCTGTCATTCTGGGTGCCACACTTTAGGAAAGATGTGGACAAATTGGAGAGAGTCCAGAGGAGAGCAATTTAAATGATAAAAGTTTTAGAAAACCTGACCTAGGACAAATGGTTAAAAAAAAAAACTGGGCATATTTAGTCTTGAGAAAAGATGACTGAGGGGGGGACCTGATAGCAGATATGTTTAGGGCTGTTACAAAGAGGAGGGTGATCAGTTGTTCTCCATGTCCACAGAAGGTAGGACAAGTAGTAACGGGCTTACTCTGCAGCAAGAGAGATTTAGGTTTGATATTAGGAAAACTTTCTAACTGTAAGGGTAAGCTCTGGAATAGGCTTCCAAGGGAGGTTATGGAATCCCCATCAATGGAGGCTTTTAACAACAGGCTGGACAAATATCTGTCAGGGACAATTTAGGTTTAGTTGGTCCTGCCTTGCAGCAGGAGATTAGACTTGAGGCTGTCTTGAGGTCCCTTCCAGCCCTACATTTCTATGATTCTATGGCATTGCATGAGTGTGACTGAGAAGAGACTTTAGCTCATGGTATTAATGTGTCTTAATTGCTGTGCTTATGCACAAGGGATATAAATCAGAGCTGGTTGGAAAAACTTCAGTGAAGCCATATTCCCTCAGAATATGCAGTTCCATTAAAATCAAAACGCTACATGTAATCGGGTCATTTCACAGGAATTTTGTTTTGGAAGAAAAAAAATCACAAAAAGGGTCCCAATAAAGTTGAAATGTCCTGTTGCAACTTTTTCAGGGGTAAATGTTTTGAAGTGACTTGTTTAGAATTGGTTAAAGTTTTAGATTATATATCATACCAATCAATATTTTGTGTGTGTCTCTCTCTTCCCCACTCCTCTCCATCAAAAGTCTAGTTGACAGTAACCCTGAATGTAGCATATCACCCAACCACATCAACTGTGTTTAATGACCCCCCAAATCAAAATTTAACTGTACTTTAACTAAAATGCCCTGAATTGTCAGAACACAATGAGGCCTGGCCCATTCAGTCAACTCTCTTTTCTCTCCAAGAGATGCCAGTAGACAGCTCCCTCCTCTCTCAGGCTTCAGGACACAGGGCTTACATCACAGTACCCACTCAGGATGCAGGAGACTAGGGTTCTATTCCTCCAGTGCCTGCTGGGAAAGAGGTATTTGAACTTGGGTCTCCCACATTTCAAGTAGGTGCTCTAACCACTGGGCTGAAAGTTATAACATGCCCTAGTTCAACATCAATCCATCTGTCATCTGAGGAGGTGGCATGTAAAGAAGGATTTTAAAACAACCTTCTATTCTTCTGGCATTTCCTGCAAAAATCTTGCTTAACTTCAAGAGGGGGTTCACAACAGAGAATTCCAAGCAAAAAGTAGATGCTTAAATCCTGTTTGGGGGCCAGGACTTAAGCCACACACTCCCTCTCCTTGGCATTTCCTACAGTCTATCTTAGGCAGCTCCCCACTCAGAATACTGGATTTCTTAGGCACCTAATTCTCCCCGTGCATTGTATAGGGAACCTGGGCACCTAACAGCATTTCAACACTTACGACCCTTTGTGACTCTAGCTCATGGTGCTTTCTTATCAAGGAAATCTGCTTCCCAAGCTGCACTCGGAAAGGTTCCACAATAATTAATATGGATTACAATTTATGTAACTGTTAAATACAATGATATTTTAGATGCATGAGGTTTTCCCCCCAGAAATTGCTGCATAACAGGTAAGAAAATTCTTCAAGTAATACACAGTTAAAGTAAACAATTCCATCCAGGTTTGGAAAGTAAACTGATCATTTATTCAGTAAATGATTCAACTGAATCCTCCCCCACCCCACCCCCACATACTAATTAGCACTATGAACACACACATTCAGCAGAATGTAATAATTTTAAGAAGTTACAGATTTTGTAGAAATCTAATATATAGAAAGAGATGCTTGTAACAGGTCACACATTGCCAAGTGAAACAATTAAATTTCCACATTCTCTTTTGATTAGAATGACACTGTCAAGGTCATTTATTGTGACCCACTGTACATAGGTGAAAAGAATCCCTACTTTGATCATCTGGTAATCTTTGCAGAAAGAGTGAGTAATTAAAAAAGAGACACCCCCCCCCACAGCCATTCAAGTTTCCTTTCATATGTATTAAGAGCAGCAATGGTTCTATTCTGAATGTAAAAGTGGGACTGTACAACTACATTTATTGACTCAATGATTTCTAGATTCTGTGACCAAAATACAACTAAGAAGATGTAGAGCTGGTTGTTAAAGGAAACAAACTCAGCTGACTATCTAAGAGTCAAGTTGATGACACACAAAAAGGAAAGAAGTCAGCAATACAAATTCTGATCACCTGATCATCAAAATTATTAATACATAGCTAAAAAAGAATTCAGTTCACCCAGAGCCATGGTAGTTCAGCAAGGCAAATGCAGATCTGTGTTCTAAATCCTGTTGCAAGTCTATGGAATAAGAAGGCACAGCTTTGCCACTAAGTTTCTAATATAAGTCCATGATCAAACACACCCTAGTACATGCATCAATACACTATCTTTGATGGTGTCATGTAAAGATTTATTTTATCAATAATAAATAAATGTGTTAACATTTTTGCCTACAATCTTGATATATAGAATTGATGTCCTCAGGAGCTTTTCATTTTTCCAACCTGGCAGCCTCACACAAAATGTGGCTGGCTCAGAAAGATAAAGTTCAATTCTACACTGAAGCACCACTAAGTACGAGTGGTATCTGGTTAGACCCACTTCCTGTGTAAATTCAGAGATGTATGTTTTTATTAAGAAAAAAAAAAGCCCACCACATTTTTTTTTAAACACAGTGGCCCAAAATTACTTTTCACACTCAGTGCCCTATAAACAAACAATACTGCTGTTGTGATATGACCTTTTTATTTTTTTTTATTTTTAATATTTAAATGGTATGGCACTGTGTATGCGCAGAATTCATGTTCCCCACAGATTTCTTTGCTTTCCCGCAGAAAAATGACCTTCTGACAGGGAAACAAAGGGAAGCTGCAAGAGCAGTCACACACCACTCCCTAGCTGTGCAGGTACATCGTTTCAGGCACTCAGAGCAGCCAGCAGAGAGGTAAATCACTGCAGGGCTGGGGACAGCCCAGCCAGTGGCTCCTGCCCTGAACTGAGATCAGCTACTAGTCCCGGCTGAGCTGGAGGTAGGGGAGGATGAGATTTCCTCTTCCCCTTCAAGGAGTGGCTAGGGCTATATTGGACCCTCCCCCAGCTGCAGGAAGCCCAGCATCCTCCCCTGCTTCCTGCCCCCATCGCTCCTCAGCTGTGGGGGGAGGGGTCACTGTACAAGGAGCTGCTCTCCCATCCTCCCACCCCCATGCATCTGGACCTCCCATACCCAGATAACCCTGCCAAGCCTCACCCCGTACACCCAGAACCCTTCTAGCACTCCAAACTCAAACCCCACCCCACTGAATCTCAACCCCTGAATCTGTAGGCCCCCTGCACCCAGCCCCCCTGCCTCTGACCCCCCACCCCTGCACCCAGACCACCCCCCTACTGAGCTCCCTGCACTTAAACTCCCACGCTGAGGAACCCCACCCCCTGAGCCCCCAAATCCATACCCCCATGCCACTGACCCACAGCTAGCTGAACCAAGACCCCCCACCCCACCAAGCCCCACTCCCCCAGCACACAGACCCCCTGCTGTGACCCCCACACCCAGGCACTTCCACTGAGCCCCAACCACTTTCACCTGGAAGCCCCTGTAGAGTCCCATTGCCCCTGCAACTGGAACCCCCCCAACGAGACTCTGTGCATCCAGATCCCCCCATACCTAGACCCCCCACTGAACTGCCTGCATCCAGATTGTCCCACACAGAATTCTCTCACCCCACACCTAGATCCCCCCACACTCAGTCCCTCCACACTTGGATCCTGCCTGGTTGAGCCAGCCTGCCTGCCCCACACCTGGTGCACCTGATGCAGAGGGGCAGGGCTCCAGGGTGTTTCTGGGGTAGGCCCAGGCCTTGTGCTATGTCAGGGTCGGGTGCGGCCTCACCACTGAGTCTGTGTCCCAGGGGTGCGGGGTGGGGAAGCTGCAGGGTTATCTCCTACCTTCGTACAACCAGTGGCCTGTGCTCCCCACTGCCAGGCTGGAGCCTCTGCATTTATTTAATGACAAATACATCTTGCAGAATTTTAAAATATTGTGTGCAGAATTTTTAATTTTTTTGGCACAGAATGCTTACCAGAGTAATTATTTAACTCTATTTCTACTATGCATAAATAATAAAATAGTGTTACTAGGAGCCTGAAGTTGCATACTAATAAACAAGCAATAATTGAAGGTGAAAGCATCCTTCACTCTTCAGAGTAGCAGCCGTGTTAGTCTGTATCTGCAAAAAGAAAAGGTGCCACAAGTACTCCATTTCTTTCTTCACTCTTCAGTTCCATTAAAATGTTTAAACTAAATACTGCAATGTTAAGACACTAGAATTCAAAGGCAAGTGTACTGCAGACACTGACCTTACGTCACACGATCAACAAGTATTAAAAGTGAAGCATTACTTTTTTCTTCTATTAAAGCACGTTGAAAGCCGAAAGCCCATTGAAAGAGACTGCAGACCACACACTGCAGAAGTCACAACTGATATCATACCTCCAGAACCATACTATGAATGGCAACTGTACTAGAGAAGAAATATACTTTTCAACTACTGCTGTACATTTGAAAGATAGTAGATTCAGCCTCATGCTATTTCTAGAACATTTATTACTAGGTATTCTATATACAAGTGTTTTCTCAAAACCTAAAAAGAGGGAAGCAGAACTGAAGATACAAACTTCAACTACACAGTGAAGAAATAGCTTGAATTTCATACAGAAAAAAAACTGGTAGAAAGAGCAAAGTTTAAGAATCAAGATCTGTAGGATACTACACAGAATGCTGGATAGCCATTAGAGCCCCTTCTAGACAAGCAAGTTTAGAAGTATTCCCATAGTCAGTTAAAATGACGGATAACTAAACATGTTACAATACGCCTATTTACTGATTAATCCCCATGAAAGACAACCAAATGTGGAAAATATTGTGCCTAGTCCCCTTCAAACAAAAACAGAATAATCTGTCCTTTGAGTCAAAGATAACCTGAACTTGCATTGGGAAATGGACCCGTTTTCTACTTTTGGAAAGCAGTTCGTAGAATTGACCATTTAAAGGCCCAAGTGGTCCTCAGCCTGTTCCTGGGACATTCTTGCCCCATATATCTTATGGGAAGGGTGGAATGATCATGACCCTGATTCCTGCTTGTAACCTCCCCGATGAGAATATATATCAAACTCCACTTCAAGAGATAAGCATTCTGCAAAGCAGTTCCACACTCAGCAAGGAAAATACGAGCTGAAAACACAAAATTTAAAACAAAAACTTTGCCATGGCAACAAACTTTGATGTGAAAGCGGAACTGCTGATATCAAGTGCCCATTTCTTCACATGGGATAGTGAAGAGTTGTTGATTGGAGGGTTTACGTTTAGAAGTTCACAACTGTCACATCCCCAAATACCTTTTTCAGTTTCCCTGCAACATCTTCATTCATTCCTTTAGCAAGCTTTACAGCAATGTGTCAAATAGCTTTAGGTGCAATAGTCTGGATTCTAGTCACAAGGCTGCAGTATTTTTCCTCAGATTCAGGCCAGTAGAGCAATACCAGTCCAACCTAGCTCCAAAAACTGATTATTAGAAACCTTCAAAGATTTTTTCCCCCTGCAGCACATCCCATCAGTGGACAGCAATTCCTCACATATGGATCCTTCGTACTCATATTGGGCAAGAGTTAGAATTTGTTCAGAAAGAAATGTATCTGTAGTTTCCTCCAGTCATGCTTAGAAGCACTGGCAGTCCTGAACAGCTGTTCTCAAGTATCTTTAGCCATGTCATAAATCTGTCAGTTGATCAAGTCACTGGAGAAGGGAATTGCTTTGACTTGACTGGTGGCAGCATATCCCACTAACGAAGTTGTGCCCTACATCTCAAATGAAAGTTTCAGCAATTTTGATTGCTTTGGCAGCTTTTGCTATCTACAGGTATAACAAGTATAATGCTCAGAGGGCTTTCATGTCCACAGCATTGTCATTAATATCACTGTCTTCTGACTTTTTAAACCCACATAGCTCTCACTTGAAGACTTCACTGGGTTTCTTTCATTAAGTTGACAGCTGTTATCCAAATGGCTCAATGCTGCCTTCTTTTACTGGGAACATGCATGTCCCAGAGTCCTTTGCCACTAATGTAACACTTTTGAAGGATCATGGTAACTGACAAGCTTTCTAGTGCATATTTTTGTCCAAGTCTGCCAGGAAGGAACAGCAGGCTGTAAGTGGCAGGTGCTTGGAAAAGGGAAGATATGAAGGGTGGTCTGGACTGACTTGCTGCTGAGCTCCATGGAAGAGTGCAGGGAACAAGGCCTGTAATCCAATTGACTTCCCCTTGAGTGGACAGCAAGTGGCAACAGCAGGCAAGGTCCAGAAAGGAGGGGACACAAAGCAACATTGGGCAACTAGCTACAGAAAAATGGCAAATTCAATGGGAAAAATGCTCTGCTCCATTGCACCATGAAAAAATGCCAGACTCCTTGACCAAAGAATCACAGAGTCCATGAGACCCTTATTGAAACAAATAGGGCAATTCACCCCTCTTACTGCTATTGTGTCAGGCTATCTGCAGATTCAGGAAGGCATCACCACATCAGTTTGCATCTTTAGAAGTTCTCTGCAAACACAATGGCTGAAAAAAAAAAAAGGAGAAAGGAAAGATGGTTGCAACCCCTCTGAAACCTGTTCATGACCTCACAGGGGGCCAAGAACCTCAGTTGTTTCTGTGTGTCCTCTGAATAAACTCCAAGCATGGCAGTTGAAAAATAGCATAGATTTCATCAAGAGAAACACATCATTTTTAAAAGCCTTCATTAAAATCCTTTGAATTCTTAAAAGCTTTTATCAGCCTTGAAATTGAAAATTCCTGCAATCCTGTCTAACTTCTTTGAGCCTTTATTGCCGAGTTGTGACACAGCTTCTTTAATCCATGTCATTTTTCCAAGTCATCTTGCTTAATGTGCCTATTAGCCCAATGTGGATTTCAAAGTCACATATTGAGTGGAGAGCATGGTTAATCTCTGGTAAACATACAGAAAGATGTCCTTCTACTGTCCCTCTCTCCAGGCTCAGGGAATGCCTTACATCTGTCTGGTGTTCACTGCCTATATAGAGCAGCCCTTCCATATGGTCCTATGATTCACGCTATCAGATAAGGGAGCTAGGAAAAATGGAGCCATGCAGTCTCATTTTTCCCCACTGAGAGTCCTGGCAATGGAGTTCTTTCCTGTTCTGCATATCGGACTGGAAAAACTCTCTCAAAGCCAATCCTTCTGCAGCGCTTCTACGTTGCCCATCCTGAAGGGAGCAGAGAGATAAGCAATGACTTCTGCGCCCCACCTCACCACCACCAGGGCTCCCATTTCCCATGGACTTGATGCAGAAAACCCAGCCTTGCTTCTTGATGATCAGCGTTTATGAGCTCCCTTTCCTCCGAATTACTTTAACCACTGCATAAATCCTTCTGAAACCTACATATGTAGACAACTTAACTACTGCAATGGGAGTTGTGGAGGCTTAACACCTCTCAGGGCAGAAGTGTTCAATAAATATTTCTGTTCTGTATCTAGGGCCGGGGGGAACAGATGCTATAGTCCTATCATATGATTATAACAACACTTCTTCTGTTCCACTAGTATCTCTGGAGTCTGTTAAATAGCAGCTACTTAAGTCAGACATTTTAAAATCAGCAGGTCCAGATAACTTGCATCCCAAGAGTTTTTTAAAAAGCTGGCTGAGGAGCTCACTGGACCATTAATGTTGATTTTCTAAACATTTTGGAGTACTGGGGAAGTTCCGGAAGACTGGAAGAAAACTAATGTTGTGCCAACATATAAAGAGGGTAAACAGGATGGCCTGAGTAATTATAGACCTGTCAGCCTAACTTCGAACCCGGGCAAGACAAAGGAGTGGCTTATATGGGACTCAGACAATTAAAGGAGGAGAATATATGTAATGCCAATCAACATGGATTTATGGAAAACAGATCCTGTCAAACTAACTTGATGCTTTTTATTTATGAGATTACAGGTTTGGTTGTATTGATGTAGTAAACAGACTTCGCTAAGGAGTCTGTTTTGGTATGGCACAATATTTTGATTTAAAAAAAATAGAATGATATAAAATTAGCACGGCACACATTAAATGGATTAAAGGCTGGCTAACTGATAGGTCTCAAAATGCAAGTGTCAACAGAGAAATCATTATGAAGCAGATGAGTTTCTAGTTGGGTCCCACAGGGATCAAACAAACAAATAATATGCCTTTTAATATGACTAAATTGTAAATGTGTGTGTGTGTATAAATAAACAAACAAATAATGTAGGGTGATACTTACAGGACGGGGGACTCTATCCTGGGAAGCAATGACTCTAAAAAGCACTTGAGTGTCATGGTGGATACTCAGCTTAACAAAAGCTCCTAGTGCGCTGGCATGGCCAAAAGGGCTAAGCAGGAGAATCTCCAGGAGGAGCAGAGAGGTTATTTTACCTAAGTATTTGGCACTGGTTCAACTGCTACTGGAATGCTGCATCCAGTTCTGGTGTCCACAGCTCACAAAGGACGTTGATAAATTGGAAAGGGTTCAGAGAAGAGCTATAAAAATGAATAAGCGATAAGAAAACATTCCTTATAATGATTGAGCTTCCTGAGTCTTTTTAGCTTTAAACAAGAGAAGGTTAAGGGGTGACTTGATAACAGCCTTTATGCACCTACACAGGGGACAAAAAACATAATAATGGGCTCTTCAATCTAGCAGAGAAAGGTATAACACAATTCAGTGGCTGGAAATTGAAGCTAGACAAATTCAGACTGGAAATAAGGCATACATTTTCAACAGTGAGTACAATTAACCATTGGAACAATTCACTAAGAGTTATGTTGGACACTCTCTCACTGAGATTTTTTTAAAATCAGGATTGGATATTTTTGTAAAAGATATGCTCTAAGAATTATTTTGGGGAAGTTCTGTGGCCTGTGTTGTACAGAAGAACAGACCAGATGATCAAAATGGTTCTTCCTGGCCTTTGAATCTATGAATCAATATACTCCTTGACAAATGCCCCAAGTCCCTTCCAGTTTTCTTTTCCCAGTCTTGACAAGACACCCAATACCATCTTAGCTTCCAGCTGCCCTCAGAAGTGCCCCAAGACTCTTTCTTCCCCCACAGATATCCACTCTCACCTGACCTGCCTCCCAAAAACAGGGCAGGTACCCACAGCTGGAAGGCAGTCAGGTGTGGAACACATATGCAGGAGATCAGCTAGGGTTTCTAGCAGAAGTGTCACAATCTGCCTTGCTTCTCAGTTCCTGGAAACCCTCTCAAGGGCCCAGTACACTTATGTCCCAAGCCCTTAAGCATTCTGGGGTTGATGTTGCAACACCACATAAAGCTCATATGATTGCACTTGATGTCATACCAATTTATACAGGAATTTGAGGCAGCAGGCAGGCAGACAAGAAGCAATTTATGCTTTGGAATGCACATATATACTTGCTCTCTCTTGGTTGTCTTCTCTTCCAGCAGGAGAAATATTATTAACATGATGTAACCTAAAAATTATTTTCTATTCACTTTAAGTGAGACCTTTTGTGTTCATATTCCAAATTATATTCAATAAAGCACAGAAGTACAAGACTGATGAAAGACTCCTCACTTTAGAAATCATTCAAGTGTATAGTTTGCAAGCTGTAGCAAGTTTTGTGATGCTATTAAAGCTATTAAAACAAACAGTGCAGTGTTTGGCACCAAAAACCTTTTGAAACATGTCCAGCAGGAAAAAGTTAGGCCAGGTTAAATTAACCCAAGAGAAGACTCTTGTAAGTGCTTAAATTCCATGTAAACAGTAAGCTTTCTGTTAAATTTAAGTATGAAGTGGTTTTGAAAGTTACAGTAACTGCATTAGTAAACACAAAGAAAGTCAAGGTTTAACGGAATAGTTGGAGATGCTATAATAAGTTAGAGACCATGAGCCATCTACCAGATCCAAGTGAAACCTCTTCATAAAAAGTTTATTTTAACAGACACAGAAGAAATAAGGATGAAAGCAGATCACCATAAGTGATCACATAAGTGGCCTAATTATTGGAGTTTTGAGCCTCATGTCCCATGAAATCAATGGGAGCTTCTAGGTGCTCAGTATTTTTGAAAGTCTTATTTAAGACTCCAACTTTAGACATTAGTCCTGTGAGCACTTGGTGAGTAAGGCTTCCTTAGAGACATGAAAATCCTATTTAAAAGTAAGATCCAGTTCTGCTGTGAAGATTTAATAACTAAAAATAGCACCTGCTTAGATATTTTATTCCTGTGCAAACAGAAATGCTTAATTTCTAACGATATAGCCATTTAATCCTGTAAACCTCCACCAAAAATAATGGGGCTGTGCAGTTGTCACTCAGGGTACAATGGATCACACATCATACTCTGACCTCCAAAACCTTTACTACTGGTGATAGTGTGCAAGAAAGAACCCACAATGGTTATCACAGCTCAGGCTGAGTTTGTGGAGATGACTGTAACAAAAACAAAAAACAAAAGCAGCGCAATGTTTTCATCCTTGTGTTTTTCTTCTTAGCCATTTTAATTTATTTTAAACTGTGCACTGAGCAGATTTGTTGCATAATTTAAGCAGACTTGTTAGAGAGACAAACAAACATAGCACCCCCAAACACAATTTTAACAGAGTAGCATTCTACCTCAAGGCAGTGGTTTTCAAACTGTGGGGTATGCCACCCTAGGGGGGCACAGAGGAACGTTCGGGGGGAGCGGGGAGGGGGACATGGCTGGACCGGGGCGGGGAGGGAGACCAGCTCTGTCTCAACCCCATTCAGACCCAGTCCTGCTCCACCTCCAGGCCCAGCTCCAACTTCACTCCCTCTCCTCCCCCAGCCCAGCTCCAACCCCAGCCGCACCTCATCCCCCCCATCCCGTTTTGTCCCCCAGTCCGCTTTTAGCCCAAGCCACGCTGCTGAGGAAGCCTTGGCTGTGCAGTAATGGGGTGGGGGGCATGGACAGATTCCATTCAGGGTAAGGTGGCGCAATTGAAAAAGTTTGAGCCTTTAGGTGCAAGATGCTGCAGCACTGAAAATTCCCAAGAAGTTCATTTGATTGTCTAGAAGTTTTGTTTTGGAAAATTCTTTAAGCCTCAACCCTAGCATTGTGAATGCACGCTGCATTTGCTAGTACCTGTACCTTTAATCTAATTTTAGGATGGTGTGACAACCCTATTTCTTATGCACTCTCCAGTTTTTTGTGTACGCATGCACACATGCCATTTTCTGTGTTCTGCCAGTGTGGCTAGTTTCTTCCATAGAGCTACACAGGGGCTTTCTGAAAAAACTGCTACATCACATTTTTTGGCCCAGCCTTGACAACCAGGCACACGCCTCCTGTCCATTACTATGCCTCAATATTTTAACCCTGAAGTGAGAGCTGATCTAAATAGTTATTAGATACTTACATACTATACAGGCTCATGCATTTAGACACAGTTTACCTATGCCAGAAATAACAATTAGAATCCTTATTTCGTTTCTCTACCATATATCCTACCTGGATTTTGTACTGATCTCTCTGGCAACAAAAGCCATGGAGGAAGGAGGGAAGGTTTTTTGTTTGTTTTTTTTCCATGGGGCAGCTTTAAGGGTTTGTTCACTCACAGAGACCAGTGCTTCTGGAGACTTGTGCATACTTTCTATCCTTAGTGCAGGTTACTGTTTTGGGCACTACCAGATCAGATTAAAAGATCTGGGAAAGAGGCTACTGTAGCTTCATTTCATTTTGGGCAGTGAGAAAGCAGGTAAGAGTGGCAATTTCATGCATACTCTTATGTCAAGTTGTTCATCTTACCTATAATCAGCCTTTTTGTTTCTTTTTAAAGTGAACATGAAGCTCGTTGTTATTTTTTTCAATCACTATGAAGCTGAACCTCAGAACCCATTAAAGTCTCAGGACTAAAGAGGAATGGAATAATACAACATTACAAACTTTGCTCACATTAAATGGATTTACAATCACTATAAAATAAAACAATATTGAGACAGGAAATACAAACAAATTTAGATCGAGGAATATTTTAACAGAGGGAGAGGGGTTGGGAGAAGGGGAGCTATGTTTAGGTGAAGGAAGTCACAGATTCCTCACATGAAAAGTTTCAGTGCAAGGGAATTCTCACAGAATACATATTCACTTTGTAAAGTTCCTCACTTTTGAGCAACCTTGTCTTGTCTTATGAACACCTCCTAGGAAATCCCTGCCCACGTAGCAGTTCCAGCATGGCCTCATTTACCCAGCAGAACCCCTGCTACAGGGCATTTCAGCTATTCACCAGAGGAAAAAATAGTCTGAGAGACCAAGAAAAACCAGACAGCAAAATTAAGAGAAAATCATGAAATATAAATCTGGAGAGAGCAATATGGGGAAGGCGGGTGTGGAGACAGAGAGATGCCGTGAGTTATAAAGTAATTGCCTGATTTAAAAAAAAAAAAAAAAAAAACTAATGCATTTCTCTCAAATTCTCCTCATTAGTACAGACTGAGCAGTTAGAATTACACTTTACATTTCAAAAGAGCTAAAACTGAAGACAGGTTATGGGGAACTTGAATTTAACACAAATCTGTTTAGAGTAAGGATATGTCAATTCCTTGACCCCAAGTTGATTCAAACAGATATCCATGAGTCTCTAAATAATTGTTACATACGATGACCTGCAACACATGACGACAGCCATTTTAAATATGGGCTGGCCCCATTTTCCTTCCTTCTCGTTTCCCAGCCTGGTTCACACACACTCCCATCACCAACGTTCATTCCCACCCACCATGTAAAGACACTCAGACATGAAGCAAGGATCCAGCAGTAAGAAGAGTATAAACACTTTGCAATGCATCCCATAAAATATGATCAAAACCCTAACTTCACTCATTTCAATTCAAGTCCTCCTGTACTCCCTGCTGTTCTGGTAAGTTGAGGGAAGTTTGGGCCCTGCTGAGGAATGGACAGCCTCCTTACATATCTCTCCAAGTTCTCAGATGGAATCAACCACTGTCATCTCCAAGGACCTCTGCATGATTTATCCCTTTCCACTGACCCTGCAGAAACCGCCCTGCAAGGTTTCAGTTAGGTTTAATCTGCGTGCTTTGAGAAGCAACAAAGTGGAAGAGCCAGCATCTCTCTGTATTTCACCTCCAAAGCCCCTGGGTCACATACCTTTACTATAGATTAAGGCTACCTCTACATTGGGATGCACTTCAGACTAAGGGGTGTGAATTGCAGCACGTACCAAAGTGCTGCATTGTAACTGTCCTGTGTGGATGCTGCTGGCATGAACTAAAAGGAACTTAGTTTGTATTAACATATTCCTATTCAAGCAGATCTATGTTAACACAAAGTAGGTACCTTTTAGTTCACACCAGCAGCGTCCACACGGGGCAGTTATAGTGCAATGCTGTGTTGCGTGCTGAAATTCGCACTCCTGTAGTCTGAACTGCAGTGCACTTTAGACCAGCCCAGAGTCTTCAGTAAGTTACTCCCTTCCCTCTTTGCTCTGTAGAATCTATCATGCTCCCAGGGCAGCTATCAGTGGCAGGAGCCACTGGAAACATGCTCTGCAGCCAGTGTTTATAACAAAGCAGGAAAATCAACAGCAGGGCAACGGCAGGCCCTCTCACATAAGTGTCTCAAGATTCATGGTGATCTATAGAACCTCTGGCCTCTTCCAGAGGTGTGTATGGAACACACACTCTGCTCCCCCAACAGAATGTCATGGAAACTCCTTGAGTTAAGGACAGTTTCTCTTCACCAATGCAGATTATTCCTGCATGAGGGTGAATGGGATTTTTTTTAAAAAGCAGTATTCATGACTAAATGGAAATATGAACTTACTGCTCCTCAGGTGACTGAGCCATCTGCATTTCCTCTGCTTCTTCTAGCTGAAAGAAAAAATGATTAAGCTAATTAGGTACAGAATTGAAAGTCTTTCCAAATACTTTCTAAAAGTCTGTTCCCAGCCTTGGAAACACGTATGCACATGAATGGTTTTATGTATAAGAATAAGCCATTGAAGGGATCTAAATGAAAATAATATATTAACTCATAATGGAATGATGCATCAGAGCCTAGTTCAGTCATTCTTACCATTATTATCCTTATGTCACACACATAGGCATGCCCTTCCCCCGAGTAAGGAGACCACATCAGTGAAAAGAGGTTGCTATACACCATGGTTCTCAAACTTTTGTACCGGTGACCCCTTTCACATAGCAAGCCTCTGAGTGCGACCTCCATAATAAATTAAAAACATTTTTTAATATATTTAACACCATTATCAATGCTGGAGGCAAAGGGGGGGTCTGGGGTGGAGGCTGACAGCTCACAACCCTCCATGAAATAACATTGCGACCCCCTGAGGGGTCCCAACCTCTAGTTTGAGAACCCCTGCTCTACAGTATTGACTCAGTATGAACAGAATTAGGCCCTTGGTTATTTTTCATAATCCTGAATTGCAAGACCTCCTTTTGTTAACTAAGCCAAGTTATTCTTAACACGGTGTACTTTTTAGTCCAAAGTCTCAACATAGACACAACCTGTGCTTTAAGATTGAGCACTCACACTATTTGCGCCATAGGTTGAATCACTCTTCATGCGCACAAGCCTGAGCTTTGGGGGGCATCATAAAGCACATAAACAAGGAGGTAGAAATTGAAAAGTGCTTTGGGAACCTTGGGCCAGATTTGTCAGATGTGCAGAGAATCTCCAACTCAAATCGAAGACAATGCAAGCTGTAGCCCCTGAACACGATATCAGCATCGCCAACTCTGCCAATTATATCGCAAGTCTTGTAATATGAGAGGTTCATCATAAAGTCCTACAGCCACATGAATACCACAGAATCTTAGCTTTCCTTTTAAAGAACATGCATGTTTCTGTCCTTCATGATTGTGGAGAAAAGCTTGGAAACACAAACCATAAGAGATCAAAAGTTAAGAAAAATTTCAAGTGTACTATTTAAAAAAAAAATCTCATGATTTGAGGGATGGGGGGGCTTGATTCATGATTTGAGCATTTGGAGATGGCAATATTGTCATGTTTCCTGAAGTTTGAAGGTTTAGAATATTATTTTTAGTGTAGCATATACACTGTACACAAAGGCTCATTTAAATAAAACATTTCAGTTCTGAAATTAACTAGTAAGATCTAGAACAATACTATGGCAAGGCCAGAATCAGAGTAGGTAGAAAACAAGCTTACTGAAAATCCAGGTTTATGTAAACAACAAGTTTAGATGTTTGTTGTACTTCCCAGGTTCTAATTTAACCAAAATACTAGCAGAGTCTCTGGATATCTCTCTTCATGCAATCTACAAACAACAGACTTCAAGCACAAAACAGAAGAATAAAAACCAAGTAGGATGGGGTAATTCATCGGAGTTCCCATTTTTGCAATCAGTATTAAACATGCTCATTCTCTGCTGCCCAACCCTCTTTACAGTGCTTAGCCTAACAAGGCTGAACTGCACCTAATTAACTCCCAGCTAGGAGTGCCTCCTGGGGAATGAACCCACCACTCAAACTACTGTCTGGCTTAGCAGTATTTCTTCCTATGGCACTACAAACAGTGAGATGCAAACAGAGCTTGGGGTTTTCTCCAGGGGGCAACAAAAGATCTGTACAACCACCACAGGTAGGAGAGATTATTCCATTTTCTCTGTCTAGGTGCTTGTGTCTCCTAGTTTCATGTCATTCTGAAAGACAAAAATAATGGCAGTATGTGATAAACAGTATATGAGCTTTGGCATGTTGAGGTCCTGATTTTCCACTGCCTTGAACATTGTGCAGACATTTATGTCTGTGCAAAGCAGGTGTAAACTGTTTCCAAATCAGAATGGGAATGTTTTACATTCACTTTATACCATCTGATGTCAATTACACCTGTGCAAAGCAATAAAGTATCAGGCCCTCTGGCTGAGATGTGGATCAGAAACAAGACATATCTGTGGACACAATTACTGTGAGTGCAGAACAGCAACTTCAGACAACGCAAGTAGAGGAGCTACTCGGAGCTCTTACTCCCAGCATGGAACTGATGGCAGACGGAGCATTGTAATTAACGTCATTAGGGCAAAATTAAACATAAGACCAAGCTATGATTGGTACAGCAGAGAGCCAAACCCTCGCATTCTTATAGCCCACCTTAACCCTCCTCTGTGGGAGGATGGTGAGGTCCCAGCAATGGATTTGTTGGAGAGACCTGGATGGAAAAAAGAGGGGGAGCTGGTTAAAGCCCCCACTTAATTACAGAATAAAATAAACATGGTTACCTGCACTGTACACTGTTACCTGCCGGGTAGTCCCAGACATTTAATAATAAAGTTGTGGCCTGACTAAACCGATGTCAATATGTCTCCTATCCTTCTTTTGGCATAGCCAGACAATGGTGGTAGTTCTAACATACTGCATCTGTCATCTGTATGTTTGGTAGGAGCTTCAAAGCATGTAGAGATGATTTTTCTCCGTTTGGCCTTTAAACATCTCGAAATCTTGATCCCTTGAAATCTCATGTTCAAGGAGTTTTTTATAATATATAAAGGCCAGGAATGTCTCTGTATGCAGTGGGTTCCAGCATCGCACTTTATAGCTTTTACAAAGATTCAAATGTCAAGAGATCCTCTCCTTGAAAAGCGGGACTTCAGTCACAACAATAAATATGTCCATTGTGAAATATAACATGCCCACAAATTTGCCTGGCTTGCTGTCTTTCAGAATGTTCCAAATTCAGGCTATACCAGCCCCTCACTCAGATTCTACCATGTGTTTCAAATGTGCAAACAGCAAAATTCCTTTTTTAACCACCTTACAACTTTCACAGATCACAATTAATTTTCACCACACTATCCAAAGGTACATCTGGGACCCAGGGACTGTCACCCTACCAAAATTTCTGCCAATACAGCTGTTCAAAAGAGGTGTTTTTAAATAATGGGGGGAAAGGTATTTTTCCCCCACTCACAACCTCCATTTTTTCCCCTTAACATTTCAAAATAAATTCATTTCTGAGCTAGCAAGCTTCCCAGATTGCAGCCTGAAAGGTTTTAAAAAAAATTGCACCTGAAAATGATGTCTTAAAATGGCAACACTTTGCCACCTTAAATATAGGGTAACTACACCTTGTTTATTATTGAGACCAGATCTTGCAAACACTTAAGCAGGTGTATCTTTACTTAAATGAGTAGTCCCTGTGATTTCAACACTACTGTTTATATGAATAAAGTGGTGTTTTTACTTATGTATTTGTAGGACTGGGACCTTAGAAATCTTTTTTATGACATGTAAAATAGTTCATTATTTAGTTATACATCTTATATTACATTCCTTTCAGATAGCTCCTCTGATCAATGGCGCACAGATCTGAGGATACTAGCCTCAGTGGGACAGAATGGGCAGTAGTTTATTTTGATTAGGAAAAATGCACTCTCACAGGTGTACAAATACAGAATGGTAACGTCTTGGCTTTCTTGTGGATGATATGGCACTCACAGGACTGAATTTGGGCTTGAAGTATGAACATTTATTAGTTTGATCATTTTAGGATAGACTTTACATTACTTCCCTGTTGGCAGAGCGTATCAACTACTCAGACACTAGCAAGCAAGCATTTTTGATTATTTTTCCTCATTTCAAATACCATAGGATTTATTGTAATGAAAAATTAAATTTCTTTATTAAAGAGAAAAAAGAAAATAAACTTAAAATAAAGACTTATTTTGAAATATTTTCTTTCCACATAATTTATACTGGAGAATGTAATGAGAGCTTAATCAAAGAAAAAAATGAATTGGTTTTAGAAGGGCAGACAGAGTTCTGACTAGCCTAGGGCCAGGTTTACTTTATGTTAAGGCAATTTGTGTTTTATTACTAGCATACTTGTTGCAGCATATAACAGAGACCCAACACACACAAAAGAAGAACACAGCTCATATACATCAAAATCAAATGGAAATGGTTTACTGCTGGTGGCATAAGAGCCAATATATTTGCTGGAAAGCAGACAATTCTAATCTGCCTCATGAAACAATTAAGAAAGGGCTAGTTAATGGATCTATTCTCCAGTTGATGTACATGAAGAGTAGAACTCCCACTGCATATTATATGCAGGCAATTGTGTATATAACACAGAAATTCTGATTTCTGATGACTACTGAGGCTGATGATGTAGAATACCAAAAGATCATAGCTAAAGTTATGCACGCCAGGCCCATTTTGAAGAAAGGGCAGTTACAAAATAATCTTAGTTTGATTTGTGAAAAGACTGCAGCTGGAGTCAATCCCTTTATCTTATTCACAGCCCTAGTCCCCATTAACTTCAAAGGGTCTGTTTGTGGGCTCGATCTTGTGAGGTGCCGGACACGCTGGCTCCAATGCAGCAAAGCATTTCAGCACCTGGTTCATTTTAAAACATGCGAATAACCCCACTGAAGCCAGTGGGACTGTTCATGTGCTTGAAATTAACTATGTGCTTAAGTACTTTGCTGGACTGGGGCCAGAGAACTCATCAGTTTATAGGATCGACTGCTGTATGACTAAGATGAGCAGGATTTATTTAGCCTTCAGTGTACAAGGCTTCGAGCCTGATTCAGATCACACACTGGTGTAACACAATTAACTTTTGCTGTAGCTCAGTGTAATTGAAATATTCAGGGCCACCTTTCTCGTTCATTACAACCAACTCTTAAGGGAGGAACTTTGGCATGTTCTTACAGATGGTGGGGGAAGGAAGGGAGCAAAACCTCCCTCTTCTTGACACAAGCCAGGGACAACCTCCATCCCTGTGCTCCCTGCTAACTTTGCAAATCACATCATCCAAAGAGGGGAGGTAGAAGGTGAGGGCAGAGGAGAACATAAGTCTGTCCCTCCTCCAAACTGGCGCCCAAGAGAACACCAAGCATAAAGGCAGGTAGAGCGAGCACAGCCTCTCTGCACACTGCAGCACATGGGGCAAGATTGCGAAGGTGAGTCCAACTTACTTCAACTTAGAGTCCAAATGTGGCTGCAATGCATAAAAAACAAAAAAACAATGGGACACAAAATTATTCAGGAAGGAAATCTGAGTGCTGTAGGATTCATTCCATTAGCGTCAATAAATCTTTCTATAAGATTAGTGTCATGAGTCATTATTTCTAATGTGAATGCAAGCAATATGGAACACCATGTGTGTGGAATATAAGTAATTTTCAGACCATTAGGGATGTCCATCAAGGGGGAGGGGGACACAGAGCTATGGAGCGGACAATACAAGGTTCGGGTATCTCAATTCCAGTAAGTGATTTGGAATTGTGAAATGCTTCTGCTAGCATTTAGCAGTGAACTAATTAATTAATTAATAACAAAAGTTATGCAAGAAGGTATAGATTTTGGTAACTTATCACAGCTCAGTGGCTATATAAAGGAGTCTCAGAGTGTCATTCTGCTATACTGCCCACTTGTTGCTCTTGTATCTCAGCTTCACACCAGCACCTTTTTTGCATCTGCTGCAAGGAATATTGAAATTAGGGCCTGGGTGCTCAGCACCTGGATTCAAATGGCAGCATTAACCACATGATGACCACATAGTAGGTGAATGAGTATGAAAGTGTTCCTGGCTATACCAATTCCCCAAAATTCTTATATTTTCCCATGGATAAGACCATTCCTTTCTGGACTCATTAACTGCCTGACGTGGCCTCACCATGAGGCAGCACATCCAAACATTGTTAATAGGTTTTTGAATCTTATAAACACATTCCTGAAGGGGGTCTCTCTGCCTTTCCACAGCACTGAATGTTTTGGTCTCTGCTGAACCACTCCATAAGTGGGAAGGTGTTTACCCTGATAAGTTTGGACTGGAACTATTTATACTAATTGTAACCATAGAAGATACCCTTTCCACAGCTTTAGGGCATCTTGCTACACTGGTGACTGTGACTCATGGCTAAGCTGAAGGAGTGAATGGCAGACCATTTCTCTGTCCTGAGAAGGCAAGAGCTATGATTAACTGGTACATGTGTTAATTCACCTTGGTTTCCCTCTTTTGGGCTTGACAATTGAGTGGTCCCTTTGTGGATTAATAGGCACAATAGTCCATTTGTGCCCAAGACAAACTGAACTGTAGTTATGTAGAAACAAATAGATTTGGCTTTAGTACTTCCTTAAATGCAGCTTGTTTCGTTGCTCTGCATTATTATTCTTTATAGGTACTTTGGTAGATACAGAGCCAATGGAATCCAGCCCTCATGACTCCATTCACCCACATAAAAATAAATAAAGAGATGGATGCACAAAGAAACAATAAGAAAATCTGGACCCAATGGGGGTCTGAATGGTGGCCACCTCCATCTCTGCATATTGTGCTTTCAATTGCCAGAACTACAACTGAACAGTACTGCCTAGCTTTACCTGGGTAGCCCTGCACAATTAGATATTTAAATGAGATTTCAGAGTTAACACCTGGAACAGTTCACAGCTCTAAGAGCTGTTTCAGACTTTCTGCAGACTCAGAAAGACAATGCAGCATTCATTACATTTAGAAGAGAGTTTCTTCACAAATGTAAGGGCAGGAAGTATTTTTGGTCACACTTTATATTAAAATATCCTTTATAAATGAATCAATGCTATAAGCATGTTAGACATGAGTACTACTGTTAATGATTACTATGAGCAACCTTTTGATCAAACTCTAACAACTGATTAATGCACATTTTAATACATATCTAATTGTAGCAAAGTATCCCCAGACGTGCCTTTTTGTGACTTGTCCATCATTAGATAAACCACCACAGACAAGGGATTGCAATTCACTCCCCTTCTTCTTCTAGCATTTGGTTTATTACCAACTTAATTCAAAACTCCCAGCCGCCTTCAGGCTTACCAGTTCTTTATACCACTCATTGGCTAGAACTCCTGTTATAAATATCAAGGGAAGGGTAACAACCTTCCTGTATACAGTACTATAAAATCCCTCCTGGCCAGAGGCATAAAATCCTTTTACCTGTAAAGGGTTAAGAAGCTCAGGTAACCTGGCTTGCACCTGACCAGAATGACCAATAAGGGGACAAGATACTTTCAAAACTGGGGGTGGGGGAAGGTTTTGGTATGTCTGTTTTGTGTACTTGCCGGACACAGATCAAGGAAGCAAGCAATCCAACTCCATTAGAATTAGTAAATACTAGCAAGGGAATGTGTTAGCTTATTTTTGTTTTGGCTTGTGATTTTCTCTGTGCTGAGAGGAAGGTGTATTCCTGGTTTTCTTTTCGTAACTTTAAAGTTTGGCCCAGAGGCAAAATCCTCTGTGTGTTTTTTAATCTCATTAAGATTATATTCCATTCTAATTTTACAGAGGTGCTTCTTTTATCTTTTTTCTTTATAATAAAGTTCTGTTTCTTTTAGAATCTGATTGGGGTTTTTTTTTAGTGTCCTAAAAAACTCCAAGGTTGGTCTGTGCTCATCTTGTTTATTCTCAAGCCTCCCCAGGAAAGGGGGTGTGGGGGCTTCAGGGGGAAGTAGGAACTCTAAGTGGTCCTTTCCCTGAGTTTGTCTAAATCACTTGGTGGTAGCAGCATTACCTGGTACAAGGGAGAATTTGTGCCTTGGGGAGTTTTTAACCTAAGCTGGTACAAATAAGCTTAGGGGGTCTCTCATGCGGGTCACCACGTCTGTACCCTAGAGTTCAGAGTGGGGAGGGAACCCTGACAACTTCAGCTCAGCTTTGTCCTTTCCCTGATCCAATAACTTCTTTCCCCAGTCCTTGGCCTGGGAGCCTCCTGATTTTTAGTCACATGATCTTTATCCTGTGTTCCTTTCACTATTCTCTTCACTTGGGAAGGGGCATGTGGGGGGGAGGGACATTAAGCTTGGCATGGGATGCAGCTGGGCCCTAACCCCTTAAAGGGGCAGCTTACTCTGTGACAATTATTAACTTTTTATAAACAAAATGTATCCTTAATATAAATTATAGCATAACCATATTTTTTTTAAAATTGAAAACTGGACACAGATTTTGGAGCACAATACTGCAGAAAAGGAGTAAATTCTACAGCAAGTTCAATGGTCACAGAATTGCAGCACACAGGTATTCCTGACAACAATGCTTACCCGCCTCACCGTATTTTTGCGAGACTTAATTTATGAATGTATGTAAAGTACGTTGACATCTGTAGAAATGCAGTGTACCATAGTCATAGGAGACCTGATTCTTCGCTGCCTGGGACTCTGCATGTTCAGTTACATCTAAGCATAAGTGTGTGTAAAAGGCTGCCATATTGATTCAGCAGGGTTTCATAAGGTATAAGGCAATGGAGGACTAGGACCATTGTGTGGAAATACCCAAGTACTGTATATCTTGTAAATTATTTCACACACCTCTTATCCCCCCATGTGGTCAATTGCTTCCTGAGGGACATAAATGAAAATAAAATTAACTGAACATTATTTAGACTGGCTTTTAAATAGGATTCTTATAACTGAGAAAGAGGTAATAGCTTCTCAAATAGAACCAAGCTGTTCTTTCATTGATTCAGCATTGCCTAGAGGAGATATTTGTAGAGAAATAATGGAAGCAATCTGGTCCCATTTCTTTAAAGATGTCCATTCAAGCTCTGACCTCCTTATGTAAGCGGGGGAATGGTCCTGGTACTCAGGGAACTTTCCTGCTTTATACACTACACCGGTGACATGGGCTAGCGAAAGGATCTGAGTCCTTACCCCCACTTCCTTTACCCAGAGACCTGCCTGACCTCGAGGGCTCCCCTTCCACTCTCCTGTGTGGCGGAGTCCTCGTAACCCCAACAAGGCTGGGCCCAGGATTCTTGGAGGGCTCCACCCTCAAGCTTGTCATGGTCACATAGGGCAGGGGCTAGGGTAACCCCACTCCAGGGTGCTCTCTCTGCACTGGATGCTTCCCTGACCCACTGATCATTACATACAGTTCAAAGCAAATACAATTTATTAAACAGCAACCAATTTAAAAAAACAAGGAAAAAAGGGGAAAGGTTAAAGGAAAACACACTACCCCACTCTGTGGCATGGGGACATCACAACCAGCATCTCTGGAATGTAAGGGAAGTTCACAGTCTGTTCCTCACAAGTCCCAGGCCTCCTTCTCAGGCCCTGGCTGTTCTGCAGGGATGCTGCGGATCCGACACTTGCTCTGGCAGTGGCCACAAGCCCTCAGGCTCTAGATGGCAGGACCCTTCTTCCTTGCGTCGCCCCCGCCCCATCGGGGTTACGATCCCCCTCCAAGTTTGGCCTGCCAAGCATCTTGGCTGCGGGCATCCCCCTGGCTCTCCCCAGCTGCTCACCACATGTGGCTCCACACTGCCCCAGCCCCAGCCTCAGCCTCAGCTCCATCTCCACTCTGCCTCTGCGCTGCTCTGCCTCCAGCTCCCTGGGCTGCTTCTCTGGCCCCTCTGGCTCTGGTTGCTACAGCTCTTCTCCCAGCATAGGTCTGCTCTGTGGGCTGCTTCTGTGACTCTGCTCCCTGTACTGACCTGCTTCCTGGGCTGCTTTTCTGGCCCCTCTGGCTGGCATGGCTCTGCTCCCCAGCTCAGTTTGGGCCCCTGCTTTCTCCTTAGCTTGGCCCCACTCTGTCTGACCCAGGCAATTCCAGCTCACATGAAGGACGGGACCCCTCTGGCCTCCTGATTAGCCTGCCTGCCTTGTCAATCAGGCTGACCTGGAGCATTAGCCTCTCCCCATTGTTCCTGGGGATTGTCAGTCTCAGGGTCCTAATTTCCCATTGACCCTTCCCCTTACATTATATAAGGTTAAAGTTAATGGGGAATATTAGGTATTGGATAACATAATTCAGTTACTGACTACATTTAAGTGTGTTCCTTTTTTCGTCACACAATCCTATGTTCTTTTTGAAATCAGAACTCCCACTGAGCTCAAAGGACTGGGTCACTGAGGTAGGATAATCCAGTGGATAAGGGACTAGCTTAGAATTTGAGATTTATGTTCAATTCTCTGCTCTTCAACAGACTCCCAGTCTGCAAATCACTTGAGCCCACCCCTCAAAGGCATTCCATGGGTTTCAGTGGAAGTTAGGAGCCTAAATACCCTTGAAAATCTGGGCTTTACCCTCTCTGTGCTTCAGTTCCCAGTCTATAAAACCAAGATAGTAGAACTTCCCTACCTCACAGCAGTGTTGTGAGGACAAGTACATTTAAGATACTATAGTGATGGGGGCCAGATAAATACCCAAGATAGAGGTTCAGCGTGCAGTGGAGGACCCCATGGAGATGAATCTGGCCAGTGTATGAGTTTAACACCCCGTCCACCTATCCCTCAATGTGAAGAGGACCATGCACGCTTGTGGTAACCAAGCTGAGATTTTGCCCAGACCTCTTAGTCAAACACACACACTTTTGGATTAAAACATAAAATAAGTTTAGCTACAATAGAAGATAAATTTTAAATAAGTGTAGCAAACAGATCAAAGCAAATTATCTAGGAAATAAACAAACCCGCAAACTGAGCTTAATACGCTAAATAGATAGGATATGAGTAGCAAATTCTCACCCTAAATGATGATTCAAACAGGCTCAAGTTCTTAAGGGGCAAGATAAGATGTGTAGGCTTACAGCTTGGAATCCCCAGGTGTTCCATTCACAGGCTAAAAATTCCTTCAGCCTGGGACCATCACTTCCCACAGTTCAGTCTTTGTTCCTCAGGTGTCTCAAGGTATGTTGTTGTAGGGAGAGTGAGGTACCATCATGATGTCATTTTCCCCCTTTTTATATCTTCTTCCCACTTGCTGGAAAGCTCTTTTGCTGTGACCTGGGTCAAACAGTTCCCATTGTGTAGAACTATCTCTGATAGGTTTCTATTGTACATCGTTCCTCGGCTAATCCTTGTGCATGTGTACATTTCCTTAATAAGCCATTAACATTCTTTTGGCCTTTTTACTGTTGTACCTGAAAGATTTCTTGTGGGTATTTTCAACCTCACGGCATGTTTCAGTAACACATACTTAGCCAAAACTTCATAACTTCGCATATGACGATAGCACATACAATCCAACCAGATATTATTGTCTAGCAGAACACTTTGTACAAAACATATCCTATTTCCATGACAGTGGTGAATACTGGGGTTCCAGAGCGTCACAGTCTGTATTAACTTGTTCTGGGATGGGGCTACAGATTTAAGGGAAGGACAGTTCCACAGATAGCACTATCCCCACAATTCACTCATGGATCTAGCCTCCCAGCCAAACATTCTGTTGTGTAAGAGAACTAAATAGTATCCCTTTAAATAGTTTGTGAGCCCCTGCATGGCACCCAGTGTGTACTATATTTCTGGAAGCTGCCAGATCAGCAATGGTTATGTAACCCTAGGTAGATATGTTATATATGTTTACTAAAGACAATTATTTGGACCCCACTGTGCCCATGTGGTTCAACTACGTTATGCATGTTGTGTAATGGGCAAGACACAACACCTTCCTCACTCTCTAAGACCCAGACTCCATAAAGCACAAACAGAGGGGAGTTAGAGGTTTGGAGGAAAGTGCTATCATACCATGGAATAGGCACTGTCATCTCCTAAGTCCCCAAAAGATGGGATTGTGTGCTCATCTCTACTGCTGGAAGCTGAGGAAAGCATTTAAGCCATAATTGACAGACTGTTTAGCACTGTGACTACTTTCTGTATGATCATGAACTCCATTGTGCCTTTAGATCACTGTTTTCACTTTTCTCTTTAAAAACTAAACAGAACAACCTCCTAGGAATAAAACAATTGAAAGTGTGAAATGCACCTTTTATGTTTGTTAATAGTATACGTTGTGCATAACTTCAAATAGGAAATTGATGTATTAAAATATCCCAGGAATTAGAAAAGAATTGACATGATTCACTAAATGATGGCAGAGGTAAAATATGTTCATTTTTAATCAAAAGAGAATTAAACCAAAACATATTAAAGTGGGAGCAAGCCAGAGTAGAATAAACACTTCCAATTCACCAAACACAGGAAAGAATATTTTACTTTGACTTGTTTCCAGAAATTCCCATTGAGTTGTCAAATTCTTGTAAGGAATGACAGCAGTTTTTTCATAGACTTTACAACCAGAAGTGACCATCATGATCATCTAGTTTGACCTTCATCAGACAAAACGTGGGAAATCAAATACAAAAACCTTTATTCACATAGTAGTCTTTACTCAGGCAGGGACTTCCCTGGAAATCACTAGGAATGCTAACTTATTTAAATTTTTACAGAAGTATTTGCTGTGGCAATGCAATATTAAGTCTCTGTTCCTGCATTGTCTTCATGCTCATGTTCAGTGAGAGTTCTGGGAATGCAGGACACTGTGAAGAGGGCTCTCAGGAGGTCCACAGGGGCTAGAGGGATGGGTCTGGAATACTACCAGGGTCTGGAGTGATAGAAGAGCCACTATGCAGCTACTGCAGCAGACTTATGAGTGGCACTCTATACAACCAACACTCACCTGTTCCTACATAAATACACAGGACAGAAGCGAGAGGCAAAGTTTGCTGCTAGCTACAATTTGACCACTTCTTCTACCCTAACTGTGTTTGTGTGTGAATGAAGTGGGGAGTTTGGGGTAATTACCACACCCCAGAAATATCCCCATTGTATTAGGATACAAGAGGCTGCCTGATACAGCAGCACTTCAAAGATGCAGTGGGTAAGAGGAGTAGTCAGCTGACAATCCCTCAGAAAGCCTCGGATAGGCTGGAGGTGGTCTATGAGATGACTCCTAGAAAAGAGCAAGAGTGAGTGGAGTCCCAGTGAAAGAAAGGTGCTAAGGCTTCCATAAGGCCTGAATTGGAGCTTGGATTTCTACTTTCAAACCCTGGAAGCATAAATCAACCCTTTCTCGGTTTTGGATCCTGACCCCGACACCCACAGACTTCTAAAGTGTTCTGATCTATACAGAGAAGTTCCAGGAAGATGGTATCTTAGAGGAAGAGGATGTCCAGCTTTATATTTTAAACAAGGGAAGCTTAAGGCAGCAGAGACTTCAAATGTCATGTAGCGAATGCTGAAGAACACTGTAATGTTGAGCACTGAGAGCTATGGTGGGTGTTGCTCACACGGTTGTCTAAAATTCCTTTTCATTGAAAGCACCAAATCAGCCTGAAATAGAGAGGTAGAGTCATATTGGTATCATTACCTCGAGGCACTTGGAATGAGAAAGAGAAGATCATATAAAAATTAACGTTTTCCATTTAGGGTAGGATTTTCAAAAACATTCAATGTTACCTTATTTCTGCCCCCCTTGAAGACCATTTAAAAACACACACTGACTCCAGTGGGACCAGACTTGAGACAAAATGGAGCATTTTTTAAATCCCCTCCTAAATTTTCCATTTCTGATGTAGACATTTGCAATATGCCAGTATAACATGAGGTCAATAAGGTAGACCCAGAAAACCTGCAGGGAAGCTGAGTTTATTTTCAGCTCAAAGGGCTAGTATAATTTTATGGCCCTAGAGCGTCTGATTCATTCACTAGAAGATACTTGCTTTGTCAGAAGCCTTATGAAACACACTTGAAATGATCTGTGCTCTCAATAAAGAGCTGTTCATTCTATTTCTTATTATCGCTGCAGCTATGACTAAGATGGTGCTTTGGCTTCTCTTGATGCATAAATAAAGCCACTACTTATTGTGATTGTTTTCCAGGTTGGAAAAAGGTAAGTTGCCAGCATGAAGCTGTGGATATAGTGTGTTAAGTACCATATATCCTATGAATACATGTCAAATGAAGAGCCTCCACACTTTTGCCCTCTGTAAAATGTGGAAAACAACACTACAAAAGAAGTGTTATTCTCAGCTGAGATTGTGCCCAGCCTCGGAGAGCCCACACAATTCCTGTTCAGCCAGCCATGCAAAATACTAAAGGAACCATATAAGTGAAGATGACCATAGGTGGCATATGCTAAAACCCGTGTCCCATGCCTCTAATCCCAAGCCCCTGTCCCCACCACAGAAGCATATGGGCCAGTACTCCCAACCTCACTATGGATTTTGTTTGTGATTCCAATGCCAAACATGATGTTTGTTTGCAGGGAACATATCAGCAGAATGCAGTAGAGAATATACTGTAACATTCTGTGGTATTAGAACGTGCCACCGTACTTACCAGGATGTTGAAAATATGTGTTTTAATTTTTCTCCCCACATGGCACAGAGCCAGCTAAGAGCCCTATACCAAGGTACCTTGCAGCCCTCACCACAGGGGCAAGCTGTGGCTTTGGCACAGATGTTTTGAGGGAGGAAAGGAGTGTGGCCAGAAGGGATGTGGCCCTGGGGCTTCTTTAGATTATGATGGACCATAACGTACAGCAGCCTCTCCACAACAGAACAACGACAGCAACATGCTCTATAGTCTTGCCCCCTCCTACTCCTGACCCCCATCCCAGCATATCCCTTATGAGCAGAGGGGGCCAGTCAGGTATGGGGACTAGAACTGAAAAAGGGGAGAGGAATCTGCCACTCTAAGTGTTGGTACATAGTCCTTTCTCCGTAAGTCTGTATTTAGTGCTAGCTTTTGACTGCTCCTGCACAGGTGTGCTGTGAGAACTTGCAGAAGGAACCCCTTCTTCCACTAGTACATCCACACAGGAGCCAGCCAGCATCTAGTCTTGACATTTCCTGAAGCACTAGACTTGAATTTGCCAACGTACCTGCTGCTGCTGCTACCTTCAGTAAACCCTAAGGTTTATCATGCCCCACTCTCTTGTTCACCATTTGACATGACACATCAGGCCTGAAAGCAATTCACACACTTCCTGTTCAAAGGAGTAGTTGGAAGCAAGAGGATTGACATTCTGCATGTGTCTGCCAGACACAGAAATAATGCCTCGGGGCACCACCACACTTTAGACACTACAGGTCCATACACCCCTACAGCAATCCCTTTGCAACTAAGAGCATTATCTGGCCCTTTCTCTGTGTCCCCACTTCAAGTGAGGCACACCAATTTATCCACACCATGTACTATCTTTATCAATTACCACCTCACACAGACTATGGACTATGTCTTGCCATCACTTTGTAGGCAGAAGTCCAGCTGAAGTGGTCACTGGTTGCTTGTCTGTATTCATTCATATCTTTGTTGACAACATCCTTCACTAGACACAAAGGCTCCCATTCAGAGGGGAACTTTAGCCTTTTCTATGCCTCTTGTCTGATGCACTGACAAATTTATCCCCATGCTGTTCTGCAACTTTAGCAGACTAAGTTCAGTTTTCCTCAAAGTCTGCTAGTCAGCAACTGCTTCCGATAAGTCATACTGAAATGAACTGAGAACCTGACTAAAAGCAGCTTTTACTGGCAATTTTGCCAAAATAAAGAGAAAACACATTTTCCCAGAGGAAACTATCAAAAGCATTACTAGTCTGGCACTAAAGTTATAGCAAAATTACTTGAATTACTTGACTTTCAAGATGCTACAATTGTGTCATGTCTCTCTGCTCATTGTCTGAGAAAATAGCACTGAGACAGGCTTTGGGAAGAAGCAAGCTCCCAAAGATAGTGTGTTGAGAGCTTAGCTCCCACTCCCCTGTTCAAGTCAATTAACGGTTACATCTGCCTTACAATAGGTAAGCAAATACTATTGTTTTATGCCACATCACCTTTCAGTCAACAGACTATCCTTCTATTTAGTCATAAGGAATCTTAATTTTCCAAATACACAAAACATGATTCTTTTCAGAACCCCGGTCTGATATACCAGGCTACAATCCAAACTAGTGCACAGCTGGGTCACCCCTGCTCTCTAACCTGGGGTGACCTTCTGTGACATTCCATACCTTGGGGGAGTGTACTGTAACCTCCATATTCCTCATTTTCATATAATCGTGATCTTACATATAAAGCATGCCTTGTAAGGTATCAGGGGAAAGGTTATGATTTGCTGAAAGTCATTTCTCTATCCATATATGGGTATCGTTAATGCATATGAAGTTATGAGAATTGTGTTGTATGGTGGTCACTAAAGCATGCTGTAGGTTGGGGAATCAGACCAATATTAGCTCCTCAGAGGCAACAGCAAGAAAAGTAACCAATGCCTGGGCAGGGTGTCAAACAGTCCATCAACAGCCATTGTCCAGCAAGGGAGCTACAATGCAGTGACTCACCTGCACAAGGCCCCACCAGGGGAATTGTTCAGCCTTGCTTGGAGAGACCCAACAATGCCCCACAGACATGCCTGGACTTGTGTTCTACAAGCACATGGACTGAGAGTATAAAACAGACACAGTGGACGCATACTGGGCCTTTCTCCTGCCCCCACCTATGCTGTAAGCAACCTAGATGCTGAGAAGATGACAAGACTCCAACAGAGGAGATTATACAGGTTTGTTCCTTAAACTTGGGCCATTAAAGTCTGCAATATCCAGTGGGGTGAGAAACTGCTTAATCTAGCTGCTGCCCAGTGTAATAGGGTTGAGAGTTTAGACTTATATTTTCTTTTCTTTTGGTAACCACTCTGACTTGTTATGCTTTGACTTATAATCACTTAAAATCTATCTTTATAGCAAATAAATCTGTTTATTCTATCTGAAGCAGTGAATTTGGTTTGAAGTGTGTCAGAGGCAACCCTTGGGATAACAAGCCTGGTACATATCAATTTCTTTGTTAAATTGATGAACTCATATAAGCTTGCAGCGTCCAGCAGGCATAACTGGACACGGCAAGAGGGAGGTTCCTAGGGTTGTGTCTGGGACTGGAGATATTGGCTTGTGTCATTCACTTCAAGTAGCTGGGAGCAGTTTACATGCCAGAGGCTGTGCGTGAACAGCCCAGAAGTGGGGGTTCTCACAGAAGAGCAGGGTAAGGCTGGCTCCCAGAGTCAAGGACTGGAGTGGCCTAGCAGATCACTGGTCCAAACAACACCAGAGGTGAATGTCATACCTTCACAATACCTTATTGCCTCCAACTTGGACTGCTCACAAACAGCCTCCAGCATGCAAGTCACTTCCAGCTATGTCTGTGTGTGTGCTGCAGTCAGCTAGCCACATCTTGGCTTTTACCAGCCTTAGTTATGCTGCAAGGTGACCCCAACACAGCTCCAATACAGGATCTTTCCCCACAAATATATGTCCTGTACTACTCATCCCCCTCCTGGGCATACAAATAAGTTCATTATTTGTTTAAGGGAATAATATGCGCACAACATGTTACTCCAAATGGAATTACCCAGACACTTGAACACACTGGTTCAATAAAACAAGTTTATTAACTAAAAAGAGAGATTTTAAATGAGTACAAGTAATGAGGCATAAAATCAGAAATAGGTACAAGAAAAATAAAGATACAGCACTTACTGGTGCCTAACTTAACAAACTATATTATATCCAAAGCATTGTGTTATCTCCACATGCTCCAGCAGATCACTGACCAGACTGTAAGGTCAGGAACAACCCTCCAGAGTCCAAGGGCTGTTTTCATTTGTCTTTTTTAGTGCAATTCCAGAGGCAGACAGGGAGAGAGAGGAGTGCTGTCTTAATGTGTCTGCCTCTTCTTTCTATAGTCCTGTCCCACCCTTTGAGAAGCATCTCTAGCTAGGAGCAGGGCAACAAGCAGCCTGTGTGTGTGGAAGGAAAGTCTACGCTGTGTCTTTGCCGAGATGTAGATTTTTGCCTCTGCCCCCTTTCCTAAAAATGAATGGCCACTTAGTGGGTAATGGTCCAGCAGACTTGTTTGTACCTGGCTAAGTCATCAGCTTGTACTTTGTTTCTGAGGAACTTTGTTGCTTCTCCCCAGACTTATCTGGAAAACACACTTTTAAACATTGTGACAGAGTGCAAACAGGAACACCTGCACTCTGATCACTCTAATAGTAATTAGTTCCCCAGTAGGAAGCTGACGGGGGTAATTACTCAGTCAGGCTTCCCAGATGAGCCAATTACCCCATCACCCCTGGGCTGATAAGAGGCGACACTGGAAGGAAGTGTGAGAAGGGAAAAAGGAAGGAGAGAGGGAGGAACAGGATTAGCTGAGCCTCGCCAGACAGAAGACTCCCTGTTCTGAGCCTCTATTACTCTCATGCCCTGGTAAGAGGGCCAAAAACTAGTTGAATATTGTAAATAGGCTGTTGCATGAGGACTGTTGTGAAATTGGTGGAGGGAATACAAAAGAAAAAGACATTGTGAAGGCACAACCATGGGAGTCAGCACAGATCTTGCGGGGAGAAGGCCACAAAGAAGCCACACCCAGTGACGTGCATTTTACCATGATATTATTGATCACCAAATTGAGGTTTTAAAATGATGGCTCAAGGCATATCTTGTACAAGCCTTATTAAAATAGTGTGTAGGGTGTGCACACAGGGTATAGTTTATCACACCCACTCTCCCAGTTACCTGACCTCCATTGATATTTCTTCTGAAATCCACCTTTTGCTGTTATACCTAGATTAGTGTAGGATTCACAACAGTTCAGACAACCTACTGAAATAATGTGGTGCCTGAAGGCCCCAGCACCCTAGGCATTGTACACACACAATGAAAAGATGATTCCTGCCCCCAAAGAGCTTACAACTTTAGTAAAATTAAGTACAGGCATCAGCTTTTTCCTTTGTCTGGAGGTGCTCAACCACCGCTCAGCCCGAGGCCCCACCCCCACTCAACCCTTTCCCCCACTCCACCTCTTCCCACTCAGTTCCACCACCTCCTGCAAGCTGTGGAACAGCTGTTCCGCGGCAGTGGGAGGTGCCAGGAGGGAGGGGAAGGAGTTGATTGGTGGGGCTGCCTGTGGATGGGAGGCGCTGGGGAAGAGGGGGTGGCTATCTGCCAGTGGGTGCTAAGGTCCCACCATTTGTTTTCCATGGATGCTCCAGGGCCTATGCAATTAAGCACAAGGTAATAGTGAAAACTGTGATAAGCATAATCAATAGTGATCATGGCACACCAACTGCCTAGCTATTGTTGAGTGGACTGTAGGTAGCAGAGCAGTTTAAAATAGAGATTTAAAGAAGGATAATAAATTTTATGGGGAATTCCTTTTGTGCATAAAGGTCCACTAGGGACGAAATAAGGTACTGGTGGGAAGGTTAACTAATGGGCAGTAAAGGCTTGCATTGTAGGTGGAACAAAAGTGGGGGTTGACAGCTCTGCAGCATATAAGGGGTAAGTAGGGCCTTAAAACTAAAGACAAGTAGTTTGTGTTTGATGTGGTGAAAGGGGGGGAAAACAGGGAGAGGGATGATATGGTCTGAGTGACAAAGCATGGAGATTATCTTTCAGCAGGGTTTTGAATGTATTTAAGGCAGGGATGGGGGCAAGATGGCATTTGGCAGGCCAGAAAAGAGAAGTGACACAGTGTGCTGGACTCATCAGTTGGAATGTTATAGAAAATATAAGCAGCAGCAGAAGTACTGGACACTTCAGGCATACAACATGTTGTAAACTACAATTTGCCAAGGACTACGAAAGCTGCATGAGTTATATAGACTGTAGTGAAGCCCAGGGTCTAGTCACTTCATTCTTTAATGACAAGAACAGAAATACTGCCAAGACTTTGGTCACCTTCTTGGTTGAGGCCAAAAGAGGAAGTGCTATCCTGGTTAAAATAAATATGGTAGAACTTGCCCTGGGAGCATGCAAGTCATGTAACAGCCAGCAAGTCCTAGGGGCACAAGTGCACATCCCTGTGCTCTGTTTCAATGCTCTGGCCTAAGGATGATTCAGGTGGCCAACAGTCACCTGATGATGGCCATGTGGTGGTGCTTCCTAGAAGAGAAAGCCTGTTCTGGCAAAGAAGACAACCCAGGGGCAGGGTTGGATGTAGACTTTCTGTACCAACCACGTGGAATGATTGGTAGAAGACACCCAACAGGAGCAAGAACAGAAATCCTGGCTGGAAAAAGATAAGATGTATATACCAAGCAGGAGGCATGATTCTGAGTTATGAAACCCGCTTTGGAGGAACTGTTGAGCCTGGGGAAGAGGACTGGAAAACATATGTGAAGTTGAAGTGTTCTGTTTTGTTAAATAAACCAGACCCCAAGAAAGGCTGTACTTTAATTACATGAATGTCTGTGCATTTGTTGGGGAGCTGATTTGGGGAAACTGAAGCGGCAGATATGACCAGAGAGGGGCAACTGGCCCCATTACAAGGAGGATGCAGTAGTTGAGATGTGAGATCAGGCTTGCATGAGTGTCATAGTTAGGTGAAGAGAGAATCCCTGTCCTACTAGATGTTGTCTTTAATGAGTTCTAGTCATAAGTTTTCCCTTAGTATTTTAACAACTCTTGGCTCCCTTGTGTGAAAGAATGATATAGCATAAAAACCATAAATACAGATAGGACCGTATTAATCCAACAGATTCACTGTACCACCATAGAAACTGTAAATCACACATGCTAATTCAGTTAATTGTCACAAGTTACTAAAGTTTTTTTTGAAGGGGTGTGGGGGGAGAGATAAATACAAAATCAAATCAATGGTAGGCCATGGACCTTCATCCAAAATGAGATTAGATCACAATAATCTTGTTCTGAATGCTTTGATTTCAGAAGCTGTGTTGGCGCTTCCACCTGTATCCATTTTTTCTGTGCAATCCTGACATTAAATTAAGCCTTTTTATCTTTTAGACTCAATCATCTGTGCAAGAAAAACAGTCAGGTTCACAAATGAAGAGCAAGCCTGCTGAGTGAATATCAGGAAACTTGAAAGCTGTATCTCAAATAAAACTTTGAAGACCTTGTGTCAGGGTCCCCCCACCCCCAAACTCTGGGGTACAGATGTGGGGACCTGCATGAAAGACCCCCTAAGCTTATATTCTTACCAGCTTAGGTTAAGACTTCCCCAAGGTACAAATTCCTTTCCTTGTCCGTGGACGGTATTGCTGCCACCACCAAGTGATTTACACAAATGTCAGGGAAGGGTCACTTGGAATCCCTATCCCCACAAAATATCCCCCCAAGACCCTTCATCCCCTTTCCTGGGGAGCCTTGAGAATAATATAGCAATCAGTTGCCTTAGCAACGTGAGCACACACCAGACCCTTTGTCTTCAGGACACTGAAATCAATCAGGTTCTTAAAAGAAAACCTTTTTTTTTATATATAAATAAAGTAAAAATATCACACATACAAAATCAGGATGGAAGGTAACTTTACAGGGTAATAAAAAGATTTAAAACAGAGGATTTCCCTCTGGGCTCAGCTTCACCGTTACAAAAACAGGAACGAAAGCATAGGAAAAAAGTCACAAGCCCAAACAAAAGATAACCTAATGCATTTCCTTGCCCTACTCACAGTTTCTGTGGTTTCAGATGGATTATTCCAGGTAGGGAACACCACACAGCACAAAAATAAATCCTTCGTGCACCCCCCACCCCCAAGATCTGAAAGTATCTTCTTTCCTCATTGGTCCTTCTGGTCAGGTGCCAACTAGGTTATTTGAACTGTTTAACCCTTTACAGGTAAGGCAATCCAGTACAGCTGACAAGGAGGGATTTTATGCTATGCATACATAAAGATTGCTACTCTGCCCCCTATATTTATGACACCCTGTAACATAGAATCCTCTGTTCTGACAGACGTCTCATTCAGCTCTTATCAAGACCAAAGGTTTAAACTTAGAATTCTAAGAATAACTATAATAACATTTTGTAGTCCATGGAGTGAAGTGTTTACATGCTCCTCTTCATGTCTTCTAGCTGTGCCAATAGATTTTTAGTGTTTTTTCCCCCTTAGTCCCACTCTTAATTAAAGGCCTCCACTGTACATTGCTAGACCATCACACCTAGTAAGTTACAACAATATCAGATATTTCATTGCATTTGGCTAGTTATGAATCCCAAATTTTTGAAGCATGCATATACAAGTACATAAATCTCATTAAGTCATTGAAGTTATATCTTACTGTATTGAATTAATATAATATTAACTGTATGCTCAAAGGTTATTTAACTTTACATGGAAATATGTGACTAGCATTAGAGTTTGCCAAAGTGTTTAAAAGAAAATGGCTTTTTGCCAGAAAAAAGTCTATTCAAAAATTTCCTTTTTCCTTGAAAGTTTTCAACAAAACCCTAAAATATTTCAGTGACAAATTGACAAAAAATGAAAAAAATCCTTTAGTTAATTTTTCACGGGGAAAAGGCATCAGCTCTATTTACTCATACTTGTTTACTTTCTTCCACAGAAATTGTTAATTCACATAGAAGATTATTTAAAAAATTGTCTCTATCTAGTGCCCACATCAATTTCCATACGAAAAGAAGTATGCCAGCACATGGAAAACTGATAAACTGGCATTTGTATATGCAATTCTCCCCCCCCCACACACACACAGTTTTTTTAAATCACATCTGTATATTGAACTGAGTTACCTGTTTTGCACTCACACGTTTGTTTTCATACACAGGCTTGCTCCCTCCAAATACTGAGACTGTGACTGGAGTCCTCTATGCTGATACCTGACTCCAAATAGACTGATCTTGTTAGCTCAAGTGATAGAGATCTATGCATCTAGATCAGAACGTGATCCCCAGTTTGTACATGTGTGATTGGATGTGGTGTAAGTAGGTAGCTAGAAATTCATTATAGCCTGCTTTCCATTAGGTTGGCAGTCTGGATCTTTCCCAGGCCCAGCCTTTAGAGCCAGAGACTTTAACATCCTATAGAAAGGAGTCAGAGGCTATGGTCACTGGTCTAGCAAATGGCCTGGGAAAGCAATCCAGGTGTTTGTGGTTAAGGGTGATGGGTGTCCCCTCTACTTATTTAATTCATATAAAACGAGGGTGACCAGATAGAAAGTGTGAAAAATCAGGACGGGGCTGCGGTATAATAGGCCTGTATATAAGAAAAAGACCCAAATATCGGGACTGTTCCTATAAAAATCGGGACATCTGGTCACCTGATACAAAACCCAATTAGTCAAGCTATATGTAGGTGAAGCAAATGGCACCCTTTAAACAGTGTAACACCTCTGAAAAAATCAGGTTGCCAAACATCCACAGCTCCCAAAGAACTCAACAGAACTGCAGCTGCTCAGCATCTCAGAAAATTAGGCTATTAGCGGCTCCACTGATGCTCAGGTTCAGCTAGTCATGTGGTCACTCAAGTAAACAAAGGAGCATGTCAGTGATGGTCTGTCTCTGTACCTAGCATGTTTTACTTAATACGTTCTATTTTAATACTAAACACAATACAAAGTAAACTACTTGTAAAAGGAATAAATTAGCACAGTTATGATAGAAGTTATTAAAGCCCCTGTTCAATGAGTCACTTGGCCTAGCTTTCCAAGTATTCTCACGTAAGAGACATTTCTGAATGTCTTGAGAATGTCACACTCATTTGGATGTCAGTTTGATAGATTCTCTCTTTCTGACGCAAGATCGGTGAGTCGTTGATATCTGTACAATTGATTAGTACATTTGTAAAGCATGGGCTGCCCCAGAACTGTTATGTCTATTCCTAACTCATCATAAAATGTAATACAATACAGCAAATACTTATCAACAGAGTGGGATAAATTTAAAGAAAGTCACAGACGGCCACAGTAATAGAACACTAGACAGGAGGGAAAAGTCTTATCAAACAACATACTGCACAACGTAGTATTAGAATGCCACTAATAATGACATATAAACTGCAGCTGCAAAATTTTTAAAAAATACTCAGAAAAGAGAATCAAAACCTGAAGCAAGCTCAGAGGAAAAAAAAAGAAATCTTAGAGCAAATATCAAACAAGCCTACAGAACCCAAAGCAGTACTTTACAGCACTAAATCATTGTTGCAATCAAATTGTAAATTAACAGCTCAAGCCATTACCACAGGGAGGTGAAAATGGCCAAATAATAGCTTTTCCCACCTCCCTCAGAGAGATAAATAAAAATCATGATTGAAAGGGTTCATGCAGGGAAACAGAACCAAACAGTCTGCAGCATGGGCATTAACTCATGAGGGCCTGGGAAATAAGGCAATCAACATAACCTAGAATCATGAGACATATCACTCCCCTCTGCCAACCTCGGTCAGAGGGGATGAAACCCAAGAGAATCTACTGAAGACCCGCTATATCGACTGCAGATCACTTTCCCATCGACTCCGGTACTCCACCGGAATGAGAATAGGAAGGGGAGTCGACGGGAGAGTGTCTCCGGTCGCCATAGTGTAGTGTGGACCTAAGTAGATCTAAGCGACGTCGACTTAAGTTATGGTACTAACGTAACTCAAATGCTGTACCCTTAGTGAGACAATACTGCCAAAGAGGATTCCTTGCTGAGGTCCCTGCCCTCCACATATATTCGCAGAATCCTGCTGGATTTATGGGCCAAACCCCCACCCAACCCCCACTTTGACAGGGAAGAAGCCCACTCTCTCCAAGACAAATGTGAAGTGCAAGCTTGTACAGTTTCTGGTCCCCTACCATACATGGCCATAGCCAGCATCTAACTTGGTATTAACTAACCTATCTAAGCAGTATAATCCAAGGGCTGAAGTAAAAGGGAGCAGAGCATCTAAATGCAGGGAGTTCTCCCTCCACTCCCTAGCCTAGCAGAACAGCACTCCCTCACAGTTCCCCCTCATCCTTGGCTAGTGTGGTAAGGGCTTCCCTACTATTTCAATCTATTTTCATCACTGATTTTATCCATATATGGTAATATTGTTAGAGTTTACTAAGTTTGGTGATCCAAGTTGCTGCCAGGATAGTGTGTACAATGGTGCACCCCATAAGGCTTTATGGAAATATGCATATGAATGTATATGTGACATAACTAGAATATGTTTTATGCTACATATGCCATATAACATCTCTCTGTAAAGGTTATGATCTACTGAATCTATTCATCCTATTTGTATGCATGTATCATGCATCATCATTTGTATGCATGTATCATTTTTGTATTCAAAGTTATGAATATTGGTTGTTTACTTGCTTAATTTTTAAGTAGCCTTAGTAAAGCATTTGGTCAGCTTCTTGAGAAAGTAATGTGCAAATTAAGTGCCCAATCAAGAAGCACTTAATGAACAATGCATCTTGGAAGGCTCCAATCCACATAAGAAGTCTACATGAGGATGTTCAAGGTAGCATGTAAACCATGACTGCTACCTGTAAGTTTTGAGTCATGCATGGACATGTGACTTGCCCATGTGACTCCAAAACTCCATCTTATAGCTGGACTTCTACACGGGGGAGGGAGGGGTATCCACCCACAAGAGAAAGTCTATTTAAACCCCTGGGAGACACCTCCATTTTGTCTTCAGCTGGCTAAAGAGAGCCTCTCCACCCCCCAGGATACCTGAAAGAAACTGGAACAAAGGACAGGAACTACAGGCGGTGTGAGTGATTGCGGGACCGAGACTGGAAGAAGACTAGTCTGTAAAAGGACGCTTACTGGAATGTCTCTAAGGGTGAGGTTTTTATCTGTGTTCAGTTTTCTTAGACAGACTTGCGTGTTCTTTTTTATTTTGCTTGGTAATTCACTTTGTTCTGTCCGTTACTACTTGGAACCACTTAAATCCTACTTTCTGTACTTAATAAAACCACTTTTTACTTATTAATTAATGCAGAGTATGTATTAATACCTGGGGGGGGGGCAAACAGCTGTGCATCTCTCTCTATCGGTGTTATAGAGGGCCAACAATTTATGAGTTTACTCTGTATAAGCTTTATATAAAGTAAAACAGATTTATTTGGGGTTTGAACCCCACTGGGAGTTGGGCATCTGAGTGTTAAAGACAGGAACACTTCTTAAGCTGCTTTCAGTTAAGTCTGCCGCTTTGGGGCACGCGGTTCAGACCCTGGGTCTGTGTTGGAGCCGACTGGCATGTCTGGCACGACAAGACAGGGTGCTGGAGTCCCAAGCTGGCAGGGAAAGCAGGGGCAGAAGTAGTCTTGGCACATCAGTTGGCAGCCCGCAGGGGGTTTCTGTGATCTACCCCATCACAGTGTGATCTGCAGGTTATTGCTGTTGTCTGCCTATTTGATTCAATGTATACTGAAGTTTAACAAGGGTACTCTGAACTACTCTTGTTTAGTGTAGTATAAATGTGAATAAATATTCTGTCTATAGTCTTATAATGCACTAAGCACTATGTCATCTGATTGCGTGGGGGATGATATGTTCCATACTGAAGAGAGAGGGAGAAGAACTGTTAGCTCATCCATCCTATTACTGGCAGCTTGTTCCCCCTGTATATTTTACAATATTTTGGTTTTTAAATGAGGTGATTAACTGTGGATACATAGACATCCATGCAGAGTGACAGATAAGGACTTTGAGTCATATAGTGCCACAAGGACTTCTACAGCTGAAGGAAGCCATTTCTTTCCATTTGTCATTCAGCACAATGTGTGCATGCAGAGAATCAACACTAGCCCTGGTAGGAAGACAGTGCACAGCACTTACTAACACCCAAGGTGTGTAGCTTTTCTAAAATATATAGTTCACTGCTGCTACTGATCCCGTTTAATTTGTTGCACCATGTGTGTGTCATGTGTGCGTATATGCTTTCCCTTTCTTCCTTCCTTCCCATTCCCCTTTGCACTAAATAGGGTTTTGCAGCATAAAGAAATCTGTGAAGCTATTTGTAGCTTCAGCATTCAGGCTGACAAGGCTGCTGTCAGTTCAAAGCACATTTTTTCCTCTCAAGGCATTACATAACTAACAACAGAACGGATTTTGTTTTCCACATTTACCAGAAAGCTGCCAGCAAGAAAAACAATTCACTGGAGGTTACAGCAGTTAAAATACAATGGTTTAAGATTTTATTTTTTCAACCATTACTTGACAAAACAAAAATAGATCTTTTTTGGAAGAAAGCTGCTTTTGATCGTGATTTATACCCTTTACTTTTGGCTCTATACAATATAATAAAAATCTCTCACATAATAAAAAAGAATAATTGGAAACAATAGTAGAGGTTGCACACAAAAAACATGCAGAAGTAGTCCTTGGCCAAAAGAGTCCTTGTATTTAAGGATGTCAGATTTAAAACCAAGATCATGCTGCTCTTTCATTTATTTTGTACCTCCAGTTAATTTGTGATGCTTTAACAATATGCATGGTGCTGTATAAGACACAAGATGAAGTGGGCCTCTGCACTGTAAAACTTCCAATCTAGAGTGCCAGTCCTTCAACTGAGTTCTGTTGAGTGGACCATTACAGCTGTGCGGAGCCCAACTAACATCCCTTTAGGGGAAGAGGAGCTTTACACCAAGAGAAAGGGGGAGAGTCACAGCTTTCCAAAAGGGGTATGCAGCACTTGCTTCTACCCTTACAATGTCTCCAGTTATCAGAGTTTCTAAAAGGCATTTACATGAATGAGTCTTTAAAGACATTTCTATATATAGAAAAGCTATTCTGCGTCATTTTAGGGGTGTTTTAAGTACATTTCTCTTCCACCAAGGCCTGTGCAGTTGGTCCCATGGTAGCTAGGGCACCAGACTTCACAACAGGGACATAAAGCACTAGATCAGTATGAACAAAAATAGCTGTCTTACAAACATTTTCAATTCAGAGCCGACACTGATACCATCAAAAATGGCAGTTTCCTGAGTGCACTACATCCACCGATTACTTTTCAGGTTATTTAATTACTTCTTTTCCCTATCTGAGATACCTACAATTGTAGAACTATTGAGGGGTTCTGTACTCAACAAAATGATAGGTTTCAAGAGAAGGTCCCTCATACTTAGATTGCAAACTCCCCAGGCCAAGGTTGTAATGGATCCTTAAGAGGTGTATTCTCACTTCAGAGTGAAGAGCTATTTAACACACATACAGTTTTAGCTAAAAACCAGTTATATTGAATATTATTGTACTGAACATACACAGTCCATTGTTAAATGTTCAGCTATTTATGAAAACTGAAGGTTAAGTCTACATCTACACTAAGCGCTAGGGATGGGATTCCTCTGTTTGTGTACACAGTCACACAGGCTCAAAGGAGAGCTAGTGTGAGCATAAACACTAGTGTAGCTGCGGTCCACAGGCAGCAGCAGAGGCACTGCTGAGCCATGCTATGTACATACCCACCAGTTTCGGGGGGTGTGGGGGTGCTCAGTGTGGCTCAGCCATGCCTCCACTGCTGCGACCCATGTTACCTCAGCTACACTGCTGTTTATACTCATGCTAGCTCCATCAGAGCTAGTGCAAACAGGGGTGCTGGAACAGCTTTTATAGTGGAGGTGCTGTGAACCATTGAACCAAACTGTAAACCCTGGATCTAATGAAACTACTTCAAGTCAGGGGGTGCTGCAGCATCCCCCGCACCCCTGGTTCCAGCACCTATAAGTGCATGCGCATGCAAGGAGAAGGATCACAGTCCTAGCTCATAGTATACATAGCTCCTTTCAGACTGCAGTCATCTACATTAGAACTGGTAGGGGGGAGGGATTTTAAAATTATTTAAACTTAAATGTTTTGTGGAAAAGTATCAGTTCTGACTGATATTTGTAGACAGACCCACCCCTCACCGCTCCCTCAGAATATTCTGGTGGTCAGGGCACTCACCTGGGATGTGAGAGACAATGTTGAAATTCCAGCTCTGCATCAGACAAACTGGGACTTCAACCTTTGGTTTCTTGCACCCAAGGTGAATCAGTCTTCTTCTCCCGGTGTTGGAGTGGTTTCACTTTGTATAAATTTTTCAATATTCATACTCTAGTGTGACACTCTATATCCTGTGATTAGGGTACTTGCCTGGGGTGTAGGAGACCCAGATTCAAGTCTGCTCTCCCTAATTCATAGCAGCAACTTGAATCTGACTCTCCCCCTTCATAGGTAAGTGTGTTACCTCTGGGATCTCTTGCCCCATCTCTTGTTTATTTGTGAAAGGTCTCCGTTTCATGCTGCATCAGAACAAAACCAAATTCTAAAAACTTGACATTTTCATGAAATGGAATTGTTTTCCAGACAGCCCTAGTCCACATGCAGTTATTGGCATAAAGGACTGAAAAATGTTAAACAGTCTGTTAGCAAACACCTCAGGCTCCAGGTTTTTTCACATTATCAAGCAGATTCCTGCACTAATCAGCTTTTCACAGACACTGATGCTAGTAAAAGCTCTTTTGCTTAAACATTCATGGAAAGTGAACACAAAAGGGTAATGAACCTGACTGAATTGAGATTTGCTTTCGTATCTGAACAAATATTCACCACAAAATTATTGCACCATTTGGTCAACACTACGTGATGCAGAGTTGAGCAGTTCTGAGTCCACCCAAAAGAGGGCAGTGGAACACACACTATATATTTATACGCGCCACTTTTGGTGCCCAATCCTGCATTTATTTTCCACAGAGGTTAATGGAAGTTTGCAGCTTGAAAGGAATACAGGATAGATTAGGCCTATGTAGTATAACATCAATCAGTAAATGTGTTATATGTAGGGACCATTCCAGCATTTCTTACTCAAGCAAAACTCCCACTGGGCCCACCTCAGAGATGTTAACTCAATCCTTAGTCAGGCAAAACTGACTTCAATAGCTTTGCCTAAATAATGACAGAGTAAAGAGCTGCAGAGTGCACCCCCATGAAAGTTTTTCCTGAGTTAAGTACATAAGAGCCCTATTCTGTTATTTCTGTATTTATCCCATCTCAGGGCCTGGAATATATTAAAACAATGTACAGTTTATAAGCTAAAAGTAAATGTATTCTAATAGTACCAAGAGCAGCTTCTCAGGGCACTGCAATTTTTCATGCAGCTTAGGATAAAAGACTGATTTGGTACTGTGAAAAGTATGGACCCAATCCAACCCCTCTTCTGCCTCAACATATAAAGCTTATTTTCTGTGTTGACCTAAAAGTGTGAAATTCAGTTCTCGTTAAATTGTTTCTCATGTCAGCTCATGCTGATATTGGTTTCCCTAGACTGTTCCTCAATGTTAAGAGGCAGTTATAAAATTATTGCAGGAAAAAACCCATAGCTTTGACCTACAATATTTCTTCCAACTGAATCTTGTCCTTCAGATCTCAGAAGCAATTCCAGAGGCAGCTACCCTTCATTTCATTTGTTTGCATTAGCAGCAGGAGCAAGACAGAATTGAAACACTTCCTTTTTTATTCTCCTGATTTTTTGTTGAAACATCCCTCCAGGTTTAAGACTTGGTAGACAGTGGGAAAAAAGTTTATAACAGTTCTGGGTCCATTAGTCATCTTTACAGACTGAGACAGTCTCCACCCCTTTTCAGCTCTCCAGTGACACAAATGGAAAGCAATGTGGGTGAGACTGGCCACATTATGGGAGCATGCTGCACCTTCTGAAAGAAAGCACAGGAGGCACTTCACAGCATGGTTTCCTTAGCTCAGCACACTCAGGGGCATGTTGCCTGTCTATTCTGCAGGCAGGGTGCCTTCGGGACTAGTGGCCTTCAGAGATTAAAGGCTAATCATGATAGCTAGAGCTGTGAATACATAAGGTCTTATTGTAGTCTTACCCCAGGGTAATGCCATTGATTTCAGTGGAGTCACTTTTGATTTAAGCCAGTGTGACAGGAGAAACAAGCCCTTTTTGAAAACAGGAATGATTTTTTAAAGTTTTTTATAAACACTGAAATTAGGAATTGAGATAAGTTTGCCTTATGGGAAGTGCTATGACTGGACTATGTACTGTGCAGCATGTTTTGCATTGCTGAGGAGCATTTGCATTTCTGAGATCATGCTATCTGGTCCTTTGCATCATTTGTCTATATTTATGATTTCTCAATTGTACAAGAAGTGATTCCCTCATTAAAGAAGGGTGAAAAAGCCTAAATTTACTTAAATCATCTTTCCATGAGCTCATTCTGAACACTAGTTATTGCGTGTTAAATATATATTTACTTACATATTGCATTTGTCCACATTCCCCCAAATTTATGGGAAATACTGTAAAACACATGTCTTGTGTGGTGTGTGTGTGCGCATGTGTTTATATATTGGGACGGAACTGGATAAATTTAAACTACTCTGATATCCATGATTTGAAAGAAATAGATGTAATATACCCTGGGTAAAATATATAACTTTGTGACTCCTTCAGTATCAAACTAGGCAGCTTTGTTAAATAACACGTTTCATGTCCACAATTATTTTAGACCCATAATATACTATAAATTAATTTTAAAAGCAAGAAAAGAATAAACAATTGAGGTAGAGTAACCTCTGAGATTTGTAAAAGAGATTAAAGGCAAGCAACATAAAAGAAATGCTCTAATCTCTGGATACAATTAATAAGGAGCTGAGTAGAAAACATAAAGAGGAAAGGTAATATACAGTGCTATGAGTAGAAATGGCTTTGGACAAAAATGCAGAACAGCATTTCAAGGTGCATTCTCTTTTACACACACTTTACCCACCACCATCATAGAAGGTTTAGTTACACAAAACGTTCCTACAGCTTGGACCTCAGCAATTTATGTCATGATCTTTCATTAGTTTACACTGTAAAACGGAACTGGTAGAGACAATAGTGCAACATATGGGCAAGAATAGCTTTCTTTTTTCTCTCTGTTTTAATTTAGCTATGTGTTGTAGAAGTCTATGGCAGAGGTTCTCAAACTGTGGTCCAAAAGCTCCATTCAGGTGGTCTGCAAATAGTTCCCTCTAAGGTGTGTGCTTGGGTGGCGGCACACAAAAGAATGAAGGACCACCCACCTAATTAGTGGAGCCACGCAGGCGTGGCTCTACTAATTAGGTGTATGGACCCTGGAGAAGACGCACATGTAAGGTGAGGTGGTGGCCTTGGGGGGAATAGGAGGTAGGTGGGAGCGGGCAGTGGGGTGAGAAGAGGGGGTGGGGAAAATTTGGGACGTGCAGGGCTGTGGCGGCCAGAGAAAGAGGCAACTTTCCCCAACACCAGGGCTGCAGCTCCCAGGGAAAGACGGCCCTCCTTCCCAACCTCAGCTCTGTGATGGGGAAGAGACCCCACTCCTTCCCAGACCCAAACTGGGGGCTGCTGCAGTGGGAGAAAAGAGGGAGACACCCCCTTCCTTCCCAGCCCCAGCTCAGAGGCTGCCGCAGAAGGGGAGAGAGGGCACATCCATCGCATTAGAAAAGTAATACTACTGATAGTAAAATATGAGTGGTGTGCTTTTATTTGTAGAACAAAACAAACATTATTAAGGTTTTTTTATATAGCGCTTTTATCCAAAGTGCTTTACAATAGTTAGCTAACGGTACAAACAACATTTGGAAAGATCATTAAGTGGTCTGCCAAGACCCTCGGCAATTTGCAAGTGGTCAGCGGAAAAAAAAAGTTTGAGAACAACCGGTCTATGAGACTACTGATGTGCATAAAGTTACACTCATGTTTAAAACATCTTGCTAAATCAAGGCCTAAATCAGGCCCTGACAGTACAAGCCTGCATGCACTTCCTCCCTTCCCTGCAGGTGGAGGCAGTACTTAGAGCTGCCTGGCCATGCCTCCACCTAGGAGCTGAGTGAGGGGGATGTCACTGTTTCCGGGGAGCCCTCAGGTAAGCGCCACCCAGAGCCCGCCTCACCTCCTGCTCCCTACCACACCCAAACTCTGCTGCTGTTGGGGGAGTGGGAGGGAGTCAAGTAGGAAGCCTGCTGGGCCCACCAACGCCCACCCCCAGCACCAGTGTGGGTCCTGGGCCACGCGCCGCCACCCGCATCCCCCCAGCACTAGCACCAAGCCATGAATTTTTGTTTACTGCCCACGACCTGTCCCTGACTTTTACTAAAAGTATCTGTGACTAAAACGTAGCCTTAATTATTACCAACATCTCTTTAGATTCGATCCAATTTCTGTATCTCCATTTCCTCGCCAAAATTTTCACTCACAGATCAAGCCCCAAGTCTAGGGAAGGGTTAATGATTTGGGATAAAATACAATCCACTGTCCCCATTCCTGACTCTTCACCAAAATCTGTACCAAACCTAAACCTATTTTGAGACTTGGACTATTTTTAAATGCCTCCTGAGTTTCCTGGTTGTTGTTAGGCTTGGAAAAGGAAGTGCTGCAATCTCAAGACAGCAGCCTTTTTGATATCTCCAGCCCAAATTTGGAGGCTCGGCAGTGGGGGTTACTTAGATCAAAATGTACAAATTCATCCAGATTTTTGTGAAGCTTATATGAAATGAACCTCTCAACCTTTTTGAGGTTCACTCATTATGCATATCCAAAATAGATCTGACTAGTACTCTCAGATAGCAAAACCATAAATTCAGTATTGTAGCAAACCCCCTCGATGTCTGGGAGCACGCGAGGTGGCCCACATGTTTGGAAGGAAGTGTTATGGGCACTGCAAGCATGGGTCTCACCACGCTGTAACCCTCAGTTGGTTCCCATACATACTGACTGCCTCTGAGTAACTCAGGATTCCTTTTCTTGGGCTGCCAGAAGTGAAAGGTGAAAACATCCTGGGCACATTTTCTTTAACGGTTATAATGAGGAAAAGGAAACCCAACAGTTCCCCGACAAGCTCCTTAGAGCAGCCCAGTCCAGGGGCACAAAAGTAAGATTCCCAGTGTAATGCTCTGCACTGTACTCTTGCCTGCGACTGGAGCCCTCAATCTTCCTGCTGCCCCCTCCCACCCCACCCTCCCGTACCTTCCCTCTGCAGCCAGTCCCCAGGCTCCTGCCTATGGCTCCTTCCTGAACCAGTTCCCTCTGCCCTCTGGCGATACTTCCCTTTCCTGTTCTTTGGTGGTTATGGAACCAGCTGCTGGCTAGATGTCAAACTAGGAAATAACATAGTGCCCCACAGCAGTGAGCCAGCAGCTTCATTACAGGATGTTACAAGGAGTAACCAGGCCTGACACGTCTACATGCACCACAATAAATTGTGGCAAGACACCTGATATAATAGAAAGCAATAGGATCACTGATATCACAAACTGCAGGCCTGCTTTATAGCTTAATTAAAGTATTTAGACAGGTGAATGGTAATACTGTAGGTTTCAGAGTAGCAGCCATGTTAGTCTGTATTCGCGAAAAGAAAAGGAGTACTTGTGGCACCTTAGAGACTAACAAATTTATTTGAGCATAAGCTTTCGTGAACTACAGCGAATGCATCTGAGCATTTACTTATGCTCAAATAAATTTGTTAGTCTCTAAGGTGCCACAAGTACTCCTGTTCTTTTTGGTAATACTGTAAACATTGAGCTTCTGTTATTTCAGTCCTTAACTAATCTTCCCTGTATTTTTTCTTTATAGGCACAAACTGAAATATAAATTAAACAGGAAGCAACATATGTTATGTCCTTGTACTGCATATCCCATATTACTCCTACCCCTTACCCGCCTCCTTTCATGACCTACTTAGAGCAAGCACATTATATACAGATAAAAGATAAAGAACTATGCATATCTATAGCACTCCACAAACACCAATGGTTCCAATTCTTTGCCTTCACAACTTGCTTGTTTTTTAAACTAAACAAAATTAAAAAGATTTATTAGTATTGGGGAGGATGTGACTATCAATGTTATTCCCTGCAGGGACACTTACTCACTGCTCAGTAAAATCACATTTGAATGCTGCAACATTAGTTTTATTAGTTTTATTATTTTCATCTCAGAACAGCCTGTAATCAATAAACAGATGCTTTTATCTTCATCATCAATTTGTTTTTCATATATATTCAGCTTTTCAGCCTCCCGGTAACACTGCTTCCGATTTTTTGATGTATGGGAAAGATTGAAGAAGTGATTTAATCATCCATTAAGACACAGTAAAGTTGGTATACAGTCTATTATTTTAATATCCTAAAGACTTATTTTTGTATGTACCTGCTTAAAAGTTGTAGGAGTCTTATAATGGGAAAGAGTTTGGTAAGAAGTTACTTTCTTCATACTAATATTTTGCTACTGAACATTTTTTGTATGAGTCAGTGATCCAAGCCTACTGTAGTGCAACATACAACTGCCCAGAGGCAAATACACATGGCCCTACATGGCAAAGCATTGCCAGCCCTTGCAATTGAACTGCAAGTGTCACAACAGTTGGCATTTTACTTAAAGCCCCAGCTTCTGGAAGCCCCCATGCCCTTTTTTGTTTAAATACATTTCCAGCCTTCCCGGCTGCAGTTGAAAGCTTGGAAACATGAGCCTTAAAGGCTCAAAACCAGAAGGCAAATTAAAAAAAAAGTCAAAATCAAAATTTTAAACTACCGGTAATTGTGATTTTTGGGGGCCTGAAGCATGACTTTTGAATGTGTGCAATTGGCAATATTGATTGCAGCACATGGCACTTAAGTTAATGTGAGTTTTGTAATCACCAAGCTGACACATCTCTGTGGGCATTTTCTTGGCTAAAATGTGATCAACTTTACGTTATCATCTTCATATCTTTAAACTAGAGGGATCTTACCCAGCGAGATCACCTCATAGAAGAAATTAATACAAATGAAAAATTGTCACTCCCCTATATACATGCCCAGAACAATCTCAAACCAAGATCTATTGATACAGTGCAGCCAAGAGGATCTGAGCACCATCATTGCCAGGAGACACTGGAGATGGATTGGCCATGTGTTTCGGGTGGAAACTGATTTCATCACCAGAGTAGCAGTAAGATGGACACCTGCAGGCAAGCAAAAATGAGGCTGCCTGAAAACAACATGGCAAAGAGCTGTGGAAGCCGAGCTGAAAAACCTGGGGCACAGCTGGGGAACCATTGAAAGACTTGCCAGAAACAGACAGGAATGGAGGAGCTTCGTCACTGCCCTAAATGCCAGAGGCAAAATGGGAACATGATGATGGTGATGAATGTACATGCAATAGAAAAGGAACAGTTGAAAGCTGATAGAAATGGCTGATGATCTTTGGCCCACCTCTGGTGGATAGGACAGATATCACATTTGGGACTTTTCTGTGCATTGAGCAGCCTATGAAGTTTCAAAGTTATTGCTGAATGGGAAGGTGGGAATCAGTTTTCTCATCTAGTAACCTCATCACAAGCATTAGATAAAAAGAGCCACATTAAAAGAACGTCAAGGTTGCAAACTCAGGCACTCAAAAATTTGAAAATGTCATAATTAAGGCCACCTATGCACCCTTACTTCTGAGCCCTTTGAATGTATGCATAATCACACACACTTCAACTACATGTTTACAGTTTTGCCAATCTCAAGAGATCAAAAATTATGAGTCAGAATCCCCAAATCATGAGATTGGCCAAAAAGTTTTTTTAAAAATATATGCAAAAAGAAAAGGAGTCCTTGTGGCACCTTAGAGACTAACCAATTTATTTGAGCATGAGCTTTCGTGAGCTACAGCTCACTTCATCAGATGCATACCGTGGAAACTGCAGCAGACTTTATATATACACAGAGAATATGAAACAATACCTCCTCCCACCCCACTGTCCTGCTGGTAATAGCTTATCTAAAGTGAGCAACAGGTTAGGCCATTTCCAGCACAAATCCAGGTTTTCTCACCCTCCACCCCCCCACACAAATTCACTCTCCTGCTGGTGATAGCCCATCCAAAGTGACAACTCTTTACACAATGTGCATGATAATGAAGTTAGGCCATTTCCTGCACAAATCCAGGTTCTCTCACTCCCTCACCCCCCTCCAAAAACCCACCCCCATACACACACAGACTCACTCTCCTGCTGGTAATAGCTCATCCAAACTGACCACTCTCCAAGTTTAAAACCAAGTTAAACCAGAACATCTGGGGGGGGGGGGTAGGAAAAAACAAGAGGAAATAGGCTACCTTGCATAATGACTTAGCCACTCCCAGTCTCTATTTAAGCCTAAATTAATAGTATCCAATTTGCAAATGAATTCCAATTCAGCAGTTTCTCGCTGGAGTCTGGATTTGAAGTTTCTCTGTTTTAAGATAGCGACCTTCATGTCTGTGATTGCGTGACCAGAGAGATTGAAGTGTTCTCCGACTGGTTTATGAATGTTATAATTCTTGACATCTGATTTGTGTCCATTTATTCTTTTACGTAGAGACTGTCCAGTTTGACCAATGTACATGGCAGAGGGGCATTGCTGGCACATGATGGCATAAATCACATTGGTGGATGTGCAGGTGAACGAGCCTCTGATAGTGTGGCTGATGTTATTAGGCCCTGTGATGGTGTCCCCTGAATAGATATGTGGGCACAGTTGGCAACGGGCTTTGTTGCAAGGATAAGTTCCTGGGTTAGTGGTTCTGTTGTGTGGTATGTGGTTGTTGGTGAGTATTTGCTTCAGGTTGCGGGGCTGTCTGTAGGCAAGGACTGGCCTGTCTCCCAAGATTTGTGAGAGTGTTGGGTCATCCTTTAGGATAGGTTGTAGATCCTTAATAATGCGTTGGAGGGGTTTTAGTTGGGGGCTGAAGGTGACGGCTAGTGGAGTTCTGTTATTTTCTTTGTTAGGCCTGTCCTGTAGTAGGTAACTTTTGGGAACTCTTCTGGCTCTATCAATCTGTTTCTTTACTTCCGCAGGTGGGTATTGTAGTTGTAAGAAAGCTTGACAGAGATCTTGTAGGTGTTTGTCTCTGTCTGAGGGGTTGGAGCAAATGCGGTTGTATCGCAGAGCTTGGCTGTAGACGATGGATCGTGTGGTGTGGTCAGGGTGAAAGCTGGAGGCATGCAGGTAGGAATAGCGGTCAGTAGGTTTCCGGTATAGGGTGGTGTTTATGTGACCATTGTTTATTAGCACTGTAGTGTCCAGGAAGTGGATCTCTTGTGTGGACTGGACCAGGCTGAGGTTGGTGATGGGATGGAAATTGTTGAAATCATGGTGGAATTCTTCAAGGGCTTCTTTTCCATGGGTCCAGATGATGAAGATGTCATCAATATAGCGCAAGTAGAGTAGGGGCTTTAGGGGACGAGAGCTGAGGAAGCGTTGTTCTAAATCAGCCATAAAAATGTTGGCATACTGTGGGGCCATGCGGGTACCCATAGCAGTGCCGCTGATCTGAAGGTATACATTGTCCCCAAATGTGAAATAGTTATGGGTAAGGACAAAGTCACAAAGTCACAAAGTTCAGCCACCAGGTTAGCTGTGACATTATCGGGGATAGTGTTCCTGACGGCTTGTAGTCCATCTTTGTGTGGAATGTTGGTGTAGAGGGCTTCTACATCCATAGTGGCCAGGATGGTGTTATCAGGAAGATCACCGATGGATTGAAGTTTCCTCAGGAAGTCAGTGGTGTCTCGAAGGTAGCTGGGAGTAATGGTAGCATAGGGCCTGAGGAGGGAGTCTACATAGCCAGACAATCCTGCTGTCAGGGTGCCAATGCCTGAGATGATGGGGCGCCCAGGATTTCCAGGTTTATGGATCTTGGGTAGTAGATAGAATATCCCAGGTCGGGGTTCCAGGGGTGTGTCTGTGCGGATTTGATCTTGTGCTTTTTCAGGAAGTTTCTTGAGCAAATGCTGTAGCTGCTTTTGGTAACTCTCAGTGGGATCATAGGGTAATGGCTTGTAGAAACTCGTGTTGGAGAGCTGCCGAGCAGCCTCTTGTTCATATTCCGACCTATTCATGGCCCCACAGTATGCCAACATTTTTATGGCTGATTTAGAACAACGCTTCCTCAGCTCTCGTCCCCTAAAGCCCCTACTCTACTTGCGCTATATTGATGACATCTTCATCATCTGGACCCATGGAAAAGAAGCCCTTGAAGAATTCCACCATGATTTCAACAATTTCCATCCCACCACCAACCTCAGCCTGGTCCAGTCCACACAAGAGATCCACTTCCTGGACTCTACAGTGCTAATAAACAATGGTCACATAAACACCACCCTATACCGGAAACCTACTGACCGCTATTCCTACCTGCATGCCTCCAGCTTTCACCCTGACCACACCACACGATCCATCGTCTACAGCCAAGCTCTGCGATACAACCGCATTTGCTCCAACCCCTCAGACAGAGACAAACACCTACAAGATCTCTGTCAAGCTTTCTTACAACTACAATACCCACCTGCGGAAGTAAAGAAACAGATTGATAGAGCCAGAAGAGTTCCCAGAAGTTACCTACTACAGGACAGGCCTAACAAAGAAAATAACAGAACTCCACTAGCCGTCACCTTCAGCCCCCAACTAAAACCCCTCCAACGCATTATTAAGGATCTACAACCTATCCTAAAGGATGACCCAACACTCTCACAAATCTTGGGAGACAGGCCAGTCCTTGCCTACAGACAGCCCCGCAACCTGAAGCAAATACTCACCAACAACCACATACCACACAACAGAACCACTAACCCAGGAACTTATCCTTGCAACAAAGCCCGTTGCCAACTGTGCCCACATATCTATTCAGGGGACACCATCACAGGGCCTAATAACATCAGCCACACTATCAGAGGCTCGTTCACCTGCACATCCACCAATGTGATTTATGCCATCATGTGCCAGCAATGCCCCTCTGCCATGTACATTGGTCAAACTGGACAGTCTCTACGTAAAAGAATAAATGGACACAAATCAGATGTCAAGAATTATAACATTCATAAACCAGTCGGAGAACACTTCAATCTCTCTGGTCACGCAATCACAGACATGAAGGTCGCTATCTTAAAACAGAGAAACTTCAAATCCAGACTCCAGCGAGAAACTGCTGAATTGGAATTCATTTGCAAATTGGATACTATTAATTTAGGCTTAAATAGAGACTGGGAGTGGCTAAGTCATTATGCAAGGTAGCCTATTTCCTCTTGTTTTTTCCTACCCCCCCCCCCCCAGATGTTCTGGTTTAACTTGGTTTTAAACTTGGAGAGTGGTCAGTTTGGATGAGCTATTACCAGCAGGAGAGTGAGTCTGTGTGTGTATGGGGGTGGGTTTTTGGAGGGGGGTGAGGGAGTGAGAGAACCTGGATTTGTGCAGGAAATGGCCTAACTTCATTATCATGCACATTGTGTAAAGAGTTGTCACTTTGGATGGGCTATCACCAGCAGGAGAGTGAATTTGTGTGGGGGGGTGGAGGGTGAGAAAACCTGGATTTGTGCTGGAAATGGCCTAACCTGTTGCTCACTTTAGATAAGCTATTACCAGCAGGACAGTGGGGTGGGAGGAGGTATTGTTTCATATTCTCTGTGTATATATAAAGTCTGCTGCAGTTTCCACGGTATGCATCTGATGAAGTGAGCTGTAGCTCACGAAAGCTCATGCTCAAATAAATTGGTTAGTCTCTAAGGTGCCACAAGGACTCCTTTTCTTTTTGCGAATACAGACTAACACGGCTGTTACTCTGAAACCTTAAAAATATATGGTAGGTTTTTTTGGTCTGACTATTTTTTGAATTTCCCCTGCCCATCCCCGATGTGGATTTGTCAGTAAGTGTTGCCCACTCTTCCAAGTTTGTTAGGAAAGATGATTTTGGCCTCCATTGCAGGAATTTCACCCCCACATCTGCCCAACACCCATGCAGCAATTAATTCTGCCCCCAACTTCCAAATCAGTCCTGTCCTCCCAGTCAGTTCAGCCTCCCAACCTCACTTCTGTTCCTCCTGAGTTCTTCACACTCACTCAGGCCTAAGGGGGCTGCAGTGGGGGTCCCTTCTAGGTATGGGATAGGGAGCTCTACCTCCTCCCTTATAGGATTGCCATCTCTCAGGTACAAAAACACAGGGCATCTGGAATGATCCTGAGTCCATAACACTTGACAGCTGGCAGGTGTGTACTGAGCCCCTGAACAGGTTTCATGGGACACCTACTTCAAAAAGGGGAGAGGGAAGGGTACTTCCCAAAGGAGCTCTGATTAGTTGATCAGGCCTAGGAGGTGGGCAAGTGGGGTAGGCTGACAGAGGGGCTTTCCACCCTGCCCCCCAGTCAGGGCTTGAATTCTCTGGACGGCTGGAGCTTCTCACATCATCATGAGACTGGCTCCAGCCACAACTGAAAATCATGTCACTCACAAAAAGAGCACAAGAGTTGTCAATACTGTAATTGCATTTTGTTCAGCAGGCCCTCTGTCTCATTCAGTGCACAGGATGGATATGCTCTTGGAATTACTCAAGGCTGGGTAGTAAAGGAAGCTGTTGTGTGTCTGACAGCTGACCCCTGCCTTATTTATTGAAGGAGCTGAAAAATGTATTGTGACTGATGCTGCAGACTGGTCTGGAGGAAGAGAAAGGACAGTCTGGTGGTTAACACAGCTGAATCCCTCTACTGGCTTCCCCTTGCCTCTCTGTATCCCCTTGCCCTCTGTTCAAGCTCCTTGTCTTCCCCTTCAAGGTCCCACACAATTCCATCCCCCGCTGTATCTCATTTTGATTTTTCACTTCTAAATCCACCAGTGATTTCCACCTCAATCTCTCCTTTCATTTTCCCATGCTGCCCCCGACCTGGAAATCTCGCCCTATCTCAGGGCTGTATCCTGAAAGGTGCTAAGCACTCTGGCCTTGATCCAGCAAAGCACTTAAGCACATGTTTAAATTTCTACTTGTTAGTAATCCTATTGAAGTCAATGGCACTATTTGCATACTTAAAGTCAAGCACATGCTTAAGTGCTTTGCTGGATGAGGGCCAGAGACCTGAGCACTTCATAGGACCACGATCCAGATCTTTCAAAGGTATTTAGGTGCCTACAGATTCAAATCAGTGCTTAAGGGGATGTTCAAAAGCTTTAGGCTGATCAAAGCAGAAAAAAATAAAGAAACCCAAGACCCCCCCAAAGTGCCATCCCCTTCTTAGCTAATGAGCAGAGAGAGAAAAAAGCTGGCTAATCAGAGAGAGACAAATACCATGCAAGTGGCACAGCACCTCCTGGAAGAAGGCTCCTAGGGACTTCTCTGCTCACCTGCCCCTAAAGCCAGCACGAGCTGTAGGTGCCTACCATATTTTATTTCAAATGTCTCCACAAAACTTGTTTCACAAAGCCCACAAACACCTAATCCACATGAGTAAAAATGCCACCATCTACCCATTGTGAGGCAAATTACACAAAGATCCAATCTTCTAAATTTCCAAATGGGTTCTATATCTGCTTCATGTTGTCCATCTACATGGATCCAGATTACAAATGTTTTTAGCTGTATGGGTGAGCTCTGTTGGAACTATTCCTGAGGGTAATTGCACTCCAGTGACTTAAGGCCCTTAGATGGTTAACTCTTTAGAATAGGAACAATGTTTCGCACCAGTGGTTCTCAACCAGGGGTACAAGTACCACTGCGGGTATGCAGAGGACTTCCAGGGTGTACTCATCTAGATCAGTGTTTCTCAACCTGGGGTTGCGGGATGGGTTTAGAGGGTTTGCAAGTGAAGGGCCAGCATTAGGGGTGGCTGCAGGGGGCCCCGCAAAGCTACGTTACATGCTTCAGCCGCGGGGGGCAGGGCTGAGGCATCAGATAAGGCTCACAAGTGAAAAACAGGTTAAAGTATCACACTGAAATGTAAGTACAATATTTATATTCAAATCAATTTATTTTATAACTATATGACAAAAATGAGAAAGTAAGCAAATACTCACAAATAATGTGCTGTGAGACTTTTGTACTTATGTCTGATTTTGTAAGCAAGTAGTTTTTAAGTGAGGTGAAAGTTGGGGGTATGCAAGACAGATCAGACTCGTAAAAGAGGTACAGAGAAATAAGTTTTGTTAAAAGTAAAAACATCTGCCCTGGATTTACGGTCTAATTTTTTTTATTGTGGCTTTGTTTTTGCCATGTTAATTCCATAAACAATGTAAAAATCTAACTAGATAGTTTTATATTAAAAGAAGGTACTTGAAATACATTGTGTTTTTCTCTTTCATAGAGAATAGCAGCTTAATGATTATCCTGTCATAAAGCACAAGATAGACATTATAAATCATATCAACTAGAAGCAACATTTCAATGTTTACATAAACTATAGTGCTTGAGAGCACAGCTCCCCAATTTCCATCATTTTGCATTTTCAAAGTGAGTTGCTACAAAGCCCTGAAGAGATTAGCAAATATCAAAGAGTGCCTTTCCAGATCCAGTCTCTGGAGATTCAACTACAGCACCACAAAATACATCTTAATGGAATGTGTAAGGAGTATTTATGTGGATGGGGGAGGTGATCAGGAGGCAGTTTCCTGAAGACTTTGAAACCAAACAATAAGACTTTCTTCTGCTTGTGAACAGTTAATTGAACAATGTGTTCAAGGGCTTCCCTGGGCAAACATCTAACTTTTGGATTCTGATCCTTAAACAATTCAAGAGGTTATTTTCAATATCATGTAGGACATTGTTGCAAATTATGAAGAGAGATTTCCTTATTCTCAAATGGAAATGAAAACCCTTTGAAACATATTTACCTACTCTGTTCTGAGTTTATATGTTGTATAAATCCTTTGTATATGTGAAGCTTCTTAGAATCACAGGATGGCCACAATCACAGGAATAGACACAGGACACTAGGCATGGATTAAAGCACAAGCATAGTTCACCAGTGTCTAAAATCCCAGTTTCTGGAGTTATGGGATTATATACAAATCTGAACTTTCATTTTTAAAAAATAATGACTACATTCATAGTTGCAGAGAAAGGTCTGAAAATGTGAACCAAGTGCAACCAAATCACAGACACTACCTGACCCTGCAGACAGTCTGAACAAATAGCCCCAGAAGGCGTGACATACCCCATGCATCTCTATGAGAAGTTCACTCCAAAACCCATTGGTTCTAGATCAGTGTTTCTCAACCTGCAGCCCAATCAGCACACAGCTATAGCCCATGTGACATCCTCAGGGCCATACAGGTAGTATATTCATATATATTGTGTGGCCCACACTGGAAAATAGGTTGAGAACCACTGCTCTAGAGACTCCTACCAACACCACCATTGCAAAGGACTCTGAGGCAGGAGGTGATGAGTACTGTAGGATGAGCCCAACCAACTAGATAGCACAGCATCTGAAGGGTGAGCACTAGGGTCCCCTCTGCTGTTCCTTAGTGGGGAAGTCCTTTACCACCACCCCTGCCTCTCTCTGCTGGAGGGTGCAGGGCCAGGGTGGCTTTGGGTTGTGATGAGCTGAGGGCCTAAGACTGGACCTGGCAGGCACAGCAATAGCAGTGAGATGACAAGTATCAATATGACCTCAATAACTCATTTTTGTTCTCAGCAGGGATGACTCAGTGCATATTTTCCATGTAACTCTTGGTTTGTACACAGACACACACAGTACAGAGAAACATGTAATTTCTAAAAGCCAGTCTCCTAAACATATATCATCAGGCTATTTCCTTTTCTCCCGACTGGTAGTATTTAATATGTAATAGCCATAGAATAATATATATGCGGCTCAGGTGGTTTTATTTATACCAACTAAAAGTTTAAGCTTTAAGATCTTTTGTGATGTTAAGGTTTAAAAGAAAAGATGAGACAATAATGGCTGCACCAGTTCCCTCCAATGGTTTGATACCGCACTGCTTCCCTGATGCACAATGAATTAACTCCATCACCAAATGTTGTTACAATTCTCTAATCATCAACCCTCAGAACAGAAAGCTGCCTGGAGATTTGTTTCCCCTATGACCTTTCTGACCTGCTAAATTAATAGTTTAATGGGGTTTTCCCTCTTTCCCCTTTATACACACTGAGTAGAAAATAGCAGCTGTTTATAAGGGTGAGAGAAGGTTAAACTCTCTATGCAATGAAGAAAACCCACAAAAGCTGTTTATAGGAGGTGGGGGGAGAGGAATGCCTTTATGCAACACAGAAGACACTCGCTGTGCCATCTGTTCTTGTGCCCTGCTACACACCATACTGCTGTGCTGTTTTACAGGCAGCTGCTGTTTCCAAGTGTCAATGTACGATGTTAACAAGTAGGGCACCCACATTTGTCTCAGACTGAAAATATCTGGGAAGGGTCATATGGCTTCAGATTAGGCCACACCCTGTATTGGCTATATGACCTCTTGCACATTTCCTACCTCCTTCGACTCTATTGTGCTTCACAGCTGTGCTTGCAAGTTATAGTTTTGCTCCATTCATAAAGACAAATGGGTTAGTGACATTGCCTTCAACAGCATCCTCCACATACATGTATTTTTGCTTCCCCTGTACTCCCTGAATATCATGTCAGAGGTGATTCAGCAACTTGTTTCCAATTTCATGGATAAACAAAGTTGCTGTTGGAAGGAAAGTAATTAAAATAAATAACCAGCTCTCGGGTTGTCAGAAAAGAAACAAGTGCTAAAATTGCTACAAACATCAGGATACCAGCTGGAATGTATGAACTGGAACTAAGGATTACCTCTGCCTGCAGAAGGAACATCATTCCATCTGCACTATGTGTTTCCTTGTCAGTAAAGCTGATCTTTGCCTTGCCATCTGCAGTACATCAAAGCGTGAGCAGAGATTATTTACAGTCTAGGAATCCCGTCTCTGCAACATCACTTAAACACTATTCAGCTAACCAAGAAGTCTATGGAGACATGTCTGAAACTACCAGTACCGGTGCCAGCTGCCCAGTCACATTCCCAACTCTTTGTTTCCTTCACCTCAGCCTAATAACTGTGCTTGCAACTGACAGCACCCATAAGAGCTTTCAAAGAGATTGCCACAAATGCCTAACTATAAGCAACTAACACATTAAAAAATTGAAAGAAAAAAAATCCTTCCTCATGATTCAGACCTACTGCTGTCAACTCAAAAAATAAACTGATATGCTAGCCACACATCTAGACTTTGAGACAGTTTCACTGGTGGGAAAAATGGTTTCCAGGCACTTCTTCCACATGCAGAGCTATGGTACATCCCTCCTTTGAAGCACCATTTCTCCTCTGTTGAAATTCTCCAACCACTCAGGGCTTTAGGGAGTCTGTCGTTCAGACACCGAGCAAAGCTGAAGAGATAATTGTTTTTTTGTCACGGAGATGTGAATAGTGATAATATGGCTTTTACTGCTCACTGACAGTTAGTCTTTCACTGCGATAATCATTATCAAGGCCCCAGTTCAACTGGCACTGCTCTGTCTGAGGGCTCAGACATATAAGAACCTGTAACAATAACTTCAGCAAGACATCAAAAGTTGTCCTTGATCAGCAAAGCATTTTATCATGAGCTTAACTTTAAGCACATGCCTACATGCAATGCTGAATTGGGGTCCTTTCTTCACTGGGTTTAAAGATAGGATTCAGTGATGGCATTGACTTCAACAGAATTACTCCATTTGTACACTTGCGCAAATGAAGTCATTATCTGACCCGTGGAGTCTCCTTACCTTTCCAGCATGGTTGGTATGAGGCTTAATTAGGATGGCCCCCAATTCGGGAAAGCAATTAAGTTGTCCTTAAGTGCCCTTTTTGAATAGAGATGTTTTTTTGAATCAAGACCCATGTTTGTAAAAAGGTTGGAGATTCCTGAAGTGCTATAGAAATGCAAAGTATTCATTATTTTTACCAGTCCAGATCTAAGAGGATAAGCAATGAAAAATATTTTGGCCCCATTTTCAGCATATAGACAGGTACACATTCATGGATTCAAAAGTGTTTATACTTCGCTCACGTACCACCAGACTTGCATATACACATAGCTAGAGTGTCACCAAACTGGATTTGCCCAAAAGGAGATAATATGTTTTAAAGATGAATTTGTTTTGCTTCCATGTTATTTCAAGAAGGTATTTTATTGTGCAGTTCTTTTGTGCAATGCTATGTAAATTCAAAACAACAGTTAGCTTTTACTATGCAAAACAGATACATATTTGGCAAACTAAAGTGATATCTTAATTTATTATGCCTCTCTCAAAGTATGTTACATTTTCTCTGCAGTTTTCCTAATGGTGCTGTAGCATACAGTAAACAGTCTGCTGTGACATCTATTGGCAGCAGTGAAATTAGAACTGATCTGAGAATGCTTGCTTCAGCAAGTGGCATCAACTTGCATCTATAAACAATGTTTCCTTTTTGAAGTGTTTCCTTTTTAAAATCTGGCCTATTTCACAACCACTTGCCTTTCAAAGCAAAAGGTGTAAAACATCAGGCACCGCTGGATAGAACCACCACTACCCTGAAATGTACAGATATATTTTTCAAGAAATAAACGAGGCAAAAAAAATTTGTGCTACAATAAAGGCCTAACTGGGGAGTTACCAACATTCCAGAGGGTAAACAAAAACAGGATGCTTTGTCTATATTTGTGTCACACAGTAGGGTTGTAAATAATTCAGATGCTCATTTTGTGCCTCGATGCGGAGTTGTTCACGGCGTTTCCAACATCTCTTATGAAAATATTATTTCACCTCCCCTCTACCCATCTACGCTTTCATCAGTTCTCATTTACACAGGCAGTCTGCCACTTGATAAAGTGCACTGCAACTGCTTTTACTTGCTGCCAAAGCTTGCTGAACATCATAACCTAAAAAACCAGAAGAGGCCAGCTGGCCTGTGCTAACACAGATTTCATTCCAGGTGGGCTTAGAAAGGGAGTTCTCAAACTTTCTCACAGGCCACATCCCCTCCCAGTTCCGCTGGAGATCTGAGGCAGCTACAGCAACTGTTTACATGGAAAAGTAAAAGTATTTATGTATCTTTAGCTGTCCTTAATGTGGTCAGGACTTTATCCCTTTCTTTCCTTTGCTCTTCATTTAACCTTCTGTTACAATAGGATTTCCCCTGGACCTGTTCTCTTTCCATTTCATCCTCCTCTCTCACTGCACATGCTGCAGAAGCCTCTAGTTCCCTTCTCGCTAACTCCCTTGAACGCTTCACAGTCTGTGGTTCTCATCTCCCCCACGCATGCTGCCTGAGCACCCGGTTCCCCAGATCTCCTGGCTACCTGATCCCTGCCTTCCCTGGACACGTTGGCCAACTACTGGGGCTCTTGTCCCATTGACACGCCTTTCCTGCTCGCACCTCTGAGCCCTGAGAGTGGCTCCTCTTTTCTTTGCTAATTCCTTTTGGTCCTTAATGGAGGCAGGTTCTTTCTTGTTTCCATCTTCTGTACAGGTGTCCAGGCTCGTCCAAAAAAGCTTACTGAAGCAGCTAGAAATGAGGGATCAAATTCAGCGCCAGTGTAGCTATTCATCTCTATGGAGCTACAATGAAAGAATTTGACCCAAAACACATATAAGAAAAACTAGAAACCAACAGGAGGCAGCACCATTGAGTGAGTGATTTTGCAGCTCTCCATGGATCTCCACTAGCTCAAGAAACAGGTTTGAAAAATCAGCCATGTAACCTGAAGAGTGTAACATGAGTTAAAGGTCAATGATAATGTCACTTTAAAGGATATTAGTCTTCTTGTTTAAGGCCATATATGAAACAGTTTAACACTGAATTTAAGAATATTACCAAGCACATTCCACTCCCAGATCCCTGCAGGTGCCAAAGACTCAATATGTAGTGGAACTGTTGAGGTTTTGTTGCTCAGTGAGCAAACAGCGAACACAGGGAATTCACATGCCCTGGCATTATGGAACTGTGCTCTCTGGGGGTTCCTTCCACTTCAGAACCTTTTGGAGCTATGTGGGGCCATTGGAGGAGGTGGTGGTTGCCATGGACATTCTGGGTACAATCCAGATGAGTAAGGGGTTCTGTCACTGCCTGCTCTGTAACCCTGGGCGCCTCACGGTGCTTTGTTGTTATAGCTCCCAGCCTGGAATGTTTACAACCAGCCTACTGTAGAAGTCTGCATCCCTATGTTCACCATTTTTACAAAACTATAATGGATTTGTACAAAGTATTCCTTGTGAGGTATCATTTGAAAACTCAATTTGCTTATTTCTGTCCTGGTAAAATATATGTGGCATTGTATGTAAAGTTAAGATTCTATTGTATAACTTTACTGAGACATGTTCCAAGTTTAGAAAAGCAGGAACAAATCAGTTCCTCAAAGACAGACTGATGTCTCAGTTTATTTGATTTTGTTGATACCTGGCTATCACCTAGTGAAGTGGCCATTCTTCAGCAGGAAAAAGGGTGAGAGTGAGAAATCTACATTTTGGCAAAGAAACAGCAGGAGGTTCCCATCCCCACAGACCTTCTGTCTCCTGACCCAAAGCTGGAGATGATTTCCAAAAAAACAGAATTATAACAAAGGGGAACAGATGCTCCAAAATACTCACCCCTCTCTCTCTGCTCATGGTATCAACACCAACTGAAGGACAACGAAAGTAACACTGAACTGGGGAAGGGGTCCTCGGTGAAAGGATTCCAGCCTGAAGCATGTGGTGAAAGAAACCTCTGTTTTGAACCTTAACAAACATTTAGCTTGTTAAGTTAGATATTGTGTTTTACCTTTTATTTTCTTATAACCAATTCTATCTTTTATACTTTATTACTTATAATCACTTTAAAAAAAATCTCTCTTTATGTAGTTAATAAACTTGTTTCATCTAAACCAGAGTGCTTGGTTTGAAGTATTTGGGAAACTCCATTTAGGATAACAGGATTTGGGCATATCATTTTCTGTTAATGAAATGACAGAGTTTATATGAGCTTATATTGTCCAGGAGGATGCTGGACAGTACAAGATGCACATTTCTGGGGGAAAGTCTGGGACTGGGAGTTTGCTGGTGTTGTGCTGCAGTGTAATTCATGGGTGGCTGGTTATAGCATTCATACAATATAGCTGGGCGTGATTTACATGTCAGAGGCTGTGTGTGGACACACCGGGATTGGTCGCTCCCCAAGTGAAGCGGTGTAAAAGGCATCCCAGCATTGAGGGGACACAGCTGTCCATCAGTCCAGATTTTACCATAGGTAATGTCACACCTACCAGCATGCAGGTCATACACTGAAACAACTGTGTGCTTAGACAGCCCAGGGTCAGCATCTCTGACCCTACCAGCCTGTTTATAGCCCCACCCTGACTTCCACCAGTCTTTGTTACAAGCATCAAGGTGACCCCAACAAACTCCCAGACCCGAATTTTCCCAAAATATGTGTTCTCTATAACTTTCAGCTCTCTCCTGGACAGTTCAGAGAAATAAAAAGGGCCATTTGTTCCTCTACAGACACAAAACCCACCAGCTTATTAATGTAACTGTGGTTAGTACACCTTTCCCTTTAAACACTCCACTGAGTTAGTTTTAGTAAACATAAAACAAATTTTATTAACCACAGGACATAGGTTAACTGATGCCAAGTAAAAGGAATAAAATTAGAAAGGGTTACATGCAAATAAAAATGAAAGCATGCATCTAAAAGTCTAAAACTTAATCTAGCAAGGTACAGGCAGCTTTGTTCAAGATGGTTTCTCTCACCATTCACTCTTCTTCCCAGCCTTGTCTGTCTTAGAAAGGACCTTCCACAGGAGTACGAGGGGCTGATTTCCCTATTCTTCCTAGGTGAAAGATCTTTGCCTAAGCAGATTTCTCCCCTATACAGTATTCAGTTCCTAAGATTTCAACCCACCCCCTTGGTTTAAAGACCCATCTTTCTCAGCTTGCAAGAACTCTGTTCTCTTGTATCTGTCTAGCGATGGATGCCAAAGATGACTGATGTCCTTGCTCATATTTTCAAAAGTTCACTTACTTTGTTTCAGGTAAGGATGACCACCTGCATTTCCTCCCTTCCTGAAGGCTTCCCCCTGCTGATTTCTATGTAAATATGGTTTTCATTGTTTCTGATTCCACCATGCTTAATTTACATGAGAGACAGGCAGATAGCCATGACATTCCCTCCTATCTGGGCAGACTGTACTACGTAATATCAATGAGTATCTGTAATTCCTCACAGTGTTAATACATATATTTCAAATGATATTAATCACCAGTGTGTCATTAAGCTTTCAAAAAAAGGCTTCACTCTATACACTTTTATAATACAGTAATATTTGTATACTTAGTTGATTCAGTTGCTTATCACTTCCAGTTCAGCCCCCCGTCTTTATAGACCTATGTATTATTTGAAAAGTAAAACCCAGACCAAACTTCTCTCCCCTTGCGAGTGTAGACACCATGCTTTCATAGTGTGAGGTTTGTCTCCACACATTGTTAGCGTGATAGGTTTGTTTATGTTATACGTAAATACATTATCCTGGTCTTTCAAAATACTTTGGAAGTAACTCCCAGGTAGGGAAATCACATTCCTTTGTCTAGTACTGAACTGTTTACCAATTCCTTCTTGGGTGACCAGATAGCAACTATGAAAAAACGGGACAGGGAGTGCGGGGTAATAGCCGCCTATATAAGAAAAAGTGCCAAAAAAAGGGACTGTCCTTATAAAAACGGGACATCTGGTCACCCTAATTCCTCCTGACGTGCCTGGTTTAAAAACAACACTTTAGTCATAATTCTAGCATACTTCCACAACTTTTGATATCCACCATGTACATACATCACACAAGAATATTATAATCAGTGAGTTATTAGTTTTCCAATGATATCTCAGGCATATCTGTACAAAAATTACTACAATATTATATATGGTGTGAACACAGGGGTGCTTAATGTCATGGTGGTGGAGAAGTTACTAAGGCTGCAGAAACAGCTAGATCATCTCTAGTGCCACTCCAGGATCTGGGAGGACCAAGGATTCCCTCCTCCCATCAGATTAATAACGATTTGTATTTCAGTAGCCCCTAGGATCCCCTGTCAGGGACCAGAGCTCCATTCTGACCATTGAGGTACAAGCACATACAAAGATTGTATGCTGTTAAGGCAGCAACAAAATTCTGTTTACTTGGGCTTGCTGCAGTGAGTAGGATCCAGCTGTACAACTGAAGGATGTGAAAGCAAGGCTTTCTGCCATAAATATACCTAGTAGAGCTCTTCTTGACAATAATAGCTCTGTTTTCCTAAGCTAAATGCACTACAATACATGTATCTAGTACAGGGTTGCCATTAAGAGAACATGAAGTGCCTCATAAAAGTGGAGGAAAAATAAATTTAAACTAGAGATGGGCCTGAACCAATTCTTCAGATCCAATCACCCCAAACTTCAGGAGGAGAAAAGAGTATCAAAAATCTGGGAAGTTTGCAGCTCAAGCCCCTCTGGTTTAAACCACAATTTATGTCCCTATGAACAGTTACATAATCTTAACTTTAACAAATATCTTAGACAATTTATACAAACATGAAAAAAGGAAAAAAAGTCAAGCTGTGAGACATTCAATTATGTCATTCATTCACTGAGACATTTATCAAGCTATTTCCCCATAATCATGTTAAACACAAACCAGGATAATGCACTTGAGCATAGGTCTGTATTCTAGACAATTTTAAATTGTGTAACTGCCTTGTATTCTAATAAAATAAAATAAAATTAAAATAGAGAGAATGTCAATTGTGTACTAAGTGTTGAGTCAATCTGTTAGTGACACATTTCCAGCAAATTTGAAAATATATTGAAGTTTATTTCTCCACTGCAACACCTAGAGAGAGACAAAATGGGACAGAACCTGAAGGCCTAAATTAAGCAAAACTACAAGTTAAAATGGTATGTTTTACCTAAGTGCCAATCCAGGCCTTAAAATATTCCTTGTAACATTTAGAACATTTATAATGTAATTATTTATTCATTACATGGAAGACAAATATTTCTTCATAGCGGTCCTGATCCAAAGCCTATTGAAATTCATTGGAAAACTCCCATTGACCTCAGTTGGCTTTGGATCAGGCCCATAGGAAGGAAAAAAAACGTACATTTTAGGTGGACTGTATGTTAATCCCCCTACCTTATCCCTTCACTAATCACATGATATAAAGTACTTGCTAAATTGGTTTTTCCATGAACTATGAGCAGATTTATAGAAGGAGATTGACAAAGAGACATAAAAAGTAATTGCATAATATAACCAAACAACTACTAACATTACATACACTAAAATGGGCTATTCTAATATAAATCTTCATTGCCTTAGTTGATCACCATAAAGATGAAGAAGCAATTTTTCTCCACATACCTCGTAAAGTGCTCAGAGACTTCTTGATCCAAGAAAGTAAAATAAGGCAGTGTGGAGCACAGGTGTTGAGTGATGCAAAAATTGCTGTTCTTTTTTTGCAGGTGTTCATCTGAATATTTTCTATGGTTTCTATCCACAAACCAGGGATTGCCTTTGAATTTCATATTTAGAGTAACGCAGAATCATAAAAGGATACTCCATCAAATCATCAAGTTTGAAATGCTTCCACTTTAAAACCACCTAGAACCACCAATTTTACATGATTATCATTCACACCCCAAAGCAGGCCAGCTGCATGTGACAGGGTTTTGAGTGTTTAAAAATGCAATTACTTTGGACTATAATTAGTTGTATTCATTTAGATTTATACAAAGAATTAAAAGGCAAAGCAATCCAAGACTCTCAGCTTCCCTGCCGTACAAAACCAAAATTAAACTGCCAGCAAAACAAACACTCAAACTTGCCAACCTTCCTTCCCTACCAAATTTGATCCCCTCAAAAGCCCACCTCTGTCACAGCTTGCATAAATGAGATGCATCTTGCAGCATGCTCTCAAGGTCAATACATGGGCTATATAAGACGAATGGGGAAGTATGTTCCAGAGCTGAGGACCACAAACAGAGACTACTGCTGCCAGCCCTCTCTCAAATTGAGGGGAATCTAGCTCAAGTGCCTCTGCTGGTCTTATCTGTGGCAGCACAGCATGGGGAGGGGGAACAGTCCCTCAAATAGTTCCCAACCCAAATTAAAGCATTTTAGATCAAAATCAATGCCTTAAATTCAGTCTAGAAACCAACAGATAGCCTGAGCAGGTCAGAGGATTGTTACCATCGAGAAACACGGATTCATAGTGTTTAATATTAAACTGCAGGTCAGACTCAGTCATCTGGAGTAACTACTTAATAAGGTCAATTACATCTATTAGTGGACTGCACACAGAGAGCATGACAACAACCCTATACCTATCTTATCTTGGCTTAATTACTGTTTTATATTAGAACAAAAGGGGAGAGCTGCCAAAGGAGAAATAGACTGTAATGGACCCTTTCCATTTAGTAAAAAGAAAGAAAATGTCTGATACAAATTTCTTTGTCTGCTATAGTCTGTTGATCTATTGCTTCAAGGACTGTGCGAGAGGCACTAGTTGCCTCCTGGTGGAGGCCCTGCTGCCATGGCACACTCCACCTGAAGAAGATCTCCTTTGGGGGGAAGAAAATCACTGAATTCAGCCCCCTCCTATACCCAGAACTGTTTAGAGAGGCCACCAAAGATTAACTGGCAAACAGAAGCAGAGGATTGGTCTTCTGGAGGCTAGAAGGGCTGAGAATAGGCAAAAGCCAATCAGCTAAGTACATGCATGGGCAGGGAGATTCTGTGGGACTCAACACTAAATCTGGCTCAATATAAAAAGTTATTTGTCAACATTTCCAAGACAAAAAGTGACAAGTGCCATTTGGGAGGCTGTTATGTTATTTATGAATATTTAGGTGACTGCTAGTTGATTCCTGAAAAGGCTGGGCTAAAATTCTTGAAGCTTTCTTTATTTGCAAACCTTTTCAGGAGTCAGGAACGATTATTCATGGGATGATTAGTCCCAGAAGGCAAGTTACTCATTGTTCATTTACTTGTTCAAACAGAATCTTATTCAAACACAGAACAAACCAACAGCAAGTGACTAAGGGGAGCAAACACATGCCATAAATACCAAACTGAAGATAGTTAAAGTAATTAACAGTTTGCAAACAACCCATAGGTTGAAATGTATTTAAACAGCTATTAGAAATGTGGTGAATCACTATAAATAGCAAATTCAGTCACCAGAATCAAGATCAGTTTACAGACTGGCTTCAAACAGAAAAGGATTAAATTTGAAGTGAATATTATTGGCAAGAAATTTTATCAGGCTCTACTCAGCATATAGAAGAGCAATTATTTTTAAAATAACCAACAGAAAATAAAACAGTCAGTCAGATTTTCAGTGTGGCCTCAATTTGACTTCTATTTCTACCCATTTATTTGCACATGCAAATTGTCATGAGCATAAAAACCTGCATTTGTAGATAATTACATTTTTACGCAGTTTGTATGGTCAAATTCAATTTGCACAGACATGAGATACAGATTTAGAGGCCATTTTTAAAAATAAGTGGTCCAATGTTTCTAACCTCCTGAAGACCATGAAGTGCATACACAGAGGAACATAGGCAAGATATGCTGAGCATCAAAACGCCTAACTTTTCGGCCCGTAGAAAATCATTGGAGTTCACAAAGCCTGTGTTTGATGTCTAGGCTCCCTATACCCTGAATGGAGAGAGATAGGCACCTCAGTAGGGGATTCACAAAATTCAGCACATTAGGCAGCACCTCCCCCAAACTAGCCAATGGGAGACACCAAGATGAGGGGTTTTTTTCTAGGCCCTGCCCCTCTCTCTGAGGTAGGTCCCTAAATCCAGCCTGCAGAGAGCTGCCTCCCTCTGCTTGTGTTTTTCAGCTGCAAATAAACTCTTGGGATAAGGCATTTAACTGTTTTAGCAAGAAGACATAGGAGCTCCCTCATAACTTTTAGCCCAGTGGTTAGGGTATTCACCTGATATGTGGGAAACTCCAACTTCCAGTCCCCCCTGTACCTGTAGGGGGAGAAGTGATTTGAACTGGGATCTGCCACCTCTCAGGTGAATGTACTAACCACTGGGCAATGGGATATTTTGATCTGGGACTCTCTCATTCTCTCCCTTTAAAGTTGTTCCACTGTGGATAAATAGTAAAAGGCTCACTGGGCCACAGAGAGCGAGCCAACATAAGAATGACTCTGTAGCCTGGTGTTTAGAGCCCTCACCAGGGAGGTGGAGACTCTAGTCCCCCTGATCCCATGACTTTTTGAATTATGTATCCGCAGTAGAACAACTTCAAGAGGAGAGACTGAGGAAATCCCACATGAGAATATCTCATGGCCTAATGGTTAAGGCACTTGTGATGCACTCCTATTCAAATCTCTTCTCACCCACAGATGAAAGGGAAACTTAAGCAGGGGTCTCCCACATCCCAGGTGAGCACTATGCTAAAACTTATGAGGGAGTTCCTCCTCCTAGCCTTTTTGGGTAAGCTTTCCTCTTGGGACCTGATCTGGTAGGAGAGCTCTGAACATGCTTACTGGATCAAGTCCTGCAGATAAGTTAGGTGGAGGAATGGCTATCTTCCCTCGTTTTGCACATCCCTCTGGGCCTTAGGTGTCTGGATGTGTAGCATGAGGCTGCACTGTGCATGCTCAAAGGCAGAAACATACATGCCTAGGGAATTTAACTGCAAAAATTTAGGTACCGAGTGAGTTTACGCACGTATAAGAGTTGGAGGCAGCTGACCACAGGCTTTGTGAATCTCTGTGGGGCCTGATTCTGGAACTTAGGCACCTAACTGCCACTTTAGGCATCTAAGTCCTTTTGTGAATAGTGTAATACATATGAAGTTTTACATATACTATTCATAATGATCCCAGTTCTGCAGCCTTACATATTATCACTTACTTATGCATGTGGTCCCATTGAACTCAAGAGGACTTATCAAATACTACTCAAGGGGCATTTGCTACTTGAGCCTTGTGACATTGTTCTTGTCTCTATAATTACTTACAGTCAGTTGTGGTTACAGAACTTCATATTTGTATTATCTCAGATAATTACTTAAAGACTAAACCTTGTTCTCCTTATACATGTATGTATTCCAAGTTCAATGGCTAATATGACAACAGTAAGTATAATTTTGCCCTCAGTTTGATTTATCAGTTCAATAGCAGGATGCCCATTTCAGTGACAGAAGGACTAGACCGCTAGTCTAGTAGACTTGTTTGGTTGTTTTAGACATTTCCCCATAGAGCTTTTAAAACCCAATCTAGTAAAGCACTTAATCACATGCATAGCTAACCACATGAGTAGTCCAATAAGACTCACATGCTTAAAGTTAAGTACATACTTAACTGCTTTGCTTGATCAGAGCCATAATTCAGATATATTTCCATGGAAGATTTTTAAAGAAGAGAAAAACTCTTGCAACATTAGTCTATGCCAATCAGGAGTGAGCAAATATTTGAGCATAACTATCTAGGTAAGTATATTGTTGTTATCACCTATTTATGAATATATCCTCACACCACCATATTACAAGATCCAGTTTACAGACAGATGACTGAGAAAAAGAGATGAAGTGACTTGCACTAGATCGCAGAGGAACAGAATGTGATGGGTTCGGTCACAGGGACTCCCCTCGAGACTGTCACTCAATGAGCTGGGATACTACTGAGATCAACCCTCCTGTCTTGATGAGTTAGACACTCCAGTCAGCTCCAGCACAGACCCAGAGGTTGGGCCACGCCTCTCTGCATTTCACTGAAACTGAGATTCACTCAGCCCAGGAGCTTCTCAGTTAACAGGGACTTTCCCAGTCCCCAGCGTTCAGCCTTTCTAGGAGCCTGAACCCCAAATAAATCCGTTTTACTCTGTATGAAGCTTATATAGGGTAAATTCATAAATTGTTCATCCTCTATATCACTGAGACAGATATGTACAGCTGTTTGCTTTCCCAGGTATTAATTCTGGGTTTATTAATAAACAAAAGTGATTTTATTAAGTACAAAAAGTAGGATTTACCTGGTTTCAAGTAATGACAGAACAGTCAGTCACCAAGCAAAATAAAGCAAAAACACGCAAGCCTAAGCCTAAAACATTAAGAAATAGATTACAGGTAATATCTCACACTCAGAGATGTTCCAATAAGCTTCTTTCACAGACTAGACTCCTTCCTAGTCTGGGCCCAATCCTTTCCCCTGGTACGGTCCTTGTTAGTTCCAGCAGACATCTCAGGTGGTAAGCAGGGGTTTTCTCTTGACTTGCAGCCCCTTTTCTTCTGCTCCACCCCCTTTTATAGCTTTGGCACAAGGTGGGAATCTTTTGTCTCTTTGAGTCCCCACCCTTCTTCTAAAAAGAAAAATACCAGATTTAAGATGGATTTCATTATCATGGTCACATGTCACTGTAAGACCCCTAGTCTCCATTCCCCATGGGCTGGCCCACACGTACACAGGAAGGCTTTGACGTAACTAAGGCCATTTACAAGTGATTTTTTCTGGAGCACTCTTAATGGCTTCTACTTAATATCTTTACATCAGTAATACAAGTTTATATCTTATTCGCCCAAATCCAAATATAGAAATAATACATGCAAACAAATAGGATGAACACATTTAGTAGATTACAAGCTTTCTAATGACACCATACAAGGGGTATTTAGCGTAAAGCATATTCCATTTATGTCATATTCATAAGCATATTTCCATAAAGCATATAGAATGCAACATCATACAGAGCTGTCTGAAAAGTTTGACATAACACTGTTGGATAATGTAGTTTCATCAATATCAAAACATTTTATGAAATTGTCAATTTTAACCAAGTTTTCGGTCAGAGTCAAAATAAAATGTTTCATTTTAATATGGTAAAAATATTTTATCTGGACTTTATTTCAATAATTTAATTATGACAGAAGACATTTTACATTACAAAATGACGCAAGGTCCCAACTTGAAAGTCTTTGGAATTTTCATTCTGAGAGAAATTTTGAAGGGTCATTTTCATTCTGATATAGAAGTAAAGCACATTTTGAAATGTTGAAATTTCAATTTTTCAATCATCTCTCTGGAGGAAGTTTGCAGAAAGGCAGGAACTGAACTCAGATCCTCAGTGTCATGCTTCAGCCAGCACACCATCCATTCTCCCCTTTTTAATATGTCAAGATGTCATACTTCTGTATACTTGGTGATTTGACTATCACTGAGACTCCCCCCCCACACACACACAAATATATTCCTAAGTCTCCAAAACACTACAATTTGCAAGGATTTTGGTCTTCATATCTCTGAAAATGTATGGGAAAGTAACCCAGATCCATGCTTTGCTCACAATATTAAAATGGTTTCGTGATTAACAGAAACAGTTAAATTGTATTTGTACAAAATAAACGTAGCAAGAATGCTGTAGGCATGATTGTATACTTTATATGCATAGGAAGTCTTCAGTACTTTGTGTTTTGTATTTTTATCAGGATGGCTCCACTGAGAGGAAGAACATAATCCAGTAATTTATGTTGGCTCTGGCTATATGTACCCTCAATTTGCATTCCACTGGGAAGAACATTAATAAGAGCTATACAATATGAAATCAGCCAACATTGTATGGTTCCCCTAATACTTGCTAATTTTATCTTAAAATATTTGGGTTAGTTTAAAAGGTTATTTGTTCTCATTTACATCGCTCATTGTGGCTTGGCTGAGGTAGAAACGGGAATTGCTCACGTGTTGCCATTTGTGTGGGGAAATTTGCATCTCCAACTATCAGTGAAATGCAGACCTCTCCCCAGAATCCAGCATGCTCTCTCTTTTTAAAGGAGAAATCTTAAAGAGTAGAAACTATTGTAATCAGGTTTTAAAGAAACTGTATTTTTATTTAAGTGTTATAATTCCTTCAGCTACTTGTAAAAATGTGTTATTTAAAACAATGTTAAATTCAACAAAATAAGTTACTGGGCTAAGGAAGTCACCAGGTCTGTCAACTTGCCTTTTTACTGACTAACCTCCAGAGGATCCAAACCTCTGAAGATTAATGCAGGTGTTTAACTTTGTGAACTGAGTAGACCCAGGGACTGTTCTCAGTGCATAGGTCCCACTCCTGCTAATATCCTCAGACTGCACAATTATATACAGGCAGACATTTACACCTACAAGAAGTCCTGCTAAAATCAATGCCTCTTTTCAATTGTAAGAATCAATCCATTCAGATTACTTTGCAGGAACAGGGCCTTAGTTAGTAACAAAAGTAGCATTATGAATATAAGAGACTGGAGAATGGCTGGTTAAAGGAGTGGTCTATTTTTTATTGAAATATTTGTGTTAATTAAAATGTTTAGTCGGAATATTTTCCACACCAATTTTTTCTAGCAAGTGACAACACTCACCTTAAGCCCGCCTAGCTCTCCAGAGTTTGATGAATTCATCCACAAATTAACAAATCTTTTGTCACCAACTATGGCAGCAATCTGGATGTCCTGCTGGGATACTCCAGCACCCTCTAGCACTTGAGCAACAGTCTCAAATGTCACCTGTAATAAAAACTCAATATATTTCCTTATTTGTGGTAAAAGATGCTGCTTACTCTCTGAATTAGGTGCAGCTCCTACTCCCATTTTGAGCATGTGTAACCTGGGGAATGGTCCCGCTATTGTGGGGAACTTTCCTGGCTTATACACTATCCTGGTGAAATGGGCTAGCGAAAGTATCCGAGTCCTCGCTCCCACTTCCTTTACCCAGAGACCTGCCTGACCTCAAGGGCTCCCCTTCCACTCTCCTGTGTGGCGGAGTCCTCGTAACCCCAACAAGGCTGGGCCCAGGATTCCTGGGGGGCTCCACCCCCAAGTTTGTCATGGTCACTTAGGGCAGGGGCTAGGGTAACCCCACTCCAGGGTGCTCTCTCTGCACTGGATGCTTCCCTGACCCACTGATCATTACATACAGTTCAAAGCAAATACAATTTATTGAACAGCAATCAATTTTAAAAAAATAAGGAAAAAATGGGAAAGGTTAAAGGAAAACACTTAACCCCGCTCTGTGGCATGGGGATATCACAACCAGTGTTTCTGGAATGTAAGGGAAGTTCACCGTCTGTTCCTCACAAGTCCCAGGCCTCCTTCTCAGGCCCTGGCTGTGTTGCAGGTCAGACATTTGCTCTGGCAGTGGCCACATGCCCTCAGGCTTTAGATGGCAGGACCCTTTTTCCCAGCGTCACCCCCGCCCCGTCAGGGTTATGATCCGCCTCCAAGTGTGGCCTGCAAGACTTCTTGGCTGGGGGCATCTCCCTGCACTGGGCCTGCTGCCCTGGGTCTCCCTCCATCTCCCCAGCTGCTCACTGCACCTTGCTTCGGACTGCTCCAACTCCACTCTGCCTCAGCTCCACTCTGCCTCAGCACTGCTGCTGCTGCTCTGCCTCCAGCTCCATGGGCTGCTTCTCTGGCCCCTCTGGCTCTGGATGCTGCAGCTCTCCTCCCAGCACAGGTCTGCTCTGTGGACTGCTTCTATGACTCTGCTCCCAGCATTGACCTGCTTCCTGGGCTGCTTTTCTGGCCCCTCTGGCTGGCAATGCTCTGCTCCCCAGCTCAGCTTGGACCCCTGCTTTCTCCTTAGCTCAGCCCCATTCTGTCTCACCCAGGCAATTCCCGCTCACACAGAAGATGAGATCCCCCTGGCCTTCTGACTCCCTGATTAGCCTGCCCACCCTGTCCATCAGGGAGCATTGGCCTGGAGCATTGGCCTCTCCCAGTTGTTCCTGGAGACTGTCAGTCTCAGGGTCCTGATTTCAAATTGACCCTTCAACTTTCTTTTGCTACTGGTTGAGCTAGCCAACCAAAGCACCTCACTGAGTTTTAGCAAGGGGACAACATTCCCCTTACACATGCAAGAAGCAGTTCCCACCAGCACCAACCTACAAGCAGCAACTGGAAAAAGGTAAAATGGATGCTTGGCGACCCTAAACAGGGAGCCAATCAAGAGGCTCCAGGTGTGAGAAGGATTTCTAGGAGGAAGGAATTCCAGAGTTCTGCATAGCCTGGGTGATTTAAGACATGGACATTCTGTGGTAGGAGGCCCAAGGAAGAAAAGGATGATTTACTGGGCCAGGAGATCTGACTGACATGCTAGGGCAATAAACTGCAGGCCCAGAAGAACTTGCACTTGACTTGGATCAGCCAAACACATGCGCTGAGCCTGGATGGGAACAGTGTTGCAAGGGAAGGGGTCTAGCTTCCAGCAGCAGATAGAGATGTATCCTCTTCCTTTTCATCGTCCCTGAGAAAGCAAATATACAAAGAACCCCAGGCCTACTGGTTCTAAGGAGGCCAGAGAGAAGGAAGGACTGACTGGGGACTCTACCTCTTGGAGGCCAGCAATACTCCAGGAGTCAGCTACACACAATACCATGCAGGTGTGTAAACTGGACACTGCTCATTCTAACCACATTTGCAGAAATTTTGAAAGATCTTTTTGAATCAGCAGAAACGCATGGCAGTAGTATGAGAATTTACACTTTCCAGGTGTTCAGACATTTACAGGAATGGTATTTTAGTTCTAGCCTTGTGAATCTTGCATGGTGCTGCTTAACCATTAACATTATAGATGTGGTACTTCTGGAAGAAATGTGGAAATTCCAGAAATATCACAGCATAGGTTGTTCATCTCTAGCTTTCTGTAAAATAGTTCCCAGAATAATAAAGAAAACATACATTGATCAGTGTTTGAGAAGCAGGAAGCAATAACCCTGGCTGTAGGTTTCTGAGAATGGTAACTGGAATCTTATTAAGCATATTTGAATGATTTCTAGCAGCAATCTTCTTTTAACTTTATGGAAAGCAGAGCTAAGCCTCTTCTGCTAGCATTATAGCTTCAGCAATGATGCTATAAGAGTTTCCTGCTAGAGAGTACATGAGCTAGGAGAAACTACAGAGTAACTCCAGAATGATGAGCTGGAGAATATCATGGGTGGGATTTTCAAAAGTACTTAAGAGCTAGAAGCCTAACTCCCACTGAAAATATATGAGTTGCCGAATTCCCTACTGAGCTATTGAAAAATCCCACTCTACACTTTCAGATGAACGGGAAGGTACAATAGTATAAAACTGAAGTGATGCCAATGAGAGGGAAAGAAGATCAGAATGAGGTGGGGATGGTTCTCCTATGATGAAAATCTGATGTTTCAAGTCCTCCCTTATTGAACGGGGACAGAGTAAAAAAAAAATCTTGACATTTTTTCTGAACCAAAAATCTGACAAAAAAATTGTTTCAGGTCAATTTAAACATTTTGATTATTTCAACACATTGTTTCGATTTCAAGCATTAAAAAAAAAAAACACTATGATTAGCTTAAATCATGAAACAGTCATTTTGAATCAGAAAACCGGAGGGTTTTTTCTTTAGAAACTGTCAAAAACATTTCAATAACTCTGAATTTTTTTCAAGTCAAGAAATTCATTGAAACTAACTCTTTCCCATGAAATGGGTTAGTTTCAACACATTGGCAAATTTCTCCTGTAATTAATGCAAGCTTCAAACTGTACAGTAAAATGCTCCTTGGACAATCATATTTAAGAAAACAATGGAGGCATTTGCTCCTTCACCTACCCTCCCTTCTCAATAAAACAGTGTGAAAAGAATATAGACAAGCTAAGCTAAGCGATCCAAACTTCCAGAATGGCATCTGCTTCCCTATGAGGAGATAAAGGGAACCCTCAGGAGACCACAGCGCCGTTCAGCATATGTGGTAACTACCTCCTTCCTAAGCTTTCATGATACTTCAGTAAATTCACATTTATTAAAAGAAAACCTCATTTGGAGGCTGTACTGCTTTAAGATTTTCTGGTTGGCACCAGCCTCTGGATGCTAGGCAAATGTCCAGCCCAATAACTCTGAAATGGAGTGACTCATCTCACAAAGTCCTAACACTGGAATAAGAGCTGACTTCAGTATTTCACAACTGTTAGTGTTGTCATTATCAACTGGAAGATAATAGATTCTGAAAGTGAACATGAACTGCAGTTGAGTAAGCAGTGCTTAACGGCAAGGATGTACAAGTGTGTTTCAAAGTCTCGAGGGTTGGACTGAGCACACTATTTAAAAACTTTTAAAAAAATCAAGCCGAAGGATGTTCATAGAGTTTAAGATACAAAACCTGGCTTGTCTCTGATCTTCAAACAGAAAAAAAGGGATAGTTGTAGGAGATGGTAACAGCCTGAAACGTGGTGGTGGAAAAAATTCCAAACAACTTCTGTACCTATTTAAAATATAAGTTGATATCAGTTGGAAGTACACTTACCTTTATGCAATGAGTTATATAAAAAATATGGCCTTAAAATTAGAAAACGCCATAGTAGCTGCTTATTTATTATTTTTCTCAGCACTCTTCGGAACATAGAGAAATGACAATCTTTGGCCCTAAATAAGCCTGACAGTTCAGAAACAAACCCTGGATGAACAAATGGAGGTTCAATCGCACAAAAGAAAACACTTAAAAACGAAAGAAATACTCATTTCTTCAATGGATTTCAAACCACACCTTAAAAACAAAAAAAAAAGCTCCCTTTCTTGGTCTAATCGAAAGCCCATTGAAGTCAATGAAAAGTTTCCCATCAAATTCAATGGACTGAGATCAAGCTTTAATTTTCTACTTTTTTCCCCTTCATGTTTTGCTTAATAGCTGAACATGAACTTCAATATCTATCTCCATTTAATAATACCTGCTTAACTTGACTTGGGGGGAATTTTCTTTCAAAGTAAAGAAAATGTATGCTGAGCAGAAAGTTTTTTTTCCTCATAACTTTTGCTTTCAAGATTGGTAATGTAAAATTATTTGCCACAGTTGATTCGGATTAATAATGTGAGGTAATTACCCTCCTTATGAGAAGTAAGCCTCTAGCATGTGGATTTATATTATTAAAGAAATAGATGTAGTCTTCATTCATGTTCTGAACTTTCCCATACCATAAAGACTTTGGGTCAATTTCTTCACTGGGAAGTATCAAATGATGGATTTTTTCAGTTGATTGAGGTTCTGGGAATTTTTTTTTAATGGAAAATGGCAAAAAAGTGTTCTCAATTGAATAATTTTATTCTTTCAGAAGTTACAATATTAATAATCCTTTATGAGTGAGCTGAGTGTCACAGTTGCCTTACTATTTACAGAGGAAGGATCTTTTCATTAGGCGTTAGATTGTAAATAGAACTGATTTAAAATTTTCGGAATTAATTTTTCCACAATATTTTGTTAATAATCACAAAAAATATGACTTTTTGGTGACAAGTTCCCCTTTTTGACCAGCTCTTATTATAAACTAACCCCCCAAAAGTTGAGCAAGGGAATAAAGGGGAGAAGGGTTACTCAACCAACACAGCCCACGTTACTTTTTGCAGCCACATTATTGCATCTTCAAGTACCCAGGGAAGCAAAGAGCAGTAGGGAGCAGCGAAATCCAGAATTCCTTCCCTTCCATCCCCAGCCTTCCATGAGCAAGTCCACAGAGCTGGCAGACTCATGTAAAGCAGAGGCTGTGAGAGGGATATGCAGTACCCAAAAGGTGTATTGCAAATTACATCTAAGAGGAGAACTCAGAAGACGGCGCCCCCCTCACGGATCCGGTGGAGATGTGTGGGAGGGCCCGTGACTTCTACACAAGCCTTTTCTCCCCGGATTCGACCGATCCTGGCGCTTGCAGGGCGCTCTGGGAGGAACTCCCCATGGTCAGCGTGGGCGACCGAGACCGACTAGAGCTGCCTCTCACTCTGGCCGAGTTCTCGGAAGCCCTCCGTCGCATGCCCACCAATAAATCTCCGGGCATGGACAGGCTGACCGTGGAGTTCTACCGCGCGTTCTGGGACATCCTTGGCCCAGACCTAGCCACTGTCTGGGCTGAGTCTTTGCAGGGCGGGGTCCTCCCTCTTTCGTGCAGGCGAGCAGCGCTTGCCTTGTTGCCGAAGAGGGGGGACCTCTGCGATTTACGAAACTGGCGTCCCGTCTCGCTCCTTAGCACGGACTACAAAATCGTAGCAAAATTAATCTCGCTGCGGCTAGTGTCCGTGATGGTGGATGTGATCCACCCAGACCAGACCTATACTGTCCCGGGTCGCAGCATTTTTGACAACCTATTTCTAGTCCGAGATCTTTTGGAACTCAGGCGTAGAGACGGTCTGTCGTTCGCCCTCCTGTCTCTTGATCAGGAGAAGGCATTCAATAGAGTGGACTCTGGGTACCTCCTGGGCACTCTGCAGGCGTTTGGATTCGGACCTCAGTTTGTGAGTTTTCTCCAGGTGCTGTACGCTTCTGCGGAGTGTCTGGTTAGGCTCAACTAGACCCTGACCGAACTGGTCAGCTTCGGGCGAGGAGTACGGCAGGGGTGCCCTCTCTCGGGCCAGCTGTACGCTCTGGCGATCGAGCCCTTCCTCTGTCTCCTCCGCAGGAGGTTGACGGGGTTGGTGCTGCGGGAGCCAGAGCTGCGGCTGGTCCTGTCGGCGTACGCCGATGACATGCTCCTCATGGTCCAGGACCCGGGCGACTTGGCGCAGGTGGAGGCTTGCCAGGCCATCTATTCGGCAGCCTCCTCCGCCCAAGTCAACTGGGTCAAGAGCTCTGGCTTGGCGGTGGGGGACTGGCGGCAGGTGAGCTTCCTCCCACCCGTGTTTCAGACCATCCGGTGGAGCGCGGATCCATTGCTCTACCTAGGCGTTTACCTTTCTGCCACGCACCCTTCTCCGCCGGAGAACTGGCAAAATTTAGAAGGCGGGGTGACAGAGTGGCTCCGGAAATGGACGAGGCTACTCCGACGTCTCTCCCTCCGAGGGAGAGCACTGGTGCTTAACCAACTAGTCCTGTCCACACTCTGGTACCCGCTCAACACCCTGGTCCTGGCCCCGGCTTTCCTGACCAACCTCCGGACATCGATTCTAGAGTTCTTTTGGTCAGGAATGCACTGGGCCCCTGTTGGGGTTCTTCATCTACCCCTGAAGGAAGGAGGGCAGGGCCTGAAGTGTCTGCACACTCAGGTCTGTGTCTTCCGCCTCCAGGCCCTGCAGAGGCTCCTTGATAGTGCAGGTAGTTCGACGTGGAGCATATCAGCGCACGCCTTCCTGTGCCGCTTCCAAGGGCTCCGATACGAGTGGCAGCTCTTTTATCTTTGTCCGAGAGGTTTTCCGCGAGACCTCTCCGGGCTGCCGGTCTTCTACCAGGACCTCCTGCGGACCTGGAAACTGTTTTCAACGACCAGGTCCGTGGCGGCCACTGTGGGGGCAGATCTCCTTGCGGAGCCCCTGCTACACAACCCCCAGCTCCGTGTGCAGGCGGCGGAGTCCCCCTCGGTGCACCAGAGTTTGGTCCTGGCGGAAGTCACGAGAGTCGGAGACCTCCTGGACTATGACCGGGGAGACTGGCTGGATCCCCTGACGCTCGCTCAGCGCATGGGGCTCTCCAGACCTCGTACCCCCCGGCGCGTACTTCAGGAGGTGAAGGCTGCCTTGACGCCCGCTGCTCAGGCTTATCTCAACCGAGCCCTGCGCGAGGGCGCACCCTGCCCACCCTCTACCCCAGGCCCGCCGGACCTTTCAATTGGGCCCCTACCCCGTAGATCCCAACAAGCCCCTCACCCTTTCACTGCGAGCCGGCTGCATGAACTGCAGTCGGTCAGCTTCCAAATTGCACCACTATACACACTCACGCTTCACACCCTTCATGCCCACACCCTGGTGTCCTGCCCCGATACCCTTTGGAGGGTGAGCAACCCCAGTGGGCCAGCCTGTATTCCACCTTGGTCCCAAGGCCCGTCGGGGACATTAGTTGGCGGCTCCTTCACGGAGCTGTGAGCACGGGCGTGTTTTTGACATGGTTCACCCCCATCCCGGATACTTGCCCTTTTTGCAATGTGAGGGAAACCCTGGCACATGTATATTTAGAGTGTGCCAGGCTGCAGCCCCTTTTCCAGCTCCTCACGAATATTTTATTACGCTTTTGGCTACACTTTTCCCCTCACCTTTTTATCTACACACTCCCCATCCGGGGCCCCACAAAATCGCGAGATCTCCTGGTTAACCTCCTCCTAGCCCTAACTAAAACAGCCATTTATAAAACCAGAGAGGGGAGGTTGGCTAATGAAGCGTCCTGCGATTGTAGGGCCATTTTCCGATCCTCAGTACATTCACGTATCCGGGCGGAGTTCCTCTGGGCGGCGTCCACCGACTCCCTTGACGCCTTTGAGGAGCGGTGGGCGCTGTACGAGGTTCTCTGCTCGGTGACCCCATCCGGTTCCCTCCGTCTGACCCTTTGATTGCGGGGAAGAGTGAGAGACCCCAGCCCCAGCCGTTGCCACTGTGGATACCATCATCACTGTCACCTAGGAGGGGTCCTATCACACGTGGTGTACGTCCCCCCCACCCCCAAACCGCCCACCCAGCAGCTGTGCCCATCTTGTCGCTCACTCTCAGGAGAGGAATAATCGGTGACACTGGGCATGGCACTAGGTAACTCGAGGGGATGGAAGACCATGAGTGTCGAGGAAGCCCCCCCGCTCTGGGCCCAGGCTAGCCTGAACACTTCTCCCTCCTGAAGGCTGCTGTGTTATACCTTGTGTTTGCTTTTGTTTTATTGCATAGTTTTGCTTTATCCTTTTTGGTGATTCTTTGTAAGTGTTACACAAATAAAATTCTTTTTTTTTTTTTAAAGCAGAAAACAACACTCTCCTGCTGCCCTCTGGTCATGCTGTATCACATTATTTATATATATATGCTTACAGCTTTGGTAATGCAGAGCAGAAGTACAGCCATTTTTCAGGCTAACTTTAAAATATTTACCCTTTTGGAAGTGACTAAAACTAGAAGAGTCTAAGAAACTGAAAAGTTAAAATAGAAGATTATTTTCTGTTCACAAACCACATCCACAACAGTGACCGGCACTACCAGTTCCAGCTACTCCTTTTCTCATGACTAACCATATTCTTTTAAAGAACTAAAAATCTACATTTGCAACAAAAATAAACAAATCACTGTATTTTGATGTAAACCTCTTCCTTTCTGATATCTTTGTTGTCTCCTGCTGTTGTCTAATTCAGATTGTCAGCTCCTTGAGTCAGGATCAGTGTCTCTTATTCCTGTAGAGCATCCTGCACAGTTATGATGTTAAACAAATAATAAAAGCTATGAATATAGTTGAGGGCTGCCTACCGCCATGTACTCCACATAGTATCACCAACCCCAAATATTCACAAATCATGAATCAGGTACTCAAAAAATCATGAGATTGGCTTAAATAAAAAAATTTAAAATAAAACAACAAAAAAAAAAAGCACTCTCCTGCTGCCCTTTGGCCATGCTGTGTCAGAATGGCTACACCAAGGGTTGGGGGCAGCACAAAGAGAAACTGGATAAGCTTTTCTGAGGTATGAAACTTTGTTTTGTGTTTAATCCTTTTCATTTCCTGTCCCTCTGCTGCCTTTTTTCTTTCTGTTTTTATTGGATATTTTTCTCTTTATTCTTGTGTCACCTGACTTCAGATTGCCACGGGTCTCCAAAATCTGTCCTTACGTTCTTATCGTAAAAAGAGAAGACATTTTTAATTAAAGTGACTCCAAAAGTAGAAATGTAAACTTGAAACTATGGGATTTGCCAGTTTGTTGCACGTTTTGACCCCCTCCCCCATCACTGCTCTGACCCCCCCTACCTACTCCACTGTAGCAGAAGCACATACTCAGACAGGGTAGCAGAATTTGAAATAATCCAAAATTTGGGTTTGACGACAAAACCTCCTTTTTTCCTAATAGTGTAAAAATGTGCATATTGAATAATAATTTTGGGGATAGTCTTTTGCAGAAAAGCATAGAACAGAAACATCCATAAGCAAAAATGGTAATGCAATTCTAATGAACTAATTACTTCTAAAATTAAGCTACCCAGTGTAGGCATCCTTCTTTGCATCTGAACTGCAGCAGCAGCAGTAGAATGAGATACTTTGCATAATACCTCTTAAATGTCTCATTTTTATGGACGTTACTCATTTTCGTCCCAAAGTTCCACACACACACACATCTGCTGTCTTCATTTTTATTGTTGAAAACTATTTTAATGAGCAATACAGAAACATAAACCTGAAGACTTCTTTTCATTAAAGGAAAGGATCCAGCAGCATTTTAAGTTCCCTGCAAGAATAATCTGACTCTCATTCTGGGTATTGTCTATGCTCAACTTCCTTGCCTCTCTGATTACGTAACGCTCCTCTTTGAATCCCTCTCTTGGCCTCCCATCTGATACTGTATCAAACTTAAGCTTTTTGTCACCACTGTCAAAGCGCCATATAACTCTACCCTTCCCTATTTATCCTTCCTTGTTAAGTTTCATGTTGCCTTCCACACCTTCTGTTTACTCTGCCGCTGCTCCAACCATCATCAGGCCATTAGTCAAATTTTCACACAATCACCTTTGTGCTTTCTGCCATGCAACATACTATACATGGGCTGACTTTCCCTGGCTCATTGCAAGGCCACTACCTTGTCTGCATTTAAGTCCTTCTTAAAGGTTGGTTTTTGCCATGCTGTCAAAAGTGAAATAAGTTGCCTTGATAAATGAAAAGGAAAAAAGTGTACAAGTTGCCTACTGTACAAATTCCCTGACCTGTGTCACCTTATTTGCCCATAGATCATGAGCTTGTCAGAACAGGGACCATCCTCCTTAAGGGTTTGGATAGCCCCAAACACATTGTGGGTGCTATTAAAAAAAAAAGTAAACAATACTAAATATTAAGTGTCCCGCAATTGGAAATTGGGAGGTTGACAAGCATGCTTTGCACTTCTATATTACTTTTCCTCAATCACTCTCAACCACACTTTAAAAAAATTTGATGGAAATGGAGTTAATGGGACTTATATTAGTCTAATAATGTCAAGATCGCACAGCTACTGTCAATCAGAGAAATGGCCTGATTCTGATCTCATTTACTATTTTTACATTGGTATATAAACTACATTATTTCAAAGGAGCTACTCCTTATTTACACAAGTAAAACAGCAGAATCAGGACCCATATCACCTGATTTCGAGCTCTAGGTTCATATGGCCCAATGGCCTGTGACGGGATGTTAGATGGGATTGGATCTGAGTTACTACAGAGAATTCTTTCCTGGGTATCTGGCTAGTTAATCTTGCCCACATGCTCAGGGTTCAGCTGATGGCCATATTTGGGGTCGGGAAGGAATTTTCCTCTAGGGCAGATTGGAAGAGGCCCTGGGGGGGTTTCGCCTTCCTCTGTACCATGGGGCATCGGTCACTTGCTGGAGGATTCTCTGCACCTTGAAGTCTTTAAACCATGATTTGAGGACTTCAATAGCTCAGACATAGGTGAAAGGTTTATTGCAGGAGTGGGTGGGTGAGATTCTGTGGCCTGCATTGTGCAGGAAGTCAGACTAGATGATCATAATGGTCCCTTCTGACCTTAACATGTATGAGTTTATGTTAGCTCCACCCAGTACAGTATCTGGATATTACAAATTATGAACTTGAACAGATCGTTGTCTGAGTGTAGATAGCTGGTTAAAGCTTCATTTTTGTTGTTAACTGAAACACAGGTAACTTCCCCTCCCACAACAGAAAGACCAAATTTTAGATCTCAGTTGAGATCACTTGACTTACTACAATTGGCAAGCCCCTGCTATGCACTTGTGGAGACTGGCTGAAGTGAAACAGAATCCAGTACTCCAGAAGATGCTGGCCTACTTGAGAAACTATGTGAAGACAAGTTTTCTACTGCCTACTTTGATATAGTATTTAGCTATAAGATATTGGTGCTACAGAGAGTTCATCAGAGCACTGTAAGCATTGTGCTTGTAGTTTCGGAAACATTCTCCCTCTGAGTCACATTCAGCAATTTATAATCATTACATATTAGTTAGCACTGAACACTGTATTTATGTCACTTCACTGTAAATAAGCAATCTCCAAAATGTATATGTTGGTATATTCAGCTATGGTAACACTAGTAGCCACAAGTTAGTTAAGAAAATACTCTTAGCTAGAGGTGACGTTTTAAAATAGGTAGGTAGGTAACTCAATACACTATTACTGTGTTTTGAAAGTTGGGTTCTGATTTTGTTTTCTTCTGTTGGTTTTCTTTTTGTCTCATTCAAAGCTTTGACTAACTATTGAAAAACAAGGCAAATGCTGTCCCATTGTCTTTGCTCTGTACCAGATACCTCTGCTATTAACATACACTGTATTTATCTTTAGAGTACTTTCTCAAGGTTTAGCTATTCTAAGAAATAAAATTCACAAGACAATATACAACAGATCTGCCCCAAACAAGCCACAATAGTTAAGTCATCCAGCCTCCATTCAGCCAACCTTTCTCAACCCACCTCCTCTCAGAAGCCCAGCAGGAGAGGTTAGCATTGCAGGATGCCAAATCCAGGCCCTGTCAGAGGGGACAGTAAGTTCTAGAGATGCACAAAAAATCATTGTCACCAATCCCATCTCTTTTTTCAACGAAAAGGTTCTTCACTCTAATGTCTCTGCTGATCACAACTATCCTGTTATCGCAGTCAGGTTAAGTGGTTTTTTTCAGGTAGCGAGACCCCAAATCACACAGGGCCTTGAAGTTCAAAACCTGTACCTTAAGCTCCACCTAGAGTTGGAGCTGTCATGATGTATTGACTACATCTTAAATAGGAGGTGTTTAAGAAACAAGACTACCAACTACAGACACACATCAGGCTTCCACATAGCATAAGTTCTACCTTAACACCCTTGTTCATGAGGAATCCCACCTCTGCATCTCTGTACAGCACAGAGTTATTTAGTAGCTAAATAGTGTATTACAAGCATAACCCTTCTGTCAGGTGTCAATGGCAGCAACAAGGGCTGGGTTCAAAGCATCTTGAAGTCCTTATAGAAAAATATCACTTTTCAAGCCCCCAACCAGCATCTTGTATTTCAGCTCTGGGAAAAATAAAACAAACACTCCCTGTGCAGTTCTTCTCCACTCACAAGCAAACATAAAAACCCTTTATTTGCCGGGAGATTGGGGAAAGGAGATTACAAAACCAAGTTAACAGATCAAACTCTTGGTAAACCACCACCACCACCCTCTCTCAAATCAATATCCTGTAGTTCAAAGTCCAACACTCTGATCACCACAACTCAACCTATCTGAAATCCCACTCTCAGATTGGAGTCTGTTAAAAGCAGTAGCTCAAGGCATCCACGAGTGAGGCACTCCTCTCCCAGTCTGGCTCCCGTCCTATCAAAGCTGCTCAGCCTGGTGCCACCCTGAGGTGTGGCTGTGACACTGCACCCCATATTCATCATAGTGATGTGATTATGATATGATTATGGCTTAATTATGATGCATTTTGTACAAGATGGGTCATGTGAGGTGTCATTGGAAAAGTTCTGATTTGCCGAATATGATTATCCTATTTGTGTGCATGTATAACTTTTGTATCTGAAGTTATGAATATTGACTATGTATCTGTATTTCAAATGTGCTTACTCTGGGTAAAACCTGCTACTAGTCTTCTGGGTACAACAATGAAGACGCTAGACAGTACTAATGATTCATCAGCAAAGAGAATGGACCATGGAAGAGCTTAGCCTTCCGGTGAACATTTCAGCCAGCCTATGAGTAATGGCTGCTATGCCTCAGTAAGGCATGCAATGGACTCAGCAGGGCAAGACCACATGACACTAAACTCCATTTTGGTACCTGTATTTTTCCACAACCTGGACTGGGAACTTAACTTGTGTGGGGAGTGAGACCCAGAGAATTCCTGAAAATAGCTGAGGAAAAAAAGACTTAAATGGGGCAGTGCTGTTTCCAGGCTAAAGGGATATCTAACCTGTGTATGGAAATGTGGTGGACTGCTTGTGTCATCAGTCAGGGTGAGAAAATGTTAATTCAAATCCTCACCAGAAGGGGGCTCTCCATTGCCCTGGGACCAGGCAGGTCTCCTCATGGAGTAAACTTTATTCCGTCCACTCATAATCTAGTCAAGCCTAGTCCCACAGGCTCCTTTCCACAGGGTAATAGATCTTTGTATAGAAGAAACCCAGGACAAAAACAAGACTTTTGGATAGACTCTCCTGATCTCTACACCAGAGCATTTCCCCTTCTTTGCTGGGCCCAAGCTTCATTAGCCAACCTTAGTTTACATATTCCTACCCCCTGGTCACTCTTAACCCAGAGCATTAGTACAATATCCATGCCCTTTCATTGGACAGTAAGTTTATCATGCACACTCTTAAAAACTTAAACAAATTTGAACCAAAACAACAAAACTTACATGGTGGACTTACTGGTAATATGCAAATGACCTGTCTTTTCCCCTCATCACCAGAAGGAGCAGAATTCCAAAATCCTCCTAATGTCTCCTAAATGCCTCTGGCCAGAAGGGCAACGTATGTAAAGGTATCACTACAGAAGCTAACAGGCAGCTGGTACAGACTTCCAATCATTAGAGTCACCTACTTGGGAAGGCAACAGGAAGAGCTAAAACATCAAACAATGATACCAGCTCAGCTTCCTAGGCCTGAACCCTGATTGAGAAGGAGAAGAGGGTCAAGAAAAATGGAGCTGCCCTTTTACAAACTCCCCAGTAACCTTCCACTTTTTCCTCAACCCCTCCAAAAATAATGGAAGATTGATTATAAACTAGTAGTTAGCAAGCCTGTCAGTACTGATGGTTCTTGAGCAGAAACCTCACAATAGCTTCCTTAAGCATTGCTAGTACTAACTTCAATGCCGCAATAGCTGGCTTTGACTTCTACCAAACAGTGGACCGAGTAATCTGCAGCTAAATCTATCCCACAGACTATACTCTGGATTGTACCCTTTACTTCCAGAATCTCAGTCACAGCATAAAAGCCTTGAGAAAAGACTTAATTTGTCCCAGTGATCACTGTTCCTCCCCAGGGCACCATGAAGAATCCTCAGAAAGATAACTCAAGTCAGTTAAAGGAACCTAGATTAACCAGGCTGTAAACATTCACAGCCCAGGGTGTTGATCAATCAGCTATATGAGTATACCTGCAAATTCAAATTGTTACAAGGAACTCAAACCTCTGCAGCCAAATCACTTCCTGTCCTCTAGAGCTAAGCAAAATCAGGAAGCAGAGGTCCACTTTTAAAGAGATAGAAGGATGGAAATATGGGCCATGATCCTGTAAACACTTAAACCCATACATAACTTTAATTATATGATTAGAGATCACATAAGTAAAGTTAAACACGTTTCAGTTTTTTCAGTATCAGAGGCACAGAGTTCTTTCTAGCATTTATCCAGATATGCAAAAGAAACATTTAAGACAGGGCCATCTTAATTATCACTACAAACTTTTTTTTCTCCTGCTGATAATAGCTCATCTTAATTAATTAGCCTTTTACAATTGGTATGGTTACTTCCACCTTTTCATGTTCTCTGTATGTATATATATATATCTTCTTACTATATGTTCCATTCTATGCATCCGATGAAGTGGGCTGTAGCCCATGAAAGCTTATGCTCAAATAAATTTGTTAGTCTCTAAGGTGCCACAAGTACTCTTGTTCTTTTTGCGGATACAGACTAACACAGCTGCTACTCTGAAACTTAACATTTACACTGAAAGTCTATTACAGAGTGCATCCCTATTTTGAAATATGACAGATGCTATGGTAGACAAGAAGAAATGTTTGCTTCCTTCACAATTTCACACAGACTAAGTTCCTAGTGGGATTTTCAGAAGCACCTAGGAGCCTAACACCCATTGACTTCAATAGGAGTTAAGTGCCTAGGTGTGTTTGAAAATGCCACCAGGTGCATATTTGCACCTTTAGACCTCTAAATCCCTTTTTAAATCTGGGCTGAAGTTTCTGGGATGTCTATACTGGAGCTTGAGGAGGAGGTGTAACTGTGGAGGCTACCCATCCTGAGTACAATCCTGTCTGAAACCAGGCAGCTAGGTACCTACTCAGGCAGCTAGACCATCCTTCCATAACTACACTGGTATTTGTAGTGCACTAGCTCAGAGTTAGTGTGGGTACGTCTACCTGAGCTGCAAATTACACCTCCAGCTCCAGTGTAGACACCCTGTGTTGCAAATGCTGTATTCACGGAATAAAAAAAGACTTACATAATCATTTGGGTGGCTTTTCCTTCTTTTTCAGTCAAAGTAGTGATAATTGTCAGTCAGCAGTACTTTTCATCTTCAAAAATACCTTATCAATATTCACCACAACACACTTGTGCAATAAGCATTATTGTTCCCATTTAACAAGACTATAAACCACACACACACTCTATGGAAGGCAATTTTCCTATATTCCAAATTTAACTAATTCAGATTGTTAGCAATTCTTCCCACTCTTATTATAAGCTTTGGTGAAAAAGTAGAAATCTGGGAAGGAAGTACTTTAACATATCTCACATAATTTTGCTTGAGTCCTTAGTGCCATCAGGGAAACACACGAATATAACCCTACGCTCCTTTTCTATTCAACTGATCAAAAGCAAAGTTACTTAAGTTTGTCTCTGGCAGCTGTATAGCATCTAGAGAAAGCAAGGAGTCAAATGAAAGAGAAAAATATTTAAAGAAGTCAAGAGGAAGTGGAGCTAAATTAAATTTTGTTAGGAAAAGGGCACAGCAACATTTTGTGCTAGTAAGGGTGAACATTAGCCAACTTTTCCTTAGTACTCCACAGGGTGTCTCTGGAACCGTGTTGTCAGAAGTTCAATATTGCAGAGTGAAGTGATCAGCCACCCACAACTGAATCTGGGAACACATTATTATGTGAATGGAGACTAGAGAATGAAGTGCTACTCAGTAATAGTTCATCCCCTGTTTCCTTCTTTCACTATACAGGGAATAAATTACTTCATCCTTTTCAAGAAGCAGCTTACTCCTGACTGTGCTCTGAACGAGCTATTGTGACTAATATGTAGGAGGGGCAGAGCAAGGGCTTATCCCACCAGCCACTTCCTTCCACCCCTTTCCCACCCACTTGCCCATAAAGTGCGTATTGAGGGAGTAGCCAGACTCCGCTTCCCACTCCCATGGCCAGAAGCACAACTGAGCATGACATCGCTCTTCCTTTTTCTTCTGCACACTTGAGGAATCTAGCCCAGGGTGATCATCGTACGAGTGAACTATCATCCTCAACAGGTCATTCACCTGTTTTACATCTTGGCAAAATTAAAATAAAGTCAAGCAACATGCACACTTTTCTGATGTAACTAGACCAGAGAGGTATAGTAAAATACCACAAATGAGGATGCACCAAATAAGCATGCTCAAAATAATACTTCTATAGCCCAAACATTTTGATTCCTACCCCCCCCCCTCACATTTTCAAAGATCACCTCTGGGCTGAGATCTTGGATAGCAAGAAGAAATACTCAGAAAGTAATAAGTAAGTGGAAAACTAGGGTTTGAAGAGAAAATCCCCACATTGTTTGTACTACTGTTTTCACACTGGCTGGAGCAACAATGCAATTATTTCAAGAAGTCTCTTACAATGTATGTCAAATATAAACTGAGTTTAAATTACTAAGGGCTCGATTGTGATCTTATGATGCACTCACACAGGAGAGAGAGAAAAAGGAAGAATCTCCCTAACACCCTTTCATGACCTACGTGGACCTTGGGTCTGGATGTACTGGTTTACTCCCTCCCTAGAACAGATGGAGAGTGGATAGCAAAGAGCAGGAAGATGGTCAGAGCCTAAGTTTCACGCCATTACCCCCTGACTAGCATGGTTGAGGCTGCACAAGTAGTGCTGCAATTTGCTGCCGGTAGTGGCCAGCAGAAAAATCACTATCCAAATCACTAGAACAAAGCAGCACCAGGAGAGGGATTCAGCCTAAGGGGCATCTATGTTACAGTGGCTCCTGAAGCTACCCTGGGGTGATGCAGCTTACTGAGGGCTACATCTAACATTACATTCTACACCCAAAAAGTTGTTCCAAAACTTTGTGACTGAGAGAATCTTATCAGATATCTGACTACATTTCAGAATATAATATTTTGATATTTCCCCAGGAATGATATAGCAGCAGTATCTTGTAGCTCTGAAACTAGATAAGGAGCAAGCAGCTACCAACACATCTCCATATTAAATGAAAAGTTATTTTAGATGGTGATAGCATGCTTCAGTTTCCAGAGCTCATTTATTTCTGACTAAAAGCACCAAGTGTTTTGTGGTAATACTTTAGTCACCTTTGGCATCATATAAGTCCGGTCATTGGAGCTTTGCTTTGTCTTTCCTACATTGTTTTCTTTTTAGAAAGTGCAGTACCCTCTCATATGCTACAGACCCTTAAGTTTAGGAAGTATCTGTGTTTGGGGAAGGAGGGAAGATGGGGTGAGGAGGAGGTTTGGGAGATTTCTTTCAAATATGAGTTATGTGACAATATTTTATTGCAGTGATCTGATCAGTGTGCTAATGATCTGAACTGGAGGATGAAGCAGAGCAGGCTAACGATTTGTCTTTTATTCCTTTCCCTCGCACCATCTCCCCTCCCACCCCCCCACACACTTTTTAGCTTGTGTTAAGTGAAAAAGGAGATAGAAATTAGAAAGTGTAAACACAGGAAATGAGAGGAATGGGTAAGTTAATTGTAACACTTCACAAAAGTGAAAAATGACAAAGTTTTTCCTGAAGAGTTTTCTGGTACTAACTTTTTGTCCTTAAAAGCACAACAGTAAACAACAATAATTTTTATTTTGAGGGCATACGTATACTTTGGACTAGCTCTCTGCATAGGGATAAATTTCACCCTAATGCAAAAAACATTGAATCTATTAGAGTGCCACAGAATTTTTTAATTACATAAACTAAACTACATGTTTTCCACAGAAATTAGAGTTGTGTGATATATTCAATGCAAAGTTTAAAACTATTTATCTACTTTGAAATCTGTGGAGCTTCCACATGGTCTAAATGAAATATTCCACATAACCATGATTTTTTTTTGAAGTTCACAGAAAATGTATTGCATTATCTAAATGGCTATTTAGTTCACAGTGCAGTTTGCATTTCATGTCTCAAGATGAGGCTGAAGACCAATGGTTAAAGTCACATTTTATTTAATCTAGTTCCTAGAGTAGGTTATGCTTGATGATGAGCATGAAAGGTCTAGGTCTGCAGCTAATGCTTCTTCTGCCTGCATTTGTTGTACTTTATACGGATCATCATCCCCTCATGACTGTGTGCAATGTAAAGGTCATAAAATGGTGCCTTCCTAGTAATCAAGAACAATTGCTTTGGGTACATAGCAGGATCATGGCAGAGAACAGGCCAGCTTTGCTAGTGTTGCTGCTGCTTATCTAAACTGCCTGTTTTGACCGTCTATAGTGATGTTTGCTGCTGAATAAATATTGGTATAAGCCAATTCATCTTTGCTCTGCATCTTATATAGTCATTTATACCAGTGCACAATGAATGTAAAATAGATATAAAATGCTACAATTTTAGAAAGCCAAAATTGCTCTAAATTTTTATATATAAATATATTTACGAACATAATATTCATGTAATGAATTGCAGAACAATGTGCTAAATTAATTTACCAAAGATACCTTTTACTGCCTCACTTGCACTCTGACCATTAATCCATCTCCCCCTCTTCCCCCCGCCCCCGGGACTTATTCAAATTTTCAACCCTCTTAGGGCTTCAAAGACTCTCACAACTCTATCTAAATCAACCTGCCAGACAGCTGTGTTCTCCTCCTCTATCAAATACAGACTCTCTCCCCAAAATTATTCTAGGAAGAGACAAACCAGGAGAGAGTAAGGAGGAGTGATTTTACCTCTGTATGTTGCATTAGTGACACCAATACTGGAATACTGCCTACAGTTCTAGTGTTAGTACGTGTTAGATATTAACCCTTTTAATCCTCTTTTTTGTAAATTCTTTGCCAAAAAACTGCATATTAAATATTCTTCCAGAATCTTTCTTATATTAGCAATGCATGTGTTTGAATTCTAACGTCCAGTGTTGGTTCTTAACCTGTGTGTGACCTGTACTCAAGATGTTTTATGTAATTGAGTGTTGGGCTGTATCTAATTATCCTCAGCATCTCCAAATCTATGGGACTATAGATCTCCAGGGAAAAGACTCCACAAACTAATAAAAATGTCCACAGAAGTAAGGTATAAACAAAACTGGATGATTGATATTTGTTATTGCAGATGGGTTCTGTAATGGAAGAAATAATAACCTATTGAAAGATGTTTTTATCTCATTAAGAACAGTCGGTTGCCACAGCTGTTAGTAATAATGACCTGGTTAGAAATTCCTTTTTACTCACCAACCAGGTAAACTGAGGACCATAAATTCCATCAGTAATTAGGAAAACAATGTGTGATAAAATTAATCATGGGAAATAATTTTTTCCTCTGAAAAGGAGTTTTTGTCTCACACCCTATAAAAGAAAAGAGAGCTGGAAAGTTAGATTGGGAACGAACACTGTCAACATTCCTCCAGGTACAAAGGAAGGGACCACACCACACTTCCTTCTCTTCACCATCTACAAAGGTTAGTAAAGTAGGTTTTCTTCTAAGGGCTTGTCTACACTATGAAATTAGGTCAAATTTATTAAAGTCGACCTGTAGCCTCCAATTTTACAAAATCGATGGTGTATGTCCCCATTATGTACATTCCGTCCGCGGAGCACATCCCCACTACCATGGGTAGCATCGACTCACGGAGAGATGCACTGTGGGCTGCTATCCCACAATTCCTGCTGCTGATTAGAATTCTGGGTTAAGCTCCCAATGCCTGAGGGGACAAAAACATTTTCGTGAGGTGTTTTGGGTTCATATAGTCAGCCTCCCATGATGCACTTGGCTCCTTCCTCCCGCCCTGAAAGGAATGGCAAACAATCATTTTCACACCTAAACATGGGTTACTCATGCAGATGCCATAGCACAGCAAGCATGGACCCCGCTCAGCTGTACACTGTTGTTGTGAGCATCACAAACACCTCGCACTTTGTCCTGTGGTATTTGCAGAGCATAGCCAGGAGTAGCCGCGCAGAAGAATGTGATGCCACGCAAATAGCTGTGCTGGAAGCCATGGAACAGAGCAACTCTCACATACTGGCAGAAGCAGCAGCCGAGCTTGTTGACACAGTGGAATGCCGCTTGTGGGCCAGGGAAACAAGCACAGACTGGTGGGACCACATCACGATGCAGGTATGGGATGAGGTAAGGCCACTTTCATGGAACTTTGCGAATTGCTTTCCCCAGCCCTGAAGCACAGAAATACCAAAATGAGACCTGCTCTGACAGTTGAGAAGTGAGTGGCAATAGCCCTGTGGAAGCTTGCAACACCAGATTGCTACCAGTCCATCGGGAATCAGTTTGGAGTGAGTAAATCTGCCGTGGGGCATGCTGTGATCCAAGTAGCCAGGGCAATCAATTCACTTCTGCTAAGAAAGGTAGTGATTCTGGGAAACATGCAGGACATAGTGAATGGCTTTGCCACAATGGTGTTCCCTAACTGTGGTGGGGTGATAGATGGAACGCACATCCCTATCTTGGCACCAGACCACCTTGCCAAAGAGTACATAAACCAAAAGGGCTACTTCTCAATGGTGTTGCAAGTACTAGTGGATCACAGGGGCCATTTCACTGACATCAATGTGGGATGGTCGGGAAAGGTACATGCAAGCATCTTTAGGAACTCTAGTCTCTTCAGAAAGCTGCAAGAAGGAACTTTCTTCCCAGACCGGAAAATTACCATTGATGATGTTGAAATGCCAATTGTTATCCTTGGAGACTCAGCCTACCCCTTGATCCTGAGGCTCACGAAGCCATACACAGGCAGCCTGGACAGCAGTAAGGAGCAGTTCAGCCGTAGGCTGAGCAAGTGCAAAATGGTGGTAGAATGTGCCTTTGGATGTCTAAAGGGTCACTGGCACAGTTTACGCACTAGGTTAGACCTCAGCAAAAGCAATATTCCTATTGTTGTTGCTGCTTGCTGTGTTCTACATTATATCTGTGAAAGTAAAGGGGAAAAAGTTTCTGGTGGGGTGGTGGGTTGAGGCAGATTGCCTGGCTGCCAACTATGAGCAGCGAGACACTAGGTCAATAAGAAGAGCACATTGAGGTGCACTGCATCTCCGAGAGGCTTTGAAAACCAGTTTCATGAATGATCCAACACTGATGGGACAGTTGTGTGTGTTGTTCCTTACCAACTTGCCCCCTTTTTCACATGTACTGCCCAGTAAACTAAATACTCATCAACCACAGTGTGCATAGTGAATAAGAGCCTCTTGTACTCAATGCATGCATGTTTATTATGCTAACAAACACTGAACAGAGACAACAATGAATAACAATGATAACCAGGTAAGGGCCTGATAACACAGGGAGGAGTAAGGACACATAGCTTATTACAATTGCACTGTCTAGCAATCAAAGCTGTGGGAATGAGAGCTTTCTGTTCTATGAATCATCCTCTGGAGTTGAGTTCAAGGGATACCAGAGCTTCCTCCCCTCCCCCGCCCCCCCCCCCACCCCCGCATTCTAAGACGTCTAGGAGAGGAGGATATGGAACTTGAGGAGGGTAGCTGGTTCATCATTGGGTGCAGCAGGACTCTAAGGTCTAGCTGCCTTTCCTGCACCTCATCCAGATGCCTCAACATGTCTGTTTGCTCCCCCATAAGCTGCAACATCTCCTCTTGTGCATTACACTCTTGTTCCCTACTTGCTTTCCTGACCTCTTGGTCAATGTGCATGGTCTCTGAGAGTGTGAGCCTCCATGCATTATCTGAATGCCCTGTCAGCCTCGGAGGAACGCATCAAATCACAGAACATGTCTTCCCTTGTCCGCTTTTTTTGCCTTCTAATCTGGGACAGCCTTTGTGCTGGAGTGGAGGAAACACCCAAAGAAAATGTTGCAGCTACAAGGAAAAGCATACATTGTTGAAAAGAAGAGGTTAACTGTTGCAATGAATGAAACAATTCACAGCAGTAAATACATTCCCTGAGGTACTCGGGCAAATTTTGTGTTTTAAAAGAAGAGCCTACCAATAAGGTACAACACGTGGCAGAACGCTGGGCAGCAGCTTTTGGTTTGGTAAGCACACACGAAAGGGTAGGCAGTGTGAGGGCACACCCGGGGACATTTTTTAGTGTGGAAACTCTTGGCACATAAACAGGCTTTTCCAGGGAACACCCTTTGCATGGCTGCACTGGCTGCCACTGTATCCTAATTGTTTACCTCAAATTAAATATTAACCACAATTGCATTTAATCCCTGTAGTGTTATTATGAGCATGCACTCACCAGAGGTGCCTTCCCCGCCATCCCAGTCCCACACCAGTGGGTCCTGGGAGGGGATTACTCCAGAGTTAGAAAAAGGTCCTGGCCGTCAGGAAGAATGGATCCTCCACTTGTCTGCTGTGCATTCTCCTCCTTCCCCTCTTCCTCATCAACAACGTCCTCCTTGTTGTTGCCCGTGGCCACCCAGGTTAGCTGGGAGGTATCCACGGAGAGCACTGGGGTACTGGTGGGGTCCCCGCCTAAAATCGCATGCAGCTGCTCATAGAAGCAGCATGTCTGTGGTTCAGCACCAGAGTGACTATTCGCCGTCCCCCTTCCCCACCTTGTCTTCTGGTAAGCTTTCCTGAGCTCCTTTATTTTCACATGGCACTGCTGTGTGTCCCTGGTGTAGCCTTTCCCCCCCATGCCCGGTGCGATTTTGCCATAGATGTCAGCATTTCTTCTGCTGGTTCGGAGCTCTACCTGCACAGACTCTTCTCCCCACACAGCAGTCAGATCCAGTGTCTCCTGTATGCTCCACACTGGAGCACATTTGTGTATCTGGGCAGGCATGTTCAGGTGAGCTCTCCATGCTGATCAAACAGGAAATGAAATTCAAAAGTTCCCAGGGCTTTTCCTGTTTACCTGACTGAAGTGCAGTGGAGTTGAAAGTGCTGTCCAGAGTAGACACATTGGAGCACTCTGGGATACTTCCTGGAGGCAAACAAGTCAAAATACACTTTGCTCTGTCTACACTACCCCTAATTCGACTCAGGAAGGTTGAATCTAGTGCTACTCCTCTTGTCGAGGTGGAGTACAAGTGTTGATTTTAAAAGCCCTTTAGGTCAGTGGGAAGGGCTCTGTAGTGTAGACGCGCACATTATAAATTCGACCTAATGTGGGGAATGTCTATCTAATGACATAGTGTAGACCAGCCCTGAATTCTGTATCATGCTGTACTAATATTGATTAGGCAATATTAGATTAATTATTTCATTTCAGCCTGTTTTTGTCAGTCTCCAACTGTTACTAACTTGAAGCATGCAACAACATTTTAAAAAGGATGCTGGGGGGGTGGGGGGGGACAGCCACAAAACCAATTCAAGAAAATGCCTTACACAGTGAGACTTTCAGCTAAAACTGCTTAGCTTATCCAAAAGAAGACTGAGAGGCAACTTGATTGCAGTGTCTAAGTACCTCCACAGAGAGAAAAAGCTGGGTACTAAAGGGCCCTTGAATCTAGTGGAATAAGGCATAACAAGAAAAAAGGGCCAGAAGCTGAAGCCAGACAAATTCAAATTAGGCACAGATGTTTAACAGAGAGGATGATTAAACATTGAAACAAACTCCTCAGGGAAGTGGTGGATTCTCTCTCTGGATGCCTTCAAATCATGACTGGATACCTTTCTGAAATATATGCTCTGATTAAACCTAACACAAGTTATTGGACTCAACTGGCCTATGATATACAGAGGTCAGTCTAGCTCAGGGGTAGCCAACCTGTGGCTCCGGAGCCAGATGCAGCTTTTCAGAAGTTAATATGTGGCTCCTTGTATAGGCATCGATCCAGGGCTGGCACTACAGGTGCCAACTTTTCAATGTGCCAGGGGGTACTCACTGCTCAACCCCTGACTCTACCACAGGCCCTGCCCCCACTCCACCCCTTCCCAATCCCTCCCCTGAGCCTGCCATGCCCTCACTCCTCCCCCTGCAGAGCCTTCTGCATGCCATGAAACAGCTGATAAGGAGGTGCAGGGAGGGAGGAGGGGGAGCTGATGGGGGCTGCTGATGTATTACTGTGGCTCTTTGGCAATGTACATTGGTAAATTCTGGCTCCTTCTCAGGCTCAGGTTGGCCACCCCTGGTCTAGCTGATCTACTGGTCCCTTCTGGCTTTAAACTATGACTCTAAAATGACCCAGGACAAACAATATTTATCTCTACACCAGTGATTAATTTTCAATACATATTTGTCTCCATGTTTAAAAAAAAATTCTAGCATTTCATGAGTCTGCAGGGGTAGAAACTCTAGCTTTATAACAGTGAAATGGAGAAATCCCCAGCTTTCTAAAGCAGCACACAGTGCTAGCTTATTGACCTTGAAGGTCCAAGATTTTTTTTATTAAAAAATGATTAGTCTGCTAAGTGTAGAAAAGATATTTTAGGTTAGAGTAAGACACAATCAAAAAAGAGCACTGTAGGAGTTGGAATCATGCTAAGGCACCTGGCTTTACAAGTCTGTCAAAGTTATAAGATGCTTTCTAAACAATTTATCAAACAGTTTTTCTGTGATGTTTGTGTGAGACCCAAGAACCTCTTAATGCCAGCTGGCAAGGTGTGTAGAGGAGATGCAGTAATCTCAATGAGTCTAGTGTAAACATTCTAGTTCAAAGGATATAATGGGGGGATCTCAAATGAAAGTTAGTTTCATAATTATATTGATGATTAGTGTGACATATATAAACAGCTACTATGTTAAGAATAAATGTATATATACTGCAAATGTTTTTAAAGTCTATATCAAAGTATTAGTCACTAGCAAAGGTGAAAAACAGGTTTCCCCCCAAACAGGAGGTAAGAAATGTGTATCTTCGTCAGGATGTAAATTAAACATTGTAAGCTAGCACAATGGATGTCCTTTTAAATGCAAAATCAAGCATTACTGAAGTCAACAGGGAAGGAACACAGCAAAAAAAGCCACAGAGGATTATCTTGTTTTTGAATGAAGACCATGAACTTTGGGGTAATTTCTAGAAGGCAAAGATGACACCCCTTCATCCTGCACCTGGAAACTAAACATATAACATGTTTACATTCACAAAGATAGGATCTCAGCCAGCCTTGGTTGAAAATGCTAAAGAGGAATTGGGTGAGATAAGACTTCTTTAGAAGGATGTTAACCTGTATTAAGTTTAGTCTCTAGAAAGCGTGTTGTGATTTTGTTTTCTATGTAGCCATTTGTTTCCAATATTCTCACTCATTATCACTTGAATCTGTTAAAATAAAGGTTTCAGAGTAGCAACCATGTTAGTCTGTATCCGTAAAAAGAAAAGGAATACTTGTGGCACCTTAGAGACTAACAAATTTATTTGAGCATAAGCTTTCATGAGCTACAGCTCACTTCATCCGATGCATGCAGTGGAAAATACAGTGGGGAGATTCATATACACAGAGAATATGAAACAATGGGTGTTACCATATACACTGTAACAAGAGCGATCAGGTAAGGTGAGCTATCACCAGCAGGAGAGCGGGGGGAAAAAAACCTTTTTGCAGTGATAATCAAGGTGGGCCATTTCCAGCAGTTGACAAGAATGTCTGAGGAACAGTGCTGGGGGGCGGGGAATAGTTTTACTTTGTGTAATGACACATCCACTCCCAGTCTTTATTCAAGCCTAAGTTAATTGTATCCAGTTTGCAAATTAATTCCAATTCAGCAGTCTCTTGTTGGAGTCTGTTTTTGAAGTTTTTTTGTTGAATTGCCACTTTTAGGTCTGTAATCGAGTGACCAAAGAGATTGAAGTGTTCTCCAACTGGTTTTTGAATTTATAATTCTTGACGTCTGATTTGTGTCCATTTATTCTTTTACGTAGAGACTGTCCAGTTTGACCAATGTACATGGCAGAGGGGCATTGCTGGCACATGATGGCATATATCACATTGGTAGATGTGCAGGTGAACGAGCCTCTGATAGTGTGGCTGATGTGATTAGGCCTTATGATGGTGTCCCCTGAATAGATATGTGGGCACAGTTGGCAATGAGCTTTGTTGCAAGGATAGGTTCCTGGGTTAGTGTTCTTGTTGTGTGGTGTGTGGTTGCTGGTGAGTATTTGCTTCAGGTTGGGGGGCTGTCTGTAAGCAAAGACTGGCCTGTCTCCCAAAATCTGTGAGAGTGATGGGTCGTCCTTCAGGATAGGTTGTAGATCCTTGATGATTCATTGGACAGGTTTTAGTTGGGGGCTGAAGGTGAGGGCTAGTGGCGTTCTGTTATTTTCTTTGTTGGGCCTGTCCTGTAGTAGGTAACTTCTGGGTACTCTTCTGGCTCTGTCAATCTGTTTCTTCACTTCAGCAGGTGGGTATTGTAGTTGTAAGAATGCTTGATAGAGATCTTGTAGGTGTTTGTCTCTGTCTGAGAGGTTGGAGCAAATGCAGTTGTATCGTAGAGCTTGGCTGTAGACAATGGATCATGTGGTGTGGTCTGGATGAAACCTGGTGGCATGTAGGTAGGCATAGTGGTCAGTAGGTTTCCGGTATAAGGTGGTGTTTATGTGACCATCGCTTATTAGCACCGTAGTGTCCAGGAAGTGGATCTCTTGTGTGGACTGGTCCAGGCTGAGGTTGATGGTGGGATGGAAATTGTTGAAATCATGGTGGAATTCCTCAAGGGCTTCTTTTCCATGGGTCCTTGCATGGGTCCTTGCAACAAAGCCCGTTGCCAACTGTGACCACATATCTATTCAGGGGACACCTGAATAGACACATATCTATAAATGGACACAAATCAGATGTCAAGAATTATAACATTCAAAAACCAGTTGGAGAACACTTCAATCTCTTTAGTCACTCGATTACAGACCTAAAAGTGGCAATTCAACAAAAAAAACTTCAAAAACAGACTCCAACAAGAGACTGCTGAATTGGAATTAATTTGCAAACTGGATACAATTAACTTAGGCTTGAATAAAGACTGGGAGTGGATGTGTCATTACACAAAGTAAAACTATTCCCCCCACACACACACACTGTTCCTCACAAGTTCTTGTCAATTGCTGGAAATGGCCCACCTTGATTATCACTACAAAAGGCTTCCCCCCTCCCCCCCCCCCCCGCTCTCCTGCTGGTGATAACTCACCTTACCTGATCACTCTTGTTACAGTGTACATGGTAACTCCCATTGTTTCATGTTCTCTTGTGCATATAAATCTCCCCACTGTATTTTCCACTGCATGCATCGGATGAAGTGAGCTATAGCTCACGAAAGCTTATGCTCAAATAAATTTGTTAATCTCTAAAATGCCATAAATCCTCCTTTTCTTTTTGCTAAAATAAAGGTATTTTTGTTTTCACTATAGATGTGTCTAAGTGCTGTAGTGTTAAGAGTCTAATCTTACAAGCTGGTACTGTTCCTTTGGGAGCAGCAGGCCAGGTGTTCCTGTGAGTATTCAATGGATAAGGGGCTGGACAGTATAAGGAATGCTCGGAGCAGGCTTGGGGGTTGGTGTGTGCCATTCACTAATCTGCACAGAGGGAATGAAGCCCTAGAGAGCAACGCTTGTGTTGCCAGAGGCTGGTGGATTCAGGGAGCTGATCCACAGCAGGCACGGACAAGGCTGTTTCACACTAAGGGTAGGTGATTGTGAGGTACCACACAACTCTGGGTAACCCTGGGGAGCATCACAATATGGTATACATGGAATGTGTAGAAGTGTAGTATGGTATAAAAGGATTTATCCATAGACCTGCAAAATTCACTCACAGCTTCATGAGTAAGGCAGCCATCCGACATTCATGCTGATAAAACTTATATACTTACTCAACACCACAATATATAGTCTTCATATGTACATACACTGAGCAATACTTAGATTTTAGTATTTTTATCTTACCATTTCCTATGGAATTTAAACTAATGCACAATTATATCATCATACATTCATGTATTTAAAAAGTTTTCCCACAGATATGTTAAACAGTTTAGTATTAACAATGCACAGCATCTTTAAAAGCTTACTATAGTCTTTAAATGGTTAATAATTTTCAGCGGTGATTAAATGTGTTTTTCCAATCTGTGCAATATCTGATTCATATTTTGGTGAGAACAGATTTATAAAATACAGATGCATCATAAATAACTGATGAAACTGATGTGTAAAGTCAGACATTGTTCTATTTTTATTTTTTTTTTAAAACCCCAGCATTGAATTACAGCATGTTTTAAAACACTTTCATGGACAGATGTGAGTCATCATGGCAGCATTTCAGATTTAAGGAAACACAGTCTAACATTCTATTCTCTTCATAAAGATCCCAATTCAGGAAAACATTTGATCACCCGTTTAATGTGAAGCACGAGCTTACGTGCTTTTCTGAACTTGGGAAAAAATAGTCTAAATACCACAGATCTGATGCCAAATTCACCTGTAATAATACCAAGAGACAGGATAGATTATAAACATGGGTAAATCTTAGAGGCATTGTTTGGCACTGGAAAATCTTATTTACCATATACGTCATATGTAGTATGTTAAACATGTTTAAAATATGACAAAATATAAACTATAAAAATTTCAAGCACAGCCAGCTTGCCAGATATTAAAATCACCTGGTGCATCGTATTAAGCTGAGGATATTTTGAAAATGAACTTGTGCTAAGAGCAAACATCCTAAGGTTGAGCTGAAGAGACATTACTGAAAAAATAGACTACGAAAAAATCTGAGGCAAAAATTGAACTGCTGTTTTTGGTAACTGCTTGTTGATGAAGCAGATACTTACATGATAGTAGATAGATTTTCATGTCAGTCTCTGATGTGTATTGTAAGAGACAACTGGTAAAATACAGTTGAGAAACAGATGCATAACACTGACAACCGTTGCATTACTAAGAACCATGCAAGTGTGTAAAAAAATGTAACGGGTAAACTAAACATATTGGTTCAGTTTTACAAGCTAGACTGGCTCCAAAAGTTTAGAAGATACTGAAATATTTGATAGAGACCCCCACTTTTTTTGCATAACAGGATTCTTTGCACCCTCCATTGACTACCTGAGGGATCCTCTCCCACATATGGCATCTTCAAGAACCAGCTTAATGACCCTGCTTTTCCCCCCACTGCCACTCTCTGGCATCTTGGGAGTCTAGTTTGGGAGCCTTTTAGTTCTAGAGCCCCAGAACCAAGTAGTTCTTCTCCTGGGTGAAATTCACCCCACTGCAGGGACCACCACAATTCTTATGCATCACTTAAATGGGGGCTGCCATAGAGAGGTGAATTTCACTCTCCGATTATTTATTCCACGTTCTCACAGGGGGACTGAAGTCAATGAAGAGAGTCCAATTTACTTAATTGGGTTTTCGGTCCCACTCAATATCCTTCATTCCATTTCTGTAATAGCTGGAGACTGATTATCCGAATCAAACCTGAACACTAGACCTTTTGAGGTTCATCCATCACTAATTGCCATGCATGCATACACAAAGAGGCAAAGTTAAATTAGCCATGCACATTTTAACTGAATTTCATGTAATTAAAGCTCAGTTTTAACACTGCATTTATGTTGCTTCTTTTAGGCTATAATACACAAAAAGAGCCAAACTCATCGTTGGTGTAACCAAGTTCAGTAGAGTTAAATCAGAAAATTAGTAATCTTCTCCCTTCGCTCAACCCCCCAACATTTAGATTTATATTCCTTACATCCATTGTGGTCAACACCAAGAGATTTAATCTAGGGTGGGTTTTGTTTTTGTTTGTTTGTGGGGTGGTGTTTATCTTGTAAATTTAATTTATTTTAAAGAGAAAATGAAAACTTATTTTTCACAGATGGGTTTCTTATCTGCTACCCATCTTAATAGGGGATGTAAAATTCCCCTTTATATTTTGTCTTGCAATGGATAGAGGAAATGTTTTACTATCATTGTTTCTCCTAAATGAATGAGGACGTGAAGTCAGCTAACTGAAAGCCTATTTAGGAAGTCATGTTCTCATTATCTTTTTTTTCTGACCTCTGAGGACCCCTGCATTTCTTTTGTGGGATTCCCATATTTGATGGCAGCAGGAAATAGAGGTAAACAAATTTACAGGTTATGGAACATGCTGTTCAAAGTCAATAGATCTACACATGAGAACAGTTAAGCATGTTCATAAGCATTTGGAGGATATGAGCCTAAAGGAGGAAAGGGTGGAAGAAGGTAGCAGTCGTAAGATTATGCAATTAAATAATCTGTGTGTATACAGACTCAATGTTCAAATCATTAGTTTTCCCATCCCATAAAATATTAAATATGGGACACTCCCAGAAGGAAGATTCAAGCACTATTTATGATAATCTAAATTGATCAAATTTTGATAACTGGCCAAAAAAAATTGACATTATGAAAAGCTGATTGAAAACGAGAGGGAAAAAATATGAATACTTCATAATCCCTTCTCCCCATCATTTTTTCAACCAACCATAGAGCTGGTTAATTTTTTTAAAATTTTCATGAAAGAATGGGGAAAAGTTAAAAAAGCTAATGTATTTCTTCCCATTTATTAATTTGAGCTGGCCAAAAGTCTCATCCAGTATCACAACCCTTACATTACTAATATCAGTATGGTTGGATAATCAATAAGGAAAGACTGAATTGTAAAGTCATCTTAAAAAGCATATCTACTTCCCTATCCACAGGTAATTTACTCCTAGCTAACATACCCTAGTTGCTTGCAACATCTTCTCCGAGAGACAAGATGGGTGAGATAATATCATTTACTGGACCAACTTCTGCTGGTGAGAGAGACAAGCTTCGGAGCCTACATAAAGCTCTTCTTCAGATCTGGGGAATGTACCTAGAGAGTGTCACAGCTAAATTACCAGTTGTTTAAAGTAAGTAGTTAACACATATTTCAGGGGACCATTCAAGGTGAATTGCTTACTCTACCTTGATTTTAGCTGTGACACGCTGCGTACGTTTACACAGCAATAATACCCACAGCTGGCCTGGGTCAGCTCACCCAGGCTCATGGGACCCAGGCTGCAGGTCTGTAAAATTGCTCTGTAGATGTTTGGGCTCAGGCTGGAGCCAGAGCTCTGGGACCCAGCAAGAGGGAAGTATCCCAGATCCCAGGCTCCAGCCCAAGCCCAAACATCTACACTGCAAATTTTAGCCTCGCAGCCCGAGCCAGCTGCAGCCATTACCATGGGTCTTTTATTCTATTGTAGATACACCCTCTGAGTACGTTTCCCAGACCTGAAGAAGAGCTCTCTGTGTAGCTCAAAAGCTTCTCTCTCTCACCAACAGAAGTTGGTTCAATAAAAGATATTACCTCCCCTGCGTTACGTCTCTAATATCCTGGAACCAACATGGCTACAACACCACAGCTTCCAACATCTTAGGTAACCTAATTTCAAACTCAGTTACTGTTACCATGCACACAGAGCATTTTTTACATTTCAAAGCATGGCTACATATTTCCCTGTGTTTTTTCAGTGTCATGTCTTTCTCTTTGTATGTCTCACCCCCCCAAACCTCTAGGAAATAGCCATTCTTAGCAACAGCAGACTGGATCTTAAATGACTCTTCAGGTCTGTTTTGTTTTAAAAATATAAATATATATCACATCTAATGTACAATGAAAGTATATGAAGCCAAACTAGACATGTTCAGTGTTCTAAAAACAGATCTTTCCTTTGGCAAGGTTTTGATGTGCTGTATCAGTGGTCTGGAAAAAAATTAAACATTTTGTTAAGGTTACATACTTCATTTTAAAAATCATTTGCATTGGAAAGTGTGGTCTTCACTATTCCATAACTGTATTGTGCTTTCTCCCTCCCTCCCCCCAATCATTAAGTTGGCAAGTGGGAATACTGATGTCTATTTTATGTATTTATTTAAGTCTTAGAATTAAAAACAATCATTTAAAGATACTCTGACCAGACAACTTGTGCATCTAGCCAGTGTATGTGACAACATATTCCAGTCAGTTACCAGTATCTATTATCGCCTTATGTTGGTTACTTGCAGTACTGTCTTAAATTAGGTCCTAATTCAGCAAGACATGAAGGCATCTGCTTAAATTTCAAGAATGGATTTAAGTTTTGTGCTGAATTTAGATAGACTAAAGTATATTCTTAAAGTTAAAAATGAGAGCTTTGCTCAGTTGGGCCCTTACACATGAGTAACTTTAGAGAAGAAAGCTTAATCTTGTGATTGAGGCACAAGCCTGGATGTTACGAGATCTGGGTTCAGTTCCCAGTTCTGACACAGACCTACTGTGTGTGTCCTTAGGCAAGTCACTTAGGCCCCAGTGCTGCAAGCATCATTAATTCCATTGAGCCCTATGGGAATATGCACGTTTCAAGTTAAGCATATTCAACTTCAAGTGTTTGCAGGATTGGAGAATACATCTGCACAACACCTAGCACTGTGAGGCCTTGATCCTAATCCATGCTTTTAGGCGCTACAACAAACACATTTTACATAAGAACGGCCATACTGGGTCAGACCAAAGGTCCATCTAGCCCAGTATCCTGTCTTCTAACAGTGGCCAATGCCACGTGCTTTTGAAGGGATAAAAAGAGCAGGTAATCATGGAGTCATCCATCTTTTGTCACCCATTACCAGCTTCTGGAAAACAAAGGCTGGGGACAACTTCCCTGCCCATCCTGGCTAATAGCCATTGATGGACCTATCCTCCATGAATTTATTTAGTTTTTTTGAATCCTGTTATAGTCTTGGCCTTCACAACATCCTCTAGCAAAGCGTTCAACAGGTTGACTGCATGTTGTGTGAAGAAATACTTCCTTTTGTTTGTTTTAAACCTGCCTATTAATTTTATTTGATGATCCCTAGTTCTTATGTTATGAGAAGGAGTAAATAACACTTCCTTATTTACTTTCTCCACACCCATCATGATTTCATACCACCCCTTTGTCAACTCTTTTCCAAGCTGAACAGTCCCAGTCTTATTAATCATTCCTCATATGGAAGCTGTTCCATACCCCTAATAATTTTTGTTGCCTTTTTCTGAACCTTTTCAATTCCAGTATCTTTTTTTTGAGTGGGGGTGACCAGATCTGCACAATATTCAAGATGTGGCCATGCCATGGATTTATATAGAGGGAATATATTTACTATCTATCCCTTTCTTAATTATTCCCAACGTTCTGTTTGTTCTTTTGACTGCCGCTGCACATTTAGTGGATGTTTCAGAGAACTATCCACAAGGACTCCAAGATCTTTTTCTTGCGTGGTAACAGCTAATTTAGACACATACACACACACACACACACCCAATCAGTTTATATGCATAGCTGGGATTATGTTTTCCAATGTGCATTACTCTGCCTTTATCAACATGGAATTTCAGCTGCCATTTTGTTTCCTCATCACTCAGTTTGGTGAAATCCCCTTGTAACTCTTTGCAGTCTGCCTGGGATTAAGTATCCTGAGTAGTTTTGTATAATCTGCAAATTTTGCCACCTGACTGTTTATCCCTTTTTCCAGATAATTAATGAATATGTTGAACAGTACTGGTGCTAGTACAGACCCCTGGGGGATACCATTATTTACCTCTCTCCATTCTGAAAACTGACCATTTATTCTTACCCTTTGTTTTCTGTCTTTTAACCAGTTAGTGATACACAAGAGGACCTTCCCTCTTATACCATGACAGTTTACTTTGCTTAAGAGCCTTTGGTGAGGGACCTTGTCAAAGGCTTTCTGAAAATCTAGAAATTGAGATAGACTAGAGTATATTCTTTCCACTGGATCCCCCTTGTCCACTGCTTGTTGGCCCCCTCAAAGAATTCTAGTAGATTGTAAAGAGAAATCATGCCTCACCAAAAACCATGTTGACTCTTCCCCAACAAATCATGTTCATCTATATGTCTGATAATTCTGTTCTTTATTATAGTTGCAATCAATCAGTTTGCCTGTTACTGAAGTTAGGCTTACTGGCTGGGATCCCTTCTGGAGCCTTTTTAAAAAATTGGTGTCACATTAGCTATCCTCCAGTCATCAGTTTCAGAAACTGATTTAAATGGTAGGTTACATCCAATGAAGTGAGCTGTAGCTCACGAAAGCTTATGCTCAAATAAATTGGTTAGTCTCTAAGGTGCCACAAGTACTCCTTTTCTTTATACCACAGTTAGTAGTTCTGCACTTTCACATTTGAGTTACTTCAGAACTCTTGGGTGAATACAATCTGGTCCTGGTGACTTATTACTGTTTAGTTTATCAATTTATTCCAAAACCTTCTCTAATGACACCTCAATCTGGGACTGTTCCTCAGATTTGTCACCTAAAAAGAATGGCTTCGTTTTGGGAATCTTCCTCACATTCTCAGCTGTGAAGACTGATGCAAAGAATTCATTTAGTTTCTCCGCAATGGCCTTATTGTCCTTGAGTGCTCTTTTTTTTGTGGATACAGACTAACACTGCTACCTCCGATACCTTTAGCATCTCGATTGTCCGGTGGCCTCACTGGTTGTTTAGCAGGCTTCCAGCTTCTGATGTACTTTTTTTAAAAAATGCTATCGCTTTTTGAATCTTTGGCCTTCTATATGCTCACTACTTTTATATTTCCGTACTATTTAATAGTTATTGCATTTCTCTCTTTTCAATTAGATTTGCATAGGAGCACAATTTTTTTTAAAATACAATGAGCAAGAAAAGCCTCAATCCTGCAAACTCTTAAGAACATGCATATCTTTACTCACAAGTTAGGCACATGCTTCAATCTATACAGGACTAGGTCTGTAGTCTAAAATGTAAGTCCACCATCTCATTCTTAAAAGAGACCAAAGAAAACTCTCGAGTGATGAGTGTGTTATTTTGTTTTACTCTACTGTTAATGTTAGCGAACATTTGACCATAAAGAATTGCTTTAAAATTACAGTGTGCCACACTGAAAAAACATAAAACCTAATTTTTCAATATACCTCCATAATTTATCCCCAATATATATGTTAATGGAAATTAAATATTGTAAAATAGCACGTTAATAAGTTAATACTAGTGTAGTTAATTTAATGTTGATTCTAGGCTTTAATGGTATATTATATCTCTCCATAGATGGACATAGGTATGTTCAGATCTTTTTGGAATATAAGCTTCAGACTGAACTAAGAGTGGATACCTGCTTTCATCTTGGGCTTGTTCTCTTGGAAGAAAAAACACATTCAAATTTATGGTTTGTGTGTATGGGATAGAGGGAGAAGGAAAGCCAACAAACAGAGGCCTTGATCCAGCAGATACTCACACACATGCTTAATTCTGACCAGGAGTAGCCCCACTGAACTTTACGCAGGTCTGAAGTAAATGGGACTACTTCCATTGCTAAAGTTAAATATTTGCATAAACAAATACATTTTCTCTGTCTCATCTGTTTGCTTATGCTAGGAGCCTGGTATTGAATGCAGGTCTACCAGGTCCTGAGGCAGCAGGCTTAGCTGCTGCGCCACAGAGATGCACAAACCTAGCACCCCTGATCAACAGTCTTCATGCTAAATGCCTACAGACCCACAACAGCAACACCCTGGACCCCTGATTGGATGGACAGGCAGCACTCTCATATGGTATTGGGCTATATAAAGCCCCTAATAGATAGCTTCCTCTTCCTGAGCAACAGACCAGTTTTTGCTAGTTGCTCTCTAGACCACCTTGCCTGACCCTACCCTTGCCACCTCATGCCAGTAAAAGAATTTCCATTGTCAGATACAAGCATTTCAGGTAAGCTATGGATGCTAAAACTAGTCCTTAGTCTTTCTATGGTGGCATCACTAGTGGATGTGTCCATGGGATAGGTGTCTACCCATTTGGAATGTGCATCCACTAGTACTAAAAACACTTCCCCTCCACCCCCTGACAGTATAATCAATGTGTTCTCTCCGCCAAGGCTTATCTGGCCACTCCCAAGGATGGAGTCGAGTCACAGTAGTCGAGTCACTCTGGACAAATAAAACAAGATTGTACCTTACTTTCAATATCAATATCCATTTTTGGCCACCACATGTAACACCAGGCTAACCCTTTCACTTTAGTAATATCTGGGTGTGTCTGATGGAGTTCACCCCTTTTTATTTCACATCCTTGCTTTGGAAAGATGACCCATGCTCCCTATAACACATGCCCATCTTGCACACTAAATTCACTGTGTTGCCTGTAATAAGGTGTGAGTTCCTGATCACTTTTGGTCTGGTATTTGGGGAATCTGTTTTTAACTATCCTAAAAGCATTCAGATACACAAACAGTGAAAAGTAAAAACAGAGTCAGTGAAGAATCACAATGTTGAGGAATATCAAATTTCACATGGAGAGCATGTGTCAGACTGTTATGTTTTCCTGGGTACCACATCACCCAAGGGTGGTATTTTCATAAGTAGGCTAAATTTTGTGCCCACAACTTTTAGGGTTGCCAGATGTCCAGTTTTCGACAGGAAAACGCCCAGTCAAAAAGACTGGCAGCGCCAGTCGGCAGCATAGTGGGAACCCAGGGCTAAGGCAGACTCCCTGCCTGCCCTAGCTTCCCACGGCTCCTGGAAGCGGCTGTCAGGTCCCTGTAGCCCCTAGATGCATGGGTAACCAGGTACACTCTGTGTGCTGCCCCCACCCTGAAGGTTAGCTCCGCAGCACCCATTGGCTAGGAACCACGACCAATGGGAGCTGCGGGGGCGGTGCCTGCGGGTGTGAGGGCAGAACATGGAGTCTCCTTGGCTGCTGCTGCAGCACCCATTGATCATGGTTCCCAGCCAGTGGGAACTGTGGAGGCAGCCCTCAGGGCAGGGGCAGTGCGCAGAGCCTACCTGGCTGCCCATGCATCTAGGGACTGCAGGGATCTGGCGGCCAGTTCCCAGGAGCCTCGGTAAGTGTCACCGGAAAACCGCACCCCAAATCCCCACACACACCCCAACTCCTTGCTCCACCCAACCCAGAGTCCATTCCTGCACCCAAATTCTTTCACGGAGCCTACCCCTCTCCCCCCCACGCCCATCACCCTGCTCCAGCCCCCTCCTGCACCCCAAACTCCTCATCCCGAGTCCCACCTCGGGGCCCACATCCCCAACTGGAGTCCATCCCTCCCTCCCACACCCCAACCCCATTCCCCAGGCCGGAGTCCCCTCCTGCACCCCAAACCCCCTCATCCCTGGCCCCACCCCAGAGCCTGCACTCCCAGCCGGAGCCCACACACACACACACCCCTTGCACCCCAATGCCCTGCCTCAGCCCGGAGCCCTCTCCCACACCCCAAACCCCTCACATCCGGCCCCACCTCAGAGCCTGCACCTGCAGCCAGAACCCTCACCCTCCTCCCATACCCCAATTCCCTGACCCAGCCTGGTGAGAGTGAGTGAGGGAGGGTATGGGAGAGGGGATGGAGCGTGCAGGGTGGGGCTTCGTGGAAGGGGTGTTCGGTTTTCTGCAGTTAGAAAGTTGGCAACCCTAACAACTTTGTGCAAGAAGTTTTGCACTTGTAAGTACAGACAACCCTATCCTACATTCCTTGCACACCCAAAGCCACTTCTGAAGTCAATAGATCATATTGAATTTCTGTACATAAAAATTTCTTCACATTTAAGTCAGATACTTATACCTGTACTACCACTGATTTCAGCTGAGCAGGATTAGACCCTACATGACTATTGATCAACAAGTGTAAGTGCTTTTTCCACATCCAAATGCAGACTCTCCTGCCGGTATAAATGACTGCATCCACAAATCAAATTCACAGGTGAGAATGACAGTTATCCTGCACTTACACCAACATAAATAAAAGCAGAACCAGGCCCAGCAAGACCAGCCACTGAATGGAGGGATTGCTAGCTGGTTAGATTTTTAGTGTCTGACCACCAGTTGGCAGACAAAACATAATCCTAATATAGAAAGCAAAACCAATATGGATTGGATTTCACAATGTTCAATGTTACACCTTATTTGGCACATATATTTGTGACATGCCTGATGTTGTACATCAGTAACAGAGCTTCTTAAAAATAAAATCTTGGTGTATACTTGGACCAGAAGAGCAGAATCCTAGTGCCACTTATGTAACGTATTGGATTTGGCTTTACTTAATACTAGTCTTGTCAAAAAGTTACTTACACAAAGCTTCTGTTTCTGAGACAATTCCCCCTCCTCAGTTTCATTGCTATAAGTATTTTGTACAAAGCCTCTGCTTGAATTCAAGCAATCTTCCACAAAGCCTGCTAAATAGTATAGATGAAATGCAAAGGTAAAAAACCTAGTCATATCTTCCTGCTTTATCACTAATTTCTTATATCATAGTAGTGCATAGAAGTCCCAGTTAGGATTCGGGCCTAATCAGGCTAAGCATGAGTTTAAAAAAAACCAAAACCTATAGTGAGGCAGATTTGGTACCTAAAATATGAGTTGTGTTTTAAGTTGTACTTGTTTGCTTGTTTTTACCTTGGAAATACCAGAATGTCAAGTCCCTCTCCTGCTGGGACAGGGACACACCTCCCTGATTAGGGAGACTAGATGCAGAGGCAGAGGCGACCTCAGGAGACAGAGCAGTGAGTGGTTTCAGAGTAGCAGCCATGTTAGTCTGTATTCACAAAGTTGGAGAACATGGATAGCAGTGGAAGAGCTGGAAGGGACACAAAGTGCCGTTCCCTTACATGCCCTACGAGCACAGTCACGCACACCCAAAAAACATACATTCACAGCATAACATGGTGTAACTGGGGAACTTTTCAGAGAAGTCAAATCAAGGCTGTCTATGAAGTCATGACCCTTCCCCCCAAAAAAACAAGAGTCAATGTTTTCACCTACATATTCCCACTTTCCACTGTGACATTCCCCTGGTGTTATCTGGACCAGCGATCTGCTAGATCACTCCAATCCTTGACTCTGGGAACCAGCCTTACCCTGATCTGCTCTGAGAACCCCCACTCCCGGGCTGTTCACGCACAACCGCTAGCATGTAATCTGCTCCCAGCTACAAGAGTGAACACTTTTGGCCAGTCGCTGCTTGGATTGTGCAACTAAATGGCACTAGTCAGTATCTCCGGTCCCAGACACAACGCTAGGAACCTCCATCTTGGAGTTTCCAGTTATGCCCGCTGGACGCTGCAAGCTTATATGAGTTCATCAATTTAACAAAGAAATTGATATGTACCAGGCTTGTTATCCCAAGGGGAGTCTCTGGCATGCTTCAAACCAAACACACTGCTTCAGGTAGAACAAACAAATGTATTAACTACAAGAGGTTGACTTATAATCACCTAAAATCTAAGCACAACAAGTCAGATTTGGTCAAATGAAATAAAAGCAAAATGTATTCTAATCTGATCTGAACACTTTCGGTGCCCTTAGAAACTTAGATGCTTCTCACCACAGGCTGGCTGGTTGCCCTTCAGCCAGGCTCACCCCTTTGATCAGTGCTTCAGTCGCTTGGTGGTGATATCTGTAGATGAAGGTGGAAGAGAGAGAGAGAGCATGGAAAACATCTCTCCCTTTTATCATGTTCTTTCTTCCCTCTTGGCTTTGACCCCTGCCTTCAAAGTCAGGTGAGCATTACCTCATTGTGGTCCCAAACTGACCAAGAGAAGGGGGGTGACTCACGCGAGAGCACAGCAGATCCTTTGTTGCTGCTTAGGCCAGTGTCCTTTGGTCCTGTGAGGCTGGGCTGGGTTTGTCCCATATATGCCCTGATGAGGTGTGAACTGCCCCTCTGCTCTTGGAGAGTTTTGCCTGGGCTTGTTTTAAGCCATGAGGACACATTTGCAGCTTCGTAACTATATACATGAAATTACAACCTATAACAACAATGCTCATTGCATCATGAGCCTTCCGAAGACATCCAATATGACAAACTTTGCATTGGATATCACACAATCATATTAGAAGGATGAACATGGGGCTGCAGGGTGTTCCCCCGAGGTAGAGTGTCTCACCCACAATTTGTTATGGATGTCCACATGCTGATCCTGAATCACGCCTCCTCAACCCCATTTAAAGCAGGTTGTCCAGACAGAACTGACATCAGGTAGAACAGACAGAAGCCTGCATTTACTGCCCTTTACTACCTTAGCAATCCACTTATTGTGACTAAGGCAATGTAAGTCACTGATAGGAGCACACAGTTTTTTATTAAATGCTTGTCTAAAATGTACACTTCTAAAAATTTTACAAAACAAGGGTTAAAGGAGGTTTCATCTTTTGGAACACAGAAAAATATCTCTCAGAAGAATGGTTCTCACTTTCCTTGGGCCTAGAAGTTGTGGGGCTTTTCAGCTATTTCCATCTCTAGCATAGCTTGATGTTCGCAAAACCATGTAAACAGCTGCTCATGTTTCTAAATCTTTAGTCTTAAGAGAAACATTGTACATTCAGTGCAAAATGCAAAACAAAAAACAAACAAAAAACCTCCGCTAAGAGAAGATCAGGGAGGATTTGCACCATACAGGAACTTATTGGGCCTTTATCAAATGTAGCCATGGAATTGTATGTTTTCATTGAGATAAAAGTAAATATTGAAAATATTAGCAAGCAGAATTTATGAAAGGGGAGGGCCAAGACTAAATTTATATGTGCATCTGTTCCCCCATTGAACCCCAGGTTTTTAAACAAATAAGCCAGCCTGAGTTTTTTTTTTTTTTTTTTCCTTTCCACCAAGCCAGGTGGCCTTGATCTATTCACAGCTTATAAATCTCAAAAGGCAGTTCACTGTAGCTGTAACAGTCAACTCTCTACAACTAGAGAAGGGGGTGAAGGGAAGTTCATTTTTATGGTGTAAGTAATGTACCAACAAGATCAGTATTATTTTTGTTAACTGGAATGTAGGTTCATTGCCTGATTCTGTTAATAGAACTTTTTGATCTTATTCATCAACACATTTCACAAGAATATCAAATTACTTCACATTTATGGGGGGGAGGGGGAGTTTTCCATAATTCTAATTAGTCATTTTAATATAACATTAGTAGCAGTAAATTAAAATGGACTCAGGAAATCTACTTTACACAAACATTTTCTTATTAAATTAAATCTCCTTTTACTTTATTTTAGAATTATTTACCAGGAGATCAAAGAGCCTCTGTTCACTTGCTCATTTTTATATTAAAACCTAGGGAGAACTGGGATTTTAGTTTGAGATTCACGTATTGACTTTTTTCTGTTTTGGAAATTAGAATATGCTTTTCTTCACTAATATTATTTCCTTGAGTAATTAAAACACCTCATTAGAAGATGCACCAATAAAGGAGGCCTCCCCAAGAGCCTAAACAAGAGGCTGAGGGGGAGAAAATGCTTAGTTGTCAAAGCCAGTGTTTCCCAAACTTGGGACGCCGCTTGTTCAGGGAAAGCACCTGGCAGGCCGGGCTGGTTTGTTTACCTGCTGCGTCCGCAGGTTCGGCCAATCGTGGGAGCAGCGATTGGCCGAACCTGCGGATGTGGCAGGTAAAGAAACCGGCCCGGCCCACCAGGGGCTTTCCCTGAACAAGCGGCGTCCCAAGTTTGGGAAACACTGGTCTAAGCCATACAAAATTATTAATAGGATGTTTTGCATCATTTTATAGCCAAAATTAAAGCAGATCACTGTTGTTCACACACCAGTAATGTATTAAGGCTTAAGCAATTTCACACAGGATGTGCTCTAAAAATCCATTAATTTCAATGGAAAGACTCCCATTGACTTCACCAATTTCTTCAGCTGAACAAGCAAGCAAAAGGGCATACTGGATTTTTTGACTGAAAACAGCAGCCTAAAATCTGAATGTGGACATGGAGCCTGGCCACCTCCCTTGGAGGAGAGTGAGATGGCACAGATGGCAGCAGAGGCACTGAGAGTTAACTCTCCTCAGCTGAGCAACACCTGGGCAGATGGTGAAGGGCCTGAGTGGCCCTTGCTTGCAATGCCATCTGACAGAGCTTACAGACAGCAATCAAAGGCCAAGCATCACCCCCTGCCCAAGGATGAGAGGGAGAGGGAGAGGAAGAGGAGATGGCACAGCACCCCTACACTCCATTTTTTGAGAGAAGGGGACAAAAATACCTACTGGAAGTGGGGAGGTTGATCTGTTAACTGTTTGCATGAGTTCCTTTTTCCTTTCAGCATGTCTGTCTCCTCTGCAAAACTGTGTCACATCCCCTTTCATGCTGGCCTGAGTATCTTCAGGGTCAGTCCTGTATAGGCTGATGCCTCTTATTCCTGCACATGGGGATAAGTCATCTCTCAGAGGATCAAGATCTGGCTCAGGATGTATTACATAGATATAGCACCCACAAGCGCCAACCCAACTGCTGAGAGACCCTGTTGCATGGCATACACTTCACTCAAGCTAGAAAAAAAAAAAAAAAAAAACACAACATTTTAACGTAATCAGCTTTAAAAAACTGCAGGAACGAGGTTCACAAACTAGGGCTATGTCTACACTACTGCAGTAAGTTGACCTACGCTACGCAACTCCCGCTACGTGAATAATGTAGCTGGAGTTGATGTACCTTAGGTTGAGTTACCACGGGGGTCTATACCACGGGGGATCAATGGGAGAAACTTTCCCATCGACTTTACCTTGACGAGAAGAGTAGGGCGAGTACAGGGGTCGACTGGAGAGCGATCTGTTGCCGATTTGGTGGATCTTCACTGGACCCGCTAAATCGAGCGCCAGTGTATTGATCGCAGAGTGTTGATCCTGGCTGTAGTGTAGACATAGCCTAGGTGAGTTGCCAAGAACCACCTTTGATGTACTGACTATTTTATACTCCCATTGACTTCAGTGGAAGTTAAGGGTGCACAGAATCTTCCACGATCAGACCCTAATTTGGCAAAACCCTCAATCTCTGAAGTTTGCAACACCTCAGACTTCAGATAGTTCACCCATTCCTAATTGAAACAACTCCTTACGAAAACAACAATGTTGTGTTTATATGATCTTATGGTACTTGGTTATCTGCCAGCATTACTCTTTTAGGGAGTTGCGCACAATATAAAACCCACACACAGTTTTGCACAAGACAGAGCACTGAAATTTTTATAAAGGAACTTGGAATCAGTTCAGACTTTTACTGGATGAAAGAGAGTTTTAAAAGATGTCTTTACTGGTGTAAAATGTCGCCCCCTGGGGAAAAAAAACAAAACAAAAATTGAAGTTTAAAAAATATTGGCAAGCAGTTATCTATACTCTGAATGGGATAGTGGCAGGGGGAAGGGCACCTCCATTTTTGAAAAAGAGTTTTGTAAGACTTGGGATATTAACTCTTGCTGCCACAAACATTTATAGACATCTAATATATTTAGGACCAGGTTATCAAAGTTAGCCATACCTTATAATGGGAACTGTGCTTGAGTTACAGTGTAATGAGTGCTATTACACCATAGTTTTGCTTTTCTAACACCACCAATTCATATTACCGGGAGGTTACATGCATCACTATACTTTTACCCTTATTGTTCTTATGACACATACTACTAGAATTCAGCTATATTAGCCTCATTGTATTTACACTCTAGTTATTCTCAGTTATGTATTGCATGTTATTACAGTATGTTACCACTAATAATGATACAGAAATCAAAAAGCAGAACTAATGCAATTGCAATGTAACTACTCTGTAATTAGTCTCATTATAAAATGACCCAAATATTTGCATGTACTTATGTGTTTAGACATCAGAAAGCATGCATCCAAAATTGGTGTTTGTGCCTGGATGTGTCCAGTGTAGATGTCTCTGGAAGCCTTAGACATCCAAGGCTTTGGATTTTCTTAAATTGTGAAAACCTCCATAATACAAGCATTATTTAGGTCTGGACAAACTTTTCAAATGTGAGATCCTAAAGTTACACTAAATAACTGGCCTGATTTCCAGAGGATGATCATCTGCACTAATTAGGAATCTCCTTTATTTAGATGTCTAAATATAGATTTAGAGCCTAACTTTAGGATCCTACATTTGAACACATTGTTCTATTTATAGCTAGAAACTGTAACTATCTCCACATGTTAAATCAGAGCTAAATTCTGGTTGCCTCACTAAGGCAAATAGTTCCATTGAAGCTCAAAAAATAAAGGTTAGCCCTATTACTGTGGCTGTAGTTTTTATTTTATCCATTAAAAACCTAGTGTAGGGGTAGGGACCTGTTGGCTAGAGTCTGGATATCTTGCATGTTTGGCTTTGCATTATCAATGGTCTTTCACTTCTGGATCACCAGTTTGAATTCAACCCTGGTTAGTGTTGAACCAAAGATTTCATGGCTCTTCAGTGACCTGTCTGAAATCTGTGATGTCAATCCAATTCCTAATGGACAAATTAAAGTGATTTGGGAACACAGATAGTTGGCATTGTTGTTGGCAGCCTCACTGCCATATACTGAATTAACTCTCCAGTGCCTGAGAGTGAGCACGCACACCTAACTTCTAGAGGAAGATTTTGTTTATTGATTACCTGATTTCTAGTGACTGAAATACATACCAGTATTTAACTCAAACTTTAAAATGCACTACAGAAGTACTTTTATATATGTAGATAGAAACTCTCTTATTGTTTTCGCAAAAAGAAAAGGAGTACTTGTGGCACCTTAGAGACTAACCAATTTATTTGAGCATGAGCTTTCGTGAGCTACAGCTCACTTCATCAGATGCATACCGTGGAAACTGCAGCAGACTTTATATATACACAGAGAATATGAAACAATACCTCCTCCCACCCCACTGTCCTGCTGGTAATAGCTTATCTAAAGTAATCGTCAGGTTAGGCCATTTCCAGCACAAATCCAGGTTTTCTCACCCTCCACCCCCCCACACAAATTCACTCTCCTGCTGGTGATAGCCCATCCAAAGTGACAACTCTTTACACAATGTGCATGATAATGAAGTTAGGCCATTTCCTGCACAAATCCAGGTTCTCTCACTCCCTCACCCCCCTCCAAAAACCCACCCCCATACACACACAGACTCACTCTCCTGCTGGTAATAGCTCGTCCAAACTGACCACTCTCCAAGTTTAAATCCAAGTTAAACCAGAACATCTGGGGGGGGGTAGGAAAAAACAAGAGGAAATAGGCTACCTTGCATAATGACTTAGCCACTCCCAGTCTCTATTTAAGCCTAAATTAATAGTATCCAATTTGCAAATGAATTCCAATTCAGCAGTTTCTCGCTGGAGTCTGGATTTGAAGTTTTTTTGTTTTAAGATAGCGACCTTCATGTCTGTGATTGCGTGACCAGAGAGATTGAAGTGTTCTCCGACTGGTTTATGAATGTTATAATTCTTGACATCTGATTTGTGTCCATTTATTCTTTTACGTAGAGACTGTCCAGTTTGACCAATGTACATGGCAGAGGGGCATTGCTGGCACATGATGGCATAAATCACATTGGTGGATGTGCAGGTGAACGAGCCTCTGATAGTGTGGCTGATGTTATTAGGCCCTGTGATGGTGTCCCCTGAATAGATATGTGGGCACAATTGGCAACGGGCTTTGTTGCAAGGATAATTTCCTGGGTTAGTGGTTCTGTTGTGTGGTATGTGGTTGTTGGTGAGTATTTGCTTCAGGTTGCGGGGCTGTCTGTAGGCAAGGACTGGCCTGTCTCCCAACATTTGTGAGAGTGTTGGGTCATCCTTTAGGATAGGTTGTAGATCCTTAATAATGCGTTGGAGGGGTTTTAGTTGGGGGCTGAAGGTGACGGCTAGTGGCGTTCTGTTATTTTCTTTGTTAGGCCTGTCCTGTAGTAGGTAACTTCTGGGAACTCTTCTGGCTCTATCAATCTGTTTCTTTACTTCCGCAGGTGGGTATTGTAGTTGTAAGAAAGCTTGACAGAGATCTTGTAGGTGTTTGTCTCTGTCTGAGGGGTTGGAGCAAATGCGGTTGTATCGCAGAGCTTGGCTGTAGACGATGGATCGTGTGGTGTGGTCAGGGTGAAAGCTGGAGGCATGCAGGTAGGAATAGCGGTCAGTAGGTTTCCGGTATAGGGTGGTGTTTATGTGACCATTGTTTGGAAATGGCCTAACCTGACGATTACTTTAGATAAGCTATTACCAGCAGGACAGTGGGGTGGGAGGAGGTATTGTTTCATATTCTCTGTGTATATATAAAGTCTGCTGCAGTTTCCACGGTATGCATCTGATGAAGTGAGCTGTAGCTCACGAAAGCTCATGCTCAAATAAATTGGTTAGTCTCTAAGGTGCCACAAGTACTCCTTTTCTTTTTGCGAATACAGACTAACACGGCTGTTACTCTGAAACCTCTCTTATTGTTTTGATTCTCTTACCATTGTACAGTGTAGACAGTCTATATGTATGTGTTTAATACCATAGAACTGAACGTTCACTCGACTGTGAGAGATTGCCATTCTATTCAAATATTGCATGCTATGGGACTAAAATACAGACTGAATTTGGAGATGCCAATGTACAGCCAAAAGTCTGCCATACCCTTCTGATGTAGTCTTAAAAGATGGAAAAATAGCTCAGGAGGGATAGCTTGCCACTGTTATATTTACTCTAACTTAGCAAAATGCGCATTCCTCATTGCAGGCTATGCCTGTTCTGAGTTTGAAGGTCTGAGTTCAAATCATTTGAGTTATCCAAGCACAAAAAAAAAATCTGAAAAAATATCACAACTGGTGGAAAACACTGGTTTTTAATGCTTGACTAACTCTGAAATGGCTGAATGGACTTTTCAAGCTCCCTATAAATATTCCACTCTGGGCTATGAGCAGGCATGAGAAATTTCCATGCAAAAACAAAAAAAGGGTTGGGGAAGCAACTGAAAATAAAAGGACTTACACTAGAATTAAACTGCCATCTCAGCTGCCAGCTGCAGCATTCCTGAAACCATTAGACAATACAGTCAGCTAATGAAGCTGTAAAAAAACAAACAGCACACGAGCACACGTCCCTCACATAGTACACCTTAGCTTAATGCAAAAAGTTAGCATGGTTTTTAGCTCTCCTATCCTATCTAATAAATGCAATGGATCTGACCTCAGTTGCTAATTTCTTGTTTGCTACTATTAACTGATATGCTGCTCTTCATGTTTACATTTGTCTGGAGACTAATAGCAAAGCTTTCAAGAAGCAGATAGTGCTGTTAAAAATAAACAAACCAAGGTCTTCAAATCAAACTTTGCCATTGCAAATTAGCAAAATACAGTTTAATGTACAACCATTTTTTGGCCTTATGTTTAAGTGGAAAAATAGTAATTAACTCTTGATGGCAGATGAATCTGAACACAGTTTGAAGAATGCTATTTCTTGGATGACCCAAGTACAAATACGACCCCCATGAGAGCTGAAGCCCACTAAACTGATGCCACTATTAGTCCTCCAGCTTCCCAGCTCATAACAGCATTGCTGTAAATGACTGTTACTGAAGAGATACAGCTACTGTACCTGAATGCTCTAATAAAGACCGGTAGGGCAGGATGCCAGTTTGAGAGAGTTAGGATACACTTATAAGGATCATTCGTTACTGGGGAGCAATTGGATCTCATGACATACATGGAATTAACAATTCACCAGTTAATTTTCTTATATACATACCACATCATACTTGGGGTCTCCTGAAGTTTTACTCCAAAGCATATTGGCAGTGACCTTGGGAATGGGAACACTAAGCAGGGATGATTTAAGACTATAACCTTCCCAGTCACCCAGTCCATCTCCTACAATTGCATAGAGATGGATGTGGTATGATCCAGCTTATTTTACATGTTTTTGGATATTGTGCTAGGCCATCAATCAAATCTTCTATAGTACCACTAACTATTGTCCAAAGAAGTTGCCTGTTAACGTGGGACAGAACATAGCAGGAGAGCAAATGTTTTTTTGTTTGTTTTTTTAATTGCTTCCATGAATATTTGGAGTTGAATCTTAAGTTTAAGTTTCTGGCAACTACATACTTTACTATTGTGACTTTTACATCACCAGAACCCTAAAATGAGATAGCCAACAACTACGCATTATGGCTCTATTTATTCTGTTGGACACCATGTCTCCAATACTATTACACTTCACTCTGTTTGTAAAGCAGTATTATCTGACATTTTGTGGCCCTACCACCTTGTGCTGTGGTCTCAGCTCCCACGAGCTAGGCTAGGGCAATACTTAAAACAGGAAACTTTCAAATAGCTATTTGCTACAAATAACAATGATAATTCAGTATGCAGCTTGTGTGTGTGTGTGTGTGTGTGTGTACGTACGTACGTACAAGCAATGCCCTAGCATGACATTGGAGCAAGGTAATATTTTGAATGAACCCTGTAGCTAAGTTCCTTGTAGTTACCTGAATAGGGAGCTGTAATGACCACATTTTACCCATCTAAGCGTCATAACACAGGAATTATGTTATTGGATCAGGTGGATAAGCAACTGAGGGTTGTTTGCAAAGAACAAGGGACCCATTTCTGATCTGACAAACTCATTACACCAACCTATATTACCGAGTATTTATCCATGCGGGGTAACATGTAAAGTATCTAAAGCAGCAATTCTCAACCAGAGGTCCGAGTCCCCCTGTGGACCCGCGAGCAGGTGTCAGAGGGTCTGCCAAACAGAGCCATCATTGGGACCCAGGGCAGAAATCATAGGATTTGGGTGCTAATAGGAACAATATGGAAATTTGTAAAGACTTCTGTCAAGAAGGTAGGCTGCCCTATAATGGCTATAGTATGCATATTTCTTTAGGCAATAGTTCTTTAGAATTACTTTTGAAGATTTGTGGCTACATTTTTTTTTCCTAAAAGCTGAGCCTGTGTCTTTTCCCCCCTTGTGCCCACAAATGTGTCTTGTCTCCAGCACACTTATCTATAAGTATGCCGTGTCAGATATTCTCATATTACAACTATAGCTGGAGTGGGAGAGGAAAGTGGAAGGAATTCTGACCATGCGTTTTGTGTCAGGAGCACAGAGGACTGGATGCAAATTTTATGAATAACAAAGTTCAAAAAGGATTAATTCGGTTATTTATGTATGAAGATCTTCTAGCCATGGGAAATGGAAGAAAGAGTCCAGTCATGGGAGTAAACAGTAATCATCTGGCTGTAGAGATTGCTCAGCCACCTCTGTGACAGAATCAGGTAAGACAGCTGAATACAGGAATTCACATTTTTCAGGGAAATGCATTCAGAGCAGAGTGAAGAAATGAATTCCAGAATTAAACAGTGTACTGTGTCTATCTGGTTCCTTCTTGAATGCAAACTGCATACACCAGTATGCCTACAGACTGCTTCATTTTAAGTACTGTGAGAATTTGAAACATGGTGAGCAAGAAGAATGTAAATGTCCCATTTTATTTACTTATGGTCAAGAAATTTTCTTCTATTTGAGGATGAACACAAGAGTCAAGTGTGTGAGCTGAGAAGGCAAGATATGCATTCTGAATCTTCATATTATAGCTATTATTTTATTATGGTAGCACCTAAGGGCCCCAACTGAGATCAAAGCCCTATTGTGGCGGGCACTGTGTAGATACATAGAAAGCCAACCCCTGCCCCAAACAGTTTACAACCTAATGTGACCAGGGATGGCAGATTTGTATAATTTTTGGCGGTGCCCAGAATGGGTCTAGTTCCTCCCCTCCCCCCGGTAAGCCGATATATATTTTATTAAATAATGTAAAAATGGACTGGAAACCATAAACGTTTAACAGTTTCCTTTTAATGCACAATATCACTATTGTAAGAAAAAATTATTTAACTAAGAATATCAATGTTATTAATACTCTTCTGAATACAGAAACAACCCTCAAAAGCAAATATTTTCTAAAATTAACACACATAGCTGATTGTGATTCTTTTCTGTAACTGGCCGACATTAGTGCAGAAACATTTACCTGTGATTGCAGAGCAGCATACTTCATTACCGCTTCCTTGTGACAGGCGGATTTTTCGTGTGATGTAAAACCACACAACGCATGTCTCCAATCTTGAAATCCAGACGAAATAAATGTTGGTTTGGCCTTTGTAGAAAATATTAAGATCTTCTTTTCAGAACAGTTTTTGCAGACTGAGCAAAAAGCTCTGTTTAATTCACTATTGTATTCCAACCACTTAAATCCTGATAGCCAAGACTGCTGAAAACTTCTTTTCTTATCTTGTAGATTTGCCACATCTTTCTTTTGTATAACTTCAGTTTGAAAGCTGGGTATCGAACTCAGGCCCTCACTTGATGAATTACCCTTTTCTTCTTTTTCTCTGGGTAACTTTATTAAGAATTTATCCCTTGTTGATTGTTAGTGGTCCTACAAATCAAGAATTTGTTTCTGGGATAAAATGAAGCTACAGCGCACCGGCGCCACAAGATTTCAAGGGTCAATTAAAAGTGGAAAGTCAGAAGCAGCACTTACCTACTTCAGTATATTTTATTTTGTTGTACCTGCTGTGTCGAAGTGGGAATGTTCTTAATGTTTTCTCTGAATACTGTGTGGGTGCCTCAGTTTCCCCTATGCTTTTCTTAAGGATCTAGGTGGTGGGATAAGGGTGTGTGATTGTTGTAGAGCCCTAGAGAGCCAGTGTGATGCTATCTGCCACACCGTGCACTTCCTGCAGTGAGTCTGCCCAGGCAGGGCTCCTGGGGAAGCCAGAGGGCCTTGCACCCCAACTCCACTGTCAGACGTGACTCTCAGCCAGCCGGTAAAACAGAAGAAACACAGTATAAAACAGAGCTTGTTGTAGGTACAGAAAACAGGACCCCTAAATCAGTTCCAACTTGGGGGGTGGGGAGCCTAGACCCAAGTTCTGGGCCTCTCCCCGTTTCCCCAGCCAGCTCCAAACTGACACTGCCTCCGGCCCCTCCTCTGACCTTTGTGTCTTTTCTGGAGGAGGAGGCCACCTGATCTCTTTGTTCTCCAACACTTTCAGTTGGCACCTTGGCCATCAGTTGCCAGGAGACAGAGTGTCGGCCATTCTCTCTGTAGACAGCATCCCACTGGCTCTCTAGGGCTCTACAACAATCACACACCCTTATCCCACCACCTAGATCCTTAAGAAGTGCATAGAGGAAACAGAGTCACCCACACAGTATTCAGAGAAAACATTAAGAACATTCCCACTTCATAACACCTGTATACAACCAATTATAGACTTTAAAGGGTGTAAAATAATCAAGTATTGTGCTAAATAAGATCATACCCCAAACTGATCGCCAAATTTAAGTTGCATGTTTTTCCCCTCAGGTGAGGGCTCTGGGGTGTGGCTGGGGATGAGGGGTTCACACTGAGGAGGGGGCTCAGGGCTGGGACTCAGGGTTGGGGTGCTGGGGGCACAGGCTCTGGGGTGGGGCAGGGCTGGTGACGAGGAGCTTGGGGTGCAGACAGGCTGCCCCAGGGCTAGGGTCAGAGAGGACTCTTTCCCCCCCCCCCCCCGCCCCCGCAGCAGCGAGCTCCAGGTGAGGGACCCCCTCCTCTTCCCCCCCCCGCACACTCACGCTGCACGTGCTCCTAGGGCCCCACTCAGGTCCAGGAAGCCCCCTCGCCTCCCCTACGGTGGGTAGTGGGAGGAGGGTGGGGGCTGCCATCATGTGTGGCCTCCCATGCTGCTGACCCTGACCATAGCCTCACGGGGGGGTGGGGCTGCCCCTTGCCCAGTGTGGGGCAGGAGTGGTGGCTGCGCGGGGCGGGGGCGGGAGATCACAGGATCAAATACTCACCGAAGCCCCAGCAGCTGCTCAGGTGAGTGAGGTCCCCTCAGTCCCCTCGGAGTCTCCTCCTGGGGGCGGGGGGGGGGCTGCCAAGCACGTGGGTGCCCCCTCCCCCTCCCCCGGTGCAGCAGTCAGCGGCCTGCCTCCAACTGCCGCCGGCGTCTCCTGTTACCACAGGCAACAGCAGCCGGCGGCTGCGCGCGCGCTCTCCTTCCGGCGGCAGCCACGCTCCGGGGGGGGCCTGCTCCAGGCGGGGCCGGGGGAGAGACCCAGCTCCAAATATTGGGGGGGCAGGGCCCCCGGCTCTGAATATTCCTGGTGCCAGGGCTCCAGGAGTCCATGTAGCGCGCTGCCTATGAATGTGACAGCAGGTGGGAGAAAGGGACGACCACTTTTCCTCAGTTTAGGGGCGGGGGCAGACTGAAGCATAAAAATTTACATCCCGCTTCCTCACAGGCACTATTCACGTGCTTAATTTTAAGTACTTAAGTGTGTTGGTTTACTAAGGCGCCTAAGAGACTTGCTAAGATCATGCAGTCTGTGGCAGAGCCAAGAAATGAACCCACATCTCTTGAGTCCCCAGTCTAGTACCTTTTCAAACACTTGCTGTAAAATAGTAATTGCTCCTAACAGTGAAGTGTAAACTTTGCAAAAAAAAAAAAAAAAAGTCTTTACTGTCTGTGTCATCATGCATACAAGATGTCAACTGTATTAATTTTAGAGACTAACCCATTTATTTGAGCATAAGCTTTCGTGAGCTACAGCTCACTTCATCGGCTGCATACTGTGTGTATATAATGTCTTCTGCAGTTTCCACAGTATGCAGCCGATGAAGTGAGCTGTAGCTCACGAAAGCTTATGCTCAAATAAATGGGTTAGTCGCTAAGGTGCCACAAGTACTCCTTTTCTTTTTGCGAATACAGACTAACACGGCTGTTAAAATTAATACAGGTTTCAAAGTAACAGCCGTGTTAGTCTGTATTCGCAGAAAGAAAAGTAGTACTTGTGGCACCTTAGCGACTAACCCATTTATTTGAGCATAAGCTTTTGTCAGAGAACACTTCAGTCTCTCTGGTCACTTGATTACAGACCTAAGAGTGGCAATATTACAACAACAACAAAAACCTTCAGCAACAGACTCCAATGAGAGACTGCTGAATTGGAATTAATTCGCAAACTGGACACCATTAAATTAGGCTTGAATAAAGACCGGGAGTGGATGTTCATTACACAAAGTAAAACTATTTCCCCATGTTTATTTCCCTCCCCCCCCACTGTTCCTCACAGGTTCTTGTCAACTGCTGGAGATGGCCCATCTTGATTATCAATGCAAAAGGTTTTTTTCCCCCTCTCCTGCTGGTAATAGCTCACCTTAACTGATCACTCTTGTTATAGTGTAACACCCATTGTTTCATGTTCTCTGTGTATATAAAATCTTCCTACTGTGTTTTCCACTGTATGAATCTGATGAAGTGGGTTTTAGCCCACGAAAGCTTATGCTCAAATAAATTTGTTTAGACTAAGGTGCCACAAATACTCCTGTTCTTTTTGCGGCTACAGGCTAACACGACTACTACTCTGAAACCTATCCTGGTATGGTTTCATGGTTAACATTTGCTTCTCTTTACACTACATTATTGTAGCAGCATTAAAGATTTTCAAAATGGACTTTATCCTCCTTTTGAAATACTGGAAGCCGTGACTTGAATCACTAGCCTTCTTTACAGTTAAACTGGAAGAGATTCCTCCATGCCCCTAGCTCAGACCTGGTAATCTGTTTTCCTGCTGGGGGGGTCGGGGGGGAGAAGAGCTAGTAATGTAACTCTGGCCCCTGCAGAGGTTAAGTAAGCTGCAGTAGTCTTGAATTTGGGAATTGTGTGTCTGGCTAGAATCCCAGACTCACGCTCCAAAATGAGTCTGCTACTTTGAACACATAAAGGAAATGGTTTCCTTAGCAACAGTATCTGAGGAGAAGAAAGTGTGTTTGACAGGTAAGTGCATATATGGCTTCTGAGAAAGATAGCAGTGCCCCACTGCCTAGAATACTGTTATCGCTCCTACATGGTCAGGAAGCTTTGGACATTGGGAGGGGATTATTTTGTCTCTAGGAAAGCAAAAAATGGTCACAGACACAAGCTTAGACTTTGTTTAGTTACAATATTTACACCTCCTGCAGATTGCAGTTTTGAGTAGTGACAGATATTAAGCAGCAAAGACATTCACTCACAAGGGCTTCTGAGGAACAGCTCTGCCAGCATGCAGGAATTGCAGAGGAGATACTCCCTGCTGAGCCTAATGCTACCTTTTCTATAGCTGCTTGGCAACAAAATGAAATCTACTCTCACTCAAGTGTTTTCAGTGACATCCTCGGAAAGCAAATACTGGTGGTGCCAGCTTATTATTTAGTGGGGGCTACTGGTAATTGTTTCTTCCCTTCTTGCACAATTTATATTCAATATAATGTTATGCATTTTTACCACAGTATTAGTACTGATTTACCATTTAGTAAATCACTAGTTACAAATATAATCTGGCCTGTTAAGGGTCAGTGTAAATCATGACCAGTACACATTTCATATAGCTCTCTCTCTAAGTCAACTCAAATATGAGTTTTGAATTTCTTTCTGAACTCAGTCGTGGCATCATTTTTATCTCTTGTGGGAGTGAATTCCCTAGTTTAGGGCCCAGCTCCTGAGAGTATTCTGTCTACCTTGTTAGTGAGTCTCCCCTATTAGCCATAGGTTCATGGTTCCAGTGGATTACAGCTGTTCTGGAAGGATATGATCATGATGAGAGAAGCAATTTCCTAGGTAGCTAGGGCTGATCCCATGGAAGACTTTGAATGTCACCACAGCACTCAGATTGGACTTTGCATTTAATAGGGAGCCAGTGCACAGAGCTTTCCGAATGACTGCATGTGTGATCAAGAGAAAAATCAGGGCTGTGTGATTTCAAGTGATAGATCTGTAAAAGCCAGGCTGGATTAGCTTTTTGTGGGCCCAGCACCAAATGTATTTGTGGGCCCACCCCCCAAGGAATGATTGTAAAAGAGGCTGGAGGCAAGAGCACAGTGGAGTGGGAGTTACAGTTGGTCCCTGGAGTAAGGGAGGGGCAAGGGTAAACTGCAAGCACAGCAGGGCTGGGGTGGGGGTAAACAGGATTCCCCCCCCACCCCTGCCCACAGGGTGGATACCTACCTTCTCCCTGGTTCTAGCCTATTCTCTTAGTCTCTCTCTGCACTGAGTTGCCCCTCCTCCAGTGTGACAAAGTGGGAATGTTCTTAAGGTTTTCTCTGAATACTGTGTGGGTGCCTCAGTTTCCCCTATGAATTTCTTAAGGATCTAGGTGGTGGGATGGGGGGGGGGGTGATTGTTGCAGAGCCCTAGGCAGGTGTGATGCAGTCTGCACAGAGAATGGCTGACACCCTGTCTCCTGGCAACTGCTAGCCTGGGCCCCTCCCCTGCAAGATGCCAACTGAAGGTGTTGGAGAACAAAGATCAGGTGGCCTCCTGGCCTGGGAAAGGGACAGAGGAGGAGCTGGAGGGGGTTGCAGTTTGGAGCTGGCTGGGGAAATGGAGGGAGGTCCAGCACTGGTGTCTAGGCTCCCTACCCCCCAAGACGGACCTGACTGAGGGGTCCTGTTTTCCATACCTACAAGCTCTGCTTTGACTGTGTTCCTGTTGTCTAATAAACCTTCTGTTTTACTGGCTGGCTGAGAGTCACAGTGAATCGCAGGAAGTGGGGGGTGCAGGACCCTGACTCCCCCACACTCCATGACATCCAGCAGCAGCAGGACAGTTCTCTTCCAACCCTGTGGGGTGGGTGTTGGGAGTGGGAGGAGCGGAGGCTAATGTGGTTACTCCTATAACTGAACTTTTCGTTTGCAGTCAGCACTGCTAACCAGACACTCAGGTCCCATTTTCTACTGGAGTTTCCAGTCTAAAACTGGATACCTGGCAACAGGGGTGTCACAGAAGCCTGAGTGGGGGAGGAGGGGCAAGCAATCATTTTTTAAAAGTGAGAGGGTTAAGCTTTAAGCAGTGAGAAGCAAGGTGTGGGTGGGCAGGCTAGGAAGTGGAGAGGAGCTAATGGGCAGGGCCATGTCTGCTGTACGGCCCAGGTAGGTTGGGGGGGGGGGGGGAGGAAATCAGCTGACACAGTATCCCCAGTCCAGATGACATGACAGCCAGTAGTGGATTTAGAGAGTTAGTGGGGCCCCCCAGCCCTGTGCTCAGCTTCATTCTTAGGGCCCCTCCTTGGGACCCAGCCAAGAAAAATAACATTCTTTATCCTCCTCCTATAAGTAAAAAGAAAAAGGAGTACTTGTGGCACCTTAGAGACTAACAAATTTGGTGCCACATGTACTCCTTTTTCTTTTTATGGATACAGACTAACACAGCTGCTACTCTGACTCTTATAAGTAATAACAAGTAAATGAAAATAAAGTGAGGTACCTTGATTTTTCAAGTGGTCTGTGGGAAAAATAAGTTGCACTAAAAGAACAATCAGAGGGTCTCAATGGACCACTTAATAATCTTTCCAAATATTGTAAAAAAACATTGGGGTGAGGGCAGGAGGTTGGAGTGTGGCGCGCTTACCTGGGGCAGCTCCTGTTTGGTGCAAGGGGTGCAGGTGGGAATAAGGTTGGGGGGGTGCAGATGTGGGGGGGGTGCAGGAGTCAGGGCAGGGTGCTGGAGGTGTGTGTGAGGGGGTACAGGGGTCAGGGTGGAGGGGTCAGGTCAGGGAGCTGGGGGTGTGGGCTGGGGTCATGAGGGTGCTCATGGCAGGGGGCTGGAGGGGGCAAGGCCCCTCCCCCACCTCTTCTCCTCCTTGGAGCGGCGAGCGCACTGAGGCTCCACTCTTCCCCCTCCTTCCTGCTGGCAAACAGCTGATTGGCAGCAGGGGGAGGGTGGAAAACGTAGCATGCTGGCGAAACAGGTGGGGGGGAGGAGCTTGGCTGCTGGCGGAGGCTGCCCTGCTGCAGCAGGAGCCGGAAGCACCAAATTTCTGTCCCCATAAGGGGGCAGGTAAAGAAGAGCCAGCTGGGCCGGGCCCCCTTTGGACCGTGGTCCTGGTGCCATGGTAAATCTGGTACTGTGTAAAAGCAAGAAGTTGCCCCTTATATATTCTGGGTTTCTTCTAGGAAGGTTTTGAACCATTTTAGGGTGTTTAAGGTCATCCCTTCAGTTTCTTGGAGGCAAAACAAGAGTGTTTGATCAATACTAATGTGCGGCAGTAAGGTCCAGCAGCAAAAGTATGAATTTAATTTCCTTGTCTATAAGAAGAAAGAAGTCATCCACAGGACCAACAACTGTTGTCTATGACCTGGTAAATCATGTCTCTACTAGGCAAAAACGGTGTGTGGTTTGGTTCCCTCCCCCCTCCATGACCAGCTAACAGGTTTTACTTTGACTTTATCTTAACCAGCTAAGATGTGCTAACACTAAAACTGCCTTGTATATGCTAGGATTTAAACATGTTAGCAACACACCCTTTTTTCCTCTCCTGTGAAGACAAGGCCATACTCCAAAAGAATTAGATTACTGTCTGCTAAAAAGCTGTGCTGGAGACTGACACTTGCTTAGAAATGGATGGTGGTATTTCGAACAGTCTAGTGTTAATTACGGCTGTCTACAGTAAGTCCTAGGCTGGTGGCTGATGCCTCTGACACTGAGCCAGCAAGGGTTAAACAACCAGCAGACTAAGTGACCCCCCACAACCTTTAAGGACATATTAGAGAAGTATTGAAATGGTAAACAGGGCAATTTCTTGTATATAGTTATCAAAGCCATGTTATGTAAACCTGCATTGTTAGAGTATTATGAATAGATACCAATTGTATCTGTCTGGGTTTATCTCTATCTTGTTAGAGGTTAACACTGATCTAATTAGTTTGTAGACACTAACCTTCTTTTGTCTGTTTCATTACTATATTATATTGATTCAGATATCAAAAGGGATATTAACATTTAGGTGAAACCAGTGGTGCAATAATTGTCTCTTTGAAGTGTCTATGAACTGCTTGAATGGTTAATTGCCTTATGCTAATCAACAGAACGTGTTACCTGTGTATATATAGGAAATAGAAGTTTAGTTTCAAAACAATAGACACTGTCTATTCTTCATCCTGGAAGGCCCCTGATGTGATGTCTACTGTCAAGAGGCTATTAGCCCTCTAGAGACCTATAAAGGAAGCTTCAGGCCTGATCCTCACAATCTCAGCTCTCCTTAAACTTTGTCAGAAGAAGTTCAAGCTGCAAGACTGAGGTCTCCAGGCCTATGCTGGAATATCCCTGCAAATTCTCATGAAAGAATTTGAGCAAACTCTACACATTGATTGCCTATTGGACTATAACCCACTGAATTGATTCTGGAAGGACTTATAAATCAGCATCCTCACCATCTCTACTATGAAATTGACTTAAGAACTTCATTCATATTTGTATGTATAATCTTTTAACCACAGTAGCTTTTTCTTTAGTCAATCTTAGATTAGTTAATAAGAATTGGCTATCAGCATGTATTTGGGTAAAACCTGAAATAGTCATTGACCTGGTGGCAATGTGTTCGATCTCTTGGGATTGATAGAACTGTTTGTGTGTTATTTTAAGTAATCCTCACTACATTTGACTTGGCTGTCTGGGTGGGAGCCAATAACTGGATTGCTTAAGGGAAACTATATTTTTGGCTTTTGTAACCAGTAAGGTATTACAGAAGCTGTTTTGTGACTGGCTTGGTTAATCTAATTATAATAAACCACCAATTTTGGTGATTGTTTGCCCCATTCTTTGGCCTTTGCCCTGATTGAGCATTCTCAGTGTGGCCCGATGGACAAATATAACTAAGTCTCTCATCGTAAGGTGTTTTCTTCAGCCATTGTATCACTTTTCAGAGTAGCAGCCGTGTTAGTTTGTATTCGCAAAAGTACTCTTTTTCTTTTTGTATCACTTTTGTGACTTTATTGCATCCTCTCCCATTTTTCCATCATCCTTTTAAAAATGTAAACACCAGAACTGTACACAATATTGCATTATCAGTCTCACCCATGCCATATACAGGTAAAAATCACCTCCCTTCTTCTCTATTGTTTATACATCCAAGGATTTGAAGTATTGCATGGGAAGCTCATGTTTAGTTGCTTGGCCACCAATCTTTTCCAGAATCACTCTTTCTAGGATTCTGCTTCTTCCCACCAACTCTATAGGTATGGTGTGCAATCTTTGTTCCTAAATGTATAAAGACATAGCTATCATAACTAAGTCTTCCCTAGTAACCTAAATTGTGACCCTTTTTCATAAGCACTTGGAAAAAACACAAGGACCTGATTCTCAATGCTTTGTATCTTGTGTAGTGTTTGCACTCTATATCGGAGGTATCAGTCCTCATCCTGCAAAAAGAAACCTACACAATACCTTCAAAAGAGGAGCCTGGGGACTCAAATTTCATAGTTTTGCTAGACACTGAAAATCATGGTCTTCAGACAATATTTATGGCTTTTTACAAATAATTTGTTACTCACTAATCTCCCTTTTTGTCCTGTCTACATGAGTGTCTACGTGGGTGTTAGTACATTCTACAGGACCATTCAAGCTGAAGTGGAATGCTAACTACTTCTGCCAAACTATCTGTTTGATCCAGGAGTGTGCACAAGTGGGGTGGGTCAAGCAGGTGTGCCCCCACTCCCAATAATCATCCGGGGCACAGAACTTCTGTCCCTGGAGCTACAGAGGCAGAAAAGATTGAGCTCCTGCTGGGGCAGTGTGGAGGGAAGATCAAGCTCCTGCCCAGAGCAGGGTGGAAGATCGGGCTCAGGCCAGGGCCAGGGAGGGAGGAGCAGCAAGCTTCCTGGGGGAACGAGAAGGGGCAGTGAGCTTCTGTGCCTCTCCAAAAGAGGTTGTGCATGCCCCAGTTCAATCTTCTATTTGGCTGTGATGCTCAGAGTACTTTTCCCAGACTTGAAGAGCTCTGGGAATCTTGAAAGCTGCTCTTTTACCAACAGAAGTTGGTTCAATAAGAGCTATCACCTCACCCATCTTGTTTCTCTAATATCTTGGGACTGATATGGCTTCAGCAACACTGCATACTTGCATCTTGGGTAGTCATTTAGAATTTCACACCCACTCCGTAAAAGTATATCACATCAGAGTGCTAGAGGTACACCCATTTTACCCAGATGTAAATAATTTTACAAGATGCAAGGCAGAGACTCAATACCATGTCCTCTGCCCACCACATGGTCACATAAGGGATGACCTGGCATACCAAAATCCAAACTCCTATTTTACAAATGGTCTAAGGTATATTTTAACACTTTGCTTATATAATTAACGACTGCCCTGTACACAGATCTTCCAGGATACTGTGCAATGGGCCATTGCTTTCATGGAAATGTTTGAGGAAACATTTTGCAAACTTTTCCATGAAATTAAGAGTTTAGACGATAAATAAGTTACATAAAAATTAATTGGATCATATATATTTACACATACACAATCGGAGTAGCATCTGCCACTATTGTTAAGAATGCATCACGGTTTCAATCCTAAACCACAACTGTAGTTCAGTCACTTGTAACTTTCCACAGCTATCTGCGGGATGTCCTTTTCTCCAAACAAAGAAATGTTTTTGGAAAATTTGAGAGGGGAAAGAAAAACAAAAACCAAACACCCACCAAAACACGGTTCAGTAGCAGATTGAATTAAATATCTGCACTATCCTTTAAAAGAGTGACCTTGTTTTAAACAGTTCTCCTGGCAAAATGGCCAGAGGTAGAAAGTTGAGATTTGGCTTGGAAACTGTGGTTTTCTACATTGATGACTTTTAAGTATTGCAGTGAGTATTGGTTTTCATATGACAGTTTGAACTTTACAAAATATCACATTCAGCATACACAGTAGATTTGGTATCTTGCTAACTAGTAAAGAGCTCAGCTAAAGGAGACCACTCCATGCATGCATGGCTCTCAAAAGAGAGGACAAAAAGGGTAGTAGGGGATATCAAGCCTCCTGTATAACATTTGACAGCAAAATATTTTGTAAATATATAAGAAGTTCTAAACTCTATTGGTACTTTACTACATTTATTCTGAAAAAACAGGCTTCCTTAGTTATCATGGCACATCCCAAAGCAATTTAGCCTCATTGCAGATCCCCTAGTATCATGAGTGCAAATATACAGGGCACAGAAAAGTTAACTGACATCTAAAAGATAATTTGAATGTACAAGATTATGAATTTCCAGGGCTGGAAGCCAATGCTGTATAGCCCATTGGGACGCTCTTCTTTCCAATAGTATCAAGCTACTGGTTGAAAGTTTCAAAGCAGATTAATATTCATTGGAGTTGTGTCTTAAATATTCTAGATGTCTTTAAAAATCTCAACCTGCATTTCTAGCCCTTTTGGGTCCTGAGAGAGCAGACATGAAATCTGTCACTGGTACAGGACAGTATTACCTTTCCTGGGCTCTGTCTACTGTAATTTGAGTGTGGAAGGAGAATAAAATATTGCTCTAATGTAACAAAATTTTACAAAACAATGGGAGCTGCTTGAAGCTGCATAAGGGTTTTGAACCTGGGAGGTTGGATTATTAAGCAGAATGCAAGTGAGGATATCTACAATGCCTGATAAATAAACCTTGTCACATGAGAAATTTGTCACATGGATATCAATGTGTAGTACATTGCAAATGTTGAAAGGCATTTTGTAAAGTACAAGGTTCTCAAGAGCAAAGTGTCTCCAAGACTTAAAGTGCATACAATTAAATATCCACATAACATGGAGTGTTATTACTGTTTTTACTGTATAAGGTAATGCTTAATGTTGTAGCTCCTACAATGTTGTGGGTTGTGGCTGTCCCTCAGTATGAGGATGTCTGCTGGGGGGAAAAAAAGAGTCAGACTTTGATGGCTGAGGTGTCCAATCCATGCTTTACAGGTATTTCCACATGAGGCTTGTGGTTGCTTGGAGAGAGCATCACTGCTGGCCAGGATGCTGCACCCTTTCCCTCCTCCTCTGCCATTTCCCAGCCTCTTGAGCAAGGCGATTCTCTTCAAAATCAGGCTGAGGCTTGATGTATGTGATGACGCCATTGCAGTCTATTGCCAGCCGGCTCTTCCCAGTTCATGGGGTCAGTGCCTCCCTTCTTAAGATCTACTTTCAGTGTGTCCTTTTAGCATTTCCTCTGTCCCCCACGGGTCCTCTTATTGTGATTAAGTGGAGAAAAAAAAAGTTTTAGCTGCAGAGAGAACACTGATATTGGTGTGATGATCTTCCCATCTAATTACAGAGAATCTTCCTAAGGCAGGGCTGTTGGTACCACTCCAGATGCTTAAGATGGCTTCAATATGTCACCCATGTCTCACACCAATAAAAAGGAGAGGGGATGACTATTGCATTGTAGACCAGGATCTTAGTTTCCATCTGCAGATCTCTGTCAAAGACATGATTAAGCAACTTTCTGAAGGCAAAACGGATCCTATGTTCAATCTGTACATCAAGATTGGCTGTCTGGGAGAGGTGACTACCGAGGTAGGGGAAATGCTCGATGTTTTCCAGGGGTTCACCACTGATGACAGTTTGTGGGAGAACAGGGGCAACTTGTGCTGGAACAGGCTGGTGCAGCACCTTAGTCTACCAGATGTTGAGGGAAAGTCTCAGGCTCTGAGAGGCACCTGAGAAAAGATCTATGGTGAATTGTTAGTCAGCCTCTGTGTGCACGTGGATATCACAGTCATCAGCATACTGAAGGTTGGTAATAACAGTCCTGGTGACTTTAGTTTTAGACTGAAGATGCCACAGATTGAAGAGCTGGCCATCTAAGCGATACTCAATCCTAATTCCAGAAAAAAAAGGCAGTCACACATAAGAATCAAGATTACGGCAAGGTAGATGCAGGGGGGTGGGGGGGAAAGGGTTGGAACAATACAGTCCTGCTTAATACCAGTACACATGATGAATGGGTCCATCTCCACACATTAGAGGATGGTGATGGTTATCCCATCATAAAATAGCCTGAAAACACAAATGAACTTCAGTGGACAACCAAACCTAGAGAGCACCTTCCATAATTCTTCATCACTGATGGAATCAAAGGCCTTAGTTAGGTCAATAAATGCCAGCAACAATGACTGGTATTGTTCTCTACACTTTAGATCTGTCATGCAACAGAGAAAAAAAAAAGCCAAAAACAGTGGTGCCCAGAGATGGGCAGAAACCACACTAGGATTCTGGGAGAACATACTTGACAACAAGGAGGAGACTGTTCTGAAGGATGCGAGCAAGGATCTTCCCAGCAATGGAGAGGAGAGCAATGCCTTGGTAATTCCTGCACATTGACTTGTCCTCTTTCCTAAAGAGGACACAGTATTGGCATTCTTTAGGTCAGGTGGAATTTCCTCATTAACGTAAATTATAACAAGTTGAATTTTTTGCATGAGTGCTATTCCACCAGCTTGAAGACCTCCAAGGGAATGCTGTCTGGGCCTGGCGCCTTTGTTTTTTCTAGTCTGAGTGATGGCTCAAACTTACTCAGCAGATGGGAAGTCAGCAAGAGGTTCTATTACGGAATGCTGAGGAATGGACTTAGTGGTGGTAGCTGGGACTTCTGATTCTCTGTTCAATAAAAATCTCAAAATGCTCCTTCCAACATTGTTTGAAGGCTACATTGTCCTGAAGAATGATGGAGCGGTCCTGGGATCTCAGAGGAGTTGTGCCACTTGAGCTTGGCCTGTAAATGGCTTTTGTTGCTTGAAAAAAAAAAAAAGCTTCTCATGCCATATTGATCAGCGAAACTCTGGATCTCCGTGGGCTTTGCTTGCCATCACTATTCTTGATGTCATGGAGCCGCCTTTGAACTGTAGCATTAAGCTGATAAATCTCTTGTTTTTGCTGGTTAGAGGGTTCACTTTGCCAAGTGCAAAATGTGCTTCTCTTCTGATGAATATGTGCCTGGATTTCCTCATTGTTCTCAAACCAATCCTGATGGTGATGAGTGGAATATCCAATCAGTTCACAACATGACTTGAGAATAATGGTCTTGAATGCCTCCCAATGTTCTTGGATGTCACTGATGTTGTCAGGTAGATTAGAGAGCTTCTCACTGAGGTGTTGAAGAGTATCAACTAGTGTGATTTTGAAGTGCCTTGATAGTAAATCTCTTCTGTATTTCTTTTGGTTGTTTATGGTGTTGTGGTGCAAGCCACATGTTCATGATTGATCTGACCAAACAATGGTCTGTCCAGCAGTCATCTGTACCTCTCATGGCTCAAGTAATATGCACATCAGTATGATCACAGGCTCTGACAAGGACATAGTCAAGAAGATGTCAGTGTTCAGAATGTGGATGTTTCCAAGTGATCTTAGATTTGTCCCTCTGTCTAAAGATGGTATTTGTGATAAACAAATCATGCACTACACATTTGCAGAGGAAAATGCTATTAGAGTTGACTTCCTTCACCCCTACTTTCCCAGTGATGCCTATCCAGAGTTTGGGGTGTTTCCCTACTCTTGCACTGAAGTAACCCTAGGATAAGCTTGTCTTCCTTGTCTGTGGCAGTGAGAACTCCATCAAGAGCACAGTAGAACTGCTCCCTGTTGTCATCACCATCTAGTGACTGTGTCATACTGGTTGTTACTAAGCTTAAGATAAAGTTAATACCCATACGGAGTTCTAAAAGCGGTCTGGTAATCTTGTTCTTGATGGCAAAACCAACCCCAGGAATACGCCTCTGTGATAATGAGAGGGGGGATTGCTCCCTTTTGTGGGCACCCAGCCAGCCAGTTGGCTATGGAATCCCTCTTGGTGGTTGTTCTCTACTTGTTTTACCTGTAAAAGGGTTAACAAGCCCACAGGTAAAAGGAAAGGAGTGGGTACCTGAGCAAAAGAGCCAATGGGAGGGCTCAAACTTTTTAAAATTGGAAAAAAGCTTCCCTTTTTCTGTGTTGTGCTTCTCCGGGAAAGAGGGGAACAGGGAGCAGTTATGCTGTGAGAAGCTGAAAGCCAGGTATGAAAAACCATCAGATCATACCTAAAGATTGCTTATCTGAATGCCAGATATGTAATTAAATTAGGGAATGTCTTGGAAGATAAACCTAATTGTATTTCTGTTTATTTCTTATTGGCTTGTGGACTCCTCTGTGCTAACCCCAAATGCTTTTGTTTTGCTTGTAACCTTTAAACTGGACCTCAAGAAGGTTATTCTTTGTTTAATTTTTGTAAGTGGGTTTTTTAAAATCTACCAAAAGCTTAAGTTAGATGTATTTTCTTTCTTTTTGTTTTTAATAAAATTTACCTTTAAGAACAGGATTGGGTTTGTGCATATGTTGTTTAATAAGCTGGTGGCAACAGCTGATTTCCTTTGTTATTCTTTTTCAGCTCTTCCCTGGGGGGCGGGGAGTGAAAGGGCTTGAGGGTATCCCACAGAAAGGAATTCCCAAGTGTGCCTTTCTGGTTTCAAAGGGGTTTTTTTGCACTTGGGTGGTGGCAGCATCTACCCATCCAAGGTCAGAGAGAAGCTGTAACCTTGAGAATTTAATGCAAGCCTGGAGCAACCAATATTAATTTTGAAAATCCTTGTGGGACCCCACCTTCTGTACTTGAAATGCCAGAGTGGGGAATCAGCCTTGACAGCCTCTCTTCAGGTAGCTTTCCTTTCCAGTTGGTCTTCATTTGCCTGATGGGTCTCATTTAGTGTAGGAATATCAATGTCATATCTTGCTATTGTGGCACTATTTCTTTCAAGACAGCCCCTGCTCAGGGAATCCATGAAAGTGTGAACATTCCAAGTGGCGAACGGCATTACTTTGCTTCGTATGTTCTGACGAGATGTAAAGTGAGCCCCCTGGACACAGCCATCTAGCTGGGGTTGGGGAGGCAGTTTTGAGATGGCTAGAAAAGGTGCCCTATACATAGGCTCCTTTCTCATTCAGGGTAAGCAGATGGAATCCTAAAAAGGACTGCTCAGTTGCAGCCACAGCTGCCAAATTGCACTTCTGTCTCACTCATCCAAGCACAAGATGACACCGCTGCAGCATGTGTACAGATTTGTGACTAGGGACTCTCAGCCCTGGTCTACACTGGGGAGGGAGGGGGGAAATTGATCTAGGTTACGCAACTTCAGCGACATGAACATAGCTGAAGTCGACGTGCTTAGATCAACTTACCGTGGTGTCTTCACCACCGTGAGTTGACTGCTGCTACTCCCCTGTTGACTCTGCCCGCGCCTCTCATGCCAGTTGAGTACAAGAGTCGATGGGAGAATGCTCTGGGGTTGATTTATCGCATCTAGTCTCAACGTGATAAATCGACCCAGCTGGATCGATCGGCGGGTAGTGTAGCCATACCCTGAGAGATCAGTGCTCCTGTGTCCACCACCACTTCTCCATCACTCCAGGACTTTGCCAAGGGTGTTAACATCTCCCACTAACAGAGTCATACAAGTTAAATCTTTTAACGTGGGGGAGCTAGTGTGCAGGTGGCAACCCCATGAAATGTGACAGGAAGGAGTCCTGGATCCAGTGGCAGGAAAGTCCAAGACAACCAGAGGTCTCGGTCCTGCTTCAGCCCTCATCCACCTACAATGTAACCTTAGTAAGAATCTCCAGTTGCCAGTATTGCAGATAAATAAGCAGAAAATGCAAGACTAAGTGTATACCAACTAGATCTTAGAGAAATGCTTATTGTCAGGTGAAAAAATGTATGTTTCGATAGCTGATCATACCAACAACAGTATGTTTCGATAGCTGTTCTGCTTGAATCTGACCATTTTATTTAGATATGGAATTGCTGCCTACAGGTTATAACCCATTAGCAAAGAAAATATCACATGGTGCTGAACCTACAAAGACAATTCCATATACAGCCTGATTAAATCTCAGGCCATTCTTGTAGTAAGCTATGCAGCACCCTCAAATTTCTTGGTTCTATTTCAGGTTTTAGTATGGTTGACCCTAACCTATTGGTACTTACAATAGGTTTGGCATCATGTATGTGTCAGCACTATGATCTTCCCCCCCCCCTTATGTAGCCAGTCCCCCTGGGACTGGAGACCCAAGTGGTGTTTGGCCATACACATTGACTTTCTCCTGGTGCCACACTATTTCTATAGTAAACAGAGCTTATTCCAATTGTGGTACTGGTATGTCTGTTCAATTAATGGACCTATAGGGAGTTAATGCTAGAATGAACTGACAGGAAGTCAAAAATAGATAACTAGTGTGTTTAAATATTTACAAGAAATTCGGGGAGAGGGAGGAAATGGAATTATACAACACTGAGCAAGTTTTATCTTAATCCATCTATTCTCTTCAATAAAAATGGAAACAAATTAAATATAAAATATTTATGAGCCTGGATTCTAATCAAACAGTCTGTTCTTATTCAGCACAGCACTTCAGCATGTTCTTAAATCCCATTGACTACAGTTAGAGTTAAGCATGTGTTTAGGCACTGTGCTCAATAGGGATGGACTTAAGTACATGCCATATTGAAGTAGGGACCTGGAGAGCACTACTTCCACGAGGAGTGGAGACAGCCAGTTCACATACAGCCTGCTTCTTCAAAGTCAATGTCAAATTAAGCCCTAGTTTTTGCACAATTACAGCTTTAAATAAATACGTATAGGGTAAAAAACCAAAATGTGGAATTTAAAAACTGTCAATCACTAGGAAAGCGGCGCTTGGTGAGTAAGGCTATTGCCTGTATTAATGTTTTGGAGGAGAGATTGGATGCGCTGTTGAAGCTTGTTGATAATGCCACTGGGCAAGTTATTTCAGATAGTAACAATCTGGAGGATTGTGAGAAACTGCAGATGGATTTTAATGCATTAGGTTGTGCGCACAACAGCATATGTAATTTGATCAATGTGAGGTAACATGCACTGGCAAAAATAGCCTAAATTCTCAAACACACCAATGGTCTGAGAAATTATAGGATTCTCTCAGTGGGGAGAAAATACACAGGAGCAGTTTTGGACAGCTGAATGAAGATGTCGACCTAATGTGCAGCAGTAGTTTAATAACGCAAGCTGGATGAGTGAGAGCATTCTAGGTGGGATACAAAATAATTCCCTTTACATCAAAGGGGAAGGGAGTTTGCCAACATTCAGTGCACTGTTCATGTTCCACTTTTTCAACTTCTCAGATCTAGGTCAGATTTTAAAAGTACACAGAAAACAAAGATTGTTAGTGGAAACCAAGTCTGAAAGATTGCAGAAACTACTCAATTCTGAGTCGGATTCTCCTCTCACTAAACATGGTTACAAATCAGGAATAATTTCCCAGAAGCCAAAGTTACATTATTATAAAATTAGGAGAAGAGAATCCAGCCTTCTGTATTTTTCAGGAAGAGTCAAGTGCTGGGTGGCAATTGATTTAGGAATTTAAAATTTGTGAAGTGTTGTGGAAATAAACCCACCTTTATATTTTTACCATTTCTCCTAATGAGACCAAGGGGTCATTTGACCTGGAAAGGTAAGAGCTTTAGGAACAATTTTATATTTGTTCTTCATACATTGTAGAGGGAAGGACATTGAGTCATATACTTTGGCTATATTTTAACAAGACCTGGCTCATTTTATGATAAGTAACACTGGTCCTACTGCAAATAATGTAAGGGTTACCAAATCTCATGTTTCAAGGAAGGAATTTTTGTATATTGGTGCCTACCAGGATAGTTGCATTAGATATGGGGGTAGAGGGAGGACTCCTCTGAAGTGTTATATATTGAGTACTGCTACTGACAAATTGGCCTTGATGGATCAATATTCTGATTCTATGTGTTAAATTCTGCGAGACATGGTAATCTGATCATGTCCATCACAACTTGTCAGCCAATATTTATGGGCTGTAGGAGACAGACTTTCAATGAAAGCTTGACAATCAAAGTTTAGTTCCATCATCAGAAACTGTATGCAGTCGTGTTTCTGAACCTTTGGAGGCTAAGCTAAAAATGAATCCTAAGTAGCTACCCACTGAGTCATACCTGGCCATAAGGGGGGGGGGCGGTGTGGGGAAAGAGAAATGGGTAGAATTTTACAGCTTCTAGGTCTCCATGAACGTCAGGAGAATGTACTCCGCTCTCATCTTACCATTACTACCATACCTCTGCTCCCCCCCCAAACCTATCACAGTGGTGCTCCCCTTTCCTTCTCCCCTAATCAGATCTGTGGAAGATTCTACAGCTGGCACTTCACGCAGCATCTCCACATCCAGCCCAAATACAAACAGCAGCACCCAGATTCAAATTAAGAGATCCAGACACAAGAAAGGGCACTCGTGCTGTCCACCTACATTTATGTGAGCAATTACAGTTGCATACACAACTCATTTGGGCCCTGAATTTCAGCTTGGTCTCTACTTTCATAAGTGCAGTATTGCATCTGTGAATAAGTATACCCACAAGTTTGTGCCTGCTTTGCACAGTGGGCACAAACACTAAAAGACGTCAAACATAATTTCATTTGATCACACCAAATACAAAATTATAGAGGGAATTCTGTTTATGGGTGGTTTTCCATGTAAATCAGACTATGTCTAGATGCTGGATATGTTTATGCAATTGTTTGTGCAAATTTATACTGGCTTTCACAGGTTCACCTCAAGCTTTTTATTTTAAAAACGTCTGACCCACAGTGCCAATAAATCCATCAGTATCTGTTGTAGCTCCCCCTCTGCATTTAGTGCTGCACACCAGCTACTTGTCCTTTACACGACTTGGCTTCATTTTGGATAGGATTGTTATTGGACTCTAAGATGCCTTTTGTAGCTAACCCACCTCACATTTTAGAGAATTTGCACCCCTCATCTGCAATGTTCTGAATCAACCCAAATCCCTATTGAAAAAGGGTAGAAGCAGCCAGTGAAGAGCAATTTCCATTTTGAGATTAACAAACCACCATTCGGCTGCACATCACATCCACCCTGTGGATATGGCTGGAGAATTTTGCCCTAAATTATTGGATTTTCCTTGCATACATGTTTTTGTCCCTGGACATCACTGTCCTTGATAGGAACAACTGCTGGTATGTCTAATGACAGTGTCACATGAAATATGTACAGTATATTGAATAACTGTTTCCCTTAAGATTCATACTCTATTTGCAGTAGAAATTATTCGCCACCTTTAATTTGGTCTTTATCACTATCACCATGTGCTGTTATATTTGACTTTGCTTGCTTCAATACTTTAACAACATTTAGGAAATGTATTCTTGTCTGATTAAATAAGTCTGCTAAGAGCATCTATTAAGTACTGATATCCCCAGGGTCTGGACCAATTTTTTCCCTTGTATTTCTTGCCTGGTGAATCTGAGTTATAAGCACTGTCTAAATCATATAGCAGAAAGAAAAACGGTTGCCTTAGTAACAAGGCAGACCCAATCAACTGCATAGTCTCCCTTGAGACAATCTAATTTGTGCAGCGGAGAGAGGCTAGAACAGGTGGCTAAATTAGTATGCTAGACAGCCTCAAAATATTACGCACATATATAGATACAAATACATAAAACTGTAGACACAAAATTTACTCTATGATGTACACTTGTACACCAATGCTCTTCTTTCAGCAATGCATTTTGAAAAAAAGTAAATAGTATCTGAGTCACAAGGGCACAGAAGACCCAACAGCAATGGAAATTCTGCATTTCCACTGCAACAGCAGACAGAGCAGGGGAGAAATCAGGGCTGGTTCAGACAAACACTGCCAAATCTGCAGTCATTGATGGGTGGGACCTCCTGCCAGCAGGGACAGGTTGAAAAAACTAGCGTGATGTTTACTGCTCCAGCCCCACTGCCACATGATGTGCTGCTTCATGCTGACAGCATGATCTGTTGTGGTGTTGTGCTAATCCCCCAAGGTGCTCAAGTTCTCCTCTTTCATGACCCTTTCTAGGACCCATCACCAGCTTTTTTCCTCTCCTTTGGTTTAAAGGAGACCTCCAGCCATTTTTTCTAACGAATATCAAACTGTCAGAGCAGATCTGGACACATTTTCTATTCTCCTTACTCCTGTTGTGGGGGGTTCTGCTCCAGCATTGTGGCATAGGAATTTGGGGCAGGTGGGATTAAAAAAAAAAAATCACATGCTTTTATCCCAGGGTCCCAATCTTTTAGTTGGCAGAGGAGTCCAGGTTTGCTTAAACCCATCCTGGGAGAAGCCAAGCAAGTGAACTCAGAACCCCCGCATACGAAGATACTATGTGCAGAGCAAAGACAAATTGTTTGGTCCAAGATTTGATTTATGCTACTCTCTCAGTACTCAGATCTTAATTTTCTAAAACTTTCATTAATATAATTAATACAAAAAACCCCCACTGTGGGCTAGATTGTGACTCTCAGCACAGCCTGAGCAAGACATGCTGACCCAGGAGCTACTGTGACCTGAACACACATTGAGTAACAGTTCTTCCCTCCTTGCACCTATACAGATGGAATTTACTGCTAGCCTGTACCAGCAGTAAATTCCAACCCTTACCACACATGAGCTCAATTACACTAGCCAGCACATCATTGTCTTCCCTCCCCACGCACCTGCTTCCAGGAAGGAATAAGTGAGTGATTAGAAACTGATAAGTTTGGGTAGGGGTTAAGGAGGGCTCATATTCCCCTGTTTCAATGTGTAGTCCAGTTAAAAATCGAGGCCTATGGAAAAAGGACATAGTCAGTGCCTTTTTTTTCAATGGATAAACCTTATGCTTTAAAAAGGTTCAGAATTGAAATCTTACTAGGCATCCTAATATTGATATGAAAATTCTAGTATCTCCTTGTTTTGGATTAGTTGAGACTATCATGAGAATAGCTTCTTACACTGTTAGTACATCAGGTTCCAAACCTGACTGAAAAACTCTAGAGAATAAAGCTGTATTAAACTCTTGACAAAACTCCAAATCAAGTGAAACTTGGGCTAGGTTTGCCAAAAACTTCCACTGAGGTTCATATAAATTTTGAGTGAACGTGGTCCAAGTTTTTAAAATGTACTTTGTGTGTCAATTTTTAGTTTCAGACAAAAGCCGTAACCAAACTTCTCTGGCACAATGCCATTGAACAGGGGCATAACAATGTTTGGGTGGGTTCCCAAGCTCAGAATTAAAGTGGCCCACCCCATAACCTTCTCCTAAAATAGTCCTACTTATACTGTGTTGGGTCCTCAACTCACCACCTCCATCACAAGCCTGCAGAGGTATGGCTCCTCTCTTCCCTCTCTCTGCATATCCACATCTACTGGTGGCCAGCAAGAGGGGCTGCAGCTCTCTGCTATACTTCTGTTGAGCAACAACTCCTTGTGCTACTCCCGCAGCTCCAAAGGGTGCTCGTTGACGCAAGTGGAGCCAGTTGGCAGATGGCTAGGTGGACAACTTTCAAGTACTTGCTAGTCACTTCTCCCAACTCCCTAGCAGCAAGTGGAGCATTTTCAGGGAAAATGGAAGCTTGGCAGTTCTCTTCCCTCTTAGCTGTGCCATCTGTTGAACCTGCTCTGCCCCCCATACCTTCCTCATCACACTTTAGACAGTTGTAGAGGCATCCTTTGGAGCCTGAATCTCTCTGCAGCAGCAGCAACTCCTGCAGGGGACTCTGGAATCAGTGATAGTTACATCATGCCTTTGAAGCCAGTCTAGTTACACCAGAGATGAATTTGGCTACTGTGTTCAGCATAACATGAGGTGAATATATGTCAAAAAACACTGTGACCCAGGACCAAAGAGGTACAGAAAATATGAAGAAAAATCTCTTTGAACCTCAGGTGTTTGGGTTAGTTCTTCCTTATCTGACATGGCTATTTGTCTTCAGTATTTATATGCTCCCCATCACAGTAGTATCTGAGCACCTTACAGTCTTTAATGATATCCTCATGACAGCCCTATGCGACAGTACTCTCCTATTATCCCTATTTTACAAGTGGAGAACTGGGGCAGACTGACTAAGTGACCTGTCCAAAACAGAAAACAAAAACCGCCACTCATCACACAGGAAGTCTGAGACAAAGCTAGGAACTGAACCCAGTTCTCCCAAGACCCAAGCACCCTAATCACTACCTCTCACATATCTCACTGCACTTTGTTTACCTTTGTAATAGCTTCATTTATCATCAGAGCACAACTATAAAGACATTTCCCACTGGCATTATAGTAGCCAGCCCCTGCAGTCCTTGCTCAGGCAGCATTTCCACAGATGATATTTTGAAACTGTAGAGGAGTTGCCTAACCCCTTGTGCCCAGGGTGCTTCAGCTCTACCATGCCCTCTCTTCTCCCACTTCTAGACCCCTTTCCTTTACAGAGATTCCACTCACTTGCTTATCCAATCACCACCCTGCTACAGGTCTGGGTTTATTCAGACAATAACTCAAAGGCCAAAAGCTCATATGTCCACAAATCTGTTCCCAGGCATGACTCTTAGCTGAGAGCCTGGGTTTGGCTTGTAGCTGTCCTGCTCAGAGCTGACTTCCCAGAGCTGGCTCCCACAAACAATTGCTCAGCTCTCTTATAAGGAACTAGCTACTTGCAATTCCCTACCTGTGCCAGGTGTCTCTGGTTAGCTCATTTAGCAAGCCTGCTCTAGGCTTCAAGTCTCTTGAAGGCTGCTCCCTCATACTTTCTTACTCCCTTTGCTCTCTCACAGAAACCAATAGGAGCTGGCCACTTCTACCACTGACACTGTTGGATACAAAATTCTGTTTAATCCAATGAAATGCTAATGGGGATTCCTTCAGTTGTGCACTGTTCCCACCAAGAATACCAGTGGAATAATGTGCCATCCATATCATGCAAAATCCCAGCAAAATATTGACACTGTAAATGGCTTCTGAATATCTGTTACAAAGCAAATCTTAGTAGGCAATTTCTCTTTGAAATACATGGGATTTGTGTATGCATGCATCCAATCTATACAGCACCTCAGTTATAATGCAGCATCTGCAATGTAATGTGGAAAGCAATGCATATAAACCACTAAAAAATAGCTGGTGTTCATTTGTGGCTGATGAATTTTGAAACTTAAATCTCAGTTTCATATATACAAACACATACATATACACACAGAAATCAAAACACCCTAGCATATCTAATGAACTCATCCAATGCCTTTTAATCCATGACTTTCATAAGCATAAAGTCAAAGGCATTTATGCAAACCACGTATATCTTCTGTCAGTTGAGTGTCTTAGCTTTTAAAAAATATGCTAAATACACCCTTCTGAATGGGTGTTGCAACTGAACTGGGGATTCAGTTGATGGTACTCTTCTCATCCCCTCCCACTCTAACCTATACTAAACCATTGCCCTACAATGGCAGTAGGGAACACTGCTGCTGCTGCTGGAATTGTGTATTTTGGAATAGATGTAGAATCGAAGAACCTGATTTTCCACTGCCTTGCACCTTGTTTTAGTTATTTACACTAGTGCAAAGTGAGTGTAAAATGTTACCATTAAGATGTTAAGGACTCCCCCAGCAGAGAGAAAGCCCCAAGTAATACAGCCAGTGCAGCTAATTTAAGCCCTCCCTTTCACATCCCCTGGGTATAGGGGGCATGGCCAGGGGGCAGTTGTAGCAGGAGTGCTGCTGTACTGTGTCCCTCAGTCAGTGTAACATCCTTGATCAGACCTGGGGTGATCAGGTGTAACATGAAGTTCACGTAAACCCACTTTTGCCCTCAACTTAGTTTCTGCATGGAGTAGAATTCAGCAGACCAAAGGATTAAGTACACTGTGTGTTTGTAGAGAGAGACCTGCATAGGTGCAAATATTTGTATATCTATTATACACACTTACCACTAAATAATAAATATAAAATATGTATGTCTCATGATTGCTAGCTCTGTTCTTTGTTTTCAGTAGACCTATTTAAAGATCAGCTCTCTAGTACCATCATTACAAGCACCAAGACATTTTCAGTTGACTAAATTTATACAGTGAATGGAAAAAAAAATGGGAGTGAGTCTGTTGGAAAACAGAAGGCAAGGATATTAATTGAACAGTACCTTTCCATCACTGTGAGGGAAATTGCTGTAATGAACAAATGCATGATGGTCATTTCTCTCTGTTCTCAGAGCTGATTCAGAACACTCAGCTGAGAAGGCAGCTGTGCCGAGCAGGTCACTGGTGAGCACTGCAGGAGTCCTGTATTCTAATGCTATTCAAATAAATTAATGCTTTCTGTTGTCATTAGCAATGCCAGAAATATATTTTCTTCCATAGCAGCACAAAGATTGGGCTGGTTTGGCCTTTAAAGATTTGAAAAGCCTATTTGTGCTTATTTTGTTTATTTGCAGCTTAAACTAAAGACCAGGCACTATCTAGATTTCAGCAATTCAGTTCTGAGGAGAAATTTTATTAAACCTAATGCTCTAGAGAGAAATGGTAATGGAATTAAATAGTGTACAGTATTGCGATGCTGTTTGTACTGATCAGTACATTTAAGGTTGCAAAAACATTTCCTGTAACACCATCATGTTTTCACACTCCACTTCCTGACACATTCCCTTTTTTGGATGCCAATTTTCGATTCTGTGTTTAATCTGTGACCAAAGGTGAAATTTGGTGGTTGGTGTGGTTTGTTTTTTGAAGGTTTGAAGAAAAATCCTTCAGTCATTTTTGAATTATTTATATAATCATGTAATTGATGCTCTATCCCTGGTGGATGAACTCAGACATCATCTAGAGGTTTGGGATGATGTGACCAGAGGGAGATTTGTGTTACACACACTTTAAATCACAGAGACAACTGAAAATTGGCTAAATTTTGAAATATCTGAAATATCTGTATGTAAACCATATGCATTAGGAAGTAGATGCTTTACTAAATCTGAAAAACAAATATAAAACTGGACAAAGATTTTCAATTACTCTCCTGTCAATCAACAAAAATCAAAATAGTATCCTGCCCCTTTAAACTAACCAAACTTCTCCAAAGAGGGGTACAAGAAGAGAAAAAGCACTAGATGTATCTCAGCCTACCAGGGAGTGCTTGGGCATACTCCAGTTCAAGGCTCACAGCCCAAGTGGCCTTTGCTTCCATCCAGAGCCTCTCTCTCTCTACTTCCATTTGAAGAAGACTGGGAGACACTCACCTTACCCTACCATCTTGCTGATCCTGGCATGAAGGGAAGACAGCTATGGTCCCTTGGTAGAGAAGCTGCCTGCCAGGAGGTTATTAGTGGCCCCAGTAAGACAGTCTTAGTGGAGAGAAGGGGGCAAACCAGACTGCACAGGGAAGTTCACAGGAAGTCAAGGCACTGGGAACAGACAGTTCAGTCAAGGAGTTTGAATGTGAAAGAAAGATGCTGCTGCTGGTAGACTGGCCGGAGAGGTCAAGAGGGCTCCTTAGTATAAAAAAAAAAAAAAGATTATGGGAGATTTCAGGGCAAAGGAACCAGAACCAGGTGACAGGGGATGCACAACAAAAGAGCCACATGAGATCAGGGAATGGGCCAGAGAGAGGGGAAGAATACAAGGTGTGATGGAAGTAAGGAGTTCAGCAAATTTACATACTGCGGTCCAACCGTTACTACGTAAAGAAACACACACAGAGGTGCGAGGAGAACCCTGCTCCATGAACGCGAAACTCAGACCTCTGTCTGTTGAGCTACAGACCTCCTTGTGGGAATGGGAGTGCCACTAAAGGGAAAATACATTCATACAAAATGAGCATACTACGTAAATCCCCCATATAAAACAATGTACCTGAGGTTTGCAGCAGGAGTGAATATCCTCTGATTTCCCTTTTCCCACCTCCCACATTGTCAGTGCCCTTCAGTATTCAGTCTGTGATTTCTTTCTCTACAGCTTATCCCTGGATTTCTTCATCCAATCACATTGCTCTAAATATGTCCTGTGCTGACTTCTCTAATAAGTTGCTGAGTCAAAACTGTTCATATTAGCTTTAACATCCTCTAGTAACATTAACTGACAGCTGAGTGATCATAAGGACCAAACACCAATAGACACTCCATTCACAGACAGGATATACAATATTCAGCAACAATCCAGTCCCTTGAAAACAACCTAAACCTATTTGTAACTGACTCTCATATCTCATTAACAAAAGAGGTGCTTGTTAAGAATAAAATCTTATTTAACTTTACATCCACATTTACAGATCCCCGCATTGCTATATGAATTGTGACCCTCTGAATGCCCCAGCTGCTTTCCACACACTTAGACAACAGCAACTGCTCCACAGTCTCCTTCTTTACTCTTAACTTTTGCACTCTGAGTCTCACATCTGCAAATGTTACTCCTGAGGGCATTCTGCATGAAAAAAATAAAAATTCTGTACCAAAAAATTAAAAATTCTGTGCACAATATTTTAAAAATCTGCAAAATTCTGCAAGTTTTATTTGTCAATAAATAAAGGTAGAGGCTCCAGCATGGCACTGGGGAGCACAGGCCACTGGCTGCACAAAGGTGGGAGATCATCGTGCAGTCCCCCCAGCCCGGGGACACAGGCTTAGCAGTCAGGCTGCATCCTACCCTGACACAGCACAAGGCCTGGGCCTGCCCTAGAAACACCCTGAGGCCCTGCCCCTCTGCACCAGGCACACCAGGTGTGCGGCAGGCAGGCTCAACCAGGCAGGATCCAAGTATGGAGGGGCTCAGTGTGGGGGGATTAAGGATGTGTGGTAAGATTCTGTGTGGGACACTCTGAGTGCAGGCAGCTCAGTGGAGGATCTCGGTGTGTGCGGGAGGTTTCTGGATGCACAGACGCTTGTTGGAGGGGTTCCAGGTACAGTGAAAATGGGACTTTGCAGGAGCTTCCAGGTGAAGGTGGTTGCAGATCAGCAGAGGGGTCTGGGTGGCTGGGGGAGTCTGGGTGCAGCTAGTTGGAGGTCAGTGGCATGGGGGTCTGGATGTGAGGGCTCTGGGTGGTACAGGGGGTGGGGCATCAAGGTGGGGGTTTGAGGGCAGGGAGCTCAGTGAGGGGTGGTCTGGGTGCAGGGGTGGGGGGTCCAGAGACAGGGGGTCTGGGTGCATGGGGGCTCCAGATGGAGGGGTTGAGGTTCAGTGGGGTGGGGTTTGGGTATGGAGGGCTAGGGGGGTTCTGGATGTACCCGGTGAGGCTAGGCAGGGGTATCTGGGTTTGGGAGGTCTGGATGAACAAGGATTGGGTGGATGGTGGAGCAGATCCCCATACAGTGACCCATCCCCCCACAGCTGAGGAGCAATGGGGGGAGGAAGTCAGGGAGAATGTTGAGCTTCCTGCAGCTGGGGGAGCTTTCTGGGGGTGGATCTGACACAGCCATGGCAACTCCTCACAGAGGAAGAGGAAGTCCTGTTCTCTCCTGCCTCCAGCCCAGCCGGGACTAGCAGTTCAGGGTAGGAGCCACTGGCTGGCATGTCCCCAGCCCCGAGGAGATTTACTTTTCTGCTGGCTGCGCTGAGTGCCTGAAACAATGTACCTGCACTGCTAGGGAGTGATGAGTGGCTGCTCTTACAGCTTCACTTTGCTTCCCTGTCAGAAAATTATTTTTCTGTGGGGAAGCAAAGAAATCTGCAGGGGACATGAATTCTGGACACGCACAGTGGCACAGAATTCCCCCAGGAGTAAAATGTCTGTCTCCCTGAATTCACTGCTAGCATCACAAACTCAGCATATGCGCTCCCCCTATGTCCTTCCTAACTTCTTTCTCATGGTAGAAAACACCACCAGGGTCCTGGTTTCCCTGGCATGCAACCTCCCTTCATCCTCAATTCCTCCCATTTACCTCTCACATCTAGGCCATTGGCTAATCTTATTTCTTCCACAATATTTACCAGATCTGTCCCCTCCTCTCCATCATTACCACCAAATCGGTTGTCCATGCCTTGGTAATCTTCTCTCATGAGCTACTGCAAATTCCATCTCTCTAGCCTATGTGAACTTGCCTCGCACCCCACCCATCTAAGCACTATTCTTTGCCTGGTCTGACCTCATCCCATTCTCAAACTTCTTCACTGCCTCCACATCAAATGGAAACTTACTTTCCTTGTCTTCAAGGCACTACATAGAGCTGACTTCCTCTGCATCTCCAGCCACACCTACACTCAGGCCCTGTTTCTGTCCCAGTTCTGCTTCTTGTCACTGTTCCTTTGCATCTATCTCCCACTGGTGCCCACATTTCTCCCACATCTAGAGCAACCTCCTTGATCCCATATACTATACAAGCTTCACACTTCTCCTGCAGTGCCTTCATCATACCTCATCTCTGATTCCCCATTGTTGGCTCACACTCCTAAGACAATTTAAATACTGTATTTAAAAAATAATAAATAAGAACAGAACTAAAATCCCTTTAGGTCATCAGTTTAATTTTTCCAGTGGAATGTAACTAGTGGGAGGACCTAGCCATGGAGTGTCATGGACATAGTATACAGCATGCAAAAAACTAGACTGGATATTAGCATATTAAGTTTAAAACATTATCAGGCTTTTGTGCAGAAATGGAGATATTTTGATTCTTGCCTTCAAGTCCTATCTACATTCTAATATTTATTTCTGCTGTAGTAATACCTAAGGACACCAAACAGGCATTAGGGGCACTGTACAAACATAATGCAGACAGTCTCTGTCCCAAAACGTGATTCAGCATTTGGACAATACACAAGAGATCGGGGGTGGGGAAGGGGAACAATTAGGAAGAAGTAGTGGAGGAGGTGGTAATGGCAGACAAGTGAGTGCATTAGTAGTCAGTGGTATCAGTTTATGAGTAGTATAATTGAATATGCCATGAACAAACAGGCAGTATTTTACGACTATTTTATTGTTAAATGAATATGTTGATTGTTTCCATGCAGCTGCAGTTAAAATATTATGTGTCTTGTGCTCTGGAAATGTCCCTTAAAATAATTAGATAGGACAGTACTGGACAACATAATTACTACAGTCGCTGGCTGCAGGATTTGACTGACATTATAAGCCTGGCATAAGTGACAAATGTGTCACAATTCATAACGTTGAAAGCTGGTGGGATATAATTTTATCTAACTGTGATCTTTGAAATCAAGGCAAGAGCCATCGCTCAATACTCTGAAGCTACATTCTGTTTCACCTCTAGCTTAAGCTTACTTCAGCTAAGGAGGAGAGGTGGTGGCAATAGTTGAACAATTGGAGTGAAATTAATGTCCCCTGAATAAAACCTGATAAGAAGCTTTATGCAAGTAGGAGGGGGAGGTTTAGCAATGTGAATGTAGGCCTTTCATTTGCCCTGATATTGTGTCATATGAAGCTGTGATTTAGCCTACCAGTATTCATAGTGCTCCTGACTAGCTACCAAAACGTCACGTGACACTTTAGACTCTCCTTTAGAACATTCAGGCTTTTCGGCATATAAAACAATATATCAGTGAGGGACAGGGGATGCCAGTCGCCTGAAAATGGCATTTGCCTAGGTTGCCTGATCCCTGGAACAGTGAAGATCACAACATTACAGGTCTGATCTGGAGCCTTTCCTTACACTGAATTGGAAAGGTCACACAAGGATGGGTGACAGGATCAAGCTCTACTTAGTAGATAGCCCTGATCCTGCAGTCCTTCTCAGACATGACTGAGATCAATGAAAATCCAATTCTTATTAAGGATGAGGGGGATCAGGTCGAATAGATTATAGCATTCTGAAGATGTGTGTAGGAGGGGCTACATAGTAAAATTACATATGGTAAAGTCTAGACAGGTCATCTGATTTTTTGCAACAATCTGGAAAATCTTCTGCTATTACAAATTGTCACTCTCTCCTTCTCAATAGATCTCCCTCTGCATCCTAACATCAATTTAGCACTCATATCATAGCTGCAGTTTTGCATTAGAATCCACATGGGTTTATGAGCATAATGTAAGAACAGCAGCAAATGTTTCAGCTTGAGTTGTAAATTCTTGCTCTTTTGGCCATATGATTTATTTCATACGCCTAACACTTGAGCCTAAGGCTAATCACACACTGGAAATAAAAAAAAAGAAATCCAGTGCATTTACCCAGGAACTACTGAGGAAAAAAACTACCAGCTTGCAAAGACATTTGTAGGAATGCTTAACAAAACATTTTTATTCCAGTATTTAAAAAATGCAAATAACCCTCCATTGCAAGGCTAATTTAAAGCAGGCGCATGTGTGGCAATCATTTAAAGCCCATTTAAGATCTAAAATCAGCAATAGTATATTGCATGTTTGAAAGAAGATCTGTGTTTTATGTCCAATGAAGCTGAAAGTTTATTTCCTATTCTGTCACTGAGACTCTCAAAATGCTTTACAAAGCAAATGTAAATACAATCCATTAGAGCCTAACAGCAGAGGAATGGAAAATAAGGGTGGAGACTGTTCAAAGTAGTGCAGGGGAATTAGCAATATTCCTTTTCTGTTAATTTCTGTGAAAGATGTAGCTAACACGTCCCGTCCCCCCCGCACTACTTTGAAAATCTCCACTAAGATGGTTTGGGTAGGGAGAAAAAGAGAGAATCCGGAAAAAAGATAGAGTCAGTGAGACCAAGAGATATAAGAAAACTGCTCAAGAAGACAGGAGCTACAGGGAAGAAGATTTCTCTCTCTACCTCCGACTGCAGGAAGCCTTAGAGGAAACAAATGTTAAGGGACGGAAAAGAGGGAAGGAGACCCATGAGGTAAGCCAAGGCAAAAAGTCAACATTAAACCTTTAAGTGTGAACTGGGTCCTGAAATGAATAGCACGCTAGCATAACTAAGGGTGAGGGTATCATACTCATTTTTGGTTGTACATTTGATGCGATAATGGCAGAAGCATTCTGCATTTCCTAGAGTCTGGAAAGCTTGGACCTTTATTTAATTATGGACCATGGAGAATAAATGAGAAAACTACTTTTTTATAGGGAGATGGTGTGATGTGTGGAGCTTAATAGAAGAGGAGCATCTTCAGTTTTTAAGGGTCAAAGATGCAAATAGGTGCCTAGTGGGATTTACAGACATGCTTAGGCAGGTTAGAGGCCTGAGACTTAGATACTTGCTTAGACAACCAGCTTAGGCATTTTTGAAAATCCCACTAGCTGCCTGTCTGCATCTTTCAATACTTAAATACCTTTGTAAACCTGGCACTGAGACATTTAGCTGAAGGGACGTCAAGATGTATCTAAGTTTCGCTGGTCAAAGCAGGCAGAGTGGACTGAGGTTGAAGAAATACTAAAGGTGTGGAAGGATATGTAGAGTTGAGGTTATTCATAACCATGGTAGGAAGGGGGATAAATGGCTGGACACTACAGGGAATGCTCCAAGGACTCGCTACCTGTACAGAGAAAGAGAGGCAATGCATTTGTTGTCAGAGACTGGAGAATTCAGGGAGCTGATCCACAGCAGACACATACAAGATTTCCTCACGCTAAGTGCACATGGTGGTGAGGTGCCTCAAAACCTGGGTACCCCTCGGGAGTATCACAATTGCATGTATACTTTGTTTATTCATTTCCTCTTGGCGGTTTTCTATTATCAAGTTTCCTATTTGGACTCTCTTCCTCTTAAACCTCCAGGACTCAGATTATTAAAGAGGGACATCTGGCTTTATCTTCCAGCCATTGGGTCTTGTAATGCCTGTGTCTGCTAAATTAGAGATAAAGTATAAGTTTTTAAACAGTGAGGGAAATTAAACATAGCATCAACTTAAAGGATATGGTTAATTCTCCATCCTGAAGTCTTTAAATTGAGATTGAATGGCTGGCTACAAAATATGTTCTAGCTCAACCACAAGGAATGGACTTGATGCATGCATTATTGGGCCAAATTCTTTGGCCTGCAAGATACAGGAGGTAAGACTAGATCATAATGGTCGCTTAGATTTGATTAATCTTGCTCCTGTTGAGGTCAGTGAGTTCTGCCATTTGCTTCCATGAAAGCAAGTTCAGGGCTTTAAGTCACTCCAGCCACTGCTGAAATTCTACCCCCAGGGTGGCTGTAAATTGCATGAATTTATAGGTACAAGGAACACAATATTTAGACTAGGAGTTGAGTATAAAATAGGAAAACAGGTACCTTTAGATTAGCATGACCAAACCCAGAGGCAAAGGAGCAGGCAACTTGGCTAAAACTGTTGTATTGGCTTAACTAAAAGGAATTTCTATATGTTTTTCTGCATGGCATGCTGTAATGAAGGATATTACAAGACCATTCACAAAAGGGTCCTGCTGAAGTTATAGAAAAAGATTGGAAAGCAACATCTGTGGATGAAATATTTGCTAAAAATATTAAAACATTCAGATCATTCTTTCGGTATTTTCAGCATTGATACTTCTGGAATTTAAATTTATTGATTACAAATCAAATTGCTCAGAGCTCAAATAAAATGAAATGTATTGGTTTCCATTCTTTGGCTCTGAACAATTTGATTTATAGTCGGCCTATCTACTGAAGTAGTTCTAATTTTATCAACCCTCTTTCCTCTGATTTCGCTATTAAGTTCTTCAAATAAAGTGTAAGGTCTCTCTCATTAATAGGAGAACACCAAGTAGTAAATACTCACAGGATTTGCTCCTCAGTATCTGTCACTAACAACGGGTAAAATTCAAGATTGGTTAGATAAGCACTTAAAGTTTAGATGTTAATCTGAATCTTATCAGAGCCATTAAACCTCTTGAGTTTGCAAAACTGGGCTGGAAATCTCACAAGAGCAGGCTTATTGCTAGATTTATGGCCCTTTCTGCTTATTTTGGACCACAAATATGAGCGCAGCCTTTCTTGAGGTATCTTGTTTCTGTAACTTTTAGGATCAGGAGTTGTAAGATGCAGGCATGTAAAAATAATGACAGGCCTGATCCTGTTAGATGCATTTTAAAATTATATCAGGGCCTGTGTCTGCAATGTGCTAAATGACTTTTTAGAGATACTGAGCATTCTCCCCCTCCCACTGACTTATATGAGAAATGATGCCACTAAGTGCCCACAGAAAGACACTTGCAGAATGTTACTGAAAACATGCATCCCCCCTCTGGAATTCCCAGCAGATATGGTCTCATTTCCTGTCCTAAACCACTGTGGGCTATTAACAGTTGCCATGTTTCCCCCAGAAGTGGCGGCTATTCAGAAGTGAGCAACGTGTTTAATGTATATAGCCTCAGAAATCGGTAAGAGTTTGTAAAACATTTGGGGACAGATTTTTTTGGAAAATGCTATATAACATCATTACCAAACATATCTGATTAGGTAGAGATATTTCTTAAGAACGCAATTACTGTGTTGGAAGGTGAGCCCCAAGGGAAGAATGTGAGCAGCACACATGAACCTTGTGCCTCATGTATTGACTTGAACAGAATCCGTTTGATAGCTGAAGTGTTAAGCTATTTAATAAATTAGAAAACATTTGGAACTGGAACTGTTTCTTGAGAACATTGATGGTACTCTACATATTCATTCCCCCATCCCTAGTGAAATATCCAGTGGCTAGGGAATTAAAGTGACCCAATTAAAAGGTCTAATTTTAATCTACAATATAGCTTCATAAGGTTCCTGGGTCACTTTTGAAAATAGTATTTAGATTCCTAAGTCATTCAGGCATTTAAAAATTTATCCAAGTAGTAAATCAGCAATAAAAGTGCAAAACTGGGATATTATAAGAACAAATTGTAGTGACTGATACCAAAGGGGAGAAAAAGTTATTTCAATAGATGGGATGAAGAAGATTGTGTAACTACATGCCCTTTACACCACCAAGAGGGCAATTAAACAGGATGAAGTGGTGGAAACATCCAGTGAATCTTGTGGCTCCTCTACAGAAGGCTATGGGGACATTCCTATTCCAAAAACACTTTGGTGATCAAATTCTAACAGAGGAGATTATGGAGCAGCTTTAGCTCAAATTTAGGAACAAGAGTTCTGAATTAAATACAATGTGAAGATACAGACAAATATAAGCACTACATAAAGCCTGGATCTACAGTCCTTACTGTTGTGATTAATCAAATTGAATCCAATGGGACTATTCACACAAGTAATGGTAGCCCTATATAATCGGTTTTAACCAAATCTGCTATCCAGTGTTCATATTGGCGACACAGGTGCAGAGAATTAGCACCAGGGGAAACTGCTGAAAAACAGAAGTGTTTTAACTGATGTAAAAATCTTGGCACATTTAAAACACTTATAGATCCACCAAGATAACACAGGAAAATTTGGCATGTTAGCCAGCAAAGACAAGAGGAAAACATCAATAAAAATGTACTTGTTGGCAAATGTGACATTAATGTATGTGAGATACTCAGTTATTAGGGATGAATGCATTAAAATACCTTTTAAACTAATAAAAAATGCTACTGCTAACAGACATTGGTTTCAGTGCTGACCCTAAACAGTTCTCCTTTCATTTTTGGTTCATTTCAGAGGCCAAAGAAATAGTTTAAAAGATCATGAATTGTTATCACGAACCTATCATTCTTATTCTTACAAAAACAATGCACAAAAAGTCTTTCATCCTTCACAAATGAATTATGCCATTACAAATGTGCTCCTCTTACAGTTGGCCTAGCTTGACATTTTGTTGTATGTTTCAGGGTTCTCTCTTTGTCCACACCATTTCATCCTGAGTAAGGCAAAGGACAATGGGCACATTGAGAAAACATTATAGAAGTAGCAAAGGCTTGTATCATATTTCCCAAAATATCTGTAAGAGTGGTAGAAAATGAAATAATACATTCATGTGGGAATGAACATTTTACCTGCACAACACTGGTATCTTAAAGTCCAATTACATATTACTCATTCTTTTTTTAAGAGATTAAACCCAATAGCAAATTCATTAATTTTCCCCTCTCTTCTACAAGTGAAAATACCATTGGCTGTGCCCAGCTTGTTGAATTTTTGATCTCTGTAGAGATGATTCTCAAAGGGATTACACTGATTGTTCTCTAACCTTGTATTTGCCTTAAATATTTCACTCGTCCTTTATGTAAAACCTGATTTTTGTCTACACTAATCTGGCCACATAAAGGAGTCTGAGTGTAAATGACAATCAGGCCCTTAATGTCAATCAACTTTTTCACTGTGCCTGAAGCACACAGAAAATGTTAAAGAAAATTAACTAGATAACAGGGACCAAACTTTGTGTGCTTTGAAACATATGTTTGAAATTATGCAAAGAAGGCAGATATTAAGAAGGTACATTTTAAAGGAAAACAAGAAGTAGTGTAACAGGAAAAGAGAAATAGCATGTGTTGTACTTTTGTAAATATTGTGTCAACAAACCCAATAACTCTTGTTCTAGTCACTGCCCCCATGTAAAGAGATGTTTGTTTCGCTCCTGACACATTGTTAGCGTAGATTCAGCGATTTCCCTTGCACTGTTGAACTACGACCAATACAGCTCTACTGCTGCTAGCAACACTGGGAGTACCAATGTAGACCAGCCACTGGGGTTTAGCTGTGCTCACAGCAAATCAAAACAGCATGACTAAAACACTGGTTGCCCTTAGCATTCTGTTCACAAACAAAAGAGCTGCACGTGTGGTAGTGAAGAGTGGAAAACTTCAAGGAAAATGCTAGTGTAGACATGGCCATTGAGATCAAGTCCAAGATCCTTTTACACAAGTTGTGTTTTCCAAGGCTAGAGGCAGTTATCTAAAGAGATACCACTTCCAAGGAAAACTTCAGATAAGGGACACTTTGTTTCAGACTCAATTATAATCAGTTTTAAGATTGAATCCAAGAAAAACAAGGGAAGCCCATCCTAAAATGTACAGTTTATCCATAGCATATAACTCAGATAAACTTCAAACTGATTTCTGCATCTCTATTTGTTAATCTCAAGTAGTCACCAAATACCTTGTGAGAAGAAACTTCAGCTATTGGGTTGTCTGCAAACTGTTATTTCAACTACTGGTTATTTATGATCTGTGATTAGTCACATAATGTTGTTTCTCCTCTCTGATCAGAGGACTAAAGCTTGTAAAACAAGAGAATAATGAAGTATGGCTAGCAAAGAATGCACTTCCACCATGAATTTAAGACTAAGACTTAATTTGCTACAAAGTATAAAACACTTTCAGGACTTGCAAACATTTTCATGAAATAACTGGCAAGCCTCCAAATACTCATGAACAACAAATAAAATCCCACAAATCACAGTGAGCTCACCATGTTTATATGTGAAACTATTTGCAAGCCACATCTGTAAAATTTAACAAGCTCTACCCAAATGTTAGGTTATTAAAGAATAAATATATTATTAAAGAATAAATATTAAAGCAAAAAAGGGCACAAACCCAATATTTTAAATCTATTAGGCAGGTCAACTTTAAGAACAGTTTGTTTCTGATGCACAAGATGAAGGTCCCCAAAACACTAGCAATGCCATATCAACAGCATTAACTATTCTTCAAAATGAGCAAGAGACAGTAAAAAAACACAGAACAAAGCATGTTTTTGCACATCCTGTTCTATCTATCTTTTCCCTCCCCTAATCAGAGGGCTTTGCCTTTTCTTGTAGCTTTATCATTCAAGAGCTCTATACAGACCAATTCTCTGTAGATAATCGAATGATCCACTCTACTTGTGCCAAGAACACTACAATCACCAAGCCATTGGCTTGTCTCCCCTTTGCTCTTCTTTATTTGTGGATCCAATCAATTAGCTCTTGGACAGGGGGATGGAAAAGGAAGTGAAGGTTAGGCTGCTATTAGATTAAAGTTCTCTTTCCAGTCTCAATGGCTTTCTTTATATTGAAAAAGGCATTGTAAAAGAAGCATAGGTCCTGCCTTTTCACTAACACTGCAGGGTCTGAACAACAGCTCATTGGAAAATGAGGTTTTACCCATAAAAAAACTACAAAATGAAAACTTTGGGACAAGAACTTTCAGATGAAAGGCAAAAACTTGATTTGGAAATGGTGTCACTGTGCTTCATGGGAGTCATAGTTTGGGAGCCTCATGCCCTCATTCTCCTCTAGGGCTGGGCTCTCTAGCCAGATTACGTCTCATGATTCACCACAGTCCACGCTCTTCCTGAGCCACCACATTTCATCATGGGAGTTCCTGGCTGCTGTGAATCAGGGAAGATGGAGCCTGAACAGGCAACCTGGCCCGTAGGGGAGAAGAGAGGTATCAGGCACCTGAACTACAACTCCCATGAGGCAATGCGGTAAAGCTTCTGAACTGAAATATTTTGGTAATTTCATGAAGCATATAGCTGTCGATGGAATGCATTTTCTGATGGAAAATAGTTCCATCAAAGTTTTTCTGACCAGCTCTTGTGGAGAGCAATATGCACTAGTCCAGGGATCGGCAACCTTTGGCATGGGACCCGCCAAGGAAAGCCCTGGGCGGGCCGGGCAGGTTTGTTTACCTTCAGCGTCCACAGGTTTGGCTGATCGCAGCTCCCACTGGCCGCAGTTCATTGTCCCAGGCCAATGGGGGCTGTGGAAAGCAGTGCAGGCAGAGGGATGTGCTGGCTGCCCTTCCCGCAGCCCCATTGGCCTGGGACAGCAAACCGTGACCAGTGGGAGCTGGGATCAGCCAAACCTGCAGACGCTGCAGGTAAACAAACTGGCCCAGCCCACCAGGGGCTTTCCCTGGCAGGCCGCGGGCCAAAGATTGCTGATCCCTGCACTAGTCTGAGTGACTGAAAAACATGCCAAGCAGCACATTTCCCCTTCCTGCTCACTAACCTGAACTGTCTGGCTCTGCATTGGCAGGATGGCTCTCGACAGGTGCACAGGACTACTTCACTTATACTATTGGACTGAGCTTTATCAAAGTAAGGACAGGACTCTTTCCCCTAAGTCTTTAAAAAGGAAGGGGGGAAAAGATCCAAGATGACCTTCAGTCTTGAGTAAATAAAAATCTTGCAAGTCTACTAATGAGTCCACTGTTAAGTACATAATCTGAAAACAACTCTTCTCTACATCTTATAAACTATCTGTGGACAAAATATTCAAGGCACCCTAAAAAACAACAGAAAGATTTATAAGCCCCATGTAAGTTGTGCAAGTTCTCATGTACAACTTGTTACACTTAGAACATGTTAGTGCATTCTTGGTGGACTCTTGTCTTTTACAGTTTAATTTTACTCATTTCTATAGATTCACCATTGTTACATGACAACAAGGGCTAGAGAACTGTTATCTCCACCTCCTAAAAACAGGGCATCAGATCCTCAGCTGGTATAAACTGGAATAGCTTGATTGGCTTCAAAGGAGCTACGCTGATGTATACCTTCTGAGATCTAATATCCAGTTGCCAGAAGAAAAGCATATGCTAAATTGTACCGAGAATAATGAAAGCCCATGTAATATATGGTCAGAAAAGCATTGAGTAGGGGTGAATGAAACAGTTCTGCTAAACTAAAGTACCAGGCTGAACTTTAACTCAAAAAACTTCATCCAGAAACAAAAATATCAAAATGCTGCAAGTAAGACTCTCCAAATAGGATTATCCTCTGGACATTATAGTGCTCCAGTTTACTATGGAGCTCTTTATATCAAAGCACAATCTCTTGATAGAGGTACTCAGTATAAACTTTGAGGTACAGAGTATCCACGCAGCACTGACTATACTCCCAAAGTTATGTCCCCACATGCATTGAACTCTGTAAAATCTGGGATGGGACTATTACAAATAGCTTGTACTTCCAATAGTATTACAACTTGTATTGGATTCCCTGGAAGGAATACCATCTTTTGTTCCAAAGTCTTGGTGAGGAGTTCAAAAGGGATACACCCAGTGTGTTGGAGTCAAATCGGGAAATTGGAGGATTTAATTAGAAATTGCGTGAGAGTTCCTGCCCAATTTCAAGATAAGAAAGTTTAAAACAAGTCTGGAATCATGTCGGATATTCTAAAGCAGTGGTTCTCTACCAGGGGTACGCAGAGGTCTTTCCACTGAGTGCATCAACTCATCTAGATATTTGCTTAGTTTTACAACAGGCTGCATGAAAAGCACCTGCGAAGTCAGTACAAACTAAAATGTCATTCAGACAATGACTTGTTTATACTGCTCTATATACTATACACTGAAATGTAAGGACAATATTTATATTCCAATTGATTTATTTTATAATTATATGGTAAAAATGGGAAAGTAAGCAATTTTTCAGTAATAGAGTGCTCAGACTAACACAGCTGTTACTCTGAAAAGAGTGCTGTGAGACTTTTGTATTTTTATGCCTGATTTTGTAAGCAAGTAGTTTTTAAGTGAGGTGTAACTTGGGGGTATGCAAGACAAATCAGACTCCTGAAAGCGGAGCAGTAGTCTGGAAAGGTTGAGAGCCACTGTTCTAAAGCAGGGGTTTCCGTCTGTGTGCCACATCCTCTGTAGAGTCTGAAAGGGCTTCCCTAGGGCTCTACAGCATTACCACTGCCTCTGTACTCCTGTGACTGAGCTCCACACAGCTCTGGCTACTTGTAAATCCTCATTTACATGACTCCCTTCCATTCCATTGAACAGAGAAGGAAAGAGGCTGGAACCAGAAGTCATCCTGATTTCAGCTCTTCTCTCCTTTTCTTGATGGGCAAGGAGGAGCAAAAGTAGTCACAAGCTTAACGCCACACAGCACTGTTTTCTGGCAGTAGCCATGATTACAGGCTCCAGAGAATGCACTGGGAGCTAGTCCTGTGAGCACTTCCTAACTAGGCAGTAGTCAGACCTGGAGAAGGAAAGGAAACTAGGGTACAGCTGGTATTGGAGGAGGGGGAAATACAACAGCTAAATTTCCCAACTCAGTTTGACAAACAGTCACATAGAGTAGATGTAGTAAGGCCTGGTGTCAGTGATGGAGTGAATAATAGCCTGGTACTGGAAGTGTATAATGCAGATGATGAAATCCCTCACTGTTGTACAAAGAGAAGGGATGGAAAGAGGGGTGGTAATGGGGAATTAGAGGACATTTTTACAAGTGCAGGAAGGCAAGGGAGAAATTAGAGTGGGAAGAAGTACAGAGACAAATGGGAGAGAAGAGAATGAGGGATGGAAAAAAAGAAAGGAACATTAGACACAGAGAAGGAGGAGATCCAAGATACGTAACTGGAGGGAAAGCAGGAAAAAACTTAAAGCACAGGGATGTATTTAAAGACTGATAGCTTTATTGTCAAGAACTCAGAAGCCCTGTAGTCCCCTTGTAATCTAACAGACGGATTACACCTAAAACAATACAACAGAAAAAATGGGTTGCCTATAGCCACCCCACAGATATATATATAGCTATATATTCCTATATCTCCATTTGCAAAGAGGAAAAAAGAGTATAGTAACGAACTTAACTACTCTAAGGAGAGCTTGAGCCTGAAGTGCAACACTCCAAACACTTATCTGGAGTTTGTATATGTGAGAAACAGAAGGAGAGAGACCCTCAGGTACACTTTCTCACCCCAACTGCTAGAAGAGGACCTCATCCTCTCTGATTGAACTAACCTCATTATCCCTAGCCTGATTCTTGCATATTTATACCTGCCTCTGGAAATTTCCACTACATGCATCCGACGAAGTAGGTATTCACTCACAAAAGCTTATGCGCCAATACATCTGTTAGTCTATAAAGTGCCACAGAACTCTTTGCCGACTTCTCATTATGAACTCCCTTAGTTACAGTTCCCTACCAGGTGAGGACAAGACAGACAGTCACAGGAAAAACATTTCATTTAGATACATTTCCAGCCTAAACTACTATAATGCACCAGTTAACATAGAAAACAAATCTTGAATACTGTAACCCAGTCATATAAAAAAGAGATCAATTTAGGATGTTATTACATAGGAATTTCCATACTGCATCAGAATCATGATCCATCTACTCCAGCACCCTGTCTTTGATAGTTGCCAGCACTAGCTACTTCAGAGAAAGGTACAAGAAGCCCCACGCTTGACAGATGTAGGATAAACTGCCCCCACCCATGAATTTCTCATCCTAATCCCTATTTAGAGATTGTTTTAAACCCTCAAACATGAGGGTTTATAGCCTTTCCCAAACTTCTTAGCTTTAACTATTATAATTCTATCTATTCTTGTTACCCATATATGTGTCCAATCCTCTTTGAGTCTTGCTGTGTTCTTGCACCAGTAACACATAGCAATAAGTTCCACACTTTAAATCACATTCTGTGAAATAGTGTTTCCTTTTACCAAGTTTTGAATTTGCTGCCTTACCATTTCATTGCGTATCCCCTTGGCCCTATATTACGAGAGGCAGAGAACAGAAACTCCAGCTCTACCTTCTCTATCCTATTCATTATTTTGTATACGGCTACCATGCAGCCTCTTATGTCCTTTTTGAAGAAAGCTCCCAATATTTTCAATCTCTTTTCATGAGAGTATTTCTATTCCCCTAATCATTCTCTGCCCTTCTCTGAACCCCCTCTAACTCTGCAATATTAAGGAAATGGTACTGCAAACAGCATTAAAAAAAGTCACTAAACCTCATGCATATAGGGTATGACCCAGTCATCAATGAAATCAATGAGAACACCATTAACTTCAATGAGTTGAATCAATTCTTAATTTTGCAAACTATATATTAAAAAAAATATCCTCCAGCCTATTTCTTGGACTACTAAAGCCTCAATCATGCAAATACTTATCCACATGCTTAATTTAATCATATGAATCTTCCCCCCCATTAACTTCAGCTGGACTACACACACGAATAAAGTTAAGTATGTATGTGTTTGCCTCTTTAGACCCTGTTGTGAAAGAGTTGCCTGAACAAGAGAAAATGAGCACCAAAATCCCCAAAGGGTTCGATACTATTCTAACATTTTGTGAGTAAAGTTTGTTTCTCACTGACGCAAACACTAATTATTGTTTATTCACCGAGTTTCTAAAAGTTGGGGAAGCATTCCATGCCCCAGTGACCCTCCAATCTGAAGTTTAGACAACACATAATGAATAAATAAAACCAGGGCTGAGAAGCAGCATAAGAAATGACGTAGTTATTTGTCATACATGCTACATGTGCAAGTCTTGAAGTTTTGACTAGGAGAATAAGTGATAGAAAAGGATAGTAAATTTATAGTTCAGGGTTTAGGCCAATCTCTAATTATAGCTTAGGATGAGACCTAATGTGGGGGACAGATTATCCAACATCTGTCAACTGCAGGGTTCTTACACCTTCGACTGAAGCATCTGGTGTTGGAAGCTGTTGAAAACAAGATACTGTGCTACATGGATCTCAGGTCTGAACCAGTCTGGAAATTACTATGTATCTAAAACACAAATATCAACTTCTAGGTATAGATATACATACTTTAAAAAAAAAAAACTTAATGACTTGGATAGTTGAGGTTAATCCAGAGCAGACTGTCTACTTTTGGAATGGAGGACAAGGAAGTGATGAGACAGGGGAGATGGGAGAAAGTAAGTCTCCTGCAGATACAGGAGACGTGATTATGAACATAAACAGAGGACTTCGGTCTTCAACCTTTCATGAGGAATACATTCACACTTTTTAAAAAAGGTAAAGCAAGTCAATGAGAGTTACTTCAGAGTTTATACTGTTAATCTCAGCTGATCTGGATGTGCAGAACCATCAGTTATATGCTCCTAAATACAAAGATCTGATCAATGTGTGGTCCGAGTATGCTGTCCTCCAGGACTTCTCCTGGAGCGGCAGGAAACATTCCTGAAAATAAGAGTATTGTACTATTTTTGTTATGTCTTCCATAGAAAATGCTTAAATATTCTGCTGCATAGTTTGGCAAAAGATTAAGTGTTGAAAAGGTAAAACTGAAAACAAACATGAATGTTTTTGTATATATGATTGATAGCATTAGAATTCAGTCTTGTAACTATAATGTAGCCACTCTTGTGGCTCGCAAATTACATTTGCAAAGATTTGAAAAGATGCATCAATACAGTTTTATATTCATCATTTACAATTGCAATGCCTATATCAATGTAGCTTCTGCACAAAGTGAATCAATAAATCCTCTTCAGTGAAAAGTATTGATTTCCTGCCAAAAACGACTCAGCGGGCATGGTTGTGTTATGAAAAAAGCATACAATTTAACATGGGTGCAAAAAAAAAAATCTTTCCTGGGATGTCCTGAGTTTAACTTCTGACACACCCAGCAACAATTTCAGATTACCCTAATTCAGAGGCTGTTTATAGAGTACATTGTGACATTGCACCCCATAATACTTTATAGAAATATGCTTATGAATGTAAATATGACATAATTAGAATATGTTTTATTCTAGATATGCCATGTAATATATCTGTGCAAAGGTTATGTTCTTCTGCATGTATTCATCCTATTTGTATGAATGTATCATTCTTGTATCTGAAACTAGAAATATGAACTATAACTCTGAGGTCCTATTGTAATCATGCAAAGTGTGGGCCATTAATGGTGGTTTGGAATCTTGATGGCTCCCGTTAACCAGGACAATTGACTGTAGATGGCTCTGTTTACTTGCAAACCTTCCTGTGAGACAGGCCGGGAAGAATGAAGGCTTGGGGTCTCACAGGACATGTGACAATGTCATCTAGTACTGGAATCCATCTTAAACCTGGTGCTTTTCCATTTAGAAGGAGGGGTGGGAACCCAGAGAGGGACAAAGGATTCCTGCCTTTTGCAAAAGATATATAAGTGCGGGAACAGAATAAAGGAGGCTGCAGTCATGAGAAATCCCCTAGCTACCACCTGAGCTGGAACAAGAACTGTACCAGGGAAAGGATTGGGCCCAGACTAGAAGGAGGCCAGTCTGTCAAAGAAGCTTATTGGAACATCTCTGAGGGTGAGATTTACCTGCATTTAGCTTCCTATTGTATTAGGCTTAGACTTGCGTGTTTTATTTTATTTTGTTTGGTAATTTACTTTGTTCTGTCTGTTATTACTTGGAACCACTTCAATCCTACTTTTTGTATTTAATAAAATCATTTTTTACTTATTAATTAACCCAGAGTAAGTATTAATACCTAGGGGAGCAAACAGCTGTGCATATCTCTCTATCAGTGTTGTAGAGGTCGAACAATTTTTGAGTTTACCCTGTGTAAACTTTACACAGGGTAAAACGGATTTATTTGGGATTTGGATCCCATTGGGAGCTGGGTATCTGTGTGCTGGAGACAGAGCACTTCTTAAACTGTTTTCAGTTAAGCCAGCAGCTTGTGGGGGACGTGGTTCAAACTTGGATCTGTGTTTGCAGCAGGCAAGCGTGTCTAGCTCAAACATGGCAAGGTACTGAAGTCCCAAGCTGGCAGGGAAAATAGGCTCAGAGGTAGTGTAGGCACATCACAGTCCCAAAGGGGTTTCTGTGACCCAACCCATCACACACATTTTCAAAGATCATCTTGATTATGGTAATGTGGGAAACATAGAAAAGATTTGGAGGTTTGGCTTGGTTCAGATAAGATCATCTGAACCTCATTCAAACTTCTTGAGTCTAAAACACTGAGTTGGAAATTTGGGGGGAACAGGTTTCCATAATATTTCTGGGAGTTTCTGCTTCACCTCACACTGGAAATACAAATTCAAACAGCTTTTTGCTTAGTATTTTGGCCCTTCCCATTTTGATCCTGGTTGGAACCAGAAAGTGCAGATGAGCCAAAAATTGATAGATATTGTAACAAATCATTAGTCATCTACGGTGCCACAGTTGTCATTGCTGCACATCACTTCTTAGCAACATCAGGGACAGAATTTATATCCTCTTTCTCCAAAAGCAGAGCCCTCTGCTGCTTGAGCTACAAGAGAATCTTCATTAGCTTTTGGCAATATGTGGCCTGAGCAATCCTGACCCCAGCCGGTAGTCACTATACACACTAGCTGGTTCATTTTTATGGTATGTACTGTATCAGCTTGGTGACAGTGTTTTTATTCTGAAGATGTTTGTTGAGTAAGTCAGCTAAGAAGTACATGTCATGCCATGTTTGGAATTCATGCCCAGCCCCAATTTGAGACTCTGCCCCTGAAGTCCCATTGGCAGAGTGCCAGAGCAGCTGATTGGTCCACTGGCCCAACTTAAGCCAGGAAGCTGTCCAAACAACACTTAGTTTGAACTGTGTACCTTGTGCTCCCTGCTCCCGTAGCTTGACTTCCTGGCAGCCCGACCTGGCTTGGCTCCAGACCTCCAATTGTGGTTGTGATCTCCAGGTTGTCTCCTGCTTCTGACCTGCTGGTATTCTTACCCTGGATTCCTTACTCTTGACTCCTGACTGTAGACTCTGGCTCTGACCACTAGGACTGGCTGCTTATGACCCAGCCCTGACACCATGTGAGCTGAATCTCCCATAGCTGACGTCTAAATTCACAGCTATTATTTTAATTTCTAATAAAAAGCATCACCTGTAAAATAGCAACACACTGCATTTTGTTGTTTAAATTTACAAAATAATATTCTCTTACAAACAGATCCAAAGCTCACTGAAGTCATTTGGGGTCTATTGACTTTTATGGGCTTTGGAGCAGACCAATAAAAAAGGATAGACTGGCCAAGACCAGAACCTTGAATCCAGATGTCCCAAAATTGAAGCCATTTCAAACCAAAACCTGAAACTTAATACAAAGGTCATGGTTAGTGGAAGGACTGCAGTTGTAGACAGACCGTGCATAGGAGATGGGGAGAGGGAAGCTTGCATTGGAAGAAGACCCTATATGTTCCATACCAAGTCATCTACCCCACTTTAGTGGGGAGGCAGACAGTAGTAGGATCTGTATTGTTCAATACATGAATCACCAACTAGCATGGTAAACTGGCACAGAATCCCGCACAGCACAAGAAGAGACTCAGACCCACCATCTCAACAAAGCCTACCCTACCCCCAGCCTCCTCCTGCTGCTCCCTGAGCAGACACTGGCCCTTCTGCAAAACATGCTTCTGCACTGCCAGCAATCACAGTTCTCTGCCTGATCCCATGCTGCCAGAATTTACATAGCCCTTCAATTGCCTTCTCTCTGCACCTGAGGTCCAAGTCACAGGTCCTTCTCGATCACCAGTATGCCTGATGCTACAGCAGTCTTCATCCTCTGGCAGTGGTGGTCCTGTTAGCATTCCCTCTGTTGTTCAACCCTGGTGCCTGGAAGCTCAAGCAGTGCTTGTGGCATGGAGAGCAGTGACTCCTCCGGTTGGATGTAATGCAGCATAAGCCTCTGAATGCAACTTCTAAAAATTGGTTGCAGGGGGTCTCGTTGTTCCACGTTCTCACAGCCTGGTTATGCTCCAGGCACACAGCGGGATGACTAGGGTGCACCACACCTTGCCTGAAGTGCTGCCATGACTTAAAGCCTCTCCTGGTTATGGTTGCACCCCTCATCCACCTGATTACTGCTGCCCATTTTATTTAGTGGGTTTGTTCATTATTCTCTGCAAGAAACTTCATCCTCATGCTTCTAAATCCCCAGACATACTTTTCAAAATGGCCATGCAAACATGCAACTATCCTGTCAATCTGTTTCCTATCTCACCACAGCTGAGGACTAATGCATTCTTACATCTAGTCTCAGTCATTTATTTTTTTAAATGCCAGTGCAGGTGTACACACTTCAGCAGCAAATGTTTATTCATCCTAGCAGTCACAACACCTTTGAGTCCCATGATCCGGTTTGTAAATACAACCTTGTACGCTCACACTTCAAGTGCGTATTGGGTGTGGGGGAAGGGCGGGGAGTGTCACAAATATCAGCAAAGCAAATTCATGGGTTTTGTTTTTAAGAATAGTTGTGAATAATTTTTGGGGTATTTGCCCAGCTCTCCTGTGAGCTTTACCAGAGGCACCGGCACCAGTCGTCTCTCCCATCCTGAAAGCTGTGAGCACTGAGGATTCCAAGCAGCTGTCGCAGGGCTCTTGCTGAAGCTCAACGTATATTTTAATAGAATTGGGAAATTAGCCAGATTTCCACTGCCACCCCCAGGGAATTTAGTATGACATCCTGTGCCCTCCCCCTGCTTCCCCACCACTTCTTGGTTTTTTTAAGCGAGAAACAGATAATCATCAAAATAGCCTGGTGTAGGGAAGTGTGCAGGTTTTTGAGAAAATGTTAATTCAATTTCTCTGCATGTTAGTTACTGTTCAGTGGCCTATTACAAACCTCCTCTTGATGCATGTCTCAGATAACACCCCTCCCAAAGCACAGAATAATCATCTCTCTTAAATAAAAAGCTGTAGTAGAGCAGTCTTCCGGAGACTAATGCACACGCAGGTTAAGATGTCTGCGCTGCCAGCTTTGTTTAAGGACAGCCAAGAAGGGAAATCAGTATTCCTCAGGAGAGCATTTTGCTGGTACGGTTGCCAGTTGCGGAGACTGGTTCAGTGCAGTGCTTTCATTAATAGAGTCTAATGGCCACCATAAGATTGAGAATGGGCAGACAGACACAAAGTATTAAAAAAAAAAACATATAGAAAGTCTGACTGGCTTTGTCTGATTGGGCCCTTTATATCTTCAGAGGATCATGTTTATAAAGTAGAGCCTACTGATATTTATGAATTGCAAAATTAAGCATGTCCCTGGAACAATCATTAGCATGAAAGCAACTGCTGTTCCTCTTTTGCCCCCTTTAGAGCTTCAGTACAAAGCAACTGACTCGATCTGAAGCAGTTGTGTATTTTAGGGCAACTTACAGTATTGAAAAGAAAATACAATTTTGACTGCACAGAGCTAAAACCACATCTTTTGCTAACATTAGTATATCTCTTCCCATATAAATGTCTCTCACAATGGAGAAAGATACAAATATTGTAGCCTACCATTCATATTAAGAAAAAAATGTCTTTTGTATTCATTGTTATCAGACTCTCTCACTCTTCCTTCAAACACACTCTCTGTCATGTATGCCATCTGCAGTGTTGTTGTGTTCGTGTTAGTCCCAGGATATGTGAACACAAGATAAGTGAGATACAAATTTTTCAAGTTTTTCAGCAAAGAAGAGCTCTGTGTAGCTCGAAAGCTTGTACATTCCAGCAACAAAAGTTGGTCCAATAAAAGATATTACCTCACCTACCTTGTCTCTTTCATGTATGTCATTTGTCATTCAGCTATTAGTTTTTCTGCCTGTACTGTTGAAGTCTGCAAGATGTAGGTGGGAAGCATAAAAGAAGCTACTGGAGGAAGTTTGAAAGAAGCAGCCACAGGGAGTTTGAGTAGAGGAAGCATGATGACTGAGAAATGACATCAATAATTCCTGAGTAAAGGAATGGGGAAGAGAGCTGAAAAGACTAAAAATGACTGAGGATCAAACCCAAGTTACTGCTTCCAGACAGACAGCTTAAGGCGGAATGTGACACTTATCTCTAAGAAATGACTATCAAGAAAATTTACTTGGTGAGGTTATCTACTTAACTATAGCCCCAGTCCTGAAATAAGATGTGCAAAAGTGTACATCTGTGCCTGCACAGAGCCCCATTGGCTTCACAGGCATGCAACACTTGCCTGTATCAACAATTATTACTGTGATTTGTGTACATTTGTTCAGTTGTGATAGAACTGAAAACCGTTTTGGAAAAATAATTTTTTGCACCTTTCTATCTTGAACACCAGTCACCAGTGTCACAGAACTCCACATAACACCTTATTTCTATGGACTATTAAAAATGTATGTAAACCTAAGGAGTAATGGTCTCCCAACATGGTGACAAAAACAGGTGGTATGGTAGCGTTATATCAATTGAATGTAATGCAGATGTTTTCAATATGGTGTACATTTAAAGAACGTTAAGGTTGCAAAGAGAGACACTTGAAATTGGGAAATGCCAGAATTAAGGTTGCTTGTGGAACTTTAATTAAACCCCCTTCTGTATATGCATTAGGATACAGTTTTGAATTACATGATCACATATTTCCCCTCCCCTAGATCCCCTGCCTCACTCAATGTACAGGAAGGATAGTGCTCAGGGAACAAATCATAGTTATGTAACAAAGCACGTCATTGTCTGTGGTATCCCTGCCTCTGCTGTTACAGAAGTTGGAAGGCAGATAGTGAAGGAGTCTAGGGACTGCAGGAAGAGAAAGGATGGTCTTGTGGTTAAGGCAGTTAAACAACACCCTGAAGAACTGGATCAATACAATGGATGGGGACAGATAGGCACCTAACAATAGGATCAACAAAAACCAGAATACTAGGCGACTCCCTGCCTAAGCTATGCAATGGGAGATGCTGACAAGAGGTGTGTATTCTAAGCTCTGATCCTCTCATGGAGATAGGTGACTAAATACAGGCTGTAGGGGAAAGCTTATCTCTGCTGGCGATCCACAACCAGGGACCCCTCACATAGTTAAGGGCACTGAGCATTAACAATACAGCTAATAAAAGTGCATGAAGCTATACAACGAAAGTACTCGCTCGCATATCCTGGGACCAACCCTGCTGCAATAGCACTGCAGAGTTCTCCCTTCACTAAATCTGGGGAGTTAATTTTTAAAATGCAGGCTTTTAAATTAAGGGATCTAAATCCAATGCCTAAATGGCTATTTGGTGCATACATGACCGTTTGAATATCCAAAGTGGAATTCAGCAGCCAAACTTAGGCCCCTAAGTTTCAATATTGGCTTGGGAGAAACACTGTTCCTAGTGTACCCCAAACAAGAATAAATATGAATTTTTATACTTAATTCAACCTTGGTAGGATCCTCTGGGAGCTTCCGTTAGAGGTGTTATTCAGCTGATAGCCTCCACTTGTGTGGCAAAGATAGCACTTAGAAAAATGCTGCCTGCTTGGCAAAATGAGGGGGGGAAATTTAAAAATTCATAGGCCAGATTTTCATGCCAGCTACAACTCTGTAAAGGCACATCATTTCACTGAAGAGACTGACAGCGAAGCATGGCTCACATCTTCACATACAAATAATCAAGTAGCGAAAATTGGTGCTGTAATTTCACGGGGCCTAGGCGATTGTGTGCTGTGACTGCGACTTATTGTAGTAAAAAATGACTGTTTTCCTGTTTCTTCTACCCCCCTTTTCCTCACCCATTTGTTTGGTGTATCTACCTGTTATGTCTAATTATATGCTAAGATTGTAAGATCTTTGAAACAAGGGTCTGCTTTTTAATTGTTTGCGTTCAGTTCCTGATAGGGGCCTCTAGGGGTTATCGTAATACAAATAATTACTAATACTATAGGCAGCTCTGCTTGCAGTTTGTCCCTGAATTCTGTAGGGCTGTTTCTAATAAAACATGAAGGAGTGAGTTCTTCATGTTCTTTGTTAGAAAAAATTCTTAGTACATGTTGAAGGATTATTTGATGAAGTTCTAGAAAGCTCAGAGTAATTAATGTTGACAAGTGACCAAGAAGGAGTAAATGGGTGTGTTATCAAGGCTGCATTATGTTGATTGTGTATACATGAGAGTGTCAGGGTCTAAGAAACATTAATGCACTTTAATAATTTTAAGTGTTTTCAGTTCCTTGGCCTCTTTCAAATCTACCACTGAATGACTGTCCTTCACTCTTACTGCAACAAAGGAGATTCAGAGCAAAATGCTAGAGAGGCAATACAAAGGGGTACAGTAATTGAAACCTCCACTGATACTTCTTTCCAGATAGACAGTGTTCAAAGCTACAGCAATATAAACATTTATTTTTTATCTGTTTGTAATTGAGTAGGAAAAGACAACTGACTCACCAACATGTCTCTGGTGAATATTTTGTCAGCCTGTCCTTTCTAAAGGATTCCAGCAAGATATTCAGTGAACTTGACATGGTCTTTATTTTAACTTGGAGTATTAGGGATACGTTTTCAACCCCAGCCTCCCAATGTGTGCATGAAAAATTGCACATGTGACCACACATTTTGCAAGTACAAATGTGGACTGTGGACTTGAACTTGAAGAAAGTCAAGTGGCTTTACAAAACCCAGAGCATCAACAGGTTTTCCTATTCATGTTTAAAAGGAGCGTGTTCTTCCTTCGATGTGTACGGTCATTCCCTTTAGTATTAGATTAATTATAGCGGAGCCATATGTAGCACTGACACAACAAATTGGAGTGAGTCTAAAGCGCTTTGATAATCTGGACCTGATTCTCCCGTGCCTCACTCCTTGTGGAGTTATTTATACCTGTGCAAAGTGGGTATAAAACATCATCCTTCGGATATGGCAGCATTTTACACTCACTTTGTATTCATTTTGCACAGGAGTAACTGACAAAGTGCTAGGCAGTGGGGAAGTCCGGCCTATGATATTATCTAGCTGTGTATTAATTATCATGTCTGTATCCTACCAGAATATTATATACTGTTGCTTAAATGAAGTAGCTCGGTGTTTCTATGCCTGTGGCAGAGCCAATGCATGACCATGGAGATTTCAGTCCCTCCGACTGTGACACATGCAACTCAGCAACTCCATTTAATCCGCCTTAGTCACAGATTTCCTGGTACCTGCCAGCCATGATGTCAGCTTTCCAGACATTCAAATGTGCCTGGAACTGTCTCCTTCCTGCAAGACCTCCCAAAGGCTTGCAACTATCTTGGGGCACAGGAATCAAAATCCCTACTGGGAGCACCAACAGCTCTTGATCATAAGGACAAGCTCCTTTGCATTTGGATCTCATTGTCAGCAATATTACCACTTTGCTTTTTGAAGCTAGGGTACTTCTGAATATGCACGTTCAGCTCTTTTAAAGCAGGACGTAACTCTGTTTTGGCTGATTCACTCCATTGTTAGATTGTGCACCCCTCAGGATCACACAGTGGTGAGTCAGTCATTTGTAAACAGAAGGGAAAAAAACCACCAGTGAATAGAGAAAACCACAGGCTCCATTTTTTTGTGATCAAAGGCTTCAGTGTCTCCATGTAAAAAGAGCACAATTATTTGTTAAACAAAACTCATAGTATGATCTTTTCTGCACAGCCTCACCAGTTGCCTCTGCGTCTGCTGGGGCCCACTCTCTGCAGAGCTGAGAGAAGATTTACTGTTCAAAAATAAAAAAGACTTGCTTATTTTGGGGGATTTCCTGAGCAGAGATCGAATTTGTAAATTCTGCTGTCAGCTACTCCCACAGTGACTGATCTGAGGGCACCACAATTAACTCAATTATGAGACCAAAAATAAGATTCCCACCGCGTTTCAGGAGTGCAAGGCCAGACCTTCTAAACCAGCCTCGGTAAAGAAGGTGATGTAAATGTATAGGATTTGCAGGTTTGAACACACGAATAAAAACAAAATCACTACTGATACAAGAAATACCAATTTACTGTCTAAGCAGACAGACTCTATTGGAAGATGCTTCAATAATAAATAATAATGCTTATCATGCATGAAATTAAAGTAAAAAACAAATTTTGCAAAGAAACCCTCATTAGCATGAACCAAAGGGGTCATTTTCTCTACAGTGTTCAAGCTGGAGAGGCAGAGTGGTATTAGGTCAGGCATATGAAGTGTCAGCGCATTGTTTTTGTGCAGGAAGTTGAGGGACTGGTTGGTTTCTCTGGGCACTGGGCCCAGTTTTTGTTTAGTTTTCTGTAAGCCCAGATACTGCATACAGGGATGATCAGCTTAGAAATAAACAAATACCTCAGTGCATATAGTAAATTTACCCTTCTCAGACTGCTGAATGCACAATGACTATGTACGGCATCTTCCTGCATTGCTTAGCAAAAAAAAAAAACCTCCCATTGATTTCATTGGGAATTTTGCCTTTGTAAAGACCATAAGACTACACCTCAAAAAAGATTATTTAAAAAAAAAAAACAGTAAAACTTCAGCCATCAAAAAACAAAGTAGACCCTGATAGTGCAATGAACTTTGAGCACTTGCATGAGATGCCCTATAGGAGCAGGAGCTATGATGCCTAAAGTTAGGTACTGAAATAATTGGCTTGATTTTTCAGAGGTGCTGGGAATAAACAGCAATAAGAACATAAGAACGACCATACTGGGCCAGACCAAAGATTCATGTAGCCCAGTGTCCTGTCTTCCAACAGTGGCCAATGCCAGGTACTTCAGAGGGAATGAACAGAACAGGTAATCATCAAGTGATCCAGCCGCTGTCGAATCCTCATGGACTTTAGGCAACTTAAATATATGTCTAAAAGTAAATTTAGGTGTCTAACCATAGACACCCAGGTTTGAATTGAGGACAGTTGGTTCTCAGCACCACTGAAAATAAGACCATTGGGCCATATACACAGTTTTGTGTCTATAATGATTTCCAGTAGGCCAAAGTGCACAATTAGATTTGGGTGAATACTGCAAAACATTTCTCACAGATAGTCATTTGCTCACCACAACTACGCCGCTTTTGCATTAGCTTTCTGTGACTATAGAAGCGATTGAGTTTTACTGGTACAAATGTTTGTGAATAGTCCCATCTGACTGTTCATAGAAACTGAAATCTAAAGGTGCATGAAGAACAATTGGCACCAGAAATGCTTGCACAGTCATTCAGTCAAAGAACAAACAACATTATGTAACTTCTCTGACCAATCACAACCAAGCCATACAGTCTCTAGTAAATACAAACAATTAATAGACTTGGAGAAATGCTGAACTGCTTGTTTATATTTTCAGAGCAGACAGAGGAAAAATTCATATATGCAAACTGTGATGAGAATATTGGTGCCATAATTTCACATAGATATCAGTTGGTATGCGGTAACTGCTGCTTATACTAAATATAATCATTTCACTGTTCCTTTGCCACCCTCCCCCTTCTCTACCCATTTATTTGTTGAATATAATTGTTGCTCCTCATCATATGCTTAGATTGTAAATTGTTTGAGGCAGGGCCCAGCACTTTCACGATGTATGTGTGTGCAGTGCATATGGGGCCCCGACTTCATCATAGAATAAACTGAGCCTCATTCTCCTCTCACACTGGTGAGAACTGCAATTAATTCTATTGAAATGAATGGAGTTACACTGGTACAAGAGAGCAGAGAATGAGGCCCATTGCTTTTCTAACCCAAACAGATTGCAACAGGCTGCTAGCAGTACATCAGGAAACTCTCACTCTCCTGCACTAACATCCATTGGATAAAATTATTTTTATCTCCCTGATATAACAAATGAAAATCGTTACAATGTATTAAAGCAGTGGCGCTCAAACTCTCCAGATTAGTGTACCCTTTTCAGGAGTCTGATCTGTCTTGCATATCCCCAAGTTCACTTAAAAATGACTTGCTTACAAAATCAAACATAAAAAAACCAAGTGTCACAGCACACTATTACTGAACAACTGCTTACTTTCTCATTCCTACCATATAATTATAAATAAAGCAATTGGAACATAAATATTGTACTTATATTTGAGTGTATAGAGCAGTATAAACAAGTCATTGTCTGTGTGACATTTTAGTTTGTACTGACTTCGCTAGTGCTTTTTATGTAGCTGGTTGTAAAATTAGGCATATCTCTAGATGAGTTGATGTAGCCCCTGGAAAACCTCTGTGTACCACTGTGTTAAAGGATCAATCTGTGCGGCTATGAAATGTCTTTCCTTCATCTTGATATTCATGTTGCAGCCAGAGACCATTATCCTAAGATAACATTCAAAATCCATGGGGTCTCTCTTAATTTTGCTCTTAGTTTTTCTATCTCACTATATATGTTTTTGTGATGTTGGCAGACCAGGTGCCAGCTCATGCCAAGGTCCCCATGTCTCAACTAGACAGAATCATGGCTGGAATCCATCTGGCTCAATTGTGGATTAATATTGATAAACCGGGTATGGGAATTATAAGAAAGTGTTTAGTGTTTGCACTCTCAAGTGGTTGTGAATTGCTGCATGTATTAATCTTACTTGTAATGTCTGAGTTCCATACTGTAATGTATTATTTGAGCAGTTGCATTGTGAGCTTCATTGACTCTGTGGGTATGTCTACACAGCAAAGAAAAACCCTCAGCTGGCCCATGCCAGCCAACTTTGGCTCATGGGGCTGTTTCATTGCTATGTAGACTTTGGAGCTCAGACTGCAGCCTGAGTTCTGGGACCCTCCTATTCTGCAGAGTCTTAGACCTTGGGCTCCGGTCCTGAAGCTCGGGCTCCAGCCTGAGCCCTGAAGTCTACACAGCAATGAAAGAGCTGCACAGCCCAAGTCGGCTAGCACAGGCCAGCCATGGTTTTTTGATTCATCCCTGTATGAATCGCCATATAGTAGAGGGACATTAATTAGCGTGAACGCTGCTCTTCTTCAGAAATTGTTATGCCTCTTCCAAAAAAGGAGATCCATTGATACCAGATGAGTGATGGTTGGATCTTGCAAATGGAGCTCCCCACATCTGGACTGAGGAATCATCAACAAATGGACTAAAAATTCTTACTATTATTCTGCTCTCCTCCCCGTGAAGATATGTCATGCAAGTGGACTCCTCCCATCAGCTGAGTTTGCAGCTCAGAGCTCATGGCAGGAGAGGGATAAAAACCGGAAAGCAAAGGAACTAAGGCTCTCTATGCTGCTTGGACTCTGTGAGAGCAAGGTTTTTCTAGGCATAAGCAAGAGATCCCCAGCTGCTTAGCCTGGGTTAGCCCTAGTGGACAAATAGAGTTTGCGGATTATAGAAGCCTGTATTGCTTTTGAAAGCAAAGACTGTGACTCATTCATGTATCTATGTTTGCTTACTTTAACCTTGTAAATAACTCTCTAATTTCCTTTTCATATTTAACAAATCTTCATATAGTTTACTACAGGATTGGCTACAAGCGTCATTGGTGTGAGACCTAAAGCACAATTCACCTGGGGTAAGTGACTGGTCCATTGATATTAGTAGTAACATTAATATTGGTATGATTCTTGATGTAAGGGGCCATCTATCACAGAGATATGATCACTTGGGTGGCAAGACAGATCAGAGTACCCAACGGGATGTCTGTGACTCTGTGTCCAGGCTGTTAAAGTGCCTGAGGAGTTTGCACTTGGGACAGTTGGTTGAGTGAAATCTCAGTTTAGAAAAAACAACCAATTTGAGGTTTGTGCCCTAGGTTTGTCAGTCCGTCTTGAGGTTGGTACTCACACTCTTTTCTCACAGTTTAATTGACCAAAATAAAGACTGACAACAAGAAAACCAAGGAAGCATGTTAAATCTTCCAGTCCCGCGATCCAGGTCCTCTTATTACGCTTCAGAAAACTCTTACCAAGAAGACAGTCAAAGAAATTTCTCACAGAAAGAGCGAGGGTAATTAACAATGGGAACAACCTCCCTAGGCATGTGGTGGATTTGCCATTACCTGAAGTCTTTAAATCAAGAGTGGATGTTTTTCTAAAAGATATGCTCTAGCTCAACCAGAAGCTATGGGTTTGATGCAGGAATCACTTGTTGAAATTCCATGGCCTGTGCAATGTAAGAGATCAGACTATCTGATCAGAATAATTTCTTCTGGCCTTAAAGGCTATAAAATCTACGAAAGGTTAAAACTTGAGCTGTGAGCAATATAAAGCACTGGGTCAGTAGGAACCAAGACTCATTGGCTCTCTCAGCCCATTTTATTATGGTAAGGCATTCTGATCATGAAACTCGCCATCACAATTAGCACTAATGGGCACCCTTCTTGACAGCCTCAGAAGAGAGGCCAAGGACTGACTGGAAAGGGACAGTGAATTATGGTACTGTCTGACCCCACCAGGTCAGGGATGAGGCACAAGGCTGTACTGGGAAGCAGCACGTCCCCTGCCTGTGTGGTCTGCACTAGTTCTATTAACAGGGGACTTCCATTTCAATTGCAGCGCCATCAATCAACGTACTAAATTTCAATTAAAAATAAAAATAGAGCTGTGAAAACTTGAAAACATCCCCTGGCAGGCAAGTTCTCTCTCTCTCATTTTAAAATCTTAATTAAACTTGATGGGTAAAATTCCCGGGAGGGAAAACAGTATTTATACAAATTATTTTTGTCAGAGCTCACACAGTCTCAATTTAAACTTCACAAACTTGGCTACCTTGACAAGGGGGGCAAAGAAGAAGAGTCTGGCTTTTGCTAATGTAAAATTGAGCCCATTCTGCCACCTTTACTCTTGCATAATATAGTCCCTTATTCCACAAGTAGTCCCACTGAAATCAATGAGCGCGTTCGTGGTACTATTCAAAAGATGGAAGAATTAGGCCCTTTTGATTGGTTGTTTTCTGGAATTATGGATCAGTCTGATTAGAGCACTTGCATGGACGGGGGCTGGCGTTTCTGGCTTCTCTGGAGATTCCATTTGTTTTTGTCTCCTCAGATACTTAAGAATAAAACTGGGAAGCATCTCCCTGTTTCTTGCACTCTGAAAATCTGAGAGAAGATGAGTGCTGCTCTTAGTATTAAGTCTAAGCATTTATCCCTGATTACCCAGACTGTAGTTGTGTGTTTGGTTTAAAAATAAAGAACCTTCCATGAAAAAAAAAAAATGTTTGGCCATGATATTCAAAAACTATTGCTGATTTGGAGTTCCTCAGTTTTGCCTGTCTAGCTTGAGAGAATTTAGAGAGGCCTGGTTTTTAGAAAGAGCAGAGCACTGTTCCCTCCAAAAGCCCCTCAAGCAGTCTCTTTTTTAAGGGGTCTCAAGTTAGGCAGCCAAAATCTGAAGAACCCCAAATCACCAGTCATTTCTGAAAAATCCTGGCTGTGAGCTTCGATTCTTTTACTCAACATCTGGTGCCAGAAAAAAAAAAGGGGGTGGGGTTGGGGAGTGGAGACCCTCCTTTCCTCACAAACTAAATAAAAGATAGAGACAAAAACAGAAATACATTATGGCGCTCATGGGCAGCAGGTGAACCCTGGGCCAGGGGTGCTGGAACAAATTTTAGAGTGGGGGGTGCTGAGAGCCATTGACTCAAACTGTGAACCCTGTATATAATGGAAACCACTTCAATCCTCGGGGTGCTGCAGCAACCTCCGCACCCCTAGTTCCAACAGCTATGCCCTGGGCTCGGGGAGGCTAGCCCCTGGCCTGGCCCACACCTTCTGCCTGAGGCCCCACCCCTCCCACCAAAGCCCAGAGGCCCCCTCACATGTCCACCAGCCCCCATCCCCCACAACACGCCGGGAGGGTGGCATGGTCCCCCTCCCCCAGCCCCGGAGCACCAGGAGGGTGGGCAGCGCGGCCCCCACCAGCCCTGGCGCATAGGCCAGCCCTCATTAGTCCCAGTCTGGGGCCCCAGCCCCAGGGGGAACAGACCCCCACAACACAGTGCTGGGAAGTAGGAAGGGGCCTGAGGGTGAAGTTTGGGTGGGGCCACGCAACTTGTTTAGGAAGACTCGGCCTTCCCCTGCCTTTGATACCCACGGCCCATGGTGCCACTTGCTCTGATGACGCCGCATATATAATACACTGTGTGGAGAAAGAGTTATTGATACAATATAACTTCACAGTGTGGGTTCACAAATGCAGAAAGAGTTCTCTGGACTCTACTACAACATTAATTACTTTAGAATCTCAATGGAAATTTTGCTTTTTCCAGAACTGTCCGTTGCTTGGAGAGTCTAACAAGACAAAAGCATGTTTATTTTGTGCAACATCTTTTATGCAAACTAGGTGACTGGAGGAGTGAGGGGATTTATAATTAGATATAGTGCCTGTAACAGGGCGTGCTCCCTCCCCATCCCCTGAGGCCCCAGAAACCACACAGAATCTGTTCAGTAAGTGGCAGCCTCATGTGAATGTATTTATATTCCCATCACCAACACCAGTACAGTCTCATGCAGCAAAGTATTTACAGTGTTTCTTGCCCTCTAACCCTTCCCCACTGGGGTTGGAGATCTCTTCCTTGCAATCTCCAAGCATACTGCACTCAGCTAGCCCAGGTCCTCCTGCTCACATCATCTTTTACAATTCACATTCCAGAAAACACCATCACAACCAACACTATCTGGCATCCTTGTTACCAATCCCATCAGAAGCACCAAGAAGTGAAAGAGAGAGAAGACTGAATTACAGTAACCTTCAGCCCATAAGAGTGGTTCCTCCAGGACAGCATTTGTGGAGTATGGATGGGAAGCGTGGAGGAAACCCATGACAATGTTCCATGAAGAAGTCAGTCTCTAGGGCACTCAAGCAAATTTCACAAACAAGACATTTCCTCTTAAAAATCCACACCAAATCTATTGCCAAATGTTTTACAGAATTAACTTCATGGTGCCAGGAGTTAACTATTTCCCAGCTGAGGCACCAGCTGGTGGTAGCCAAGAGTTGCTTGCAGTTGACCTGACATTTGTTTATACCTCCCAAATTTAAGAAAGGAGCTCCTTGTCTTTGTACTCTTCCAACTGATTGGAAGAGATGCTAGTTCTCTAAGCAGCCAGTTAAAACCCCTCACTTCCATCTATTACAAGCACTGAGTTTTTATAATATCAAACCAACACACACCTCTCACTAATCTCAGCACATAGCTGGGAAGAGTGTTAGTGAGTAGAATGGAAAACTAAGGTATGTTTAGTCATTCGTTATTAAAGTCGTACCAACTGTTAAAAAGAACTGACCCTTACTGGCGAGAGTTTGGAAGAAGGAAGCACAGAACACACTAGATTGCCAAGTAGGCACTACTGTGAGTAAGGGTTAATGTGGAAATGCACCATCCCTAAGGGGAGTTCAAGTAGGGATTGTGCCTAAGGGGAGTGTGCAAGATGAAAAATACTAGAAGCGCATAGACCAATATAGTGGGGTGGATAGGGCTTGGCTTTGCTTCCCCCAACCCTTTAAGAGCAAAGCGTAGTGTGCACTGAAGGAGCATAACCTTTATAAATAACTTTTATTGTATTCCAAGCTACAAGGGCTGAGTGGTTCAGATTTAGGAAGATGAGAAGATTTGTAAAATAGTTTAGGCAGATTTAATGATGTACAGGAAAAGGCTTCTCTGCTTATTAAATCCAATTATTTTCCAGGCTAGACAGCCCATAACTTTTCTGACCCTGCATGTTACTGGAACTCAGAAGTCATAGCACAAAATAGTTCTCTGGTCACACAGATAATGAATAAACTCATTTGTCGGACTAATAAATAGACACGTGCATCATTCAGACTGAGGATGCTTGAGGGATGCAAAGTTAGGTAGAGCCCAAAAATATGTCTTGCTTTTAAAAAGGATCTAGGATCTGGATGCTTCCAAGAACAGGCACCTGCATACACAGCATTTCACCACTAGTTTGATGGTTCAGTCCACCACAAGAGGGCACAAGACTAAAATTTAATACCATCTGATGGGCCTTAGGTGACTTATTTGAAATGAGTTATTCCCACTCTTTTTTTCTCTTGGGCAAATGTTCATATCACAAAACCATCACATTTGAGATTAATTGACTATCTTGTCCACACTGTGTTTGTTCTCACCCCTACAGGTGATCCTTTCCCATCAGCACTGAAGCATTTGGCATGTCAAAATAGTTAAGCTTGTACCGCTGCACTCATTCTGTGGTAAAACTATATTTATGTCACTATGGTCGGGTTACCATATTTGAACATTCAAAACAGAGGACACTCCACGGGGGCGGGGGTGCTGATTTTCTCGTGCCCCCCCGCCCCTGGCCCCGCCACAACTCCACCCCTTCCCTGCCCCCATTCCAACCCCTTCCCCAAAGTCCCCGCCTCAACTCCACCCCCTCACTGCCCCATTGGACCCCTTCCCCAAATCTCTGCCCCAGCCCCACCTCCTCCCCTGAGCGTGCCCTGTTCCCCCTCCTCCCCCCTCCCTCCCAGCCGTGCAAAACAGCTGTTTCACAGCGCAAGCAGTGGGAGCTAGGGGGGGAAATCGGGCACTCTCTCAAGTGATCAACATTCACTCTCTTTCTTGAATGATCAACTCTTCTTTGGGAAAAAATAATAATGGCAAAATCCCGGACGTTTTTAGATATTTAAAAATTCCTCCCGGACGGCAATTTAAGAACCAAAAAGCCGGACATGTCTGGGAAAATATGGATGTATGGTAACCCTACACTATGGCACCTTTTAGCAGCACTAAATTCACATGAAAAAAATTAAATTCAAGAAAAACCCAGAGTCAATAGTTCCTATGAATGATTTTAAAAATGGATTTAAAAATGGATCAAAAACCAGGAGAGAAGAATAAACAAATAAGAGGTTTCTTTCAAAGCTGTGCAGTTAAACAAACTTGGACTGCTCTTCCTTTGGCTTCTAATTTATGTCAAAGAGATTCTTAGGATCAAATTTAGTCCTGGTGAAAAGAGACACAATTCTACTGAAGTCAATGCAATTTTTCCCACTTATGCCAGGGCTGATCCAGCTCCTGCTGAAGCCAATGGAAATACTCTGACTTCAGTGGGAATTGAATAAGACCCTGGAGGGGGAAAGAGGAGTAATGCCACATGTTGTACTGGAGATGCCAAAGATGGAAACAAAATCTGGTCAATAGTTTGTATGTCGCAGATTCTTTGTCTGCACAACAGTTTAGTTAGATCCCCCAAGGCTCTATGAGCAGAAGTGTGATGGCTAAGCTGACCACTGATGCAATGGAAGAATTTGCTGTCTTCTGCTCAAAAAGCAGCACTCATGAGCTAAAAGCAGAAATTACTAGGTTTAAAAAACAAAACAAATTAAGCTGTCTCCTGTGGCTCTTGTTTCTCTGGACTCTGAATTTGACCAGATGGTCACTGGAATCAAGAAAAGTCATTCAAGAAGCAAACTGCCTCACTAGTTTTAAGTCTGAAAATAGTAGGGAATTAAAATGATCTCATCTCAGAGTTATTTTAATGCAATTAAGAATAATAATATAGTAGCAGAGAGTCAGGAAAATCAGATACCTACAGTCAGTGCTGCTGTCCTGAACAATTTTCCTCTAAGATCCTGTCTACACTGGAATTAAGCCATATTTTAAGAATGGTTCACCAAGTCAATGAAAGCCAGGCTTTACGGAATAACTGGGATACAGATAAAAATAAATATTCTCAAACCCCCTGAGGACAGAGGTAAATTGAACACTTTAGTTAGGGATAAATTCTAACATTTTTATTAACAATGAGTAGTACCTTCCTCATTGTTAATAAAGTGAGTTCAGTAGGATCTCCTGCAGAGAAAGGTATTGCTCAGTGTGAGTATGGTATCATAGGCAGGTTTTTAGAGATGAAGGGCCTGACTGTGACTGGATCTCTACAGGTGTTCAAGAATGAGAGAGAGAGAGAGAGAGAGAGAGAGCACAAGTCTTTTCCCACATTGTGATCCTATGCAGGGCCAGTCACAGTCCTCATTTCCTGTTCTAGCAATGCCACACGGGTTAGGCAGGGTTGGAGTGAGAGCAGGACCACGTATGTGTCTTCTCCACACCTCTTCCCCAGCCAGCAAAGCCAAACTAAAATTGATGGAGAAAAATCCAAGCTTCCGGTTTGGAAGAAAAATAGCAGGAAACTTATTCATGAGGTGGACAGTCAGACTTGATAAATATTTAGGGTTAGACCATGTCATTGTCTTACTTGGCTAAGCAGGAGAGCGAGGCTGGCATGCACACGTACACATACATGTGCACACCCGCGCGCACACATACACACACCCCAGACCCAAGTAAGACCAACGCTGATCTTGCCTGATGTGGAGCACTGTCCCTGCTCTATGGATACTCTCTCCTCCATCACGATAAGGTGCAAGCTTTGGGTCATGCTGATGACTGTCACCCAAAGTACCTTCTCTGTCTAGAAAGAATCCATCTGTTCCTCTCTGAGGATAACCTGTCAAGGAGATGCATGCATTTGTCACCTCTCCACTGAACTACTGTAATTCTCTATACCTTGTTCTAAGTGAAAAGTTCACAAACAAGCAACTGCTAGTGCATATGGCCATGATTCAACTCATATAATCTGATAAGCCAAAGAGAACATAACATACTGCGGCTTCACAACCTGCTTCCCATTCACTACCTGATCCACTTTGAAATCTGCTACTGATCTAAAAATCTCCAAATGAAATAGGGCCCCTTCCCTTTTGGGACCGACCACAATAACTACGATCATCTGGCATACTGCACCTAACAAAGGTACAGGTAGAAACTGGAGGGAGACAGAGGAAGAGCCTGCACAATAGTAGCCCTGGGGCTCTGAAACCTCCACCCTGACAAAAGGACATCAGAAGGTGCCCCGCCCTTACCATCAGCTAATCACTCTTCAAGAGTCTTCACCACAGATCATGAGTAGAAGAGAAGAAAATGCCAGCAGCATGCACAAAATTAGAAGCCAAAGACTATACCACACAGCAGGATGGAGAAGAGAAAGGTGTACTATTTTCTGTCAAAAGTTAATAATTAGATACAGTTTCTTCCTTAATTTATTCTCATTATTTTTCTTCTATTTAACAACAAAACTATATTGAGATTTTTAAACAGAGAATGAAGTAACATATCCCGAGACTGTTGGGGAGCCTTCATCATATAATTTTTACTCTCCAGTTTCACTAACAAGTTGCTCTTTTAAGTTAAATCACAGTACAGCTCTTAGCTAGTCCAGCGAGAGTTTGACTTATAATACCTGTCTCGCCAGAAACCACTAAAATATTTTGCAGGAAATGCAGCCAATCCAGATGTACTTCCACAGTTAAGAAAACCTGGATAACAATACTCTTTGTGCCTTCACATACTGTGTGTGGTTTGTGTCACTGTGCTATCATCTGCAGGGATATAAATTACATTCCGTTTGAGAGAGAGACTTCTCCATCCTCTCTTTTTCTCAGCAGTAGGAGATGTATTTATAGTAGTTGCCTAGGAACCAGGTTTTTTGGGTTTTTTTTAAGAAAAAACTACCTTATCATTAAAAAATAACCTTAGAAACCAAATTCTATGCACAGCAAATACAGGGCTGCTGGCTTTTCATCTTTGATATGATAATTATCCAAGCACGAGTGAAGGTGCAATGTACAGAGGTGAGATAAATACATGCTACTTGTTCTACCAGTGGGAACTCCCTTTATCTGTGTATCCAGCACATGGTGATGTAGTATAACCTTGAGTAGCATATAGCGCTCTGCAGAAATGTTTGTACCCACAGCACAACTGATAAGAATACTTTGAACTTGTTTCATCCAGTGCTTCCTACGTGTTTTGCAAATATTAGCTAAGCCTTGTACTGCAATGTCAAGGTAGGTAGTGGACCCAATCCTCCCCCACTCGATCAAGCAAGGCTTCCACTGATTACAGTGGGAACTTTGGCTGAGTAAGACAACCAGGATCAGACTTATTACCTATTACCACAACATGAACCAGAATGTGATTTTAAGAAGTTGCTTGAAAAACCCTGAAAAGAAAGTTAGGTGCTGTAGTGCTTTTGAATATCCCACCAGGTGCCTAACTGCATCTTTAGGTACCTAAACTCGTGAACCAATCTGACCCCTAGTTTTGAAAATCTTTATCTGATTACACTGTGGCCTTTCATTTCACACGTGAACTTATTCTGGGAATTTAACTGGTTTTACTGGGATTTCACTGATTACTAAGGGAAGAATTTGATCCAAGATCTTCAATTTGCAGGTACCTTTTAAAATAAAAAAGACCATTGGGAATCAAGTAAATACATGTAGTTATGAGGATTTGGGAAGTTAGCCGGCAACTTCTAAGCTTTTTTTATTCCATGAAAGAGTCTTTTTAACACTGATGGAAGGGATATGATCCTACACGAATTGCATCCACGATGCAAGGGAAAGCTACTTGTCTATACTCAGCTAGGAGGAAGCAATACTTCCTTTTTCAGACAATGTTTGCAAATTCTAATCAAACTTTTTACAGATCCATAGATCGAACAAACTACACACTAAGCTCCCTACCAGGCAAACAACCCCATGTTCAATGGAACGATGTGCCAAAGTTAAATACTTATGTGTCTGTAGGATTGGGGCCTAAAGTTTACAAATATTTTGACAGCAACAATTGAAAACTATATTCTGCAAATTCAAAGGCAGACCAAGGGGCTAAGTTGGCCCTAGTATAAGTGGATGCAAGTCTTTTGAACTCAGTGTAATAGTGACCCCCTCACACCAGGTCTGAATTATTTGATCCCAGGTCTTAAAGGTAAATTGCAAATATATTGAACATGTTGCAAAATAGCAACTATACAAAAATAGAGAAGGCCAGATGATCCTCAGCTGGTGTAAAACTGATGCAGTCAATAGAGCTATGCTGATTTACTCCAGCTAAGGATCTGGCCCATATTTTTTAAATAATGTGGAATTTTTACCTGAGATGTAGATGTCTCGCAAATACTCAGGAATGCCATGTACAGCTTTCCTGCAAATTATTCCTAAGGGGTAGATCCACAAAAGGCCTAACTTCAACATTTAGGCACCACTGAGGTCCTCAGATACCCTAGGTGCCACCAAACTCTGGATCCTGAGTTTCTACCCACGAGCACGTGCACATCAATCTACATACCCAGGTGCCTATATCATACCAAAGCTCCAGGGGATCCTCAAACCAGATGTTGCCTTGTCTATTTTGCTGAATAATGCAGTGCATAAATTATTTTGTGAATCTAGCCCTAGATTTAGATCTGAAACAACATCACATGGGGTTTGTCTAAACAAGCACTTAGTTTGCGACAAGCTAGGAGAGGGAATCTACCCTGCATTAGCCTGGCATGCTCTAACTATTCATGTGAATCCTGTTGGCAAGCATTAACAGTTCATTAATGCATTTTGATCTAGTCCTGTTTCTAAGAGGACTAGACAAAAATGCACTACAACTGTTAATGTACCTCAGTGGGGTCCATATGGACAATTAGTCCACAGCAGACTACTGCAGGGTGGATTCACACCCCAGCTTGTCATAAACTAAGGGTATGTCTATACTTCCCACCGGATTGGCGGGCAGCAATCGATTCAGCGGGGTCAGTTTATAGCATCTAGTCTAGACGTGATAAATCGACCCCCGAGCGCTCTCCCGTCGACTCCTGTACCCCACCGCCATGAGAGGCACAGGCAGTCGACGGGGGAGCAGCAGCAGCTGACTCACCACAGTGAAGACACTGTGGTGAGTAGGTCTAAATATGTCGACTTCAGCTACGTTATTCATGTAGCTGAAGTTGTGTAACTTAGATCTATTCCCCGCCCCCCCCCAGTGTAGACCAGGCCTAAGTGTTTGTGTAGACAAGCCCTCAGTGGGACTATTTGTGGGACCAGACTTTTAAAATAGTCAGATTTTTAAAAGTACTTAGTACCCAAAAGCTCCCATTGTAACACTTAAGGCCAGATTTTCAACATCGCTCAGCATACTGGGTTTTGTCAGTTTCACTCTTCTGATAATCTGGCCATGTACTTCAGAACCTAAATGATTGCCGATCACTTTTGAAAATCCGGACAACCATTACCAGAATACAACATAGCATGATATATTGGGATTTGAGCTAACTGAGAAAATAACTGTTGTGTCACAACTTTAATCTGCAAATTACTACCAGGGAAGGTCATCTTAAATTCTTGATCTGTAGTTTAAAAAAAAAAAAAAAAAAAAGGTCAGTCTGTATGTGCAAGTAAGGTCACAATTTAGGCAGACACTGAATTCTGCCCCTGTATTAAGTAGAAAGACATTCAAATCAAAACAGTCTTTAGGGTTAAAAGACATATTTAAATCATTAGAGAAAAAGTGTGAAGTGATGTAGAATAAATGTCTATAATCAGTAAGCATCTTGCTGCTCTTGCAAGGTGACTTTGACTAGAAGCCAAGAACGCCTCTAAATGTTTTTCTATTTGTTTGATGTTTTTATTTGAAAGGCCTTCTCTCAGTTGGAATGTAATCTGAGACAGATGCTGATATTTTATATCTGGTTTGATTTTCAGAGCACTTCATCAAGCTCCTTATATTGTTCCTTTTTTTTTTTTTCCTAAGAATGCTACATTAAAGCTCCTTCAGAGGCAAAAATAAAATAAATAAATAAATAAATAAATAAATCCTTCCTCCATTGTAAAATTTCCCTGTTTCTCCAGAGAGAATCCTGGCCCAGCTAGCTGCTTTTTTGAGGTTTTAAAGATTCACCCCCACAGGCTGCAATTATTATTTGGATCCCCATTTGAATTGAAACATTGTCTCTCAAGGGTATAATCCCCCGTTTTTGGCTATGACCACATATGCTTCATGGAAAGGAGAGCTCAATACACAACTCCAATTTCTTTCTTTCTTTCTTTTTTTTTTTTTTGTAGCTCCACACCCACAAAACCCCCTCAACAAGTTGTTTTATTATTATCATTATTGTACTTATTATGATAGAAATCTGAGTGCAAGCATAGCTGAACAATTATAGCAACATGACGGGGCCGACCAGCCATAAGCCTATTACTTAGTATGGGAAATATTATGTAAGGAATGCGTTCTTTGCTACAAGCCCATGAGTAGAGTGTTGTGGGTGTCACTGAGGTATGCTAGCTCAAGATATGGAGTTAAAACTCCCCATTTGGCTTACTATACTCAGAAAACTCATTTCTTTGATTAATAAAATAAAGCATGTAACTTCCCTTTATTTAATATATGGAGAGCAGTGTCTTTTTAAATATGGCTTTCCCCCCAAAGAGTATCAAAAAGCATGGCACAAAGGAAAAGGGAACAACAATTATTTTAAAAGTCTTTCATTCATGAAGTACTTTGGCATTGCAATTACTTTTTCTTCCTCCTTTTCGTTTTAAATGAACTTATCGGTGGTGAAATGAACCAAATTTATAGCACAGGAACCAGAAACCTTACTTATCCACTGCATGGGCAGCTCAAACTTCACTCCATTGTTCAAACAATGTGCCTCAACTCTCACCTTGATGGACTGTCCCTGGGGCAAAAGGGCAATTAAAGTTTCCATGTCTCCTTAATTTGTGGCCTCAATGAGACTATCAGTAAGGATGCCAGTTAGGCCCTATTTTCACTGCAGTACGCAACCTACAAAATGTTTGAACATAGCTTGATCTTGTATACTCAAGCCAGCCAGATTGTGCCATCAGCTGGCTTAGCATGAACCAGCCATTCTAAAATTATATGTAATCTTAGTTGTTAAGCATTGGCATAGATCTGCCCTTTCTGATGTGTTTAAGTTTGCATTTATCAACCCTGAAAGTAATGCACATTGGAAAACATAATCCCAGCTATACATACAAAATGATGGGGTCTAAATTAGCTGTTATCACTCAAGAAAGAGACTTTGGAGTCACTGTGGATAGTTCTCTGAAAACATCCACTCAATGTGCACCAGCAGTCAAAAAAGAGAACAGAATGTTATGAATCATTAGGAAAGGGATAAATAATAAGACTGTAAATATCATAATGACATTATATAAATCCATTGTATGTCCACACCTTGAATACTGTGTGCAGTTTTGGTCACCCCATCTGAAAAAAAAAAAAAAAGATATATTAGAATTGGACACGGTATAGAGAAGGCAACAGAAATGATTAGGGTACAGAAAAGCTTCCATATGAGGAGAGATTAAAAAGACTGGGACTTTTCAGCTTGGAAAAGAGACAACTAAGGGGCGTTATGATAGAGGTCTACAAAAATCATGATTGGAGAGGAGAAAGTAAACAAGGAAGTGTTATTTACTCCTTCTCATAAACATAAGAACGAATTAATTTCATTTCACCCAATGAAATTAATAGAGGTTTAAAACAAACAAAAGGAAGTATTTCTTCACATACTGCACAGTCAACCTATGGAACCCATTGCCAAGGGATGTTGTGAAGGCCAAAACTATAAAAGGATTCAAAAAAGAATTAGATAGGTTAGGGAGGATAGGTCCATCAATGGCTATTAGCCACCCCATGCTCTGGATGTCCCTAGCCTCTGACTGTCAGAAACTGGGAGTGAACAACAGGGGATGGATCCCTCGAAAATTACCCTGTTCTGTTTGTTCCCTCTGAAGTACCTGGCATTGGCCACTGTCAGAAGACAGGATACTGGGCTAGAAAGACCACTGGTTTGACCCAGTATGGCCATTCTTATACATTTACCATAACCTGAAGTGAAGTTACATCTTACTATCAGGACATATGTACCCCATCCAGTGGTCCCCAACAGGATGGGCACCAGATATCTGCTGTAAACAGCAGGCATTGTAGTGTGACTCAGCCATGGGCAATGAGACAAACAAACTGGGAATAATTTCTTCATCACAAACCAATATAAAGGCAAATGTTCAGAAATTCTCTCTCATACACAAAGGGTTAATGTGAGAAAACAAAACAAGACCAAGATAAAACCCTCCATTTTCTTCCCTTCAAAGATTCTGGCTTCAGAAAATTATATTCTGGGCTGAAATGACTCAGGCCACAGGAAGCTACATTCCTTTTGGTTGTTTTGAACCTCAAGATGCAAGAAACCCTTTGCTTTGTATTCTGACTACAACCCCAGGGTATCAGTTTTCATTGACCCCCAAGCCCGCAAGGAGCATGGGCCAGATAATTCTTGACATAGGCTGACATTGGCTTGGTCAAGCCTTTACATTGATCTAAGAACAGCAATTCATTTCACAAACCTACTGAACAGCCTTCAGCAGTAATGACTCTTGGACATGGGGAGCCCAGGGTAGGAACTAAAAAGAAATGTCTCCTTATCCAGTTACCAGTTCACAGGTTATATGTTGCAGTTCCCCAACGTTTTAGCTGTATGTTTTAAAAACACTGGGTAACTGGTTTTCTTCACAGCTGACATCAGGGCTATACCATGACAGAAAAGGTTTCACATTGACTTAAGGCCTCACATTTCATTATCCAAACCTCACTGGCTCAAGTTAGAGGGTCTCAAGAAATGAAAAATCTGAAATAGTGTTAAAATGTTGCCTTAATTTACCACTAGCCATTTACGAAGAAGGGTAGCAGGACTGTGGCTTAATCAAAAGATCAGCTTTGAATCTGATTCACTGATTCAAGATATTGGAGTAAGCCAGACATAGGGTGGTTGGATTATTGAAAATACCAGCCAAGGATAACCTCTCTTAAACCCCCACACAACCCCGAATGCAGTGAAATGGAATATTGCATTCCAAAGGACTGCAGGATTGGGCCATTAATGCTGTGACATTGTCAAGGAAAAGGAAAGTAAGAGCAGAGTCGGCACTGCTGCAGATTATAGTTGGAAAGATATATACAACCGCTAAACCCACAAAAGGAGGACTGGAGGACCAATAGCAATACGGCATGAATACAGTCTGTGGGAGGTATGGCAATCATAATAGGAGCTGATCAGCTAAACCCCTGAACCCCATTTGTATGGTAAATGTGATTTTTTTGTTTGTTTGTTTTCCAAGTGAAATCTTTTTAAAGTGATCAGGAGACCATCAAGTTGAAAAGGTCTTAAGTTTCACAAGAGGAAAACCAAGTAATGTGAATGCCTTTGTTGGATTCAGCACTTATAATGTAACTGGAATAGTGGTGGCCCAAGAGACCCAGGAGCTTAGGGTGACCAATCATTTCAGAGTGAGTAAAATGCCATGTTGCAAAATTTTCATATACATTAGGCTAAAAGTCCCAGGCTGCAATCTGCTCCTGGAAAAATTCCTCTGGAATTCAATGAGAGCAGGAATAGGCCCTCACTGTAGTGAGTAATATTAGGAGGGTAAGGCCTTCAAAGTAGTTTACTACAGTTACAAATAAGTTTGCAGTAAAATAAGTAAAAATTATGCTAGAACAGCAGAAAGACTGAAAATGTAAATACACAAAAGAATCTTTGGCTATTGTAAATTTTCTCTGCACACTGTGTATAGTAGTTGTGAATTTCAGCCCTTTTTAAGTATCAGAGGGGTAGCTGTGTTAGTCTGTATCCACAAAAACAATGAGGAGTCCGGTGGCACCTTAAAGAGTAACAGATTTATTTGGTCATAAGCTTTCATGGGTAAAAATACCAAAAAATACCCCACTTCTTCAGATGCATGGAGTCTGAAGAAATCCATGCATCTGAAGAAGTGTTTGGGTTTTTTTTAACCCATGAAAGCTTATGACCAAATAAATGTGTTAGTCTTTCAAGTGCCACCGGACTCCTCGTAGGCCTTTTTAAGTTATTCACCCCCCACACCCCCCAAAAAGAGAGCGGGAGAGAGAGAGAGTCTAGGGAAAAAATATAAATTGTCACAGTCACATTAATCAAAAGGAACTTAATGGGTTAAAAAAAAGAGAGTTAGGCTTGAAGCCAAGTTTATGAAATTTCAACCAGAAAGATTATGTTAAAGTTACAAAACCTTGCTTTTCAGTTGCTTGTAACGTACTAACGTACTCTACCCTCAACCATGGGATCTCTGATGATGACAAAATAACATTCTTTGGACAGGTTTCAGTGGTAGCCGTGTTAGTCTGTATCAGCAAAAAAACCAAGGAAGCCTTGTGGCACCTTAGAGACTAACAAATTTGTCTGGCCATAAGTTTTCGTGGACTAGAACCCACTTCATCAGATGTATGAAGTAAAAGATGCAGGAGCAGGTATAAATACATGAAAGGATGTGGGTTGCTTTACCAAGTGTTAGGTCAGTCTAATGAGATAAATCAATTAACTGCAGGATACCAAGGTAGAAGAAATAACTTTTGAAGTGGTAAGAGAGTGGCCCATTACAGACAGTTGACAAGAAGGTGTGAATAACAGTACAGAGAAATTAGTATTGGGGAAATTAACTTTAGGTTTCGTAATGACCCAACCACTCCCAGTCTTTATTCAGGCCTAATCTGATGGTATCTAGTTTGCAAATTAATTCCAGTTCTGTAGCTTCATGTTGGAGTCTGGTTTTGAAGTTTTTTTGTTGAAGAATTGCCATTTTGAGGTCTGTTATTGAGTAACCAGAGAGATTGAAGTGTTCTACTGGTTTTTGAATGTTGTGATTCCTGATGTCAGATTTGTGTCCATTTATTCTTTTGCATAGAGACTGTCCGGTTTGGCCAATGTACGTGGCAGAGGGGCATTGCTCGCACATGATGTCATATATCACATTGGTAGATGGTGAGGCTCGTTCACCTGCACATCTACCAATGTGATCAGATTAGGCCTGAATAAAGAATGGGAGTGGTTGGATCATTACAAAACCTAAACTTAATTTCCCCAATACTAATTTCTCCCTGCTGTACTCTACTCTGAAACCTGTCATCACACTTTCTTGTCAACTGTCTGTAATGGGCCACTCTCTTACCACTTCAAAAGTTATGTCTCCTCCCTTGGTATCCTGCTGCTAATTGATTTATCTCATTAGACTGACCTAACATTTGGTAAAGCAACCCACCTCTGTTCCTGTATCTTTTACTTCGTACATCTGATGAAGTGGGTTCTAGCCCACAAAAGCTTATGTCCAAATAAATTTGTTAGTCTCTAAGATGCCACAAGGACTCCTCATTTTTTTTATTCTTTGGACAAGTACCTTTTCGCTTCCAAACTATAGTCTGAACCAAATAGCGATGTAATGGATCTTTTAAAGAAATCCCTGGAAAGATATAGGTGTATGATCTTTTGATTATAGGGGGCTGATCCTGCAATGAGATCCATGGGAGTACACCCTGGCACACATGGCACACAATCATTTCAGGATTGGGGTCTAAGTATCCCTATTAACTTGTGGTTTTGTTCTGCTTATATAATCACCATGTCCAGCACCACACTCCAACTGCACAGCAAAATAAATCATTCTTAAAATTGTTTCTGCCTAAAATAATAACATTTCATATCACCTAAGTCCAAGAACACTGAATTGATGGTGCTGAAATATCATTTGGACTATATCTGAACAGGAATTACCTGCGGCCAAGACTTATTTTCCCCCATCTACTTTTCTTAAAATGGCTACAATCTTGTCTCTTGGATAAGGACTTTGTTATAGATATCCCCACTTGCCACCATTGTAATACACTCCTTAAACCACTCAAACATTTAATTCAGGGACTGTCTGAAAGCCCACTGAAGTTAACAGGAGTCCCCCTTTTCCGCTGGAACAGGCCATTGTGCAGAGTGAGCCTGCCTACTTGTTAAGAAGAATATTTCACCATAAGCATCTTGCTTCATAGTCTGTGTTGGATGTTGATGGCCTGTTCACTTCTGGGTGAAGTTTAAGGAATTGTTTTCTGACTTTTATATTTGTTTTATAAATTAAGATTATTTAAATAAAACCTCCAAATTCAATCTTTCTCTGGGCTTCCCATGTCTCCTCTGTTTATTACACATAGTATGCTGTTTCAGGCAGGGGAACATTGTGTCTTCTACAGGGTTGACCACTTAGTAAATAACAGTATAAATCATTGGGAAAGAGGGTACCACAAAGGCAGATGTGCTCACATATACCCTATCTATTCTTATAAACTTCTTTTGGAGGGGGAGAAGGGGCGAGGGTTGTGGATGTGTAAATAAAAATGTGTATGAATAAAAAAAAGTGTTTATCTTTAGTTAATAACTAGCTGGGGAAATAGTTTCATTTACAAGACATCTCATCTGCAAACCAAAGTTATTAAACCCTTCTCAGTCACACAAATGATAAATGAAGATCCAGCTACAGAAACCTTGGCACATATGCAAGTATTCCAGCTCAATCTGTTATGGGGTAATTTACTATTTATGTTTCATAGGTCAGAATGACATAGAAAATATAGGAGACGATAATTGTATTAAGTAGCAGACATTCCCCTACAAAAGCATGCTGCTTTTCCAACATCCTCATAAGACAACATTTCACTGGAAAAGAAGGATAAGAGAATCAACTAAGAGTGAGTGAATCCCAAGAGATCTGGGGATTCAGTATGGATAAACATTCAGAAGTTCAGATACTTGTTATTTATCCAAGCTTACCGAGGTTTGCACCTTCCATCTCCAACACCTGCAAGGACTTCTGCTCCCTGTCCTCCCCTCCCCACAATTTCCACAGTGAAAGCACTACGTACTGTATTTCTTTTCTGCTTTGTGAACCTCGAGGGGGGGGAACCACAGAGTACAGAGAAATCTGAAAGAAGCAGTAACAGGACTTTTTTCATGCAGTCACAAGTTGTGTAGGAAGTTCCATGAAAGGAAGAAACAAACAAGAGACCTAAATAAAGAAGTGGGGGAATGCTGGAAGCTAGAACCTTTGCAAGATACAGGAATTTAAACAAACTAATGCAAATCTGTAAAAAATTAAGAACAAGAGAGAAAAATAGTGTAACATTATTTTATTCAAACCACTTCTCAGATTCAGATCTTATTCTGGGGTTGAGCATGACTTGGGCCTATCCTTAAAGCATTATACATCCCACCAAACTTTCTGAACATATTCTATGCATGTTATCTAAATTTACATCTGTACAAAACAAAAAGGGACATTAAGTGCCTTTGCCTAATGCCACAGAGCAAAATCTGCAGCAGAAGCTGGGAAACAAATTTAGGTCTTGCTGACTTTCCCTTTTGAGTGGCCCAGGCTGTCTTTTGTACTAATATATTGGAATTTGTTGAATCTAGGTGTACTAGGAAGAATTATATAAATAACATTAATTAAATACTTATAAAACATTGAGACTCTTGGTTGGAAGTGACTAAACTGTGTAAGGGCTAAGTAGTGGTATTATATTATTTCAAAATTAATTATAATAGCACTACTGATTTCCAAATAATTTGTCTTTTTTATTATATGAAAGTATATCCTCTCATCTAGAACTAGTCCATTCTCAACAGCTGAAGAAAGCTTATGATACCATAGCAAATACTGCATACTGTATATTTCAGGAGCCATGATACAGAACTTTTAAACTGGAAAGAGCAGAAATACAGAGATTAAGCAGTAGCTTTAACACACACTCCCTATCTATGATAACAGCTTTGGCCATAACTAGCTGAACTGAGAGAGATACTCGGAAGTATCACCAAGTAAGGAAAATTTTTGCATGAATCTAAACTATGTGCAGTGTTAGTCCCAGAATATTAGGGAGACAAGATGGGTGACATAATATCTTTTTTTGGACCAACTTCTATTGGTGAGAGAGCGGAGCTTTCACAGAGCTCTTCTTCAAGTCTGGGAAATGTACTCAGACGATATGCTTACATTTCAATTAAAAACCCATTGCTGGCCCATGCCAGCTGATGGAGGCTCATGGGAGGAGCTGTTTGATGGCGGTGTAGATGTTCGGCCTAGGGCTGGAGCCCAGGCTCTAGGACCCTGCAAGATGGGAGGGTTCTAGAGCTCAGACACCGAAATTAAACACACCTGAGCCCATCTCCTCCTCCGCCCGGGAGCCCAAGTCGCCTGGCATGGGCCAGCTGAAGGTGTCAAACGGTAGTGTAGACATACCCAGATCACCACAAATACAGGGTGAAACAGATCGTTTAGCATAAGGAATTAACACATATTTCAGGGCACCATTCAAGGTGATAGGGCCCATTAATATTCCTCCAGTATGGTGGGGGGAAAGGGGTGGATGTCAGTTTGAGGGGGTGGTTGTTAGTAGGTTATAGATTGTTGGAATAAACCATAAATACAGTGTGTCTATTCAGTCTATGATTTTTTGTGTCTCACAAAGTTATAAATTTAAGCTCCCAGCTCAGCTTTTAAAAGTGTTGTGCAGGTTTCCTTTGAGGACAAGGACTGATATGTCAGATATAGAGTGATCATTTTTATCGTGTGTGTGTGTGTTACTTCATTCAAGAGTATAGTGATTATCTGGTTTTACCCACAAAGTTGTTATTGGTGTGTTTCGTACACTGGATAAGATACACCTCATGTTGTAACAGGCATGCGTAGGACCCATGGATCTTGAAAGGTGTGTTATGGGGAGCGTTGATCATTGTAGCAATCAAGATGTGTCTACAGGTTTTGCATCTGTTGTTCTGGCATGCTACTTTGAGTTGGTGTGTCTTGCTTTGTAGGAAGCTTGCTTCTGATTGATTATGAGTTTGGAGAGGTAGGGGGATTGTTTGAAGGCCAGAAGAGGGGTTTCAGAAAAATTTCTTTCAGGATGTGGTCATCACAGAGTATGGGTTGTAACGATTTAATGATACTCTGAATGGGTTCCAGTGTGGGGCAGTAGGTGACAACTGGTATATATCTGGTTTCTCTCTTTGGAATTACTCATGTTAATGTCATAAATAAAACAAACAACAACAAATCATACATTGCATGCTCATTACAGCAACTGTAATCTGAAGAGGATGGATAGGGATAGTGGGCACTATCCTAGGATTTTGGAAATGCAGATTGCATCCCCTGTACTACCAGACTTCCTGTGTGATGCGCAAGTCACTTAGCCACTCTGTGCCTCAGTTCCTCAGATATTTAAAAAAATATTATAATAGCACTTCCCTACCACACAAAGGTGTTGTGAGGATAAATCCATGAAACAGTGGGAGGCACTATTGTGGAGCCATAGAAATATGCAAGCTAGACTATTCTGTTTACACTGGAACTAATTTTGAAATGTATTATGCAAAATAATAATAGTAACAACAACAACAGGCACTTAAATACTTATTTTAGGTACCAATGGTGGGATCCACAAAAGTAGTTAGGCACCTAAGTCCCAATTTTGGCACCACTACGATCCATAAAATTTCTGTCAAACTCCAGGGGTGCCTAAATTCCCTTGGTGCCCAACTTTTTCACGGTCAAAGTTCCTTCGGCACCTATGTTTCTGCCTCTGAGCATGCACACTGCTGCCTCCCTCTCAGTGTCCAGACATCTCACCCCAGAGTGACTCACAAACCAGAGAATCATGGGCATTTGGCTGCCTAAGTTGCATGCAAGGTCCAATCCAGTAGGTGTGCTCAGAAGCTGCTTACCAGACCAGGTCCAATCCAGTCACAGGACAAAGAGATGGTAGTCCCCTTGTAACTTTAGCCCTGTGGTTAGATCACTCCAGGGGGATGTGAAAGACCCACATTCAGTTGCCAGAGCATGAGAAAGGATTTGAAATGGGGTCTCCCACTTTTCAGGAGAGTTCTCTAGCCTCTGAGTTACCCGGCACTCTGATTTGGGGCTCCCTCAATTTCTCCTGTTAGAACTGTTCCGCTGTGAATTATTATTGAAAGAGTGGTTGAAGCAGGGGGCCTGGACCAGATGCAGGGTCTCACCTCCCAAGTGGGTGCCCTAACCACTAGGCTACAGAGTCATTCTTATTTTATCTGTGTACCTCTGGCCCAATGATTGTTCCCCTGTGAATAAGCACCCCTTGAGCTGATTTCAGCACCTAAATAGGAATCCAGACACCTAAATAGCCATGTAAGTACCTGAAATGGATGCTTAGTGCCAAAGGGCAACATTTAAAAGTGGCATTAATCTACTATACAGTATTGGCACTGCACACGCCATAGCCTTTGGCAGTAGATCTCAGGCATTGGCAGCAAGACTTTATGTGAGCGATTGCTTTCAGGTCACCCACAGGTTTCCTAAACCTGCCAAAAGTTTGTAGGAAGATACCAGTTGAATACCACTTTGCAGAAATGTAATATTTTGTATAATGGCCATAAATATAAATGGATTTTCTTAATTTGCATGGACCTTGAAAGAGAGACAGAACGAAAAGTAGAAAGGAGGAGGGAAAAGAGAGAACAAGAAAGGGGAGCAGCACAAACAAGAAGCGAGGGACAGAGTGAGACCCAGATATTTTATTCACTTATCCCCTTTCCCTAGCATCAGCTTTGCAATCCCCCACCACAACCCATCCCAAAGCATTTCACTCTAATCCCCCCCACACTCACCCCTTGAGAAACCTGGGGGCTGGGTAAGCAGCTCCTGGCGGCTCTTCACCCCTCTTCATTTCCCCCATGACCTAAAACACTGCTGGGAGCATCTTCACTCCCCAACCTAGGCCTGAGGGAGCTGTAGCATGGACAGCTAGGAAAGGGGAAGTAGGGCCTGCAGGGAGCAGCTGCTCCCCAATGCCATGCAGCATTCTGGAGTACTCCCAGCTCCTCAGCAGGGATCAGGGAAGAAGCAATTTAGGTTTGGGTAGCCTGGAAATAAGCCTACTGCACATCACCAGAGCTCAGAGGTATCCCGCAGAGCTTGTGCTAGCCCACTGGGGGCCTTAAGCAGGAATATTCCCCCCACCCCATCCAATACTAAAGTAGGCATGTTGTTATCATAAAAAGCAAATAGGGGGCCCCCTTGAGCTGCTCAGGGCCCTAAGCAATCGCTTAGTCTGCTTATGCCTAGCACTGGCTCTGGGGGAGAACAAAGATTGCCTGCACACACACCCTTAAAACAGGACGGAAGTGATGCATCAGCTGGCCCTCTGTATGGGGTGAAGAGTAAATCCCCAGAGTGGGGAGTCAGAGGTGTCTGAACCTAAACGGGGGATTCACTTGAACCTATAAATATTTTGCTTCCTTAACAAAACCATGCAGTTTTACCATGAACAGTTCACAAACCTCTAAGTAGTAGTAGCCTGAGGGGAGGCTGGAAATGAGTCCTTTCTTCCTATCCTGCCCAGAGAGTAGCACCCATCCCAGGAGTCTATTGGGAAGGTATAAGTCAACTGGGTGAGGATAAGTATCCTGTGACCAGTAGTGGATTGACTATGCTAATAACTTTTGAGCATGCCCAATATGAACCAGGTGCTTCCAGAAGCCTAGGCAGCCTGCCTGACTCAGGTTTGAGCTGAGTACTCCTGCAACTAATACAAAATATGCTCCACCCTTTTCTCCAGCCAATCTGATTCTTAGTGCTTTACCAAATGTTCCAGCACCTGCATGGAAACACCAAAATGTTTTCTTTCTTCAAAGTCTTACCTAGGATTGAAAGGGGAAAATATAAAGTGAAAACAATCACTTGGGCTGTTTCATGCTGACATCTACAGTATGCTGGTGTCACACATTTCTGTGGCATCAGCTTTATGATATTATTCCGCATTTTAAGGCATCTTTCTCTCTTTGGTCAGCAAATGGAGATATAATCACCTCCCAGTTGTTACACTCTAAAATTTAAGGGATTTTTAAAGTTCACAATTACAGGAGGAAAGGACTAGTTAGTTCCTGTTGCTGCAGAAAATGAACTTTGCACATTAAAAAAACCCCATCTCCAATATTATGAGGAACTTCCAAGACACTGTATGAAAGCTGCTACCAAAGGTTTAAATGCAAGTTCCTTAAATGCAAAAAGCTGAAAATGTATAAGTCTAGTAAAAAAAGCAGAAGTAAAATCAGCTGATGTATATCTGTAGCACCAGCAGTGTTTGTCAGGGTTCATTTCTGCATTTGAATTGAAAAAGGATGTAAAGGAGTAAAAAAAGAAGGCATGATCATTGCTTCATCTATTGCATGCTAAAAGTTCCCTCACTCCATCTGCACTCAATCCTGCTCCCAAGAAATATGATTTTTTCCCCAGTAACTTTAATAAGCCATGGATAGGGCCTTCTTATTGTGGAGTCTCTTAACTAGAAGTAAACAACCACTGTATATTGCCACTTAACATCTTGTCCCTTACTTTGGGATGAGTAGGTACTAGATCCAGACAGTTAGCTCAATTATCTGGGATTCAGAGTTCATTAACTTGACCTTAGCTTTAACTAGAAACAGAGAAACAAATAGTATTATTCTGTGGCCAAGATAAGTTTCTAGGATGGAGGAAAAGTCAGCCCACAAAGAGTCACAGTTCTTCGCAATGCTACTGCTTTTGCTACTTACTTGCCATGCTCAAATCTGAAGCTCACATTTAATAACCATCTTCACCAGCTTTTACTTCTGCCTGGTCCAAGTTGCTTGCTGTAACAGATGCAGAAGTTCATTGTCTCACAAGTAGATGGAAAGCCCAGGACACATATAACTACTTAATATTATAGTGGACTGGAAAACAGGTGAAATTATATGGGTATTTTAGGATTTTTTTTAATTAAACACTCAAGCAATGGTAGACCCTTGTAGATGAATCAAGCTGTGATCCTCAAAGATATTTCAGTGCCTAAATCAAGGGGAGTTAGGTGCCTAAGTACCATTAAGAATCTTGGCCTCAGTCACTAGTATTTATCTGTTCTTTGCATAAATAGCTTTGCTGAGCACAGCATTAGTCATACCTTAGTAAATACAATTTGCCTATTGGTTACTGAACCATGTCAGTCTGCAGCTGGATGAATTATACAGGGAGATTGCTGTGCCCACTTGAACATCACAAATTCAAGTATTATATTTCAAACTGAAGCTAAATGTTCACCTAGCTCACTCCTGCCCTCAGCACCAAGCAATCTGTTAGAACCACGGAAACCTTAGGGAGGATGAGGCTTTCACATACACTACAACATACAGAATCATAAGACTCTTCTAAACCCATCTGAAATGCTTTCAGAATGAAAAATCTATTCAAAGAATACACTATCAATAACATTCCTAAAGCTTTCCAGGTATTTGTTGCTAAGTAGTCCACTCAGCTCTCCATAAGTTCAATGGTAAAACCTATCCCTGACATAAGGCCATTGACATCAATGGATTTATATTGGGGATTAGTCTAGCTGAATATTAGTTAAAAGCCTTAGTGTCTGGAACAAAATGAAATAATTAAAACTGTTGTCTTCAGAAGTCATACAGAAGTCATGTGACAGCAAGAGTGGATTCTGAGGCAAAGAGTTGCCATTCAGTGTTGTAAATGGCCCCATTCAGATAACTATCCTTAACTATCAAACCAAGTAACACATTGTCTCTGGGTGAATTCAAACACCTTTTGTCAGGTGGATCCAAAAAGCCTCTTCAGTTTTGCCCAAAACCTGTTGTTCTGGCACTAGCCAAAGCAAAGGCATCAGATACTTTATTTTGTTTTGAAAATTTCACACAGCTTTCATGATGATTCTGGCATGGTTACACTCTGACAAGTGACCATAAAGAAACACTGAAAAGTTCCACAGTTACTGTTTGCCATTGGTTTCCATCTCAGATTTGCTCTGTGTTTTACTGTTCTCCAAAATAGATATTTGGTATATATACATCATGCAGACTGTCAAGATGAAGGTGGATTCAGGCAGTGGACCACAGTATGAGGAGCTGTGCCACCTTTTATTAACTTCACTGACAGCATTGCAACATACACATGTGGCATTAGTATGACTTAGCATGATATCATGATGCTACGTTATCATGTGAGAATAGTGCTTTGGCTTGCTGAAGTCATTATTGACTTTCAAATCCAGAGGGTTAAGTGTTGAAACTGCCCCCCCACCCCGCCAAAAAAAAAAAAAAAGGAAGGTGTCGACCACTCAGTGAGGACATTTGGCAGGGATCTACCTGAATGTAATGAGACTGTCATTGTACCAAGAGGTTCTGGAGACATAATAAATTATATGGATTTAAAGTGCTTCTGATTTTGTTTTACAATGGGTGAAGCCATAGGTATACATAGTTGGCAGCCATGGTCAAAACACCTGTTTCAAGAATGTTTAGATAAACTTTACAAGTACACATAATAAAATCAAGTATTTTATTTGTACAGCTGAGATATGCATTGTTGTTATTGCTCAGTAATTAAAGAGAATAAGGTTGCAAACTTCTACAGGTGTATATAAATTGTATGGTTTTCATAGAATACATGAATTTCAGTGAAGTTGCCTTTGATCTCCTCGACTATCACTATAGGCTGTTGGTGTCTTTTCTAACCATTGGGGTTACACTGATTGTCCCATCTCTTAAAGAAAAAACAGGAGATTTTTCATGAGGAAGAAAATTAGCTTTCTAAAACATCCATAATATACTGCATGACTCTAAGGGATATATTCTGATCTCAGTTATATAAAGCCACAGTTACTTGACTTCAGTATATTTACTCTGGATATAAATTGGTATCAGTGACAACCAGATTTGACAATAAGAGCTTTAAACACAGCTTGAAAAGTTTGTTGCTATAACGGAGCTGAGAGAGGAGATCAGGCTCACTGCAACTTAAAAAAATAAAATATTTAATCAGAATTATAAAAGTTAAATCCTTATGTGGCCCTTTACGACCAGAACTATTGGAATTCTAAAAGAACCTAGAAAATGTATATGCTATCTTTGCAGAAATTATACTATTTAGCTGGTCACCCAGTTGCATGATCGAGAATTAAATTTTCTCAAGCAGTCCAATGACAAATATCACTTAGCAAGTAACAGCATCATTGCCATAATGCAATTTTATGACATTATCATATGGCTGATTAGATTTGACAAAGTCCATCTGATAGGTTATTCTGTTGCAAGATGCTGACTGGTGTCACTCTGGATCTGACGTGTCCACACAGCCATTCTAGTATGTGGAATATTGATTTCCACCACCTCCTTCATCATCTGATGGAAGGGTAATTGATTCTTACCTCCCTCATAAATTGCCATGATGTGTAACTGATGCAGCTCCAAATCTCCCTGACTATGGTGTGTTTCTGCAGCTGCTGCTCTGCCTTAACATCAGAGGCACTTGTCCTGACACATTATTTCTTTCAAACCCTACTGCTCATCCATTTTCTGAATTTGTTCATAGTTACACATGCAGTGGTTGTGGCTTATCTGGGTGCTGACAGATGTGGTTCTAAAGGTTTTGATATTTACCTATCTATGGTAAAAAGAAAAGGAGTACTTGTGGCACCTTAGAGACTAACCAATTTATTTGAGCATAAGCTTTCGTGAGCTACAGCTGTAGCTCACGAAAGCTTATGCTCAAATAAATTGGTTAGTCTCTAAGGTGCCACAAGTACTCCTTTTCTTTTTGCGAATACAGACTAACACGGCTGTTACTCTGAAACCTATCTAGAGTACTTATTTTTCCCTCATTCCCATAGTCTCTGAACACTTCACAGTCTTTAATATATTCTCACAACATCCCTGTGATGTAAGAAAATGCAATCATCCCCATGTTAGAGATAAACCCTGACCACAAGAAAATTAATTCAGACACAGAGGCACAGATCTTCAAGGGCATTTGGGTGCCTAACTCCTATTGATATCAACTGTGATTGATTTAAGTGGGAGTTACATACTAAATATCTTTTAGGTTCTGGCCCAGAGAGACTATGTGGCTTGCCCAATTACACAGTATGTTTTTAGAGGAGCAGGGACTGGCCTCAAGGTCTCTCAAATCCTAGGCTAGTTCCCTATTTACTAGACCATCCTTCCTCATAATATCATCATTCCTTTCAACTGTCAACATAGCTAATCAATGGCACACGTCAAACTACTAGGGGAAAAAAAATCTCCTAGGCCATGACTTCTGCTTGACTACTTTACAGGAGATATACTTACTGCTGCAACACAATGCAAACCCCTTTCGGGGTACAAGTCCAACAGGGGCCTCTCTCAGTGCCCTCTGTGATGTCTCTCTGTTTGTCCCTGCTCTGGAATAGATCAGTGTCCCGGGGCTCCTTTCCTGGAGGCAGCGTCTTCGCCCTCTCAGGGCCTTTCTGGCCCCAGCTCTTCAGCTGTGCCACTACAGTTCAGTTCCCCTTCTGGGATATCTCAAAGTCCAGGCCACTTTCCCAGTGGCTGGGGGAGGAGGGGAAAAGACCCAGGCCCACCCTCTACTCTGAGCCCCAGCCCAGGGACCCTATAGATAGCAGCCATCCCTAATATCCCTTTAAATAAACTGTGTTGCTGCTATCACTCCCTGGGCCACTTCCCCATGGCTCCTGCACGTTCTTCACCCTTACCTAGGGTAGGGTTGCCAACTCTGACTGGAGCTATTCTGGGAGATTTTTTTCCCCCACATGACATAATGTCATTTTCTTTAAATATCCTATTAAAGTCTCCCAGATTGCTTTCAATCATCACCAGGAGCTCGATGCCAATTCCTTGAGACTCCAGGCCAATCCTGGAGGATTGGTAACCCTAACAACTGGGGCCTTGTCCTCGGGGAATCTCAGTGGCCAACCTGGAGCCCATCCACACTCCTCCAGCTCTAGGGAGGAACTGAACTCACTCTGGCCCTGTGGCTCTTCTTATACTGACCTGCTGGGCCCTGATTGGCTGCTTCCCTCACAGCCTCTCTAGACATCTTGGAGGACCTCTCTACTGCCTTTTCTGGGGTGTGGTGTGGGAGGGCTACAAGGGCCTCCAGCTGGGGTGACCATAGACTCCTTGCTATCTGAGGTATCCTCAGGAAGAGCTATCTGGAGAGTTGATTCTTCTTAATGGCCACCAAGCTTGAATAGTCCATCACAATGGGCTGGGAAGACTGGCATGTAAACTACCATGTGGGTGTCACCTCAAGAACAAACACATATGAGATACAAATACATAGCCAATATTCATAACTTTTGATACAAAGATGATACATTGATGTAACCAGGAGGATCATACTTGATAGATTGTAACTTTACTATTGACACATTACATGATACATTTTGTATAAGATTTGTTGCTATTGCAGAACAATGGCTATTGCAGAACAACAGTGATACAAATGGTCATTTTCAATCATATGGCATCACAATAGGTACCTATCTATAAATACATACTTTATATGCTTCATTTTTCTTTAGCTGTTAAAGTGAACGATTTTTAAAGCTAACTGTGGAATTTATTACTGGAATAACATATGATAAGATCTAGCCATTTTCCAACTGCACCAATATGTGAATCATAAGGTACAATCAAAGAGAAAAATTGAATAGTTACACTAAATGTCTTACAAATGTGTTTAGTGGCCCTAAAATGGAAGTAAATGGCTGAAAATGCATTCAGTGCTTTGTGAACAGCGCAACGCTATTTGCAAATATTTCTATAATAGCAAACCAATTTTTTTCTTGAATTCACACAAATTCCACACAAAAATTCTGCTCAAATAGACATTATTGGTAGCGTAACATTATTGTTTGTTCAGTTACTTCAGCTCAGAGAGAGAGAGAGAGAGAGAGAATGGCCTACTAATAAAATCACTTCTGTCTTAGTTGTTTTCCTAACATTTTTTGTGCTTCCATAGATGAATGGCGTGTAGGGTGATAAATGTTGTGGTCAAAACTTAGCTGCAGAATCTCTTGGCAGTTATATCAATGCTTCATTTGATAAAGAGCTGATGCCTGAGTCCAACATTCTTTTTTATGCATACAATATCGTAACCACATTAGCATGGGATGATTTCATAATAAATCTATTTTGCCACATTTTGTACGTTGTAATTTTTTCATTAAAACTAAGCCAAATAGTAATTTTACTTTAAAAATTGAGCAACAAACTCACACGCACTCTCATATACCTAAGGAAAATAAGCCACTGTAAGCTTTTGGTATCTGTACCACCATTCTGCTTCTACTGAATTCAATGGGAATTTTGCCAGCATAGGGACTTTGGGATTTGGCCATTTGTCAACTAAAACAAACTTTTCTGTAGAAAATCTCTCAGTGATTATCTGAGACAGAAATTCTAGAATGTCTTCTATGTAGTTGGACAAATTCTGAAGTGAAGTCAATGGGAGTTTGCCTGAGTAACAACTGAGTAAAACCTTCAGACTTTGACCTATTAGTGGTAGAGGTCACAGAAGGAAGAAATATCATGCAATTCTAAACATGACTAATATGATTTGAAACAAGGAGTAAGCTTTTGGATTTTAAGGTGTTATTGTGCTTCCACTCTTCACTGGTGTAAATCTGAAGTAATTCCACTGAAGTCAGTGGCATGTTGCAAGTGTAAAACTGGTGTAAGCGAGACTGTCACACTCGTAGTTGAATGGTGCACATTTTTTGGTGAGATTTATTACATTTTTGTTACATTCATATTGCTGCCAGAGTAATGCTAACTGTAGTTAAATGCTAGAGTCTGTTTATGTGTGAAGGCATATCTCCATTTAGAAATCTGAATAGAATAGCCTTGACACCTTTTCTGCCAGTGCACTTCTACTGAGGAATTCACAGGCTCCAGCTCCCAATTGGCTTCTGGGCATAGAGGCATTCTTGTGAAATATTTAGATTTTGTTGAATCAGCATTTTCCAACAGAAAAACATTCCATAGGAATATTTTCAACCAACTCTAGCAATTAGCACAGGGACAGGCTGATCTTGATCAGAGCCTCTCAATGCTACTGTAAAAATATAGCATTTCCTGTGCATTTCCTGTGCAAAGTAGCTGCAGGAATACTGAAGTATTGAATTGACACCACTGGTAACATTCCCACTCTTATTTTGCTTTGGTTTAGGTTACTGGGGATTTTGAAATCTTAACACAATGTGATGATAGCCAACACTAAAATAAAACAGGGAGTTAAAGCTAATTTCCTCATGTCACTCTTTTGGGGCTCAATTTCCCATCTATAAGCCTTGGCAGGTTCAGAGGTATGGACCCTGTAGTGTATGTGCCAGTTAAAAGAGAAAAGAATATTAAAAGGGGTGTGAACTAATGTACGAACACAACTGCATTGCTTTAAGAATGGATGTGATAAATACACTCATGAAAATTGGAGTAAATTGTACATCACAATATAAGGGTAAATGAGTAAAAATAAGACACTTTAAGCTTTTGGTATCTGGTATCAGTCCTTGATCCTGAGGGGACTTAAACATGCTTAACATTATGTACTTATGAGTAGCCCCACTGAAGCCAATGGGGCTACTTGCAATATGCAAAGGTAAGCATGTGTGTAAATCTTTGCAGCACTGGGGCCTTAGTGGGCAGATATACCCATCCCACTATTTTTGTATAGGTGATACTATGTCATCTGATATGTTAGTTTCTGTTATGCTTCTAGAAAAGATACCACAGTATCAGCCAATCATTTTTCAGTTGCCAGGGGAAGTACATCTGTAAGCAATAATGTACTGCAATGGTCCGTGTTACCTGTAGGAAAAGGGGAGGGGGAAAGATAAGTTCTAATAGCACATGTTCAGGTAACTAGTGAATGTGTTTAACTACTAGGGAAGTTCTAGGCAGTGTGTTGTTTGAATAATTTTCTAGGGATTTGCTACAATATGCATCAGCCACTCTGACACGCTCTCTCTTGGAGCACTGTCAGAGAAGGAAGTTTTGAAAGAAAATTCAGCTGCAGTGATTACAAGAATCATTCACACTAACATAAAAGCAGGTATCTGGAGATTTAGCACCATCGAAAAGAAACTCACGAAAGGGCAAGAATTTCTGCCCACAAGCTATAATTAAAAAGACACTGTCAAAAAGCTTGTCATCCTTACTGGCCTATCAAAATTTTAAAAAGTTTAATAAAAAATTAATTATAAGTAGCTGCCTTTCACAGCATTATGGTTGGTGGTTGATTAAAAGAAAGAACTACAACAAGGGAGACAAAAGTTTGGGCATAAATCCTCTTTCAAGGATAATGCTACAGGCTCCCAGATAGAAAAGTGCAGGGAGGAAGGGGTATTCTACAAAGCATCCATATTACTTCTGGAAGGAAACTACTGCTGAGGAAGTTGGGGGGAAATTGTTTTGTTGAAGCTTATCTGTGTCTTCACAGATCTCATTCTTTTATGATTATATACTGAACAATAATGCTGCCTAATAGCTTCTCGTCTGATTCCTTCTCTCTGGTGAAATTCCATCAAGCAATTTGCCCTCTAACAATCCTTTCTCGCTCACTAGAGTATGCTACTCATGCCCTAATGCCTGCTATAAGGGACTACATAAAAGAATGAGCTCCTATTATGTACTCTTTCATCCCTTCCTGCAACTGAATTTCATTAATTCCTATGGTGTTGGCATTGCAGATTTGGATCCATGTCATTTGTTAAATTCATGCAATAAAAAAATCCCTTTAAATGGGATTTTCTTTTAATAAAAATTCTTTCTAACATTCATAAAGATGAAGTGTCATAATCATCCCTTAATCAGATTTGGAGGCTGGTTGCCAAATGATAATACTTGTCAGTAACAAAAATATGCAAGAGAGTGTCCTGGGGAACATTATGCAAATTGTCATAAAGACATCAATATATGAGCCAACTCCTGTCAGTATATCTACTAAGGCCAGATTGTACTGGGGCCTCTAGAGCTGAGTGGGGACAAAGACACAAAGAGACTACTCTGCCTGTGCAATCTCAGACAGGGAAGAGGGGCCATTCCACCACCAGAAGCAGAAGCAGAAGCAAGATGGTCAGGCCAAGAAGGCCAGAAGAGCTGCTTGGCCTAAGGACTTGGATGAAACCCAGGCTTCACAAAGATAGTGGGATTCTAAGGGGGACTGTGTTCAGAAATCTGTTGGTTTCCATAGACCTGTAACTCAGCTGTGCTTTTTAAGAGTAAACGTATGTGTCAGAGACCAGGACACGGGTGATCATGCCTAGTGGTTAGGGCTGGAGTTGGTAGCCAGGAATCAAAGTTGAAGGTTAGAGCTGGAGTCAGAAGTCAGATGCCAGAGCCAAGGGTCAGAGCCAAAGACAGAAGTCAGGTATCAGAGACGGGGGTCAGAACCAGGTTACCTGGAGTGAGGCAAGGCAGAGGCAGGGCTGGGTCTGAGGTAGAACCAGAGCTGGGAAGAAGCAGGCACAGAAGCTATCACAGCTATGAGCAAACACTTTGAGACACTGCTGAACTGCTGCTGCAACTGTTGGGCTTAAGAGCTGTTTTACTGACCCTTCCAACCACGCAGGCGAGGTGTTCCATTCCATCCGGTGGTCTAGCGCAGAGGTTCTCAAACCGTGGTCTGCGGACCACCAGTGATCCACAAGCTCCATTCAGGTGGTCCGCAGATAGTTCCCTAAAATGTGCACCTGGGCGGCCACACATGAGAATGAAGGGCCACCCACTTAATTAGTGGGTGGACCCTGGAGAAGACACACATGTAAGGTGAGATGGTGGCTTTGAAGGGAATAGGGGATAGGTGGGAGGGGACAGTGGGGTGAGAAAAAGGGGGTGGAGGAAATTTGTAACGTGCAGGGCTGTGGTGGCCAGAGAAAGAGGCAACTTTCCCCAGCTCCAGGGCTGCGGCTCCTGGGAAGAGATGACCCTCCTTCCCAGCCCCAGCTCTGTGGCTGCTGTGGTGGGGGAGAGAGGGCACATCCATCACATTAGAAAGGTAAGACTACTGATATTAAAATATGAGTTGTGTGCTTTTATCTGTAGAACAAAAATACGTTAATTATTATTAAGGTTTTTTTTATATAGCACTTTTATACAAAGTACTTTACAATAGTTAGCTAATGGTTCAAACAACATTTGGAAAGATCATTAAGTGGCCCGCTGAGACCCTCAGCAATTTGCAAGTGGTCCGTGAAAAAAAAAAGTTTGAGAACCACTGGTCTAGTGTGTGTAGCACAGCTGTGCTCATTAGGCTGTCAGGAGACTGAGCAAGCATAGCTGCAGGACCTTATTCCTGACAGTACCCACACTTCAGAGGCACCATCTTGGCATCCCCGGACCCAACTTCTTGGAGTAGGCTCTGTGAAAAGTTCACAACAGATTCAGGGCATGGATGCATTACACCGGTTCCCAAGACCGTTTGTTTGCCCCCTAACTCTCTCAATCCACAAAGTGTTAGTGTTGTCCTCTAGTAAGTCAGGAGTTAAGGATTAGTCACACTATCTACTCATCTTGCCTTTGGACAATGGTGGGGGTGAAGGTCTGGAATAGTGCAGGAAGGGATTCTAGCTATATAGCTGCAGGAGGGTGACATGAAACATGGGGTGAATCTTCAGGGATTTAGATAATTGCAATTTGAATGGGTTGATCTGTGCATCAATCTTGAAAAGGCCCAGCTTTTGGTAGCCCAGTATGGCCAAGGGGCAATTCCATTTAAGAGTGTGGGTGGGCACCCAGACCTTGTCTCTTACAGCAAGGTCAGGGGAGGCCTGACAGCCCTCGTCAGTGTGATGCTAATAACTTTCTTACCAGTTTGCAATTGCTCCTTGAGCTTGTGCTGAACTTGGTGGAGATGGGTAGCTAGATCTGCAGCAGTGGGTGCCAGGGACGTTCGGATGAAAGCAAAGATGAAACCTGTAGCTGGCCCTAAAAAAGGGTGTTTACTAGATGGAAGCATAGGTGACATTATTATAAGCAAACTTGGCATATGGAAGCAGAGACAATCAGTCATCCTGATGATAATTCAGGAAGTCACAAAGGTATTGCTCAAGAGTCTGGCTGATCTGCTCCATCACTCCATTAGTATATAGATGGGAGGAGGGGCTCAATCCTCAGAACCCTTAGAAATTCCCACCAGAACAGGGAAATGAACTGAGAACCACTGTTTGACACAAAAGCCTGTTGATAATCCATCGAGACAAAAGATGTTCTCCAAGAAGAGGCGAGACATTTTTGGCAGTGGGGATGTCACGGCATAGCACAAAGTATACCATCTTGTTTAAGAGATCGACCACAACTAGATAGCTATATGCCCTGGGGAATGTGGCAGCTCCATGATGAAATTGATGGGTATGGTAGCCCATGGCTGAAATAGAACGGACATGATATGGAGAAGGCAGAATGGTTTTGAGCATGGACATTTGGTCTGGGCTCAAAGGTCACAGGATCTTGTGTCGTTCTTGACTGAGGTGTGCAAGCCTGGTAACCAGAAACTCTCTTCAGTTAGGGCCCAGGCCTTGAGATGGCCAAAGTGCCCCGCAAGGGGCATGTCATAGCTTCAGAACTTGACTATTTCTCCTGTGTGTATAGAGCCCTTATGGTAAAGAACCCCACACTGGAACCTGAACTCAGGAGATGGTGAGAAGCCAGCATTATCCAGGGTCTGACAGATCCGAATGGTGAAAGTAGCACTAAGCAACAAAGGATGGATTGACATCATTAGGCTGTTGTCAACTATGACATTCATCTCTACCCCTTGGCTCTGGCATCTGGCCTCTGACTCTGGTTCTGATCCTCAGCTCCAATTCCTGGCTACCAACTCCTGTTCTAATCACTAGGCATGACTGCCCACGTCCCATTTCTGGCAGTCTGAGCAGCTCCAACCAAAAAAGGGAACAAGAGTTGGTAAGTGGTCCAGCTGGTGACTAGTAAGGATTCCTCCCAGACCAATATTTTCCGGCCAGAGATAGTGGGTGCCAGACAGACCCTCCAGGTACAAGTGTCCGCCCTGCCTGTGCAGTCTGTGGCACCACAAGGGACAGGCAGTGCCATCCCCAACTCTGACCCCCATCCCTGTGAGCCAAAAATTCCCCTGCCTGACAACTTGAATGGTGATAGTGACACATGTCGAAGGTTTTTTAATCCGGGTTGGCTCCTGTTTCTGCTGGTCATTCTGCATGGACCAATCCGGGGTGGGACTGATCATCAGCCTGCTGATTGGGGTGGCTCTGGCATGGGCATCCCTACTCCTAAAGAAACCGAACCCACTCATGGGCCAACTTGAGAACTTCATTCAAGCCCTGGCTCTGATCTTTAATGATCCGAGTGATGAGTGTACAGCCGAGGCCACGCTTTGGGTGTTGCTGCAGGGGCACTGACCTGTTGTGAACAGGGGCGGCTCTACCAATTTTGCCGCCCCAAGCACCCGCCGCCGAATTGCCACCGCGGCAACAGCAGCGGAGCTGCCGCCGAATTGCCGCCGCGGGCCACGGACGGCCGCCCCATTCTCAATGCCGCCCCAACCACCTGCTTGGAAAGCTGGTGCCTGGAGCCGGCCCTGGTTGTGAAGTATGCTGTGAAGTTCTGCTGTTTGGCAGCAGACACTGAGTGGAATCACACCACACAGCACTATCATTTTTTGCCTGGCCCACATTTTCCTATTTAAACCTTGTTTTTCTCCCCAGTTGCTATGTGAAAGACCCACACAAACAACAGGGGAACCTGTCTAACTAACTGACCAACAGGAGAAAACAATAAAACTGACTACACACAAAGGGTGAGATTCTCAATCACATGGTGAGTGTCCGGAGTGGCATGAAGGGGCCCTAAAAAGCACACACACATGGTTCTGGTGGAGGAAGAATTCCCCCAGACAAGATACAATGGAAGACAGCCATATGGCTACCTTCCCAGGACATCCTTGATTTGCAGGCCCTGTTGTAGGAAATGGGGTGGGAAAGACATGTCAAGGACAGGCCCTCAGCATGCAGCACTGCAGAAATTCTGGGCTGCGCTGCTGAACTTGGGCAGCTGGTGACAGGCTGTCATAATATAGGCAGCTTCCCCGTGCTGTCTAAATTATGTCAGGAGCTACTCCTTTCTACGGAGCAGCCCATAACTGGAAGAGCACGAAGAGCTTAAAGCCACCTTAGCCTCTCTCCTCCACAGCCAGAGAGTTCTGTGATATATCTTAGAGGTGCAGCACAGAATCTCACTCAAAATGCTGTAAGATACAGAAAGTGGAGTACCCCCCACAACAGAGAAGAGGCGGGACTCAGATATAATACACACAAAAGGGATGCTATGTCTGGGATGCTGGGCAAACACAAACATTAATGTCCCTGGATTCTCCAGCACTCACAGACTAAGGAACACTGCTTGTGTTGCAGAGTGGTCCTTTACTGGTTCTGCCTAAGGCCCTCACTATGCAATGACTTGCTCCCATACTTAACTTTACAAACTGAGTAGTCCCATTGAAGTCAACAGTAAAACTCCTATTGACTTCAGTAGAAGCAAAGTTAAGCCAACACCGGGCTTTCAAATTCCTACCCACAGAATTTAGATGTAATGTGTCCACAATGCCTAGGCTACTTTGCCTTTAGGAAACAGCAGGGCTATTTTAAATTCAAAAGCAGTTTGAGTTGTGTGGGTCATTTGGATTTTGCTTTCAGGTGAAGTTCATACATGCAATTTAATGTAGTAAGGTATCCAGAGAGTTGTTCTGTAGAGAATTATATATAGGAACAGAACAGTGAGACGTCTAGGTCACCTCTTATGCATTAGCTAAGTGGAAATTTACAATTTCACTAAACAGATTGCTTGGGATTTGCATTAGGGTGTTTGAAGGTGGATTTTCTTTGGTCTGGGGATGAAGAATTTGGAAAAATTGAGGTACAGCGTGGATGCTCAGGACTCAGGGTTGTTTAAGACTTCATAGATGTTCATTACTATTTTATAGGAACAGAAGATAGGACATCTTTTTTAAAAAAAGTTATTTCATGGAAAATAAGGCAGTTCAGAAACCCTATTTAAAAGGTTGTTATGTTCAGTTAGGCTACACAAAATATATTCATCCAATAATCCCACTTAGACTCTTAAGTGGTAAACTTGAAAAGAAGAAAAGCAAGCCTTTTTTTTAATAGTCAATGACAGTCGAAAGGCACAATGATACTAATTAAAAGAAATGTAATTTTTCAATTTTTGAATCAAAAAAATAATGAAAAGCATAAATTTTGTGGATTTTAAAAATCTAAACGCTGGGTCCGGGTAACATAGATACATACAATCTCCACCAAACTTCTTTGTAAATGCATAGACTGCGTAGACTGTCGGTCCTTCATCAGTTGAGACTGAGCCGATCACAATACGTCTTCCAATCTTCTTTCACTCTGGCCATCCTTTGCCATGTTTGTCCATATCTCCTTGTTAGGAAATCATCCCACCTCTTTGGATGCCGACCGCTTGCCCGTTTCTGTTCTCACGGATACCACTTGGCTATAGCTGCGGTCCATCTGTTGTCACTGAGTCGGGTCACATGTCCCGCCCACGGCATTTTGCTGAGCCTGCTTTCAACAACAACTTCTCGCACTCCAGACTGCTGCCTAATTATTTCATTGGGGATGTGATCGTGGAGCGAAATGCCCCAAAATGTTCTTTCCAGTTCTTCAATCTTTGTCAGCGACCATGTTTCACTGCCATATAACATCGCTGGAAGCAGGGTTGATTTAAAAAGATTTGCACAGGTTGTTTTGCTGACCTTTCCTTGAAGGATGTCCTTGATGTCATTGAATGCGCACCATCCAGCTTTTTTTCTGTGCAACAGTTCGCCTTTTTGATCATGGCGCATGTTGACTTCCTGGCCCAAATAAACGTATTTATCAACCTCTTGGATCTGCTCTCCTCCAGGAGTTATTTGGGTTCTTGGCAGAATATCTGATCTCATGTATTTCGTTTTCGACAGGTTCATTTTTAATCCGACTTGACTACTTTTCGTGTTCAGTTCTTTAAGCATTCTCTCAAGCGGGGCTGTAATTTTGGCTATCAGCACTATCTTGTCTGTGAACCTGAGATGGTTTAGCCGCTCGCTCTTGATATTAATCCCACCTTTCTAGTCTGCTCATCGAAAAACCAATTCAAGACAGGCTGTGAACAATTTTGGTGAAACTGTATCTCCTTGTTTCACACCTTTCTCGATGGGGATTCGGAGGGGAGTATTGAACAGTGATAATGTCCGTGCTGCACCCAGAGTTTGCTTCCTTTAGTAATGTGATATATTTCACACTGATGCCCCATTCTGAAAGAGCTTCAAGAACGGCAGTAGTCTCTGTGCTGTTGAACGCCTTCTCATAGTCCACAAAGGCAATGCACAAAGGGAACTTGTATTCCCTTGAACGCTCTAGTAGTTGGTTTAGATTGAAGATGTGGTCCATTGTACTGTAATTCCTTTGAAAGCCAGCCTGCTCTCTAGGTTGCTGTTCATCTAGGTTTCACGACAGTTGGTTTATTATTATTTTAGTGAACAACTTATAGATATGCAAAAGCAGGCAGATCGGGCGATAGTTCTTTAGATTTTCTCAATTGCCTTTCTTATGCAGCAAGATGGTATTGGACTCTTTCCATCTGGATGGTATCTTCTGGATTTCCAGGTAGCAGCTGAACCTTTGGGCGAGAACTTTCCAAAGTTCATGACCTCCTGCCTTAAGCACTTCTGCTGTCAGACTGTCCTTGCCTGGAGCCTTTCCCTCTTTCATTTGATGGACTGCATGACGGACTTCGCTGATGAGAACCGAGAGTATGTGTTTATCGGTTTGTTGAAGTGCTGGCATTGGGATGTCTATACAGGAAGCAAACAGCTGGGCATAGAAATCCCTGCAGGTTGCCCGATCTGTTACATCGGTTATTGATTCTCCATCCTGTTCTTCAAAGCCGATAATGATGACCTGTACAATGCCAGTTCCAGTTTGCACTTTCTGAGACTTACCGATCTTCAGCAGCCTTTAAGAGCTTTTTGGTTAGAAATTTCTCAAAGTCTTCCTTCAACTTCATTCGTACGACCTTGCAGAGAAGGGAGTACTCAAGCCTGCTGCTGCCATTTCTTTTCATTTTCCTCCTCATCTCCAATAAAGTCCTTGTATTCTCCAAGATTCTTCCCCTAGCTCTTCTTGGTCTTTCACGCTCTGCTGATTTCACACACCATTTCAGTCTCTTACTGAAGTTCTTATAATCATCATCGCAGTCATCCAGCAGGCTCCAATCTTCCCCATAAATGTTTTCCTTCAGGATTGCCTCATTGAAAGCTACCGGTTGGTGCCTTCTGTTCACCATATACAGCACCTTTTTCTCCACCTTCACAGTGAACGTGAGTCTGGCTCTCAGTAGGCGATGATCGCTACTGACATTGAATGATGGCACTACTGAAATATCCTGCACAATTCGTCTATTGATCAGAAAGTAATAGATTTCATTTTTTGTCTATTCGTTTGGTGCAATCCAGGTTCATCTACTGCTGGTCTTTCTTTGGAACCAGATGTTACCAATGAACATTCTCCTCGTCTCTGCCAACGTTCTCCTCACACGTTTCATTCTCTGATACTGTACCTTCCTATGAACTTTTTGCCCTCTCTCCCTCTTCCAACCTTGGCGTTAAAATCTTCCATCACAATCGCATATGTGGAACTCTGAGCGAGGGTTTCCTCCAGTTCCTGATAGAATCCTTCCACATCATCTTCTTCGCATGCACTTGTGGGAGCATAGATCTGGATGATTTTGAGGGTACTATTTCAGTTCAATTGGAGGTAAAGCACCCCAATACGCGATGGCTTCAAATGGCATGAGACAATTTTCAAAGACCATGCCTTGTTTATGATGAATCCAACTCCTCCAATTGTCCTCATGCCTTCTCCTTTTCCTAGAATTTTTGTCTGTTGCATTTCTAGTTTTGGGATAGAAATGCAGCTCATGAGAAAACGTACTGTGAACTTTACAGCACAAATTTGCAGACTCAAAAGACCAAATTCAGACCAGATTCATTGAAGTCAAAGTGTTCAGATAATTCACATACAGTTCCAAACAATTTTTTCCCCAAGACTTTTGTAGAAGACTGAGGTTCACCTACTAACAGTTGGGAGCTTGTATTGGGCCTTGTCAGTGGCAAAATTGTTGTTGACAGCAGGGGAAGTAGGATTGGAGATGCCATGCTAAAAAAATATTAACTTAATTTGTACTGTCTTTGGTATCACAAAACAAAAATTACTGTTTTATGTTAAACCATTATTTAATTATATTATTAGTATAACAATATCACAATATATTATTATATTAATAATAATGATATTATAACAATATATTTAAATAATAATCTAAACACAATTATTATTGATTACTTGTACTTCAGTAGCACCTATGAGAGGGAGGGATAGCTCAGTGGTTTGAGCATTGGCCTGCTAAACCCAGGGTTGTGAGTTCAATCCTTGAGGGGGCCATTTGGGATCTAGGGCAAAAATTGAGGATTGGTCCTGTTTTGAGCAGGGGGTTGGACTAGATGACCTCCTGAGGTCCTTTCCATCCCTGATATTCTATGATTCTATGAGTCCCAGTGATGGACCAAGACTCTACTACATTAGGTACCGTACAAACACAGAACAAAAAGATGATCCCAGGTCTCAGACTTTGTTGGACCTGTTATTATTTAATTACAGTAGTGCATAATAGACTGTTGTTGTTTTTTCAAACAAGGAAGAAAAACTAGTTCGCTTATATCTGTGACAGTGGAACCAATTCCATATCTGTTCTCTTGCTTTAAAGATTTTGGTAGTAGTTTATATGAATTCTCCAAAATTGCATCTTAGTATACCTGTTGTCAGTCCTGACTTCTGTAGTTAAACACTATATGTGCCAGATATGTTTTAGACTGTAAAATGTTGCTCCTACGAAAATTTCTGTTGTAACAAACTTGAACAAGATTCAGTGGAAAGAACTGAAAAGGCTGGTGAACCAGAATACTGACTGGTTTGCAGAGAAAACATTTATTTATTTATTTACCTTAAACTTATTTTGCACCCCTGCAGTCAGATCTGATCAAGTTTCCACATTCTAAATTAAAGGCAGATATCTCACTTAAAAAAAATAAGACTTTCTCATTGATGCCATAGTAGACATGGTGTTGCATTTTGCCAGGATATATTATTTCATGTCACAGCATAAGTTGATCTGACATGACATGTGGTACAATCCAACAAAAATGCATCCAGCATTTTCCTTTCTTTCTCTCTCTCTCTTTTTTTTAAATGATTAAAAAAAACCTTGCCCACTCTCCAGTGGAGGTCACTGAAGTAGAATTGATTTGGGAGGTTGTGACACTAAGCACCTCTGTATTGCCACCCTACACACTATTTTAATGTATGTAGGTGCTGGGCATTAAGAGTTATGGATATATACTAGTATTATGACTAAAGTGTGTATAAACTAGGCATGCCAGGGGAAGTTGGGAAACAGGTCTGCCTTAGACAAAGGAATATGTGTTTGATTCTCTGGCCAGCCTGATCTTCAGGAAAAGACTGTGAAGATTTAGTTTTACATATTAGGTAAACAAAGCTATTAAGCTAACAAGTGGGGGAAGAAAGAGCACAGAGCTTACTCCACCACCAGACTCCATGTCATCCTCCTCAGAACTTGAATACCCTTTACTTTGAGAGATAACCCACAGAAGAATCCATTTCAAAGGTTTATTAGTCTATAAAGACAGGGGGGCTGAACTTCAAGTGATAAGCAGTTGAATCAACTGATTATATACAATATGACTGTATTATAAGAGTGTACAGAGTGAGGTCTTTTTTGAAAGCTAATTACACATTGTGAAGTTTGAATGAGGAAATATGGATACTTTATGCCTTCAGTCTATGACCAAACAAAGGGAGAAAGACGCTTTTCCCCAGCTAGGAGGGAAGGCAGCTATCTACCTCTCTCCAATGAAATTAAGCAAGAAGTGACCAGAAACAATGGAAGCCCCATTTACATAGGAATCAACAAGAGAATGAGAAGACCACAAGAGGGGGGAAAGAGCATGAGGCCATCCTGCCTCTTGAACAAAGTCATTGAACTTTGGAAGATATATTCAAAGACAGAAGTCATCTTGACATCCATCACTAGATAGACACAAGGGAATAGAGCTCTTGCAAGCTGAGAAAGCGGGATCCTTCAACCAAGCAGGGGTTGAAGTCTCTGGAAACTGAATATAGATGAATCACCTTCTTAGGCAAAGACCTTGCACCTAGGAAGACAAAGGAAGGGAGCCTCTTGTACTTCTGTGGAAGGTCCTGACTGAGGGAAAGTCAGCAATGGATGGGAAGATGAATGATTCATGAGAGAAACCATCTTGAACAAAGCCTGTACTTCGCTAGATTAAATTTTAGACTTTTGGATGCATCTTTTCACTTTTAGTTGCTTGTAACCCTTTCAAACTTTAGTCCTTTTACTTGGCATCACTTAACTTATGTCCCTATTGTTAATTAATTTATTTTATTTTTACTATAAACCAACTCAGTGCAGTGTTTAAAGGGAAGGATGTATTTACCCCAGTTAAATTAATATGCTGGGATGTGCTTTTGTATCTTTAGAGGAACAAACAAACATTATTTCTCTGAAGTGTCCAGAAGAGAGCTGGACATTGCAGAGCACATGGTTTCAGGAAAATTCAAGACTGAGAGTTTGTTGGGGTCATCCTATTGGTTGTAACCAAGGGTGGTGGAAGCCAGAATGGGGCTTTGGGGTTGTATATAGGCTGCTGGTGTCAGAGATGCTGAACCAGGGCTGTGTAGCACACAGACACTCCGGTGTGACCTGTGTGCTTGTAGGCTGGGTGTGAGCCTCACAGGTTGGAAGTTACAGCAGTGAAGCATTAAGAGGAATCCAGGGCTACAGGGTAAGAGGTGACACAAACCCCTTACTCGTCTGGATTGCAGTTGAACCCCATAAAAGTGCTCCTATCCCACTTCCCATTTGTGAATATCAAAAGACAGCCCCAGATATTGGCTTCTACTCTATCCAGATATTGAAATAATATGGGTATTTCAAGTCAGAGCTGAAATGCATTGGCAGACTTAGGATGGAGGAAGAGTGAATTCATATTGACTGCAAATGACTGCATTAATGCCAGTAGTTTTAATTTCTCACCTTCAGTGTACATGACCTACATATTTAAAAATAATCTAAAAATATTAACAGAAGAACTTTGTAACCAAACTTGACAGCTGCCAGGAAGTCAGGTAGAAGATATACATAGTCCAGTTTGAGAATAATTAGGAAGAAGAATATTGTTTATCACTAGAAGCAGATGTGGTATTTCTTGAAAAGCTCATAGGCGTTTCTGGATGTGAGGTATTAGCATGCAGACATGTCTTTAGTTTACAGTTTTGTAAAGACCTTCTTCAGCTCAGTTCAAAAACTTTCAGGCTAATTGGAGTCCTGCCAAAATTTAGAGTACATTGACACATTCAATCTATCTCGGAACTAACCTCATTTTAGCCTTGTCACCATTAGACTGATGACAAGAAAAAGGGCAAGTCTTCTATCGATCAGAGAGCAGAGGAATATATAATTTATCATCTCCATTGTTTATTTTTTCTTTCCTATATATGTAATTGAATTAAAATATTACATGTGCCCGACACAATTTTTTTAAAATGTTGCTCAGACCAAATGTTTCTGTCACTTGTTGAGAATTGATTGTTTACCTTCAGCCTACACCAAAAGGGGCAAATTCCAGCTGCACCATACTGAGGGCAGACCAAGAAGGGAATTGTAACTTTTGAGAGTCACAATTCTCTTTCTGGCTCCTACTTGCTCTTGGACAGGGGTTCCCAAACTTGGTTTGCGGCTTGTTCAGAGTAAGCCCCTGGCGGGCCGTGAGACACTTTGTTTGCCTGAGCGTCCACAGGTCTGGCCGCTCGTAGCTCCCAGTGGCCGCGGTTCACTGTTCCTGGCCAATGGGCGTTGCGGGAAGTGACACAGGCAGGGCCACCGCTTCCCGCAGCTCCCATTGGCTGGCAAGGGCAAACTGCAGCCACTGGGCACTCTGAGCGGCCAGACCTGCGGATGCTCAGGTAAAAAAAGTGTCTCGCAGCCAGCCAGGGTCTTACCCTGAACAAGCCGCAAATCAAGTTTGGGAACCCCTGCTCTAGGAGGATAATAATCTGCTGCTGGTATATTCCAGTAGCAGATTATTTCCCCTGCCAATTTGGCTAAACCACTCGCCACACTTTGGTGGTACAGATCAAGGCTTCATCCATTCCCATCCCTTCTCTCCCACTCCACACCCATGTGCAGTACCTTGAAGGAGCTACTCTGCTAGCCATGATACAGGTAGCACACACAGAGAAGTAAAGGGTCACCTTACACCCCCTTACTCCCCTATGTGATGGTTCTCAAGGAACCCAGGACTACAAGTCACCTTGTTATCACTCTGTCTCCAGTGAGATGGAGACGTGCTTGTGCTTAACTTGGTGTCAACTCCTTGACTCCACCAGCCTGTTACCTACTCAAACAATCTCCTCAGGGCCACACTAGCCCTTACTCTGTCTTGCAGGTTAACAATAGGTGCATCACAGTCCTCAAGCCCCTTTGAAGCATTCCCCTGTTGTGTTCAGTCCCTTCTTCACTGAACACTCACAAGAGTACCAGGTCTGCTGTCCCCTAGGGAACAGTGTACACCCCAGCTTAAATGATTCTACTCAGGATCACTCCTTGTACAATACCAAAGCACTGAGATATATTTATAGTGAAAATAAAAGTTTATTATCTAAGATTTGGGAGTCCAGAGATAGTAAGTAAGGATTGCTAGAGACTAAATGTAACTTAGCAAGCTAACCTTCTTCTAAAGAAGTTTATCTCACCCCAAGTGCCCTTTGCAGCATTTCAGCCAGGCCTGGTCTAGATCCCGTTTTCATTAATGTAAACGCACTGTCCATTTACTTCCTAGGTGCAGGATAAAGGGGCGTCTTCCTGGACTTCTCCTTGTATCACCCAAAGTTTGTACCCAGAGCCGGAATAACTTCCCTGTAGCCTATTCACTGGAGTGCTGCCTCCCTGTTGATTTCACATTCCCCCCTCCCCTCTGTTGACTTTGAATGTAAATGGGGCTCCCACTGTGTTGGCTTACAATGCTTAATTTACATGCCAACTGAGGTAAATAAACATATTTTGTCTGGCAGAAAAACCTGTTTGTTAACTCTGCCTGCATACAAACTTTAGGAACATATTTTCAATATACGTGCATCACTCCTTACATAGTATCTATACATACATTTCACAATATATATTAATGACCAGCATGATCCTGGATTTCATTTAAGATCTCACATCATGTTCTTTGGTGAGCCAGAGTGCACATACCAGGATCAGGATATTCTTGCAACCCTTTTGCCAGTTGGCACTGAAGGCATCAGGGATCACAATGGGCACATACAGAAAGCCACAATCTTGTTCTAAATCAGCATTATGCTCCCAGGTCTTTGGGGAATAAAGAGGAAGATGTGCATAACACAAATTTTAAAAAAAAACAGCAAGTGAACATCTTTACTAATACAATGAAATCTTTTCTGATCATATGAAAAAGAGGTAAATTGGGGAATAAAATGAAATGGTATTTTACTGGAGCAAATGCAGACTTAAAATCATAGTTATTGATGCTGATCTATAAGCCCAGCAATGCCTGTGCTCATTGGAGCTTTGGATCTACTTAGATAGTATTTATAAACTGGTTCACTGCATATCTATTAACAGTGGTACAAAAGCAAAAGCCTCCATGTTGTTCAAACACATGCTGGGTGTCATTTTTATTAACTAGAAAATGGTTACTGCAGACAGAAATCACCTAGTGAATTGGTCTTGGGAAGTAGCATTAAAGACAATGTTTCATATGTGCCCAATTTTATATTTGATCATCATGCTGCTTCCTTTCAGAGCTTAACTGTCAAAGAAAGAAAACTGAAATGACAAATGCTGACCCCAGTTAACCCTATTCCATGTGTTCTGTATTTTAAATCAGCAATTTCTGACAGTGGAGAAACTTGTGAGGAAAAAATTGCGGGTAAATTAATCCAGATCTTGTTTTTTAAAAGGAGAATATTAAAAGGGAGAGTGGGGGGAGAGCTATTTTAATCAAAACACCATTAAAGTAACAGAACGCAGATGTGTCCCTTCACAATGTAATGTCTGGCATGAACATTCATTGTGGCCTGGTTTATTCCCTAGCCCCAGATTTTATTCAATCTACTTTTTAAAGCCTCTGTATACAAATGGAATTCCTATTAGTGCAGTCAGTGTGAGTTGATATTTCTGGAAGGAAATGCTGCCTATTTTTACTCCTCCACAGCCCCTCCAAAAGGACACTGCCTTGAGTTCTTATTAGCATTTGCATTTCACTCTCTTGAGAAATGCATCATATAAATTAAGCTAGCTATTCACTTTTACACATAGTAATAAAAGACAACTCAGCATGTCAGAAATCTGACCATTACATTCTTTTATATGTTCATTCTGTAGCCTTGCTGAGGGCTGAGTGCTAGCAAATAGACCCAGAGAAGAACATACCCAGAATCTTCGAATCTGACAGCTTCCATTTTATTCATAAAAAAAATCAAAATTAGTTTTGATGGCGAAGGAGAATGAGAGGGCACAAATTCACTAGTTACAGAATGACACCTTGCTGCTTAGCTCATAGTAACTAAGGTTTATTCCTCTCTTTGGAGCTTTGAGAATAGGATCTCCTGATCAGGGAGGGATAGAAAAGGATTTGATGACTGCAGCCCAGAACTCAAGCAGAGTGTATCAGAAGACCAGAATATAAAATTCAATTAGCATCAGATATTGCCCCCTGCACCTTACTCTAGTTGAGAAGTACCTTATCACAGGAATAGTCCCACTGAAATCAATGAGACTGATCATGAAATAAGATACTATTCAACATGAATAAAGATAGCAGAAGATGGCCCTTAAATAGCTCCTTGTTCCATATCCAAAATAACACTTCAGGCCAGGTTTCTCAAATACAGAAACCATCCACCCAAATACCAAAAACTAAGAAATTCAACTGTCAAATCCCCTCACAGCAACCAATTAACCACAGCTTACATAAAACATTACAATCCTCACCTGGCCTCATTCAATACATGTGCATCAGCCAGTACAATCATAAGCAAACACTCCAGCAAAGTATCTTAACTTCTACCCCTGCAGCGATTCAACCATAAAATGTGAGACAAACTTTTCTACCTATAAGAGAGTTTCTAGTCATCATTGACCACAAATATTAGAAGTTTGTGCAGCTGTGACATTTTATGCAAATCATTTGATGGGCTAATTTGTATATATGTGTAATCTTCAATTACCTAGCCCAAGCTGTGATGGGTTAAGGAAATGGAGCTACACAAAATTTGTTACCTGTGGATATGAGGGTAGGAGTGAGGGCATGTAGTGGTACTTGGTGTCATGCTGCATGGAATATGTGGGACAGTTTATAATATTGTTGATACCAATATTGTAAAATTGCCAGGAATCTGACCAGATATGCCATGTAAGGTATCTGTAAAAATGTTATTATTTGCAAAGTACGCTAATCTTGTTTATATGTTTATATCACCTTTGTATTGTAAGTTATAGACATGTATGGTATATCTGTATTTCCAAACTGGTGCTGTGCATCTGGGTGACATCCCCAGACAGATTGGCATCAGCACTGCCTAGATGGCCCATCAGGGGACATCAACTGTACAATGAACTCATTGAAAGGGTCAGGGGCTACACCTTATGACTCAGCAAGGCATGAGGGGTCATGCCTATGGCCAGAACTCTAAGGCTTCCAGGCCATGTGCTGGGCAGCTTGTGTTTGAAACAAAGGAAATTCAAGCTGCCTGACAAAAGACTATAAAAGGCAGCTGCATCATCTCCATTTTGTCTTCATTCCTGCTTCATACCTCTAGAGGAGCTTTGCTACAAACTGAAGCTCTGAACAAAGGACTGAATGACCCATCCAAGCTGTGGATGTGTTCGAGAGGGACTTTCAAGCCAGCAAACTCGCCAGTACTGCTAAGAACCTTATATATGGACTTTGAAGTCTTTATATGTATGTGACTGCTTTACCATTTAACAGCTCTCTTCTTGTTCTTTCTTTTTTCTTTATAATAAACCTTTAGCTTTAGATGCCAAAGGATTGGCTGGGAGCCAGTGGCGGATTTATGATTTTGCCACCCCTAGGCCCTGAAATAATTGCTGCCCCCCATATGAACTTGTTTTTAGTTATTTTACAAATTCGTGCCATCATTGGTGGTTTCAATACACTCTATGATTGGTAGAATCGCAGTGTCCATAGACGCCAACTCCGTGGGTGCTCCTGGGCTGGAGCACCCACGGAGAAAAATTGGTGGGTGCAGAGCACCCACCAGCAGCTCCCCACCCCGCCCCACCTCACCTCCGCTCTGACTCTGCCTCCTCCCCTGAGTGTGCTGCTGGGTCCTGCTTCTCCCCCCTCCCTGCCAGTGCTTGTGCATGAAACAGCTTTGCACGGCTGGGAGGGAGCGGAAGGAGGGGGGGTATGCCGCACACTCAGGGGAGGAGGTGAGGCCGGGGCGGGGATTTGGGGAAGGGAACAAATAGGGGTAGGGAGGGGGCGGAGTTGGGGGGGGACTTTGGGGAAGGGGTTGGAATGGGGGTGGGGGCAGGGACGTGAGGGAAGTTGGCGCCTCTGTCTGCTATTATAAATTTGCTGCCCATGCAAATTTGCTGTCCTAGGCCTAGGCCTTTTCAGCCTAGGCATTAATACACCACTGCTGCCAGCATGGTATTTTGGGTGAGATTCAACCTAATGTTGACCTGGTAATGTGGCTGGCCCTTTGGGGTTCAGAATAACATTTTGCATAGTGAGAAGAGTTTTTAAACAACACCTTACCTTACTGCACCTAGGTACTGATTGGGAGCCAGAGAACTGGAATGCAATGAAGGGGGAAGTGTAATTTTTTTTTTTTTTTTTTTTTGCTTCTTGATAACCAGTGTTGGGGATCAGGAGCACAGTTTGTGACTGGTTGAAGAGTTTAACTTTAGTGTTAACCACCAGTTTTGGGACTGTCTGCTTTCCCTTTTGCAATATGCACTGACCTTGGCATTTCCAGTAAGGGCTGCCCCAGGCACCCCTGTGCCACACTTGGGTAGGTGGGAAGATGTTTGAGGATGCTGGATGGGTGGGTGAGTACTTCAGGGTACTATGGTATCAGGATGCTCGGTTTGGTGGGTGCTGGAAATCTGGGGGCTCTTGTGGATTAATTAGTGGCTGTCTGAGGTGTGAGGTGCCAGAGGTGCTGGGGTAGCTGAAGATGCTTCTAGAATAGGTGTATGTTTACTGGTTGCCTGAATTCCTCGGACATGTGGGATTTACTACTGGGTGCCTGGGGACTTGCTGGGGATGGATTGGTAATGAGGTGCTTGGGCCTGTTTTCTGGGGTGTATGAAAGAGCCTGTGGCAGTATCTATCCCCTCACTTTGTGCTGCTGTCAGGACAGCAAATACCTGCAGACTGGCTATAGCTATGCTTGGAAGGATTCAATTTTTGTTGGTAGATGTCAGTAAACGTCGATTTCACTGTAGGCACACAAACCGACAAGAAAATATTACCACTGATAATCATCAACATTTACAAAGAGGCAAAGAAAAAAAATGCTACTTGAGAACTTCTTAGACTTTAATGATCTTTATTTTGTAAATTTTGGCAAATGTTGCTGACAATTTGTGTTTTAACAATCCGATCCCCTCATCCCATAATGCCCTCCACTGTGAAAATTTAAGTAAATAAGAATTGGGGGGAAATGCTTAAAACCCATAATTTTGCACAACTGTGAAAAATTTAAATCACTAAAAATTGAAAAAATGCTTTAAAATAAATGTTGATATTATCCATCGAAATTATATATATATATATATAAAAAATAAGTCTGCCAAGCCTACCTACAACTCAGCTGCAGGCATTCGAATCCAGCTGAGATGTGGGTAGCTATGAAAGGGCTGCCAAACATATGAGTGTCACATGAGCTGCCCGATATTTGGAAGCTCTGTATTTTACTCTTGGTTGTGCAGCTGCTCTGTAAATTCTAGACACCTTTCAATGCACACACAGAAAGACATGCATAAATTCATGAATAACAAAGGAGCACAGAGAAAGCCAGCGTTCCTCACTGCCCATTTATACACCTGGGGTCACCAAGTAAACACTCTAGTCACAGTTGGGATTTTTAAACCAATCATGTGATGGGGTGGGAAGAGTGAACTCATCTTTTTTTGAATGCGGGGAGTTAGCAGTAGTGCATGTGGTGTGTTTTATATTTAATGCACAAAACTAACATTCAGGCAAAATACAGGTTGAGACGGAAAGCCGTTAGAACCAGGAAATGCTCTGCTCCCCCAGAGTCTCCATTTGGTGTCTTTGTAAGGATGGATTATAGCTTTCTGCACATTGTAAGGTGACTTAATTTATCATCTGTTTCAGTGAGAAAGAAGTGTCCTATAGGGCTGTAAGATGCAGAGGGGTAGCAGAAAAGTAACAGATTCAGCCTCATCTCCAAAAGAACCTGCTGCAATCCCCTAAAACAAATACTATGGGACCCATGACTCTCCCATTCCCTCTGCACCAATCCCCCTGATACAAACTCCCAGAGATATACAGGGCTCCAATTCCTTTGCAATCCCTCCCAGCCACGCTTCCCTGACAAGCCTTGTAGACCCTACTCCCCTTTTAAACCAGAGTAGGTGGTAACATTTATTTCCATTATTCTATTCTGTGGTATCACAGTGGTATTTGAGTTCTTTGACAGATGCTTTAAATCTCTTTCTTACAATGCCTCCAGACCATCTTTTCCAATCGAGTCCCAAGTCCCACAAAAATAATTCCAATCTCCCCAAGAAGACAGATTTTTTTAATTAAACAAATGTAAATTGGCTTTTGTAAATAAAGGAAAGAAACCAATATTTGAAAGATATCACTTGATAATCTCCCAACTTACTCCTGAAAAATACACCAAAATATTAGACATGGAGAGAGGAAAACAGAGGTGTCCCCAGGAGTCTGTACTGTTACCAGTGCTGTTCAACATATTCATTAATGATCTGGAAAAAGGGGCAAACAGTGAGGTGGCAAAATTTCCAGACAATACAAAGATACTCAAAGGATAGTTAAGTCCAAAGCAGTCTATGAAGAGTTACAAAGGGACCTCACAAAACTGGGTGATTTGGGCAACAAAATGGCAGATGCAATTCAATATTGATAAATGCAAAGTAATGCGTATGGAATTATGTTTTCCAAACTATACATATCAACCGATGAGGTCTAAATTAACTGTTACCACTCAAGAAAGATCTCGGAATCACTGTAGATAGTTCTCTGAAAATATCCACTCAATGTGCAGAGGCAGTCAAAAAAATGAACAGAATGTTGGGAATCATTAGGAAAGGGATAGATAATAAGACAGAAAATATCATATTGCCTCTATATAAACCCATTGTATGCCCACATCTTGAATACTGCATGCAGATCTGATCACTCCATCTTAAAAAAGAGAAAAGGGCAACAAAAATGATTAGGGGGCTAGAACAATTTCCATGTAAGTAGAGATTAATAAAACTAGAACTTTTCATTTTGCAAAAGAGACGACTAAGGGGGGATATGATAGAGGTCTACAAAATTATGACTGGTGTGGAGAAAGTAAATAAGGAAGTGTTATTTACTCCTTCTCATAACACAAGAACTAGGGGTCACCAAATGAAATTAATAGGCAGCAGGTTTAAAACAAACAAAAGGAAGTATTTCTTCAAACAATGCACAGTCAACTTGTGGAACTCCTTGCCAGAGGGTTTTGTAAAGGCTAAGACTAGAACAGGGTTAAAAAAAAACTAGATAATTTCATGGAGGATAGGTCCATCAGTGGCTATTAGCCAGGATGGGCAGGGATGCAAAACCATGCTCTGAAGTGTCACAAGTCTGTTTGCCAGAAGCTGGGAATGGGTGATAGGGGATGGATCACTTGATGAGTCCCTCTGGGGCACCTGGCATTGGCCACTGTTGGAAGACCAGATGGGCTGGATGGACCATTGGTCTGACCCAGTATGGCCATTCTTATGTTCTTAAACAGTTCCCCATTTATTAGCCACACTTGTTTAGAGATTTCCCCGTGCTTGTCCCAAAGCCCCACTATACACATTTAGAAACCCTTTATCACACAATAATGTTGCCTCTTGAATCTCTACTTGACTTTTTTTTATTTCTATTTTCTCTCTCTTTCCCTCACTTTCCTCTTGCACATCCCCAGGAGACTGTGCTCCTAGCCACTCTGTTCTCACTATGCTGCAGCTGCATTCTCCAGTCTGCCCAGCAAAGTGAGGCAAGGCCCAAAATGGCACTAGACACTTCGTCTCCCACTCAGGTACCATCCTGATTTCACTGCTGACTTCACAGTGCTGGGCTTTGTACTAATAGAATGACATCATGGTGAGGAGATGAGGTGGGAAACTGCTTCATCTCTAAATACAATATCTCTCTATATCATTCGAAGGTATTTGTTGAGTAATATGAATCAATAACATGAATCAGGTTGAGAGTTGCTGTAGAATATTACACACAGTAAGTTTCAGTAGGATTCTTACAGGCCAAGATTTTCAAATTTTTCAAAGTGCCTAAAGGCTGGTCTTCTCAATCCATATTTAGTCAGCTAATTAAGCACAAGTGAGGAATCCTTCCTGGAGATTAACCTAAATTTCTCATCATAGAGGGCCCAGGTGGAAAAACTGCTCCCAAATCTGACAGACATCCAGGAAGCCAAGGCCTTCTACACAGCTGTTCTGTGGCCGTCAGGGATTCATATACCACTCCCTAGCAGCAGAACCATATTGCCTGCTAGAGACTTCCCCCCTTTAGTTGCAACAATTCTTGGCAATGCCAGCATGGGATACATGAATGTTAATACAGCGAGGGGCTATTCTAATTTTTTTTAGCATCTTCTGTGGAGAGAGAAGAGGGGTGTGTGACGGTGCCCCCCATAAGGCTTTATGGAAATATGCTTATGAATATATATGAAATAACTCAAATATGTTCTATGCTACATATGCTATGTAACATATCTATGTAAAGGCTGTGATCTGCTGAATCTATTCATCCTATTTGTATGCATTTATCATTTTTGTATTTGAAGTTATGAATATTGGCCGTATACTGGCTTGATTTCTAAATAACCTTAGTAGAGCATTTGGTCAGTTCCTGGAGAAAGGAATTCGCAAAGTTAAGTGCCCAGTCAAGAAGCATGTAAGGCACAATGCATCTTGGAATGCTCCAATCCACATAAGAAGTCTTCCTGGAGACATTCAAGATACCATGTGGGCAGTGGCTTCTGCCTGTAAAAACTGTGAGTCATGCATGGGCATGTGACTTGCCCAGGTGACTCCAGAACTCCATCTTGGAGCTGGACTTTGCATTGGAGAGAGGAGGGGGTCTCCACCCACAAGAGAAAGTCTATTTAAGACCGTGGGAGACTCCTCCATTTTGTCTTCATCTGGCTAAGGAGATAGTTTCTTTCAGGTATCCTTGGGGGTGGAGAGGCCGTGTCAGGGTTCCCTCCCCACTCTGAACTCTAGGATACAGAGGTGGGGACCCGCATGAAAGCCCACTAAGCTTATTTCTACCAGTTTAGGTTAAAAACTTCCCAAAGGCACAAATCCTTTGTCCTTGGATGGTACACTGCCACCACTAAGTGATTTAGACAAAGAATCAGGGAAAGGACCACTTGGAATTCCTATTCCCCCAGAATATGCCCCCAAACCCTACACCCCCTTCCTGGGAAGACTTGAGAATAATATAACAACCAAATAGGTAAACCAGACTGTAAAAACAGAATTTTATTATGGGGAGAAAAAAAAGTAAAAGAAGCACCTCTGTAAAATCAGGATGGAAGGTAACTTTACAGGGTAATCAGATTCAAAACACAGAGGATTCCCCTCTAGCCAAAACTTTAAAGTTACAAAAACAGAAATAAACCTCCCTCTTAGCACAGGGAAAATTCACAAGTTGAAAACAAAAGGTAATCTAACACGCCCTGCCTTATTTACTTACTCTTTCTGCAATATTCAGACTCACTTTAGGATGGTTTATAGGAGAAGGCGTTTTCTGACCTAATACTTCTCTGAGAAGTGTTGTTGTAGCCTCAGAGAACACCCAAACAAAGAGCACAAACAAAGCACCCTCCTCCCAGATTTGAAAGTATCTTCTTTCCCCATTGATCCTTTTGGTCAGGTGCCAACCAGGTTATTTGAGCTTCTTAACCCCTTACAGGTAAGGAGGCATTCTAGGCTACCCTTAGTTGTATGGTTATGACAAACTGGAACAAAGGACAGTAACTACAGGGGGTGTGAGTGCTTGCTGGACCCAGACTAGAAGGAGGCTAGTCTGTAAAAGAGAGCTTACTAGAACTGGTGAGGTTTTTATCTGTATTCAGTTTGATTAGACATAGACTTGCGTGTTTTATTTTATTTTGCTTGGTAATTCACTTTGTTCTGTTTGTTATTACTTGGAACCACTTAAATCCTACTTTCTGTATTTAGTAAAATCGCTTTTTACTTATTAATTAACCCCGAGTATTAATATTAATGTATTAATACCTGGGGGGGGGAAACAGCTGTGCATACCGCTCTATAAGTGTTATAGAGAGCAAACAATTTATGAGTTTACCCTGTATAAGCTTTATACAGGGTAAAACAGATTTATTTAGGGTTTGAACCCCTTGGGAGTTGGGCATCTGAGTGTTGAAGATAGGAACACTTCTGTAAGCTGCTTTCAGTTAAGCCCACAGCTGTTAGAGGACGTGGTTCAGACCTGGGTCTGGGTTTGCAGCAGGCTAGCAGGTCTGGCTCAAACCAGGCAAGGCACTGAAGTCCTAAGCTGCCAGGGCAGGAAAGCAGGAGCAGAAGTAGTCTTGGCACATCAGGTGGCATCTCCCAAGGGGGTTTCTGTGATCCAACCCGTCACAGGGCGAATACATACGTCCCTAGGCCTGACCCTAGGCCCACTCTCTCTTCCCCTGGCCCACCTCAACTGCGCTCCACAGAGCCCTCCACTTGGTCAAGGGACAGGGGGAATGGTGTTGTGGAAGAATCCAGACCTCCTTTCCATAGTGAGGAGGTGATATCTCTGTATGGAGGAACCAACTATGCAGAAAACTAAATGGGGTTTATCTGGATCAATGGTAGGACGATGCACCTGTTATTAAGCCTAAATTTTCATTGGCTTAATTGGATCTCCTGACTTCTAGTTATACTCCTGTGACCTTGGGAGCCCCTCAGTGCCAAATGGCAGAGAGCCCGCCACACTATAACTCACATCAGGCCTGACACACTGATTCTCCCTGATACACTGTTGTAATAGTATGTATCTGAAAGGCATCATATAAGGTTTCATATGTAAACTGGTGACATGCTAATCCCCAAAATCATTGTGCAATGTACATATGGGTTGTGTACAAGGAGTGTACTGGAAATAAGTTTTTAAAATGTGTTTGGAAGGCAGTGTATAAACCCAGCCTGCACTACACAAAGGAATGCATGTTTACCCGTCTGATTGGCTTGATTACAGGCAGGGGACAATGAAAGTACTTTTATTTGTAAGGCAAATAAAGCCATCAAGCTAACGAGCGGGGGAGAAGACAATTTAGCGATCACGCAGGCAGAGAGAATCTGCACCCCAGGAAGTCTTCCTGGCTCTTGAGGCAGAGACAATGGACTTTGGGTAATATAAGGGGAGCATAACAACATTTTAGTGATCCATCACTTACGGAACACATGATACAGCACTCTGTGAGCCTGTGAAAGTTGGCTCCGCCAGCCTAGAGAGCTGGAGATGCTGATAACTTGATGCAAGTCAGAAAACTGCTTAGGCAAAGATTGTAACGTGCTAAAATTAAGTGTTAGATACTAGAACGCGTGGGGTTTTTTTGGAACCATATCTGTCTCTTTTTCTCTTGCTTAGTACCACTTACTTTGCTGTTCTTTGTTCATAAACTTTTTCTTATTTTATTTCAAAACCATCTCAGTATTGTGTCTAAAAGTGAAGTGTGAAGCCTCAACTAAACTAACCGGCTGTTGTGTGCTTTGTAGGCAGCAAACACTTTCTGAGTGTCCAGTGAGAGGGACCGAATATAGTAGGGAGATGTCTCTGGGGGACTCGAGAACTGATTGTTACCTTCAAGGTAAGGTTGAGACTGGCAGAGTCTCTAGGAGTTTTTTGGCAAGGCAGGCAGGCTGGAGAGTCAGGGAGATGACACACAACTTAGCAGCAGAGAAGCTCTCACTTGTTGAGACAGAGGGGTATTGGTTCTGAGTGCCTTGAGCAGAACATCACAACACCTCATCCAAGATGGCTCTCTTTGGTATTTAGGCCCTTCAGATATTTGTAGTTACTTATAACAGCCCCTCTTCATCAACATTTAATTAAACTACAAATAATTAATTTTTCTAATCTTTAGTCCTATGTCAACTCTTTGAAGTCCTTAACCTTTTGGATCCTACACCCACACAACATGGAACTTTTACTGACCTGTGCAGTGTTTCTTTTGATTTGTCAACCACTTTGTGCTGAGGAATCCAGAAGTATGTAGAAGTCCAGGTATGGCTTTACATTTTCCCCAAGCAGAACCTCATTTTCTCTTCTGTACATGGCCCAATCCTGAGGGATGCTGAGCGTCCTCAACCTCCTCCTGAAGTCAGTGAGCCCTAAGCAACAAAAGAATTGCCAGAGTGGATCAGACCTCATGTCCATCTACTCCAGTATCTTGTCTCTGATCAGGTGCTTCAGGGGAAATTGTAAGAAGCCCACAGCAGGCAGATGTGGATAATCTGCTCCCCCCATTAGGTCTTGTCCTGATCTCTAATAGTTAGAGATTGGATTAAGCCCTGAAGCATGAGGTTTAATATCTCTTCCAGAATTTTTATAATTAATTATGAGAACCCTGGATATTTCTGTCATCTATATAACCATCCAATCCCTCCATACCTCTGAGGATCAAGCCATATATTTATCACAACCACTGTATGTACTTTTTATAATTTGTCTGCACTCAGTGGTGTTTGCTGGCAATTTAGTATCATCTGTAAATGCAATTTAGTGCTCGTTAGCCCATCTTCCAGAACTTTGTTATAAAAAATAAAAATACCTACTAGCTGTTGTATTTTTGGCTCTTGAAAACAATAATTCTACAAGTGTCATAACTGTTTAAAACAATATAAATTGGCAAATACAGACACTGCTCTCTCAGGAACATGACTTTCAAGGATGGTATTTCCTGCAATGATATCATTCAAGATTTTTTCCGGATCATCTGTAGAGCATTGGATAATAGAATTACCTGCTGCACTTCTGAACTATTGTAATATTCAGAAGTACCAGTCAGAGAAAATACAATGCATAGGACAATTCTGTCTGGCTAATATATTGACTGCAGTGTTGTTGTAGCCGTGTTGGTCCCAGGATATGGGAGAGACAAGATGGATGAGATAATATCTTTTATTGGACCAGCAGAAGTTAGTCCAATAAAAGATATTACCTCACCCACCCTGTCTCAGTAATATGTTGGTGTCATTCCTGGAAGTGATCGATTTCAGGATAATTTGGGGAACAATGTAAAAGCATTGCAATAGCCACTGATGCTGCATGTGGGATGCTGGCAATCACCCAGAGGTATCAGCTAGGAATCCTTCATTTAATGTACTACTTTGACATTGTTATTCACCACATTAATCATAGGAAGGGGCGGCAATATGAAAATGTGGAGATTATTGGTAAAATAATCACCTGTAGCCCTGATTCATTTTTGGACTTAGGTCCCTTAACACTGTCAGAGTGCTGTAAAGTAGCCGCAGTGCAAATGAGACTCTGGCCCTATATTTTCTTTCACCAGAGGCCAAGCTTCCATGAAAAAGCTAACCAATTTTATCTGAGGAGAAAAAAATAGTCTTCCCTCAGTCTCTATTTCCCTCTCGCTCTCTCTGGGGTACAGTGAGAATGTGGGAACTGGATTCAATACACTTCATGTATAACCATGAGAGGGGCTCATTGTTATACTACTCATGTTCCACTGCATTTTTTTAACACACTTAAAGGCAAACATGTCAGGAATGTATGCAATCTAAAATGGGAGAAGAAGGTGAGATTATTTTAACCTTAAATATGACAAAAGAATGATTGGTTAGCCATTAGATTATTTTAGCCCACTTTATAGAGTCACAATAGAATGGTGAATCTACAGATACCAGGGCCAAAGTGTTCACAGGACGTGAATAAATAGCACAGTAATAGATCACTGTAATAGATTTTACAGAAGTACAAAACCCCAGACTCCTTTGCTTTCCGAACAGAGGAAGTCAACACAAATTGAACTCTATATATCAAAGTTGTACTGACGATTGATTCATGCTATGCTATATATCCTCTATATCATGCATAACGCTTAATTTTAAGCAATGCATTCATAAATATGCCTACAAATCAGAATATAGGCTTAAGAACTTAAATAAAGACTAGGAAGTCTTTCTAATACTAAAATTTTCAACCCTGCAAAGCAATGATGCGCAACAGTCATATAAAACAACTGCTGGAACTGACTTGTCACAAGATATTCCACTGATTTATATTGTAATCGTTGAGTGCCGGTTGGTTAGATTAGGAAAAAAGAAAAAGAAAAAGAATGTAGGGAGAAAAATAACTGTGGTACATAAAGTTCTGGTTCTGAAACTTCTGATCAGATCAGATCAGATTCATATTCACTTTTTGCAAAATCAAAACCTTTAAATATTCTCTTTCCTCTGCTCCTCTCATTGTTCTACACATAGAGAAGATGGAAGTAATTCAAACCGGCAGCTGCAGGCAAATTTCATGGTAAAAATAGGAACTAAGAGCTTGGAGCTGATTCACAAGATAATTTCTTTAGCACTGAGGTTTATGCTCAGAAAACAGATTAGTGGAGCTTTTAGTTCACTGGATGAAGTCCGGAAGAATCAATTATGAAAAATGAGATTTTTCATAAAGGGCATATAATGCCCAACATTATTGCAAAATCTCTGTTTCTTTCCTAACATTTTGGATATTTATAATTTAATACGTTTGCTCCCAAACCATCCACAGGACAGTGCTCTGGTTTCCTCCTGCCCAGGAAGAAAAACTCCAACAGATGAAAACTCGAAAGCAGGGATGGTCAAAATGTTTCAAAAATTCAAAATGTCAGTTAAAATATTTCCTGAAAAAAGAAGGCAAGACACTAGGGATAATTCCATGCCTTTCTTCTAATCCTGGAAAATCTCTGTGACAGATGTGACAATGTCCTGCCCAAATCTTATTGAATTAAGTTTAAGTATTTTAAGAGTTCATTATATTAAGAATGCAAACGTTTCTGAACTAATGAGGGATTGTATATATTTCCATGGGGGACAGGGTCCACAGCCCCCCAACAAGTAAGAACAGTGCATGCGGGGCAAGTAGGCAAATTCATGTTGTAACATCTCAAGAGAGCTATCACTACCTGGAGAGAAGTTCACATATACTGGTTCAAACTGGATCCTCCAGGGACCAAAAAACAAAGAAGGGATTTCTGGTTAAATAGCCTGAGTTAAAACTGACTCAAGGCCCTCTTTCTGATCCAGCAAACAAACAGGACCTCAGGTCAAAGGGGATGCCAAACCTCAGGGAAGAGTTTGAAGGACTTTGGCCTTCGGAGCCCACATAAGACTGAGGTGTTTGTTCTTAGCTGAAGTTGAGATGAATGTGTGACCACAGGAAAAAACCCTGTGTTGAAGAGCTGTTCACAGGCCAGAGCCCTTGTTGGAGTGAGGGGGTGATCTATGGTGAGCTTATTAGCATGCATGTAGGTTCTTTGATTGTTTTAGTATGTTTTCTCTTTAATTCTTGTACCTTAAGAATAACTGTGCTTGCTTAGAACTGTATGGTAACTCACCTATGGCAATTACACTGTGTAGCATCTCTGAGGAGAGCAGCAAAGCAGGTATGCCTAGACAGTCCATCATTTGTTGGGGATATGACAGTATTGTCAGGGAACTGCACAGCCTGGAAATACCTGGTCAGGAGGGAGAAAGACATAGGACCCTAGAGGGGGTGCCCTTGCTGGACCATAGAGGGGGAATACAGGTGCAGATGCCCTAAACTGTGACAATCACTGAGGCCATGCAGATGGCCATGGAGAGTAAACTTTTTACTCAACTCATTTTAGCAGTTGAATCGAACTCACACCACACAAGCTGAAACTTTCATACCAAAGTGACACAAGGGCAGGACTGTATTAGGAAAAACAACCAACAGAAAGGTATGCACACATGAATATGTAGCTATTAAGCATACCTATACCCACAAACAGTCAGACACTTGTGATTCTGCTTGGCCCTTACACAGGTGGATATTAGGGGGAGAAGGCGTAAAGAGCCTCCTTTGCCCACACCTCCTTTCACAACCCACATAAGAGCTATGCAAATTGTCTTCCCTGTGTTCAGAGACTGCTCTGTAATTACTCCCTGAGGACACAGCAAAGAGAGGTAAGGGATGGAGATTTTCAGCAAGTAGGTGGAGCAATGACTCTTCCCCCACACTCAGTTGAACTGGCCAGCTACACAGTAAGGAACATGCTAAAGTAGTATGGTAGCTGTGCCCTTTTCCTATGCTTTGATGAACTCTTCTCCGAGGCAGAATGACTCTTGTATTCCCCCGGGAGTGAGTGTAAATCTGCTTTTATGCTACTCTGCGCCACCCCCAATGCAGGACTGTGCCTAACAGGAACAATCTCATTTTAAAATGTACAACGAGATCTTGCAAACTGCAGTATTTAATCATAAGGTTTGAGTATCAGATAGTAATGTTAAGGAATCTTAATACAATGGAATACTAACCTTGTTTTCAGTCTTAAAGAGAAACATGACAAAGGCCAATCAAATAGCAGTCAATAAAAATTAAGAAAATTAAACATATGATGCATCGAGTAAAGATAAGACAGATGGACATTATCAAGGTATAGAAGATCAGGGGACCTGTGTATGCTGTTTGTTGACAGAAAGGTTTTTGATTCTTAAGTCACAGAAATAATAATGCAAATATCTAGTGGAATACATTCAACCATAGAAGTTTAGGGAAATACTGTAGAATTCCCTCCACCCCATTCAATTAATTCTACTTTAAGCCTTGATCTATTTTGTAACAATGGACCACAGCTGCTTATATGCAGGATAAATCTGGAAATAAGACTAGTGCAATGTCAGCATTTGGAGCGATAAACTCTAGGTTTCTAGTGTCTCTACAAAAGGTATGTTTAATTGTCTCCTGAGGAGAAAAGACATAACAAGATTAAACAATAATCATTTTATTACTATTTATTACTCAAAGATCACTTCAGAAATTTAAACTCCAGCAAATAATCATCTCCAAACTTGTTTACAAAACTTGTCCACCACTGTTTCCCTGGGCTTTAAAATGTAATGAGTCTGAAATACTGCACTGCTGCTGGATTTTGAATTGATATAAAAGAAATATATTGTAGGTATTAATCCTGCATTGTAGGTATTAATCCTGCATTGATTGTGAAGCAACAAAATGGCCTAATAAATCTTTTCAAACCTGGAATTCTATATTCTTTGCTAGCTATTAGCTGCTCAGAGTATGTAGGGAGCACAACACACTGGGTCTATTCTCAACAACTGCTTCTTTATTAACTTACAAAATAGGCCCCAGGGAGCAGACTAGGGTTGCCAACCCTCCCACTTTGATCCTGGAATCAGGATCTATCTCCTGAAGGCTACTGAAGCCAATCCAGGAGATTTTAGGCTGCTAGAAGTCCGGCAGTGCAGCAGGGCTAAGGCAGGCTCCCTACCTGCCCTGGTTCCGTGCAGCTCCCAGAAGCGATAACATGTCCGGCAATGGCGCCTAGGAGGAGGCATGGCCAGGGCGGGGGTCTCTGTGTGCTGCCCCGCCCCGAGCACCAACTCCGCAGCTCCCATTGGCTGGGAATGGGGAACGGGAATGGGAGCTGTGGGGGCAGTGCTTGCAAGTTAGGGCAGCAAGCAGAACCACCAGGCTGCCCGTGAGCCTAGGAGCTGCTGCCAGACATGCCACTGCTTCCGGGAACCAGCCAAGGTAAGCAATGCCCAGCTGGAGCCTGCACCCTGAACCCCTGCCCACACCCCAATCCCCTGCCCCAGCCCTGAGCCCACTCCCACACCCAAACTCCCTCCCAGAGCCTGCACCCCAAACCCACTTCCCCAGGTTGGAACCCCCTCCTGCACCCCAACCCCCTGCCCCAGCCCTGAGTCCTGTCCCTGAGCCCCCTCCTGCACCCAAACTCCCTTCCAGAGCCCGCATGCCAAAAACCATCCTGTACCCCAACCCCCTGCCCCAAGCTCAGCCCAGAGCCCCCTCCCACACTCTGAACCCCTCGGCCCCACCCCCCGGCTCAGAGCCCGCACCCCATACCCCTGCCCCAACCCGGTGAAAGTGAGTTAGGGTGAGGGAGAGCACATGATGGAGGGAGGGGGGCTGGAATGAGTGTGGGTGGGGCCTTGGAGAAGGGGCAGGGCAGGGGCATGGCCTTGGGTCAGGAGTGGGGTAGGGGTGGGCAAGGGTGTTTGGGTTTTTGCAGTTAGACCGCTGGCAACCCAAGACCAGGCAAAACTCCCTGAAATACATGTTTAGGGACTATCCTAAAATAACTATCCTGAACCCCCAAGATACATCCTCAAAGTTCAACCAAAATTCCTTGATAGGAAAATCAACACCTCAATATTGTAACTAGAACTCTAACTAGAGGTGCAGGGTAGGCTACCCAACCTCATGTGGTAAAAAAGGAAAAAGAAGATTACTCTGTCCCAAGTCACACACCCATGCACATACACTCTATCTACAGACTTAAGTGGGCAGGGGACTTGTGTCATCTTGTGGATTGGCAGCAGACTGGGGTAGATGTTCCTGGTGTGCCAGGACAGGCAGTTATTTCACAGGGGCCTCAGGACTGAGATTTCCTCAAGAGGTCCATTCCAGTACCTGCTTCTACAGTAGACTACCTCCCCCAACTCTGAGCTTGGGTAAATCACAGAAACAGTAGAGGCTGCTGATCCACCATCACAGCTGGAGATGGTGAGTCCTCAGAACCTGACTCAGGTTCCTGGCATTCTCCACAGGAAAGAAGAAGATTGATATGCCATCTTCTACAGCAACCTGACCTGTAGCTTTTACGATTGTGCCAAGCAACTACTTAGGCATTCCCACAAAATTGAGAACCCTAAAAGTACTCTAGGAGACAAAAAGCAAGTGCCCTGTTGATGGTTATGATTGTGTTTCATATTTTCTTAATGTTGACACACCTGTTTCTGCAGGCAAGGTTTCAAGAAACTCCAGCAAGTTTATATCAGTTGCCTCATCAGTAGTTCTGCAGGCAATACCACCATCATGGCATGAGGGGCTGTTCTATAATTACTCAAAAACTGAGACAGCCTGGTCCACAGCAACCCCTCAATTAGCTTCCTCAGTCCATTCTTAAAAGACTGAACCACGCTTTCTGCCAATCCATGTATGGGTGGGTTGTAGGGAGCAGATGTTATGCGTTTAATCTCATTGGCCCTCAAAAAGGCCTGGAATTCTTTCCTGGTAAAGACACTAGCATTGTCAGAATCCATGGTCTCAGACAATCCATGTGTGCTAAACGAGAAACAAAGCTCCTCAGTAGTTACAGATGAAGTAGCTACTCTGACTGGAATGACTTCCATCAACTTAGAATACACATCCACCTCTACAAGGAATATTGACCTAAGGACAGGAACAGTATAGTTGATAAGTTGTCTGATCCAAGGCTTCCTGGCCATTCCCATGGTAATAAATTTGCTACTGGAGGCAATTTTCTTAACTGCTGCCATGTGCGTCAGCCCAGTAATACTTGCTCTATCTCGCCTGTGCCATCAGATGTAACTTCTGGCCAGAGTTTTCATTTAGATTATCCCAGGGTAAGCTCTGTGCAGTTCCTGCAGTATTAACTTTCTTGCCTGGAGAAATATTATGACTCCTGATCCCTAGAGGAGAACACTGCTTTGGAGACTTAGTTCCCCAGGCCTGTGAAAATCTGCTTTGTGGAGCTTCTTGCACTCCAGCTAAAGCTAGCAACCCTTCTTGAGGTACAAGAGGGTCTTCTGGTGTTCTACCCACCAGGAGCCAACTGAGGCTATCTGCATTAGCAATTGCCAGTCCAGGCTTATAGATCAGCTATTATTGGTAGGCTGTTATCAATAATTCCCAACATTGCAAGCATACAGAAGCCAAAGGGGAAATAGATTTGGCTTTCCCCAGAAGTCCTAAAACTGGCTTATGGTCAGTTGTTATAGTGAATTGTTGCCAATAGACATCTTGATAGAACTTCCTGACAGCAAAGACAATACCCAAACTTTCCTTATCTAACTGGAAATGCCATTGTTCTGCTGACAATAAGGAGCATGAGGCATAGCAGAGTGGCCCCTGTCAGTCCCCTGCAGTACTTTTTTAATGCAAAAGTACTGCACACTGTAGCGTGAAGTATCATAAGTAACCGCGCATGCTTGGGGTCAAAATGCACCAGGAGTTTGGCTGACTTCAGAAGTTCTTTGGTTTCTTTGAAGGTGATCTCCTGATCCTTACCCCCAATGCCATTCCTGATCCTTTTATTAGCAATGCACGAAGGGAGGTCAAGTGGCAAACAGATTTTTTTAAGAATTGTCCAAAATAATTTTAAAAAGCCAAGGTATGCCTTGAGCTTACTCAAGTTTTTTGGAACTGGTGTTTCTCTGATGGCTTTAACCTTTTTTCCTAGTGATTGCAGTCCTTTCCCCAAAACACAATATCCTAACTAAACCACGTCCTGGCCGTGAAAACACACTTCAAGTGCTTGAGTGACAACCAGCTTCCCTTTACCTTTGTAGGACTTTGTCTAGGTACCACAGATGTTCCACTTCTGTCTCTCCTATCAGAAGAGCATTGTCTAGGTATACCGCAACATGGCACAGTCTGACCAATAACCCTTCCATGATCCTTTGGAAGATAGCACAAGCAGAGAAAATCCTTAATGGTAAGCAGGCAGTGGCAACTTACCGTATGGTAATCAGTTGGCAAGAGCAAATGGGACAAGTGCCCAATTTTGCCAAAAAAGTCAGGACGTCTGGGGCCAAAATGGGACATATGGTCACCCTAGGCCAGGGGTCCACAAACTTTTTCAGTCACACTCCCCATTACCTGGTTCATCTCCCCTGCCATCCCCCTCCCCTGCAGGAGCCAGGGCCAGGAATAGGGCCAGGGCCTACAGTTTGGGGCTGTGAGTGGGGCTGTAGCTGGGAGCAGAGTCATAGCTGGGGCTGGGGGCAGGGCTTGGGTGGGGCCAGAGCAGAGGCGTGGGTAGGGCTGGGCCCTGCTGCACCCCCCCACACCCGACTGTTCCTCCATGTCTCCCTAGGGGGCCATGCCCCACAGTTTGGGGACCACTTCCTTAGGCTGTGGTAAGAGCTGGCCAGGGAGCTCAGGAAGCTGTGGAGAGCCCTGGACCCTGCACCTGCCTTGGGCAGGGGAGCGGGGAGTCTGAGAGCAGCCCCAGCCCATGTCCCTGACCCCCAGGGCTTGCTGCCCAGGGCAGGTGGAGGGTCCACCTGGGCTCCCTGGACAGTTCTTACCATGGCCTGGCTACTGGCTAGGCCAAGGAGTGGGGCCTTGGTGGGAAGGGAAGGAGCCAGAGTAGGGCCCCATGGAAGAGGGGGGTTGTGGGAGGCCCAAATGTTCTTTGTACCCAGGGCCTCAATATATCTTCATCCCCCTCTGTAAGCGGGTGTACTGATAGAGCCCCTTACGTGTGTTCATAGTGCCAAACCCTCCAAGTGTTCCTCCAGACTAGCGATTGGGAAGTATGCAACATATCTAGCTTGGTAAACAATACTTCACCTGCCAGCTTTTGTTTAGCTCTTCTATACAAGAAATGGGATAATGCTAAGAGTGGGTAGGTTGGTTTGCAGTTTGTTTATAATCACTGAATATACGCACAGAGCCACCAGCTACATGCACTACCGAAGCATCCCATTCAGAGAATTTCATTGGTTGGTAATCCCTGTGGTCTCTCAGTGCCATGATTCCTCTTCTACCCTAGCTTGTAGAGCATAAGGAAGGGGGCAACGCCCGCAAAAATCAAGGGCATGCAGTGGGAGCTACATGTATTTTCACCTTGAGATTCTGGAGTTCTCCCAGCTCTTCTCTAAATACTTGCTTATGGTTTTCCAAAAGGTCATTGATCGATCCTGTGCTTAGGTGATACAAAGGTCTCAGGAGTCTTTTCCAGTCCAGCTTTAAAGTGGAAAGCCAATTCTATGCAAAAACTTTGGCCCTGCCCCAGCTACTGCTACATAGAAAGGGAGATGAGTCCTCTCGACTTCCTTAACTTCCACCCTTCCCAGTATAGGAATTTTGTCCCTGGTGAAGGACTTCAGTATAGCTCAGGTAGGGGATAGAGTCAAGTTGAGGCAATGTCACAGGGTCCAGTCACCATTACAGCACCTACTCCTGGACACTCTGGGGATTAACTCCACTCCAGGTGCTGTGCCATCCTCTGGCGGTCTCTCAACCCATCATCCACTCTCACCCTGCTGCACCTCTCGCTCCAGGAGCTGCAGCTGCCTCTTTGTGGAAGGAGCATCAGCTGGGGACTCTGACCTGGAGGAAGAGCCAGATGAGTTGTATGCTCTCCTGAATCAAATGGACTCTTGTAAGGAACTGATCTTAGTCAAGCTACAGCTGGATGCTCCTTCCTTGGCCAGAAGGCCAAGTCATTATGGTCCTCCCCTTCCAGGGTATCAAAGTCTTCTGAGGCAAATTGTCCCAGGCAGTCTGTTCTCCACTGCCTGGTCTGTGCCACTTCCCCAGTGGCTGGTAGGGAAACTCACGCCTGCCCTCTACTCTGGTTTCCAGCTCAGAGGCCCTCTCAACAGCAGCCAAGGTCTGTCCTGTCCCATATCTTGCTGCTTTTCCCCTGTGCCCTTCCTATCTCTCTGGCTCTCCCCCTTCTCCAGGTTTGCCAGCCCAAACTCCCTCCTTGCAGAGAGGCACAGTAGGCTACTTGACGCTATAGCCCCAGACACACCTCCCTTCTACCAGAGAGCAACTACAGCCTCACCTCCATGACCAGCTTCTGGGCTTTATACAGGCCCCTCCTATTCCCATCCAGCGGAGCCTCATCTAACTAATCCCTACTCCTTGGCTTCTCCTCCAGGTGCAGCATTGGAAGTTAATTGGCCCACCTTGCCACCTACACCCCTTCAAGTCTGATGTAGGGTGGACACCCACCCCAAGCACATATCAGCAATTATTTTGTAGGTCTCTTGCCCCAATATCATAGCTGCTGCCCCTGGGTCAAGTTTCATTTTCACATTCTGCCCAGTCAGTTGTAGTTTGACTAAGATCAGTTCCTTACAGGAGTCTGTCTGATTCAAGAGACCATACAACTCATCTAGCTCTTCCTCCTCCAGGTCCCCTGCTGACACTCCTTCCACATGGTGCCTCTTATTCCCCCTCTTCTTCCAGATATCCCCACATTCCCTGTCTCTAGTTCTGCAGCACCTAGCCAAATGTCCTTTCTTTTTACAATAATGACCCTCTGAGGCTTTATGCCTGCACTCCATGTGAGAATGGTCACACACACACACATACCCCATACACTGGTAGCACCCTCTGTTTTCTTAGCATTAGCAGGTCTCGAGGTTGGACCTTCCTGGCATGGCTTGACCATCCCTTTCCTATCCCCCAACTTGTTGATCCACTTGGTGGGGATTTGGGAAAGATTGTGGGTGCCTCTGCTGGCTGATTCCAGTGCCACAGCAATATCCATGTCTTTCTAGAGTAGTAGAGTGGGCTCTGCCAAAACCATTCACTGAATAGCTTCATTATTGACGCCACAAACACTGCAACCATATAAAATATCCTCCAGACCATTTACAAATTCACATTGCGCTGCTAGCAAGCATAGATTTTCCACAAACTGTGAGACAAATTCATTTGGCACCCTGAGGCAGGAGTTAAATTTAAACCACAGGACAGTAGCAGATGGGTTTGGTCCATAATGATCTGTCACTACTTTAACTGTAGCATCAAATGACATCATTTCAGGAGTTCTTGGCTCCAGAAGATCACAAATAAGAATGTAAAAACGGCCATATTGGGTCAGATAAATGATCCATCTAGCCCAGTATCCTGTCTTCTGACAGTGGCCAATGCCAGATGCTTCAGAGGGAACGAACAGAACAGGCAATCAACGAGTGAACCATCCCCTGTCATCTAGTCCCAGTTTCTGGCAATCAGAGGCTTACAGATACCCAGGGCATGGGGTTGTATCTCCGACCATCTTGGCTAATAGCCATTCATGGGCCTATCCTCTATGAATATATCTAGTTCTTTTTTAACCCACTTATTCTTTTGGCCTTCATAACATCCCATGGCAATTAGTACCACAGGTTGACAGTGCCTTGTGTGAAAAATAATCCCTGTGGTCACTAAATGCCATAATTCCTCTTCTACCCTAGCTTGTAGAGCATAAGGAATGGGGCGACCCTCACTGTCAGGAATGGAGCAATTAGTTCCACAGGTTGACTGTGCCTTGTGTGAAGAATAATCCCTATGGGATTATTGTTTTGTTTGTTTTAAACCTGTTGCCTATTAATTTCATTGGGTGACCTCTGGCTTTTATGTTATGTGAGGGGATAAATAACACACCCTTATTCACTTTCTCCACACTATTCACGATTTTATGAACCTCTATCATATCCCGCCTTAATCGTCTCTTTTCTAAAATGAACAGTTCCAGTCCTTTTAATCTCTCCTCACATGGAAGCTGTTCCATACCCCTAATAATTTTTGTTGCCCTTTTCTGTACCATGTCCAGTTCTAATATATCTTCTTTTTTTTTGAGATGGGGTGACCAGAACTGCACACAATAGTCAAGGTATGGGCATACCATAGATTTATATAGTGGCATTATGATGTTTTCTGTTTCATTATCTGTCCGTTTCCTAATAGTTCCTAACATTCTCTTAGCTTTTTTTTGACTGCTGCTGCAAACTGAGCAGATGTTTTCAGAGAATTATGCACAGTGACTTCAAGATTGTTCTTGAGTGGTAACAGCAAATTTAGACCCCATCATTTTGTATATATAGTTGGGATTATGTTTTCCAATATGCATTACTTTGCATTTATCAACACTGAATTTCATCTGCCATTGTGTTGCCCAGTTTTGTGAGATCCCTTTGTAGCTCTTCTCAGTCTGCTTTGAACTTAACTATCTTGAGTAATTTTGTGTCATTTGCAAACTTTGTCACCTCACTTTTTATGCCCTTTTCCAGATTATTTCTGAATATGTTGAACAGCACTGGTCCCAGTACAGATCCTGCTATTTACTTCTTGTCATTGTAAAAATTGACCATTTATTCCAACCCTTTATTTCCTATCTTTTAACCTGTCACTGACACATGAGAAGCCTTCCCTGTAATCCTATGATTGCTTACTTTTCTTAAGAGCCTTTGGTGTAGGACCTTGTCAAAGGCTTTCTGAAACTCCAGAAGCAGTATATCCACTGGATCACCTTGTCCACATATTTGTTGACACCGTCCAAGAATATCCCTTGAATCTTCCTGAGACGTACTCTGCAATCTTCTCCCAAAGGTTTTGTGGGATGGCAGCTATATTTCTTCTTCCCCAGTAGGACACTTTCCCATACCAGTCAGTGTAACTTCAGCAGACACCCTTGCAGTACACAGGCTAGCAGCATATGGGCCTGGTGGGCTTCAGGATGCCAGTAACAGTTGTGCTATCTGTGCCTTTTTTACCCTCAGGAGTGAGATATCAGTTAAAATCACCACCGCCTGTGGAACAGGGTGCCAGTATTCCGTGCCATTGCCCTATACTCATAGTTTCATGCAACTGACCAACTCCCTCCTCATCTCCCTCACCCCTCGTGGGTCATATTCACAATGGCTGGTGCTATGAACAGCGCCATGCACAAGCTCTCTGAAGCAGAAGTGTCAATGTCTTGTTTAAAACTTTCAGGGAGCATGGGAAGGAAGTTCTGAATCTTAAGTTTCACTTTCTGTTGTGACTATACTGACAATGGTACCTCTGTGTATTTTATTTGCAGCTGCTGCTGTTGTGGCCTAGAGGGATTCTCTCTCCACACCCACAAAATGCCTGAGCCAGATAAGAAGAAAGAAGAGGAGTCGGTATCTCATGTTCAATGAGATCCTGCAAGCTGGTGTTGTATCAGACCACGAACAAAGGAAACATTGCAGGCAGCCTGGAGAAGGAAAGACTGGACAGGAGAAAGGCCACGGAGTCCCAGCAGGAAAAGGAGAGGATGCACCAGGGCATAATGGGATTTCTCTGGCAGCAAACACAGACGCTGCAGACTTTTGTGTACCTACAGGTTCAACAACCTCAGGTTTTCCTCCCTTTGAAGTGCATGCAAAACTCCATTACAGCACCTTCCTCTACCCCACCACTCAACATTTCACGTGGCATCAAGTGTTACCTGGAAAATGGATTTTGGGATGCCCCTATGTTGGATCATATTAAAGAAGTTCTGTATTAAAATCACAAATGAGTTTGATTCCCCATAGTTTAAATTCCAGGGTATTACTAATTAAGAGGTCTCTTGGTTTTTGGTACTGTTTCTCTCCCTCTATGTGTGAAACTTGCAAGCTGCTAATTGTGTTAGTACATTCTAAGACAGAGGCTGTTCTCAAAGCAATTCACAGAGAGAGAGACTCAAAGCAATACTCTAACAACAGAAACAGCACCCAGAAACTCCCCGCCCTTTTGTTGTATTAACAATTGTGATTAAAATAGAGATAGAGGATGTATGTGGATGGATGCTTGGTGTGGATAATAACTGAATGATCAGGGAGGTGCCAGCCTAAGAATCCAGTGTCCATCGGCTGAAGAAGGCGTCAAGTGGAAATAACCAGAGGACCCCCCGGAGGGCAGACTGGAATCCACCCAACAGCCTCAAGAATGGGAGAACCAAAGAACAAGATAACATCTAGCAGCACGGAGCCATCAGGAATGTGCTATCTGCTGATTGATTCAGCAACAGCATGATGAAGCAATTCCCATAGACTGGCATAGGAAGAAATTCCTATAAAAATAGACTCTAAAAAGTGAGAACTTTGGGGTCTGATTCTGCAAACCAACTTCCAGGAGCATCAGATGAGCATCTGACAAGCCCCTGCTCCCTCCTCATGTCCAGGCCACCTGGCCAGTGGCTTGGCATGAGCAACTCTAAGGCTGGTAACTATGATAACAACTTTGCAGAACCTGTGTGTGTGTATGAATGAATGTGTGAATAAATATGAGATTGAATGGAATGTTATAGCTATAACTAACTGCTTACTATGATTCTTTCTGTATTCACAATAAATGTGGTATTTTGCCTTTTTCCCTTTAATAAGATTCTGCTGGTTTTTATTTTATTGGTATAACACCTATAATAACCTGCCTATCATCCCCGTAGTCTGTTCTTCACGAGGTAAAAGTTCTTAAATCATACTTTAAGTTTTACATAAGTGAAATACAATTAAACACTGTGATACAGCATGGCCAGAGGGCATCAGGAGAGTGTTAGAAGAGAGCCTTTTTCCCTGTAGAGGGAAGAAAGTTTGCTATAGATAAATTAAAGCACATGAAGCCAATTGAAGCACCTGAAGCCAGTCACCTGATAAAACCCCCCTGCTTCAATCAGACAAGGGAAGGAGTTGAAGCAGAATGGATTGATATTAGAGCAGAGAGCAGTTTGGAGGAGTTGAAGTAGAGTGGATTGGTGTTGGAGCAGAGAGCAGTTTGGAAGGAAGTAGAGGAGAGTTTGGAGAAGTGCTGTGGTGGGCTAAGAAGACCAAGACCCTAGGTAAAGGGACACCTGGTTTGTGCAGGGCAGGAAGCCCCACAACCTGAAGGGCAGGAGAGGGAAGTAGCCTAGTTCAAGCCGTTTACCATTATCCGGAGGGCCCCTGGACTGAGACCCGGAGCAGAGGGCAGGCCCAGTTCCCTCCCTCTCTATTCTCCTCCTCTAGGACACTAGTGGGGCAGTTAATACTCTAGTTCAGGAGCAAGAAATGGTGCCCTGAACCCTCCCCAAAAAGAGAAAGCATAAGACCCATCAAAGTAGTGCTGGCAATTTGCCACAGCGCACACACACACACACACACTTATTACATACTATGCTATACTAAAAATTATATTATTAACTGGCAAGTTTACTTTATAAATCTGTTGGTTTCCCTTTTAAAATTACTGTTGTTGCTTTATAACTCTGTTGGTATTCTTCTTTAATTGCGGTTGCTGCTCAGCTCCTGGTCAGTCAGCTTGACTCCACTCCAGTTTTCTTCTCTCTCTCTCTCTCTCTCTCCAGCAGATTTTCTGACTTCTTTCCAGCAGCTTTTCTTTGGCTCCCCTCACTGGCTTTCAATTCCTCTGTCTTCTCCCGATCAAATCTCTCTCTCTCTCTCTCTCTCTCTCTCTCTGACTTAGATTCCAAAACTGTTCACTAGTATCTAGTCTTTCCTGGTGCACTGTGGCTCTCCTTTAACATACCTTTCTATTCTTACAAGGAATTCCCACATGCTCAGTATCAGTCACTACCTCAGAGCTATGATTGACAGCTCTGACTTTTAAAACAAGTTGTGGCCAGTATGAGCGGACTATGACCAGCTAGCTCCTCCGTTAATTGACCTCTCTGTCACCCCTTACTGCACCTGCTCTGTAGCCACCAATCTTGCACATGTTTACTGTAATTTACCTCAGTGCTGTGATTCTGCTGATTCTCACATATAGTTGGCTTTTTTCCAGGGTGCCATTTTAGAAATTCTTGGGCTTTTAACTGAGCATGCTCAGGGTTCACAGCATGCATCTCAGAGTGGAGTGAGTCTTGCTTATTCAGAATAAAGATCAGGCAAAGTGGAGACTGGAGAATTTCTCTAGTTACATAGGGGCCACATCCCTACTACTTCCTCTCCACCCCAGGGGACATGGAGGACAACTACAGCTTCACACACTGCCTGGTGAGAGCCATAGTTTCATAGTTTTTATCTAGGTAAAATTGACCTAAATATTCTTTCCACATGTTAAGTTCCATTAGCAGATTCAGTTTTTAATGTCTTTGTTTTTAAATTGCTCAGATATTTTTTGCACTGATTTATGTTACTGAATAAAATTCTATTATTTGGGAAATAATTCATTTTTATTAGTTCACAACGTATGCTGCAGAGTGCCTATCTGTTCTGAAGGCATCCACTTACTTGTTACTTGTCACTGTACAGTGTGACACAACTCAGAGGATCAGCGACAAACACAGTGTAACATTTGTAAATGTACAGCAAGCACTGCAACATTAATAGGGTTATCGACAGTGTTATATTCATAGATGTGTACCAAGCACCACACAGTTCCTAACGAAACTCAAACCAGCAGGGTCAGGTAGAGCACAGTACACTACAATGCATTACTGGGGCTCACTGTTAAAGTGTCCTTTCAGAGCCTCCCTGAGGCATATGGCTCCACATTGAGCTCTTCTAATAGCCCTTGTGGGGCTGTTCAAACTCAATGCACCGCTCTTCCACCTCTGCCCTCCACCCAGCAGCAATTTTCCCTAACTTTGAACTTAAGTTAGTTATCCTTTTGCTCCACAGATATTATGCAGGACACAGCAGAGAGCTATAACCATTGCTATGTTTTTCGCACTGAGGTCAAATCTTGTGGGTAAATAATGCCAGCGCCCCTTCAGTGTACCAAAAGTGTATTCGACTATCCTTCTGCACCTGCTAAGCTGGTAGCTGACTCTTTCCTGGATGCTGTTGAACTGGCTGGTGTATGGCTTCATGAGCCTGAAGCTCAATCAGTTAGCTGGTCCCCCAGAATCACTTCTGGTGTTTCATCATCGCCAGTGGTAATCTGCCAGTCAGGAAAGAAAGTCCCTGCTAGTAGCTGTCTGAACGGTCCTGTGTTTTAAAGATGCAAGTGTTGCGCGCGTTTCCCTGACCAACCAACATTGATGTCAGTGATGATGTCCCCGGTGATCCAGCAACACCCTGTGTAACCATAGAAAGGTAGCCTGTTCTGCTGATTTACTCTGTGACAAGGTTGTCTGATGCTAAAATAGGGATACGTGCGCTGCCTATTGCTCCACCACCGTTTGGGAACCCCCTTGCTGCAAATCCATCCACCGAGTCCTGCGTGTTGCTGAGCGTCACAGTTCTGTGTATCAGAAAATGATTAATGGCCCCATCACACTTGCATGACAATGGCCCCCACGCTGGATTTTCCAACTCCAAACTGACCAATGGCAATTCAGGGTTGCAAGTTTCCATGTGTGCAATCGCCACTCGCTTCTCAACTGTCAGTGCAGCCCTCCTTTTGGTGTCCCTGCACTCAAAGGCAAGGATGAGGTTGGCACACAGATCCAGGAATGTGGCCTACAGCATCCAAAAGTTCTTCAGCCACTGCTCATCCCAACACCTCAATATGATGCAATCCCACCCATCAGTACTCATTTCTCAGGCCCAGAAGTGGTACTCCACCTCCACTCCTGCAGCTGCTCTGTGAACACCAGCGACAACCTTCTATTGCTTCTTGCTATGTCCCATAGTAAGCTGTCCTTCAAGAAATCATCATGTTCCCCACTGATTCAGTTTGTCCTATAGCTCTGCAAATACCAGAGGAGTGTACATCCTGTGCTTGAAGTGCTTATGACAATAGTGCAGAGCTGTGCAGGCTCCATGGTTCTGTCAGAGATGGCAGACAGCAAGAAGTGCTGTCTGGGTTCATGGGATTTTTTTAAAAGGTGCAAAGTTATGGGATATAGATGACATTATGGAAGGGAGACAGTTGCATGCAGAGAAGTTGACTTCCCAGTCCCCCCTTAGCAACCTGTTTCTGCCCCACCATGTGTTGCCAAAACTTCCCAAAGGCAGTGTACTGGACAGTGGCGGGTTGCTCACTGGGATACCTACCCGTGGTGCACCACAGTGTATGTCGACACAAGCATTCCTGGTGAGTATGTGCAGCAATATACGAACTGCAGCAGCTTTATGAGGAAGTAACCAAAGTTTGCAGTGTATGCAAGTCCTAAGTTCCTATTAGCCTGAAAGCTCAGCTTCCTCAAAAGCCTGAGCAAATAGAGTGTTTTTTCAGCATACCTGAACATCAACAAATTCAGGCCATTTTTGATCAAGAAGGATACTGACTCTCAAGGGCAGGTGCTGTCATGGAGATCACCCATACCTAGCAATAGTACTGTGGCTCTCAACTACAGCTGGAACCATTTAAACCAAGAGCCAGAGTTGGTGAGGCTATTGACCTGAACTGGAGCAGTGGGTGCCCAGCACCTCTTACAGTGAAGCCCTAATTGTGGTTAAATAAATCAGGTGTAGAAGGGTTTGTCTACACTTTAAACGCTGCAGCTGCTTCGCTATAGCACGTCAGCGTAAACACTTCCTATGCCATTGGGACGGGTTCCCCCGTTGATTTAGGTAATCCACCTCCCCATAGATGGAAGAATTCTTCTGTTGACCTAGCACAATCTACACTGGGGGTTAGGTCCTCTTTTTTTTTCACACCCTGAGCAATGTAACTGGGTCGACCTAACATTTTAGCATAGACCAAGCCTAAGAGAATTTTTTTTTATTCTCCTAATGTTCATTAGAGCATTTTAGTGCCTTATTAATTCTGACACTAGAATCAGGTTTGGTTAGCCAGGCTGTTAAGTTTTTATTCACAGCTACTGATGAGGTATGAGAAATTGCTTTGCAAAAAGTGTGAAAGTATCTCCTGAATGCAGTGACCCCTTTGCCAAGGAATAAAATGTGGACTCTGCAGCCTGTGATGCTTCTTTAGATTTTAGAAGCATTTTAATACAGTCTCTTTTCTACTATGAAGCATCATGTATACAGAATTCCCCCATAATAGTTCTTCTACACACCTTGGATTATATGTCCCATGTTACTCAAGGCCCAGTTTTGCAGCAACCTTCCTTCAGACCCAGGATGGATGGGGTTGTATTCATAGTGAAAATTAAAACACTGGGGATAAATTAGAGAATTAACAACTCTCTAAGGCCTGGAATACACTGAAAAGTTACATTGGCATAGTTAAAAGAAAAGGAATACTTGTGGCACCTTAGAGACTAACCAATTTATTTGAGCATAAGCTGTAGCTCACGAAAGCTTATGCTCAAATAAATTGGTTAGTCTCTGAGGTGCCACAAGTACTCCTTTTCTTTTTGTGAATACAGACTAACACGGCTGTTACTCTGAAATTGGCATAGTTACAACAGTCAAGTGTGAAAAACCATACCCCTGATCAATGTTGACATAACCACCAGTGTGGAAACAGCTATATTGATGGAAGAGGGCTTCAGTCAACATAATTAGCATTGGTCTGGGCCATGGTGTTCCTACATCAACAGGAAAACCCTCTCTTCAGTGTAGACTATGTCTTTACTATGGTATTATGCTGACATAGTCTCCACAGTTCAAACATACTCTTAGTACAGAAATGTAATTCAGCTACTTGAGCGGGAAAGAAGAAATATTCTCTGAGCTCAAAAGAGACCAGTTCACACCTGTTGCCACAGTATTCCATTCAACAAAGCGCTGAAACAGAATACAAAGTTACAAGCATTATGTCATCAGAACGTATTCTTACTGGTTGGATGTACCCTGAGGGCAATAAACCTAGCGACTTTAAAGGTTTATCCAAACAAATGCTTTTTTTGGTATTTCATACGCCCCAAGCGGGACTGACTCCCTTTGTATCTCACTCATGTTGCTCCTAGATCAGCCAGGGAAGTTACTACGTAGCTGTGTGAGCAGCTCTCTGGGCCCAAGCATGCTGCCTACACAGGGTTCACACTTATTGCCAGTCCAGGAATTAGCACATTTTCCAAAAATAATAGCTAATGAATGTATGGGGCAGATCCAATTTACTCACTTGCCTGTTATCACGGTATACCACACTCACTGTTTACTCAGTACAGTCTAGTTTCTGTTTGGAAATTACCTTGCACTATACCCAGATTACATCTATTCTACAGAGAAACAAACCTTTCTAAGGGAGTCAACCTTGGCCTGATACTTAGCTTTTTGTTATTTGACTAAACTAACCAGTTCCTACTTTCTGAGGTTTAGCCAGTATAATATTAATCCCCTCTGTAATTAACACTCCTTCACACATTTCACAAAAATCTTATACAAAGGTTTGCTTACTAAACAAAAATGCAAAATGATTTCCAAGGCTGGTTCCTGATAAGAGGAAAACTAAGCGTGTTGTGTACTTGCATTATCAGCTGAGTGTTTTGTCGTTCTACATAACACAGACTTTTTTTAATTTCCTTTGTTTGTATTTTGGGTTTCAATTCAAATAGCTGATAAGGTCTATGAGTAAGGTAGGGTGGCAACTGTACCTAAGAGTCTTCACACAGTTTCAGGTTGGTGAAAAATGGGGTGTTTCTCATTCACCGGACTGATTTTTTAACGTTTGTGTGGCAACGCTTTAAGCCCATCCTAGTCTGCTGCATCAGAAATGTGTCCCTACCCTGGGCACTAAGGCTCGGCATTGCAAGGCCTAAGTGATAAAGGGTATATCTCCGCTACAGCCGCGCGAGCAGCACAGTTCCCATGCTGCAGCTGTGCTGCTGTAGTGTAGATGCTTCCTGTATTGATGGGAGGGGTTTTTCCAGCAATGTAGGTAATTGACATCTCCAAGAGGCAGTAGCTAGATTGATAGAAGAATCCTTCATTTGACCTAGCCTCATCTACTCTGGGAGTTAGGTTGACCTAACTATAATGCTCAGAGCATGCAACTTTCAGTCCTGAGTGATGCACCTAGGTCAACCTTAGCTTTAGGTGTAGACCTTAGGCACTTAGGAGTCTGGGGCCTGGTCTACACTAGAAAATTAGGTCGTCTTAACTTCATCATTCAAGGGTGTGAAAAATCCACACCTCTGAGTGATGTAGTTAAGCCAACCTAAATCCCAAGGTAAACAATGCTAGGACAGCATCTCTTATTGGAAGAATTCTTCCGTTGACTAGCTACCTCCTCTCAAGGAGGTGGATTACCTACACCAATGGAAGACACCCCCTTCCAGGTAGCGTAGGTAATGCTTACACTGACACGCTACAGCAAGGCAGCTGCAACTCTGCCACTGTAGCATTTCAAGTCTAGACAAGCCCACAGTCTCATTGAATGTCAATGAAATTTAGAGTCTTAAGTACCTAAGTCACTTGGTCAGATTTTTAAAGGTATTTTGGAGCCTACTGGGATTTTTAAAAGCACCCAACTCCCATTGGGATTTAGGCACCTAGGTCCTTTTGAAAACTGAAATAATGTCTCTCGCATTTACAACAGCATGCCCGTGTTGAAAAACTTGAAAAGCCTGAAAAAACTGCACCAGAAATAATAATTTTTCAGAGACAACAGGAGGCTCATTTTTCTTTTGGAAAGCCCTGTTTTTCCATTTAGCTTTCTATACTGAATACAGTCCTTAACCCTCCCTTATGAGGTGGGCATGAGACAATTCACAGAACCATGACAGATAGACATGAATAAAGTGGCTCCACAAAAAGAGAGCAAGTAGGGTTTTATTTTTACTGTGTCTTAATATTTATATTTACTGCATGCTCTTTAGTCATTTAAAAACTGAAGAAATAACCACACAGTATAAAGTCAAAATACATCTCTAGAGTTTATTTCTAGCATATGGTGAAAATTCCCAGCTTAGCTCAAAGAGGACATTTAATCAGCTATTTCTGATTGTCTAAGATAGGCCTATGGCTACCTACTACATCATATGGTAGGTTATTGCCAGCAGGGATTGAAAAAGGTCTCATTTGGGTCATCTATTTTGTCATTGTGGCGAATAATAAGAAACCACTATTTTCTGTCTTCCTGTAACCAAAAATATCCTAAACCAAAATAATAGTTGCAGAATGCTTTTTAAAATTATCTCTCTCAAATGAAGCTTTTCTTGGCCAGAATCTGATGTTATTTTGGTTTAGAAAGTTGGGTTTTTATTCCCTACCCCCCATTCTTTGGAAATAAATAATATGAAAAGGTCTTCATCACAGATGTTATTCTATCCCTAAATGTTTATGTTCTGGAGAATTTTGTATTGACAAAGCATAATAACTGTATTGTAGTTATTGTTGGGGAGAAGCTGGAGATTTGAGCAGAGGGAGGGGACACTTGAGATTTTGTTCACCCAGGAAGGCATTAGAAGCAGTAAAGAACTGTGGGATAAGTACATTAGCTGGAAGTTTCTTTAAAAATGATCAGAAGTAGAACAGTTAATAATGCATACATATAAATATCAATAATAAATATAAATAGTCATCAATAGGTTACAAAGTAATTTAACCCATGACAACAAAATGAGGTAGTTCACACCTCTCAGAGTCATTGTTTCAGCAGCAGTCTGCAGACTCAGGGCATGTCTACACTGCAAAATTATGTTGACCTAAGTTACATCAGCATACAGCCGTCATGGTAATTAAATCGCTTGTGCGCGTCCACACTACTCTCCTTGTGTTGGCAGCATGTAATCACCAAGGGTGCTTGTACTGACTGCACGGCCAGCGTGGGGCATTATGGGGCAGCTTTTGAAAACCAGTTGATGTGAGCAATGTAATCGCTACTCTGACTACATTGACATTGACTCTATTAAATCGGCACAGTGGGACAGTTAGGTCAGCGGGAGTGAAATTTTAGTGTAGATACTTACATAGTTAGGTCAATGTAAGATGCTTTGCATCAACCTAACACTGTAGTGTAGACCAGGCCTCAGCAATTAGCACTGCATCTGTTCGCACTTGGTTCATACTTGCAAGGTTATCTTTACAACCGTAAGGGCTGGAAATGTAATATTCCTTTAACAGTGGAAGCTTAGATTGTGGCCAGGGGGAGATTTAGGAGCAAATTCAGCAGTCACACAATCAAGGAATGCACAGGGTCATGACCCTATTCTATATCTGTATTACTACACACAGTACCACTGTATATCTCTTTCACGCCCAATTCTACTTGACTATGGGGTGAGAGCTTGATGGGGGCCAGCATACATTGGGACATTATACCAGCAGGGATTTTTCTTCTTGATTCACTTCCTGCTGTTTTTTCCTATTAGCTTCGTAGCTTTAATAGGGCTACAGAGCTAATAGCAAAGAGCTAATATTCTACTAGCTCTCGGAATGCAGACAGCAAAAAGAGACTTTCAAAATACTGCACTTCAGAGACTGGGTTAAGAGCAGTAGCAAGAAGGGAAACAGAAAGAAGTGGATCAGCAATTGTTGTATGGCACAGAATGAAGGAATCTTGAGCGATCGGTCAGATGACAAAAAATTTGCTCATATTGTCCCTTTCATCTGAGAAGCTCAAGGTGCTTTTCAAAAGTGAGTATTGACCCCATTTTACAGGTGAGAAAACTAAGGCATAAAGAGATTCAATGGCTTACTTACAGTCACTCACCAAGTTGTGAGCAGAGTTGGGAACAGAACCCAATACCAATTCCCACCGATTTAATCACTAGACAACATTACCTCCTTATGGACAGATAGATGTACAAATCAAGTTTTGTCTAATAGGTCTGTCTTACCTGATTTAGACTGTACTAGTAGCAGAGCCATGGCGGTAGGCCTGAGCCTAAAAAATTGGATCCAGATTATTCCTTTAAAGGTTGGGTGGATTTGGTTTAGGTTTGTCCCAATGGCCTGAATGCACAAAAGGAGTTAGACACCCAAATTCCTGTTTTAGGCCCCTAAGTCCCTGTTTCACAAGCACAGTGATGCACTAAAATCATGCTGAACCCGATAGGCGCCTCATCTCACTCAGCCCCTAAGTTTCTGCAGTAAAAGTTCCATAGGTGCCTAAGTTTCTGCCCCTGAGCATAAATATTGTTGCCTCACTATAAGCATTCAGCAGCCTCACAGTGATTTACAAACTAGGGAAAGATAGAAGTTGTTCTGCCAAAAATGGACCCTGGAGCAGGTTCTGCAGTAGCTCAATCACAGAATATACCAGGACATTGAGGTAATTAATACCTGCAATTCAGGGGACTGGATGGTGGCTTGTTTCAATTCCTCCCTTGAGGTGACATGTTGGAAAAGTCCATGAAGTGGTAAAGGAAGATCTGCATTGAGAGTCCACCTCCTGGACATCCAAAGGAGAATGCATTATGTGGTCTAAAGTCATGGTGAAGGTGCAGCTGTTAGTTGTGTTGACAGCTATGCTAATCAGTGAGGAAATCACAGGAAATACTGACCCAAGTCAGTTACTGGTAGCAGAACCAACAGTGCCTAGTGAGCTCTGTGAAGACCACACATGGAGCATGGGATTTGAATGGAAGTTAGGTGATTAAGTACCAGTGGAACCATACTAATCTCTCAATACTGTGGTATTACTGCCATCTCTCAGACCACAAAAATGCCCCACATAAACCTTAGGTGATCTTTCTAGGGGCAGCCATGGCAAAGTGAATGACAAGAAATGCTGATGTTAGCATGTGGTGAAGTGGTGGATTACATGTGTTCAAGAAGTACCAAGCCAAGGAAAGTGTGTCATCAGCATTGCTCACAAGGGTCTGGAGCTTTTAGCATAGGAAGGAATAAAGTCAAGGTAATAGTTTTCTAATCCCATAAAATAAGTGAATTTGGTCAAATATTTGCGAGTAAGAGTTTGGATGCTGGAATATAGGGACTGATTTATTAAACTAACCAAGTTAGTTTTGGTGGTCCAAAATGGCATTTTTGCCAGAGGCACTGAAATACCTGGGTAATGTGGTTTTTTTTCTAGTCACTTACTCTGTCAGTTCATTTCAATATTGCGACAATCAGGGTCCACACACCCCAAGCGGAAAACAGGGGGTCTGAACCCCAAAGAATAAGCAATTGAATAAACCGGTTGTATACAATGTATATTAAGTAAAGTCTTCTATGAAGGTTTGTAATGTTCTGAATTCAGGAGCCATTAGGAGATATGTATACAGAGTATAGTTATGAAAGTCTGCATGTATATATGTGAGGGCCAGTATCTAAATGGTTGCTATCCGTGAAAGACTGGATCCCCTCTAGGGCAGAAGGCATGCTGGGAAACTCTTCAGAGACAATAGGTAAAGCTGTGACTCTGTCATGGAGGTCGTGGATGTCACGGATTCCATGACTTTCCACGATCTGTGTGATTTCCACAGCTGCAGGAGCCGGTGTGGCTGACCCCAGGGCCAGCTGCACCAGCCACTGCTGGAACAGCCCCGAAGCCGATTGCTCGGGCAGCCCTGGGGCCATCTGCACCGGCCTGCCACCCGAGCAACAGCCAGTGCAGCTGCCCCAGGGACTGCTTGAGCAGCAGTCCCGGGATGACCCCAGGGACCACCGGAGCAGCCCCCAGGGGCCGCCCCAGAGGCAGCCTGAGAAGGGTCCCCAGGGGCAGCTAGAGGCACTCAGGCCCTGCCAATGGAGCAGGGGCCAGCCATCAGCCCCTGGGGGCCCCCCAGAGTAGCGGCACCCTTGGCTCCCCAGAGCAGTGGTCACCCTAGGAGCAGCTAAGATTTAGTCAGGGCTATTTATGGTAAAAGTCATGGACAGGTCAGGGGCCATGAATTTTTGTTTATTGTTGGTGACCTGTCCATGACTTTTACTAAAAATACCTATGACTTAATCTTAGCCTTAACAGTAGGTCATTTGTATTAGAAAAGGGAATTTAGCTAATATAGAAGTGTAACGCTGGAGGCTGCATCTTTATTTATTTTCTGTGTAACTTACATGTTTGCATTTCCTTACTATTTCATCTGTGAATCTATGATTTTTTTCTATTAAATATTTTTTTTGTTTATTTTTACCACAGGCAGGTCTCTGTTCTTGTGTGTGCCCAAGTGACCTGATAATTGGGGGCAGGGAAAAGGTCAGAATGGCTGGTCATTAAGAATATCGGGAAACAGATTTGAGGGGACGTGGGCAAGGAGGGGATTGTTAAGCTCATACTGCAAGGAATAACTAGGCTGGTGAAAACCACCATTGACACCTTTAATGCTTATCGGTTGGCCAGCGTTACAAGGCAGGCGGTGATAGAACCCTGTACTGGTCTGGGTGATCCGCAAAACGTCACAAATGTCATTAACAAAAGCTAAATCAAATAATGCACCAACATTTCCTGAATGTTCATCTGCATTTTTAATTATTTGGCTTTGGACAAGTTCCTCAACCTTTTGTAGTCACTTACCATAAAAATCTGTGTGGTTGAGTTTTTACTCACATTATGTTTTTCTTCTGGAATTTAATTTTAAATTTGTGCATACAAGTATTGGCTCTTGCAAACTCATCCAGTCAGGGAATAAAAGCAATGATGTGTGATTTGTCTGATCAATCCAAACCTGTCAACATAGATTGATTTGAAAATATTTATGATCAATCCAGATGATTAAAAAAAAAACTGTTACATCCATTTGAATGATTAACTTTCAAAGATGGGGAATATTCGATAAGCAGAGAAAGGGACTAAATGAACCAAGTAACTTATTTATGTGAGTCATCTTTCTCCTCTCTAACCGTCAAGTGATGCCAATCCCAAAATGTCAGTGAGTAAGGAAGTAACAATTTTCTGAAAACAACTGTGGGCCAGACTCACTCTAAAGCCTTTGTGGGAGTTAAAACCAGTCCGGTTACAGCTGTGTTCAGTAGGAGGAATCTATAGATATCCTTGTGTCAGATCCAATTTATAAAAGTGAGGAGAGTTAGCCAGCTGAGAAGTCAGTTTCTGTGCTATAGATAAGAAGTAAATTTTATCTGGGATAAGGACCTTATTAACTACTCAGAGGTCAACACAAACCTAAATTCCTCTGGACTCTTTTTTTGTCACCATAAAATTTGAAAACTAAGGTGAAGCTTGAATTGGTTCAAAAATAATGAGTTCTCAAGGGCATCAGAGATCAGCATAGACTAGGTCACAGCAAGTCAGAGGAAACCTATGCCATCCAGATCTTGACAGCTTTAAATGTATTGATCCTGAAAACATTAGACCCGGGTGATGTAGCTGTACATGTGAATGTAGGCAGTAATTGCTTTATGTTTGCCTGGAAGCTAAAGTTTCCTGACTCAAATCAACCATTGCTCAGTAGCTGAACTATAGATGTGCTGAGTGGCAATTTCTGAACATGTTGCTCACAGGAATTTAGTAATAGTAAGGAGAGAGACTTTAGCACTGTTGTGTCCATGGAAAGTAGGACAAGGAAGCGTGAAAATTGGCAGTCAGAGGATAGAAGCAGATGTTGTCTTAAGATATGAAGTCTACTTGGCTCACCCACACTATTCATCACCAGAGTGACCTTAGCACCTACTTATTAGGTTATGGGGGATGCTGCAAGAGCATAAATGTTGCTCCATTCAGGGTAGTCCTTGGTGAATAAATACTGGTCAGAAACGTCTGTGACAAACGTGGGCTGAGAAAGCCCACTGTTCTGCAGGTCAGGTGTAGGTGGTATAGATGGAAAGACAAGAAACTGTTAGGCAGCAATGGCAATGAGTCCAGACATAGATGAAGATGTGGGCATGTCTGGATCTGTACCCAGAGCCTGAGCCACAGTAACACATCTGCTATCCTGAAATATGGCCTATAACAACAGAACAGCATACACTGCCCAATTTAATATATAATCGTCTGATTAGGACAGAGGCGGATTAGGGGTTTGTGGGGCCCTGGACCAGAGCAAGTCAGGGCCATGCCCCACCCCTTCCACCTGCAGTCTCACACCCACCCACCCCGGCGCTCTTGTCAGGGAGCAGGGTCAGGGCATGGAGGCTTGCCCCGCTCCACACATCCAGTGCTCCTGCCGGGGAGTGGGGAAAGGCCCCATGCCCCAACCCCATTTCCCTGGCAGGAGTGCCAGGGAGGGCAGGGGGACTGCAGGAGCGCCGAGTGGGCAGAGTGGGGGAAGCACCTGCACCCCAACCCTGCTCCTTGGCAGGAGCGCCAGGCAGACGGAGTGGGTCATTGGCTGGGGTCCCTAGGCACAAGCCATGCTGGCCCAGTGTTTAATCCGCGACCGAATTAGGATAAAACTCATTCCCACGGTTGAGGCTTTGAGATGGACAATCTATTCATTGTGAATTTAGCCCCCTTCTCTGTTTGTGAATCATTCCTGAATCACTCCGATTTCTGCAAACATGTTTATTATTCACAAGCATTTGGATAATTTGCATAAACAATTTTCAGCCTCTGTACATGAACGATTCACCTTCGGTATTTGCTCTTTGTTGTTTGTGATGTATGATTGGTCACTTAAATTCCATGGCATCATTTTCACTCCCTGAGTGGATAACAAACTTTTTAAGGGGGAGGATAAAAGCAGACAAAAGACAAACTGGAATAAAACACTTCCAGCCTGAATTTTCAAACAGATAATCATTTGTGCGAAGCATGTGAATATTTGGGGATTCATGAAGATTTTGCTGGGAAATTTTCAAAAGCACCTACAAGATTTAGGAGCATAAGTCCCATTGACTTTTGGCAGGAATTGTGCTCCTAAATCCCTTAGGAGCTTTTGAAAATCCCACCTTTTAAGTATACCTGATACTCATAGAATAGCTCTGGTTGATGATCACTTTGATACCTATTAAAATCGTCATCATCCTTTGCACTTTAGCTGATGGTCTCATAGCATTTTATTTTTGATTCATTTGCATTTGAGTTATACCATAGGGCAAAAATATTTTTCTGATCACGTTTCTTGCACACTATGTAGGACCCATTAAGAATATGAAAGGGTGTTTTAATTTACACTATAGGTCTGACCCAAATCCCAAAGGAGTTAATGGACTGAATCCCACTGAATTCAGTGGGCTTTAGTTCAGGACCTACATGAACTGTTATTGTATAAGAAACATTCTTTAAAGAGTAGAGCAGTGGTTCTCAACCAGGGTATGCGTACACCTGCGGATACACAGAGGTCTTCCAGGGGGTAAATCAGCTCATCTAGATATTTGCCTAGTTTTACAACAGGTTACATAAAAAAGCAAACTAACGAGTCAGCACAAACGAAAATTTCATACAGACAATGACTTGTTTATACTGCTCTACATACTATACACTGAAATCTAAGTACAATATTTATATTCCAATTGATTTATTTTATAATTATATGGTAAAAATTAGAAAGTAAGTAATTTTTCAGTAATGTGCTGTGACACTTTGGAATTTTTATGTGCGATTTTTTGTAAGCAAATATTTTTTAAATGAGGTGAAAGTTGGGGGTACTCAAGACAAATCAACCTCCTGAAAAGGGTACAGTAGTCTTGAAAGGTTGAGAGCCAGTGGAGTAGAGCACTTTTCCATTCTGAATCATGTTTAACAATATTATGTTTCTATGAGCAATGGTGGAGCAAGAACCCAATGAAAGTAAAACTAAGAGAGAGAATAATTGGTTCCCTATTCAGCAGTCATGTCTGGTATTGTTTGAAAGAGATCACTCAGCAAAGACACAGGTGCCAGGATAGAACGTGCCAATATTGCATTCACTTGAAAATGTCAAGTTATTACCTCTGTAGCAGATGGAGGAATTGTAAGTTAATTTGTAAAAATGGTGGACATGTTGCCTGCAGCCAAATGCGCTAATTCTGATTTACTTGCTGCCAATAGAACAACAATAATCACACTCTGTATTTTCCTCTGAAGCTCTCAAAGCACTTTAAAAAAAATTAATTCTCACATCTCTGGCAGGAGAGAAATGTAAACAATAATATAATAATATTCAATTGAATCAACTGAGGAACATGAACATTAAGGGATTTGACCTCGGCCACATAGTGAATCAATGGCAGAGATGAAAATACAACTCATGAATGTTCATTCCTAAGCCCTTGCTCTGATCACCAGACTATGGACCAAGTTCTCTTATGGTGTAAAAGGACAAAATTCAATGGAATTGCACACATTTACACCAGCAGAGAATTTGGTTCTGCATTGCCAAAATCCATTCGTTCAAGTTTTGAAATCCAGGCAATTTATAAAGCCAGGGCCAGATCATTAGCCAGTGTTAATCAGCATAGCTTCAGTGAAGTTGAGTGAGCTGAGGATCTGGCCCCCAATTTTAACATTTCAGTAGGACTGAGTTATAAAAGATTTTGAGATTGTGTTCTTCATTTGTTGGATCATCACATCAGATTTTACACTTAGATGTCTGAGAGGAAGTAACCATTAATATAATGTCAAATTATGGAAAAGAAAAATATTTAACTGCCTGACTTCTGATGCAGCTCCAGCACCTTTGTACCTGGACAATAAAAGAAAATCAACAAAGATGATAGTAGGGCTAACAAGAACAAATTAAATTCTGACACTGTTTTTTTTTTTAATGCAGAAGATCAATTTGCAGAACATCAGTATAGATGTTTAGTCTCTGACCTTTCAATTTAGTTGCTAATCCTAATTCCCAACCTTCAATAGCAGCTCTTGAAATTCTTGATGTAAACAACCAAAAATGCACTGCAGAACCAAATGTATGTTGAAATACCCTGGAAATATGAAGTGGAGAGACGAGTGTCAGGCCGATAAAGGTATCCAAAGGCATAAAGGCATTTTGTAATTGGACTGATTAAAGCACTGGGCAATATTCCAAAGGGAACAGTCTTGTACTGGCACCCGGTGGACTGGACTCAAAGCCCTGTAAGATCCTTCTCTGTCACTGGAATTTCTCTCTTGCTCTCTCAGCTAATTCCTAAAGCCTTTTTTGTAGTTTTTCATTCGGCCTGTTGTCTCCTCTATATGCCATACACACACACATTTTTAAATGGATTTTTGCCCTCCACGCCCTGCTCCAATTTGCACAGTATCTCCTAAGCGGACTCTGAACCCAATAATGTTTGAGTTGAATTTTCAAACCCAGGAGGTTCAAGTGGGTTAGAAATTACACAAAATGAGTTCATCACTCACTAAGGTAGTGCCTTTGCCTCTTATTAATATGACCCTACATATACAACACAAGCATTTCAGTAATTGCTAGAAGAAAGAAAGAGAGAGAGAGAGAGAGAGAGAGAGAGTATATACACATTTACACACAGAGAGTGTGATAACATAAATAGAAGTGATATAAATAACTTCTGTGACTTATGGGCCAGATCCTCAGCTGGTGTAAATCAGCATAGATCCATTGAAGTCAATAGAGATACAGCCATTTACACCAAGTGAAGAACTGGCCCTTGATGTGAAAAATGCTCTCTGTTAAAAGTCCACAAGAACAGTCTGTATTTCCGATTAACAATAAATGTGGGAGTTCATTTCAGAGAGGAAATGAGGATAGGAGCTGCTGTGTTCCTATCAGATTACTCACTATGGTCCTGATCCCACATGCCCCTGGGGCATACCCAGGGACTCACATGGAATCCCACTGACTTCAATAGGGCCCCACCAGACAGGCAGTGTTCTGCCCACACACACCACATTGCAGGGCACTCATTACTTGGATTTATTCATTAAACATCTGCTTCCTAAAGGCAACTCACCTACTTCTAAACAAGGGAAAACAAAGAGACTCTTTCACATTTCACTTTGCATCAAGTTATAGCCAATTCAGTCACAGCGCACCATAAAACCCAGTGACCTTTCTGATACATTGCATCAATTTACATTGATCGTGGCTCTCCTGTTCAGCAACTGCTTAGCTTCTCTTCTTCCCTGGTTGGCAATCTTCACAAAATCACAGGTGTCTTAATCCTACATATCATAGGATTTATTCACCTTAAAAAACAACACACCATCCCAGATCCCTACAATTTTCTACATCTCCAGGGAAGGAAGAGGGGTAGAAATATCTATTTCTCTTTTGTGCACAAATGCTTTCTCATTTTCAACAGTGATTCCTAAGTATCAGTCCTCACTTTGCTGCAATAACACCAGTAGATGCTTTTATATGTACTTCAATACAGAAACACGTGAGGCCAAATCCTGAAGTCCTTACTGAAGTTTTATTTAGTCATCATTCAAAATTCCCACTGATGCTAAGGTGAGGGAGTCAAAGCTGAGTAAACATTTCAGGATTTACCCAGTAATCTCCATTGAATGTAGGTTTCAGAGTAACAACCGTGTTAGTCTGTATTCGCAAAAAGAAAAGGAGTACTTGTGGCACCTTAGAGACTAACCAATTTATTTGAGCATGAGCTTTCGTGAGCTACAGCTCACTTCATCAGATGCATACCGTGGAAACTGCAGCAGACTTTATATATACATAGAGAATATGAAACAATACCTCCTCCCACCCCACTGTCCTGCTGGTAATAGCTTATCTAAAGTAATCGTCAGGTTAGGCCATTTCCAGCACAAATCCAGGTTTTCTCACCCTCCACCCCCCCACACAAATTCAGCAGGAGAGTGAATTTGTGTGGGGGGGTGGAGGGTGAGAAAACCTGGATTTGTGCTGGAAATGGCCTAACCTGACGATTACTTTAGATAAGCTATTACCAGCAGGACAGTGGGGTGGGAGGAGGTATTGTTTCATATTCTCTGTGTATATATAAAGTCTGCTGCAGTTTCCACGGTATGCATCTGATGAAGTGAGCTGTAGCTCACGAAAGCTCATGCTCAAATAAATTGGTTAGTCTCTAAGGTGCCACAAGTACTCCTTTTCTTTTTTCATTGAATGTAGATGACTCAATTTTCCCATTCTCAATCCTTCCGTCCTTATCCTCCATGCTCCTTCTAATACCTTCTCCTATGTCTTCACTTGGCCTCTTTCTACCCTTGACTGGTTACACCCTAAACTTGGAAAAAACTCCCTATTCCAGTGCATGCCTTTTGAGAGCCTACTTCTTTCACATTGCCTTCCAATGCTAATCTCCCTTCCCATACTGTCTGCACCAAGTTTTGTACCTGATCCTTTACTGTTTGCATTGTATTCGTTTGAGTAAGTTCTTCAAAACAGGAATTGTTTTTTACAGTGTCTATATACAGGGGCACATACATTTATGACACTCTATATAATTCTGTGTTTTAAAAGAGTAAATATTTTTAACATTCATGACTAAAAATTCTCTCTCTGGCTTTTCAATGTCTTACCTCCTAGCATCTATTGAAAGTGACATATTAGAAATCAGTTTCCCCCCTCCCACAAATGCTGACATGAACTATTCATTTCCAATGGAACTGAAGAAAAGTGGGAATACTGAAATGAATACTATTCTGAATTATGTTTTTGCCTTTTGGGTGATGTGAGCTCAGTGTTCAAAAGTGCCTAAGGGTACGTGTACACAGTGAGCAGCAGCCCATGGCAGCAAGTCTCAGAGCCCTGGTCAACAAACTCGGGCTTGTGGGGCTCGAACTATGGCACTAAAAATAACTGTGTAGACATTTGGGCTCAGGCTCTGAAGCCTAGGAAAGGGGAAGGATAGGGGGATCTTTGCTCCTCTCTGCAGAAGCTAGTGGATTGTACTTTGCTATATTATTTCTGCTTCTCCAAAGATGGGACTAGTGTGTTTTTTCTCTCCTCTTCCGCATGAGGGCAGGAAGCACAGTAGATAAGTATCAGTAATGTATTCATTATGGACCCATCTGTAAAATTCAAAATTGCACCAGACCCCAAATACCTGTAACATACCCCCATGTGCCCATCCTGTCTGTGGTATTCTGAAATATTTGATTTGGCTCCCACTTCTGGTTCCTGCCCCATATTTGGTTTGGCTCTTATTCCATTCTATAATTTGGTTTCCATTCTATAGTTTGATTCTGAATATCTAGAGAGGAGACAACACCCTGGTTACTGTGTTGCCATGATAAAACCAGTCTCTATCGCAAACACTTCAGATGAGTCATATTGAGATACAGATTCACTTACTACTCTGCCAAGCTGCCTTCCTGTTCTTTGGAATCTGAACTTTCCTTTAAAAATAAAAGATTAACTGGGAAGAAGGTAAAGGAAACCTTGAAAATGTGGAACAGGTGTAACTGATGCAAAAAGGTCTACCTGGGTGTGTAGAGAGCCTGAAACAATAGCTCTGAGGCTATTAATTGACTTATGAATTTCAATGAGTGTAAACGCGTATGCCGTTGATGATATTTTAGATGTCAGTGTTGTTAACTGTTTCACTGCTGATCAAAGCATGGCAAAAAGGAATGGAAGTATCATATTATGAAGATCTACAATCTACTCTGCATAATAGCTTATTTTGACACTATGACAGGGTTGGCCTAGATGATCATACCATTATATTTTTCTCCAATCTAAAAGGATCCAAGCCCAAGGAACCAGCAGGTATCTGAGCCCCACCAAGATGAAATCAGGTCTGAAGGGCCCCGCATAGCCAGAGAACACTCCTGATCTGCACAATCTACTGAGAACAGCATCTTATTTTGGCCTGTAAAGTGGCCAGAACTTGAAGGAATACCATTACCTTTATTTTTCCAATTCAGTCGAACTCCACAGGGACCTTACCTGGCTAACTGAGAGTAATATTTGACTCATAACAGTGGGGGACTAGTGTGTGCAGGATGTCTTTGATGCCAGTAGACTCAATAGGGAAGATTTTCAAAGGCACAAAGGGTTAGCTAGGTGCCCAAATACTGTTTGTACCTTTGAAGCTCTTTTGAGTAGCAGGAGACAGTAATATGCATGGGATTCTTTTACATACTTGGTACAAAAATGTGAGGATTGAATCACGTAGGATCCATTGTTTTCTTGTGGAAAAAATACCCAGATTTCTAACTAGCTCCAGATCCAACAATAAAAACATAAATTAGTTTCCTAAATCATATGAGTGTTCATCCATCTCATAATATATTAACTCCAAAACACGTTAGTCAGCACAAGAACTAATCAAATAACTCCTTGCAAATAGCACTGGTTGTGAATTCAGGCAGCTTTTTAGGTAAATACATTTTTCCATTACTTGACCAGTTCCAGCCAATGATGCGACTTTTCAGTCGTGGCTGGCTGAAGCGAATCTGGGGCCTACTATTAAGCCACTCAATTAAGTCCCCTGGCTCTAAGATTCAAGATTGAGTGTGCACTTTGCTCTTCTCCCACACACCCCCTCCCAAACAGCTCTGGCATGTCAGCTGGGGCGCAGGAGGATTTAATCCTATGGGGTGGAAATGGGAATAGGGAATGTGTGCAGTGCTGCCAAATGTATTTGTGGGGGGAGTTAGGGAAATAGTAGGTTAAATAGGAGAGAAGCGCCTTGATATAGGGAAAAACACTCCAATTCCCCACCCAATTGAACTTACAACTCTAGAACTATGTCAGCATAAAGCAGTAAGGGAGCGGTGAACCTGAGGCAGCTGGGCCCTAGCCCACAAGAACATAAGAATGGCCATACTGGGTCAGACCAAAGGTCCATCTAGCCCAGTATCCTGTCTCCTGACAGTGGTCAATGCCAGGTGCCCCAGAGGGAATGAACAGAACAGGTAATCATCAAGTGATCCATTCCTTGTCGCCCGTTCCCAGCTTCTGGCAAACAGAGGCTAGGGACACCAACCCTGCCCATCCTGGCTAACAGCCATTGATGGACCTATCCTCCATGAATTTATCTAGTTCTTTTTTGAACCCTGTTATAGTCTTGGCCGTCACAACATCCTCTGGCAAGAAGTTCCACAGGTTGACTGTGCATTGTATGAAAAAATACTTCCTTTTATTTGTTTTAAACCTGCTGCCTATTACTTTAATTTGGTGACCCTTAGTACTTGTGTTATGAGAAGGAGTAAATTACACTTCCTTATTTACTTTCTCCACACCAGTCATGATTTTATAGACCTCTGTCAATCCCCTTCATCCCCGCTCCCCCAGTTGTCTCTTTTCCAAGCTGAAAAGTTCCAGTCTTATTGATCTCTCCTCATATGGAAGCTATTCCATACCCCTAATAATTTTTGTTGCCCTTTTCTGAACCTTTTCCTATTCCAAAATATCTTTTTTGAGATGGGGCAACTACATCTGCACACAGTATTAAAGATGTGGGCATACCATGGATTTATATAGAGGCAATATGATATTTTCTGTCTCATTATCTATCCCTTTCTTAATGATTCCGAACATTCTATTCGCTTTTTTGACTGCCGCTGCACATTGAGTGGATGTTTTCAGAGAACTATCCAGAATGACTCCAAGATCTCCTTCTTGAGTGGTAACAGCTAATTTAGACCCCATCATTTGAATTTCAGCTGGGAGCTTTCTGGTAGCCAGTGCAGAGCATGGAGCACTAGTGTGCTATGCTCTGTTTTGTCTGCCCCACTTAAATTATGGGTAGTTAAGGTTACCAAGTGGACCTTGCAGTTGGTCCTAGGTGAAGTGTAGCGCGGGTGTCCAGTCCAGAAGTAATAATGACAAGGATGACCAATGCCCACTTCATAGAAAACAGAGTACTGGTTTGGGGGCTATTCAGAGGTGGAGACGGGCATTTCTGGCCACCACTGCTACTTTGCATTCCAGACTGGCACTTTGTGTGTTTCAATCACAGTAAACTGTATTCAAGCTTTTTAAACTGAATCTTTTTGCATTCACGTTCTGATCATAAGAACTATCAAAATTATATTGGAAAAGATGCTTCTTAAGTATATATTGAATAGTGGGTGCACTACATTTCTATTAACTCTAAATTTGGCAGATCTTATATCATATGACCTGATAGATTTGAAACCTTTACTCACATTTGTAAACCTATAATTGAATTTCCTATTATTTAACCACTATTCGACTATTGCTATTTTATAAAATACTGTAACCTGCATACTAGTGGTATATTTAGTCATTATCTCTCATTATTATTAATTTGTTTTACATAACACCTAGGAGCCCGAGGCATGGACCAGAACCCCATTGGGCTAGGCACTGTACAAATACAGAGCAAAAAGACAGTCCTTGGCTGTCACCAGAGTTTCTGCCCCAGAGTGCCCCTAGACCCTGGACTGGCAACGAACAGGAAAAAAAAGAAATTAACACAAATTAATTATTGTACAACTGTGGTAAAACTTTCTTCCTTCAGATACCCCTTATCGGGCTGTGGTCCCCAACTAAGTTCACAGACATACGTAGAGGAATAATATCCTCAAAAGATGAGTCAGCATCAGGCCCTCCTTTTCTTCAGGGAGGAGCTACCAGACAACATAGTCCATCAGCTAACTCCTAAAAAACAGCACATTGGTACTATTTGGATGGGCAAATGCATCTTCATGCATTTTGAACAGCTCTTGTCAATAGATGATAAAAGTTATGGTGGACCTTCCTTCAGAATAGTTTAGTGGTAGCTGTCAATTTTTGCGAGAAAAAAAGGATTTTTGTTATATAATGACTTGAAAGGAAACATACTTTGAGTATATTTGTTCAAACATTGTTTATTAGTAAGCAAAAGGGAGCATTTTCATATCATGCTAAGGACCTTAAAATTTCAAATCTAAATCTATGATTAAACCACTTTCACCATCTAAATACTACATAATGTAATAGAAATATCTCTCTCCATGTTTTTTGAAGCTTTTACAATGTTACTAATGTTATTGTATGTTCTGCCATAACTACATTGACGAGTGTCCTACCAAGGTCACAATTATATAAAATGGATAATCCACTAACAATCCAGTATTCAGTGTCTGACTGGAATGTTATCTCCATGTGCATTGACATCTTCTTCATCCAGACTGTCCCCCATACTAACTATCACCTCATCCTCATTCATTTCTCACACATTTGCAGCCTACATGCTGAAGAACATTTGAGTCTGTTTGCAAGGAATTGGCAGTCAGATAGTTTACATTCTTTGATGCATTTACAAGCCATCAGTTGCAAGACTACCTCAGGGGCAGGTGGGCCTTTCATCCATTTTGTTGTCATCTCAACCTTCTCCATGATCCAGCCATTCCCTATTTCAGAGCTGTAAGACAGGATACTTCTCCCAGCTCCTATGCCAGATAGCAGCATGGTAAATGGACATAGCATGTGGAGGCAGTCTTTGCATGGAGGCAACTGGCCAGATTCTCCTTTCTTACTTAGAGCAGAACAGCTGGTGTCTTGGCTCATTCACCTCTGTGACATTTGGCTGCATACCTTCTACAGGGAAATTCCAGAAGAAGATGATAGAGGTCTGGAGACAAGACCCAGTGTTGCCCTAGCTCTGCCACTGCTCTCCGAAGATACTCCTCTCTGATGATCAACTTTAGGCCATTCACTTTCACACATCCTGCCAATGCAGACTCACACACAGTGAATGTGAACATTCCTAACAGGACCGTCCAGACTCCCTTGCCTAGTGATGTGCCAAGTTTGCTTACATTGCTTCATTTGCTTTTTGGTACCAGATCTTACATAGATTTTGCCTATGTCCCTGAAGAAAACCAGGGTAAGAATTAGCACATAAGTGTCCTGAGATACAATAATAATTGATTTGCATGTAATATTATCTGAGTGTCTGCCTCTTCTTGCAAAGAAGCCAAGTTCAGAAAGTTTGATGCCTCTTGTAAGCTTGTTACAGTATTCCTGGCATGTCTCACACATGGTTTTCTCACCCAGTTTCTCCAGGAAATAGGGCCTTTTCCATTCATAACATAAGAACTTGATGAGAGCAATCCGGGGTTGGCTGCTCTGTTTCCAGCCTGTTATATGTGAATGCTATGTATGCACCTTCTCCTTTTTCTTTTACAGGATTTGAATAGGAATTCGAACAGGGATTTGAACAGACATTCGAGAGGATCTGTTACAGGATTTTTTCCAAATGGATTTGATGACCCTGTCTGTACAGAGAAGCCTCTTTTTTGAACTGCTCAAATGCTCAGGATGTTCTGTTTCCAACAGTGTGTAGTACACAGGCAGATATCTTGGGTTATTCTGCTTGTCATAAACAAAACACCAGGTTATCAAGACTCTAATCACGAATAGGTATGGCCAATTAGCTTTTCTTGATGCTCAAATAAGACCAAGAACTGCATCAATGACATCAGTGAAACACATCCAGAATGCTGATAGGTTGCCATTTTCATGCCTCGAGAAGTTCAGGTTAGAAAAGCTGACAGATCCAAACACAGGATGGATGGTTGAGGACATCACATAGCTTTTCCATCTGGATGATTGTGTCCTTGAGGCTTTGTCAATCAACCAGATGGTGTTTCTCTATCCAGGTTTAAAAGCCTTTCCAGGCTAACCTCAGCAGAGCTTCTTGCACTGATTTATGTAGTCTAACAGCTCAGTTGTTCTTCCATCCCTCCAGTATGTCGCGGCTGGAACCTTCAGCAAAAATAACAGACACAACTGCAAAATCTCTGAGATTAGCATCCTGGAATCTTTTCCTAAATGATCAACATCATATTGCATATTTTGTTCCGATTCCCATTCTGATAACTATGGATTGGAATTTTTATCATTCTTCCCCAGAATTTCTGCAGCTTTGGCATACAGTGCCTGGTCAAAAATACACATCTCTTTCAAATTGAGTTTTTCCAATATTTTTAGTCTGATTAAGGAGTTTGTAGACTGTGGACATCTCAGTTGCTGGCACATTCACGGTTGACAAATACCCAACATCGTCCTGAGTCACACTGAGCCTGTTGCATGTCTAGATGTTGAAGCCAGTCCAGGAGCTGACCATCTGGTTATTTACTTCTGTTTGCCTGACCAGAGACCATACTTGATTTTTAACTTGAGCACTGTGAATATCCTTTTCACGGTCTATCTCCACGGGTTCCATCACAGGAGGAACAATTTGGTTACCAGCATTATAAGGAAGGAGCAGTAATGGTGGAGGAGTGATGCTGCATTTTTGGGAGTTTTTTAAAAACTTTCTCTGCATGTAGAGGCCTCTTGGGTTGTCCAACAGTTAATACCTGTGGCTGCACTGCAATACCAAGTACTCTATGTGATGTCCCTGCACCACGAAGTGTCTGTAGTTGTTATCATACGCCAAAGTTGTGGGGATGAAGGGCAGAATGTTCGATGGTATTGGAACATCTGACTCATCCTCATTTGCCAACTTCTGTAGACAGATGGCAGTGTCCATTTCCTCCCGCTGACTATAGGATATTCCGTGACCTTATCAGCTGAGTATCTTAATCAACTCCACATTGCCTGTGTGGGTTTTCACAGTCCATGGTAACAGGATGTTTGTCAGGTTTCTGCACACCTCCACTGATGGCATAGGTACAATCTTGGGAAAAGTATTGTCTGAATCTTTAAATTTGTGATGATGGCACAGTTTCTGTGTTCCCTATTAACACCATTGTGAGGAAGTCTGTGAGAGGCTTTCGCATTGCAGTGTAATCATGATCGAGCCTCTCGTTGTTTGGTCAGTTTTGTGAAAGGAGCCTCCATATCACATATCACATGTGTGTTTTTCAGCATTTGCTCTGTTCATGGATGCTTTTTGGGAATTTCTGTATAAGATTCCTTTGTTCATTCAGGAAGCACAACTCCAACACAGTCAAATCTGAAGCAAACAGAGGAAAAACACACACGTCTTCGCTGTCTACAACAACTACCTAAAAGTTGATTTTAAGTAAAAAAATAATTATATTAATGCTTGTAGACTGTGGACTTGTAAATTTGTTCACATCAGGCATGACCCCTGTTGTTAGGTTGTTGGCAGTTGCCATGGCAACAGCTATACAAATGAGACAAATTTGCATAGGCCTCGTTATTTTAATGAAAAATGTAATTACCCAAAATTGGATGAAGATATATTCATTTTTAGTTAAAATATGGCACATACCTGTTTTCACCCAGTGCCTACCCTTACATGTATAGTTTCCATGGAAACAGCCTAATGCCACCTATAAGCTACCATGTAGAAAGGTCCACCAGATATTTCTCAAAAGTGTATGCATGGAGCTTTTAAAAAAAAAAAGAGAGGTGAGAATTTTCATACCCAGAAATACCACAAAGTTTTCTGGTTCATGGACTAGCAGCCATCTGAAGAGCTCTAGCCTTCAGTCAGCCTGCCCTCCAGGAGTTGAGAACTGGTAGCCTGCTCTCCTCCCTAATCTGCCACCAAATGTGATGGTCTTCCCCCTTTAATGATCCTCCCTCCAGGTCTGACGTCTCTCACAGGTGGGGCAGTGCAAGGCCAAATCAGAGCATTAATCTTCTGTTCCTCAGAGTTTGGGATTTGTATACCCTATCACACTGCCCCACTGGGCTTACAAGCAATTTTTTCAGAATAGTATTTAAAAATGGTTAAATGTGATTGCACCCAGAATTCCCAGTGAAGAGTAGGACTCCACTGTTCTAGCTACTGTCAAAACACAGATAAAGAGACAGCCCCTGCCCCAGACAGCATGAAGGTCCACACAAGATCCACCCCACCAGTAAACTCCATGGGTGGGCTGAACAGGGAAATGCAGGCAATCTGGTTACACTTATCCTAAGGGCTTTTCTACAGAGGCAAATTGACCAGAACAGCTATTCTGAAATATTCTGAAATGTGTGGATACACTATTCAAGAAGAAAAATGATTTTCATTTTCGAGCATAGAGCATCCACATGGGGAGCTATTCCAGAATAGTTTTTTTCAGTCAAATTTCCTTGTGTAGACAAGCTCTGAGTATATCAGCACAATGATTGCCATTGGGGATGAGCATAGAGATGTGCCACATGATTGACATGGATATGAATATGCTACCCCCAAAAATCCATCATTGGTGGTGCTGTGTTTTTTTATTACAACCCATAGACTGTAAGGATATCTATGGGAGGAGCTTCATTGGAGCTCCATGACCTCTGTGAGTTGAACAGGAAGGATTCTGTCCCAACAACTTCCATGGAGCCCCCCCACCCAAAGCCCAGTTTTGACCCTATGTGATTTTTTTTATAAAAATCAGACAGAGCTGCCAGAGTTGTTCAAAACCTGTTCCAGGAATGAAGGGTCCATTCTGATCTCCTCTGCTATGTAAACACTTATATAAATGTATCCGGAAAAAAAAATCAGATCATTTTTAACAGAAGCAAATATTACTATATACATTTAGCTCACTTAACAGTATGCAGGAAAACTTGTAAAACCCACATTAAAATGTAGCTAGCTTTGCATTGCTAATTCTCTACGCTATTTTTTAAGGGCTAGATCCACCCCCGTCAATTAACGACACAGTGATTTCACAACGAGACTAATGTCAGCACCTACCCTATCATTTAATTTTAAAAGAAACCACATTTGCTTAAAAGAATGTGGTATATTACGATAGACTAAAAACATTCATCTACAATCATTGCCATACTTATAATAATTAATTATTATTATTATTATTATTATAAACTTATAGCTATATAGCAGAAAAATCCTGTGTCTTTATAAATATTTTCACCATAAACCTGAATTCTGTACATTCTAAAATCTTTTCGTGGGAAAACATATATATTAAAGTCAACAGGCCAGATCCTTAGCTGATGAAAATTGGTGTAGACTCAGTGTAGCTGAATGAAGCAGGTCAATTTACATCAGATGAGGACATGATCCAGCTATTATAAAAAGCTAATATATTTTTACAAAAATATAAGTAAAGTGATGGGTTTGGTTCCACAACTTTTTTAATTGTCTTTGTTTCTTTAATAAATAAAATAAATGAACATTCTGCATCTATTCTAGAAATACAGTAAAAATGGCTATTTTGTTACATAATGGCTGCATGAAAAAGAAATCACTTGCACAATAGGTCATTTCGGGCCCTCAGTATATTTTATGCATCAATTGAAGCATAAAGTTTACAAGAAATCCACATGGAAAAAAATACATTTACGTAGGTGTGACGTTATCTGATTAAAATATGACCACATAGATCATTGTTGCAACCATTGCTGTATATTTGCAACAAATATTGTACAAAGGTTGTCGAGTGAGGTGTCTATGAAAAGGTTATGATTTGCTGGTTATGATTATGCTGTCTGTATGCATCTATCATTTTTGTATTTGAAGTTATAAGTATTGGATCTATAATTGGATTTCAAATGTTTGCTCCTGGAGTAACGCCCACAAGGTAACAACCAACACATCTTGGAGGGACTATTCAAATTAAGTGAAAAGAAAAGGAGTACTTGTGGCACCTTGATGCATCCGATGAAGTGAGCTATAGCTCATGAAAGCTTATGCTCAAATAAATTAGTTAGTCTCTAAGGTGCCACAAGTACTCCTTTTCTTTTTGCGAATACAGACTAACACGGCTGCTACTCTGAAACCTGTCAAATTAAGTGGTTCATCAAGGAACACTTGGTTGACAATGGACCATGGGAGATGGCCATCTACACTGAGTGGACTGTCAAGTAAACATGCTGTCTGGAGTGTAGGTAATGGCTTCCTGCAATGACTGAGGGAAATTGGGCATGAACATTTGACTTGACCATGTGACTCCAAACTCCATCTTGTTGCTGTAATTTTCCACAGTAAGAACAATGGGATGCCCTCCACATGGCAAAAGCTATAAAAGGCCGTGGAAACACCTCCATTTTGTCTTCAATCCTGCTTCTTACCTCTGGAGGGACTTTGCAACAAACTGAAGCTCTGAATAAAGGACTGAATGACCCATCCAAACTGTGGATGTACTCCAGAGACTTGACGTAAGCCAGCAGTTTATTCCACCACTGCTACAAGCCCGAACCAAGAACTTGGCAATTACTGTATGTAATTGATTCTTTTAACCAATTTTAACTCTCACCTCTCTTTTTATAAAGAAACCTTTAGATTTTAGATACTAAAGGATTGGCATCAGCATGATTTTGGGGTAAGATCAAAGTTACATATTGACCGGGGTGTGTGGCTAGTCCTTTGTAAAGGACCACTCATCTCTGAATCCAGTGTTTTTGGTGGTGATATAAGAACTGGAATGCCTGAGGAAACGGCTTTTATGTTTTCTTGTTAGCCAGTGTGGTGAAACAGGAGTTTACTTTTGTGGCTGGTTTGGTATATCTTATAAAAGAATAACCACCACTTTTCGTCTGTGTTTGCCCTATTTCTCAGCAGTTTGTCCTGAATTTGGCATCCTCAGTTGTGACCCACTGAGGCCCGGTTACAAGCACATCCTGTTGCACAGACCATGTTTAAGTAAGTTTTCCTGCCTAGAAATCAAATATGTGCACAGGATACACCCCTGTTTGCTCAGAGGTAACACCATCTACATCAGAAGTGTTGCCAAAGGACAAGGGATTATTTATTTAAAACCGTAGCACTGTCTTAGCCTCCTCTAAAACACAGTATGCATCACTTAAAATAATAAAATCCTCTTACCCACAAAAGTTCAAATGACGGCGTATTTCTTTGACGAAGGAGCACTGTGCCCCAGAGCAGACAATACCAATAGCACAGTGTTGGAGCCCTGCAATTCCACTTGTCCTGAATGGGATTTCCTGCCCCTGTTGGCTGAGTTCCCCTCAATAACACGGAGTTCCTGTTGAGACATATTATTAATTTTCTGCAAGATAAGAATAATTCTAAAGTTCTGGGACCTTATATGGGATGTACCACTTTCTACGATGAACAACGAAGTGTGTAAAACTGGGATCAATTTACATGTTATTCTTCCAGCTACTTCTAACCGAAAGTTATGGCTAGGTGTGCCCCAAAGTCACTTTTGGGGATGAACTAAGCAAGAATGTAGGTGTTCAACATATCTGAAAATCCACACATCTATAAGAGGTGCCTAAGTATGGATTTGGGTGCCCTGACTAGGTGCCCACCTATGAAAATTTTGCCCCAAGCTCCAGTCTGCTCTGCATGGATAGTGAAGATTCAACTTTTAAAAAAATTACTGTTCCAAGACAAAATTTCCCCTATCTCCCTGTTGGGCACCAGGGGTTGTCACCCTTGACCCCAGGTTGTTAGATGGCTGCATTTTAGTGTTGTCATATATGTATAAATTTATTAAATTCAAGACAATTCAGGGTGAAAGACACTATATAAATGTCTTTTTTTTTAATTTTTTTTAAAGTAATGACAGAATATCACCCTTGTCCAAATTCAGGAATTCTCTTGAACATTATATATTTTGTCCACTAAGCTCTGCAACGTGAGATTCTTTTCATGCGGCTCGGCATGACAACAGAAACTTGCTAAGGGCTTCTGAAGTGTTGCGCTTAATGCTCATGTAGATTGCAGGTGGCCCCAGCACCTCTAAAGATCAGGCCATTTATAGTCTCGTTGCCCAAATATCACCAAAAAACATAACGGGTGTTTCAGTTTACTAATCTCCAAAGTAATAGCACAAAATCTCTACCTCCTTCAGAGACATCTGGCCTAATTTCAATAATTTATGCTGACAAAGCACTCTGAGATCCCCAGATGAAGGACAAAGTATTGTGATGCTTGATGGTGTTGGTAGTTACCAGAAATCATGTCTTTAATTATTGGGCAATCACAGACCTCACTGAAACTGATGGACATGCTAGCCACCTTTCATTCTGGGTAAACTGAAGAAGAAATTAAGCTCTTTTATGGAGTAAGATGGTAAAACAGTAGAAGCCATTGCTCAAAGAACTGGCCAGATGTAAGGCCTGGGCAAAGATTGAGCCATGAGGGGTTTCCCTAGGAAATGATTGCAAACACAGCACTGTTTTGAAGGGGGGTGTCTATATGTGAGAAGCAGAAAGCCAGAGAAGCACAGGTAGAATGACGCTGAGAAGAAGCCAAGAGAAAGAGCTTCTTTTGGGCAGAGTGCTGACTGGAAAGGCTTGGAATTATGACCAAGGAAACTGCCTCCTGCTGTGTGTTCCTACTGTATTGAGGGAAATAGGACTGTATATTCTTTGTAAATAAACCGCATTGCACCAAAGAACTACCCACCTCTATCATCAATATCTTCTCCTAACAGGAGCAACCTGGCAAGGCTACGGTTCCCTTGGGTCAAAAGGGCCATGAGTAGCATAGCTTGGTGTCAAGGACTGTGAGTCTCAAACACTGCTCCACAGGGGTGTTAGGAGCCAGTAAGTTCCAACCTGCCAACCAGACACCTGCTAACAGTCCCCAGAACTAGAAACACGACTCTGACACAGGACTCCAGATCTGGAATCAGACTGGAGGAATTCCTTGGGCCCTGATTGGTTCCCTGCCTCTATTTAAACCAAGCACAGGAACGTTGTCCATGCAAATGGGTTTTGGCTGCTTAGGACTGATTCCCCTGCAGTCCTAATCTCCTGATACCCTGCCCCTGCATGCCTCCTGACGCTTGAATCTCAGTTTGCCCTCTGGCTTGTTTTGGACTCTGCTTTCCTGGTATCTGACCCAGCCTGACTCCCGTGCCAACCATTAGATCAGATGGCCAACTTTATTGCCCAAGTATTTAGCATACAGCCCATGGTGATATATGCAGCCCTGATATAGGACTTAGTCCTGAAGTCCAGCTAGGCAAAACTCCCACTGAGGGTCCTGTTGCTTGCAGCATCGGGCCCATGCTGGAAATGTTGCCTGCACTCCAGAGACAAGACCCCATCTTGGCCCTTTTGGAGTTAGTGGAGCAGCAATGGACCCTAACTGTGTGCCTCCCATGAATTATGATAAAGTTTTCCTGCCAATGCCAGACAAACATTTTCTGAAAGAAGAAAACACAGCAACATGCTGTATTTCTTTGGGTTGTTTTGTTTTGTTTTTTAAACATGAAAGAGGCCCTATTACAAGAATTAAGGTCAATTATCATACTTAACACACAGCAAGATCAGAGTTGGAATAAACATAAAATGCTTCCCATCCCAACTCCAAGTATACACAGATATATTTGTAAACACTGCATTAACATTTCTTCTTTGTATATTAAAGTATAAGCTCAGAACTGCCAAACAATGGTTGTTTTGCCCCTGTCATTTCCTTATGATATTATTTGTCATTCAAATTATCCAACTTATTTTCTATCCCAACTGTAACATATTGTGATTATGATTCTCTGGTGCTTGTATGTTATGCACACGTGCACAGGTAAAAACAAATGCACATGTTTCAAGACACTGTAAAGCCACGTCTGTATAAGTGTATACACTTCAGGATTCAATACATGAGGCAGTAGGGTCCAGGGAACTCAGCTGGAAATCAGAAGACCTAGGTTCTAATCCTGGCTATGCTGCTGGCCTGCTGGGTGACCTTGGGCAAGTCACTTCATTTTTCTGTGCCTCAACATCCCCATCGGTAAAATGGGGATAATGATACTGAACTCCTTTGTAAAGTGCTTTGACATCAATAGAGGAAAAGACGCAACTACAATTTTTATATTTAGTGTCCTTTAGTGCTACCCTTGGGTAGATTTTCCACCACCGGGGTCCTGTACTCAACCCAGGACTTCCCAAAGTTATTTAGTTCACTTACTCTAGTGAGGAAAATTTCTTCACCTGCAGGAATTACTGGATGAAACTTCATGTCCTCTGTTATGTGGCTAGTAGAACCAGAATTTTCCTGTTCCACAGGAAATTCCAGCATTGGCGGGGAAGGGATCATTCAAATTGGAACAAAAGCTGAAATTTGGGGGGGAGGGGGAATTAATGTGGCACCATAAAATCATTTCATTTTGTCTTTTACATTTTCTTCAAGTGTGTGTGTGTGTGTGTGTATATATATACACACAGAGAGAGAGAGATGTGAAAAGTAAATAAATTGAAATGTTTGATCATTGTAAAAATGAAATGTTTTAAACTTTTCCTGGCAAAAATGTCATTGAAATTGACTCGTTCCCCAAAACATTTGACCAGCTCCGGTGGATAGATAAGGTCAGAAGGACCAGTAGCATAATGTAGTCTGACCTAACATCCATCAGACTTTGCAATCTGTTTCCAAATATCTTTTAACAACACTCTCTACCATTATTCCATTTCAGGTGAGTACCTGCAATCCTCCTTGCCTTCTCATCAGACAAAAGAACAGCATTGTCCCAGAGTGCTGCATGCCAATTTCTATTGGATGGGGGAACTAAATAGTGTTTTTTTCCTTAACACAATTCTTGATTCTCGTTGAAACAAGTTACTTAGCTTTCCATAAATTCATCACCACACAGTTGGGCGTTTCCTAGTGTCCATGCTCCAAGACATTATTATTTATGGTGGTGGTGAAACTCAACACGTGTGCAATCATAGAATAAAAAGACGCAAAAAGGAACATTCTGGTTTTGCTGTGTCATCTAAAAGTCCTTTCTTAAGCTGCTGCAATGATTAAAATCACATGCTCCAGGGTTGATGTTGCAACACAAGAATGATGATCAAATATTACTCAACCAAATAGCTTCAGTAGTGACCCTGAAGGTCCACCCTGGCCTTATTGATTTTTGTTGTCACTGCTGGCAGGACACATTAGGCAACAAAGATAGCAAGTGAAGAAGAAAAAGGAAAAACAAGCCAAGTTCCCTTTTGAAATACAATAAGCACAGAAAGTATAATAGAGAAAACACTGTTACACAATGTCCCTTTCAAAAGCTCCCTAAAGCAAAGTACTATCCAATTACATTTTATCAATCGGGGTGTTCATTTGAAATTCCAGAGCCATCTAGACAGGATTAAATGGGATAACAGATAATAAACACTAAATCCAGCATGTGTGCGCGATGGCCTCCATAGACTTAGGCGACTCACTGTTCTTTTTGGCAGTGCCGTTTATTCACGCTCACTCACACACATTCAGTATTTAACATGGGGGAGCAGTTGTGCTGTTTGTTTGGAATGCTGGTAATGATTATGTCCAAGCAGCTCCCTAATAAAGAGCAGATGTTTTCAAAATGGAATGGGAGCACTGGGACTCTGACACACACACACACCCAAACGTAACACACAATGTGGGCTTCTACATTCACCCTCTATTGATTGTTACCAGATGGGAGAGGAAAGAGATAGCTGACAGAGTAACCACATGGATCTGCTTTATTTTACACTGAGTTATAGGTTTCCAATTCTCCCCCCTCCCTTTTTGGCTAGGAATCTTGCAATTTGCTAAGGAGGAAAAAATGTAAACGTACTATAAGGAACTCTTTTCTCGTACAAACCTCTCCAGGCAGCTCTCAAGATCTTTTTTAGGGAGCTGCAGTTCTGGCATCATTTTCTAAAGCAGAAGCCAGTCCCATAAACAGCAGATTTCACTGTGGATAGATGAACAAAAAGAATTATTTTAATTATCAGCTTTGCAGACAATAGCAATACCGTAACTGAATTTTGAATTTTGCTTTTAAAAATTACTTCATGCAGCCTCAGACACCGACTGATAAGGAGCTTAAAGACTGATCCTATGAGTCACTGAGCCCCATCAACTCCTATTGAGCAGGATTGAGAGCTCTCAGCACCTCACAGCTTCAAAGCCTTGGGTCTGGAGGTTCTTCCTACAAGAGTCAGGCAAATATGAGCAGTGCTATAAACTCTGCTAATGCAACAAAGGGAAATACATTCTCCCCAGGCAGTTGTGACCTTCGGAGAGACCCGTGCATAATGCATTAGAAGCTAAGAGGGTAAATGGATACTTCAGAAAGGCTTCACAGAAAAAAAGCTCTAATTAACAAAAAAAGCTCTTTAGTGTCCCTGTTAAAAGTGGATTTGAAACAATGTGTGTTCCAGACTACTTAACCCTTAATTTGGCTTTAAGATTTACAGTCACCTCCATCCAATATCCAAGGGAAAAATAACCTCCATCTTTTTTTTTTTTTGCCTGTAGGTTTATATATGTATTTGCAGCTCAGTAGTTACTTAACCTCAATGCCTTTCAAATCCAACACCCTAACCCATTTCCAAATGAGTTACTGGAGATTTTTCAGCAATCAGCACTCTGTGGAGCCATAATGGGAAGTAGTTTGTAAGAAAAGGCTGCACTGGAGATCAAAGCAACAAAATGTAGATCCAAGATCAGGAGGAAGCAATAAAAAACCCTCAAATAAGCACCCAAAAGAAATTAAAACTATGCCTTATCTATGTCAGCATGGCCTAACACAAACAATTTAAAGGTGCTAGGTTCAGATTTCAGTTTTCCCTGGGGTTGTAGGAGTGAATCTCTCTTATAATAGCTTCTGAGGAAGGGAAACTTGTGTGGTGGGAGGCAAGAGTTTGAGCTTCTTTTCATGGCTTTGCCACTGACTCTGTGTAACCTTGAACAAGTGGTTTAACCTGTATGTACCTCAGTTTTTACGTCTGTAAAATGGAATAATCATTACTTGAACAAAGCTGAATTGTGAGAGCGTTTGGTAAAACACTGTAAGACGCTCAGATGAAAGCCATTACCAGCTATAGTGACACAAAGGGCATGGTTTTAAGGCCACAAAAAATGTCTCCCCACAAAACTGAGAAGGTTGGGCCCAGTCCTGCAAGCACTCCTCAGGTGAAATCCTAATCCTATTGAAATTAATGGCAAAAATCCAATTGACATCAACAGAGTCTGAATTTCATCCTCCTGTAAAATGCCTGCCTATCAACTTCTCTGAGAATCCTAAAATCAGAGCACTTATAGGATCAGGCCCATTATTTATATTTTATTTTATTTTCAGTTTCAGACAGGCATTTTGTAATCTGTGTATGGTTGGTGCACTAAAATGCAATATTCAACAAAATCCCAGTGTGCAGAGATCTGTACAAATCACTGTGGCATTAAACACAAAAACATATTCAGTCTCTTTCTCAGTCACAAAAACATATTCAGATTGAATGGCTGTAAGGATAGACATTTGTTTTCCACTGTCAACTTGTGGCAAAAGCCTAGAAGCATAATGGTCTGTAGCATAAATAATCAATGATCAGTTTGGGGAATGTAACACACCTGTTGTATTTTTATGATATTTTTCCTCTGCAGACCAACTTCCCAGCTGATTATAAACATGAAAGGCCCAGTTCACTTCGGGTCACTGTTCTGCTTCAGGTTAATATCTCTTATATAGTACGTTTCATCAGTAAGTCTGCAAAGTGCTTCACAAAGGAGGTCAGTATCATTATCCCATTTTACAGGTGAGGAAACGGAGTCACAGAAAGGCAAACTGACTTGGCTAGGGTCACACAGTAGACCAGTATTCTCTGTGTCAATGGGAGTTGCACACACAAAGTGCTCACAGAATCAGGATCACTCTTTACAGCTCTGTGCAGAGAGATGACCAGATCCTCAGCTACAGTAAATCAGCATAGTTCTATTGACTTCCATGGAGCTACACCAATATACGCTAGCTGAAAGGCTGGCCCTTATTTTTAAGTGGCCTGACACTGGAGTTGTGCTGGGATACAAACGGAGAGAGGCACTGGTGAATTAGGGCCTCTAAGTTTTGTTTGTTGCACAACACATTTGTACATTGGCCTCTGGTTTATAGAATAAGGACTCAGCTGTGCAGGTACACATGGCAAAATATTTAGATTTTCATTCACTTTATTATGAATTCATGTTGAGCAAACCCAATTAGCACATAAATAACACACACTTTGAGAGCCAAGACTAAAATGCTTTCCCTTCAGCTCCAAAATCAGTAGCTTCAGAGAGCTGCTGGTATACTGTAACTGCATACCAGCCGATTCCAAGCCCGGGCCTTGGAAATCCTTTACATAAAGGTGGTTACAATAAATATTTAAAGTGGCCTGCTCAGCTCCTTACTCCAGACTTCCTGTATGACCAAGGGCAAACACTTTATCCTCAAATTTCCTATCTGTAAAATGGGGACAGAAATATTTCTCTGCCTTACTTGGCATGCTGTGAGCCACTCACACACTCTAGTATGTGATGATGCCATAGAAAGGTCTGTGAATTAATAGCCCTGGGAAAGTACCAAATAGGGTGTGCCGCATAGAGGCCCAGAATTTATTTATAGTTGAGTAAAAACTGAAATTCTGAAAAAAAGTAACAAAAATAATAATAAATAACATCCTACAGACAGAAGAGCTATGAAGTAAATAATTACTAGTGCTCATGCTGAACTCTGCTGCGCCCGCCTTCTGAAGCCTTGCTGAAAGAGTCCAGCTGTTAGCAGCATAACTTGAAATCAGTAGTGTGCTTTCAGCTGAAGTTCTAATACTAATGCAGACTAGGGTCCAGCCAGACTTATAATGAGATGTGCTCTCATGGAGTTCCACACCAGACTAACCATGTTGCACATAAAAATGCAGGAGGTGAAAAGCCTTGAGCTTTATTCAGGTTTTAATCAAATCCCTGGCTTCCTTGGACTTATTTCTTAAGAGACATATGACTATGGTGATGAGGGAGAGCTACTTCCAGATGTTGAATAGATACTGTTAATATTTTTGAGCTTTTTATATTGGAGAATCAATAAATAAATGGGCAGAAGAGGGGTCGCCTTAGTTTCTATCAGCTGAACAAAAAGTAGACTGACGAGGCCTGCTTGTAATTTCTATTTACTGGCTCTATCTTGCTCTTGAGTAGATAGAACCAAATACAAACACAAATGCGACCCACCTGCCTCAATGGGTGGGGGAAGTTGATGGGGCTGACAATGAAAGAGGACCATCCCAGCAGCAAGAGAGGAAGACAGCAGCTGAGGAACACCAGTTAATTCTTCCCCCACCCTTGGGGTTTCTGGCATCCATTGGCCAACTGGGAGGGGTGGGGGTGGAGGATGCTGAGTGGTCAGCGTTCCCCAGTTCCCAGGATTTAACCTGGTACTGGAGCCACTTTTGGCTTTGGTCCAGTAGCAAAATTTTCCAGCAGCACCACTACAGCAGTCCTCCTCAGGACACAGAGGAATACAAGTAAATGCTCCGGACACCCCCTCCCCAGGGACAGGGTATCTGCTGTGGCATGTGGGTCTGTGCACTGCCAGGGTATGGGGGGGTCTGTCCTGCCAGGGGGTGTCTTACCCTTATCCAGAAGTGGGGAATGGGCGACAGGGAATGGAGCACTTGATGATTGCCTGTTCTGTTCATTCCCTCTGAAGCACCTGGCATTGGCCACTGTCAGAAGACAGGATACTGGGCTAGATGGACCAATGGTCTGACCCAGTATGGCTGTTCTTATGTTCTAGGTGCCATATATTTGTGTTTGCTAAAATAATGCCACTCTACTTTTATTATTATGCCATCTTTGAAAATTAAAACCAAGCATTTTTAAGAGGTACAGAACAAGAAGCAGCAGCATTTTATCAGGGAGTCTTATACAAAACTGTGTTTTCTAGGGTATGAACATTAGAGCTTTTAGAAACTTTCATAAATAAGAAATGAAACCAGGCAGACTATGTGCGACCCGGTTTGCTAAAAGGTTTTAAGTGAGCACAGAGACAAATTATGACTTTAGGTGGCAGCTATGCAGAACCCAATATAACAGTTCAGCTCTTTGGTTTGGTTTCAATATGGCAATATTTGGTTTCACTTTGAGATTCTGGCTATATTCATAAAAAGAACAGGAGTACTTGTGGCACCTTAGAGACTAACAAATTTATTAGGGCATAAGCTTTCGTGAGCTACAGCTTATGCTCTAATAAATTTGTTAGTCTCTAAGGTGCCGCAAGTACTCCTTTTCTTTTTACAGACACAGACTAACATGGCTGCTACTCTGAAACCTGGCTATATTCAAAGTCATAGCAACGTGGAGTGAAATTCAGGACACAATTGAGACAGCCACCATTACTAAATGTGGGGAGAGGGTTGCTGATATATCTGGCCAGAGAAGTGAATAATTGGTCCTAGGCAGTATAAACCCATAGGAACCAGATCCAGGGGGGAATAGTTTTCTTGAATCTTTCTCTTGCAAACTTAAACTGCTATGTTTTATACACTGCACACATTTGACGGACTTAAGTGTCTTACAAAGAAGGTAACATTCATCTAAACAAAACATTTGTGCTTAACTCTCAGTCTAAAATGCTTTACTCAGAAATGTATCTCTCTATTGCTTATCCATTTTTATTTCACACACAGATTTCCATTCAACCAAAATTCCACAGGTGAAGCATGTAGAGAATCCAGTTCTTATTGTGTGTATTGGTAACAAGAATCTTAGGGCTTGTCTACATGCCATGGCAATGAGCACCAGAAGACTGATTTGTAAAGCACACCAATGTTCTGAAGTCTAACTGCCCCATGTAGATCCTGCTGGCACACTCTAAAAGGTACTTAGTTCACGTTAATGAAGTTGGACAACATTTTAGCGCATGTCAACAGGGCTTACACAGGGTAGTTAAAAGAAAAGGAGTACTTGTGGCACCTTGGAGACTAACCAATTTATTTGAGCATAAGCTTTCGTGAGCTACAGCTCACTTCATCAGATGCATACTGTGGAAAGTTTAGAAGATCTTATTATATACACACAAAGCATGAAAAAAATACCTCCTCCCACCCCACTCTCCTGCTGGTAATAGCTTATCTAAAGTGATCACTCTCCTTACAGTGTGTTAGATAAGCTATTACCAGCAGGAGAGTGGGGTGGGGGGAGGTATTTTTTCATGCTTTGTGCGTATAAAAAGATCTTCTACACTTTCCACAGTGTGCATCCGATGAAGTGAGCTGTAGCTCACAAAAGCTTATGCTCAAATAGAATGGTTAGTCTCTAAGGTGCCACAAGTACTCCTTTTCTTTTTGCGAATACAGACTAACACGGCTGTTACTCTGAAACAGGGTAGTTAGAATGCAACACATTAGAAAGCTTTACAAATCATACCCCTCTACTGCACTTTGCCAGTAATATGTAGACAAGCCCATATTTTTTAAGCAAGCAAGAAAAAAAATACTACATAAGAGTTTGCTTTTCATATCACAAGGCAAACTCAAAAGATCCAGCTCATTTTGGCAGCTGCAGTGAGAAACAACTGCAAACAGGCCTGCCTCAACCATCTCTCTCTGTTTTTTCCTCAGTAAGCATAGGTGCAAACTACAAAACCTAGGTGAGGAAAATTCTGTGTTGCTGCAGTCTACTCACCACTTTAGCTGCTAAAATTGACGGCTGGTTTTGAAGGGTTCTGAAGGTTACTGCAGTAATAATAGCCCTGTGTAATTTCAGAAACGTTTCCATCTAAGCCTCACAACATGTACTGTATTAATTCACTTAGATCCTGTAAAAATATTTGTTCAGGATGTGGCACTTTCAAACAAAAGAAAAACAGAGCACTCCTTCCCAGCTTTTTTATTTTAATACCAAATATGATATTACAATATATTTACTATATTATACTTAGGGCACAAATCATATTTTGGTCTTGTTTGCTTAGTTTTCATAGATTTGAATAAATATTCTGGTTGAATGTTCATATTGATTTTCTTGCTTATTGCATGAGAAAGCCAGCGTTTTATAAATAATGTATAATGAATTTGTTTGATGGTGAAACATGCACACAGTGAAGTTCAAATGAATGATCATCAGATTAAGAGAGTTTCAATCCTCCTTCAAAATAAATTACTGCATTTATGCAAGGATGAGAATTACATCCATTCCTAACTGTTGTAAAACTCTGTTGACAAAATTATGAGTATGACTTAAACCGAAAAAGCAAGGGATGCTCAGAGCTTATTCCTGCCATTAACTTCAGATAATGTTTTTTCTTCAAAGTGTTTTATAAACATCAGTGGCCAGATCCTGAGAGGTGCCAAGGACTCTTCATTTCCCAAATAATTAATCATCCCAACACCTATGTAGAGTAGGTGTTTTATTGTTATATCCACTTTATAAGCACTATATGCATTCTCAGATGGCTGAGAAGAGAACTTGCCCAAGGATACAGAAGTCAGCCCTGGTCTACACTGCGGGGGTGGGAATGAAGCTACGTGAATAACGTAGCTGAAGTCAACTTACTTAGATCTACTCACCGCTGTGAGTCAACTGCTGCCGCTCCCTCATTGACTCTGCCTGTGCCTCTCACGGCGGTGGAGTACAGGAGTCGATGGGAGAGTGCTCAGGGGTCAATTTATCACATCTAGCCTAGAGGAGATAAATCGATCCCTGCTGAATCGATCACTGCCCGCCGATCCGGCGGGTAGTGAAGACATACCCTCAGTGTCAAAGCCAGGTATAAACTAGGGCTGTCAATTAATCACAGCTAACTCATGCAATTAACTCAAAAAAATTAATTGCGATTAATTGCACTTATAACAATAGAATACAATATTTTTGGATGTTTTTCTACATTTTCCATATTGATTTCAATTACAATACAGAATATAAAGTGCACAGTGCTCACTTTATATTATTATTTTTAATTACAAATACATGCACTGTAAAAATGATAAACAAAAGAAATAGTATTTTTCAGTTCATCTCATACAGGTACTGAAGTTTATCGTGAAAGTGTAACTTACAAATGCAGATTTTTTTTTGGTTACATAACTGCACTCAAAAACAAAATAGTGTAAAACTTTAGAGCCTACAAGTCCACTCTGTCTTACTTCTTATTCTGCCAATTGCTAAACAAACAAGATTGTTTACATTGATGGGAGATACTGCTGCCTGCCTTCTTCTTATTTACAATGTCACCTGAAAGTGAGAACAGGCGTTCACATGGCACTTTTATAGCCAGCGTTGCAAGGTATTTACATGCCAGATATGCTAAACATTCATATGCCCCTTCCATGCCTTGGCCACCATTCCAGAGGACATGCTTCCGTGCTGATGATGCTTGTTAAAAAAAGAATGTGTCAATTAAATTTGTGACCGTACTCCTTGTGGGGAGAATTGTATGTCTCCTGCTCTGTTTTACCCGCATTCTGCATATATTTCATGTTATAGCAGTCTCAGATGATGACCTAGCACATGTTCGTTTTAAGAACACCTTCACAGCAGATTTGACAAAATGCAAAGAAGGCACCGATGTGAGATTTATAAAAATAGCTACAACACTCAACCCAAAGTTTCAGAATCTGAAGTGCCATCCAAAATCTGAGAGGGACGAGGTGTGGAGAATGCTTTTAGAAGTCTTAAAATAGCAACACTCTGATGCAGAAACTACAGAACCCAAACCACCAAAAAAGAAAATCATCCTTCTGCTAGTGGCATCAGACTCAGATGATGAAAATGAACATGCGTCAGTCTGCACTGCTTTGGATAGTTATCAAACAGAACCTATCATCAGCATGGAAGCATGTCCACACATCTGGCACGTAAATATCTTGCAACACGAGCTACAACAGTCCCATGCAAACTCCTATTCTCACTTTCAGGTGACATTATAAACAAGAAGCAGGCAGCATTATCTTCTGCAAATTGTAACCAATCTTGTTTGTCTGAGTGATTGGATGACCAAGAAGTAGGACCAAGAAGTATGACCGAGTAGACTTGTAGGCTCTAAAGTTTTACGTTGTTTTGTTTTTTTGTGCAGTTATGTAACCCCCCAAAAATGTAATTTTTTGTACATAATTCTACATTTGTAAGTTCAACTTTCATGATAAAGAGATTGCACTACAGTACTTGTATGAGGTGAATTGAAAAATAATTTTTTTTGTTTTTTACAGATATTACAAATATTTGTAATAAAAAATAAATATAAAGTGAACACTGTACATTCTGTATTCTGTGTTGTAATTGAAATCAGTATATTTGAAAATGCAGTAAACATCCAAAAATATTTAAAATAGATATTATTCTATTGTTTAACAGCGCGATTAATTTTTTTAATCACTTGACCGCCCTAGTATAAACACATTGTTCCTGAGAAACAGATCTGCTGAGGACAATCCAGGTCCTGAAGGAGGAACTGGCCCTCCAGATAGCCGAGGCCCAATTCACTGGGGGCTTTCACAGACCTGTTAACTTGTTCAAAGAAGAGCCAGTAGGAATTCAGCCCACATTTGCAACAGTTTAAACACTTCAGCTGAATCTGGAGGACGTTTTGAGCAACCAAGGATGTAAGTTCTTACTGTAATTGTAAACTCTTTGAGACAGTATGATAATGTGTATAAACCCTGCACCAGGCAGGAAGAGGTTAAGGATTTGCTCTGGGCTGGAGTGACCCTGTCCCACCCTACCTGCAAGTCAAGTCAAGAGTAGAGGAGCTGTTTAAGAGGGAGGGAGCTCAGCTCCAAGAGGAGAACAGAGTTCTGAGGTTTCCAGGTCCCAGGAGGAGACCTGGCAGAGAGCAGAGACTATGCCCTTGCTTAAAAGAACGCCAAAAGTCCCCTGAGAGGAAGAGGGCTGGTGAACAAGGAGACTTTGAGCCTGTCCAAGGTGCCACTGAAAGAAGAGAAGCCAGTGGTCCAGCTGAGATTGACTGTATACTTCTTTTTCCTTCATTTTCCTGCTCCTAATTAGTTTGTGTGTTCCCTCAGAACCCCAGAAGGGGTAAACATCCAAAGGTATTTGGCTGGAGGGCTGAGATTCATCCCCTTCAGGGTGCTGCTGAGTGCCCCATTCGATTAACCAGGCCTGGTGTGATTTGTGGAGTGGTTATGGGTTCTTGGTCCTTCACAGCCACCAAAGAGGACCGGGTTGTGTTGCAGTGGGGAGCTTCATAAAAGTGGCCCAAACTGAAGGAATTTTGAAAATGGGATGCTGAAGTAAAAATTCAGCAGCAACTAAACTTTAGGGTTCGGCACAGAACAGAAACAGTATCTGAACTGAGACTAGGGAACAAAGTTTGGCTCAAAAGCTCCCAGCCATTTGGAACTGTTTGGAACTTGGCAGAAAATCCCTGATCCTACCTAGTGGAGACTCCAAAAGGACTTCTCCAAAAGAATGAGGTTCATTTTCAATATTTCCCAAACAACAATGAGAGGATCAGGGATCCGCAGGTTCTCTGTCAGGAAGTGAGCCCACTCCACCGGAAACTCCACACACAAACTCAACAGAAGTGAGAACATGGTCTGGAAGACTAATCAGGCCCTCACAAAGACTGGCTCTTTAGAGTACTGCTCATGACTATTTAAATGCAATTGATAAGGGGCCGTAGTAATGGAAATAGTTTTAAGGAATTTTAAGTTTACTCTGAATTGTTGTGTATATATACACATACTCATTTGAAATTTAAGTTTTAATAATTTATTGTAAAGAAAAGGAGATGTTGTGTGGTTATAGAGTTCCTAGTCCTCCAAAGTTATCAGAGAAGACCAGGATGTGTTACAGTGGAGAGCTTAACAAATGTTGTGACTTCCTGGTTAGGAATTTCTCTCGCTGCTGCTGCTGAAGGTGTGGTTCTTTATGTTTATGTCCTCATACTACATCCCAAAGAGGCACTGTTGAAGGACCAGAACACTATTAGGCTGGGACCATCTTTTCATTAGGAATGTGTATAAAGCCTAGCATAATGGGGCCCCAGTCCCTGATCGGGGTTTAAGTACTACCACAACACAATGGGTAATTACAATTTATGCTTGACATCAAAACCATACCAAATTCATGGTTTCACATACATCCAATGAGAAACGAAGTTGGGTAGTTTTGTGTTTCATTTTGAGAGTCACTGGAACCTAAAACTAAGCAGATCTCAAGGGGCACAAACCTAGGCAGATCAAACAAAACCACTTGCAAATTGAAACAGCAGGGTCTCACACAGATAGATCTATATAGAGGTTCTCTCTTAGCCCTGGTCTACACTAGGAGTTGAGGTCAAATTTAGCAGCGTTGATGAGCTGCATGCCATTTTAGGGGGGTCAGCCACCACTACCCCAGCTGTGTTGTTTGACTCCTTCAATGGAGATGGAGGCAACACGGAAGCAGGTTTTGGGGACGAGGAAGATGATGATGATGAGGAGGTTGTAGATAGCTCACAGCAAGCAAGTGGAGAAACCAGTTTTCCTGACAACCAGGAAATGTTTCTCACCCTGGACCTGGAGCCAGTACCTCCCGAACCCACCCAAGTCTGCCTCCCAGACCCACCAGGCAGAGAAGGGACCTCTGGTGAGTGTACCTTTTAAAATAGTATACATGGTTTAAAAGCAAGCATGTTTAATGATTAATTTGCCCTGGCATTCGCGGCTCTCCTGGATATACTCCCAAAGCCTTTGCAAAAGGTTTCTGGGGAGGGCAGCCTTATTCCGTCCACCATGGTTACCACTCCACTTTACCACTCCAGGCCAGTAGCACATACTCGGGAATCATTGTAGAACAAAGCATTGCAGTGTATGTTTGCTGGCATTCAAACAACATCCGTTCTTTATCTCTCTGTGTTATCCTCAGGAGAGTGATATCATTCATGGTCACCTGGTTGAAATAGGGTGCTTTTCTTAAGGGGACATTCAGAGGTGCCCGTTCCTGCTGGGCTGTTTGCCTGTAGCTGAACAGAAATGTTCCCCGCTGTTAGCCACGGGGAGGGTGGAGGGTGGAGGGGTTAGCCATGCGGTGGGGGGAGGCAAAATGCTACCTTGGAATGAAAGCACATGTGCTATGTATGTAATGTTAACAGCAAGGTTTACCATGAAAGAGTGTACCCATTGTTCCATAAAATGTGTCTTTTTAAATACCACTGTCCCCTTTTTTTCTCCACCAGCTGCATGTGTTTCAAGGATCACAGGATCTTCTCCTTCCCAGAGGCTAGCAAAGATCAGAAGGCTAAAAAAAATGCACTCACTCTCTGAGCTCATGCTGTCCTCCCACACTGACAGAGCACAGACGAATGCATGGAGGCAAATAATGTTAGAGTGCAGGAAAGCACAAAATGACTGGGAGGAGAGGTGGCGGCTGAAGAGAGTAAGTGGCGGGCTGAAGAGAGGGCTGAAGCTAAAAGGTGGCAGCAGCGTGATGAGAGGAGGCAAGATTCAATGCTGAGGCTGCTAGAGGATCAAACTAATATGCTCCAGCATATGGTTGAGCTGCAGGAAAGGCAGCTAGAGCACAGACCACCGCTACAGCCCCTGTGTAACCAACTACCCTCCTCCCCAAGTTCCATAGCCTCCTCATCCAGACGCCCAAGAACGCGGTGGGGGGGCCTCCAGCCACCCAGCCACTCCACCCCAGAGGATTGCCCAAGCAACAGAAGGCTGGCATTCAATAAATTTTAAAGTTTTAAACTTTTAAAGTGCTGTGTGGCCTTGTCCTTCCCTCCTCCACCACCCCTCCTGGTGCTTCTCTCCTCCACCACCCGGGCTACCTTGGCAGTTATTCTCCTACTTGTGTGATGAATGAATAAAGAATGCATGAATGTGAAGCAACAATGACTTTATTGCCTCTGCAAGTGGTGATCAAAGCGAAGAGGGGAAGGTGGTTAGCTTACAGGGAAGCAGAGTGAACCAAGGGGCGGGGGGTTTCATCAAGGAGAAATAAACAGAAGTGTCACACAGTACCCTGGCCAGTCATGAAACTGGTTTTCAAAGCTTCTCTGATGTGCACCTCTCCCTTCTGTGCTCTTCTAACCACCCTGGTGTCTGGCTGCGATTTGCCTCAACCTCCCAACCCGCCTTAAATGTCTCTCCCTTACTCTCACAGATATTGTGGAGCACACAGCAAGCAATAGTAACAGTGGGAATATTGGTTTCTCTGAGGTCTAACCGAGTCAGTAAACTGCACCAGCGCACTTTTGAATGTCCAAATGCACATTCTACCACATTCTGCACTTGCTCAGCCTGTAGTTGAACAGCTCCTTACTACTAGCCTGGCCATACACGAGCCATGGCATTGAGGGGTAGGCTGGGTCCCCAAGGATAACTATATTTCAACATCCCCAATGGTTATTTTCTGGTCTGGGAATAAAGTCTCTTCCTGCAGCTTTTGAAACAGACCAGAGTTCCTGAAGATGCAAGTGTCATGTACCTTTCCCGGCCATCCCACGTTGATGTTGGTGAAATGTCCCTTGTGATCCACCAGTGCTTGCAGCACTACTGAAAAGTACCCCTAGTGGTTTATGTACTCGCCGGCTTGGTGCTCCGGTGCCAAGATAGGGATATGGGTTCCGTCTATGGCCCCACCACAGTTAGGGAATCCCATTGCAGCAAAGCCATCCACTATGACTTGCACATTTCCCAGGGTCACTACCCTTGATATCAGCAGATCTTTGATTGCGTTGGCTACTTGCATCACAGCAGCCCCCACAGTAGATTTGCCCACTCCAAATTGATTCCCGACTGACCGGTAGCTGTCTGGAGTTGCAAGCTTCCACAGGGCTATTGCCACTCGCTTCTCAACTGTGAGGGCTGCTCTCATCTTGGTATTCATGCACTTCAGGGCAGGGGAAAGCAAGTCACAAAGTTCCATGAAAGTGCCCTTACGCATGCGAAAGTTTCACAGCCACTGGGAATCGTCCCAGACCTGCAACACTATGCGAACCCACCAGTCTGTGCTTGTTTCCTGGGCCCAGAATCGGCGTTCCATGGCAGGACCTGCCCCATTACCACCATGATGTCCAAATTGCCAGGGCCCATGCTTTGAGAGAAGTCTGTGTCCATGTCCTCATCACTCTCGTCACCGCACTGACGTCGCCTACTCGCCCGGTTTCGCTTTGCCAGGTTCTGGTGCTGCATATACTGCTGGATAATGTGCGTGGTGTTTAATGTGCTCCTAATTGTCAAAGTGATCTGAGCAGGCTCCGTGCTTGCTGTGGTATGGTGTCTGCACACAAAAAAGGTGCGGAACGATTGTCTGCCGTTGCTCTGACGGAGGGAGGGGTGACTGATGACATGGCTTACAAAGAATTAAAATCAACAAAGGGGGCGGCTTTACATCAAGGAGAAAGAAAAGTAACTGTCACACAGAATGGCCCCCTCAAGGATTGAACTCAAAACCCTGGGTTTAGCAGGCCAATGCTCAACCCACTAAGCTATCCCTCCCTCTAGTATTTCAGGCAGGACTGAATCTCCATTAAAGTTTTCAAGGTGCCCCTGACAGACTTCACCAAAATCATTGTCGGCCATTGATTTCACGGAGGGGGGGATGGGGGAGCAAATGAATACAAAACAAATCTGGTCTATTTCTTGTTTTGATCCACTCCATCTATCTTTTACATCTTTGGCTGGCAGCAGACGGTGCAGTAGGACTGCTAGCCAGCCTCATCTCCTGCCTGCTCACCATAAGATGGTACAATAGGACTGCCTGCAGGACTAAAGAGAATGACCTGGTTGACTCATTCCTAATTTAGTCCCTGCTCCCATGTCTGCCCAGGCGCTCCTTACCGACCTTACTGAGGCGGCCAGGAGCACCTCGGAAACGATGACGATGGTTTTCAGGCCTATTGCACCTTCTGCTGTCACAAGGCAATGGGTTGCTGCTGCTGTGTAGCAATGCAGTACTGCGTCTGCCAGCACCCACGAGACATACGGTGACAGTGAGCTGAGAGGGCTCCATGCTTGCCATGGTATGGTGTCTGCACAGGTAACTCATGAAAAAAGGAGCGAAACGATTGTCTGCCATTGCTTTCATGGAGGGAGGGCCTGACGACATGTACCCAGAACTACCCGTGACAATGTTTTAGTCCCATCAGGCATTGGGATCTCAACCCAGAATTCCAACGGGCGGCGGAGACTGCGGGAACTGTGGGATAGCTACCCACAGTGCAACAATCCGGAAGTCGATGCTAGCCTCAGTGCTGTGGAAGCACTCCGCCGAGTTAATGCACTTAATGCACTTAGAGCATTTTGTGTGGGGACACAAACAATCAATAATATAAAAACGATTTCTAAAAAAACGACTTCTATAAATTCCACCTAATTTTGTAATGTAGACATACCCTAAGGAAGAAAAATGACAAGCTATCTCCCCTTTCCATTTTCTCCTTTGATTTTAGTTGAAGTAACTTTCCCTTCCCACACACTCCCTAACGTCTTATAAACACAATAAAAAAGGAACTGTGTGTGTAATTTGCTGAAGTCACATTTAGCACAGAATACAAACAAATAAATTAAAAAGTGACAGGCAATTTTTGACTTATTTTAGCTACACTGACTTATATTTATTTTGGTTTTTCTTCTTTAAATGCACATACCGCCACTTTTCCTCTCCAAATTCTAGGCCCGCATCAGGACTTTCCAAAAGGATAGCTTATAATCAAACTAAAACCATGCCATACAGCAAGCTGAACTGAGGCAATAAGTCAGATCTTCGGCTGGTGGAAATCTGCATAGTTCTGTCTAAGTCAATGGATCTACATCAGTTTATGCCATCTGAAGAAACAGCCCTATTGACATGCAATTTGTGGCTTTGCTAAAGCCAGAAACATTTTCAGGAGGGTTTGACATAGGTCATAGAACTGCAAAGCAAAGGAAAAAAGAAACTAAGTGTTTAGCTATCAGTTCAGAGAGTAGCATCTAAGGAGAAACCAGCCAGACCTATGTACAGCAAAAGAGTGTGACTGTCTGACCATACCAGGAAATGTGGTTTTCCCACTCCTCAAGGTACTGTAGGTTTATAGTATAATGTTATAGGGCGTTCATTTTGAGCTTTCAATTTGCAATTGCAGCAGCTTTTGGAAATTTTAGTTTTTGGTTTTCTATGTCCTTTTCTAAACGTACCTTTTGCCATTGATATTTTTTCCTTCCCTTCCCCCCTGCCCAATGCAATGTAGAAAAAAGTTAGTTTAAAATCAAGCACGTTTGTAATAATGAATTAGCTTTTCACCTCCAGCAGAAAACTAGGTTGAAACCACAACTGAGAACACAAGTAAGAGAGCCTACTCCTGTTGAAGTGAATGGCAAAACTTGCATTGATTCCAGGGGGAGCAATATCATACCTCAGGACGAATTAGTTGTTTTTCATCCTCTGCCTCTTCCCCCAATGTGTCCACAGTACAAAGACACCACCCCAGTTTGGCCCGTTTGACAGTTTCTGCTGAACAGTGTTTTAGGGCTGTAATGGCACTGAGGGCACTGTAAATGGGCAGAAACGTTTTGATGCAGCTCAGGTGAAAAATAATGTGAAGAGTAGCAGCTAGCGTTATGTCTAGCCAGAGCAGGTGCTATCCATTCCTCATTTTCATAAGTACCGATCTCTAAGCAATTGATTCTGGCCCTCACCCCTGTCCAGCACTTTGGTGACCACTCCACAGGTTTCAGAGCCCAAGCTCCCTCCCAAGCCTGACCAGCAAGGGCATAGTTATTTTTAACACCCTAGTACAAGCTCTAGTCTGTGGATTTAGACTCTGAGATGTGCTGCCATGGCTGCAGCTTGCTCTGTAGACTTACTTAGGGGTCACTGTGGGTCAGGAGCGTGTGCCAGCCCAAGCACAACAGCAGTGTAGGAACGATGTAAGCAGCCCTGTGCTGTCCCCCGTCTTTCAGTCCCACGCACAGGGCGTGGGGCTGGCGTGAGGAGCGGGGATGGATGACAGCACTCAGAGGGATACTGGGCTAGAGAGTAGCCTAGAGGCAGCCCAGATACAGCAGTCAAAAGTTAGCCACCTTTGTTTATCTCCCCGGGGCATTGTGCCTTCTAAATTTTTGTATTCTAAATTTGCTTTATTCTTCAGGAAGGCAGTGTAGTCTAATGGCTAAAGCAGTGGTCTGGGAGGCAGGACTCAGATACTATTCTTGTCCGCCATTCTTGTTCCATAGGATCTTGGGGTAAATTACACAACCACTCTGTGCCTCAGTTTCCCTTCATGTAAAATGTGTAAGGGGGGGTGTATTATAATGCATACAAACACATATATAATTACCTACTTATAGCGCATATACATAATTCACAAGTGTATTCTAAAACTAAATTAATGTTGAAGGTCTTTGAAATCAGAAGATGAAAGGCACAGAGCAAAATATTAATTATTAATTCTTATGACACAAACTTAAAACCACATTCAAAAAAGGGGGAAAGTGCAAGGAAATTACTGGATAAAACTCAGACACAGATTCAGAGCACAGAAGGAGGGAAAGAAAATCCAACAAAAATAAGGATCCTTTTCTACTAAAACAATCACTGAAACTATGATGTAATTCACTTATGAAATGGCAAGGTTGACGGTGCAGATCAGGTGTCTCCTTAAGTGTAACCATACCATGTAATTAATATCAGCAGTCATAGAAGCTGGCGTTTATGGTTGAGTTGCCTTTCTTACTGCTGTCAGTCAATTGTGCTATAATCTCAAGTCTGAGCGACACAGGCCAAGAAGTGCACAGAGCTCTTATTGTACGGAATGCATTGTATGCGGAAGCAGACCGTGCTTTCTGGTAAGGGAGGGGGCAACAAGGCAATTATGGGAGGGTGGGCTGGGTGAAAAAATAGTGCAGGAATAGCACTGCTTATTATTATAGCTTGGCTCTGCAAGCAGAGAACTTTCCAGGACCATTTCCAGCCTATGCAGGAGACAGTCTTCTCTCCTGCTTAATCTGGAATGGCTGGGACTTCATCATGCCCTGTCATATTAGTCATCATCACTTTCCCTATGTTATATACTTTTCCATCAAAAATCAAAAAAAGAAAAGAAAGAAACAATTGTGACAAAGTTCCTCCTCTACCTTGGTGCGTCCTGCACTTATTGGCGGATTTTGCTCACCTCAGAGATTCAAGGCAGCCCTCAGTTTGGCCACTTTCATGGCTCAAATCTGCTGTTCACTCAGATAACCTCATCGCTGGCCAGCATGGGGGAAAAAAGAGTAAGAACAATCCCCACAGATTCTGCTGATCCACCATGTGGGTTGGGGACCAGCTCAGAGACCTTCACCTCTGGTGGAAGATCCTGTGTTGGGTCAGGAGTTGGGAGGTTTGCGGGGAGCCGAGGGCCCTGTGGACTGCAGCTGTCTAGAGTGCCTTCTGGAACAGCTGCATGACAGCTACAATTCCCTGGGCTACTTTCCCTTGGCCTCCTCCCAACACCCTCTTTGTCCTCACCACAGGCCCCTCCTCCTGATGTCTGTTAACACTTGTACTCCTCAGTCCTTCAGCAGCACATCCTCTCACTCCCAGCTCCTTATGCGCACACCTCACTAACAGCCTTTTTAAACCAGGTGTCCTGATTAGCCTTAATTAATTGTAGCAGCTTCCCAATTGGCTACAGGTGTCCTAATTAGCCTGCCTGCCTTAATTAGTTCTAGAAAGTTCCTGAGTGTTCTGGAATAGTCCCTGTTATCTTACCCAGGGAAAAGGGACCTGCTTAACCTGGAACTAATGTATCTACCTTCGACCACTCTCTTGTAGCCATCTGGCCTGACCCTGTCACACAATGTGGCTCAATCAACTGTTTCAAAATATAAAAAACAACCGCCACCAAAACAGCAAATATAATTAAACCTAAATCCAACTTAAAACATTTTTTGGAAGTCATACAACTCCTGCCTACGAAGAGCTGCTATTTTCTGGGGGAGGCGGGGAGGGAAAAGCATATATCTGAACAAACAACAACAAAAATAATTATTTTGAACTGCTGGTTCCTCCCGTTTTATTTTAATAAACTTTCCAAGTACTGATTTAATGTCAATCCAGCTTTATTAAAGGTTCATTAGGGGATTAAGAGAGATTTGAAACTGAGCCCAATGTAGTCAGCAGAGTCAAGTTCCAAGTGGCCACTCAGCAAATAAAAACTGTACCATGCTGGCAGTATTTTGAGGAATCAGCCAATAAAATTGGGTTATGTTTCTAAACACATTTTTTTCTAGCAATAAGTTGAAATTCCGCTTTCAGCCAACAGCCTGGTTCATAGGCCCTACCAGCCCTTGTGAAACTTGTTCCTTTTTTGTGATAATTTTCCTAGAGATCATTATTTCAATATATCTATGATTGTTATTCTGAGTTACCCTATATATATATACATATAACAAATGCACAAGTATAATGTGGGTTCAATATATTATGGAGTCAGAAACATCTTCATTGAGCTCTAAATCATACCTGAACTTGCTGATTGGGGAGGGATTATCTTTTCACTGTAGATTTTACAGGCCCCAGAACACTCGGGCTCCAATCCTTGATTGATTGGGGCCACTGGGCCCTTCTGCAATATAAATCATAACAGTATTATGTACTTGTCTATCTGCGATTCATTGACTGACTGTACGTGTCCAGTCTTTGGACCACAAAATACCCACTTCTGAGTCTTGATTCTAACTAGGTACCTATACAGCCTCTATCATTGTAATATAGGGGCACCTGCTGTCTGTGCAGGACACACAGAGCAAGTCCTGAAAACGGAGGATGACTGCTAATTTTTTCATCTCACATTTGAACTTCTCACCACTAGGATTTGTTTTCTTTTCTACTGGTGCTCCCAGTCAAGTAATATCCACCTGACAGCCCTCTTCAGTGGTATAAGCAGGATACTGTTGCCAGGAGTTTGATTATGTATGATACAGATTAATAATCCACCAATATCTCTAATATCATATCAGCTACACTGGTGCTCAGGGACCAATTATGGGCTAAGGCCACCTCAGTGCCACCAGACTTGTGCTCTCCTGAGTCCCACCTCAGATGCCCCACCAGGTGGTGAGCTATGCAAGGGGCTTGACTGAAGGCCAAGGTAGAGTGCACCCCATATTGACGGTTCTGTCCTTTTCCTTCCTGAAAGAATTTCCTTCATTGGAGCAAGACCTTAAGGGCCAGAGAGAGATTTTCAAAAGCCAGCTTGACATAAGAATCTTTTACATTCATAGCATACATACAAAGAATTAGATAAAAACATAAATATTCTTGCAGGAAGGTTGCAACATAGCACTGCTTTATTTCTCAGCCCTGGTCTACAGTACGAGTTTAGGTCGAATTTAGCAGCGTTAGGTCAATTTAACCCTGTACCCGTCCACACAACCAAGCCTGTTTTGTCAACTTAAAGGGCTCTTAAAATTAATTTCTGTACTCCTCCCCGACGAGGGGTTTAGCGTTAAAATCGACCTCACTGGATCGAATTTGGTGTAGTGTGGATGCAATTCGACGGTATTGGTCTCTGGGAGCTATCCCAGAGTGCTACATTGTGACCACTCTGGACAGCACTCTCAACTCAGATGCACAGGCCAGGTAGACAGGAAAAGCCCCAGGAACTTCTGAATTTCATTTCCTGTTTGGTCAGCATGGTGACCATGCAGTCCCAGAATCGCAAAAGAGCTCCAGCATGGTCCGAAAAGGGGGTACTGGATCTAATCAATGTATGGGGAGAAGAATCCGTGCAGGCAGAAATCTGTTCCAAAAGATGAAATGCCAATATATATGCCAAAATCTCCAAGGGCATGATGGACAGAGGCTACAAGAGGGACACACAGCGGTGCCGCATGAAAATTAAAGAGCTCAGGCAAGCCTGTCAAAAAACAAGAGGCAAACAGCCGCTCCGGGTCAGAGCCCCTTACATGCCACTTCTATGATGAGCTGCATGCAATTCTAGGAGGGGCCCATACCACTACCCTACCACTGTCCGTGGACACCTGCAAGTGGGGAGTCTCACGCAACAGGGATGAGGATTTGGAGGATGAGGAAAATGAGGAGGAGGAGGAAGATAGCGCACAGCAGGCAAATGGAGAAACCGTTTTCCCCAATAGCCAGGAACTGTTCATCACCCTGGAGCTAATACCCTCCCAACCTCCCAAGGCGGGCTCCCAGACCATGAAGCCGGAGAAGGCACCTCTGGTTAGTGTACCTTTGTAAATATAATACAGGGTTTAAAAGCAAGCGTGTTTAATGATTAATTTGCCCTGAAGACTTGGGATGCATTCATGGCCAGTATAACTACTGGAAAAGTCTGTTAACGTGTCTGGGGATGGAGCGGAAATCCTCCAGGGACATCTCTATGAAGCTTTCCTGGAGGTACTCTAAAAGCCTTTGCAGAAGGTTTCTGGGGAGGGCAGCCTTATTCCATCCTCCATGGTAGGACACTTTACCACGCCAAGCCAGTAGCAAGTAGCCTGGAATCATTGCAGAACAAAGCATTGCAGCGAATGGGCCCAGGCTTTGGTGGCATTCAAGCAACATCTGTTCTTTGTCTCTCTGTGTTAGCCTCAGGAGATCGATATCATTCATGGTCACCTGGTTGAAATATGGGAAATTTGTTCCTGCTGGGCTGTTTGCCTTTGGCTAAAAAGAAATCCCCCCGTTAGCCACACGGTGTGGGGAGGCCTGTTCATGCTGAGCTGTTCGTGTTTGGCTGACAGGAATCTTCCCTGATACTTCCCACCTGGTGGGGGGGGGGGGAGCGATCATCCCAGAGAATTGGGGGGAGGGGTTGTGTTGTGCTGCACATTCACCCTAAAACCACAGCCCCTCCTTTTAAATGGCCAACCCAACAGGCTTTGCTTGGTATGGGAAAGAAGGGCGCTGCTGTTTGAAACCATTCCCACATGTTATGAAGGTTGAAGAAGCCGAAACCCTTTGCCTTACCATGGCTGCCTGCAAGCCGAATTCTGTTGCCAGCCTAGTGTGTGTGATGGCTACTTGGATCACAGCAGCCCCCACCGTAGATTTACCCACTCCAAATTGATTCCCAACTGACCGGTAGCTGTCTGGCACTGCAAGCTTCCACAGGGCTATCGCCACTCGCTTCTCAACTGTGAGGGCTGCTCTCGTCTTGGTATTCTTGAGCTTCAGGGCAGAGGAAAGCAAGTCACAAAGTTCCATGAAAGTGCCCTTACACATGCGAAAGTTTCACAGCCACTGGGAATCATCCCAGACCTGCAACACTATGCAGTCTCACCAGTCTGTGCTTGTTTCCCGGGCCCAGAATTGGCATTCCACGGCAGGAACCTGCCCCATTACCACCATGATGTCCAAATTGCCAGGGCCCGTGCTTTGAGAGAAGTCTGTGTCCATGTCCTCATCACTATTGTGATCGCGCTGTTGTCGCCTACTTGCCTGCTTTTGCAGGTTCTGCACATACTGCAGGATAATGCATGAGGTGTTTACAATGCTCACAACAGCAGCGGTGAGCTGAGCAGGCTCCATGCTTGCCATGGTATGGAGTCTGCAGGAGAGCAGGAAAGCAGAGTTGCTGCGGAAGTGGTGCATGAAGATGGTTAGCAGTCGTACTGCACCATCTGCTGACAGCAGCATCCAGGACACAACAGCAGCGGTGATGGTGAGATGAGATGAGCGGGCTCCATGCTTGCCGTGGTATGGCATCTGCATGGAAAAAAGGCGCAAAACGATTGTCTGCCATTGCTTTCACGAAGGGAGGGGCAACTGACGACATGTACCCAAAACCACCCGTGACAATGTTTTTGCCCCATCAGCCATTGGGAGCTTAACCCAGAATTCCAATGGGCGGCAGAGACCGCGGGAACTGTGGGATAGCTACCCAGAGTGCACCAATCTGTAAGTTGATGCTAGCCACAGTAGTGAGGACGCACTCCGCCGACTTAATGTGCTTATGGGGACATACGCAATCGACTGTATAAAATTGATTTCTAAAAATCGACTTCTATAAAATTGACCTAATTTCGTAGTGTAGACATACCCTTAGAGTCCAGAACGATAACACCCGAGAACCCAAAAACAGAGAGGAAAAAGAGGCTGCTCCCTAAGGCTCCCACAGGCAGCGAGGCACAACTCATCCTACCTTGATTTAAGCTGGCTCCTTGCAGATTGGCTGTCTGCTGACTGACTCAGATGATCCAGATCACATGACTTCTCTCAGAGCTCCAAAACCTGCAAGCAAGACCAGGAAATCCCTCACTCTTAAAGTGATAGCTTGTCATGTTTAACACAGTTTCCAGTACACCACAGTACCTAACCCACACAGCCTTTGGCCTCCTAGTTCATGGTCATCTCACTGTCTTTATGTTATGCATTTAGGCCTCTGTAGATTTTGGAGGGCAGAAAGGGGTGGAAGCTAAGAAGAAACAACTCACCATACCATCAGTAACCTTAGGACTCCACAAATTTCCAAATAAAACTTCATGTGAAATCTAACGCTTCTAAAAGTAGAATTGTCTCTCACAGAAACCCTTCTGAAAGGGGGAAGGGGAAGGGGAAGCAGAAGAGATCCTGAGGGAGCCATGTTACCAGAGGGAAAGGTTGGGGAGCGGAGCAGTGTGGATGTGCATGCTTTCTGTGCAGAGGTTTGAAGCTAGGCAAGGATGGCTCCTAATTTCCCTGCCTCATTCTGAGAGACCGGTCATCCTCTGCTCCAAGGGGAAAATAGCTCCAGCTTTCTAGGGTTCTGCCCCTCCCCTGGATTTTTCTGCAAGACGGTTTTCCTGGGGTTTCTTAGGTGTTCTTAATAATGCAGATAGTAACTCCTGAAATGAATTTGAGTTATTACAAAACTTGTACACGTTTTGTTTAGTCTCGCAACCTCTCGTTCATGTAATCAAAAGAACAACATACCTCACCTGCTATAAATTGGTATAGCTACATTCAGGTCAAGAAAGCCATGCTGATTTACAGCAGCTAAGAATCAGGCATGTACTGAGATACCTAGGAGAGAAGAGGCTAGAAGGATCCAGAGATGCCTCCATTTATCCACTTTTTTCACATTTCGGACAGGTTTAGCAAAATGTTACAAGCAGCTGGGCACCCTTTTCAAAGCCATATTTAACTCCCAGAAGTCATAATAGGCTGAAGACTACAGAATTTGCTGCCGAGAAAACAGACCAATATACTGTACAGTTTTAATGTCATATCATAATTGTCATGGAGGAAGATGCTTCTGTCCCTGGGAAAAGAAAAGCATCAAATTAGGCCGTCTCCAGGTTGCAGAAATTGAGGCTATCATAGATTAGAAGTTATTATTTATTGTTTATCATTTTCTGTGTACTGTCTGGGCCAAATTCATCCCATCTATAAGGCCTTTGACTTCAGTGGTGTTACACCAATGGTGAATTTGGCTCTGTATGCATATGAGTAAAACCACATTCTGAGGGTTCAGAGAATTGGGAAAAACAAGTGAGGACATTATGGGTTGCAGTTGTTTTAGGATATTGCCTTCAATGGTCAGAACTACTGTGACAGTTTCATGTGATTATAGCAACAGGGAACTGCATGAGTTTGGATCAGACTGTTATCAGTTCATATAAACTGTGTTTGAATAATCCCCTGTGCTAGACTTTTTTCCTCTTTTTTTATTACAAAAAATTGTGAATGTCAAGGTAATGAAGAACAATCACCACAGAATATTGTTAATGCTGGTCGAGGGAGAAAGAAATCAGTGACACATGAATTGAAGTTTCTGTTTCCTTGCTTTATCCAAGTAACAGAGGTTTCTGTTGACTGGATTTGGTGTCACAAAAATCTAGTTCACTACAATTGAGACTCGCCTTGAGACACAGTATCATAAATTGCAATGGGTAATGGCCTCAAACAGCACTATTTATTTCAGTTGGGCTACTTGAAGTGTATGGGAATATACAATATGATTAAGTGAGGCAGAATCTGGCACATAATATGAACTATCTTAAAAGTGGAATCCGTGACCCTAATCTAAGAAACTGTCTCTCCCTGCAAGATACTGCTGCTGTGATCTATGGAGGTATCTAAGCTGAAGCCCTATTGGTATAAAAATGGGGGGGAGGGATGCCAACAAGGCATGCTCAGAAAAGTCTGATCTGTTGGAATGCATCCCTCTCTTGATCCATAATATCTGGAGTTTCTTAAGCTTCAGTACACTGCATCTTTTCTCCTTGGCTTATGAGGTACAGGAGGATGGCTAAGGGGAGGGACTCAGAAGGTATAAGTTCCTAATATTTTTGCTATAACTGGAGTATTGCATTTCTGAAAATGTTAGAGAAGCCTGTGCATTTACTTGTAATAACTACATTTTAAAAGCATGTGAAGAGCACTCACATCTTCGGATGGGCTTGTTCTTCCTCAGCCCCTTAATTGTATAAATTGTAATAAGAAACTTGACCTTTCATCATCAAGATGCAGAGTTCTGTATTCACCCCTGAAGTTATAAATCACATTCTGCTTTGATTTCTGAATGGATCAAACCATGGAAAGTTGCATTTGAGAAGTCTGACAATTCTTCGACTATAGTCAAGGAATTTTCTCTTCACCTACTAAAAACTGGAAATTGTGTTCTCCATTTTCTTCACCTTGAACCTTTCAAGTGAAACCACCCACAGTGAAATGAAATGAAGAGAACTCATATGAAAGTTATTTGTAATTGAAACAGATATCAGACGGTGATTAGGAAAGTGATTGAATGACACTGTCTGGGAAGAGATTTTTATTTATTTATATAAAAACTTGTGTACAACATATACCACAATATAGCAGATGTCAGATAGCGGATAGGAGACCCAGTTTTCAAAATAAAGATACTTATCTTAATCAGCATGTTGAAGAAAGATGTGTCGATAATGCTCAGAAACAAATGCCATCATACAAACCAAGAGTTAATTACTTCTCCTTCCTTCCTCAGATAACTTTATGCTTTGTGTTGCCTAATTTAAATTGTAAAATCTTCATAGCTTTTCTAATCTGAAAATTATGGCACTATATACATGTTTAATAAATAACAACAGCACAGATGGACCTACGCCACGGAGTTCAGATCCAGTTATGAACTTTCCCATAGCTCAAGAGAATTCAGATCCAGGGGATTGTTTCAGGCCCATCTATAGAAACAAACAAGAAAACAGCGTATTTTCATGAAAGGGTTTGAGTTTCTCAATCATGCTTATATTTCTCTTCAAGGAAGAAACAAAGACCCTTTTGAAACACAGCCAGTAACAATTTTATCTAGCTGTTGTAGGTATATTGTACCAAAGAATAACTGTCCCTAAGAGTACGTCTACACTGCACCCTTTTTTCAATAGCAGGTAGTGTACATACATGTGTAGTCCCCCCTAGCATGGGTATGAACAGCAATGTAGCCAGTGAGGCACGGTTTAGATGAGTAAAGACATGTGAGAAGGATGTGGGTATGTACTTGCATACATACTCTACAAGCTGTGCCTCTCCGACTATACTCCTATTTTTAGCCATGTAGTGTCCTGCTGCCTCCCCACTGCTGGAGCCTTTCCCCACATCAGGAAAGGCTCCAGCAGGGGGGAATTCTCTGGCAGGAGGGAGGTCGTTGGGAAAGACTCCAGCAGCTCCCTGCTGCTGGAGCCCTTCCTCACCACAGTGAAGACTCTGGCAGTAGGGAGCTGCTGAAGCCTTCCACATGGAACTGGAGAGACCCACACAGAGGATCCACACCATTAAAATGGAGGCATGAATCCAGCCTCTTTATTCTTTACCTTTGTAACTCATGATGGAGAAACATCAAGAACTTTAGACCTTCAGTTTAGAGAAGCTTCCAAACATGTGGATGCTTCTTTGAGCCCCTTTAGTGTGGAAACTGTGGTAAAAAGCTGGAGACATCAGGCTTTTGCATGACATTTCCAGTACTTCCGGGTTTTGGCTGGGTAAACAATACCACAAAAGCCACCTCTCTTGGTATTTTCTCTTTCAGCCAAATCTAGAGACTACAGAAAAATTAATGCCTTTTTTAAAATAAACCTCATAATTAACCAAACTTTTTAAACCTCAGAAGGGATTTGGGTTCAAGTAATGGAAGGAAATAGCAAATCAGTTCATGTTTTATCCAACCTGGTTTGTCCATGTCAAATGTTAGCCTTTTTCAGGAGCAGATTTACCATGAAACAAACTGTGCAATGGCACGGGCCCCCCAACAACAGGGGGCCCCGAAAATGCAGGACAAGTATCTGACAACCTATCCCAGAGTTTCGCCGGCAGGGCAGCAGGGCTGCTGGCATGTCTCTGCGCACCCCTGGTCGGGGAAGGGGAGGCAGTTCCCTGTGCTGTCCCCACCCCGGGCAGCACACCGAGACCTGCTGCCTCCCCTCCCCACAAGGGGTGTGCAGAGACATGCCAGCAGCAAGGCTAAGGCGGCTCCCTGCCCGCTCTGCCTCCCTCCCTCCGCGCCACTTCGCTCCCAGAAGCAGCTGGCATGTCCCTACAGCTCCTGGGGGAGGGTGTCTCTGCGTGCTACCCCTCCCCAAGCGCCAACTCCGCAGCTCCCATTGGCTGGGAGCTGCGGCCAATGGGAGCAGCGGGGGCAGCACCTGCAAGCAGCAGTGTGTGGAGAGCCCCTGCCCCACCCCCAGCCTAGGAGCTGCTGCCGGGGAGTGGGGGAGAGTGCCGGTTGCTTTGGGTGCCGTGCCACCTGAGGTAAAATGCCGCCCTCCTGCCCCCTCCCACCCTAACCCCATGCCCCAGCCCAGACCCCGCACCCAGCACCCAAACTTCCTCCCAGAGCCTGCCCCTGCACCCTCTCCTGCACCCCAACCCCCTGCCCAAATCAAGGTACCTCACTTTATTGTCATTTACTTCCTATTACTTATAATATAGGAGGAGGATGAAGAAAAAAAGAATGAAAAATGGGGGCAGCGGAAATAAGAGAATGTTCTTTTTCTTGGCTGGGTCCTGAGGTTGGGTGGGGGGGCGAAAATGAAACTGCCCTTTGGGCCCCACTAACTCTAAACCCTCCACTGTCCCCGTTTTTTGGTAGCTCGTGGTTTCTGTATTACTATCTGCGCCAATGTAGGTTTTATGGCACTTTGCATCAAACAGACTAGCGATGCCAAAATTGCAAAGAATCTTCTGTTAACATCTAAACCTGTGTCCTAAGTCTGAAGAGCACATCAATAAAGCATGAACGTGAAGAGCCAAGGAAGTCCAAGATGACTAATGTTTTAAAAAGAAAAAAAAATTCCTAGTAAGCCATAGTAATTCAGAATACTTTCCTTTTGTAGAGGTTTCTGCTATGAAAACCATGGTGTAATCCAATCATTTCCATCTGTCGCAGGGAGAAATTGCAGAGGACAACAATGGAAAAACATGAATTAGAATGTATAGAATATAAACCTCTTAATCACAGGAGACTTTAGTCCAAAACTGAATAGGAAGAAGAAAGGGGAAGGACAGCCAGACATTGGCCATTCTGTTCCTTCTACTTGTTTTTTGCAGAATAGTCTGATTGCCCTTCCTATCTCACACTTAGGGTTTGTCTACCCGGTGGAGAAATATGCTCAGTGGAGGTGTGATCTCTAAAGTGCACTAGGGTGTTGCTCTTTAATTGGTCCATGTAGACCCTGCTGGTATGCTTTAACATAATGCTGTTTTAAATAGTCATATGCTAAAGCTAACTAGGGAATCCTTAGTGCACACCAGCAGGGTCTACACAGGCCAATTAAAGTGCAATACATTTGTGTGTTTTAGAAATCACACCCCTTTGGAGTGCATTACCCCACTGTGGAGACAAGCCTTAAAAAATAACTCATGCTGATTGCACTTGGTACCTAAGTGACAATGGTGATACAGCAAAGTGCAAATGCAAAACACCTTAAAGCCAGAAATAAAATCTGTTTTGCCGTTTTTCCGGTAGTTTGTGTTTCTTGGCTAATTTCAAGCAAGATCACAATGGGTTGCTAATCTTGAGTGCCAAGTTTTTAAACTCCTAAAGGAAACTAAAACACACACATAACCTTGTGGTCTGCTCTAAACAAGCAGCAATCTGTTCCCTGTCATTAAAATGAAGTAAGTAAATATAGGAAGCCTTTTAATGATTTGATTCAAAAATATTACTGAATGATCCAGCAGACACCCCTCATGCCATTTGCAGGACTTTCCAAAGCAATTTAAGATGCTCTATCCCGCATTTTCGCGCTCTTCTTATTGTAAGTTACTGAGCACTAGTGTATACATAACTGAAACACGGTTAAAATAAGGCAAATCGAACAATGTTTCGTCAAACTAGAGTAAAATAAAGTCAGATTCTCGCTTGCACCAAAATATACTCAGCATAAGAGGGGTGAGGAGGCTGGCTTCTCCCATACTTCCCTCCCACCTCCCTCATTTAGTTAATTGTATGGGCTCCTGATGGTAAACAATTCACACTATTACCATGCATAATGCTTACTGTGGTTATGCAAAGAATGGATGAAATACCAGTTATTTTTTAAACACTAGGGCCCTGGGCCCAATCCTGCTCCCACTGAAGTTAGTGTAGGTTTTGCTATTGACTTCAGTGGGAGCAGGATTGGGCCCCTTGACTCTTTAATATTAAAGTTGTTGTCCACGTGGACTGTTGCAGTGAGTCAAAGGGTAAGGAATTCAAACAGTTTTCCCACCTAGAGTCAACCAATCTGATGTTGTAATTCAAAATGAATGTTCAGGAGTATGTATTATACAAGAAAATGCTTACAATAAAAAGAGAAAAAATAAATGCTTTCCACTCAGCTCAAAGAAAGCCCCTCACCAGCGAGACAAAGCAGTCCGCTAGCAGCTGAACAGCATGTAGATCAAAAGCTGTGATTTGCATGGGATTCAGCGAAGGGCATTTTTGATTTCAGTTCCCAGGGATTTGCAGCAGAGTTTCAGATAAAACTAAAGACTTTGAATAAAACCCAGATAAATAGACAAATTTCCCCTAATGTTGGTAGGAACCATGAGAAACCACTGGGTTTTACATCAGCCAGCATCATTCTCCTTTAGGCTTTAGTGAGGAGGGAAAGAACCACTCAGGCCCTCAGATAGGCCAGCAGAGGGGAAATTCAAGACTGGAGCTTCTTTCCCTCAGGTCACATTTTGAACACATACATAATAGTTTAGTCTCCTGTGGGTTGTAATACTTTGGTCTACTTTTGGTTGTTGGGTTTAATTTGTGAATGCTAGGTAATGTTGGAGGCCTGTGATATACAGGAGGCCAAACTAGGTGATCTGGTGATCCCTTCAACCCTTAAATTCTATGACAAGCTTCCCCACCTTACCTTTGCTATTTCCTTGGGGAAGATCCCATCCTCTCCAGTGACTTTTGACTTCCTCCTTCATCCTGCTTCTTGGGTAATTGGACCCACTCTTTTCAGTTCCCAGTCCCTGGGAGGTACTTAGTGAGTGGGCCTACCTCGATAGCTCTTCATGTCAAAAAGCAGCAGGATGGAGGAAGTCAGGTATCCTACCATCCATTTAAAATGCTAGGAGTGGAGAGTCCCCTCCCCCCAGAGCCTCCTTTTGAACCCATAAATTAAAAAGACTGAATAATTCTTTCCATAGAACCCCCAGAGCACATTAGCTGACTTATGACTTGGTACCACATGACATGTTGATTAAAAAATTAGAATATGAAATTAGCTTCTGTTGCTGTGAGAGACAAGCTTTCAGGCTATACAGAGCTCTTCTTCAGGTCTGGGAAAGGTACTCCTAGCATCACAGCAAAATGAAAGGTGGAATGGATTGTTTAGCAGAAGTTGTTAAAACTTATTTTAAGGGACCATTCAAGAGTGGCCCGTTAACACCTCTGCAGTCATAGGACAAAAAGAGATTAGTGGGTTACAGATGGTTGGAATAAGCCATAAATCCAAGTCAGGGCTATACTACAGACATATATCGGTATAACTACGCCACTCAGGGATGTGAAAAATCCACATCCCTGAGTGACTTAGTTATACCGACCTAACCCCCGGTGTAGACAGTGCTATGTCAACGGGAGAGCTTCTCCTATCGATATAGCTACCACCTCTCCGGCAGGCGGATTAACTCTGCCAACGGGAGATGCTCTCCTGCCGGTATAGTAGCATCATCCCTAAAGCACTACAGCGGTGCAACTGCCCCGGTGATTAAGAGCTGGCTAACTGATAGGTCTCAAAATGTAATTGCAAATGGGGAATCATCATCAAATGGGCGTATTTCTAGTGGAGTCCTGTAAGGATCTGTTTTAGGCCATAAGTTATTTAGCATTTTTATTAATGACTTGAAAAGAAACATATAATCATCACTGATAAAGTTTCAAGGTGACACAAAAATTGGGGGAGTGGTAAATATTAAAGAGGGCAGGTCACTATTGCAGAGCATTCTGGATCACTTGGTAAACTGGGTAAAAGAAAACAATGTGCTTTTTTTAAAATATTGCTAAATGTAAGTGCATTACGTCTTGGAACAAAGAATGTAGGCCATGTGTACAGATGGGGGGGGTCTCTATCCTGGGAAGCAATACGTCTGAAAAAGATTTGGGGATCATGGCAGATAATAAGCTGAACCTGAGCTCCCAGAACAATGCTGTGCCCAAAATAGCTAATGTGATCCTTGGATACACAAAAAGGACAGTCTTGAGTAGGAGCAGAGAGGTTCTTTTATCTCTATATTTGCCAGTGGTGTAACCACTGCTGGAATACTGTGTCCAGTTCTGGTGTTGACAATTCAAGAAGGATGTTGATAAATTGGAGAGGGCTCAGAGAAGAGCCACAAGAATTGTTAAAGGATTAGAAAACCTGCCTTATAGTGATAAACTAAATAGATTCAGCTCCTGGAGTCTAACAAACAGAAGGTTAAGTGGTGGCTTGATTACAGTCTATAAGTATCTATATAGGGAACAAATATTTAATAATGGGCTCTTCAGTGAAAAAGTTATAACATGATCCAATGGCAGGAAGTTGAAGCTTGACAAATTCAGAGTGGAAATAAGGTGTACATTTTTAACACAGAGTAATTGACCATTGGAACAATTTACGAAAGGTCATGATGGATTCTTCCTCTTTGACAATTTTTAAGGGGGAGGGATAGCTCAGTGGTTTGAGCATTGGCCTACTAAACCTAGGGTTGTGAATTCAATCCTTGAGAGGGCCATTTAGGGATCTGGGCCAAAAATGGGGGATTGGTCCTGCTTTGAGAAGGGGGTTGGAATAGATGACTTCCTGAGGTCCCTTCCAACCCTGATATTCTCTGATTGTTTTCCTAACAGGAATGCTCTAGGAAATATTTTGGGGAAGTTCTATGGCCTGTGTTATACTGGAGGTCAGACTAGATCAGTGGTGGGCAAGCTGCGGTCCACGGGCCACACGTGGCCTGACAGGGTAATCTGCTGGCAGTCCACCAGACAATTTGTTTATATTTGCACGGCTACCCACAGTTCCCAGTGGCCGTGGTTCAATGTTCCCGGCTAATGGGAGCTGCGGGAAGTGATGGCCAGCATGTCCTTGTGGCCCGTGCCGCTTCCCACAGCTCTCATTGGCCGGGAACAGCAAACTGTGGCCACTGGGAGCTGCAGGCGGCCGTGCAAATGTAAACAAACTGTCTGGCGGCCCAGCAGTGGATTACCCTGATGGGCCACATGCGGCCCGCGGGCCACAGGTTGCCCACCACTGAACTAGATTATCACAATTATCCATTCTGGCCTTGGAATCTATGAAATTATGAATTTACTATGAGGGCTGCTTTCCTCACTGATTCATAAAAGAGAAAACTTAAATGCTTCCTAACGGCCAAGCTTCTAAAGGATCCAAAGTAATTGCCTCCAAGTTCAAATTTGCTTGGGGATTCTGGGATCTATCAGGAGGGATTGTTTTTGTATACTTTTCCTTGAACCTCTTTCACCGCACTTACAGTTCTTCATAATTTAAGGTCCTGATTGTCTAGATTAAATTAAAACATTGTGTTTATGTCCATACAGTGCAGTACTAAATAAAAGCAAAGTCACATGAAAGCTTTTGGAATAAGAAAAGAAAGAAATTAGACCCCTGATTTGACTTTGGTGTGCCACAGAGTGAATTTATCTTAAATCTCAAAAATAGCAATGCTACTTCAAACTAACCAAGTTATTATATCAAAGAACAGGCATTCAGAACATATATGGTATGGATATATTCATTCTACTGAGTACTTACACTTCTCGTTGTCTGACAATATGGTCAATGCTAACCCAAAGCTGAGCTCCTTACTAAGGTCTTCTTCATACATCCAAACAGATTCAGCTAACTGAAATGAGAGTGTCTACACAAACTTGCACTGGTTTAACCAAAACAGTTTAAAACACCCCATGTTAAAGTGGTGCAAGTTCATGCATGTACAAGGCCTTAGATGTTGAAATTGGGGTTCCCAATTATAATAACTGATCAACATACTGGCTGTTCGCTATCTATTAACTATACCTTTCAACCACTCCCATCTGTAGAGGAAATTAGTATTCAAATAACCATTAGCTGCACATTCATGTTTTTGTATTAGTAGGGCTCTATTCTAAAGATTCAGAAACCTGTTTAGTGGTGGGACAAGGAAGCGATGGTTGAAAAATGAAAATCTATTTTCACCAAAAAAAAATTACATTTGTTTTCAAGTCGCACTGTTTACTACGGAACGGTTTATCATTTTTGTGGACTTAAATTGTTTTATTGAAAAAGTGTAAGTTTTATTGACTGAAAATCAGGTTTTCTGTAAACAAAAAAATTGTATAGTCATTTCCAAAAATCTTTACATTATATATACACAGAAAATGAAGAAAAAAAATATTTTCCACGAAATACATTTATTTTGTAAAAAGGACATTTCTGATGAAAAACCTTTCATTCAGAAAAAATTCAGCTAGCTGTATGCAGAAGGTGTGATGAGTAAACTGATAATAAAACAGAAAAATCAAATCATTACCTTTTCTCTTTCTCTTTCCCCATAAGCTTCTCCTCTAAGTTTCTTTAACCAGAGCAGTTTTTCCCAAACTATACACCAATGATGCACAGAACATTTGCTGGTGATCCACAGTGATAGATGATCACACATGGCTGGCTTTCTTTCTACCGCAGCAATGATCACTGTAAACACCTCATGCATTATCGTGCAGTTTAGGAAGAACCAGCACCTGAAAAACTAGGCGAGGAGGTGACGGCAGTGTGGTGATGAGGACATGAACGCAGATTTCTCTAAAACCGTGGTCCCCAGCAATTTGGAGATCATGGTGTTACGGGGCAGGCTCATTCCGTGGAACACCAATTCTAGGGCCTGGGAAACAAGCACAGACTCATGGGACCGCATAGTGTTGAGGGTTTGGGATGATTCCCAGTGGCTCCAAAACTTTCGTATGCATAAGGGCACTTTTACGGATCTTTGTGACTTGCTTTCCCCTGCCCTGAAGCGCAAGAATACCAAGATGAGAGCAGCCCTCACAGTTGAGAAGTGAGTGGCAATAGCCCTGTGGAAGCTTGCAATGCCAGACAGCTACCAGTCAGTCAGGAATCAATTTGGAGTGGGCAAATCTACTGTGGGGGCTGCTGTGATGCAAGTAGCCAACTCAATCAAAGATCTGCTGATATCAAGGGTAGTGACCCTGGGAAATGTGCAAGTCATAGTGGATGGCTTTGCTGCAATGGGATTCCCTGACTGTGGTGGGGCCATAGACAGAACCCATATCCCTATCTTGGGACCGGATCACCAGGGCAGCCAGTACATAAACCACAAGGGGTACTTTTCAGTGGTGCTGCAAGCACTGGTGGATCACAAGGGACGTTTCACCAACATCAACGTGGAATGGCCGGAAAAGGTTCATGACGCTCGCGTCTTCAGGAACTCTGGTCTGTTTCAAAAGTTGCAGGAAGGGATTTACTTCCCAGACCAGAAAATAACTGTTGGGGATATTGAAATGCCTATAGTTATCCTTGGGGATCCAGCCTAACCCTTAATGCCCTGGCTCATGGAGCCGTACACAGGTACCCTGGACAGTAGTAAGGAGCTGTTCAACTATAGACTGAGCAAGTGCAGAATGGTGGTAGTGTGCATTTGGACGTTTTAAGGGTCGCTGGCACAGTTTACTGACTCGCTCAGACCTCAGCAAAACCAATATTCCCATTGTTATTGCTGCTTGCTGTGTGCTCCACAATATCTGTGAGAGTAAGGGGGAGATGCTTATGGCGGGGTGGGAGGTTGATACAAATCGCCTGGCCGCTGAATACACGCTGCCAGACACCAGGGCGATTAGAAGAGCACATCAGGAAGTGCTGCGCATCAGAGAAGCTTTGAAAACCAGTTTCATGACTGGCCAGGGTACTGTGTGACACTTCTGTTTGTTTCTCCTTGATGAAAACCGGCCCCCTTGGTTGCCTCTAAATTCCCTGTAAGACACCCGCCCTCCCCCCTTCCATCACAGCTTGCTTGCAAAGGAAATAGAGTCACTATCATTTAAAAAACATGTATTCTTTATTAATTGATTATAAAAATAGGGAGATAACTCACAAGGTAGCCTGGGTGGGGTGTGGGAGGAGGGTAAGAGGGAAGGAAAAGGCCACTTCAAAACTTCTTGAATGACAGCCTTCTGTTCCTTGGGCTGTCCACTGGGGTGGAATGGTTGGGTGCCCGGAGCCTTTCCCCTCTCCCTTCCCCCCCCCACGCGTTCTTGGGCATCTGGGTGAGGAAGCTATAGAACTTGGGGGGAGGGAGGGCGGTTAAACAGGGGCTGCAGCAGCAGTCTGTGATCCTGCTGCCGTTCATGAACCTCCACCAGACACCGGAGCATGTCCGTTTGATCCCGCAGTAGCCCCAGAGTTGCCTCATGCCTCCTCTGATCTTCCTGCCACCAGCTCTCCTCATGTTCATCACCCACTTTCCTGTACTCTGCTGTTGTGTCCCTCCACACATTCTGCTGAGCTCTGTCAGTGCCGGACGACTGCATGAGCTCAGAGAACATTTCATTGCGCGTGCGATTTTTTTCGCCCCCTTATCTGAGAGAGCCTTTGGGACGGAGGAGGGAGGCTTGAAACATTTGCAGCTGCTGGAGGAAAAAAAGGGAGTGAAGTATTTTAAAATATACACTTTACAGAAAAATGGCTATACTCTTTCACAGTGAACAACACTATTCACATTGCATAGCACATGTGATTTTGGTACAAGGTCGCATTTTGCATCTTATATTGAGTGCCTGTGGCTTTGGTGTTAGAGATCACACACGCAGGGCCGGGCAACAGAATTCGGCTTGCAGGTGGCCACGGTAAGCCATAGTCTTTCGGCTTCTGCAACCTTCATAACAGCAGCGCCCTCTTCTCCCATACCAAGCAAAGCACATTGAGTTGGCCATTTAGTGCTGCGGTTTTCCTGTTAATGTGCAGCAGCAGAAACCAAACTAACCGCTCCCCCCATCCAATTCTCTGGGATGATCGCTTTACCCCCTCCCGCCACCACGTGGCTGCTATCAGGGAAGATCCCTGCTAGCCAAACGCGAATAGCTCAGCACCAATGCCCCCCCCCCACCGCATGGCTAACTGGGAGGAGGATTTCTTTTCAGCCACAGGCAAACAGCCCAGTAGGAATGGCCACCTCTGAATGTCCCCTTAATTAAATTCCCCTATTTCAACCAGGTTACCATGAACAATATCACTCTCCTGAGGATAACACAGAGAGATAAAGAATGGATGTTGCTTGAATGCCAGCAAAAACCGGGACCATACGCTGCCAGGCTTTGTCATGCAATGATACCAGATTACTTGCTACTAGCATGGCGTGGTAAAGTGTCCTACCATGGAGGACGGAATAAGGCTGCTCTCCCCAGAAACCTTCTGCAAAGACTTTTAGAGTACCTCCAGGAGAGTCCCTGGAGGATTTCCGCTCCATCCCCAGACACGTTAACAGACTTTTCCAGTAGCCGTACTGGCCACGAATGCATCCCAAGTCCTCTGGGCTAATTAATCGTTAAAAAACACTTGCTTTTATAACATGTATTATATTTAAAAAGGTACACGCATCAGAGGTCCCTTCACCGGCTTCGTTGGGTTGGGAGGGCATTTCAGTCAGGGTGATAAAAAGATCCTGGCTGCCAAAGAGAGCTGTGGGCTGTGTGCTCTCCTCAAGCTTGTTGTCCTCCTCCTCCTCCTCCTCCTCCTCCCCATCCGCAAAATCCTCAGGCATGGTGAAGAGTACCCCATCATCAGAGTCCATAGACAGGGTTGGGGTAGTGGTGGTGGCCCCCACTAGAATTGCATGCAGCTCAGCATAGAAGTGGCATGTCTGGGGTTCTGTCCTGGAGCATCTGTTTGATTCTTTGGTTTTCTGGTACAATTGTCTGAGCTCCTTAAGTTTCACGCAGCACTGTGTTGCGTCCCTGCTGTATAGCCTCTGTCCCTCATGGCCTCGGAGATTTTTTGAAATGTTTTGGCATTTCGTCTTTTGGAACATAGCTCTGATAGCATGGATTCCTCTCCCCATACAGAGATCAGATCCAGTACCTCCCATTCGGTCCATGCTGGAGCTCTTTTTCGATTCTGGGACTGCATGGTCACCTGTGCTGATGAGGTCGCCTGGCCAAACAGGAAATGAGATTCAAAAGTTCCCGGCGCTTTTCCTGTACACCTGGCCAGTGCATCCGAGTTCAGAGCGCTATCCAGAGCGGTCACAATGGTGCATTGTGGGATAGCTCCCGGAGGCCAATACCTTCCAATTGCATCCACTCTAACCCTAATTCGAAATGGCAATGTCGATTTTAGTGCTAATCCCCTCGTGGGGGAGGAGTACAGAAATCGGTTTTAAGAGCCCTTTATGTCGAAAAAAATGGCTTCATTGTGTGGACGGGTGCAGGGTTAATTCGACTTAACGCTGCTAAATCCGACATAAACTCATAGTGTAGACCAGGCCTCAGTGGGCATTGGCTCAGGCCCTATGAGAACAGCCAACAGTTGCCTCTTATGAATCACTCCTACACTAGAAACAAAGAAAAAAGCTTGACAACTTTGATTAAACATGCTTAAAATTACCACTGTGGGGCTATTAAGGCAACTGTTATAAGCTAGTTGAAAATCAATCCAATGAAAAAGAACATTTGTTGAGAGTATAAAAATGTAAATCATTGTAGAGTCTAGATAATGGACATATTCTAATAAATGAACCCTATATTTTCAAAGCATTGCACTGAGGTTTAGCCAATCAGTTGTCATAGAAATTCACGGGATCGACATGTCTAAAACCCCATGTGTCTCTTTGAAAACATGCCCCTACATGCCTAAGCATGCCTCCAACTTAATGAGCATTCCCAGAACATCGAAAATGTAAGTGATAGTGCATAGGGTTGTTCCTGTTATGAACATTTGGATACATGCATGCACCACAGTGACTGTTTAGGACTTTAGCTTACCTTGGAAACAGGAAAATAGAGTAGACTGTAAAATGCAAAAGCTAAAATATAATATATGAAGTCTTTCAAATCAGCTAAAACACTAGACACAGTAATTGTCATACAGTAGAGAACAGTGCATACAGGGCCCAGTCTTCTGGTCCAGATGAGCTGCATTCAGCACAAGGACTCAAGAAGAGGGAGGGCAAAGGTGACTGTCAGCCCCCAATCTCTAGGGATACTGGGGGTTTAGTTGGGCCCACAATAAATATTAGAACATTCCTGAAATATCCTCTCTGCCCAACGTGCCGACTATGCTGGTGAAAGAGGTGGATACATTGGTTCTGCACCATTTGAGAATTCCTCTTACCCTAAAGGACACCTCAGCTGGCTTCTTAGGCTAGATGTGAGTCTGCTTGGCAGCCCTCAAGTGACACAAAGCAGTCTTCATATAATCAGGACTGGGTCCACAAGTTATAGACAAAACATCTAAGTTATTTTAAAATATATGGGGCAAGTTTAAGGTAGGGGACACAGAACTGATAAAGGCAAATATGTGGAGGCATATAGAACTAAAGGAGGGGAAAGTCATAGGTGAAATTAGCAGATTGGTGGGACTACAAAGAGAGGAAATTGCATAGACAAATGAAACAGATAACATAAGGCCCAAAATGGGGGAGTGGAAGGAAATGTTAATAGAATTTGTTTTACTTCAAGAAATACACCTTAATTCTTCTCCCTTCTTCCCTATCCTTCTCCCCCAAGTAATAAAGTAAGCCATTTGAAGTTCCCATAGTGCCAAGACACACCAAAAAAACCTTTGTGAAAATAAGGAAAGTACAAGTGTATGGTATGGACACAAAGGGAAACTGAAATGTGAGACAAACACTAAAGGCAAGATTGTTTAGAACACCGTTTCTCAAACTGCGGTCCGCAAGGGGACTCCTGGGGGTTTGCTGGCCCCACTGATCAACTCGTCCCCCTCCCTCCCAGTGTCAGCAACTTCAGCTCTGGCTGAAACACTCAGCAGCCCGGGGAGTGCAGCGCGCAGGTGCAAAAGGCACTGGGTGTTGCAGAGTGTGCTGGAGTTGTAGTTTGCATGCTGCTTTGTTCCACTGGGGCCTTGGGACCTGCACTGCCAAGTGCACTACTAGTCCCAGAATGCCTCGCACCACAGTGCCCACTGTCTCAGTTGAAGTGGGCAGCGCAGACCAAAAAAAATAAAATCCCAAGCAAGGAAATGGTCTGGTGCAGGGAGAGGGTTCCTGGCGCTGATCCCGCTGTGCCCCCCTCCCCCTTGGGGCAGGGGGTGGGGGCTCCTGGCTCACCCCCACCCCCGAATCTCCCCTACTCTCCTGGGGTGATGGGGAGCTGGGGGCAGCTGCAGTGCTGTGACTCCCAGGCAGAGTGCAGAACCCCCCCAGTGACCATGATGCCGAGAAACTGCCTTCTGCACTCGGGGGAGGGGAGGGTAACAGAGTGGTTTAGGGTGAAGGGGCAGTTGTGGGGCAAGTCCGGGTGCGATGGGGGAGTTGGTGGTGACTTCCTGTGGGGGGATAGAAGAAGCAGGGTATTAAGGTGGGGGTTGGTGTGCCAGGGGACAGAGGGAGGAAGGGGAGAGAGTCTGGGTTGCAGGTGGGGGTTAGCTCTGTGTAAGGGGGCAGTGGGAGGGAGGTGACAGCCCTGGAGTGAAAGATGGGGTATGCTTGGGGGAGGGGTCAGAAAGAGGCGGGGAAGAGGAGGGGCAGGGGTGTAGTGGGGGCAGGAAGAGGTGGAGTGGGGGCAGGGCCTGGGGCTTAGTGGAGGACTTGGGGTCTGCGAAAAAATTTAAATCAAAATGGGGGTTCTTGCGTTGCTAAAGTTTGAGAACTGCTGATTTAGAACACACTGGAAAGAACAGCGGGGGAAGAAAATAGAAGAATCTTATATTTGGAATTATGTTTTCAAACTACAAATAGAGGGCCAGATTGCATCATCCTTGTTTACATTGAGTAGCAACTCCATTAATAGTGTCAGCTGAAATCATTGGGGCTACCTACAGAGGAAGGTGCTATTCAACATAGAGGTTGCAGAATGTGTCCTAGAGAAACATTGGTTGTTGTCAAGCACCTAATCAGAAGTAACCTGGTATAAGAAAATAATAAAGGTTCTGGGAGAGATTCAACAATAAGCTGATACTAGCAGGAGATTTCTACTAACCAACCCGAAATTGGGACACCCACTTGGAAGGTAGGAGAAAGACGTTTAGTACAGGCCACAGGAAGGCTTCCTTGCACAACACACAGAAGAAGAAGAGTGACAGGAAACAACTCAGAAGGAATAGTTTTGAGTAATACACAAAATAGAGTTACAGTGTGTGTCAAGACAGAGTGGGAGGGAGGGACGGAGAAGGGTGTAAATATAATGTTCAAATATCCATCCCTGAATCACACAAAACAATATCAGGAAAGTAAAACAGAGAGGAAGGGCCAAGTGGTCTAAGCAATTCTTTTATTCCCAAAGGGGTTGCCTACCATCTAACAAAATATAACCCAGAGTATTAATGAAGGCCAATGAGGATGAATAAAAAGCTTCAAAAACTAACTAAACGGAAGATAGAGAAATGTGATGTATATAATATCAGGAGTGGGAAGAAGAAAATTTAAAGGGTGACAAGTAAAAAAGCAGACAATGAAGAGATGATTGCATAAATTGGGACAAAGTAGTAACCAGATGTATGTATGTAACAGGTGGGTATGAATATTACTGAGCGTTGGATAAGCCTGGATCAGAAATTATGGATGGAATGCATTCCTATGAAGGGATAAACTAAAACCCCAGATCCAAAGTACACCCCCTTCTCCCAAATTTAGAGAAAAATCAGATCCTGAGCCAAATTTTGCAGCTCAGACCCATCCTTAGGATTTAAGGAGGAGGTACTAGTAGAGACTTCCAGAGACGGTATGGAAAATTCAATGGCAGTGCTGTCCTTTTAAAAGTGATGCTCTCCAGTCATGCAGTACAGCTGGCATTTAGCCCTGCATTCATGGCAGCAGTGGGGATGGTGGTAACTTATACCATGTCCACTTGCCAATTTAAAACAAGAGAGTGTCACTTCAGGAAACATGGATTTTGAAGGTGGAACCTTCAACCCTTTCCATCAGAGCAGTTAGAGTTATTTAGGCCTCAGCTAAGCAAAGGTACTTAAGCACATGCCTAATTTTAAAGCCCATGAGTATCCCTCTGAAGTCAATACAGTATGCCCATTGAAATCTTCATGGTTACGGACTTCAAGTTAGGCATGTGCTTCAGTGCTTTACTGAATCCAGGCCTGTTTGGGAGAAGTGGGGAGGGGAGAGAATGACCAAAAAAACCACATTGTAAGCACAGGAACTACATTGAAAACAAGATTCCCCTCCCCCACCCCAAAAAAAGCACAAAATTAATAATATACCTGCAGTCAGGGAACACTGAAATCGGTCAATGGTCAAATTTTGCAGATACACTATACTTTGACTAGGAATGCACTCTACATATTGCTGAAAATTCAATGCCTCTGTTACCATTTTACCTTTTAAGGGATATGTAGAAGCAGGATTTTACAATTGTACTATAAGAATAGAGCTACTAATGTATGTCTTGATTTCATTTTACCAGCCACCCCATTTGAATAGCAGAAAGGAATGACCCTCTGGGACATAGGTAGAAATGCATCTGACAGACTGCCAGTGTCTGTACTTATGTTAAGGCAGGAACAGACCAGAACAATCCTTACGACTGATTATGGTCACCCTTTTGTTTTAGGATAAGTTATAATGTCCACTATGGTTTCCTATATGTATTACAAATTAGGCACTCTAGTTAAATATACATTTCTTTGTTTTAAGGTTTAGTAAGTAAGAGACAGGATCTTGAATTGTGCCTATGTTAAGGAGATTCAAAATAAACTGACACTGTTTGTATTCTCAAAGGTCTCTGTAAAAAGACTGTTTGTGTGAATGAGGAATGTATGCATCAGGAAAAGATAAGGTGTGAAGGCTATTGTTAAAGATAGATGGCCAAGGAAGGAGGAGTAAAGAGACTTAACGACACCAGAGAATCATCAGTGCACATCTATAATGAAGGAAGGGCAAATTGACGGCCCTGAGGTGAAGGCTGGCACCCCTAAAGACAGGATAATTAACCAGGACAGAATGACCCTCTCGGAGGTGTATTGGAATGTTTACCTCAAAAGATACACCAATTAAGAAGTAACCGATCACAAACTGACACAGCAAAATCCATAGACTTCAACAGAGAAAAAGACTATAAGAACAGGGTGCTTGGCCATGGGACTTTGGGTTCATCTTGCCACACTCCAGGAGCATCGGAGCATGATCGACAGAGCCTTTCTCCTCTCTGCGACCAATCTAGCTGGCCACTAAATTGATCCAGACTCTGGACTGGTAACCATAAACATCGACTGGCAGGACTGTGTGTGTGTGAGAGAGAGAGATTGAAAAGCATATGCTAACTGTTGTATTCTCAATAAATGTGGCGTGCTACCTTCTCCCCTATAAAGATCCCATGTGCTTCTTATAATTATAACAACTCTTACGATTTCTTTGACCATTTTAACTCTCCTTCTTTTCTCTTATAAATAAACCTTTAGATATTAGATACTAAAGGATTGGCAACAGCGTGATTATTGAGTATGATGTTAAATGTTCACAGATAAAGAAGGAGGGCAGATAGCTGGAAAATGCATGTTTTCCATGAAAAAGAAGGTGATAAAAAATGCTTAATGTAAGTCATACCAAAGATAGTAGTAATCAAGACGTGGTAACATCTAAGGACTGTCCAATGCAGCAATTTGAGCAAGTGAAAGAAATATTTTAAAGGAATTCAAGTAATATTTGAAGGGAAAAGAAACTAGAAATGCATGAGGTTGGCTGTTGATTCGTAAAGCATGATAGACTGATGGCTTATGTGGCTTTCCATCCATTATTATATTTCCTTTTGCTCTCTCTCACTATACACAGCGTTACTTTTATGCTTTATTGGCTACTGCCCCATCCAGCAGTTCTTTGGCATGCACAACTAGCCAGATACTTCGAAGAGAGATATGCATGGAGAACAATGACTCAGTCGAACTATCAGAAAACAAGAAGATGCCAGTAAGACCAGTCAGTATTTGTTTCTATGATTACACAAATACAGCCTATTGTGAGATCTCAAAGGGTAATATAATGATCACACAATGAATGTGGTTATCTTGTCATTATAGCTCTGGTATCTTGCTCAATAACAAATTGTTATCTAGAAATTAGACTTTTTTCTCATATGAGTTCAGATTTCATGTAATTTGCACAGAAATTTCATAGAGTGATCCTTCCATCTAGCTTGTATGGGGGGTGCTAAGCCTCAGTATGTAAACAGAACTTACGGCCAACGATCAGGTGTTGGTATCGGGGAAACAAAAGTTAAAAATAGAGAAGACAAGTAGAGGAAGAAGTAATGTGAATAAAACAAATTAGAAAGATAGGAACAGAGGATTTCCCATACTAGATCAAACCATTGGGCCATTCAGTCTGCTATTTGGTTTCCCTCCCAGACTCCTTCACCCCCTCACCTCACCCTCCTACCAACAACATCTGGAAATTAGATTAATTACCCATTACCTTAGCTAGCATAATTATAGATGGTATCAAGAGCTAACCAGCCCCTTTCAAAATCCAGCTAGAATGATGATCATGATGATTTCTGTTAATGAATGCTATCAGATAACAGTGAATGTTTTTCTATTGACTTCAGTGGGGCCAAGATTTCATCCTCTGTGCGAGCACGTGTGTAGCTTTTTTATTTGTCCTAGTTTTACTCCCTTTTCATTTCACCACATGATCCTTGATAAAAAAGGTTAAAAAGGTGACAATTATCCATTTTCACTCTACCTTTTAGAAATGAGCAAAGCAGATTGTTGGACTGAGGTACACATCAGAGAAGCTCCACTGCTGGTCTAACTTTAGCAGTTCTTAATATCTGTGAAGTATTAGTGTAACCTTTCAAAGCAATGCACTAGATTTCATTGAAAAGACTCTCAAGGATGTATACTTTGCTCAGTGCTTTACAAATTTAGGGATAAGTGTTTTATGAGAACCAGACAAAAACTGAAATCGAGTTTTGTGGTATGCAAAATGGAACTCACAAAGAGAATAATTGAGTTTATTTTCTGAAGTTACCGTACATGGAGCTAAGAAAACTAACTGATTTTAAAAAAAACCACCCAGCTTGTATGCATTTTCAATCAACACCGCATTATTAAAATCAAACTCTTTCATACTTTCACCCAATATCTCTGTGATATTCCCCAGGGTGCAACTTGAACTGCTGAACTGCTGTGTCCCCTTAACTCTCTAGCCTGGGATGCCTTTTACACTTCTTCACTAGTGAACAGCAAACCCCTCCAGACCCTGTTCACTCACAGCCACCAGCATGTAATCCATACAGAAGTGGTGAACATGGGGCACAGGGTATCACAATCTCCCTCTGTGATTTCAATACAAGAATCTAGGTGTTCGCTGCTATGCACAGCTATGATGCTGTATGATTGAAATATGACCATTTATATCATTAATACTGCCACTGTTAGACAATAGCAACAAATCTTATACAAAAGTATGTCATGTAAGGTATCAATGGAAAATTACAATCTATCAAAAATGATTATCCTGTTTGTATGCATGTATCTTCTTTGTATTTAAAGTTATGAATATTGAGTATGTAAAGTGTTTGCTCCTGGGTTAAAACCCACAAGATAGTTTACATCCAGTCTCACCAGCACATTGTGAATGGACCATTCAAGCTGATGGCCATAGAACACTCAACTCTCACAATGTGTCATAGAAGAAGCCTGTCCCCACCTGGGAAGCCTTTCTGTGGACACCTTAGCAGGAATATGGGTAATGTCTGCTCCTATCAGTCACCAAAGCATGTAAGGGCATTTGACTTTTTCAGGTGACCCTGGACTCCATCTTGTGCCTGTAATTTTCTACAAACTAAGACTGAGAACATTCCTTCCACATGAGAGAAGGTATAAAGGATCCTGGAAGCATCTCCATTTTGCCTCTTTCCTGCTCTGATCTTTGGACTATGGACTTACTCTAAAAGGAGCATATTGACTGAGGTCCTTCCAATCTTTTGGAAGTTACCAGAGACTTTATAAGCCAGCAGTCTGTAACATCACCGCTACAAACTTGATATGTATATGATTTCTTTGACCATATTAACTCTTCTTCTTTTCTCTTATAAATAAAACTTTAGATATTAGATACTAAAGGACTGGCAACAGCATGATTATTATTAGCCTCAGAAGTGTGATATCATTCATGGTCACTTGGTTGAAATAGGGGAATTTTTGTAAAGGAACAGTAAAAGGACCCTGTTCATGCTGGGCTGTTTGCGCTTGGCTAAAAGGGAACAACCTGGAGAATAGCCACGTGGTGGGGGGAGGAGTGAAGGGATCATCCCAGAGAATAGCCATGCGGTAGGGTCAGGGGAGGTGTGTGCTGCACATGCACCCGAAAACCGCAGCCCCTCCTTTTAAATGTGAAACCCAACCAGCATTGCTTGCTATGGGAAAGGAGGGCGCTGCAGTTTGAAACCATTCCCACATGTTATGAAGGCGTAAGAAGCCAACCCTGCGTACCCTTTGGCTTACCATGGCTGCCTGGAAACCGAATTCTGTTGCCCAGCCGTGTGTGATGTGTCACCATATCGCAGGCGCTCAGTATAAAAGGCAAAATGCGACCTTGTACCTAAAGCACATGTGCTATCTGCTGTGAATTGCTTGATTCACTGTGAAAGAGTCTCCCTTTTGTTCTCAGAAATGTATCATCTTAAATTTTACTCTCCCTTTTTATCCCCGCACAGGTGCAAATGTTTCTATGCTCCCCCTATCATCTCCGTCCCAGAGTTTATCGCAGATTAGAAGGCGAAAAAAATGCACTCGCGATGACATGTTTTCCGAGCTCATGCAGTCCTCCCACACTGATAGGGTACAGCTGAATGCATGGAGGCATTCAGTGGCAGAGGCCAGGAAAGAATTACGTGACTACGATGAGCAGAGGCAGAAGGCGATGCTGAAGCTAATGGGGGAGCAAATGGACATGATGAGGTGTCTGGTGGAGCTGCAGGAAAACCAACAAGAGCACAGATCCCCACTGCATCCATTGTATAACCGCCTGCCCTCCTCCCCAGGTTCCATGTCCTCCTCACCCAGACGCCCAAGAATGCGGGGAGGGGCCCTCCGGGCACCCAGCCACTCTACTCCAGAGGATGGCCCAAGCAACCAGAAGGCTGTCATTCAAACAGTTTTGATTTGTAGTGTGGCTACAATAAGCAATATGGCCTTGTCCTTCCCTCCTCCCCCACCCCACCCAGGCTACCTTGTCCACTATCTCATTTTTTTTTAATTAATAAAGAAAGAATGCATGGTTTCAAAAAATAGTTACTTTATTTCCTTTGCCAGCTGTGATCGAAGGTGGGAGAGTGGTTGGTTTACAGGGAATTAAAATCAACAAAGGGGGTGGGTTTGCAGCAAGGAGAAACACGCACAGCTGTCACACCATAGCCTGGCCAGTCATGAAACTGCTTTTCAAAGCCTCTCTTATGCGCAGGGTGCCTAGCTGTGCTCTGCTAATCGCCCTGGTGTCTGGCTGCTCAAAATTGGCTGCTAGGTGATTTGCCTCAACCTCCCACCCCACCATAAACGTCTCCCCCTTACTCTCTCAGATATTATGGAGCACACTGCAAGCAGTAATAACAATGGGAATATTGGTTGGTCCCCAAGGATATATATTGGCATTTCAACATCCCCAATGGTAATTTTCTGGTCTGGGAAGTAAGTCCCTTCTTGCAGCTGCTCGAACAGCCTGGAGTTCCTAAAGATGCGAGCGTCATGTACCTTTCCCAGCCATCCCACGTTGATGTCAGTGAAACGTCCCTTGTGATACACCAGTGCTTGCAGCACCATTGAGAAGTACCCCTTGCGGTTTACATACTGGTTGGCAAGGTGGTCCGGTGCCAAGATAGGGATATGGGTTCCATCTATTGCCCCACCACAGTTAGGGAACCCCATTGCAGCAAAGCCATCCAGTATGACCTGCACATTTCCCAGAGTCACTACCCTTGGTAACAGAACATCAGTGATTGCATTGGCTACTTGGATCACAGCAGTCCCCAAGTAGATTTGCCCACTCCAAATTGATTCCTGACAGACCGGTAGCAGTCAGGCGTTGCAAGCTTCCACAGGGCTATTGCCACTCGTTTCTCAACTGTCAGGGCAGCTCTCATCTTGGTATTCCTGCACTTCAGGGCAGGGGAAAGCAACTCACAAAGTTCAAGGAAAGTGGCCTTACACATGCGAAAGTTTCGCAGCCACTGTGAATCATCCCATACCTGCAACACTATGCGGTCCCACCAGTCTGTGCTTGTTTGCCGGGCCCAGAATCGGCGTTCCACTGTATCAACCAGCCCAACTGCCACCATGATGTCCCAATTGTCAAAGCCTGTGCTTTCAGGAACGTCTGTGTCCATGTCCTCCTCACAATCATCCTCATGCTGGCGTCTCTTAGCCAGGTTCTGCAAATACTGCAGGATAATGCACATGGTGTTTACAACGCTCGCAACAGAGGTGGAGAGCTGAGCAGGCTCCATGCTTGCCGTGCTATGGCGTCTGCACAGGTAACCCAAGGAAAAAGGTGCAAAGCGATTGTCTGCCATTGCTTTCATCAGGCATTGGGAGCTTAACCCAGAATTGCAATAGGCAGCAGAGACTGCAGGAACTGGGGGATAGCTACCCAGAGTGCACCGCTCCATGAGTCAATGCTAGCCACAGTATTGAGGATGCACTCCACCGACTTAACGCGCTTAGTGGCGACATACACAATCGACTGTATGAAATCGATTTCTAAAGACCGATCTTTATAAAATCGACCTAATTTCATAGTATAGACATACCCTAGAGTGCCACCACAGAATAAGCAATAGGCCAGTTCTTAGGACAATCACCTTCTGTGTGGGATACCCAGATTGATGTCCTAGTCCAGATCTGGGACTAGAACCTGGCTCTCTCATATCTCACGTCAGTGCCCTAACCTATTCTGGGAGATGGGGAAAGGAATCTCTCTCTCTTTTTGCCTGATATGTTTCCAAAGATCTAAGTTTCATTCTAAAACCTCAATTTTTTTTTTAATTCTTGTTGTCCAGCCAGCCCTATTTGTGACATAAGAAAGTAATGCTTGCTAAACAGTCAGTATATTTACTTTCTATTTTTCCTGTGTCATGAAAGTCCCACCTATATTCAATCTGCAGTTCACATATATAGCCCATTATTATTCTCTTTATGTAGCAGAAGACAAGAAGAAATGTAAGTGCCCTAAAATTTCCTAGGCCTGTTATTTTCTTCCTTAAGTTCTCTCCAGCTTCTCCCTCAGACATTCAGCTTCCCAACAAATGTCTTCCAGCACTCCAATTTGTAGACACCATAACATGTGACGTCGATGACCAATCACATAGTTCAAATAACAAATCCCAAACAACTCGCATTTGCAGCATTTGCTATGAGGAGATTCCTAAACAATATATAGGCCCAAATAGGCAGATAGAACCTGCTCGAGAACAAATTAACAGCAATTGACACATAGGATATAGAGCCAAATCAAAAAAAAATAATTTGTACACAATGAAAAGTCTGACCAGTTCTAAATACAATACAAAACAAACGTTAAGTTGGATGGAATGTGTTTTTATGGCTTAAATGCTTCAGTCTCACTAACTATGGGAATCAGAGCATTCTCCCATCCCCCTTTTGCTTAATCCATCCATCTTTAGGTCAACTATTTGGCTAATTAATTTATGAACATCTGAAGGGAGGGTTTCCTGACATTTAAAAAAAGTGCCAGCCCCTTTATACCTCATCTATGCTTGTGGTAATAATTTCATCAGTCTTGTATTGCTGGCTTCCTGCTGTGGTGGAAAGTTCCCTACAGGAGTTGCAGGATGGAAGGAGAGGGACATGATCCAAAACATTTTAACCCAAATTTTTCTGACATTCAGGTTCTAAGGTACAGCTCCATACATATCTCAGACTACATATATTTTTAATTCTGATTAATTCTTCATTAGTTATTAATTCCTTCACAGACAGCATAATAAAAACCCCCTTCACTGAAGAACTCCATCCAACACTCTACCACAAAACATGCATTTTGCAGTGTACCTTGGAAAGTCCCAGATTTTTGCTATTTTAGACCAATGAGGGAAGTGAATTCCAGAGTCAGGGGAATCTCTGCTGAAAATACCCAGCAGCTATTTTGTAAAGCTGTGGATGTGAAGACATCAAAGGGTCATCCTCCATCTTGCAAGGGCCCTGGACCACAGAGATAGAGTGAGCTGATGGCTATGGTGAACAGCAGGCTATGTTTTCCATTCTGTTAGAGTCAGATAATCCTTATATAAAAAATCATCATCATAATTCAGCGGTTCAATACAGTCTTTCACCACTCTAACTGAAAGAGCACACCACCCAGTCCTGACCGCCCACCCAAAGCCAGCCCCAAAAGGGAAATTCCTGTTCTGCCACTCAAAACCACCTTAACCCTAACCATTCTGTCATGCCTGAAAAGATGCACAGAAAAGATCCCTGGTCAGGATAGGCTTCCTCCTAAAATGTCTCACTCTCCTCCTGTGACATTCTCATTCTCTGAAGGGAAGTGAGTATAACACTCCCACCGCATTGACACTTTTGTTTGTACACCAAAGACCGATTAACGCGTTGCACATCCTCATGGAATTCCCCTCTCCCACAAGTTTTACATGATTTCTATGTTCTTGTTTATTCACTAGTATACAGCCTCAGCAGTCTGTCCCATGAGCAAAATAACTTTAGGAAAGTGGTCTGTTGTAGCATGATCTGCTCCATTTTAGACAGGCTCCCTATTAAGGTACCAAAGATTCCCGTCAGAATGCCCAATAGATTCAGATTGAAACGTCAGCAGCGGGTGTTTTTGCTCATCTGGTTGTGATGAGCCATACCTATAGGAAGTCTCTAATTACCTGATGGAGAAAACAGCCAAAGAGTTAATCCTTCCTTCCTGTGTTATTACACTGTACAAAAATGGCTAGGAGAGGATTTAGCTGTGTTTAGGGTATACAGAGAAACAGGGAGCCAAGGGAGATGCATTCCTCCACCCTGCCCTAATCCTGTACTAGGTTCATCCTGTTAGCCTTTAGGGACTTATCCAAAGACCAGTGAAAAGAGTTCTATTGACCTCATAAGCCTTTGGATCAGACCCATAGCCCCAATCCTACTAGCTGATCTGCATGGCTGGTCCCATGCACCCGCGTGAAGCCCCGTTGACTCTCGTGCAGCCAAAGGTTCACAACCAGAGTCAGAGCCTACAAGGGTATTTCATACTTATTGTTGCTTGTATTTATAGCTCACTACTCTCCCCACCCCCTTTAGGGGATGTGTTTTTATGCTGAGCTTGCCTGATTTCTTTTGCTGTGTTGTTAGGTGCTCAGATGCAACAGTGATGAGGGGGTTATACAAGTAGATCTAGATTAGATAACATTAGACTCTAACAAGCATGGGAACAGGTTTCTATTCTCTTAGTGTGGCCTTGAACGAAGTCCTCAAAACCCAGCTCTCCTGCAGGTCATGAATCTCTCATTAGATTCCAAGTGGGGAGAAGAGGAGAGACACAACATGATACTAGTTGGCTACAATCCCAATGAAGGGATTTATTTTGGCTTCTCGGGCCTCTTTATTTTGTATGGATTTTTGCACATGTTTATTTTTATATCCTGGGTATCTTTCTTTTGCAGTGCAGTGTATGGCCTCTTTGTAAAATAATAAACACCCTCCTGTTCTTACGTAAACTTTTGTAAATAAGCAAGACTTTTTTTGGTTGTAACAATACCTATCTTACAGATTGGAAGTGGCACCCTAGTTACTAGGCCTCAGGAGCCTCAGCAGCCAGTTACCCTGGTACTCTCATCAGGCTCCTGCCTAGTGAAAAGTTAAGAACTAGTATGTTCTTCTATTGACTACTAAAACTTATACCTAACATATGTGCACCCCCTCTTTCCTGTCAGCCTGTCACAGGCATTCCTTCACTTACCCTATAAGTATCGCTTTCTTGTGGTGTATTAACCACAAACACATGCAGGCTGTTTCCCCTTCACCATGCATGCTTTTAACGTTCAGCTTCAAAGCACAACAGAAGGAACCACAGTTATGCAGCAGGAGGAGATTTTCACACAGCTTATTCTCCCCTTCCCGGCTCACGCTCTGAGCACTTCCCGTTACTTCTCCCAATTACTGAGCCAATTGCCTCATGAACCCAGCAATTGCCACCCAAGTGTCAATAATCCCAAACAGAAACTGGTTAATTGACTTCAGGAAAGCCTGCAGTCTTCTCAGTGCTACAGCAACCTCAGTGACCAGGATGTTACAGATAGCACTCTGTAACACAGCCCTAGAAAAGAAACCTCCTCTACTTACTAACAGTGTGAGAATGACCATTGGGAACCTGCTAAGGTCTACAGCCTAGTGGATAGACTGCCTCAGGTACTTGTCTGTGAACTAGGGTTGCCAATCGTCTAATCGCACAAACCCAAGCACCCTGCCATGCCCATTCCCCGAGGCCATGCCCCTGACCCGCCCCTTTCCCAAGGCCCCGCCCCCACTCATTCCATCCCCCCTCCCTCCATCGCTCGCTCTCCCCCACCCTCACTCACTTTCACCAAGCTGGGGCAGGAGGTTGGGGTGCAGGAGGGGATGCAGGATGGGGTGCGGGCTCTAGGAGGGAGTTTGGGTGCAGGAAGAGGTTTGGGTAGTGGCTCTGGGAGGGAGTTTGAGTGCAGGCTCTGGGCTGGGGCAGGGGGTTGGGTGCGGGAAGGCAAGAGGGGTGTGGGCTCCGGCTCAGCAGTGCTTACCTCAGGCTGCTCCCGAAAGAGACTGGCCCATCTCTCTGGCAGTGGCTCCTAGGCGGAGTGGGGGAGGCAAGGGGTCTCTGCACGCTGCCCCGCCCACAGGCACCACCCCCGCAGCTCCCATTGGCCACAGTTCCCGGCCAATGGGAGCTGCTGAGTCAGCACCCAGGGCATGGGCAGTGTGCGGAGACCCTCTGCCCCCCGCCCTCCATGGTCCACAGGGACATGCTGGCTGCTTCCAGGAGGGGCACAGAGCCAGGGTAGGTAGAGAGCCTGCCTTAGGCCCGCTGCACCGCCGGACTTTTAGCTCCTAAAATCTCCCAGTTAGGCTTCAGTAGCCTCTGGGAGATAGAGCCTGATTCCAGGAGACTTTTGGCGAAACCAGGAGGGTTGGCAACTCTACTGTGAGCTCACAGGACACAGAGCACAATACCAAATATCTAAAAGTGTGTATAGTACTCCGCTGTATGGTGATACTTTGCAGTCAGTGGCACTCTTTACCCCACTCATATCTTAACAGATTTGGGGGGGGGAAATATGTAAAGAATTAGTTTTCAGCTAGAATTCTGTTGTAACTATCTTGAAAAAAATAGTCACTTTTTTTCTTAACTAGAGATTTGCCATGTCTATCATGAAGTGAGGCTCCAGTGGGTACAATTTCTCAGAAACTGTACTGTGAAGCCTGAAAGCATTTAAAGATGCAAAAGCTACAAATATATACAAGCCCTGGATGTTTCAGTGAACAACAGTTTTATTGGGAAAGTAAATGAAAATGAAACAGAGCCATATAAATGTACATGCACTGTTTACACGGCTGCTGCTCATCTCCAGGGTTACTTCTGGTTGATCCACAATGGTTGTAATTTGGCAACAGAAAAATAAGTGCCCACTGTAAGGCAAAAATAAGGGAGTAATGATGGGTCAAAGTTAACTTGGGTGTAACTCTAGGGAAGTTAATAGAATGACATCAGGAATGTGACCCCTCATAACTCTGCCAGCTATTATTGTAGTACCCTGCAATATGGTGATACTTTGCATTCCTCTACCCCACTTATACCTTAAGAGATCTGGGGGAAAATATGTAAAGACCTATTAAAGCCCCAATTCAGAAAAGCACTGCCTTAAATGAGATTTTGGCACATGCTCATGTGTTTTCCTGACCTGTGACCTAAATGTGGAAAAACAGGATTAGTAGAAGTTGATTCTGCTTGGCAAAAAAAAATTGAAGAGAAGAGCTATAGAACATAAGGAAGCTACTTCAGTTATTTGCTCACTTGACAGGGTTGCTTATCTACCATATACACATCAAGTTTCATAAATTAAAACAAAAAAGGGGCCAAACACACCAATGGGTTTTGGCAATGTTTCACCTACTTCTTTTCATGGGAAAAATGCATTCAGTAAACCTCTTCCGTCAAAGGGCTTATTTGCTTTGCCTTTGTTAAGTAATTTCAATGGAAATTGGATTGGGCCAAAAAAATCAAGTGATTTATCGAGAAGCCTAACTTTAGACAGCTAGGTTTCAAAGTCTGGAACAAAGTTCATACTTGTCATTGAATAGCCACAAGTTTTCTTTAAATAAACCATAAAAAAATAAAAAGCATAGTAGGTTTTGACCTTTTGTATTAAAAAGAATATATCCCACTAAAGAGATTTTTTAAATGGCCAAGGCTTTGACTCCCAAAGATACTATAATTAATACAATTAATTACTTAACATTTTATATTGTCAAACCTCACTCAATTTGACTAACCTTATCTCAGAGACAGTAAGTAAAATAAAGTTGATGCATTATTAACACATGCATTTCTAACAGATGTGTTACTTCAGAATGTGGAAACCAGACTGGTGGTGTTAGAGATTACTCTAGTTTGAAGAATAGAATATTTCAATAGATCTAAAATAGATCCACAGCCATAAAGTTAAACACTTTTTCCGAATATATAATCTAAATCTCCCTTCATGCAGAATAAGCATAGTATTTCTTGTCCTATCCTCAGTGGACATGCAAAACACTCACCACCCACTATATGAAATCCCTTAAGAGAATTGAAGACTCTTCTCAAGGCCTCTCCCACCCCCAGTCTTCTTTTCTCAAGAGTAAACATGACCAGCTTTTTTAACCTTCCCTCATAGATCAGGTTTTCTAAACTTTTTATCATTTTTGTTGTTGTCCTCTGGCCTCCCTCCAATTTGTTCACAGCTTTCTTAAAGTGAGCCCCCAAAACTGGACACAGTACTCCTGCTGATGCCTCACCAGTGCCAAGTAGAGCAGAACAATACCCTCCTGTGTCTTACATACACCCTAGAATGAGATTAATCTTTTTCACAACTGCATCACGTTGTCAGCTCATATTCAATGTGTGACCTACTATAACCACTAGCCAGTTATTGCCCATTTTGTATTTGTGCATTTTATTTTGCCTTCTTAAGGTTATGTCTACACTTCAAACTGGGGGTATGATTCCCAGTTGAGTTAAACTTATGCTAGCTCAATGCAAAATAGAAATGTAGCTCCGGTAGCATGGGTAGAGGTGAATGGTGGCCCAGGATACTCGGTGCTGCCCATGCTACCATGGCTATAGTATTATTTTTAGCATACTAACTCAATGGGAACTAGCACAAATATGTCTATATGAGCTGGGAATCATATCTCCAGCTCCAAGTATAGATGTAGCCTTAGAGTAGTATTTTGCATTTGTCTTCATTGAATTTCATATTGTTGATTTCAGAATAATTGTCCAATTTATCAAGATCTCTTTGAATTCTAATCCCACCCTCCAAAATGCTTGCAAATCCTCCCAGCTTGGTGTCACCTGCAAACTTTATAAGAATACTCCCCCATCCCATTATCCAAGTCTTTAATGAAAATATTGACCAGTACCGGACCAGGAGAGACCCCTCTGGGAACCCACTAGTTACGTCCTCCCAGTTTGACAGCAAACCATAGATAACTACTCTTTGAGTATGGTTTTTCAACCAGTTGTGCACCCACCTTAAGTGAGCTGTAGCTCACGAAAGCTTATGCTCAGATAAAATTGGTTAGTCTCTAAGTTGCCACAAGTACTCCTTTTCTTTTTGCGAATACAGACTAACACGGCTGTTACTCTGAAACCCACCTTACAGTAATTTCATCTGGATCACATTTTCTTAGTTTGCTCATGACAACTCATGTGGGACTGTGTCAAATGCTTTAGAAAAATCAAGATTAATCACATCCACTGCTTCCTCCCAGCCACTAGGCCAGTAAATGTGAGTTAAGAATTTAAAGCTGTAAGGAAGTTTTTCTTTGCTAGACTTCATTCCCATCGTAGCCCAGATGGCAGTAAATTTAGTACATTCACTCAGATAATAAATACAGAGTCTTTTACACAGTAACCAATAATCTAATTACAGGAAATGCTGGTGAGTCCTTTACTCCTGTTCATTTCAGCTTTTGCTCAACTGACTGGAAAACACTGTAGTGCTTTAAAATATTGCAGAAAGTACAACCATTTAGGATCCACTGTTTCTATCTCTAATGTATCAGTGTGAACTCACCGGGCCAAATTTAGCCCTGGTGTAACCACATTAACTATGACTGATATCAAGACAGAACTAAGCCCTCAAGTTTTAAGCTAGTGTAAATGAAAACATTCAAACAGCAATTTGCAGCAACAATTTGGTGTTCTGTGCTTTTACAGCAATGGGATCCTGATCCTTGACAGGGGCTCCTAGACATTATGATAGTACAAATAAATAATAAATAAAATGAAATAATAAAATAATAAATAATAACAGTAATTAATATAGTCACAATTCTGCCCATGAGAAACAGCAAAATTGATCCCTCTGGATTATCTAAGGGGTCATCCAGGACACAAAGAATGTGTGTGAAAATCAATTCTAAAAGGCTCAAGCCTTTACTTGCAATATTTATTTTTAAAATTATCCAATTAGAGATGGGCTAAGCAAGTTCAGAAAAGTTTCCCTGCCTCTCTGTGCTAGCTGGTTAATTACACACCAGCTCTCCATCATCAACAGTTTGGGTCTATGCACCCACTTCAAACCTACAGTACTTTGTGGGGTTCCTTTGTTCTCTGACCTCTTTTCGATTTCCTGGCAGTAGGAGTAGCGATTTCAGTTGGTCTTCAAATCTGTAAGCAAAAACTGGCTTTTGGACTGGTGAGAAAACTGTGAGGCTCTAGTCTAATAAAAAATAAACAAAAGGACCTCTAAGGGCTTTGGAGGTTCACATTCCTAGATCAGTATTCCTTTGCATCCACTAAAAGTCTACCTCAACTCTTTCATAAGCCCTCAGCTCGCCAACAAATGAGTTTGGATACCCCATGTCCTTAGTCTCTTTGATCTACCTGAGAAAGAAATAATTGCAGAGCAGAGGAAAATGAGAAATGAAACAACACATAAGTAGAAATAAATTTGTTTTCCCTCTAACCTACAGTGGTTATCATTACATTGACAACCACACAGAGTGGTATCTGAGATGCCACAACTGATTTCTGTTCTAAGTACAGAGGAAATATTGTGATATCACACACATAGTAGTAACTGTTGGTAAATGATGACTTTTTAATAGCAAGAATGGTACCGCTCAAGACTATGCCTTAAAAGCAATATCAAATGGCTAATTTCTATGGGAATGCTGGATGGCTGGTATATTTCTAATAAAGAAATATGAACATTCTTTTCCCTTGGACATATCTTCTTAAGATGATATAGGAAGTAAAATTAAACCTTTTGAAAAGATGGCATGCAAATTGTAAATACTAAAATACTTAGTAAATATTAGTAAATACTAAGTAAGTATTCAGCTTTGATTCTTAAACTCCGAAACTTTAAAAATACTCCGCAGCAAGCAATATCCAATACTTGCCCGCACAGCTAACGAGCTGTTAGGCTCAACGCTCGCAAAAAAACTTACACCTCAATACTGCAAAAACCTATATGCATAGTTAACAATGCCACGTATTGTTTAAATATGTGTGTGATGCCAACGCCACTAATACAACTGGGACTACTCACAGTGCATTAAACAGAGCACATGCATATATCATTGCAGGATCTGGACCTTAAGTAAGGCCGGGGTACTGGATGGGAGGACATATGCTTCTCTGATGTTGTCTCTTCTAGCATTTTCCCCATGTACTTATTGGGAAATACCCACATTTCAAATGTTTCCCCTTCTTGAGCAGATTTAAATATTTGGGGGGTTTTGTTTGTTTGTTTTTTGAGAGAAGCCCAAATAAAACATAGGGATGAAATTGTCTTGGTGCCAAAACAAACGAGTCCCAATATTTTATGAGATTTCAAACTGTAATCTTGTTTTAAAATGAAATATGTTTGTGTTATGCAGGATTATTAATCACCTTGACACAGACACAGTTTTTGCAAGTTTGAGGGTCAGGACCTCTGCAAGTTTCTAATGTTTACAATTTTCCCATAACAAATGCCTGAATGGAATCCATGGATCTTAAAAATTTACTGCTTCCTTCAGTTACTAAATTGCTTGACCTCAGTTCATTTAGTGATAAAGAGTCAGATGGTGTCTTGAGAAAAGATCCTCTTAAAATTCAACCACATATTAAACAAACCCTTCTAATAGGATACTGACAGACACTCTCTGAAGTTCAGAAAATACAAGAGGTTTAATTAGCTACATACCTTAAAGCAGGGCTTAAATTCAGTTGCAGCCTACCAGAGCAGATCCCCAGTAAATATTTTCAAACCCGTGGAAGCCCTGGTCCCTGCCACATACCAATGGGGCTGAATCTCCAAGCCCCGGCGCCTACTACGAGGTTAAATCCCCAAGCCCCTGCACCTTTTCCTCCCATGGGGCTGAAGCCCCAAGCCCACCCCACTATGGGGCTAGAGCCCTGAGACCTCCCACCCTGCAGCCGAAGCCCAGATTTCCAAAAGCAGGTGGTGAGTGGGCTCCATGAAATAATCTCTCAGAATTTAAGCCCTGCCTTAAAGTATGCCTCATCCCTTGGGAAAACAAGCACTGGCAAGGGGACAGGATTTCAGCCCAAGATCTAAGATGTTTAAAGAACTGCACATGTGTATTGTTCATTTCATTTGCTACATTACTCTCACCTCTTTATTTCCTCATTTTCTAAGTTACCCCACCACACGCTCACTCTCTTTCTCAAACACATACACATTTTCTCTCTCTCTCTCTCTACCCAATTCCTGCTCCTGACTCCTCCATTTCCCTACCCCTGCTTGGTCAAGGAATATGTCTTTTGAATGCTTAGCCTCTTCCTACATGTAGCCCATGTTCCCATGGATAGGGTACTGGAGCATAGAACCTTCAAGCTGGATGTCTTCTGATGTCCTCCCAAATCCCCACACACTTCCCTTTATTAATTCCTTACTCTAATCTTGTAATATATATGACTGGATTTTCAGAGATGCTAAGCACCCACAACCCCCAATGAGGTCAATAAACTGAGAGTCCCTAGCACCTCCACAAACCAGCTCAGTTGTTCAAATGTGCATTTCATCAATTGCTCAAATGGAACATTGTCATGAAAGATACTTACTGTCCACGTGCCACAGCAATGCTTCAAAATTACAGGCCTGGAAACTGGTGCATAAAACAATCATAATCAACAAGGGTTTTTTCTCAAGAAAGTTAACATAGAAAGAAACCAGTGATGCTTCCCAGCTTGGAGTTTAGCTCATTGCTATGATCAGCTAGGATCTCTCCATTCCCCAAACCATACCCCTTCTTCACAGCCACTCTGATAGCCAGAGTGGGCACCTGTGCTGGGGGAAATTGAGCTGAAGTTAACCCCTTGTTCACCAAAGATCAAGTAGGGCCCCAGAGTCTTATCTTACCATTAGTTTTTATGCAAAACTCCTTTTGATTTCAAAGAGAATATCACGCTTCTAATAATGATGGGAAAACAGTCATTTTGTTAATGCACCAAATCAGAGTGCCCCCTCCCTCCACAACTGAGGTGCTGCATAACATAGTAAAATGGAATTAAAATACAATAAAAATATTTTAAAGCATCTTTATTAATGTTCAAAAAATGTAGAGCCTCACAAATGATATAATTGACAGTAAGACTTTCAGAAAACGTGCAACACACTCTGTGGACGGGACATGGTCCAAAGAATATGGTTGAAATTTACCTGCTACTTCTAACTAATTCTTCTCAATATCGATAGCTGGGGACATGAAAGAAGAGAAAATATTCTCATAACAGCTACTTCTCCCCATCAGCGCAATTTCTGTTTTTCTATAAGTGAGGACAAGATAGCTGTATTGAATCCAGCTGAAAATATTTTCAAAGCATTTTTCCACAACAGAGACTGAATTAGCAGAGTCCATGAGGCCAAAGAAAGAAAGAGAGATTAGAATATATTATGGACGAATTGTAAAACTTCTTATTTAAAATCAGAGCCATTTTGACTTAGAGAAACACAAAAAAAGAATCCGTAGCTAGTTAAAGGACACTGACAGAGTAAATCCAGCCCCAAATTTGCAACAGAAATCTTTGCAAGCTTTTCATAAAAATGGATTACCACTGGGATGAAAAATAAATGTAAGAACAAACCAACTATCTCCATTAGTGCATGCAATCCAAACTGCAGCATAATGCTAATAGGTGAGACTTAGAATCTTTTTCCCCCCCAAAGCTGGAAATAAAAATAAAACTGACTAATCTATTCTCCAAGTTAAAAATCGCAAAAGTTAAACAAACAAAATAAATATTGAAAAGTTTTATCAGAAGTTTAAGTTTATTAATCTAAGGTTCTATTAAAATGGGTAAGAGTATTTTTAAATCTATTATTCTTAACCTTTAACTTTGTATTGACATCTCTCTTTTTACTCACATTGTTGTATAATTTTGAAATTAAACAACATAAAAAATATGGGGAGAAATCCTGGCTCCACTGAAATCAAAACTCCCATTGACTTCATGGATTTTACCCATTGGGTTTTAATTAGATGGGATAAAAAGAAAGGAAAAGTAGCTCTCAGATGATAGTATCAAAAGTGTAGTTTCATCCTAAAGTGAAGCTTTGCTCTGTATAGACTGACTTTTATAATGAAAACATCTACTCATCTTAACTCTAATGATGCACATTGTGGGTATATACCTGATGAAAAAATACCATTTTATTCTTCTCTTAATTTTTCAGTTATAACATCTGACTAGCTCACAAAGTATTTACCCTTCATATTCAACACAAATAAAAATTATTCCATGCCTTCCTCTACCCCCTGCTCCTCTTCCAACCCACCCAAATGTCTCATACTTTGGTATCTTGTGTGCTCTGTCATTCCTCATTATGACGGGCCTGCCAAAGAGTGGCATTTTTTACTCAAGTAATAATACCAAGACATCATTTGGTTATCATGGTGTAATAACATTGGATCTAATCACATCCTATGAGTCCTGTGAGAAGAGTCCCTTTTGAGCAGAAGTGACGCTCAGTGGTCAGTGGCCTCTCTCTGGTGCTAGAGTCTGGATATCCACAAGGGAAGAGGGAACGGAGTGTGGACAGGCCAGGGAGAAGTGGACAAGCTGGGATGAGGCCTGGTTTACCTCTAAATGGCCTCATGGAGATTACTGAAGGCTCTATAAAAATGGGTTAAATACTGCTAGAAAGACAATTCTAATGGGATTCCTGGTGAGGCAGAACCAAGAAATTACTGAACAACAGTTGCCATTTTTATATTTTAGCTTTTATTAATATATAGGGGTTTTTTTAAGTTAAACCAAATTAGGTGTGGACTATGAACTTCCCATACTGAAACCCTGCATATATCACTGAGTGAAATTCCATGGCCTGCGTCATGCAAGAGGTCAGACTAGAGAATCATAATGGTCCCTTTAGGCTTTAAAATCTATTAAACTGAATTTCAGCCCAGAAACAGTTCTCCCAGGTCACAGATAACTCCCTGCAAAAAAAAAGAATGCTGTTTTGCATATGCGGGCAAACTCTTAATCACAGCAAAGTTAGAAGACAGCTTTATAATGAAGAGTGCTTTAACTGCACAGTCCCCTTGAAATTTACACTCTTGTTTAAAGAAAAGGAGTACCTGTGGCACCTTAGAGACTAACTAATTTATTTGAGCATAAGCTTTCGTGAGCTACAGCTCGCATCCGATGAAGTGAGCTGTAGCTCACGAAAGCTTATGCTCAAATAAATTGGTTAGTCTCTAAGGTGCCACAAGTATGCCTTTTCTTTTTGCGAATACAAACTAACACGGCTGTTACTCTGAACACTCTTGTTTGTTAGCATGCTGTAAGTTAAAAAAGGACTGCAACAACCAGGGGAGAAAGCTAACAAAAATGTGATGTTTTGGAGTATTTTTCTTCCTTCTTTCTCCAAAACAGGGATGGAAGCATTTTTCTGACTGATAAGAAACTTTAATTTGTATCTGTGTCATTATCCTGTCAGCCTGCACATGTATTGACAGGAACACTTAAATAAACAAAATATGCCCAAAGCTCTAATGTCTAATTAAACCTGAAACTTCAGCTAACTTCAAAGTGGAGGTTCTACTCCAATCTCCAATGAATGTGGCAATTGCCACCTGTTGGAATGTTGAGATATTAGGAAAGAATGATACTGGGGTGTTTTAGTATCTCATATTTGACTTCAATCTGCTCTGACAAATACAGGTTTTCATTAGCTAGGACCAAAAAAAAAAAAAAAAACCCAAACACCTTACTCCACATTGTAATAGCAACCAATGTGGGTGGATTTTATTTTCTCACAGACCTTTTTCATTCAGAACACTATCTCAAGCTAGTATTCCATGCTGCAAGACCTGACTTCAAAACTATATACATTATGGGAGGCACAGGGAGCTCTGCCTATAGTTGAAGTTGTCAGACACTTTTTGTTATAAGGTCCTGTTTTCAGTTCCTTATAACTTTGCCAGATGTTAATCATTCAGCTGAAATTTTCCATGCTGTGTGTCTGCCTCAGGCTGATTTTTAATTATCAATTTATGTATTAATAATTAATTATGAATTATTATTATTATTATTATTATTGACGTTTTCAGGAAAAAGATTGTTTCTCAGAACCAAGTTAATGAAAAATACATTGTTTTGCCCATGATAAAAATTTCCCCAAGCCATTTCATTGAGAACTCTAATACCTTCATGCTTTGGAGCAGTGACTTAATTATCTGGCAGATGGGTCACCCTGGTGTCAGGGGTTTTACCATCCCCATGAAAATCCACCCAAATTTGACCAATTTATAAGCCTCTGACTACTTCAGTTCACACACTCTCAATAAAGACTTGTTACTGTTTGACTGCTAAATTCTCAGAAGATTGCATCTGGACTGAGCATGCTCCAGCCCAGATCTACAGGGGCTGAGCGTGACTTTCCCTACAGTTGCACCTGTCAGGGCTCCTGTGGTGCCAGGCATGGGAACTGAGAGGAGGGAGCCTGTCTTTCCTGTGCTCAGTGACTTCCCAGCTGTTATCCAGGCAGTGTGGAGGAGGAGGAAGCATTCACTGAAATGCAGAGGGCTGAGGAGCTAGGACTGGGAGAGTGGCAAGGAAGGAGACTGAGATGAGGACCCATGGGGTGGAGGAGATTGGAGAGAGAGAGGACCTGGGACAAGAGGGTGGACTGAACAAATAAAGTGCTACAAAATGGGAAGTTCTCTGAAAAATCAGGTCCCAAGCATCGAAAACTGGTGAACACTTTGCACATTAATCTGTTGCAGGGACTCAGTTCTCCAGCTGTAAAATGGGGATAACATCCCCTCATCATACAGGGTTGTTGTGAAGATAATGTCATTAATATTTACTCACTCGCGTACTCGAGTGATAAGCCCCATAGAAAAATCCATGAGGAAATTAATAACTCTGTCTTCAGAACAGTGTTTGAATCGTGTGCAGTAAATAAGGCCTAGGGCCACACATTGAATCAGGATAAAACAAAATATTGAAAAGCTGCTCATGCAAACACTGTCCCATTCCATGTACAGACTGGCGCAGGGGGCCTGTGAGAAAATAGTATGTGATCACATAATTAAAGAGTACATCATAATGCATATGCACAAGGGGGCTGAATCATGGCTGCATAGGCAACCTTCATTCTGGCACATCCTAGCTTTGGAGTGCTTGACTTTGCAACCTTAACATCCTTTTAAGGTACTTTATATAATAAATATGTAGAAAACATGTTGTGGGGGGGCGCTGAATTTGACCCACAATGTTCCCAGCATCCTCCACTGAGAGAGCCTCAAATGTGTCTATCCTACCAACTTCATTATTGTTTAATTTCTCACCAGTTGTTACAAAGTGTAAAACCACAACTGGATAGGGGAGTATTTGAACAGACAGTATTTTCAGAATCCACAACAGTCTTTTTAAAATGCAGTGTATTAGCAACAATGCTGAAACTCCTTAGCTTTATCTTAATGTTTGGAATGTGTTGTTTTGCTATTCCACTGCTCGGGGGGGACTTCCTGAAATTTACCAGCTGTTAATCTTAGAGAAATATTTGCCACAACAGTGTTATCGGTTTGCCAATTTTAATGACAATTTTCCATTTTATGTCATTTAAAATCCAACATGACTGTAATGCCAGAAGCACACATTCCTTCTAAACTTGTCTTTAACGTCTAACATTATAATATGATATGTTAGGGAATCAAAATCTCTGCTACACATGGTTTAAGAAAAATAATTATATGGGGTTTGATTCTGCATCTCTGAAGTCAATGGAAGCTTTTGCCATTGACATCATTAGGCACAGACCATACCAGGCCTTTGAAGAGCAAAAATATAAAAATGCTCCAACCATGTGAATGTCAGTGCATCAGTCCTCAACAAAAGGATCCATTCTTGCTGCCTAATGGTGGTGTATGTAGTTTGTATCTGTTATCATTACTCATTTTCTGTGTACTGCTCCTGTCAGTCTCTGACAGAGGCATGATCCTGGCCCCTATACACTGCTCTGGTGTAAAATAGGGCTATAAATGAGCCACAAGGAGCCAGAGGATATTTCCTCTTTGTGGTGGAGTGTGCACACCCCGCACTGGAGAGAAAAGGGTTAACCCCACACAATGGGCAGCGGAAGTCCCACCCCTCAGGCAGTGCTGGGTATGCTCCAACTGCTGCCTCAGTATAAAAGGGAGCAGCCCAGCTCATTCTGGGCTGACTGCTGGAGGGGAAGGACCTTTGCCTGAAGTGCCAGCTGAAGAGCTGCCACAGCCCTTGCCTGCAAGAGCCAGAGACTCTGCGAGCTGGATTGGAGGCCTGCAGCCCAAGGAGCCCCAGAGGACCATCCATGCTGAGGAGCTTGGAGATCCTGATGCCCCACAGATAGCAGCTTCTGGAACTACAGTAGGAAGTGACCCAGGGAGGGTGAGCAAGTGGTATCTCCCACCCAAGTGAGGTCAGCATGTTTCGATGGGATTACCCACTGACCCAGTGATGGACTACTCCATCACTGTTAGAGCCCTGGGTCCCCCACCATATTGACTCTAACCATTACGCTGTGCTTGCCTGTGTCTGAGGGCTGCCATATCGACTTTAGCCATTAGGCTGTAACTTTGGCCTCTGGGCCGTACCATGGCCATCCCAAGGGCTGCCAGGGAGACTAACTGCAGTGATATCACCACCCTGCCCTGCCCCAAAGGGGAATGGGGTGTGCAGTCACCACAACATGTGGTGGAGAATACAGGCAGTGATTGGGCACTGCTGGAAGGCCCCAGTGGGAGGAGATGATTATTAGAGTAATCCTCAGTCACCTGCCTACTTGTTGCTTTGGCCAAGATGGAGATGAAGATGATTTTGAAATGGATGCTGGAAAGTCAGCAGCAGCAGGCAACCCAGCAGAAGCAATTAGCAGGCCCAGGAGATAGCTTGTCAACACCAGCTCCAGATGACCCAGCAGCAGGAGCAGCAGCAGCTGCTTTGAGAGTTGGCTATCCAGCACCAGAATGCCTGATCCAGCAAATGGCTGCATTGATGTGCCCGACCGGCGCCCCAAACCCCAGCCCAGCTGGACAGGTCCCGTGGGCTCTTCCCCCAAGTCTGCCAATATGCCTGTCGAAAATGGGACTGAGTGATGACTTTGAAGCATTTTTGGTGACTTTCAAATGTCTAGCCCCCGGGCTCCCCTGTTAGCACCCTACCTGACGGGGCCAGCCCAGGCGGCCTCCCGGGGGCTAGACCCGCAAGACACCCTAGTATATTAGAGAGTGAAGGCTACCATCCTGGACCATTCAGGAATCAACCCTGACACATACCGATGGCGCTTCCACCAAGAAAAGTACCCGCAGGGGGCTAGACCTCCGGTGGTAGCTCAGCATCTGAGGGACAATGCCTGGTGATGGTTAGAGCCAGAGAAACAGTTGGGGGCTCAAGTAGCAGAGACCGTTGTATTGGAGCAGTTTATCCAAATCCTCCTGAGTGGAGGGAAGGAGTGGGTACAGCGGCACCAGCTGAAGGCGCTGACAGAAGCTGTAGAGCTGATGGAGGACTCCTTGATGGCTGATGGGCGGGAGATGCAACTGAGGCAACCCGGGAGTCCAAGGAGGAAGAACAAACCGGGTGAGGGGAACTCTCGCGAAATGGATTCAGGGAGATCACAGCCCCTTCCCCGGCCACCACCTAAACCCCCAACCCTCGAATGCTGGAGCCCAATCAGCTGAGCCTGGACTGACAAGGTAAATGACCCACAAGAAGGGCAGAGCCCACCGAAGACAGATCCTGGGACTGGAGGAACCCAAGGCCATTGCTGGGAGTGTGGCCAAGAGGGGCACTTTCGGCAGGACTGCATTTATGGGCAAGTCTGCATGGCTGGCACCTGAGTCCAGAGGAAAGACCCAGAAAAACTTGTAGTCCCGGTCCAAGTAGAAGGAATCCCCACAACAGCCTTAGTAGACTCAGGCAGGAGTCAGACAATTATTTGGGAGAGGCTCGTCTCCAGCCTTGAACTCTCTGGGACGAGTATACATCTACAGTGTATTCACAGAGATATACAGCCTTACCCAACTGCCTGGGTAAGACTTGAGATTTATGGCCAGGGAGAAACTCTCCAAGTCAGCGTGGCTCCCAGGCTAGCCTACCCCGTGGTGTTAGGGCAAGACTGGCCATAATTTCGGGAAATCCTGCAAGGCCACAGCCATCAACATCTGGGAGGGGGAGGTGCAGGATCAATGAGGGGGGACTCCTTGGCCACCCTGCAGAAGCTGATCCTGGAGAAGGGCTGCCTAAACCCCCAGAGCCGCCCACCGAGTCCCCTCCAGGCACAGGACACCCTATCGAAGATGCCCAAGCGGAGTTGGAGCGTGACAGACTTTGTCCAATAGCAAAGGGAAGATCCGACTTTAAGCTGGGCCTGGGAGCAGGCAACCACCCCGACCAAGAGGGGGACGATACACCACACCCGCCTCAAAGGACCACGGTTCGAGATCCGGAGGGACCACCTCTACCGGGTGGTACAAGAACGCCAAATGTGGGAAGTTATCTGACAGTGCTTGGTGCCCTGGAGATTGTGCCAGAGCCTCCTGCAGCTGGCTCACACAGTACCCTAGGCGGGGCACCTGGGTAGAGATAAGACCCTCCAGAGGATAGCACACCACTTTTTTTTTGGCCTGGCATACACCAGGAAGTAAGAGATTATTGCGCTTCCTGCCCTGAGTGCCAGTGGACTGGACCGAAAGGAGTGCCCCTCTCGTACCTCTCCCCGTCATAGGCGTGCCATTTGAACGAGTTGGTATGGATCTCGTAGGGCAGGTAGAGAAGAGCGAAACAGGGAACCAGTTCATCCTCGTACTGGTCAATTATGCAACAGGCTACCCTGAGGCTACCCCCTTCCACATGGCTACGGCCCCTAACATCGCGACAGAACTAGTGAAGATTTTCGCTTCAGTTGGGATATCCAAAGAGATCCTGACTAGTCAGGGGACTAATGTGTCCTCAAAATTGATAGCTGACTTATGCCACCTCATGAACATCCAGACTTCAGTGTACCATGCACAAACTGATGGGTTAGTCGAATGCTTTAATGGAATCCTTAAGTCAATGCTCTGCAAGTTTATAGAAGATGACCCCTGACATTCGGACTCGCTATTGCCCACCTTATTATTCGCGATGCGGAAGGTCCCTCAAGCCTCCATTGGGTTCTCTCCCTTTGAGCTCCTCTAGGGGAGACAACCCTAGGGCATCCTTAGTCTCCTGAGAGAAGACTGGGAGGCACAAGAGATGTGCATCTTAGGAACTACCCATTATGTGTTATGACTCCGTGAGCATCTCCAGGCCTTAGGTGCATTCGCTTGAGAGAATTTGTTATGGGCCCAGCAAACACAGGAGCAACAATACAACAAAGGGGCTAGGTTACACGACTTTGAGCCAGGGGACCAGGTTCTACTATTATTGCCCTCCGCTGAGTCAAAGCTATTAGCCAGGTGGCAAGGCCCCTTTGAGGTGTCCCACCAGGTAGGACAAGTGGACTACGAGATCAGGCTGCTGGGTGGTGGAAGGAGGTATGCACATACCACGTGAACTTGCTCAAAGCCTGGAAGGACCAAGAGGCTCTATTTATCAATCCTTCACCTCCTGAACCGGAATTGGGGACATTGGTGGGCAGACCCCTGGATCCAGGACCAGTGGTAATGGGAGAGGGCCTTAGCCTCTCACAACAAGAAAAGTTACTGCGTCTCGTACAGGACTTCCAGGATGTCTTGTCAACGCGTCCAGGACAGACTGACCTCCTAAGCCATCACATTGCAACAACACTGGGGCAGAGGGTAAGAGACAACCACTGACCTCTCCCCAGGAAAATGTGGGACACAGTACGCCAAGAATTAGAGATAATGCTTTAGATGGGAGTGGTGGAGAAATCCGGGAGCAAATGGCGAAGTCTGATAGCATTGGTCCCAAAACCTAGGGGGGTCATCGACTTCTGCATTGATTTTTTGAAAAGTCAATGCTATTTCCCAGTTCGATGTGTATCCAGTGCCTCTCATCGAAGAACTCTTTGGGCGATTAGGGGGAGCCAAATATTTTTTGACCTTGGATCTAACAAAGGGATATTGGCAGATACCCCTAACATCTAACTCCCAGGTGAAGACTGCCCTTCCTATTCCATATGGCCTCTTCCAGTTCATAACAATGCCTTTTGGACTACATGGGGCAGCCGCTACCTTCCAACGATTGATTAACTGAGTACTGCAGCCTCACAACCAATAGCTGGCAGCATACATAGATGACATTGTGATCTATAGCAGCAGCTGGGAGGACCACCTTTGACACCTAACCAGTGTTTTCAAGGCCCTTCGGGAAGCGGGTCTCATGGCCAACCCTGCAAAATGCCATCTCAGACAGGCGGAGGTGACCTACCATGGGTATATAGTGGGAAGGGACAAACTACACCCTCTGATTGACAAGGTGAAGGCTCTAACTGATACCCCAACGCCAACCACGAAAAAGCAAGTGCGCCAATTCCTGGGATTGGCCGGATATTATTGGTGCTTTGTACCAGGCTTAACAACAATAGCAGCCCCCCCACTCTGACCTGACCAAGAACTCTCAACCCCAACAAGTGCGGTGGTCCAGTAAGTGTGAGGAGGCATTCCAGACCCTGAAGAAACAGCTAGCTCAGGAACCAGTGCTCGTATATCCAGACTTCTCAAAGGACTTCCTACTGCAAACAGATGCCTCTGAGATGGGATGAGGGGCTCTCTTGTCACAGGAAATCAATGAGGAAGAACACCCCGTCTTGTATCTGAGTCGTAAGCTGTTCCCCAGAGAAACATATTACTCAATGATCAAGAAGAAGGCCTTGGTGATAAAGTGGGCTATTGACACCCTGTGCTCCTATCTACTCAGCAACACCTTCACATTGATTACTGAGCAAGCACCCCTCTGGTGGCTGCACAGCATGAAGGATACCAACCTCAGGATTATTCATTGCTACCTCTCACTCCAATCATATGATTTCCGTGTCTGTCATCAACCTGGTAAGGCTCACGTGGGGGGAAGAAATGACAGGGTGTGCTTACCCCGCACTGGAGAGGAAAGGGTTAACCCCACACCATAGGCAGTGGAAGTCCTGCCCCTCAGGCAGTCTGGGCATGCGCCAAATGCTGCCTCAATATAAAAGGGAGCAGCTCAGATCATTCTGGGCTGACTGCTGGAAGGGAAGGACCTTTGGCCGAAGCTCCAGCTGGAGAGCCGCCACAGGCCTTGTGAGCCGGATTAGAGGCCTGGAGTCCAAGGAGCCCCAGAGGACCATCCACACTGAGGAGTTTGGAGACCCTGACACCCCAAGGACAGCAGCTTCTGGAACTACAGTAGGAAGTGACTCAGGGAGGGTGAGCAAGTGGTATCTCCCACCCCAGTGAGGTCCATGTGTTTCGGTGGGATTCCCTGCTGACCCAGTGATGGACCGCTCCCTTGCTGTTAGGGCCCTAGGTAGTGACCCTGTGGAGTTGGGTGGGACTGGGCCTACTCAGGTGCCAGCCCCTAGCCTAGTGGCAGCCCCCACCATATTGACTCTAGCCATTAAACTGTAACCTTGGCCTCTGGGCTATACTGTAGCTGCCCCAAGGGAGACTAACCACGGTGATATCACTGCCCTGCCCTGCCCCAAAGGGGGATGGGGTGTGCATACACTGTGACACCCTGCCACAGTAGCAGTGTGGGGCTGAAGTAAGCGGCCCTATGCTGATCTCTTTGCAACCACTGGTATACTGGCTGGGAGAGGGAGTAGCTGCAGAGCTCAGTGCTATGGAGAGTTTGGGCTGCAGATATTATGGGATCAACTGCCATAAGTTAGGGCATCCTTTCGGGGCTGCTCTAACTTACACTGGAGAACATTTTGGTCTCTGTGGCAGCCCAGAATCTTGGTGGTGCACAGGTGGCATAAAGCCACCCACCGCCACCATTGGGCTGGTCCTTCTGGCCCTCAGAATCTGCTGTCTGCAGCTGCAGACAGCCATTTGGGGAGATAGAGTTCCATGTAGATAGCTCCTGCACAGGTACACACCAGGCGCTCACTAATGGAGATCTTACTTTTATTTTTTTTAGTTTTGTAGTTCTCTTGATATATATAATACAGGCTAATCTGACTACTTATAATGTTGCACTTAGAAAAACATAAGACTAACTCTGCCCAGGAAACACTACAGCAACTTTCTTATCAGCCCCCCTCTACTCTTTCCTCTAGTAACTCTATCTGATCTGTTAAGGCTTCTGATAGCCACTCCATTCTTTATGTAAAACCCCTCCTCATTTGCCATCATCAAGAATAGAATCTGAGATTTCTAGCACCAAAAGTATGGGTCTTTACTTCTTGGGTTAAAGAAGTAACTCCATTATCTGGTACCAGTAGTAGGCTTAAGATTGTTTCAGTTGGACAAGAGGTGACATTTCATTGGTGAGTATTAAAAACAAGTGGAGAGTCAAGCCATTCACCAATGGACCTACTACTAATTTACATAGCTGTAAGTTAGAGCTGAATCAGGCCCTCCATAATTTTCTTGTTTTGCCTTTGGCAGTATGGTTATGGATACATGCAATTCAACAGGCTTTCAGTGTGTCCTTACAGTTAAATGGACATATTAGAAATCCCCCCTCCCGCATTTAGAAGAGTAGAGTCTTCTGTAGTAGTTCTTCTCTGTTCCAGAAATTACAGTGAATGTGTAAAGTAATAGCAGTAAATAAAAGTAAAGACATCTTTCATATTTGTTCATAAGCATAAGTACTGATGACTCACATGCCTTACTGTATTTGTTACAGGGTTTTTCAGATGTATTGTGGGTTTTTACTTAGTTAGATTGTTGACATATAGTTTAAATTCTCTGCTTGTGTAAACTGGCAGAGCTCCATTGAATTCAGCCATTACTGTTATATGCTGATTCAAAGAGCATCTAGTTAATGGACCAAATTCTGCTCTCAGTTGCAATAATTCCATTGATTTCAAGGTATTGTGCTCTGGATTCTCACCAGTGCAAACAAGAGCAGAATATGGGCCAAGGACATAAAGGTAAACAACTTTTCAAAAACATTTGACTAAACCCTTAGCTACAACTCATCACATTTCTGGCTAATTCAAAATATTTCTACACCACAAACAATTTTCTGGAAAATTGCTCAGGTATTTCCATTGTGTTTGCAGAACATCATGAAATCAATGGTCCTACAGGTCCTATGAAAGTCAAGCTTTTCCTTGTAAGGTAAATACCATCAAGTCTCTTTAATCTATTTTGACAGTCCTATATTTATCCATTTCATAGTGCACTGAAGGGATAACTCTGACAGGATTTTTCCTCATTTTTCATAAAAGTTTCAGTGCTGCTGCAAAGCTTGGCAATTTTCTCTTTCCTTTGAAGTGCAATTCTTTTATGGCCTCTGCCCTCTCCCACCCACTGCTTCTTGCTGGCCATTGCCATCTCAGGTGGAAGTGAGAAAGTGCCTCTCCTAAAATTAATAGAATTCTATTCCTGCCAAGTCTATAGGCTCCCACAACTTGAGGCTGCATTTTGAAACTGATGTCAGGTTTTTAAAAAATACCACAGGACATCTATAATTACAGCAGTTCTTTTTAAAGAGGCAGGGTGGTCTTGTGGTTAAGGAATAGGAGTCTGTCAGTATGAAGATATAAGCAAAAAGAAAAGGAGTACTTGTGGCACCTTAGAGACTAACCAATTTATTTGAGCATGAGCTTTCGTGAACTACAGCTCACTTCATCGGATGCATACCGTGGAAACTGCAGAAGACATTATATACACACAGAGACCATGAAACGATACCTCCTCCCGCCCCACTGTCCTGCTGGTAATAGCTTATCTAAAGTGATCATCAAGTTGGGCCATTTCCAGCACAAATCCAGGTTTTCTCACCCTCCGCCCCCCCACACAAACTCACTGTCCTGCTGGCAACAGCTCATCCAAACTGACCACTCTCCAAGTTTAAATCCAAGTTTAACCAGAACGTCTGGGGGGGGTAGGAAAAAACAAGGGGAAATAGCCACTCCCAGTCTCTATTTAAGCCTAAGTTAATAGTATCCAATTTGCAAATGAATTCCAATTCAGCAGTTTCTTGCTGGAGTCTGGATTTGAAGTTTTTTTGTTGTAAGATAGCAACCTTCATGTCTGATTGCATGACCAGAGAGATTGAAGTGTTCTCAGACTGGTTTATTAATGTTATAATTCTTGACATCTGATTTGTGTCCATTTATTCTTTTACGTAGAGACTGTCCAGTTTGACCAATGTAAATGGCAGAGGGGCATTGCTGGCACATGATGGCATATATCACATTGGTGGATGTGCAGGTGAACGAGCCTCTGATAGTGTGGCTGATGTTATTAGGCCCTGTGATGGTGTCCCCTGAATAGATATGTGGGCACAGTTGGCAACGGGCTTTGTTGCAAGGATAGGTTCCTGGGTTAGTGGTTCTGTTGTGTGGTATGTGGTTGTTGGTGAGTATTTGCTTCAGGTTGGGGGGCTGTCTGTAGGCAAGGACTGGCCTGTCTCCCAAGATTTGTGAGAGTGTTGGGTCATCCTTCAGGATAGGTTGTAGATCCTTAATAATGCGTTGGAGGGGTTTTAGTTGGGGGCTGAAGGTGACTGCTAGTGGCGTTCTGTTATTTTCTTTGTTAGGCCTGTCCTGTAGTAGGTGACTTCTGGGAACTCTTCTGGCTCTATCAGTCTGTTTCTTCACTTCCGCAGGTGGGTATTGTAGTTGTAAGAAAGCTTGACAGAGATCTTGTAGGTGTTTGTCTCTGTCTAAGGGGTTGGAGCAAATGCAGTTGTATCGCAGAGCTTGGCTGTAGACTATGGATCGTGTGGTGTGGTCAGGGTGAAAGCTGGAGGCATGTAGGTAGGAATAGCAGTCAGTAGGTTTCCGGTATAGGGTGGTGGTTATGTGACCATTGTTTATTAGCACTGTAGTGTCCAGGAAGTGGATCTCTTGTGTGGACTGGACCAGGCTGAGGTTGGTGGTGGGATGGAAATTGTTGAAATCATGGTGGAATTCCTCAAGGGCTTCTTTTCCATGGGTCCAGATGATGATGTCATCAATATAGCGCAAGTAGAGTAGGGGCTTTAGGGGACGAGAGCTGAGGAAGCGTTGTTCTAAATCAGCCATAAAAATGTTGGCATACTGTGGGGCCATGCGGGTACCCATAGCAGTGCCGCTCATCTGAAGGTATACATTGTCCCCAAATGTAAAATAGTTATGGGTAAGGACAAAGTCACAAAGTCACAAAGTTCAGCCACCAGGTTAGCGGTGACATTATCGGGGATAGCGTTCTTGACGGCTTGTAGTCCATCTTTGTGTGGAATGTTGGTGTAGAGGGCTTCTACATCCATAGTGGCCAGGATGGTGTTATCAGGAAGATCACCAATGGATTGAAGTTTCCTCAGGAAGTCAGTGGTGTCTCGAAGGTAGCTGGGAGTGCTGGTAGCGTAGGGCCTGAGGAGGGAGTCTACATAGCCAGACCATCCTGCTATCAGGGTGCCAATGCCTGAGATGATGGGGCACCCAGGATTTCCAGGTTTATGGATCTTGGGTAGTAGATAGAATATCCCAGGTCGGGGTTCCAGGGGTGTGTCTGTGCGGATTTGGAAGTTTTTTCAGGAAGTTTCTTGAGCAAATGCTGTAGTTGCTTTTGGTAACTCTCAGTGGGATCATAGGGTAATGGACTAACACGGCTGTTACTCTGAAACCTGTCAGTATGGAGATATAGGTACTATTCTTCTGCAACAGACTTCCTGTGGGAATTCAGGCAACTCACTTAAGATCTCTGAATCTTAGCTGTTCCATCTTTAAAATACCTCTCAGATAGGGCTCGTTGAAATTTTTCTATCAAAATTCTGTTCAAGTGAAAACTGTTTTTGACATTTCCCTCAAAGTATTTGCTTTCCTAGAACAATTTTGACTTTTTTCCTTGGAAAACTGAAAATATTTTCTATCTTGCCCAAAAACGTTTTTTGGCAAAGTCAAAATTTTCCATGAGGTGGGAAAATTCCATTTTCCTATAGCTCTATTCTCAGGTATGCTTTAAAGTGAAGCTCAATATTTGTAAATTATATTGAGCTCTTCAGACAAAGTGTTAGACAACTCAAAATGTTATCCTGTAATTAAATACTGCTGGTTTTTTGGCCTGCCTCCATCAGCAACCAGTTGAGATTCAAAGTGGTGCATCCCAGACTAATTAAATTAGTTTTTCAGGTGGAGCTGATAGCAGGACCATAGCTCTGTCCACAAAAAGGAGTGGGTAGAAGCTACTGAGAGAACACTTTACTCCATATGTTCTGATGGAATCATTAGGAATCAGTCAATGACTGCTGAGTTCTGAGAAGAAAATACTGAGGAGTTTTCATGAAACAGTTTCTAAATAAATTTAATTTGGCAGATTTCAGAGGATTGATTTTTAGATTTATTCAATATTTTTCATAAGAATTTCCACTTTTGGAGAGTTCAAGTTTTTAATACTTTTTGGGTTGTTTTTCTCCCTTCCTCCCCTCTACCACAGAAAAGGAACTGAAAATAGAACAAAAAATTTAAAGAATGCAGTTTTTAAAATTGGGTTTGGGTATCATTAAAAAGTGGAAAATAAAATAAAATTTTTGCAAAAATATCTTTTAAAAAAGCAACCATTTTTTCCAACAAAAAATATTTTGTATAAGATTTCAATGAGCGTTAGTTCTGAGCCATTTGTAACCTTGGTAGCCAAGCTCTGGCCAATATATCTGATACAGCTGATTGGTTCAGAATATTAAGACCACCATCCGCTCTGCAGAGACAAATGTCATTTTTATCCTGTTTCGGCTCTTTTGTCCAGAGCCTACAATCCTTATTCTAATCATCTTTCTCCTTCTCTTTTATGCAATATAATGCTAGTCCATAAAGATTTTCCTCTCCATTACTATGATTTTGTTCTCCTAACCAACACTTTTATTTTAAAAGAGAAACTTTGGCAATTGAATTTCCATGTCCCTGCTAGAAAGAGAATCATATGAAATCTGACACATATGAAATACACAGGTCCCATGAAGAGAAAAAGACCAAAAAAGATTTAGGAGCATAGAAAAAAACTCTTAATTTTAAGATCCAGGGGAACTGAAATAGTTCAGATTATAAAAATGCCAATACAAGATGATAATATTGCTCCCAGACAAAGCAAAAAAACACCACCACTCAGAATTAGAGCAAGCCTTTGTCCAGGCTAAGCAAAATGTTTTCAGGCCAATACCGGCATCTGCCTTAAACCAAGCTTCCCCTGGTAGACTAGAGCAAACTTCTGCTTCAGTTAAATCCCCAGGTTAGACTGAATTTTAGGTTAAATTCCCAGGTAAGAAATGTTTCATAACTGGAGCAAAACTCCACCTTTGTCAGATTTCCCAAGTAATCTCTGCTCTTTAAAATCTAGAGCAGCAGGCTTCTCTCTCAAATCAGACATCCAGGCAGGAATGTATCAAAAAAACTGGAACAAGCTTGTGCCTAAGACAGACTTCCAGGTTAATCAAAGTCTTTCAGGACTGGAATAAATCTTTCAAGCTGGCCAGGACATTTCCTAAACTAGACTTTAAAGGCCAACTTTATTCCCAAACTGGCTAAATCCTCCCAAACTCGAGCAGGCCTCTGGCTACACTAAGCTCTCAGGCTAGACACTTAAAACTTAAGCAGGCTTTATAACTAGGGTGCTACCAAATTCATGGCCATGAAACACATCACAAACCATGAAATCCTGTCTCCTCCCATGAAATCTGGTCCTTTGTGTGCTTTTACTCTATATTATACAGATTTCACAAGGGAGACCAGCATTTCTCAAATTGGGGGTCCTGACCGAGAAGGGAGTTGCAAGGCAGTCACAGTTATTTTAGGGGATCACAGTATTGCCACCCCTACTTCTGCACTACCTTCAGAGCTGGGTGGCCACAGAACAGCAGCTGTTGGCCAGGCGCCCAGCTCTGAAGGCATAGCCCTGCCAGCAGCAGTGCAGAAGTAAGGGTGGTAATACCATACCGTGCCATCCTTACTTCTGCGCTGCTGCTGGCGGCGGCTCTGCCTTCAGAGCTGGGAACCTGGCAGGCAGCCACCACTCTCCAACACCAGTGCAGAAGTAAGGGTAGCAGTACCACAAACCCCACCCTTACAATAACCTTGCAACCCCCACAACTCCTTTTTGGGCAAGAACCCCTACAAGTAAAGTTTAAAGAGACTAGGAGTTTTCAGCTTGGAAAAGAGGAGACTAAGGGGGGATGTGATAGAGGTATATAAAATCATGAGTGGTGTGCAGAAAGTGAATAAGGAAAAGTTATTTACTTGTTCCCATAATATAAGAACTAGGGATCACCAAATGAAATTAATGGGCAACAGGTTTAAAACAAACGGAAGTTCTTCTTCACACCGTGCACAGTCAACCTGTGGAACTCCTTGCCTGAGGAGGTTGTGAAGACTAGGACTATAACAGGGTTTAAAAGAGAACTAGATAAATTCATGGAGGTTAAGTCCATTAATGGCTATTAGCCAGGATGGGTAAGGAATGGTGTTCCTAGCCTCTGTTTGTCAGAGGGTGGAGATGGATGGCTGGAGAGAGATCACTTGATCATTACTTAAGTTCACTCCCTGAAATCATGAAGCTTACGATTTTTTAAATCCTATGATCGTGAAATTGACCAAAATGGACCATGAATTTGGTAGGACCCTATTTATAACACCTAGTCCCTTCCCTTCAGGCTCTGATCAATCAGCCCCTTCCATCCTACTCAAAATGGAGTCTCTCTGCAGTCATCCCCAGTTCCAAGGTCCCAGCCTAACTCCTCCAGAGTAAATCTATTAGTTTCAAGAAAAGGAGAAACCAGTTCTGCACATCACATCCTGCATTTGGTGTGTACCTTCCCATTTCTCTTGGAAATCAATGACCATTTAGCTTTATACCAACCAACACCCCCTGGGTCTCCCTGCTCCTAGTGACAGAGGAGCTCAAACAGTCTCAATTCAGAGCCCCACCCAATTGTGTGGGGGTTCACATCTGAAACTCTAGATTCAAACCAAGCTGCACAACTTTGATTCTGGTTCAGATCCAAAAACAGTCATTTAACTTTGAATCTGGTTATGTTGTGGCCAGAATAGTAAAGATCTTGCATGAACAGTTGATCTCACACAAACTTTGCCATTAGGGGCCATAATCTCACAAGAGCAGAGTGGAAGATTTTAGCACTGCATAACCTAAATTCAAATCTTAGCCCTCATTCAAGACCCAAGCATGAACCTAATCAAGGTTTGACCAATGCCTCCTTGCCTCAGCCCTAGCTTTCAAATACATGTGGTGTAGGGCAGAGCTACTTTATAAATACCTAATTATATTTGAGGGTGGTACCTTGGAAAGTTTAGGCTCTGTATTCAAACTCACCTTGTAGAAAGGCTGTCACTGAAGATGGAAAATATGCCTGTGCTCACATTCCACAGGGTCAATCAAACTGGTAAAAATAAATTAAAAGGCCTTGACAACTAAAATTGTCACTTTGGTTTTCTCACCTTTTCAAGGCTGTGCTACTGTATGTATTCAAAGATTAGGGCAAATGTTTGCTATTTTAGGAGATTTGGTGAGGTTCCTGCTTGACATTTCTGGGGGTTGAAAGAGTGCTGTGTAATAACTTTGGGCCAGATTTTAAAAGGTATTTAGGTGACTAGTGAGATTTTTTTCAAAAGCATCTAGCTGTATTTATTTCAATGGGTGCTAGGCACCTAGATGCTTTTGAAAAATCTCAGTAGGCACCTCGATACCTTTTAAAATCTGTCATCAGTCCAGCTATTATGGTCATCTCCTCTCTTCTGCCTTTTGGAGCCATTTGTACTTTTTTTTTAAATTCACTATAGAGAGTATTAATGAATGGAGTGCTGACAAAATGTGTTGAACTGATAGACCTAGGAACTGAAATCCTCTTACTATCCATAGCATAGGTGTAGCCTAGGCAGAAGCGTGAAAGTCTCACTATTCCCTCAGTGTGCCTCATGCATATTCTGGAGGGTCTACCTGTAGATGAGAAGCTAGATCAGTTTCTATGTCCAGTCACTCTTTAGAATCTCATCTGAGATTGCCAAGAAGATTTTCTCTGGAGTGTAAAGGACAATAAAAAGGCCTTTCTAACAGTGGGAATCCCTAAACACTCCTTTTCCAGTAATACAAACCTACAGCTGATTTATTTCCATACAAAAGTCCACATATCACTGCTCTCAATCTGTGCCATAACTTCCATTGATGATGGATTTCTGTGTACAATAGAAGAAAAGTATAGCCATGGCTTGCTAAATGATCTTTGCCACTGGAAGCGATTAATAGCCTTAGCCTTAGTAATGCTAATTAAAACATAGCAGTGAGTCCAAAATGGGAACCAACCTCTTTCCAAGCCAAGTTTTACATAATGCTCCTGAACCTTGAGTCAGTAACAGGGTTCTGGTTCAGAATCCTTGTGTTATAAGGTCTGCCCCACAATTTGGCTCCAGATGTAAACTTTTGCCCTGACAGTGTTCAGAGCTAGGAAATATGAGTTAGCTACCTGCACATAAAGACACACAACACTAAGATATTCTTTTAAAACAGAGGTATTTTAAGTGAACATTTCCTGTAGTGAGGAGGGAGCATCCCTTTAACTTGTTTGTTCTGCTAAGAGTTGCCTACCGTTTGCCACTGGGGTATCTGTGTGAACATATGTGAACCCTCTCCAAGGGTTGTAATTTAAAACTCTGAGCAATGCGTTCATAAATCTGATGAATAACACAATGAACACTTGGGAGCTGCAGCAAATGCTGAAAAGCTGATGTGGCTACAAAAAATGTCTCATGACTGAATTGGATTGCCCTTTAAATGAGTCACCGACCTCAAAATGAGAGCTTGCCAAGGCTGGATTTTTTTTATTCTGGGTTTATTGTTTCTTAGGTTTTACATTGCTGAACTGCCATTCTAGAAAATGACAGTAACTGATGGCAGCTTCTTCTAAGGGGTTGCCAATGGCTCATTCTGTGTGCTGTGATAACGTTGCATAAATGCTTTTGTTACTAAATAAATAGGGCACTAAAATAGTGACACTGCAGAATTGTGTAACATGGTGTTAGGAGATCCTGTTGTATATTTGTGTTAATGCTTAATCTGTAAAATGACTAATTTTGTCACACACCAAACATGCTTGCACCAAAACAATGAGTCAATATCACTTCAATAAATTATGAGAATAAAAATTCCACTGCTATCAGGAACTGGCTTTTTTGCCTAACAGGTATTAGCGGTAATGGGGCCCTGGCAATAATCAGACATTGTGCTAACAGAGCAGGAGTCTTTCAAAGCAGCTTGAATTATCAAGAATTTAATTTGCTTATCAGGAGGGGGATACATTGCACATGGTCAGTGTATTGACATGCCTAACTCAGAAGTACATGAGCCATAAGGAAAGTCTTACTGAAGTCCACAAGACTATCCTGACAAATGGCAGCAGAAGGCATAAAATAAGCACAAAAAAACTAGGAGTAAAGGGAAAAACTCATCCATATCAGTCCCTTTTATTTCCAGATATGAATTCTGTCTGTAAATCCAAACTTCCTCAGCCTGACTCACATTTATACTAAGCACATGTCTGCACAGGGATAAAAGACCCATGGCATGGCTGCAGCTAGCCCATGTCAGCTGACTTGGGCTTGCAGGGCTTGGGCCATGAGACTAAAAATTACACTGTAGACGTTCGGGCTCAAGCTGGAGCCCGAGCTTCATGCTCCTTCATGCTCACAGGGTCCCAGATCTCGGGCTCCAGCCCAAGTCCAAACATCTACACAGTAATTTTTCAGTCCCAGAGCCCAAAGCCCCAAGCCTCATGAGCCTAAGTCAACTGACCCAGGCCATGGGGTTTTATCCCCATGTAGATGTTCCCAGTTCTATCAGTCTAAAGGCAACCTTAAGTGGGGGAGGGGAGGGTAAGTGTAACTTGCATCCAGTTTAAGGCCCCTTTCATGAACCAAAACATAACAGATCTGAACATGCCCAATATGGAGCGTGCAAAATACAACCCTTCCCAAACTGCAGCATCTTCACATTCAGCCCATTCCAGATTGGTTTGAAATGTAAACTCTAACTCTGATCTGGGATTTTGATTGGTTCCATCTCTACTTCTTGTTAATCTTGTTTCTATTTTTCCTCTTTTTTTTTTTCCCCAAACATATTCCTTTTTTAAAAAAATGTTTGTCCCCTGGAACATTTTCATTTATTTTAGCTTGGTGAACACCTTGCTACTGATCTGTATTTTGCTTAAGCATGCATTCTTTTTCCACTTTGACAATTTTGCCCCAATTCATGTTTTCATAGTTAGTTATTTTGCTTGTGGGCGGGAGAGGGCATCTATAAATTCTTGGGTCTTTCTCAGGTTGAAATGTTACTGTGAAGTAGCCACAACTCTGTTCTCTTCCAGGGCAAAGATACTGTGGGTCAGATCTGGTTTAAATGGACATATGCTAATTCACATCACCTGAGGATCTGACCTTTTAATTCCTAATGCACCATAAATTTAGATTTAATACATTGAAAATCTGATATTTTCATGGTCACTTTTTTACATTTTGCTCCTCACCTCTTACTGCCTCAAAAAAAATTTTTTTTTTCTAAAATGTCAGGGGACAGAGAAATTCAAGTGAATTTAAATATGATTTATATGCCAAATAATATTGCGTTCCTTTAAACAAGGTAGCTCAGTACCTTCACTTAAGGCTTTCAGCTCATTGTGCAATTGAACTAAGGATTTTTTTCCACCATTATGCCAAGAATTCTTCTTATCATTGTCCTGTAGTAGTTAACCATTAGATAGACCCTCATTAAGACTGATTCAGCAAAACTTCCCCTTTCAGAAAAGCACTGTTCTGAGTACATGTAACAGTTAGTTAAGTCAATGAATTTTGAGTGCTCCGCATTTCTGTTGGTCTTCGGTTCTTGCCCTAAAACATGTTCTCCGTGTATCTACTTTGCCATCTGTTAGCAAAGGAATATACAGCCATCTAAGGGATGGAGCTGGCTGAAAATCTTTCAGTGGAACCCTTTTTTCCATGGAAGAAGAGTTGAATCAAAATCTAAATGTTTCACAAGGATGTGTTGATTTTGGCAAACTTTTGATGGGGGTTAAAACTAAAAACCAATCATTTGGGCTCTTTTTTTCCAATAATGTCAACATTTTGCTTCCACTTTATCATTTCAATTTTAATTTTGCATCTACTCTTACATTATATCAAAATATAAAATTTTAGAATGAATCTAATATTTTGACAGTATCAAAATGAAACATTGATGTTTCCATATCAATTTTTTTCAGAACTTTCTTGTCTGGACATTTTTTCTTCTGATTCAGAGCAACAACAAATTTCAACATGTCAGAACTTTCTGCAGAATGGAAATTGTTTTCCAACCAGCCCTACTAAGGGGTTGGTATTAATTGCATAGCTTCTTACTAGCTGCTGCTCCTTTAGTTATTGTCATCAGCAAACATGGAAATCTAGTTTTCAACACGCTCCTTTAGAACATAAGCCCATTGTATAAATACAGTCCCTCCCTTGCCAGGTTTCTCAGTGTTCACAAACTAATCTTGCCTTTTAAAGGCAACAATTTCCTGTGTTCAAACAAGATATGGTGCATCAGATATTTATGTTCAATGGAAACTCATAAATAGGAATTGATAAATCTCAAACTTCAGAGATTGGTGGCAGGGCTCTTTAGATGATTTAATAATAAAGTAAAAATATCACTTATATAGTGTTACACATCTTCAAAGCACTTTATTTTCAAATGCCTCTTAAAAGGTAGGTATATAAATGATATTGCCAGGGCTCTGTGCACAATGTGGCAAGCCAAGTTAAATTCTGCAGGAAGGGCCTCTGTTTCTGAGGCCTAATGGTAATTCTGTAGCAGTTGCATTTACATTATAAAATTAAAGGCCAGATCCTGAGTTGATGTAAACTGGCAAACCTCTGAAGTCAGTGGAGCTATATTGATTTACAGCAGTCGAAGATTTAATTAAATATAAAAGTACATATTATGATACAAGATTCAATTTAATTTGCACTGTCCCCACATTTTCAATGTGCCAACTTTCTTTTTTCCGTGTATACATAATGCATAACCACATCAGAGAAGTTGTCAAGAGGAAGCTAAAGGTTTTGGCAGTTGGGCATGGGGCAGTTGGCATCCAAGTTAGCATCCAAGAAGGTGGTTTGAGATTGACGAAAAACCACAGTAACTGAATACTTCTGCTAAAATGTTCAGTGAAATGTTTCCCTATGTTGATATTTAAATTGTCATTTTAGGATTTCACTGTTAACATTTCACTGAAATGAATGGGACAGTTCTCAACTCAGTTATTGTTAAAGGCTGTTTGAAGAAGACAACTTTGCTACAATGCACATTAGTTCACATTTTAAAGATTTGCTTCAGAAGGCCAGACTTTTTTTAAAAAAAAAAATTGAAAGATGAGATTCTGGATCCTAATTCCAAATTGATGAATGGATTCCACTCCTACAGAATACATGTGGTCCTGATCAGCTGATGGCCCATCAGATGACAAAATGTAATAAGTAACCAAATGCCAAATGTGGTTATTCTGCACATTAATTCAGATTTCTACATATATCCTTGTCCACGCAGGCATAGTACTTGTCTATTTGTTCTGCCTGTCACAGTGACAATGAAATGAGCATCAGCTATTCCCTGAGGTAAAGGTCAAAGGAATTCAGCAATCAACTCTATTAAGCACTCTGTCCTCCTCCATTAACCCTTAGTGCCCTCCACTTTGTTCACAACTGTAGCCTAACTAGACTTCACTAGCAAATGGTGCTTGTAAAATTCCTTATTTTATGAGACTTAGGGATTGTTGTGCCACCCACTGAAATCAGTGGCTACACTTCTACTGACCACCATGGTGAAGAATCAGACTCAAGTTTATAAGGACCTTGTGCTGCTGTTGAGAGCAATGGTGAAACTCCCATGGATCTTAATGGTTGCAGGATTAAGCCACTTACTACTTTGTATAAATAAAGACTACTGCATAATACAGAATAGGATAAAATATTGACACAGTTCAGAGAGTAATGGATCATATAATAAGTACAGTGAATCTTTCTAGAGTGTGAAGCAAAAGAACTTCACTGGAATCTTATTATTGTCCTCACAAAACCCAACTACTCCTTTTCAGGCAGAGAAAGCAATCAAGTCCCCGTATTCAAGATTTCCTGGAAAAGGCCACACAACGAGAAATCAATAGAGACAACCCTCTCCATCAGTTTACCATTATGACCTTGTACTTCAAAATATTTTCTTTCCTTTTCTAAGAACTCAGTAAATGTGAGCCATGTTTCTAAACATCTGACTTGTGCCTCTTGTTGACTTTGGGCCAAATGCATCTATTTCCCCCTTACAACTACTTCCCAAACTGTCCCATCAATGACTAGTGACCAGGCATCTAGCTAACACCAAAAAGATGTGCTATTCACTTGTTCTTTATTGGCCTCATTTGTTCCCATATCTCCCTTGTTCAGATCTACTTTTACTGGAAAAAGAAGTGTCTCCTCATGACATCCTTTCAATATCTGAGGTACAAGAGTCTGAAATGATTATGTCTTTGCTGCAGAAACATAAAGTGAACCAGTGGGGACACAAGGCCAGAGAGCAGGAAGAGGGTACGGTACAGAACCAACAGCTGAACTAGGAATATCACAACAGTGGATTTTAGACATATGATAGAGGGAGAAGTGTCAAGAATTGGTGAGAGCCTACATGTGAAGAGAGGGGGGGAAATAGGAGGCTGTAGATAAAGTAGCATCCTCCTCTTTCTCCCCAGTTTATCTTGTACTTTCTCAGACCCTGCTCTTCATCGCTTTTCCTGATAAACCCTGTCCTCCCAAACCCTCAGCAGGCAAATTAAATCAGACATTCATTTACACCAATGTAATTCACATCACCATTTATGTCATGCCTGAATTCAACCCAATAATTTCATCTTTTCCAAATATTGGCTTGTATTTTACAGATATGTGCAGGAACAATGTAGGTACAATAGACAAAAAGGTTGACACTGTAATATGTACACAGACATAGTAAATTCCTATATATGGGGAGAAATCAGGGGAGTAAATACTATTAAAGATACAAGAAAATATAAATCTTAAAGCTATTCAAGTGCAGCATCTCACCATCATAGTTTCTCTTCCAGGATGATGCTTTCCATACCAGACCAGAAATTTTTTTTCTCTCAAACAAAACCAATTGGTTTAGCCAGACTGCTCAGTTTTAGAACCAGAATCCTCTTGAACTCTAAAGATGAGGCACAGTCAAAACAGTGCACTATGAGATGGGAGGTATGTGGATGAGATGGAGTAGAATGTATTCCTGAAGAGCTTCTCTTTCCCCCACCCTAATATTCAGCCAAAGAGAACTTCCCTTTGATTCAAAATGGCTGATCTCTCCTCAAATGCTGTGCAAACACTGGATAAACTACTATTTAACTGGGGTGAGGGATGGAAGAACATTTTTCCCCACTACTGTCCAGCTCTTGCCATTGTGACCTTTCCTAGCCCTCAGACCTGACTACTTCAGTGATCTGACAATATGGAGGAGTGGTTATGTGCTGTTTCATAATTTTACAGTGTGCAGTGATCTGAGGCAACTTAGCAGAGTTCATAAAAACATGTGTAAAATTTCTCCCTATATCTGTGAACTGTAATTAGACCAGTCCTTCCTTTTATCATTCGTATGACAAGGTTCCAAACTTCACCACTTTCGTAAAAAGTACTGAATAATATTACCAATCTGGCTCCCATTGAACTCCAAGCTGTATCTTTGAGATATTGGTCTCGGTAAAGAGATCCCACCTCCTGGAAAGAAATGTATTTCTATTAGTACTAGAGAAAATGATTTTTTTAAAAAATATTTTGTAGCAGCACACTGCCCAACCTCTAGAACAGCAGTTACAATTAATAAAGAACATTTTACTAACGGAAACTATTAGAGACATTTTGTCTGACATGGGTCTCTCCAAAATCATGTTGCTTCCAGTTAGTCTACACAACAGACAAAATGGAACAGACTGCCAATTACAGTATGACACAAACTATTTGGCTCTACATTTGAAGATAGTCTATAGCAAGCAGCTCCAGATAAACTTCAGGCTTTATTCATTGTACAAAGAAGTATTGATAGAACTTTGATGAACACTGGTGGTCATTTTCTGACTCATTAAGGGGCAGATCTTGCACCCATTGAAATCCACAGCCAAACAGAAGCCCTTAAGACCTAATGATTGAAAAGATGACTATTAAGTACAGTACCCTTTTGAAAGAAACAATCTTTGTAAAGACACTGCCCAATGTTGAATAACCAGGAAAGCATTGAAGAGAAAGATGTTCCTCTTCCCTCCCAGCATTCCTTGATAGCATGTGTTAAGGTTTCTTCCCCACTCTGAACTCTAGGGTACAGATGTGGGGACCTGCATGAAAACCCCCTAAGCTTATTTTTACCAGCTTAGGTTAAAACTTCCCCAAGGTACAAACTATTTTACCTTTTGCCCTTGGACTTTTTTTACTGCCACCACCAAGCATCTAACAAATTATATAATCGGGAAAGAGCCTGCTTGGAAACGTCTTTCCCTCCAAAATCCTCCCCAAACCCTACACCCCCTTTCCTGGGGAAGGCTTGATTAAAAATCCTCACCAATTTGCATAGGTGAACACAGACCCAAACCCTTGGATCTTAAGAACAATAAAAAAAAGCAAACTGGTTCTTAAAAGAAGAATTTTAATAGAAGAAAAAGTAAAAGAATCACCTCTGTAAAATCAGGATGGTAAATACCTTACAGGGTAATCAGATTCAAAACAGAGAATCTTTCTAGGCAAAACCTTATAAGTTACAAAAAGACAGGAATACATATTCCATTCAGCACAGCTTATTTTCTCAGCCATTTAAACAAAACAGAATCTAATGCATATCTAGCTAGATTACTTACTAAGTTCTAAGACTCCACTCCTTTCTGTTCCCGGCAAAAGCATCACACAGACAGAGAGATCCTTTGTTTCTCCCCCCCAGCTTTGAAAATATCTTGTCTCCTCATTGGTCATTTTGGTCAGGTGCCAGCAAGGTTATCCTAGTTTCTTAACCCTTTACAGGTGAAAAGGGTAGGAGGGATTTTAAAGGTGTTTACCCTTCCCTTTATATTTATGGCAGCATGTATCATTATCTGCTTGTACAGTGGTCTGAGATGTAATTGAAGCAGACGTGGGAAATACAAACTCTTATTTCTGAGAGTTAAATGCCTCATTAAACTAAACAGAATGGTGATAGCTGTCATTGTGTAGGTTATTAGCTACAGCAGGGCTGGCTATACTTGTCACATGGGATCCCAGTTGCCACTTGCCACCATGGCACAGTGCGCAAAATGACTAGGCCCATCATGACAGCTATGTACAATGGAAACATACGTATTGCCATTTACATCATGAAAGCTAGAACTTAGAAATCCTTTACATTCCCTCTGCAGATGCACTGATCTCACTGACAGTTACCAGGTGCACCTATTAAACAACTTCACTTCTTTAAGACAATATTGTGTCTGCACAAATGAAGGATAACTAGCATTAAAGGGAACTTAGAAACCTTCTTACTGATAAACAGTGAGATTGTGGGGGGAGTTTGGGAGTTTTCCATTCAGCAAATTATGAGCATTTGGGGGACTACAGAGTCATTTTACTCTTCCCCCAAAAAAACAGTGAAAGTGGTTTGCTCATTGCCAGCCCTTGGCCATTGTTCATAGCATCAGAGCGAAAAGCGGCTCTATCTATTCTGTTTATATGCTCAGCTTTGATACAATGGCTCAGGGAACACTGCTAACCCTCCCCTCCACCCAAGTTATTCAGTAACTCCTCCTGACAGGTCCAGTTGTAGACTCTGTAAATAATTTGTGTTTCTTATTTGAAAAAAGATAAAGGTGTTCAATAAACATAGAATATCAGGTGTTGAAGGGGACCTCAGGAAGTCATCTAGTCCAACCCCTTGCTCAAAGCAAGACCAACCCCCAATATTTGCCTACATCCCTGAGTGGGCCCCTCAAGAATTGAACTCACAACCCTGGGTTTAGCAGACCAATGCTCAAACCACTGAGCTATCCCTTCCCCCACTTTCTGTGTATCTTCTAAGTAGAGACAGACAGGGACTGAAATACTACCCACCTGCTCATGTGTCCACCTTTACAAAGAAAATATCTATAGAGTGACAGGTACCAAGTGAATTAACTTAGTAGGAATGTGTAGCACCTGAGTATCAATGTGCCAGTGTTTTGCATAACCACCCAGAAAAGCCCTGAACACTTCTATTTTTCATTACAAACAGAAACTTAGGCCTTACCTACACACACAAAACTTGTACCTGGTTCACTAAAATTGGTTATTAAATTGGAGGGCTTATTTTAATTAAATTTTAAATGATTTTAGTTAAACCAAGACATGCTTTGCATGTAGGGTGGCCCTTAGGCCAAGTTTTCCAACCTTTCAATGAACTTGGCCCACATGAGCCTGAGGTAGTTTATAATTTCAGGTGGGAAATATGCAAAAATATGGTGTTTCCTTGGTTTTGTGTCCAAACCATTTGAAGCCACGTGGCTGTTTTAGCAGATGTTGCTTTGAAGTTTTGGGATTGTTGGAGGCCAGACATCAAAGCAAATTGCAGGGGTGCAAACCCACAAAGCTTTAAAGTGAAAGTGTTTGCAAGACTCCTCAAAAACCCCAGATGCTGAGTTTCAGACAGATCTAATTGTTGTACTTCCAGATGAATCACTTCTGAAAAATGTGTAGCCCTTCCTTTCTTTCCCTCCAGTGTAGAGAGAGATACAGGTTGTTGAGAAAAATCTAACTAGAGCTCAGTCTCTTACCTCACTGCTCCCCATACACAAAAATCAGAGGTTTTATAAAAATTACATTTGTGTGGAGTTTTCCCCCCGCTGTGTGTTAACTCAGCATTAATGTGTCTGTACACAGCCCAGCACAAAGAAATTGCTGTTCTGTGGTATGATTACTCAGCAGTTAGCACTGTATATGATGCAGAGATTTTCCACATCATTTTTATGCAGTTCATCATTGCAACTTGCTGCCCCAATTGCTAGATCAGCAGATGTGTTTCTTAAAAGAAAGTCTCACCCATTTTGCACAGGGCAGAGCCTGAAAGTTCACAGTGTGAACAGCATTTTGCAACAGCTATAAACTGTGAATTGCACTGAACATAAGCTCACTAAAATAGCATCAGGGCCTCGCCTCAGCTGATATAGATCAGCATAGCCACTTGCTGATTTATACCAGTTGGTGGTCTGGCCCATTGTTTTTATTCCTAGCAAGATGGTCACTGCCAACAGCAGACTTAGAAATGCCAACTGTAATTCTAAAAAAAATTTTCAAAGACATCACAGCTAATACGCGAGATAATGTTTCTCATGCTGTGAATGATCAATATGTGGTTTGGCTGAATGTAAACAAGAGAAAACTGAGTTTTGCACATTGTTCTCTTGTATTTAGGCAGAGTGGGGGACAAGGATTCATTCAAAAGAAAAATAAAACAAGCTTTAAAAAGCATTATTCTAGGTTCAGACCCCTTTATTTAAAAAAAAAAAAGTACCTTGGTGTTTCAGAGTAATGGTCCAGATCTCTGCAACAATTGTAGTGGAACACAGTGGTATTTATTTAAAGCTTGATTGTAATCCCCTTTGTTACATTGGATAGTTCCTTACACCATGAGTATTCCCACTGAAGTCAATGTAACTACATGCAGAGTACATTACTTCTCAAGGTACAAAGATAGTCTAGCCTTTCTTTATTTAGCTAATCGTCACCAGGGATCTGCAGAGCCTTTTCTAGTTGTTTTCAGAATGAAACATTTTAACAATCTAACAATGAGAGTGAGGGGAGATAGTTTTAAAAAAAAAAGCCCCCATTTAAAATAATCCACATAATGAGGAAGTTGCAATATCACTGTTTCATGCATGAACATGTGTTTAGGCAAGCTGCTTCTCTGAGCAAGGATCCACATGCAAACCTCTCCACCAGAGTGGAGTGCTTCACATGTGTAACAGTACAGGATAACTGCATCTGTGTTCCTCCTCTGCTCCAGGAGTGTCCAGCTAAGTCTCAGGCCTCCAGCTGTTCCTTGTCTCTGGGCAGTGTTGCCGGCACCCAATGCCAAGAGGCTGAACAACAGCTTGAGTTGGTTCGCTACCCGGTGTGCTACACCCAATAATCACAACGGGGTGGAGAAGCAGAAAAGTTTATTTGAAGCTTCAAAAAGGTACAGGGAGATTTGAATCTCAAATCCTGTACCCAGAGCAGGAAGTTACACAGGCTTTTATACATCCTTTTTCCCAGCATACTTATCCAATAGCAAGCTGCCCTAAGTATCCATATAGCCAGCCAATCCAGTTCCCAGCTAGTTCCCCGGTTCTCTGTATCATTTGTTAAACTATACATAAAGCTGCTTTATTCAGCATTGTTCTTCCATATCTCCCCTGTGTGGCCTTGCTTAGTTTAAGGCAGTCTAACTCTGCAACATATTGTTGCAGATTCTCAGCATAACCGCTGTGTGTGCCTCCAGGCGGGGGGGCCAAGGACACTTGGGCCTAGTATGCAGAGCTGCTGCGAGTGCCTCCAGGCGGGAGGGGGGGCGGGGCCAAGGACACCTGGGCCTACTGCGGGGGGGCTTCATTGACACTCGTGGGAGTTACCTAGTGGCCATGCCCCAGTGTCCCCAACAGCAGGGACCCGCATACCATTCCCTTCTGACCAGGGTTTTAAGGTTGCACAACCCTCTGCCATGCAGTGTGCCTGTGCTGTGCGTTCTCTCCAAGGGCTGTGACCGCTGTATGCCAATAGTTGTAAGTTACCACACAGCTCTTCCAAAGCAAGCGCGTGTAGAGACAAAAGCATACAGAGAAAATATATAAAAACAATGAAGAGGTCCTATATACTTAAAGATATCAGAAATAGCCCATCAGTCCTATGGGGCCCAGGTAGGCCAAAATCTTTCTGTACCTTAAATAAGGATGAGGGCGCCCGGTTTGCTAAACCCAACTCTCTTTAACCTCAGCCTTTTATACCAAAACGCTTACTTTGTCTCCTAGTCTCTTGAAAACAGGTAAATGTTCCCTCCCTTTATTCCACAGGAGGATAAGCTTCAAAGCCAGCCTTGGGATTTTGACTTAATTACCCCCTAGTGATTTCAGGAACACACAAATACACATCACCTGTATCTGTCCAAAGGGTTATGAATACTATACAGGTCACACCATCTGGCCCATCTCAATATAATTTTTTTTGATGTTTCCATGCTTTGAACATAGATTGGAATATGGTCCCCTATTGCAGGAGGTTGTAATACCTGTCACAGCCTGCTCTTCCCTCCAGATATAAGCACTGAGCAATTGAGGAAAGTGCTGCCTGGCATGCATAAAGCTGTGCGCACTTCAGGAAGAGGAGAGAGAATAATCTCAAAGAGTTGGAGGGAGCTGACAGGAGCTGGACCGGGGGAAGAAAAGGCAAGCAAATAGATTTTGTAGTACTGAAGCAAGGGAAAACTGGCACATACGTAGGGAGTTTGAGAGGAAAGAGTGGCATTGCTGTCACCTAATTAGGTGGGTGAAATTAGAGAGTGTCTGATGAGGAGATTTCACTGAGGACAGGGAAGGCAGGAAGCCCTTGGTCTTCCCCTCCTTAAGCCCTCACCCCAGCTTCCTTTCTCAATCACCGTGGACAACAGCACCATCCTGCCTGTCACTCAGGCCCATAACCTCGGCCTCATCTTCGACTCAGATCTCTCTCTAGGTCCTCAGGCCCAGGCTATGTCTAAATCTTGCCTATTCCTTCTGCGTAACATCTCTAAGATACAGCCTTTCTGAACTGTCCAGGCTCTCTTCTCAGTTACTTCAACAGCCTTGTCTCTGTCTGTGACAAAACGCAAGCTTGCCCTGCTCATGCCCATTCAGAATGCTGCTACTGAGATCATTCTCCCAGCCCATCTCTTTGACCATGTCCCTCCTCCCTTTGCAGCCCTCCACTGGCTTCCCCTTCTCTATTGCATTAAATGTAAGCTGCTTGTCTTCACTTTCCAAGCCCTTCATGGCTTTCTCCCCACCACATATCATCCCTCAATCGGTAATGAGATGCCAGTCTCCAGCACCCATTTCTCACATTTTCAAACAAGCATCTTTGTGCTTTCTCCAATGCTCACCCTCATACTTGGGAGAGCTCCCCATAAACATCCACAAAACTCCTTCAGACCCCTTCTTTCCATGTTGCCTGCAACAAACTTAACAACTGTTAAGCCACTAGTGTGCTGAAGTGACTACTGCCTATCATGCTGACAACTCTGTCGCAATGTTGCTTCATACTCCCTCTTTGGGGCTATAACTATCTGTTGTCTCCTCTCTTATACTGAGCTTGTAAGCTCTTTGTGACAGGGACTGTCTTTGTTTTGTGTTTGTACAGAGCCTGGCGAAATGGGGTTCTGGTCCATAACTAAGGCTCCTAATGCAATGGTAATACAAGTATTACATCATAATAAACAAGGAGAAAATCAGGAGCCTCTCTGAGAGAAGTGAGCTCCTCTGGACAAATGCTGTTGACAGGGAAAGGCGAGATCCACTGTGCACTGCACCAAACTGTGTGTCTGCCCACACACATGCAGGTAATGAACTGCCAAATTTTGTGCAGGGCCATGTGTCAGAAAAAAATCACTGATTGCCCCTCTAGGTTCCCCCAGTCAGTGGCAGCCAATGTTGGAAGGCAGGAACCTATTCCCCAGGCACCTCAAGGGCTTGGAAGGTAACCAAGGCACTGGGGAAATCAGTGAGGACCACAGTTTTGGAGGGAGCTGGAATGCTGAATGGGGGGTTGGTGTAGAAGAGACAGTGTTAGTGGGAAGGAGGGTACAAACATGGGGCAGCCTGGAGAGGGGAGTCTTGGAGGTAGACAGTGTCTGGGCCCTAGGGAGGAAGGAGTTTGGGGTGGAGGAATCTGGGCCAGGCTCCCCATTTCTGACCCCCATTCTATCCTCTGTTCCTCACTACGCTCCAGCCTGTCCTCCCTATTGGTTCCTTCACCTCCTTAGAAGCAGCCACTTCCTATGTCCCATAGGCTGATGTTGAGTTAGAACCAGCAGTGGGGGTGAGGGAGTGGAGAAGCAGAGGTCCCAGCTTCCTAAAGCCAGGCACTGCATTGGCCAGGAGGAGCAACTGCAGCTCATTGCCCACAGGCCAGCTGAAAGCAGGAGAATGCGAGAAAAGGGCTGCCAATATGTGTTGTGCCACATACAAGGTAACTCTTGGCAGCCCTGGTTGAGAGGCCAGACCTACAGCAACACTGCAGGAATTCAGTGTCAGCTCCTCAGGGCCTTGACTCTCTCTCATTTATACATCTGTACAGTACCTAGCTAAATGGTACCCAATCTCCATCGGGCCCTCTGAGTGTTCCAAAATGCAAATTAGTATCATGCCAGCTGTGGGCATGTACTGGCAGCCCTGTCCCTTCTCCCTGTAGAGAGAAATGTACAATAAATTGCATGCAAGTTTTTCTGTTACTTACACACTCGCTCACACTCTCTGTTAGCATCTTTCCACACAATGGAAGGTGCCAGCAGCATTTACCTTCCTCACAAAGCAGCAGATTCATGGAACAGTTTAAAACTGAAGGGGAGATATTCAGATCTCATTTACCTTAGTATAGGTCTGGAGCAACTACTTTTAAAATCAACCAGGAAACAGAATCTGGGTCATTATTTATTACCAAAAAGAAATATCAGTAGGTGGTTCTGCTTGAATTAAGAGGAGTGATTCCTACTCTGCAAAGAGACATTTCCCTTGGTTCTTGGAACCTGGGCCTCTTCGTAAAGAAGACAGGATCTGCAGGGGCACTATACAAAATCTATGGAAACCGAACTTTGTGCCTTGTGAGTCTACATCTGTGGAAAGCACACAGGCTGTTTGGCCCAACAGCACTTTGCTGCAGGACCACAGAAGTGGGAAGACAAAGGTGACTTTGCACCTCCTTTGTCACTTTTCAGTCCCACATCCATCTGCCAGCCAGTTTGCCAGCAGATTAAAGCAGCCTCAGGAGTGTTCTAAATTATGCCCTGCTAATCAAGATGGCTAATTATGACCCTAATGAGGATTGCCAAAGCAGAGTGAGGCTCCAACTATGCACCCTTTTCCCTAACCATACCTCAGTGACAAGGGTGGTGTTGGAGGTTACGTAGAGCTATTATGTCATCCAACAATTCCCCATACACATGGGAGTGCCCAGATAACTGGCTAAGTGCTAAGATTGCTTCTTTACGAAGCGTGACACTGAATGCAAGTTAAGTTGAACCTGTGGAACTTTATTAAATGCTGTCCATGTGGCTGCATTGCTTCCAGACTACCTTCCCACAGTCCCTGTTTTCCTGGTGTCTCATTAATATCAATCCCTCCAGGGAACAAGGGCCCTCTGACTTTAGATCCACTGATCATGATACACTTTCCCTATTTCACAAACATTTTAATAAAGCATTAAAGCCACATAATTGACACCCAGACCCCCATCCTGTGTCCCTTCAGCCAGAGATTGTTAGCACATAGCCATGTTGTAATCTCCTCTTTACCACAGACTCCACTGGTTACATAGTCTGAGATAGTTTGGTCTCCTCAACAGGCAATTACACCAGCAATGACCTTTCTCTGTCACTTCTCTTCTAGCCTAGCAAACTCTCTCTGTGTGGAGTCTCCTCCCTGTCAGTGGTGTTGGCCTCCAGATGGTTCTCCATCTCTCCATTCTATGGTGATCTCTCTAGTCTCTCCCTGAGTGTTGTGTGAACATGCTCATATCTCCTGCTCCTTTAGATCACTTGCCCCTCTTGTGTAATCACCTTGTATGACCTAAGTGCCATTTCATGACTCCTTTAGTGCACTTCTTTTTGTGTCTCTCTAATTGCTGGATTCTCACAGGAGTACGTGTCTCCAGAGCCAGGAGGTCCTTGGCTAACCTGTGGTACTCTAGTGCCTGCTTTCTCTGATTCATGGCCATCTCCTCTTGGTGATGTCTCCATCCTTCAGTTTGCAGCAGGTCTGCCCTCATTAGTAGTAAGATTTTGAGCCTTCGACCCATCAGGGCCTATGCTGGACTGCTTTGGCCCCCCCTGTTATGAGGTGTTCCAGTTTTCCAAAAATGCTAAGAAGGGATCTGAACCAGAAGAAACATCCTTAGAATCATAGACTATTAGGGTTAGAAGAGACCTCAGGAGGTCATCTAGTCCAATCCTCTGCTCAAAGCAGGACCAACACCAACTAAATCATTCCAGCCAAGGCTTTGTCAAGCCAGGCTTTAAAAACTTCTAAGAATGGAGATTCTACCACTTCCCTAGGTAACCCATTCCAGTGCTTCACCATCCTCCTCATGAAATAGTTTTTCCTAATGTCCAACCTAGACCTCCCCCACTGAAACTTGAGACCATTGCTTCTTGTTCTGTCATCTGCCACCACTGAGAACAGCCTAGCTCCCTCCTCTTCGGACCCCCCCTTCAGTTAGTTGAAGGCTGCTATCAAATCCCCCCTTCACTCTTCTTTTCTGTAGACTAAATAACCACAGTTCCCTCAGCCTCTCCTCATAAGTCACATGTCCCAGCCCCCTAATCATTTCTGTTGCCTTCTGCTGGACTCTCCAATTTGTCCACATCCTTTTTGTAGCCGGGGGGCCCAAAACTGGACGCAATACTCCAGATGTGGCCTCACCAGTGCCGAATAGAGGGGAATAATCACTTTCCTCGATCTGCTGGCAATGCTCCTACTAATGCAGCCCAAGATGCCGTTAGCCTTCTTGGCAATGAGGGCACACTGCTGACTCATATCCAGCTTCTCGTCCACTGTAATCCCCAGGTCCTTTTCTGCAGAGCTGCTGCTTAGCCAGTCAGTCCCCAGCCTGTAGCGGTGCATGGGATTCTTCCAGTTTAAGAGCAGGACTTGCACTTCTCCTTGTTGAACCGCATCAGATGTCTTTCAGTCCAATCCTCCAATTTGTCTTGGTCACTCTGGACCCTATCCCTACCCTCCAGCATATCTACCTCTCCCCTCAGTTTAGTGTCATCAGCAAACTTGCTAAGGGTGCAATTAATCCCATCATCCAGATCATTGATAAAGATGTTGAACAAAACCAGCCCCAGGACTGACTCCTGGGGCACTCCGCCTGATACTAGCTGCCTACTAGACATTGAGCCGTTGATCACTACCCGTTGAGCCCAACAATCTAGCCAGCTTTCTATCCACTTTATAGTCCATTCATCCAATCCATACTTTAACTTGCTGGCAAGAATACTGTGGGAGACCATATCAAAAGCTTTGCTAAAGTCAAGATATATCACATCCACTGCTTTCCGCACATCTACAGAGCCAGTTATCTCATCATAGAAGGCAATCAGGTTGGTCAGGCATGACTTGCCCTTGGTGAATCCATGTTGACTGTTCCTGATCACCTTCCTCTCCTCCAAGTGCTTCAAAATGGATTCCCTTGAGGACCTGCTCCATGATTTTGCCGGAGACTGAAGTGAGGCTGACGGGTCTGTAGTTCCCCAGGTTCTCTTTCTTCCCTTTTTTAAATATGGGTACAATATTTGCCTTTTTCCAATTGTCCAGGATCTTTGTGTCAGTATCTTAGCTTTTTTCAAAGCTGATTCATTTTACCATTACTCTGGATACTCTAGGGAGGAGGTGTGGTGCTCGAATTCCCATTTGCATGCAAATTCTTCTGAGGCAAAATGGAGTCTGTTGTCAGTGAATACAGTGTCTGGAATTCCATATCTTGCAAAATAGGCCTTCAGTTTTCTAGTCCCTGACTTGCTTCTTGTATCAAGCAGGGCATCAACATCCCCAAAAAACTTTTCCTCTGGTCAGGTGGGCAGCTCGTGTGATAGTTAACACATGACCAGCAGATGTCAGTCTCTTCTGTGAACATTGATAGCTGTGTATTCATTCCTGGCCAGTAAACACATTCTTGAGCCCATGTAAGATTGCTTTCAATGCCCAGATGTGAGGCATTTATTTATTTCCATGACATCCTTATGTAATGAGGTGGGGACAACAGCTTTCTGTCCTCAAGATATGATTACATGCTGTACACTCAGCTCCTCTTTAATTTAAAAATATGGATCTGCTCCTACTGCTACTTGGCTTTTGTCTTCTGGCAACCCTGCTGTTGCTTCCTTGACTGCCTGTAGTTGAATAGCCTATTTTTTTATTTATTTATTTATTTTTAGCCTCTTAGATTTCCAACAATTTTGCAGTTGAAACTGGGAGCAAGTCCAGCATGTTAATAGATTCAATGTCTTGATTGCCTTCCTCCAACTCACAGATCTGACTATATATGCCCTGCTCATGGTGTCAGCTAACACCAGTAATCATCCTATGCAATATCTGATTTATACCTAGTAGTGTGGGAGGCTGATCAACATGTGCTGCAATCTCTTTGCAGCACTATGAAAGGGCCTTGAAATTGTTGAGTCTTGGGGTTTGTGGTCTGATTTAACTATTAGTGGGTGGCCAGAGGTGTACTGATGGAATTGCTTCATTCCAAATAGCACAGCCAGCTCTTTTTCCATTTGGGCTTACCCCTGTTCAGTCTCTGACAGGGCATAAGTGATCGACTGCCACTGCAAAAGAGCTACACCCAGTCCTTTCTCTGATGTATCATACCAGAGCATCAGTTACTGTCCTGGTTGGTATCATCTGTTACAGCATGCCCAATGTTTTCTTTGGGGACCTGGCCAGTCCCACTCAACTGCCTGCCTTCTGAACTCGCATATGTGTTCCACTACAGCAGCCAGGTGTGGACAGAACTTGGACAGAAAATTTATCATTCTTTGAATTGCTATTACCCTTTCACATCTACTGGAGCTACCAGTTCTGACTGCTTTGATCTTGGACTCTGCGTTCAGTCCCTCTACTGTGAGCTGACATCCCATGTACGTTACCTCATGCTGTTTGAGCTGTGCTTTTTCCGAGTTGAGTTTTATGTTCTTGTCCCTGTATTGCTGAAGAAAAGCTTGTCATTTTCTGTCATGGTCTCATTCAACTTTTTTAACACTGCTCCATTCACCAACAATAAGGATATCATGTGTGAGTATTTTCACCTGAGGCAGTCCTTCCAGCACTCTGATGAATCTTCTCTGAAACACCTCTGGTGCTGGGCTTATGCACATTGGCTTGCACAGCCTTCTGCAGTGACCAGTGTTGCAAAGGTTGTCAGCATGCTGGACTCTTTATCCAGGCTTTATCCAGTGCCACAACCAATTCCTCACATCACAGACTAGATAGTAACATCTTTTCAATACCCAGTTCAGTGGCTTTGGGTCTGTGCAGATACATAATTTGCCTGATGGCTTCTTTACCACCACCATGCTGCTTACCCAGGCTGTTCTGGCCTCAGTGGGTGCAGATATCCCTGCCTTGCAGACTTTTGAGCCACCTAAATGCTGGATTACATAGTGCCACTGCAATTTTCCTTCATGGTAAGCACACAGGTTCCACTGCCTTCCCCCCCTCCCCCCCCCCTTTTTTTTTTTTTTGAGCAATAGTTCCCCAAGGCTGCTAGGACAGCTGTGTGACTTTAAGCAGTGATGAGCTTCAGATTAGCATAGACCTCTCTTCCTTGTTCCCCAATGAAGTAAAAGAGGAGTGTTACTTTCCTGTTGCTGTCCTCCTGCATGGCTAGGTCTGTACACAGCTCTAACTCCTCCTTCTAAGTTTGTGCCTGCAAAATCCAGGCCCCGGGGAGTTTCAGACTGAGTTCCATAGCTCATGTTGCCAGGTGCTGCACTGCAGAGAACTCACCCACTGCCACCAGGCATCATTCACAAAGAAGGAAGCTGAATGCAGATTAAATTGAACACGCAGAACATTATTAAACCCCGTGGACTGTTCTGTCCATGTGGCTTGAGCCGCTTCCAGTCTAATTCCCTATCTTCTCTGTTATCCTGCTATCTCATCAATAACAGGAAAGATGGGCTCTCTGACTCCAGTTCCACTGATATTACAAGGCCTTGATTTTTAAAGATATATGGGTGCCTAATTGTCTTGATATCCTACATCCCATTTTCAAAACGATTTGGGCCCCAGATCCTCAAAGGTAACTAGCTTCTATTTATTTCAGCTGATCAGTTGGCAGTGATCATTGTGTGCAAAAATGACACCTCCCATCCCCCACATATTTTCATGAGAAACATCATTGTAATTTCATTTCTGGCATTTCATGGTGCAGAAAGTTTACTTTTTGTCAAAGTGGCATGCGTTGCATCATATGCAGTGTCATTGTAACAATGTGTGTCACACTGATCTGTTTGAATAGATGAATTCTCCTGTGAGCATGACAGTTGTCTGAATTAAATCTCAAATAAGGTCAACTCCTTTAATCAGTGTACAAAATTTAAGTGGCTTCATTACACAAAACTTTCAGATTTTACCATGAAAACGGTCAATTTTAGACAATTTAAGCCCTCCATTGGAACACCTGTTGGTAGGCTTCAAATTTGTATCCTAATGCTTGCAATTAACTGCAGGTGTGAGTATATCCCTGCGTCCCTATTGACCCTCACTGGGGCTATGCAGACAGCAGTTCTGCTCCTATGTAGCAGTCATTTCTCTTTCTCAAGGTAGCTACATCTCTGCACCAGGAGTCCTCCTTTGTAGCATCCTACAAGATTCAATTTTTACCCTTCTCTTTTTCTCTACATACATTCTACATCTTCAACCTAAATCATTGCTTTTTCACTAATACCCAGCTATCTATGATGGCTTTCATGATTCTTCCCTGTCTGTTCTCTGCTTGCCTTGACTGAGTAAATTTGGGGCTTCTCCAAAATTTCCTCTTGGGAAAGAGGAATAGCACATTCTCTCTCCTCAGGTCAAACCTTTCAGTTACCTTCACTTGTCCTATGTTTGGAGTCATCCATGTATGACACTCACTGCCTTAATTCCAGTTTTGCTGAAATCAGAATGCAGCCTTTAATTTCTCATCTTAACTATTGTAATTTCTTCATCTAAGGCTTCACCAAATCCTAGTCCTCTCAGAGTGGCAGCATGTGCAGAATGTTGCTTGCCGTGTCAAATTACTTCATTGGTTTCTCATTCATTTCCCAGATTGCCCTAATGTTTTTTTAAAAACTCTCCATGAAATTGTTACAGCATCCGACAGACCTTTTTTTCCCTTAGCTCCTCCATGCATTCATGTAGTGGTCTCTTCTCTCTATCTCCAAGCAATTGTACCACTGTTGGTGAAAGACTATTTTCTCCTGCATCTTCTACGGTCTGGAACCTTTTGACTGTGCCTCTCTGCTTCATTAATGATCAATTTCATCAAATTCCCAAACACTTCTCTTTTCTCTCCTTTCAATGCATGTTAATTTCCCTCCCATTATTTGTCACAGAACCATCACTGTACCATTTACTTTAACTAAAGATGTTTTGGGAAGACAATATCAAAATTCCACCTGAGGATCTGGTCCAATATGTATTGTACAGGTAAGCTATGACAAAATGTAGCAGTTGGAGTGGGGTAAAGTTCAAATCTAGAGTACTAGATACAGCTTCACTGCTCAAATAATACAGCCATCCTACAACTCATGCCTATAAAAATAGTATATATCACTTTCTTCCCTTTTTATTATGAATTTTCTCCCCTCAGTGTGTGCGTGCATATGTATCCTTAATTTTTCCCATTAATTTCAGATTTATACAATTTTCAGTGTTCATAAAAAGATTATGAAAAGTCTTGAATAAACTCTGAAATCTGCTATGAGATTTAGTGCAAATTCATATAAATTAGTACTCAGTAAACAACTGCAATTCAGATCCAAACTTATCAGTAATTAAGTTATCACAAAGAATAAGAGTTTAATTCTCTAGCAGCCTGTGATAATGACTGTGTATTGTAATGCAAAATGATAGTTACGAGAATATTTTTGCACAAATTGTGCGAAATAGCTCATTAAATTAAAATGGAGGACAAGTCTTGAGTACAGGGGGCCAGATCCTGAGTTGGTATAATCAGTGTAGCTCCCCTGACTTGACTGAAATTATGCCCATTTACAACAGCTGAGGATCTGGCTCAGAATCTAATTAGTAAAATGCTAAATGGATTGTCAAATGCTTAACTAGGACTAATCTTTGAAAATTTGCCTTTTTTATGGATTGATCAGTACCACTGAAGCTTCAGTCAACAATGAACATGTTTTAAATGTTAGATAAAATATTTAAATAATACATTTTAGAAGTTCTTATACTATGAAAGGTTATTTAAGGTTTAATGGGATTGAAATTGTTCCTGTGCACCATACTGATTATGAGATACTGTAGTTTGTCTTTTGAAACACAAAAGGCTCGCTTGGTAATACTTCCTTTTATTTAAAAATAAAAATAAAGTGCAGCTGACAGAATTACAATAATCAGATAGGGCAGCGGAGCTTAAAACAACAATGTGTTTAGCACACAGACGTGATATCTTTTGAAATCTATGCAGGGTCTTTTCGCTTACAGCATTCCATTTCAGAATCCAGGGCTATCGTAAAACAAAAGGTTTGCTCTTTCAACCTTGTACCAATTTTCATCAATATAAAAATCTTTGACCTCTCCAGCCCACTGGATCCACTTAGCCACATTTGATTAATGAATTGTGTGATATCTCAATGGTTCCAATCCCTAGGACACTGAAATTGTCCAAACACAATTGAGAAGCAGGGAAAAATCTAATTAGTGGAGTTAGGTATCATGGAATTCTCCTATCATATGTAGTTGAAATATAGGACCATGAGCCTACCTTCTAGTCTAGTTACATTGACTCTTTGTGGTCTCAGGTACAGAAGTCAATCTCAGTTGTAGATTTCCCCTGGGAGGTACTGCAGGTACTATAGGTAACCAACCCATTTTTCAGAGAGGCACTTTGTGGATTGTGTTTAAAATACTAAATATTAAGAGCCTCCGCCATTCTATTGCCTGTAGGATTTACAGCATGGGCAGCACTTGTTCCAGTTTTCAGTTAGTAGCTCACGAAAGCTTTTGCTCAAATACATTTATTAGTCTCTAAGGTGCCACAAGTCCTCCTTTACTTTTTGTGAATATTTTTGAGAGTTCCATTTTTTTTGTCCAGAGTTAGGACTGGGAAAACTTTTGAAATCTTAAATTCTTGTGGGATGGGAAAACTGTTTCCTACCCAGCTCTAGCTAGGATTGTAAACCAGTTCCGTTTACCATGATGGCCTCTAGTTCTACTGCCCCCAAGGAACTGGAATGTGATCACCAATTCATTGCAACTTTGGCCCCCAAGACACTTAACAGATGGTAAGTACATTTTGGTAACATTGGTGTGTTCACATTTTTTAACCTCTTCACAGTATGCTGGGTTATTCCTGAATTTACACCAAACTTTCAGGTAAAACTGTGTAAACTGACATTATGGGCCTGATAGGCCTCCCATTAAAGTAAATAGAAATAGTTCCACATTAACTTTAAATGGGAATTGGATCAGGCTCTAGACTTCCTCAAAGTCTCTGACTAAATGATAGTAGCAAAGGCATGAGACTGTGCATGCTATTGTGACTTTACCAAGTGCCTCACTGTCCCATAATCAACATAACAACCTATATTACAAAACGGCAGCACCACAGAGTATTGCTGACAGTCCAGAAGAACTATTTAAAAATGATTTCAGGGTACAAAAATATAAATACACTTTTAAATCCTATCATTTTTTCATGTGAATGATAGGACATACTTCCACCATCCTCTCCCCTTTGAAAAGAACGCAGTGCGATTCACTTATGTTCCTGATTCCATCTGTCATTTGTAACTTATACCAAAGTTAATTCCGTAATGGACAGATAGTGAAACACACATTTTGTTAGCCAAAAATTTGGCATGCCAGTTTGAAACACAGGAGCCAGTGAAAATGCAGTTATACAGAGTATGATGACAATTCCAAGACCTTATTATAGGGACAAATTTTGCTATCATTAGTACGAACATTTCAGCGGAGTTATTTCAGGATTACCCTGGGGGGACAGAGCAGAATTTGGCCCGTGAGTATTAAAATGCAGAGCAAGATCCAACTGGTAAGCATTAATCCATCTCAATATTTTGATGCTTTGCCAAATCTTTTGACATTTTCCCAACCCTTCTGTAAACATGACAACCCATTTTTAGGCTATGTAGGTTCTAGGTACAGCAAAGGTCTCATTGCCACATGTTATGGTACACCTCTAACATATTGCAATATAGGATTTTATTTTAAATGAAATCCTGTCCTAGATTGATGCCCAAAGTAATGTAGTGGTTTAGCTAAGGAGAATGTCACACTACCTGCACAAGACACATCACTCTCCTTGCAATGAAAAAGTGTTAGATGAGCCAATGGAGATGCCCATTCTGTTGCCCTGGAGGGACTCAGGCACAACTCCATGACATTCTCCAAAGCAAAATAAGTTTAAGAACATTGCCATTCTGGGAAACAGGGAAGACAACTACTGGTAAGTACTTTCAGCAAACAGTGCATCATTCCTTCCCCTAGTTTAGATTCCCCTTTTATTTCTGTGTCATATACTACCATGAAAGGAGTGGAGCTTTTTAGAGTTCGACATGTCTAAATGAATTTATTGGATCACATACTGGTTAACTCTATACCACAAATATTTTTACTATTGCTGTAAAGTCCAAGGTATGGTTATAACTCAGCGAGAGAGAGAATCTCAGAGTTGAAGCACTCAGCTGGCATTCAGGAGACGTGGGTTCAGTTCCTTGCCCTCAGACTTCCTCTGTAGCTATAGGAATATCAGTCTCTGTGCTTCAGGTCCCCAGAGGAAAACCAATTCCTTATTCCCCACCCAATGTCTGCTCAGCTGGTATGCTCTTTGGGGCAGGGTTGTCTCTTAATGCAAGAGTACACAATGGGGCCCAGATCTCTGGTGGGGTGTCTAGGTGTTTGTATAATACACACAAGTCACCAAAAGTTTTGACTGCAGTGACAGAATCAATTGTACAACCATATGTACAATAGCAAAAGAAATGCCCAGCCATTTCAGGTTAGTTAAAACACCTACATGTGGTTGCATTTCCCTCCACCCCTCCCCATTTTTCAAGTGCAAGCATGTGTTTGCCTTCTTTGCACATGCCTCACGATTTATTGTCCGCAAAAGTACCTCATACCCATCGTCATACACCATCTAAAAGCTAAGGAGGAAACAGCCATCTCCATACTGCAGAGTCTGTGGAGTTTGTGGGTGGATTTACTGCCAACTGTCGCTGAGTCTGCTTGATGTGGATACTGCTGTGGCGTGTTTGGGTTTACTTCATTTGTCTCCCATCACCGATGAAGCATTAATGTGAGGAATCATCTGAGTTCTAATTGCTCTGTATCCCAGGATTGATCAAAAGCTAAAGTATTTGTTCAGTCTGTATGAAGTTGGGAGAGATTAAAATGCTTTTCTATACATTATATGGAAGGTGAAAGTGTAGTGCTGGAGTAGGACACTTATTTGAATATCACCATAGTCAACAAGTTACATACCTATTCTTCTTCAGCATCTGCTTTCCCATTCAAAGGCAGCAGGGTCAGAGTGCAGATTTCGTCCCAATAATTCCAGGTTGATTCACATACTACATTAACAGAGATAACTCAGAGAATTCAAAGATTAAGGCCAGAAGAGACCATTGTGATCTTTCTGATCTGACCTTCTATATAACATAGCCCATAAGGCTTGTCTGAATTAATTCCTGTTTGAACTAGAATATAGCTTGGGGCGGGGGGGGGGGGGAGCAGAGTGCCAATCTTGACATAAAAATATCCAGTGATAAAGAATCTACCACAACCCTCAGTAAGTTGTTCCAGTGGTTAATTACCCTCACTACTGAACAGTGCGCACCTAGGTGTCTGAATTTGGCTAGCATCAGCTTTCAGCCATTGGGTCTTTTTGTCCCTTTGTCTGCTAGATTCAGTGCATTACCTCTTTCTATCTTGAATTAGTCTTAACTAAGGTAAGAAAAAGTAATGTCGGGTTCTGGTTTTAGCTTCTCCATCAAGAACAAACACCACATGACAAGATGCATAGTCATATTGGTTAATGCACTACTGGAAGATACTTGGATATTATGGCAATGAGTGCTGGAGAGAATTTTAAAAAAATCTCCAAAAATGTATCCATGTTGGGAAGTTATGGGATTTGGTGCAATAGATTTTTCAGGGAACCCTAATGATTAGCAAGGCAAGGATGCTGCAGGTGCATTGACAGAACTTGGTGGACTAACTTGCACACTGGCTGCCTGGACTCTGCTCTCCTTTAGGTATTGTCATTCAGCAGAAGACACATTTACTTTGAATTTTTAAGAAGTAATCAACAGTGAGTTGTTTGAAGTTTTGATACATGAAAAAGCAAATCTGATCTTGACATACTAGGAGTGAAATTCACTAACGTGCACAAGGATGCATTCGTCTTGTGTTGGCCTTAAGCTCCACTTAAGCCTCTGGAGCCAGATCAAAAGTCAGTAGGACTAACTTCTGTTGACTCCAATGGGCTTTGCATCAGGCCCATGGTGCTTTGTTCCCTCTATGTGAATGAAATACATAAACACTACAACATGTTCGGAATGCAATTTTAAGATACTTTTAATCACAAATGAACTCCTCTCTCTCTCTTCTCTCTGTGTAAACCTTTCAAGGATAAACCCAAAGGAAGCACGTTGAGTCATGATTTCTGATATTTGGATTGTCTGTGTGTGTTATCTATATTACCTTTAAAACAAGATTCCTGTTTAACATATCCATTCATGCATTTGGTAGGTCTACAAGTTATTCTGTTTTTGTTTACTACTGCACTACTTCTCTTATTATCACTGAACAGCAGATTGAGTATGGTGACTGACAGACTATGATGCCCCTGAGTAATATCCCAGAGCAGGAATCTTTCTTAACCTTGTTTTATGAACTCGAGATTGCATATGGTAATCTTGAGCTGCATCAGATAGGGACACCTTGCTTGTGATTATCTTGCAGTTCAGACGGATTTTAAAAATGACATGACATGAAAAATTCTATTGAAAGAGATTTGATCAATTCTGTTCACTTACACACCTATAGCCATATTTGAAGGAAGAAGCATTTGGCTTCTGTCAGTCATGAGCTCGAGGTTGCCTGCTGCATAGCAGTATTGAGAAGTTAACAAAATGTAACAGTGAAAGAAGTATTTTAATGGGACTCCAACTAATCTAGGATTAAGCTCTATCGCATCATTTTAAAAGATGCATTTTTTGAAAAAAAAAATGCATTGTCTCTTTTTTCTGATGGACTATTCATCTTACATCAAGTAAAACTTAAAATCAACCAAGACGCTTGTAGCTGTGTATAATAGGAAGTGAGCATATTCAGAAGCATTTATTTGGATTTAAAATGGCATTAGCATATGACAGAGTTTATATTCTGCTTATGCATAGCATATAAAGTATTTCCTGTTCACTCACTATCTCTAAACTCTCATGGAGCTCTGTATCACACGTGAGAGTTTATAGCAAAATATCTCTAGGGTCAGATTCAAATATCCTGACTGATGCTGAGTAGCACTTTATACTGGTACTCATTGTGAATGTGGGTAGCTGAATCCTGACCACAGTGATTTTGATTTGCCCTCAAATAATCATCTTTTTCCTCTGAATATGTGGATTGTGGATGCCAGGCTGTCAGAGCTAAATATGAAGAATTAGTCTAAATAAACTATCAATCTTTACACCTTTATTTTTTTTTAAATTATTTAACTTTTATTACTGTTGCACCATTTATACAATTACATATAATTTCAATGCATCCATTGTACATTTTGTTTTTCATTTGTTTTCCAATGAGTGGTGTGTGGTGTCTGTGACACAGAATGGAAGAGAAACTGGAACTGCAATGAACGCAGACTTTTTCATTTCCACTGACCAATAAACAGAACTACAGGTGCACCCAACCACAGACATGCATTAACTCGTCATGAGAAATCTAGGTAGGCTAAGTAGGATGAGAATGCTGTTTACTCCCAAAAATATTTGGAGAGGAAGAAGAATTGGAGGATTGGCATTGAGAAAAATGTGGACAGCTAAGTGGGTTTGTCTGAAAGTTGGCATTCATCCACTGCATAAAAAATATATCAAAATAAGAAAGGGTGTAAATAAAAAAAAAAAAAACACCCACAGAAAATGCTGCTTTCATAAAGATCTGATTGCCTTGGCACAAGCCCAGCGGGCAGAATCAAATGCACCACTCCCAAACCCCATTACAGAACGAAAAAAAGATTTTGATACATTGGTGGAGTGCATTTACAGCAGTTCAGATACAAAAGATGTGCTGTACTTTCAGACATCCATATTTTTAAATCCTGGCAGAAAGTATATTAGATATTTCCCCACAAAAATACTATTTGGATTCTTCCCCCCCCTCCCTTGCTCCCTCCCAACTTGATGGGACATCCTTTTTTTTTTTTTTTTTTTCCCCCCTGGGCAATACATATTATTTCAGATCTGAAACAAGTTAGTATAGCTGAAAAAATTAAAAAAAAAAAAAAAAAGAAAAAGAAAAAAAAAAGACACAGGTTGTTTTAAGTGGTTAATTTCAACAGGCTGTCCAATTTAATCTTGCACTGCTATGGTTTGATCCGAATTAGTCGCTGGAACTTCAGAAGATTTCGCTTCCTCTGGTGGGGCTGCAGGCGCTGAAGCCTTGGGAGTAGAACTAGGTGCTTCTGTTGCTGCCGGGGTCTCCTTGGAAGAAGGTGCAGCCTCGCTGCTGCTAGGTTTTGAGTCTGAAGCTGGGGCCACATCACTTTTAGTTTCTTGGGCTGCAGGTGCTGCGGGAGCCTCAGTCTTTTTGGCTTCCCCTTCCTCTTTGCTCTTGTCATCTGCTTTACTAGTAGCTGTGGCTTCTGAAGGCTGGGAAACTTTTGCATCATTGCTGGGCTCAGAAGTTTTAGATGCTTCACTACTGGCAGCAGGAGCAGAGGCTGAAGTCTGTTCCTCTTGCTTAGGTGCCAGTTGTTCATTGTTCTTCTGTGGCTCCACTTTTGCGTCGACAACAGCCTCTGGCTTCTCTGGTTCAGATTTCTGGACTTCTTCCTGGCTCACGGCTTTTTCTTTTTCCCCTTCTTTGTCTTCTGTCTTATTGGCAGCAACCTGGGACTCTTTATCACCCTTCTCCTCCTTGTTGTTCTCCTTCACTTCTCCGGTCTCTGTGGTTTGCTGGGCATCCTCATTCTGTTTTGGAGTCTCCTCTTCCTCGGTAGCTGCTCCCTCAGCCTTCTTGTCCTTGTCTTTAGCTTTTTCATCATTTACATTGTACCCCTTCTTCTTCTTGCTAAGTTTGCCTCCCATGTTTGGAGTTCTGCAAAAAGGAAAAAAAAGTGGTTACCAAAAACCTCTACCTAGCCTCCCCAAAGCTAAATTACTTACTACTTCTCACACCAGCAGCTGGAAAGTTTGGGTGCTGCCTATTCCAGCAGAGAATGCAGTAACTTGATCAGTGATTAGCTACTGAACACAATGATCTACTAGAGTGCCAAACACCTATCAGGTCACTACCTGCCCTGCCCAAGAGGCCCTGCAATACTTGGGCAACCAGATCCTTAAATCATCACCCCATGAATTCAAGAAGAATCAGCTGCTAGTGCTAGTTACCCCTCCACCTTCCAATTTCTGTCAAGAGGAATTGAAAAGGGAGGAAGAGGAAGCATGCAACTCTATCTTTTATGTCTCGGAAAGGTATTCAAAGGTAATAAAAGAAGAAGAGCTCAGGAGTACCATTCAAGTTAGACAGATACTAAATTTGAATCCTTACAAAGCCTAGCTGCTGTATCCATCTCTGGCAATCACAAAAATCGACCATAACTCATTCCCTAAGAAAACTTGTTAAGGATTTACTTGTCCCCAGAAATGCTTTTAGAGGCCTTGAGAATAAAAGTGGTCACTGCTTCTCAGTGATTGAAGTGAATCTATCACATACAAAGCAACTTAACAGCACTGATCCATACTAGGGGTGCTTGGTGTAACAAAAAACACCACCAAGTAGTGCATGTTCAGTAGCCAGATTTCACATGTTAATAACTCAGCTATTTATATTTTGATGCAGAGCTAAGACCGCAGGCCAAGTTTTAGCCTAAAATTTATTTTATTTTTTACAGCCAAGCTATAAACTGATTCAAACTGTTTTAGAATGAAAGTGCTGACCCAACTAACAGTGACACTGAATGGATTTATGTTTTCCCTAACATAAAAGGCTGCATATACTTCACAACAATGTCCAGTGCCTTACATAGCTCATTCCCACTAAGAAGGCAGATTGCCCACTGGGTGTGTATGCACAGAGGACAAAAATGTGCACCCAAATTCAAGTTCGATTAAGTGGACATGTCCATTAGGTTCAAAATTAAAATGGAATCAAGAATCAGGAAGGACTTTGGAATAAGGACTTACCTGGCTTATTGTGCAACTTATCCTGTCGTTCCTTCATATTGCAGCACATATGGTATGTAAGAATCTCCCACTGTTTTAATTCAGTCACATAAGGAACCTTATGAGCTGCAATACTTGGGCACAGCAGGTTGAGTTAAGAAACAGCAATACTGACAACCTGAAATACAGCAAGGCTATTACAGCTCTTCTAATAGAGAGAAATAAACCCAGTGTGGGGACTTTTTACATGCAGGTTTATATATACTACACAATGTAATATAATCTATTTAATATGTTTAAAATGTTATACCTCTTTCTTCCAGCTTCTCGCCAAGATTTTTAGATGTACTAGGAATTGGATCCCTAACCTGAGTCACCTTAAAGAGACTCAACTTTCAGAATCCCCAAGTCCCCACCCTTAGTCAGGCCCCTTTAAAATATGCCTCAAGCTGGACATGCAAAAGCGAAGACACCCAACATCACTCATCATTTCTGAAAATCTTGGCTTCTGTCAATAGGTGTATATATCTGTATTTGATGTGAGGATTTGTATCTCCTTGGTAAGGAGTAAAGACTCAAGTCTTAGCTAACAAGATCTTTAATCCTGAACTGTACATTGAAACACAAATTTGGTCTGGTTAAAACAAAGGAGAGTGAAAGGTGATGTCATTACTAATAGGCCCCCGACTTGAAAATCCACACTTCTGTCTGAAAAATATTTACCCACTATTGTTACCAGTAGTACTACTATTGCAACCTGGAGATCATCATAAATGAAAGGTTAGAGGCGGGAAATTCTCACTTTCAGTTTTATATTTAGAAGACAGTGAACAATCAACTGTACTGTCAAATATATGTTCCCTTTCAGAGTTTCCTCTGTAGAGTCAAATTACTAAGTTTCCCTTGTTTGGGTGGTTCTTTCACATAACTATAGGGAGAAAAAAATATATGAAATTTTTTGTATCTTTACATTCACAGTTATTAGAGAAAGTCAGGGGCAGATATAATATCAGGAATTACTCTTAAGCCATTTTTAAAAAGTGACTAGCTTTCAAGTTGACTATGTCCCTTTAACGTCTTAGTCTTCCTGAAATTCCTTTTACAAAAATCTAATTTAATTTGCACCACCTATACTCTGTTTGTATTTCTCCTAGCTTGGGAAATGAAGACAACCTAGAAAAAAATGAAAGTGAAACTGACTAGTCAAATTCTACTATAGCGCAATCCTGCAATGTTTATATTGTAAAGACTGCAAAATGTTGTTTCCTTGACATCTTTCTATTAGCATTTTACAGCAAAAACAAATCTAATTTTAGGGCAGAAGTTGAACTGTGAGTGTCCCTTTAAGATACAACAGCACTCTATATCAAATTTTACTAAAATAGTGATATCAACTGGGGCAGGAGGGGAGGGGGGAGAGAAATAATCCATTCCATCCTTCTACATGGTGGCCAAGATACCCATCATACACTCAAGTTACACACCATCTGGTGATGTTCTACCTATTTCCTATCAGATTTTGAAATGCAACCCCCATTAATGAGTACATTACTTGACAGTAGCAGCAGTCCTCATTTCTTTGGATTAGCATATTACCACTGATCGCGATGGAGACCATTTGTTTTCAGCAGCCTGGACAAGGGACCTTTCTGCAGAGGTAGATTTCCTGCTGCTGTATCAACAAGGCATATGCATAGTCTAACAGTGGCTCCCCTGCATATGTTCAATTGAAATTGGAAATTATGATCGACAGTGACCTTCCAGGTCTCAAGCCTCAAACAGGAGAGTAATCACAAGGAAACTATTTATGTGGTAATGGGGAAATGTGGAGTCCTGCAATGGTAATGGATCTTAAAAGCCCTATGCTCAGAAATAATATGCTATTCTCAAAATGTTTGAAAGGTGAACCACTGTAAAAGGGATTCTAACCCTAGGTGAACGATACTGGAGGATTCCGAGGACTACTTTTGTTGAAGGAAGTTCAACCTCTTAGTTATTTAAAGAAAGGCCAAGGACTTTGTTTGCTGTCTAATATCATGCCTCCCCAATTCTCACTACTTATTAGTCTAGTCCATTGATTTCAACTCCAGCACTTCTTATAGGAACAAAAGGCGGTTTACACACTCGTACAACTGGTGAGCTTCAGAGGGTTTCTGCAATTCAGCAGGAACAGAGATTTATACCAGAGCCGTGTGCACTTTCGGATTTCCAATCCCTAACTAAGCCTCTATTTGTTTTCCAATACTAGTGCCCAAATATCATGAGCCTAATTTTATTTGCTGCGCCTTCTGTATTTTTCCAGATTTTACTATAACATGTATGGCAATTCACCAACCTTGCTTTTTTAATATAAATTATTTTGCTCTGAATACTGCTAGTCACAAATGCTCTACGGTAGAGGTCCTTCAAGAAGTAGAAATACAACTTAAAAGAGAAATGCATGCTCAAGAACCTATGAAATAGATTTTATTTGTTCTGATGCATTTTCTGTATGATTCCTGTGCCCCAGATTTACCTGAAGTCATTTGGTATTATGTATTAGTACTGAAAGGTGGGGGAAAGATGTACAAACTATTTTCAGCTCTATTTATAGATGCTTAAGAGTTAAAAATGGACTGCTACTTTCTAGCCTTGAGAATAAGGTAACCAAGGCAGACAAGGGTTTTTTAAAAAAAAGACAGACCACTCTGGAACTTGTAGGCCAGCTTATCTGACAACTGTTTCCTAAGCTAGTAGGTGTTGCTACCAGTCATGCAATAACTATCATTTACTTAACTGAAAGTGCTGCATGAAGAAGATCACTCATCCTCTCAGTAAGTTTTCCAGTTGCCTGGTTTCTATTCACGTTATAACCAAATGGACTGTTGCTTTTCCTCTCCTGGCTTATCAGGCTATAACGCAAAATGAGGACATAGGACCCATCAGTGCTACCAAGGACGTGTATTTGTGCTGTAGGTAAAGATGGGATTTGATGTTCTTCTCCCCAACCCATCCTACCTTCCAGTCAATCTCTCTTTCTCTCTCTGATTTCCTCCTCCAGAAGCGGGTCCTTATTTCTGTTACCATTGTCTGAAGTGGGTGCTATCATCCCCAGAACCCTTACCACCAGTTCTAGTCATGCTTCAGAGAAGGCTCTCAGTATCTAGTGTAAAGAATCCTGGGGTCCACCAGACACAAAGGACTCCTACTGCACATAACAGAATATTAAAAGTTTGGAGGAGGAACCAGATGGGAAGAAACTTAGGAAGCAGAATTCAAGACTGGTCTGTTCGTAAGAGACTACAGCAGTCACAAGCACTAGTACAGAGCCCATGATGTCTGGTGCGATGTAACCATGTGTCTAATGTATATAAAAGGTTTCCTCTTGAGACCATTCCCATAGAGTATTGTACTATTGAAGGGTCAAATACCAGTTTTAATATCCACATTTGGGTCAATTCAAACCAAAGGCAAAAAAGATTCCTTAAATATACCCAAAATATTTATAATATTTATTCCAAATTTTACCTCAGATCTTAAATTTAATAACATAACAAGGTTTGCTTTATTTTTGGCCTCCACACAGAGTTCCTTCTGCTATGAGAGAGAAAAGGAGGAGAAAAGACTCATTTATGGAAATAACGCTGGTTTTAGTGATGTAGTCTCATTACGAGAACCAGGAGCAAGAGATAGCCCTTTGTACTGGTATTGTTTTCATGGTTAGGTAAAGAAAATGGTGAATGTTCAGAGTCACATTCATAGCATCCATTGACCTAAGTGGGGGCTATGGGTGCTCAGCGCTGCTGAAAGTCTGGCCACTTACGCAATTCCTAAATGTGGGTTTGAGTGCCTAAATTTAGGCAACCAGGTTCAAAAATCTAGGCCCAACTGACTACGCTGAAAAATGTGCCACATGACATTATAGAAAGAAAAAACGTAATCTATTTTAAAGAATAATCTATTAAATCATGTTGACTCAAAGATCAAAGCCATCCCAAATGAAAGGTGAGAGAAAGCTGATGCACATGTACATGTAGAGGCCTTTGCCCTGCACTTTCCAGTGTGCCAACTGTGTAGCCCATTTGGTTTTGTTTAATTTTCCAATTTCAAAAGAATGAGAAAAATATGGAGAGCTACATTCAATGCAAGTAAGTTTATCATGGTGTACTTCTATTGTGGTGGCATCCACAATAAGCTAAACACGGTCTATGTATCGGGGAAGATAGTCCTTTAAGAGTTTACAAATCTACAGTGGTTAATATCATAACTGCTTGAGCTACAGTTGATAGATATGGGCCTCAAAATCCATGTTTGGATCAAAACACTCCCAAAACTTTGAGGGGAACACAAAATCCAAAGTTTAGTTTTGGAACTGTCTCTAGCTGTTGCCAATTGACTGTGGTGAAATTTTAATTTGTGTAATCAAACACTCTCAAAGAGAAGGCCAGTTTGTATTGTTGTGAAGAGGTCCCCTGAATTTTGAGGCTGTGCTCTTCCATTGCTGGAGAGAAACAGGAAAAGCAAAGTGGTATATTGGTTGTTTCTGTATGTGTAGCTAACAGCAATGATTTTCTGAGGTTCCAAAGCAGTAGTTCAGCCAAGTAGAGTGAACTAAAAGACTTACAAGCTGCAATGGAGATAAAAAGCATTTCAATCCATTCAGAATTATTTCACTGGAGTGTTCATCCAAAGGTAGAGGAAACATTAAGAAAGAAAAAACAGCCCGTACGCAGATATTATAATGAAGATGTTCTAAAAGAAGATCAGTATATATGTATAGGCTTTATTCAACTCCTTCTAAAAGCTTCTTGGGCCAGACTTTTAAAAATCTGGGACCTTGTCCTCTGCATTAAAAGTATTCACCCTGAAGTTTTCTATCACTCCCAGAAAGTAGCACCAGAATTAAGTATCCTTCACAGTTTATTTTTTTAAAAAATCTCACACACACACTCTACATCAGTGGTTCCCAAACTAAGGGTGCCACCTGTTCACGGAAAGCCCCTGGTGGGCCGGGCCAGGCCAGTTTGTTTACCTGCTGCATCTGCAGGTTGGGCCGATCGCAGCTCCCACTGGTCACGGTTTGCCGTCCCAGGCCAATAGGGTCTGCGGGAAGCTGTGGCCAGCACGTCCCTCGGCCCGCACTGCTTCTCGCAGCCCCCATTGGCTGAGAACGGCGAACCGCCGCCACTGGGAGCTACGATCAGCTGAACCTGCAGATGCGGCAGGTAAATAAAGCAGCCTGGCCTACCAGGGGCTTTCCCTGAACAACCAGTGCTCCTAGTTTGGGAACCACTGCACTACCACTGTCAAACACTTCCCCATGATGGAATATACATGATTAGCTGGATGCCTAGGATGACAGCATCACAAAATGTTAAATCTAAGATCATGGATTACAGTAATGTATTCACAGAATAGAATTAAAAAATTCAACTGGTCTTTAAATAGGCCAATATAACAGACGCTGGAAAAAAGTACAGTATAAAAATCTGACTGCAGTTTTAAAGAGTCATAATTAAATTGTGCCTCTATAATGAAATTGCATCCTTCTGAAAAAAGTCAATAGAACTAACTCTTTATATAACTAGCTGTCTAAGGGTTTCATCTATAAAAGTTATTACTTCCTGTATACACATACATATTTTATATAAAGCATCATTTAGTAAAAGCCTTCACATTGCAGCAAAGGGTCAGATCATTTAATAAGGGATCAAACTAGGACTGACCATTAGCAACATCCTTAACAGAGAGAACTGTACATTTCCAGGATGGATGGAAGGCTAGAAAGACTACAGGCTGGAAAGGTTATGACCCCATAAACTAAGAGTCTGCTTCTGAGAAGAAACTACGCACCCAGAGTTCCCACTCAACTTCAGTGGGAGTGTGTGGTGCTCAGCATTGCCAAAAATTAAGCCCCAAACCCCACTTCAGGAAAGCACTTAAGAATATACTTAAATCCCATTGAAGTCCATGGGACTTAAGCATGTGCTTAAGTAACTGAGGCCTAAACTAGCACATTTGGCATACCGTAAAAGAATGGAAGTAAGCTTCAAGAGATTTGGAGGAAGTAACAGGTCAGTCTCAGTCATACCAACTACAAAAATCAGCTGCCAAGCTACCTCAGCATCAGCTACTTCCCATCTCATTCCCAGCTTTAAGTACTGTACAACAAAAGTCTATAATTCAAAGCAGAGTTTCAACATTGCAAAATAAATAGATAGGTACCCTTCCCGCCGGTTACCCAGCTGACTGCCATTTAATAAAGGCATTGCAACAAACTGTAAGTAATCAAACATTGATGGAGCAAGTAATTCAATGACTTGCTGTACTCATGTTTTTAGAAAAAGCCACAGATGTTTAACATAGAAAAGTGTGTGTATTAAGAACTTAGTTCTAGTGTTTCAAGCATTTAGTCAAGTAGAGTTACATATACATTTAGGGCCAGATTTTCACGAGTACCTCAGCACCCAACAGCTCCCACTAAACAATGGATGCTGCACACTTTTGGAAATTGGGATTCTGATGGTCTACTTCCATTGCAATAGAAAAAAAAAATTTACTAACTTGTGGTTTCACCAGGTATACAACAAAACCTAGGTAAAAGTACCAATCAGTCTTTTTGAAATTCCCACCACCACCACTAGTACAGGGAGGTGAAGTGGCTAGTCCAAAGTCAACAGAAGTCTGTCAGACTCCCAGTTCTGATCCTTAGCCAAAAGCCAGTGGTTCCCCGCCCAATCACCCTTATGCTAACCCTGACCTAATGGCTTAACGTGATGGACATGGAAAAGGGGGCCCTAGCTCAAATTCAGGCTTCTTAAGACAAAGAAATTAAGCGGCTTTGGGAAATTTTAGTTGTCAAAGTCGGAGGTATATGACCAAATTATGCTCGGATTTATTTCATATGTACATCAATATAATAAATCATCAGTGGAGTTAATTACATGGATGTAACAGAACAGAAGGTGGCCAGCAGTCTCCAGATGCCTCAAATTGTTCAATTTAAGTCCTTAAAATCTAGCAATTGCATTTGTTTATTGCAGTAGGAAATAGGATAATAAAATGAGAGATTCTTGACTCTGGCCATCATTGAGTAAAGGGTCAGCCTGTTTCTTATACTGACCACAAAGATCTTTTTTGCACTTCCTCAGGCTGCATACACTCCTGCCACTGGTACTCTCTCCCCTCTTCCTCATGGGCACTGTTTCAAAAACGTCATGAATTTCCAGGTCTGGAAAGGAACTGTATAGTAAAGAGGAGATATCCCTTAAAATACAAAAGCAGTGGTCACCTAATTTCCCACATGCCATACTAAGCAGATATAGGCCATCTTTTGTTCCTTATTGAAGCTGACATTGTTTGTTTGTTTTTTCCCATGTGCAAGCCAACGTGGCACTACCAGCAGGTAGTATCTTAAGACTAGGTGTTTAGCTCTCAGATGGATACATTTCACTCTTACTTCTCTCCTTGTTATCTTCCCCCATAATTTTTAAAAATACAGCTCCCATTAATTCTTGAAGGTAATTTAGTATTCCACTAGCCCCCAGACTGACACACTGCAATACATTTAATTTCTTCTGAAAAATACCAACAGAATAGCCAGTGCAGGGTCATGTAATCCCTTGCAGATTATGGAAAAGGCTGTGTGAGGATTTATTTGGATATGGCCAAAAAGATTCTGTTAAGAGCTATTCTAAATTCATGGAGATGTTATTACTACCAGACAAAAGCAGGGTGACAATGACCCATATAAAAAAATTACAATATGTAAGAAATGTAATATCAGAAGTTCTGATTCTTGAAACTCTGCATTTGACAGTTGGGGGCTATTGTCAATAATTTGCCAAGTTCTATTAGTCCAAACACATCATCTCTTCATATAACAATATCCACAAGGTATTGAATAACCAGTCCAACTAGGAATGGACAATTATAGCTAGAACCAAAATATAAAACCCACACACGTGGCAAAACTATCAGTATTGTGAGAACAAGTCAAAAAGGAAAAAAAATGCATGAGATATTGTCTAGATTTACTTGAAATACTTGATCTCAGATAGTTGTTGATACAGTAATGAAAAATAGGTGAGGAATCTATTATTCAAAGAACAGAGATGAAACTCTGTCTCAGGGCCAGCAGATTCATTAAAAACACTAGACTTGCCAAAATGACCAAATCTAATTAGCACCAAACTGAAATCACATGTAATCTGCTTGAATGAGTCATGTTCATCGCCATGTCTGGAGGAAGCCAGCCAGCTAGAGAGTATTCAGATAAAATATAATTGATCAACTAAATGACTGAAATATTTCAAGATATACTGATCATGTGTGTTACTTCTATATTAAGCGTTGGAGTGGAATTAAATTGGTTAAATATACATATGTATTTCAGATTACAGTAGCCTTGGCTCAAATAGCAATATTCTTCAAGCCTTGCTAATAGGTTGTTCTGCTCCATGTAACATTGCTTGTTGGCCTAATGCTGCAAGGTCGTTTAGTTTTCCCCAACATCGTTCACATTTCAGGAGGCGTTTTAATGCAACAGCTGAATATTGTAGCCCCTCTGTTCACTGAAGACATAATATCCTTGACATCTGACACTCAAACTATTTTGGTCTTAGGAGAAGCCATAGAAACAAGCATGTTTGATTCTATCAGAGGAAACCAAAAGCTCAAGGTGTTTGATTTTGTGGTTTCATATTATTTGTCACCTTGTATGCAAGTCATATTAGCGTGGTACTGTACAGCCTGGGCCCTGTTTACTCTGATCACATCATTTTTTGCAGAATCCACAACTTGTTGTAGAACCCATCATTTTTTACTATAGCTTATTTTTTGGACCAGGACCAAATTGTGATAGATGTTACAAAAATAATAAAAAACAATCCCTGCCTCAAAGAGCTTAAAATCCAAGTATAAAACAAAAACAGAAGGATTACAGAGGGGTAAAATGAAGCAATGAGACTATATTGGTCAGCATGATACACAGTGGTCTTGAGAAAAAGGTTATGTTTCACCTTATGGTCTCAAAGAAAACCTTGAATACATGAACACAGTGTAAACCAATGTGCTTTCCTGAGCTCACAGGCACCCTGAAACAGCTCTGCTAGGTGTGAACTGCTGCATTAACCTCCCTGCATTTTCTACAACAGAGAAATCCTCTTTAAATGTCACCATTGTTAACTATTGCACTACTGTGGATTTTAAACAAAATTAACTAATGTGTTTGCCATGCAATCCCAGACTGCCTCCAGTGACTCTCCATGTGCCAAAAATGCACCAACTGTCCCCTGCGTAACTGCCAAAGACTCGTTTCCTCCCCCATAATTTCCACAAGGCAGTTCTGAATTGTCCACACAAGATTTGGCACATGGAAAACTGTAAAGTGAAGGAAGAGCACAAGACAATGCTGTTCATGGGCTGAACTATGCATCTTCATGTTTAATTCATTCAAAACTTCCCTTTTTAATTTAAAACAAGCAGCCACAGAATTTTCAGTTTGCTACATCAGGGTGCTGCAGAATTTAGGAAACTTGCTACACAATGGAGGTCCAGCTTGCCATCAGCCATGCCAGACCTTGGCTACAGTACTGGATGTTTCAGGTTACGGGATCATTTTCTTTTGTCAGCTTCCAATAAAAGGGCCTTTTGCACCAAATTAAACATTGCAAAAATGTATTGCAAAACGTCAGTCTGTCCCAGACCAGAGATCTTAATCACACCATTGTTCACAACTAGAAGCAAGGGTTCTGACAAAATCCTTCTTTTCAGAGGATTTTAATAGAAATGGATTTTACAAGAAAACCTTTCTGAAAAAAAAAATTATCAGGTCTTTAACTAAAACAACAGCCAGAAATTGGCACATTCCTTTTGCATACCAATTACAAGCTGCCATATTGGTTTGTTTACGGTGCATTTCTCCCCAAGAAATATTTTTCATAATTTCACAACATTGGCCAAAATTTTCAAACAGTGATGCCCAATATTAGGCACCTAAATCTGTATTTGGACTCCTAAATAGAAATGGCCTGGTTTTCAGAGGTGCTGAACACCCACAGCTCCCAATATGGGTCAGATCCAAAGAATTTTCAAAATTAGTTGTGAAAAATAGAGCTCGTCAGAAAAATTCCAATGAAACAGTTTTTTTCTATTTGCTGATTTGTCAAAATCAAAACATTCCACGGAGACAGATTTCAACAAAGTTCCTTTGGAAACCAGACAGGGTTCCAGGCTAGCTTCCATTTATGGCCAAACCGTCTCTCTAATACTTCATATGCAATCCAAATTACTAGCTAAAGAAATATTTAAGATAACAAGAGCCTCAGTCCTTTGGGACAATTCCATCTTCACAAGTATTCTATTCATATTGTGTGCCTCCAATATATCCTGAGCCCATATTTATTGACGCATCTATAATATGTGCTTGCCAATCTTATCTTCTGGATGTCTGAAATTCGGCACCCAAAATCACTAGTCACTTTTGAAAATATAAGACTCGGGTCCAGGCGGCAGCCAGAGCAGAACAGGAAGATACGGGATGCGGCACTGGGGAAGAACAGAGATGTGGCGGAGACCTCAGTTCTTGAGGGTCTCCTCAGAGCACTCTGGTGCCTCTGTGTGCTGGAAAATGAGGGCAGCACTTTCAGCACACACTGCCCACATTTCCCTACCCTCATCCTGAGCAACCAACGTGCAGTCTTAACTCAGCCCACAAATACAAAACATGAGCTTTTTAAAAAGGTTATGTTAACAACCCTTCCCTCAAAAGAATGTATGTTTTGGGATCTAGCTAATTTATTGTTATATCCCTTTAATGTTTCTCACTTACAACTATATGTAACTTTATGTATTTTCTAGCTAGGCCATTCTACTTTCTGGATCAGTTTAAGGAGAGTCCTTGGAATATAAACTTTGGCACATTACTGTAAAGTAATCATTTAATTTTTTCCCCCTCAGATTTCAAGGGGGAAAATTAGTTGTGGAATATAATTTTAGATTTTCAAAATAATTATTAAGTTCTTACAGAGATTTTTCCTTTCCGACTACAGTCTGCTCTCGTACAATGCTGGTTACCTGAAAATGTCATGTGAGCACACGATAGGGAGATGGAGACAGTAACTGGGAATAGGATTACAAAGAGGTAGTGAATACTTGCAATAGCTCCCAAACTCTCCAGAATATATTTTTTCTTCTCGCTTGTGCATGGTTTTAGAGGGTTTTCCCTCAACTCTCCCATTTCCCTGGTTCTTGTCACGCAGACAGCAAGCAGCAAAAGACCAGAAGTTCGAAGAACAGACAATGCGATGTTTATTGGGGTTAGTTTCCAAGCAAGCATATTTTGAAGCCCTTCACACCAGTCGGGCTTATCTCTATATGCTGACAGAGTCTATTCCCCAGTGTCCCCCCTCCCAGCTCTGACACCACAGAGCATTTACCCTGTGTCCCCCCTCCCAGCTCTGACACCGCAGAGCATTTACCCCGTGTCCCCCTTCCCAGCTCTGACGCCGCAGAACCTTGCCTGTGTTCCTGTTCCCCATTTCTGACCTTAGCAAATATGATTCCACTTTCCCTTCTTCCCACTTCCTGTTTGACCCCAGTTTATATAGTAATATTCTCAGCTATTCCTTAACCAATCCTTTTACTGAAATTTAACTAACCAATCCTAACATATTGTAACTTAATTCTCTAACCAATTATATCCCACTACACTAATTAACTTACACCTAGCAAAATGTATTATACAGCAGACAGAAACTATTAGACAGCAGACAGATTAACAATAGAAAAGTAGGGACCATAAAGATAAAACATACAGAAATGAGGGTTTCACGACCACAACCACTGATAAGTGATTTCTCGCCAGACAGGATGCTTCCCAGACTAAGAACAAGGCCGGACTATCCTAGTGAGAGAAGGCCCATATACAGTTGGACTGTGATTTTGATTCTTTGTTTTTATACCCCTGTAACCAGCTAAGTGATAAAAATGCATCTGAGTTCTTAAAGGATAGGCCTTTACAGGCAGGCCTGAATATCTATATTCTAAGACATGGCACTCCCATTGCAGCCAGTGGGAGCCACATGTGTATCCACAGGCAGAATCTGACTTAGATTCTATTACAAATCAGCACTCCCGACTCGAGCATATGGACATCATAGCTGTACCACAGAGAAGGAGGGGAAAAGATGTGGGAAAAGGATGGTTCTTAGGCACCTTCCTTCATGTGAATGCTCTTCACCCATGAACACAAAATGAAGGAGTTTTAAATAATTAAAACAGATGCAATGTCACAGAATTAAGCCATGTCCCTCTTCCAGTTAATATGGGATTATTAATAATTATCCCAAATAATTGATTTAATTATTGGAATATGCTCTGCATTAGTCCTCAGAGACCATTAAGCTAATCAATAGCTCACACAAGCTAACCTTTGTCCTTAAATAATAGTTTCTTAGGAAGGCAGGATATATTTAAGTCTTCAGAATGAGGCTATATATCATGCTATTTACACATACACGCACAATACTGTTTTGTGCTTCATGTGCATCCGTGTTCAAATTTACACCTCTGCAGAGGGCTAGCACAAAGCCGATGCACCATTAAGTGGTACTTTAACCATACAGTGGGACTTTTATGCTATACAGACTCTGAAGAGGCTTACATTTCATTTTTGGAATAAAATCCTTAGCCTTTTAGGCCTGTCTTCAGCACAAAATTTTATGCCAGAATGCAGTGATGAATTAGGTGTACACAAGGCATGTTCTGCATTACATAAAACTACTTGCAGTTAAGCCCTACTGTGATCTGGATCGAATCATAAGTAGTATACATGATGCTGAATACTACTCAGCTTTGTGACAACATCATCAAGGATCAGCATCATATTAGTTCCTCAACTCTACACAGTTGCATTCTAATAAAGTTTTGAAAGACAAGGCCAAAGGTACTGAGAAAGATGCAAGTCAGAACATTTTAAGTTATTAAGATTTTTGAAAAAAAGTTTTACATTTATGTTTCCCAGCAATTATTTGAGCTGTTCCCAGTCTGCACTTCAATTTGGCAGGGTCAGTTATATTAAGCTAGTCTATTTGGTGCATTTCATATCTGGTTCTCATACATGTTTGTGTATTTCCAGCACCGCAGAAAAAACAATCCTGTTTCCATTTTTTAGATTTTGATTCACATTGAGTTTTGAAAAATTTTACAAAACCTAAATTTTGCCTCTCAAACTACCATACTTACCAGTGTCACTTTAGAACACTGGAGGAGATTTTCAAAGGAACAAAAGGAAGGAAGGTACCTAAATACCACCAAATTTCAATGGGAGTTAAACACCTAACTGCAAATTCTCCCCATTATCTGTTTTAGATAGTCATTTTAGAGAAGATTCCGTATGCATTTCCCTAAGCTTGTTTAGAATGGACTCTGAATGGCAAAGCAGAAATTGTTGTACTGAGCAGTGTACTGCTTCACGTTTCTCATGCCTCCCACTCAAGGCAGCAAGAGATCCAGCATCATGGATACACCAAAACATCCCTCCTGATCAATTGTATTTGTGGGCATTGACACAATTGTGGGCCTGCTCTGTTATAGGCAGAATGGGGATCAGGAAAGTGATAGTAAATGGTGACTCCTGTTCCTCCATCCTTCTGTTTCATTTAGCAGTAGAGAGATGAAAGGAGAGAAAATTAGTTCTGGGTGAGCTGTTTTGGGGCAAAAAAGTATGCTTCCTGTGATGGAAAAACAGCCTGCCACCAGCAAAGAGAGTACACAGCACTACAGAAATAATACCCACAAACAACTAGCCTATTCACTGCAATTATCTAGGGGGACCGGACGACCTGTTTTTAAGAGACAGTCCTGTATTTAAGCCCTCTTCCAGGTATCCCAACCAGTGGTGAGTCAGGGGTGGGGGGTGTCAACGATGGGGGTGGGTGTGCAAGGCTGGTGGCAGGAAGCTGCAGCATGTGGGGCCAGGGGGCTCCCCGAGCTGGTCCGTCAGCACAGCCCCCCCGCCCCCCATCCTGTTTCCCGCCAATGCTGGCTGCGTGCTGCGAACTGCAGCAGCTGGTCAGTGGGAGCAGGTGGCGGACTCTGGCTGGGAAGACAACACCAGGTACTGGGGAAGGTGGGCCTGTTCTGGGGACCCAGCGGAGCTAGGAGGGAGGAGAGCGCCAGGCAGGGAGGGTTTGATCGGTCGGTCACCCCTTGGCCCCCATGTGTGAGAGAGGGGTATAGATGTGTGTAGGGTTGTCTGGTGTCCTTTTCGACTGAAAAGTCCAGTCAAAAAGGGCACCTGACAGCATCCGGTCAGAAACAGTGACTGGACACCCAAAATCCGGTTGTCGCCTGCAGGGGCACCGGAACAGTTGGGGCCAGGCTGACTGGCAGGGAGATACTGTGTAGGGATCATGGCCCCAAGCCAGCAGCGGGAGGCAGCAAGCAGCCCTGCCCACCCTCTTTGCTTCCCCCAGTGCGCACCCACACTGGAGTCTTCCTTGCTGCCTCCTCCATCGGCAGCAGCAGCAGAAGGTATGGGCAGCGAGAGCGCTGTCCCCCCCCCACTCCCACTGCTGCTCCTGTCCCGCCGCCCCCCACTCTCCCAGGCAGCACCCCCACCACATCCCCACCAGCTCCCACCTTGCACAGGTGAGTAGATGGGGCACAGCTCGCTCACCCCCCCACTCCACGCACTTGATGTGCCCCCTGCACAGTGCCTGGGGCAGCCCACAGGGAAGGGGGTCCCTGCTCAGACCTGGCAGGAGGATCCCTGCTCCCCCAGGCAGAAGGGCTAGGCTGGCACCCAGGCAGGGGAAGTGGGCTGCAAGCAGCATTTTCACTGCACGTGGGTGGGCAGAGGGGGTGGGGAAGGGGCTTGGAGGACGAGCCCCATACGCAGGCAGGCAGCTGGGAGAGCTTAGACCAGGACTGTGAGGGGGAAGCGGGGTACAGGTGGGTGGGCGGGCGGGCAAGTTCAGGCTGGCTCCGGGCGCCAGTGGGAAGGGGGATCTCAGGCTGGTCCCACGTGGGCAGGAGGCAGGAAAGGCTTAGGCCAGCCCCATATGCAGGGTGGGAGGGCAAGGATGGCCTCAGGCAGCCCCATATGTGGGAGGGGCTGGGGGGTACTGTGGAGAGGCTGAGGGACCTCAGCCCAGGCCTGTGGGTGGGTGGCAGGAAGGGCTGGGCGTGTCCCGTTTTCCCTTTGGGAAAATATGGTCACCCTATTTACATCCAGTTTAAGCACTGAGATCAACACTGCCCACACTGGGAGCCTAAAGTTAGATATGATTCATGTGCATAAAGCTGAGCCAATATTTCCAAATGTGGATGCCTAATAGCCGCAAACTGCTTCTGTGTAAATTAAAGAAGTGAGCCAATTTATAGGAATGAAAAATAGGACAATTTTAGAAGCCCCCTAACCCAAACACATAATTTGCATTTGTCCCAAGTACTACTTGGAGATTCTAAGAAGGGTGTTTCTAATCTTGGAGGCACTGGCAGTAACTCCATAGTGTTGTGCAATTTGCATTTAAAGCAGAACAAAAATCCCTTGTATTTAAGTGATTGCATTACTCTCCAAATTTGGCCCACTAACTCTTCATAGGGCAATTTTAATCCTGCCAGGATAACAGCTTCTAACTTTTTCAGCTGAAACATTTTAAAATGTTTCTTTCTGGAAAATTTGCCTTATTTCCTCAGATTGCTTTAGGGGGGTTACTAACTAAACCATCACAATCCTCTGAAACTCCAAAAATCTCTCTCTCTGCCCTCCCTTGCCCTTCCACCCCCAACCCTGAATAACTATTGGGCATAAGCTACTTTTGAAGTGCTAAAATTAGATGCATTGGGAGTTATTCCCCTTATTCAGGATAACCCAACTGCATTAAGTCGAGACTACCAAAGTCACCATCAAGTTCCTCCATCTACTCCCACTCTCACCTGCCACTTCTCAGAGGGACAATGAGCAGGTGAGGGGAAGAAATGGTTTGGAATAGGAGAGGCCTATGGTTTGTCTGTGGATGCCTGCTGTGACCTCTGCTTCATTAGATCAGAGTTCCTGTTCACTTCCCACCTTTGCAATTTAAGCCCCAATTCTTCCCCATGCACCACCTCACAACCCTGCTCCCCACTCTGCTCCATGTCACATCCCTACTTATCCTTCTCAAATCATCACCAAGCAGCCCTGGGGTGCACAGCCATGTAAAGGGGGAGCCAGAGGGACTGGGTGGGCACATGGAGTTGTACTTTGATGATCCTCAGGGGGATTGTCAGAATGCAATTACTCTCCCCTTGACTTCTTCACAGCCCAAAACTATCTCAGTTCAAATCTCCCCCCTACACACACACACACACACACACACACACACACACCCGAGTCCAAAGTTCAATATTGCCTCTCAACCCTGCTGTCTAGAGTACCCCACACACATCCGCACTCCTCAATCTGCTCTTCCACCCACATTTGGGGCAGGAACCATCTTTCCATTGTGTGCATATATACACACAGTACCAACATAATAGGGCTCTATTCCCTTACTGTCACTTCCAGGGGCTACCACAATTCAAATTAGTAAATAGGGTTTCCTAGTCCTCATCACAGCTCCCCTATTACTTTCTGCTTTCAAGCACTGATCCAGATAGAGCACTGAAGGGGGAGTCAAGAGCCTGGGTTCTATTCCCAACTCTATCACTGACCTGCATCAACCTGTGGCAGGTCACCTCGCCTCTCTGTGCCTATGTGACTTGCTTTCAAAGTACTTTACAAAGGTAGGTAACACATGAGAACTGTTATATAAGACCTACTGACTTTAAAAAAAACCAACCTATTTCTATCTGAAAGACCCACCTAATTCTATTAATTAAAAAGTCCCTTGTTTTCTAACCACACCACGTGGTCAGAGTTAAAGGTTGTACATTTTGACCCCACTTCTGATAACACCTCTCTATGGAGTATGCATAGCTATCAATGCAAGCACCGTGTTCTGTGAAAAAGGGCCTAGGAACAATGTAATATGCTACTTACAATCCAAACATTATAGTTGCATTGATTTATTATTACTGTGTATATTTAGCAATCAAATTTACTCTAGTCATGATAAAATCTAATTAAGCACTTTCCATGCTAGTAATATTGCATTAATGATGCTAGTCATAATATGGAGACTCATAGCAGCTCAAGGTTTTCAGGTTTCAGAGTAACAGCCGTGTTAGTCTGTATTCGCAAAAAGAAATGGAGTACTTGTGGCACCTTAGAGACTAACCAATTTATTTGAGCATGAGCTTTCGTGAGCTACAGCTCACTTCATCAGATGCATACTGTGGAAACTGCAGCAGACTTTATATATACACAGAGAATATAATAGTCTCTAAGGTGCCACAAGTACTCCATTTCTTTTTTCAAGGTTTTCAGATGCTTCTGTAAAGTTGCCTTTGGAGTTGAGCTTTTTCCTACTTGTTCTTGGCCCACAGGCAAATCTGTGCATGCAAATTTCAATTTAAAACTGCAAATATACACATTTCTGTCAGCTTTTAGTTCTACACTAGAAAAAGGGGATGTTTTCACAAGTTAAAGATCAGGTGGATAAGTCAAACTGTTACATTCCACTAGCACTTACTGAGGACGTGGGCATAAGGGGGTTGAAGTGATTTTGTTCAGATATGAAGTTCTGAATGTTTGAAAATAAACTATGACACATCCACAGTAAGCTGCTTTCCTTATGTTTCCAGCAATCAAGTTGAGAGGTTGTGAACAGTGCTATGCTGTATGGATGTTTATACATGTAGAAGTTCACAACATTATTAAAAGGCATTTGTTTCAGAATGGTCATTTGAATACAGGCAGAGTTATATGAGGAAGTTCAGAACTGCTTCAAGATTCCTTCTTTTTTAAATTCCATATCAACACAAATATTAGAAGTCACACAAGTTAGGAAATTCAAAGTTATGCATATAGCAGCTTTTCTCCTGCACAAGGTGTTGAGTTGTAGCTACTCCATACTTGCAAGAAGGCAGAATCATTTTGAAAACTAGATGCTTTAAACTTTCCTCCATTTATGTAATTAAAATCTCAACAGTACAGATGCAGCAATGCAACACTAGTCACCCAAATTTCAAGGACATCATCAATAACAGTCGCAGTTTGTATTAATCGGTCTTTGCACGGCTCCATAGACCAATTTGGAAAGAACTACAACAGTTACTGCACTGACCACAGAGTCATTTGCCTGGTTGTGTTGCTTAAGCTGCATGTTATTTCCTTACCTGGCGCCGCACTTCCAACTGAGAAGAACAGCCTTGTGCAAAGTCATAGACACCCACCCTTATAGCGCGGCGTCATGCAATAGGATCAATCATCAGTTGCTCAAAGATCTAATCAGAAATATTTGTCTTGTGCAACTTTTGTCTCAGGATATCTTTGAAGCATTTCATCTGCCTTCCGTGCTTACAGTTGCCAGAATTTAATTCAGAATATAGAATTTGTTGGACAGACAGGTCTTAGGCATATAAATATGTCTGGGCAAAATCAAGTGAATCTCAATACTGACTGAACCAGCTTTGGCCAAGACTTCTACTTTGGACACCCAGTCCCGCCATTTGATGCTGAGCAGTTGTAGGTGTCACAAATGGAAACTGTCAAACATTTTAATGTGTTGTTGATAGCAGGTCCATGTTCCACAACCACAGAGCAATGCTGTGACAACAGCAGCATTATATGCTTTGATTTTTGTTTATAGGCAGATATGATATTGCTTCCAGATTTGGTGATAAAGGCGACCATATGCAGTGCTGGCTTTCTTAATTCACATATCTACTTCATAAGTGATTATCATTTCATTGTTTTACATGCTGCCAAGGTAAGGAAAGAGTTTGACTGCTTGGAATGTGGTAACTTCCAAACTTATTGATAGCTGTTGCTAAGGTTGTTAAAGAGCTAGCTGGTACAAAGCCTCCGTTTTTGTTCAACTGATGGTAAGGAAAAGTTACAAGCCACCACAGCTAAGCAGTTTATAATATCTTTGGTGCTGCTTCAGAGTGCGCCACCAACAGGAAACCATCAGTGTAGAGCAGTTCCTGGATCAACACTTCGACCACCTTGGCATTCACATGTAGACGAGAGAGATTAAAAAGCTTGACAGTGCAAATGCATATAAAGATGTCATTGGAAGAGCCATGGAGGGGCTTCCTCTAGCATTACAGTGAAGAATAGACCAAAAAGGCTAGGAACGAGGACACATCCCTACTTCACCCCATTCGTGACTGGAAATGGATCTGCTAGATCACCATCGACACTAACATGTCCAACTATGCCTTTGTGTAATTGCTGAGTGATGTTGATAAATTTGTATCAACACCCAAATTTAGCAAGCAATTTCCAGAATGCAGTGCAGTTGACCATGTTCAAAGCTTGGTTAGATCAAGAAACACGATGTACAACGTTTGATGCTATTTGTGACATTTTTCCTGTAATTGTCCAGTGATGAAAATTATGTCAACAATGCTCCACTAAACACAAAAGCTGCCCTGTAACTCTGATTTGGGCCAGGAGCTGGTTCAAGAGGATCTGTGCAAGAATCCTGCTGGCCACAGAGAGCAAGGACATGCTGCAGTAATTGCCACAATAGCTTTTTGAGCCTCTGTGCTTATAGATAGTGACAATGTTGGCATCTATCAGTTGTTACGGTATGATTTCTTGAAGCCAGACATGTGAGAAGAATTCAAAAGCTTGTCAATGAGAAAATTTCCTCTGTGTTTGAAAACTTCAGCTGGAATGGCATCAGGACCAGGAGACTGGTTAGTTTTTGTTGCTTGGACAGCCTTCAACACCTTAGCTCATGTGGAGGGATCAGCAAGTGCATTATATATCCACAGCAATCAATGTAGTATTGCTGCGGATATGCCACACGGCTGCTAGAAGAGTTGCTTTACCATGGAGCTACAGAAAAAGGAACTGAAATTTCTGTTGCAATGCATTGGCTCAACCCTGGGAACCTGGATAAATTGCTTTAAGGAGCAGCAGGAACGTTACTGTATGTTGTCACATACCCTCCCCTCTCCCAATTTGAATATCTGTTTTAAAAGCTTTGACCTATATGTAAGTGAACAGTCTATATATATTGAATTAAAGAATAGCATTGGTAGAGCTGGGAAGCAGCAAACCTTGCTTAGAAACCCCAACTCCCAAGCAGTTAAATATGAACAGCCACAGGTTATAAAGGTCTATGCTTTTAAAACGTGCAGCTATGAAGTTTCAAATGAACTTTCTAAGAATATCTATTCAACTCTAAGCCAAGGGTCAACTTATGGAACCTCTAAGTCTCTTCTTCCCCTTTGACTTTATATAAAAGTAAAAGTGTTGTAAGCATGACACAAGAAGTAATTCTTCTGCTCTTCTCCGCGCTGATTGGGCCTCATCTGGAGTACTGTGTACAGTTCTGGGCACCACATTTTAAGAAAGATATGAACAAATTGGAGAAAGTCCAGAGGAGAGCAACAAAAATGATTTAAAGGTCTAGAAAACATGACCTATGAGGAAAGATTGAAGAAATTGGGTTTGTTTAGTCTGGAAAAGAGAAAGTTGAGGGGAGACATGATAACAGTTTTCACGTACATAAAAGGTTGTTACAAGGAGGAGGAGAAAAATTGTTCTCCTTAACCTCTGAGAATAGGACAAGAAGCAATGGGCTTAAATTGCAGCAAGGAAGGTTTCGGTTGGACATTAGGAAAAACTTCCTAACTGTCAGGGTGGTTAAGTACTGAAACAAATTGCCTAGGGGCACTGTTGAATCTCCGTCACTGGAGGTTTTAAGAACAGGTTAGACTAATACCTACCAGGAATGGTCTTGGCATTACATAGTCCTTGCATGAGAGCAGGGGACTGCACTAAATGACCTCTCAAGGTTCCTTCCAGTCCTACAGTTCCATGATTCTATGAAAATTGGGCCTGAAGTTTTGGCATAAAATATATTTCTTTTTACATACAAGTAGAGGATATTTTTGTATGACTACAAAGATAGTTCATAGAATCATAAAATATCAGGGTTGGAAGGGACCTCAGAAGATCATCTAGTCTAACCCCCTGCTCAAAGCAAGATCAATCCCCAACTAAATCATCTCAGCCAGGGCTTTGTCAAGCCTGACTTTAAAAACCCCTAAGGAAGGAGATTCCACCACCACTCCAGGTAACCCATTCCAGTGCTTCACCACCCTCCTAATGAAAAAGTTTTTCCTAATATCCAACCTAAACCTCCCACACTGCAACTTGAGACCATTACTCCTTGTTCTGTCATCTGCTACTACTGAACAGTCTAGACCCATCCTCTTTGGAACCCCCTTTCAGGTAGTTGAAAGCAACTATCAAATCCCCCCTCATTCTTCTCTTCTGCAGACTAAATAATCCTAGTTCCCTCAGCCTCTCCTCATAAATCATGTGCTACAGCCCCCTAATCATTTTTATTGCCCTCCGCTGGACTCTTTCTAATTTTTCCACACCCTTCTTGTAGTGTGGGGCCCAAAACTGGACACAGTACTCCAGATGAGACCTCACCAATGCTGAATAGAGGGGAATGATCACGTCCCTCAATCTGCTGGCAATGCTCCTGATTATACAGCCCAAAATGCCATTAGCCTTCTTGGCAACAAGGGCACATTGTTGACTCATATCCAGCTTCTCTTCCACTGTAACCCCTAGGTCCTTTTCTGTAGAACTGCTGCCTAGCCACGCGGTCCCTAGTCTGTAGCAGTGCATGGGATTCTTCCATCCTAAGTGCAGGACTCTGCATTTGTCCTTGTTGAACCTCATCAGATTTCTTTTGGCCCAATCCTCTAATTTGTCTAGGTCCCTCTGTATCCTATCCCTGCCCTCCAGCGTATCTACTGCTCCTCCCAGTTTAGTGTCATCTGCAAACTTGCTGAGGGTGCACTCCACGCAATCCTCCAGATCATTAATGAAGATATTGAACAAAACCAGCCCCAAGTCTGACCCTTGGAGCACTCCGCTTGATGCCAGCTGCCAACTAGACATGGACCCATCAATCACTACCCATTGAGCCCGATGTTACTGCAAACTTAAATCTGCACAGTTCAAAAAAAAATTTAAAAATGCATTTCTTGGTTGGACTCTATTAAAAAACAAAAAAACCAAAAAACCTTGGGAATAAGATTTTTCAGTATCACGCAACTTTGGCCTAACTCTGCTCCCTTTGACTTTAATATGAGCAGAGTTAGGCCAACACAGTGCTTTTGATAATCCCATCCTAAGCATTTACTGAGCATATTAAGAACTTACCTTCCAGTTGCCAGCTAGATAGTCAAACTCTTTTTTTAAATTTGAATAGGCTTTAAAAATAAGCACTATTTGCAGGTCAAATTTCCAGGTTCAGCCATCTGTGTTGTGTAGTGTAAAATATTAAAAAGGGTAGATTGTTTTTTTTTAAACTGAGGGAAAGTTACAAACATATGGATGAAAAAGTCAGAGAGAAGCATGGAGAATGTTGTGCATATCAAAAAGAATTTGTAGAGGTTCTTGAGTAAATGAGAACATGGAGTTAGGCCTGCAAATCACCTTGTATTATAACTGTGGTGTTCAGTTCCATGTGAACTCTATGCAGTTATATTAAAAACACTCGCACAATGTCACCACAGGATTTTATCACAAGTTTCATGATATCTGGAGTTTTTCTTAAAGACCAGCTCCAGGAGTCATTACAAAATAATCTCAAGTTTCATTTCTAGACCTTATAGTTGCAGAGAAAACTTTGAAATCAGGAACCTTAAAAGGTTAAAAAAAAAAAAACAGATAAATATATAGATTTTTTTTTCCAATTGATGTTTCATGATTTTTAAGCTACTCATGATTCTTGGAGTTGTGACTCATTTTTGAATGCTTAGGGTTGGCAATGCTGTATGCATATGGGGGAGAGGAGGAAAACACGTGGAACCTTCATAAAAAGTTAATTGGATATATTAATGTTTTGACACAGAGACACTATCACTAACCTGTCATTCAGTAGAATATTGCAAAGTACAAATAATACACTGAGTAACTAGTCAACTATTTAGAATCCATGTGTATAGACTACATATGCCTCTGTTTCTCTTGAGATGAGCACCAAGTAAAATGAAGCAAGCTAAAGAATTAATTAACCTCTGCATTCAAGAGTCAGACACAGCTGGTATCATTCCTAGTCAGTAGAAACAAGCCTGAAAAAGAACCTCTGAATAAGGCCACAAAGAAGGGGTGGGAATGGAGAAAAGGAAGCTGAAGTGCCGTGTACTTGATATATTCAAAAGTGTGAAAGGAGAGAGAGAGAGAGTCTGCCAGTGTCGCTGATGCTAGCCTAAAGAAAGGACAAGCTTACCAATTTTTCATCCTCAAATTAACATGAGCAGATCTTAAAAAGACGTCACTCTCAAGTGACTAATTTCTAGAAAGATTATGAATTTTTTAGTCTTGAATCAGAGATCCTTAAGAAGTCTCTGTGGGGAGCAGAGAACACCAATTGAGTCTCACCATCCTTCATTGTGACATTGATAAACTAATCTGCTAACTAGTTATTGTAAATCACTGCAAGATTGCATACATAATTCATTTTCATCCATCAGTCTTCTGAGTTTTTAAGAGTCTGTTACTGTTTGCCTTTCATTATTCACTTGCACTTTCTGTTGCTCTCTTAGTTTTCTTAGAGCATTCTAATACATTAGTCATTTGAAATTTACTGCCATGTTAATAAGTTATGGAGCATAAAGAAACCACAATTGAATCTATGGGAACTTGAAATTAGCGGCGTGGTTGGCCATTTTGACAGTTTGTTCCAGACATTCTTCTCCACTCCTCCCCCCCAACCTGATTACATCACAATTATTAGTTAATCAGCAAATCTGTTTTGCTATAAGTAGCTGCTTTCTATTGTCTAGATTAGAAAAAAAAAAAGTTCTGAAATCTGTTCAGAGTACTGTTGCCACTTCTAAATGGCATGTTTGTATTATGTATTATCCTCTTCACTAGGTAACTAATGTATAAATCAATGTGTTATTACAATGCTGCAACAGAGAGCAGGGTTTTTCCACATAAGAGACAGAGGAAAGATTAATTTGTTTTCTGAAGTACTCATTTTTATTTATATAGGGGGGAAATTTCAGAAGCACTTCAGTCACTATTTAGCTTACATCCCAAAGACTTGTGTGCCAAAATCTTTCGGACTTAAGTGCTTTTGAACATTTTAGCCATGATCAGTTCAGCTCTTCGCACCTGCCTTATTGGTTACACAGTTAATATTGCAAAGCTGAAATACAGCCTTTACAAAAGGACACCGTTAAGAATAATTGTGTCGCTTAACTCAAATAGTAAAAGCTGTTAGCAATGCTAAATACACATTTCAGTAATCTGTGACAAAAGGATGCAATTCTGTCATTTTAAGGGAACTGTTTCAAAGAGTGATGATTCAAAATTTAGAAGACTGAATTTTAACTAGAACCTTAGAATAAGCCCCCAGTATTTTGGTCAAGATTGGATGCTTTGGAATTGATGGTGCCAACTACTGTAAGCAGCATGTAGGGGTGGGACCTCTGCACAGGCAGAGCCCCATTGACTTCCCTGAGGTCTGCCCACACAGAGTAGCTTTACAGGACTGGGGGGCCAGTGTCCCTAGTTCAGAAAATAGAAGGATATTAGACTCTGCTCTCAGGAAAGGATAAGTCAGAAGCAGATTACTGGCTTGGGCTCTGTCAATGACATCCCCTTCTAATCAGCGTAATAAGGAAGCTGGCTGAGGCCAATAGGGGCACAAGGAGACCCAGAAGCCTTGAACTGAATTGTGGGTTGTGAATTAGGAATACTAGTTCAAAGACACTATAGTTGGTTTTGCTTTACTAAACTCTAGATTTAACAAATTTTACCAAAAGGTCACCAGGGTATTGCATACCAACATATCATGTCCACAGTTACTGTTCAGGATCCTCAGTTGTTGGAGATATGCTCTGATGAGAGGACACAAATACCAAAATGCTGTAACTAGATGAAGACCAAGATCTGCTCCCTGCAAGCTAGTAGCCAAAGAAAACAAGGTTTACAATTCTAGAGGGTTACTTTCTCATTGTAGAACCAGGGCACATATTTCAGAGAGTTACATTGACAAACATTGTGAATTACAACTCTGCCTCAGCAAACATCTCAGCAATATGCTGCAAAGCATTATCAGACATACAAATTCAGAGTAATTGTTTAAAAAGTATGTGTAACTAAAGTCTTTACTATGAGGGCACATCTCATGTGACCTTCCAGAGATATAAGTCACAGTTTGTGGAATACTACAGTCCCATCGGATGGTAAAATTAAAAATCTGACTTCATTTACAGTCTGAACTTTCTCATGGAAAATAAATACTGGGCTGAACTAGAGAAACAAAGCCCAATCCTCCTTCATATAACATGATTGAGCTATTGGTAGATCTGCTAATAAAAAGGATTAGGGGCTTAATTGAGAGTAGTTTTTGTCAGAGACGTTTTTAGTATTTTAATCAATGGAAATACAAGACCACAGCTGAGATTAGATTTACCAGGAAAGAAAGTTTTCCACTATCTAAAGGGCATTTAAATTTTGTAAGAAGGAAACAAAGCTACTGGACTGGAAAACTTTGTTCCCTCTCTACAGAGCAAGTTCAGTATGGGAGTGGCACAGCAAGCTTCCTCAAGCTATCCTGCCATTTTGTCTCAAATCTGACCTGAAGCTGCTCACCTTAGGAGTAGAGCAAAGTTAATTCTGCATTCCCATGCAGAGTCCTGGGCCTCTCTGTTTAGAAGTTGAAACATGCCAGTTGTTATGTACACACCTGCTGATCAGGAATGGGTTGAGAGCAACAGGGTGTATCACAAATATCCAAAGAACTATTGGCGGTTACTTTCCAGCTACACCCTAACCAGCCAGGATTACCAATTACTGACACCTCTAGGCTTGCCACGTCAGTTCTGAAACTAAAAAAAATTACTTGAGCCCCAGCGCCAAATTGTTTGAGCCCCGGCACCTCTTTCATTACAAATTAAGCACTGTTTGAAAGGTTCCATATCTCATTGCCCATCCCTTCACAAAGGCGAGGTATTATCCCTCCTAAAGACCATTTATTCAGCTTTATAGGCAGAACTTCCAGTCACAGACTAAAACATTTATTCCATACTGAAACAATGGTTACAAAGCCATTTCCTCAAACTCAGTGCATGGACATATTCAAGCTTTACTTATGTATCATGCTCCATGAATTACTAGCAGGTCTCCATAAAGCTAAGCAAGACTAATCCTTATCAGATACTTAAGCCCTAACATGAGTATAATAGGTCTATGTGGGTTTCTGTCTTCTCAAGCAACCCCCACTCCCACTCAGATTTAAAGTTTCAACTATACTCTGAAATCAAAATACAACCAAAACCACTTTTGCCTGAGTTTATTTCCCCACCCCTCATAAGAAAAATAGCCCATCCCACAGGCTTAGAAACCTAGCTGGAGTTTCATGTTTGTAATGAAACCAGTAGATTTTTTGCATAGTTTGGTTAGATGATTGAACTCATTTTGTCTACTTTCTACTTTTCCCACAGTTTTCTGTTTTACACTTGTCTATTGAAGCATTCTGGCTCTGTTACCTACAGCATTGTGTTTCGGATGTCAAGCATATTAAGTCATTTGGGGTCACAGCTGGACACTAGAAGAGGATTGGTTGCCAAGAAAATCATGTGTGTTGAACTTGAAGGCAAAAGATTTGATGGTGCTGGGTTACAAAACTAAAAAGAAGTTCTGAACAGAGACTAAACTAAGACTGTATATTGGTGTTGTGGCTATTCTATTGTGAAGGATGAATGTGCATTGATCAGTATGCTTCCAGAAACTGAAGTTCTCTACAGAATGGATACTCTACAGAAAGTGAACTGAATGTGTAATTAGTTAAGGTCAGATAAGTTACATCAGACTAGCACTGATATTTCGGGGGGGAGGGGCCCAAAAGCACTGTCATTTTCATTGTTCAGTGGGTTTCTAAGCATTAAGTCAAAGGTACATCTTTGCAGCCCACCACGGCTTTCAGACACCATTGATTTTTGTAGAAGCCAATTGGTTGCTAAACAACAGAGGGTAACTTAAAAACTGAGAGTAGTGCACAGTACAGTTTTGTATGGTTTGGGTCCCATTTGGGGGGGTTGCGTTTGTTTGTTGGTTGTTTTGGCACCACCCTGTGAGTGTGGGGTCAGGCCCGCCCTGCAATCACCAGGTGGCAGGAAGTGCAGCAACCCAGCCCCAACCTGCTCTGCTCTGCCAGCTTGTGCTGGGGGGGCGGTTTCCCCCTTCCCCCCAAGCCTGGGGAGGAGATGGAGCGGTGGGGAAGGGGCATGGGATGGGGTGGTGGCAGGCTGCAGGGCAATCTCCCACCTCCATGCAATCTCCATGCCAATCTCCCACCTCCATGCAATCAGTGGCCTGTGCTCCCCACTGCCATTGTGGAGCCTCCACAATTATTTATTGACAAATAAAATTTGCAGAATTTTAAAATATTGTGCACAGAATTTTTAATTTTTTGGTTCAGAATCCCCTCAGAAATATGGGATGCTGTGCAGCTGTGATGGTGGAACTGTGAGGAAGGTGATGAGCAGTGGGGAGGTCTATGGGCGGGGGATGCTGGGCGAGTGGTGTGGTGTACAGGGTGCTGTGCAGTTGTGGTGGGAGGCCAGTGGGGGAGGTCTCTGGGAGGGATGGGGGTTGGGCATAGAGATCTGTGGTGGAGGTCTCTGGGCGAGGGGGTGCTGGGCATAAGGGTGGGGCACTGGTCAGGGGGGCGGTGTGGTGCGGCCCTGCCCTCAAGGAGAAGAGGCATGCTGGCCTCACAGGGCTAGGCAGGCCAGTGTGCATCTGGCAGCTGCAGATTTGTAAACAGTGCCCTCCTGCTGGCCTTCACAGAATGGAGCTGCTCCCGCCATGCTGTGCCTCATTGCCCCCAGCCCACCCTTCACTCTGGAGACTGACCATCCCATCCCCCTGCACCTTGCCCCAACGGGGTCTACAAAAAGTTAATCCGGCCCTGGATACATGCACCCTATATGCCACCAAAAGTGGTGTGTAGCACAGACACAGCCTAAGTGGGTTCTCCACTGGTTGCTGGAGGTAGGAGTGAAGTGCAGCTAGTCGGCCTGCCCATCTCCCTCCTCACACACAGATAAGTTATATGCAGCCCAGAAAGGCAGCACACACCTCCCTATTGTGTGGGAGTTCAGTACATGAAGAGTCCCCACCATCCACGAAGCCAAGTGGGATAATGGCTTCATTGTGCTAGGCACTGTACAAACACACAGGGAAGCAGTTCCCTAACCTGGACAGCTTACAATCCAAATAGTTGGATGAGAAACATACCAGTTTAAACATGAAGGCATTATTAATCTTGTAGACCAGTGGTTCTCAAAGCCGGTTCTCAAAGTGGTTCTCAAAACTTCATGGAAAGCCCCTGGTGGGCCGGGCCGGTTTGTTTACCAGCCGCGTCCTCAGGTTTGGCCTATCGCAGCTCCCACTGGCCGCGGTTCGCTGCTCCGGGCCGATGGGGGCTGTGGGAAGGGCAGCCAGCATGTGCCGGCCAAACTTGCGGACACAGCAGGTAAACAAACCGGCCCAGCCCGCCAGGGGCTTTCCCTGAACAAACAGCGGACCGGCTTTGAGAACCACTGTTGTCGACTAGTCAGTAGCACTTCCGGCGTTGGTGAAAAGCACTTAGCATATTCGTTTCAGCACTGGCAACATTAAATACATTAATCTGCCTCTTTAAGAAGGTTGGCTGTTGAATTACATTTATTGGCCATGGGATGGCATTAATCACAGTAGAACAAGTACCTGCAAAAAAGACATGTAGGTGCACATTTGCAGCAGAGTTCATGGGAAGCTAGAGTATGCATGTTCGCTCCTCCTGTTAATGGCAATGGTACAACTAACAATATTATGCCATCAGGTTTCGATTTTCAAAGCTACCTAAGGGATTAGGGTGCCCCATTCCCATCAGAGTTAATGGAAAATGGGTATAAAAATCCTTTACATCATTTTAAAAATTCTCAGCCTTAATTTCATCCATAGCATTTAAATTAAATAACCTTAGGCATAAATTCAATTACTTTAGTCTAATAATTTGGCAACACAGACATTGTTCAAGAACTTTTTTTTGTTTGTTTTTTAAAGAGCATCTGAGATTAAGTTTACTGAAATACTATACTGTACTACACCTTTCTACTGGCATAACTGTATTTACACTAGATGGTTATATTAGTTTAGTTTTATATAGGTTTCTACACTTAAATGAGTACAAGAACTATGTGGAGACCAGCAACCCTTATGCAATATGAATTCTTGATAAAAGACACAGCTTTCCCATATTCACTACACTTGCCATAATCACATTTTGGCTCAAAATATCCTTCCATTTCATGCACAGCTCACATTTATTGACAAATTTACAAAACCAGAAGTGCGTGGGATTTTAGAATCAGCCAGAGAACTTTTCTGATACTTTCCCATCTATTAGCATTTCCTGCTTCACTGCTTTGTTATATTCTCACACTTGCATCTATAACATTCCATATGTTGGAAACACTAATCCCACCATTTAAACATAGCTGGTTTAGAGTATATCTGGTGCTATGCATTGCCAAGGACAGATTTAGAAAAACTTGTTCATAAGCGTTAAAGTTGAAGAATCTTGCTAACAGCTCATCAATGCAAGCCTTTTGTACTATCTTTGGAGGTATATAGATGTAAAAGAATTCTGCTCCAAGTACTTAACCAAGATAATCTCATTTATGTCTCCCTCATTACTGTGTGGTCCAGTACCCAATGTGTCTAGAACCCAGAAGGTGCTCTCTGATTTTTCACTACAGGAACATAATAGGCCAGATTTCCAGCTGGTGTGTATCATAATGTTGATTACGGATTTACTCCACCTGAGATCTGGCCTAATATTTCTAGTTTGTTCATTAAGGGCAGCCTAAGAGGAGCACGAGTGTACATGAAAACTCACAACCATCTATTTGCGAGGCAGTAACAGGACAGGTAATGACAGCCCCTTGCTCCTATGGTGGCATTTCGATTCCTAAGAGATAACATATGCAATACTTGGCTAATGTGTTGAGCCATTAACTACCTTTTCTGACTGATGGGGAGTACTGAGTGGGCCTTGAAGAGTCCGATACTAAAACATGAGCTTTTCAATTTGGGAAACTGGGAGGGGTTCCAGACAGTCACTTCTGAGAAGACGTGCTTCTTTCCATATGCTGATAGCCTGATGGTTAGGGAACTAGTTTGGGGTGAGGCTAATCCAGGTTCAAGACCCTGCTCTGATGAATTCAGTATGATCTGGGATAAAAAACTTTGCTGCAAATCAGACAGAGAAAGGACTTGGTTTTCCCATACCCACCATAGTGCTCTAACCATCAGGGTGTGTTTGAGAAAGTCTCTTTCTTTCCCATCAGAAATGACCAGACAACCCTGGATCCAAAATCTTCTTCCCAATGAAGACTGTCAAGACAGATAAATGTTTTGGGGGGATGTAAATTTAGATGAAATTTTACTGAAAATGTTCCAACCAGCTCTGTTCAACACACTAGTCTTTTGGGCATCCCACAATAACCCAGCAGTTTATGGGCAAACTGCGCTTCCCCATCCCCAATGGTATGATTGGAAGAAAAAAAGAAAAGAAATGTATCATTGCAAACATCTTCCCCTCCCTGCCAATCCACACTGCTTGAGAGACTGTGCCACAATCTGGTCTTACTGTCATACGTTGAGGCCCCACAAACACCCTAGCATCTGAGTGCTCCCTTCTCTCCTTCCTCAGCTGAAAATCAGCTCATCTTATTAAGGCCTTCACTGTAATTTTGGAGGAAAAAATCCATGTCAACATCATTGCAGTTCTGGGCACAGTGTTTAACTTTTGCAGCTGTAGACAATCAGTAGAGGTCTTGCAAGATTATAGGGATCCTGTATCCATGGTGATTTTTAATAAGAAATCCTTTTGCTGTAGACTATATTCAGAAACAAGGAACAGTATATCAGACTTTATGGATGATCGCTGCAAACATTTATCTCTGAGGAAAGAGGATATTTCTGCTTATGGATCTGACCCACACCCAAATATCACACAGCTGGATTTGGTTCTGGCAATTCAAACCCAACCCTTCTCCCCACCGAAACAGGAAAAGTAGTTGTGAATATATGTGTGGTCCTGCTTTGGGCTGATCTCTACTCAAATTCCTACCCTAATTGAAGATTATGAGTTAGGTCTTCTTTTCACAGGAGGCAAGTGTATAATCCCATTCCACAGCTCTTTTCTAATGCAGTGTTTTGTCCATAATTCATGAGCATGCTAAGAATGGACTCTGGTTATCCTGTGTCCTCCTGTTCTCTTCAGTGAATTGTTTATAGTTTGCTATGCCAAGGTCTGAGAGGCTCATTTTGTAAAGAGTAATATCATAAACATCAGCCTCATACTTCACCCGTCTCATGGTTCTTGATATGTTACACTTTGATAGAGTAAAATTTGTTACTTCTTCCCCCCGTATTTATTTAAGATTGTTCTGACAAGGATAGTCTCATAAGACATACATTTTGTTTTGCCACAGTTCTTGAGGGAGGAAGGGACAGCAATACACAGTATAGTGTATTTGAGACACCAATAGTATAATGCAGGACACCATCTAAACATCAAATTATATTTAGCAGTCAAATTTAAAATTTTATGCTGACAAGACTTCTTATAGTAAACTGGGCATTTCTCTGTATATTTAGATAAAAATTTAACTTTCAAGCACTTGTATATATATTTACCATTGAGTTTGAACATTACATATTTAGGAAGAATTTTCTTTTTCCAGCTCCATCACTTCCAAAAAGCTAACTGGCAACTGCAAGAAATAAAGGAACACAAGCATTTGTTCTTAGGATTTATTTTGTTAAGCCACTCTGTCCAGGGAGCTACATGGTCTTTGCCACTATAGTATGTGAGTGCCTATTTCACTCTGTGACAAAATTTTCTGATGGCATGAAGATCATATTAAGCTGTAATAGTAAAGCTATTTCTGATCATTCCATTTTTATTTTGTTTCCCAAATTCTATACCTGCATCTTATTTAGCCAAGCCAAGATATGGTAACCAAGAAAGCCATTATGGACAGAGCTCTGCTGGCATTTGGATGAAAGGCCAAGCATACAGGGGAAAGGAACTGACTTGTTTTGGGAAGGAGTCTGTGCCAGTGAGACAATCTTAAGAGTCTTAGAGCTTCAGGCTCCAGAGAGGCAAGTCCTCAGTGGACATGGTGTCAGGTTTCTAGAAAAGGACTCAAATCAAATACTGTTTCGGATCTTTTTGCAGCATCCGTTAGCACTGTTCCCATAGCAACAAGGAAAATCAACATCTATGTCAATTTAAAGATTCACAGTATAGTAACCTGTATTTTCCCACAATTTACAGAGAAAGATAAATTTAGGTATCAGCCTTTTTTCTTTGGTTAAATGGAATTATTCTGAAGGATTAATAATCCCACTGTTTCTAACTACAGTACTATAATAGAAAACCAGCCCCTCCTCTTACATACCCACCCATTCCCTTATGGAGTATACAAGTTGCCTGATCCTATGATTTCTCTTTCCACACTAACTGGAGACGGACTATGCTTTGTTTACAAGGGAGGGCTGTTTCATGCGTGGAGAGGTGATTATCAAGAGGCGATAGGCCTGTGGCTTCTGGTAGTCCAGGTTCTTTTTCAGGCCCCATCATTCCAATTCCAATCCAAATGAGCAGTAGTGCTTCTCACTAAAGGTTCTTCCTGACAGATTCGTTGTTGTTTTTATTTTGCTCACTGGGCTGGGTAACAAAGTCATTTCTGCTGCAACAGAAATAACTACCACACAGTATACCCCCCCTTTTTGGGGGAAGCAGGGGGTCAATCAACCCTCCTTATATCCATGTATGTTTCCCCCTTTTTCCCATGCTCTCTCCCCAAAATCATTCCCAGACAATGCTTCTCGGAATATTTACAATTTTTAGTAGCAATTTTTTGTTCCATGCTTCAAATATGCTTATTTCCAACAGTGACTAAGAGAGCAAGATAAGCCTCATCAAATATTTCACCAAACATAGAATACATTGTCTCAAGTATAGAGCCTTTTGATCTTCAATATGTTGTGAGTCAGCTAATTGGATAACGTTTGGCAAGCCAAGAGTACAGTTTCTATATAATCTTACTGCTGTTGAACAGTTGTAAAGTTCAACCTACTGTAATGGATTCTGATTTAGGGCCCCAATCCCGTTTCTACTGTAGTCAATAGGAGTCTATCAGTTTCAATAAAATTTAGCCTGATTCTCAAGGCCTTTAAGTCCTGCAACATAAATACCATACCATAATGCTATTGACTTCAAAGGGAGTCTGCCCTGCCCAAGATGTTGCAGGATCAGGGCCCAAAAATCAGCTGTTGAGGATATTGACAAGTAGCTTACTTTTCATGAACAATCTAATTACACCCTCACATCACACTCTCACATCAAATATTACTGTTTAAAGATCACTTGAGTGTTCGGTTCCTGCCTTAACAATAAATAGATTAATCCACACTTTAACCTCTACATATTATAGAGCAGAGGTAGGATTTCAAATTATTCTGTAAACACAAATTAGCAGTAATCTGAAGAAAAGTTTAATGTGTTTAAAAACAACTCCTCAGTAAAAAAAAAAAAAAACCTCTCAGAAGTATCCTTATGACATTCCAGGAAGATAGCAGAATCTAACTGTATATAGTGAAGTATTACCAACACAACAGTTTATGCATGCTCATAAACCCATGTGTGGCACAAATGTTTAACAATTGCATTGTCATTGCTAAGTTTGGGTTGTGTGGATACATAAAAGGTTCATACATGAATTTTTAATACCTGCAAAAGGTGTTCAATTGACATCACCAAAGAATGAAGTCTTCTGTTCCTACACAGAACAGGTACAGCATAGGTAGTGGCTGTGCAAGCTTCCCTCTCACCAAGGAGACATTAAAGTCAACAGGAGTTTTCCTATAGACTTCAATGGACTTTGTATCAGGCCCCAGCTATGTGTCACATTGCTGTTCTGGATGCACCAGCTCTAGGTGAGAAGATAGCCTAGGCTCAGTCTACATGAAGTTTTTTGTCCTGCAAAGAGGAGGACGACAAGATTGCAAATTGGTTGTGATTCAGATAAGTTATAATCTGAAATTTAATAATTCCTAAGAACCCAGTATTGCCCTACAATCAGAACTTGTACGTTAACATGACCTTGTTTTAATTCAAACACACAAGTGTTTTCAGTAAAAGACACAGTATCTGCCTTGGCTATGCCAGTTATTCATCCCCTCCTATTTTGCCACAAATAGACAACTTCCAGTTGTCTTCCATTCCAAGTCTGCCTAACCTTACAATTTACACAAGGATCCTGTTATGCAGGAAGGTAGGAATGTTATCTTTCAAGTTTGCACATAAGTGAAATTCTGAAGGGCTTTTAAAGGTGGCCATGTGATTTCAAGCACTGAGAAGTTAAGGGATAGTCAAAGTTAAAGTAAATGAACAAACAATAGCACCTTAGTCCAACCTTCAACCCATTTTCAAGAAGATAATCAGAATAATCCAAATGAGAGCTAAGAATGTTTTAGAGACAAAGACATTTTAATTGCTGTTTTTCTTAGCATTACAACATGGCTACCTCTTGTTCATTCCCCAGAGCATAGTTCATAAAGGAGGAGAAATTCACAGCCAAATGCCTGTGCAGAAAGAAAATGTAGCATTGGGTCAGTGCAAGCAATTAGATGCCAATGAAGTAATCTTAATGTACATTTGTGGTTTCTGCTATGTAGCTCTGTACAAGCTAATTGAAAAGTGGTAAAGGAAGTTCAAGCTGATAGTATTCACTACATAGCAAGAAGAAAAAAATATAAATGCAAGTTAAAGAAAAAAATTTCAATACCTGGGGACACCACTGGATTTTAGATTTAAATAATTTCATAGATGGCCCAAATAGGTTGATATTCTGGACATTTCATTTAACTCAACCAATTTTATTTTCATAAACAGCCTTAATACACAAGCCCTAACACTTTGCAAAAACCTGTTTTAGCCCAGCGCACTTTTTAAGAGAGGTCTAACAGAATAAGACTCATGTAGGTCATTCGGTAATCATTAATCCTAATGTTGAATTACCATTCAAGTAATAAAGTACATACATATCTTTTAAGGAACAGACCTGTAAAGGCAAATATCTACAGCTCCCACACATCTTCAAACACACAATCACCATGGACTCTTGACACATTAAAGTGGCATGTCACTCTTGAACTATACTAGATGGGATGCTTTTATATCAACTAGATTTGGTGCACATTACAACTTTCCACACATATAGATGAGACTTCCTAAGTTCCTAACCTTTCTAAGTGGACTCGCAAAGCAAAGTGGAAATATTTGTCAAAGCCCAAGCAGTGAGAATTCTAGTGCCAGTAGCAAAACAAGCACAAGTGACGTTTCATGCGTCACTGCATTGTGAAAGCATGAGGAAGTAGAAGGGGAGGATACAGAGGCTAGTGAGCTGTGTTTAGTGGGTCCTGGGAGAAAATAAGCTGCAGTACTGGTAGCATATTTGCAACTTTTCCCATCAGGATCTCCAAGGAGAGAGAATGAGCTAAGGTTTTTTCCAAATAGTTCCACAACATTTACAGTCTTCCATAATCAAAAATCAGTCATGTAAACAATTAACTTAAATTCTCAATATCTCACCTGGCTCCGCTTTGATTGGCTCTGGCATTGGCAAAGACAGACCTTCTGGCTAGGAATCTCATGAAACAAACAAACCAACCCCAAATTGCAGAAGAACACAAGCTTCCTTCCCACACATTTGTCCTACCAAAGAGAGAAAAATAGGGGCAGCAGCAGCAGAAGACTATTTCCACCTGATTGGTGAGCCACATTGTCAGCACCTGCCAATAGAAGTGTGAAAGCAAAAAATACTTCAGCCTTGGACTTTGTTAGGGCTGCTAGGAGAAGGTAATGATAATGTTATTTCTTCTTACTATGAAGACCACCTATGTAAATTGGTTTCCAAAGCAAAGAACAGTGGTAAGATGACCAAAAGATAAGTGAATAAATCATCAGTTCTGAGCAGCCCAGAAACAAGAGCTTGTCAAAAAATCCGTTGTTACACTCAGACACAAATAGAACTAAAAGAAACTCCAGAGATATTAACTACAAGTTGCCACACTCTCTTGTGAAGGCACCAATCTTATTTAAGCCAATTGCTACTTTTGTTCCACTGCAGTTAGTAGGTGGCCAGATCTAGGAGCATGTTTCTTCCATTCTGCAGCAAGTCTACTCCTTAAATTGTATCCTCTAGTCTTTGAAATAAATTAATGAAGGCTCCCTCTCCATATGAGTTGTGCATTCCCAGCAGAATTAATGGTTTGAGAAAAGGTTTAGGCTTTCTCTCAGTCACGTGCTAGATGGTCTTGCTTCCAGCAGTGCAAAGTCAATGCAACAGCCGCCTGAAAGCCAGAGAAAGAATTTATAACTGCTTGGCAATCCTGTCCAGACTGAAGTACTTAGTAGCTGGAGCCAGGCTTGTGTTTGGCATTCCTGATCTACTCTAATAAATACAACTATTAGTGCTTAAACTGACTTAGCATGATCTAGTAGGAGAGTCTTGTTTTGCATGCCAGGACATCAAATCCACTACAGCCCTAGTCATTACATATTTTCAAAGCTTCTCCAAAACTAAGGCTCCATTCCCCTACTATTCTCACAATCTGGCTCCAACTTCCAAATGGAAACTTATACATTTGAAAGAAGTGGGTCAAAGTAATCAAGTAGCAGATAAGGCAGTTTATAACTTTGGTACAGCTGCCACTCAATAGGAGAATAAATCTCAACTGAAAGTTTTTGTAAGAAATGTCTGCAGATCAAAGATTCAGCCTGGGAGGTTAGGTCACTAATCCATATCCTAACAGAAGGGACAAATGGTTTATAATACACTTTTATTCCAATTCCCCCCAACTACTGTATCTGCTGTATCTGTTACAGCTTCTAAGTGCAATCAGCAAACACCTTAGGTCTCACAACTGAGTTGTAAGATTCATGCATTTGAACCCTATCTCACATACTCATACTTATCTCCTGAAAACTCATGGAGTGCAACCCAGGACTGGGAGCAGGAGTCCATGTGCTGGGTCATAACGCCACTCAAATCTAGCCTGGCTGCCCATCGTACCAGTACCCAGGTCTTCTTACTTCATCTGCTTTGGTTGAGGTGTACCCTACCCTTGCCCACTGCTGGAGGGGACCTGACCAGAACCTAACCAACTCTCAGCTCCCAATCAGCCAATGGGTAGACAATAGCTGGAGGTGAGTGGCGTTAGCAGATTCTTATATAGGCTTATTTAAAAATAAACATTTAAAATTAAATTTGAAATTGACAACATATGTTAAAGCCTAAATTTACTATAATCTATTACATCCTAAAATACTATTAAGCAATGTGTTTACTGCCAAGTTTTAAAGGAAGTCAAATCACTGAACTGGTGGCAGTCGCTGGCCAAGCACCTGAAACTACAGAGTTTGTTGAAATGCGAAATCAGCTTTTGACATCAACCTGTTCTGCAGGTGCAGAGAGACTATTTTTCATTTCAGATTATTCAACTAATTCAGTTTAGTGACTAGTTCACTGAAAGTTGAAAAACCAATTGGGAGTTGAAAAAGCAGGAAACATTCTTTCCCTTTTCCAATCGGTGAATAAAACCTAGGTGTGAAAGGATGAGATCTACTAGTTTGAAAATTTTGAAGGACAGGGTGATCAGAAACAATCAGTTCTATTCAGTAACTACAGATAACATGCAAAACATGTTTAGATAACCTTTTTCCCCCTCATGTATCCAGCTCATTTAAGGTACTTTTATTTAATTTTAAAAAATTGAAATCCTGATTTTGTGCAATTGAATTTTAATTTCCATTCAAATAGAACTTGACACAAATCACACAAAAAACAAGTTCATTGTCTAGTAAATAAAAAATGCATCTTTCACCATGTAAAAATTGAGAATCTGAATAAATATAAGTTAAACTATATAACTGCTTATATAAAATGTGTACACATTTAATGACTCTTCCTGATTTTTAGTAAAAAGAAGCACCAAATTTAGTGTAAAGGCTATGTTTTAGTGGCAAATCAACATATTGTAATGGTTATCAATGAATAAGAATCAAACTTTCTTTAGAAAAATCGCTAAAAAGTACAAATAAAAACACAATTAAAAAGTGAATATTTAAATCAGGGTTTCTGGCTTGCTGATTTAAATCATGATTAAAATTGATTATTTAAATCATTTTGATATATATCTATCTACCCTGCTTGACAATGACAACTGCAGCAATGGGTTTGGTTTTTAAAAAAAAAAGGAAAAAATGACAAGAGTTTGCATGCTTGATGGTGTCGGTCATTCCTGACCAAAGGCTGCCTCGGCAAAACTGTAGTGTGCCACCTTTCTATTTATCCCCAGAAGAGAAGTTCCTCTAACATGGGGGCATGTCAGACTTTAAGAACATAAGAACTATACTGGGTCAGACCAAAGGTCCATCCAGCCCAGTATCCTGTCTACCGACAGTGGCCAATGCCAGGTGCCCCAGAGGGAGTGAATTTAACAGGTAATAATCTAGTGATCTCTCTCCTGCCATCCATCTCCACCCTCTGACAAACAGAGCCCATTAATGGACTTAACCTCCATGAATTTATCTAGTTCTCTTTTAAACCCTGTTATAGTCCTAGCCTTCACAACCTCCTCAGGCAAGGAGTTCCACAGGTTGACTGTGTGCTGAGTAAAGAAGAACTTTCTTTTATTTGTTTTAAACCTGCTCTCATTAATTTCATTTGGTGGCCCCTAGTTCTTATATTATGGGAATAAGTAAATAACTTTTCCTTATTCACTTTCTCCACACCACTCATGATTTTATATACCTCTATCATATCCCCCCTTAGTCTCCTCTTTTCCAAGCTGAAAAGTCCTAGCCTCTTTAATCTCTCCTCATATGGGACCCGTTCCAAACTCCTAATAATTTTAGTTGCCCTTTTCTAATGCCAATATATCTTTTCTGAGTTGAGGGGACCATATCTGTACGCAGTATTCAAGATGTGGGCGTACCATGGATTTATATAAGAGCAATACGTTATTTTCCGTCTTATTCTCTATTCCTTGTTTTAATGATTCCTAACATCCGATTGGCTTTTTTGACTGCCGCTGCACACTGCATGGATGTCTTCAGAGAACTATCCATGATGACCCCCAAGATCTTTCTCCTGATTAGTTGTAGGTAAATTAACCCCCCATCATATTGTATGTATAGTTGGGGTTAATTTTTCCAATGTGCGTTACTTTACATTTATCCACATTAAATTTCATTTGCCATTTTGTTGCCCATTCACATAGTTTTGTGAGATCTTTTTGAAGTTCTTTACAGTCTGCTTTGGTCTTCACTATCTCCCTTTACAGAAACCATGTTGACTTTTGCGCAACAATTTATGCTCTTCTATGTGTCTGACAATTTTATTCTTTACTATTGATTCAACTAATTTGCCCAGTACTGACGTTCGACTTACCGGTCTGTAATTGCCAGGATAAACCTCTAGAGCCCTTCTTAAATATTGGCGTTACGTTAGCTATCTTCCAGTCATTGGGTACAGTAGCTGATTTAAAGGACAGGTTACAAACCATAGATAATAGTTCCACAATTTCACTTTTGAGTTCTTTCAGAACTCTTGGGTGAATGCCATCTGGTCCCAGGGACTTGCTATTGTTAAGTTTCTCAATTAATTCCAAAACCTCCTCAAGCGATTCCTCAGATTTGTCACCTAAAAAAGACGGCTCAGGTTTGGAAATCTCCCTAACTTCCTGAGCCGTGAAGACTGAAGCAAAAAATTAATTTAGTTTCTCGGTGATGACTTTATCGTCTTTAAGTGCTCCTTTTGTGTCTTGATCGTCCAGGGGCCCCACTGATTGTTTAGCAGGCTTCCTACTTCTGATTACTTAAAAAACATTTTGTTATTACCTTTTGAGTTTTTGGCTAGCTGTTCTTCAAACTCCTTTTTTGCTTTTCTTATTACGTTTTTACATTTAATTTGGCAGTGTTTATGCTCTTTTCTATTTACCTCACTAGGATTTGACTTCCACTTTTTAAAAGATGGCTTTTTATCTCTCACTGCTTCTTTTACATGGTTGTTAAGCCACGGTGGCTCTTCTTTAGTTCTTTTACTGTGTTTTTTAATTTGGGGGATACATTTAAGTTGAGCCTCTATTATGGTGTCTTTGAAAAGTGTCCATGCAGCTTGCAGGGATTTCACTCTAGTCACTGTACCTTTTAATTTCTGCTTAACTAACCTCCTCATTTTTGCATAGTTCCCCTTTCTGAAATTAAATGCCACAGTGTTGGGCTGTTGAGGAGTCCTTCCCACCACAGGAATGTGAAAGGTCATTATATTACGGTCACTATTTAACTTGCAGGGGTGGGGAGGCACAGCAAGCCTTCTGATGGTTCCATGGTTATGGTAGAAGTGGGAGCACCAAGTCACATCACCACTCACTCAGGTTTGACTCGGCCAACCCTCTGCCATGAGTGAGAGTGGCACTGCATCCTGGTGCATGGGGATCACAGCACCATTCAGGTTTGGCCCAACTTCCTCAAGCAGAATGTGCTAGCCCAGGCAGCTACCTAGTTTTTCTCTAGGTAGAGTGGCCCCTGCTCCTGCCAATAGAAAATGAAAGCCAAGGTGCAAAAAGAAAGATCTGCTGCAGCAACTGTCCTCTTGGAGGAACAAAAGCTGCCCTGGGGAAAGAGATTGTAATTGACAAAGTGGAGTTAAATGATGCATGGAGCCTAGTTACCGGTTAGAATTTTATATTAGAAATATAAACTGAAATATAAAAATTATAAACTTTTGCATGCAGCAGAGTAGGACTGAGAGAATTAAGGTCTGAATTCTCTCACTGAAACTAAATTGGTTAAGTTCTATTTTGTACATTCAAGCTTACACGTTGTGTCTGGCCCAGGATTTGGGGCACAAAGTGAAATGTATATGAAAGAATTTTCCTCCAAATATTTAAAAACAAGGCATTTACAAATTAAAACTCCAATAATAGGGCTAATCCAAATCCTATGGAGGATTTGAAACTCCTGCTCTGAGTAGTCATTTAGAAAATAATTAACCATAAGTAGAAAAAAAAAAATCAAACCCAGGGAGTTAACTGACCCATAGGACAATTTCAACAAGATCCAGTTGACAAAGTGGCCACTGGCCAACTCAAAAGAGCAGCTGCTTGTTCTAGGATACTCTGCAATTGTTAAGGCATTTAATTGTATGCCTACCAGGTAACAGTGCACTCATTACTACATCTTCAGGGACAGGAAGGTATGATGCCGTAGGAATTAACACATGTAAGCAAGTAATATATAGCGACAAAAGAGACCAGACCTCTAACTGTAAGTATTTTTTAAATGAATGTGAAGTGCAATGAAGTAGCCTCAGATGCATGAATTCCAACCTACAGAATGTTTAATCTGATTCCATTAGAATTATTCATCCTTAAGGATGGTATTTCAGTCACCACTGCAATATGGTGTTTCTGAAATTAATTCAGAATTTTAGTTTCAGCAGTTTCCTGTGCCAGAGCCTTAAACAAAAAAAACCTCAATATTAAACACACATTGGTTCATTTATATACTCAAGACTTTGGCATGCAGGCATACTTGGCAACCATGACTGTGACTAGACAACAGCAAATAAGCTTATGGACACAAAGGCCAATGACTCAAGACCAATATCTACACTTTGGACCTCTGAGTTGTATATTACTGAATTGCTAGTGGGTCAGTGACCCACAACTCCATAAACAATGGAAACAAAAAAAGTTAAAAAAATAATCTCGCACATAGGGAATCCATTAACACGATAGTCCTCTGTTGAACCTAAAAGTCAAGAATAGGCCAATCCAAGCAAAGTAGGCTAAGCTTGTTCAGGAGAAAGCCTACATCGGGCTTTACAATTGCTGGCTTCAGTTTACTTAAAAAGCAGAGGGGAGGATCTGACATGTTTAAAGTAAGTTAAGTGAATTGTTTTTATATTGTATAATTGCAATAGGGTCCTTGGGAGGGCTGGGTAGCCTAGTGACTGGCGCCTACACAGTAGCTGGGGCAGTGGGAGGGGAGCCAAGGCCTGCCTGCTCCACCAGGATCTGACCCAGGGCCCTAGATGTTTAGCCTCTGAAGGGGCCTCTAAGTTACCCTCCCTGGGTCACCTCCTCCTGCTGCTTTCCTCCCTCAGCTTCTGGTCCCAGGTAAAAGAAAAAGAAACCAAACGATCAACCCCAGCTGCACTCAGCATATAGTACTGTTCCCTCAGGAAGGCTTCTCCGGCCCCTTTCTCAGGAACCCTCAGCTTCAGCCTCCCCATTCTGAGCTGGGTTGCTCCCTTTTTCAACCCAGTTAATAATGTGCAGGCCAGAGGTGGGGGGCTACTTGGGCCCAGTACTGTCCTTTAACCCTTTCCAGCCCAGTGTGGGGTTGTACACCCCATCACAATGAACTTTTATTGTATGAAAAAGGTAAGGACTATACATTACAGTATATCTTTCTTTCTGTTTATCTCACGCTTAGTTTTCATGTTGTTTCATAAAGGATCCTCCAGTAATGGTCTATTTAAACCTCAGGAGTTTATCATTTAAGTGTTCAACTTCTCTATAATCTGTAAGTAACAGAATGAGATATTAGGGCCTTTGATTAAATGCTGATGATGTGTTTTGGAGTATTAATTTCCTCTTCCATTGTAAAGACAAATACACATTATGACAAAAGGGTTCAGAAGAGACTTGGTAGATTTTCTTTTAGGGAAAATGTGTGTGTTTGTTTTTTAATAGTCAAAGACTTATGTTAGCTGGTCCTGCAAAATGCTGTGCATATGAAGGATTTATAATTGTATCTGAATTAAATCACTGATGATCATAATTAAGGTAAGAACTGCACATAACTCCCCCCCCCCCCAGAAATACTTAACTCATTCTCTACAGAGAGGAGGTCCACACATCTATCTGTAACAACCCAATAGGTCCATCATCCTACATGTATGCAGGCTCCTCACTGGTTTACAAGTAAAAAGCAGATCAGCTGCTCTTCTTTTGAGGTGCTATATTGTAATGGTTTGCTGATAGATTTAGATTATTTGCTTCACAAGTTAGTGTTTCATTTGTAGTCTGGGAAACAGAATTACACACATACCAATGTCATGTATTTCTGAACTTTCAGTGCACCCTGTACAGCACATGATGTACTTTCTTTTGCTGGAACCGTAGTTAAGGTAGTACATCTTTAATTGCAACATTTTGTCACACTGAAGGCTTAAAGAGTGTCTACAAGACTTAAGAGCATATCCCGAAGTGCTTCAGGCGCTAATGTAGGACTCACACAACTGAGTACCTGGCTGAAACAACAAAACGTAACCTGATTTCTGTGTGGCTTGTTGTATTTTGGTAATATCCTGCCTAATGTCCCTCATATGACTGCTTTAAATATTGTTCTATAAAAGACACGTAGTGTGCTTGTTCAGGAATGGAAATATTCTCTATAGTTAGAGAAAATGGCCTTTATTTCTCATTTTCTATCAAGATGCCATGAGGAAACTCATTCTGAAGCAATACAAGTCAACACTTTGGGCTAAAATGGAAAATGGAAGAAATGTTCCAAAAGAAAAAGGAAACAGTCTGAAAGTTCTGATTTTCAGAACTCCAACTGACCACTTGAGTTAACCTCATTGTGCCAAGAGCATTCCACGCACAGAAACCAAACCCACATATTTTTGGCATGAGAAACTTGGGCTCCAAAAAGTAAATTTTGGAAGTTATAAGCACCTGAAAATAGGTGTTTATAGTTTAAGAGCCTTCTCAGCTGTTTTTATAGCAATGCTATAGGGAAGCTCTTGTACTTAGTCCTTGAGTTGAGAGAAATGGCTGGCTTCATTCCAATATTCAGATTTATTTTTTTTTAAAGTAGCTGTTTCAGCATGGATAGAATAACACTTGTTATATAGAAGAATTAACGCACAAGTCAGTTGTTGATGCCAACAATATCCTTCCAGCAGCGCTTCAGCATTAGTTTGTGGAAACAACAGAGCAACCTAAATGAACTCAGAATTCAACGGAGAACTCTTTATATCCCTCTAATTGGGTGGACACATCAATCTTTGTTAGAGTACCTCACTGGATCATTTCTTGTTTACTGAGGCATATGCTGGAAGATTCCATTGGCATGCCTTCAGGGGTCACTGAGGAGCCTCTTTCATTGAGATTAAAAATGAAGTTGTCTTTAGCGGCTTTTTCATAAACAAGATTTGCAAGATTTGACCCACACCAGACTCACTTTGTTGTGATTTAGAAAGAAATGTTTGTTCTTCCAAAAGAGTGCAGGGGACTGTTCACATCCACGCTAGATTTTGTAGTGACCAGACACTATTAAAGTGGAGTTCTAATAAAAAATTTATATAGAATCTGTTTCTTCCGGTTCTCACAAAAGGCTCCTTTCACCCACCCAACCTTCTTACTATGAAAAGCCATAACAGCCATTTGGGCCTGATCAAAAACCCACTGAAGTCAATAAAAGTCTTTCAATTGATTTCAAGTTTTGAATCAGGCCCTTAAGCATATGTCTACACTGCAGCTGAGAGGTGTCCCAGCCTGGGTAGACAGATTCACACGATCTTAGCTCAAGATAGCACACTAAAAATAGCAGCGTGGACATTGTGGCACAGGCAGCAGCTCAGACTAACCATCTGAGCTCACACCTAAAGGGCATTCACATTGCCTTAATCAAGCAGAATACTGGATTACTCCAGCTGATCACAATCTCCCGAAACATTAGTCGCAAAACTTCAATTTCATCTTAGACCATTATTATTAATAGATTAATATCCGTGACATACAAAATGGAAACAAATATGCTCACCTATACAGTACTTGTCATCTAAATATAAAATTACACTGTACCATTAACATGATTAAGTTCCCTTATTCTTTGGGAGCCAAGCAAAGTGTGTTTTATGGATAGGCAGTACTATCAATTAGTGACTAGCGCCTCAAATGATTTGGAGCCAGAGTCCTAAAACACCAATATATGATATGATAGGATATATGATGATATAACAGTATTGCACATGTGTGAGCCATATTAGAGAACTGGCTCCTGCGAAGTCAGTATTTATATTGGAGATTGAAAATCACTCATGTCATTCATTTATACAAGACCTGTGCACCTGTCCAAGTCTAATATAATGAATGAGCTGGATAGAACGAGACCCCTCCCCTGCAATTTCTCAAGTCAACATATGGATAAAAATTTTAAGTATTCAGGAATTTAAAAGTTCGGACTCATTTTAAAAACTTAGAATGTATAGCCATTTATAGAGAGCTAAGCTCACCAAATCAAAGTATTTAAATAAAATTAGAGAAGACTCATTCAACGTATTTTGCATTACATGTCTATGGACAGTGGAAACATGTGACTAAGAGAACCAGGCAGAGGAAAAGACAGGCAAGTGAAGGAGAAATAGAGCTCAAGAACAGGTTTACAGAGTTGGAAAATGAAGAAGGGGCTCAGCAGGTGGTCACTGAAGGTGGAAGGGCAAGGAAGAAGAGAAGAGCGGGTAGTCCTATCGGAAAAGGGGAAGCGTCAATGGAGACTGCACCAAATATGAGCCCCAGGAGGATACAGCATGGGTTGAAGAGGATTACAAGGGAGAATAGGAATGGAAAGAACTTGCAGCCAGAAGGAACATGGGATAGACCGGAGAATCACACCATCACCAGGAAAAGGCAGGTCTACGTGATCAGGGACTCCTCACTGAGAAGAATGGACAGGCCTGTAACCAAAGCTGATCCAGAGACTAGAAAGGCTGTGCTGTCTTCCAGGTGCTAAGACACAGGATGTGGACCTGAGGTTGAAGAAGATTCTAAAGGGAGCGGGAAAGAATCCACTGATCGTCCTTCATGTGGGAACAAATGATACGGCTAGATTCTCGCTGGAACATATCAAGGGAGACTATGCCAGGCTGGGGAAGACGCTTAAGGAAATCGAGGCTCAGGTGATCTTCAGTGGGATTCTGCCTGTTCCTAGAGAAGGGGAACAAAGGTGTGACAAGATTATGACTTATCAACAGATGACTCAGCTAGTGGTGCTATAAGGAGGGCTTTGGGATATATGGCCACTGGGAGGCATTCATGGACAGAAGACAGTTCTCTCGGGATGGACTTCATCTGAGTAGGGAAGGAAATAGACTTCTAGGATGGAGGCTGGTAGAACTGATTAAGAGAGCTTTAAACTAGGAATTTGGGGGAGAGGGTTGGCAGATGTCCAGGTAATCTCCACACCGGATTTTAACATTGTTTTCTTCCCTCTCAAAGTAAGAAAGGATACAGCCGTGGGTAAGAGAATGGACATAAGGAGGAAGGGCAGTGTGGATACCAGTCTAGTAGGTCATAATGGCTGTAAAATGACCGGGCCTAATCAGGTAAAGAATGTGAGCGAGGCCAAACAGCAAAAATTAAGATATTTGTACACCAATGCGAGGAGCCTCGGTAACAAAATGGAGGAACTAGAGCAGGGGTCAACAACCTTTCAGAAGTGGTGTACCGAGTCTTCATTTATTCACTCTAATTTAAGGTTTTGCGTGTCAGTAATACATCTTAACATTTTTTAGAAGGTCTCTCTTTATAAGTCTATATATTATATAACTAAACTATTGTCATATGTAAAGTAAACAAGGTTTTCAAAATGTTTAAGAAGCTTCATTTAAAATTAAATTAAAATGCTGATCTTACGCTGCCTGCCCACTCAGCCCGCTGCCAGCTTAGGGTTCCATTCACCTAGGCTGGCAGCAGGCTGAGCGGGGCCTGCAGCCAGGAACCCGGCTAGCAAGGGGCCGGCAGCCAGAACCCCAGATCGGCAGTGGGCTGAGCGGCTCAGCCTGCTGACACTCAGCCCGCTGCCGATCTGGGGTTCCGTCCGCCGGCTCCTGCCAGCCAGGATCCCAGCTGCCGGCCCCACTCAGCCCGCTGCTGGTCTGGGATCCTGGCCCTGCCCATATACAGTGGGTACTACCTTCTCCCTGGTTCTAGCCCATTCTCTCTCTCTCTGTCTGCACTGAGCTAAGGGTGGGAGTGCACTGAGCACAGAGCTGGGGGTGAAGGAGCAGGCTGGGGGTTGGGGTGTAGGGTCTGGCCAGGAGCTATAATGAGGGAGGGGGCTCAGGGTTGGGGCAGGAGGTTTGAGGGTGGAGCGCTTACCTGGGCAGCTCCCATTTGGTGCAAGGGGTGCAGGTAGGAATGTGAGTGGGGGTGTTCAGGAGCTCCCATTTGGTGCTCAGGGTGCGGGTGGGAATGTGGGGGGTGCAACAGTCAGGACATGGGGTGTGGGGGGGGCTGGAGTCAGGGCTGGGGGTGTGGGCTGGGGTCGTGGTGGTGTTCCCAGCCCCTTGCCCTGAGAGGCTCATGGCAGGAGGCTGGAGGGGATACACCCTGATTCCACCCGCCGTCCCCATGGCCCCATCCCCATTTCTTCTCCACCTTCTCCCCAAGGCAGGGAGCGCACTGCGGCTCCACTTCTCCCCATCCCCTGCAAGGGCCATCAGCTGATCGGCAGCAGGGAGAGAGAGGAGGAGGGGCAGGAACCCAGCACGCTGGGGGAAGAGGCAGGGGAGCAGGGAGCTTGCCTGCTCTGCAGCAGCAACCGGCAGGACCAAGTTTCTTCACCCTGCCCCAGCGGGGGGGTGGGGAGGCATGTTTTTTAATGGCACGCTGCTGCCTGCCGGGATCCCAGCCTGGGTTCGGCAGCGGGCTGAGCGGGGCCGGTGGCTGGGACTGTCTGGCAGCAGCGTGCCATTAAAAATCGGCTTGCATGCCATCTTTTGCACGTGTGCCACAGGTTGCCAACCCCTGAACTAGGGCTACTGGTGCATGAAGTGAAACCAGATATTATAGGGATAACAGAAACATGGTGGAATAGTAGTCATGACTGGACTACAGATATTGAAGGGTATGTGTTGTTTAGGAAAGACAGAAGGTAAAGGTGGTCGAGTAGCACTGTATATCAGTGATGAGGTAGAGTGTAAAGAAATAAGAAGCGATGGAAGGGATAAGACAGAGTCCGTCTGAGCAAAAATCACATTGGGGAAGAAAACTACTAGAGCCCCCCCTGTGATAGTGGTTGGGGTGTGCTACAGACTGCCAGGATCTAATTTGGATACAGATAGAGCCCTCTTTAATGTTTTTAATGAAGTAAATACTAATGGAAACTGCGTGATCATGGGAGACTAACTTCCCAGATATAGACTGGAGGACAAATGCTAGTAATAATAATAGGGCTCAGATTTTCCTGGAAGTGATAGCTGATGGAGTCCTTCGTCAAGTAGTTGCTGAACCGACTAGAGGGGATGCCATTTTAGATTTGGTTTTGGTGAGTAGTGAGGACCTCATAGAAGAAATGGTTGTAGGGGACAACCTTGGCTCAAGTGATCATGAGCTAATTCAGTTCAAACTGAATGGAAGGATAAACAAAAATAAATCTGCGTCTAGGGTTTGATTTCAAAAGGGCTGACTTTCAAAAATTAAGGAAATTAGTTAGGGAAGTGGATTGAACTGAAGGATTTATGGATCTAAAGGCAGAGGAAGCCTGGGATTACTTCAAGTCAAAGCTGCAGAAGCTATCGGAAGCCTGCATCCCAAGAAAGGGGAAAAAATTCATAGGCAGGAGTTGGAGACCAAGCTGGATGAGCAAGCATCTCGGAGAGGTGATTAAGAAAAAGGAGAAAGCATACAGGGATCGGAAGATGGGAGGGATCAGCAAGGAAAGCTACCTTATTGAGGTCAGAACATGTAGGGTTAAAGTGAGACAGGCTAAAAGTCAAGTAGAATTGGACCTTCCAAAGGGAATTAAAACCAATAGTAAAAGGTTCTATAGTCATATAAATAAGAAGAAGACAAAGAAAGAAGAAGTGGGACCGCTAAACACTGAGGATGGAGTGCAGGTTAAGGATAATCTAGGCATGGCCCAATAGCTAAACAAATACTTTGCCTCAGTCTTTAATGAGGCTAATGAGGATCTTAGGGATAATGGTAGCATGACAAATGGCAATGATTATATGCAGGTAGATATTACCATATCTGAGGAAGAAGCAAAACTCTTAACAGCTTAATGGGATTAAATCTGGGGGCCCAGATAATCTTCATCCAAGAATATTAAAGGAATCGGCACATGAAATTGCAAGCCCATTAGCAAGAATTTTTAATGAATCTGTAAACTCAGGGGTTGTACCATATGTTTGGAGAATTGCTAACATAGTTCCTGTTTTTAAGAAAGGAAAAAATGTGATCAGGGTAACTACAGGCCTGTTAGTTTAACATATGTAGTATGCAAGGTCTTGGAAAAAAATTTGAAGGAGAAAGTAGTTAAGGACATTGAGGTCAATGGTAAATGGGACAAAATACAACATGGTTTTACAAAAGGTAGATCATGCCAAACCAACCTGATCTCCTTCTTTGAGAAAGTAACAGATTTTTTAGACAAAGGAAATGCAGTGGATCTAATTTACCTAGATTTCAGTAAGGCTTTTGATACAGTGCTACATGGAGAATTATTAGTTAAATTGGAAAAGATGGAGATCAATATGAAAATTGAAAGGTGGATAAGGAATTGATTAGAGGGGAGACTACAACGGGTACTACTGAAAGGTGAACTGTCAGCCTGGAGGGAGGTTACCAGTGGAGTTCCTCAGGGATCGGTTTGGGGACCAATCTTTTTATTACTGAGCTCTGCACAAAAAGTAGGAGTGTTCTAATCAAGTTTTCGGATAACACAAAGCTGGGAGGCATTGCCAATTTAGAGAAGGACCAGGATATCATACAGGAGGATCTGGATAACCTTGTAAACTAGAGTAATAGGATGAAATTTAATAGTGAGAAGTGTAAGATTATGCATTTAGGGATTAATAAGAAAAATTTTAGTTAAAAGCTGGGGACGCATCAATTAGAAGTAACGGAGGGGGAGAAGGACCTCGGAGTATTGGTTGACTACAGGATGACTATGAGCAACCCATGTGATATGGCAGTAAAAAAAACTAATGCGGTCTTGGGATGCGTCAGGCAAGGTATTTCCAGTAGAGATAAGGAGGTGTTAGTACCATTATACAAGGCACTGGTGAGACCTCACTGGAATATTATGTGCAGTTCTGGTCTCCCATGTTTAAGAAGGATGAATTCAAACTGGAACAGGTACAGAGAAGGGCTACTAGGATGAGCCGAGGAATGGAAAACCTGTCTTATGAAAGGAGACTCAAGGAGCTTGGCTTGTTTAGCCTAACCAAAAGAAGGCTGAGGGGAGATATGATTGCTCTCTATAAATATATCAGAGGGATAAATACCAGAGAGGGAGAGGAATTATTTAAGCTCAGTACCAATGTGGACACAAGAACAAATGGATATAAACTGGCCATCAGGAAGTTTAGACTTGAAATTAGATGAAGGTTTCTAACCATCAGAGGAGTGAAGTTCTGGAACAGCCTTCCAAGGGAAACAGTGGGGGCAAGACCTATCTGGCTTCAAGATTAAACTCGATAAGTTTATGGAGGAGAAGGTATGATGGGATAACATGATTCTGGCAATTAATTGACCTTTAAGTATTGTGACAGGGACAGACCAGATGGCTACAAGAGAGTGCTTGAAGGCAGATATATTAGCCCCAGGTTATGTAGGTCCCTTTTTCCAGGGTAAGGTAACAGGGAAGCTTCCAGAACAATCAGGAACTTTCTGGAAACAATTCAGGCAGACAGGCTGATTAGAACACCTGCAGCCAATCAAGAAGCTGCCAGAATCAATTAAGACAGGCAGGCTAATCAGGGCACCTGGATTTTTAAAAAAAGGAGCTCACTTCAGTTTGTGGTGCGCATAAGGAGCTGGGAGTGAGAGGATGTGCTGCTGGAGGACTGAGGAGTACAAGCATTAACAGACCTCAGGAGGAAGGTCTTGTGGTGAGGATAAAGAAGGTGTTGGGTGGAGGGCAAAGGGAAGTAGCCCAGGGAATTGTAGCTGTTGTGCAGCTGTTCCAGAAGGCACTCGAGACAGCTGCAGTCCACAAGGCCTTGGGCTGGAACCCGAGATAGAGGGCAGGCCCAGGTTCCCCCCAAACCTCCCAACTCCTGACCCAACACAGGAGCTTCCACCAGAGGTGAAGGTCTCTGAGCTGGTCCCTGACCCACTTGGTGGATCAGCAGAAACTGCGGGGATTGTTCTTACTCTTTTTTCTCCATGCTGGCCAGTGATGAGGTTATCTGAGTGAATGGCAGATTTAAGCCATGAAAGTGGCCAAACTGAGGGCTGCCATAAATCTCTGAGTAAAGCAAAATCCACCAATAAGCGCAGGACCCACCAAGGTAGAGGAGGAACTTTTTCACACTATTGATGGTAAATACGCCCATGGCCTGTGATGGTATGTTAAATGGGGTGGGATCTGAGTTACTACAGAGAAATCTTTTCTGGGTATCTGGCTGGTGAATCTTGCCCACGTGCTCAGGGTTCAGGTGATTGCCATATTTGGGGTTGGGAAGGAATTATCCTCCAGGGCAGAATGGAAGAGACTTTGGGGTTTTTTGCCTTCCTCTGCAGCATAGGGCACCGGTCACTTGCTGGAGGATTCTCTGCACCTTGAAGTCTTTAAACCATGATTTGAGGACTTCAATAGCTCAGACATAGGTGAGACGTTTATTGCAGGAGTGGCTGGGTGAGATTCTGTGGCCTGCATTGTGCAGGAGGTCAGACTAGATGATCATAATGGTCCCTTCTGACCTTAATATCTATGAAAAACACTCTCAGCTGGATTCTGTACAGTACTTATTTATTCAATTTAAACAACTGAATAAAGACATTCAATAGTCTGTATTATGCAGCCGTTTTTAGTATTGAAACATTGATACTCATTTTAATGACTAAAGAAAATGAATGGACAATGGCCTAAATTTACTAGGCTAGGATATTTCCAACTGTTGTCCAGCTTTCACTCATTGTTTGGAATAGGAAGGCTTTCTCCTAATTGGTTTCTCAAAAATTACAGCTGTAGTAATATTTTTTTAAAATCTAGTCTCTGTACATATGTAGAAGATATCTAGCACTGGGCGTCATTGTAGGGTAGATATGACTGATGAGTTAGTACAAGAGATGGCCATGTAATTGTTTGATTAGCCTCATAAAAGAGTAGAACGTTTCACAAGGGTAGGAGTATTGCCTCAGTGCCATGGCCAGACTTCAGTTTAGGTAACTACATCCTGCCTAGCTAATGTTCTTCACTTCTCTTCTTGAGAGAGATTTGCATGATGTTGCTGGACCAAAATGGCTATTTTAGGGGTGGCCGTGGGATACCTGAATTTATCTAGGACCGATTCTAGAAATGCTTCTAAGCAGGGTGAATCAAAACTACTCATGTTGCTAAGACCTATGCTTAATAATATTTGCAAGATCAGACATATCTTTATTAAAAGTTTTGGAATCTTTCATAACGCATAAGATTTATGTAGACTAAGGAGTATGTTACATTATTTGGTTCATCTATGTTGTGTTTGTTATGTAACAACACACAAAGATAGTGATTTTTTTAATTCAAATATTTTAATGTTAATTTATTGATCACTGATATTGTTTAGTTTTATCAAGCAGTATATTTTATACTTTGAATAAGCTAGTATCTATTGGAAACCCAGAATTACGGCAGATAAGCAAGTTCTATACCTCACCTTCTAAAACAAGTTATCGATTGACTCTTACAAATTTGGTCTTTGAAACCTCAGTGCACTCTTGATAAGTCAATGGCAGAGCTGATCAAAACAGCTTTCTAAAAAAAATGCAGGTATTTTGAAATCATTTTCATTGTGTTAGTCTTTGTAACAGAACTTTTTTTACTGAAAGTTTTCATTTATTGGTTTTAATTTGCAAAATAAGTTTTGGGTTTGTGTCTTTTTTTTTAAAGTGAAATGTTTTTCAGAAATTCCACAATGTAATGAAGATGCACTAAACATCACAAAGTCTTTTCAAAATTAATTTTTTAAACACCAATTTGGAAAAAAAGAAATGAAAGTTTTTGATAAAAAGCTTTATAATTTTTTTAAGGTCACATTTTTCAAAAAACACTGAGTCCAGAAAAGAATTAAACAACAGACCCCCCCCAAAAAAAAAAAGTCCTATAAGCTCTAGAAACAGAGTGAAATTCTGGCCACAGACCTTTTTTTTTTTTTCTTTTGGGGGCGGGGGAGAAGAGGAGCAGGATTTTACCCCATGTTTTGTCATTTACTTAAACTGAACAAGTATCAAATCCTTAGCTAAACATACACAGTATAGTTAAGGATACACCTACAGATTTTATTGGAAAAACATCTTCTGAGTGTGTTCAGCTTGCTATTTTCAAACATTCATAGTATTTTTGAAGAGGGAGTGGGGGAAAATATATGCTTGGATAGGAATTTGATTTACAAATCCAAGCAAAGCCATTAGCCTTTAAAACTGTCATTGCCAAGTTTCAAATCTCAAGCTTTTTTGGCTATAGTCCTGTTAATAAATTAAATAAATAAAATTAAATAAATAGTTAAATTTAAAATAAGTATTTTTATATCACTACTGCACTCAAAACAGTTAATGGGATTTTACACAAATTTGCCTCCCTCAAAAATCCCCCATTTAATTAGGGAACAAGTATGGAAGACTTGGGGCTATCAGGGAAGTCACCAAATACCCACTAGAATTATTCAATTTTAAAATAATTCACAGTATAGTCATTGTGGCAATTTCTCTTATTCCATAACCTTTCGTACTGCTGGGCTCTCTTGGTTTTCCACAAATCCTCAAACAGCACTCATTAGCCCTTAAGGATTGTGCAGTATTGCAAGTTTCAAGGCCTTGCATCCCAAAGCCCCCACGAAGATGGAACTCTGGAAAGTGGCTAGTCACATCATGCTGGAAAGTGGAGACAATTTTTCCCTCTCAACTGCTGCAGATGAAAGTACATTTTAATCCTTCAGTACAAACTTCAGGGTTGATTCTAAAGTTCATGTTTATTTTTATTGGCCTGTCTCTTGGCAGAAAAGGCTTTGGTAGGGGCACACCAATTATGTCAAATATATTTGGGTTATACAGGTCAGATGTTTCCTATGACAAACCAGTGCTGCTTAGCTCTGGAGTTTAATCTTCAGCATTCACATAATACTTTGGGGGGAAATGCAGATATTTTCTAGGGCATGTTAACTCTGAATTAAATTCTGACAAGCATTTTTAGCACTTCATCCTACACTCCTGTTGCTTGTGCCACAGCTCTCCAGTAGCACTTACTAAAACCTGATTGGACTTCTTATGACAGTTCATCCCAGGCCACACCATTTGCTGCACCACTGCTCAGGCCAGCACATGGACAGATGGGTGGCTGCTGTTAGAACTGTGCTACTAACTCATTTTTCAGTTTACTGGCAGTTCTGGAAGTTGGGCGGAAGGTGGGGGAGTTGGGCGGAATGGCAGGAGAACCTGCAATCAAATATTTTCAGAATTTAAGCAAATCAAAGCGTTTGGGGGAAATTTTTCTGTTTGGCATTTTTCCCCCTTTTAAATAAAAAGGTGCCGGACTGACAAGGAAATTTAGGAACCCCTGGCATTCACACAATGGTGCCCCCATTATACCCTATCATCCCTATGTGGAAAACCCAGGTTTGAATCTCCACTCTGGAGGAAGGACTTGAACTCAGGTGCAACCTAGGGCAGCCCTGAGGCTAATCTAACTCATATCCCTGCTCCAATGGCCCCTGTGCAGAAGTCTATTGCAGGGATGCAGGATTACCCTGCCCATAGCCGCTCCTCCCCTGCTATACACTCCTCTTCCTTCAATACACACCACCATCACCTCTGTTCCTAGTATAGAGGCCCCCTGCACTGGGGTATTTGAGGAGAAGAGGTTTATGCGTGCCATACAGCCCCTTTATACCCGTTATATCGGCCTTCAACTCTAATACTAGGAAGTGACTGTGTGGTCATAGTGCAGGAAACCCTTGACGTAATTGCATTGCTACAGATGCGTGTCCTCTAGAGATAAAAGGAGCCAACCTTCTGCTGTCAATGAGACTTTTGACCCTAACTTCAATGGAATCGGTATTGGACTACTCTATTAGTTTTTCTTTGACTTTGCATTTAGTGTACTGGAATAAATGAAGGCCCATGAACAGAGCTAGTATATTTGAACCTACTAGAGACTGTCCTGCTACAAGTTATTGTAGGAACCTTTTGTGCATAGAATCAATACATTAGAATAAATATTGTGGGGGAGGGAGAAGAGAAAGATTAACAGGAGTCAGTGTGTTGGATGAAGATAAGCAAGTTTCTTTTTCTTTAGCTTTATTGCAAGTGTCTGTATATTGTGGTTACAAACAAACAAACGAATATATTTTGTACTCATCAGATCAGTACTGAGCATGCCCAGTGACTATTTCAGACAGTTTCTTTCCATTCATCCGAAATTCAACTGTAGCTGCGAGACCTTATTTTGATTTTATTTGCACTTGTTTATACTGGTGTAACTCAACTGGCTTCAATGGAAATAGTTCTGATTTACAATGGCATAAATAAGATCGGGTCAAGCCCAAAGCGTCTTCGATTTCTCTCCCCTGGCCCCAGACACACATACATATGGATCTAAATGCAATCTTTACAGTCAAATTAGTAGCCCTAATATAATGGGAGTAATTCTCTCACAGCTCTTTTGTGTATGGGTCAGAGACTAGACACAGCTTAATATTTTCGTTGTTAGAAACTGGCATATAGGTGAACACTTCCCACCTCCAGTGAAACTAAGACATTGGCATATACACAAGAATCTTTGCTTTCTTACACCATGTGAATCCTGTAAATATTTAAGAGTATGCTGCAAATTTCCAGTAAGTAAACAAAGGCAGGCATGGAAGTTAAATAAATATCAGGTCTACTTCAGGGACAAAAAATTTTGAATTTGTGTCAATTGTGTAGTGCTGTGCAGCTGCAGCCTGGTTAGCCTGTGGTATGCAACTGGGAATATCACTTAGATACATAGATATTAAGGTCAGAAGGGACCATTATGATCATCTAGTCTGACCTCCTGCACAATGCAGGCCACAGAATCTCACCCACCCACTTCAGCCATTTACCTGCACAGAAAACAAGACTGTGCGATGGGGTTTGTTTTGCCCAGCATTGAGCCTATTCAAACAATTTAAAAACACAAACGGGGGATTTCTTTAGTCTTGGCCAAAACCTGTACAAGGCTCAAATCTTCAAATCTTCAAAGGACACTTAATTTTGACCAACCATGTGTTCCAAATCTTTGTGTATCATTTAATTCTCTTGTTGCTCTGTGACCATCCCAAGAATACATTTCCGCAGCCTATAGATTAGGCTACAGTGTATGCTACTGTTGCCCTTTCAAGTCAACACTGCACATGTGTACAATACTAGACTTCATTTTGGGGTCCAATGTATGATGGCGTAAAAATTTTTAACGGTACTTAAGTGACTTGAGACACTAAGTTCCATTGATTTGAAATGAGACTTAGGGGCTTAAGTGCCTCAGGAACTTTTGAAAATTTTACCGATGGTCATTCAATTTGTAAAGTTAATTTGCTTCCCCCACGCTTTCTTCAGTTATGCCTGAAGTTCTGTGAACATTAGAGCAAGATGATAACTCAAAAGTTCTCAAACAACAAAGTCACTCGTGTGTTTGCATCAGACACATCTGCATGCTCATGCTTTAGGACAACACTTCTGCTTCATGTGGCTTGTGACCCATCACAAGTAAGTAACACATTTGGAATATTAAATAGCAAAAACAAGCCAGAGGAATCCTCCGCTGCTCATTTTGGACAGGTTTAAGATCCCTTTGCACTTTCCTGGTGGTGCAAACAGCATCAGCAAAGCAGAGTTTCTGGGCCATCACAGGGGAATGTCTATATCCCACCAAGAGAGTTTATAAATCAAATTTAAAGATAATTTTGAATTACTTGAACTCTCTCACAAATTACTCTCTACCTTTCGCACTGCCTTACACCCCGTATTAATCAGTTACATTTGATTAAATTAATGTGGGAGGGGAACAGAATGTACCTCAGATTTGGAGCTTAACCTGTTCTGCGCAGAGCCCACACTAGGAAGTCTTAAGGCTGCATGCATACTCTCAAATGATGGAAGCCATAATATCAGTCAGTAATTGGCAATACAATTATTTGCCAGTTTCTCCACCCAGAGAACAGGGAAAAATACCTACCAGCTTTTGTAAAGCACTTTTACAAGAAGTGCTAGATGCAAATTGTTCTTTTTATTATTAAAAACAGAACAATATTTAAGATAAAAGTGACACACTTGTATTTCTGGCAAACGTGCAGTAAAATTAGCTAGGAAGTGTTCTAAACCTTGATATTTAACGTTGACAACTTAGTCTCTTAGGAACTGCAGATGGATTTAACTAGCTGGGGAGCGAGTTAAAGTAGTCCAGAATCACACGATTATATTTAACTGCCTCCCCAGCTAATTAAATCAGGAACCAGAATCACAAAGCTGGTTTAATTAAAGTTTGCCAGAGCATTTACAGTATTTCTTTTTTAATTGTTAACCATCAGGTTTACTATATGATGCAAGTATTCAAATCAACATTGCTACTGACCCTCTTATTTACCACAGCAGACAATGCCAAGCATGCTGGACCAAGTGCTAAGCTTGGGAACAATCGCATTGAAGCCAACATGGCTGCAAGATTGTAACTGAAATCAAAATTTCGCCTTCTATCTTCAGTTTATTTATCTCAATGAGAAGTAGCTGGGAAATGTTTACTGTAGAAGTTTGACATCATGAATTAATTTGGCCCAAGCACGGCATTTGTCTAGACAGCATTCATAATGAATTCTCATAGCAGTCATGCGAATGTCACCCACCATCTGTAGATGCTGTACTCTAATCAGGCATGATGGCAGTTTCAAGCAGTTAAAACAAATCCAAAGAAAGTGTGCTACCTGCTTTAGTGCAAGCAATATGAGGCCAACAGGATGGAGCCCCTTACCTAATAGCCACCCTGAACAAGCCTGCCAAACAACCCACACCCATTGTAATATGATGTCGGTTCCCACTACACAGGCACTTTGGAAGGCAATTGCCATTCATCGTGATATAGTTTAATTGCACTAATTCAGAGATTTGTTTAATACACCACAAGAATCACAGAGGTCTGATTGTTCTGGAAATTAGAAAGTGTCGGTATAGGCAAGCCTCCACACACAGCTTTTCATTGAGGCATGAGCCAGTTACCCTTAAAAACCAAAATTAGTTTTAGTAAGGGAAGGGAAAAAAAATCAAAATGCAGCTCCCTGAACATCTTCAACCCGTAAGGATTACCCACAATTAACATGTCCTCAAATTCTAAAAGTTAGAGATACAGAAACTTTTATGCTGATTGAAGGGGTGAGAGATTTCTACATTTTGTTAGAAGTGTTAGCTTGCTCTTAAATGGAATTTAAAGCATTTAAGTTGACAATATCGTAACCTAGAGAATTTTGAGTTAGAAGTTACGCGCACACGCTTTCATACTATGATCTAACAACTCTTGCTTAGAGAGTTTAGAATGGAAATGAAATTAAAGTTAAGAATTAAGGTTCCATAAATTAACAGCTCTCATCCCATATCCCTGCCTGTCACACGGAGATACAAGTATATTAATGTTAGACAAGAAAAGCTATCCATTTTGTTTACTATAAACAACAACATCTTAATACATTCTACACAACCGCTGGCTGCCGTCTCCTCCTTCCAACCCTTGTGGGGAGACAGTAAAACTTGAGCCTATTTTGGCACCATGTGGTTCTTTCATTTGTAGCAAGTGCGTCAAATGAACAGGAAAAGCTCCACAAGCCCAGCTCTGCAAGTGTTGAAAGAACTCTGAAGTGGTCAACAGAGCCAGACAAACTTTTATTTAGCAAAATTTTTTTTAAAGCAGATTTGGTGACATTAAATATTTCATGAATTCATTTAAGTTTCACAGAATTGTTCATTTAAAAAAAATCCAATTTTTTTCACTTTGACATTTTCAAAACTAAACACATTTTGATTTTTGGTATGAAACAACTTTTCATTCTGAATTTTGGTTTAATTTTTTTTTAAAGTTTTTTTAAAAAAAAGCTTGAAAAAGTTTTCATTTTGAGCTGAACAAAATGTTTTTTTCAAACACAAAATGAATTTCTCAACTTTTCAATTTGCCAAAAATTTTCAAAATGTTTGTGTTCAGTCTGTCCCAGAACAAATTGTTTTGGATTTTTTGAAATTGCCAACAAACTTGAAAAAAATCAGTTATTCACTCTACTCTTGTGATCACTATGGTGTGTGTAGACTTTGGGAAGGAATGCTGTCGATGAAATCAGAGTATCTTGTAACATCTGTGGCGATCAGCACCTTGCACAGGGAGCCACAGGATGGGCTGCACCAGCAGGCATTGTAAGCTCAGCCAGCAAAGCCTGCAACCTTACCACTCAGAGGCGATCAGTTTCTTTCACAGCTGCTGTTGGGCATGTTGATAAAATGTCTGCTGTAAGCTCCTTAAACAAGAGCTACTTAGTTTTATGAAGTTTAGAGAGCAGGGTACACATTCCTGAAGAATGTATAGTTGCTAGAGACTTCATGAAGCTCTTTATTATTAGTAGTAACTCCAAGATTAACCACCCAGCCTTTTCAAATGTTTTAAAAAGTCATGGCCACCTAGGTTTTATTGAAGACCAATGAATATTTTATATAAAAATTCATTGGTCTTCATATGTACAAAAACATCACCATTCTGCCACAAAGTCTATGGTAGTTGGGTGGGTGGGAAGACCAAGGCATATCACCACAGAACAATTTTTTTTGAAGCATGAAAAATGTCTTTACACTGGCACACACTTTGCCTAAGACGTTATCCTTTAACTAGGAGGAAGCCTGAGCTTTCATGCCAAAGAGAGCTTTTTACAGAAAGTTTGGGGAAGCTGCTGAAGGAAACAATTCTATTATCAGCCTATGGAGACGCTGCCATGGTTCCCCAGTGTATTTCTTTCCTGGAGTTCCTCTAGATTGCAATCCTCTAAAAGGACAGGAACTCAGCGTTCTTTGGGGAAATTTTTTTCTTCCTTTGGGGGGCATGACTAGAGGGCTATTCAGTTTGTTAGCCCACATAACCAACTTTATTCCCAAATAGCCGTGGAGGAACATGTAATATAAACTCCACTCCACTCCCTTCCCCCTAACTTTTGAGCTGCTTCCACATATTGGCTCCAAACAGAGGGGAACATTTGCGCCCAAGTCTAACTCCACAATGCTCTTATAGCAGCTATACAAGAAAGACCTTACAAAAATACCTGGAGATTTTTGTGCTTGGCTATATTGCTTGGTTATAGTACTATTACAAGAGAAGTTCACACAAAGAAATACCTTTAAATGTTATGCAGCAATGTTTGAGCACTTAGAAACAAGCTACCAACTGCGGGAAGTGACCTTCACCACAAGAGCTTTAGATGTTATGCCTTAAAGGACTCTGTCAATACTGTACACTGTTCAACAAAGTTTGAGTTGCTATGAGGAACTCTGCACTTCTCTTTCCATAACTATCAATAGTTTGTTTATATATGCGTTTGTCAGGGACTGACTCATTTAGAGAAGAGCATTGACAGCTGAACTTTCAATCACTTAATAATTACTCAAAGGCCTATGAAAAAAACTACTGTGCTGTTCATTTTCTGGAGCTATTCTAGTGACTTTGTTCAATGTTCTATGAATTCTATGGGGGAACAGGATAGCTCAGTGGTTTGAGCATTGGCCTGCTAAACCCAGGGTTGTGAGTTCAATCCTTGAGGGGGCTATTTAGGGAATCTGGGGGAAAAACTGGCAATTGGTCCTGCTTTGAGCAGGAGGTTAGACTAAATGACCTCCTGAGGTCCCTTCCAACCCTGATATTCTATGACTACATTTTTATTCTATGAATAGAATCTCTTGAGCACCTTCTAGTGAACTACAATACTGTCTGGGCCTGCCAGCAATTACTGACATCAGTTCTGGAAAATATATTGTTCATTGGGACCCTGCAATTAAGGTGGGGCAGCTGGGCTTAAAATTGGATCTTCTGGTTTTCTATACTGAGATGATAGGATGTTCCTCAACTCCAGCATCCTAAGAAGCAAGAGATAGCATTTACAGGAAGGCCCTCTACATAAGAATTAATTAAACCGGTAAAGTAATGTATTCACACAAGCTACATTCCAGGTTGTTTGTGGGTGAGCCTACTGAGATCTCTATACTGTAAATTGCCCCTTTAATATGGAAGAAATCTTTCTGGAGGTAGGAATGTGGAGTGAGAAGGGGACCAGACCCCCCGGACTCTCATATCCACAGGAAGGACTATACCAGATCCATAGAGATAAGTCATCTACATGGATAACTTGTATCTCCAAGCTGCTCAGCTGCACGCTCTTCATTCAACATGGCTTTGGCAGTGCCATGCTGCCATTGGCTGGGCCCCCCGAAGGTGCTCAGTAGAACCCATGGACTGGATGCAGAGTGTGTTAATGCTATTAACAGCTGCATTAAATCTGACCCCAAAATCTAGCCAGTCCAAAGAGAACATGGAATGTGACCAGTGACCTGCTCTTTACTGCCCCAAGACCTCTCTCCACAAACCTAGTCAAGCAGCTTCTGCGCAGAATCATAGAAGGGCTTCTGCAATGTGCCAGGGAAAGAGAGAATGCCACAAGGCAGCACTACACCACATCACCACCCTTTCAGCATTGGTAGTGAAGAAACCCATAAAAGGACAATCCCGGCCAAAGTTACTGCATGCACACTGCAAATGATTGGTCAGCAGCATGCTCCCATCTCCATTCTCCCTCTTAGGTTATGGTAGAGACTAAGTAGCTGTATAAAGATACAGGATCTTTATTTCCAGTCTTTGAAGCAAAACAGAAAATGCGTCCCAGTAAGCTGGCAGACATGAAGAGAAAAAGCAGAGATCCACAGGAAACTGTAGCCCATGCCCCAGCCAGGCACATATTCCCAGCCGTGGCAGCATGGGCCATGCCTACTCTGAGTGCGTGCACAGAACTGATGCTGCTCTAAGTAGGACGCCCTTACCCTGCCAGCTTCAGTCTGCACAAGAGCCATACTGTTAGAGCATCTATTAACTAGGTCGTCCCCATTTACCTCAGTCACATTAGGAAAAGGCAAGAATACCAGAGGGACTGCTTTCCCCTCTGCACATTCTCTCCTTCCTCCCTATCCAGTGTAATTTTGCTCCCCTCAGAACAAGCATGAAGCAAATAAGTCACTCAGAGCAGTAATCAACTAACACACACATTTGGCAATAGTTGCATACATTTTCCTGTCAACAAAACAAAAACAAAAAAAATTGCTTTGAGGTATTTGTGGGCAATTCCTCAGTACATCAAGCATTTGCCCAGTAAACCCCTTAATAACAATAGTGAATGGGGCTTTGTCCTCTCTCCATTGGTGAATGTCCATTGCCAGTTCAGTAGCAATTTATACTGTCGTGCTTTCTCTCACAATTATACACTTCTCTGCTTTGAGGAAGTGTTAATATATCTCAGAGTTTGAAAAAGTATGCCTCTTGCACTCCTGGGTATCTGGGACAGACGAGGTGGATCTGGGTGCTGCAATTTGGTTTCAGTCTCTGACATGCTGGCTACCCATTCGTAATGCTCTGCACTTCTACCTCCCAGTTGATGATCAAATTCTGCATATTTACTAAGTAGTCCGATACTAAGGAGAGATCTGTAGCAGCCCTGTTATCGTTAGTCTGTTGTGTCTGTAGATTTGTTTTGTTTCCCCTCTGTGCCCCGTAGCCATTTTAGCTTTGTCTAGAAGGCGATCACATATTGCACCTTGCTATTTGAACACTAATTTGATTCTCAACTGGTCAGTAATTCCAACATATAATGTTGAACACAGGCCCCTATTTCTACATTTTCATCAAGGCACCAATTAAATAAAACGAAGAGTTACAACTGTCAATTTAGAATTTTTTGTGAAAGTATAAGGCCTTACGCAACCAGGAGAGTCCTCCCTTTGAGTATTTTACGGTTTACTTAAATGTAACTTGGATATTAGTCACTGAATTTACTACTTTCACATAAGGCAACTTCTATTTTTCACTTAGTGCTGATGGCACATGTTTTTGCCATTAAAATGAATCCTTGTTAAGGAAGCTTTACAGGATTTATATTGTAGCCACTTGACTTTTGCCAGTAGTTGAGAGTCATGCTTCAATGGAGCATTATAGTACCTTCTATTCAGAGCAAGTAAAGTCACTATAGTTGTTATTCTAACACATTATCAGTAATTATTCTGTAATGAAATACCTGTAGAATGAGGGAAGAGGGGATGTGAAAATCTGATTATCCTATACATTTAAAAGTTTCAGTGTTAGTGCTGAGTCCCTTGAGACTATGCCTATAATTAATTAATATTGAAACTCCCTTGGCCAGAGCCCATGGTATGCAGCACCAAATGAGTGCTGTTCTCTGAATAGCTAGAGGAGAAATTCACATACAGTTAGTTACAATTACATAGAGTTAGTTACAAAAGGATATCCAGCTTCCTATGTGGTGGACACAACTAAAATGAAAAATCCCAGGATCAGCAGAATAGCCTCACATAAACCATGTGACACTTATGTTTCCATCCTAAAGTTCAAACTATGTAGCATATAAGTGATAGTGCCATATGGCTTTCAGTTATAGTGAGGGTACACAGCAGTCTGCAGCCTAGAAGAAAGTTGGATAATATATGTATGCAAGCTAGCTAGATCCATTTTACAGAGCAGCGTATCAAACAGATCAAAAGACAGTACTTAGACAAGAAGGCCAATCTAAGTCAGAAGGATTTTGTTATTAAAACTGTTTCCCAAGAATTAAAGTCCATTAAATCATATTTGAGGTAGGAATTACTACACATCTTGCTCTCAGGCAAATTCTGACTATGTCAGATATTGAAAATTATATCTATTGATGTGCTGAACCTGGGGGAAGGGGGCAATTCTCAAAATCTACCAAATCACACTACTAGACAAATATATGAATAGAGACACATTTTCCAAATATAATCAGTTTCCATTTTAAAAATTGTTATGAGTTTTACATCAGAAAACCAACATCTACATGTTTGTACTAACCAAATTTCTCCATTTTGAAATAAGATGCTTAGTTGGCATCACTATTTTGAACCAGAAAGTTATGATTAGCAAGATGCTAAAATGCTGTAGGGTAGAGATGAATCTTAAGTTCTTTTCATTCTCCATAAGAAACATTTTAAATATTTTGTCTTGAAAGTATTTCCTAATTCATTAAGCTTCCATTATGTTGCATATGGTTTCTATTTTCAGGGCTTTAATGCTTTCAGGAATTACTTCTTTGACTTCTCTGGTTGTTGCCTCACTCGTATTCACACTGATTTGTTGGCTTATTCCTGGTCAGAGTCTCCCCCTTATTCTGTTTCTTAAACTCTGGTCAAGGAAGAAACTATTTCAACACATCTACACTTTGGAACTGTCTTGGTCCTTTATGGTCCTCCTCTCTCTCTTCTTTGTGCAGGGAAGGGAAGACAGAACGACCTTGAAAAAACTAGGTAGTCATCACTTCTTTGTATTTGAACAATTAGTACGGCCATTTTCTTGCTTGGAAAACTAAGATCTAGCCTTTAGATTTAGAATGTATAGAAGAAATTACAGTAGTAACTAGAGACCTAAACCAAGATCCAGCTTCCCAAGGCCAAATGGATGCCCAAGAACGAATATGGATTTAGGAGCCTATCTTAACTCTTCTTCAAAATATAGCTTTCCTGATTAATTATGTAATATGAACACTGATGTTTCTAATAAACCTGAGCAACTAGCATTCTGTACATCTCAAGGAATCTTGTCTGATAAGACCAGTAAAGCCAAGATCATTGCATCAGTTACCAGAGTAGTCTCCAGTATATTAAAGAATCTAAGCCATTTGGTGCTGCAGTTCATTTTTAGATGTTACTTCTCACATATTATTTAATTTACTAATGCGTATTTTTATTAATGCCTATAAATATATACAAACATACATACATCTGCAATAAGACTGGATACAAGAACAAATATTCTAAGTAAGTCAAAAGATTCAGCATCCAAAGAGCAATGAAACTACACTGATCAAAAGATATCCTACACATCTACATTGCACCTATGAAATGCAAATTTGATTAGTGTATGTTAGTCTTAACCGTATAAATAGTTGATAACTGTTTCATCAGCTGATTTAGCCACTAAGCCGGAAGTAATCTTGCTAAAGACAAAGATAAATTGAGATAGGGAAGTTCTGCGGAAAGGTTTTTGTAATACTGGTATTTTCAGTAAAGAATTGGCCAGTAAAAATGGTTGTTTTACAGTCACAGAACAGTACTTTTCAGACTAAAAGTTGTCCAGCATGCAGAACTGTTGCAAGATTTCAGGGCTAGTTGTATTTGGGGAAAATCCACAAATGGAAGACAGGACAAATACATGAAGCATTAGTTGGATACTACAATTTATTCCAGTAGCTTCATGTTTAAAGGTGATATACACAAATATTTTCATAGAGATTTAGGAAGGTTCAAAATTCATAAGGCATGCATGCTCCTTATGTAATTTCAGAGTTACATTTTCAAGGTGTGGGGGAGGATAAAAACTGAAAGCTTCATTTCAGAAATAGTTAACAGGGATAACATATCACTTAACTTATTTGTTGGCACATTTGTTTAAACAAAACACTTTTAAACCCCCGAGGAAAACAAGCAAAAGCAAAAAAAAAAAAAAAATACTGCACACAAAATACAGAACTGAATAGTCTCATGTTTTAGCCTAGATTTTATTTTAATGGGATTAAATTATGATATTCTCAGGGGTTCAGCTAGATACAAAAATGCTGTGTGGTGTGCAGTTCTAGCAGCAATGTACTAACAAATTCTCTGAATTACACAATCAGCTGTTTTATACATTAACGCACACCAAGAGAAGGAACCACCATGATTTTCCCGTCTCTGCATGGTGGGGGGTGTGTTTGTTTTTTTCCCCCAGACCATGGAATGTAGCTAACATTCTCCCTCTGAAACCGACACCCCTCCATACACACACTGCTCATTCCCTAATCCAGCAGGGAGGAAGATCAGAACGTCAAGCATCTCCTTGATAGGAAGTTCCAGTTCTGTACGAAACCATGGAGCGACAGGAAATGCAAGAACCTTTGTTCCTTTTCTCCCTCCCTATTCCCAGCTCCTTTGAAAGCCAGTTGTATTAATTCGTTATTACTATTGTATTTTCCTCCCTCCTCCTCCCACTCTATATTAAGCACCAGAAGCAATTGACAGAGGCTGTTGGTAGAGGTACTTCTCCTGGAAACTCCATCTCTGCAGCTGACGCGGCAGCCTCGCTCACACAGCTCCCCGCACCCAGCCTCCTGCTGCTTCTCCTGCGAGACTTTTGTTGGAGGAGGTGCGGGGGGGAGGGGGGGGAGCAGTTGTGCTTAAAAATCGTCTGCGTGTCTGAGGTCTGTTCAGCCCTGTAGGTAGTGTGTCCGGCATGCGTCCCTCCGCCAAGGCGTACACAGGCTCCCCTCGAATTCAAAGGCTCTGATAATGGCCAGTGCCTCTGCCCCCGCGCCCCACACACCAGTGCCCTTAATGACAGTATTAAAAGAGTACGAAGTCATCATCCACTGGGGACAAGAGGGCTGGGAATGTGAGATTTCCATTCCAGCCAATGCTCATAAGCGAGGTTGGAGGAGAGGTAACAAAAGCCACAGCCAAGATCGGGTTTGGTGAATGACCGCGGCTTGGGGACGGGGGTCGGCTACAACGAACTGGTTTTGGCAGAAGCTGATCATACAGATCCTCTCGCTCTGTGGCTGGAGAGACACGTCGCCTAAAAGAGTCGTAATTTGCAAAGCCTATAAGATCTGCACCACCTCCAAGAGTTTTCCACCAGGAAACAATCATAGCCTACATCGTCATCCTTGACCAGAGCGTGTTCTGAGGAGACGGGAGAGAGAAATACCAGATCAGATGTCAAGACGCGACAATCTGAATGAGAGAAAAATGTCTCATAAAAATCTCAGTAAAACAGAGGGAGGTGCTTGAGGAGACGGCCTTAAAAACCATGAGAGTCTCGCTCTTGATGGAGTCTTGGTAGGATCTGTCACAGCAAGGGTCCCCCGCCCCCGCAGCATGGCTGCTGCTTCTTTTTTTTTTTTTTTTCTTTTTTTTTTAAACAAGATGGTTAACGTGGAATTTAACTGCAGTAGATAAATTAAACCCACTTAATCGTCTTCAGCCACGAGGACTCACAAATGGATCTGCCTCATTAGAGTTGCTATATAATACCCCTTTGTCTACGAGCTGGCCAGACAGCAGTTCCCACAAGAAACTGAATAATGGGAGAGACAGGCCAGCCGAATAGGGTTACCCCATTTGCAGCACAGACCTCGAAAGGCCATTTTGCTAGAAGGTTTACAATGCAAGGATAGCTAATTCTGCAAAACCCGCAACCTCATTTTTCATGGTCACTTTTTCTCGATCAAAATTTGGGAGGCGAGAAGGTTGCCCCCACCGAAAACATAGGTTTAGTACCATTAAAAAAATAAACCAGTAAAATTCTCTTTAGTATAACAATGGCGTAGTTACCAGGATAAAAAAAATTACATGGAATTGGAGGGGTGTGTGATTTATTCCCTCTTTAAATTCTCCAATAAGAAAAAATTAAGATCCTAGCAAAATATTATGCTATTTAAAACATTATTTGAGCTCGTGGGAGAGGAATGTCCTGGGGATTAAATCTACAAACATCCTGGCTTCCTTGTGTATATTGCAACATCTCTGAATGCCTTTGTTCCATTGATTCTGATATGAGCTTGATTAATGATGGAGAGATCTTTCTGACTTGTCCCTCTCTCCACACCCTGCTCTCTGGCGCATGCGTGAGGCAAAGACAAAGGAATAGGTAATTACAGTACAATTTCATTCATTTTGACTGCAGTATTGCTCTGTTAGCAAAGACAACCAATACCATGGGATTTATTCACACCCACCTGATGTGGTAGACTGGTTGTGTGTGTGTGTATTGGTATTAGTCCCTAAAAACACAATAAAGACATCTGTAACTTAGTTGCGAGAGAGTCCCTCATTGTAAATACATATTGTAGGTGAGGTGATCCTTCCCTGCATCATAAGGGGTTGATGGAGAGAGAGAGAGAGAGAGAATAAGGCAAAAAAAAAAATTACATGGACATGTAGTCTTGACTGGGGGGAATAAAAGATCTGTTGGAGTACAGAGAAAGCATTCGATGCATATTCATGCACATTTATTGAAATACAGGCTGCATTAGGAGAGGAGGGTTGGGCGCGGGGGACACGTCTGGTTTGTTAGCTGCAGCCCAGACAGAACTAACGCTGCTAAACCTCCAAAAATTTGCATAAAGCATTGACAAGACTGGGGATTAAAATTGTTGCCGCGTATGCTGTCATTTTCAAGCACACCCGTGATTGTTAAAGCAATAAGCAAGCTCTTTTAGTGCCTAATCAAGAACAATCACATTGTTAAAAGCTACAATAGGCTAACTGGCTGAGCTTCCATTTAAAAGGATTTAGTTCCCAGTTAGTGAGGGTTTGCGTCAAGATTTATATTTTAATCAAACACATTCCCTATCTCGTCCTATTCCAAAAGCCAAAATGCCCCACAGGTAAAACAGAAAACCATCTTTCCAAATCTAGGACATTGCCCTAGTATCAGCTATATGTTATCTCGCTATGGTGTCTCTTCGCCTCCTCCCCTCCATGTTCTTAACATGGATTCATTTTCTTCTCTATGTGCTTCATTTCATGAGTAGGTTTGGAGGGGTGTTGTTTAAAGCAACCTTCCTGAGAAAATTCAAGCCACTAAAAATTACGCAGTATTACAAACACCCTGTTCCCCCACCCTCTCTCTCTCTCACACACACACACACACCACAAAGCGTGGTAACAGGCATTTCAAAGTAAGGACTGGATTTTAATCCATTTTTGAGCCTCACATGAATTCATACGTTCTCCCCCTTTCGAGGAATAGAACCCTTCACGGCGTGCCTGATAAGAGATGGGTGTTAAAGCACCTCCCAATCTGCTATTCTTTCTCCACTGGAGCGGTTTAAAAAAATAACTCCTTTCCCCACGTTTGAGACAGATCTAGACAGAAAAGAATCAAATGCAAAGCTCGTGGTGTCGTCCACGGAAATGGCATAAGTGAGACGCTGCTTCTTACCTTTTTTATATTTTCCTCTCTCCCCTTGTGTGTGTTTGTGTGCTCTGGTGTCACAGGGAGAGTCCTAGGTAGCCTAGCGCCGCTTGGCTTGGGCTGAGTTGGTGTGTGGCTCTCCCCTGCTCGCTTGCTGGGACTGGAGTGACTAGTGCTTGTTGGAGCAATGCCGCCGCCGCTGCTACTGCTGCTGCCTCTGCATTTCTCTCTCTCTCTCCCCCCCACCCCACCCCACCCCACCCCCCTCTCTCTCTCTGTGACAGTCTGTGGGCAGTTCAAAAGCCACACGCACTCTCATTTATTTATTTATTTAAGAAGCTCGTAGGCAGGCGAGGTGCTTGCCCACGCTCACGCGTAGGGGGCGCACTGACCCAAGGTTTTAAATATAGGCTTGCACGCTAGAGGAGGATTTGTTGGGAAGGTGCATAACCCTCTTTTTCGTGTAAAATTATAGGATCCCAGAAAGGATCCCGGCGGTGGGTTGTTTGGATCCGAGGAACCATTCCTCCTGCCCAAAGACATCTCTAACAGCCCGTCTCCCTCTCTCGAGAGAGAGAGAGAGAGAAAAGGTGGGAGGCAGGTGCCCTTTGCGAGGAGGCGAAGCTGTTCCTTTCCAGCAGCAGCAGCTCCCACGCCACTTCCAACACAGGATTTACATCTTGGAGACATCAACAAAAGAGCCTTCCACCCTGCGCTTGTGCGGCAGACCGGCCAGCAGCTCGCAGGGGCACACGCCGATCAGCGGACTCCTAAAGTTAGGCGCAGCTCGGCAAACCTTCGCGGGAGGTTGCATGGTGATGTTGGGAGCCGCGATGGGTCCGTTCAGTTGCAAGCTGGGCTGCCTGCCTCGAGTGTCACCTTTTCTGGAGGAGAGTAAAGAAGCCCGGTGCGAGGGGGCATCCCGGGGAAATGGGGAGAGCTCTAACCAGTCGTGTATTCCATTAACAAGCTAAGGACCAGGTCTGGCCTTTAAAGCCCACTCGTTTCTCAAGAGAACGGAGAGGATTTTACTCCATCGCTCCCGCAGTTGACGAGCTAGCCCGGAGATCGCAAGTTTCTGTAAGGTCTGACCCCTCGCCACAGTTCCGGTCACGTTCAGAGCTTGCAGCGACCGTAGGGCGATCCTGCCCTCGGATCATACCCCCTAGCCCCTCACGAAAACGAAGGCCACACGCCTTCTGGGAACTTCGGGTTTCCCCAGGACCCGAGTTGGGGAGGGGGGGAACAACTTTATTTACAGTTAACGCAGCTGTTTATTTGATTAATGGTCTACATATCAGTGAAATTGCTACCAAAAAAAAAAAAACCCAACCCTATTTACCCGATATTTTTATTTGCAGCACTTTGACGCCCTCTGCGCCTTAAAAGAGGTCAGGACAGTTTGTAAATACAAGTAACGGGATAGGATTAGGTACAGCGTTGATGAGTAGATCTTGCGATCTAGTGAAAGGGAAAAAGAGTCTTGACACCGTAAATCTGGATCCGTTTCACTGAACAAAATTTAAAAGTCGTGGCTGGGGCATCTCCTCTGGGGGACTGACTGCTTCATAGTCACGCAGTGGAGTTGACAGGTATGCCAAAACTTTGAAAGGGAGCAAACCAAAATATTTTCTTCCACTGACTTGAAGGCAAAAAGAATAAATATCTGAGTACACCAGACTAAACTAGCGGGTTTGCTGCAGGGATAGGATTTTATATGCAAGGAGACCTACTTCTAGTGAACTCTAATACAGCGGGACTTGTTTTATAACGTAGTAAAATGAATTGTTTCTGGGAACCACGAGGTACACGTTGTGGCTATTAGGAAAGTCTGATAAGTTTAGTGTCAAGTTGAATGGAAGATGTCTGGAAGAGGGTTCTACTTATATGTATATACAGCCCCCCGCCAAACACCTCGTACAGAAATCAATAGACCACGCTGTTTATAGAGGAGCGCCTAGCTAGCAAACTAATGCAGTTCTCATTTTCCTGATATGAATACTTTGTAATACAAAAAGAAAAGGAGTACTGGTGACTAACCAATTTATTTGAGCGTAAGCTTTCGTGAGCTACAGCTCACTTCATCGGATGCATCGAATTTGTAATACAAAGAATTACATAAATACACTAGACTGGGAGAATTAGTGAGCACAAGCCAAAGCTAACGTGATAGCTAGCACTCGAGTATTATGCATAACATATTGTCTATATTTCAGGAGTAACGACGAGCCAGGGTTTTTGTAGAAATTCAAATACAACGGTCTGTGTGCGACATGCAAATTTCCGCTTTCAAATTTGTCCTTTCAGGCTAGCTAATCTGCCTCTTTCAGTATGCAATAGTTGATGCCATTCCCGAACATTTCCAAAAATGGAAAGCGTCAAGAAATCCACACGTACTGTGTTGCTGGCTCGCTTTCATGTCGGGGACAGCAAGCCCCAGAGAAGGCGTGATTGGAATATAGATCCACAAGTTACCATAGAAACTAGAGAGAGAGCCTGCATCGGGATTAAGAGCTGCAAATTCACAAGAATAGGGCTTGTGGTTTCCTAGTAGCTGTTCTTATCAAGATAAAAAATGCTGCCTTCTTCCTATACAGTGATTAAATGGTTTTATTAGCTTAACAAACCTCGATATTCAAAGTCTTACCATAAATCAGTGTTTAACTAATGCCACCCTTAATATCTTTAAGCCTGTAAACCAAGAACAATTTAGTACTTGTAAAAATGTCTTCTGACAGCTTCCAATGTGTACAGTTAAGGAGATTTCTTACTAACCTTTAAACCTTTTTCAGACAGTATGAAGGCATTGCAGTATACTCTCTCTCTCTCACACACACACACACACAGTCTTCCACCAAGCAATCATTTGCAATTTAGGTAGGGTGAAATGGCAAAATACTGTAATGTAAAATGGCTTTTTGACACCTTTCTGCATTCATTTCCATTCACTGCAGAGCCTTGAAACCAGTCTGTTTGGTTAAGGGAGGCTGGTTAATTGGTAACAAGAGCTGAAATTTAGGATCATGTTTCAAAATGAGAAGGGATTTTCCACCAAGTTAAAGCAGCAGTTCCAATATAAGTTAGGTTGGAGTTAGGTACAATGACACTGCAGGAACGGTTATGTTGACAAAGCAGACTAATATTCTCCTAATGCCCAGCAGAATTTGTCAAGAAAGAGAGTGAGACAGCATGGTTGAATTTGGTGCCCGATTGCAAGGGCCCAATGTTGCTTTTCTCCACTCTCAAACATTTTGAGGTGTCCACTTTCGGGTGTATAGGGCCACTGTTGCTAGTGCTCACACACCTGTGTGTTCACCTGTGGCACCTGAACCAGAGTGCAACTGACTTGAGCCTGATCAGTTTCACCATTATTGCCCTGCTGAGATTCTGGAAGCACACCAGGCAAGAGTGACATTAAACAAGCTTGCATCAGTTACCCTGCTGCTGCACCTGTTTTGGACATGCCGTGTGCAGAAATCTGATGTTGAAGTGGGGTGGGGAGGGAGTGTGTATTAGATGGACAGGGAAACAAAAGTGAACTGCTTAGTTTTAGTGAGAAAATTACAGAACGAAAAATACTCAAACAGCCTCTTCTGAAAGAGATTTGGCCCTCAGGGTTTCATAAGAGACGTTTGATCAGATATGCTTATTCACATGGAGATCAGAAAAAGTAAAGTGGGGAGACTGAGGAAGAATTGCAGTGCCTTGCTACAATCCTTGCACATCATTTACACTCATCTATATATATGGGCAAAAACATAGGGTTCAATTCCCCTTTGCCCTCCATTTTGTCTCATCAGTTATACTTGTGCAGAGTGCCAAATCAGAGTAGTCCACTCAGAATGGTGGTAGCAATTTACATTGGCTTTGCACAGGCATAAATGATTATGCAAGAAGCAAGGCAGAGGAGAATCAGGCTCACAGACATTACACGTGTGTGTGTGTTTGTTTCTCCAAGTTATTTTTCAGTAGGATAAATACCATGTCCACAGGAGTACATAACTTCTGAACAGACTGATTTGAAGGTTGGTAGGTGGGACTCCTGCCTTCATCAAATCAGAGCACCACTAGTTCTTACATGCCTGCACATTCATGTATATGACCCTGAATCTACTTGTGATTTTTAGGGTTAACAGGATTCGACCATATATACACCAAAGGAAAATGGAGTTATGAGCTAATATGCATAGTACTTCAAACTATTCCTCCTAAAGGCATACTGAACAGAGGAGAAAATGGAAGTCTGAAATGAAGTAACTTATTATAGGAAGGTTTCTGGGGTGCTAGTGCAGATATGTATGTAACTGATATTTACATTGTAAGTACTGTATCTCTCTCAAACACACACACACAATGGCCCTACACACCGAAATCTCTTTCGTGTATCATAGGCAAATGCATTAACAAACCTGTGCAGTCTGTTTAGCCAAAGAGGAGCGATTTTACTCTAAAATAGGGTGAGCAGATGTCCTGATTTTATAGGGACAGTCCCAATATTCGGGGCTTCGTCTTATATAAGCGCTTATTACCCTCCACCACCATCCTGATTTTTCACACTTGCTATCTGGTCACCCTACCCTAAAATGTGTTAAACTGGCCAGAGTCATGTCAAATTCATGGACCTCTCAACATCAGCAGGGTGATGACCTTACAGTTATTAATAAATAGCCTGAGATACTATAAATATGGAGAAAAAGCAAAATACTGAATTTTGAACTAGAACTCCAGATTCTTACGTTACAATTTGTGCAATGTCCTCTGCAAGCCCTGGGTCTTTAGAGAGGGATTTAAGGAAAAAGTTCTTTAAGAAACTTTCTCATCAGTTATAAGAGGTGTCAAATTTAAACTCTCTTACTTGATATGGTGTCAAACTTGTGTTGTGAGTTATTGGCAAGGGGATCCATTTTCCAAGTCAGATGGATGCCATTTGGGGGGTAGTATGCTTTAACTGGTATATTACATAGAAGCAATTTCTCCAGAGTTGTTAGTATTCAAATCTTTATTTCTCTCTCTCCTTCTCCCCAGTGTATTTTACTGAGCAAGCTGGTTAAAAGAGCACATAAAGAGGAAATGACTAATGGCAGTGACAACAGAGAAGTTACCTTTTTTTAAAAAAGGACGGGAGAAACATGGTTTTGTTGTGATCCAACCTCCCCTGAGAAGAGTCATCATGCCGTCCCTTTCACCTCTGCACCATGTGAAACCTACATCCATCGCTAGATTCATAAATTGTATGCTTAAGGCAGGCATTGTTCAATTAAAACAAACAAGTTACCTAACTCAGAAGAGAATCTAGGTTATTCAAGGAGTTACAAAACATGCATTTGGCCTATGTTTCACAAAGTGATGTTCTTTACTTTTCACCTGGGATAATTAAATCCAGTGAGCAGCCAGTCCTTAATCAATTTTGGTTTCAGGTTCTCATATGCTTGCAAAAAATTCTCATGAATAAACAACAGGTGCATTGTGAAACATGATATGCTGGCCAACAAGTATAATTCAATAGCATTCATTATTTACAAAATCATACCATTTAAAGAGAAGACAGATGCCTTACATAGCAGTAGTGACTGTTACAGTCTTAGGGCACACTGACAAAGTAAGCTCGATATTTTTTCCAGGCTTGAAGAGATACTACAGTTCATAAGAATACACTCTTTATGAACTTCAGAATTTTAACAAATGGTTGTGTTTCCTGAGGACTTCATAAATGTCAATGTGCACTATTATCTACACATGCCATTTTCTTTTAAAAGAAAAAGGCAGTATGTATCATAGGAACTAGGAACACATAGGAGGGAGTGTTCAATATCAGAGTGCTCCAGAAGAGAGCAGAAACCATGAATACTCCAAATAAGAATGAGGTAATATCTTTTATTGAACCAACTTCTGTCGGTGAGAGAGACAAGCTTTCAAGCCACATGGAGTTCAACAGAAGTTGGTCCAATAAAAATATATTACCTCCCCAACCTTGTCTCGAATATCCTGGGACTGACAGGGCTACAACTACAGTGCGTACCCCAAATAAGAATGACATTCTCAGAGGAGCTTAAACTGAAAATGGATGTCAGTTTCTCTTAAATCCCTTGCTTCTTACTGCAAGGTTGCTCTATTCACAGAACATGTTTAAGTGTTCACTTCAGGATATCACTATATATGATATCATGATGCAAGGCATATGATTTAATACAGTAAAATTGTGATTGTCCAAACCTCCCTTTTCTAAGGAACTGCCTGTTATATGGCTCCCTATTCATAGAATATCAGAGTTGGAAGGGACCTCAGGAGGTCATCTAGTCCAACCCCCTGCTCAAAGAAGGACCAGTCCCCAATGTTTGCCCCAGATCCCTAAATGGCCCCCTCAAGGATTGAGCTCACAACTCTGGGTTTAGCAGGCCAATGCTCAAGCCACTGAGCTATCCCTCCCCCCTATTATGCTACTGGTTCTCCCAGTACAACTCATGTAATCAAGTTTTATTGGGTTTATTATGTAAATCAGCCAACACTGGCTTTTAATTTTTAATCAACCCACTATCGTTAAACATTTGTAAGTTTATCAGCTGCGACCTCTAGAGGGTGCCCTGAGCTTCGAGTTTGGAAGCTCTATTTAGGCTCACAGAAGGTCAGTGATGTTCTTTTCTTCAATCTGAATTCAGAATCCCACAAGGAGTGGGAGAGATGCTATCTTGGAGTTCCCCAAATTGTGAGACACCTTGTTACCCCTGTCTCAGCAAAAGGGGGACTTGCTTGCACTTAGCTCCCTGATACTAGCAGTCTGTCAGCCATCCAAACAATCTCCACAGAACTCCGCCAGCCCTTACTTTGCCTTGCAGGTTAACAATAAGTGCACCCCATTCCCTGAACCCCTCTGAAAGTGTCCCGCTATAGTATCCAGCCCATCACACACACACACACGGAAATTACCAGGTAAACTGTCCCCAGAGAGACTGTGTACAGTACATGTCTGGCACAACTCAGTGTCAGGTCTTTTATAACATTACAGCACTGAAATATATTTATAGTGGAATACTCATAAGTTTATTATCAAAGGTTTAAGTTTTAAGAGACAGCGAGTAAAGATAATAAGTGGAAACAGAAATGGTTACAAATATAAAACAAAACTTATAATGCAATCCTAGCCCTACACTTAACAAGGATTATGTTTCCTAATTAATAAAGGAGATTTTCTGCCAAGGATTCAGTCCTTGAAAAAGCTGTTGATTTCCAGTCAAAGTTAGGATCCAAACTTCCATGAACGGAACACCCCACACCCTTCAAAGGGTTTCCCCTTTGTCTTACTTGTCTCCCAATTATAGTTCAGTAAACCTTTGAAATGCTTTCCTGTTGTTTGTTCTTTGGTGAACTCTTCCCTGTTGGAGGGAAGCTTCCATTGTATTGACTTACAACCAGACAGAGATATACATCTTATCTCCTGCCTGAAAGAAACCTGTTTGTCAGCTCTGCTTGGGGGACAGTTTCTAAACCTATCATCAGTACCTACATATTACTCCTTATGTATCATCTGTGCATACATCTCACAATAATTATGAGGATCAGTCTGACATAAGCTTTTATTAGATACCTCACTTGACCCTCTTTGGATAAATACTATGAAAGCAATGTGTTGGGTGTAGTGAGTTTATCAGGTCTCTCAAGAGTTGCTGACAAAGAACAGTGCTCATTTTGTGTGATGCACTCAGACAATCAGATAATGCAGAGAGTGACACGGTCGTAGGGAATCTAGTATAGTCTTACAGCAGTACACCCACCGCACAAAGGGAGTGGGGGGGGGACAAAGACTAAAGAACTTCAGGGATTTGTTCCTCCCTCCTGTACTTCAAAATTAGAGCCCTACCAAATTCACGGATGGCTGTGAAAAACATGTCACAGACCATGAAATCAGACCTCTCCCATGAAATCTAGCTATTGGTGGGGCACAGCTGGAGGCACAGCTGGGGGTTCCTACTGTTCGCCAGGTTCCAGCTGCTAGTCTTCCTGGCTGGGGAGGGATGGGACTTCCACTTCCCCTGCATGGCTGCTCTTCATGCAGGGAGATCATACCCACCTCTGGGTACCTCCCCCAGCTACAGGAAGCTCTGTGGCTGTGCTGCCTTCAGAGTCCAGCTCTGAATAGGGCCCTATTCATAATAGAAGCAGACACAATGACGGGTTGGAGGGAAAGATGGTATCTCATAGGCTGAATAATCACAATTGAATAACCTTGGGGGAAATGGGCAGGGAGAGCGAGGGAAATGGAAGCTAACACACCTGGAAAATTAAAGACTAACGTGTGCTGAGCATACTGCTGGGGGGGGGAGCATGACAAACCAAGGAGAGGCCTGGCAGAGCCAATAATTGCCTCTTTACTGGTTTTGCAGGATAGTTTTTTTACTTGTTTTCCTTTATTACACCTGGGAAAGCTACTTTTCTCAGCTAATTAGCTAGAGGGCATAACTGAGAGCATGCCAGGCACTTGCTTTGTCAATTAGCACTCCATCTTCTTTAAAGAACGATATGCAAATTGAGGACACCTGGCCAAACCAAACACAAACCCACGCTTGCAGGCCACTCTCCCTTCCGTAACCCTGCTACAGTCTAACTTCTGACAGTCAGCACAGCTGGGACAGCATGGATTGCTTTGCTCATAGCCCCCACTCGCTTTCTTTGCTACAGCCTAATCTGCAAAGGTGCTGTAGTTTACACACACATACACTCCACTTGCAAGTAATGGAAGTGTGGAGGGACAGGCAGGGGTCAGCAGGAGAAGTGCTAGGGAAGCCTTAGGCTACATGGTTTGTTTTCAGTTACATTGAAAAGCCACTGGTGGCAGCTTAATGCCCCCTGGGAGCTTTAAGAAGATGCCAAGAAAATACAGCTGTTGCCTAACCATAATTGGGAGAGAGTGCAGCCTTAGTCTGCAGCACACGCCTCCTGGAGCTTGCATGCTGAGGAACCACTGATGAGCAAGCTTACCTGAAACAGACAAACAGCAGTGCTAGGAGGTACAGATGTCCGGGTGAGGGTGGATAGCAGGCCCTGTAATAGGAAAGGGAGCTCTGACTCTGCTGCCTATCTCTCATACAGCAGCTCACTGGCCTTTCCTAAATCCTTTCCCATCAGTCCACTATTTGCCCCGCTGCCCAAGGCCCCTCCCTCTACAAAACACCCTACCCAATTTGCAGCTGTCCTCCCCAGCCAACCCCCACCAGCCCAGCCACAATGGAATCCCCCAATCCTCTTTGCCAGTCCTTTCCCACTCCCATTCCCCCAACCTATACACCCTGGTCACTACCCCAGTCCAGCAGTCCCATACTTACTCCAAACCCCTCAACTCTTCCCTCCAGGATTCATCATCCCCTTTATATCTTCAGCTCCTCCTTTGGAGAACAAACCCAACTCTTTGTTACCTTGTGCTCCCCCTTCTCACCGTAGCCACTTTATGTTTCTGATTTTATACTTAGGCTGTAAACGCTTCCAGGCAGAGCCCTTCCTCTGCTCTCACCCCCCTTGAATTGCAGCACATGCCAGTTCCTCATGAGACCCCTTATCACCCATCTTCATCCACACTGAAGTCCCCTGAGGTCTCCTTCACACCCCCGTATGCCTATTTCCTGCCTCTCCAGTAATAGTTTTCTTTCCTCTCCTCTTTAGTGAATGTCTCCTCATGTCTTTGATCAGTACTGGCAATCAGTGGCAGGGGCTTGCAAACAGTGACGGTTTCTTCCCTTTTACTCCTCAGTTTCACTCTGTGGGGAAAGAGCAGAAATGCCTGGCAGAGGTCAGCAAAAACAAAGAGATGAACGAATGTCCAGTGGCCGTTCTTCCAGATGTTGGAAAGAGGGTAGCGTGGCAAGAGAAAAAAATCGTTCCCCTTCCGATTAGATTATGGGTGATCAGAAATAAAAACTAAAAAAGAAGCAGCCCATCACCGTTCCAAGCCAAAACTGTGCATCTGTCAATTCCGACAGCACCATCTGCCTCAGCGGCCTGGCATCTGGAAGATCCTTCATTCTGAGCAACTTGCAAAGGCATTTCCACGAATTGGCCACAAGGGGGTGCTTTCAGTTCATCATATGCTTCAGGCAGAAGCCTTTACTTCTTGCTTCACCGAAGGAAAGGTAGTCAATTCTCGTACCATTTTCACTCATGCTGAGATTTCCTTAAGTAATGATGACCATTTTTCCTTTTCCATATGATGATCAACACTGCACTGCTGTTGGGATTTCAAAGGTCAATGCACCACTCCTAGTAGTCTGCCACTCCATTTTATGAAGAGGATTTTAAAATGCATTAAAAGTCCAATTCACTGTTGACCTGCACTTCATGCCGTCATTTACATTGGACTGGGAGTAAAACCCTATTCTAATCTGATTCCATATACACCTACTTTGCACAAGTATACCTCATTACCCCACATTCAGGACACTGATGAGTGGGGGCCCACAAAGCTTAAAGTATGGGGGAGGTATTTTTGAAAGCTTTGTACCTGACACATTTTGTATTTTTTAGTCATTACTGGGGCTTGTTCGTAAAGCAGTGGGGCTCAGCCTTAGCATAACAGCAACACAGTTCATAGCACAATGTGATTTTATAAGAGTGTTGCCTGCAAATTCCTGTGAAAAGTTCTTTGGCCCAGATCCTCAAGGGTATTTAGGCTCCAAGCTTCAATGGAAGTTAAGAGCTTTAATACCTTTGAAGATATGGGCCTTTGCCTTTCTATATGTTTGTAAGTGCTAAGCACATTTTGGGCACTATTCCAATATATATATATACACAAAATTCCATTCTATTTAGGTTCTTATATCACACCCATGAGTGGTATCTGACATCTAAGTAATTCCATCATAAATCTCTCCACTTTATTACACAAACACTCGATGACTGATTGACAGGCCAGAGGAAGGAGTATGTGATTTTTATTAATATAACATCAGAAAAGTCTGCAGGGACTGGCCCTATTTGCCTGCTCCATTCCTGGAAGCAGAATGTTTACATATACAAGTATCCTTGTTCCAATACGGCTAAAGCCCAAATTCTGAAAAAGAGCACACAACCTGAATGTGTGAGCCACTTAGGTCACACATGTACTTGGGGCTGAAGAAGGCAACCCTCAGCCCCAGTCTGCTGTAGTGGACACCCTGTGGTTACTACTGCATAGTGTGGACAGGAAGAACACCCATAAGCTGCTGCTACTGCCCCTCTACATATCTTTGTAGGCCAATAGATCCACAGTTTGTGGAGCAAACGACCATGCCCCAGTGTGTACCCACAGGCCTGGGCCCCATCCCCTTTCTTCCCCACCCCTCCTTCTGTGCTCCCGTGGACTGCTCTTCCAGAGTGATTGGCTTTGTGCCATTCAGGAGACTGCCATGTTCAGTGATGTGGCCTCTCTAGATTCAGGTCCATATCTAGGGTTGCCTACTTTCTACTTTCTGAAAACTGGACCTCCCCTGCTCCACCTCTTCCCCCAGGCCCCACCCTCTGCCCCACCTCTTCCCTTTAGGCCCCGCACCCACTCACTCCTCCCCCTTCCTCCGTCACTTGCTCCTCTCCCTGGCCTTCCTCCTCGCTGGATCCTTTCCACCTCCTTTTCCCCTCCCTCCAGCTGGGATCCCTCTGCTCCAGGGCTGGGATGGGAGATGCAGCCTGATGTGAAGCCTGCTGTCTGCCTGCCCACGAGATGCAGGTAGGAGTTGGCCCCAGCTGAGCAGGGGCTGGCATGGTTTGATGACCCAGTGCCTCTCTCCACCCTTGGTAACCAGACTTCTGGTGCCAGGTCAGTATGTTTGACTGGACCCTGACAGGTTCCCTTTTCAACTGACTTTCCGGTCAAAAATTGGACACCTGGTAACCCTATCCATAGCCCAGTGGAACCACATTTGTTCCACTGTTCTATGGGCCTTTCATAGTCCCTATATAGCATCAAGGCCCTGAATTTGCAAACACTTATGCTCATGCTTTACTTCATGCACATTAGCAGTCCTGCTGAAATCAACGTACCTGTTCACACGCATAGAGTTAAGCAAGGGCAGTGTTTGTAGGCCTAAGTGATTCAAAAGATCTGATTTTTGTAGAATTCAGTACCCAAGGGGGAAAACAAGGATATACCATACATCCACCTAGGGAGGAAACCAGCACAATGATTCATACTCTGGAATTCTGATTTTTGGTTTTAACCAATAAAAACCAATAAAACACCCCAAAACAAAAAAAAAGTAATTAAATCAGTGTTTATCCAATAAATAGGAGCCTACCAAATGCACTGTCCATTTTGGTCAATTTCACAGTCATAGGATTTTTAAAATCATAAATTTCATGATTTCAGCTATTTAAATCTTAAAATTCACAGTTTTGTAATTTTAGGGGTCCTGACCCAAAAAGGAATGGGGGGGGTAACAATGTTATTGTAGGGGGGGTTGCGATACCACGACCCTTACTTGTGCACTGCTGCTGGCAGACGTGCTGCCTTCAGAACTGGGCAGCTGGGGAGAGGCGGCTGCTGGCCAGGATCCAAGCTCTGAAGGCAGAGCTGCTGCCAGCAGCAGCGCAGAAGTAAGGATGGCATGGAATGATATTGCCATCCTTATTTCTGGACTGCTGCTGGCGGGGCACTGCCTTCAGAGCTGGCCAACAGCCGCCACTCTCTGGCCGCCCAGCTCTGAAAGCGGCGCAGAAGTAAGGGTGGCAAAACCATGATCCCGTCCTCTGCAACTCCCTTTTCGGTCAGGGCCCCCAATTTGAGAAATGCTGGTCTCCCCCATGAAATCTGGTCTTTTCTGTGTTTTTATCTGATACTATACAGATTTCATGGGGGAGACCAGATTTCATGGTCCGTGTTACGTTTTTCATGGTTGTGAATTTGGTAGGGCCCTACCAATAAACACAAGAAATAGTTAGTTGTATCTAAGGGATAGTCTACACACTGCAGAAATGCTGGGGGTGTGATTTCTAAAGGGCATTAATGTGTTGTGCATTAATTGATCTATGTAGACCCTGTTGGTGTACACTAAAGGTTCCCTAGTGTCTTTTAACGTAGTTTGGTTTGAAACAGTACTACGTTAGAGCACACTGGGAAATATTACAAAGAGATTACTCATTATAGTATATACAAAGATAAAGCCCTGAAAAACTCTGATTTTTGGACCTCTACATAAAACTCAAAAATTGCTAAAAAAATAAGCTCCCCTGAAATGAAATGAATAAACCCTGGAAAACAGAGCCCCTATTCATAATGGTAGGGTAATTATTACAATTTACTAGCAATGTTGTTATATTTGAAAGTGCAATCTGTATTCAGGGGACTAGATTTTTCATGCCCCAGGCGTGTACGCATGCTTACACATTTTTTAAGGGTCAATATATTTTGGGTCTGGTTTTCTTTTTATTTTCAAAAGCTTATTGTGGAGTAGTGTGGAGGATAAATACAAATCCTAAAACTGCATAGGTTGGGTTATGTTCAGGTATACAAAAATGACTGCAATTCATCACATGCAGAAACAATCCAGAACACCTAATGGGATGATGGGCCCGAACCAAACTTCCATATCGGAACACTTCTGAATACAAAGCCAAATTCTGATCCAAATAATGGAGTGAGTGGTATGAACAAAAAATGTGGATCCAAAACACCCTTGAACATTGTGGTGGCTGACATCTAGATCCCAAGATGCTGTGGTATTTCTGAATATATTATGCTTCTATGTAGTTATTTAGTCCATAGTACATGGTAAAACAAACAGCAACAGGAAAAAAATGACTAACCAAATCCTTTTGGACTTGCAAAATTCATAAAAGTTGCAGTATATTTATTTAGCATATTTAGAGAAGACCACATTATTCTTCCTTTCTGAACAGCAAGAGAACTTCCTTCTGCATATTTGGAAAAAAGACAACGATATGTCCACGCATTTTGAACACCTGTCAGTTAATTGGCTCTTATGGTGGGCAGCTTCTCCACTGCCAATATTTAGGCTAGCTCCTGAAGTCCTGGTTCCATTTTCACTTAGTTTTGTCTTTATTGGACCCTTTGCCTGAGGAAGAACTGAATAAGGGCTTCAGCCTTTGGCATTTTGTCAACAAAGTTCCTTCCAGCCAAGAGTTAAAGAATGATCATGTCCTGATGTTGATCATAATCCTAACCCCACATTATACATGACCTGATCCTGCATCCACTAAAGTCAGTGGCAACAGTCCCAAGAATTTCCATGGCACAGCTCCATATTGATTTATTGGATGAAATCTACTATCTACTTTAAGTATTTATATGGCCCCCATCATCTGAACACCTCACAATTTCTAATGTATTTATCCTTATACCACCTCTGTAAACTAGGGAAGTTCTATTATCCCCTTTTTACACATGGAGAACTGAGGCAGGCAGACTCAGGCCTAGAGGCTCAAAGATATTTAGGATCCTAAATTCAATTTATTTCAATCAAAGATAGGAGAGTAAATACCTTTGAAGATGTAAGCCTAAATGACTTGTCCAAAGTCACATAGAAAACCTGTGGTAAAGAAGGGACTTAAATCCTTGTTCTTTAAGTCCTAGGTTAGGGCCTGAACCACTGGACCATCCTGCCTATCTAGAAAGTAAAGTCCCCAACTGGAACACCTGTACTCTCAATGTAATATTAATGAGATTTGAACCATAATCCAAAATCCTGTTAAAACTGATGTTGTTTTCTTAATGTAGATTTTGCACATGTAGACTTCAAAGAGAGTTGGATCAAGACCTTCCTGTATAGCTACCTTGTGGACAGCATGACCTGTTCTGTATTAATAATAAAAGCTACCAAGTATAATTTACATGCTACTGAGATCAGTTTTTGAAAAAGTGACCTCTAATTTGGGTGCCTCCATTTTGCAGCGTCTGCCTTTAGATATCTAGGGTGAAATCCTGGCCCCATTGACACCACAAGCAAAACTCCCATTGACCTCAATAGGGCCATGATTTCACCCCAGAGGTACTATGCAGAAAGGATTTGGGAATAAGATCCCCAGGAGCGTGATTCTCTCCATTTGCATCTCGGATGGTCATTTCCACTTGTGTAGACTGAGTGTAAAACTAATGTAAAATACTACCACTGAAGGGAGTAGAAAATTCTGATTTGACTGCATTTTGAACAGATGTGAGTGACTAAATAAGGTACAAGGCACTGAAGAACCAAGCCCTAGAGCCCTGAACATCAGTTCTCTGAATGGTCATTTTGCACTATTAAAACTGCCCTAAAGGGTCAGCTAACTGTTCCCCTAATATGGCCACTTTACATCACCCTCTCCCTACACCACCCCTTGACTCAGGGTGCTTTGGAGGTGGCTTGAGGACAGGGAAGAGGGGATGAAAAAGGCCAGTAGGGCTGCAACTGGAGTATGATGTGTTTTGCTGATCTCTGGCCAGTGGAATGGTCCCTAAAGAAAAGGTCTAACCAGCATAAATTAGAACAGCTCTGTGGCTCGTCTATCTTGCATCAGGGTTTTGTTCAAACCCCAGGTGGCCATGGATTAAAGCATGAGCATGGCACAGCTGGGAATTGAACCCTAGGAATCAAATTAAGCTAGCCACCCAAAAAGGAAGGCATATAAAACTGAAGGAGAGATTTTAAAATTTGGGCATACGTGACTCACCCAAAGTCACATAGAAGCTGGCAAAGCAGACAATGCTGACTGTCAGTCCTCAGCTATAACCATTAAACCGTGTCAAGAAAATACATTATTCTGTAATATAGATTGCTCCCATGTGGTAATGGAATTCTCATTTGGCAAATTAACAGTCAATAGTTATGAGACACTTCTGTTAAATGAAAATGTTGGCAGAAGATTCTGAAGAGTATATAGCACAATGGTCACGAAAGATAGCTGTCTTCTATTGACCTTCAAACTGGGAGACTTGAGTTTCAACAGGGACATTGGTCATTAAGGTGTGGTTGCATACAAGTTAATTTGCTATCTCCCATGAAGTAGGATACATTCCCACAGTGGTGCACCAAGGATTTAGCCACAGGACTCTCGTCTGTGTTATAGGGAGACATGCTGTCTGGCTCCTGAGCCCTGCTTTGAAATGTTACCCCATTTTGTTCGAGATGTCTATTTTCATCTCTGTTTATGTGCTAAGTTTAGTGACCATGGAGGGAGAAAGAACTTAAGCTTTAAAGAATCCTGAAGATGTGTATTACCAGCTGTCTATCTCTGACTGAGTGAGGATCTAATTGTTATACCTTTTGCCTATATTAGGTGACTTGTGTGGATGCCACAAATGAACGAACATATGGGAAAGGCCTAAAATATATGGCAGGATCAAGGCTGTTTTCAGTATTAGATGTGTTTGTGTTATATACACAATAGAAATGACTATCCTGTAGCTATACTGCAAAACTTCAGAAAGGAAATGAGATAGAGGCCAGTGGTGTCTGTGGAAATAGAGAAACAGATGATGCACTCAGCTACAGTGAAGAGACCACTAAGTATCTACTGCTTGAGCGATTAGAACTTGCTGACCTGCATGCCTGTGCATCGCAAAGGCAGATGCTTGCTTGCCCAGTGACACAGATGGATTTATAGGGAGAGACGGGTAACAGCCTTCATGGCAGGCACAAGCTGCCAGCACCACTAGGTCCCTCAGGCAAGGTCAATTGATTGCCAAGACCATCCAAGCTTGATTTTGAAAAATGGCAGCAAAGGTTTCCATTTAGTTGGTTTAAGAGAGAGATGCTGGCAATGAAACTATGGATACAGGACTAAGAAATTATGGCCTAATCCAAAATCCACTGAAGTCACTGGAGGTTTTTCATTGTCTTTCAGGCCTGATGCAAAGCCCATTCAAGGAGCATTCTGTGTGAACAGAAAGCATGAATAACAACATTCTGTAGAGATCAGGTTTCAATGTCACTGGACTGTTCACGCAACGCCAGTAAAAAATTGCTAATTGTGAGCCCTTCTCTACTTCTTCAGAGAGCTACACACAGAGGAGCTGGCATCAGCTGGGGACAGCAAGAGCTTAGGCTCAGGAGTCTAGGGTTCTCCTGTCCTATATGCTGACTCACTGTTAGAGCAGGTCAACATTTTCCCAAGTTTCAGATTTGGACGACAAAGTGTCACCATCATGGCAGTTTGTGACAATACTATCCAAATTTTCAACCAGCCCTACTTGGTCTATAATCTCAATTAAGTCATTGCCTGTGCCTCACTTTACCAGCTTTAAAATGAGGTTAAAAGAGTTATAAATGGAAGGTGCTTTGTCTATATTAGATAATAATGGTATTCTGCACAAAATGAATTCCAAAGCCTAAAGCTGAGCTGTTTATATTAACAATTTGAAAGTTAAAAGCAAAGAAATTTGTTAGCCCAGTATACAGGTATTCCTGAGTTAACAAGAAGTAGCCTCCAACAGCTATTACACAATAATTAATATTTTTAATTTAACTTTCCAAATTGAAATGAAAGAAGGGGGAAGAACTACATAACACAGAATGGCTCTACATCTGCAGAAAGGTAAAGTGTTTCATAAATAAAAGCTTAAGAGATTCCTTTGCCTTCGCCTTCACTCTTCCTTCCTATTGTCTACCCTTCCCTCCCTTATCATATTTCTCCTTCACTCTCTTTAAGTCAGTAAAGCTCTTGTCCCCAGAACTGGTAATACACATGTGTTTATACTGTGTTTCAGCATTATACCAGGAGAGTGTGACGCTCCCTAAGGGTACCCAGGGTTGTGAGGCACCTCAACACCACTTGCCCTTAGCTTGAAGCAGCCTTGTCTGTGTCTACTGTGGATAAGCTTCCTGAAACCACCAGCCTCTGGCAACACAAACACTACCTTCTAGGCCTCCGCAGGCCTCGCTTTCTCTGTACATGTAGTGATAGGCACACAGCAACCCCCAAGTGCTCTGAGCATTCCCTGTAGTGTCCAGCCCCTTATCTGCTGAACACTGACAGAACTACCAGGTCTGCTGCTCCTGAAGGAACAGTACACTGCAGCTTACTAGTTATACCTCACAACTCAGCCCCGCTGAACACACAGCATTTAGATATATTTATAGTGAAAAGAAGAATAAGTTTATCATCAAAGAACAGAGATTCAAGTCAAAGTGAGTGAGAATATTAGAAACAAATAGGTTTTATATAAAACAAAATCATAACATGCTTTCTAGAGACAAAACTTAACTAACAAGTTATCCTCCTGCTGAAGAAGCTTATCTCATCCAAAGATCTCATCATTTTCAACCAAGCATGGCTGAGATTGCACTTTCATGAAGCAAATCTGCTATCCATTTACCCCCTAGGTGGGGAATGCCCATTGTCCTCTCTTCTCCCCCTCCCACCCAGATATAGTCAAGGAAACCTTTGGGATGCATCTCAAGATACGGCTCTCTCCATTTTCACCCCTGCTGTTTTTCTCTTCCTGTAAGTTTTTTCTGAAGTTCCCACAATCCTTCATTTGCATTCAGTTCAGACTGGTGATAGGAGATCCACTGTGAATGAGACAATACTCAATTTATTCAAACAAACAGGTGGATAAACATCTCTTTGTCTGATAGGAAACGTGTTTTTCACCATTGCTGGTGACCAACCTTCCAGACACAGATTCTAAGAACATATTTTAGTATACATACACATAACTCTTTAAATAGTGGCCTTACATACATTTCACACTGCTATCAATGACTAGCATGACACAGACTTTTATTTAAGACCTAACATGACATTATTTGGTGAACTAGAATGAACACATCAGACTCAGGAGATTTCTTTAATCCCTCGATAATCCCTGGCCAGTTGGCATTAAGAGATTCTTGGGTTACAGAGAGGCTGAGTCTGCAATTCTCCCATAACACAGATACAAATGTCTCCAGTCACCACCTGACCACTTTGTTGTTTTGGTCCCCTCTTCCCAACTTTCCTCCTTTGTCTCTGCTGTCTTCCTAGAGCTCTTTGTGGTGAGGGATTCATTTATGCATATACAGCACTTGGTTCATTGTGGGTGTGACGGGTTCGGTTCCAGGGATCCCCTTGGGACTGTCATCTGATGTGCTGAAATTACCTGTGAGCCTGTTTTCCCTGCCAGCTTGGGACTCCAGAACCTGTCTTGTTGAGCCAGACACTCTAGCCTGCTGCAACACAGACTCAGGGTCTGGGTCACGCCCCCAAAGCTGCAGACTTTAACCAAAAACAGCTCAGCAGGTTATCTCTCCAGCACCCAGACACCCAGTTCCCAGTGGGATCCAAACCACAAATAAATCCAGTTTACTCTGTATAAAGTTTATACATTGTAAATTCATAAATTGTCCGCTCTCTGATAGAGAGATATGCACAGCTGTTTGCTCCCCCAGGTATTAATCACTTACTCTGGGTTTATTAATAAACAAAAGTGATTTTATTAAGTATAAAAAGTAGGATTTAAGTGGTTTCAAGTAATAATAGACAGAACAAAGTCAGTCACCAAGCAAAATGAAGCAAAAACACACAAGTCTGAGCCTAATACATTAAGAAACAGATTACAGGTAATATCTCACCCTCAGAGATGTTCCAATAAGCTTCTTTCACAGACTAGACTCCTTCCTAGTCTGGGCCCAATCCTTTCCCCTGATACAGTCCTTGTTAGTTCCAGCAGATATCTTAGATGGTAAGCAGGGGTTCTCCCATGACAGGCAGCCTCTTTTTTCCTACTCCACCCCCTTTTACAGCTTTGGCACAAGGCGAGAATCTTTTGTCTCTCTGGGATCCCACCCTTCCTTCTAAATGGAAAAGTACCAGATTTAAGAAGGATTTCATTATCAGGTAACATGGTCACATGTCACTGTAAGACCCCTCGTCTCCATTCCTCATGGGCTGGCCCACGTGTACATGGGAAGGCTTTCAAGTAACTAAGGCCACTGACAATTAATTGTTTCTGGAGCACCTTTAATGGCCTCCACTTTAATATGTTTACATCAGTGATACAAGTTTATATCTTATTCTCTTAACTCCAGATAGAGAAATAATATATGCAAACAAACAGGATGAACACACTTAGTAGATTACAAGCTTTCTAATGACACCATACAAAGGGTATTTAGCATAAAGCATATTCCAGTTATGTCATATTCATAAGCATATTTCCATAAAGCATATGGAGTGCAACATCACAGTGGGCACTAGCAGAACTAAATAAATAATAGGCAAAAGCATGACCCTGACTACACAGCCACACAGAAGAGTAAGGGGTCATAAAGGCCCAGCTCCTCAAAGGTATTTTGAAATCAATGGAATTTAGCAACCTAAATACCTTTGGGGATCTGGGCATATGGGCTCCCTGTATCACCAGTAGACACACAGGGACATGAGTTTCCATGAGGCTGTTACTCCCCATCCTGTGTAATTGGCTTTGGAGCAGATGGCTATGGGTGAGTACTGAGAGGAGTCTTGGCTCTGCCTTCAACACAGCCAAATTAGCGTAGATGGGGAAAATAATCTGCCCTAGCTATAGGGCTAGCACAGATCACTTTGTCCTTAGAGTAAGGGAGAAACCAGGGATCAGAATGTGACTCCAAGTCTCAGTCTGGTCCCTGGTCTGCTCCTGGGGAAGCACAAATAGATCCTATCCCTTGCCTAGAGCCCTCCAGTAGTAAGGGGGCAAGGGGGATCTTTAATGCTCCAGCATGCTCTGTACAAGTTTCCAGTGTGTGAACACTATGCCCTGCCACTAGAGGTGATACATGGTTAATGCTGAGAAATGCCAAGTCATTCTGGATAGCTGCAGTGGATTCATCATCGAGCAATTCAGCCTTGGTGTTTGTGTAGTTTGATGGTCTAATCTGCCCTAAACTGTAATGCAAACCATGTAGGAATACTGGCTACCCCAATACAATCTACTGACACATGGATTTCATTTTCTTGCTCTGCCTGTGCTAGTTTGCGCAGCTTTGTGTGCTTTTTATTTGTACATGAGTAAAAAGCAGCATGTTTGTAAGAAGGAGGCAACATAGGATTTACAGGTTAGGGGGTGGGGGTGTTAATGCTTGTGACAGCAGTGGATTTTTCTGCCTTGGGAAATTAAATCCCCTATTTAAGCATAGAGCAAGTACAGCAGGGGTAGCAGTACACGCTTCCCCGAACTGCCTTGCCAAGTACCTTGACCTTAGGCCAAGTCTACACCACAGCTGTTACAGTAGTACAGCTACAGTGCTGCACGTGTACCATGGTAAAAGGTAGGGTAGATGTTTCCTACACTGACGGGAAAGGCTTTTCAGTTGCTGTAGTTAATCTACCTCTCCAAGACATGGCAGCTAGGTCGACAGATGAATTCTTCCATGACCTAGCTGTGTCTACACCAGGGTTTAGGTCGACCTAACTACAGCACTCGGGGCAAAAAATTGTTCAAACCCATGAGCAGCATAGTTAGGTCTATCTAATTCTTAAGGGTACACTAGGCCTTAATTTAAAGGAATTACCTCTAGGGGTGAGAGAATTTTAGTATCCACTGTCCATTTGATCTTTGGCCTTTCTGCTGAGACTATCAATGGTGATGTAGGCTACTGTCCACAAACTGGACTGAGACTGTCAATTCATTTCCCTCAGGCCACTATACAGCCAACTGATTGTAATTAACACTCAGTCACTGTATGCCTAAATCAAATTTAAAAAGAAGGCTAGAGGGCAAAAGGTGCTGAAACTAGGGAGATTGGGGGTGCTACAGCACCTCCGGGCTTGAAGTGGTTTCTATCATATCCAGGATTTACAGTTTGGTTCAATGGCTCTCAGTGCCCCCACTATAAAAATTGCTCCAGCACCCCTGCTAGAGGGGAATGGCTCCATAGTCCACTACCAAACCTTTCAACTCTCCAGACCCCACAAGTCTCTTTTAAAGACAACCTGCAAATGAGTTTAAAAAGTTGGGTCTGGATTTTTTTTTTTTGGGTTAAAAAAAAAAAAAGCAGAGAAGTTTTTCAAAACAAATAGTTTTATCTTTGGGTCCCTAGGAGGTACAGTAATACAAATAAGTAACCATCATAATATTTTTATCGCCTTAGAAATATCAAGAATGCCAAGTACAGTCAGCCTTTGATTTACCGGAGGTGTTCTTGAGAGCCTTAGGAGATGTGTATTGTGAGCACCTACACCTTAACGGAAAAGGTGCTGAAACTTTAACAAAGCCCATTTTTCTTCCACACTGTTAGTTGGACATTGGAGTTAAGTAGAAAAATAGTGACTAAAAGTCTTTTCCCTCTCAACTGCTCAACTCTCAGTCTCGAGGGATAAATAATTTATTAATTCTCTAGAGTTTTCAGGATAGGTAAGACCTCAAATTCTATCGTTTCTGTCTGTTACATACACACACAGAGACAGACGCACACTCTCATACTTCCTTTCTAAGCCCCTCCCCACTTTTGCTCTCACCCCACCCCTTTTGTTCAAAACCAAATGAAGAAACCTTGCACACTTCTTTATCCATCATAAAGAAGCAAAGAGGGCACAAACTATTTTTCCTTTTCAGGACACAGCTAAAGTTTAGGAATCTTTCATATTCTAACCACAAGTATTATATCAGCCAGTTACAGGTGTACACTACACAGGCAAGAAAAAGTGCACCTGCCTGTCAATTTTTAGCGACAGCTTGGAGAGAGGCGCATACTGTACTAGAGGGGAATTTGGAATCTGCCTTCAGGACCCAAATTGGATTGAAACCTAGTTACTTGTTAGAATATAATTAGCTTTCAACCCACTCACACGGCCATATAAACTCTGGCATTTTAAATGGCATTTCCCCTCCCTCTGGTCACATTAATAGAGAGAGAAAAAATCCAGGGCATTATTTTTTCAAAGTGGTGTATATCAGAATTACTGCAGCTGGGAAAAAAGGAAGGGCGGCAGTGGCACTTGCTAATCAAACCAACATCAATCAGCTCTTTTGAGGCTCCCTCCTATAATGCCACACACCTGCAGCAGCCTGGGTTTGTATAGATATATTTCCAACAGTTATTATGAAGCAGAATGAGTCTCTCTAAGGTGCTTGTGTGCTCCCCATTACTGTAGTATCTGGGTGCATCACAACATCCCCTTGAATAGGGAAGTACTATTATTCCATTGAACATATGGGGAACGGAGGCACAGAGAGAGAGAGAGAGACTAAAGCTTGGTCTACATTTAACGATTCCAGTAAAATGTAAGTCTATTTGGGGTGTGATTTTTTTTACCGGCATAGCTATACTGGCAAAACCCACGAAAGTGGCTGCATTTATATTGGTATAAAAGCAGTTCCCCAAGCCAGCATAAGCCAAATCAGTATAAACACTTTTATACCACTATAAGACCCTCCTAGTGCAGACAAGGCCTACATGTCTTAGGTTCCATTTCAGAAGTGACTTCGTCACTTAAGAGCTTACGTGTCTTGCTCAAGGTCACACAGGAAAGTGTAGCAGAGCAGTGACTCCAGATCCTTTGCTAATGCCCTAAGCATGGGACCATGCTTCCCCTGTAAGATTCAAATCTCCTTACCAATGATATTTTGGATTGCCCTTCCCCAGAATGTACTGACCCACCGGATGACTGCCAGAGAAAAGAAATACAAATAAATGATGCTAATCTAAAAAGCTGCCAGCATCTTTCTTTGCTTTTTCATTTCATGTATATAGTTCTTTATTCCCTTCCGTCCACCTCTATCTTTAATTCCAATCCTCTAGATTTCTGGTTTTCCTCCTTTCTGTTTGGTTTGCATTCCTTACTTTGTCTCTCCCTCTCTTTTTTTTCTTCTTTTGAAAATAAAAATCTTCCCTTTGTTTCTGGGAGGAGTAGCTACTCCTTTCCCTTTCATAAAATCATAGAATCATAGCAATGTAGGGCTGGAATGGACCTGGAGAAGTTATCAAGTCCAGCCCCTTGTTTTGAGGCAGGACCAAGTAAACCTAGGCAATCCCTGAGAGGTGTTTGTTCAACCTGTTCCAAAAACCTCCAAAAATGGGGATTCCATAGTGTCCCTAAGCCAATTCCAGAGCTTAATTATTCTTATGTTAGAAAGTTTTTCCTGATATCTAACCTAAATCTCCCTTGCTACAAATTAAGGCCATTCTTTCTTGTCCTACCATCAGTGGACATGGAGACCAACTGATCACTGCCCTCTTTATAACAGCCCTTAACATATCTGAAATCTGTTATAAGGTCCCCACAGCAGTCGTCTTTTCTCAACACTAAACATACCCGGTTTTTTAAATTTTTCCTCATTGTTCAGGTTTTCTAAACCTTTTATCATTTCTGTTGCTCTCCTCTTTTCTTTCTTAAAGTGTGGTGCCAAGAATTGGACACAATACTCCATCTGAGGCCTCACTAGTGCAAAGTACACAGGAGGTAATTATCCTACCCTCTTACATATCACACTCCTGCTAATATGCCTGGGGAAGTTTGGTATCCAAGCCCAGCACTATTGCCCAGCAGCAAGTCTCTATGGCCAGCGGTAAGGAAACCTGCTCCCCCACCCCACCCCACCCCCATTCCACCGGGTTCCAATCATTTCCTGCTGTGTTCGCAGCACCCTCCAAAGTCACAACAAGGATCAGCTTATGGACTTACAGAGGGGGTCCTCACTGATCTGGAGACTTTTCTTCTTAACTTGTGGTCTCCACAGGACCTTCAGCAGTTCTGCACTGGGGATAGGTCCAGGCAGTGTGGAGCGCCGATGGCCTCTCTGAAGGAGCTACCAGCATAAGACTGCTCCCTTGCTCTGCTTGCCCTGACTGAGCTGGGCTGCTCCCTTTTGAGCTCAGCCTCCATTGTGAGCATGTCCAGAAGGTGTAGCTGGGCTGGGCCTTCTAGGCCCAGAGATGCTCGCTAAACCTTGGTTTCCTGGTGTGGGACTTATACCCCCTCCCCCACAAGCTAAGAGCCTGGGACGGGTCTTCCTCTTGCCACACAGACCCCTCCATCCTCAGGGGAAAAAATGGCATTTTTGTGAGCATCTCATGGGCGATGGAGTACCTGGAAGTCATAGGGTTCCAGGGAAAGGTACCACATCATGAACCAGGTGTTGGTGTCTTTCCTGGAGTTTAGCCACCACAGGGGTGTGTGGTCTATGATGAGTAGAAAGGAGTTCCCTACAGAGATAATATCGAAGTGCTTCTATGGCCTACTTCACAGCCAGGGCTTCTTTCTTGATCATCGAGTAGTTCGCTTCCCAAAGGAACAGCTATGTATAGGATCAGCTGTTCTTTTCCCCAGCACAGCCCCCAGGCCCACTTTTGATGCATCCATTTGCAGAATGAATTGCTTTGTAAAGCCGGGGTAGAGGAGAAATGGCCCCTGGACTAGCTGGTCTTACAAGGTCCTGAAGGCTCAGTTGCAGGCCTGCATCCACTGCACCTTATTGGGGCTGGTGCCTTTCAGCAGATCGGTAAAGGTGGCAGCTATTGTGGTGAGGTCAGGTACAAACCACCTGTAATAGCTGGTCAAGCCTAGGAAGCGTCGCACCTGCTTTTTGATTGATGGTATCTGTCATCAGATGGGTAGGGATTTCGGCCACCATGACAACACAGGCTTTAGCATGCACTGTACAGGCAGACCCTAAGTATGCACTCACATTGCAAGCCTGCACTGAAGTCCATATCACACATCTTCAATGCTAAATTTAGCAGCGCAAACTAGATTAAAGCTAGCATGCGTATGCCAGCCTATGCTGCGATCACACACAACTTCAGTGAAGACATAGCCTTCGAGAGATGGATAGTGATAGTGGGGAATACATATTTTGCAGGGCTCTGAGATGACATGCTCATGCAATAATATTCGGGACAAGGAAAGACAACTGTCACTTGTCCTCCAGCATACAGGAAAGGATAGTACCAACGCTCATGCTCTACCCGCTGAAAAGAGATGGAAAAGAGAATACAAGGCTTCCACCTGGGAAATACTGACTGTTGGACTCTCTCAGCAGCATGGCCAGACAGAAGACTGGGTTTAAAGGAATCCACATATACCACTGTCTCTTCCGCCTGAGAAAGATTTTTTTCTTACACAAAACCCAGACAAAGTTTTAAATTATAAACATGTCAAAGCTAGTGCTGAGTGATCATTCCTAAATACCACTGCAAAGCTTATAATTAGTATTATATTTCTAAACAGTTTTCATTTTTTGCTACTGATATTTAATGTAGGAGACTTGAGGGACATATAACTGGGCCCTGAAAATATAACCAAGAATAGTCAAAGGTGTCCACAGCCTACAGCAGTGACTCTCCAACTTTTTTACTGGTGACCCCTTTCACATAGCAAGCTTCTGAGTACGACGCCCCTTATAAATTAAAAACACTTCTTATATATTTAAGACCATTACAAATACTGGAGACAGAGCAGGGTTTGGGGTGGAGGTTGAGAGCTCGCGACCCCCCATGTAATAACCTCGCGACCCCCTGAGGGGTTCCAACCCCCAGTTTGAGAACCCCTGGCCTACACCCATATTACGATGGGCTGTGCATGGCCTTGACAATCTACTCCGCTCTATAAAGGGTCTTATATCACATTCATCTGAGTGTCTGAGCATCTTCCAGCAGTGCATTAAGCAATGTGACTAACAGTCATGTTTGTTCTCCCATCTAATAAGCTAAGCATTGTCAGGGGAGGAAAGTGCTTCCATGCAACACTACCAAGGAAAAGCCAGGTGCTGCTGAACGTAATGTTAGTGATTCAAAAAGTGGCACTCTTCACTCTGACGTAAGCCAGGTCTATACTTATGGCTAGATCAGCACTACTGCGATCAATACAACGGTGTCTATTTAGCGGGTCTGGTGAAGATAAGCTAAATTGATTGCAGAGCACTCTCCCGTTGACTTCTGTACTCCAACTCACCGAGACACGTAAGGGAAGTCAGCAGGACAGCGTCTCCTGTCGACACAGTGTGGTGTAGACACTGCTGTAAGTCGACCTAAGCTATGGCAACTTCCGTTACATAACTTACGTAACTTAAGTAGTGTAACTTAGGTCAACTTACAGCCTCTTTTTGAAGGGGACATAAAACTGAAAACCTAACAACTCCTGAGCATTAACGATCCAGCTGAACATTTGGATGTTTACCCTAGGGTCCCACACAAATTTGAATTTGAGTAATTGCATGTACCTAAACTCCCCTCTATATGGAGCTGATATTCTCTATTTCCTGTCTTTAACCTGTTATGTAGTGATTCCATGTGCCATGAAAGAGTCACCACAGTCCACCCCAAGAGTTAGAAGCACTTCAGGGGCTTTTTCTCAACTGGTGTAATTAACTTCACCCCTTGACTCCACTGGTACCTTTATCAACTCCGTCAGCTGAGGGGCTGCGCCAAGCAGAGCCAAGTTTCCTGACTGAAAAGCTAATGGGCCAGTTACGCCAGTGCAAATTCAGACTAACCCAGCTGAAGCGAGCGGAGGTGTTATTGGGGGTTTACTCCAGTGTAACCGATGCAGAATTTGGCTCAGTCATTTAGCAAGAGCAGCACCATTTTTTGTAACAATAAACCCGGTTACTTCAGCTTTCATTCTTAAATGGTTCTGTATATTATCCGATATCGAGAAACAACATTGCAAAGGCACAAACGGACTGATTTCATTTAAATGGATGGCATCGCCAAAGTAAATGAGATCAGAGACTGGCCATAAGAATGGGTTGTGACAACAAAAATGAGAGCATGTGCATTACTAGAACTGAGACCCCTTTAAATTGAAAAAAAGAGAGAGAGAGAGAGAAAGTGAAGCATATGTGACTTATCCACTGTCTTTAAGAAATTAGGGCCTAATACATTTATATTTGTTGACATTTGCTGTGCGTGTTAGGCTGGAAGTATACTAACAGGAAATTCCATTCATGAGATAAGCAGCTGTTCATGCCAAAAGCTTCAGCAGATCAGGGGGGCAAGAAACTACTTTATACAACTACTGGTTTAATGAAGAGTCAGCATTCCATACTCACCCAAAGGAAATGCTTTGAGGGCAACTTTTATGGATATGTTTAAATCTCATGTGCTTCTGAAAAGGACAGAAGTCTGCCAGTTGTTTGTGAAACAGGAATGTATTTTAAAGGTTATGCTTTCACCACAAAAATCTCAAGCTGTAGGCACTTTGAAAGGCGTAAGAAACAGCCAGTTTTGCAATGTTGATTTTTTGTAAGTGGAGTATTACAAATGTGGGGCCAGATCTTGTCACCAGTGTTAAAGTTGAAATCCCCAGGGATATTAACGGTGATTTCTGCTCAGACACTAGTGCTACAGTATGGCGCAGAACTTCTGTAACTCATTCCAGTAGACTACTGAAAAATTCTGGTAGAACGATCCTTTAATGTTACCTTATGCAGTTCAGTAGAGTTCCTCAGCTTCAGGTCTGTTGGCTCAATACATTTTAATTGCATTTAAAGTAAGCTTACTAGTGAAGCAGGAAGAACAGAAATTTGTTGCCAGTTATGCACTGTAGTTATGATAAGTTTATAAGACGATATCACCATGCTATGAAAAGATGGATATTATTCCAATTTTAAAGATGGGGAAGTGAGGCACAGAAGGCCAGATTTTTAACTGTACTTAGGCACCTAAAGATGCAGATGGATTCCAAGTGGTATTTTCAAAGGTGCCTAGATACCTAAATACCTTTGAAAAACAGGCCCTACATTGCAGCTGGGAATGAACTTGGCTGGCTCGTCTCTATCTCTACCAGTGCCCCAACATCCACACTGCTAAAAATAGCATGCTATCTCAAGCCTTGCTTTCGCACATCTGTCTATCCAGGGTGGGAGGCTTGCTCCTGGATCCTTGAGAGGATAAGTGACTTTCCAGGAACACACAATGGACCACATTCTCAATGGGGGCAGTTAGCAAAACTCCACTGAAGTCAAGAGCTATGACAACTTACATCCGTTGAGGATCTGACCTGGTGAGTCAGAGGCAATTTTGGAAATACCCCAGGCCGTCTGACTCTTAGCCCCACACTGAATTCAGTATAAAAATTCTGTTCTTGTAATACACAGTGTGGATCTTCATTGCTTAGTCTGCACACATTGTCATCATGAAACTCATTCTTGGCAGTAAAAATTCTGGTGCGGATGTCCAAAATATGCAATAGAGCTCACTCTTCAGTCCAGATCCCAGACACCAGAGAACACAACGGGAGAGTCAGCTGTAGAGAGTGACAGAGTCAACATGCAAAAATAGGATAAATTACTGTAGGATCTATATGTTCTATTTGTAGCTGAACAAAGAAACATGAGATCCCTGAATTCCTCCTGGTGGAAAAAAGCCCATAAGGAGCCTGGCATTCACAGAATCTTAATCCAACAACATATAGACTTAGTAAACCATGCTTTCCACAGGAAGTCAGGAGTGATTATTTTAAAACCAAAAAATCTTTAAGATCCAAATGATAAAGAATGCAGCTGGACTTCAACCAATCTGGACTTAAACCATGTTTTTTATTAAACACGATGGCCCAAATTCCAATATTTACTCTGAAGGTTACATTTACTCTTGACTTCAATAGAGTTATTCTAGATTTATACTGGTCTAACAGTGGAGTCTGGCTTACTTTTGTATTTGTTCTCACACACACACAAATTAGAATAACCAAAGGAATGCTAATCAGTTGTAAGTTGGGTGTATGTTCAATTTATTGTGACATTTCCCCTACAAGAATGCCCAGTTTGCAATCATGTACAACAAGCATTTGGTTGTTCAATCTGAGAGACTGCGAGTAGAGAGGAAGATACAACAGAGTAAAACAAAAACATCAGATTTTGAGCACTGTGAAATATATATTGATGTCAGTAGAAATACTGTATCAAATTTCCTGGTATTTTTGTCTTATGAACTTATGGCTAAATATTCACAGGGCCAGAATCTCCTGTTGATTCTGGCTCCTTTAATCTCTTCAGCTGGTGCGGAGCTGGACAAACCAGTTATGTTATTCCCATTTCACCGTCCCCCTGCCCCACCACGCCACACACACAGCCTGGCATAAGGGACAAGTTGGGTGCAGGAGAAGGAATGGCTAGAGGGCTACTGAGCTCCAGCAGTCCTCAACTAGATAGCCCATTGGGGCCATTGCCAGCTGCCTTTTGTGTCTACACTGTGTTTTAAACACGGGGCAGCAAGTCTCACAGCTCAGGTCTACAGACTCAGGCTCACACTACAGTGCTAAAACAGCAGTGTAAATGTTGTGGCTCAGGCTCCGAAACCCACCCCTCTCGCTGGCTTTCAGAGCCCAAGTTCAACCTCTACACAGCTCGTTTTAGCACCGTAGTGCAAGCCCCTGTCTGTACACCCAGACTCTGAGACTTGCTGCTGTGGATTTTAAAACGCAGTGTAGATATACCATAGCTGCAGCAGATCCTGCAGCCACAATGGCCTCCTTTCCAGACCTGAATTGGCTAGTCTCAGGAGATACAGGGTACAGCTGAGATCCTAGACCACAGCGTGAAGAGGAGCAAGATTTTCTGAAGCTCTCTGGTCTCAGTGGTAAATACAATACTGCCCCCTTAGTCTCTGGGCCACTGTTTCCTCTAAGCTGTGCGCACACAGATCCTAAACCCCGCGCACACAGCGAAACACCGAGCGCACAAAAATTTGCACAGAAGAAATTTTTTGCACACACGGCCTGTCAAAAATTAGAGGGAACATTGCTCTGGACTCTGGTAAGCTTTGCACTATATTTCCTAAGTCAGCAGTTCTCAAACTTGAGCAATCCGAGGACGCCCATTTTGATTTAAAAAATTTTTGCAGCCCCCCCTAAGCTCCCTGCTCAGCCCCAAGCCCTGCCTCCACTCCACCCCTTCATTTTACCACCATCTACAGTTGTTTACTTTTAGTCCCACACTTTCCATAGGTTCTCCATGTTCTGTGTGCCCAAAATGTATTCAAACTTTTCCCCCATGCTGGGAAGCCCAGAGTCTTCCAAATCTAGGAACTTCTTTTCTAAGTCCTTGCTTCTCCTCAGACACTAATGAAATACTATCTCTCCTCTTTAGAGCGGTTTCCTCCTAGCACTCGCTCAATAGCATATCGTTCTCGTGTACTGCCTGTCCTCCCGCCACCCTTGGACTGAGCTGGACCTGTATTATACAGGACCCCACGCCCCTCCCACTGCCAGCAGGCTTTGCTAAGGATTCATAGTTAATTGGAGCCAGCTGGACAACCCGATAGTTCCAAATCCTGGGATAGTCAAACTTTCTACAGATGCATATTGTAAAATCTAGCTTCTCAAAGGGCTTGGTTTTCCTTTCATTTTCCGCCCCGTGACAGTTTGCTCTTTCATCACCAATTTAGTGCAGCATAATGTACTGCGATATTGGAGGATACGCCCATTTGTGTCTTTGAAAATTTCAACCATTTACCCACATTTAGGAATAGTATGTCGCTTATTCACATTTGTTTTTATATTCTGAATGGATATTATTTAGAAATTCAAATATTATAATTAAGAACAATATCTTATGATAGTAAGTATGGGTAGTTAATGTTGAAATCCAGCTGCTATCCTACCCTTCTTTTTTGCATTGCTTATAACTCAAACTCCTTTTGGGCTTCAATTTTCCATGCTTGATCTCAGCCCAAAAGTGATTCTTTTTTAGAAATTTTGAGCAAAATCTGTTGAGCTATTTTTGAATTATTCAGGTGTGAAAAATATACACTTCCCATATGCTCTGACCAGAAATGTGCTGAAATAACAAAAAAATAAAAAGAGAGAGACACATTTTAAACAGCAGGCTGTGGTTTGTTTAGGGGCAGGGGTCGCTTGTTTGTTTATTTGGGGGGGGTGTTTGGTTTTTTTTGTAGAGCTCATTAAAGAAAACTGGTTGATGATTTTTAAAGTTTCCTTCATCTGAATTAGAATTTTTCAATATTTTATAAAAACACATTTTCAAGATTCATGACAGAAGGAAACTTAGTTACAGATTTCCTAATCCACTGACAAAACTTGCAAGTTCCACATGCTTAGTGAGAGCCTCATTGTGCTGCTGTGCAGTTCAGTGAGAACACAATCAAATGCCTAAATACAATTAGATATAACAGGTCTATCTTATTCCAAGAAATTTACAAGCATCACTTACAAAGATGGCAAAAGTTTATATGTTTCCCAAACCAAACAGAGCAAGATTTTTCTTTAGGTGAGGTTGAGGATATGGATGCTGCTAAGCTTCAGAAACAGATTTCCCGCATACACTAGTGCAGCGGTTCTCAAACTGTGGGTCGGGACCCGAAAGTGGGTCGCGATCCCATATTAATGGGGTCACCAGGGCTGACTTTAACTTGCTGAGGCCTGGGGCCAAAGTTGAAGCTCGAATCCCACCATCCAGGGCAGCAGGGCTTGGGCTTTGGCCCCCACACCTGGGGCGGCAGGGCTCAGACTTCAGCTTCGCCCCCCCGCTCAGGGTGGTGGGCCTCAGCTGGGCTCAGGCTTCGGCCCCCCTTTCTGGGGTCGTGTAGTAATTTTTGTTGTCAGAAGGGGTTGCGGTTCAATTAAGTTTGAGAACCCCCGCACTAGTGTCAGTCAACAGTAATTTCACCAATGTAAGAAGAGAAATTATTTCAAGAAAAGGCTCAACTCATACATTGAGCATGATGAGGAGATATGGACAAGGAGCAGAGTAAGGCCATGTCTACACTATCGGTTAAACTGGGACTGCTGCCATCAATGCAGTGGTGTCAATTTAGCGGGTCTGGTGAAGACACACTAAATCGATGGAAGAGCATCCACCTCCCCGAGAAGTGTAAGGGAAGTCAGCAGGAGAGCATCTCCCGTCGATACAGCGTGGTGTAGACACCACTGTAAGTGTATCTAGCTGCGTTGACTTCAGCTATGTTATTCATGTAACTGAAGTAGCATAACTTAGATCAATTTACCATGGTAGTGTAGAACATCTCTAAGAGAGAAGCTGTAATTGAAGTAATATTAATGTGAACAAACAAACAACTGCACACTGTAAGGCTGTTCTAAAATCCATAGAGCCCAATGGAAGTTTTTCTATTGACTTCAGTTGGCTTTGGATCAGATTCTGTTACAATGAATAAGGAAAGGAAGAATGAAGGAATGTGTGAGAGAGATTGTGGTGGGGTTGAGTCATACTACTGGTTAAAACAGAGGTAAATTTGCAGTTGAGATTAGAAGAGAAGTGACCATGGGAGTGAGGGAGTCAAGTAATTCCCAGACAGATGAAGTGGCATGGATGATGAAAGAACCTAATGGTAGAAGTAAAGTCATAGGGGTGGGACCAAAAAAACCCTAAGACCAGGCCAAGAAGTGGCTTTCCAGACTTCAAATAATTCTTGTCTCTCTTTCTTGAACCCTTTCCAATTTATCCACATCCTTTTAAAGGTGTGGATGCAAGAACTGGACACAGTATCTCATGCATCTCATTATTCATGCATGCTGGGGTAATATCCCCTCCAAACTCGTACTTCTCATGACTCAAGCAGGGGGTTTTATGTATCCAGGGTTATGTTGTCCTTTTTAGCTACAGCATCTTGTGGGAAGCTTATGTTCAATTGGCTATCTACCAAGGCCTCCAATACTTAACAGTTATCAGAGGGATAGCCGTATTAGCCTGTATCCACAAAAACAATGAGGAGTCCGGTGGCACCTTAAAGACTAAGAGATTTATTTGCGCAAAAGCTTTCGTGAGTAACAAAACCTACTTCTTCAGATGCAACATCCTTATAAGATACAGTCCCCCATCTTCTAAATGTGACCTACACTCTTTGTTCCTAGGTTTGACTTTGAAGTTGGTTGCATTAAAATGCATATTTCTATTTGCTTTCTGGTTTTGGAGCCATTAGGGTGCACTTGGGCCATGTTTTCCAACTTTTCTCCACAGTCCTGAGGACTAGAAACTTGCTTTCATTTTAAAATGAAATCGCAAATTCTCAAGTAATTGGATGATTCCAGGAGCTGGCATTGAAAGAAAAATGCCAAAAATTGTGAAATTCATGATAAAATTCTGATAGTTGGCAATGCTGCCTTCCTTTGTTTGGGTCATGCATGTCTTTCCAAGGCTGAACATATGACCACTGTGACAAAGACAGCTGAACAGCTGTAAGAGAGAGTGATGGAAAACAGATATATTAGTCTCAGAATGATACGGGCCTTTTTCCCTATGAGCTGACAAGGGGTTACTTCAGATCATCTAGGGACACCTGAGTCCAAGTAAGAGCTGCCTGGGATCTTAAAAAAAAAACAACCCACTCCTCCTCAGGTGAGAGAGAAGGAGGAGAGACAAGTTGCTGCAGGGATAGTGGCAGCAGGGTGAGAGGCTGTTCTCTTCCCTACAGTGGAAATAACCAAACTGAGTGCCTGTTTAGGGGAAACAACAAGGAGTCCGGTGGCACATTAAAGACTAACAGATTTATTTGGGCATAAGCTTTTGTGGGTAAAAAAACTCACTTCTTCAGATGCATGGAGTGAAAATTACAGATACAGGCAAAAATATACTGGCACATGAAGAGAAGGGAGTAACCATACCAGTGGAGAACCAGTGTTGACAAGGCCAATTCAGAGTGGATGTGGTCCACTCCCGATAATTGATGAGGAGGTGTCAATACCAAGAGAGGGAAAATTGCTTTTGTAGTGAGCCAGCCACCCCAGTCCCTATTCAAGCCCAAATTAATGGTGTTAAATTGCAAATGAATTGTAGCTCTGCAGTTTCTAGAGTAGATATGGGACAGAGTAGGCAACAGGATTTGTTACAGGGTTAGTGTTTCAAAAAACTTCAAAAACAGACTTCAAAGAGAAACTGCAGAGCTACACCATCAGAGGACCCAATCACATCAGACACAGCATCAGGGGCTTATTCACCTGCACATCTACTAATGTGACATATGCCATCATGTGCCAGCAATTTCCTTCATGTGCATTGGCCAACCAGACAGTCGCTACGTAAAAGAATAAATGGACACAAATCAGACATCAGGAACTCCTCCCTAGTTATCTGTCAAAGTTTCCACTTCTTGTAAGCTTCCTTTTTGTGTTTAAGCTTCCTTTGTGTTTAAGCTCACCGAAGATTTCTCTGTTCAGCAAATATGGCAGATGAGCAGCTTGGCTGTTCTTTCTGCACATTCGGATGGTTTGTTCCTGCACCCTCAATAAGGCTTCTTTAAAATACAGCCAGCTCTTCTGGACTCCTTTCTCCCTCATATTAGCCTCCCAGGGGATCCTGCCCATCAGTTCCCTGAGGGAGTCAAAGTCTGCTTTTCTGAAGTCCAGGGTCCATATTCTGCTGCTCTCCTTTCTTCCTTTTGTCAGGATCCTGAACTCGACCGTCTCATGGTCACTGCTGCTCAGGTTGCCACCCACGTCTACTTCTCCTACAAATTCTTCTCTGTTTATGAACAGCAGGTCAAGAGAAGCACAGCCCCTAATTGGTTCCTCCAGCACTTGCACCAGGAAGTTGTCCCCAACACTCTCCAAAAAACTTCTTGGATTGTCTGTGCACTGCTCTCTCAGCAGATGTCAGGGTGATTGAAGTCCCCCATGCGAACCAGGGCCTGTGATCTGGAAACTTCTGTTAGTTGTCCAAAGAAAGCTTTGTCTACCTCATTCTCCTGGTCTGGTGGTCTTTAGCAGATGCCCACCACGACACTACCCTTGTTGCTCTCGCGTCTAAATTTAACCCAAAGACTCTCAACAGGCTTTTCTCCAGTTTCACACTGGAGCTCTGAGCAATCATACTGCTCTCTTCCATACAGTGCAACTCCTCCACCTTTTCTCCCTTGCCTGTCCTTCTTGAACAATTTATACCCATCCATGACAGTGCTCCAGTCATGTGAGTTACCCCACCATGTCTCCGTTATTTCAGTCACATCACAGTTCCTTGACTGTGCCAGGACTTCCAATTCTTCCTGCTTGTTTCCCAGGCTTCTTGCATTTGTGTACAGGCATCTAAGATAACTAGCCGATTGCCCTGCTTTCTCAGTATGAATCAGGAGACCTCCCCTGTTGCACCCTCCTCCTTGTGTTTCCTCCTGGTATCCCACTTCCCCACTTACCTCAGGGCTTAGGTCTCCATCCCCTGGCGAACCTAGTTTAAAGCCCTCCTCACTAGGTTAGCAAGCCTGCCTGCGAAGATGCTCTTCCCTCTCTTCATCTGGTGGATTCCATCTCTTCCTAGCAATTCTTCTTGGAACAACATCCCATGGCTGAAGAATCCAAAGCCCTGTCTCTGACACCACCTGCACAACCACACATTTACCTCCACAATTCGATGGTCCCTACCTGGGCCTTTTCCTTCAACTGGGAGGATGGGTGAGAACACAACTTGCACCTCAGACTCCTTTATCTTTCTTCCCAGAGCCACGTAGTCTGCAGTGACCCGCTCAAGGTCATTCTTGGCAGTATCATTGGTGGAAGGGGTAGCGGTCTGAGGGCTTGATCAGTCTCAGCAAACACTCAGTAACATCCTGAATTCTATCTCCAGGCAAGCAGCACACTTCTTGAGTTTCCCAGTCTGGACAGCAGATGGAAGACTCCATCCCCCTTAGGGGGGAGTCCCCGACCACCACCACCTGTCTCCTTCTCTTGGGAGTGGCGGTCGTGGACATCCCTAGGACAATGCATTCCATGCCTTCCAGTCGATGGGGTCTTCATCTGATCCCTTCCCTCAGGTGGCTCTTCCAAGCCATTCTCTGCTGTAGTACCTGTGCAAAGACCCTGAAAACAGTTTCTTACCTCTATCTGCATTGGGGGTACATGAGTTCTCCTCTTTCTTCTTCTGGGGGTCACATGCTGCCAATTTTCTTTCCCGTTCTGCACTGCCCTCTCTGATTCTTCAGCATGCTGTGCCTGCAATACCAAACGCTGACTTCTATCCAGAAAGTCTTCATTTTCTCTGATGCAATGCAGGGTTGATACTTGGGTCTCTAGTCCTTTAACCTTCTCTTCCAATATGGAGACCAGCTTGCACTTCATACAGATGAACTCACTTCTATCCTCTGGGATAGAGACAACATGGCACAGCCTGTGCAGGTCACAACAGCTGATCGCTCACTATCCATGTTGTCTTCCTTCTAAGAGCCTCTTCAGATGTTCTATTTACTGCTCACAGAAACCTGAAAGGCAAAAAGCTCTGTGGGAACTCTCCCCAGGAGAACTCCCAGGCAAATTCCCTCTGTTTGCTTCTCCTGTATTGCCCTGGCTCAAAGCCTTCCCTCCAATCAACCACTCAAGGCCCACCTGGAACAAAGCACTCCCAATTCACACTTCTCAAACAAACAAACACACAGTCAAACAGTCCCCGCAACTAGCTCCAGTCAAACAAATGGTCACAGCAGACAGACACTTGGATATTCACCCCACCAGCTCACAACACGGCCCCCCCTCAATGCAGCACTCACCTTAGCTCCTCTCAGATGGTCCACAGGCAAACTCCATCTGTTTGTTTCTCCTCTGTTTGCAGCTCACTCAGTTCGCAACTGGCTGCTTTTTTATAAGGCTGCTGATTCGAAGCAGTTGCCCTGGCTCAAAGCCTTCCCTCCAATCAATCACTCAAGGCCCACCTGGAACAAAGCACTCCCAATTCACACTTTTCAAACAAACAATCACATGGTCAAACAGTCACACTTTTCAAACATATAAAGAACTGATACATTGCTCATAACTGGTCTGGGAAACATTCCCAAAAGTACAAAAGCCACACACTGGAACTGTCATGTGAGTCAAAACCCTAACGTTTTGGGGTGTTCCCTACCCACCACTAAATTACAGAAGGGATTTCAATATTTCTCCATCAATCCCACTGAAGAATAGGACTCACATTTAACATCTGGGCCATTGGAGGAAGCACAGTCTATAAAAGAAGGCACTGGATTCGGAATCAGAAGCTGTTGGTTGTATTCCTGGCTCTGCCATAGACCGGCTATGTAACTTGGGCAAGCCACTTCAGCCAGATTTTTAAATGCAATGTTACTGTAGTCGTGTTGGTCCCAGGATATTAGAGAGACAAGGTGGGTGAGGTAACATCTTTTGTTGGACCAACTTCTGTTGGCGAGAGAGACAAGCTTTCAAGCTTATACCTAGCTCTTCTTCAGATCCTGAAGAACTCTGTGTAAGCTCGAAAGCTTGTCTTTCTCACCAACAGAAGCTGGTCCAATAAAAGAAATTACCTCATCCATCTTGTCTCAGATTTTTAAAAGTACCTAGGCATTGCAATGCCTAACTGTCTTAGAAGCCTGCGTCTCATTGAAAATCAATTGGATTTAGGCACCTAAGTCAATTAGGCTTTGTCTACGCTAGCACTTTTGTCGGCAAAACTTTTGTTGCTCAGGGGTGTGAAAAAAACCACCCCGACCGACACAAGTTTCACCGACAAAAGCGCTGGTGTGGACAGCGCTATGTCGATGGGGGACGCTCTCCCACTGGCACAGCTACCATTGCTCATTGGGGGTGGTTTAATACTGCCGGCAGGAGAGGTCTCTCTGGTCAGCATAGAGCGGCTACACGGGAGACCTTACAGTGGCACGGCTTCAGCAGTACAGTTGTGCTGCTGGAAGGTCTGTAGTGTAGACAGAGGTGTTGTACCTTTGGTGTTGCAGTGCTGAGTGGAACCACACCTAAATACCTTTAAAAATTTGGGCCTTTACCACTCTGTACCTCTATTTTCCCTCCCTTTGCTTTATCTATTTAGACTAGGCATCTGAGGGCTAGGACAGTCTTTTACGATCCCTAATCAGACCTCTAGGCACGACTGCAATACAAATAACCCTAGAGGAGTATATTATTTACTATTCAAGTAATGTCATAGCATCCACTACAAGTGCTATGAGCAATGTCACCTAGAAAACCACACCCTATTTTCAGATTTGCAGTATGAAAGAAATAATGAAAATACCAGCCAAAGCAGCATGGGAAGAAAGAGACTCCTGCTTCAGATGTGATTTTGGAGCCAGGCTGCTACTGTGACCTTGAAATAATGAATTCTCTGTGTTACAGTGTGTTCAGAGTTCAACCAGAACCTCAGACAATCTCGCTCCACAGCCCAACAGGGGCTGGAAGGTTGTGAAGATGATGTTTTCAGCTCTAGGGTTAGTAAAACTCACTGGCCTATTCAGTGGGTAGCATAGAAAAGGTTATAAATGGCCTCCCTGATAACAGTGCAATGTAAAATTCCCCCTGGAATGGGAATGAATGGAGCATGTCAAGCAACAGCCATCCTTGATAAGCAAGAGAAAAGTCTGTGAAGAAAGAACAGCTCCTATATGAAGAAACTGGTTTAAAAAAAAAACCTCCTTGAACCACAGGTTAGTATCTGGGAAGCAGACTACCCAGTGATAGAAGCAGCAAGAGGGGAGTAGGGGGCAGGGCTCCTGGGTTTTATTCCTTGCTTTGCTACTGATGTGTTGTGGTCTTCAGCAAGTCATTTAGCCTCCCTTTGTCTCAGTGTATCTGTTTGTAAATGTCTACCTCACAGGCATGTTATGACGCTTAATGCTTCTAAATCTTTTGGATAAGATGTTGTGTGTATCATCAATTCACCTATATCGACATGCCTAAAGTTTGAGGGTATGTAAGTCTAGTGATCAGCCCCTTGAATGGAAAAGAGGAATGGAATAATGGTTAACAGTCCTGGCAGTCAGGACATCCAATTTCTATGCCCAGTTACGCCACCACACAGTTCTTATTTGGCGTTTGGAAATCAGTTATGTTTTCTGTACTTCCATTTGCCCATCTAAAAATAGATATAATTCTCACCTATCCCACAGGGGTGTTGTGACAGTCTGTATCCCTATGTCCATCTCTTTTTTCAAGACTATGATCAATTTTGTACAAACTATGCCTTGTAAGGTATCATCTGAAAATCCATGATTTACTGATCTTTATTGTCCTCATAAAATGTGTGGCAACATTGTACGTAAAGTTATAAGATTCTACTCTGTGATGTTACTAAGACATATCTGGGGAAGCAGCCACAAATCTGGGGAAGCAGCCACAAACCAGTTCTTCAGAGACAAAAGGCAAACTTTTGCCTCAGCCAGATGTCAACAAAATCAAATGGATTATCACCTGTTTAAGCTGCCATTCTTTGGCAGGAAAAAGGATGTGAGCAAGAAATTGACATCCTGGCAAAGAAACAGCTGGTCGTTCCCATCCCCACTGACTTTCTGTCTCCTGAACCCCAGTTGGAGATGATTCTCAAAGAAGAGGAAAAGATATATGAATGGGCAATAGACGCCCCAAGATATCTCTCTCTTCATCTCTACTCATGGCATAGACAACACTTGAAGAACAAAGGAAGCATCACTGAAATGGAGAGGGATCCCAGCAGAAAGGAGTTCAGTCAGTAAGACTGCTAGAACATGTGGTGAGAGAGACTTTTGCTTTGAATTTACTTAGCTTGTTAAGTTAGGTATTAGTTGTGTTTCACCTTTTCAAGGTTCCTTCCCCACTCTGAACTCTAGGGTACAGATGTGGGGACCTGCATGAAAACCTCCTAAGCTTACTTTTACCAACTTAGGTTAAAACTTCCCCAAGGTACAAACTATTTTACCCTTTGCCCTTGGACTTCCATTGCCACCACCAAACATTTATCTGGGTTTATTGGGGAAACGTTGTTTGGAAACGTCTTTCCCCCCAAAATCCTCCCAACCCTTGCACCCCACTTCCTGGGAAAGGTTTGGTAAAAATCCTCACCAATTTGCATAGGTGAACACAGACCCAAACCCTTGGATCTTAGAACAATGAAAAAAGCATTCAGTTCTTGAAAAGAAACATTTTAATAGAAGAAACAGTAAAAAGAATCACCTCTGTAAAATCAGGATGGTAAATACCTTACAGGGTAATTAGATTCAAAACACAGAGAATCCCTCTAGGCAAAACCTTAAGTTACAAAAAGACACACAGACAGGAATATTCATTCTATTCAGCACAACTTAATTTCTCAGCCATTTAAAGAAATCATAATCTAACGCATATCTAACTAGATTACTTACTAAGTTCTAAGACTCCATTCCTGTTCTGTCTCCGGCAAAAGCATCACACAGACAGACACAGACCCTTTGTTTTTCTCCCTCCTCCCAGCTTTTGAAAGTATCTTATCTCCTCATTGGTCATTTTGGTCAGGTGCCAGTGAGGTTATCCTAGCTTCTTCACCCTTTACAGGTGAAAGGGTTTTTCCTCTGGCCAGGAGGGATTTTAAAGGTGATTACCCTTCCCTTTATATTTATGACACACCTTTTATTTCTTTGTAACCAATTCTGACTTTTATGCGTCATTACTTGTAGTCACTTAAAATCTACCTTTCTGTAGTTAATAAGTTTGTTTTATTGTTTTAACTAAACCAGTGTGCTAGGATTGAAGTGTTTGGGAAACTACTTGAGATAATGGGATTTGTGCATATCATTTTCTATTAATAAAGTGACAGACTTAGCATGAGCTTGAGTTTCCAGGAGAGGGCTGGGCAGTACAAGACACACATTTCTCGGAGAAAGTCTGGGACTGGGAATTTGCTGGTATTACTCTGTAGTGTAATTCAAGAGTGGCTGGTCATAGCACTAATACAGTGTAAGTGGGAATAATTTACATGCTGGAGACTGTGTGTGAGCAGACCAGGAGTGGTTGTTGTCACAGTGAAGCAGTGTAAAAGGCACCCAGGTTGGAGAATTGAGGGGACACAGCTGTTCAACAGTCCAGATTGTACCCTGGGTAATGTCACAGGTGCTGTAAGGCTTAATTCTTTACTGTGTGTTAGGTTGGAGGATAGAGTCTGCTACAGGAGAGCAGTATGAGAAAAGGGAAAGAATCACCCCTAGAACTGGGAGTAGAGGCTCCCTAAAGATTAAGGAGCATAATATTTTTAAATAGTTACTAAACTTTCCTTTCCCATCCTTCATTAGTTTTCTTGCCTAATGGAGGCATTTTAGGTTTGTTTCATCCTTCCACCCCAGCTAATGGTGTAGCCATGTCTTGATCATAAATAACCAACATCAGACTATGCACAAAGGAAAAAAACAGCATCCAGTTTTCTGTTTAAAATACAGAGTATTTCTATAGTGCAATTTCTTTCTTTTTTTTGCACAGCCTATGCCATAGCCAACTAATGATTTGACAGCCATAGAACTACAAGAGATCTAAGCTTTCAATGACATACTATTCTATATAGAGAGCCTGTAGGCTCTTCATGACCTCCTTTCTCAACCTCTAACACCCACAATGAATTGTTTGGGTTAATTAGATCATTAGCATTGATTTTATTTTTTTTTCTTCCTGGGTTACTTGTGTCTCCTTATTCTCATGTCAATAGTAATGATCTCTTACTACACATAGATATAGTTAAATACACACTTACGAGAGAAACAAAGGCTGAAAAATTACATAATTCTAACGACCATCACCATCTGCTCAAAAGATCAATTAATATTGTGTGGCTAGATTCTCCTGGCTTCAGTTTCACCAGAAACAAGTCTTTCAGCCTTGGCTACAGGGTCCCTGGTATCAAAAGCTGATCTGTTAAAAATGAATAATGATTCTATGAAAAACGCTGCAGAGACAAAGGGTTATGTAGGCCACACACTCCCCTTAACTATTCAAAGCATCCATTAAAATAGCTTTGTTTGTTGTTAAAAGATTTCCACCAGGAATTAAAACGCACTCTATAATTTTTGTTTATATTTCAAAAATGCCTGGGCTCTTTTGACTCAAAGCTCTCTAGGTTTTTCTCTTCTCCAAGGGGAAATAAGAGCTCTAGACTAATGCTGGGCAGAGGTGACCATTTCGGAAGAAAAGTTGACTGGGACCAGGAGTTAGATGTCAGATTCAGGTAAGCAGCAGCCATCAATTTCTCAGCTTCACCATCTGCTTTTTAAATTAATTCCCATTGTGGAAACTTAAAAGGGCACAGAGTCCCCATTATTTAAGATAAGTGGTATTTTAAATATGTTGGGCCTGTGCACTGACAGGGAGCCATTAGCCACGAGGGCACAGAGAGAGAGAAAGAGAGAGAGACAAACAGACAAGCAGACAAAATTTGTCTTTTTTCCCTCAGATACATAATGGAAAGTACATGCCTTACATTAAACAAAGTTGCTGTATTGTCCACCTTATGGAGAAAGAGTCTTTAAAATCTGATTAATTTCCCAAGTAGCATGTTTGCTTTATTTGGATTTAAGAGAGCAAAGGATTCCTATTTTACAGCTTCGGCTCCCCTGAACAATTACAGACACAATAGAGTACAATCAATCTCAACTAAAGAAAAAACAGCAACAGCTCTACAGAGTATAATAACTAAATAAGCCACGCAGTAATATCAAGTAATATTTCCTGCCTTCTTTAATAACCACCACCAAGTGATATCCTCCCCACCCCCACCTTTGTGCACGCCCCATTCCAAGCAGCTTTAAAAAGATGATCCCTGCAGCATGCCCTGTCAGTCAACAAGCTCTCGTATTGTGGGCCAATGAGAGTGCAAGGAGTGCACTTCTGAAAAAAGGGATCCTTAAGGAGAGCTCTCCATCACCAGTTCCTTTATGTCAAGGGAGTTTCTCCAGTTTAGGCACCTCCATAGACCTCATCTGTGGCAGTTTGCCATCAGGAAAAAGGCAGTCTCTCAAACTGGGCTTAGTGCTAAAAATCTTCAGTGAAATTATTGCCTACATAATAAGTGTGGGATTGGACACCACCACCACACACACACACACCCGTCATGGGTCAAAACCAGCTTGTTTTACTCACGGGAAGTCCCAATGATTTCTATAGGATTGCTCACATGACAAGGAGGAGAATTTGGCCAGATTTTACCTTTTAAGGTACTACTCCACTATTAGGTTCCATACTTGCTTTCATGAGCATGGTATACATTTAAGGAAATCTCATTTTAACTTTTGTAATTAGCCTGAACAAATGCTGTTTGGACAGGTCATAAAGTTCTACCACTTTTAGTATACATTTCCTATTTCTGCCTACCATTTAGACTAGAAATATTCCACATGACAAGTTCCAGTCCTTGCATCTTTATAGATTAAGAATTGTCAAGAAAAACCAGGGGGGGGGAAGAGTCATTTTACAGAGTTGGGTTTTTTTAGAGCTCCTTTGCTTGGAGCCATTTAGTTTTATGACAGCCTTATCATCCATGCAGATGAATCCTGGCCTTTTTAGCATAACTTTCCACTCAAATTTATATCTTGGTTCTTCTAACAATTTAGACAAACCATGGGAATTAGACAATCATTCTAGACAAATATTTATACACATTTAATTTAAAAGGTCTTCCCCATTCATATCAGAAGCTTCATTTTAAAGTGAAATTATATTTAGGGTTTGAGTAGCTCAAGCTAGATGTCACAACAGCTTTCTCTACACAAGAGTCAGCGTTTAGTGGCCAGCATCCAGCAAAACTGTATCAATGCAGATCCCACGTGTTGTGAAGGAAAGCTACAATTTGCACCAGTTGATCTTCCCATGGCGTCAAGCAGATGCAAATTCAACTGGTGCAAGTCTCAGTTCTTTATCAATGCTTGGGGTTCACTCCAGTGCAGTTATATTAGATGCTGGCCATCAGTGGAAGAATCAAGGCCAATCCCAAGCATATACAAGGTATTCATTGGATTGTATTCATCTTAGTTTAGCTATAGTTCTAGTCAAACATTATGGTATGAGGAGATGGTCATTGGCCATTTTCTGATTGAGACAGGACATGAGGCTCATCCTGTGACCCTTATTCATACAACTAGCCTTCCAATTGAGCTACTCAGATGAACAAGGGCTGCAGAATCAGGCCCAGAGGGAAAGAGCCTGGGTAGAAGTAAAAGTTACATGCAAGCAGTATTTCATGAAATAATTGACGGAATATCAGTAAATATAGGTACTTTTTGAGTCCCTGTATATATTTCTCTTCTTATTATTTATATTTTTATTAATTTTTACAAAACCAGTAAATATACCAAAATACCAGATTCATCCAGAGGTGAAAGTACGGCGTACTATGGGCTCGTGCCTCCAGTAATATTGGGGGCCTGGCTCCACCAATGTTTGGGGCTGGGTCTCCCCCCTGGTCCCACCTTCCCCCCCTCCCACACACCTCCCCGAGTGTCCCCTGCCCCCCACCTCCCCGCTGCCCCCATGCGCCTCCCTGGGTCCAGGAGCAGAGCGTCCCTGTCTCTCCCCTGCAGCTCCATGCTGCCTCCCTGCATCAACTGCCACGGCAGGGTCCTAGTGCCCCCCATTCACCAGTGGCAGGGCAGGCTGCCCTTCCCCTGCCCTTCCCCCTCTGCAGCTGGGAGCTCAGGGGGTGATTTAAAGGGCCCGGGGCTCCCAGGTGCTGCTACCATAGCCCTAACCCCGGGCCTTTAAATCCTGATTTAAAGGGCCCGGAGATTTAAAGGCCCTGCCTTCCGGTAGAGGAAGCCTGGGAGCCCAAGGGCCAGACAGGACGGTCCCACGGGCTGGAAGTGGCCCGTGGGCCGTAGTTTGCCCACCTTTGCTCTAAGAAGCCTTTAAAACCTTCATCAGAGGCCTTGTCATCTTATGCCACCTTTAAAAAGAAGTGGAGAGACCACAGAATTTATACCCTTGCAAAGGAAATGAAGGCCTTGGATGCAGACTATGCTTCTGCCCCCTCCACAGAGAAACTCAGAACTCTCATCAATCCAAGACATGAAATCAAGAAACTTCTGTCCCAAAAGGCTGTCTGCTTTACTCTGTTTGAAGCAAAACTACTGCGAATCTGGAGAGAGAGCAGGCAAACTATTGGTTTACAGACTTAAGCACAAGGCTAACAAAAATAGGATTGCTGCTATTAATGATAGTCTCAATAAATTATACACAACACAGTCAGATATTAATAGAAAATTTCAAGAGTTTTCTTCAAAACTATATTTAGCTGAAGAGGGAATTAGTACAGATGCTCTAGGTAACTTTTTAGTGGATTGTCTCTACCACAGATCTCTGATTCTCAGAAGGAAGTTTTAGATGCTCCTTTAGAAATCATGAAACTGACTCGGGCTATAAAAGAAATGAAGGTCATAAAGACACCTGGTGCAGACAGGTTTCCAACTGAATATTACAAAAAAGTTCTCTGAAACTTTGACACCTAGATTATTGAATATGTTCAATGAGCAAACTCTCCCACCTACTCTGAGAGACTGTAATTTCAGTTATTCCTATACCTGGGAAATACCTTGGACTATGTAGGAATTACAGGTCAATTCCCTTGGTCAGTTGTGAAGCTAAGATTTTAGCTAAAGCTCTTGCTGTAGAATAGGATAAAGTTCTCTTACACACTATGCATATAAATCAGGCAGGCTTACTTTGAAACAGACATGGTTCAGATAATTTACATTAACTGATTGATATTATTGCTACTTGAAGAGATTCTAAAGAACCCTTAGCTGCCATTTGTTCAGATATCAAAAAGGTTTTTGATTGTATAACCTGGGACTATTTTTTCCATGCGTTAGCAAAATTTGGATTTGGTAACCAATTTATTGTCTGGATTAGCTTTTATACTCTAACCTGGCTTCCAGGGTAGTTACCAATAATATTAATTCTGCCCCATTTCCATTGCAGAGAGGTACGAGGCAGGGTTGTCCCCGTTCTCTTCTTCTGTTTGATTTAGCTCTAGAACCTTTAGCCATTGCCATTGGAGTAAATCAACATATTCCTGGCTAAGGGTGGGGGATAACAGAGGTCAGAATTATGCTCCATGCAGACAATGCTCTTGTAGTTATTTGTATCTAAGCCCAAGATTACCATTCATAACCTTCTAACCACTATTAATAAGTCTGGACTCTTCTCAGGATATAAAATTAACTGAGGTATCTCAGAAATCTTAGGCATTAACAAATATGCCTACAAAGGCCTTTTCTCAAATTGGGACTTTCAGTGGCAATTCTCTTATATGAAATATTTAGAAGTACTGATTCCCCAAAATTTTCAGGACATCCATAAGATAAATATAGAACTAATTATTGCCCAAGTGCTTAACATTTGGGGAGAGGAAGTTCGTTAATTCTCAGTTTGTGGGGTAAAATTAATATACTGAAAATGAATGTCCTTCCCAGAATTTTGTATGTCCTCAGGAGTCTCTCTATTTCTATATCCTCAAACTTATTTTACGAAATTCAGTAATATTTTCAGAAAGTTTCTTTGGAGCTCAGGTAAGGCTGACTCTGTACAAATTACAGGTCTCTCTATCACTGGAAGGATTTTGTTTTCCCAACTTGGAAAATTATCATATCTCCTTTTTGTTATGACAGACGTCTTTGTGGCTATTAGATATGATCATATAGACTCAGACTGAATGAGAATTGGTATACCATCTCCCCTTTCAGGCATTGTAGGATCAAATTTATTATAGATTTGATAGCTCTAGAGCTCCCACAGTAATGGCTGTGAGGCAAGCTTCGTCAAAGTTATGTTTCCATCCATTCTTCCACGTAGAGGCAGTCCTATGGAGCAAGTCTATCCTTAAAATTGGTGGCAAATCCTTGATGTGGAGGGAGAGAATGATCAGAGAAATGATCACTGTGTCGCAGCTAATTGACAATGAGAAATTAAAACCATTTGTAGATCTCCAGCAACAATTTGGCTTACTCTGCTCTGGAGCATGGTAATAGCTCCAGTTAAAACATTACTTGCAGATCTGCTTGGACCGGATGCATTGGGCACTCCAGAACTTTTATTATTTTAGAGGCAACCTTCTGGATTTACTGGGCCAGCGGTATCCTTTTCTGATTTTCTGGATCAAAAATCTCTGCCAAAGATTGATAATTTGTGCGTTGCTTGGAATAGAAATTTGGATACACAACTATCTCTAACCCAATGGAATACAATTGTATCTAATGCTAAAAAAAGCAACTACAGATTTGAGACTACAGCTTATTCACCAGAAGACACTTTTTTGAATATACTGGTCTCCACATGGGCTAATGGTAATGGGCCTCTGTGATGGAGTATGCAAACCCCACACTGGGCAACAAAGGGTTAAGGAGCTGCTCTGAGCTCAGTGAGGCTCATCCTGCCACACCTGCAAAAGATGCACAGACTGGAGGAGGAGTTAAAAGGGAGAAGAACAGCTCATTTGTGGACAGACCAGGGAAAAGAAAGGACCTATGCCTTGCTACTCCTGAGAAAAGGGATGAGGGAAGGCAGGATCTCTCTCTTAACAACTGCCTGAAGGTCTCTCCCTGAGGGAAGGGAGGACCTACTTCTGTTATATCCAGAGAGGGATGCATTTCCCCCCTCTGACCTATGGACTCAGTTTACTTATGCTGATTTCTTGTGGGTTTTTTTATGGATTACCCCAGAAGGGGAGAGCCTGAGAAGTGACCTGGCCGGAGGGCCAAGACATGAGAGAAGGCATCCACTGCCCCAAGAGGGAGGGAGCTACCATACCATGCTCAGTCATGGAGAGACACCAAGGAGTGAGCTGACCCCCTTCACAGCCTCCTGTTACAGACTGCGAACTTTGGACAATAGCAGGTGGTAGGAAGTGGCCCAGGGCGGGCAGTGTTAAGGTGCTCCTGAGTGTCAGACCCTTGTGTAGACCTCACAGGGCCCTGCACTGGAGCCTGGTGGAGTGGGAGGGCCCCCCGCTGCATATGAAAGGGCCTAAGCCCAGACCATGAGTGAAGACCATCACGGTCTCATAAATGCTGACTGCTGTTGGAAATTTGATACCTTTGGTGCTACATTAGCTCATACGTTTTGGGTATGCCCCTTTGTCCAGAATATCTGGTATGAAATGGGTCAAAAGACCAGTTTGATATTGGATGCTAAGTTGGAGCCATCCCACTTCAATTTCATTCTTAGATATATTTCTGGTACCTGGAAATTACCTGGTAACAAGGACATGTGGTTCCAAAGTGCAGCTTTGGTTGCTAAAAAATTCATCTTGCAAAAATGGAAAGGTCGATCCCCACCAAACATTGATTAGGGGTTAGGGGTCCCAGGAGGGGGTAGTCAGGGGACAAGGAGCGGGGGGTTGGATGGGTCGGGGGTTCTGAGGGGGGCAGTCAGGAGGCGGGAAGTGGGAGGGGATGGATAGGGGGCGGGGGCCAGGCTGTTTAGGGAGGCACAGCCTTCTCTACCCGACCCTCCATACAATTTTGCAACCACAATGTGGCCCTTGGGCCAAAAAGTTTGCCCACCTCGTCCTATAGTATGGCAATTGATGAAGCACTGAGGGCATTTATTTTTTAAAAAGTTCTAACTCCTGCTGGATAGGATTAACAAATGATGTATCAAACAGGAGAGGTGTTTATTCTCCACATTTTAGTTGGGAGTACATCCCCTGGGGGCCTAAAAGACATAGGTATAGGAGCATAGTCAGTAACAGAATTGATCAAGTCTTGTGACGCTAAGGGTATGTCTACACTATGAAATTAGGTTGATCTTATAGAAGTCGACTTTTTGAAATCAGTTTCATACAGTTGATTGCGTGTGTCCACACTAAGCGCGTTAAGTCGGTGGAGTGCATCCTCACTACCGTGGCTAGCATTGACTTATGGAGCGGTGCACTGTGCTTAGCTATCCCACAGTTCCTGCCGTCTCCACCGCCCATTGGAATTCTGGGTTAAGCTCCCAATGCCTGATGGGGCAAAAACATGGTCGCGGGTGGTTTTGGATACATGATGTCAGTCGCCCCTCCCTCCGTGAAAGCAAAGGCAGATGATCGTTTCGTGCCTTTTTTCCGTGCAGATGCCATATCACGGCAAGCATGGAGCCCGCTCAGCTCATCTCACCATCACCGCTGCTGTTGTGTCCTGGGTGCTGCTGTCAGCAGACGGTGCAGTAGGACTGCTAACCATTGTCATCCACTGCTTCTGCTGCAACTCTGCTCTCCTGCTCCCCAGTGATGAGCTCGGGGATCTGTTCTGGTCCTCCTGGGTGCTGTATGACTGCTAACTATCGTCATCCACCGTTTCTGCTGCAACTCTGCTCTCCTGCTCTCCTGCAGATGCCATACCACGGCAAGCATGGAGCCCGCTCAGCTCACCATCACCACTGTTGTGAGCATTGTAAACACCTCACGCATTATCCTGGAGTATATGCAGAACCGGGCTAAGAGATGCCAGCACGAGATGGATTTTGATGAGGACATGGACACAGACGTTTCTGAAAGCATGGGCTTTGGCAATTGGGACATCATGGAGGCAGTGGGGCTGGTTGATACAGTGGAACACTGATTCTGGGCCCAGCAAACAAGCACAGACTGGTGGGACCGCATAGTGTTGCGGGTATGGGATGATTCACAGTGGCTGCGAAACTTTTGCATGTGTAAGGCCACTTTCCTGGAACTCTGTGAGTTGCTTTCCCCCACCCTGAAGCACAGGAAAACCAAGACGAGAGCTGCCCTGACAGTTGAGAAGCAAGTGGCGATAGCCCTGTGGAAGCTTACAATGCCTGACTGCTACCGGTCAGTCGGGAATCAGTCTGAAGTGAGCAAGTCTACTGTGGGGGCTGCTGCGATCCAAGTAGCCAATGCAATCATTGATGTTCTGTTATCAAGGGTAGCGACTCTGGGAAATGTGCGGGTCATACTGGATGGCTTTGCTACAGTGGGGTTCCCCAACTGTGGCGGGGCGATAGATGGAACGCATATCTCCATCTTGGCACTGGATCACCTTGCCAACCAGTACATAAACCGCAAAGGGTACTTCTCAATGGTGCTGCAAGCACTGGTGGATCACAAGGGACGTTTCACCGACATCAGCGTGGGATGGCTGGGAAAGGTGCATGATGCTCACATATTTAGGAACTCCAGACTGTTCGAGCAGCTGCAAGAAGGGACTTACTTCCCAGACTAGAAAATTACCATTGGGAATGTTGACATGCCAATAGTTATCCTTGGGGACCCAGCCTACCCCTTTGTCCCATGGCTCATGTACCCTGGACAGTAGTAATGAGCAGTGCAACTATAGGCTGAGCAAGTGCAGAATGGTGGTAGACTGTTCCTTTGGATGTTTAAAAGCTCACTGGTGCTGTTTGCTGACTAGGTCAGACCTCAGTGCAACCAACATTATTATTGCTGCTTGCTGTGTGCTCCATAATACCTGTGAGAGTAAGGGGGAGACATTTATGGCGAGGTGGGAGGTTAAGGCAAATCGCCTGGCATCTGATTTTGAGCAGCCAGCACTAGGGTGATTAGAAGAGCACAGCAAGGTGCGCTGTGCATCAGAGAGGCTTTGAAAACCAGTTTCATGACTGGCCAGGCTTCAGTGTGACAGTTGTGTGTGTTTCTCCTTGATGCAAACCCACCTCCTTTGTTGATTTTAGTTCCCTGCAAGCCAACCACCCTCCTCTGATTTTACAGAGATGATTTTTACCTTTCTTTTTTTTTTTAAATAAAATCCTTCTTTTAAGAACCTGACTGATTTTTCCATTGTTCCAAGATCCAGGGGTTTGCCTCTTTGATGATTCTGTAACAAATTGGTTAGGATATAATTATCAAGCCTTCCCCAGGAAAGGGGGTGTGTAGGGCTTGGGGGGATATTTTGTGGGAAGACATCTCTAAGTGGTCTCTTTCCCTGTTCTTTGTTTAAAACGCTTGGTGGTGGCAGCATACTGTTCAAAGACAAGGCAAAGTTTGTACCTTGGGGAAGTTTTTAACCTAAGCTGGTAAGAATAAGCTTAGGGGGTCTTTCATGCAGGTCCCCACATCTGTACCCTAGAGTTCAGAAGAAACTCTGAACTTGGGGAAGAAACCCTGACAGCCTCCATGCAGTAAGCTGTACCCTATCAGTGCGGGAGGACTGCATGAGCTCGGAAAGCATGTCATCGCGACTGCATTTTTTTCGCCTTCTAATCTGCAATAACCTCAGGGATGGAGATATTAGGGGGAGCGTAGAAACATTTGCACCTGGGGGTAGATAAAAAGGAAGAGTAAAATTGGGTTGGCTTCTTACGCCTTCATAACATGTGGGAATGTTTTCAAACTGCAGCACCCCCCTTTCCCAGAGCAAGCAATGGGTTGGGTTTCACATTTAAAGGGAGGGGCTGCAGTATTCGGGTAGATGTGCAGCACACACCTACCTCCAACCCACCACATGGCTATTCTCTGGGATGATCCCTTCACCCCTCCTCTCCACCGTATGGCTATTCTCTGGGATGATCCCTTTTAGCCAAGTGCAAACAGCCCAGCATGAACGGGGTCCTTTTACTGTTCCCTTACAAAAATTCCCTTATTTCAACCAGGTGACCATGAACACTATTGCTTTTAAACCCTGTACTGTAGTTACAAATGTACACTCACTAGAGGTGCCTTCTCTGGCCTCAGGGCCGGGGATCCCACCTTGGGAGGGTATTGGCTCCAGGGTGATGAAAAGGTCCTGGCTGCCGGGGAGAACAGATTCATTGCTTGCCTGCTGCACATTCTCCTCCTCTTCATCCTCCTCTTCCTCAACCACAAAATCCTCCTCTGTGTGGTGGGAGACTCCCCCCTTGCAGGTGTCCACGGACAGTGGTGAGGTAGTGGTAGGGTCCCCCCTAGAATGCCATGCAGCTGATCATGTATGGGGCTCTGACCCGGAGTGACCATTTGCCTCCTTTGTCTTTTGGTAGGCTTGCCTCAGCTCCTTAACTTTCATGCGGCACTGCTGTGTGTCCCTGGTGTAGCCTCTGTCCAACATGCCCTGTGAGATTTTGGCAAATATGTTTGCATTTCTTCTTTTGGATCGGAGTTCAGCCTGCACAGATTCTTCTCCCCATACAACAATCAGATCCAGTGTCTCCCTTTCAGTCCATGCTGGAGCTCGTTTGTGATTCTGGGACCGCATGGTCACCTGTGCTGCTGAGTTCGCCACACTGACCAAACAGGAAATGAAATTCAAAAGTTCCTGGGGCTTTTCCTGTGTACCTGGCTAGTGCATCGGAGTTGAAAGTGCTGTCCAGAGCGGTCATAATGGAGCACTCTGGAATAGCTCCCGGAGGCCAATACCGTCAATTTGCATCCCCACTACTCCAAATTTGACCCAGCAAGGTCGATTTTAGGGCTACTCCCCTCGTCGGGGAGGAGTACAGAAGTTGATTTTAAGAGCCCTTTAGGTTGATAGAACGGGGTTGGTTGTGTGGACGTAGTCATTTTTAAATCGACCTAAGGAGGCTAAATTCGACCTACCCCATAGCCAGATCAGGCCTAAGAAATAGTCTAATCCTGAATATGATGCGTGAGCTGAAAAAACTGGAAAAAAACCCTGGCTATAGCATTACCCAATCTCCATACATTGTCTAAGTCTAAATCAGTCATCTATGTATGAAGTACCTGACAAGTATTAACGTTTTTATATGGCGATGGAAAAGATTTATCAAGGACTGAGTTACAATCATTAAAATCTCCAGCTATTATAATAGAATGACAGCCCATATAATTTACACTCAAACAAATTATGAAAAAAATTGGGATGTTTCTGGTTTGGTCCAATGAGATTGAAAAAGATGGATTATAGAATTGCCAGTTTCAGCCTTGAGGACAGTAAATTTGCCCTCTCTCTGACCTTGGGCTCAGAATTTTAATATTCTACTTTTTACATGTTAGCATAGCAACATCCCTCACTTTAGAGTTAAAGCAACTAGAAATTGAGAGGCATATCCAATCTGGATTCATTTTACAAGCTTCAAGTTCTGTCAGATGTATCACCTAGAGATGGCAATATCAGTATTCTCTTTTTTAAGCACTGAGTATATTTTTTCTTTTAATAGAGTTATTATAACACTTTCTATTCCAGGAGACATACTGAATTATTGAAGCCGTCATTGTTAAAATATACCAGATAAAATATAAAGTCATTTTGTGAATAAATGAGAAATTGCAGATATTCCTGAGCAGCATACAGTTCTTGCATATCTAAACAGAAAGAGTTATATAATCCAGAGGCAGGATGTCACTTCTCAGTACATATTCTACAGGAGTGGGAAGGAAATTCCCAGAATGGAAGGGTAATAGGACAGGGATGGGGGTGGGAGGCAGAAAGAGGAATTAAATAAGTGAAAAAATAAAATGGAAAAAATACTGGAGAGCGAAATACACATTAGTACCATACAATTAAAAGAAGTACCTGTTTAAACAGTACAAAATACTCACTGACACCCAATGGGGGCAGCTGGATCAGGTGAAATCTGGAGATCCTCACAGCCTCTTGGATCCCAAATACTACAATTATAGTAATTATCTATTACCAATAGAGGATACATAAGGAAGCACCATCTAATAAAGCAATGATATATAGATATATCAGTCACATGATTAGTAATTGTGTGTATGTGTATGTATGTATATGTGTGTGTATATATACACACATATACATTACAAATTATATGTGTGATGCTGGCAAATCAGATGCCAGTTTTTGCCCAGACTGCAGGCATTAGTTAAGAACTTACAAATTCATAGCTGGAGACCAGATCAAATCACCTGTATGTTAGTTTTGCTCAAAATAGATATTAGTTTTGTAACCCTTCTGCCCGTCAGACTTGGCAGCAACAATGGCCGGGTTCAGTATCCAGGGGATCCATTCCAATAACACAATGCAAACTGGCTCGAGCCCCCACCCAGTGACCTGGGACAAATATATACCACCCCCACTGGGCGCTTCCAAGAGGCAATACTTCCCCTCTCGCAAGCACATAGTCTGAATGTAGCAAAAAGCCTTTTAATAACAGAGAGAAACAATGTGGCATTATGTTGAGGAAACACCACCAACAGGATTCATAACACAACCCATGAGCAAAAAAAAAACCCACCCCAAGCAAATTGGGGCATGCCCTTTCCCTTTGGTTCTTGAGTCCAGCAACCCCAAATCACCCCAAAAAGTCCAATGACCCAAAAGTCTCTGTCCCTGGTCAGGGCAACCCCAGAGTTCAAAAGTTTATCTACAGAGCTTTACCTCCCAACCTGGGTGGAGATGGAGGAGGGGGAGAGAGAGAGAGAGGTAAGGAGCACCTTACATGATCTGAAGCTGACCACCCCACAGCTCCACAGGCCTTCGCTCCACTCCACCAGCCGCCCCACAAACTGCTTCACTCGGCTCTGCTCTGCGGCCCACAAGCAGCTCCCGCCATCCCACGAACTGCTCCGCTCCACATCCCACAAGCAGCTCCCGCTGTCCTATGAACTGCTCCACCAGCCTGTCCACAAGGCACTCCAGCTATCCCACAAACTGCTCCACAATATATCTTCAGGCTCCCCCACTACTTAACACAACGCTCAGTGATTTCAGCTCTTAGGTGAATTCAGCTTGTAGTAGGGGAGCCTCAGTGCTAGTACACCATTAGCCCAAAGTGAGCTCAGCAGCCTGTAACTAGACTCCTAATAGAATCAAAATTAGCTCTGATATTCCACAGTGGAGAGAGAAGGAAGTACAATTAGCATGTAAGGCCCTCACCAAGGGGCCCATACCACCAAGTATTAATACTTGTCCCCAGCCCCTCTCAATTCACAGAGTTTTGGAACCCATGTCCCTTGCCTAGCGAGTGCTGCTTAGTTGATGGCGAGTCCCTCCATCATAACAAAAGGCCCAGTACAATTCCAAGCACAATTCCCATAATCAGGGTAATAACAATTTATTCTTCCTGCCCCAATAACAGAGACACTGGGGATCCCACAGCAGCCAAAGTGACCATTTGGGCAGCTATGGGCTCATGCTAGGCGGGGTGGGTGTGCCTATGCAAATGAGATCAGCCCCTGGAGTTCTTTTCCACAACTTGCCACACCTCACCACCAGATGTCAGGGTGGAGCTCATCCTGATTCTGCTTACAGTTTTATAAGAATGTATTTAGTGTTTAAACTCTATGAAATGCTTGTAAGGTACTCCATGCATTAATCTCATTTGTAATGTTGGTATTCCATGCTATAAGAAAATACGTAAGTTTTGCTTTATAACTTTGAAAAAGTTTGCTCAGAACTTGTGAACCAAGGCACTGGAATCATGTCTCTTCCTCCCCTCCCCCCACCAGAAGGACTATCAAAATCAGATGGGCCATCAAGGAGCATTGGTTAATGTTCCTATTGCACCTTGGAAATGCTACATGCAAGGAAGCTCCTCCTATGGACTTGGAAGCTGAATTAAGGAAATGAAACAAAGTCACAGGAAAATTTTCCATCTCTTCACTGTTTGAACTCTGACAGGGCTACTGACACCAAACTGAAGTCAGAGATCCCCTGGGTCCACCATGAACAAAACTTTGAATTGACAGAACTCTACAACACTACCACTCTTAGTATGTAGCTGATAATTAGAATCATAGAATCATAGAATCATAGAATATCAGGGTTGGAAGGGACCCCAGAACGTCATCTAGTCCAACCCCCTGCTTGAAGCAGGACCAATTCCCAATTAAATCATCCCAGCCAGGGCTTTGTCAAGCCTGACCTTAAAAACCTCTAAGGAAGGAGATTCTACCACCTCCCTAGGTAACGCATTCCAGTGTTTCACCACCCTCTTAGTGAAAAAGTTTTTCCTAATATCCAATCTAAACCTCCCCCACTGCAACTTGAGACCATTACTCCTCGTTCTGTCATCTGCTACCATTGAGAACAGTCTAGAGCCATCCTCTTTGGAACCCCCTTTCAGGTAGTTGAAAGCAGCTATCAAATCCCCCCTCATTCTTCTCTTCTGCAGGCTAAACAATCCCAGCTCCCTCAGCCTCTCCTCATAAGTCATGTGTTCCAGACCCCTAATCATTTTTGTTGTCCTTCGCTGGACTCTCTCCAATTTATCCATATCCTTCTTGTAGTGTGGGGCCCAAAACTGGACACAGTACTCCAGATGAGGCCTCACCAATGTCGAATAGAGGGGAACGATCACGTCCCTTGATCTGCTCGCTATGCCCCTACTTATACATCCCAAAATGCCATTGGCCTTCTTGGCAACAAGGGCACACTGCTGACTCATATCCAGCTTCTCGTCCACTGTCACCCCTAGGTCCTTTTCCGCAGAACTGCTGCCTAGCCATTCGGTCCCTAGTCTGTAGCTGTGCATTGGGTTCTTCCGTCCTAAGTGCAGGACCCTGCACTTATCCTTATTGAACCTCATCAGATTTCTTTTGGCCCAATCCTCCAATTTGTCTAGGTCCTTCTGTATCCTATCCCTCCCCTCCAGGGTATCTACCACTCCTCCCAGTTTAGTATCATCCGCAAATTTGCTGAGAGTGCAATCCACACCATCCTCCAGATCATTTATGAAGATATTGAACAAAACCGGCCCCAGGACCGACCCTTGGGGCACTCCACTTGATACCGGCTGCCAACTAGACATGGAGCCATTGATCACTACCCGTTGAGCCCGACAATCTAGCCAGCTTTCTACCCACCTTATAGTGCATTCATCCAGCCCATACTTCCTTAACTTGCTGACAAGAATACTGTGGGAGACCGTGTCAAAAGCTTTGCTAAAGTCAAGAAACAATACATCCACTGCTTTCCCTTCATCCACAGAACCAGTAATCTCATCATAAAAGGCGATTAGATTAGTCAGGCATGACCTTCCCTTGGTGAATCCATGCTGGCTGTTCCTGATCACTTTCCTCTCATGCAAGTGCTTCAGGATTGATTCTTTGAGGACCTGCTCCATGATTTTTCCAGGGACTGAGGTGAGGCTGACTGGCCTGTAGTTCCCAGGATCCTCCTTCTTCCCTTTTTTAAAGATTGGCACTACATTAGCCTTTTTCCAGTCATCCGGGACTTCCCCGGTTCGCCACGAGTTTTCAAAGATAATGGCCATTGGCTCTGCAATCACAGCCGCCAATTCCTTCAGCACTCTCGGATGCAACTCATCCGGCCCCATGGACTTGTGCACGTCCAGCTTTTCTAAATAGTCCCTAACCACCTCTATCTCCACAGAGGGCTGGCCATCTCTTCCCCATTTTGTGATGCCCAGCGCAGCAGTCTGGGAGCTGACCTTGTTAGTGAAAACAGAGGCAAAAAAAGCATTGAGTACATTAGCTTTTTCCACATCCTCTGTCACTAGGTTGCCTCCCTCATTCAGTAAGGGGCCCACACTTTCCTTGGCTTTCTTCTTGTTGCCAACATACCTGAAGAAACCCTTCTTGTTACTCTTAACATCTCTTGCTAGCTGCAGCTCCAGGTGCGATTTGGCCCTCCTGATATCATTCCTACATGCCCGAGCAATATTTTTATACTCTTCCCTGGTCATATGTCCAACCTTCCACTTCTTGTAAGCTTCTTTTTTATGTTTAAGATCCGCTAGGATTTCACCATTAAGCCAAGCTGGTCGCCTGCCATATTTACTATTCTTTCGACTCATTGGGATGGTTTGTCCCTGTAACCTCAACAGGGATTCCTTGAAATACAGCCAGCTCTCCTGGACTCCTTTCCCCTTCAAGTTAGTCCCCCAGGGGATCCTGGCCATCCGTTCCCTGAGGGAGTCGAAGTCTGCTTTCCTGAAGTCCAGGGTCTGTATCCTGCTGCTTACCTTTCTTCCCTGCGTCAGTTCATTTGTGGGTACATGTTTGCTTGCTTTAACATGTAAATAACTCTCTTATTCCTTTTTCTTAGTTAATAAATCTTTAGATAGTTTATTACAGGATTGGCTACAGGTGTTGTCTTTGGTGTAAAATCTGGGGTACCAATTGATCTGGGGTAAGTGGTCTCTTGGGATTGGAAGCAACCTGAATATTGTGTGATTTTTGGTGTAAGTGACCATTTATCACTAAGTCTGGTTTGTCTGGTTGTCAAGATAGACTGGAGAGCCTAAGGGGACTATCTGTGACTCATCGTGATAGTGATCCAGGAGTTCACATTTTTTACTGGCTTTGTGAAATCTAATTATAGAACATACCACCAGCTTGGGGTATCTGCCCTGTTTTTGATAGTCTGCCCTGAGGTAGACACTCACAGTCATGAGCCACTCCAGACAGCATTATAATATGGCTGATTTTACCTTGATGCTCCTTTCTCACATAGTTAAGGCAATAGGAAATAAATTAATAATAACCCTTTATTCTTTCAACCCCAGTGAGAGAGAGAGAAAAGAAAAAGAACTAATATATCAAAATCAGCTAGCACCCATTGAAGTTCATCTAAATAGCTGAATTTTTCATGTTAGGCTGGGGCGGGGGAGCAGGTTTGTAGCCCCCATGTTAAGAACAGCAAATTATGTTCAGAGAAGCACTAAGTTAAAAAGTAGATCAAGGAAAGTATGTAGTATTATTTTTCCTTAGATCAAGATATTATTTGATAAGTAGATAAGTAAAAAGACAGGGCGAAGAATGCTAAGCCAAGGCACATAAAGACTCCTAAAGCCACTTAGAACTAGGTATCAGCCTCTGTGTTTATCACCTAGTGTAAGGAGTACAGCCCAATGAGACATGAAAAGTTTGTCCAGACTCAGTAGTTTCTGAACAGTTTCCTCCCTTCAGATGTTAAAATACTTGAAGTCTTCGACACATGGACCTGTTCCTATATGATACTTAGCTCTTATCTAGCACTCTTCATCCATAGAGCTCAAAGTGCTTTACAAAGGAGGTCAATATCATTATCCCCATTTCACAGAAGGGAAAGTTGAGGCTTAGCGAGGAAAAATGACTTGTCCAAGGTCAGCCAGCAGCAGAGCTGGGAATAGTACCCAGGTCTCCTGACTTCCAGTTAAGTGCGCTGTTACCTAGAACACTCTGCCACCCAACAAGGATGCCTGCAACACTTACTCACAAGTGTAGTTCCATTGGGCCTGATTTTCCAGTGCCTTACACCTTGAATAGTCTCTTGCATTTGTGCTTAGCAGTGTGTGAAACTCTATCAAATCAGAATCTCATTGACACCCATATAAATTTGGAGTAACTCAGAAAGTAAATGGAATCACACCACTTACAAGAAAATAATTTGGTCCACTGCCTTCAGTGGGGCTGCTTTTATGACGGTAGCAGGACTGGCCCATTAGCAGGAGTCACACCAGATGAGTATAGGCTGTTTAGCAGTTTAGGGTATTGTAGCAAGGAGGTGTGGCCTCTGCCTGAAAAATCACCAACAGAGATTGCCACAAACTGAGAGACTGCAGACACACACACTCAACAAGGGGGCACTCACGAGAGGTGGGTGCCATGCTGTTAAAAGTCCTCTTCTCTCAGGGGCAATGAGAAGAAAACCAGTGACCAGCTTTTATAAAGCAAAGTACTATTTATTCAGAACAAAACCATTTCAAAGAAAACATAATAAAAACAAGAAACAGCTTATACACATGTCTAACTTACCAGGCACTCACCCAACTTCCACAGGGAGACTCTAATAGGACCAACGTACTTTAATCTCTCTCACATGACCTGTCTCTCTTCATAGACCCATGGCATTTCTTGAATTCAGTGTGACTGACTCATTCTTCCAGGTCTGGGTTATCACTTTATATCAGTTCAAGTCCTCTTTATCCTTAGGCTTCTTGAACCAGGTCTGTGATAAATGAAGGAGGGGGGAGTAGCTCCCTTTTATGGACAGCCGGTAGCTATAAAATCCCTCTTAGTAGCTGTTCTCTAATTGATCAAAGCGTTAAAAAGTCTCACTGCTATGCATAGGTAAAAGAAGGTGAGTAGACACCTGGCCAAAAGAGGCAATGGGAAGGCTAGAACTTTTTAAAATTGAGAAAAGACTCCCCTTTTGTCTCTCTGTTCTCCAGGGAGAGGCAGACAGGGAGCAGTTATGCTGTGAGAAGCTTGGGCCAGGTATGAAAAATCATCAGTATCATACCTAGAAACTACTCATTTAAAACCCCAGATATGTAAGTAGATCAGGAAATATATAGGAAGATGTGATTAGGTTTATCCCTTTTATTTCTTTATGGCTTGTGGATTCCTCTGTGCTAACCCCAGGTGCCTTGTGGGCCCCCACCTTCTGCACTCGAAGTGTTAGAGTGGGGAATCAACCTTGACAAGGTCAAACTAGTATGTGCTATTTCCCAAGGGGGCACAACTTCAAAAGATTTGATTCCTGCATTATTTTAGCATTGGGGATATGGATTAATTACCCTACTCCCATGCCATTGACTTTAATTCCTGCAGGATGCACCCTTTAGCTCACCCATTAAGTCATAAACACTATCACTAACAAGCTCATTAAGAGATCTATGACATGTATAAAGAGGGTACAATAACCTTTGAATATTCCATATATCCATAGCCTCTGTCATATCTTAATATAATAATCTTTAAATAGTCCATGTTTCCAAAGCATCATCTCTATCACACCTCCATTAGCAATTGTGTGGTTCTGACTTAATGTTCCTTGCACAGGCTTGCCCTCTTGCAGGCACTTTTCCCCCAGCATGGATAACCCGAGTTGCAGTCCTAAATAGCTATTTTGCACCTGATAGACTGTGAAGCAGTGGTAAGCTGGAGCTGGTTCGCACCGGTTCACACAAACCAGTTGTTAAATTTTGAAGCAGTTTTAGAACCAGTTGTTAACCCGCTTCCCTGCAGGGGGCGCTGAGGCTTTGATGGGCTCTGGCCGGGAAGTGATGTAATTCCTGCTCCGGCCGCCGGCGGCGCTGCGGGAGCCATGTGGGTTGCCGCCTGGCTCTGGGCACGAGCCCTGTTGCTGCTGCTGCTCCCCTGGCCCTGGGGCTCCCGCTGCTGCCTGGTGGGTCCCCGGCTGCTCTGCTGGGCCTGGGCTGCTCAGGCTGCTCTCCCTGTGAGCACCCACCACCCTGCCCGCAGCCAGCCCCTGTCTCCAGCCACCCCCTGCCCTGCCTGCAGCCAGCCCCTGCCACACCCCCTGCCCTGTCCTCTGCCAGCCCCACACCCCCTGCCCGTAGCCAGCCCCTGTCTCCAGCCACCCCCTGCCCTGCCTGCAGCCAGCCCCTGCCTCCAGCCACCCCCACACCCCCTGCCCGCAGCCAGCCCCCCCCCCGCACCCCCTGCCCTGTATCCAGCCAGCCCTGTACCCCCTGCCCGCAGCCAGCCCCTGCTGCACGCACCCCCTGCCCTGCCTGCAGCCAGCCCCGCACCCCTTGCCCTGTCCGCACCAGCCCCGCAACCACGACCCTGCCTGCAGCCAGCTCCTGTCTCCAGCCACCCCTGCACCTCCTGCCCGCACCAGCTCCTGCCGCACCCCGTGCCCTGCCCTCAGCCAGCCCCTGCCACACCCCTGCCCTGCCCACACCAGCCCCGCACCCCCTCCCCTGCCCACAGCCAGCCCCTGCCGCACCCCCTGCCCTGTATCCAGCCAACCCCTGCCACACGCACCTCTCTGCCCGAAGCTAGCCAGCCCCACACCCCCCATCTCCAGCCAAGCCCTGCCGCACCCCCCTGCAGCCCTGCCCGAAGCCAGCCAGCCCCACAACCCCTGACTCCAGCCAGGCCCGCACCCCCCTGCCCTGTCTGCAGCCAGCCCCTACCCCCAGTCAACTCCTGCCCTGCCTCCAGCCAGCCCCTACCTCCAGTCAGCCCCTGCCCTGTCTCCAGCCAGCCCCACAGCCCCTTGCCTCCAGCCAACCCCGCACCCTCCTGTCTCCAGCCACCTCCGCACCCCCTGCCCTACCTGCAGCCAGCCCTGCAACCCCTGCCTCCAGCTGGCCCCGCACCACGCCCCTGTCTACAGCTGGCCCCACGTCCACTGGTGCCCTGCAGTTCCCAGGGCAGTAACCCTGCACACCTGCTTCAATGAGGGGGGCAGGGAGCAGCTGGGACCCACACATGTGCACACCCTAGGGAGACCAGACAGCAAATGTGAAAAATCAGGACAGGGAGTGGGGGGTAATAGGAGCCTATACAAGAAAAAGACCCCAAAATCAGGACTGTCCCTATAAAATCGGGACATCTGGTCACCCTAGCACCTCCCCAGGGAGTGGTGGGGACCCACACGTGTGAAACGGAGCTCATTTCTAGTTCAGGCCCATCTTTTTAAAAAAGAACTTTAGGCAGGGTTAACATACATCTGTATTTTCCCAGACAGGTCAGGCTTTTTGGTTCTTAAATCGCCATCCGGGAGGAATTTTTAAATTTTAATTTTAAATTTTAAAAATTCCTCCCGGGAAAATACAGACGTATGGTAACCCTGTTGTTACAAAAAATACATACTGGGGCACATCCCTTAAATCAGAACTTTTTATAGGGAACCGGTTGTTAAGATTTTGGCAGCTCATCACTGCTGTGAAGCATATGTTCTTGACTATTGCTTGTAATTAAAGAGACTGTATAGCTCTCTGGAGGTATATAACAATAAAGTTAATTAATCAGAATGAAAATAATGAAAATGTCTTTCCCTATGTTGTCTCTTTTCCTTTTAGAGTGTGACCTTTTCAAAAGTATCATATAGTCCAAAAGGTCAAGAAAAGCCTATTGGTGATCGAGTGAAAGTACGTTGGCTGATCGCTGCCTTGGTGGGACTTTGGTGCTATGAACTGGGGATTAAATCTATTTCAGCTCTCTTCTCCCTTTGCACAGGTACATAGGAAAGGGCTATCAGAGAGACTACTTGTGCAATAGCATGGGAAGAATGCATAGGACCGGATAGGTTCCACACATGGGGTTGAGCTGAATCCCAAACTTGGACACTTTATTGGCAATTTTCAGTAAAACTATTCATTTAAGTCTTTGCTTGTTGTTCCTTTAGTTTTTTTTCTGCTGCGTCATTCCACTAGCTTATAGTATAATCCAGGGGTGGCCAACCTGAGCCTGAGAAGGAGCCAGAATTTACCAATGTACATTGCCAAAGAGCCACAGTAATACATCAGTAGCTCCCCATCAGCTCCCGCAGCTCCCAGCGCCTCCTGCCCAGTGGTAGCTGATCAGTGCCTCCACTCCCTCCCTGCACCTCCCGATAAGCTGTTTTGTGGCATGCAGGAGGCTCTGGGGGAGAGGAGCAAGGGCGTGGCAGGCTCAGGGAAGGGGTGGAGTGGCGGCAGGGCCTGTGGCAGAGCCAGGGGTTGAGCAGTGAGCACCCCCCGGCACATTGGAAAGTTGGCACCTGTAGCTCCAGCCCCAGAGGTGGTGCCTATACAAGGAGCCGCATATTAACTTCTGAAGAGCCGCATGTGGCTCCAGAGCTACAGGTTGGCCACCCCTGGTACAATCCATTTACAGTCATCGATTGTCCAGGCAAGGAGGTCCAGTTTTATGCCATGAGGCTGTGTCGTTTCTAGAAGAGCCTCAACAACAAAACTGCCCACAATTATCCCATGAATTTGCCCATTGATGATTGGAGTTTTTACAGCAAGTAGATAGTAGGGAAATAGTTTTTCAACCAAAAATTAAGGAAAGGGAAACTCCCAAGATAAATGCTAACCATCAGTAAACGTAGATGATAATCAGAAATGGTGCAAATTGCAAAGTTCAAAATGGAGTCTGAAATCCTTCGAAGCTTGGGGTTGTTCTGATTTCAGCTTTTGGTTTCAGCTCTGCTGTCATGGAAAAGCCATGTATTAAAACAATATGTGAAAATAGCACAGTAATAAACTTGGAAGGCTGTTCACTTTGATACCTGCAATGCAAAGCTTGTATGGTTTATTGCCCCCAGCATTCCTAGCTTCAGTTACATCACTGCACAAATAGTTCTGATGCACCTAATGTTTTAACAATGCAAATATATCATCCCAGCATATTGTAAAGAATTTATGTGTATCACATCTGGCTATAAAGCTCTCAATATCCTGTGTTATACAATGATAATACTCTTTATTATTTGCATATGTGACTTCTTATGTGAGCATTTAACACTGATGTTTGTGCTAAGCAACAAAAGGCTTGTAACTGTCATTTGCTCGTAAACCTATTCTGATCTTCCACATATTAGGAAGGTCTTGTGGTTAAGGCATGAGACTGAAAATAAGCAATCTGGGTTCTATCCTGTGTCTACAGGCTACTGGTATATCAGTGGGCAAGTCATTAGCGACACTGTCAACTTTAAAGGAGTCACAGTTCTTTGTAAAAATATTTTACATATCCCTGTCACATACATCACTTAAACTTACTGTAATGGAAATACTGGAGAATATATTTTTTTTAATTTTGCTTATATTCTACATTTGACAGCATGTGGTAATATGGACCATTTCTCTCTTTCACCTGCACAGCCAGGTGCCAATCCTGCAAAGTTTTATGCACTTGCTTAGCTTGGGTAGTCCCACTGAAACCAGTGGAGCTACTCACATGCAGATGTCTTTGTAGGATTAGGACCTTCAGTTTGTGCAGGTCTTTGATCCAGTAAAACACCCACTTTTAAAATCAGAGACTGTGACTGTAAAACCACAAAAAGTTGGCAAGATTTAGGATTAGGTACAGAACTTGGAAGCACTTTTAATTTGTTTTTTAAAGAAGTAGATTACAAGTTGACAATGTTCATTTAGTATCTCTGTGCTCTAGTTTCCATATACATAAAATGGGGATAATAATACTTCCCTTCCTCACAGGGGAGTGTGAGAATTAAATTCAGAGTATGTCAACACTACAAGAGCTACAGTGATAGAGAGGTTTTTTCCTTCACTGTAGTAAATCTACCCTCTTGAGAGTATCTGGGGCTTGATATTTTAGTATTAAGGACTTGTGGTTTTGTAGAAAAATATACTTTGAGGCAACATATCATAGATTAGTATTCAAATTTGTGACTCAGATAATGTGACTCTTTTAGTAAATGAATTTGAAATAATTGCCCCAGATAATACTCAAAGCTGCATGATTTGATTTAAGGGGACAGAAATCACACTGCAGACCATGTTCTGAAAAGCACTTATATACTTGATTAAGGACTACTCAGAGTATCTTCATGTTGTACTAATTTTGACATAGAGAATATTTATGGCAGCTGTAAAACTATATGATCATTTCTGCTATGGTTGTGGTTGTATCATCAATAAATTAATGTCATTTGCATGAACAACCTTCCCATAACAAGAAAAGGAGTACTTGTGGCACCTTAGAGACTAACAAATTTATTTGAGCATAAGTTTTCGTGAGCTACAGCTCACTTCATCGGATGCTCACGAAACCTTATGCTCAAATAAATTTGTTAGTCTCTAAGGTGCCACAAGTACTCCTTTTCTTTTTGCAAATACAGCCTAACACAGCTGCTACTCTGAAACTTCCCATAACAATAATTCACTGCCTCTCAGGGGTGTAATGAGGCTCAATTCATTAACGTTTACAAAGCACATTGGGATCTGTGGATCGAAGAAGCTATAGAAATGCAAGTTGCTATTTTATTTATTATGATCCTTTGGAATTGAGTCCAACTACTTAATACTAAAATAGCCAATTCTTTTTAACAAAACTCCAGTACCTTCTTGAAAAGTAATGATATAATATAGACTTAACCATCCTCATCTTTGATTTCTATAATTAAATTTTATATATCCGTTTAGATAGATCTATCCTTAGTCCAGTAGACCAAACTGCCAAAAACATTTGAGAGCCATGATCTCTGGAATTCATCCCCTTCCTGTTCAATGTGCATATGACACGAGCAGGTGTTGCAGAATATGGCACCTTTTAGTATATGGACAATATTCAACTTTATATCTTTAGATGCAGATGATGCAATTAACCAGGTTTTTTAGCCTCTAGGTGAGAGAGAGAGAGACTTGGATGAGTTAGATGGCTGAGACTCAATCCTGATAAGATTGATGTTAATATATTTTTATTTAATTTAGTTGTGCTGATAGGTTCAGGGAAACAACTGGAAAGAATGGTGGAAACTACATTCACCCCTCAGTGAAGAGAGCTAGCCCAGCTTATGGTACTCAGGTTGGTAAACTGGGGGGGCCTGTTGAATCTTGACTTCTGCCATGCAATATGTACAGAAACATAGGGAAGGGCTGCAGAGGGGCTCTGCCCTCCCATATGTGTAGAAGTTTCCCTTTCAAGGGGCTGATTTAAAGCAGAATGGATCCAAATCAAAACCTCAGAGATGAATAGCCCTAAACTTTGAAAGTGCTAGGAATTCAAAATCCAAACTTAGTACCCTATATTACATCTGACCCTGTCTCTCTTATGGGTTGAGCTATTACCCTGGATCTGAACACCCTATAAACTTCAGGGATTCGATATCCAGATCTGAATGTATTGGCTCTGGCCCATTCAAAATGTTAGAGACTGGTTCTACTTTTCATGAACAATGCTTGGCCCTTCCCAAGTGGCCACAGCTGCCTGCAATTAATTTCTTTATCTCTTAATAAATTACAGAACCCTGGAATAAACTGGATTTATTCTGCATCTTTGACATCTCCACATGTGTTCTCCCTACTAATCCATCTCCACCATACTTGTAATATTCCAAACCTCCGATCAGCTTTCAAACATTTCCTCCTTTCCCACCAAATATGCCTTAGGTAAAAGCAAGGATTTAAAATACTCTGGTATTCTGTTATGGGACTAGAATGAGACTGGGACTGTCTTTGTTCTCTGCCTAGCACAAGGGGGTCCTGGTTTATGACTAGGGCTCCTAGGTGATACCACAATACAAATAATTAAGCATATATAGTTTTATACATTTGTACTTTCAAGACTTTGCCACGGGCACTCCTAGCCTAGGATGGGCTCTCTTTTATGTAGTTAGTACAAATCTCAAGTGAATGTAATGAAATGATTACCATAGATCAGAATAGGGCCAAAGAGATTTATTACAAATAAGCTCTTTAGTCTCTAGAACCAGTTACAATCTCAGTTACTCCTGTGTAACTACAGAGTAACTTCACTAAAGTCATTGGAATTACTCAAGAGTTACCCTGGTGTGACCAAGAGCAGAATCTCTACAAAAGACAAAACTCCAGATACCACACAACTTACAAAATGGATTGAAGAGCCTTTAGTCAGACATGATTCGAAATTTTATTTTCAGCTGGCACCACATAACTACTTGAAAATCTTTGGAGCTATTGGAGACTTGTGCCCTTCTTTAATTTAGAAAGTGGCTGAGTTTAAGACTTAAAACATATCAAATAGTGATGTCTGTTCTCTGCAGGTAAGGAGTGTGGTCTATGGCTTGTACCCTAAAGCATATGTGATTGTTTTTCTTTCACAGGAGTGTAGATTTTGGTTGGATCTGGCAATATTTAAGTGGAACAGAACATTAAAATTAGTCTTAATTCCCCCCGCACAGTCACACACCAGTTTGTGCAGAGCAAGCCATGACATGGCAAACAAGAATGTTTTCATGGCTGTAAAAATCTAACTTTAGAAACTGGTCCCAAGCTGGTGAAAAAGAGCACTTTGTTTGGAGATGAAGGGCACCATTTGTAGGGTAACCACATTAAAGTATCATGCAAACCTATGCCTAACCTCTGCTATAAATGTCCTTCAAGAGGTCACACGCTTTGTCGGTTTTCACTGGTCTTTTCTAGACTCTTTAGGTAAAAAATATTATTTCCCCACAGCCCCAGCCCGGGGAGAGGGCTGGGGCTGTGGGGAAAAGCCCAGCCGAATTAAGGGAGCAGCCGCAGCTGTGGCCAGCTCAATCAGGCCCATTTGGCCCCTATAACAGGCTGTGAGCCAGGAGCCCAGGCAGTCTCCTGCTGTTTCTGGAGGGAGAAGGGCCTGGCTGCAAGGTGCTGAGCAGGACACCCAGATTGGAGCAGGGCTGGGGAAGGGCCAGAGGAGCTGGGAGCTCCAGCCTAGAAAGCCTGCAGGCCGAATAGGTGCAGGGTTGCAGAGGGGTGGCCCATGGGTAAGTGGAGGCAGCAGGTCCAAAACCCCCTTCCCTGTGATGAGTGGCATATACACTGCAGTCTGCTGCTGATACAAGGGGCTAAGTGGAGACTGGCAGTAGCCCAGATTGAGGAGGGGTTAGCGGGTGGGGTCTCCCCTGGGTGGGGAGACCCAGAGCCCAAGAATGTGGAGGTACTGCCAGGGTGACAGCACCCCAGAGAAAGGGGTCCTGGGAGGGACACGGGGGGGCTGGTGGTAAGGTGGATCACCAGCCTGCATAGGGTGCTCTGAGGCTGGATGAGCTAATTCCCAATGACTACCAGCAGGAGGCTCTATGGGGGTGAGTCTGAACCTTTAAAGCCTCATTCTGGTCTCAAACTGATCGGTGGGTGCATTGGTTGATTTTAGTTGAGTTGCATCTGATTCTCATCCATATGACTAGAGAAATCAGCCCCTGTTTTACTGTCATGTACAGGATTGTTTGCAAGCCAGAATTGCCCTTCCTACCATCCCTGGGGAAAAAAAGGAAATATTCTCTAGCCTGGGTAATACTGTACTTTAGTCTAAATTATAAATTAAAGGCTGCTGTCCTTCCAAGGTCTGCAAAAAAATATACAGGCAAGAGAGACTTTTCACTCAAAATTTCTCTCCAATACAAGTGCACTACTTATATGTCCCACCTCCCTGCCCTCTCCAAACTTGATAGCAACAGCCGTATGTGCAGGCAGCAAAAGACCAAAATCAGGTTAGTGTCATGTGTGGCAAATATCACACACAGAAAAGCACCTAAGTCTGTGCTGCCCTCACAACACTCAAAACAGAATGGATAAGGATTGAAAGAAATGGTGGTAGTTGCCCCCCCCCCCACGCCATAACTTTTAGCCTAATGGCTGGAGCACTCACTGGGGATGTGGGAGATTGGGGTTCAATTCTCCCCCCTCCCCAAGGGAAAGAGAGCCCCTTGTTCAAATCCTTCCTCTCAGGAGAGTGTGCTAACCACTGAGCTATGGGCTATTCTGACATGGGGCTCCCACAGTCTCTCCAGTTGAAGCTGTTCTATTGTGGATGAATATTTAGAATAATTGGGCCAGAGAACAAGTGACTCTGTAGTCCAGTGCTTAGGGGTCTTTAATTATTTATCCCCAGTGGAACAGCTTCAACAGGAGAGATTGAGGGAGCCCCACTTTAGAATATTTCATAGCTCAATGGTTGGCGCACTCACCTGAGAGGAAGGAGACCCTTGTTCAAATCTTTTCTCTCCCTCTGCCTGAGGTTTTCCCACAGTCCAGCTGAGTGCTCTCACCCCTGGGCTAAAAGTTATAAGATGGGTGGCAGAACCATATCCTCCTCCTCCAGACAGATTTATAATGGGACCCAATCCGGAAGGCAACCTGTGAGCAAGTGACTTAGGTGTTTGTTCCCAGTTTGTGGATCACTCAAGGGCTTAAGCAGAAGATAGGCATCCAGACACCTAGTAAGAGAGGCAGCTGTGCGTGTGCTCAGAGGAAGGAACTTAGGGGAACTTCTACCTTGAAAATTTAGGTGCTAGGTGAGTTTAAGTTTTGTGAGTCCCAGTGGAGCGAAAACTGGGACTTAGGTATCTAAACCTCAGATGTAGGTATATAAGTACCTTTGGATTTGGGCCTAAGTGACTTGGGAGCACACATCCTATTAATTCCCAGTTGGGCTTGTGCTCTTAAGTCACTTGTATGCTTTAGAAAATCCACCAGAATTCTTATCCTAATTTTTTTTTTCCACTACTTCTGCCACTGTCACAAGGCAAAAGCTGAGATTTTTATTAACTGGAATCTAGCAGTGTTTTACAAGATGCCTTGAGGACTAACTTGAGGTCTGGACTTGCTCCCACTGAAGTTAATGCCAAAACTCTCATGGGCTTCAGTGGGCACAAAATCAGGACCTTTGTGTTAGTTGTGTTTCTACTATCTACATAAAGGACAACAGTCAAAATCCTGCTTTCAGTTTACTTCACTACAGCTGCGTGTGCAAATCTGTTTAAGATATGGAATTCTGCATTGTTCACTGGGAACCTGTACACTGAGTGACTATAGCATTTGGTCCTCAGAATAAAAGTCTGCAATAGCAGCCTACCAATGTGAAGATTTGGGTGGACAAGTGATAAAAATTTAAACCACAAGCAAGTAATAAACAGGATCCCACATTTGAATGCCTCCCTGGTTTGCACCTCTTCACTCCCAAAAAAGGAAATGAAAGAATTCAGTTAGTAGTCATGTAAATCTCTAATCTTTGAAAAGTTACAACACACTTTGGGTGCTAGAGAATTAGTTCCATACATTAAAAGAACATGAAGGTTGCAATGAGAAGGTCTCAGAAGTCAGGAAACAACCAAGTTAAGGTTATGTGTGCATACTCATATGATAGAGGCTTTACTTACATGAGCTCATGATGATTTTTCCCCTGGACCTCTGCCTAATTCAGCTAATCTGGAAATTGGTTGGGTGATAATGAGTGATCAAATATCACCAGCAAGTGGAGAAATGGTTCCATAATTGTTTCTAGACTTCCTAACATGTAGGGGTTTTTTTTAAGAGGTGTGAAGGGAGGTTTAAAAATATTTGCTTGGGTTTTGCTGTTAAGTGCTTTCAAACCTAACTGTCTTGTAAAATTTGAGTGGGAATATTAACCAATAATTCGTGAAAGTACTAACAACATCACAGCATGCACGTAGCAGCCCTATTCTCGCCTCCCAGAACATGTAATAAGCTTATTCTTTATTCTCTCCTGGTATATTAAAATGAACTGTTGACATGGTTTAAAAAAAAAATACAGACCCCTCTGTCCAGCTCTGAGAACTGTCCAGGAGAGACAGACTCAGTGCCAGCTTCTCCATCCTTTCACGATCTTTGATTTGAATCTCCCTTTGTGTCCACTATGGAATCAACAGGATGCTGCATCATTACTCTTCCTGATGGTGGCTTCCTTTGTTTTTTTTTTTCAAAGGTTTACTATTGCCGTAAGTACAGATTCTGATCACCTAATTACTGGAATCCTTCCCCTAACAGTTATCTTGCACTAACAGTAACTATGCTTAGGCACTTATACTGGTAACATTTTAATTTGTTCAGACAATTAATTTCTCTTCACAACATCCATGTGAGATAATAGTAAATAATACCTAGCACAAGTGTAGTACAGTGTATCTGTAGATCTCAAGCATTTTGCAAAGGTAGGTGAATATCATCTCCATTTCACACATGGAAAGACTGAGGCAGGGAGACTGAATGACTTGCCCATGATAACAGAAGAATGTGTCTCAGTCAGGATGAGAACTCAGATTCCTGGCCCCAGTCCTCTGGTTAACAACTCTACTATGATAAAACAATTATTTGATCCCTGCTTCCATAAATTCCCCATCGTTACCCAACTAACATATTAATATACCAAGTCCAAATGAATTTGCACAGAGGGCAGAATTTGGTCTTTCTTCTTTATGCATCAAGCATTAGCCATACAGTTTCTTTCTGTTCTGCAGTAAATTATACAGAGACAGAATTAGTTCTTTGTGAGTAGGACCTTCACTAGGTATCTAAAGATGGAGAAGTTGATTTTGCTGCTATCTGTGACTGTGAAGTCAAAATGTATTGATATCTCTTATTGCCTATTTTTGTTCTTCTGCAGTATATTGTATAAAATGATACAACCTATACAAAACTCAATCCTTGGAACGCGTGTGATTTTTTTCTAAGCCAATGAGAAATGTGTGAGCCAGGAAGTGAAAATGACTAAAAGCTGATTAGAAACATACATTAAATTAAACTTGTCTGCTGTATTTTCATTGTCCAAGTTGAGAAGTAAAAAGATAAAAAAGGAGAAACAAGGGCATAAGTAATACTAATTTAGACTTTTTAAATGACTTCAGTTTTACTCATCTATGGTGCTAGTAATGTAGGTGAGGAATATTATTTTACATATTGAGCTGGAGGGGTTATACCTGGGATGAATTTGACAGTGTACCTTAATGGCCTGCAATTTGAGACTCTGTAGTTTGAAAGCTATTGTAGATGGGTTTGGTTGATTTTATTTAGCTGTGCTTCCAGGTATCTTCATTTGAAGAAAGAAAGATCTTGACAGTTTGATCTGATAATTCCAGCATGTGCCTGACATGAGTTAGTGGCCACTGAAAAAGGCAGCTGAGTGGAATACTAAGCACCACTACTTTCATTAATCCTTGCCCATCGAGGCAAAGACTTCCATTTTCAGAAGGGTTGCATTACAGACCAAATCCCTCGAGAGCAGTATATCTTGCTGCATAATGACTAACATCATATCTTTAAAGATGATTCTGTTCTTGAAGTATCTGTGATGCTGTGCAACTTTACCGCTAGCACAAAATAGATCTTGGATGCACAAAAACAGCTAAACTCTGAGAAGACACAGGCACAGAACTCACAGCCCAGGTGGGAGGGGGAATATGATTTCTCCTTTGCATCCTCTCAGTCCTCCTCTACACAGGTGATTGGAGAGGCCCCTAGTGTAACAGAGTTATGAGGGTCTGTCTAACATAGGCAGCCTCCCAGCGTTGTTCTATGTGCTGCAGTGCTGCCTAGAATCTTGGCAGTGCTGTGTCCTGACCCCCAACACTCGTCCCTTGGCCCCCAGCATGCCCTCTTGCCAGGGCTTATGGAAAGATCTTTAGAGGGCAGTCTTATGATCTCTTTCCATGATACCTGTGCCAGGAGAATCCTCATCCAACCAGAACTGGGACTTTTAGGGCCCCTTTGTACAACTGCAGCCCTTTTACACAGCATAAAGGGGCCAGAGCAGGAGTGAGGATCTTACCCTATTGAAGAATTCAATATACCTTTTCCATTAACACAATCCTGCCCTTGTCTGAGGGAGGTTAATGGTCCCCAAAAAGAGGGCGCTTGTGTTAAAACTCTGCTACTTAAAGTTTTAGAGAGAAATCTCTCTGAGACAGAGTAGGTAAAGGGTGACATGGAAGGTTACTCTAACCTATAAAGATGTTATGTTATTAGAAACATAAGTACAATACTGAGCTGCAAGAATGTGTAATTAACAGTTTAGTCTGGAAAAGTGTTTGAGATTTCCAAGGTCTCTGATTAAGCCTGTAATTGTTATGGGAAGCATTGCAAAAGAACTTGAGTTCTCAGAGATTGCGAGATACAGTACCTGCATCCATAGGCACTGAAAATATTCCGTTTGTTATTTCTAATGAGATGCTGGTTGAATAACTATTTTTGGACTTTGGAAATAGGCCAAGATGTTCTTTGGAATCCTTCATTTCCTGCATTCTTCTTCTGCCTCACTAAGACAACGCCTTTGGAAGCAGCCATCATTTTCCTGCCTCTAAGCCTGGATGACACCCTGCCTAGACAAGACTGAGGGAAGAAGGATCAAGTGGAATAAGCCAGTTCATCCATTGACCTCTCACTGATGGCATCCATTCCTGACTCCAGAAGAAAGCTCAGTGCCATTCTGGGAGCTAGCTTCTTACATGGTGCCTGTGGTATCTGTATCTATAGTATCAGAGTGTGACGTTCCCCTCTGGTGTTATCTAGACCGGTGATCTGCTGGGCCACTCTAATCCTTGATTCTGGGAGCCAGCCTTACACCCTGCTCTGCTGTGAGAACCCCCACGCCTGGGCTGTTCACACACAGCCTCTGGCATGTAAGCTGCTCCCAGCTACTTGCAAGCAAATGACACTAGCCAATATCTCCAGTCCCACCTAGGAACCTCCGTCTTGCCGTGTCCAGTTATGCCCGCTGGATGCTGCAAGCTTATACAAGTTCATCAATTTAACAAAGAAATTGATACGTACCAGGCTTGTTCTCCCAAAGGGAGTCTCTGACGCTTCAAACCAAACGCACTGCTTCAGGTAGAATAAACAGATTTATTAACTATGAAGATAGATTTTAAGTGATAAGTCAGAGTGGTTACCAAAAGAAAATATAAGCACGCAGTCTAAACTCTCAACCCTATTAGACTGGGCCACAACTAGATGAAGCAGTTTTTCTCCCCCCACTGGATATTGCAGTCCTTAATACACAGGTTTATTCCTTAAACCTGGGCCAGTCTCCTGTGTTGGAGTCTTGTCTTCTTCTCAGGGTCTAGATAGCTTGTAGCAAAGGTGGGGGCAGGAGAAGGGCCTAGTATGTGTCCACTGTGTCTGTTTTATACTCTCAGTCCACCTGCTTGTAGAACACAAGTCCAGGCATGTCTGTGGGGCATTGCTAAGTCTCTCCCAGCAAGGTTGAGCAATTCCCCTGGTGGGGCCTCATAGAGGTGAGTCATTGCATTGTAGCTCTCTTGCTGGACAATGGCATTGATGGGCTGTTTCACACACCGCCTGGGCATTGGTTACTTGCCTTGCTGTTGCCTCTGGGGAGCAATATTTGGCTGATTTCCCCAAGCTACAGCATGTTTTAGTGACCACCATACAACACAATTCTCATAACCTTATATGCATTAAAGATGCATATATATGGATAGAGAAATGACTTTCAGCAGATCATAACCTTTCCCCTGAATCTTTACAAGGCATGCTTTATATGTGAGATCATGATTATATGAAAATGAAGAACATGGGTTATAATACGCTCCCCCAAGGTACAGAATGTCACACTGAGCACCTAAAAAAAATAAGTGTGCATACTGATATGTTGTTTTCTCTTCCCTCCAGCATCAGTCTGTCTTCCCTTATCACTTCATCTTCTCTTAGCCCATTACTCCACCAAACTTGATCATTATCTCTTTGAGGTCTCTGCCATTTTGACTCACACAAAGGCTATGTGTCTAGATGAGATATTGGTAGCTGTGAATGATAAGTCCATGCTGAGCCTGGTGTGAGAAGATAAGACTGCACCCTCTAAAGTAGCCGGTCACCCCATCTTGGGAATGTTATGCATGGGCTGGCATGCCAGCCAAATGTATCTCCCATTGTCTTTGGTAGCTCTATCAGGATGCTTCCCTGTACGTGTGTAAACATTAAAGGTAATGGAACAGCTGCAAAATAGAACCCATTGTGCAAAACTTCTAAATGTTTTGGTAAAATTTAGTGCAAAACTTTCTACTATTAAAATGGCTACAAAAATGTGGTGGCCAATTTTTGCATTACTTTTTTAGAATTTCAAGCTGGCTTGGCTGTCATGGATCCCAAAATGTGGATTCTGGTCCTCTGAGGGGCTGATCCTGCCCTTTATAGTCTTGAGGGCAATTAGCAAAAATTGTCTTGATTTATTTTATCAAAAGTTTATGATTTAATGTTATGTCTGTGCTCTGAGCCAGAGTATAGCCAGCAGGAATGGGGAAAGTCTCTGTGCTTACCCCTGTGTCAGAGGATATGGGTCTGGAGGTGCTTTTCAGATATAGAATGGTCTGATGTGCTGTTTAGAACTGGGCAAGAAATGGGTTTTCCCATCCTATGAAAATTTTCAAGATTTAAAAAAAAAAAAATCCATTCCCCATTGGGACAAAACCAGAACCTTTCACAACTTTTTTTTTGCAAGTAACACACACAGGGTATTAGACACACGTGCCAGCTGATTCAGGCTCACCGGACTTGAGCTGCGGGGCTGTTTAATTGCAGAGCAGACATTTGGGCTCAAACTGCAGCCCAAACTCTGGGACCTTAACACCTTACTAGGTCCTAGAGCCTGGGCTCCAGCCTGAGCCCAAACATCTAAAGAGAAGTTAAACTGCTGGGCAGTGGGGAAACTGTGATTCAAGTCCTGCTGTGTAGCAAGGGGGCATGGCCTCCCTCAGAGACTGACAGGGAGGTACCCCCACCCACTTCTTGGTGGGCAGAGCCAAGACACCCATGCCCACACCGCTGGAAGCAGATGGGCAGGACAGGAACTATAAAAGGTGGGCCCTGCATCTCAGTTGGGCTAGAGCTGCACAGGGAGACTGAGCCCTCCCAGCTGCTGCTGGAGCAGGAGCCTGAAGAGGACCTCTGCAGCTCTGAGGACTCACCAGAGTATCCTGGGGAGACAGAGGATGACCCTGAAATACAGGTACACAGCGAGGGGAGTGTAGGAAGTAGCCCAGCGACACCAGACTTTAGTCCAGGTATGCTGTTGCCTGAAGCCCGGTCAGCATGCTTCATTCAGATTCCCACTGCCCCTGTGATGGAACATACACCACTGTTAGGGTCCTGTGCTAGGACCCAGTAGAGCAGGGTGGGCCCAGGTGTCCCTACCCCCTGCTGCCATTCCCACCCCTGGGGTGGCAGCCCCCCCCCCACCTTAGACTACAAGGCCTGCATTTGTCTGTCATCTTCCAGAACTCGGACATCAGACTGTTTGGTGCCCCGCCCTGCCTGACGGCCTGAACCTCCAGACTCTTTGTTGGTCTGCCCTGCCTGAGGCTGGTGCCCTGGACTACTTGCTGTTTGGTCCTGTCTACAGGGCCAAGCCTTAGACTACAAATTTCCAATAACCTTTGCCTTGCTAGGGACCAAAGAGTGAGGGAGTGTGGCCTCCCTCCAACAGAGTGAGACGGCCATGCATTCCTACACACCGAAATAGAGATTTGAGCATGGGGTTTTCCTGCTGGAGCTCTCTTGTTTTGACTCAAAATTTTACTTTCTCTTCAACGCTTAGCTTAACGGTCGGCTGTAGTGATCATTTGCCATTTGGTCCATTCCTGCGTAGCCACAACGGCTTGATGAACCAAAAATCCAACATCAGAAAAGATTTGATGTACCTATATAATAGGGGGTCTGCCTCTGGGCTGCCCACCCCTCGGTTGGTGGAATTTTATCTTGAATGTTACAAGCCACACAGAGAACAGCATTCACTGGAACATCTTTTGGCCTTCTTGCGACATGTCCGAAAAGCATAAGACACTGAAATTCTACTCTGGACTTGAGAAACCTGCTGCCCTCCCCAGTGTCCCTGTGAAGACATTAAGCATGAGTGGTCCAGCCAGCCACTATGCAGGAGGAGGGTACCAGCCCACTGTCCTTTCTGCCAGGAAAACAAAATAGGTCTATGCAGGGGGGTTGTTAAGAGACAGTTCTTCTCAGTGCTCATAGGGTGAGAGGACTACTGTATGGCCTGGTGGAGGTCCTCCCATGTGTCTAAACAGCCTGGATAAGCAGCCAGACACTGAACCTTTTGTGCTTCCTCCATCACAGAGCTGAGTTCTATTTTGAGCCTGGCCTTCACCAGCTCCATTTTTGCCCCTGCAAACTTGGAAGTGCAATCAGGTTCTTAGCTATCCAAATGGCCTAAGTGCCATAACCAGTAAGGGAGAGCAGACTCTGAAAATCTGGCCCATCTAATTCTGTTAGATTGAAGCTGGTTTACTGTTGTGCTTTTACGTGTGATTTTTGCAGTGATGAGGCTAGTTCCCTTATATGCAGTTTGACTAAGATGAGGTTGGGGCTGCATGTTTTTCTTTTATTCCCCTGGCAGTCGGAGTGCACAGGTTACAATCAGTTATACTTTAAGGACACTGTGGGATCTTCCTAGGGGAACAGGCTAGCTATTGTTTTAGTGACCTATTTCTCTTCAGCATTATTGGGAGCTTATTGATTTTCCTTAGTTTTCCATGGCTAGGTGGAGTGTGTGTGTGCTTGAGGAGTAGCCAATGGCCCTGAAATAGATCTAAATACCAAAACATAATGTTAATGTAGTATAACACTTTAGTGCAGATGCTCCAGAACTCAGAGGCCCTCACATCATATTGCACTGGGAAAATCTGATCCTGGTATCAAAAGGTTAAATTCAAAAGCAGTTTATTTGTAGAAGCACTAAACAGTTCTTAAACCTCAAATAAATAGAGATGGGGGGAGGAATATATTTTATTCTCCAGTTCCTTAGCAGCTCCAAAATATCAGATTTATAAAATATTTCCCCAGATTCTGAGTAGCTCAAAAACAGTAATCTAATGGAGTTATGAAACATGTGTGAGCAAAATCTTGCACTCCAGAGCAGCTATTCTGTATGCAGAGAGCAAATTCCATTTACCTTAAATAGATTATGAAATGTTACTTTTAAAAAATCTGTCTGCAGAATTGCTCAAAAATACAAAATTGTAAATTTTCCCTTAGCCACCAAATTCCCTCAAAACTTTAATTATTCAAAATAACTCTGTTCAAAGTGGATGTGTACTTTCTGACCCAAAGGCAAAATAAAATTGGCCCAAGCCAGCTCTAACTATATTTATTTATTTAATATCTATCTGGACATTTCCTGTTGTCACTAAACCACCTTAATCAGCCCTTTTGTTTGGTGTGTGCATTTTTGACACTTCCTTTTGTTTTTTCCTGTCTTTCAAATTTATTAAGAACCTCAAACATTGATTTATAATTGAGAATATGATTTGAGTCTCTCAGGGATGCAGTTTTCAGAGAAGGGGTGAGTGGAATGAATATGTTTGACATTTCTACAGCAAGGACTGCTGCCGTTTTAAGGTTAGAAGCCAAATAAGGTAATTAGTTAGAGCTTCAAGAGCCAAATGTGCTGAGAGGAATGATGCTAACAAAACAGACTTCAGTTCTGTTTTCTATCCCCACGTTTTGAGATTTAAGAGTGCACTCAACTAATAAACACTAGAAAGCTGGCTGTTATACTGGACATGCACTTTGCTTGCACGTGTTAGGTTCACCATTCTTGACAACATAACACGCTTTTTTTTTAAGTGACAGGTACAACTCAATTCACTAATCCACGTGCTCAAGAAATTTTTCTTCTCTGAACTATAGAAACTTTTCAGAAATAACATTGACGGTCTCTTTTACCTCAAAACGCGTGGTTCTCAATCTCTTCTATACCACACAACCTCATGTTACAACAAAAAGTGTTTCAGAACCCTTCTCCCATCTACTCATAAAGAAAGGGATGGGTGAGCATGACCTCAGGCTCAAAATCAAGGAAAGTTGGAGCTGAGGAGATAGTCCCACTCCTCCCCCTCTGGGCCATAAAAGCCTTATTACTCCGATGCCATTAGCAATTCCACGTCCATAAACGTGAGTTATTTTGATGAGGATGAGCAGCCCAGCAGCTAAAAGCTTGATCCTTCCAAAATGGTGGACAAGAGAGCCTAAACATTGAAGAGTAGCAAATGACTTAATTAAAGTTGGGCAAATAATGGAATTTTTGGTTTGCTAGCAATTCCAAAAAGTCAGAAAAAAATTGTTGGGTTAAACCTAAAATTAAATTTTTTGAAGGTTTTGGTGAATTTAAAAGTCAAAAAATTTCAGGTTGAACCAAACATTTTGTTTGACCTGTGATTAAGCCTTTTGTTTTGATTTTGAGTGTTTAATATTTTTTGATTATTTTTAAAACAAAATTAAAGGAAATTTTGAAACAGTCATTTGAAAACAAGATATCAGTGTTTCATTTGGAAAATGTTCAAACGATTTTTTTCGGGGTGCTTAAGGATATTCTTGCCTGAAACAATTTGGTGAAATGGACAGGAAGTTGCAAAATGTTTCCGTCACCAGACCTGCATTTTTCACCAAAAAAAGTTTAAGTCAGCCAGCTTTATGATCTGCCACCTTCAGTGGAGTCTTAGTATTTACAATTAAGACACTTGCTAACATATCAATTTGGTCCTGACACCCTAGGTCTGCCAGAGGCCCCAAAACTATTGGGAACTTCATAAAATGCTTCATGAATTCCTTAGGCCCATATCCATTATATATGCTTTGTTAACAAAGAAGAACTCTATTAATCTGGAGTTTTTTATGAAAGTATGGGAAGAAGATTTATCACAGCCTGTGGTGGGGCATCTGCCCCACACTGGCCTGTAAGGTGTTAATGGAGCCCTAGGGAAGCTGTGCAGAAAGCAGCCAATAGGAGAGGGGCCGTGAGGAGCAGCCAATCAGGGCCTGGCAGGCCCATATAAGAAGAGCAGCAGGGAAGAGTAGGTTCAGTATCAGGTCTGTCCTCAGGACTTATGGGGCGCTACTCAGTATTATTAAACTGGTGCCCCTATGCCCGATGGCAGCCCAGGCTTGCAGCTCAGGGTGGGAGGGACGAGGCAGCAAAGGATACTGAGCCACCCAGCTCACCTCACAGCGGCGGAGAGTCACAGTTCCCCGCAGAGACCCCTGAGCCCTCTCCCTCACGCAGAATGTGCGGCACCAGCACATTTGGCTCTGTAAATACGGCCCCTGAATAAGGAGACTGCAGCGCGCACTGGGTGTGCAGGAGCCAACTTGCTTTTACCTGCTGTCATGGGCAGTGGGTAAAGCTGCCGCTTGGGGACTCGCCAGTCCACTTCTTCTGCCTGTGGCCCACCCATACTCCACCCTGACTCTGCCCAGGCTGTGCCCTCTCCCCACTGTCTCCCTCTTGTCTTCCCTCCCCCTCCCTGCTCACCCTCTTCCAGCCAAATCCCTGAACCCAAATGAAGCAAATGACATTTGAAAAAAACATTCTCTGCAATTTCTTTCTAAAGAAAATGGAGCATGTTTTCCACTGCATGCCAGAACGTAAAGGCTGGACATGCAGAAGGTACCTAATTAAAAGCACTAATCTTGGGAATAAAAAATGTCAGTCACAGATTTTTTGATATACCCTGAAGTTTGTCAGATTTATTTGCAAAAACTTTGTAGTAAGGGCAAGTCAGCTGTCCTGCTGAATACAACATTAAATATTATGGAATACATGATGCAGCTCTTCTGTTTTACATTTTCTTAATCAGTATTTCTAACCTGATTTTATATTTTAAATGTACTCTTAAACCTTCATAAAGTAATAATTCCAGATTACTACATATTTAACTCACTGAAACAAAGACATTATTTTAAATTAATCAGTCACAGAGGTTTAGTGTGTTCATAACAATGTTCATTGCTTTTAGAAAAAGGGAACGCTAATGTACTTTGTGTGATCTCCATAACAATAGACACGTTTATGAAATTTCACCAACTTTAACAAAATATGTTTCCAAAGATTTTAGGCATAACAAAGGATTTTATATCTTACTAAGGTACTGATTTTGCTGGAGGGTTCTCTTAAAACTAGTTAATCAAATAGTCAAGTAAAGAAAGGGAAACTCATTTGTCCAGCTATCTGGAAGGAAGGGGTATTGTCCCTTTAAGGGACCTCTTCAACAGGGGGATGAAGGGAGAAAGGGATGGACAGAAAGTACAGGAAGATTTTGGAAGCAAGTTTTTTGTACTATAGTACTTAAAATTAAAATGTGTATTTTAGATAAGGGTGGTCTTTTGAAGGATTTATTTAAAAAACTATGTCTGAAGATACAAGCATTTAAGGCTAAAGATGAATACTCATTGTGCATCTAAAAATCTATGCAAGGATTTTTTAGAGATGTGATTTTATAATCTTCAGCAACACATTAATGAAATATTTTTGAAGCCAATTTTAAACTAAGGTCCTATAGACTAACATGTTCCGAGTAAATATTACAGTAACGCACAACTGTTTTTGTCAGTAAATTCAGAAGCTGACAGTATATCCCTGGGGGTTGGCAAATGCCTGTTAAAGAGCCATTCAAGTGGTAATGAAGCCATTTAACAGTTTCAATGTTGTGCTAATAGGTCTGGGAGGCTGGAAGCCTTTTCACTTTTAAGTTACTAGATCCCCTCCAGAGGAAGACTCACCAGGCTTCAGCAGCCAGCTGTGGAAGCCTGCAGGAAGGGTCAGAACAAAGATAGTAAGAGGCAGGAGGGTGAACACTAAGATAAGGATTCCCCAAATTTTCAGGTGCCCTTTGTAGCCTCATATGCCTAAGGATGGCCCTGTTCAGTAGCTGCCTGGAGCTTGAGGAGGGACAGTCAGGCTCCTAGCAGAAGAAAGGAATGCCAGCACCCTGGACAGAGAAGTGCTGCCAACAGGGACCAGGGGAGCTAAAGACTGCTCCTGGGTGGCTGCAGGGATTCACAGGCTGAGGACCTGAGGCAAGAGCTAAGAGGGTGCTGGGGGGCAATGGCCTGGGGAAATGAACTGAGGAGTTGGAGGGGACATAGCAAGTGGTGGCCATCTATAGGGTCCCTGGGCTGGGATCTGGAGTAGTAGGTGGGCCTGGATCTTCTCCCCACCTTGCCACCGAGAAAGTGGTTGCAGTTGCCACTGAGGGAAATGGCTGGACAGCAGACTGCAGTTCCCCCAGAAGTGGAGAGAACAGTGTGTGACATGGCCAGAGAGCTGTGTCATGAAGAGGATGCCATGGTCCTAGGAGTGACATGGGTCCTGGAGCAGAAGTGACAGCAGGCGAGACACCACCAAGAGTCAGCGTACCAACCTGTGGAGCTGATTGGCAAGAGCCAGCAGGAGGTAAGTCACACCCCTGCCACATAGCCCTTAAAAGAATCTCAGTGGCCAAGCAAATTATATAATGTTAAAAATGCCTCTGAACCTTTGATGATACTGATACCACAAAATATTTTATTCAAAATGGATTGGATGCCACAAAGATTGTGCAAGATAAAGGTCTTAGCCTATGTGATTCCACCATTACCACAGCACAGTGTACAAACCTGGTCTAAGGATTTGGGAGACAGGGTGGTGAGTGACATGATTTCTGGCTGCAGAGGTAATGCTTGTTCTCTTCAGTCCTAGTGATGGGTTTATATTGGTTTACATTTTAAAAGATATCTTCACAAGGAAGAAGGCTAGAAACCCTTTAGGATATAGTAAATTTTTAGACTCCCAGTTCTTCTCAAATCAGATGGGGTGCATAGAGGCATGGGGCCCAAAGTCTGGTTTTGCCTGCATGACTGCAGGGTCTCCCTGGCTGAGTGGTAAACATCCTGTGGCCCCCTCCCTGGAGACATAGCACCTCATCATCTTAATTATTTCTCCCATTCCTGATTAATCATGGTCAGAGGATCAGACGCATACATAATCCCACCTGATCACTAGACCTTTTTTTAGTGGACTTTGACTCAATGCCTCCGCCCCTTTACAGGGGGTCTCACTGGCAGCTACAGCAGTCCCTGGGCAGCAGTAGTTTCTAAGGTCCTTGAATGTGAGGCGAAGGGGAACCGTATCTGCAAACTCCTAGTGGAGAGAGGATTGGGAATTCATTTGCATGAGCTTCCAATCTCTGCTGGGCCTCCCCAGGTGCTTACTACATGGCATCTGAACAGCCATCCACACCACTACACTCGCCTGACCATCCTGCTGATCGGTCTTGAAGCAACAGACCTCCTCTCCAGAGAGCATAACATTTGGGCCAAATATCTTGGAGATGGGCCCAACCTGCAAAATTTGGATTGAGATCTGGATCCCAGTTTACAAAAAGTTCAGTGCTGTTTGGATCTGGAGTTCTGGAGCTGCCTATTAGAGAAAAGGACCAACGAGGAAGGTTGAATCCACAATGCTTCAACATTCAGATCCTGGGGTTTGGTTTGGCCCATCTCTACACAGAAAAAGGACTACTTTTTCATAACATTTTTCACTATGCCAATTCAGCATTCACTCGAATAAGGTCTAGCACCATCCAAAAATTCCCATGGTGAAGTCAGTGGAAGTCTAGAAAAATGACACCGTGAGGGACACATACAAGATTTAAATGGAAGTTTAAGACACAAAAGACACACAACTACATTGACCAAGAAACTCTATAGCAAAGACATCAGTGTAAAGAAAAAATAAGAATCAGAGCTGTAGGTTTTGACATATTTAGTTGTGAGCAAACCTCACACAGTCTGGCAATTCCATTCAGATCATCATACACAGGTTTGGATTCTTATCCAAGCCTCACTGAGCTGGAAATAAGTTATGATAACAAATATACTCACCTGCGTACCTCTACCTTCCCTTCCTCAACATGAGCTCTACCTCCCCTCAGTCTTATTCCCCCATTCACCCGCTTCCAGACCTCTCACTGCAGCACTGGAAGTGACCATTCACCTAGCCACCCATGAGCAGGCAAAGAATCACAAGTCTCTCCTCTGGTGTTAGCCTCACCTTTCTGTATGGAAATGCTTTGGCCACTGTGCCAGTTCTTATATTCCACCCCCTACCCTTCTCATATGCGCTAGCTCTGCCCTGGTAGTTTTTGGCCTTCAGGGAACCTATGCTTCCATAAAGGGCAGGGATGAGGTTGGAGCCACCAGGACTCCCAGCAGGTATGAAGCCTGAACCTGGTCTGACATCCGGTGGTGAGAAATCTTCCTTTCCTAAGACATACTTCTCAGTGGACCCAAAAAAACTAATGATTGACCAGTTCTAGGCTGACATCCACATGAGGATTAGTTTGTTTAAGATGTGAGTAAAGTTGAGACGGCTGCCGTTAAGCTATCTGCTTGTCGTCACTACTCGCTTTTAAAACAAACCACCCTGCTGAAATTCCCTTCCCAGAGGAACGACCTGGATCATGTCAGTGAAGCAAACTGGAGGCTGATGCCATAACAAGACCCCCAGAAGTACTACTTTCTACAATGTCACTCTTGGAAATTGTAGGACAACTATTGGTTAATAGGTAATGGGGGAAATGTGTTTTCCCTGAGTCTGTTTTGCTGATCAACAGTATGGCAAGACTAAACTAGCTAATAGAAATTATACTATGATAGGAGGAAATTCAAAATATTGTACAGCCGAAGCACATGTCCATGAAGCTACAGAATGCAAAACAATGTCAGTTTGTCTTGGTGGAGATCAAATTACCAGGAAAGGAAAAGAGTAATTGAGGTCAGGACAAAGAAACCTGGTAAGTATGTTATATTACGATGTTGTACCGTATGTTTATATCTGTGTGAATAATGTAGTTACACCAATTTCCATCAAAAAGTTTCCAATTTTGGATATTTAAAGCTATTCTGAAAAAGTTGTAATGTAAGCTGCATCAGTTTGTTTAACCTTGGACCAACAGCTTCAGACTACACCACTAAACAGAGTCAATATTATTTTTTGCTGTTATTGCTGTATCTTATCATCCCGTGCTCTAGAGCAGTGGCTTTCAAACTTTTTTTCTGGGGACCCAGTTGAAGAAAATTGATGCCTGTGACCTAACGGAGCTGGGGATGAGGGGTTTGGGGCTTAGGAGGGGCTCAGGTCTGGGGGCAGAGGGTTAGAGTGTGGGGGTGAGGGCTAGATGGGGCTGGGAATGAGGGGTTCAGGGCGTGGGAGGGGCAGTGGGTTGGGGTGTGGGAACGGGTCAGGGCTCTGGGCTGGGGGTGCAGGCTCTGGGGTGGGGTTGGGGATGAGGGATTTGAGGTGCAGGAGGGGCTCTGGGTTTGGGGGGGCTCAGGGCTGGGGCAGGGGATTGGGGCACGGTGTTGGGGTGTGGACTTACCTCCGGTGGCTCCCAATCAGCGGCACAGCCGGGGTACAGAGGCAGACTTCCCGCCTGTCCTGGCACGGTGGACCACGCTGCACCCCAGAAGCAGCCAGCAACAGGTCCAGCTCCTAGACGGCACTGCACAAGCAGCTTTGCATGACTCTCACCCGCAGGCACCACCCCCCGAGCTCCCATTGGCCGGTTTCTGATGCTCGAGGCAGGGGCAGCGCGCAGGGCCCTGTGGCCCCCCTGCCTAGAAGCTAGACCTGCTGCTAGCCTCTTCAGGGGCACAGTGTGGTGTCAGAAAAGGTAGGCACTAGCTTGCCTTAGCTGGAGAGCACTGCCAATGGGACTTTTAACATCCTAGTTGGCCATGCTGACCAGAGCAAGGTGACCCAGTGCCTTACATGCTGCGACCCAGTACTGGGTCGCAACCCCTGTTTGAAAAACACTGCTCTGTAGTTACTCTTCTTTTGTAGATTCATCTATCGATAAAAGAAAAGCCATCTCTTACAACAGTATGATGCAAAATCTTTATTCTATCTACTTTGATCAGGGGGAACAATCAAAATATTAGTTATGTTGAAGCTGACCCCATAAAGAAGAAACAAAGATTCCTCTTAAGGACTAGTAATGTGGAATATTATAGAATATAACATTTGTTGGTTTTTGAACCATCCTATAAAATTTAATCATCTCCCCTCATATGAAATTCTATTGTTTAAAAATAAAAAACCTACAGAGAGGCTACCATTTTCTATTAAACTGTGTTTGATTTAAAGAGCATTTTCTATGGAACCCTACTGATTTATCTGCATTAAATTCTATAGGATTTTCTCATAAGGATGAAAATATGTAGCGTGGTTTTTATTTTTAACTGTCTAAGGGATAGTCACATTGTATTGGTCTTATTGTTTTTCTCTTTTACACTTGCAGAGATTTTATTTTTGTGGATTTAATTTTATTTATTTTGGCTGCCACATCCTCCTTTAAACCCCCTACAAATACACAGTGCGGGCTGGGATCTTTAAAAGCTCTTGGCATTGACCTAATTCTGCATACCACTGGTTTCAAAGGCACCAGAAAGAGGCTAAAACTAAGCATTTTGAAAATCCCATCTCTCAGGTGTGTATAAAACCTTTGCTCCTAATCTAACCAACTAAAACTATTATTCTTTCTTCACTTTTGGGGTGGTTGCCCCCTTTCCATCATAGCATACCATACAGTAGCACAGTTAACTCCCAAAACAGGTTTTACACTTCCACAAGCATTCCACAGGTAGGTTTCAGAGTAACAGCCGTGTTAGTCTGTATTCACAAAAAGAAAAGGAGTACTTGTGGCACCTTAGAGACTAACCAATTTATTTGAGCATAAGCTTTCGTGAGCTACAGCTCACTTCATCGGATGCTTGACACACCCACCTGCAGTCACATGCAGGCTGTCTGATCAGCCACTGCATGAACCAACAATAGAGAGGCTACAGCTAAGGTAACCCCCAACTCCACAGGCACGTGCCCCCTCTGGAATATAAATCCAGAATTATACCATCTTGCGCGGCACAGGGAACTGTACAGCGTAAGCTCATAGAGCTCACCCCTCCCTCAATGTGGAGAGGAAATGCAACAGCCCCTGCTCCTTGAGCTAAGATTCCCAAGCACTTCACTCCAAACTTACTGGTTTAGAATAAAACATAAAACAAGTTTATTAACTACTGAATGATAGACTTTAAGTGATTGTAAGTGATAGCAAACAGATCAAAGCAGATTACCTAGAAAATAAACGAAAACACAAACTAAGGCTAAAATACTAGAAAGATAGGATATGAATCAGCAAATTCTCACCCTGGCTGCTGATACAAGCAGGCTTGCGGATTCTCAAGGCCCAAACTGCACTTGCTTTGCAGGTTGGGATTCCCCAGGTTTTCATACACAGGCTAGAAATCCCTTTAGCTTGGGTCCAACACTTCCCCCACTTCAGTCTTTTTGTTCCTTAGAATTTTCCAGGAGTTTTCTTATGTGGGCAGTGAAGAACAACTTATGGAGGTCACTCCCTGCCTTATATAGCTTTAGCACATGGTGGGAACCCTTTGTTTTAAACTTGGTTCCCAGACCAGTTTGCAGAAAAATACAGACATCCCAAAATGGAGTCTAGAGTCATATGGCCTGGTCATATGCCCTTGCATACCTTGCTGAGTCATAGCAGCCATTACTTACAAGCTATCTGGAGCATTCTCAGAAAGGCTTACCAGGTGGCAGATAAGCTTCTCCTGTTCAAGGTGATGGGCCAATAGGAAAAACAATAGGGTTTCTCCTAATGGCCCATCACCTTGAATAGGCCCATCACAGCTGGCTATCTAGACTGGAAACATTTTGCCTAGTGGGTGTCACCCAGGTGTACCTACATTTGAAATACAGATACATAGTCAATATTCATAACTTCAGATAAAAAAAGATACATACAAATAGGATAATCATATTCAGCAAATCATAACTTTTCCCATGATACCTCACATGACCTGTCTTGTACAAAATGCATCATAATTATGCCATAATCATATACTATCACTGTGAAGAATATGGGGTGCAGTGTCACACAGGTTTTAGTCAATTTCTCCTCTTTCCTCCTAAATACAATCTCTGATCATGGTCTTAGTGCAGTAACTTCTCCAAAAATTCTGATATAATCCTAAATGCAAAAATCTTTCACCACTATGCACTCCAGCATAATCAGCTTCAGAAAACACCTTCCAGACTTCCTACACTCAGTTGATACCCTCTTTGGAGAATGTAACCATACTAGCTGGAGACACACAGACCCTATTAATTAATCTATCATTTACTTACTTGACTTTTATCATCCTAGGACCTGATCTTACCAACTCTTCCTCATGCAAGTAACATTGGTTCTATTACAAAGTGGGACTACTGCCATGAGTAATTAGTACTCACATGAGTAAGAGTTTTACATGATCAGGCCCTTAGACAACAAGACATTCCCAGATTTTTGCAATCTTCTTTCCCTTTCACAGAGGTTTCTTAATTTATTATCCCATGGTCCTTTGATCTCCTACAGAGAGAGACTCAGACTAAAAGCTTAGATCCAAACATTTCTGAACTGGGTAGGAAAGTTTGGGTCCAAACTTTGTGGCTCATCCCTATCACAGTTCTGGACCAAATCAAACCCCTGGCAAAAAGCCCTAACCAAACTTAGTAAAGTTAGAATCCAGATAAAGAGACCAACTATGCAGCTCATTAGACTTATGCTTGTACTAAGTCATGAATGCGAGGCCCCTTTTCCCTTACTTTAACTGTGATTCTTTCGTCCTATTCTACCTTTGCTGTCCTCTAGACCTACTTGCACTTAATAAAAGAAAGGGGAAATAAGTACAAGTTGAGGGATTCAAAGAACTTGAGTCTCATTGTATAGCCTTTAAATCCAGTTATCGTCTGAGGTCCACATTCAATGAGAGCTAATCCCCTTAGTTTCTCTTCAATTTGGTTCAAACTGGAATGTGAGGGTCATTTGTCATTTATTTGGCACAGAGAGATTTTATACAATCTTAAAGATTAGCAAGTAATAAAACTAGACACTGAAGTAATCAAATCACCAAGGAAAAGAATAACTGTAAATGACTCAGAGTCACCAATGGCATCTCTCTGGCAAAGTGTCGACTGCAAAAAAGACACAAAATATTAACCATGAAAACACAGGGGGCTTGATTCTCCACTGTGCTTCATGATGGCATTTACAGCTGTGCAAAATGAGCATGAAATACTACCACATAGAATAGTAGAGCTCTATAGTGGGTCCAGGTGTGGATGTTGCGGCAAGTTTGGTTTTGCTGTCTTTTGAGCAAATAATGACTAAACACAAAACCAGGAAACATTAATCACTGCTGAAGTTAATGGAGTTACACTGGGGATCTAATTAGCCCCAAACCTGCAGAATGGAATTGCCTTCTTCTAAATCAATATTGATCCAAGATCTGAGCATATTGTTAGAGAGTACTGGCAGCTCATCTTTTAGAGGAGATGTATATCAAACAAACAAACAAAGATCCAGATCACTTATTATCAACAAAAGATCCCATAGCACTTTTTGTGAAGTGTTAGTGACACTACCCCCACCAAATTCCAATAAAAGTAACTCTATTCTACCTTCAATGTATAAAATTGTGTTTTCATTTGGAGGATATTTTCTTTACTTCATCTCCCAAGAGCTGTTCTGTAGTGTTGATAGTGCAGAACAGCTTCCACACTTGCAGCCTTAGAGCTATGATGCTATGAAACACAGTCCAGAGAACTCCCTAGGTCCCTGAGAAGGTGCTTTTGGGGGTGATGATGCTTATTTCCACCTTCCTCTCCTGCTGCAGAATTAAAAACCCAGTGGAGTGACCTTGAACTAGTTAGGATGTAAATGTGCATGTTCCAGGGCATAAACCACCCTCTAACTCAGGGGGATTGGGAATAAATTTCTCCAGTGTGCAGGTTTTCATAAATGTCCACTATGGGATTTTTTCTACCTTCCTCTGAAACATCTGACCTGGCCACTGTCAGAGACTGGACTAGATGGACTGCTCATGTGATCCAGTATGGCAATTCCTATGTTAATCCATAATACGTGCAAATTGCAACAAAGGTAGCCAAATTTGTGAAATGGTGGTAAAATCCTATTAAATGATAGAATGGATAAATTGACAAGACTGATGTAAAATGAAGTAGGGACCAGAAGGCACAGGGAGGGAGGTGACGGAATCTAAAGGCTTTCACCTCCCAGTCAGAATTCAACTCCTACCTAGTTTGGTAGCAACACAAAATTATCTGATTGTCCAGTGGTTTGATAACTTCAATCCATTTTCCTGTGGAAAAGAGCACAACAACAAAAAAACTACTACACATGATGCTTATTGGCTTTCTGAGCAGAGATATCAAAGACTGAAAAGATATGGAGCCTGAACCAGTGGCGGATTACCCAGTAGGCCCATGGGGCTCATGCCCAGGGACCGCAGCCGATTGGGGGCTCCTGGAAAATGGACATCTCAGCAAAAATACGCTGCAGGGCAGTGGAAATCCGGAGCCCTGGCAGAAGCCACAGGGCAGCCCGGACCCCGAACCTTGTCCCTGGCAGCAGCGCCGGGCAGGGCAGGGCAGGGGAAACACCACCACCCAGACCCCAGCTGCGGCCCCAGCACTAGAGGAACTCTCGCTCCCTGCCATGGCCTCAGGGCTGGAGGAACTCTCTCTTTGCACTGCAGCCCCAGGGCTGTGGTTGCAGGGACGAGCTTTCTCTGGTCTTGGGGCTGTAGTGGGGAGGGGGAAAGAAGCGAATGAGGGCAGGGCCACAATGGGGGGTGGGGGGAAGGGGCGGAACGGGGGCAGAGCCATGGGCAGAAGAGGTGGGGCCACAGTTCCAGCGCCAGGGGCCCCTCTACTTGCTCTGGCCCAGGGCCCCAGAAGACACCTTAATCCGCCTCTGGCCTGAACTATCTTCTAACTCCTAGAGGTGATGCCCTCCATGGCAGTATTAGGATGCTCAGGCAATATTCTGTATAACTATACACGCCCCTCCTTTCTGCATCTCAGAAGAAGCACTGCCTTTCAGGAGTTTTCAAAAAGCATTACACAGAGTTAACCTCAAGGCTATTCTACATAAAATCCTCATAAATGGATGTTGTTAGTCCGCAGGCAATTTCAAAGAGAGAGCACCATACACTTTCTTAATATTTGCTTCCAAAAAAACCCACTGCAGATAGTACATTTTATTGTAAATAATATTTGGAATACTATGAATAACTTATAAAGCAAAACTATTAGACAATCCTTATGCAGAGTTCGCCCCTTTTCCTTCTGTTACAAATATTCAAATTTAAGATTTCAGAGTAACATTTTCTATATTTTAGCCCACGCATAAAAACGCATCCCCGGAGATCTTTTCTCAGAGCTGATTTCTCACTCTTTATAGTATGGCCATAGTACATGTGCATGTCACTTGAACCAGGAGTGGCAGAAGGTCCCTCGAAGTGGGGGGCCCACTGGTTCCCAAACTGTGGCCCTGCCCTCCTGTGCCTCCCCTTCTCCCTGAGGCCCTGCCACCGCCCCACCCCTCCTCCCCAAGCCCCCACCCTCACATTGCCCCTTCCCCTGAGGCCCTGCTCCTGCACTGCCTCTCCCCCCAAAGCCCCCCTCACTCCTCTCCACCCTTCTGCACCCCCAGCCCCCCGTTGTTTGCCCTTACGGCCAGTAAAAAGTAGAAGGGCATAGCCCTCCCACTTCTAAAAGTGGGGACGGCCATGACTCCCTCACACCCCCTTTTCCAATGCCCCTAACGTAAACTCTTCAGAGACTGAGAAATGGCTGCATCTCGGTCCTTTCAAAGACTTCAGAACCCTGTCAGCAAACAAACAGGCTGGATCTCCACAGATAGCAGCATTCCAGTCCCTGAGTTAATAGCTGACTGTTCCTCTCAAAAAGAAAAGGAGTACTTGTGGCACCTTAGAGACTAACAAATTTATTTGAGCATAAGCTTTCGTGAGCTACAGCTCACTTCATCAGATGCATTCAGTGGAAAATACAGTGGGGAGATTTATATACATAGAGAACATGAAACAATGGGTGTTACCATACACACTGTAACGAGAGTTTCAGAGCAGCAGCCGTGTTAGTCTGTATTCGCAAAAAGAAAAGGAGGACTTGTGGCACCTTAGAGACTACATCTCACTTCATCGGCTGCATTCAGCGGAAAAATCTGATGAAGTGAGCTGTAGCTCACGAAAACTTATGCTCAAATAAATGGTAGTCTCTAAGGTGCCACCAGTATTCCTTTTCTTTTTGTAACAAGAGTGATCACTTAAGATGAGCTATTACCAGCAGCAGAGCAGGGGGTGGGGGCGGGAGGGACTTTTTGTAGTGATAATCAAGGTGGGCCATTTCCAGCAGTTGACAAGAACATCTGAGGAACGGTGGGGAGAGGGAAATAAACATGGTGAAATAGTTTTACTTTGTGTAATGACCCATCCACTCCCAGTCTCTATTCAAGCCTAAGTTAATTGTATCCAGTTTGCAAATCAATTCCAATTCAGCAGTCTCTTGTTGGAGTCTGTTTTTGAAGTTGTTTTTGTTGAAGAATTGCAACTTTTCGGTTTGTAATTGAGTGACCAAAGAGATTGAAGTGTTCTCCAACTGGTTTTTGAACATTATAATTCTTGACGTCTGATTTGTGTCCATTTATTCTTTTACGTAGAGACTGTCCAGTTTGACCAATGTACATGGCAGAGGGGCATTGCTGGCACATGATGGCATATATCACATTGGTAGATGTGCAGGTGAACGAGCCTCTGATAGTGTGGCTGATGTGATTAGGCCCTATGAACATAACATAATACTAATACATGCATCATTACTTTATATTGGTAAATATCTCCACAGAGCAAACCTCCTTCTAAAGGGGAGCTGGGGGAAGACACCAACAGAGAGGCCAAAAGAAGTGGCCTAGTACCTTGAAATTAAGACTTTGCGACGATAGGTAATTTAAAACCAGATCTGAACTAGATAAAAATGACATTGAAGCATCTAATGTCCTCCATGTGAGAGTAGTTGTTCATATCCTATGGGGAGACAGATAGGGAAGTCAGAGGACATATACCTAGGGTGACCATACATCCTGTTTTGGCCAGGACAGTCCCTTTTTTAAGCCCTGTCCCAGCCATCCTGACTTTTTTGGCAAAAGTGGGATGCAGAGGGACAAGTGGCGATGCCAGCCCAGCACAGAGTTGGGAGGGACGGCCTAGGTTGGGAGCAGGCAAGGCTCAAGCGAGCAGCATGTGGGGAGGGGCGGCAGGGCTCAGGTGAGGAGCTCGGTTGGAGCTTGGAGATGAGGGTTCAGGCAAGCAGCTTGGGCCATCCCTGGGTGGGGTGCTTAGGCAAGCAGATCAGGCCAGCCCTGTGCAGAGGGAGGGGGAGCTCGGGCAAACAGCTCAGGCCAGCCCTGCCCGGGGTGGAGGGAAGGGGGCACAGGGGGAGGAGTTTGGGCTAGCCCCAAGGCATCCCGTTTTCCTTTTGGGAAATATGGCCACTCTACGTATACCAGAGTCCTGACAGGTTAAAAGGTAGATCCTCCAGCAGTTTCCTATCATTATCAATAGCTTGACACAGGTGGATACTGTCAGGGATCTTGTAGCCACATTACTCAAACCCTACCAGTTTTCATGTCAGGAGTCTGACCAACCTATCCATTATTTGGAGAAGAATGAGGAGGGGAAGGCTTTTCTAATGACTTTCCTCATGATGATCCTGATGACAGAGAATGGAGCAGACCAAGAGGCATGGTGAGGAAAACAGGACCTTGCTTGAAAGTGGGAGCAGATTGGGAAATTGCTAGGATTTCAGTATCAGATTCGTGACCGTCAGAGACTTGTCTTAGTAGGATTTTGAATACCAGATTTATAAACCTCTCAGAATATTTTGGGGGATTTTTGCGACCACTCACTTCAGCTGTCCTGCATGGTTTGCAGTGGAAGGAACTGGCTGGTCCCAGGCAGTTTCCAAAACACTTGTAATGGTAGATTAGTGAGTGTAGTCAGGGTAAACAATGGGGATTGAATCTCCAGAGCTAAAAGCATGAGCTGAAGACCCAAGGGTGTGCCACAGAGTCTTATCGTCTGCAGGCCAGCCACATAGGAGAATATATAACATCCACTGACTAGTTGATTACATCTGCACTCTGGCTCTTCATATTTACATGAGTTTCTGTGCTGCTTCTCCACTGGCAGAGGAGCTACTTCAGTAAGTGAACAGAGTTGTGGGATGTCTTTTAAAATACCATTTAATAACTAAATAATATTAGAAACATTTGAAAGGGCTTAAAAGCAATAAGGCAGAATGGCTTATCTCTTTATAGAACGGCTGGTGTTCTGGTACCGTTCTTTGGCTGCTGTTTTTCATCTGCAAATGGTGATTACAGGAGAAAAAATGAGCAAGACAACAATGAGAATTTTTCCAAGAATGGTGATAAAGATCTCTTCCCTTGTCTGGAATTGCCCTTTGACCACTAGACTCTTAATCAACAGAAAGAGGAAACAAAAGCTTCCTTCCCCGACTTGACCTGGTTTCAACTGAGATGCAAGATTACCTTTCACAAAACACTCTCGTCATCATCTATGTAAAAGCTGGTTTTCAAAAATAGCTTAGTGTCTTGCTTCCTCCACTTGTTAGACTAAATAATAATTACAACAGCACCCTTTTTAATGTGCATTTGCACAAGGGAAAAGCCCTCCTTGCTTTACGCAGATATAGCAGCTTCAGTGGTGTTGTTCAGTCTGCTTTACAAGTGCCACGACTGTTTACATGTAATTCAAGGAATGACATTTCAGTAGGTAACCTACATTTAGAAAAAGAACAAGCCCTAGCCAGCTCTACAGGAAGTCAGACTAATTGCAGGTTGCTGACAGTTGTCTGTATGTTTGAAAGCAGCTAATCAGTCCCTATGCATTCCTTGCAAACTTTCTGAACTCTAGATCTGGTGAAGAGGGGTCCAAATATGGGACTGCTGGGGAAAGAGGTGCTACTGCGGGGAAAGAGAGCTGGGGTGAGTCCTCTCTCCCCACTGTAGCCCCCAGACAGCCTGCACCCCCAACCCCTCATCCCCGGCCCCATCCCAGAGCCCGCATCCCCAGCTGGAGCCCTCACATACCCCAATCCTCTGTCCCAGCCCTGAGCCCCTCATCCCCAGCCCCACCCTGGAGCCCTCCGCCCCACCCCCGGCACCCTAATCCTCTCCCCCAGCCCTGAGCCCCCCTCCCACATTCTGAACCCCTCGGCCCTGGCCCCACCCCCACCACATGAATTTTGTTATGTGCACCAATATGAAGGTGATGTGTCTCACCTCCATATTGGTGCACATAACAAAATTCATTCCACACATGCATGGGAAAAATTAGAGGGAACACTGGCTGACTGCATAAGCTTATGTTGACTGGCAGCACTATTATAGGATGCATACCAGGTTTGAGGAGAAAAGAACCATTATAGAAAGGGGTCTGGTAAAAGAAGAGAGGAGAAATAGAAGGAACTGGAGATAGAGGACAGCAGCAACAGAGCTAGGCAATCAGACATGATTACACACTTCACCCTTCTATTGGTGAATGGTGCAATAAACACACGCCTCCTGAGCACAGGGAAGCTCTGGGAGGAGTTATGGGTAAAATTTACAAAGGCACCTTAGTAACTTTGCCTAAGTCAGTTAGGCAGTTTAGAAAATTTTAGATTGTATCTTCTTGAAGCAGAACGTGTTCTGGGGTTCCCACTGGGATGATGCATCTTTGCAACTGTGAACTGTCCCCTACACAGGAAATGCTTAGCTGCTGCAATTTGGCCCCTAATCTGTGCTGGGGACCTAGAAACATGTAGAAAAGGGCCAAAATGCATAGCAATCTTTTTTGATACGCATACTTACTTACAGCTGTATATGGTTACAGCACTGAAAAGGATATGCAATGCCTGTATATTTGGTAAATTACCATGTTACTTTTATTTTCATAGTAATAAAAGTGCTGTATCTGCATGTGTGTGTGTAAATATGGTGACGGGGCAAGGCCAGATGGCAATAGGAAAGGAGTGACAAACAGGTATGTTAGCCCCAGGCTAAACAAATCCCTGTTACCATGGTAACCAAATGGCAGTTGCTCCAGGTTAATCAAGACACCTAGGGCCAATTAAGATCCTTCCAGAAAGCAGTGGAGACAGCTAGGTTGATTGGGACACCTGAAGCCAATCAGGAGCTGGCTGAAACTAGTTATAAGCCTCCCAGTTAGTCAGGTGGGTGCGCATGTCAGGAGCTGTAGAAGGAAGTTGTGCTGTTAGAGAGACCGAGCAGTACACACCATATCAGGCACAAGAAAGGAGGCCCTGAGGTCAGGGTGAAATGGGTCTTGAGGAAGTGGGGGCTGCTATGGGGAAGTAGCCCAGGGAATTGTACATGTCCTTTTCTAAAAAGTCAGCTACCATAGCTGATACTATTAGGGTCCCTGGGCTGGAACCTGGAGTAGAGGGTGGGCCTGGGCTCCCCTCTTTGCCCCCATAATTAGTCACTCAGACTGGGAGACAACAGAGACTGTGCAAGGGAGGATAGCTTCTCCTCACCTCCCTTGCTGGCTTATAATGAAAATGGCTCCATAGGCTGTGACCATTGCCTCTAGAGAGAGAAGGGCTACGTGGAGAGCCACAGTGAGCCTCTGAGGCTAGTGAAATCTGCCAGGAAATGTGGGACCCACAGAGATAAGGACAGAGCTTTGTCACAATATGTAGATATAAATTTCTATTGATAAATTGAACTGTCACTTGCTCAGAACTGAAATTCTGAATATGCCCTTCCCCAGGGCTTTTGAGGCTTTTTTCTGTTTTCTGCCCAGATTTCTTCCATCTTCCTTGCTGCTTTTATAAGTGTCCTGGGGAAGGAGCCCTACTGAAAACTGTCATATGTCAGGAGTGGGCTGCAGTGGCCACTGTGCAGCTGACTGGGTGGCAAATGCAGAACATGCTTGCAGGAGTTGGGAGGGTGAAACTTCAATAGACTTTGAATGTTCCTATCTGTGGTGTGCCACTAACACGTCCTCCACAGACTCCAGTTGTCCACAGATCAGTTTGAGAAACCTCTGTTTCCCTGTAGAGCCTGTCACTTTACTCAGATGTGTGTCTTTGGTACTTTCAAGAGAGAGACAGTAATGAGCACACAGGATACATATATCGAGATAAGTTAAGATATGAACATAAACTGATATAATTATACCCCTATAATGCCATCATGTGGACGCTCCTGTTTCAGAATAAGTTTTGCTTTTTTCAGTTTCTTGTATTCCTTTGGAAGGGGCTCAAGCTAAATCAAAGAAAGCCACTCTTATTCCAAAATAGGTGTGCCCACACAGGGGGGTTATACCAGTATTGGTTTAACTATATCAGTATAATTATATTGGTATAACTAGTAAAACTTTCCCATGTAGACAGACCCCGAGAGAGTTGTGATGTTGCACCCCATAATGCTTTACAGAAATAGTCATATGAATGTAAATATGACATAACTAGAATATATTTTATGCTAAATATGCCATGTAACACATCTTTGCAAAGATTATGTTCTACTGAGTGTATTCATCCTATTCATATGCATGTATCATTTTTATATCTGAAGTTATGAGCATTGACTCTGTGCTTGTATTTAAAGTGTTTGCTGTAGAAAGCACCTAAGGCAGATTTGATCAACATAGTGTGAAGGGGTTATTCAAGTAATCTGGAGTATGTGGCCAACAATGGACCTTGATAGATGCCAATCCACATCTGAGCTTTCCTGAGAACGTTCAGGCTAACATGGTGTTGGCCTGTAAAGAACTGAGTCATGCATGGACATGTGACTTGCCCATGTGACTCCAAAACTCTATCCTGTAGCTGTAATTCTACATGGGGGGAGAGGGGTTTCCACCCACAAGAGGGAGTCTATATAAGCCCCTGGGAAACCCCTCCATTTTGTCTTCAGCTGGCTCAAGAGAGCCTCTCCACCCCAAAGGATGCCTGAATGAAACTGGAACAAAAGACAGTAATTACAGGGGTGTGAGTGATTGCTGGACCCAGACTAGGAGGCTTGTCTGACAAAGAAGTTTATTGGAACATCTGAGGGTGAGATTTACCTGCATTTACTTTCCTACTGTATTAGGCTTAGACTTGTGTGTTTTGTTTTGCTTGGTAATTTACTTTGTTCTGTCTTATTACCTGGAATCACTTCAGTCCTACTTTTTATATTTAATAAAATCACTTTGTATTTAATTAACCCAGAACAAGTATTACTACCTGGGGGAGCAAACAGCTGTGCATCTCTCTCAGTGTTACAGAGGGTGAACAATTTATTAGTTTACCCTGTATAAGCTTTATACAGAGTAAAACTGATTTATTTGGGGTCTGGACCTCATTGGGAGCTGGGTATCTGGGTGCTGGAGACAGGAACACTTCTTCAGCTGTTTTCAGTTAAGTTTGCAGTTTGTGAGGGACGTGGTTCAGACTTCGATCTGTGTTTGCAGCAGGCAAGTGTGTCTGGCTCAAACAAGGCAAGATACTGAAGTCCCAAGCTGCCAGGGAAAACTGGCTCAGAGGTAGTCCCAGCACATCAGCTGGCAGTGCCAAGGGGGTTTCTGTGATCCAACCCGACACAAGTTTCAGAGTAACAGCCGTGTTAGTTTGTATTCGCAAAAAGAAAAGGAGTACTTGTGGCACCTTAGAGACTAACCAATTTATTTGAGCATAAGCTTTCGTGAGCTACAGCTCACTTCATCAGATGCACCCGACACAAGAGGACATAACCTGTTGGAGTGAAATGTAGGAGTGCTAACTCCTGAATTATCTCCACTTGTTATTGACCTTACAATACTTTTTAATTTAAAAACAAAACCAAAAAAAAAATGAATGTAATTACAGTGACCTCAATCAGATACTTCAACTATCCTTCCCTACAGTATAGGAAGTGTTGAATCAAAAGTGCTTTTGCACCTGACAAGTTCCCTTGATCTATATTTTCCAGTTGTCGTGAAGAAAACCTTATGAAGTGTACATGGACAACTTTTCCTTAAACACTGATCAGGAAAACTCCTGAGAAGAAGCTTTCAAATTAAAAAAATAGAAGCTCAAGATTGAGAATCTTCACCCAAATCAGATATCCGTGTTGATTGTGTTGGCCAGTGAGATAAGGAAAAGAGACCCTAACATTGCCAGTTTTTTAGTTGTGAAAAATTGTAATGAAAGTTTAACCACCCACGCAAAAAAATTCACTACAAATGTGAATAGATTTGAAAACAGTGTAAAAATTACAATTTGTCATTTTAAATCCTAAGGGGTTTCCTGGTCCTGGTCGCAGGTAGGGGGCTCTGAGGGAAGCATGTGTTCCGAGTCCCCTCTCTGTAGTCAGTCTGCAAAGAGCCAGCCTCGAGCAAAGTGGGGTTCAGCTGTGACTTTCTGCCATAAGGAGCAACCCTTTTTTTTTTTTCCCCTGTAGTTTTGGTTCTTGCCTGTTAAAGTTTACATTGCGACCTTCCAGAAGGAGCGTTTTATGGGTATTTTTAACTTCACTGTTTGGATGCCATAAGCATAACACCTTTCACCACGATGACTGAGATGAAAAACCTAACGTTTTATATAACCATCAAAAACGTTATTTTGCCCCAATGGTGGGTAGAATTTTTGTAAGGCTGCATTATTCAGCTACCTAGATTCATTGCTCGTGCTACATTGGACAATGTGGTCTCTTTAGAGTGGAACATACACTTCAGTCAACCCATCTAGAATAAAAAGGGAACTGGATGTGTGTCTCTTCTTAGAGAGAAGATCAATTAGGCCTGTAGTTGCTCAGCAAGGGGTGCTCCAGTTTTATACTGGCTCTCAAATGACCAGAAAGGGATCTTGGTAGCTTTCTATTAGAAGTCAATGAGAATTGAGCAGGGCAACCATAAATTTCTGTAGGAAAACAGAAGGTGCAGGGTTCACAAGCAGCCACAAGATGTTTTTGACATCTGGCTAGGCAAAAAGACAACAGGGTCAACAGAGGGGCTCCGAGGGGCCACCATCTTCAGTGAACATAGGAACAATAGTGATTGTGTTTATGCAGACAAGGTACAGTGGTTTTGAAATATTATAGTAGGGTCCCATAAACACAAATGTCACCAGGAAAGAACTTGAAATCTCCTTGTTGCCAGAGGTTGTGAAAGGAATAAACAGGGATGAGATAATACAATTCAGTTATGTTTGTCCTCAGCATTCTTCTCAAGAAAGTGCCAACCTAGGAACTATTAATTCTGCCTAGAGCAGGGGTGGCCAGCCGGAGAAGGAGCCAGAGTTTACCAATGTACATTGCCAAAGAGCCACAGTAATACATCAGCAGCCTCCCATCAGCTCCCAGTGCCTCTCACCCACGGGCAGCCCTGCCACTCAGTGCCTCCCCATCCCTCCCTCCTCGCACCTCCCAATCAGCTGTTTTGTGGCATGCAGGAGGGTGTAGGGGGGAGGTGCAAGGGCATGGCAGGCTCCGGGGAGGGGGCGGGAAGGGGTGGGGTGGGGGCAGGGCCTGTGACAGAGCCAGGGGTTGAGCAGTGAGCACCGCCAGCACATTGGAAAGTTGGTGCCTATAGCTCCAGCCCCAGAGTTGCTGCCTATCCAAGGAGCCGCATATTAACTTCTGAAGAGCCACAGGTTGGCCACCCCTGGCCTAGAGGATGAGTGTGTTAATGGTTATTTAGACCCTCTCCTATATTCAGTGTCATATGCCACTCTAGATTAGGTGAGGGTAGCAATTATGAATTTTGCCTAAGGCTCACTGACAGAGTGAACTTTTCACTTTCTTACCCATCCAACCAATTTTTCACTAGCTTGGTTCTGAATATGAAGACAGCAAAATATGCAGGTAAGCGTATGCCTGCCAGGTGTCAATTTTCATTTTTTTGAGACATTAAAGTGTGGTTTTATGCTTTAAAAATCACTATTCAAAATTACACCTTCTTACTTAGCATTTCCATTCCCTGTCTCTTTCTATTTACATCTGCTTTCTCCAGTGACAAAAGTAAGTTTTCAGTACATTTAACCCTGAAGAACCAACACCGCTCTGGGAGAGTGAAGTGGAGCTCTTCTGGCTCAGATATCAACAGAACTGTAAATTAAGGGTCAGATTTTCACTCAAGAATCTGTTCCAACAATTGGGACCAGATTTTCAGAGGAGCTCAGCTCCCATTTCGACGCCAAAATGGATAGCCAGTTTTTCAATATGGCTCACTGACTTGGGTGCTGAGCTGTTGTGAAAATTTGGCCCTACTATAGGTGTTTAAATGGGTGCTGGGCCCTTCTGGAAAATCTGGCCCTGGTTATGGGTGCTGAGCACTTGAAAAATTTGGCCCCATGGTCCCCTTGCAGAGCCACCTGTGTGACTCTTATCTTCCAATTATCCCACTCAGTGACAGCTGTGCAACTCCACTGGTGGCAATAGCATTGCACAGCTTAGGCATCACTAAGAGTGAAATTTGATAGTTGGGCTGCACAAGTGTAACTCAGGAAGGATTTAGCTTGAAGACTTTATTACTGGTGGTGTGATTCCCAGCTGAGTTTCCAGGACCTCCATCTTTACATTCATAAACTGAACAAATCTGACATGAAAAAGGTTTGCAAAAGTTGGTTAAATATTATTATAGGCAGAGCTTGGTAAGTAGCACTATTTAAGACCCTGTTGTCAGTTACTTATAACTTTGCCAAACTTTAACTGGTCAGGCTGAAATTTTCCATGCCAAGTGACTGCAACAGGTTGAATTTTTCCCCGTTTCAGCTAAAATGGTTCATTTTACATCTGAGAATGAGACTAGGAAAAATACATTGTTTTGACTATGCTAAACAAAAAAATTCAACCATTTTGTTGAAACAGTCTAGTGTCCCCCAGGCTTTGAAGCAAGGCCTTGAATTTCATAGGAGGGTGACCTGTCTATCAGGGATGTGTCTTTTGCTGTCTCTAAAAAATAGAAGTTCAAGATTGAGGGGCTTATAACTTGGCCCAATTTGGGCAGTTTTTTTTAATTTGGAAGCTTCTTCTCAGGAGTTTTCCTGATTAGAGTTTAAGGCAAAGTTGTCCATGTACACTTGATAAGGTTCGCACATGATCTGTAGAGGATTTTAGAGTGTGGCAGCTAAATTTTCCAAAGATCCTGTCTGGATGGCAGATGGAATATCTAGCCCCAATGTGCTGACTGGAGCGCACATGTGCCACTTCCATGGAGTGACTGAGCATGCTCCAGCCCAGGATGCAGGGACTGAGCAGGGCGTTTTCTGTAATTGCTCCTCCCTGCAGCTGGGGTACCACCATGGTATCCGACCTGAGAACAGGGAAGATAGTGTTTGGTGCTCTCGATGCCTCCTCCACTAGTTCCCAGGCAGTGGAGAAGGAGGAAACAACGTGCAAAGAAGTACTGGGGGGGGACGGGGGACGCAGGGACAATAGATAGGGTGTGAATAGGAAAAGAGGGGAACAGGGACAGTAAGCATTGAGGGGGGAAGGACAGTGGCCAAGGGTGTGGAGGAGAAGAGGGCTAGGAGTGCAGTGTGGCAGTGACAGGAGCCAGGAGGTGGGTGGGGGGAGGGATAAGAACTGGGGACTTGGATAAGATAAGCGCAGACTGGGACAGAAATGGGCAGAAGATTCTACAACCATCTGAGAAGGCTCCCCTCCAGAACCAAGAATTGAACCCATGATTCTTCAGTCTCAACATTCCTCTACTGTCTTACAAGTAGATGAGAACCCCACAGGCAAATTGTCCTCTTCCTCTCGTGGTTGGTCCATGTAGACAACAACAGCCTGCTACTACTAGGTTACTCAGTTGGCTCAAGTGACAATCTGTGCTGTGGATCAAAGAGTTACAATCCTGCTGATGAGTGATGGCCCACAAGGGTGTCTGTACAATTCCAAATGATGGGATTTGATTTTCAGTTTGTTTTTTAAAAAAACTTTAGCTTTTCTGTATGCAATTTTCTATCATAAAAAAAATATGATTAAAGTTTCAAGTCAAGCCCTCAAAAGTTAGGAAATGCCAAATTTGTCTGTGTAACCTTAGTTGGGCCTCATGTGCATATGCATTATGATACAATCTTTAATTAAGTAGTCACATTTTTTTCCATATGTCCATAGATTTGTCTAGTATGAATTATACTAACAACTTTCTGTTTTTTTGGATGTGTCAAGTGCTCCTACCAGCCCTAATCTATAGGCATTGCGAATACAAAAAAAAAGTACTTATGGCACCTTAGAGACTAACAAATTTATTTGAGCATAAGCTTTCGTGAGCTACAGCTCACTTCATCGGATGCATTCAGTGGAAAATACAGTGGGGAGATTTATTTACACTGGATGTTACCATACACACTGTAACGAGAGTGATCAGGTAAGGTGAGCTAATACCAGCAGGAGACCGGGGGGTGGGAGCAGCGGGCGGGAAACCTTTTGTAGTGATGATCAAGGTGGGCCATTGCTAATACAGTAACTTCTCACTTAACGTTGTAGTTATGTTCCTGAAAAATGCAACTTTAAGCAAACTGATGTTAAGTGAATCCAATTTCCCCATAAGAATTAATATAAATAGGGGGGTTAGTTTCCAGGGAAATTTTTTTGCACCAAACTATATACATACACACAGTATAAGTTTTAAACAAACAGTTGAATACTGTACACAGCAATGATTGTGAAGCTTGGTTGAGGTGGTGGAGTCAGAGGGCAGGATATTTCCCAGGGAATGTCTTACTGTTAAATGATGATCTAGCATTTGGCTGAACCCTCAAGGGTTAGCATGTTACTGTAGCCTCACACTCTACAAGGCAGCATGAATGGAGGGAGGGGAGATAGCATGGCAGACAGACACACACCCTGTGTGTGTGGGGAGAGAGAGATGTGCATTGCCCCTTAAAGTATGCTGACCTCACTCTAAGTACAAAGAAAAGGAGTACTTGTGGCACCTTAGAGACTAACCAATTTATATGAGCATAAGCTTTCGTGAGCTACAGCTCACTTCATCAGATGCATACTGTGGAAAATACAGAAGACATTTTTATACACACAAACCATGAAAAAATGGGTGATTATCACTACAAAAGGTTTTCTCTCCCCCCACCCCACTCTCCTGCTGGTAATAGCTTATCTAAAGTGATCACTCTCCTTACAATGTGTATGATAATCAAGGTGGGCCATTTCCAGCACAAATCCAGGTTTTCTTCCCCCCCCCCAAAAAAACCCCCACTCTCCTGTTGGTAATAGCTATTATCTAGGGGATCCATTCCAATAACACAATGCAAACCGGCTCGAGCCCCCACCCAGTGACCTGGGACAAATATATACCATCCCCGCTGGGCGCCTCCAAGAGGCAATACTTCCCCTCTCGCAAGCACACAGTCTGAGTGTAGCAAAAAGCCTTTTAATAACAGAGAGAAACAATGTGGCATTATGTTGAAGAAATGCCACCAACAGGATTCATAACACAACCCATGAGCAAAAAAAAAACCCACCCCAAGCAAATTGGGGCATGCCCTTTCCCTTTGGTTCTTGAGTCCAGCAACCCCAAATCACCCAAAGTCCCAAAAGTCCAATGACCCAAAAGTCTCTGTCCCTGGTCAGGGCAGCCCCAGAGTTCGAAAGTTTATCTGCAGAGCTTTACCTCCCAACCTGGGTGGAGATGGGAGGGAGAGAGAGGTAAGGGGCACCTTACATGATCTGAAGCTGACCGCCCCGCAGCTCCATAGGCCTCCACTCCGCTCCACCAGCCACCCCACAAACTGCTTCGCTCGGCTCCACTCTGCTTCCCACAAGCAGCTCCCGTTGTCCCACGAACTGCTCCACTCCGCGTCCCACAAGCAGCTCCTGCAGTCCTATGAACTGCTCCACCAGCCTGTCCACAAGGTACTCCAGCCATCCTGCAAACTGCTCCACCATATATCTTCAAGCTCCCGCACTACTTAACACAACGCTCAGTGATTTCAGCTCTTAGTCAGTTCAGCTCTTTGGTGAATTCAGCTTGTAGTAGGGGAGCCTCAGTGCTGGTGCACCGTTAGCCCAAAGTGAGCTCAGCAGCCTGTAACCAGACTCTTCATAGAATCAACATTAGCTCTGATATTCCACAGTGGAGAGAGGAGGAAATGCAATTAGCATGTAAGGCCCTCACCAAGGGGCCCATGCCACCAAGTATTAATACTTGTCCCCAGCCTCTCTTAATTCACAGAGTTTTGGAACCCATGACCCTTGCCTAGTGAGTGCTACTTAGTTGATGGTGAGTCCCTCCATCATAACAAAAGGCCAAGTACAGTTCCAAGCACAGTTCCCATAATCAGGGTAATAACAATTTATTCTTCCTGCCCCAATAACAGAGACACTGGGGATCCCACAGCAGCCAAAGTGACCATTTGGGCAGCTATGGCCTCATTCTAGGCGGGGTGGGTGTGCCTATGCAAATGAGATCAGCCTCTGAAGTTCTTTTCCACAACTTGCCACACCTCACCACCAGATGTCAGGGTGGAGCTCATCCTGACACTGCTTACATCCTCCCCCCAGCCGAGAATTTGTCGTCCTGACAAATCACATTCCCTTTATACCAACTCATTGGTTTCCTCCAAAGGGCCTCAGGAAGCCCACTTTAGCTTCCACAAGCCTGTGTGCTAAATGTATTGGCTCCTCACTAGTCACCCCAGGTGCATCATAAGTTAAACATTTTACTGGTCTTATCGCTCTGTCTTGTCTATTGAGAATCTCTGTTGCCGAGGTAGGGGGAACATCCTCTTGAGTGACGGATGGAGAGGCTTCTTTTGAGGGTCCCTTGGCTATCTGCACTCCTAGTTCTAATGCTGGAGGGTCCAAGGTGCCCAGGATTTCCTCTACCTGTGTGTCTCCACTGTCCAATAACCTGTGTGTGTCATCACACGGGTGTCTCATCAGCGGCACAGGGATGTCAGAAATGGGCCTAAATAATTCCGCCATGGGGTTTAGGGTGGAAGAGGGAAAACTCTCATTTGGTTCAGCTGATCGAGACTGAAATCTTGTCTCCATCCCAGGATACACCAGGGTTGTGTCTTCCTCCTCAGACTCACTCTCAGATGTGCAGAATAGGGGTAAGTTAGCTGCAGGAGGCCTGCTGTCTGTGTTGGATGGCAGCTTTGGTCTAGCACTTCTGTTCTGCCTGGCTGCCCTGTCGTGGCCCATCTCATAAGGGGTGCTTACCAATTCCCCCACAGGGAGCAAAAGGTTTCTATGCACCGTCTTTATTTGCCCTGGACCGTCTTCAGGTTTGATCTTGTAGACCGGCAGATCTCCCAGCTTTTCCATCACCAGGTAAGGTATTGCCTTCCATCTGTCAGCTATCTTGTGTTTGCCAGCAATACCCAAATTCCGCAGCAGGACTCTGTCCCCCGGCTGGAGCTCCTGCGAACGCACTCTAGCATCATATCGATGTTTGTTGCGGTCTGCGTTCTTCCAAGCTGCAGCGGTAGCTAAGCGATAAGCATCCCGCAGCTTTTCTCTTAGTTGGGATACATATTGCTGTTGAGTTTCATAGCTATCTTCATCCTCTGATACACCAAAGCACAAGTCTATGAGTAATCTTGGTTCTTGCCCAAACATCAAGAGATATGGGGTGACTCCCATAGCATCGTTCTTTGTGGCATTGTAGGCATGCACCAGAAATACGACATGCTGGCTCCAGGTTGCCTTCTGCTCTGGTCGCAAAGTTCCCAACATATCTAATAGGGTTCGGTTGAACCTCTCTGGCTGAGGATCACCTTGGGGGTGATAAGGCGTTGTCCTAGACTTCTTAATTCCTGCTATCTTCAGCACCTCCTTCAGAAGGTGACTCTCAAAATCCCGCCCCTGATCAGAGTGTATCCGAGCCGGGAATCCATAGACTGAGAAATATTTGTCCCACAATACCCGTGCGACGGTGATGGCCCTCTGATCACATGTGGGATATGCCTGTGCGTACCGTGTAAAATGGTCAGTCACTACTAGAATGTTCCCAACATTCCTCTTGTCTACCTCTACAGACAAGAAAGCAATGCATACCAATTCCAAAGGTTTGTTGCTGGTGATGTTCTTGAGATATGCAGCCCTTGTGGGCAGAGTTTTCCTTTGAACACATCGAGCGCAAGTCTCACATTTCCTGCGAACATCTTCAGCCATTTGGGGCCAATAGAACCTACTACAAATAAGTTCCAGGGTCCTCTCCATCCCTAAATGCCCAAAGTCATCATGCAGGGCCCTCATGGCCAGGGCTCTGTACTCTTTTGGCAGTACTAGTTGTGCTTGTTGCTTTTGTAAAGGGTCGGTGGTCATTCGGTGTAGCACTCCCTGAATCAGTTTTAGTTTGGTCCATTCTCTCAATAGTAGTTTACCCTCCGGGTTAGGTGGGATAACCACATCTGGGCTTCGCCCCTCCCTTTTGGCAAGTAGCGTATCACGAATGTCAATATCTTGCCGCTGGGCTTCTTGCCAGTCAGCCGCATTGAGCATGGGCAAAGGAGATTGGTCCAATGCAATATAGTTCACTGAAGCAGAAGGCACGCATTCAGGGGGCAGGTCCAAAGCTTCTGCAACACATCCCTGAAGGCTCTCACGGGCCTCTGGCTCTCGGCGACTCACACTGCAAATAGCTCTCACTCCATCTGTGGGTATCACAGCAACTTCTGGAGCTTGCGGCGCCTGGACAATGCATCTGCATCTACATTTCTTCTCCATGATCGGTACTGAATGCTGAACTCATAGCTAGCCAAGGAGGCCACCCATCTCTGCCCTGTAGCATCCAGCTTAGCACTTGTTAACACATAAGTCAGTGGATTGTTGTCTGTCCACACCTGGAACTGAGCACCATACAAGTAGTCTCGAAATTTCTCAGTGATGGCCCATTTCAAGGCCAAGAATTCCAGCTTGTGGGTGGGATAGCGAGTTTCACTATCAGACAGTCCTCGGCTGGCAAAGGCTACAGGTTTACGTTTGCCTTCCACTTCCTGGTACAGGACCTGCTCCCCAGGTCTGCAGGATTTGAAGATTCCCCCAGAAAAGACTGTCCAGCTGGGATCCACACAGGACTGATAGGGCCTCAAGCAGAGGTCACAGTGAGGATTGAAGGGGTGGAGTGTAAAGCAGTGCTTGACACTGGATCTCAAGTGACTATTATATTTCAGTCATTCTACCAACAGATGCTTAGGCACCTGCCTATATAGCCACTGACTGGCCTTGGCCTGTGTGGCCTCAGCATGGATGAATACCCCTACCAAGGGTATGTCATAGTGCACCTGGAATTCCCAGAGGAGGTTGCTGGGGTAAGAGAAGAGGTAGACACAGCTGCCTTAATATGCCCTGACCCTAAAGGGACCTCTGATGTGTCTGTGCTGATAGGGACCAACTCCAGTCTCTTCAAGGTACTCGCGGATTACTGCAGAAGGCGGGCTGGGGACCAGTACCTGAATACCCCGATGATCCATACACTTTGTGCTGAAGCCTATAGGAAAATTGAGAGCGCTAAAAGGGGCACATCTGAACTACCGCTTGGGGCACTGAAGTACGCGGGCACGACCCCCTTAGTAGTGCCTGCAAGGACGGAGCAAGAAGTGCTTGTCATGAGTACCTGGCTGAAAGGCAGTAAACAGACGTTAGCAATGATAGAGCAGCCGATGGGAGGAGAGCTCCCTGAAGGAGTGCTGGTCCCCAGTGGAGTCATAACCCTACCTGCTGAAGCCCAGGAAAGGATGACTATACGGATTGTTAATGAAACAAGTCATGATGTTGTTGTGAAGCAAGGACAAAAGATAGCAGACCTCTTTGAGCCTGAGTCGATTGTAAAACCCCAGTGTGAAACTCAAGTTCCGACAATAGACCCAGCAAAGTTTGACTTTGGAGATTCACCAGTGTCCAAGGAGTGGAAAGATCGCCTGAGGAAGAAACTTTGTGAAAGATTCAAGGTGTTCTCACTGCATGAGTGGGATGTGGGATGTACAAAAGGAGTAGAGCACAATATCAGACTACATGACTCTCGACCTTTCAGGGAGAGATCTAGGAAGATTGCTCTCTCTGAGATGGAAGATGTGCCATATCATCTTCAGGAGCTGGCTGCGAATGGCATCATTGCAGAGTCCCACAGCCCATATGCCTCACCCATTGTGGTAGTCCGTAGAAAGAATGGGAAAATCCGGATGTGTATTGACTACCGCACCCTAAACAGCCGTCCTGTGGTCGACCAGTACACTATGCCGCGAGTGCAAGATGCCTTAGACTGTTTGTTGGGAAGCCAGTGGTTCTCTGTGTTGGATCTTTGAAGTGGATACTACCAGATCCCTCTGGGAGAAGAAGATAAGGAGACGACAGCCTTCATCTGCCCATTAGGGTTTTATCAGTTCGAACACATGCCCCAAGGGATTTCTGGAGCACCTGCCACCTTTCAGCATCTCATGGAGAAAGTTGTGGGAGACATGAATTTACTGCAAGTGTTAGTTTATTTGGATGACCTGATTGTGTTTGGAAGAACCTTAGAGGAGCATGAAGAAAGACTTCTTAAAGTGCTTGATAGGTTGGAGGATTATGGTCTGAAGCTTTCAATTGACAAATGCCAGTTCTGCAGAACCTCAGTGAAGTATGTGGGTCACATCGTGTCCCAAGAGGGTGTGAGTACTGATCCTGATAAAATAGAAGCACTCACTACATGGCCATGTCCAAGTAACTACAGAGAACTCAAGACCTTTCTTGGATTTAGTGGCTACGACCGCAGATTTGTGAAAAACTATGCTACGATTGTAAAACCTCTGAACGATCTTACCAGGGGACATCAGTCCAGCAAAAACAAATCTAAGACCGAGAATAAGGGGAGGTCCCCAAAGCCTCCTGTGCAGAGACACTATGGCCCCTTTGAACCATTTGGGCCATGGTGGGATGAGAGATGTGAAAGGGCTTTTCGAGAAATCATTACTTGCCTAACTCATGCTCCAGTCCTAGTTTTTGCTGACCCAAGCAAACCATTTATCCTGCATACTGATGCCAGTTTGGAGGGTCTGGGAGCAGTCCTGTACCAGGAAGTGGAAGGCAAACGTAAACCTGTAGCCTTTGCCAGCCGAGGACTGTCTGATAGTGAAACTCGCTATCCCACCCACAAGCTGGAATTCTTGGCCTTGAAATGGGCTATCACTGAGGAGAGTGGGTTTTTGGGGGGGGAGGGGGGATATGGGGGGGGGGAACCTGGATTTGTGCTGGAAATGGCCCACCTTGATTATCATACACATTGTAAGGAGAAAGAAAAGGAATACTTGTGGCACCTTAGAGACTAACCAATTTATTTGAGCATCTATGCTCAAATAAATTGGTTAGTCTCTAAGGTGCCACAAGTACTCCTTTTCTTTTTGCGAATACAGACTAACACGGCTGTTACTCTGAAACCTGTCATTGTAAGGAGAGTGAACACTTTACATAAGCTATTACCAGCAGGAGAGTGGGGTGGCGGGGAGAGAAAACCTTTTGTAGTGATAATCACCCATTTTTTCATGGTTTGTGTGTATAAAAACGTCTTCTGTATTTTCCACAGTATGCATCCAATGAAGTGAGCTGTAGCTCACGAAACCTTATGCTCAAATAAATTGGTTAGTCTCTAAGGTGCCACAAGTACTCCTTTTCTTTTTGCAAATACAGACTAACACGGCTGTTACTCTGAACTCTAAGTACACCAACTTTTTAAGAATCATGTATCAGCAAGTTGAGACAGCAGCTGCGGCCAGCAAGCTCTCTCCATCCTGAGCCCTGTCCCCACCCTGCTCTATATGGAGAAGGTGTAAGTGGGGGGGGCAGGAGCAGGGGGGAGGGAGACACCCTGACATCAGCACCCCTCTTCCCCTCCCCACTCTGCACAGCAAGCAGGAGGCTCATGAAGCCGCTCCAAGGCAGAGGACAGAAGCAGCACATGGCAGTGGAGGGAGGGACAGCTGAACTGCCCAGCAATTGTAGCCTGCTGGGCTGCTCCCACACAGGGAACTTAGGAGAGCGGGGGGCTGATACAGGGGCTGCCGGTCCACCCTGGTTCCAAGCCCCCACCAGCTAGCTGCAACGGGCTGCTCTTCCTGCAAGCAGTGGACAAAGCAGGCAGCTGCCAAACAATGTTATAAGGGAGCATTGCACAACTTTAAATGAGCATGTTCCCTAATTAATCAGCAACATAACAACATTAACCAGGATGAATTTAAGTGAGGAGTTACTGTAACTTCAGAGGACTGTTAGCTCTCACTTAAACCCATGTAATTCTGAGGAGAATTTTGCGTAGATATTTGAGCAGAAGAAAAGCTTTAAATTAAAAAAACTAGAAAAGGGGATTAAAATACTTTGTATTAAAAATAGGATTGTTTAATGCCCCCATTTACAGATAGATGGATTAAAAACTGAGCAGGGAATATGATTCTATTTTTATATCACAGCTTACAATCAAAAGGAGATGAATCAAAAGGATGTAATTAACTTGTAAAAAGTTAATTCAGATATCTAAAGTAACTTTGATCTTTCTGAAGTAACTTTTGTTGTGTAAACATGTAGGCAAATCCAGAGGACTTAAATGGTAGGGATTTAATAAAGTATCTTAAAAATAAGCAAAAACTATGAATGATTGAAGAATGGCTCAGAGCATTCCTCACTGATTGATGGGTATTTAAGTGACTATTTTTATTAATTAAAAGAAAATAGCCAGATGTGCCACCCAAAACAAAAGCAGCTTTATATTAATGTTAATAAAGCTGGGATTTTTGGCTGCAACTAAGAGGACCTTCCTGTCTATCTCAGTATTGAGCCAAATAAAGATACAAGGGCTCTTATGCCATTATTATTTAGAGACTTGTTAATCATGCACCTATTGCAACTATCAAGTACAGTTACAACAAGGGCCCTGTTCATGTTTATTACATTAATCTGGCCTATATCTGAAGGTTCCTAGTGATAAATTCTCTTTCTGCCCCTTGCAGCTTAGGAGCCCAATCCTTTTACGAAGTGCTCAACACCTGCAGCTCCTAGAATGCCAAACTCTGAAGTCCTTGCATAGGGCATGCCAGGTCATCAATTTTTTAAGTAACTTTGAGACCTATGGAAAATGTTTAGAACCAGGTAAGTTCAGGCCTGCAGTTTTAACTCAGTCCTTCCTCAGGCAAAACTTTTGACTAATGGGAGCATGATGAAGACCTAAGATTGTTTGGAATGGTTAGCATGCTATATTTCACGGCTTCCGTTGTGTTTATTCTGTAAGGATAGAATACATTAAGGACCAGCTCAGTATCTCAGCTTCACTTAGGTCAGAGCCCTTAAAAGTTTAGAACAGTTTCTCTGCACTGGCATGAATTTCACCCTCAATGCAAAAAGGATATGAATATATCAAATTCAGGATCTTGGCCATCAACTTCAAGGCTGATCTGGGCCTGGGATACTTAAAATTGCCTCATAATGCTGAATCAAAACAGCATTTGTCCATCCTACTCATCTGGCACAAGGGAACAGCAATCAGTAAGTTGGAGAGCTCTCACTGGCACTGCTGTTATAGCCCTGCTGACAGCTGAAGCTTTGTGCTCTGGATTCAGCTAGATTTTGTATTTTTGATAGGTAAACACCCCAGAATGGCTTCTACTGCATGCACAATCTTTCTGGTGCACTATAAAATGAAAGAAAGCTGTGCTTTGCAGCATGGGCACCGACCCCATGGGTGCTCCAGGGCTGGAGCTTTGGGGGGGGGGGGGGGAGTGAGTACTCAGCACCCACCAGCCACAGCTGTTCTGAGGGGCCACAGCTGTTTGGCAGCTGGGGGAGGGCAGAAAACAGGCAGGGGTCTCAGAGGAGGGGGTTGGAGTGGGGGTGGAAGAGGCGGAGCAGGGCAGGACAGAACAAGAGTAGGGCCTCTGGAGAAGAGGCACAGTTGGGGCAGAGCCTGGGGCGGAGCAGGGGTAGAGCACCACCAGGGAAAAATAAAAATCAGCACCTAGGCTTTGCACAGGAGAGGCTTCAGTGAATGGGGAGGCCTCACTTGAAAGGAAAGGCCGTACATGCTGCAGACCTGAAGAAGGGGGAACAAATTACCAAAGCCTGCCTTGAAGAGCCAATGGAGTAAATACATGTCCTATCTTTCCTGACTGGCAGTCGATAAATCCTATAGTATCTGGCCTTACTTGGAATGGTTTTACCACCAGTGACGCAATAGAGCTCTGCAGCGTATGAAGGAGAGGCAAGATGGGCATGTTAGATTTGTTGCATCAGTCATTAGAACCTGGGACAATAAGAGGTTGCCCTAGGCAGATACAGCATGTCCAGGACAGCTGAGCCCTGTGTAATCTCTTCCCCAGGTCTTGTTTGGCTGTGGCAGTAGGAACCAGGCTGAGATCAACAAACCCATTTCACATAAATCACTGAACAGATACTTGATAGTAACAACTTTTGGTCACTACCAACCCTGCTTGGATTTGAACTCTGAGGTGAAAAACTCTAGCCCATTCAGGACTCGGGTAAAGTATAGGTGCCATAAGCCTGGCCCCTGCTTTTGCAGTGGTCTTGTCAATTCAGAATCTCAGCTTTCATTTCTAAAAAATCAATTTCTAGCCTTCACGGTTGTGAAGAAAGTTTGAAAATGTGACCTGAGTGTGAACCGGTGCAACAGCAGGCTGCAGAAAGCCTGATCCAATAGTTTTGGGAAGGGGAATTGCCTCATTTATCTCAGTGGAATGTTAATACCAAGACCCAGGGCTCTGAGTAGCCCAGTCTATCCACTGAGGCACATTGTCCCAGCTGCTGGGGTAAGTACTGCCCCCCACCTCGCCTTCTACCACCTGCCTCTCTGGGAGGAAGAGGATGCTGCCTGCTGCTGCTCCCAAAGGGAGGGGGCACTTTTTGCCATTCCTAGGGAGGAAAAGGATGCCATATGCTGCAGCCCAGGCCCCTCTTTGGAAAGGGAACCCCTTGGCATGGCTACTCAAAGCGCAGAAAGAGCAGGACCATGGTGTGTTAACAGGAGACAGCTGTTCCTAGACCCGTAGATTGGCTTAGACCCTAATCTCATTATTAAACCCCTTGCTCTTTCAGTGCCCACAGACAAGGTTACTTTGCTTGCTAACATTATGCTGCATAACAATACATGCACATAAACATAAAACAATAGTGTTTACCTTTGCTGCCATGCTGCCTTTTTCTAAAACAAACCAAAGAAACATTCCCCTGATGAAGTGAGCTGTAGCTCACGAAAGCTCATGCTCAAATAAATTGGTTAGTCTCTAAGGTGCCACAAGTACTCCTTTTCTTTTTGCGAATACAGACTAACACGGCTGCTACTCTGAAACCTGATTCCCCTGATGAGAACTTAAGGGCTTGTATTGCTTACTTAGGATAGGGGTATGGGGCTAGCTATTTCTGTCAAAGGAGGAAAAGCTCCAGTGAATGTTGATTGTTCCCACAGTATTTGGGCTTATTGTTTTTCAGTAGCATTGTGGAGCAGGTTGTGCCAGGAATGCAATGGGCTTTGAATGGAAGTGGATGCTGATTGGTACTGCACCTCTCATTGTGTGCCACAATGGACTTTGTGCTGTGTGTATTGCACTGCTCAGACACTCACATGCTAAACTGGCTTTAGATATCCATAGAAGAAAATAAAACCTTAACCATGAAAATACAACCCTGAGCAAATAAAAACAAAGGGGCCAGCTAAGATGGAATGCAGTTGTAGAGAAAGAGGTACATGGAGAGTTAATTTCGGACACTTATGGTAATTATTAGTGTTGTCCAGTAGACAAGCACTGGACTAATAGTCACAAGACTACTATTCGGGATATACTTATGACCTGCTGTGGTCTTGGACAAGTCCTTGTGCCTGTTTTCACTAATTCACTTGTCTCTAAATCCATTAAGATTGTACAGGTACTATGTTTGTACAGCACCTAGCACAATGTAGCTCTGATCTTTTGGGTGGAGGGGTCTCTAAATGCTAATATAAATCTTATCTGACAAATCAGTTTCTCCATCTGATTTGAGTTTTGCAGGTAAAGTCAGACAGGACAAATAATACTTAATGTTTTAATGTTGTAATAATTTGCACTTTTACTGCTCCTTCCATCCAGAAAGTCTCAGAACACTTCCACTCTGATAAATTAAGACTCCTGGGCAATATCCTTTTTAGGCAAGTGATACCGATTTTAAAGATGAATAAACTAAATTACACGAAGCTCACTTGTGCCATTTAGGCACAGCCCTATGTTGGCAGTGATTGTTAATCTCACTACCCCCCAGGGTAGCACTGGCAAGCAAATGGAAAGCAATTGCACTGATGTGCCTGTTTATGGGTACAGTATCCACTCTCTCCCTCAATCACCATTTAGTATTAACTATTTCAGTGCCAAATAGGCATGAACAACCCAGGCTACTTTAATGTGGACAGGGTTTGGGATTGTGGGAGGAGCTTGAGTAGGGTACCTCCACTTTTTTTTTCCCCCCATTTTGCCCCCCAATTAGCTGGTTGAATTTCCCATAAAGAAATCAGAGGGGAGTGTAGGTGACTGGTTCTATATATTACTCATTCTGATCAGTCCTTTCAGGGATGTAAAAAGAACATGCTCATGAGATGCTGCATTTGTGCCTAAAACCTAGGCTTAGAAACCTAGAACATAGGACTGTGCCAGTATGTGGACAGCATAAAGTGATATTTTAGTCCTATCAGCATATTTAATGTGTGCATTAGTGTGTAAACACTACAAACACGTAAGACTTGAGATGTGTATCAGTAAAGCCCTGTGCCATGAAAAGCTATTGCAAACTGCATGTTAAAATAAAGTTTTTCTTTCATCCATCAATGTTCGCAACGTGTAACTCTTGTAATAGAAAATGTGGAAATGGCAGAGGTGCTTAATGACTTTTGTTTCAGTTTTCACCAAGAGGATTGGTGGTGATTATACGTCTAAAATAGTGAATGCCAGTGAAAATTAGGTAGGATCAGAGTCTAAAATAGGGAAAGAACAAGTTAAAAATTACTTAGACAAGTTAAAAGAAAAGGAGTACTTGTGGCACCTTAGAGACTAACAAATTTATTTGAGCATAAGCTTTTGTTAGCTACAGCTCACTTCAACAGATGCATACAGAAGGGGGATTTTATATGCACAGAACATGGAACAATGGGTGTTACCAGTCACACTGTAATGAGAGTGATCAGGTAAGGTGAGCTATTACTTTGTGTAATGACACATCCACTCCCAGTCTTTATTTAAGCCTAATGTAATAGTGTCCAGTTTGCAAATTAATTCCAATTCAACAGTCTCTCATTGGAGTCTGTTTTTGAAGTTGTTTTTGTTGTAATATTGCCACTTTTAGGCTTGAATAAAGACTGGGAGTGGATGTGTCATTATACAAAGTAAAACTATTTCCCCATGTTTATTCTCCCCCCCCCCCAATTCCTCAGACGTTCTTGTCAACCGCTGGAAATGACCCACCTTGATTATCACTACAAAAGGTGTTTTGTGCTTTTCTCTCCTGCTGGTAATAGCTCACCTTACTTGATCACTCTTGAAACAAGGGGTGTTACAGTGTGTATGGTAACATGTTCTGTGTATATAAAATCCCTCTACTGTATTTTCTACTGCATGCATCCGATGAAGTGAGCTGTAGCTCACAAAAGCTTATGCTCAAATAAATTTGTTAGTCTCTAAGGTGCCACAAGTCCTCCTTTTCTCTTGCGGATACAGCCTAACACAGCTGCTACTCTGAAACCTGTCATTAGACAAGTTAGATGTCTTCAAATCACCAGGACCTGACTAAATGCATCCTAGAATACTCAAGTAGCTGACTGAGGAGATATCTGAGCCATTAGCAATTATCTTTGAAAAGTCATGGAAGACATTTCAGAAGACTGGAAAGGGGCAAATATAGTGCCCATCTATAAAAAGGGAAATAAGGGAATTAGAGACCAGTCAACTTAACTTCTGTACCCAGAAAGATAATGGAGCAAATAATTAAGCAAACACCTCGAAGACAATAAGGTAATAAGTAACAGTCAGCATGGATTTGTCAAGAACAAATCAAGTCAAACCAACCTGACACACTGTCAAAGAAAGCTAACAAGCCTTGCAGATAGGAGGGAAGCAGTAGATGTGGTATATCTTGATTTTAGTAAGGATTTTGATACTATCGTGCATGACCTTCTCATAAACAAACTAGGGAAATACAACCTAGATGGAGCTACTATAAGATGGGTGCATAACTGATTGGAATACCATTCCCAGAGAGCAGTTATCAGTGGTCCACAGTCATGTTCAGGTCACTGATTCAGTGTGATCTAGATCACTTGGAAAACTGGGCACAAGCAAACAATATGCATTTTAATATGGCTAAATATCGGGGGGGGGGCATGCTTACAGGAAGGAGGACTCTATCCTGGGAAGCAGTGACTCTGAAAAAGATTTGGGGGCAAATTATCCACTGAACATGAGTTCCCAGTGTGATGCTGTGACCAAAATAGCTAATGTGATCCTGGGATGCATAAACAGGGAAATCTTGAGTAGGGATATAGAGGGCCACATGAGGACTAGTACATTAGCCCAAGGGCCGCATCACTGACACCCTCTGCCCTCTCTGCCCGCAGCCCCACCCCCACTCCACCCCTTTCACGAGGCCCTGCCCCTACCCCGCCTCTTCCCACCCCCACTCCCATTCCAACCCCTTCCCCAAAGTCCCCACCCCAACTCTGCCCCATCTCTGCCCCTATTTGAACCCCTTCCCCAAATCCCTGCCCCTGCCCTGCCTCTCCTCCACCTCCTCCCCTGAGCACACGGCTCCCTGCTCCTCCCCCCTCTCCTGGAAAGCACTAAGTGCCTGGAGGTAGGCAGAGGACCGGGGACACTGCGCTCTGTGGGGAGGGCAGCCTGGCAGCCCGCAGGAAATAACTCTGGAAGGGCAGGGGGGCGCACAGTGAGCTCGGCGGGCTGCAGGAAATAACGTGTTTGAGACCCCTAGTCTAGAATGAGAATACTTAGACCTGCCTTGAGTACAAGGGACTGGACTAGATGACCTCTCGAGGTCCCTTCCAGTTTTATGATTTTATGATTCTATAATAATGACACAGCTTTTCAATTAACCAACCATGAAAATCTATGGGAAAAGTGAGGTTTCATGGTTAAAATAATGGGTGGGGAATCAGGACTCCTCACTTCTCTCCTGCCTCTACCAATGACTTGCTGAGTTTCCTAGGGAAAAATCACTTAACATAACCTCTCTGTGACTTAAGTCCTATCACAGACCAGTATGATGACTACAAAAGTGCTGGTGATGTTCTCACTGCTGAGCAAGGCACAACAGAGGCAGGTTCTGTCTCACATGTAAAATGCACAGCAAAATATGACAAACATTTTATTCAGTCTATAAAAGCAAAATCAAATTATGCTTCAGCTTTCTTGGGATGTTACCCTCTTGTAATCAGATTCCCCATAACAATTGTTACATGAGATGGAGTTTTGTTTACTACTCTATAAAAGAGAGGTATAATACTTCACTTCATGGGGTAGTGTTAATAGCATGGTTAATTATTGTGACATGCTCTAAGATCCTCAGCTGAAAAGGACTGTATACTTGAATCATCACTAAAAAATAATAAAATGTTCTGCACAATTACTATACAGTAGCTTGTGACAGGTTTATCATAATAAAAATGATAGATTGAAGTTGAAATTAAATGTGTGTTTCCTGACCACAGTTTTATTATTCCTTCACGGTCTGATTATCTAAGTTAACCAGAGAGGGTCCATGTTCACCTCTTCCTACAAATTCCAGTCTACACTATTAATAACGGTGTGTTGTATGAAGAGTCATCAGATAACCCATTTAATCACTATACATTACATATCTGCTCCATGCAGCTCATCTGATCTGTCAGCTTGAGATATTAAATATTTCTTTGCAGTATTTCTGAGAGATAAGAGAACATCTTAAAGGTGGACTGAAAACAAGAAAAAATGTGAGTAAGTCTTCTTTATAATGGATGAAGAAGGCCTGAAAAGTTTTTTCTTCAGCATATTTTCTTTTGGTAGTTTTTTTTTAATATTAAATCAGGATCTGTCTATGTTCCCACCTATGCAGTGTCAGTTCTGAAAGTAAAAAAATTGCTTGAGACCCAGCACTTTTTTCATTACAAATTAAGCTATGCACCTATGGATGAATAAAGGGCTAGCAGAATTATGAACTCACAAGTACCAAAAATGTGAATCTACAGCAAATAAGAAGGGAAAGGAATTTTAATTGTGCGGTTTAAAACTTTAGATTTGGGGGTGGGGTTCTTTTTGTTAATACTTATTTAAATTAAATGCCAGATAGTTAAGTGAAAAATATTTGTGTGTTAAATATTTAACATTTCAGTCCTTCAATTAGTGGCTTGGAAAGATCACACTGCAGTTTTTGTGATCCTCCAAGGAGATCTGTATAAAAAGCAGGAGAGATTTGTTATTTCTGCTGCGTCTAATATTTAAAAAAGCAGGAAAAAGTTTAATACAGGGTTTCATAAGGAATTAAAAGGACACAAATTTTTTTTATTTGCATGACAGTTAGCTTCAACTGTCAAAAAAAAATTCAACCCCTCCAAGTGCATGTTCTTAGGAGGTATTTTGTGGTCTAACTACATTATACAAAGGCTGTTGTAATTGTCCACAATATGATGTAATAGTATTTATCAGGATTTTCTAAATGTAGATGTCTAGAACTTTTTTCCTGATTACAAACTATCAACTTAGCCAGTTCTTTGGTTATCTACCAAGAAATTAGAAAGCCATAGGCTCCAGAGTGATTTATGATTGTATATATCAGCATGTTACAGTAACTTATTTCTTAGCATATTTTCTTCTTAAAATTATCCTTCTGATCATTCTGGTTTATTCATTAGCCAAACATAAGTCAGGATATATTGGGCAGTATATTTTCAAATGGGGGCACCCACTTTTGAATTTTTTCTCCAGATAGTCCTTCAAGGTGCTGTAGGATGAGCCTGTTTCAAAGTATTGAGTGACTGCACTCTAGGTGCTTGTCTACATTAAGAAAAAAGGTGTGCAAGGCATACATTTTATTATACTAGCCTAGCATAGAGAAGGAATCTCAATGTAGCTGGTTAAGGTGAACAGACAGGGGCATAAACTGCCAAAGGAGCAACTGCTTCACTAAGAGAGAAGGGGTAAAATGGGGCCCAATCAGGGCCACCCCTGTTCCCATATCTATGCAGAGAAGACACCTGCCACACATATACTCTGGGGGCACTAGGATCCACATGGTGTGTCTCTCCCCACCACGTGGGCTTGGGTGGAAAAGGCAAAGAGGAGCCAGCCAGAAATTTCAATTGAGAGAATTAGCCAAAGCAGGGACTTCTGGTCCTTTGGAGAACTTTCTACAGTTTTGACTGGACTTCTGCCATGGGCTGATTGGATGTTTGCTCCAACCTTCTCCCTCACAGTATTGTCACCCCAGTCTCACTTTTTCCCTTTAGCTTGGCCCCTCCTAACGAAACACATAAGAAAAGGTGAAACTAACATGACATTTGCTGACATCCCATTGTTCACTTTGCTTGTGTGTTCTATTCCTTTTCCCACTCTGTCTGTTGTGTATATTTAAACTATGAGCTCTTGGAGGCAGGGACTGTCTTTTTTCTTTTCTTTGTACAGTTCCTAGCACACTGGGGACCTAGTGCATGACTGGGGCTTCTAAGTGTATGGTAACGCAAATAATAAATAATAATGAACCCTTGGTGATGCCTAGCGTTCACCTCCACCAGCTACACTGAGGTAAAACTACCACTACATTGAGGTTGTCTCAGCTAAGATATGTGATATTTCATTGTTAAAATACACACTGTAGTGAGGCAGTGTGGCTCCCCTGCGGCCCAAGGTGCATGCCAGGGCTGGCCCAACTTGCCCTGCGGCTGCTATCCAGAGGAGTTCAATATCTTCATCAATGATTTAGATAATGGCACAGAGCATACAGTTAAAGTTTGTGGATGATACCAAGCTGGGAGCTGCAAGTCTTTGGAAGATGGGATTAAAATTCAAAATGATCTGGAGAAACAAGAAATAGTCTGAAGTAAACAGGATGAGTTGCCAGACCTGCCCTGTGGCCGCTACCCAGAGGAGTTGCTGGGCCTGCCGCTTGCCAGCTACCCTGAGGAGCTCATGGCCTGGACCCAGGTACCTCAAGAGGGGGAATCAGGAAGTAGCCCGGGGGCAGCCGACCATAGTCTGGCTGAGGAACTGCCAGAGCCTATGACAGTGTGTTGCGGCAGGAGCCCCACTGACACAGCAGCGGGTCTCCTGCTGCTGCTAGGGCCCTGGGCTGGGACGCAGTGGAGTGGGAGGGCCTGCGTCCCCCCCAAACTCGTGGGTAGCAGTCTCCCCCTCTTCCAGGTCCTTTAGGGCCTGGGCCTACTAACACTGAACTGTTTGCTCAGCCCCGGCCTGAGGGCCTGAGCTACTGAGGGCCTGGACCTATTTCTAAAAACTGGTTGCTACTGTTCAGCCCCTGCAGGAGGGCCTGAGCACCTAACTTATTGTTGCCCCACCCTCACCTAGGGCCTAGGCTTACAGTGCTTGTTTCAGTTGCCGCAAGGGCCGCCGAGGGAGACTCCCACAGCCGGACTAATTTCCCCAAACATTATCTGCGTGTCATGAGCCAGTGTGGCTCCCCGCCGCCCTGGAGAGGGTCGAGCCCCGGCTAGCTGCTTTACACACACCTACACACCTTTTTTCACCCCTAGTGTAGGCATAGCCCATTTTAATTCTGACAAGGGCTGCAGGAGGCCATTGAATGTATGATCAGATTTTTAGTTTCATTTTGAAGTCTGTATATAAGATTATACAAGACTGGCAAAGCTCCCTGTTCCACTCATGTTGCTCAAAAACATGCAACTTGGGGCAAATGTACAGAGGGGTCTTTGATTTTATTTTGTGTCTCAGCGAGTTTAGGCAACATCAAACAGATAAATGAGAACCATTGTGTTTTTTTTTTTTTAAATGGAGTCAGTTAACTCCTCCCCTAGGTAGGCTTTTACCTGCCACCCACACTTTGACAAGGTGTGACACTAAGCGTTGACCCAAAATGAGTATTGTCCTGCACAAATCTCCTGTTGTCTATGACTTAACGTCAGCTTCTGACAAAAAGGTTTAAGACAGTATACAACCAAAAGACATTGAATCCCACTTTTTAAGCTTCTGCCTCCGCTAGTTTTTTAGTTGACTCCTTAATTCTGAAGGGTTTCCAATTTTAAATACTCTGTCATGTCATACATTTGGACACCAGCCAGCTCAGAGCTATGGGCCTGATCTATAGCCCAGTGTAGTCAATGGAAAGCTTTCCATCAGCTTCAATGGGCTTTGAATTAAGCTCTATATCACTAATGCCTTGGTGAGAGGAGGAAACAAGGTGCTTTTCTCCCCCCTCCAGTCAGATTAGTTCAATCAAGCTAATTTAACTTGATTAAAAACCCCATTAACATCCACATAAGCAGGTTATATTATCACTGCCAAAAAAGCTGTCTCAACTAGGAGTTTACAAGGAGATAAGTCAGGGGTAGTTTTTAACCTTGATTTAGCTAGTTGAGGTAAACACTATAACCTCCACTTGGAGTTTACCACACTAGCTACATCAGGGTAAAAAACACAGTGCCTTGAGTCCACTAGGATTTTACATCAAGATATCGGATGAGGTTCAACAAGGACAAGTGCAGAGTCCTGCATTTAGAATGGAAGAATCCCATGCATTGCTACAGACTAAGGACCAAATGGCTAGGCAGCAGTTTTGCAGAAAAGGACCTAGGGGTTACAGTGGACAAGAAGCTGGATATGAGTCAGTGTGCCCTTGGTGCCAAGAAGGCTAATGGCAGTTTGGGCCATATAAGTAGGGGTATTGCCAGCAGATTAAGGGATATGATCATTCCCCTCTATTCGGCATTGGTGAGGCCTCATCTGGGGTACTGTGTCCAGTTTTGGGCCCCACACTAAAAGAAGGGTGTGGAAAAATTGGAAAGAGTCCAGCAGAGGGCAACAAAAATGATTAGGGGGCTGGAGCACATGCCTTATGAGGAGAGGCTGAGGGAACTGGGATTGTTTAGTCTGCAGAAGAGAAGAATGAGGGGGGATTTGATAGCTGCTTTCAACTACCTGAAAGGGGCTTCCAAAGAGGATGGATCTAGACTGTTCTCAGTGGTACCAGATGACAGAACAAGGAGTAATGGTCTCAAGTTGCAGTGGGGGAGATTTAGGTTGGATGTTAGGAAAAATATTCTCTAGGAGAGTGGTGAAGCACTGGAATGGGTTACCTAGGGAGGTGGTGGAATCTCCTTCCTTAGGGGTTTTCAAGATCAGGCTTTACAAAGCCCTGGCTGGGATGATTTAGTTGGGGATTGGTCCCGCTTTGAGCAGGGGATTGGACTAAATGACCTCCTGAGCTCCCTCCCAACCCTGATAGTCTATGACATGAGTTAGCTAGTTTACTGTAAAAACACACTCACCTTATGCAGTGAAGACAGCCTGTGAGAATAGAGTAGGTAGACAGAGTGCAGCTATGGGTGGGTGCGGCAGGCACAGGTGCAGAAGAGATCTCAAACTCAGTGGTTGGAAAGCTGCCTAGCTTTTAAAATATCTGTCCTCCTTTTACTGTGCTAATAACAGCATACAGTGCTCACTCAGCAACTAAAATGTCCTCAGAGTGAAAATATGAATCAATGCCTCTAGCAGAGCTAGTTTCTAAAATACAGGTCTCCTCTTGGCCAACTTTGAGTCTATTTTAGAATATTTAAAATAAGGGATCTGACCTAGCAGCTACTGAGCCCCCTCCACTCCCACTGAAGTCAATGGGGACAAAAGGCATGTGGTACTTTACACAAGGCGCACAGAACTCCTCAGGGTCAGCCCCAGCAAAGTGGTTCCTAGTGCCCAGAGCCTGCAGGGGTTGGCTCCTTTGCTCATGGAGAGCTCATCACAGGGTCAATGTTAGAAATATCAATCCTAGCAAACCCTTTAATTTCCAAAGAGCTTTTCTCGAAGCTCTGAGGTCGCATCCACATTAGGGAAAAAATGGGTGTTCTTGCACCACATATTAGTTAATATATGTGTAATCCTTCTGCCCGTCAGAGTTGGCAGCAACAAGGGCTGGGTTCAATATCTAGGGGATCCATTCCAATAACACAACACAAACCGGCTCGAGCCCCCACCCAGTGACCTGGGACAAATATATACCACCCCCGCTGGGCGCCTCCAAGAGGCAATACTTCCCCTCTCGCTAGCACATAGTCTGAGTGTAGCAAAAGCCTTTTAATAACAGAGAGAAACAATGTGGCATTATGTTTGGGAAACACCACCAACAGGATTCATCACACAACCCACGAGCAAAAAACCCACCCCAAGCAAATTGGGGCATGCCCTTTTCCCTTTGGTTCTTGAGTCCAGCAACCCCAAATCACCCAAAGTCCCAAAAGTCCAATGCCCCAAAAGTCTCTGTCCCTGGTCAGGGCAGCCCCAGAGTTTGAAAGTTTATCTGCGGAGCTTCACCTCCCAACCTGGGTGGAAATGGGACGGGGGTAAGAGGCACCTTACATGATCTGAAGCTGACCGCCCCACGAACTCCTGCGCTCCGCTCCGCCAGCCGCCCCACGAACTCCTTCGCTCAGCTCCACGGCCCACAAGCCGCTCCTGCCATCCACAAACTGTTCCACCAGCCGGTCCGCAAGGCACTCCAGCCGGCCCGCCAACCGCTCCACAATATAGCTTCAGGCTCCCCCACTACTTAACACAACACTCAGTGATTTCAGCTCTTAGGTGAATTCAGCTTGTAGTAGGGGAGCCCCAGTGCTGGTGCACTGTCAGCCCAAAATGAGCTCAGCAGCCTATAACTAGACTTCTAATGAAATCAAAATTAGCTCTGATATTCCACAGTGGAGAGAGGAGGAAGTGCGATTATCATGCAAGGCCCTCACCAAGGGGCCCATGCCACTAAGTATTAATACTTGTCCCCAGCCTCTCTCTAGTCACACAGTTTTGGAACCCATGACCCTTGCCTAGCGAGTGCTACTTAGTTGATGGTGAATCCCTCCATCATAACAAAAGGCCACGTACAGTTCCAAGCACAGTTCCCATAATCAGGGTAATAACAATTTATTCTTCCTGCCCCAATAACAGAGACACTGGGGATCCCACAGCAGCCAAAGTGACCATTTGGGCAGCTATGGTCTCATTCTAGGCGTGGTGGGTGTGCCTATGCAAATGAGATCGGCCCCTGAAGTTCTTTTCCACAACTTGCCACACCTCACCACCAGATGTCAGGGTGGAGCTCATCCTGACACTGCTTACATCTGGTAAAATCCATTGTAAAGACAAGGTAGTTTTTATTTTTTACATGTGTTAACGGGTCAGGGTAAATTTTAGTTATAAGAACACGCCTTTCTTATTAGGAAAGACAAGGCCTATATTATATAGCCCTGTCACAAAATGTTACAATGCCACTAGCAAAAAATATTCCAGCTTGTGTTTTCTCCACTCATCCATCACATTCCACCCCAATGTTAATACTATAAATCAGCTGCTCACTTTTGTCAATAGCACTTACTAGGCATCTTTCTAATGCTAATAGTAGAGTTTCTGCAGACCAGCGGGCTCCTCTGAATTTGTCATCACTCCACTTCAAAGGATAAGAGGGAAAGACTTCTGACTCTTCTCCTCCCCACCTCCAGTTGCTGTGAGCGGGGATAAAATTGGGCGCAGGTTGCCCTTTAATTGTGGTATTTGTCTATAAGTGACAGTGATAAGCGCTAAAGTTAATTTGTTCCCACCCATATGCTGCCCTCTTTCAGTCCATTCTCCTTCTGTTGGGCGGGGTATGGTTTACTTGTTCCGAGATATGAGATCGCCTTACTTGCAGCCAGGATCAAATAGTCAAGTGTCTTGATTAGAGGGACTTCATCTGCAAAACTCAGATTTTGATTTGAGCACTACAAAGTTTAGAAGTGGTCTGGCTAAGGGAGAGATACACTGAAACACAATGATCTTCTCCACAAGTGCCTGGTCTCTTCACAATCCCATTCAATCCAATTTAAAAATGTGGAAATCACAATATGAAGATACTGCCGTTATCTGCCAAATAGCATATAGAAATTGTTGCCTGCTTCCCAGTTCTGCCATGATAATGGGGTCTGACTCATCCTTACCTCATACATCGCTCAGCAGCCCTTCCATGATGACGGGGGTGAGGGGGTCTCTCATCCTCTCTCTCTATAGTGGGGTCTGTGTCTCTCTCTTCCTTCCCCCCCTAATTTGTGGATAAATTTAAATAGATGGGCCACAGTTTGTCTCAGATGAACTTGTCCATAAATTTAAATCAAATAAGTCTTCAATTTCTTGTACCTGATTGCATATTTCCTTGACAAATAACTAGGAGCTTGTACTTTGTATTTGCCGGGAGTACAAACCTGTAGGTGACCAGTTTTATCTTACCCTTACTCTAACCATAGAGTTTGTCCTCTATGGTTAGAGTAAGGGTAGAATTACCTAGGCTCTTACTCAAGTTTTAGCCCAACCCCTCCTACCATCCACACACAAACATTTCACCTGGGTTTGGCAATGCTTTGAAGACTAAACTACTTTACCTGGCTTGGGGAGGAGGGATTAAAGTCACGGTGCCACTTTAAGTCAGACTGAAACATGGAACCCACCCATTGTACAGTAAGGATGCAGGCTAAATCACTTAAGTGCCAATAGTTTTCCAATGCCTTCCCACAGTTCCCCTCAAAGGACAGACAAGTTCTTCTGAAATTGATTGGGAAAGAATCCTAGATCATCTCAGCACAAAGAACCATGGGATATGTCCCCTGACAGGTGAGTGCAGATGCATTAAGAACTCAGGAACATGGGTAGAGCTGTGCAGTGAGGATGCTCACACCAAAGCTGAGCACCCAGGTTAGCTTACACTGGGGTGCCAATCATCCAGGCTAACCCTACAGTGAAGATATATCCTAAGAGAGTGACCATGAGCTGTATTTGGCCTTTAGGCACTTTTTTTTTTTTAGTCAAATTCAAAGCAAAGAAAGCACCCTTATGTCATAGTCAGACATAGGACTTGCTTCTATTCACATTGATTTAAACTGAAACAGGATAAGAACATTAGTCTGACCAGGGATGGCTATTCTTATGGTCCACCTAGCTCAGTATCCTGTCTCCAATAGTGGTCAGTACTACAGCTTCAGGGGGAGAGTACAGAACAGGGCAGATGGCGTAATCCACTCCCATCTTCTCCTCCTGGCAGTCAGAGGTTTAGGGTTGCCTGAGCATGGAGTTGCATCCCTGACCATCTTGGCTAAGAGACACTTATGAACCTATCCTCCATGAACTTTAGTTCTTCTTTGAACCCATTTATCTTTTGGCCATCACCACATCCCATGGCAATGAGTTCCACAGATTGATTGCACATTGTATGGAGAAGTACTTCCTCTTGTTTGTATTAAACTTGCTACACTCAATGAAATTAATAGGACCAATGGCTTTTGTATTGTGGGAAAGGGTAAATAGCACTTCTGTATTCATTTTTTCCTACACCATTCATGATTTTATGGACCTCTATCGTATCTCCCTTTAATCATCTCTTTTCAAAGCTGAACAGTCCTAATAGTTTTAGTCTCTTCTTTTTGAAAGGATGAAGCAGAATTTGCTTATTTATCCAAAACAATTTTTTAAAAGTGGAATTAACATGTTTGCTGCCCATCGTTCTGATCCCTTTGCTTGTGCATTTACATACTTTTTCTCTTCATGCGTCCATATAAAGACTAAGCTCTGCAGAACAGGAACTGTCTCTGAGTCCTGGTCCTCACAACATCTCTGTGGTACGGACTATCGGTATATCATTTTACAGATGGGGAACTGAGATTCTAAGTGACTTGCAAAGTACACACAAGTATATAACCAAGCAGGGAACTGAACCTGGCTCTTCCAAGTCCCAGGCTAGCAATCTAAACTCTGGACCAGGCTTGCTTTCATCATTCTGTATTCATGCTAGGTACTGATATAGTTAAAGCAGTACAACCTTTTAGCACTTATTGGGGCCTATAGATGCTATTGGAATACAAATAATAAGTCCTGACTAAGGCTTGGTCTGCACTAAAAAGTTAGGTCAACCCACCTAAGGACATAGTTAAACTGACCTAACCCATGGCGTAGACGGTGCTAGGCTGACAGAAGAATTCTTCTGTCCGCCTAGCTACTGCCTCTCAGGTAGTTGCATTATCTACTAGGATCAGAGACCCCTCCCATCACTATAGGGAATATCTAAACTGAAACTCTACGGCAGTGAAGCTGCAGTGTTGCAGCTGTACCAGTATAGCATTTCAAGTGTAGAACAGTCTTAAGGCTTTTTAACAAAAAAAAAACAAAAAAACTCTGCATACCTCATTTCTCAGATAGGCATGTATAGGCAATTTCTAGCAGGAGCTAAAGTTTTCTGATGAAAATGGCTATGGCTGAAAGAAAACAAATATTTGGGGGATAGTACAGGATCCTGATAAGATGCAGCATAGCGTTCAAAAGATGTGGTACATTTGAGCACTGTCTTTTTCAAATCCTAGAGAAGAAATCTTAAATTATAGGGAGATTCTTCACATTCTGAGTAGTATCAAAATGATGTTTATAATACTGAAGCATTACTTTTTTCTACCAAAATCTGAGCAAGTCACACCCCCTAATGCTGGCTTCTTTGACAAATATCTCTTGGAATTTAAGGAGATCACTGAATCCTAATAGGAAGAAGATTCCTGTGTACTGCTGAACTCATCTTAGCATCCCACCACAAGTTGTGTTTATTCTTTTTTTCCAGGATGACTGGAAGATTTACTATTGACTAGGGAAATACTGTAAGCAGTGTAATAGTAGCCAGCCTGCAAAAGATCTGAAAGGCTTTGCCTTCGTGTTCATCACGAGTCTGCAGAAATAAAATGTATTTTCAACTACTGAAAAACTGATTCTGAAACCAGAAAATCTGGGGTTCATGTCCCATTTGGTGTTCAATTCCTGAAGCACAAAACACATGCAGAACCTGATGCTGCAGTCCAGTACAGTGAAAACTCCAGTTGTCCCAACTCTCATAATTTTATCAGGAGTCTCAATATTTGGTGTTTTTACTTAAATCCCCAGCTTCTGGAGTCATGTGATTATGGGGGGGGAGGGATCTTAGTTTTTAAAACAAGATTAGGAGGAAAAGTTTGGAGAAACGTTTGAAAACTTAAATCCCAAAGGATCAAAAACCAGAAGGCAAATAAGAACCAAGAATGTATTATTTTAAGCCAGTCTTGTGAGTGGCAATATAGAAACTCTTATTGATATCTATGGAAGCTTTGCCTGTGTAAGGCCAATGGGTTTGGCCTTATAGTCCTTTACACGATATCGATTAACTGCTTTGTTTTACTAAAGATAGAACATGTCATTAGGATTCATCAAACTGCCAAAGACTGGATAATCCCAAGTATTGAAAGAGTTCCAGTTTGGAGGTTGAGTATGAAAAAGTGTCAGATGGGTTTCTATTTCTTCTTTCTTTTTAAGAAAACCAATTCTGTACTCATTTGTTTAACCTAAACTGAATACAATTAGCTGGAAAAAGAAGCCCCAGTTTAGAAGCTTAAGCCCACCTCGCCTTCTCCCCTGTAAGAACTCTTGAGAGGGATCAGAGGAGAGAATCTCTGAATTCTTCCATAAAGGGGTGGGCACTTGTCCCTTGCAGAAGCATCAAGGAGTCCAGACTCCATAGCACAGAGGACGAGCAAGAAAAGCTATCCTCACTTGGTAGCATATTCCCTGTGAGGATTGTGGAAGGAAAGGACCACATCTGGCCTAACTCCTTCCATTCCATATGCAGGCTCTGCAACCCACATAATGGCCTCTTGGAGAGGGGCGTGCAGGGGGAGTGGCTCTCCCATCCTTCTGTGCAGACAGCACATGATCCTTGCACAGAGGACTGCTCCCAGCTTGCCTTTGATCAGTGGGGAGCAATGAGGCCTACAGTCGTTAATGAAAGAAAAAAAAACTAAATAATATCAAACCCAAAGCTCCCTAAATGATCTAAGAAAAAGCTCATAACTATAAGGTTAGTTAAGTTATGGAACAGGCTGTTCTAAGGGAGGCTGTGGAATCCCCATCATTGGCAGTTTTTAAAAACAGGTTGCACAAACACTTGTCAGGGATGGTGTAGGTTTACTTGGTCCTGCCTCAGCATAGGGGGCTGGACTTGATGATCTCTCAAGGTCCTTTCCAGCCCTGCATGTCAGTGATTCTATGATCATAGAGGGCTAGACTTATTTAGGACATAGAAGAATATATCAGATAACAAACCAATATCATGCTTGATCTTCACGCAACAGCCTTCATCAAATGAGGTGACTTTGACCACATTGCTTAGCAGGGTAATTTTGCTCATATCTTGTACATTGTCCAATCACACATTAATCTGAATTTTAAAAAAATTATATACAAAAAATAAACAAAGATAATAGTAACACTAGACCTCTCCTTAATACTTAAATCAACAAGCACTGGAGAACTATGGCCCAGTCCTGAAAAGACTTCTGCACATTAGCAACTTAACTCACAGGAGGTTTTTGCCAAGGGGGCATCTCACATGAGTAGCAATGCAACTAGTGTTGCTAACTATTGCAACTTTACCATAAGTCTCATGATACTTGGGTATAAAAGAGCAAGTTTCTAGCCCTCATTGCTGCAGAGAAAAGCTTGAAAACACTAACCAATGCAACCTAGAGGCTCAGAACCTAAGAGGCAAATAAAAAGAACCAGAAATGATTGCTTTTTTAAAAGCTCATGATTTGTGGGAGATCTGACTCAAGATTTTTGACTGCTTCGAGTTTGAATTGCTCTGGTCCTGATACAAAGCCCAGTTAAGTCAATGGAAAACACAAACAAGCTCAAGCGCCTAGGTAAACTACCTTACCGCAATGACATTTTTCCCAGTTATAGATTGGTCAATGGCTGCATTCTATGCTTATGGTATTCAAATTTGAAGGAGTTTATGAAAATGAAACTATAAAATATTTGCTTTTCTAGAGTCTGCTCTATCTATCTATGGATCTCCAAACCCTTTCCAAGCAAACTAAATAAGACTAACTCCTATGTGAGGGAGGGAAGTATTATCAGCCACATTTAAAATGAGGAAACCAAGTCACAGAGAGGTAACTCAGGCGAAGAATTCTGTTGTAGAACTGGTAATGGAAGCTAGATTGCTTGACTCCCAGTCCTGTGCTTTAACCACAAGACAGTTCTTCCTGTGTTGCTTCAAAAAATAAACTGGGAATGCTTGTGAAACAGTTAATTACATCAGAAAATGTATGACATCAGGTAAGCTATCAGCTACAATAAGTAGTGTATATTGTAACAAACATGTAACGCAACAGTTCTGGAAAGAAATTGAATTTTATTTCCTGGACCTTTCACTTGACCTGAGTCAGAGTTACAAGAAGCTAATACCCTGCCCTTTGACTTCAGTGGCTCCTGTTACAAATGTGGTGCTCAAAGTGGGTGACTAACAGCACTGACCAGATCCAGACGTAGTGTCGAGACTCCAAAGACTTCCCCGCACACAGCTTTATCTCCCGTCTAATTTACATCATCATTGGGAGTCCAGTCTCAAGCCTTTCCTGGACAGAAACTTCCAAATTTACCAGGTTGCACAATGTTTGGTGATGTGACCATGCATCCACGAGGGACTGAAAATGAGGCTGCCATTCATTTTCACTAGTGATATAAGAAGGATGTGAGTAGCATTGTTTTGTGAATTAAATCTCAAGAGGGGAAAAGCAGCTCTTTGTCATTTTATTCTGACTCACAGCTTTTGTACAATATTTTCCAGCTTGTCTGTGGACAGCTTTTTCCTTCATATTTCCCCCCTTTTTAAAATAACACCTTCTATCCTAAATGAAAAGTGATTCAGAACCCTGTGTTTACATGCACATTCTCTAATACTGTATATAGATATGGCCACATGTTTTTCTTTCAAGAGACATTCCTGCAGGTTCCACCTGAGTAGCAGCTGAATAGGAAACCCACAAAGAGCTCCAAATGCATTACTTCCTGGCCGGATTTCCACACAGAAATCTGGCAAGCCCACAGGGGCCTGTGCAATGGGGATCATCCAGTTCCTGTTCCTCCTCTGGCTCTCAGCCCTGCTGTACAAACCAGCTGGAGCCATAGCAGAGACACTTGCACAGGTTTAACACCGTGAGGGCAGCAGGGACAGATGATGTAAGTTCATCCGTGCAGAAACCCGTCTTGTATTTGTACATCACCTGGCACAATGGGGCCCTGCTCAATGATCAGGGACCCTCAGTATTATGCAATTAGAACTAGTTGGGAATGTTTCAAGGACATGATGTTTCGTTGGAAACTGGAGAGGTGTCAAAACTGAAATTTTGTGGGGGGTGGAACTTCCCAGTTTAGTCTCAGAGATTTCTCAGGTCCAGGATGGAACTTGGGAGACCTTAGTAGTCAGTTGGCCAGAGCACTCAAAGTTTGATTCAGGCCAGGGAGTTGAAACTGGGTCTCCCAGGTGAGTGTCCTCACCCCCAGCCAGTGCTGAGGTGGAACTCTTACTTGCTCTGTTTTGTTATGAAAAACTTGTGAACATCTGTTTCATCCCACTTCAGAATTGGAACATTTTTGAAATCTCAAAGTTTCATGGATGGAAAAATCATCTCCCACCCTTCACTAATTACCATTCAAATAACCGTGCCCCCTATCCACCCAGGCAGGGAAAGAAGCATGTGCAAACATCCTGCTCTGTGCAGAGCTCCACAGGTGGAGCCAGCATTAAATCAAAGACATGTCTTAAATTCCAAAATAAATTGACCACTATTTGCTGTGGGTGAGAAAGAGAATAGATACAGAAGGGCAGAATCTCCATCCTGCCCAAGCTCTGTGCAGTGCAGTTAACAGAACCTGTGGCTTGACCTCACCTTTGTGTCTGCTTATATTCTGGGCTGGCTGAGGGCCAGTTTGACTTCCTGTGCAACTTCCAGCAGCCTCAGGGCTGCTGTAAATTGCACTGCCTTTAAGAGCTGCAAATGAGAATAGCTGGTTAGATGCATGCTCCAGCCACATCCCTGGCACCCTTCCTATTGTCAGAGAAGGAAACAGAGCCATTTTCACAGCTCTGTCTCACCCAGGGAACTCTCTTGCCCTAAGAGTATTTCCTGGGGCTGGATTATGACTTCTTTACACTGTTCTGGTAGTGTACAAGTGTCCTCAGCATACTGCAGAAGCTGCCCAAGTATGCTCAAACTCTAGATCTAAGGTGACTTGAGCCCATCTCTTATTTTAACCTTGGTTTGTGACCAGTAATGGAACAGTAATAGAAAGGTAGAGGAAGAAAATATTATTCTTAGCCTGATAGTGACTAAGATGATCAGTCATGGTACTAGCCTGACAGACTCATTCCATGGAAACTCAAACAAAAATTAAAAACAATTCAACAACAACGTTCCCTGAGCAACAAGCCAGCCAGCTCCCGTCACTGACGATATTCAAGCTGGCTGCAGGGTCATCCAAGCTAGAAATACATTGGTTTATGACCAAAACATCTCAAGAGATGTGCATGTGTCCTTGAAATTATACCTTCAGTTTTTGTCAGGTATAGAAGAGACAACATGACATGCTTTATCCTTTAGGCTTTTCTTTGTCAGCATCAAATCTCTCCTTTTCATTTGCATAATGTGACTCACATTGGGAAAGAACAGCACTTTACTCCTTGTAAGGGAGAATATATTTTCTTCTGTATAGCATGCAAAATCCAAGCCAGTTTCCCATATGTTGGAAACTGTAATAATTATATATTATTGGCGTCCCAGGTCTCTCATTTTGCAATCCTATAACAGTTAAGTAATAGTAGTAGGCTAGACTGAGCACCAGCATTAAGTTTGTTTTGTGGTGAAGGCATAGGACTAGAACCTCTGGGTTCTATATCCTCTAGGTTCCTGCCTCTGGGTTCTATGTCCTCTAGGTTCCTGCCTCTGGGTTCTATGTCCAGTGCTTCCACAGGCTTAACCTCTCCGTGTCTTGGTTCCTCATCTGTAAAATAGAGACAATAATCACCAACCTAATTAGGGTGTGGAAAGGCTAAATTCATTAATAATTGTCAAATACTTTGAGATAGATGGTGCCATAGAAAATTACAAGTCGTTGTAACTTCTGGGATCCTTTTACATTAAAAAACTATGTCTGAATTATTTTCAAAAATCCCCATATTCTTCTTGTTTTGTGTCAGGATCAGTTTGCAAATGATTCACAAAATAGAAAAAAAGTGCTAAACCCACAGCAAATATGAATAATCTGATCAGTTCTGTTCAAGATTACACTGAGCTTCATCTTAAATTTAAAGAAAATTAAGGATGCACTATCATGTGTCCAGCTCAGCCCCCAGTTCAGCCAAATGCTGAAGAATTGCTTTTAGTGGGACTTAAGCACATGTCTAAATGCTTTTTTGAATGGGGGCCACAGGCACGAGCTTGCTCACCTGTCTTCAAGCTATATTTTTAAAGTTTATTTTAAAATTATAATAGTTATTGGGGAGAATTTCCAAAGTTTACAAAGAGCATTAAGTCTATTTGGTGAATATTCTTTATTATTAATTATTTGGTTACCATAACACCTAGGCCAGGAGCCTTAGTCATGGGCCAGGACCCCATTGTGCTAGGTGCTGTACAAACATAGAACTAAAAGACAGTCCCTGCCCTCAATGGGCTTACATTCTAGCCCCCAAGTTCCTGCCAGCTAAGACTGTCAGCCTGCTCTTGACTTCATAGCCTGGGTGGATATTGGATCAGATGTAGTTAACTGTCTTGCAGCTGCTAAACAAATATTAAGATGTTAGGTATTGGTAGAGTAGGTATGAATCAGGCTGGCAGGGTTGTTCTGTACTATAGAACTTTGACTCAAGCAGAGCTGGCACTAGGCATAAGCAGACTAAGCAATTTCTAAGGCCCTGAGCAGCTCAAGGGGGCCTCAGGCCTGCTGACTGCAATTCCAGGCCCCAGGGAAGAACAATCAATGGGTGCTCTTTCTAGCATGGCCAGGGCTTCCACATGCCCACCTGGCTGCCTTTGCCACCGCCGGTACTACCCCGGGTGCACCTAGAAGGCCTGTGTCCAGCCAGGGCAATTTAAAATGGCCCAGGGCAACCAGGCCCTTTTAAATCGCCTGGGCCCCTGAGCAATTGCTCCCTTTACCCCTCCCCCACCGTCGGCGGGCCTGCGAGGTCCTATTAATTATTAGTATGTGTTGTGGGGGTATCCCAAAATATTCCTGCTTAGGGCCCCGAATGGGTTAGCATCAGCAGTTGCAGGCGGCCTAGAGAAACATACGTGGCTTGAAAATAACTGCAAATGGACACAATGCAGAGATTAATGAATACTGTAAAGTGTTGATAAATTGAATTGATGACCTGGTAAACAAGCTCAGATTAAGATGTTAGATTAGCAGGGGGTTCCCAAAGGCATGGAAGTAGCAATAATCAAGTTGTTATTTGTCAAAATGGACGAATGGTGCTGTGGATGGAATATTTTAAACTTTCTTTACGGTCTGTTTTGGTTCATTATGAGCCTAATTTTGCTCCCAGTGAAATCACTTGCATTTATTTCAGTGGAAGCATATTAGGGATATCTGTGTGAGTAGCCCTCCAGGGTATATGCACCTTTGGGAATAAAGAATAAAATGTGAAATTTATAGATAAACAATCTTACATTATTTCATGTTCATCTTGCTATTTGATGGCATTTATTGAATATTACACAAATATCCTGAGATGAAGCAGAGAAACTGCCAGCCAGCCCAGCAGGGATTAAAGAGAGCCTTTGGGCCCAGCTAGCCATGTCCCGCTATACCTGCGGCCAGTGCCAGGCCTAGGGGTGGGGGAAGAAAAGGCTCAGTTTGGGGCTGACTGGCAAAGAAGCAGGAGCTATGCCTCTCTACCTGAGGGGTAGGAGCATTAGCCTGCTGGCTAAGGCAGACCAGAGGGAGTAAGCACTAGACCCCAGCCAAGGGAAGACTGAAGAGGACCTAGGAGCCTCCAGTGCCAGAGGTAACCGAGTGAGTAAAACCCAGAGCCATTGTGTGGCTTGCCCGCACCACCTTGCAGGTGCCCTGCCTGAAGGAGCCTGGGTTTGTGGCCAGATGCTACCCAAGACCCCAGAGAAGACCCTATGGGAAAAAAGTAGCCCAGCAAGTTGCACTAGATGGGCCATGTCCCAAACTGAATGGACTGGTAGCCCAGGGCAGCAGTTGATGTACACTGGGCCCTTGGTGAGGACCCGGTGGAGAGGGAATGCCCACGTGCCCCTATCCCCCTTGGCCTTAAAGGCTGAGGGTCCTCAACCAAGCAGGGGACTGAGAGCCAGGTGCTCTAACCACTAGAATGCCTGGCCCTCCAAGCTGCCTGTCACACACCCAGTATTGAATAATTTAGGTCTGGAATAGAGTGGGTCAAATTATTCACTGGAACTAATATTCATAGGAAAAATGGTCCTTTTTTTCTGCTTGTGAATTGACCCTGATTTCTAAGAGTATATTTTTGGATTATTTGATCAGCTCTGGAACATGCATTGCTTTATTTTGCTAGTGCAAGAAATGGCTGTGCATATATCCAGTGTTCTCAAAGCACTTTATTTGTCCTAGCAAATTATTGATGTCCTGAAAACTTATTAACCTCCAAACTATCTTTTAATTAAGAAGGCTTTCAACCCTAAACTACCAAGTTTTCATAACCAATAACTTGTTCATTCGCCTTGGAGTTTTCCTTCATTGACATCATTACAAGATCTTTCTGAAAGTGTGGTGCCCAAAACTGGCTTCACCTGGAGCACAGTTTTGGGCATAACACTTTAAGAAAGAGGTTGGGAAATTGGAGACAGTCCAGAGGAAAGCAACAAAAATGATAAAAGTCTTAGAAAACATGACCTATGAGGAAAAGTTGAGAGAATTGGCATGTTTAGTCTTGAGAAAAGACAGAGGGGGGACATTATATGCCTTCAAATATGTTAAGGGTTGTTATAAAGATGGTGATTAATTGTTCTCCATGTCTGCTAATGGTAGGACAAGACTTAATAGGCTTAATCTGCAGCAAGGGAGATTTAGGTTACATATTAGAAAAAAATTTCTAACTATAAGAATAGTTAAGTACCGCAACAGGTTATCTAAGGAGGTTGTGGAATCCTTGTCACTGAAGGTTTTTAAAAGCAGGTTAGACAAACATCTTTAAGGTCTGGTCTTATAGGTATACTTGGTCCTACCGTAGTACAGACCTTCTGAGATCCCTTCCAGCCCTAGATATTGATGATTATCTTGCTGTTTGTGTAAAGAGAAGAAATTCTCCAAACTTTTAGAACCCTTCTCTTTCTTGAGCATCACAAAATTCTAACACTGTCAGACATGCCAGTTAATAAAAACAATTGAAATCTCCCTTCAATATAAAAAACGGATGTATGCTTTCAGGGTCATTCGAAAGCTTATAGTCGCACTGAGTCCCATCTATATCAAAATGACTTCTCTCCTGCTTCCAATTCTTCAGAGAATTAGCCAAGATTGCAGGGGGGCGAAAGGGGGGGGAAAAGGGTGACTACAGTTAGACTCCCAAAGCCATATTTAGGCACTGAAATAGGTAATCTGGTTTTGAAAAGTGCAGAGCACCCAGCAGTTTCCACTGAAATCCAAGGAAAGTACTAGAGGATCTGCACTTTTGAAAATCCAGCTACCTAGTTGCCAGGCACCCATTTAACTTCAGGCACCCATTTTTTAAACTCTTGGCCCCCTTAGTCCAATAGTCCACATAACGATATCTTCTTGTTAAGATAATGCTGAACTTATGTCTACACTGAGCCATGTTTACACTTACAAGCTTACAGCAGCACAATATAGCTGTGCACTCATTACTCCTGGGGGAATTCTATGCCCTGCAGTGCAGCAGAAAAATACCCCTCTGCAGATTCTCTTAGTTTCCACAGAAAATGGTTTCTGTGGGAAAGCAAAGAGAAGCTGCACCAGTGCTCACTTGCCACTCCCTGGCAGCTCAGACATGTCTGTTCGGGCAGCTGGGGGAGAGATAAGTCACTGGGGGAGTGGGTCTGGTGATGCCCTGGCCATCCAGGGATGTTAGTCCCAGAGGAGGAGGAGGAGGAGGGGGATAGAGATTGCCCCCACCATGCTGAGCCAAACCCCCTGCAGTGGGAGCCCCCCACACCTAGACTCGCACCCCACTGAGCCCCAACCAGCTGCACCCTGAGCCCTCACCCCACCAAGCCCCACTCACCCAGTCTCCCCCACACTGAGCCCTAACCACCTTCACCTGGACTCCCATTCCCCCGGCACCCAGAACCCCACACCGAACCCTTGTACATCCAGATTTGCCCCTGGACACACACACCCCCCCACATACACAAACACACACACGCCAGATTGCACCACACAGAACTCTGGTACTCTTGAGGGAATTCTGCGCCAAAAAAATAAGTTTTATAATTCTGCTAAGTTCTGCATATTTTATTTGTCAAAATAACATAGTAATGCAATAATAGAATGACACCATTTTCAATTATTTTGGTAATTTATTTCAAAATACTTGTCAGCAAATCATTGAAAATGGTGTGATTGTATGGTTTTATTTTAATAAAATATGCAGAATTTTTAATTTTTTGGCACAGAATTCCGTTAGGAGTAGCGTTCATGATGGGAGAGAGCTCTCCCATCAACATAATAAAACCAGCTCAACAAGCAGCCGTAGCTATGTTGCCAGGAGAGCATCTCCCACCGACATAGTGCTGTGCACCCGAGCGCTTATGCCAGCAAAATTTGTGTCACTTGGGGCGGTTTTCCACACCCCCAAGCAACAAAAGTTTTGCCAATAGAAGTGCTAGTGTAGACATGGCATTCAAAGCAGTGTTTTACACATAAGAACCTTTTACTAAGGTACACTTAAGAGAGTTCTGTAGACCACTTTGCAGTCTATTACTGGTACAGTAAAGTGACTACCTCATTGATTGTGAAGATTCTCTTCTGAATCTATTACTGTTTGCAGCAGTTGCTATTAAATTCCTCAGTGCTCCATACTTTACTTTCTACAACAATTCTGTGATCATTAAAATGAGATCCAGCTCAGCTCAGCACTATTAAAAGGGCTCTGTCAAGCCTCAACATTGACATCAAAATGATATATTTGGTTTTAAAATAGCCACTGCAGCTTATGAGTGTTGGAACAAAATGAGTGTTGGAACAGTGTTTTAGTCCCAGTTGTGATGCTGAGTGTCCCAACACCAACAATTTCTAGATAATGGATTTGTTACAAACCTATATGTTCATATGATGGGAAAGCACGTATGCCTGCCATGCTTTTCCTCTCCCCTCCCTTTTAGTTCCAATCTTCAGAATTATCAAGGGATTACAATTAACTAGATTTCTACTCTCTAAAACCACTTGAAGAATGAGGATCTTATCAATTTCAGTCACGTGCCAGTTCACAAGATGAGAAAAGACAGAGCACTGAGACACAGTGCCTCTAAATGGGTGCCTCTGCAGTCATATAAAAAAAACATTTGGAGTCTGGTGGTAGAAATCTGGGGTCAAGACTTTTAAGTGACTAGTGATTTTGCTGCCCAATTTGGGATACCTTTAAAGGGCCTGATTTTCAGAAAGTGCTGGGTATCCACCTTCTGAAAACCAGGCTCCTCTAAGCCCTGGTCTACACTAGGACTTCAGGTCTAATTTAGCAGCGTTAAATCGATGTAAACCTACACCCGTCCACACGATGAAGCCCTTTTTTTCCCCGACTTAAAGGGCTCTTAAAATCGATTTCCTTACTCCGCCCCCGACAAGTGGATTAGCGCTTAAATCGGCCTTGCCGGGTCGAATTTGGGGTACTGTGGACACAATTCGATGGTATTGGCCTCCGGAAGCTATCCCAGAGTGCTCCATTGTGACCACTCTGGACAGCACTCTCAACTCAGATGCACTGGCCAGGTAGACAGGAAAAGAACCGCGAACTTTTGAATCTCATTTCCTGTTTGGCCAGCGTGGCAAGCTGCAGGTGACCATGCAGAGCTCATCAGCAGAGGTGACCATGATGGAGTCCCAGAATCGCAAAAGAGCTCCAGCACAGACTGAACGGGAGATACGGGATCTGATCGCTATATGGGGAGAGGAATCCGTGCTATCAGAACTCCGTTCCAGTTTTTGAAATGCCAAAACCTTTGTCAAAAATCTCCCAGGGCATGAAGGACAGAGGCCATAACAGGGACCCGAAGCAGTGCCACGTGAAACTTAAGGAGCTGAGGCAAACCTACCAGAAAACCAGAGAGGCGAATGGCCGCTCTGGGTCAGAGCCCCAAACATGCTGCTTCTATGATGAGCTGCATGCCATTTTAGGGGGTTCAGCCACCACTACCCCAGCCGTGTTGTCTGACTCCTTCAGTGGAGATGGAGGCAACACGGAAGCAGGTTTTGGGGACGAGGAAGATGGTGATGATGAGGTTGTAGATAGCTCACAGCAAGCAAGCGGAGAAACCGGTTTTCCCGACAGCCAGGAACTGTTTCTCACCCTGGACCTGGAGCCAGTACCCCCCGAGCCCACCCAAGGCTGCCTCCTGGACCCGGCAGGCGGAGAAGGGACCTCCGGTGAGTGTACCTTTTAAAATACTATACATGGTTTAAAAGCAAGCATGTGAAAGGATTAATTTGCCCTGGCATTCGCAGCTCTCCTGGATTTACTCCCAAAGCCTTTGCAAAAGGTTTCTGGGGAGGGCAGCCTTATTGCGTCCTCCATGGAAGGACACTTTACCACTCCAGGCCAGTAGCACGTACTCGGGAATCATTGTACAACAAAGCATTGCAGTGTATGTTTGCTGGCGTTCAAACAATATCCATTTTTTATCTCTTTGTGTTATCCTCAGGATAGTGAGATATCATTCATGGTCACCTGGTTGAAATAGGGTGTTTTTCTTTAGGGGACACTCAGAGGTGCCCATTCCTGCTGGGCTGTTTGCCTGTAGCTGAACAGAAATGTTCCCCGCTGTTAGCCACGGGGAGGGGGTAGGGTTGAGGGGGTAGCCACGCGTTGGGGGGAGGCAAAATGCGACCTTGTAACAAAAGCACATGTGCTATGTAGGTAATGTCAACAGCAAGGTTTACCCTGAAAGAGTGTAGCCATTGTTTTATAAAATGTGTCTTTTTAAATACCGCTGTCCCTTTTTTTTCCCCTCCACCAGCTGCATGTGTTTCAATGATCACAGGATCTTCTCCTTCCCAGAGGCTAGTGAAGATTAGAAAGAAAAAAAAAACGCACTCGAGATGAAATGTTCTCTGAGCTCATGCTGTCCTCCCATACTGACAGAGCACAGACGAATGTGTGGAGGCAAATAATGTCAGAGTGCAGGAAAGTGCAAAATGACCGGGAGGAGAGGTGGCGGGCTGAAGAGAGTAAGTGGTGGGCTGAAGACAGGGCTGAAGCTCAAATGTGACGGCAGCGTGATGAGAGGAAGCAGGATTCAATGCTGAGGCTGCTGGAGGATCAAACCAATATGCTCCAGTGTATGGTTGAGCTGCAGCAAAGGCAGCTAGAGCACAGACTGCCGCTACAGCCCGTGTAACCAACCACCCTCGTCCCCAAGTTCCATAGCCTCCTCCCCCAAATGCCCAAGAACGCTGTGGGGGGGCCTCTGGCCAACCAGCCACTCCACCACATTCAATAAATTTTAAAGTTGTAAACTTTTAAAATGCTGTGTGGCATTTTCCTTCCCTCCTCCACCACCTCTCCTGGGCTACCTTGGTAGTCATCCCCCTATTTGTGTGATGAATGAATAAAGAATGCATGAATATGCAGCAACAATGACTTTATTGCCTCTGCAAGCGGTGATCGAAGGGAGGAGGGGAGGGTGGTTAGCTTACAGAGAAGTAGAGTGAACCAAGGGGCGGGGGGGTTCCATCAAGGAGAAAAACAGAAGTGTCACACTGTAGCCAGTCCAGTCATGAAACTGGTTTTCAAAGCTTCTCTGATGCGTACTGCACTCTCCTGTGCTCTTCTAACTGCCCTGGTGTTTGGCTGCGTGTAACCAGCAGCCAGGCGATTTGCCTCAACCTCCCACCCCGCCATAAACGTCTCCCCCTTACTCTCACAGATATTGTGGAGCGCACAGCAAGCAGTAATAACAGTGGGAATATTGGTTTCGCTGAGGTCTAAGCGAGTCAGTAAACTGCGCCAGCACGCCTTTAAACGTCCAAATGCACATTCTATCACATTCTGCACTTGCTCAGCCTGTAGTTGAACAGCTCCTGACTACTGTCCAGGCTGCCTGTGTACGGCTTCATGAGCCATGGCATTAAGGGGTAGGCTGGGTCCCCAAGGATAACTATAGGCATTTCAACATCCCCAACAGTTATTTTCTGGTCTGGGAATAAAGTCCCTTCCTGCAGCTTTTGAAACAGACCAGAGTTCCTGAAGATGCGAGCGTCATGTACCTTTCCCGGCCATCCCACGTTGATGTTGGTGAAACGTCCCTTGTGACCCACCAGTGCTTGCAGGACCCTTTGCAGTTTATGTACTCGCCGGCTTGGTGCTCCGGTGCCAAGATAGGGATATGGGTTCTGTCTCTGGCCCCACCACAGTTAGGGAATCCCATTGCAGCAAAGCCATCCACTATGACCTGCATATTTCCCAGGGTCACTACCCTTGATATCAGCAGATCTTTGATTGTGTGGGCTACTTGCATCACAGCAGCCCTCACAGTAGATTTGCCCACTCCAAATTGATTCCCGACGGACCGGTAGCTGTCTGGCGTTGCAAGCTTCCACAGGGCTATCGCCACGCGCTTCTCAACTGTGAGGGCTGCTCTTATCTTGGTATTCATGTGCTTCAGGGCAGGGGAAAGCAAGTCAAAGTTCCATGAAAGTGCCCTTACGCATGCGAAAGTTTTGCAGCCACTGGGAATCGTCCCAGACCTGCAACACTATGCGGTCCCACCAGTCTGTGCTTGTTTCCCGAGCCCAGAATCGGCGTTCCACCACATGAACCTGCCCCATTAGCACCATGATGCATGTGTTGTCAGGGCCCATGCTTTCAGAGAAATCTGTGTCCATGTCCTGATCACTCACGTGACCGCGCTGACGTCGCCTCCTCGCCCGGTATCGCTCTGCCAGGTTCTGGTGCTGCATATACTGCTGGATAATGCGTGTGGTGTTTAATGTGCTCCTAATTGCCAAAGCGAGCTGAGCGGCCTCCATGCTTGCCTTGGTATGGCGTCCGCACGGAAAAAAGGCGCGGAACGATTATCTGCCGTTGCTCTGACGGAGGGAGGGGCGACTGACGACATGGCTTATAGGGTTGGCTTACAGGGAATTAAAATCAACAAAGGGGGTGGCTTTACATCAAGGAGTATTTCAGGCAGGACTTCACAGAGGGTTCCAATAAGAAATGGTGCACCTAAGTAATTGTTCTTATTGGAACAAGCAGGTTGGTATGGCCTCTGATTGATACATGGCTAGATTTACCTCGGTGCACCTTCTCTGTGAGTGACTGCAGTGTGACCCCTAGAGGAATGAGTCCCCTAGACAGGGGGTGGGGGAAAAGCAAATGAGTACAAAAAAAAAATCTGGTCTATTTTTTGTTTTGATCCACTCCATCTATCTTTTAGATCTTTGGCTGGCAGCAGACGGTGCAGAAGGACTGCAAGCCATCCACATCTCATGGCTGCTCGGCAGAAGATGGTACAATAGGACTGCTAGCAATCTGTATCACCTGCCTGCTCACCATAAGATGGTTCAATAGGACTGACTGCAGGACTAAAGAGAATGACCTGGTCAAGTCACTTCTAATGTAGTCCCTGCACCCATATCTGCCCAGGCGCTCCTGGCCAACGTGGCCAGGAGCACCTCGGATATGACGATGATGGCTACCAGTCCTATTGTACCGTCTGCTGCCACAAGGCAATGGGTTGCTGCTGCTGTGTAGCAATGCAGTACCACGTCTGCCAGCACCCAGGAGACATATGGTGACTGTTACCTGAGCGGGCTCCATGTTTGCCGTGGTATGGCGTCTACACAGGTAACTCAAGAAAAAAGGCGCGAAACGATTGTCTGCTGCTGCTTTCACGGAGGGAGGGAGGGAACGGGGGCCTGACGATATGTACCCAGAACCACCGCGACAATGTTTTAGCCCCATCAGGCACTGAGATCTCAACCCAGAATTCCAATGGGCAGTGGAGACTGCGGGAACTGTGGGATAGCTACCCAGAGTGCAACACTCTGGAAGTCGACGCTTGCCTCGGTACTGTGGAAGCACTCCGCTGAGTTAATGCACTTAGAGCATTTTCTGTGGGGACACACACACTCGAATATATAAAAACGATTTCTAAAAAACCAACTTCTATAAATTCGACCTAATTTCATAGTGTAGACATACCCTTAGATGATCGTTGGACACCTAAAGTCAGAAGTCACATTTGAAAATTCTGGCTGGAGATGTGAAAGCCCTTTGTTATGCCAGATAGTATAGGGGTAACATCATGCATATTAAAAAAAGAAACATCTTGACCTAGGGAGAAATCAAATTATAGTCTTCAACAATGATATGTTAGACTCTAAAGTTAAACTAGTTACAAAGGATGGCTAACCCCAAAGGAACATACTAATGGTAATTTTTTAGTTCTGCTTATTTCATTCTTCTAATCCTTGAAGTTGAGAGGCTGGAAGAATAAGGAATTCTCCAGTCAGTACCAGAAAGAAATCTGCTTTCCTTGCAGAATTTAAATATGAAGTCCGCAAGGCTTTTAGATGAATTCCATACCCACTTTATTACTGTTGTATCATTTGCATCCTTATTTATGCCTGTGTAGTGTGCGCACTTTCTGGTGTTCTTTATACAGTGGATACTCCAGAGACCTCTTTCAAAGGCTTTTTTTTAAAACTACCAACAAGTTTATTCTGTTTGCTTTCACAATAACTGGCCCAAGTCCATCAAAGTCTAGTGTGGACCTTTGACACTAAAAAAATGAAACTGTTCAAGGTTTTGAATAGCGATTACTCAAAATAAAATGTGAATCCAGTTTCCCATGAGTTTTGAGGAACTTCACATTCGGATGTGCACTTCATAACTTGGGCCCACCTACAATACATAAGTATCCATACTACATACGTGGTCCTGCCTCCGTGCCAGGGGATGGATTAGATGACCTCTCGCGATCCCTTTGAGCCATACATTTCCATGACTTTGAGAATCTTGAAATACTTAATGTTACAACCACACAATCCCTACATTAACATGACTGAACAATTAGGTTGCACAGTTAAGCACTGAACTGTCAGGAAATGCCCAAATTAATGTAACCTTAATTTTCTCCCTTGGCACACTAAGGGCTCATCTTCACTAGATTTTTGTGCCTAAAGTAAACGGATTGCCAATTAACTCCAGGTACTTAATACACTTGTAAAGGTTAGTGTGGACTCTCCCCACATGTTTGTTCTTGGTTACAGATGTTTGTTCTTTAGCCTTACCTGATCACTAGTGTAAAGAACATGTAGGGAGTGTCCACACTAGCCTTTATTCATGTGTTTTACTACCCCAGGTTAATTAATTGACAATTTGTATGTCTTCACTGGAAAAAAAAAATTGGTGTTTTTATATCCATAGCATTCTCAACATAAAATCCTGGTGAAGGCAACAAGACACTAACTTTTTACCTCAGTGTAGCTTGTTGAAATCAGCCCCCCTTAACATCAGATAAATAGAGGTAAAAACTATAGCACTTTGTGTCTACTAGGTTTATATGGTGATATTGTTATCTTAATGTTAATACACCTTTCGTTCTTTCAGGGACAACGAAGCCCCATGGTATAGAATTATAGCCTTTCGCTAGAAGGCCTAGAGGGATGGAGCTCCCAGGAGTCCTGTGTAGGTGAGAAGGGGAGGAGACAGCTCTGTGAATTCCATTTCCGTAATTATTTACCCAGGTTGGATATTTGTGATTGCGTATAAAGGCAATAATAAATAATTTCCTTGTCAATACTTACAAGAGACATAAAAATTGTATTGAAAATGCCGCAAGTGCAAGGTCACCCTAACACTACCAGAATTAGATTTCAGTGGGGTAGTGAAGCTTGAGCGCAGAAAGAGGAGATGGAAGGCGCTCTTTCAGGTGTGAGGTGCCTGACTTCAAGATGCAGGCACTCTCCCTAGGGCTTCTGTGTGCCCTTGGTTCCTTAACAGAGGATCCTGCAACCTAAGGGGAGAATCTGTGGATTCCAGACTGGCAGCTGTGTGGGGTGGATTTCCTGGCTGGACTAGCTGAGCAGACTTCTGCATTGAAGCAAGAGTGGAACAGAGTGGACTCCAGACAGGAGTGGACTCCATAGCCAGGTTAGCAGAGCTGTACCAACCCAACTTGGTGGGCCCCCTACGTGCTCCATGTAAGGGCAAGTGGACATCTCAGGTTGGGATCAGGCTGAGCAGCACTGGATGGACCAACAGAGAAGATAACTCAACATTGGATGGCTTGGGCGACTGCTTGAAACTGAATCAAATTGTGAGTGAAGTTGCGGTGATCAGTATGTTGGACTTCCACCTAATGGACACTTCCTGAGACTGGGGTTGAACAAACTCCTATTATATTGATGTGGGTTTCTAACTTTTCTATACATACACACACACACACACAAGGACAGAAGAATGGCCATACTGGGTCAGACCAGTATCCTGGTCCAGCATCTAACCCAGTATCCCGTCTTCCGACAGTGGCCAATGCCAGGTGCCCCAGAGGGAATGAACAGAACAGGTAATCATCAAGTGATCCATTCCCTGTTGCCCATTCCCAGCTTCTGGCAAACAGAGGCTAGGGACACCATCCCTGCCCATCCTCGCTAATAGCCACTGATGGACCTATCCTCCATGAATTCATCAAGTTGTTTTTTGAACCATTTGTCCATGTTCCCTTCCTCATCAATAAAATATTCCTTTGCTTAATATCCCATACTAGACTTGGGACTGCCTGCTAAGGGTGACCAGGGAGAGTTTATTTTATTTTTCCCAGAGCTGACATATGAGTAAAAGGCTCAAAGGGAGTGCCTGAGTCATTTATTTTTATTTATTTTCCAAGAAGGACGCTTACACGTTTTGATGGTGGCCCTTGTTACTGCCATCAAAACCTGGCAGAAAGTTTTCACAAAAATTTAATAAAGACAACTCCTTAATGTGTGATTACAAAATTAAAGACTGCACAGAGGGAGAAAATTAAGTTTGCCTTAACTTTGGCATTTCCTGGCTATTCGGTGCTTAACACCACCACCTTATTATTTAATCATGTTGATGTGAGATTTGCACGTGTGTAAAATTCAGCATTTTGAAACTGTAGACTGAGTATCCCTAAAGGGAGAGGGACTGCTAGCAAAGCAGTGTGGCCATGGGGCACAAAAAGGACAATCCCCACCACCACCATTCTGTGCAGCTACTTCTCAGTTATTCACACTAGGGAGAGGGAGGTGGAACCACCATCATTGTACAGAGGTTGGATCTACTGCAGGGATAGGAGCCTGCATGGGGACAGAGGTTGATCCTGACAGCAGAAGGAAAGAAGAGATAGATAAGCGTGTGTAGTGGAGAGAGGAGGGGCGGAAGAAGGAAGCACATGAGGATGGAAGGAGGCATGCTTTGGGGGATGAAAAGGTTAAGGGTGAACCATGTAAGCATAGTGGAAAGATATATAGGATGTGGGTAACATGGTGGAGGCCTACATCGTAGGACCATATGAGGTAGAAGGAAGCAACTCCTTTTTGAGGGATGGAATTTTTTGGATAATATAACACTTATGAAGCTGTCAAAGGGTTTCATGTGTGTTCTGTAAATTTTAGATTGCTTTTCTTTGCCTTCTGTCTTTCATTCTTCTTAGGAAGTATATCCGCTAAAAGGCACAACCCTCTGGCAGCCCTCAAACACTTGGCTTGTCTGGGGAATTGTCCCTGGGGACTTTCACCCTGTGGTGAGAACTCTACAGACAAGGAGACAGACACAGGGGGATTAAGGACCTGAGCCTCCACAGTGCGACATTCACGCTGTTCTCATTACAGTCAATGGGAGCTGAGGGTGTCTGGCAATGTGCAGGACCAAGTCTTAAGTTTAATCATAGAATACCAGGGTTGGAAGGGACCTCAGGACGTCATCTAGTCCAACCCCCTGCTCAAAGCAGGAACAATCCCCAATTTTTGCCCTGATCCCAAATGGCTCCCTCAAGGATTGAACTCACAACCCTGGGTTTAGCAGGCCAATGCTCAAACCACTGAGCTATCCCTCTGCCTGAAAGCTGTGCACTATTCCCACACCAGGAGTTGAACCCAGGCCGCCTGGGTGAAAACCAGGACTCCTAACCACCAAACCATATGGGACTGGCACTAAGTGACTTGTCCAACCTCAAACAGGAAACCAGGAACACTGCCAGGCGCAGAATGCAGGTCTCCACACTTCACATTCCATGCCTCAAAACTGCACCACCATACTTCCTTCCTGGTCATGCTAATGCGGTGTTAAAGTTGTACAGTTAAAAAACCACAGTAAGGCCCTGATCCTGCAAAGACTTTTGCACAGGCTTCATTTTACACACATTGAAGTCAATGGCATTACAGTGCATAAAGTTAAGCACATACAAAAGTCTTTGCAGGATTGGGAACTAAGGAAGGGAATGGAAAACTCAAGGTTCCAACAGCACCCTTAAGTTGGCCACTTTGTACATCTGTACTCTTCTCTCATCCCACTCTTCTTGTAAAAGGTAGAGCTTATATATAGTGTCTTCCCCTTGCAGTTGGCTGTGCCATCGTACAATACCTCATGGGCAGTTACAACTCTCAGATAAGAGTTTTTGTTGACTTAAGTTCTGGAAAAAAGAAATCAAGATTTCACTGTATCAAGAATAAAAATTACAGAATGTGCCACATGGCCATTGTAATGTTGCTGCTGGAAAAAGTGTAACTATTGTATTTTGATTTTTTAAAAATATTAACTCTGCTAACTTCATAGTGCATTAATGCAGTTTTTGTAGGCAATATGTAGAGATAGCAAGAGTCCCCTCCAAAAGAGATTAAAGATCCATCAAAAACAAAAACCAGGCTTCTGAAATTCTGCTGTCAAATGTATTTTATATTTATTTAGGCTCTGGTTCAGCAAGGTATTTAAGTATGTATGTGAATAGTTCCATTGACATCAATGAGACTACTCATGCTTAAAGTTACACATGTGATTACGTACTTTGCTGAATCATGACAAAGGCCATTTTTGGCTTTTATGTGTCCATCCATCTCTATCTAGACCAAACTGAATTCTGGTGTATAGTGAGTACTCTCTCACTGAAATCAGTCCTAGCTGTATCCACTTTATGCCAGGTCTGAATTTCCCTCTGTGTCAGTTTTCTCCTAAAATTCCATAGAAGTCAAATAGAAGTGGCAACTGACTTAAATTAACAGAATGGCCTGAAATCTTCTTATGAATTTGTTAAGCCAGACTTGAGATGTGGGCTGAGCGTTGCTGATCCTTTGGGGATTTCTGACTGTAATTACTGCAAATCATATTGAAACATGGATATTGTCATAAATGCTCACTTCATTTTGTGAAATTCTTTGCTTGTGAGCACAGACTTTGATGGCTTGCAGTGCCTCTACACCGAGAGGAAATTTCAAGGCCAATTTTAGCTAATTCGGTGGCCATGATTATATGTAGCTGTCACAATTCTGCACCTGTATAATCCACTGTCAAGTGCCAAATTCCAGAAGTCTGACTTTTCATAGCTCCCGGGCCATACAAATCTAATGGCTAGTAGAGGTTTTAACTCTTCCAGGGCAGTTGCATCTGAAATATATGCTCAGATAGTCACAAATCTTTTAAAAATTGTGAAGACTGGGGAAACATTCCAAGGTGCAGCTCACTCAGGATATAAAAAATGCTTGTGTGGTAAACCCAAAGGAGTGGGTCACTGGTTTCTCATTACAGCAGGCTTTTAAATTCGTAAATGACATTGATGAGGGCTAAGGCACATTGGTGAGACTCAGGAGGGGAACCTGCATACCTTTTCAGTATCTGTTCTGTGGCTAAATAGAAATTAGCAGGACTTTTCTTTTGGCAACTTTTGTACGAGCTAAATTCACTGTAAAAGAAATTCTATCACCTGAGAAGTCATGGACTGGTAGAAGAACATTTTGCTGGGCTAGAGGATGTGAATCTGTGGACCACTGGTTATCTAAAGAGTACCTATGAGTGATCCTTGGAAAGCTGGCTGGTAACTTGGTACTGGACCCTCCTCATTTCCAGCTACCATATCTCATTAGAAGAATCTAAAGTTATATTAAATGCTTTTATTTTTCCATACAAGCAACTGCTGTAGTTGCCAGGGGGATGTTTTGCAGTCATGGATGGAAAGGAAGCTGGTCCTTGGAATGAATCATGATTAGGAGGGAGGTGACTCATGCAAGTGACTCTGCTAAGATGTGGTCCATGCAGAGAAAAAGCCCCACTGTGCCATGCAATTAAAAAAAGTCAAGAAAAGAGTACACTGGATCAGCAGAAGAGCTAGATGACCTTGTTCCTTTCTTGGGAGACAGCAAAAAGCCTCTCCCTCAGAAAGCTGCAGAAACAAAAGGCTGAACTGATTGCTGATATTCTAACAGAATCCAACATCCTTTATGTAAATGTCTGGTGTTGTTTAGTTGAGCTTGTTTCCTGTTGACCTCATCCGCTATTGCCACCAACATTATTCACCAACTGAAATCAGAGTAGCATCTCTTTGAATATTTCCATGCGCATCCGCCATCCAAAAAGGTATGAACTTTGAAATATTGGCTAGCTCCTCTAGTAGTAGAAGAATAAGTGTAATTCTCTGATAATTAGCTGACAAACCATGACATCTTTTTCTAACATGTGATGCAATGAGATGCATGTAGTTATTAGTAAGGTAATATGTAGCACAATCTATATACAATAAATCTTATAAGGCACAAGTGTGATGTCACATTCAGGAATGGAGACATTCACCTCTCAAAACCCAGCTGCCTTGGACCCAATTGATACAGGGGTCATTTTAAGACTGCTGCTAAACCAGCTGCTGTAACTGCAGTTTGAAGCAGAAGGGATCAGGACAAAGGGAAAGGAAAGGTCGGGGAGGAGCTAAACAGAAGGGAAAGGAGATGGGGAGAGGCAAGATGAGTCAAGACAAGAGGGAATGAAGTGAAGGAAGTGTAAAATGTGGGAACTCAATGAACATAGTGCAGTAAATAAAATCAATAATAGGCAAGTTGTGAGTTATGAATTATAATTCCATTGGGAGGTTCTAGTGGCTCAAGCTTCATTCTCATAGTTTGAGATCACCTGAAACTTTTGATGGAATTATAGCCCTGTAATTTACAGTTGCTCATAATTTATTCCTCAGATAAATCGGGTCAAGGACTTTCAGTGATATTGTAAACCACAGAAGCATCACTCAAGCTATAAAATCAGAATCTTGATATTAGTTTATTATTTTTGAGAACATATGGAGAAATTGAAAGCTTGTGCTTAATTGTTAGATGTAATTGTTAAAATATGAATCTCATTTATAAATTCCTTTGATGTGAATGTTGCGCTTATGCCTCAAGATGGCTCCATGCTTATTGGATCAATGAACAGGTTCATTTAAAAAAAAGTTTTTGCCAGAGTTGTGATTGTACACTGCATATTATAACAGATTCTGCAGAGTCTCATGATGTGATTGTGTAACCCAGTGTGGTGGGGTGTCCATTGCCTACAAGGCCCAAAGGGGCTAAGGTGGCCAGATGGGCCAATTAACTGGATAGGCTACACCTGGAGGAGCTAGGGAGCAACAAGGATTAATTAAAGAGGAAGCTCAGCTGGACAAGAGCAGGAGGAGCCTGTATAAAGACCAGTAGCTGAGAGTAGAAGTCGGTTACAGAGAAACAAAACAACCAACCAACCAACCGCCCGCTACTCTCAGGATGAGAGAAGGCAAGGTAGGTAGTAGTCCAGGGATACAGCAGTAAGGGACAGGACTGTGCAGACCTTCACTGTTGGTTGTAGGGTCCCTGACTTGGAACCCAGTGTATAAAGTGGGCCTGAGTTCCCCTACTAGCCACTGGGGAAGCAGCACCATTAAGGGGCAGTGAAAGAGAACACTGCTATGGGCAGTCCTGAGAGACTTTGTGCATGTGATTACCGTGGAAGGGGAGGACCATTGTGACTTGCCCAGAGAGCTAAGCTGCAGAGATGAGGTGCAGCACCTCCTGAGGAACGAGAGTGGGGCCACAAAGCAAGAGAGCGAGATGACTGGCCAAGGAACTGCAAGAAGAGGGTGTTGGGCCGAAAGAGCTAATTCCCAGAGCAGCCAGGAGGAGGTGCCACCTAGTGGTGAGTAGAGGCCCCCTGACACCCAGCCAAATATAGTATTTACACATCACAGGTACAAGCATATCCAGGTTTCTTCTAATCAGAGATTGATAGCCATGAGCTCAGGCAGTAAATCAGTGTTGGGAATAGTTCGGTGGATATTTCATGTCCCTCAGCTGAATCAATAGCAGCTTGTTAGCCACATCTCTAGTGCTGCCCTCTCTAAAGTCACTGATGTGCTTTATTGACCTTAATAACTATTAGAATATATCCTGCAGAAATGAAAAAGGCTTTATTCTGTGAGGAAAATCTGATATGCCCTTTTCTATCGTCCTTAGGCCTTCAATACATGTGTTGTGCAATTAATGTAAAATTCCTTGCTAGTCATTGAACTACTTATGAAATATTTCCTAGGAGTGATATTTCTCCATCCCTCTTTATCTTAAAATAAATACACTTGTTTCACACAGAGGTAACTCCATTTGCTTCAGTAGTTACAACAGTGTTAGTGAAAGGAGAACTAGCTCCATTGTGTGTAGCACCTGTTTATCTGTTTAAGTAAAATTAGATGATCGAAACAATACTGCAGTGAGAGCCGTAAGTGTTAGTTATCTTTTTATCACCACCACCCCCCCCAAATAAGATCCATCCATGCAGCAGCACAGACTTCCCCACACCACCCTGATAAAGTGCCTCATCTCCGATTTGGAGGGACCACTTAAAGTGACAGCAAGAACATCCATAACTACTCAACCCTTGGCCTTTTTGGGACTGTTAACAGCAACATGTGTTAGTTCTGGTTTTGCAAGGTGGACATTTAGGACCTGATCCAAAGCCTAATGAACTAATGGGACTCTTTCCCCATATTTCAGATCAGACAGTTATCCAGTAGGAACAGATACCATCAACTCATTTGATACACTCACCTATAAGGCAGATTCCCTCCTTGACTGGGATGGGGAATTAAAGAGCTCCCTTGTTCCCAATCCACCTCAACTCATTGCACCTGTGAGGCTTGTCCAGCCTGGAGATGGGTAGGTCCTTAAAAGGGAGGATTCGTGCTTAGTGCAGGAAAAGTAGCAGAATTGCAACCCAGAGCTCTCCAGCTCCTGAAAGTGGGGTAGTGGACTGGGGAAACAGTTTGAGGGCCTTGGCTAGCCCTCTCGGATAGAAGAAGGCCTAGTATTTTTCCCATTAGCTTCCTGAAGGAAATCTTTGTGGACAGCAGAAGCATGCAGACTTATTTTGTTTGGCCTACCTTAACTTTCCATGTAAGAGGCAGATATCCTGAATAGCATAGTTGTAGGCTATGTCTGGACTCAGACAGAAGCAGCACCCTTTCTCTCCCCGAGGGGGTGCTAGATAGGTATAGCCTACTACACTACCACGGTATGGTAGTAACTTTTGATCATTGCCAACCTAGATTAGATTTGAACCTGTAATCTAGTAGTGCAAAGGTCCCTATCTAGTTCCTGTACAAATGAACTTTCAGACAAAGTCACAATCAGTATAGCTTGCTAACCCAGCTTCTAAACAAATTAAACCAGATGCTTCAAGAATCAGCTATGTCATCTACTTGTCTTGTTACTGGAGATTTTTAAAATTGATAATCCTATGGCTGCAGACTCTTCAGTGAGCACAAGGTTATTTTTGCTCAGTATTGTGAGCCTCTTAAATGTTTTGTTCGAGAAGGTCTGGTGAGAAAGCTGGTGATGGACATTCTATGTGAGATCCATACAGCAAATGATCTATCACACATTTCAAGTGCTGAGGGAGTTGCAGCAAGGAAAGCTTTGCTCATTTGTATTTCTGAACGGTATAATACTACCATTTCTTGCCTGATAAGGCATAATCATGGCATTTTCAACTGCTGTCTTATCAGGATAAGCATAAAGACCAACTGCAAGAGATCCTGTGGGATTATCATATTACAAACACATAAAACCACTGGTGCTGCTCTAGCAGCATTCAGATTTTGCAGTAAAGTACTACAGAGATTGGCTAGTGCCGAGGTCAAAGTAATCTGGGCAAAAAACTGCCTTACAAAAGACAGACAATATTCCCTTTGTTGGTCTGTTCCTCAAAATGCGAGCGATCCAATCTCGGTACTGTTTCCTGCTGGCATTAGCCTCCAAAAAATCAGTTCTGCCTTTGTGAATTTTTTAGAGGTTGTGCAAGCATTAAAAAGGAAACCTCTGTCCATAGGTCTAATGTAGTTGGGACAAAAGACTTAAACAACTGTGGGGGAGGGCTGCAGTGGAAGAGGTCTGAGCATCCTAAACATCCCCCACATCGTAGAGTTTGGGTAATTTGAGGTCACTCAAAAAACCAAGCCAGTTATGCCTTTTTTTTTTAAGCAGTAGGGATCTTTTAATTACTAAATACAAACAAAGTGCAACTATGGGGGCAAATGAGCTGAGTTCTGCTCTTAGAGATGAATCCAGTCTCTTCCTCTGCAAGCTTAGCTGGCCTCTTTGCAGTGGAACCACATTGCTCCATTGTGCAAACTCTGGAGAGAGCCCCTGGATGCAGAAGGCCAGACACAGGTGTGCACCCAATGTACAGCAGAATCTCTGCTCTGCACAAGATCCCTAAACTGCAGCACAGGGGACAGAGCATAGGCAGGCAGCAGGAAGAGGCAAAAGAATGGAAATGACTGTGCAAGTGCATTATGGAAGTTGTGTTAAAGAGCATTTGGAGGCCACTAGACTGAAGTAGCCTCTCTGGAGCAACTCTACAATCACTTCATGGCCTAATCTGGGGATACCTCCACACTGCCCATCTTGCCCAGTGTATGGCCTAACTACTCAAGGTGGACTCTGAACTTATCCCTTAATTACGTAGATGTAATAGAGTAATTTCATTACAGCTATTGGAGTTACTACTGATTAACTCAGGTCAGTGTAAGTGTCTCTCAAAAATGCCCTGACCTATGTTACTACTATTGCATGAAAGGCTTTTAAAACTGAAATTTATTTTATCATTTATGCTGTTTGGAGGGTTTTGCATGTCATTCAGCTTGGACAATGAAGCCAGACTGTTCGGTTTTCAATATTAATTATGCAACACCTGAAAACAGTCTCTCCAGAACAACAGTAACAAGGCAAGCTCTTACAATCAGTGGCCCCAGTCTTGCCAAGACTTACACAATCTCCTTTACATATATGGCTTTGGTGGGCTATTCAGATGCATACGGGTGAGCATGTGTTTGTCTCAGCAGAATGGGTGCCTAATTTATGGCTCCCCTCCTGCAGTTGCATCTGTACAAGTAAATCCCTGCATCCATGCAGATCCCATTGACTTCAGTCAGGCTCTCCACTGTTGCAGTGGTCTATCCATGTGGGTACAGAGCCATGATGCCTATGAGTGACAGTAACACATAATAGGAGGACATAGGGTGAAGGACAAAGGTTAAAGCACTGGGATGATTCAGCTACATCAACTTGAATATAAGCAGACCCTGAAGGACTTTTTAAATATAAATAGCTCACAATGTGTAAGTCTAATCATTCCCAGCACTCAAGGGATTGCTTAAACTTTTAAAAAGTTTAAATGAATTAAAACCAAAACATCATTTCTCTCAATGTTGTAACCCACTTATTTTTTACAAAGTCTGAGTTTGGGGACTTATTAAAATTATTTACAAATAGCCAGTTATGGATTTTTTTAACCTATTGCATGTACAGCCATAGGTACAATTAAAACACATGCTTTGATTTAAGATTAATTTATTATTAGTCTCCAAGATTGGATCACAGACCTGTTAAGACCAAGCCAAACAATTAAATATATGGGAGAAGAGAAAATAACTAGTCTGACCCTAAAATGCCCTTATAGGGACAATTCTTTATTATCCTTATGGGTGAGAAAGTAAAACACAATTATAAATGTGATGCTGAGGAGCCCCAAGGCAGGAAAGTAACATGCATTACAAATAAACTGTCACCAATGTTAAAAGCGCGTATTAGAATAGTTCCAATTGCTAGAAGGTCGCAATGACCTCTTAGTTTAAAAACCAAAAATGGCATCTTTTAGTGTAACATCTGCCATCCTCCTCCCCAAAGAGACCCATATATAGCCTTGTAACCTGAGTTCAATGAAAGGGCAAATTTTATAAATCTAAATAAGGAAAAACAACACTGAAAACAGCACTAATGCCCTTTATTGTAGCCCTTGTTATAAGCTAAACAGCTCAGAAGCAAACACAAAAGCAAGGTGCAAAGAGAAATTACAGTTGCTTGTTTGCAAAGAAAGATTCTTTGAAAATAGGCTCAATTCAGGCTAAACAATTTAGCTAGATTGATTCCTCTCAGCCCTGAGAGTCTGACACCTCTGAGTTGGGATCAATTAAGTCCTAGTCACCAGACAACTGACAAATTCAATCACTGCTTCTAGGGATAAAATGTGGTATTGACCTCTTAATATGAGTGGGTGTGAAAAGGGCATGCTTCCATTTGAGCTACTCTAGCCTCTCTAAGTGATTGTCTCCTTTTATAAAACCATGCCAATACGTGAATCACATGGACAGGTGATTAAGCATCTCTAAAGATTCCTCAATAACTTGAGAATTTTGTAGCATAAACTCAAAGGTGTAAGCAATCAAACAGATTTCAGTTTAATCTGACACCTTGCTTACACAGAGGAAACAGAAGGGCTTCACTGATTCTAGAAATATTGGCTCAGAATTGTCCTAAACCACAAGTATTTCAATCGTCCAGTGAGTCAAAATCTCCTGAGCTGCTACTATTACAGGAACAACAAGCTCTACAAACCTAATTTAGCACAGACTGTTCTCAACTGCATCCAACTTAAACTTCTGATGTTCCTTTATTTTTTCTGAGAAGATTATACCCATTTCCCAGAAAATATTTAAAAGGAGCAAGCTTTCTACCCATCACCTTGAGCTTGAATTTAGCTGGAGCCTAGCCTAGAATTTAAGCAGAACTGAGCTACAATGTGCTATGTTGCGTCTAAACTATGAAAAAGGTCAAGTTTAGGTTGGGTATAGCTACCTCATGTTAGCTAAAACTGTTCTAAACTCAACTACTTTTCCTAGTCAAGACAAAGCCGTAGGTTTGTTTAGATGATCAAGAGAGATTGAAGTTTGCTAGCATGTTAGCTAACCCTGACCTAACTTTGACCTCTTTGCTTAGTTTACTCTAGTCTAGACAAAGCCTTAGATTGACTCTGCAGGTCAGGATGGAGGCAAGATATTCTGGGAACAGCCTATATTGTACCTGTTCTCTGGATGGATAAATAAAGGGCTTCATTCTCCAGCGTTTTCACTCTGGTACTTTTCATTAGCACTAAATTCATATGAACGTGTTTTTAAAAGGACATTAAGAAAAAATTCTTAAAGGTATCCAGTAAAATCCATGATCTATCATAAGGATGTAGAGAACTACCTCTTCCAGCATCTACTAAAAGCTGCCTCCAAATGGTAGCTGCTCAAAAACTACGTTCAGTGTGGTATTTTACATATCCTGCAACAATAGTATCAAAAGCAAAATAAAACAGAGTTCCCCCTGTGGCCCATCATCTTGCTATTCAAGTTAACCTGGGAATAAAAAGGATATTTATAGATGACAAACAGGACAAATTCTTAACACCTGGTCAGTGGCTGAATAGACTCCTCCAAGGAAAGTCATCATTTTGGGAAATGGTGTCTGCAGTCAGGGCTGGCTCTAGGTTTTTTGCCGCCCCAAGCTCTGAGAGTGCAACTGCCTAAGCCAAAAAAAAAAAAAAGAAAAGTTGTGGCAGCACCCCACCCTCCCCCACCCCCCCCCAAGCACGTGCTTGCTTGGCTGGTGCCTAGAGCCGGTCCTGTTTGCAGTTCATTATTTGCTCCATGGTGCTACGGGCACTAGGATACTGGAGGTGTGGTGCTCTGGATCAGATGCAAGTCCGAGGTAGTAACCCAGCTGTGGTTATTGTTAATCTCTAGTACCATAGCACCCAGGAGACCCTAGTTATGGTCCAGGACACATGCCATTGTACTATCACCATAGTAAAGATATCAGGTCTGGAGTGCTGGCAAAATTCTAATTTAGGTCATTTCCTTCTGTCTGATTCAATTCTGCTGGGAGTTTCAAACGGATATGTTGTCTTTCACTTCCTCTGCTTACCTAAGAGGTTGCTTTCTGCCTTTAAAGCTGTTGAACCCAGAGGGTTCAGATGTCCAGATTAGGTTTAAATATTGTAGATTCTACAGAGAGCAAGTTGGGATCCTTTTGCATGAAACTCACTGTGTAACTGTCAAAGATTTAAAAAGCCTGCAATGGAAATACTTACCAGCGTATTAACCGAAGAGTAAAATCAAATATATCCCAAAATGTTATATACAAACTTCTGTCCAGAACCACAAGCAAATCCTCACAGTTGTAGGAACTCTGAAGTGTTCAAAAACCCAAAAATTTTTGGCAGGTTAGTGTGCACTTATTGTTATTCGCCAGAGCCTCATGGGCTCCCACACCCACGCAGTAACATTCACATGGTATAAGCAAGCATGGTATAAACATGGTATAAGCAAATTGCACTCCAACGCAATAGAGCTTTCCTGCTTCATCTGTGAACTGGGCCCACAGTCTCAATATTCTTGACATGCATGTGATTTGACTCATCCAGATTAACATCAGTTGTCTATGTGGGAGATTTTCAAAGGTACAAATGGCAGTCCTGTAACTCCCACTGAAAGGCAATGGGAATTAGGGGCCTAACTGCCATTCGTGCCTTTGGAAATCTCCATCTTTTTGCTACTATGTTTCCTACCTATCAAAAAATCCCATGAGTGTTCTCTGCAGAACTGCTCTCCTCTGTTTTTCCAGCCAAGACTCAAAAATACCACCTACAGTTTATCACTGCAACCTATTCAAATCCCATAATCTTTGCATAAAAGCATAAAATAGGTGCTGCTGGGTGTTGGTGTTAGGGGAATGGTGGGTGCTGGAGGGAGTACAAGGTGTATGAACAGTCTAAGCCAGTAAAAACTACAACAATTGCTTTCTTAATATTTATAACCTCTCCAACCAGCTGGGAACAGAAATTCTTAATCATCCCAGTTTAGTCTCTACTTGGTTCTTGATTGCCATTAATGTTGCACAGACAAAGAGCAAATGCAGACAGACTTCATGCCACTACCAGCACCATACTTGCTAATTTCCTGAATTTCCCTGACTTCCTCAGAGTCTTGAAATCGGAGTGCGTAATATCGTTGTTTACCCAAAAACAAATGCCTTCCTATTTCTAAATAAGGACAAAACTGGGCTGATTGTTCTTGTGTCTGTTCTGGGATTACAATGTAATCTCAGACAGGAATTTTGCTTTTGTCTAGTTTTAATTAAAGAGCCATTTAAACAAACATACAAAATCTAATACATAAGCAAACCTATAAAGCTGTAATACCACAAGGACCGGAGCCACTTCCCAAAATAACTCAAGAATGTTAGACCTTAAAATGACGACAACAAATCAGGCCTCTGAAATGTATCGTGTGTAGTCCACTGCCAAAGACTCTGTTGTGGGGAGTCTGAGGACAATATACCAAGTTGTTAATATACAAATATGAAAAATCAAATTTCATTTTTATTCTATTGATCACATTTTTTGGAAGGTGCTTTTCCAAGCCATCTTGGTCTTGAATTTACAGATTTGCTTTATTCGATATGCCCATTAGCACTTTGGGCAGGGTGCTGTGGTTAATATTTAAATTTGGTACAGACTGCTGGACAAGGTTTGAGAACTCTGCCCTGGGTGATCACTTTCATGTACAGTCAATGAGACCAAGACATCCAAAGATGACAGGAACTGAACAGAGACTGTTCTTTCTCCCTGTCTGCGTTAAAGCAGTGAGAAAGAGCAGAGGAGGCAGGTAATGTAGGAGGAAGTGGAGAAAAAGACTACATCTTTTAAGTAGATCATAGCAAAATTTTAAAAATGGGAAGGCAATGCGTGGATGCCCTAACAGAATTTAGGAACTGGAATCTGAAATGTATGGGGAGCCATAGAGTTGATTGAGAATGGAAATCATGGAGTTGTGCTTCTTGGTACATGTGTTGCCTGCTGCTAAATCCAGAGGTGACTGCATTTTGGTAGTAGATAAAGAGATTAGGTTAGACACTGTACATTCTGAAGAGTGATTTAGGATCCTTTTGAGTACAACTCACTGTGTAAATGTAGAATAAAGATTTTAAAATGTAATATAATTACTTAATTGCATATTAAGTAAACAGTAAATCCCAATATATATCCCACATTGTTTACAAAGTTATGCCCAGAACCACAATCAAATCCTCATTCTCATGGGAACTCTTAACAAAAAACAGAAAGGAGAGAACAAAAATCATTGGCAGGGTAACATGCACTTAATGCTGTTAATTAGAGCTCCATAGGATCCCAGACACTCAGCACTAAATGCACTGTGGGTGTAAGCAAACTGAACTCACCAACCGCTGGAGTTGTATCTGCTTACATCACACGTGAATTGGGCCCCCAATCTCAGGACTCTTTATAAGCACCCAGCCCAACAGATACAGAAAAGCATCAAGTCTCTCTGCATGTTTGTTTGCTACTTGTCTATTCCAAAAATCTGCAGTTGTTCTAAATCTTTTTCCACCTAGGAGAATCCCAAAGCTATCTATACTGAACAGGTGGTAGTTTGGAGAGCTGGGGCTTAAGGAGGTTATAATGAAGGAAGAGGCATTCGTCAAAGCAGGACGATATAGAGGTTGTGAAGCAATCAAGGAGTCTCCCATCCTAAATTTTCTCCTCTCCTATGAGAAGCTTGTTTACTTAATAAAGGAAGATTGGGGTTACTCACTGCTACAACCATATAACCAAATTCTACCAGCTATACACATTTTTGAATTATTACTCCTGGGGTTAAGAACTAAAGTTCAGATATGAACATTAATAATTAACTTGATCGATTACTAGTTAAGATTAAGAGCCTTACTCACCTTTCACGTTGGTGTAAGTCAGGAGTAAAATCCATTGAACTCAGGTCCTATCCCAGCATATAAAACTGGTAAGCAAAAAGGAGGTTTGCTCAAAGTCTTACATTGTTCTGCAGTGAACTTGCTGATGATTCAACAATCAAATCCTCACTAGCTATGGAAAGCCATTATGAGTCAACCCTCCTGTTTTAGGCTTCATTTTTCAGGTGTAAATATAGCAGGCTGTGTGTGGCCTTTTCATGGGATAATGAGTAAAACCACAGTTTAATGGGTGTTATTTTCAAGTCACAGAATTAAGAATTATTCAGGAACACAATGTAATCTCAGGCAGTTGCTCATTTAAATAGAGGATCCTGCAATAACACTCTTGAAACAGAAACCCTTTCCAGACATGTCTTAAAAGTAAAAACAATTTTGTTCCCTGTTGTGGCCTAACTGGAAAGAATCAAACAGGAAGCAGTTTTTTGCTCATAGTTCCAAGCCTCTTTCCATCTAGCACTGTGCCCAAAATCCTTCCCTTTGCTTTTGCTCAGAATCGCACTCCAAGTGCTCCTCTTATGGTCTCTTTGGCTTTCTGGCTGCTTCTGCTCTGAGAGTCCCCCTCCCCCAAACTATACCAGTATCCTACATTTGCATTCAGTGCCCAGTGAAGTCCCAGCTCAGCTCAGCTTCTCACCAGCATTGCTTGGGAGCAGCTCCTACTGTTTCTTGTCAGGAAGTAGGGGCTCGAATTTTCTCAGATGAGTCAAGAGCTAGTTTGCTCAGCCTCAGGCCAGTTAATGAATCCAAATGAGCTGTGGCAGAATCACCTAATTGGCTGGTCCACCCAATTGGTTGCAAGGAGCCAATAGGTCTTCATTTAAGCTCAGCAGCGGTGACAGGCGGCCAGCTGCTCAATACTTTATACCTGTGATGTCGTCTTAGTCTACCTTGCTACTGTCTCATTCCTGTCATGTTCAACTCTGCTTGAGTTCTACCTCCAGCTCTGATCCCTGGCTTGTCTCCTGGTTCCTGTTCTGGGCTCTGCCCAGTAGGTCAGATCACCCACATCCTGGTCCCTGAAACTTCCTACATTTGCCCTGAAGGAAGGGCATAATCACATCCATCAGCTTCAAGAAGGTTTCACCTAACCCCTATTAGAATAATACCTTTGCATTTCTAAGGCAAGTCATCATCCAACTGGATCTCAAATTTCAGGACAAATGCTTGTAGTGAAAACAAACCCTTTAAAAGATAATATCCAAGATCTAAAATTACACATGTAGCCATAATGTATTGTCCTACACTGACTGACTGATAATCAAGGATCAAACCCTACACTGATTGGATAGACCTCTTGTGAACAGCTCCCAGTTCAGCTCCTGGAAATCCTGGCAGCTACGCTCTCTTTGTGAATTAAGCAGCACATACAGTTCACCAGGGTACCTTCACCAAATAGCTTTTACTATTGTTTATGCTCCAGGCACAGTACAACATAACAGTAGTTATATGGAACCCCTTTCCTGCACCCTGGCTCAGCCTTTTATGCTATGTGCTTGCTTCTCAGTGCTACCCAGCTGGTGAACTAATAAACTCATTAGTGCATCACGTTCCCTACAGATGCAAGGGATCCCTTTCACCCTTCCCAACCCAAACTACCTACATTCCTCCTATGCTCTATCCAGTGACCAATGTGCTGGCTTTCAAAGGGCTCAACTTATAGCTGCTAACAGCATGCTGTCACATCCCTATACCCCCCAGGCAACTTCATGCAATTCTATTCAGGAGGTCAGACCAGATGAGAATAATGCTCCCACCTCACCTTAAAAATCTATGAATCTATGCAAAGCCCCCATTACTTCAGAGAGGTCCTATGTGGATGCAAGTTGCCACTTGTGGGAAGCTCATGATAGTCCTGTGGCTTAACATGTTTTTGTTCCACTGACACTCGTATTGTTACTCTGTAAACTCTGTACATTCTTCTCAAAGCCATAATTAAGTTTAAAGCTACATCTGGGCAAAAAGTCTACATTCTTGTACGCCAGTCCTATAAATCTGTACTCAGTATACAATGGAACTACTCATTATAGGTGGGGCTGGTAGCATTGCCTATTATTAAGGTTTCCTTACGCTCACCATTATGAGACCCTGTTTGAAGTCGCTTACAACTTTGCCAAAGTTAAAGCATTCAGTCTGAAATTTCCCATGCAGGGTATCTGCCTCAGGCTTCTTTTCTTTTCTTTTTCTGGAAAGTTTCAGCTAAAATGGCTCAGATGTTTCTGAGTACAAGACTAGGGGAAAACATGTTGTTTTGCCTTCGTTAAATTCTGGCAACATTGTCTTTTAAAAGCTCTAGAGCCCCAATTCTTTGGATCTGGGACTTGAAATTTGACAAAGAGGATGTTTGTGTGGAGGATGTGCCTTTTGTCATCCTCAGTAAAATTTGCCCAGATTTGGCCAAGTTATAAGCCTTTGAAAAATCTTTGGAGGAGGAGGAACTGGGAGTAGAGGCTGGCATGGTGGGGGAGAGAGGGAAACTGGGACTGGATGTTGGAGCGGGGAGACTTGAACTGTCTGGAAAAGGAGACTGGGAGCTGAGGGAGTGGAATATGATTAGCTGAGTAAAGAGATTGGGACTGGGGGCAGGGGAGGGAAATGTGTGGGGGGGGGACAGAGAATCAATAAGTGATGGGGGAGACTCGGTTCAGATAAGGGGTCAAGGTGCGGGGAGGATCGGAATGGCTGGACAAAGAGAGGGACTGAGAACCAGTGGGATTGGAGAAGGAGGGGAAGGGAGACAGATCTGACAAGGAACCAGGATGTTGCAGGAGAGCTGGGACTGACTGGGCAAGGAGTCTGGAACAAGGACCTTGGAGGCTGAGTGCAGGAACTGTCTGAATTGCTGGACAACGAGATTGGGACTGGGAGTTGTGGGGAGACTGAGATGGGCAGTCTCCAGAGGTAAGACTAGGACTTGCTAGGCAAGGAGATTGGGAGTGTAGACTCGTACTGCCCAGATGAGTAGAATGAGGCTGGGGGGAGCAATGGGTGGGGAAGAATAGCCAGGGTGGGAAGGAGACAGAGCAGAAGTGGTGATAGCTGTGGGGCAATGAGCAGAATAAGGGTCTGTGCCACCTGAGAACACTCCCCTCCACAATCTGGAATGGAACCCAAGATTCCTGAATTTCACCATTCCTCTGCTGTCAACAAATACTGTCAAAAAGAAAAGGAGTACTTGTGGCACCTTAGAGACTAACAAATTTATTTGAGCATAAGCTTTCGTGAGCTACAGCTCACTTCATTGGATGCATTCATTAGCTCACGAAAGCTTATGCTCAAATACATTGGTTAGTCTCTAAGGTGCCACAAGTACTCCTTTTCTTTTTGCAAATACAGACTAACACGACTGCTACTCTGAAACAAATACTGTGAAACCCATGGAGAAGTGTCTTATCCCCCTCTAGTACTTGTTCTCATACAGGATGACAACCTACTCCTGGTATCAGTTAATCTGTTACCTCAAGTGGCAAGTGACAGAGGTTTGTGCAGTGGATCTAAAGGTTCCAACCCTGCTGTTAAACCATGTGGGTGTCAATTGAATGCCACATGATGAAATTTCTGGTTTTCCAGTTTGCTTTTTGAAACACACACACAACTCTTTTTTTAAAAGAACATTATTAAGGTTTTAAAATCAAGCACTCAAAAATTAAGAAATGTCGGAATTAAGGTTGCCTATGCAACATTAATTTGACCCTCTTGTGTGTTGCTTTATGGTACAGTCTTTAATGACAAGATCACACACTATTTTTTCCATAGGACTCTGCTTCAATCGTGCATTAGTTTGAGGGTCAATCAAAGTCAATATGTAATTACTAGGTTTCTCCCTCTAGTAAAAACCTTGCATGTTTATTCATGGGCCAAAACAGGATGATATTGCTACTCAAAACATAAAAAGAGGACCCTTTCCAAAATTCAGGTGCCCCCCCCCCAAAAAATGCAAGACAGTTGTCATATTAGCACTGTTCCATAGTCCCTTCCCTTTACTTATCTCAGTTCATCCTTCCTGTCAGTCATGCTAACTACTTATGAAAAGTCAAATATTTTACAAATATTCATAACATGTGCATGGTTAAACAGAGTACTAATTTTCTGTGTGGCAGATCCTCAGCTGGTATACACTGTCATAGCTCTAGAAGTCAATGGTACTTGAATGGTAATGGTTTCTTGCAATTTACTAACCGTTTATACATATGCTACTTTTATTGGAATGATGAAAATCTTTCACTTAACTTTTCATCTTTAGGAATTTAAATTATTTTGCTTTTAAAATTATAAATTGCATTTAACAAATGTCTGTAAAAGAATGTATAAAAGTCAAGCACATGAATTAATTACCAGTTGCACATGGATCCAACGTCAAATAAGAGTCAATTAGAAATCTAAGGAATTTAATATATCCCCAGCCTGACTCAGCCCTCTTCAGATTAGAGCTTGTCTATGCAAAGATATATTCCATCATAGCTATGGGGGAATCATTATTCAGCTATAGTTATTTGGTATAAATCTCTGAGTAGAGACTCTATTCTGAAATAAAAGTGACTTTATTCCGGCATAACTTTTCTACTTTCTAAGAAGAGTAATTATTCTGGACTAAAATCACTTTAATTCCAAAATAGTGTCCATATGGGGACTTATACTGAATAACTGTAGTGGAATAATTACTCCACTATAGCTATGCCAGGAAATGTGTCTGTGTAGATGAGTCCTTACTTCTCCAGGTAAAAGCAAGTGTAAACAACCTTGTGCCTTGCAGCATGACCTGAAGATCGACAGATTTGGGCCAGCTGGGGAGAAAATTCCAGACTTGAGGGGCCAATTCAAACTCCCTACCACCAATTCCTAGACACTTCAAAGGTGGAGGCTTTTAGCTAAGGAACCTTGGCAGATCTCACCTGCTGGAAGAAGAGATCACCTCTCAATGTAAACTCTAAGATGGCCAAGCCCCAAATCCTTCTGGACATTACAGGTTAATACTAACACCTTGGATTGTACCTGGAAATGGGTTGGAAGCTAGTTTGGACTATGGAACAGAGGTATTATGTTGTCCCCATGAGAAGAATTACTAAATAAACCAGGGACCCCAATCTGCACTAGCTAAAGTGAATGAGTGGTTTTCAGATGTAGCCTCATGTAGAAAGCATTGTTTTATTCCAAGCTGGATGTGAAAAAAACAAGGTTCCTGGTGTGTGAGATTCACAGCAAAAATGAAGTTACTCTTTGCCAACCACAGATGAAAATACACTCTGGGCTACAGCTGCAACTTGACTATCTACGGACTCAAAACATCTAGCTAGAGGCTGAACTTTATTTTGCGGCCTTGGTCACCTGACCTAGATTAAGGTTCCAAGGTAATTTGCACTATCATATGACAGGGATCAGCATCTATTGACTCTAATGGCTTATGTTATAATGGTCAAGGGGAGCAATCAGGTAAAGACATCATGACAATTCTTATTGCTGGACTGAGGTCTTTAGAAATCTATCCCCAAACAACAGCCAGATAACACAGTGATTCAAAAGATTTGCTGCTTATGTCCCAAGTTTGAATACATGCAGGCAACAGCCAGTTTCAGAAATAGTCACAGGAGCTGGAATGGCTAGTGGAGAAAAATGCACTGAGTGGCAGAAGTAGAGAAGGAACAGTACTGCTATTCACATGGTGATGTCATAGGGTTGGGTGCTGCATCCCAGATTATTCTTCTTTCCTGTCCTTCTCTACTGTGATCATTGCTTGTACCAGATCACTGTCTTTTGTCTGTCCTGCTGTTCATGCAGCTATGTGCTTTTGCCTACCCTTTAACAAACAGCTCTTTCGGTATGGTACTGCAGCCAGAGGCTCTTTTATTTGAAAATGTGTATTTCATGGGAGCATACAACACAGAGACATTTTCCCCTGCTGTATTCTGTGTTCCTAAGGCTATTGATTCTGGTGCTGTGTTCTGTGCTACAGGAATGCAGCCATTCCCTTCATCCTTTTTATGAGCTGGGGGAGCATAGCTATTAGAAGGGGATTAGTACCTCTTTTCTCACCCTTATCAAGAGTTTATCCTTTTTTCTGTACCTTCAACAGAGAAGAAGATCAAGCCCAGCCTGTCTTCAAACACAACTTTATGTAAAGGTTTCAGAGTAACAGCCGTGTTAGTCTGTATTCGCAAAAAGAACTTTATGTAAACTAAACAGTGTATGCAGCTATTAGTGTAAATGACTCCATCGCCTCAGCTGTAGGATTTTTTTTTTTTACGTCTGATCCTACCTTTCAGCTGTCTCTCCCATTGCTTTACCTCTCTTATTTTAGATCTAAATCTACTTTTGTCTATGTCACACCTGCTGGAATTTCACTTTTTATTTCTATGTATTATAACACCTAAAATGTGAAACTTCAAAGAAGATGAAAGGTAACTTTATACATTTGTGTTGAAGAAAAGATCCCATGTTATTTACAGTTTGTGTAGCAGTATTTGTTGTGTACCTTACATCTGAGTCTGTCACACCTTCAAAAGGCCACTGTTGTTGGGTGTTGTTATGCTACTGATTTCCAAGGATCCTGTCCTGTATTACTCACCTACGCAAAACTCCCAAAGAAGCCAATGGGGTTCTGGGTATGACAGGAATGCAGGACCAAACACTACATTTTCTTTATCTGTTGTTGTAACTCTTTTAGTGCAGTTCTTCCTGAAATATAAATGTAGCAGGTCACACCTTTCTAGCCATATACTTAGAGGGCCCGACTCTCCCTGGCCTTGCACCTTGTGTAGTGATTTGACAGCCTAAGGCAGGTGTAAAATGATACTAAAGCAAAATGAAAAGGAGTACTTGTGGCACCTTAGAGACTAACCAATTTATTTGAGCATAAGCTTTCGTGATCTACAGCTCACTTCATCGGATGCATTCAGTGGAAAATACAGTGAGGAGATTTATATACACACAGAACGTGAAAAAATGGGTGCTTACCAATACAAAATGTTTTCTCTCCCTCCACCCCACTCTCCTGTTGGTAATGGCTCTATCAATCTGTTTCTTCACTTCCGCAGGTGGGTATTGTAGTTGTAAGAATGCTTACAGATAGAGATCTTGTAGGTGTTTGTCTCTGTCTGAGGGGTTGGAGCAAATGCAGTTATATCGCAGAGCTTGGCTGTAGACAATGGATCGTGTGGTGTGGTCAGGGTGAAAGCTGGAGGCATGTAGGTAGGAATAGCGGTCAGTAGGTTTCCGGTATAGGGTGGTGTTTATGTGACCATCGTTTATTAGCACTGTCGTGTCCAGGAAGTGGATCTCTTGTGTGGACTGGACCAGGCTGAGGTTGATGGTGGGATGGAAATTGTTGAAATCATGGTGGAATTCCTCAAGGGCTTCTTTTCCATGGGTCCAGATGATGAAGATGTCATCAATATAGCGCAAGTAGAGTAGGGGCGTTAGGGGACGAGAGCTGAGGAAGCGTTGTTCTAAGTCAGCCATAAAAATGTTGGCATACTGTGGGGCCATGCGGGTACCCATAGCAGTGCCGGTGATTTGAAGGTATACATTGTCCCCAAATGTAAAATAGTTATGGGTAAGGACAAAGTCACAAAGTTCAGCCACCAGGTTAGCCGTGACATTATCGGGGATAGTGTTCTTGATGGCTTGTAGTCCACCTTTCTGTGGAATGTTGGTGTAGAGGGCTTCTACATCCATAGTGGCCAGGATGGTGTTATCAGGAAGATCACCGATGGATTGTAGTTTCCTCAGGAAGTCAGTGGTGTCTCGAAGGTAGCTGGGAGTGCTGGTAGCGTAGGGCCTGAGGAGGGAGTCTACATAGCCAGACAATCCTGCTGTCAGGGTGCCAATGCCTGAGATGATGGGGCGCCCAGGATTTCCAGGGTTATGGATCTTGGGTAGTAGATAGAATATCCCAGGTCGGGGTTCCAGGGGTGTGTCTGTGCGGATTTGATCTTGTGCTTTTTCAGGGAATTTCTTGAGCAAATGCTGTAGTTTCTTTTGGTAACTCTCAGTGGGATCAGAGGGTAATGGCTTGTAGAAAATGGTTTTGGAGAGCTGCCGAGCAGCCTCTTGTTCATATTCTGACCTATTCATGATGACGACAGCACCTCCTTTGTCAGCCTTTTTGATTATGATGTCAGAGTTGTTTCTGAGGCTGTGAATGGCATTGTGTTCTGCACGGCTGAGGTTGTGGGGCAAGTGATGCTTTTTTTCCACAATTTCAGCCCGTGCACGTCGGCGGAAGCACTCTATGTAGAAGTCCAGTCTGCTGTCTCGACCTTCAGGAGGAGTCCACCTAGAATCCTTCTTTTTGTAGTGTTGGTAGGGAGGTCTCTGTGGATTAGTATGTTGTTCAGAGGTGTGTTGGAAATATTCCTTGAGTTGGAGATGTCGAAAATAGGATTCTAGGTCACCACAGAATTGTATCATGTTCGTGGGGGTGGAGGGGCAGAAGGAGAGGCCCCGAGATAGGACAGCTGCTTCTGCTGGGCTAAGAGTATAGTTGGACAGGTTAACAATATTGCTGGGTGGGTTGAGGGAACCATTGCTGTGGCCCCTTGTGGCATGTAGTAGTTTAGAAAGTTTAGTGTCCTTTTTCTTTTGTAGAGAAGCAAAGTGTGCGTTGTAAATGGCTTGTCTAGTTTTAGTAAAGTCCAGCCACGAGGAAGTTTGTGTGGAAGGTTGTTTTTTTATGAGAGTATCCATTTTTGAGAGCTCATTCTTTATCTTTCCCCGTTTGCTGTAACGGCTAATCTGGTGGCTGAACTTTGTGACTTTGTCCTTACCCATAACTATTTTACATTTGGGGACAATGTATACCTTCAAATCACCGGCACTGCTATGGGTACCCGCATGGCCCCACAGTATGCCAACATTTTTATGGCTGACTTAGGGGACAAGAGCTAAGGAAGCGTTGTTCTAACGCCCCTACTCTACTTGCGCTATATTGATGACATCTTCATCATCTGGACCCATGGAAAAGAAGCCCTTGAGGAATTCCACCATGATTTCAACAATTTCCATCCCACCATCGACCTCAGCCTGGTCCAGTCCACACAAGAGATCCACTTCCTGGACACGACAGTGCTAATAAACGATGGTCACATAAACACCACCCTATACCGGAAACCTACTGACTGCTATTCCTACCTACATGCCTCCAGCTTTCACCCTGACCACACCACACGATCCATTGTCTACAGCCAAGCTCTGCGATATAACTGCATTTGCTCCAACCCCTCAGACAGAGACAAACACCTACAAGATCTCTATCTGTAAGCATTCTTACAACTACAATACCCACCTGCGGAAGTGAAGAAACAGATTGATAGAGCCAGAAGAGTTCCCAGAAGTCACCTACTACAGGACAGGCCTAACAAAGAAAATAACAGAACGCCACTAGCCGTCACCTTCAGCCCCCAATTAAAACCCCTCCAACGCATTATTAAGGACCTACAACCTATCCTGAAGAATGACCCAACACTCTCACAAATCTTGGGAGACAGGCCAGTCCTCGCCTAGAGACAGCCCCCCAACCTGAAGCAAATACTCACCAGTAACACATACCACACAACAGAACCACTAACCCAGGAACCTATCCTTGCAACAAAGCCTGTTGCCAACTGTGCCCACCTATCTATTCAGGGGACACCATCACAGGGCCTAATAACATCAGCCACACTATCAGAGGCTTGTTCACCTGCATATCCACCAATGTGATATATGCCATCATGTGCCAGCAATGCCCCTCTGCCATGTACATTAGTCAAACTGGACATCTCTACGTAAAAGAATAATTGGAAACGAATCAAATGTCAAGAATTATAACATTCATAAACCAGCTGGAGAACACTTCAATCTCTCTGGTCACGCGATTACAGACATGAAAGTTGCGGTATTACAACAAAAAAACTTCAAAACCAGACTCCAGCGAGAGACTGTTGAATTGGAATTCATTTGCAAATTGGATATAATTAACTTAGGTTACCTTGCATAATGACTCAGCCACTCCCAGTCTCTATTCAAGCCTATTTCCCCTTGTTTTTTCGAGCCCCCCCCCCAACCAAAGACGTTCTTGTTAAACCCTGGATTTGTGCTGGAAGTGGCCCACCTTGATTATCATACATATTGTAAGGAGAGCGATCACTTTAGATAAGCTATTACCAACAGGAGAGTGGGGTGGGGGAAGAGAAAACCTTTTGTAGTGGTAAACACCCATTTTTTCATGCTTTGTGTGTATAAAAAGATCTTCTATACTTTCCACAGTATGCATCCGATGAAGTGAGCTGTAGATCACGAAAGCCTATGCTCAAATAAATTGGTTAGTCTCTAAGGTGCCACAAGTACTCCTTTTCTTTTTGTGAACACAGCTGTTACTCTGAAACCTGTCATAAAGCAAAATGGTGGCATTCTACATTTGCTGTGTACAGATGTAAAAATGGCTGTACAAGATGCAGGAGAATTAAGCCTAGAATGCTCTAAAATGATGGACTCCCACACAGAAGTAAGACTATTTTGATGTGTATTAATGAGAACTATGCCTGTAAAATACTGAATACTACACTATATTTTTATAAGGGCAGAGGATGGGTCCTGATGAAGTAGATGGTACCTACAAAATTCCTACAGCTTTTAATGAGTTTGTTGTGTGCAAAAAGACTGAAGGATGTATATCCTTTAAAACAGGTGTAAACAGTGATCTCCTAGTACCTTTGTTTGATGACAACGCTTCACATGGCTTTGCATTTCAAAATAAACAGAACCTTTTGCACTAGGAACTAGGGGAGTAAGCAGGGCCTACTCTTTGTATCTTAAGTGTCTGTGTTTGTTTGCATTTGTGTTTACATTTTAAAAAGGCTTTTTTATGCCCCAGCGTGGGATTTTAAGTAAAGTGTCTTTTCATGGCAATTGAACTTCTGCTTGATAGGAACACAGGCAAGAGACCAAATATATATATTTTATTTTTGCCTCATCTGTGGCTCATCGAAGCAAAAAAACAGAAATAAAAACAATAATTTAAGAACACGCTTTTTGCTAGGAACACCACAAAATCCAGACAGGAGTGAATTTCCTTTATTACATTATGAGGTGGGAAAGCGCATTAGACTCCACACAAGCTCCAGTAGCTCAAAGTAAGCTGCTTGGGCCAGAGACTAGCTTCAGTTCTGTGGCCTTGGCGGCACTAAACCAGATTAATAAGCACCACCAAACAGTGGTGTTCCTCAGTCGTTTACTGTACACGGCTCCACACAGCGTGCTGGACTCTTGCGTCTCTCACGGGCTTATTTAGTTTGCGGCTGCCGCAGGGAGCCACCGATGGGGGTGCAAATGAAGCGAGATCAGGTCTTCGCAACCACGCTGTTGCAGAGCAAAGAAGTGACACCCCCCTCCCCGCAACCCAGTGCCTGTGTTTCCCCATACACCTCTGAAGCCTCCTTCCCTTCTCCTCTTCAGGAGACTGCGCGGCTTAGGGAACGAAATTGCAGGGCAGTGGGAGGCTCCACGCGCGGCTCCTTCTCTCCGAATAAACATCCGCAGCAGCGATCGCATCGGCCCCTTGCTGTGTGGGGGCCACCCCGCGGCTCCTAGGTGAGCCGGCTAGAGCGCGCGGCGGCCGCCCCAGCCCGCAGGCAGAGGAGGGCTCGCGCCGGCCGGGTCCGGATTCCAAAGAGGCGCTCGGCCGGGATTGGCTGCGCCGCTCCTGTGGGGGCGGGGACTCTGCCAATCCCGGGGGACCTTCCCGCGGGTGACCTGAGAGGGCCCTGCAGGCTGCGGCTCCGCGCAGCCGGAGCGTGTGACTCGCTCTCTCTGCAAGTCCTTGCAGGAGCTGCACACCCAGGACAGCTTGGGGCACTTACGCTGAGCAGACACGTGCTTCTCGGGGGCTGGATCCTCTCTCTCCTCCCCCCTCCTCCTCCTTTTCTCTCTCTCTCTCTTTTTTTTTTTACAAAGACATTTCAGCCCCCGCTCCAAGCGAAGGCAGCAATGTGCCACCCAGGTTTCTGGTGCAGCCACTTGCCACGGATCTGAGGACACCGGGGAGAGAACGAGACAAAGGAGCCTGACTGAATGAATGTGCTGCCGACTTTGGGGGAAGAGGAAGGAGTCAAGAGAGGGGGCAAAAGTGATGGCAGCGATGGAAGGGGTGTGAAAACTGAAATACCTCAGTCTTCCTGGGAGTGATCGCCCTGGCCGCACATGGTTTGCTGCTCAGCCCTTTTGCTAGACTGACTTCCTCAAGTTGGATTCTCCACTTTAACAATGGATAACTTCTTCACTGAGGTGAGTACGAGGGGGCTGAATGAGGGAGGGGGCAGTTCTCTGCTGCAGTGATCAGCTCTTGCTAAACACCAGATTTATGAGATCTATTCCCCCCCTTCCTCCCCATCTGGATTGCTTTGTTACAGGAGCCCCCGCATCACAAATAAAAGGGGGGGGGGGAGCTTTTCTTCCAGTTACTAGCCCTCTGGCTGGAAGTTTTCTGCTTTTAGCGTGGTTTAAACACATTATTTTTGCAGCTCTGTCAGGGTGTGAGGGTTTGGAGATTACCAAAAGAAACTGAGATATATATTTTACATAGATCATTGAAACTCCCGTGGCAAAAAATATCCTTTAATGACAAGAGGGAGATACTTTTAAAAGTCTGAGTCTTGGCAGGTCTTCAGTGCGATTGCCTCTTTCTCCACGTTGTACTGTAGGTGAGTTTCCTTTTGTGTAGACTGCTGTCTGTGTGGCACACGCTCTGTGTACTCTGTATTAGGTCAGCAAATTATGAGGCTTTTGGCCCATTGACTGCATCTGTGAGCTAAATGCTAGAAGAAAAGTGCCGGCTTTGCAAGATCACCCTTGTGCAGAAAGCCCACTAAAACTTTAAACAAGGACATGGTTAAATGCCTGCTTTCTCACGGAGAGGTCTGGTATTTCCTTTCAAAAACTTGTTGGCTTCCTGTGAGAGGGGTACACTAGTGACTGCAGGGGTTCGTGCACTTCACTGCCAGAACAGAAGAAGAGAGGGGCAAGGAGAAAAGAAAAGGATTTATTCCACTTCTGTTTCCCCTGCTGACCAAGTCATAACATTGGCCAGAAATTGCTTTTTTGTAGTTTGGGATAATTGCAAACGATGCAGTTTTAAGATTGTCACTTGTAATCCTGAGTTAGGTCAGTTCATGGTTGATATTACTTATGCTCTGACTAAAGTTAATTGAAGAACACTTTAAAAAAGTATAATAAACATTTTTGGGGGACTTTGATAGCCTGATTCACAGAAGTGCTGAGAACTCACAGCTGTACTGAAGTCAATGGGACTTGTGGATGCTGTGCACCTTTTGAAAATTTAGATCTAATGTCCCAGTCCTGCATAGATTTACACACTTGCTCATCTGCACTGCGAGTAGTGCCATTCAGATCCCTGGGACTGCTCACTGCATAAAGTTAGGAACATGTGAAAGTCTTTACAGATTGGGGCCCAAGTGTGCTATTGATTGTCAACCATGATGTCTTCAGTTTCACATTCACCCATATTTAGAGGTGAAGTCGACATAGTTGGTGAGTTTGCTACTTGCAAAATAGTTTTGGTTGCTGTTCCCTTGGCTGACTCAACAGATTTCAGTATTCTTGTACAGTACTTCTGCACATAATTTTGTATTCAGAGAAGGTGGTGAGTGATAATTCTCCCAGCTTTTTCTTTTGTTAAACCTTGTGGTTTTAGCATACTAAGAGGGTACACACAAATATAGTGCTTTTGTACTGTTGACACAGAGAAAAATGAAATATATCTGAGGATAAGAAGCAATAAAAATGACACAGATTTGACCATCACAATGTCTTATGGACACTGAGTAAATGCTGGTAATTAAAGTTTTGGATAACAGGACTTTCTCAATACAATGCAAATTGAGGGACATGATCCTGTTTTGGATAACTGGGATAGTACTAATAGAGAACAAGGGTTTGTGTGGGTGTGTGATATATCAAAACAGGACCAGGTATCTGGAGGTCTGGTTTCTATTCCTACCCCAGCCACCAATTTACTGTGAGACCTCTGGGAAATCACTCTGCTTCTCTGTGGCTTAGCTTCCCTCCTTCATAAAAGGGCTAATCATTTCCTATCTTGCAGAGGTGTTTGATGTCTATAATGCATTGTGACCCCAGAAGGAAGATGCTAGAGACGCAGGAAGTAGTATCACTGTGAATGATAAAACACAGTGTCTTTTCCTGAAGTGGAAGGGAAAAGCAAACAGCATGCATTTTACTATGTTCCTAGGAGGTATACATTTACATTTAGCCAAAGAGGGTAAGCCATACCTACAGGATGAAAGACTCGATTCTGGGAAGCAGATGGGGAAACAGAGTCAGAGAGAAGTTGTCACTTACCTAAGGTTATGCAGGGAGTCTCTGACATTGCTGGAAATAGAAACTGAATCCTTGGCCTTGTCTACACTGTAAAGTTGTACTGCTTTAACTATACCAGTATATTTATATTTACTATACCAGTACAAAGAAAAGGAGTAGTTGTGGCACCTTAGAGACTAACCAATTTATTTGAGCATAAGCTTTCGTGAGCTACAGCTCATTATACTAAGTCATTATACTAAGTAAAACTATTTCCCCTTGTTTATTCCTCCCCCCCCATCCCCCCCACTGTTCCTCCAACGTTCTTGTTAACTCCTGGAAATGTGCTGGAAATGGCCCACCTTGATTATCACTTCAAAAGGTTTTCTCTCCCTCCACCCCACTCTTCTGCTAGTAATAGCTCATCTTAAGTGATCACTCTCCTTACAATGTGTATTTTTTCATGTTCTCTGTGTATATAAATCTCCTCACTGTATTTTCCATTGTATGCATCCGATGAAGTGAGCTGTAGCTCACGAAAGCTTATGCTCAGATAAATTGGTTAGTCTCTAAGGTGCCACAAGTACTCCTTTTCTTTTTGCGAATACAGACTAACACGGCTGCTACTCTTATACCAGTACAGTTAAAGCAGTGCAACTCCCACTAGTGTGGATGTAGTTATATTGATGCTTTATTCTGGTATAGCTATTCCAGTAAAGGCAGTGGAATAACTATATTGGTATAAGCACATCTGCAGTAGGACTTATGCCGGTATAACTATTCCAGTTAAAAAAAAAAAAAAATCACACCGCTAACTGAAATAGTTATGCCAGTAAAGCTTCAGGTGTAGACTGGGCCTCTGTCTTCCAGTACTGTGTTTCATCCACAAGACTATCCTGTACCCTCATGATATAGTGTCTTTCATGTTTTTGGTGCTGCTGGCATTCCCACACAAAAAAGAAAAGAAAATAGTTGATCTGTTTACCAGAATTGTAATTAGTCAGATAAAAGGTTTTATCCAGCACTGCATACAAGACACCTTCATATGCAAGGCAACAAAAATTCTGTCATATGCCATAAGAGGGAAATTTGCAAGATTAACTTGCCAGAATTGTGAGTGGCAAATCCTAAAGTAATGGTATTTCTAAAGAGAATAGTCCCTCATCTTTCAAAAGCTTATTTTGCATTAAGAGCAAGTCTGTCTGTAACTTGTTTCCAAATTATCATAAAAAGTCACCAGCACTAACACAACATACACTTGTTCATCCTACCATGATGATGAAGAAAAGAACTAATGGTATTTACTTGTCCATTAGCCAAAATTACTTGCCCCAGGCAACTGATTGAGTAAAATTTTGCCAGACTGCATTAGCATTTCAACATATATTTATGTTAATTTGTGGTTGCTAAATGTGCCTTTGATCTTTCCTAAGAGCTTTTTCAACATGTTGATATTACTTTAAAAGATCAGTAAACATAGCACCTTGGCTTTAATCTGTATCCAAAGTCTCACCCAAAAGTATAAACATTTTTCTTTCCTTGAATTGGTGAATATGTAGGTTATATATTGAGCTCAGTACATAGTAAAGTAGAAACACATTAAGGGTCTGATCCACTGAGGTCAGTGGAAGTCATTCGAATAAGCTATTAGTTGGCTAAACTTGATTGAAGCAAACATCCTGTAACTGATACCTTTGAGAATTTAATTATTTGTGTCCCATTATATTAATACCCCATTGTACCATGTGAAAGAAAGGAGCTGTGTAAGAAAAATGTGTATCCAGGTATCAGGCCTGATTCTGCTCTCTTTTAACAGCAGCATAGATCAAGAGCAATCCCACTGAAATCAATGGAGTTAAAAACTGGTATGAGAACAGAACATATATTACCTTATTTCTTTTAAAAAAAAAAAAAAAAATTACAGCGTACCTCCATGATGCCTGCAAATTACCAAAGAAGCCTCTGTTTGTGTTTTCAAATCATTGCAGGCTAGGTTATTCATAAAACTCTCCTTACTGCAGAGCTGTTGTAGTCTAGCAAACAGACACTATGGGAAAAACATACCCATTGTTGTCTGCGTGTATTCTTTTCATGAGTGCCTAGATAATGATGTATCAGAGGGGTAGCCGTGTTAGTCTGGATCTGTAAAAGTGGCAGAGTCTTTTCTGCTTTTAGATAATGATGGGTGCTAATTGTAACCAGCTCTTAATACATTTTGTTACTCACTGGAGCGAACACATCCAACAGTTTCCTAATTGTATTAATGCGTGTGTGCGTTACAGAAAAAAACACTCTTGTTGGCACTTGTCTGTTTTAAACAAGATCTGGAATCCTGACTGAGTGTTGGGAAGTTCATGGCACTCAGCTGACATACTCACTTCAAACTGGTTTCAGAGTAGCAGCTGTGTTAGTCTGATTTTTAGGAGTGAAAAACCTGAAGGCATTCAACTCACAATTGAGTTTCTGTTTCCTCACCACCTACCTTCGTTAGGCAGTGCTGTAACAAGAACTTGTGTCTGGCCTTCCACAGAAGCCTTTTCTTTTTTCCAGGGGTCTATAACTCAGCCGTTTAAAAATTGCTTCAGGGAGAAAACTAGTCTAGAAGGTCGCAGTGCAGGAACCCTTTTTTCCCCTCCCCCTTCTAAAGCCAGTTAAAGTTATACTTTAAATAGTTACTTTCTTAAAGTTCTGTAATTAAAAAGTGATTTTGATTTTAAAATACTTTTCCAGGCTGGGGTTAACCTGGATTAAGACCTTTGTTCATTTGAAAGAAATGGATTGGTTAGGTTATTAAGTTTCACTGACCATGTACATAATAGTATTTTAATATTCTTTTAAAAATTGTCTGTTAACATCCTAAGGATCTCTGATAAGCAAAGCCATCTTGTTTTTTCATTTTAAGTCTTAATAGAGCCATTATGATCCATTGAATAAGACAGCCCAAATATTTCCCACATATATAGCCAACTGGCTCTAGAGGAGACATTCACATCTTTTAGCTGAGGTCTAAATCTTCGGATTTCAGTAGAAGTTCTGCCCAAATAAGGACAGTTGGCTGCGGGATATAATTGTGGCGAGGAAGGAACACAGGCAAATATTGTGTCTGCACACAGAAATGGAGGCACTGGGGGCAAATAGCACCATCTCTTTTGCCCCTGAAACTTGCAGGAGGCCACATCACATGTTTAGCTTCTGCAGTTTTGGAGGCTGTGTAGCAGGGTAGGAGAGGATGAGGCCAGGAGAAAGTTGCCCTCCATAGCATTCATCCTCTTCAGACCCCATGAGGATGTTGCAATATAGAGCTTGTCAGTGCTGACCCAGTGCTCATTCATATCATGTAAGTCCCCTCTTGGGGCGCAGCTGAGGTTCCTGAGGGAGTGATGGCTATCATGTGGGCCAAGAGTGCTCAGAGAATAGCCTTCCCTTTCTCATGGAAATTGCATGGGATTCCCTCAGGCTCACAAGAACTCTCTGTGGTCCTGCTGTTTCTTTGGTGGCTTTGTGTGGCCACATCCCCTTGAGTACTTGTGGGCTGGGGGGCAGAAAACACTGTGGCCTACACAGTCGAGATACTGATGAGTAGGAAAAACTTCACACGCATCAGGATGTATTTCCCTGATTATGCCAAATGGTTCCAAACAGCATGTTTCCTTGAAAGAAAAACAGAATGTGTTAACCAAAGTAGGCCCAATCCTGGAACCTGTCCACATAGCCATTGAGTTCAGTGGGACTTACAGATATAGAAAAGCTGCAAGATGGGACCCAATTGCTGATATACTGAAAACTCTTCAAAAAGATAAAAAGAACAGGAGTACTTGTGGCACCTTGGAGACTAACATTTATTAGAGCATAAGCTTTTGTGGGCTACAGCCCACTTCATCGGATGCATAGAATGGAACATATAGTAAGAAGATATGTGTATATATATACACATACAGAGAAGGTGGAAGTTACCATACAAACTGTAAGAGGTTAATTAATTAAGATGAGCTGTTATCAGCAGGAGAAAAAAACTTTTGTAGAGATAATCAAGATGGCCCATTTAGACAGCTGACAAGAAGGTATTAGGATACGTAACATAGGGAAATAGATTCAATATCTGTAATGACCCAGCTACTCCCAGTCTCTATTCAAACCCAAGTTAATGGTATCTAGTTTGCATATTAATTCAAGCTCAGCAGTTTCTCCTTGGAGTCTGTTTTTGAAGCTTTTCTGTTGCAAAATTGCCACCCTTAAACCTTTTTCTGAGTGGCCAGAGAGGTTGAAGTGTTCTCCTACCAGTTTTTGAATGTTATGATTCCTGATGTCAGATTTGTGTCCATTTATTCTTTTGCGTAGAGACTGTCCGGTTTGGCCAATGTACATGGCAGAGGGGCATTGCTGGCACATGATGGCATATATCGCATTGGTAGATGTGCAGGTGAATGAGCCCCTGATGGCGTGGCTAATGTGATTAGGTCCTATGATGGAGTCACTTGAATAAATATGTGGACAGAATTGGCATTGGGCTTTGTTGCAAGGATAGGTTCCTGAGTTAGTGTATTTGTTGTGTGGTGTGTGGCTGCTGAAGAGTGTTTGCTTCAGGTTGGGGGGCTGTCTATAAGCAAGGAGTGGTCTGTCTCCCAAGATCTGTGAGAGTGAGGTTTTTCAGGATAGGTTGTAAATCTTTGATGATGCGCTGGAGAGGTTTTAGTTGGGGGCTGAAGGTGACGGCTAGTGGCGTTCTGTTATTTTCTTTGTTGGGCCTGTCCTGTAGTAGGTGACTTCGGGTACTCTTCTGGCTCTGTCAATCTGTTTTTTCACTTCAGCAGGTGGGTATTGTAGTTGTAAGAATGCTTGATAGAGATCTTGTAGGTGTTTGTGTCTGTCTGAGGGATTGGAGCAAATGCAGTTGTATCTTAGAGCTTGGCTGTAGACAATGGATCGGGTGGTGTGTCCTGGATGGAAGCTGGAGGCATGTAGGTAAGTATAGCAGTCAGTAGGTTTCTGGTATAGGGTGGTGTTTATGTGACCATGGCTTAATTAGCACAGTATGTCCAGGAAATGGACCGCTTGTGTGGATTGGTCTAGTCTGAGGTTGATGGTGGGATGGAAATTGTTGAAATCATGGTGGAATTCCTCAAGGGCTTCTTTTCCATGGGTCCAGATGATGAAGATGTCATCAATATAGCGCAAGTAGAGTAGGGGCGTGAGGGGACAAGAGCTAAGGAAGCTGTATGCAGTCCTACCTACACCCCTTTGCAGACTTCGGCACAGAGGATGGCCTAGGGAATAGAGGGGGAATCTCCTGGGTGGCACAGCATAGAATGAGTCTGTGTATTTAATTAAAAGTATTTTATGGTAGTTGACCTGTCCTTTTACACCAGAGGTGGGCAAACTATGGCCTGTGGACCACATCTGGCCCGTGGGACCCTCCTGCCCGTCCCCTGAGCTTCTGGCCCGGGAGGCTTGCCCCTGGCCCCTCCCCCTCTGTCCTCCGTTCCCCACAGCCTCAGCTCACTGCGCCACCGGCGCAATGCTCTGGGTGCGGGGGCTGCGAGCTCCTGGGACAGCGCAGCTGCAGAGCCCGGCTTGACCTGGTGCTCTGTGCTGAGTGGCATGGCTGTAGCGCTGTCAGCCACTGGTGCTCCAGGCAGCATGGTAAGAGGGCAGGGAGCTGGGTGGGTTCGACAGAGGGCAGCGGAGTTCGAGGGTGTGGACAGGGGCCAGGGGTGTGGATAGGGGTTGGGGCAGTCAGAGGGTGGGGAACAGGGGGGTTGAATGGGGGCAGGGATTCCGGGAGGCAGTCAGACAGGAGAGGGGTTGGATGGGGCAGTCAGGGGTAGGGGTTCTGGGGGCATTCAGGGGACAGGGAGAAGGGGTGGTTGGATGGGGGAGTCCTGGGGGGGGGCAGTCAAGAATGAGAGGAGGGGTTGGATGGGGCGATGGGGGCAGTCAGGGGCGGGAGGTCCGGGGGCAGTCGGGACAGGGAGCAGGGGGTGGTGGATGGAGCATGAGTCCCGGGGGAGGCCGTCAGAGGACAGGGAACAGGGAGGGTTGGATGGGGTAGGAGTTCCTAGGGGGCCATCGGGGGCGAGAAGCGGGGGGGGTCAGATAGGGGTCGGGGCCGGGCCACACCTGGCTGTTTGGGGAGGCACAGCCTCCCCTAACTGGCCCTCCATACAATTTTGGAAACCCGATGTGGCCCTCAGGCCAAAAAGTTTACCCGCCCCTGTTTTACACCAATGGTTCCTAGCTCCATGATAGAACAAAGAAGTTGTTTCAGGATACTCAGGTCCGCCTCTGATTTAGCCACAAAGAAAAGGAGGATGGTCATGATTCCCCTGGATCTGTTTGTGGAATCTCTCCCCCCAGATTGAGAGCCCGTGCATTAGACCAAACGCCTGCATCTTACTTCTAATAAATAGTCTGTCTACTTGAACATTACCAAGATTATATTATAAATTGTTTAATAAATAGAATATTTTACATGCATGTGTAGATCAAATGCCTTTCATTCCAGATGATCACCCACCATTTCACTAACTATATATGCAACTAAAATGCAGCTATTACTAGGCAGGAGAGCAACTGGAGGTGAGATTGGAAGTTACAGCTGAAAATATAGCAAATACAACAGCTGTTTTTCTAAATGAAAGTGTCCTGCAAGTGAGCCAAGTATATTTGTTGCTTTTCCCATCCAGAAACAACCTGAAGGGCTGAAAAGATTTACTCTGGAGATATTAAGTGAGGTGCAACGTGTACAAGAGGCCACCCTTATAAGGCTATTTATTTTTAAAAAGAAGCTAGTAATTTATCAAAATAACTCAGCTGTATAGTTTATTGACCAGTGACGGATGGTTTATGATTATTTTATTATCCGTTGAAAATGTAATCCAGCACATCTGTTGGATTACGGAGTGAGAGTTTCAATGCCCATCTATGAGGGGCAAGAGAGCGCATAGGTCTTTTTTACTCTATACCATGCTAGTAGAAATCACGTGAAAACAATATGGTTTAATATATTTAGCTGACAGCCAAACCATGTGTGCAACAGCAATGTGTGTCACTGACAGATTCCAGGGGCTTTCAGTGGATTTGCTGCTCCATTATGGCACAGATGATGGGGTGGGGCACCTCATCAATAATTACAATGTTAATTAGGTCAGTCCTTCAGTAGATTGTACTGTCATTGTAATATTCTTGCTGAATCCTAGGTTTATGCTTGGTGAAAGCCTATTAGTTTTTCATGACACTCTTAAATTATTTAGCTTTAAAAGTTGTCTCCATGCAAACTGATACTTCTGGATCTCTGTATAAACTACTGTAGTTCCATGGAACAAACAAACAGTCCCAGTCCCTGGTGTCTGTGTTTGTATTTTAAATATGTGGCTAGGCAAATGTTAATATCATTGTATTAGAAACGAACATTATGTATTTGTTCAAAAAAGAAAAGGAGTACTTGCGGCACCTTAGAGACTAACAAATTTATTTGAGCATAAGCTTTTGTGAGCTACAGCTCACTTCATCGGATGCATGTAGTGGAAAATACAATGGGGAGATTTTATATACACAGAGAACATGAAACAATGGGTGTTACCATATACACTGTAACGAGAGTGATCAGGTAAGGTGAGCTATTACCAGCAGGAGAGCAGGGGGTGGAGGGGGATCAGTCTCTACGTAAAAGAATAAATGGACACAAATCAGACATCAAGAATTATAACATACAAAAACCAGTCGGAGAACACTTCAGTCTCTTTGGCCACGCAATTACAGACCTAAAAGTGGCAATTCTTCAACAGAAAAACTTCAAAACCAGACTCCAACATTGGAATTAATTTGCAAGCTGGATACAATTAACTTAGGCTTGAGTAAAGACTGGGAGTGGATGGGTCATTACACAAAGTAAAACTATTTCCCCATGTTTATTCCCCCCCCCACCCCCCCCGTTCCTCACACGTTCTTGTCAACTGCTGGAAATGGCCCACCTTATCTCCCCCGCCCCCCCTGCTTGTAATAGCTCACCTTACCTGATCACTCTTGTTACGGTGTGTATGGTAACACCCATTGTTTCATGTTCTCTGTGTATATAAATCTCCCTACTGTATTTTCCACTGAATGCATCCGATGAAGTGAGCTGTAGCTCACGAAAGCTTATGCTCAAATAAATTTGTTCATCTCTAAGGTGCCACAAGTACTCCTGTTCTTTTTGCGGATACAGACTAACACAGCTGCTACTCTGAAACCTGTATTTGTTCAGCTTCTTTTTGCAGAACTCTGTAAGAAGGTTCCAGTGGCTGGGAACATTTCAGCAGATAAAACTGGCCACAAGGGCTGTACTATCCTCAGTGAATCATAGCTCCTGCTTGTGGTCTGAGCAGAGACATAGTTCTGGGTGGAGTCATGGTTAAAGGGGCAGGAGATGAGGAAGTCTTTATGAATCAATAGACTGTTTGGGAAAAAAAATAATATCACCCTTCAACTACTAATTCTAGCCTATACTGCATATATACTTATAGTTTCTTGTGAAGTATTCAAGGCTTGTTGTCCCGGACAGATCACAATTTCAAATTCCAGGGAAAGGGTCATGGTTTGGGTGTTAAAATTCTGCTGATTTTCTTCTATTTCCTCATTACCCTGGATTTTGTCAGTGGAGAGGCAATAAACAGCAGGGTGGGTAGGCACAAAGACAACAGTTTCACTGAGCTCACATCCATTTATTTTTTGTTCTAATTCTGGCTGAGTGAAATATAGTTAAGTTTTACACTGAGTACCCCGAAGAGGAAGAATAGAGGTATGTTAATGGATGAGAACATAAGAACGGCCATACTGGGTCAGACCAAAGGTCCATCTAGCCCAATATCCTGTCTTCTGAGAGTGGTCAATGCCAGGTACTTCAGAGGGAATGAACAGAACAGGTAATCATCAAGTGATCCATCCCGTCGCCCATTCCAGCTTCTAGCAAACAGAGGCTAGGGACACCATCTCTGCTAATAGCCATTGAAACACCTGTCTTCCATGAATTTATCTACCAGTAGTTCTATTTTGAACCCTGTTATAGTCTTGGCCTTCACAACATCCTCTGGCAAGGAGTTCCACAGGTTGACTGTGTTGTGTGGGAAAAAATAATAGGCAGCACGTTTAAAACAAAGAAAAGGAATTAATTTCATTTGGTGACTCCTAGTTCTTGTGTTATGAGAAGGAGTAAATAACACTTCCTTATTTACTTTCTCCACACCAGTCATGATTTTATAGATCTCGATCATATTCCCCCTTACTTGTCTCTTTTCCAAGGTGAAAAGTCCCAGTCTTATTAATCTCTCCTCATATGGCAGCCATTCCATACCCCTAATAATTTTTGTTGCCCTTTTCTGAACCTTTTCCAATTCCAATGTATCTTTTTTGGAGATGGAGACCACCAGATCTGTGCGCAGTATTCAAGATGTGGGCGTACCATGGATTTATATAGAGGCAATATGATATTTTCTGTCTTACTAACTATCCCTTTCTTAATGATTCCCAACACTCTGTTAGCTTTTTTGACTCCCGCTGCACATTGAGTGGATGTTTTCAGAGAACTATCCACAATGACTCCAAGATCTTTTTTGAGTGGTAACAGCTAATTTAGACCCCATCATTTTATATGTACAGTTGGGATTATGTTTTCCAGTGTGCATTACTTTGCATTTATCAACATGGAATGTCATCTGCCATTTTGTTGCCCAGTCACCCACTTTTGTGAGATCCTTTTGTAGCTCTTTGCAGTCTACTTGGGACTTAACTATCTTGAGTAGTTTTGTGTCATCTGCGAATTTTGCCACCTCACTGTTTAACCCTTTTTCCAGATCATTTATGAATATGTTGAATAGGACTGGTCCCAGTACAGACCCCTGGGGAACCCCACTATTTACCTTTCTCCATTGTGAAAACTGGCCATTTATTCCTACCCTTTGTTTCCTATCTTTTAACCAGTTACCAGTCCACGAGAGGACCTTCCCTCTTATCCCATGACAGCTTACTTTGCTTAAGAGCCTTTGGTGAGGGATCTTGTCAAAGGCTTTCTGAAAATCTAAGTACAGTATATCCACTGGATCCCCCTTGTCCACATGCTTGTTGACCCCCTCAAAGAATTCTAGTAGATTGGTGAGGCATGATTAAAAACCTTCTTGACTTTTCCCCAATAAATTATGTTCGTCTTGATGTCTGACAATTTTGTTCTTTACTATAGTTTCAGCCAGTTTGCCCAATACTGAAGTCAGGATTGCCCAGATCACCTCTGGAGCCCTTTTTAAAATTTGGCATCACATTAACTATCCTCCAGTCATTTGGTACAGAAGCTGACTTAAATGATAGGTTACAAACTACAGTTAAAAGAAAAGGAGTACTTGTGGCACCTTAGAGACTAACCAATTTATTTGAGCATGAGCTTTCGTGAGCTACAGCTCACTTCATCGGATGCATGTAGCTCACGAAAGCTCATGCTCAAATAAATTGGTTAGTCTCTAAGGTGCCACAAGTACTCCTTTTCTTTTTGCGAATACAGACTAACACGGCTGTTACTCTGAAACTACAGTTAGTCATTCTGCATTTTCACATTTGAGTTCCTTCAGAACTCTTGGGTAAATACCATCTGGTTCTGGTGACTTATCAATTTTTTTCTAAAACCTCGTCATCTGGGACAGTTCTTCAGATTTGTTACCTAAAAAGAATGGCTCAGGTTTGGGAAACTCCCTCACATTCTCAGCCATAAAGACCGAAGCAAAGAATTCATTTAGTTTCTCCTCAATGGTCGTATCGCTCTTGAGTTCTCTTTTAGCATCTTGATTGTCCGGTGGCCCCACTGGTTGTTTAGCAGGCTTCCTTTGGCTAGTTGTTCTTCAAGTTCCTTATTGGCCTTCCTCATTATATTGTTACACTTCATTTGCTAGAATTTATGCTCCTGTCAGGGTATACCCCCCAAAATCTGAACTCTGGGGTACAGATCTGGGGACCCACATGAAAGACCCCCTAAGCTTATCTTCTACCAGCTTAGGTTAAAACTCTTCCAAGGCACAGTCACCACCAAGTGATTTTCACAAATATTCAGGGAAGGGTCACTTGGAATCCCTATCCCCTCAAAATATCCCCGCAAGCCTCTTCACCCCCTTTCCTGGGGAAACTTGAGAATAAAATACCAACTAGTTGCTTTAGCAATGTGAGCACAGACCAATCCCTTGTCTAAGGTCTTTGGAATCCAAGGATTCTTTTAAAAAAAAAAAGTAAATTTTATTAAAAAAAGAAAGAAACACATCTGAAAACTCAGGCTTTAGGGATTAAACACCAAAAATAACTTTCTTGGGGTTCAGCTTAAAGGTTACAAGCAAAACAAAAGTACCGAGGGTTAGCACAGAGGAGTTCACAAAACAAAACCACCAAAAAGGTTCCTCATCACATCTGTCTTAACTTTTCCTGTGCTACTTACATATCTGGGGTTCCAAATGAGGAGTTTCTAGGTATGATGCTAATGATTTCCCGTACCTGGCTTAAAGCTTACTGCTTGTTGCTGCCTTCCCCTCTCTCCAGCCCGAGAGACAAAGACACACCCCGCCTCCCGCCCAGCCAGCAGTTTCTCCAATTTGAAAGGGTACAGTCTTCCTATTGGTTCCCCTGCTCAGGTGCCAACTTAGGTTAAGCTTCTCTGAACCCTTTACAGTTAAGGCAATTAGGGTACAGCTGCTAAGGAAGATACTGTAGCTACTGGCTGAGTGTCCATAAAAGGGAGCTACCCCCGCCCCCCTCATTTATCACAGCTCCTTTCTATTTTCCTCATGAGGATTGAACTTCCAGTTTTTAAAAGATGCCTTTTTGTCTCACTGCTTTTTTTACTTTGTTGTTTAGCCACGGTGGCACTTTTTTTGTTCTCTATGTTTTTTAATTTGGGGTATACGGTATATTTAATTTTAGCCTCTATTATGGTGTCTAAAAAGATTCGATGCACCTAACAGGGATTTCACTTTTGACACTGTATATTTTAATTTCTGTTTAACTAACTTCCTCATTTTTGTGGAGTCTCCCTTTCTGAAATTAAATGCTTCAGTGTTTGGCTGCTGTGGTGTTTTCTCCACCACAGGGATGTTAAATTTAATTATATTATATTATGGTCACTGTTACTAAGCGGTCCAGCTATAATCACCCTGAGCACTTCGCAGTTACTGTCACAATCCTGGTCAAGTGGTCGGTAATATATTCCTACTGCTATATTCTTATTATTCAAGCATGGAATTACTATCCATAGAGATTCTATAGTAGTTTGGTTCATGTACGATTTTTACTTCATTTGATTCTCCACTTTCTTTCACATACAGTACCACTCCCCAACCAGCACAACCTGTTCTGTCCTTCCAGTATATTATGTACCCTGGTATTACTGTGTCCCATTGATTATTCTCATTCCACCAAGTTTCTGTGATGCCTATTTATATCAATAGCCTCATTTAATATGAGGCACTCTAGTTCACCCATCTTATTATTTGGACGTCTCGCATTTGTGTATAAGCACTTTAAAAACTTGTCACTTTTAGCTGTCTGCCATTGCATAATGTAATTGAATGGGACTCTTTTCATTTGACTGTTTCTCATCAGATCCTACCCGTATTTTATCATCGTCCATCTTCTCCTCCTAACTAGAACACAAGGAATCTCCATTAATAGATCCTTCCCTGAAGAAGTCTCTGTCCGAACCACATGCTCCTCTGCACCTGTCGGCTTCCCCCCAGCCCTGAGTTTAAAAACTGCTCTACGACCTTTTAAATTTTAAGTGCCAGCAATCTGGTTCCACTTTGGCTTAGGTGGATCCCATCTTTGCTGTTTAGGCTCCCCCTTTCCCAAAAGTTCCCCCAGTTCCTAATAAATCTAAACCTCTCCTCCATACACCATTATCTCATCCACACATTGAGACCCTGCATTTCTGCCTGTCTAGCTGGCCCTATGCATGGAACTGGCAGCATTTCAGAGAATGCTACCACGGAGGTCCTGGACTTCAATCTCTTAACCTAGCAGCCTAAATTTGGCCTTCAGGACCTCTCTCCTATCCTTCCCTATGTCATTGGTACCTACACGTGCCACGATCACTGGCTCCTCACCAGCAGTACACATAAGTCTATCTCGATGTCTCGAGAGATCCGCAACCTTCACACCAGGCAGGCAAGTCACCATGTGGTTCTCCTGGTCATCGCAAACCCAGCTATCTATGTTTCTAATGATCGAATCCCCCATAACTATTACCTGTCTCTTCCTAATGACTGGAGTTCCCTCCCCCTCTCAGTGCAAGAAGATACCATGACATCATCTGGACGGAGGGTCCCAACTATGGAATCGTTTCCCTCTGCTCCAATTGGATGTTCTCTTTCCCTGAGACTTTCATCCGCCTCAACAGCACAGAAGCTGTCAGACCGGGGGTGGGACCGTTCTACTGTGTCCCGAAAAGTCTCATCTATGTATTTCTCTGTCTCCCTTAGCTCCTCCAGTTCAGCCACTCTAGTCTTCAAAGCCTGGACAGTCTCTGAGAGCCAGGAGCAAATTGCACCGAATGCACACATACATACACCACCTGCCCACAGGGCAGGTAATCATACCTGCTGCATTGGGTGCAATAAACTGGATAGCCCCCACTCTGTTGCTGGACTTCTGCCTGCATTCCCTTTTTACTTCTGCAGTTCGTTCCTTTGTTGATGTTCTGTTTTTGTTAGGGGTGTTTTTGGCTTTAAATTTAAAGAATGTTAAGTGTATCTAGCCCCTCCTCATAATCCCCCTCTAAACTTTTTAAAGCCCATGTTTTCCTGAGTAGCCCCACCCCCTGGTTAAGGGTTGATGGGTACAAGTACAACTCGGTTTCAGACAACCCCTCCATTAAAACAGGTTTACAGCATTTTCATTATTGTAGAAAAGCTGCTAAATAACTTTGACACTCTGCAGTTTAAGGAGGTGACCTTTTGAAGTTTGGGAGTAAAATGAGAACTGATACTGTGATACAGAGCTAGAAGATAATTTAAGTACATCCATGCTAAGGGAAGTATTAAAATGCCGAGTTGTCTGTAGTATACCAAGGCATTATCCACGTTTTGGGAAGAGGGGGGACAAAACTTCTATCTAGTCTTCAGCATTTCTAAAGATACCATTTAAAAATAGCATAGAGACAGGATTAATTTCATTGGCTTCATCATAAATTCAAAGGTGCAGATTTTTAACAATGAGGGTAATTAACCATTGGAACAATTTACCAGACATTGTGGTGGATTCTCTGTCCATTTTAAAATCAAGATTGGTGTTTTTCTAAAAGATATGCACTAGTGGAAACAGGAATTAATTCAGGGAAATCCTATGACCAGTGTTATAAAAGAGGTCAGACAATTGTCCTTTCTGACATTATAATATATGAATCATTTGTATTCAGGACGAGTCCCTCAAAATTGGAGAAATATGGATTATTTATTGTTGTTATTTTGTCTAAGAGTAGTTACAATTGGGAAGGGTAGAATGAAGAAAGGAAAGAAAACAAGGTTGCCAATTAACATCAGCTTGGGCTTGAGTTGGTCTATGGTGTCTATCTAGATAAGTGGTTCCCAAACTTGTTCTGCTGCTTGTGCAGAGAGAGCCCCTGGTGGGCCGGGCCGGTTTGTTTATCTGCCGCGTCCTCAGGTTGGGCCGATCGTGGCTCCCACTGGCCGCGGTTCGCTGCTCTAGGCCAATGGGAGCTGCTGGAAGCTCAGGGGAGGGATAGCTCAGTGGTTTGAGCATTGGCCTGCTAAACTCAGGGTTGTGAGTTCAATCCTTGAGGGGGCCATTTAGGGATCTGGGGAAAAAATTGAGGTTTGGTCCTGCTTTGATCAGGGGGTTGGACTAGATGACCTCCTGAGGTCCCTTCCAACCCTGATGTTCTATGATTCTGTGACAGGGATGTCAGATTTCAGAAACATGTGATCCTTATCCAATGGAGATTCTTTCATTAGAGTTTTCTCCAAGTAAGCTCATTATAGTTCACACCAGCATAAGGAGTTCTTCTAGTCACAGATGGGTTCAGATTGGTAGGTAAATTGCAGCACAGTCCTTTATAGGTGAAAGTATTACATTTGTGTGTGTTGTCCCCCTCCCCCAATGGAAGAAAAAAGGAAGCAGGAGGGAGTGGAACTTTGCAGCATGTCCCAGGAGTCTAAGCATAAGAGTCTTTATTACCCATATGATCCCAACAAAGGGCTATGCTCAATATATGTATCACCTTTTTTAAGCTAATGACTCAGGAAATATTAGGTTAGGCATGCTTGCATGGAGTCAAAATCATTTCCTTTTTATCTTCTCTTTGAAAATCAGTCACGCTCATTTCCTTTCCCAAATAACGCTAAATAGCACAACATTACAAAGATTAAGGCCAAAACTTTCAAAAGTGATCCTGATTTTGGTGGCTGCTTGGAGATAACTAGGACTTGATTTAAATAAGTGCCAAGTACCTGCAGCTGTCACTGACTTTAACTAGAGTAGTGAGTGCTCAGCACTTCAGAAAATCAGATTCAACCTAGAATCTTGTACCCCAGCTTCCATATTCCTATAACTTCTTTCTGGACGCTGAAGGCATTATCATTTAGAGCAGCATTTCTCAAACTGGAGTCCACAGACCCCTGAGGGTCCCTGGAGGTATTCCACGGGTTCATTGGGCCCCGCTGATCAATTCCTCCCCCTCCCTCCCAGTGCCTCCTGTATTCTAAAATTCTGGAGGGCTAAGGCAGGCTTCCTACCTCTCCTGGCTCCATGCCACTCTCGGAAGTGGCTGGCACGTCCCTGCGGACCTGGGCGGGGGGGAGGAGAGGGGAAGGGTGCCTCCGCACGCTGCTGCTGCCCCGAGCGCCGACTCTGCAGCTCCCATTGGCCAGGAACTGAGAGACTGCCTGGCCCCCCACCTAGTAGCCGCTGCCAGGGGGCTGTGATCCAAACACCCTTTGAGCCCAGTGCCTGCACCCCAAACTCCCTTCCCAGGGCCCACACCCAAATTCCCTGCTTCAACCTGGTGAAAGTGAGTGAGGGTGAGGGAGAGCAAGCGACAGAGGGAGCGGGGATGGAGGGAGCAGAGAAGGGGCAGGGCAGGTGCATGGCTTCAGGGAAGGGCAAGGGCTGAGCAGGAGGGCCTGGGGGTCCCTGAAAATTTTTAAATCAAAATGGGGGTCCTCGGGTGGCTAAAGTTTGAGAACTGCTGAGAATTCTCATTCCATGAAGTTTCTTTACATTCTGGTATCCAGATTCAAAAGTGTCAAGTATGTTATCAGACTTGATTAAAAAATGTTTCTATTATCTATCTTCCAACTTGCATGTTTTTGTATTGTATGCAATGTGCATGTTCCTGCTCACATTGAAGTTAATAACGAAATTCCTCTTGACTTCAGTGGAAGCAGAATCAAACCTTACAATTGTGTTTAGTGAAGTCAATCTTTTTCCTTTTTTTTTCATGAGTCTACTCATGCATTTCATCTTCAGAAGAATATTTAGTCCCATTTTGTAAATATTAATTGGTTAGCACATCATTGAAATGTACTCAAATTAAGTTAAATAAATTCCTTATTTAAGATAGCATATACTTTTAAAACTAAATTGTTACTATTGTCAGGAAAAATCAAATATTGTTTTATGTATCTCTCTCTAGTTAATGGCAACAAGCTGAACTGGGGGAGGGATAATTGCAATTTGACCAGTTTTCCTTCACTGGGTAATATAATGAATAGCATATCTTGGCATGGGATATTTATGTACTGCAGAAAAAAGCCAAGCTTGCAGAATTGTGGAGTTCAGGTCAGGACAAGAAGTGGTAGAGTCTCTAGTTCAAACTTCTAGTCTTGTTTGTCTTGGTGTTTTTTTACTTAATATAGACTGTAGTTTTGTGATAGGTTTCATGTTTACCTACCTATTAGAGCTTTTTGTTGATATGCATGATGAATAGTTTGCTTGCTGTGTTTTGAAATGTAGAACACATTTATTAATTTTTTTCATAGAGAAGACCAGTGTGGCTTTTATGGCAAAGCTGGCATTTCCTGTTTCTTTTCAAAGTGTATACCAGGAAGAATATCCAATGAAGTGAGCTCTTTGTTGTTTAAAGTCTGAGAATCATACTCCGCCATGTGATACTTAATAGTCTGTTTTCAAGAATAAACAAGTCATGGGGCTGTTTGTCTATGCTGTGTAGCATAATTTGTGCAGCTGCCTTCTTTTCATGATTTTTTTCTATTACCAGTATTTTACACTCTAAATCTGAAAATTTATAACAGATGGCAGGCAGTTTTTGGGGCTAAGGAGACTTGGGGAATGTGGAGGTTGTGTTTTTAGCTTGTAGTTATACAGCAGTTGCAACAAAGAATGGTTTTATTACTATTAATTTTTTACATTGCAACACTGAGGGCCAAATTCTAATCTCAGATGTGTATCATCATTACGATGGAAGAGCCACAAAATCTGCCTTGCTCATTCAGGTCCTTAGTCCCCCACAAGGTCTCTCAGTCATCTGGGCCTGTTCTCTGGGCTTTTGTGAGGGAGCACAAGAAGAATGTAATGTTGTTCTCTTTATGTTGAGCTGATGATTACCGTGCTACTGCAATGTGTAATTGGGCTACCTCCTCTTTTATATTATGAAGGCAGGGGCAGTATCAGTGCCCGGTGCAAGGACAGAAGGTTAAATCCAATTAAATGTGACATTCCTAACATTCTTGCTAGTTTTCGGGATGCTCTTGTTAAAGGCTTGAGCCTTAGCTCTCTGAGGTTCCAAGTTTTTTTTGGAGTCTTAAGTGGCAAATTGTTTATCACCTAGTACTTTGTGAATGCTGCTGGAATCTAATATGTGTTGCATTGGTGGATTTGAAACTATTTTGAAACTTTTAACTGTCACTTTGTAAAATTAATAGAATTTCTGTTGCCTGAGAATTCTCTAATTGGGGAGAATCAGCCAAACAGTCCCTTCATAAAGTCATTAATGCCACAAAAGTGTTGCTGTTTCCCTGTATTTGTCTGTTGGAAACACTCTGGTACAGGCACAGAGAAAGACTTTGGGAAACCAAACAAATATGAAAGGCAAGAGAGTGCCTGTGACGCTCTCTGGGGTAGCCAGGGTTGTGAGGCACCTCACCACCCCCTGCTCTTAGTCTGAGGAAGTCTTGTCGATGCCTCACTCGCCCTGTATAGGTAACGACAGGTGCATAGCAGCCCCGTATCCACTGAATGCTTGCAGAATTACTAGCCTTGCTGTTCCCAAAGGAATGGTGCACACCAGCTTATAAGATTCAATTCAGGATCAGCACTTTGCTTAACACCACAGCACTTAAACTTATTCTTGTTTTCACTATAAATATATCTCTTATCAAAGAACAGAGATTCAGGTGATCGTGAGTAAGAATATTGGAAGCAAATATATAAAACAAAATCATAACACGCTTTCTAGAGACTAAACTTTATTCTTCTGTTTAAGGAAGCTTATCTCACCCAAAGTTTTCACCAGCATTTTCAGCCTAGCGTAGGTGAAATGCCCCACTGTTTGTTTACTGCCTAGGCGAAGGATGTCAGTGTGTCTTTGTCCAAATATATACTACAACAAAGCTTCGATGTGTACCTAGAGATAGGGTTCCCTGGTGCCGCTGCCTCCCACCGCTTACTATTCTTCTTGTTACTTTTCTCTGTTTGAATTTTTCACAATCCTTCATTAGCATTTGATTCAGACTCATGAACAGAGGCTCATTGTGTACCAGACAATAATTTAACAGGTAGATAAACATTTTTTGCCTGAAAGAAAACCTGTTTTCCACCTTTCCTGATGACCAGTCCCTAGACACTTAAGAACATAATTGTCAGTGTCTATACATAACTCATAAGAATGGCCATATTGGGTCAGTCCAATAGTCACTCTAGCCCAGTAGCCAACAATGGGAAGTGCCAGGTGTTTCAGAAGGAATGAACAGAACAGGGCAATTTTCAAGCGATCCATTTTGTTGTCCAGTCCCAGCTTCTGGCAGTCAGAGGTTTAGGGACTCCCAGAACATAGTCATTGGTGGACCTATCCTCCATGAACTTTAGTTCTTTTTTGAACCCAGTTATACTTTTGGCCTTCACAACATCCCCTGGCAATGAGCACCACAGGTTGACTGATTTCAGAGTAACAGCCATGTTAGTCTGTATTCGCAAAAAGAAAAGGAGTACTTGTGGCACCTTACAGACTAACCAATTTATTTGAGCATGAGCTTTCGTGAGCTACAGCTCACTTCATCGGATGCATACCGTGGAAACTGCAGCAGACTTTATATACACACAGAGATCATGAAACAATACCTCCTCCCACCCCACTGTCCTGCTGGTAATAGCTTATCTAAAGTGATCATCAAGTTGGGCCATTTCCAGCACAAATCCAGGTTTTCTCACCCTCCACCCCCCCCCCCCCCCACAAACTCACTCTCCTGCTGGTAATAGGTTGACTTAGTGTTTTTTGAAGAAATGCTTCCTTTTGTTTGTTTTAAACCTGCTGCTTATTAATTTCATTGTGTGATCCCTGGTTCTTATGTGAAGGGGTAAATAACACTTCCCTCTTCTCTTTCTTCACACTATTCATGCTTTTGTAGACCTTTGTCATTTCTCTTTTAATCTGAACAGTCTCAATCTTTTTAATCTCTCCTCATATGGAAGCGGATCCATACTCCTAATAATTTTTGTTGCCCTTCTTTGTACCTTTTCCAATTCTAGTATATCTCTTTTGAGATGGGGTGACCAGAACTGCACATAGTATTCAAGGTATGGGTATACCATCGATTTATAAAGTGGCAGTATATTTTCTATCTTATTTATCCCTTTCCTGATGGTTCCTAACATTCTGTTGGCTTTTTTGGCTGCTACTGCACATTGAACAGATGTTTTCAGAGAACTATCCACAATGACTCCATGATCTCTTTCTTGAATAACGCTAATTTAGAGCCCATCATTTTGTATGTATAGTTGGGATTAATTTTTTCAGCGTGCATTACTTTGCACTCACTGTAATTGAATTCCATCTCCATTTTGTCGCCTGATCACCCAGTTTTTTGAGATTTCTTTGTAACTCTTTTACAGTCAGATTGGATTTAACTGCCTTGGGTAATACAGGTTTCAGAGTAGCAGCAGTGTTAGTCTGTATTCGCAAAAAGAAAAGGAGTACTTGTGGCACCTTAGAGACTAACCAATTTATTTGAGCATAAGCTTTCGTGAGCTACAGCACCGATGAAGTGAGCTGTAGCTCACGAAAGCTTATGCTCAAATAAATTGGTTAGTCTCTAAGGTGCCACAAGTACTTCTCTTCTTTTTGGGTAATTTCGTATCATCTGCCAATTTTGCCGCCTTACAGTTTGCCCCTTTTTCCAGATCATTTATGAATATGTTGAACAGCACAAGTCCCAGTACAGCTCCTTGGGGGACCTTGGTATTTACCACTTTACGGGGTAAAAACTGACCATTTATTCTTCTTCGTTTCCTATCTTTTAACTAGTTACTGATCCATGAGAAGACGTTCCCTCTAATCCCTTGACTGTTTACTTTGCTCAATAGCCTTTGGTGAGGGACCTTATCAAAGGCTTTCTGAATGTCCATGTACACTATATCAACAGGACCACCGTTGTCCAGATGCTTGTTGACACCCTAAAATAATTCTAATAGATAGGCGAGGCATGAGTTCTCTTAACAAAAGACATGTTGACTCTTCCCCAATATCATCTGTGTCTGATAATTCTGTTCTTTACTATAGTTTCAACCAGTTTGCCCAGTACTGAATTTAGACTTACTGGCCTGAAATTGCCAGTATCACCTCTGGAGCCCTTTTTAAACATGGGCATTACATTAGCTATCTTTCAGTCATTTGGCACAGAGGCTTCTTTCAGACATAGGTGGTACATACAACAGTTTATAGTTCTGCAGTTTCATATTTGAGTTCTGTCAGAATTCTTTGGTGAATACCATCTGGTCCTGTTTAAAATTGCTATTTAATTATCAATTAGCTCCGAAACGTCCTCTGTTGTCACCTCAATTTGGAACAGTTCCTCAGATTTTTTGTTACCTAAAAAGTGGCTCAGCTGTGGGAATCTCCCTCATATCCTCTGCAGTGAAGACCAATGCAAAGAATTCATTTAGCTTCTCTGCAGTGGCCTTGCCTTCCTTGAGTGCTCCTTTAGCAACTCAATTGTCCAGTGGCCCCACTGATGGTTTTGAAGGCTTCCTGCTTCTTAAGGTCCTTTTTGCTTTTAGTGTTTGAGGCTTTGGCTAGTTGCTCTTCAAATTTTTATTTATTTATTTGGCCTGCATAATTATACTTTTACACTTGACTTGCCAGAGTTTATGCTCCTTGCTATTTGCTTAGTAGGATTTGACTTCCAGTTTTTTAAAGGGTAGAGGCAAAAATACATCTGCTTCTTTTACGCTTACAGAACATCCATACATGTGTTTCAGAACGGTACTGATGGCCAATGTGACATGCGCTTTTCAGTAGAGACCTCACATGACACTCTTAGTGAACTAGAATGTAAATTTAAGGCCCAGGAAATCCTTGTAACCCCTACACATCTCCTCTGTGCTCCTTGCGAGTTGGCAATGAGAGGTTCCTGGCTTACAATGCCCATGAAGGAGCTGACCACAAGGTAGAAATAATGGGCCTGATTCAGCACCTAACATCTGTTGTCATTATGTGGGTGTACAGTGGGGCTGGATAAGGTGGAGGTGCTGTGGGCTAAAATTAAGGAAAGAAAGGTAAAGAAAACAAAATATCTGACAATTAGAGTAACTGATCATTGGATTAAATCACCTAGGGATGTAGAAAAAAACGAGGAGTACTTGTGGCACCTTAGAGACTAACAAATTTATTTGGGCATAAGCTTTCGTGGGCTAAAACCCACTTCATCGGATGCATGAAGTGGAAAATACAGTAGGAAGATATATATACACAGAGAACATGAAAAAATGGGTGTTGCCATACCAACTGTAATGAGACCAATCAGTTAACGTGGGCTATTATCAGCAGGAGGAAAACAAATTTTTAAACAGTTGACAAGAAGGTGTGAGTAATTGACCTGGGGAAATAGTTTTTACTTTGTGTAATGACCCATTTCCCCATGCTACTCACACCTTCTTGTCAACAGTTTGAAATGGGCCATCCTGATTATCACTACAAAAGTTTTTTTTTCTCCTGCTGATAATAGCCCTCCTTAATTGATTGGAGTACTTGTGGCACCTTAGAGACTAACCAATTTATTTGAGCATAAGCTTTCGTGAGCTACAGCTCACTTCGTCGGATGCATATTGTGGAAAGTATGAAGTGAGCTGTAGCTCACGAAAGCTTATGCTCAAATAAATTGGTTAGTCTCTAAGGTGCCACAAGTACTCCTTTTCTTTTTGCGAATACAGACTAACTCGGCTGCTACTCTGAAACCTTAATTGATTGGTCTCATTTCAGTTGGTATGGCAACACCCATTTTTTCATGTTCTCTGTGTGTGTATGTATATCTTCCTAACGTATTTTCCACTGTATGAATCCGATGAAGTGAGCTGTAGCTCACGAAAACTTATGCCCAAATAAATTTGTTAATCTCTAAGGTGCCACAAGTACTCCTCTTTTTTTTTTTTCTTTTTTTTTTTGCTGATACAGACTAACAGGGCTACCACTCTGAAACCTAGGGAGGTAGTTGAGGTATCCTTTCTGGAGGTAATTAAGAGAAGATTAGATTGGAATCGAGGCAGAATGGAGGAATCAGCCTTGTAAAATACCTGTCATATTGAGGGCTGATCTACACTGCAGTTAGGTCAGTTTAACTACATTGCTCAGGGCTGTGAAAAATTTCACATCCTGTGTGATGTAATTAAGCCAACCTAAAGTCCAAAGTAGACCCTGCTAGGTCAAGAAATAGATTTCCTACAGTGACTGAAGAACCCCTTTACTGCCGTAATGTTTCTAGTGTAGACCTGCTCTAAGTGATCAGTCTTTCCTGGCCCTACTATCTGCAAGTTCTGTTTAATAAACAATGTGCTCATACATTATTGTTTACAAGTGTCTTCCCTGCTCCCTCCAAGAAGAAAGATTTCTTAATTGTTATTTGACAATAGCCAAGATGGTAGTGGCCACTGGTTGAGAGACAGGTCAAGCTGGTACTTAGACGTACCCATTTGAAATCCCATCCGTTCTGTCAATCCCTGAAAGAACTCGGAGTGAAATCCTGACCCTGTTGAAGTGAATGGGAATCTTGCAATTGAAGTCAGTGGGGCCCGGATTTCATTCTATGGCAAAGCCAGTGTGCTAGATTGTATGGTTTTAGTGACTTTCTGTCAATGAGAACTCAGTTTTGAGGGCCTTTTGCTACTTTGGAGAATAGACTTATGGGTAAATAAACTAATTCTATTGGGTCTGTTTTTATAACCATATTTTCCTGCCCACAGTGACAACGAAAATGTTTCATAACACTTCTGCCATGGTTAGAGATGTTCGGCTCTTGTTGTAGCATAGATAGGCACTTGTACTTGCATGAAAGGGAGAAACATGCCTCTTAGCTGCTAATTAAAAAACAAACCCAAACACCCTTCTGTCTTTGCAGTCCAGATCCAATTAAGGGAATGGATTTCTGTCACAGTTATGAGAACCAATCAGGTGTTTTCATAGCAGTAGTTTGTATGTATGTTTTTATACTCAGTGGGGTAGTATAATCACTGGCAGTTGAGCAAACCTTAGTTCCTATACTGTACTGAGCAATGAAATCTACTATGACTGTTACAGTGGATGTTTTAGGTTGATTAGAAAGGGAATAGTGGTAATGTTTTACAGAAAACATCAGTTTGTTTCTGTAGAGAAAACAGGTCTTCAGCATTGTTGTTGTTAGCAAAGTTGCATTAGTGAGAATAATATTGTGGTAACAAATGTAATTTTGTTTTGTTGAGACTGAAATTCTCCATGAACATTGTCGTCATGAGATATACTCTTCCTCCCTTGATTTAGTTCCCGAACTGATCAGAGGTTGCATTTTATGTTGGTATGACATGGTGTTCTCCTCTTTCATAAGGATGCTGTTTCAACACTGTCATTCTTTACCAAACACTTATTACAGTAGGCTGCAGGACTTCTAGTAGATCATATAGTTACAAGATAGAGGAAAAAAAAGAGGGCAAAGTTTAACACAGAAAAATGCTGAAGCATGACTCTTTCGCTTCAGAGATGATATGATGGTAGATCTATAAGGCAGTAAATTGATGAAATGATCAGAATCTTGAGAATAAATTTTTTAAACCTTAGGATATGTGAGGTGGCAGGGTCTGAGAATTGTTTCTCTCTTTTAAAAACAAAACAGAACTTTGACCTTACTGAAATACATTTTTAAAATGTCACTACTAATATGGGCATATTTATTTCAGACTTGTTGCAATACAATAACCGGACATCTCTCCCTATCTCTGCCACCCTCACCTCCAAAATTGAACTGTTTTAAATTTCTGCAGATACAGCACGAAACATGATCATTACTGGAATTCTCTTTAGATTGCTGATTTGCCCTGCTTTGCATTACAAATGATGATGATAACCAACTCACACTTTGGAGTAATGTCCCTGTACTTTGCAGATGCTTTATTCTATTTGTCCATTTTTGCTTTTAAAGTCTGAATAAATAATTGGACTCAGTTGGCGGTGTGTCCTTGATTTTTGAGAGAAAGCATATCACAATGAATTTATTGGGAATATTACAATAAAAAATCTGAATTATTTTTATACTACTTTCCTCTTAAATTTTTCTGAGTTCTTTTAGCTGGAGTTTAACACTCTGGGGGAAAAAAGTTACATATCTTTTTGAGTTTATTTGGCAGTATACTGGGAAGCATGCTGATAGGTTTTTTTGGGATGGTTTCTGAGCTAACGGAAAAAATCTGAATAGCTGAAAGCTGAAATTCAATTTTGGGGAGGTGGTTCATTAAGGAGAAAATGTATGTCTGGAAATAGTAACTGTTGGTAGCTATAAATAGATTGCTTACTCATTTGGATGCTTGGATGGGTAAAGGAAGATGGTGAGGTTTTCATCTGTGCCATATGGTAAAGACTAAGGTACAACATGATGTGTCATATCCAAGATTTCCCTAGAATAACTGCATTCGTTTCATTCTGAGCTAAATTTATGTTCAGTGTTTTCTACTTTATGAGCATATAAATTTTTCTGTAGCAGAGGTTGCATAAAAAGTAGATTGTATGTAAATGATTTAAACCTGAAAATCCGTTGCCGCTGGGCCCCCCGCCCTTTTGTTTTTGTTTTTTTGCTATTTTATGAGCTCTTCAGGGCCAGATCTATTTTGGTATTAGTATGTTTACTGCAATGTGGGGACTGCAGGATTTTGATCTAAATTCAGGTCTATTCTTTAGGATCCTCTTGCAAGATTCCAGTATTCAGAGCAACTGGTGTGTTTGGTGATGCTGTGCGTTGGTCTTTCTAGGGACAGAAATTGGTTTGCATCCTCTTGGTTTGTATGGTTAGAGTGCACCCCTTGTTCCATTTCCCAAGAGTTTGCAGTGGCACTAAAATTTAAGGGAGAGAGAACTGCTTTCATGGTATTAAAAAAGCAACATGAAATTAAATTTGGGCTCAAAATTGTGCTCTTTAGGGATTTGGATTAGTGATTTCTGCTTGTGATGGGACACCTACAAAACTACTTTTAGTTTCCAGTTTTGTTTTGTTGGGTTTAGTGTGCAGGCACTGGCTGGTGTTGGAGGCCTATTATAGATATGTATGAGGTCATGCTACGTGATCTGGTGGTCCCTTCTGACCTTAAACTCTCTGATTCTGTGACTTTAATTTACTGTGCTGAAATATTGTCAAACATATAAGATCATCATTTAAGTGAGGAATTTAGGGCATGATCCTGCTCCCATTTAAGTTAATAGCAAAACTCCCTTTGACTTCACTGGGGCAGAATTGGGGCTTTAATCCTCAAACCGGAATTTCTCTGAGTTGCCTGACCTTTTAATTTTGCCTTGAACATAGCTTTTCAAGGAATAACATGATAATTCCATCATGCAGTATCTGTATATGCTTGTCTGTGTGGATGTGTTTCTTCTAAACAAACCTAACTGAACATCCATCTTAAGAAAAAAGTAATTTAAAAGGACACTGTCCAGCACATTTTTTTAAAATTTTAAAATGTTGTTTCGTGTTGCAATGTCCTACTCAGTTTCTCTCTTATTTTAAAGAATAAAACTGCTCTAACATGAAGAAGTAATAAACACTCCCTCTGCAGAGAGGGCCTTTTACTGACTTGCAGCAAACTGCAAACTAACAAACACTAATTCTGTAGTTTCCTCCCGTTCCCAGAGGTGCTCTAGTTCACAGAAAATACATAAACAAAAGGGAAGCCAGGACAAGCAGCTTCTCAAAACATGGGGAGAGGAAATTTGTTTATTTGGGGGATGGGGAGAGACCATATTCGTTCGCGATTTGAACCAAAACCATCAAAGATTGTTACCAATAATGGTTAATCAAAACAAACAGTAAAAAAAGTAGGCAGACTGGTGGGCACTGTGGTGAAAATATTCAGACTTGGATACCTAGATTAGAAGTTAAACTCCTGACAGCCTAATTTTTCTGAGGTTCTGAGCTCCTGCAGTATCCGTTGAAGTCATTTTTATTTAGGTACCTGCGGTGCTGATTCAGCGTATGCGAGTAGTCCCATTGGCTTCAATAGGTCTACTCACATGCTTAAAGCTAGAGACATGCTCAAGTTCCTTGCTCATTTTTGAGGCCTAAATGTGAATTTAGGTCCCCTGGATCACACTGGAGCTGTGGTGAATCCCAGTCTGGCTATATCGAGATGAAAGTTAGTCCACAAAATAGACTTACCAAAAGTTGGCCCTTACTGTGGAAGAGTTTATGAACTTCTGGCTTAGTCAAAACTCCAAAAAACTGCATTGCTGCCTAATGGTAACTTATTGATCAGGTATGTTTGTAACAAAACTACTAAAATCCAGCAGACAGATTTTCTTTTGCGCTAAAGTAACAGGCCTCAAGCAACAAAGAACCTAAGTAGCAAATGCTTTATTTTAAGCTTAACTCCAGTGGGACAGGTCATACATTTACAGTTAAGTATAAGATGAAGTGCTTTGCTAGATCAGGGCTTTAGTTTGTAATTTGGTAATGGAGTGGAATGGGTCCCACTCTGGTGTATGCTCCTTTGTTTTTCCTTTAACATGGAGTACTGATGTGAGCTCTCTTGCCATGCTTATACCCTAAAGCAATAGAACAGGAAGTCTGTATCACAGTTGTGTCTCTGTTCTCACTACATAGACTACAGCTTTCTTAACGAGTGACTGTTCTAATGCTTCTACAGCTTTTTAAACCATGTCTGTGTCTTTGATGCACTGATGTACATGTTGACTTTAGAGCTGCTTTAGGGGCAGCTACATTTCCCTGGAGCTCTGAGATATCTTCATAAATCAGAAACTAAATTTCCCCTCTCCTTACCTATCCAGTGAAACAGTGGAGGCTGTGCTGTGGGGGGAGGGCAGCATACATATGGTGAATGAGTGGCTGAGATGCTGAACATTTATTTAAAAGTCATAAGAAAATCTCTTTGGCTACCTGCTCTCCTGTTCTTATGGGCCAATTGTGTTATAAACAGATGAGTTTATACTAGACTTCTTGTGGCACCTTAGACTAACACATTTATTAGGGCATAAGCTTTCGTGGGCTAAAACCCACTTAATCAGATGCATGGAGTGAAAAATACAGTAAGCAGTATATATATGAAAAGATGGGAGTTGCCTTACTAAGTGGGGGGGGTCAGTGCTAAACCAGTTCAATTAAGGTGGAAGTGGCCTATTCTCAACAGTTGATTACTTTTGTAGTGCTAACGAGGCCAATGCAGTCAAGGTGGATGTCACCCATTTCCAACAATTGACAGGAAGGTGTGTGTATCAGCAGAGGGAAAATTACTTTTTGTAATCAACTGTTGAGAATAGATCACTTCCACCTTAACTAAATTGGCCTCCCTAGCACTGACCCCCCTACTTGGTAAGGCAACTCTCATCTTTTCATATATATATATACTGCTTACTGTATTTTTCAGTCCATGCATCTGATGAAGTGGGTTTTAGCCCACGAAAGCTTATGTCCAAATAAATTTGTTAGTCTCTAAGGTGCCGCAAGGACTCCATTGTTTTTGCTGATACAGACTAACATGACTACCACTCTGATACTAGACTTCTGTCAATTTTGGATCAAGACAATAACCATACACTATGGAAGCACTGAATTTAGAAAACTTGTTAGACGAGCATGATAATAGCAATTCAGACTGCTGAGAGGAAGACTTGATTTTCCACAAAACTTCTATTTTTATTCTCTATATCTAGAATTAGGAATTAGGCCCAGCAAAGTGGGAGCAACCTTTCTTGAAGCTGGGTTTTGGACAGTTCTTTCCTCCTTTTCCCCCTTCCTGATGGAGGAAAGAAACTGCACCAATGGCAGACAGAACAAATCACATGCTGCATTGTGCCTTCTGGGCACAAGATAGTGCCATATTGGCATTGGAGAGGGGAGAATGGTGCAAATCTTGAGCATGAGAGATTGTAGAGAAAATAGGTAGGCTCACAAGGAGAACTAGGCATTGCCCTTGTCATAGAACACTAAAACAAAAAGTGTAAATGATTGTTACATACAATATAGAGTAATCTGAAGAGAACAGGTGAGTTATGCAAGACATTCAAATGTTAAACCTCAGCCAGGAAGTATCGCCCTGTGTAGTTGTGTACAAATCACATACCACACACTCAACCCATGGAACTTGTTGCCTGGGGATGTTGTGAAGGTCAAAAGTATAATTGAGTTAAAAAAAGAATTCAATATATTTAGGGAGGATAGGTGCATCAGTGGCCACTAGCCAAGAAGTTAAGGAATGCAACCCCATGCTCTGGGTATCCTACACCTCCAACTGCCAGAAGAAGGGCCTGGACAACAAGGGATACATCTCTCAATAAATTGTCGTGTTCTGTTCACTCCCTCTGAAGCATCTGGCACTGACCATTGTTGGAAGATAAGATACTGGGCTAGATGGACCATTAGTTAGGTCCATTATAGCCATTCTTATTCTTTTATGTAGCACGTACACCCATACAATATTATACCCACACATTTATCTTAAGAAGAGAGAGTATTAAACTTACCTGCAATAGACATGATTCATAGCAAATTAATGTAATCACATGCATGCTCTCTGTCTCTCATACTCACACTGTTTTTATCTAAAAGTAATTTTATTGGAGAGAAAAGAGCAGCGTAGTGTACCGATCATTGAAAAAGTGAGTCAAAACTTTGAAATGTGGGTGTCCAAAATTAGGCATTTCAATTACTATTCACCGTAGGCACCTAAATTAAATAAGTGACTTAACTTCCAGATGTGCTGAGCTGTCACAGCTCATTGTAAATTAAGCTGAAGCTGCTCACCACCTCTGAAGATCATGGTGTTTAATATAGGTGTCTAAATATGCATTCAGGTGCCTAAATCTAGGCATGCATGTTTGAAAATTTTGGCCATAGGACTTAATCCTGCAATCCTTAGGCAGGCAAAATTCCCATTAACGGCATTAACTTAATTCCCATTAAGAGCTGGAGGTTTAAGCCCATAGAATTAAAGAACAAAACAAAAACAAAAAAAACTCACAGCAAACCTTGCGTGTAGATCTGTAAATGTATATGTAAATAAATTGTGTGTGTATAAACACAGTGGGGAAAAAAATGTGTTTTATAAGGGCTCTCTTCAGTACACAGCCATGCAGAAGGCCACACAAGGAGTGTTCAAAATCAAACATGCACCTACTGTGGCCATTTAATAATAAAAACATAGCTGACTGTTTAGATGAACTGGTTAATGTTTGTGCAGTGCTTATCAAATAAAAGCACTACTAATATACAGTCATTTGCCACATTTATGTAAAACAAAAACAAGGAAACACTTGGACGCGTCAGAAACCATGAGGAAGTTTTGCGATATATAACCTATGTAGAAGAGGAAAGATCATGTTCATGTTGTGATTAAGGCACTGAAATGGGATGTGTCAGATCTAGGTCCAGCTACTGGCTTTGCCAAAGACCTCTGGTGTGATCTTGGACAAGTAATTTAATCTCTGCACCTTGATTTCTCCACCCATAAAATGGGGGATAACAGTTCTTCCCTTCCCCCATTTATGTTTGTCTGTCTTCTCTATGTAGATTGTAAGCTCTTCTGGGCAGGTGCTGTCACTGCCTGTGTGTTACCACAGTGCCTACCACAATAATGCCCTGATCCTGATTGGGACTCCTACATGCTACTGCAATACAGCAAATAATACTGAGAGTGGCTAAGTCTTTTTTGCAAACAGATCTACTACTGTTACTTGCTGCAGTAGCAACAGTTATGACAGTATTCCAACATGGCTGGCACATGCAGTTCTCCAGTGGACAAGATCCTGAATATGGAATGTTCCCTCTGCAAATATATTTAGCTCTTAGATAAACACCGATCTTCCTCCCATTTAAGTCAGTGGAAAAACTCCAATGAACATCTATGGTTCAGAACCCGGTTTGTAATCCTTGCAGTATAAAATGATAGTAGTTTGCATGAAAGGAAAGAATAGATCAAGGGATGCTGTCAAACTCTTTAGTTCTCAAAAGGTTATGGAAAGAGAAAATCTCATTCATCCCTGGTAGGTGAAAGATTTTATATGCTGCATGGGATTTGAAGGTAGGTTTATTTTTTTGGGCTGAACAAGCTGTCATTGTTCCTTTAAATTATTTTTATCGGTGTCTTTGGAAAGCAAATCAGTTACTTTTACAGTCATGTTGTCCATTTCAAACAAGTGTTTTTGACTAGTAGTTAAGACAGGTTAATGTGGAGCTGGCAACAGATGAGCATGGAGCTCATAAAAGGTTTATCTGTGATAAACTGTAAGCAGGTTTTGGTAGTTCCTGCTGTTGCAGACCTAAGAAGCACTGCGGGGGCACCACATTTCACTATGTTGTTACAGCAGCTTGAGGTTTAATAGTGATGTGTGCAATGCTTCTCAGATGGCTTCTGCATATCTGTTGTTTTTAAGATTAACGCTGGTTGGAAGACTTGTTTACATGAGAGAGAGAGTCAGCCCCTTCTTGGAATGAAAGGGGCTCAAGGAAATCTTTGGACTAAAAAGCCCTGTGACTAATCAGCAACACTGTTAAAATGTTCGATACTACATTAGGCTCCCATCCTGCCATGAACCCCACGTGAGAGGGGCAGGGGTAATGGGGTTCTAATGGGGCAGAGGTCCGCCAGCATGTATGAACTTACAGAATTCTGGCTTGAGTGTTTTATAAAATGAGGCCTTGATTCAGGAAAGCACTTAAGCACATGCTTAAGTTCCATTGACTTCAGTGGGACTTGAGAACATGCTTTGCCCTTCATGAATAAGGATACTTTCTTCAAGTGGGGCCTGAATCCTGTATTGTACATTATTTCTCATATATCCATATAGCATCTAGCTTTGTACACTTCTACATTTACAAGTTATGAAAATATTATTTTTAATTTTATGCAGTTAATCTCACTAAATCTTTTACATCAGATTTTAAAACATCACAGTAAACTAATTACATTAGGAATGAGAAGTTGATTTCACATAATATCCAATGATATGATAAAGTGACAGGTATTGCTGTATTGTGCAAGGAACATCAACATTAATTTAAATCTCTCCTTTAACTGATATATTTGCAAAATATTTTTTGTGATGTGAATAACAATGCACATAGGGTTATATTTTGCATTTCTGACTCAGGCCAGTAAAATCTATTTGTAAGCATGCAATAAATATTATTGAAGCATTTTTGTTAGCAATATTTTTAACAGTCAAAGAAAACTATATATCTGAGTTTGTGCGGTCTGCATGTATTTGGATATTGTTAATCTTGTAAAAAAATTTTCCTGTGGATGGAATTTTCAAAAGCACCTAAGTGACTTGGAAGACTAAGGGATGTGTGCGTCTAATGGCACTTGTGCTCCTAAGTAATTTAGGAGCTTTGAGACTCCCACCCACATACTTAAATACATGTATATTGGTTTTATTAGGTAAGCAAAATTATGGGATAAAATTGTTTTAAGAAAATTGCAAACACTAGTTTTGTCTTCTGCAGGAATGCTCAGATTTCTGCTCTCCTGCTTTTAGAACCAATTTTCCATTCACCGGTGCCATATTTGAGGCACTTACATATAGGTTTATGCATTCTCAGGCCAGGTCTTTATTTAAAACGTACTCCAGCATAGCTATGTGTGTAGGGGGTGTGAAACCCCTGGTGACATAGGGATAATGACAGTCTGAAGACACAGCTCTATTGAGGGCTTCTGTCATCAGAGCTAATGTCATTTGGGGAGATGGTATTCCTAAGTCCGCAGAACTCCTTCTGACACCATACACTGTGATTTTACACTAGGACTAAGGGGTTATGATGACCTAGCTATGCTGGCATAAACTCTCTAGTGTCGACATTGCCTTATGGTTTGAATAGAATGTGTGGTCTTTTTAAAATTGAGATAATGTTAACCAGCCTCTTTGTAGATGCTAAATTACACACTCCACAAACATTGAACTTGAAGTAAATGTTTGTGGAGTGTCTCGATTAGCATTTACAACAGCATTAATTGAGGGCCAATTAACTGCACTTAACTAGAGCTAAACAGGGAGTGAAACTGTTGTGTAGGCATCCCTTATAGGTGTTTATGGGAAATCACTCCTCCTATGGAAATGTACATGGTTGGGAAGATTGTTCATGAACATTCCTTATTGTTTAGTCCTTGGAGTTTCCTACTCATCTTCTCTAGGGGTGGAAGAAGAGGTATTTTCCAGCTCACAAGGCTCTGTATTAATTTAGATGGACTATATGGGTCAAAGGTATTAACATAACCTGGCCACTGTGCAACATTAAACAGCGTTAAACAAGATTTGGGGTTTGGTATACAGAGACCTCAGCTTGCTTAGTGCCATGGCAAACACATAATTAATAAGAGTCCAAGCATTTTTAAAGATACAGAAAAGAAGGAAAAACAGTTAAAGCATTTGAAATATGAAGTATTAGTTGGCTTTCATTTTAACATCATCCCTTGCTCCTTTTCTCTTTAGCTAGAGAGTTTTTAGAAGGGGAAAAAACCCTTGTTTGACTATCTCTTAGATGGTATCTAAGATGGTAAAAGAGAAGGCTGGTGCTGTCGTTGTTGCTGTTAAAGTCTGATCATGTTTTCTAAGAAGACGAAAACAAGACAAACACACACAAAAGGGCTGTGAAAAAAATAGCAAAGATTTAAAAAATGCAACTTTTGTCTCTGGTGTTGACTGTCACTTGCAACCTCACTGCTGGGAAAACACAGGCAACCTCACACAGTCTCATAGGTGTGCACCCTGGGAATTTTTTTTTTTTAAAGGCAAACATTTATTGAATACTCAATCATAAAGGACATTATTTGTATTCATCAAACAAACTAAAGAAACTAAAACGTAACTAAATTTAATTTAAAAAAAATTAACAACTAAACTTTACTTAAAAAATACGAACTTAAAAAATGACACACAAAATACCAAATTTTTGCTCTAGTGATAACCAGGCGTATACAAAGATACAGTCAATTTTCATGATCTTTATCTTTAACCAGATAATGAGCTAACCCAAATTGACCAAAACAGATTAAGGTTTCTTCATCTTCCTGTGTTAGAGAATGAGACGTCGCTCACCAGGTGTTATGGACTTAAATTCCTCAATCACATCATTGTAATTAACTGACGAAACCAATTCTTGTTCAATGTACAAAATCATGAGTGAGTCGAGGCGCTGTTGAGACATTGTACTTCTTGGTTTGTTTTTTACATGTGCTAGTTTTGAAAAGGCTCTTTCACATGAAGAGCTTGTAACAGGTAAGACTGCAAAGCACTGAATAAATTTGTAAAAGGCCTGGAACATGGAAGACCGATCCAATTCCTTTAGCCAATCAAGCCACTCTCTCTGGTGGTGTTTGTAGTGCTGCCTTTAGGAACAGATCCGTCATAACCCCGAAGCAATCCGACTTCAGCTTCCAAGTCATCCAAGGACACTTTAAATTTGTTGGCATTGATTCTCATATCGTCCCTGGCAGTGTCTAAGATGAGCAGTTTTCCCACTGCAGTCACAATTTTACAAGTCTCCTGTTCAAATCGCTGGTCAATGCTGGTAATCACTGCGTCTAGGAGTGGGTAAAATGAAGTTATTCTCTCCTGCTCTTCTTTTATATCAAAGTGATGCTGGGACTCAAACGCGTCATCAATACGAGTGGATGTTTTTCTCTTCTTAACTGGAGGAATAGATATATCGTTCTCTACACCCATTTTCACACTGTCATTGAAAATAGATTGAAAATATTCTGGGCCATGTCTCATCGCAGCCAAAGAGTTACACAAGCTTTTCATCCCTGTCATGGCAGTAAGTAAGTTGAGATCTGGAGCTTGAAGAGGCTTACTCACTTTTACCACCATCTGGAGAATAGGGTGCATCATGTGAAGGACAAAGATGAACTTGAATGAATTTACAAAAAAGAAAAGGAGTACTTGTGGCACCTTAGAGACTAACCAATTTATTTGAGCATAAGCTTTCGTGAGCTACAGCTCACTTCACGAAAGCTTATGCTCAAATAAATTGGTTAGCCTCTAAGGTGCCACAAGTACTCCTTTTCTTTTTGCGAATTCAGACTAACACGGCTGCTACTCTGAAACTTGAATGAATTTAGTTCATGGATAAGGCCCCTGGCTTTTATTTTAGTGTCAGCAAGGTTAATTGTTTCAATAATCTCTTGTAATGCTTGTAAAATGATGGAGTAGTTTTGTTTTACAGCAGCCACTGCTTCTGCTCTGCATGCCTATCATGTGTTTGACAGGAACTTCAAAGTCTTCAACTGGGATCCTACTTTTTGTGAAATCTTCTCCATTACTGCATGTTGCACAGGACTCCCCTCCATGAAGACATAAAGAGTCTAAATAACACCAAAAAGATCAAAGACAGTTCTGTTTTGTTTACTTGAAGTGCATGCAACTACTAGGACGAGGTTCAAGCAATGCGCATAGCTGTGAACATAGAGTATTTCACTGTTTCTTTCTTTACATTTCATTTGAACTCCTGCAGTACATCCAGACATAGTAGATGTGCCATCAAAACAGACAGACATCACTGATGACCAGTCAATTTTAAGAATGCCAAGGACGTCATTTAACTCGTCAAAAATAGACTGAACATCAACTGTTAATAGTCTCTGAACAGACACAAAATGTTCAGCTGGACTATGTTTTTCAATGTCAAAATACCACACCACAATGGACATCTGTTCATGGTGTCCACAGTCAGTAGTGTTGTCGGCAACTATTGAGACCATTTTTCCATTTAGTGAAGACACAACCTTTTGTTGCACAACGTTGTGCAAGGCTACAATTAAATCATTTTGGATGCGATTACTCAGATAGGTAGCATTTTGAGAAGATTGTTGCACATACCTTGCCGTTACTGGATCATATTTTTGGAGCATATTGGAAAGATTTAGAAATAAACCTTTCTCAAAACTGTCAGCTTTTTTCATTGTGACCCCTGAATGGTCTCCCACCTTTCACCAAACACAGAACAATGTCAATCAGGCGCTCCGTTACACTTCGGTTGTGGCACCGTTGTTCTTCTTGTTTAGACAGATAAGCCTGCTTGCCCTCATCCAACAATACATCAATAGGTTTCCCTTCATTAAAACTTGACCATGAAGAACAGCTCAACACATGAGATTTTGACAGCTGGTGGTTTTTAAAACGTTTGTTAGCCCTATGCCAGTTTCTGAATCCCTTATCAATAAATTCTGGATCAGTGTGACCTTTGTTTGCTGTACCATTAGAGGAGAAGAAACAGCAGTAAAAGGAAAATGCTGTGTCCTTTGATGGGCTATATTCTAACCACCTATACTTTTCATACCAATCGATCTGAAAACTTCTTTGTTTATTCCCTATTTTACTTCTAGGAAACATGCTCAGTCTAGGCTAATAAGGACCTCTAGATCACGGAGACTGGCGTTCTAATCTATTTTTTGGAATATCACAGACTGGGTCATCAGATGGAATGTTTGATGGCTTTGAATAGGAACTACATTGATCTGAAAGGGAGAATCATACGATTGAATTAAAACATAAAGGCCCGGGCTATTTCAGTAGAGTACACGTGACAAAGATTACAAACACTGTAGACGCTGCACTGGGCACGCCTGACGTGGCCGCTTATATAGGTCAAAGAATTTTCTAGAATAGTAGTCGGAGGGGGAGGGGCGGACCAGTGGTAATGCGGTGCCGCAGTAGTGGGGATGCATGCTGCGAGCAAATTTGGGCTTTCTGTACATTTGTAGAACATCTGTATTATGCAATTTGGCACTTATTGCATAATACAGCAATCCATACTTTAAAACTAAAAGCGTATCATGTGATTACATCAAAACACAAAGCCACTTTTTTTTTTTCCCAGACATTAGGGCAGGGGTCAGCAACCTTTTAGAAGTGGTGTGCCGAGTCTTCATTTATTCACTCTAATTTAAGGTTTTGCGTGTCAGTAATCCATTTTAACGTTTTTTAGAAGGTCTCTCTCTATAAGTCTATATATTATATAACTAAACTATTGTCATATGTAAAGTAAACAAGGTTTTCAAAATGTTTAAGAAGCTTCATTTAAAATTAAATTAAAATGTTGGTCTTACGCCGCCGGCCCGCTCAGCCCGCTGCCAGCCTGGGGTTCCGTTCACCTAGGCCGGCAGCAGGCTGAGCGGGGCCTGCGGCCGGGACCCCGGCTGGCAAGGGGCCGGCAGCCAGAACCCCAGACCGGCAGCAGGCTGAGCGGGGCTGGCAGGTGGGATCCCAGACCAGTAGTGGGCTGAGCGGCTCAGCCTGCTGACACTCAACCTGCTGCCAGTCTGGGGTTCCGTCCGCCGGCTCCTGCCAGCCAGGGTCCTGGCTGCCGGCCCCGCTCAGCCCGCTGCCAGTCTGGGGTCCCGGCCCTGCCCACATACAGTGGGTACCTACCTTCTCCCTGGTTCTAGCCTATTCTCTTCCTCTCTCTCTCTGCACTGAGCTGAGGGTGGGAGTTCACTGAGCACAGGGCTGGGGGTGAAGGAGCAGGCTGGGGGTTGGGGTGTAGGGTCTGGCCAGGAGCTAGAATGAGGGAGGGGACTCAGGGTTGGGGCAGGATGTTGGGGTGTGGAGTGCTTACCTGGGCAGCTCCCGTTTGGTGTGAGGGATGCAGTGGGAATATGTGGGGGGTGGTGGTGCAGGAGCTCCCATTTGGTGCAAGGGATGGGGGTGGGAAGGTGGGGGGTGCAAGAGTCAGGGCATGGGGTGGGGGGGCTGGGTATTTGTGGGGGGTGCAGGAGTCAGGGCAGGGGGCTGGGGGTGTGTGAGGAGGGTGCAGGAGTCAGGGCAGAGAGCTGGGGGCATGTGGGGGGGTGCAGGAGTCAGGGCATGGGGGCGCTGTGTGTGTGTGTGGGGTACTGGAGTCAGGGCTTGGGTCGTGGGGGGTGCAAGGGTCAGGGCAGGAGGCTGGGTGTGTGTGGAGGAGCTGGGGTCAGGGCAGAGGGCTGGGGGTGTGGGCTGGGGTCCTGGGGGTGTTCCCAGCTCCCTGCCCAGAGCGGCTCATGGCAGGGGGCTGGAGGGGATATGCCCTGATTCCACCCCCCATCCCCACGGCCCCGTCCCCACCTCTTCTCTCCTCCGAAGAGCAGGGAGCGCACTGTGACTGGCTCCGCTTCTCCCCCTCCCTGGCAAGGGCCATCAGCTGATCGGGAGGCAGGGAGGGAGAGGAGGAGGGGCAGGAACCCAGCACGCTGGGCGAAGAGGCGGGGGAGGACGGAGCTTGCCTGCTCTGCAGCAGCAGCCACCAGCAGGACCAAGTTTCTTCACCCTGCCCCTGCAGGGGGGTGGAGAAGAGCGGGCTGGGGCGGGCAGGATTTTTAATGGCACGCTGCTGCCTGCCGGGGTCCCCATTAAAAATCGGCACACGTGCCATAGGTTGCCGAACCCTGCATTAGGGTATGCCTGGGCACACCCGGTGCGAATGCCTATGCACAGTCTTATCAACCACTCTGAGACTTGATCATCTTGTACCAGCATGGAGCATTGCTTATACCAGTGCATTGCTTTTAGCTGCTGCTTCCTGATCACAGGCTCATAGCGAGGTTGCAAAATATACAGTCTTGGCTGACTAAGACAAATTCTTATTAGACAGAAGGAGAAAGGAGAGGCATAGGAAGGAGAAGAACAAGGTAGGGAAGGGGGAGGGAATAAGACAAAGTCTTACATCCCAATCACCAGCTGGGATGTAACCAAAGCTGATAGAGGTGGCAGTGTCACCGGCTCCCTTTCTCTGGCTCAGTTTGGGGCCACGACATCCTTCAGCATCAGAATAAAGAAGGCCCAGGTGCCAGGAGATGGTGGCGGTGGCAGCCATGATGGTGAAGTTTGCTGCAGTAACCAGTTATTCTCCCTAAGTCCCTTTCTGTAAGGAACCCAAAAGGGAGTTACGGGTAGAATGGCCCATCCCCTCATTATTTTGTCTGCCAATAGGCCTAATTGCTGATGCACCAATTTTGATTAATTGATTTTGGTTCCATGCTGTTCTTGTTTACCAGGCATGATCTTAACACAGTCCTTGAGTTACATCAGTGAGCTTTTTTATTTGGACTAATTCAGTCTTCTTTTTGTCTCCCTTTCATACCTTTTCCCATTAACATTTTGCTATGACAGTTTATTTTAACATCTTATAAACTTACACTCACTTTTTGCAGTTTAGTTCACAATTAGGGTACAATTGTAGGTTCATTACTACAACAGGCTTTGCCTTCAATTAGGAAGAAATTATGGGTTTTTTAACATGTTTAAAATCCTAGCATTGACCATGAAAGTTGTAGTTTAATGTGTGTGAGCTGGTGGAGGTAAAGCTTAAGGTCCTTAGTGAGTTAATGTGTTAACTAACAAGTGTTAAAAACACACCTTGTTCCTAGTGAAGATAAGGCCATAGAGGGAAGAGGTGTGTCCCTCCAGCCACACGCCCACTTCATGTCTCCCGACTGGCAGAATGACTTACTGAGAATCTGCTGTTTTGTTGACTCTCTGTATAAATACTTGTGCAGTGTGTGCACGTACACATGCACACGCCCTCCCTCCCTCCCCCAACACCCGTGGTTTGCAGACTTGGAGATAATGCTGAAAAGGTCGACTTCAAAGTCTACTGGAATTTCTTGTGGTAATTCCATGATCTTGTTGGGGATGTAATATTGCTGTGTAAAACAGCTGTTTCCCTGCTATATATCCCCTTCTGGTTTCACGCACAGTTTCCCACCTCCAATCCACAGAGCTCCCACCATCCAAACTATACTCACTGGTGTTTCCAGGGTCCTGGGGGAGGAGTGTGTTTGATTGTCTAGCTTTCGTATTATCTTTTCTGCTTATGGGTATATTTAGCAGGTATGTGTGCAGTGATCTTATTATCCTACCCTTTTGACTTTAGTGGAGATACTCTGGATTTAGACCCAAGAAACTGAGGTCAGAATCTAGCCCTCAGAGAAGTATATTGGGACTAAGAGTCATCACTTAGGGCTAGTCTACACTGCCATGCTAAAGCGCTTTAACGTGGCTTGTGTAGTCACAGCAGAGCGCTGGGAGAGAGCTCTCCCAGTGCTCTAAAAAACCCACCTCCACAAGGGGTGTAGCTACCAGCGCTGGTGCACTGTTTACACTGGAGCTTTACAGCGCTGAAACTTGCTGCACTCGCAGGGTGTGGGTGGGTGTTTTTTCACACCCCTGAGCGAGAAAGTTGCAGCGCTGGAAATTGCCAGTGTAGACAAGCCCTCAGTTTCAGCCTGTTTCTGTAGCATTGTACTCCAGTCAGCAGGGTTCAGTTCAGGATAGTGTTTGGCTCTAACCCATGCTAATCCCCATTGATTAGAGGTGAGAATTGATTGCATGTGCATGCAACTTCATCAAAGCTCTCTGCTTGACACGACACTGTGAGACCTGAAACAGAAATGAAAGTATGTTTAAAATCAGTTACGTGCCTTTCTGCCTTTTGCTATTTGAGGCATTCCAAATAGTTAAACCTTACACTTATGTAAGTTCACCTTCATTGTGCCTACATCCCTGTACACTGAGGGGGCAATCTCAATAAAATAAAATCTCAGCTCATCTGTGAGGTATCTTTCTACTGAATTACTCCAAGTCCTTGCTCTGTGTTTTCTATCAATTATCTCTGGGATAAATGCCCATTTTGCCAGGTATTAATGCTCTAAATCACTTCTGTTTAGTTAAGCGTAATAACTGCTTTGTGGTTTAGTACTGGATTATATGTTGCAGTTTGAAATGACACGCGCACACACGTAAAAAGAAATAAAATGAGCAACTGCTTTTTGTTTTCCTTCTCACGCCACGAATACTGTGCTCAGGCAGATGTCCTCTGCCAGCTGCTGCAAGCCTACCTGTATTGGTGCCATGGCACCGGGAAATGTTTATAGCTCCACTATAGTGGAAAAAGAAGGAAGTAATGAGAATGAGTCGGATCTCAAGGCGTGTCTGCAAGTGAGGAAATTCACACGCCTTTTTGTACTGGAAGGTGGAGTGCAAATGTCTCTATTTAAAAAAGAAGCCTTATGCCAAAGGGGAGAGTCTGTTACCTATCCTATGGTGCTGTAAGTTGCTTTATATCTGTTGTCTTGCTATACAGTATCATCAGGCTCTAGCCTGCCATACACTAACTGTCCATTAGGACCCTCCTGACGCATACTAACCGTTTGTTAGGGCTTGTTTACACTTAAAACACTACAGAGGTACAGCTACATTGCTGTAGTGCTACAGTGAAGACACTGCAATGGGAGGGACTGTCCCATGAGCGTAGGTAAGCTACCTGCCCGAGAGGAGGCAGCTAGGTGGGTGGGAGAATTCTCCCGTTGACCTAGCACTGTCTACGCTGGCAGTTAGGTCAATTTAACTTCGTCGCTCAGGGCTGTGGATTTTGCACACCCCCTGAGCGACATAGTTATACTGACTAATTTCCTGGTGCAGAACCAGTCATTTTAGTGTGTTTTGATGTACCCCTGCTTTGAAATGGGTCTGTTTGTTACTGTTAGTGCACAGCAGCAGGGTCCACATGGACAGGTAGTGCACAGCACGCTAGGATGGGATAGTCACACTCCAGCTTTCTGCAAACTACATCTTCATGTAGAGAAGCCCTAGATGAATTTGTACAGGGATAGATAGAACTAGACTGAAAGCAACATGGAATTACAAATTTCAGTCAACCCTGTGTAGTCAGCTGGAGTGTTTGTCTGAAGTAATATCAGGAGTGCTTTGAAATAAATAACTTGTCGTTATCTGGGTTCTCTAGTAGTGCAAGGTTTGAATGCATCACTGCTTAACGGTGAGCAAGTTTAAAGAAGAGTCAGTATCCATTATCTGTAACCTTTGTGATAGACTCCCAATAAAAAAAATTATATTCATGAAAGTGGGTCGGAGGACTTTCTTGTTGGACACTTCATCTTACGGTGGCATAGTTACAGAAAAATAAAAATGCCATATGCTAATCGAGTGTAGAATTACTAAAAGGAAATGCATCTGGTTGGTGGGAAAGGAGGGAGACTAAGCAAAAACAGGAGATTGCTTTTCAGAGGGTTGTGACCTTGAGGGATTGATTATAATGAATGCAGTGTTTCAAACCCTCTTTCTACCTTGGAATTCATGCATACTGATGGAAAGTTCACTGACAGTGATGTGGCTCTACTGTAGAAAATCATACAGTAGCATCACCTCATCAGTGGTTGAAAGCTTTCAGAATGTAAACAAGGAAATATATTTTACACAAACCAATATTAAAATTTTGCCGAAGTTAATTAAATCATTCATGGACTTCACTTTAAAATATAACCTTAAAAAAAGTTTGATATACAGGAAACCATGTTGCATAGCTTATTTGTCTTCATTAGAGATCCCGAGCCTGAATCGCCACTTCTTCTTCGAGTGCTTGCTCATGTCCATTCCATATTAGGTGTGTGTGTGTACTTGCCACATGCACCAGTGCTGTAAGTTTTTCCCTCAGTGGACTGGTTCTGGCGCTCTCTGGAGTGCCATGCATATATGTGCTGGGGTGGTAGGTGGGTCTTGAAGTGGGCTCGACAGCTCAACGGGAGTTGGAGCCTGGTCACCGTCTGGAGGGGAGGAGCTGCCTCACGCAGGTCTTTTCTCTCCTCTGGTTCTCTTCTTTTTATGGGACGTAGGAGAACGCCCCCTCCTGGCCTTTCTTTGCTTTTTAACTGGTACCGGAGATGGGGGTTGGTGCTAGTGGCTCGCTCTGAGGTTGCAGTGCTTGGAGCAGAGTCTGATCTCTTCGGCTCCGAGGCTGGTGTGAGGGCCGACTCCGTAAGGAGCGCTTGGAAACGAATGTCCTGCTCCTTCTTGGTCCATGGCCTGAAGCTCTCGCAAATGTGACACTTGTTGCTCACGTGGGTTTCCCCTAAACACTTCAAGCAGCTTCTATGGGGATCACTGACGCATACGTTTTTTTTGCAACAGTCACAAGGTTTGAAGCCCGGGGACCGGGGTATGCCCTGTCCCTAGGTTGTGTCCCGTATGGGACTAACTAACTATTTCTAACTTAACACAAAGGGAACTATTAACTATACAACTTTAAACAACTATATACAACAAATTCGCTACTAGACACAGTAGAGATAGGAAACCTTGCCGAAGCAAGGAGAGGTTCCTGGATGGTCTCTGGCGGCCAGAAGGAATTGAGGGAGGGGGGAGCTCGCAGCACCCCTTATACCGGCATATATGCGTGCCGCTCCACTCTGCCTAGAGCCGGTCCCCTATGGATACCACTGGGGGAAAAGCTTCCGGCACCGATGCATGTGGCGAGCACACGCACCTACAATGGACTGGACATGAGCAAGAAATCTCAAAGAACAATAGTTATGAAAGGTAACTCTTTTTCTTGGACATTGTGCTGTCATTTACACCTACGTAAAATGCTGTCAAATCTGAATACCCTAAAGTCACGCAGCAAATCATTGATAGGTTTGGCACTAGCCCTGATTCCCAGTCCCCTGTTCTCTCCCCTAAACCAAACTCCCTCTATTTGACTGTTTTAAATTAAAAATGTGACCACATATTGAGATTCCTCATCTCATTTTTTTCATGAAGGCCCCATTCTCTCTGATAACGTGGATGTGAGTTGAATATTTGTAAAAATTCTGGTGCAGTTAATTTTTTTTTAATATTTAATTTTCAATCAGTGACTGGTTCAGTACCTGCATTTACATGAATGGAACTGTTTTCTCTTGTGGGAAGGATAACTATGGGCATGTCTGTATTACAAAATTAAGTTGACTTAAGTTACGTTGATGCACAGCCACCACAGTAGTTAAATTGGTTTTGTATGTCTACACTAGCTCCTTCTGTTGGTGGTGTGCACCCTTACCAGGAGCACTTTTATTGGCTGCTAGTGTGGGGAACTGTGGAGCACTGACAGCCAGAGCCCCACTGGGCTGATGGCAGGGTTCCTGCTTTCAGCCAACAGGGGCCGACAACCAGAACAGTCATCGCAGTGTCTACACTGAGGCTGCATCAACCTAACTATGCTGACCAGAGTGCTACACCTCTGGAAGCGGAGGAGTTATTAAGTCGGTGCAATGGGTGACTTACATCAGCGGGAACAACATTGTATTGTAGACGCTTACAGAGTAGTGTAGTGTAGACCAGAGTAGTGTAGTGATGTATCATTGTATTTTCCAGCAGGAGGTTGAGCCTCAGGCAGATTAGGCTAGGCAGATTAGGACTGAGAAGGTTCAAGTCCCATTTAGGAAACATTTAGGGAGCCACCCTTTCTCCTTCCAGAACTTTGCATATTCAACACAAATCTGTGGGATTTTTTTCCCTTACTGATGCCTTTTAAAATAATCAAGTGAATGCTGGTATTTGTGCTTTAGCTTGGGGTGGATTTCACTGAGACCCTGCTCTCAGTGCCTGATTGAGAACAAGGGAAATATTTAGTAATAACACATGGCATAGGAAGAGATGGCAACAGCTGTTGCTGACAGCCAATTTCTCTGCCTACTGAGAAGCCAAGATAAATACTTACCAGACCCTAGCAAGGGGGTTCTTCCCCAGGAGTCCTAGTATCTTGGTATGGGAAAACTGCATAAAGTGAAGCAGGGGGAAGGAGAGGGTGCTGCTGCTTCTCCTTGTAGAGCAGCAGAGGCACAAATGCCAACTTGCTAGAGAGGTGGTCAGGCTAGCATCCTCTTTCAGATGCAGGGAGTGCTGCCTCTGGGTTGACTGCTTTGCAGTTTAGATTCTAAAATAAACGAACATCAGGGGCAAAATTCTGCCCTTTGCTACACTTATGTATTCTCCCCCCCACCCATGGGGCCTGCCTAGGGGGATGAAACTGAGGAATGATTCTGGGCAGAAAGCTTGCCATTTCAGAAAACCGAGGAAAACTTAATTTAGCTGACAAATGCAATAATTGCTGTAGAAGAGAGAAGAAAGAAATGCCTGTTGAATTTTTCTATTTATTTGCTACTAGGTTCAGTGTTCATCTGTTCTTTTATATAATGTAAAACTCTTGTTGGACTACATTGCACATTTCTGTAAAAAAGAGAAGTTGGCTAAAAGACTCCCAGGTTTTCATTAAGATAGTGTTGTCTGCCCATGTTTGTTTAAATCATGTTTTTTCTTGTTGTAAATATGGCAATATACCCTAGGAAATCGGAGGAAAAGGATGTCCGGTATTACATTCTGTAAAGAGAGCAAACATCCTTGTGAGTTGTCTCCCAAAAAGGCAGAGAAAAATGTTGTTCTTTGTGTGTTCTTGTGTGCGTTTATTAATATTCTTGTTCCCTTAGGCCCACAACTAACTGACTTTCTCCACATTCTAAAAGTTAGCTTAAAGATTGCAGCAAAAATTTTATATTCATAAACCTATTCTGAGTGGAGGCCCATTGGCTTCAATGGACTCTGTACAGACACAATAGTTTGCCTGAGCGTTGAAAAGTACAAGACAGGGCCTTGCTGTGCCCAAACCAGGAGCTACTATCTCTTCGGAACTGACTGGTGTTTGCCAATTATCGGTATGCATCAGGGTGGATTTGATTTAAATCAAATTGATTTAAATCACTAGACAGGAAGACTCGATTTAATCATGGATTTCTACATAAAAGTGCATTCTTGTTGGTCGTTATAACCTGAATACATATTCTTCACAACTGAGAGATAGATGTAGGTTTCATTTTTAGAAGGTACACACTATAAATTTCTAAAGTGATTTATTAGAAAATGAATGATTTTTTGGCTATTTCATTTACCAAAGGTAATTGAAGTAGATATTTATGAAGTCATTGGGAGGTGAACTATCTCCAGTTCAATAGGTTAATCATTAATATTTGGAAAATTCTTTTGCCATGCTGTATTAGGAGGAGATCATCACCAGACAGACATTGACATTGTTTTATTTAACTAAAACAACAATATTATGTATTCTGGATTTTTTTCTTCAACAGCAAACATATAATATTTTAACAAAACAAGCATATGAAATTTTGAATTTAAACATTCAAGTTTTTTAAAATCTGGTTTGTTTTTGTTAAAATTGTTTTTAACTAAAATAGTTAAATAAAATATTTTAAAAAACAACAACAAAAATTAAAGCGACTATGTCAGCCAGGTCAACATGAGAAACTTAAAATATTGGCTTCTGCAGCTAACTCAGTCGTCTTCACCTTCATTTTCCTGTTTGTTCATAATCTGGAAAAGAAAAACAAGCTTTCCTGCTTTTTCAGGTCCCAGACGATTTCTCAGTTTGGAATTAATTAGTCCAAAGGAAGAAAATATTCTTTCTACACCGGCAGAAGAAGCTACTGCTGTTAAAAGTGAGATTATCACTTCAACAGTCTCTGAATCCAAGCGCTTAAGTGACTTCCACCAGTTCACTGGTTAAAACATCATCAGCAAACATCTATTTCTTGATTGGTTCTTATTCCCAAACTGGGTCTCTTTTACGGCCTGCTGCCATTATAGGTTTTCCCTTCTAGTGAGAGAATAGTATGGTAGATCTCAAATCAATGAAGGCTACACCCAAAAAGACCTCAAGACTTCTGGAATATGTTTAACTTTTGTTTGTACTGTCTATCGCTCCCTTCTCACATTTATCTCCAGACTTCTTCTTGTCCAGATCTATTCCGTCCCCAACAATCTTCTATTCATTGAACTTTTTGAAACTTTGCACTTTTAGAGAGAGGTAAGGGATTGACTCGGTGTACACAAATTTGCAGAGGGACGGTAGGGTTGAGGTCTGTTATTTCTCACCTCTATTTATTTATTTATTTATTTATTTAAAAACATTTTTGCTGTTAACAAGCATGTTATCTCTGGAGACACAAATCCACAGTTTGAGAACTGCAAAACTAAGCATCTCTGATGCTATCTTCTAGACTGAGCACTGAGTCCCATTGGTCAGATAGAAAGATTAACCTAAATAATCTATACAGAAGCCCCTGGAACCCCATAAGATTGAGTCCCTCATCCATGAACTATTGGAACTCATTTACAAAACTTTTCTTCAACATTACATGAATATATTGTCTCATACTATAGAATTAGAATGTATAGTCCCTATTCCATGATGAGATATCTTTGAGCTATAATGTATCTTAATTAAAACCATCTTCAGATAGGTTTTTTCCTCAAAAAGCATTTTATCGAAAAAATCTGATTTAAATAAAAAAAATCAATTTTTTTTTTAAAATCAATTGATTTTTATCCATCCTGGTATGCATACCAGTACGAGTACCTCAGTTACTCGTAAATAGGCCCTGCTCCGTATTTTAACAATATAAGCTCTGTGCGCCATTGCTGTCTGTTGCCCACGCAATTAGGAGTGCTTTTACCATGTGACCTCACACATTTTGGAGCTGTTCTTGTGGTTTAGAGTAGGGGTTCACAACTGCTGTGGGTCTCCTGCTGGTGGTGTCACTTCACAACCCTTTTTTGAGAAGTCATACATGAACCAATGAAGTTCGCTGTAAATCAGCAGTCCCCATACAAACTTGAATGTGAAGCTGCTCGCACTGGCTGGTATAACTGAAGGTTCAATATTAGAAACCACTTTCTATGTTGATTTAAAACAAAAAAGACAAGGAAAGAAGAGTTGCAGGAAATCTTACATTCTGTCCTCCACTCATCGTGATGTGTTTACATACCACATCAGTGCCTGGTATTTGAAGATCACCCACTGTTTTGAGACACTTCCCCCCGCCTCCACTGCAATACCAGAGCACAACAGATGTGTTCAGAATGATGTCCCCAACTCTTGAATTTCCTTGCTCTTGCTTGTTATTTCAACTTGGTTTTAGTTACTTGCATCCTGTATACATAGCACACACTCCCTGCTGTCCCTGCTTGCTTCATAATCCCTCTTGGTACCATTTGTATCATGCTGCAAGTCTAGTAGAAGTACTTCGTTGAGGTTCCAACACCGTCCTTAACTCTGCCCCTGGCAAAGAGGGGAACTTAGTTGCCACAGGAAAGAAATTTTAGTCTTCCCAGTTGTGTGTGTCTGTGACAATCACATGACCTTTTGTTGCATGATATTACCTGCACCTACCTTTCTTGCCTGTGTAAAGAGTATGGGTTCTCCTAGGCCTGTTTTAAGAATGGATGGTCTGTTCCATATGCTCCAGGAAGACCTGGAAAAAGTATATCTTCATCCTGTGTCTGGAGTGTGTCGTCTCTGGATGACATTGGGACTGTGAATGGAGTGAGATAAGGAGTGTGCTGGTGGTAAGGGGAAGGTTTTTGTGTAGGCCCTAGGGTGTAGATCACATGAGGTATAGTCTGTGGGAAAGGCGTGAGTGGACCTCACTCACAAATTAGCAGGTGGGTTTGCAGTGTAGAGTCCATTATCTTGAGGATAATTGCAATGTGTGTTCCTTTGTTCAAAGCTGCATGGGAATGGTAATCATTAGTTAAAAGGAAGAGCTAAAGTTGCTGGGGGAATTTCAGCTGAATAATTCCAGTGGAACATTCTGACTTCCTGACTTTCAAACAATTGAGTTCTTTCCTTTTAATGACAATATTTCAATCATACCTTTGTACAGTAAGTCCTGATCCTGCAAACACATGCTCACATAATTTTGCTCACATGGCTAATCCCACTGATTTTGATGAAACTGTGTAGTTGAGTGAAGTTAAGTGCAAGTGGATTATTTATTTTTTTATTTTATTTTATTTTATTTTATTTTATTTATTTATTTGTGGTGCTTAGGAGCCGCAGTCATGAACCAGGAGTCTCATGTGTTAGGTATTGTACAAACACAGAACAAAATGATAGGGCCCGCCATCAAGGTACAAGACAAGCAACGGATATGGACAGGAAGACAAGGTCGTACAAGTCAACAAGAAAATGTTGTCTAAATAGACACAGGTAGGGGAAGGGGTAGTACACACAAGCAGAGTGAACAGTGTGATGGCGGAACAATAGTAGTATAAATTGTTTTTTGCTTTTTGGGGTTTTTTTGGGGGTGGGTTGAAAAAAAGAGAAGGGCAGGGGCACAGGGCAGGGGAAGAGACAGTAGAAGGGGCAGGTGTGGAGTGAAGCTGACACAAAGAGACTGTGAGAAGGGAGGAGTAGGGTTGGAGCAGACAGCCAATCGGCGCAGAGCAGAGACAGAGAACAGCCTCTCTAGCTTTGATAGGAATATCCAAAAGTCACAGCTTTGGCTGCTTTTGGTCCTTCCAGTGTTAGCAGAATCAGGGTCATAAGATGTTAGCTGAATCTGGTCCAGAATTTAAATTTTATAAAAGCTAGGATGATAGAAATATTTCTACAGATTGTTTGTTTGTTTTTTCTTTAAATTTCAGTGAAAACTTTTTTAAAAAAATAATTCCTTGCAGTGTTTGAAACCCAAACATTGCAATGCCCAGACTCTGAAAGTGAAACTATAAACAGAAGTGAAACTGGCTTAATGATTATTCTTTGTTCAAGAAAAAAGAAAAGGGGTACTTGTGGCACCTTAGCTCATGAAAGCTTATGCTCAAATAAATCTGTTAGTCTCTAAGGTGCCACAAGTACTCCTGTTCTTTTTGCGGATACAGACTAACACGGCTGCTACTCTGAAACCTATCTTTGTTCAAGGTGAAAGAGGCAATAAACAAAATAAATATAAATATGACTTACATTGTGACAAGTAAATTGGAATTTTAAAATTCTTCCACTTTTTCTATACTCTATGGTGTTATTACTAATATAAGTAAAACAAATGTTGGCTGACCATGTTCAACAGTATTCCCTTATTTTTATTAGATCGGGGAATACAGTATTTCTAATTCAAAGTGCTCAGAAATCATGAGTCAGGAGCCAAACAATCCTGAGATTGAGTGATTTTAAAAATCAGGAGACTTTTTAAAATTTGAGTTCTTTTTATTTGCCTTTAGCCTTTAGGGTTCACACTTTCAAGTTTATGCTCTGCAGCCATGAGGGCTAGATTTTTTTTTTTTTTTTTAAATTAACGCTGAGATTCTCGTGTAATCAGATGTTTCTAGGAGCTGGGACTTTAAGGAAAACACCAAATATTGTGAACCTTGCAGTAAAATCATGAAAACTGGCAATGTTGGGAATAGGAAGTGAATCAGTCCTCATGAGCCTTATTTGATGTTCGGAATTGGCAGAGGTGGAGCTGTGGCTTTCTTACACTGGGAATACTGTTTTGAATGTGCCTGTCATTTTGTGCAATCTTCTGTATATTAAAAACAAAATGCTTGCTCTTCAGAAGTATCTAATTGAGCCAAGTAGATGAGGGACAAACTTCACCAGAGTCAGGGAACAGTCTGTCTCACACAAGCACACCTCTGCTTGCAGATCCTGCGCTGACATTGCGTATTTTAGTGTTAGAGCTTCTTTCACACAAGCAAATTTTAGTCTGATAGATTCCACATCCTAAAAAGAATAGGATGACTGGAAAAAAGTAGGTTTCAGAGTAACAGCCATGTTAGTCTGTATTCGCAAAAAGAAAAGGAGGACTTGTGGCACCTTAGAGACTAACCAATTTATTTGAGCATAAGCTTTCGTGAGCTACAGCTCACTTCATCGGATGCATACTGTGGAAAGTACAGAAGATCTTTTTACACACACAAACCATGAAAAAATGGGTGTTTACCACTACAAAAGGTTTTCTCTCCCCCCACCTCACTCTCCTGCTGGTAATAGCTTATCTATCTATTTCATGGTTTGTGTGTATAAAAAGATCTCTGTACTTTCCACAATATGCATCCGATGAAGTGAGCTGTAGCTCACGAAAGCTTATGCTCAAATAAATTGGTTAGTCTCTAAGGTGCCACAAGTACTCCTTTTCTTTTTGGAAAAAAGTAGTTAAATAACAGAGGATTTAGCTACATGATAAATTTACGCCTGTGTAATCTAAGAGGTGAATTAAGCTAAACGGACAAAGACTCTTAATTCAAAATAAGTGTGTCCATACAGACATTTGTACTGGTTTAACTAAACTGGTTTAAAAATTGATTTTAAATTGAACCAGTGCAGCTTCCCTGTGTAGACAAGGCATAACCGTGGTTGCATAGTGTAATTACAACCTGGAAAAAGTACAGTATGCTATGACAGTGGGGTATTACGTTTTATTCTGAAAAGTGAACAGTATAGTACATCTTATTCAGCAGAAAAATGTTCAGAAACGGATGCATTCATTGGTGTGATGAGCTGGAAAAATGTGCATCTTCCTAAGTAAATGGCAACTGCTTCCCACCCAAGTCTGAAAGGAAGATAATTATTTCTTTGCTGTTAAATCAGTTTAAAATAATAGGATTAAAGCTGTTTGACCCTTGCCTTGCTCTGCAAGTAAAGAATTTAAAAATTAGACTATTTATCCCTTGCAAATTGAAAAATTATTTTCGCAGAGGAATCTGCGCAAGCCTAATAAACAGTTAGCAAGAAACATATTTATCACGGTTGGTCTTGAACTGAACCATGGACTTTGCTAGTGAGTTCTTCCTTTCACATGTTGCTTGAGGCATGCCACACAGTACTCATGAGACAGCTCACATTCTCTTTGTTGTGTATTCTTTTCTAATCAGCGAGGTGGCAAGCAGAAGAAAAAAACAACTTGGATGCAAGGATATACTCCAGGTCTGTTGTGAAAAGGGTTGAAATGATCTTCTCTAGATTGCCAGGTTGCTAAAAGTTAAGTAACCTAGAATGTTTTAAGAGAGAGATTTCTGAGTAAAAAAAAAAATTTTTTTAAGCAGAGTGTTACTGCAAAGCACCAGTGCACAGCTAGTATAAAGGAAGATATTTGTGCATTAATCTAGTTCCTGGGCTACCAAAGTTGTCTGGGCAGAAATCTTAATGTAAGAAGAGGGTGGGAATACTAGAAGATGAGAAACTTGATAATTACCACATTTTAGAATTCTTTCTCCAGTCAAAACAATGAGGAGTCCTTGTGGCACCCTAGAGACTAACACATTTATTTGGGATAAGTTTTCATGGGCTAAAACCCACTTCATCAGATGCATGGAGTGAAAAATACAGTAAGCAGAAAATATATATATATAATTTAGCACATGAAAAGATGGGAGTTGCCTTACCAAGTGGGGGGTCAGTGCTAATGAGCCAATTCAATTAAGGTGGAAGTGGCCTATTCTCAACAGTTGACAAGAAGGGGTGAATACCAAGGGAGGGAAAATTACTCTTTCACACGTGCCTCTCTCTCTGTGTGTGCGTGCGTGTGTGTGTATGTAATATATATATCTAATGTTTCCATGAACAGTTAGGTTCTGTTTATGAAGGGAATTCGTTGCCAATAAAGAATGAGAGAGTAACCTAAAAAAAGAATACAGTTGCTTGTATGTTGCACGTGTTAGATATGAAATGATGTTTATATTCACTGGGTTGGCAGAGAAAGTAAAGATTTATTCCATTGCCTTTTAAAATCAATAATATTGATAGTAGTATTTTGAAATACACCCTAACAACTCTATTTTATACAGTGTGCTGTACAGTTATCTCTAATTACTGAAACAGAAGGGGCTGGATTCCAGTCAAGGTTAGTCGACAGCTGTTGCTTGGGTCTCATGAGCAGGAGAGCTGGTACTTTGATCTTGTGAGGGGTGAAAACACAAAAAATGACGGTTAATTCCCAAGGACGGCAATATCCATTTAAAAAAAAGCCTAATCATCTAGGGAGCAAAAAGTCATTTCATCCAGGGAAAGATATTGGATCCTTACTGCAGTGCCCTCTGTGAAGCTTTATTCGACACCTTTAAATATTGTGAAAGGCATAAGGCCGCCATTCAACAAGGTGCTTAAACATTAGATTGTAAATTCCTTGGGGCAGGGACTGTCTTTTGCTCTGCTCCTCCGTGCTACAATAATACAAACAATAATTAATAGTAATACTGTGTGCCTAACTTTAAGTGTGTGAGTAGTTCCATTGAGCTTGAAGTTCTTGAAGTACCTTACTAACTCAGGGCCTATGTGAGGTTTTTCCATGAAAAGCAGTCACGTCATTTTCTTTCCTTTCAGTGTCTTCACAAACTTCATATTGAATTCTCCTTGCCCCACCTGCCAAATGTCAGTGAAATATTGTTTGTGGAAAGGTAATGCATATTGTGCTCTAGGGTCAGTGGATTTTTCCAGAACTGAAATTCTGGAATAGTCATTTATTTTTCTGTGGTAGGTTGCATAGTGCTGCTGAAATAATAGCTCAGATTTTAAATAAATAACATTGATTTAATACTGCACCTTGCATAAAAGTGCAAATTCTTCCTGTGCTTTTATCAGCCAAGTGGTTCAGGAAACGTAAACTGGGAAAATCAGTACCACTAGGAAGGAAACATGGAGCAGACAAAATGGCTAGAGACACTAAAAGTGGCATAAGATACATAAAGCACAATGTAGACAAATTGTAAAAAATGTCCACTAAATTTGGTTGCCTCTGTTCTTGAGTGTCTAGCCTGACATCCACCTGGAAGCTTGATTTTTTTAGAAAAGCTGAGCACCCACAACTTGAATTTGAAGTTAGTGGGAGTTAAGAATATTTGGCATGCGAAATCGTGGTGCCATTGAAGTCAATGGAAGCTTTGCCACTGACTTTCAGCCAGGCCAGGGTTTCACCCAGCATCCCTGAATATTGGACCTCCTAGATGTCTTAAGTTGGACATCCAAAATGGAGACACCCAGAATTGGAGGTCTCTTCTGGAAATGTATACCTTTCTTGTTAACCAGAGCAACTTACTTTATTAGGTTAGTACTGCTGGGGGGATGGGGTGTGGGCAGAAACCTGTTTAAATTATGTTGCAAAGTCTGTAATTTCTGGCTGAAAAAGTCCTCAAGTTGTGGCTCCTCCTGGTCTGAGTGCGAGGTGGTAGTCAGGAAGCATGGAAGCCAAACATGGTTTCTTGGGCAGGATTTTTTTTGTTTATTCTTCAAACAACACCACCTTTTTGTAACTTGACCCAATTAAAGTTGCATCATTTCTCTCTGTAAGACTTAGCATTTATAGCCAAGTTATTGTGTGGTGCACAAACTAGAAATCTGTGTATGCCTCTGACATATATGACTGCTCCATTTCCCTTGCCAAGCATGAAAACAAAAACACTTAGGCTGATTAGTGAATCTAGCTTAAAGTATATTCATCACTAGCCTAAATTTAAAGCAGCTTGAAAATACAGTGTCAATAAATCAACTGGAATTAACATTGTAAACATGTAAATGAATGGCATTTGACGTGGATCCAGAAACAATTACTATATTGTATAGTATATATGTATAACATTTTAATTACTGTGTAAGCAAAACATTGTAATAGTCAGTCAGTGTCATTAATACAGTGTCTCAATAGGGCACATACTTGTTTTCCACAGGTAGCCTGTATGCTCACAATTGTCCATTCTTTGAACAATTAACTTTAGACTTTGCTGGCTTTGCAGAAGGTTGGTCTGTCGTTAGTGAATTCAAATACATGTTTGGCTAATTTTGTGATTTGTAGAACATATATTTCCCATACAAAGGAAATAAGAGCTGGAATTTTTATCCTGACAGCACATAAGAAAGTATGGGCCATATTTATATTCCATAGTAAAATAAGCTAGATAATCCCCATCCCGAACCTCTTAAAGAAAGTGATCTGCAGATGTGCAATTTACAAACCAAGAGGTAAAACCAATAATAAAAGCTATTTTGGAAATGACTGTGGTCTAAGTGACTAAGTACAAAATCTTATTGGTAATAGGCCTCTTTTTTTTCTTTTCTTGGTACTCTGGGGAAATGTATTTGCTGGTTATAGAAATGATTGTGATGGCCCTCTTCTATGAATGCTATTCTTAACATTTTTATAGTCTCATTTAACTGGAATAAAAAAGCATTAGGCTGTAATCCAGTGAGTAGTATCTGTAATGCAAATGTATGTTTCATCGCTTTATTTTTCCTGTTTATTTTGCCATGGAATAATAGACTGGCAGTATGTCAAATTGCATAGTAGGGAGCTTTATAGTAACAAAAGTTATCCGTTATTTTTCATCTAAAAATAAGTTTGGAACAATGAGCGATAGCATGTGCATTCACCAGATCCCTTCCTCATATGAGTCAGTTGTTTGAATACCAATATGTGGCTGGCCAATAGCATGTGATGCTGATATCCCAACCGATACAGAAACAGGCAGTTTCTAGTTATCAGCATTGATTCATAACTGTCCCAAATACTTTTGGAATAAAGCAGTTTGAATTTCTGTTTTTTTCCTCCTTCTGGGGAAAATATTGCTTGTATGGACATGCACAAAAACCCTGCACTTCAACCTTTGGTAGTTTCTTTCTCTCATCAAAGTGAAGTGAGCACCCCTGGTCTTGAAATTGTTCTTGTGAATGGAGTTGCCAAAGATATTGACAGACACCAAACCACTGTTCCCCAGTCTCATCTAAAAATGATGCAAACCTAAGAAGGTTTCATTTATGAGTAAAAAGTTCAAGTGAAAGTGTACCTAAAGATTTTAAATGGAGCTTACCTTTGGTAAGATTTATTTAAAAAACTCTTGATTCTGAGGTAGGAAGAGGTGTCTGTTTTCTAACCAAATATAGTCCAGTGAGATTTCTGTGTCGCTATCCAGTACATGTCATGGGCTATTATATTAGGTCTAAACCATGGGTACTCAACCTGGGGGCGGGGGGATCAAGATACATGCCCTTGGGATCACAAACTAGTTTCACAAGGTTGGGTACATCTGCCTTTTCTTTATGGCTAGATGTAAATGGTGTACATTTGTCCAGAACTTTTTTTTAAATTTATGTTTTAACATGGGGGCATGGGAGGGAAAATTTTGAGAAATATTTATAATGAAAAAACAAAACAGAGGTGCTGCATTCTAAAGCATATAAGTCAGGTGCACTTAGTAAATGATTTTGAATGCATATGAATGGGTTGCAACAGATTTACAAGAGGTAGCTTTATTTTTCACACCTTTAAATCTGATTCCAAGCCATTACTTGCTGTGTGTGCCAAATTTTGCCTGGTAATCCAGAAATATTCACAATGGGCAATTTAAATGACAGGCTGAAATTTTCCTCCTCCTCTTATGAGAAAACGATTTCAACACAGAAGTGTAAGGGTATACATGTGGGTAAATACTTGTTTTGGCAAATGTTGCAGGTTTGTGTTTGTAAGTCAGACAGTATCCTTTCAGAGGAAATGACAAATCCTACAAAAGTGCATGGTCCCGATTCACCACAGTGTATTACTCCAATTGTACATGGGTGTGACTCTGGCTGATTTCAGCAGAATCACGCTAACATAAAACTAGAGTAATGCAGTGGTGAATCAGGGTGCACAGTTGTATTTATGTAACAGAATTTGTGCTCAAACAGCTTCTTTCACAGCAGTGTTCTCAAATCACTTTCCTGACATTAAGCCTCACAACACTCCCGTAACCTAGGTATTATTCTCGCTATACAGAGGGACGAAGCTAAAGTGGAAAGGATAATGACATGCCCAAGGGAAGGCAGGCAGTCAGTTGCAGATGAGTCCATGCTGTCAATTCTAACCGCTTTACTGTCGCTCTCTGTATATATGTTATGTTTTAGTTAAGTATCAATACAGCCAGATTGTGTAATTCATTTACTGGGGTACTGCTAAATCACACATTACCACAGGGGAAACTTCAGGAGTCTGTTTATGTTGGGAGGCATAATCCCTCCCAGAGTTTTAGCTGCTGCTGGGGAAATATGTTTACTGCACCGTCCTTCAGGGAATATACTCCTTTCTTTGTGATGGCCAGTTTGCAGGCCCAGCATTGGTCCTGGGAGAAGGTTTTCTTGATCCCTTTGTTGAAGTTTGGACCTCTGGTGACAGAGAGAGAAAAGACCCTTTACTTGAGTGGGTAAACCCACTAACCCAGGAACCTATCCTTGCAACAAAGCCCGTTGCCAACTGTGCCCACATATCTATTCAGGGGACGCCATCACAGGGCCTAATAACATCAGCCACACTATGAGAGGCTCGTTCACCTGCACATCCACCAATGTGATATATGCCAGCAATGCCCCTCTGCCATGTACATTGGTCAAACTGGACAGTCTCTATGTAAAAGAGTAAATGGACACAAATCAGATGTCAAGAATTATAACATTCATAAGCCAGTCGGAGAACACTTCAATCTCTCTGGTCATGCGATTACAGACATGAAAGTCGCTATTTTACAACAAAAAAACTTCAAATCCAGACTCCAGCGAGAAACTGCTGAATTGGAATTCATTTGCAAATTGGATACAATTAACTTAGGCTTGAATAGAGACTGGGAGTGGCTCAGTCATTATGCAAGGTAGCCTATTTCCCCTTGTCCCCACCCCCACCCCACCCCCCCCGACGTTCTTGTTAAACCCTGGATTTGTGCTGGAAATGGCCCACCTTGATTATCATATACAATGTAAGGGGAGTGGTCACTTTGGATAAGCTATTACCAGCAGGAGAGTGAGTTTGTGTGTGCGGGGGGTGGGGGGGGGAGAGGGGAGGTGAGAAAACCTGGATTTGTGCTGGAAATGGCCCAACTTGATTATCATACACATTGTATCACTTTAGATAAGCTATTACCAGCAGGAGAGTGGGGTGAGAGGAGGTATTTTTTTCATGCTTTGTGTGTATATAATAAGATCTTCTAAACTTTCCACAGTATGCATCCGATGAAGTGAGCTGTAGCTCACGAAAGCTTATGCTCAAATAAATTGGTTAGTCTCTAAGGTGCCACAAGTACTCCTTTTCTTTTTGCGAATACAGACTAACATGGCTGTTACTCTGAAACCGGTAAAGAGACTGCAATTATGAATGGCTTATAGTGTCTATAGAAAGACACTTAGTGCTCTTCTTTTTCCAGTGTCCTTGCACGGGGGCCAGCATAATCCAGGTGTGTGCGTATGTCTACCCTGGCTCTGTGTATGTGCAGTTTAAAGCAAACAAAAGCGTGAATGTTAAAACGCCACTTAGTGAATTAGAGAAAACAGCCATGCTTCCTAGGCAGCAGCTGTCTGCTAATAATTGAACTGACTGAGCTGACAAGCAGCTGCAGGTGTCAGTTTTATCTTTTGAGCCACTGCTGTCTTCATATCACACTGTCAACAGACAAGACTGTTTCGATCCAAAGGGTATGGGTCTGTATGAAAACAATAAGCATGTATATGAACAGGCAGGGGCTGGCTTTGTGGGGTAGTCGTGTTGGCAGAACCTGTTCTTACTGATGGTGACAAATGTATTTATAGCAATAATGTGTTAGTAGTTAACATAAAAAGGCCTTTGTCCTTTGCATTTGGAGTGCTCCCATTTGTAGTAATGATGAGAAATATTGCACGATGACAAGCCTGTTTTCTTCTAAGTTGCGTCACTCTTGAATCAGAATGAGCATTACACTGATCTATAGGAGAAAAATAACTTTCATGGGAATACTTTGTACAAACAGATACTTTTTTACTTACCTTGTTGTTGGCTCTTACAGAAAAGTTAACAGTGGGAGAAAATCCTATGATAAATGACTATTGTGCTGCAGTACTAAAGTTGGATAGATCTAATGTTATGCAAACCACATGACTTTCAAGTGTCCAGAAACATGGCTGTTCTCAAAGAGGAAAATAAACCTTACCATCCTCCCCTGAAAAGGCAAAATACAATGTGCTCCCAAGTCATCATCTTAGGTCTGATCCTGCCAGGGCTAAACATACTCGAGCACTCAATTCCTTGTAGGAGATGCCCATAGGGTTGGGCTGTTATAGAGCTTTAGGGCCTGATCCAAAGCCCATTGAAGTTGGTGGGTGAGTTTTTCCATTGTCTTCAGTGAGGTTTGGGTTAGGTCTTTAACAATCACTTAGGGCTTGTTTACACTTGAAATGCAACAGCGGCACAGCTGTGCTGCAGCAGTGAGACACTGCCTACACCAGGGGTTCTCAAGCTGTGGGTCAGGAGGTTATTACATTGGGAGTCGTGAACTGTCAACCTCCACCCCAACCCCGCTTTGCCTCCAGCATTTATAATGGTGGTAAATATATAAACAAGTGTTTTTAATTTATAAGGTGGGGGAGGGGGGCGCACTCAGAGGCTTGCTATGTGAAAGGGGTCACCAGTAAAAAAAGTTTGAGAATCACTGGCCTACACCAACGGGAGAGCTTCTTCGTCAGTGTAAGCAATCCACCTCCCCAAGAGACGGTAGCTAGGTCAACAGAAATGTTATTCTGGCAACATAGTGCTGCCTGCGTTGAGGGGGTTAGGTCAACCCAGGTTCATCACTCAAGGGCGTGGATTTTTCACATCTCTGAGCAGCATAGCTGAATCGACCTAACTTTTTAGTCTAGACCAGTCCACCCCTCCCCAACCCCCGTCCATTCTTCTGCCTTTCCTTTGTCACACCCCTTTCCCAGTCCCCCAGTGTAAGCAGAGATTTTGAAATGTCTCAAATACAGTTGACTTAAAGGGTGTGGAAGATCAGTGCCTTCAGGAAAGGTAGAAAATGAAAGCACAGTGGGGTTGCCAGCTCTGGGAAAACCCTTAAATTGGGCTGTAAACTTAAAAACCACTTTGATGTAACTTCATGTATGTTAACCCATAAGGCATAGGACTCAATGGTTTGGCTCCAGCTAGTTTTGCTGACAATAAAGGGAGCATTGTAGTCTAAATATCCCACAATTACAGTTTGAGTAGAAATTGTCAAATATTCACTGGGAAATGATCTTGTTCCATTCTCTTACTTGCCTACTTGGACCAGACCTTTGCTTTGTCTCTTGTTTGGCAAATGTTTCCAAGAAAAATATTTCAATTGAACTAGTTTGTGTTTGTTGCCAATGTACACCCACCTTGTAAAGTCTGAATGTATTTGTTTGTTATAGAGATCACGGGTCTGGTTGCGAGAAAATGGTCAGCATTATCCAAGCACTGTACATTCCTGCGCGGAGGGAGTTGTTGTATTCAGGACAGATTATGGTCAGGTAAGATGCTACTCTTAATCTTTTCTATCACTGTTGAGAAAATAAAGAAGACACCCAATGTTTTAAAAAAGAATTATACAGTGTTAAGACGGCTGATGAACTTTGGGGAATTTGGATACAAATGTTCCTGTTTTTAATAGATCTTCCGGTTGTACTGCTTGTGACTTGGTGTAACTACATTTGTGAGGTTTAAAACTTGATCTTCTTTACAGAAACAAAAATCTAATCCTTATCGACACCAGTTGAAAACTCTGATCTCATATGAGCTATAGTTCGGTGATCCACAGTTCATCTGATACCTGTCCAGTAATTCTGCCTATCCCCACTGCATCTCACCCTGTTTCATCCATTGACAGAGATCACACTCCAATTGTATATTCTCCAATCCTTCAGCAGGTGAACGCAGAGAATTAGATTTTTGTAAGAGTAATCAGAATCCCTCAGAAAACATCTTTGCGTTAGCCTGATACTAAAAAGTAACAATAATAAAACCAAAATGTGTGCTATCATAAGAGAGAACCCTTTATATTTTGGCTTGTTTATATTGGGGCACATGTTAAGTTGGATGTTGAGTGTAGCTTTAAATGTCAAGCTCTTGCATGTTCCTTCTTTACTCTCCATTCTTCTGTACCAGTTTGAGTTGTTGGATGTAGTTCTACCCACTCTGCAGGTGGAAACAGCGCACGAGTTCATTCCAGTGAAATTTTCAAGTTATTTAGGTTTGACTGTTCCTGCTCGATCCATTTGTGTATTGTTGATCCATACCACTTTCCAACCCTTCTGATATTTAAGACTAGATCATCAGTTGGTGTAAAATCTGTCACTTTGCATGGACTGATAATCTAATCAGAAAAATGGAAAGACAGGTCAAGTTAAAGCACTGAAACTGAATTCATGTTTATGGACTAAATTGATTTTCATGTACACCGTGTGTACATATGATACATATATATTTATTTTTAAAATAAAATGCAGGCTGAGTCTGCTATTAGCCATCTGGTTTAATCACAAACCCTACCCAGCTTCTAAAAATAGTAGCCAAAATTTTCAGTCTTGGGTACCTAAAGTTAGACATCTAACAGAGCACTGCAACTCCAGCTGAAGGTAATGGGAGCTGCTGATGCTTGGCACCTCTGAGCCAGTTTTAATTAGTTGTTCTAAAAAGGAATTAGGTGACTGACTTTGACCCCCACAATGAAAAATGTGCCCAGTAGTTATTATGTGAGTATGAACAACTCTTGTGTACACACAATACCTGAAATGTAGTGAGTGTTGCTCTCTTTTCAGCATGTACATCAGGAGTAAGCAAGCTTTTTGGCCCCAGGGCCACGTTGGGGTTGCGAAACTGTATGGAGGGCCAGGTATGGAAGGCTGTGCCTCCCGACACAGCCTGGCCCCTTCCCCCTATCTGCCCCATCCCACTTCCTGCCCCCTGAATGCCCCCCTCAGAACCTCTAACCCATCGACCCCCCCCGCTCCTTGTCCCCTGACTGGCCCCTCCCGGGACCCCTGCTCCTAACTGTCCCCCGGGACCCCACCCCCATCCAACCCCTCTGCTCCCTATCCCCTGACTGCCCCGACCCCTATCCACAACCTCACCCCCAGACAGGCCCCCTGGGACTCCAACTACCACCCCCCCCCCCCGGACCTCCGCCCCATCCAGCCTCCCCCTGCTCCCTGTCCCCTGACTGCCCCAACCCCTATCCACACCCCTGCCCCTAACCGCCCACTGGGACCCCACCTCCTATCCAACCCTCCCTGTCTCCTGACTGCCCCCTGGGATTCCCTGCCCCTTATCCAACCCCTTTGCTCCCTTACCATGCCATTCAGAGTGGCAGGAGCTCGCAGCCCTGCTGCCGGCAGGAGCAGGCAGTGCGGCACACTGAGGCTGCGGGGCAGGGGCGATAGCCGGGAGGGGCTGCGGGCCATAGTTTGCCCACCTCTGGTGTACATATTGAAAGGCTGAACTGCACAGGACTTCAAGCAGGGTTCATGCTGTTACCTTTGTAAAATCTGAATGATTCCATTTCCTGAAGGACCTCTTACTTGATAGTAAATGGCACCTTCAGTGTTTTAACTGTTGTTTTAACAAACACTATTATTTACAGTAGGATGAAACATAGGATATTGGCAACAATCTGCGAAACGATTAAGTAGCATTTAATATAAATAATACAGCCAACAACTTGATTAGGTAGCATATTTTTAGTGCGACAAAGCAATTTACTACACTGAGTAATCCTGGTGTTTTTAGAAGAATGCTTTGGGATTTAGCAGCACCGCACCAGTTGACATTAAGGATGTTGCACAAGTAAATTGTCTTGCACCTATTTGAAAATTTCTCCTTGATGCGTTAACCACTTGTGTGCTGTGTAATGTAACAAATATATGGCTTAAAACAGATTTCCAGTGCTGCCTGTTGTACAGTACCTGGCAGTCACCTTTGAAGTGCTGACAATCCAATGAGACGCTAGAACTTTAAAGGACTACTGCTGCATGGTTAGTCACCTGGGTGTAGAGCTGAGATTTTCAATAGCGCTTATGTCCAATTGAAATTGTATGAGTTTGGTAACTAACTCCTGGGCTCCTTTGAAAATTCCAAGCATGACACTTATGTCTATCAGCAGATTGATTATGGAAGTGTTAAGATCTTTACTGAACTCAGAACTATGTTATTAATCTTGTTTGAGCCCATATCTGCTGCCAGAACTTGCAGGTATTGCCACACTCGCAGTTTTCAGTTGTAGATTCAGTCATTTGAGTGGAATGTGAAGATGTAATCAGGGAAACATTAGGAGGACATATTTCCGGGGGTTGCTCTTGCACCCTTGTTCATTCAAGAGGCTCATGTTATCTTAACTTTAGCATGCTCAGCATAGGAATCTTTCTGTTTGGACTTGAGATCATTGTCACTTTATATTACTGCAATGAGCAATTTGCTATAGCTAAGCCGAAGACAGTGTTTCATTTTTTTCTTCTTTCTTTCCATACTATTCTGAGCATTGGAAACTTATTTTTTAGATGGCACTTAATTGTTCTTTGAAAGAATGTTAATTGAAGTGAATGCTGCTGAATACAAATACCCTTGTGCAGTGTTTGTTACGACATTAAGATGACAGTAAATTACACATCAGGTGGTGGATCCCTCATGGAAAATGCAGTGCACCGCTATTTCTTGAACAGGAAATATTCAGATAGCATTAAACCAGTCATTTAAAATAAGGCTGTTTGATTTATTATAATTGAAATACTGTGGTAGCATCACCCTGCTGCTGTTGTGGTACTTTGTGCATATGCATGGAGACAGTTTGAAACTAGTAGCATCTGGTAGCTTAACTGTAATATGTGGTCCTGGCCATCCCCAAGTTTTTGCATCTGCCCACCCAGTTATTCCAGGTCCACTTTTGGGGACTCCCCTTTTATCACCCTCTCCTCTCTCTTGATTCTTGGTGGAAAGAAAAGTGAGTGTGTGTTGCTTCTTCCATTGCATTGAAATCAGCTGGTAGATGAACTTCCAAAGTGGTTTGAAGACTAGATTGAAGCAGAGATTTATCTGTCTTGTCTGGAATGAGTTAAAAAATTGTGATGAGTGGCAGTTCTAAATTTTATCCCCTTTTTTTTTAAAAGCTTCTATGGGATCTGGGTGCCTTCCAGAGTGGGAGAAACTTCACTGTGATTGTTGTTTTTGTATCAGACCCTTTCCTCTGTTTTGATCTGAGTAATGCTAATTTGTGTGTAGTAGTTGAGGCTGTGCATAATGTTTTGGACGGTGTGTGGAACATCTGTGTATAGTTCTATATAGTATGAGTGTCTCTGTGTATATTACACATACAGAGTATGAGACTTATTCTTCTCTTGGATCCCCATCATATTTCAAAGAGTGCATTACATTTACTGAATCATCTTTATACTTTTGAGTACCTTCATATGCCCTGCTTTGGGGATAAAATATGATATTTTCTCCTTTTAAAAAGCTTTTATTTCTTTAACAATAAAACAGGCATTTCCTCATCTCCACATTCTATAAATTTTAATGGACTTGTGTGAGCTTATAAAATACTCAGCTGAACATGAAGTAAAACCCTAAAAGCACTGCTGTCACTGTAAGCTCCATTTGAAATGGGTGCCTTGGACACACTCAATAAAGAGTATGAATGGCTCCATCTATCAAGATGCCACAAGCAGCTGTTGAAGTTGGACCCTTTCCTATCTATCCTTTTGCACTTCTTCAGATAGTATGGATTTCACTCTTACTATTATTATTACTTTGTTTTATACACAGTAGTGCCTAAAAGCTCTGCCGAAGATTAGGGCCCCATTGTGCTAGAAGCTGTACATAGCCATAGTGTAAAATTAGTCTCTGTCCCAAAGAACTTAAATCTAAACAGATAAATCAAAGGGTGGGAGAAAGATGAACCCAGATCTCTTGAATCCAAGTTCAGTGCTTTAACCACAAGACCATCCTTTCTGTCCTAATCAAGATCCTTTTCCAGTGCTTATATATCAAAGGGCGGGTCCATGTATAAAAGTGCCCAGAACCTTGTATAAACTATATAACAGCGTACTGGGGATTCAGTTTTTAGGTAGCTGTTCTTGTTTGCAGAAGTTATATAATGCATTTGAGATGGATAGCTAGCAGTCTTTCTGAACAATCCCATGAAAAATATAATTTCTGTAACATCCCTTTCCTTTCCCTTCCAGAAGAACTTGCCTATAAGTTTAACAAGACTTGACACAATGCGGGGGACTTGTTCTGGTATGAAGAAACTTGCACAGAGAGTATAAGCTGAATTGATTGCCACAAACAGATTAGCATCTGTGACATTGAAATTGCAGAATGCTTAATTACATACTCCTTTAGTTGACAGAGAGAAACTTTTTAAAATTAAAATACATTCTAAATGGAAGCAGCTGAGATATAATATCCCTAAAACGTAGATTCTTTAAAAACACAGATGGTAAATATCACTAGCAAAGACCTTGTTAGTCAGAACAACGTTCTTTGAATTTGCTTTACAAAGAAGTAATTCATGGTACAGTATTATGTCAGCAAACAGGACATAGCTTAGTATCCTCGGCCTCAAATAAGAGGCACCTGTAAATGGTTTGGTCTGCGTTTTCTATACGTTTAACTTAACGTGGCTCTGCTGGAGTATTTATGCACAGCAAGAAAGGGAAGAACACATATGTTATGTGTTAAACACAACTCAAGTATGTTTTCCACAGGGGTTTGCACCTCCTTTTTTCCTCCTCAGTCTGGGGTTGTAAGGGTTTCTCATGATGAGCTCATTCAGGAAGGTTAGAGCTGGACTTTAACCGAGAGTTTAACTTTTAATATGCTCAAAGAAGTGATGTTCCTACAGTGAAGTTGTTGTGTGATATACCAGGAGAGTTAATGTACACATAATACGTCCATCCAACTAGACAACATTTAAATTAATTAAAACAAATCCCCACAGTGTTACAACAAGCATCTTGAGTCTTATTTTTGTGTAAACGCTCTTTCCTATGCCTCATGTCATCTAATCTTGCGTCATAATTTAGGCCCCTATTTTGCAAACCTATACTACTGGTTGTAATATTAATACACTGAGTAGTCCCTTTAGGTCAGATTCTGCCACCTGTACTCCATGGGGCACACTCAACTGTGTAGGTAGACCCACTGAAGTCATTTGAACAAAATTCTTCTTTGCCTTGATGCCTTCAAAAAACTTGGAGTTAAGCTGTTTGTAGACAGAGACCATTGTCTAGCATGTTGATCAGTATTGTCTCATTGTTTACCTGTACTCCCCGATTTGCTGTCTCTGTCTGTTGTCTCTTACTGAAATTGTAAGCCCATTGGGGCAGGGACTGTCTTTTTGTTCTGTGTTTGTACAGTGCCTAGCACAAAGAGGTCATGGTGCATGACTAGGGTTCCTAGGTGCCATGGTGATATTACTGCTAATAATAATTAATAATTAATAATCATAATACTTACTGAAAATACTGAAGGCAATTGGACTGGTCATCAATAAATGCTGTACTCTGTGTTAATAGTTTGTAGACTCATCCCAACATTCTGAATTCTGCAGATCAGGGATTGTACACTGGTTCGCTTTTTAAAGTGCTATGCCCTCTTATGACACTACATACAAATAAATGCTCAGTAATAATTCCCAAACCATATTTTATTATAACTCCTCAGTTGAACCTGTGTCACTACTGAAGCATGCCCACCAAAAGTCTCTGCTTTTTAACACTCCCTCATGGTGTTCCTTGCATTTGCAAACTTGCTTAGAAAATATGCAGGAATACTTAGGTAACTTTTTTTTCAAAGCTACTTTTGGAGTTAAACTTTGCATAAAGACTGAATGATTATCACTGGTAAGGATTTTTCCAGGATGCTTTCAGTTTAAAAAACTCAATAAAATAATTTGTAAGACTATTGGCTTATACCTTTGTAGTTTTACAACATCTTTCAAATAGCAGATATACACTGTCTATGGGGTAGATTTCAAATTCAGTGGCTTAATTTCAGGAAATCGGATTCCATCTGTCTAAACGTTGTAAAGTTAGGACTAATTCTTTCGTTAGTTGATATTGGGCTCTGCTATAATAATTCTGGTAATGATTCTTGGGTATACTTGCAAAACCTACTGCTGCGGTTATTGGGACCTTGGTTTCCCAGAAGAAAGATAGGGAAGTATTGGGGATGGAGGCAGGGAAAGCACCAAAACTAAGATTGTGTTTTTTAGTACCCTGGTTTTATCTTGTGTTGAGTAATGTATAAATCTTTGTGCAGGATGTCAGAGTTCAGTGTCTTTTGCTCCAAGCATCTGTTGACACCCTTGTAAACAGAGCTAATGACAGTGTTAACTGAGCGACTTCTGGAGATGTATACTTGTGTAAAAATGGGTTAGAGCAGGGGTTCTCAAACTTCATTGCACCGTGACCCCCTTCTTTTACTACGCAACCCCAGGCTGGGGGACCAACACCTGAGCTGCCCGAGTCACTCTGCCCCGGGGCGGGGTGGGGGAGGGAGGTCAAAGCCTGTTCCCCACTGTTACAGATACAGGGGCTGAAGCCCAAGGACTTCAGCCCAGACGGGGCCTGTAACCTGAGCCCTACTGCCCAGGGCTGAAGCCCTTGAGCTTTGGCTTCAACCCCAGACGGTGGGGCTCAGGCTTCGGCCTCAGGCCTCCAGCAAGTCTAAGACAGCCCTGGCAACCCCATTAAAATGGGGTCGTGACCCACTTTGGGGTCCCGATCCACAGTTTGAGAACCGCTGAGTTAAAGCATGCCTTATCCACAGTCAGCAAGTGATTGGTTTTTGTGCAGATACTGTAATGTTCTAGAAACAGCCTCATAGAGTATAAATGCCAAGTTGGCAATAAGCTTTTTAAGTCATCACTTCTCAGCTTGTGGGTCATGACCCACAACGGGTCACCAGAAGTTGTTGGAGTGCAGCGGGGCTGTGTGCATAGTCTTTGTCTAGTGCTTTTTTGAGGCAGATTTGTTTAAACCAATTCAGTCCTCAGATGCCAAAAGTACCTCGTACAGACCATTGTGCTGAATCTCATAGTGCCTCCTGTCAAGCACGTTGTGAACTGTTGCAAAAGATTCTGGGATCCATGTAGCACCTCACTAGTTTGTACACCCTGTAAATGAAACACAAAAAAGCCTGTCTCTCCACATCAGATCTGACAGAATGCTATCACGAGGTCTTGTGGTACTGAGGTGTTCCTTACTGTTACGAATGTACACTTCAGAACACTTTCTCTGATATACTAATGCAAACTAAATATACTTGCTGAATGAACAAAGTATATTTTGTGATGAATGATCCTTGCCTTTTGAGTACTTTGTTTAGTTACTTGCTAATTTGCAAAATTTGGTAGTTTGCAACGGGCCTCTGTAGCGTGTGTTGTGGAGGTTCTGGTTTATATAAATGCTAAAAGGGAAAATGAAAACATTAAGCACAGCCATTACTTTAAAGCAGTGGTTCTTAACCTGGGGTGCACACACCCTCTGGGGGTGCGAGGCATGCCAGATTTTTTTAGAAGGTAAATAATCGAAAACACAAATTAAGCACAGGCACGTAAGTACAACTACTTTGTTTCATCAAACCTAGTACAACATTATACATTTTTTAACGATTACTGTAATATACAAACAAAAAATATATCTAGGTTTAAAGAACTGACCTACTCCAATGATTTTTGATAAGGGGTGCGAGAACATATTTTGAGAACCTAAGGGGTGCAGGCTGCAGTAAAAGTTAAGAACCACGGCTTTAAAGGAAGATGTGATTCCTTTGTTTGCAGTTGAGCTGATATAGCAACTGTTCAGTTATAGTTTTGAAAGCCAAACCACATGCTCTGTCACTTGTTTTACACCAAGTGTGATGTTTTTACACACCAATATTAAGTCCTTGAAAGCTTGTTCAGGGCTAATTTATCCATAGTGTTTTTATTTGGCCTTGCTCAAGACTAACCTAGTGTTCAGAAAAACAAACCTTGCTGTGTTTGTTCATATCAAAGGCTGAGTGGACACATTCCTACTAAGAAAGAGCAGTATAGTATTTTAATTTGCTCCCTCTACTATGTGCTCATTCCATTATATCCTAATGGGTATTTATTGTAAAATATCATCTACTGAGGCATACATTGCCTTTTCTTTTTCAAAGGCACAGTCTTTTGGTATTTGCCCTCTTTCACTCACCAAAACACTACCCTTGGTTAGTTGCAGGATGGGAGCATCCGGGAAATAGTGTTTAAATAAATTATAGGGAAAATTCTGCTCTGTTACACCTATGCAACTCCATTAGAGCCACTGGGATTGCAGGTTAACTCTCTAATTATAGCAGTATAGACACCCTGTATTTAACCCTGCATGGTCAAAAACGGGAGGGTTTGAAAGAGGTTGAGCCAAAGATTTATAAAGCACACGAATAATCCTGAAAAAAATTAAAATGACCACCGGGTCAAACAAATTGTTTCTTTTGTTTCTTCAAGGGTCGTGTTCTTGACTTACTGTGCATTATTAGGTACTATTTGTTGTAACTGCTGAAATCCATTCTTTTGGTATTAGTGTAGTTATCATTTTTGGAAAAATGAATGTTTTAGTGCAGTATGAATTAAAACTTTCCTCTCACCACTGTGCAATGCAGAAAGTGGTATTTTTAGTCCCTGTGAGATGTCAGTGAGAGCAGTTAATTTCTGAGATGCCTACATAGGGTACTTTTTTGTGTTCTAGAAATTCTTGTCCTACTATGGACCTATGATCTGTCTTGGCTATGTAAACAGTTAAGATGTCAGTCTATTCAGTTGCTTTCTGTAAAGCAAATCTAAACCATCTGTGCTTTTATTATGCCTGCACCAAAGAGAGCAAAACTGCTTTTGTTTTAAGATTAAAGCAGATGTACACAGACTGCCATTTTAATTTTTTTTGTAAGGGTTACAATACATTTCAGCTGTTCACAAAAAAATGGAAAGGAATTCAGGCTACTTTGTTCGTAAAAATCGAGTATTGTGATGAGTAAGCTTGTCAATTCAATTTTTGTAGCACTGTTTCCAGACTCCTTTGGATGTGGAACTGAGTTTATTGTTCAGTGTTATCAGTGCCTTATGAGCATATGGTTTGGGTTAAACAAAATATACATTACTGTGTCCATTTGCAACAGGGACATGCTTCATATTGCTCAGCTGAAGTGTTGTACCATTGGGCCAAATTCTGAGGTTCTTATTCAAATCAAAACTTCTCTTGGCTTGTATGGGAATTCGCCTGAGTAAGAACTGAGTGAAAATGTAAGGATCTCTAATGGCTCCATCCTGCAAAATTCTACTTGCAGGGAGACACTGAGGCTACTTGTTTGAGTAAGGACTCCTTATGTGTAGGGGTTTGCAGGTCTGGCCCAAACGTTTTAAAGAAAAATGTATAAGGAAACTGAATTAGGTAAGTCTTTTTCTTGGGGTCATTTAATTGCATCAACTTTTCAATTAGATAAAAATATATTTTCCCCCCTCTCAGAATAACTTGTCCCAAACATTGTATAATGGCACATTACAAGCTGCATTGTTTGAGCCACTGCTATAGAAAGCTGCTGTTCTGTTTTACTGTCTTTTTTTTTTTTTTATAAGGATTTATACATGCTGGAATGCCATTACTATGTGTGAAAGACAACTACAAGAAATAAGGCTGAAGTTAAGGAAAGAGCTATGTGGCAGGAACTTTACCACCTGTAATCACATAAGAAGTAGCTGCTTTCCTATGAAAAGGAAAGACCAACAATCCTTTTAACACTTAGGCTTGGGTCTCCAATAATTGGCTGTTGAAAAGAATCTGATAGCAAGTACAAGAAACTCAGGAACACTTATGCCGGTAACATGGAATTTATACTTAGTCACCATTCATTAGTGTCAGAGTGAGCCATAGGTATTTCCTCTGTTTTTGTGCTGTTTCTTTTTATTTTGTACATGGTTTCTCAATGTAGCATCACCAAAAAAGACCCAAACTCAATAACATTACAGGTCTGCCCCAATTTTTCTGAAGGTAATGTGTGAAGTTGCTGCTTTTTTTTAACCTCTAGGTGACTGGTTCAAATCCAGCCAAGTGGGTAGTTAAAAATAAATCTGTAAACCATCTGGACCTATGTGAAATGAGTGATCTCAATCCAGTCTTTAGTGAATAGCTATCCAGGTAGTAAAAAATAAACAAACAAAAAACTATGGTCACAGCTGGCATGATTTGGCATGATCGTTGCCAGTTTCAGCAGACAGTTTGTGATGCTGACACCTTCTCTGTGCCTGGTTTGTGGATTAAAAAATGGCTTTGATTTCCACTGTAGGCAATCAGAATGATTTAAAGAACTGAATTAACTTTATAGTGTTTCAAAAGAAATAAGGAATAAAGAAAAGTGGACAGTACATGAGCTCAGCATTCCTTTTCTACACAAATTAGCTTATTTTGTTTATTTAAACTTCCCCCTCAGGACTCTCAATGACATTAATATTCATTATGGTTAATGTACAGATTTTTTTCCTTCAAAATAACCTGATGGATTTTGGAAAGAGAAAATCAAATAACTTTTTGTAGTTTTAAATTTTGCTTTGAACTTATGGAAATAGATATTTATAATGGAAATGCTGTTTGCTACTTGCAGTAACTTTAGTTAGAAATATTTAAGCGAGAGAGAACATATGCTTTTCAGATGTAAAGGTGAGCCCCAAATACATGTGCTTTGGAAAATTTCTAAAGTGACCTTTTATTATTTAATTAAGAATATTAAATTATATCATGAATGAGAGGAATATCTGTGCAATGTTTTTCCCCCAAAGCGTATTGCAACGTGACAGTGAAGTTATTTTGATATGGATATTTTAATTAGCTTCAAAAGAGCTTTGAAGTACTTTTGCGTGTTTGGTTTAACTTATTCAAAACACAGAAAAAGACTTTGAACAAATAGGTCTCCTTTTCCTCCTCTCCATTTTTAGGAATAAGTAAGTCACACTTCATTGCACACAGGTTGGAACTGAGCTAGCTAAACAGACATATTGTATCCAAGCTGATTTATATTAATTATATTGTACTTTAAAATACCTACATTAAAAGCACATTATTAAGATTGCAAAGTCAAGCACTGAAAAGTTAGGAAATACCGTAGTGAAAGTTGACTGATGAAACTTAATTCAACTCCGTTGTGCATATGGATTATGATACAGTCTTCAATTACATGATCAAGTACTATTTTAAACTTCTTCACGTAGTCAGTCCTATATTAAACTCCTCAACATTAGTGTTTTGAAAAGGGTCCTCACTTTGTTTCGAGTAGTATCGTCATCCTTTTGGGGGCCAGGAATAAACACAGAAAGCTTTTAATGCTGGGACAATGGCAGGAATTACATATTGACTGTGATTCACCCTCAAACTAATGCACTAAATGAGGCACGGTCCTGTGGAAAAAAATAGTACGTGGTCATTTCATTAAGGATTGCATCAAAATGCAACAAACCAAGAGATTCAAAGAAATGTAATGTTGCACAGGCAGTAACCTAAATTCTGGCATTTCCTAACTTTTCAGTGCTTGACTTTGCAATCCTAATAATGTTCTTTTAACATAGTTTTTTGTGTGTTTGTAATTCACAGTTTTAAAAAACCCTGAAAAACCAGGAATTCCATCATGTGGCATCCTATTGACACCAGCATGGTTCATCAGCAGGGCTGGAACCTTTAGATTCACCACTCAGACCTCTGCCACTTGAAGTAACTGATAGCAGTAGTAGGTTGTCACCCTCTATCAGAAGAAACACTAGAGGGGGATGAGAAGCTTTGCCAGTGGGTTTCACAAATGTTTGCTGACCACAGAGGAATGGTTTGACTCAGGAGTTTGGGATTCCATTCTAGACTCTGGAGTGGAATGTTCTCAGGTTGGCACAGATCCTATACCCCTTCAAACAAGCATGACCCCTTCTGCCCCATCCCCTCCAACCTGTCCCTGTCTCAGTCCTGTTTCTTTCCTACCGCAGCTGCTCATTCCAGTCTCATTCTCCTCACCTAGCCAGTCCCAGTGTCTACGCCCAGTCTTTTTGCCCAGTGAATCCTCATGTCTCCCCTCCTGACTCCTCGCCCCAGTTTCTCCCCACTCCTGGTTTTCTTGGCCAGCCATTCCCAGTTTTTTCCCTTACTCTAGCTCCTTAACCCCTGTCTCCTTGTCTTGCGAGTCCCAGTTCCCCTCCTCCCAGCTTCTCATCCAATCTCTCTTCCCCATGACCTCCAGTCACACAGCCCTGTCCACTTTCCCAATCCCCACTGGCTCCCCTGGTTCCTAAATAAAAAGGGGAGGAGGAGCATGACTATCAGATTTTTTCAAAATTGTTGAACCGGAGCTGCTTGGTTTGATGCTTCCTGAACAGAGATATACTTAAACTGGACCCCCAACAAGCTAAACAAATGGAAGGTACCCTAAATTCTTAGCTGTTTAAGCTGCTTGAAGGAGCCAAAATCTTTAGTTTCTTAAACTACTTAAGAAACTGTAGAGGTGTAGAGGACTACAGTTGAAACTACTTTAGAAGTATGGGATATATCTATGCTTGAATGTTTAGCGGGTTTTAACACGTTAACTGATACAATTGTCAATTATAATGCAGCCACTACCCAAACATTAGTTGCTAATCAGGTTTAACTATAGGCAGTAGCTACAAGAAATACACGAAAGCTCATACTCAAATAAATTGGTTAGTCTCTAAGGTGCCACAAGTACTCCTTTTCTACTTGTTTTATTCAAGCTTGAATAACTAGGAAGTGGTTGATTGTAAACAGTTGACTATTTTAAAACAACAACTACTGCCAAATCAATCTCCAATACAAATTCATTTTGGGTTGAGAGCAAACATGGAAAATATTAACCACAAAGGCTTTCCATCTTGGGAAATTTCTAAGTGAAAAGGACATTTATTATGGAAGATGGAATTCAGCCTTAAGTACAATGGGTGCAAAATTCTGTCCTAAAACCAAGATGCAAACTGAGCTCCTCCACACACCAGTGAGTAAATGGAGATTGCTATCTCATGAAAAAGACAATCTAATCTTCCTCACCATTTTGTGATGCAGGTTTTAAACCTGTGCAAAATTTGCCTTCAGTCCTACTTGCATTAGGAGTGGCTGGCACTGAAAAAATGATTTGGAAGCATAAGTCAGTCATCCGAGGCCCTGGCCTAGCCTACAAATCTACACAACACTGCATGGCTTACTTGGGAGTTCCACACACACAGGGATTGCAGGGTTGGGCCTTGTTTTTACATCAAAAACAGCAAGTCAAACAGTTAAGTTTGTGGCTGAAATGGCTGTCTTCTTTCAGTACGTCTTTTGGATTTATGCATTTTCTTTTGCAGGATAGGTAGATCTAAGGGACAGAATGCTATACGTTTCATGAGAAGACATAACTGCCCTCCTTCGTGTCATATTTACTAAGTCCAAAATGCACTAGGATTATTAAAGTTTTTGAAAGGGTTTGTGGAATAGAAATGTAGACTAAATTCTGGGTACTAACCTGGTAGTTGAAGATTGTCTCTACTGTAATAATTAAACCCTGAACACTTGTAGTTTTGTTGAGTCTGTGTTTCATTTGAAGCTAATTTAGTTTATAGTCTGGTGAGAATAATTCCCTGAAGTCAGTTTTTGTTTAGCATTCCTAGTTTAGTGCCTAGTTACAATGGGAACAGTATAGATAGCGTGTCTATCTACTGAACACGTCCCTGAATATTGACCTACTTCTTGAGTTATACACCTACCAACATGCTTGTCTCCTGGGTGAGTAACAGTTCTGCAGAGCACACTGGGTAAATATTTATATTCTAGTTCCCTCCCACTTGTTAAAATATTCTATTTTTGTATATTTCAGTGAAAAACACGGTGGGTATAAAACTCAGACTGTGGTTTTTGTTTTGAGGGGGTGATGTATTTATTTAACAAAAGCCAACCTAGACACGGCATGTGTTTTCCAAGTCCTGTTTCCACCCAGTTTCACAGCTGTGTTGACAGATTTACTAGGAGGTGATGGACTTTCTCAGGGTCACACAGTGGTTGATTAGAGAGTAGAACTCCAGATCCTGCTGGCTCTGATGCTTTGCTTAGTTACTAGAACATACACCTTCTTCTTTCCAGATTATTGCAACAAATAACTAGTGCTCTACAGTTAATTTATATGAATAAACATTGGCTTGGACTGTATAAGCCCTTACAGCGGGGTTCGTACTGAGGGTCGAAAACTGCTCTCATGGAAGTTTGGTGGGAATTTTGAAAATTATTTCAGTGGGACGTGGCCCTGAACGATCAAAAAGACGAGATGTTTGGCAGCTTTAAATTAAAATAAATAAATAAACATGGTTTTTTAGCTGAACCAAATAAATCTGTGTGTTTTTATTATCATGGTTTCACATTTATATTGTGGACCCAAAGACCCCAATCATGGTTGGGGTTCCAGTGTGCAGAGAGCTGTACCAACACAAGTAAAGAGACAGTCTCACAAAGTACTAGCAGCTGTGATAAAATAGCAGAATGCCCGTTTTGTATAAGAAGCTATTGCTGGTTTGGGGCAATCTCATTCCAAAATAAATTTTTTTTCCGTATTTTGTAATCGGGTAAGGTAGACTCTAGGGAAGAACGTGGCCTTGGGTGACTAAGTGAAGCCAAAATTGGCAATAACCAGTCTTTTCTAAGGAATAAGTCCCTCCTTGGAAAGGGAAGTAGCTTATGGAAGCCAGCATCCCCATGGACAAATTTCATGTTGGTATGACTTTTTAACAGCAGTAATTTCTGAAATGAATGTAACACACTCTGTGGCACATATGCCACTGGAAAGGCCAGCTTCTGCTCCCCCTAAAGTCAATGTGAGTTTTGCCATGGACTTCAGTAGGATCAGGAGTCCCCAGATTTTCCAACATTAAAGGGAAACATCAAATGTTTTATACTCCAAATTTTGCTTATTGTAAAATTAATCATTTTGCAGATGAAGTTTATGCCAAACGTCTTCCTTGTTCACCCAATAACCCATACTCAGATTTATCAGTACAGAATGTTCCATTTCTTAAAAATTATGCTTTTAAATTCAAATATATAGGTTAGATATGAATGAAGTTTTACAGGGAAATACAAGGAAAGAGGATGGAGAACAGTCCGCATTTCTTAAGAGATCTTATACTATAGGAAATTAAAAGCAATTTACAACTATGTAGCTAATATATTGATGCATACAATACATTTCTCTGTCACCACACACACACACACACACACAGTTTTTGCCTGTTTGGAGTTGGCTGTGTAAGACTATACACACACATTCTCCAGACACAATTAGGGCACCTGCTTCTGAAAACTTGGCTACGACTTTTAAAAAGCCCATAAGAACGAGCAGCCCTTTAGATTATTCAATTATTATTTAATCAATCATTTATTAATAGTATATTTTAAACTTTAAAAAAAGTTTTAGCAAGAGTGGAGTGGCCAACAGACCATTCCGTTCTCATTGTTTGGAGTGGGGGATATTTAGAATACCTCTTACACCTTTTTATTTGTATTTCTTATATAATATCAGGAACCTTGTTTACTTGCACCTGTTGATGACACACAGTTTTGGATTTATTTTTGATTGGTCAGTCTTATGGCTGATTTATTCTGACTATAAGAGACGAGGAGATGCTGCTGCTGGAGTCTCGTGTTTATAACCCTTGTCAAAGCAGTCTAGAATATCAAGTGACTTTTCTAACTTTCTTCATAAACTGCAATTGATAAATTACATGTCATTGTGGTTTTGGTTTGGACATGTCTTGTGGTTTTGTTCTTTTCCAGACAGCTCACAGGGCCATGCCCTATCAGTGAAATACAGTGATAGGCACAGGTATTTCTAAAATAATGCCTTGCATTCAGATAATAATTTCCATCCCAAAATAAGCACCCTGCACCTGTCCCAGTGACTTGCAGGATGTGACCTATATGTTCAGGAATACCCCCTCACCACCACTCACTTTGCATCACTGATATGTAGCCAGCCCCAGAGAGAGAAACAGTGAATCTCACCTATACTAACAGTTTAAGACCAGAATTACCCAAATTGAAATTTGACCTGGGGACCGGACATCACACTTCTTTTGTTAAAAGTGCCACGGAATCTCAAAAGACCACAAGGGGTCAAACCTGGGCCATAAGTCACCTGCAAAAGAGGGTACCCTCAGCAGCAGTGTCCTCTAACAGCAACCGGAACATCAGTTCAGTTCTGAGCTATTGGGAATAGTGCGAGCACTACTTCCTGCAGCACTTGGTTTTCCTTTGTGGTCTCCTATCCAGCAGCTGACCCTGTTTAGCTTGTGAGAGCTGATGAGCTTGCAGGTTAGGGTGGTGTGGCTAAATCATAATTGTATGGCTTTCTTTTTAATCTTCACAGTATGCTAAACAGCCATCTATTTCAAAAGCCCATTTCCTCTTTAAGATCAACGAAAGTTTCTGCTACTGCAGCCTCTTTATACATACAATACAATATTCCTGATCCAAATTTTTTTTCCCAGAAACCCAGTGTGATGAATAATTTTTGTTTCAGCACCACATGTGGGTGAAAATAATTGTTTAAGAACAGAATGATGCAGTGCTCCATCTGCGTGAAATACTTACCAAGGCCAAAGCTCAGGTTTCCCGTAGGAAAGTAAATGGATATATCCTGCTAGCATGGAAAAGGTCACACAGATACCCTTACTACCTGTCTTTCTGCCAGTTACATAACCTCCACCCTCCAAAAAAAAAAGCTTAATGCATTTAATAATTCGAGTTTATTGTGGTGTTACCAGCTTCCAGTGGTCTGCTCAGTTGGAAACTTGTTGTGTGGTGGGATCTAAAGCTAATACTTGCTGTACGGGGGGGGACACCAAGAACTCAGAAAAATGGAACAGCAAATTTTGCTATTCGGCACAGTTTTAAAAGTTCATAAATGAAGGACACATTTGAGAGAAGGCTTGGTAGGGAAATCAACTCTATTGTTCAATTACAAATAGCTTTTAAATTTCGTTTTAAAGGAAAGCGTGTACTTGTTACAAGTATTTTGAATCAGAGTAAATGTCTGTTCAGTTTAGGTGGTCTGCAAATGCCCAGAAAATTAAGTTCTGGACCTAAAAATGGAATGTAACAAAATTTTCGATTGCTCCTCTTCCTTATACCCAAAAATCCAAAGTAAAACTGACTAGTGACCACCTCTGGTTTTGCTTTCTATTTCTACTTAATTTTCATTGTTCTTCTGTTCTTACTATAAGTACTTTCCAGGGAAGAGAAAGGGGGAAAATGGGACCAAAGTAATGGAGACACAAACATTTCAAATAAAACTTGTATTAGTCCGTAGTAAATCATTACAAATACACTCCATTACAAGCTGTAAAGTAGCTTATCTGACCTAGTTAATAGCTCACTTGAAACTCACTTGGAACAGAGCTAATTTCTTAGCAGACATATGTTGCTGTACCATGGGCAACATTGGCACTCTCCTTTTAACTTGCAACATACCTGGAGGATATAGAGATTAGTCAACAGGAAGACTTCGGATCTAAGCTATAGTTAGTGAAGAGCTTAGGAATCCTCCAGAACTGTATTGTACACATAGACTATCACCTAATATTAATTGTCTTATGAGAAAAATTGTCGTATGATAATGGGCAAAAAATTTGAGCTCCCTTACAGGCCTCGCCTAGTGGAAGAATCCTCTTTGCAATCCATTATATTAGGTTCACTACTTTTGTGCTGCCAACTCATAGCATTTATACTGGATGTTTTCTAGTTTGCTACTTAGTATTGAACTTACAAAAGTAAAATTTTGTTTACATTCTATTTACCTTGAGGTGACAACTTTTACTACCATTTAGACAGCCATCAGGTTATGAGACCTGGCCAGAGCCTCCACTTGGTACTTTATTATCATGCATACGCTTCAACACTGTGAAATGTTTTGAAACAAGATGGGCTGTTTTAGTCAAAGTGTTTCTGTTGAGTTTTCTGTAAAGAACACAATGCTGTAAAGAATATCTATCTTTGTAACTGTCCAAAACATATTTCAGTACAGATTTGAACCAGATGCCATTTAGTCACTCAAATTTTCACTGTCACTGTTATAGAACACTCTGCTCCTTCTCATCTAAACAACCACATAAACCAGTGCCATACTCAATTGCCTCCTGTTGGAAGCTCCTTGAAAAACCACATCTGCTGGTTGATCCTGTGCTAAAAATATGGTCACTGACAAAAGGAAAAACTCCCTTGGGAGTTCTTTTATAGAGCAATGTCAAGATACTTAGGCTTGTCTACACAGGAAAGCTATACTGGTATAAGCTAAGGTGTGAATCTGAGGTGCTGTGGTTATACAGGTGTAACTTCCTGTTTGGTATAAGAGTACATTTCCAGCCTTTATTTGTTGTTTTGGAAGTGGTTTAAGCTAAGCCAAAAACAAAAGCCACTCTCATTCCAGAATAATTATATCCATATGGCAGTTACACTGGTTTAGCTCCATTGGTTTAAATATAGGGCTATAAATGTAACAGTATAACTGGAAAAATCTCCCACATAGTCTATCTGAAGTAACCTAATCTCTAGAGAAAGGGCTTGACTATGTCAGAAACAGTCCATCTGAAGAAAATATGAATTGTCTTGCTGCTTGTTACATAAAGATGCTACTTAAAGGTAACAGGCAGATTTGTTTATTGCAACGGAGCTTACTTGTGATCTTCTTTGCATGCATTCTCTGACTTAATCTAGATAAAATGTGGCATTTCCAGCATACAGTTTCTTTGATTGTCTCCTACAAATAAGTAGATACACACTTGGAGTTTAATAATAAGGAAACCAGTTAACAGAGCTACATCAATCTAGCAACAGGGAGTATGTATCCCTGATAAGGAATATGAAATTCTGCTAGTGGTTTGAGCACAGGAGTAGGAGTACTGAATTCTCCCTCAGTCTCTGACATGAAAATCTTTCCTGGTCTTGGGCAAGTCACTTAGCTCAAAATTTTCAAACTGGTGCCTGAAGTTAGGCACCTAAATCCACATTTGGGCACTTTGGCTGGGTACTGGGAATTAGCAACTGAACTCACATTCTGGTTAACCAACTAGGCCCCCAGGGAAGGCTTGATTAAGGGGAGGAGTTCGTGATTACTAGAACAGATTGGGGATGGGTTGCGAATGAGCTAGTTAGCCTATTAACAAGGAGACTGGATAAGAGAGCCCAGGAAAGAAATGCAGGAGGGGAGAAGTGAGGAAGAGAGAGAATCAAAGACAGAAAGTGAAAAAGAAAGAAAAGGCTATTAGGGCCTGACAGAAGAGTTTTCTGGAAGGTAACACTTTCCCCTGCTCAGCCTCTCCCCACTTTCTTTGCTCTGTACTTGGAGAAGGGGTAGTAAAGATGGATAACCTTGTAACTACTGTGACCATACTAGTACATAAAAGGTGATGGAGTGAAACCCTGTAAGGGCTGGTCTGCACTGGGAACTTACATTGGCATAGCTACGTTGCTCAGGAGTGTGAAAAATCCACACCGCTGAATGATGTAGTTAAGCCTCCTGAACCCCTAGTGTAGAGAGTGCTAGGTCAACCTACTGCCTCTCGTGGAGGTGGATTACCTACACCGGTGGGAGAATCCCATCGGTGTAGATAGTGTCTGCACTGAAGTGCTGCATGGTGAAGCTGTGCCGCTCTAGCATTTCAAATCTAGACAAGCCCTAAATAAGCTGCGTGGCGATATCTACAAAAGGGAAGGTCTCTGAGCAGTCGGTGTGAAGCAAATAAGGATGGGTGCAGGGGGATGCCGTCACAGGTGCGTAGATTAAGTGACTTATTTTTTCATTCAGAGATGCTAGGCATTGGTAGCTGTGATATCTGTTGGTGCTGAGCACCTCTGAAAACCAGACCCCTTGATTTACATGCCTAACTTTAGGCATCCATGTTTGAAAGCTTGGCTCGTCTCTCTGCCTCCCTTTTGCCTTCTGAAAAAATTGGAATACGTTTCCTACTACACAGTGATGTTGTGAGGATTAACTCAGTTAATGTTTCTGGAGTGCTCTGAAAATAAGTGCAAGTATAATTTTCTTACCTTGGCTCCCATAGCTTTGGCAATAACTATATCATGCATTTTGGGCCCCATCCTGTGAGGTATTGCATGTCTCCTTTAAGGTGCTGAACATTCTCAACCTATATTGACTTAGCTAGGAACTAAAGTCACTCACTGCCTTGAACGTCTGTCGCTTGCTCAACAAATAACACATCAACACCAAAAGGAATAACAGAATCTTTAAATTGATCTTCTTTAAACCTGTCGTAGTGAGGAAGGGCTGATAATTGCCCTTCAAATAAAGTATAACCTGAGTCTGCTCCCCCTAAACTTGGGGAGAGGAATATAATTCAGCAAATCCCTTTGGAAAAACAACACTTCCTGAATTGTTTTCAACTGTAAGAAACATACACTTAAAGAGCATGTTGCTGAAGCACGTTTTGAGTGCGAAAGAGCTTTCAACACAGTTGTTATGAGACCTTTTCTGTAGGATCACAGCATTTATCAAGATTTGAAGTTGGTTTAGGGTTAATCATTAATTAAACAGTACCTGATGATGAGTCAGTTTAGCACTACAAGGTCATTTCACTATGAATTCCTCTTTCCCAAGAGTTGGGGTGGGAGAGAAGGGAGCCGGGACTTGAAATCAAGGATCACTGCGTCATAAGGCTTTCTGCTCACCGAGGAATCATGACCTTCTGTAGCAGTGCCACGGTCCCTGGCTCAAGTCAGTTTTTGTGGAGATGGTTCAAATAAAATATGTACAGAAGGCAGTTAAGTACCCAAGTGCTGTGAATACATGATGTATGGTATCTTTTTCATTTTGAATCACCTCATTTTTTCCCTCAGAGGGGTGGCAAGGATGGCCAAAGACTAGAAAGTACAATCCTTGCCTTGGATCTGGAATTCTCAAGTTTTTGTGAAGAGCAGAGTGGCTGCCAGTGTTGCACTAGACTCATCTACACTTCATTGAATTTGGAGCCAGTCTGTACCATGGTTGATTCCACAGATGGTAATTGCCCACACACAACATATTTGAAGCATGATTGCTTGCTGTGGGGTGAATTGTGTTTTGGCCTTGCTGGTGAGCAGCATTGTAGTACGGTTGCCAAGCTTTTAACATGGTTATGGGATGTTATTGCTAAAGTGTATAGGGGACTGCCTCTCCATGTCTGTATAACAGTGTTAGCCAGTCTTCATATGTCCCGGATATGAAGAGCTCCCCAAATGGCTCCTCTCAGCACTCTGTGCCCCCTGGGTCAGATATCCCACAGCATGTTCTGGTGAGGCACGGTGGTTTGCCCTGTACTTTGATACACAATGGATACCATGGAATCTAATGATTCTGGGATCACTTCCAAGCCCCCTAGCCTTCCAAAGCCTTCCTGTGTTCCCAATGGAGGCTACAAAAGAGTAGAATAATACTGAGCTCAGACTATTTAAAAATTAGTGAAACAAAAGATAGATGTTGTAAGGCTTGTAAAAAGAACATCTCCACATAAGGGAATGGTTTCTGTTGCCCATTTAAGTCAGTAATGTGGGTGGCAAGGGAGAATTTCCGACTTGATACCATAAGATAGTGAGATGGGGAGAAGAGAGTTTTACAGTCTTCTTAAAACAAAGAATTGTAAGCATGCTAGAAACTTCTGGGTTAGACTATCAAACTCAAGAACTGGCTAATGCAGCCAACATCATTAAGTCAATAGAATAATAAAGACGTGGGTAGAATATATATCCAGTGATTAAGCACCTTTGTTCTAAATCATGTAAAGTAAAAGGTGGGTGCGGGAAGCAAATAGTAGTGTGAATTATGGTGAATAAATACTTCCAGTGTGAAATGCCATTAGCTAAAGATTGGGTAGATAAACAAAATGGTATCTAATATAGTCCAACTTTCTTCTAATCTGACTCCGTGACTGCTCCCTAGGAGAATTTTTCAAGGTTAACTTCTTTGCTGTGCTACAGTAGGTGAAGGCAGATGCATTCATCACCTTGGAAGCCTTGTGTATAATGAATACTCAGAACAACTGCTCTGGTGTTTTGTGGTGGAAATCGTTTTGCTTCCCTTCTGTAAGATAAACTAGGTTAATTTTTTTTTTTAAAGTTCCTTGGCTTTCTAGCATTCCACCATAGAGTGGAATAAACAGGGCAGTCATAGCACGGGATGTGCTTTGCTGTCTTAGTATTATTTTATAATATTTCCATTGTTGTGAGAGCGGAGTTTCAGTATTCAACTTGTGAGGACAAAGGTTACCTAAGAGAATCCTTTCCCCTGCATGGTTGTTTTACTTTTATTCCCTACCCTGTCTCATGTTAAAGATGAGACCAACACTAGAAATTGCTATAACTTAAGAGCAAATAGTACACAGGGAAATTGAGAAAAATGCACAGCAGACAAGAGCATATAATATGTAAGATGTTCAAAACAGAACCTACGTTATCCTCCTTCAGGGGATAATCTCATGGAAAGGAAACATTGATACGGTATCGGTTATTATTGGGAAATCTGGATGCATTCCCCTTTGCCATACTCTAGTTTCCAGTTGCATGACTCCTCTACCACCATATTCCAGGCAGGGTTGAATAGGAGGACTGCCTGAATGCATTTATTTGTAATAAATGCTTTTGCTAATTTTCATCAGACAACGCAGTGCAATTCATTTTTGGGTAGCTGAGAGGAGCATGGGAAGGTATGTAAAGAGTAATGTTGTTCATCAAATTAGAAGGTTGTCCATATAAGTGTCTCACAACCTTTGCTGCCGTGCGAGCCCATCAGAAGAGGGTCTGATTTTTATCAGTTTCTTTTAGCTTTAAAGTGTTCTTAGTAACATGCCTGGATAATCTGACCATATTTCCTGTTGAACTCAAATGTAACCCTTGTTATTTAAAAGAATGCAGACAAGGGCTTTCAGGGTCTCATGTGCTGAAGGTTCATCAAGCAAAACTCACAGACAAACAACAATTTTCATACTAAGATTTACAGAAAAATGCTAAGGTTTTTTTCCCCCTCTTTATCACAGATTTTCTTTTTTGTACATATAACTGTCCGCAGTTTTATAAGGCTAAAAAACTCCCTCTATTTAAATCCTCTTTCTTGTCTACCTCTAAGGCCTGGTCTACGCTAGGGCAGGGGATCGATCTAAGTTACACAACTTCAGCTACGTTATTCACGTAGCTGAAGTCGACGTACTTAGACCTACTCACTGCAGTGTCTTCACTGTGATGAATCGACTGCTGCCGCTCCCCTGTCAACTCTGCCTGCGCCTTTCGTGGCGGTGGAGTACAGGAATTGACGGGAGAGCGCTCAGGGGTCGATTTATCGTGTCTAGACTAGACTCGATAAATCAACCCCTGCTGGATTGATTGCTGCCGGCCAATTTGGCAGGTAGTATAGACATATACTAAGAAATACTGTCCTTGGGTGTGTCAGATAGCTATGGGTCATCCTTTGTGCTAAATGTGCCATAGAATCATATAATTTAAGGCTGGAAAGAACCACCAGATCTTCTAGTCTAACCTCATGTATATTACCAGTTGCCCTTGAATTAAGCCCAATAACTTGGATTAGACTAAATTATGCAGGCTTTAGGAGACTAAACTGTTGTGTGCCACTGGCAGAAAACAGAAGGAACTGAGGTGCACTAATGCCCGAGGCCTTTGCAATGGCAGGGAATTGATTTGATGAGATATACCTAGCTAATCCTAGCAAGTGACCCTTGCTTTTCCTATGTACTCTGCATACCAAATTTTATTAGGGTCCCCCAATATGTATACATGCAAATTGGGGTAGCAAGGTGAAAAATTTTCCAGTATTTAATGCAGCTATTGCTTGTGCATGTAAAAACTGGCTAGTTGTACAAATGAATGCGTAAAAACAACGAGGAGTCTTTGTGGCACCTTAGAGACTAACAGATTTATTTGGGCATAAACTTTTGTGGGCTAAAACCCACTTCATCAGATTCATGGAGTGAAAAATACAGTAGGCAGGTATATATATTACAGCACATGAAAAGATGAGAGTTGTTTTACCAAGTGCGGGATCAGTGCTAACAGGACCAATTCAATCAAGGTGGAAGTGACCTGTTCCCAACAGTTGATAAGAAGGGGTGAATATCAACAGAGGGAACATTTACTTTTTTTAATTTAAGTAATTTTCCCTCTGTTGATATTCACCCCTTCTTGCAGCAGTGGGTGATAATCTGAACATCTCTTCACATTAGGGTTGTCAACTTTCTAATTGCACAAAACCAAATGCCCCTGCCCTGCCCCTTCTCTGAGGCCCCGCCCCCCACTCACTCCATCACCCCTCCTTCCGTCACTCGCTCTCCTCAATCCTCACTCACTTTAACCGGGCTGGAGCAGGGGGTTGTGGGTTCTGGCTGGGGGTGTGGGCTCTGGGGTGGGGCTGGGGATGAGGGGTTTGGGGTTCAGGAGGGGGCTCTGGAATGGGGGCAAGGGGTTGGGTTGCGGGAGCGGGTCAGGGGTGCGGGCTGTGGCCGGGCGGTGCTTACCTTAGGGGGCTCCCGGAAGCGGCCAGCATGTCTGGCCCTTAAGCGGAGGACCAAGGAGGCTCTGCCTGCCCCCACAGCTCCCATTGGCCACGGTTCCCGGGCAATGGGAGCTGTGGAGCCAGTGCTCAAGGTGGGGGCAGCGTGTGGAGCTCCCGTGGCTGCCACTGCACCTAGGAGCCAGATGTGCCAGCCTCTTCTGGGACCTGCATGGAGCCAGGGCAGGCAGGGAGCCTGCCTTAGCCCCACCGTGCCACCCACTGGACTTTTAGGAGCCCAGTCAGTGGTGCTGACTGGAGCCTCCAGGGTCCCTTTTCGACTGGGCGTTCCGGTCGAAAACTGGATGCCTGGCAACCCTACTCCACATTCTCTTCTTTAAGGGTAACTGCTTTAATGTACCATCTTTCCTGGGTCATTTTTGTTAATTTCTCACAGTCCCTGTGTTTACCAGCAATGCAGTTTGGAGTTGATCTGTGGTCTCTTATTTAGAGATGTGCCAAACCATAGACCAGTGGTCCCAAAACTGTGCGGTGTGACTCCCTAGGGAGACAGCAGCCCCTGAGGTGGGTGTGGAGGGAGCACCGCTCTGTCCTCAGCCCCGCCTGCAGCCTCAGCCCGTGGCCCCAGCCGCGGTTCTGGCTCCAGTCTTCGTCCCTGGCCCCAACTGCTGCCTTGCTTCTGGCCCGGCTTCTGTCCATGGCTCCCGTTGGGGAGCGGGCAGATTACAATGGGGTAAGGGGGGGGCGTGACTTAAAAAATTTGGGGACCACTGCCATAGATCAATAAGAGCGGTGACCCATCCACTGCCAGCTGCATGTAACTTTCAACCTGGACCATCTGAAGTGCTGTCTATGATGAGTGCTGGTCTAAAGCAGGGGTGAGAAACCTACGTCCTGCGGGCCAGATCTGGCCTGCTGCTTAATTTCATCTGGCCTGCGGCAAGTCTCTGCACCGTGGGTTGAAAGCCCCAAGCCTTGGCGCTCCCCCTTGGGGCTGGAGCTGCAAGTGCTGGCTTGCTTGGCTACAGGGGGAAGCTAAGGTTGTCAGTCTGCTGAAAGTCCGGTCGGCTCCATGCAGCTCCTGTAATTGACCGGCATGTCTCTGTGGCCCCTAGGAGCAGGGGCTGTCGGGGAAGCTCCGCGCTCTGCCCCTGCCCCCAACGCCGGCTCCGCAGCTCCCACTGGCTGGGAACCATGGCCAGTGGGAGCGGGCATTGTGCAGAGCCCCCAGGTCCCTCTGCCTAGGGGCCGGGCATGCCGGATGCTTCCAGGAGCAGCGTGGAGCCAGGGCAGGCAGGGAGCCTGTCTTAGCCCCACTGCGCAGCTGACCAGGAGCTGTCTGAGGTAAGCGCTGCCCAGCCAGAGCCCCTATCCCGAACCCCCTGCGCCAAGTCAGAACCCCCTCCTGCACTCTAACTCCCTCCCAGACCCCACATGCCAACCCCTTATCCCCAGCCCCACCCCGGAGCCCGCAATCCCAGCTGGAGCCCTCACTCCCTCCCACATGCCAACCCTGTGCCCCAGCCCGGAGCCCCCCACGCACCCTGAACCCCTCATTTCTGGCCCCACCCTGGAGCCTAGGAGAAGCCCCGAGCCTCCATGCCCCCGTGTGGGGCTATGTGTGGCCCACAGCTGATTTTTTCTGTGGGTCAGTGGCCCCGATAGAAAAAAGGTTCCCCACCGCTGGTCTAAAGGGTGCTTCGGAAACTTCCTCTTAATTTTTTTTTTTTTTTTTTTTTAAATAAACACTAGATTCAAAACCATGAATTCTTTGCTACTTGGACAATTTTATTCAACATTAAAAATGCATTTGATAAGGTTTTAAAGCAGCTTAAACAGCCACATTATAATCCATTTCAGAATAGAAGAGTAACAACTCTGTATATGCTCTTTTGAGAAAGTGCTGGTGCTAAGGGGATACAATAAGGATTTACCCCTCTTTTACTTGTCCTCTCTGCTTCACAGGAGACCAAGATTCGCAGTTCAAATTGTTGATCTAAGCAATCATCAATTTGCTAGTCACATGGGAGTAATGAGCTGACCTATCAAATATAAAGAGCTGTCAGTATTTTTACCAGCCAGCGCAATTTATGTCTGTTTCTACATGCTGGCATGTGTGCGTACACGCAAGGTGGTGACATCCATGGAATAAACATGGTTCTGCAATTTATCACACACTTTTGACCGTTTCACTTACCCTTTGACTGCGAATCCATCTCTTGGGGTATCTAACATTCTGAGCCCCTGAGCAGCTTCAAACAGCTGCCTTTGTTGTTTTTGTTTTTTCAAGTAACCTGCTAGAGAAATCTGCTCCACGATGAGCAATATACAGTCCTGAACCAATGATGTGTTTAAAGTTTGATAGCTTGCAATCCAGCAGGGGTAGAGATTGGAGAGATGGGGTTCATGGCTTTCCAATAGGATGCACAACATTATTTCTAGATGGACAGGGTGGAAGTCGTGACATTGTAAGCTACAGAAAAGCTATTTTAAGTCACTCTATGGGTTTCAATGGTTCTCTTTAAGCCTGATATAATTGGGCTTCTTGTAAGTGAAGTACCTGGTTTTATAGGCAAAGAGATGGGGGAAAAAATTCACTATAAAATTATTTTTCACAATTCAAATTATTATTTGTACTGCGGTAATGCCTGGCTCTAGGGGGCTTAGCCCCGCTATACCAGGTACTGTAGAAGGAGATGGTCCCTGCCCCAAAGAGATTTCATGTTAAGTAAGAGGTTACCATTGCATGTCGAGGAATACATGATGTTGGGATATGAAGATTTATTAGCACTCATTTGGGATGGCCTACATAATTCATTCACTGGTACACCACTTGTGAGTAATGCAACTGTCCTTACCACATGCTGCGAATACTTTTATATTGCACTGCAACATCATGCACCCTGGAAGATCATTCTGAACGAAGCAGGCCTTCTGTGGTTCACTGGCTCATTCAGTGTGCAAACCCTTGACTACAATGTGTTTTAATAGTGTAGTATACAACCAGGGTAACTATGCATGTGTACACTGTGTAGCCTTCCTTCATCTTTTACTCTGGCTGACTGATGGTTGTTAAGAATACCATTGTTAGTCTTACAACTATGCACATGTGCACATAGGCTCATAATTCAGCCCCATCAAAACCAAGAGCTCTCTTCTTCCACAGGGGTTGAATTTCTGTTTTCTATCCTCAGTTGTTAGATCTGTTCAAAACAAGATCTGTGCGACAGTGCTTTTATACTGGGGAATGGGTGTTTTCCCTCCTACTTCCATCATTCTGCAAGACTGCTGAACTGCTTTTGCTCAAATTAGAAACAAAAACAGAGTGTGTGTGTGTGTGTGTGTGTGTGAGAGAGAGAGAGAGAAATCATCCTTGAGCAGATCAGGGACTGGAAAATTTTAGCTCAGTAGCTTTTTTTTATGGGGGTGGGGGTGTGAAACCTGAAAAAGAAGCTCTAATAGAAATTCTTGGGCAACTGCAAATAGCTTTGAGCAGCACACTAGCTATAATGAGTTAGTTAGCATTGCTTTATCCCTGTGCATAGAGGTATGATTTCAGTAGACATGAGTTGGTCGTGCTTTGAGGGTGTGGAATATGGTTTCACAGTCCAAACGAAACATGCTTAGGCCAACTCTTTGCTATTAAGAGACACGTAACTTAGTTTCATGCATGCTCTGGCCTGCCACTTTGGCTCTTACAACAAAGATTTTTCCTACTTTGGTTAAAAGTATAGAGGGGGTAAACTAGCCTTTAATTACGCATGCTGTGTAATATGTGCACATCCCTCTCTGACACAGGTTGACCCTGTAGTGGCTATTTAAAGCAACAAGGCTTGGCTGTGGGTGTGGTTCTGTCAAAATGATCACACGTCAGTGAAGTCGGAAGACTTTTTACAAGAGCAAGAGTGTTGATTATTTCATAATCTCTTCCGTTCCTGTGCCCAGCAGGTGCCTTGTTAATTTTTGTAACAGATTCCTCGTAGTGTGCAGAGTCAAGTCAAATGAAATGAAGCTGGCACAATGACACGAGGCAGCAGTATCAGTGTTGCCAGCCCTTGTGATGAGTGGTGTCTTGCTAAAAGCTGCAGCTGCTGGAATCAAGACACTGCAGAAGAGTCTGTTTTCAGTTGCAGATGAAAGCTTGAAAATGTGAAGTGCATCATAAAGACTCAAAAATCAGAAGGCAAAATGTATTCATTATTAACAGTAAACTTATTATGATTTTAAACTAACCTCATTATTGTGGGGGCCCTGATCTTTGGTTTTTGAATGCTTGGGGTACTACACAAGTCAGTATGGAGTATGTGACTTGTGTAGTAACCTCTTTGGGAAGGCTCGCAATCATCCCATCAGAACATTTTGCAGTCCAAACACTTGTGTTGATTTAGATACTCAGGATATGCAGGTGTTCGGTTTGGGTGATGTCTCTTACTTATGAATGGACATCTGCAGGGCTATGTGGCAGGAGTGAAAAAGGGAGAAACAGCAGCTGGGGTGGAAGGAGACCCTCAGTACATGCCCTATTAGCCAAGAGTTATCTGCTTGGTTGGGTGGATTGAGTCCGCTGACTCAAAGGGTATGTCTTCACTACAGAGTTAAGTTGAGTTCTTACCTGAGTTTCAACCCAATCCTCCCACTGTCTACATTCACAAACCTTTTGCTGGGTTTGGATGTGCTTTAAGCTAGGGCTAGCTGACCTGGCTGGGTGTATAGGTTCTGCTTTCACTTGGGCTTGAATTTGCCCACTTTGCAGTGAAGATACAGTTTTAAATCACTTTAGTGCTGATAATCATCTGATGGCTTGCAACAAATTCCCTGAAGTTGACTGGGAAAAAGTCTTAGAGTGTCTCAACACAAAGAGCCATGTGACTTGCCCCAGACAACCATGAGTGCAGAAACAGTGAGGGTAGAATAACATGGGTGGGACTCTGCTGTCACACCCAGGCTAGGCTAACCCAATGAGCTCACACCTGGAGGCTCATCGCCCAGGCTAACCCTGCAATGAAGACATACCCCAAAGTTCCTCTGTTGGGATGGAGTTGGCAAGGCCCCTCAGAGAAGGAGGTTTGGGAGTTAACACCCCCTTGACAGGAATGGGGCAATTCAGACCTCTCAGAGCTATTATTTGCCTTTTTGCAGACTCAGACAGCCATCATTGCATTGAAGCGTCTGAAGAAGTGGGTTTTTTACCCATGAAAGCTTATGCCCAAATAAATCTGTTAGTCTTTAAGGTGCCACCGGACTCCTTATCATTGCATTGGTTATATTTGGGTAACTTAAAAAAAACAACAACTTTTCTTTGCAACCACGGGCTTTGGATCAGACACTACAGCAAAAGGTGAAATTCTGATGTAATCACATATTTCCGGGACCTGAAGCCTGAGGCAGAGACTGGCAGATTTTCTGTCTCATAAAATAATTAGTCAGCAAAAGGGTTTAGTCATGCTTGATGTTTGGCAAGGGGAAAAACCCTATCTTGTCATAGGACCCACCTATATGTTTGAACGCTGAGTAACAGTAAACTGAGAACTAATTTGGATAAGACTGAAAAAGAGAGCCCTAGAAACTAAGTGGATGCTAATCTGACACTGCCCAAGTTAAAATCCCCTGGACATGTCAGAACAAATGGCAGAAAATGAGTACAGTAACTGAGAGGCCAACACAGCCTCCCATTGGTGGCAATGGGAGTTTTTCCATTGCTTTCAATCACAGCTGGATCAAGTCCTGATCATGGTTTAGTAGGGTTACCAACTATGGCAGTGGTGGGAGGGACCTCTGTGTTGCTGTTTTTTCTTGGATGATCCTTTTCTAAGGGGCTGACTAATTGTTTTAGGCTGGCAGTCAAGATAAGACTTTGCTTTGAAATAACATTCACCTTTGCCATTTCCTAACAAAACCATCATAGACACAGTATTATGTGCTCAGATTAAGGTGACAGATGTTGGGAAAATGCCTTGATTCATATTTGATATGTATCTACGGTTCTGCTTGACAAATACTATATAATGGTGCACGTGCAATCCTGTAAAATATTTGCTTTCTTATATGGTTATCCCTTAGGAATTCATCAGATTTGGGGCTTGATATTCTTTTTACTGTAGTTAGTTAACATTGGGCAGGTACAGTACTTTCTGAGATGGGTACTTTATATTATAGGTGGGTGCCTATCCGTGTTCCCCACTGTCCTAATAGGATTTCTGAGCCCTGAATGAAATGTGTCTTAGGCATATATTAGCATAATAACCACCTGAAAATCTCAAAGTACGACAGTCTGTGAGGGTAGCTGAAATACACTGTCCTACACAAAAGGCAACCCCAATCATGACTCCAGGCAGGCTTCAAACACCATCACAGGGGTTAAGAAGCTAGCCAGTTCCCAATCTCTTGGTCTGAACAAAGGGGCGTAGTGGCAGTTGTTAGGAGAAGGAGCACATTGCCAGAAGTGCATTTGTTTGCCATCACATGTTTGTTGTCAGTGCTGTTTTGAAAAGTGAAACATAAAAAAGATGGGTTCTCTACGGCCAGTTCGACAAAATCTATATGATTTCGGGCTTCATGTACTTTGTTGAACTGCCCAATACAATAATTGCGTTTATATAAGGTACAAAGAACAGGGTCACTACACTTGTTAAGAACCCAGTGACGTTTATACGTACTGGTACAGTTGCATAATTTCCCAAATTTAGGAAAGCTGAACTTGGAAAATAAATCCCATCATCTCTCTTTTTTTACATGCTTGAGGAACAATAGAAATAGCTAATGAAGGTTGACATTTAAAAATAATATCATTCGCGTCTGAGGTAGTGGCTGTTAAAATGAATGGGATAGTTCATACCTCAGAGCCATGTTTCAGGCTCTCACCAAACTCTAGACAGGTGTGTCTGTTTGGAATACACTTGCTTCACATTTTGAAAGGTTATTTTTTTTCTTTGCAAACATAACAACTAGCTATTCCAGGGTGCGCAAACTTTTTGACCTGAGGGCCACATCCGGGTTCTGAAACTGTATGGAGGGCCAGGTAGGAAGGCTGTGCCTCCCCAAACAGTCTGGCTCCCGCTCCCTCCCACTTTCCACCCCCTGACTGCCCTCCTCAGAACCCCTGACCCATCCAACCCTCCCTGCTCCTTGTCCCCTGACCGCCCCCTCCCGGGTCCCCCTGCTCCTAACTGCCCCCCCCCCAGGCTCCCCTATCCAACCCCCCCTACTCCCAGACCCCTGACTGCCCCGACCCCTGTCCACACCCCTGACAGGCCCCACAGGACTCCCACACCTATCCAACCGCCCCTTGCTCCCTGTCCCCTGACTGCCCCCCAGGACCCTCTGCCCCTTATCCAACCACCCCATGCTCAGCCCTCTTACCATGCTGCTCAGAGCACCAGGACTGGTAGCCGCCCCGCCCGGCCGGAGCCAGTCATGCCGCTGCGCCGTGTAGAGCGCTGGGGCAGGCCGTCGGCTCTCTCAGCCATGCTGCCCAGCGGGAGCTTGCAGCCCCGCCACCCAGAGCACTGGTGATGTGGCGAGCTGAGGCTGTGAGGGAGCGGAGGACAGCAGGGGAGGGACCAGGGGCTAGCCTCCCCGGCTGGGAGCTCAAGGTCCAGGCAGGACGGTTCCGCGTGCCGGATGTGGCCCGTGGGCCATAGTTTGCCCACCTCTGAGCTACTCCCTTTTTTTAAACCATGAAAGCTGAGACTTCAGTGTCTGATCTAAAGCCCTTTGAAGTCTATGGGTAGACCCTGGGAACAGGACTCTGGAGATCATTTGAGAAATCTGTCCATACCTCTGTGCCCCATCATGCAGGACTTTTATGTGCCCCACACTTTGGGACACTGGCCTAAACAAAGGTATCTTAAGGATAGACTTGATATTAAGGCTGGAAAGTCACAGTGAAAAGAGAAATTAGGATGAGTTAGAAAGAGTAGTTTTTCGTAGATTTGTCATATAATGTGCTATTTTTGAAAATATATCACAGTCTGCAACCTTCCTTCATTTGGAGAAATGTACACTAGTCCTTTAACGTTCTGCAGGCTCAGTGTGACGGTCTGTAATGAATATATGGGAAAATAAACACCCTACACGTGTGGTTTTTTCTTTTTTTTAAACTCTCAATCATTTGTGAGATGAGTAATTTGAGAGTATTCAGAGGCTGTTGCTAGTACGCGTGTGATACTCAAAATAGGAGAAACAAAGCCAAGATTTAGTGTATATCAGAGAGATTATTATAAAACATACATTTAATCAAAAATACTACATTGAAAAGAACAATAAAATATCACAGTTGAGGACTCGGAAGTAAGGAAACGTGAAAGCTAAGCTTCCATGTGTAGCTTAACTCTCTGTAAAAAGAACAGGAGGACTTGTGGCACCTTAGAGACTAACAAATTTATTTGAGCATAAGCTTTCGTGAGCTACAGCTCACTTCATCGGATGCATGTAGTGGAAAATACAGTGGGGAGATTTTATATACACAGAGAACATGAAACAATGGGTGTTACCATACACACTGTAAGGAGAGTGATCAGGTAAGGTGAACTATTACCAGCAGGAGAGCGGGGGAGGGGGGAACCTTTTGTAGTGATAAGGTGGGACATTTCCAGCAGTTGATAAGTACGTGTGTACATCAATTGTATTTCGTCTTATACCAGGGTATGTCTATACTATAAGTGCTACAGTGGCACAGCTGTAGTGTCTGTAGGTAGATGGAATGGGTTTTTCCATCCCTGTAGTAAATCCACCTCCTCGAGAGGTGGTGGCTAGGTCGATGGAAGAATTCTTCCATTGATCTAGCTGCATCTACAGCGGGGGGGTAAAGGGGGTTTACATTGGTCTAACTGTGTCACACAAGACTTTAAATTTTTCACAGCGATGAGCAATATAGCTAGACCAACCTAAGTATGAAGGGACATATGAATCTTTAGTGCATCTGGCATGTAAATATCTTGCAATGCCAGCTATAACAGTGCCAAGCGAACGCCTGTTCTCTCTTTCAGGTGACATTGTAAACAAGAAGTAGGCAGCATTGTCTCCTGCAAATTGTAACCAACGTTGTTTGTCTGAGGGCATGGCTACACTTGGAGATGTAGAGCACTGTGAGTTAAACCCACCTTCGTAGCGCGCAGTAGGGAAAGCGCTGCAGTCTGTCCACACTGACAGCTGCAAGCTCACTGGCATGGCCACATTTGCAGCACTTGCAGCGGCATTGGGAGCAGTGCATTGTGGGCAGCTATCCCATAGAGCACCTCTTCCTATTCTGGCACTGTGGCTTGTGGGAAGGGGGCGGTGAGTATGCGGGGTATTCTGGGTCCTGTCCCAATGCCCCATGATGCATCGGTTCGCATCACCGGTTCGCATCGGTTCAGACCACATTTGGTGCCATCTTTCAACGTTTTTTGTACCATGCGCTCTTTCTTCCCTTTTGGTCTGCGGGAATGGAGTCTGAACTGCTGAGGAGTATGCTGACGAGTCTCGCCAGCACGTCATGTTTAGCAGTCAAGTTATTCCTTATGATCCAAAGTGACAGTGAGGGCTCCAATGATGATATCGATTAGAGTAACGCATATGATACGAGTTTGCTTGTGGCATTCACGGACATGGTCACCATCGTGGAACGCCGCTTTTGGGCTCGGGAAACAAGCACTGAGTGGTGGGATCACATTGTCATGCAAGTCTGGGATGACGAGCAGTGGCTGCAGAACTTTCGGATGAGAAAAGCCACTTTCATGGGACTGTGTGAGGAGCTCACCCGCACCCTGCGGCGCAAGGACACGAGACTGAGAGCTGCCCTGACAGTGGAGAAGCGGGTGGCTATTGCAATCTGGAAGCTGGCAACTCCAGACAGCTACCGATCAGTTGCTAACCAGTTTGGAGTGGGGAACTTGACCGTTGGAATCGTGTTGATGCAAGTTTGCAAGGCCATTAATCACATCCTGCTCAGAAGAACCATTACTCTGGGTAACGTGCATGACATTGTGGCTGGGTTTGTACAAATGGGTTTCCCTAGCTGCTGAGGGGCGATAGATGGCACGCATTTTCCAATTCTGCCACAGCCCACCTAGCCTCCAAGTACGTTAATTGGAAGGGGTATTTCTCAATGGTTCTCCAGGCGCTTGTGGATCATTTCATTGGCATTTCACTGACATTAACACAGGCTGGCCCAGAAAGGTGCCTGACGCGCACATCTTTCGGAACACTGGCCTGTTCAGGAAGCTGCAAACAGGGTCTTTTTTCCCAGACCAGAAGATCACCGTAGGGAAGTCGAAATGCCCATTGTGATCCTTGGAGACCCCGCTTACCCTTTAATGCTGTGGCTCATGAAACCCTACACAGGGAGCCTTGACAGCAGCAAGGAGAAATTCAACAATAGGCTGAGCCGGTGCAGAATGACTGTGGAATGTGTTTTTGACCATTAAAAGGGCCGCTGGCGCTCTCTGTATGGGAAGCTGGACCTGGCCGATGACAGCATCCCCGCGGTTATATCTGCGTGCTGTACCCTCCATAACATTTGTGAAGGGAAGGGTGAAAGATTCACTCAGGCATGGAACTTGGAGGTTCAACAGCTGGAGGCTGAATTTGAACAGCCAGAGAGCAGGGCTATTAGCGGGGCCCAGCTTGGGGCTGCAAGGATTAGGGATGCCTTGAGGGGGCAATTTGAGGCTGAAAGCCACCAGTAATGTCTGGTGCCCTGCATGGGAGTGAAGTGCAGTGGTTCCAATGTTAGTTGGAATCTGTGTTTGATACGCTGACTTGGAGTGCCTGTTTCTTTCCTGGGCTAAGGTATCTTTTACTTTATGCAATAATAAAGAATGTTTTCAAAGCCAAAAAATCCATTTATTGAAAAGAAAATTCATTTATTGAAAAGAGACGCAACTGCTTGGGAAACAGAAAGGGCAAGGGGGTGGGGAATGGTACAATCACAGATTTGTGTATGTCCTGTCTGGACTGCTGTGCAATGAGTGCTGCACTTCAGGATGGCTATACTGCATGTTGATGGGGGTTTAGTGCAGTGGGTAAGGGTCGTAGTTTTCAGGGCTGGGTGGTGAAGCTCCAGGTGTTGGAGGCAGCTGGTGGCGGCAAGAACCCGGATGTTGGGGAAAGTGGGTTGGAGATGACATAGGGGCACAAGGGAAAGAGTTTTGGGACAAGGGCTGCAGGGGGGCGGGTGCAGAAGTGCTCCGCCTGCATTGCTATGAGCGCCTCTATCGAGTCTGCTTGGCGCTCCATGATGCTTAGTGGCCGCTCCATGCTTTGGTGCCGGCGATCCGCATTCTGCTGGCGGACCCTCCTTTCACTCTCCCGCCACTCCTGCACGTTTTGATTTTCATTACTTGAATGCTGCATTACTTCATGCAACATGTCTTCCTTGCTTCTATGTGGCCTCTTTCTGATTCTTCGGTGTCTTTCAGCCAGTGATAACACGGACGGCTGAGATCTCAAGGTTGCATCTCTGAAGGCAAAATTCAACACTTAACAGAGGCAGCATTGTTGACATCAGACAGAGCAATGATTCCCCCGTACTTAAGGGCAAGCACAGTCTACACAATATTATAATTTCCCCTTCCCAAAGCTGGCGCACGTAACCCACGAGAGCCCCAAAATGGTGAAGCGTGACTGATTGATTGTTTCACAGCTGTACTGTCCTCTGGGTTTCTGTGCCTTGGGGAGAGCCAACAGTGGCAGGGGGCCCCTATACTGAAAGCTGTCCCCACATTTTCCACAGGAGTTCGTCCTGGAAGATATCTCGCTGCTGAGGGTGACCTGGGAAGCAAGGGAGGGTCTTCTACTGCAATGCGGCTTCCTCCCTGACCCATATGCAGCACAGTGGCGCGGACAGGTTAGCCTGACTGGGACAAGGACCACAGTGGCTTTCCCGAGAAACTTGCGCAAGCGCATTGCCCAAGTTCTGGATGAGACCTTTGAAGAGATCACTGAGGCCGATTACCGTGATGTGAGAGCGCACATAAACGCCCTATTCCGCATCTAGGCATGCAGGCAGCCCTAACCCTCCTCACCCCAGGAGCCCGCACCAAATAACTTCCTTCCCAAAATAAAAGCTGCTTACTGGGCCTCCCCTGGTGTTAGTCCTTCCCCAAGCACCAGCCGCCACGACTGGCTACCTTCCTCCTGGCTTGAGAACAGCTCCTGGCTGCATGCATCTAGGGATTCCGGAGTGTCTTCCTCCACCTCAGCACCCTCGCTCCTGCTTTGCTCCTCTTCCTCCTCCTCCTCCCTTGTTGCACTGGCCCCTGAGGTGTCCATGGTGGTTCCTGGAGTGGAGGTGGGGTCACCCCCAAGTATCGCATCCAGCTCTTTGTAGAAACGGCAGGTCACGGGGGCAGCACCAGAGAGGCGGTTTGCCTCGCAGGCTTTGTGGTAGGCATTCCGCAGCTCCTTCACTTTAATCCTGCACTGCAGTGCATCCTGGTCATGGCCCCTTTCCATCATGTCCCTTGATATCTGCCCGAAGATATTGTAATTCCTACAGCTGGAGCGCAGCTGGGACTGGACAGCTTCCTCCTCCCAAACACTGATGAGGTCCAGCAACTCGCCATTGCTCCATACTGGGGCTCTCCTGGTGCGTGGAGGCATGATCACCTGGAAAGATTCTCTGATAGCACTCCATGCCTGGCTGAGCAAACAGGAAGGGATTTTTCAAAATTCCCAGAGAATTTAAATGGTGGGTCTGACGGTTGGTCACCTGAGGGCAGGGCAGTAGAGTTCAAAGTGATGACCAGAGTGGCTACCACAGCCATTGTGGGACACTTCTGGAGGCCGATCAGAGCATACTATAGGACCAGGACGTCCACACTGGCGCCACGGTGCTCCAGCAGGGGTGCAGCAAACATTATTCCACTCGCAGAGGTGGAGTACCAGCAGCGCTGTAGCCGCGGAGTCAGAACGCTCTACGTGCCTTGCCAGTGTGGATGGGTAGTGAGCTAGTGCACCTGGGGCTCCTTTATTGCGCTATAACTCACAAGTGTAGCCAAGGCCTGAGTGATTGGCTGACCACGAAGTAGGACTGAGTGGACTTGTAGGCTCTAAAGTTTTACATAGTTTTATTTTTGAATGCAGTTTTTTTTTTACATAATTCTACATTTGTAAGTTCAACTTTCATGATAAAGAGATTGCACTACAGTACTTGTTGTATGAGGTGAATTGAAAAATAATTTTTTGTTTTTTACAGTGCAAATATTTGTAATCAAAAATAAATGTAAAGTGAGCACTGTACATTTTGTATTCTGTGTTGTAATTGAAATGAATATATTTGAAAATGTAGTAAACATCCAAAAATATTTAAAAGAAATGGTATTCTATTATTTAACAGCACGATTAATCACGATTAATTTTTTAAATCGCTTGACAGCCCTAATAATAATAATAATTATGCATTTACATGAGAACACAATCTTCAATCACATACCTTTCTCAAATAATATAATGTACAATAATAAGCATTTTTGCCTGTTGCAAACCTTAGATTCCTAAGTAACACCTTGCAGTGCTCTTTCATTGCTTATTTTCATTGTTATGATGGTCCAGTGCATTGTAACTTTGGCTTTTTCTCAACTTTTTCAGGTATGTACTTCAGTAATTTAGTCAGCACCCAGGTATTATCTATTTTTTTTTGCAATTAACACCACTTCCTTCCTTTGGTGCAATACAGGGGATGAACTAGTTAACTATAAATCTGATTTACTAGAGTTCACATGTATGGTACAATCTTCTGTGGTTAAAACAACGAGAAGTCCTTGTGGCACCTTAGAGACTAACAAATTTATTGGGGCATAAGCTTTCGTGGGCTAAAACCCACTTCATCAGATGCATGGAGTGAAAAATACAGTAAGCAGTATGTATATTACAGCACATGAAAAGATGGGAGTTACCTTATTAAGTGGGGGGTCAGTGCTAACGAGGCCAATTCAATTGGTTGCAATTCAGAGAATGAGGTAGTTAATGACGTCGCTAAATGAATACTATATGTGCTATGGGATTGAAATTAAATGCTTCAGGGGATAATCCACCATCCTGTCATGCACATTATTGGCCTGGCAATGCTGATGACTGGAAAAAATCCAGCGGCCCCTTCGGCAAAATTTCTCTGGTGGAGAGAAGAAAGGAGGAGGAAGGAGGGAAGCGAAGGTAGTAGAGGGAGGCAGGAGGGAAGTTCATTGTGGGTGGAATGGAGGAGGGACATTGGCATGGGCAGTTGTGGGATTAGTAGCAGTAATGGAACTGCAGTTTGAGTAACTGTGGAAAGTTGGAAGAGCGACTAGCAAGAGGAAGAGGTAGGAAGGAAATTAGGAAGCCAGGCGAGCTACAAAGATCGCTGTGTGAACGGGTCACAGATAACGATGTGAAGTTCTAGGTCATGTATGGTGATACTGGATCACCAGATATCTTCCATGGTCAGGCAGTAACATGTTCGTTAGCCCATAAGCGTATTTAGGGACTAGATCCTGCAGTGGCAGTGCAACGATCTGATGGGACTTTTCCGACTCAGACTTCCATGATTTATGTTCCACACAAAGATGGACGACAAGCCGTCAGGAACAGTATCCCCAATTAATGTCACGGCAAACCTGGTGGCTGAACTTTGTGACTTTGTCCTCACCCATAACTATTTCATATTTGGGGACAATGTATACCTTCAAATCAGCGGCACTGCTATGGGTACCCGCATGGCCCCACAGTATGCCAATGTTTTTATGGCTGACTTAGAACAACGCTTCCTCAGCTCTCGTGCCCTAGTGCCCCTACGCTACTTGCGCTACATTGATGACATCTTCATCATCTGGACCCATGGAAAAGAAGCCCTTGAGGAATTCCACCACGATTTCAACAATTTCCATCCCACCATCAACCTCAGCCTGGACCAGTCCACACAAGAGATCCACTTCCTGGACATTATGGTGCTAATAAGCAATGGTCACATAAACACCACCCTATACCGGAAACCTACTGACTGCTATCTACATGCCTCCAGCTTTCATCCAGACCACCCCACATGATCCATTGTCTACAGCCAAGCTCTACGATACAACCACATTTGCTCCAACCCCTCAGACAGAGACAAACACCTACAAGATCTCTATCAAGCATTCTTACAACTACAGTACCCACCTGCTGAAGTGAAGAAACAGATTGACAGAGCCAGAAGAGTACCCAGAAGTCACCTACTACAGGACAGGCCCAACAAAGAAAATAACAGAACGCCACTAGCCATCACCTTCAACCCTCAACTGAAACCTCTCCAACGCATCATCAAGGATGTACAACCTATCCTGAAGGACGACCCTCACTCTCACAGATCTTGGGAGACAGGCCAGTCTTTGCTTACAGACAGCCCCCCAACCTGAAGCAAATACTCACCAGCAACCACACACCACACAACAGAACCACTAACCCAGGAACCTATCCTTGCAACAAAGCCCATTGCCAACTGTGTCCACATATCTATTTAGGGGACACCATCATAGGGCCTAATCACATCAGCCACACTATCAGAGGCTCGTTCACCTGCACATCCACCAATGTGATATATGCCATCATGTGCCAGCAATGCCCCTCTGCCAAGTACATTGGTCAAACTGGACAGACTCTACATAAAAGAATAAATGGACACAAATCAGACATCAAGAATTATAACATTCAAAAACCAGTTGGAGAACACTTCAATCTCTTTGGTCACTCGATTACAGACCTAAAAGTTGCAATTCTTCAACAAAAAAACTTCAGAAACAGACTCCAGCGAGAGACTGCTGAATTGGAATTAGTTTGCAAACTGGATACAATTAACTTAGGCTTGAATAAAGACTGAGAGTAGATGGGTCATTACGCAAAGTAAAACTATTTCCCCATGTTTATATCCCCCTCCCTCCCCCCACTGTTCCTCAGACGTTCTTGTCAACTGCTGGAAAAGGCCCACCTTGATTATCACTACAAAGGGTTTTCTCCCCCTGCCACTCTCCTGCTGGTAATAGCTCATCTTAAGTGATCACTCTCCTTACAGTGTGCATGATAAACACCCATTTTTTCATGTTCTGTGTGTATATAAATCTCCTCACTGTATTTTCCACTGAATGCATCCGATGAAGTGAGCTGTAGCTCACGAAAGCTTATGTTCAAATAAATTTGTTAGTCTCCAGGGTGCCACAAGTACTCCTTTTCTTTGAGTGTGTTTCGTTTCCATACATGACGGAGGAAGCCTGGGAGCTAGTGCCTGTCAGCACTCTCTTAGGTCAGCCAGTTAGCACTTGGGTCCGTACAGTGTGAAGTTCTCTTGGCACTCGCTGTTCAGTTGTCGTCACTGCTGTGCAGGAGCATGAGACACTTCTTACTTCATCATGTCAAGCAAGGAGGGGCATGTGATCCTTTCACACAGCTACTGTGACATGGGATGTAGTTCTCCCTAGCCAGCCTTTCAGTCGGCATTCTTGATCAAGCAGGCAGTAAAATACGTGCTCAACATCATGGTATTCAGTCACAAATTATGGAAATACAGTGGGACTGGCTTTTAACTACAATTAGATTTTTGTCTCAGTTATTTTTAGTAAAAGTCACAGACAGGTAGTAAACACAAATTCATGGGAGCTGTGCCCTGTCTGTGACTTTTACTACAAATAATGGGGGAGAGAAGGCTTCGGGGGGAAGGAATGACAGCTGGAGCCCAATGGGGAACTGAAAGCCATGGCTCCAGTCCCTGCCGCAGCCACGGGGAGTGTGTGTGGGGGAATAGTCCCAGCCAAAGCCGTGGGGGGGGGGGGGCACACAGCAGTGGCTCCGGCCCCAGCTGAAGCCATGGGGTGGGGCGCACAGCTCCAGCTGAAGCCGCAAGGGGTGGGGGGTACACGGCTCCATCTCCACCCCCACTGCTGATAGCTAAAGCTGAAGTCAGGAGGCCCGGTAAAGTCATGTGACCTCTGTGACTAAATCATATACTGACTCATAACAAATGATCCAGTAAAGTAGAATGGATGTCCTAAATTGTTTCAGTGCACTGAAATGTGCCAGTTGCAACTGTGACTGTGGCAAAGCTCTGCTTAAAATTATTTTATGAGAACCCACTAAAACCCACTATAGTGACTGACGTCACTATAAGAGGCTTTTCCTATACTCAAAAAGAAAAGGAGTACTCGTGGCACCTTAGAGACTAACCAATTTATCTGAGCATAAGCTTTCGTGAGCTACAGCTCACTTCATCGGACGCATTCCGATGAAGTGAGCTGTAGCTCACGAAAGCTCATGCTCAGATAAATTGGTTAGTCTCTAAGGTGCCACAAGTACTCCTTTTCTTTTTGCGAATACAGACTAACACGGCTGCTACTCTGAAACCTTTCCCTTTATTGTGTTCTGTTTTTTTTCTTTCCCAGCCTGCTGATTCTGTCTGCCTCCTGCAATAGCTGAGTGACTGTCACTTTCCAGCCTCTGTTGGAGTGGAGGGCACGCAGCATCTTGCAGGAATGGGCCTTTGTTTTCAAAGTCAATGCTGAGGAAACCCACTTAATTTTTGGAATCATGTGATAACTCATTCAGGAAAATTTCATATGAGGCATTTCCAACAAACCAGCCATGTTCTGTTGCGTTTCACAGTGCAATTACCTACCTTGCTTTCTCCAGATGAACAGTCCCGTGCTGGTCATGCTTGATACTAATGTCATAAATAACAGCATACTGGTGCCACTGCAGTGTGGCTTACTCACTTAATCGCACACCTGCATACAGAGAACCTTTTGTCTCCGGCAGCAGCCATGACTGCATCGTGTTTAGTCTTTGCTCCCCTAGAATGCTGCAAGGTAAATAAGTGTACATAGGATGAGAGTAAAATAGCAGCTTACATAGGTTCAAATTATTTCCTATTCCCCCAGGAAGTATGGAAATGGGGCTGCGAGGAATAATTTGGCGAAGGTGTGAAAGTGGGTTGTATATGGAGTAATCTGCAAATCCTGTCCCATTTCCCCTTACCATTTGTGGGTGTGGAGGGCCCAATCCTGAGGCAGTTCTGCTGCGCAGAGGGGCCATAATGCCAGGAGCCCTTGCAGGAGATGTGCACCATTTACTCACTGCAAATTGCAGTGGGTTCTTTTACACCCACTCAGGATGAGTTCAAGATGGTGCTGGGCTGAGGGAAATTTAGGGACAAGGTCAGTGGAACATCAGAAGTGTCCATTTTCCTCAGCTTATGTAACAGGGCTACTAGAGTCTCAGTGACTACCATGGCTCCGGGGGTACTGTGATGCAGCTGCATCCACAACTGCCCCACAGTTTGTATAAAGGAGGATTCATTTGTCTCAGACCCTGGCAGAACCCACCAAAGCACAACCCACTTTCTGCTTGGATTTGCTTTTGGGGCAAGATTTGCTTGACCATGATGGCCACACAGATGTTAAACACGGAAAAGTTAATTGCACTGAATTTGCCTCCAGATTTTGTTAGTGTAACATTTCACAAAGAGCATCCATTTCCCAGATCCAGAGACAGTCCATTCAATTGCCTGTAATTAAAAAAATTAACCATTCTGAGAATAATTTGTTGCCTCAGCAGAACTGGTGTAACTGACAGGCTGCTAATTGAAGGGGCTTGTTTCAATTTTCATAACAGGGTGCTTTACTCAAATTCTGCCTGGTTTGTTCAATTGAAAATAATCATTGTTTATATTTCATGATCCATTGAGCAAATGTGAATTCAAAGCAAGGCGTTTGATTTGAGCTCTACATTATATTGACAGACAAGTGAGCTCATTCAGTGCCATGTGTTATCTATAAATGTATTTCCCATCTCATGGAATATGAGGTGCAAAGAGTGATGGTTGTGTTCATCTTCCTTCTGTGTGTAACACTGGTTTCTTTCTCTCTACTGGGCTAATCAGTGTGATGCAGTAAAGTGAAGGTAGATAGAGGTAGATGGAGTATTTCTGCTACTTTTGTGACTTAGATGGCACAAGAGTGACGGGCTGTGCATTTAGTCACTCCAGCAAACAAGGAAATGAACCAATTATGGGCGTGGCCCAGATTGTTATTCTCCTGATGTTTGTTTGGCCTTGCTTTCTGATTCCACCTCCAACAGCCCCAATTTACTGCAGTTTATTCTGAGGCCCCTTTCCATGATTTATCCACCAAGCACTCAGCCCCGGGGTTTGGTCCTGACTCTGCTCCGTGACATGAGGCAAGTCACTTCACCTCTCTGTGCCTCTGCTCTTCCTCCCACTCTGTCAGTCTCATCTGGTTATGCATAGTCCCTGCCCCCAAATCTTGCTATGTCTTCCTACGTGCGTGTGCAGTGCCTAGCACAATGGGGGCCCCGATAGCAGATGATGATGAGAGAGGTTTGCTGAGTGCCTTTGTTGTCTATACAAGCAGGCAGGATGACTCTTCATTTGTGCTGTCTCCTGCCTCAAGTTACAAAAAGTTCTGATCAGACGAGCCTGAATGGCAGCTACAAGAGTTTGCCCATGGATCAAAAATCAGGAGATTTCGAAGACGATATAGTTAAGCCGACCTAATCCACAGTGTAGACAGCACTAGGTTGACAGAAGAATTCTTCCATTGACCTAGCTACTGCCTCTTGAGGAGGTGGATTACCTAAAATGATGGGAGAACACCTCTCATCACTGTAATGAGTATGCTGAAGCCTGCAGCTGTGCCACTGTAGTGCTTCAAGCGTAGACAGGTCCTTTGTCTTTTGGCCTCACCTAGTTTGTGAGGTCCTTTAGCCCTTCTCTGAGGTGAATGTTGGGAGCTACATTATTGTTATGTTGGGAGGAGAGGGGGTACTAAAACAATGTAATCTGCTTAAAGGATAAATGCTCTACAAAACGTGGGGTTTGTTTATCAATTAAGCCATTTTTGTTGTGCGGTTGGGCAAAGGCTGAAACACCTTTCCAAATAAATTTTATTCATTGAGGGCAAGATTGTCGCTTGTCCTTTGGTGCTCCAGACAATAGGTCTGAGTGCTCCAGCTCCTGCCCCTCAGCCCAGATCACCACTCTGAGCATTAGGGGGAGAGTCAGTGGGTGGGGTGGGGTCAGGGTATGGGCAGAGTCACTGGCTTTATCCATCCCCGGTATACCAGTCAGTGGAGCTGGGTGGATGCAAGAGAAGGGATTCTGCTGTAAAGGGCTGTACCAAAGTATTTCCTCTCCCCAGAAATAAGGGGGGAAACCAGGGGAAAAATTGTGACTCTGAGTCCCAATTGGTTCTCAGGGTTTCATTTTTGGATCAATGCAGCTCTGTACCTCCTTTACTAGGGCTAATAGCAATGTCTCAGTCTAGGCTTTATATAATCAACACAGTTGAGGAGAAGACGTTCCCACCCAAGGATCTTTCAGCCTGAATTAGACTATCAATCCAAAGGGCTAAATTATTTAACTGAAAAAATTCATTCATTGGTGGTACACCAGTGGTGGATTTGCCCACGTAATATACCAGATCATAGGCGCCAACTTCTCCTGGTGCTGGTGTGTGCTCGCCCCGCTCTGGCTTCACCCTTGCCCTGCCCCATTTCAACCCCTTCCCCAAAGACCCCGCCCCAACTCTGCCCCTTCCCTGCCCCATTGGACTCCTTCCAGAAATCCCCACCCTGGCCCCGCCTCTTCGCCACCTCCTCTCCTGAGCGCACCGCATTCCTGCTCCTCCCCCCTTCCTCCCACAGCTTGTTATGCCATGAAACAGTTGTTTTGTGGTGGCAAGCGCTGGGAGGAGAAGCTGGGACGCGGTGTGCTCAGGGGAGGAGGTGAGGTGAGCTGGGGCGGGGAGCTTGGCTGCACCAGTTTTTCCCCGTAGGTGCTCCGGGGCTGCGCCTATGTATAAGATAACCAGAGAATGGCCTGAACTCAAAACATTGTAGTTTTTTTTCCCCCTCTGAACACATTGTGTTTGTGTTGGTGGATTGTCTTTGGAAGGCTCTGCGGGAGGCAGTGTGTTTGAAGGAGTGTGACTAGAGAGAGGGTGGTCATTTAGAGCACAGGGAAGTGGCTAGGAAGAAGGCACAATGATGAGTCTGAGAAGAATCCAAAAGGGGCGCCCAGGAGGGAGACTTGGGAGGAGCATAGACAATGGTAGGCATAGGAAGAAATTAGAGTAAGGATGTAGGCGGGGCAGAACTGAGCAGAGCCTTGGAGGCCAAGGTAGTCAGAAGAGGATCTGCCTGGCGATGACACATTCGTAACAGAAGAGGGGCAAAAGATTTTAATAGCAGTGTTATGGCTGGAGCAGGGGAAGATTAGATAACTTTTCTGCGAGCGTCTGAAGTGACTGGTAGGTGTTAATGAACCAGAAAACCCAAGTCTGGAAAGTGGAATCCACTCCTTGTCATCCGTTGCTTTCCCTGCCCTAGAGAGGGAAGACTGAAACGATAAGTGGAGCTACTGAAGGGGATCAAGAGGAGCTGATGGCAGGGGAGGGGTTGATGGGTATTTCCTGTGAAAGTTGCCTGACCCAGTGCCGAGAGAAGCTGGCATCTGGGCTTGTATGAGGAAACTGTTAGAGGTGGTAAGGAGGAGCTGGTAGCTGGGATGGGAGGAGGCTACCCAGGGCAGAAGGAGCTGGTAGCTGGGATGGGAGGAGGCTACCCAGGGCAGATAAGGATGAAGGGCTTTGAAATCCTGAAGCAGGTGGAGGGAGCGATCATCAAAGGCAAGGACAAAACAGGGAGCAAGGCAGCAATGTGACAAGAATTGCTGGAAAAAATAGATGAGTTCCAGGTGATACATGCACATTACCACACTTGTTGGGGCAAAGACCAATGTCCATCACAATGGTGCAGGGGCCCATTTAGGAGGAAGAAATATCCTTTTCTTGTTCACCAAACAGTGCTTGTTGGTTGCCTTCAGCGGAAAAAGTGACTGGAAAAAATGGAGGTAGAAAAAGAACGTTTACTCACTTTCTTGTAACTGTTGCTCTTCGAGATGTGCTGCTCACGTCCATTCCAGTTAGGTATGTGCGCGCCGCAAGCACAGTCATCAGAAAGTTTTTCCCCAGCAGCACCTGTCAGGTTGGCTGTGGCGTCCCCTGGAACGGTACCTCCATAGCTCTCTCTCTATGACCCTGCTGACCCAGCGCCTCCTCAGTTCGTTCTTGCTGGCTAGTCTGGCAGAGGGGGAGGCGGGTGGGTTTGAAATGGATATGAGCAACACATCTCAAAGAACGGTTACAAGAAGGTGAGTAACCGTTCTTTTTTCTTCTAGTGATTGCTCATATCGATTCCAATTAGGTGACTTCCAAGCCTTACCTGGGTGGTAGGGTCGGAGTTATGGAATTGCTGATTGGAGCACCACTCTGCCGAAAGCTGCATCATCTCTGGCATGCTGGATGATGGCGTAATGAGAGGTAAACATATGCACCAAGGACCAAGTTGCTGCCTTGCAGATTTCTCAGATTGGGATTTGGGCCAGGAATGCTGCCGATGAGGCCTGTGCCCTTGTGGAGCGTGCTGTAAGTGCTGGAGCTGGGATTTTTGGCTAACTCGTAGCACGTGCAGATGCAGGATGTGATCCAGGAAGATATTCTTTGTGACGTACCAGGAGTCCTTTCATCCAGTTAGCCACTGCTACGAATAGCTAGTTCGACTTTCTGAATGGCTTAGTGCATTTGATGTAGAAGGCTAGCACCCGCCGAACATCCAGAGAGTGGGGCCTCTGCTTGAGGTTACTGGCATGAGGCCTAGGAAAGAAGATGAGCAGGTATATGTTTTGACTCGTGTGAAAAAGTGATGCAACCTTAGGCCAGGTGAGGCACCTTATCCTTTTGGAAGACCATGTAAGGTGGGTCAGAGGTGAGGGCCTCCAACTCAGACACCCTTCTTGCTGAGGTAATGGCGACCAGAAAAGCTACCTTGTACGCTAGATAGAGGAGGGAGCAAATCACTAGCAGTTCAAACAGGGACCCCATTACTTTGGAGAGGACCAAGTTAAGGTCCTGCACAGGAACTGGCTGTCTAATTTGGGGATGGAGGCATTCCAAGCCCTTGAGAAAACATCCCACCATGGGGTTAGCAAATACGGAGCATCCAGATACTCCTGGGTGGAAGGCCGAAATAGCAGTGGGGTGTATCTTGATGGACGACGCTGCCAGGCCTTTTTGTTTTAGGTGTAGGAGGTGCTCTAGGATGAGTGGTATTGGAGGTGTGTGATGCTGGGCATACCAGCAAGTGAGCCTTTTCCACTTAGCTAGCTACGTGGCCCTGGTGGATGGTTTCCTCCTGTCAAGTAGGACCTCCCTTACAGGTTCCGAGCACAGAAGTTCCCTGGGGTTTAACTATGAAGCTTCCATGCTGTGAGATGGAGAGACTTGATGTCTGGGTGGAGCAGGCGACCGTGGTCCTGAGTGATCAGGTCGGGGTGGAGTGGCAACGCAATTGGGGTGTCCACTGACCGTTCCAAGAGCATGGTGTACCAGTGTTGTCAAGGCCACGCTGGGGCCACCAGGATTACCTCTGCTCTGTCCCTGCGGACCTTGAGAAGAGCCTTATGCACCAGAGGGAATGGGGGAAAGGCATACCACAGGTGGACTCCACAGGGTAGCAGAAACGCGTTCATGACCGAGCCTGGACTGTGATTCTGGAAGGAGGAGAACATCGGGCACTTCGTGTTGCTGCGGGTGGCAAATGGTTTGACCTGGGGAAACCCCCGCCTTTGGAAGATGGAGTGTATGACATCCGGACAGATGGACCAATCATGATTGTGGAACAATCTGCTGAGGTGGTCTGCCAGGTTGTTCTGAGCCCCTGGGAGATAGGACGCTTCCAGGTGAATGGAGTGGGCTATGCAGAACTCCCAGAGCCTGAGGGCTTCTCAGCACAAGGGGGAGGAACAGGTTCCACCCTGCTTGTTGATGTAAAACATGGCAGAGGTGTTGTCCATCCATCCGTCCTCACTGCCACACACTGGCCTTGCAGCCAGGCCCAAAAAGTTTGGCATGCTAGGCATACCGCACTGAGCTCTTTGATGTTGATATGAAGGGAGAGCTCATCCTGAGACCAAAGGCTCTGCGTTTGTAGATCTCCCAAATGCACATCCCAACCCAGAGCTGATGCATCTGTTACCAGGGACAAGGAGGGCTGGGGGCTGTTGAAGGAGACTCCTTTGCACACCATCCTAGGGTCAAGCCACCATTGGAGGGACTTGATTATGTGCTCTGGTACCGTCATTACTAAGTCCAGGTTGTTGCGAGTCTGATTGGTGCTGCAAGCCTGATTGGTGCCAAGACTCCGAGCGGCGCCGGGACGCCAAGCGGTATCTTGTCCCTGATGGCACCAAGGGGCGGAGCATTGCAGGCTTTCTGTGGGACAGTACCGCACGCTGTGACAGCGGGGGCTTGGCGCGAAGAGCCGGGGACCACAGTGGTGTCATGTCTATGAGGTCTCTCACAGCCTCAGATGTGTCTGGGGTGGAAGTCAGTTGTACCTTCACCACCACCTGACACGGTGAGTCCAATTGCACCGGACTCTATGGCCCCCTTGCGGGACCAAAGTCGACGGTGCTGGTGCCGGAGTTTTCGGCACTGGGGGCTCCTCCCTGGGACGCACTCCATTGGCCGGTTCCAAGGGATTGGGTCCCGAAGTCGGGGAACCACTCCTCCCTTGTTTCCAGTGCTGCTTCTGACGCAGGGAATGGGACTGTGCCAAGTTATCTCCGACTGTTTCCGCACTGGACCACGGAAGTGCCGTGGTCTTATCTAGAGTCCTTCCACAGTGCCGTCTCCACCACTCCCGGGGCATTACGCACTGATGCACTCGGTGCTGGGTCCTGCCGCGCCGATGCTGGTTGTGGTCAAATGCCGCCTCCATGAGCAACTGCTTCAGTCTAAAGTCCCGCTCCTTCTTGGTTCTTGAGTGAAACCCCTTGCAAATCCTGCACTTATCCGCCTGGTGTGTTTCCCCCAGACACTTTAAGTAAGCGTCATCGCCCGTTGGCATAGGCTTGTTGCAGGACTTGCAGAGTTTGACCCCTGGGACTTAGGCATGCCCTGAGTTCCCAGGGACAGCATGGTTGGGTTGAAGGGGAACCCCCAATCCTGACAACGAACTATTAACACTACAGGTTTCAGAGTAGCAGCCGTGTTAGTCTGTATTCGCAAAAAGAAAAGGAGGACTTGTGGCACCTTAGAGACTAATAAATTTATTTGAGCATAAGCTTTCATGAGCTACAGTAACTGAATTCATCCGATGAAGTGAGCTGTAGCTCACGAAAGCTTATGCTCAAATAAATTTGTTTGTCTCTAAGGTGCCACAAGTCCTCCTTTTCTTATTAACACTACACTAACTAAAATAACGAAGGAAAACAAAAACTAAAGTAAATAGAGCTAGGGAAACGTGGAGAGCTTGCTGAGCAAGACGCCACAGTTCCAACAACTGTCATTGGCAGGAAGAGGGAATTGAGAAGGCGCTGGGGTTGGCAGGGTTATATATAGGGCCTATGGAGGCACCACTCCAAGGGGCTCCACAGCCCACCCGACGGGTGCTGCTAGGAGAAAAGCTTTCCGATGACTGTGCACGCGGCACTCGCATACCTAAATGGAATCGATACGAGCAATCACTCGAAGAAGAACTCCATTTTGCAGTTAACCTCAAAAGAAATGAAATTATGGATTACAGCAGCATTTGTTAAAGAAAAACAAGTCTTGGGCCCTATTAGACTGTGTTGTCTGAGGATCATATTGTCCCATATGGTAAAATAAATGTTAATAGAATGGAAGTTGAAGGTCAGGTTTCAAGTGTGAGGGGGAAAATAAGGAGGGGAGGATAAGGAATCAAACCACAATGTTACAGTGGTGTGTAATCTTATTGAAACAAATGCGACAGAAATTTTAAATTCTGCACTTGCAGTTTGCCGGTTCCCTTTTGTGTTAAATTGTTCTGATTACTAAGCACTCCTCTTCATCCCACATTTTAAGTATTTACATTCTATTTGATATAACTAGAAAAGATAAGAGCTACAAAACAATTTTTTTTTAATCTTTGGGTCCTTGAAGGACTTCTGACAACTTAGATTTTTCTCCTTGGGATGTTGCATTCCACAGCTTGTAATGTGAGCTCAAGGCCTCTGTTTCCCACTTGGACTCACGTCTAGAAAGATTTTGTAAGATTTATTACAGTAGGTCTTTTAACTTCTAAACTGAGGGGAAACATGAATGATTACCCTCCATACAGACCAACAGCAGAGAATGCGTAAAGTTATTTTAAAGCGGATGTTCTGGCTGTAAGCAATTTACTGGAATTTCCGTACAAAAAATGTAATGATATTATTTTCTCTCTCAAATTTGCAATATTAAGGCTGAAATTTAAAGGATGTTGTCCAGGGAAAATCCATAACTTTATAAAATAATACAGACATTACCTCTGTTTTCTTTAAATAGAGATAAATTTAATTAACAATTTTATAATCTAATTGTCAGTTATGCTTCTCGTTCACTTCGTGCACCCCACTCAGGGCTCATCCACATGCGACGTTAAACTACTATAGTTATACGAGTATAACTGCCTGTGTAAACACTCTTATTCCTCTATGAGTGCCTTTTTCCGCTTTAGCTAAAACTGCTGCCAAAACAACATACGCTAAATAAAAAAATGGCACTCTCATCAGGATAAGAGTTTCTACCTAGGGACGTATACAGGTATAACTATAGAAGTTTAAATTTATGCCTTACCTTATAGTTGTATAACTTCCCATACAGACATGCCCTCAGTTTGAGCAATGAAAGGGAGACATGTCAGTTTCACTTTGGTTTATAGTTAAATTCATTTTCTGGCTTCCATGCATTAACAAGTTGCTGTAGGTTTTGGGTTGAATACCCTTCAGGGAACTGTTTATTATCAAATATTTCTGTAACAATAACTTCTGTAAAACTCACTTTCTCTGTCCCATACCTCTTTGAATTTTAGATATAAACTACAGTACTTTACAATAACCCTCTAATTGTATAAATTCACATAATTCAAATAAAAGTTCCTAAAAAGAATTTGGTACTGATTTCTTGCACATAAGAATTTCAGTAGGGTCTCCCATAGATGTACATTTCAGATACAAAGAAAGTTGCAGTTTAAGTAGATCAGAATGGCAGTACAGAAAAATGTTCAGCTCCTGTACTTTATCCCGCGTAAAAACACTTCCGTGTATTTCCACACCACAACACAGATGCCAAAAAACAATGGCTTCCTAAATTAAGCCAAAATTTTTGCCTGACATAACACCAGTCTCCAGGCATTAGCCCACTGCCATCATGATAGTAAACTACACCAACACATTAATACCTCTTTTAACCAATTTTCAGTTCAACACTGTCACCAACACCAGAACTGGAGTGGGGGCTTTTTAACAAAAGTAACCTAAATGCGGAATTCATGTTTCCCGGAGATTATTTTTCCCGCCTGCAGAATCGATTCTGCTAGGGAGGTCCTGAAATTACATCTTTTGCCCACCAGGGTCTGCTGTAGCTCCAGAAGAGACAGCAGCTGGCTCACTGCCAGAGCAGCCAGCTGCAAAGAGGGAGGGGGCACTTTGGCCTTGTGTCCCCCTCCTCCACTTGTACAAAGGTTCCAGTGCCCTTGGTCACCACACTAATTGCACACAGTGCTGGATATTTCTGCTAATATGATCAGTGGTGAAATAGTCATAAACAGTGTTGACATTTAAATTGTAACTGCCCACGCCCAGTGGGAGTGCTGGAGTGCTGCATCTGAACCATATGAGGTCCTGCTAGTCAGTGAGTTTTTCCTGTCCCACACTCCATGCTGGGAGGCATAATTGTAGTCACTTTGACTCAAAGCAAGTATAAATAAAAAGAGAACGACAGAATGAGTGAGCGTGTGGAGGTGGGAATGCTACTTGCATGGCATGCAAATAACAGTGATGTCAGCAGAAAACAGAGTGCCCTTAGATTTTTCCGTGAAAACGGTGGTGGTAGGATGGAGTTCTTCAAAAAGTGATCTAGTTGTTTGATACCACATCATGTGGTGATATAGATGGAGAGAGAGGGTACACCTCAAAGTTCCTCATTTGAAGCTTGATTCTATGTCCCTGCACATCCCAAATTTGGGCCCTGGAAGGACCATAGGATTGGGGCCTTAGTGTCTGTACATTGAGTTACAAGTTAATTCCGCTATTATGTTTTTCCATTAGTTCTTGGTTTTAAGGGCCAATTTTTTACTAAAGAGAAATTGACAGACTTAGTGATTTTTTTTTTTTAAAAGTAAATGATTAATGAAAAAAGATTCCTCACTATTTTCTGTAGAGATTAATCACTGTGAAAAATAAAGTGGTATACTGCACATATAGAAATAGGGAGGGGCAAACTGGTGGAGATTTTTAATATTCCTTTAAAAAGTGTCTGTTGAATGATTTTAGTTATAATGTTACACTTCAAATGCATGGCTTTTTTTACTTTCCATAATTCATCAATGAATTTATGAGTAGGTTTAAAAAAAGGCATGATGACTTAAGATAGTGGAACAGCACATTCCAAATGCCAGGGATATATGTAATTCATAAAAGCCTGGCTTCTAATAAGAAAAGGAGTACTTGTGGCACCTTAGAGACTAACCAATTTATTTGAGCATGAGCTTTCGTGAGCTACAGCTCACTTCATCGGATGCATACTGTGGAAACTGCAGCAGACTTTATATACACACAGAGATCATGAAACAATACCTCCTCCCACCCCACTGTCCTGCTGGTAATAGCTTATCTAAAGTGATCATCAAGTTGGGCCATTTCCAGCACAAATACAGGTTTTCTCACCCTCCAACCCCCACACACAAACTCACTCTCCTGCTGGTAATAGCCCATCCAAAGTGACAACTCTTTAGATAAGCTATTACCAGCAGGACAGTGGGGTGGGAGGAGGTATTGTTTCATGATCTCTGTGTGTATATAAAGTCTGCAGCAGTTTCCACGGTATGCATCCGATGAAGTGAGCTGTAGCTCACGAAAGCTCATGCTCAAATAAATTGGTTAGTCTCTAAGGTGCCACAAGTACTCCTTTTCTTTTTGCGAATACAGACTAACACGGCTGTTACTCTGAAACCTGGCTTCTAATAATGTCACAGACCCAGCCCTTATGTTCGATCTTGAACGAAAGGGGTTCTCAAACTTTTTTTCATGGGGTGGACCACATCTTAATAGTGTCTTGACAGCATCCCCCCACCCCTTGAGTACATAACATTCCTGCATCACAGTAATGGCTTATTTGGAAAGTCATTCCTAGGAAACTGTGGGCATTGTGTGGTAGAGTGAACACATTCATGCCCATATCTTTGTACATCCCCTTGAAGTACTTGCATACTATTACTGGATTCCCTTTTCTAGCTGTCTTTTCCTTGGCTGACCAAGTTAAGGTCACAAAATCATTTCTTGTTTGACCTTGCTTCCACTCCCTCAATCATTTCCTGTTGTCTGTACTACTTCCAAAAGTTGGGTATAGTTTTTGCACTCCATACCCAGAACGGTGTATGTTATTTCTTGGGAGGCCTGGCAAATGGAAGGCTTCAGATGGTACTATCCGTGAGTAGTGTTTTTTAAAGAACTGAATGTTGGTCTGCTTTGAAGTGAAATCAGTGGAACTTTACCATTGACTCAGCAGGAGTAAAGTTAGGCCAACAATGAGCATGTTTGAAAATCCTATCTATTGTGTCCTTTGAGTTCTAAATAGAAGTGAGTCAGAAAGCTGAGGCATGGGGCCATCTCATGCCCACTTCTCTTGAAAGCTTTGATGAAATCAGGGCAGATTATCCACTGTTTTAATCTCACCTGTCTTCATTCCCTGTCCCCCTCTCTGCCTATGTCACCCTCTTGCTAATGATAGGTTTCAGAGTAGCAGCTGTGTTAGTCTGTATCCGTAAAAAGAAAAGGAGTACTTGTGGCACCTTAGAGACTAACAAATTTATTTGAGCATAAGCTTTCGTGAGCTACAGCTCATTTCATCGGATGCATTCAGTGGAAAATACAGTAGGGAGATTTATATACACAGAAAACATGAAACAGTGGGTGTTACCATACATACTGTAAGGAGAGTGATCAGGTAAGGTGAGCTATTACCAGCAGGAGAGCTGGGGGGGGGGGGGCGCGGGAGGGACGGAGGGACCTTTTGTAGTGATAACCTTTTGTTGTGATTGAAGTGTTCTTCAGTGTCTCTGGTCACTCAATTACAGACCTAAAAGTGGCAATTCTTCAACAAAAAAACTTCAAAAACAGACTCCAAGGAGAGACTGCTGAATTGGAATTTGGAAACTGGATACAATTAATTTAGGCTTGAATAAAGACTGGGAGTGGATGGGTCATTACGCAAAGTAAAACTATTTCCCCATGTTTATTCCCCCTCCCTCCCCTCCCGCCACTGTTCCTCAGATGTCCTTGTCAACTGCTGGAAATGGCCCACCTTGGTTATCACTACAAAAGGTCCCCCACATCATCCCATCCCCCTCCCCCTGCTGGTAACAGCTCACCTTAAGTGATCACTCTCCTTACAGTGTGTATGGTAACAGCCATTGTTTCATGTTCTCTGTGTACATAAATCTCCCCACAGTATGCCTATGCACTGAATGCATCCGATGAACTGAGCTGTAGCTCATGAAAGTTTATGCTCAAATAAATTTGTTAGTCTCTAAGGTGCCACAAGTACTCCTTTCCTCTTGCTAATTTTAACATTTATCTAATGATCCTTGCTCATCCATGTATCTTAACAACATTCATTATTTGTAGCTGAGAGAGAAGTCTGACATAGGGGCCTGTATTTACCTGCTTCCAGTCATATTTTTTCCCCCTCTCCAAGTTTGGCACTAAACCAGTTTTCCTCAGGTCTTCAGGTGTGTGTGCTCTGTTTTTATCAATCTAATGGTATCTGGGGATTTGGCAGTTCCCTTCTAAATTCCTTTTGAACCCTGAAGTGTTCATGCTTGTTTTTCTTTCATACTTTGTTCCCTCCTGACCATAGTTTAGAAATACCCTTCTCCTCACTATTGTCTGAGCAATAGTCACCTCTATCTTTGCTTTATCTATGGTGTGTTTACCTCTGCAGGCTAGTCATCAAGCATTTCTGAGGTGTCTCTATCCTCACCCAGTGGGGTGCCCTTTACTCTTTTAGTGGGACCTGTTTTCTTCTTGTGTATTTTCAGAGCATTTGTTTCCTTTCCGGTTATTCCACACTCTGTTCCCTTCTATTTTAACCTCTAACTGATTTTCTTGCAAGATTGAACCTTCTGGTTGTATTCCAGTTTTGCTGCCTCTCCCCCCTGCATGATAATTTTCAGACCTCTTACTTTTATTTTACATAAGCTCTCTTCCTTGGGATTTAATTCACAGTCTCCCTATGCATTCAGCATGTACAAATTATCTTCCTGATATATTTATATCTTGAGAGGAAAGCATTTTTGTTGAGTCCTCATTTAGTGCTGTCTTAAATTTTGTTCCAACCTTCCTGTGTGTTTTGTGTGACCCTCCGATACCGCTGCCAGTTCACAGAGGGTGCCAGGTTCTGTATTCTGCCAAAGTCTGATCTTTTAAAGTACAGAAATCTTCTTGCTCATCTTCTCTTAATGTGTTTGCATCGGTTCTGTAACCTGTCATGGTGTTGTGGTCACCCCACCCCGAGGGGTTTCCTGTGCTACAGTATCTCACACTGTGACCTTCTAATTAGTCCTTGCAAGGTTTCAGGTTGTTTTGTTTTTTTCACAGTGGTTTCAATCCTTTATTTATTATTATGCTAATAGTGTTTGTGCTTAACTATTCAGGAACTTCCTGCTCACCTCTGTGACCTGCCGAGATTCCGAGCAAATATGAAGGAAATTGAAATCCCCTAAAAATAAATTCCTCCTTTTAAAAGTGATTTTGTCTATTTCTTTGGCTAGTGCTTGCTCCCTTTACATGACCCATACCTACAGGAAGCTGACTGCAGACGTACTTTTTTTTTGTTTTTTGGCTTCTTAATCCTTCTCAACAGAACCCATTTTGTTTTAATTTCATCTCCTTCCTCTTTGATAGCCTCTGCTCAAGTTGCTCATTTCTCTCATATAATGCTGTCACTCCTCAGTCATTTCCTACCCCTTCCTCCCCTCTTCTTTTTGTCTGTTCCCTGCCCATGATGTTCTTCCTTCTGTCCTGTTCCTTTTGCTATCCCACCATACGTCTTGTATTTATTTATTAGCTTATTAATAAATTTGACCTGTTTGATATCTGTTTGATATTGTGATACAGTTTAAGGTCAGAGGGAACCACCAGATCATCTAGTCCGACCTCCTGCATATCACAGGTCACCAACACCACCCAGTCAGTGTCTGCACACTAAACCCAACAACCAAAATTAGACCAGAGTTTTACAGCCCACAGGAGACTAGACTATTATGTGCCACAGGCAGAGAATAGGAGGGACCAAGGCGCACTAGTGCCCAAGGCCCCAGCAATGGCAAGGAAATTGCGCCTGGCTCTGTTTCCAGATTCTGTTCTTTTGTGTGATTTAGTCTTAGGCAGTGGTGAGCTGGCGGCAGTTCGCACCGGTTCGCTGGAACCTGTTGCGGGACAACCAGTTCTAAAAGGACTTCTAAATTTAACAACTGGCCTAAAGTGGCACCTTACGCGCTGACTCCGTGGGTGCTCCGGAGCTGGAGCACCCATGGGGAAAATTTGGTGGGTGCAGAGCACCCACCGGCAGTGCTTCTCGCCACCCCCAGCTCCAGGTCACCTCACCTCCGCTCCGCCTCTGCCCCCGCCCCTGAGTTACGCTCCACCCTGCTCTGCTTCTCCACTCCCCCTCCCCAGTTTCCCGCGAATCAGCTGTTTGCGCGAGAAGCCTGGGAGGGCTGAAAAGCAATAGGCGGCTTCATGCTCAGGCGCAGGGAGGCTGAGCAGAGATGAGCTGGGGTGGGGGCGGGCCGCCCGTGCCGCAGCAGGTAACACGGGAGCGGGGGGATGCAGGGGAACTGCTCCCTGCCCCAGCTCACCTCTGCCTCCCCCTCTCTGGGCCTGAGCGGGAAGCTGCCGCTTGCTTCTTGGCCCTCCCAGCTTCCCGCGCAAACAGCTGATTCGTGGGAAGTCGGGGGGGCGGGAGGGAGAAGCAGAGCGGGGCAGCGCATTTAGAAGAGGAGGCAGAGCGGAGATGAGCTGGGGCCAGGCGTGGGGCAGGGAGCTGCCGGTGGGTGCTTTGCACCCACCAAATTTTCCCCGAGGGTGCTCCAGCCCTGGAGCACCCACGGAGTCGGCGCCTAAGGCACCACTTTTGATGTGATCAGTGGGGGGAGCCACCGCTTCCCCTGCTCCCCCCCAGCTTCGCTACCCCGCCCTTAGGAGCCAGAGGGACCTGCCGGATGCTTCCTGGGAGCCGCCCCAGGTAAGCACCACCAGGACTCCCCACCTCGCCCCCTGGTAGGTCCCTGTGGTTCTTAGGGGTGGGGCGGGGTGGGCACCCACTACGGTGGCCCACGAGACCCTCCTGCCCAGTTCCGGGGACAGTGAGGGGACAGGGGAGGGGGGTGGATGGGGCAGGGGTCCATGGGGGGGGAGAACGTGGGGGGTTGGATGGCGCAGGAGTTGCGGGGGCAGGCCACAACGCCCTCGTGGGGTGAGGAGGGAACCGGTTGTTAAGATTTTGGCAGCTCATTAGTGGTCTTAGGGACTCTCAAAATGTTTGCAGGCCAAAAATTTGTTGTGACTTCATTTACTTTTCTCTGACCCAGCTTTCCCCCTGCCCATTTCATGGTTCAGATAACTAATTCTTTCCCACCCACCACTGCCTAGTTTAATTTCCTTACCCTCCTATTTAGCCATGCCAAACAACTTCAGCCTTCCCTGATCAAGTGCTTTTCTTGTCTTCTATATCCAACAGTTCTCCCTGCAGAACACTCTCCAGGGCCTCCAGAAGTTGAATCTTCATTTGCCCTCCGTTAACCATGCATCTTCTGGATCAGCCTGGGTCTTTGTGAATGTGCCTGCAGTACTGAGAGGTTTTGAAAGTCTGCCACTTTTGTTAGATTTGTAAAGTTTTCTGAATTCTTCCTTCTTTTCCACACTGTTTGTTCCAATATGAATAATAGCTAGTGGTGGTTCTCATACTTTCTGCCACAAACCTGCATTCCATCCATGTGGTTTTTAACTGGCTTCCCAGAAGGCTTATTATTCTGATAATGATCCTGAATACGGAATTTCTTCAGCGTTGCAACCTGTTTCTGCCTTCTGTTCAGTCTGTAACTGATCTTGGGGTATGTCTACACTACAAAATTAGGTCGAATTTATAGAAGTCGGTTTTGTAGAAAGCGTTTTTATACAATCGATTGTGTGTGTCCCCACACAAATGCTCTAAGTGCATGTAGTTGGCGGAGTGTGTCCACAGTGTGTCCACAGTACCGTCGACTTACGGAGCGTTGCACTGTGGGTGGCTATCCCACAGTTGCCGCAGTCTCCGCCGCCCGTTTGAATTCTGGGTAGAAATCCCAGTGCCTGATGGGGCTAAAACATTGTCGCGAGTGGTTCTGGGTACATATCGTCAGGCCCCCCTTCCCTCCCTCCTTCCGTGAAAGCAAGGGCAGACAATTGTTTCGCTCCTTTTTTCTTGAGTTACCTGTGCGGACGCCATACCACGGCAAGCATGGAGCCCGCTCAGCTCACCGTCACTGTATGTCTCTTGGGTGTTGGCAGACGCGGTACTGCATTGCTACACAGCAGCAGTTGATTGCCTTTTGGCAGCAGACAGTGCAGTATGACTGGTAGCCGTCGTCAATGTAGTCCTGGGTGCTCTTTTAACCGACCTTGATGAGGTCGGGGTGCCTGGGCAAACATGGGAATGACTCAGCCAGGTCATTTCCCTTTTAAGTTTTGTGTCATGGCGATTCACTGTCTTTTAATCAGCAGCCAGCAGAAGACAATGGCCAGCAGTCATACTGCACCGTCTTCTGCCGAGCACCCAGGAGATGACGATGGCTAGCGGTCGTACTGCACAGTCTGCTGTCAGCAAGATGTATAAAGATAGATGAAGTGGCTCAAAACAAGAAATAGACCAGATTTGTTTTGTGTTCATTTTCTCCTCCCTCCCGCCGTGAAATCAATGGCCTGCTAAACCCAGTTTTGAGTTCTATCCTTGAGGTTTTGAGTTCTATCCTTGAGGCGGCCATTCAGTTTCTTGCAAAGCCACCCCCTTTGTTGATTTTAATTCCCTCTAAGCCAACCCTGTAAGCCATGTCGTCAGTCACCCCTTCCTCCGTCAGGGCAACGGCAGACAATGGTTCCGCGCCTTTTTTCTTGTGCAGACGCCATACCACAGCAAGCATGGAGCCCGCTGTGAAAACCAGTTTCATGACTGGCCAGGCTACGGAGTGAAAGTTCTGTTTGTTTCTCCTTGATGAAAGCCCCCGCCCCTTGGTTCACTCTACTTCCTTGTAAGCTAACCACCCTCCCCTCCTCCTTTCGATCACCACTTGCAGAGGCAATAAAGTCATTGTTGCTTCACATTCATGCATTCTTTATTCATTCATCACACAAATAGGGGGATAACTACCAAGGTAGCCCAGGAGGGGTGGTGGAGGAGAGAAAGACAAGACCACACAGCACTTTAAAAGTTTAAAACTTATTGAATGCCAGCCTTCTATTGCTTGGGCAATCCTCTGGGGTGGAGTGGCTGGGTGGCTGGAGGCCCCCCCACCACGTTCTTGGGCGTCTGGGGGAGGAGGCTATGGAACTTGGGGAGGAGGGTGGTTGGTTACACAGGGGCTGTAGCGGCTGTCTGTGCTCCTGCTGCCTTTCCTGCAGCTCAACCATATGCTGGAGCATATTAGTTTGATCCTCCAGGAACCTCAGCATTGAGTCCTGCCTCCTCTCAGCACGCTGCTGCCACCTTTCAGCTTCAGCCCTCTCTTCAGCCCACCACCTCTCCTCCTGGTCATTTTGTGCTTTCCTGCACTCTGACATTGTCTGTCTCCACGCATTCGTCTGTTCTCTGTCAGTATGGGAGGACAGTATGAGCTCAGAGAACATTTCATCGCGAGTGCATTTTTTTCGCCTTCTAATCTTTGCTAGCCTCTGGGAAGGAGAAGATCCTGTGATCCTTGAAACACATGCAGCTGGTGGAGAAAATAAAAGGACAGTGGTATTTAAAAAGACACATTTTTTTAGAACAATGGGTACATTCTTTCACGGTAAACCTTGCTGTTAACATTACCTACATAGCACATGTGCTTTCGTTCCAAGGTCGCATTTTGCCTCCCCCCAGCGCGTGGCTAGCCCCGTGGCTAACAGCAGGGAGCATTTCTGTTCAGCCACAGGCAAACAGCCCAGCAGGAAGAGGCACCTCTGAATGTCCCCTTAAGTAAAGCACCCTATTTCAACCAGGTGATCATGAATGATATCATTCTCCTGAGGATAACACAGAGAGATAAAGAATGCCAGCAAACGTACACTGCAATGCTTTCTTCTACAATGATTCCCAAGTACTTGCTCCTGGCCTGGAGTGGTAAAGTGTCCTACCATGGTGGATGGAATAAGGCTGTCGTCCCCAGAAACCTTTTGAAAAGGCTTTGGGAGTACATCCAGGAGAGCCACGAATGCCAGGGCAAATTAATCATTAAACATACTTGCTTTTAAACCATGTATAGTATTTTAAAAGGTACACTCACCAGAGGTCCCTTCTCCGCCTGGCGGGTCCGGGAGGCAGTCTTGGGTGGGTTCGGGGGATACTGGCTCCAGGTCCAGGGTGAGAAACAGTTCCTAGCTGTTGGGAAAACCGGTTTCTCCACTTGCTTGCTGGGAGCTATCTACAGCTTCATCATCATCATCTTCCTCGTCCCCAAAACCTGCTTCCGTGTTGCCTCCATCTCCATTGAAGGAGTCAAACAACACGGCTGGGGTAGTGGTGGCTGAACCCCCTAAAATGGCATGCAGCTCATCATAGAAGTGGCAAGTTTGGGGCTCTGACCCGGAGTGGCCGTTCGCCTCTCTGGTTTTCTGGTAGACTTGCTTCAGCTCCTTAAGTTTCATGTGGCACTGCTTCGGGTCCCTGTTATGGCCTCTGTCCTTCATGCCCTGGGAGATTTTGACAAATGTTTTGGCATTTCGAAACCTGGAACATTGTTCTGATAGCACAGATTCCTCTCCCCATACAGCAATCAGATCCCGTACCTCCCATTCGGTCCATGCTGGAGCTCTTTTGCAATTCTGGGACTCCATCATGGTCACCTCAGTTGATGAGCTCTGCATGGTCATCTGCAGCTTTCCACGCTGGCCAAACAGGAAATTGAAATTCAAAAGTTCGCTGGCCTTTTCCTGTCTACCTGGTCAGTGCATCTGAGTTGAGAGTGCTGTCCAGAGCGGTTACAATAGAGCACTCTGGGATAGCTCCCGGAGGCCAATACCGTCTAATTGTGTCCACGGTACCCCAAATTCGACCCAGCAAGGCCAATTTCAGCGCTAATCCCCTTGTCGGGGGGAGTAAGGAAATCGATTTTAAGAGTCCTTTAAGTTGGAAAAAAAGGGCTTCATCATGTGGACAGGTGCAGGGTTAAATCGATTTAACACTGCTAAATTCGACCTCAACTCCTAGTGTAGATCAGTGCTTGGTCTCCTTCCTCCCTCTTTCTGTTGCAACGATGATATGGTTTTCACTGTTTTGCTATGTCTAGTAGTGGCAGGCCTCTATTTTTACAGAGTGGCTTCCTATAATTCTGACCATTACTGCACCTGTTCAGCTCCTCATTAAAAGAAATATGTTCAGTGTTTTGCTCTGAAAATATTTGGGTTTTAGAAGCTTTTCTTTTCCTGAGAAGACCTGGCATCTTGCACCGTATTGTTCCAATCTCCAGTAACATGCAATTCGTAGCCCACATAGGCAACTCTGAAATGTTCACAACTAGTTAGACTGCCAGTTGTCACAATTCTTAAGTCAGAAGAAAGCTTTATAAATATTATTTCAGAAGGCTTTGGAAGATTTTTTTCATGTAACACATTATTAAAATTTCTGCATTACCCCAGTGTTTGGATTTCTCAGTTTTTAAGGGTGATTACGTTACCGGTGAATAAGATTGCCAAGTAGAGTTGGCTATATAAATAAAAAAGCAACTCCTACAGAAATTATTTTTATGATATATTCAGTGCCTATAGAAGTTAGCTGCCAGGAATGTGAATTTAAAAAGAAACAGGAAACTGAATTCCAAAGATATTTGATATCCTTGGTAATGATCAGGGCCATCCTTAGGCATACACAACATACGCAGCTGCATAGGGCACCTGAAAATTTGGGGCACCATTGGGCCTAAGGGCATGGCTACACTTGCAGATGTAGAGCGCTTTGAGTTAAACCAGCCTTTGTAGAGCGCAGTAGGGAAAGCGCTGCAGTCTGTCCACACTGACAGCTTCAAGCGCAGTGGTGTGGCCACATTTGCGGCACTTGCAGCGGCATTGGGCGCAGGCGTGGTGCATTATGGGAAGCTATCCCAGAATGCAAGTGACTGCAACGTGCTTTTCAAATGGGGTGGGGTGGGGTGGAGTGTGACAGGGAGTGTGTTGTGTGTATGTGGGGAGAGAGGGAGTGGGTTTTTGGGGGGCTGAGAGCATATCAGCATGCTGTCTTGTAAGTTCAGGCAGCAGCAGACCCCCCTCCCCCAGCCTCTCTCTCTCACACACAGCATTCCACACTAATGGTTGCTTTGTCTCCAAGCAGATAAGCAGCTGGCTGTCAGAAACGGAGGTTTCAAAGGGCATATCCGCATTCCTACAGTGATTCCAAAACAATGACAAGAGCGGCCACTTGACTTAAGGGGATTATGAGACGTTTCGGGAGGCTGATCAGAGCGCAGTAATGCAACACCTCGTCCACACTGGTGCCGCGGCGCTCCAGCGGGGGCGCAGCAAACGTTATTCCACTCGCTGAGGTGGCGTACCAGCAGCGCTGTAGCCGCGGAGTCAGAGGGCTCTACGCGCCTTGCCAGCGTGGACGGGGAGTGAGCTAGTGCGCCCGGGGCTCCTTTATTGTGCTGTAACTCGCAAGTGTAGCCAAGCCCTTGGTGTCCACCCTCCCGGCTTTCCTATCCCTGTTCTGACCCTTCCTGCAGGCCCTCACATCTCGCTGCTGCAGCCTGTTGACTCTTCTTCAGGAGGGGATCTAGTAGTTAAAAGTGAAAAAGTGTTCCAGCCTGCCAGACCTATTAGCACAACATGGAAACTGTTAAAGAGCCTAACCAATTTATCTGAGCATAAGCTTTCGTGAGGTACAGCTCACTTCATCAGATGCATTCAGTGGAAAATACAGTGAGGAGATTTATACACACAGAGAACATGAAAAAATGGGTGTTATCATACACATTGTAAGGAGAGTGATCACTTAAGATGAGCTATTACCAGCAGGAGGGCTTGGGGGGGGGAAGACAAAACGTTTTGTAGTGATAATCAAGGTGGATTATCAACAAGAACGTCTGAGGAACAGTAAGGGGGTGGGGGGAAATAAACATGGGGAAATATTTCATCACTGTATTTTCCACTGAATGCATCCGATGAAGTGAGCTGTAGCTCACGAAAGCTTATGCTCAAATAAATTGGTTAGTCTCTAAGGTGCCACAAGTACTCCTTTTTGGGAACACAGACTAACAGGGCTGCTACTCTGAAACCTCTTAAAGAGCCATTCAAGGGGTAATGGAGCCATTTTACAGGCATTTGCCAAACCCCAGGTATATACTGTCAGTTTCTGAATTTACTGACAAAAACAGTTGTGCATTACTGTAATATTTACTCAGAACATGTGTCTACAGGACCTTCGTTTAATATTTGCTTTAAAAATATTTCATTAGTGAGTTGGTGAAGATTATAAAATCACATCTCTAAATAGTCCTTGCATAGATTTTTAGATGCACAATCATCTTTAGCCTTAAATGCTTAGATCTTCAGACATATAGTTTTTTAAATAAATCCATACAAGGTAATTTACTTGGATCCTGTATGTAAATATCTTCCAAGCAGATCTTTAGAACAGCTATATGGAAAATGCATGAACTTCATTTAATGAGTAAATACTCTAATTGTGTTCCGTCCAATGCATTTTGATCACAGTCTGACACCTGCTCTTGAAAGGCTGTTCCACATAGTACTTAACCTGCACATTAATGTTGGATTAATGACCTAAGATGTCATTGATCCTGATTGTAGAGTACAATGGAAAGATTTAAATGAGCGTTGGACCAAGCCCATAAATATTTACTTTGCTCGCCATGATTGAATCAATCATTTTTTATTTCTGACACTTGTTACTGCAAAACATGTTTCTTTCCCAGTGTAATTTCACTGAAATCAGCGAATTACTTAAGGGAGAAATTTGTCCTGGTAAATGAAGTCCTAAATAGTGCAGTGTGCAGTAATGGGACTCTATTCACCCCAAACTGAACTACAGTCCTCTGATTACTCATTATGAAGTTATTAGTAACCAGAGGAGTAGTCTTTTCCTGTGTAGGTCTACAAGGCTTATGTCTCCCATAAGTCCTCAAAATAGGTATAAATGGGACTGATGTGGTGCAGATGCTTTGTTCTGACCCTCTGAATTTCACCTCTGTCCAGTTTATCAGCTTGAACAATATTTTCTTGTATAGGCATGAGACTTTAATGCACCGTCTGTTTTTCCTCCTTCAGGTATTCACTTACAAACAGAGTACAATCACGCACCAAAAAGTAACCGCTATGCATCAAACGAGCGTGGAGAGTGTGGAAGACATGGCAGCACTTGTAGACCTCCATGAGGGCTCCATCATGCACAACTTATTCCAGCGATATCAACAAAATAAAATCTATGTAAGTGTCTTCTGAAGCAAAGACTATGAAGAATGTTTTCCTGCATGTAACGGCAATATTTTACAGTGATCTAGCACCTCCCATCCCCTAAGTTCTTCAAACTATATACATGTGAAGGAAATGAATCCATCTATGTGTTGCAGGCTGACTTTCCACCAGAAAAAATGGAGGGAAAGTTTGGTCAGGGGCTCCAGAGAAACCCCTGCTGATGAGAAAAATGCAATGGAATCTTTGATGTCGATAAAAATCAGACATGCTACTGATTTTTAAGGTCTTGCTTTTTTTTAATTCATTAAAATTTCTTGGGACAGGAGAGCAAAGATGCTGGGTTTTTTTGTTTGTTTGTTTTTAATATACTCCAACAGATGAAGTTGTGAGAAGGTTGTCTGAGAGGACACAATGGAACAGTGCTTCTCAACCTTTTCCATACTGAGTCCCCCTCTGGGGATCCCATTTGGCCAGAATCTAGCTGAGACCCTTCTCCCATTCTTCAATATAGGTAGGACAGGGTGGTTATCATGATCCCACAGGTGGAGAGACCATGCCTTAGAACTTGGGCAGGTTTAGGAGCTTACATCAGTGGAAGCAGCCGGGTGCTCCGGACCTCTGAAAATCAGGCCATTAGTATACGTGGAGTTTTATTTTTCTTGACTTTATATTGCCCACTTCTATGGCTAATAGAGTTTAAATTTTACTTTTTAGCACCAATGTTGATCCCAATCTAACATTATTGTGAGCAGCATACAGAGAACAACGGTGACTCCTGTTGGCTTTTTTTATACTTATTTTTCATTTTGTAATAAAGTGTAATAAAATAACTTGACATGCAGAAAAATGTAATTTAGCCTAAATTTTCTTTCCAACTTCTTGGAATAGCCAGCATAATGTTATTTTCTGCCAAAGTCCATCTCTTATAAACAAATAGGCTGAATTTAAGTAAACACATATTTAAAATCCAAGCAACCCTCATCATCTTTAGGAAATTTCATTATTCACCATAAAGAAACACAAAAGGGCACAAATCTGCTTTTGTTCCTTTACATGTTGCTGCCAAAGGAAAAGTCAGTGCTGATAATCTTAAATTTGAGCTTGTCTTTTTTTAATATGTTTTATAAAGTCCTCATAATTTTTATTAGGGCTATCAAGCAATTAAAAAAATTAATTGCGATTAATTGCACTGTTAAACAATAATAGAACACCATTTATTTAAATATTTTTGGATATTTTCTACATTTTCAAATATATTGCTTTCAATTACAACACAGAATACAAAGTGTACAATGCTCACTTTTTATTTATTTTTGATTACAAGTATTTGCACTGTAAAAAACAAAAGAAATAGTATTTTTCATTCACTAATACAAGTACTGTAGTGCAATCTCTTTATCATGAAAGTTGAACTTAAAAATGTTGAATTATGTAAAAAAAAAAAGATGTAAAATTTTAGAGCCTGCAAGTCCACTCAGTCCTACTTTTTGTTCAACCAATCGCTCATACAAACAAGTTTGTTTACAATTTGTAGGAGATAATACTGACTGCTTCTTATTCACAATGTCACCTGAAAGTAAGAACAGGCGTTCTGATGGCATTGTTGTGGCCGGCATTGCAAGATATTTACATGCCAGATGTGCTAAAGATTCATGTGTCCCTTTATTCTTCAGTCACCATTCCAGGGGACACGCGTCCATGCTGATGACAGGTTCTGCTCAATAACAATGTAAAGCATTGGTGGTTCAGGTTCTGTAGTTTCCACGTCAGAGTGTTGCTCTTTTAAGACTTCTGAAAGCATGCTCCACATCTCATCCCTCTCAGATTTTTGGAAGGCACTTCAGATTCTTAAACCTCGGGTCAAGTGCTGTAGATACCTTTAAAAATCTCACATTGATACCTTCTTTGTGTTTTGTGAAATCTGCAGTGAAAGTGTTCTTAAAATGAACAACATGTGCTGAGTCATCACCCGAGACTGCTATAACATGAAATAGATGGCAGAATGTGGGTAAAAACAGAACGGGGACATACCATTCTCCCCCAGGTAGTTCAATGACAAATTTAAGTAACACATTTTTTTGTAACGAGCGTCATCAGCATGGAAGCATGTCCTCTGGAATGGTGGCCAAAGCATGAAGGGGCATATGAATGTTTAGCATATCTGGCATGTAAATACCTTGCAATGCCTGCTCAAAAGTTCTCATTTTCTGGTGACACAGTAAATAAGAAGAGGGCAGCATTATCTCCTGTAAATGTAAACAAACTTGTTTGTCTTAGCGATTGGCTGAACAAGAAGTAGGACTGAGCAGACTTGTAGGCTCTGAAGTTTTACATTGTTTTGTTTTTGAGTGCAGTTATGTAACAAAAAAACTTCTATATTTGTAAGTTTCATTTTCATGACAAAGAGATTGCACTACAGTACTTGTATGAGGTGAATTGAAAAATTCTATTTTTTTGTTTATAATTTTACAGTGCAAATATTTAGAATAAAAAATATTATAAACTTTGATTTCAGTTACAACACAGAATACAATATATATGAAAATGTAGAAAAACATCCAAAATATTTAATAAATTTCAATTGGTATTCTATTGTTTAATGGTGCGATTAAAACTGTGATTAATCACGATTACTTTTTAAAATCATGATTAATTTTTTTGAGTTACTCGCGTGAGTGAACTGCGATTAATTGACAGCCCTAATTTTTACATACGTTTTTTCTCAAACAAATGAGCCATTTTGTCTAAAAAATAAATAAATAAAAAATCAATTCTGATAGTTCAGCATACATGAACAACTCTGTGCGTGCAAAGGAAGTAGAAGAAATTAAGGAAACACATTTCAGGCTCCCTTGGGATTTATTTATTTATTTTAAGAGTAAAAATAAATAACTACCTATAAATTTCCCGGTGAGTAGACAGGCTGACATTTAGATTCTGCCTTTCTTTCTTTTTTTTTTTTTAAGGGGAAAAAAAGCTCTTGTGGAGAATCAAGAAATGGCTTTATTTACAGAGCTGTGTTCTAGTTTATTCCCTGTCTTGTTGTGACAACCCATGGATCTCTCTAATATTTTGGTGATGAGTGCAGTATAAATTCCTAGACAGACAGATTTGTGTTCTGTTGCTGGTGACATGGCACTGTCAGTTGCTGATGCTGATCATTGTCCCTGTGGTATTGTTGATTTTACTGTTTGGGTCCACTGTGTCGTCACCTCACAAAACTCCGGCTCATTCAAATACAATGCAGTGAAATTTGTATTCAGGCAACCCACTTGGCCTACATGTGCGGCCAGGGTCTGACATAGGGAGCAGTGCTATTCCACCCCAGCCAGAGCACTGCTGAGGGTGATGCCAGGAGTAGTGGCACTTCAGATAGCAAAAGATGCAGCCTGAAATTTTTTGTTGCCAGGAGTGGCCAATCATAAGATGGATACTGGATGCCCAAATCAGAGCTATTGAACCATGTAGGGACCTTGCAATGATACGTTACTGGGATAAAGCCAAAATTCGATAGAGGGGGAAAGGTTAGATTAGGTTCGCTTAACGTTTGCCAAATGTTTTCATACAGCTAAAGGGATAAACTTCATTGTCATTCTCACTTTGGACTGGATTGTTCCTTGCACAGAACACACAAGGAACCTTCCCCTTACAATTTAAGTTCTTTGTACAAGGGCCAGAGGCAACCATAGCCTCCCTCCATGTCCCTCTTCCCCACTGAGTCAGGAAGGGTATGGAGCCATTAACCTGACTCCCTGCCACTAGCCCACAGAGGTGGCTGGCCAGCAGGAGTGTAACGCATTGCAGAGAAATCAGCAAGGAATTGTGCCTCTCTAAGCACTGTCCTCTTCCTGGGGTGAGCTGTCTCTGGACCACCCCCTATCACAGGCCATTGTGCAAATGCTTGTAGCTTGTAGATCTGTTGTGGTCTCTCTGCTAACTTTATTTTTCCTGTGGAAGAATGTGCCTTCTGTATATTCATACAGTCAAGATTAATGTATGTAACTTAAAAAAAGCAGCATACAAATTGTGTTTAAAGTAATATAGGCATTATGCTGTTTTTAAAAAACCTTCTGGCTCACATGGCAATGAGACTAGAAAGTTGCTTTGATACTCATAGTAGTGAGTACAGTGTAATGCTGTATATTTACTTGTTCGTTGTAACATCCGTGTTTATACAGCAAAATGTCATCACCTGAAACGCAGTCCACTAATATCTAAATTGTATGTGGAAAGGCTTGTGAAGATTATCTGTGAAATTACAAAGAAGAATAAATAACTTTTCTCCGAACAGTATTTATATTGAACATCGTTGCTTTCCAATGAAGACATTTTAAATGGAGCTCTTGTCCCTTGACAATCCATTTGTTCCAAACTGTTGTCTTTCTTTCCTGTATTAAAGCATTCATATTCCTGCAGAGAAGACATAGGTAAGCATCTGAAGATTTATGTACAATTTCAATTTGCAATTCACTTCGGTTAATTACGCCTTTCATGCCTTTTTGTCTGGCATAATGATACCTTTATCCTTAAACCCTCCATTATTTCCTTATTATCGTGAAGATATTTGCTATGGATGCCACAGCTTATCAGGCTCCTCATTGATTTGCTTAGCCTCAGCCAGCAACTCCAGCAGTGAAGACCAGTGTAAAGTATAAGCCTTATTATTTTTTCCCCTCTTCCATTCAGGGAATGCTGGGCTATAAGAAACTTCTGCACTATCAGAAACTCGTCTAACTTTGTAGTCAATATTCTGAAGCAGCTAGTGGTGTCCAGATTGAGGCTGGAAGAGATAATAAAATCCATTCTAATTTGAGTTCAACCATTTTGATGTCTCAAATCAAAATTGAACATACCTAAATCTGTTTTGTATTTAATGTGTTTTCCTCATACACTGCTTCACTCTTTCCTTGTCTGAATTTCCACAAAGGAAAACAAACATATGCTGTTCTTCTCTCCCTTGTTGTTTTGTTATAGAACCGTGATAGGTACCTGTCCTTTTAAGTGACTGTGGAACAGGACGGTCACCTCAGTATCAAGGCCCCAAATACAATACTCAAAGAAGTAAAACTGTTACCTGAGGAAGGATGCTTTTCTCTGCGCCTCCTTCGTTTAGGATGTATTTTGTTTTGGAGGAAGTTACCTAAGGGCAGGGACAATCTTCTGATCTCTTCTGTAGCCTTTCTTGTGGAAAATCTTTCAAAAGAGGTGTGCTGTTGGTTGTGCTCTAAAAGAGGAGACATGAGTGCCTCCGTATCTCTGGTGGTAGGAAGCCCCATAGTTCAGGACCCTCCATGCAATGCATTCTTCTTCTCACTGCTGAGAGTTGCACCTTGGGCTCTGTCTGCTGTAATGTCGTAGTTTTCTTGGTGTAGACGTGAGGAAGAGGAGGATCCTGAGGTAGCCAAGTCCTAGTCCACTGATGGAACTGAAGATCAGGAATTGGCCCGCAAGTGGGTCCAGAAATGCACAGGGAAAGAGTTGGAAGCATGTGTCTCCTATCTTTCCTAGAAGGGAGGTGAGTTGTCTGGTGTTAGATGAGCTGAAACTTGAATGTGGCTTTCTTAGACAGACCCAAAGAGACCACGTAACAGTAGCCAGACCTGGAGGGGACGAAGGCACGAGTCACCATGACTAGGGCCAAGTCTGAGAGGAAGAGGTGCAGTCTCCTTGATAATCGAATATGGAAGGATATGCTTGTTGCTACTGATGCAGTTATACAGAGAGGAGTCTGGTAAGATTCATAGATATTAAGGTCAGAAGGGACCATTATGATCATCTAGTCTGACCTCCTGCACAATGCAGACCACCGAATCTCACCCACCCACTCCTGCAATAAACCTCTCACCTATGTCTGAGCTATTGAAGTCCTCAAATCATGGTTTAAAGACTTCAAGGAGCAGAGAATCCTCCAGCAAGTGACCTGTGCCCCATGTTACAGAGGAAGGCGCAAAGTCCCCAGGGCCTCTTCCAATTTGCCCTGGAGGAAAATTCCTTCCTGACCCCAAATATGGTGATCAGCTGAACCCTGAGCATGTGGGCAAGGTTCACCAGCCAGATACCCAGGAAAGAATTCTCTGTAGTAACTCAGATCCCACCCCATCTAACATCCTATCACAGGCCATTGGGCCTATTTACCATGAATAGTTAAAGATCAATTAATTGCCAAAAATCATGTTATCCCATCATACCATCTCCTCTATAAACTTATCGAGTTTAATCTTGAAGCCAGATAGGTCTTTTGCCCCCACTGCTTCCCTTGGAAGGCTGTTCCAGAACTTCACTCCTCTGATGGATAGAAACCTTCGTCTAATTTCAAGTCTAAACTTCCCAATGGCCAGTTTATATCCATTTGTTCTTGTGTCCACATTGGTACTGAACTTAAATAATTCCTCTCCCTCCCTGGTATTTATCCCTCTGATATATTTATAGAGAGCAATCATATGTCCCCTCAGCCTTCTTTTGGTTAGGATAAACAAGCTAAGCTCTTTGAGTCTCTTTTCATAAGACAGGTTTTCCATTCCTCGGATCATGATAGTAGCCCTTCTCTGTACCTGTTCCAGTTTGAATTCATCTTTCTTAAACATGAGAGACCAGAACTGCACACAGTATTCCAGGTGAGATCTCACCAGTGCCTTGTATAATGGTACTAACACCTCCTTATCTCTACTGGAAATACCTCGCCTGATGCATCCCAAGACCGCATTAGCTTTTTTTACTGACATATCACATGGGTTGCTCATAGTCATCCTGTCGTCAACCAATACTCCAAGGTCCTTCACCTCCTCCATTACTTCTAACTGATGCGTCCCAAGCTTATAACTAAAATTCTTGTTATTAATCCCTAAATGCATGACCTTACACTTTTCACTATTAAATTTCATCCTATTACTATTACTCTAGTTTACAAGGTCATCCAGATCCTCCTGTATGATATCCCGGTCCTTCTCTAAATTGGCAATGCCTCCCAGCTTTGTATTATCTGCAAACTTGATTAGCACACTCCCACTTTTTGTGCCGAGGTCAGTAATAAAAAGATTAAATAAGTTTGGTCCCCAAACCGATCCCTGAGGAACTCCCCTGGTAACCTCCCTCCAGCCTAGTGTTCACCTTTCACTATGACTCGCTGTAGTCTCCCCTTTAACCAATTCCTTATCCACCTTTCAATTTTCATATTGATCCCCATCTTTTCCAATTTAACTAATAATTCCCCATGTGGCACCATATCAAACGCCTTGCTGAAATCTAGGTAAATTAGATCCACTGCATTTCCTTTGTCTAAAAAATCTGTTACTTTCTCAAAGAAGGAGATCAGGTTGGTATGGCACGATCTACCTTTTGTAAAACCATGTTGTATTTTGTCCCATTTACCATTGACTTCAATGTCCTCAACTACTTTCTCCTTCAAAATTTTTTCCAAGACCTTGCATACTACAGATGTTAAACTAACAGGTCTGGAGTTACCCGGATCACTTTTTTTTCCTTTCTTAAAAATAGGAACTATGTTAGCAATTCTCCAATCATATGGTACAACTCCTGAGTTTACAGATTCATTAAAAATTTGTGCTAATGGCCTGCAATTTCATTTGCCAATTCCTTTAATATTCTTGGATGAAGATTATCTGGGCCCCCCGATTTAGTCCCATTAAGCTATTCGAGTTTCGCTTCTATCTCAGATATGGTAATATCTACCTGCATATAATCATTGCCATTTGTCATGCTACCATTATCCCTAAGATCCTCATTAGCCTCATTAAAGACTGAGGCAAAGTATTTGTTTAGCTATTGGGCCATGCCTAGATTATCCTTAACCTGCACTCCATCCTCGGTGTTTAGCGGTCCCACTTCTTCTTTCTTTGTTTTCTTCTTATTTATATGACTATAGAACCTTTTACTATTGGTTTTAATTCCCTTTGGAAGGTCCAATTCTACTTGACCTTTAGCCTGTCTCACTTTAACCCTACATGTTCTGACCTCAATAAGATAGCTTTCCTTTCTGATCCCTCCCATCTTCCACTCCCTGTATGCTTTCTGCTTCTTCTTAATCACCTCTCCGAGATGCTTGCTCATCCATCTTGGTCTCCAACTCCTGCCTATGAATTTTTTTCCCCTTTCTTGGGATGCAGGCTTCCGATAGCTTCTGCAGCTTTGACTTGAAGTAATCCCAGGCCTCCTCTGCCTTTACATCCATAAATCCTTCAGTCCAGTCGACTTCCCTAACTAATTTCCTTAATTTTTGAAAGTCAGCCCTTTTGAAATCAAAAACCCTAGTCGCAGATTTATTTTTGTTTATCCTTCCGTTCAGTTTGAACTGAATTGGCTCATGATCACTTGAACCAAGATTATCCCCTACAACCATTTCTTCTCACCAAAACCAAATCTAAAATGGCATTCCCTCTAGTCGGTTCAGCAACTGCTTGATGAAGGAATCCATCAGCTATCGCGTCTAGGAAAATCGGAGCCCTATTATTATTACTAGCACTCGTCCTCCAGTCTATATCTGGGAAGTTAAAGTCTCCCATGATCATGCAGTTTCCATTAGTATTTACTTCATTAAAAACATTAAAAAGGCCTCTATCCATATCCAGATTAGATCCCGGCGGTCTATAGCACACCCCAAGCACTATCCCAAGGGAGGCTCTAGTAATTTTCTTCCCCAATGTGATTTTTGCCCAGACGGACTCTGTCTTATCCATTCCATCACTTCTTATTTCTTTACATTCTACCTCATCATTGATATTCAATGCTACTCCACCACCTTTACCTTTATTTCTGTCTTTCCTAAACAACACATACCCTTCAATACACTATTCCACCGTGTTTCTGTTATCCCTATAATATCTGATTTCACTTCCTGCACCAATAGCTCTAGTTCCTCCATTTTGTTACCTAGGCTCCTCGCATTGGTGTACAAACATCTTAATTTTTGCAGTTTGGCCTCGCTCACATTCTGTACCCAGTTAGGCACGGACATTCGACAGCCAGTATAACCTATTAGACTGGTATCCACACTGCCCTTCCTCCTTATGTCCATTCTCCTACCCACGGCTGTATCCTTTCTTACTTTGTTTTCTTCCCTCTCAATGTTAAAATCCAGCGTGGAGATTATCTGGACATCTGCCAACCATCTCCCCCAAATTCCTAGTTTAAAGCTCTCTTAATCCGTTCTGCCAGCCTCCATCCTAGAAGTCTATTTCCTTCCCTACTCAGATGAAGTCCATCCCGAGAGAACTGTCCTCTGTCCATGAATGCCTCCCAGTGGCCATATATCCCAGAGTCCTCAACTGCCTGAGCCATCTGTTGATAAGTCATAATCTTGTCACACCTTTGTTGCTCTTCTCTAGGAACAGGCAGAATCCCTCTGAAGATCGCCTGAGCCTCGATTTCCTTAAGTGTCTTCTCCAGCCTGGCATGGTCTCCCTTGATATGTTCCAGCTAGAATCTAGCCGTATCATTTGTTCCCACAAGGCTCTGTAGCAATGCATGACTTCAATAACCAAAGACCAGAAGTTTTGGATAGAGAGAACAATTGTTTCTGCCATTAGTTGTGTCTGTGTGCCATGTGCAGGTCTGAAGCACATGTTTGTTTTCCTTTGTGGAAATTCAGACAAGGAAAGAGTGAAGCATTTAGGCAGGATACTAGTGGAGATCAGAGGCTGCTGAGGTGATTATCTCTACCTTCTTCATTACTTTGCCAGGGGGAAACTGCGGTTAATTTAACATGGGGAGTCCAACTTTATGTGTGTGCCTAAGTATGAGGTCAGACTCCCATATTTGAAAGTCAGATCAGCACTCACAGTAGGTATGTGAATGGTCTTTTAAAAATATCTAAATGCCAGTATCCGCATCCAAATGCTAAATGTGGACATCATATTAAGCTGCCCATGCTTGAAAATGTGACCTCTTTGAAGGGAAACCAGGAATTGAGACAAACTAAGCCAGCGATGTGCACATGGTAATACAGACAGTTGAAGGATGTAATTTCTATTTCATTCAAATGTTCATTTCCAAAAGTAGAGGTGTCAGGCAGTTCAGTGGTGTATAGCGGTTATGCTTGTTGCCATATCAAAGGGATAAATGTCCCCAAGCGTTGTTGAGACCCACTCCTTGGGTCAGTTTCAGTTAATCACACATCATAGAAGAGACTAGCCCAGTCTTGGGGAAGACACCATAAACCACATCACTTGGAGTGTACCAGGGGACAGGACATTTAAATTATGGTGTTAGAGCTGCCACTGAAGGGAGCTGCCTCTTTCTTGTCCCAGCCAGTCAAGTGGTTAGCAACTGGTCGAGGCAAGCACATTTTATAGAGATCAGAGTAAGGAAGTTTTTTTTTTTTTTAAGTTAAAAGATATCTAAAAATAAAATTAATGTGAAAGCTCACCTCCTCTTCTACACTTATAAACACTGCATTATTCAATGTTGAAAGCATCCCCTTTTGACTTGTTTGCTATTTAAACACAATCCATAAACATGTTTGATTTTCCTTTTGAATTAGCTGGTTCTTGCTTTGAAGTGATAATTTCTTTGAAGTGTGCACTTTTCAAGACATTAGGAAGCCATGAGTAGCTTATTCCCTAACTTTTCTTTGACCATGCTTGTGATGTCCAGAGTCAGGAACTCATTCCACCAGAGGTTCATTCCCTTGGATTTGCAATTTTGAATCTGTTTCATTTCCAAAAAGAAAAGGAGTACTTGGGGCACCTTAGAGACTAACCAATTTATTTGAGCATCAGCTTTCATGAGCTACAGCTCACTTCATTGGATGCATTCAGTGGAAAATACAGTGAGGAGATTTATATACACACAGAACATGGAAAAAATGGGTGTTTATCATGCACACTGTAAGGAGAGTGATCACTTAAGATGAGCTATTACCAGCAGGAGAGTTGGGGGGAGGGGAGAAAACCCTTTGTAGTGATAATCAAGGTGGGCCATTTCCAGCAGTTAACAAGAACGTAGGGGGTGGGGGGATAAACAAGGGGAAATAGTTTTACTTTGTGTAATGAACAAGGGGAAATAGTTTTACTTTGTGTAATGGCTCAACCACTCCCAGTCTCTATTCAAGCCTAAGTTAATTGAATCCAGTTTGCAAATTAATTCCAATTCAGCAGTCTCTCCTTGGAGTCTGTTTCTGAAGTCTTTTTGTTGAAGAATAGCCACTTTTAGGTCAGAAATGGAGTGACCAGAGAGATTGAAGTGTTCTCCGAATGGTTTATGAAGTTATAATTCTTGACATCTGATTTGTGTCCATTTATTCTTTTACGTAGAGACTGTCCAGTTTGACCAATGTACATGGCAGAGGGGCATTGCTGGCACATGATGGCATATATCACATTGGTAGATGTGCAGGTGAACGAGCCTCTGATAGTGTGGCTGATGTTATTAGGCCCTGTGATGGTGTCCCCTGAATAGATATGTGGGCACAGTTGGCAACGGGCTTTGTTGCAAGGATAGATTCCTGGGTTAGTGGTTCTGTTGTGTGGTGTGTGGTTGCTGGTGAGTATTTGCTTCAGGTTGGGGGGCTGTCTGTAAGCAAGGACTGGCCTGTCACCCAAGATCTGTGAGAGCGATGGGTCGTCCTTCAGGATAGGTTGTAGATCCTTGATAATGTGTTGGAGAGGTTTTAGTTGGGGGCCGAAGGTGATGGCTAGTGGCGTTCTGTTCTTTTCTTTGTTGGGCCTGTCCTGTAGTAGGTGACTTCTGGGTACTCTTCTGGCTCTGTCAGTCTGTTTCTTCACTTCAGCAGGTGGGTATTGTAGTTGTAAGAATGCTTGATAGAGATCTTGTAGGCGTTTGTCTCTGTCTGAGGGGTTGGAGCAAATGCGGTTGTATCATAGAGCTTGGCTGTAGACAATGGATCGTGTGGTGTGGTCTGCGTGAAAGCTGGAGGCATGTAGCTAGGAATAGCAGTCAGTAGGTTTCTGGTGGGTTAAGGGAACCATTGCTGTGGTCTCTGTGGCATGCAGTAGTTTAGAAAGTTTAGTGTCCTTTTTCCTTTGTAGAGAAGCAAAGTGTGTGTTGTAAATGGCTTGTCTAGTTTTAGTAAAGTCCACCCACTGTTCGTCAGACGTTCTTGCTAACTGCTGGAAATGGCCCACCTCGATTATCACTACAGAGTGTTTTCTTCCTCCCTCCACCCCCCCCGCACTCTCCTGCTGGTAATAGTTCATCTTACGTGATCACTCTCCTTACAGTGTGCATGATAGACACCCATTTTTTCATGTTCTGTGTGTATATAAATCTCCTCACTGTATTTTCCACTGAATGCATCCGATGAAGTGAGCTGTAGCTCACAAAAGCTGATGCTCAAATAAATTGGTTAGTCTCTAAGGTGCCTCAAGTACTCCTTTTCTTTTTGCGTATACAGACTAACATGGCTGCTACTCTGAAACCTGTTTCATTTCCGTAGCTCAGTAGACTCAGAGAAATTCAGCGTGGGTTCTCTGCCCTGCCCCTCTTTTCCCCAGCAAGTGCCAAGCAGCAGTTTGTCGGTCATTGCTGCAAGTTCTCATGTGAATAATGAGCTGAAGACTGTCAAAAAGGTCAAATAGTTGTCTCAAATATGGCAGACAGTCTGTAGTGGGATTGGAGGAAGGGTTGGGGGTAGGTGGACAAAACGGATTATTTTCTAGCCCAAATTAAAACTGAAGCTGCCTGCAGATGAGTGTAACCATATGTTAGATTGTGTGTGTGTGTACATAGTTCTTGTATCAAGAATTGAGCTGCAAAGTATTCCACCAGCCTCTTACCTCAGACAGTGGCAGTGGTAACTGAGAGCTCTGTTCCCATTATTTGTGCTTTTGTACCTCCTTTTTGCCACCACTCATTCTCCTTTAGATGAAGAGGCAAATGTATAATAACCTGGGATGAGATAGCAAAATCACTCTTAATTTTAAAAAGCTCTGAAACTGGTACTTAGTTCCTTCCTGATTCTTTGTTTGATTGCAAAAATCTCAGCAACTTCATTGGAATCAAAGCTAGTTATATGTCTTTAGAAAAGTATATAAAATTTCTATAATCAGATTTAACTCTGCTTTCTTTTCATATTATTTCTTTTAACTGAGTATGTTCTGCTACTAATAATTCAGACATCTAATTACAGCATGTTTTTCTCTCTTTTAATTCGCAAGAGTTCCCTGAGGGAACTGATTCATGCTTGTACATAATAATCAATGATATGATGAATTGTCTTGCTTTTTTTTTAAATTCCACTCAGAGAGCAGGGATGCTTTAGCATCCAGGTCAGTAAACCCGTCCAGTCTATCTAGGTTCTTATATAGTGTCCATTACCCTGGTATTTGGTAATTAAAATTTCCAGAGGCAATTGCCTTAGATTATACCAAAGTTTTATTTTACTCACAAAAATATCATTAGGTTTTGTGCACTAGTTGTGCAATTGCTCCGTGCCATGCCTGCGTGGCCAACAGGAAACTGATGTCAACGCATGTTACATGGGAAAATAATAAAACATGCTTCTGCAACTGTTATCCAGTAACACCAGAATTCCTTAGGATGGGTTTAACTAATGCACTGTAGAGGCACTCGGCTGATATCCCCTGGCTATGTACAAGTTAAAAAGAGGTGAGGGTGAATGGGAGGACATGGTCAAAAAAATAAAATGGCAGTTTACAAAGCCAAAACCCGTTGTGATTTTATGCAAAAGTTTGGATGTATTAGTTAGAAGCCTTACCGTATGTGTAAACTGCCCAAACACGGTCCTGAGCAGCTTCATGTAAGCAGATCCACACACAGATCCATTTGACCCTATACTGAGCATTTTGTGCTAATATATACATGTAAACTTTTGAAAATGTACATCAAAGAGAACTCCTGTCACAAAGCATTAATTACTCTTTGCATTTCCATTCATTACTAGAAAACAGAATTGAAAAAGTGCTTTAAATCACTGTAGACAAAGATCTATATAAACACAGTGGATTTATAAATGGAATTATAGTAGTATTTGCTTTTAATCATCTCCATTTCTAGTGGCCATTCACTAGAATGGAGATCAATGGATATATATGGATCAATACTTTATTTTCCAAAGGCCAAGTGCTATTGATGTTGATGTATGCACCTTTATTCGGGTGAACTTGAGTTTTAAGGATCAGACTAGAAATACACTTGTTTATTTTTATTTATTTTCAAAGTTAGGTAAGAATTTTGCACCCCTTTGAATGCCTCTTGGCTGCAGGTAAAGAAACTTACAAACTATAGGAGTGCCAATTAGAGCCTTACCTAGCTTGGTATAAAAATGTGTAGCTGAATTCACTCCACACTTACTGCTGGAGATGGAGATTTTGCTTCTTTGTATGTCCCTCAGTTGGGAAACAGTTTGCAATTGTTTTTGGATTTAGGTGTAGTGATGAGCAGGATATAATCAAAAGGGGAACGGTTCAAATAGACTCTGATAACTGAGTTACACTGTACCACTTAGAAAATAGAAGACAGGCTATATCATATTTCCTTTTAAAATGTTTTTCTGATAATGCTCATCACTAGTTGTGTCCATGCTGCATCCACTTGTCTGTCTGTCTACCTCTATGGTCCCCATCATCATAATAGCCAAGCATTTCATAAAGCATAATGTGTTTATCCTCACAACACCTCTGTGAGGAGGCAAAGATTGTTCTGATTTTGTAAATAGGAAATTGAGGCACACAAGAGCCTGATCTAAAACCCACTGAGGCCAATAGGAGTCTTTCTGTAGATGCCAATAGGTTTTGGATCAAGCCCAAAGTGTCACAGGAAGTCTGTGACAGAACTGGGAAATGAACCAAGAGCTCTTGGGTCCCAGTTCTGTTCCTTAACCAAATGGCTGTCTGTCCTTCCTTATACATAAATACAGTATTCCAAGTGCTAGGCATGACTGTGGCTTTCCTTGGGGAGGGGGAAGAGGTGGGGAACAAACATAGGTTGTCCCTCATCTCCTTGATCCGAAAGTGCTGTATGACAAGAAGGCTTGTCTGTCCCCCCCAGACTATCTGAATACAAAGTCAGGATAATGGGTTGGTATGAATAGTGTTAGCTTTCCATTCTTGTGCCACCATCTTTATGCACTGATATTTCCATCTCAATCTTCTCCCCGCTAGAATGTCTGCAGTTGCAGGACACTTCTGAGGCGTTAGGAAAATGTTCAGAATGAGATGTGAATCTGAAACTCAAGGAATCTCCTTAGTTACACTCACAGGCCTCTAACATTCCAAAGGTAGCATCTGTATGAATGGTAGGGTAGCAAATTGCACTATTGTTGGGCTGCCTATTAGTCCATTGGTTCTATTTATTCATCCTTGTGCATATGCATGTGGAGCTGGAATTTTTCAAGCGCTATCAAACGTCTTTCCCCCTTCACCTCAGTAAGATTTTGATTTTCCTGTATAGTGAAGTGATTCAAAGATGTAAATACTTCTTGCTGTTGTGGGTTATTAGCAAGTGTCTGCATGCCAAATGGAAGTCTGGAGGCTATTTCTTCAACCCTGGATTTGGATGATATGATTCAGTGGCATTGTGTTTCCCGTTGTTTACAATCTAGTGTCTGTTTCGTTCTGATCACTCGTTCCAACTACAGAAGAAACTGTTGTACTTCTGCAAGTATACACGTATAGGATTAACCATTTATTTCTATAGTAGTATGTAAAAAAATAAGTTTTTAAAAAAAGTAACAGTAAAATTTTCAGAAATGTCGAAGGATCACCAGTAGGATTTAGGCTCCTAAATGTCTCAGTCCCTTTTAAAAAAGGGACTTTGCTCTTAAGTCTCTTAGGCGTTTTTGAAAACTGTACCCATGGTATTTACCCCAGTGAATGTTGCGTCTTGTGAATCATTTAGAATTGAAAATCGCAAAGCTGAAGGGCTCTAGCATGTTAGACTGCAAATGATGAAACATTTATACATCATCAATGATACCCCTGATTACCTGTATTGTAAATCATTTTTTCTTCTCAATTTCTCATGGCAGATTTTACTCCTGGGGCATTCTGTGCAAAAAAATTAAAAATTCTGCACACAATATTGGAAAAATTCTGCAAAATTCTGCATATTGTATTTGTCAAATTAACACAGTATAATCATGCCAGTAACGATTATTTTGGTAACTTATTTCAAAATATCTGTTAGCAAGTATGTCTGTAGCAATACAGACCAAAAAAAGAAAAAAGATTCTGGAATTTTTTTTTGACAAATAGATTCCTTACTAGGCGTATTAATATAGAATGTTGTGTCATTCATTTAAATTACAGTACAGAGCTGTATGTCCTGCACTTGTCAGAAGTAGTGCAAAGGCTTTGGGGAGTCGAGTAATGGAAGAGCTGAGGGAGAGGGAAGGAGTCTAGGAGTGAATCTGGAGGGGATTGGGTTTGGGTGGGAGGTTTTTCTTTGTGGGGGGGATTGTTCAGTGTTGGGAAGCCTCCCCCAGGCAGCCCCTGGCTGACCCCAAGCCTTTCCCATTCAGTCAGGCATGTCTGTTCCTGTCCCCACACCCCTCCTCCTTAAGGGTCTCTGCAGCCCCCCTCCTCTGTCCCCAGTCTCAGTGCAGTCACCCCACTAGCTCCTGAGCCCATGCTCCAGTCCAGTCTGGAGGGCTCCATCCTCCCCCCACCACTAGCCATTCTGAAGCTCACCCCCCAGCAGCCCTGTGTGCCCGACTCTGTCCTAACCTGGCTCCGCGGACAGTGTGCTGTGATGAACTCTACTCCTGGGGGAATTTTGCAGCACTGGGCACAGAAATTTTGTATTTTCCTGCGTAAAAAACATTTTGTCTAAGAAGCGTTGCAGTTCCGTGTTTGGCCCACCAGAGTAGGCTGTGGTGCTGGAACAGCTGGCATGGGTGCTGCTGGCTGTTTTGGCACCACAGCGGCTTCTGGTGGGCAAAAGGCAGAACTGCAGCACTTATTAGGCAAAATGTTTTTTATGCGGAAAAATACAAAATTATGCGAGACAGATGAATTCTGTGTATCTGCAGATGTGCAGAATTCCCCTGGGAGTAAGATTTTCATTCCAATATTCTGCTTTCTTGACATCTTCATTTGACATCAGTGGCAACTCTATACATGTGCCCCCCAAAAGCAGAATAGAAGAATGGAGAGCTACCATTCAGATATGATAAAAGATTTTTTCCCTCACTTGTTTAGCTACACTCCAAAAATTCTCATTGGGTGCTGTAGGTTCCTGAAATGGTTTGTCCTTTTCTACAATTGCAGCTAAGCAGTGTTCGGGTCCAGTTCAGCTATGCCATTGTCCAGAATGAATTAGTTGTACTATAGGCAAGGTTATTGTAGTAATAGCTCAGGAGAACAGAGGAGTCTCAAGCAGCTTTCACATAAGCATCCAAACTTTCAACTTAAGTGAATCTAGCTGAGACTCTGAATCTTTTGTGAGGGTCCATGGTCTGCCTTGTGGAAGGATATATCTTTGTGTGTGTGTTATCCCTCAGTTAGTGTGAAACTTTTCCCTCTGTTGCTCATTCGTGTTTCTTTTAAAGTCCTTGGGAGCCCAACATTTCCATCTAAGAGCAGAATTTGACTATTAATGTTGTTTGTATTTTTGTGCAGACTTAAGATATGCAGCCATTTGACGGATAAGACAGTTCAGTGCCCCCACATTATTCTTGGAGCTGCTTTAGTTTAGTCAACTGATTGCCTTTTTACATGGCAGGTTTTTTCCCGTGATGGAAGTGATTTGGAGTATACTTATTCTGGTATGGGATTTTTTGTTTCTTTCCTTTTCACGGTCTATCTACTAATTGCATAGTAAAAACAAAAAAAAATCCTTTTTTGCAGAGAAAGTTTTAAAAGTTTGAAGAAACATGCAGAATATGAAAATCTATGTGCTGGCCTAGAAAATAACCTTAGACAAAATGAGAGCATGGATCTTCAAACTTTATGGTGCCTGTGGTGTTCTCCAGTTCTAGAGCTCTGCTCATCTATATTTCATGCAGAAGAATGTTTTTTATTTGCATGGGACTTTTCTAGGTGGCCAAGAAGCCTCTTTAGTCTACACAAGATTTGGCTGCCGGGTTACTTTTTCTGAATGTAGCTGTATCTCTGCACTGGGGCAGGTTAGGCGGTGTACTTGAGCAGAGATTTGATGCCAGGATGGGCTTGCTTTTGACCTTGTTAGAAAATTGCATAGGACTAAGCACTTAGCACAGTATCGAACAATAAATGTATCATTTAGGAGTGGAAGAAGAAGAAAGAGGAAAAGGTATATGTTGCTTGTGTATATGCTAAAGTATATGTTGCTTGTGTGTGTGTGTGTTTGCTCTTGATCTTCCTTGTTTTCAAGCCTGAAAATAATACCATCTCCACACCCTCTGCTATTGGGCTGTTACAGACTCTCACGAGATGGATGAGGAGTTATGGTCTGGATTACCGCATATAAAAATGAGCAAAATCAGTCGCTCTTCCTGAATGATCGAATCTTCGTTTCAGAAGGTCACTAAACAATATATTTTCTCTATCACAGTATTATCTACCACTCCAGACAGAACAGGTCCTTGTACTGATAAGCAGTACAAGGGACTAATGGAGGATGAGGATTTTCTTGCTTTGGTCATAAACATATATATGACTGAGGAAAAATATATGGTGGGAACAGTAAGACATGCTATCCGTGTACTGAAGGTAATCTCACTTGAGTCTAATGCAGTCGACTTTTTCAAGCAGGAGAAAAAGTCCCTATGTAAATAATACCACTATGATTCTCTGCAAGATCTCGGAATTTGAGTTCTTTGCCGGGGCAGTAGCAAAACATTCACCCCAACATTTCAGTGCTTTAACTGTTTTTCTTTTGAATTAGCATGTCTTGATTGCTGCTTCCTCCTCTTCTTTGTTCTCTCTCACCTGTGAGTGCCTCATTCTTTGGGATTTTTGGACTCTTCCGCCGAGCAGAAATCACCTGGGTGTGCTGCTGCTCAGACTCTGGGCCTGCAATAATGTGAATTTCTCTATAGTCACCCATCACTGTGAAATCTGATATGATAAAATCTCTCTTCTTCCAGCCCTGCCAATGGGAACAAGCCTAAAGTTATCTTTGGGATGTTTTGGGGCTTTTTAAAATAAATATGCAGAGCTCAGTTCTTCCCCACATCTGAGCTCTGCTTGGCACAGGGAGCAGGAGGGCCAGCAGGGAGATGATTGGTAGCTAGAGCAGCCAACAGGCTGCTCCAGTTTATGCCACTGAGTGGCCAGAACTGAGCAAAGAGTACAGCCTGTAATATGCAAGAATGCTGATTAATTTGAGAGGAGGATTATGGGAAAGCTAAGTTAAGGAGGAGGGTATTTTGCATTTCGTTCTAAATGGGGAGAGCTGATCAATCTTATTTCATCTGGTGGTGAATTCTTTAATCTTGTTCTGGCTCCTAAAAAAGTGTGGACTCCAGTGGATACTAGCTTTCCCCTAGTTGTAGTATTACTCTGTGTTTGTGTGCGTGCACACACGCACACGTGTTTTGCAACCATTGCTGACATTGACCCAATGAAAAGAAAAACAGAAAAATATTTTTTGCTGTATTTAACAATAAACACTCCGATTCCGTGAAGCAACCCAGATTTGTGTTTGTATGGATCGTCTGAAACACGGTGAGCCAAATGCACATGGTGACGCCTACAAAAGCCCATGCGTAAGCATGATTACAGGGTATGACATTTCCATAACAAAAATGGCTCGACTGGTTGAAAACTTCTTAACTTATAATCAAATTGATGTGCTAAACTAGGGCTTCTAAGAAAGAAGCTTGGCCTCAGACATTTAAACTTATAATTTAGGCAGCAAACTGGATTCAGTCCTGTCCAAATTAGCATGAGACAAGCTGAAATACAGGACATACTTACCACAGCATCTGTAAATCAAGCCAGTAGCATGCGCAAGAGCATTAAATATTGTTCTGTTTGTGATGGGCCAAAAAAAAAAAAAGAAGAAAGAAGATGCCAAATTGAAGTCCCATCTTGTTTTGCCTTTTGTGCTAATGTGTTTCATTGTTGACCTTCTTGGCTTTGCCTAGAAAAGAAAGCAAGAAAAACAATGTTAACCCCTTTTACCTGGGAAAAACTAAGGTCTTGTCTACACTGCCACTTTACAGCGCTGCAAATTTCTTGCTCAGGGTGTGAACCCCCCCCCCCCCCCCGAGCGATGCGAGTTTCAGTGCTGTAAAGTGCCCGTGTAGACAGTGCACCAGCGCTGGGAGCTGTTCCCCTCGTGAGGGTGGTATTTTTACAGCGCTGGGAAAGCTCTCTCCCACTGCTGCGGCATCACTTCAACGTTGGGAGTGAAGACATACCCCAGGAAACAGTTGAGGAGACATCACGGCATTCAGCAAGCTCTTCTGTTTGCTGGATTTGTTTTTTGAATCCCTGAAGTTTCAGACTGAAAATGGACACAAAGAAGCCTGGCAGCTATTTGTGGTATTTCAGACTGTAAGTCCTTTAGTGCTATCACTAAACATGACTGATGCCAATCTTTTAATGTATACGTTAGTTTAAAGGCAATGTGTAAAAGCTGTATAAATGGTGAGGGCAGTACATGGTTAGGTACTGAGTGCCCCAGCTATGCAGGGGAATCCAGCGGATAACATTGTTTAAAGACTCAACAAGACATCTTGTAATGCCTTTAAAAAAAAAAAATAGCTTACAGCACTTTCTGTACATTCTTTAGGACACAGAGAGCCAAATTCATCCCAATGAGGTCAGTGGAGTTACTTAAGAAATAGTTTGGAAAAATGTGAAACGTATGTAAGATGCTCTGTGTTTCACAGTGAAGATGAATATGTTCATATGTATGATCTGCATATCGTGACCTGACGAGGGGTATTTGGCCAAGAAAAGCAAGGTTTTCAAACTGCGGGTCACGACCCAGTACTGGGTCACGGAATGTAAGGTACTGGGTCGCGGCGGCTCTGGTCAGCACCGCTGACCGGGCTGTTGTTAGCGGTGCTGCCTAGCTAAGGCAGGCTAGTCCCTACCTGTTCTGACACCCCTCCTGCAACCTGGAAGCGTCCAGCAGCATGTCCAGCTCCTAGGCGGGGGGGCGCACTGGGCTCTGCGTGCTGCCCCCACCCTGAGCACCAGCTCCACTATCCCATTGGCCGGTTTCCGGCCAATGGGAGCTGGGTGAGGAGGTGCCTGCTGGTGAGAGCTGCACCTGCTGCTGGACGCTTCCAGGGCTCATTGTGGTCCGTGGTGCCAGGATAGGCAGGAAGCCTGCCCTTAGCGCCACTGCTGCGCTCTTGACCAGGAGCCACCCTAGGTAAGCCTGCACCCCAGCCCTGAGCCCCCCACAAACCCAGAGCCCCTTCCTGCACCCCAAACCTCTGGCCCCAGCCCAGAGCCCTGATCCTCAGCTCCTTTGGGTTGCGGACATCAACAATTTTCTTCAATTGGATCACCAGAAAAAAAGTTTGAAAACCACTGGTCTAAGGCCTGCTCTCTGCTTAAAAGTTTTGCCGGCACTGCTGTGTCAGTTAGCAGTGTTGAAAAAAAATCACTGCCTTGATTAGCACAGATATGCTGGCAAAAGCCCTAGTGTAGACACGGTTACACTGGCAAAGGATGACCTCCTGGTAAAAGCATCATTTGCCAGTATAAGCTGTGTCTACACTAGGAGGCTTTGCCAGTGTAGCTATAGCAGTATGGTGGGGGAAAATGGGGAGTAATGGGTATACATGGACTCTCAGTCTGGGGTAAGAATGGGGGAACCATAGGTGCTGGGGTTGCTGCCACACCCCCTGCCTTGAAATGCTTTCCATCGTATACAGGGTTTACAGTTTGGTTCAATGGCTCTCAGCACCACCGCAATACAAGTTGTTTCAGCACACTCGGGGGGGAACAGAAGGGGAATGAAGGGCACGCAGGAGCCACTGTCATGAGGAGGTGGGGACGGGAGTCCCAGAAATAGATGTGGGGCTGGAAGGGTGGTACACTGGGAGTTTGGGAGGGGGGGCAATGCAGGTGTGCAAGTAGTTCAGGCTACAGACGCAATTTAAAAGTTGGACTTACCCTTCTCCTCACTGTATTTTCCACTGAATGCGTCCGATGAAGTGAGCTGTAGCTCACGAAAGCTCATGCTCAAATAAATTGGTCAGTCTCTAAGGTGCCACAAGTACTCCTTTTCTTTTTGCGAAGACAGACTAACACGGCTGTTACTCTGAAACCTGTCACTTCAAAAGGTTTTCTCCCCCCACCGCACTCTCCTGCTGGTAATAGCTTATCTAAAGTGATCACTCTCCTTACAATGTGTATGATAATCAAGGTGGGCCATTTCCAGCACAAATCCAGGGTTTAACAAGAACATCTGAGGAATGGGGGGGGAACAAGGGGAAATAGGTTACCTTGCATAATGACTTAGCCACTCCCAGTCTCTATTCAAGCCTAAGTTAATTGTATCTAATTTGCAAATGAATTCCAATTCAGCAGTCTCTCCCTGGACTCTGGTTTTGAAGTTTTTCTGTTGTAATATCGCAACTTTCATGTCTGTGATTGCGTGACCAGAGAGATTGAAGTGTTCTCCTACTGGTTTATGAATGTTATAATTCTTGACATCTGATTTGTGTCCATTTATTCTTTTACGTAGAGACTGTCCAGTTTGAACAATGTACATGGCAGAGGGGCATTGCTTGCACATGATGGCATAAATCACATTGGTGGATGTGCAGGTGAACAAGCCTCTGATAGTGTGGCTGATGTTATTAGGCCCTGTGATGGTGTCCCCTGAATAGATATGTGGGCACAGTTGGCAACGGGCTTTGTTGCAAGGATAGGTTCCTGGGTTAGTGGTTCTGTTGTGTGGTATGTGGTTGCTGATGAGTATTTGCTTCAGGTTGGAGGGCTGTCTCTAGGCAAGGACTGGCGTGTCTCCCAAGATTTGTGAGAGCGATGGGTCGTCCTTCAGGATAGGTTGTAGATCCTTGATAAGGTGTTGGAGAGGTTTTAGTTGGGGGCTGAAGGTGACAGCTAGTGGCGTTCTGTTCTTTTCTTTGTTGGGCCTGTCCTGTAGTAGGTGACTTCTGGGTACTCTTCTGGCTCTGTCAGTCTGTGTGGTCTGTGTGTATAAAAACATCCTCACTGCATTTTCCACTTTAATTATGCATCCGATGAAGTGAGCTGTAGCTCACGAAAGCTTATGCTCAAATAAATTGGTTAGTCTCTAAGGTGCCACAAGTACGCCTTTTCTTTTTGCGAATACAGACTAACACGGCTGCTACTCTGAAACCTGTCAAAAACAAAAAGAAACAAACAATAAAAGTGTTTTAAACACCAACTAAAAATCCCTTCTTCTCTCAAGTGCTCAACTTTCACTTTCTTGACTCTTGTTCAGTCTTCATAAAGCCTTCTGGGCTAGAAAGGAGCTGTATTTGTAATGTAAAAAGACCCTTTTTACAAATATCAAAAAATACTCATTCCCTCTTTCCGAGTTATAAAGAAGCAAACCCAATTATCTTCTCCTTTTAAAGGGACAGACTCCTTTCTTGATTTATTTATTATTATTATTGTTGTTGTTGGTTTAACATTTATGTTGCAGTAGTACCAAAGCCGGCTGTTAGGATTTGGGCTGCATTATGCCATGTATTAGTTTCTGACTGTTTTGTGCTGTAAACCACATTATTAAATAGATTAGTAGCAGCCATCTAAAAAAGGATGAATTATTGTTCTTGGTTTTGTTACTTCTCACTCTCAGTGGCACTGCAGGGTCTCCATAATAACTCTCAGCAATTCTGTGGGGATCTGTAGTCGGGTGTTACATGGAAGCTGTTGGCCTAAGTCTTTTATTTGGACGGTCGTTGTGTAATGGGAATGACGGACAAGTGAATTTAAGCTTTCCCATCCAAGATGTTTCCACTGATTTATGAAACTTGGGCTTATGGTGGAGGCTAGGAGGGTGGAAGCTTCTTTAACTGTGTTTGTTTGAAACATCCTTTAATCTTTTCAGAAACGTGAAATCCTATGTGCTCATTAGACCACTGGCAAATGTAAAAGCTGTCCCGTTTGTTATTCCCTTGGAATGTATACATCAAAGGAAGCTAACTCTTAATTTTCAAAGTCCGATTAGGAGTTTCAGGAAATCAGCAGAAAATGGAACTCATTCTGATTTCAGCAAAGGGGAAATGACAGGCATTTTGTGAGAACTGCTTTTCTTCTGGAATTGCCTTTTTCTGAACCATTTCTGCATGGTATTAGCACAATGAAGCAGGTAGTATGTACTTTTGACTATTGACTGCTTCAGTTTACGATATAAAGTGAGGGTTGGCATAGCCATAGCATTATTGATGTCTAACCCATGTAATAAAAAATTCTGCTCCTACTTTTTTGCACATGCACCCCCACCCCCCACAATCCTATTCACCAACACATTCACAAACGCACAAACAGCATTAGCAAACCTGCCACCAAGGAAAGGGTTAAGTCATTTCTAATTTTGCTTACTGTGATTCAGTTAGTGTAGTGTCCATGCTTCCATGTGGGCCAGAAATTTGAGTCCTGAATTAGGACACAAGCTCATAGTTGTTATGATCCATAACGACTTGATTATGTGAGTAATGAAAACATCCACGGTTATATTAGATGGGATAAAAATTATAAGTATCTGGATCTCAGCTACTGGGTGCAGGTCAAGGCCTGGGTTGGAGGGGGCTTGATAATGTGGCCTTTGTTCAGTCTATCTGGTCAAGGCCAGAAGCAGCAGTCTGTACTAGTGTCACAGCGTAGGATCAGGTCAGAGTTGAGAGATGAGCTGCAGTGGATAGGAGCCAAGTGAGTCAGCTGAAGTAGGATTAGGGGAACAGAGGCAGGGCAAGGTGTCAGGACCGGACCAAGGGGCCAGGAGCTGGGACCAGACTTGAGGCTAGGTATCAGGAGCAGGGCTGGGGCCAGGAACAAGGTAAGGTATCAAGAGCAGTGTAGCAGGATCTGTTTGCAGCAACAAACCAGGGGCCCTCCTAGTTGCACAGATAGTCTTCACTGCAGGTGCTTTCCCTAGGCCTTAAATAGCATGCCTGGGCCAGTCTGGGCCTCCGTGGGTGGGTCATCCAGTGCCACTTGAGCCCATAGTGCTCACAGACTGAAGTTCCCTGTTTCCCCAGAACTGTCTGGTGACAGCATGGACATGGCAGCTGCCCCAGAGCCTGCAAACCCAGACCTCAAATCCTCACAATAAGGGATATAACCTCTCCTGCTTAAGGGCATAAATCAGCTGCTAACTAACTGGGGTTAGGATGAAGCTTCCCATTTGGCGAAACTCTTGCAGAATTGTCCATTGCAGAGATTCTAGCAGTGCTCCTGTGAAGCAAATGGTCTTGGCTTCTGGTTTGTCACGAGACCAGGATGGAATGTTCTTGTATTTTGTTGTTACATTTTTGATCGTGGGAGAGGTTTAGGGTGCATGTTTATATTCCATAAATGTCAGATTAGTATTGATGTGGTTACATGGGGTCTCCTTAAATCAAACACTGGGACTCAATAATGTGGTATGGAACTATGTACATAGCTGTGAGCTTTATTGATTGTCTGTACTGTAGTCACGCGATGCGGACTAGCAGCTGAAAATCTTGCCTATCCCAACCTTTGCTGGAATCTGTATAAAACCTAGGGGGGATTTTCCAGGGGAAGTTTCCTCTTTGGTTATTCCAAAATCCTAGAGGGGATGCCGCAAGTAGATTTACAGTGATGTTAATGCAATTCTGTAATATGACTGGTTTCAGAGTAACAGCCCTGTTAGTCTGTATTCGCAAAAAGAAAAGGAGTCCTTGTGGCACCTTAGAGACTAACCAATTTATTTGAGCATGAGCTTTCGTGAGCTACAGCTCACTTCATCAGATGCATACCGTGGAAACTGCAGCAGACTTTATATATACACAGAGAATATGAAACAATACCTCCTCCCACCCCACTGTCCTGCTGGTAATAGCTTATCTAAAGTGAGCAACAGGTTAGGCCATTTCCAGCACAAATCCAGGTTTTCTCACCCTCCACCCCCCACACAAATTCACTCTCCTGCTGGTGATAGCCCATCCAAAGTGACAACTCTTTACACAATGTGCATGATAATGAAGTTAGGCCATTTCCTGCACAAATCCAGGTTCTCTCACTCCCTCACCCCCCTCCAAAAACCCACCCCCATACACACACAGACTCACTCTCCTGCTGGTAATAGCTCATCCAGACTGACCACTCTCCAAGTTTAAAACCAAGTTAAACCAGAACATCTGGGGGGGGGGGGGGGTGGGGGGGTAGGAAAAAATAAGAGGAAATAGGCTATCTTGCATAATGACTTAGCCACTCCCAGTCTCTATTTAAGCCTAAATTAATAGTATCCAATTTGCAAATGAATTCCAATTCAGCAGTTTCTCGCTGGAGTCTGGATTTGAAGTTTCTTTGTTTTAAGATAGCGACCTTCATGTCTGTGATTGCGTGACCAGAGAGATTGAAGTGTTCTCCGACTGGTTTATGAATGTTATAATTCTTGACATCTGATTTGTGTCCATTTATTCTTTTACGTAGAGACTGTCCAGTTTGACCAATGTACATGGCAGAGGGGCATTGCTGGCACATGATGGCATAAATCACATTGGTGGATGTGCAGGTGAACGAGCCTCTGATAGTGTGGCTGATGTTATTAGGCCCTGTGATGGTGTCCCCTGAATAGATATGTGGGCACAATTGGCAACGGGCTTTGTTGCAAGGATAAGTTCCTGGGTTAGTGGTTCTGTTGTGTGGTATGTGGTTGTTGGTGAGTATTTGCTTCAGGTTGCGGGGCTGTCTGTAGGCAAGGACTGGCCTGTCTCCCAAGATTTCTGAGAGTGTTGGGTCATCCTTTAGGATAGGTTGTAGATCCTTAATAATGCGTTGGAGGGGTTTTAGTTGGGGGCTGAAGGTGACGGCTAGTGGCGTTCTGTTATTTTCTTTGTTAGGCCTGTCCTGTAGTAGGTAACTTCTGGGAACTCTTCTGGCTCTATCAATCTGTTTCTTTACTTCCGCAGGTGGGTATTGTAGTTGTAAGAAAGCTTGACAGAGATCTTGTAGGTGTTTGTCTCTGTCTGAGGGGTTGGAGCAAATGCGGTTGTATCGCAGAGCTTGGCTGTAGACGATGGATCGTGTGGTGTGGTCAGGGTGAAAGCTGGAGGCATGTAGGTAGGAATAGCAGTCAGTAGGTTTCCGGTATAGGGTGGTGTTTATGTGACCATTGTTTATTAGCACTGTAGTGTCCAGGAAGTGGATCTCTTGTGTGGACTGGACCAGGCTGAGGTTGGTGGTGGGATGGAAATTGTTGAAATCATGGTGGAATTCTTCAAGGGCTTCTTTTCCATGGGTCCAGATGATGAAGATGTCATCAATGTAGCACAAGTAGAGTAGGGGCTTTAGGGGACGAGAGCTGAGGAAGCGTTGTTCTAAATGGGTACCCGCATGGCCCCACAGTATGCCAACATTTTTATGGCTGATTTAGAACAACGCTTCCTCAGCTCTCGTCCCCTAAAGCCCCTACTCTACTTGCGCTACATTGATGTCATCTTCATCATCTGGACCCATGATGAAACCTGGATTTGTGCTGGAAATGGCCTAACCTGTTGCTCACTTTAGATAAGCTATTACCAGCAGGACAGTGGGGTGGGAGGAGGTATTGTTTCATATTCTCTGTGTATATATAAAGTCTGCTGCAGTTTCCACGGTATGCATCTGATGAAGTGAGCTGTAGCTCACGAAAGCTCATGCTCAAATAAATTGGTTAGTCTCTAAGGTGCCACAAGGACTCCTTTTCTTTTTGTAATATGACTAACGTTATTATCTTACATTTAGATTGTGCCTTTCCTCTAGATGTCACATGTGCTCTAATGACTGTTGCACAGCATGGGAATTTTTGTAAAACCAACAGATTATAAGTACACAGATCTGTAAAATATCCACAGGTTATAATGCGGAATATTGTTCCTCTAACGATGTATAATAAAGCTGTCATAACACCACGGACATTCTAGTGACATTAGAAAACAGCAGTTCATAGCATCCGCTTGTATTAGGCCCACTGTATAAAAATGAAGACAAAAGGATTAAGGGAGTGGGAAATATGAGTGCCTGAGAACAATGGGGAAGGAGAGCACATACTAAGAGGAGCTTGAAGTAAGGAACATGAGTACTAGGGTGAGATGGAAAGAAATGAAGGAAAGAACAAGAAAACGTAAGGATGTATAGGGCAGACCTTGGGAAAGGGAAGCTTAGGTTAGTACATTTTATTAAATTGAATCATGTTTTCACAGTTTGTTAGAAAGGGGAATTGAAGGGACCAAAGAGCTTGAGGCTACGCTCCTGGGGCATTTAGTGTGAGCCTCGTGGGGAAGGTAGCAACAGAGCAGCACTTTTAAAATCTTTCCCAAATCAAGCACTTAATTAATAGAAATAAGGCCCTGACTCTGCAATGAGCTCCACACAGGTAGACTCCTGTTGACTTCATGTAGGTTTCCGGTATAGGGTGGTGTTTATGTGACCATTGTTTATTAGCACTGTAGTGTCCAGGAAGTGGATCTCTTGTGTGGACTGGTCCAGGCTGAGGTTGATGGTGGGATGGTAATTGTTGAAATCATGGTGGAATTCCTCAAGGGCTTCTTTTCCATGGGTCCAGATGATGAAGATGTCATCAATGTAGCACAAGTAGAGTAGGGGCTTTAGGGGACGAGAGCTGAGGAAGCGTTGTTCTAAATCAGCCATAAAAACGTTGGCATACTGTGGGGCCATGCGGGTACCCATAGCAGTGCCATTGATTTGAAGGTATACATTGTCCCCAAATGTGAAATAGTTATGGATGAGGACAAAGTCACAAAGTTCAGCCACCAGGTTTGCCGTGACATTATCAGTGATACTGTTCCTGACGGCTTGTAGTCCATCTTTGTGTGGAATGCTGGTGTAGAGGGCTTCTACATCCATAGTGGCCAGGATGGTGTTATCAGGAAGATCGCCGATGGATTGAAGTTTCCTCAGGAAGTCAGTGGTGTCTCGAAGGTAGCTGGGAGTGCTGGTAACGTAGGGCCTGAGGAGGGAGTCTACATAGCCAGACAATCCTGCTGTCAGGGTGCCAATGCCTAAGATGATGGGGCGTCCAGGATTTCCAGGTTTATGGATCTTGGGTAGTAGATGTGTGTCTGTGTGGATTTGTTCTTGTGCTTTTTCAGGGAGTTTCTTGAGCAAATGCTGTAGTTTCTTTTGGTAACTCTCAGTGGGATCATAGGGTAATGGCTTGTAGAAAGTGGTGTTGGAGAGCTGCCGAGCAGCCTCTTGTTCATATTCCGACCTATTCATGATGACAACAGCACCTCCTTTGTCAGCCTTTTTGATTATGATGTCAGAGTTGTTTCTGAGGCTGTGAATGGCATTGTGTTCTGCACGGCTGAGGTTATGGGGCAAGTGATGCCGCTTTTCCACAATGTGAGTCCGTGCACGTTGGCGGAAGCACTCTATGTGGAAGTCCAGTCTGCTGTCTCGACCTTCAGGAGGAGTCCACCCAGAATCCTTCTTTTTGTAGTGTTGGTAGGGAGGTCTCTGTGGATTAGTATGCTGTTCAGAGGTGTGTTGGAAATATTCCTTGAGTCGGAGACGTTGAAAATAAGATTCTAGGTCACCACAGAACTGTATCATGTTCGTGGCGGTGGAGGGGCAGAAGGAGAGGCCCCGAGATAGGACAGATTCTTCTGCAGGGCTGAGAGTATAGTTGGATAGGTTAACAATATTGCTGGGTGGGTTGAGGGAACCACTGCTGTGGCCCCTTGTGGCATGTAGTAGCGGCACTGCTATGGGTACCCGCATGGCCCCACAGTATGCCAACATTTTTATGGCTGACTTAGAACAACGCTTCCTCAGCTCTCGTCCCCTAACGCCCCTACTCTACTTGCGCTATATTGATGACATCTTCATCATCTGGACCCATGGAAAAGAAGCCCTTGAGGAATTCCACCATGATTTCAACAATTTCCATCCCCTATCAACCTCAGCCTGGACCAGTCCACACAAGAGATCCACTTCCTGAACACTAGGGTGCTATTAAGCGATGGTCACATAAACACCACCCTATACCGGAAACCTACTGACCGCTATTCCTACCTACATGCCTCCAGCTTTCATCCAGACCACCCCACAACACGATCCATCGTCTACAGCCAAGCTTTGCGATACAACCGCATTTTTCCGACCCCTCACACAGAGACAAACGCCTACAAGATCTCTGTCAAGCATTCTTACAACTACAATATCCACCTGCTGAAGTGAAGAAACAGGTTGACAGAGCCAGAAGAGTACCCAGAAGTCACCTACTACAGGACAGGCCCAATAAAGAAAATAATAGAATGCCACTAGCCATCACCTTCAGCCCTCAACTAAAACCTCTCCAACGCATCAAGGACGACCCATCACTGTCACAGATCTTTGGAGACAGGCCAGTCCTTGCTTACGGACAGCCCCCCAACCTGAAGCAAATACTCACCAGCAACCACACACCACACAACAGAACCACTAACCCAGGAACCTATCCTTGCAACAAAGCCTGTTGCCAACTGTGTCCACATATCTATTCAGGGGACACCATCATAGGGCCTAATCACATCAGCCACACTATCAGAGGCTCGTTCACCTGCACATCTACCAATGTGATATATGCTGTCATGTGCCAGCAATGCCCCTCTGCCACGTACATTGGTCAAACTGGACAGTCTTTACGTAAAAGAATAAATGGACACAAATCAGATGTCAAGAATTATAACATTCATAAGCCAGTCGGAGAACACTTCAATCTCTTTGGTTACTCGATTACAGACCTAAAAGTTGCAATTCTTCAACAAAAAAACTTCAGAAACAGACTCCAGCGAGAGACTGCTGAATTGGAATTAATTTGCAAACTGGATTCAATTAACTTAGGCTTGAATAGAGACTGGGAGTGGATGGATCATAACACAAAGTAAAACTATTTCCCCATGTCTATTTCACCTCTCCCACCATTCCTCAGACGTTCTTGTCAACTGCTGGAAATGGCCCACCTTGATTATCACTACAAAAGGTCCCCCCTCCTGCCCCACTCTCCTGCTGATAATAAATCACCTTAAGTGATCACTCTCGTCACAGTGTGTATGGTAACACCCATTGTTTCATGTTCTCTATGTATATAAATCTCCTCACTGTATTTTCCACTGAATGCATCCGATGAAGTGAGCTGTAGCTCACGAAAGCTTATGCTCAAATAAATTTGTTAGTCTCTAAGGTGCCACAAGTCCTCCTATTCTTTTTGCAAATACAGACTAACTCGGCTGCTACTCTGAAACCTGTCATTCCAAATTAGCTTAATCCAAAACGGATTAAATTTATTCAGCATAAAGCACGGTTGTTCTGCAATAAGGGTGTCCACACAATCAGTTAATCAGGAATAGCTGTTTCAGAATACCTTCCCTTGTAGCAAAGCCCTAAAAAAAGAAATACTTAAATGCCTGTCTTTGGGCCTGTGCTAACACATGGGTGACTGGCACAGCAAGAGATGCTTCTCTTCCAATATGGTTGTGGGATTTTGGTGCTGTGGACATTTCAGTTGAGTCCTCCAACTGTTTTACAGACCCATGCATAGCATAAAATGTTAACAGAGAAATTTTAGCTCTCCAAAAGTGTGTGTGAAACAAGCTTTTATTAGTCTTTGTTGACATTTGATGCACTTATAATGATGCCCAAATGTGCAAGGCAGGTGGAAACATTTAACAGGCTGCTGCCTTTGTCTGAAGCGTGACATGCTAGTATCAGAGTAAGACACAGACAACGTACTGTACACCTGTATCAGATAGCGCCCCTGCCATGTGCTAGGCATTTGTAAACGTAGAATAAGTTACTCTTTCTGTCTCCAAAGAACTCCCTGTAGATCCTTAACATACGGCGTTCACATAAGGGATCCTGTTTTGTGTGCCTTTACAGACATATATCGGCTCCATTGTTGCCTCTGTGAACCCCTACAAGACCATTCCAGGACTCTATGACCGCACTGCAGTAGAGCAATACAGCAAGCACCACATGGGGGAAATTCCACCTCATATCTTTGCTGTTGCTAACGAGTGCTACCGCTGCCTATGGAAACGTCATGACAACCAGTGTGTTCTCATCAGGTAAGTGGCTACTGCATTAATTATTCCTAGTCCTGCTGCTGAGCTTTAAAGGTAAATTGAAAATGAGTGCTTGGAATGCCGAGGGAAAGGCACAGAGGAAGAGCATGCTCTGACCCTTTCCCCTTAACCTCATTAATCGTTAGGTCTGTGCAGATGTAGAATTACTACGTGATCCTAATCAGCCCTTGAAAGACAAGGCACTTTTTGCTTATATATGCCCTGCAGTCATTTAATGAAAAGATGCGTGAGTGCCACACACTTTTGGCTGTTCACTTCCTTATTTCACTCTAAATGCTTCACTTTTTCATTGTCTTCTGCCTCACTGTGGAGCCTGATAATTTGTCATCACTAGTCTTGAAAATTGCATCCATCAAAAAAAGAATGTTAGGGAACCTATAAATAATAATAATGAAGTCCTCCCAACTCTTTGGCCATTTAATTCAATGTAATTAATTGTTCTTGTTTCTCCTATTGTTTAACCTGATTATGCTTTAGTTTGATGGAGATATAATAGCTTCCCTTGTGGTCTGCCGTTTGCTGGTGTTCAGAAATGCAGCTGGCACTTCAGTAGCACTCAGTCGCAGTTCAGCCCCTGCTTCCCCCTTGTTGCATGGGAGAAGTTCAGTGAGCAGGCTCTTTCCGTGAGGCAGATTACTTCCCCTGCTGACTGGCTGGAGGGTGAAGTAGGTTGACCAGATAGCAAGTGTGAAAAATCGGGACAGGGGTGGGGGTAATAGGCCTCAAATATCGGGACTGTCCCTATAAAATCAGGACATCTGGTCACCCTAGGGTGAAGCCAAGGCTCCGCCTACTCCATGCCCCTGCTTGCCTATTCTTTACACACCTATGCAGGATGGGGAGCAGCAGCCTGGTGATAGCTGCTTCCCCACTTCTCACAGGGTTTAGTGATGTGGATAGCCTGCATGCAGGAGCAAGAGTCTCCTCACACCCCCTTACATCCTCTGCCCAGCTGGGCTCATGACCGCGCCCTCAGTAATTAAGCCTCACAACCTTGTAATGTAAGTAAGTAGCTTATTCATCTTGTAGGGGAAAAAACGAAGACCTAGTAAAGTCAAAAATCTTGTTCGGGATGACCACTGAAGTTACACAGTAGCATAGTGGGGAATAGAACCCTGGAGTTTTGATTTTCCTCTGCTCTACCCATGAGAAAACACAGCTTTCCTTGAGATTAATGTAAACTGCTGATGTAACCCCCTCTGAAGCAGAAGTATTAAAGCTCGCAGGTCATTGGTTTTCTTCCTCTCTCTATCATATCTTGCTCACTTTCTTAGAGGAAAATAACCCTTGGAAACAAAAATGATTTCTCGGCTAAGCTGTGGGGATAGCTAGAATTGAAGCAACAATCAGCTGAAAAAGACAGGTCCCCCTTCCAGGATGGACCCTGGAAATGGATGCATATCTTTCCTAATCCAAAAGAGAGGCTGCCTGACCAATACATTGGGGGGATGGTTCAGACAAGTAAGATACCATAGGGCCTGATCATGGTCTCTGGAAACGAAAAGGTTCCATTTTTTGTTAGAGAGGAGGTTTTAGGCTCAGACAGCATCTTTCCTTCCTCCGACTCCATAAACAGCCCTTCTACAAGTGTGGGGCTCTACTATTGTAAGGGGCATCGTTGGGTTTAGAGGGTGTATGGCCAAGTGAGAGCCACTCTGTGGCATCATTTCCCTCCCATCAGCAGAGGTTTTTTTGTATACCAGATGGAATTATGTTGCACCTTAAATGTCACTAAAAACACTTAAATACCAATTCCAGCACCCCCCTCCCACACAAACGCTGCCTAGTAACAGCACCAGTTTGGCTGACAGCATGTTTCAAACATGGGCAGAGAGAATCCCATTTCTCTTTGGTCTGTATGTAGTGACTCTGTAATGTTGAGTCCAGATGGCACCTCTTAAAGCCATAATATACAAAAAGCTTTCTGTCACTGTTTGTGAAACCAGGCAGGAGTCAGATGATTTCATGGCATACTATCAGAAAACTGCTTGAATACAGCCTGTTTGCTCTGAAACTTGGGATGTGAAGCCACCTATGGAACCCGCCTAGTGGCTACTGGTATGACATCCACTATTTATTAATCCCGTTCCATGCTCTTTTGTGTTGGGACAAGAGGCACCTTTCTTCCAGCTCTTCATATGCCCCTGAGAGGAATGCTGGGTTTCGTCCTCACTAGGAACCACAGCACTGATGAAAAGCATTAGCATAGTGAGGGGCAGGGAAGGGCTTTTGCCAGAAAGACATAGGCGTGGGACAGAATCCTACATTCCATCAAACACGTCTGGCTTACAGACCGAGACAGTGGGAAATCCTTTTACATTAGTCACAATAATTACTTGGCTTTATAGAAAAGTCGATGAAGGATGACCATCGTATTGGCAGTAACTGGTTTGATGCCAGATACAGTGGAAACGTTGTAAGTCAACGGTTTTAGCATTTTGAAAGTAGTATCCCCACTAGCATTGCCAGTGTTTGTGACAAACCTGGTTAATTTACTTGTTCATCTGACTTTTAAACAAATGTGTCTCAAATCTTGTCTCTGATTTATTTGTGTTGATTCTTATCGTTTTTCTTGTTCACCACTCTCTCATTTGGTCTTGTGCATGCTCTGCCTTGGGTCCAGCTAATGGTTTGGTTAACATCTTGCCTGATAACTATGCAGATTGTTTGGAAGAGGTGTGCTACTGGGCCCCTCTGTCTAAGACGCAGGTGAAGACTTCCTGTAAAATAGCTGAGGGGACGATCAGAATCCTGCCCAACTGTGACACTTCCTGGGGGTGCCCAGGACCGAGTGTAACCTTGTCTCCCCCAACCCCCCGCCTCCAGCATGTGGGAGTCTTTCGTGTGGTAACTGAGTGTCAGCACCTGAACAGCACCAGCCTTTCAACCACTCACGCACTGTCCTCAGGACTCTACCTGTCCTACTCTGCTTTGTAAGTTAACAACAGACGGACCCCAAGCGCCCTTAAAGAGCGTCCCCCTGTTACAGACACTCATGGTAGTTACCAGGTTTGCTGCTTCCAAGAAATAGTATAAACACACCAGCTTGTTTGATTCAACTGAGTATCAGCTCCAATCTAACAACACAGTGCTGTAATCTACTTACAGTGAAAACAAATCAAAGGTTAAGATTTAAGAGATTGTGACAAGGATAACAAGAACAGGTTAGAAATAAAAGTATAACACACCTTTTTGAGACTAAAAAAATAATTTAAGAGGCTACAATCTTTGTTGAAAGTGGTCTTATCTCACCTAAGCCTTTTCTGCAGCGCTTCAGTCCAGGTTGGCTTAGATCCTGTTTTCATGGATGTAACAGCATTGCCTGGTTATCCCCTCAAGTGCAGGATAAAAGAGGGATCATGTTGCCTTCTTATGGCCCCCTGGGGTCCAGACTCTGGTATGTGCTCCCCTGTTGAGTTTACATCCCCCAATCAGCCTGTTTTCCTGTTGACTTTACATGCAAAGAGGGCTTGCTTTGTTTTGGTTTTACAATGCTTAATTTACTTTGGAGACCTAGTGAGATAGGTGATTCCACATCCCATTGTCTGGCAAAACCTGCTTGTCAGCTTGCCAGGGACACAGATTCTAAATCTATGTTCAATACATACATAAAAAGTCTTAACTGTCACCCATATCTACATCACACAATGATCAGGAAGATTAGTACGACGACATAAGCTTCCATTAGACGCTTTGCACAACCTTTTTTGGGTGAATACTGTGAAGCAGTGTGCTAGGTGCAGTGAGTGACTCAGGCCTGATACAAAACAGTGAGCCCTTTGCCAGTTGGCATGGAGAGGTTCTTAGGGGTTTCACCAATAATAATAGCAATATCTAGTTTTTATATATATCATTTTCTATCCTTAGATCTTAAAGCAATTTACAAAAGCAGTAGGTGGTAGTACTTCCATTTTATCGATGGGGAAACTAAAGCACAGAGAAGTGAAGTAACTTCAAGATCACCTGGCAGGCTGGTGGCAGAGCCGGAATAGAACACAGGCCTGCCAAGTTCCCGGAGAGTGTCAGGTCTGTTGAGCCACAGTGCAGGCAAAACATTATTTGGGAAAATTTCACATTCACAACTTCTATCCTTACAACAATTTTCTGCAGGCCTGGTCCCAAGCAATTGGTTAGCATTTGTAAAATGCTACATTTTGGATAAATACTGCAATACAACTTTATAAGGGTAGGTTTCACTTTTACAAAATTTAAAAGGAAATTGTGCTCATAGCTATAATTAAATAGAATCAAAGAAAATCAATGCCAATTTCTGTGCTTACAAAGTGTTTTTTTTTCTTTTCTGGGCTGTGAGTCAGTCTGAGCAGATTAATAACATGGGTCAAGACTTTTATATGTGATGAGTGTTTTTGGCCGTCTCAGTTTTGGGTGGCAGACTTGAGACCTTTGAAGGGTGCTAAAACCCAACTGTTTGTGGGGACATGACTGCCCCATAGAGCTCCCTGCTGGCTGAGAATGGTGTGGCTAAACACTCCCTGTCCCAAAAAGAAAAGGAGTACTTGTGGCACCTTAGAGACTAACCAATTTATTTGAGCATGAGCTTTCGTGAGCTACAGCTCACTTCATCAGATGCTTCATCACTCCCTGTCCCAGTTTCTTTCCCTGAGGTTAGGCTCCTTGGCTTCCCAGACATCGGTCTGTGCTGGAGTTGTGACTTAACCTTCCAGCAAAGTCACAGAACAAGAAATTCAAACTAAAAATCCCAGCAAACAAAAATGTTTTTCTGCTCTTCAGGGGCTTTTCTTCAGCCTATCCTTGAGGGTCTATTCCCAGCCCCTTTCTGGGCTACCTGTGAGAGTCTTTATGGCTCTGGGATAGAGCCTTCAGCTCCTGGGTGTACAGTTCTCACATCCTGCTGAGCTCTCTTCCTTGCATCCTTGCCTGTTCCACTATAGAACATTGGGCCCACAAGCTGGTTCTTCTGGAGTAACCCACCTCCTGCAGACCCTGCCATAGAAGCCTGCCCAGGCCCTGTGGTTCCAGCACACAGACTGGTCTCTACGCCGTTTTATAAAGCCCAGGTGTTTGTTAAGCTATCACGTGACCCTCCTTAGTCCCATCTCTTCAGGCTGGGAAGCAGCTAATTAATTATGGCACAGGTGTGGCTGGACCCATGTCCCCTCAAAGTGGCCAATTATCCTTTGACGCCCTCTGAAAATCAGGCGTCTTATTTGGCTTATGCAAAAATTGATGCGTTCAAAATGACTAGTCACTTTTAAAAACCTTGGCCATGCCTGGTTTATTTGCTTAGAATTGAAAGACGATGGAGTGATTAGTTTTGTCAGTTTTATTAGACAGGTTAGCTCTGATGTTTGAAAATGGTAATGAGAAGCAGAATTTAGCTGCCACGTTTCTGAATTCAGAGTGTTATGCTGCCTGCAAAAGAAGGCACCGAAGGAAATCTTAGCAAATTCCATCTTGAAAACTACGATGTAAAACAAGTATTGTACACAAATGAAGCTAAAATTAAGTTGTGAGTTGTCAGCTTTCAAATCCCAATGTATTGCTCTTGTTCAATGTTATGCTGTATCTAAAATTACAGGAGGTGAGAACTGCATTATAAACTAAAGGCATTTAGCACCATTTGGAATTGTCTAGGGATGAAGCACCCCCTAGTGGAGTTAATCAGTTTTACAATTTTTTTGAAGAGACTCCTATGAATACATTAGTTCAGAACATAATTTAAAAACAAATATGTGGGATTATTTTTAAATGCTATGAATTTTTCTCTAATTGGAGAGGTAAGGTAGGAAAATGGGAGTGTAATCCAGGACTGACTCAGATTGCAAAATAAAACGCAATGTTTATTAATATAAAGCCATCTTTACCATGTAAAAGCCAGGGGAATGGTGAGGAATTGTTTTAAGTGGAGTTGCAGAAAGACCGTAATTATGCAATTTCTGTTGGGCAGTGCTGCATTATTACATGATAATACTGAGTCACAATGATGCAGCATCCTAACATACTGATCTAATACCATGTTGCAAACACTGCTGTCCAGTGTGTGCATAGCATGCTGTGATTATCATGTGACTCCATTACTTCATTGAAACTGGCACTGTGTGAAGTGGCCCTTGAGGTCTACCAGGCTGAATATTACTGATGCAGTTTATATACTTAAAGCCTTTGATACAGAGATGACTACACTGAGACACATTCGTATTGCTTTATACTTTGTATCAGTCTACACCCTACATCACAGGATCATTACATTCGAAACAATTAGCTATTATAACACAACAGACAGATTGCAAAATAACGTGTCACTGTTGTATTTGGGGAGACGAACTCCAGGCCTGGCACCCAGCCTGAGTAGCTGGACTGGGCTCTGGGTATCTCTGCAGGGGTGGCAGAGGAATCCTCCCTTTTTCAGCTCGCGGGGCAGTTGCCTTAACTAGGAAAAGTGGTCGAGTTTAGGTTGGGCATAGATAACACATTAGCTAAGTCAGACCTAAACTTGACCTTTTTCCTAGTGCAGATGTAGGGTAACACCTTACCTTGATTTTTAGCTGGCCTTATCCATGTGTAGTCCTCTCCTTGTATGTTTGTAGTTCTTCCATTTTTTAAATAAAAGCTTAAAAAAATACAGATCCTAAAACAACTAAAGAAATGGAGACAGCAAACCTGAAATCACAACCCAATGTCAGACTGTTTATTTTATTATCAGCTGGTTGCCTGAAACCTTTTAGCTCGGATTGAAGATCAACATAAAACAAGCTACTTTTTGGACAAGACCCAAACTTTTCGATGGGAAGACTTTATTTATGAGACTGACATACCAAGATTAAACAGTGCATTTGAAGAACCATGTTTGCTGTGGGGGCTTTATTTTTTATCTGTCATATAAGTTATAAAGCCAAAAGATTGAACTGAGGAGTGATTTAGAGTGTGTTGGTTCAGTCATTTGCATATGAAAGCCCTCGGAGTGAGAAGTCTCTTTTACTGATCCTCTTCCCCCTGCAGTAGTCCAAAGTTCAGACTGTTTTGCCCTTCACAAAGCACGACATGTGGAACAAGTGATGGAGAAAGATTAAAGATTTCCAAAATGAGGACCTCACAGACTGCTGTCATACTTAGTGTATCCAGAGCACTGAATGTAATGGATTGGAACAGGCTTTGAGTTTAAAAATGCTTGGGGTGAGAGGTTAGTTGAAAGGTTGAGTGCACACTAAAGAGAGTCTACTTCCATGAGGATTTTGTAGGACTGAACTACCACCACACAATGTAAGTGTTTGAGTTGTAGCAGTCATGCAAATTAATGGAAAGTTTGGAGTACTTGGTGTTTTTTCATATTTTTGTTAATAAGAATTGATTTATAAAATAACTTGCATTGTGTCAAAGAGCTGCAAAGAAAGCAGCAGCAAAACATAACTAAGCATGGTACCAACTATATTAGAAATAGGAAGAAAAAAAACTTTTAAAACCAAATTTAAAAGCATTCCTGACACAGAAGTATAGCCAAATGCTGCTCCCAGTTACCCCCAGTATAACTCCAGAGTGACTCCATTGGCTTCCGTACAATTACTTCAGATTCACATTGGAGTGAGTCAGAGCAGAATTTGGCCCATGGCACAGGACAGAAATGGCAACTCTAATCATTAATCGGCAAGCGATCCAGATCCTTAGCTGGCCTCCATTGGCATAGCTCTGACACCCAGATAACTGCAGTGAGGCTGTGCTGATGTATGCCAGCCAAAGATCTTGACCCAGAGGGCAGAGTGTAGGCAGGAAAATAGACATCAGTAAAGTGGATGTTTTGTTGTTCTTTACTTGGCAAATATAAAGGCACTGAAGTATAAAGCTCTTTAAAAATGAATCCTGGAAGTGCTATTGCTAATTCTCATGTGCGCAGGGTGCCAATGTAATAGAAAGATAGCATGAGAGTTATAAAAGGTCAAAATAAATTGAATGTACTGCAGAATTTTGGATAGAATGTAAATGTGTGATGGATGAAGGAAGGTCAGCCAAGAGCCTGTTACAATGCTAGGGTTGAAGAGACTCCAGCACTTATCAGAATAAATATACTGTGTCTTATATGAAGTTGTGAATCATTTTTAAGAGTTGCTGACACCTTCTGGAAAGCTATGCAAAACATTTAGACGCGGATCTCTCGATACGTTTTATATATTTATTCTAGATTTCTCTTCCCTGATTTTTATTTTATTTTATTTTTAATTGTTGAAGTGTACTTGCATGGAAATCTGATGTTTGCTTCTTGGGGCTGTATATGTTCTTTGCTCCTCACTAGAAATCCCTGTGATGACATAAGGGCACTACATTCACCACTTTTGGCTAATAACCAAACAGTGCATTGTATATGTACACAGTTCTCATCTGTTAAAGTCAATGACAGAATTCCTGTTGGCTGCAATGTGGGGGTGGGATCAGGACTTAAGTGTGCACAATTTCCATGAAAGTAAATAGGAATTAAATGCATGTATTTAAAGTCAAAATTTTGTCCCATGACTTCAGGGGAGAAATAAGCAAGTCAGATAATTGAGTTTTTAGGAAATAAGATAAGTTAAATTATTGGTTAAATTATGCTCTGAACTTGCCCACATACAACATTCTTGAAGGAAATGGGATTGGACAGGAAAGCAAAATTTGGCTCACTGTTTTTAAGCAAATGGTCTAGTAATAGAAATTCAGTATTTCATATTCTGTTTGTATGAGCATTGATTGTTTTTAAATGGTCTATTTTTTCAAATATCAATGGGTCTTTAAATGTTCTGCACATTTAACTTTTCCCTTTGTTTTGGCACAAATTTTGCATATAATTTTACCAAATTGGATTAGTTGCTATATGTGGCAATAGGTGTTTTAGATTCTGTTTGTTTAAAATAAAATATAATTTATATAATTTTTATATATAAAATAAAATGAGTAAAAGTACATAGAGGTGCTGTGGATTTATGCTGGTATGACTAAGTTTAGAGTCTGACCCTACATGAAAAACCTTTGTTTAAAAGAAACCTGTATCATCATCATCTTTATTATGAACAGTAATAATAATATTTAAGTATGCAGTGCCATAAATGTGCATAGATGACCGCCTACACACTTATTAATGCTCTGTTTCACACCAAGGCTCCCTCCCCTATCTGATGATGTCAGCTGTAGTTTACGAAAGCTTATGCTCAAATAAACTGGTTAGTCTCTAAGGTGCCAGAAGTACTCCTTTTCTTTTTGCGAATACAGACTAACACGGCTGCTACTCTGAAACCTCCTCTATGGTTATCCTTCTACAAATAACCATGCTGCAGCCGTACCAAGTCTCCCTCATGGTGGAAGACTCCTGATTTTGGATTAGCTTTATAGCGGATTTTAACGTAGCCGTAGCCATGTGGCCATGCCTCCTTCCGCTATTTTCCATTCCGCGGTGGTTGCACTTCAGCAGGTATTCACTTCAGGTGTATTATGTCATCTCTGTAGCCCTTGGGTGCCTCACAGGAGTTGAAGGGGTGCTTGTCATATGTTAATAAATTGAGATCCTGGCTGAAAAGCGCTGCAGAAGCATGGAGCTATTATGAGTTTTGTACTGTGTTCCAATGAGACATTTAAATTCTCAGAGTATTTTAAATCTCACTCAATCAAATTGTCATGGTCTGACAGCCCTCTCTAATCACGCCCTTCACTTTGGCTTGTGAGCGCCTTGATGTAGGCCAAACCAAGGATCTTTTCCCCCCATGAGCATAGTCAAAGTAAAAACACTGTGGTATGGTTTTTTGTCTTTCAGTGGTGAAAGTGGTGCTGGTAAGACAGAAAGTACTAAGCTGATTCTCAAGTTCTTATCTGCCATGAGCCAACATTCGCTGGAACTGTCCCGTAAGGAAAAGACCTCCTGTGTGGAGCAAGCTATTCTTGAGAGCAGGTACTGTGTTCATATCCTCAGACATGGTCCATAGTGTTGCACACAATACAGAGTGACAGAGGTAGAACAACCACTGAAGCTGAAGACATTTAAAACTAGACTCCTGCACAAAACACTGGAAAATAATCCTGCACTGGCACCCAGGGAATGGACAGATGACCCAGCAGGTCTTTTCCATCTCCAGTGTTGGCGGTTCTTTGGCTGTAAGTTCTGTGTTACAGACGCCAATTCTTGGTGTGTGCAGACCTCTTGATTTACATTGCAGGTTTTTCCCAGTGATTTTTTTTCTCTTTTGGAATTTCATACGCACTATGGATTTTCCACTGTTTTCCCCCTTACATTTTAAATTACAGCTGTAATTTTAAAAAATCAAAATAAACATCAGTGGAGCTACATTGATTCAAAATTTCTGTGCGATAAGGCCATTAAGAGTTTTACTTTTCTGTTTTCCCTGTTTGGTAGAGATGTGCTCCAGAAACAGCTTTGGTACTTTCGTTTGGTGTCTCCATTAATTTAATTCTATTTGAAAAAACCTCCATATCTCTGTTGACTGTTGTCTCAGTGATATTTACATGCTGGATAATAAATTAGGAGGAAGGGTTTAGTAAAGGCTGTCCGTACCACAGGCTCCAATAATCTACCGCAGATTGTCAGAAAGGAGATTCTGTTGCATCAAAAGTATATGTGGGACCTGGATGTTTCAGACAGCTTGTAGAGGGCCACAGGAGCTTTTACTCCTACAATGCTGGATCAAATGTAGTCTTGAGAGGCTAGCGACTGAAAGCTGGTTGATGGCCTACAATAAATGAGTTGATTCTGTAGTGACTATATAGCCAAATTATAGCTCGCACACTCTTGGGTAGTCTTATTTCAGAGGCAAGGTTGTGGGCAGTGACCTATAGTTCAGGGGCAGTCTCTCTAGGTCAGGTTTGAAGTATATTGATAAGGCAGCGTAGACAGAGCCTGCCCTGCAGATGCTATAGCATTACTGATTATTTGTGTGTGTTATGTATTTATAAATCACCCAAATGCAAGGCATTTTACAGAACAAACTAGACTGGCCCTGCGTTGAAGAACTTGCCATCTGTTTTACACATGATGCATGGGTGCATTTAGAAAACAATAAGCGTGGCAGTGGGGGAGGGCCCGGGTCACAGTAACAGAATCGCGAATAGAATGGTTCTGCACAATGCATGAAGTGGTTTTGTACAAATTGGGATTGTTTCTTAGTAAATTTTTTTTCATTTTTGTTTGGGGCTGAGCTGAGGGGATGGGAGTGAGGAAGGCAGCAGGAGGTGCGAGAAAGGGAGAGGTGGATGTGGTGAGAAGATTTTATTATTTGGTGGATAGGAGAGAGGTTTGAAGGGGAACTAAAGGGAAACAGAATGGGGTAGTAAGGATCAGCAGGGTGACTGTAGGTAGCTTGCTGAGGTAAGGAAAAATCAAGCAAGCTGATTGGATGGATCTATCTGCTGTTAATCAGGTACCTTCCACAAGCACTAAATTCACTCAACGTTTTAACAAGAAGTTGTGCACAACTACACTATGAACAGATCTGTTGCTATCACTGTCCCTCCCCCATCTCTGTTTTCACCCACTAAAGTAAGATTGTGCAAGTTCTTTAGGGCGAGAACGGTCTCCTATACACCCATATGGCACGCTGGCAAATTGGGTCCTGGCTTGACTGGGGGCCTCTGTCTTTACTATAATGCGAACACTAAACAACACTTACAATATAGACCTGTTATAATAAATCCTGTTTCAGTTCAGAGCTGTACAGTAGCTAATGTCTTTGTTATTTAGTAGTATAGCTACTTTACTACCTGCAGACATACAGCCTGTGGTATAACAGGTGTCTAGAGCAGCAGTTCTCAAACTGTGGGTCAGGACCACAAAGTGGGCCGTGAGCCCATTTTAATGGGGTCGGCAGGGCTGGCTTACACTTGCTGGGGCCCAGGGCCCAAGCCCCATTGTCTAGGGCCAAAGCCCAAGGGCATCAGCTCTGGGTGGTCAGACTCAGGTTACAGGCCCCCTCCTGGGGCTGAAGCCCTTGGACTTTGGCTTTGGCCCCTGGACAAGGGCTTCAGCCCCTGGACGGTGGGGCTCAGGTGGGCTCAGTCCCCCCTCCTGGGGTCATGTAATAATTTTTGTTGTCAGAAGGGGATCGTGGTGCAATGAAGTTTGAGAACCCCTGGTCTAGAGCTATGGCAATGATTAAGGATGTAGGCCACGTCTGAGGATAATGTTAGAGCTGGGCTTTATGGGGATTGTGCCTTTCCTTGAGTACTGGAGTGCATTGCTCCTATCAATGGTATTCCAGTCACAAGTTAATACTTTTGTTGTCCTCCCTTATTTTCACAGCCCAATTATGGAAGCTTTTGGCAACGCGAAGACTGTTTACAACAACAACTCGAGTCGCTTTGGGAAGTTTGTTCAGCTGAACATCTGTCAGAAGGGAAACATCCAGGGAGGAAGAATTGTAGATTGTATCCTCTCTTCTTGCTGAGTGCCTTTGTAGTTCAGGGGGACGTGTTCCCTGTATCTGTTCTGTGGAGAGTAGTGGGGGGAAATATTAGCCTTTGCCTGTCCCTCTGCCCACACCCAAAGATTTCAGGTTAAAAAAACTGTCCTGAGTAAACTTCAAGAGAAATCAGTAAGTCCAGATTCAGTGTGTGTGTGTCCATCTATCCATTCCTTTATCTAGATATAAAATCATCAAACTTTCTCTCTCATTTCTGGTATTATGGCTAGTGTGCATGTTTCTTCAGAGTGAGTTAATAATATCTTAACTTCATGGGAAAAACTCTGATTACCAGCTCTTCACCAGCCAAGGGCATAATGGGCAAGGGTAGCCCTGTACAGAGCAGAAGTGAGAGGCTGTACAGAGCCCATTGTGTGAGGGGGGCAGCCTCAGGTTGGCCACACTGCTTGCACTCAGCCACGCTGGGCTATGCACCAGTTCCACATAGGATGCTGCAGGTTGGGGAATTAGGAGTGTATCCTCAGGATTTGCAGTTACATAGATGAAGTAGCCATAGGCCCTGTATAGGGCTGTTGGGTTGTGGTTCCTATTCCTGCCTTGTTGCAGGATTACTGGCTGTGGAACAGCTGCATCCTGCTTGCGTGTCTTTGAGGAGGGTGATTCTGTCCCCACACACTCAACCTGCCTAGATCTTTGCACAAAAGTTATTTGTTCACACTTCATGCAAGGTGGGTAAATTTCACCCTTAAAGTAGGCACCAAACTAACCAGCAAACAGAAAGTTAGGCGAAAAGGTAGGTGTCACTTCAAATCCTCATTTGGTCCAGAATATGACGATACTTCAGTATGCTCTGTTGAAAAAACCTTTGGGATTAGAAGTGGCTGAATGTGTTAGTTAGGGAAACTCTCCTCCTTTTGCTGTGCAAACAGATACATGACATAGACCACAATGGTTTTTTTTCTCTCTGAAGTCAAACCACTCAGGAGTTGTAAACATATAGTTCTTTAACTTCACCGTTTTATTCCTTGATGGATCACTTTCTTCCACACTAAAGATTTATTAGAAAAAGTAAGTCAACATTTGCTGTCATCCAGTATTTTTGTTTTATTCATAGACTTTCTCAAAACTTGCTGGTGAGTAGGTTCCCTTTAAAAATAATCCCCTAAACATCTTATTTGCTTTGACAGAACCGTGTAGTAAGGCAGAACCCTGGGGAGAGAAATTATCACATATTCTATGCACTGCTGGCAGGGATAGAAGAGGAAGAGAAAGGTGAGTGACAAAGCTCAGCTCACACAACTGTTTGCAATGGCTCTTTGCCAGTACTATTTCAGTCATGAAACGCCATCTTGCGATGACAGTGCTGTGGTAAACCAATAACCGAACAAGAGAAATAGGTTATTTATTTAATCTGAATTCACTGAGCATGTTTTGTGAGCTCATCTTGCTACAAGCGGTGTCTCTAGCATAGGAATGCCACCAGGCCTCCTGGGGTTTATTCCCAGCTGCCGCAGACTCACTTTGTGACCTTGGGATAGTTACTCAGGCTGGACACTGTGTTGTGGGTTTGTCACTTAGTATCTTGGGTGGGCACTAGGAAATTCCAAAGGGAAGAGAGGAGAAGGAATCGTACTCTCACAGTCTCTTGTCATGAAGATTAACGCCCTTAACAGCAAGAGAAATAGCATTTGTGTAAAAATGTCTAAGCTGTGTTAGCACCACCTTTTTGGCTAACTGTCTGCGTGCAATGAAGAGTACAGACTATAGTGTTTCACAGCTAGATAAAATGAAAATTCTCCAATGAATGTGATACATTTTCCATTGCTATAAACCAGTGGCTCTCAACCTTTCCAGATTTCTGTATCCCTTTCAGGAGTCTGATTTGTCTTGCGTACCCCCAACTTACACCTCACTTAAAATCTACTTCTTTAAAAAAATCAGACATAAAAATACAAAAGGTGTCACAGCACATTATTAGTGAAAAATTGCTTACTTTCCCATTTTTACCATGTAATTATAAAATAAATCAATTGGAATATAAATATTGTCCTTACATTTCAGTGTATAGTATATAGAACAGTATAAACAAGTCATTGTATGAAATTTTAGTTTGTACTGACTTCGGTGTTGCTTTTTATGTAGCTTGTTGTAAAACTAGGCAAATATCTAGATGAGTTGATATACCCCCTAGAAGACCTCTATGTACCCCCCAGGGGTATGTATACCCCTGGTTGAGAACCACTGCTATAAACCACTTGAGTTTGTGTCCCTGCTCATGCATATCTCAAGTAAATGAAACACGAATTAATTTTTTAACTTCTAAGATGGTGACTTGTTTTTTTCTCTTTGCAGATGCATTTTACTTATCTGTACCAGAGCACTACCACTACCTGAATCAGTCTGGATGTGTAGCGGATAAGACAATCAATGACAAAGACTCCTTCAAGGAAGTCATTGTGAGTTGTTTGACCAGTTCTTTATGGTTCAAGGGTGATAAGTTTCATATCTCTTTGCTTGATAGTGGTTTCAATGAAAGCTATCATGATCTGCAGCTAAGTAGGGTCCTAATCTTGCAGAAGGATCAGTCCATGGTCGTGGCTATGTGCAATCCCACTCACTTCAACAGCACTCCGCATGGGCATAAGGTGCCTCATGGAAGATCAGAATCTACTTTTGCTCAGAAGTGACTAATTTTCTGTCATACACTTTGCTATCACAGGGAGCATTTCTTTCCTTGCATGCAGGATATGAAGTCGCTCTCCCACCACTCCTTGGAAAGGAAAGCAACTAAATTGCAGAGCAAAGAGGACAGCAGTGGAAGGCAATCAGACATTCACCCACCTTACCTTCCAACCACGACTTATGTAGAATTACCATTACAGTAGTTTATAACAAAGGACATATGTATTCATACCTAGGTGCAAATTCCTCAACGCATGGTGGTGGGAATGAGATGCTACAAAGTAAATACATTAATAATGCATATCCAAAATAGGACACCACAGGATATAACAAGGGACGTACACATAGAGCGATGGAAGCACAAAGAGTCTTATTGCACAATTGATTGTGAACCTGTACATTTTCTGATTCATTCCCACTTTTTTTGACAAAACCAAACAAGTGTTCTATTGTTTAACTATCTTACCCCAAGCATCCATTAGAATACAGTGTACTCCCTTCCCCTTCCAAAGGTATTTGCATTAAGATTTTAGTATCTGGAATAAACTAGATAGCTTTTTTCTTCATAACTATTGGGTGTACACTGTGAGGGCTGGTTATGTGTATAAAAGAGAAGCATCACTTCCTTCTGTGTCTGCTGCTTATGCTCCTGGGACAGTTCATACAAATCTGTCAAATAAAAATACAGAGCAATCAGGAAGCAGCCTTTCTTTTATGGGAAAATTAACCTTCTTACTAAAGAAAACAAGCCACCTTATTTTACATGACCAGTGTACATATTTCTGCTGCTTCTCTCATTTCAAGGCTTCGTACACTATCTGCACCATTTACTGAAATTTGGAAATAGCAAATCCATGGTAGTACGTGGACTTCTGCAGCTTTCCAGTCTCTTCTAGCCATGTGTCTTTGTGGGAGAAAGGGTGCTATAAAGATAATCTGGTATGTGGAGTAAGTGATCAAATAAGATTATTAAATCGAATGGAAAGCCGGGTGAAATGGAAGCACAAACACTAATTGAGGATTTTTCTGAGTAGCCTTAACTTTCACACCCACATTAGCTTCAGCAATTAGCTACAGTAATTAGCTGACTCTTACTATTACCATAATTATCAATTTCTTTTCCTAGTACTACCTTAATTTCAGTGTGGCACGTACTCTATGGGATTTGAAAACCAATAAAAGGGTCCGGTACAATTTATTTAAAAGGTGTTTATGTATATTTGTTTTTGCAGCTATAAAACTACCTAATTTCATGACAGACATATTTTTGTGGAAGTGGGTGATATCCGCATTGCAGTCATCTAGTTCAGGTTGAGTAGCATGACATTTAATTTGCGCTAATCAGCGTGAGGCAGGTAGAGCATGAAATTAACTTGACATGTAAATCTTGCATTCTGGAGTATTTTACAAGCAGAAATTTGGGCACAGAATGGGGACATTTCCACTCTGCTTTCCTTATAGTGAAGGACAGGGACATTTTGCATCATCAGTTTCTGTTCCTTCCCCGTTTCATGCATCCCCATCCCTTGCTTCCTTACAGATCTTCGTAAGGCCTGAGAACGTGACTTCAGTGACTACAATATTCCTAAGCCGTACTTCATTCTTCTCTTTCAGTCATATGCATTCTAATGACCTTTTTCCAAGAGGCTACAGATGATTTCCCCTCTAGATGTCTTTCTTTCCTTTGTGTTCCAAAAGGTCTTCTCCACTGGAGTGGGGATCTGCAGTGTGAGCACACACACATGCCTTCCTAAGTATTCTTGTGACATCTGTTATTACTGTGCCATGAGCTGGATCCTATTAATAAAATCTCTTCAGCTTGTACCACCCTCTATAACTATAACTATGGCCGACAGGGTTAGAGACAATCACAAAAAATTTGTTAAAATCATCAGGAACAAGTGAAATTACTGGGTGAAGTTCCATGGTCTGTGTTATGGATGTCAGATTAGATCAGGGTTTCTCAATCTGTGGCTCATGAACCAAAAGGCTGCAGTCCCACGGGGCTGGCTGAATTCAGTTCCTCACTCCTGGTGTTGTGATTTCTGGGGTCACAGTGCCACTCGAGTTTAGCCGAGCTGCCCCTCCATCATGATGGGCGGGGTGGGCAGCCAGACCAAATTTGAGTGAGTGGCACTGTGACCTCATTTGCCAAGTCACAAAACCACTCACAAAAACTTGGCCCTGCAGGTCCCTTGTTAGGGGAGCTGGGCCAAAACTGAGTGGTGCTGCGACCTGAATGTCACAACGTCCGGAGGCCAGCCAGCCCTAAGGGACCAGAACTTCAGTAGCTGCTGTTATGGTATGCACCGTGTCCTTTTTAGTACCAGTTACGTTAACATGTGTATTCTATATCATGGGTAAGGAATACTTAGTAAGACAAGTGTTTTTTGCACTAAAGCTATTTACTGGGTTGTGACAGGCTGTCAAGGTTTATGAATGGGTCCTGAGCCCAGAAAGGTTGAGAACCACCTTGATCATAGTGACCATAAAATTATGAATCTACCCACAAAGTATTGGCAATTCTAGATATCTATTGTGTATTGGAAGAGTGTACAGTTGTTCAGCTCTACAGTACTAAAAGGTGGTGTATGTTTTGTGAGGTTTTAGTAGTTATTATAACAGCTCTTTCTGTGCAGACACAGTGGAATGGATTCCCAGAACTTCTGCAGATATCCCTTTCCTTCTTATTTACTAAAAACGTTATTGCAAGTATGTGACTGGAGGTGTGGCAGGGCTAGCAGGACAATCCCCTGCCAATACCTTGGAGGGATTATAGGTATGAGAGTGAAGAGAGAAGAGAACTTCTTCCTAAAACCCTAAGATGGCTGACTTTGGGTAGAGCTCCTTTGTGGGGAGGAAGTAATTCCGAGAGCAGCTGCAAAAACACCTCTCAGTGCTGCTTGTATTTTGCAAAATGACACTATTGTCATTATTGATACACACTATGAGCAAAAAGAACAGGAGTACTTGTGGCACCTTAGAGACTAACAAATTTATCTGAGCATAAGCTTTTGATGAAGTGAGCTGTAGCTCACGAAAGCTTATGCTCAAATAAATTTGTTAGTCTCTAGGGTGCCACAAGTACTCCTGTTCTTTTTGCGAATACAGACTAATATGGCTGCTACTCTGAAACCTGTCACTATGACCAAAGACCATCTTTTTGTAATCACATTTGCACAGAAATACAACACACTCCAACAGCCCTACTCAAATATATCATGCTCTGTGTATTCCGCGTCCCTGAATTAAGAGTGTTTCATCAGTGCAAACCATGAAATACAATGAATTTGCACAATCTGATTCAGATTGCAGCACTGTAGAGAGACATTTGGAAAACACAAGCCATTCCCAAAGAAAATAGTTGTCTGTTTTGCTTGCATTAATCCAATAATACATGTTTTACATTTTTTGTTTTTTGTTCCTGATATACAGTGGAACCATGGTCATTCTTACTTTGCCCATCTGTAAATCCAGTAGTTTTCACAAAAAACCTGTGTGTTGCCCCAGTTAGTAGAGTACAATAATGAGGTTTTTCACTAAGACTTTGTTAGTTTCTCAAAATATGAAGCAGAACATTAGTTTTAAGTAAAACTAAATTACAGTGCACTGATAAAGTACATTGCATGATACATGTTTGGTCACTTCCATGAGAAATCTGCAAAATCTGGTAACACACAGGGGAGGTTCCTCCAGGTTGCTAGTACAAATTAGTGAGGTTTTTTACTATCTCGCAAAATACCCAAGCACATGCATATCTTTAATCAAGTTCTGTTGCAGTGGAACAGCTCCTTAGAGGGTCAGTGACACTCAGGGGGATGAGAGTTTAAAGATGTCAGTGTTTTACTTTGTGCTTAAAGTTGCACACATCATGTGTTAAAATGCTTGTGTGGATTGAGGGCTAAAACAAGAGATGCATTTGCTGTTCCCATTCCACTGTTCCTATGTCTTTCAAATGCTAAAGGCTGCAAAACTCAGTTATTGTGTTTTGTAATTTACCCTCTATCATCTACTTCAGTTTCTGATTCTCCAATAAAATCAAACACAAACTGAAAGAAATATTTTCTTCCAGACTGCAATGGAAGTGATGCAGTTCAGCAAGGAGGATGTGCGAGAAGTTCTTAGGCTGCTAGCTGGCATTCTGCATCTAGGGAACATTGAGTTTATCACTGCTGGTGGGGCACAGGTGTCCTTCAAAACAGGTGAGATCGTTATGGGATGAGGAAATATCCATGACTGCTTAATAGTAGTGTTGGAAACCATGCAGGACAAAAGTCTCTGGTTCCTTTTTAAGATCTGTTAATGATGGTTAAAATGCCATCATTGGTGTTTTATGAAGATGAAATGAGTTACTCCTTGGCACTGAACTCTGCCTCCAGTTCAGGAAAGAACTCAAGCATATGCTTAACTTTCAAATGTGCTTAAGTCCCCTGAAGCCAATGTTTTCCTGAATTTGGAATGCTTTTCCGTAAGTTGATGGGACTTAAGCATGTACTTAAGTGCATTCAGGATTCAAGACTTCAGTGCACTGTGCCTGCCTTGTTTGCCTTGTTTGCCAAACTTTTCTTCTATTCACCAGAAACATCTAGATGATTCGGGGGGGAAAGCAGAAGTACCCTCTCCTGAATGAGGAAGTGGGTATTAGGTTTCTGTATCCATAAAACCAAACATTAGTATTAGCAATAACATTAGGTGTGGATTTTTATTATGTTAAGAACAAATTAAAGGCTTCCAACTGTGATCTGTAATGAATTGGGGGTGTTTTAAATCAGCTTCTTTCTTTTGTGCACGTTTATAACACTATCTTATTGTTTCAGGAGCACTGAAAAGGAATAAGTGATTTAGACAACCACTGTATCAATTTTGTTGTAAATGCATTTTCAAGGCAATATTTCAACCTTGTTGCTCTGAAGTTGAGCATCCAGACATTAATAACTGGGTTTGATTGACAGTGAAAATGAGTACAGGGATTTAACCTATGTCGAGATGCTGTACTGGGATGCATTAGCAGCTGCATTTATGCATACTTTTCAGGAGAGATTAGACCTCTGTGAATGACAATTTCTTTATGATTATAGGTTCTCAGAAGAAGAATTAAAGAGACACCCTCACTCTGAAATTTAGTCAGTTTCAAATATGAGTTCAGTGTTTTCCAGAATTTCATCTGTCCCTGAACTTCCTTGCTAATTTTTTTGGGTTTACCATGTTGTTTTCCTATTTCTTAAAATATGCTTCTTTCCTCTATTGCTGGGTGAAACACCCACATGACTAAGAAGGAAAACTGACTAACCCGACTGAATAGGGAAGGGAGTGAAAATTGAGTGAAACAACACAGAATGCTATCAAGTGCATAAAGTAAATTAAGTGGGAAGTAGACGGTGGTACCAGTTCTGCACTCCAGTATGGTGGATGAAAGTGGTGGCTGATGGGAGCCAGGTGTGGTTCCCCGATTAAGGGCTGCCTGGCTTCAGTGGAAGGAAGTTAGAGCAGGACTGGAGCTCAGCTGTGTCCACCGTCTCCTCGCTTCAGCTGTAAGTGAGGGGGTGTCTGGTGTAGAAGGCAGCTACATTACCTTTGCCAGCACTTTGCATAAGGAGAGCAAAGTGCCTGTAGCAGACCAGAGAATCCAACTCAATATTTTTTTCTAATCTCTGTCAGAAGCTGCTTTGGTGTTGCTTCTAATTACAGTAGGTTAAAAAAATGTTGTGATAATTGTGCCTTCCGCATATACGTGTGTATTTATTTTTGGCTCCTTCTGTTGCTAGCTCTGAGTAGATCTGCAGAGTTACTTGGGCTGGACTCAACACAGCTGACTGAAGCATTGACACAGAGATCAATGATACTCAGGGGAGAAGAAATCTTAACACCTCTTAGTGTACAACAGGTAAAGACATACCACTTTGGATATATTTTAACAAAACAATTGGGCCAGACTTCCAGCTGATCTAAAACCAGCATAGAGTTCCACTGAGATCAACGACTACAATGAACCAACAGCGTGAAGCATAAATAAGGGCTTGTCTGCATGGGGGTACTCAGGAAAATTAATCTGAATTAACAAATTTAGAATTGAAGTAGTCTTCATTCTGTGTCCATAAAGGGGTTTAATTCACTTTAAATAATCCACTTTTAATTTACACCTTGGTTCATTTGGATTAATTTTCCTCAATGTCCCTATGTAGACAGGCCCAAAGAAGCTGACATCAGAATTTTAGTCAGATAACTTGTTGGGGAGTGGGGCACAGGTTCAAGTAATCAATACATTACAGGATTTTCTAACGTGGTTTAAAAACAAGTTATGATTTGAGTCACATAATGCTAGAGATGTGCATAGGATTTTATAATACAGATAAAGACCAAATCCCTGCCTGTCTAGGAGCCCAATCCTGCATGGGATCCACTAGCCCTGTGCCTTTTGTAGAGTCCAGTTGACTTTAATGAGTCTCTGCACAGGTGCAGGAATCCAGGCTAGCAGATCCCAATGCAGGATTAAGGCCTAAATTAAGACAGGATCAAGAGTAGATGACCTCATGGGGTGGGGAAGAAGAGGTGGACAAGTCACAGAGACAATTTGGTTGTCCAGTCATTTGGGAAGCTAATGCATACTGCTTCTTTGTTACATTTTGTTTTTTAAAATCTTACTTCATAAAATACAAAAATATAATTTATAAAACTCCTTGAAGAAGGGGTTGTGAGACTAGGCTGAGAGGAGGAGAGAATGGAAGTGTAGTTCCCAAGGTCATGAAGGGCCTTACTGTCCTAGAGAGCAGCAGGAAAGAAAGCATGGCAGAGGCAGGGTGGAAAAGGGGTACAAAAGAGGTGGGGGCATTCAGATTAGCAGTTTGGGCCGAACAAACAGGATTAAAGGAGCATAAAAGGAGGCAGCACTTGAGAGTTAATCATGAGAAATGTTGTGGAGAGCCTTGAAGGTAACACTACCTAATTATTTATTTAGGGGCGTGTTCTGTTGATATCCTTACTCACACTGAGTAGTACCTTATTCTGCAAGTAGCTCCATTGGATTTCAGTGAGGCTGCTCTTGCGGTTCAGAGCTATTCAGTGTGGGATAAGAATCTGGCCCTTAGATTTTGAGAAATCTCTATGGATGCCCATCTTGTAATTATAAGACTATGAGAGCTCCCATGCTGATCTAGATCAATGGTCTATCCAGCCCAGTATCCTGTGTCCGACAGTGGCCAGTATCAAAGTTCAGGGGTGTGTACAGAGCAGAGCAGTTGGAGTGATCCACCGTGTCTTCCTCTTCGGGTTTTTGGCAATCAGAGGTTTAGACTCACCCTGTGCATAGGGTTGCATCCTTGGCCATCTTGGCTAATAGCCATCGATGGACCTGTCCTCCATGAACTTATCTAGTTCTTTTTTTGAGTGCAGTTATACTTTTGACCTTCACAACATCCCATGGCAATGAGTTCCACAATTCATTATGCATTGTGTGAAAAGGTACTTCCTCTTGTTTGTATTAAACTTGCTGCCTATTAATTGAATTGAATAACTGCTGGTTTTTGAATTGTGGGAAAGGGTAAATAGCACTATTCACTTTTTCCACACCATTCATGATTTTATAGACCTCTATAGGTGGAGCAGGAAGGGCTTCCTTGGTTAAAGTTGCTCGACACTTCTCACTATAGGATCCTGTTTTTAGTTGCCTGTACCTTTGTCAGACTTGAACCATTTGGGCTAAAATTTCCCAAGCCAGATAGATGCCGGCCTCAGGCTCAGTTTTGGAAAGTTTCAGCAAAATAGGATTCAGCCACTTCTAAGAATGAGATTAGGGAAAAGCATACTGTACATTCATATATATGTTTACATACAAAAGAGCTGAATTTAGGTAGCACAGGCACCCTTAATTGTGGTATTTCCTAATTTTTGAGTGTTTGACTTTGAAACCTTAACTTCTTTTTAAATGCAGTATAAATACTGAATTATAATAACTCACAGTAGAGCTTTCAATCATTAGTGCTTTAATTGTAATCAATGTAATGTATATATACCTAATGGAAATATGAAACTGCATGTATTGTACTTTTTCATTGCACTGGGCAAAGAACAGTGGCAAAATGTGGTTTCTAATTAAATTACTATGCTGTGTATTACCTCTCCAATGCAGGCAGTAGATAGCAGAGATTCTGTGGCTATGGCACTTTACTCCCAGTGTTTTGCATGGGTTATTAAAAAAATCAACAGCAGAATCAGAGGCAAAGAAGATTTCAAGTCCATCGGAATTCTTGATATATTTGGATTTGAAAACTTTGAGGTATGTTCCAAAAAAATTGCTGGGAATTGATTCATTAATTTTTATGTATGCCATTGTTCCACAATTCCCCGTAACATCTCTAGAACTGGATTATCAAATGCTTTAGGACTTAAAATGAATCAGTATATCATTACAAAACGAATGGCATTGGAAGTATTTACCTTTGAATGTCTGTGGTTTTTCAGGTTAATCGTTTTGAGCAGTTCAATATTAACTATGCAAATGAAAAGCTTCAAGAATATTTCAACAAGCACATTTTTTCCTTGGAGCAACTGGAATATAGCAGGTAAGAATTACAGCTGGAGTTTGAAAGGTGCCTAGGGGAGAGAAATAACCAAATCCTTGAAATTCAATGGGATTTGGGTGCCTAACTCCCATAAGTACATTTTAAAAATCCTGGCCTATAGCTGCATATCATTATTTTTTTTTTTAAATTGATTTTACTCTAACTTGCATGGTAGGCATAACAACTCCCCCCCTCCTCCCAACACATTTTTGTAATTATGAATAAAATGTCCTCTTTTCTTACACTAGAGAAGGGCTAGTTTGGAAAGATATTGACTGGACAGACAACGGAGAGTGCCTGGACCTTATTGAAAAGGTAATACGTTATTTGATATTGTGGTATGCATGGACAAATTACTGTGTTCTCATCACTTGTGTAAGCAGGAATTTTAAAGCAGCATATGGTCAAAAGGCAGACTATCTTTTATTTGTTTAAATGTTGATCTTTTAATACAGTGGTTTTCAAACTTTAGTAGATTGTGTATCACTTTCATAGGATCAGTACACTTTCATGGACACATACCCCTCCCAATCCCAAATTCCTCACTTTGCCTATAATTTGCAATGCATGGTTGCATACAAGAATATATTAGGAGATCATTAAATAGATAGCTTGGAGAAAGATTCCCAGTAGTGTGATGCTTCGGGACTGCAACCAAAATCAGGATTCTGTTGCACTAAGCACTGTAGAAATGTAGATAAAGGGAGAGTCCCTGCCTGAAATCTTTACAACCTAAATAGACGAGACATACAAAGGGCTGGGGGGGAAGAGATGAAACATACAAGCAGAATGAACTGTAGGATGGGTGACAAAGATCAGATTAGTTCCACAATTTTTAAATTTGCTTTGTTGGGTGGGGTTTTGTTGGGATGGGGGTTATGTATTCTATCTCTGCTCTTAAATTCCTTTTCCTGAATGTTAAACTTTGCATTTCAATGTATCTAGTCTTCTCTTATTGCCCATTTTCCCCCACTGCCCTAGTGTCTCCAGGTCACTTTTGCAATTTATTTCTGTCCTCCTGTGTTTTTATTAGTTTCCCCTCCCCCAGTTCTTTTCCATCCATGAAACTGATTATGGTTGAATGTACACCAAAGAAACACACAACATGGAAAGTCAAGAAACAGCTGCACAGTATTGATATGTGTGAGTGCATGTGGTTTTCGTTGGGGTGGAGGAGAGGTGAAATCTATTTAAGTTCTCTCCTTGGAACCAGTAACTCATGAGTTCCTGTCCCTGTTCAACAGCGACTCCGTTTGGGGCATAGGACAAGTTACTTAACTTCAGTATCCCTTTCGGTAGAACTATAATACCTGCCCGCTTCCCAGGGCTGTTGTGAGAATCAATCAATACTGCAAAGAACTTATAAAAGATTAGATGTGGTGTTGTTTATTAAAATTTGAATTTAGCTTGTTAAAAAAGATTCTGGAAACCCTAAAAGAGTCCTAGATCGTTATGCAGTTATCAGTAACTGACTTGAAGAAAGATACATGCTTCAACACTGTGACAGAAGCAGCTCTGTGGACCACTTGGAAGTGTTTCTCTAACCTCAGGTTGAGAATACTTGTGCAAATAACCACATTGCAATTTCTAGCTATTCAGAATATAGCTCCAGCTGGACTATTGGCTCACCCAAAGCAAATTTTTAAGAAAAACAGGATAAATCCCCTTCATTTGAACAGTGACTTTGGGCTAAAAAAGTGCTCACGTTTTCAATAACTGCTTTTTCCTCCATTGTTTTGCTTTTACCTGCTTTACGTTCCCAGAGGAATCCTTTTTCTCTAACAGTGTTACAGTTTCCTGTGAGAGTTTTTATGATATATTGGTTCACTTATGCCTCTCTTGACAGCATCTTCAAGACGATTTTCACTAGTAGAAAGATCAGTGTAAACACTCGATGGGCTAATTCATCCTTGTTCTCTTTATTTTTACTGATCTAGAAACTTGGCCTGCTAGCACTAATCAATGAAGAGAGTCATTTTCCTCAAGCGACTGACTGCACCTTGTTGGAGAAGTTACACTCCCAACACGCCGTATGTGATACTCTAATTTATTTAGTGTGCCATTTGTAAGATCCTTTGTTTCTCCAGAGGTTTGTGAGTCATATTCATGGATGCATAATCTTACAGTACATATTAGGCCCGATTCTATTCCCAGTGAAGTCAGTGGCCAAGTCACTTGCTTCAGTGGCAGCAAGAGGGAGCTTGTTATCTGAAAATACGCAATGTGTGTATAGATACTTCCATATGCATAGATAGGTATATGGAAAGGTAATGAAATAGGCCAGATTCTAATCTCAGCTACACCAATGTAAATCCGGAGTAACTCTATTCACTTCTCCAGAGTTACTCCAGATTTACATTGAGATAACAGACCGGAATTTGGCCTGATGTCCATATTCAGTTGATCGTTACCTTTATTGTATAAGAGCCCCTTTAATATAAAGACAAGGTGGGTGAGGTAATATCTTTTATCGGACCAACTTCTGTTGGTGAGAGAGATGAGCTTTCAAGCTACACAGAGCTCTTCCTCAGGTCTTGGAAAGGTGTACCTGAGCAAGAGCTCCATGGAGCTCGAAAACTTGTTTCTCTCACCAACAGAAGTGGGTCCAATAAAAGATATTACCTCACCCACCTTGTCTTTATATTAAAGAGGCTCTAATACAATAAAGGTAATGATCAACTGAATATGGACACCCACCTTGTGTTTCTAATATCCTGGGACCAACATGGCTACTGCACCCCCTTTAATACAGGCATATTGCTGTTTTCACAACTACCTAACCTGACAACTGCCAGTTAAGACAAGCCCTTCTTGTCCACTGTGTCTTTAACTGATCACTTAGCCAGATGGCTTAGGGTTAGTCTAATGCCTTTTAATGTACTATAAATATCCTGTTACCGTGTTCGAAGCAGCTCCAGGCTAACAAATCCTATTACAAATATAGATATGGTTGTTTGCTTTTGGAGCACTAATCTTTTAGGGTGTTCACTGAAAGACAGTGGTTTGGACAAATTCAGGTTGAAGACTACTTGGCCCTTTATCTAGATTCCAATTGTTTTCTCCACTAAAATGTTTTTATTCTTCCTTAAATTAGAACAATTCCTTTTATGTGAAACCAAGAGTCGCTGTTCACAACTTTGGAGTGAAACACTACGCTGGGGAGGTAATTTTCTTTTCTTCATTTGGTATAATGCTTCCAAACAGTGTTTCAGAATCACAACCACTCACAAATTAACTGAAGCATTCTGTTCCCTCAGTGCACTTTATGGTACTGCCTTTGTGAGGGGTACTTAATGACTGCGCTTTTTATTTGAGCCTGTTCTGCTTTTTACTAGGTCCAGTACGATGTCAGGGGAATCTTAGAGAAAAACAGAGATACTTTCAGAGATGATCTCCTAAACTTGTTACGTGAAAGCAGGTATGTTGGTGCACTTGCATCGTGGGATGATCCTGGGAGGTGCCACGTGCTCGGATTTCAGTGGGAGTTGAGAGCAGTACGTGCAGTGTAGGATTGGACTGAGAAGTGAGCAACAAACAAGTGGCCAAGGAGATGGGCACTTAATAAACTTCTCTTGTGTACAGTTCCAAATATAATACCACTATTCTCTCACATTGGGCCAGATTCTGATACCCTCACACAGGCGGTAGAGTACCTTATTCCTAATGGTTGCACTGCATGTGTTAGAGGAGTAAGGTACTACTCAGTGTGAGTAAATGTATTAGAATCTGGCCCAGGATACTTCATATTTTCAAGGTGCTTTACCAAACGTAGGTATGATTCCTCTGTCTCCCCTCCCCCGCCTCTCATAAGGCCTGATTCTGCATTCCTTGCACTTTCCTGACCCTTACTTTACTTGGAGTTTGGGTGCACACGGAATTGAAGATCAGGCCTGTAAGCTCTCTGCAGCAGGGACCATCGTTTTGTTCATTGTTTGTACAGTGCCAACCTCTGTGGGGTCCTGATCTGTGACAAGCGCTCCTAGTGCTACAATAGCACAAATAATAACAACAGCAATGTAGTAAATGACTTGCGGGGGGATTTTCAGGGATTTAAGCCGGTGGGACTTGTGCTGCTCTTAAATCCCTTAGGTGCTTTAAATTTTTTTCCTTTTAATAAATCCCTAATTGTATGTTATGTTTTCATGTTATGCCTGAGGTCACATTTCTCCCAGTTGAAATATGCAGCTAAATGCAACAGGGGAGTTAAAGCCATAGGGCCTGGTTCTCTTGTCACTTACCCTCGTATCAATCAGGAACAATTCCATTCAAGTCAGCGGTTATGTTGCTGTCAAAGTGGTGTGAGGGGCCTCCTGTAGTCCTCTGTAATGTACATACAAGACCCACAACTAAGTGCTGAAGCTTAAGTTCCCACACACAGTTATTTGCACCCTTGTGAAAAGCAAACAGGAAATGCTATTTCTTGGTCTTCACTCCAGTGTAGCATCCATTAAGGTCAATTGGTTGAATGACAATCAAGTAAAAAGTGATAAAGATGATAAGATCTAGCCATTCATTTCCAAGAGGAGGTGTTGAGAATGCAGTGTGTAGCATTTGGACTATTTTTTCTTGGCCTCATTGCACAAATGATACATCTGAAAGGTCGGTGGCTAATTGTTGTTGGAGAGTCAATAAGAGTTATTTTTCTTTAAGGAGCTAAGCTTGCTCAGGATTGTACTATGGTAAATTTTGAGGTGTCTCGGGATATTTTGTAAAGGTTTTTCCTTCCCCATTTCAGACTTGATTTTATCTATGATCTGTTTGAACACGTTTCAAGTCGCAACAGCCAAGACACCCTTAAATGTGGAAGCAAACACCGGAAACCCACGGTCAGCTTGCAGTTCAAGGTTGGTTAATATGTCCTCTCCTCTACTGTCAGCAACTGACAGATGATAAAGAATCAGTAGTCAACAAAGACTCAGAGTGGCTGGGCTGGGCGTATATGTCCCTTGGAGATTTAAAATGCTGAAACTCTTCAGTACCAAAATGTTGCCTCCTCCCATATGAAACTTCAGTCACTAATTATGTAATCAACAATGTTTGCCTCAGGAAGAAGCTGACCTGCACAGCACCTCCATCTTCATTCCCATTCATTGACTTGTCCTTCTTGTTTTAACTGCGTTGGCCTCTCCCTGGACTAGACCTGGCATACTTCATAGGTGTTTGTCTTGCTCTTACTCCCCATCTCGCTCAGTTTCCACTTCTATCATTGGTTCCTTCACAGTCTTACTACTCTTAGGCCTGGTCTACACTAGGAAATTCGGTTGGTATAATTACGTCGCTCAGGGATATGGAAAATCCACCACCCTAAGCGATGCAGTTAGTCTGACCTAACCCCCAGTGTAGACAGTGCTAGGTCAAAGGGAGAATTCTCCCATCAACCTAGCTGCCACCTCTTGGGGAGGTGGATTGCCTGTGGTGACAGGAGAACCCTCCATTCAGCGTAAGTAGTGTCTTCGCTGTAGCATTTTAAGTGTAGACAGGCCCTAAGTGCCTCCCTGTCTGTCACTTTTATTTTAAATTGGCTATGCTAATATATAATCTGGCCTCTGCGGACATAGCAGCAGGCCTTCAGTGGGCGTAAACCAACATAGCTCCACTGAAGTCAGTGGAGCTGTATTGACTTACACCAGCTGGAGATCTGGCCCACAGTGGCTCCAGCATTGTGACTTAGGAGGTGCTTACAGCCATACATATGAAATGATCCCAGAATCAGCTGTGAAATTGGCCTGAGACACTGAAATGAGGTCTGCACACTAGGAAAAATAAGCACCAAATACCTAATAAAAATGCTTTCCAATCCTTGTGTTGAATAGGGATGCAGGGCAACATTTTAATTATCTGCCTTCTTGGACAAGGAGAAGCAGGTGAATGATTGTCAGACACATGGGATGGGTTTAAATGGCAGGCTGCAACGTTATTAATTATATCTTGGGGAGGGGCACAACATTGCCAGCCCCCAGCTGTCATGTACCAGCCATTTAACTGGTTCTGCATTGCATGTTGCAGGGCTTTTATCATGAACCAAAAACTAACTTAGGGTAGGCCATCCCTGGTGTACCCCACAGTCTCAATTCAGTTGTGAAACCTCTCCTCCCTTCCTCCCCGTTAAGGGGATGGAGTGACAGAAGCCACAATGCTGGGTGGGGGAAAACTCAGTCTGCAAAAACTTCAAGCTCCTTCCCCCTTATAAGCACATAGTCCACTTGCACAATCCTGGGTCTCATTTACCTCTGGGAGCTGGCAGTTAAGTCTTTACTCGCACTGGACACCAGTTGACAGTTGTGAAGAGTCGGTAGTTTAACAACAATATAGGAACCTCGAATCCTTGTTTCTAACCCAACTGTGCCTCCAGAAGGCTACAAGGAAGGTGAAAAAACTCACAGGACTACTTGCCAATTTGGTGGTTTGGGACAAAATTCCTTCCTGACCTCTTAAAACAGGCGATAGGAAAGATCCGCAGCATCATATTTGGCAAAGCTGCTAATCTTCCATGGGACAGCTAACCAGAGGTAAGCCCTGGCTTAATTTACATAGGCAAGGACCTGGGGGAGGGTGCACAGCAGCCAAACAGCTGGCCCCATTTCTCTTTGCCCAACCAATGGCCAAGCAGAGAACTGAAGAGAAGGATTGGGGGAGTGGAGGGGACAGCCCCTGCCTCCCCCATTCTGCTACACATGTGTTTTGGATTCTCTCATTCGCTGCTGTCCAGTCAAAGTACCTCCCCTGCTACTCAGGGTTTATAACTCAGCCATTAACAATTCCTTTGGGCTGAAACTCAGCATATAAGTTTTCATCTGAAAGTGATTATTTTAAAGAAAGATGGATCCAAATTCTACTCTGAGTTACAGCAGTATAAATTCAGATTAACTCCTTTGCATTGGAGTTATTCCACGTTTATACTGGTACAAATGAGAGCAGAATCAAGCCCATTGCTAGTGGAATCATTAAGAATAAAATTCTGCTCTGATGCCTTTTTGCTGTGTTGGACAGAACAGCCTCGGGAACATATGGTGAGATGCACACTGCTATTCCTTTGAAAAGGAGCATTGCATCCCCTTGGTTGGTGCATGCTGCATACACAAGTGAGGCTGGAGAAATGGCCCTAACCCTTGAGTAGCACCCAGGACTCCTTTGTGGTTGTGGAATGCCATTGGCTGCAGTAGCTCATTCTCCTTACCCTCCTTGGTAGCTCTCCAGATCACTGAGGGCTTGATTCACTGCTGCCTTTGCAGTCATTTGCACCTGGGCAAAGCAAGCATGAGATGTTACCGCAGTAACAGTAGCAGTGTTTTGCAGTAGCAGTGTTTGGAGTAGCAGTGTTTTGCACTCACTTTACCCGGGGTAAATGACTACAGAAGGTGTAAGGCAAGGGAGAATCAGGCCCCTTCTTTCTCTTTGTCTCCTCGCCCTCAGGGGCCCTGAACAGCACATGATTTGTTCAGAAGTTTAAAATGAAAAGGAATAAAACTGGTGACGGTATCAGATTCATTATGACAACCTGGTTATTGATTTGTAATGACCCTGATTCAGAGTAGTCTCTAGATCCGATCTCATGAGGTGTGGTGAGCAGCCTCCTATCCCACTGAGTTGGGTGGCAGTGGGAGTCCAGGATGTTAGCAGCTCATGAGGTCAGTCCAGAGCTGCATGTGAAAATGGAATATATCATCAGCCTACCTTTGTTCAGGCTCACTTGCCTTCCCTGTTACGTTTACAAAGTGATTGCCATGAGTACTGTCCTCTATTGTCAGAGATCAATAGGGTTATCCAAGTTGTCCTGAAATACAGCATTCACACAGGGTAAGCATGGATAAAGTTTACATTTTTTCAAGAGGTAAATATTTATTTTACTGCTAGAAGCGGGAGCCTTTTCTATGTAATATTTGCTGCTTGGTTCTTTTGCCCTCTTTGTTCTGTAGCAAACAATGGTTAACCAGACACACTGGAAATAATGGTCAAGTTTCAAATTGCATCAACATTTGCTTTCTTTGCCCCCACTGTAATAGATTTACAAAAACACCTCAGTATCTCCTTGAATAGAATGGGGGAACATTCAATTGAAAGTTCAGTGAAGGGGGGAATTTTTCATGTAAATAATACATGTCAGAAGAGGGATGATGACTTCATTGGCGACCTTTATTTCCAATTAGATGAGGTAATAATACATTAGATAATCTATGTTATATTGTGTATTTTATCATTCAGAATTCTGTTAGTGCTGAGGAGAAAATGGTGTGTGCGTATAATTACACAATATATATGTAATCTGTTTTATTTTGTAAGTGGGTATTGTAAACTTGATGTTTTCTTGCTAAGGATATTCTAGGAATTTTATTTAATAGAGAAACATGCCTCTGATACAGTGTATGTTAAGTTAAATTACAGCTACACTTAGTAAAGTACATATGTTACAGATATACTCTCAACGTGAATTTTATTCATTGATTTTAAAAAAAAAATCTAGTTTCTGAAAGAGCGTTCTTTAAACACCATTTTAATGTTACTTTCTAAAGAACTTCTGAAATTCAAGAGCTAGGTTTTTCTGTGCCCTTGTTGATTTAGTATCTTTCTTATAAGTGTCTTTTCATTAAGAGAGAAACTGACTCCATATAGGAGAAAGAATGAAACCGAATATACACAAAATGCTGTCAAATGCACAGAATAGAAAAACTGGGGGAAAATGGGAGGAGGGGAGATTATTTTTGCTAACTTCTTTCAGTAAAAATGTTATCTTATGCCTGGATTGTGCATTGTGATTTGCATGGGCACAGCAATGCACACATGTAGATCACAATGCAGGACAGAATTCTTAAGTGTTACTTGTAACTACAACAGGTTCAGCATTTTGAGACAGAAATGAGATTTTCAAGTTGATGGTGTACCTTTATAAACAGAGCTGTCTTCATGCTGATCAGTAACTCTTGTCAGTATTTTTAATCAAAAGGGCAAACAACAGAGCAGTGTGTCACCTCACATGTTAAGACCTGTATCTCCATTAGCATAACTGACTCTATCATGGAAAAGCTTGTACTGTTGTAATTTCTAATCTAGATCACTAGGTGTTGCTCTAGGGCCTGCCTGCAATGCTTAGTTTTGAGAGGGCTAAAGTGAAGGACTTACAAAAAAGCTGTTTATAAAGTACTGTCTTCTTTTCTACCTTTGTTTTAGGACTCACTGCATTCCTTAATGGCAACATTAAGTTCCTCTAATCCTTTCTTTGTTCGATGTATCAAGCCAAATATGCAGAAGGTAAGATTTAAAACGCTATCTGTCTGAGTTGCTTTTCCAAGTACATAGGGCCCAATGTTCCATATCTTGTCATTTACACCTATGCAAATCAGAACAGTAGCATTTTGGATTCACTTTCACAGGTACAAATGACTCCAAAAAATGATGGCAGGTTCTGGAGAAGTCTCCAGACTTCTGCAGCTCTTGTGTCTGGGTTTTTTCGTAGCAAGCTATTTCACATGCACTGTATACAACTAGAATAATCATTACCGCAGTAAAATCTTTTTTAAGTGACTACCCAAAGATCTGACAAAAATCACTTACCTCACCATGTTGGTCTTCTAATAAAGATGGAGCAGAATTGTATTCAGTACACTTGGGGATTTTACAGTAACAGTCTCTTACAGCAGGAAATTGCGAAATAAAGATGGTCACTTGTACAGATTCCACTGTGCTATTGCTGTTATGCTTACTACAATTTAATTTTTAAAAATACTGTTTATTTCCTTTATGACTTTCAATCCAGTAATTTGCGGGGTTTGCTTCACTGTATTTTCTTTATCATCTGCCACTTAACCTTTCAGTTTCTGTAAAATACCAGGTGAAGTCATGTTTGTTCTTATGTTGTAGTTCTGAGACACTTAAGTACTTAAAAGAGAAAACAAATGTTTCAAAGAGATTAATATTCAGTGTACCAAGTTGCCAGGCAAGTATGGGAATGTGGGGCCCTCTCGGGAGTCAAATGCTACCCTGATCCTAAAATGTCAAAGTAGTCCTTTTTATTTGCCCATCATGGTGTGATGTTTAATGTTGAAATTGCAACAGGCAAAGACATTAACAAACGTTAAGCTTTCACAGTATAGTCTGCAGACTGTAGCTAGAAATACACTATCTTGTGACAACCCCAGTGTCTGATTTATCAGGACTGTAAAACATCAAGGAAGTTGGCTAGATTCCACTGAAGATTTTATGGCTGTCTTTCCCCAGAGCTTTAAAATGTGTTAGCTGCTAACTGTCCTTCAAGTTTTCTTTATAAGGGGAAAACTTTAACCTAGGCTGTGGGGTTTCAAATGATGTGTCTGTGACACCGCCCATGCAATATCTGGGCATTGTGGGGAAATGGCCTGATGCTGGCTCTGAGTGCATCTCGAGACCAACTGTTCTCAGCCTTGGGGCCTCTAGGGTGCTGAGGCCAAAATCTAAACATAAAAATCCTTCAGCTTCGTATGTAGCTGGTGGCTAGGACCAGTGAGGGCACACTTAGTCAAGGGCCCACTTAGTCAAGTCACAGCACTGCTCAGGGCGGGATTCATGCATCTGAGAAGACTATTCCCCCTCTTGCTGCAAGGACCCACAAAGCCCTGATCAATCCCCTCTTCTACTGCCACTTGGGAATAACAGGTGCCCTTTTGTATATTCTTGCAACCAGGAGCCCTGAGCAGGCCCCACTCAACAGCAGCAAAAGTGCAAGGACCACAGATGAATGATGCAAGGATCAGTCTCATTGCATTATGTTGCTTGCAACACTTGTGCATGATCCTTGTATTTTGCCAGCATGGCTCTTTCAATTCTTAATGCTGTTGCCATCAGGAAAGAGAGCACAAACACTCTTGCCTCCAGCTCCCGCTGGGGAGCCAGAGAGTCCTCGGCAGCCCCCTTTCTTGCCTCTTGCTACCACTGTCTGGGAACAACAGGGCCCTGTGTAGCCCTCCCTCCTCAGCCTGCCAGTGACAGAGATAAGGTGAGAGGGGGAATACATTAGGGGAAAAGAGTGGGAATAAGGAGAGTGGGAGCTCACTGAGTACCACCTCCAAAGTAAGTAGTTTTTCCTCTCATCCTGAATCATCTTAAAGGCTCCTCCACCTACTACTCTGAATCCCCCAGTACCTCCCATCCAGCACCCCATTACTTCCCACCCGGTCCTCTCCACCCAGCATTCTTACCCTAGCCTGCCCAAGTTTAGTAAAATATGCTGCCATCCTAATCTTTGCATACATTTAATTAAAAATCCTCTCAAAATTAGCAACTGCGAAGGAGTCTGGGCCCTTGCTATAAAGAATCCTGGAACCTAGGCTTCAGCAAGAGTCTATAGCTAGTTGTGGGATAATGTGTGGGAACAGATTGGGAACTCCTTTCCTAGATAGTTCCTTTCAATGTGTTAATAAACAAAATCAGCAAAATCTTGTTTCTAAAGAGTTTATTCCCTAGTTTTCTTCTTGCCTTGCTGTGATCGTAAATTTAAGTTAAATCAATGTAAGATGACTTTGCTGAAAAATAAGCCCTGTTTGAAGAACTAGATTGATGGCTTAGTTACTAAGAAAGAAGTCAAAAATGTTCTAACTAGCAGCGCCAATTCATACAAGATTTCATGGAAAAGAGGAGGGGCAGGCAACCAAAAATTTTTGACAATGGCAATTTCCATTCAGTTTAAGATTCAGAAATCAATGTCAGGAAATTACGGTTTTTAAGTTTAACCCATTGTGCGCGGGCTTTTTTTCCCCGTGTCTCAATAAAACCACTTCTATTTATTCATCTTTTTATTTCTGTACTATTATTTTTGTGAATAAGAGTAAAATCATGTAGACTGAATTTAAGGTACTTTTTTCAGAAAAGGAAGTTGATTAATGTGTCACTATAAAGCAGGGCTTTTATTATTTATAGTTCCTGAGATTGCAAATTTCAAAATGATATGAGGAATTGTTCTGGTCTTATTTTCCCTCGGATCTACCTTGGATTTAGTGGGGCAAACATCCATGTCACTTCTATTGGTTGTACATCAGTGTAACTGCAGTGAAGTCACTGGAGTTGGTCCTCATTTAAACTGTGGTAAGATCAGTATCAGGCCCCACTTACCCAGATTTACCCCTGTAACTCAGTTGAATTCAATGGATTTACACTTCGATTGACATTTTTTAAATGGGAATGTTCAGAAGACAACCACTCCCTGAAAACTGCTTGTAACCTATTGTTTAACTTCTTCAGGTTTGGGTCCTTTGTAATTGGTACTGTCAGGTGATTTTCCTTTGCAAAAAAAAAAAAAAAAAGTACTGCATGATTTATATTGGCTGAGAAAGGTGTGTCAGTTTGTGTAACTCCAAGACAGTTTGGCTAAAAGAAAATTTAGCCTTGTGCTTGCATTACTAGGGAATTGATGTCATGTATGTGAGTCAGACTGCAAGCTCTGATAGGTAGACTTGACTGCATGAGCTATTTAGATTAGCTGCTAAGATGGAGAAACAAGGGTTGGAAGAACAAGAACTTAGTGACAGTACCTGTCCTTGTCATGTATTGTTTCTGCTCCTACTTTCTACTCTAGGTAAGCAAATAAAGAAGTAACACCTTTTAAATAATGATGAAGTCACCTTTTAAATAATGATGGTACTTAGCATATGTGGCGTTTGTAAAGTAATGAATGGTATAAAAGGAGACATAGCTACTTTTGCTGCCTTTTGAAACACTACTGCATTATGGAAAGAGGCACAGGAGAGAATCAGAGAGGCGATGATAAAAAAGGAGAGAAACCTTCCTAAACCACTTGTTGCCCTCTTGATTTAGTACACACAGGTTACATCCATTAGTAAGAAAGTCCGTGATATTTCCAGAGGGCAATAGATTAAGAGCTTCACTACAGTACACACATATTTGGACTCCTTAGTAAAGCAGATCAGACAGATGGAAGATAAAATTCAAAACTTTGAAAAGCAGAAAATTACAATAGCAATACTCCACGTTCTTTGCTATACATCAGAGTTTGTTAATAGTGGACAAGACATTTGATAATTTGTAACAATTATTGAAGTTGTAATTGATTAAGAAGTTGATTTTTATCAAATGTTACAGAGGCAGGCAAGGACAATCCACTAAATGAAGCAAACCACTAGACATTTACATATCAGAGCAGAATCTGCCCTCATTAGAGCTACTCCCTAAAGGGAGCACACAGAGTGCATAACCTTTTGTCCTAAGGCATTTCAGCAAACAAGCTGTAGATGGAAGAATAAGAGTCCTGTTCATCTTTCTTGGGAGACCCCTAAACAATCAGTGCATCTGTTTTCACATTTTTCAGTCTGAGTTCTGCTCTAGGCATAGCATGGAAACTGCTCTATGCTGTGTGATTAATTAATTTTTTCTGCTAATGAAGGGTCCTTCTCCCTCATTCTTGACCTCAATGCAACCTTGAGCACTGTGCTTCCTTCCATCCTGATGTACTTTATCGACAACGACTTAGGTGTCTCTCGGTTCCTCCTGTTGTGATTCCACTTTTAACTATCACACTGCTCATACACTGTATCTGATGGTGATTTCTCCTCTGTAGCAAGGCCCTTGCTCTAAAGAATCCCAAAGTTTCATTCTTCCTCTTTTCCATCTTTCATTTTTGTACCTTTTGTACCTTTACGCTCCTCAACCACCATCTCAATTGATAATGTTCACAGTTGAACATATCTTCCAATGCAATGCCTTTAGCATGACTCCTTCCTGTTAACTCACTCTGTCTTCAGGCTGATCCATGGAAATTTAGGTTATTGACTTTCTGTGCTGAATGTCTCAAAGACTGAAGTTTGTCTCTTGGGCAGGAGGAGCACTCTCAAACTCAGGTCCATCTTCTCAGTCTCCTTTCCTAATTCAGACTTGCTACTTGTCTTTACTGTCTGTAACACTGGCATAATTCTTAACCAGATTCCTGCTCCTCTGCAATCCCTTATGACTGTCTAGCATGACCTCTGAAACATTGCCCACATCTGTCATTGTCTCAGCTGCCCCTCTTCTGGAATCCTCATCCATTCCTTCATCTCTTCTTACCTTGACTATTGTAACTGTCTTCTCTATGACTTCCCCAAGTCAGAGCTCTTCACACTGATGCATGTGCAGAATGGTTCTGCCTGTTATCTTCTTCGAGTGCTCATGTGTATTCCACAATAGGTGTGCATGCTCGCCACATGCACCGGTGTCGGAAGTTTTTCCCCTAGCAGTACCCGTAGGGGAGCGCCGCTAGTGACCCCTGGAGTGGTGCCTCCATGGTGCGGTATAAGGAACGCTGCATTCTCCCCCCCGTCAGTTCCTTCTGCAGCCAGTGAAGGTGCTTCAGAACTGCTCTGCTCCAGCTTTGCTGTAGCTTGTCCCCAGAACTCTTGTTTGTTCAGTATATGTGACCTTTAGTTAGTACTCCATTAGCTTTAGTTTAGTTTAGCTAGTGTGCCCGGGCCGGGGCATGCCCCGCACCCCAGGTTTTAAGTCGTGCAACACTTGTAGGCGCCCGATGCCAGTGAGTGATTCGCATGCATACTGTTTACGCTGTTTGGGTGAAACCCATCTCAGCGACCGCTGCAAGATTTGCAAGTCTTTTAAGCCTCAGACCAAGAGAGAGAGACGATAGGCTCTGGACTATCCTCATGGAGTCGGCATCGACTCCGGCGCGCCGCTTCAAGTCAGCACAGGGCACCGCGGTTTCGGTGTGTGGCGACCCTCCGGCGCCATCTATTAGTCGGCACCACTCCCCGTCCATGGGGCACGCCAAGAAGGCTAAGAAGAGGCCTTCTCCACCACGGCACTGGGGTAAATCTGGACAAGAGACTAGACCCATGTTGGGCAGTCCTCAACCCCCATTGGCCTCTAGGCCTCTGACTCAAGTCAAGCGGAGTAGTCCGGCCTGTTCGGAGCAGGCTTCCCCAGATGTCCGGATGCCTTCCACGCCAGAGGCCCTGCAGGTGGCTCGGGACATGATGTCCATGCAGTCCAGAGCCAAGCCACCGCTGGGATCTCCGCAGTCTCCCCCGACTCGGTCTCGGTCAAGGGAATGTTCCTGATGCCGTTCGCACTCAGCGACCGTTCCATGCGTAGTCCACGTGGGTCACCATCAACTCCCACCAGGTTGTCTGTCTGGGTTCCGTTTGACAGAGACTCAGGGCACCGCTCTGCCTTGAGGAGCGGACACTGACGGGACCAAGGCAGATGTAGCCGAAGGTCCTCATCTCGAAGGGGCTATCGTAGCTGGTCACGACACAAACGTCGACGCAGTTACTGTTTGTCACCTTGCTCCAGGACCCCGCCACAGCACCGCTCCCGCAGCCTCGGGCATTGATAGCTGGCGATTCACTGTTGCGGATCCGCCCACCAGAGCCGATCGCAAAGCAGCTGCTACCGGCGGTACCGTTCCTCCATGTCGGAGTCACGGTCTCGGGGTCAGTACCACTCCCGGCGCCGCCGATCTTCCCGGTTCAGGGACAGCAGTAGCTCGTATGTCAGCCCGGCCTCCCTGCGCAGCCGCCCATCGATGGGTCAGGCCAGCCAGCCTGCTCTGCCGGTGCCACAGCACGGTGCAGTGGTACCGGGCCCTGTGGCTGGCCCAGTAGTACCAGTGGGCATCGTGGCCCCCGACACAGCCCCCGTTGGGGGCTCACTCGGTGGCCGGAGCTTCGGACCAGCTGTTGGCCTCCCTCTCCCAACCTCCGAGGAAGGAGTCGGTGGGACGTACATCCTCAGTGCTGTGCCTGGAGAGCAACCAGGTAGTGGACCCTCCAGTGCTGGTGGACACGCAAAGTACCACACCTTCTTCCTCGCTCTCCCTTGATGAGGTGATTACGGTCCCTCCTCCCTCCATCCCGCAGGAGGACTCTAAAGCCCACAAAGAGCTATTGAAAAGGGTGGCCTCAAACCTCAACCTTCAGAGGAGGAGCCCTCAGACTCCCTTTTTAACGTCCTATCCGCCTCGGTACTGGGCAGGGTGGCCTTGCCTCTCCACGAAGGGGTGGCAAAAATTTCAAATGCCCTGTGGCAAACCCCAGCCTCATTGGCCCCCCCATCTCTAAGAGAGTGGAACGCAAGTAATTTCTGCCTGCCAGAGGACATGAATACCTATACACCCGCCCTGCTCCTAACTTCCTGATGGTCGAGTCGGTCAACCACAGAGCCAACCAGCCCCTACTCCGAAGAATAAGGATTCAAGGAGGCTGGATTCATTTGGGAGAAAAATTCATTCATCCTTGAGCTTCCAGTTACGGGTGGCAAACCATCAGGCTCTCCTGGGCCGGTATGAGTTCAATCTGTGGGGCTCTCTGCCCAAGTTCAAGGACTTCCTCCAGGAGTGTGGCAGGAAGGAGTTCAAATCGCTGGTGGAGGAGGTTACAGCGGCTGCCAGGCCAACCCTGCTGGCAGCGTTGGATGTGGCAGACACGGCCATGTGGTCCATGGCCTCTGCGGTGTCCATGAGAAGGGCATCGTGGTTCCTGCTTTCTGGGCTGTCCAGTGAGGCACAGACCTCCTTGCAGGACCTCCCGTTTGACGGCAAGGCTGTGTTTGCAGAACAAACGGTTATAAAACTGCATGGCCTGAAAGACTCCCACACCATGCTTCCGACTCTGGGCCTCTATGTTCCGGCTCCAGCTAAACCTAAGTTTAAGTCACAGCAGGCTCCTGCCTAGGCCACCCACTCTAAATATGAGCCCCCTTAGAAAAAGGCGTGGGACTATAAGAAGCGCCTACAGAGGCAGTCTCAGCCTGCCCCCCAGCCTGGGTCCTCCAAGGGCAAAGAGGCAGGGAAGCGGTGGTTTTGACGGGACACCTGGGGGCACCCTACCAGTTCACATCCGGGATCCACCCACAGTAAAGCTTCCCTTCTCCAACTGGTTGTGTGCTTTCCTCCCAACATGGTCGCAGCTGACCTCGGACCGATGGGTCCTCAACACCATCTCCCGGGGTTACGTTCTCCAGTTTACTCCATCCCACACAACCACCCTCAGCCCCCATCCCTCCTGGGGGACCCCTCTCATGAGGCTCTGCTCGAGCAGGAGGTGGGGCAGCTCCTTGGCCGAGGAGTGGTGGAAAGGGTGCCAGCGAAGTTCGAACGCAAGGGGTACTACTCTCGCTATTTCCTTATCCCAAAGGCCAAAGGGGGGCTCAGGCCCATCCTGGACCTGCGAGGCCTGAACCAGTATGTGGTAAAGCTCAAGTTCCGTATGGTCTCCCTGGCCTCCATCATCCCCTCCCTGGATCCTGGGGATTGGTACGCTGCCCTCGATCTGCAGGATGCATACTTTCATATTCATATATTTGAGGGGCACAAAAGCTTCCTCCGTTTCATGGTTGGGCAGGAACACTACCAGTTTACGGTCCTCCCGTTTGGCCTGTCCACTGCACCCAGGGTGTTTACAAAGTGTATGTCGGTGGTGGTGGTGGCCTACCTCAGGTGCCATGGGGTCCAGATCTTCCCCTATCTTGACAACTGGTTGGTCAAGGGCAGCTCCTGGTCGCAGGTGTGGGATCATGTGTCATTCCTTCTGTCCAGCTGCGCCACTCTGGGCCTGTTGGTAAACGACACCAAGTCCATGTTAGTCCCGGTGCAACACATAGAATTTATCGGGGTGGTCCTGGACGCCACGTTGGCCGGAGCCTCCCTCCCACTGGACAGGTTCGAGACCCTGAAAGGGATCATTGACACAATCACAGGGTTTCCGGTGACAACAGCCAGAGCATGTCTCCAGCTCTTGGGTCAGACTCAGGATGAGGCCCCTCCAGCTATGGCTTGCCTCAGCGTTCTCCCAGGCCAGAGACAGGATGGACAAAGTCCTCACTGTGCCCGAACCGGTGATCGCCTCTCTACGATGGTGGTCCTCCCCGGGGAACATGCTCCACGGGGTCCCGTTCAGGGGCAGGCCCCCATCAGTAGAGCTGGTGTCCCATGCATCGGACCTGGGGTGGGAAGCCCATGTGGGGAACGCTGAAATCCAAGGTCTGTGGTCTGTCCAGGACCTGGTCCTCCACATAAATGTCAAGGAGCTCTGGGCAGTCTGGCTAGTGTGCATGGCCTTCCGCTCGCACTTGGAGGGCCGGGTGGTCAGGGTTCTCACGGACAACACAGCCTCTATGTTTTACATCAACGGGCAAGGCAGGGTCCAATCCTCTTCCCTCTGCCAGTAAGCCCTCAAGCTGTGGGACTTCTGTATAGCCCACGACATTTGCCTAGAGGCCCACCACCTACCAGGCGCCTGGAACTCGCAAGTGGATCGCTTGAGCAGGATTGCTCTAGCACGAGTGGTCTCTTTACCCAGAGGTGGTGCACAGACTTTTCCAAGAGTGGGGAGTTTCCCAGGTGGACCTGTTTGTGGCTCAGCAGAACCGTCGCTGTCCCCAGTTCTGCTCCGGGGGGTGGGCTGGGACGGGGCGCTATCTCCGATGCCTTCCTCCTGTCCTGGTTGGGCTGGTTCCTCTGTGCCTTCCCCCCGTTCCCGCTGATAGGCAAAGTCCTGGAAAAAATAAACATGGACAGGGCCCGGGTCCTCCTGATTGCCCTGGCGTGGCCCAGGCAGCATTGGGACGGGACCCTCACGAGCTTGGCGGGTGCCCCGCCGTGGCCGTTGCCATCCCACCTGGACCTGCTCTCTCAGGACCAGGGCCGCCTCCTCCACCCCAACCTAGCGGCACTCCACCTCACGGCGTGGCTGCTCAATGGTTAGGCCGGGAGGAAAGGACGTGCTCGGAAGGAGTTCAGGGCATCCTCTTGGAAACGCCGAGTCTGCTTGTCAAAGTGGTCTCGGTTTCCCCTGTGGCTGCCCTGATCCAGCTAATTTTGGACTACCTCTTTCACCTTAGGGCCCAGAGCCTGGTGCCCTCATCCATCAGGGTGCACTTGGCGGCCATTTCGGCCTTCCACCTGCCGGTGCAGGGCCACACGGTATTCTCCCATGCTATGACTGGCCGATTCCTTAAGGAATTGGATCGTCTCTTCCCGTACGTTAGGCCCACAGTGGGACCTGAATCTGGTGCTGGCCTGCCTCACGGGCCCCTTGTTTGAGCCACTAGCTACATGCTCCTGGTCGCACCTCTCCTGGAAGGTAGCTTTCCTGGTGGCGGTCACGTCGGCTAGGTGGGTCTTGGAACTCAGGGCCCTGACCTCCGAGCCCCCTTACACGGTATTCCATAAGGATAAGGTCCAGCTCCGCTCAAATCCTTCGTTCCTCCTAAAGGTGGTCTCTGCCTACCACATGGGTCAGGACATTTTCCTGCGGGTCCTCTGCCCTAAACCCCATGTGTCCAGTGAGGTGCGCTGCCTCCACATGGTGGATGTGAGACGAGTTCTGGCCTTTTACCCGGAGCAAACTAAGCCATTCAGGAAGTCCTCGCAGCTGTTCATCATCTTGGCTGAGTGCATGAAAGGTCGGTCGATCTCCACTCAGCAGCTCTCCAACTGGATCACCTCGTGCATCCGTACCTGCTATGACCTGGTGGGAATCCCCCGCCGTCAGTTGTGTGGGCACACTCGACTAGGGCTCAGGCCTTGTCGGCTGCCTTTTTGGCCCATGTCCCCATTCAGGACATTTGTAGGGCCGCCCCGTGGTCTTCAGTTCACACTTTCACCTCTCATTATGCGATCGTCTCCCAGACCAGGGAGGACGCTGGGTTTGGCAGGGCAGCGCTCCATCCCAGAAATTTGTGAACTCCTACCCACCTCCAAAAGATATAGCTTGGAATCACCTATTGTGGAATACGCATGAGCAATCACTCGAAGAAGAAAAGACAGTTACCTTTTCCATAACTGGTGTCCTTTGAGATTTGTTGCTCATGTCTATTCCACACCCCGCCCTCCTTCCCCTCTGTTGGCGTTGTCTGGCAAGAAGGAACTGTGGGTGGGGGGAGTGCGCAGCACCCATTATACTGCACCATGGAGGCTCCACTCCAGGGGTTGCTAGGGGCGCTCCCCTATGGGTACTGCTAGGGGAAAAACTTCTGACACCAGTGCACATGGCGAGCATGCACACCTATTATGGAATGGACATGAGCAACACATCTCGAAGAACACCAGTTACGGAAAGGTAACTGTCTTTTCTCACATGTACAAAGAAGCATGGTCATATCATCTTCATCCTCAAAAAACCCCATTAGTTCCTTAAGGATCTTGTTCTAAATCAGCCAGCTTGGGTGAAATCCCCCTGGGCACAATGAACTAGATGACAGGCTGTGGCATATTAATTTTTAAACTGGGTTTCAAACTGACCTCTAATACTGCACCCTAATTACCTGTTTGCTTCAGTCGTCAAGTTTGATTAGGCTTCTGAACAGCTACAACTGCTGCCACAAATAATTGAGCCTACTGCTATTTGCATTTATTTGTGGGTGAAATATTGCATCTGCAGTACCTGAGGGTGTTTGGGAAAATTTAGATCTAAATGTCCAAATAGAAGTGCAGCTCAAAAATCCAGTCCCAATGGGCAACAAAAGATTTATTGGTTTCTGTGTGAATCTAAAGGAATACGGTTCTGTGGCAGACTTGGAGCAGCAGTGTAATAAACTAAGAATACTGATATGTAATAATTCTGTGAATACAGTATGTGACCTAGTCAGTGAAGAGAGGTTACTGTATAGTTATATTGCATTATTAGACTACTCTGAGTGAATTTATTGTTCTAGCTTAATAAGGGTACTGTTGGAGAAACAAGCAGGAAGGCAACACAATGACTCCCAGATAAGAAAACTCCAATGTGCACTTGAAATACTGTTATAAGAATTGGCCAAAATAGTTGCAACAGGATCCAGTCTAGGAGACTCCTTCCCATCATGGTGTGATTCAGGAGGGCTAAGGAAAAGCTCTGACAAAGAAACCCCTTGAAAACCTTGCTTTTTTACATTATAACAAACAAGTACCATCATTGCTAGTTATCAGGCCTTAGCTAAAACCAGATGAAACAGTGAAATCTGCTCTCTTTGTGATTTTCTTCTGGTCTACCTTTGCCATATTTCTGCCTAACTACTGGACTAAGCAATTATTTATAATAAACTAAACAAACCAATTATTTACTGCACTTGGGGTACCCAATTAATGTCAGTGGGGAAAACTTTTAGCTATGAAAATCCTACATCCTGTGTCCAGCAAAGTTGCAAACCTTGGTTTGTCAGTGCTGGGAGTTAACAGATCAGAGGCTATAAACAGTTAACAAGTGACTGGTTCTCAGAGCAGGGGGATGATTCAAAAGGCTGAGCATCTTTTAAAGACACTCTCCCTAAAGGACACAGGAGTGAACTGGTTTGTGAATTAAAGGGGATAGATTATGCCACCCACCTCTTTAAAAGGTCTCAGAATCAGGGGTGTTATAAGAAAGGAATAGCCTTCCGAGGGAAGTAGTGGGGGCAAAAGATCTATCTTGCTTTAAGATTAAACTCGATAAGTTTATGGAGGAGATGGTATGATGGGATAACATGGTTTTGGTAATTAAATATTCATGGTAAATAGGCCCAATGGCCTGTGATGGGTTTTAGATGGGGTAAGATCCAAGTTACCTGGGAAAGAATTTTCTGTAGTATCTGGCTGATGAATCTTGCCCATATGCTCAGGGTTTAGCTGATCGCCATATTTGGGGTCGGGAAGGAATTTTCCTCCAGGGCAGATTGGAAGAGGCCCTGGAGGTTTTTCGCCTTCCTCTGTAGCATGGGGCACGGGTCACTTGCTGGAGGATTCTCTGCTCCTTGAGGTCTTTAAACTACAATTTGAGGACTTCAATAGCACAGATATAGGTGTGAGGTTTTTTTTTGTAGGAGTGGTGGGTGAAATTCTGTGGCCTGCGTTGTGCAGGAGGTCAGACTAGATGATCATAATGGTCCCTTCTGACCTAAATATCTATGAATCTATGAAAGTTAGACCTACCAGGGTCCCCATGTAGAAGCTAGACATGTGCATAGTCCATTTTAATGTTTTAAAATCTCTTTCTCTCTGGTGCATTTGTTCTTAATACATAATAATGTGTTTTAACAGTGCTGTTTGGTTACTGTTTGGTCACTGCTCCTGGAGGAACATAACACAGGCACTGAATATATTAGGCATGCTGAGGTAATCACAGTTAATACCAGGGGACTGCAGACCAAGGCCAGGTCTGAGAGTGGGAGAATTGTGTTGTTCCACCCTGAGAGAGGTGATAGCCTAAGACTTGAGAGGGGGGCACTTGAAGAAGACCAGGAGAGGTCAGAGCTCCAGTTTGACGGGGAACTATGACAGGCTCATTATTCATCTTGTTGTTCTCCTTCCTATTTAAATTAAACCAAGAATATCATTTGGATTTGAAAACAAAACCAGTTTGGCCACTGAATGGACTTACGTTCTGATAAGGGGAACCAAACCTGAATGTAGCCTCATGGCCCACATATGTTGTATAGCTGCTCCAAAACATACTTATCTCTTCATGAGAGTATGTTATCTGGATGGATCTTCACTTCACTCTGGAGACATCTGAAGTCCTTCAAGAGACATGAATGTTCTGATGATATTGTGGCTCATAACAGATACCAAACACCTGGACAGTTCTGTCCTTATGCTAAAAGAACCACAGTAAGTGTTGGTCTGGGTAAAACTTCACAATAGCTGGGTAAGCCGACTTCCTTGAAGGACAAGTCAACAGTTTCCCTAAAAATGCAGCCTGTGCATCCAGCCGTATATCCTTTGGCACAAACACATCAACCACTTGTTGCGCTATTTATTCTTTCTAAATCACCCACTTACTCATAAGGCGTTATTGTTCTTAGGAAAGCCCCTATTAGGCCTGGCATCCTGTCCAGCTGACATGCTGCTGAATTCAGCTACCTTCATTTTCAGACCTTGAATTTTTCAGAATTTTATTGTTTCAAAATCAATTCCTGTGAAGCGTGTCCATCCGTACCTTCTCCTGACACACTGCTCATGTAACGGAGCTGGGCACTGAAGAACTCCTTTGGGGAGAGGAGGTAGGGGACCCTTCTTCTATAGTTGTGGCGCAGCAACAGTGCAGTTCCGAAGCTACTGTTGCAGTCCATATTGTGTAGGACGAGAGGATGCATCCAGGGGCAGGTGTGCTGCACAGGTGGTGCCCGTCCCCGGCGTAGTCTCCCAACAAGCTTGCTCCCTCCTTGTGCAGCCACAATAGTTCTGCTGCCGAGGGTTTGTCCGTCAGTCCATACCTCTGAGTATAGCTGCCTTGAGATGTCAAAGTAATTCAGCCTTTTCTCCAGAACGTGCCGGAAGTTGGCTGACTGCCAACTGCAGTTTATTGTGTGGATAATTCAGCTTTCTTGAACCAATGTTCATTAAGATGGGTTGCCTTATTAGTAGCAGAGAGCTTTATTGTTGTGTACGATTTGAAAATGCCCTGTAGCCATTGGAATACATTTTGATATTTGGTTATTACATCTTCTGATAATTTTATCACTGTCTTTTATGTGTGTGAAGTGCATTTGCTCAATCACACATGCAGATCATGTGTGTGGAATCTTTGCCTTTATAAACATCAAGCCAATGTTTTTTTTCTTTTTTCTTTGTGTGCTATGTCAGTTATGTACACGTTTTCTTGCAGGTATACGGATCAAAACATTGTACTTTTGCAAAGTTATTCTCCAACCTCAGCCCCACTCCCCCCAAACCACCCCCAGATCGCTAGATCGAAATTCAAATCCTGTTTACCATGTCGTCATGGTGACGGCACCAAGATGATATGCATGGCCCATGATAAATAGCTATCCTTAATGCTCCAGAAGCACAACAGGAGAGCAGAGTATGTATTCTAGGAAAAACTTTTAAAGCTTCTTAGTCCCTGGCTATGCTATGTCCCTGTTGCAATTTTTCTCTGAAGGTCTAGGAATCCATTGGCTTTGAAACAGATTTACATTCTTGATATTCATAAGGTGAGATTAGCCCTCGTATACTGTTGGTCAGGGAGTATCTGCAGTGATTACTGTTGAGCCAACCCTTGCTAGGCGTGACTTCCCGTTGAGTAGCAGCAGGAATGAATTAAACAAGCTCAGCCAAAGATATCACATGAATGACTTGAAATACCAGCAAGCTGAAGAAAGCCCTGTTTTGTGTGTCTCGGTGGTCAGTGTGTGCGTGCGTGCGTAGCTGCAACAACTAAAGATGCAGCCTTTCACAATGGACAAAAACTGAAGGGGGGGAAAAGCCTCAAAGGTAGGGGGGTTTGTCTGAGCTGAGGTTTTAAAAAGTTTTCATCTTGTGTGCTGGAGCCTCAGTGGACTTGTAGAGGGAGAACACGTAGGTGACTGGAGTTTGCTGTTGCAGACTATATTAGAAATGTTTCTAGCCTTGCCATTTCTTTTAAAGAGGGTAAGTGCTGACTCAGTTTATAAATAACTAATCTAATCATATTTGTTAATGCCAAGGAAGCTGTATATCCACACAGACTGCTTTGGCAAGGATATTCCCTTTATGATTGAAAGGACTGATTGGTAAAAAAAAGAAAAAGAAGCAGAAAATAAATGAGCACATATTTTAAATTGAGCTGCGTATGTGTAAAAGGGTAGAGAGGGTGGTGCTGCATTGATGCTTTGTGTTTTGTACAGAAATATCCTTTCTCCTATCAAGCCAGTTCATTAAATAGTTATAGCTAAAAGCAGATATGCACCTCATTAAGCGTCAGCAGTTTTGAAACAAATTGTTCTGGTTGTTCGTTAGAATATAAAGCACATCTGTATTTTTGCTTTGATTGCATTATGGCCCACAAGAAAGCCAGAGGGTGAAATGGAAAGTATTAAAGTAGAATGAGTTGCTTGCTGCATGAGTCTGTTTTATACGAGCACCCACAAGTCTAAATTAATTTTGCAGTCTTACTGGAGAAACCTGATGGGGCACATTTGTTGAAATGATGATTCTTTCTTCACTGGAGCAGAGGCAAAGCAATTTGCATGAAAGAGAATGTGGAGTAGTAACAAAGAGGCGATATTCTAATGCCTCTACATTTGAACCTGCCTTTTTAGCTGAGTTTATTTTTAACTTTTAACAGGTGTAAAAGTGGTGCTGCTTTGTGGGCCACATTCTACTGAGTGCTGAGCACCCTCACTCTGGCTACAGAGGGAGATGAGGGAGCTCAGCATCTGGCAGGATCAGGCCCTTTAGATAGGAAAGCAAGAAGGTAATGATTGTACATTCAGCCTGAAGAAAATCTTAAGGGAGAAAACGATGATAATAAATTTTTGTAAACCGATTTTAAAGTATATGGGCTTGATCTTGCACCATTGAACTCAGAGTTTTACCATGGTCTTCAATAGGAGCAAGCTTAAATTCCCATTACAGATCTGGTGTGATGAACTGCACATGAAGCTTGGAAGCAGGATACTTGTAACTTGTAATCCTTGTTCTACCACTGGCATTCCATATGGTCTGGGCAAGGAGCTGCGCCTGTTTCCCCCCATCTGTAGTTATACTTGCTTATCTACCTCACTGGGGTGTCATGAAAATTTGTCAATGCTTGAACAGTGCTTTGATAATATAAAATGCTAAGTGGTGTATTGTTAGGTAGAGCATCATATATGTTTGGTATACATTTCTTTTGCTAGAAATGGTTAGCAACATATGACTGGATATTTTGGGGGGTTATATATATATATATATATATATATTTAATATATATATATATAATAGTTTTTCATTTTGCATTTGCTTTGTCATAAATTTATAGTTAAGAGCCTTGCACCTGGCCACCTTGCAACAAGTGAAGCAAAATAAATAATTATAAGAATGGTAATTTAGATTTTTTTCCTATACAGCTAGGTCACACAGTATTTATCTAATAATTACAATATTGCCAAGCCTAAGTGCTTAAAAATCATGAGTCAGGTCCCCAATAGCATGAGTTTTGTGTAAAAATCAGGAGTTCTCTCCCCCGCGCCAAATCTATTTTGATTTCTGTCTATATTTGTCTTTTCATTTTTGAGACTTTACAGTGTACTTCGGTCACATTTTAAAGATTTTTCTCTTCCACCATGAGGCTAGAAACCTACTTTTCTTTCTCCTTTTTGCACTGGAAGCTGAGTTTCTCTCCTAATCACAGGATTCCATAAGCAAGCAAGCTAGGACTTTAAGAAGAACACTGATTACTGTGATAAAATCACAAGTGCTGGCAACGCTTCAGTTATTTTACATTCACCTAATAATGTAGTCTGACTTTGGGAATACTTCTTGGTATCTCTGGGCGTGTCTTAAAGCATGTTTTTGTTACCTTTATACTGTCTGTTTCCCTTTCTCTAAAATTTCTGCGGAGTGATTTACAGGCCTAAAAAGCATGAAAATTTCCTCCAACACTGTTCCACTTTAAAGATTGAATATTTGAGACACAATGAGCCAGATTCTGATTTCTGTTATACCAAACGGAATTTACTAGGTGTAAATCCTCAGTTTTTCTCTTGAAGTCAGTAGAGTTGTACCTATGTGACTAATCAGAGTCTGGCAGAATACTTTTTGCCCAAAATATGTTTGAGTTCATCTATGCTAAGGCATCTCTTTCAGGTTATAGCTTTATATATCAGTTCAGCAGATTTTGGCACCAGGAAGTACTGACTGGATAAGAAAGTAATAATGCAGAACTCTTTAGGGTCACATGACTATGTCAGCCACCTGAATTTTGTTATCCAGTCCAATGATGTAATAAATATTTTATTCTTGTCTTTGGTGCTGTGAAGTTACTGGTTTTATTGCATGCAAGCCAAGAGAAACTTCTCCATATGGGAATGACTCAGGGCACCAAGAAATTCCTATAGGTTTATTATACCCATGGATTGTCAAATACACCTTTGCGTATTATATCCCACTGTGCTTCACTTGGTTAGCCCATAGGGCAAGTTTACCGTAAATTACACCCAGCATCATGTTATCTATTCCTCATTTCTGTGTGCTATTATCAGTGATCTCTCAGCTAACACCCATAAAAACTATCTATGTATAGTGTAATTACATGAATAAACAATGGATTTCTAATGGCATTTTTGAGAGTGTACTTTGGAGACCAAAATATTTTACATTAGGAAGCAAGGAGCAAATAATCACTTTTTAATACATTTGACTGTCATTTGGAAATCTCAGTGCCTACAACTTTCTGTAGTAAAATAGATAACGTACAGATTGAAAGAACTCCTTCACTTTCAGAGAGCCACTGATAATTGCCAAATCCTGTGTGGTATCAGCTTTCTCAAATGAATGGCTGCCCCAGATTCAGTTTGAAAGGATAGAATACCAGTGCAAAATGTGCCAGCCACATCATTTGTGCTTATTTCAGCTAAATGAAATACCGTCCAGGCTCAAAACTACAGTATCATAAACTTTAAGCAGTCTTTCAAAGGAAGTAGCAGTAGCTTTGTTAAAAGTGCTGAAGCAGATATGTGAAAAACTCTACATAGCTAATTCCAGAGCATAATTCCTTTAGCAAACAGAAATATGCTCTTGTAGAAAGCAGAATTTGCTTGAAACTTCTAATTCTGACTCAACCAAGGGCTAAATTTTATCACAGGGAAACCTATTAAGGAGGTGGCACATACTTGCACAACCCAAGGAATTTCCTTCGGGAAAGAATCGTAACTCAGGAAGTGAAAATTACCTCCTTGCTTGGTAGTAATTTGCTGCTGGCTTATACTATCAGTAAGGTCCCAATTCAGCAACATACTGAAGCACATGCATAAGTGTCACTGACTTCAGTGGAGCTTAAGCACGTGCTTCAAAATTAATCCTGCGCTCAAGCATTTTACCCACCCTGTACTTGCTCAGCTGTGCTGGCAAGCGAGTAAAGAGGGTAAAGCCAACACACTACCTGCTGTGAGGAGAGAGTGAGCAGGCATGTAGCCTTACTTACTCTTGCACTCCACATCCAAGATCCATGTAATCTGTGTAGATCTGCAAGACAAGTTTTAATATCCCTCACTCCACGGATATATGGTCCAAATTGCCATCCAGCCCCAAGAGAACCCATTTCAGTAGGTCAGTAATCAAAATGCACATAGATGGCTAATGATAAAATGAAGAGTCTAATATTGAATCCTGCTGTAGGTTCCATGAACAGAAATTTTAGAGGCGTAACAGAGCAAACCTACTTAGAAAGAACAAGGGGCCAAATTCTGATTTGCAGTAAGACTGCAAAACGTAAGTAAGAGCAAAATCTGGGCTCACAGGTTTGTCTTTTAAAACAAATTATTTAACGGAGTAGATCTATACCTTCATATAACTAAGAAGGACTGAACTCTGTGTTAAGATATCAAGATCAAAAGGACTATGGGTCACAAACTCTACGGGAGTCAATTGCCAAAGCTCCATTGACGTGAACAGTTATGCCAATTTAAAGCCCCAGAGGATCTGGCCCTACATAGGAAATTTTAAGTAATTTAGGGCCTGATCCCATGTGTACTGAAGTCAGTGGGAGTCTTTCTGTTGACTTCTGGGAGCATTGGATCAGGCTAATAGTGAGGTGTTGTCTTGCTGTGTGCTTATCTCTGAACTGAGAACAGACTAGGAATTTGGACAGATAAGTAATCTGTAATACAGTTTTGTCTAGAGCATTGTATGGTAATATTCAGTAGTTTCCATTAAAAAGTCAGCATTTACCAACAGTTATCCTGCTGCAGTATCTGAGATCACAATACTTTCCTACATTACAATAAGAAATTCTGGTGGCGTCACAGATGCTGTATTGTGATAATTATTGTGGTAGATGGTTACCACTGTAGTTGATCATCTGTGTCAAATTGTGAATACCACAATCTGCTGGGCAGATGAAGTTAAGTTACTGTTGCTCTAGAAATGGTATTGATAAGGGTTACCGGCAAAGGGGGGTTTTGGGGGGAAGAGTGTGTGCCATTTTGTATGGTTACACGAGGTATAAATAAATCATGAAAGATTTGTTGTTGTTTTGGGCGGAGGGTTGGGTTGGGGAAGGGACAATTTTGTTGTTGTTTGTTTTTTGCCTGATGTATTTGTACCTTAGAGGTATCAGGTCTTATTTTTAATGGTGGTCTCACTGGAGCACCAGAGAAGTGCAATGGGAGATTTTTCAGCTGCTAAAGAGGCAGGATGTGTTAAGTCTGGAACAGAATCCTTTCTCCAAACTATGTTTCAGGCGTGTGAGTAAAGAAGGTGTTAACAAAAGCAAACATTACCAAACTGTGTTAAACATTCTGACTGAAATCACTCCCCTTTTCAATTGATCAGGTTCACTTGAATCTCCTTATTCTACTTGCTCTCCAGTTACCTGTACAGTCTTCTAGACAAGACCTGAATTTCTAATATAAAAACAAGTAGGAAAACAAGACCAGTGTGTGAGAGTAAATTTTGAAGAGAACAGCAAAGAGAGATGCAACAGGACCAACTGAGATTGTCTTTAAATATATGACCTCAGAGTCACCAACTACAGAAAAAGACTGTTTAGGCCTGAGAGGAAATTAGTTGGAAGGTCTTTATACATAGAGTAGCTAATATTTTGATTATATCTGATAAAGCTGGATCATCTTCCAAGAGCATGGCATGAATCTTTTGTAGTTAGCCAGGTGGCAAAATGAAACATTTCAGTGCTGATATAAAGGGTCAGTGCAGTTTTTTATAAGCTAAGTTTCTAAGCTTGGAGCTAGAGAGGCCATTTAAAATATTTAATAGATCCTATCAGGCTGGCCACAATTGGTTATCTTAAAGGTAGCTGGCAGTCACACTCTGGGAGCCCTCATGATGACACCATTGGCTCCCTGCCTATAAGTTGACTGGACTTCTTGAGTATAAACTGGGCCCTCAGTTCAATGTTAAGGCAAGCAGGTAGCATTACTTGAATCTCCAGGCAAGGGGAAATTGGAGCATTCAGCCACCATCAGAGTTCAGGGAGGCTGGTGTCATGGGGCTCCGATCTGAATCACAGTTAGTCTCTAGGAGTGTCGGGTCAGAGAGTCTTTGCAGCCAGCACCCACGGAGTAAGGAATTTGGAATGAATAGAACCCTATGAATTTACCAGGGGATGGGAATAATCTGGCCTTTGAATGTTCCCTGACCTTTCGTTTCCTAGCAACACAAAACTGGCCAGTGGAATATTGTGTGGTGCTCCTAATTTACACATATCAAATATCAGCTGTGATCTAAGCCTGGCTAATTTCCCTTGATGACTTTCAGACAACTACCTTAATACATGAAGAAGCCAAAGGAAAGGCTCCTAGGAGGCAGCATTTTTTAATTGGCATTTTCTTCCTCCAGAGTAAGAATTACCAGGAACATTAACCTGCTTGAGAAAACACTGAGAAACAAGCCTGCTTATTACGGTTGGCTTGTTGCAGAGATTTTTTTCCCCTGATCTATGAATATAAGATTGAAGTAAACGCTGTATGGGAACTCATTATATCAGAGAAAGAGAAGTAATTCATTTCCTCGTTAAAGAAAAATAACAGTGATGAAATATTATGTTTTTAGTGCTACCCATGCCCACAATTTTATCATGAGTCATGCACTAATTGATGTTTTTCTAACTGGCGCCCTGAGAATATATGAGAATCTCAAGGTTTCATTTTTTGAAAAGGCACTTTCTAGCACTTACAGCTGGGAGAAAAGCGTGAAAATGGGACCTTGGTACACGGTACAGTCTCAAAAATCCTGAAGCAATTAAAAAGAACAGTATCTTCACTGTTCTTAAATCTCATGGGTTTTCAGCCAATCTCTTGATTTTCGGAGGCCTGACTCATTTTTTTTTTTTAAGCATTTGGGCTTGGTAATGCTGTGTTTCCCATCATCTGATGGATGTGGAATGGTTTACGTGAAGCCATTTGGTGCTCTCTGTCTGAATCCTAGTGGACAGGTGTCTATATCACAGTTGGCACCCTTCCTAGCATTGTCAACTATGGGCATAGAGAAGGAATGTGCTGACCACAGAAACTGTTTGCCCAGGTTGGGGATGAGAGTCAGGATTGAGGCACACTGGTGGCACAGTGCACACTTTGCTAGTGCCTGTCCTCTGTTATCTGTGGATAAGTTAAGAAATTCAATCTTTGTGGCTGTCTATCCAGCACCTGAGGTCAAATAAGAGCACAGAACTAAGTTCCCTTTAAATAAGTAAAAGTTGTAGTTTTTCATAGATCATAAAGCTAGAAAGGGACCACTGTGATCAGCTAGTCTGATCTCCTGTAGAGCTACAGGTCATAGGACTATGCTGAATTAATTCCTGTTTGAACTTGAGCATATCTTTTTAGAGAAGGGAAAAAAATGCAATCTTGATTTTAAAAATTACCAGTGATGGAGAATCCATCACAACCCTTGGTAAATTGTTCCAAGGGTTAATTCCCTCACTGTTAAAAATTTACGCCTTATTTTTAGTTTCAATTTGTATAGTATCAGCTTCCAGACATTGGATCGTTTTATATTTTTCTCTGTTAGATCATTATTAAATATTTGTTCCTATGAAGGTACATATAGAGTGTAATCACATCACCCCTTAACTTTCTCTTTGATAAGCTTAAATAGATTTTCCTTCTTGAATCTATCACTATCTGGCATGTTTTCTAATCCTTTAATCATTCTCGTGGCTCTTCTCTGAACCCTCTCCTATTTATTGACATCCTTCTTGAATTATGGACACCAGAACTGGGCACAGTATTCCAGCGGCAGTTGCACAAGTGCCAAATACGGGTAATATAACCTCTTTACTTTGTGAATAATGAAGAATGCTGAGCAGCCTCTGCAAGATAACACTTCAGAATGGAAGCCCATCAAATCACCCATAGCATTCGGGCTTGCAGTCCAAAAGGGCTAGATAGTAACTTTATAATCTGCCCTAAGCAAGGGGTGTCATGTTGCTGCAATGCTCCAGGAGCAGACCAGAGAATAAATTGTGACTTACAGTAACAATTCCTCCCATGCACTCTCCCCTGGCTCTGGGGAGGGAGTTTAGTTTTTTGTGTGGAGCAGTGCATTGCCCACTTACAGACATCCAGCTACTCTGGCTGGTGAGAAGGAAGGGTGGAGGCAGGACTCCACCCACTCCCCATCCCTATTCTTTCTCCTCCCTGCTCACTTGCTCACGGTAGGGAGTATCGGGCAAGCAGTCCCATGGGTCCTCCCCATGTCTGGAGTCACAGTGTGAGCAAGGAGGCCTCATTCCCCGTCCTCCTCTGCGTGCAGAGTAAGGGCTGTGACAATCTAGCCCAACACCGTTTCTGCCATTGTGTTCAGGATATGCTGCTGTTGCCATAGTGGCAAAAGAAACACATATTAGCACCTGAGTGAGGACTAGCCACATGGACAGTTTCACATTTTAAAGATCACTGAGTAGCAGTAAGTACTATGCTGGCTAATAAAATGTTTGTGGGATCAAACTCTGTTATAACATTGACTATGCTTGCTGGTGTAGATTGAACAAAACATGTTCTATCAGACCCATGATCCATCCCAGGTATTTACCAGTAGTAAAAAATATGATATTGTAACATATTTTTATTTCTGTGCTACACAGGCAAGAGTGAACCATGTTACAGCCACCATATTTCAATGTTGTTTTGTTTTGTTCTTTAAATGTAGACGTGGACTTTTAACGAAAACATGTCTTAATATTTACCAGTTGTAAACTGTTGAAAATGAATCTATATGCCTTGATTTAAAAACTCAAATGTGGATGGGACTGCCATGGAAAATTAAAGTTTATGGGTGAAATCCTGGCCCCATTTAAGTCAACAGGAGTTGTGCCATAGGTTTCTACAGGATCAGTATTTCACCCTTTGAGACTAGTTTGTATGCAGCCTGAGGAAGTGTGCGTCTGCTAGTTTTAACAGCAGCCGTTATTCTATAAACGGAGTAGTGTGTATTGCACACATAGTTCTCTTGACCATTGTCATGAACAGTGATGACCCTGATTCTGGTCATCTTGACAGGGTGTTGCTAGGGAAGGACAGCTGCCTTTCAATTAGTGTTTCACAGCAAGTTTTTTCATGGTAAGTCTGTAACTAACAGCTTGCTTGATTTTTTTTCAGGGGAACACTGCTGACCGATTACAATGTGGCGAGAAAGAGTGGCCAGATTAGGTTTAGCCTGCAGGGACTGGAGCCTTTAATTAGGATGACTTTAGATAAAATGGTAACAGATTATTCACAGGTGGAGAGGAGGGTCTATGAAGATTTCCCGCTGGGGTCTGTGCTGTAAACTGCACCTTCTGTCTGTTTTACCAGGACTATATCAGTCAAGGCTGCTCCAAATCTCAAATCCCCTTTCTTCAGATGCTTTTAATTGTGTGTGTCTCACATGGGTGGAGACTCAGTCTTCATTTTGGGATGAACCCCTGTGAACCTCACTGTTGATTTCAGTAGGCTCTTTGAAATAATATATTCAAGCAGTAAGGTCCCAGTTCAGCAAAATGCTTAAGCACATGCTTCATTGTAAGCATGTAGGCTGAATCGGTGCCTAAGAAATGACGGGGACTGAACATTTTTAGGAGACAGCATGTTTTGGGATTTATTTGTCACCAGGCTGAAGGCGCAGTTGGCCAAATTCTGCCCTTATACCTCTGTGGACCCCCGTTGTAACTGAGGGTAGAATTTGGTCCATTTCAACCCACGAAATTGATAATTGCCCTGAAATGTAACACTTCAGTGCTACTATCTTAATTAAATTGAGTTTTAAATAATAGCCAATGGGAAAGTCTAAGATTCTGTGAATTGATTGGTCATTGGTGACATTAGTATGAGATTACAGCCATTTAGAAGGATCCTTTCCCCCTTCTCCCCATACATTTGTAAAGCTGCTTCTAAATCACATCTTTGCCATAAAAAACTATTACAAGCACTGTGGGGCAGACACTGTGACTACTGTATGTGTGTGCAATACTTAGCACAATGGGGCCTTGGCCTGGCTGAGACCTCTGGGTGCTACTGCAATACGAATGTAATGGTAATAAAACTGCTCAATAGCTACAGCAACTGTTTAATGGTGCAACATTTCATGTGTCTTAGAGGTAGCAATGTGTGTGAGAGGAAGAGAGAAACATGCAATCAGTAAACGTTTGTAAAGCAGTTTGAATGAAAGGCCTTATGTAAATACCATTGTCATTTGTGGTGTTTCCTCATTTAATAACTATTTTTGTGAAGGTTTCAGAGTAACAGCCATGTTAGTCTGTATTCGCAAAAAGAAAAGGAGTACTTGTGGCACCTTAGAGATTAACCGGTTTATTTGAGCATAAGCTTTTGTGAAGAAGGAGAAGAAGAAGAGGTAAAGTTGCAGCACTCCTACGGTATTATTTTAAGCATAAGAGTACAGTATGGTACTGTACTCTTTGGTACAGTAATCACCAAAATTCTGATGTCCCTCATCAGTCTGAAATATTCAAGGGGAACAAACTAGAGATAAGTCATACTGTAGCATGCAATAACTGGAATTAAATAGAAGATAGCTAATTGCATATACAGGTAGAAATCATATGTTATTCCTTGTAATTGGCATATGTGGTGCTTTCATGTTTGTTCTTGTACAGATGATACAAAAGAGCTAAGAGATTATTATCAAGTTAACTATGAAATCTTGCCTGGAATTTGGTACAGAATGTTTAATTTGAGTATCCATTTCTCAGATCCTCACTTGGCACTGCTAGATGTGTGTAACTGTCAATTGAATAGTCACACGCCCCTCTCTCTGTATTGTTGCCTTAATCTTAGCAATTAATCGCCATCAGTGTTACTATTTATCCAGTTTTTGTTAGAGCTTTTTTAGGGGGAAGGGGATGGATCGGGGAGAGAAATATGCACACACGCACACACACACACACACATATACACACTCACTCAGAGATCCTATCCAAATTTCTAGCATTTGTTGTGCTGTTCTGTGTCTGTTGGGTTTATTTTCTCTCTTTCTCATGTTCATTGGAATAGAGAAGGAACATCTCCCAAAGCCAGTGAACTGTCACTTTTGCAGCAGTTCTTTTCAGAGCACTCAGGAGTTGCTGCTGGCTGCATGCTGGAGGGTACCAGACACTTCTACATTCTCTTTTTGTTTTTTTAAGTTGCTTTCAAAGTGTGTTTTCTTGAAGTCAGTGGGGTCTGAGGCGCTCTACACCTTGCTGGATGTGCTCAGCTGTAAATAGGATTGAGCCCTCCATGCCACCTAAGACACTGTCTAAATTTATTTACTCTCTTACCTTATAAAACTTTAACCTTTTATTCTCATGTGAATTGAGAATTAACTCCGTGGATATTGCTGTGCTATAGAAACTGAAAAGAATGCTCAGATTTCACCCCTTGTGGCCTGTGTACCTGAGGGAGATTTGGAGCAATGTAGCTAGACTAGTGCAAACCCCTACCCTAAAAGTGCTGCACCAGTGCAAAACAGGGCTTACACCTGTGTGACTTGCCCTGGTAATTTAGCCTATGGGGGCAAAAACTTTAAAACAATATGGTTCTACTGTACAGAAGGATGGGGTGGGTCAGGGCAGCTTTCTAAAGGAACACAGGTGGTCTGGGGGAGAGGAAGGCGTTTGGCCTTCCAGTCTTTTCAGGGGCCACATGGGGCTGGAATAACTTCCCCAGAGTATCTCTGCAGCCTGGAAGAAGGATTTATCTGCCTGGCATTCTAGGCCCTGACTGAGATTGGAGCCCCACTGTGCATACACACAAAGACAGTTCCTGCCTCCAAAGAGATTACAGTTTAAATAGAAAAGACTAATGTAGGCTGGGGAAAATGGGCAGGAGGAAGTGAGGAAGTGTCTTGCCCAAGGTCACACATCATCTCAGTGGGGAACATAACCTAGCTCTCCTGATTGCTATCCACTGGACCACACTGGCTTTACAATGTAGCTGGCTGTGCATTTGCCCACTACCCAGTCTACTATTTGGATTGGATACTGGACATGAGGGGGTAGAGGATTATAGAGTAGCATAAAGATAAAGTATCAGGGGGTAGCTGTGTTAGTCTGTATCCACAAAAACAACAAGGAGTCCGGTGGCACCTTAAAGACTAACAGATGTATTTGAGCATAAGCTTTCGTGGGTAAAAACCTCACTTCTTCAGATGCATGCAGTGAAAGTTACAGATGCAGACATAAATATACTGACACATGAAGAGAAAGGAGTTACCTCACAAGTGGAGAACCAGTATTGACAGGGCTAATTCGATCAGGGTGGATGTAGTCCACTCCCAACAATAGATGAGGAGTTGTCAATTCCAGGAGAGGCAAAGCGGCTTCTGTAATGAGCCAGCCACTCCCAGTCCCTATTGACACCCAAATTAATGGTGTTAAATTTGCAAATTTAACCAGAAACCTACTGACCACTATACTTACCTACATGCCTCCAGCTTCCATCCAGGACACATCACACGATCCATTGTCTACAGCTAAGCCCTAAGATACAACTGAATTTGCTCCAATCCCTCAGACAGACACAAACACCAACAAGATCTTTATCAAGCATTCTTAAAACTACAATACGCACCTGGGGAAGTGAGAAAACAGACTGACAGAGCGAGAGGAGTACCCAGAAATCACCTACGACAGGTCAGGCCCCACAAGGAAAATAACAAAACACCACTGGTCATCACGTACAGCCCCCAGGTAAAACCTCTCCAGCACATTATCAACGATCTACAAGCTATCCTGGAAAATGATCCCCCACTCTCACACACCTTGGGAGACAGGCCAGTTCTCGCTTACAGACAGCCCCCCAACTTGAAGCAAATACTCACCAGCAACTACACACCACACCACAGAAACACTAACCCAGGAACCGATCCCTGTAGCAAACCTCGTTGCCTACTCTGTCCCCATATCTACTCTAGTGACACCATTAGAGGACCCAACCACATCAGCCACACCATCAGAGGCTCATTCACCTGAATGTCTACTATTGTTATATATGCCATCATGTGCCAACAATACCCCTCTGCCATGTACATTGGCCAAACCGGACAGTCCCTACGTAAAAGAATAAATGGACACAAATCGGACATCAGGAATGGTAACACACAAAAGCCAGTGGGAGAACACTTCAATCTTCCTGGACATTCTATAACAAATTTGAAAGTAGCTATACTTGAACAAAAAAACTTCAGAAACAGACTTCAAAGAGAAACAGCAGAACTAAAATTCATTTGCAAATTTAACACCATTAATTTGGGCTTGAGTAGGGACTGGGAGTGGCTGGCTCATTACAGAAGCCGCTTTGCCTCTCCTGGAATTGACACCTCCTCATCTGTTGTTGGGAGTGGACTACATCCACCCTGATCGAATTGGCCCTGTCAGCACTGGTTCTCCACTTGTGAGGTAACTCCCTTCTCTTCATGTGTCAGTATATTTATGTCTACATCTGTAACTTTCACTCCATGTATCTGAAGAAGTGAGGTTTTTACCCACGAAAGCTTATGCTCAAATATATCTGTTAGTCTTTAAGGTGCCACCGTACTCCTTGTTGTCATAAAGATAAAGATCACTTCATATCACAATATGCAATGATTTGTATCTTTTTTTTTTTTTTAAATGTTGACAGAGATGTGTTGATAAGAAAAATGTCACCCTGGCTGAATTACATATGTGGAATTGAATTTGCTCCTACTCATCAAATTCATATAGAAAAACAAGTAGGGCTGTTCATTAATCACAATTAACTCACGCAATTAATTCAAAAAATTAATTGTAATTTTAAAAATTAATCACGATTAATTGCAGTTTTAATCACACTGTTAAACAATAGAATACCAATTGAAATGTTTAAATATTTTTGGATGTTTTTCTACATTTTCAAATATGTTGATTTCAATTACAGCACAAACTACAAAGTGTACAGTATTCACTTTATATTATTTTTATTACAGATATTTGCACTGTAAAAATGATAAACAAAAGAAATTGTATTTTTCAGTTCACCTCATACAAGTACCATAATGCAATCTCTTTATCGTGAAAGTGCCATTTACAAATGTAGATTTTTTTTTTGTTACATAACCGCACTCAAAAACAAAACAATATAAAACTTTAGTGCCTACAAGTCCACTCAGTCCTACTTCCTGTTCAGCTGATTGCTAAGAGAAACAAGTTTGGTTACAATTTGCAGGAGATAATGCTGCCTGCTTCTTGTTTACAATGTCAACTGAAAGTGAGAACAGACATCCACATGGCACTGTTGTAGCTGGCGTTGCAAGATATTTACGTGCCACATGCGCTAAAGATTCATATGTCCTTTCAAGCTTCAACTACCATTTCAGAGGACATGTGTCCATGCTGATGATGGGTTCTGCTCGATAACGATCCAAAGCAGTGCAGACTGACGCATGTTCACTTTCATCATCTGAGTCAGATTCCACAAGCAGAAAGTTGATTTTCTTTTTTGGTGGTTCAGGTTCTGTAGTTTCCGCATCGGAGTGTTGTTCTTTTAAGACTTCTGAAAGCATGTTCCATGCCCTCAGATTTTGGAAGGCACTTCAGATTCTTAAACCTTGGGTTGAGTGCTGTAGCTATCTTAAGAAACCTCACATTGGTACCTTCTTTGCATTTTGTCAGATCTGTAGTGAGTGTTCTTAAAATGAACAACATGTGCTGGGTCATCATCTGAGACTGCTATAACATGAAATATATGGCAGAATGTTGGTAAAATAGAGCAGGAGACATAAAATTCTACCCCCAAGGAGGTCAGTCAAAATTTACAGTAACACATTATTATTATTTTTTTAACGAGTGTCATCAGCATGGAAACATGTCCTCTGGAATGGTGGCTGAAGCATGAAGGGGCATACGAAAGTTTAGTATATCTGGCACCTTGCAATGTCGGCTACAAAAGTGCCATGTAAATGCCTGTTCTCACTTTCAGATGACATTGTAAATAAGAAACCAGTAGCATTATCTCCCATAAATGTAAACAAACTTGTTTTTCTTAGTGATTGGCTGAACAAGTAGGACTGAGTGGAGTTGTAGGCTCTAAAGTTTTACATTGTTTTATTTTTGAATGCAGTTATTTGTTGTACATAATTCTACATTTGTAATTTCAACCTTCATGATAAAGAGACTGCACTACAGTGCTTGTATTAGGTGAACTGAAAAATACTGTCTTTTGGTTTTTTACAATGCAAATATTTGTAATAAAAATAAAAATAAAGTGAGCACTGTACACTTTGTATTCTTTGCTGTAATTGAAATCAATATATTTGAAAATGTAGAAAATATCCAAAAATATTTAAATAAATGGTATTCTATTGTTTAACAGTGCGATTAATCGTGATTAATTTTTTTAATTTCTTGACAGCCCGAACAACATGCATGCATTTTGGAAGAGCACAGGGACCCATCTGCAAAGACCTGGTGTAATAAATCCCTCAAGGGAGCAGAATTAATTTGTCTTTGAATAGAAATCAATAAGCTTTAGACTTATGCATTAGTACAAATGAGCTCTTTTAATCAAGTGTATCTCTCTCAAGATACAATATTGCCAAGATTTCCTTGCTTTGGATTTAAAGTGTTTACAAACAGGGAAAGACTTCTCATTTTTAAATGTATCTTGCCATGTCTCTTCAGTGAAATCCTTTGATCTCTCTCTCTGTATATATCTGGCTGTTTCTTAAACTCATTTATACTATTTGTTTCAGTGGACTTTCTTGTCAACCTATTCCATGTGTTTCTTCTTTGCCTGAGATAGTTCTATCTGAATTCTCTTAGGCAATCTAGAAATGAGGAACTATTTATTTTTTATAATGTTTCTGTGCTGTGAAGTTCTTTCTACCTAGCCAAAATCAGTTTGACTGTTTAGCTTGGCAGGGCCATGACTACCTTATACTTACAAGGCATGTTTTCCAGGGCAGTTGAAATTATCTTTTGAAATGGAGACTAAACCCAGACTACCACTACACTATTTTAGGTGAGGTTTAACCAATGATTGGCACTGTAAGAAAATTGCATCTTTTTATGTTTTTGGTGGTGGTGGTGGTTTTTGGGTTTTTTTTGTTTTGTTTTTTTGAGGCTTCATCTGGGGTTCTCTAAATTCTAGCGCCCACTCCCCCCCCCTCCCCCCCCGCCCAGCCAATTTACAAACTAAGGAACTAACTCATATGAAAAAAGCATGAAGGTGTTAATGTCTGCCCTAAGGGCTTTTCCTGATGATAATCTCAGGCACAAGCTTTTCACTGTTAGGAGGCTCAGGACAGATCAGAGTAGGCATTTAGCATTTTAAGGAGCCAGAGTCTTGTCTGCATGGATTTCAGATCATATTAAAGCCCTGACTTTAATGCCTTCTGGCACAAATTTATTGGAGATCTGTGGACATCACAAACTGATAAATTGCAAGTTGCACTTCCAAAGAGGAGAAGGAGAAGAACAACAACAAAAACACAGCATCAAGCAGAATGGTTCTTACTTGCAGCCATTAAAACCAGGGAAATTCCAAGTTAAGGTTACCTCACTGCCCAAACATGGCTTAGGTGAGATTCTATTACAGTTACATCAGTGTAAATATGGAGTATTTCCATTAAAAAATTATGGCCTGTTAGTGCAGTTTCATGTGATCCTCTGTCAGAGTAGCCCACAGCACTGCTTATTCTGATCACTGATGAGTTATTTATTTTTCCAACACGGACTGCATGCTGATGGAGCAAATATTTGATAGAGGACCTTGTGTGCAGCATTGAATAGGTGCCAATAAGTCAAGTTAAAGGGATACTCAGTTTAAAAATAAAAATTGCCCTCCTTTGGAAACTTTTAATATACTCTTGTTACAAATATAATATTTAAGATTCCTGTAAATGAAAAAGATGAAAGAGAGAAAACCAGTTGCTTCAGTTTATTTTGTGCACTTGTCAGTGCTTTTTGTCAAGTAATTTTCAGTTTCTTCTGGATAGTTAGTCATTTCCCTCTTTCGTTTGTCCATGGGGGAGGGGGAAACATGATTATTAAAAAGGAAGAAAGGAAAATGCACAGGTATTCAGAGCCGATACAGAACCTGAAACAATTTAACTCATTTTGGAAACTGACTAGATTTTATGTTGATCATATCACAGTAAGGGGCTTTGAGAGCCTTCAGTTGAATCTCTGTGCTTTTCTGAGTTTACTAGAACGTTAACGTTATTTTAGGATAGTTTTATTTTTAGTATGTTATTAATTTTTACATCCGAGGATACAGTGTATGTTCAATACAGTGTTCTAGAAGAGATAAGTTGTGGTTCTGCTCACTTTAAAATACTTCTCAAAATCCACTCTTTACATATGTGTTTATAAAGTAAACTGCTTTGAAAGAAGTTTCTCTCTCTCCCTCGTCTACTGGATTCCAGGGCCAAATCTGCCCTCACATTACTGATTTAAATCTGGAAGTACTCTACTGGTGTTACTTCAGACTTAGACTAGTGTAGGCGAAATCAGAATAGACTTCTTCAGTCTGTGTATCTAGCACGGTGCATGAAATAGACATGTTCACTCTGGCACAGAGAGAGAGTACTTCTGTAGTTCAGATATGGTTGGCTGCCGTTTTCAGTCTCAGAAGTGGCTGCATTTTAACAGGAGTGTATATGCACTATTTAGCCTCCAGTTCTGCAAACACACACAATTTAACTTCAAGGATATGAGTAGTCCCATTGATTTGAGGCATAAGTGTTTGCAGGTTTGGGACTATAGTTTGTAAAGTTCTGTTAGATAAAGAAGGAAATGAATTACCTACGATCTGTTACTGGTCTGTGTACAGTGCCTACCATGGGAGTCGTGGTCCATGACGAGGGCTCCTAAGTGCTAATAATTAATAGTAAGTGTAAGATATATTTATTATTACATCATAAGGTTTCTGTGCTTTCTTTCTTTAAATAAGCTTTGAATGAGTCTGCTGGATAGTTTAGATTAGGACTCCTAAAATTATACTTTTCTGTGTATATGCTGCATGTTATGGTATTGTGCTTAGGACTGAATTAATGTTTCTTGTAGTTGTTTTACTTCGAAGTGTAAAATGGTGGATATGCTTAAATGTCTTATCTCCTGGCTCTCTGCAATCTCTCCCCCGTGGTGCCTGCAGTCTGAGAGCTCCCCAAACAGCTTCTTGTGTTGTCAAAGCCAATATTGCTGCTTATGTTCCTAAGAGCAGAATAGCCAGCAGCTCTCCCTCAGGACAACACAGTTCAGGCCCAGGTAGTGTGAAATCTGTATCTGCTGCCATGGGGCAGACACATGTAACACAGCAGGCAATGGCTATTTAAAATGTATTGATGAAACTAGCCTTACATAATAGTGGAATTCCTTGAAACAATAACTACACTTTTCAAAGGTTTAGTCACTGCTTTAACTCCATTAATGTCAGGGGAGTTACTCCAGGGATGAATTTAGCCCCAGTGTTTATTAGTAACCTCTTAAAAAAATGACAGGTTTCAGAGTAGCAGCCGTGTTAGTCTGTATTTGCAAAAAGAAAAGGAGGACTTGTGACACCTTAGAGGAGCATCAGCTGTAGCTCATGAAAGCTGATGCTCAAATAAATTGGTTAGTCTCTAAGGTGCCACAAGTCCTCCTTTTCTTTTTTCTTAAAAAAATGAGTTAGTAGCATCAATTGAAGGAGGATTGTTATGTGATAGCTGAGGGGTGTTGCCAGCTCTAGTGACATTTGCTGTTTTTCTTAACAGCCCCTGCTGCTGGAGTCAGCTGATTACTTGAGAATCTCAGCTTTCATTTAAAAAAATACAAGTTTCTAGCCATCATGGCTTCGGGGGGCAGGGCGGAAAAAAGCTTGAAAATGTGACCTCCTCCCTAAAGGCTTGAAACCCAGAAGGCAAATTAAAAAAAACCCAAATTTCATGATTCTCAAACTAATCTCATGGCCTGATCTCGTGAGTTTTAAATACTTGGGTTTGGTAGTACTGCTTACTGTAACCCATGGTGTAAATCAGTTTTGCAAAACTCTTCATATCCACAGTAAGGCATTATTTTGACGGATTAATAAAATATCCTGCTTGTTTGTTTTCATGATCAGTCATCATGGTAGAGGGAGGGCAAGCATCTTTTGTGTTTGGACTGGTACATTTTAATGACAATTTTTCTAGGCTAGTCCAGAACTGATGCTGGGTCACAACCACACAAAGCACGAGTCCACATCACCAAACCACTACATGTTGGGTGCTTCTGGAAAGCATGCTTGGCAATCTCAGAAAATGTTAGGGGTTTCAGAGTAGCAGCTGTGTTAGTCTGTATTCCCAAAAAGAAAAGGAGTACAAATTTATTTGAGCATAAGCTGTAGCTCACGAAAGCTTATGCTCAAATAAATTTGTTAGTCTCTAAGGTGCCACAAGTACTCCTGTTCTTTTTTCAGAAAATGTTAATGCTATTGTTATCATTTACATAGTGCCCTAGAATAAGATACAAATATACTGTATAGGTTAAGAGGGAAGTTGAAAATCAAGATTGAGGTGCAGTTACAAATGTGACAAGACACTTTCAAAAGTCTGTTTTCACCATTCCAGATATAGCCTTAACTTTCAAGAGCATTGCATTTCATGGGGGTGAGGGGAGGTAAGACAGTGAAACAACCATATTACTAGTAAGAGGAATAAATTATTAAAGTAATGCCAGGTGTGACAAGCAATTTTTATAGATTCTTCACCCTTCCCCTTAAGTAAATCAGCATCTGGGATTCAGACATCCAATCTCAGTGCGGTGAGAGAAGTAAATTTTAGTGGCTGAATTTCTTACTGGCCCACCGTTCTCCCTCTAACCCTTTATCAAATCCTGTAGCCACACCACACTAATTATCCTGAGAATGGGAGGGGTTGCCATGGTGGCCGAGCACTTTTTAAAGCACAGGAATGGTGTTCATTATTGTTCAGTGTCTTTAGCTGTGGGGAAAAGGTCAGTGTGGCAGTTGTTTTCCATATAAATTTTGGCCTCTGTGCCAAAGAGGAGGCTGAAATGTACTTGCGATGTCTGTAAAATGGTGAATGTTACTGAACTTTATAGAGCTATTTGGACTAAGCAGTTTGGTTCCGAAAATTTTACTGCCCACGGAGCTAAGCACGATAAAATATTGCTATGAGGGAGAAATGAATGAAAGGAAGATTGTTGTGATATTAACATCTTTGTTTTAAATGTTGGTTGCTTTTTGGGGGGGGGGGGGGGAGGAGAGGTTGAAATTAATACACTAATATTTCTGAAGTTCCTTTCTGTACATATTTTGCTTTGTTTTAAACGTCTAATAAATAGAACATAAAACTAATACATGAGTTTAATTGTGACTGGCAGCAACAGGAGATATATAACTGAATGAAGTTGTGCAGTTCTAAAATAATTATTGTGAAGTTGTGTTTTCTTAAGATTACTTGTGATAAATAATGCATCATTAAAGTTCACTGTTTCACAAGTAATGGAAAAAGCATTTTGAACCAGTGTCACTTAGCATTTGACGCGGCTCCCACTGATGTCCATTGACTGCAGTAGGAGTTGGATCAGGCCCTATATAGCCAATTAGTCATATGTGCCATACTGTGCACGCAAGTCTTACTCAGGTAGATGGCCTGTATCAGCAAAGCAAGTGGTTTACCGTAAGCGAGTGAGTAGCCCCACTGAACTCAATGGAATTACTCACCTTATATAGTTAAGCACATATGTATGGACCTCTCAGGGTTAGGGATAGAGTGCTCAGTGCCTTGCAGGATTGCCACCTTACACGGACTTTAGTCGCTTTTTTATGGTCGTAATTTAAGGAAGAATTTGATTCTTCCACTGCAGCATCTGGTCAAGAAGCAAGATATGGCAAAAAAGTAGCCGTGGATGCTAAATAAGAAACACCACTGATGGTAATGTTTAGGCTTTAATATGCAAATGATCAGGTTTATAACTTATTTGGTGCATCTCTTTTCTAAATAAAAAAGGATGTTAAAATAGCTAAACACAAAGCTAAAGAAACAGAATGATGTGGCTGAATATGCTAGGTAAATAAATGCTTTCTACTACGTACACACAATAAAATGACCTGTCTGCTGCTTTGCATTGGTAGCCAAAACATGACTAGTATGAAATAATAGTAATGAAATATATGACTAATCAGAAGAGGGAAGAAACTGACAAAGTTTTCATCATCAACTTTAAATAGGAAATGAAATGTCTATCGTTGTTACAAAAATAAAAACACAACACACACACAAACCTATTCCTTAGCTATTCTAATTAGTCTCAACCCCTGTGTTTATCTCCAGGGAATGCAGATTAAGGGGGTTTATTTTTTTCAAGCTATAATTTTGTAGCTATTAATTTAGCAATCCCTTGGTGCTTTCCACTGTTTCATTATTGAGAGCAATGTCTAGTTACTAAATACAAGTGAAATAAAAAGAGATGGCTGATTGGATTAAACAGGGGTTGCAGTGCTGCAGATATGGAGATTACATTGTGTAATTACCCTTTTAGTTTGTTTTATCCTGAAGAGATACTTCATATTTCCTGAAATGTTCATGTGTTTAGAAACTGTACAGCCAGTGAAAGGTATTTTGGGTGTAGGAAGCTCTGACTTGGCTCCATGCTTCTCTGATTTGTATGTATAGCTTTTCATTTATTTTCCCAAGATCTCACATTACAAATTTGATAGAGACCATGTTAATATCTGTTATTGTTAAGTTATTTTAATTTTAAAAATCCATTTGTTTTAGATGCCAGACCAGTTCGACCAGACAGTGGTGCTTAACCAGCTACATTATTCTGGGATGCTGGAGACAGTGAGGATACGACGGGCTGGCTTTCCAGTGAGAAGGCAATTTCAAGATTTTTATAAAAGGTAAACATGCAGTGGGACAATTGTATGAAACAAACATAAATCCTGGATATTGAGCTCATGCTCTTAACTCAGAGGATTAGAAGAAACCTTATGAAATGGATGGGGGCGGGGGAGAAGGGGTAACTCTATTCTCAAATGAAGAGATAAGTAATTTTTAAAAAATTTTTTTTTGTGGTGGGGGCCAGGTATAAAGTCCTAATGAGAAACTTGACTGTGCCTGAAGATTTAAAAGGGAAGTGTGCCGTCCTCCTTCATCTGTATGATGGTACTAGCACCGAATGGCAGCTTGGAAAAAATAAGGTAACATAATCTTATTAGATTGTTGTCCTCTTTCATTCCATGGCTGTTGCTAATATGAGTCTAAGGACAGTATTTAGGCAGCTCCCAACTGCACAGCTGTGGTTGAACTTACTGTTTGTATTGGGGTAGAGCTGAGTTGGCCCCATTGTGGTGGGTGCTGTACAAACACATAGTAAGAGCTAGCCCTTGCTCTGGAGAACTTAGTTTAAGACTCTGCAAACACTTAGGCATGCAAGTAGCTTTACTCATACAAGTAGACCATGTGAGTCCAATGGCACTACTCAACGTGAGTAAAGCTTCTCGGGTGCATAAGTGTTTGTAGGATCAGGGCCTAAAATGTTAGATTCTAACACCCTTACTCACATGGAGCAGTTCCTTGCTTTGCGAGAAGACCCATTCATTCCTATGACACTGCTTGCGCAGAATATGGTGGTTCTTAGTGAGTGAAATCCTGACCCCATTGAAGCCAGTGGGACCAGGATTTCACCCAGTGTTTTTAAGGGTGGCAGAAATGGACTTCTGTGGGTTACACTGTGCTGAAACTGGACATGCATGTTATCAGGCAGTTAACTCTCACTTCTGCATCTTCTTCATGCCAAATAACTAAAAAAAAATTTTTTTTTGAAACGTATTTTAGTTCATGAGCAACCAAACCCACACTTTTTTTTTGTTTGGCTACAACACAGAGAAAAAAGCTTGATCTCAAACAACAGGCCTTTGCAGAGATTCCATCCTTCCTGTGAATGTATGCCCCTAGCCTCCTCAAATCATTTAATAGTATTGCACGCATAGATATTCCATTTTATGGGAGTCTAAGAAACAGTTAAAAGTATACTGGGCAAAGTACTAGGGAATATACTGTAAAGATCAATTTCGAATTGGTCAAGATGGTCCTGCAGGCCTCTCATCTGTTACTGCTATGTCCCTCGGTGTAACTCCCACCGATGTTACTGGGCCTTATGTATGGGCAATAAGGGGATAACAGACCCAGAAGTAAAGCTGGCTGAACTGTCAATTGTCCAGTATAAGTATTTGTAAAGAGCTTTGTTATTATTCTTGATGTGTTTTTATCATAAGGAATCCATGGCAAAGATACCTTGTAAAATCCCATTGATTTCAGTGAGATTTTCTATAGTAGCATTTACGTTTAACAGTTCCATCCATTCCATAACACATCTAAAGAGCTTGAAAAGAAGTGAATGGAAGTACCACATGGTTCCTGTGTGTTGTGTTCTTACAAGGTGAAATCTCAACAAAAAAGCAGCATGTTAGTAAATCCAAAAGAGCCCATTAAGATAACATAGATAGAATTGAAACTGTCTCCCATTATATTGCGACCTAAAGACTTATAGATCACTTTGATTTACACTGGTTTCAGAGTAACAGCCGTGTTAGTCTGTATTCTCAAAAAGAAAAGGAGTACTTGTGGCACCTCAGAGACTAAAGTCTCTAAGGTGCCACAAGTACTCCTTTTCTTTTTGATTTACACTGACATTTGTCCCACCCTCTTGTAGACCACTGTTTACAAATAATGCTATAAATTCAAAGCCATAACTAGGTTTTGCTTCACACTGCATGTTCTTTCAGAGGCATGCAGTGTGTTAACCGTATTACACCCATTCATGTGTAGTCATGTTGATTAAACCATGGGCATTGCTTCAAAATATAGGGAAATATATACGAGAGACTCCACACTGCTCTGAAAGCTCCATATACAGTAGAACCTTTGCAGCTGTCAGAGCTGGTTTTACAACTTTCCCAGCGATGTGCAAGAATCACCTAAGGGGGTTGGTAAATGTACGAGTGAAGCAAGTCAGTAAGGAGCTTATTTCTGAGGAGGGCAAGAGGACATTAAATTCAAACTGTACATCTTGCATAGGCACAAGATCACCTGCATCACCTGCAAAAATCAGTACAGGTAGCAAGCCAAGGGCAAAGTTGCAGCCAGTTGTCTTGATTTTTGGATCTAAATCAGACCCTAAATGTTGTTTTAACTTTATCTGTAACTACCCTTCACATTACTGAGGAAAGGACAGCTTTGTATCCATTTTTTAAAATTACAGTATATAAAAAGAGGAATAAAACAGTTTTAACAAATAGAAAAAAAGTTACTGTTTGTGGTATTAAATGATATTATCCCTTCCATTTTGATGTAAAAGGAGTGATGATAACATCATCGGGATTAGGGCAGCTGTTGAGATACTTCTTGTTCTTACATGCCCAGATTCACGAAAGCACTCCTATTTGGGAAAACACACAAGCCCATGCTTAATACGTGCTTAAATCCATCCCCTTTCGGGAAAGCAATTTAGTGCTGCCCTGAATCAGGACCATAGTGATCTAGAGAGTGCTAGAGCAAAATTGAATAGGAAAGGACAGTAGACCCACTGAAGCAGAGGCTGTTCCATATGTGTAAGTAAAGACTCTCTGTAAAAAACTAGATGGTGCACCTTTACACTGGTGAGCACTTAGGCAATGGGACTTCTCATGCAAGTGAGTGCTCACCAACGTTGGGTAACTGTTGTATAATCCAGCCCCTTTGAGGCTCCACTCAGGACTGGATCATAGTCTTCCATATGGGGAGTCCCCCGTGTTCATTGGTGAGAAGTTGGTTTGGTGTTTTGTTGTTGTTGTTGTTGTACAGAAGTAAAAGAATTCCAGAAAAAGCCCTTATTCCTAGGGAAATGCTTTCTTTCCTATTGAAAAATGCATCAGTGCAGAATAATAAATTTTAGTCATATCTGACTGTCACCTTTTTTAATGGTTATTTCTGCCAAGTTAACAAATCCTGCTTCAAAAACAAGGGGCCATAATCCAACAGAGCTCTCCTGCTAAGTAAGCAGCTTGCTCTTTCCTCACAACACATTTCCTCGGTGCCCACTGAAATTGGAACAGTGGTGAGGATTCGGGATCCAAAAAGCCAGGAGAATTACATCCTTTTTCACTTGAACTCCACACGAGATTTTACTCCTCCCTCATCTCATAGCAAAACCCAACCAGTAGAGTGTCATCCCTTGAGAACTGCAGGGGAGGGGAGGAATGTGAAGGCAAGGTGCAAAGCAGCTGCAAAGCCACCACTACAGCCTGTGGAGGAGAGTAGCAGCTGCTGCCCTCTTTGCCTCCTTCTGACACACTCTTGCCCTCCTGTACTACACAGAGTTTTGGCTCAGTGAATCTAGTGTGTGCCTGTATGTCCACACTGGCCACACGCTCACTTCACCTCCACAATCCCTAACTCCAGGCTCCTATAAACAGCTGCCCCCGAGCGTGGCTCTGTGCTTCAGATGCAAAGTTTCAGAGTAGCAGCCGTCTTAGTCTATATTCGCAAAAAGAAAAGGAGTACTAGTGGCACCCTAGAGACTAACCAATTTATTTGAGCATAATAATGCATCCGATGAAGTGAGCTGTAGCTCACGAAAGCTCATGCTCAAATAAATTGGTTAGTCTCTAAGGTGCCACAAGTCCTCCTTTCTTTTTTCAGATGCAAAGTGTCCCTGCACTAGGCTTCTGCTACTCCTTCTGCCCCAGTGCAGGCTAACACCACAAGTCCGCCATATTTCAAGCCATACACCCATAGTAGGTGCCAGACGATTCGGCCCTAAGATGCAGATGAAAGAGGAGGTCCGGAAAAGGTCTTATACCACACAGGGCACATAGCACAGAACTACATTATAGCATCTTAATCAGCACCATTATTATTAAGATTGGATCAAGCACAGGAGATTTGTGATTGAACCATAAAAACTTGCTCCAGGCTGAAAATGTACTTTAAAATTCCCCACTTGGTAATGGACTTTCTTTTTTGAGTTCCAGATTGTTTAAAAAATCAAGTTACAGGAGTGCAAGAAGATGATTAAGATTTACCCATTTCAGTTACAATTTACACACTACTGTAAACCTCAGAAACCAAGTGTAACTTTGCAAAGTTGGTGTGGTGTTGACATGAGTGCTGTAGCTAAGAAGGTACTTAAAAAACAGAAAATATAGAAATATATCATTTACTACAGAAGTGGTTACTCAGCATATCTTTTGCTCATCAAATTTCCAAAGTTTTTTCAGTGAGCAGATTATGCTTTCCTCTCAGCAAGTGCATGCATGTAAATCTTACTGAGTTATTTTTCCACAGCAGTAGATTCACTGCTTAACAACAGGACAAAAATCTGCTCCTTAGTCAAGCCCCTGGACCTAAAACTGCTTTCATTTACGTAGATGCTACTTCTGTTTTGATTTGTGCCCTGGCAAGAGGAATTTGCAGGAATGGGCCCTCTTAAGAGTTTGCAATAAATTGTTTACTCTGAAGCAGTTTAAGCCTCAAGGCTGAATTTTCTGGCTCTGTCAGTGTCAGTCAGATTGTTCACATTGCTAAGCCAAAGTTCTTTTATGTGTGTATTAATCTTCAGAAGGATAGAGCTACTTTGAAGAAAGTCTAGTAATAATGTTGCTGACTATAGTCATTAGTGAGTAGACAATTTGGGTAAAATCCTGGCCCCGTTTAAGTCAATGGGAGAACTCCCATTGACTTCAGTAGGGTCAGGATCTCATGGAATAGAGGAGGAGTAATTGCCATTTTGGGGCTTTTTAGTTCTTAAGAGGAAAGTGTTCTATTTTTTTTCCTCTTAGGAAAATATATATATTGATTCTGAATTCCTCCTTCAATGTCAACTGTGCTATGTTACCTATGTAACCTTGCATCCCAGCAGCCGTTTATTATTGTTATTGTTATGTTCATGTGCATTTATAAGACATCCATCACTGTGGTAGCTGAATTCAATTGAGCCAGAACTTTTCTTGCATAGGTCTTTCTTTGGGAGTCCTTGGAAAACAAGTTGGAGAAGCAGAGAGAGGTAGAAGTCACCAAGGCAACCATGATTATCCGAGCACATGTCTTAGGTTATGTAGCACGGTAGGTAACAAGGTGGGAATATTAACTAATGGGCTGCATATGCAGATGCACCTCTTCATTGGGAGGGATTTCCAATGCTGCCTAGAGGATTATCATTCATTTCTGATAGGAATTGGGCACCCAAATTCCATAGGTGGTTTGGAAATCTCAACCCTATTTTGTCAATCCTTTAATAAAACAGTAGGTGGTTTGAATTGTTTTTAATAACTAAGATGTCAGAGTGTAGAAGATACACAGAGGAGCATTCATATAATATCATGGGTCCAGATCACAGTAGCTGCAGATCAGGGTAGCTCCACTGAAGCCTATGGAGGTACACTGAGTTATACTAGCTGAGGATCTGGCTTATCCTGTTTGCCATTACAGAAAGAGGGAAGAGAAGGTAAATTAGGAACAATCAGTTTATGATTCTTTGTTCAAGAACAAAAGAACAATGACATTGGGTGACTGAATTATGATGATTTATTTGCTCACCTAGTTTCATGCATTATGTATAAGAGTCAGGGTAGTCCATCCCATCTGTTTACTTCTCTGTTTCCTCTATAAGTCAATAGAGGACAGTTCAATAGTTGTTTGCATAATGAGGTCATTTCTTTTCATGTGCATATTAGTCCTGTCCATATAGTCTGAACAATATGTCACATAAAACAATGCTGTCTTGCTGTGTGTGATTTTTCTTTTCATGGTGCAGGATATATATCAAAACCCCTGGTAGTTTCTAACAGCATCTCCTTGTGAGGAGGTATTAAAAATGTAAGGCTGGGTGGTGTGTATTTACTTAGTTTAGACACAGCTAGCTCTCTCACAGAAAGACCATGTCCACTTTCTAGGGAGAGATAACATAAACCATAATGGGAGAGCTGTCACAGGGCCGGAGTTAATACCTCTGTCCTTTTTACTACCATGGACTCTTTAATGCAGGGCAGTTACATAGAAACCTCAGTTAGCTGGTAGTCAAACCCTCTTTACAGAGAAGCTCTTTCTGTCTTCTTTCAGAAAGCATTACAAAAAGGTGCTTTATTACGTGGTTGTGATACAGAAGAACTACAGGGCATTCCTTCTAAGGAGAAAGTTCCTTCACCTGAGGAAAGCAGCCATAACCTTGCAGAAGCAGCTGCGAGGCCAGATTGCTCGACGTGTTTACAGACAGCTATTAGAGGAGAAGAGGCGACAAGAGGAGGAGAGGAGGAGGAAAGAAGAGGAGGAAAGGTGTGCAGCGTGTGCTGTTGTTTGACTGGATCTGAAAGGCAAACATCAGGTTTCATGGGTTTCAGGCTATATCACCTTTGCCTCAAGTAATCACAGCTGATTTTGTAAATCTTTACTAGTGATGACGAGAGATATGTGTAGCATTCATGGGAGTTTCTCAGGCACACAAGGGGAGAATATACCCTTAGTGGTTTCATTTTGAGTTGCTACTTGTATTTGACAAAAAACCCCTCTGAAAACTCTACTACTGCCCTAATGAAGTCCCCTCGCCCCTTTCTTCTTCTTGCTAACTTTTTTTTTTCTTCTTATCCTTGCAGGGAAAGGCAAAGGCAAGAAGCAGAACGTCTTGCCCAGCAGGTAAATTACACTGTTAATACTTTCTGCCGGGGTGGCAGGTTTGTAGAAATTTTGGTGGTGCCCAGAACCCGTCCCCACCCAAACTCTGCCCCCCAAACTCTGCCCAAGGCTCTGGGAGGGAGTTTGGGTGGGGGAGGAGGTCTGGGGTGCAGGCCCTAGGCTGGGGCAAGGGATTGGGGTGCAGGATGCAGGCTTTGGGAGGGAGTTTGGGGATGGGAGGGGGTGCAGAGGGAGCTGGTGACGGGGTGATGGCTGTGGGGTGTGGCTGCAGATGAGGGGTTTGAGGTATGGGAGGGGCTCAGGGCAAGAGTAGCGGTGTAGGGGGTGAGGGCTCTGTCTGGGGCTAGGAATTAGGGGTTTGGGGTGTGGGAGGGGCTCAGGGTGAGAGTAGGAATGTGGGAGTGAGGGCTGTGTCTGGGGCTGGGGGGTTTGGGAGGTTAGAGAGGCTCAGGGCTGGGGAAGAGGGTTGGAGTGCAGGGGGATGAGGGGTTTGTGGTGTTGGAGGGGGCTCAGGGCTAGGGTAGAAGGTTGAGGGTGCGGTGGGGGGGTGAATACTCTGGCTGGGGGTGTGGGCTCTGGGGTGGGGCAGGGCTGGGGATAAGTTTGGGGTGCAGGCAGGCTGCTATGGGACGGGCCAGAGAGGAGGACTCTCCCCAGCCCTTTCCCTGCTGGCAGCAGCGAGCTCTGGGGGAGGAGCCCCCCTTTCCCACCCCCCCAGCAGCACACTCACCCCACCACTGTCACTGCATGTGCTCCTAGGGCCCCTCTCAGGTCCCGGAATCTCCCTCGCCTCCCCCGTGGTGGGTGCCGGGGGGTGCTGCGTGCGCCTTCTCCCCTGCTGTTGCCCCTGACTGTAGCCTCACTGGGGGTGAGGGATGGGGCTGCCTCCTTGCTCAGCATGGGGCAGGAGCAGTGACTGTAGACAGAGGGGCCCCCTGTGCTGGTGGAGGGTCCCACCGGAAAAGGGAAGGGTCTGAGGTGGAAGGGCAGGCTCAGAGTTGGTGTGCCCTGGCAGTGGAGGTGGGGGGCACTAGACCCTGCAGCAGCAGTTGCTGCAGGGTGGCAGCATGGAGCTGCACGGAAGCAAAGGCAGGGACGCTTTGCTCCGGGGTCCGGGGAGGCGCGCGGGGAGCCGGGGGCAGCAAGAGGGGGCTGGGGGACAATTGGGGGGGCAGCAGGTGGGGTCGGTGGGGACACCCGGCCCCAAATATTGGTGGAGCTGGGCCCCTGGGCTCTGAATATTGCTGGTGCTAAGGCACCACGTGGAGATATAACTCGCTGCCCCTGCTTTCTGCCATCCTGTTTATTTCTATCTCTTGTCCCAACCAATAAAAAAGAAAAGAAAAGGAAAAAGCACCCAGGGCATTTAAACTAAACTTATTACAGAAGTTGGCAGGTGAAGCCAAAAGAAACTTGATATAGTTGTTTGCATGGGGATGTCTTTCACATCACACCTCATTTAGTTCCTGGCAAGGATTGAGCCTTTTGCATGCATTTGAGCTTTCCAGTGTCTATGGGTAAATGTAACAACACTGTCACTTCATCTTCTTACATGGAGGGAGAAGGGTTCTTTTAAATGAACAACATGGAAGGATTATGGAGCTTGAACAACAGAAAGTAAGGAATCTTACATTTCTTTTTGGAATGCAGGCTGAAGAGGAGAGGAAGCAGCAGGAACTGGCAGCCACTCAGAAAGCCCAGAAGGAAGCAGAGCTGAAGCAAGAGCTGGAGAAGCAGAAAGAAAACAAACAGGTGGAAGAGATCCTGCGCCTGGAGAAAGAGATCGAAGACTTGCAACGCATGAAGGAGCAACAAGAGCTGTCCTTGACAGAGGCTTCCTTGCAGAGGCTGCAGCAGCTCCGAGACGAGGAACTCAAACGGCTTGAGGATGAGGCATGCCGAGCAGCTCAAGAATTCCTGGAGTCTCTGAACTTTGATGAGATTGATGAATGTGTCCGAAACATCGAGAGGTCACTTTCTGTGGGCAGTGGTTATTCTGCCAAGCTCAATGAACTGACTGGGAATGCATGCAGTGAAAAGCCCAACTTTAACTTCAGCCAGCCGTACCCTGAGGAGGAGGTGGACGAGGGCTTTGAAGCTGATGATGATGCGTTTAAGGATTCACCCAATCCAAGTGAGCATGGCCATTCAGATCAGAGGACGAGTGGCATTCGAACTAGTGATGACTCTTCAGAAGAGGATCCTTATATGAATGACACAGTAGTGCCCACAAGTCCTGCTGCTAGCAACACCATGCTTATTGCTTCCGGCCACGACTCTCTCAGTCTCCACAACTCTTCGAGTGGTGAATCCACATACTGCATGCCAGAAAATGTGTCCTGCAGACCCCAAAATTCTGAGGAACTGATTTCTCCCGATGGGGACTATGATTATGATCAAGATGACTATGAAGATGGTGCCATCACTTCTGGCAGCAGCGTGACTTTTTCTAATTCTCACAGTAGCCAGTGGTCTCCTGACTACCGCTGCTCAGTGGGGACGTACAACAGTTCTGGGGCATACAGGTTCAGCTCTGAAGGAGCCCAGTCATCTGTGAGTACCTTTATTTCTTGTTACCCACTAACATTATACATTCAGAAGAAATGGTAGTTAAATTTTTCCTTGAATGGTAGATGTACCAAATCCAATAGCTGTGTCTGTTCCTATAAATATGCACATACATTATATATAGCTTGACCTTGCTTACACTGAACTTGGACATAGTTATCTACTGGCAACTAGATACCATTGGGATGGGTGTACTAGAAATCCACAGACAGATTAGATGTGTGAATTGCATTCCTAGTTAGAGGAACCTCTGGACAGGGTTATATCCTTCTATCAATTTTGATGCAGAACTTCCCATTAATTTCAATCAGGAGTTCCATACCTGGATTAGGGTACAGTCTAAGTACAGTTCTTATATGGGGAAGGTGAGTAAATTCATTATAAGAAGATTCAACTATATATACAGGATAGAATAGTATTGAATCAACTGTTTGCAAAAAGCCTTGAGAAACTAGATACACAAAACCTTTCTTTGTCAAAAGTAACTATCGTATAATAGCAAATGTTCATATTACTGAATGTGAATTCTTGGGACACTTTTTTCTCCTTTGTGGAAGGCTCTTCTTCAGGGCCGTTTCTCAAACCCACTGTAGGCTTTCAGTCCTTTTATTCTTCCAACCATAAATCTCTTGAAAGAACTTGGTTTCATCTACCAAATATACACCCAAACTATTTATGATTGGGAAAATAAAAGGACTAGAGCCTATAGTGTGTTTGAGCAACCATGAAAACATACAAATATTGACTGGCTCTGAGGGCAGAAGCAGCACTAAAATATCTTGGATTGTTATATTTCAGGCAATAAAATACAATGAGCTATTTTTACTCTTGTTTTGACCGCTGTTGCCCTAGGAATAAATTGGTATTTCTTTGGCTAATTCTGTGGGGTTTGTTTTCTCATCAGCTTATTTTTCTGAGGAAGGCTCTTCCTGCAGGGAAGAAATAAACTCTGGCACCTTTTCCCTCCCTGACATTAGGGAATTAGCTCGTGTGGTGCTATTTGGGAACTTTTCCATACCAGCTTTGCCTACGATACCTAGTGACCAATTTCCCACCTGAGAGAATGAGTGAACAATTACATGTTTCATCCTGATACATTTCAACAGTGTAGACTGAAGACTCCTTTTATCCCCCATCCCCTACATGGTTATCTGTGTATGAAACCAGATCAGGAACTTAAACTGAATGTATAAGGGCTCGGGGGGACAGGAGGGGAACTTGCCCCATACCTAAGGATACTCTGTAGATTTTGCTTTTTGAAAACCGTCTAAATTGAGTGTTACATACAGGTCTTGAGGGGTGGGAGGAGGTAGTGCACACCAGTTGCACCCTTCAAAAGGATAACTCCCTTTAACAGCTGTAAAGCTGTTATATAGGTTTGTTATATATAGATAGTAGGGCTAATTATAAACCAAGTGCACAGTGTGAGCTGCTGAGCACTCTGAGCTTCCTTTGACTTTAGTGGGAATGGTGAAAGCTCAGTTCTCCTCAGGATTAGACTGTAAGGATTAAATTCAGATGTATAAATTCATGAAGGGCCATCAGGCTCTGGGGAATATCTGAGGAGGCAGTGACTTTGCCAATGTTCCAGCCGAGGTAGGGGGCTTCCTTCTCAGATGGGATGCCAGAATGGGCCACACTGTTCAACACAGTGGGAGGCATTTCAGACATGCCTAAGTGAGTTAGTTATGCCAATAGAAGTTAAGCAACAAACTCACTTAGCTGTTTTTGAAAATCCTACCCTGTATTCCTGACTGACAGCTCCAAAATGAAATTGTCAGCCCAGGAGAAGAAGATAAATAGACTGAAAGTCTGCCCACAATGCAAACTGGGAGAAGAAAGAGCCTTGTTCCCAGCAACACTGCCTATTCTGGACGCCCTTATTTGTCCCCACAGCATCTTTCCTTCCCCACAGGAGCAATTTGGGGATTACTATCAATGAGAATAATAACTACAATGGGGAACATTATGTTCCCAGCTAGAAGAGTATGGAGATGGTAAAGATCCTCCAAGAGCTGTTTCAGAAGTGGGTAGGGTTAACTTTCCATATGTGTTTCTCTCCTCTCCCCACCCATCCCCATTATTCTGTTGTGCAATACATACCTGACCACGGAGCATGTGTTGTAGAAACGTCACAAAATGTTACGGTATCAGACTTCAAAACATCTGCTGTATAAAAATCTAAACTTTGCTTTTTCTTAAAATGTTTTTATTCTGCATTGGCCATTAGCCATTCTGCTGTAAGCTCCTTCCTATATTAGAGGCAGTTAACGTTTGTTTGACATGCTGTCCTTCTTGCCTCCTGGCTGCTCATTTCACCTTTCTTCCCTTTCTTCAACAGTTTGAAGACAGTGAAGAAGACTTTGACTCCAGGTTTGATACAGATGACGAACTTTCCTATCGGAGGGATTCGGTCTACAGTTGTGTCAGCTTGCCCTACTTCCACAGCTTTTTATACATGAAAGGTATAGAGCCGACCAGAGCTGGTTAAAGAACCAAAATGTTCAGAAATCTCTCTAGTATTTTCCTGTTTTAAGGATTATAGCTCCACTTCAGTACTGCTTGCTGTTTATGATTTCATTAAGGGGTGAGAGAATGACGTGGAGAGAGCCATTCTCAACTTAAGCTCTGACTGCAATGTCTTGTATCAGGCAGATTGCAGATAGTTCCTCTTCTGCAAAGGGACATGGACCAAGCAGCTCAACTTCATTACCTTTTATAGTCTGCATTCATTTCACGTAACATCTTCACTGACGAGTGAACAGCTGAACGTTGGATATGTCTTATAAAGTGGCTAGAAAGCCAGGTTCTACCAGAGGTAAAGGAGAGACTGTTCCTGCCCCAAAGACCTTCCAATCTAAACAGATAAATAAAAACATTCTGACATGCAGTGTACTAGGAGCCAGTGCCAGAGACCACTCTGAAGTCAACAGAAATCTTTCAGTGGGCTTAGGATCAGTAATCCAAAATAGGCTATATTACAAAGCACCACGAGAGATTTAGGAAAGAATATATTCAGGAGTTTTTTTGTTATGATTCTTAGTTTTCCCAGCAGATGAGTGGCAACGGCCTATAGGTTGTATTCTATTCTATATATGAGGTTTATCAACGTAGTGCCCTCACGTAAGAAGACATGGGAACTTACATGACCCACAAAAATTTGCTCTACCTCTCCCCTCTAACAACAATGACAATTACTCTACAAACCATGCAACACTACAGCAACTCTCCTTACTAATCACAACATAATTCCGTTCACAAATCCAATATTACAAAAATACACTCACCCCCCAAAAATAAATCCTTAAAACCAGTTAAAGTTCCAGAGGGCATATCAGACATAAATCACAACCAAATTAATGAGTAAATATCCTCCAGATACATTGCCATCCTACAGTGGACAGAGTTAAGATTGTCTGAGTTTGTGTCAGCATGATGACTGTGACTGATTCGTATAGAGATGGTGAGGTATGTGTGAAAAGGTGATGTATGCAGAATGGCTTTATGCTGTGGCCTGGCCTACCCTCAAAAGTTTTACTACTGTAACTATGTTGATTGGGGGATGGGTTTTTTGCCAATGTAGTTATATTAATAAAATCCTAGTGGGGTTTCAATTAGTTCTGGTATCACTTATTTTGCTTCCCAAACGATAATAAGCTATATCAGTATAAGCACGGTTATACAGGTATAATTGCACCCACACTATGGGAGTTATGGTGGTTTAACTGTGCTTGTATAGTTAAATCAGCAACAGTTTCCATGGTAAATTCAGTTTCCTCAGCTGTACCAGGTAGTTTTGAGTTTGGTATTATTTGCTCATAGCAACCTTAAACGTTTAGGGATGTTTTTTGTAAGTTTGAATATGTATTAAACTCTGGTGTTAGCATTGCTTTTGTTGGGATAAACTACTGGGGCCTAATTCTCATTTCCAGTAAGGCCTATTTACACCGTTCACCCACTTTAAAGCTGTTGTACATTCCCAGAACAGCGTGAGGTGGCCTTAGCGTATATGAAAATGAGGTCTTCAGTCTCATGATTCATAACAGAAAGGCAGCGATATTGTCACTTCAGTGATTGGTTAACACCTTTCCATCGTGAGTGTTGATTCAGTCTCTTGATTTAGTTATAAATAAAGGTTACTTATTTGTTAGTTTCTTCGAGATAGACCTACTCAGGGTATTAAATTTTTTAGATTGATGTTTTTTGTTATTTATTTTTAATGTAACCTTTTAAGCTAATCCTCTCTCTTTTCTGCCAGGCGGTTTAATGAACACATGGAAGCGACGCTGGTGTGTCTTGAAAGACGAGACCTTTCTGTGGTTCCGTTCCAAGCAGGAAGCACTCAAACAGGGCTGGCTGCACAAAAAGGGGGGTGGATCATCTACGCTTTCCAGAAGAAACTGGAAGAAACGCTGGTTTGTCCTCAGACAATCCAGGCTCATGTACTTTGAAAATGACAGTGAAGAAAAGCTGAAGGGCACCATTCAAATCCGAACAGCTAGGTAGGTTTACATGTGCATTTTGGTTGGACATAGCTTTACATAAACACCTGTCAGGGCTCAACCCTGAAAGGTGCTGAGTGCCCTCAACTCCCATGCATTCGTACATGTGTTTATGTGTGTGTGAGAAAAGAACTAAGCACTGTCCTAACTTGACTCCAATTTAAGTCAACTGAGGTCTTAATGTAATCAGACCAATGTTGAGCACATTTGAAAATCCCAGCCCTACTTATTCAGTAGTCATTCAGGACAGTTGGAGAAATGATGTCAAGCCTTCAGCCACAGGGAGACCTGGAATGAAGAAGGTGAAAGAAGTACTGTCTAGCCTTTAGTCTTAGTAATTTTTAATCTACTGTGAGTCACACAGTCAGATATCTTCTCAGGGAGACCTGTAACCACAATTACATTTTCCTTTACCTTTAATATAAATGCACTGATTTACTGGCCAAACCAGTTTTCTAAAAGTGTATGGCGGTTAAAAGAGGGCTTTATAATGGAAGCTGGTTACAACCTTAACTGTGGAGAGGCTACCATCTCTCCGTACTATACCAGATTCTTATAATTAATCAAAGTGCTTTCAGTCACTAGAAAGTACATTTTCACAGCCTTTAATTGTGCAACCTGCATTGACTTCAATTATAATCAAGTCACTAGAACTCCCACATAGCACTTTAATAATGTAGGAGTGGGAGTATATACTGTTATCAGGTACAGATAGTTCCATGTGTGTCGCAATTCCAAGCCTCTGCAGGCATGTTTGAAAAAAAGATTTTCTATGTGAAAATGTCTTTACTTTCTCTTCTAAAATTTCAGTACATCTTAGGTTTGAGGGTAGGGGGGTTCCTAAGTGGGTATTAAGATGAAAGACTGATAGTGCTGTGTAGTCTCAGTTCTGTGTGGCAATGTGTGGAATTTGCCCCACATGGCTTTGCTAATGTATGTTAGGATTAGTTACAATACCTTGTTCCTGTTCTCTGTCTACCTTGAGCAGAGCCTATCATTTGTATTCTATTACTACTAACTTATTTTTAACCTAAATCAAAGCTCCATCAAGTTTTCTTTGCGGATGTGACTGCTCTCTCAGTCTACTCTCCGGGCTTGATCCAGTGCCTACTGAAGTGAATGGGATTCCCATTGACTTCTGTGGGCTTTGGATCAGGCCCTTTGAGCATGTACAGATCTGTCACAATAGTAGTAATGGGCAGCTACTGACATAGTAAATCCATGAATATAGATCCTGGATTCTTATAACTAGCCTTCTGTTACTCTTGAATTCGATATTCACGTCTACCATATTGGTTATGGTTAAGGCTCTGTGTTTGTCACAGAGGTCTTTCTGTGACCCTTGTGACTTCTGCAGTGGCTGGTGCACCTGGCCCGGAGGCCACCTGAGCAGCTCGGGCAGCCCCCAGACCAGGCTGGGGCAGTCTCAGACCCCCCTGCCCACCAGCAGCAAGAGTTTGGGTGTGGGGACCTCAGAGCCAGGGGTTGGGGTGCGGGGCAGTGCTTACCTGGGGGTGAGGAGTTCCTGGAAGGGTGACAAGAACTCCCCTCCCTCAGGTCCTAGCTCCATGTACTGTCTCCGCCCACAGGCACCGCCCCCGCAGCTCCCATTGGCTATGGTTCCCAGCCATTGGGAGCTGCAGAACGGGGGTTTGGGGTGGAGCGGAGGCAGCACATGGAGCTAGGAGCTGGGGTTGCCATGTCCCAGGAGCCAGGTAGGGAGTCTTCCCCTACCCCTTTCCCCCCATGACACCTAAGCACCTCAAAAGGGTTGGTCTTCAGAGGATGGGTGCTCAGCACTTCCTGGAAACCAGGGCCCTTTAATGTGTCTTAAACTGGGCACCCAAAAACTGACAGACAAAATGCCATTACGTTTGAAAATCTTGGCCTGCATTTCTGGCATCTTCAACAACCCCTTGAATATTTTAAGGAGTCAGGGTAAGATCTTATGTTTCCTTTCCTCAACACTGGTTATTTGTTCAGAGATGGGTCTCTTCCTCCTCATTAGTAAGGTTTTTCTTTGTTGTTGTAAGTATTTATTTTTTAAATGACAAGTGGGGAAAAAAGGCCACTTTAAAAAGTGAAGCTTCACAGTGCTTTGAACATGGGTAACTTGGACAGTGGCTACGATGGCCATGACAAATTTTGTTTTGGTGAATTGATAATGTTTAAGTAACAGGAGTCTGCATTACACATCTTAAGTGAATCAGGGTAAAACAAGTAAATATTATTCTGAAATATTAGCATGTCTAAGCTGCTCACTAGAAGGGCATTGTCACTGTGCATGGGGTATCTTTCTAGCGTTAATTCTGGCATTTGCATCCATTTCAGAGAGATTGTTGATAATACCGGTAAAGAAAATGGGATTGATATAGTAATGGCCGACAGGACCTACCACTTGATTGCTGACTCTCCTGAGGATGCTAGGTAAGAGAATCATTAAGCTTTTCATCTCCATATCATTCTAACTCTTGCAAACAGCAGCAGTGTATTGACAGTCTTTTACATGCAATCTCTGAAGGTATTGGCCAGCAGTATTAAACACACTGCATTTAATCCCCTTTGAAAGATCTTGTGAGGCATTTGGAGATTGCAGCCACCAGAGGCTGCCAATGGCAGCGTGTTACAGAAAAGAGCCATATCAGCAGTGCTGCGATAACCAGGATTCGGCCATGTGTCGCTTCCCAGCCTGCTCCCTGTGACAACCTTTAATGTGCTCTTGCCTGTACAGGGTGATTTCCTTTGGCCACTTCTCTCACTGCTTTTTGTGCTTTTCAGGCCCTTCTTTACCTGCTTAAAAAACTGATGCAATCCGTATGATCCAATATAGGCTGTCTGAAATAAAGCCCTGGTCTGGCAGGCTCCTACACTGTTCTCTTTGCAGGATTAGAGCTTAAAATCTTCTCGTATGTGAGATTTCACATGGTCACTGTAATTCAGAGGAGTGCACTCACATTCACAAACGAGAAGACTGGTATTTAGAGCAAAGCATGTGATCTCCATCTGCTCAGCTGTTAAAGGTCTTAGAATCTGATACGGATCCTTGGCAGCAGGAAAGAAAAATTTTCTAACCATAGTCTCATGGGCTAGGAGCAAGCTAAAGCTGCTAGATCTATTACATTCCAAATCCAAAAATCTGAATTTAAAAAACTACCTGCAATGGCTGAGTGACAATATCCTACTTGCCTATCACATCATTTACAAAACCACAAGCATTCAAATGTAAGAAAATAAATAAAGTTATTTTTAAATTTTACACTGCCCGCTGAGCTGGACTCCTAGGACGAGAAGTGAGGATATGTGGGTATTTTTACTCAGTGGCCTCATCTAAGTTACTTAGTGCTAGATCAATAAGGGACTTAGATACTAATTCCAATATTTAGACTCCACTGAGATCCTGATAACCCCACTCACCTGCCACCTAACCATGTAGACGCCTAAGTCTGAATCAGTAAAGTTCCCTAGGTGCCTAAGTTTCTACCAGGAGACATGCAATACACCTAAGTTCTGATCCCACTGAGCTGTGCAGCATCCTAGCTCATGCCTAAGCCAGGCCTAGTGGGATTCACAAGCTAGGCATTTCCCTGCCTATCTTGCGTGTGGGGTGACCACACCCCACACGACTGGGCCTCACATAAAAGACAGCTGGGAGTGACCAGCTTGGGAATTTTTCAGATGGGGTGTGTGTGTCCATCGCAGAATGCTTAATAGCCCAGTGGTTAGGTCTCCCACACTCCACATAACTGTCTTCAGATCCCCAGTCTGCCTGAGTTGGAGCAGGGACTTGCGCGTGGATAGCTGGTGGTGTGGCTCCTTCAATCTCTCCTGTTGAAGCTGTTCCACTTTGTATAAATAATTGTTCACTGGACCAGAGAGAGACAGACTCTATAGCCTACTGGTCAGGGCACTCCCCTGTGTACGGAAGACCCAAAGTCAAGTACCTGCTTTTTATCAGGCAGAGCAAGGATTTGAAATCAGATGTCCCACCTCCCAGTGAATACCCTAACCACTAGGCTATGTAAGTGAAGGAGGGGCGCTCTCGTTCATGAGCACGTGAGAAGGCTGACCTGGCTTAGCCATCTAACTCCAGAAGTGGGTTCAGGGCTGTGAATCCTAAGTAGAGATAGATGTCTCCCTCCAACCCGGAGCTTGATGTCTAACTATGTTTGAGGGGCAGGTCTTAGGTCCCCAGACCCCATCCTTGGCACTTCCTAGTGGCTACCTTAGGCAGCTCCCCACTCAGCATGCTGGCTTCTGTGGATCTTATTCTTAGCTGCCTTTCTCTCCCCTGGCAATGTATAGGGAGCCTGGGCACCTAACTCATGGCTGAAGGTTCCATTAGGCAGCAGGGCATCTAAAAGTCAGGTGTTTCAACATGAGCCTAAGTCCCCTTTGTGGATTTAACCCTTAACATTTCTATTACTCTTTTTTCTCATTTGTAAAATGGGAATAATGCTTCCCTCCATCACAGGGGTATTGAATATAGATTAATTAAAGTTAGTAAAGGGCCTTGACATCTTCTGATTGCAGTTCTTCTTGTTCATACTTTAAAGGGCTACTTTTCATAGGCTATAACAGCACAGTTAATTCAGTGATCTCTTTTGAAATTAAAATGAGCTGCTAAATCTTCCTTAAAATTATAATCTGAATCCATTTGTAAACTTTCCATTATTAACTTGAGAGATTTGTCATAAGATACAGTAACATATTTATGACCATGAGCAGGCTGGGAAGCGACACATGGCCGAATCCTGGTTACCACATATGGCTCTTTTCTGTACCATGCTGCCATTGGCAGCCTCTGGTGGCGGCAATCTCCAACTGCCTCACTAGTATAAAGATCCAGTTAGCTACTTTTGTCTGTTTGAACTACTCTACTCTCTGGCAAACTGCTCTATTGAGGAGCCAACAGGAAATTACCAGAGTTTAAGGGCTTTCATGTTCTCAGTCACATATCTCTACTTTTTTCCAAAACATAAGAGGAGACGGTGACTTTAGTTTCAGTGTTCATTTAGTATACACACCACACACATTCAGGTTAATTTACCTGCTGGCGTTTTCCCTGTTTCTGTTTCCACAGTACACAATTGTTCTAAAATACCTTGGTTCCAGTGGAGATGTGTAAAGATTTTCAGAGGTGCTGAAGTCAAGGGAGCTCTGAATGTTCAGCACTGCTGAAAAGCAGGTCCAAAACAGATTTAGAAGAATCTGTTTGCTAGTTCTGATTACATTGAATGAAATGGTCTGAGGTCTGTGTTGTTCCCTATGCAGGTTAATCTCACACATGGGATGGAAATGCCACAAATTTTGTACTTATTGTTTTCTTTGCATTGTTCTTGTGTGGGGCGAAGGGACACATGCGTGCAAACAAACAGTTTGGGGGTTAGCAGAAGAAACCTGCTGATCCTCTGAGACCCAATCATTAACTTGGGAACTGCAGAGCCGAGTGCCATCTTCCTTTCACCCAGATGCAGGGTTTTCATTCACTTTTAACTACGTAATTTTAAAAAAATATTTTAGGAAAATATGTACACTACTTGTACTTGAAGTTAAACTTTGATCACTTTTTTAAAAAATACTACTACATGCCCACGCTAGCTGTTGTATAATAAAAGGTTTGTAGGTGGCTTATACTATGAGGTCTGGCTTCTTTGATATGATTTAATTAATACACTGGATTTTAAGTAAAATACCTGTGGGTCAGAATCTGGAAAGGAAAGGAAAGGAAAGATGAATCTGTGGGAATACTTTGGGTTTAGGATCCTTTAAGAGTTGAACCTATCCCTCCCTCCCTCTTCAGAGAGGCCCTTCTCACGTTAATACTCCCTCCAGCAAGGGAGGGCTGGAGGTGATGCTCTCTGGAATCTGTGCCATTCTGAGCATTGACGGGGGAGCTTTTTGAGAGCTACTAAACACTGGGTTAGAACTGGGCCAGGCGTCCATAATGAAACCATTTTGCCTGCTTTCAGATTTTGTCACAAACCTAAGTTTCAGGCCAAGTTCAGGAAAAGGCTTGTGCAGCTTTTGATGAACGTGAGTTTTGAGTAAACCTGGGCTAATTTATGACCATGAGTGGAAACCATGTGAGACATTTCCTAGGTTTGAATGGTTTCACCTGAAACTTGGCTGCTCTTCTTCAAGAATTGCCCCTGCCAATCTCCGTTGCTAGGGCACCTGCACCCTCAGGATGCAGGTACAGAGCCAGCTGGAAAACAGTGTCCAATGTGGATCCAGATTTTTCATCCAGAGGTACAAAAAGGACCATAACCCTATTCTCAGCTTCTTTCCTACTGCCATGGGCTCTGGATCAGAACCAGCACTCTCGTTCACTTCCCATTTCCTAGATACTGAAGTGTTTATAGCTGCTACTAATTAAAATGTTACCTTTGTGGAAGGAGTTAGGCAGGCTACTAAACCCTTGGCTGTTGTGATACTGTTTTAACAACTTAGTCTGTCTCAAACTGTTACCAGGAGTCCAGTTTCCAGGTTTATGGGTGTGGAAACCTGGCATTTCCTAAACACCACAGTTTTCAATTACGTATGTGTAGGCAGAGGATCCATGAATGTAGGCAATTGTTTCAGAGAGGCCTCTAAACTTAAATCCACAGTTTTGCATAGAAAATGCTCATGTATATACAACTTCTGCACTTGAAAAACTGCAGTTGCAAAAAGTGTGAAGATGCAGTTTTAGAGGCTGGGATGAGGCCCTTTGAAACTTGGCCCTAGGGTAAGTATCTTTAGAATGGCAAGTTAATATCTCAAAGAATGACGTTCAGGAAACCTGCATAACTGGCCAAGTTCGGTGCTCATATTTCAGTGGGATTGCACAAGGTAATCGGGTTCTAACTCTACAGGGACCAGAAGTAGATGAAATATATCCCAAAGGCAGACCACATGGCTGAAGTTTAGCCCTCCTGTAATTGCTACTCAGGATTACAGTTGGAATAGCAACTCCTGCTCCACCACCTGCCAGCTATTTCAGGATACCTGACCACTGGGTTGGAATAAATTGACACTGGCCCATCTTCAGGGCTTCCTTCCAAAGCAGCCTAGCGCAGATTTTTGCCTTGCTCCTGACTACAGACAAAAGGAATGTGTGGGGAGTTCTTTTTGTCCTCCCCCTTCCCTTGCCACATGCACAGTGGACTTAAATACGAGATTATATAAACACTCACTTTTTCAGGTTTATAGTAATAAGAAATGTCCAATCACAACATTATTACATCAGGATTTAGGGAACCATCTGAGGTGTGAACATCCAATGTTTTAAAACAAACAAAAAAAATGTGCAGATTACTAATGTATCTATTCCAGCTGAACTGTTTGCTATATGTTTGGGTACATCCAGGTCGTAGAAGGGCTTCAGTGGGATTACAGTCAGTTCTTTAGAGATACTCTTTGTTAACACAAGGTATTTATCTTCAAATGGAATGGTGCAAAGGGGGTTGGTATTGGACATCTAGGAAAAATACTCTGGGGTGGAGGGGGTATTCAAGGATATTCTGGTTATTTCTTCTGGGATTCTGTCATTATTTGAACTGACTGCATAGAGGCTTGCTGGGTTTTTTTGAATGCTGAGAACAGAGATCCTTTCTGAGGCAGTTCAGGAAACCTGTAGAACCTGTTGCTTTGCTCCAGGCCACAAATGTGATAAAAAGGTTTTTTGGGTGTGAGCCTTTTGTCATGCTGGTGTTTGCCTTTCTCTCTTGCAGCCAGTGGTTCAGTGTGCTGAGTCAGGTCAATGCTTCCACAGAACAGGAGATCCAGGAGATGCATGATGAGCAGGCAAACCCACAGAATGCTGTGGTGAGTCAAAATTTAAAGACAGATTAAGCAGCATATATTTTTAGAAAATAAAGTGCCTGATTGTGACAGGGGCTGACTACCTCTCACAATCAGGCACAAATTTCCTTGTGTATGTTACCAACATATTTGTGGTAGTGGCTAGAGGGTCCCATTGTGCTAGTCACTTTGCACTCACACATAATGAGAAGATGGATCCTGCCCCAGGGAGTTAAAGCCAATATCTAGAGGTTAACATTTCTTTTATTATTCTAAATTTCCTTTTTACTATTTATAGTCTCTTGATTTTATTTTATTTTATTTTATTTTTGCATTTCACTGTCCTTGAGCAAAGAAAATTATTAGTTGGTTTCACTTTTTTTCTAGTCAGTTTCCCGATCAAATCTTCATGCTCCAAAACAGTAGGGCAGTACTTGGGGTTAAAGTACTGGAAAGGCATACTTGTTTGATTAAATTAAAAAATACAACTATTCGTTAATTTAAAAAAATATGGGAACATTTCCATTGGTTATTTTTACAGAACATATATCTGGGGGGCAGATATAACTCATTCAGTTTAGATAGTGCTAACAAGGAAACAAAGGAAATTAAAAATCTAGATTTCTGTTTGATGTTGGCTTCCCAAAGTTCTATACTGTGTGGTGGTAAGTTCTTGAGGGTATTGTAAATTAGGTCAAAATTGCAACTGAGTTGCAAAACTCAGAAAAATAGAAGTTGTTTTTGAACTTGCTTTGCAGTGAATGTAATTAAAGCTGATCTGTTATTAGATCTGTTTATCTGAAACCCTTTTTCCCTTTCCCCTAAATTTTAATGGTTAGAAGAAACTGGCACCTAGATCTATATAGTTTTGCATAACCAAAGAATGCAAAGTAATTCCCAGTTTTGCTTATACCTAGAAGTAATAGATTTAATAATATATTCTAGTGATATTAAAATGTCTTTTTTGGTTGGGTTTTTGTTGCACAGGGCACACTGGATGTTGGACTGATTGATTCTGTGTGTGCTTCTGACAACCCAGATAGGTAAGTTCCACTGACATTTTTGGCTGGGGTGGATGTTTCCTCTTTCAACATTTGACATTTTTTACACTGATCTCCATATTTTGCACGTGAAACTATTTCACTGCCTTTCCTTTTTGATCGTGCCAAAATTGAGATTTTCCAACATAATGTATGAAGTGGGTGGAGAAGGATCTGCATCAGTTCTAGTGTGGGTTCTGCTGACTTGCCTGGCACAAACGTCTCTCTTGTTTGGGTCAACATGTGCATCAATCAGCTGTCTTGTTTCTCAAGAGGCCTGAAAGTAGGAGAGGAACAATAATGACTTTTTATTTATACAAACTGCTTTTAAAGAACAAGGCTTCTTGTTTTAAATTACTGTAAAAAGTAGGATTTTTATCTACCCTTACCAGGAAAACGCCTTTGCATTTTGTTATGGATCTCTTGCATTTCCCTTTTCCTTGGAGGTTATGTTCTAATAAGAAAATTATTTGGATGACACATACAGATAGAGCAGAATGTTTTTGGAAAACATTGATTGACATGTTAGAAATGATTTATTGCAACCCCAGAACTCTGGCCAGGATGTACTTCACTTCGAATAACAGTGCATAACAGAGGAGGAAAAAACTGACATTATTTTGGAACATAGGGCTAGGTTCACTAAGAAATTTAAGCATGGCTAACTTTTGTCACCTAGAAAACCACAGAGATTCATAAGGCCAGAGTTCAGCGCCTAGGCTCCCTAGAATGGGATTCACAAAAGCCAGCATGCTAAGAGGTTCTTCACCTAAACTAGCCAATAGGAGATGTCAACCTATGGGATGTGCACTAAACCCCATCCCTCTCTTGGAGATAGGTGCCTAAGTCTTGGCTGCAGGGAGGAACTTCCCTCTACTTGGGATTCTCAGCTGCAAACCTCTCAGGCTTAGGTGCCTGTGCCAATTTGGGCGGGGGAAGAGGGAGCAACAGCAGCAGGAGGAGGCAGAGAAGCTCACTCATAATTTTGAGCCCAATGGCTAGGTTACTCATCTGGAATGTAGGAGACCCCTGGTTCAAGTCCCTCATCTGCCTGAGTGAGAGAAGGGATTTGGCCAAGAATCTGCTACCCCTCAGCTGAGTGCCTTTAACCACTGGGTGATGGGATATTCTGATCTGAGGCTCCCTCCGTCTCTTTTATTGAAGCTGTTGCACTATGGCAGGGGTGGCCATAATTTACTGATGTACACTGCCAAAGAAACACGGTAATATATCAGTAGCCTCCATCAGCCCTCCCGCCACCCACAGCACCTCTTGCCCACTGGCAGCCCCACCGATCAGCACCTCTCCCTCCCTCCCGCCCACCGCAATCAGCTGTTTCTCAGTGTACAGGAGGCTCTGGGTTGGAGTGGGGAGGAGCAAAGGTGCAGCAGGCTCAGGGGAATGGGGCAGGAAGGGGTGGTAGCCTTGGGGTAAGGGGTGGAGTGGGGGGCAGGGCCTGGGGTTGAGCAGTGGAAAGTTGGCACCTGTAGCTCCAGCCCCGGTGTCAGCACCTATGCAAGGAGCCACATATTAACTTCTGAAGAGCCGCAGGTTGGTCACCCCTGCACTATGGCCAAATAATGAATCATTGGGCAGGAGAGAGAGCAAGCATGAGAATGACTCTGTAGTTGGTGATTAGAGTCCTGCTTTTCCAGTTATGTTTTTAATTATCCTAAGCATTTGGCTAAAAGTTATGAAGAAGGTTGTCCTGCCCCCAAACATTTTGTGTAGGTTTTCTCCAGAGGGGCCCACACTGGTAAGCGAGCTCTGAGCACACTTATTGGATCAGGCCCTGCAGGCAAGTTATGCAGAGGAAAACCTGTCTTCCCTAGATTTGTGCATTGCTTTGGGGTATAGATATCCAGACACCTGGCATGGGGCTGCAGTGCACATGCTCAGAGACAGCAACATAGGTACCTAGGGAACTTCAACTGCAAAAAAATTAGGCCCCGCGTGAGCTTATGTGCCTACTGATTTGGGGGCAGCTGAGCAGGGCTTTGTGAATCCCAGTCAGGCCTGATTCTGGGATTTAGACACTTAAAGTAGCAGTTATATGCCTAAGTCCTTTTGTGAATCTAGCCCATACTAGCTTGGGCCTAAACAACACTGCAGTGTTATCAGGTCAAAAATGCAAATGTAACAGTTCCTTTCTATCTCCTCATTTACAAATATGCATGGAGCAGCTGTTCTGAAATTATTAACCCCACCACAACCTACAAAGATCTGAACATTCCCAGTTACCTTAGTTGTGAACTGAAGCTTTATAAACAAGACTATGCAAGAAAGCAAAAGCCTGAAAATGCGATAGTAGTTAGGTTAAAAAAGTGTTGCTAAGGACACGTCTGGTGTTCATGTCAGCATCCCTGTGGGACCCATCTTAAAAAGAAAAAACTTCTCATCCTCTCACTTGCTGTGTTAAGAATCACACAGAAATACAATTTTTACATCCCCTAGAAATCAATGATCATAAAAGGAAAAGAATTATTAGGTTATATAGTATCAGGGGTAGCCATGTTAGTCTGTATCCACAAAAACAACAAGGAGTCCGGTGGCACTAACAGATTTATTTGAGTATAAGCCTTCGTGGGTAAAAACCTCACTTCTTCATATGCATGGAGTGAAAGTTACAGATGCAGACATAAATATATTGACACATGAAGAGAAAGGAGTTACCTCACAAGTGGAGAACCAGTGCTGACAGGGCCAATTCGATCAGGGTGGATGTAGTCCACTCCCAACAACAGATGAGGAGGTGTCAATTCCAGGAGAGGCAAAGCGGCTTCTGTAATGAGCCAGCCACTCCCAGTCCCTACTCAAGCCCAAATTAATTGTGTTAAATTTGCAAATGAATTTCAGTTCTGCTGTTTCTCTTTGAAGTCTGTTTCTGAAGTTTATTTTGTTCAAGTATAGCTACTTTCAAATCTGTTATAGAATGTCCAGAAAGATTGAAGTGTTCTCCCACTGGCTTTTGTGTGTTACCATTCCTGATGTCCGATTTGTGTCCATTTATTCTTTTACATAGGGACTGTCCAGTTTGGCCAATGTACATGGCAGAGGGGCATTGGTGGCACATGATGGCATATATAACATTAGTAGACATGCAGGTCAATTCTGTTGCCAGTACAGATTGTTCCTTTCAGTACCAGTGTTGAGTGCTTTATCTAATTCAGTTTCAAGGGCCAGATTTAAAAAAATAAAATAAAAAATAAAAAAACTTCAATTTAGCAGGTGCAAGACACAGAACATATACATCTGCCTGATGTGGGTGATAGGACATTTGTGTTGTCTAATTAGATAGCTGATGGCTATACTCATAATTGCAGGTTCAAAAGAAAGAGGCTGGGTTGAGATCCCTTTGAACGTTTACTCATAAATATTCTAGAATAGCCTTCCACCACTTTGCTAAGTAGATCTTTTGATGTTATTGATCACCTGCCTGATTGATTGTCCTGCCTTGCCTTTTGCAATTTATTCCTGGGGGAATTCTGCTCCAAAAATTAAAAAATTCTGCACACAATATTTTAAAATTCTGGAAAATTCTGCATATTTTATTTGTCAAAATAACACAATATAATCATGCCATTTTTAATTATTTGGGGAACTTATTTCAAAACACCTGTCAGCAAGTATCTCTAACAATACAGACAACAAAAAAGATTCAGGAAATGTTTTTTGACAAATAGATTTCTTAGTAGACATATTAATACAGAACTTTGAGTAATAATTCATTTAAACTACAATACAGAAATGTATTTCCCACACCGCTCAGAAGCAGTGCAAACATTTAAGGGAATCATGGGTAACGGAGGAGCTCAGAGAATGGGAAGTAATTACTGGGAAGGAGCCTGGGAGTGAACCTGGAGGTTTGTTGCGTAGGGGTGGGAAAAGTATGGACTGGGGGTTTTTTGGGGTGGGGGGGAGAGAGGGATTGTTAGGGAGTTGGGGAGCCTCCCCCTGCAGACCCCTGCTGACCCCTAGCCTCTCCCATTTAGTCAGGCACCCCGTCCCCATGTGTCTCTGCACCCCCACTCAGCCATACCCATCTCCCCCCATCTCCATGTGGTCCTGCACCCCCTCCCATTCAGCCCCTGGCTCAGTGCTGTCACACCACTCACTCCTGTGCCTCTGTCCCAGTCTGTCCCTCCCAATAGCCCTTCTGAACCCTGTCTGTGAACCACCAGCAACCCCATCCATCCCCCCCATATCCTGTGCCTCCTCCCCGGCCTCTGCCTCCTCCCCTCTGCAGCTGGCTGCACTGGTCTGTGAGCTGGCTGCTGTCTCTTTTGGTGCCACAGCAGCTCCTGGTGAGGGAAAGGTGTAACTGAAGCGCCTCTCTAGCAGAATGTATTGTCTATGGGGGACATGAATTCTGTGCATGCACAGTGGTGCAGAATTCCCCCAGGGGTAGCAATTGTGTCCTCCCTTGGTTCTCTTCCCACCTCTTTGACCTTATCTTCAGCCACTCTTTTGGATGTCTGTCCTCTCCAGCTTTCCAGAAGGGTTGTTTCACCGGCCTCTATCCTACACCCTCTTTTCTTCATGCTCTCAACCCTCATCTACTCATCTGGTTTCAACTTCCATCCAATCCCACCTCTCCACCTGTCTCTGATAATGGTTCACCATCAGGTTAAATGTAACATACCCAAAACTTTGAACTGCTGCTCATTCCTCCTGAACTCTCTCTACTCTCATTTTTGTTGCTGTTGAGTTTATACCCTAGGGACCAATTTTGACACAGCCCCAGCCCTTGCAACACATCCAGACAGTGGTCAGATCTTGCCACTTCTTTCTACATAATATTTCCCTGTCTCCACAAAGCTAAAACTAGTCTAGGCCCTTCATTCTCTCCCATTTTGACTTCTGTAACCTCCTTTGCACTGGCCTTCCTGATACCCGTGTTATCCCCCCTCCAGTCAATGTAAAGCAGTTGCCTGCAGTCACCCTGATCACTTGTAGGTTCTCTCTCTTTTCCTTGCCCTTCATCTGTCTTTTGATTTGCACACAGTTTGTTGCAGGGATTATCTTCCTTTGTTTTTGGAAAGTGCCCATCACATCAGGGTGAAAGCCTAGTAGCTATTTTTTGCTGCTCTTCTCTGAATTGTCTCTAAATAATTTTGCCATTAAAATGCCCAGAACTGAGTGCAGTATTCCTAATGTCTTCTCACTAGAACTGCAAAGTGAAAGTCTGTCATCTTCCTTCTTGATACTGATGATCTGCTTATGTATCCCAAAATGGCCTGGGCCCTAATAAAGGCTTTCTGATATAATTCTTGTGAGCTAGTATCTTGGGGAGAAAAAGGGTCTGAAGAGTTCAAAGCGCATGGCTTGTGAAGACAGAAGAGCACAACAATAGAATCTAATCCATGTAGAGCCACCAAGACAGTCCACTCATGTGATCTTAGGCAAGCAGATCAATTTGCTGGTGCTTCAATGAATCCTGGGGTAGGATTAAATGGAAGCCAGAATCTCATTTAAAAAAAGAGACTCTGCTGCCTTAATTGCACTGTATTAAAAATAAAGGGATCTATGTTCACATGCTGCTTCATTATAAATCTTCATAAATTATAGTTGGTTTTAGCTAAAGTAGCTACTGAAGCAAACACTTTAAATGGAGATGACCATGAACTACAAAGGTTGGATCCAGAGCCAAACTTCTTCAAGGTAGTGGTGGTTTTTTTTTGTTGGAGTGGGGAAGGGTCTTATGTTGGGCTGATATAAAGATGGGGCAAAGTCTGGATATAAGTTTTCCCAAAGTTCAGGGCTGCATAGACCCAGTATTTGGTACAAACCTATCTCTCATTTTAAACAGTCTTTTTAAAAGCTTAACATTTTATAGGCCTGTAGAGTTCTTGAAATAAATGGTGCAGAAGTGAGGAACACTTGCCTGAATATAAAATACAAACAAGAGGAAAGTGTTTATGCTTATGGCAAGTGAGGTAAGTCAGTCATTTAGTTGTGGTGCAAACAGTAGTTATATTTACTGTATGGGTTTTTCCATCTTCGTTTTTTTCCATAGACCCAATTCATTTGTGATCATCACTGCTAATCGTGTTCTCCACTGTAATGCTGACACCCCTGAGGAGATGCACCACTGGATAACACTGCTGCAGAGATCAAAGGGAGATACCAGAGTGGAGGGGCAAGAATTCATAGTGAGGGGTAAGAATTAATGGGAAAGCAAACCAGAGGAGTCGAATTGTATAGATAAGTGGTTCCCAAACTGTGGTCTGTGGAGCACTTGGTGGTCTGCAGAGAGCTTGCTGGTCACATGCTGCTGACTTTGTTTCCTGCTGCTAACTCAAGGAATACTACTAAAAACACATTCAGACTTTCTTAATATCACTCTTACAAGTAAACAGTTGCTGTAGCTTCCACAAGGATGTTTTGTGATTTTGAATGGATGGGGAAGGGGTCTATGAGTCAGTCTTTTTAGTAAAATGTGGTCCATACCATTAAAGTTTGAGAAGCCCCAATATAGGTAATATGTAGTATTTCAACCTCACCTTTTCTTGGGAGTTAATTTGACACTGATAACTTAAACAAAAGTTATTTAGAAAGAGGACTTGGCAATACTTAGTGATACTTTTATAAATTGTATTAATCATTTTTTAAAAAAGTCTAAGATGCCAAAAGTTAACCACAGCTTTGCCTAATTCTATGAAAAGCTTTATTTCATGGGGTGTCTATTTAACAGGATGGTTACAGAAAGAAGTGAAAAACAGCCCGAAGATGTCTTCACTAAAGCTGAAGAAGCGCTGGTTTGTCTTAACGCACAACTCTTTGGACTACTACAAGAGCTCAGAGAAGAATGCCCTGAAATTGGGTACCCTAGTCTTGAATAGCCTCTGTTCTGTGGTACCACCTGATGAGAAAATCTTCAAAGAAACAGGTAATTTGTTCATGAGCATTAGCTTTTTCTGTGCACTAAGCTGCACTCCAGCCTACTTGGAAATGCAACATGTATAATAGGAAAATATTTTACATCCACTCTTTGTATTACAGGAATACATATGGGTAAACATAAGGTCAGTGGAGCTTAGGCTTCTAAATCACTGAGATACTTCACAAAATATTTTTTCCAATAGAGACATCTGAATTCATTGGGACAAACTGCAGAGGAGATGTGTAAGGTGGTATAATTCATTCTTTCTAACACTCCTAATACTGCTAAATTAGTGTACAGTAGTTTACACATCAAGGATTTGGAAGAAGGCATAAATTAAGGCAGCCTTCACCCTACTTTCTAGCTTCTCAGCATGTAACTTAGAGCAACTTAGACTCTACCAGTGTTAGTGTCTAAGTAGCTCTACAGAAACAGAGTCAAATTTACACCTCCTTCCAAGTCACCTCTAAAAACATTTTCTAAACTCGTTTTCAACTCTGATTCATAAGCTTTCGTGAGCTAGAGCTCACTTCATCAGATGCATTCCTACAGTTCACTTCATCGGATGCATTCACTGAATGCATCCGATGAAGTGAGCTGTAGCTCACGAAAGCTTATGCTCAGATAAATTTGTTAGTCTCTAAGATGCCACAAGTACTCCTTTTCTTTTTGCGAATACAGACTAACAGGGCTGCTACTCTGAAACTCTGATTCAGTCGTTTTCAAATAAGAGGCTCCTTTTTCCTTATTTGAACTGTCCAGTGCAATCTTCACTGTGTACCTACAAAGTGATTTTTGCCATCCAAAGAGTAAATAAGCTTTCTTTAGACTCTCTTTTCTCATGAAAATCCCATATTGGGATGTACGGAAAATAAAGTTTGAATATATACTGCTTCTCATTGGGACTGAATCAGCAGTGTATTTTTAAGGTGCAAGAAAGCTGCACAGATGAGAACACATTTTGGTTTTACAGAATGAGTAGCCTGTGTGTTAATATCCCTGTTTACATAAATAATGCAGGCTATTAAAGGATTTCTTCTGTAAGACAATGTTTTCCCAGTATCCTCTTGTACAGCTAGGATGAGACAAGTCTGTCTTTACAATGTCGCTTATGGTCACCTTCCACCTTACCAAGATGATGAAGCCTGTGGAGAGTGCACATGTATGGATCAGGATGGAGTGTTCCATGCTGGCACTGGTTGTCTCGGAGGCTATACCTCCCTAACAGAAATACGGGTGACGGCAGCTTGCTCTATTTTAGGCTACTTAGTTGCAGACTTTGGGTTCCAGAGAAGTTGCCAAGGAGACTCCAGTGGAGCAGTTTATCTGTGCCTGACATGCAGTTTGTGTGTTAGTAAAATGCTGACATCTGTTCTTACATCAGAATGAGTATAACCACTAAACATTTTGTGATCGTTAATTTTACTGTTGTCATAGGCTACTGGAATGTAACTGTGTATGGACGCAAGCACTGCTACCGTCTCTATACAAAATTGCTCAATGAGGCCACCCGCTGGTCAAGTGCCATCCAGAATGTTACTGACACAAAAGTGCCGATTGATACACCAACCCAGCAGCTTATTCAAGATATTAAGGTAAAAATAAGCCTCTGAAGGGGGTGACCGCATATACATTTGGAACCTGTCATGCTCCCTCTGTCATGTGACGTGAAAGGAAATAGAAGCCCAATGACCCAATTTCTAAACAATTAGATGCCCGATATAAACCATCTCAGACACACATACACCATCCAGCAGTCAGAGAAATCTCTCCTTTAACTGTTACAGAGCAAAAGAACATGGGATATATAGCCTGTGGAGGGGAAAGAGTCAGGAAAAAGCTACCCTATATGTTTGTTTCCCTTGGAAACCAGTGTAACTTTTGCCCTGTTAATTTGTGTAACTTAATGCTGCTTAAAGCAGCATTAACTAATGCACGTTGTGATCCCATTGGAGGGGTTACATGCATGGGCTCTCACCATCTCTCCCTGCGGATCTCTGTTGGTCTCACTTCTGCGGATGATATGGCGGATCTTTGGAAAAGATGAAAACTGCAGGATTCTTCAGAAGGTTTCTAAGGTCCAGGGCTGTCTGGCTACTTTTCACCAGAAAGAGATTAATTAAAAACCTGATCTTTTTCATTGGAAAACACGTTTTGACATTTTGCAAAAATTTTAGAATGGTATGAAAACAAAACCTATGTGAAATGAAAATAAATTTTGAAAGCTCAAAATTCTTCCAAAAATGGATTTTCCATCCTCTGCACAGCTCTTGTGATTAATGCTTATATTGCACAGACTAAAGTGTGGCTCATTCTGAGCCTCATCTTAGAAGCTGCTGAGCACCCATAACTCCCTTTGATATCAATGGGAATTGGGAATACCAAGCACCTCTTGTGATCATTACTTATAGTAGTGTGTTTAAGAGAATAGCTGCTTGATCTTGTCTGTCTAACTATGAAAACATCTGGCGAGACATTCTTTAAGTAGGGAAACTGGCAGGACTATGAAGTGTACAGGATTTAGGAGAGTCACCTATAGCATATGCTGCTTTGGGCATCAAAACAAGATGAGAATGCCACTTTGCCATGATACAAGTTTCTTCATCTTCAATGTGGAGAAGAATGGCAGGCACTTCTCATATCCGTCTGAAATGATGACTGACCCCCTGAAGAAATAATTCTGCAGGTCAGTTTTTATTGATGTATCTTTTAGCAACAAGTAATTTTAATAACAAACTTTTTCACATGGTACTGCAGTTGAATAATCTGTTCACACGCATCCATTACTGGATTATCATTCACACTGAACCAGGAATTATACCTTTTTTTTTTTTAAACCCACCAGGAGAACTGCCTGAACTCTGAGGTTGTTGAACAGATTTATAAGAGAAACCCTATTCTCCGTTACACGCATCATCCACTGCACTCCCCATTACTGCCATTGCCATATGGGGACATCAATCTAAACTGTAAGTTTTTCAGACATGTAAACTCGCTCTCTCTTTCCGCCAGGTTACCTACTATACCCTAGGGAGCACAACTTCAGTTTCCCATCAGGGGCTCCATAGAAGCCCTGCCTTGTGAAGGCTGCAACAAAGATTAGTTTAGAGATTTAGAGATAGTAAAGATTTAATCCCATCAACCACCCTGGTCACATCTCCTTCCCTGATTATCACTACACACTTTACTGGCTGCATTCAGAGCCCCTCTCTTACTGAGTGGATGCGGGACTGCAGCTGCCTTAAGCCACTACAACCTCCAGCTTAAAACTGTTTCATATTTCATCATTTGTGTGGGGAAAACATGGAATCCAATATACATATATTATTTTTGAGGATATTTAATTTGAAAAGTCATTGATATAGATAGATATTGCAAACTTTGATTTAAAAAAACAGGTGTAATAACCATTCCAGCCAAGTCATGATTTACCTCCAGGTGAACACCTCATAGACTTTGAACACTGGGACAGAGTCGTTGCATGATTGGTTATGAATTTGATTTCCTTAAGAAGATAAACTTAAATTATTTTGAAACTTTTATTGCCTGTCAAAGAGAGAATCCCACCCCGATCAGGACTGTTCTGTGAAGAAAAGGTGGCAATCATGGGATTAAATCTCAGGCTATCAAATGGCATTTGTGTCAGAGAAGACAAGAGGAAAATCTAAGACCCAAGTTATACCCTGCTGCTCCATGGATTTCCTGGGAGGGGGGAAGGGGACCTGCAAGGGACCCCCACTGAGTCTTGTGCAGTGGCAGAATACAGGAGCTACAGTCCCTTCACTCTTTTAAGCTGGCTGTGCATGAAGGAAGAGTAAGCTACACCCCTTGAAGGGTGTAGCAGTGGGCATGCTCTAGGAAGACCACTGCCTCCTGAGTAGTGGCACTGGAACACTTTTAATAGTGGGGGTGCTGAAAGCAGTTTTTACTTTTTATCTCATCCCCTTTACCCCTGTCCACGCCCCATCCCCCGGAGCTGGAGCGGGAGCAGGGCTGTGTCTCTGGGAGGGGGGGAACCCTAATAGGGGTAAGGGGGCCAAGGCTGGGGCCACAGGTGGGGGCAGGCATGGAGCCAGGAGTGGAGTCCTGGGCACGGGATCCCAGGTGTGGGGTTGGGAGCGAGGTGCTGGGCACGGGGTTGGGAGCAGGGCCCTGGGTGCAGAGCCCCAGGCACGAGGTCAGTGGCCGGGGAGTGATGGCTGACTGCCGAGACCTGCGCCCTGGGCCGGGGAGTGGAGCCCCGGGCACAGGGCCAGCGGCCGGGGCCCCGCATAAAACCTCAGGGTGCTATGCACCTATGCTCCTGAGGTAAGATTCTTGTCAGAGTTCTCCCTAAGATGATGCAGCTTCACATAGTTCCTAATGCTGGGCTATTTAAAGTTTCATTTGAGCCCCAAGTTATTTTCCATAATGACAACACGTAAAGAAAAGTCAGTCACTCACCACTCATAAAATAGACTGCTACCCATCTTGCCAGTGGGATTAAGCCTAACTGTGAATCAAACATAAGGATTACTCAGGGTGCAGGGAGGGGGTAGCTGGGAGCTGTGTGCACATGGGGTAGCTCAAGGTGCAGAGAGGGGGTAGCTGGGGCTGTGTGCACACGGGGTGGCTGGGGGTGCAAGGAGTGGGGTGGCTAGGGGCTGTGTGCAGGCAGGGGGGTAGCTCAGGGTCCAGAGAGGGAGTAGTTGGGGCTCAGGGTCGGGTTTCAGCCACAGGGCCCCGCAGCCCGCTTGAAAGGGCTCATGGACTGCAGTTGAGAACCGCTGAGCTAGAGCATCTCTTTTATAAGACCTTCCTATGTCTTACTCACTTCTTGTAGTGCTGAAAGACAAAGGCTACACAACTCTCCAGGATGAAGCCATCAAGATATTTAATTCTCTGCAGCAGCTAGAGTCTATGTCTGATCCCATACCTATAATCCAGGGTATCCTTCAGACAGGGCATGATTTACGACCCCTTCGAGATGAGCTCTACTGTCAGCTCATCAAACAGACTAACAAAGTGCCTAACCCAGGGAGTGTGGGGAATCTCTATAGCTGGCAGATACTCACATGCATGAGTTGCACCTTCCTGCCCAGCCGTGGTATCCTCAAGTATCTGAAATTCCATCTCAAAAGGTAAGAGGCTACAAATACTTAGGATATAAAAATATAGTTTTCAGCTCTTTTTCTTCACTTTGTCTCCTCTCCTTGTAATTTTTCATAACAGTTTCCAATAAATAGGCATCTTTAGGGGAAGGGTTTAGGAATCCCTTGAAATGTACCAAGTATTTCAACCACTGAATCTAAAATTTAGAGGAAAAGTAATCAAATTCATTTAAAATTTACATGGAATAATTTTAATAGACTTCAGTGGTATCTTTTGAAGAATTGGTTAGGACCTTATTCCTGCAAAAACTTACTCATGCGCTTAGCTTTATGCACAGTGCATAGTACTTTTTAAGTGAATGGCACTAATGACAACACCTAAAGTAAAGCAAATTCTCAAGACTTTGCAGGATCAGGCCCTTCTTTTTGTAAACGGGCCCAGATCTTGCATTGACTGTAAAAACTCTTTACCTACAGAAGTAGTCTTAATGGTTTAGAGCAGGACTCCTGGGTCCTACTCCTGGCTCTCCCACCAACTTGTGCAAGTCACTTCACCTACTTATACCAGTGTTTAGTGAGACAAGATAACTATGTTATGATGCTTAAAGAGATATTATGTTAAAATAAATATTTTTAAAAACCTCTCTTTTCTGCCATTTAAAGTGTTACTAATTAACTTTACTATTAAAAAGGAAACTGTTTTTAAAATTGATTCCCTCCCCCCAATTTTTGTTATCTACTTCATTCAGACAAAGAAATACATTAGTCAGTTTCACTCTGGATTATAGGATCATTAAGTTCCCTTTTGGTTCTTATGTAGAAGAAGGGTACAAAGTGTCTGGGTCACTGGGAAAGTTATTCCTTTAAAAATAAACAATTTCTGTTGGAATTTAAGTCATGTCAACATTTCTACTGATGTTTGTATTGGTACAAAATCATTTTTTACAAAACCAAAGTTCTGCACCTGAATTATTTGTGTTGCTTTTAATTGCAAGTGTTCCTTTAGTGTTTGTGAAGCATTTTGAGATCACTGGCTGAAAGGTATGAATGCAAATTTATTATTTAAAAACAGTAGTCACTGACTTTGAGCGTATGTTGGATTGGCAGAATTGGAATTTTGACAGAAAGGGATGCGGTTTTTTAAGCATTTTTCACAGTATTTTAAATTTTCATAGTTGCACAAAATTATGGGTTTAAAGTTTTTTGTGTTTTTCTGATTTGTATCATTTTAAATCTTCACAGTTGTGAGAAATTATGCGAGGGTCAGATAATTATTTAATGACAGTAGGTGTTAAGATTAAAAAAAGCTATAACTTTATAACAAAGCATCACCATAATATGTCAAAATATACAAAGTAAATAGTGTTAAGTCAAACTAAGACATTATTAAGCAGCATTTTTCCTTCTTTGTCTAGCTATAAAAATTTTGATTATAGATGGAAATGTTTACCAGTTTGTGTGTGTGTGTAATGAAATTAGAGACAAGGTGGGTGAGGTAATAACTTTTATTGGACCAATGTCTGTTGGTGAAAGAGAAGTTTTTAAGCTTACACAGAGCTTTTCTTCAGGTCTGGGAAAGGTATTCAGACTTTGTCTACACTAACCCTTTTGACAGCAAAACTTCTGTCAGTCAGGGGTGTGAAAAAAACACACAGCCCTGACCAACATAAGTTTCACTGACAAAAGTGAAAAAGTGACGGGGGAGGGGGGGTTCGAACTAAGATACGCAACTTCAGCTATGCTATTCGCTTACTCCTCCTGCCGAGGTGGAGTACAGGTGTCGATTCGGGGATCGATTAATCAGGTCTAGATGAGACGTGATAAATCGATCCCCAATAAATCGATCACTACCCGCTGATCCGGCAGGTAGTGAAGACGTATCCTTAGAGTGTCACAGCTAAGTACGAGGTGGAACAGATCATTTAGCATAAGGAGTTAACACACATTGTAAGACATCATTCAGGGTAAAGAAGTCAGTTAACACCTTTGCAGTGATGAGACAAAAATGGGAGGTTGGGAGGGGGGTTATTGGCTTACAGGTTGTTGTAATAAGCCATGAATCCAATGTTTTTATTATGTCCATGATTTTTAGAGTGTAGCAAAGTTATGAATATAAGCTTCCTTTCCCAGACCTGAAGAAGAGCTCTGTGTAAGCTCAAAAGCTTGTCTCTTTCACCAACAGAAATTAGTTCATTAAAAGTTATTACCTCACCTTCTTGTCTCTCTAACATCCTGGGACCAACATGGCTACAACATTGTAAACAAGTACGGTGAAACTGACGTTTACTGATAAAAATCTAATCCTTCTACACCTATCTCTCTCTCTCTCTATATATATAAAATCAAGAACAAATCTTTAAAAATTGTTTGACATAGAATTGAGCAACCACAGGTATGTCCATGTTTCAGACTTTTGTGCTATATTGCTGCACGTTTAAAGGAAATCAGATTAGTTCCTGAATCCAAGCTATTTTATAACACAAGATAAAACCTCCAGTTTTCTTAAAACAATCATCTGAATTTGTGTTTTATGTAATTGAGTTTTTCCTTTGTAGGTCGGTTGTAAAATATCAGTGCATAAGAATACCACAGTATAGTTGTAATCCTATAAACAGTACTTCCATGTGCCCATGGGTATGTCTACACTGCAGTTGGAGGAGTAACTTTCAGCTCATGTAGATTTATATACATTCACTTCGATTGAGCTAGCATGCTAAAAATGGCAGGGTAGTCCTGGGAGGTTAGGTACCTAGGGTCTCAGATGTCAGGCAGCTAGCCTCTGCTACCACCCTTGCAGGCGCTACTTTCCTGCTATTTTTAGCACAGTAGCTCAAATCAAATCTACCAAACGTACATCTGCCCAAGCTGGAAATTGCATCTCCAGTATAGACATACCCTCTGATTCGGGGATCTCGTAGCCCTTTTCACACGCCAATGAATTAAGCCTCACAATGCCCCTGTGAGGAAGGCGGTATTAAATCTGTTTTACAGATGGGCAGAGCATGGAATTTCTCTGAGCTGCAAGTTGTCTAAGGGTACCAAGGGCCGGACTCTGCAATGGTTACATTGTTGAGCACTTACCCAAACTGTCCCATTAAGGTCCATTGATTTACTTGTGTGAGTATCTACTCACCAACATGAGTAACTGTTATACAGTATAACCCAGCCAAGAGGCGACACCAGGAGTCCTGACCCTAACTGCTCTAGCTGGTAAACTACACTCCCTCCCTACCGCCACTATGGCAATATTGAATAGTCAGGACACATTTTGTTGGGCTTTTTTCTTGCTTTTGGTTCTTTTTGGAGGGAAAAAACATTCTGAGCAAAACCAGAACGTATTAAGGCTATGTCTTCACTGTCAAAAAGGTTTGGCTTTACAGTGAGATAACTAACGTGATTGTTACCTTGCTGTGAAGTCCTAGTGGAAACAAAGCATCTGTAGTTTTTATTATGAGGGAACTGGGCAAGATCAACACTAATGCCCTCCTTTACCCTCCACTCGGGCAATGGTTGATCTCACCTAACTTTTCCTCATGATGTAAACTATAGTGCTTGGTCACCACTAGGATTTTACATCAGGATAGCTAACATGCATTTGTTGTCATGCAGTTCTTTTTAGCAGTGAAGACAAGCTTCAATGTGTCAGTACACAGCTGTGCAGACTTGTACTAAGCACTTTGTGTATCACCTCCTCAGTGTCATTTAGTCAAGGAGTCCCTGGGGCTCCCCTCAAATCTTCCATTTTATCAGCAGGTGATTTAAGTTCAGTGTTTGTCACACAGGGCTCGTGACCAGTTTCCAGGAACGGAAATGGAAAAGTATGCCCTCTTCACTTACGAATCTCTCAAAAAAACCAAATGCAGAGAATTTGTGCCGTCGCGGGATGAAATAGAAGCCCTGATCAGAAGACAAGAAATGACATCTACAGTTTATTGCCATGGTGGTGGCTCCTGTAAAATCACAATCAACTCCCATACCACAGCTGGAGAGGTGAGAAGAGGTAGTGACAGAGCAGGGCCTCGTGGGGATAAGTGTTAAATTTTGTGGACACTACCATTTTAGCCATTAATTCTCACTGAAACTCTGGAGGTGCTGAGGAGTTTTGGGCTCCACATTGGGCCCAGCTGATGGAGATTATCAGCATCTCTATCAGCGGAGGTGAAATTTCAAAGTTTGTTCAAGGAGACACTGATGAAACCTCTGCTTAGGAAACTATCTTTTCACTGGAAAGCCTTGGTGACCATTGATCTGTATCAAATCTGGTTTTGGGAAAGATACCTAGCAAGAATGTGGCGAAGTAACCCTGGTATTATCCAGACTTCATAGGAGTTATTCCACTATACCCAGGTGTAGATGAGAGCATATTTGTCCCCATGCCTGGAAAACTTACTTCAGACATTTGAGTTTGGGAAATTGGGGAGTTAAAACTGAAACTATTTTACATCGTTAACTGTTGCATGCTGCCATGTACCTGCACAATTCAATAATGTCTATCGCAAAAGGAGGCGCAATTGAAAATAGATAAGTATTTGGAGAAAACCATTGTTAAATCATTCTAGACAGTAGTGTGGCCACTTGTTTGCCCTAAAATGACTCCTACCTTGTCTTAATTTTCCTTAGACTAAATTACCCTCTAAGGTACTAACTTTTTTGTTATGGTTTTGTTGATGTGCTTTTTTCATTAGGTTGTTGAAAAGTTAATTCGAGGCTTAGCCATGGAGGATAGCAGAAATATGTTTGCCTTGTTTGAATACAATGGAACTACTGATAAAGCAATTGAAAGCAGGACTATTGTGGCTGATATCTTGGCAAAGTTTGAAAAGTGAGTCTCTTTCTCTGTGCTAATAAGCAGCAATTAAAAAAGAAAACTTCCTAACATCAGCGGTATGCTCAATTCTCCCTTTCTTTAGACTTGTTAGTGGTGAGGCAGCATATACAACTACATTCCACATACTGCTATTTCTGAAACACAGCATCTTTTTCAGAATGATTAATGAAGTGCTTGTAAACTTGATTTCCTCAATCTCATGACAATGAAATACATATTTTCCATCATGGTGGGTTTTGCATTCTGTTGTTTCTCTCTCTTTGTCTCCCCACCTCCCATTCTCCTCCCGCCTCCAACCCCAGTTATGTCTATGCTAGCCTTTTCTTCTCTAAAATTTCCCACCATTACCAGTAGTGGTGCAGCTCCATGGGTGGGAGCAGTGCCAGAAGCAACAATATAAACAGGATTCCACGCAGTCAGTGCTATTTGAACCACTGTCATTTTAACTTGCTTAGAGCATATGTACATGGCATGATGCTTCAGACACTAGTGCTCCAAACTATTCCTACTGCCAATGATCGCAATGGTGGGAGATTTTAGGAAAATATCCCTAGTGTAATTCAATGCTTAAATCCATATTTCTCTCCTTTTCTCTCATCTAAGGCTACTGTGCTCCGTGTTCAAAAATATTTGTAGCACCTCCTCCAGAGATTCCCTACCTTTCAGTTGTCATTAGCCAATTAGACTTTGATATCGTTGGTGCTTTTGTCTCATTACACATTGTTCAAAATTTTGTTCATTGGATTATTGATGGTTTGTGGTGGAAACAGTTGCCTCAAATCAGAAGCAACATTTGTAATCGTCTTTTTGTAACCGATTTACAGTCATGAGCAAAGTCATCCTTTAAAGCAAATTCAAAATACTGGACCAAATTCTTGATCTGTTACTCTGGTGTAACTCTAGAATAACTCCACCAATGTCAACAAAATTACTCCAGGTTTACACTGAATATAACGCAGAGTAGAATTTCGTTGCTGTCTTGTGTGGAATCCTCAATGTTTTGTCAATTTAGAAGATAGTTCTGGTCACTGATGTCTCTTCCAAACTTCTGTTTCTAGGCTTGCTGCTGCTTCAGAAGCTGGGGACATGCCATGGAAGTTCTACTTCAAACTTTACTGCTTCCTGGACACAGAAAATGTGCCAAAAGACAGTGTGGAATTCGCATTTATGTTTGAGCAGGTAAAGAATGGGGGAAAGGAGATTTATTTTCTTTTGGAGGGACGAGGAGGACAGGAGATCAAGGCAACAGAAACAAATGCTTAACATGCCAGATGGGAAAGGACTGTGCATTCCCAGAGATGATTGCTCAGAACAGGAGGCTTTCCACATTAAGTTTTAGGGCTAAATTCAGAGATGAGTCTAAGATAATGTGTAAACTGCACTGTTTCCTCCACCCACCCTTTGCTTGTACACTGCAGCAGTTTAGACTACTTTGCCCACTCCTAGTCTCTCACTGGTACCATTACGTTACCTACACCCTCCCTTACACATAACATTTGAATTTGGTTCACTGCATCTAAAATAGCATTATTTACACACCTAGAGTTAAGAAGAGAAGGATATAATAGGAAAAGCGATTGGCAAGAGCTATAAACATACTGGTCAAAATAATCTTTGTCCTTGCTATAAATGTAAGTCTTCCAGCTTCTCAGTATGCAAGTCACTCTAGTTTAGACACCTTTGGATTCCCTTAGTCTACACTTATTTTGTACATTTAATCTGAAGAAATAATCAGTATTTGAACCAAGTCCTCAGATGGTGTAAACTGGGTAGCTCCATTTACTTCAATGGAGCTACACTAGTTTACACCAGCTGAGGACCACCTGGGTCTTCATGATCACTTACAACCCCTTATGCTTCACCTCTGAATTTTGCCCCAAGTTTTATGACCTTTTTTCTTCCTAAACCCCCTTATTGTTCAGTCGAAATCATAACGTAATCCCCCAGGGATGGGAACCTGGATGTGCATCCATATATGCTCTTAAGTAGGAACAAGAAATAGAAAAGGTAAATAGAAAAGGGAACAATGAGTTTCCACAGAAATACATAAGGGTTGGCTTTGGGTTTTTTTGTTTGTTTTTTTTTAAACACCAAGACTTATACTGGCAACTGAAGACAGCTAATAGCTCTTCAATTTTTCAGCAGTAGATTAGAGTTTAATAATCTTGGTAATAGGCAGTCTGGCTCCCCCAGTACCCATCAGATCACTGTGATAAGTAATGAATGTGCTGTACTCACCCTACAATGGGGTTTATTATTGCAAAAGGACAAAACTGGTAATAAACGAAATGGGTTTGTGGGTGTAAATTAATCTTAAAATAAATATTGACAGGAAACAGTTTGTTTTTTTTTATAACAAGCCCTCTATTATGCCAGCAAAGATTCTCACTCTTGGGATTTATTATTGCAGAATGTTTTAGCTGTTGATTCATTTTGTGCCACATTGTGAAGGTCTAAGGAAAGCCCTTCAGTAAGCTGTCATCTTCTCTGTCTAGTGTCCACTTTAAAATGTCCCCAGGGCTTCCCGTATAAGTATATTTGGTTTGACCTTTTGTTTCTTCCGTTGACCTAGCATGGTTTGCAGTAGCTAGGTCAACTTAACTTTTTAGTTAAGACCTGGCTTAAGTAGCCACATTATAGACACAGTCCTTCTGGTCTACCTGGGGGGCTCCCTTCAGAGCTCCTTAATTACTACTCCTTGTTTAAGAGTAACGGCCGTGTTAGTCTGTATTCGCAAAAAGAAAAGGAGTACTTGTGGCACCTTAGAGACTAACCAATTTATTTGAGCATAAGCTTTCGTGAGCATAAGCTTTCGTTGCATCCGATGAAGTGAGCTATAGCTCACGAAAGCTTATGCTCAAGTAAATTGGTTAGTCTCTAAGGTGCCACAAGTACTCCTTTTCTTTTTACTCCTTGTTTACTCCACTGTCAGCACAGATCTCTGACGCTGAACCGGCTACCACTGCAGTACTCAAAGCCCCTGCCAGTCTAGAGAGAGATTATTAGGCATTGAACAGCCAAGCAGTTTGTTTATATGAAACTTGAACAGAATCATTAAGAAAATCCTTTAGATAATATAACCTAGAAGAGCTGTGGAGCACTGAAGTGCTGTCTTCTGAAACTCACATTGTGGTAGTGATCTGAACTGCAGACAGGTGCTTGCAGAGTTTGCAATTAAAATGAGTGCAATTATATGAAGGCAATTTCCTCAGAGAATCTGCCTCTTCACTTTCTTATGGCAACTATTAGCACACCATGGTCACTCAAGCACTCTGTGTATATTGATAGGAACAACAGTAATCCAGCTAGACAGCATAGAGCATTCAATCTCGAAAATGAATTTTATGGATATATCTTAAGGATGTGATTGTGATGTGGGTTCAGCCATGCTGCTCCCATTTTTATCCACTGCACAGGTTTGCTGCCAAGTAATTGGTATTATTTTATCAGTTAAAAATCAGTGTCTCCAGTTTTGAATTTTTGTGTCTCTAAATCTATGAACGGTTTTAACATCTAAAGTTAACCCTTACACTGAAGACAGTTTGACACTAAGGTGCTCCTTCACTACTTAACTCTGCTGCACACATGCACACACACAGCCTCAATCCAACTATCCATCTCTTTCCCTCCGCTCTTTTCCCCCAGTACACCTGGTTAGACAATCATGTTTTTCTCCCTCCCCACAATGGAAAATTTGATACCCCCCCAAAAACAAACAAAAAAACCCCCCACAAACACTTATCAAAAATTTTCCACAGAAAAAATTGACTTTTCGGAGTGGGGGGGACTGAAAACTTTTGGCTGAAAATTTCAATTCAGAAATGTGCAGTGAGTTGTAGTTTGGCTTCCTCTTGCTCCTTTATGGGCTGGACTACATCTCTCACAATGCACCATGATCTCTCTTTTTGATGAGTTAGTACAGTGCATCATCATCATGGAAGATCTAGTCCAGCTGGGCAGCCCGACACATAGAGGGGAACCGGGACATGAGTCACTTGAACTATGACTCCCATAAGGCACCATAGCAGCATTTCCAAACTGAAAGTTTCTGATTTGTTGATGGTCAACATTTTCCACAAAAAGCAGACACTTGTCACAAATTTCATTTTGTCAAAAAAAGGTTCTTGTCAAACCAGCTGATGGAAATTTTTCAACAAGCCCTGTAATCCAGACTAGTTTCTTCTCCCCAATTTCTGCCTCTGCTACTGCTGCCTGGTTCCCTCTCTGACCCCACTATATTCCCCACTGACCCCTTGCTGTTCTTGGCTTGATAATCCAATTAAGAAGGCACACTGAGATACTTCCCACTCACGATTCCTGACCTACCCTGCCTCTCTTGTCTGCTAGAGACAGTCTCTCAAATCCCCACACTAGCTGTCTATACCTACTCCTAGGAAAAAGCCAGTTTGCAAAAATTATCTAGTTTCCAAAGAGTTGAGTCCTACTATCCGTGCGTAAAGCTAGCGTTCTTCTTACTTCCCATTAGGCTCATGAGGCAGTGATTAAAGGACACTACCCTGCTCCTGAAGAAACCCTCCAGGTCCTTGCTGCCTTGCGACTCCAATATCTACAAGGAGACTACAGTCTGCATACCACCATGCCAGAAATAGAAGAAGTCTATCCCTTACAAAGACTGAAGTCTCGTATTACACAGTCTACTAAAATGTTTACCCCAGCAGACAGGATTGAGAGGAAGCGAGCCAGCTTTCTTGAAGGAACGCTGAGGAGGAGTTTCCGCAGTGGCTCCATCAGCAAACAGAAGATGGAGGAGGAGCAGATGTTGGATATGTGGATCAAAGAGGAAGTCTCAGCTGCAAGGACTAGTGTTATCGACAAGTGGAAAAAACTTCAGGGAATGAACCAGGAACAGGCTATGGCCAAGTACATGTATTTGATTAAGGAGTGGCCTGGCTATGGGTCAACGCTCTTTGATGTGGAGGTGAGCGAGACATACTAAGCATTGTCAGTAACCCATTGGTGAGTTGCTACTATTCTAGACAATGAGCTCGATACCAAAGTGTCCTCTCTGAACGTAACAATATATTATTTCAATGAATATTGCTATCTTTCTCTTGGAGGAGAGAAGGCTGGCATATGGAGTATTTAGTTAAAAGGCACTCTAGTTATAATATAATGCCCAATGTAGACATTTATATTTGTCTATTAATGAACCATAATATTTTTCTACAAGATCAAATAACTGCCTCCCATAAAAAAATTGGCAGGAGGGAGAATAGAAAATATCGTACAGAATGTTGTATTACCTTTATTTGAACTTTGATTTAGGGTGCACAGAAGACGACCTCAGCACTAAGTGGTGGTGGTTTTTTTCCCCAAGTTTTCCTGAATGTTCATTTATACTCTTTCCTTCATTAGTGTAAAGAAGGGGGTTTCCCACAAGACCTCTGGTTGGGAGTCAGTGCTGATGCAGTTTCTGTCTACAAGCGTGGAGAAGGCAGGCCTTTAGAAGTGTTCCAATATGAACATATTTTGTCCTTTGGGGCACCACTTGCCAACACCTACAAGATTGTGGTGGATGAGAGAGAACTGCTTTTTGAGACCAGTAAGGTAAGTAAAGAGCAAGAGGAATTTTTAATATGCTCTTCTTGTTAATTTCATCTCTTATTAACTAGCACTCTTTTTCAAGGTAATACTTTTAGCTTAGTTTTTAAAGGTTTAAATATAATTTTGTAGATTTTGCATCTAAAACATACTGATTTTTAACAATAGTCAAAGTAGAGTAGAGGCAAAACAGAAATAGGGTAGAAACTACTAAGTTTCTAAGTATTTGTGTTAACTAACAGTAAGGGGTTTTTTGTAAGTGGTTAGATAATGGAAGTCATACCGCTATTTTATGTGGCGAGATGCATTATTATATCACATTAAAAGGTTTGAGTTATTTTTACTCTCTTGACAGGTGGTTGACATCGCAAAACTGATGAAAGCTTATATCAGTATGATTGTGAAAAAACGTTTCAGCACCTCTCGATCAGTGAGTAGCCATGGGAGTCAAAGCAGCTCCAGGTGAAAACAGAACCAGTCTCACTGTGCCATTACTCTCAAAAGATATCACTGCTGGCCTGAAAATACTGATCAAATTTGTCAACAAGCTACCCAAGAAACAGAATTTTGGGGGAATCGTCAAAGTTTTTTTTTCAGGTGGCCTCTGTAAAATATCAACTTAAATAGCCAAACGTTTTTAGTATATGACTAACATTCTTCAAAATTTCCAAAGCTTTTTTACCTTTAGTTGACATACTGTATGCCTTAATACAAGCAGTAAGAAGTGCCTTAAGACATTAAAACCATCTTGCATATACATAAATTGTGGTGTTGAGCGGGATGTGCTTTTTCCCCCTGTTCAGAATACTAAGAAAAGATGGAAGAGGAGGAGTTAATTCATCCATAATGCACTAACCTACTGGCCTGATCCATGTGTGGGGGAGAAAGTATTTTTGTCGGAATGCTGCTGGCAGCCTTCCTTATGGACTTAGTTAACAGTGTGTTTTGTTTTCATGGATGCATGCTTCTGTGTGCATGCATATGACCTATGTAGATTCTAATTTTATTCCATATTTCACAAGCATTTAAAGCAAAGGGAATAATGATGTGCAATGATGTAAACAGTCTTTCTGTAAATTATAATAGTCCAGAGAGTTATAGTTGTTTCAATTTTACAGTTACTTTTATAAGCCAGTTTTATTAACAAATCAAAATCTGGGACTTTCATATCTTTTTGATTTACTATTACAAATGCATTTTACCACATATGTAGCAAGTCTGCATTCTGTATGTGCTGTATTATAAATAGATATGTAGCTGAGCAATTATTTATAAACTGCTCTAATAAGGAAATGCAGTTACAATATTCTTTAAGTTGTTTCAATTTAAAATTTTAAATATTAAACTTTTCTTTTAAAGATGCTATTCTTATAAAACTCTGATTGGATGCTCCAGAATAAACCAATCAGAAAAGGTCAGAACCCTTCAAAGTAGAAATTAAACAGGAGAAAAATTATATATAGTTAAACTATTGTATTGTTATAAATGCCTCTCAATATTTTACCCTGCTGCCTAATGATGGTTCTTGACAAAGCACCTGTAAATAAGTCAGTGCTATCAGCCACTAGTAAAGCTGATTTGGGACTTTTATTTTTGTATGGAAAAGTTGTAATATAAAGGTAAAACTTGAATTGATAATGTCTTTTGTCCATAGCAATAAATATATAAACATGTACTAGCCCTTATTGACGACCTCAGCCTTTAAGAAATATTGATTATTTGCTCAAACAAAGTCCAGCAATAAAAGATCCTAGTTAACATACTTATTTCCCATTTATATTGAATCTGGTTTTTAGAAAAACACTAGTAGTCTTCCAACTTTTTTGGCACAAGAATATGAATACACTTCAAACTGGAGTTGCTTTTACATTTGTGATGGTATTTGTGTTTTACATCGAGTAAAGAAAAGTATAGCAATATATAAATGCTTCTAATATATCCAGCTTCCAAAAGCCCAAACTACCTGCTTGGTAATAAGCTTCATGAATTACAACAAAAATTGGTATTCTACAAACAATCCACAAATAGCTAAAGATATGGGTGCAGCCTGGGGAAATGTGGGAGGAATCAGGGAAATGCTAAAGCGTGAGAATTGTTGAGTTCTTCCTGTACAATGTAAAATCTCTCTGGAAACAATGCAATTAAACACAAGAACTTTCACTTGTGCTGCCCTAGCAATCAATAACTTAATCAGCAACCAGACATACCCTAGGGGTGAACAGCATACATTACAGCAACTTTGAGCATACACAAGCATGACAAATGTGTGACCAAGAGAGGTCTTCATCACAAGCTGCAAGGGGCTTGAAAAAAAGCTTGCCACAAACAGTAGCCCCTCTTTCTCTGCAGCAGGTATATGTAGCTACTTATAGGGCCCTATGAAATCCATTTTATTATTGTGGATTTTCTGATTTTGTTTTTTCCATTAAAAAAATTCCATCTTTATGGTTTGTTAATCAAAATTGTTTGATACATTAACAATTAAGTAGCCTTACTATAAATGCATAAAAATATTCAGAATTGGACTGCAATGGGAAAAACTAAATTGAAGGGTTTATTTTTGTAAAATCAAACAAAATATCCTGCAGATATACAGTACAAGGCAAAGGTAACACATTTTAAATCACTTTTTAAAGTAGCATTTGGTAATATGACCAAAGTGACATTGCTGAACAGTAACACAAGAAGGCCCCAGAAGTAAGAGTCTCTTACAGTATCAATTTAACTGAATTCATATTTGAATAATTAACAAAATTAAAAATGCACTAAACATAAAATAATCCATCCTTGCAGCAGACATACATTGTTGCCATTTTAAATTAAACTCAGTACTTTGAAGGAATGCTTATATTAATTTCAGATTTGATTAAATAATTTCAACCTATTAAATCAACAGTTTATTGCTGAGTAGAATTACAAATTGACAAACAGTCATTATTTTAGACATCTTCCTTGTGGTAATTTATGGCTAGCCTTTTAGTGTTTTTCTCAGAAAACGATTCCCTCTTCTCTGTAAGTAGATTTTTTATATTAAAGCTTCTCTTTGTGTCTACAGAGCTTACAGGGAAGAAGATGTAAGATAGGACAACCTCTGCTCCTTTAGGCATTCGTCTCTTCATACCACACACATACACATTCTGGTTTTATGGGTGTACGTGTGTCTTTGAGGTGTGAGACACTGATACCACATAAAGGAGCGTGAAGAGGTTCTTCAAGATGAACCTGTGCTCCCTTGAGCACTGAATACTTTCAATGACATTGCGCCCTGAGGGAACGTCAGCTTCTCCCTTACCGTGATGCCAATGTCCCAGAGGAGCACCTCACCTCCACTGCAACTCCTGGCATGAAACTGACACAGCAAAGAAACTGAATTCTCAGAAGCTGCCCTTAAATCCCAGATGCTAGCCTCTCTCCCCTAACCCCTACACTCCTGGATGGCCCTAGCCCCCTGCACCTTCTCCCCATACCCTCTGGTCTCTTACCTCCAGTGGCTGCAGCTGCAGGTAGAGCAGCCCTCCCTGCCCAGTTGCCAGTGTGAGCTTAATGCCAAGCAGAGCCTGAATTCCATGTCATTGTTTTGATTCTGTGACTTCGTCAGTGTTCTCATTAACATGGATTTCATAGCGTCCTATATTTAGTGCTACACAGCTTTCCAGAGGTGCTACCCTCACTCCCTGAGATTTTTTTACATCAGTTTCTCAGAGAATCCACAGCACAGTATGTAGCAAACTTACTGTGCTTATGAGTGGCTGATCTCTTCACACATATCTGATCATTCCATTCCTTTTCCCCTCCTGAGCAAAAGAGGAGCATATCCTAAAGGAGATTTCCTGTAGCGTAAAAACATAAGGAGATGGGGGTGAGAGAAACAACACATGGCAGCAAGAACATTAAATTGCAATATACATATACTTTAGGTGCATTGTAAGGTATAAGACAAAAATCAGAAGTCTGGTTGTTAGATTGTCCACATGTATTCCACTTCTGGTGCTTGTGTGCCCTACCCTGTGAGACTGGAATCATTCTGAATAGCAGTGTCAGTTGGGCCACAGTTGTGCCATCCAAAGCAGAGGGAAAAAAGGGTAGGGCAGCTTCAACTGCTTTTCCATTCCTTCTTGCTGCCCATGACTGCAAGATGGAACACTGGCAGTGTCTGCATTTCAACATACTGTGCAACTTTATTCTTCCAGTTGTTAGTTCTAATTTGTTGTTGTTTTCAGCCCATTGGCAATAAAATAAAATCTTAGATTGATAACTGAGGTCTTCAAATCCTTGTGCTGCCTCTGTGCACCAACCACAACACCCCTTGAACATGGTGGAGTCATACTCCCCAGGATTCAAGATCAATGATGGACACACAAAGTGCCTTCTCTGTCTGGGGTAAGTGCCTAGATCACACAAGTGTTCTACATGCTGCACCTTTTCTAAAAGAACCCCAAACCAGAGTCTCATTTGAAACTCTTCCTCCCTGAGAGCTCCATGAGGGCTTCCTCAGCACTGGAGGCAGAGACAACTCCATGACTGGACCAGGCTACTTTTCAAAGCACTAGGTAAGTCAATAGTTCACCCAAGTCCAGAGCTCATCCAGCATTGAAGTCCCACTCCTCAGCCACAGAGTTGGCCAGAGCCTCCCTAGTGTCTTCAGTTCAGTTCTCGGAAGACAGAGGCTGCAAGAAATAGCGATCCCATGGTGACCAGAGACCCAGATCTCACCAAGCAGGTCTAGCACAGGTGGCACATTAAGGCAAACATCAGGGCTCACTGAGGCCTCAGTGCTGAGTGGTCACTACAAGACCTCTGCATAATAACGGTATGCCCTTAATGAGTCCGCTCTCAGCAACTGCAGACTGACTCTCATAAACAGACTAGGGAACTGTGACCTAGATTAAATTTCTATAAGAAGGATACACAACTTGTTAAACTGTACTCAGAGTAGTTATCAATGGTTCACTGTCAAACTGGGAGGACATATCTAGTGGGATCTTGCAGGGGGACTGTCCTGGGTCCAGTATTAGTCAATGTTTTTATTAATGACTTAGCTAACAGAATGGAGAGTATGCTTATAAAAGCTGTGGATGACACCAGGTTGGGACAGGTTGCAAGCAGCTTGGAGGACAGGATTAGAACTGAAAATTACCTTGATAAATTTTGAAATCAACAAGATAAAATTCAGTAAACGTAAGTGCAAAGTTCTACATTTAGGAAGGAAAAACTAAATGCACGATTACAAAATGGAGATAACTGGATAGGTAGTAAAACTGCTGAAAAGGCTCTGGGGGTTATAGTAGATCACAAATTGAATATAAGACAACTGTGTAGTGCAGTTGCAAAAAACGCTAATCATTATATGGTGTATTAGCAAAAAAGTTTTATATATAAGACAGAGGATTAGCTGTCCTGCTCTGCTCAGTACTGGTGCAGCCTCAGCTGGAGTACTGTGTCCAATTCTTGGTGCCACGCTTTTGGAAAAATGTGAACAAACTGGAGAATGTCCAGAGGAGAACAAAAATGATAAGTTTAGAAAACTTGATATATGAGGAAAGTTTACAAAATCCTGAGCATGTCTAGTCTTGAGAAAAGATGACTGAAAGGGGACCCGATAACATATTTGATAACTATTAAAGACTATTAAAGATAGGACAGTGATCAATTGTTGTCCATGACCACTGAAGGTAGGCCAAGACGTAATGAGCTCAATGTGTAGCAAGGGAAATCTTGTTAAGATATTGGAAAAAACTTCCTAACTATAAAGGGTACTTAAGCACTGAAATAGGTTTCTAAAGTTGTGGAATCCCCATCATGAGAGGGTTTTAAGAACAGTTTGAACAAAACCGCCTGGCAGGGATGGTCCAGGTATACTGGGTCCTACCACAGCACAGGAGAATGGACTAGCTTACCTCTCAAGGTCCCTTCCAGTACTACATTTCTATGAAGACCTATTGGTAACCTACACCCCCCCCTCCCCCAGAGAAAACAATCTGAACCTCAACCATACCAGAGGCAGACAGTAGTTCTCTTACTTTTATGGTGAGTAAAGATCATTCAAACCTCTAAGGAAGGGTCATAGGTTTCAGAAGAGGAACCCTCTGCTGCTGCTTTTTCTGTTGCACATGCGCCACCTTACTCCTGCCATCAAGTTTGATAGTGCGGTCAGGATCCATTCCTCCTCCCCATTTGGGAGCCATTTCCCTTTTTTTTTTTTAAGGGACAGATGGGTGCAGATTACCTCAGACCATTGGGTCCTGGAGATGATAGACAAGGTACTCATTTCCAAATCCCCAAATCCTTCCTATCTTTTCTCCCCATCCCCACTGGGGGACTCCTCTCATGAGTTATTGCTCAGGAAGGAAGTGGACTCCCTTCTGCAACTCGGAGCAGTGGAAAAAGTATCCAAAGAATTCCAGGACAAGGGGTTCTACTGTTACTATTTCCTGGTTCCAAATAAATATAGGGGATAGCACCCCATCCAAGATCTTCAATAGCCCAACAGGTTGATCTGTTGGTTTAAGTTCAGAATGAACACTGGATCCTTAAGACAAATACTTTCATATTGCAAATTTACCCAGACCACAGGAAATACCTCATTACCAATACAGAGTGCTCCCCTTCAGCCTCTCCACACCTTTGAGAATCTTTACCAAGTGTCTGATGATCATGCCTGCATATTTGAGAAGACAAGGAATCTAGATTCACTCTTTCCTTTACGATTGTCTGATCTGAAGTCAATCACTGTAGCCAATGAACAATTCTTTCCAATTAATCTTACATAAGAACATGTTCCATCTACCCCAGTATCCTGTCTCTTGACAGTGGGCACTGCCAGGTGCTTCAGTGGGAATGAACAGAGGAAAAGGTTACTCACCCTGTGCAGTAACTCTAGTTCTTCAAGATGATTGTCCCTATGGATACTTCACTTTAGGTGAATCTGTGTCCCTGTGCCTGCGATTGGAGAATTTCAAATGCAGTGCCTAACTGGGTCGCACATGTGCTGTCCCCATCTTGCGCCACCTCTGGTGGTTACATAGCGCTGTGCAATCAATCCCCCGCTCCGTTCCTTCTCTACCACAGTGTCTTTAGCGTGAAAACTCTGAAGGGGGGGGGGGGGGAGAAAGGAGAGTAGTGGAGCGCCCACAGGGACAACCATATCTAAGAACCTCAGTTGCCAGTGTAGACATAGCCTAAGTGTTGATCCATCCTTATAAATAAAGACAGCCTGAAGGCAACCTCAAAGCATGCACAGTGGACATTAAAACCTGGGAACCTGTTGCACTGGACAGACCCAGATGGAGAGGTCTGTGCCAGGAGGCCACGTCCACTTTTGAGAAGTGGCATGTGAGGTCTCTGCAGGAGAAGAGAGCATGTCGTAAGACTAATGCCTCAAACCCTCATTGCAACAATGGTTACACTTCCAGACATGCAACCATATTTGCAAATCCAGGGTCGGACTCACTTTCCAAGTAAGAAGCCATAAAAACAAAAACTCACAACTCAAGTCAACACAAGCTGAACATTCATCTGTCAAAGTGACAGGAGAATCCAGAATGCCAAACAATGCCACCTTGTCAAGCAGCTCCTTTGAAGTCACTGCTGCTGAGAGAAATGGAGGCCTTTTCAGAAATGTCATTTGCACAAAAACAAACCAAAACCCACGCCAAACAAAACACCCACAACACCAACAAGCCATATGACTTTTAAAATGCAGAATGTGGTCCATTGTCTAAAAGACCTGAAACCTAACTGCGGTCATAAAACCAGTGATCTTGAATACCAGCACTTTTTATAAGACAAGGGGGAGGTGCAAGTGCTCAGCCCTGCTAAAAATCAGATGTTTTAATATGGAATTAGGAGGCACACATTAAACAACAATTTTTGAAAAATGTCAACCTTTGTGCTGAACAGGCTTTACAAGCCAGCATTACAAGGAATTTCTTGATAGTTCTGTAAATCAGAGGTTCTCAACCAGGGGAAATGCGTACCCCCAGTGGTATGCAGAGATCTTCCAGGGGGTACATCAACTCATCTAGATATTTGTATAGTTTTACAACAGGCTACACAAAAAACACTAGAGAAGTCAGTACAAACTAAAATTTCATACAATGACTTGTTTATACTGTTCTACTCAAACGTCAGTACAATATTTACATTCCAATTAATTTATTTTTATAATTATATGGTAAAAATGAGAAAGTAAGCAATTTTTCAGTAATAGTGTGCTGTGACACTTTTATATTTTTTATGTCTGATTTTGTAAGCAAGCATAGGCGCCAACTTCCCCTCCCATGGGTGCTTGACCCCTTGCGCCACCCCGCCCCTGCCCTGCCTCTTTACCACCACCTCCCTGGAGCACGCCGCATCCCCACTCCTCCCCCTCCCTCCCAGAAAGTCCTAAGCTCCACCAAACAGGTATTAGGAGGCGGGCAGGAAGCGCTTGGAGGGGGAGGTGGGTGAATGTGGCACTCTCAGGGGAGGAGGAGGTGAGGAGGGGATGGGGGCAGGGGAAGCTTGGCTGCTGGTGGGTGCAGAGCACCTGCTAACTTTTCCCTGTGGGTGCTCCAGCCCCGCAGCACCCACTGAGTAGGTGCCTATATAAGCAAGTAGTTTTTAAGTGAGGTAAAACTCGGGGGTACACAAGAAAAATCAGACTCCTGAAAGGGGTACAGTACTCTGGAAAGGTTGAGAGCCATGGCTGTAAATCATCCTTGACAACATAAAGATGACATGAACCAGGGGAGGTAGCAGTCAGAAAGTGAAGGTTACTTGCTTGTAACTGGAGATCAAAAAAGCAGCACTGCATGTTTTGCCACATTTTGTCCCTCTGTCAAGAAAGCATTGGCCAATCTCCTCTGATCGTTCAGTAAATCTTGCACAAATGTAGCCATTTTCCCACTGATGAAATTGGTAGCGGGCTATTATCACCTGGTACTTAGCTATTCTAATACCAAGAGATAAAGGGGGAAAAACCTCTTTCTTCCAAGGGCATCCAATTCCTTCCCTTCTTTATCTGTAGGAGTCAAATGTGCTTGACCAGATCTAAGTTTATTACTCACAACTGCAACTGCCAAAGAATTTGGGGTGGTGAAAGTCTGAAAATATTAAGTCCCTTCATGTGGGATTTGATACAGTTTATCTGCCTTCTTAAAATAGGCTGGCAGGAAGTAGGATTAACCCAAACTGCTTTAGCAGGTTGCAAAAGACCACCCAGAATTGATAAAGACATCCTGTTCTTTGATGGAGCCCCAAGAATATTAAAGCCAATATCAAATGGATGTGAAGCCTCTTCTATAACCATTGAAGGTAAATTAAAAGTAGATGCCATTCAATCCATCAATTCATGTAAATGTGAAGCATCTTCTGACCAGAGATGAAACAGAAACAATGCTCACATTTTCATGAGGACAAAAGTCTGGTGCTACAAAAAAGGAGCCAACTCTTCTTCTTCAGATAGTGTGTCAGGTACCAATGTCTGGGGTGCAGACAGCTCCAGTAGAATCAGATTCAAAGATTCCTCTACACCCAGACCCTTATCTGCTGGAATATCACTACTCCATCCATACTGTGGATGACTCAAGAACTTGCGAGGCAAGCCCAGTAAGATCACCAAGCCCAAGATGGACATTCTCTCCAATAATTAGGATCAGGGAACATACCCATAGTATGTGGAGGCAAATTGCCCACAAGACTGAGGACCACCAGCCCTGAGTGGCTTAAACTGGGGGTGTGGGAGCTCAGGTCTTTTGAGTCCTTCTTGATCCTCATACAACTGTGGAGCCATTCTGCAGTAGATCTTAATGGAGATAACACTGGCGGATGAAGAGACATGAAAAGTGAGAAAGGTCTGCGCGGTGATCCTGTAGGAGTCTTCGGAGATAGAGGTGGAGATGACTGCAGAGAAAGACTTATCATACCCTCTTTTCAGGAGTAATGGATTTAGGCCTTAAATTTAACCATCCAATTCTTTCCTTCTATCCCCCCAACAATTTCTCACTTGGATCTGAAGAACAATCAGATGTCACATCAGATCTGCTACTACCCTCATAGTCCTCTTCAGATATGACATCGCCACCAGGATTTGTAAAACAACAGTGCTGAACTTACAAACTTAGGCATCACTGGATCTGGACTGAGACTTAAATGGGATCATAAAGTAGAAAGTGGAACTGACTTGAGTCTCAGAATCAGAACCGTGGAAGACTAATCCAAATCAGAAGCATCTGTTAAATCTGACCCATGGGATCTGGCACTGCCAACAGTAGCAATCTTCTTGGTTATCTTCTTAGAAACCAGCACAATTGAAACTGATGGTCTTGGCATAGGCTCCCTATCTGCGGTCTGGAAAGACGTTGCCTCCTACACTTTAGCAGCCTTAATAGGAAGATTCGATGAACTGGAACCCGAATGTGGAACATCAGTCAGAACCAATAAAGACACAAATCCCTGGAACTTCTTTGGCACTTTACCCTTACCTGACGATGCAGTCAGAGCTGATATAGGTCTCTTAGCCTTCAGATCTCAAGATCTCCCATTATCAGAAGGTGTAACAGCAAGAGCTTCCTCAAGTAGGAGCGCCTGCAACCTATCTCCCTTTCCTTACATGTGTTGAGTGTGAAGATCTGGTAGATGGACCACCCTGAAAAAGAGTGAACTTTCCCAAGGAACTTCAGAAACATCATGTGGTCATCCATCATCATGAAGACCACTGGACAGGACTCACACCTCTTGAAGCTCAGTTTCTTCTTGTCCACTATCCATGGAACCAAACTAAAATCTAACTTAAATAACACAAACTATTAACACACTAACTTATACTGACACTAAAACTAACAACAGACCATCCTAAAAAGGCACTTAAGGAGGGAGAAAACCCCAGATCTGAAGAATCAGAGTGGTTCACTTTCATCTGGCGCTTGCGGTTGGAAGAACTGAAGTGGTACAGGGCACAATGCCTCCTTATATAGCCTCACCCTCAGACCATTTATGAATACTGAGAGGAGGGATGGAATGCATGTGCACCACCTTCTAACAGGCACTAACTGGAATAGGTTCCCCATTTAGGTTGCAACGGTAAGTGGGAATATGCAGAGCCACTCAAAGAAGAACTCAGCTGAACAATGAAGAGGAATTTATATACACCAGAACATACCTCTTTATATTTATCAAGCTATTCTGACAATACACAGCCCCCTTTATTTCAGTGGTGGTATTTCAAAGACCCAAAGATTCCACATAATTAGAGATAGGCCTTTGCAGCAAAGATAAGACCCAAACCTTTCGAGAGCACCAGGATTTTGTTTCAGTACATTGCAGAGATGGGGGACAAAGAGTAAAGTTCAGCTCTGGATTCAAACTTCTGTCCAGACAGGGATTGTGTTTGGTCTCATCTCTGTGTAGGTGGTTTACACTGTTGCTATTGACATCCACTGTATAGAATTTTAGGCATACATGGCTGTTTTAAGTCAGAACTGCCCTGAGTTATAACAGAGAATTTTCAGAATCAGAGGACCACATAAGCCACCTTTGCACCATACTCCTCATTTGTGAACTGCATAGGGGCTCCTCAGCCATAAACAAGGATCTGCATCATGGACTTCAAAAGGGAGAAAATAGGAACCATGAGGAGCAGGCATAGTGCAGCTATACGAAGGAAAGAAAGAAGGAACGAGAGGCTAGAGCCAAGGGAGAATGAGACACTAACAGGAGGAAAAAGGCAGTCCAGACAATCATCCCATATATAGTTTATGTGGGTGGGAGTCTCAAACAAATGGTTCAGACATGTTGTGAAGCTTAACGCATGAATGTCTGTAAAGAGTTTGAGATCCTTGGATGAAAGATATATACATTCACAATATTACTACAAGAACTTCAAACTATTCCTGAATATGTTCATTTTTTTTCTGTATACAATATTATCCATTTTTACTTTTGATAATATAGAACAGACAGAATCCATCCTGGAGAACTTTAGATAATCGATTAGCACTTTTGTAATATACAAGAGAACAGAGATATAGCCCATAAGTTTTTTGTTTTTTTTTTTTTTTTAAAAAAAAGGCAAAACTAAGCTGAGCCAAATACAGCAAATACTGATAACAATTGTCACCCTGGCAAAAAAAGTGCCAGCTCATGCCAAGGCCCAGGGCCCCACTGAACAATGACAAATGCATAACTGGAAACCAGTCTGGCTTACCTGTGAGTTGGTATAGTTAAAACAGATATTAGTGTTATAAGAATGTGTTTAGACTTTATTAAATGCTTGTATAATGCTGCATGTGTCAATCATACTTATATCTATATAGCATGGCATATAGTTATATTCAGTATTTGCATTGTAAACCTCTATAACTGTGTAACTCACCAAACAAGAACAGAAGCATAGAAGAATTAATGTAATGTAATGTAAAGGGCTGATCCTGCAGATGAGAGGGCTTTTGAAACCAAATGAGCCACTATGTGCCATCAAAAGGACAAAGATTTTGTTGACCGCCCTCCCCAGTTCAGTTATATGAAGAGAAGTCAGACACCGAGATTTGTTCTATCAGTTTGGACTTTAGGGAGAAGGGGATAAAAATCCCTGACAAGGAGAAATTAGGTCTCTTTATGCTGTCTGGACTTTTAGGGGCAAATATTCCTAAACAAAAACAAGAAACCTCCATGTTGTTAGGCAGGGTTAGCCCTAAAAGACAAATAGAGCTTCTTATTATAGAGTTAAAAAGACAATAGAAGCTTTTAAGACTGTAACTCAGTTGTGTGTGTGCGTTTCATGTTTCAACCTTGTAAATAACTCATTTCTCTTCTTAGTTAATAAATATTTAGTTAGTTTATTATAGGATTGGTTACAGGTGTTGTCCTTTGTTTGAGATCAGTAAAAATGACTGGGGGTAAAAGTCACTGGTCCTTTGGGACTGGGAGTAACCTGAATATTATTGTGATTCTTCTTTGAGTGATTGCTCATGTCCATTCCACAATAGGTGTGCGTGCTTGCCACATGCACCGGTGCTGGAAGTTTTTCCCCTAGCAGTATCTGTAGGGAAGCGCCCCTAGCGACTCCTGGAGTGGCACCGCAATGGTGTGGTATAAGGGCGCTGCATGCTCCCCCCACCCTCAGTTCCTTCTTGCCGCCAGTGAAGGTGCGTTGGAACTGCTCTGCTCCAGCTTGGCGGTAGCTTCCCTCTTGGACTCAGTTCATTAGTAGTACCTGTTGTTAGAAGTAATTTAGTTTAGAGTTAGTTTAGAGCACCCGGGTCAGGGCATACCTCATGCCCCGGACTTTAAGTCATGCAACATTTGCAAGTGGCCGATGCCTGTGAGTGATCGGCACATGGACTGTTTACGCTGTCTCGGGGAAACCCATTTCAGCAATCGCTGCAAGATTTGCAGATCCTTCAAGCCTCAGACCAAGAAGGAGTGGGACATTCGGCTCCCAACCATTTTGATGGAGTCAGCCTTGACCTCGACACCGTTGTGCCACTCCGAGTCAGCACCGAGTACCACGGCGTTGGTGCACATCGACCCTTCGGTGTCTTCCACCAGCCGGCACCACTCCCCGTCCACGGGACACTCCAAAAAGGCTAAGAAGTTTTCTCTGCTGAGATACCGGAGCAAGACCAGTGAATAGACTAGACCCACATTGGGCAGTTCGCGGTCCCCATCGGCCTCCAACTCAAGTTGAGCGGAGTAGCCCGGCCCACTCTGAGCTGACCTCCCTGGACATCTGGGGTGCCCTCCACGCCCTGCAAGCAGCCCGGGATGTTACGTCTCTGCTGGTACTACGGGCACAGCCACTGTTGGCTCCCCGGTCCAGAGGCAAGCTGTCAGATACCGGTCACCGCCTGGACGGTACCATTCACGGTCTAGGGAAGATTCCCAACGCCGTTCCCCGCTCAGCGACTGCCTTGTGCGCAGTTCACGCCAGTCCCTGTCGACCCCCACCAGGTTGTCTGGCTGGGTACCGACTGGCAGGGGTTCCAGGCACCGCTCCACCTCAAGGGACCGGAGGCACCAGAGGTCCTTGTCTCTGAGAGGCTACCATAGCCCTTCGCGGTATGGGCATCAACACCGTTCCCATTCTTCGACTCGCTCGAGGTCCCCACTGTGGCACCGCTCCCACAGCCCCAGGCGTCCATCACCGGCACCTCTCCATCACGGATCCACCCGTTGGAGCCGGTCGCAGAGCAGCTGCTACTGGAGGTACTCCTGCTCCTCCACGCAGTATCACAGTCTCGTGGTCGGCACCATTCCCAACACCAGCACTCGTCCCAGTCCAGGGATAGCAGCAGATCGTATGACAGCCCGGCCTCCCTTCGCAGTCAACAGTCGATGGGCCAGCCTAGTCAGACTGAACAACCTGCTCCAGAGAAGCCACAGCAGGTGCTGTGGCACTGGGCTCCTTGGCTGGCACCATGGTACCAACGGGCTACGTGGCCCCAAAGTAGCCCACTGTAGTGGCTCGCTCGGTGGCCAGAGCCTCGAAAAGACCGTTGGCCTCCCTTTCTCAACCTCCCAGGAAGGAGTTGGTGGAGTGGTCGTCCCCAGTTCCGCACCCGGAGTGGGACTAAGTGGTGGGACCTACGGCACTGGTGGGTACGCAGAGTACCACACCCCCATCCTCATCCTCCCCTCCTCTGCCTGTCCTGCAGGAGGACTCTAAAGCCCACCAGGAACTGTTGAAAAAGGGTGGCATCAAACCTCAACCTTCAAGCCGAGGAGGTGGAGGAACCCTTGGACTCAATCTTCAACGTCCTCTCGGCTTCGGTGCTGGGCAGAGTTGCTCTCCCACTCCATGAAAGGGTGGCAAAGATCTCGAACACTTTGTGACAAACCCCGGCTTCCTTGTTCCCCCATTTCTAAGAGGGCAGAACAGAAGTACTTCGTGCCTGCCAAGGGGCATGAATATCTGTACACCCACCCTGCCCCCAACTCCCTAGTGGTCGAATCGGTCAACCACAGGGAGAGGCAAGGCCAACCAGCCCCTACTCCTAAGAATAAAGACTTAAGGAGACTGAATCTATTTGGTAGAAAGGTTTATTCGTCCTTGAGTTTCCAGCTGAGGGTGGCAAATCACCAAGCCCTCCAGGGGAGATCCAGCCCCCTCCAGCTCTAGTTGGCCTCAGTGTTCTCCCAGTCCAGAGACAGGATGGACAAATTCCTCACTGTTCCCAAACCGGTGATTGCCTCTCTGCGATGGTGGTCCTCCCCGGGGAACATGCTCCACGGGGTCCCGTTCAGAGGCCGGCCCCCATCCGTGGAGCTGGTGTCCAATGCGTCAGATCTGGGGTGGGGAGCCTATGTGGGGAACGTTCAGACCCAAGGTCTGTGGTCCACACAGGACCTTGCCCTGCATATAAACGTCAAGGTGGTCAGGGTGGTCTGTCTGGCATGCGCGGCCTTCCACTCGCACCTGGAGGGCAGAGTGGTCAGGGTTATCACGGACAACACGGCCTCGATGTTCTACATCAACAGGCAGGATGGGGCCCATTCCTCAGCCCTCTGCCAGGAAGCCCTCAGGCTGTGGGACTTCTGCATTGCTCACGATATTTGCATGGAAGCCCACCACTTACCGGGTGCCCAGAAATCGCAGGTGGATCACCTGAGCCGAGACTTTTCCTCCCAGCACGAGTGGTCACTACACCCAGAGGTGGTGCACAGGATTTTCCAAACGTGGGGCACTATCCTGGTGGACCTGTTTGCAACACGGCAAAACTGATGGGGTCCCCACTTCTTCTCCAGGGGGGTTGGGCATGGACGCCATCTCTGATGCCTTCCTCCTGTCCTGGTCGGGCCAGCTTCTCTATGCCTTCCCCCCTATTCCGCAGAAAGGTCTTGGAAAAGACAAAAGCAGACAGGGCCCGGGTCCTCCTGATTGCCCCAGCATGGCCCAGGCAACATTGGAATGGGACTCTCATGAGCCTGGCGGTCACCCCGCCGTGGCCGCTGCCATCCTGCCCAGACCCGCTATCCCAGGACCAGGGCCGCCTCCTTCATCCAAACCTAGCGGCACTCCACCTCACGGCGTGGCTGCTCAATGGTTAGGCCGGGAGGAGAGGACTTGCTCGGAAGGGGTTCAGCACGTCCTCCTGAAAAGCAGAGGAGGGCCTACCTGGCAAAGTGGTCTCCGTTTTCCTGGTGGGCAGTTGATCAGGGTGTTTTGCCTGTGGCTGCTCCAATTCAGCTAATTTTAGACTACCTCCTTCACCTTAGAGCCCAAGATCTAATGCCCTCGTCCATCAAGATGGACTTGGTGGCCATATCAGCCTTCCACCAACCAGTGCAGGGGCACATGGTGTTCTCCCATGCTATGACTGGCCGATTTCTTAAGGGTTTGGATAGTCTCTTCCTGTATGTTAGGCCCCCAGTTCCACAGTGGGACCTGAACTTGGTGCTGACCAGGTTGACAGGTCCCCCGTTTGAACCACTAGCTACATGCTCCTGCTTACACCTCTCATGGAAGGTAGCCTTCCTGGTGGCTATCACAGCAGCTAGAAGGATCTTGAAGCTCAGGGCCCTGACCTCTGGGCCCCCATACACAGTGTTCCATAAGGATAAGGTCCAGCTCGAACCACACCCTTCGTTCCTCCCCAAGGTGGTCTCCACCTACCTGCCCGTGCTCTTTCCCAAGCCCCATACATCCAGTGAGGAGCACTGCCTCCACATGCTGGATGTGAGACAGGCTCTGGCTTTTTACCTAGAACATACAAAGCCATTCAGGAAGTCCTCGCAGCTGTTCATCGCCTCGGCTGACTGCATGAGAGGTCGGCTGATCTCCACTCAGAGGCTCTCCAACTGGATCACCTAGTGTATTCGTTCCTGTTACGACCTGGCAGGAGTCCCCCCACCGCCAACTGTGAGGGCGCACTCGACTAGAGCGCAAACCTTGTCGGCTGCATTTTTGGCCCATGTCCTCATCCAGGAAATTTGTAGGGCTGCCACATGGTCTTCAGTTTACACGTTCACCTCGTATCATGCGATCATCTCCCAAACTAGGGAGGACGCCAGGTTCGGCAGAGCTGTACTCCGTCCCGAGTATCTGTGAATTCCTACCCACCTCCAACAGATATAGCTTAGAATCACCTATTGTGGAATGCACATGAGCAATCACTCAAAGAAGAAAAGGCAGTTACCTTTTCCGTAACTGTTGTTCTTCGAGATATGTTGCTCATGTCCATTCCACATCCCAGCCTCCTTCCCCTCTGTCGGAGTTGTCTGGCAAGAAGGAACTAAGGATGGGGGGAGCGTGCAGCGCCCCTTATGCGGCACCATAGCCTTCCTTTCCCGTCCTCCTTCCCCTCTGTCGGAGTTGTCTGGCAAGAAGGAATTGAGGATGGGGGGAGCATGCAGCGCTGCTTATACCACACCATAGCGGTGCCACTAGGGGTGCTCCCCTACGGGTACTTCTAGGGGAAAAACTTCCAGCACTGGTGCACGTGGCAAGCACGCACACCTATTGTGGAATGGACGTGAACAACACATCTTGAAGAACATCAGTTACGGAAAAGGTAACTGTCTTTTTTTCATGTAAAGTGATCATCTATTACACAGTCCAGCTTGCCTGGGTGGCAAGATAGACTGGAATGCCCAAGGGGACTGTCTGTGACTACATGGTAAGACTGTTTTTGCTTTTTGGAGTTCACATTTGTTATTGAGTTAGTGAAATCTAATTATAGAACATGCAACCAGTTTGGGGTTTGTGTCCTACTTTTTGATGGTCTGGCTTGAGGTAGGCACTCAGTCATGAGCCACTCCAAAAAGCATGACAATAGTAATGGGAGCAAAAGAGAACTCTTATGGTAAAATAACAAAGAGGACATCCACGCACTGGCACATTTAGCCATTTCCTGTTGAATGAGATTTTCCTTGACACTAAATGTAAAAAAGATATAATTGAGTAAAAGTGAATTTTTTTTTGTTCTTATTAAGTGGGCTTGATCTTTCCCTGAAGAACCAACATCTGGCATCTCCCTAAGTATAAAACGTGTCCGAAAGTCAGATTCCCCTGATACACACACCCCAGATTGGGCTCTTTGTTGTTTAGAAAAGAAAGGAATAAACTCAGGATGAGAAGCAAATACAGCCAATATATTAACATGCCAAATTACAGGTCTGTCTGATATAAAGTTCAACAATACACAGAGGGTTAAAAATCTCAGCCATTTCATAATGCTACAGTTTCTGATATTTTAGGTATTTATATGACCCCCATCACTGAGCTCCTCACAATTTTTAATATATTTATCCTGGGAACTCCTTTGTGAGGAAGGGGAGTGGTATTAGCTCTGTTTACAGGATGGGGAACTAAGACCCAGAGGCTCAGATCCTCAGAAGTATTTAGACACAGAACTCCCACTGAAAATCAATGGAAGTTAGGAACTTAAATGCCTTTTAATATCTGAGCCAGATTATACTAAGTGGGATTTGCAAAAGTACCTACATGCCTAACGCCCATTGAAATAAAGCGTTATTTGGTACCTAGATGGTTTTGAAAAATCCCACCAGGTAGCTAAATGCCTTTAAAAATCTGACCCTAAGTGACTTGCCCAGGGTCATCTAGGATGTTTGTGGCAGAGTAGGAACCCAGGTCTCCCACAGCACATGCTAGTTCTCTATCCATTGGATCATCCTTCCTTGAAATCAAACACCAACAATAAAATTTTCATGGGACAACAACATGTACAATTCACAATGGAATATGAATGCGTGACTCCAAAGTACTGGACTTAGGAGTTTAAAAAAGCACCTAAGGAAAAAGCCTCACTTCAGTTTAAAATACCTGCAGCTAACCCCAGTGAAGAGAAGACTAATACTATACTTGTGATTCCTTTTTAAGATTATCCCTAAAATCAAAATGTTATATCATACCCAGTACACAATAAGCTAATCATAATACTAATAAAGTAGCTCCATCTAGTGGCCATAAGGACATCATCTAGTATTTTCTAGTGCTTATTGTGTACTGGGTATGATATAACATTTTGATTTTAGGGATAATCTTAAAAAGGAATCACAAGTATAGTATTAGTCTTCTCTTTACTGGGGTTAGCTGCAGGTATTTTAAATTGAAGTGAGGCTTTTTCCTTAGGTGCTATTTTAAACTCCTAAATCCAGTACTCTGGAGTCACGCATTCATATTCCATTGTGAATTGTACATGTTGTCCCATGAAAATTGAGCTGTAGCTCATGAAAGTTTATGCTCAAATAAATTGGTTAGTCTCTAAGGTGCCACAAGTACTCATTTTCTTTTTGCGAATACAGACTAACACAGCTGCTACTCTGAAATTACAATCCTGTAACTCCTACTGTAAAAAATTTCTATAGTTTTGCATAATAGAAGTATCTCACTTGCTTCAAGTATAAGGATTCATACAATTCAAACTACCCAGTGCCTTTGTAAGAACTCTACCATTTACATGCAATTTACCATTTATACAATATAAACATGAAGGCCATTTGCATATAGTGACCCTGTCAGTGTTCTTTGAGAAAGACAAGAATAAAGATTTCTCCCTGCCATTGGGTGCATTTTGTGCAGTATAGCCAGAGAAGGAAGTTCCCTGACTCCATGGGACATAGATGCTATTAGGGTCTGTCTGGGGACCTGTTGTGTAAAACACATTAAAAAAGCCAATGAACCTGGCTGAATGATGTAAGAAGGAAAAGGTAGCTGTACTGATGACATAACTGTGCCCAAGTCTTATAAGAATGCTCATATCCAAATCCCCTAAAACCTGGCCCCAGACTGGAGACATTAATGGACTTCAAGCCTAATCTAATGAGCATGTTTCCCTTTTGCCTCATGACACAAATATCAGACAAGGCAAGTCATTTAAACTTTATGAAACAGATAATTATTATATTTAACTGATATAATGCCTTTCATTTCTAAGGAAACTCTTTAGAAACTTAAATTGATATACAAAATAGACAGAAGGAAACACTTCATCCAGAAAGCAACAAGTGTTTGATCAGAAATACAGGCCTGGAGTCCTGTCTGCACAAAAGAAATTTAGACCTGCATTACTATATTGATCTAGTACCAGTACAATCCACTAATATAGATGTGCTACTCACGGGTAAGTCACAATGGTGTAAGCCCTGCTTCACAGCAGTGCGGCACATCTACATCAACATCAACATAATCACATCAGTGCAAGTTTCTCTAAACATAGATTGGACCCAATTCTCCATTGGCTTGCACCTTGGATCATCATTTACACCTACGCAAAGTGAGGGTAAAAACCCTCAGAACAGAATAGCCACATTTTATGCAAGTGTAAATAACTCCACAATGTGCCAGGCAATAGAAAATCAGTGCCTTTGTCACTGAACCATGCCTGTGGTCTTTCTTTATGAGTAACATTGAGGTCTACTGAATTAGCAGGCTGCATTCTCTGCTAGTGCGAATAACAACACAGCTCCAGGAACAGAAACACTGAGCAGCCAGGACAAGATTCTTCAGCAACATTCTTAACAATTTAAGCATTTTTTTTCTATTTTTATCTATTTAAATGTTCAAAGTTGTGGAAAAATATGGGGACTAGGAGTCAAACAATTATTTAATGACATTAAATGTTGAGATTAAAGAAGTTAAAGCTTTATAACCATTAAAATACAAACTGTCAGCATCAGACGTCAAAATATAAAAAGTTAATAGTCTTAAATCTACTGTAATAAGTTCTCAAAACAGCATTTTTTCTTACTTTGCCTAATTGTAAATTGCTGTTATTATTGATGGAAATATTGTTTCATTATTGTGTGTGTACAGTAAAATTGATGTCTACTGACATTTACCAATAAAAATCTAATCCTTCCAACCCCAATTACTCCAATGTTATATCTTAACATCAAAAGAGTTTCAATGGCATGTAATGGAGTAGAGAAACAGGCCCAGAAATTTTAACTATGTCTAAACACTATGGCAGCATCAGTCAATATTTATGTATCTTTTGTCAACAAGTACTACATCATTGCAACACATTCCAAGTTCTAAGGAAAATATTGTATTTTAGAGTTTGAATATTTCAAATTATAACTCTTTTTGAAGTGATCACACTTCACAGAAGCTGCTAATAAAAGAATGCATGTTTCCTGGCCCTCACAAATGAAAATTACTTCTTTCCACTTAAGTGACGTTACAACAGAGGAGTCCTGCATTTAATCACCAGGACTTCTCTTTCTGTTCCATGGTTCGGGAGCTCTGTGTAGGCAGTGAACTCAATTCTGAGTGGAGAAGTGTGCAAAAGTGGTTAAAATAATTTTATATAATCATTACACCTAAATAAGTAGTTAGAGAGGAACAGTTCTTATGTTTTGAGCTAAATATTTACATTTTTGAGTCCTGTCCAGTTACCAATCTGAAGAATATAGCATAACTGCCAACATATGAAAGAAACAGAGATATCTCGTCTGAAAATCAGTCATGCCCCTTCAAATAGGAATAGATTGGAGTAGGAGAGTTTTTTTGAAGGGACATAATGAAAAAAAGCAAAGGAGTACTTGTGGCACCTTAGAGACTAACCAATTTATTTGAGCATAAGCTTTCGTGAGCTACAGCTCACTTCATCGGATGCATACTGTGGAAAATACAGAAGATGTTTTTATACACACAAACCATGAAAAAATGGGTGTTTATCACTACAAAAGGTTTTCTCTCCCCCCACCCCACTCTCCTGCTGGTAATAGCTTATCTAAAGTGATCACTCTCCTTACAATGTGTATGATAATCAAGGTGGGCCATTTCCAGCACAAATCCAGGGTTTAACAAGAACGTCTGAGGAATCGGGGGGGGGGGTTCCTTTATTCTTTTACGTAGAGACTGTCCAGTTTGACCAATGTACATGGCAGAGGGGCATTGGTGGCACATGATGGTATATATCACATTGGTAGATGTGCAGATGAATGAGCCTCTGATAGTGTGGCTGATGTTATTAGGCCCTGTGATGGCGTCCCCTGAATAGATATGTGGGCACAATTGCAACAGGCTCTGTTGCAAGGATAGGTTCCTGGGTTAGTGGTTCTGTTGTGTGGTATGTGGTTGCTGGTGAGTATTCGCTTCAGGTTGGGGGGCTGTCTGTAGGCAAGGACTGGCCTGTCTCCCAAGATTTGTGAGAGTGTTGGGTCATCCTTCAGGATAGATTGTAGATCCTTGATAATGTGTTGGAGGGGTTTTAATTGGGGGCTGAAGGTGACGGCTAGTGGCGTTCTGTTCTTTTCTTTGTTAGGCCTGTCCTGTAGTAGGTGACTTCTAGGAACTCTTCTGGCTCTATCAATCTGTTTCTTCACTTCCGCAGGTGGGTATTGTAGTTGTAAGAATGCTTGATAGAGATCTTGTAGGTGTTTGTCTCTGTCTGAGGGGTTGGAGCAAATTGGTTGTATCGCAGAGCTTGGCTGTAGACAATGGATCGTGTGGTGTGGTGCGGAAGTGAAGAAACAGATTGATAGAGCCAGAAGAGTTCCCAGAATTCACCTACTACACGACAGGCCTAACAAAGAAAATAACAGAATGCCACTAGCCATCACCTTCAGGAGACAGGCCAGTCCTTGCCTACAGACAGCCCCCCAACCTGAAGCGAATACTCACCAGCAACCACATACCACACAACAGAACCACTAACCCAGGAACCTATCCTTGCAACAAAGCCCGTTGCCAACTGTGCCCACATATCTATTCAGGGGACGCCATCACAGGGCCTAATAACATCAGCCACACTATCAGAGGCTCGTTCACCTGTGCGTCCACCAATGTGATATATGCCATCATGTGCCAGCAACGCCCCTCTGCCATGTACATTGGCCAAACTGGACAGTCTCTAAGTAAAAGAATAAATGGACACAAATCAGATGTCAAGAATTATAACATTCATAAGCCAGTCAGAGAACACTTCAATCTCTCTGGTCACGCGATTACAGACATGAAAGTTGCGATATTACAACAGAAAAACTTCAAAACCAGACTCCAGAGAGAGACTGCTGAATTGGAATTCATTTGCAAATTGGATACAATTAACTTAGGCTTGAATAGAGACTGGGAATGGCTAAGTCATTATGCAAGGTAACCTATTTCCCCTACCCCACCCCCATTCCTCAGACGTTCTTGTTAAACTCTGGATTTGTGCTGGAAATGGTCCACCTTGATTATCATACACATTGTAAGGAGAGTGATCACTTTAGATAAGCTATTACCAGCAGGAGAGTGGGGTGGGGGGAGAGAAAACCCTTTGTAGTGATAAACACCCATTTTTTCATGGTTTGTGTGTATAAAAACATCTTCTGTATTTTCCACAGTATGCATCCGATGAAGTGAGCTGTAGCTCAAGAAAGCTTATGCTCAAATAAATTGGTTAGTCTCTAAGGTGCCACAAGTACTCCTTTTCTTTTTGCGAATACAGACTAACATGGCTGTTACTCTGAAACCAATGAAAAAAATGTAAATATTTAGCTCAAAACATAAGAACTGTCCCTTCATACACAACTGTGACAGAAAGCCTCAAAAATGTGAGGAAGAGAATTTAATCTTAGTGGCTAACTAAAGTAAATATATTGGGCCAAGTCTTACCATACATCAAATTCCCTTTTGTGCCACTCCAGCTCTCAAGGAACCAAGCCTTACTGAAGAGTTAGTCTTCAGACAAACTAATGATCACAGCTAGCCTGCAACAGGCTGACTAATTGGCTCTAGCACCTGATTGATTGGAAGGGTCAGCAGAAGCACTTCACGAGTTCCTCAAAGCATTTGCCTGTTGCAATAGTGTCTGTCTGTTCCCAGCCTTGCCTTATTCCATGTAAACTGGTTCCGAGCCCCAGCTTTGGCTCTGATGCTTTGCTCTGGCATTGGACCTCTGACTTCTGTTCAATTACTAGGTATGACCACCCATAACCCAGTCACTGATACAAAAGCTTCTCTGAAGTGGCAGCTGGGGTTTTGCCTTGCACACAAGAATCCTCAGATGGCATAAACTCAGCTGTACTTGTGGCACCTTAGGTCACGAAAGCTTATGCTCAAATAAATTGGTCAGTCTCTAAGGTGCCACAAGTCCTCCTTTTCTTTTTGCGAATACAGACTAACACGGCTGTTACTCTGAAATCTGATAAACTCAGCTGTGTGCCTCCTGCTCTCAAGTTGCATTTATAAAATCAGTGAGAATTGAGTGCTCCTAAGGGACTGTCCATAAATCACTTAACACATCTTATGTGATTTTTTTTAAACTGACCCCACCTCCACCCCCAAAACACTGTAATACTGAAACAAACATGCAAAATTAAAAACCCATCCTCTGCCTAATGGGTTATATAATTCATGGACAGCCCCTAAGAATTTTACCCACTATGGTGTTATACATAATTTTGAAATATACTTATTTGCCCTTGTGCAGCTGAAGTTATAGACTTTTCGGCTAATACTCTTTAATGGTATAATCTATTACTTTAGACCCCAATCCTGTGATGACTTAAATACTTCACTTTAAGCATGCAAATTGTCCTATGAGCTCCAGGAGACTACTCACATTCTTAAAGTTAAGCACATGCATGATTCTTTGCAGGATAAGAGTTTTACTGGATTTATTTTAAAATAAATGTTAGTGTGTAGTTAAAATCTATTTTCAGTTTACAAAAATAAGTATATCACAACATAGGTAGAAACAAGAGCTACCTTATTTAAAAAAATATTTTTGCAAGTAGGACTTTGGGACACAAAGTCAAAAATGCAGAACAGATAGTTCAAGCCTTTTGAGGAATGAAAAAGAATTCCAGCAAAATTGACCCCATATATGTCAAATAATTATTTGTTTTGAGCTAGTGTTTAGAAGACCAGCTGAGACTAGGGCCCCCTAGTGCTTGGCACAGTACAAACATATAGTAAAAGACAGTCCCTGCTCTCCACTGTTTACAATCTAAATAGACCAAACAAAAAAAGAGTGGGAGGGTAAATGGACACAGAAAAGTGAAGTGACTTGCCCAAGGTCACAGAGTGGGTCAGCAGTAGAGAGGGAAACAGGTTCTCCTGACTCCCAGTCCAGTGCTCTGTGCTCCAGACCGTGGTGACTCTCATAAGAGTAAGCTGTCAAAGGCATTGTGAATATAACAAACCCCAGAAAGTTGGGTTGAAAAAATAGATATGTTAACTTATGGAAGCACAGTACCTCAAAAGTTACATGACCTTTTTTGAAAAAAGTTCATTAACTGACATGGTGAAGGGTTCCATCATTAGGTCAGCGGGGAACCTCTTGAAACATGCTGACCTGTTCTCTGGCAACAAAACAGGACTAAAGTCTGGTTTCCCTGGGCTATTTCCTACCACAGTCTGAGCGGGGGGTTCCATAGTCCAAGGCTCCTCTGTCTCCTCAGGGTATACTGTGGATGGTAGTCCTGTCAACTCCTCTCCAGGGTTGGTCTCCTCTGCGGGGCAGGGTGTTGCACAGCACAAGTTCAGCTCTGGAGTCCTGCAGCAGGCTAGAGATATCGGTCTCCTTTCCTAGCTCCCATTCAACTGAGCTGCAGGGCCCTCCCTTTATACCTCTTGCCCCGCCCAGTACTTCCAGTGAGGGAGGCGGTGCAGGTTTGGCTCTGCCCACCAGAGGGATGATAGTGGTCCCTCGCTCTCAAGTCCCGAGGGAGACCACTCCACCACACGACAACTATACTAAGGTGTATACTAATAACTGAACAAACAGCTAAGATAAGAATTTTTTTAAAGAAAAAAATAAACGGGGAAGAGATTGGGTAGTAAATTATGAAGTAACTAACTGAGTTCTAACTGGTACTCTAAAGTTAACACTAGAGTAAAGATAAGCTCAGAGGCGCTGCCAAGTGTTCTGTCTCAAGCTGAAGGTGGTAGAGAAGGAAAGGAGGGGAGGGGGTTCGTCACACCACACTATGTAACCACATGAGGCAGCACGAGACAGGGACAGCGCATGTGTGACCCAACTAGGCATTGCTACTAAAATCTCCAATTCAAGTGTTGGCGCACAGATTCACCTAACATAGAACATCCATAGGGACACTCCTCGAAGAACCTAGGTCTCTGGCATCCACACTGCAGTGTACACACCTGAGTCAAAGTTACCCTATCCCAGAGTGCCTAGTTTCCCCCTGCCCAGTGTCAACACTCTAACCCTACAAACATGTTGCACTGTGGCAAAACTCTACTGCCAACCCTGTTTCCTAACTGTGACGGTGCTATTGATAGGACTCAGGTGTGCATAAGGAGCACATGAGTACATAGACCACATAATTAGCTTCTTTGGTGGCTGTCTCAGTAGAATGACTGCAGTTTGAGAAGGCTTTATATTGAACTATCATCTAATCTGAGAAATGGGCTCTCCACCTCGAGACAGTCACATTGGCAGGAAAATGCCCCTGTGCACTTGTTTTGAGGTTAATTAGGACATCAGTCTAAAGCACTCTCAAACTGTTAAAATGAAACTTGACAATTTGTAATTATTAAAATGGTGTGTGCAAAGTAGGTGGGTTTTTATGGTTGGGTTTTATTTATTCTTCTCTGTTTTGAAGTTTGACATAGAAGAAGTTACTCACCTCGTGCAGTAACGATGGTTCTTCGAGATGTGTGTACCTGTGGGTGCTCCACTTTAGGTGTCGGTGCGTCCCTGCGCCGCAGATCGGAGATTTTCCATAGCAGTGTTCAGTCGGGGTGCACAAGCGCAGAAGTCGTCTTGCAGTGCTGTTTGTGCCGCATGTAGTACAACCCTTCAGTTCCTTCTCAACCATCCTCGGCTGCAGACGGATCTCAGTGGCAGTGTTGCCTCTTCATTTTTTCTCTCTATAGAAAAAGTTAGATTAGTTGTAGTTTAGTAAATTTTGTTTAATTAGCTAGTTAGCTAGTGTTCTTTAATAACATTCTTTTTTAAAAGTTAGATATTTTTTCCACCCTTTCCCCGTTGGGAAACTTTAACAGACACAATGTCCAGTTCGCCCAGGTTTAAATGATGTGACTCTTGCCATGAGGCAATGCCTGTGTCAGACAACCATCCATCATGTGTCCATTTTCTGAGGGATGTGGGTCTCCCCCAAACATGTGCCCACTGCAGTAATCTTAAAGCCAGGGCAAGGCATGACAGAGATCTCTGCCTCAAGATGATTTAAATGGAAAAGTCCCTTCAGCCTCAGGGACCAAAATCAACATGAGCAGATGGTTCCCCAAACAAAACCTCTGCTAATGGGAGTGCTCAATCTTCCAAATCGTCCAGGAAGCGAGCCACAATCTCCCCAAATAGGGAGACTCAGAGAAAAAAAGAGGTCCCCAAAAAGGTTGCGCTCCTCGGTGCTGAGCTCAAGAAGAGTGAGCACCTTTGAGGCTCTGGGCACCTCCGGTATTGTCCCTCTGCAGACCTCAGCAGAGTCCCGCCACCCCGGAACAAAATCGAAATGCTTCTCTTCCACGGCACCGATCACCCCAGTGCGGGACTCGGCACTGAGATCGTTGGAACAGATAATGCCACCCCCACTGGCACCGATTCAGTCATCGGCACTGACAGACAGACCGAAAAAGGCACAGACCATCTCAACAAAGGCACCACCTGCATCTACACCAGCGGAACTGCCGTCACAGAAACAAGTGACACCACAGCAGTTTCGACAGCACGAGGATATAGCGATCACCTCAGTGCCGCAATCACCCTTGCTCGGTACTGAGGGATCTCCAGGCCAAATAACTGAACAGTTATCTGCTTCTCCTGCTCCCCAGCCCATCTCCAAGTGATGAAGAGGAGGAAGTATAGGGGAGCCATTTCTCTTCCCACCACTCTTCACCAACGGACGAAGACCACCATGGGAAGCTGCTAGGACCAAATCTCGCCAATCTTGCGAGATGTAGCAATGGTACTAACAACCCTGGATGTGCCCACTGATGGCCTTCCCCATGCAGTGTCCCTGGGCGGTGTATACGGCTCGATACACTAGGCCCTCGACCCCAGACCAAAGGGAAATTCGTTCTCCACCTTCTCCAAACAGGGAGACACCAGAAACACAGGGGGACAAGGGAGATGAGGAAGAAGAAGGTTCGGAACATACAGACACTTCTCTGGACCACAGCTCATCATCCTCCCCTGACAAGGCAGTCATTCCACTGTCTCCAAGCACAGTGGATGACCTGAAACAATTTCAGGAACTTTTAAAAGAGGTGCAAGAAAACCAGCACAAGCTACTGCACATCTTACAGACATCCACTACCTTCAAAATCTCTCTACCAATCAATGATGCTCTAATGGAACCAGCAGAGAATATCTGGAAGACCCCTACCATCTACCAACAAATGAGCTGACAGAAAGTACTTCGTCCCAGCTAAGGGGATGGACTTTCTCTTCTCTCATCCACAACCCAATTCCCTAGTTGTGGAAGAGGCCAATCAACGCGGCAAACAACCTCAATTCCAGTCCACTCCACAAGACAAAGAACACAAACATTTAGACCTTCTTGGTAGAAAGGTATACTCATCAGTTACACTCCAATTCAGGGTAGCCAATTACTCCGCCCTTCTAGCCAAGTACAATTTCGATAACTACAGTAAGCTGCAAGAAGTCCTTGAGGTCTTACTGTAAGAAAAACGCCCTCAACTCAACGCTATCATGATGGAGGGGAAACTAATTGCCCGTACAGCCCTATAGGCCTCAAAGGACGTAGCGGACGCTGCTGCAAGAACAATGGCCACAGCTATCATAATGTACGGGCTTCGTGGTTGCAGTCATCCGGGATTCCAAAAGAGCTCCAACTCAAGGTGGAGGATCTACCTTTTGATCAAGAGAAACTTTTCTCCACAACGTTCTTCACTCAGTGAAGGCCACTCGGGCCACTCTATGCACTTTAGGCACATACACGCCACCAGACAAATGACGTTGGTATCAACCATGCCAAAAGGGCACAGACACCTCTTTTCATCGCCCACAACAACGGCGCTCTGACCAGAACAAAAATAAGCAATGCTCACAAAGACATAGGGCTCCCCAAACTCAGTCCTCGTCTTCGCAACCATCTACCACCAAACCCCAGTTTTGAAATCTTGGTTGAGGGCATGAACGACCTCCCCCACAATACAGCACTGTTAGATACTCTTACCCAACCTTATGGTCACTGCCTGTGCCCATTCTACCATGCCTGGGCAGCAACAGCAATGGACCAATGGGACTAGAGATTATAAAATCGGGTTACGCCATCCCTTTCCTCTCCCTTCCTCCTACCCTATTCCCTTCCCCGTCCCTCTTCAGGGACCCCTCTCATAAGCACCTTTTACAACAGGGAGTGAACCATCTTCTATAACTGAGTGCAGTGGAACAAGTTCCAACTCAAAACAAAGGGAAGGGCTTTTACTCCCATTATTTTCTCACCAAAAAGAAAAACGGTGGATGGAGATCCATCTTCGACCTTTGGAAGCATAGGCGCCAACCTCTCCTGGCGCTGGTCGGTGCTCACGCCCCCCTGCACCAGCCCCGACTCAACCCTGCCCCACCCGCTCCCACCCCTGTTCTGCCTCCATTCCAACCACTTCACCAAAGTCCCAGCCCCAACTCTGCCCCCTCCCTGCCCCTATTGGATTCCTTCCCCAAATCCTCGCCCCGGTCCTGCCTCTTCCCTGCTTCCTCCCCTGAGCGCGCCGCATTCCCACTCCACCCCACAGCTTGTTACACCACGAAACAGCTGTTTCGTGGCGGCAAGTGCTGGGAGGAGTAGCGGGGACATGGCATGCTCAGGGGAGGAAGCGAAGGTAAGCTGGGATGGGGGGGGGGCGGAGTGGAGAGCTTGGCTGCTGGTGGGTGCAGAGCACCCACTAATTTTTCCCCGTGGGTGCTCCAGCCCCAGAGCCCCCATGGAGTCGGCGCCTATGTTCGGAAATTCAACAAATTTGTGATTCACAGATTCAAAATGGTCACACTGGCCACTATCATCTCAGTGCTGGACAAGGGGGACTGTTTTTCAGCCCTTGACATCCAAGATTCTTATTTTCATATTACCATATATCCAGCTCACAGACGATTTCTACAATTTATGGTGGGCTTCAATCACTATCAGTGCAGAGTACTACTTTTTGGTCTTTCCACTGCCCCTTGAGTTTTTGGGGTGTGCAATGAAGGTGGTTTTGTATGGTTGTTTATTTTTAATTATTTTTGTCTGTTTGTTTTGAAATTTGACATAAAATGTAGGTTTCAAAGGAAAAACATACACCCCAGCCTGGCTGCTGCTGGCTCCAGAGCGACGAAGTGCATCCCCAGCGCTTGTGGTACAGTGTGCTCCAGCACCCCAGGGATCTCTTATCCCTGCCTCTGCCGCACACCGGGAGGCAGGGACACAGGATTCTTCAGGAAGCTGTGGGGAAGCTTTGGGCCTGGCTACCACTCATTGCCCTCATATTGCACATTGCCTGGGTACCCCTGCACACGTAGCCCTAGGGAAGGCGGAGGGGAGGGACAGGAGCAAGGAACAGAGAGCAGAATGGGACCAAGCGGTTGTCCTGCAGGGAAGGGGAGTGACAGAGCTCCCAGCACAGCTTGGCTAGCGGAGAGATGACCCCCAATACCCTGGCAGCTGGGAGCTGCCTCCCTCTTATCAGCTTTGCTCCCTGCTCTGGGGAAACTCTGTACAGCAGTGAGGAAGAGCCAGAGCCACCACTATGGGAGGTTGCAGCAAAGTTTTGGGGTTGGCTCCCACTCACCGCCCTGACAGTGCATGCCCTGCACACAGGGAGGGGCGGGGAAGGGAAGGGAGAGCCTGAGGTATTGGGGGGAGGTCATCCCCCCCAACCGTGCTGAGCTGCGAACTTTGCTGCTCCCCCTTCCTGCAGGTCAGCTGCTTGGCTCCCATTCTGCTCTCTGTCATCCCGCCCCCATCCTCCCTGGGACTACATGTGCAGGGTTGCCCAGGTAGCATGCATTAAAATCTAGCTGCGCTCTTGTGACCAGGAAGCAGCTCTTTGCAAAAAGCTTCTTCTGATCTGTCTCCACTGAAAACCCTGCAAGCTCTCTGATCAGTGGTTTGCAAGCACAGTCAGCAGACAATGGGTTAATTCTGATCTGAGCTGCTGCCATTTGCAAAGGGAGGTGTGGCTTCCATTTGCAATAGAGTGCAATAGACTGCGCCACAGATTGTTGGCATAGAGAGGACAAAGGAAGTTGCCCCAAGGAACTCTGGGATACATCTGGAGCACTTCCAAGACCAGAGACAAGCTGGGGTCACAGGCACACAGGAAAGCAATAGGGCTCTGCCCCTAGATGCCAGCTTAACATGGGCTCAGATCCTCCAGCCCTTTAGGGTCCTGGAATGCTAGGTTTGATCCCTAGGTTAACACAACTGGTGTGTAGACGCAAGGGGGATAGACTTACATTGCTGCGTACACATACCCAGAGCTCTTCTTCCAGCATCACAGCAAAATGCAAGGTTGAACAGATGGTTTAGCAAAAGTAGTTAACACATACTCAAGAATGGCCCGTTAACATCTCTGCAGTTAACTGGCCACCCTACCTCAAATGGTCCCTTACAACATGTGCTAACTACTTATGCTAAACAATCTGATCCACGTTGCATTTTTCTGTGACACTGGAAATACCCTTCCCAGACCTGAAAAAGAGCTCTGTGTGGCTCGAAAGCTTGTCTCTGTCACCAACAAAAATTGGTCCAATAACAAAATATTACCTCACCCACCTTGTTTCTCTAATACAAATTTATGAACATATGGAACTTTAGGAATGGAAAAATGTTAGCAGGCCCAACAATTTCAATTTTACTTTGAAAATCAGAAGGACGAGAATGGTTGGTAGAGACAGCAGAGTGCACCTTCTCAAGGTGAAATGTTTCTGCAGAGTGAATGAGGTTTTATCTGAGACTGACTGGGAACTGGTTCTCTGTGAACTTCCCTCCTCCATTATTTTCCACCTGTTCTTTGATACCTATTCTGGGATAATAGAATGCATGAGTGTGCACAAAACAGTTACTAACCTTTCATAACTGTTGTTCTTAGAGATGTGTTGGATGTGTTCATTCCACTCTTGGCGTATGCACCTTGTGCATGGTCACTGGAAATTTTTTCCTTTGGTGGTACCCATCAGGACAGCTGAGATGCACTCTGCTGCCAGGCACTGGTATAAAGGGCCCAGCTGATCCTGAGCCCTCTCAGTTCCTTCCTTCTGGATAACTCCAATGTAGACGGGTAAGAGGGTGGGTTGTGGAATGGACAGGTGCAACACATCTTGAAGAACAGCCGTTAATGAAAGGCTAGTAATACTTTTTTCTTCTTCGAGTGATTGCACATGTTAAGCCTTATTACTTCAGGTGCAACAGAAAGTCTAGTACATTTTGAATCAAGGCATCAGCAAGACTCCAGTTTGACAAGCCCAGACAGAGAATCACATCCATTTTGACAGGGAGGCAACGCTGTTTGAAGTCTTTCTACTACTTAGTAAAACATAGAAAACTTGCTCTGAGCAAGCCTGCTCCCTAGAATTTAGCCATGGAGCTTCCAGGCCGTTAAATGAAGGGTCTGCAGGTTCACGTGGAGTAGCCAACCTTGGTCTTGGGAGATCAAAGCTGATGTAACTGGAGTGAGATTGGAGTTACCACTGAGAGGTCCAATTGAGTGGAGAACCAATGTTGGAAGGGTCACATTGGGGCTATTAATATAACCTGGGTGTGATCCCACTTGATCTTTAGTAGCACTCTGTGTAGTGTGGGATTGGGGGAAAAGTGCAATAAAACTTTTCTGTCCAAAGGATAGTAGGAAGGCATCGGTGATGGAGCCTGGACTGTGGCCTTGCAGGGAGAAGAATTGATGAAATTTTCTTTTGGACATGTTTGCAAATAGATATACCCAGAGAGTCTCCCTCCCCCTCCTCCCCACTGGAAAATGCATTTAGCTACATCCAGACAGAGAGACACTCATGATGACTCAAAAATGACCTGCTCAGATGGTCTGATAGCTTGTTTTATGTCCCTGGCAGGTAAGAGGTCTCAAGGGTGATGGAATGTGTTTTGCAAAATTCCCACAAGTGAACCATTTCCTGGTTTTATCTCTTCACTGAGATAAAATATCGCTGCGTTATTGTCTGTGAAAACAAACAGTCTCCCCCCACTCCACCCCCGATATGACGCCCTTAGCTCTCTGCTGTTGATGCAAAGTGTGTCCAGATAATGGCAGCTTGGTGAGTAAACTGAGACCAGCCAAATCTAGAGTGGCCTGAGGTGCAGCCTTGCATGTTGTACTACATATCTGCATACAACCTTCCCGGGTGCAATCCAGACCAGTGAGGGGCTGTCTCTCCCGTGACCTGCAACCTTAGGTGCCTCACAATGCTTTGTTCTTGTGGCTCCCATCTGGGCCACTCACAAACAGCATAACATCATACAGGTAACTGAGTCACAGGACCCAGTCCTGTGAGGTGTTTAGTGTGGTAATCACCTTGTAGGATTAGGTCCTTGTTAAAATTTTGGGAATTATTGCCTCAGTGTGCTATTTGTTGCTTATAACAATGAAGCAGATCAACTGCTATATTATTACTGTTTATATATTGTATTATCATAGAGCTTAGGAGTCCTAGTCATGGACTAGGACCCCATTGTTCTAGGCACTGAACAAAACACAAATCAAAAGGATAGTCAATGCCCTAAAGAGCAATCTAACACAAGAGAAAACGATGACTACAGACTGACAGGGGAGCACAAGAAAACAATAAGGCAATATTGGTCAATATGACAAGAAGTGATATCAGTGCACCAATAACCTAACCACTGACAACGTTACCACTGGCAAACAACGGATCTGAAGTGTTGGATCATATTAAAGAAGTTCTGTATTAAAATCACAAATGAGTTTGATTCCCCATAGTTTAAATGCCAGGGTATTACTAATTAAGAGGTCTCTTGGTTTTTGGTACTGTTTCTCTCCCTCTATGTGTGAAACTTGCAAGCTGCTAATTGCGTTAGTACATTCTAAGACAGAGGCTGTTCTCAAAGCAATTCACACAGAGAGAGACTCAAAGCAATACTCTGTAACAACAGAAACAGCACCCAGAGACTCCCCGCCCTTTTGTTGTATTAACAATTGTGATTAAAATAGAGATAGAGGATATATGCGGATGGATGCTTGGTGTGGATAATAACTGAATGATCAGGGAGGTGCCAGCCTAAGAATCCAGTGTCCATCGGCTGAAGAAGGCGTCAAGTGGAAATAACCAGAGGACCTCCCCGGAGGGCAGACTGGAATCCACCCAACAGCCTCAAGAATGGGAGAACCAAAGAACAAGATAACATCTAGCAGCACGGAGCCATCAGGAATGTGCTATCTGCTGATTGATTCAGCAACAGCATGATGAAGCAATTCCCATAGACTGGCATAAGAAGAAACTCCTATAAAAATGGACTCTAGAAAGTGAGAACTTTGGGGTCTGATTCTGCAAACCAACTTCCAGGAGCATCAGATGAACATCTGCCAAGGCCCTGCTCCCTCCTCATGTCCAGGCCACCTGGCCAGTGGCTTGGCATGAGCAACTCTAAGGCTGGTAACTATGATAACAACCTTGCAGAACCTGTGTGTGTACGAATGAATGTGTGAATAAATATGAGATTGAATGGAATGTCATAGCTATAACTAGCTGCTTACTATGATTCTTTCTGTATTCACAATAAATGTGGTATTTTGCCTTTTCCTCTTTAATAAGATCCTGCTGGTTTTTAATTTATTGGTATAACAGAAGGAAGGTAATGCTTTGAATGTTTTAAGGGGAGCTCTTCCCAAGTGAGAGGGATAGCATGGGAGAAAGCAGAAAAATTTTTGTTTGAAAATATAACAAGTGGGTGATGGAGACAGGCATCATTGGCCAATTGGAAACAGGAATCAACATTTTGATCATGAATGAGAGATGATAGATAAGATGGGGATAGTCTGCAAAGGGCCTTGAAAGTGAAGACAAGCAATTTCTGTTTGATGCAATAGAGAAAGGGGAGCCAATGGAGGGATGAAAAAAGAGGGGTGATATGGTCACAGCAACAGGCTGGGGAAGTGAGCTTACATAGCAGCATTCTGAATGTGTATGATCAGGGCAAGAACGTATTAGTCAATGCCAGAGAAAAGGAAGTTACAGTAACCAAGATGCAAGATGAGAGTTTTAACTGTGTGGATGGATAGAAAAGGCCATATCTTAAAGATGTTATGCAGAAAGAATCAGCAAAACATACACATAGCCTATATGTGGGAGCCTAAAGAGGGGTATGAGTCGAAGGGTTACAGGCCTGAGTGGCAGGCAGGGAGAAACAGGCCCAGTTTGATTTGGACAGAAGGAGACAGATCTATAGTAGAGAGGTAAATCTTTGAGTAATCAGTACAGAGATCAGTGTTGAAATTGTATTTGTGGATGAGATATCCAGAAGGAGACCAAGGGCAGAGTTCTGTGGAACCAGCATAGAAAGTTGGAAGTGGGATGAAGAGGATCCTGCAATGGACATGCTCAAGGAACAATTATAGGAGCTAGGAGGAAACCCAAGAGAGGACAGTAAAGGAAGCCAAGAGAGGTCCTGATTTCAAGAATAGCATGGTGTGACACTGCACCCCATATTCTTCATAGTTGTATGATTATGATATAATTATGATGTATTTGTACAAGATATGTCTTGTCAAGCGTCTATGGAAAAGTTATGATTTGCTGAATATGATTATCCTAGTTGTATGCATGTATCATCGCAGGGGTGAGCAAACTATGGCCCAGGCACCACATCCGGCCCTTCAGACATTTTAATCTGGCTCTCAAGCTCCCACCAGGGACCAGAGTCTGGGACTTGCCCTGCTCTGGCACTCCAGTCAGGGAACGGGGTCGGGGGCTTGCCCCGCTCCGTGCATACCGTGGATCCGCCTGGCTCCTGGAAGCAGTGGCATGTCCCCCGTCCGGCTCCTACATGTAGGGGCAGCCAAGGGGCTCCATATGTTACCCCCGCCCCAAGTGCTGCCCCTAGGGGGACACGCCGCTGCTTCTGGGAGCTGCTTGAGGTAAGCACCCCCCAGAGTCTGCACCTCTGACCCCCTCTCACACCTCAACCCCCTGCCCCAGCCCCGATCCCCCTCCTGCCCTCCGAACCCCTTGGTCCCAGCCCAGAGCACCCTCCTGCACCCCCAAACCCTCATCACCAGCCCCACCCCAGAGCCCACACCCTCAGCTGGAGCCCTCACACCCCTCCCCCCCATGCTGCACCCCAGCCCCCTGCCCCAGCCCGGAGCCCCTTCCCACATGAGAACTCCTCATTTCTGGACTCACCACAGAGCCCACACCCCATACCAGAGCCCTCACCCCCTCCCAGACCCCAACCCTCAATTTCGTGAACATTCATGGCCCACCATACAATTTCCATACCCAGATGTGGCCCTCGGACCACAAAGTTTGCCCACCCCGATGTATCATTTTTGTATCTGTTTGAAGTTTGAAATACAGATACCTAGTCAATATTCCTAATGTGCTTACTCTGGGAACACCCGCAGCTAGCCTTTCAGGTACAACAATGAAGAAGCCAAACAATGCTGATGGCCCACCAGCAAAGACAATGGACTATGGAAGAGTTTAACCTTCCTGTAAATGTTTCAGCAAGCTTGTAAGTAATGGCTGGTATTACTTAGCAAGGGCATGTGACCAGACCACATGACACTAAACTCCATTTTGGTATCTGTATTTTCCCACAACCTAGACTGGGAACTTAGCTTGGAACAAAGGGTTCCCACCATATGGTAAAGCTATATAAGGTGGGGTATGAAGCATCTAGGAGCCTCACTCCCCACACAAGGAAACTCCTGGAAATAGCAGAGAAACAAAGACTGAACTGGGGGAAGTGCTGGTCCCAGGCTAAAGGGATTTCTAGCCTATGTATGGAAACTCTGAGGACTGCTTGTGTAACGTTACACTCCATATTCTTTATGAAAATATGCTTATGATATGGATATGACATAACAGAAATATACTTTATGCAAGATGGCTCATGTAAGTGATCATTGAAAAGGTTATGATTTACTGAATGTGATTATCCAATCTGTATGCCTCTATCGTTTCTGTATCTGAAGTTAGAAATATTCACCATGTATCTGTATTTCAAATATGCTACATTGGGTGTCACCCACAACTAGTCCTTCAGATACAATAATGGAAAATCCAGACAGGGCTGATGGCCCATTAACAAAGACAATGGACTGTGAAAGAGTGTAGTCTTCTTGTGGATGCTCCAGACAACATAAAAGTAATGGCTGCCACAGCCCTGCAGAGACATGGGTCTGGGTCACCTGGTACTGGACCCATCCCTTGGAATGCTAGTGTTTTCCACTGGAAGACAAAGGGTTCCTACCCTACACAAAAGGTATATAAGGCAGGGGAGTGACATCATCAGGGTTCTCCTCAGCCTCCCCACTGAAAGAGACACTGAAAGACATCTGGAAGCAAGAACTGAATTGACGGGAGAAGGGTTGAACTCAGGCTGGGAGGGTGTCCAGTCTGTGAGTGGAAATACCTGAAGTCTCAAGCTGCAGGTCAGTGAAGCTGCCTTTCAAGACTTTCTGTAATCTACCTGTGACAATATTTAGGGTGAGAAATTACCTGTTTCTTCAGTGAATCAGCATAGTTTGCATGTTTTGTTTTATTTACTTAGTAATCGGATACCTTTATTTGCTTAATAATCTGCTTTGTTCTGTTTGCTCTCTTATACTCTACTCTTTCTAGTTATTAAAACTTGTTTTTTGTTTATCCAGTTGTGCAAATCATAATGGGGGGGAAAGAGGCTGTGCATACCTTCCTCCACATTGAGGAAGGGGGCAGATTTCACAATATACCTTTGGGTCTGCACTCCAAGGGAAGTGGGCACTTGAGTGCTCAGATTAAGTCCCTTAAGATAAGTCTTCCCAGAGCTGATCTCAGTGTCTGTGTCTTTCTGCAGCAGGGTGTGGTCCCGCCTGTGTGCACTAGAGGAGGCTTAAGAGCCTGGCTCAGCAAGACAGGTTAAAAGGGGCAGAATAGGCGGGCTCAGTGGTCTCTCAGCACATCAGGTGGCATCGTAAAGGGGGCAACCGTCACACCTTGTATCATCAGTCAGGGTGAAAAACTGCTAATTCATATCCAATCTATCTAGTATGTTAGGCTTAGTTTGTGGTTTTGTTTATTTATGAGATAATCTGCTTTGATCTGTTTGCTATCACTTATAATCACTTAAAAACTATCTTTCTGTCATTAATAAACTTGTTTTATGCTTTATCTAAACCAGTGTGCCTTTGAGTGAAGTGTCTGGGGAAAAATCTCAGCTTGGCTAACACAAGCCAGTTGTGCATACCTTTCCCACATTGAGGGGAAAGTGAACATATTAATGAGCTTAATTTGTACAGATCCCTGTGCAGTATAAAACAGTAATTCTGGGGTTTATACTCCAGCAAGAGTGCAAGGTGGGAGGAGCTGGGAAATTGGCTGTTGTCTCCTCCTTTGACTGGTATAGATAAAGCACTCAGGTAGCTAGTTTGGGTGTGTGGTGCCTGTAGCCAGACAGCCAGCCCCCCCCCCCCCAGACCAGCATTGCTGGAAACACAGGAGGAAGCCGGAACAGGGCACTTAACATATATTCCAGCACAGCCTTTGAAGCTGTGAAAGCACAGGTGTGCTGCTACAATGTGCCTCTGGGAGCAGATACAACGATTAAGCTCACAGCAGGCAGAGGCCCTGTGACAGACATGGCTCTTAGCCCCTACTAAATAGCGTGATGCACACACACCAACATCCTAGTTGGGAAAATATTTACCCTGATAAAAGAAATGTCCAGTAGTCAACACTTATTGTTTCTCTCCCTTGCAAGTGTAAACTACTCTTGCGAAAGCTGGCGTCACCCAGACAGACCAGCCTCAATTTGGCATAAGAAAGGAGAAAGAAAATAAAGGAGTACAGAGGTATAAGTAGGGGACCTACAGCACCATGATTTTTGAGTGCTTTTCACTATCTATCTGCTGGTCAGATAAGTGACAGCCTCCCAAGGCTTCTGCAGCTAAGAGGGTCCCTACGCCTTGTCCCTTATTCGTCTTTCCGCGGAATTGAGTGACCGATCCTGGCTTGGCACCGCTGGAATCGAGAGATGCAAGGAGGGTAAGAAGCACCCACACCTGATCTCCTATCTTTAGTGTACACATATTTTGAAATAGAGCTCTATACTTTGTTTTCTTTCTTTGGGATTGTGGCTTCAGTTTTGTAACTTGTTTGTATGTGTAACATCTCTACATTTAAATAAGTAGGCACTAGCAATTTTGTAACCATATGATTAGAATCTAGCTTAATAAATTTTGGTAACCATTTGTGCATAAGCCTGACTTGTTTTCTCTGGTTTACTGTAAAGCAGCCAACACAATTAAAGAACCTCAGCCGTTTTGGCTCTAAAGCCTGGCCATTAGGTGAGAGTACTAAGAGCCTAGCGTTGAGTTGTGCCGCCTCCACGGGGCAAACTCTTGGGGCACCTGTCAGTCAATCCTGGCTGCCCGCTGCGAAGGAGCTCTGAGCTCTAGCAGTTAAAGTCACGGGTGTGGAGAGGCTCTTAGTGCTGCCATTGGGGCACCTGTCAGTCAGTATTGACTGCCCGCTGCGAAGGAGCTCTGAGCTCTAGCAGTTAAAGTCACGGGTGGTTAGGACCTTGGGGCATCCGTCAGCCTAGCCCGGGCTGCCCGCCGCGAAGGGACAGTGCGTCCTAGCGGTTAAAGTCATGGATGGTATAAACGGGCATAGCTGGCACCTCACCAAACATCCTTGGCCGTCGGCTAACAGTGCCTCCTGCTGTCATGCTGGGTGATAATAGGGCCTGGAGAGGCTGAATCGCCAGCAAAGCAGTGTGAGCAGGACCAGCCCATCTGGCTGATTAGAGGGGCACAGCGGTTCCCACGGCTCCCAGACTGCACCCCAGGTATGACAACCCATCACACTTGGTTGATAATGTCAAAGGTAATTGACAGGTCAAGGAGGACAGGGATGGAGTACTGGTACTGAGCTCTGGCTCAGAGTAGGCCATTAAAAGCTTTGGTGAGAAGTGGTTTCAGTGGAGTCCAACGGGTGGAAGCCAGACTGAGTGGAACTGGAGAGGAAATTCACAATGTAATCATAGACAATACATGCAAAGATGAAGGCAAATTGGGAGCCATAATTGGAGAGACAAGTGAGGTCAAGGATTTTTTTTTTAAGATGATAAAGGTTAAAGCATGCTAATACTGTGAAGGGAAAGAACCAGGAAGAGAATTTAAGGACGAGTGCAAGGAATGGGAGAAGTGAGTGCGAGAGACATCAGGAGATGAAATGGCATCACTGAGGCAAGTAGAAGGGTTAGAGAAAGAAAGCAGATGAAAAACGTATGTGTCTGTGACAGCAGAGAAAAAGATTTGAAGGAGAGGAAGAGAAGCAAGCTGAGGTGAGGGGGAAGGTCAAATTGTAATATGTCAATATTCTCTTGGCAAAACTGGCAAGGTCCTTTCCATACTATCAGTTTCTGTGGTCTCGCCAATGGATGGAGAGTAGTATGGGGAAAAGTCAGTATAGGGTGTATTGTTTAGGAACAGTTTTAATTCTGTATGTCCTCTGTTTCTAACATCTGTGGGTTTTTTTTGCAATGTACATGAAATGTAGTATCTTTTGTATGTAGGCCAAAAATCTTCAAACCTGAGTACTTAAAGTTAAGCACCTACACCCATGTTTTCAAAGTGGCCTGATTTTTAGAAGTTGAATACCAACAAATATTCGTTGCACTGTTTTAGTACTGTATCCAAGTGTCACTGTGTCTCAGTGGGTCACAGCTGAGGATGCCAAATTCAGGAAAAACTGCTGAGAAATAGGACAGACTCACCCCAAACTGGTGGTTTTTCTGTCATTAGATTATACCAAGACAGAAACAAAAGTAAATTTCCATCTTAGCACACTTGTTAACAAGAAGTCAAAGATGCAGTCTCCTTTGGCTTTACAGCCCTTGTCTCATCACCCAGACACCAGCCTCTATGATGAGTGGTTACTGAAAACCAGTTTCATCATAGATGGGGTTCTTCTAATCCCAAGAGATCAACCACATAACCAGGTCAATATATAACCCAAATCTTACCCAATAAGATACATTATATCTTATAATATATATAACCCAAATCTTACCCAATTGGCTGATGCCAATCCTTTAGTAACTAAAGCTAAAAGTTTAATAATAAAAGGAGAGTTAATAATGGTTAACAGATCATATACATACAAATAATTGCAAAGTCCTTATAATCAGCTTTGTAGCAGTGATGGAATAGACTGCTGGCTTACAAAGTCTCCCTGGTACCTTCCAAAAAGGTTGGAAGGTCCTCAGCCCATAGTTCAAAATGCTCCTTTTAGTTGTAAATCCACAGTCCAGTGAATCGGACAGGAAAGAGGCAAAATGGAGATATCTCAGTGGTCTTTTATATCCTCTGCCATGTGCATGGAATTTTAAGAACATAACAACGGCCATACTGGGTCAGACCAAAGGTCCATCTAGCCCAGTATCTTGTCTACCGACAGTGGCCAATGCCAGGTGCCCCAGAGGGAGTGAACCTAACAGGTAACGATCTACTGAGCTCTCTCGTGCCATCCATCTCCACCCTCTGACAAACAGAGGCTCGGGACACCATTCCTTACCCATCCTAGCGAATAGCCGTTAATGGACTTAACCTCCATGAATTTATCCAGTTCTCTTTTAAACCCTGTTATAGCCCTAGCCTTCACAACCTCCTCAGGCAAGGAATTCCACAGGTTGACTGTGCGTTGAGTGAAGAAGAACTTCCTTTTATTTGTTTTAAACCTGCTGTCCATTAATTTAATTTGGTGGCCCCATGTTCTTATATTATGGGAACAAGTAAATAACTTTTCCTTATTCACTTTCTCTACACCACTCATGATTTTATATACCTCTATCATATCCCCCCTTAGTCTCCTCTTTTCCAAGCTGTCTCAAACAAAGCTCACAGCCTCTGTTTGTGGAAAGTTACTGACCCAACATGGAGTCCAGGCTCACATGAACATATCACATGTCCTTGCATGCTTTGATGACACACAGGGGTAGCCATTACCCATATTCTTGCTGAGGTAGCCAAAGGAAGGCTTACTGGGTGGGATAAAGAAAAGGAGTACTTGTGGTGCCACAAGTACTCCTTTTCTTTTTGCGGATACAGACTAACACAGCTGCTACTCTGAAATAGGTGGGATGAGTTTCTTCTATGGCCCATTGTTATCCTTAATGGGCCATCAACACACAGCTGTCTATGCAAGCCTCCTTCAAAGAGGATTGCATTGAGCTCTCCAGGATGGAGGCTCTAACAACTTTTCCACTGGCCTTCACCAGGCCACGGTGCAATGCAGTCTGAAGGCCCAACCTCTCCTAATTTTCCCCACACCAAAGTAAACAATGCAGGCTGAATCCTAGAAGAAAAGGCTCCTGTCCCATCTACATGCTGCTCTACTGTCAGCAATGTGATGGGTTGGTACCCAATACCAATGGTTTTCTGTGCCGAATGCCAAGACACATTAAGAGGCGCTAGAGCTGCCAGTGCAGCCTGGATGGTGCAGAGCAAATGATCCCAGTCAGTGGTGGCACATGAGGCACATATTACAAAATAATTATTTGTATCCCTAGCAAATATATAATTTAATAACTATTCCAAGCTTACCTTTTTATAGTAAAGAAGCAGCAGACCAACCCAGAAGCCGGAGCCATCACTGACTGTTGGCTCCTCCTGCAGTTACACAGGGCCCACCCCATGGGGTAGGGCAGGAGCAGCACAGGGCCCAAGCCCCCCTCCACAGTCTGGGTTTAACTGCTGCAATCCTCTCTCCAGACCCCACTGCGGTTAGCACAGCACCACCCTGAGGAAGAAGCCGAGGGCCCAGGGTGTGATAAGTTGCCAGGGTAACAAACCAGTTTCGTGAGGCAGGCTTACCAGCCTCACCCAGCGCGACCTTCTGCCAACGGTCTGGCCTTGCCGTTCCCCAGGGGTGCCCCAGAGTTGTGACACTTGCACCAAATCCCAGACTGCCCTTCCCTCTGGGTAGGTCTGTCACCTCACTGACAGCGCATCTGCCCAGCGCCCCCGGGCTCAGGGGCCGCCCCGAGGGGAGCCCGCGCTCCGCAGCGCAAGCCACGGAACCAAACCGGGGCAGCTTCCTCGCGGCCCCCCGACCCGACCCGACCCACGCGGGAGCGGGCGTCAGGAAGTAGATTTATGACACGCTCGCTCCTCTGGTGACGGCGGCACCGTTACCCTGGCCTGGGCGGAGGTGGAGAGACGCCCGCGGGGACTGGACCTTGCTGCCAGCAGCGGGGACGAAACGCGCGAGCTGCGCGCTCCCCGCGTGTTCCCCGCGCGGCACCTGCCCCGGCTCCTCCCCCCTGCGGTGACAACGGCTACCGGTCCCGCGGTGACGTCAGCCAGTGCCTGGCAAAGGGAGCCGCTGTGCGCGCGGAACCCCCCCCCCCGGAGCGCCGCGCCCTCGCCCCGCCCCCTCCCAGCCCGCACCCAGCAACCGCCACCGAGCCATGGCGAGTGCGGGCTCTCCGCGGCAGCAGCAGGGCGCAGAGGCGGGCGGCGGCTGGGAGGTACCCGGGGCTCGGAGCGCGGCGGCTGGGAGGTTCCAGCAGCAGCCCCCGGAGACAGCGGCCGGAGATGAGGAGCCGGAGCAGGTGTCAGGCGGGGCCGGGTCCGCGCTGCTGGGGGAGACCGGGCTGGCGCTGGGCGGCTGCATCGCGGCTGCTCTGAGCTGGGAGAGGCCGCTCCGCAGCCTGGGCGGGTTCGTCTGCGCCAACCTGCTGTTCTGGTGAGAGAGCCCCGCCGGGCGCTGGGGCACCTGGGAGCGATGCCCCCCCCCGCCAGTCCCCCCCCCCCCGGCATGGAAGAGAGCTGCTCCCCCTCTGCGACCCTAGACCCAACACACCCCGCTCCCCTGCAGACCTTCCCCAGGCGCAGTGCCCCCTGTCTTCCGTTCTCTATGGGAGAGACCCCCCAAGTCCCCTATCTCTATGAGGGCAGGGTTACCCCCAGGCACCTCCTGCCCTTATTCTCCTCCCACCCCATGGGGACAGTCTCTCCCCCTCCATTCCTCTCCCCAGTACGCCTTATTCTCTCCCCCTTCCCCCGCAGGGGAGACACCCCACTCTGCCCCTCCTGCCCTTGGGAGAGACCCCAGCCTTGCCTTAATATCTTCATAATATCCAAGAGAGAGATCCCTCAGCACTTTGTTCCCTTCCTCTCCCCACTTTCTGTCCAGCATCCAGAGCTGGACAGTGTTTCCTCCCGGTACTTGTTTTCATCATTTTTGTCCTTTCCCTTCCCCACCAACAAATCCATGCTATGGCCCATCGCCTATGGGGATTACACTCACCCAGGCACCAAATATCATCTTCTGGGTTTGAGATACAGGGGACACATGAATTCTGACATGTTTTAGGGAGGGGAGTGAAGCGCATGAAATTAGACCCCAATTGGGAAATGAGCTCTGCACTGGTACAGTGGTCCACTGATGTGGAGTTGGTAGCAAGGGGAGTGAGGCCATAGCCATAAAGTTAAGCATTTGTGTGTTTTGCAGAATCAGTAGCCTTATTTAAAAGCTCTTTGCAGGATGAGGGCTCTCTGTATTTTGTGTCTTGTGCAGCAGCAAGCATATTGTCTGTGCTTGACTCAGTCTTTTCTAGTTGGTTTAGGTCAACTTTGTGTATAAGCAAGGAAGATTTATAACTGAAATAGGCATGTTTGCATTGTGTTGCAAAACCACCCCGCACGCTCCCCCCCAAAAAAAATCTTCGTAATTTATTCCTATAGGAATATTCTACACTTTTCTATTCATGTTTCAGTTCATCTTTGATCCATGGTTCTGGCAGTGCATAAAAAAATCCCCACATCCATCACCAGATCTTATATGTATTCTTCTGTGTTCATACATTCAGCATGGTATGTATACATAAATTTCAGGGCTGATTCTTTTAATACAAATGAGAATAGGGCACCAGATTATGTTTTCTCCCATAGGATTGCCCTCTTTCCTCTTCAGTAAGCATGTAAGAGACAAAGAAAAAAAACAGGTAGATTATTGACAACTACTTTCAGTGCTGTATGACCTTGGAAATGTTCATTTTTTAAATAGTATGTGGTCCAAATCATAAGGAAAGAACTTGAGTATTAAGTATCACACTACACAGGAAAATATTCTGTTGTATACAAAAATATAGGCCTGTGCTCTTTAATTAAAATGAGTGTGGTGTCATTTGCTAATTTGAAAGGAGAGAAATGTTCTAGTGCCAAGGCTAGACTAAAGGGTTCTTTCCTGGCTTACGAGATAGGTGATACGTAACTGAGTTGAAGCCCAAACACTCCCAATTCATAACATAACATTGCTATACTTGCTATAGCAGGTAAATCTCTTGAATTAAGAAAATAATTATAGAGTTGTGCCATCATTTTCTAGGTCTGTCAGATCCAGTTTCTGCAACAATGGTTGCTTACAATCCAGAAGGGCCATAATGCCTTATTGATCTGTTTTTAACCAAGCTGGGTAATAAAAGATGAAGGGTAGTATTCGGAATAGCACTAAAGCTGGTTAGGTTATAAGATAATTGTATTAAATTCTGCATTTCAGGTAGAGATGGTTGCATTTGTTTAGGGCATCCCAGAGTTTCCCATTTGTCATTCAGTTTGAGCATAATTGAGCATAAGGAATAGTTAGTTAGGCTAAGGACGTTTGGTCTGACCAGATCTGAGTTGAGCCTGTGCATTTGTAGATGGGTGCAACGATTGTTACCTCTGCTCCTTTAATTAAAAAAAAAAAATCTGTTGTACTCATGTATACTGTTGGTTTTGATTGTCATATTGGTGGCTCGCATTCTACTATATGTCTACTTTTATTTAAGTGAAATGGTTCTGTCAGAATTTCTAGTTCATGCTACATTCCTAGTGCCAGAGAGAGCCAGGATGAAGAAAACCTGGCTTTCGCTGCAGACCAGTGCTTCTTGGGCTTCATCTTATTGTGCAGGGGGAAATGAGGAGTGGGGGTAAACTAGGAAAGATTCAGGGGTGTGAATGGTAGTTAGTAGAACTATATAATCCGTGGTTAAAGTAGATTGGAACAGGAGGGGGATCTCTCACTTCATCAGCCAAAGGGGTGAGTGGGAAATCTGTAGCCACACCAGCCCAGATGGGGGTGGAGAGGAAGCTGTGGGGCAGCAGTCAGGGAGAATAGTGGGAGCTCTCTGTCTAGTTCTAGCAGACAATGCTGTGCTTCTCCCACCTGTCCTTAACCTCTGTGTGTCATCACACATTTTATACCTGGATGGAAGGAGTGTGCAGGCAGAGATTGGAAGCAATTGCAGCTCAACTACCATTCTGTTGCCTAGGGGTAAAATCCCCCCTCCCATTCTTGACCATAATAACCCCCTGAGAAAGTATGTTCCCTCTGACTTTGTACAGGGGAGAAGATTTTAGTACTTATTGTTTAGATTGTGGCCTTCTTTTTGTAAACTCCTGGTAGTTTGACCAATTCTTATCTCTATTTTTTTAAAACTCCATTCTCAGTTTAAATACATCTAATGGATCACCTTGGACTCAAAGTCTTCTCTAGTAAGATTTAACTCAGCTACTTTTCTGATTGTGAATAGTGAAATGTGTACTAAGAACCACCTCCAGTAGGCCATCCTGTACCTTGAAACTGCTTTAAAGTATATCTAGGAGTTCTTGTGGAGGTTTTCTTGAGTTCTACTTAAAGACTATCTTGAAGGCATCAATCCTGCAAACACTGATGCATATGTTTAACTGTCCTACTGTGAGCTGTCAATAAAATTTTAAAAACTCTACTATATACAAAATGTAGATTGTGTAAATACAAATTTTACAAAACCTAAGCTCTTTAGACAATTCCCTTGATTTAAATAAATAAATAAATTAAATAAAACCACATGGGCATTGCAACATTGTGCCTAGAACATGAGTAGAAAGAGAAAACTGATTAAAAAAAAAAAGACAAAACTGGCTCCTCTGATTTCATTGTTTGTTTATTGTACTTTACTCAACTTTAACAGCATTCAGAAATTGAATATTAATCTGAAAGTATTTTAAAATTGAATGTGTTTTTATAAGTCAGGATTTAAAAATATTTTTAAAATATTTGTATTACAGTAGCATCTGCAAATCTCAACCAGTATTCAGATCCCATTTTGCTGCCCCAAAGAATTTACAAACTAAACAATCAAGACAAAGAGTGGGAGAAAGGAAGTGTCATCCTGATTTTACAAGTACGGAACTGAGATGTTGAGGAGAGAGACTTTCCCAAGATCATATAGGAAGCCTGTGGTGGCACTGGGAGTTGAACCCAGATCTGCCAATTCCCAGTCCAGTGTCTTAATCACAAGACCTTCCTTCTCAGTGTCCCTTCAAACTCAGGTTTTTTTCTAGGATGAATATCTGCTTCTGTCATCCTGAAAAGGATGTGATAATACCCTTTATGCAAGAAGGTGATCAAAATTAAAACTAGTACTTTATCTTAAATATGACTTTAATAATAATATTGCTACTTTTCACTTCTATTCTGTCCCTTTATCACATCATCCTAACTTTTTGGCTGAGATTGGGGTGAATAGTTTACTTATAATAAAAGTCTTTTGGGGGATTACAGATATATCATGTGTTTGTAGAAAAATAGATTAAGTGGAGCAACTTCTACTCCACTGACTTCAATAGAGTTTCATGGGATGTAAGTTAATGAAGAATTGAGGATTTTCATATAATAACCTCTATATTCCTTTTCTGGTAAGAATAATACTGCATGACTGTTGTATTTCTTAAGTATTGTCTATTTCACTTGATGTCTTCAAATCCGGTAGTATACAGTTCATATAAAACTGAATTTCCATCCTAATATAATTTCACATTTATCAAAATTGGTAACTTTTTTCTGAATAAGCTTGCATTGTTCCTCAGTGTAGGCAGCATACACAATCTTTACATAGTATTCAAGATTTGATATTCTCACCCAAATATCTTGCACCTATGATTAAAAGCAGGCACAGAACCAAACCCATGAGGTAGCCAACAAATAACTTTTGTCTTAAGAAATTAGTATATCCTGTAACTGCTATCGAACATGCTACCTCTTAACTTACCCTCACTTTCTTGATCAGTAATCTTCAGTTTGGGACTTGCTCAAAAAATCTTTAGTATATTATCCAATTGTTGTGTTTTGTTTCCATTTTTTCTATCCATGCATATACAGTAGCATAATTTACAAGTGTAAATGGAATTACATTGTCACATTCAAAAGTTGTTGCCATTTAGAAACACTGCTCATGCAGTAAGGCTAAAATTGTTTGTAGCAGTTAGTTTAGCCTCTGCAAATATGCATACTTTTGTTATACATTTTAAGGGGGAAAGAATGATTCTGTATAGCTGTGTGTGTATAAAAAGTCTTCGCTACATTGTTTTTGTGTATTTGTGTGTGTGTAAAATATATCATATTGCTGCAATTACAGCTTACATTACCTAGAGACATGAGAGATAAGGATTTATATGGTTTTATAATCTGCTGTGGGATAAAGTGATCTGCTTCAATGTGACTTTGTGTACTACTCAGAGATGAGCAAGAGTCTATGAAAGTTGTTGATAGTAACACTACATTAAACACTAATTGACATGAGGAAGGATATCTGCATTTACACAGCTTTTATATTGTACAGGTTGGACGGGGGGTGAGCTGGCTAGACTTATCAAGAAAAAACAAGTGTAATCTTGTTTTGTAGTGCTTTGATTTTCTTTTTGGTCATTATGTGAAGTCTCTTTGTTCACAGAACCATAGAATCATAGAACATCAGGGTTGGAAGGGACCTCAGGAGGTCATCTAGTCCAACCCTCCTGCTCAAAGCAGGACTGATTCCCAATTAAATCATCCCAGCCAGGGCTTTGTCAAGCCTGACCTTAAAAACTTCTAAGGAAGGAGATTCCACCACCTCCCTAGGTAATGCATTCCAGTGTTTCACCACCCTCCTAGTGAAAAAGTTTTTCCTACTATCCAACCTAAATCTCCCCCGCTGCAACTTGAGACCATTACTCCTTGTTCTGTCATCTGCTACCACTGAGAACAGTCTAGAGCCATCCTCTTTGGAACCCCCTTTCAGGTAGTTGAAAGCAACTATCAAATCCCCCCCTCATTCTTCTCTTCCGTAGACTAAATATCCCCAGTTCCCTCAGCCTCTCCTCATAAGTCATGTGTTCCAGTCCCCTAATCATTTTTGTTGCCCTCCACTGGACTCTTTCCAGTTTTTCCACATCCTTCTTGTAGTGTGGGGCCCAAAACTGGACACAGTACTCCAGATGAGGCCTCACCAGTGTCGAATAGAGGGGAACGATCACGTCCCTCGATCTGCTGGCAATGCCCCTACTTATACATCCCAAAATGCCATTGGTCTTCTTGGCAACAAGGGCACACTGTTGACTCATATCCAGCTTCTCGTCCACTGTAACCCATACGTCCTTTTCTGCAGAACTGCTAGTCATTCGGTCCCTAGTCTGTAGCGGTGCATTGGATTCTTCCATCCTAAGTGCAGGACTCTGCACTTGTCGAACCTCATCAGATTTCTTTTGGCCCAATCCTCCAATTTGTCTAGGTCCCTCTGTATCCTATCCCTACCCTGCAGCGTATCTACCTCTCCTCCCAGTTTAGTGTCATCCGCAAACTTGCTGAGGGTGCAATCCACACCATCCTCCAGATCATTTATGAAGATATTGAACAAAACCGGCCCCAGGACCGACCCTTGGGGCACTCCACTTGATACCGGCTGCCAACTAGACATGGAGCCATTGGTCACTACCCGTTGAGCCCGACAATCTAGCCAGCTTTCTATCCACCTTATAGTCCATTCATCCAGCCCATACTTCTTTAACTTGCTGGCAAGAATACTTTGGGAGACAGTGTCAAAAGCTTTGGTAAAGTCAAGGAACAACACGTCCACTGCTTTCCCTTCATCCACAGAGCCAGTTATCTCGTCATAGAAGGCAATTAGATTAGTCAGGCATGACTTGCCCTTGGTGAATCCATGCTGACTGTTCCTGATCACTTTCCTCTCCTCTAAGTGCTTCCGAATTGATTCCTTGAGGACCTGCTCCATGATTTTTCGAGGGACTGAGGTGAGGCTGACTGGCCTGTAGTTCTCAGGATCCTCCTCCTTCCCTTTTTTAAAGATGGGCACTACATTAGCCTTTTTCCAGTCGTCCGGGACTTCCCCGGATCGCCATGAGTTTTCAAAGATAATGGCCAATGGCTCTGCAATCACATCCGCCAACTCCTTTAGCACTCTCGGATGCGACGCATCCAGCCCCATGGACTTGTGCACGTCCAGCTTTTCTAAATAGTCCCGAACCACTTCTTTCCCCACAGAGGGCTGGTCACCTCCTCCGCATGCTGTGCTGCCCAGTGCAGCAGTCTGGGAGCTGACCTTGTTCGTGAAGACAGGCAAAAAAAGCATTGAGTACATTAGCTTTTTTTCATCTCTTGAAAGAGTGCAGTGACAGAAATATCAGAAGAGGAAGCAGCAATTTGTCATCCATCTGAAGTGGCTGGCTGTATGCATGGAGACTGTGCTAAGAAAGTTTTTTGCCTGATACCATGAAATCAAACTTACACCTGTGGGAATTCTGCAGCACTGCGCATGTGCAGAATTCATGTCCCTCATAGAAAAAACAGCTGGAGAGGCACTGCAGTTATACCTTTTGCTCACCAGGGGCTGCTATAGCACCAGGACAGACGGCAGCCTGCTCATGGGCTGGCTCAGTCTGCTGTGGAGCAGAAGGGGGCAGTGGCTGTGTTCCTCACAGCGCCCTGCCTGCCGGGCCAGGTAAGGAGGAACAGGATATGGAGAGACGGACAGAGCGGGGCACACAAGGCTGCTGGGGGCTCACATAGACTGGGGTTCAAAAGCACTATGGGGGGACAGGCTGGGGTGGGGGCACAGGAGCTAGTGGGGTGACAGCATTGAGCCAGGGGCTCAGTGGAGGTGCAGGGACATATGGGGAGAAGGGGTGGCTGAGTGGGAGTGCAGGACCACATGGGGATGGGAGGGAGGGGTGCAGGGCCACATGGAGAGGAGGGTCCAGGCTCTTTCCCAGCAATTACTTCCCTCTCCCTCAGCTCCTCCATTACCCTACTCATCCAAGCCTCTATATTGGTTCTGAGGGGTGTGGGAAATACGTTTCTGTAATGCGGTTTAAATGAATTACTCAAAGTTCTGTATTAATATGCCTAGTAAGGAATCAATTCGTCAAAAAAACATTTCCTGAATCTTTTTTGTTGTCTGTATTATTACAGACATACTTGCTGACAGATATTTTGAAATTAATTACCAAAATAATTAAAACTGGCATGATTGTGTTATTTTGACAAATAAAATATACAGCATTCTACAAAATTTTTTGGTGCAGAATTCCCCAAAGAGTACAAACTGTAAGAAACACCTACAAAATCCTGGAAGAAATAGCATATATGTTGATAAAGTATTTGATATGCATTAAGACTTGTGATTAAAGGAAAGTGGATTCTTCTCCTTATTTGAAGTCTTCTAATAATACTTGGCATTTATAGGGCTGACCATGCAAAGATCTCAAAGAAATTGACAAATTATTTTTCGGTCTGAACACTTCTGTGAGGTAGGCAGATATTGCTGGGCTAGATTTTCAAATGTGCGCACAAACTGTAAACAACCTCACTGGTACATGCTTATAGGCAAGTCACATATGCATAGGGATTTGCATGTCTGTATTGGAATGTGCACACACGATGTATGCAGATCTCCTCTTTATTTTAATGTTACGAGGAAGAAACTGAGCTATGTGACCTGGCGGCTGAAGCCCACATTTTTAAAGAGGTATGTGCCCTTGCGTATGCCCTGATGTAGGCATGCTATCTCTTTCCTGTCCAAAAGTGCACATACATATTTGAGGAGGGGAATTGGATGTTTGTCTGGTATGTACAGAGTTGTTCATAGGCACCCTAGAAAATTTGGTCTTCTGTGACTTCCCCATTGTCACCCAGGAAGTTTTTGTCAGAGCAGGGAACAGAATCTGGTAACTCAAGTCTCAGGGTATCCTCTAACCACAAAACAACCCTTTCTTTTTGGCCTTGCCTACATGAAGAGATTTTGTGCTTAAATTTGATTTGTATCACTGTAGTTAGCTGATGTGATGCTGACCATGACTTTGCAGTTGGTGTAGACAAGAACAAGTCATGTTTAGCATCAGGTCAGCTAACTTGACTTTTTTAAAAATTGAGCTAAGATTTCCTGATATAGAGGAGGCTCATGAGAATAAAATCCTCCCTTGGTACAAAAGCGTGTGCAAGGAACCTCCATAGTACTCCTGTATGCAGAAGAGGTAGGTATGTTTGGCTGCTAATGGGACCCTCTTCACTACTTGCGGACAAATTAAGTAGTCTGTGTGCTGGCTCTGAATATGCTGGTATGCTGAGGCAGGCCAGAGAGGGAACATTGGATCCACACTTAGGCATAGCTTCGCCAAAGGATTTAATGAAGGATAGCGTCCTTTATTCCAGTCTATAGTTAAAAGTAATGGCTGTGGAGGAGCTGTACAATAATCCTGCTGCCTGATCTGGGTTTGGATGGTTGTTTCTCCCCTTCACTCCTTCCCTGCTCAGTTCCTTGCATAAAGATGACTTAGATAGTTTTTGGTTTGATGATAGGGTGTGAATTTCCTCCAAATGATCATCTAAGTCACTCCCCAGTGCTGATATGTTGCCAGATGTTTTTGAATTTCTTCTAACAAATAAATTAGAGAGCCTATATATATTTATGTTCTTTGCTGTATTTAGTTTAGGTTTAAGCCTAAAAAGAGCAAAGGTCCCAATTTTTCAGATCAATTATTGAAATTGCAAGTAGGTGAATGTAGATAGCTCACTCCTTAACATGTTAATTCAACAAGGACAACAGCTGTTCCAGTCTGCTTTAGTTTCTTTCCTTTCTTACAAATTTGTATTATATGTTTCAAGGACAGTACAACAAATGTATAGAGAGCAAATTGGACAGTCCATACCAAATGAGATTGCACTCTACATGCAAATGTAAATTGTGGGACTTCATATGCCCCTTATATTTTTATGAACAGACATTGTTGTGATAAATCTGGGGTCTGCAACCCAATAATACTTTACAGGTGGTGAAATCAGGAGCTGGTGCTGCAACTCCCCAGGAGGTTTCCCCACATACATTTTTTTGGGGTGAGGGAGTTTTAGAATGGGGTCATGGGCTGTGGTCAAGAATAAATTGTTTTGCTTCAGTTGAAGGTTTATTGGAATCAAGGAAACTTGTGGTTTGTCTTTGACTTGGTTGAGATTAACCTTTTGGTTCAAAGTGAGGTTTTATAAGAATGGGTAATCTGTGTATCTGTAGTCCCCATAGTTTGCCAGACAAGTGACAAGAGGTCTGAAGACCTAGAGAACAGTGGAAGCCCACATTTCCAGAAGCACATACACACTTTTTTGTAAATTTTGGAGTATGAGAAGATAAATTTCTCATATGTAATTAAGATTAAAACAAGTTTTTATGTTTAATGTTTTTTCCCCTTTATTGTGTAAGTATTTTATGTTATGTTGTACTTAAAAACTGGAATATATTAAAATCTATTTATTTTGTTTTATATTATCCAGCTAGAGCATTGTTTGTAAATCAAGGAAATAAAAGGGCATAAGTAACCTAATTTGTTCATCCATATGTTATGGACAAACTGGTGCTTGTGAGAAATGTCTAACAAGTCCTGAGTGTTTTTGCTTACAACTGTGCCAGCTGTATATAAGGAAGTGTTTTGGGGGCGTTATCACCTATACACCAGATTGCACCCCATATAGAATAGTTTAGGACTATAGAGACCAGATTTTTCACACATGGGTATTTGATTACCACACTCTTGACATGTCTTTATCCCCAGTGGAACTGCTGAACCTGCTTCCTCTGCAGTATGAAAAATAATGTCCAGATTTCTTCACTTGACCTGCATTTGTGGCATAGAATTGAAGAAATCTTCTCCCAATCTCTTGAACAGATGCTGCATCTTGGAGTTCCAAAACAATTCTTTGTCTTTAGTAAAGACAGAATACAACTGTTATACTATAATTTTGCTACTTTTAAAGTGGAAAGTGTGCTATTTTTCTTTCTACTCTCCCTCTCCTTCTTGTACTTATTGAGCCAGTCTTCAGTCCTTTACCGCTGTCCTATGAACAGTTCATTGCTGGCTGGTGTTTGAGACATGAGTCACCCAGTCATCATACAGTTGATCCAACACTTCTGTGTTGCATTCATATTAGATGCATATTTTTTCAAATAAATATCTTATTTTCAGGATGGCATAATTATTTATAGACAACTGCAGGAATAATTACCTGTCACTTGTGCAAATTGGGTCAGAACTGAAGATGACAGTTTTCTGCATGACATAGGGACTTGGATTTTTTTCAAAATTACTGAACAAAAATATCAGTGCTTTGCAACAAATGACTAGTTAAATATGTAAATTACTATTTGTGTACAGTAGCTAAATGTGCACATGCATTCATGGTCACTGCTGGTTCATCTTATGTGTATAAAGTAAATCAGACCTTGTATATTTTGATAGTTTGGACAGGGCGGGGCAGTGGTATAGTGATCTTTATTGATGTATTTGGTTTCTCTCTCATGACGATGAAGTGAAGAAGTCATTTTTAGTAGGTGTGAATGTTTTTTTGTGAATAATGCTTGTTTGTTCATTGTAAGATACTATTTTAACAGCATGCAAGTATGTCTTTCTTTCACCTAAAACAACTTTATATATATTTAACTCTCTGCCAGTAAGAATTCATCTTTGCTGCAGTTCATACAATGTGCAGTCTGGAAGGTGTGGGTTGACATTAAAATACCACAAGTGTTTAGCACCCATGCTTAAAAGCTGCAAATCTTCATAAAGACAATCACTCCAAAATTAGTTTTCTTATTTTTTGACTATGCTTGTTTTTGTTTCACTTAACCACCTGTTGCATAAACGTAAACACCCTGTGGCTTCCTTTTTAAATTCTTGCACTGCAGTTCTTTGACATACTTCTAGATTGTCCTCACCTTCAACCAAAATGTCACTCAGAATACAATAGGAAAAATGTTTCATGTACCAAAAAGTGAATTGCAGAGTCAAATACCTATGGAATATACATCGTTTAATTTAAGAGAATTAATGATAAAAATGGCAGTATTGCAATTCTTAAATCTAAATTAAACTGTGTATGCTATTATGTTAACGAAATACAAAGTATGCTATTTTTTTAGAAGTTTGGACTTCGGTTCAAACAGGAAATCACAATTATGTATCAAATTCTTGTTTGTTAATGTTTATTAATATAAATGGATTTTAATAGTTGTTAAAGCTCCTTGGTCTTCATTCCTATGAATTTAAGTTCTCTATTCACAGAACTGGTACAGCATAGCCAATGCCAGTGCAAGCTTTCGCATGTTGCCCTAGGAATGTGCTTCTGCAATGTCCTTCAGAGACCACATCCAACACCTTGTCTATGAAATGGCTTCTTGCTTACAATGGGTGTCAGAAATGGGTGTAGCCAAATTCGTGTTAAATGTTGTTTAGCTAAGCGTAGTCGAGGACAAGTTATAGCTGCTGAAACAGAGTTGACCATGGTTTGTCTTTGGCCATGCTTGGCCACATTACACTAGGGATTTTTACCAACCATAGCACTGGTGGGCAACTTTTTTTCAATTCCCAAAGATAGTTCAAATGCAAGGCTTTGCCTATGTTTAACAGTAGTTCAACTATACCCATTGCTTTTCTCTGTCAATAATGAAGCATTTTCAAATTGCGGACAAAGTTTAGAGTTGAGTCCCTGTTCCAGTTCAGCAGTTGATCTTTCTGATGATATGGCCAGTCTCTAACCAATTTATACTGTGGCCCATATAATTGAAAGATTATTTCATGGATGTTCTTCCCTCTCATTCTTGATAGTACACTATATATTTTTTCTGTTTGTGTTCATGCATCATGCCTGTGCCCAAAACAGCAATTGTGTGTATAAAAAAAATTCATTTTAGGAAAGTAATATATGTTTAGCTTCTCTGAATAATATTTAACTGTGGGAAACAAGGAGAAGCTAACACCATTCAGCATCTAGCATTCTGTGGTGTACCACAAGAAATGCTCAGCAGACCACACTTCAGAAAATCTGGACTGTAGTTTTAATATGTAGACACTTGTGTACTGGAGGCGGGACTGAGACCAACTCTCTTCATACAGGTTACTAACAAGCCATTAGATAAGAGTTTCAGTTACTGCTAATCCAGTGGCCTTCTTTGAATTGATTCATAAAAGGCCAATTATCTGCTTTTATGAGGCAAGATAGCTTTTTTTTAAACATAAATTCCATCTTTCTTTAAAATGTCTATTCTTATGCATTTAAGTGGATTTACACATGTGACCCTATGTCAAGGTTCCCTCCCCACCCTGAACTCTAGGGTACAGATATGGGGACCTGCATGAAAACCCCCCCTAAGCTTATTTTTACCAGCTTAGGTTGAAACTTCCCCAAGGTACAAACTATTTTACATTTTGCCCTTGGACTTTATTGCTGCCACCACCAAGTGTCTAACAAATATGTAACAGGAAAAGAGCCCGCTTGGAAAAGTCTTTTCCCCCCCAAAATCCTCCCAAACTCTACACCGCCTTTCCTGGGGAAGGCTTGATAAAAATCCTCACCAATTTGCATAGGTGAACACAGACTCAAACCCTTGGATCTTAAGAACAATGAAAAAACAATCAGGTTCTTAAAAGAAGAATTTTAATTGAAGAAAAAGTAAAAGATTCACCTCTGTAAAATCAGGATGGTAAATATCTTACAGGGTAATCAGATTCAAAACATAGAGAATCCCTCTAGGCAAAACCTTAAGTTACAAAAAGACACAAAAACAGGAATATACATTCCATTCAGCACAGCTTATTTTCTCAGCCATTTAAACAAAACAGAATCTAATGCATAGTTAACTAGATTGCTTATTAACTCTTTACATGAGTTCTGACCTGCATTCCTGCTCTGGTGCCAGCAGAAGCAACACACAGACAGAGAGAGCCTTTGTTTCTCCCTCCCTCCAGCTTTGAAAATACCTCGTCTCCTCACTGGTCATTTTGGTCAGGTGCCAGCGAGGTTATCCTAGCTGCTTAACCCTTTACAGGTGAAAGGGTTTTTCCTCTGGCCAGGAGGGATTTAAAGGTGTTTACCCTTCCCTTTATATTTATGACACTCTATATTTCTCCTTTTTGTCCCATTTATTAATCGCTTTCATATATTTGCATTTGTGTCCAGTATTTTAAGATCTAATCTAGGTGGTGGGCAGGCAGTCCCATTAAAGTCTTTCCAAGATAAGCGTCCATAAACTAGTAATTGGAACCATCTGATTCTTTCACAAATGTTGTGATGTAGAAACACACCATAACTCTTGAATATATCCTATAAAAATATACAATCGCATGCTGCAGTAATTGTGTAAAAAAAAAAAAACAAACACAAACAAAAAAAGCCACCCTACAACTTACAATGATGATGCTTATATTTTGAACAAAAAGGAAAGGAGCACTTGTGGCACCTTAGAAACTAACAAATTTATTTGAGCATAAGCTTTTGTGAACTGCAGCTCACTTCATCAGATGCATTCAGTGGAAAATACAGTGGGGAGATTTATATACATAGAGAACAGGAAACAATGGGTGTTACCCTACACACTGTAACAAGTGATCACTTAAGGTGAGCTATTACCAGCAGGAGGAGGGGGGGGGAGGAAAGTCTTTTGTAGTGATAATCAAGGTGGGCCATTTCCAGCAGTTGACAAGAATGTCTGAGGAACAGTGGGGGGTGGGGGAGAGAATAAACATGGGGAAATAGGTTTACTTTGTGTAATGACCCATCCACTCCCAGTCTCTATTCAAGCCTAAGTTAATTGTATCCAGTTTGCAAATTAATTCCAATTCAGCAGTTTCTTGTTGGAGTCTGTACCAATGTACCGCAGAGGGACATTGCTGGTACCTGATGGCGTGTATCACATTGGTAGATGTGCAGGTGAATGAGCCTCTGATCGTGTGGTTGATGTGATTAGGTCCTATGATGGTGTCCCCTGAATAGATATGTGGACACAGTTGGCAACGGGCTTTATTGCAAGGATAGGTTCCTGGGTTAGTGGTTCTGTTGTGTGGTGTGTCGTTACTGGTGAGTATTTTCTTCAGGTTGGGGGGCTGTCTGTAAGCAAGGACTGGCCTGTCTCCCAAGATCTGTGAGAGTGATGGGTCGTCCTTCAGGATAGGTTGTAGATCCTTGATGATCCATTGGAGAGGTTTTAGTTGGGGGCTGAAGGTGATGACTAGTGGCGTTCTGTTCTTTTCTTTGTTGGGCCTGTCCTGTAGCAGGTGACTTCTGGGTACTCTTCTGGCTTCTTCACTTCAGCAGGTGGGTATTGTAGTTGTAAGAATGCTTGATAGAGATCTTGTAGGTGTTTGTCTCTGTCTGAGGGGTTGGAGCAAATGCGGTTGCCCCTCTGCCATGTACATTGGCCAAACTGGACAGTCTCTACATAAAAGAATAAATGGGCACAAATCAGACATCAAGAATTATAACATTCAAAAACCAGTCAGAGAACGCTTCAGTCTCTCTGGTCACTCGATTACAGACCTAAAAGTTGCAATTCTTCAACAAAAAAACTTCAAAAACAGACTCCAATGAGAGACTGCTGAATTGGAATTAATTTGCAAACTGGATACAATTAACTTAGGCTTGAATAGAGACTGGGAGTGGATGGGTCATCACGCAAAGTAAAACTATTTCCCCATGTCTATTTCCCCGCCCCCCCCCCCACTCCCCACTGTTCCTCAGATGTTCTTGTCAACTGCTGGAAATGGCCCACCTTAATTATCACTACAAAAGGTTCCCCCCCCGCTTTCCCGCTAGTAATAGCTCACCTTAAGTGATCACTTTCGTTACAGCGTGTATGGTAGCACCCATTGTTTCATGTTCTCTATGTGTATAAATCTCCTCACTGTATTTTCCACTGAATGCATCTGATGAAGTGAGCTGTAGCTCACGAAAGCTTATGCTCAAATAAATTTGTTAGTCTCAAAGGTGCCAAAAGTACTCCTTTTCTTTTTGCTAATACAGACTAACATGGCTGCTACTCTGAAACCTTATATTTTAAACAATTACTGTAGTATTTTATGAGGGACATAGGTAATACACATTAAATAAGTAACTGCTATACCTCAAAATAATCTATTGTATCCTACAAGAACCAGCATATCTGGTTGACAGAAGCATGGAAAAGGAGAGTGTTGCAAGGGGTTGCCTTTGTGACATTTCTCACCACCACACATGCCAACAGCTCTGTGGAAGCGTTCACAAGGTCATGCTGTGGAATGTCAGAGTCTGGACTGGGAGGTGGTTGCTCTGCTGTAGCAGACACCCGTGGATGATTTGGCATGTTAGTTAACACTGACTCTGTCAATGTTAATTTACCTGCTTTTCCACACCACGGGGGTCGGAGAGGAAGGATGGGTGGTCGTGTGTTTCAGGCACTCTGGCTTCATGAGCTATACCATCAGGGAGTATGGCAAGCTAGGAGCAAGTGTAGAATAACGGGTCCTTTCCACCCAGATGGGCCTAACCAGTCTGTATCCACGGAGATCTGGCTTTAGTGGGAGGAAGCCTGGCCTTTGTTGTGGGGGGGAAGAAGGGACCATAGCATCATCCCTTCCCTGTTACCAGATTTGCCCATTACTTTGGAGTATGCTCATGTATTAGTGTTACTCTTTGGCGGGGAGGGGTCTGTAATTCTGTCAATGTACTGTTTGTGTTTTATATGGAGCTCTACTTCTCCCTTCTGCAAGTCCCCTCCCAATGGAGCTGTCCTGCAGGACCTAGATTCCCCAGGGCTGGGTTCCTCCAGCCCCAGAACCGGATGAATGAACACACACACGCACACTCACACATACATTAACAGAGCAAGTCTGAGTGGACCGGGTCAATCAGCACTTTCAAGCTGACCCCTAATATGTCCCTGGACTCAGTGGACTGGGCCAAGCAGCACTTTCAAGCTGTCACCATTATATGCCACAAGTACCACACCGGAATGGAGTAAGCCTGAGCAGGCTGGGTAGAACAGCACTTCCAGGCTGCCACCCATATATGCCCATATACTCAGCGAACTGGGTCAAGCAGCACTTTCAAGCTGCCACCCTTATATGCCCCCGGACTCGATAGTCTGGGTCGAGTAGCACTTCCAAGCTGCCACCTTCGTAAGTCACAGGTTCAGCACGTCCCTATCCCCACTTTCATGTCATAATTGTACTGGTAGTAACCCACTTGATGAGCAAACCCCAGAGTATTTTTGGGCGCTACAGGGATCTTTAGTTTAGGTAAAAGAAGCGTTGCTGCAGAGTAAATGGGGAAACTAAAAACACAAATGAGTAAAGTTCAGAGCTAGAGAGAGAGAGAAAAGCAACCAGCTTAACCATAAAAGTTATTTATTGAATAATAGTGATGACTACACAAGGAGAGCCTAAACCAACATAAGTTACATTATTAAAGGTTAATACCTGAGGTAGAAAAGAAAACAGAGAGAGAGAGAGAGAAGGATCTCACCACTCCATGAAGCTTGACCTGCTGGTCGGGGTCCCCAGGTGACGGTCGTAGCTCAGGATCCTGAGAGCTGGAGACAAGCTGAGAAGATGAAATCCCTGTGAAACTGATGCATCCATGCATCGGAACACTTACTGGAGTGTGGGCAGAGGTTTTTTTTATAGGGAAACAATAATGGTTCAAGGAAGAACATTAGATTTGTTTATGGGTAAACTGATGACTCAGGTTTTCTTTAGGGTAGACAATAGAAACTGATCACTCTTGGCTATGGGTGGTGTTCTGTCCAGGGAACTCACAATGCAATGAGAATTGGTCTGATAACTGCTGAGCTGGGTGTGTTCATTAACATCTGGAGCAGAGATTCCCCATGATGCAGAGCTTCCCTGCTTTTCCAGTCCCAGAGTTCAGTGCAGTTCTTGCCTTGGAATCTCTGTTCTCCGTTTTGTATGCTAATGGCAATGCCTCCCTGTCCCATCTTTGATGCGGAGGAGGCTGGGGGAGTTGCCTTTGTTCTTGTCACCCTTGTCAGGAGGGGTCTAGGTGTGTCTCCCACTGCCGTTCACTGCTCTCTGCAAGTCTTTTCTCTGATCGGTTTTGGTTCAAGCAGAGGCTGGGCGAGGGAGGGGGGGAAGTGTCTTTCATGAGTCAGACAGGCTGGATACCGCGCCATGGTTCCCCAAGAACACAGGGTTGACTGGTATCAGCCCCCAAAAGAAGAATTTACAGGAAACTTGGAATTTCTGTTCTCTGTGGAAGAGCAGCCAGTGTAGGAAGCAAGAGAGCCCTAAATTAAAAATTAACTTAAATATCAGAATTACAAAAATGCTCAAATGACACTAACAGTAGCTAGCTTCAGAGGGAAATTGAAGGTCCTTGACACCTCAAAGGATTTGGCCCTTAGGAAATGGGGCTAAAAGGGAAATGCAGAATAATACTAATTTTGTGAGTTAAGCATTGACTTAAAATAGAAAGACAAGAACTTGTTAAAAAAGCTTAAATGCAGGATAAAAAGTTGATTTGTGCTTTTCAAGCTTGGTGGGTGGGGGTAGGGAGAAATAATGATGACTATGAGGCACTGCAGAGCAGATAGGCTAGATTGGGGTGGAGTTCTAGAATAATGCACTTTTTCCTTTTGAATTAATCTCTCCACGTCTACAAATGAATAAAAATAAAATACAAAGTTTTTAGAGGGGTGGAGAAAATCAGCTTTAATACAGACCAGAAAAAAGAATTACTTTGATTTTAACAGCTGGAAGTTGTCAAGTTTGAGTCTTATTTCTGCAATGTGCTACACTCATTTAGAAGCAATAAGTATATAATCTGACCAGGCACATGAAGCTATTGCGGTTTAAGATGCTAAATTTAGAATGTAACAGAAAGGGATTTGGCAAAGTTTTTTTTTATTAAATAATGCACATAATTTTGTTTTGTTTTTGTTTTTTGAAAAACCAACTAGCTGTTTCCCTCTCTCTCTCTTCCCCCACCCCCCTCAACTGAAAAGCAGTTCAAATTTTACAAATGCCAACATTTGTTTTTAACCCCCTGGGTAATTACAAAAAGAAAAGGAGTACTTGTGGCACCTTAGAGACTAACCAATTTATTTGAGCATGAGCTTTCGTGAGCTACAGCTCACTTCATCAGATGATTGCTATTTTCAATACCATCTACAAGACTGACAAATTTTGATTAAAAGTAATAGAATGTTTAAAGTACTTAGGCTACTTTGAAAATGGCAAATAGTATGTTTTGTGTGTACAGCTTAAAAAGAAACCATTATAGTTGGGCTCAGTAAGGTATATGGTTTTTCTACTAATCGTGTGTGTGTGTTACCCAGTAAATAGCATTCTGTCCTTTTGGTGCTGCTGCATTTTGTCATGTGAGTAGTGTTTCAAGAGATTTAGAATAGGAGGGTGTTTTTTGTTGTGTTTTTGTATTGATAATCCCTATCAGATTTTTAAAACAACAAACGATTATTCAACTAGGATATAACTAGTTTTTCAAACCTTGCAATATTGAACTAAACTTTTGATAAGTTTATGTGCCAAATGCTCATTTAAACACTGGTGGACTCACTCTGTAATCAGTGAAAAATAACGGCTGTAAGAATATAGAGTGGCATGACATTGTGTATAGGAAGAATTTGCTGACAGAATGCGTCATGGTTAATCCTTGTCTGCATTTAGGACAATTACTTGTTACTGATAATAGATGACAGCAATGGCTGCAACTGGACTGGTGCTGAACACAGCTTAATTGCAAATATCAAACAAAGTATACCATGTTCTGCATCTTTTCTGAATCAGTGGTTACATTTTGCAAGGATCAAGTGTCTACTCTTCCTCTCTCAAGTGGGGAGGTCCCAGATGACTGGAAAAAGGCTAATGTAGTGCCCATCTTTAAAAAAGGGAAGAAGAAGAATCCTGGGAACTACAGGCCAGTCAGCCTCACCTCAGTCCCTGGAAAAATCATGGAGCAGGTCCTCAAGGAATCAATTCTGAATCACTTAGAGGAGAGGAAAGTGATCAGGAACAGTCAGCATGGATTCACCAAGGGCAAGTCATGCCTGACTAATCTAATTGCCTTCTATGAGGAGATAACTGGCTCTGTGGATGCGGGGAATGCAGTGGATGTGTTGTTCCTTGACTTTAGCAAAGCTTTTGACACTGTCTCCCACAGTATTCTTGCCAGCAAGTTAAAGAAGTATGGGCTGGATGAATGGACTATAAGGTGGATAGCAAGCTGGCTAGATTGTCAGGCTCAACGTGTAGTGATCAATGGCTCCATGTCTAGTTGGCAGCCGGTATCAAGTGGAGTGCCCCAAGGGTCGGTCCTCGGGCTGGTTTTGTTCAATATCTTCATAAACGATCTGGAGGATGGTGTGGATTGCACCCTCAGCAAGTTTGCAGATGACACTAAACTGGGAGGAGAGGTAGATACGCTGGAGGGTAGGGATAGGATACAGAGGGCCCTAGACAAATTAGAGGATTGGGCCAAAAGAAATCTGATTAGGTTCAACAAGGACAAGTGCAGAGTCCTGCACTTAGGACGGAAGAATCCCATGCACCGTTACAGACTAGGGACCGAATGGCTCGGCAGCAGTTCTGCAGAAAAGGACCTAGGGGTTACAGTGGACGAGAAGCTGGATATGAGTCAACAGTGTGCCCTTGTTGCCAAGAAGGCCAATGGCATTTTGGACTGTATAAGTAGGGGCATTGCCAGCAGATCGAGGGACGTGATCGTTCCCCTCTATTCGACACTGGTGAGGCCTCATCTGGAGTACTGTGTCCAGTTTTGGGCCCCACACTACAAGAAGGATGTGGAAAAATTGGAAAGAGTCCAGCGGGCAACGAAAATGATTAGGGGACTGGAACACATGAGTTATGAGGAGAGGCTGAGGGAACTGGGGATGTTTAGTCTACGGAAGAGAAGAATGAGGGGGGATTTGATAGCTGCTTTCAACTACCTGAAAGGGGGTTCCAAAGAGGATGGATCTAGACTGTTCTCAGTGGTAGCAGATGACAGAACAAGGAGTAATGGTCTCAAGTTGCAGTGGGGCAGATTTAGGTTGGATATTAGGAAAAACTTTTTCACTAGGAGGGTGGTGAAACACTGGAAGGCGTTACCTAGGCAGGTGGTGGAATCTCCTTCCTTAGATATTTTTAAGGTCAGGCTTGACAAAGCCCTGGCTGGGATGATTTAGTTGGGGATCAGTCCTGCTTTGAGCAGGGGGTTGGACTAGATGACCTCCTGAGGTCCCTTCCAACCCTGATATTCTATGATTCTATGATAAGTGGCAGTTTTGATGCTGTTTTGGAGAGCTTAAAAATCAATTGTACATGGAGAATTCAAATTTTCCTATAAACTTTAGAGAGATGCCTATTGGCACAATGTTCTCTCATAGCAAACTATTGGGTGCTATAAAATAGTGGCTCTCAACCCTTCCAAACTACCAGACCCCTTTCAAGAAGTCTGATTTGTTTTGCATACCCCAAGTTTCACCTCACTTAAAAATTACTTGCTTACAAAATGAGGCATAAAATACAAAAGGGTCACAGTACTGAATCATTGCTTACTTTATTTTATAATTATATGGTAAAAATTAGAAAGTAATTGGAATGTAAATATTGTACTTACATTTCAGTGTATCATATATAGAGCAATATAAACATGTCGTATGAAATTTTAGTTTGTATTGACTTCACAGGTGATTTTTATGTAGTTTGTTGTAAAACTAAACTATCTAGACGAGTTGATGTACCTCCTGGAAGATCTCTGCGTACCATCCCAGAGGTACTTGTATCCATGGTTGAGAACCACAGATATAAAATATTATTGTTCCAAGAATCTCTGATATAGAAAAGCGTGGTCTTAACATTAACCCTGTGTACAGTAGAACTCAGAGTTACCAACTGACTGCTCAACCACACACTTCCGTTTGAACCAGAAATACACAATCAGGCAGCAACAGAGACAAAACAAACAAACCAGTACTTGGTTAATTGTAAACTACTTTTTTTTTAAAGGGAAGTTTTAAAAAAAAAAAGTTTTGACAAGGTATGGAAACTATTTGTGCTTGTTTCATTTAAATTAAGGTGGTAAAAAGCAGCATTTTTCTTCTTCATAGTAAAGTTTCAAAGCTATATTAAGTCAATATTCAGTAATAAACTTTTGAAAGAATAACCAGAACATTTTGTTCAGAGTTATGAACATTTCAGGGTTACAAACAACTTCTGTTCCCGAGGTGTTCGTAACTCTGACGTTCTACAGTAGTTTCCATAGTGAAGGTACAATTTATCTGTGGGGCCTAGAAATCATTTTAAAAAAAGATTATACTCTTTAGTTGTTTGTTTGTTTGTTTTTAAACCAACTTCCGACTTTCTCCTGTTCTTTTACAGGGATTGTCAGGGTTCCCTCCCCACTCTGAACTCTAGGGTACAGATGTGGGGACCCGCATGAAAGACCCCCAAAGCTTATTTCTATCAGCTTAGGTTAAAAACTTCCCCAAGGTAAAAATTCTTCCTTGTCCTTGGACTGAATCGCTGCCACCACCAAGTGAGTTAGACAAAGATTCAGGAAAAGGACCACTTGGAGTTTCAGGAAAAGGACCATTTGTTTCCCCAAAATATCCCCCCAAGCCCTTTCACCACCTTTCCTGGGGAGGCTTGAGAATAATATACCAACCAGATAAGTAACCCAGGTGAGCACAGACCAGACCCTTGGGTTTTTAGGACACCAGAAACCAATCAGATTCTTAAAAACAACTTTATAATAAAGAAAAAAGTAAAAGACGCACCTCTAAAATCAGGATGGAAGGTAATTTTACAGGGTAATAAGATTTAAAACACAGAGGATTCCCCTCTAACCAAAAATTTAAAGTTACAAAAAACAGGAATAAACCTCCCTCTTAGCATAGGGAAAACTCATAAGTGAAAACAAAAGATAACGCATTTCCTTGCTATTACTTACTGTTTTTGTAATCTTGGATGCTTATTTCAGATAGGATTTTAGGAGATGGTTTTCCTGCTCTGGTCCCTCTCTGTCCTGGAGAGAACAACAAGACCACAGATTTGAAAGGATCTTCTTCCCTTATTGGTCCTTTTTGGTCAGGTGCCAACCAGGTTATTTGAGCTTCTTTTCCCCTTACAGGTAAAGGAGGGATTTTATGCTGCCCTTAGCTGTGTGTTTGTGACAGAGATTTTTCTCAAGAATAATTGTTCTGGAAACACTTTGCTTTACTGTTGCAGTTAGGGTTAACTCATTCTAAAGGGAAGCATTTATTCCCATTATTTCTATATACCCAAAAGAAAAGGGGAGTAGGGAGACTAAACAGCTTAAAATTAATCCAGAGCTGTATTTCCCTGTTTTTCACTCAGAGATTCAAAGGCCAAACGGGACTATTGTGATCATCTAGTCAGACCTCCTATATAAACAGGCCGTAGAATATCCCCAAAATAATTTCTAGAGCAGAACCAGTCTTGATTTAAAGATTTTCAGTGATGGATAATCCACCACAAACATTAGTAAATTGTTCCAGTGGTTAATTACCCCTCACTGTTAAAAATTTACACCTTCTTTCCAGTCTGAATTTGTCTAGCCTCAACTTCCAACCAATGGTTCATTTTATAGCTTTCTGTGTTAGATCATATTTTCCACTGAATGCATCTGATGAAGTGAGCTCACGAAAGCTTATGCTCAAATACATTTGTTAGTCTCTAAGGTGCCACAAGTACTCCTTTTCTTTTTGCGAATACAGACTAACACGGCTGCTACTCTGAAACCTGTGTTAGATCAAAGACCCATTATTAAATATTTCTTCCCCATGAAGGTACATGTAGACCTTAATCAAATCACCCTTTAATCAATTTTTGTGACTCTTCTCTGAACCCTCTCCAGTTTATCAACATCCTTCTTGCATTGTGGACACAAGAACTGGATGCAATATTCTAGCAGTGGTTGCACAAGTGACAAATATATAAGTAAAATAACCTCTCGATGACTCCTTGAATTTTCCTTGTTAATACATCCAAGGGTTGCATTAGTCATTTAGGACATAGCATTGCACTGTGGGCCTATGTTCAGCTGATTATTCACCACAACCCCCAAAACTTTTTCAGAGTTACTGCTTCCCAGGATAGTCTCCCATCCTGTAAGTTTGGTGTACGTTCTTTGTTCCTCTCTCTCGATAGATATGTGTGTATGTATTTAAAAACCATTGTTTGCATGTGCACAGCTTACCAAGCAGTCTAGGTCACTCTGAATCAGTGACCTATTGTCACGACTGGGACGTGGGCGATCTGACCCAGTGGTCAGAGCAAGCGTCCTGTGAGGAAAAGGGTTTTCTGTGCAGGATTTCAAAAATAATACATGAAACACCAAGTTAACCTTCAGAGAGCAGGATAGCTGTAGTTTAAAAGTGACTGAATTAACCTGCCAAAAGATCTTTAAGGGGCCAAGGAATTGAAAATCCAGCTTGTGAGCAGGTCTGTTTGTGCGGAGATACTGGGTGGAGAGCCATACTCATGCCTGGTCTTGATGAATCTCTGCTATAGGAGGTCTAAGGTGGCCGGATTGGGAGAGGTTGCAGGTAATTGTGGATGGAATTGGGATGGTACCCTTTGTTGGTGTGTGGTGTTTTTGTGGGTTTTTTTTGTTTTGTTTTTAAAAAGTCTTTGTCCTGTGGACACATGGTCTGCATTATTGTAGGCAAATTCTGAATAGGGGAGAAGTGAATACTTATCGTCCTACTGGTGATTGTAGCATCACAGATACTATTCAAAAATTTGGTTGGCCCTTTTCATTTGGCCGTTGGACTGGGGATGGTAACCAGAGGAAAGATGTGTGGATTCCCAGCAGGCTGTGCCAGAACCGGGCTGTGAACTGAGACCCCTGATTGGAGATAATGCATTCTGGAAGGCTGTAAAGACAGACTACATGGCTAATCCAGAGCTTGGCTGGCTCTTCAGGAGAGGGAAGAGATGAAGTGGTTCATTTTAGTAAATTGGTCACTGCTGTCAAAATTGTCTAATTGTTGCTGTCATAAATATAAAGGGAAGGGTAAACACCTTTAAATCCCTCCTGGCCAGAGGAAAATTCCTTTCACTTGTAAAGAGTGAAGAAGCTAGGATAATCTTGCTGGCACCTGACCAAAATGACCAATGAGGAGACAAGACACTTTCAAAAGCTGGGAGGAGGGAGAAAAACAAAGGGTCTGTGTCTGTCTGGGTGATGCTCTTGCTGGGGACAGAACAGGAATGGAATCTTAGAACTTAGTAAGTAATCTAGCTAGATATGCGTTAGATTATGATTTCTTTAAATGGCTGAGAAATTAAGTTGTGCTGAATAGAGTGGGTATTCCTGTCTGTGTGCCTTTTTGTAAGATAAGGTTTTGCCTAGAGAGATTCTCTATGTTTTGAATCTAATTACCCTATAAGGTATTTACCATCCTGATTTTACAGAGGTGATTCTTTTTACTTCTATTAAAATCCTTCTTTTCAGAAACTGAATGTTTTTTCATTGTTCTTAAGATCCAAGGGTTTGGGTCTGTGTTCACCTATGCAAATTGGTGAGGATTTTTACCAAACTTTCCCCAGGAAGTGGGTTGCAAGGGTTGGGAGGATTTTTGGGGGGAAGACGTTTCCAAACAACGCTTTCCTAATAAAAATAAACCCAGATAAACATTTGGTGGTGGTAGTGGAAGTCCAAGGGCAAAGGGTAAAATAGTTTGTACCTTGGGGAAGTTTTAACCTAAGCTGGTAAAAGTAAGCTTAGGAGGTTTTCATGCAGGTCCCCACATCTGTACCCTAGAGTTCAGAGTGGGGAAGGAACCTTGACAGTTGCATTCTGGTAATTCTGCAGTAAAGTCTAGGGTGATAGCTGCCCAATGTCAAGATGGAGTCTCCAAAACTATAGGAGACTGCAGGGCTAGTGGTGTGGTGTCTTGGTGCAAGTACAAATATCGCAGGAGGCAATGAATGACTGCATCATCAAGCACAGCCAGGTCATCAAAAAGAACAGGATATTAGTCACTGGGTATTGAACCACCCCAAATGTCTTTCTAGGGGAATATTGTGACGTAGTTACAAGACTGCAACCAGGGTCCAAGGTGAACACACATACAGTCACTTACATACTTAGTGTTTCAGAGGAATCATGCTGCTGCTTGTGGATAATAGCTTGTTAGTCAGGCAGAATTCCTGATGCAGAGGCAAAGCATATCAATCTGAGAATATTGTGGTGACAAGCTGCACTGAGAAAGTTACGGGATTTGAGAATGAGGCTTGGTTTCTGGATGGGTACTTGTGGGTTGGTACCGTATCTTTGGGACAGGGCGTTCGCCTTGCCATTTTTGGATCTTGGATGGTAGGTGATAACGTTGAATGGTGAGGAGAAATAGGGCCCACCAAAGCTGCTGTTGGTTTAAGGCCTTCGCCTTATGTAGATATTCCAGGTTTTTATGGTCAGTGAATACTTGGATGGGTGACAAGCTCCTTCTAGGGACTACTGCCATTCTGCATAATAGGTTTTTATCTTCAGGAGTTCCTTATCAAATATTTTGTAGCTTAGTTCTTTGGACGTGAACTTCCTTGAGTAGCAAGCACACAGGTATAACATGTGTTTGGGGCCATGTCACTGGGACAGGAGAGTCTCAATCACTATATTGGAGATGTCAGTTTCTACAATAAAGACCAATGTAATATTGGCATGAGCCAATGCAGGTGCTTTAGTAAAGGCAAGTTTTAGCTGATTGAATGCATGCTGGGCCTTCGATGGAATTGGACATTTTTTTGGAGGAGAGTAGTAAGCTCAGTTTTGTTTTGAAAAGTTCAGGATAAATCATCAATAAAAATTGGCAAACCCTAGGAAGCGTTTCAAGACACTTACTGTGTGGGGAGTTGGCTGATCTTGGATGGCTTGGACCTTGCGTGGGTCTGTCTGGATCCCTTCTGGGGATAAGATGAAGCCCAAGAACTCTGTGAAGGTCTGATAGAAGGCAGGCTTCTCAAGCTTTGCATAAAGGCCATGCTGCCATAAGCATTCCAAGACAGTTTGGACATGAGCATTATGTTGTTTAGGGCAGTTGGAGAAAATCAGTATGTCATCTAAGTCCCAGTATGTCTTGGAACACATAATTTATAAAATGTTGGAAGGTGGCCGGGGCACTGGTCAAATGAAAGGGTGTTACGAGATAGTCATAGTGGCCATAGCAGATTTGGAAGGCGGTCTTCCACTTGTTCTCTGCTCTGATTCACACACGGTTCTATGCCCCCTGGAGGTTCAAATTAATTAATATATGGGCAGCCCCCACACAATCCAGCAGCTCGGGATCAAATTGCAGGCAACAACTCCTGATAGTTATCTGATTCAATACACGCTAATCAACAGAGTTGGAGACTGCCGTCTTTCTTCTTGACAAAAACTGCTCGTGCGCCAGCTCATGACATTGACTTGAAGATAAACCCTCAAGCCAGATTCTCCTGGAGGTACTCTTGAAGCACTGTCAGCTTGGTTTCTGATACGGCATAAATTTGTGCAAAGAGTATTTTTCCTTCTGGCTGCAGCTATATTGGGCAGTCATAGTTCTGACGCAGAAGTAGTTTCCACGTTCTTCTTTTCAAAAACATCATTGTAGTCTTGGTATTTTGAGGGGAGTTCAGATGTAGCTTCAATGGAAGGTTCTGCCTGGACAGCCACCCCCATCGGAGTCTCTCAAGGTTTGGATGTTGAGACAGCAATCCCTGGTCTCCAACAGTGTTGTCCACCAAATTCGGATAGAAAACAGACTTCCTGTGCTTGTCACCAAGTGAGTGGATTGTGGAGGACCAGCCAGGAGATACGAATGATCAGGGGAAACTGTGGTGAATGGATCACATCAAACTGTACCGTTTCCCGATGCCCCTTAATCACAGTTTCCAGGGGAGCTGTTTCCTCTGTTATTGGATCAGAAGACAAGGGGGAGCTATCAGATAATCTCTATAAGGTCAGGAGTAGCCTTAAGTTTCAGGGGAATCTGCAGGATCTGGGCTGCCTCTGCGTTGATGAAGCAGTAAGCTATACCTGAGTCAATCAGGGATGGTAAAATGGGATTTTGTTGTGGCACCTCACGTATGTGCAACTGAACCAGCACCTAGAAGTGGGGAGCCCTTGGGCAGGGCTCCGGGTGCATTCCAGTCCACAGTGAAATGTGAGGGAGCTCTTTTTCCTGACTCCCTGGAGTTCGTACAGGGCAGGTAGAAATGGAGTGACCTGACTCATCGTAACAAAAGCAGAGATGGTGCTGGCATCATCATTCCTTTTTTTTTTTATGGGGGTGAGCCATTGATGGCCCACATCTGCCTGCATTGGTAGAGACCTGCAAATTTGCAGATATCTGCAACATGTTTGTGGATTGTGGATGGATCTGGATCCAAATTTTATATGTAGAGCCCAGAAATCTGCAGATATCCGCTTTAGATCCTTGGACCATGTTTGCAGATCGGATGCAGATACAAATTTTGTATCCATGCAGGGCTCTATGCACTGGTTTGGCTGGAGGTAGTGGTGAAAAGATCACAGTACCTGGACTGGAAAGTAACAAGACCTCCATTTTTTTCCCTCTTTGTTCCAAAAACCGATTGTCTATACAGATGGCAAGATCCACAAGGGCATCCAGACTCATGGGTGTCTCTAACTGCGTTAATTTGTCCTTAATTTAGTCTTTCAGGCTCCACCAGAATGAGGACCTCTTTGCTGCCAGTCTGTATTGGCCGTGAGGCGGTGGAATTGCACAGCAAAGGAATCTACTGTTCACTGCCCCTGTTGGAGCTTCCTTAGTGTAGCCTCTGCTGTTCAAGCTCAGTGTAGATCATCAAAGAGTACTGACATGCCTTGAAGGAAGACCTCCCAGTTGGATAGTACTGGTCTATTGCACTCCAAGAAGGAGGAGGCACCGTGAAAGGCTTCCCTGAACAGCCGGCTGATAACCAGACTCACCTTTGCATGATCAGTGCTATGGAACTAAGGGGGCATCATGAACAGGAGATCGAACTGGTTTATAAAACCTGGGAATCACTGGCAATTGTTGTGAAACTGTTCTGGCAGTGGTGTGATGCTGACAGGCCAGATGCTAGCTCTTGCCCAGGTTGCAGGCATTAGCTAAAAACTGAAAACCTTGTAGCTGGAGACTAGGCTAGGTCTCCTGTATGTTAGTTTTGCTCAAAATACGTGTTAGTCTTATAAGAATGTATTTAGTGTTTAGACTCTATGAAATGCTTGTAAGTTGCTGTATGCATTAATCTCACTTGTAATGTGTATACTTCATGTTATAAGAAAATATGTATGTTTTGCTTTATAGCTTTAAAACTGTTTGCCCTGAACTTGTGAATTTAGGCATGGGAATCATTCCCCCTCTCCCTCATTCCAAAGGATTATCAAAATCAGATAGGCCATCAAGAATTATTGCAATATAAATGACTGGTTAATGGTTCTATCACACCTTGGAAATACTACATGCAAGGAAGTTCATCCTGTGGGCTTGAAAGATGAATGAAGGAAATAAAACAAAGCCACAAGAAAAAATTTCCATCTTTTTGGCTGTTTGAACTATGAAGGGCCAGAGACTCTAAACTGAAGCCAGAAATCCCCAGGGGTTGGCTCCTGGGTCTGCTCTGCAAGATGCTTTTAATTGATAGATCGCTACAACTCTATCACTCTTAGGATTTAGATAGTAACTTTTGTGTGTATGTGTGTGCTTGCTTTAACCTGTAAATAAGAGTTATTCCTTTTTCCTAGTTAATAAACCTTTAGATAGTTTATTACAGGATTCGCTACCAATGCTGCCTTTGGTGTAAGATCTAGGGTACCAGTTGATTTGGGGGTAACTGACCAGTTTCTTGGGACTGGGAGCAACTTGAACAGGAGGCAGCACTGTCTTATAAAACCCCTGAATAGCTGGTGATTACCATCAAACTGTTCTGGCAATGGTATTGGGGAGCAGGGCTGTACGAGCCGTATATAGACTGCAGTGTTTTCAGCATGCAACTGCATGACTTGGTCCTGCAATAGCTGGTTCTCCAAGGTCAGATGGATGACACAGGCCTGTAGGGGTTAGGTTGTCCATCTGAAGGCATGTAGTCCACTCAAATGTGTCCAGTGCTCCCAAAGGGTTAGCCACGTCCATTCTTCTGGCACTGGGATTGCTCTTGTGTCCTAAGTGGTCCATGCAAACTGTCACAACCAGGATGTGGGCAGTCTGATCTAGTGGTTGGTGCAGGAGTCAGGCCAGATCCAATACCACAAGATCAGAGTCCAAGACAGGCCAGAGGGCAAACCAAAATCAGGTGTCAGGAGGCAGGCAGGGTCAAGGTACCAGGAGGTCAGCAGCATACAGTAGGAGCCGGTATCTCATGGGGAGCGGCCCAGGGAAGCAAAGCAAGGAGAACCCAGTTGCTTGGACAGCTTCCTGTTTCTGTGCTGGGTTTATATATAAGCTGTGAACCAATCAGGATGCCTAGCATTCTGCCTACTGGATTCCAGGACTGAGGTCTTCTGTCAGAGTTCAGCTCCTATTCTAACAACAGTTAGCAGGTCACTGAGTGACAGTATGGAGCTTACTAGCTCTGAAAAGCCCTGTGGACAAGTGTTCAAGACCTGTAGTCCCCGACACCTGTCCTCTTACTTATTTACCACTCCCCCATTTCTGTGTAATCTGCAAAATTTATCAGTGATGAGTTTGTTTTCTTCATGGTCATTGCTAAAAATATCAAGTAGCATAGGACCAAGAACTGATCCCTGCAGGACTCTACTAGAGATGGACCTGAGCGGCGATGATTCTCCATTTACAGTTACATTTTGAGACCTTCCAGTTAGCCAGTTTAACATGTGCCATGCCAATTCTGTATCATTCTAATTTTTTAATCAAAAGTCATGTGGTAACAAGTCAAAGGCCTCACAGAAGTATATTATATCGTTATTGCCTTCATCAGCCAAACTTGTAATATCATAAAAAAGATATTTAATTAATGTGACAGGACCTATTTTCCATAAATCCGTTTTGATAGGCATTAATTATATTACCCTCCTTTAATTCTTTATTAATAGAGTCTCGTATCAGCTGCTCTATCATCTTGCCTAGGATCAATGTCAGACTGACAGGGCTATAATTACCCAGGTCATCCCATTGGCCCTTTTTAAACATTGGCACAACATTAGCTTTCTTCCAGTTTTTTGGAACTTCCCCTGTGCTCCAGGACTTGAGAATCAACATTAGCAGTCCATGGAGCTTCTTAACTATCTCTCTCTTTTTTTTTTTTTTTTAAACACTCTTGGATACAGCTTATCTGGGTCTGCTGATTTTAAAAATGTCTAAAAAATTAGAATTAATTAGGACTACTTTGACTCACTGAAATGTGTAAGCTTGCAATGCTTAACTCATCATACAGGAAGTATTGTGGGCTCAAACTGAGCAATGACCCCATTAATACAAGTTACGTGTTTGGGGTGGCTTTGGCTTCACCAAAGGACATATTTTCAAAGGTAATGAGTCACTTAAAGATGGAAATAGATGCCTAATTAAATTTTTTTCAAAGCACCTAGATGCCTAAATACCATTCAGTTCAATGGAGTGAGCACCTAGGTGCCTAATGGGATTTTCAAAAGCCCTTATCTGCATCTTCAGGTGCCTAATTACCTTTGAAAATCTGGACCCAGGTGCCTTGCAGTGGTGGCTGCTCACTGTCTTTTAGAGGTCCAAATATACCTTCTCTCGGACTACTGGCTCATAAGACCCCATTTTCTCAGGGAATAATGTGGACCATTTACACCATATACAGTCTCTTCAGTAAGTTAGGCATCAGGGCAAACAAAATCTTCACTGCAGCCAGATTAAATGCTCATGCTAAATCCACGATGTTTTCATGGTACAAAATGTTGTTTGAGGAAATACTGGGATAACAGTTTTGGAGCCGTTATGGAAAGGAGTTTTGAATTAAGGAGATCTACTACTTGCGTGTCAGAGAGGGTGCATGTGTACCTTGTGGTATTATTCCCTGTGCACTTGCCAGTTTCTTGAGGTCAAGCATGTATGCTGAAGCACCCAAAAATGCCAATTTGTGGTACCATCAGAGTGACTAATTTTTATAATTCAAATCTTTTCTATTCACAAGAATGCTAATCCTACAGAGTTGACACATTGTATGTGTGTGAGAAAGAGAGAGACACACACTGAGGCCTAGAAAATTAGGTCAATATAACTACACCAGTCGGGTGTAGAAAAATCCACAGCCCTGAGCAACTCAGTCAAACAGACCTAACCCCTGGTGTATACAGTGCTAGATCAATGGGAGAATTCTCCCGTCAACCTAGCTACTGCCTCTTGGGCAGTTGGAATATCTACGCGGATGGGAGAAACCCTCCTGTTGGCGTAGGTACCATCCTCACTAGAGAAGAGACAAGCACTGGTATCACATTCCTGTAATCATTGGGGAAATCTAGCACACTAGGTTAATTCTGGGTGGATCATCTGATTGATATACTATGGAATTGTTTTAAATGTTACACCCTTCTTTTGGTGGTTGGTGTTGTGGACTGGAGCTAACTTTCTTTTTCAATAACCAGAATGTGAGTTTACTTCAAAAACTGTATATTGTTCCCTCTTCTGGGCCCAAGTGGTTAGTTAATATTTGGGGCCTTGTTGGGTTGTTTCCATTATGAGGAGAAATTATGAGTTAGGTATTTTGTTGGTGTAATGGTGTTTATTTACAAAGATTGTACATAAAATTCTGTCTCTCTGAACACAGTAGAAACAAATACCAGGCAGTTTTCGTGCTTAGAAATCCAGTGTGCCTTTCTAACAAGTAGTGTGCCTAAAAGATCTGTCTCTTGTTTCCCTCCCAGGGGTGCGCTCACAAAAGCTTGTCTTGCTGTCTGCTTCTTGCATGCAGACTCGAACAGCTGCAAGCAATCAGTCCACAGTCTCTGGGAAACCCTCAGTTCATATACCTTATTTTCTGTTTGGCCACGTGATGTGGGCCAGTGTCTTGGACAGTGGCTTCCTTTGTTTTCAGCTACCACTATGTAAAGGAGCTTTAAATTGCTCCTTCTGTTTATCCTGAAAGAAATATGGTATTAGAATTCACACCCCACTGAAGTGCACTACCACACCAGGTAAACAAGCCCATTCTGTCCTGTTTTCCTTCCTACCCTTTGTTCATGTTAGTTTAAAAAAAAAAAGAAAAAAAAAAAAGACTCCCAAAGATGTAATGCGTAAACAATTTCAATTACAAAGGTTTTTTTTTCCCCTAGAGCCTGTGGAAATGCCCATGGAACACTTGAGCATATTTTGTTTTTGAGAGTTTTTTTCTTGTTGCTTCTTAGTGAAAATGTTGATTCATGGGTGTGTTTTGGTTTTTTTTAAGAGTGTTTCCTCTATCAAGCTCAACAGCTGCTTAAATATAGCTTTTTAAGCCAGGGTATAATGGCCATACTATACTATTATTCAGTGTTTGCGTCTTGGAAGTGACACTGAGAAGAGCAAATTCAGTGGAACTGTTAAAGCAATGTCAATATACATGTATTTTGTTTGTACTTGGTTATTCAGGTTGGGGTACAATCATGATCCTATATAAAGTAAGTCTGTACTATAAGTTAAAACATTTAGAGTGATTTTTTTTAATGTATCCTAGGTTCCTTGCACTGACCCCTTGGAGAGTATATCAGCTGACTTCTCTCATAATACTTGGGGTTGTAATTATGCAGATAATGAAGGATATGGTACTGTCTAGGATAAAAGGTAAGGCAATCATCAGTACAGTAATTTACCTTTAACTTACAAATGTTTGCCTATGCTGGCTCTCATCCTATTCGTGCCCCTATTTTTTGTTTAATTTTTGTGAGAGTGTAATATGTCACAGTAAAAACATTAAATATGTAACATTTCTGAGACAAGTGACTAGTAATCTCTGAAGAAGTTTTAAAAGGAAATTCTACTCTGAAAAATCACTTTAAAATAAAGTTGTACTCATTATGTCGTTGCCCATTTTTCATGACTCTTGTTTCCTGCAAAGTGTCTAAAAAGTCTCTAAAGGTATGTTTACCCTACAGTGTAAGCCCAAGGATCAAACTGAGGCTCAAGCCTAACCACCCTTGCATCAACACACAAATCACTGTAACCCAGGGCTTGGACCCAGTGTCCCAGGATTCTATGGGTATATTTACATAGCAAAGAAAAACCCACAGCTGGCCCATACCAGCTGTCCTAGGTTTGAGCTGCAGGGCTGTTTCATTGCTATGTAGACTTCCAGGCTTGGGCTGGAGCCCAGGCTCTGGGACCCTCTTCCCTGCCAGCCACTGTTTTTTCTTTTTTGTGTAGACATAGCTATGGGAGTGGAGGGTCTGAGCCTGAGTTAAGCTGGGAAACTAGGTTCAAGCCCTATTGCTTAGCCTTGTAGATTCAGCCCCACTGGACTTGTGCTGTGGGAGTACGCCAAAAGTATTCCACAATCCCAGAGGCCCACTTTCTTTGTCATCCTGGACAGTCAGCCTTGGTGAACCGTCATGTTTTCCCACACTGCACCATGAACAAAGAACTAGAGCAGCCACATTTTGTGTGCGGGGGGCTAAGAAGTCTGGGATATGAATGGTTGGACTCAGGCCCACATGACACAATGTAGGCACCGGAGCCCCAGATTGGGACCCAGGTTCAGCAGTTTCTAACTTGGTGTTACAAATGAGTGTAGCTGCTCAAGCCCTAGGTTGATAAAATCTTGAGTCTGCCAAACCAAGTTCTGCTATCCCTAGACTTACATTGCAGTATAGACATACCCTAAAAAACAGCAGAAGAGTAAGGAAGTTTATTTCCTATTTGTGCTGCTTCTTCAGTTTACTGAGGACTTTTTGTTTTCTGTTATGTTACAGGGTTTATGTGACCTTTAGTAATCAGTACCAGCTAATCATTTTTGGCACCAGATATTACTGATTTGATTGGAAGTGCAAGAGTACACTCCTATTTTTATTATTTTGCAATCCAGCAGTGTCAGATAAGGCCAATAAAGCTATATGCTCCTAACTGTGAAATCATGGGATAGTCATATTTCACCTGAGCTAATATAAAATATCTCCAGTGACTTCATAGGAAGAGTTCAGGAAAGTCCAAAACTACTAATTGAGTACTCTCATGAAGAATCTGTCTTTTAGCTTGAGCCAGAAACCTTTTTAGATCTGAAATCAACAAATTACCCCTTGAACTAAAAGAGGAAATCTGTTAGGTCTTAGTGGGATAATAACTTTTATTTAACTCCAGCGAACCACTAGATGGCAAAATTGTTATAGTATAATGACAGATACAGAAAGTGATTGTTATCCAAATGTAATCTAATTTTGCAATCCAAAAATGTGACAAAGTTAGATTACATTGAGTATCTAATCATTCTAGTTTAAAGACAGACCAGGTTAAATAAGTACATTGATTTTTCATGAATATTTCAAACTGTTTTGAGATATCAAGTTTACAGAAAACATGTTGATTTTTCTAAAGCATGTTACTCCATTGTTTAAAATGGAAAGTATGCATGATTTTTTTACTAGTAATCTGGGTAAATGTGACTTGTATTATAGAACTACAGAGATTTTTAGAGTAATTATTCTGTAATTTGGTGCACTGTTGAAAAATTGAAGGGAAAAAAAACAGTTCTGCTGTATATATCAGTGCTATTTTTCATCTTACGCTTTGCTTATTTCAGGTGCACAGCTATGGAGGAGCCTCACTGACAGGTAGGTGCCATTTAAAAATTCTGAATTTTACAAATGATTCTCCCAAATAGCCCACAAAACAAGAACTGCGTTATTTTGACCACAGTGTAGTTTGTTCTATATTACTGGCTGTTCACATGATGCCTCAGTTTTAAATAGATTTTTTAAATAGTATTCTTTGTGAAAGTTATAACTTTTAAGTTTTTTAAGTTATAAGTTTTTTATTTGAATTGTATCACAGTATATTATTCAGTCAAGTATCAGATTTTTAAGAAGCAACCTGCTTTTTGAATGTTACCATTTTCTTCTTTAAGAAGTATTGTCCTCTTCTGGGTTTTCTGCCACTTTGAATGTGTTTAATTTGAAGTTAGTTCTTGGGAAAGATACTGGATTTACAGCTCTGAAGAGCAATGTCTTCCATTCTTAAGTGTGTCAGTACAAGGTTCCCCTCACCATTGTGCTCCTGGTGGGTAGTGACCAGCACTAGACTAAAACAGAACCTTGGAGTTACGAACACCAGAGTTACAAACTGACCACTCAACCACACATCTCATTTGGAACCACAAATACGCAGTCGGACAGCAGCAGAGACTAAAAGAAAAACCTCAACAACAGTACAGTACTGTGTTAAATGTAAACTACTAAAAAAACAAAGGGAAATTTTAAAAAATATTTTTTGGACAGGGTCAGGGATCAGTTTCTGTGTTTGTTTCATTTAAATTAAGATGGTTAAAAGTAGACTTTTTCTTCTGCATAGTAAAGTTTCAAAGCTGTATTAAGTCAGTGTTCAGTTGTAAACTTTTTCAAGAACAACCATAACATTTTGTTCAGAGTTACAAACAACCTCCATTCCCAAGGTGTTCATAATTCTGAGGTTCTACTGTATATCAATTCAATGCTCTGTCAGTTGCTAGCATCTCTAAAATGGCTACCCTGGATACCTATTAATGATGGTTGTTAAACCTGTTAGTAGGCATTGGACTGTCACAGATGGCTAATTTTGTCTGTCTAAACCCCCTGTATTTGTCCCACACACACAAATATTTGTGCAGTGTCATTGGGGTAGATTAGCTGTATTTCATTAGTGGATGAAATTAATCTTATATACAGTCCTATGAAGTAATTTGGGAATCTTCTGAATAAAAATGCTATAGAAATGTAAGGCATTATTACTTTACATAGGCTACCAAACAACTGTTTGATGGTAATGATTTTCAGTTACCTGACTACTGACAGCATTTGGAACAGTGGCCTTGAGGTGTAAGACACAGACTTAGTGACATGATTTAAAAATTCCACTCAACTCTAGCTGTGCACTGGAAAGCTAGCAATCCATAATGTGGACGCTGAAACATAAGATTCAGCTTTTATTCTTTTCTAAATAGGCATTTATACCTGCCTCAGTTCATACTGTAGTATCTCAGTGCTTCCACTGGTGTATTAGACAACGAAAATGTGGGTCTCCTCTTTTCTCTCATCCTCTTCCCATGAGGAAAATTGTAGGCTGTGTAGTGTTTTGCTTTGGTAGTCTTTTTAAATTATATACATGCAGCTGTGTGCTTACATTAGGCCTGGTCTACACTACGAGTTTGTTGGATTTAGCACTGTTAAATTGAATTTACCCTGCAGCCATCCACACAACGAAGCCATTTTTTTCGACATAAAGGGCTCTTAAAACCGATTTCTGTACTCCTCCCCAATGAGGGGATTAGCGCTGAAATCGACATCGCCGTTTCAAATTAGGGTTAGTATGGAGGCAATTTGAAGGTATTGGCCTCCAGGAGCTATCCCACAGTGCACCATTGTGACCGCTCTGGACAGCACTCTGAACTCGGATGCACTGGCCAGGTGTACAGGAAAAGCCCTGGGAACTTTGGAATCTCATTTCCTGTTTGGCCAGGTAAGCTCATCAACACAGGTGACCATGCAGTCCCAGAATCAAAAAAGAGCTCCAGCATGGACCGAAAGGGAGGTACTGGATCTGATCGCTGTATGGGGAGAGGAATCCATGCTATCAGCTACATTCCAAAAGGCAAAGTGCCAAAACATTTTAAAAAATCTCCGAGGCCATGAGGGACAGAGGCTACAGAAGGCACGCAACACAGTGCCGCATGAAACTTAAGGAGTTCAGACAAGCGTACCAGAAAACCAAAGGATCAAATGGATGCTCCAGAACAGAGCCCCAGACATGCCACTTCTACGCTGAGCTGCATGCAATTCTAGGGGGGGCCACCACCACTACCCCACCCCTGTCCATGGACTCTGATGATTGGGTACTCTCCACCATGCCTGAGGATTTTGCGGACGGGGAAGATGAGGAGGAGGAGGACGAGCTTGAGGAGAGCACACAGCACACCGCCCCCCCTGACAGCCAGGATCTTTTATCACCCTGACTGAAATACCCTCCCAACCCAACAAAGCCGGAGAAGGGACATCTGGTGAGTGTACCTTTTTAAATATAATACATGTTATAAAAGCAAGTGTTTTTTAATGACTAAGTAGCCCTGGGGACTTGGGATGCATTTGTGGCCAGTACAGCTACTAAAAAAGTATGTTAATGTGTCTGGGGATGGAGCGGAAATCCTCCAGGGACATCTCCATGAAGCTCTCCTGGAGGTACTCTAAAAGCCTTTGCAGAAGGTTTCTGGGGAGAGCAGCTTTATTCCGTCCTCCATGGAAGGACACTTTACCACGCCATGCTAGTAGCAAGTAATCTGGTATCGTTGCATGATGAAGCCTGGAAGTCTGTGGTCCTGGTGTTTGCTGGCATTCAAGCAACATCCGTTCTTTATCTCTCTGTGTTATCCTCAGGAGAGTGATATTGTTCATGGTAACCTGGTTGAAATAGGGGAATTTAATTAAGGGGACATTAAGAGGTGGCCGTTCCTACTGGGCTGTTTTCCTGTGGCTGAAAAGAAATCCTCCCTGCAGTTAGCCACACAGTGGTGGGGGAGGGGTGGTGCTGGCTCCATTGGCGCTGAGCTGTTCGCATTTGGCTAGCAGGGGTCTTTTCTGATACCAGCCAGGCGGTGGGGGGAGGGGTAAAGCAATCATCCCAGAGAATTGGATGCGAGGGGGTTAGTTTGGTTTCTGCTGCTACGCATTAACAGGAAAACCGCAGCACTAAATGGCCAACCCAACGGGCTTTGCTTGGTATGGGAGAGGAGGGAGCTGCTGTTATGAAGGTTGAAGAAGCCAAAAGACTATGGCCTGCCATGGCCGCCTGCAAGCCAAATTCTGTCGCCTGGCACTGCATGTGTGATCTCTAACACCCAAAGCCTCAGGCACTCAATATAAGATGCAAAATGCGACGTTGTACCAAAATCACATGTGCTATGTAATGTGAATAGTGTTGTGCACCATGAAAGAGTATAGCCATTGTTCTGTAAAATGTGTCTTTTTAAATACTTCACTCCCTTTTTTTCCTCCAGCAGCTGCAAATGTTTCAAGCCTCCCTCCTCCTTCCCAAAGGCTATCTCAGATAAGGCAGCGAAAAAAACCGCATGCACGATGAAATGTTCTCTGAGCTCATGCAGTTGTCCGGCACTGACAGAGCTCAGCAGAATGTGTGGAGGGACACAATAGCAGAGTACAGGAAAGAGGCCAATGAACGTGAGGAGAGCTGGCAGCAGGAAGATCAGAGGGGGCATGATGCAATGCTGGGGCTACTGCGGGATCAAACGGACATGCTCCAGCGCCTGGTGGAGGTTCATGAACGGCAGCAGGATCACAGACTGCTGCTGCAGCCACTGTTTAACCACCCTCCCTCCTCCCCAAGTTCCATAGCTTCCTCACCCAGATGCCCAAGAACCTGGGGGGAGAAAGGGGAGGCTCTGGGCACCCAACTACTCCACTCCAGTGGACAGCCCAAGCAACAGAAGGCTGTCATTCAACAAGTTTTGAAGTGGCCTTTTCCTTCCCTCCTACCCTCCTCCCACACCCCAACTGGGCTATCTTGTGAGTTATCTCCCTATTTTTATAATCAATTAATAAAGAATACATGTTTTTTAAACGATAGTGACTTTGTTTCCTTTGCAAGCGAGCTGTGATGGAAGGGGAGAGGGCGGGTGTCTTACAGGGAATTTAGAGGCAACCAAGGGGGCGGGTTTTCATCAAGGAGAAACAAACAGAAGTGTCACACAGTACCCTGGCCAGTCATTAAACTGATTTTCAAAGCTTTTCTGATGCGCGGCAGCTCTTCCTGCTGTGCTCTTCTAATCGACCTGGTGTCTGGCTGCTCGTATTCAGCAGCAAGGTGATTTGCATTAACCTCCCACCCCGCCATAAACGTCTCCCCCTTACTCTCTCAGAGATTGTGGAGCACACAGCAAGCAGCAATAACAATGGGAATATTGGTTTCACAGAGGACTGAGCGAGTCAGTAAACTGCGCCAGCGACCCTTTAAATGTCCAAATGCACACTCTGCCACCATTCTGCACTTGCTCAGCCTATAGTTGAACAGCTCCTTACTACTGTCCAGGGTGCCTGTGTACAGCTTCATGAGCCAGGGCATTAGGGGATAGGCTGGGTCCACAAGGATAACTATAGGCATTTCAACATCCCCAACAGTTATTTTCTGGTCTGGGAATAAAGTCCCTTCCTGCAGTTTTTGAAACAGACCAGAGTTCCTGAAGATGCAAGTGTCATGTACCTTTCCCGGCCATCCCAGGTTGATGTTGGTGAACGTCCCTTGTGATCCACCAGTGCTTGCAGCACCACTGAAAAGCACCCCGTGCGGTTTATGTACTGGCTGCCCTGGTGGTCCGGTTCCAAGATAGGGATGTGCGTTCCGTCTATAGCCCCACCACAGTTAGGGAATCCCATTGCAGCAAAGCCATCTACTATGACCTGCACATTTCCCTGAGTCACTACCTCTGATAGCAGCAGTTCAATGAATGCGTTGGCTACTTGCATCACAGCAACCCCCACAGTAAATTTGTACACTCCAAATTGATTACCGACTGACTGTTAGCTGTCTGGTGTTGCAAGCTTCCACAGGGCTATTGCCACTCGCTTGTGAACTGTGAGGGCTGCTCTCATCTTGGTATTCTTGCGCTTCGGGGCAGGGGAAAGCAAGTCACAAAGTTCCATGAAAGTGCCCTTACGCATGCAAAAGTTTCGGAGCCACTAGGAATTATCCCAAACCTGCAACACTGTGCGGTCCTACCAGTCTGTGCTTGTTTCCCAGGCCTAGAATCAGGGTTCGACTGCATGAGCCTGCCCCCTTAACACCATGATCTCCAAATTGCCAGGGACCACGGTTTTAGAGAAATCTGTGTCCATGTCCTCATGACTCTCGTGACCGTGCTGCCGTTGCCTCCTCACCTGGTTTTTCAGGTGCTGGTTCTGCATAAAATGTACAATAATGCGCAAGGTGTTTACAATGGTTATAACTGCTGCAGTGAGCTGAACGGGCTCCATGCTTGCCGTGCTATAGCGTCTGCTCGGGCAATCCAGGGAAAAGGGTGCGAAATGATTGTCTGCTGTTGCTTTCACAGAGGGAGGGAGGGTTGACTGATGACATTTACCCATAACCACCCGCAACAAATTTTTGGCGCCTTCAGGCATTGGGAGCTCAGCCCAGAATTCTAATGGGCAGCGGGGACTGTGGGAACTGTGGGATAGCTACTCACAGTGCACCGCTCGGAATGTTGATGCTTGCCACGGTACTGTGGACACACACCGCCAAATTAGTGTGTAATTATGTAATTGTGTGTGGCGCATGCACTCAACTTTATACAATCTGTTCCCAAAAATCGTCTTTCGTAGTGTAGACATGGCCTTAGAATGTGCTTGAAATGGAAGGTGGTGAAGTGTGTTTACCACAGAAGCTTTGGACCCACATCCAATTTAGTTTGCAAAGAGAGGCTTCTGGATTGTAAAGGGAAATGACTCCTTAGAGCAGTGATTCTCAAACTTTTGTACTGGTCACCCCTTTCACATAGCAAGCCTCTGAGTGCAACCCCCCTTATAAATTAAAAACTTTTTTAATATATTTAACACCATTATAAATGCTGGAGGCAAAGCGGGGTTTGGGTGGAGGCTGACCACTCACAAACCCCCCCCCACACACAATAATCTCACACCCCCCTGAGGGGTCCTGACCCCCAGTTTGAGAACCCTTGCCTTAGAGAATTAGGATAGTTAGAACATCATTCCAAGACCCTTTGTCCTCTGAAAATGACAGGCAAAGGGACAGCTATCCCTGGCGGTTGTCAGCTAGAGCGTTAAAGGATAAATACCATTGGTAAGTTATTTAAAGAAGGATTTATCTCCACATTTTAAAATTTATGTACCTATAATACTTTGCTGATGAATGAGAAGACCAACTAAAAATTAATAATAGTACAGGTTCTGAACTGCATATTTGAGTGTTATGCTCAATCTTTGCCATATGGTCATTCCTTCTTTCCTGTTTTCCTTACTGAGAATTTTTCAGTATTGCATTATTTAATACTGTGGTATTGGATAAGGGCTAGATCCTAACTTCTGTTCTGCTGGTGGTGGAGAGAGGGGAAGAAAACACAGGGAATCTCATCCTCCCTGTGGAAGTTGTTGGTCCACGACCTTTGCCTAGGCTGAAGACTGTGTGGGGTTGAGTAGCCAACTGTTGAGTTGGCCTGCACACCACAGCTCCAAAGGGATGATGACTGTTAGATAGAAGGTGTGTCCATTGCCCACAGGCAACTAGCCGTTGTACCTGGTAGATGAAGCATACACTAGTCCGGAGCACATGCAGCCTCGTTCAAAAGAAAAAACAGTGTCTAGCAGCTCATTGGCAGTAGCCCTGTCTGTGCTACCTTGCCCTATAAGTACATGACGGCATTATGTAAAGCGCTAAAGTGGTACGTCTGTCCCCTACTCATGTCCTTTAGGAAAGAGCAAGATTTTCCTTTAGGTATTTGTAGTTATTTTCTGATTTACTGGCTAAAAAAGTGTTTAAAAAGCAACACAAAACACTGAAGAACAAAGGAATGTATTTCAGTATGATTATTCACATCTTTGTTTTGATTTCACACATGCAATTTCAAATGAAATTACATTTGCCTATTTAATAATATGCCTGTGTGGAATTCATATGATAAAATTGTCTGTACAATTTATCACATGCTAATGATCACATCACTGCCAACTAAGCCTTCTCTTGGGAATTGTTCTAGCATTCCAAACTTATGAGTAGCTTCAAATCACCCCCATTTTGTTGCAGATCACCCTACCACAAAAGCGTTTTCTTCCTTTTGCTTCCAAATGTGGAATTTCTTCCTCTCCCTCCTCAGATTACCCTGGCCTGAGTTCCAAAATAGGTGGGATTCAATCCTGGGCCAGTAACAGTTTTTCTAAACATAAAATATCATAAATTTACGTTTCACTGTCGTGCAGAGATAGAAATGGAAACAATATACCTTTGGGAAGGGGAGATTCTTAGCTCTCCAGTTGATTACAGAATTTGGATTGAAAGGAGTGACCAATTTTTGTATAGAAAAGCTATTTAGGCCATTTTTGGAAGTATTTTTAATGTAATAGTTTCAATTTTTCCCCCCCACTTGAATCCTGTACAGCTGCATTCATGGCAACAGAGTTGGATGAATAAAAAAGTTCCAATAATTCTTTTTTAAACTCCTCTAAAATATTTTAAAAAAAGCAAATTTTAATAATGCGGTGCATACAAAACATATCATAGTGTGGAGTGACATAAAAGTTTTATTGGCATGCATTTGGAACAACCTATATTATTTGCTTACAGATTTGCCACTGGTGAATGATGTGATCATCTCAAACTCATGCCAGTAAAACCTTCATCCTTTACAACACCAGGCATTCTAAAGGAAAAAACAGTTCAAGAGAGTTGGCAGTTTTTCAGAGAGACATTATTAAGGGCATAAGAGCAAACTATCCCACTGCGTAGGAAAGATAGGAAGTATGGTAGGAGACCACCCTGGCTTAACTGGGAGATCTTCAATGATCTGAAACTCAAAAAAGAATCCTACAAAAAGTGGAAAGTAGATCAAACTACAGAGGATGAATATAAACAAATAATACAAGTATGTAGGGACAAAATTAGAAAGGCCAAGGCACAAAACAAGATTAAACTAGCTAGAGACATAAAGGGTAACAAGAAGACATTCTACAAATACATTAGAAGCAAGAAGAAAACCAAGGACTGGGTAGACCTGTTACTCAATGAAGGGAGAAAACAGTAACAGAAAATGTAGAAATGGAAGAAGTGCTAAATGACTTTTTTGTTTCAGTATTCACCAAAAAAATTAGTAACAATTGGACATCTAACATAGTAAATGTCAGTGAAAATGAAGTAAGATCAGAGGCTAAAATAGGGAAAGAACAAGTTAAATATTACTTAGACAAGTTAAATGCCTTCAAGTCACCAGGGCCTGATGAAATACATCCTAGAATACTCAAGGAGCTGACAGAGGAGATATCTGAACCATTAGCAATTATCTTCAAAAAGTCATGGAAGACCGGAGAGATTCCAGAGGACTGGAAAATGGCACAATATTTGTCCATGTATATAAAGGGGAATAAGGACAACCTGGGGAGTTACAGACCCGTCAGCTTAACTTCAGTACCCAGAAAAATAATAGAGCAAATAATTAAGAAAGCAATTTGCAAAGACCTAGAAGATAATAAGGTGATAAGTAACAGTCAGCATGGATTTGTCAAGAACAAATCATGTCAAACCAACCTAATAGCTTTCTTTGATATGCCTTGTGGATAGGGGGAAGTGGTAGATGTGGTATATCTTGACTTTAGTCAGGCTTTTGATACTGTCTCTCGTGACCTTCTCATAAACTAGGGAAATGCAACCTAGATGGAGCTTCTATAAGGTGGGTGCAAAACTGGTTGGAAAACCATTCCCAAAATTATCAGTGGTTAACAGTCAAATTGGAAGAGCATATTGAGTGAGGTCCCGCAGGGATCAGTTCTGGGTCCAGTTCTGTTCAGTATCGTCACCAGTGATTGTGATTTAGATATTGGCATGAAGAGTACACTTATAAAGTTTGTGGATGATACCATGGTGGGAGGGGTTGCAAGTGTCTTGAAGGATAGGATTAAAATTCGAAATGGTCTGAAGTAAATAGGATGAAATTCAATAAGGACAAATGCAAAGTACTCCACCTCGGGAAGAACAATCGGTTGCACGCATACAAAATGGGAAATGACTGCTTAAGAAAAAGTACTGTAGAAAGGGATCTGGTCATAGTGGAACACAAGCTAAATATGAGTCAACAGTGTAACACTGTTGCAAAAAAAAAAAAAAAAGTAATCATTCTGGGATGTATTAGCAGTAGCGGGAATGTTGTAAGCAAGACACGAGAAGTACTACTTCTGCTCTACTCTGCACTGATTATGCCTCAACTGGAATATTGTGTCCAGTTCTGGGTGCCACATTTCAGGAAAGATTTGGAGAAAATCCAGAGAAGATCAACAACATTTTTTTAAAGGTCTAGAAAACATGACCTGTGAGGGAAGATTGAAAAAATGGGAGGAGTTAGGAGAAAAGAAGACTGAGGGGCGGCGTAACAATTTTCAAGTACATAAAAGATTGTTACAAGGAGAAGAGAGAATTATTCTCTGTCACCTCTGAGGATAGGGCAAGAAGCAATAGGCTTAAATTTCAGCAAGGGCAGTTTAGGTTGGACCTTAGGAAAAACTTCCTAGCTGTCAGGCTAGTTAAGCACTGGAATAAATTGCCTAAGGGGGCTGTGGAATCTCCATCATTGGAGATTTTTAAGAGCAGGTTAGACAAACACGTCAGGGATGGTCTAGGTAATACTTAGTCCTGTCATGCGTGCGGGGGACTGGACTAGAAGACCTCTCAAATTCCCTTCCAGTCCTGCAGTTCTATGATTCTACATCTGTCTGTACTCATATACTTAGAATAAAAGTTCTCTTCAGTAAGTACTTCAATATTTGACATTTTGTTTCAAGTTTTTCTCTTGCCCTTTTCTTATTCCCTTATGTGTCTCTCTAGATTGTTCATGACATGAAGGGGAAAGCAGGCAGTGAATTGAATACATGAATTAAAAATACAGCTGCTGCTGGGAAAGCAGAGGTCTGGGGAAGGGAGCTTGCTTGTGTGATGTAGGGCTGTTTGCTGGGATGCCAAAGACCTTAATACTGGATCTGGCCCTTTTTCTGCTATGAGGTGGTTGGTCTCTAGGATTTAAAATGGGCTGTAAACATTTCCCAAAAGGGGAGAAATGCCATTTCGTCTTTATGGTGACAGAGCAACAATCCTTTAGTTGCAATGAGATGGGCTGTGTTCCATTGCTCTGTGTCCCCCAATGTAGGCAAGTTGACACAAGACCTCCCAGATCACTAAGCACGTAAGTAGGTGAATAATCTCATTGATGAGGGTATTCAACTGCTTAAAATTAAGCATGTGACACCCCCTCCCCTTGATTTTAGTAAGGCATTTGGCACAGTCCCACATGATGTTCTCTTAAGCACCCTAGGGAAATGTGATCTAGATAAAACGACTACAAAGTGGGTGCACAGTTGGTTGAAAAATTGTACTCAAAGAGTTATCAATGGTTCACTGTCAAACTGGGAGGGTGTATCCAGTGGAGTTCTGTAGAGATCCTGTACTAGTCAATATTTTCATTAATGACTTGGATGATAGAGTGGAGAATATGCTCATGAAATTTGGGGATGACAGGAAGCTGGGAGGATTTGCAAAGCACTTTGGAAGACAGGATTAGAATTCAAAAGGATCTTGACCAATTGGAGAATTGATCAGAAATCAACAAGATGCAATTCAATGAAAATAAACGCAAAGTACTTCACTTAGAAAAGAAAAATCAAATGCAGAAATACTGAATGGGTATAACTGGCTAAGTGCTAGTAAAGCTGGAAAGGGTCTGGGGATTCACAAATTGAATATGAGTCAACAGTGTGATGCCGGTATGAAAAAACCTAGTATCATTCTGGGGTGTATTAACGGATGTGCTGTGTGTAAGATATGCAAGGTAATTGTCCTTTTCTACTCAGTGCTGCTGAGACCTCAGATCCAGAATATCATGCCCAGTTTTGGGCACCACCCTTTAGAAAAGGTTTGGATAAATTGGAGAGATCCCAGAGGAGAGCAACAAAAATGATAAAAGATGCTTAGAAAACCTGACCTAAGAGGGAAGGTTAAAAAAGCTGGACATGTTTAATGTTGAGAAAAGAAGACTGAGGGGGGGATCCGGTAGCCTTCAAATATGTTAAGGCTTGGTATAAAGAGGATGGGGATTGATTGTTCTCCATGTTGGCTGAAGATAGAACAAGAAGTAATGGACTTAATCTGCACCAAGGGAGAATTACATTAGCTATTAGGAAAAATGTTCTAACTATAAGGGAGTTAAGCTCTGGAGTAGGCTTCCAAGGGAAGTTGTGGAATCCCCATCAATGGAGGATTTCAGCAACAGGTTGGGCAACACCTGCCAGGGATGGTTTAGGTTTACTTAGTCTTGCCTTAGCAAAGGGGGCTGGACTTGATGACCTTTTGAGGTCCCTTCCAGCCCTACATTTCTATGATAAAATATTTCAGTTGTGATGTTTTTAGTTCTTCTATCTAAAATGTATCTATTTGTATATCTGTTCTGAAGTATATGATGAATATTTTGCTTTTCATTTTAAATCTAAACCCACCTATAAATCAACAATACTAATTTTTAATTACTCTTTAAAAAAAAAAACTGAAAATAAAAACTGGCAAGAGCACTTCAGTGATTTTTAACTGTACTTATGATGTGTGCTATAGTGTGTGCTTTCTGAAGCCACTCAATAGCCAGATGTGATTGACTATCATTGCTCCGACATATGTTACTTGTTATGTACCCTTGATTGCACTGAGGTTGCTTACAGTGCATGGGGTTAAGTATGTGTATATCTTTGTAGAATTGGGCCCTTAGTAAATAGAACTATTCTCAACTCAAAACTGTCCTGTCACAATTAAAAACTGATTTCTGTGTAATCAATTTATTGACTATATTGGTCAAACACACCTGAAACCAGAATTCCTCTAAATATAATGTTACCATAATGCAAATTATATAAAATGTTCATGGTTATATTTTTCTCCCCAAATCTCAAAAGGGCTTTATGTATTCTCTTTTACTGTGTGGAAGCATGCATATAAAAATTTGTACTTCCTTATTATAAAAGTTTCTTCATGCTTTTGTTAAATAGGGATGGTTGGGGCTTTTTTATTTTGGTTTGGGTTTTTTTGCACTGTGTGTTGCCTAGCTATATTGCTATTACTTTAAATTGTTAACTCTGTCCCGTATGTCTAATGTGGAGATAGATTCAGGTATTTTATTTTGCCCATGTGCTGTCACAGAAATGTGTTCAAAGCAAGTTATTTTCTGATTGCATTGCTGCAAATCAATGAGGATTCTCTTGTCTTTTGTTCAGAGGGCTATTCCTGGACCGATGTTATGTTTTCAAAACTAATTCAGTGGAAGTTTGTCTCAGTATGTGTGTTCTTTAAATTACTTTGCTTGACCTATTTTTATAATTGTTAGACTGCAGGTTCAACATTCTATTATTTTACGTGTTGCAGACTGCTTGCAGGACTAAAAGATTAAACTAATTTAAAAGAGAGTTTTTAAGTAATATAGGCAGAACAGTCACTAATATTGACATGTTGGTGACATCTATCAGGGATAATATCAGTGAAAATGTTTTGTTTGGATTTAGATCTTGGGGAGCATTTGCAACACAAAAATAACAGAATTGTGCTTAAGCATGAGAAAAAGAACAAAACTGACGATAGACCAAAGTGAACTGATTAGTGCTTCACTGTCCAAGCAGAGTGAAGCCTAAACATAAATGCAGAGATATAAATAGCATTTTTAAATGTTCATCTTTAGAATCTGTTATGCTGTTAATAACATAGGAAATACATTGCTTGGCTTGTGTTTTATTTAAATATAATTTCTATGTAATATTGCCCTTTAAAAGCTTTGTTCAGTAAGCCATACATATTAAACGTCTATGACAGTGATTTTTTTCTGTTACAGACTAATGCTAATTGCATTGTAACAAAAATGTAAACAGATAAATAGTTTATAAGCAGAGTAGTAACCCCCCCCCACTTAGAAGTTTTTCCAGGTTGTGCAGTAGATAATAAAAGATCATTCTTCGCGCACACCCACATTCATAACCACCTCCCCATGTTCACACAGACAATATTACTGTCAACATTCCTGTGTTTTGTTGTGTGGTGCTTGACTGTGTTGTGGACAGTAAGCTAGGTTGTTTTATAGTAAATGAATTAAATGTATACATATTCTATATTGTCTTTATTAGAGCTCATCCAGTGCATATAAGTCCTTCTAACAGTTGATAGAGACAAGAAAAATGCAAAAGGAAAACATTGCTTTTGTAAAGGGAGCAAATTAGTTGATATGCTGGAGTCAGGAAGAAAACTGATCATATGTGATGGCAGAAGGGTTAGCCTTCCCAAATGTCTAGCTTTTTTAATCCTCAGTGTGATCTTCCGATATGATTGCCCCCTCTAATACAGATGCCAGCTTTTTCTCCTTTTTAAACATGATCACTATCAGGCTCAAACTAAAAGCTTCCACAGTACAGGTGAGTCCTTATGAAAGGTTAGCCCTCTTCCTACTCGTATCTGGACCTTCCAGAGAAGATTGCTACCAAACCACACCATAAAGATATTGCAGATAGAAAGGAAGCAAAGATACTACTTAAGTTTAGATGAGCTTTTTTAGTCTCAGTCACAAAGATGGGGACTTTTTCCTACCACAAAATAGGCAAAGGAATTCCAGTCTTCCTTGCTTCCAAAGCTCTGATCTTCGTGGGGGGCGTAAAAACAGAGCCAGAGATCACAGAGTGGACCCATTAGCATGAAACATCATGTTTCCCTTTATCCTGCTTAGTCATAGTTTCTCTTGTTATGCTGCCAAAAAAAAAAAAAGAAGGTGGGCTTCTCAAATATGAAAGACCCACATTTTAGACTGAAGTGGATCCTAAAAAATTAATATAGAGGGCCAAATTATGCCATCTTCAATCATCTTGAATAGTGCCTTATTCTGCAAATACTCCTACAGACTTTAATCAGACTATTTGTGGAGTAAGGTGCTGCTTAACATGAACAAGGGTGTCACCATCTGGCCCTTAGATAACTTTTATATAAAACTTTTTTCAGGAAAAGCCTTTATCTAAGACATAACCAATGGAATCTCTAAGGGATTTAACCTTGAAATAGCTAACTTCGAATCTTACACCATGTGGTTGTACAATCTCACTTTTTATTTAATGCAGTTAATGAGGAATTTGATTCCCTAGATGTAAGAATAATTTCCTGGGTTTTTGTTCTTCAGCTAATTTTGAATCACTTGTAAGGAGCAGTAGCCTTTGTGCTCTTTTTGATTGAAATAATCCATCTAAACAAAAATTTCAGCCATTGATCCAAATGTTTGCTAAGGTCATTGTGGAATACTGAATTTTACTCTTCAGGAAAATTTCCATATATTTTCTTACTGCTTAGAGGCATGTGGGCTCATATATACCTATAGCTTCTCTTGTGTCTAAACTAGTTATTCAGAAGACATGTCAATATGATAGGGCTTTAAAATTATTAATGAACATGTATTAGGACAATATTTAAAGGTATTGTTTTGAAAAGCCACACAGTCCTCATGATGGCATCCTAGAATTCCATAGTCTTCATCTTAGAAAAGAACTTGCTTTTATTCTAGCGTGGTTATTAAAAACGAAGGCAAACATAACTCCAAGCATTAAGCAAACCAATACAGAGATACAAGGTGCCAGGCAATTTCTGAACGTGCCTCAAAAATAATAGACCAGGTATCAGTATGAATCATATATTTCGCATTTGTGCTTCAGCTATATACTTAACACAAAGCGTTACGTATATAGTAGCATAAATCCACTCTGTTAGAGATTAATTAAAGATGGATTATATTCACATCATTGTCTAACTGTCATAATGCCAGAAATGCATGTCATGGTAACTGTTTTTAAATCTAACAAATGTATTCAAATCATAGTCTAATTGAAAAGTATATCATAAAATCATAAACTTAAAAACACTTTGTCTTATAGAATCACAAGCCAAAGTTTCCAGGCAAATAAGGAGTAAGGCCTATGTGGGAGTGATGCAGTAAGGCCCGCTGAGTTTGAATTAGGTCATAATTAGCAAGTCTCATCTTTGAAAAGGTCTGTTTAAGACAGCTATTTAGAAATTATTCTGTGTGTTTTCCATATCACGGAGACTATTGGTCTGTTTAAACTCCTCCACCCCACGCCCACCCAAATGTCAAAAATCCAGACAGAAGACCACTTTCTGGAAGTTGGCATGATCTCATTTGGGTGAAAGGTCTTAAGAAGACGTTGTTTACAGAAAATTAAATATAAAATCTCTATAAAAATAACTAATGCTAACAACCTGAACATAAAACCAGTTGCTCAAATGTGAAAATAAATTTAGACTTATAATAAATTCATCATCTCTGCTTTCTCATCTGTTAATCTAAAAACAGGCAAATGTTCTCGTTCTTTCTGAAAACAAGGCAGTTTTATTAACCTTCCTATTTTGGAACCAGGCTACAAGTCATCTATCTTACTTTTTGAAATCTAAATCTTGATTGAGAAAATTTTCTTTAAAGCTCACCAAGATGAAACCCTTTAGAAATATACAAATGCAAATATTATATATGTTCTGTATATGTATTCGAGCTAGTCTCATACCGTATTCCAGATCATTCATATTTTCTTATTCAAATGTTGACCTGTGGTATAGTGAATTCATGTGCATTCATCAACTTGGGGAATATTTACTAGATTATGTAAAGTGGTTTCCTAACAAGATGAGGAAGTAAGGGCTGGTGACACAGGTAGAGGGAAGTAGGAAATATTTTTCCTGTGACAGTTGGAATGAAGAAATAGCTTCCATTCTGAATTCCTTTTCTAAATCTACTATATATATATAAGAATAGAAACTGCACATTGATTTAGATTATCTTGCAACCTTTTGTGCTATTTATGCATTTCATATTCTGTATATGCTTAAAGGCAATTAATTGCCATAAGCTTTGCCTCTATTGTTAACCAAATCTAAAATCAGATGTACTGAATAAAAGAAGGCTCCCTTCTTTGCAGTTGTTCGTGGAAATCTTGATGTCCAAAGTTGGTACACTTCTACAAAGAAGACAGTTGACTTGGTTAGATTGTTACATGTAGTGTAGGGTTTTTTTATTATGGTTGGTTAGATATTGCTTCATGATAGAAGTGATTATTTATTGTATAATTAGCGTGTGGAGTTCTTTATTTCTTAAAAACAATTTATAAACCTAACTCTCTATAAATCACTCATGTGTCTTACATAAACACATTAGGATTCTTATTTTAAAGGGAAGAAACTAAGGAAGCGGTTGATGCTTGCCCACAAATATAAAGAGCGATTTCAACATTGGAATTAGGACTAGTATTCCTGGGTTTTACTCCTGCACCAAGACTACAGACTATGCCTTCCTCTTGAAATATTTTGGGTGTAATGCAGTGACAGTTGAGTGAAAAGGGGACCATATTCAGACACACAGAGTACAGAATTCCACCCTCCTCACCTGCCAACCTAGGCCCTGAATTCTAAGTGTCAGCAAAGGAAATAATATCCCTAAGGTATGTGAGGATTAGTTATTATTTATAGTAGTAATAGCAGTAAAAGATGAGAAAAAAGTGTCTTGACTCCCAGCAAAAAAGCCTAACTTGTTAATAGATGTTCTTGTAAAAAGGATTGGATGACTTAAGTGACTTGGTAGTCTTTAAGTCTAGGGTTGAAAATTAGCACCGGATGGCCTCTGTGAAATACGTTTTGGGGTTGTTGTTTTTAGTGGTAGTCCAGTTATCAGCGGACAAGTATCCATATAACAAAATCAGAACCAAAATCACACTCATTTTGGCAGTCATAACAGAGAGGCTAATGATTAAGCATAGATGCTGTGACCAAAATCAAGATTGGGTCCCTTGGTGGTATAGTATGGGTAAACGTTCACTGCCTGTGACTGTGAATATCTATTGTGACAGGGTCGGGCCAGATGGCTACAGGAGAGTAATAGAAGGCAGATATATTAGCCCCAGGTTAAGTAGGTCCCTTTTCCCTGGATAAGGTAACAGGGAAGGTACCAGAACAATCAGGAACCTTCTGGAGACAATTAAGACAGACAGGCTGATTAGAACACCTGCAGCCAATCAAGAAGCTGATAGAATCAATTAAGGCAGGCTAATCAGGGCACCTGGGTTTAAAAAGGAGCTCACTTCAGTTTGTGGTGCGCATGTGAGGAGCTGGGAGCAAGAGGTACTAGGAGCTGAGAGTGAGAACGCGTACTGTTCGAGGACTGAGGAGTACAAACATTATGAGACACCAGGAGGAAGGTCCTATGGTGAGAATAAAGAAGGTGTTAGGAGGAGGCCATGGGGAAGTAGCCCAGGAAGTTGTAGCTGTCGCACAGCTGTTCCAGGAGGCATTCTAGACAGCTGCGTTCCACGGGACCCTGGGCTGGAACCCAAAGTAGAGGGTGGGCCAGGATTCCCCTCAAACCTCCCAACTCCTGGTCAGACACAGGAGGAGTTGACCTGGACTGTGGGTTCACAAAAACAGCCAAACTGAGGGCTGCCGTGAAGCTCCAAGGCAAGCAAATCCACCAATAAGTGCAAGACCCACCAAGATAGAGGAGGAATTTTGTCACACTATTCTGTGGATAAATTGAAGACTGCAATCTCCAAAACTGCCAGTCTGGCACCTTACACCAAAACAAAAAATCTGCCCCCCAAAAAACGGCGGGGGGGAGGAAGGGGAGAGAAAACAGGTCTGCCTGTACACAGGGGAGTGGCTAAAGATGAGATCTTAGGGTATCTGTTGACCACTTTGGGCACTCTCTGTTGTTGTCATCTCTTCTCAATCCAAGTATATAATTCTTTGATGTTGTTGACTGTGATTTATTTACATCAAAGGACAACATACTTCTGACATGTACACAAGTAATTTCTGTATCTATTTCAAATGCAGCAGGTTTATCAGAAATTCGCTGGACTACCTGTTAGAGATACAGGCCTGGCCTGCAGATGTGTTCTTGAAGTTTATTAATTTAATGTAGCATCAAAACAAGGATAGGATTCTGTTTTGGTTGGGTATAAGATAATAGTAAACAATTATATTCCTATTAAATGTGTTCTGATATTTTTTTTTTTTTGGCTAATGAGTTTATTACTGCTACATACGTATATTGCAGAATGCTCAGAAAATCTCAGTCATGATTTGGGGTCCCATTCTGAAGACATGATGTTTATCTTGGAAAGCTTACAATCTGGACATTCTAACTTTTTAATATAATGTTCTATTTTGAACCATAGGCTTCTTAAAATGAGTATGGTGGTTGATGTCTAGCACTGGTATCAGCAGTGCTATGATCAGGAGACTAAGCCAGGTTTTGTCTACAGTGGGGCAATTTACAGCGCTGCAACTTTCTCGCTCAGGGGTGTGAAAAAACACCCCATGAGCACAGCAAGTTTCAGTGCTGTAAAGTGCCAGTGTAAACAGTGCACCAGCACTGGGAGCTACGCCCCTCATGGAGGTGGGTTTTTTTAGAGCAGTGGGAGAGGCTGTGCCACGATCATACAAGCCACATTAAAGTGCTGCTGCGGCCACGCTTTAGTGTTGCCAGTGTAGACTAGCCCTAACATTTTTTCCCACCATCATTAAGCAATGGGAGTGATATGTGCCTAATTGTGTGATCATACCTAACTTCGTTCCTTAATGATCAGAATGCCATGCTGTTTTATGGGTATCACAGGTGTTTTTCAAATGGCTTCTGCTCATTCCCTCTGCTGGGATGTTCTGTTGGTGCAGCACTAATGGCAGAACATTTTGTAGCAGTGTGCTCTCCTGCTCCCTCCGACTACTCCCTTTGATGTTTCTGAACATTCTGAGGGAGAGGCTATAAAAGGGGGCATGCTGCCTTGGCTGCCATACTTCCTACCAGCTGTGTCAGCAGATAGACCACAACCTCTCCAAGATGATCCAACCTGGATCCAGCTTCTTCAAAGATGCAATGCCTGAGTTAGATTTTAGTTAATTAGAACGGAGTATAGATTCATTACTTTTGTATATTTCAAAAAGTTATTTTATAAATTTTATTAGTTCTCACAGCTCACTGTGGGCTCACAGATCCTGTTGCAGATCCAAAGGAAAAAAGGTCAAGATTTAAGAGGTATGCTTCTTTTCCTGCTTTATTCCCTTCTTTGCATACCAATACGAGGAGTGCGGCTTGCTTGGAGGAAAGACACTCTCCTTCTTGGTATGCAGTCTGAAGCATTTTCACCTCAAGAGCTCTCAAGTTACATCAAAACTGGTTTCACTGCTTTGTACTTCAGGAGACACTAGCAGGCAAACCTTCCAATTCTGTAACCACTGGTTCCATGAGTACTGAGAGTTCTGCATCAGTCCCAGCCGCTTGAGGAATGAAAAGTCCAATATCCTCCTCTTAGAGGTCAGGGAATATTTCATAAAACAGGTTTAGTATTCCTGCATCCACCTACACTGGGTATAGAGAGCAGCACTCCCTAATGGCAGTCTCAGATTCCCTCTCGGAGGAAGAACCAGAGGGATCCATTGAATACCAAGACGTTGATTAGCGACCTGATGATCAGACATCCCCTGTTGAGTGTGGGTGTTTCATCAGCATCTTCCCCATCAGAAGATGCCGTTATATTTCACAAACTGGTGGTCAGAATGGCTTCAACTTTAAAGATCCATCTCTGTGAGGAGAAGCAATCTCTTATCCATTGTTGAGTATAATGGGCTCTCCTCACAGCAAGATCATCCTCCCAATTTTTGAAGGGTTACTCCAACTAGACAAAACTATCTGTGCAAATCCAGCCACTCACTGGTCAAGCCCTGTTAAAGAAGGCCGATAAGGGCTATCAGTTACTGTACAAGGGATTTTCTTTTTTCTACATACGCCCCACTCCCTGGTGTTCACCACAGTATTTCAGAGAACAAAAGAAGGTCAGCGCTTTCTACCCCTCTAACAAAAAGGACAAAAACCTGTATACTCAGAGCAGGAAGATTTTCTTCTCAACCTCAGGAGGCATTAGGTTTTCTAATTATCGGACCATAATGTCTAGGTATCAGTACTTTCTCTGGGAGAAAATATTCTTTATTTGCTAGAGATCTGCCTGAAGAGCAAAGGAAATTGGTTAAACCCTTAATAGCAGAAGGACAGCTGATAGCTAAACAGTGATTGAGAGCCTCATTTGATTCTTCAGGTGCTACAGCAAGTGCAGTAGCTTCAGCCATCACACAGAAATAATGTAATGTAATGTAACTTTGATCATAGGAAACCTGAGAAGATCTTTGGGAAGACTATCTTTAAGTGACAGCTAGTGTCTGTTTTCAACCTTGTTCCCCTGATTGAGACCCCTTTGATTTCAATGGACCTTGGAGCAAGACTTAAGGGTGGAGAAGGATGATGGAATGCAAATTTTCAGGGAAAGGGATTAACATTCCAGGCAGATCCATACCTTTCTAAATTTTTGGTGTTTGAGAATTTAGTTTTGTTAAATTAGTGTTTTGCACTGAATTATTTTTAGCGGCTAAATCATTGTCATATTTGAGCCTCATAATGACCACAAAGTCACTTAATGGTCTCAATGAAATTTTTGTATATATAAAACATTTGAATAAATATCCATTTTTCCTTGAGTGCTCGTGCCCCCCATGTGCCTGAGATTGGAAATTTCTAGCCAGCAGTGTCCATTGGTCTATGCCTGTGCAGTTGCCCTTTTCATGCTCTGTCTCGACTGAGGGCTTAAGGAGCGGTGCAGACCAAAAGCTCTGCAGTTTCTTCTTACTGCCACATAGCCTGAGTCAGAATCCTTTGTCTGTAGATACCTATGCGTTTCTTTTTCTTCTTCAGAACTGTTAAATATATTGCACATAGTTTTTAGTATTTTTAGTTTTAGATTTTAGTCTTGTATATTTAGTATAGCTTAGTTTCTCCCTGCCTCAGGGAGTCTCTCCTTATGGACAGAGACTATGCCCAGAATCCTGGAGTTTAAGAACTGTCTCCTTCTCTCATTCCTTCTCTGTAAGTGATGAATACCAGTGCTGCCTCTGTTTCGTAGAGACCCATATTTCAGCCAAGTGTAGCACTTGCTGCCCCTTCCCCCCACAAACCTGCAAGGAGCAAGAGCTCAGTCTGCAGAAACGCCTTAAGGAGAAGCCATGATGCTTGCCTATTACATCAGCCACAGCTGCACCCACTCCGAGCATGAGCTCAGGAGCCAGAGGCCCAAACTACTAAGCCCAAGGAGTCCTCAACTAAAGTTTCTTTTGAGAGTAAGGGGCACTCTAATAATCATAAGGACAGGTCTCCTGCCAGGTCTGTTTCCACAAGAAGAGATCCCTCCCTGACCTCTAAAGTCGGATGAGTTCTCTTGCACAGGTGCTGAGGAGTTAGGCCTATGTAAACCCTCAGAACATAAGGGTAAAGCGCAAAGGAGAAAGGATCAGCTGATACCAACCACTGGAATGCATGTGCCTGCATGCACCCACCAACACCATCTAAAAGTTAGAATCTTTGATGGTCCAATCCATCCCCAGGAGGACCTGCCATCCACTATGACCACGGACCCCTGGATCCATGAGTCCAAACTACCGGAATACCCTGTACTCCATGAGAAACTGAAGCCTATCCTTCCCTATCCTCAGTCTCCTCTTCTGTTGGGTCTAACCCTCCTGAGAGATATTTTGACACTCAAGGAGGAAACCAGTTCAGGGAGAGGGGGATGATCCCCTTTCGTGTCCATTGGCAGGAGCTTTCACCCACCAGTATCAACCGCTCCAGCAGTCAAACAAGAACTCTTCAGTTAAGTAAGATGCTCCAGATGAATCTTCACCCCCATGCGGGGAGTGAGTTTGGACAGAGACTCGAGAAGATCAGGGAGTCTATCTTCCACCTGAATATGGTTATGCAAGGGATCATTGGTACCCAGTGCCCTGGGGTACCCCCTCAACTGGTTTACCCTTCATATCAGCCCTACTGTGATCCGTGGGATCCCTAAGTTAGACACCCTAGATCAATCTGAGTCCCATTGACTTTCCCCTACATATTAGGCAGCTGTTGAAGTATAAGGGAGAGGAAATAGAGCTGAATCTCCGGTACTGACGATAGTGAATGGGTGTTTTATCATCCTCACCCGAGGAGAGAATTGTCCCATCATTGCCATCCCCATCTGATGACCACAACCATTGTTGAGCTCCTGCAGAGAATGGCAAATAAGTGCCAGATTTCATTCAAGGAGGTCCAAGATACTCAGCATCAGCTTCTTGACATCTTGCAATCTTCTGGTCCCAGCCGAGTGGCCCTCCCAGCAAACAAGGCCATCATGGAACCAACCAAGGTAGTTTGGCATATTCCAGTCTCCTGCACCCCCACCCTGAAAAGGGCTGACACAATATTTTGTACCAGCCAAAGGAGCGGAGTTTCTCTTCACATGTCCAAGTCCCTTTTGATACAAGCAGCCACTGAGAGATGTTGCTTTGGAATGCTGTAGCCTACACTTGTGGAGAAGGGCTCTAAATGACTTGACCATCTAAGGGGGAAGGTATTTTCTTCTATCAATGTTCAGTTTCTAATTGCTAACTATGAGGCCTTGTTGAAATCCTATTTTGCTAACAATTACTTGAAGTTTAGACTTCAGGGACAAACCCCCTCAGGAGGATGGGGCCCAATTTATAGCCCTGATTAAGGAAGGCAAACTGGTAGCCAAAACATCTTTTCAAACTGCAATGGATGTTGCTGAAACCACATCTAGAGGGACAGGCATAGGAATAGTTCAGAGGTATGGATGTTGGCTGCACTTCTTGGGGTTCCCCAGGGAGGTTCAGAATACCATGGAGGACTTGCCCTTTGAGTCTAATCTCTCTTAATAAGATGACTTACTAGTCTCTACATTCATTGAAAGACTCTAGGGCAACTCTCAGAACCCTGGGCATTTACACCCCAAAGAGAAAACCTCATAAGCAGGAGTAAAATCTGAGACCGCCTTCTCAGCCATTCTACCACTAGCACCCATTCAAACCACCATGCAAATCTTGGTACAAAAACCTCGGTGTATTGCTCCCTCTACCATAACTCCAACTACTCAATCCTATCTACCATCCAGGGATTACTTTTGACAGGACGATTGAAGACTGCCTACCCCTACTGATGCCATCCACTACTCCCCCCCTTCCCCCCCCCGCAAACATTTGGTGGCTGTCTTGCTCTTTCCACCCAAAATTGGAGAGTAATCACAACCAACAAGTGGGTGCTGGAAATCATTCCCTTTGACTACTCTGTAGAGTTTTTCTTCCCTCCTACCCCCAAACCCTCTTCCTGGGGCCCTTTTCAGGGACCACTCAAAAGGCGATTCTCTGTCAGGATGCAGGTGTACTCCTCCAAAAAGGGGCCATAGAACAAGTACCACTTCAGCACCAAGGACGAGAGTTCTATGCCCCTTTTTCATGGTGCCCAAGAAAAACAGAGAATGGAGATCATTCTCAATCTTCATTCTTTTGCTCACCAGAGGGCGCTGTGGTTCAAGAACAGCAGCAGCTCCCAGCAGAAAATAACTTCCGCAGTTCTGCCTTCTGCGCACCAGAGGGTGCTGTGGCGACAGAACAAAGCAGCAGCTCCTGACCAGCTAAGGAAGAGAGAGCCTGACTTCTTCACAGTGCCTGTCAGGTCAGGAGACAGGAGCTATGGGGAGACAGACAGCGTGGCATGCTGGAGGGTCAGAGGGGCTCAGAAGGGGGAGGACAGACTGAGCAGGGGCTGAATGGGAGTGGAGGCACATGGCCACAGGGGGGAGGGAGGTGCAGGGCCAACTGGTGATGGGGGGGTTCAGAGCTACATAGGGACAGGCGGTGGCTGGGTGGGGGCACAGAGACACATGGGGATGGGGTGGGGGGTATAGAGCCACATAGGAGGAGGGGGTGCAGGGCCACATGGGGATGTGGAGAGTGAGTGTCTGAGTGGGGGTGAAGGGACACATGTGGACAGAGGGTGCAAGAACACATGGGGACAGGGGCAGATATGCCTGACTGAATGGGAGAGGCTAGGGGTCAGCCAGGGTCTGCATGGGGCTCTCTAACAATCCCTCCCTGCCCCCCCCCCCCCCAAAACTGTTCCATACTTTTCTCACCCTACACAACAACCCTCCAAGTTCACAACCCGGGCTCTTTCCCAGCAACTTACTTTCCTCTCCCTCAGCTCCTCTGTTACCCCGACTCCCCCAAGCCTTTGTACTGCTTCTGAGGAGTGCGGGAAATACGGTTCTGTATTGTAGTTTAAATGATTTATTACTCCGAGTTCTGTATTAATATGTCTAGTAAGGAATCTATTTGTCAAAAAACATTTCCTGAATCTTTTTTGTGTTTGTTGTCTGTATTGTTATAGACATACTTGCTGACCAGGGTTTTGAAATAAATGACCAAAAATAATAGAAACTGGTGTGGTTATATTGTGTTGTTTTGACAAAATATGCAGAATTTTGCAGAATTTTTGCCGCTTTTGAGGATCTCTAGCTGCATCATTGTTTGCTCTCAATTAGCATGTATTCCTCCCTTGGATGGAGTGAGGTCGATTCCACTAAGGCACAAGAAACCTCAGCAGCACATCCTCAAGGGGTACCTGTACTGGAAATCTGTAAGGTGGCTACCTGGAGCTCTATCCATACAGTCACAAAACATTGTGCATTAGTTCAGCCTCTTCTGCAGATGCAGCTGTTGGGACAGCAGCATTATAGATCTCTATACCAACTACATCTTCATGTTCCCCCTCCTGTTTGAATACTGCTTACCAATTGCATATGTGTGGAATACAGGGACCAGCTCTCGAAGAAGAAATGGAGGTTACTTACCTATAACTGGAGGTTGTTTGAGATGTGCCCTCCTTCCCCTCTGCTTTGAATCCTTATGATTCACAGTAAGAGCAAAACTAGAGAGGTGTCAGTCTGCATTGCCTCTCATACCTTCAGTCCAGACCACAAGGAAGGCAGCTGCACTTGAATGGACTAATGGACACTGCTCGCTTGCGAAATCCGCAATTTCACGTGCATGGTGTACATGTGTACCCTCATGTGGACTACAGATAAGGACCACACATCTTGAAGAACGTACAGTTACAGATAAGTGACCTCCATATTTAGTCTTCTCTTGTCAGAGAGCCTTATATTAATAGTGAACATGGAATCGTCACTACAATAAGAGTCTCAAAATTACTAATAATTGGATGTCTGTATTTGTCCTTATTAGGGGGTGGAAAATAAGCTTGAATTACAAGAGTTCCACAATAGTAATTCAGCGTACTTCTCTGAATGTTTATTCTGTTCCACACATAAAGTTTTCAACATTGTCTGTTCATTACTTCCCCCCAGCCCCTGTATTCTTACTGCTTGCCATTTTAATACTTGAACAACTGGTAGAGAGAGCTTATAATCCTTCAGTCATTTGGCTTGTCTTCTTAGAGGGTATTTATAAACTATATTGTCCAGAGCGTTCTGTAGTGTCACTTACAACACAGAGAGTACTTTCAGTATTAAAGAAAAAATGACACTGTTTGCTTAAGTGGCTTTTCTAGATCATAATGCAAGTGACAATTTAATGAGAAATTTTCATAGAACCTAACTCATTCCACAAATGCTATATGCTAAAACTTTCCAAAGATCTATTTTCTAGTAAGCAACAAAGACTACATTAAAAGCAAATGACACCAGTTATGTCAAACTCAACAATCTAATGGCCAGATTCTACCAAAACTATAAATAGCGTTTTTAAAAAATAAGTCCAGATTCCCTCTGACAGAAAAAGAAATTGTGGTGTGTGGGGCTATAGGGAGAAAATATCCATGGGGAGTTTTCCTTGAAAACATGGGTGGATTAGGGAAAGGTTATATTCCCTACAGAAAAGACTACATGGTGCCAGATTTCATTCAAGGATGTTCAACCTAAAACCTTGCCATGTTATGTCACATATGTTTGCATGGAGCATTTATCTCCTATTTTCAGGGATCATTCACCACCGCCAGTCACAAATATCAGTCCTTTTATCTGAAGCTGGTGAGCAGCAGTCTAGTTACAAGAATATCCATGTGGTCCTGTACAGAGATAGTGTACTAAAGCAGTTGTTCCTAAGCATTGATCTGTTACTTATAACCTGAGTGTCTGATCATACTTCAGATGCCTTGCTGTGTTTTGGGGCTAGAACATGGGCATAGAACCTCCAGTCATCTTGCTGCTGCGTTGGCATCATCCCCCTTTCCATGCTGTTACATTCTGTTTCAGAAAGCTAATCATTTTAAACACTTTCCCAGCATCCCCTTTGGTTTTAAAAAAAATAGGCTTGTAAATTCTATAAAGCCAAACATTCAGTTATAGGCAATGTACAGTAGATACAGCAATGAAAATAAATATTTTCAATTAAGAAAACTGTTTTCCTAAAATCTGTGACTTGAGAAAATATTTTCAGCACTCCTAACAAACCAAAGTTACATGATAATGAGCTAATTACTATTGTTTCTAACTTCAGTTTGTAAACCACAATGCAAATTTCAGAAAGGAAAACTCCATTTCAGAGTTTTAAAAGAAAAAAGAATGCTGGTTTCAGTTAATTTGAGAATTCCAGGAATGTGTTTCACATTTCTGTTATAGTGAATGAAATGAGTCACCCAGAAACCATTACTAAAATATTTTTTGTTGCTCCTAAATGAAAATTACTTTAAAGCTTAGTGCCTGTAGAGTGGAGGCAGAGAGGAGACGATAATGTGTGAGAATGAACTTAAAAAGTGGTAGGTTTTGACCTTTACTTGTATCCTGGTTCACTAAATACAGGCATTAGATTACAAAACGTAATACGGAAATTATTTACAGAGGGCACAAGAACCTACTGTGACAGCTTTTTTTCTCTGGGTGTCATGTGCAAACGTCCGGGTTATGATGACACTTGAGGGTGTGCTTACCAGCACAGCATCTGATTAGTCACTTAACTTAGCAAGGAATGTCTTGGCACATACCTTATCAAAACATGTGAATATATCAGCAGAATAACATGTTTATTTCCTACTAAGCACTTCAACACATAATATAATGAAACAACTTTGTATTCTATACACTGTTAAAAAACAAAGTGTTATGATACTTCATTTGAGTTGGTCTTCCCTATGAACAGTTATCTGATGTGTTTATCTATTGAAATATATTTTACTCTCCTTAAACTGCTTCTCTAGTGATTTAGTCAGTGCATGGACAATGTTCAAAAGTAGTGTTGTCTGTCAGACTTTAACTATTTCTCATTCTTACAGTGAAAAAGATTGAAGCTAATATATCCAAGTTTTTTTCATGCTTAGTAGTATTGCTTTTGTTTTATTTATTATTTCTTGAGAGTAGGTGACGAAAAGTATCCTTGAGATCAGTCCTTTACAAAGTTCCACGGACTTCAAGTTAATATTTAAAGTATAAAATTCCTTCTTCGAGTGTCATGGGTGCTCCACTCCAGATGATGGACTCCAGATGCACGTACCCAGCTGTTGTCTCACGGCGGCATTAGGGTCTGTCTGTGCGCGCGTGTCCCGCACCCCCTCAGTTCCTTCTCAATCGGCTGAAGACGGGGCTCAGGAAGAGGTTCAGCACTGCCCCTGGTCACTGAAGGAAATAAGTAGAAATAGGTAGATAGAAGTGTCCCAGTTCTTTCCCTTCCTTTAGAATAGTTATTCCTTGTTCATTAGCTAAAAAAAGTTGTTTGTTTTTTTTTATTCTCACGTTCATCTCCCGTTGAGACTTCCCCCTCAGACAGTCATAGCTTCATGATGCCGGGGTCCCCTGGATTCAAAAAATGCATATTCTGCAATGAGTCTATGCCATGGTCTGATGAACAGTCACACTGTGTGAAGTGTCTAGGCGAGACACACGTCCCCGCTAAGTGTGTCCATTGTACTAGCCTGAAAACCAGGGCTCACCATGACAGAGACCTGCTGCTGAAAATGCTCCTTATGGAGAAATCTCTGCAGCCACCAACAGAGACGGGCACAAGTAAACCCTCTCCCTCATGCTCCCCTGCCAGGTCGGAACCTACCAGGAGCACGGCTTCACTCTCTCATGCGAAGAGGCAGGAAACCCCAATCTCTCCACATAGAGATCTACAGAAACAGAAAAGGTCTCTGGCAAAATCTCTTCCTCCGGTGCTGACCGTGGCAAAAACTGGCACAGCTGACCACCCCAGCACCTCAGGCACAGCTCTCATGGGGCACAGAAACCAGGACTCGACTACCCCACAGCAGGCAGCTTTCCTCAGCACTGGCCCTGCCAGCACCATGGACGGACCCAGTACCAGCAGTGCAGTCCACGAGCCTGACAATGACCTCCGCCGCAGACGCACCACTCCCGCAGAAATTGCTGCAGACGTCGGCTCACGCTCCGAGACCCGCAGCACCGCAGTCCATGGAGCCGCAGTAGTTCTTGAATCAGGCCCCAGAGCCTGACTCTCCCCTCCTAGGCACCGAGCACTCTCTCTCTGACCAGCCGCTCTCACCACCCGACTTGGCCACCCCCACCGACCGTGAGAATGACATGCTGCAGCAGGCAGAGTTTTCCCTGCCTGACTCTCCTCTCCCACCGGAGCCATACCTATTTCAAAGCACAACACTTCACAAGAACCAGCCTCAATTTCACTACTTTGTCCCCCCACGGGTGGGGCCCCACTTTTCATACCCTGTGCACTGGCCTCAGTGGTACCCTTGATCTACCCATTGCGCCAATCCTTCTCGCAGACCTTCTACCAGAACGCAGACCCTCTCTGCACCTCTATCTCCAGTTCCATCTACATTCAGAGCTCCTGAGCTGCCCCTCGAAGATGTGGGCTACGAACCTTTCCCTGAATCACCTGCTCATAACTCTCCATCAGCTGCAGATGAAGCTCGCATGACACCACTGCCACAGAACGTGGATGATTTTAAGCAGTTCCAGGAACTTTTTAAGAGGATGGCAATCAGCCATGACATTCCATTAGAGGACATGCAGGAGACACAACACAGACTCCTGAAAATCCTCCAACCCTCTGTGCCATGAAAGATTGCACTACCCATAAACGAGGCTCTCCTGGAACCCACTGATACGATATGGCAGATCCCTGCCTGCATCCCACCAACATGTAAAAGGGCTGAACGTAAATATTATATACCAGCTAAGGACGTAGATTTCTTATTTTCCCATCCACTGCCCAACTCTCTTATGGTGGATGCAGTGACCCATAGAACAAAGCAGCCACAATACGGGCCCACTCTGCAAGATAAGGACCTCAAACGACTTGAATTCCTGGGCCATACTCCACCCTCCTTGCAAGCTACGACTATGACAGTTACAAGTTATTTGACTTTACCTCCCATATCCCAGAGGACAGAAGAGCGGATTTTAAATCTGTCCTCATCGAAAGTCAACTGCTGTCTAGGACAGCGCTACAAGCATCCCTGGACATGGCAGACATAGCAGCCCGCACTACTGCCACCATGGTATTGATGCACTGGTCTTCCTGACTGTCTGCATCTGGCATCCCTGAATATCTGCAGACCAAAGTGGAGGACCTTCCCTTTCATAAGGATAAACTTTTTTCCAAAAAAATCGATGAAGTTCTTCACACCATGAAAGACTCTAGGGCCATCCTGTGCACACTGGGGATATACCCGTCTCTCCCCAGGAGGCAACAGGATCAACCTTATCAGAGGCCCCATGCACAACAAGATCACCGGCCCCAGTTGAGACTGTATGATACTGAGAGGAACCGCAACAGACCTCTCAGGCACAGACAAAACCATGCACAACCGACTACATCCCACACATCAAGAAACAAACAAACAACAATTCCCCAGGGCCTCTTTATTCCCCGTTTTAAAGATAGGTACTATGTTTTCCCTTCTCCAGTCTACCGCGACTCACCCCATCCTCCAGGAGTTCTCGAAGATAATTGCTAACAGTTCCAAGATTGCTTCAACTAGTTCCTTAAGTTTCTTAAGTACCGTCAGGTGAATTTCATTAGACCCTACTGATTGATTACATCAAATCTATCCAAATATTGTTTAACCTATTTTTTGCCTATTGTGGCTTGGGTTCCTTTCCTTTTGTTGTTAATATTAATTGGGTTGAGTATCTGGTCACAATTAATCTTTTTAGTGAGGACTAAAACCAAATAGGGATTAAACACCAGAGCCGCCTTCATATCCTCAAATATTACTTCTCCTTCCCCACTAAGTAGTGGATTTACACTTTCCTTCATCATTGTCTTGCTCCTGATGTATTCAGAGAACCTCTTCTTATTGCCTTTTACATCCCTTGCTGGGTCTAACTCATTTTTGTGCCTTAGCCTTTCTGATTTTGTCCCTAGATGCCTGCGCTCTTCCTTTGTACTCCTCCTTAGCAATTCGTCCATGTTACCACCTTTTGTAGGATTTCTTTTTGATTTTCAGGCCATTAAAGAGCGCCTAATGGAGCCATATTGGCTTCTTACTAGTCTTGCTATCTTTCCTTCACATTGGGATAGTTTCCTTTAATGTTGTCTCCTTGAGAAATTGACAGCTCTCCTGAACTTCTATTGCTTAGCTTTTTATTGCCATGGGACCTTACCTACCAGTTCTCTGAGTTTGTTAAAGTTAGCTTTTCTTGAAGTCCATTGTCCTAATTCTGCTGCTCTTGCTCCTTTCTTTCTCTAGAATCATGAAATCTATCATTTTGTGATCACTTTTATCCAAATTGCCTTCCACCTTCAGATTCACTTCCAATTCCTCCCTATTAGACTTGACTCTGACCAAAATGTCTGTTCCTTCCTCCACTTTCAGAAACAAAAAGTTGTCCCCAATACATTTCAGTAACTTTTTGGAAATTTTGTTTTGCTGTATTACTTTTTCCAACAGATGTTTAAATAGTTAAAGTCCCGCATTATTAGCAGGGCTTGTGATTTGGTTATTTCTGTTATTTGTATTAGAAATGCCTCATCCACCTCCTCTTCCTGAGTTCATGGTCTATAGTTGCTCCTTTCCCTCATGTCCTCCCTATTTTTTTCCCTTTCATCTTTACCCCGAGATCTCAGCTGGTCGGTCTCTCACCACCTCCTAGACCTCAGAACAACTGTACAAAATTACACTGATGTGATTGACCATGTGATGTATAAAGCAAGTTTATTTCTGCATTATTTTTGTATTTTATGCATTGTAAAGTCCTGGAAAGACACACAGAGTAGCTATTGCCTAGATTCAAACTGAGCACCTGTTACTACCATGGACTTCCAGGGGAGGAGCAGGTGCTCAATGCCACACAGGATTTGGCCTTTAAACAGCTAGGTCACAGGTTACAGTTTAATATGCTACATCAGTAATGGGCGTAAAAGTGTTGTCTATCTGCACTTGGAAACTACTGGACTTCGGTGGCATTTTTAAGTGAGGTCATTTTTAAACAAAATTTTGTAGTTTTGTCTTTTAAATAAGACAGAATTTTAAGCTGCATCTTCCAATGTTTCCTTTGAACACTGGCCTAAGACAGATAAATGTAAGTGTGACCCTTCTGCCCGTCAGAGCTGGCAGCAACAAGGGCCGGGTTCAGTATCTAGGGGTTCCGTTCCAATAACACAATGCAAAACCATTTCAAGCCCCCATCCCGTGACCTGGGACAAATATATACCACCCCACTGTGTGCCTCTAAGAGGCAATACTTCCCCTCTCGCAAGCACAGAGTTTGAGCGTAGCAAAAGCCTTTTAATAATGGAGAGAAACAATGTGGCATTATGTTGGGGGAAACACCACCAACAGGATTCATAACACAAGCCATGAGCAAAAACCCACCCCAAGCAAATTGGGCCATGTCCTCTCCCTTTGGTTCTTGAGTCCAGCAACCCAAAAGTCCAATAACCCAAAAGTCTCTCTCTGTCCTTGGGGAGTCCAGAGTTCAGAAGTTCATCTGCAGAGTTTTAACCATCCCCCCCCCCCCCCAGCCTGTGTGGAAATTGGGGTGGGGGAGTAAAGGGGCATCTTATGTGCTCCGACAGCCAACTGCCCCATCTATCTGTGGGTTTCTGCTGCAGCCTTCACTGCCAGCCGCTCCCCCGGTAGCTGTCCTGGAAGCCACTCCGCCAGCTGCTCCCCCCGGTAGCCATCTTGCGAGCCGCTCCACCAGCTGCTCCTCGCCGGTAACAGGCCTGCGAGCCTCTCACCAATATATCTTCAGGCTCCCTAATACTTAACACAGTACTCAGTGATTTCAGCTCGTAGTAGGGGAGTCCAGTGCTGGGGCACCATTGGCCCAAAGTGAATTCAGCTCTGCAATCTATAATCAGACTCCTAATGGAATCAAAATTAGCTCTGCTATTACACAGTGGAGAGAGGAGGCAGTGCAGCTGGCATTTAGGACCCTCAGAAGGGGCCCATACCACAAGGTACAAATGTCTGTCCCCAACCTTTCTCAATTCACTGAGTTTTGGAACCCATGTCCCTTGCCTAGCAAGTGCTACTTAGTTGATGGCGAGTACCTCCATCATAACAAAAAGCCAAGTACAGTTCCACTGTCCTTGATCCACATAATCAGGATAACAATACTTTATTCTTCCTGCCCCAATAACAGAGAAACTGGGGATCCCACAGCAGTCAAAGTGTGAACATCTAGGTGGAGTGGCACATGAGATCAGCCCCTGAAGTTCTTTTCCACAACCCATCACAACTCACCACCAGATGTCAGGATAGAGCTCATCCTGACTCTGCTTACATAAGAAAAATGTCTCCATTTTTGGTTGCAAAAGCACCAACTGAGCTTGAACAGTTGCAACACAGGTTTCTTGAAATCTTGTGCTGTGGCTGTACAGGAATGGAGGAAGAGATTCCTTGCTTTCATCACAGTGTCTGAAATCCCATCAGCAGACCACTTTCACATGGTTGACTGCTTGGTTATTAGTCTTTATTTTTGGTAGCAGTGGCAAGTGTTTCTTACTATGAGAAGTTTTTAGCTAACTTTCCAGATGGGATCATTCAGATTTGGATTAATCTGCTGGCAGCTTTGGGGCAATTATTAGAGAGGACAAATACAGGAGCTTTTCTGCTTGAATTTCAAATATACCACCCAAAGCAGTTCTGGAGGCTCCTCAGAAAATATTTACTTAACAATTACTAAGTAAGCAAACCGCATACTGAGTGTAATTATTTTGTTTTTTCCATTGTGCAAAGATTCTTTGTGCCAACAATATGCAAGTGCCCTGAGAAACCAAGCTAAATATGTCTACATATAGAAACTTCTTAGGCCAAGATTCTGAAGTATGGTCACTTATCTGAAAAGAGCAACGGTTATCATGGTGACAAAATATCTCACTTTTTATCAAATATATGCATGAAACTACTTGTAAAATTAATGCTTTTTCAGTACTCCAAATGTAAAATGTAAAGTGAAATATCTTCCCTTAATGCAAAACTGATAGACTTCTTTAGAGCTGTTATGAAAAATGATGATAAAGGAAAGAAGGGTAGTATTGTGATGGGTGTTAGTACTGTGGCATTTCAAATTTTAAAATGATCTCAGCTGGTGTCTTCTAAAATTTTTTTATAAAAATTCTTGGATTAAACAGTAAGAGAAACAAAGAACGAAAGATGGGAGGCTCATGGCAGTATAGGAGCAAAATTAAAGTAACGGAAGTTAGAATGGGACCTTGTGTTATAAAATAAAACTATAAATTAGCCAAAAAGTGAGTAAGTACAGACAGGTTTATAATACATATTTTACTGATTACTACTTGTGTTTAAAATCAAAACACATATATAGTTATACTGATTTTGAAAATGACCCAATTTACTATTATCTCTGGCACTTACCTTCAGCACGTTATTTTGACAAGGGAGCCTTGTAAGTTCTTTGATCCAAAGCCATTTGAAACCCTGTTTAAAAATCTAAATATGACTCACCATGCTTGTCTACGTTGCATTATATAAAAAAGCATTTTTGGTTTGTGTGATGACACCTTCAGGAGACACGGTCACAGGTATTACAGGTCCCATTTTACTTCACAAAGTCAAAAGCCCAAGCCTGGAGAGAAAAAAGAGGTAAATGTATAAACTGTTGTTTTGTTTTGTTTTAAATAATGGCAAATGTACTTCATTTACTGACCAATACATTAAAAAAAAATCACAGAATCTTACCCTGTTTTCCCATAGACTATGTAATTTGTAATCTCCAGAATCAGGTTCAAGAAACATAAACTTTGTGTGCACATCCAGCATCATTTATAAACTCTGTTCTTTGATTCAGGGAAAATACAAATTCTGTAAAAGTACAGGTGAAGTTTTTATGATCTCCAAGTCTGATTCAGCGAACTCCAATGCTTTGTGGACACAGTAGGTCAAGCTTGTAAAATACCACCTATAGCTCATATGGAGAAATCTTCACAGCTTATTTTGGAGGTTTGAGCCTACACACACTGCCTTTATTTTGTTTGGGAAGTTCCTAAATCAGCACAAAAAACTTGAAAAAGGCACAAAGTGTGTGTGTGTGTGTGTGTGTGTGTGTTAAAAAAAAAATCATTCCCAATAGGTCTTCTGACAGGAAGCTTGGACAGTGTTAGATTTAGCTCTGTGCTACAGTAACACAGGCTTTTGATGTATTGAGTTAAAGTTTGTCAAATCAGCACTTCATATCGTTTGCTTTTTGTGCATTTGATATAAGGGCATAATATTGTATGAGAAGATGAGCCATGTGAGCAGAGTGGCTTCAGTAAGTCGTAACAATTCAATATTTATCCTAACATTGAAAAGAATCAAGCAGCTAATTTAAAGCTTGATTTCTTTTCTGCCATTTTTTAAGGAAAACTTTCTTTTCATCTGAGGAAGATAGAACCAAATTACCCTGGTTTTATTCCTAGCAGTTGCAGAGGTGGGGAATATTCCCCTTTTAATCTTGTGGTTCAGTATCCCACTAGGTTCTTAAGTTAAAGGGTCACTATCTCTGGCTTAGATAGGCCTCAGCATGTACCCTACAGTACCTTAAATTCTGAATAAGTCTTCCCAAGTTCTTCTGGTGTCCAAATAAACATGATCTAACATTGTCATGTTTCAGAGTAGCAGCCGTGTTAGTCTGCCTGTTATTCACAAAAAGAAAAGGAGTACTTGTGGCACCTTAGAGACTAACAGATTTATTTGAGCATAAGCTTTCGTGAGCTACAACTCATGTTAGCACTGTTATGCTGCATGTCATTTTATATGATCATTTGGGCAAATGTAATGTTAAACATGTACATTGAGGTAGGCTGCAATGAGAAATGACTAACTTAACTAGTCAAGGAAGTACAGGCATTGAAATAGAATCACATTTGTGACAACTTAGTGGAGGAAGTGTTTCTGGTGCCTTGGATAAATACACAGTTTAGAAACTATTGAAGTGGAGTACATGTGGTAAATAAACATAATTTTAATTAAAAGATCTCAAACTGTTTAAAGATCAGTAAATGTTGTTCTCATTTTACCTTGAGTAAGACTAAGACAGGGGTCTCAAACACATGGGCCTGCCATAGGTGCTGACTCCACTGGCAGCCAAGCTCCCCTCACGACCCCGCCTCTGCCCTACCAAGCGTGCCGCGTCCCCACTCCTCCGCCTACCTCTCAATGCTTAGGACTTTCCGGGGGGAGGAGCAGGGACACAGTGCGCTAAGGGGAGGAGGCGGGGCTGGGGTGGGGATTTGGGGAAGGGATTGGAATAGAGGCGGGGGGGCAGAGTTGGGGCGGGGACTTTGAGGAAGGGGTGGGAAGAGGCAGGGCAGGGACGGGGTCTCATGAAAGGAGTGGAGTGGGGTGGGAGTGGGGGACTTTTGTATCTTTGTCTGACAAAGTGTCAGTGATGCGGCCCTCAGGCCAAGTCCTCATGTGGTCCTCATGTGGCCCTCATGGTGATTTGAGTTTGAGATCCCTGGACTAAGATATCAAATTTTTGCAACCTGCTCACTGTCAGATGGTAAACCAGTAGCATAGTTGACAATGGAATCTAGTTGTCTGTCTTACTTCCATTGTGTAAGCATTAAACCAGAATGTTTTTCTTAAGGACAACTTAAGGCAAACTGTTATCTTACAAATACCAAGCAGCTGGTATATTAATATGCTGATGCTTTTTCAAGCACTTCAGGTTATAAGTCCAGAGTTAGAACTTGACTTTGATCCTGTGGCATGTTAGACACTTTCCTTCAGCTGGAATTTCCCCGGTTGCACCTAAAATAAGTTAAAGATCCACTCAGGAAGTTGATATCCTTCCCCCACACCCGCTCCAAACACTAGCAGTGCTGAGCCATGTTCATTTGCCCTGGCAAACTGCCGTGTTTATGATCCAAGTTAAACACAGGCATTAGTACTGTCTAGCTGTATATCTCTTATTTACCTTAGAAATTCTGCATGATTAAATGATTCCTCACTTCCTGAGCTGGCTCACATATAGCATTGTCTTCTAGTGGCCTCCACTATGCTCAATGGGTAAACTGCTGTTTGCCTCTCATGCAGGTATATATCAGGTTTGATAGTTGTATTGGAATATACAATGTGCCAACAGTAGCTTGAACACTTTTCCAGGTCTGTATAATAACTTCTCATGCGATTTGTCTAGACACTTGAAATAGTTTAAAGTTCTCAAACTTTCCATCTCTAAACTGGTGAGCCTTTGAGCAATGTTACTTGTTACCTTGAGCTAATTTCAAGGATGTAGTAGTACAGGATTCATGAGTCACATCTTTGAAGTGTATATACTGTTGCCTTAACAACAGACAGCATATATGTTACATATTTATCTATTCGTTTGGAATTTTCCTACTCTATAATACGAGTGCCCATCTTTCAAAAATATACACATAAATAGGTCAATCAGTTACCTCAAGATAAAATCAAATTAGCCAGTAACATCATCAGTATGACAAAGTAATTTTCCATGAGAGTCTCATGCAACAACCACTCCACTCTACCCATCACCCATCTTTTTTACAGATGAGAGAGAAAAGATAACCCTGAAAGCTAATAAACTCGGGCAGTTACAGATCGACTAGTAAAGCACATTCCAAAGTCTCAAATTCCCTGCTTGCTGAGTGGATTACCCTCTTATTGCCTTCAACAGGTAGGGAATGTGAGAAGCCCAGAGTGCATGCTGGGAGGATAGGGGCTGTGACTTCCCACTCCCCCTTTTGTCTTTTGCTTAGCTGTTGGCAGGAACAGGAGGTAATGGGGCCAATGAATTGGCTTCCAGATGTCCCTTCCCTGTCTATTTAAGCTAGCCTAGGCTTTTCAAATGCCTCTTGCTCTCCAATTAGCTGCCCTGCCCTCCTTCCCCTTCATTCTATGTTAGGAACAGTCCCTTTTATGTTGCTAGGAGTCTGACTGACTGCCTGTTTTCTAGTGATCAGGAAGGAATTTTTCCCTTTGAGGCCATGTTGGCAGGAAGTTCGGTGGTTTTTTTTTTAATGTCTTCCTCACAGCCTCCTGGATGTACAGTTAATTGAAAACAATAGATTATTGGAAGGTTTATATAATGAGGGTAGGACTACTGACCCATCACAACTTCTGGCCTGTGCCCAATGCATATAAAGGCTAAAAGCACCAGCTCCCAGAGGTCAGTGGGACTCAGGGTTTTGCTGTAGGACCTTACACTTATATAAGGAAAGAGTCCCAAAATCTTTGAGGACTGAGGTCTCTTCACCACCAGCTTTGTGGCCTCTGTCACCCACCCCACCCTCCTCCCACCCCTTACACAGGGATGGGGAGAGGGAGGTTTTATAATTGAGCTGAGTCTGTAGGGTAGGTAAGGGAGCATCTATCCTGAGTTACTGTTTTGTTTGTGAGGTTGGAGCCCTGTAACCTGCACTGGAACCTATTAAAATGCCTGGTATGTAAGAGTGAGGAGTGGGCATTGTAGGTGCCAACCCCAGTGTATAAATAATAAAGTTGCAGCCTGCTGATTAAACCCATCCCATGTGTCTGTCATTTATTCTCCTTCCTGGCCTGTCAGTGATTTATAATTCATGTAATTAGCCTGAGTTGCAGATAATGATGGGTAAAGTGGTATATATGTACAGTCTATAGACTTCAGGATATATAGGAAATGGGCTTTGTGAGAAAAAAGTTTTTACAGTTTCACACAACAGGAAAATATGTATGGTGCTGAATTCCTTTGACCAGTTTCTAAATTAATTTCTCAATGTGATTCAAGGTGATACTTCCCTCCCTCACACACATTTGTTTCCATGGCCAAAAAAGTCCCAGGGCAGTTGAGATTTTCACCCTTAGTGGTAAGGACTCCTGGCAATCTATCTAGATAAGGGGTGGGCAAACTATGGCCTGTGGGCCGCATCTGGCCCCCCAGGGCTTTGGATCTGACCCGCAGGATTCCCCCCACTCTGGCGCCGCAAGCCCCGCGTCGCTCCCTGAAGCGGCTGGCACCACATCCCTGCAGCCCCTCGTGGGGGTAGGGAGGCCAGAGGGCTCTGTGTGTTGCCCTCGCCTCCAGGCACCACCCCCTGCAGCTCCCATTGGCCGGGAACAGGGAACCGTGGCAAATGGGATCTTTGGGGGAGGTACCTGGAGGAGCAGCAAGGGCAGCACACAGAGCCCTGTGCCCTCCCTTTTCCAGGGGCCGCAGGGACATGGTTCCGACTGCTTCCCAGAGCAGCCTGGGGCCAGGGCAAGCAGGCAGGGAGCCTGCCATGGCTCCGGTGCATGCCACTGCACCCTGGTGCCGCTCTAGGTAAGTGGCACTGGGCTGGAGCTCGTACCCCGAACTGCTCCACCCCACACCCCAACTCCATGCCCTGAGCCCCCTGCTGTAGCCCGCACCACTCCTGCACCCCAACACCCAGCCCTGAGTCCCCTGCCACACCCCTCCTGCACACCAACCTCCTGCCCTGAGCCCCCCTGCACTCCGCACCCCTCTCTGCACCCCAGTCTGCTTCACTGAGCTCCATCATACACCTCGCATCCCTCCTGTGCCCCAATCCCTTTCCCTGCGTCCTTTCCTGCACACCGTACTCCCTCCCGCACCCCAACACCCTGCCCCAGCCCTGCATACAATTTACCCACCCAGATGTGGCCCTCGGGCCAAAAAGTTTGCCCACCTCTGATCTAGATCCTCTCTCACTTTGTCACATACATTCACCATGATCTATGATATTTGTATCTGAGGAAGAGGTACTACTTTGACACATCTGGGAATGTGATTACTTTTTATTCTCTAAAGTATTTTCTGACTTTCTCATTCTTTCTACAGCTTATATGCAAAAACCAAAGTGGAAAAAAATCTTGGGCTCTGTGTTTCACAAAAATGGGCTAGTATGAATGCCTCATGGTGAGACACTAACTACACATAATGACAATCCATGACTTACAAATCAGGTGTTGGTGTCTATAGACAGCCATGCCTCCACCTTGTTCCATTTTTGTATGTTTCCTTAACAAAAATGTGACTTGTGTGCTTTGTTCTGAGGACTAAATATTTGTTGCATGTGTTGTAACTCTATTTTCTATGGATGTTTTAATATTGCATATATGATTTTTGCCATCCAACCTGAATGCATCTTTTCTAAATATTTAGCTCATGTTTTTTAAACTTGTTTTAAAAATGAGATTATTTCCTCCAGTTATGGAGAAGGAACACAATTGTGTATGTGTATACTCAAACCCAATGGACACATACAACTGTGAATATATAAACAAAGGTCTATGTGTTTATATTAAATGTATAAAAGTATATTTTGTGTATGTACAAGGGGTCTGCCCTCACATAACTTGTTGGATCAAGGCGTTCGCTAATGGTACAATACTTATGTAAATCACATTGGCCAGGCCAAGCGTGGTGAATTTTTTATATAGAATTACATGGTAAATCACCCACAAATAAATGTAAATATCTTCTCTACTTTGATGGGGACATGTCAGAAATTCTGTACACACAGTAGAGGCTGTTGGAAGTTTTTCAAAGTTAGGCACGTACAGTCTTGCCCATACATTTTTAAGTCAGGGGGGAGCTACACAGAACAGCTTAAAGGGTTAGAGTATAAGTTATACATACAGCATATATCCTTCAGCAAGTTTGCAGTGTTACACAGAAGTTGCTATAATAGACTCTTCTGATGTAAACCGTGTGAACTTACATATTTTATGTTGTACTACATATATAAATAAATGAAAATTATTTGGAAAATATATATGCTTCCCTGTATGAAAAGGGAGGGTAATAATGTTCATGGAATATTGGGTTGTATTTATCTTTAGTTGATCTATTTTCTTTTACTAAAAAATAGACATTCCCAGTTCATTGAAAAGGGGAATGTACATTTACATTTAGACTTGGTTTCAAATTATGAGAAATCCTAACTTCTGACATTCATGCTATAAGGAGCTACTATGCAGCTTTGCAAGTTGAAAGGCCTATTCTTAAAGTAGTAAAAGTTTGTGAAATGTGATTTTACTGGAAAAGTGAGTATATTCTATATTCATAAAACCTTTTCATCTTTTTTGTTATATTAGAGAAAGATTAAAGATTATGTCCAGGTTATTACTTCAGTAAACAAATACAAAATCTTTTACTTTGCAGCATTTGCTGTCATTATTCCTGCTGCTGAAGTCAAGTCTGAGTGATCATTAGGCTCTTTTGAAAGTATAGTAGTAATCCAGAATAATCCATATCTATAAAACAATAAGGTTTAAATTTGCAATTCTCTTTATGAGAACAGTCTGATTTAATTTGGGTTTAGAAGAGCAATTACTATACAATATAATTGTGCTTTAAATCAGGTTAGGTTTTATTATATCTTTAAACATACAAAGTTGTCTGCATGACTTTTTTCATTCACCCAGACCATTTTAAAATTATGGGTTTATTCACAGTTCATAAAATTCATGTTGTACATTTAAAGACCCAATCCTTGTTTCTTTATTCATGTGAGTAGTCCCATTGAGTAAGGCAAGTATAAGTATGTTTCTGTATTCATATGGAAAAATTGATCCATGGAGTGAATCTGTTGGCAGATCTCTCTGTTGCCTTCACATCACTGTGTGCACAGTCACAGCAGAGGTTCTTATTTCAAATCCTTCTCTACTTCACAAGTAAATCTAAATTTGTGTGGATCTGGCTGTGGGACAGGCTTCAAGAACTGCACTCAGTGCATGTGATCAGAGTTCAAATAGCAAAGTCCATCTTTGTGTCTAGAGTTCAAGATGTTTTGATTCAAGATACCTTGGTTCTTTGTTGTCAGACACTGGAAGGGTTTCTTATGTCCCTCCTGTCTTGCTGGACAATACAGAATATCATCATGGGGCAAATCTATACTAAAGTATAGATTTGTGTGCATGTATGTTTACAAATAAACACTATGCGGCCCTATAAAACAGTAGTTTGGCTTTTTAGTTCTGATTATCAATACCTTGAGAAGGCTGTCACACTGAACAGCACAAGGAGAAGATTATAAGGAAACATGGAAATATGCTTAATCTTAGTGTATTTATTTATTATACAAAATTGACATCAAAATTGATTTAATCTCCAATCTCAATTCCTTAGATATACATCTTTAATAAATATTGTTGTTAGAGATTCCTCATACAGTTTTCATTCCCTCCTCTGCTTTTTAACAGAATAAATGTAACTTGCAAAACAAAGTCTCAACAAGGTAGGGAGAAATCATTATAAATTGATACTCTTGTAGGAATATTATTCTGTGCAGTTTCTACTATATTTAATAAATTGTACCAACTATACCCTTCGTGCTTACATAATCCTGATAGAAACTGAACCTTACAGAATAAAATAACATGCTCCTGGCAATCTGAATAATGTAGAGTCAGTGTAAGATGTTTCATGAAATATATAAATAACCTTCTGTACCCAGAAGCAGTATATACTCTACTAGTTAACTATAAATAACCAGAAAATTAAGGCAATTGTAACAGAGGTAGATCCTTTTCTCCACAGCTAGGTTGTAGACAAATTAGAAAAGAATGCTACACATTCCATGAGCATGTTCCATACCTTGCCTGGCTTTCCTGTGCTGATTCAATGCTATGTGGAGTGTCACCACACTAAATGGTGTGTGGCAAGTACGCCTATGTATCTTGCTTCTGCAGTTTGTCAGATAAAGATGGGGAAGTTCCATAAACTTGAACTGTTGAAGAAAAGAACGGTTACATGGAACTTCTATTTGACAGTGTTGCCAGCACTGACAGTTGGCATGGCAACACAGTGATTATGCATATTTACTACCAGCCTGCTGCTCATCCTCTGAAACTGGGAATGCATACGGCCCACGTGATCCAACCCTGCCGCCTGTCACCTTCACGCTCTGGAGGGAGGAACAGCAACCCTGATGTGACTCATCTCTTGTGTGAAATGGAAACAAAATTTATTTTAATAACATGCATTCAAACTTGTATGTCACAGATATTATCTGGGTCTATGTAAAAGGCAGTTATTCAACAGCTGTCCCACACGTGAGTGTGTGTGTTCACTCTCTCTCACACACACACACACACACACACATACATATATTTTTGCTACATTTGTCTTTATCTGGCTCTCCAGTAGCCCAAGATGTCACTGCTGCCAAACCAGTAACTTTTTAGGATGAAATGTTGCTTTTCCCTGTCACATAATGAATCCTTGACCATAGTAGTACACACTTTGTGCTGTCACCCAGAGCTGTATAGCATTGGCCTGGTCTTGCTGGAAAGGCATTGTGATTTAAAAATAAAATTATTAAAATTAGTGAAATTCGTATGAAATTACTTGACAATCATGCTAATAAAGGCTTGGGAAATTTACTTGATGATTTAGTATTGTAGTTCTTGTCCAAGTTTTGATCATCTTGCACAATTTGGCTTGTTGCCCTGACTACATCACACACACCCTTTAAGTCCTTCCCTTGGCTCCCACTCTTCCATCTGAAACAAAAATTTCTTATCCTTGGTTTCAAAGCTCATCACAATTTTGTTCCACCCTACCTATCCAACTTGTTACCTTTATGTCAGGTAAGTTCCTACCTATGATGCCAGCGTTGATTGCCTGCTTCTCAAACAAGCACTTTCATGGTTCCTTCCATATTGCTTGCACGGGGAGAGCTCCTAGTCAAAGTCCATAAAGCCAACTCTTTAACTTTTCTTAAGTCCCTCTTCAAAACTCACTTCTGCTATAATACAGAAAGAAACTGGAATCTGAGATTGGCTAGGTAGGTTGTGAATTGTGTAGTGGATCTAAAGGGTCCACCCCAGTTGATGAGCCAAGTGGTATCAATGTTATGCCACATGATGATGGAATTTTTTATTTTTCTGTTTGCTATTAAAAATGCTGCTTGAGAATGTATTAGAGTTTGATTTAGGGATATTTACTTTGTATATTTTGTCATGATGTTGACAATTTGTTTTTTAATGGTTACAAAAGCTTTATTTTTTAAAACTCAATGTCAAATGATTATTGTCTGAGCCCCTCTTATAATTTCCCAAAGTATGAAAATTTAAATAAATAAAAATGGAAAAAATGCTTAAAAATAAACACTGTTTAAATTTATTTTAAAAACTTCTTTGGGGATGAATGGGTATAAAGGAGACTGTTGTTTGTAGGACTCTAGCCTCATTTGTTACAGAAGTTAGGAAGGTGTGTAGTGAATGAATCAGGGAGAGAAAGGATGGTTTTATGGTTAAAGCAATTGAATGCTGCCTTGGAGAACTGGATTCTATCCCTACCTCTGCCACAAAGTTCCACTATGATACTAAGCAAGTCACTTTTAAACCAAACTTTTCAGTGTGTGGTCACAAAGGATAATATTCCTGGATGCTTGATTTGATACCTTAGATCTGATTTGCAGAAGTGCTGAGTACTCACAGTTGCAACTGAAGTCGGGGGAGCTGTGCTTTGAACATATGAAGTGCTATCTAATGCTAAGTACCCTGACAAATCAGGTCCAAGGCATCTCAAATTGGGCATTCAAAATTAGTGCACACTTTTGACCATAATCTCTCAGTGGTTCAGCTCCATAGCTGTAAAATGGGGATAGTAACTCTGACAAGAGTGTTGGAAAGATAAATTATTTGTGAAGCACCATGCATCCGATGAAGTGAGCTGTAGCTCATGAAAGTTTATGCTCAAATAAATTTGTTAGTCTCTAAGGTGCCACAAGTCCTCCTTTTCTTTTTGCGGATACAGACTAACGCGGCTGCTACTCTGAAACCTGAGATAATATAGGTTTCAGAGTAGCAGCTGTGTTAGTTTGCATCCCCAAAAAGAAAAGCAGTACTTGTGGCACCTTAGAAACTAGCAAATTTATTTGAGCATAAGCTTTCGTGAGCTACAGCTCACTTCATCGGATGCACTTTAAGGTGTCACAAGTACTACTCTTCTTTTTGAGATAATATAGTGATGATCACCAAAGAAAAGCCCACGAGGAAATTAATAATTGTCTTCAGAGCAGGGTTTGAATAGTGTGCAGTAAATAAGGCCTAAGGCCACATATTAAACAATGAAGATAAAACAAAATATTAAATAGCTGCTCATTAAGTGAGCACCGTCCATCCTGTGCACTGACTCAGGCAGGGGTCACGTGGAAAAAATAGTACGTGATCATGTAATTAAAGATTGTATCATAATGCATGTGCACAAGGAAGGAATTAAAGATGTGCAGCAACCTTGATTCTGGCACTTCCTAATTTTGGAGTGCTTGACTTCACAGTCTTTAATGTTAATTTAATGGAGTGGATGGGCAGGTAGGTGTGTACACACGTGTTCTATATAAGAAAAACACGTTTTTGATAACTGATAAGCCTGCAAACTCAGTCTGGGATCTCAAAGTCAAACTGGGTTATTTTCTGTATTGCATATCATCATTAATTAATGCAGATTCTAGAACATAGTTAACAATTTTGTTGAAAAGTTGCAAGCCAGAATGGAATCCAGCTCCCTCTGTCTTAGGCTAACAGGAGCCAAAAGCAATACACTTTGGTCACTGAAGGAAGCAGGTGTCATTGAATATTCATAGGGAACAGATCTGTTGTGTAAGGGGGCATCACTTTTACTAGCATGTGTTTACGATTAAATTGGATTGTTGGGGTGCAGTAACCACCCATGCCTGCTGTACCCTCAACATCTGTAACAAAGGGAGGAAGGAAGGAGTGCGGATTGGAAGGAAGAGTTGGCTAGCTGAGGACTGAGGAGAGGGACAGTGTGGAAGACTTGGAAGGGGGAAGGAAGTGGAAACTGGCTGAAAAGTTGGGGACAGGGAGAAGAGTAAAAAACTTCCCTTTCCCACAGACCTCCAACATGCACATTCTCTGATGTTCACCCATTTTCTGAGAATTGTACATGGTCTCTCATTCAAATATTTATCCAGCCTGCTTAGCTTTTGTGACTTGAAGTAGCCAATCTTTGATGGAATGACCTGTGAGAGCTATTTAGGGTTTTTTATGAATTTAGACCATTCTTGGTACAAAAGAGATCCCACTATTTATTTAGAATCCCTTTATTTTGAACCTTTTCCCTTAGGTTTTTTAAATTAAGAAGCAGTTTTCTAGTCAATATTGTACTACTTATAATACACACATTGTAAATGTCAGAAGTCTTAATAAATAGAACACAGAGCCTGATTTTTGCCTTACTCATTATCCCTACTTCGATCAGATACTTAAAACAATAGGTTTTTGTTAAGACTATTTTTTCCCAGAAACATTTGCACAATTCTTTCAGGTGGAATATCTAAACTTGTTGCTTCCCCTTCTAGAAAACAGCTTTTGGTGTAATGATATCCATAAGTAGTGATTGGTCCATAAAGATCACATTGTTATGCTTGTAAAAAGCACACGGGATCTTTTCAGGGGAAAAGGCAATACGCTGCATTTATTGAAAATATAACAGCATTTGCATTCAATCTTACACCCACACACACACGTCCTGCAGATGGTCTTAATAGTTACCAGTCTGTCGTAGCTTGAGTCAATCTAATGGCCAGTTAGATTGGGCACAAGTGAGAAGCTGGGTTCTGTCGGTTGCAATCCAATGCTCCGAGGCTTTGCAGGACTGAACCCAGAGTTTCATGGCAAAACACTCCATCTTCATAGTTGTAAATTCCCATTTGAGTCCATGCATTTTATGCTGTCATCCTTTATAATCATTAGTCCTTAAGTGGTGTTAATCTTGGGGTTTTCTGCTGTTATCATTTGATAGTTATTGTTGTCTTGGCATCGTTATCTCCTATTTGTTGTCTCACCTTCAGGGGTGCCTGCCTCACCTCTGAGGTCGTCAATGCTGCTAACATGTTTAGCATCGGATACAATGGATGTTTTCTGATTGTCTCCTGATGTTTCCAAGTCTCTCACTTTTTCTTGACCATCTGGACATTTGTGATGGGCTTTTCACTTATTTTTAACTATGCACATATTCCTCACTTACAGCAAACAATTTTAGAGACTTTCAGACAGGATAACATTTTGGAAAGGATTATATGGTTACTAAAGGGATTACAAGAACCTTATACAACTTAATTTGCAATGCATACAAGAAGCAAAACCTCATAGCAAATACTATAATGAAAACTTATCCTAAAACAAAAGGTGACCATAATCAGCCAAAAGGACTGTTCTGGTCTATTCCTGCCTTGAAATCAAAAAGGGTGGCTGGCAGGGCATATTAAATCATACTTATAAAATACATCAATAAATACTACATTCTAAATCAAAACATTTATTAAAATAGGATTTTCCTACTACAATATGCCTATGTCAACCTGTGGTCTTATGGAAAGAAGCAACCTGTGAGGAAGCAATTTCACTGACTTGACAGGTTTCAGAGTAGCAGCCGTGTTAGTCTGTATCCGCAAAAAGAAAAGGAGTACTTGTGGCACCTTAGAGACTGTGCTCTAATAAATTTGTTAGCCTCTAAGATGCCACAAGTACTCCTGTTCCTTTTTACTGACTTGACAGACTGTCACAAATACACACACAAGCAAGGAACCCGTGCTCATAACGCAAGAAGGAAATGAATCCTAACTGGAAATATAGATCTTCCAGTTCATTTTCCCTAATGAACTGTTAGTGTCTCATGACATTTCTAGATGCAGGAGAGGAAAATAACAGTATGTTGTCTGCCAACTGTGTGGCGGAGACAGCCAGTAAACAAAGTTTTTAGATGTTATCACAGTGAGAATATACCTTTTTTTCTAACCAACTACACAGTATTTTCTATATAATTTTTTAGACTGCTGAGACATTCCTGGTAAACTCCATGTACTGTAGCTTTCTATCATTTTGGTTTGTGCTTAGTTACAGCCAAGAAAAGCAGAGAGAAAACAGAGGAGCTTCAGTGGAGTCAGGCAAATAAAGGTTAATTACTGGCTGGTGATTCCTTCTCACATGACCATAAAAAAATATTTGGCTTTTGGGCTGTGCTTGAAACCTAACAGCCTGTCACGGTACCTGTAGTAAGATGTAACCTATTTATTTATAGAATTAGCCAGTCAAAATAGAACACTCTGAACTTCATTCAAGACAAGCAGTTGCTTAGGATGTGTGTAAACACGTACTCTCTGAAAGAAGCAGCACTTTACTCAGAAGCAGACAAAGCAGAGTCTTGGGCTGTTTTTCTTTTAAAACACGAAGAATTGAAAATCTTTGTCTGGATTTACTAGTTTGGTGTAGATTTCTTGTTGTTGTTGTTGTAAGTCTGAAATGTCGGAAGGTGAGGACTTTGGACAAGGTAAAAGGTACTGTAATTTACTTTTATAGCTTTTTCATATAGAATTATATATTTTGAAGTAGCATAAGAGTAAGAGCCTGGAAGTCCTGAATTCTGATCCCAACTCTAACTCAAACCTGCTCTGCAATTATAGCAAATCACGTCATCTGTCTCAGTTTCCCATCTTTGAAATGGACCTAAGGATACTTAGATCACAGCAGTGTTGGGAATTAGTTAATGTTTTTAGAGAGATTTTGTGTTGTAGAATGCTATATAAGTGCTAGTGTATTTTTTAAGGGGGGGAAAAAGAGAATAACACAAAATAATTTAAGATTTCTAATAAATCACTCCTCTCAGCCATAATCCTGACAACAGCATAAGCCTCAAAATGTCAGACGCACAAATAACTTTTGTGAAACCTGTTTGACAGATCCATAATTAATACTGCTAGATAGGGCACTGTGTTCCTGTGAGACATGCCTATGGAATACTTTCTTTCTATGATCTGCTCTGTTTAAATTAGATTGTAAAATCATAGGAGAGGGACTGAGAAATAGGTGCTGATCTAAAATTTAGTTTTAGAAGCAACTATTTTGTTAAATTTTCATCAACGTAATCCATCATGTTCCAGTGGAAATAAATGTAATTACTTAAATTTAGCTACAAATATATGTTAAATGCAGATATTAATATTCCAATTAAAACGTGTTTAAAGTGAAGTATGAAGTTAACAAATCTTCAGTGTATCCCAGGAATAAGTGAGCTGGATTCCTTAAAGGAAATAGGAAAATATGAATAAATAAATGGCATTGGATTTAACATTGTGTGGTCTGCCAAAACATGTTGAAACCAGTAACCCTTTAGGAAGTAACATCTTGGCTGTCTGTAGGGAAATGCTTTTTTTTTCCTTCAGAAAAGACAAACTTGTATTTTACTTTTGTGTGTAAATCAGGCTGCAGCAAAGTTTCTGCTCTAGGAGGAGCGGGGAGGAAGTGTTGTTTTTTGAAAGCCAAACAGTATCTCCACTTTGAGATTATTTTAAGTATCATGATATTAGTGAAAAATATTGACTCCAAAGTATGACCAAAGGAACAGTTTGAGACTCCACAAATTATACAATGTGCTATGTCAATCAAAAGTTTTAAAACCACATAAAGAGGGCAGAAATTTGCTTGAAGACTTCCAGCTTTTCAAAAACAATTTTGTGCAGCCAAGGCACATTTTAAGGAATTGTAAGAACCAGAAATCTAGATTCACATAGGGCTTGAATTTATCATGCCAACTGATGAATCTGGATACAAACACAGTAGTTATTTTTTCCACGATTTATGGAAAAATATCTATAGTATTAAAATAGCTATTTCTACTTGTCCAGTCCAGGACAATATCTTCAGACCTGATTCTACAATTCGATGTGGCAAACTCCTGTCCCCATGTGGATCACTGGTGACATGACTGGGCCTCTGTGCAAACACATCAGTTCACCCACACACATCCTGTTGCAGGATCTGGGCTTTCAGCAAATATCTGATGTAAAAGTATTGTAACTCAGTGTAATATGATTATTTTTAAAGTGAAGTCGTAATTATCTATTGATAGTCTTTATTTTAAAATATTGATTTAGTTGCTTTTTATTAAAAACACTTTAGCTGGTACTTTTATTAAAATCTGGTTATATTTACAATACAAGGAAGGAATAATATGAGTGACACGAGAAAACTCAGGGGAGGGGAGGGGTTTAAACAAAACAGTGTGATTTTTTTTTTTCATTATATCATGTCAGTCTTATGAAGGGACTGTATCCTGCACTTGCAGGAGAATGGAACAATTTGATCAGAGAGATTATTTTCCATCTCTATTTATCTTAACGCCAGTGAAAAATAATTGATTTAACTAGTTACTCTGAAACTTTTTGATTAATCTGATGTTTACCAATATACAAAGGAAACTAGAAGGATATGGACAGCATATGGACTTCAGAATTTGTTGTAAGGAGGCCTTGGCTATTAGATATGAGATAATGCTGTAAAAATTAATGTTTAACCTGTTAGAGTTTTGTAAGCTGATGGTTTAGTTAGCAAACATTTCAGAAGAGAGAACTTGAAACAAAACATATTAATATTAATAGGGCCCACTCCTTCCATAATGAATTCCTGGAACAACCCTTGAATTCGTTGGCCCAAACCCTGGTCCCCACCCTTTGTGCCTCTCGAGTGGAACAAAACGGTTGGAAATCCAGTGTGATCAGCAAACTGGGAATTGCAGCTCTGTGCCAACTCCCACTTGCAGCCACCATCTATACCTCTAACATATCCCTCATGCTGAAGTGCAATATTTATTTTCCCTTTTCTTTCCCTTGAACTGGACTCAGTAATGTGAATTTCTCAGTTGTTTTCTGCTTTATAAATTCTCAGATTGGGAACTGTTTTTATATTTTAAAAAAGACTCAGGTGTTTATAGAAGTTGGGGGGAGGCAGGGGACAAAAAGGAGTTTTTCTGATTTCATTTGCCTTTTTTTCTTAGCGAAAAGGGGATCATTTTTACCAGTGGATTTTTCTGGGCATTTAGCCTGACTTGAATAAATTTTAGATCAACATTTGAAAATAACTACTGAGCATGTACAGGGGAAAACACATATTTTAGTTCTATTACATGGTTATAATAGTTTAGTTTTCCTACAGTCTGTATCTCTCGGTGCTTTTGAGTGTTAAATATAGTTAGTTTAGAATTTCCACTGCTGTTTTGGGGAAAAATGTGATTTTCAGGCAGCTAGACTAGATGACTTCTCAAGGTCCCTTCCAGCCCTACATTTTTATGATTTTATGAAATATATTATAATTGCTCACTGCTCAAGAAGTGTAAACACAGCTGTGAGTGCTTCAAAAAGTATTTGAAATATAACTGCCCATACCACTGAAAGCTTCAATTATACCAAAAATAGGGATATGTTTATTATTGAGAGGTAACATGGTCCAGTGGATAGGGCACTAGGTTGTGAGTCAGGAGACTTGGATTACATTTCTGGCTCTGCCACTCAATTTTTGTGTGACATGGGCAAATTACCGGATCTCTCTCTGACTTGGTTTCCCCTCTCCCTCACTATCTGTCTTGTTTATTCAGACTCTAAGCTTTTTAGGGCATGGACTGTCTCTTACTATGTGTTTGCTCAATACATAGAACAACAGGATTCCAATCTCAGTTGAGACCTCTAAGTGTTATGTACTATAAATAATTACTCAAAACATGGCATTTTGCATTAATAGAATAATAGATGTTCCCCTGTGTTTGATAGTAAGTAATAAAGTGTAATGTGTTTATTCTTTTGGAGATTTAATTAAATGCACGGATTTAGATATTTGAATAAGTGGTTGCTCATTTTCAGTTATTTCACCAAATGCTTGGAAGTCTTATTCATTTGATGACATGTCCAAGTGCATGGTCACTTGACCATATCACTAAATGTTTACAAGGCAGAATGACTGGTTTGATTATATGGCTGTAACATATGATGATGTTAATATTGTTATGGTAAAAGTTGCTAATGGCTCGCACATTAAGGGGCATTGATGTATAAAATTCCCCATACAAAGAGCTGAAAAAGCCATGCAATAACTAAACTCAGAGTTATTAAGGGTATTTTGGGAGTTAAAGCACTCTTCTTTGTCTGACAGTTGAAGATCTGAGTGTTCTCTGTTGAGGAGTAGCTTCACAAAAGGAAGATAGGTGCCCCACTCACCTTTCAAAATCATTTGAGCTTGGTGAGCAGCCTTTGACTAGGGGTCTCCCAGGTGAAAAGTGTGGAAAACTCACATAGAGTTTGTGAACCAGTGAAACATTAGGGAGGCCTAGGGAAGGAGGGAGAGAGCTGCTTCTGGGGATGAGATGGAGGTATCTGATATTAGAGTTCTGCAAGAAGGGAGTTGTCTGTGTTGCTGTTTGTTACCACTTTTGTTCAAGGAAGCACAACTTCTATACATTTTGCAAACAAACACATACTAAAAAAAGCCTGTGTCTCAAATTTCTGCTCCAAACAGGAAATTCACCTTTTAGGCCACAAATTCTGCTACTGCTTGGCAAAAGGGCAAAAATACAATACAGTAGAGCAAATATTGTGTATGTATAAAAATCAAGTTGCTAATGGTGTTTATATGTTAACACGGAAATGTTTGTTGTGATTTGGCAGAATCAGGACTTCAAATGAATAAGGTTTGGCTACAGTGTCATATTACACATTATTTTTAAAATTATCTCCGTACTAGGAGCCTTGTATTGTTGATCATCCCCCTCCTTGGCAATCCTGGACGAGAGGATTGGCTACATCTATAAGAGATACCGGAGGCATTTGGAACCAGTGTTCTAAAGCAACCTTTTATGTGAGGACTGGCCCATCCAAATTTGCTCCAAAAAGTAGGTCTGTGTTTGCAGACTGATGGGATGGTAGTTGAAATGCTCAAAACATTTAAACTGGAATTTATGGAGCTCATCTAACAGTAAGTCTCAACAAATGTAATACAGATTAGAGCAAGCTACATGTGTTGAGGAACTAGGGGATAGGATTCTCTCCAAGAAATTTTAAATTACAGTTTAAGGATCAGTTTTGAGAGAGACATCAGAGGAAAGTCAAAATATCCCCACATCAAGTCATGGAATTGTAGAAAGTCATATCTCTCAACAATCATGAATTGAGGAGGTAAGTGCCTTCTCTTCAGAAGAGGCTCCAGACAGAGAACTATGACTTCTAGGAGCAGCCACAGGCAAAGATGAGGTTCCCCCTAGTATTTCAAAACAACTTGAAAGAATAACATTAACAGTGTGATCATCTGCTTTAGAAAGATTTGACTCTCAACTAGCAATGCCAGGCAAGTTCTTCATTTTACGGGAGTAGTAGTTTTCAGGAGCTTTCCTGAGATATGATATTCCCTTACCAACTTTAGAGAGGAGAATAAGTGCAACAAATGCCAGCATTAATGAGTAAGCCAGGGAGCATATTGGTACATGAATCAAACATGAATATATGTTTAGTTGAAACAGGGAAGGTACAGAGTCATATGTACTACACCATCAGATCTGCAGTACAGTCCCCTGAAAAACACATCAAGGATCATCAAATGCTAATCATGTAATAAAATACTACAGTCATCTCCTGGGAACCATGAAGAAAAGCAAAAGAAACTTCTCTAACCAAAAAAGCCATGTTGTTTTCAGTAAAAAATGGATGTGCAGTCCATAAGTGATACAGACACTGGAGTGTCTGAATGAGAGTGTGGATTGCTTAAACTGACAAATTGTTCATCAGCAAGTGGAACCCACATTCAGAATCTTCCACTGGATAACTGGGAGCTTTGGATACCCAAAAATACAGGACTCAGTCTTCAGCTACCAGAAAAAATTGGCTATTGCCAATATGATGTCCCAGATTAGGCCAACTAAGGTATACGTATCCTCTGATGCCCTTATTTCCAGGAAAGAGTCACAAGGTAAAGGAGGAAAGGAAATTTGTATTATTTCTTATACCAAATAATTAGACACTCGCTTGATATCTACACCTAATGAAGATGTTCATACAGAGTTTAATTTAGCAGCAGTACACAGACTTATTGAACTGATGACCAGTACTATATCCAGTTATGAAATGTCTAAATTAAATAGCATGGCTATTGAAAGGAAAAGACTTATAGATCAGGACTGTTCAGAGCTATTTATTTTACTTATTATTAGGGCTGTCAAGTGATTAAAAAAATGTCCCTGAAAGTGAGAACAGGCGTTCATGTGGCACTGTTGTAGCACATGTTGCAAGATATTTACGTGCCAGATGCGCTAAAGATTCATATGTCCCTTTATGCTTCAACCACCATTCCAAAGGACATGCATCCATGCTGATGATGGGTTCTGCTCAATAACAATCCAAAGCAGTGCAGACCAATATATATTCATTTTCATCATTTGAGTCAGATGCCACCAGCAGAAGGTTGATTTTCTTTTTTGGTGGTTCGGGTTCAGTAGTTTCCGCATCAGAGTATTGCTCTTTTAAGACTTCTGAAAGCATGCTCCACACCCCGTCCTGATCAGATTTTGGAAGGCACTTCAGATTCTTAAATCTTGGGTCAAGTGCTGTAGCTATCTTTAGTAATCTCACATTGGTACCTTCTTTGCAGTTTGTAAAATCTTCAGTGAAAGTGTTCTGCAAACAAACAACGTTCTGAGTCATCATCTGAGACTGCTATAACATGAAATATATGGCAGAATGCGGGTAAAACACAGAGGAGGAGACATACAATTGTCTCCCAAGGAGTTCAGTCACAAATTTAATTAATGCATTATTTTTTTAACGAGCGTCATCAGCATGGAAGCATGTCCTCTGGAATGGTGGCCAAAGCATGCAGGGCATACAAATGTTCAGCATATCTGGCATGTAAATACCTTGCAATGCCGGCTACAAAAGTGCCATGTGAATGTCTGTTCTAACTTTCAGGTAACATAGTAAATAAGAAGCAGGCAGCATTATCTCCCATAAATGTAAACAAACTTGTTTCTCTTAGCGATTGGCTGACCAAGAAGTAGGACTGAGTGGACTAGTAGGCTCTAAAGTTTGACATTGTTTTGTTTTTGAGTGCAGTTATGTAACAAAAAAATCTACATTTGTAAGTTACACTTTCACGATAAAGAGATTGCACTATGGTACTTGTATGAGGTGAACTGAAAAATACTATTTCTTTTGTGTGGCATTTTTTCAGTGTAAATATTTTTAATAAAAATAATATAAAGTAAGTACTGTACACTTCGTATTCTGTGTTGTAATTTAAATCAATATATTTGAAAATGTAGAAAAACATCCAAAATATTTAATAAATTTCAATTGGTATTCTATTCTTTAACAGTGAGATTTAAAACTGCGATTAATAGCAATTAACTTTTTAATCACGATTAATTTTTTTGAGTTAATCACGAGTTAACTGTGATTAATCGACAGCCCTACTTATGATTTCTTTCTTTCTTTCTGGCAGCACATCCATAAGTACTATGGTGGCTCCTTACCAACACAAAAGAACTCTAGAAAAAGCACTCTTCAACTCTTTTATCATCCAAAAAAGCTGCTTTGATGAAAGCATGTGTAAGAATTTGCTTAAAATACTAACACAGGTCCACAACAGAGAGGTTTCAACACAAAAAGATGCTATTCCTCAAATATTGTTTCCTTTTCCCCTAGGGTGGGCTAGTTTTAATGGTTGTAAGCATTAGTATATTCAGAGTTCAGATAGCACCATTTAATAAAGTACTCAGTTCTACAGATCATAGTTCTCAACTGTTCCACATATCTAATTACCTATGGGGAGTGAACATCACTGGCACCGCTGCTGATCAAAATGTGTCCTACTTGTGACCTGAATTTAATAGGAAAAATTGTTACTGAGTACATTTCAGTTTTGTGCATTCATTATCTTTATTAACCATTAAAACTGGTTTCCTGAGCATAACTACATCTGCCAAAAGAGACTGAGATAGGAGCCTGATCCTTTACTGCTAAGATAAAAGTGGTTTTTTTGGAATTAACCTGAGCGTACGTTCAATACAAATTACCATTGATTGTTGGTAATAATTTTGCCTTCATTTTTCCAAAACTTTTTCAAGCCAAGGACAAAAGTTGATCCAAACTGTTAACAATGTACAGTGTTTTGTAACTTTTCTAACAGAATTCATCCATTCGGAGCCTTTACATCTTTGACAGTAGCGATATGCTTGGACTGGGGAGAGGTGTAATTAATTAGAGGGAGTTTGGATTTGGTGATGTTACTGGCTACTAGAAGAAAAGAGCAAGTTTCATTAACTTCAATGTAAAAAGAAAATTCTTGTCACCTAGAGGAACACAGAGGAAAAGTGTTGCCAGAGCATTAGTGTTAAAGAAATATGGATAATATAGTGATCATAATGTAAAGGGCTGGTGAAATCTAGAGGACTTTCCTCAGGACTGCTTTTGACCGGTGCAGTGAAGGAGAACTCCTACATAGATACACAGTGGTGGGACTGATTAGGAAGAGAGACTATAAAGATTGCTTTAGAAAACTTACTGTTTATAGTGCGTAAATTAATAACCATGAGTTTTGGTCAAAGAATGTTTACCGTTCACGTGGGTGAGGGCAGAGTATATTTCTAGGTGGTGACTATATGCCTTATTCCTTGCTAACTAAGCAATTCTCTGAAGCTGTTCAAAGAAAATAGATGTTCGTCTCATCTCCCACTGATTGATTTATGCCATAAATCCAAATTTATGCCATTTGCTTTGTCATAGTCAGCTGACACAAATTATTCTCAATATTTTAATATACCTACCTAATTATTGCATTGGGAGCTCCAAGTAGCATAGGAGAAAATACTTAGACTACATCATCAGCCTTCTAAACTGGACAGATACATCACTAAGAATGTGCAGTCTGAGTTAAGTGGTGTTTAACACTTAGCACTAAATGATTCCTACATACCACATGCCATGCTGTTCACAAATCTTCAATACTTTATTACAGTAAACATAATCCTATTGCACCACCTTATGATAGAAGTTTTAGAAATTTTTGCCAGTGAGAGATGTTAACATTACATAATTAAAACTATTAATTATAACCCTTAATTCTAAAAATACACATTAAAATCAATGTACTTTTTCAAAGTAATTTATTTTATTTTTATTTTACATATTGAAATTTAAACTTGGGGGGGGGGGCTGGAAGCAATTTTTGTTATCTGTAACTGAATAACATGTAAAACTGATTTTCATGTGATGTCAAACTTACCTGTATCCATAAGCTTTTGGCATTAAGAAATAGCAGATGTAATATTTTAAATATCTAGTTTTGTTTATGCAAAAAGGGCTTTGAAGGAGTGCGCTTTCTAGGATCTCTTCTACTTATATATAACTTCACAAACTTGTTTTCATTTGTTCAAGTTTTGTAACTATTGCTAATAGCCCAGAAAGAAACATTTTTAGGCCTCTTAGTTGTTTAGTTGTATCATTTATCAAACTCTGTAAAGTTCCTAACTGATAAATTCTAAGTAACAACTAGAAAGTCACTTCTCTGTTGAGCTCTGGATTTTGACTTTTTGTAAAGACTGCAATAATAGATATATTAGTTGCTTTGATTTATTTATCTGTAGGAATGTAACTTTCAACTCTGCTGACTTGAGTAATAGGTCCTAAATGGCATCTTATAGTCCACAAAGCCTGCAGAGGCTCGAGGTAGATGTGATTATGGTTGTTGGAAAATTAGGCAGGCTTGAAGCTGTGTAATTACTAACTCTTTGTTTATGTGTTTATAATCCTCCAGTTGCCACATCATGTTCTGCTTTGTCATGGCTGTAATTTTGAGTAGGGTGTGTATGAGTACATATATGTATAATGTGTACACATGATTAAAAACATTCCAGCACAACTCGTAGAGATTTTTAAATCAGTAACATGATATCAACTGACCTTTCTGAGAAGAACTTGATGGATCTTTGCTTGAGCAGATGTCTACATACAAACTGAGAGCATGAGACCATTAGTCATTTCCAGAGAATGTGATGCTACTAAATCTCCTGGCTAGAATTTGTGACCGTGATAAGTTGAAGCATCTGTTTTTACAGCTATGTGACAGCTTGTGCATTTGCTTGTCACAATTTTAGAAATGATGCAGCAGTTTGCCAGAAGGATGAGGAGAAGAAAAAAAGTAGTCAGCAGTTAAAAAAACAATGGTTTGGTTTATTTTTGTTAGTTTTAGACATCTGGTAGCTTACACAAGAAAGGTAACACTTCTATAAAGATACTGACGTGAAAGGATTCATAGGATCATTCTTGTATAGGCATATATAACTCTATTATAAAAACCTTGTGGTCATTTCAGGCTCAGTCCTGCAAACTAATGAACACTGTAGCCCCAATCAAGTAAAGTGATTAAATGCATGCTTAACTTTAAGCACTTAAGTAGTTCCATTGAATTCAGATGGAACTACTCACATGCTTTAAATGAAACATGTTTAAGGTGTTGCTGATCTCTTAAACCCTGTTCAAGTTCTGATAAGGAAGGGTACTGAGAGCAGGGAGGTGGGTTCTGTTTTACAAGGGAGTACTAGACCAAGACCAGGGACAGATGGCAAGATTGAGCAAATAAAGGACGGGGGGAAAACAGATCTTTCCAGTCAGATGTTCCTAGATCACCTCTTCTCCTGGAATCCTCAATTGAGAGCCCAAAAAGTCAAGGAGTTGGTAGAATCTTTAGTTATGTGTATGTTTAAAAAATGCCTCTATATTTCCTTAAATATTATTTTAAAATAAGGGATCTAGAATTATGGAGGGCTGCATTAAAAGAAAATGGTTTATGAATCAGCTGACAACAGAGGGAATGCTGGCAATGTTTCATTAAGAGGGACGAGTGGCTTGTAAAATGAGAATCTGGTGTGCAACAGTGTTCAGTGTTGAGCTATGATGGGACTATGGATGTTGGTAGTTGTATGAAGAGTTGTTGGTACAAATGGAGGGAGCTGACAGGAATTCTCTGCGATAAGACTATGTCAAGTAAACTAAAGAGCAAAGTGTATAAGACCTTGATTAGGCCAGCCATGATGTATAGGTAGGAATGCTGGCCGTTGAGGAAGAGAGAACAACTGCTACTTCACATTGCCAAAATGAGGATGCTCAGGTGGATGCTGGGTAAGACGAGAGCTAATTGGCTATGAAGTGAAACAGTACAAGCCATGATACAGGTGGACCCCATCACTGAAAAGCTGAGGGAGTATTGACTGAGATGGTTTTGTTATGTGAGACAACAACATGCAGAGCATTGTGGTCAGAGGGCACTAGATCTAATAGTTACAGTACTAAACCACAAGAAAGACCCAGAAAAAGGTTGTCCAGGATGCTGCAGAAGAACATGAAGAAGGTTGGTGTTACCTGGAAAACTCATTCAACAGGAATTCTTGGAGACAAAGACCAAGAGCCACTGACCCGAACTAAACGGACAAAATGAAGGCAAAGCGAAGAAGAAGAATTTGTAAATGTTTTAGACCAAAAGATAAAGAAACTTGGTGTTTCAATAAAAGATAAGAAACAGCTGAAGTACTTTAGCGTTGCTATTTAAATTATCACTAAATTTCTGAGTTACAAACCATCAAAATGAATTAATGTAGTTCAGGGGTTCTCAAAGTTCATTGCACTGTGACCCCCTTTTGACAACAAAAATTACTACACGATCCCGGCAGGGGGAGGAGGGGAGGCAAAGCCTGAGCCCCCCACCACGTTGGGCTGAATTCCTCAGGCTTCGGCCCCAAGTGGTGGGAGTTGGGCTTTGGCCCTAGGCCCCAGCAAGTCTATCACCAGCCCTGGCGACCCTATTAAAACGGAGTCGCAACCCACTTTGGCATCCCAACCCACAGTTTGAGAACCACTGATATAGTTCATATCTTTCTTACAACTACTGTTTCTGCTTGCGAACTCAAGAAGACAGCCTTGTATTGGTTTATATTTGGAAGGTTATCTTTGCAACTATAAGAACTAAAATGTTTTTAATTAAAGTGTATGTTTTGCAGAAAACAAAGGAAAAAGTACAAATTCACTAAAACCATGCTGTAAGGTGTGATTTCACTAAGGGGTCATCCCATGCACACACCTGAACAGTGTCTCGTCCAGAGAGGATTGTAGAATAGTCATTGTAATAAATGTTGTACTTCGTTATTTCTGTGTTAATGCTTACAGAACCTCAGATGGAAAAATCTTTTGTATGTGTAAAGTGCTATATTGACATTAAGTATGTGAAAGCCCATGCTGTGATGGTGTGGGTATCATCAGTAATACGTAAAAAAGCCAAACTGTCTGAGAATTTAAAAATTGGATGGTAATAGACCACGAATCCCAGTGATGATTGACCCTGGTGATATTCTAAGCAAAAAGGTCTCTCAACCATGTAACTGTTTCCATCAATTCACACTGAGTGAATAGATATTCTAGGCTTCAGAGTAACACATCGTGACAGACCTGGAATCTGACTCAAGACTCACAGCACTCCTGTGAGGAAGATACATTATATTATTATGCCCTTTTTACAGATGGGCAAACTGAAGAACAAAGAGATTGCCCAAGATGACTTGCCAAGGTCACACTGCATATCAGTTGCAGTTCCAAAACTATAATCCAAGAGTCCTGCCTTAACCACTGAGCCACACATGTCATCCAATATTTTTATTGGTTTGATGTAAAACATACATTGGATTTTACAAAATCAAACATAAGGAGACAAGTAAGCTGAAAAGGTGAGACAGTACAATGAGTGGTTTCAGAGTAACAGCCGTGTTAGTCTGTATTCTCAAAAAGAAAAGGAGTACTTGTGGCACCTTAGAGACTAACCAATTTATTTGAGCATAAGCTTTCATGAGCTACAGCTCACTTCATCGGATGCATACTGTGGAAACTGCAGAAAACATTATATACACAGAGACCATGAAACAATACCTCCTCCCACCCCACAATGAGTGTAGAAATAATGTACATCTAGACTTAGAAGTACTCTATTTAGTTTGATTCTTGCTTGGATTTAAATATTAAGTAATGTTTATGTACAGAGCATGTCATCCTTTTTGTTACTCCTCAAGTCAGATGAATTGTCTGCAAAATAATCATTAAAGTTATAAGGGAGAGTTCTTCTAGTGGCATGCTGCTTTCATGTCTGTTAGTTCCTGATACTGTTTTCACTTATTTATTTTTTTTAACTGGTATCTTATTTTGGGGAATGTGGAAGTACTATGTACCTTTTAAATGTTTGATTAGTCATTTAAGTAGCACATTTAGGTAGTGCTTTAAATACATAGGTACATACAAATTCATCCCCTTCCTTAACCAGAGTCAAGGCAAGTAACAATAATCCTGGGAATTGAGCCTGTACCGCTGGGTGGAGGAACCTAAATGAGTTAAAACATTTTGATTTTTTTTAAATTGATTTAAATCAGGTCGAGACTTTGTAAAACTAATTTGAAAAACTGCTATTATAATTTCAGATTAAAATGTATAATGAACTAAATGATAAATGTCTGTTTTTAAGTGCTACAACAGAGAAGGTATGTTACATTTTACAAAACCACTGTAGTCAAAAACAAAATATTGAAAGTTAAGGCCCTAATGATGGAAACACTTAAGTAGGTACATAACTCAAGTAATCTAGGTTTCAGAGTAACAGCCGTGTTAGTCTGTATTCGCAAAAAGAAAAGGAGTACTTGTGGCACCTTAGAGACTAACCAATTTATTTGAGCATGAGCTTTCGTGAGCTAGCTCACGAAAGCTCATGCTCAAATAAATTGGTTAGTCTCTAAGGTGCCACAAGTACTCCTTTTCTTTTTTCAAATAATCTAATTTATTTCAGCTATGCTACACTCGGTGTACAGAGATTATTGGTGAAGAGAGTTAATATGAAAGACTCATAAAGGATTCAGAAATTAGGAAGTGTGGATTTTGGTGATAATAAAGAGGAAGAATTAACAGGAATTAGCAAAAAAAAAAAAAAAGAATATGGTTGGGAGGGAACAGGGTCAATGTCAGACACATTGAAGTCAAATTTTCCACAAACAACGTTTGTGTTCTCTTCCATGTTTCCCCCTGCCCACAGAAGGAGTTCTTATAACAATCTACAAAAATATTCTCCTTCAAAGCTCTCCTCAAAACCCATCTCTGTTGTGATACCTGCAAAACATTTGACAGTGGCTAAGCAGTTGATAAGCAGTGATCACAGCATGTTAGATTTACTGTAATTATCTGTTACCTGGTGCTTCCCACATCTGTTATAGTCACCTGTTGTCTCTTATTCTATACTTCAGTTGTAAGCTGTTGGGGACTGGTGCCTCTAGATGCTACTGCAATACAAATCATGATTGAAATAGCAAATCTTGGCAACAGGAAGGTTACTGTCCTTGTCAACACTAACAAAAGGGTATTGATGGACAGGGAGTAGAGGAAAATAAGTTCAGTTTTGGAAAGATTGTTCTCATCACAGCTCTGTGAAATGGATCCTTGTCTGGGTGGCCAGTAAAAAAGGGGTTTTTGCCCCTTAAAGACTCTCCTTACATCAGGTAGTAGAAGGGGAAGAGGTGGAAAGTTTTGAGGGATGGAGCAGGGAAGAACAGGAAACAGCTGGACCAAGGGGAAAGGGCACACCCTTCTTGCTGACTGGAAGAGGGGAGGGGTATTTATACCCCTATGCAGTCTTAGAGAAGCTCTCTTGTACCTGTATTGGGCTGGCAGCACCTACTCTCCCACCATGAAGTTTGCACAAAGACCCGGTTTCCTTATGATCCACTGGGGCATTATGCTAGTCGTCCTGTTTTCCTTGGGAAGGAATTTTTCCCTGACTGCCAAATTGATTGAGATGGGGTGGGGTTTTTTCACCTGTCACACAGCAAGTTTGGGACCTGGTGGGTAGGGAAGGGGGGTTAGGTTATAATGTCGCAGCTTGATACATAAAACTCATGGCAGTTGTCCCATGCATGTACTTGTTACTGAAGGGATATGGCTATCAGATAAAATGGATTGGAAAATGATTTGAAAGGAAAGCATCCCGCAAGGGAGCCAATCCCCCTCCCCCCTTTTATAGCCCTTTTACCTAATACAAGGGGAAGACGATGGGATCCCAGGAACGGGATGGCTGGGACCAGGTCAGGGATTATGTAGAAATGATTAAGGAAGCAGTGATGATCTGCACTGTAAAACATATTGCCAGGGTACTCCAAGTTATTTTAACTGTGTAAAGTTGTGGCATAATTAAGCCATATCTGTTGACTCCTGTCTGTCTTCTGGACAACGAGTTTGGGAGCAAAACGTCCAAGCAGAAATAAATGTCTGACACAATTGGAGATGGAGTTGTGGGGTTGAGAGTCACGGGCTGTACAAGTGAGAGCAAATTAAGTGACCTAAAGAGAGAAGTTAGAGGGAGAAGTGGAAGGTTGTAATAAGTGTTGAGGGATGCCAGCATACAGGAGAAAAAGATGAGCATTTACCAAAGAAACACTGAAAGAGTGGTCAGCAGGGTAAGAAGAATACAAGGAAGGCTCTTTTCAGGATTAAAGATACAAAAGATACAAGATACATGCTTGTAAGTAAAGGGAAAAGAAGGTGCAGAGCAGATTATAAAGATAAATGGCACGGGAGGGGAATGAGAGGGGTTTTGAGGGACAGGAAAAAGGGGATGGGTTCTGTGGAAAAAGTACTTAAAGGCAAATAATAGAAGAGACACACTGAATTTGGACATTATAGTGGAAAAGGGAGGAGAGAAGCTCTTGCTGAAGAGTGTCTAATTTGCTTTTGAGGGGGAAAAAATCATAGATGGATCTGTCTCCCATGAGGGCTTTCATAGAGTGTTTGCTAAGAATTGGGAGGCACAAATGGTAATCAGGCAATCAGTCAAGAATGTAATGCCAGAGTATTTTGCCCTCTAGTTTATGACCTTGAAACAATGTTTGACTTGTTTGGCTGAAGGCTTACCAAAGACTTGTTTCAATATTTCAATTTTTCTGCATCTTGTAGACATGGACATAATCAGTGATAGTCTCCATTAGATCATTAGAACATTTCCAAAGGTGTTTCAACCAAGTCTCTACATTGTCATGCACAATACAGTAATTTGTTTGCAAATAATGGAATTGCACACACTGTCCCACAAATGGGTATTAAATATTCTTGACTTGCAAAAATGATTGTGCACAAATTTAGAAGCCTTTTAAAAATGTGGCCCTTAAAGATTTTAAGGCTTTGTGAAATGCAGTTTAGTGACTTGGGAAATAAGCTCAAATCAAGAAATACCGTGTTAAGGGAAGTTCCAAAACCATGATGGCTAGAAATACTTGAGTTCACATGTACTGTTTGAATGTATTAATGTAATTGCAAAGATGCTTGTGAACTCCATGTTAACAATATGTTGTATGGCACCATATGGTGATCAGCACCACACATCATACATCACCTTAGGTATCTACAACACTGGTTCTCAACACAGTGCTTTCCCTGAATTGAATACCTTGTACTTTTTCAATGTCAGAAAAAGTTTGATGGTTAAAATAAAATGAGGAAAAATGTGTTTCTGGACTATGCATTCTCATGCTTCTGCATGCTTCTTATGTCTTTTGGGGGAAGGATGATATTGACATAACATTGCCTGCTCTCCCTGCATAACAGTTGAAGTACAAGAGAGGAGGCAGCAGGATCAATGCTTTCAAGTGGCCACAGTAGAAACCTGCAGGCAAACATTTTTTAGTCGCGGTTTGTTTGAGATCAAGAGGGGGGAAACCTGGGAAACGCGTCTGAAAATCAGGACTGTCCCAAGCAAAATAAGAGAGTGCTGAGGTTGTAGGAAGGACAGGGATATGTGTATCTATTGTGATTTCCTATAGGTGAGTGCTGAAGGAAATTGCTAAGTGTTTTTAGCTAAGTACACATTGCATTGGTGCATATTGTACACAAGGTGCAGTTAAATTAGATGCTTACAGTTTCACATAAAACAATGATAAATACTGCGTCTATTCTTCCTGTATGTGTTTGTGTATAGCTCTTCTCTTTAATATTCTTTCATGTTGTGATCTGTGGAAGTAATTCTTAATGCAGTTAAGACAGACACATGGCTATTGTCAGCCTTCACAATTTGCTTGCTGTATTTTCTGGCTTATGGCCTATAATTCATATATAGTGTTGGCTTTCTATTCTCTGAGCTATTGCTTCATTGTTAAAGCTGTGCAAAACCGGGGGTAGTTCTTATGAAGATATTCTACAATCCCCTCGTACTATTTTTCAATCCCTAACATTTTTCATGGTTTTTGCAATGACTGAAGGACTCTATAATAATTTTTTTTTAAAGGGAGCAAAGTATATAAGACGTTTGAAGTCTTTAAACCATGATTTGAGGACTTCAATAGCTCAGACATAGGTGAGAGATTTATTGCAGGAGTGGGTGGGTGAGATTCAGTGGCCTGCATTGGGCAGGAGGTCAGACTAGATGATCGTAGTGGTCCCTTCTGACCTTAATATCTATGAATCTATAATCATGGTACTGTCCTCATCCTAGTGCTGAGAAGCCCACTTTCTGCCCTTTTACAAATACTAGAGTTGCTGATACTGTCAGAACCTGTCTTAGGCAGTGGCTAATGGGGGAAGACAACAGATCCCAAAATTGGTAACTCTCTTAGAAGGAGGCACCCTATACATCCCCTTCCTAAACAGCACTCCTAGGGAGAATGTTGCGATCCTCATCACCCAAACTGGCTGTCTTCTCCTTGCTGCCAAACTGATGGAGAGCTGCTGTATTTCTTAAAGCCAATTTTTCAAAATATATGTAATTAAAATTAAATTTAGAATCTACTAACTACATTATTAGGTATTACCACTATGGAAAGGAAGCACTACAGATTGATTTAATTTAGCTCTAGGGGCCAGTATTGTTAGTATATGGAGGAGAAGAGAAAGGTTCCAAGCCTGCAATGGTTCTATAGTTATCCTAGCACTAATCCCTACAAGAACTGTGATATTGTGATATTTGAAATTTGTAGCTTTTTAAGGCTGCCCGCCAGTTACTTCCTCCACTTTCTGAAACACAAAGTGTAGCCCCCAATATATGCCAAGAATTTACTGGAAATGTTGTGTTTTGCCATATTACTTTTCCAACAGATGTCTAGGTAGTTAAAGTCCCCCACTACTATCAGTGCTTGTGGTTTGCATATTTCTGTTATTTGTTCTAGAAATTCCTCCTCAATCTGCTGTTTCTGATTTGGTGGTCTCTAGTTAGACCTCTACTATGACATAATCCATATTTTTTACCCCTTTTATCTTTACGCGGAGACTTTGAAGTGGTCTATTCTCACCTACTTCTGGACCTCAGAACAAGTACATATATTTTTAATATCTAATAAAACACCTCCTCCCTTTCTTTCCTGCTTGTCCATCATAAACAAGGTTATACCCCTTTATACCAATATTTCAGTCATGAGACTTATCCCACCAAGTCTCTGTGGTGCCAATTGTCATAATTTATCATGTCGACAAATACTGTCAGTTTTTAATGTGTATTTCCCATACTCCTTGCATTTGTGTATAGACATCTGAGATGTTGAACAGATTCCCCCCACTGATTTCCCTCTTGTTTCTCCTATGATCCTATTTTAATTTTTCATGTTCCTCCTCCCTCTCAATATCTAGTCCTCTGTTAAGATGGCCTCTTTTTATGCTTACCTGTGAGCTTTTGTCACATCCCCCTGGAACCTAGTTTAAAGCCCTCCTCACAAGGTTGGCAAGTCGATATACAAATATGTTCTTCTCCTTGTTGGTCAGGTAGACCATCTTTTCCCAGCATACCTTCCTCCTGGAATGGCATGCCATGGTCGAGAAAGCTGAAGTCCTCCCATCGATACCATCCATGCAGCCATCCATTTATCTCCAGGATCTGCATGTTGCTGCCTGGGCCCTCACTTTCAACCTACTCCTCTGACCCCTTTCACTCTTGCTCCCTGAGTCCTGTAGTCACCACTGATCTGCTTAGGGTCAGACCTAGCAGTATCATTAGTGCATGTGTAGATGAACAGCATGGTAAGAGGGACGGATGAACTTCGGCAACTTTTCCATAACATCTCAGATGTGTGCTGCAGGCATGCAGTGCACATCTAAAGACATCATGTCATGTTGGCAGATGGAAGCCTCCATCCCCCTCAGATGGGAGTCCCCAACCACTAGCACCCTATCTCTCCCTATGAAAAGAATGGTGGAATGCAGAAAGCACAGCCTGCTATTCGACAGCTATTTTCTGTTTAAGTCTGACAAATTGCGAGTGGGCTTGGAGCCACAGTACCTTGTGAGACTGCAACTATATACCATATATTCATATTTATAAAGCCTAATCAGACAGTAATTTCTCACTTAAATTAATTTTGTTGCTTATTGTTGGAGGTTAATTACTGATGTAGATAAGTGCCTATATAACATTAGTACTGAATACTGTTTTCAAAACGGTCTCTGTATTTTTAATTATTTTGTTGCATATTTTTAAATATCTACAGTACTTCACAAGGGTACAAATAAGCTTAAATTAATGCTTGCAAAACACTTTGAAGTCTTATTTTATTTATAGTTTGTCACTTTATTCAAATTTTATACTGATGCAAGACAATCTCATATTATAAAATATAATGACAACAATATGCAATTAAGAGTGAATATTAGCTCATCACTAACTCCCTAACACACTGACTAAAGAGTAATTTAAAAAAATAGGCAAGTTTTATCAGGCATATGAGGTTTTACACAGAGAATGAGATCAAAGCAGCTTGTTGTTTAACCAGCTTTCAGCTTAACAAAGTCAATCAGTCCAGGAAAAAGTTTGCAAGTTTTAAACTCACACTAATAAAAAAGCCTAAACAAGTTAATACAGTGAAATTTTCAGCAAGAACCACATTCATTTTAAAATTTCTTAATGATTTGAAATTTTTAACAGTAAAGCAGTTTCTTTAGAATCCGTTTTGAAATCATTTAAAAATACTCTAAATTAGTATGCCAACCCAAATATTTGGACAAATGTTTTGGGGTCAGTTCTGAGTACATTTCCTTCCAAATTCATGCTAGTTGAATTTTAAATAGCAAAAATGGAGCCAGTATGGTTCTTAGTGCAATCTAATGATTTTTTACTGAAGTTTTTACTCTGAATGGTATGAAAAACTGAAAATAAAGGTAGTTTGTCTTTGCTGTCTAGCTAAGAAAGTTCCTCTTCCAACTGAATGGTAGAACAATCTGGAAAGAGGGGCCTGTGTTTGACAGCCTGTAGTTTTATGCAGTGTTGCTGTAGCAGTGTCGGGCCCAGGATATTAAAGAGACCCACCTTGAGCCTCTAATTTGTGTATTTAGCACTGTGCATGATACTTTGGGGTTTTTTTTTCTTTCCCCCTTCCTTTCTTTATCTAGTTCTTTGGTTTCTCTATAGTTTGACCCATCTGTGACCAACGGAATTATTATTGCTAATATAAAAGTTTTTGTTTGTTGTTGGCAATCTCATAGTAATGCATTAGACTTAATAGGTTGAGTGTCAAAGTAAAAGGACTGTAGTACTGTGTACAGGTTACTTCCGTACAGTCTGATCAATGCTGTGCTACCTGAGTAGTCACTGATACGGTTGCCAACTCCCTATCTACTAATGTGGGACATGTAATTCAGATTCTGGATATATATGTGGTGGTACATCTTTTATATTAATGGACCATAATATTCATAGGCCAGTACCAATTGTTCATTCTGTTTGCTACCGTTTCCTGTGTTCAGATGTTTACTATGCACTCATCCAAGCTAAAATTAAAAGCAAACATGCTATCACTTAAAACGTTCAGGTTGTTAGGACAAAAATTAGATCTATTTTCTGTGGTTTTTTTCTAACATCTTGCTGCATGTTCAGCCTACATTAATTCTTCTATATGGGTTCTTTTTTTAAAAAAAAATTCTAAAATAAAAATGGCAATAGACTTGTTCTCTTGAGCAACTATACAATAATAAATTAGGGTGCCTGCACAATAAACAAACAAAAAATAATAAGAAAATGGATTTAAACCTCAACGCTTCAACCGATGGCTTTGGTTTTAGGATAGAAAAATAAATCTGATAAAGATTTCTCAAATTTGCAAAAAAAATTCTCATTTGCATGCTAAAAATACCCACCAGAATATTATATAATAAATGAACCACATTAAATGGCACACAGTATGGTTTTAAATGTATGAAAAATGCCCTGACAATGTCCTTTTTAAAAGGAAACACCAATAGCACAAACTTGGTGTTTACTTAGTTGTATAAGGCAGGTGTGGATCTGGACTTTGAAGTTAATGCTTCCAAAGGGCCAACATTAATAAGCAATGATTCCAGCTGTGATTGTTTACAGGGACCTAGAAATATATTACACAGAACTGAGTTATCATGTGTTTTAGGTCTGTTTAGCTATGGAGTTTCAATAAGAGAACGTATTGGTTTAAAGAGTGTAAGATATTGCTATAAGCAAGAGTACAAGTACCGGTAGTTTATTATTCAGAGAAAAAGATTTGATTTTGGAAAACACAGTCAATCTGTGGAAAGATTCTGAAGCCAAGGAACCTGCATGTGTTTGACTACTGTACATAGTGATTTCCCAGATTTTAGCTCAGGCTTTTCATCACTATGGCTAACTATTATTTAATTGTTTGTATTCCCAATATCACCTAAAAGGCTCTGTCAGGATTGGGGTTCCATTGTGCACTGTAAAAACATAAAATAAGAGACAATAATACCTCCTCTATGAGTTTAAATCTAAATAGACAAGGCAGAAAGAGGATGTGGGGGGGAAGATGTACCATACAGTTAGAGTAAATTGAGTGGTGGTTTGCAAACATGTTAGGAAAGAATGTCCAGAGGAAAAAACTGTAGAAAGTAGTTTGATGACATAATTGGTGCCTGCCAACTTGTAATCTTTAAATTGAGTGGTCTGCATACAAGAGAATACTGTGGTCATATATTTAAATATTTATTTAACAATATAACAAATAACATTTAAATATTCTTGAGTTGCACCTCACTCCACAAGGAGACTTTATTAGGTCATTGTGTAATTCATTGGCCATAAAATATGGGATAATAAGCACTGTGGATTTCTATAGCATAGCAGTAGCTGTAGGATAAATGGCAATCAGTTTTAAAAATGGTCAGATTTTGTTTAGGTTTTTTTTATTTCAGTAATAATATGAAAGATTAATCATGTGAGCAAAATATTCCATAAAAGCAATGCCTTCTCAGTTTTACTTGTAACTAAAGTTTTTGTTTTTCTGTACTCAGCTGGGAAGTCATCAATTCCAAACCTGACTACAGGCCCAGAATAAACCAATGTATTGCAGATGCATTGGTGAATTTATTTCTGTTTCTTCAAGAAATGTCACACTTCAAAGAGAAGAACCCTGGCAAGGTAAGTTCAATAAAGTTAGCTCAATATTTTTATCCTGTTTTATCAGGAGGTGTTATGTCTCAGCAAACTATGATTGATAATATAGTAGGTAAATTTGCTAAAATAAAGACACTGAGCTAGATTCAGTAAGGGCTTGTGCTGGCTTTTTCTTGTACGGATTGTAAGGGAGGCTCCATGTAGCAGAAAAGTTGCCCAGGGGAAAGGTTTAAGGCAGTAGGGCCCCTCCCCCCCTTAGCTGTTGGGCTTTCAGCCAGCCACTGTGTAACACCAGAATTGGGGCAGGATATGGCATGACCAGGGTGGCTATGGGATGCACTTCTCTGGTGGAAATGCCATCTGTCTCCCTAGGGTAGAGACATCAGAAAGATCAGATCACAGGAATAGCTTTAACAAAAACAGGAGAATCCTACATCATTTATAAATGTATGTATTATTTTTTAAAATAGCTTTAATTGATTTTCAGAAAGTTTTACTCAGATATTACATAAATAGCATCTAATATTATGATATGAGAGGATCCTACCTATATCATAGTGCTATCATTTATCTGCTCATATAAATGTAGCATATTTTTTCTGAGACAGACTGAGGTGGAAAACACATGAGTGATAAAGGCAAGCAAGAGTTGTATAATACTCTGCTTCTGTTGGCAGAGTACTGTTGTTTTTGGCCAAATCTGAACTGATCTTTTCTCAATTAAACAAAATATTAGTAGCGTGAGCAACATTGATAATGGAACAGTGCATCATGGCAGCTGTAGTGGACACTGTAGATTTTTGCTTGTATCTTTCGGTATTTCACTATTTTTTTTCCTTTTTGCATTCAAACTTGGACAAGTTACATTTTCTTCTTGAGATCATAACAAGAGTTTGCATTGAGATTTTTCCTGAAAAGAAGGCTTTCAGATGTAACAAAATGAATTTATATATTCCCAGATGAAAACTACATTAAGAAGTTAAGGTTGAGAGTATATATCAATAACACAGGGTAAAATACATTATAGGGATGTTGTGATTATCCTAGAAACAAGCATAAACCCAGGAAATTCAAAGTTAAGATTAAACTGAAAAAAACCCCAATCATATGAGGTATGGAAATACAGCTTTAATGCATCCAGACAACCAAATCTGCCCTCTACTGATGCCATGCAATAACCATATTGCACTGGTGGGGGAGGGGCACTTATCTCTTGAGCATCTCTTTGTGACTGAGTGTAGTATTTCAGTCCTTTTGCTGCTCCTGGCACCCCCTTTAGGTTGTCTGCCTGTCTCTGCCAGTCTTCTTTGGCTTCGCCCTCCAGCCAGGTCTCACAGTCAGACTGAACATCTTGCAAAGAGTCCAACAAAACAGTCTATGTACCCTCACCAGAGTCTTTAGCCCTACCTTTAGGCCCTTTAAATTCATCCCTTTGCTTGGGCTTCCAAGTGAGACCTGTCCCCTTCTTGGGGCTTAGGTTAGGCTTCTTTCCCCTTCCCCTGATTCCCCCATTTCTTGGGGTTGATGCTATTTTGCTGGTGGGGGAACTTAGCCCCATCCATTACTCTATGTTCCCACCTAGATGCCCTATAAACAGCAGCCGCATACTGTTCAGTTAAATTTGTTGATGCTACTTCCCTAGGCCTCTTCCCATCTGGCCCCTTTATCTTCACCAATATCCCAGGACCAAAATTCTCAGGTTCCTCTTTCCCTGCAAACCCAACTGTGCAAGCAAGGCAGTTGTACACTGGCTAGTCCTGAGACTACGTCGGCCAAAGAGGAACTCCTTCCTACCCAGGAACTGCCCTACTGTGGCCCTGCATCAAATGTTATCTGAGCCTGCTGGGCTCTGATTGGCTATCACTAGACCTTCTAGCCCTTGGAGGACCAAGACTTTGTTGTTTCCAAGATGTTTGCTTCCAAGAGGCCTCTCTAGGCAGGCCTGGAAGACCCAGCTTCATTGGTCTTTTCCTTTCATGTTGCTCCTTTCTGGGGTAGGGTGCAGCAGAGCAGTGGGACCTCCAGCAGGAGACCAGAAGGGCCTGGTGCATTCTGTCACATCTATATTAAGTACTCCTGAGGGACTTCTGCGTCACTGTGCACACCCAGAATTCGTGTGTCCCTCATAATAAGTAGGCGCATTGCCAGCAGATCGAGGTATGTGATCATTCCCCTCTATTTAGCATTGGTGAGGCCTCATCTGGAGTACTGTGTCCAGTTTTGGGCTCCACACTACAAGAAGGATGTGGAAAAATTGGAAAGAGTCCAGCGGAGGGCAACAAAAATTATTAGGGGGCTGGAGCTATGAGTTATGAAGAGAGGCTGAGGGAACTGGAATTATTTAGTGTGCAGAAGAGAAGAATGAGGGGGGATTTGATAGCAGCTTTCAACCACCTGAAAGGGGGTTCCCAAGAGGATGGATCTAGACTGTTCTCAGTGGTACGAGATGATAGAACAAGGAGTAATGGTCTCAGGTTGCAGTGGGGGAGATTTAGGTTGGATATTAGGAAAAACGTTTTCATTAGGAGGGTGGTGAATCACTGGAATGGGTTACCTAGGGAGGTGGAGGAATCTCCTTCCTTAGAGGTTTTTAAGGTCAGACTTGACAAAGCCCTGGCTGGGATGATTTAGCTGGGGATTGGTCCTGCTTTGAGCAGCGGGTTGAACTAGACGACCTCCTAAGGTCCCTTCCAACCCTAATATTCTCTGATTCTATGATGATTTATCCCTCAGAAAATATATTCTGCCCAAGAAGTGCTACAGTTCTGCCTTTTGCCCACCAAAGGCCACTGAGGCACCAGAAGAGCCAGCAGCTGGCTGTTCTGGTGCCACAGCAGCCTCTGGTGGGCAAAAGGCAGAACTGCAGCACTTCTGGGGCAGAATGTATTTTCTGTGGAGAAAAAATTCCGTACGTGTACAGTGGTACAGAAGTCCCCTAGGAGCAGAAGTTCATCACAGCATCCTGTCTCCAGAGCCAGGTTAGGACAAACAGAATGGGGCACCCTGGGGCTGCTGGGAGGTATCACAGACTGGGGTTCCAAATGGCTAGTGGGGGAACAGCGTTGAGCCAGCGGCTGAATAGGAGTGGGGTGCAAGGCCACATGAGGATGGGAGGCGTGGGGACAAGGGCACGTTCCTGACTGAATGGGAGAGGCTTGGAGTCAGCTAGGGTCTGTATGAGGGAAGCTCACCAACTCCTTAAGAATCCCGCTCCTCCCCACCCCCAAAAAAGCCTGTTCCATACTTTTCCCACCCTCACTTAACAACCTTCCAGATTCACTCCAGGCTCCTTCCCTCTCTGTCATCTCCTCTGTTACCCCTGGCTCCCCCAAGCCTTTTCACTGCTTCTGACAGGTGCAGGAAATATAGTTCTGTACTGTAATTCAAAGGAATTACTCAAAGTTCTGTATTAATATACCTAGTAAGAAATCTGTCTATTTACCAGAATCTTTTTTTGGTCTGTATTGTTACAGATATACTTGCTGACAGATATTTTGAAATAAATTACCAAAATAATTGAAACTGGCATGATTATATTGTATTATTTTGACAAATAAAATATGCAGAATTTTGCAGAATTTCAAAATATTGTGCACAGAATTTTTAATTTTTTTGGCACAGAATTCCCCGAGGAGTAATTAAGGCATTTTAGTGTTTGAGGTCTCAGTTTAGACAAAACTGATTTTTAAAGACACATTAGATTCTTTTTCCTCCTCCCTTTTCCCCTGATAGTGTCACTGTTCTATTAAGACCATAAGAGAAAAAGTAAAGTCTGATAGTGGGTGCTGCTCCTTCTTAATTAATTTTATCTCCTAATTTAATTAACAAGCTTGTACATTCTCAGAAAATGTATGCTATTTTCTAAAAATAAGTGCTGTAGTTTTGGGGAGGATATGTTGTATTTTTCAAACACAACAGAGGTTAAATCCCTTCTTTATATATGCAAAATTCAGATTAACCTATGGAGCAGTATCTGATGCTTCCATAATGATACACTGTATAGTGTTTACAAGTGTCAAGAGTTAGCACTCTATAAGACAAAACAATGAAAATGTCAAGTAAATTACAACTTAATTTGCACAAAGCTATATCTGGCTTTAGCCAGACCTTGTCAGTGCCTTCCTTTCATGATCGTCAAAATCAGCACCCGGTTTTAAATAGAGTAAAAAAAAAAAAACCAAGTTGTAGTTTTCAGATGGATTTTGAAGATGGTGACCTAACAAAACGAGCACCTGTTATTACTGCCTATTGTATTTCTTTTGATATTCATTGTATCCAGTTTTCATGACTGGTGATGACCTGGAGGTTGTTAAACCTTCCATATGGTAGGTAGAGGGAAGAAGCCTTATTTTTATAATACCACCTGAGACATAGCCTAATCACCCAAAAATATGTTGTTTAATTCTTACTGTAATACTTATATTGCAATTACTGTATAATAAAAAAAATCTTCAATATTGTACTTTTAAACTAGAATATTACCCTGCTGGGGAACTGTTCTTATCACAAAGTGTAAATATTTAATGTCCTAGCAATATGAATTCTAACTATCATCTCTGATCTCTTCTGTTTTCAGTTTTGCCTTCTGGTCTGCAGTGTGTGTACATTTTTCACTGTCTTGGGTAGTTACATTCCTGGAATTGTACTCTCCTACTTTCTATGTAAGTATAGTCTTTTTTTTTTTTTTAGTCATGTCTTATGCATGTTGTATGTTCATTATGCAGTCTAACATACAGTCTGTTTTTTTAAAAAAGTAATTCTGTATATGGACCTTGACCAATGATGGTTTCATATGGAAGTCAAGTTACAGATTTTTCAGTTTGTCAGTTACAATTCTGGCACACCTTGGCACAACTGTATGATATCTTTTAGGCAGTGATACAGAGAGAGACACACTTATGCAAAAATAAAAATAAATAAAACACACTTATGCGAATAAAAATATGTGCTACCATGACCACAAATTCCCTATTGGAACTTCTGAAAATATTTAGTCACTTTGTATAAGTAGTCATTATAATGTTGCTTTCCTATAGAAGAGAAACCGTACATTCCCACCCCACAATGTCTGGACCAGGTTAGAATGTGCTGTTTTTTATGTGTACTTTGTCAGTGATTTCCATCTTTCAGCAGTACATTTCCTTTTCTCAGACAGCAAATGATGTCTTCAAAGACTGATGGTGGGCTCTGAGCTACATCTCACTGAGATGTCTCTTCCATGGAAAATTATCCCACTACCCCTACTGTTGTTGTGGTTTTTTTGTTTTGTTTTGTTTTTTTTACAAATTATGTCACCAACTCCTGTAGTGTATCATGTGTCCACATTGTCATCTAATACTGTCGTTTATATATGAATGGAGTTTTAAAAAATTCAAGAGAGTGGGTGAAGAGCTGAGTAAATTATATGGAAAAAAACCCATATGCCTCTGTTTTGCCAGTATATCAGTGTCAATCTCTGCTGCTGTGAGGGAGTGCCTTGTCCTTTCAAGAGAACTCCTATTTAAGGAGGGGGGGAAACAGTAAACTGAGGCTGATGCGTATATTAATCCACTGCACTGGAGTGTGATATCAGTTCAAGCACACCGTGTCAGGACATTAATAGATACAGTCAAATGGGTTAGCAGAAAAGTTCAGTGAAAATAGCAAAGATTATTACAAGAATTATTACCACCATTACAACATTTATTATAATAATGGAGCCTGGCAGATTTAAGAGATTTATATTTAGCATTGTTGGAGTATTGCAGCACACAACACAGTGATTTATTAAGATCACCAGTACAAAGGTTTACAGGCAGAAAAACAAAAACCTTTCTGCTTACATCGAGCTTTTTGAGCCAAATATAATAAACCTTTATTTGTTCTAAAAGAGCTATATACCAGCACTGCAGAATTAATACAACAAGAATGCCAAAAGTTTACCCCCATTGCAATTGGGAGAGTAAGTTAATTTCAAATAAATGTGGCTAGCACCCTCTTAAGATAATGACTGTACCATTATCACCAAGGATCTGTCCTATACCTGGAATAGAAAACATCTACTCAAAATCAAGGAGGGCACTGGCTTTTTCCCCCCTCCTCAGGACATCCAGAATGCCATTGATAGTACTCCTGTGCTGACAGAAATGGCCCACACCCACCCAGCCACTGACTGGAAGATCACATGGAGCAGCAAACACAGTGTGGATCCAATCTCAGATGCCAAAAAGACCACTGCAAAAGGAACAGTTTTTAGAACAAGAGGTCATGTGATCAGAAATGCATTGAGATGGTAGTCATTGACAGACGTCCAATACGTTACCTCGTCCTAGCGCTTTCTATTTGTTTTATAAATTGGGTGTATTTGATTGGAGTTATCTTTAGTTTATATTATGTTTTATTTGCATTTGATGTTTTCTTTAAACATGTTGTTATAGTAACCTCTGGAATTCATGAATACTGACTCTGTCGCATGGTAGGTGATTACTTTTTTGTAACTCTGACCTAAGTCATGTAACTAGGAACAGGAATTAAAGTTCAATGTCTTACAACCCTGTAATATTATTATATTGTGGTAACACCTAGAAGCCCCAATCAGAGATCCTTGCCCACTAAGTTAGGAACAGTAAACAGGTTGTGATAGTTTCTTGCGGTATCCAGAACTGTAAGTCACCCTGTTACTTCTCTGCCTAAGCATAAAAGGGATCTGCTGGTGCTTAACTGAGTGACAATTCCTTGCCACTCCAGTTTGTTAGACAGCCTCACATATGCCTCAGGACTCTGCCAGTCATAACTGCCTTGCAGGTTAACCCTCGGTGTACTTCAGTTCCCAAACTCTCCAGAAGCTTCTCCCTACAACATCCAGATCCTGTCCCTGGACATTCACAGAAATTACCAAGTATGCTGTTTCCAAACAGACAGAATATGCACATCAACCTGTTGGTTCACCTGAGGATGCACACCTCACGTTAATATAACAGCACTGAGATGAATTTATAATAAAACAATAAGTTTATTAATAAAGAACTGAGATTTAAGTGAAACTAAGCAGACAATAGAAACAGAAAACAAAACAAATAAAACAAAAGTATAATCACACTTTCTAGTGACTAAAATTTATCTCAACAGGCTACAATCCTTAACTAAGATAAGTTTCTTACCTAAAGCAACCTTTCAGTGTCACCCACCGTACATGGCTGGGGATCCACCATTCATGGAATGCAAAGAGCGCTGAGCCCTTTGTTCCCGCAGTGATAGATCACCAAAATGTCTTTTTGCTTCTCCTTATATTCGCCAAAGTTTATTGTCTTTGTTACCAGAGTCAGGATGAACCCTGGGGTTCATAGTCCAGTATCTTCCCATGCTGATTTCACATTTTCATGTTAATTTGTTCCTCCTGTTTACCTCTAATGCAAATGAATTGCCCATTGTCACCGGCATCACCAGGTTCAGTTAGAAACAGAGAGATAACTATTCTCCATCTTGTCGGAGAGAGAACATGTTTCTCCCTTTCTTTATTTGGTTACAGACTCTAAAGCATAATATCATAAGCATTCATAATTCCTCATAGTATTAATACATACATTTCACAATGATATCAATGACCCGTGTGTCACCAGCTTTCATTTGACATCTCTGACAACATTCTTTATAGATAAATATCATGACAGTAGTGTTAGGTGTAGTGAATTTGTCCAGCCTGACGAGTTGCCAACACACATTGAACCACCAATGGGCCTCTCTCACTCTCTCACTCTCACACAGACACACACTAAAAAGATGGTCCATGTCTCACGATACAACATCATAGATCATTCTCCTATTACACCCATACAGCTGCCTACACTAATTATTTATCTCAGGAGCACAAGTAATCCAAGCATTGGAGGGCACATAGTGGCTACAGACAGATCAGGACACTTCATGTTACAATACAAGGACCATTGGCCCAGTCCTCTAAAGCCCTTCATGGCTTAGCACAAAGATGATCTGCTTAAGACCTGCCAAATGTTGATTCTGTGGGGTCTGAGGAAGTCAACATATGAGCATAACAGTTGTGCCATTCAGTTGCTTTCTTAGCTGTGGAGTTTTTTGGGCATACTTGTACACATAGGCCAAATTCTGATTTTAAGCTATGGTTTCCATGTGGAACAGGTGAAACATAGCATAGATTTCAATGCTCTCTAGTGTTTAGCTGTTCTTATATCAACTTAAAAACTTGTCTGTCTATCCTGACAGATGAATTTATTTACTATGGTTATTCTTTGTATTAGAATAGTGCCTTCAGGTCTCATTGTGGTAAGTACTGTACAAATGCTCAGTAAGATACAGTCTGTGTCCTGAAAAAAGTATTCTCTCCATTTCACATATAGAAAACTGGGGCATGGGGAGACTAAACCATTTGCCCAAGGTCACAGGGAGAAATGTAGCAGAGTTTGGAACTGATCACATACCCCCTGATCACATATCACATATCCTACTCTAGAGCTTTAACAGTCTTTTCTCTCTACAGGGGAAATGTCAGAAATGAGGAGGAATATTTTTAAAGCTCTCACAGTAATGACATTTTAACAGTTGATATATTATCTGCCACCTCTTCCCCAGCATATATAGAAATGGGAGATAATGTTACCCTACAAACCTGTTATGATACTGGTCTTGGCAGCAATTATTGGCTGAACGCATTGTAAAGCCACACCTTTAAATCCTATTTTGGGATGAGCCAAAATTAACAAAGCACGGATTTCTTTTAAATATATAAATATTTTTTTTATTTTTGCTGACAACACCAGAAATATTATTTCATCTAGCAGTTAAAATTGCTGATTGACATAGATTGATCTTCCACAACAGCAGAGACTTTCTCCAGAGTCAGTGGGACAAAATGAACATACAAGTCTGGATCAATTGTATCCACTCAGGGCCATTACTTGGTAACATTTTTCACTACATTTTAATGACTTTGCTTTTGTTTTTCTCCTTCTAAAAGATTTCATTTGCCTAAAAATATATATTTTAATCAGACTGTGATTGTGACCCAGGGATCTCTTGTTGCCAAGTGGCAGCAGGAATAGGTGGTACATAAGGTCTGGTATTTAATTCTAGTTTACCAAAAGAGTGTCATGACACATAATAAAAGCCTCTGTCACATTGGTTGTCAGTATCATTGCAAAATGCATGTACGGATGTTGTGTATGGAGTTATATATGAACACTGAAAATTATGTTCTTAAGGTCTATGTATAGGGACCAGTCGCCAGGAACAGGGAGAAACAGGTTTTCTTTCTGGCAAGAAATATTTATCTGTTTCCATGTAAATTAAGTATTGTCTGGTTCACAGTGGTACTCTACTCACCAATCTGAACCAAATGCTAATGAAGGATAGTGAATTCTTCAAAGAGAGGAAAGGAACAGGAAGAAGAAAATAGTGGGGTAGAAAGAGGCAGGGAAACCCATCTTGAGGTGCACATCAAAGGTATGTGCTGGTACATTTAAGGGTGCAAAGAGACACCCTGGCATCCTTCACCTAGGAAGTACGATAGCAAAATTTGCTTAATGGAAAAGGGGTCTCAGTCAGGCCTAGTTGAGAATGTTGAGAGAACTTTGGGTGAAATAAGCTTTTTTAGACAGGAGGATAACTTGTTAATTAAGTTTAGCCTCTAGAAAGCATGTTATGATTTTGTTTTATATGAAACCATTTGTTTCCAATATTCTTACTCACTGTTACTTGAATTTCTGTTCTTTGATAATAAAGTTATACTTATTTTCTCTGTAAATATATCTAAGTGCTGTGTTTAGCAGAGCTGTTTTCTAAGGTATAACTAGTAAGCTGCGGTATACTGTTCCACTGGGAATACCAGACCTAGCAGTTTTGTGAGTGTTCAGTGAATAAAGGGCTGACTCTGTAGGGAACACTCCCAGGACACACGGATTGGTGTGTGCCTGTTGCTAACCTGTACAGAAAGAGGGATGCCTGGAAGGTACAGCTTGTGTCACCAGAGACTGCTGGTTTCAGGATACGGATCCACAGCAGATACAGACAAGACTTCTTCACACTAAGAACAGGTGGTGGTGAGGTGCCTCACAACCCTGGCTACCCCAGGGAAGTGTCACAGTGATATCATTTTGCTTCTGATTTGCACTTGGAAGGGACAAAGAGTAGGATGAAGAGGACTTCTTATTGTTCATTTATTTTGAAAAGCAAATGCTAGGTCCCTGTGAGAGGGCTTGGATTGATGTCACTAGAGACTAAAGCTCTGTTTGTCCAGATAGATTATGGCATAGGCAGCAGCCGTGAAAGACTTTGCCTACCCTGACCTCAATAGAATTCATTTTATGGGGGCAGAAGAGAGGGTAGTTTGATCTCAGTGCCCAACCTTCTAGAGAGACTATGAAAACAGGTGCCAGTTGATGTGAATATAATAATAATTTTTGTGATGTGGACTAGTGATCAGTAGGAATTGTACTGAGACCAGTAACTCCTCTGATGTGGCATTAAGTTACGTAAAGGTAATTCTCTTCATATTAATGAAATGTATGGCGTAATCTTTAGTTAGTGATTTAAACAGACATATTTAAGTAACCTTTCTTTTTATATCTTGGTTTTGTGTTACAGTACTGTGTGCCTTTTTATGTCCGCTATTCAAGTGCAATGAATTTGGGCAGAAGATGTGCAACAAAATCAAGTCAGTCCTGCTGAAACTGGATTTTGGAATTGGGGACTATATCAACCAAAAGAGAAGAGAAAGATCTGGTAAGTAACTAATAGGGGGGTGGGAGGGTTGGTTTTTCCCACATGCACTTTCAAATCCTGTATAGCTAAAATTAGGCAAAAATCTACTCATATTGTAATCATCACAGTTCATCTTTTGAAACCAAGCATGAGTATACATGTTGTTGTTGGAATTCTAAACTGAAGGGTGGGAGCAAAGTTTAAACAGTGTACATCAGACTGACCTGTTAGGATGGGGTGAGGCGTTTTCTCCTCTCATTAGTCTTGATCTGCCCCATCACTTCATATATTTAGGAAAACTGCCTGTCTTAAAGTATGAAACATTAGTCTAGCCACCTTACTCAGAGTTACCATGTACTCCCAAATGCAAATGTTCTATTCACATTAGGTGCTTTAATGTCTAGTGATTAGATTGAGGCTTCTGAAATAAGGACTCCTAGATTCTAACCCAGCTAAATTATGCTAGTGACTGTGACTTCAAGCAATTTACATAACCTCTGTGTGTCTGTTTACTGATTGAGTTATTGTGAGGCTTAAGCATTTTGAGATTCTTTGAACTAAAAGATACTGTATAAGTCCATGTTGTTGTTTATTTTATTAAGATATGTATTGTGGAAGGTGTGGGGGGGGGGGCAAAGCAACTGCTGGGATGGATATGAAATAATATACTCAACTATTTTTGAGCCATGAAATTGCACTATACTATAAAATCAAAAGGCCATACTTCTGACACTGAAATATTAGGAAGATAAATAAAAAATGTCATCTTCATCCCAGACTTTCTCAGATAAACTTTTATTCTGGGTCATCTTTATATGAGCAAAATTATTATGTTGCTTATTTGATTGTTCACATGAGGGAGTGTGGCAGGGCGCTGCTAGGAGAGCCCTTAATCAGCTCCTGCCACCCCAGCCCCAGTCATGGGAATGGATTGGGGCTGGGTAAATAACCAGGAAACTGGAAACTGCCCACACCTGCCAGGCTCATTAGCAGGAGCTAAAAGGCTGGGGGGGAAGTGGAAGAAGGGGGGCGGAGATCAGGAGGGAAAGGTCATGCTCAGAGGGAGTAAGGAGCCTACTAGTCTGTTGTTGGTCAGGCTGGTGTGAGGCCAAGCCAGGTAAATAGCCTGTAAACAGTAGGGTTACCATACGTCCGTATTTTCCTGGACATGTCCGGCTTTTTGGTTCTTAAATCGCCATCTGGGAGGAATTTTTAAATATCTAAAAACATCCGAGATTTTGCCATTAATTATTTTTCCCCTAAGAAGAGTTGATCATTCAAGAAAGAGAGTGAATGCTGATCACTCGAGAGAGTCCCCACTTTTCCCTCCTAGCTCCCAGCGCTTGCGCCGCAAAACAGCTGTTTTGCATAGCTGGGGGGGGTGGAGGGGGAACACGGCACGCTCAGGGGAGGAGGCAGGGCCGGGGCGGGGTTTGGGGAAGGGGTCCAATAGGGCAGGGAGGGAGCAGAGTTGGGGCAGGGACTTTGGGGAAGGGGTTGGAATGGGGGCAGGGAAGGGGTGGAGTTGGGGTGGAGCCGGGGGCGCACAAGCAAATTCCCTCCGTGGAGCGCCCTCTTTTTTGAATGTTCAGATATGATAACCCTAGTAAATAGTGGGAAACTGGTGGTGGGGAAAGGACACAAAATAAAGAGCACAGGTGTTGCACCAGCTTGGAGTGTCCCTGAGTCTTTAAAGAGTGGGGCCAAGGGGCCAAATCCTATGGGGCACGACGTGCACCCCGTTACATGGGGGGGGCTTGTCCAGGACTCGAAGCCACCGCCAAGGAGTGGCAACTGGAGCATGGAGGGAACCATGCAGTGGCTCGCAAAGCAGCAAGAGAAGCTGCAGAAAACCATGCAGGCCTTTCAGCAGTCCCACCAGGCTGAGAGACAGGCCTTACTTGCTTGGCAGGCCGAGCAACAAAAGTCCCTCCAGGACTTCATCAGGGAGCAGGCCAGTGTACATCATCAGCTCTTTCACCGGTTGGAGAGTCCCCCGGGAGGTGATGGCAGCTGCGCACCAGGGTTGGGGCTGTATAAGATGGGCCCTGCCAATGACCCTGACGCCTTCCTGTGCACTTTTGAATGCGTAGCCATGGGCGCCGAATGGGACAAGGCGACCTGGGCCCTGAGACTAGCTCCCTGTCTGTCCAGAGAGGCGCAGGCTGCCGACAGGGCCCTAACTAATGAACAGGCCAGAGATTATGAGGCGGTGAAGGCAGCAGTCCTGGACCAGATGGGACCGTCGGCCAAAAAGTACCAGCAGAAATTTCATGTGGCCCGGTGGACAGGGAGCTTGTGGCCCCGCATGTTTGCCCAGAAGCTCATGGACGGGGCCACGTGGTGGTGAAGGTCCGATACCCAGATGGTGGGAGAGATAATGGACCAGGTGATCCTAGAACAATTTGTGTAGGGCCTCCCGGAAAATGTGTGAGCCTACTAGTCTGTTGCTGTTGCTGGTCAGGCCAGTCGGAGTCCAAGCCATGTAAATAGCCTGTAAATAGTGGGAAACTGGGGGTGGGGAAAGGACACAAAATAAAGAGCACAAGTGTTGCACCAGCTTGGAGTATCCCAAGTCTTTAAAGAGCAGGGCCAGGGGGCCAAATCCTACAGGGCACAGCATGCACCCCATTACAGGGAGAAAGCAAGTGATATTGGGAAAATGTGTTTTCTTATTGGTATGAGGCTATGATTGGTAATGCTTCTTTAGCACCTTCATTGTAAGATTTTACATAGCTCTACAAAAACAAATGTAATTAAGCTTTACACCATCCTTAAGGGGAGGCATTCCCTTTTTAGATGAGGAAAACTCTGGCACATAAATCTAGAGAACTACCCAAGGACACAAAGTAGTACGTGACAGAACCAGGAATACAACCTACATTAGGAGATTGGACTCCAGACCCAGCATCTACATCTGCCTTTTTCCAGCTAGACTACATGAAAAAAATTACACTTCTTAAAATATAATTTTTTCCAAAGATTCAATAAACGTTTAAGGGAATTGCAATAAGACAATCCAAACAACAAATAAATCAAAATGATCATTTAGAGAGAAAAGCAAATCTAAAATAAGAATTCTTATCACACCCATGTTCCTTTCAGACATAGATTACAGCAAATTGTATAGGCCTTGTTAAGAAATAAATCTATATCAGGAGCAAATTTCTATTTATAAACTTCTGCTAACTTTGCCTCAATGATTTTTTTAATTTATATTGTAATTTTAAGCTGAAAATCAGCAAGTACAATGTTATGTTTCCCACAACTGTACTTGGGCACATTGCATGTATTTATGGAGCTTGACTCTTCAGTCACTTAAATGTTGGACCAGTAGAATGCACATTCATTTAAAAATTTTCTTGCCATATAACCATGCATCTTGCAGTGCTCTATTCCCCAGCTGTGTTTTTCTTCATCTTAATATGTATTGTGGGTGCTGTCAGAGATAAGTAAAAATTTGCATTTGAAGGGGCCCAGGAGTCTATCAGCTTTTCTGCTAGGCTGCAATGCTGCTTCCAGTTAACTTCCTTTAAAAGAAATGGATGGAGGAGGATGAGACTGTGTTTCTTCGAATAGTGTCCCTATGGGTGCTCCACTTTAGGTGTCTGTGTGCCCCTGCACCTCTAATCGGAGATTTTTGGTAGCAACGGGCGAACACGCACCCCCCCCCCCCACACACACACACACTTCCTTCTCTACCACCTTTGGCCTCTGAGGGAAGGAGCAGTTGTCCCTTCCTTATCTGTGTCATTAGCATAAAAGGGGGGGGTGAGAAAGCCTGGATTTGTGCTGGACATGGCCCACCTTGATTACCATGCACATTGTAGGGAGAGTGGTCACTTTGGATGAGCTGTTACCAGCAGGAGAGTGAGTTTGTGTGTGTATGGGGGTGGGGGGGTGAGAAAACCTGGATTTGTGCTGGAAATGGCCCACCTTGATTATCATGCACATTGTAGGGAGAGTGGTCGCTTTGGATGAGCTATTACCAGCAGGAGAGTGAGTTTGTGTGTGGGGGGGTGGCGGGTGAGAAAACCTGGATTTGTGCTGGAAATGGCCCAACTTGATGATCACTTTAGATAAGCTATTACCAGCAGGACAGTGGGGTGGGAGGAGGTATTGTTTCATGATCTCTGTGTGTATATAATGTCTGCTGCAGTTTCCATGGTATGCATCCGATGAAGTGAGCTGTAGCTTACGAAAGCTCATGCTCAAATAAATTGGTTAGTCTCTAAGGTGCCACAAGTCCTCCTGTTCTTTTTGCGAATACAGACTAACACGGCTGTTACTCTGAAACCTAGCATAAGTAGTGTTTGTTTTGTTACCTTTGTTCTCCCTAAAAGTACTCAGGCTAGTGTTTTGTTTTATTTTATTTTTTTCCTTTGGTGTAAAAGAAAAAGGAAAAGAATTTCACTTTCCTTCCCTGTCTGGGGGCATTCCCCCCCTCCCCCCGCATCTAATAGACTCAGAATTATTTTCTTTTTCCGTTTAAAAAAAAAAGTAAAGACGATGTTCTTCTTCATATTCCTCCCTGCTAGAGGATGACAACCCCCTGCCCAGGGGCTTGCCTGGCTCTCTCTGCTCCAAGCAGTGCCTCTCCGCCAAGAGTCAGTTCCTGTAATGGCCAGACACTCACTATGACTGGGAGACCCTCACAGAAGTGCTTTACCTGCCACACCTAAAACTGCAGCCTCACGGGAGCTGAAGTAAAAATTCCTCCCTATAGAGAAAACACTTCAGTCTGCAGGGGACTCCGTGGGTGGTGACCCCGGATCATCCCGGGAGCCTTCACTTCAAAAGGGGTGGAGTGGTGAAGAGGAGAAGTGGGGGGGAGAGCCACCAGCAGACTCCCCCTGGAAAGGCTCCTCCGAGGAACTGGCCAGCCAGAGGGGTGTTCCTCAGTGCAGGCATCTCCGCACCGATCCCCGACAACACCAGCAGAGGAACCTCCAGCTGTGAGCTCAGCTGCCTTATGTTCCTTCTTTCCTTCGGGAAGCTCTGGAAACTGAAACCTGAGAAGGGGCTTCCTGCTCTGAGCTCTGCCCTGCTCTGAGCTCTGCTCTCCACATGACAAGGGGCTTCTGTAAGCTCTGTGCTGCTCTGAGCTCTACTCTGGGCAACTACTGCACCCAGAGGACACAGTTACCGTACCATCCCTAAAAGAGCGACACAGAGAAGCACTGCTGTCAGCTCTGCTTGGGCACCAAGACACCAGAGGCTTCCACTCTCATGCTCTCAGGCAATGGTACCACCCCCTAAGAAGAGGTGACAGTTACTGTACCATCTCTAAAAGAGCAGCATAGAGAAACCCTTGGGTACCAGATGCAACAAAACTCACATCTAGAAAGTGTTCTGCACCTTCCCAACCATTGATACCAACTACAGACACTCCTCTGGGGTTCCAGATGAGCCCATGGTAACACAGGTGTTCTGATACTCTGGAGACCTGTGGCCTCAGTACCCAGGGAGAGACAATTACCATATTGTCTCTTAAGAAGTGGCACCAACAAAGTTTTTGTACTGGGCAAAACTCTCATTTAGGGAGTGCTCTGCCCAACTATCGGTACTGACAATGTACCACGGACCCTCCTCTGTGGTACCAAATGAACCCATGGTACTGCATGAGCTCTGGTACCCTGGAGACCTGATGATTGGGGAAGAACCACAATCCCCATTGCTTGGTACCTGGACCCCGGTATCAAGCACATCCCGGCACCCAGAATCGCTCTTAGCACTGCCAATATTTCAGTCAGCGGCACCCTTACCCACTAACGAATCTGACACTGGCCAGGAGGTGATAATTCTCTGGCCCCTCAAGGTGGCCCACCACCACACTACAAGGGTCATCCCCAATTCCATCACGCCAACCGCCTGTGCCTGCCTTTCTGCCTCTCCCTCCCAAGGCCGTATTGTAACTCTTTGGGTATATACACACACATAGAGCAACCATCTCCAGTGTCTCTTAGGGAGAGTCCACCAGATGGTTTGCTACAGCCTGGCACCTCAGCCAGGCAGGAGAGCACCTGAGCCAGGACAGGAGAAAGCTTTTTCAGAACAGGAAAGAAGGGGGGGGGGGGGAAACACCTGAAGAGGAAGCCTCCTCTTCAGCACACTTCTCCTCATCTCTCCCAGATGAGACTGTGCTGCCCACCCCTCATCACTCGGTGAAGATTTAAGAACTTTCTGGATCTTACCAAGAGGGTGGCAGAGGAGCTGCAGATTCCCTTACAGGAGGTGGCAGATACACATCACAAGTTGGTGGAAATTCTGCACACTACCTTCTCATCTAGAACTGTCCTCCCAATTAATGAGCTGATTCTAGATCCTACCAAAATCATCTGGCAGAGCCAGCCTCCATCGCACCAACCAGCAACAGAGTGTAAACAAAAACAACCCTACAGCTCTACCCAAAGAGGCAGGCTTTGTTTTCAACATCCGCAGCCCAACTCCATCATAGTGGATGTGGTTAATGCATGAAGCAAGCAACATAATGCCAAGTCAACTCCATATGATCAGGCTTTGCAAGATGGCATATTCATCAACAACATTACTATTTAGAGTCATAAATTACCAAACTGTCATGGCCAAAACAATTTTGTTAATCTTGGGAAACTCAGGATGTTTCTGAAACATTACTGGAAACACAAAAAGAACAGATTCAGACCATTCTTAGAGAAGGTTAGTTAATAGCCAGACCGGTCCTAGAGACACTACTGGATGTAGCTGTTACAGCTGCTCACCCAATCTCCATGATAGTGTTACTGAGGTGAGTTGTGGGTGTTTTTTTTCCTTTCGCTACACCTCTCTAGATTGCCCAAAGAGTTGCAGACTTCCAATTTGAAGGGCCAAACTCTGCGGAGAAGACAGATTTTTCTCTCCACATCCTGAAGGATTCTGGGACTGTACTACACTCCTTAGGAATCTACACTGTGGAACAGAAGAGAAGATATACCTCTCAGCCACACCACAGATCACAATCTTCTCAATACTCATCATCTCTGTGCTGTTATGAGCCATAATGTAAGAGGCCCAGGGATCAAAAGTGAGAACAGTGTGCACCCCAGTCCATGACCTCTCAAACTGCCCCTTATAAGCACTTTGAGCTGGTCAGGGACCTGAACAATGATACCTTACAACATCAGCTGCCATCTATACACCTGTCACGCCACTCAGATGTCACCTTACCTTACTTCACAGCAGTTAGGACCAGCTCTAGAGCAAAGAGATTAATTTCTAGCCCTGAACCTACAGGGTGTCTACTTCCATATCTCAATACAACCATCGTACAGGAGATTTCCTCCGGCTTACCTTTGGGGCAGGATCATTATAGGTACAGACTGCTCCACACAGGGTATTCTCCAAGGTTCACTTCATTGTAGTGGCATACTAACGCCAGTACAGTGACTGGACTTTATCAGCACCAACCTGATGCAGTACAAGCGAGAGCACTCTTCTCACTACGCACATTCACCACCCTGGGACACGTCTCCCTAATATGCTGGGGAGCTCACCTACGCAACAACAAGGTTCAGGACAAATGGCCTTCCACAGAAATGACCTTCCATATCACTTTTTTGGGGCTAAGGGCTGTCAGGAGTGCCTGTGCACAAACTCTGCCTTTCATCAAAAACAACACACAAAGGTTATGATGGACTTAATGTGACCTGTATGTTTTGTATAAACTGCCAAAGAGCTGCCAGATCTTCCTCCCTCTGCAAGACAGCATTCAAACTTTGGAACTGATGCACCCATCACAATGTGTTCATCTCAGTTGTCTGTCTACAAGGGATACAGAACAGGACAACCAACAGTCTCAGTTGGAATTTTCTCACGATAATGAGTGTACACTGAATTCAGAGGTGTTTCAAGATATAGCCACCCTTTGGGGAACCCAGCCTATCGATCTCTTCGCTACTTATTGGAACAAGAAAGATCCTTGTTACTGCTACAGGGCTGGCTTGGGGAAACTTTCACTGGCAGTTGCCCTCATCTTCCCAGCGGACAGGGCCCACTTATATGTCTTTTCCCAGTTTCCTACCCTATCCAAGAATCTGTTGAAAATTCAATGAAACAAAGCAAGAGTTATTGTGATTGCCCCTCTTGACTATGACAAGTCTGGCTCCCTTACCTGATGCAGATGGCAATATGTCTTCCTGTACCTTTGACATCAGCCCATTCCTCACCCACTCTCTCAAAACAATGGGCTGACCCTTCACCCCAACCCATGGGTCCTCCGCCTACAGGAATGGATCTTTCTTTGTTTCAAGGCTTAGAAGCAGAATGATCTGACAAGCTGAAACACATGTTGCAACACAACCACAAGTTGACCACTCCACATACCTGTCTACAAAATGGAAACAACTCCAAGTTTGTACCATTCCAAATGGACAGACCCAACCTCATCTTTCCTCTCTCTGATTTTGCACTACATTTTAAACTCTCACTCAGCTCCCTTAAGGTACATCTCATGGCGAAAATGGCTTCCCACTTGGAGTTTGCTCAACCACTAATGCGTAGATTCTTTAAGGGCATTAGGACACTCTTCCTCCATGTGACACCACCTGATCCAGCCTGGGACTTCAATCTAGTTCTCGTGACTTGGACTAGACCTCCCTCCGAGTCCAGGGCAACTTGTTCTCTCTTACACCTGTCCATGACGACAGCATTTCTAGTTGCCATCACCTCAGCTAGGCACATAGGAGAAATAGCAGCACTGATGGCACACCCATTATTCATGGCCTTTGTCTTTAAAAATAATTAATTAATTAATTAATTATTTTATAACTCTAAGGCCATATCCCAAGTTTCTCCCTACTTTTTCTGCACTTTCCATATGAATCAACAGTTCCATCTCCCTGTTTTTTCCCAAAACCACATTGTGACAACTGGGAGACAATTGTGCATATGCTAGATATTAGAAGTACATTAGCATTCTACTTGGACAGAACTAAGGACTTCAGGAAATCCCCTAAACTCTTCCTTTCGTCCACAGAAAGATCCAAAAGCTCTGTGATATCTCCTCAAAGAATATCCAGATGGGTCTCTAGTTGCATTAATCACTTAGCAAGGGCGCAACTTGCTTCCGTCCGTATGCACTCCATGAGATTAGTTCCTACTTCAACCACATTCCATAGGGATACCCCTATCTCCGCAATCTATAGAACAATGACTGTGGCCTCTGTCCATACTTTCACAGAACATTATGCGATCGCTGAAGATTTGGCCGCTGACACCATCCTCAACTCCACAGTACTCTCTGTAGTAAAAGACTCCGCTCCGAAGTCCCAGCCTCCAGTGGTCGGTACTGCTCCGGAGTCACCTAAAGTGGAGCACCACAGGGACACTACTCGAAGAAGAAGAGGAAGTTACTCACCATGTGCAGTAATGATGGTTCTTCGAGATGTGTGTCCCTATGGGCGCTCCACAACCCGCCCTCCTCTCCTCTACTTCGGAGTTCTCTATAGGGCTCTGTGGTAGAGAAGGAAGTGAGGGGGGTTCCTCTGTGCAGTGCTAAATAGCCTTGAGTCAGACCATGAGGGAGGGAGAGCACATGCACGTGCTCAACGGGACACTGCTACCAAACTCCGTTTAGAGGTGCAGGGGCACACAAACACCTAAAGTGGAACACCCATAGGGACACACACCTCGAAGAACCATCATTACTGCACAAGGTGAGTAACTTCCTCTTTCTGACAGATGGGCAGAGAAGGGAGAAGGCAAAATGTGTGTTCCTTGTATGTTCATTGGAGACACCTGTGACGCAACAAAAACTACCAGACCTACTTAGGGTATGTCTACACTACGGAATTAGGTCGAATTTATAGAAGTTGTTTTTTTAGAAATCGGTTTTATATATTCGAGTGTGTGTGTCCCCACAGAAAATGCTCTAAGTGCATTAAGTGCATTAACTCGGCGGAGTGCTTCCACAGTACCGAGGCAAGCATCGACTTCTGGAGTGTTGCACTGTGGGTAGCTATCCCACAGTTCCCGCAGTCTCCGCTGCCCATTGGAATTCTGGGTTGAGATCCCAATGCCTGATGGGGCTAAAACATTATCGCGGGTGGTTCTGGATACATATTGTCAGGCCCCCGTTCCCTCCCTCCCTCCATGAAAGCAAGGGCAGACAATTGTTTCGCGCCTTTTTTCCTGAGTTACCTGTGCAGACGCCATACCATGGCAAGCATGGAGCCCGCTCAGGTAGCCGTCACCATATGTCTCCTGGGTGCTGGCAGACGCGGTACTGCATTGCTACACAGTAGCAGCAACCCATTGCCTTCTGGCAGCAGACAGTGCAATATGACTGGTAGCCGTCATCGTCATGTCCGAGGTGCTCCTGGCCACGTCGACCGGGAGCGCCTGGACAGACATGGGCGCAGGGACTAAATTTGGAGTGACTTGACCAGGTCATTCTCTTTAGTCCTTCAGTCAGTCCTATTGAACCGTCTTATGGTGAGCAGGCAGGCGATACGGATTGCTAGCAGTCCTACTGCATCATCTTCTGCCGGGCAGCCATGAGATGTGGATGGCATGCAGTCCTTCTGTACCGTCTGCTGCCAGCCAAAGATGTAAAAGATAGATGGAGTGGATCAAAACAAGAAATAGACCAGATTTGTTTTGTACTCATTTGTGTCCACCCCCTCCCCCATCTAGGGGACTCATTCCTCTAGGTCACACTGCAGTCACTCACAGAGAAGGTGCAGCGAGGTAAATCTAGCCATGTATCAATCAGAGGTCAGGCTAACCTCCTTGTTCCAATAAGAACAATAACTTAGGTGCACCATTTCTTATTGGAACCCTCCGTGAAGTCCTGCCTGAAATACTCCTTGATGTAAAGCCACCCCCTTTGTTGATTTTAGCTCCCTGAAGCCAACCCTGTAAGCCATGTCGTCAGTCGCCCCTCCCTCTGTCAGAGAAACGGCAGACAATCGTTCTGTGCCTTTTTTCTGTGCGGACGCCATACCAAGGCAAGCATGGAGGCCGCTCAGCTTACTTTGGCAATTAGGAGCACATGAAACACCACACGCATTATCCAGCAGTATATGCAGCACCAGAACCTGGCAGAGCAATACCGGGCGAGGAGGCGATGTCAGCGGGGTCACGTGAATGATCAGGACATGGACACAAATTTCTCTCAAAGCATGGGCCCTGCCAATGCATGCATCATGGTGCTAATGGGGCAGGTTCATGCTGTGGAACGCCAATTCTGGGCTCGGGAAACAAGCACAGACTGGTGGGACCGCATAGTGTTGCAGGTCTGGGACGATTCCCAGTGGCTGCGAAACTTTCGCATGCATAAGGGCACTTTCATGGAACTTTGTGACTTGCTTTCCCCTGCCCTGAAGTGCATGAATACCAAGATGAGAGCAGCCCTCACAGTTGAGAAGCGCGTGGCGATAGCCCTGTGGAAGCTTGCAACGCCAGACAGCTACCGGTCAGTTGGGAATCAATTTGGAGTGGGCAAATCTACTGTTGGGGCTGCTGTGATGCAAGTAGCCCACGCAATCAAAGATCTGCTGATATCAAGGGTAGTGACCCTGGGAAATGTGCCGGTCATAGTGGATCGCTTTCCTGCAATGGGATTCCCTAACTGTGGTGGGGCCATAGACGGAACCATATCCCTATCTTGGCACCAGAGCACCAAGCCGGCGAGTACATAAACCGCAAGGGGTACTTTTCAATAGTGCTGCAAGCTCTGGTGGATCACAAGGGACGTTTCACCAACATCAACGTGAGATGGCCGGGAAAGGGCCGCTCGCATCTTCACGAACTCTGGTCTGTTTCAAAAGCTGCAGGAAGGGACTTTATTCCCAGACCAGAAAATAACTGTTGGGGACGTTGAAATGCCTATATGTATCCTTGGGGACCCAGCCTACCCTTTAATGCCATGGCTCGTGAAGCCGTACACAGGCAGCCTGGACAGTAGTCAGGAGCTGTTCAACTACAGGCTGAGCAAGTGCAGAATGGTGGTAGAATGTGCATTTGGACGTTTAAAGGCGCGCTGGCGCAGTTTACTGACTCGCTTAGACCTCAGTGAAACCAATATTCCCACTGTTATTACTGCTTGCTGTGTGCTCCACAATATCTGTGAGAGTAAGGAGGAGACGTTTATGGCGGGGTGGGAGGTTGAGGCAAATCGCCTGGCTGCTGGTTATGCGCAGCCAGACACCAGGGCGGTTAGAAGAGCACAGGAGGGCGCAGTACGCATCAGAGAAGCTTTGAAAACCAGTTTCATGACTAGCCAGGCTACGGTGTGAAAGTTCTCTTTGTTTCTCCATGATGAAACCCCCCGCCCCTTGGTTCACTCTACTTCCCTGCAAGCTAACCACCCTCTCCTCCTCCCTTTAATCATTGCTTGCAGAGGCAATAAAGTCATTGTTGCTTCACATTCATGCATTCTTTATTCATTCATCACACAAATAGGGGGACGACTACCAAGGTAGCCCAGGAGGGGTGGTGGAGGAGGGAAGGAAAATGCCACACAGCACTTTAAAAGTTTATAACTTTAAAATTTATTGAATGCCAGCCTTCTTTTTTTTGGGCAATCCTCTGTGGCGGACTGGCTGGTTGGCCGGTGGCCTCCCCACCGCATTCTTGGGCTTCTGGGTGTGGAGGCTATGGAACTTGGGGAGGAGGGCGGATGGTTACACAGGGGCTGTAGTGGCAGTCTGTGCTCCAGCTGCCTTTGCTGCAGCTCAGCCATACACTGGAACATACTGGTTTGGTCCTCCAGCAGCCTCAGCATTGAATCCTGCCTCCTCTCATCACGTTGCCGCCACATTTGAGCTTCAGCCCTGTCTTCAGCCCGCCACTTACTCTCTTCAGTCCGCCACCTCTCCTCCCGGTCATTTTGTGCTTTCTTGCACTCTGACAGTATTTGCCTCCATGCATTCGTCTGTGCTCTGTCAGTGTGGGAGGACAGCGTGAGCTCAGAGAACATTTCATCTCGAGTGCTTTTTTTTTTCTTTCTAATCTTCACTAGCCTCTGGGAAGGAGAAGATCCTGTGATCATTGAAACACATGCAGCTGGTGGAGAAAAAAAAAGGGACAGCGGTATTTAAAAAGACACATTTTATAAAACAGTGGCTACAGTCTTTCAGGGTAAACCTTGCTGTTAACATTACATACATAGCACATGTGCTTTTGTTACAAGGTCGCATTTTGCCTCCCCCCAACGCGTGGCTACCCCCTCAACCCTCCCTCCTCCCCGTGGCTAACAGCAGGGAACATTTCTGTTCAGCTGCAGGAACGGCTCAGCTCAGCAGGAACGGGCTCCTCTGAATGTCCCCTTAAGAAAAGCAGCCTATTTCAACCAGGAGACCATGAATGATATCTCACGCTCCTGAGGATAACACAGAGAGATAAAGAACAGATGTTGTTTGAACGCCAGCAAACATACACTGCAATGCTTTGTTGTACAATGATTCCCGAGTACGTGTTACTGGCCTGGAGTGGTAAAGTGTCCTACCAGGAAGGACGCAATAAGGCTGTCCTCCCCAGAAACCTTTTGCAAAGGCTTTGGGAGTACATCCAGGAGAGCCGCGAATGCCAGGGCAAAGTAATCCTTTCACATGCTTGCTTTTAAACCATGTATAGTATTTTAAAAGGTACGCTCACCGGAGGTCCCTTCTCTGCCTGCCGGGTCCAGGAGGCAGCCTTGGGTGGGTTCGGGGGGTACTGGCTCCAGGTCCAGGGTGAGAAACAGTTCCTGGCAGTCAGGAAAACCAGTTTCTCCGCTTGCTTGCTGTGAGCTATCTACAACCTCCTCCTCATCATCATCTTCTTTGTCCCCAAAACCTGCTTCCATGTTGCCTCCATCTCCATTGAAGGAGTCAAACAACACGGCTGGGGTAGTGGTGGCTGAACCCCCTAAAATGTCATGCAGCTCATCATAGAAGCGGCATGTTTGGGGCTCTGACCCGGAGCAGCCGTTCGCCCCTCTGGTTTTCTGGTAGGCTTGCCTCAGCTCCTTCAGTTTCACGCGGCACTGCTTCGGATCCCTGTTATGGCCTCTGTCCTTCATGCCCTGGGAGATTTTGACAAAGGTTTTGGCATTTCGAAAACTGGAACGGAGTTCTGATAGCACGGATTCCTCTCCCCATACAGCGATCAGATCCCGTACCTCCCGTTCAGTCCATGCTGGAGCTCTTTTGCGATTCTGGGACTCCATCATGGTCACCTCTGCTGATGAGCTCTGCATGGTCACCTGCAGCTTGCCACGCTGGCCAAACAGGAAATGAGATTCAAAAGTTCGCGGTTCTTTTCCTGTCTACCTGGCCAGTGCATCTGAGTTGAGAGTGCTGTCCAGAGCGCTCACAATGGAGCACTCTGGGATAGCTCCCGGAGGCCAATACCATTGAATTGTGTCCACAGTACCCCAAATTTGACCCAGCAAGGCCGATTTAAGCGCTAATCCACTTGTCAGGGGTGGAGTACGGAAATCAATTTTAAGAGCCCTTTAAGTCGAAATAAAGGGCTTCATCGTGTGGACGGGTGCAGGTTTACATTGATTTAACGCTGCTAAACTCGACCTAAAGTCCTAGTGTAGACCAGGGCTTAGTCACTTTCAGTGCAAATTTTAAGGTAGGTAGTATGAATGCAAGGGAAAGAATGAGTGGGTACAAAGGAGGGAAAAATCCTATGCATGAAGACCTATATGCACATATCCAGAAATTACATACATTTTAATCAATATGAAAATAGCATAGCTTGCATACCCACTGCCTATTTTAAATCCATAAAATACAGCCATCTCAACACTAGACTAGCTATGTGGAAGGCATAGTTTTGAATTGTAGTTACTTGAATTGTTTTATTTGTGTTAACTTGAACTCACAATGTACTTTCAGGGATGTATAGTGTCAAAGCACTTCACACAGCAAGGAGTAACAGGTTTTTAAAAGAAATAAACATAATAAAGGCAGATGAGTATGCAGGAAGACGGTGCAGAAGAATGTTGTCTCTCTGGCTATATATGCTACAGAATAACATCTCAATAAATATCCAGCTTCTGAGTCAGCTTGTTTTACATCACCAGCCTATTATATATAATATATGAATCATTCATTGTGTTAACAAATGAAGCCCATAATATGATTGAATTATTTAAGGATCTGTATCTCAACGGAGTCAATAGAAATAACTCAGAAATGCTTTGTCATCAGGATAAGCTAGAAAATAACTAACTGTAATTTTCTTTCTTTCAGAAACTGCAAAACCAAAATCCACGGAAGATGACAGTGAATTAGACATATCAGCCCTGTGTCCTAAGGTGACTGGATTTTAGCCAGCTCTTTCCATTTATGTAAAAAAGCACTGAAAACCACGAAAACTTCTCTTGGTGTCTGTGTTTTTCCCACCCCCCCAGTAAGAGACATGCTGTTGCTGACCGGGAACACAGCCATGTGCATCACATGTTCTAAAAGTGACTCACATTATCTCCATCCTGAGAAACTGACACAGAAACTAACCACATCTATGACTATAGGTCCCTCAAATATCTGTGGCCCACTGGGCTATTCATCTGAGGAAGCTACAAGATGTTACACCCCTATGGTATTTGCTGCATAAGGACTATACCAGAATTTCACAGCAATTGAATCTATCCCACTTCTCAAGAGTGGAGATACAGATTCTTATTATTATTACAATAATGCCTAGAGGCCCAACTGACATCATTGTAAAGCAGATTCATTTTGCTATTTGTCATGCCCCCTCTCTAACCTCGAAATATGTAAAGAAACATTCTTCTTCAAGTAGAGTCTACGTGGGTGCTCCACTGTAGGTGTGCCTGCACCCCTGCGCTGCTGATAGGAGAACTTTGGTAGCAATAAGAAGAACAGGAGGACTTGTGGCACCTTAGAGACTAACCAATTTATTTGAGCATAAGCTTTTGTGAGCTACAGCTTTTTCCACTTTATGCATCCGATGAAGTGAGCTGTAGCTGACGAAAGCTTATGCTCAAATAAATTGGTTAGTCTCTAAGGTGCCACAAGTACTCCTTTTCTTTTTGCGAATACAGACTAACATGGCTGCTACTCTGAAACCTTTGGTAGCAGTGTCTGTTGAGCCAGCACATGCCTTCTCTCTCCTCATGCTGTGCCAGGAGGCTAGCCAGTATGCACAGGCTAACTGTCCTCAGTTCTTTCTCAGCCGCCCCTGGCTAGAGACAAGCCGTTAGCTGTCTGTTCACAGATCATTAACCCCTTTTACAATTGCTAATTTTTAGCTTCCTTTGAAGCCTCTTTTCTTCATTTGTTTTTCTTATCTGTTGCCTAAAAAAAAGAAAAGGACTTTATTCTTTTGTCAACCCCCAATGAGCGGGAGGACACCCCCTCCCCCAAAAAAGGGTATGCCCAGCTCCCCGGGCTTCAAGAAGTGCCGCACTTGCAGCAAGGTGATCCCTGTTGCGAACAAGCACTTTCAGTACATCCACTCCTTCCGCGAGGGTTACATCAAACAAAGGTGTACCTTCTGCCAGCAGATCTGGCCGAGATCCCTCAAGGACAGAGAGCTTCACCAAAAAAGTATCTTCATGGAGGCAGCTCTTTGACCTCAAGCTTCCAGTGGACAGTCTTCCCCACAGCCTTCAACTTCGAAAGACAGTGGGTGGAGGAAACGGAATGGGGACTCCTCTCTCAAGTCAAAAAAAGAGAGCAGGATGTCCCTTCAGTGAGCCTAGGGATAGCCATAAGTAATAGCCATCTCGCTCAGTATCCTCAGCACCAAGAGCTCAATCCAGCACTCACGCCTCTTGGCAACCATTGGTATCCAGTACCACTCACAGGCCCACAGACCCGTTGGGCATGGGCACTGAATCATCGGTACTGAAAGATGAGGACAAACACCCGAGGAAGATACTCCTAGTATGCAAGTCAACCTCAGTATTGCTAGCAACAGTAGCCCGCCCAGCACCGGAGAGACCGGTACAGGCAAGGTCTCCATCTCCCCTGACACCAGAAGGATCGGTACCAGTGGAATTCCACCAGACCAGAGACTTCTGCATGATGAAGGCACCTGAGTCTTCACCGCTCACTACCAACATCAGGGCATCATGTTTTTGCTGGGCACAGGGGATATCCTTGCAATCATGCCATGCTCCTCCACTATCTAGTGAGGGGTCAGATAGTGAGCCAGAGGAAGTATCACAGGGCTCCTCCCAAGCTCCGTATGGTTCCAACTATCAACAGGATCTGGGAATGTACCAGCAGATGGTATACCACCACCATCTTGGTACAGCCACCCATGGGAACCTCTACCAGGCCATATGCCACCATAATGGCCATACTGCGACCCGTAGGCAGCACACCGAGAGCCTGCCTCGCAAGCTTCGAGCCTCGCCCGAAAACCCTCCCAGAACACTCCTTTGGCCACGGCAACAAGGGCCTCAGAGCCTCAGGAAATGGAGGAACAAAAGGTTGACACGGAGGAGGACGGAACATCTAAAGCCATATTCTCTTCCCCGGATGAAGCAGTCATGCCTTTACGTCTGTCCTTAGTAGACAATTTCCATCCACTGGAGGAGGTCAAGGATACACACCAGCTCCTTGATATCCTCCTTGAAGATCGCCCTCCCAATTAATGAAGCCATCTTAAACCTGGCTAAAATGGTGTGGCAAACCTCGGCATCGATAGCTCCAGCATGTAAGTGTGCATACAAGAAATATTATGTCCCCACAAAGGAATCAGAGTTCCTTTTCTCCCATCCACCACCATTCCATTGTGATAGATGCCGTGAATTCCCATGGCCGACAACAGCATTCCAGGGCAACACCCTACAACAGGGATAGGAAGTGCCTTGATCTCTTTGGCAGGAAGGTGTATTCCTCATGCTCCTTACAATTCCGCATTGCCAACTCTCAAGCTCTCACGGCAAAATACGATTATACAAGCTACAGTAAGTTGAATGACTTTATTGATAAACTGTCAAAGAGTCATCGGGAATCCTTCAAGGCCATCATTAAGGAGAGACAATTAGTGCCAAAACATTGCTACAGTCAGCCCTCGACACCACCAACATGGCAGTTAGATCCATCTCCATGGCTGTGGTGATGAGGCAGGTGTCATGGCGCCACTTGTCAGGATTCCTGAAGGAGATGCAGACCACAGTAGAAGACCTCCCCTAAAAGGATGCAAAGCTCTTCGCTGAGAAGACCGATGCCTCCCTCCATACCTTGAAGAATTCCAGGGCCACTCTCAGGTTGCTGGGAATCTATACACCAGGGCAAAAGAGATGGTTTAGCGCCCAATTCCAACACAGACCATATATGACTCAATTACCATAACAGCACCATTATGAGCCACAAAGAAAAAAGGGGAAATTCCCAAAGCTCAAGCCATCCAGTCCACAATCTTCGACCCAGCCCCCTGCCTGTAAGCACCACTTTTGATGGGCAGATCAAGGTGCCACAAGACCACTCCCTGCAACTGACTATGATTGTGCACCTATATGGCAGCGTTGCACAATGCCTCGGAACACGTAACATTGGATAGATGGGTCTTAGAGATCATCTTATCCAGATACTCCATCCACTTCACCTCCCTGCCCCCTCCACCACACTCTTCCTTGTCCCTCTTCAGGGACCCTTCTCACGAGAGTCTACTACGACAGGAGATAGATCGACTCCTCCAGTTAGGAGCCATAGAACCAGTATCTCAACATCTATGAGGCAAAGGGTTCTACTCTCGTTACTTCCTAATACCCAAAAGAAAGCAAGGTTGGAGACCCATACTGGACCTCAGAGCTCTCAACAAGTTTGTCAAAGCTCAGAAGTTCAAGATGGTCAGCTTATTGATGATTATTCCATCACTGGAACAGGGAGACTGGTTTTCAGCCCTTGACCTATGTCAAGGTTCCTCCCCCACTCTGAACTCTAGGGTACAGATGTGGGGACCTGCATGAAAAACCTCCTAAGCTTATCTTTACCAGCTTAGGTCAAAACTTCTCCAAGGTACAAAATATTCCCCCCATTGTCCTTGGACTGGCCGCTACCACCACCAAACTAATACTGGTTACTGGGGAAGAGCTGTTTGGACGCGTCCTTCCCCCCAAAATACTTCCCAAAACCTTGCACCCCACTTCCTGGACAAGGTTTGGTAAAAAGCCTCACCAATTTGCCTAGGTGACCACAGACCCAGACCCTTGGATCTTAAGAACAATGAACAATCCTCCCAACACTTGCACCCCCCCTTTCCCGGGAAATGTTGGATAAAAAGCCTCACCAATTTGCATAGGTGACCACAGACCCAAACCCTTGGATCTGAGAACAATGAAAAAGTATTCAGTTTCTTACAAGAAGACTTTTAATAAAAATAGAAGTAAATAGAAATGAAGAAATCCCCCCTGTAAAATCAGGATGGTAGATATCTTACAGGGTAATTAGATTCAAAAACATAGAGAACCCCTCTAGGCAAAACCTTAAGTTACAAAAAAGATACACAGACAGAAATAGTTATTCTATTCAGCACAATTCTTTTCTCAGCCATTTAAAGAAATCACAATCTAACACATACTTACTAAAAGTTCTAAGACTCCATTCCTGGTCTATCCCCGACAAAGAAGACTACAGACAGACACAGACCCTTTGTTTCTCTCCCTCCTCCCAGCTTTTGAAAGTATCTTGTCTCCTCATTGGTCATTTTGGTCAGGTGCCAGCGAGGTTACCTTTAGCTTCTTAACCCTTTACAGGTGAGAGGAGCTTTCCCCTGGCCAGGAGGGATTTCAAAGGGGTTTACCCTTCCCTTTATATTTATGACAACCTACAGGATGTCTACTTTAACATTTCGATCCAACCAGCTCACAGACGATTTCTCAGATTCACTCTGGGACACGACCATTACCAATACAGAGTCCTTCGTTCGGACTCTCATTGGCCCTAAGAGTATTTTCCAAAGTTCTCCCAGTGGTAGCCACTCATTTACACTCACAAGGGATAATGATCTATCCATACCTGGACAATTGTCTCCGCAGAGCCTGATCACTTCAGGAGGTTCATCAAGCCATTGACACCACAATACACTTGTTTACAGAACTGAGCTTACAGATCAATACCCAGAATTCAACCCTCAGGACAGTGCAGCACCTGGAATTCATAGGAGCCGACCTCGATGCTCTACAGGCCAAAGCCTTCTTACCTCAACACAGGTTCCTATCCCTCATCTCACTCATAGACACGGCTCAATGCAGTCCACAGATACCATCCAGACTTTGCCTTCAACTGTTGGGGCATATGGTGGCAGGAACGGCTGTGATACCACACACCAGACTCCACATGTGACACCTCCAACTGTGGTTCAGTTCGGTTCACAGATCGAACGGAGACAGGCTGGACAAATCCCTGTCACTACCTACAAGGATCAAAAACTCCTTATACTGGTGGAAGTGTGAGTTACCTCCCGGCTCTCCTTAGACCAGTGGTGGACAACCTGCAGGTCACATGTGGCCCATCAGGGTAATCTGATTGCGGGCTCTGAGACATTTTGCTGATGTTGACAGTCCGCAGGCATGGCCACCACAGTCCAGCCCTCCAAAAGGGGTACTGCTTGGGAATCACCTACAGTGGAGCACCCGTAGGGATGCTGCTCGAAGAAGTAATTACTCACCTTGTGCAGTAAAAGAGGTTCTTCAAGATGTGTCCCCCTAGGGGTGCTCCACAACCTGCCCTTCTCCCTTCCACTTCACAGTTCCCAATATGGGACTTTGTGGTAGAGAAGGATGGATAGCCCGTGCATACTGGCTAGCCTCATGGCGCAGCACGAAGAGAGCTAGTGCATAGTGCTACCAAAGTTCTCTGATCACCAGTGCAGGGACGCAGGGACGCCTACAGTGGAGCACTCACAGGGACGCACAGGGTGAGGAACAACTTCTTTCTCTCGTTAAACTACACTTTTTGTCAAAGACTTGCGGAATCATTTAAACCCATATGACCACTTTTTATGTGGTGTTATATTGCATGTAAATGAATATACCGTGCAGCCTTTGCAGAGTTATGTAGCTTTGATAATACATACAACAAAAAGACTTTAAAATACTTCCAGCCTATGTTAGTATGCTGTATAACTGTATGCCATGGCTCTTCTCAGTATAGTCGGAGAGAGTGCATTAAATGACAATTACTTGATATCAATTCTTAGGGCTAGAAATTCCCATACTGGATTAGACCAAATAGTCCATGTACTCCTGAAACCTGACTCTGACAACAGATGCTACTAGATGCTGTAGAGGAAGTCAATCCTGAGCACTTAATGGTAGTTTTGTGCTCTGAAGCATAAGGTTTTTTTTCAATAGGATAAAAAACTGTAGCTAGTGTGACTGGACATATGTAGATAAAACATTATCAGAATAATTATTTTCAAGTTTAGCTAGGTTTGGTTTTGCTTTGTGTATAAAGCATGAATACACGTGCTGTATTTGCAGAGTGCTGCAGTTCTCATTGCAAATAGAATAAGCATCTACATAAAATATGACTGAGAGTAAACAATGACTATGTATCTATGAACGAGGTGTTTTCCCGGGCTTGCTTAGCATAGTCTGATTTCAAATGGTGGGAAAGGAGGCTGGAGCAACAAGCAGGGATAACATCAGAGACATCAAAATGTGTTTTATAATTGCATATGTTCAAATACATCATACCACTAAGGTACATCTACACTGCAGCTTCCCAGCTCAGGTAGACAGATGCACTAGCCCTGCTCAAGCTAGTGCTCTAAAAATAACAGTGTAGCTGGGGAGTAGCTTGGGCAGTATCTTGGGCTAGCCACCTGAGTACAAACCTGCCCAGCCCCTTGGGTACATATTCAGGTAGCTAGCCTAAACTGCCACCAGTGCTACCCCCAGCTACACGGCTATTTTTAGCACACTAGCTCAAGCAGAGCTAGCACATGTCTGTCTACCTAAGCTGGGAGGTATGCTCACAGCTGCAGCATAGATGTACTGTAAGTGTTACCTACTTGTTTCTACATTTAAGCTGGAAAGAATGTCTGTGTCAGGGGTGGGCAAACTTTTTGGCCCACGGCCCACATCTGGGTATGGAAATTGTATGGCGGGCCATGAATGCTCATGAAATTGGGGGCTGGGGTGTAGAAGGGCGTGAGTGTTCCGGCTGCGGGCTCTGGGGTGGGGCTGGGGGTGACGGTTTGGGGTGCAGGAGGGTGCTCTGGGCTGGGACCAAGGAGTTCAGAGGGCAGGAGGGGGATTGGGGCAGGGGGTCGGGGAGGGGGTCAGGGGTGCAGGCTCTGGGCAGCACTTACCTCAAGCAGCTCCCAGAAGCAGCGACATGTCCCCACTCCAGCTCCTACATGGAGGCGTGGCCAAGCAGCTCTGCGCACTGCCCTGTCCACAGGCACCACCCCTGCAGCGCCCATTGGCCGTGGTTCCCAGCCAATGGGAGCTGTGGGGACGGCACTTGGGGTGGGGGCAGAGTACGGAGCCCCTTGGCTGCCCCTACATGTAGGAGCCGGATGGGAGATATGCCACTGCTTCCAGGAGCCGCACAGAGCTGGGCAAGCCCCTGACCCCGCTCCCCAACTGGAGCGCCAGAGCCGGGCAAGCCCCAGACCCTACTCCCCGGCAGGAGCTTGAGGGTTGGATTAAAATGTCTGGCCAGATGTGGTCCCTGGGCCATAGTTTGCCCACCCCTGGTCTACGTGATATCACAAGCAAGATGCATTACATTGCTTTTCAGTGTCTAGGCATTAACTTAACTGTAAAATGAATTCTCTGAGTGTAAGAATGCCACATTTCATGTATTTTTATATATTTATAGATCAGTCCTACGGTTATTGCTAAAGAGCTATCGGTGTCTGACACAGATGTATCAGAGGTATCTTGGACTGATAATGGGACCTTTAATTTATCTGAGGGATACACTCCACAGACAGACACATCTGATGGTATGTAATGGTTTCATTTAAGTCTTCATTTATTACATTACTGGAAATTATCTAAAATTTTTAGGGTACATCAGGACATGACAATTCCTTGTAAAAGCTGATTTTTTTTTATTAAAATACACCTCTACCCCAATATAACACGGTCCGATATAACGCGAATTCAGATATAATGTGGTAAAGCAGCGCTCTGGGGGGGCGGGGCTGCACGCTCCAGCGGATCAGCATGTCTGGCTCCCACACGCTGCTCTGAGCAGCGTGTTAAGGGTGCTGGGCCGGGGCTGAGGGGTTGGATAATGGGGCCATAGGGGGAGGGGGAACAGGGGTCGATTCAGATGTGCAGGGACAGCATAGGGGCTCGGCCAGGCTGTGGCGACCCGGGGGGCAGCTCATGGCTGGAAGTTCATGCCCCAGCCTGGGTGCCTGGGGCCAGAGGGAGCGGGTCCGTGCTGCAGCCCTGGCCCCAGCTCCCTGCCTCCTGTGCCCCGGCCAAGGGGTGCTACGTGCTCCACCAGGCTGGGCAGTTTTGCCGCCGCTGCCGCTTCACTCTGCTCCTGCCTCCCTCCTGCGCCCCCGCCCAAAACCCTCTGCCCCTACAAACAAAAATGATTTAGTTTGCAAGTTTACAAACCTTTTTATCCTAAAGGAATAAAAATATCTTTCCTAGTAAAATTTCAAAAAACATTATTTCTTTGTACACTCTAATCCCTCTACCCTGATATAATGCGGTTTCACCTATAATGCGGTAAGATTTTTTGGCTCCCAAGGACTGCATTATATCAGGGTAGAGGTGTATACCGCAATAGGTTTAATTTATTGTGTTTTGGGGACATCTGCTGGACAAGGATTATCTGTGTCTTGTACATTATGCAGCACATTAATGTATAACTTAAATAACATCAGCAGCAAAGACTAAATTAAACATGCTCATAACCAGCAAGACCAGCTATCTCCACCAGAGTTCTCAGGCAGCATGGAAAAATAGGATTTATCCTCTTGCTCTTTGGAGTGTGTGTATGTGCCATGTTGATATAAAGGAAGGAAGAGGAAGAGCATATCTTGATATGTTGGGTAACCACTCCAGAAGTCAATTAAAGAAAAGCATTAATGGGCTCCAAATAATAGAATCTTGGGGGAGATGGACAGCATCGAGCCAGGATTGGAGAGGGAGGCTCATAGGCTAGGAGATACTCAAGGACACCTCTTTCAAGGCTAAATCATGAGATCCTTACTCTGTTTTTACTCAACCAATCTCCCAGTGGGAATTTGCCTGAGTGAGGACTGAGTAGAAGAAAAGTAAGGAGTTCAGTATCTGGCACTCTGGATAGGTTATGGAGAACTTCCAGCTAGCCAGATCAAGAGAAAGACCATAGAGTATTGTAAATGTTACTGATATTGTATATGCTGTACCTGGTGTCACTACAGTAGTCTTGATGTAATCTATTCAGTTAGTTGTTCTTCTATTCTGCAGGTCCTGTATTTTTCTTCTAAGCTGGAGGTTACTTAAAATTACACATTAGGATAGTATTGCAGGATAGTTATAAATGCCAAATCAACATCATTTAATTCTTTCTTTTTTTAAAGTAGCTATCACAAGTTGTAATCAAACAGCACTATTTGGTGGAAAAATACAAGTTAATGATAAATATGTATGATCCATTTTAATCTTTTAAACTTCAGGGCTTTTATATCTTTTAGCCTTTATCAAAACGCCTCATCACTTGTCCTTATGAAACAAAATAAATTCAATCAGATTGATTTTTTTTTATATCCTCAGTGCACATTAGAACAAAGGTTCTTTTCATATATATTCTCCTTAATTCATTTCCTTAAGGCCTGGTTTACAAGCCTATGGTCAGTTGGTGTTTTAGTAGAGTAAGGACTCTAGCATCGGGTCATAAAAGCACACTGTGAAGTTTTAGAGTAGCAGCCGTGTTAGTCTGTATTTGCAAAAAGAAAAGGAGTACTAGTGGCACCTTAGAGACTAACCAATTTATTTGAGCATAAGCTTTTGTGAGCTACAGCTCACTTCATCGGATGCATTCAGTGGAAAATACAGTGAGGAGATTTATATACACACAGAACATGAAAAAATGGGTGTTATCCTGCTGGTAATAGCTCATCTTAAGTGATCACTCTCCTTACCGTGTGTATGATAACACCCATTTTTTCATGTTCTGTGTATATCTAAATCTCCTCACTGTATTCCACTGAATGCATCCGATGAAGTGAGCTGTAACTCACGAAAGTTTATGCTCACATAATTGGTTAGTCTCGAAGGTGCCACTAATACTCGTTTTCTTTTTGTGAAGTTTTAATTTTTTTAAAAATTCATTATGTTACTAATAACACTTTGGATTACTAAAAACAAAGCCATTGAAATCCAATTTACTTTTAACAATTAAAAGTGAAACTACACTGGTCAGTTTTGCTAAGGTTTTGTGTTCAATATTTGTGGAGGATGTTTTACATACAACTTTGATGTTAACAAAAATGTTTTCATGATATTTTTTCATACCTTAATGAAAAGAGATTTGTTAATGGATTCAGACATTCCCGAGCAGATTTTACAACCGACCCCCATCAGCATGGTGCTCATGCATGAGGACCACAAGATGAGTTTCACCAGGAAGTTTTCATTTTGTAGGCCCAGTGAAATGTAAAATGTAAACAGTGTAAACGGTAAAAGGAAATTTAATTTTTACATTTTTAATAATCTAAGGAAGCTTTTAATATTTACTTTTAACCTGACATTCTCCCATTATATATTATTGTTTTCTCACTGAAGTAATATAGTCAGATTTTGAGCAACAGTGATGTTTGCAGCTTTGAAATACTGAGTATATAATCTGAGAAACATCTAATTTGAATGGTGTCAGAAAGCTCTCCTTGTTAAATCACAAAATTGTGGTAGGGAATAAACTTTACTAATAATAATTGTGTTCTTTCATTCTCCCTTGTTTGCTAACAGTATTTTCAATGGCTAATCTCTTAATAGATTTTGACCGACCTAGTGATCATGAAGAAGCTTTTGCCAGAGATCTTGCAGAATTTCCCTCTTTAGAAAATGGTGCAGGAACAAATGATGATGATGACTCGAGCATTGGCATGCCCATCCAGCAGAAGAGAAAAAAGGAACAGATGCCTTCCAAGGTGGCTCATTCTCCCAGACAGAGGAAAGAGAGGCAGTCTGCCACAGGCCTTTCCCTTCCTTTGACCAGTGACCAAACCTTTAACTTAGTGAGTGATATTGCTGGTGATGTTATTGCAGCTGCAGTGTCTGCCGCCATCAAAGACCAGTTGCAGTCCACACGGCAAGCACCCTCACCGGTAGTCCCCAGTTTGAGTGAGGAGACAGACGCAGAAGAAGCTGATGATTTTGAACTGCTTGACCAATCAGAGCTTGAGCAGATTGAAGGTGAACTGGGGCTTACACAAGGCCAAGAAGAAAAGCCACAGGAAAAAAAGAAATCATCAGGCTTCCTTTCAAATCTGCTTGGAGGTCATTAACCTGGAAATTGGAGCTAGTAACATAGCAGAAATGAAACAAAAAATCAAATGCAAAAAAGGAAAATGCTCAGCTGTAAGCTTTAACTATTACTTCAGATGTGTTGTAATAATTTCCTTACACAGAGTGAATTAATTGGATACATATCAGCTGACCTTGATAGTTTAATGTTTCTGATAGTTATGCCTCAGTGTAGTAGCATGAAATGAAGTATCTAGCCACTCTTTGGTCACTGATGAATGTTAGAGGTCAGTTGTTATTTAAGAAAAAATTAAATTGCCAAATCTAGATTTTGGGGTCCTCAGCCAAAATGCTCTCCACCTTCTGTTTGTTTACACTTAGTTTTCAAGCATCCAAAGCAGTTAACAATATGTATAGTGAAGAGAAATTATGAATAAGATGCAGTGAGATAAGCAAAATCTTCTTATCTGCCTCTATTATAGTGAAATATCTAGATCCCTATGGTTATTGTGTGTGGCACGTTTGATGTCAATGAACACTTTATTAGCATAAGCCTTGAATTTAAGGATGTGTGCAACGCCATCAAAATTAACAAAAGTTCTGTTGCATATGTAAACTTTCAAATTAATTTTTTGATAAGCTGATACATTTCCAAGTTATCTCTGATGTTTTAGGCTTGTAGAGTTATGAAATGGCATGCTACTAAATTGACCACCTGCTGTATTTTCTGCTAGAGTCTGGTACTGGGCAATAATGTCCATAAAAAGCAAGGCAAAAACAATGTTACACTTGAGATTATGAATATCATGTAAACTGAACAAGGCTTTTGTTGTTTTGTTTTTTAATTTTAGTTTGGAATAGGGAAGCCAAGAATATTAAAGGTGAGCAGAGAGGCTTTTTACCTGCCAATTCCTGCAGTCAAGGTTCTGTTTTTCTCATGAGACAGCTGCTATCACTACTAATTGAAGTCATTGGAGAGTTATTCTTTAAGATGTATCTGGTGTTCAGTGAGGCCAGATGTTATAGAAGAAACACAGAAACTTCTTGGCATACAAGTGAAGGAGGAACTTGTTTAAAAATATTTATTTGTAATTTTTAACTCCTCACATACTCAGACTGGCTTGGGATCTTAAACAAGTAACTTACTCCATTTTTTTCAAGATTTTTGGTTCACCTTTAAACAAAGATGAAAGGCAATGCCCATTTAAGGTAAACAAAGATTAATAGGAAGAAGTAAAGCTAGTTTTATTAATGTGCTATAAATTGTAAGCAGGGTTGAGGGACCATGTCAGCTGTTATCACTAATCTTTGTGATTCCCTATTTGCTGGCATTTTAACAGGTGAATGTTGTTATCTAGGACTGTCAGAAAGTATAAACCAAGCTTATAACAAGGTCAGCTTTTCTTCCATAATAGACTATTTTTAGAAAAAAAACTTGTTTTAAAATAGTACCATTTTAAATTTGTTTTTCTTTCTGAGGCATTTAAAAGCTAGACAGATTGCCAAAAAGATTTTAGGTAAAGGAAAGCTATGGAAGACTTTTGACACTAGCTTTATTGTTGCTTGTGCTTATGCGTCAGTAATGCATATTAACTGTGTTTGCTGTCCTTTATCAGTACAAAAGTGAGCCTGTGCCTTCATTATCTAACCCATCCTGAAAGAAGCGAAAACTGGATATAGAGCCCACAAACGTAGTTTTTTAAATTACATCATCCTGACATTTAATACAAGTTTCTGAAAAATAAATAAAATACAGCCACATATTTTATATGTTGTTAGCTGTTAAGTTTTTTATGACTTTTTCCCAGCTTGTGCATTCCCATTTAATAAACAAACAAACAAACAAACACAAAGGCTGTGGCCACGAAATTAGTGAGTGTAAACCCCATTTCAGATGAATAAAGAACACTGTTTCCTTAATGCATGTTTAAGACAATCTACATAGTCAGACGAGTACAAGTTACAAGTCACCAATGAAGCTTTACAGAACATCTTGACAATAGTATGCTTCCCTGTGTGATGGTACAAGTAACAAGAAGATTAACAGGTTACAACATATGAAGAAACTGGATGGGCAGGGCCGGAGTGGGGGAGGTTTTTAACAAGACTGTAAGTGGATGATGAGGCTTGCTGTCAATGGTGGCATTGTAACAAGTGTGCACTTTATTGTTTTCTGAAGAATATTTGTGGTTACAAAATTATAAAATACAGGGGCACTCTTATAGAAATGCAAATTACATCAAGGAACAAAAGCAGTTGCAGGAGGAGTTGCTCAGACTTTTTGTAAATGATCCATTTTCTGGTTTCAAGATAGAAAGGTAAATCAATTTGGACTACGTGTTCTAGTGTGGAATAAGTCCTGAATTGTCCATAAGGAAGCAAGGCAAAACAAATCTGAACATACAACATACTGAAATGTGGGAGCACAATTGCTCATTACCCTGTGTTGAGCTTTTTAAAATATTTTGTTCTTCTGTTTTTATAGTAGTTAAAGTATAATTAACTCTTTGTTCAAGACCCCAAATACTGCAGGATTGGAAGAAGAGGACTTAGTAAAAATTATTGGTAGTAATAAAATTATAGCATATCCTTTCATACTTTATTAATATCAGACTGACCCATGAGCATCTGTGAGAACTGAAAAAGAAGGCTTTGGGATCTGAATAGTAAGTAATTGAGCATGCCATGATTTTCTGCAGAACTTTCTCAAAAAAAGACAGCGTAAGTCAGAAGTACTTGGTTCAGAAATAATTAAGAAATATTGGTTATGCATTCCCTTTGCATTAGTTGGACATTTGAGCACAAAGAAACATTTTCTGGCTTTCAAAAAGATCCCGTCCAGAGTGTGTTCAGTTGGAATTAATATTAGGGATATTAATTTTGCTGCACTCAGCAGCAGCAACAAAATAAGTTACTGAAGAATTACAACAGTTAACAATCTCGCAATAATTCTCATAGCTTCTTTCCTACCAAGAGTCCTCCCACCTTCAAAAATTAATAAAATTACAGAAACAAAGCTGTATGAGTAAATTAAATAGTGTAAAAGTGTATATTTGCTTATAGAAAACTGTTTTGACACAATATATTGAAAAATATAATAAACACATATCGAGCTAGATGGTGATTGTATATTTAAGGGATTTCTCCATTTGTTAGAAGAGTATATATGGACCCTAGTTCAGTCCTCCTTACTCAATAAAATTCCTATTGACTTCATTGAGCCTGTTGTCCTAGTAAGGATGGCTGAACTGGGGGCCGTAATTATGTCACTCCTGTTTCTTGAACAATATGTTAAATCCAGAATAAAGGAACCTTTCAAAAAGCTTAAACTTGGGATATAGAAGCCTTTTTGGCACATATATAATCATAAATGCATACCTTTCATCGTTTAGTGAGCTTGTTTCTCTTTTAAATTGAGTCTATAATGAGGAGGGATAGCTTAGTTTATTTGAGCACAGATAAATAGGACATTACTAAATATGAAAAAATACAGATTTTACTTCTTTAGTTCATTTTGCACTTATTCCAGACAAATGTCCATTTAACTAAGCACTCTGTTGAACAGACGTATGTTGATCTCCATTTATTTAATATGAAAACAATTAATGGTTTCTAGATACAATCTATCCAGGTAACCAGAAACTGGAAAATTACAAAATGTCTTAAACTGTTTAAAATATTTTGCAGCACTTTACCTAATATGATTACTGTTTTATAAACATGGAATACTTATTAATTATTATTATTATTATAGTAATTGTTTGTAAAACCATTTAATAAATATGGTAGTTTTTATCTTTCATTATATAAAATTGTATGTTTGTTATTCCAAAAAAATAACTTCAGTCAAGTTAATGCCGCCACTTGTTGGGCTTTTTTCCTAATCTGATGTGAACCACTGTTTTAATAGTGTGGAGGGTCATACTAAATAAATAATCTTAGCTCTCAGCTACAGCCTGATACTTTTAGAACTTTATCCATGTAAGCAGGGTCTGAATGAGCTCTCCGCTGACATATTGTGGTGAGCTGGAGGAACAGACTGTATTTGCATAGGCACACCTACTCTGCTTAGGTACACAGCAGAGGGAACTGCTCTGTCAAAATGATCAATTTGAGCTTGTGTTGGGTTACAAATCACTCTAGTATTTGAATGCAGGAGTAATGGAATGTTGTTATCCTGGTTATCTGAGTAAAGGGCAGCAGAACTGTACTTAATTTGCCCTGATTGATGGGGGTTACCCCATACTGAACCTCACTCTTTAAGCAGTGGGTAGGGATGCCAAATTCCACTTGAAAAACAGAGAGGATGGGAATGGGTGTTTATACCTGGTGGTGTGGGTTCTGTCTAAAGATCCTTCCTCTCTCCACTGTTTAAAGATAGAGCTGACTACACGCATTGAGAGTCTTTGTTTTGTTAAGTGATCACTACAGCTGAAATCACCGATAACCACTGTGCTGAGCACAGTGACAGTATGGTGGTGAATGAGAGTACCCAGCCTGCAGGGAGGTTCCCCACTACCTACTGAAATAATTGAGAGCTGGGTTAATGGTGAACGTCAGAATGTGACATCAGAATGAATGGTGGTGGCAGTGGCCAGCAGTGGCAGAGTGAACAATGGCAGGAGAGCGAGTGGCAGCAACTGTGAGATGGCTGTTGCTGAGATGGCTGCAGCAGCTGAGTTACTGCTTGATGCCTTTGCACACTCCCCGGAGTGCGAGGTGAACTCACATGAACACAGCTCTGAATTACAGGCCTTCACTGACCTAGCACAGTAACTATGAGTAAGGTGCAGTGGAAGGAGAGGGCAATGGCATGTTAAAGGAACATTTGTTGGACTTTCACACTGCAAGGTGAGAGCAAAAGACACTGCCCAACGTACTCTGGGGTGGGTGTTTAAATGTACATAAGAACAGCCATACCGGGTCAAACCAATGGTCCATCTAACCCAGTATCCTGTCTTCCAACAGTGGCCAACGTCAGGTGCCCCAGAGGGAATGAACAGAACAGGCAATCATTGAGTGATCCATCCACCGTCAGACACTCTCAGCCTCTGGCAATCAGAGGCTAGGGACACCCAGAGCACAGAGTTGTATCCCAGATCATCTTGGCTAATAGCCAGTGACGGACCTATTCTCAATGAGCTTATCTAGTTCTCTTTTGAACCTCATTATAGTTGTGGCCTTCAGAACATTCCCTGGCAATGAGTTCTACAGGTTGACTGTGTTGTGTGAAGAAGTACATCCTTTTGTTTGTTTTAAACCTGCTGCCTATTAATATCATTGGGTGATCCCTGGCTCTTGTGTTACGTGAAGGAATAAGTAACACTTCCTTATTCATTTTCTCCAAATCAGTCATGATTTTCTAGACCTCTGTCATAGCCCCCCTTGTCACCTCTTTTCAAAGCTGAAAAATCCCATCTTTTTCTCTCTCTCCTCCTACAGAAGCTGTTCCACACCTTTATTCATTTTTGTTGCCTTTCTCTGTAACTTTTCCAATTCCAATATGACTTTTTTGAGATAGGGCGACCAGAACTACACACAGTATTCAAGGTATGAGTGCTCCATGGATTTATATAGTGGCATTATGATATTTTCTGTCTTATCCATCCCTTTCTTAATGGCTCCTAACACTGCACATTGAGCAGATGTTTTCAGAGAACTATCCACAATGACTCCAAGCTCTTTCTTGAGTGGTAGCAGCTAATTTAGTCCCCATCATTTTTTATGTATAGTTGGGATTACGTTTTCCAATGTGCATTACTTTGCATTTATCCACATTTTGTTGCCCAGTCACCCAGTTTTGTGAGATTCCTTTGTAAGTCTTCGCAGTCTGTTTTGGATTTAACTATCTTAAGTAATTTTGTATCGTCTGCAAATTTTGCCACCTCACTGTTTACCCTCTTTTCCAGGTCATTTATGAATATGTTGAACAGCACCTGTCCCAATACAGATCCCTGGGGGACACCACTATTTTCCACTCTCCAATCTGAAAACTGACCATTTACTCATACCCTTTGTTTTCTATCTTTTAACCATGATCCATGAAAGGACCTTCCCTCTTATCCCATGATTGCTTGCTTTCCTTTAAGAGCCTTTGGTGTGAGGGACCTTGTCAAAGGCTTTCTGAAAGTCCAAGTACACTATAACCACTGGATCACCCTTGTCCATGTGTTTGTTGATCCCCTCAAAGAATTCTAATAGATTTGTGAGGTATAAGTACCATTTACAAAAGCCATATTGACTCTTCCACAACAAATTATGTTCACCTATGTGTCTGATAATTTTGTTCTTTACTATACTTTGAACCAATATGCCTGGTACTCAAGTTAGACCTACCAGCTTGTCATTGCTAGGATCATCTCTGGAGCCTTTTTTTAAAAAATGGTGTCACATTAGCTATCCTCCAGTCATCTGGTACAGCAGCTGATAGGTTATGTACCACACTTAGTAGTTCCACAATTTCATATTTGAGTTCCTTCAGAACCCTTTGGTGAATTCCATCTGGTCCTGGGGCCTTATTGTTTAATTTATCAATTTGTTCCAGAACCATCTCTACTGAAACCTCAATCTGGGACAGTGCCTCAGATTTGTCACCTAAAAAGAATGGCTCAGGTGTGAGAATTTCCCTCACTTCCTCTGCAGTGAAGACTGATGCAAAGAATTCATTTAGCTTCTCCACGATGGCCTTGTCTTCCTTGAGTGCTCCTTTAGTACCTCAATCGTCCAGTGCCCCACTGATGGTTTGGCAGGCTTCCTGCTTATGATGTACTTAAAAAAAATTGCTGTTAATTTTTGAGTCTTTGGCTACTTGCTCTTCAAATTCTTTTTTGGCCTGCCTATACTTTTTTTGCTCACGGTCACATGCTTTCAAATTATGCTTTTGGTGTTTTCCCAAATTAATGCCTTTTATTAAAAGTTGCTTTTTTTTGGTCATACACAGTCTCATTGCTTGTGAGGGAGGAAGCATTACCTCTTAGAGCAGGGGTGGGCAAACTTTTTAGCCTGAGGGCCACATCGGGGTTGCAAAACTGTATGGAGGGCCAGGTAGGGAAGGCTGTGCCTCCCCAAACAGCCTGCCCCTCACCCCCTATCCATCCCCTCCCACTTCCTGCCCCCTGACTACCCCCCTCAGAACCCCCGACCCATCCAATCCCCCCTGCTCCTTGTCTCCTGGCCACCCCCTCCTGGGACCACCCCCCCCCCCGCTCCCTGTCACCTGACTGCCCCGACCCCTATCCACACCCCCACCCCCTGACAACCCCCCGGGACTCCCACGCCTATGCAACCACCCATGTTCCCCATCCCCTGACCGCCCCCCACAGAACCTCCGCCCCATCCAACTGCCCCCTGCTCCCAGTCCCCTGACTGCCCCCGGGACCCCATGCCCCTTATCCAACCCCCCCGCCCCTTGCCCCCTTACCATGCAGCTCAGAGTGGCAGGACTAGCAGCCGTGCCACCCAGAGCCAGCCGCACTGCCCACACGGTCCCATGGCTGCGGGTGAGGACAGACAGCAGGGGAGGGGCCGGGAGCTAGCCTCCCCAGCTGGGAGCTTAAGGGCCAGTCAGGATGGATGTGGTTGTGGCCAGAGTTTGTCCACCTCTGTCTTACAGACTCCTAGGGGTAGTTTTAAGTTTTTCTGGGTTACTGGGTGGGGCTCAAGCCAGTTCTGTTTTGTATTGTTAAGAGGAACCTCCCAATATTGAAGCCGGCCCTTGTTGCTGCTGCCTCCACCTGGCAGAAGGGTTACATCAAGAGACAATATTGGGACTGTTCTAAGATGTTCTAACTGGACAATATGCTGTGACTGAAGAATTCAAAGATTCCTTGGTTGCCCCCAAAAGGTAAGCTCACTAACTGAATCCCAGTCCACATCATTAGTGACTGAAAGATGTCATTTGATCACTGCTTGGATTATGTGAAATTAATAAGTGGTCCAGTGGTGAGCTGGAGCCGGTTTGCACCAGTTCACCCGAACTGGTTGTTAAATTTTGAAGCAGTTAACCCACTTCCCTGCAGGGGGCGCTGAGGCTTTGATGGGCTCTGGCTGGGAAGTGATGTAATTCCTCCTCTGGCCGCCGGGGGCACTGCGGGAGCCATGTGGGCTGCCGCCTGGCTCTAGGCATGAGCCCTGTTGCTGCTGCTGCTCCCCTGACTCCTGGCCCTGGGGCTCCCGCTGCTGCCTGGTGGGTCCCCGGTTGCTCTACTGGGCCTGGGCTGCTCAGGCTGCTCTCCCTGTGAGTACCCACCACCCTGCCTGCAGCCACCCCCGCACCCCCTGCCCTGCCCACAGCCAGCCCCGCACCCCCTGCCTGCAGCCAGTCCCTGCCTCCAGCCACCCCCTACACCTCCTGTCTCCAGCCAGCCCTGCACCCCCCTGCCCTGCCTGCAGCCAGCCCCTACCTCCAGTCGGCCCCTGCCCTGTCTCCAGTCGGTCCCTGCCCTGTCTCCAGCCAGCCCCACACCCCCTTGCCTCCAGCCAACCCCACACCCTTCTGTCTCCAGCCAGCTCCGCACCCCCTGCCCTGCCCGCAGCCAGCCCTGCACCCCCTGCCTCCAGCTGGCCCTGCCCCACACCCCTGTCTGCAGCTAGCTCCACATCCACTGGTGTCCTGCAGTTCCCAGGGCAGTAACCCCGCACACCTGCTTCAATGAGGGGGGCAGGGAGCAGCTGGGACCCACACCTGTGCACACCCTAGGGAGACCAGATAGCAAATGTGAAAAATCAGGACAGCGGGTGGGGGGGTAATAGGAGCCTATATAAGACCCCAAAATCAGGACTGTCCCCATAAAATTGGGACATCTGGTCAACCTAGCATACCCCCAAGGAGTGGCGGGGACCCACACATGTGAAACGGAGCTCATTTCTAGTTCAGGCCCATCTTTTTAAAAAAGAACTTTAGGCAGGGATAACACACACCCGTATTTTCCCGGACAGGTCAGGCTTTCTGGTTCTTAAATCACGGTCCGGGAGGAATTTTTAAATGTAAATTTTAAATTTCCCAGGAAAATACGGAGCTATGGTAACCCTGTTGGTACAAAAAATACATACTGTGGCACATCCCTTAAATCAGAACTTTTTATAGGGAACCGGTTGTTAAGATTTTGGCAGCTCATCACTGAAGTGGTCCCATTTCAATTTCTATGGTTTTGTTTTGAAGATACACAGAAGGCACCAGGAGCTGTGACCTCTGAGCACTTTTGAAAATCAGGCTACCTTCTGGAAAGAGGCCTGATCTATATTACAAAGTTAGGTCAACGTAAGTCGCTTTGCGTCAACCTTGATGCATGCGTCTAAACTCAACATTGATGCATGTGTCTAAACTCAAATTTGTCTGCAGCCCTGTTAAGGGGATGCAGTAAAACCATGGTCGACCTACAGAGGTCAACACAGTGCGAGTGTGATCTGTATTGACACTTACATTCCTCCAGCAGCTGTCCCACAATGCCGGACAGTGACAGCTCTGGTCACGATTGTCAACTCAACTGTCCAAGGGTCATGGAGCCTGGAAGCCCTCTTCTGGCTGGAGTAGACAGGAGGCACCGGATCTCCTGGGCCTGAAGGGAGAAGATGCTGTGCAAGCACAGCTATGGTCTAGCCATAGAAACATGGACATCTATGGAAAACTTGCACAGGGGATGCAGGGAAAGGGGTATGATGGATCAGCAGCAGCGCTGTGGAAAAGCAAAGGAACTCCAGCAGGTGAACCACAAGGCTGGGGAGGCCAACAATTGATCTGGTGCTGAGCCATACACCTGCTGCTTTTACAAAATGCTGCATGCCATAATTGGCAGAGATTCCACCAGCACCCTGCAGAACACCATGGATACCTCAGAGGAGTCTGAGACACAGACCTGTGCTGTGAGGAGGGAGGAAGGACATAGTGGGTGTGTCCAGCTATCCTGTGAGCCAGGTCCTGTTAAGGAGTCTGCTGCCATCTAGCTAGCCTCGCCAGCCAAGTGTGGACAAGCCCATTGACAGAGAAGGAACCTCAGGTAAGTGTGCACCTGCATTTTCCCTTATAATCTTTAAATGTAAAGAGGGTGCCTGGCCTGTCCCCAAGTTAAGCAGACACAGGCTGGGGCCAAAAGGGAAGGGCAAGCAGCAGGGCGCTACAGGGAGGAGCATGGGCGGGGCCACGCCAGGCTGTTTGGGGAGGCATAGCCTTCCCCAGCCCATGCGACGCACCACCCACGCCCAGGATTACTACTGGCATTTCAGTATCACCAATGGCAATCCACTTGTTGGGAAAGAATATGTATCACCCCACTGCAGTTCGAGAACACCGCTGCCACAAATCCATCCACTATGTCCTGCACATTACTGAGAGTCACAGTCCTGTGTAGCAAGAGATGATTAATTGCCCTACACACTTGCATGACAACAGCCCCCACTGTCGATTTTCCAACCAGAATTTCCCACTGACTGGTAGCAATCCGGTGGTTCAAGTGTCCATAGTGCAATCACAACTTGCTTCTCAGCTGTCAGTACAGCTCTCATTCTGGTATCCATGTGCTGCAGGGCTAGAGCAAGCTGATCACACAGATCAAGGAATGTGGCCTTTTGCCTCCAAAAGTTCTGTAGCCACTGCTCATCATCCCAAATCTTCATTATGATGCAATTCCACCAATCAATGCTCATAACCTGGGCCCAGAAGCAGCACTAGGCCATATGAAGCTGTTCTTTGAATGTCACCAACAACCTTGAATTGTTTCTCGCTATGTCCCCTAACTATGTCTCCTTGAAGAAATCATCATGTCCCCCAGCGTTGTGGGTCTTCCTGCGGGTCCTGCAAATACCAGAGGATCGTGTGTCCTGTATTTGCGATGTTTATGAACACAGCATTGTGTGGGCTCCATGCTTCTGTCAGAGATGGCAGTCAGTGAAAAGTGCCACGTGGGTTTGAGAGAGATTTTTTTTAAAAAGGCACAAAAATTATGGGATATTGATGGCATTATGGGATGGAGAAAGTTGCATGTTGGGAACTCTAGCTCCTAGAGACCTCTGGGTGAGTCATTTCTATCCCTCAACACACTGAAAACTCCCCAGAAGGCACTGCACCAGACAGTGACGCGTGTGTTGTATCAACCAGGCAAGGTACTAACAAGCTTCAAAAGGACTTTATTTTCAAAGTGGAAACCTCTTTACCAAGCTGCTGCTGCACCCTCTGTAGCTTTCTCCTAGCCTCTCAACTCCTCCCCCGTCCTTCCTGTTTCCTGTCCTTTCAGACTTCCAACAGCCAGTGCTCCCAATTATAATAATTACAAGCAACATCTAAACACCACATTCCCTCCTCTCTTAAGAAACTCTCCCAATTAAAATAAACATTATTGTTCTAACCACAGGAACAAATATGAAACAAGACACTATACTGTTGGCAGAAATATCACACTGAAAACACTGAAGATACTACATAACATAGTCTCTAGTCCAGACAGGTGGTCGTCTGGGTCTAACAGGCCATCTCTCAAGCCCCGGTTCCAGTGCAATGTCTTGTTGTGTTGGTACTATGGTGAAGTCATCCCATGCAGACTGGGTGTTGGCATAATCTCCTCTTGGTGCATAGGCAGGTGCAAGATAAGAAGCATTCCATACCCGCCCATCAGAAAGTCAATAGGTGTAAGGTTCCTTCTTCTCTATGATTTTAAGAGGAGCTGTGAATTTATGGTCCCCTTTGCATAAAATTCCAGGTTTTCGTATTCTAAAGAAGGAACCACACTCAAACTTTGGGTCCTTAGCCCCCTGCCATTTGTCTGTGAAAGCCTTAGACTTTGCTTGGCTCTGTTCAACTGTTTTTCTCACATCATCCCTGATTGGGGCATCAGGTCATGCCTTCAACAATCCAGCTATGTTCAGTTTCGTATTCATCTGTTTCCCAAGCAGTAACTCTGCGGGTGATCTTTGCGTCGTGGCATGTTGTGTAGCCCGGTATGCTTGCAAGAAATCAGTAGTGAAGGGTATCCACATTCGCCCTTCCAGTTTAGCCGTTTGCAAATTCTCATTCAAACTTCTGTTAAACCGTTCGATTTCCCCATTGGCTTGAGGGTAATATAGGGACGACCTTCTGTGTAAAATGTTCCTCTGTGCTAGAAAAGTTTCAAACTCCAGGGAAGTAAATTGACTACCATTATCTGAAACTAGTTCTTTGGGGTTACCTTCCCTGCTAAAAACTGAAGAGAGGAACTTAATTACTGTAGCAGAAGAGATTTGCGATGTAAACACTACCTCAGGCCATTTACTGAAATAGTCTATTAAAGTAATGGCATAACAGCAGTCAATTGGAGCAATATCAAAGGGTCCTACAAGGTCAATCGCCACTTTTTCCCATGCAGATTCAGGAAGAGGAACAGGCTGTAATGGAGGGGTACATGTCACTGCTGTCTTATCATGCATTTGGCAAATGACACAGGATTTTATGAGTGCTTCAGTTTGAGAATCCATCTCTGGACACCAATATGGATCCCGTAATTGTTGTTTGGTTCGGACAATTCCTTGATGAGTATTATGTGCCAGGTGTAAGAGTTTTGACTGTAATGCTTCTGGCACAAAGAGCCAGTGTGTACCTCGTAGCACACAGCCATCAAACAAAGAAAGTTCATCCCGAACTCTAAAATAAGGCAGCAAAACTGGGTCAAGGTTTTTAGGGTGACTGGGCCATCTATTTGTTAGAAATTCCCATAGTTTTTGTTGAATTGGACACGCTGAACAAGCAGCTTGAAATTGTTCTCTTGTAACTGCAGCGAGAGTGCTTGTAATAAGCGCAACCACTACATCCTCATCCTCCAGTGGACCATCTGGTGAAGGCAAAGGCAGGCGAGAAAGGCAATCAGCGACCACATTTTGGTTTCCAGGCTTATATTCCAGTTCATAATTGAAAGAGAGTAGCCTTGCAGACCATCGAGCAATACGGTATCCTGCTCTTCCCAGTCCTTCCATGTGAGCAACGTCGTCAAAGGGCTGTGGTCTGTGCGCAACTTGAACATGCGGCTCCACAGGTAAGTTCTCCATTTTTTAGTAGCCCAGACACAAGCAAGTGCTGCTTTTTCGACAGTAGAATATTTTCTCTCAGCGTTACTAAGTGTCCTTGAAGCAAATGCAACAGTCCTCTCTGTGTTGTCCTCATGCAGTTGTGAGAGAACAGCCCCAAGTCCATAATCAGAAGCATCAGTAGTTACAATTGTGGACAATGCAGGACTGAATAGTGCAAGTACTGGACTATGGACAATCAAGTCTTTCACCATTTTCAAACTAGCTTGTGCCTCCGTTGTCCACACTAAAGCTGAACTTCTCCATAGTAATTCCCATAACGGTTCAATGACAGAAGCATAATTGGGAATGAATTTTGCATACCAGGGGGTAAGACCCAAGAAGGAACGTAAGGTTTGCAAATCTGTTGGAGGAGGAGCATTTGAAATTGCCCGGATATGATCTGGATCTGGTTTTAGTCCAGCCTGTGAAATTGTATGCCCCAAAAAGGAGAGTTCAGTTTGTCTAAATTTGCATTTGGACCTATTGAGCTGGGAGGCCTGCTGTGCTGACGCAGTTTAGTACAGACTGCAGGTTACTGTCATGCTCCTCAGCAGTATTTCCAAACATGATAATGTCATCCAGATAGCACTGAACTCCATGTGGATTCTTCAGAATCAATTACATCATTTTTTGAAAGGCACTTGGGGCAGATGCGAGACCGTATGGAACATGTTTAAAATGAAATAGTCCCTCGTGTAATAAATGCTGTGAGGTCTCTGCTATCTTCATGCAACATAACCTGGTGGTATGCACTCTACAAATCAAGAGTAGAAAACATCTTTGCTCCACGGAGTTCTGCAAATACTTCTTCTATGTGAGGAAGAGGATGGCTGTCAATCACAATAGCTTTATTTGGCTCCCTTAAAGCCACACAAAGGTGAATGCCTCCACCCTTCTTCTGCATCATTACTATAGGCGAATCCCATTCCGAGGAGTCGATCTCTTCAATAATGTCCTTTTGAACAAGTTTTCTAAGTTCCTCTGAAACAACTTCCCTGACTGAAAATGGTAAGCGCCGTAACTTCTGTCATACAGGCATCACATTATTCCGCATTTTAACTTTATGCAGAAACCCATAAGCATAGCCAAGTTTCTCCTCAACCTGGTGTTGGGTCCCAGCTGAAACTGGTGTGTGTACCGCAAGAGTGCTTTGCTGAGGAAGATCAATTCGTCCATTAACTACCCTGAGATTTAAAGCAACCAATAAATCTCTGCCAAGGATAGGAGTGCCTTTGTGGACAATGTAGAACTCTGCAGTTACACAACAATCACCAAAAGTAACTATTGCTGGCAGGCAGCCATGTACAGGAATATGGTTTTTCAAATAGCACACCAAGTGAAGCATGGGTTCAGTAAGAGGCACATCTTTAAAGTAATGCAGATAGATGGAATCAGGTAGTATAGATACTGCTGAGCCAGTGTCCAACATTAGCTGAATAGAGTGTGGTCTGCCTGAGGGTATGGCGGAAACGTTTACAATGCACTTTATCTCTTCTGGAATATGTGCAGTAGTGATTTTGTCCACGCTCTGCACAGTAACACCTAGTGTTGTAATTGCATACACCTGTTGATTGAACTGGCTACTGCGATATACTTTCGCAAAGTGTCCAATCTTTTTGCAATGATTGCACTGAGCTACTTTTGCCGGACATCCTGTGTAGCTTGCAAGGTGTTGTGGGGATCCATAGCGAAAACATGCTTTTACTGTATTTTGAATTTGCTGATTCGGTGGTTTTTCATTAGTTTTCCTCTTGAAATTGTGTGTCTGCAGTGGTAGTGAACTTTTCTGCAAGGGAATCACAGCCTGGACTGTGCCTCCTGTATCCATGCTCATTATTTTGGCTTCAGCTGTAGCTGACTCAATCTGAATACCAAAGGTTATTGCTTTTTCTAGTGTAAGTTCTGGTTCTAGAAGTAAGCGTTCTCTTACATGAAGCATGGTTGTTTTCTCAATGAGCTGGTCTCTAATAATCTCATCTGCCATATTCCCAAAGTCACAAGTTATAATCAAACTCCTCAGGGAATCAATATACTGCATTATAGTTTTCCCCTTGTTTCTGTTCACGCTGGCGAAATCTGTAGCAATTAGCTACTACATTCACTTTTGGTACCAAAAAATGCTTTAATGCAGTGAGTGCAGTCTCATATTTATCATCTGCAAGGGGAAAAGTGTAAAATATACACTGCCCTTCTGCTCCAAGGCAGTGGATTAGCAGAGCACACTTTCTTACTTCAGAAATCTCTGTAGCACTGATTGCAAGCAGATAAGTCTCAAACATATGGATTCAGGTAGTAAAACCAGTTGGAGGCTCACCTGGCCTTTGCAGACAGGGTTCAGAGGCAGGAGATCGCCAAAATGTTGTATCAACCAGGACTTTATTTTCAAAGTGGAAACCTCTTTACCAAGCTGCTGCTGCACTCTCTGTAGCTTTCTCCCAGCCTCTCAACTCCTCCCCCCTCCTTCCTGTTTCATGTCCTTTCAGACTCCCAACAGCCAGTGCTCCCAATTCTAATAATTACAAGCAACATCTAAACACCACAGCGTGGTACACTGGGACTATCTACACAGGATACACTATACTTTGCATCAACACAAGCACTCCCAGCGCACGTGTGCAGCACTGACACAAGCAACCACGTATGCACGCATATGAACAATATAACTTGGGCAGCTTGATGCCAACGTAACTTGCATCAGCCAAAGTTTGAAGTGGAGACAAGACCAGAGAGTTTCACTTTGCTACCTCATTTCAAATACGATTAATGCCTAAATTCCATACCTTTCCCATAACACAAACTCCCCTTCTCAATTTCTTCATTTCTAATGAACCTTAGAGACATTACTGACATACAAAATACCATCCAGTATGGAAATATAGCTCAAAAAGAAAAATAAATTTACAAAAATTAAATGTTAGCTATTTTATTTACATAATTCTTTTTTCTACTATTTCCCAACTCTGTTTTAGTCCCAGTTATATTTATTTTTTCTCTGAGCAGACTTTGACTGACTTCTGTGTAACAGTGGCAGCATGCAATATAGTTCATGAGGCAACCTAAGGTGGCTTGCCCCATACTGCTTTAAACAAGCATTTACTGCTGGTCCCAACTTCCTCATCCTCGCCTTCAATTGTTGTACTGTTTGTCACAGTTCAGGGCAATGGCACCTATATTCCCACTCTGTGAGCCAGCAAGGACACCCAACCTCGGCTCCTGGCTCTCAGCTGTCATCTTTCTTGGGCAGAGACCCATGTCTCTCTCCCTCCTGACTGGATTTTTCCAGGCTGCACAATTCCCTGCCTACAGTAGGTACAGATGTCCATTCCAATGGTACCTTGGCAGCATAAACCAAACTTAAGGTAGTATCAGGTGTAATCTGTATTTTTAACTGCCCCAACGTGCTAGCAAAATTAGTTGTCCACAGAATCATTTGGTTTCCAGGTCCTGTAGATCCTCCCTTTAGACTGGGGGGGAGGAGGGCGGGCACCCTCCGGCCCACTCCTCAGAACCCAATAGGTACAATGTGATATCCGCAGCACGCCAGACTGTCTAAAAGGCCAGTGTCTGCTCTTTGCTTTCTTTCCAGAGGCTTTGATCCAGTGAAGACCGTCCACGATATGGCAGGAAATTCCTGTATCGATCTCACTCTCCTTATTTGCATGCTCATTGCCTTTTACAAGACAGCGCAGTGCAGTGCTATTTAGCTAGAGCTGATAAAAAGAGAAACTTGAATTTTGATTTTTTTTTTTTTAAATCGTGTCCATTCCTGCCGGCTCTATATTTACCAAATAGTTCCGTGACACTTCCCCCTCCCCCCCGCAGATGTATTAAAGGTGACGCGCAAGTGCTTTTTAAAAACGGGGTTGTGCCTTTTGGGCTTCTGTGAGCAACGTGATGACCTGGAATGCCTGCTGTTTCGGGCTGTGTGTGGGCTGCCCCCCCCCCATGTCTCCCCCTTTTGACACCGTCAGCCCGGAACACAGCGGCGGTAGCGGGAGGGCTCTTTCAAAACCATCACCCCGCCCCGGTCCAGAGACGTCTCCTAGGAACGCGCTGAGCCCGCGGCCTCCCGGGCACAAAGGAAGGGCTGTGTGTAAGCGGCTGCTGCACACGGGAACTGACTCCAGGAGTCCTGCGATCCAGGCCTGGGCCCCCAGCACTGAGCCCGCCGCGCGCGCCCTTCCCCCCAGTGCCAGGAGCTGGGCGGGGCGGGATCCCCCGCCTTGTACGAAACTTCAGGATGCGGCTCTTGCCGCCTGGCCGTCCCCGGGGGGGGCATCAGGCTGCGCCGCCCAGGGACCGGGCCAGTGCGGGGGCCGCCCCCCCGCGGCGCTTTGCTGGCCACTGAGGTGGCGCTGGGCAGCCGGCAGAGGGCCGCCATGAGGGCAGAGGCGCGGCAGGACGCTCCGTGGGGCCCGCCGGGCCGGCAGGGGGCGGTGGCCTCCGTCAGAGCAGCTAGAGGCGCCTCCCTGCTGCCTCGGCCGGCGCGTCACACGGCGGGCGGCCTCTGCTGCCGGAGGAATTGTGGCCGCCCCATTTTGGAATCCCCGCGGGCCGAGCGTTCCAGCCTCATTGTCCCCGCGTTCTGGCCCGCCCAGGAGGCGCGCGCCCCGCAGGTTGGTGCCCGAGACCCCCGGGGGCGGGGTTGGAACCAACCGCCCCCTTGCGCGGCCTGGTCGCCCCCGGCCCTTCCCCCCGCTCTGCTGCGCGCGAGCGGCCTGTGGCCCCGGCCTGGGCCTGCGGGGGAGGCCCGAGAAGCCCCGACCTGGGCGGCGGCGGGACTCGGGGCCGGCTCGCGCTGTGTCTGCCGCGCCTCCGCCGGCGCCCAGCCCCTTCCGCCCCGCGCTCCGGCAGCTAGGGCCGCTTGCCTGAGGTTTCCCCGGGTGCGTGGGGCCCTGGCCTCGCGCCGCAGAGGCCGCTCTGGTGCTGCGCTGTGCCCCGTTGTCGAGTGCCCGGCCCCCGGGCTGCTGTGAGCAGCCGCAGCTAATGGCAGACCATGAAGCTGACTCGGCACCCAGGACTTCAGACGGGCCTGCTCCGTGCCCGGGCTCTGTCGGATGTGCCAGGCGTGGGTGTAGGGCACCGAGACCGGAGTGGTCGCAGTAAATTAGCTTTGATGAGTTGATGAGCCAGCCAGTCATGAAATTAATCCTGTCAACCCTGTTTTAATGCTCTCACTGCTGCAGAGTGTCTATACCTCATTCCTGTCATCCTAGGTTTAGTAAGTTTTATACAGTCACTGTATATTTTATCTGTAGCTGAATTTCTTTTGACATTAAACTCAACTCACGGTGTTTAAAAGTAACTTTGGGCTGATCTGATTTAAAACCACCAAAAAGGAAATGCAAAGTGAAGGCAGAAATTGATTTATTTGTCAAGCCATTTTTGTCTAGGTATTATAGTTCCTAACTTACATAACAGAAGCTCTTATATTCTACTAATTTCTGTTTAGCAGCTGTCATTCTAATACTATGCTGGAGTTGGAAAAGGTTCAGGAAAGGGCAACAAAAAGGATTAGGGGTATGGAACAATTTCCGTATGAAGAGAGATTAATAAGACTGGAAATTCTCAGCTTGGAAAAGAAATGACTAGGGGGGGATATGATCGAGATCTATAAAATCACGACTGGTTTGGAGAAAGTAAATAAGGAAGTGTTACTCCTTCTCATAACACAAGAACTGGGGGGTCACCAAATAAAATTAATAGGTAGGAGGTTTAAAACGAACAAAAGGAAGTATTTCTTCACACAACGCACAGTCAACCTGTGCCAGAGCATGTTGTGAAGGCCAAGACTATAACAGGGTTAATAAAGAACTAGATAAGTTCATGGAGGATAGGTCCATCAATGTCTGTTAGCCAGGATGGGCAGGGATGCAAGCCATGTTCTGAAGTGTCCCTAGCCTCCGTTTGCCAGAAGCTGTGCATGGGCAACACAGATGGACACTTGATGATTCCCTCTGAAGCACATGGCATTGGCCACTGTTGGAAGACAGGCTACTGAGGTAGATGGACCATTGGTCTGACCCAGTATGGCTGTGCTTATGTTCACTCGTCTGTTGATTTGGTGTCATGGTAAAGTAGCAGAAATCAGGTGCAGTAGAGGACCAACAGCAAACAAGTTAACTCTTCCAAACATTAGATGAAACAAGTCTGTTCTTGGACTCCAAAAATTCAGTTACATTTAAATTTTGCCCCCTCAACACACACATGCAGACACGTGAGAGAGAAAAAATGGAGTTGTGCTTTTTTTTACGTTAAAATTATGGATGAAAGTAAGTGTGTATAAAAGAAGTGCTGGCATAGCAGCATGTGATCCAATAGTTAGTCCCTTCTATTTTATACCATCGAACAGAATGAATTATTCCTTTGGTGAGTTAGCAGATGTAAATATTTTTGGTTGTTCTGGATTTTCTTGTGTTTTAATTTTATTTCTGAAATTGGTCAGAGAGGAATCTAGCAACATTCTTGCTTTCCATTAACTCTAACAAGAGTTAGCAAATACCGTTTTAAAAGAACCTGTCTAAATTATACAGCAGAAAGTGCTGCTTAGATGGCTTGTAGAGTTACCATTTTTTCCTTTCAAGGACCACATGCTGCTGAATAGAAACAGGTGCTCATGTCAATTTACAGTGGTTAAGTGGTACATACTTGAATTAGAAAGCAGGGAGTGAAGCTGATCATGACTGAAACAAAGCATAACTATTTGAGTGAACATAGACATTTCACAGTGAAGAATGAGTGACTTTTTCTCATCTAAATTAAATGGTTCTTATGTATAATAATTTACTGGTTTATTTTTTTACTGCTTATAAATGACCATTTTTCATGTTTTCTCATGCGTACGTGTTTTTTACTCTGCAGTTACAGATAAGAAATACAGCAAAAGCAAATGCTGGTTTCTAACAGGAAATTTCAGTTCTGTAATGTACCTGTTATCTGATTAAAATCCACACCTTTCCAGGCTGTACAGGTTCAGTCTAGTGTTTGTGGGGGAGTTTTTTAATGTTGAATTCTGTCTATTGATACCCTTGGAGGGATTGCAGTTTTTGTATGCTGTTTGGGACTTGATTTTTCCCCTGCATATTACAGGCTTCTTCCCATGGGTTGAATCATGCTTTCCTTAGATTAGTCATATATTAGTCTAAGGTTTGATCTCAATCTGTGACCTTCTGCTTGTGTTTGTTTTGTTGTTCGTTACCACCGTAGCATCTAGCAGCCCTAGTCCTGGACCAGGACCCCATTGTTCTGAGTCCTGTACAGACACACAACAAAAAGACAGTCCCTGCCTTAGAGAGCTTACAATCCCTTATAGTTTTAAAGTGACTCCATCAGCATTGCATCTACTCAAATTAAAGAAAAGTTAATGATAACTTTAGCAATAGTTGCTATGTATTTGTGTTATTGTACACAGTGATCTCCAATCAAGCAGAGGGCCTCATTATGCTGAGTGCTTTACAAACATGCAGTAAAATATGGTCCCTCGCTCTCTCTGACAGTTTTTGTTGTTTTGTAGTCACATTTTCCTATTTAACTCTCCCCTGTTGCTGTGTGGGAGACCCTCACATACAAAAGGGGGAAACGACTGATATTAGAGGGCAAAAAATGTCATTGTACACAAAAGGCTGAAAACCAACTGAAAGCTTTCTCTGTCTCTTTCGCATTGTATTATCTTAGTCATTTCTTGTGACAATAGAAGGCTTAAAAAAAATCAAACATATTTTTTTCTTTGAAATGATCATGTCCCTTTTTTAAAGACCTATGGCTTGCATCCTACTGACTAGAGACTTCCGGCGTTTGCTCTTTGGTTAAAAGTGGAGAGACCTATAAATAAGTCTCTTTGGAGCATAGGCCATCCTTTTGCTTTGTGTGTGTACTTGGCCTAGGGGTCCTTGCCCTTTTCCATGATGAGGCCTTCTAGGTGCTATGATAATACAAATAATAAATAGTAATACATCTTTGATAGCTGTGACTAATTTTATATCTTCGTTTCATCCTTTGCAATGTCTAACGCATTAAGTGTTTCATAAACTTTACTAACACACTTGCACCAGGATTGCATCAAATGTGCAATTGCTCAGACAGGCAAGGACCCGACACTGGTTTGTTTTTTATGTCTTCTCCTCCCGCCATATTTTGATCACTTTCTTTTGACATGCTGCCTTTCTTTCCTTCCAAGTAATGGCATCTTATACCTGCATCACTTGCCGTGTGGCTTTTAAGGATGCTGACATTCAGCGTGCCCACTACAAAACCGACTGGCATAGATATAATCTAAAACGGAAAGTTGCTGACATGCCACCTGTCACTGCCGAGAATTTCCAAGAGAGAGTCCTAGCTCAGAGAGCGGTGACAGAGGAACAGAACAAAGTCACTGCCACCTACTGCACAGCTTGCAGCAAGAGGTTCTCCACTTTGAATGCCTATGAGAATCATTTGAAGTCCAAGAAGCACCTAGAACTTGAAAAAAAAGCTGTCCAGGCTGTCAACAAGAAAGTAGAAACCTTAAATGAGAAGAACCTGGAAAAGGGGCTGGCCCAGGAGAGTCCAAACAAAGATGCAATGAATACAGCTATTCAGCAAGCCATCAGGCCCCAACCATCCTTGTCTCCTAAGAAGATACCATTGCTCCTAACTGATACAAGCAGCTCTCCACCTTCTGCTGGAGGTAATTTGTCACAGAGCAGAGAGCAACTGGAAAAACCTCCAAGGCTACAGTGGTTTGAACAGCAGGCAAGGAAGCTGGCAAAACAGGATGCAGAGGATGAGGCGCAAGATGAGGAGATGGAAGAAGGTAAGAAAACCAGCAAGGTGGTAAAATGGTGGCTCTGGGTAAGCAAACTTAGTGGTTGGTTTTGGGTAGAAGCCCCATGTTGTTGTTGGGTTTGGGTTTTTTTTTTTTTTAATTTTTTTAAATAAAATTTCTCCAGGTAGGAAAACATTCTTAACAATTCTATGGGGGAGGCTTTTTTCTTATGAAACTTCACACAGCAGAGGTTCCCACCAAAAAATATTTGCCATGAAGAGGGAAGAAAGATTCAAGTCTACCAAGGTTTAGTGGCCAGTGAACTCATTCATCACTTTTTTTTTCTTTTTAAAGATAAACTGAAAAGTTTTCTAGTTACTAAGAATAGAGGTCATGTGTTTTCTCTTATAACTACTGCTTCTATCATGTCCATCAAAAGCAGTGCAGGGACCTGCACTCTTTAGCTTAATGCTCCACTCTGTTACAGCAGATTTATGCTGAAGTAATTCCATTGATGTCAGTGGGGATCAGGTCCCCATGTGTTAGATGTTAGACACATCATTAACTGTTGTTCGGTAAACCCATGTTTCTGTACTCTATTTTGGAAGATACATAAAGAAGAAACAAACGTGAAACTATTTTGCATTAAGATATATTTAAGTTGTAACACTATGTCTCAGGAAGTTTCTAAGCGTTCATTTTACTTTTAACTTTTTGATCAGGACTATTTTTCTACCAGTGCTGTTCGTTCAGAGTGTACGGTGAAAGGATTAGAGAGAGGAAGAAAGGAGTAGTCTCTCTCTGATTATCCTGGGACCAACGCAGCTACAGCAATACTGCAAACAGAGGTCAAAGGATTGTCAGTTTGAGGCTTTTAAAGCTAGAAACCAATATCCAATACTAACGTTACGAGGTCACTGGTTTGAATCACATCTAGGTTGGTAATTAATAGTTACCATCTGAGAACTCTTTAGTGGCCTATGTGAAATGAGTTTACTGTCTTCGAGTTGCTAGTGGACATCACAAACAGCCTTCTCCCAGTTGGCACTGTTTTTGGCACTTACAGAAGATGAAAGTGTCACGGGAAATTATCTTGGACCCCACCCCACCCCCCATACTCTCACCCTTCCCAGTGAAATTTGAAGACTATTGGCAGAGCAATGTATGGGATCTTGCATGAGTATCAGAGGAGAAATAACCATGACTGGAAGAAGTACAAGGGACACAAAAACAATTGCATAGCTCCAGTTACTTTAAGAACTCCTGCTTATAGATAACTTAGAATGTTTCTTTTGTCGTAAAGATGTATGTATGAAAAGAGTATGTTTGGTTTTATAACTTTCTGCGCATGCTGCTAAGTCACTACAGGAAATCAAAATCCTCATGTTTATGAGAGAATTGTGTTGTGTTTTACCAGTTATGCTTTGTTTTAATGCTGCATGGTACAATAATAATGTTGCTCCTAAACAGCAAAAGGATTTTCATACTAGAGACGATTGTAACTAAATTCTTAGATCTGGTGATCCTTTCATGAGCAGTTTTGAATTTTACCTTAAGCTTCCATCATTTCTTTGTAAGTTAATTTTGACAGTGGTATGAGCTCACCACTTGATTGATTTAAATGTCTGTATGGTAATTAGAACACACAGCGTTTTATATCCGTTCATAATTATTATTGGTGTTGTCAGCATATTCTGTACTAGAGCATACAGATTACGCTTGTTTGCCTGAAAAAAGATGATGTAAATAAACCTAATGTTTTAACTTGCACTGAAAGGCTGGGAGGATGTGGATTCTGATGAAGTTGGAGAGTCTGAAGATGAGCAGATGGACAGTGCAGTGGATGAAGATGAGAAACAGATTGCTGCTGGTGCAGTACCACTCACAGACTGCTTGTTTTGTCCTCACCATTCAAGCTCTCTCATGAAAAACATGGCCCACATGACAAAAGCCCATAGTTTCTTTATTCCAGATATAGAATACCTTGTGGATTTCAGAGGACTGATTAAGTACTTGGGTAAGCATGACTCTTCTTCCCCTCCCCCTACTCCAACAAGGTTAAATACCCTGTTCTATTGCAATAAACAGATTTGAGCTATGGCTTCAGTGTCACATGGTATTCATGACTTTCATTCAGTCACATGTATGACTTAATTCTAGTAGATATAGGAATAACCATATTATATCAGGCCTCAGGTCTGTTTAGTTCAATGTACTGTCTCTGACAGTGACCAGTACCAGATGCTTCAGGGGAAGGTATAAGAACCCTGCATTGGACAGCTTTTGGTTATTCTGCCCCCATATTAGGTCTTAACCTGATCTCTGAGGAGTATTGGTTTAAACAGCATGAGGTTTATGCAAAAAACCTCAAGTTCTAAAATATTTACACTGGGTGTGCCTATTACTTGGAAGCATAGCTCTCCTAGTGAATGATGATGCAAATATTTGCCAAAGTACTATAACAGTTATGAGAAAGCAGCTCCACTGCAAATGGAATGTTTCCTATAATCAAACTAGATTCATATTAAATTTATCTATCCTCGCTAAAGCTCTTCCACAGCAACTGACTTCTTGGAATGAGCAAGAAAATGCACGAAACAAAACCTTTTTTATAGCATCTCAGAGAGTTTTTGCCCAGTGTGTGTGATGCCCTCTGTTGTGTCATTTGAATTATTCTTTAAACACATGGACTTCGTCTGTGAGGAGGCAGAGTGTGGTTAGAGTACAGGGGGACCATGGCCCTAATTCAGTTTCTGGCAGTGACTTTCTAACTTGGAGAAAGTCACTTACCGTGCCTGTGACTCCAAGTGGAGATAACCACTTCAGGGATGTTGAAATTGATCATTGAATTGAATGTAAACTCAAAATATATATATATTTTTATATTTTTTTTCCCCTACCCAGGAGAAAAAGTTGGTGTTGGGAAAATCTGCCTGTGGTGCAATGAGAAGGGGAAATCCTTCTACTCAACAGAGGCGGTGCAGGGTCATATGAACGATAAAAGCCACTGCAAACTCTTCACAGATGGGGATGCTGCCTTGGAATTTGCAGACTTCTATGATTTTAGGTGAGGACATTTGTTTTTCTTTCTTGCCACAAAGTTGGAAGCAGAAAGAAGTGTTGAAACTTGAAACCCATTTTTTCCGCTGTTGACCTTCTAAAAACTAGATCTGTTTCTAATGTTTACACTTAAGGTCCTAGCAGTTCTTGGAAAATCAATTCATCAGTCAGAAGCTGTCTTGGAGACAAAGCTACTGCGCACATGAGAAAAAATAACACCTTAAGCGTTCACTTTAATACTAATAATATATTAAACAACCCTTCCAAGTTTGTAAGTGCTTAATGGTATGTGCTGTTGTGCAGTGTGTGGTTTTATTTATTTATTTAAAATGAAATGTTAGACCTATTAGGATGCTGTTATCCATTCATACCAGGGGTGAGCAATAATTTTTTGCAGGGGGGCCGCTCCATGAATTTTGGTAAGTCGTCACAGGCCACCCACTTCTACTATATTAATTGAGGAGGTGCAGGGTCTGGGAGGGAGTTTGGCTGTAGGAGGGAGCTCCAGACTGGTGCAAGAGAGGGTGAGGAGTGTGGGCTCTGGGAGGGAGTTTGGTGCAGGAGGGGGCTCCGGGCTGGGGCAGGGGGTTGGGGTGCAGGAGTGGGTGTGAGTTCAGGCTCTGGCCGGGAGGTACTTACCACAGGCGGCTCCTGGCCAGCAGCACAGCAGGGCTCAGGCAAGATGCCTGCATGCTGTGGCCCCATGCCACTCCCGGAAGTGGCTGCTACTGGCACGTCTCTCCACCCCCCTTGGGGCAGTGGGCCTCCGTGCGCTGCCTGCAAGCACTGCCCCCGCAGACCCCATTGGTATATGGTGGGGTTGTTTTTTGTATTTGTTTTTAAACATTGCAGGAGATGAAGATATGGTTTTGGTCTCTTCTTAATCTGCAAGCATGATTTAAGAATTTTGTTAAACTATATTCATTTTGATCATAACAGCGTCTATTATGGTGGGCTGTACAGCAGAGTTTCCCAAGTGTTCAATTTGGAGCACTCACTGGTAGTCAGTGGAGAGCTGGCTGGTCATACGGCAGTGGGCTTTTTGATATACATTGCATTTCAAAGTTTGTTGCAACACTGATGCTGTATAATTGAATTGGGAAGGGGTGGAGAGGTGCTCCAAGACAACTGTCTATATTAAAACATAGAGAAAAAGTTTGGGAACCCTGATATAAATGGAGCTTGTCAGTGTTCTGGGACATAACGGGTTTATAGCATGCCAAGTTTATATAGGACAGTTCTGAGACGGAGCTGCTGCTCATGTGTAATTTGGCAGCTGCTGCTGTTGTTCCACAGGAGCAGTTACCCTGATCACAAGGAAGGGGAGGATGTGGTAATGTCTGGAGAGCTCCCAGCAGGGAAGAATTTAGAATATGATGACGAAAGTATGGAATTGATCCTCCCTTCAGGTATGTATAATAGGTACTTTTGATGCAGTATTTATCTTCTTGGCTTTGCTGTAGTTTAAATTATTGCCAACAAAGACAGATTGTCATGTGAAATTCCGATTTGTGCCATGAAGCAGACAGTTTGCCATCCACTTGTCCTTCATCTGCTTTGATCTCAAATTCTGCTATTCCAGTTTTCAGATTGAAGATCTGTTTCCATTTAAAAATAATCTTATTCAATTAGCTCAAATTGAAATTTATAAGATTTCTTAGTCTTTCGAACTTGTCATCCTCCTGCATTGTTTGGGGGGTGGGGAGAGGGATGGTGTTTGTGTTTGAGCATCACTTCCTCTTATTTACCTTTGACTGACTTCACCCATGCAAGGATGTAATGTGTACTTTATTGCACATTATTTTTTATGGAAAGTAAGTTCTTCCAGTGTAGTTCTGTGCAATGTAAGCTGGTCATAGGTAACTAATTTTTACAATCTCTTATTCAGATATTAATTTCCTTAAACAACCACATATTGTTCTTTGTATATTAATTTCTACACTGTAAGTCTAATGCTTTGCAATGGTGTATGGTTCCACACTGAGATATGAACACATCCCCATGATCCCGTAAAGTGCTATCAAGTGGACAGTGAAAATGGCAAAAGAGATCTCTTTCTTCCAATCTTAGTTACAATAGTCTTGTGTGTATTACTTGAAACAGTAGTAGGTTTTAAAGAAAATGCAGATAGTGAATAAATTGATGTTTCTTTAAAGGTGATCTTGCTTTTGTACTGGTTTTTTGGTTCTTTGATTTATTACCACTTACAGTGGATAAAGATGGCGTGAAAAGCAGCTGTGGTGCAGTAAGGGCGGCTGTTTGGTTTTTTTAAAACTTCAAAAATATCAGGAATATTGCATTTTGTATTCTATTTTTACTGAAGGACTTCTTGAAGACCAGAGAACCAAAGTAGGAGCTTTCTCAGCCTTCCTCTTAAGCACCTGAGCTGAAGGGCCCCCATCTTAAAAATAACACTATTGTTACCAGGAGCAACTAATCCTAAAATGGCTAGAATTGAAAGGTTAGAGGAGAAGCTTTCTCTTCTGTTTTTGTTTTACTGCAGTCTGGGGGAGACTTTCAGTGGGAGATGAGTGCCAAAATCCCTTTTATTCCTCTGACAATCTTCCTCCTTTGAGTAACAACCAGTTTATAGACCTGCAGCATATAAAAAGTGAAACTGACTATATGAGAGAAACTATTAAAGACTTTTGTGAAAAATCCCATCCTTCTGGTGTAATATCAAACATATGCCAGACCAGACCTGACATTTATGGTTTAAAAAACAAAACACTTCTTGATCTGTCTGCCTTTTTATCATGAAGAAGAAAAAAAAATAAAAGTACAAATGCTTCGGTTTTTAGTTCTGGTCCCTTTTAGTTTTGTGAGTGAAAAACATTGGAAACTACTGGCACATAAATGGAAGAACTGATGGTTTTCTCACTAAATTGTAGCTTCTCTAGTGGCTGTCTTGTCTAGTGATACACAAAGTATCTTTTCATCTCTAAATTTATCGGTGATGGGGAAACCAGTAGGGGGCACTGTGGTGCTTTAAATCTTTTATTTTTTTATTCTACAATGTGCAAATAATCAGACAGCCTTTCTCTGCAAAGGTTTTATAGGTGTTTGTTGCATGTTATTATGATAAAGTTGTTTTAATCACCATTTCAGTGCTGGAAGGGCTAATACAGCTGCACTCAAAAGTTAATTTTTCTAGCCATCTATGTTCCTGTCTGTTGTGAAATACTTGTATTTCTAGAGCAGATTTGGTTGGTGTGAGATGAGGTCATCTAGCTTATTTGCTAAACTGCCATTTTAATATTAAAGACAGGACACTTTTTAAACAAATCTAATTATCAGACTTGTAGATACTAGGTTTGTAATTCGTTTGCAAGATATGTGAGTGGAACAATGGAGTATGTGAAAGTCCACTTAGGGAGACTGGAATGATAAAAATACACTTCCAGGCAAGGTGGGAATTAAATTATTGATTTTAATCTTATTATGCATTTGCGTACTTCAGTTATTTTTCTAAGGAAAGGTTGATTCTTAGTTGTTGATAACTATTAAAACATGTTTTAATTAAAACATGCTAAATTTTGTACTTTTGTTTTAACCAGGAGGATACACGGTATCAGCACACTTATTTAAGCAAGTATATTGCTTAATACACATTGATTCAGCTGCTTAATTTTTGTTTGAAAATGGTGAATGGTTCATTTCTTTCATTCTACATTGATCTTTTTTTTTTTTTTTAACTTGGAATTTGTGCCCATTTGGATGCAAGTTGGAATTCAATTAAAAATGCACCAAAACTAGAAAACCAGCATTTTTAAAATAAAACTATCTTAGACACTTTTCCCCAGCACATTTATCAAAACACGTTTTGTATTTAAAACTAATTCATTTACTAAAGAAAGGAAGTATTCTCAGTAATTAGTGAATTGAACTGATTAATTGAATTGAACAAATAACTTGAACACCATAGCCTTCAAGATTTTAGGACTACTAGCTCAAGCTATCATCTGTTTATAGATTGGAGGAGGAAAACAAGCTTTCCTGCTTTTTCACCTCCCAGTTGGTTTCTCAGCTTTGACTGACTTAGTTATTGAACTGAACTAGTTGAATGAAATGAAATGAAAGTCTTCTCTCTGCACCTGTAGAAGAGGAAACTGCTCTCAGAAGCTGGTTTTGGTCTTCAGTAGAGCTGTCAAGCCGTGATTAATCGCGTGATTAATCAGTAATAGAATACCATTTATCTAAATATATTTAGATGTATGCTACATTTTCAAATATATTAATTTCAATTATAGCACAGAATACAAAGTCTACAGTGCTCAGTTTTTTTATTACAAATATTTGCACTGTATAAAACAAAAGAAATAATATTTTTCAATTTCCCTATTGCAACTACTGTAGTGCAGTCCCTTGAAAGTTGAATTGTTTAAAAAAACACCTGCATTCAAAAATAAAACAACGTAAAACTTTAGCGCCTGCAAGTCCACTCAGTCCTACTTCTTGTTCAGCTCAGACAAACAAGTTTGTTTACATTTGTAGGAGATAATGCTGCCAGCTTCTTGTTTACAGTGTCACCTGAAAGTGAGAACAGGCATTCACATGGCACTGTTGTAGCCAGAATCACAAGATATTTACATGCCAAATGCCCTAAAGAGTTAGATGTCCCTTCGTGCTTCAACCACCATTCCAGAGGACATGCGTCCATGCCGATGACTGGTTCTGCTCGACAACAATCCAAAGCAGAGCAGACTGATGCATGTTCATTTTCATCATCGTAGTCAGATGCCACCAACTGAAGGTTGATTCTCTTTTTTGATGGTTCAGGTTCTGTAGTTTCCGCTTCGGAGTGTTGTTCTTTTAAGACTTCTGAAAGCACGCTCCACACCTCGCCCCTCTCAGATTTTGGAAGGCACTTCAGATTTTTAAACCTTGGGTCGACTGCTATAACTATCTTTAGAAATCTCACATTGGTACCTTCTTTGTGTTTTGTCAGATCTGCAATGAAAGTGTTCTTAAAACAAACAACATGTGCTGGGTCACCATCTGAGACTGCTATAACATGAACTATATGATAGAATGCAGGTAAAACAGAGCAGGAGACATACAATTCTCCCTCATAGGGTTCAATCACAAATTTAATTAACACATTTTTTTTAACAAGCATCGTCAGCATGGAAGCATGTCCTTTGGAATGGTGGCCAAAGCACGAAGGGGCATACAAATGTTTAGTGTATCTGGCATATAAATACCTTGCAATGCCAGCTACAAAAGTGCCATGCAAACGTCTGTTGTCACTTTCAGGTGACATAAATAATAAGCGGGCAGCATAATGTCCTGTAAATGTAAACAAACTTGTTTGTCTTAGTGATTGGCTGAACAAGAAGTAGGACTAAGTGGACTTGTAGGCCCTAGACTTTTGCATTGTTTTGTTTTTGAGTGCAGTTATGTAACACAAAATCTACATTTCTAAGTTGCATTTTCACAATAAAGAGATTGCATTCTAGTATTTGTATGAAGTGAAGTGAAAAATACTATTTCTTTTGTTTTATAATTTTTAGAGTATCATTTTTTATTACTTATATCTGCAATATGAGCACTGTACACTTTGTATTCTGTATTGTAATTTAAATCAATATAGTTGAAAATGTCAAAAAACATCCAAAATATTTAATAAATTTCACTTGGTATTCTATTGCTTAAGAGTGTGATTAAAACTGCAATTAACTGAAAAAAAATTAATCGCATGAGTTAACTGTGATTAATCAACAGCCCTAGTCTTTAACAGACTCTGTAGTTCCAGGTGCTTAGCCAGTGACTGCCACCAATTCAGTGGTTTGACTTTTTTTAAAACTTCAGCAGGAAACATACTGCTTGAATATTGTTTTTAATTTAAATTCTTTTAATAGACTGATCATTTCAAATTTAATTTTAAATAGGTTTATTTTTTAAAAAATGTACGTGGTTTTAAATTAAACAATTTTCTTACTCATTAAGTCTGTTTCGCTTCAGGAAAATATAAAAGCGGTCATCAAAATTAGATAATTGTTAGCAGGTAGGGGTTGACGGTCACTGTTGACAAACAGGAAAACAAGCATTTGGTCTTTTGTCATAAGTGCTCATCTTTGTGGAATTAAGCAATTTGGCTGCAGAGTCTGTCCCTTCGTTACCTGATCCCCATTTTTCTTTATTATCCTGCGAGAGGGGGAATGTTAGCCTTTCCAGTTCGGTTCGTTTATGCAGGGGGTTCCACAGCGGATCACAAAGTAGTAACTGAAAATCTCGAGAAAAAGCGGCAGAGAGTCCTGTGGCACCTTATAGACTTACAGATGTATTGGAGCATAAGCTTTCAAGGGTGAACACCCACTTCCTCGGATGCATGTCTCGAGGGAATTCAGAGTTTTGGATTCCAATCCTGCAAGCTACTGTGTGGTTGGAGCCCTGGGTCTCCCCAAAGCATTTACACTGCAGCCTGCAGGATTGGGGCTGTATTTTGTCATGAAATTACCTTTCCTGTTTTCACTACTTAGTATAACCTACCAAATTGTCAGTTTGTTTAAAAAGAAAAAAAATAGGTAGGGAGGGAAATAAGATTTATTCCAGTGATAGGCCCAGGCTTTATTCATAAAATGTCAGGGAACAAGAAGGGACTGTTATAACTAACAAAACTTACACTACCAATCTTCATGTTCTGGTTTGGCAAAAAATGTAATTAGAAAATCTCTCCTGTAGTCTCGAATTGTAAAATATGGTGTTAACCTGCTGCCTGACTATTTGACCAGTTGCAAAACACGGTGCCATGTAAATTCTCTGTGCTAATCGTGCTATATAAATCTTGATGTTGGGCCCATATTTTCTGACTCGCCACAGCTCAGATTGATCATCTCCACTGTTTTGCAAGGAGTAGAGAACCTTAGTGAATTTTTATAGTTTTGTCATTAGGACAGTAACTCCTACCCATGGGATGGCTTTCTAGATGAGATGCTCTAGTTCAACCAGAAATTATTGGGCTTGATGCAGGAATTACTAGGTGAAATTCTTTGGTCTGTATTCTTTAGACTGGCTGATTGTCAAAGTTTCTTCTAGCATTAAAAAGCTGGCCCAAATCCTTGCAACAAAACTAACAGTCAGTCGTCCTCTCCATTTCCTGCCTTTAATTAAATCTTCCTGGAGGCTTTTATAACTCCTAGCCATCCTTTAGTTGAGCTGCTGGTCTTTTTCTGCCTTTCCTCTCTTCAGCATGTGGTATACTATAGACGCTGCTACATTAGTCACACTCTCTCATAGTCCTAAAACATCAGACCCTTTTAAAAGTAATCAATGTGATTACTTTGCCTCAAAAGCTGCTTCGCTGTGCTTGACTTAAACTGTAAAATATTCTCTTGTGTAACAGGTGCCAGGGTTGGTCACCGTTCTTTGATGAGGTACTACAAGCAGCGGTTTGGTTTGTCAAGAGCAGTGGCTGTTGCTAAAAATAAGAAGGCAGTGGGCAGGATGTTGCAACAGTACAAAGCTCTGGGCTGGACAAGCAGTACAGGTAGGTGACAAACTTAAGTTCTTTAAACTCTCTTTTGAGCCTGTATTCTTAGAGGGGGGTGAGTGTCAGAGCCTGGTTTCCAGCCCAGCTCAACCATCTACACGGCTATTTTTAGTGCTGTACGTGGGCCTGAGTCTGAGTCTGTCCTCCCAGACTCTGAGACTTGCTGCCACGCCCTGTGTAGGTACACCCTTAGAGCAGTCTCCTTATACTAGCATTTACATGCTTGAATTCTGTCCATATAGTTACTGCTAGGTGCTCTCAGATTTGGGGCTTCACTTCCTAGCAAAGAGCAGTATCACTTTTGCAGTGGGAAACTAAACTTCTGGCACGTGAAGATGGAGAAGAGCATCACTGCTCTGTGGTAAAAGCTTGGACCTTGTCTCTTGCACAGTATCTGATTTTTGGGTATCCCCTTCTGTTTTAGTCCTCTTCATTTCTGGCACATAAGCACAATACAGTGTAGAAATTTGCCATTCCAGCCCTGCTTTTTGAGAAGGCAAGCCCTGCATATACACAAACTAATTGTGGTCCCACTGCTTCTTATAGCAAAAGTGCATTTGTGTACAACCCTGAAACTTCCTGTCATAGTTGGGTGATGTGAAGTTATGAGGGATGAATCTAGGCTAATGTACAAAACACACAAAGGCGAGGTTGGCTTTTCAGAACTAGAAGTTGCATAGACTGTTCCTGACTGCTAAATTCAAATCCTGTTTCCAGTTATGACATATTCTCCCTTAGTTTGTGCTACTGTACTTCTTTTCGCTCCTGCACTACTGCATCTATATGTATGCCCCTGTAACTGTGTAGTTCAAATGTTTTGTCTGAACAGTGCTATGCACAAGCCTGTTGTGTAAGTGTAAAGTATTGCAGAATACTTCAGAGGATTAATCTAGAATTGAATTTTAAACATGTATTTTGATACTCGGATAGGAACATAAATGTTGTACTGACCACAAAGGAAGGCTGTCACCCTTAATGTGTCAAGTTCTGTCGTTAATAGTTTCTTTGCTAGAGGTGGTTGACGGTAATTAAGATTATCTGTCCATTTGTGTGGCACTCTTTCCTTCAGCTGTCAATGCTTGCCACTTAATGTCTTGCCATTTAATATGGTAATACATGACCCCAGCATAAACGGTTTTGATTGGGACTGTCAAAGAACAATTCAAGGTTGGATACTTGCAGTGAATGAGCTCCAGATGAAGAATGATTTGCAGAAGTTATTTGGTAAATAACTTTAAAAAAAAATTAAAAGAAAATTAAGATTTGTTTGAACAGAGAGAGACACACTTCAAATCATTCAATTAATTTAGGTCTGTTTCAGATCGGTAGCCATTCAGAAACCCCCCCCCCCCCCCCATTACTTAGATCTTGATCCTCTCATGAGCTCAGAGCAAGCAAACCCTTGTCCACATGTAGAGCTCATTGCAGGATTAAGCCACTTAGATTTTGTCTTCCTGGGAAAGGTACAGAAGAATAAGGGAAGGAGTGAATTTAAAGAGATGGGTACACAGGTTATAAGCCTCTCTTGGACACTCTTATTCCAGCATGAAGCCTCTTTTCAGCTTAGTTTACATTGCTTGGGAAGAGGGTAAAGCTAAAATGAAAAATGCCATTCTTACTGCAGAGTAAGTGCCTACCCAGAAGGTTAGACCAGGGTAACTATATTGCTGCAACTAGACTGGTGTAATTGGAGGCAAGGCCTTATACTTTAAATCATTCTGCAGTCTTGCAAGCTACTGACTTTTCACCCTTTTCTCCTTTACAAAAGGAGCAGCCCTAGCACGTGAACGTGACATGCAGTATCTACAGAGGATGAAGTCTAAGTGGATGCTGAAGACGGGAATGAGTAACAATGCTACAAAGCAGATGCATTTCCGGATGCAAGTCATATTCTGAGCTGCCACAACTGCTGTACAGAGCTTGGTCCAGGAGAGGAGAATTAATAGCTAGTATCTTTTTTTTTTTTTTTTGGTGGAGAGGAGAAATTTCACTAAAATGGATCCTGGTACCTAGCCAGTGACTGTCTGGATGCTACTATTTCTCCTCCTCCTCTTGATACCTCTTGTGAAGAGGTCTTGTATTCTAATAACTGTTGGACTGTCAAATTTGTGTCCAAATAAAGTATGTGGTACAGGTTAGTCACTGTATAGATCATGTGCATTCTACTAATGTCCATCTTTATGCAGTAGGTTTTGGTTGAACAGCTGACTTTGTGTCGTAATTGAATTACAGAAAACTTGCCGGGGGGGGGGTGGCAACCGAAGAGAAGATTCTGATTATAAGCCTGAGGTGTGAGAGAAGCCTGTGCTCCAGCCCTTCTGGATTAGTGTAAAAGATTTTCTTTTGTATGAAGTAGGAGAGAGCACTTTACCAAAGTTATACACTTTCTTTATATCAAACAATTTTGTAAGAGGCACTTTAGACAGGAGTGTTAAAATCCTTCAGTGGGTGAACTGAGGAGAGCTGCTCAGAATGAGCACATTGCCAGCACATGACGAATGACAGGTATGTATTTGGTTGCGTTCAGTTTATGTAGAAATTTCTGTGCTAGTTGTTTGAAGTAACGCTTGACCTGAAAGGAAATTGGTTATTTTTTGTTCTGAAACCATAGTTCTAGGGTTTCAGCTAATGGTTTCTATGCTGTCAACAGAGCACGGCCCATTTTCAAGGAGACAGTTGAGTTTACTAAAAATATTACAATGTGTCTGTTTGGATTTAACTTCAGTATAATGTTTTGAATACTTTATTAAAATTAAAGCATCCGTTTAAGGTATTTTTACCAGCACCACTCCCATTATGAATTGTTAAAGTTACTCATTACTGATGAGAGTTGAAAAGTTAAGGTGGTAGTCACCTTTGTACTTCTGTGTAGAGAGGCATTTTTACATTCTTGATAAAACACACTGACCACACAACCTTCTCTAGAAAGGCAGCCTGCTAAAGGAGGGTCTGTCTGACACAGTTGTCCAAGAAACCCTCTGTTGCTTAATTTACGGTCTGACTTGTAGCAGTCAGAAATCAAGTATGCTGTTACCTTCATCACCTCACAGTTGTAGTAGAGTATGAGAAGTGCAGAAATATGAACATGTCAGCATGATGCACACCACTGCTACGTGACTGACTATGGAATGTGGCTAAGAATGAGCCTTTTCTCCCAAGATTATCCCAGCTACTACCACATTACTTTGTCAAATTAAATTAAATGCAGGTTTTAACAGTGTTCCATGAGATGATTTCTCCCCTGAATTGAAAGAAGGTTCAATTAGGTTTATGAAAAATCTGAAGTTCAGTATTAGGATTGATACATTAGTGGTTTATTGGGAATGTAAATTTCACTGAAAATTAATTAGTGGTATCCATCTCATGTTTTTTGAAAAACTACATGAATACTACTCCACTTTGCTATAATTTTTGCTTAAGGAAGCTTGCTACAAATTAATATGTCAGGACAGATGTCACTATTTTCAAAATGTGTTGCTTGTAATGGGAATGTATCAGAGAAGCACCAGACCATGTTTTTAGGCTCACAGCACCTGTGGTGCTCAGAAGCCCTTTAAATAATCCAGAAGAGCAGAAGGGTCCTTTGGCAATCCAAATAAAATTTGAGTGTTCCTTTTATCATTGAAGGACGGGGCAGAGGGGGTGTTTTACATGGCTGTTTTCAGCTATTTAGTCTAACAGCACTGCTTGGGTTACTTTCCAGCTTTAGGTTATCTTCCCAACCATAAGGGAATTGTGTCTCAGTTGTGACTACATGGGACCCTGACCATGCCTAGGAAAAAGGTGAAAGCTAATGCAGAATTGAGCCCCCTAATTTTAATTTAAATCTGCTTACATGCTGTGTAGATTGCCCCCTAACCTATGATCTAGTAGAATGCAAGTTATAGCAGCTTAGATTCTCACTCCTAAAATATGCTACACTACATATCCCCTTTGTAGAATAAATTCAAACTAGTAAGGAGGTCTTTCTCTGAGCGTTGCTGAGAAAGGCAGAGCAGATGACTATGGTGATCACAACTGTTCCCATCTCTCACATAATCCAAGCTCTGGAGCTGGTAATTTCTGCCTCACACCCATAATGCTGTCGTTCAACCACAAATTACTTTAGGAAAGATATCCACTCTAGCTTTAAGGATTAAGTGATGGAGAATCCACTACATCTTTGGGCAAATTGTTCCAATGGTTACCTTTGCTTTGGATTTTTAACAGTAAATTAAATTTATCAAGCTTTGACTTTAGTCATTGGCATGTATTTCTCTCTCTCTGTTAGGTTAAAGAATTCCCTATCAGCAATCATCTTGTGGAGTTACTGCTAGATCATGGTCAAATCACCTCAGCTTCTCTCTGAGGCCCTAAATAGATTAGGCTTAGGTCTTACTCAGAGGCATGTTTTCCAGTCATCCAATCATACTGTCACTTCTCTAAATTCCTTCCAGTTTTTCAACATTTTTTGGAAGTGTTGATACCAAAACTGGACTCAATATTTAAGTGCAATGCATAGACTAGTTTTAAAGCAGCATTAAGAAGCAATTTTTACAAGTGTCAATTGATTTAAAGTACAAAAGATGGAATGATTATTCAGCAATATCTTATGCTGTTCCTGCGCATTTCATACACTTACAAAGCAAAAATCACAAAAGCATGGCAGAAGGAATGGAAGTGTTGGATCTCTGTTTAACCAAAACAATGCAACTATTTGAGAAGTCCCACAGCTGTGAAGGCCTAGGGTTAGTATTCCAACGCAACATTGGTTTGGGACAAGGGTGGGCAAACTTTTTGGCCTGCGGGCTGCATCAGGTTTCAGAAATTGTATGGAGGGCTGGTTAGGGGAGGCTGTGCCTTCCCAAACAGTCAGACATGGCCTGGCCCCTGCCCCCTTTTTCCTTGACTGCCCCTGGCACCCCTGCCCCCCATTCAATGCCTGTGTTCCCCACCCCCCAAACTCCCTTACCCAACTCCCCTGTCCCCTTACCAGGCTGCCTGGCAGCGTGGCTGCACCAGTACAGGCAGCTGTGCCACCCGGCTGGAGCCAACCATGCAGCACAGAGCACCAGGTCAGGCTGGGCTCTGCAGCTGTGCTGCCCCAGGAGCTTACAGGCTCCCTGCCCAGAGCACTGCACCAACAGTGCGGTGAGCTGAGGCTGTGGGGGATAGGGAACAGCAGGGGAGGGGCTGGGGGCAAGCCTCCCCAGGTAGGAGCTCAGGGGCCAGGCAGGAGGGGCCTGCAGGCTGTAGTTTGCCCACCTCCGGTGTGGGGTGTTTTTTTTAATCTAATATTCTACAGGTAATAGATTTGTTAGTTTGTTTTTTAATCAAATACTTGCACCAAATGTTTTCAGCCCTCCCCTTTAACATGGAAGTGCAGCTGTGTGGACCACAACTTCCAAAATGCAGTGGTCCACATGCAGAGTGGTTAAGTAGTGAGCCGAAACAGACCAGGAAAGGACCATTGCTTAGAGGTACTGGGCACAGATTTCCCATCTGCATCTGAAAGAAATAAAAGAATTGTTTACTGGGAAGATACATATTGAATCTTTGACTACAAATGGTATTCAACCAGCTATTCTTTCCCATAGGTTTCACTGCAGAATAAAGAACCTGCCCATCCCCCTTACTTTCTGGATGTTAACAGGAAAGTGGAAGCCATCCTCTCAGCAGTCAGTTCTTTATTTTTATACAAATTTTAGTGAGCGAAGTTTTTAGACAAGTGACCATCAGCACCAAACTATTTAAGCACCAGCCATGAATGGAAATGGTAAAAATTATGTTTTGAAACTTGTACATTGTTTTTAAAGAAATTTTGATGTTTAGTCTGTAGTGTAGGATAGTTACAAGTTTTCCTATTTTGAATAAACACCAATTGGAAAAACTGACCTAAATAATTGGCCAAGTTAGTATCGGAAAATGTGGCTGTGGACATTGTCACTTTATTAAAAAGGGAACCTGTTATGCGTAACTGTAGCTGGTCAGGAATGGTCAATGTTTTTTGGGTTTTTTTTTTAATTGTTAACCAAACACTAACCATGTTAGTTTAAGAATTTGCCACTTGATTCTTGAGCTGGTAGACAGCCAGCAGAGGATACAGCAACCCCATTCCCCTAATTGTTATCATTAGAGCCACAAAGAATAACTGGAGTGGGGGCATAATGGTTTGTGCCCCAAAAGAAACATTGAAAAGAAGGGGAAATACAGGAGTAGGAAAAGGATGAAGCAAGTAACACCCCCATTAGTTATATGGAAGTTTTGCCTCATTAGGGCAGCAGTGTTGAGCACAAGGAGGGTATCACAAACCAGGGACAGTTTGTGTACGTGAACACAGAGTAAATGGCTCCACGGTGATCCACTGGCCTTAGCCATTTATAACATGCCATCTTACCACTATGGAGGAGCTGTCTTGCAGGAGACGACTTTAAGGGGCCAATGATACACATGATCAAACCTGGCAATGAGCTCAGGTTCAGTTTTATAATGGTTCAATATCACTTCTATGCATGTTAGGTGTTTAATGTATAATTGCTGATTGTAACTAAGCATAAATCTAAGTACCTGGGGGTACTTTAACACGTGCATTAGTTTAAAGTGTCATTAACCTTTAGGAAACTGTCTGTTTCACAGGGATTTAAAGCATAGGAAGTAGCTAATTTCCAAGGCTTTTGGAGATATGCACAATAGGAGTTAGTAGTGGTGGGGACACTTGCATGAAGGGTGCTCTTCTTCCAGAAATTCTCACTGAGTCCCCAGCACAACACACGTGACCCACCTCCTCTGTTCAGGATCTTGCCTTGTCATAGGGGTAGGAATGAGAAGAAAATGTTAGTTGGATGGTAGAACACGTTCAAAGCCGTGAGCAGCAAGCTCAGAGAGCTGGGATTAAGGCAGAGGGGACACAGAATGGCCAGTAGTAGCAGGTATGTTAGGTGGGAATTTCCCCATGGATGGCTGGTGGGGGTGGGAAGATGGGAAATTCTGGAATGGTTAAGCAGTGGGGGCTTTCTTCCGATAGGGGAGCAAGTAACAGCTGGGAGGAAAGCTTTCAAAAAAAAGTGTCATACATCTAACTAAGCTAGTCAAAAAGATCCTCAAACATAAGGAAATTAAAATCCTTAAACTGAGGCTAGAGCTCGAGCCATGGAAGACATGCATACCCCTGAACAAAACAGGAAAGAAGAAAAAACAAAGTGTATGGTAAATGGCAAAGTTCGAGAATCTGTTCAAACCCAGCAGGTACTGTTCTGAAAATGGAAACTCAACCCTGGAGGGGCCCATAGAAAAAGAGTAGAAGAGAAGCTCCGGCACATAAATTTAAGGTGGAAATTAGGAAGGTGAAGGAGGACCACCTAAATAGCCAAGGACATAAAATTCCATTAAGTACAGCAGAAGCAGGAAACTTATGAGAAGATTGGTAGGGCTGATGGCTTAATAAAGATTCAAAAGGAGCAACTGAAGGTAAAGAAATTGCAGTTACACTGATCTGTTTCTTCAAGGTGCTAGGGAGATACCTACTCTTTTCTGCTAATAAAAATGAGGTATTGTCAGGGGCGGTGCTGAAACAAAGTGACAAAAAAGAAACAGGGCACCAGACTTGGATAGTACGCACCCAAGAGCTCCAAAGGAGTCCAGGTGGGCTGCTAGCAAAAACATGCAATCAGCATCTATGCTGGAGAACTGGAGGGTAGAAAATGTACTTTAAAAATGGTTCTAGGGCCTATTTGAGAATTACAGGTCCGTAAGCCTTATTTCATTAGCAGAAGTGGTTAAAAGGATAATAAAAAATAGACTCAAGTGACATGGTAGGGACAAATCACACAGCTTCTGTAAAAGAAAATCATTCCCCTTTTAGCTACTGTAATGCTTTACATAAATTACATCTACTTATCCACTATTTTGTTGATTAATTAATAGAAGACTTTCAAAAAAATCTTTAACAAAATCCCTCACAAGAGGCTTAGGAAACAGAATGGTCTCAAGTCATGTACTGTCAAGAGACAGAGAAAGCATAGGTATAAAATGATTTTCAACATGGGAAAGAGTTAACACGAGAATGCCACAAGGGTCATTAGTAGAACTGGTGGTGGTGGTAACTATATTCTTGATCTCTAATAAGGGGTGAGCAATGAAGTGGCAAAAGTTGCAGCTGGCACAAAATTACGTAGGTTAGTCAACTGGAGAAAACTCAAAGGGACTTTACCAAGCTCTGAGGAGGTGGCTAGGAAGCAGGATGGTAGATGAAATTCATTAACAAATCTGTAGTAATGCACATTGAAAAGAATAAATCTGCGATTCTCCTCAACATTGCTGCATTTCAAAACTAACTGTAACCACTCAGGGAAAAAGACCCGCTTATCATTGTGAACAATTCAATGTAAACTTCTGCTCAATGCACAGCAGTGGCCTAAATACAATGCAAGTATTAGGAGGTATAAAGGATAGTATAGAAAATACTATAGATCTAATGCCATTATGTATGTCAAAGACTAACGTCCTCAACTGGACTAGTGTTATAATCTGATCACCCGTCTCAAAAAGGGAAATAGCATTAATAGAAGGGCTTGCAAGACAGGTAACAAGATCGAAAAGTTATGGAAACTTCCACACCAAGGAGCTGGGGACTGTTTAGGTTATATGGAAGATAAGTAATAGGAGGTCACAACTGAAATATAAAAATAGAGAATGGTATTGAGAATGTATGAATCCGACAGGTATTCCTCTTTACTATTTCTAATAATGAAGTGACAAGATATTAACTGAAACAGAAAGGCAGCAAATATTAAAAAAAACAGTATATTTAACAGCTGTCCCCTTTTTCTAATACTGCATAATTGGCCCAGGAAACTGATTTCCATAAGATATCACGAAGGGCAAGAACTGAGGAGGATTTTTAAAAGGTTTAGCCAGACAATGAGAACATCTACTCTGTGTCTGTATTAACTAGGGTGACCAGATGTTCCGACAGTAGGGGATTTGTCTGATATATGCAACTATCCCCCCTTCCCTCCCTGAAAGAAGGTGTCCTGATTTTCCACACTTGCTCTCGTCACCCTAGTGTTAACCTTTTTGCTACAAGTAAACATTACATTTTATATTACTACTGCCACCCATCTCATTGTGTATGCTGTAACCCCGCTTCCAACTTTATGCCACTATACATGCCTTGCTAGGATCACAAAGGTAACTCCACTTGGGACATGCACCCCATATTCTTCATAGTTATATTATTATATGATTATGGTATTAATTATGATGCATTTTGTACAAGATGGGGCATGTAAGGTAAATTATGAGGCATGTAAGGTAAATTATGATTTGCTGAATGTGATTATCCTATTTGTATGCATGTATCATTTTTGTATCTGAAGTTATGAATATTGACTATGTATCTGTATTTCACATGTAGTCACACCTGGGTGACACCCACTAGGCAAGATGCTTCCAGTCTAAATAGCTTATTGTGAAGGGCCCATTCAGGGTAAAGGACCATTAGGGAAAACAATAGGCCTCAGGAGAAGCTTACCCTCCCGTCCCACGACCACCACCTAGTGAGCCTTTCTGCGGCTATTTAGGCCAGCCTGTTAAGTAATGGCTGCTATGACTCTGCAAGGGCATGTGACCAGCCTATTTTGGAGGCCTGTATTTTCCCACCAACTGGGCTGGGAACTGTTTTTGGAACAAAGGGTGCCTGCCCAATGCTAAAGCTATATAAGGCAGGGAGTGCTATTGGCTGTTGCTCTTCGCTCCCCCACAACTGAATACCTGAAAGAAGCTCAGAAAGAAAAGGACTTGGAATGGGGATGAGGAGCCCAAGCTGCAAAGCAAGTGAAGCTTGTGCCTGGAGACTCTGCAAGCCTGTTTGTATCATCAGTCAGGGTGAGAAATGCTAATTCATATTCAATCGGTCTAGTAGCTTAGGTGTAGTTTGTGGTTTTGTTTATTTGCTAGGTAATCTGCTTTGATCTCTTTGCTATCACTTATAATTACTTAAAGGCTATCTTTTTGTAGTTAATACAGTTTTATGTTTTAATCTAAACCAGTGTGCCTTTGACTGAAGTGTCTGGGGAAAATCTCATCTTGGTTACAAGAAGTATGCATTGCCTCTCCCTCAACGTGGAGAGGAATAACAGGATAATAAAGTTGTAGTGATTGGGGTTTCGCTCAGGGCAGGATGATACAGCTCTGGGGTCCTGGACTGGGGGTTATTTTGGCTGTAGCCTTATTGTTGGTTCATGCAGTGGCTGGTTAGCCTGCATGTAACTGTAGCTGGGTTTGTCCCAGCCTATGCAAATGGCTTGTCACAGCAGCACAGTGCTGAGAGGGAGCCCAGGCTGGTGAGTCAGAGGGTTCAGTGGTACCCCTTTCTCCTACATGAATACAACATAAGAGAAGAGGAGAGGTATGCACCAAATGTATTAGCAAGCACTAGAATGCAAAGGGCTCAGCCTAGTAGGTAGTGGGAAAGCTGCACATCCTGTAAGTCATCCCTGTCTAGTGCCTATCGTTATGGATTTGAGGGCTTCTACAGCTCCTCGGGGTAGTTATGTAGCTTAAGTGAAATAGGTGGATCATTTAAAATTAATGATTCCTAAAAGCTTTAAAAAGGGCAAAGATCAAAACATGCCATATTTCAGTGACATAGTAGCAAGCAAAGCCAATTAGCACTTTAAAAAATAGTGTGGAGGTAATGAGAGTTGCATTTTATTTTTTTTACCCTGCCTGCACAATGAGAACAAACATTAATTAAAACACGCCTGGAAAATCCAGATATAGTTTGACAAATTAGAGGACAGTCACTAATCAATTATGTAGCTGGGCAAAGGACTTGCATTTAAACCAACCAAAGTCAGTCAGCAATCACAATGTTAAATATAGAATTGGTGCATCATAAGAGAGTACAGTTGTGTGAGGTAATAAGATTGAAGCCAGCCCTGCCAATCTGATCCAAGTGCCATTTCTCTGTGAATTGCAAAGGGAAAAAAAAATAGTTAACATCTTGACCGTGACCATGTATTTGTGGAACACAGTGGCCTTAAACTTCTCAGCGAGATACTCCATTTTTTCTTCAAACTGACTGCTGCAGTGGGTTGTCCACCTCTCTCTCCAGCCCATCCTCAATTCTGAATTGCCTGACTAGCAGGTTGCATCACTCTGGTCACAAACCTAGCTTATACAGCATCAGTAAGCAAAACGTTTTATTTTTGTTATGCCATTTGGCATGTTTCAAACATCATTTATTTATAAATCTCGGACTCTTATTGGCTCCCCAGAAAAAAAAAGATCTAGTGTACCCCAACAATCCAAAAACTCCTTGGTGACCAGTACAGTAACCTTTCTCTTTAATACAGGGAAGACCCTTCCCCACTCAGCCTGCTTCCCCAGTTGTGAAAGTTTGAAGGTCACATGGAAATAAGGAAATGTCTGCGTTCTACCTAAGGAATACATCCCTTAAATAAGCAAACAATCCACACCCAAAGGCCTAGACAATAAGTGGCAAGAGAAGGCCTTGTGGCTACTTCATCATGCTACATTTTCCACTTGCTGCATTGTTTAGCTAGTCCTTTTAGATAAATATCATAGACTATACAAGTTATCTGGTTAGGTTCTTATGTGCCCACCCTGCACCATGGGGTCTGATCACTTCAGAAACACTAATGTATTTATCCTCACAGTGTAAACTTCTGTGAGATAGGGAAGCACTGGTATCCCCTTTTTGTAGCTGGAGAACTGAGGCACACTGAGGTTATGTGACTTTCACACAGAGCCAGGAACTGAACTCAGATTTCACAAATCCCAATGCAGTACCTCAAATGCACCATTCTGGCCTGGACAGCTAAGTGACTTGGGGGTTTAGCAGAGAGACCCATAATTGAAGAGCATGAAAATTCAGTTACCTTCTTACCCATACAGGTGGTCCCTCACGGGAGTGGTGGAGAACCGTGGCCCCACTCTTGCACTGCCCCTTCTCCCAGAGCCCCCACTCCCGTGTCACTTCTCCCCCCCACCCCAAGACCCTGACCCCCCTCACTTCTTCACCCTTACAGCTGGTAAAAAGCAGGGGTATAGCCCTCCCAATTTTAAATGAGATAAGGCCATGGCCACCTGGGCCCTCCCACTCTGGATTGGATCACTTTGGCAGGAAGCTTGCATGTCTAGCATCTATATTAGAGTCACCATCCCACTTTTGTGGCCAAACATGGGACAGGGTCTCATGGAAGTGCACTAAAGGTAACATTTTCAGAGGTGCCCAAGAGATTTAGAAGCCTTAAGTGCCAGGCATTTTTGAAAATTCTACTCTAGCTGTATTTAAAAATAATTATATCCACTGGGAAATCTTGAAAACAATATCAAATAAAAATGTAGGCATTTAGCAACGCAGACAGGAAAATAAGTGCTACACAAACATGTTTTCTATTGCAGTTAAGTCAACAGGAGCAATCGTGGAGTCATACTTTCCCTCAAACACCACACAAGTGAAACACAGTAAATATATAAAACATTTAAATGAACAAACAAACTTCCAAACCTATTTGTACACCTATTGGTGGCAGCTGTAGGTAGTAAATGATTTGGTGTGAAGTGAAAAAAAAATTAAATCCCCAAATTAGTCATTCATGCATTTTACTAGCTCATTCATTAGACTGAAATAATCCTATTTTGATTAGCCATTTTATTAAATGTTTATTGGCAAGTGCAAGAAATTACCTCTCACAGCACTGAAGTGTCACCTGAATGCAGTTAGCCTCTTGTCAAGAAGGTATAAATTAACACCGCCCCTGCTGCCCACACATGTCTAGCAGCTTTCTAAACCCGTGTCTTTGTGAACATTTGAAAGGGGGAGATTGTTCAAGATACAGAGCTTGATTAATAAATTTAAATGGCAGTAGTGGCATTTAAAATGTTTAAGCAGCATTTGAGAGGTTTCTCCTTTTTATATTATATAGCAAGGCATATCATTTTTACAATACCTATTACAAGAGCTGATGGTCATTTTGACCTTATTAGCATTTCATTCTAGCTCTGTGTTTGCCCTCCTAATGAATTCTTCTCACGTACTGCAGAATCTTCCACCATTTACTGTTCCACAGCTTGGAGCCATCAACCCCAGGGGTATTTGAAGCATTAATCCCTGCTGGCTATCAATGTGACAGGAAGCTCCTGTGAATATCCCCAGTTATCTGATCATCTTTTTCATCCTCCTTCTCTTTTCCATTTGCTCAGTCTCATTAAATTGCTGCCCTGAATCTCTCAAGGTTATTAGAATGAATCTAACCAAGCCTCTCGTCCTTCCTGGGCAGTTGAAGAAAGGAGAGAGAGCGAGAGGAAAGAGTTTAAATAGCACAGTGCGAGGAAGATTGGTCATTCAAATATTCATGCTTAGGATATACTTAAGGGTTTACAGCCTTCCCAATAAGCAAAGAGTCCCTGTGGATCATGAGAATGTAACACAATGTGTACAGAGACACTAGCATGGCAGAGGAACTTTTAAAATATTAAACTTATTAGGCACAATATTTTAAAACCAACAACTCCATTAGTCCCTCTCTCGAAGATTGCATGGGAGTAGGCCTGCTTTGCAGGGTGTGCTGAACTGTGCTGTTTGAACACTGAATGTAAAAAAAGTACTGGGCTCTGAAATAGGTGCAAACTGCAGTGGGTTTTGCCCCCCCATTAAGCTTTCCTGCTCTGCCTTGTACAATTTTTCCTAGTTGTAGTGGAGATGGAAAAGTGATTGGGAACTAAGAGTTCTGGGTTCAATTCCGTGCTCTGTCAAAGTCCTCTTATGTGAACTTGCGCAGTCATATAGTCATCCAGGACTGAACATACTGGGGCAACAAGTAGGCAACTAAATCCATAATTGGACTATTCAATTAGTGGCCTGATTTGCAGGTGGGCTGAGTGAGCACTCAGAGCTCGAATAGCAGTTGCAAATGCTCAGCTCCACTTATGTGGAAGCATAGGCGCCAACTAGTGGGTCCTCAACACCCACTGGCATCCCTGCAGATCAGTTCCTTTCCCTTTCTCCAGCACCTCCCACCTGCTGGCGGGCCCTGCCGATGAGCTCTGTCCCCTCCCTCCAGTGCCTCCCGCCTGCAATCAGCTATTCAGCAGCATTCAGAAGGTGCGGGGGAGGGGGGAGGAGCGGGGGGCAGGGCCTGGGGCAGAGCGGGGGTCCAGCATACTGGGGGAATCACAAAGTCGGCACCTCTGTTTGGGAGCCTAAATATGGACTTATTGTAGGTATCCAAGTTAGACGCCTGAACACCTGTGGGGATTTGGGCCCAAGACCCTGATTTACCATTAGGGGTCTCAATTTTTATGCCTAACTCCATTGATTGAAATAATTAAATTCAAAGATAAGTACCAATAATAAATCAATATTTGACATCAGTCAGCTGTCCAGAACATTCTTCCATGGCTCTCCGAGCCTAGATCTTCCTTTTTCATTTACTAATTTATCTATGGAGGATATTAACTTTTACAAAGATCCATGGAATTCAGAATAGATTCAAGGCGAGAGTTAGGCCATTGCTTTCTGATCTGTACAAAACCAAATAAATCCTCATTTGGAGATAGGTGAGAGAGGCTTCCTAGCTACACTCATCTTTTATTGTAATTTTGCAAAGAAGTATGAAACTTTAGGTTCCCCATATCAAGACAGGTTGGCATAAACTCTGTGTATCCATGACCTGATTGAATTGACTTGATTAAGTGACTTATTTACCTCAGCAATCTGATGTCTGTTGTTTCCTAACTCTGGATCACTTGTATGTCAGTTTCCCTTCCAGAACTGAAGTGATCTTCCAGATAGGGTGACCAGACAGCAAGTGTGAAAAATCCAGACGGGATGGGGGTGGGGGTAATAGGCACCTATATAAGACAAACGCCCAAATATGACTGTCCCTATAAAATTGTGACATTTGGTCACTTTACTTTCAAACTCTATACTTACTTTTGCAAGCCCAACATCTAAGTCTGAGAACTGCTACTTAATGGGAAAAGAAAAAAAAAATACTGCAAAAAGGGTGATTTGGGGAACACAGCAAAATTCAGCGTGAATTTTCTGAAATTACCTCATGGTCTCAGTTGCATGTTAAAGACACTAAAAAAAAGACTCCAGTGACTCTGAATAAAAGTTCTTTTGCTCCTTTCATTTGGTTAAGCAAGTTTCTGTGAACATACCAGTGCTCCATTCACTTGCATGAAATATTGCCACCTTGCTGACAGGGCAAATGGCTGCTTTAATGCAAGTCAGCTCCACAGTAATATTAAGACAGATGCTTAGCAGTTGATGAACTGGCAATTAAAACTTAGGAAGAGCCAGTAATACTTGCTATTTCTCAGAATGTAATAGACACAGGATGAAAAACGGAGCAATTATAGCGAGAGGTCAGTGCCAGAATTCAACGCTGCAAAGAGCACTAATTTTAACAGATGATGATGTCATAAAAACCCCACTCTCTGTGGAGCTGATTCTGTTCCCAGATTACTCCAGTGTAAAAGTTTAAATTTTTGCTGGTTTAAATGAGACCAGGATCAAGGTGTGTATGGATACACAGGTAGGTGAAGAGCGTCCTTAAATAAAAAGCGGTTCATAGAATATTCGCAACATCAGCGGTATTCAACTTGTATAAAAGTTCTGATTCTAATACCTAAATGCACCATTTTGAAGAAACTTGATTACCCACCCCCTCAGACACACACAACTTGTTTACATGTTAACATCATCTGCAGTTAGGTTCAGCTAAAGCCTTTCCCAAAAATATAAGTCAAGCTACTGATGCTTTTGTCCAAATCAAAACACACAGATTATTCTTTGGTCATGAGAAGCCACGTTCATCCCAGGTGTAAGGTCATTCAAGTAAATGGCTGGATTTGCCCTTACAGGTCTAAAGGAAATAAATCACAAAAGAAGAGAAGGGAGATGCTGACCCCTTTATTCACCCCACCCTCAATGTCTCAAGCATAAAGGTCTGCACAGAGCTATTGAAACTGGTCATGCTGTTGCTCCTCTGCAAATGCCAGCTTTTTATTCTTTATCTTCTTTCAGTGCCAACTGTCATCCTGTGTGATTACATTAAAAATCAATAATGTCACCATTATAAGACCCAGACAGTTCAGTGGTGCATACTCATCCTGGCTTGCCTTTTAATAAGCGTCAAAATACAAAAGTCCAGCTCATCTGCTTGCAGAACTTTAACACTATTTATAAACTGAAATGGTCATCTCACTTGGAGACATTTTCTAAAAGCAATAATGAACAAACTCTGTGGAGGAGATGTCCCTGTAAATCAAAGCCTTCCCTTTGCATACCATTAGGGGGATTAAACCAGCCTGTAGTTCCTTGCAAGTGGGTGGAAAAAGGGAACAAACAAACAGCATGCAGATCAGTGATAAGAGTGACCATAATCTGACTGTTTGACAGGAATTATTTATCCATTGGAATTGTGGTAAATTGACCCACTTAACCATATGCAAGTTAAAGCTCTCAGCTGCTAGGGGTTCTTTTGGACTGATTTGGTGTTTGTAATTTTATTTGTATTTGTTTTCTTTTAACTATACATGCCATAAACAGGGACAGGATCAAGAGACAGATAATTGCGTATGAAGTGCTACCTACCCCTCTGCACCTCTCACCTGTTTGCAGCTGTGGGCAGGAGGGCACAGGTGTGCCGCCAGTGACAGCCTGGCTCCCTCAGAAGCACAGTGCCAGGAGAGAGGGGACGGCCAGCGAGGGAAGGGCGTTTCCCAGGTTTAGGTCCTACTTTCGCTTGGTGATTTAGGATCTGCAGGAAATGTCCTCTATCCAGGACCAGCTCTAGGCACCAGCAAAGCAAGCACGTGCTTGGGGTGGTACAGTTCCAGGGGCGGCGTTCCAGTCATTTTTTTTTTTTGCTTGGGGAGGCAAAAAAACCTAGAGCCAGCCCTGCCTCTATCACACTTGCAAGACTGCAAACCTCTTCACCCTTTCAGAGGCTTTCCACTTCCTACAATCAACCTTGTGGCATTTTAGCAGCAGTTTTCCATGGAAGAGGCAGTTAGGAGCCCTTAGTTAATGAACAATCATCCCTGGGAAGAAATAAGTGCTATTAGCTAAATGGAAAAATTTGTCGTCCTGCATCCAGAGACATGATTGCTGATTTGTAGTACTGAAGTTGTTTTTATTTTCTTTTAGATTTTCAACATAAGAACTACCAGTCACATACTAAATTGTGCATGGAGGAAATAGTTATGGACAACCATCCACAGCTCACTAAGCAAAGATCACCCAGTTAGCTTCCCATGAGACATGAAATCAAATAAAATTTAAGGTCTTAGAGATGAATGGCTGTTAAATATGGTTCTATCCTTTACTGTACTGAGAAACGTTTTGCCCTTCACCAATCTCCCTCATATGTCCTGGATACTGATAAAATATTAGGCATGTAGAAAAATCAATACATTAACAACTGTAGTATAATCTACCATACAATGTGTTGATACTGCAATATGAATGATATATTTGAGCTTCATCTTTTGACCTCCTCGTCCTTTCTTTCCTGTTTTAAGCAGGAGAGGTTATATGCCTCTGGCAGGGATTCTTAATGGACTATGTTTGCTGTTGAACTCAATATTGTTCCAGAGCTATGTAAAGTGAAACATACATGAAAGAGCTGAACGAATTGCAGACCCAGGAAAAACCACCTTGTATCTTCCTCATGTTGCTACAGAGAGAAACACAGAACTGACACATTGGACAGACCAATCATGCATCTAGAGCAATATCCTGTCTCTGACAGTGGCCAATTCTGGATGCTGCAGAGGAAGGCATAATGCATCAAATTGTGCATTAATGCACCCTAAACAGACATTTCTTCCCAAAGCCATCAGATGATTTATACACTTACACACAAGAATTAAGAGCCCTCATAATGTCATGCTAGGAGAGGTAGTGTAGCTGCAGCTGCTATTTTCTGAAATGTTCATCTTTTATTGGGGTGGAGAGGGAAATCTAGGAGGAAGACAATGTACCGTTGTTACAAATCACACCACAAAAAACCACCTCAAAACGTAATTTCAGATACCTGGTATGGACTTAAATTGACAGTTCCAAGATTGCTGGGTCTAAAATTAGACCCTCAGAGCCAGTGCTGGTAATGGTAAATAACAGAAGTAGGTAAACTAACTTTGACAGACATGGTAATTTCCTACAATATCCTGGACAAACCCTATTGAATCAAGTTGATGTGTCATTGTGGGCCATGGATTAGATTTCCAAGTGGGAGGGAGACGACAGCCCTCCAGGAATGCAGGGCACATGTACACTGCATTTTAAAACTTGCAGCAGTGAGTCTCAGAGGCTGAGTCTACAGACTCAGGCTTGCAGGACTGGTGCTACAGTGCTAGAAACAGTTGTGTAGACACTTACGCTTGGGATCTGGAGCTCAGGGAGGAGGGCGGGTTTCAGAGCCCAAGTTCCACTGTCTACCCTGCTGTTTTTAGCCTCGTAGCATGAGCCCTGCAAGTGCAAGTCTGTAGACCTGGGCTCTAAGACTCACTACTGTAAGTTTTTTAAAATGTAGTGTAGACATACCCCAAGAACAATCGGAGGTGATTAGGCAAAATCACTCAGGTGTAACACCTCCTGAGAAATACCACTACCTGGAGGGGCTCATATATGCCATTTATAGCATATATTGTCAATACATTTGATCAAAATTAAACTGCAATTATAGACCAATATGCAACCAGGATGCACCAGTTAGTCTCATCATGCAAATATGGCACATTTACAGATGAATGTAGAGATTGTATAGTTTTAGGTACCAAAGATAAAACCAGAACACATGTGCCAGTCAAGAGTTGGAACTTACTCCGTCTGTTGATATATGCTGCAGCAGTGAACAAGCAGAGAAACTTCAACAAAAATTGAAAGCATTAGAAATAACGGAAATTATGCACCACACACAAATAAGACAGTAGGGTCAAGATACCTGGAGATATTCATCCTGAAATGCTAACCTGCATACATTTGAATTAGACTGATGCTGAAGCATGACTATGCTAGGTCCAAGACATGCACAAATATCAGCAGTGAAGTGAACCATGCAGCCTCTGCAAGGAACTCCTAGTAAATAACTCATAATGCATGAAATATCAGGGAGCAAACTAGCCCTGGATTTATATCCCCATTATTTTGTACATACACACACACCCTCTCCCCCCGCCGCCCCAAACTTAAGTTATTGGAATTCCATTCCATACAAACTGATTACAGCTAATGGGTGTTAGTTTGCCCATCAAGAATTTTCATAGTTTGCAGTATCAGCAAAATTTGAACGTATCACACCCTTCTCAGATCATGGCCAATATAATAGCAAAGCAGAAACAGCTGTCAAGATTGCCAGGAAGCTATTTAAGAAAGGCACATGGAGATAATAAAGCTCCATCGATTGTAACTGGACTGGAGAAATACACCAACAGAAAGCATGGGCAAGGTCTTGTGTCCCATCACACAGACCCTGCCTACAGTAAATAAACATTTGAAGCCAGCAGTAGTGGAAAAGGTGACAGAACAAACTAAACAGTAGTGACAGGAAGCAAAATAGGACTACTGATGAACTAAAAGATTGGTTCTATGAACATGATACATATTAATGAGCACCTAAATCAGCATCTAATGATAGGGTTACCATACGTCCGTATTTTCCCTGACATATCCGGCTTTTAGTTCTTAAATCACTGCCCGGAAGGAATTTTTAAATATCTAAAAACGTCTGGGATTTTGCCACTATTATTTTCCCCCCAAAGAAGAGTTGATCATTCAAGAAAGAGAGTGAATGTTGATCATTCGAGAAAGAAAGTGCCCGCTTTTCCCCTCTAGCTCCCAGAGCTTGCACCGCAAAACAGCTGTTTCACATGGCTGGGAGGGAGGCGGGAGGAGGTGGAACGCAGCATGCTCAGGGGAGGAGGCCGGGCTGGGGCGGGGATTTGGGGAAGGGGTCCAATGGGGCAGGGAGGGGGCAGAGACTTTGGGGGAGGCGTTGGAATGGGGGCGAGAGCAAATATCCCTCCCCATGGAGTATCCTCTTTTTTGAATGTTCAAATATGGTAACCCTACCTAATGTCAGAGACAAGAGATGAAAGGGAAGGATGCACATGCAAAGAGTTGCATCAAGCTCATATGTGTCAGTAACACAAGGACTACTCCAACACCACAACCATTGTTTGGATGATCCAAATGACAGACAGACAGACGCACCTGCATATGGATTCAGGGGCAAGCAAGACTAGTGGGAGTGTAAGGGGAATTAACTTACTGGCAACCCTCAGGAGTTAGCTAGCAAACGTGATTCCAGAAAAAAAATCTAGCAGCACAGACAATTCTAGTGTAAATTGCAGGAGAAGGAAGGGACTCAGTAAAACTACTGAGAGTCTAAAAATATTAGGCAACTAAAGCAGATCAGACATAAATCAATAGGTCTGGATTGGGTGGTGTCATGACAAACAATGGAAAGATACTGTATATTCAAATAATTGCAACTGGATACACTACAATATTCTCTCTCTCAGTCCTGAGGCATTTAGTATTTGTTTTTGTGCATGGTTGAACAGCTGCTGTGTTCCATCCCACTGACAGGTGAAGCAATTATAGAAACATGTACATATACAAGAAGTGCTTTCAGATACATCTGTTGATAAATAATATTCTTGTGAATGTTGGTCTTGTTATATAGATTTTCACAGTAGTCTTTCTGAGATCCTTTAGTAACTAAAATTATGGATTACATGGAAGTCATCTTGGCAAGTAAGTTTAGAAACGTAATAAAGTGAATAGCATTCACATTTACTTCCTGCAATGCAAACCAGTAGTTTTTTAATCTGTATTGTAACAGACATTTTCCCCCCTCTTGCATGCAAAACTTCACATGCCAGTTTATCCTCATAGCACAGCTAAACAGAATAAAAGAGGTGATCAGAGGCAAAAGAAGAGGTCCTTTAAAAAGTTGAGGTCAAATCCTACTAAGGAAACTAGAAAGGAGCATAAACTCTGCCAGTCTAATGTAAAAGTGTAATGGGGAAGGCCAAAAAAGAATTTGAAGAGCAACTAGCAAAAAAAAAAAATTGCTGTTAGTTTTTGTCAAGTATATCAACGAAGCAAGAAACCTGCTAAACAGTCAGTGGGGCCACTGCATAGCCCAGGTGCTAACAGAGCACTCAAGGAAGACAAGACCATTGTGGAGAAGCAAAATTAATACTTTGCATAGGTCTTCACTGTAGAGGTTCTGAAGGAGATTCTCATATTTCTTACCTAAAAAGAATGGCTCAGGTGTGGGAAACTGTCCCAAACTGAGGTGTCAATAGAGGAGGGTTTAGAACAAATTGATAAATTAAACTGTAATAAGTCACCAGGACTAGATGGTATTCACCCAAGAATTCTGAAGGAACTCAGATGCAAAATTGCAGACCAACTAAATGTGGCATGTAACCTATCACTTAGATCAGCCTCTGTACCAGATGACTGGAGGTTAGCTAAAGTAATGCCAATTTTTCAGAAAGGTTCCAGAGATAATCCTGGAAATTACAGGTCAGCAAGCCTAACTTCAATACTAGGCAAATTTGTGAAACTTTCATAAAGAACAGAATAATCAGAAACAGATGAATATGTTGGGGAAAGTCAACGTGGCTTCTGTAAAGGAGAATCATGCCTCACCAATCTATTAGAATTCTTGAAGGGTGTCAAGAAGCACATGGACGATTCACAGTTGAAATAGTGCATGTGGACTTTCAGAAAGCCTTTGACAATGGACCATGCCAAAGGGTCTTAAGCAAAGTAAACAGTCATGGGATAAGAGAGAAGGTCCTCACGTAGATCAGTAACTGGTTAAAAGATATGAAACAAAGGCCAGGAATATGTGGTCAGTACTGGGACTTTTTTTGTTCAACATATTCATAAATGATCAGGAAAACGGAGTGAAGAGTGAGATGGGAACGTATGCAGACAATGCAAAATTACTCAGGAGAGTCAAATCCAAAACTGACTGTGAAGAGTTACACAGGCATCTCACTAAACTGGATGACAGGACAACAAAATGGCAGTTGAAATTCATTGTTGATAAGTACCAAGTAATGCACACTGGAAAACAATCCTAATTACACATACAAAATGATGGTGTCTAAATTAGCTATTACCACCCAAGAAAGATTTTGGAGTCATTGTGGAGAGTCCTCTGAAAACATTTGCTCAATGTGCAGTGATAGTCAGGAATCTAACAAAATGCTAGGAACCATTAGGAAAGGGATAGATAAGACAGAAAATAGCATAATGCCTCTCTAGTATGTTCACACTTTGAATACTGCATGCAATTCTGGTCGACCCATCTCAAAACAGATATATTACAACTGGAAAAAGTACAGAGAAGGGCACCAAAAATGATTAGGAGTTTAGAGCAGCTTCCATACGAGGAGGGATTAAAAAGACTGGGATTTTTCATTTTAGAAAAGAGATAACTAAGGAGGGATGGATATAGGTCTATAAAATCATGAATGGTGTGGAGAAAGTGAATAGGGAAGTTTTATTTACCACTTGACATAAAAACAAGAGCCATGGGCCACCCAATTAAATTAACAGACAGCAGGTTTAAAAACAAACCTAATGAAGTACTGCTTCACACAATGCACAGTGAACTGTGGAACTCACCAGGGCATGTTGTTATGGCCAAAAGTAACGGGGTTCAAAAAAGAATTAGAGAAGGTCATGGAGGATAGCTATTAGCAAGATGATCAAGGACGCAACTCCATGCTCTGAGTGTCCCTAAACCTCTGGCTGCCAGAACCTGGGAGTGGATTGCTCGCTAATTGACCTGTTCTGTTCATTCCCTGTGAAGCTTCTGGCACTGGCCACAGTCGGAAGACAGGATACTGTGGCTAGATCGACCATTGGTCTGATCCAGCATGGCCATTCTTATGTTTATCATCTGGTAGTACATCATCAATATTCTTTTAATCCTTCCATTGCTCTCATTACCATGGTATCAGACTGCCTTACAAGGGAATAAGGCAGGTGATTGGCCGTCCTTTCGTGGAAGAGACTTCCAGCACTAGAAGTGACAGTTACAGTATTATGTGGGCTTGTCCATCGAAACCCATTATTGCTTGGCACCTAGGCCTTCATGAAACAAAACTCAGATTTCGAAATTGGCTGAATGCCAACTTAACAGATGGTTAGGGGTGTGAAGGCAGCCAGAAACCATGTATGTATGCAAGAGCAATGTTAGTTGAAAGCAACATTCTCAATCTGAACAGTGTGTCTGTTCATCCTGAGAGGACTTTCAGTTGCTGAACAGGATTCAAGTATAATTGATAACCTAGCTTTCAGTCTTTTAAATGAAATTTTAAAAAGTAAGTGTATTTGAGGCAGCTGAGTGTCTTGCATAACTGCACACATCTTGATAACGTAACTATTTTTATTTGTTTAGTTATTAGGCACTCGACAAGTGAGAGGTCAGAAAGTCTGGTAGAATTCTAGGAACAGATGTTTGTAGTGCCAGATCTCGTGTCCCTTTTTGACTCTCCCAGGCTAGGACACAAGGAAGCAGAGCATCATTCTGAGCCCCAGGCTTATGTAGCTCTCAAATAGTTAAACTTTAACCAAAACAGTTGTGCAAAATGTCTCTACCCCATCTGTAACCAAAAGCACCCCTGTATTCACGCCCTACCCACCACTGTAATACTCTTTGTACAAAATATGCCTTGTGAGTTATCATTTGAAAAAGAATAGCTTGTTTGTTAATAATATCCTGGTGAAATGTAGGTAGCAACATTAGATATAAAGTTACGAGTTTTCCCTATATGATGTTGGAAGCACATGTTCAAACCCTCACAGCCCTGACTGGGCAAAAGTCATTAAATAGGTCTTTACTAAAAGAAAGGAATGTATGTAGATTGAGTTAAACACACAAGGGGAGGGAAGGAGCCGTGGCAGCGCTTTAACATGAGATGTGTACAGGCCGATACTAGTGACCACTTCTTACTGGTACGTCCTACCGGCACACTCTCACCTCTGTGCTTACCTGAAAAGGCACTGTGGAGTCAGGGTAGTCTGAGAAGGGAGAAGTCAGGGAGCTGACCCAGGCAGACAGGCCAAGTTTCCTCATGCTAAAGGCAGGTGGTAGCAAGGCGTCTTGCAACCCAGAGATGAAGAAAGATGGAGCCTGTTTGAGTATTCAAAAAAAAACAAAACACCAAATTTGTTTGATAGGTCCCAATCCTGTGATGAAACAGGCACATGGCAGAAGTATGTTTTTTAAAAGCAGAATTAAAAAAACAGAAACAACCACAACACCTCAGTAACATAAGCTTCTATGTTACCTAGAAACAGAATTCAGCGATTCATAACCATTTCTTAAACGTGTCCCTGATTGATATACTTATAATCCTCCCACACAGGTAACAGACTGACTCACTCTTCCTATTTGGCATGGACTTTGTTTCTGCTCTTTTGTCCCTTCTCATTTTCTCAGTGGAATCAATGGATTTGTGAATACTGGATTGGAACCTACCCAGGAATTTCTGAAAATGCAGTCTCATATTGCTTGAATCTATAAAGAGGAAATTAGTCACATGACTGATGCACCTTAAGGACAAAATATTAGATCGAGCCTTTGGCATTGAGAGAACCATATGTAACTTTACACAACAATTCCCATAAATACTAATGCAATCATCAGCCAGAAGGAGGGCTTATCTAGTGCTGGTGGTTGTGGTGCTGCTGTTTTAGAAGCAGATAAGAGGATGGTCTTTATTTCATGCAAGCACCTGTGCTGCATGTGTGTACACGCACACATAAAATACCATCTCTGTGTTATAAAGAAACAATTCATGACACCATATCATGAACGCTTTATCTGTAAGGCTGGGATGGACACATTACTCATGTCTGGCAAAACACTCAATAGAAACAGGGATCTTGGGGAAGTGATAGTATGATGCAATTAAGGACTATGGTCCAGATCCTCTGCCTCACCAAGTGAGTTGGGAGCTCGTTACAACTCCCCGACTCTCTCAATGGATCCATACTGCTATGAGTATCAGAGTTTATAGCAACTTGGTGATCACTAACTTCTCCTCTCGGGCTACAGACCTCAAGTGACCATATGCCTGCTTAGCACAGCTGGAGCAGATCCAGCTGTTTCCCAGCCATTTTGTGCTAATGAGGCAATACAAGGGGGGCAGAATGCAAACAAGAATCTGGCCCTGCATTGCAATATATATGTACAAGAGGGTAAGGTTTCATGTACAGTCCTAACTAAGGCATTTACTGATTTTTCAGTGCATATCTTCACAACCTTAGTGTTTTCTAAAACGGTATTTTTTGTTTAGAGTTTACATTTAATACAAACAGGCATTTTAAGCAGTATTTTAAATACTCGCAGCTTTCTTCCAAAAAACTTATTTAAGTGAGACTGCAAAACCATTAGTGAATCTATACACACATTCAGAGACTTCTTGCTGCTTGTATACACATTTCAACAGAAAACAATTATGCCATATCTACAAGACTACAACATTTACATCACAAATTTAGATTTTTCAGCATAATATTCCATGGCTTTATTCTAATAGATTTTAATTGGCAAAAAGCTGTATTAACTCAGAGTTAAGATTGCCCAGTGATAGCTCTTGGCCTTACAGTGTGTCAAGTTCAGCAAAACTCACAACTGAACACCAGGAAATTCCAGAGTTAAAGTAAACACCCACTCAACCATAATACTGCCTTTTTTGCCCCATACACCCCTCACCTTTTTATCTCCCGTTCCCCTCCCCCCCCCCCCCCCCACACATTTCCACTCTACCTTTTCACTGTAAATGGACAAGTGCTGTCCGCACTTGCCCTGGGCTCAAATACCGAGTCCACTCCCCTAACAGAATACCACACTTATAAAATTTAACAACTTCATACCCGCAAAATGAAAAGAAGAATAATTATTTCAGTAAAGAATGCTAAAGTAAATGCCCATGAACCTTAACTCTGCCCCCTTGCCCGCTCCAAGGGGGCAGAGTTAAGGTTCATGGGCATTTACTTTAACTCTGTATTTCCTATTTTTCAGAAGTTTGAGTTTTGCTGAAATCAGCATTCTGGAATAGCGCAAGTTATCACTGGGCAGCCTTAGCTTTGAGTTAATGAAGGTTTTTTTCCATTTAATATCAGATATAGATATTTCATTTCATAACTTGTGTACAGTGTTTGCTAGCCCCATAATACAGCTTTGATGTTACTTAGTTGTGACAGTCTGTATCCCTATGTTTACCCTTTCTATAAGACTATAATAAATTTGATATAAAGTATGCCTTGTGAGGTATCATGTGAAAACAAACTGCTGAACATTATTGTCCTGGTAAAATGTGTGGCAACCTCATATGTAAAGTTATGAAATTCTACTGTATAAGACAGGTTCCAAGTTTAGAAAAGCAGGCACAAACAAGTTCCTCGGAGGCAAAAGGCAAACTGGTACCTCAGCAAGGTGTCAACAAAATCAAGTGGACTATCACCTGGTTAAGCAGCCATTCTTTGGTGGAAAAAGGGTTTGGAGCAAGAAATGTACAAGGTGGCAAAGAAACAGCTGGAAGTTCCTCACCCACAGACTTGCTGTTGCCTGAACCCCAGCTAGAGATGATTCTCAAAGAAGAGAAATTCTATAAGGGGAGCAAACTCTCTCATCTCTTCTCTTGGCATCAACAATACTTGAACGACAGAAGCAGCACCATAGAACTGGGGGATGGATCCTGGCTAAAAGGAATCCAGCCAGATCACTGTAAGCATGTGGTGAGAACCTTTTTGCTTTAAATTCACTTAGCTTGTTAAGTTAAGTATTAGTTTGCCTTTTACCTTTTATTTCTTTGTAATCAATTCTGACTTTTATGCCTCATTACTTGTAATAACTAAGTTAAAGGTTTTTTTAATCTAAACCAGTGTTGATTGAAGTGTTTGGGAAACACTCTTTTGAGATAATAGGATTTGTGCATATTATTTTCTATTAACAAAATGATGAATTTTGTATGAGCTTGTATTGTCCAGAAGGAAAGCACTGGGCAGTACAAGACGCACATTTCTGGACACAAGTCTGGGACTGGGAATTCACTGGTGTCACTCTGGAATATAATTCAGGAGTGGCTGGCTAGAGCACTCATAACTCAGCTGGGAGTAATTTACACGCTAGATGCTGTGTGTGAGCAGGCCAGGAGCGGTGGCTCTCACAATAAAGCAGTATAAAACACAACTGAGGTTGGAGAATTGCAGGGACACAGCTGCTCAGCAGTCCAGATTCTACTCTGGGAAATGTCACAATAGTCATAGTTGATATAATGAATACCATAAAGGCTCTGTTTAAAGGTGCTTATCAAAACCCAACTTGCCCTAGATTACTTATGAGGGCTATATTTTTTTCCATGCCTGCTTTTAGCCCCAAAATGAAAATTTGGGGTGTCTCTAATTTTAATTAAAGCTTGTTCTTATTACCAGCAGGAGAGTGGGGTAGGGGGAGGTATTTTTTCATGCTTTGTGTGTATAAAAAGATCTTCTACACTTTCCACAGCATGCATCCGATGAAGTGAACTGTAGCTCATGAAAGCTTATGCTCAAATAAATTGGCTAGTCTCTAAGGTGCCACAAGTACTCCTTTTCTTTTTACCATTTTTATAGTTCTCTGAGCTTGGAACAAACCAGGGAGAAATATATTTTGAAAACATAACAAAGCTAACTTCCATACTAGTTGTGATCTAACTAACATACTAAAGTTTCATAACCCAGCATCTGATTGATACATGGAGATAGAATCTCAAAATTCCATACTTACTTTCATTATAGCGAGATGAGTATACACACAATCTTTCCACCATGTCATAATGTCAACTAAAGTAGCTTCAGTTCTGACTGATCCCTTTCTCCCCACACATAGAATTTTACATTTTTTAAGAGTGCTGTACAAACAAATACTAGCTAATTAATCCATACAGCATCCTTGTTGGATTAAGCATGCATCATCATCTCCATTTGACAGAGGAGAAAGTAAGCCATGTTAAGTGATTCCATCACTGACTTGCTATATGGATGTGGGCAAAAAGAGTTCTAATTTGAGAGATCTTGGCTCCCAGTCCCATGCTCAATCCACTGTATCATACTGCCTTACAGTGTCTTGGCTCTGCTAGAGACAAAGAAGAAAACGTCAAACATTTAGAAAGTGCTGCATAAAGTATTTGGCTTGGGAATCTTCTGGCAAACTTGAAACAGGAGGAACAACTGCAAGAATAACTATTTTGTTCTTTAAAACAATTATAAATCTGAGGGTTAGTTGAAATATTTAATTAAAGTCAAAGTCACAGTTTTTCCATTGCTGTCAAGCATTTTAGGTACTTGTCTACCAAAACGTCACATGCACTAGGATGGGCAGTATTGCACCCACACACGTATTGGGTTGTTAGCCGCTAATTTCAAGTGGAAGTATTATTTTCATTTTGCAAGCCAAAGACGACATCTGAAAGCCTATAACAGACAGAATTCAGAACTCTTCGAACTGAACACACCCACACACACCAAGGAGAATTTGCACTTCTGCTAACAGATTCCTAACCAAGGATCCAATCCTCATTCCACTGAAGTCAATGGCAAAACTCAATGGCAAAACTTCCCTTACATTCCAGAAACTCTGGTTGTGATGTCCCTATGCAACAGAGCGGGGTTACGTGTTTTCCTTTAACCTTTCCCATTTTTTCCTTATTTTTTTTAACTGATTGCTCTTTAATAAATTGTGTGTGCTTTGAACTGTATGTAACGATCTGTGGGTCAAGGAAACATCCAGTGCAGAGAGAGCACCCTGGAGTGGGGACATCCTAGTCCCCGCCCTAAGTGAGCACAACAAAGTTGGGGGTCGAGCACCCCAGGAATCTGGGCCCAACCTTGTTGGGATTACAAGGACTCTACCACACAGGAGAGTGGAAGTGGAGCCCTTGAGGTCAGGCAGGCCCCTAGGTAAAGGAAATGGGAGCGAGGACTCAGATCCTATTGCTAGCCCATTTCACCGGGAGAGAGTGTATAAGCCAGGAAAGTTCTCCACAATAGCAGGACCATTCCCCCACTTACACTAGCATGCTGGCTTTTGTGAATCCCATTCTGAGGTGCCTATCTCTCCCCGTTCTTTTTATAGGGCACCTAAGTGCTGAACTCATGCTTTGTGATGTTCAGTGATTTTCTAAGCATGAAAGTTAGGGGTGGTGATGCTCAACATTGCAAGGCCACAGCATCTGTGTGTTTGTGAATCTAGCCCCTACGGTGCCATAAATCAAGATGCATTTTTAGAAACTGCCCTTTAATCAGACAGAAAAAAAGTTGCCTAAGAAAAACCCATGTGGATACTGGGCCTTATTAAAAAAAGTGTCCAAAATGAAACTTAAGAGCGTGAAGACATCCAGTCTTCTGCAATTCATTGTTTTGAATGCATTTCTAACCATTTGCACCCCCTGAACTGAGGAAATTCCTCAGCTTGAAAACATTACTCATCCAAATGCTGTCTCCTGGCCTGATTTTAAAAAGTGCACAAATTCTAGCATGATAACTGCAAGACAAGAGAAATAAACTGGTACTTGAGATTAATGTCAACTGCTATATGCAAATACTTTCTGGCCATCTTGAAAGAACATTAGTAGTATTTTAGTACACCAAGCCTTCATATATTACAGCTATTAAAACTTCAACACAAAGCCCTTTCAGGATGTTTTAATGATCAATGAATGACTTAATGAACGTTGAGCTGCAGGCTATTAACCCAGAGTATGACCTCTATTAGCTATGAGTTAAGGCAGTAATAGTAGGGATGTAGCTTCCAAGGAAAGTATCTGGATAAATATGTGGAGAAATTAAATTCTGTGCTCTAGAATTTTATAGTTCCTGTTGCTGAAACCTATGCAATTATTATTATTAAAAAAAAAAAAGGAGAGAGGTAATCACCTAAAACCTTTTGCCAAAGAAATCTAGTTTTTTGCATTGACTTCAGAACACCTTTGGTTCAAAGTACCAGAGGAAGATTAAAGAAAGACAGTGTGTGTGTGGGCGGGGTGAGAATAATCAAATTTAGGATGACTTATGCCCTTTGTGCTTCAGGGCATAAATTGATCACTTGTAGGCCTAGGATTTGAGTATGTATTTCCACACAAATGAGCTTGATCAAGAGTGAAAAATAGGACTTTTTACCCTACTTTGAAAGAGTAATTGAAGGTCACTTCCAAAGGCAGGATATTGGAGTAGCTAGACCATTGATCTGTTCTGGTACGTTGAAACCTACATTCCTATGAATATGTCTAGGTATTGTAGACTTCAGCACAAATAAATGAACGGGAATCCAAGCATTTTTATACTAATATTGATTTCAGTCATGTTTCTTATTTTGAATGAAACATCAAGCTTGATAAAAACCTATATATAACTGATCAGATGAAAAATGAGGACAAACATTGTATTTTTCCATTTTAAAAATCCATCTTATGTCCTAGGTATGTGATGACAGATGATCCTTTGATACAAATATCACAATGCTGGTGAATTTGGCTCTCAAATACCAGGGCCTGCAAATACTGATTAGAGTTAGCTGTAGGGAAAGCACTGGCAACCTCATAGGTCCACCAAATGCATCAACTGTCCACTATGGCAAGCTGTGTGCAAATCCCAGAAGAACATATCTGATAAAGATCACTTAAAATTGCAAGAAAAAATGAGGGGTGCAAGATTTGTAAATATGGCCCCAGATACCAGAGGTAAAATCCTTTGGCATTACTCTTTACCCAATAAATCATCTCATCCCACTTCCTATAAAACTTATTGAGAAAGTGAAGAGAGGATTAGGGGTTCTTATGACACAAACAAAGGAAGTTCAATTTCAAAGAAGGTAACATACATAAGTATATCAAGCATTAGGAAGAGAACAGATTAACTGAAATTTAGGTTAGCTTATATTCGAATATCTTTTTTTCAGATTTTAATTAAAAGCTGAAGCTTATTTTTCGAATACTGCTGCACTTCTAGCAATCAACTGAAAGGAGACTTTGTAGGCTGTGGAATATGCAGAATTTGAGAAGCTCACAGTCAATCACATGCAGTTCTTGATGGCTGCCCTACTTTACCTGAAGACAGATACAGTACCCTATGCATATTCATGAACTAATTCAATAAGGGATCGTGATTAGTTTTTAAGTACACAAGTTGTACAGATGCCATTTTTGAATGCATGACATTTTCTGCATGACATTCATCAGTAATATAAATGCCAAGTTCCCCATCTTATTTTGAATGATGAAAAAGCTCCTTGTAATTATCTCAAGGTCTCCTAATTTTTGCAGATCAAGTTCCTTTGTAAGTATCTCATCTATTTTCTCAAGTATTGGGAAGATTATAGCATCAGAACATATAAGAAAACATACTGCAGTATATGTTAATATAATCTCCACTTCCCCCTCATTGCAACACGCACAAGATAGATTAGCCTGTGGTCATTGTTCTAGAAACTAATAGTGTTTCTTGTACTTCTGCATCTTATAGTCGATGACTAAACACATGGGAAAAGCTGCTTAGGGGGCAGGAAATTTGATTTTCTTCTCCATCTGGGGAAGGTTTGGCACCTGCAGAATGATGAGAGGGTTCAACCTCATCAGCTGCACACTCTTATCCTGAGCAACAATTCTTGAATCTGTTCAGCCATTGGTGGCTTTCTTTCACAGCTGTGCAAATGTGCCAAACTGAAGTCAGAGTTCCAATGCAGGTATAAATGAAGACTAACATGAGGACACAGGGAAGTAATCTGTATTTATTGTTCTGGTAAGATATTAGCAGCAAAAACATACCAAAGAAAGTAATTGCTTAGAGACAAGGTGGGTGGGGTGAGATATTCTATTTTATTGGATCAACTTGTGGTTGGTGAAAGAGGCAAGCTTTGAAGCTTACACAAACTTCAGTTCTGAAAAAGGTATTCGGTGTCACAGTTAAATACAAAATGGAAGCAATCTGTTTCAAGCTGTGACATGGAGCAACTTTCCCAGACCTGAGGAACAGCTCTGTGTAAGTGCCAAAGCTTGCCTCTTTCACTAGCCACAAGTTGGTCCAATAAAATAGATTGCCTCATCCACCTTGTCTATGGGACCAACATAGCTGCAACAACACTGCAGACAAAGTAGTTATTTATTACACGAATACCAATTGTTGAAGAAACACATTACTAATTTTTTTTAAAAAAGCAGCTAGCAGTGGCAAGGAACTATGTGATAGGATAGTTCACTAGAATGTTTAAGACCATTTTATGGCTCCTATACCCTAGAACCTAAGTATACTCTACATGTCTTAAATTACAGAGACAAACATTTCCCAATCATAAGGAGCTAACACACATCTCTCAGCACCACAGTCATAGGTAGGACTGGACGGGACCTCAAGAGGTCATTTAGTGTAGTCCCCTGCACTCGTGGGAGGACTAAGTATTATCTAGACTATGTTTCAGTGACAAGGTACATCTACTGAAGAGATCTTGCCTTCAAAGTATAAGACTGTAGAGAACTGGACAATTGACTTTCCAGATGAACACAGTTCCTAAGCCTTTCCCCAAAGATATCCAAGTCATGGGTAGCTAAGCAAAATTTTCCCAGCACACCTAGAATCTCCAGCATCACCTACAAACTGCTTCAGTTGGCTACTGTAGCAGTATGGAAATGACAGAGTTAAGGTTGGTCAGACAACCTTAATTCTGTCCCCTTGCTGTACACATGCATTTTAGTATTTAATCCTGTGATTTTATGCAATTCTCCACAAGACCTTTGCTTCATTCATTGCGCAGGCTGGACAGTACTCAGTGCATGAGCCAAGTACAGACATAGCGAAACAGGTGATTCTTCAGATCTATGCCTTCTGTTAGCCAATTTTATTTGCAGTTACCATGGTAACTCCAATAGACTAAATCTTAAATTACATCAGTACAAGTGAGAGTACACTTAGACCCTCAGTGAGTTTGGATGAACATATGCAGTATGAGACAGGGTTGTAGTGAATGAGGTGGGCATCCCTTGGATTCCTGGCTCAATCAGTGTGCCATTTGGAAGGCCTGGAATGAATGAAGAAAGTTCATTCATTGAACAGTGAGGATAAAAAAAATTAACAGTTTCCTCATTCATTAAGTACCAACCAAACAGTGTGTGGAGTGAGGTAGGAGTAGTATGGAAAAATCTAGCTTAAAATCATATAATTAAAGTTGATATAAAAATGCATGCACTAAAGGGAGCAAAGTTAGAGTTGTGTAACATTTCCTGAGTTTAAGTGATTCATTGTGCCTCCTTGGAGGAAAAGAAAACTTTTAACAGTTATTTGCATTGAATTATATATTGGAAGCCAACAGAAATCAGATGAACATACCTTGTTAAGAAGGCCAGCAATAACCCAGTGGATATGAATCTGGAAAAATGTGTCTTGCGCTGATGAAGATGAATTAGCACTGTGTCCACAAGAAGGAACTATTCAGTTTTTCAAGTTACATTTTTATATGTTGTACTAAATGAGTTGGAGAATATATAGCTATAGCTCTACCTTTATCAGTTATTACTTAGCATCTATTGAAAGCAGAAACTGGCAGCCTATTAATGGGATTTTGGTTCATTCATCTCTCTTTCTCTCACTCACTCAATATTATGGCATCTCTTAGTTCCATGATGCAATTTTTATTAGTAGTTTGTAACTTATAGGTTTTAATTTGCCTCAAATAATCACTTGCCTGGCTATTAACAGTTCAATTTTCAGAGTATACATGTACTTATGAATGCATGCAGTTCCCTGTATGCATGTGCCAGTGGAGGACTTGCATGCACACAATACAATTTTAGTAATATTGGGTATAAATCTAGAAAAAATTAACTAATTTCAGTGAAGTTGCTCCTGATTTACATTGTAATGGAGAGCAGATTGTGGCCGACATAATGTCCTTTCTGGGAGGTACTTAAACTCTAGATGTCTTACAGTTCAATATTTGTTTTGGGGATAGTTACAACATCCCTGTGATGTTTTTACCCTTATGTTAATGCTATGTATTCAGTCTTAGCTCCTGCTTAATAGCTTTTGTCTGGGAGTTGGTTTAATTAGAAGTTTCATACATGAGAACTAAATAAAAACCTCAGAGAATAGTAGGTGATATTTCTCCAGTGATCTGAAGATAGTGTATCAATCTCTTCTTTTATTCCATCTGAAATCTTACTTTTAGGACCAGATTCTCCAGTACCTTCTGGTTGCTTTATATCACCCTGGAGCAGCACACAGAGCAGCCAGAGCATATTCCTCAAGCTCCCAAATTACCATATTCTCCCTTCTGCCCCCAAACAACCCTCTCCATTACCATCTGTCTTGCCTCCTTCCCACCCCCACATTCCCCTGCATCAGGGAAAATGGAAGCCTCCTGTGTGGTCAGGTGAGACACTCAGACCCATTGACAATAGTGGGAGATGGCAGCCATCTTGAAAGAGGGCAGTTCCTCACAGAATTCAAAAGCATCAGCTACTTTTGATTGTCTAATATGAGAAGTCTACAGTATAATTTTTCAGAGAACTTAACATTTTATAGCACTTTATATGTTCAGTGCAGAGCGCCTATTCACCTCTGTTGCAAGTGCTCAGCACTCCTGCAAATCAGACCTCAAGTGTCTCAACCTGGGTACCCAGAGGGTGAGCAACACATAGTGGCCACTTGTGAAAGTTTTGTTTGATGAGACTTGACCAGAATCACAAAAGCAGGATCAAATTCTTTCCAGTGGCAACTAACCAAATTTAGGCACATTTTTTACAGGGACAGCAAAAAGCACATCTCTCTACCAAATTTCAAGTCCCCGCTCCAAAGTATGGCAGTACTAGAGCATCTCAACAAAATTGCTGTACAAATTTGTTTAACATGAAAAACAAAACTATTTTTTCCCCCTTAAGCTCCTTCTTGGAAACAGCTGAACTGTTTTAACTAAACTTCCCAAAGAATTCAGCTTTAGGCACACACCTGACATAGAAAGTGTCAGCCCAAGTAGTTACATTTAGCAAACTGAAAACAGGCTCTTACAATGGAAACCATCAGGCAACCTTAGTTATAGAAGTCATTACCTGCACTGCATATATTTATCTTAAAAATAAGCGACATGTACTGGCAAGCAGACAAATTGCTGAATCATTTGTCTAGTCAGATAACTGATCATTGCATTTTCTGATCAAATCAGTGGCACAGTTTGTGAAAGTCTCTTTTCAGATATCAGTTCTATAAATGGCCACAAGTCTTACCCCAAAACCCAATTTTCTTGAATTATAATATCTTTATCTGCACTTTGTAGAAAGCAATGAAGGATAATGGGTCAAACTCTGCCTTCAGATCTGCACTGTCATTCTCTGAGTTTTATATTAAGGATTAAGAGAGAAGAAAGAGCAGAGAGGAAAGTTATAGCTGTTTCCATCAGCAATAGCTTCCAGATGGATAAAATGGTAATGTAAAAAAACATATGTTACACTGATCTATCCAAGTCCCTAGGTTCACAACAATCCACCTTGTTCCAATAGGAGCATACTGCAGAGTCTAGCTCCTCCTTGCAGCCTTCTCACTTCCAAAACAGCTATAATAATCACACACATTTAGGGCCTAATCCTACCTGGTGGTCCAGCCCCTTGGAGTAGATGGCTCTATCAGATATGCATTTTAAAACAGCCCTCCACTAGAATGCACAACCTCCTGGGCAGAGATTATTTCTTTGTGTTCATATGATGCCCAGCACAATTTTACCTCATCAGCAGATGTGCCCTTGACTAGTCCAAGTCTTCCTCTGCTGGTAGGGTAGTATTCCCCTCCAGTCAAACTAAGGATCTTCTTCACAAGTAGTCCTTCAGCCCTTGTTTGCTGAAATGCCCACTCCACTTAGGAATCAGCACCAAGATGTAGGCAAGTCCATACCCTTCCCCCACTATGCATTCCAGCCCACTGACCTTAGCTATAGAAGCAGCCCTCTGCTTCTGCTGCAAACAGCTATATTTTCCCCTCAAGACTACTTCCCTGTGCTGGTTGGCAGACGTTCCTTTACACCACCCTATCTGACAGCAGGCATCTCCAGCTGAGGGCAATTAAGGTAAAGGAAACCAAAGTAACACTTATCTGAGATCTCAGTTCAGCAATTTACTTCTCTGACTGGATTGTAGTAACCTTGTTCTAGACATTCAGGCCCCTGCTTTTCTCAATTCTGCCCTTTCAGACTGAGGCAAGCAGGAACAGAACATTTCTTTCTTTCCCCTTAACATGAGTAAAAGCTGCTTCCTCTCTGGCTTAAGTAACTGTCTGAGTCCAGGTGGAAATTCTTTCCTTAATTGGCAAGCAGGGTCGGGCAGGCAAGAATCTCTGCCTGCTTCCCTTTGTAGGGAATTAACTCCTTCCCTACTTAATCCAATTTGGGGTATGATCATCCCACCACAGGCCCTTGTGAATTTATCACAGGAAACCTGATTTTGGCCTGGTTTTCACTGCTGTGTAGATGTGCCCATAGAGAGGTTTAAAACTCTGCTGCTGCATGTTAAGAGGACTGGTTCTTTGGCTGAAATTGCAGAGGCTCACGTTTTTACTTCCAGAGATCAGGGGATTCAGTCCCCACCACAGACAACTGAAATGGTGGTGGTGGTGTATGTGATACACCATGGCTATGATATCTTTAACCACTAGACCACACTCTGCCCCCAGAGCCAGGAACAAAAACCAAGAATCTTGATGCCTAGCGTTCCACTGCTGTTACATAACTAGGAATATAACCCACCAGCAATGGGGATGTTGTGTCTCCTTTTGTGGGTTGGTCCATGTACGCCTGGTCTACACTGGCAGCAGTGTAGGATATGTGGGGCTACATGCCAAAGTGAAAAGTCGGCTGCATCCACACTGTGGTGTGTAGCTACATGCAGCAGTGTAGGGCTCTGGCAGGTGGGAGGCAGCCAGGAAGGACTCCAGCAGCAGGGAGCTTCCAGAGCCTTTCCCCACTGTATAAGTGAGGGTAAGAGCTCTGGAATAACTGTAGGAACAGTTATGTTGCAAAACATATTTCAAAATTAATTTAGATGTTCTAATATTTATTTTACTGCTGTATTTTTATTATTGGTATTTGGTTAATGGGAGCTGTCTCTTTAAGAATAAGTGGTGGCCGATTTACAGAGTGTTTGAGACTGGGAGATGTGTATGGGAGGTTTGGTCTGTGTGCCCAGTGAGTAAAAGACTCTGCCGGCATCAAATCCAAGAAGCTCAAAACTTGAACTGATAATTTATCTTTCTAGAAGCAATCCCCATTCTCATAGGTATAACATAAATGCTTATGGGGGCCTCCGCCATTTCTAATGAGTTATAACCGTCTTTCACTTCTAGGTCACCTGTGTGACTCCTGCCCAACTCAGCAGGGATAAAAACTGTTCCCATTTAATGAATATTTGGTAGTCCCTATCTGAGATGCATTTGAGTCCAATTCCCACATCACAAACATATCTGAATGCTTTGTACTAGTTACCAATAATAAATAAGTTTGAATGTGTTAGTTGCTCGCAGAAGAGACTTTTTTTTACTGTGAACAAAAAAGTGCTCACCTGTCTGATATTGCAAAACATTCAGTTTGGCCTTGCACAATTGTTTATTTGATTCTTATATATGGCGTGTGGCAGGAAAGCAAATTGACATTCTGTCATTTCTGTTTCAATAAACTGAACTCAAATATACTGCCATCTAAGATCACCATGACAGCTGATCCACTTCTGACAGAAATTAAGGAACGAAATTTGTTTGAAAACAACGATTATTTAATTCATGACATTGTTAAGATTTTTTAAAAATAAAATACGGAAACAGGCAAACTAAACAATCTGGTTGAAGAGCAAAAAAGTTAAATATACTTTTGCTCTGAAGAAAAGTTCATCTATCATAGGTGAAAGTCTTGAAAATAAGCTAGCTATTCTGAAAAGCAGTATTCTTGCAAATAAGGCTCGATTCTCAAAGATTTAAAAAAAATTAAGAGCTGCATTATAATAATTCTTTAAACTTTTATAACACATTGCATGGAAGGATCTGAAAGCACTTTGACCTCTTTACAATCATGTGAAGTAGGAAAATATTATTATCCCCATTTCACAAATGAGGAAACTAAGGCAAAGAGAAGTTAGGTGAACTGCCCAAGATCACACAAGAAGTCTGTAACAGAACAGGGAATGGAATTCAGGTCTCCTGACTCCCAGTCCTATGCCTTAACAACACCATCCTCCTCCATTACAGGGAATTAAAATATGGATCCAGTGTATAAGGCATAATCCAGGGCCCAGCAACCAGCTCAAGTAGCTGGACAGAGTACTAGGCAGATGTGAGATGTGGTGTAATCTTGATGTTTAAATATTCCAGTTAATAAACCTAAGGATGAAATAAACGAAACTTAGTTTTCTGGTTTGAGCTGCTAGGTTGGTTACAGACAATTTAACTGAGTGGAAGACCCTGGATGTCACTTTGAATGTAGAACTAAACTGTATTTAAGAGAAAAATGATTGATTAAGCAAAGAAGCATACAACTACAATTTACATAGTTGTACTCACATTCAGAAATGGAATGTTTCAGAGTATCAGCTGTGTTAGTCTGTATCTGCAAAAAGAAAAGGAGTACTTGTGGCACTTTACAGACTAACAAATTTATTCGAGCATAAGCTTTCTTGAGCTACAGCTCACTTCTTCAGATGCATTCAGTGGAAAATATAGTGGGGAGATTTATATACACAGAGAACATGAAACAATGGGTGTTACCATACACACTGTAACGAGAGTGATCAGGTAAGGTGAGCTATTACCAGCAGGAGAGTGGGGGGGTGGGGACCTTTTGTAGTGATAATCAAGGTGGGCCATTTCTAGCAGTTGACAAGAACATCTAAGGAACCATGGTGGGGGGGTGGAATAAACATGGGGAAATAGTTTTACTTTGTGTAATGACCCATCCACTCCCAGTCTTTATTCAAGCCTAAGTTAATTGTATCTAGTTTGCAAATTAATTCCAATTCAGCAATCTCTCATTGGAGTCTGTTTTTGAAGTTTTTTTGTCGAAGAATTGCAACTTTTAGGTCTGTAATCGAGTGACCAAAGAGATTGAAGTGTTCTCTGACTGGTTTTTTAATGTTATAATTCTTGACATCTGATTTGTGTCCATTTATTCTTCTACTTATAGACTGTCCAGTTTGACCAATGTACATGGCAGAGGGTTATTGATGGCACATGATGGCATATATCACATTGGTAGATACGCAGGTGAATGAGCCTCTGATAGTGTGGCTGATGTGATTAGGCCCTATGATGGTGTCCCCTGAATAGATATGTGGACCCAGTTGGCAACGGGCTTTGTTGCAAGGATAGGTTCCTGGGTTAGTGGTTCTGTTTTGTGGTGTGTGGTTGCTGGTGAGTATTTGCTTCAGGTTGGGGGGCAGTCTGTAAGCAAGGACTGGCCTGTCTCCCAAGATCTGTGAGAGTGATGGGTCGTCCTTCAGGATAGGTTGTAGACCTTTGATGATGCGCTGGAGAGGTTTTTGTTGGGGGCTGAAGGTGATGGCTAGTGGAGTTCTGTTATTTTCTTTGTTGGCCCTAAAAATAATGGGGGAGAGAGGCCTTCGGGGGGGAAGGAACGACAGCTGGAGCCCAATGGGGAACTGACAGCCATGGCTCCAGTCCCCACCGCAGCCACACAAAGATAGACTACAAGCCGTCAGGAACAGTATCCCCGATAATGTCACAGCAAACCTGGTGGCTGAACTTTGTGACTTTGTCCTCACCCATAACTATTTCACATTTGGGGACAATGTATACCTTCAAATCAGTGGCACTGCTATGGGTACCCACATGGCCCCACAGTATGCCAACATTTTTATGGCTGACTTAGAACAACACTTCCTCAGCTCTCGTCCCCTAATATCCCTACTCTATTTGTGCTGCAACAGTCTCTACGTAAAAGAATAAATGGACACAAATCAGACGTCAAGAATTATAACGTTCAAAAACCAGTCGGAGAACACTTCAGTCTCTTTGGTCACTCAATTACAGACCTGATCACTCTCGTTACAGTGTGTATGGTAACACCCATTGTTTCATGTTCTCTATGTATATAAATCTCCCCACTGTATTTTCCACTGAATGCATCCGATGAAGTGAGCTGTAGCTCACGAAAGCTTATGCTCAAATAAATTTGTTAGTCTCTAAGGTGCCACAAGTACTCCTTTTATTTTTTTGAGAAATGGAATGGTGAATCAATGGGTGATCAGTCCACTGACAACAGAATGAAGTATAGCCTTATAATCCTGTAACTAGGGCTGTCAAGCAATTACAAAAATTAATTGCGATTAATTGCACGATTAATTGCACTGTTAAACAATAATAGAATACCATTTATTTAAATATTTTTGGATGTTTCCTACATTTTCAAATATATTGATTTCAATTACAACACAGAATACAAAATACACTGCTCACTTTATATTTATTTTTGATTGCAAGTATTTGCACTGTAAAAAACAAAAGAAATAGTATTTTTCAATTCACCTAATACAAGTACTGTAGTGCAATCTCTTTATCATGAAAGCTGTACTTACAAATGTGGAATTATGTACAAAAAAACTGCATTCAAAAATAAAACAATGTAAAATTTTACAGCCTACAAGTTCACTCAGTCCTACTTCTTGTTCAGTCAGTTGCTCAGATAAACAAGTTTGTTTACATTTGCAGGAGATAATGCTGCCTGCTTCTTGTTTACAGTTGTGATGGGTTGGATCACAGAAACCCCCTTGGGACTGCCAACCAATATGCTGAGACTACCTCTGAGCCTGTTTTCCCTGGCAGCTTGGGACTTCAGAACCTTGCCTTGTTTGAGCCGGACACACTAGCCTGCTACAAACACAGACCCAGGTCTGAACTATGTCCCACAAACTGCAGGCTTAACTGAAAACAGTTTAAGAAATGTTCCTGTCTCCAACACTCAGATTCCCAGCTCCCAATGGGGACCAAACCCCAAATGAATCTGTTTTATCCCGTATAATCCTTATACAGGATAAACTCATAAATTGTTCACCCTCTATAACACTGAGAGAGATATGCATAGCTGTTTGCCCCCCTCCCCCAGGTATTAATACATACTCTGGGTTAATTAATAAGTAAAAAGTGATTTTATTAAAGACAAAAAGTAGGATTTAAGTGGTTCCAAGTAATAACGGACAGAACAAAGCGAATTACCAAGCAAAATAAAGTAAAACACATAACTCTAAGCCTTTTATCGTAGGAAAGTGATTACAGATGAAGTCTCATCATCAGAGATGTTCCAGTAAGCTTCTTTTACAGACTAGTCTTCTTCTAGTCTGGGTCCAGCAATCACTCACACCCCTGTGATTACTGTTGCGACAAAGTTCCTGCTCTACCTTAGTGGGTCTTGCGCTTATTGACGGATTTGCTCGCCTTGGAGCTTCATGGCAGCCCTCAGCTTGGCCATTTTTCTGAACCCACAGTCCAGGTCAACTCCTCCTGTGTCTGACCAGGAGTTGGGAGGATTTGGGGGGAACCCGGGCCTGCCCTCTACTCCGGGTTCCAGCCCAGGGCCCTGTGGAATGCAGCTGTCTAGAGTGCCTCCTGGAACAGCTGTGCAACAGCTACAACTCCCTGAGCTACTTCTCCATGGCCTCCTCCCAACACCTTCTTTATCTTCACAATAGGACCTTCCTCCTGGTGTCTGATAATGCTTGTACACCTCAGTCCTCCAACAGTCCGCGCTCTCACTCTCAGCTCCTAGTGCCTCTTGCTACCAGCTCCTCACACGCACACCACAAACTGAAGTGAGCTCCTTTTTAAAACCCAGGTGCCCCGATTAGCCTGCCTTAATTGATTCTAGCAGCTTCTTGATTGGCTGCAGGTGTTCTAATCAGCTTGTCTGTCTTAATTGTCTCCAGAACGTTCCTGATTGTTCTGGAACCTTCCCTGTTGGGAAACGGAACGTCCTTTGCTTGCTCCTCAGCTACCTGCTTTCTATTCTTTTCTAAAGCCCCCTGGCCTGGATTTTTCTTACTTTTTGAACCTGCCTTAGTTTCCCCCTTCGACCAGGCCAGACGCTTTTTGTTTTTGTTTGATTTTTTGTTATTTTTTTCTTCTTGCTGTTTATGTGCTGGTCGGCCTCCAGCTTGCCGCCAGCACCCGCCCCCCCCCCACGCCTGCTTTCGGGCGCAGCTATTTGCCTCAGCTGAGCCCCCCGGAGGAGGGGGGGGAAGATTGCCGATTTTGCTATCCGGAGCGGGGAGTGGAAACCCCCAGACCCAGCCGTTTTGCTGGCAGCTCGGATTTTACTTCTTATCTTTACAACATTCTCAGCATGCTGGAAGCCTTGGAACACAGCCAACACAGCTGGAGAAGAAGATTTCAGAAGACAGGAGAAATAACCCCGGGAAGCTGCAAATCATCGTGAAGGGGTCCGTAAGACTGAGTAATTTTCTGAATTATACTCTCGTGGGGGGGAGTTTGACTGTGGTTTATTTGCGTTTGTGGCGGCACAGGGGGTGTGGTGCGGAGCCCCCCACAATCCATCAGTGCCCCTAACCCCCCCACCATTACTACAACTGTTACGGCCCCCCCCCCGCCATCCGTCCCTGCTGGCAACCTGCCATCTACCTTCGGATCCAGCTGTTCGCTTTGAACTTTGCCTTTTGGACCGGACATAACAGCCGACCAACCGAGACTCTTTGGACAAACGTGCGTGGGTCTGCATCCCCCCCCCCGGATTGCTTATCGCACAGCTTGCCCCTATTACCGGACCCCGATTTGTTCCCCCCGCCCCCAGTCCAACCCCTTCGGCATTCCCCCCCACCCTTGCCTTCAGCCCAGCAGAGAGGAGCGGTTACTTTGCTTACCCCTCCCTCCTCCTCCTTCCGGTGTCTCCCCGTCTCTCCCTGCTCACAATGGCGGGGAATGAGAGGGGCGGGGCCCCTCTAACAAAATCAGTTGTCCCTCCCCCACCTCCCCCCCTGCCCGACCCCCAAGGTCCCCCCCCACCACTATTGTTAAGATACTTGCCACCCCCCCCCGCTGGGGCACTGGCAGCAGGAGGCACTTGGGTGATTACTGCTGCTGCTGCACCCACCGCCCTCCCAGATTCTAGGAAACCCCCCCCCCAGCTGGCCAGAAGGGCCAGGGCGGGAAGAAAGGAAAGGGCCCCGCTAAAACCACTAGGCCCTTCATGGCAGGGGCTGCCCCCACCGCTGTGGCCTCGTCATCGACCGTGGCGCCCCTCCCTGCGTTTCCCTCCACCAGCTCTGCGATTGTCCCTCCCCCGGCCCCAGGACGTATGCCTGGGCAGTGACGGGCTCCCCCCGCCTGCCGCCTCGTCATCTCGCCCCCCCCCGCCCTCCACTACCATCACCAGCGGCCGGGGCCCTTTCCTCGCCTTGACCAGAAGGCACGATGTCGCTAAAAGACCTGCGCATTCGCCTCGTCCTCACCTCCGTTCCTCCCTTCTTACCCAATGTTGCCCTGTTACCCGCTCTCTCCACCCTGGGGAAACTTGTCTCTGTCATCAGCCCTCTCCCGTTGGGCTGCAAGGACCCCACCCTCCGTCACGTCCTTTCGTTCCGCCGGCAAATGCAGCTTCTACCGCCGGCGGGGGCGCGTGACGGAGAGGCGCTCGAGGGGTCTTTCCTAGTCCCCTACCAGGGAGCCCGCTATCGGGTCTTTTACTCCACCGGGGAGGCCCGGTGCTACCTCTGCCGCTCAGCGGGGCATGTCCGCAGAGACTGCCCTTTGGCCCGGGAGGGAGGGGCACCCGAGACCCCCGAGACCCGGCAGGACATCGGCCCCGTCGCTGCCGACGCCCCTGGCTGCCCGGCACCTGAAACCAACCCTCTTCCTACTCGACCCATCGCTGCTCCTGTCCGGGCCCAAGAGATACCTTTCCTACAACGCCCAGGCGAGCAAGGGAGTTCCACCCTTGCTATTACCAATCCGGCAGAGCCTATGGAGGAGGGTGTGACAAGGATATTACCGGGTACAGGAGAGGGCCCGCCCCAAGGAGAACCCCCCGCCCCCCATGCTGCCTCACCGGTACCCCCCCGAACCTCTGAACCATCGCCTCCGCCCCCCTACACGACCCCTGCTAACCAACCCCCAGACGATGCTATGGAGGGCTGGACCCTAGTCCAGGGGAAGCGAGGCAAGCAGAAGGCTCGAGCTCCACTGCATCCATCCGACGCGGAAGCCCCCTGGAAGGCCAGGAAAGGAGGCACTGATATTGAGCCTCCCGCTACGGCCACGAGTGAGATCCATCCGCTGGTGTCGGGAGGGGAAGACGGACTGGCATTGGAGGGCAGAGTCCCCCCTCCACGGGAGACCCTCCCCTCCGAGACTCCTGAGGACGCCCCTTCTGCCTGGATACCACCCAAACCTGAGGCGACCGTTGAGGCAGGCCCTAGAGGAGAGACCCCCGGGGTAGCAGGAGCTGGCCTCTCCTCCGTGTATGCGGAGATTGAGGCCCTAGATTTGACCCCGGTCACCCAGGGAGAGGATGATCTACTGCCGGCTGGCCTCGAGCTTGGCAACCTTACCCCAGTCCCCCTTTCCCCATGCTCCCTCCCCCAATTGCCTTCCCGGGCGAGCACCCTGCAGAAGGTGGTCCACCACCTGATGCCATGGCCGCCAAGACCACCACAGAGCCAGCGCCTAGCATTACTGGGAGCCCTCTCCCTTACCCCTTAACCCTTGACTCTGCTCAGGAGGCACTTTCCTTTAGCTGCTTGCCTCCTGAACCCCAGAGCCTTACCCCTGCCCCTGCCCCCACCCCTGTCCCTGCCCAAGTCCCCTCCTCTTGCAATGCTAATGCCGCCCCTGGGGTTATTTCCTTCCCGCCTTTCGCAGATTCCCCCCAGGGAGCAGTCTTTGCACTTTCTAGTCGCGACCCATTAGGAGATGCAATTTTTTCCCTGCCATCCCCCTCCACCCCAAGGCGTGAAATGAATTTAATAACCCCAGCCTGTCAGACGCCCCGTCGGTGGTCTGCACCCTGTCTACCCGCCTTAGCGGACCACGAGGCTATATTAAGAGCCCCACCAGGGAATACCCCAGAAATTGTAACCCCACCCCCCGATGAACTGTGGTATGCACTACGGAAGTTCCTAGAACACACCCGTGGCGCCCGCGATAGGGTACAGCTGGCTCTTCAGCTATGGGGGGACTCTGACCAAATCCTCCAGGCCACAAGGGCCCTTATACAGGAGGGCAGGGGGCAAGGAAGGCGCGGTGCTGCGGCCTACGAGCGAGCCCGCGGCTTCCGAAACGATCTACTCATCCACGGGATGGGTCATGGGTTGCTGCGCAACCCTCCGGGGGCCCTGAATACCCCCGCCAATACGAGGCCCCCACCCCCCCAGCCCTCCGCGTGACGCCTTTTATTATTGCGACCCTGAATACCAGGGGCTGTAGGATGGCTCTCCGCAGGTCCCAGGTGCTCTCTTACCTTCAGGAAGGGGGGTACTCTGTAGTTTTCCTGCAGGAGACCCATACGGACCCGACCGCCGAGGACAGGTGGCGGCTGGAGTGGGGGGACGAGGTATACTTTAGCCACTTCACGACTTGGCAAGCTGGAGTGGCGAACCTGTTCTCCCCCAACCTACGGCTGCCGCGAATGTTCTCCGAGGGACAGTTGAACATCACTCCCTAGTGGACGTCTGGCGTGACCATCACCCAGATGACACTTCCACGTTCACTTTTGTCCAGGTGGAGGCCCATCGGTCACACCACTCTCGGTTGGACCGTATTTACTTATCCCGTTTCCATCTTTCACAGGCCCACTCCTCCGCCATTTGGCCAGCCCCATTCTCCGACCATCATTTAGTCACCATAACGGTCTCCCTCCGTGCAGAGAGACCGGGGCCGGCCTATTGGCACTTTAACAACAGCCTGTTGGAGGACGAGAGCTTTGTGACATCCTTCCGGGAGTTTTGGCTGGCCTGGCGAGAGCAGTGGCGTGCCTTTCTCTCGGTGCGGCGATGGTGGGATCTCGGGAAGGTGCACGCCAAGCTCTTCTGCCAAAACTACACTCGGGGCACCAGCCGACGGCGAAATGCGGCGATAGAGCAGTTGGAACGGGAGGTCTTAGAGATGGAGAGGCGCCTGGCCGCCAACCCCGAGGACCCGTCCCTCTGCAGAGCGTGCCGGGAGAAGCGGGAGGAGCTCCAGGCCCTCGAGGACCACCGGGCCCGAGGTGCCTTCGTTTGGTCCCGCATCCGCCTCCTTCGGGACATGGACCACGGCTCCTGCTTCTTCTATGCCCTGGAGAAAACGAGGGGGGCCAAGAAACACGTCACCTGCCTTCTTGCGGAAGATGGCACCCCCCTCACGGATCCGGAGGAGATGTGTGGGAGGGCCCGTGACTTCTACACAAGCCTTTTCTCCCCGGATCCGACCAATCCTGGCGCTTGCGGGGTGCTCTAGTAGGAACTCCCCACGGTCAGCGTGGGCGACCGAGACCGACTAGAGCTGCCTCTCACCCTGGCCGAATTCTCGGAAGCCTACCGTCGCATGCCCACCAATAAATCTCCGGGCATGGACGGGCTGACCGTGGAGTTTTACCGCGCGTTCTGGGACATCCTCGGCCCAGACCTAGTCACTGTCTGAGCTGAGTCCTTGCAGAGCGGGGTCCTCCCTCTGTCGTGCAGGCGAGCGGTGCTCGCCTTGCTGCCGAAGAAGGGGGACCTCCGCGATTTACGAAACTGGCGTCCCGTCTCACTCCTTAGCACGGACTACAAAATCGTAGCGAAAGCAATCTCGCTGTGGCTAGGATCCGTGATGGCGGATGTGATCCATCCAGACCAGACCTATACTGTCCCGGGTCGCAGCATTTTTGACAACCTATTTCTAGTCCGAGACCTTTTGGAACTCGGGCGGAGAGATGGTCTGTCGTTCGCCCTCCTGTCTCTTGATCAGGAGAAGGCATTCGATAGAGTAGACCATGGGTACCTCCTGAGCACTCTGCAGGCGTTTGGATTCGGACCTCAGTTTGTGAGTTTTCTCCGGGTGCTGTACGCCTCCGCGGAGTGTTTGGTTAGGCTCAACTGGACCCTGACTGAACCGGTCAGCTTCGGGCGAGGAGTGCGGCAGGGGTGCCCCCTCTCGGGCCAGTTGTACGCTCTGGCGATCGAGCCTTTCCTCTGTCTCCTCCGCAGGAGGATGACAGGTTGGTGCTGTGGGAGCTGGAGCTGCGGCTGGCCCTGTCGGCTTACGCCGATTACGTACTCCTCGTAGTCCAGGACCCGGGCGACTTGGCGCGAGTGGAGGCATGCCAGGCCATCTATTCGGCAGCCTCCTCCGCCCGAGTCAACTGGGTCAAGAGCTCTGGCTTGGTGGTGGGGGACTGGCGGCAGGTGAGCTCCCTCCCACCCGCGCTTCAGACCATCTGGTGGAGTGCGGGTCCACTGCTCTATCTCGGCATTTACCTTTCCGCTACGCACCCTTCCCCGCCGGAGAACTGGCAAAATTTAGAGGGCGGGGTGATAGAGCGGATCCGGAAATGGATGAGGCTACTCCAATGTCTCTCCCTCTGAGGGAGAGCACTGGTGCTTAACCAACTAGTCCTGTCCACGCTCTGGTACCGGCTCAACACCCTGGTCCCGGCTCCAGGTTTCCTGACCCACCTCCGAAGATTGATTCTAGAGTTCTTCTGGTCAGGAATGCACTGGACCCCTGTTGGAATTTTTCATTTACCCCTGAAGGAAGGAGGGCAGGGCCTGAAGTGTCTGTACACTCAGGTCCGCGTTTTCCGCCTCCAGGCCCTGCAGAGGCTCTTTTATAGTGTAAGTAGTTCGGCGTGGAGCATACTGGCGCACGCCTTCCTGCGCCGCTTCCAAGGGCTCCGATACGACCGGCAGCTCTTTTATCTTTGTCCGAGAGGTTTTCCACGAGACCTCTCCGGGCTGCCGGTCTTCTACCAGGACCTCCTCCGGACCTGGAAACTGTTTGTAACGACCAGGTCCGTGGCAGCCACCGTGGGAGCAGATCTCCTCACGGAGCCCCTGCTGCACAATCCCCAACTCCGTGTGCAGGCGGCGGAGTCTCGCCCGGTGCGCCAGAGATTGGTCCTGGCGGAAGTCACGAGGGTCGGAGACCTCCTGGACTACGACCGGAGAGACTGGCTGGATCCCCTGACGCTCGCTCAGCGCATGGGGCTCTCCAGCCCTCGTACCCCCCGGCGCGTACTTCAGGAGGTGAAGGCTGCTTTGACCCCCGCTGCTCGGGCTTATGTCAACCGAGCCTTGCGCGAGGGCGCACCCCGCCCATCCTCTACCCCAAGCCCGTCGGACCTTTCCATTGGGCCCCTACCCTGCCGATCCCAACAAACCTCTCACCCTTTCACTGCAAGCCGGCTGCATGAACTGCAGCCGGTCAGTTTTCAAATAGCACCACGGAAATATTTATACACACTCATGCTTCACACCCTTCACGCCCACACCCTGGTGCCCCGCCCCGATACAAAGTGGCGGGACCTCCTGCCACCTTTGGAGGGTGAGCAACCTCGGTGGGCCAGCCTGTATTCCACCTTGGTCCCGAGGCCCATCGGGGACATCAGTTGGCGGCTCCTTCATGGAGCTGTGAGCACGGGCATGTTTCTGACACGGTTTACCCCCATTCCGGATACTTGCCCTTTTTGTAATGTGAGGGAAACCCTGGTGCACGTATATTTAGAGTGTGCCAGATTGCAGCCCCTTTTCCGGCTCCTCACAAATATTCTATTGCGCTTCTGGCTTCATTTCTCCCCTCACTTTTTTATCTATACACTTCCCATTTGTGGCCCCACAAAATCGCGGGATCTCCTGGTCAACCTCCTCCTAGCCTTGGCTAAAACAGCCATTTATAAAACCAGAGAGAGGAGGTTGGCCCATGAAGCGTCCTGCGATTGTAGGGCCTTTTTCCGATCCTCAGTACATTCACGTATCCAGGCGGAGTTCCTCTGGGCGGCGTCCGCCGACTCCCTTGACGCCTTCGAGGAGCTGTGGGCGCTGTCCGGGGCTCTCTGCTCAGTGACCCCATCCGGTTCCCTCCGTCTGACCCTTTGATTGAGGGGGAGAGCGAGAGACGTCAGCCCCAGCCGTTGCCGCTGTGGATACCATTATTACTGTCATCTAAGAAGGGTCCTATAATACATGGGTGTCTACCCCCCACCCGTAAACCGCCCACCCCGCAGCCGTGCCCATCTTGCCGGGCACTCTCAGGAGAGGGAGGATCGGTGACACTGGGTGCAGCACTAGGTAACTCGAGGGGGTGGAAGACCACGAGTGTCGAGGAAGCCCCCCCGCTCTGGGCCCAGGCTAGCCTGAACACTTCTCCCTCCTGAAAGCTGCTGTGTTATACCTTCTGTTTGCGCTGTTTTGTTGCATAGTTGTTTTGTTTCCTCTGGTAATTCTTGTAAGTGTTACAAATAAACTTCCTTTCTGTTTCAAAAAAAAAAAAAAACCTTCCCTGCTCCATTACCCAGGGAAAAGGGTCCTCCTTCGCTTGCTGCTACTCTATTTGCTTTCTATTCTCTCCTAAAGCCCCCTGGCCTGGATTTTCTTACTTTTTGACCCTGCTTAGTCCCCCCCCACCCCGACCGGGCCAGACGCTTTTTTTTGTTTTGTTTCTTTTTTTGCTGTTTTTTTGCTGCTGTTCGAGTGCTGGTCGGTTGCCAGCTTGGTGCCAGCTCCCCCCCCTCCCCACGCCTGCTCTCGGACACCGCTTTTGCTCCAGCTGAAACCCCCGGAGGAGGGGGGGAGGACTGCTGACCCGCTACCCGGAGGAGGGGAGTGGAAGCCCCCAGACCCAGCCGTTTTGCTGTTGTTTCTAAACCCGTACCAAGCTAGGAAGATTCTTCTTATCTCTGCAACATTCTTGGCCTGCAGAAAGCCTCATTACAAAGCCGGAAGAGAAGATAGCCGACAGAAAAAAATCACCCAGGGAAGCTACGAACCATCGTGGAGGGGGTCGTAAGACTGAGTAACTTTTAAATTGTACTCTCATGTGGGGGGAGTTTGACTGTGTTTTAATTGCGTTTGTGGGGGCACAGGGGGTGTGGCACGGAGCTGCCCCCGATCCATCGGTGCCCCCCCAACACTATTACAACCGTCACGGCCCCCCCCGCCGTCCGTCCCTGCTGGCAACTTGCCACCTGCCTTTGGATTCAGCTGTTTGCTTTGAATTTTGCCGTTCGGACCGGACACAACAGCCGACCAAACGAGACTCTTTGGACAAACGTGCGTGGGTCCACGTCCCCGTCCCCCCCCGGACTGTTTACCCCACAGTTTGCCCCTATTACCGGACCCCAATTCCTGTTTTCCTCCCCCGTCCAGTCCGACCCATTTGGCACCCCCCCCCGCCTGCAGCCCAGCAGAGAGGAGTGGTTAATCTGCTTCCCCCTCCCCCCGTCCTCCTTCTGGTGTCTCTCCATCTCTCCCTGCTCACAATGGCGGGGAATGAGAGGGGTGAGGCCCCTCTAACAACCTCAGCTGCCCCTCCCCCACCTACCCCCCTACCCAACCCTCAAGCCCTCCCCCCACCACTGCTGTCAAAACGTCTGCCATCGCCCCCACTGGGGCATCGGCAGCAGGCGGCACCCAGGTGATTACTGCCGCTGTAATGTCTACCGCCCCCGCAGATTCTAGGAAACACCCCCAAGTTGGCCGGAAAGGCCAGGGTGTGAAGAAAGGAAAGGGCCCCGCTAAAACCACCAGGCCCTCGCATGGCAGGGGCTGCCCCCACAGTTGTGGCCTCATCATCAACCATGGCGTCCCTCCCCCCTGTTCCCTCCACCAGCTCTGCGAGCGTCCCTTCCCCGGCCTCCGGGACGTATACCTGGGTGGTGGCACCCCCCCCCGCCTGCCACCTAGTCATCTCGCCCACCCACCATCTCCGCTACCATCAATAGCGGCCGGGGCCCCTTTCCCACCATGACCAGGAAGCACGGAGTCCGTTGCCTCCTGGTGCCCGCCTTGCCCCACGTGGAGACATACGTGCAGGCGTTGGCGAGGGTGGTAGGACCCACGGCTATCGTGGCGGCCTCCAAAATGTACGGGAAGGTCGTCTTTTTCTTAGCATCGGAGGCTGCCGCCCAGGAGGCGGTGGAGAAGGGCCTGGCGGTGGGGGGGGGGTCTTTGTCCCCCTGGAGCCGCTAGAGTACCTGGGCGTTCGCCTAGTCCTCACCTCCGTCCCTCCCTTTCTACCCAATGCCCCCCTGTTGCCTGCTCTCTCCACCCTGGGGAAACTTGTTTCTGTCATCAGCCCTCTCCCGTTGGGCTGCAAGGACCCCACCCTCCATCACGTCCTCTCGTTCCGCCAGCAAGTGCAGCTTCTACCGCCGCCGCCGGCGCGTGACGGAGAGGCGCTCGAGGGGTCTTTCCTAGTCCCCTACCAGGGAGCCCGCTATCGGGTCTTTTACTCCACAGGAGAAGCCCAGTGCTACCTCTGCTGCTCAGTGGGGCATGTCCGAAGAGACTGCCCTTTGGTCCAGGGGGTAGGGGCACCCGAGACCCAGCAGGACGTCGGCTCCATCGTTTCCGATGCCCCTGGCCGCCCGGCACCTGAAACCACCTCTCCTCCTGCTCGACCCACCGCTGCTCCCGTCTGGGCCCAAGAGACACCTCCCCTACAACGCCCAGACGAGCAAGGGAGTCCCACCCTTGCTATTAACAATCCAGCAGAGCCTATAGAGGAGGGTGCAGCAAAGCTATTATCGGGTATAGGAGAGGGCCCGCCCCGAGGAGAACTCCCCACCCCTCATGCTGCCTCACCGTTACCCCCCCCGAACCCCTGAACCATCGCCTCTGCCTCCCGACACGACCCCTGCTAATCAACCCCCAGACGACGCTATGGAGGGCTGGACCCTAGTCCAGGGGAAGCGAGGCAAGCGGAAGGCTCGAGCTCCACTGCACCCATCCGATGCGGAGGCCCCCCGGAAGACCAGGAAGGGAGGCACTGATACTGAGCCTTCCGCTATGCCCACGAGTCAGATCCATCCGCCGGTGTCAGGAGGGGAAGACAGAATGGCATTGGAAGGTAGAATCTCCCCTCCACGGGAGACCCTCCCCTCCGAGACCCCTGAGGAACCCCCTTCTACCCGGATACCACCTGAACCCCCTCGAACTCCGAAGCGACCGTCGAGGCGGGCCCCAGAGGAGGGGCCCCCGGGGTAGCAGAAGACGACCTCTCCTCCATGTATGAGGAGATTGAGGTCCTAGGTTTGACTCCGGTCACCCAGGGAGAGGATGATTTACTGCCGGCCGGCCTCGATCTGGGCAACCTCACCCCAGTTCCCCTTTCCCCATGCTCCCTCCCCCTAACCGCCTTCCTGGGCGGGCACCCTACAGAAGGTGGTCCACCACCTGATGCCATGGCTGCCAAATCCACCACAGAGCCTGCGCCTAGCATCACTGGGAGCCCCCTCCCCCACCTCCAACCCTCGAATCTGCTCAGGAGACACCACCTTTCAGCTTCTTGCCTCCCGAAGCCCAGAGCCTTGCCTCTGCCCCCACCCCCACCCCTGTCCCTGCCCAATCCACCTCCTCCTGCAATGCTATTGCCACCCCTGGGATTATTTCTTTTCCGTTTTTTGCGGATTCCCCCCAGGGAGCAGCCTTTGCATTTTCCTGCCACGACCCATTAGAAGCTGCAATTTTCCCTCTGCCATCCCCTTCTACCCCAAGGCGTGAGATGGACCTAATAACTTTAGCCTGTCAGATGCCCCGTTGGTGGTCCGCACCCTGCCTGCCCGCCTCAGCGGACCACGAGGCTGCACCAAGAGCCCCACCAGAGAACAACCCAGAAATTGCAACCCCACCCCCGCATGACCTGCAAAATGCATTGCGGAAGTTTTTAGAAAACATCCGAGGCGCCCGCAACAGGGTACAGCTGGCTCTCCAGCTATGGGGGGACTTTGATCAAATCCTCCAGGCCACAAGGGCCCTTACAGAGGAGGGTAGAGGGAAAGGAAGGCGTGGTGCTGCGGCCTACGGGAGGGCCCACGGCTTCCGTAATGATTTACTCACTTACGGGATGGGTCACGGATTGTTGCGTGACCCGTCGGGGGCCGCGAACCCCCCCGCCAATAAGGAACCCCCACCCCCCCAGCCCTCCACATGACGCCTCTCATTATCACAACCTTGAACACCAGGGGCTGTAGGATGGCTCTCCGCAGGTCCCAGGTGCTCTCTTACCTTCGGGAACGGGGGTACTCTGTAGTTTTCCTGCAGGAGACCCATACGGATCCGACCGCCAAGGACAGCTGGTGGCTGGAGTGGGGGGACGGGGTCTACTTTAGCCACTTCATGATGTGGCAAGCTGGAGTGGCGACCCTGTTCTCCCCCAGCCTACGGCCCGAGATGCTAGGGGTCACTGAGGCCGTGCCAGGCCACCTGCTGCATCTCCGAGTCCGTATGGAGGGGCTCGTGGTCAACATTGTTAATATCTATGCCCCGACTACGAGCCTGAAACAGCCACAATTCTATCAACGGGTGTCGGACTTCCTCGGCACCCTAGATTCTCACGAGTGCCTAGTCCTGGGAGCGGACTTTAACACCACCCTCGAGGAACGGGACCGCTCCGGGGCCATGCTGAGCCCGGCCGCTGCGAACATTCTCCGAGAAATAGTTGAATATCACTTCCTAGTAGACGTCTGGAGTGACCACCACCCAGATGACACTTCCACGTTCACCTTTGTTCGGGTGGAGGCCCATCGGTCACACCACTCTTGATTGGACCATATTTATCTATCCCGTTTCCATCTTTCACAGGCCCACTCCTCCAACATTCGGCCGGCCCCATTTTCCGACCATCATCTAGCCACCGTAACAGCCTCCCTCCATGCAGAGAGGCTGGGGCCGGCCTATTGGCACTTTAACAACAGCCTGTTGGAGGATGAGGGCTTCGTGACGTCCTTCCGGGAGTTTTGGCTGGCCTGGCGAGAGCAGCGGCGTGCCTTTCCCTTGGCACGGCGATGGTGGGATCTAGGGAAGGTGCACGCCAAGCTCTTCTGCTGTGACTACACCCGGGGCACCAGCCGACGGAGAAATGCAGTGATAGAGCAGTTGGAACGGGAGGTCTTAGAGATGGAGAGGTGTCTGGCCGCCAGCCCCAAGGACCCGTTCCTCTGCGGAGCGTGCCGGAAGAAGCGGGAGGAGCTCCAGGCCCTCGAGGACCACCGGGCCCGAGGTGCCTTCGTTCGGTCCCGCATCCGCCTCCTTCGGGAGATAGACCGCGGCTCCTGCTTCTTCTATGCCCTGGAGAAAATGAGGGGGGCCAAGAAACACGTCACCTGCCTTCTAGCAGAAGACGGCGCACCCCTCACGGATCCGGTGGAGATGTGTGGGAGGGCCCGTGACTTCTACACAAGCCTTTTCTCCCCGGATCTGACCGATCCTGGCACTTGCAAGGTGCTCTGGTAGGAAGTCCCCACGGTCAGCGTGGGCGACCGAGACCGGCTAGAGCTGCCTCTCACCCTGGCCAAGTTCTCGGAAGCCCTCCGTCACATGCCCACCAATAAATCTCCAGGCATGGACGGGCTGACCGTGGAGTTTTACCGCACGTTCTGGGACATCCTTGGCCCAGACCTAGCCACTGTCTGGGCTGAGTCTTTGCAGGGCGGGGTCCTCTCTCTTTCATGCAGGCAAGCAGTGCTCGCCTTGTTGCCGAAGAAGGGGGACCTCCGCGATTTACGAAACTGGCGTCCCATCTCACTCCTTAGCACGGACTACAAAATCGTAGCGAAAGCAATCTCGCTGCGGCTAGGGTCCGTGATGGCAGACGTGATCCACCCAGACCAGACCTATACTGTCCCGGGTCGCAGCATTTTTGACAACCTATTTCTAGTCCGAGACCTTTTGGAACTCGGGCGTAGAGATGGTCTGTCGTTCGCCCTCCTGTCTCTCGATCAGGAGAAGGCATTCGATAGAGTAGACCATGGGTACCTCCTGAGCACTCTGCAGGCGTTTGGATTCGGACCTCAGTTTGTGAGTTTTCTCCGGGTGCTGTACGCCTCCGCAGAGTGTTTGGTTAGGCTCAACTGGACACTGACCGAGCCGGTCAGCTTTGGGCGAGGAGTACGGCAGGGGTGCCCCCTCTCGGGCCTGCTGTACGCTCTGGCGATCGAGCCTTTCCTCTGTCTCCTCCGCAGGAGGTTGACAGGGTTGGTGCTGTGGGAGCCAGAGCTGCGGCTGGTCCTGTCGGCGTACGCCGATGACGTGCTCCTCGTGGTCCAGGACCCGGGCGACTTGGCACGTGTGGAGGCTTGCCAGGCCATCTATTCGGCAGTCTCCTCCGCCCGAGTCAACTGGGTCAAGAGCTCTGGCTTGGTGGTGGGGGACTGGCGGCAGGTGAGCTCCCTCCCACCCGCGCTTCAGACCATCCGGTGGAGTGCGGGTCCACTGCTCTACCTAGGCATTTACCTTTCTGCCACGCACCCTTCCCCGCCGGAGAACTGGCAAAATTTAGAGGGTGGGGTGATAGAGCAGCTCCGGAAATGGACGAGGCTACTCCGATGTCTCTCCCTCCGAGGGAGAGCACTGGTGCTTAACCAACTAGTCCTGTCCACGCTCTGGTACCGGCTCAACACCCTGGTCCCGGCCCCGGGTTTCCTGAGCAACGTCCGGACATCGATTCTAGAGTTCTTTTGGTCAGGAATGCACTGGGCCCCTGCTGGGGTTCTTCATCTACCCCTGAAGGAAGGAGGGCAGGGCCTGAAGTGTCTGCACACTCAGGTCCGTGTCTTCCGCCTTCAGACCCTGCAGAGGCTCTTTTATAGTGCAGGTAGTTCGACGTGGAGCATATTGGCGCACACCTTCCTGCGCCGCTTCCAAGGGCTCCGATACGACCGACAGCGATTTTATCTCTGTCCGAGAGGTTTTACGCAAGACCCCTCCGGGCTGCCGGTCTTCTACCAGGACCTCCTCCGGACCTGGAAACTGTTTTAAACGACTAGGTCCATGGCGGCCACTGTGGGAGCAGATCTCCTCACGGAGCCCCTGCTACACAACCCCCAGCTCCGTGTGCAGGTGGCGGAGTCCCGCTCGGTGCGCCAGAGTTTGGTCCTGGCGGAAGTGACGAGAGTCGGAGACCTCCTGGACTACAACCTGGGAGACTGGCTGGATCCCCTGACGCTCGCTCGGTGCATGGGGCTCTCCAGACCTCGTACCCCCTGGCGCGTACTTCAGGAGGTGAAGGCCGCCTTGACGCCCGCTGCTCGGGCTTATCTCAACCGAGCCCTGCGCGAGAGCGCACCCCGCCCACCCTCTACCCCAGGCCCGCCGGACCTTTCAATTGGGTCCCTACCCCATAGATCCCAACAAACCCCTCACCCTTTCACTGCAAGCCGGCTGCATGAACTGCAGCCGGGTCAGCTTCCAAATCGCGCCACGGAAATATTTATACACACTCACGCTTCACACCCTTCACGCCCACACCCTGGTGTCCCACCCCGATACAAAGTGGTGGGACCTCCTGCCACCTTTGGAGGGTGAGCAAGCTCGGTGGGCCAGCCTGTATTCCACCTTGGTCCTGAGGCCCATCGGGGACATTAGTTGGCGGCTCCTTCACGGAGCTGTGAGCACGGGTGTGTTTTTGACACGGTTCACCCCCATCCCGGATACTTGCCCTTCTTGCAACGTGAGGGAAACCCTGGCGCACGTATATTTAGAGTGTGCCAGATTGCAGCCCCTTTTCCAGCTCCTCATGAATATTTTATTACGCTTTTGGCTCCACTTTTCCCCTCACCTTTTTATCTACACACTCCCCATCCGTGGCCCCACAAAATCGCAAGATCTCCTGGTTAGCCTCCTCCTAGCCCTAGCTAAAACAGCCATTTATAAAACCAGAGAGGGGAGGTTGGCTAATGAAGCGTCCTGCGATTGTAGGGCCGTTTTCCGATCCTCAGTACATTCACGTATCCGGGCGGAGTGCCTCTGGGCGGCGTCCACCGACTCCCTTGATGCCTTCGAGGAGTGGTTGGCGCTGTCCGAGGTTCTCTGCTCAGTGACCCCATCCGGTTCCCTCCGTCTGACCCTTTGATTGAGGGGAAGAGCGAGAGACCCCAGCCGTTGCCGCTGTGGATACCATCATCACTGTTACCTAGGAGGGGTCCTATAACACGTGGGTGTAATCCCTCCCACCCCAAACCGCCCACCCCACAGCAATGCCCATCTTGTCAGGCACTCTCAGGAGAGGAATAATCGGTGACACTGGGCGTGGCACTAGGTAACTCGAGGGGGTGGAAGACCACGAGTGTCGAGGAAGCCCCCTCGCTCTAGGCCACCAGGTAACTCAGGAGGGTGAAAGACCACAAGTGTCGAGGAAGCCCCCTCGCTCTGGGCCCAGGCTAGCCTGAACACTTCTCCCTCCTGAAGGCTGCTGTGTTATACCTTCTGTTTGCTTTTGTTTTGTTGCATAGTTTTGCTTTATCCTCTTTGGTGATTCTTTGTAAGTGTTACGTAAATAAAATTCTTTTCTGCTTAAAAAAAAAAATTACTCTCCTATAGCCATCTGGCCTGACCCTGTCACACTGTCCTTTGTTTCAGTTTCTTTCAGGTATCCTTTGGGGTGGAGAGGCTATGTGTTAAGCCAGTTGAAGACAAAATGGAGGGGTCTTGCAGGGGCTTAAATAGACTTTTTCTTGCAGGTGGAGACCCCCTTCTCTCTCCTAGCCAGAATCCAGCTCCAAGATGGAGTTTTGGGGTCACATGGGCAAGTCACATGTCCATGCATGACTGAGTTCCTTACCAGCAAGGCCACATTCCCAGGAAAGCTCAGATGTGGAATGGCATCTCCAAGTTCATTGTTAGCTTAAGTGTTTCTTGATTGGGCACTTACTGAGAATAGTCTTTTCTCAGGAAGCTGACCAACTGCTTCACTGAGGCTACTTAAAATTAACAAGTACATAGCCAATATTCATAACTTCAAATACAAAAATGATATATGCATATAAATAGGATGAATATATCTAGTGGATCATAACCTTTGCAGAGCTATATTACATGGCATATCTAGCATAAACATATTCCAGTTATGTCATATTTACTTTCATAAGCATATTTCCATAAAGCATTATGGGGTGCAACGTCACAACAGTGTCATCTGAAAGTGAGAACAGGCATTCTCATGGCACTATTGTAGCCAGCATCACAAGATATTTATGTGCCAGATGCACTAAAGATTCATATGTCCTTTCATGCTTCAACCACTATTCCAGAGGATATGCATCCATGCTGATGACGGGTTCTGCTTGATAACATTCCAAAGCAGTGCAGACCAATGCATGTTCATTTTCATTATCTGAGTCAGATGCCACCAGCAGAAAGTTGATTTTCCTTTTTGGTGGTTCGGGTTCTGTAGTTTCTGCATCGGAGTGTTGCTCTTTAAAGACTTCTGAAAGTATGCTGTACACCTTGTCCCTCTCAGATTTTGGAAGGCACTTCAGATTCTTAAACCTTGGATCAAGTGCTATAGCTATCTTTAGAATTCTTACATTGGTACCTTCTTTGGATTTTGTCAAATCTGCAGTGCGCATGTTCTTAAAACAAACAACATGTGCTGGGTCATCATCCAAGACTGCTATAACATGAAATATATGGCAGAATATGCGTAAAACAGAGCAGGAGACATACAGTTCTCCCCCCAAGGAGTTCAGTCACAAATTTGATTAACACATTACATTTTTAATGAGCGTCATCAGCATGGAAGCATGTCCTCTGGAATGGTGGCCGAAGCATGAAGGGGCATACGAATGTTTAGCATATCTGGCACGTAAATACCTTGCAATGCCGGCGACAAAAGTGCCATGCAAATGCATGTTCTCAATTTCTATTGACATTGTAAATAAGAAGAGAGCAGCATTATCTCCTGTGAATGTAAACAAACTTGTTTGTCTTAGTGATTGGCTGAAGAAGAGGTAGGACTGAGTGGACTTGTAGGCTCTGAAGTTTTACATTGTTTTGTTTTTGTGTGCAGTTATGTAATAAAAAAAATCTACATTTGTAAGTTGCATTTTCACGATAAAGAGATTGCACTACAGTACTTGTATGAGGTGAACTGAAAAATACTATTTCTTTTATTTATCATTTTTACAGTGCAAATATTTGTAATCAAAAATATACACTTTGATTTCAATTACAACATAGAATATAATATATATGAAAAAGTAGAAAAACATCCAAAATATTTAATAAATATGAATTATTGGTATTTTATTGTTTAACAATGTGATTAAAAGTGCAATTAATCACAATTAATTTTTTTATCACAATAAATTTTTTGAGTTCATCATGTGAGTTAACTGCGATTAATCGACAGCCCTACCTGTAACCTTTAGATGCTTACACTTTAGATGCTAATCGACACTCTCCCAATTTAGCAAGGCTACTCCTTTTTATAAACCATTATAATACTAATTTATATTAAACCTATCTATTACCATATTCACATTTCTACCACCTCTTCATTGGTTGTTTACATTATACATTATTCAAATTAACATCTACACCAACGTCCTTCCTATACTATCAGTATAAATAGCATGGTAATAAAACATCCAAAATTCTCAAAAACATTCATTAAAAATCCTACTAAAACCACTTATAACCTAAACAACCTCAACATAACCCTAGGTCCCGTCCTTGCTATCTTGTTTTCTCATCTTACTGTCCCCAACTTTTACTTACACTAAAAAGCTCCATTTCCCATACTCCTCTATACTGAGGCTAACTTTGGCCAAAACCTATTTTCTATTAACTCTTTAATATATTTCTGCTTAACATAACCAAACAACCTTCCTATAAGCTACAGTGATGATGGGAAACATCCACTCCCCAAGCAGCAGAGCAGCTGCTCCATGGAGCCTGCTTCAACTCAGTGTCTGCTGTAGACTCCATGTGCCATTACACATTCCCTCTGTAAGGGAAGAAAGGACAAGAGGACCCATGCAATAGCAAATCCTCCAGTCATATCCCAATCAATAACTCAGGCTACCCATGTTCCACTTCTTCCTGCCCCTGTGTGCTGCTATACAGGATGCTTGCCCAGAGAGGGTCACTCTGCATTCAGTTCTCTGCCCTTGCACAGTAGAACAACATTAGTTCCACTGCCAATGGGCCTCTGGAGCTGCAGAGAAGCAGGCTCTTTGCCCCAAAAGCACAAACCCTGAGAAACAGGGGGCCTGATCCTGTAAAAACCTCTGTGTGCAAAACTCCTATTGACATAGAGTTTGCAGGACCAGGGGCGGCTCTACCAATTTTGCCGCCCCAAGCAGTCGCTGCCGAATTGCCGCCATGCCCGGAAGAGCGGTGGAGCTGGTGCCCAGAAGAGCAGCGGAGCTGCTGCCGAATTGCTGCTGCGGGACACTGACTGCCGCCCCATTCTCAATGCCACCTCAAGCACCTGCTTGGAAAGCTGGTGCCTGGAGCTGGCCCTGTGCAGGACCAAGCCCTGTATCTAGATGCTTCTATTAAAGATGTACAAAAAGGGGTCATTTCAGAGACTTGGAAAATGTCTGAAAGAGGACACCCTTCATTCTCTTCTCAGCAGAAATCTTACTGATAACAACATAGGCAGGTCTTCTTAAACACCAGTTTTCAGGTGGACATAATCTTTGGGCTGCATGGCTCTTCTCTTCCTTTACCTGGCTCTGCTTTAAAATGGAGCCCTGCTGTATCTTTGGGTTGTCCTCTTGTGAAGACTACCTCAGTTATTGTACTAGTCTGCATTAGGATGCTGGGTGAGTCACAAAGCATCCTTGACATGTCCTATTGATTATGAATTGAGGTTTATAAAACCATTAAAAAGAGCATCTATTATGTAAAATTGACCCTTTTTCACAGTCTCATGGGAGTCTTGGATGGTCACAGAATCCCTGAATAGGCAAGACTTTACTCACCCTTAGAATCAGGATCAACCTTTTGCCTGCTAGTTCTTAGGTTCTAGTGCAGTTTTAGAGCTCCATCAGCTGTGGATTCAATACTGGCTGGATAGGGCCCTAAATACGAATTTCCAAGACAGTGAGAAGTGCACCTAAGAATTAAAGGTTTTATAACACAGTAGTTTTCTACAATACAGGAGATATTAATTGGTTGACATAACCATAAAAACCTTCCTTACAGGATGTGTATGTGTTCATAACACAAAACAGTAACGTATGAATAAGCAAATGATATTCAATCACGAGCACTGCAATTAACCATCTGTTCACATTTTCTAATGTTGTGTTGTTGCTGAACAATTTAAAATGGCGGTTTAACAGATGGCTGTTTTATTCATAGACACGTTTTATGATATTCCAAACATGTAAAGCATATTTAAAATTAAATCTGAATGTTCAATTATTCTAAGAATGTCTTTTAAAAGTACAGGTGATTGTCCCTGATTAGGTGTACTGCTTTGCATATTAAAGTACATATTTAATAATACTGCATTAGGTTCCTGCATTATTTAACATACATTTTATGATTATATCATTTTTTCACTTTCCTTTTTAAGTGAGTTCATTTTGCCCTTTGCTTAGCTGAATTCTAATGAGATAATATTTTAACATGTTGGTAATTGTTTTGTTTTCTCTTTTATAAAAACAAAAAAGAGGCATTGCATCTTTTCCCAGAGACATAGGAATTGTAAAAATGAAACAGACCAATGATCCATCCAGTCCATTATTTTGTCTGGCAGTGGCAAATGCTTGTGAATCAGGGAAATATTTTGTTAAAAAGCAGGATTTGGTAACTAATATACCATATCCACTCCTCAAGGACCTCTCCTTGACCATCACCTTTACACTTTATTCCTAGACAACTTCATCCAGTCATTACAGTGACTGTGCTGATGACTCACAGAACTACTTATCCACCCCTAATATTTTCTTCTCTTCAAAAACGCCCTCTGAGTATCTCTTTGACATCTCTTCCTGGATGTCCCACCTACAATTCATACTCAACATGTTAAAACCTGGAATAATCTTTTCTCCCAAACCCCTGGTGCAACCACATGAAAAAGGTTGAGTTGGGTTGGGCTGGCAGAGAGGGAGGGAGAGGAATGAGAATAGGCAGGATAGTAAAATGTTGGTGGAGAGATGTCATTCATTCCCCTCAGTGGTTGCACTTCCCCTACCTTCTCCATTAACTGCCGACAACTCCACTTTTCTCACTGTCCCACAGCTTCACCACCTATCAGTTTGTTTTTTATCATTCTTTATTATTTGTGTGACGGTAGTGCCTAGAGACCTCAACCAAGATCAAGGGCCCATTGTGCTAGGCACTGTACAGACACAGTAAGAGACAATCCCCGCCAATAACAGTTTACAGTCCTAATAGAAGAGACAGATAAAGGAAGTATTATTTCCATTTAACAGATAGGGAGCTGAGGCACAGAGAGATTAAATGACTTACTTAAGGTCTGCAGCAGAGATAGGAATTGAACACAAATCTCCTGAGTCCCAGGCTGCTGTCTTAAATACAGGAACATCCTTCCTCTCTTCAACTCTTCTTCCTTCAACCCTGCCACACTGATGCTGTTACTAAAATCTACCACAACATCTCCAAAATCTGTCCCTTCTTCTCTGCTTTAATTTTCTCCTTTCTGCTTTTTCTCTCATTTTTTGGCTCCCATACCTGTTTCCCACTCACCAGAAGGCCGCATGCTGCTTGGGGTGGAGGATGTGTCATGTAATATTCTCCACCCCTTCTGCTCTTTTCCTTTCCCCTCCTCCCATCACCCAGCATGCTGAAAAACACAGATAAACTCCGAAGCATGATGATCAATAGTCTTTGCAATTTTATTTTAATTAGTGTAACTGCACGTTTATCCTAGACAGATAAATAAGTACTCCTTTAAAAATCTTACTAAACTATTTGTCTAAAGATATACTGTAGCAATGAATTCTATGTTATATACACACACACACACACACACACACACACCCCAACTAAACATATAATTCCTTTTATCCATGTCAGATTTTCTGCCTTTGATTGATTGATTGCCTTTTTGTACTTGCATTATGGGAAAGGTAAAATAGGAATACCCAATTAGTCTTCTTTACACATGATTCTATATACCTCAGTCATATTTATTTCTTCCTCTTCTGATATTAAGAAAACAATTGTCTGATTTCTACTTTGAGGTTTTTATTTTTCAAGCTAGTTCTAAAAATTGAGTTCTCTACTGAATGTTTTTTGGGTACAAAAGGGAAAGAGAAAGAAAATCAGAACTTTATAGAAAGGGATACTGATATATTATTGTTCCATTATATTGACTACAATAGCCTTGCAGTATCTATTTTCCCTTTTCACTCCTTTTGTTTCACCACTTGTTTCTAATTGTTTTTAGCTTATTTTCTCTCTCCTTCAATATTTGACTCTTTTTTGGTTTTAATAGTTCATATTCTTTCATTTGTACTATAGTTTCTTCTTTCTTGAGCATGTGTCAGACTATACCTTCATTTCTATTTGGTCTCTTTTATTCAGCCTCCAATAACAATAACTTGTTTTATATCACCATCTTGAATGATCCCAGTGTATTATACAGACTGCTGCATATACATGGATCAGTCATCAGTACTGAAATGCACCCCCCCCCATGGGGTTAAATATTAATGCCATTCTGCGTCAATAACTTGACATGACAATTTTCTGGAGGATAAGTAAACAGAAGTTTGCAAATTGAAGTTACAGGGGAAATTTTAGGTAGCCAGAAAGTAGTTATCCATTGCCTTGATTATTTTTGGCTCTTTGGCCTCTGTTTTTGTGTCTTCTCTGTGTTTTGCTCACTCTTTGATTTTGGTCTCTTTCTGCCTCAGCCTTTTAAAAGACATTGATTTTTTTGTCCTTGCATGTATTATTCCCCCCACCCACCCCTGCCCACACACGCACAGACTGATACTCTCAGCTTCCCCACTTTTGTATTGTCAGATTTCCCCTCTCTTTCTGTATCTTTTTATATAACCATTTTATCATTTTCCAGATAAAGGAGACATCACTTGTAGAGGACACTTCTGCTCAGTACACAAATTCTGAAGTCTTAATTCATATTTTACTCAAAAAAATCCTATTGAAGTCAACAAACTAAGCACTGAGATGAGTTATTTTTTGCCTGAGTAATGACTGAATTAAACCTAAGTAAAGACTACATGATTTGGCCCACAGAACCAGATTTTTAAACGTATTGAGGCCCCTAAAGATGCAGAGGTGCTTAGTGGGATTTTCAAAAATGTCTAGGAGGTAAGCTCCCTTTGAAATCATAGTGACTAACAGCCACAGGCTGGGTTTCTTTTTTAGAACATGGTTTGAATTATTTGAATTAGATTAAGATTTTAATACTGGAGAAATATTTTATTTGTACTTGAGGACCACCATTAGTGATGCATCTGCTTACTCTTTCTATGTAGCTGAGATAGCCCTGTCCACAAGTTGCCTCTCCTTGTGGCAAAGCATCGTGCTGGAGGCTCTCTGCCTCAGTTTACCCAACAAGTATTTTCTACCTGCTCTGGTGGTTTATGTGGCTCAGCCACCCATAAGGTCACCACAAAAATTCAATCCCAGCCCAAACTAACAGGCAAAAACAATAACCACCACCAAAGAAATTCCTCCCACCCCCCATACTCTAAGTAGAGGAGTCTTTGCTCCAGCTGGTCTTAATTATCGGCATTTCTGAGGTCATTCATCCTTTTGGTTTAGCTCTCCACCCCCCTCTTGTCAGGATACTATTTGCCATAGCTTGACTTAAGACAACCAGCAATGCTTGTGTACATCCAAATAGTCCCCTATCAAGGTCTACCTTCCCTTTAGAGAGGCTTGAACAGGCAGCAATCCTACTCAACATTGGACTCCAACCCACCTTTTCTCCCCAATGGAAGCTGTTCCTCTTCACTGCTTCCTAACCAGCCTCCTACTGACTGAATTCTCCTCTTTGGAGTCCCACCCTTCCTGCCTAACATCCACTACAGAAGGAGGAGGGATAATTAGGCTCACAGCAGTACCTTCAGATTTTCAGTACCTTCAGACCTATCTATCAGAGTCCCTGAGAGCAAAATTTAGGTTTTTTTCTCATCTTCTATCATTTATTTCTTATTAAATGCTGAGAAGTGAGAGTACCATTTGGCTAGATAGTTGCCCTTTGATATCCTTTTCCCTTCTTTGTCAAGTCTATTTGCTTCCTTTATTATGAGATGAAAAATCCATTGTTTTTACTTATAGAATTTCTCAGTTACTTTATGAGACCTGGTAAAAGTTTATGAAGTTGTAAATATATGGGATTTAAAGATTTTTATTATAAAGTACTTTCTGAAAATATGTATTTGTAACCAGAATGGATATTTGTACAAGGTACTTTTTATTTTTTATGACTGTTAGAAGATAAAAGTATTTTCAATACTGTGGTGATTTTATAAACTTGTAACAGCATGCATTTTTGGAAAATGGGCATCAAGAAAAGAACACATGGACTACTTTTTACAAACACAATCCCTGCAGACCACTCTGATAAAATAAATGAACCACTGGTCTAAGAGGTTGGGAGTTCTCTTGCCAACTATGCAACCTCCAGTCTCCAAGGATCATCAACAACATTTATCTAGAAAATCTTGCTTGGCCCATACTCTTTTTCAAAATGTACCTCTTCCCTTATACATTGATACATACTCACTCTCACTCTCTCAAATATAAGCAGCATTTTGCTGTTGATTGCATCCCATTCCTCTCATCTCAGGTCATCCCAGAAGCTGTAGGAAGATTATGGTAATGCTGTATTGTAGGGAATGTAACTGTATATTTGTTTTTAATAAATGGGAGTGAGGAAGAACATGGGATGTAACTCTTAAACCAAAGAGAGAATGGGGGAAGGAGGAAAGAAATGAAATGTACTGTTGACTCTTCATTTTGAAGGTGCATGGACACACAATTTTTTTCCATTTTCTTTCCCAGGAAGGGTGTGGGGATAGGGGGTATTAGTCTCTGAAGCAGAGCTATCAAGCAAGGCCAAGTCTGTCATATACAATAGGTAGTTCAGGTAGGTGAGATGCCTCTAAAAGACAGCAAAGTACTGGAAGGTAGCAAAATATGTAAAGTCTGTTCATTGATTGGGTGATTGCCTGACTCTCTCTCTCTCTCTGAGGGAGAGAGAGTATATGGTTTAGCAAGAAACCTGGTTTCAGGTTTAAAGATGAATTTATGACTGATACAACTCTCTCTCTGTCTCCCGGGGAAGAGGATGGGCACTTTCCAGTCACTCCAGTGTATATGTAGAGCAGAAAAGGAAACTGCAGGCAGTAGTAAATATCAAGGCACAAGGACATTTTTTTGTTAACAGATAAATCTGAATAGATATCATTTACCCATGCCCTGCTCCTATTTTTTTAAAATCCCCAGTAACAGCCCAAAATGCTTCAGCATGCAATTGTTAGTGAACTGTTTTGTGGCAATAGCTGTATAATACTGTAGTCTTTATTTACAAGGTCTAAATCCTGCAGTGGGATGTGGCAGTCTCATGAAAGGAGATGTGAGTGTTGTGGTGGCATAGTTTAAGGTGGAAAAGGTGTATTAAAGACAGTTCATAGGTGTGGCAGTGTCCGGGGATGGGGGAGAAGTGTGCTGGAGGGTGATGGTGTTCAAGAGAGGGAATGTGTAGGTGTGTGCAATGGTGATCGGATTGTGTCCATGAGGTGAAGATGACTGTGTTGGAAGGGGGCAAGTGACTGTGTCTCTTTGTGGGACAGTGCTGGGGGCAGGGAGGGGGAGGACTGTTTGTCTGTCTGCTTGGGAAAGACAGATAGTGTTGGAAGGGGGGCTGATTATTTCTGAGGGAGAAGTAATGGTGTTGCAATGGATGATTTGGGGGGGGGATAATTTTTGAAGGGGGCAAGCATGTATGTGTGAGGAGTTTTAAGAGGAACAGGTGATTGTCTAGGGAAGGAAGGTGAGTATGTTGGAAAGGGGGAGCAGCTGTTTGTGTATTAGGTGGGGAAGTGACAGACTGTTGCAAAAGGCAAGTGACAATGTTTTGGGGACAGGTGACTGGGGCCATAGGGGAAGATCACTGTGTGGAAGCAGGCAGGTGACTGTGTGCACGGAAGGTGATGGTGTTGGAAGCGAATGTTTGAATATGAACATTTTTCCAGTGGGGGGAGGTGACAGTGTCCTTGGTGTGTGTGGTAGTGGGGTATGTGCGTAGGTGTGTGCAGAGGGGTAGGGCTGCCACCTGTCCAGGTTTTCCCAGGATCACCCCCTGGCTGAGGCAGCTGTCCTGGGCAATCTGAAGGGGGCTCAGTGACCCGCGCCAGCTGTCCAGTTGTGTGGGCTCAGGATCATGTCAGATGGACCTCAGAGGTGGCTGCCCTGGTGTGTGTGGGGGGGCGGGTTGACTGTGACCCTGCTACGCGATGGTGACAGTGCCTCGGTGGGGGAAGGGGCACAGGGGTGACACCCCCCCCCCGGGAGTGAGGGCGGGGGCGGGGGGAGGCGTCTCGGTGTCTGTGCCGCGTGGCGGTTGCAGTGACTGTCTCGCGCTCGCGGCCCCGCCCGGCTCGCGCCGGGTAACGGTCTCTCGCTCTCGCTCGCTCGCTGGCTGGCTCCGTTCGGAGGCGGCTGTTTGCGTCTGGAGCCGGACCGGCGCGAGCCGCCCGGACAGCTGGACCCGCGCCCCGCTCCCCCCCCCCCCGGTCCCGGACCCGCCGCCCCCGCCCCGGTCACCTTCCCGGCTGCTCTGAGGGCGCAGAGCGGGGTCCCCGCCCCCGGGTCCGGCTCGGGCCAGCGGGTGTCCCGGGCGGGAGGGCCGGGCCGGCGCGGGGGATGAGCTGCGGCGGGGCGAGCAGCATCCCCGGCCCCGGCAAGCCGCAGCGAGACCCCGCAGCCGCCGCCGCAGCCCAGCTGGAGCTGCCTGGCGCGGAGGAGAGCGCGGGGCTGCGGCGGCTGCAGCCCCAGGCGGAGCCGGCGGCCGACGACCCCACCGGGGCGGGGCAGAGCAGCGGCTCCGGCGGGACGCCCCCGGGCCCCTCCGAGGGGAGAAGGGGCGGCTCGGAGAGAGCCCGGGGGGAGGCGGGGGCCGTGGGCGGCGACAAACCCGAGACCCGCTCCGTGTGCGGCAGCGACAGCGGCAGCGACAGCAACCCCGGCGGCGCCGGCCCCATCTGCAAGATCTGCTTCCAGGGCGCCGAGCAGGTGAGAGCCGGCCGGACAGACGGACCCCGCCTCCCCCGCACCCCGGCGGGGCGGGGGGGGGGGGCGAGGGACGGACAGAGAGATGGACCCAGCCCCTCCGGCCAGACAGACACCGCACCTGCGCCGCCTGCCCCTCTCCCTGGCGCGCGCGGGCCGGGGCAGGTTGTTGGAGGCTGCTGGTCCCAGCCCGCCGCGGTCAGCACCCTGGACAGGGCTCTGAGCCGGACCCCGCGCTTCGACTGCCGCCGCCACTGGCTGGGAAACGAGCCCCGAAGTGGCCGAGTCGAGCAGGTTCAGTTTCGTGAGGCCGCCCTGGGGTGGCTCGTAACTCAGCAACAGCTGGGGGCAAATGCAATCGCGGGCCTGTACAATGTGAAGCTGGCTGTGAAGAGCTTTGCCAGCCTCCGCTGCCAGTCTAGAAAGGCAGGGAATTATTGGTCTATTTGCTTAGGATGCAGCCTCTCTCCTCAGAGACTTCAAGGGGAAACCCACATTCTCCAAGCGTCTTGTCTTCTACATTTTAATTAACCCTTACTAGTTTCCCAATACTTTTATGAAGAAAATCTAGGGAAAGATTTCATGATTGGTCATTATCATAATATCGGAGCCGGACACTTCCACGAGCATTTTACTCTATACCTGTCAGCTTAGTCGGGCAGCTCCCTCTCTGGGCCATTATGACATAAACGGGGGAGTTGGTTTGTTGTACTTTATTTTCTCTATTAAAAAGTAAGAAAATGGAAAAAAGAAAGATATTATTGGTATTGTCCAGTTAGACTTTAATATATGAGTCTACTAGCTTTGTGTTTTATTTTAGAACACAGGTGAGGACAATTGTCAGTATGTGAGGTAGAACTATTACATTTTTGAAGTAGCATCACAGAAATAAGAACGCTTCAGCCAACCACACAGTCATTTATGTATTTGTTATAGGATGTAATTCTGATAGGAAAGACATATTTAGATTATTTTTTTAAAGTGTTCATTTTGTAGAGAATTTTTACGGTGTAATTGCATACAGTACAAATGCTACTGTAAGCATGCAGTTCACTATGATGTCATTCATTTCTTTCTTATCGATGATTAAGAATTATTTTTGTACTTCTGTATTTTCTCTACATCTAACCATCCCATCTAAAAGTTACTCGAAAGACATAATAAGGTGACCATTGGCATAATAATTACACATGCAGTGAGTTACCTGTTCTTTGTAATGTGGTAGAATATTTAAGGTGGAAATGATATCTTTAAAAGAGCTCTAACTTTTGAGTTTTATTCTAGCCAAAAATATAAAAGTGTAGGATAGTGACTAAAACAAACTCATTGTTCCAGAACAGATAACATGAAATATTGTATAAGAAAACAAAATAAATCCCCCTGACATTTATTTTTGTCTTGTTTCAGGGTGAATTGTTAAATCCTTGCCGATGTGATGGGTCGGTACGGTACACACATCAATTGTGCCTCTTAAAGTGGATCAGTGAAAGAGGGTCATGGACCTGTGAGCTCTGCTGTTACAGATACCATGTTATAGCAATTAAAATGAAAAAACCTTGCCAGGTAACATTTTTACATACTTACAGACCAAAAATGTTACTTAGTGTCTATATTTCAGAAACTTGCAAATGTTAATTTATTGCACACGGGCAGATTTTATAAAATATTGGTTTATTCTCCTCCTTGACATTGTCTCAACAGATCACCTCTGTGAGATTGCATACCCTGTTGTGAGGCACTGGACCCCATTTCAACATGCTTAGTCATTGAGGAAGAGTGCACATCAGAGTAGGATCCAGTCATTTGGTAGGGGGAGGCTCTTCTGGCCTAAGACTAGTTACAGAAAAAGTTCTTGCCTCTACCCTGACAAGAGCTGTTTGGATCCCTTGCCTGTACGCAGAGCAGCCAGGTCCTCTAAGGACTCGGGGTGCACCCTTGATCCATCTTCTTCAGCAACATAGAGGAAGTGTTAGGGTTAAACTGTTACCAGTAATTTGCATTAGTTCTCTGGATCTGGTAAAGACAAAGATTGGCTCCACTTATGCCTTACCATTATGGATTCAGAAATGATCAAGCCTCCTTGGATCTAAGCCAATCTTATCCTTTGGGTCCATATTTCAGACAGGCTAAACACTCCTTGAAGTTCCTGTAGAACCAGGAGCCAATGCCCTCCTACCAAAGAGATAGCATATTCTCCAGTGTCTTCTTAGTCATGTGCTGATTGCATCTTTGCAGATTTCAACAATCTGAAATTTGATAGATACCTTTACAAAAGGTTATTTTCAATATTGAGTCCAGTTCAGATGAGATACTTCATTTGGGAGAGGTGTATTTCAGTCATACGTCAATTAGCACTATTCCTCAACCCACCTCCTGAGAAGTGTCACTACTATCTAATCTCTCACAGATGGGATCTGGGTAGATAGTGTTATGAGACAGAAAGATGGCTTATTTACCACATAACTTTTGTTCTCAAATGTATTGCCTCTACAGAGCCACACGAATCCTCCCTTTCCCCTTCGACTTCAGAGATTTACAGGATGTGCCCAGAATTAGAGAGGAAAAATTAGGAGTTGGGTTTTTTGTAACCCTTAGTTCCAGAATGTTGAAACAGCCAGCCACGAGAACATTTCTCCTAGCATCCATCTGCTTTGTATGGTTTCTTTTGCTGCATGGCATGTAGTCTCAAAGTGGGCCTCTATGGAGGCAGTAGATTCAGGGAACAATATTTATGTTGGTAACCTCTTTTTCAGTATATTTTGTCTTGGTGCACACCTAACCATATGCCAGCTAACTACCATCAAGGGGCCCACTCCTGGAAATATGCAACATGTTGACAGGATTAGGCATGAAAACATAATTACAAACTGAGAAAATTCATATTTACTTTTAAGCTTAGCCAACTGGTTTGCTGTCAGTGGGAGATGTAGATTACAAGTTAACTGGAGAGATGCAAGTTGTGCATTTTTCCCCAGCATCCTGTCCTTTCAGTGAGCCAGATGTAAACAAGCATAACTCTAATAGTAAATGTTAAAGTCAGTGGAATTGCTCCTTATTACAGCAGGGAAGAATTTGTCCCAATTCTGATGCTTGCTTTGTCTCTGCTCCAATGATTCTTTCATTTTTATCCAGTGGAGCGGGGGTGTGGGTGTTGATAAATGCATGAGAATGACTCTGTAGCCTGGTGGTTATAGCATGGATGTGGGAGACCCAGGATCTAGTCCTCCTGCTCCAATGATTTTAAAAATCATCCAGAGTGGAACAGCTTCAATAGGAGATATTAAGGGAGCCCCACATCAGAATATCCCATAGCCCAGAGTCTAGAGAACCTACCTGAGAAGCAGTGGGTATCAGTTTAAATCCCTTCTTCCACTCAGGTAGAGGGGAAACTTGAACTAGGCATCTCCTACATGTCAGGTGAGTATCCTAACCACTAGGATAAACATTATGAGGGAGGGTCTCCTGTCTTGCATTTTCTGTAAGCTTCTCTATAGGGGCCTGATCTGATAGGCAAGCCATGGGCATACTTACTGGATTGGGCCCTGCAGGCAATTAAATGGAGGAATGCCTATCTTCCCCTAGTTTGTATGTTGCTTTGGGGCTATAAAAGAGAATAACAGGCTACTTTTTCTAAAATGTTTTGTATTTTAAACTGTTATATATGATCATAGAATTCTCATTTGTGGATGGAAATGCAAGAAATATTAGTCAGTTAACATTATAATTTGTTAGTTTTCAAGAAAGAGGAGTCCTAGTGGTGAATTAATTTAGAAGCTGATTTAATGTTAAGTTGAGGAAAACATCTTAAATGTTATGCAGAAAGAACCAGCAAGATATTTTAGACATAGCCTGAATGTGAGGACATAAAGATAGATCTGAGTTGAAGAAGATTCCCAGGTTACATGCCTGAGTGACAGGCAGGATGGTGCTGATATTCAAAAGAGGTTGGTGTGGGTGGTTGGGAGAAGAAAGAGAGAGATTAAGTACTCTGTTTTAGCCATGTTGAGCTTGAGCTGATGATTAGACATCCATGAGGTGATGTCAGAGAGACATGCCAACATTTTAGTTCAGAAGACAATAGGTCTGGAGCAGAAAGGTAGATTGTGAGTGGTCAGCATAGGGATGGTAGCTGAATTTATGTCTTCAGATGAAATTACCAGAGATAAGCTATAGAGGGAGAGTAGCAGGAGACCTAGGACAGAGCCCTATGGAACCCCTCACAAAAAAATTGGAGGGCAGAGAATTCTCCAAAGGACAGGCAGAAGAAGAGATTAAATAGGCAGGAGGAGAAAAAGGACAGAGACATGGAAGCCAAAGGTAGGCAAGATTTCAATAAGAATATGGTTGACAGTGTTAAAAGGGGCTGAGAGGACGAGGAGGAGGAGGAGAATAGAGTACTGATTCTGAACTTTGGATAGGAAGAAGTCAGAGACTTTGTAGAGAGCAAGGGAGTGGAGTGCAAGGAGCAGAAGACAGATTGGAAAGGCAAGGGGTGCTGCAGATGGAAACCACATATTTGGTGTTTGTTATTACTACTTCAAACCAGGGGGTGCAGTAGCATCATCCCCAGCACCCTTAGTACCAGAACAACTGGTCTAAAATGAAACTGGAGAAGGGGAACTCTAGATAGTGACTGTAAACAGTATGCTCAGTGATCTTAGAGATGAAAGGGAGAAGGGGCAGTAGTTGAAGAGGCAAGTAGGTCAAGGTTAAGGTGTTTTTAAGATGAGAAAGACGAAAGCATGCTTGTGTTGCCAGAGGAGAGTAAGAAATTAAGGAGAAGAGTAAGGGAGGGGATGAGAGGTCATGAGGGAGATCAGGAAATGGGATGGGGTCACTGGGGCAAGTGGAGCCGGGACATCTTTGTGGCACTTACCACATCATCTCATATGGACAGCTAAGTGGCTGGATCACTTTATGATTACCTGTTCTATTAATTTCCTCTGGGGCACCTGGCATTGGCCGCTGTCAGAAGACAGGATACTGGGCTAGATAGACCTTTGGTCTGACCCAGTATGGCTGTTTTAGGTTCAACACAATGGTTGAGGGGAGCCCACTAGCTTGTGTCTGACTAAAAGCACAGCATGTGTTTGTCTAAAGCATATCTTCCAGAAAGGCATCCAATCTTTATTTGAAGACATCAAAAGATGGAGATTCCACCACTTCTCTTGATAGTTTATTCCAGAGGGTAATCACCCTCATTGTTCAAATGTGTGTCTAATTTGGCTTTGTCTGGTTTCAGCTTCCATCCATTGGTTCTTCAATGACATTACATTGAATGTTACAATAAATGGTTCTTGTTATGCCTTTCCCTATGAAACTATAGAGCTGTTTAGTACCCAGCATTTTCTCCACATGCTACTTATACATTGTGAACAGTCACATCTCAATCATTTTGATGAGCTAAATTGATAGAACTCTTTAGGGGTGTGTCTAAGCTGCAATCAGCAGATATGGTCCAGCACTTTTAGATGCACATTAGTAGATTTGATCTGGTGAGATCAAAGCTAGCTCACATAACAATAGCAGTGAGGCCACAGCAGCACAAATGGCTGCATGGGCTAGCCCCACCTGCTTAGGACCCTGGGTACATGCCCATGCTGCTGTGGCATCACTGGTATTTAATCTAGCTAGCTCAAGTATGTCTACACATTCTGCAGTCACATCTCCCAATTGTAGTGCAAACATACCTAAGTCTCACATTGTAAGGCATTCAGGGTGGTAGCCGTGTTAGTCTGTATCAGCAAAAAGAACGAAGAGTACTTGTGGCACCTTAGAGACTAACAAATTTATTTGAGCTTTAAAGTTTTGCCTAGAGGGGAATCCTCTGTGTTTTTGAATCTTTTGTTACCCTGTGTCAGGATTCCTTTCCCACTCTGAATTCTGGGGTACAGATGTAGGGACCCACATGAAAGACCCCCTAAACTTATTCTTAAAAGCTTAGGTTAAAACTTCCCAAGGCACAGATTCTTTTCTTGCCTTGGGATCGCTGCCACCACCAAGTGATTTAACAAACAATCAGGGAAAGGACCACTTGGAGTCCTATTCCCTCAAAATATTCCCCCAAGCCTACACCCCCTTTTCTGGGGAAGGTTTGATCATATATCCTCACCAATTGGTTACAAAGGGACTACAGACCCAAACTCCTGGGTCTTAGAACAATGGAAAAATCAGTCGGGTTCTTAAAAAGTAGGATTTTATTTAAAGAGAAAAGGTAAAAGAATCACCTCTGTAAACTTAGGCTGATAGTTAACCTTACAGAGTAGCAGAAAATTCAAAGACCACAGAGAAACCCCCTCTAGCCTTAGTTTCAAAGTTACAACAAAACAGGGATAAACCTCCCTCTAGCAAAGGGAAAATTCACAAGTTGAGAAAACAAAGATAAACTAATATGCCTTGCCTGGCTGTTACTTACAAGTTTGAAATGAGAGACTTGTTCAGAAAGATTTGGAGAATATGGATTGATGTTTGGTCCCTCTTAGTCCCAAGAGTGAACAGCCACAGAAAACAAAAACCCAAAACAAAACCTCTCCCCACCCAGATTTGAAAGTATCTTTTGTCCCCATTGGTTTCTTTGGTCAGGTACCAACCAGGTTACTTGAGCTTCTTAACCCCTTACAGGTAAGGAGGAATTTAGGCTACCCCCTTTGGTTATGACACCCTGTAAAGTTATTTTCCATCCTGATTTTACAGAGGTGATTTTTACCTTTTTAAAAAAATAAAAACCTTCTTTTAAGAACCTGACTGATTTCTCTATTGTCCTAAGACCCAGGGGTTTGGGTCTGTGATCACTTTGTAACCAATTGGTTAGGATATTATTCTCAAGCCTCCCCAGGAAAGGGGGTGTAAGGGCTTGGAGGGATATTTTGGAAGAATAGGAACTCCAAGTGGTCCTTTCCCTGATTTTTTGTTAGATCATTTGGTGGTGGCAGCGTACCCTCCAAGGGAAAAGAATTTTTGCCTTGGGGAAGTTTTAACCTAAGCTGGTAGAAATAAGCTTAGGGTTTTTTCATGCTTTCTTTTAAAAGCTTATGCTCAAATAAATTTGTTAGTCTCTAAGGTGCCACAAGTACTCCTCGTTCTTTTTATTGTAAGGCATTGTATCTAACCCTTGAATCGTTCTTGGCTGTTTTCTGCAGTTCTGGTGTCTAATTTTTTAAGAGTGCTAAAAAACTGAACTGTACACAGTATTCCAGTACTGGTCTTACCAATGCAGTATACAAAGGTAAAAAACATCTCCCTATTCCTCCTTACATCTAAGGAGCTTATTAGCCCTTTTTGTCACAGAATCACAATGGGAGCTTATATTCAGTTCTTGTCCACTGTGACCCCTAAATCCTTTTCAGAGTCACTGCTTTCCAGTATACAGTCACACATTCTGTGGTTATGGCCTGCATTCCTTGTTCCTAAATGTATAACTTCGCATTTGGCTGAATGGGCCCAGTTTATCAAGCAATTCAGATAGCACTGTAAGTTTTTCCCTTCAGTGGATTGACATGAATCCTGTTAGTGATCTTTCCACAGATTCATATACAGTAACCTTGCCATAACTGACTTCCTTTAGAAAATCAAGTTCAGTGTCTTCATTGTTTTCCCAGGAATGTGACCTACCTGAGCAGCAATGATCTGGTCATTTAGTCAGTTTCCAATCTAGCTTTCCAAGCCACTTTTAAAAGAAAGTTACCCAGAATAGAACAGTTCTTTCAGTCATCTCCATGCCCTCCTCTCATCCCATACCTGCCATGTTTCAGAGACTGTTCTCAAGGGCAGATCAGTCACACAAAAGTCAATATTACTGCTGCAGCTTGCAACAAAGGAAATTTTCATTGTTTCAATAATATTTCACTTATATTGATGCCTTTTATCCTATGATTTCACAGCAAACCAATAATCCTCCAAACACCTCTGAAGAACAAACAAGTATTAATATATCCATTTAACATACAGGTGAACTGAGACACAGAAAAGTTAAGTAATTACTCAAAATCAAATGAACTAATAGTTTGGTAAAACTCTGAGGTAAAAGTTCTTCTTTCAAATATACATATTCAGTTACACTGACTTTAAAGTGTTACACACACATATACCGCTACAGCTCTGGGGGCAGAATTTGGTCCTAATTGTTTAATAGGGGACTCTTACCAAAATGGTAAAAAAAGAGCAGGAATTAGGTACAATATCAACTTGTTACAAATGAAACTTGGAAAGAGGCACTTAGTTTCATGTGCTTTCATGCTTTCAGAATGTTAAGAGTTAGATGGTATCTGTCCCTGTTCAGGTGTGCTAAGTGAGTAGAGGGCACAAGGTTTTCCTCTCCTTATGTCCTTCTTCCAAGGGTAGATACAATCAATCATAATCCGTGTGCTCAGGGTGGGGAACCATGGGAGTCTTAATGCCTCCAGCAGCACTAGATTCCAAAAGTGGGCAGGAACCACCTCTTCCACACAGACCAGCAAAACTGAGCGTACACTACCCTTTTCAGGGAAGCCACAGTCCCTCTGAAATCAGGTGGTAGCATGCCTCACTACCAGTGCCAATATGGCCTGCAATAGAAGAATCACAGTTTACCCCTAAGTTATTAACCTCTTCCCAAAATATAGTCCTTATCACGGATCTGCTTGGAATCCTAAAATATTTGTTATGAAGAATTTAGATCAGATTTTAAAGATGGTATACTATTCTGCTTTGAAGTTCATGTTATGGATCATTTTAATAGCAAAGAGATTAAACAGAAGCCACCTTAAATGAGTATACCCAGCTGACAAAGTAACCCAAATGACTCATCCAGTCTTGAGAATATTGATATCCAATTGGCATGTAAAATCAGTTTTTTCCTGTTTAGACTTTAGTAATATAGTGTAACTATAATGGTTATTTTTCTAGATTTGTCAAACTGTTGTGCAGCAGTTTCAGTTGTTAGTTTCCTCTGTCCATTATGATCATATAATTCATTTTCCAATTCATCTTCTTTATCATACCATAGTTGTGCATAAGGGTTCTATCCAATTCATACAGAAAGTAGTGGAAAGGCTCCCATTGACTTCAATGGGAGCTAGATCATGTCCACATGACTGACATTTATATAATGTTATAGGTGTGCATGACTCTTTACTTGTTACAAGGATTTAGGTCTCTGGGAAAGAGAGCACTTAAGCACATGTTTAGTTCTGTTGATGTGTTTGGCATATATGACTCATCCTCAAAAGTGATGACTTAGTGTTCTACAGTATCCATGTACAAATATAATTTACAAATAGAAAATACTAAAGTAATGAATTAATCTCCATTGTGCTGCAAGCAGCAATAAGTGCAGCAAAAGGGGCATTTAGATATGTGCCAGCATTGTAAGTACATATGCAGATGAATTGATGCTATTGATTCTTTAAGGGTTTGGAGCTACATCTTTGGTGGAGAAGTGAAAGATTTGTGAGGTTTCTGTGTGGAGCTTATATTCAAAATCGCAGTGGACCCTGTAGGTACCTACACCCAACATTTTGGTGCCACGGGCATTCACAAAACCTCTGCATAGCACTGCTTAACCCTGTAGGTTCTAAATTCCCTAGGTACTTAAGTTTCCACTGAAAGTCCCCATGGCACCTAAATTTCTGCTGGTGGACATGTACTCAGCTGCCTCACTGCTGATACTGCCAAGCAGCTTGACACCTAACTCACAGCTAAACACTGACAGGATTCACAAAGAAGGGTCTTCTCCACCTGTGGGGCCTGATCCAATAGATTTGCTGAGGTACTACTTTAAAGCACATCTACCAGCCCAAGCCCTACATAGAACATTGGTGGTGGTGCTGCCATTTCCTCTTATACTCAATAGTCTGCTGATTGTTCCAACTGGGTAAGTGTGCTAAACTGATAAGTTTAATGGTAATAAGTCATAGGACCAGATGGTATTCACCCCAGAGTTCCTTCAGAACTGCTCCTCTGACACCTCAGTCTAGGACAGTTCCTCAGATTTATTTCCTAAAGAGAATGGCTCAGGTGCGGGAATCTCCCTCACATCCTCCACAATGAAGACTGATGCAAAGAATTATTTAGCTTCTGCACAACAGCCTTGTCTTCCTTGAGTGCTCCTTTAGCACCTCAGTTGTCCAGTGGCCCTACTGACCGTTTGGCAGGCATCCTGCTTCTGATGTACATAAACTAACAGCAAAAAAGGAGTTTGTCTTTAGCTAGTTGCTCTTCAAATTCTTTGATACACTAAGACACCTGGACTCCTCTAGGGGAAAGCAGCTCACAAAACCCATGCATAGGAAAATGAAGTGAGAGTACTAGAAACAAGTTTTCACTAGCTGAACCTCCATCATCAGTTGGAACAACCTTTTGGAGAATGTCTGGCTTATGCAGAGTCTGACCATTTTCAGACCACACTGCAAAAACATCACCTATAATGAAATAGGGAAGAGAGTGGGGGCGGGGGAGGGGGAACCTTTATACATGCAGGCCATTATTGTCCTCTAATCCATCTGTATTCAGTTGTAGAGGAGAGCAGCAGCCCCAGGGAGATAGTTATAATCCCTGATTCTGAGCTGCCCAGCCCTGGCAGAAACTAGAGCAGCTGGGAGGTACTCTAGCTTTCACTACTGGCATGTGCTGTTCAATCATACTTCCCTCCTCCTAAGTCAGGCACAAGGGGTAAGTCACAGCTGGCACACATTTTAAAGCTTTTCTCTGAGATATCGACTGCCACAAGAGAAGACCTTAACAGCTATCTTTGACAATTTTAAGGCCATGGTGCAAAGTGGCTATAACAGAGTGGAGAATGCCACCCATATATTTAAAGGAGAACCTCCTTTACCAAAATATGACAGAAGAACAGAAGATTCATGAAGTCAACTTATAACAACTTGCTGCACAGTTCTAATTTGCCTGGAAATCACTTAGATAGCACAGAAAATAGTAAAATTGATAAACATTGATAAAGAGAAAAAACAACGAGGAGTTCTTGTGGCAACTTAGAGACTAACAATTTATTTGGGCATAAGATTTTGTGGGCTAAATCCTCTTCATCAGATGCATGGAGCGGAAAATACAGAGGCAGGTATAAATACACAGCACATGAAAAGATGAGAGTTGCCTTACCAAGTCGGGGGGGTCAGTGCTAACGCGCCAATTCAGTTAGGGTGGAAACAGGTAGACAGGCTTTGATTTATTTGCCAGATGACCTTGGGTAAATTGCTTAACCACTGCATCTCAGTTTCCTTATCTGTAAAATGGGAATAGTGACACTTGTCAACATTTGCAAAGTGCTTTGAGATCTACAGATGAAAAATGCTAAATGAGTACAAAGTAGCATAGGCGGTGCTGGTATTGATGTATATGTATAAATAAGGCTGCCTAACACTTTCCATTTTAAGGTCCTATTTTCAGTTGCTTATAGTTTTGTCAAATGTTAATCATATGGTTTCCCATGCTGGGTCAGCAAAAATGGTTGAGCCATTTCCAACCATTTCACTGATGAGCTCTAGCATCTGTATGCTTTGAAAGAAAGACTTGAAGTTTGACAGGGGCTTCATTCTGATTTTAGGGATGCCTCTTGTTATTTCCATGGAAATCTATTCAGGTTTGGTCAAGTTATAAACCTCTGCAAAAAAGACCACAGTTCACATATGCTCCATAGACATTTGTTTGAGGCTGTCAGCTTTATTTGCTGAAGGGTATACCTTCAGTAACCCTATTCCATCCCAACACAGCTCCTACCTACTGACTGGAATGTGCATGTGGCATCCTCCATGGAGCAACTGAGCATGCTCCATCCTGGTGATGCAGAGGCTGAGCATGGCTTTTTCTGCAGCTACTTCTCCAAGCTGCCCAGGGCCCTGTGACACAAAATGACAGCAGCAAGACTGTTTCTCCTGAACTCTTAATTCCTTCCTGCTAGTGCCCAGGCAGATTGAATTGTGGTGCTAAAGAAGGACATCTCCAGAGGATCTGAACTAGTATCTAGAGCATTCAATCCAATAATACTAAGTGAGCATTATCTCTACATTTAAAGAAAACAAAAACAAACAAACCACCAACTAGAACCTAATAATCTAGGTTTGAAATAAGTGAGATTCTATCATTCCAGCAAATAGAACACTTAAATCTTCTGAGTGGGAAGAGAGTCTCTTTATGATTTTATTTTAGCATAGTAGTAGTCACTAACTGGACAAAACCACACTAGTGCCAGGCTAACTGCTTGCAGAAAACATTTCACATTAGCACTGGTTTCAGTTGTGAGGTGACAATTTTCATGTGTCTATATTGTCAATAGAGAACATATTTCATTTTTTCTGATGAATATTATAACATTAATGGCTGTCAGTGATTATACCAAAGTAGCAAAAGTTGAAGATTCTACTTTTAGCTTTGTCATTATCTTTGTGGCCACTTCTATTGTTTCTGAGCCTTAGATAGATGAGTATTAGTTAGCTATCTAGCAATTTGAAATCAGATTCCCTATGATAAAATTAAGTGTGTGAGGGGAGCAGAATTTTGTCATACGATTTTATTCTTCTACAGCTACATACATGCTGAGGTAAATGTGAGGTATTCATTTTCGAATTAAGGACATTAAACGTACTTCATGGTACCAAAATAAAACTCAACCTCTGACATTTGTTGTGGTTCATATCTGATGTCCCTGTAGATACCAGAGATCACAGTAAAGTTCCCTGTAGGCACCACACCGCTTCTGAAGACTTGTAGTGCAGACTTGGCTTATGGGGTAGCAGAAATTTTCAAAGACTGCTTCATGAACCAATGCATTTCAGCAAACAAAAAGGGCTGATTCTCTATTCTGTCTGAGGTATGTTTGGTGCATGAATGTGAGGGAGCAAACATAACTGACACCTTTAGACTTCCCCGACTGTTTTGGTCTGACTTCAGGACTGCTCTAACTTATGCTCAACTGCAGTGGACTTCGAGCCATTCCAGAGCTCAGAATAACCAGCCCCCTTTTGCAGCTCTATGCTGCATTGGCTGTTATACCAAAGGTATTCAATAAGGGCTGGTTCTGATACCTTAAGTCTTTTTTACTCCACCAGAACAGTATAAAAAGGCTGTAGCAGAACAGAAATAGCTCCACAACGTCCAAATTACATCAGTGTTCTAGCTTGAAGGTAAGGAACAAAGGAGGACATAATTTGTCACTACAGGGCTAATAAGGTATACATAAGCAAATCTAGCAGTGCTCTGCATAATAAATCTGTGGGGGACAAAAGATAGGGTGCCCATTATTAACTAGAAGCACCCTGCGTTTTCATGTTTAATCAAAATGTACAGGCATCAAAGCCAGAGTCTGCATTGACATAACTGTGCTTGCTTCTAGACAAAGATATAGCCTATAATTTAAAATACAGAAGAAACTTGTGTTTAAAAATACATTTGCTTTCCAAATGTCAGAGGTAATCTATTTGGTCATTAAGTTAGCAACATGTGTATTGTACATTCTCTACATAGGAAATCATGCATATGAAACATTGTGACTGTTGTTATGAATCTGAGAAAGTGGGTTCTCTGAATGTTTATTCATATTTTCCATTAGAAATACAAGAACTTACACATGTATTTCCAAAACATCTGTTGAGCTCACAAAAATGTTGGGTTCTTTTTTGCTTATATAAGAATCTTACATTTATACAAGCAGGTTGCAAATTCTATTTTGCATAATGAATACCATGGTTAACATTTATTTGTTGGAACAGTCTGGAACTGGCAATCAGAGCAGGGAAAAAGCCTTTATGTCTTCCAGTTGGTATCTGTTCAGCTTAGTCATAGTATTTAGAGGTGAACAGCAAATTGGCTTTAAAAAAACTTTCCTCAGCTGTAGCAATACATGGTCAATGCCCACATAGCCAGGCTAAGAGGGAGATTTAACACATTGTTGAAAAATAATTTGCTTCTTCTCCTTAGATCCAGTAACATGTCCAGTTGCCAGCACCTACTCTGACGTGACACATCAACATCCATTATGCTATAAGTTATCACAAAATCTCCCTTGAGCATAGAGCTGCCTGTGGCTTAAAGGGGAGTCAGGTAGGTACTGCTTTTGTAGTACATTGTGTGGTTTTGCAGATTGTAGGTATTCTAAATAATCATTGAAATAAAAGAATCTTTAACATTTTGCAAAACTGCACAATATATTCAACGAAATGCTTGTTTAACTTCCATAACATGGCTCTATGTCTGACCGGGTTCCACAGTAGCTCTTATTTCTCCAGCATAGGAACAATGGAATTGTCATGCTGGATCAGACAAATAGCTAACAGCTGGTATTTCAGAGGAAGATTCAAGAACCTTGCAGAAGGCACTTAGAAAATGTGGGACCCAGTAATTCCATTTCTAACCCCCCAGTAGATAGACGTTGGTTTATGTCCTGAAACAAAAGAGTTTCTAGCTATGCCAATTTTTCTTTTAAAATCCTTACAATCATAATTTTAGATGTTCTTGTAATCCTTCTAAAACAATGCTTTTCTGAATCCTGCTAAACTCTTGGCCTCAGTGATATTTTGTAGTACTGAATTCTGCAGGCTAGTTATGTATCACATGAAAAAGTATTTCCTTTTTCAGTTTTAAATGTGTTCCATTCAGTTTCATTGAATGTCTTCTTATACTTGTAGTAGGAGAATGGGCAAATATCAGTGCCTAATCTACCTTCACCATACCCTTATTTTTTATCATAACTTCATTCATTTCCTCTGTTGCAAGTAATCCCAATCTTTTCACTTTCTCCTCATATGAGAGTTTTTCCATGCCTCTTACATAATTGAGATTACCTATCCCTGAACCCCTTTGCAATAGGGTGACCCAAATTGAAACTATTCTACATAATTACATACCATTGATTTAGATAATGACAGTGTAGTGTTTTCAGTATTACGCTTTATTCAATTCTTTATAAGTCTTAACACTTTGCTTTTTTGATCACTGCTGCTGCCACACATTTAATAAAGTGATATTTCAAAATGACTTGGGGCTGCTCGCAATGGTGTCACCTCTTTTAAGTGGTTACAGTTAAGAAAGAACCTAGTTAGGTGTATGAGTAGGTTAAGTTCTTCTTCGAGTGATTGCTCATGTGCATTCCAGTAGAAGCTTTTCCCTAGCAGTACCCATCAAGTCAGTTGTGGAGACCCCTAGAGTGGCGCCTTCATGGCGGTGTATATATGTCCCTGATGACCCGCCGCCTGCTCAGTTCCTTCTTACCACCCATGACAGCAGTTGGAACAGCTTTGTCGCTTGCTTTTGCAAGTGCCTTACCTAGCGGTTCCCTTGTTTCTGTGTAAACAGTTAGTTGTTAATAGTTGCAGATTAGTTTAGTTTACTTCGGGAGGTTTCCCCCTGTTCTACTCTCCCCAGCGCTGGGGCATGCCTTGGTCGTAGGGGTTTAAAGCGTGCGAGAGGTGTGCAAAACCTATGCCAACAAGTGATCCGCATGCCGCCTGTCTCAAGTGCCTTGGGGAGGGCCATCAGACAGATAAGTGCCTTAGTCAGACCCAGGACTAAGAGGGAGCGGGACTATCGCCTGAAGCTCCTTTTGATGGAGTCGCCCTTTAGCCACAGCCTGAGCAGACACCAGCATCCTTGGTGCGCAGCGCACTGGCCTCAGTGTGGGATGTCCCAGCACTGAGGAAGGACTCTGCCAGGGAGCAGTGGCACCGCTTCCCGGCCTGCAAAGCTAGTGCCTTGCGGCACCATTCACAGTCCCCAGTGCCGCATAAGAAAAAGAAACCAGACAGGGGACATTCCCCGTCAGGAAGCTGAGGGGGGATTCCAGTGGGGTGCGTCCTCCGGTGGGACACCCTCGGTCTGGTCCCCAAGAACCGTCACCGTTGACTCCAGCCCCAGTTGCAGAGCCATTGAGTCTGGCAAAAACTGAATCTCCTACCCGTGACGATTTGGAGGAAGAGCTTGACCTCCCCTCCACTCTGGACACATATGAGGTGGCTCAAGACCTCATTGATATGACAGTGCAGTACCCGGCCCCGCAGGTGCAGGGCCCGGCCTCACAAACTCAGGCACCGCCAGTAGCACCGGTGACAGCACCGACTGTGGCGTCGTGCCTGGCACCGCGGGTGATTATAACACCAGTCACAGCACCGATGGTGATGGAGGCAGCGTCGGCGGCACCGGCACTGCTGTTGAGTCATAATCGGGGGAAGCCTATGATGTTGCGGCGCTGATCTCCGTCTCCCCAGCACTGTCGGGCTCCGCTCCCCCATGGTTGGGTACAGAATACTCATCAGAGTCAGATGCAGAATCGTCTGTATCCCGATGCAGCCACTACTGCTCCCAATCCCAGCACCGATCCCGGCACTGTAGGCCGGCGGAACAAACGGCACCAGTTGTCACTTGGCCACCCCAGTGGCAGGGCCCAGTGCAATGGCCTTTTTGGACCCCCTGGGCCTACCACCAGGCTCAAGGTCAGGGATCGAGGCTGGTATCGGCCCCCCATGCCCCTCCAGCGAGGTCGATGGCACGCTACACCCCTAGGGCCCCTGAGGATCCTTTATGTTAAAGGGCTGTTGAGTGGCCACAGACAAGCATGCCCCTCCTTCACCAACGTCAGTGGCACCTGAACCTCCGGTACTGGAGTGCTCTGAGGTACCTGACCCAGCCTCCAGAGAACCCGAGGGGCAGGAAGACCCTGTCCCAGGAATCTCTTCCTCCTCTTCGCCGGACAAGGCTGTGGTGAGCACCTCCACCACTCTACCACCAATGGATACCAAAGGCCACCAGGACCTGCTTAGGAGAGTAGCAGTTAACCTCAATCTCCAGACAGAGGAGGTTATGGAGGACTCAGATCCAATGGTGTGCATCCTCGCCCCTGAGGGTCCTTCCAGAGTAGCTTTGCCCCTCATAAGGGCAATTCAGAACATCACAAAGGTGCTCTGGCAAACCCCGGCCTCTATACCACCAATGGCTAAAGGAGTCGAGAGACGCTACTTCGTGCTGCAAAAGGGCTATGAGCACCTGTTTACCCACCCCCAACTGGGGACTCTGGTGGTTGATGTGGGAAACCACAAGGAGTCATGTGATGCCAAGAAGCAGGATCTCTTTGGCTGTAAAGTCTATTTGACTGCGGGGCTCCAGCTTTGGTAGTGAATCAGCAGGCAGTGCTTAGCTGATATGTTTTTAATTCCTGGAGCTCGTTGGCTAAGTTCCAGGAGTTAATCCTGGCTGATTGTCACAGAGAGTTCAGTGCGCTCCTTGAGGAAGGTAGAGTTGTCTCTAGGACTGCCCTTCAGGCAGCCCTGGATGCAGTGGACTCTGCGCCTAGAACCATGGCCACTGCCATCGCTATGAGGCGCAGTGCATGGCTTCAGGTTTCAGGGATCCCACCTGAGGTCCAAAACACAATACAGGATCTCCCCTTTGACTGTGAGGGCCTGTTTGCTCAAAATACGGACAAGCGCTTGCATAGCCTGAAGGACTTGCGGGCCACTCTGAAGTCTCTGGGGCTACACACCCCAGCGCTTCAGAGAAAGCCCTTTAGACCTCAGCCCCCATCCCATTTCTACCCAGGGCTCCCTAGGCGGGACCCTCCTAGGAGGAGGGGCAGAAATAACAGGAGGCGCCCGCTGCAATCCTCCTTGGGCCAAGGCCAGGATTCAACCAAACAGCCCCCCAGCCCCAAGCCCAACTTTTGAAGATGCGCATGAGGACGGCGCACCAGTTGCCTTCGTGGATCCTTCCCACCCTTTGTGAATCGACTCTTCCGCTTCTACCATGCTTAGTCTCAGATCATGTCAGATGGCTGGGTCCTCAGCACGGTGGGGGCGGGATAGTCTATCCAATTCTGTTCCCTCCCACCCCCCTTCCCCATCCCTCTTCAGGGACCCCCCTCACAAGCAACTCCTTTTACAAGAGGTACATCGCTCCTAGCTCTAGGGGCAATAGAGAAGGTTCCTCAGGAATTCAGGAGCAAGGGGTTCTACTCCCACTATTTCCTCATCCCCAAGGCCAAGGGCGGGCTTTGGCCTATCCTGGACCTATGAGACCTCAACACATACATAAAAAAGGTGAAGTTTCGCATGGTCTCTCTGGCTGCCATCATTCCCTCCCTGGATCCGGGAGACTGGTATGCCACCCTCGACTTGAAGGACGCCTATTTTCACATTGCTATTATTCCAGCCCACAGACACTTTCTCAGATTCATGGTCAGTGGCCAGCACTACCAGTTCAGGGTGCTCCCATTTGGCCTTGGGTGTTCACCAAGTGTATGGCAGTAGTGGCGGCCTTCCTCTGCAGGTGCCAGGTGCAGGTGTTCCAGTATTTGAACAACTGGCTCATCAAGGCCGAGTCGCAAGCAGAGGTGGTGGAGTACGTATCCCTGGCCCGGGCTATGTTTCTCAGGTTGGGACTTGTATTGAACAAGCCCAAGTCCACACTGACCCCCCACACAAAGAATAGAGTTCATTGGTGCTCTCTTGGACTCCACGCACACGAGGGGGTTCCTTCTGGAACTGCGTTTCAAAGCGTTCATGGACATTATCCAGACCCTCCTCTGCTTCCCCACAGCTACGGCCAGAAATTGTATGAGACTACTGGGGCACGTGACGGCCTGTACATACGTGGTACAGCATGCCAGGCTGCGCCTTCGGCCCCTCCAGACATGGTTAGCACAAGTGCACAGACTGGGCAGGGACCCATTGGACTCAATAGTGACCCTCTCACCACAAATTCTTCACTCTCTCCAACGGTGGCTGCAACCACAGCTGGTGTGTGTGGTAGTACCCTTCGCAAAACTCCAACCCATGCTTTCCCTTGTCACAGATGCCTCGGCGCTCGGTTGGGGAGCGCATCTGGACAATGTCAGAACCCAGGGTCTCTGGTCCCATGCAGAGCTATCATTGCACATCAATGTGAGGGAACTGAGGGTGGTTCGCCTAGCATGCCAAGCGTTTCAGACCCGTCTTCAGGGCATGTGCATATCAGTGCTCACGGACAATACTGCAGCGATGTTCTATATAAATAAACAGCGTGGTGCTCATTCCTCTCCCCTCTGTCGGGAAGCCCTCAAGCTGTGGGGACTTTTGTATCACCCACTCCATATACCTGCAGGCATTGCACCTTCTGGGGGTGCAGAACGAGCTGGCAGACAGCCTCAGTTGCTCGTTCCATGGACATGAGTGGTCCCTCAGACCGGACATCGCTCACTCACTTTTCCAGAGGTGGGGCTCTCCCCACATGGACCTGTTCATGATGCAGAGCAACAGGAAGCGCCAGAGATTCTGCTCTTTCCTGAACCACAGCCCAGGCTCCACTATGGATGCCTTTCACTCGTCATGGATGGGTCACCTGCTGTACGCATTTCCGCCATTCCCTCTCATACACAGGGTGCTCCTCAAGACTCGTCAGGACAGGGCTTCCTTAATCCTCCTAGTGCCAGCGTGGCCCCACCAGCACTGGTTCAGCACTGTTACTGAACCTCTCAGTGGACAGACTAGTAGCGCTTCCTCAGTCCAACCCTAATCTCATAGGACCATGGCCGTCTACAGCACCCCACCCTGGAGTCACTCCACCTTATGGCGTGGAAGCTCCATGGCTGAACCCTCTTGAGCTTCAGTGCTCGCACTCGGTTAGGGAGGTCCTGTTGGGGAGTAGGAACCCTCCACTCGAGCCACATACCTGGCTAAGTGGAAGCGTTTCTCCATTTGGTCTTGACAAAGGGGAACTGAGCCACAATCAGCCCCAATTCCCCTTATTTTTGACTATCTTTTAGATCTCAAGCACCAAGGGATAGCAATATCATCCCTAAGGGTACACCTTGCAGCCATTTTGGCCTTCCACCCAGGAACGGCGGGGGGATCAGTGTTTGGTAATCTCATGATGAGCAGGTTTCTTAAGGACCTCCTGATGGCTATATCCTCTGCTAGAAGGGTATCCGAACTCAGAGCACTGACCTCCGAATAACCTTACACAGTATTTTATAAAGACAAGGTGCAGCTATGCCCCCACCCTGCATTCCTGCCTAAGGTTGTCTCCCAGTTTCCTGTGAACCAGGACATATTTTCACCTTTGTTCTTCCCTAAACCCCATGCCACTAACAGGGAGCGCATGTTCCATTCCTTGGATGTTAGACAGGCCATAGCTTTTTACATTGAACATACAAAGCCAATTCGTAAGTCACCGCAGCTCTTTATTGCTATTGCAGAAAGAATGAGGGGGCTCCCGATCTCATCACAGCGCATCTCGTGATGGATCACGTCCTGCAACAGGACTTGCTATGACCTGGCTAAAGTCGCACTCTACCAGAGCGCAAGCAGCGTCCGCAGCTTTCCTGATGCAGGTCCCTATCCAGGATATCTGCAAGGTGGCAACCTGGTCTTCAGTCCACACCTTCACTTCCCACTATGCCATTACCCAGCAGAGGAGGGATGATGCTGGGTTTGGTACGGCAGTCCTGCACTCAGCAATTAGGTGAACTCCGACCCCTCTCCTGAGGTAACTTCTTAGATGTCACCTATTGGAATGCACCTGAGCAATCACTCGAAGAAGAAAAAACAGTTACTTACCTCTCGTAACTTGTTCTTTGAGATGTGTTGCTTATGTCCATTCCAAATCCCGCCCGCCTCCCTGCTGTCGGAGTATTCCAGCAAGAAGGAATTGAGCAAGTGGTGGGTCGGCAGGGACATATATACACTGCCATGAAGGCGCCACTCTAGGGATCTCCACAGCCGACCTGACGGGTACTGCTAGGGAAAAAGTTTCCGGCGATTGGCATGGACATGAGCAACACATCTCGAAGAACAACAATTACAAGAGGTAAGTAACTGTTTTTTATTCCCTCCTGGGTGCATTATTTTGCATTTGTCAACATTGGACTTCATCTTCCATTCAACTAGCTTGCTTAGATCCCTCCAAGTTTCCTTAGTCTTCTCTAGTCTTGAGGAATCTAAATAATTGTGTCATCTGAAAATTCTACCACCTTATTGCTCACCTCCAGATAATACATATGTTGAACACAACTTAGCTTTGTATGGAACCTTGTGGGTCCCCATTAATAGACTTTTTCTGGGATGAAAATTGACTGTTTATTTCTATTCTTTGTTTTCTGTCCTAGTCAATTTCTGATCCATGACAGTACTTACTGTCTCTTGAAAGTGAGAGAAAAGTAGTCTCTTGTGAAGTACTTTTTGAAAGTTCAAATAAATGTCAGCTGCTTCTCTTTTGTCCACTATTTTATTGACACATTTAAAGAATGGTAAGAGCATGTCAGATATGGTAAGATGTCCTTTCAGAGCAAAGGACAGTGAGAGGATGATCAAGCGCACTTTACACTGATTTTACATCAAAGTAACTGCACTACTTCAGAGATACTACTCCTGATTTACAGAGTGATAACTTAGAAGAATCAGGACCAGTACATTTCTGGGGCCTTCAAGTTGCAAGTCCAGAGGAAAGAGTGAGATTTACAACATAGTTTTGGTGTTTTGCTTCTGTTCATCTGTCTATTGCCTAATGTTCAGTACCTGTTGCTACAGTTGAGAAACTTTTGTAAAAACAATTTCCATGCGTTCCTCTTTGAAGAATGCCTGCAAAAGGATGGATAGGTCCATCAATGGCTATTAGCCAAGATGGTCAGAGATGCAACCCCATGATCAGAGCAACCCTAAACCTTTAACTGCCAGAAGCTGGCAGGGGAAGACAGGGATAGATCGTTCCAACTGCCCTGTTCAGAACACTTCCTTTGAAGCTTGGGTATAGGGCAATGTCAGAGACATGACACTGGGTTAGATAGACCGTTGGTCTAACCCAATATGGCAGCTCTTATGTATATATCTCAGTGATTATACCATATCTCACAAAGCTGAATACCAAGTTATTTTACCACTTAAATGTGCAATAGAGTTATTTCCATGTCAAATTAATTGATGCTTAAAGATGTTTTGACTGCATCACCTTAGACATGAATGTCTGTGACGTATATATGTGTAATATGACTCAGATATTTGAGACACTGAATGTAAATGCACAGTGCTCTTTGTTCACAACTAACACCAAACAAATTTTGACTATCAAAAGCAAAGTTATATTGTTGTCACCAGCTCTAGCAAGAGAAAAAGCCATGACTGGTCTTGGCAGGCAACATCTTTTCAGTGCACCTTAAAGTATTTATTTGGAGGCCATATTGTGACTAGCCCTGCTCAGGTGCAAACAGGCATGGGATGGGGAGGGGGCAGGAAGAATATAAGAAACTTCCTTTTTTAGGCTTTATATAAAGACCAACCACAGTTGCAGTTGTTGCACTCCTGAGTTCAAGGAATAGGTGGGGTTAGTTCCTCTAGCCCCCATCCTCAAAAGCAGTGTTTTCCCCAGGAATTGAAATGGGTGGGGTGTTCAAATTTACGGGGTGGGGGGGCAGGGCCGATATGCATGAAGATGGGCTGTATGGCACCATAGTAAAAACTGAAAAATGTTTCATGACCATTTTATTAGATTTTAAAATCATCACACAAATTAAAGTTGGCTACTCAAGCCTTCTATGAAGCACTACATCTACAGCCTTCTTGGTTTCTTGTTATAATTTTGCACAACTCTGTTAATGAACTTCTTGAATGCAATGCATTCATCTTTGGTGGCTTCTTGTGTGTCTGGTACTTCCATTCCTTCAACTGATATGCTCATTAGTTCATTCACATGATCAGACAGGAGGCGACTTCTTTCAAAACACAAAATTCTATTCAATGATGAAAAAGAATGCTCAGCTGTAGCTGTTGTGACTGGAAGTAGCAAGAGATGAATTCCTACTTCTTTCAACCTAGGAAACATAGCATAAAGATCGGGTCAAGCCACTAGTGATGATAAAAAATAAGTTGAAGTCAAATCTTCATTCATTCGTCGTATGATATGCCATTGTGTGTTCAAATTCTCTATTCTGTCCTGAGCACATGGCAGCCACATTGCTGGTAGTGCCTCACTCCACTCAACTGTCGGTGTTTTATAAGACAGGGATCTGTAAAAGCTACGTAGAGGTTGAGTAGAATCTAGAAGTCGCTGCTGTAGATTTTTAAGAAATCAAGTCTGTGTACTTTTTCAGTTGTCTTAACAAACACTTCTTGTCCTCTTCACTTAAGGATTCAATATAAATGCCTTCATCAGTCAACTTCTGGACTGAAGTCTTTGCTTCTTCCAGTACTTTTTCAATGGATAGCTCTCTGATTGATCCAAATGTAGCTTCTATTGCTGGACAAAGATCTGCTACTGTTGTAGCAGATGCCTAGATGGTATTGTATAATGACCCAGGTGGTTTCAACAGTAGACTTATAAGAGACAGAATGGCAATAGTCTTCTCTGAACGTAGTAGCAAAAGTAATCCACCAGCCTCACTACTTTGATCCATCCCATCTTGGTAGATACTTTCCAAAGCCAGTAATAATGGCTGGAGTAATTTTAAGACAACAGCCAAGGATCACTCATGAGAAAGCCAGAGGGTTTTCCCAGGCTGGACTAATTTGAACTTCAGCTCCAGTGTATCTTCTATATTTTCCAAGATAGTCAGTCTTTTTGGACTCTTGCGGAAAAAAGAATATAATGAAGACATAAATTTATAGCTTTTTAAATGTCTTTTGAAGAGTCTGCAGCTCCTACAAGCACTAGTTGGAGTAGATGGCCTCTGCAGCGTGTATTGGAGAGACTAGGGTTACACTTTTCTCTGAGCAAAGCTTGTGCTCCACCATATCTTCCAGAGAAGTTTGCAGCTCCATCAAATGCACAAGCAATCATCTGTTTGGGGTCCCATTGACAAGCATTTAACTCTTCTAAGATGTGGGTTGTCACAGATGCAGCCAATCTGTCTTCTATAACTTGATCTAGAAATGCATCTACTGGCCTACCACTGACATAAAGATTAATGTACACAATGACTTAATACTTGATGACCATTTGCATTGGTGCATTCATCAGCCATGTATGCAAATTTTTTGAATGTGGTGAGAGAGTTCTTCACTTTTTCACCACATGCGTCTAGCCAGTCAGTTGAGTTTCTTGCAGAAAGATAGTGAGCATTTGCTGGTCTTGTTCGGAACCAGTGTTCAACTTCAGGATGAAGAAGTGACAATGCACTTAACATTGGCCTCCAGTTTGTAGTGTGTGGCATCTCTTGCTTAAATGAAAAGTATGATGGCACAGCTATGTTTGTTCTCATGAACTGTGTTGTGTCTCCAACATTCTTAACAGCCTCATTAAAACTCACTTGTGTTGTCCTTGGTCAGTGGAGACTTTCAGAGGTGCTTTCACATGAGTTCATCTCCCAGGTGGGGAGCAAGAAGGCACCTTGCTCATTCCTCCAGCTGCTCACTGTTTGCTCTGGCCACTGTTTGTTGTGCCACCGTTCACTCCATCGCTCTGTTGCCAATGGCCCTGCGCCATCACCTTCTGCTGTCACCTGCCACTGTGACCTCTGAGAGTTGGTCTCTTGAGGTTCCACCCAGCTCTCAGCAATTTTAGCTGAGCTCTCAATGGGGGAACCTTGCTGCTAGTGCAGACTGGGCCATCTCTTCCACAAAACACTGTCCCACAGCAGGTCTAAGCACTTAGACCTGATTATCAGTGATTTCAGCTGTAGTGATCACTTAACAAAACAAAGACTATCTATGGAGCCTAATCAGCTCTGTCTTTAAACAGTGGAGAGGGGCAGGTCTAATAGTATTTGTGACACAGGCAGACCATCAAGCACCTGTCCCCACCCTCTCTCTCTATGCCCTCAATCAGCACAGGCTAAGTACAGTTCTACTGGCCTTTACTCATACAATAAGAACAACAACATTTCTTTACCTCCCGCATTCAAGTGATTTGTAACCCAACCGCAGCCAAAATCTATCACTTGGGCAACACAGCTCTGTTTGCTGGATATCTAGGTAGATGAGGTGTGAATGTAAATACAATCTGGTCCTGAAGCCTTTCCCCCCAGCTAATCACTAGCTGTCAGGGAGAGCTCATTTAGACTTTGCTTATAAATCATGATTTGAGATTATAAGGTTGGCCAACAATCATTGAAATGAATGCACTGACATTGTCATAAAAACAGCTGTATAAGGAAGCTAGTCTATGTTCATGCTTTTCAAATCTATTATACTTTTTCAGATACACATATTTTATCATACACTGTATATGCTTTTAAAGCGTGTATTAATGTTTCAATTTCAATTCAGATTTCCAAACAATCACAAAATTGGCAACACTGCATGTAACTAGTTCACAAAACTGGGGGTGGGTGGGTGTTGGGGAAATTCAGGGGGGGGCAAACACCCTCATGGGGGCGGGTGTAGTGAAATCCCTGCCCAAAAGGGTGGGACCCTGGCCTCAAACCCTCTACATCAGCCACCTGAACAGGCCTGCTACAGAAGGGAATGCATATTGCATCACCTTTAGGAGATTAGCAGTGACATACTCCCCCTGTGAGCTCTACAGTGTGCTCCAGAGAATGCTGGGAGGTTTCTATCCTTGAGGTAAGATGCCTCCTGGATGTTCTGCTGAGGTGGTGTAGCTCTGCATTACCTTCAGCTTAGGGCTGTGCCTATGAGGCATATTTAAGCCATTCATCTTTAGACTGCACATATATTCCATTTCTGTTTGGAAAGCCAACTTTTCCCCCCCAGTCTTTAAGTGTATTGGATTCACAGGGTCCTCAGCTGCTGTAATCAGCTACATTTACTTTAACATAATGATGCTAATTCACACCATTTGCAGATCTGGCCCATGTTTTTAAAATGACAAATTTAAACTATCCAGCATTAACTGAGTCACAACTTAGAGAAGGAAAGTGATATGGTTTTCACTTAACACAATATAGTATGTTTTCCTTACACACTTGTAACGGCTTTTGTAGCCTTCCATTTCATTACCTGTTGCCTATCTTCAAAGACAATGATTATAGATCTCTAGACAGCTAGTTAAATAATACTAGATATAGGTAGGTCCTATCCTCTCTCATTTTTGGGCCCATAAGGTATACTCCAAAGTTCATTATAAAGGAACACAAAGAGACACCTCTCCCCCACCCCGTCCCCAACAACCAAACAGACTACAAATCGCCAAAACCCCAGTTTCACTGTGGAGATGGTTTATTGTGTGTGTTATGTCATATTCCACATATAACTTTTGTTCTCACTCAGTGAATTTTTTAGGTTATTTTTGAACCTTACATCTTGCACAAACAAGTGGACTTTTACAAGCTTCAACATAACAGAGGAAGGAATAAATACACTGATCAGAAAAACTAATTAGTTATCCAATCAGAGAATGTGAGGCTGATACATAGGTGCAACCCAGAAGATAAAAGATGTTTTTTCAGAAAAATCTCTCTTCTCTTATTAGAGGTGTAGACATAGTTGAATCAACCTAATTCTTTAATTAGATAATTAGAACTTCTGCGCTATAGAATTCAATTTCTGAAAAGTCTGAACTTTTCAAAAGAGTTTGCAAATTCTGCACTATTTCTCCTTATGGAAGAATAAAAACATATGCCATCCCCATATGCCCCCCTGCAACCAGATGTGGCACTGCAGGTACACCCTGTCTGAAGTGAGCTGTAGCTCACGAAAGCTTATGCTCAAATAAATTTGTTAGTCTCTAAGGTGCCACAAGTACTCCTTTTCTTTTTGCGGATTCAGACTAACACGACTGCTACTCTGAAACCTTAATTTCTCCAGTTTAGGTTATCAATAAATTCAGCAAGGCTTTTATGTATCAAACAGCACACCTTCACCTGCCCACCCTTCTGAGAGTCTCATTTGTTAAAAGGAAAGATCAACAGGAGCACAAGAGAGAGCTTCACCAAGGCTTCTTAGCAGGGAGACAAACTCCTGAGTTTCAGTCCCACGTCCAGGCTCTTTGCCCACAAGGTACTGAACCTCGATTCCTTCCTTGGAGCCAGGACCAACCTGCCGGCTGTAGTTCTTCTCTAGGTAGCATGCAGCTCCTTGCAAGGTACACCTACTGCAGTTATCTAGGAAAGCCCTCTCTAAGATGCTTTCCTTAGGATCCTCCTCTTTCTGGGAGTACCTCTTTAACTGCATTCTGATAGCCTTTTATCAGGTCAGGTGCGCATTAGCCAATCAGATGCCAATCAGCCACCTAGGCAGTTAATTACTTACAGGTGAGCAGGGATGGGCTCATTCTTTGAATTAAGCCTTTCACTGGCAGACTGGACCCTGACTCCTCTTAAAGGGGCCAGATATTTTGAAAAATTACCAGACTACTTAAATAGAGGAACAGTGCATCTGGGGTCAGAGTTAGAGATATGACTTGCCACTGATACACGAGTAAAACTCCCATATAATTCAAAGAGAGTTCTACATGAGGCTAAGGCCTTTAGTGAATAAGCAAAGCAAAATATCTAAGCGGATCTTCAAAAACATTAACATAAATGTAGGGGGAAATGTGATTTGTTTTCAAAGGAAAGCAGGAAGAATGGTATAGTACAATCTCCATGTGGATTAGTGTAACAGTGTCTCTGATGAATATAAGGAACCCAGTTCCCCAATGCCTTTTACTTTGTGTAGTCTTATATACCTGGCTAAGTGGATGTAAAATGCTACCAAATCAGAATTCTGCACTTGCACGTTGTTTTCTCTATAAGGGCTATATCTACAATGGAGATATTAGCCAAAGTGAAGTAGCTGCATGAGTGCAGTCTAGTAGTGTAGACTCTGTGCACACATGTAAATTGTGGAATGCATGGGCACAACTTACCCAACAGCCCTCTCTCATGGTTTCTAACATGGATTGGAATGCTCTTATTCAAAGATTTTGACATGGCAAATATTTTTCTGGCTAAACCAAAAATTAGAGTTAAAATAGTTAGCAGATAGGTTTAATAAGGTTCAGAGACTATAAACAATTTTATATACAGTTACTATACAGAGTTACATTTAAAGATGATTTCTTGTCAATAAATATTTATTTTTCAGGGTGTTTTTCCTCTACCTTCTTCACATATGTCTATATTGAAAAAAATGTCTTTAAAATTTTTGATTTACTGACTGTACATTCCCTAATTAGAAAGATCATTTTAGCGGAGTGCTTTGTAAGTTAAAAAAATCTAGAGATAAAGGGAACAATTTATATTCACGTTTCATAACTCCTTATTTAGACAAATTACCAAATTAAGGAAATGAGAAATATTGGTTGCAAATAATAGTTTAAATTAGAATTACATTTTTCATTTCAATAACTAAATGAATTTGATTTTGAATGTTAAATCAGTTTATAAAATGCTTTGTGCAGCCTCTCAACATTAACTTCCATTAAAAGATTGAGAAATAGCAATAATCACACTGACAAAACTTGCCGATGGTAAGTAATTCATGTGCTATTGCAATCACTTAATCTTTTAACAGCATGCAACATGGTGTGTAGTAAAGAGCTATAAATAATCATAGCCAGAGACAAAGCTTAAATAGTTTTTGATTCCATAAAATGAGTCTTGTTCTTACAACAAAAAGTTTTTTAGCTAGTGGCTGCCTAAAAGAAGGGGCTTAGTCATATGAAATTACTATAACTATCTATTTCAGATAAGTTTCAGAAAAACTAACTTTAATGGTAGTTGTGCTTTGTGATTGGTGGAAATAGACTTTCTGTAGTGCATATTTATGAAATCTCATTTCTGTGAGAATGTATTCTAGTGTGTCATAACAAAGAATGCCGATGCAGAAGGGTCATCTTTGGATTAAAGTCCAGGGGTCGGCAACCTTTCAGAAGTGGTGTGCTGAGTCTTCATTTAGTCTCTCTAATTTAGAGTTTTGCGTGCCAGTAATATGTTTTAACGTTTTTAGAAGGTCTCTTTCTATAAGTCTATAATATATAACTACACTATTGTTGTATGTAAAGTAAATAAGGTTTTAAAAATATTTAAGAAGCTTCCTTTAAAATTAAATTAAAAGGCAGAGCTGCCTGGACCGGTGGCCAGGACCTGGGCAGTGTGAGTGCTACTGACAATCAGCTCATGTGCTGCCTTTGGCATGCGTGCCATAGGTTGCCTACCCCTGGATTAAACTAAAACAAGTATTTTTGCTACAAGAAGTTACTATACCTACTTCTAAATACTGTCAGTTCACAATAACTGGCTACTAACTAAAAGCTGACATATAAACAGAATCACTGAAGATCTTATGTCTGGTTAAAAGCTTTCTTTTGGTGATTTTTGGGGTCCTTTCACAATTTTGGCTGAAGTATTCAAAAATTTTTACAATGCAGGGAAATACAAAATTTGGTCCCCACACTACAAACTTTCACACATGCAACTCACAAAACAGAATCTCTATGTACAGAGCTTTCAAAATTAGACTCTGTATGAGAGAAGTTAATATTTACAGCTTGTGCACTTCTGTAATGCAAAGCTTCCGATTTGGTCGGCAGGATCGTATACTGGATTGTATCCAGTTCTATACTGGCTTTTGCAGGATCTTGCAAGGACAATGAAGTGCCAGCCTGGACTCAATAAGTATCTACTCATTAAAAAAATATGCCCATTTTAAAATTCAAGAGGGAAATTTCTCAGATAGAACATGACAAATTGGTAAAGGCAGTTTCTTCAACTGGGCTGATGGAAAATTATAAAATGCTATTGTATTAGAGTGTAAAAATGAGTACAGTGATATTACGATCAGTTTTCTAGCCAAATCATCCATCTGTCCAACAGGGGGAGACAACATTGGCATTTAAAAAAATGCAGGATTATTTTAGTTGCAGATAGACATCTGTCTATCTAATTAATTATATTTCTAAGGTAGCTATCAGTGTATCATCTAAGCACTGAGTTGTGAGTTTATCACACTTTTGAAATGGATGAACAGCATCTCCACTTATGCCCCCCATCCTTAAGCTAGCACATTAAGAATACAGTGTAGCTGCAGCAGCATGAGTGGTGGGAGGGGCTAGCTGCCCTGAGTATGTATCCACCCAAGACCATAGGCAAGTACTTGGGGCAGCTAACTCCTCCCACTCACATTACCCCAACTATACTATTTTTAACAAGCTAGGTAGATCAGAACTAGCACAGGTATGTCTCCTCAAACTGGAAATCACATCCCCAGCTCAAAGTTTAGACATACCCAAACAGTAGCTACATTAAACATTAAGTAGCTACTTCCTGCATCCAAACTCTTGAACACCAGTTAGTCTGCTGATACTAAGATTTAAATAAAAATCTCAGCTAGCAACAGAGAATTTAAAAATTATGCATTCCCTATTCTTCCTTTTCCAGGATAGGTTGTCCATTTGCTTACTATTTCGCTAAACGTGACTTTCCTAACACATTGTCATTTCCAATGTCAAAAAGGAATTGTGCCTACAGACAAATATTTGTTTAGATTAACTCCTAGTACACTTAGGATAGATTGCTGTGAAGCTACAGGGCTAGATCACAATCTGGTATAAATCAGCAAATTATGACAATGGATCTGAGGATCTGGTCATAATCCAGTCTCCTGAGAGTCAGCTAATTCTCTTCAGTACCCTAATTTCCACAGGCCTACTGAATGGAAGCCAATCCATTCTTGAATTATGTCTACCATCATTACCACACTAAACCATATATGGAGAACTTGAGCCATTTTTAATTCAAATAATATATTCATTTATCTTTTAAATGCTAAATACATGCTCAGTGAAATATTGAAGGGAAATTCTAAAGTATTTCTAATGTGAACAGTTTTCATTTTTAAAAGTATTAAAATACAGCAAAATGCTTCAGTTGAATGAATTACAAAAATGGTTAAGCATAGTTCCTAATGTGTTTTTGGTAGATCTACAAGGTTTTATACCCATCTACATTTTCATTTCAGTAATTACACTGAGAAGTGGCTTTTCTTTAAAGCTTGTGTAAAAATAGATTACTAGAAACAATGGCACAAAGTAATACATATATGATTTTGGTCCAATAAGTTTAACTCCTAATGACTTCAATGGATATTACACTGGTGTAACTAAAAATAGAGTTACACCAGTTTTAGAATTCTTAGTTGGGAGGCAAAAAGTCTAAATAGAATGTCAAAATTTTATGTTGATTTCTTTTGACTTTTACCATAGTGTCCCTTAAATGCAAGTTGTCCTCCCTTATAGCCTTATGTACAAAAACAACCCCTAGGTAGATAACAGTTTTTGTTAAGTTACACAGTATAATATGTACAATTCTTCCCTGGCCCCCAACATCCACATAATTGTCAATGAAAAAATATTGTGCAGAAGATAGTTAAATATCCTTTTTTGTTCTTACAGTATTACACTGGCCTTCTACACAAATTATTGCAGAAACCAGTGTTGCTGTAACATGCTCCCAACCATTTCATATGCAGAATGGGTAGAGATTTAAATATCTTCATGCACTGCCAAATAGCATATGCACGTTAGTCACTGTGGTCTAGGTCTGCAAACGGACTTGGGCATTGCAACACTGAAACACCTAACACTTAGACATCCTGCTGCCCAAGTTAAATGTCCAGGCATCGTATACAAAACATGAGAAAGAGTTGGGTACCCAAGAAAGGCAACTGAACAGAAATCCACCTAAGCTAGCCCACAGGAAATGCTGTGGAGAGGGACAGAACTTAAACCCTGCACCTCAAAGGCACTTCCCTCCACTTAAGATTCACAGCAATGTTACCTCTCTTGGAATTAGGTAACAAAGCCAGTGTCAGTCATTTCTAACAACACAAAACCCAAAGACCCTGACATATAATTGGCCCCCCTACAAGCATGACAGGATTCTGAATTCACCGGGCCTTTGGTCTTCCATCTCCAAGCAGCCAAAGGTACAATTCTGGTTGTGGGAGACTAAACCCTCCAACTGAATCTGTAGAAGTCCACCCCTTCCAGGGCTATCAAAGGTCAAAAGGCAAACCAAACACAAATGAACTAACACAAGGTCATGGCAGGACAGTTCCTTCAGACAGCTGCAGATAGGCCATAACCCAGTTTGTTACTTGCAGGCAAGTCTTTAGTAATAGTCCCAAAATACTGGTTCAGACTCAGGTTCTCCATTGTCTTGACAAGGGCTTCAGAATGTTACCCATGGAGCTCCTGCCTTCAGCTAGGCACTTTAGGGCTGAAGAGCAAAGGTGTGTTTCCCTCCCAGATCTCCCATTAGCTAAGCTTCTGCCTTTTTATCTTCTCTCCAGGCCGGGAATGCCTTACAGGTGTGGTGGGGCAGGGCTGCTTGAGGCCAGAGAAGTTCATTAACCCTTACCTTGTTGGTATGGGGTTTATGCACCCCCATCACAGACCCCCCCCCCACTCCATGACATCTGATAGCCTAGTGATTAGGGTACTCATCTGCAATGTAGGAGATCTGTTTTCAAATCCCTGGGATGTAGGTGATCTGTTTTCAAATCCCTGTTCTGCCTGAATTGGAGAAGGAACTTGAACTCAGTTCTTGTATCCTCCAGATGAGTGCTTTAACTTCTGGATTACAGAATAATTTTCATTCTCTTTCTGGCCCAATTAATATTTCATTAGTTATACAAAGTGGAACTACTTCAACAGGAGAGATTGAAAGAGGCCTATGCAGAATAGCTGGGTGGTTAGTGCACTCACCTGGGCGACATGGGTCTAAGTCCCTGCTCCAAATCAAGCAGTGCACCTGCTGAATTCTGGGTCTCCCACATCCCAGGTGAGTAATCTTACCACAGGGCTGATGGAGATAATGGGACTTGTTCTCTCTAACCCCCAGCTGTCTTTGATGTGGTAGGCATGCTAAGAATATGGAGACCAGATCAGCTCGTGTAGGTGTAATAGGCAAGGGAATATCTAGTTTGTGAATCTCAGCAGGGATTAGACATGAGCTGGAATGCGAGCAGCTCAGCGGCATCAGGACTTAGGTGGTATTGCACATGCTCACCGGCAGAAATTCCAGCAACTAGGGAACTTTACTGGTAGAAACTTAGGTCCCTAAGACCTGTCCAAGGATTTGTATCTCACACCTACATTTCTGCTTTCAATAGCAAAGAGTAGATAAAGAGAAATCCTGGAAATGAAGGTGGCCAATTATCAAATGATATTGGCAAAATACAATTTACTCACTTATGAAAAGCAGTTGTCCCTGGCCCTTTCCCAGTTATGAATGTCATCCTTAATCCAAATGGGAACCATTGATGTAGTCCTGCAATAATTCAGGGAGAGGATTAGAGTCCTGTAATCTTTGTCCCAAACCAAACACTTGCATTCCCTCTCCACTCCAGAGTGAAACCTTTAATGATGATATCTTCAAAAAAAATTATAACAGACAATTACTTTTCTTTTAAATTAAACATAACAAAACCCAAAACCCAAGTCAAGTTCATATGACCATAAGTTTATTTAAAAAGGAACCTCAAACTTGCCAAATTGCACTATGAAGGTTTTATTTATCAGCTTATCATTAACCTTTTCCACATATTTTAAACAATTTAATATTTATTCTTAACAATTATATGTCTCATGAAAATTAATTTTTATTACATTTAAGAGTGTTGTTTTGATTCCTAATATTTAGCACAAAGTTATTCTGGTTCTGTCTCTCTTTGGTAAATGTGAGAAGAGAAAAACACAAATGTCTGTAACTGATAGCATTACAGAGCAGAAAACTGCCAAAGGTACTATATGGCTGTAGCTGAGAAGTATGAAATGATTTTGCTATTGAATACATCACCCTAATAAAATCCAAATATAGTTCTACAGATTTTAAATACTGATAAAATGTATTGTATATGTATAGTTCCTTAATTGTAGGAAAACAAACTATTTTCATAATATGCTACTTGAGCCTGGATTTCCATTAGGCCATCTTCTGCAAATCCATCCTCTTGCTATAAGGTTTATTTTAAACAATTGTTGCCTGTGAAGTTTATTATGTGGACTCCCATTCTGTGTGAAGCTCACTAAGGTACACAGTCTTTCGTGGGTCTGTGACGTAAGGCTTTGATATTGTCCTTCCCACAGTGTCTTGATGCTACTTGTTATAAAGATGTGAAAGGCAAGCTGCATTTCCCGATGCTGAATATTTTTGTCTAATATATTCATAGTAGGATTGAAATAAATGTAAATCTTCCAAAGTACATTTCTAGATGGTGATATGGGCAACAACATTAAAAAAACCTTAACATAACCAGTTTCTATACTACTAGTCTGTCTTTTTTTCCTTCATAAATTGTAGTGTCAAGAATATTAGCAAAGATCTATGAAGATTTGTATGAATATTAAAATGATTTCTGGTTTCAGGAGAAAACTGGAGTTGAATGTAAGTCTTCAAAAAGTAATATTTTATCTTACACTACTTTGTTTCTCTTCTAGTGGCAAAGCATTACAATAACACTGGTTGAGAAAGTGCAGATGATTGCTGTAATCCTAGGATCTCTGTTCTTAGTAGCAAGTGTGACTTGGCTTCTATGGTCAGCCTTCAGCCCCTATGCAGTATGGCAAAGAAAGGACATCCTTTTTCAAATCTGCTATGGAATGTATGGTTTTATGGATCTAGTGTGCATAGGTAAGCTCAAAACATTAATCAGTACAGATTGTGGTTTAAGAGTATAACTATGGATCAAACTTCCTCAGCTTTTCAATTCTCTACTTATTTATTCTCAGCTGACATCCTTAGCAAACACTTGACTTTTACAAAAGTAGAGACACTGTGAGAGAGGAACCAAACAAAAACTTAAGCCTAAGACTGATCAAATCACTTTCCCTAAATGTTAAATCCCAGAATCACAATCAATTTTGCCTACTTTGAAATTTAAAAGGATGGTAAAGTGTAGGAGGGTCAATAGGTCAAATTATAACAAAGATTTGATGAAAAGGACTAATGAGAGTTCTGTTCTCTCAACTCTTCCTTTGTTGCTAATCAGAGTTAGTTATTTACATCAAGGATAGAATAGGTCCCTAGAATAGGTCCCAAGGATTTTCTTGTAGATCTACATAGCTAGAACTACACTCAACAGAGCTGTGTGACACACTACGCTAGAAATAGAGTATAATGGATAGGCTGCACTGCTGCAGTGAAATGAAGGAATTAATTCAAGAGTTCTGGTGACATCCTAACAGATAAAAAACACTATATAAGCGCTAAGTATTTTAATTTATTAATTATACTTTGAAACCAGAGCTCAAGAGGTTTATATTGCCATCAGAACTCTTAAAAAGTGAAGATGCAACTTTCTGAAAGCTTTTGTGTGTGTGTGTGTGTGTGTGTGTGCACTTCCTGTAACATATTGATCCCAAAATGTCTAAATAAAAACTTTTAAATAGTTAGTAAAGCATCTATGAGCTTAATGTGAAAGAGGTCACACTAAAATAAAAATAAAGGGATTTTAGTCACTCTTAGAGTAAGTAAGGCATAGTAATTTGAAATAAGGTTTCCAGAATTTTTATATCAATAACATGATGAAATGCTGCATAATGCTTTTCATTAAAAAAAAAAATCTCAAAATCCTTTTCAAATGTTGCTAACAACTCAGTTTTATATATGGGGAAGCTCAGGGAAAGAGTGATGACTTGAATACATAGTAAGCCAATGGCAGAGTCAGAAACAGAACTTGGAATTCCTGACTCAGAGTCTTCTGCTCTACATGAAACCACATTGCCTCTTATTATATCATGTATACATTATCATACAGTTCAGTTGATAACATAGTTATTATTTGAAACTAATTGTGTTAATTTAATTTTTTCACCGGTTTAATTTGTTACAAAAATCAAACTCTTATCAGTTCAAAATTTATTGCTTATTATCTGTAGACAGATAAAAATACATTAGTGTATTTATCTATAGAACTAAATATACCAGTGGAACAGGGTTGTGGATGTACTAATGAGGACATTCAATTCTAAGAAAGGACTGCTAAGAGTTATAAAGTAGTCACTGGAATGTCCAATGTGAATTTTCACATCAAGATTTAAAACAATATACAGTAGTGATACTTGGAAACTTGCCAGAGGCCTTAGATCTAAATATATGCATGTAACTACAGTCTTATAATTAATACTAATAGCATTAATTAGCATCTCTAGCTACATTTTTGTAACTATAGTTTCCTTACTTGAACATTAACTTTTAATTAATGGTAACAAGCTTAGTATGTAGAGGTTTTTTTTAAAACAATTATGTTACCTAATAACTTTGAGTTACTAAACTTGTGTCTGGGAATTAAGAAATAACTGATTAGCTGTTTTGGTAATTGTGCAGCATTTCTGTACTTCTGATCAGCTCAGACCATTCAAGTTCAATATATTTTCAAGTAATCTTCTGCAGCTTATTGTATTTTAAACACGTGTATCCAAGACCACTTATACATTTTTAAAACATCTATTAACATCTCCAACTTTACTCTGTGTTAGAGGTGTCTGTTATTGTAACTTCTATAGGATAAAGGAGTAATCTGAGTAGTTGTTTCAACTGAAAATATTTGAATTAAATTCCTTGGAATGCAAGTGTTGTTTAGGTTTCTGAATGATCTAAAAAAGCCACAAGACAATCTGGTGACAAATATAACTTTCCAACAGCAGTTCAGTGGGCAATGATTTTATTACATTAGAAAGTTTTTGTCTTACTCTTTAATTCTTACCCACTACCTCTAGATTATGTAAAAGGACTAACAAGTAGATGTATGCTATACTCTGTTCCTCACACACTATGACCTGTGTAGTGTTGATGCAGCCAACAGAAGTGTTATGAAGCACAAGTCTAAAAGTTAAAGTTAAGTGCCCCACCCCTTTATTTGTGATCATCCATTATTTTGTCATGTCTCAATGAGACCCTACTCCTGCAATAAACTCCCTGTGGATGGGTCCCTGCACCCATGCAAAGCCTCACTTATTTCAGTGGGGATTTGCATAGGCACAAGGATGAGCTCATGGATAGTTAATTTCAGGGTCGGGGCCTGAGTTGTAAACTCCATGACTAAAGACCTATTCCAGTTGTCTAAAGCAGTGGTCTCCAAAGTGGGGTGCGCGCGACGATCGAGTGGGGGGGCGCAGCAGGAGGAGCACTGCCGGGGCAAAAGGGCTGCGCGGGAGGAGGAGCACTGCCGGAGGGGGAAAAGAAAAAGAAAAAAAGGGGGGCGGCCCTGAGTCCTCCGGCCCGCTTCTCTCCGGCCTGCTTTGAAGGGGAAAGTGCCGCTTCTTTCTGGCTGCTGGCTGCGCAGCTGCTCCTGCTCCTCCTGAGTCCTCCGGCCCGTGCTCTCAGGGTCGCATTCCGAAAGGGGCTTTAGAGCTGCAGGCCAGGGCCCCGGGGCCCCCTTAGCCCAGGGCCCTAAAGCCCCTGCGTTCCGGGTGGCCCTGCCTGCCAGGGGTTGGGGGGGGGGCAGCTCCCCGAATTGCGGCTCCCAGAATCGTGGCCATGGGGGTGGTGCTGTGCTTCGCAGAGCCACCTGCACACCCTCTGCACCAAACAGGAGCTGCCCCAGGTAAGTGCTCTGCACCTCCTGCCTGCCCCAGCCCTGAGCCTCCTCCCCTCATTCCTCCTCTGCACCCTCACCCTGAGCGCCCTCCCACACCCTAACTCCCTCCCAGACCCTGCACCCCACCCAGAGCGCTCGCTGTATCACAAAGTGTTAAACCAAGATTTTCAAAAATAATAAAGCATATTCAATCACATTGCTCTCACTAAAAATATTATTATTATTAATAATATTTTTTTAGTGAGAGCAAAAAGGGTTTTAGTATTGTTAATAAATAATTTTTTTAAAAAAAATATTTATTTCATCTTTATCTCATCGTTTTTTAATTTCGATTTTTTGTGTATGTTTTATAATTTCCACAATATATTAAATGTACAGTAGTACATGTATATAATTTATACATAAATAAATACACATATATTGGGGGTGCTTGCTCAAAAAATTTTTACTGGTAGGGGTGCGCTATCAAAAAAGTTTGGAGATCACTGGTCTAAAATCTTCATGCACATCTATGGCTCTGCATAAACAATAAAATGTTTTCAGCCACCTGAGAAATGTAAATATCTGTACTGCTTGAAGTATTATTGTTTTTATAATTTTGAAATGAAGTTCAATAATTGGCTAGTAGAACTGCACAGTTATATTAAAAACCTGCACATTTAGAAACTTTAACAGATTATTTTTAGTATTTTTCCATTAAATCTGATCTCATTGCATCAATCCACACTCCTATCCAGTAAGTAATATTAAAAAATCTCATACATTTTAAACTGCCAGCCTTGTCATTCATTTGTACCAAGAGAAAATTGTCAAAGCTTACAGCTCACAAGTATGCCACCTACTAAATAACTTATGTGGATTCTCTGATCAGTTCCATTTGCAGCCTATCCAGTTTTACAGGAAGTCCACTTTTGTAACATTTAACAAAGAATAAAGACTTTAACAAAGACTATTCTTACTCTCTATTCATGGAACAGAGTTCTATCAACATCAATTTAACTTAAACATTTTAATATATAGGTTAAATTTGTGTCCATTGTTCTCTTCATCCTCTTCTGATCTTCCCCAGGAATTCTGGGTCCCTCCTTACAGTACCCCCTTCTAGTCACTTCAGTGTCAAATATGGCAATTCTCTATGCAATTCTGCATCTGAACTGGGTATGAAGTTCTTACAGGAAAACTTCCAGATCATGCAAGATTTGCAGAGAAGTCTTTCACATTTGACCTAAATGGAACTGTGACCAGTCAAAGCTGTACACTTTGATATTGCCAGAGATTAGTCCCTCCCTGTTGGGATTATGAGAAAGAGAGGGGGAGAGAGAGAGAGAGAGAGAGAGAAAGAGCACAAAGAGTTTACATTAAAGGAATTTAGGATTCAAAACTTTAAGGATTCCTTGAGGAATAGTACATTAGCTTCCTGCTCTTCCATTGCTTGGACCTGGCTGCTCTCCTTCATCACATTGCCTCCACATAGTCACACTATTGGAGAAGAATGACTAAGAATGTGGTAATGGAACCTTTTTGAAGTAGTAAGTTGTCAGTTAGTGTGTGTACAATTCTCCTACTTCAACATTCTATAGACCAATGGTATAAATAACCTCCCCCACTAACTGTACTGCAGTATCTTTCTATTCACCAGCTCTTTTTCTTTCATGTTAGACAAATCTAGTTACAAGTGGTTTTTGAAATAGTTGTATTGTTAAAGTTAGATTTATTTATATTTCATGTTAATTGTTTGATCAATTCACACATTTTTGTGGGCCCATCGAAACAATAGTTTTAAGGGGTTTTCCTTTTGTCCTGTGATGGTCCCTATTTGAGGCAATTTATTCCATAGGGAAGAGCACTTAGCTAAAAGTTGTCACGCCTGCAAGGCCAACTCAAAAAGGGCCCACAAGGACTAACACTTTGCTCCAGAACCTGCTCCTCCAAGAGGCATGATTCTGGGAGACCTTCTTCTGAAAGATGTCCTCAGGCATGAGTAGCATGGCAACTAGAGCTGGACAAAATATTTCAGATGAAATGTTTTACAGCAAAAAGATGCAGATTTAGTGATGCTGAAATATTTCATGTTTTTGTGTCAATTTTGCTGAATTCTTTAAGTAAAAAAAGACTTTAAAACTCTGAAAAAAATCATTTCAACATTTTTAAAGTGCATGTTTAGCTTTTTGATTCAAAAGTACTTTCAAAATTTGCATTAAGTTTATTTTAAAAAATCAAAGCATTTAGAAATGATCAAAATCAAAATGAAACATTTTGTTCAACCGGAAATGAATTGTAGACTTTTGATTTGCCAAACATTTTGGAAAGTTTTGGTTTGACCCAAAATGATTTTTTGAGGGATGGGGAGGAGTAGGGGAAGAGGTAATTGCTAGTGAACTGAAAAATCCATTGATCATACAGTTTTTGGGTCGACAAAGTCAGTTTTGGTGCTGTAGCCTGATGCCAAATCTCAGACTGAAAAGGATTGTCTTTGTAAAGGTGTTTGCAAGGGCTTTTGAAATTTGTTCCACTGGCTCAGGATCCAGATTCTTTGTATGGAGGCAAGGAAAGATCTTCTTACAGTGGTACTATTTCTGAAAGACATCACAATAAGAAGAAAAGGTGGTCCTACTGTTGGATCTGGCCAGACCCCACTGCAGTCAAAGTTTGCTTAAATCTTAGAGATCCTGAGGATACGGTTTTCTTGGATCCTGCCAGGTCAGATCCATCTGGCCAAAACTCCAGGAAGTCAATCCTCCAGGACTCCCCTAGAAAGTGTCCTGCAAAGAAGCTGAAGGCACCAATGGGGATCCCTTGGCCCCCTTCACCTAAGTCCCTGGGATCAGTAGTTGTGCCAGATGTAGAGTCAGACTCAGTGTTAGGGGAGGAAATAGTGGGAAACTATTCAGAGGTTGCCCCTTCTATCTCATCTACTGTTGCCAGATCTGTTTTATTGCAAGTCTTGTAGTATTTAGTGTTTTATTTAAACCAACAGCTCCTTGAGACAAGTGAGTATATGAGAATATCTGCTTTTATTTAAAAAAGTCTTTAGCCCTTATGATTTCAGAGAAAAGTTTGTAAATGTAATGTAAGTGCACCCTAATGGTTTAAAAACAAGAAGGCAAATGAAGAGACCCAACAGAGTTGCAGGCCCTTAAAATAATTTAAATTAGAGTACCATCTAAAGGCCTAATCAAGGATTATGGCCCAATTATGTTCATACAGTGCCAAGGATGTACTAAAGAGAGAGTCCTTGCTGTAAAGAGCTATGGCCTACAGATCTTATACTGTACAACATAAAGATATGATTGTATGTAGGAATCACTTCAAATTTCTGGTAAGAATTGTGTTGGATTTCGATCTCAGTCAGTTTATATCACTATTTGTCTTCACCTCACCAGAATGTCTTGAGCTTTGGAAGGAAAAGATGCACACCCTATATATCCACAGAGCTACTACTTGGACAGGACTAAGCAATTTAGAAAGTCAAAGAGATCATCTGTGGCCTTTGTAGAAAGTTAAACCATCTCAGGTCAAAAACTAAGCGGATATGACGATACAACCAGTCATTATGAATGCGCTGAAGCTCAGGATTCACTCAACTTAGGAGGATGGCAGCTTCAATATCATATATCCACAGTGTTCCCTTACCTGAAGTCTTTATGGCTGCTACAGGAAGTCACAAATCACTCTTTCCTAAAATGGCATCAAGGGCAGAAACTGGCTTTGAGAGGGCAGTGGTTCAAGTCATTGTTTAGCTAGCGGGACTTCCAGCTGTCCTCAGGGAATCAGTACTGAATAGTCTCCTACAGTGCGGTCCTGGGGATGTAGTGTCAGAAGGAGAAACCACAACTCTTTGTTCTAAAACATATTCCCTCCATAGAGCAACACAGACCTTTTCTTCTGCTTTGGATCCCAAGTACAATAGGGCTTCTGGAGGTAAAGGGGAATTGAAGGATAGTTAGAGGGTACCAGTTATTTGTGTCCTCCATTTATGAATGTTGGGATAAAGAGAATAGTGTGAGCTCTCAAAAGCCAGCTACTATTCTCAAATATTTTTGTAGCTCCCTGGCTAAACGCACAACTCCTACAATTAGACTCTATGAAAACAATACATACAGAAATCCGTTATTGTTAACACCTTCTCTCTCCCTTCCTGGCATCCTACACTCTAAGTGCATGTTTTTCACTAAGAAGATGACAGAAAAAGGCTCTGAATCTTGAGTGCCAGGATTTTCCACTTGTCCTTTTCCCTCACACTTTTGATGCTGCGCTTGACACCATCTATTCAATTATACTTCTAATGATTGGCTACACAGTAACAGCTCTACGATTTTACTACTGGGAAACAACTTAGCTTTTTCTTTATTAAATCCAGTGAAATGCATACTTCCTAATGATTCAGGCAAGCAATAAGCACTGAGATCTGGCTATCTTACAAAGCCATCAACTGCATTTTCTATCCATCTGTTTATGTCCTGGATCATCTCTTGATGAAAAAGCATCCATCCATGAACTAATCCATCTATGGTGGTTTTCAGTCATTGTATTGTACAGATAATTTTTCATATGGACAAGAGTGGAAAAGGAGTATTTCCTAGAAGCTATAGTCACAAACAGAGTAGCAACTAATCTTCGAAACATTTTAATATTGATGAAAAATAGAGTTACATTAAGCAAGTATTTCAGTAATGAAATTTGGTATCTTTTCCTTGCCAGTAATTCCTTCACTGATGATAATCAGAATCCTGATCATTATCAGGTAACTATGGCAATAAGTGGCTAACTTCATGTTCATTATAGTTCAATTTCCTAATACACAGGCAGCAGGTTTAACATGAAGCAATTTTATTGCAAGCTCAAAATATGTCATTTAGCTACATGAAAAAACAGCCATAGTTGAGAGGAGCAGTGAACATCTAGCTGGCTTTGTTGATATTGACAAAATGGGGCATTAACCATTTTAGGACATCACATTTGTTTTCTTTCCTTACAGAAAATTTGAAAAAGAAAAAACTCATGGTAGCACACTACAAGTTTCCCTTTTCAAAACCAAAAAAATCCTAGTTGGACCAAACCAAATTTTCAATTGAAATATAGTGCTAGCAACCTTTAAAAAATCCATCTCTCAAAACAAAAATACCTTAGTTTTCTCTATTAAGATTTGTTAGTGCTTATTAAAAATTGCTAAAGTTTTCTATTTTTTGGTTTTCATTTAAAAAGAAAAGGGAAAACTAAGGTTTCTCTCTGATAATTATTTCTTTTCAGTCACTGGTGTTACTCATTGGAGATGACTTGGCTGAAACCTCCAGATCTATTTTCACTTGAGTGTTTAATCTTTGATGAACTACTATTCTGATAGGCTATGATCCTACAAACAGAATCCAGCCAATGATCCCAGCAATAAGCATTATTAGTAAAGGCCCGATGCTGTAAACACTTAAACACATGCTTAGCTTTGAATATATGAATAATTCCACTGAAGTCAATGGAACAAGTCATATACTGACAATTAAGCATATATGTAAATAATTGCTGGATGGGAGCCTAAGAGTAAGTCAGTCTATACAGGAAATCAAATGAGCCATGTTTCCATTGAGAGATACTTAAAAAGATTCTCTGGATCTCTGCAAATCTCAAGAATGAGTCCCTGTTCTCTGGCCTTGTGAGATTTAAACAGAAAGAATAAAGTCCACCACTCCAAAGCCTGCTTGCGAAGTAACAGTTATTGTTGACATCTCAGTTATTTTCCTGAGACAATTTTCAGAGTTAATGCCACATTGAAGTAATAGGGGGAATTCATACTTATTACAACTGTTGTTTCAGGCTGTGTCAGGCTATAGGTTCACAGAGAAGAACTAAGAATGTGGAGGATGCTCTTAAATCTGTTTGAGTGCCTTATACCAGTTTAGATAAGCCACTCAAACTAATTTAAGAATATCCACAGAAGGAGGTTGCGCTAATTTGTATGAAGACAAAGTCTCTAGTAAAAATCCCGAATATAGAAGCACTTAAACTAAACTTAAATCAGTGTAAGCAAGGGTTAACTCAGTTTCAGTTGGTAATTTACTAATGCAATGGAATGATTGATTTTTATGTCAATTTAGTTAAATCAATGCACTTTTCTAGTATAGACAAGGCCTCAGATAACATTGGTAATGTTCAGTTCACATACAGAAGGTTTCCTTAATAACCATAAAGGCTAGAAACTTTCATTTAAAAATTTAGATTCTCATTACACTGACGATAAGGAGGAGGGGTAAAATTATGATGTACACTCAGAGTGGACCTAAAGTTTACCTCAAATAGTTTAGATAAATTATTGGCTGATTGTATAAGTCCTCTGTATCTTTTATGGACAGTTATTTGTATTATTAGAGTTAAGATACTCACAGGAATCCTCATCTTAATTTGATAGGCACCTGCCAGTTGCAATGTGATAAATGTGGTTAAGTTTACATCTTTATTCATTCCCTCTTAAAATGGAGTCCAAGATTATTGTATAGTAACTAATCATTCTTTCCTTAAATTTCAGGACTAATTGTACATGAAGGTGCATCAGTTTACAGAGTGTTTAAGCGCTGGAGGGCTGTTAATCTTCACTGGGATGTATTAAATTATGATAAAGCTACAGACATAGAAGAGAGCAATCGAGGAGCGTCTTCACCGGGTAGGACATTGTGGTTACCACTAACTGCATTTAGAAACAGAAATTTAATTCATCCAACACAGCTAACCTCTCCAAGATTTCAGTGTGGCTATGTATTGCTGCATCTGTTCAATCGAATGAGACCTCATGAGGATTCATCAGAAGATAACAGTTCTGGAGAGGTTGTGATGAGAGTGACCTCAGTGTAAAGATAACGCTCGCTGTGCTACATAAATAAGGATAATGTGCCCTGGACTTTACAGTACTCCAGAATGTAGTTGCAGTGAATGGTGATACCATAGCACTTCTAAAAATATTTACAACTTTTAAAACATTTAATGCTTTTTATATGATCAGTTGACTTGCAAATACATTTTTCTGAAAAAGTTGTTGCTTGCTTTTTTATAGTCTGGTATATTACATAGTTTGGTCAATTTGTACTTGAAATTTATAAAAATATAATTTAACTCTCATTGCCTTGAATAACGAGGAAACCAATCTTTTAAGCCAAAAATATCTCTCATAGCGTTGTGTATTTTTTCAATCTATATAGTTTTTCAAATGCATAAGTTGAGGAAAATAATGACTGGTATCTCTGTGATTTAACTCTAGGTATACGGTAAGTGCGTCATTTAATATATTAACTATATAGCGGTTCAGTCACATTTCAGAAAGATGATATATAGGGGCTTGTAGAAGATGACTCACTGTTCACGCTCCCCCTTTGTCTCTGAGCATAGCATAGCAGGCTCTCCTCATCTAGTGTCCTCTGCCACAGCCAGTGCAGCCCTGGAGCAGTCTGTTTCTTCGTGTGATGTAACCTTCTAGCCAGGTGATTTATAGTCCTATTCTTCTGGGGTAAGAAAGCAAGTCCAACAGCCTCATGCTGAGTTTGTGGTCCAAATCCAGACATACTAGTCCTTTTACCCATGACCTCCAGGGTCCTGGCTCTGTTTTTGGAGGGCCTGTAGGGGAATACAGGCTCTCTCTCTCCTTTGGGTTTTAGCCCAGGAACCCTATAGTGAGCATGCAAGATCTGTTTATTCAGATCTTCCCATCCCCTACTTCCCCCAGGCTTCTTCCTACCTCAACATATCAGCATGCCTTTTCTACAGCCCCTTCCTGGGCCCACTGTGTACCTGTATTCCTCTCAGGCACTACAATGTCTCAGACATCACTGTTTCTTCAGAGTTGTGGCTCACAGGAGTCTTCTCTGGAGTTCTCCAAAAAACCTGAAACCAAAGTATAAACTTAAACTACTTCCACCTTTCCTTGGCTTGAACTTTAGTCCTTCACCAGCGTACCTCACATACTCTACTCCTCAGCTGAACACAAAACACCCCCTGTGTCTGCCTCCCTGGAATCATAGCTCCTGTGGTGGGTCTCAAAGTGGAGCTAACTCCCTTCCTGTGGATTTTCCCAGTTCTCCTATCTCTTAACTTCTATCAGACCAACCTCAGAGAGAAGGAACTCCCAAACTCCTGTCTTTTGGGTCTCCTTAATATGACTGGGAAAAGGTACTAACATATTTGCAATTGCACAGTGGGTTTTTTGAGGAGTAAACTATATGTCCTATGAAATGTCATTAGTACTCAAAGGGAAGCTAATAGATCAGCCTGCTGAAATGCTATGAATGAATGTGATGCTTTCATCCTGAAAGCACTCACATACTATGATGATGGGCAACTTATAAACATCTGCAGCTTGTAATTCCTCTTCTTTTTACATATATAAAAGTCACCAAACAATTTTAATGTCATTTGTAATCATTAACTGAATAAGTCATCTAGTCTATCTCCCCCATCCCCTGTGCTGAAGCCTAGACCATCCCTGACAGATATTTGTCTAACCTGTTCTTAAAAACCTCCAAAGACAGGGATTCCACAACCCTACACCATTCAGTTTTCCCAGTTTTGTACATGCCAGTTGAGAGGTATCTAATGGAAAAATCTGAATAAAAAAAATGTGTAATGTCTCCTAAAGCACATTTTCAATGGTTCTCTCACAATTTACTAAAAAGTAAACAAAAAATTGTAAAGAAATATTTCTTGGTGAGATTAAACCTTATTCAGTCATATTTGAGTCAACAAGTTAAGAGAGATGAGCAGGTAACACACTATCCTTTTAGATTTTTTTAAAATTCTATTATGCATATAACTCAATATATTAAATTTTCTTTTAAGAATTGACTGACATTGCAATGTTATGGATTTTCTACAAAAGAGCATAAGAGTCCTTATAGGGAGATAGTTCCTTGGTGCCCTTGCGCAAGCTAAGAAAGGGGACTGAAAAACCCCAGAATAGAAATTAAATGGGAGAGAGAGAAGATTCTATTGAACATGATATAGTTTCTGAAATTTGTATATACTTAAAACAAGTTTGTTATGAAATCACATTTAAAAGGCCAACTTTTGTACCGTGAACTGTATTATGGCTGTTTTCACTGCATCGCTGAATAAGATATATCCATCATACAACGTTTAGAGCTTGAGTCATCAGGTTTTACACCAATATAATTTATTTGAAACCAATGGAGTTATAGCTGCATAAAACTGGAGAAACACAGTGGTAAATCAGGCCCAATATAATCACAGCTCTGCATTGCACACATGCACAGAGTTTTATTAAAGCATCTAGTGATATATCCCTAGCAAACCCATTCTGTGCTCTATGGATATATGAAGAACAAGTCTCCATTGCCTCATGCTTCATGTAATAATTTTCACCTGTGCCTAGTGGACCTGAGATACAACCACTGATTTCATTAGAATTACATTGGCGTAAAACTGGAGTGCCATAGTGGTGAAATAAACTCAGTAAATACAAAATTGGTGTTCAAAGGGCATGGTAGCATTTGATAGGTGTAAGTGACTACACCTGTACAGGGCAATGGAGAATCAAATCCATGATCTCCAACCAATATAATGGAAATCTTGTATGCTTCAGGATATACAATATATTCTGCATTCTCCTTTCATCTCATTTGAACATCCTCTAGTGATGAAAGGCAAGTTTGGTTTTTAGGATAGGCAAAATGGCCTAGATAAAATAAAAATGTCCCATTGAAACTTATACCAACCCTTTCAGAGGGTCAAACAAAATCTTTGCGGCCTTAAAAACCAATATTCCATGAGGAAAGCTGTTCTTGTATTTTTGGCCTATATATAGGTGATCTTGTGAAAGAGCCTATACTCAGGAGATTTGCAGACCCAAGAAGTTTAGTTATGCTTTCCATACAAGCTTTTCATTTTTCAGGACATACAATATTAAGAGCATGTGATATTCTAAATTCTGTTTAAGTTCTGGGTACCACATTATCAGAAAACAGGAATAAAAATGATTAGGATGTTGGATGGATTGACTTAGAAGGAAAAATTGAAAACTCAAGAAGCCAAGGCTAAGAAATAACAAGCTAACCATTTACAAATATTTGAATGGTGTAAGCGTAAAAAAAGAATTGGGATTATTTAGGATGGAACAAATGGTACAATTAGGAGTAATGAAAATTACTAGTTAAAGGAAACTTTAAACCCAATGTCATTAAAGTCTGTGCAACAGTGAGATTTGTGATGATGAAACATTTATATAGCACCATTGCTTTACACAACAATTTATGCACACATAACGTAAATTCCCTTTCCTGAAGAGTTTCCAGTCAGAGTTTCCTATCTAATTAGAACAAGTAAACTAAATCATAGCACAGGGAAATAGGGCATGGGATAGAGGACCAGAATATTATTGATAAGGGAGGGGAGAGTGCATTAAGAGGTGGGTTATATGGAGGAGAGAGGTTGCTATTGTTATCCCCATTTACAGCGGAGGTACTGAGCTACACAGGGATTAATGGATTTGTCCAGGGTCACATAGGAAGCCTATGGTAGAGCTGGGAGTAGAACCCAGATCCTCTGGATCCCAGTCCTGTGCCTTAACCACAACCAATTTTTCATGCTAGCAAAACAAAACAGCAGTCAGAAGTAAATAATTTCTTAATTTTGTCCAATCTGTTTTAGATGTTCCTCAGACACCTATCACTGTTATATCTAGCCAGCTCACTAGTCTATCATTGATAAAGTAAGTTTTTATTGATATTTATTTAAATTGTTTTTTCATATTTCACATGAACTTCATGTTCTTCATTGCTCTAAAGTATAAGATGTGAGAACTTTTTCTTTAGCCTTTTAAAAAAAACCACACAATGTTAATGGACATCATAGTGGTAATGTTATGCAAGGCTCCATTCAAGGTCCATTGAAGCCCTGGCTGACCATGCTCTGAGGAGAAAAACATAAATGCAGTAAGCCCTTAGGGAAAACATTGAGTGGTGCTGAATAAGTCATAATTCCTGTTTGAATTATTAGACTGTAGAAGAACAGAGTTCAGTGAAGATGCAGCACCACCACATTTTTATCCAGAAGCTTCTTAGAAGTCATGATGGGCAGTTTATTAGATAATTAATGGTCTATCCTCTGAATCACCTGATACTATGCACTGTTGGAAACAGGACGCTGGACTAGATGGACCAATAGTCTGATCTCTTACGACAGTTTTGGTGTTTGCAAGTTATTTAGACAACCTATTGATGGGATCTGGTGGAAGATGACGGAGTGCCCTTTGCAAGGATCCATATGGTTGTACTCTCGTTCAGTCAGAAAGGAATCAGATTCTGCTAATTTAAAAGCATCAGCTTTGCTACTAGCACTACAGAAAGTACTTTGCTACTTTCACCAACAGCAGTTAGTGGCAGGAGTTTTTTCAAGAGCTCCTGACACCATAGGACAAGACCACCACAGATCACTGTATTCTGCCAAGCAGTGTAAAGTACATTAGAAGTGCATTTTAAAATTAAATTATGACATGACAGCTATAATATGTGAAATGTGGATTATAGACTCATATGGATTATAGACTCAAAAGAGAGAGGTAGGGGTGAAAGCAGTCAGGAGTGCATTACAAATATCAAAGTAATGGATTTAAGAGCCTATAAAAAGTGAATTTTCACTTACACAGTCTCAGCAGCAACACATATGAAATAGTCTTCCTTTTATAAAATTCCTCCCTAAAGCCACGAAGGCATCTGACTGAAATCCTTGAGCTGAAATCTAACCCGTACTGAGTCCTGACCTGGATTAAGCTACTAAACAGAGTTTTTTCAAAATTAAAGCAAGCTTTACGGACACTTGGTTCCAGCTCTAATTGGTTTTAGCCAGTCATCCCCTTCTACCTCAATGTATGTTTTCTTTTTCTTTCTTTATGCCATTTTTCCTGGCGAGAGTCACAGTAGCAGCAGGAAGAGTAGGGAGGACCAGGCCTTCTTTTCTTCTGCAACAAGTTCCAGCTCCTCCTCAGGGATTCCCCAGCGTTCCTAGGCCAACTGGGAGAGATAATCCCTTCAGCGTGTCCTGGGTTGGCCCCAGGGCTTCCTCCCAATGGGACATGCCCGGGGGTATCCTTATCAGCTGCCCAAACCACCTCAGCTTGCTCTTCTCGATCCAGAGGAGTAGTGGCTCCACGCCGAGGCTCTCCTGAATAGCCGAGCCCCTCACCCTATATAGGAGAGTAAGCCCAGCCCACCCTGCAGAGAAACCTCATTTCTGCTGTTTGTACCTGTGATCTCATCCTTTCGGTCATTACCCAAAGTTCATGACCACAGGTGAGGATGGGAATACAATTCCCCCCAATGTACTCTCTTTTTTTTAAACTTTTCTTTTTTTGGTCAGGAAAGTATTGGGCTACCACTAACAAACCACCTAAAGCCAACTAATATGTAGGACTTTTCCCACTCTCTAGGGGAAACTGAAGTGCTTCTTTCCTAACACCAGATAATTATAAATTGCACTTAGAAGCCCTTTCTCATGGTCCATATTGGAGACCAGTGGTCTGCAGCAAGCACCGTGGCTTCTCTTGGACTTAGGAAATACATTACCGAAAGATTCCCACAGGCAACAATCCCCAAATTTCTACTCTCTAAAATAAGAACAAATGGAAGAAAAATGAGGCCTGCTCTGTAGTGTATACCCTGCAGTAGGATTTTTCTCCTCTTTTCCTTGTAAATTTACATATAACTCAATTTAACTTTAATACAAGTAACATACATTGTTAAATTAATCCTTTCACAGATCTGCCTCTTGGATTTCCATATTGTCTGCGGTGGCTTGTTTGGATGCATAAATCAAATACAGTAACATAATTCCAGCTGTCCTGGGAATAGATAGGAAGCACTTTAGCTGTCGTTTGCCAGCCTAATTATGCTCCAGATATATCCATAACAGTTCCATGGATGTCCCGAAATTGCTTGGACTGAGCTTGTGTGGTACCGTTGAATCCCTCATTATTACAGAGGAATCTGTTTCTAGTTCTTCAGCAATTGCTTTATAGCATGGAACTCAGTTGCAACAGGGATCTTCCTATGGAAAGAAAATAATTGATTTGATGTTCACTGCTATTTTATTAATATTTTTTGCATCAGTTTAGTTCTGTCTTTTAAAGTACAATATGTCCTAATATGTTGAATCGGTATGCCATAAATCTAATAACCTTGGGCTGGTTATCAAATTAAACTTTTCCATGTATATCATCATCTTATTTTACCTCACAAACATAGAATAGGAGTAAAGAGTTCATCTAACATATTGTGACGGGGCAAGGCCAGATGGCTATAGGAAAGTAGTGAGAAACAGGTATGTTAGCCCTAGGCTAAACAAATCCCTGTTACCATGGTAATCAAATGGCAGTTGCTCCAGGTTAATCAAAACACCTGGGGCCAATTAAGATCCTTCCAGAAAGCAGTGGAGACAGCTAGGTTGATTGGGACACCTGAAGCCAATCAGGGGCTGGCTGAAACTAGTTAAAAGCCTCCCACTTAGTCAGGTGGGGGTGTGTGTGTCAGGAGCTGTAGAAGGGAGCCACCCTGCTGGAGAAATGGACCAGTACAAACCTTTTCAGGCACAAGAAAGGAGGCCCTGAGGTAAGGGTGATGTTGATATTGAGGAAGTGGGGGCTGCTGTGGGGAAGTGGCCCAGGGAATTATATTTGTCCTGTTTCCAAAAAGCTACCCAGAGCTGCAGCAATCAGGGTCCCTGGCTGGATCCCAGAGTAGAGGGCGGGCCTGGTCTCCCTCCTCCCCTCCCCAACTAATCACTGAGACTGGGAGATAACAGAGACTGTGTGAGGGAGCATAGCTTCGCCTCACCTCCCTTGTTGGCTTATGATAAAAATGTCTCAGTAGACTGTGACCCTTGCCTCTAGAGAGAAGGGCTACGTGGAGGGTCACAGTGAGCCTCTGAGGCTAGCATAATCCACCTAGAAGCGTGGGACCCACTGAGACAAGGTCGGAACTTTGTCACAATATGTTTTAAGAAATATATTTTAATGCATTAAACTAATGCTTCATAGCATATCTTTAAGAGTCTCTTCACATATCATTAGTGTGTCTGACACATTCAGCTGTGCTACACCATTCTCTCAGCCTAAAAACACAAGAGACACTTTAAAGATAACTGAAGATAAAGTTTCTAATAGAAACACCATTTTAATAATTCCTTTGTAGCTGTCAGACCTATGGCTTCAGTCATTACATTCTAATATAGATGTAAATTTTCTTTTGGAGTTGGGGAAAGTTTTAAATGTCATAATGATTTCCAGAGAGAAAGTGAGTCATTCATCTCTAGCACATTTAATCTTTATTGTTTGCCTTATATCAAGCAATCATTTCAGACAGCTTTCATAAAATATGATTGTTACTGTTTTATACGAAATATAGCGTAGATTCTATATAAAAAGGAAATACAATAATGTTTATAAGGAAGAATTAATCTCACACTCTGGAGAGGACCAGGGCTGACAAAAGGAGGCAACTGTACCAGGGCCCCGAGCTCAAGGGGACCCAACATGTATGTAGCCTCTGTGTAAATAAAGTGAGGTGGGATGGGATGGGGCCCCTTTGAACATGATGTATCGGGCCTCAATTTTCCCTCAGTGGGCCTGGAGAAAACACTAAGAAGTCAGCTAAAAACAATCAACACTTGAATTCTCACATTTTTAATATGAAAAAACACTTGGACTCTATGACAGGGTGCATTCACCTCTCCTGCAGTGAGCACCTCCTGTCAGCTGGGTGTGCACTCTCTCTTTGCTCACAGAGCCCCCTGTCAGCTGTTGCCCTTGTCAGGTGGGTTCAGGTGGTTCTTCAGTGAGTGGCCCTCAGGCTGTCACACAGTCTCAAATGGATGAACCCTTGCCAGAGTAACAAATGTCCAGCAAATGCTTGGACCTCTGCAGGGTCTTCAGCCCCATCCATAGGGCCTTTAAATTCCAGCCCTGTGCTTGGGCCTCCCAATGAAGCTTGTCCCCTTCTCAGGGCTTTGGCCACCCTTCCAGTGGGGGAACCCAAAGCGCATCCACAGCCCTTACAAATAGCAGTCACGTGCTGCTTTCTTTAATAGTAGCTGCTGCTGCATTCCCTGAGCTGCTTCCCACTCTGTTCCATCACTGTCATCCATTACCTTAGGGTTACGGTCCTTGGGTCTGTCTGTTCCCTGTTTGTGCAGTCTCTCCCAGGCCTCCTTGTCTGGAGAGTCCCTCTGTCTTACCCCTTCTGATCCCAGCCAGAAAATGACATGCTCAGTGGCTCCTTTTAACTGAGCCTGCTGTGCTGACTGGCTGTTTTCTTGCAGTCCTTCTAGGCAGACCTGAAGGACCCACCTTTACTGCTCCTTTCCTGAGGCAGGGTGTGGTAGAACCGCGAGGTCCTTCAACATCTTGAATTAAATCACATGGCTATGACTTCGATTTTTCCCTGTGGCTAACAGATTATAGGACAGAATGTGGATTACAGCCATGCCATGGAGTAAGTCTTCCAAGAAGTGTAAAGATGCCACATTTCCTGTACACTCTAGATGGAGTTTTTGATTTCTGATGACACTTCCTGCTGAGCCAGAAACAAAGCAGCCCAGGCCAGTGACAGGTTCTAAGTACACAGAACAGTAGGAAGTTGGTTACCTCATTTGTGTGTGTCGTTTCTGTTCATAATCAAGTGTTTATCTTGATACCAGTCTGGTTGCTAATAAGATACTGTAATAGCCAGGCCCAGAGTTAGTGGTGGTGTGGTGCTGCATGAGAAGGGAAGCAATGGTGGACATTCTCCTAGGAAGCAGAATGTCTCTTAGAGATCTCCCACTAGCAATGGAGAGAAAGCAATCAGCATCACATTAGAGGGTGTCGTATGCTCCCACTTTGTGGCCAGTCTCCTGGCAGGTGAATAAAGGGGAGAGAGCTAAGTTTCCATCGATTTCCTACTTAAGGAAATCACTGTTATTTAGTAGGGTTGAACCCTCATTTTCCCATCGTCTCAGCATGCACTCGCTCTATCCATTTACCCTGCTTATTTACAATTTGTTCCCCTAGTTCCGAGGAAGTTTCACTAGTTCCTTGTGGGGACTGCCCTTGAAATAATATGACATCTTAGCTCTGGCTGCAAAGTCTGTTGTTCTAGCATCTGAAAAAGGTTTTTTCATCATATGCACACCCTGACTATAGACACACACACAACTTGCTTTGGAATCTTTCCAAACACATTTTTTTTACAAAAATCCCAGTTAGTAAATCAGTTATGAACCAATTTTGTTGTAAAATGGGGAGTTTTCAGGACACTAAATTGTTGTCAGCCACAGATGGAAACCAGAAAGGGTGGAGGTGACACCAGTGTCTGAAGCCTCTGCAATGGCAGGAAACTGGTGTCAGACAGGCCAAAATGATGACTCCTGTTCAATGTTTAAGAGGAAGGTGTAAAGCCAAGGTCTTGGCCAGTCTGATCTGGAGGAAAATTCCTTCCTAACTCTAAATCTGGTGATTGGTTTAACCCTGAGCATGAGAGCAAGAATGGCACAGCTAAGCAGCTAGGGCCACAGGATTTGTTGAACTGCATCAGACCACTGGTGCCACCTAGCCTGGTGTCCTGCTTCCAGGTTCAGATGATATCTGGTGTTTCAGAGGGAGTTGAAAAAAATCCCCATAATTCATCAGGCCACTTTTGAACTAGGGAAGAAAAATTTTCTTCCTTGCCCCGTGCAGATCAGTTGAAGCCCTGAAGCATGAGATTAGATTGTTCTGATCTCAGCTACATAGTGTTCACATTATGGGAGCAAAACACAGGTTCATTTTCTTTCCATGGTGTGGAAGCGATTAATTGTGCCACTCTTACTCACCTTGAGTAGTACCTTACTCCACAAGTCATACCATTCATTTCAATAGCAGCTGCTGTGGAGTAAGGCACTACTCAGCCTGAATAAGGATGGCACATGGGGATCTTTATGGAAAATAGCAAATGTGTACAAATACATGCCCAAGACCTGGCCATCCCCAAATAAACAAAGGGCCAGACTCTGGAGAAGTTGCTTACCATGGTGAGCTCGCTCTTATTAGCAGTTCCACTGAAGACAGTGGTTCTATCTGGGTGGGACTAGGGTTCACAGTCTGGCCTTAAATAAGAACTTCAATCTCTGTTTCTTTGCACTGTCAGGTGCAAGACCGACTCTGATTCTCATGGCATCTCCTGGTCTTCCTTGATAGTCATTCTCCTTCTCTCTGTCTTTCATCCTCTTTATTTCTCTCCCCACCTCTCTCTCTTTCTGTGTATGGAGCGTGGATGCTTTATGCACTGTGGGACCTATGGAAAGAAATGTCATTATTAGAGCTAAAATCTCTAATGTGGCACCCCACTCATACCTTCCCTTTGAACTGCTGCTGACCAGCTAAAAGATGCATTTGCTCTAAACTCCTTCCCTAGTACATGCTCAGCTACCATCAGAAATGATAGCAATAATTATTGTGTTAAGAGAGTGCCTGGATACCCCAATCCCACTGGGGATCCCACTGTGTTAGTTGCTATAGAAATACAGAGTAAGAGACAGTCCGTGCCTTGAAGAGCTTCAAGTCTAGACAATCAAAACAAGCATGACAAAATGATGGAGAGAAGCAGAGACAAAGTGACTTGTCGATGGAGACAGCAGGTCAAAGGCAGAGAGGAAAATACAACTCAGGTCGCCTGATTGCCATTCCAGGGCCCTTCAATTGGCTATTTTACTCAGCAGAGTGAGAAAAGACCATATGGGCCATTATTACATTACTTTAAAATTTACAAAAATCTTTAGCCAAGTCACTGTGCAAGTATGAAAAGGGCACCAAAGGATTATCATGAGAAGATCAGAGAAGGAAAACTGCACAAGAGATAAGTAAGAAGGAAAGAGAGATTATTTTCCAATCTTCTTTGAAGGATTGCACATGTCCATTCCCCTGTAGGTTTGTGTGTGCCTCATGCATAGTTGTCAGTACCCATCAGGGGAGCATGAGTGCCCCCTGGTGCATCGCACCACTGCACACAGAAAGAGCTGCACTGCCCCCGACCCAACCTCATTTACTTCTTACCACCAGTGACAGTTGTTGGAGCTGCAATCTTAATTTCTTCCTATCTTCCCTCCCTTAGTGTATATAGCACACTCAGTGTTAGTTTTAGTCTTGTATAGTAGTTCTGTAAATAGTTAGTTATTGGTATAAATTTATAATCTTTTTAGTGTGTGGTTACCAGTGCCAAGTTTGGAATTGGAATCGGTGCTGGAATGATGCTCCATTTTTCTGGCTTCAAGGCCTGTATTTCATGTAACAGCTCTAGGCCAGTGAATAGGCCTCATCCCAGCTGCCTGAAGGGTCTGGGAGAGATGCAGGTGAGTGACCAATGTGACAAGTGTAAGCAGTTCAAACCACATTTGAAAAAGAACAGGACTGCCAGGGCTGCCTCACCAAATGGGTACTGAGCACACGAGAGTTAGGAATGCTCTTCCAGTTCTTACAGAGTCATCAGCAAGATACCTAAGATTATTACACCAATCCTAAGAAGAGACTGTGTAAATCTCCTAACGACTCCATACCGAGACCTTCCAAGAGGAAGGCACCAAAGACTCATGGGGTGCCCTAAAAAGTTACACCTCCAGGAGCAATCTCTAAGCCAGGAGGGATTGTTGACTCCAGTACCCAGGAAGGGTCCACAGAGACCAATTCCCAAAACATTGACGCATCTCTCAGTACCACAGGTTCAAGAACTCTTTCCGGTGCCATTAACACCCAGGCATTTAAGGAAGACAGGGAGTTACTTAACTTGTTGGTACTGGCTTCCCCTGAAATTCTAGAGCCTCAGTTGGTACTGACACTGGAACCACATGCTCCTGTGGTCCCAACTCCGGAGCCAGAGCACCACCTGGAACCAGCCCTTTCTTGCCGTACCTCTGCATAGGGTTGTGTCTTGATTTTGCTGGTACCCCCTTCTCCAGACTCAGATCCCTGTCCCCTGGTACTGATAGGTAGAGCCCTGCGTGGGACTAGTGTAGAGCCCTGCAGCAGGACTGGGATCCTGCAGGACCTCCTGGACCCACTGCTGTAATAGTGGGAGAGTGGGATTAAAGAATGGTCCCATGCAGGGCTCTACCAATGGGCTCAGTTCCCCAGTGGTTGGAGGAAATGGACTCCTCACTGGACTTGGAAGTCAGATCCATTGTGTCCTGACCTGAGATTGTCCAAAAGTCCCAAGTGCCTCTCTGCCATGATACCATCCATGGCCTCAGCATTTTAGGAGTCAGTGGCCTTCTCAGGACTGGGTTCCACCTCGGTACCCATGGCCATTCTGGACTCCTTGGGACTTCCTAGCACAGTCCAGAACATCTCTGCTCTTTTCCTGCACCTCTATGTCAACCAGGTGCCAGGAGCATCTACAGGAAGGTCACCATCCTCTTTCCTCCGGTACCAGGATTGATAATGCGCAGAGGAGACATGTGCTAAGTACTCCTCTGGAGAGGAATTGGAGGAGGGACCTCCTGGGCACCCCTTAGCCTCCTCTTCTTCATCAACTGATGAGGCAGCAGTCACTGAATCTTACTCTCCCCCTCCTTATGCTTTTAGAGCTCATCAAGACTTGTTGAGGACAGTGGCTGCAGCTCTAGATGTACCTCTTCTGGCTGGATAAGAAAGGTCACACAGGATTGTGGACATTTTAGTCTCAGCAGGACTCTTTTGGGTAGCTCTCCCTATTAAAAAGGCAACCTGGAGCCTGTCAAGGTTTTAGGGCATACCTCTGCTTCCCCTGCCTCCTGCAGCCAAAAGGGTGGAGAAAAGATATTATCTCTTCACAGGGATTTGAGCACTTTTACAACCACCCTTCTCCAGGCTCTCTAGTGGTCACAGCCACCAATGAAAAGGAGTGACAAGGATATCAAGGAAAGGAAGCAAAGAAGCTAGGTTTGTCTAGCAGGAAGCTTTATTCCACAGGAAGTTTACTGCTCAGGATCGCCAACCAGCAAGCCCTGTTGAGTCAATAGGATTTCAGCCTGTGGGATAATATCCTGAAGTTCAAAGACAAGCTTCCTGATGACACAAAGCAGGAGTTCTCTGCTATGGTGGAGGAAGGCAAATTAGTTGCCAGAATGACATTGCAGGCAAACCTGAATGTAGTGAACTCTGCAATTCGAGCTATGGCCTCAGCCTTCACAATGTGGTGGTCATCTTGTTTGCAAGCACCAGATGTGCAACAAGTTATTCAGGACCTCCTATTTGAAGGTCCTTTGCTGTTTTCCAGTAAAACAGATGACAGTCTGCATAGACTCAAGGACAACCCTGAAGTCTCTGGGGATCTATACATTGGCAGCAAAAAGAGAGCTGTTCTTCCCGCAGCATTTTCAATGGTTCCAGCACTTCTTGCCATGTGTTCCTAGGACTTGTCCAAAAAGAGTGGCAGGAGCGTCAAGAGACCTCCTCCTCTGCAGTATAGGTTTTTGCCTGGACTAGCAAGGTCCACCATGGCTGTGATGGCCTCAATGGCCATCACCAGTGCACTATCCAGGATATCCAATGTATATGAGGACATTTTCTTCATGGAACCTGGAAGGATTTCAATCATCCAAACAACACGACTCAGGTCTGGGACAGTTTATCAGATAGGGATGAATTAACAACCCAACCTTAATAGCTGGATCAGTACTCTGGAGAAATAATATCTCCAGAAGAAAGTCTAGGGGTGACTTCAGCTTCATTCCCATCAGAAGGTGCAGTATTATTCTATGAGCTAGTGAATAGAATGACAAGGACACTGCACATAGAAGAATCTATACAGCCTGTAATTGACCTTTTAGATGGTTTATCTGAGCTGGCAAAGATGGTATGGGCTGCAGCTTCATCAGTTCAACCTATGTCAAAAAAGACTGATAAAGTATACCAGTTTTCCCAGGAGGTCTGCCTATGTTCCACACCCTCTTTTCCCCAATTTTGTTCATGGTTGAAGCTGCAATTTAAAGGGATAAAGGAGAGCAAGCTCATTCCATGCCAACTGATAAGGAAAGTAAAAGAATGGATGTGGAGGGAAGGAAAATCTTTTTGTCTGCTACTCTGGGTTTGCGAGCAAATTATCAGACAGTGATGGCAAGATACCTGTAACATTTATGCGGAGAAATGTCACCTTATATAAATCTCCTGGAGGGGCACACAGTCAAGCTGTTAGCATTCAAACTCTGTCTAAATGGGAAAGACTCTACATAAAAAGTGCATAAAGTAGCTGCAATCCCACTTCCTGAAGGAGTTAGCCGTTAGTGCATACTCTACCAGAGTGGTGGCTTTTACTAAACACATTCCTCTAGCAGAGAGCTTTGTAGAGAAGCTACATGGATTTCAGGTCATGCTTTTATTAAGCACATAGAGTCTAAAGCAGATGCTAAGTTTTGTAGGCACTCTTTCAGTCCTTAGTCAGTTAGGACTCTGTGTCCAACCTTCCTGGGTAGGATGTACTACTTGTTAGTCTGTCCCATGAGTGGGAATGTGTAGAGGACACTCAAAGAAGAAATGATGCTTACTTACCTGTAACTGGAGTTCCTCGAGATGGACTTAACCTATGCACACCTTTCCCTACTTTCTCAGAATCCTACTTGCCAAAGGACATAGGGTCATGGCAGAAGAAATTGAGGTGGCTGGAGTGATGGGCCCCTTTTATACCTCACCGTTAGTAGTAATTTACTCCACAAGTAGTGCTATTCATATCAATACAGTTCCTGTGGAGTCAGGTACTGCTCAGCCAGAGTAACAATGGCATATACTGCCCTTTATGCACAAATGTGCACAAACACATGCCCAAGACCTGTCTCTCCCAAAATGGAAAAACAGCCAGACTGTGGACAAATTACTCTCCAAGGTGAGCTCTTTCTCACAGCAGAGCCTTAACAAAGCATTTTATCAAGCGGGGTGAGCAAGTATATTTGCACCCCCTAGAGGCAATGCATAGAAGGGCACACCTTCCATTTAGCACAGAGAATTTCAAACTATAAGTGTGCAGAAATCTGTGGGGTGGGGGGAGCAAGTGATGCCACCTGCCTCCTTTCCCCCCATTTTTCTGCTCCTGTGGCTTTGTGCCCTGGGTGGCCCCACCCTAGGTATGGCCCTGCACACAAGCACAGCCCCACTGGAGTCAGTAGTTCTACTTTGGCAAGTAACTGCTCAGCTGTGGAAGTAAGGGGTTCATAGGTTGGACCTAAATAAGAAATGTACCACAATCTTTGCTTCTCAGCAAGGTGTGGGGTAGGAGGCAGAATCTGAGCTGCATCCCAGGATCTCTTGGGCATTCCTGATGGTCTGGCTGTCATATTCTCTCTCTTTCTCTCATTGGATTATGGATGCTTTATGCACTGTGGGAGCAGTGGAAAGAAATGCCAGTATTAGAACTAAAACATTCTATTGTAGCTTGGTGCTGATTGTGTCGGAGCCTCTCCCAGTCTGAGCCCTATGAACAGGGACAGGAAACATGGCACCGTCCCCAAAGTGACACCCTAGTGATACTTCACTTTGAACTGCTGCCAACCAGTTACATTGATGCAGTGCCACCAAACGACATCCCCATGGCCAACTACCATCTAAATTCTTAGTAATGTGTCAAGAGAGCCTGGAGACCCCAACCCCATTGTGCTTGGTGCTTTAGAAATACAAAGTGAGACAGTCCCTGCTTTGAAATGCTTTGAATCTAAATAGTCATACCAGACACGGCAAAGGCTGGAGAGAAACAAAGGCAACATGACTAGTTTATAGGCCAGCAGGTCAGCTGCAGAAAGGAAAATACAACCCAGGTCACCTGGTTGCCATTCCAGTGCCCTGTCAATTTGTCATTTTATTGAGCAGAGTGAGAAGATCATTATTACATTATTTTAAAATAATTTTAAGTCTTTAGCCAAGTCAGTTACCAAATGTCAAAACGGCAGGAAAGGCTCCTCATGAGAAGGTCGGAGAAGGAAAACTGCACAAGAGCTAAGCAAGAAGGAAAAAGACAGATTTGAAAGAAACTTTGTGAAAAGGAGCCACAGATCTCAGTCACACCCAAACCCTGGATCTAGTCACACTCAAACTCGGGGGGTGGGGGGAGGGGGGAGGCGGGGCTGGAATTTGGATGGAGATTTTGCTGCTCAGCCCCCTCAGCTGTGGGATTGATGACATATCACTCTGTGTGAGCTCAGGAAGACCTTGAAACCACCTCTTTTCCCCTCACGGAGAGAGAGAGGCCAGCACAGCTGGAGAGCGGACAGCTATCTGCACTACCCCCTTCCTACTGCAGTCAGTCAACTGATTGGACTTACCTAGGGGGTGGAGATTACATATTTGTGGTGGGGGCTCAATTTGTGTGCTGTGTAATGTTATCACTATATTAGCTATTAGAGATGGGCACCGACCACAACCACAGCACCCCAGATCTCTTGGAGAAGGACTGAAATCCAGATCTGGATCAGAATTCTTTGGTGTGGGCCTATCTTTAATAGCAATGGACTGTCTGGGAAAACTGTGGCAGAGCTGAGGAAGCAGGCTATTAGCTGCTTCTCTCCCTGCCTCTCTGACACTGAGGCAGAGATAGGTCCTGACAGAACATACTGCGGAAATGAGGTCATCAGCAGTGTGACACCCTATTAATGACACTGTCCTTTCTGAATTGCTGCTGGCCAATCAGGTTGCGGTATTTTTGACTGATCTCACAATCCAAGTCCCAGCCCTGGTCACTGCAGCAACTATGGGGTTCTCATCTCAATGGGGTTCCTTCTGGTCTTTTTGTCCCAGTTCTTCTCATTTCTTTATAGTGTATTTAGATGCTTTACGTGGAATGACAACCTTTTGTTAGTGGCTTTTGTTTTTATTTTTTTTATTTTTTCCCCAAATGAGTATGAAAGCCACACCTGCTTGGTGCGGAGCTCTGCCCTCCTCTAGTGGTAGCTAGCCCAACGAGAGATGGATGATCTTGCTACAGCCATAGCTAATAGTGATAGGTCTTTTAGCTCAGATAGTAGAGGATCATGTATTAAGACCTAGAGGTACCAGGTTTGATCTCCAATGCTGATAACCCACTAAGGGTTGTTGGTGCTACGAGTGTAAATATTTCAGTAGACTCTCGAATCAGTGCATGAATTGACCCCTTTATAGAATCTCAGGATAGAGAAGAAGAACTCAGACACTGGGACGGAATTACACGCTTTCCTCTAGACAGATTCTGCGTGTCAGGCTTGAGGCAGTACTTGGAAACTAGCCCAGCCGTTCTCTTGCTATTCCAGGTCTCTGAAGAAATAAAGGACTTCAGTTGTAATGAGCCCTAAATCCACCCCAAATTAAAACAATCTATAGCGGCAACTCTTTTTATTGCATGTAATCTGCAAGCAATAACCTGAGTATCTGATAGGTGCAAAGGCTTAGCAAAAGATTATGTAGTCTGTTCCTCAGCTATTTGGTAACATGTGTGCAAGACATCTAAAACTTATTTTTTGGATCAGACGCCAGGTCCTCAGTCCAGTTAAATATGCATTCCCTAATCCTACTGTGTAAAACAGAGTTAAATGGCAAGATTAAAATTTTCCCAGAACTGGGAAATTCCTGGGTGGTGTAGGGTCATTATAGCATCTCCTGTGCCTCTACCACTCCTGAGCCCAATGTAGGAGGTGTGGTCAGAGAGAAGAGTGTGTGGCCAAGGATGCTGTTGCATGTAGCTGATTCCTATGCTGAAACAACATCTGTTGTCCCATGGCAGGTGCTCTAAAATAGAACAGAGTTTAGAGAGACAAGGTACGTGAGGTCATAACTTTTATAGGACCAAATTCTGTTAGTGAGAGAGACAAGCTTTTGAACTTACACGGAGCTCTTCAGGTCTGTAAAAGTTACTCAGAGTATCACAGCTAAATACAAGATGGAACAGATTGTTTTGCATAAGTAGTTAACACATATCAAGGGACTGTTCAAGGTGAAGTGGCCTATTAACGCCCTTCCAGTCATAACTCCTCTCCAGGCTCATCTTTTGAAAGTGTTGTGCGGGTTTCCTTTGAGGATGAGGACTGATAGGTCAGACACTTTGTGAAAAGTGTTCATTCACAGGGGACAGGGTGTTTTTGTCTTATCATTTTCCTGAGTGAGTTTATTCAAGAGCCTAGTGATTATCTGTTTCACCCACAGTTATTACTGGATGAGGTACACCACATGATGTGATAGGCATGTGTAGGACCCACGGATCTTGAAAGGTGTGTTGTGGAGGGAGCTGATCATTGCAGCAGTGGAGATATGTCTGCGGGTTTTGCAGCTGTTCTAGCAGGGTCTGGTGATGCTTTGAGTTGGTGTGTCCTGGTCTGTGGGGAGATTGCTTCTAATGATGAACTTGAAAAGTTTAGGGGTTTGTTTGGAGGCCAGAAGAGGGGGTTCAGGAAAGATTTCTTTCAGGATGGGGGTCCCTCTTGAGTATGGGTTGTAGTTGTTTGATAACCCATATGGGTTCTAGTGCGTGCTGGTAGGGACAACTGCTTCCCCACCCCCATTCCCTTCCTTTCCTCCCTGTGACTGGAGGGGTGTTAATGGGCTATTTCACCTTGAACCTTCCCTTGAAATGTGTTAACTACTTATGCAAAAAAATCTGTTCCACCTTTTATTTAGCCATGATATTCTGAGGCCTGATCTACAGTACAGAGTTAAGTCAATGCAATGCAGCTTACATTGACCTAACTATGTAAGTGTCTACACTAAAATTTCACTCCCGCTGATGTAACTGCCCTGCTGCACTGACTTAACTCCACCTCCACAAGAGGTGTAGAGTAAAGGTTGATGTAGTTAGTTCAACACAGTGTCAGTGTAGACCCTGCGTTGCTTACGTTGACTGTTACTGGCTTTCAGAAGCTGTGCCACAATGCCCCACGCTGACAGTACAATCAGTACAAGTGTTCCTGGTGAGGACGTGCATTGCCGACTGTAGTGTATTAGTGGTGGACCCTCCTGCTCTGGGTCAGTGGGAGGCCACTCTGCTTCACTACATCAGAGGGCATCGCCCACAGTTAGGACATTAGTCGGGCAACCCACAGCCTGTCTCTCTGGCCAGCAGTCCGGGCAGAACAGTAGTCAGGGTCTCTAGCCCGCAATCAGGGCAAAGGTGCAAACAGTTACGAGTCCAAGCACTTCGTCAGGGCAGGGCAGAAAAGAGGCTATAGCTCAGGCCTGTATTCAGGGCCAAGCAGCAAGAGGGTCAGGCATCCTAGCTCCAGCATACGGCCGATAATCACAGGGTCCTTGGCTTAGAGACGGTGGACTGCTACCCCAGGGGTGGGGTGGCAGGGTAGGGGGGCACAGGTCCTCCCGACTCCACCGCGTTCTGCCACTGGGTCAGCAGGGAATCCAGCTGCAATATGCTGACGGGGTCTCTGGCAGCAATGCAGCCAGACTAGGGTCACTTCCTCCCCTCACCTCAGGGGGTACCTGGATCTGTAGGGGGTCCTCTGGTTCGTCAGGGTAGAAGGCCAGTGGCAGTCCCAGCGGCTCCTCAGTGCCTTGGTCAGCAGGTGGCTCCAGCAGCTCTGGCCAGTCTGCAGTGGATCCCCACTGAACTGAGTCTCTCAGCTTGGAAGCAGGCAAGAGGCATCTGTCTCCTTCAGCAGCTGCAGCCCAACTGCGCCCCTGGACCTGCCCTTTATACTTCCTGTCCACCCACAGACTTCCAGTGGGAGGGCTGAGCATGACCTGGTTCCACCCACCAGGGTTCAGAGAGACGTCCCTTCCCCTCTGGCTCAGTGGGAGACCACTCCGCCTCACTACACTGACACAAGGAGCAAAGCATGAGCGATGTAATTACTGTGGCGGCTATATGCTGACGTAAGTGAGGTTGACTTAATTTTGTAGTGTAGACATGCTGAAATAGTTTCTCAGACCTGAGGAAGAGCTCTGTGTAGCTGGAAAGCTTGTCTCTCTTGCCAACAGAAGTAGGTCCAATAAAAGATATTACCTCACCCATCTTGTCTCTCTAATATCCTAGAACCGACACGGCTACAATAATACTGCACAGAACACAGTTTAGGCTGGTGACTGAAGCTGGCACCTACCAGGCTCAGGGAGCTGCCCTTTCTTACCCTCACCCCGCAGATTTATGTTCAGCACAGCTCAAAAGATCTGGTCCCAAGTTTCCTTTAGAATTTGCTTTACATAGGGTGAAGGGCAATAGATTTAGCACAATACAAGTAAACAAGGGTGTGCTGTCTGCCAAATATTTCTGTAAAGCATTCTAGGGCCCCAACCCTGCAAAGACTTATGCTGGTGTTTAATTTACACACAGTGAATAGCTTCATTAAAGTCAAAGACATGACTCACAGCACAGAAAGTGAAGCATCTGTATAAACCTTAGCAAGACTGGGGCCCAATGTAGAGATGGGAAATCCATTTGCTTAGACTCTATGTGCAAATGAATGTGAAGGACACATTTGACAAAGGGTCAATAAAAAGAACATATTGGATATACAGACCTGACGCAAGGAATGGAGATTCTTTTTACAGAAACTCAGTGTTATTCAATGAAATCCCATGCAACACAGGGGGAATTTTAGAGAGCCAGGACTGTAGGAACGCATTTGCGTCTTGTTAGTTTTTCTGCCAGTTTATGCACTTTCTAGTCCATACATTTTAGTATACAAATAATAGGAGATTTGCACTCTCCTCCTTTCTGTGTGTGGGTTTTTTAATGTCCTTCTTGGCAGAAAATTCTGCCCTATTTCTCACAACACAGTTGACAGTTTCTATAGCACTCACTTTGGCAACCCTTTTAAATGTGTCCCTCCCCCCCACCCCCCGGCTGCTATTTTCCAGCAATTGTGGGTTTTCACGGTATTCCTTTACAATTTCATTTTGGAAACCAAAAAGCGTACTACAGAACTACTGGCATAATTACATTGAGACAGACTTCTAAGTCATGAAGACACTTGAAAATTTTGCTCTAAGTTCCATTTCCAACAGTGATTTAGGGATTCTTGAAAAATCAGATATAGGTTCCTACATTTAACTGAAACTCAGTGGGACTTAGTTTCAAGGGCCCAGATCCTAAAAGGCATTTAGGTACCTAACTCCTATTGAAATCACCAGGAGTTAGGCACCTAAATGCCTTTGAGACTCTGGGCTTAAGTAACTAAGATGTTTTTTTAACATGTTATCTACAGCCTAATTTTCTGCCATCATCAGAAAATTATAAACCAATCAAATATAGTGTGAGCTATAAAGGGATCTAAAAGAATACAATATCAATCATAATACGTTTATTGTAAATTTATTTCTCATAATGAGTATCACATTATCTTGACTTCTTTGGTCTCCTTGGTCCACAATTCTACCATTAGTCTCTCGTGCTCCTGGTCTTCTGAGGCTTTCAGGTGCTTCAATCGGGCCAGTTCCATTGCAGTGGTCTCTTTGTCACCTGGGGCAGGAGGGTGCTTGGACACCTGGTCAGAACTTATGAGCAAAGCTGTCCGTTCCTGATCTGAGGCTTTTTTAATGGGATAGTCCCCTCTCCTTACCTAATTTTTCAAGGTCTTTTGTCTCAAGACCATCATATGACTTTGGGCTCATCTACATTACCCGTTGGATCGACAGGCAGTGATCGATCCAGCAGGGGAGGGGGTTGATTTTTTGCTTCTAGTCTAGACACGATAAATCGACTGAGCACTCTCCCGTTGACTCCAGTACTCCACAGGAGCGAGAGGCACATGCAGAGTCGATGGGAGATCAGCCATTGACTTACTGCAGTGAAGACACTGTGGTAAGTATATCTAAGTACATCAACTTCAGCTATATTATTCACATTGCTGAAGTTGCGTAACTTAGATCGATCCTCTCCCACCCGCCCAGTGTAGACCAGGCCTTTGATTCAGTCATTGTGTCTATTCTTTAACCCTTAAAAACGTTTAACAGTATTGGGTTATGATCAGAGGTGAAAGTAAGCCGGTGCGCCCCAGTACAGCGTACCGGTAAGAGCCAGTGCGCCATACCAGGACTGGCTTTCAGAGAGGGCAATTTAAAGCCCTGGGACAGTGGCGGCGGGGCTGCGGTGGGGATTTAAAGGGCCCTGGAGCTCCAGCTACTGCTACCCCCCACTGCCACCCCGGGACCCTTTAAATCCCGGCCTGAGCCCTGCTGCCTGAGCCCTGGGGTAGCAGCAGCGGGGCTCGGGAGGGGATTTAAAGGACTGGGGCGGTAGCGGCAGCTGGAGCCCCAAGCCCTTCAAATCCCCGCCTGAGCCCTGCTGCCTGAGCCATGGGGGTGGGGACTCTGGCAGGGATTTAAAGAGCCCCGGAGCTCCGGCCACCCCTACTACCCCAGCCCTTTAAATCCCCACCAGAGCCCTGCTGCCAAAGCCCTGAGGTAGCGGCGGCGGGGCTCCGGTGGGCATTTAAAGGCCAGGGCGGTAGTGGCAGCTGGAGCCCCGGGGCCCTTTAAATTCCCGATGGAGCCCGGCCACCGCTACCCCAGGGCTCGGGCAGCAGGGCTCAGGTGGGGATTTAAAGGGCTCGGGGCTTCGGCAGCTGCTACCACAGTGGAGCCCCAGGCCCTTTAAAGCTCTGCCAGAGCCCTGGCGTAGCGGTGGCAGCCGGGAGCCCCCAGGGCTCCTCAGTGATTTAAAGGGCCTGGGGCTCCACTGCGGTAGCAGCAGATGGAGCCCTGGGCCCTTTAAATCGCCCCCGAGCCCCAGGGCTCCCAGCTGCCTCTGCAGCTGGTAGCTCAGGGGTGATTTAAAAGGCCCCGGGCTCCCAGCCGCCACTATCGCAGCTGGAGCCCTGGCCCTTTAAATCAAGATGTAAAGGGCCCGGGGATTTAAGGCCCTGCCTCTTCTGGTTGAGGCCACAACCCATGCTTAGGACTCCAGCATACTGGTAAGTCCTCTAACTTACTTTCACCCCTGGTTATGATCTATAAATCCAATTGGCCTATGGCATGTAAATCCTGCCAAGACTATGCCAATTGTCACGCTGTCTGAAGTGGCTCATGACCATGAATGCCAATCTCAGAGCCCGTTTCAGAGTGGTAGCCAGCAGAGTGTGAAGAAGCAGGACAGAGTCCCCCAAACTGGTTGCGTGTTCTATGGTTAGATTTCACTAATGCAGTAACACATGTGAACTCCTAAAGTACTATAACAGTCTTACCATGGAGTCACAGGCAGTCCCCTTGGGCATTCCAGTCTCTCTTGCAGCCCAGGCAAGCTGGACTATGTAATAGCTGATTGCTATACACCAAAGATCACAAAGGATTTAGGTTGCTTCTGTCCTGAGGGACTGGTCACTCACTTACCCCAGGTCAGTTGTACCTTAGCTCTCTCACCAAAGACAATGTTTGTAGCCAATCCTGTAATAAACTAATGAAAGATTTATTTACTAGGAAAAAAGAGTTATTTACAGGTTAAAGCGGGCAACATATATACACAAATGAGTTAGTCTGTGGTTCCAAAAGGTGACAGCGCTGTAGTAATCTGCCAGCCCTAAAAGACACTCAGTTATTTGCAAAAAGAAAAGGAGTACTTGTGGCACCTTAGAGACTAACCAATTTATTTGAGCATAAGCTTTCGTGAGCTACAGCTAAGCTTATGCTCAAATAAATTGGTTAGTCTCTAAGGTGCCACAAGTACTCCTTTTCTTTTTGCAAATACAGACTAACACGGCTGTTACTCTGAAACTCAGTTATTTGTATTTCTTCCAGAATTCAAGCTGATAGGATGAGCCCTTTTTGCACATAGCCTCTTCATGGGTGTTAAGGGGCAATTAACAAAGACTCTATATTGTGATGTCCCACAATGGCCCACTGAGTTGAGAGAGCCTTCTTGATGACCAGGAGACAAACCCTCCTGACTGGTTCACAGCTCCAGAACAAACATTTTTTTTACAGTTAGAGAGCAAAAACTTAAATATTTTAGAGTGTGATAAAGATACTATAAGTGAGATTAATGCATGCAGCAATTTACAAGTATTTCACATAGACTAAACATAGTGTTATAAATTCATTAGCCATACTAACACAGTGGTGAAACAGACTGGTTTCCAGCAATGAATTTGTCAGTGCTTGGCTGAGGCCTAAACCCTGGGCAAGAGCTGGCACCTGGTTTGCCAGCGTCACAATGAGCTCCAGGCATTGGCCCTTCCAACCATTTTTACCTCTAAAATGTAATCCTGATATACTATACCACACTTACTTTACTAGTTTTGGACACTTTCTTAGCTGGGAAATAAAGCATAGTTATGAAAGAATTCTCCACTAGCAGGTGATGGAGCCCACCAACCTCACTTCATTTGACACTTATCAAACTAGCTGTGAAACAACATTGTTAGTGGTGACAACCAGGCTAACCCTCCAGACTGTAGGACCGTGATACTCAGACCTCAGTGGATCAGGAGCCAAATTAGCAATCAACATTACTCAAAAGAGCCACAATAGTGTGATTTCATTGTTTGTTGTACTATTTTTATATCTATTATTCTCACAGCAAAATGACTGACCAAGTATTATTTTATCAACTACAATTGGTTAATAACATAGTAAAAGCATCCTGATTGGTTAATGACTTCAACTGGTTAATAATTAAATCACACAGTGTTTTAATATTATGTGCTACAAAGAGCTGCAGGAGACACATTAAAGAGCCACTTGCAACTAGCCTCAGTCTGAGGATTACTGCTGTGGGATATACTAAGAAATGGAGCTGCTTGGCAATTGCTGATTTTTCACCTACACAGAATGTTAGTTTTTCTTTTGCATGCAAAATGCTTTGTTTTGGCCTTAGTAGATCTTGCTGATTAAAGCTCACAAATGTCTATGATACTCACCCTTTTTTATGTTTGCTTTTTGTGTTTCTCACTTGCCCATTTGGTTTCCTTCTGGGTTTTTTTCACTGTCTAATTTTTTTCTTCTACACCCCTCTTCAGCATCCAGATGAACTCTTTTTTTTTTTTTATGTTTCTGTTTCTTTCCTGTTTACTTCTGATCTGCCTGAAAGAGAAATACGTACTAGCTGCAAACATACTACATATCTTTCCACTGGCTCTCAAAATAACTAAGTTGTTGTTGTTTTTAGCTATTTATGAAAGTTGTTGTAAAGAGACTGCAAATGAATATAACACAGAGAGCAAGAGAAAAACCACACCAAGACAATCACAAAAACTAGGAGCCTGCCATTCAAAGACAGTCGGTGAATTAAAATATGTTTAGACTATCACACATACAATATCAGAAAATGTATTGTTCAGTGACTGGAATGAGATTAGTGACTATGCATCTTCTAATGTACCCCCTAAGTGATATCTTGTCTTCTCTGAATATCCCATTCCATATAAAAACAAATAAAAAACAAGACAGTTATCAAGGGAAATGTCCCTTTAAAAATGCAACATCAATTTATAACCATTTCCCTCAAAATGAGCAATGGCTCTTGGGGCAACTTATACAGTGTTTATTGGGTGTTGCAGTACTGTGTTGCACTGCTCAACGTCTCCAAGATATGATGCAACAGAAAAGGGTAGCATGACTTCTAAGTTACCGAAAGGGCACGTCACCAGATTTCTATCCATCCGCAAGCTCCCTCACTTCCAAAATGAGCCAATTAAAGTTAGTTGCTTGTCCACCATCTATCCTGAACTCAGAAAAACCCTCCATTACTCCTAGAGTAACTGCGAGTCAGAAGTAAATAGATTTCTTCTTCTTTTTTTCTTGCCACTTTCATGCTTTGGAAAATTACACGTTAATTAGCTTGTGCCATTTTGATTACTCTTGAGTATAATTCTTTAAGGATTGAGAATGAGTTAAGGATATAATCTCCATTAATGTTTTATACTATTCTGATGCCTATCATCTAGGGATCCTTTTGCTTTTAAAAACATTGGTTCAGCCTTACAACACCCATTACGGTGAGGCAGGTAATTATACACATTTTTTAAATGGGCAAAATGATACAGATCTGGCTTGAATCTTTAGCAGTCTGGAGATTCACAATTAAAACTAAAACTCCACCCACCACTCAGCTGAGCTGTTACGTGACCAACATAACAGAACAACTCAGTAGCAATAGAGAAAATGGATGGGACACTGGACTGAGACTCAGCAGATGCAGGGTTTAGGCCTGGTTCTTCCACTGACTTGGGTAAGTCATATCACTTCACTTCTCTGTGCCTGTTTTCCCTCCCACCCTTTGGCTGCTTGTTCTGTTAAGATTTCATGCTGAGCAGGGCAGGGACTCTCACTAAGGGCAGGTCTACACTACAGGGCTCAGTCGACCTAAGTTACGCAACTCCAGCTACATGAATAATGGAGCTGGAGTTGATGTACCTTAAGTCAACCTTTTGCGGTGTCTACAACATGCTGGGTCAATGGGAGAAACTCTCCCATCAACTTACCTTATGCTTCTCGTTCCGTTGGAGTACTGGAATCAACGGGAGAGCGATCGGCAGTCGATTTAGTGGGTCTTCACTAGACCCGCTAAATCGACTCCCGGTGCATCCATCGCTGTGCATCAATCTCCTGGTAAGTGGAGACAAGCCCTATGTGTGAACTGTGGGGCTAGCACTATGGGGCTTGAATGGCAGTTCAGGTCTCAAGGCACTACAGCAATGCAAATAACCCCCCTCACAGTAATTTCTGATGGAAAATATGACTCTAATATTAAATGTTTGAAACCAGCTAAGCTAGCTTTTCATGAGAGGCATGGTAAGAAACACGTACTTGCTCTGATAGGAAAAAAAAAAAGTAGTTTAAATATATAGATTCAATAAGCATCCTTCGTGTTCCAACACTACAAATGCAAACACTACTCTGTATTGAAATATGGATTCCAAACTATGTGCACCTCCCAACAGACTACTGAATAATTTACACCATCGTAAAACTGAACAAATCTCATATGCTTGCAAGAAATATTTATACTAGTTTCTTTAGTTTTGTGAGTATTTTCTGCTGTCTCAATGCCTACCAGTAAAAAAACAAACACTATACAGTCATAAGGGCAGAAATTCAAATATGACAACAAGATTACATTAGAATAAAGTTAAAAGGCCAGATTCTGGACTCTGAAAAGGCTGAGTTGGCTGCTCTGGTGTAGGGGGCTGTTTTGGGAGGAGGCCTGCAGCCAGTGCACACTGTACTCCTCTGATCTGCAGCTTGTGTAATGGCCCTGAGGCTGCTCCAGTTTGTGCTGTGGGAGTGCAAATGTGGCATACAGTCCCTTTTACCTCCCGTTTCTCCACAGGCCCTGCCCCACAGGGAACATGGCTAGACTTGGGGCAAAAAGTCTGACTGAGGCTTATTGACTCCTCTGCTGTGTGTCTCAGAAGGGTGGGTAGCAAACTGACAGCACAAAACCATATGACTGGCGTGCTTAGGGTGAGTTGTGGATGGAGTTTTTGGCTTGGACTGTGAATTTCCAGACGGTGGAAGATTCAAGCCAAACCCTTAGCTTTAGTTTAATGTGGTTTTATGTTTGAATATATTGCACTGTTGCAGTACAGCTATGGTTACGGTTAATATACATGTTTTTTAAGACAAGAAAAAAGTAAACTGAGTTATTATGATTCTGAGGGTGGCTTTGGTATGAAATTAGAAATTTTATCCAACTGTTTTTTTCCTTAATTGAAAACGAGGATTAAAAAAGAAGAAACACCTCCATGCTATATTGAAAGAGAGGCTTTATGTTATTTATTTTTGTGCCCCTCAAGTCGCTTTCTGCCTGAGCTGGCATTTGCTGTCTTGAATTTTGATTTTTCCATTTGGTCTTTTGAAATCCCATGAGAATACAAATTACAGAACAATCCCACGTAGGCAAAGTGGTTGGAGAACCACCAAAATAAACGGCCAAATGGTTTCCCAGATGAGTACGAAGAGATTCCCCGTGCTGAAGGGCTATCACTAGAGCTCGGTCAAATGGGGCTGACTTGTGTTAGGTCAGGGGTTCACAAACCGGGATTTTCAGGGGGTCGTGAGGTTATTACATGGGGGGTCACGAGCTGTCAACCTCCACCCAAACTCCCCTTTGCCTCCAGCATTTATAATGGTGTTAAATATATGAACAAGTGGTTTTAATTGATAAAGGGAGCGGTCGCACTCAGAGGCTTGCTATGTGAAAGGTGTCACCAGTACAAAACTTTGAGAACCACTATGTTAGGTGATTACAAATCACAAAACAAAACGCAACCATCTTAACACACTGTCACTATAGAAGGTCAATACAGCCTTCGACCCTTGATGCTAGCACTTCATTTTTTTGCAGCCATGCTTCTCCTGAGGTTTTATGTCTAGAAATAGCCCTGTACTTAGCCACCCCTGCAGTTATGGTGAAGATGGACCCTCATTGTGAAAGACAACAGGCATAGCAAAAATAAAAAAAATCTGGAATGCTGCTGAAGATGAAGGACTGTATTAAATAGTGAAATTAGATTTACAGCAATGAAAGCAGAACATGATGGAGAAAATAATAGGGACAAGAAGATTAAATATATTTCCAGTTCTATTAAATGACTCCCCCATTATATATTATTATTATTAATATGAATAATGGAAGTATTAAGAAACAATACTAGCAATAATTATACATTTTGAGGAGAGTGGGTTATGGGCATGTAGGAAGAGAGGATTTGCACTATTGCAGTTGCAGAAGTTCTCTGCTGAAATGAATGGAAACTATGCATTTGATGATTATTTCTGCAGGGTCCCATTAACAGCCTTATGGTGCAGTGCTGTATTTCAATAAACAGATGAGCTGATCTATAAAAGCCGTCCGCTCCTGGGAGTGTGCCTGATTCAGACTGCTTTTGTCTCTGTTTGTAGTTTATCTTGATCTGGGTGTGTTCCGGCTGCAGAAAGAGAGGGAATATTGCCAATCCCAAATATTTACCACTCATGAGTCAGGCTCCCCAAAATTATGAGATTTTAAAATATACATATTGTGTTTGTCTGTGCCTTCAGTTTTCTGAGACTTTAGGGGACACTTAGATCAGGCTTTCAAGATTTTTTTCCACAAGCATGAGGGCTGGAAAATACTTTTGAAAAATGAAAGCTGAGATTCACACACAATCATTTGGGAGCTGGGTCTTTAAGTAAAACATCAAACATTGTCAGAGTCAGGATACGATCATGAGAGCTGGCAATACTGCATACTGTACCAAACATACCAACAGCCAGCCTGCTTTGGCTTAACCTGAATAACAGAGCCAGAGACTATAAAAACATACAGAATCAAGGTGTTTAGAACTGCAGACTTTTCCTCTGCCTTGAAAATATGGTTTGTTGATTTAGCATCTGTTTTAGTAGTGCATATGCAGGCAAACTCCCAGTGACGCCAAAGGGAGATTTTCCTCACTGTCTTGTAAGGTTTCCTATTTTTTATGATCTTTCTGTTCAATATACCATGACTTATGATAAAGAATAGATTTTTTGTTCATATTCATATGTGGTAGGTCAGGGAAATATTTTTTCTCTTTTAAATCTTACGGGTACAAAGCTTAACTGCATTGAACCTGCACTTTAAGCAGGGATTTATAGTATCAAAGAGAAATATTGCATAGATGTTTCACTTTTTTTTTTTTGGATGTACTTTATAAAATACTCCTGGGCAAATTCTGCACCAAAAATTAAAAATTCTGTGAGCAATATTTCAAAATTCTTTAAAATTCTGTATATTTGTCAAAATAACACAATATTATCAGGCCAGTTTCAATTATTTTGATAATTTATTTCAAAATACCTTTCAGCAAATATGTCTGTAACAATACAAAAAACAAAAAATCAGGAAATTTTTTTGACAAATAGATTCCTTACTAGGCATATTAATACAGAACTTTGAGTAATAATTCATTTAAACTACAATACAGAAACATAGTTCCCGCAACTCTCAGAAGCAGTGGGTGAGTCAGGGGTGTTGGAGGTGCTGAAGGAGAGGGACGTAATTGCTGGGAAGGAGCCGGTGTGTGAACTTGGAGGGTTGTTGGGTGTGGGTAGGAGAAGTATGGAACAGGGGTTTTTTGTTTTTTTTTTTGCAGGGGGAGGGATTGTTTGGGAGTTGAGGAGCCTCCACCATGCAGATCCTGGCTGACCCTTAGCCTCTCTCAGTCAGGCACATCTGCCATGTTGCCCCTGCACCCGACCATCCCAATGTGTCCCTACACACCCACTCAGCCACCCCCTCCCCCCACGTGGCCCTGTACCCCCTTCCCCCATCCCCATGCATCCCTGCACCTCCACTCAGCCACCCCCTCCTTTCTGTCCCCATGTCCCTGCATCCCCACTCCCATTCAGTTCCTGCCCCTCTCTGTTCCCCTCACTAGCCCTTTTGAATCCATCTGTCACACTCCCCAGCAGCTCCATTCCTTCCACACTGTCCATCTCCCCATATTCTGTGCCTCCTGATCTGGCCTCATGGGCAAGGCACTGTGAGGAATGCAGCCCCTTCTCTTCCCTCTCCATAGCTGCGGCTGCTCCTGCCCAGGAGCAGCTGCTCTCTGTTCTGGTTCCACAGCAGCCCCTGGTGGGGGGAAAAAGGTGTAACTGCAGCACCTCTCCAGCAGAACACATTTTCTGTGGAGGAAAAAAAATTCTGTGCAGCAGATGAATTCTGCGCATGCACAGTGGTGCAGAATTCCCCCAGGAGTAATAAAACCACAATACACTTAAAAGCAGAGTTTACTTGAAAGCGGGGGAGGAGGAGGCAAATAATACAGAAATTCACCTGTAGAGACCTGAGGTCAAATCCTGACTCTAAGCACAAGTGAAGTTGTAGTGGAGCACTCTCATCCAAGTTTCCATGTGTACACACCACAAAACCACCAATTAATAGTGGAAATTACTGTTGGTGGGAAAACCAATAATAAAATAACAGGAGTATTACAGTTCACGGTGGTGGTATGTATTAAACAGGACAATAGTAGCTTCCCACTGTGACAAACACAACACAGGTTCCACTGATTGGGCCCAGAGGAGGTTCCCATTTGGTTCAACTAGTAAAACTGTTGCCAACAACCTAGCAGGGCCCAGTTCAATGGCCAGATGTGCCTGATGTAATACTGTCCACAAGCTTCTACTACCTAAGTTGAAAGAGAATCTTGTTTATCTAGTAGTAAGGACTTTATCCTCTGTAGCCCAGCCACAGTGTATTATGCTTTATACACTGTCCAGTACATTCCACTATCTAGTCCATTTTAACCTCACTGTATTATGCTCTCAAAGCCAACATCATTGGTCCCAAAGTTTAATTATTTTAGTGCCACCTGTCTATTTTTCTGTATTGTAAAGTCCTAAGTAGATTGTTTTCCTGAAAGCTGACAGTCTAAATGACAGAGAGAGATTGACAGAAAAGACCAGACATAATCTAGTGGTGAAGGATAGTTTAGACTTGGGGATGATTTCATCCTCGCTTTCATAACCCAGTCGGTTATGTTTTATAAGACGTGTATAATTGAACCACAAAAGACAATCCCCACAGATTCCTAGCTAAATATCAGACTGTACATAGACCACACAAGGGTGAACGGGCACATTCTCAAAAAGATGACTTCCTTTGCCGATAAATGCTTTCTAAGCCAAGGCTGCAGCTTTGCCGTCTTCAAGCAAATCCATTGATCCGATGACTGATGTATTCCAGATGGAAACCACATTCACTTTCCAATGTGTACACACTCAATGAATCTCCCTGTTCTGTGGTCTGAATTAGTTCTGACTGTGATAAACTGTGACCCCCCCAGAATTCTCCAGTCATCATTTTCTTTGTAAGGCATAAAAAAAAGTCAGAATGACAATAACAACGGAAATATCACAGTGACAACAAAATGAGTCACTGCCAGTTTAGCTAGTCAGTATGCCATGGTACACAAAGATGATATGCAAGGAAATGCTCTTTGTGCAGAAAAGGTCTGCAGTATAACTGCTGGAGGAAATAGCTTTGTGTCCTACCTATCAGGTTTAGAACAGCTAGAATCATAGCAGTGTTGGCTAAAAAAACTGCATAGAACTCAGATTTGTTTACTTTAGAAGAATGAAAGTCTACATAGAGGGAGCCTTTTTTCAGGAGACCCTAAAAAATTGTGGTCCTGTCTACACTTTTTCCCTATTAAGAATCCGAAGGCCCTGTTAATAAGAACTAGTATTTATGCTAGCATCCTTACAGAAAATCTTCCCACACCCCATATAAGTAGCTTGTTTTTGTAGCCTGCCAATATTGTAGCTTGCATGTCAGACTTGATTGCATTTCAGAGATGGGTGAAGTGATAGGTAGTCTGCCTGAAAGCAGTCCTTCACCCCAGAGGTGGGTGCATTTTAGTTTTGGGCAAGCTTAAGTGATCCTTCTCTGTATGTACTGTAGTTTAGAAAGGGTTCAATTCTGCTACCCTTGTTCTCATTGAGTAGTACTTTCCTCCAAAGCCAGGTCAATTGAAGTCAGTGAACTACGTGGAGTTCACTTCTCAACATAAATAAGGTAGGCAGAATTGGCCCCAAATACTTCTTTGGGGATGAAAAAAGATCTACTGTAAATGTAAGACATCATTAGGACATAAACATTGTCACAAAGGGAGTAGTGTTTATCTACTTGGACTGAATTTAGTTTGACTGCTAGTTGGATCTAATGGTAAATGTGCTAATCATGACAAAAGCAGAGCAATTAATTTGAACACTGGTAGACATAATGTTGGCATTGCTGACTACAAGCAAAGGAAATCTTCCCTTATTACAACACACATTTTTCTTCCCCAGGGAGCTTTTATGATAGCTATTAGAGAATTGTTCATTTCAGTTACACCAGGGGAATGGTGCAGTGACATGTAACTGAGATTTTAATTAAGCTGCTAACGATTATGATGTGTGAGGGGAGTCTTTGTTTACTTGCTTGTGTACTCTAAGTTAGATTTCTGTACAAGCTTCGGGTTTTTCTTTGCTGCGTCAACATGCCCTGTGTGACCTGACACAAGTCACTTAACCTGTCTTTATCAGATCCCTCTCTGTATAAGGGGGATAATAATATTGCCCTTCTTGGGGGGTGTTGTACTTTCATTAGTGTTTTTGAGGCTCTTAAATATGATAAAAAGAAAAGGAGTACTTGTGGCACCTTAGAGACTAACCAATTTATTTGAGCATGAGCTTTCGTGAGCTACAGCTCACTTCATCAGATACATACCGTGGAAACTGCAGCAGACTTTATATATACACAGAGAATATGAAACAATACCTCCTCCCACCCCACTGTCCTGCTGGTAATAGCTTATCTAAAGTAATCGTCAGGTTAGGCCATTTCCAGCACAAAATGGCCTAACCTGACGATTACTTTAGATAAGCTATTACCAGCAGGACAGTGGGGTGGGAGGAGGTATTGTTTCATATTCTCTGTGTATATATAAAGTCTGCTGCAGTTTCCACGGTATGTATCTGATGAAGTGAGCTGTAGCTCACGAAAGCTCATGCTCAAATAAATTGGTTAGTCTCTAAGGTGCCACAAGTACTCCTTTTCTTTTTGCGAATACAGACTAACACGGCTGTTACTCTGAAACCTTAAATATGATAGTGATGGTGGCCATATAAATATTGAAATAGAACCATAAAGGATACTCTGTTGAATCCTCAACAGCAAAGGGCTTTTTGCTGGGTCACCTACAGGAGGACCCACCTTTGGGGATGTGGTGGGAAATCTTTGGCAACAGAAAGTCTATCCAAGTCAACCCCTCCTTCAGCATTCCTTTGGATCCAAAATTGTATGCGGGGGACCTCCCCGAGCTCTGGAGATGCTAGGAACTGGATAGTGCCTCCCCTCCTCCACCGTGCACATCATGTGACCTTAGGGGATAACTGCAGAGGGGAACCAGCCAGAGACTCCAGGTGGTAGGACCAGGAGCCGCCAAAACAAGAGCCACTTGACATTCCAGACAAAAATGTAGAATGTTCTCAGACCGTCTGTGATTGGCTGTTTGCTCCAAGCCTCTCCTCCCACTCAGTCTCTTCACCTCAGTTTCACTCCATATCTGCCCCTCCTATCTTCTTCTCCTCACCCCTGCCTCCTCATGCTGCTGTCCTTCCCTTTTATTTCTATGTAATGGATCCCCTCTTACACAGTTTTTGGGGGGCTGGGGTGGTAACAAACATGCCATCTGCCACCATCACATTGCTCCTTCTGCTTGTGTGTTCTATCCCTTTGCCTATTTGGATTATAAACTCTTTGGCACAGGAGCGTCTACTATTCTGTATTTGTGCAGTGCCTAGCACAATGGGGCCCCATTCTTGGCTGGCCCTTAGGAACTATGTAATAAACACAATAATTATCCTATGTTTCAAGAACCACACTGATTTCTCCTTGCAGGATTTTATTACCTCCTGGTTGCAAGTAGAATAAGCCAGAGTGGCTTGGTTTTGTACTCCAAGCAGCAAAGATGAAAATAAATGTAGGAATATATGTTTCCCAATGTGTTCTTCCCCATTAAAGTGAGACAAAGCCATGCTACTGCAATCCACTTACAGATGACAGGTGGTTTCTTTCTCCACAAAACATTGAATAACCAGGGGACAAATACCTCCAATATGCAATTTTACAGCTGGGGTCTTGTTTTGTCTAGAGCCACTGTAATTCAGGTTTACATTCAGCTGTTTGCCAAGGTTATGAACTCTGATAAACAAAGAGTCTCACGTGAAAATGGTCTCAATCATGGATTTATATGTTTTAAGGCTAGAAGGGACAATTATAATAATCTCATCTGACCTCCCGCAGTTGCGAAAAAGGCTAATATCATTCTGGGGTGTATTAACAGGAGTTTCATATGTAAGACAAGGGAGGTAAATTGTCCTGCTCTACTCAGCACAGGTTAAGCCTCAGCTGGAGGATTGCATCCAGTTGTGGGCACCACACTGAGAAACAAAAATGCCAAAAGGGTTACAAAACTTGACCTCTGAGGAAAGTTAAAAAACTAGCCATGTTTAGTCTTGAAAAAAAGAAGACTAAAAGGGGACCTAATAACAGTATTCAAAAAAATTAAGGGCTGTCATAAAAGAGGATTGTGATCAGTTGTTCTCCATGTCCACTGAAGATAGAACAAGAAGTAATGGGCTTCACCTGCAGCAAGGGAGATTTAGGTTAGATTATTAGGGAAAGTTTTCAAACTGTAAGGGTAGTTAAGCTCTGGAAAAGATTTCCAGAGGAGGTTGTGGAACGCCATCATTGGAAGTTTTTAAGAACAGGTTGGACAAACATCTTTCAGGGACGGTCTAGCATGGGTGGCGCGTAATGGAGGCTTGGGGAGGCTAAGCCTCCCCAAACCTCCACTAATGCTCCCCGTCATGGTCCAGGGCTGGGCCGCGGCAGGGCTCAGAGCTCCTCCAGGTGACAAGGCCTCGGGTGGGCAGACGTGCAGGCCAGCACTTGGGGCAGCTCAGGTGGGCAGCTGGAGCTCCGCCAGCCGTGGTGGGGGGCTCAGGGCTCCTCTGGCCCCAGCAGGTGAGAGCAGGGGAGGTGGGGGCAGAGTGGGGGTAGGGCCTTAGGCAAAAGGGATGGTGTAGGGGCTAGGCCTCGGGCAGAAGGGGTGGGGCAGGGGGCTAGCCTCCCCGAAAGGGGGGTTCCTGTGCTGCCCATGTGGTCTAGGATTACTGGGTTCTGCCTTAGTGCACAGGGCTGGATTGGATGACTTCTTGAGCTCTGTTCCAGCCCTGCATTCCTATGATAACACAGGCCACAAACCAGAGCTCCATGAACAGAAGATCTTGAAGAAGAATCTGCTGTCTCTCTCTCTTGCTAACACACATGGGAACTCAGATATCAGTGAAAAAGAAGTTTCCCATTGAGGAGATACTTTTGTTAGAGTTGATATGTAAAGAATGAACACACACAGACTCTATGCTGGCTGAGGGAATTTTAGAGGCATCGTACGGTATGGAGGCCTCTATCCATAGGAATGATACACCACAGACTTTAGGTTGATAGCACAAGGGAACCCAGGTGTCTGTAAAACCGATACCTTTTCCCTTGTAAGACAGACAGATACAAAATCAAAATAAGACAGTTCCTTGATAAATTACAGAAGATCTCACAAACAGGGTTAAAGAAATTAGAGTCTCACAAACAAGGGTTGAAGAAAATGATTTCCCCCCTAGATTTTTCCAGCAGGATTAGAAAATGGAATTAAAGTGACATCCTAACAGATAATGGCTGCTGTTCATCAGAGCTGATGACATGGGATTGACTCAGCCAAAGTGGAGACACGTAAGAAATACTCATTGGGATAGGTGATGTAGTGAAAATGACAAAGGCTTGAATTCAAAATACACCATGAACACCAGGAGGATAAATTTTCCAGAAAAAGGGAAGGGAGAGAAAAGCACTAAAATACACAAATGAAGGATTATCCCCATTTATAACAAAAGCAGGTACATAATTTTCAGATAGAAATATGACTGGTTTTGTTCCATTACTCCTAAAATTACAGTAAGTGAAAGAGACTAGAGAAACATTGAATTTTGTGTATAGTCAACTCCACTATTTGAATGACACATGCCCTTCACAGGCCCTGCAAAAGAATGACTGCCAGTGATACCAGCTGCAGAGCTAAAGCCAAACAGGCTGGTGTGCCCATAAGGTGATGGGGAAGCCAGTCTGAGCCTGTTTGATGGTGTTGCTCTCAAGTCTTCACAAAAGACCAATCTACACCTTAAACAGGGATGCAGAACCAATCCTATAACATTCTAACGTAATTTTAAAAATGTTTCAAAATCTCCTATTTCAAGGATGCTCTAGCACAAGTTTTATTAGTTAATTTCCCCAAAACTTCAAATGGGTAGTGTTCCTTTAAGCAATCCATTGTGTTTTTGCCGATGCGGCTGGAACTTGAAATCACCCCTTGTTCAAGTTCTTTTGTTAAAACAAGGTGAACAGCAGGAAAGCATGTAGGGTGTTTAACAAAACATGTAAAGAGAGCATGTTATGATCTAACAGACAAAAGCTATACACAGGACAACAGTGCAAACCCAATGACTTCTGGTGACATTTTTGCTGCAATTAACCTAGGAAGGCTTCGTAAAAATGGGTTATTAAGGAGGGGTTTGAAGGAAAGTGTTTGTTTGGGAACTGGGAGGATGTGCTCCTTGCATGTGGCAGCATAAAAAAGATTCACAGCAGAGAATGAGAGAAGTAGCCAAAGGAAACAGGCCAGGAATGAAAAGGAGTGTAGGAAGAAGTAATGTAATAAGGGAATTTAAGCCACAGATGGACACAACCTTAGAACAGACATTTTCATGACAGGAAGGAACCTTAAGCTTTACTTAGAGCTGCAAGATCTTAAAATCAGCCTCTGCAGGGTTACAGCTGTTTCTAAATATATAAGTTAGGGACCAACTTCCAGCTTTGGAAGAAGAGTTCATATAGTTTATTTTTTCTTGCTGGCTTTTTCAGATGGCATAATTTTAGCAAAGTAGAAATGCACACTTTGTTCCGATGATGAGGAACCCTAGACACTTTTTCCTTAATACAAGAAAATGAAATTTCCTGTGTAAGGATTTTCATACTTTCCCCTTAGATGGAGCTCTTGTTCAACAAAGAAGCCCATTGTGACATAGATTAAAATCACACTAAAGGGAAACACAGCTCCTGTACAAGAAAGTCAGTTTTAAATAGCTTGTTTGTGCAATAATTGCGGCTCCCCAGTTCATGAGATTTATGTTAACCGAGTTGTTCTTAGTACCAATTCACACAGGATTGGTATCTGTGTCACAAACCAGGATTTTTAGAGGGCTTGGGACAAGATAGACAACACTTCCCAGGCCTAATGGGGGCACAGGGATGCAATGAGGGAGTTGGTAACATATGAAGGTGGGCAAAACTGACAAGGAAAGGTGCACTTAGCCAGTGTGTAGGGTAAAGTCCACACTTAGTTTTAGAGGGTGCTGTACAGTCCTACAGTGGCCTATACCTAATTTCCTATTTATGTCTAATAATGAAAAAATCCTAAGAGTTGACACTAATATAACGCTTTTCATTCATAGCTCTCCGGGTATTTCACAAAGGAGGGCAAATATTTATTTCTCCATCTGAAAAATAGGGATGATTAGTGGCTGTGCAACTAAAGTAAGTCAACTGGCTTTTCAACGTTGAGCAGACCAATGCCTAAATAACTTTACAAATCTGGGCCTTAGTGCCTATGTCACTTTTGAAAGCGGGGAAGAGCTGAGAAAGAAAACAAAGGAAATTAGCTGTGCTACCAGCTAATCAAACAACATGCACAAACCTCTTAGGACACCAAAAATCTAATCCTGTTCTTAAAAAAGGTACATTTTATTAAAAACAAAAAGGAAAAAAATACATCTGGAACTTAGGCTCTTGCTAGATTTTAAAACAATTACAAAAAAGTAAGCACCCAAAACAGTTAAGGGTTCAGCTTAAAGGTTACAAGCAAACAAAAGCATCAGGGGTTAGCACAGAGGAGCTCCATAAGCCAAAATAAGATATAAACCTGATAGCATTTAACTAAATGTTCCCTATCCAAATGATTTCTTCTAGGTATGGAAGACACATTTTCATACCTGGTTCAAACCTTACACAGCATTTCTGCTTATAGCATTGCTGCTCTGTGTCCCTGCAGCCCAAAGAACAACAGACAAAGGGAAAGTTTCTTTCCCCATTTTAAAAGTTCTACCTTCCCATTGGCTCTTTTGGTCAGGTGCCCACTCCTTTTCTTTACCTGGGTTTTTTTTAACCCTTTACAGGTAAAGCAAGCAGAGAACAGCTACCAAGAGGGATTTTACAGCTAACTGGCTGGTTGGGTATTCATAAAAGGGAGCTATCCCCTGCTTCATTTATCAAAAGTGCCTAGCACAAATTAGAAAAATAACAATATAAAAAATAACAGTGCTTATTAAGAAGCACTTATTAAAAAGCTGGGAAATTCTCTGTGCAGGAGAGACCAGTTCAGACCATCTCTCTTTGAACTAAACTTGGTTGGAGAAATCTTTAGCAAGGCTATAAACATGCAAGCAGCCATTTTTTAAAAACTGGTCAATCAGTGATCCTGAAGCCACCAAATTGTTACTTAGCAACTACCCAGAGCTGATTAACCCTTCAGGGAGTACCATGTATAAGCCACATAATTAAAAAGAATGAAATACAGAATTTCAAAAATACCAGCCCACTCTTTGTAATGATCTGGATGAAGCATGAATTATGACTCTTAGGCCTTGTCTATACAGGGTAAGTCAATCTAAGTTACGCTACTCCAGCTACGTGAATAACATAACTGTAGGCAACGTAGCTTAGGTCGACTTACTGCAGTGTCTACACCACGCTGCGTTGATGGGAGACGCTCTCTGGTCGACTTCCCTTACTCCTCTTGTTCCGGTGGAGGACCAGAGTCAACCGGAGAGCGCTCTGAGGTCAATTTAGCAGGTCATCACTAGACCCGCTAAATTGACCCCCGCTGCATCGATCGCAGCAGTGTCGATTCCCAGTAAATGTAGACATGGCCTTACTGTAGAAGAGTATGGCAAGACAGAAGTAAATTAATTTAGTGCTGTCATCAGCAGTCAGATTTTTCCCAGTGAGTCAGCCTTTGTCAGAAAAGGATCAATAGATCCGCCAAAGCTACTAGTGAAAGGGAATTAGAATTCATTTGCTGGCAACATTCAGCATTTACTCACATCCAGGAGGACCATAATTTCTATTTTACACGCAAACTCAGGGATTTATGATATAAGCCTTCTAATTTAGCTTTTTCAGTAAAAAGGAAAAGTGTCAAGTGTTTCTGAAGGGTGCAGCTGTTGCGACACCTGTTGTGGGGGCAGAGGGGAGGGGAATGTTGATTTTAAAACAAAAGTGCCAGCCAGAAAGTAGGGGGCCATTGCATAGCAGCGAGAAGGGTGGGGGTAGAGTGGATGGGATAGGAAAGCTGAAGAAGGCAAAGCAAAAATGTGTGGAGGACAAATGGTAACAGGAGAGGAACACCAGATAAACTGTGCTGGAAGAATGGGAAACATGGTGTATTTTGCCATTGTTTTGTAGGAATTATTTGAGGAAGACTAGAACCCCTGGCTATATTTATATACTGCAATACACAGCTGAGGGCCCATTCCTAAAGATGTGTTCATGAGTAATCTAGATTTCATCGTTTGGAACACTAAACACTAGTACCTCTGCACTAGGTACTGTAAATATTTAATAGCAAATTGGCCCCAATTCTTAGTTACACCATTCCTGTGCTTGGGACAGGAACATGGTGTCTGTGTGTGTTGAAGTGGAGGAGGGAGAGGCAATGATGGCTTTAAGACAGAGACAGACTGGGACGGACTGAGGGCTGCTCTAATTCTATGCTCTGCCACCCTGAACCCCTGGCAAACGAACAGCAGAGTGCTCTGGCCCTGCCCCTTCTTTGTTCCATATCTCCCCCACCCCACTCCTGTCACATCTCTGATCTGGAAGATTAAGAGCAGGGCTGGAGTAAGAAATGGTAAGCCAGCTCTTCTTCAGCCAAAAAGGCAAGGATAAAGCTTCCAGAGGGGCCTTAGTGTAACTGAGAATTGAGCCCATTAGTTCTCCAATTAACTACCGGGATCTGAGTTCAAGATTCTGTTTCTCTTTCAACAGTTAATGATACCACTGAAAGCAGAGCAGGGAACGGTATTCTCTGAACTATGTTAGGTGTTAAGATATCCTATGTGATTCTTGGACTATGCTTCAGCATCACCTCCCATTCGACCAGGGAGGAAGCACTACAGTCTCAAATGACTTCATTATTCAAATCCTGCAAAGATGTCTCCTTTAGCACAGGCAGGGAAAAAGAGAGCCCAATATGGTTGCCCTGATCAGCTTTTACATGGTAAATATTGTATTCTTTCAAAGAAAGGTTGAAGCCATCATTCATCATCAAGAGCAGGAAAGGGCAAAAGATTAATGATAAAGATTGGGGTTTTTTTATTTAATCTTTAAAAATCTGCCAGTTTCACATCTAGGCCTTCACATGTTGAGCCTGTTTTTTTAGTTATTTATTGCTTCTTTTCTTTTTTGCCAGTTAGATACCACAGTGAAAAGCACCACAGAATCTTGAGATATAATATTCATGGCAAAGGAGAGTGTGATTTAAGTTTTTCTAAGGCTCAGGTTATCCTAAGGGATCAATACAGATGTAGGGGTTTGCCCTCTGGATTTCCGTGCAGGATCAGACCCTAAGATTGCAACAGCACTTCTGTATAAGCCACTGTTTTAAGAGGCTCGTAACTTTCCATATATGTGATTTTATATTTGTGTATAGCCTTTTTTGAATGATGCCATACAAAATGACAATCAGTAACCAAAGTAGCCCTAAATGGAAGGCAGAATAAATTTAATCAGGGCTGGCATTTTGTCTCTAGCATTGCTTCACTGCACTCCTTAGAATAGGTAAATTCTGCAAGAAATTAAAGAGATTGATTGTAAGCTCATTTGGACAGGAAGCATTTTTAGTGACTGTACAACACTATGTATACTTACAGCCACTCATTAATAATATTATTTTACTTTTGCATGGGGGTTAACTGCAGCATGGACCCAATCCCACAAAGTGATGAGGGTCCTTGACTCTGACTGAAGCTTCATTGGGAGTTGCAGATGCTCTGTACCTTGTAGGATGATGCTTTAAGTCACAAAGCAAGTCTGTGTCTGAGCTAAGACGCAAACTAAGGAACTGTGACACCAAATCCCTTGTCCTAACCGCTAGATGACATCCCCTTCATTTTAAGTTGATATTGGTGTATGTAGATGACAAGTGTTCCTTCTACCGGCCTAAAATTTATTTAATAAAGAGTTAAATCTTATGGCATAGTCCATCCTACCCTTCTTCCCCTCCCCCAACCAAAACCATAGTCATATCATTTCTTTAAATTAGAACATAATGGGTATGCATCTAGATGCGCAGGTGTCGTTTTACATTCAGCCATGTAGAGAAGCAGGTCGTTCTTTTTCCAATCTTGGCAAAAGGCCATTCTTAAATCAAAACAATTTTGTTATCTTATGAAAACTGAGGCCCTTGCAAGAATACATTCCTTGCTGTGTTTGGGTATTTTTATGGGTCTGGGGCCAACAGAAGGCAAGAGAGTTCAAGAAGGAGAAAGATTCAGGTCTTACAGTTCTGAAGATTATGAATGTATTTGGGCAATACAAGTCACAATCTTACTACAGGAATCTAGCTTCTGTTGCTTAACAACATGGAGACTTTCGAGAGGTAAGAAGAGTACAAAGGCATCGACATATTAAGATGTAGTTATAGAAATCAGAATGAACACACTGTGGACAAAAATCCTACCGAGACAGGATTTTTGCCCACTTGAGGTGAATATTGGTCTAAATTACACAGTGGCAAATCCAGACAGTGTGACTTGTTCATGGATAATTGACATCAACTCTACATGCACTCCTGGTTGCATAACAGGCAACCCGCGCAGGACTCACTTTTAATGCCATGGGCCAAACTGGAGTCACGTGCTTTTTCCATATTAAGGGAGCCAATTGTTTAGCTACTAGTAAATTCATCATTAAACAACACATTGCCACTCCCACCCAAGGCTGTTAAGGCAATTTACAAGCATTAATTGAAGATCCATTTGAAAATGGATGAAGGGAAGTACAGACAGATTAAGGTGACTATTTCCTCCCTCGCTTCCAGCCCAGGTAGATTAGCTGGGCACAGGAGTTCTCTGCAGGCAAATTCTGGGATTGCCTACACTGTGAAGTGGCAGCAGAGCCCATACAAGGAAGCTATGCCATCCTACAGGCTTATGTAGTTTTCACGACCCAAATCCTCCTCTCTCCCTTTACAAACACGGGGTGGTGGTGGTGGTAAGGAGGACTGGAGGAACCACTGAGTGGCAATCCTTTGGGCCAGACTCCCTACACTGCCCTCCAGCTAGGGTTGCCAGGTGTCCGGTTTTCGACCAGAATGTGTGGTTAAAAAGGGACCCTGGCAGCTCCAGTCAGAACAGCTGACTGGGCCACTAAAAGCCTGGTTGGCCACATTATCTCCAACTCCAGTGACTGCAACAGCACAAAGAGCCCTCTGCCCCTTCTCCATAGCTGCACTCTGCCTTGGCGGGGGAGAGAGGATCTCTTGAGTGGCAACCCCACACCGCACCTGCAGCAAGAGAAACCCTTCTGCACCTATGGAGAAGAGGCTGCATTTAGTGTTAGGAGACTTATTCAGGGCCATATGGGGAACCAAAGGCAAAGCCAGGACTAGAAGCTCCAGCATCCAGATCCCAGGCCCAATCTCTAAACACGAGACTGTATCCCTACAACAACTTTAAACCAACACAAAGAATTTAAAGAATTCAGAGCATTGATGAATGTGCTCATGTACTTATAAGGCATCAGTATCTTCATACTAATGCAGGGGTGGGCAAACTACATCCTGGCCCATCAGGGCCTTGGATCTGGCCTGTGGGATTGCCACCCCTGTGGCACCGTGGGCCCCGCGCCGCTCCTGGAAGTGGCTGGCACCATGTCCCTGCGTTGGGTGGGGGGGAGAGCAGAGGGGTCCGTGCACTGCCCTCACCTCCAGGCACCGCCCCCTGCAGCTCCCAGGCTGGGAATGGGGAACCGTGGCCAATGGGAGCTTTGGGGGAGGTACCTGCAGGCAAGGGCAGTGCACGGAGTCCCCAGGGGCCACAGGGACGTGGTGCCGGCCGCTTCTGGGAGCGGCGTGGGGTGGGACCAGGGCAGGTGGGGAGCCTGTCTTAGCCCTGCTGCATGCCGCTGCCGCCCTGGAGCACTCCAGGTAAGCGGCGCTGGGCTGAAGCCTGCACCCCAAACCCCCTGCCCTGAGCCCCCTTGTACATCCCTCACCCCTCCTACACCCTAACCCCCTGCCCTGAGCCCCCTCCCACACTCCGCACCCCCTCCTGAACCCGTGCCCTGAGCCCCCTCATACACCCTGCACCCCAACTTTCTGCCCTGAGCCCCCAGCTGCACCCGCCACCCCTCCTGCACCCCAGCCCCCTACCCTGAACCCCCTCCTGCTCCCCTGCACCCCCTCCTGCTCCCCTGCCCTGAGCTCCTTCCTGAATACTGCACCCCATCCCACACCTTGCACTCCCTCCTGCACCTCAACCCCCTGCCCCTGCCCCAGCCCCTGCCCCAGCCCCAGCCCTAGCCCTACATTCATGGCTCTGCATGCAATTTCCCCACCCAGATGTGGCCCTTGGGCCAAAAAGTTTGCCCACCCCTGTACTAATGCTTGTGCCCCATGAGTTCCCCTATTTCACTCATCACCTCCATACTGGTGCACATAATAAAATTAATTCCGCACATGGATGTAAAAAAAAATAGAGGGAATAGGTGCTATTCCCATTTCTCCCACTGATTTTTTCATAGATACCAAGGTCAGAAGGGACCATTATGATCATCTAGTCCGATCTCCTGCACAACACAGGCCACAGAATCTCACCCACCCACTCCTGCAGAAAACCTCTCACCTATGTCTGAGCTATTGAAGTCCTCAAATCGTGGTTTAAAGACTTCAAGGAGCAGAGAATCCTCCAGCAAGTGACCCGTGCCCCATGCTACAGAGGAAGGCGAAAAACCCCCAGGGTCTCTTCCAATCTGCCCTGGAGGAAAATTCCTTCCCGTCCCCAAATATGGCCATCAGCTGAACCCTGAGAATGTGGGCAAGATTCACCAGCCAGATACTACAGAGAATCCTTTCCTGGGTAACTCAGATCCCACCCCATCTAACATCCCATCACAGGCCATTGGGCCTATTTACCATGAATATTTAAAGATCAATTGATTGCCAAAATCATGTTATCCCATCGTACCACCTCCTCCATTGTCAAAGGATCACAGAAATGTAGGGCTGGTAGAGTCCTTGAGAGATCATCAAGTCCAGCCCCCTGCTCTGAGGCAGGACCAAGTAAAGCTAGACCATCGCTGACAAGTGTTTGTCCAACATGTTCTTAAAAACCTCTAGTGATGGAGATTTCACAACCTCCCTTAGAAGTATATTCCAGAAGTTAGCTATGCTCTTTACCTACCCTTGGAGTGTCTGGTATAAGTGGTGTTCAACTGTAATCCATGGAGCACTTGCTGGTGGTCCTTGGCCAGAGGGTCATTAAGTTATAGTCAGAAAGCTTTTCCTAATATCTAACCTAAATCTCCTTTGCTGCAGATTAAGGCCATTATTTCTTTTCCTACCTGCAATGGACATGGAGAACAACTGATCACCGTCCTCTTTATAACAGCCCTTAACATATTTGAAGACTCTTATCAGGTCCACCCTCAGTCTTCTGTTCTCAAGACTAAACAAGGCCAGGTTTTTTTAACCTTGCCTTATTGGACAGGTTTTTATCATTTTTGTTGCTGTCCTCTGGACTCTCTCCAATTTGTCCATGTCTTTCTTAAAGTGTGGTGCCCAGAAGTGGATGCAGTTCTCTAGCTGTGATGTTACCATTGCCAAGTAGAACAGGACAATTACCTCCCATGTCAATAAATCCCAGAATATTAGCCTTTTTTTGCATTTGAATCAAATTGTTCACTCGTATACATTTTGTGATCCGCTAGAGCTCCCAGTTCCTTGTCAGCAGTACTACCAGCGAGCCAGTTGTTCCCAATTGCGTAGTTATGCTTTTGATTTTTTTCTTTCCTAAGTGAAGTACTTTGTCAAACCACCTCTCTCTGCCTGTTTCCCCTCCCCCTCTGTCTTGTCTTGTAAGATTGTAAGATCTATGGGCCAAGGAGTGTCTCTTGTGTTTGCACAGCACCTGATTCCACTGGGATTCTGATCACAGTTGGGGTTTCCATGCACTACAGTAACATTAGGAATTCTTATTCCTAATGGCATACCACTTTTTTCAGCATTGGAAAATTGCCTCTAAAATGAGTTTGGATCTTTGGAGTTTGGATCTAGCTACAATCTCTAAAAATACAGGATTCTGTTCCATTACTGTGGTGATTTTAGTCTCCAAAAAGCTACTGTGGTAGCAGCTCTCTACCTACCTTTGGAGTGTCTGGTGTAAGTGGTGTTCAACTGTAGCCCATGGAGCACTTGCTGGTGGTCCTTGGCCAAAGGGTCATATGATGCTGGCTCCTCCTGCTTGCTATTTATTACAGTCATATTAAAGACAGCTAAAATAGCTTCCTAATAGTACTTTTTCTATGTAAGCAATTGTTGTAAATGCAACAGGGGATGTTGATCCTTTGGGAATGTGAGGGGAGTTGACAAAGAGAAACCTTTAAGGTGCAGTCCATACTCTGTGAAAGCTTGAGAATTCCTCTTGTATAGTGCATATCTAATGGCACAATTCTGTATCATTTCTTGGATTTTTTTTTTTTTTGGTGAGGTACAGTGATCAGTTTATGCTCTGAAGAAACTATTAAATACTCAAAAGTCAGGACATGATTTTATGATTGCACACACAACCTTAACTCTGCACCCTGCTATTGCAGATTTAACAGTACAACTTTGATTTGTCATAAGGCAGTTATTCGAAATATAGTTATCTATATCACAGGGCTGCAGCTGTCCCCATCCATTGATACTAACTAAAGACTTGAAGAGATTAATTACATGCTTAAAGTTAGAAATGTGGTTTTATATATATGTATATATGTAAAATGGTTGCAGCTGTCTCCTTTCCATTGATACTAACTGAAGCCTTGATGAGACTAATTACATGCTTAAAGTTAAGCATGTGCCTAAGTGCTTTGCTGGCTCAGGGCCAGAGTGCTCAATATCTTGTTGGATCAAACTTTAACTACTTACTGTAGTCAGTACTTGGGGGTATCTTAGCTATGACAAGGTCTGCACCTGTCATTCTTATGGTTTGTAAACTCTTCAAGGTGTGCTATAACTAATAATGATCATCATAAAAAGAAAAGGAGTACTTGTGGCACCTTAGAGACTAACCAATTTATTTGAGCATGAGCTTTCGTGAGCTACAGCTCACTTCATCGGATGCATACCGTGGAAACTGCAGAAGACATTATATACACACAGAGACCATGAAACAATACCTCCTCCCACCCCACTGTCCTGCTGGTAATAGCTTATCTAAAGTGATCATCAGGTTGGGCCATTTCCAGCACAAATCCAGGTTTTCTCACCCACCGCCCCCCACCCCCCACAAACTCACTCTCCTGCTGGTAATAGCCCATCCAAAGTGACCACTCTCTTCACAGTGTGTATGATAATCAAGGTGGGCCATTTCCAGCACAAATCCAGGTTCTCTCACTCCCTCACATCCACCAATGTGATATATGCCATCATGTGCCAGCAATGCCCCTCTGCCATTTACATTGGTCAAACTGGACAGTCTCTACGTAAAAGAATAAATGGACACAAATCAGATGTCAAGAATTATAACATTCATAAACCAGTCGGAGAACACTTCAATCTCTCTGGTCACGCAATCACAGACATGAAGGTCGCTATCTTACAACAAAAAAACTTCAAATCCAGACTCCAGCGAGAAACTGCTGAATTGGAATTCATTTGCAAATTGGATACTATTGATTTAGGCTTAAATAGAGACTGGGAGTGGCTAAGTCATTATGCAAGGTAGCCTATTTCCCCTTGTTTTTTCCTAACCCCCCCCCCCGACATTCTGGTTAAACTTGGATTTAAAGTTGGAGAGTGGTCAGTTTGGATGAGCTATTGCCAGCAGGAGAGTGAGTTTGTGTGTGTGTGTGTGTGTGTTTTGGGGTGGGGGTGGGGTGAGAAAGCCTGGATTTGTGCTGGAAATGGCCCACCTTGATTACCATGCACATTGTAAGGAGAGTGGTCACTTTGGATGAGCTATTACCAGCAGGAGAGTGAGTTTGTGTGTGTATGGGGGTGGGGGGGGTGAGAAAACCTGGATTTGTGCTGGAAGTGGCCCACTTTGATTATCATGCACATTGTAGGGAGAGTGGTCACTTTGGATAAGCTATTACCAGCAAAAGAGTGAGTTTGTGTGTGGTTTTTGGAGGGGGTGAGAGAACCTGGATTTGTGCAGGAAATGGCCCACCTTGATTATCATACACATTGTGAAGAGAGTGGTCACTTTAGATAAACTATTACCAGCAGGAGAGTGAGTTTGTGTGTGTGTGTGGGGGGGGGCGGAGGGTGAGAAAACCTGGATTTGTGCTGGAAATGGCCCAACTTGATGATCACTTTAGATAAGCTATTACCAGCAGGACAGTGGGGTGGGAGGAGGTATTGTTTCATGGTCTCTGTGTGTATATAATGTCTTCTGCAGTTTCCACGGTATGCATCCGATGAAGTGAGCTGTAGCTCACGAAAACTCATGCTCAAATAAATTGGTTAGTCTCTAAGGTGCCACAAGTACTCCTTTTCTTTTTGCGAAGACAGACTAACACGGCTGTTACTCTGAAAAATGATCATCATGTTTTCAAACTCTTGAGGTCTCCTTGCTCAACAGTAGTATGCTAACAGTGTGAGCAAGCCAGGACTTTGGCATTGTTCAAAGTTTCTCTTTTGTAAAGTGCGCACTTGCCCTCCCCCCTGAACAATGAAGGAACATATATCCATGGATTCAGATGACAGCAGTATTGTTAAAGGGAGCTTATGTGACTGATTCCCCATACGTCGTCAGTGTACCCCACAATCCAGCACATCATTCTGAAAAGCCATATGCTACACATGCAGAGAGCTCCCTTTAAAGACAATCCAGGACCTTAATTAAACTTCCTCTTGATTTAGTGACTGGCAGGTAATACATGTAATGGAGATTATGTGCAGGAGGCCTTGGGAAAGCAGTATAGAAGTGTAGCATTAAGCAAGACCCATAATTACCGGTGAAATATAGCACCTGTTGCCTTCTTGACTTCTTTCCTGTAACACTTCTTGCAGACTTGTAATAGGGATCCCATTGTATTAGAGCCCTATTGCATGAGGTACAGACCTCTCCAGGGAAGAGCTGAATACCTTCTGTCATTGAAGAGAATGACATATGAGGGCACTTGGCCTGGGCCAGATTAGACCCTTAGACTGTGAAGCAGTCAGAATTCAGTAGAGATGGCTTCTAAAGAAGAAAATCCTTACTCCTGGGGATCTTCTGTGCCACAGAGTTACAACCTGGGGCTGTATTTTTTTCAATTTATTTCTATGTCAGGGGATGAATGGCACAACCAGGTTCAGAACCCAGGAGTCCGGGTTCCTAATCCCCTGCCCTGGTTCACGTTGTAAAATTAGTATGATAACTAAAGTGACTTTCTCAAGGTCAGACTGTGCCCCACTTTACCAGATAATTCATTCTAAAATACCCCAGCAATTTAAAAATAAGTTAGTCCAATCAGATTTTGAACAGCAAGAGAGGTTTTCAGCCAGAATGGGGAAGGACAGTAGGTGTGAAGTGTTCTGAGTGTAACCTATGGAGTTGGTGGGTATGTGGTGTTGTTATCTAACAAGAAGCAGGCTAGTGAAGGTGAGAGAGGCAGGCAGAGTATACGGGTTCTCCGAGTCAAACACTGAGACCTTGTGTTTCATCCATTGGATCGATGAGATGAGACTGCCCACAGTACATCTCTATTCTGCAAGAGTGCAGCTACTGGAAAATAAAATCAGAGGGAGCCAGAAGTAGAGCAAAGTTGAACCTTTGGAGTTTCTTTGAAAATCAGGCCCGTTTTACAAAAAATGTATTTGTGGCTATAGCTTACATTGAAGCCAATGGGAACTGGAGAGGCTGAGATGTGGGTAGGACATGATTTTTTTGCTACCAGTAGGAATTATCTAATTTTCAAATGAGGAATAACTGAATAGCTAATAACAAATAGCTGAATTTGGCTTGTAATTTTATAAAGGACTTAAACGTTGTACCTAAGTTAAATGGGGAAGGAGCAGGAATACATTCACTCAGGTCAATGCAGGTACTTCTGATTGACATTGGCATACATGTGAGCAGAATTTGGCCCTCTGGACAGGTACAGGAAATCCACTTGCAGTCAATCACTGTAGTCAGGTAATTTGACTGCCTGCCACCTAAATGGTCTTATTGAAGTTGTAGTAAAGAGTCATTAATCATGTGGAACATCCTTGCCCAAGCAGGCAGAGTACCACAGAATGTGTCAGCAGCATGAAAATAACTCTCCAAAGGCTGGAAGGGAAAAAGGAAAGGACAATTTGGAGAAAAAATCATTAATCTACTGGGACAAGAACCAAAGGAGGTGTTGAAATATAAGTTTGAGCCTACAATCTGTGGTTAACGAAACATAAGGACAAGATAGGACAAGAAGCAATGGGCTTAAATTGCAGCAAGGGAGGTTTAGGTTGCACATTAGGAAAAGCTTCCTAACTGTCAGGGTGGTTAAGCACTTGGAATAAATTACCTAAGGAGGTTGTGGAATCTTCCTCATTGGAGATTTTTTAAAGAGCAGGTTAGATAAACACCTATCAGGCTCAGGAATGGTCTAGATAATTAGTCCTGCCACGAGTGCAGGGGACTGGACTAGATGACCTCTCAAGGTCCCTTCCAGTTCTATGATTCTATAAGATGCTTTGTCTATATTAGGGCTCTATGGCTGTAAACATTTTGAAGAGGGTAAACCACAAAAAGGTAATTTCAACTCAGAAAAGTTTTGAGTTCTGTATTGTCCTCAGTGGCTTGATATCTACTAATAGGTGACTGAGGCAGGTTTCTGACTTCAGCAGGGACAGGTAGAATGATTCTAGGTAAATGCTGGAAGTGCAGCTAGCCATCATACACCCACCAGGTACATGGGGTACAACATTTCTTACTACTGGGGTTTTCTGCATCACAAATACGTTGCTAGTATGACAAGGTTCAGTATATAGTAAAAGGGAATGCTAATGTTTATGCCAATAGTCCTCTCCAAGAGGTCAGATAGACTTCCCAGTCCCACCCTAGATGCCACAACAGGCAGTAGAAAGTTTTCATAGTTTTTCAGTAAAATCTCAATATTTCCTATCATATCTAGTGATGGATGAAGTATGAAAACTTAGATTAGAGTAGCTCAACCACATTCTATGTTTTGTTTTCAATTTTGTGATAATCACAAAACCAGTGCGTCTACAGGAGGGTGATGCGGCGGGGTTATGGTAAGAGGCGTATTGTTAAGGCAATACAAACATGGAATGTCACTCTTAATAGGGTAATGCAAAAAAACTCGTTTAAAAACTGAAAGTTGAAAGGAAACCATTGACAGTACTTCTGGTGTTTCATAAATAAAACGAGATTTGAGATCACATGTTGCCTGCATGTGGGCCTCTCTTCTGTGTTGAGAAATCAGTTTGAACTACACTACACAAGCACAGCCTTTCTACCGATTTTCATCGTTGCAGAATTGTTTAGTACAAGATCTAAAAATAAAAATAAATAAGGAGAAACAGGAAACACTAAAATAATGGTAAAAATAACCACTCTCATCCTTTTACTCATTTGCAGTGAGGTTAGTATTCAAGAAGGAACTGGAGAGAAAACTTCACTGCTAGAGCCATCACTATCCAAACTGGTACAATACCGGGGACTGATTATACCAGCTTCTGTCCAGCTGGGTAATTTAGCCCCATGCCTGTTCAACCATTAATTTATATGGCAAATCTGAGGGCTAGTTCTATGGGAGGTGCCTTCAGTCCAGTTCTCAGTAGAGCATGCTACACGTAACTGAAAAGCAGCTCTTTTATCTGCTTGGCAAATGTGCAAATCAGGAGACTAAATTAAACAACCCCTCCTCCCCCAGTGTGCTCTTACACAATAAATACAACAACACACAGTGGGACAGCTCAGCCCCCTCACAAATCAACTGCCCCCCAACTTATCCACCACATAATAAACAACTATAATTTCAAAGTAGCATCACCCTGCCTGCCTTCAGCACTCCAGCTCCGCAAATACCTGGGAAAAAAGCCTGGCCCTTCAGCCTCTCTAGAGATCTAACTGATCTGGGCTCTGCGAGACCAAGAGAATGCATGGTGCAGAGTTGAGGACCCCCACAGAGAACACTCTGCTAGCAGCTTCCTCCTCCTGTCTAGAGTAAAGGAACTGTAGCTTGTGCCCCATCGCCTACTGCAACGGTGATACAGGGAAAGAGGCAGCCTCAGGGATAGGTATGTACCAACCCATGTAGGGCTTCAAAAGTAAAAACCAACACTCTGAATTGCATGCTGTTTAATGCAGCTGGATAGTCTCATTATTCACATAAAGGGCCTAAGATTCTCAGCTGGTGTACGTTGGCATATCTCCAGTGAAGACAATGGAGCTATGCTGATTGACCTAATGGACCAGATCCTCAGCCTTTTGCTAGGTTGAAAATCTACAGCAGCTAACACAGAGGTGTGTGTGGGAGGGGGTGTGTGTGCGTGCGTGCTCGCTCACCAGAGGAATTCTGTGCGAGGAGTGTTTAAAGACATGGCTCCTCCCAGCTGATTAAAATATTAATCACCAGAAAAGACAGGTGCGTGTTGTTTAGGTTAATGACAACTGAAAAAATTTGGCCACCTCATTGCTCATCTCCCTTTTCAGGTTCAACTGGGTTTAAGTAAAAAGTTACTTTACAAATAGCCCTTTGTAAAGGTATAATGATGTGTTTGCTACAGTACCTAAGTTATCGGTGTACTGTAGATGTACCCATGATGAGTAACCTCAGCAAGATAATCAAAAAGAACTGAAATGTTATCAGACTAATGCTCAAAAGTGAGAAAATTAAGTTGAGCAGCTTATCTCAAAATGATGCTTGTTTCACTGCACTATGGGAATACACACATTCAGTGAAACAACCCAATCCCTAGGAAAGGAAAGTACCATTTAAAATTCTGTAAACAATTCATTTTTTCTTTGTAAACTTTACCACTTACCTTTCACATTAGAGTGCCTATAGATGCTTTCAGCAGCACAACCTCTATCTAACTGACTATGGCCCCATCATCCATCTATTTCTATGGAGTGGAGAGGATGGAAGGCGTGCACATTGATATGCTCACAGGGTATCAAGCTGCCTGGGGCACCTGGATGATGGGGAGGGGAGAGGTGGTTTGTGACAACTCTTTTTTTTTTAAGTCACAAGTTTACAAAACAAAATATTAAGTTATAATAAACTAACAAGACATGAACAGCTTCCAATTTGTTCAAGTCAAGACAGATCTGTATTTCTCTATGTTTCCACGCTGCTGAGTGTTGTGTGATTCTGTTTGAAGCTCCTAGGTGCTAACATAATATAAATGTTAATAATCAGAAAACAACTAAATGTACTGTTATTGTAACAGCAGTCCTCCAATGAAGGGTCTCAATTATGCTATAGATGAAAGGGGGGCATAACATCTGAAAACACAGTAAAAGGAAGAAATTAAAAGTCACTAATTAGCCAGCTTTGCTTCTCAACTGGTAATTTATCTAACTAAAGATTCGATCTTTATCATTTAACTGCAGAAGCAATTGTATTAACAGGTACATACAGGAAATAATGAACCTAGAACAAAGAAAAACAGTCAAGCACAGCAATATTTGCTTTCCACTAAACATTTGACTTTTTTGGGGTGGGATGAGGGGAGTGGAACATCAGACTATGCAAGAAGAGCTTGTTAAATATACACATTTCCCTTTGGCACGAGTGCTTTTGCTTGTCTTTCTATTGTTTATGTTTCCCATCACATCCGTTTGTATCAGTGTGAGTCTTCAGTATGTAGTTTCTTTCAAAAACTGAAGAAAAACGAATCATTGCTGACACAGTGCACATAAATACCATATTAGAAATAACGGCTATCATTTCTGTTCTTCATTATGAGGAAGGGGGTTATTTTTAATAGCTTTGTTTTTATTTATTTTTTTAGAAAAAACAACTTTCTGGTCTCCAAACTTCTGCTGTGGCTGTTTGGTAACTTGTAGTTTTAACGGCTTAATGTGGAGAAACTGTGGCCAACTGGATTGTTACAATCATAATATTTTTAAAATCTGTATTAGTGGAGTCCATTTGGAAAAAAAATTCCATTAACAGTATAAATCAAAAACGACAAGCATCCAGAGGACAGGGGAAATGACCCACTATTACTGAAGACAAAAAAACAGGCCGGAGAAAATTGCTCCAGAGAATACAGCTACTATACCGCAGGGGAGCATGAAAACAAATATCTGAGCTATTTTATAGGGAACATTTTATTTCATGGCTATAGTGCTATTATTCAGTCAAATAAATATTTTTCTTTAGTTCAAGTTGGAATTCAGATGCGTATTATCTGGCAGTAATTTGAACCTGCCTTTGATTATCCCTTCAAAAATGGCCTCTGATTTTCTTCAGCCAGTCAGAGTCAAAATTGAAGCGGTGTTGATTCTGGCCCCATTGCAAAATGTTTAAGTTGATATGGCTGAAATGAGCTGCAAAAACAAATATGCTCCTTTATGGGTCTGATTTTACTGTCACATTTTCCTTGTAGCATCTCATTTACACAAGTGCAAATCAGTAGTAACTTCACTGAAGTCAACAAAGAGAATCAGGCTCAGAAGGTACATTGACTGTTGAAGACAAATAATTCAGAAAAAAAATCTTTTTACTGGCAGTAAATGTATCTATTAAATGCAAGATGGCCATTTTCTTCTTTGGAATATAAAGTTATATTGCTGAGAGTGCCCAGGAGGAATACATTTGCCCACCATAATTCCAGAACTTCGTATGTTACCCTAGCAACTGTTTAAGGAGATTTTTACACCTCGGTCATCCCCAATTTAAAACATGGCTTACTTCTGTGGAGGCTAATGACTTTTGGTCAGTGTCCTATGATGGCTGGACAGCAGCTTTTGTGGGTTTGGGGATGTGGATAGCTGTGAGCTGGACCGAGACCTCTGGCAACAAGAATGCACTGCCATTTATGATTGTCAACTGAGTTAATCTGATCAGAGAAGGCAGGAGCTGAACAGACTCAAAGTGTCTCTCTCCATCATACCTTGGCAGAACCTCCGCTAGGACTAACATAGGCAAGGCATTTGTGGACAGTTGTGTTGCTGCTGGCCATTGCTGTAGTTGTTCTGGAGTTACTAATACAGAACACAAAAAAGCCATGTTAAAAAAACATTCAGGTTCCGTAGTCCAGCACTCCAAAGCCAGGAAGTGCCCGAAGTAAGGCTGGCTGTACAACCTGAATTCATTCCCCTTGGGGGTTGCAATTTATTTCAAGAAAGTTTCAGTGTAATTTAAGGCATGTAATTTACATATTAATTTGGATACAGCCCTTAATTCCATGATCACATACTATTTTTCCCCACAGGAATCCCCACCATTCTCCCCTAAGCCAATTGGCTCCCAGTCCCAGTCTCCTTGCCCAACCAGTCCTACCCTCCCCTGGCTCCCAATCCCATTCTCCTTTCCCAGCAAGCCCCAGTTTTTCCTTCCAACTTCCAGTCACAATTTGTCTACCCTACTGTCAGGGTTCCCTCCCCACTCTGAACTCTAGGGTACAGATGTGGGGACCCGCATGAAAGACCCCCTAACCTTATTTCTACCAGCTTAGGGTAAAATTTCCTCAAGGCACAAATTCTTTGCCCTTGGAGAGTAACACCAAGTGATTTAACAAAGAATCAGGGAAAAGACCACTTGGAGTTTCTATTCCCCCAAAATATCCCCCCAAGCCCTTATACCCCCTTTCCTGGGGAGGCTTGAGAATAATATCCTAACCAATTGGTTACAAAGTGATCACAGACCCAAACCCCTGGGTCTTAGGACAATAGAGAAATCAGTCAGGTTCTTAAAAGAAGGATTTTATTAAAAAAAAAAAAGGTAAAAATCACCTCTGTGAAATGAGGATGGAAAATAACTTTACAGGATAACAAAAGATTCAAAAACACAGAGGATTTCCCTCTGGGCCAAACTTTAAAGTTACAACCCCCGCCCCGGAATACACCTTCCTCTCAGCACAGAGGAAATCACAAGCCAAAACAAAAACAAGCTAACACATTCCCTTGCTAGTACTTACTAATTCTAATGGAGTTGGATTGCTTGCTTCCTTGATCTGTGTCTCGCAAGCACACACAACAGACAGACAAAACCTTCCCCCCCCTTCCCCCCCAGATTTGAAAGTATCTTGTCCCCTTATTGGTCCTTTTGGTCAGGTGCCAGCCAGGTTACCTGAGCTTCTTAACCCTTTACAGGTAAAAGGATTTTGTGCCTCTGGCCAGGAGGGATTTTATAGTACTGTATACAGGAAGGTTGTTACCCTTCCTTTTATATTTATGACACCTACTCTCTCAGACCCAGTCTCACCAGACTCCTTGTCCCAATCTACTCCTTTCCCTCCCTGTGCTCTGACTTTTGTCCCTCTGCATTCAAATCAGATGGTTTCTTCTTCCATGCTGCTTGAGTTCTGGGGGGACAAGGGGGTGTGGTCATTGAGTGCCCAGCCCCACTCCAGCACACACAGCAGCTAGGAGCAGCAATTACAGGGAAAGTCCAACTTTGCCCCATAGCCCTGCATAGGAATATGCCCACTCACTCTGTGGGAATGGCACATGTACAGTGTGGTCAACACTAAGAGCTGTGAGAGGGCTGAGCATCCCCAGGGAAGCAAAATATGTTCTTTCCTAGCCTTGTTCTGGGATATGGCTGAATTGTTTAGATTGAAATTTTCCCCCCAAAAATCAGCCTGAGGCAGACATCAAGCATGGAAAATTTCAGCCCAAATAGTTAGTTTGGCAAAGCTATAACCACTGAAAACAGGGTCTTATAATGAGAAATATCAGGCAAACTTCATAGGCGGTGCTACTAGCTCTACCAATGTTTTTTAATTACACTTTGGTCTACAGCGTTGACCAACCTGTACTTCTCATAAGTGACTGACATGTTCCTTTTCATATGAGTTTTGACATACTGCAAGCACAATGTTAGCAAAATTAACTCCTTTTTATTAACTTTTTGATTCTCCAGTATAAAGACAAAATTCAGAATTTTTCAAAAGCCACTGTTGAAAGGTTGAAATCTTGGATCCTGATCCTGCTTCAAGATTCCCATTGGAAGCTGTTTTACATTTTGTAGTAGGCCAAGTGAGTATAACCTGCAAAGACAAAAATGTTGAACTTCATACCAATTCTCCATTCTGACTGAGGGAAATAATTTTGGTTTTACTTAATTCTAGAGATAGGAAAAGTGCATCTAAGTGCAGATCATTGGGTTTGAGCCAGAATATGTGGTTTGTAGGAAGCCGCTGTCTAAAATGGGGTTAGCTGAAAAAAGGTTACACACATCCTCAATAAGCATAAGACGATGGAAGAAACTTTCCTCCAGGTAGGTTGTTCCACAACTGACCATTATGGAGTATCTTGCCCTTTCTTCTGAACCATCTGGTGGCCATTGTCAGAAATTGGAGCTGCCATACTGAATCAGATCAGTGGTCCAGCTAGTTAGGTATCTTGTGTTCAACATCTGGATCTGAACTTTATGACTAAAGAATCTTTTATCTGAATTCATTTCAAAATGTATAATCTCCATCAAATCTGAATCTGGAGCAAAGACAGCATGCACACACAAACACACACCCCTCCCCTCCTCCACACGCAAACTCACTCCCTCGCATATACTAATCAAGTGCTTTTGGTGCACCTGTTTGCAGCAGGACCATTACACCTGTGAGGGGGATTAGACGATAAGGCAACAAACAGTATCAACAAATTACACTGAAATTTTCTTGAAATCAACTGTAGCTTCACAACGAAATAGCACTTCAGATCAGGGCCACTTGAGATTGATTATTTTAAAATGTGAGACTAAGGATGCAAGTCTTCATTCATCTTCCATACACATCCAGAACAATGGACTTCTCAGAACATCCGTGGCTTTGTGAAGTGTAAAGAATAATAGTTATTATGTATCGGTATTGAGCCTGACCCTTGGTAGAACTGTACAGTCAATGGAAAACAGTTACTCATATCATACAACTGCTCTGTGTTCTTATTCTCTTTATTTTTTAAGACCAAGTGAACATTAAGCTGGGTTTTAAACTAATGAAGGTACCTTCAAGAATTTCTTGTTAATGTGATGATATATTGGCATTTGTTTCACATACTTTACCAATCACCGGCTACATTTTGAGATCAAGTCAGATCGAGTGAGAGACGACAAATTATAAACAGATATGCAAGGCCATTACTACGGTCTCTTGTAATATTTTCTGGAGGAAATCCTGAATTATAATTGACAGTGAGCTATTAGTGAAACGTCCACTCACATACTAATGAACCGAAGAAAACTAAACTTTGGGAATATCTTAAGTCTCTCTCCCCATGCTCAGCCAGAAGTTAACTGATTAGCTCAAATGACCATCCGTATTTGTCAGTTACCAATATATTGCTTTATTTCTTGGTAGTAAATTAAGGCTTTATAGTGAGATTCACACAGTCCAGGCCAATTGAAGACATCAGAATCTTTAACAACCATGTAGCAGTGTTCATTCCATTTAGCCAAGGCAGAAAGGTAGCAACTTGTTATAAACACTTAAATGTCACTAGTGAGACCTCGAGTGCCAATGGCTCAGCCAAATTCACACCAACCTTGAGAATGGATTCAACAGCTTAACTCTCCTTGGGGACAGTGAAGAGAATAGCTAGCTGGGATAAAATCCACTCTGCAACCTCCTGAGAAATCAGCTTTGTGAAAAAAGGAAGCTAAACTGATGTTAGTTGTCATAAAATGGCACCACTCCCTAACATACACCGATTAGTGACACAGTGGTAATGAGGAGCTGTAAGAGCTTTTCCCCACAATTATTTTGGCTCTTACCCCTTGTCTCTTTTGGACAGTGTTATTTAATTCAGAGGGAATTGAAGGCTGCTTAATGAGTTTGCCCATGAGACCACAATATCCCGCAAATGAAAAAATACACAAACTGACAAACGGAGAAGCAATATGTACAGGCTAAAGATCTTTTCTCAGAAGTAGGACACATCCTGCCAGCTTTGCCTTTTATACATTGTGTGAGTGTGGCTACAGATTATTTTCTCAGTGATTATGTATGTTCTTAAACACATGGATTTTCACTTCATCTCAGTGACATTGTTAATGTTGTCTGGAGACGATGCAGCTACTGTTCTTTGAAAACCAGACAGAGCGTTTTCCTTCCCACATCTCTCTAGCAGAGACATTTACAGTGCTTGAACCTAACATATGAACCAGTTGTCAATCATGTGTAGGGGGCCTGCCTGAAAATACCATCACTTCTAATGAGTCTGGCTTTCAGATCTAAGGACTGGAAGGTACTTCCCAGAAAAAAGTGGGAAAGTAGTTGCCAGAAGACTGTGATGGAAGTTACCATGAAATGATCACATGCTCAGGGAAAGAAGGGGACAATGAGCAGGGAGAAGCCTCAACATTGATTGCACTGGCAAGAGAGAGCAGCTATAACAGTAACACCTGTTAGAGTAACAATCTTCAACCATATGGGGCAGTACTGATATTCAATTTTTTGCTCAACAATGGCCATTTCTTCAGTTGAAAGGAATGTGCTGTCATGGCTGCACAGAATCCAGTTCTAATATGGATAGCATTCCAAATCCCTCTTTCCCAAAGACGTGATCTGATATCAGGGTAATGAATTCCAAGCCTTGAAATCTACTATCCATCCTTTAAATAAGAAGGCCCTAGAAAATGTACGTGCTACTGTGTATAAATACCTAAACATTCCTTTTACTTAAAAGGAGTCTCAGTTGCAAAGGCTCCTTTTACCGATAAAGGAATTAAAACAGGCTCTGCGGCAACAACGAGAGTTACTGTGAGACAGCCCAACTACTGGGGACTTTCATAGGTTTGCCCTTGTATGACCCACTCTGAGACACTTCCCTAATCCCTGGAGTGCTGCTGCAGTATTTTAATTCACAGTAGTAACAAAATGGGATTTCTCAGACCAATTTGCAGCTAAGTAAAACGTTGAATTTTCCTCTTAGTTGCCTGGAAAGGAGTATCTGCTGCTTCCTACATTTCTTAAAAATGTTCCTTCCACTCAAGTGCTAGTGACACTGCTAAGTGGACCCAAACCTCCCCAGTACTAGCAAAGGATGCTTCCAAGCCAACAGAAAAGGCCCGTGCTGGATTAGCGGGAGTAGTAGGTTAACACATTAGTGATCCACATATAAGCTGTTGAAGAGGTATCCCAGGATGGGTAGGATTTTCAAATGCCCTCGGTGCTCGCTAATTCTGCTCCCATTGACTTTATCGACTTTAAGTCAATGGGATCAGAGCTAGGCCAACATCGAACTCATTTGAAAATGCCACCCAATACTGCCCTGGGGATTGCTGGAACATGGTTAAGGGACTTCCAAGAAGATGCTACTTAGACAAGGTGGTGTTGCATCAGCCATGCTGGAGGAATTTGGGGGGTGGGTTTCGAGAAAAATAGTGCCCCTGCAGCGTCATGAACACAGCTGGAGCTCAGACTGAATGCTGCTCAAGTTGCACCGCAAAGGGAGTGATTATGTGCTATTCCCCTTGGAGAGCTAGTTCAGGCTAGCAAAGGGTCAGGATTACCAGGGGCATAGCACTGCCATGGTGCTGTGGAGTACTCACTGCTTTTAGGTTAAGGAAGCATCTCCGCAGAGACACAATCAAATAACAAAGTGATAGTTTAAAACAAAAAAATATTCTTTTTAAAAAACAAACCTCACCAGCACCATACAAGAAAGCTGACTCCCACGACCATAGAGAGAAGAGCTAGGTACTGTTTGTGGGAGCGTGTGTTTATACATCAATGTTTTTAATCAAGAGGTGCAGAGTGTCCTTTCAGAAAAAAGCGGGGTTGGTGTGCTCAATAATACAGCGCTTGCAATGGCGTTTAACAAAACGGAGAGCGTCCACGGAAACCTCACAGTCCTGCACGTTCAGCATCTGCAGGTCAAAGCAGTTTGCAGCTACAATCTGTAGGCCCTGGCCTGTGATGCTCTCACATGACTTCAGGCTCAGGCGCTTCAAGTTGAAGCAGTTAAGGGCCAGAAACTCCAGGCCGGTGTCTGAGACCAGTGGGCACTTGCCAATATCCAGCGATTTGAGTTTTGTGCAATTTTTGGCGAGGTACTCCACGCCGTGGTCCGTGATGCCCTCGCAGCCCCGCGCATTGAGGTAGCGCAGTTTGCTGCAGTACTTGGCAATGTAACGGATGCCCACGTCTGTGATGCGACCGCAGTGTGCGATGCTGAGGTACCGCAGACGCGTCTCCAACTTGGCGATCTCCCGCATGCCGAAGTCGCTGACGAAACGGCAGTCGCTCACGCTCAGCTCCTTGATGGATGTGCAGTAAATCATTAGGTAACGGAGGCCTTCATCGGTGATGCGGACGCAGCGGCGCAGGTACAGATGAGTCAGCTGAGTGCAGTGTGCGGCGATGGTGTGCAGGCCTTCGTCCTCAAGCACAAAACAGTCTGTCATGTCCAGGTAGCGGATAGAGATCTGTTTGCCATGTAACGGGGACAGCTTGATGGAGGCTTCGCGGGTCAAACTAATGCATGTCACTTTCGAACAGCCTACATGGAAAAACACAATGTTAATAAGTTGCAAAGCAACTCCTCTGGCAGGATGGGGGAGGTTGGCGTGTAACTGCAGACCTCAACACACGGGTAGTTATGCAGGCATCTCAGTGCTGCCAGACCCCAGAAAGTACTCTGATGAAACAGACACTAGTCCAGGTTCTGCCACAGCAGCCATTCATCTTAAATAACTCCACTGAAGTCAGTAAAGTTACTCCAGTAATCTAAACAACATCAGAACCACAGAAGCGTGGTGTTTCCATGTCCCAAATTAGGTCAGATCATGGCCCTCAATTTCTTTATGAAGGGACAGATTCTGAACTCTGTTACCCCAGCACAAATCCAGTAATGGTTTTGGACAACCTGGGGACCACAAGTACATCAGCGCACACTGTTCTCTGGGCTGTGGCGATGTCACCACTGATTTACTTTGGGCATGTCTATGCTGCCCCGCGGTTCAAACTACAAACGTGAATACCAGCGTGTACTGAAGTGCTGCACTGTATCGCTCCCCTGTGGATGCTCCAGGTGCAAATTAAAAGGTCTCTAGGTTACATTAATGTAGCCCTTTTCTGACAGGGAGATGTTAACACAAGCTAGGAACCTCTTCGTTTGCGCCACAGTGCAACATGGGGGAGTGACAGCACAGCACTTTGGTGCAGACGGCTATTCACACCCCCAGAGTCCAAACTGTGGGGCAGTGTAGACATGCCCCCAGTTGGTGTTCCAGCATCAGAGGCCATTTTACTGTCAAGCACTGCAAGAAACAAAAGGGAAACCCGCAGGCCCAGATGGGCTAATGTTTGGGGAACAGAAATGTATGGTCTGCCCTATTGATGCCAATCGGGCTAGTAACCAAGTGACACCCATCTAGCAACTGGATGACAATTATAGTGTATGTCATGGCATCTTATATTCAAGCAACACAACCAGCCTGACCCTTGAATGTGCAGAAAATCTGGAAAATCACATGCAGCACTCGAATGCTAATCTCTCTCCTCTCCATTGTGATTCCCTTTCAAAGTATGTTATATTAAGCAGAGGACCTTTTCTTTCTTATTTTCCATAATAATAATAATAATGCAGAGCACTAACCACCAGGCCAGCCAGCCACAGGACCAAACACAGAATTACCAGGAATTCAATCCAGGGACCAGCTTCAGCCCTGACATGAACAGGTGCATTTCTCCCATTTCCTCCTTCTCGGGGTCATGGGGAACTAAGGAGTGCAGCAGAGGCAGCAGGGTCCTTCCCTGAGAGAGGGATGGGGTAGAGGAAGAAAGCACCAAGTGTCACCCTGAAGCCCATTAACTCTGTAGCGACACATCTGGCCTGTTCCATTCTACAGTCTTTAGCCAAGGAAGATAGGACAATGTAGCACAGGCCCTTTGGGCTGTGACAAAAAGTAAAGCAAGAAAATCAGTGTAGATGCCAGGATGAAACAAGTAAAACAGGGAAATTAGAGGTGGCATTAGAGCTGTAGGAACCTCAAAAATTGCCTGTTTGACTTATGCACTCATCATACTAGGTTTACAGTAGGAGCTTTGATTTAGACTTTTGCTTTGGTCAAACAGATGCAAAGTTTAACTGAAATCGCACACTACGTGCAAGTGGCAAGTACTGCACAGCACCTGGGGAAGCCCTAGGATCTTGAGACAGGGAGAACCATTTTGATTAGTCAACAGTGTCCTCAGAAAATCAATACCCCTTTTTCCCTTTTGGATATTCTGGTTCAGGTCTCTGCAGATGATGGTGTGGTTTATAATGAGAACAATCAATCGAATCTGGAAGACTCAGAATAAACAAATGTGCGCACACACACACACGACGGCTGCAAGGAGAGTTCCAAAGGGAGGCAATGCAATTGGAGTTCAGCCATGTAAACATTCCTTAGACTAGACAACAGAAGATGGCACAGGGGCCTACTCCTCCAGTTGGGTCTGCCCAAGTGGATGCTGGCAACCTGGCACAACCCCCCTTATGTCAGTGCAGTTTGGCGTGAGCACGAGGGTCTGTCTGCACGGATCTGACCGCAGGACAGTGGTATAAATGTGGACTCTTTACAAACAGATTACGATTTATTTTTAAAATTAAGATAGTGAGAATGAAGGTCTGCAGACAGAGAGAAGGAGAAGAAAATTCTGCTTGTTGAATATTCGAGAAAGAGGGAAATATGAATGACTAATGCATTTCTGAGATGAAAATGAAAAGTTGAGTCTCCCCGCAGGGCTGGATTTACTGTACATGGCCATGTGATCACTGTTTTGACAGGCTCAGCATCTCCTTGTTGTCTAGTTACTTTGGCTACAGCATATGATATTTGTTGGGAAGGGTGTTCAGAATGATTTCACCAGAAGAAAAGAGTGCACATTGATTATAGGACTTTTTTTTTTTTTAAGTGAAGTGACATTTTTCTGGGTCTGTAACAATTTTTCTGTCCCAAATAATAAAGATATAAAAACAAACCCTCATACAGCAAGATTTTTCCATAGAGGAAATGTAACTAATTTAAAATGCAGGAGAAACTTCCAAGTGGAATGAAAGAACCTTGGCCAGCATATGTTGGATAATAGTTTGCAGTCAAGCTCAAACAGCTCCTGGAGTTATCTGAGGCCTGCTAAAGGAGTGGATGTTGAGAGTTACAGAATTTATGTTGTGGAAAACTCTGATAGTTAATAGGGATGCCTGTTTTTGACATTAAAATATTGATATCTTATCAGTGCCAAAGAATAGCCCTTAAGAACAAAGAGACAGCTGAACGAAACATATGGAAGTGAAATTCTTTGAATTAATAAGGTTTTCTTTTGGGTCAAAGAGATCCAGGCTTTCATAGTTTTATTGATAGATCATTTACTGTGACCAAAACTGCCACGGTCTCCATTATGTCACACAGCACACCCACCTAAGCTTTCATGTTTGTTACTATACCACATGGCATGTGTAAGCCCAAGCCTTTTTTTCAACTACCCCTAGCATTTAATCACAGAGGAATCTCAATATTTTGGGCTAGATTTTGGCCAAGAGTCAATCAGAGTCCAGCTAGACACATTAGGTTCAGAGAGAGACTGCAGCAGTCGGAGCTGCCAGGAGAGCATTACAACCAGAATTCCTCCGGGGGGCTCCCAGGCAGCACACTCTAGTGTGTGTGTCCTGCATCAGCCTTGAAGAAGGCGCATTCTCGCATCTCGATGCTCTACTAGTGCCTCCCTCACTCTTGTCCCCTTACAGGTGCTTAGGTCCCACAGGGACTCTAGGAGAGAAAAGCATCGAAGCTCCCCATTAGGATCCCACCAATCCCTGTGTGCAGGCTAAAGAGGGACGGGAACCTCTTTGTGCCCTCTCCCGCTTGTGCATTTGCACAGAGGCTGATCAGAATTTGACCCCGGCTCTTAAACACTGCTCATGCAGAGCTGCACATTTGCAGAGCACTTCTCCTATTTAGGCTGCAAGCTTCTTGGAGCAGAGATCCGCTCTTACTCTGCTTGCAAAGATAAAAACATGAGAAAAGGGAGAAAGGTGGTATGTGGATTATTGATGAGAAGAAGAAGGTAGGAACTGTGGCTTGAATAGGAGCTGTCCACACAGCTATTGTTTGTACAGCCCAATCTCCCCCTCCAATCTCTGGGGTGTCACCTACAAACCCTAAACATGGCTAATCCCCTTCTCTTCCCCTCAGCTCCCACATGACCTTTTTGGATCAGGGTGCCTCTTCCTGGTGACCCCCCAGAAACTCACAAGGGAGAAGCAAAAAGAAAAGGAGTACTTGTGGCACCTTAGAGACTAACCAATTTATTTGATCATGAGCTTTCGTGAGCTACAGCTCACTTGAGCTGTAGCTCACGAAAGCTCATGATCAAATAAATTGGTTAGTCTCTAAGGTGCCACAAGTACTCCTTTTCTTTTTGTGAATACAGACTAACACGGCTGTTACTCTGAAAAGGGAGAAGCAGTTTCCTGATGGCCAGATATTCGGGTAGCGGGCTACCTGTCCCCCAGATGATAGGGGGCAGACCTAGTCCCACTTGAAATGGATGTAAAGAGAAATGGGAAACAGCAACTGGAAGAACTAGGCTGGTTCCTATGGGTGATAAGAGATTTTTAAGAGTGCTTGCATAGTACATGAACCTGAACCTCTGTATGATCTAGATTTGGATCCAACCTGCAAGGCCCTGGCAGCCCTGGAGACACACATTAAAGCAGATCTGACATTCTCTCCCTGGGCCTTGCTATGCATTCACTAGATCACATAGTTAAAAACACCTGAGATAATTGCTGGCCCTATCGTGTTGCATTTGGTTTGTTTAGGTAGATGCATTTCACCTCCCTTTGCATGTGCCAGCAAGTACAGCATAGTGTGCAAAGCATTTGAACAGTGAAGTTACTCAGCGAGATCATTACATAGCCTGGCATACTGCCAAGCAGCCCTTCACACACCATAGGCTGACAGCAAAGAGGAGGTAAAAATAATACTCAGCCATCGAGAGGAAGGAGAAATAATGGGATCCTGTTTTCGAAGCACTTTCACAAGTACCCTATATAACAAATGCTTTCAAAATTAATTTAGAAGTGGGCTCCTCAGCTCCAAAAACAAAGGCCAGCTGAAGATGCAAAACCCAGCTTTGGATTTTAAGCACCCCCAAAGTTCAAGAGCATTGGTTTAGCCCTCTATAGAGGTTAGGGCTATTCTGAAACGTTTGACATTCAAACATATGAATGTTATAACTAGTCAGTTTAATATAAACTAGTTATAAACTAGTCAGTTTAATATTATAACCCTCCATTTCACACCTGGGTAATTTAAACCAAAGAGGCTAAAGGTTTCGTGTTAAACAACACAATTACATCTTAGCTATTATGCTGACAATTAGTCAAACAGCTCCCTCTCACTTCGCTTTATTTAAACCTCTTTCAGTTACCACAAACAGCCTTGTTTACTGACACTATACTGGGAAAACCATGGAACTGACTGTACACAGTGTTGCCAAATGCACAATTTCTCCTGTTTGTTTGGATGTTTCATGCAGCAACACGGCAAAGAAGAACATCTTAAAAATAGGAAGCTGTGACTGGAAGGCCACAAAAATTGGTAGGGGAACTCGGGCTCCTTTGGAAACCGCAGCGTTTGTCAGTTTTCAAAAATGAGTTCAAAGCAGCTCCGTGTTCTGCTCCTGTCTCTAAAGAGGTTGGGCACCTAGCTCCTTAAGGCTCCTTTGTGTCCTTTTAAGGGACTTTCCAGTCAACTGGGATTTACATCTGGGATTCTCCAAGATTACAGTGGGAGTCACTACTGGAGCCAGGAACTCTAGCATTCTAATCTCTGCTTTCAGTTCACTGGGCCAGGAGACGTATGGTCTGAGCACAGGACTGCACATCCAATTCATTGCATGCTTTTCCTTTGGTCTTTGGACTAATCTTGCACCACTGAATTTAACTGGAATTTTCCTCTTGATTCAGTGGTGATAGGATCAGGCTAATGTGTTATGAAGGCTTCACCATGGAGTCTGATGAATGGCATTTAAAAAAATTATTAAAGCAAAGGTGCAATAAAACATTAACCTACTACCTCGTACATTACTTATTCAGGATCAGGTTAATACTCAAAGAACCTGGCTCAAGATTCTGGCTTGCTGGCTGAGGAGCCCCCCTCTCCTGACTACACTAAACAGGGGGGGACCAAATTTCTAAATACCTATCCTCTTTTTGGTGCTTCTCCTCTTGTGCACATACTTGGTATGAAAGCTTTTCCATTACAAGAACAATCCATATTTTACTCTCCCACCATTCCATCGGAGGAGGCAGGGGAGGGTCACATTTTTCCAATAATGTGTAATACAATGTCTAGCTGCTAACAATAAAAAAGAAATTAATTTTACTAGCTCCTTTACTGGAGCATTAAGTAAGCAGGGCCAGGGATCTCTAGGAAGCTGGCATTTTGTCATAAGAATCTCTTTCATTTCCTCGCAAGTGGTCATAGGGTCACAACCACCACACGTGCAAGTATGTTTCCCTTTCCCCACATCCCCTCACAGAGCGCCTCTTAGAAGCACAAATATGATTGCTCTTAACTGGAGTCAAATGCCATCTATACAATAATTTATAAAAATTGTCTTTAGGAGCTACAGAACTTGAAGAAAGTATATCCCCTTTCTGATATAGGGCCCCATTAATCCAGATCAATTAATTTTTGTCCAAATCTGTCTCCCATCTTTTCATCTGGGTTTATTCCTATCAATGGATTTTTCAATCAAAATAGTATGCATCTTAAAAATTAAACATTTTGTTCCAGCTTGCTCCTGAGTTAACTCCTTAAATGTGGTTAAGATCTATATAAAGCTGCCTCATATCCAGATTTCACAATAAAATGTTTGACTTGTAAATATTGAAAATACAGGATATTTATGTTATTTATATTATTATATATCTCTTGGTCTAATTTCAAATCAGCACTCAGGAACAGCTGTCCGAACTGAGCATTCTCAGCTCTTACCTGCAACAAAGAGTAACTCTGAAATTTCCTAGGGATAAATTCCTGATTATTAATGCAAGTAAATAAGGCAGAAGGCCACTGTGACAGAAATGTAGAAAATTTGTCCAAAGCTGCTAAGGTGGTCTGGATGAAAAGGGGATTTTTTATTTCTGATCACCTACATTTCTTTTTAACCCAGCAATTACTATGAATAGCTATATTTGGGCTCCAGTCTTATTTGGTTATACCCAGTGTTTGGATGGTCTATTGTTAATCCAATTGATGTAATATTTTAATTGTCAGGTGCTGAGTGCTATTTTTATGTTAGAGTGGGAGCATGCCCTGCAGTAACAATCCTTACAAAAATAAATACAGAGAAACTAGTGGTTAACTACATTTATATTTGTATCATGCTTTTTCTCCCAAGGCATTTCAATTACACACACATTTGATCACTGAAGTGCAGACACTTATGGTACACACCTCTAGAAACTAAGGCTCCCTATGTCACTTCCCATAAGTTGTAGAGATTTAACTTGATCTCTAATGTCCATACAGAGTAGACAGGGCCTCCTCTTTTAAGGTCAACCCATAAGATTCCCCCTGGCTAAACTGCATGGCATTTGGTTTATCTACCTAAAGAATATGAAGGGCTGAGTTCACAATGAAGAGATTTGAATCAGTGGTATAAAAGAGCCTTTTGTGCGGCTCCAGTGACTTCAGTTGCATACAGGACTTTGGTAGCCAGAGTTGATGGCTTAGTGGTCTAAGCATCAAGTTCAAAATTCCCATAGTTGCTCGTTTACTGTGCTTGCACACACATGCACAATAGCAGATGTCCCATAAGAGCCAATGAAGGGTGTGCTGAAAGGGAGAAAAATGGGAGCATGTGGGCCTGAGAGAGCTCGTCTGGCTTCAGTGTTGCCAACTCTTGTTATTTTATAGTGAGTTCCACAAACTTTTCTTCCTGGAGCAATGTCCGGTTGAGCGCAGGCTCACACAGGCAATTGCTTCTTCACCAGTACAGATAACATTTGTACTGGATGGAAATCAAGTATAACTGATTATTGATGTAATCTTACTAGGAGCTTTCAAGCAAGTTGATAAACTGTCACCTGTTTGTAATTTGATCTAGTCACCATCAAAACCATATGGAGGCATTTTTAAAAATGCCTGAGTGGTGAGGTTTGTAGGATATTTGCAAAGTTAATGTAAACCTCAAACATAAGATTTTCTGACATTTTCATTTTATGGATGTTCCCATGATAGTGTGTGAGTTTTATGATTAAAATATTTAATAATAGAATGGCCACCTGATATAATCTTCAGAGAGAATGCCAAGATAAAATCAATTTTTAAAAAAAAGTTATTACACATATTTATCTGTGTACTTGCCTGTAACTATGTCTAGGCATCAGAGAATTAAAAAAACTCTGACCTGTGTTGCTATTACATTATTACAATTCTTCATGTACTTATTTCAGCTGAACTCCTAGAACTTGGTCTAAATTCTACTCTTAGTTGCACTAGTGTAAATTCATGTACATCGGTGATGCTACTCCAGTTTTATACTGATGTAACTAAAGAGAGAGAAGAGACCAAATTCTGCCATCAGTCAATCTTTTCCCCATATCTTGCGCTGATTTAGTATCAGCCTCTTCCTGCTCCTTTGGCAATTTCACTTCTTTGGATACAAGAAAATCTTCATCTCTAACTCTGGGCACTTGGAACAGTCCACCTGTTTTTAAATTTAGTATGAAATTGTCCTCTCATATTTACATAGACTCTAGTTTTCCTTTCCTTCTGCTTTCATTTTTAACTGTAATTCTATTTAAATATGCAAGGTATGGTACACAGTATGTAAGAAGATGCTATAAAAATACAGTTGCACTGTATTGTTCGGAAAGAATTTTAAAATCCAGTTTATTTTTCAGTACCTATGGCATTCAGGCCAAATCCTCAAGTCATTCCTCTAGTAAAAGATCCATCAGGTCTGATTCTGAACTCAGACTGATGTGACTTCATTGGCTTTAATTAGTTTATGTGAGTTAAAATCCCACTGAAATCAATGGTCTTAATTCTGCTCTGAATAAAGGTTGACGGCTTTCAGCTTCCACTGAAGTTAGGTGCAGGTGAAGTACTTAGGACTTCATGGGTCCAGGCCCAGGCATGACCTGTGTTTACTTTTGTGGATCACTCAGTTTGGACACTGGGGGGAAAAAGACATTTTTGATTCTAGATACTTCCATTTCCTGCGTTACACACACTAGTCCAGTGCTGAGTGTTAAGGACTTTAGCTTTGCAGATGAATGTTTAAATGAAATACAAAGCAACCCTGACTGACACATTTTATATTTCTAGTTCTATTTTTGTAGGGGATTTTAGCCACATTTTTCATCCTGGTGGACTTTGTGGAGGGAGACAGAGTGTGTGAGGTAATATCTTTTATAGGACCAACTTCTGTTGGTGAGAGAGACAAGCATTCCAGCTTGCACAGAGCTCTTCAGGTCTGTGAAAGTTACTCAGAGTATCACAGCTAAAGACAAGGTTTGAACAGATTGTTTCGCATAAGTAGTTAAGACATATTTCAAGGGACCAATCAAGGTGAAGTGGCCCATTAACACCCTTCCAGTCATAAAGAGGAAAGGGGGAGGGGAGGAGGGAGAGCAGCTGGGGGGTTGTTAGTGGGTTATAGATTGCTGTAACAAGCCATAAATCCAGTTTCTCTATTCAATCCATGATTTTTAGCATCTAGCCAAGTTATGAATTTAAGCTCCCATGGACACAGCTACTACCTCTCGTGGGGGTGGATTAACTACACTGACGGAAGAAGCTCTCCCACTGGCATAGTGGCATCTTCAGTGAAGCGCTGCAGCAGCACAGCTGCACCGGTGCAATGTTTCAAGTGTAGACCTGCCCTCAGACACTTCTAACCACCATACGCAAAGTTCCTCTGGCTAGTCGCTAGTGTTATGTGGATTAAAAATATACATGAACCTTAGTGAAATCTAGCTCCAAATCCAAATTACACAGCAGGCTTTCATCTATATAATGGACCGAACCCAAACTTTGGGATCCAGACATCCCAAACGTTGGAACAGCTTTTATCTGGATTTGGATTTTGCAGCTCAGAACTTGAGCCTGCAGATTGCGTGGAGGAGCATTCACCAGCCCTAGACAACTCCTGTGCTGGGAAAATTTTCCCCTGGATTGTTGCTGCTCCTGTGTGTCACTGGAGTAGTGGCTGAGGATAGGGTGGGGAACAGATTCTTTGTTACTATTTCCTAGTTAGTTTTAATATTTTCCTCTTTATAATTAAAAGTTTTCTCTGCTCCAGCAGTTTATGAGACTGCAGTTCAGTATCTGCAAAGGATGCGTGGCTTCCAGCAAGGCCATTGCCAATAGGCTGTGTGGGTCTGATTCTTTGTTGTCCTGAACCTCTTGCAAACTGAGCCCAACGCACTACTATTCTGATCCACTAGCAGCAATGTAAATAACTGCACAATGCGCAGGGCAATGGGGGTCAAGTCCTGTGCTCGTCCACAGGTCAAAAAAATGCCATCCAAGACACCCTGCTATCCTGGAGACAGATTTCATCTGGGAGAAGGGCAGTAACATTCAAATCACCAGTTATAACTCAGAACCCCAGAGTGAAATAAAATCAGAGAGGTTAACAGGCCTGATTTTCCATGGCCACACACCTGGTGGAGTCATTTATACCTATGGAAAGTGAGTGAACTGCCGTTCTGAGGAGGTAGCACTTTACACCATTTGCTCAGCTCCCTCTGCAGTCATTTATGTCTGTGCAATGGGTAAGCAGAACCAGTTAACTTAATTCAGCACTGAACTACACCCAGTGCAGTTGTGGGATCATGCAGAGGGTCTAACTCAGTGCCGAATTTCATCCCAGTGCCTCCACTGAGGCCCATCCTCCAACTCAAGCTCTGATCCATCTATATAATCATTATATAAGGGGAGCAAAATTCCCTATGGTTGACCTCTAATGAGAGCCTCCTGCCTTCAGACAGCACATCTGCTGCTCTAAACCATTGCAACACCACATAGAAGCTAAGAAGCTCCCTAATGTACATTAGTCAAGTCCCAAACAAAATTAGGCAGTGCCTAGATGTCAAAACGTATCCCTAGCTGAGGGTCTTGGCCCTTCCAAACTTCACTGTCCTTAACTCAGGGCTATATAGCTTTTGTGCTCCCAGAAAGCCCAGTTGCTGTGTTACCCACCCTTAAAGAGGGTGTAGTGTGCACTCCCCACTCTAGAGGGCCAGCTGTGCTGGCTGGTTCAGAGGGAGGGTTGCCGCAACAACTCCTGCAGCACAAAGACTGCCACTACACCCTGTGCATTGACACAGTGTGATGAGGAGTATTAACACTAGATAGGTAAGGCAGAAGGGGAAGGAGGAGGGGCTTGTCTTCTCGGTGCAGCTATAGGGGCCAGATTATGCCCTTCCCCTCCGTGCCTTAATCTCCCCCTTTTCACTTCTTCACAGGATTGTCCTGTCTCTCTCAACCCAGACTATATTATTTAAATACTTTCACTTACCTGACACATCCAGGTGCTCCAGGTTTGGACACAGTGACACTACATCAAAGACTGCTTCATTGGAGATGTTGTAACAGCCCGACACCTCTAGCCTCCTCAGCTCTGGACAGCACTGGGCAATGGTGTAGAGTCCTCTGTCTGTGAGCCGCCTGCAGCCACTAACAATTACCGTCTCCAACATGAGACATACATTTGGCGTGTCCTGACAAAGCCTCCGGGTCAGCACTTTAAGAGCTCTGTCTACGTTGATTGTCTCGCCTGTCAGGCGAATAGTCCTCCAAAGCCGTGGGTCCCAGGCAAGGTTATACCAGCGGCGACACACTCGTGCACAACGGCACAACTGGTTGGTAGGCAGGAAAGAGAAAATTTGGATCATGGAGTGGTCTGGGAGACGGTCTATGTTGGCCTGTTCTTTCTGCTGTCTGGACGCCAGCCGAATGAGGGGATGAGTAAGGCGGGTTGGAGGAGGTGAATGGACCATAGCAACTGTCTCCCCGGTGACTGAGGATGAAGAAGTGGAAGATCCTCGGCCATTCTGGAAGCCATGAGAATTCTGCGGACATATTAGTGCTGGGCTGGGCGTGCTGAGTGTCCGCATGCTCAGGTCGGAATCTGAAAGATAACAAAGCACAGAACAGTGTTCATTGATAGCATTCAATTGCAATTACAGTGTTTCTTTTGAAAAATAAATTGACCCTGATTTTTAGGCAGGCTTGTCCCATCTACCAATATTGCAGACGAGAAATTGTGAGCATGATTAATGGCTTTCTGAGACACATTGTGATTTGCAGGTACAGACAGGGTCAGTAGTTAGACATCTAAATGCAATACATCAGCAACACTGGATGCCATTTAAATGTAGCCCATGGTGTATGATCCCTCCTCTCCCACACAACAATAAAACTCACATTCTGGTGTTCTGAACTGTAAAAAATAATTGAACACACACACACTTGCCAATCTTTCACTGCTGGCTGGAGCTGTGTGGCACTTGGTAGTTTCAATTCACAGGGATTCATTTCCTTCAGTGTTGGTTCATGTAGTTTCACATCTCCTGAGCATTGCTTTACGTTTCCATTTGGTTCAAAACTTGAAAATCGGAGCTGGCAAGTTTCACTGTACTGGGGACCAGAAACCAGGAATTTTGACTGCAAGTTCTTTTCTTCCTTTATGTTGTTTCATGGAAGGAGAGCACTGTGTCCCAAGTTAAGTGCATTGGGTGACAGCACTGGCCCACCTGCATGCTCTGATAGGGTTGTAGGTGCCCTGCAGGCAAGTAAATGGTACTTGAGAGCATTGATTACATAACTTTCACTGCTCTGAGCTCTAAGGATTTCAGTATGTGTAAGACTCTGCTCGCCTGCCTGTTATCAACACATGCTGAAGAGAGTCTTCAGTTCTTCAAAGGTTTGTTTAAAAAATGTAACTTTCTCCCTCCAGAACTTGCGGCTAGAATTTTCAAGCTTGCACGTGTAAAATTTGGTGCCTAATTTCATGTTTAGGCATCTACATGAAACAGTTAGAAATGCTGATCATCCTGCTGAAGTCAATGGGAGTTTTGACTGCTCAACACCTTTGAAAATCCAGTCACTTAATTAAGTGCCAAAGTATGAATGGGGAGGGGCTAACTTTAGGCCTCTGAGTTTGAAAATTTTGTCCTTTCATTTTATGGGTGCCCTTTTTGCTTGCTATGCCCTCTTAAATCATTTGCAATAATGGAAGTTCCAGATGTGTCTCCTGAATAGAGTATACCCCCTACATCTAAACTTGATATTCTTCATCTTCAGATCTGCTCCCCACTGCTGGTGCGGTCTTGGGGACCTACATCCCCAAGAGTAGTTCAGAATGAGATCACAGGATTGTGTTCTCGCTCAGACATGAGAGCCAGGAGAGCTATTATTATGCTATTGAACCCATAACAAATTTTCTACTAGACTGGAATTCTTCCGGCAGCTTAGTGGCACATTTTACAGCAGTATTTCAGGCCCACTGTTCATTGCATACCGATGAGGGGGAAGAAAAAGCAGGTGAGTCCCAGAGCTTTTTGCCAGTAAAAACTTCGAGAGCCTTGATGAAGTGAGCTGTAGCTCACGAAAGTTTATGCTCAAATAAATTTGTTAGTCTCTAAGGTGCCACAAGTACTCCTTTTCTTTTCACTCGAGTGTAATCTCTAATGAAGCACTTCACTGGAATCACATACCTTCCATTCTTTACAGTATTCTAGGGAGGGACTTAAAGAATTATCTAAACCCACAGCAACTTTCTAAAACATCTACTCTCCAATATTTACTAAGTGCTGGCCTACAGTTTGAGTCACTCTGAGATAGGATTTAATGACAGTGTGACATCCGTAAATACAATTCCAAAAGGGCAACTTAATGCACACATGGCAATTTTCAACAGTTTCTCTCCAACTAGATAACTGGCTACTTTATACAGGCACTTTTTTCAATGCACTGTTCTTTACAGCCCTGGAATACATATTTACATTTTGGTGACCTTAGAAAGTCAAAATTTACAAAGCAGCCCTGCACTTTCCCCCTTTGATTACCAATGCTTTTGAGCAAGATGCTTTTTATTATAGCCTTGTTCAGAGCCCAAGGATTGTTTGCTGCCATAAGAAAAATGAAGTTTCTTAATGGTCATAAAAAATCTCAGAGGAAGGCTGGGCCAGCAGCAGAGCTATAAAAGCTGACATGAAGTGGGGGGAGAAGCGGGTGTGCACTTTGGGGGAATTTTCTTTGTCCATTAGGGAGCTCTGTTTTATTTCAAAAGTTTTTGGTTTTTATTTCCTTCCTAATTAATTTATAAGTTGTAGGGAAAATATGTAAATAGAGATTAACCAAATCAAAATCTAGTGTCTGAACACCCACGCGTTAGTGAGGATGTCTAATCCCTGAATTTTAGTCAGTTAGACACAGAGGATCCATTCGGGATCGAACCAACGCATGACATCCCCAAATATGTGATCACTGAAATCTAGCTTCTCTCTCTACATTTCCAATGTGCCCCTATTCTGATAAGACGACTTAGCCAAGATAGTCAGGGACACAACATCACACTCCGTGGGTGTCCCTAACCCTTCAACTGCCAGAAGCTGGGACTGAATGACAAGGGATGGATTGCTTGAAATTGCCCTGTTCCGTTCACTCCTTCTGAAGCACCTGACAGTGGCCACTGTCTAGAAGACTAGTGGCTGGCTAGATGGACCATTTGGTCTGCCCCAGTAGGAACACCACCAACAGCCTTGAATTGTTTCTTTCTATGTCCCACAGAAATCTAGTCTCCAAGGAATTGTCATGTTCCCTTCTGCTCCTCTTGCGGCTCTGCAAATACTGCAGGATCAGGTGCTCCATGCTTGCAATGCTCATAGCAATAGTGCGGGCTGTGCAGGCTCCGGGCTTCTGTGAGAGATGGTGGACAGCGAGGAGGAACATGCGAGTTTACAGGGATTTTGAAAAGAGGTGTGAAATATTATGGGATGCAGATGAAGTTATGGGATGGAGAACACTGAATTAGGGCAGGTTGACCTCCATGTTCCCAATCCCCCCTGTGCGACTCATTTTGGTCCCATGAGGCATTGCAAAAACTTCCCAAAACACACTGTGCTGGATGATGACGAGTTGCACAATGGGATACATACCCACAGTGCATTACCCTCTGCACTCTGATACAAGCACTCCTGGTGAGGACACACACCTCTGACAGAAGAAGAGTAGTGTTCACACGCACAAGCGATGTAATAACTCCGGTGGCTGCATGCTGACGTAACTTAGACCAACATAATGTTGTAGTGTAGACATGACTTAAGTTTCAGAGTTTCAACTGCCAGACAAATAAGGATGCTCAATGTTACTTTGAGCTAACTCAGTGTTACTTTAGGTGCAGTTACTGCATGACATCTTTAGTTCTCTTTATGGGGAGTTTCATCCTAGGTGCTTATATGTATAATGGGCAAGCCAATAGCTACTTTTTCCATAACAATAACAATACAACCTCTATTTTAAGGGCTTGTCTACATGGGAAAGTTTTACCATTTATACCAGTATAATTAAAATAGATATGCGCTACCTCTGATTGAATTCCAGAATAAGAGTTGCGTTTTTTTGCTTTAGTTTAAACCCCTTTCCAAGTGACATAAACTACATTGAAAAAATCACTCTTATACTGGAATAAAAGTGTCCACATGAGGAGTCATCCTGCTATAACTCTTTGGGTTAAAATTCACACCTTAGGGCTCATCTAAGATAAATTGGTATAAGGCAAGATTTTTTCATTCATAAACTGCTCTAAATATATTAATTGTTGTTTGCACTTTCTTTCACCAACAGCAGTTGGTCCAACAAAAGATCTTATCTCACTCACCTTGTCTCTCTAAATATATTAAGAGCTGATCCAGCTGTGCATTCCTTGCACAACCAGAATCAGATAGTTAATGTCAAATGGCACCGAAAGTGAAGTAATTGCTATAGTTTTTATTAAGCAAATACACTTTTCCTTCTGAGAATGCATTTGTGAAAAGCTGGAACTAATTCCCCTCCCCCCTTTGTCCCTTGCCACTTGGCAAGCTTGATTTTTATTCCCATATTTTGAACAGAGCTAAAAATACCATGGCTGTTGTTAGTTAAAACACAACAGTAATCTACATAAAAATCTACACAAAAAAACATCTTCAGCAGCTCTAGGAGTGAGTTTGTTAGTTTGTCATTGCTTCAAAGCCACTTAGATAAGATTTGTGTGGCATCTAGCTACCTAGGGCCAATGCTGCATTCCTTGCATACATAAAGTTCTCACTAACATCAGTAGGAGTTTGGGGTTTGCAGAGAAAGCTGGATCAGGTCCTTAGTGGCTACCATTGTGTTTCTGATTCTTGTACTTTTGGGAGAAGAAGTAGTGGATTAAAAAACAAATCTAAGAATTTGGAATAAGGATTCACCTTTTAAGATTGTAATAGACGAGCAACTTCTGGACATAAAATTTTGGGAGGGATGCATTTTCAAAGTATCTCCAGTTTGTTCATGTGGATCATACCCAAAACTTTAAGTGAACCTGCAGGCTCATGCAAATTAAACTAAGCCGGATGCAGACCAGAAGGAAGAGAATGTTTGTGTCTTAGCAATATTGAACGATGGAAAGATGTGATCACATGGTTGTGCAACTGAGATGAATTTTATCCCAGTTGGCTGCAAACAGTATTCTGCAGCAAACATTCAGCTTCCCCAAGAACGGATCCTCCAGCATATTTTCCACTTTTACTCATCTGAAAATCATACTTTGTGAAATGTAGTGTTTTCTTCCAGGATCAAATCCTGCCTGCTTTGAAATACAACACACACAGTGAAGTTATGGGGACTGTTGAATAATGTGGCCCTCAAAACTTTAATACTGAGAGAGGAGATTAGTGGAAAGGAGTAAGCTAAACAGTGAAAGATGGAAAGGCTGAAGGAGGCTTAAAGCTAAGGGTCAAGCCACAGTTAAAATTGTTGTGCTCCACCCTAAACACTGTGATATTTAGATGCAAAGAATTATTTTAGTTGACTTTGGCTTAGTCTAAATGCCTTCCTTGAAATAGGCCTAGGGTTTAGTAAACATAGGATTAACCTCTAATTCTGGAAAACAAGAGCCCTCCAGATTCGGGTATGGTAATGCAGATGCCCAGAGCAAGGATCTCTAAATAAAGGTAGAGGAAGGTATGAAAGTGAGTTCCATGTGAGACAAACAGCCCAACTTCTTGTGGTCTGACTGGAGGAAGACTATTTTGGCTTATTTGGTCCAGCTGCTTCCTGTAGCCCACAGGTGACCTGGGTGGTTTCACAGCGACGGTGACATGCAGAACAGAAATGTTGACCTGTGTAATGTCTGTATTTTAATGCGGTAATTGAGTGGATTGGTTTAATCTCCAGACACCATCTTTCCTACTATTCACATAAATGTATGTGCCAGACCTGTAAGGCAGACGATAAAGGGGAATGAGGAACAATACTGGAGAAATACCACCTACAATGGAAAAAATATATACATCCTTATTCTGCGAAGTAGCTCTTCAGGTTTTTGTACTATGACCATCACCAGGGTAGCTGAGCACCTGAACCACAACTATAAGAGACTACATCTGAGGCTACTGACCAAGTAAGGTGTTTCCAAGCTTCTAACTAAAGGCATTCACCTCCTGCCTGACACTAGTACAGACACCTGCAATTTGTGAGGCGTAGCTGTAACTGAAAGCTAAATCGGGGCACATGCTCTATATCAGATCAGATCTATTTATATTGCAGTTTCCTGAGTTTATTTTCCTTTTCAGTTCTGAAAGTGATCCATCACACCTGCTAGTAGGCTGCAAAGTATTCTCCTTTTAGCTAGCAAACACCATATTTTTCTGGTTGTTGTTTCTTTCCCCTTTCCTTCTGAAATGTGGCCAAATTGCAAAAGCCTTTCAGAATAGAGATTTTTTCTGGTAGCAGAGCAGGTCTCTAGAGACTTTGTACAAGCTATGAGACACCATAATTTTTCCAAATTTTAACTCTTTGTCTCCAGCCTCAAAACCATGCAATACCACCCCTACCCCTTCTAGCCAAAGAATTATATAGGACTGTTTTAAGAGTCTTTAAAGCCACCCTGAATGAGATGAAGGAGTCATGGCTAATGTTAAAAGTTCCTTCTTCATGAGAGAAGCATGCTACCTCCTAAATTTCCAACACAGGGATTAAGAGACCATAATAAAATTTGACTCTCCAGTATGGCAGGTCAGGGTATCACTCGAGTCTGACTGGTACACAAGAGCCTAGAGCAAATTGCAGCTTAAGCATTATAATTCAGAGATGTAGGACACCGAAACTCTAGAAAAGACCTTCCATCTTCAAACCCTCAGCCAGGCCACAGGGTCTGGTTTACTAGGCTGAGGGTCTGAAGATGGAGCTCCTTTTCTAGAGTTCTGCTTCTCTCTCAAAAACTGCTCAAAGTGCTGAGAACCTCCTGTGAGGCACCCTCTGGCCATGTCTGCCTTTGGGAGTACACCAGTTCAGCACTGGTGGCCAGCAATTGATGTAGCTCATCAAGTGCTAAGTGTAGACAAGGACAAGCTGTGGCTTGGACCAACTGAGCGTGAGCAGAGGAAAGTCTCTGCTAGTTCAGTTGATCCATGTGTGTCGTCATATATATTTAGCAGTCAGCACTGGTGCAGTGTCATTGATTGCTGACCACAGAATACTTTGCGGGTACTCAGTGGAAATTGAGGGTGCTCGGCACCTTTCATGATATATTCTGAACCTTCTGGAATCGGGCCCTTAGTCCTCAACTCACCCTCTTCATTATGTGTATTTGGCAATTACAACATACAAAGAAGCCCACAAGGATTTGCATATCAGTGATCCTCCCTTTTAACATAAGGGCTAAAGTATCTCTTGTTAAAGCCCCTCAGGTTGAAGGCATGCGTTGTCCTGACCAATGAACTCAACTACTAGAAATCTGCTTGGGTCGACAAGTTACCCTTTTTTTTTGCTAAGAGACAGAAATCTCCAATATATCCGAGCTCATTCAGATGTATTTGTCTCTTAATTTCATTTTTTATATACAAACTGCACAATGGTGGGTTTAAAAATGAAAAGAAAGTGAAGGAACCTTAATGCTTTGAAAAAGGGCTGTATTGACAACCATGGAGATAGACGTGTTCATTTGTCAACCCACCCCCCAAAAAAGGTGTAGGTGCAAGCAGTTTGAACGCCAGTTTCCTAACATGCCGTATTAGACTAACAGTATCCTGTATCTGTGTGGATTTCCGCAGCTCCCCAACCTTCTAGAAGCCATGACATGTAATTTCAAGTTTATTTACTTTATGTTACATCAAGTATTAAATGAGTGCAATTAAAAATAACTCATTGTGATGTTAATTTATCAAAAGTGTGTACAGATTTTTCTTCTATTCTTGTCTTAACTGATTTTTGCTATTGCGATGTCATTCAATAAAAATTAATATTAGAAACAAAGGAACGTTTCCACAAACAGGGTACATATCACTTAAAAAAATTGAAAAAACATTGTTATCTAAATATCCATATCTCAGCTTATTATTTTTCATGTCAATTTTAATCCACACTGGAGCTACAACTGTATCAAACCCCACCACAAGAGGTTTGCTGGAATATGTAGATGTTACATATGTCCTGAGGTTTAGTATTACCAACCCATGGAGTCATCTTAACAAGTAGGTGTAAACTGCTGGCATAAGGCATCAGCCTTTGAAATAAAGACAAGTTTGGGGATCCTGATAAAATAAAACGCAGAGGTTTCTTTTCCTTATTGAGACAGAGAAAAAGATCCTCCATTCAGAATAACTTTACTCACCAATATCTCTAGCCCGCCAGAAATTAAAAGCAAAGTAATTACCCTCTTCGAACAGCATGCATATGACAGCACTTGGAACTACCGCACTATAGTTCTGAGCTTGATTGTAAAAGGTGCTAAGCACCTCCAGGGATGACTTTCATTCCGTTCCCATTGAGCGCAGTGGGAAATGAAGACTCTTAGTGCTGCTTTACAAGATCAGTCTTCACTGCAAAGTTAACTCAAGTTAAAACTTGAGTGTTGCACCGAACTTGCATCCTGTTCACAGACAGGACTCCTTAACTTCAGTGTGATGGTGCTGGTAATCAAGTTAGCTGACCCATCTGGGGGAATAGGTTAAAACTCAAGTGAGCACAACCGAGCTGTTAACAAAACAACTCTGCAGCGTGGATGCAGGCTAGTGCACTTGAGTGCTGCTACTCCTCAAATGGCTTCACATTATTCCTACCATGGGGCCAAACAAGTTCTCCCACAATTCATAGTATACATTCATAACGCATCTCAGGTTACTACAGTGCAAAGAATTATGGGATTTGCCCTTATACATCTTAGTGCCCCACATGAGTGAGTGCAGCCAGTGAGGACACAGCAACTCAAGTATTATTTCACAGTGTAGACAATTCCAGTTAACTCTGCAGTGAAGGCCTACCCTCAGCAGCTGTTCAGGACTGTACATTTGAAAATGTAGGAGACTCAAAAATTAAAGCTTGTGAAAGGTGCCAAGATGACAACCTTCATGATTACTTAACAGAACGGGCCCAACACCATCCACAGCAGTACAAGTTTCCCCACACAACCCTGGCAAAATGTTTTAGCTCTGTTCTGGACGGGATACTTCCTGGGGTAAAAGGGTGGTTCAAGTCTCTGGTCTTTTGGTTACCGTTTGGGCCTTGGATGCTCTGCTGTGAATGGCAATTGTGGCATTTTATTTTATTTGTAGCAACCAGTCTACTAGAAATTTCAGCCTAATCACTATTTTATAGAGCTCTCACTGCCATAGTATTTGAGCATTTAACGATCATCAAAACTTTTCATGGAGGCCATTGAACAGTCTTCAGATGGTACTGGCTTTTAGTCAGTGTTCACTTGCTTTGGATTTAAACCAGTGACCCCAAGATGAAAGGCTCTGTAGCCATTAATAATCCAATAAGCCATCCAATCTCTTCTCTTGGGAACCTTGCAGAAAAGAATGCTTTCAGAGTAGCAGCCGTGTTAGTCTGTATCCGCAAATAGAAAAGGAGGACTTGTGGCACCTTAGAGACTAACAAATTTATTTGAGCATAAGCTTTCGTGAGCTACAGCTCACTTCATCGGATGCCTGGGTGCCACAAGTACTCCTTTTCTTTTTGCAGAAAAGAACACACTCTAGATAAATTTGAGACAATCCAGAGAGGGAGGATAAAGGAATGATAAAAAGATTAGGGTATATGAACCAAGTTGAAAGGCTAAGAAAATGTACCACGTGCAGCCTGATGGAAAGGTGATTAAAAAGAACTGTGCTAACTCACATTATTGCTTCAAATATTTGTAGATACAAGGTAGGGGAGGGATTATTTACAATGCTTGAAAATGGAGATAACAAGCAGCAACAAGTTTCAAATTAAAAGTTACATTTTAAAATGATCAGCAGTATGAGCAACTTGGCAAAGGCATGATCTACCTAAAGAGGGAATTGGGGCGGGATGTCTAGAGCTGTTTAGCAGGCAGCTTGATAAAACAAATGAGGAACCAGTCTAGGAGGAAAATCCTGCTGTTTAGACAAGATGACCCAAGAAGTCTTTCCCATGCTTTGTCATCAACAAAAGACTACTATTTTTCTGCCAGCCTAGCTTTCTGTCAGAGAGTACACACAAAGCTTTTATGATTTTTTTTAAATGCAACTCTTTGTTGAAAAATGTTGGCACATAAACATTTAGGATGTAGGAAAAACAAGGGGCAGGGATAAGGTAATCAAACTGTGTACCCAAAGGAACACTGATACTGTGAACCAGATTCTCCCCCAATGGTGCTATGCCAGTGTACACCTGCTCAAAATCTGATCCATTGTTTCCCCATCTAGTTTGCATAAATATTTATTTTAAGCTAGAAAGTGATACATTGGTTATAGCTTTCCAAGATCAGTAGAGTACCTTTCAGAATGGACTTCTATAACCTCTGTAATCAGATCGTATTTAAAAGATGTCTAAAATGATTCCCTTCTAGAGTATACAGAATTCACTCCAGAGCACAAGGCTCACACAAGGTCACACACACTGAAAGACCCAAGTAAAATGGTACAAGATGACCTCTGCACTTGTGTGAATTTTACCTAATTTTCCTCCCCCACGTTGGCTGGAGTGTGCTGAACTTGATAATTCTTGTATAAATAACAATGATAAAAATATGGCTGGGAGATCATTTATCCAATGGTTGTATGTTTGACCAATTCTGAACTGGTTCACAGAAACTTTTGAGTGACACGTTCTGTTGCATTGTTCTTCGGGCTGTGGGGCCATTTCATTGCTGTGTAGACTTCCAGCCTGGAGCCTGGGACCCTCACACCGCACAGGGTCCTAGAACCAGACTCTAGCTAGTGCTGGAGCTTTCTGGTTATACAAGAACAGACCACCGCTCCTGACTCTTTGGTGACCAGAGTCATAGAGCAAGGTCAGCCAAGTAGTACAACAAAGGGGACTTTCTATACAATTCAACAAGGTTCACTGTACAGAGCATGGAGAAAATGGGTTTTAAAGAGGGACTTAAAAGTGAAGGAGACAGGGGCCTAGTACAGGAACTCTCACTCTTTCGTCGCGTGGACTCTAGAGGGACACTAGAGGGATGTGGACCACCCCTACGCTCTCTCTCTCTCATTCACAATTGCACAACCTACCTCCCCTCCAAGTCACAATCACATAACATCCCTGTGGCAACTAAAGTGATAGTTTACAGAGAAAAGTAACATAAGAAAATAGTGTATTTTTAGCAGCTTTTAATGTATTTGGAAACAAGGAGGAGAGCAAGTACCATGTGAACATAAAGTAAAACAGTCACAATTTTAGTTCATCCAATGAGGAGATTAAAAATAGTTTACATTAGGAGATATTTCAGAGACCCACAGTGACTTCATATTTTCCAAACTCCTGATTTACAAGTTGTCCAATCCTGCAGGGTGCTAAGTACTTCCTGAAAGGTACAGAGCAACTTTCACTGCCATTGGCTAATGGAAGTTGAGCACCCTCAGCATCCAGCAGGATCAGAACTTCTGAGTCTATGTTAAGTCTGCAATTTTTACTGTATTGGTACAGTCTCATTGCTGTATTCTATTTACGGCAAGAGTCATATTTTGCTAACACTTTTGATAATTGCCTGTAAAGTATACCTCATTTTACCCTGCTGAATTAGATTCCACAAATGCCAAGTCTGTGTCTATTTATAGCATAGGCCAAGTTCCCAGGAAGCATGTAGCATATACAGTAACATAACACAGAAAAAGCACCAGTAAGTGAACTCCTGTGTTAAGTTTCAGAGTAGCCGCCCTGTTAGTCTGTATCTGCAAAAAGAACAGGAGTACTTGTAGCACCTTAGACACGAACAAATTTATTAAAGCATAAGCTTTCGTGGGCTATAGCCCACTTCATCGAATGCATAGAATGGAACATACAGTAAGAAGATATATATTTATACATACAGAGAAGGTGGAAGTTGCCATACAAACCGTAAGAGGCTAATTAATTAAGATGAGCTATTATGTTAAGGAAAGAAGAGAGGCTCCTAAATCTGGTCCATTATTATTAAAAGTGGTTTCAGTTGCATTTACTCATTCCCTCATCTTTAATTCAGTTTAGATAACATCCAGTTCAAATGCCAGATGGTGACAATATCTTTTTGTGTATAAGACACCATTTTGGAAATTATTATTGCAGTCTGGAGGGAACTGGGCAATTCGGGGAGGGGGGGTTGATAGAGAAACATGGAATCTTTCACCATTTAAAATCACATCTAATTTGAAAGTAACACCTTTCACTTGCTACCTCCTGGCTGTTCCTTAGCCTATGTGAACAGGTATCTGCATCACAAACCACCATCACTAATAGGAATGCCGGTTGACAGTCTCAGCAAAAACCAAGGAAAGAGTAACCAAACAGTCCAAAGCATCACCCTTCCACTGTTGGTGAGGAAATGCACCGAAGCTTACATGCTACAGAGGACCTTGCAGCTCCATGGTGTTGAATTTCTTGGGCCTGATTCTGATCTCACACCAGTGTAATTCAGAGGCTTTCAAATTTTAAGATGATTCAGCTCCATGGACTTAGTGAGAGAACAGACTTAGGTCTTTTGTGAACCTTTACCTATTCAATTGCACATTACAGTATGGTAAAATGGAACACTTTAAAATGAATTGGAAGCTGGGAAATGAGGTGTCAAAGAGCTGCCTGGAAATCTTTGGACTTGTCTACTAACAATACTGGTTTAGAAACACAGTTAAAGTGGTACAACACATTTGTATGGACACAGTTATACCATTATTAAGGTTTTCATACCAGTATAGTTTATTCCTGTCCATGCTGGTCTTGCATAGGCTGGTGCAGAATACTAATGGGAGGGCAGACTGGGATAAGTACCTCCATAGAGGCAGATTATTTGAGCTTTATGTTGGTGAAATGGCTTTTCACTTATTGAATAATATTTTCCCCTTAAGGAAAATGGCTATTTGTGGGTAGTTAGCCTCGCCAACTTTTGTAGTTGTAGTTAAAGTCAACCAGGCTTTAATATTGCATTGCCTCTCTGTTTATTTCTACAGTTGTCTCTATTGCCTCACTACCTTTAAAGAACATAAGCTTGTATTCCCAAATGATCTCGTTTTCTACAAGCCAGCTAGACACCATCTGAAAAGCACGTGATAAGAAAATGCTTCAGGAGGCAGGATGGATAAAATGGTTAAAAAGACTTTAAGTTAAATACAGTTTTTAATAAACCTATTTAAAATTAATTTTGAAATTGGCAACCTAAGCTTACTATAATATAATAAAATCATTTAAATTAAAAACAAAAATTAATATTAAGCAGTACTTATTTGCTGCCAAGGTTTAAAGTAAGTCAAACCCCTGAACTGGTGGAATTCACTGGCTAAGCACCTGGCTAAGCAGAGTTTGCAGCAGTGCTAAACCAGCTTTTGAGACCAGTAGCTGCTTTTGCAGGAGCAGAATTTTTTTTTCTTCATTTTAGTTAAGAACATAACATAAGAATGGCCATTCTGAGTCAGACTAATGGTCCATCTAGCTCAGTATTCTGTCTTCTGACAGTGGCCAATGCCAGATGCTTGAGAGGGAATGAACAGAACAGGGCAATGATTGAGTGATCGATCCTCTGTTGTCCACTCCCAGCTTCTGGCAGTTAGAGGCGAGGGACACCCAGAGCATGGGGTTGCAACCCTGACCATTGTGGCGAATAGCCATTGATGGACCTATCCTCCATGAACTTATCTAATTCTTTCTTGAACCTCATTATAGTTTTGGCCTTCACACCATAACCTATAATGCTCCACAGGTTGACTGAGTGTTGTGTGAAGAAGTACTTCCTTTTGTTTGTTTTAAACCTGCTACCTATTAATTTCATTGGATGACCCTTGGTTCTTGTGTTATGAGTAAATAGCACTTCCTTATTCACTTTCTCCACACCAGTCATGATTTTATAGACCTCTATCATATTCCCCCTCTTTTCCAAGCTGAAAGTCCCAGTCTTTAATCTCTCCTTATATGGAAGCTATTCCATACCCTTAATAATTTTTGTTGCCCTTTTCTGTACCTTTTCCAATTCTAATATATTTTTTTGAGGTGGGGGTGACCAGAACTTCACGCAGTATTCAAGGTGGAGGTGCACCATGGATTTATATAGTGACATTACATTTTCTGAGTAGTTTAGTTCAATGACTAGTTCATTCAAAGTTTAGAAACCAATTAGGAGTTGAAAGAGTAGAAAAACTTGTTTTCCTCTTCCAATCTATGACTAAAGCTAGGTGTGAGAGAATGAGATCTGCTAATTTTAAAATCCTGAAGGACATGGTGACCAGAAATCATCAGTTCAATTCACTAACTATAGATAATATTTCTTTAATAAATCAGAGAGTTTTAAATGCAAAACATGCTTTGGTAAACTTGGATACATTTTTCTTTATATTTTCAGCACAGTTAAATTAAATTAAATTAAAGTACTATTTTTGTGCATTTAATTGGATTTGAATTTCCATCCAAATAGAGCTTGACACAAATCACATGTAAAAAAATGAATAATCTAGTAAATAAGAAATGCATCCATCACCATTTTCTAAAATAAAAAAACAACTATGAATCTGAATAAGTAAGCTAATTAAGTACTAATTAAGCTAGCAAGTACTTAAATAAATGCGTATGGAAACTGTCTATCCATCTGGTTAGCAAAAAGAAGCACCAAATTGGTGTAAAGGCTGTATTTAGTTGCAAATCAACATATTTTAATGGTTACCAACCAAAGAGATGCAACTTTTCTTTAGGAAGATAATTAAAAAGTACAAACGCAAACACAATTAAAATCAATTATTTAAATCAATATTTCCTGGTTGCTGATTTAAATTATTATTCAAATTGGTGATTTAAATCGCTTTGATTTAAATGCATCCACCTTGTCCAGAAGTACCCAGAAAGTGAATTCTGCCTCAGCACACCTCAGCTCATATGTAGAACTAGCCCTGACCAGACACGACCCTGGATACATACTTGAGCAGTTGATACCCATGTTGCCTCAGCTGTACTGCTATTATTACTGGACCTAGCATTGATCTATCTAGAACAAAGCTAGCTCAGGATTATTTAAAGCTTTACATTTTTTAGATTACTTTGGTTTGGTTATATTCAAATCCAGAGGGATGAAGATCCTTCTGTCACCAGCACTGATTTTAGTATTCTGGGTAGTGTGCACACACACTGGGGGTGCATGTGTGCCTTCTGTACATCACCTAAGTATCATAAAATCATTGCGAGCACTGGTACCAAGGCAGGCAAATCTAAGCCAGTGGTTCTCAACCAGGGATATACGTACTTCTGGGGGGTACTCAGAGGTCTTCCAGGGGGTACATCAATTCATCTAGATCAGTGGTTTTCAAACTTTTTTTCTGGAGACCTAATTGAAGAAAGTTGTTGATGCCCACGACCCAGTGGAGCTGGGATGAGGGGTTTGGGATGTGGGAGGGGGCTCAGGGCTGAGGCAGAGGGTTGGGGTGCAGGGGTGAGGGCTGTGGGGTGGGGCTGGGAATGAGGGGTTCAGAGTGTGGAAGGCGGCTCAGGGCTGGGGCAGGGGGTTGGGGTGCAGATGGGGGTCAGGGCTCTGGGCCGGGGGTGTGGGCTCTGGGCTGGGGATCAGGGCGCAGGCTTACCTCCAGCGGCTCCTGGTCAGCCGCGCAGCGGGGGTGCTAAGGCAGGCCTCCCACCTGTCCTGGCACCACAGACTGTGCTGTGCCCCAGAAGCAGCCAGCAGGACTAGCTCCTAGGCGGAGGTGTGCAAGAGGCTCCGCATGGCTCTTTCCTGCGGGCATCGCCGCCCCCCAGCTCCCACTGGCCGGTTTCCAGCCAATCGGAATGCACGTGGAGCCCTGTGGCCCCCCTGCCTACGAACCGGACTTGCTGCTGACTGCTGCTGGGGTGCAGCGCGGTGTCAGAATAGGTAGGGACTACTAGATTTTACTGGCCAGCCACTAGAGTCCCTGGATGCTAAGCAAGACAACCCAGTGCCTTGCATTCCCTGACCCAGTACTGGGTTGTGACCTGAACTTTGAAAACTACTAATCTAGATATCTGCCTAGTTTTACAACAGGCTACATAAAAAGCACCAGCGAAGTCAGTACAAACTAAAATATCATACATACAATGACTTGTTTATACTGCTCTATAGACTATATGTAAGCGGGGGAATAGTCCCGCTATTGTGGGGAACTTTCCTGGCTTCTGCACTACCCCAGTGAAGTGGGCTAACGAAAGGATCTGAGTCCTCGCTCCCACTTCCGTTACCCAGTGGCCTCCCTGCCCTTGAGGACTCCCCTTCCACTCTCCTGTCTGGCAGAGTCCTCGTAACCCCAACAAGGCTGGGCCCAGAATTCCTGGGGGGCTTGACCCCCAAACCTGCTGTGGTCACCTAGGACGGGGGCTAGGGTATCCCCACTCCGGGGTACTCTCTCTGCACTGGGCACTTCTCTGACCCACTGACCATTACATACAAGTTAAAGCAAATGCAAGTTATTTAATCAACAATTAATTTTAAAAAGAATAAGGGAAAATGGGAAAAGTGAAAGGAAACACATCAACCCGCTCTGTGGCGGGGAACATCACAAACGGCGTCTCTGGAATGGCAGGGCAGTTCACAGTCTGTTCCTTGTAAGTCCCAGGCCTTCTTCTCAGGCCCTGGCTGTGCTGCAGGGATGCTGTGGGTTGGACACTTGCTCTGGTGGTGGCCACACGCTCTCAGGCTCTAAGTGGTAGGACCCTTCTTCCCAGTGTCGCCCCCACCCTGTCGGGGTTAAAATCCAAGCCTGGCCTGCAGAGCCTCTTGGCTGAGGTGTCTCCCTGTGCTGGGCCTGCTGCCCAGGTTCCCCCTCACTCTCCTCAGCTGCTCACCGCACCCAGCTCCAGAGTGCTCCAGCCCCAGCTCCACCACTCGGTCTCTGCACTGCTGCTGCTGCTGCTCTGCCTCCAGCTCCCTGGGCTGCTTCTCTGGCCCCTCTGGCTCTGGTTGCTGCAGCTCTGCTCCCAGGACAGGTCTGCTCTGCAGGCTGCTTCTGTGACTCTGCTCCCAGCACTGACCTGCTTCCTGGGCTGCTTTTCTGGCCCCTCTGGCTCTGGTTGCTGCAGCTCTGCTCCCAGGGCAAGTCTGCTTTCTCTGGGCTGTGCCTCTGGCTTTGGGGCTGCAGATCTGCTCCCAGGACAGGGTCTGCTCTCTTTGGGCTGCTTTTCTGGTCCCTCTGGATCTGGCACAGCATTTGGGGCTCGATATGCTGCAGAGTTGAGTACTTGCAATTGACTTCAGTTGCTCAGTGCTCTAAAATCAGGGTCTTTGTGCTCAGATACCACACAGGTTGATGGAATACATATACCGACAGAATACTGTGATTAAAGACAGCCAAAAATGACTCAGGCAGCATTGTCAGCTTTTAGAATTTTATGATAAGTCTCATGACATTTGGTGTTGTTCCTAAATCCCTGGTGCCTAGAGTCATATGAATGCATGAAAATCTCAGCTTTCATTTTTAGCAATGCTTCTAGCCCAGAGGGCACGTAGAAAGAACCCAAAATAAGCTTAAAAAATTTCATGTGTCTGGGAGGCAGGGGCACCTTTTAGGTGTGTGTGTGTGTGTGTGTGGGGTCCCCTGCCACACTCCAGGCTTCATACTGCATGTTAAAGCTAAAATTAAAACTTACGTATTTGCCCTATGCTGGTAATTTGGTTGTAGTAAACCTATATGAATTATTATTGAATATATAGAAAATAATCACAATAAATGTTCTCTAAATAGCCTGATTTTTATATTTTATCCTTCAAAAAAATCCAAGAACTTCCAGGGGCCTAAGTGACACCAGACCCCTGCTGAAAGTTGCCACCCCACTCTGAAATCTGTAACAGCACCCCTTTTGGGAGATTCTTAGTCATCATTTTTGAACACTTGGAGTTTATGATAGTGAATTAGCATCTACATCATTTTATAAAAAATTAGGGTGACCACATATCCTGTTTTTAAAGGGACAGTCCTATATTTAAGCCCTCCTGCAGGTGTCCCGACTTTTTCTTAAAAACAGGCATATTGTCCCATATTATCTGTCTCTCCCCATCAGTACTGGTGCGTCCTGCTGCTGACCAGATCCCAGCTTGCTAGCTGCCTGCCCACCAATGCAGCCCCCTGGTCCCTCAGTGCAGCCCCCGCTGTGTGCCAGCTCTCAGCCATCAGGGCCCTGTCCCCCGTCCTGTTTCTGGCCGGCACTCCCTGCGCGCTGCGAGCTGTGGTGACTGGTGCCCACCCATCAGCCCTTTACGTGCTCCCCCCCTCACTGTCCTCTTCCTGCTTTGCCCCTCCCCCACAGCTCCTCCACATCCCTCTAGGTGGGGCATGTCCCGCTCCCAGCACTGTGCAGAGAACCAGCCCCTAGTTGGAGTGCTCAGCTCACCAACAGCCTGGCTGGCAGGCTCCTTCCTTCCCCCACTGCCTCTGGCTGGGCCGGCGTTCCAGGAAAGCCCAAGATCCTCTGGCCCAGGGCACTGGTCAGGAGGAGCCAACCCCTGCACGTGCCAAAGCCCTGTGCAGTGCTGGCATGGGGCAGCCTCTCTGCCCCCCAGCTAAGCTCTGACGTGGCAGGGAGGAAGGGATTTCCAGCCTGTTCGGGCCCCAGCCCTGCAGGCTCAACAGCAGTCCCCTGGGCAGGGGCTTAGCACTCTCTTCACCTGCCCCCCACACCCTAGGTCCTTCCTCCAGGGAGTGCGGGGCTGCTCTGTCCCCTAGGCCCCCTTCCCTCCTGAGCCACCTCTCTGGTTGTGTTTGCTGAAGCACCTGCAGTAGGGTTCCCTGGGCCCTGGTGCACAATGCTACCTTAGGGCTTAACCGTTTCCTGACCGTGCTGTAGATGGCCACTCAATTATGTCGGTGGCCAGCAGAAGCCTGTAGGTGTTGGCTGCCTTTCGACACTGTGCAGGCAGGAAGGGGCAAGCTGCTTCTAGCCACAGGGGAGTGGGGAAGGGATAAGCTCTGGAAAGACAGGGGCCAGGTCATCCCTTCCTCCTGCCCTCCTCCCCTGCAGCTGGAAGCAGCTCCCATCCCTTCTCTCCTGCATAGCGCCGAAAGGATGTTCCAGGCCACATTAAGAACAGCCATACTGGGTCAGACCAAAGGTCCATCTAGCCCAGTATCCTGTTTTCCGACAGCAACCAATGCAAGGTACCCCAGATGGAATGCACAGAACAGGTAATCATCAAGTGAGCCATTCCCTGTTGCCCATTCCCAGCTTCTGGGAAACAAAGGCTAGGGACACCATCCCTGACCATCCTGGCTAATAGCCATTGATGGACCTATCCTCCATGAATTTATCTAGTCCTCTTTTGAATCCTGCTATAGTCTTGGCCTTCACAACATCCTTCACAAAGGCTGACTGTGCGTTGTGAGAAGAAATACTTTTTTGTTTGTTTTAAACCTGCTGCCTATTAATTTCATTTGGTGACCCCTAGTTCATGTGTTATAAGTAAATAGCACTTCCTTATTTACTTTCTCCACACCAGTCATGATTTTATAGGCCTCTATCATAATCATCTCTTTTCCAAGCTGAAAAGTCCCAATCTTATTAATCTCTCCTCATAGGGAAGCCATTCCATACCCCTAATAATTTTTGTTGTCCTTTTCTGAACCTTTTCCAATTCCAATATATCTTTTTTGAGATAGGGTGACCAGATCTGCATGCAGTATTCAAGATGTGGGTGTCCCATGGATTTATATAGTGGCAATATGATGTTGTCTATCTTACTATCTATCCCTTTCTTAATGATTCCCAACATTCTGTTTGCTTTTTTGACTGCCGCTGCACATTGAATGGATGTTTTCAGAGAACTATCCACAATGACTCCAAGATTTCTTTCTTGAGTGGTAACAACTAATTTAGACCCCATCATTTTATATGAATAGTTGGGATTATATTTTCCAATGTGCATTACTTTGCATTTATCAACGTTGAATTTCATCTGCTATTTTGTTGCCCAGTCACCCAGTTTTGAGATGCTTTTGAAGCTCTTTGCAGTCTGCCTGGGTCTTAAATAGCTTTAGTAATTTTGTATCATCTGCAAATTTTGCCACCTCACTGTTTACCCCTTTTTCCAGATCATTTATGAATATGTTGAATAGGACTGGTCCCAGAACAGACCCCTCGGGGACACCACTATTTACCTCTCTCCATTCTGAAAACAGACCATTTATACCTACCCTTTGTTCCCTATCTTTTAACCAATTACCAGTCCATGAGAGGACCTTCCTTCTTATCCCGTGGCAGCTTACTTTGTGTAAAAGCCTTTGGTGAGGGACCTGGTCAAAGGCTTTCTGAAAATCTAAGTACACTATATCTACTGGATCCCCTTGGTCCACATGCCTGTTGACCCCCTCAAAGAATTCTAGTAGACTGATGAGGCATGATTTTCCTTTACAAAAACCATGTTGACTCTTCCCCAACAAATTATGTTCATCTATGTGTCTGACAATTTTGTTCTTTACTATTGTTTCAACCAGTTTGCCAGGTACTGAAGTCAAGTTTCCTGGCCTGTAATTGCTGGGATTACCTCTGGAGCCCTTTTTAAAAATTGGCGTCACATTAGCTATCCTCCAGTCATTTGGTAGAGAAGCTGATACAAATGATAGATTACAGACTACCATTAGTAGTTCTGCAATTTCACATTTGAGTTCCTTCAGAACTCTTGGGTGAATACCATCTGGTCCTGGTGACTTATTACTGTATAGTTTATCAATTTGTTCCAAAATCTCCTTTAATGACACCTCAATCTGAGACAGTTCCATTCTGGTGAGAACCCTGGCAGAAATCTGGGAAGGGGAGGCATGTGACCCTGCGTGCCCCTCCGATACGTGTTGCCTTGGGAAGACACGGTGCCAGGTACCAGGCCTCGAGCATGGAGAGTGCTGGGCAGGGAAGGTTGGTCGGTCACCCCCCGTGTGAGAGAGGTGTACCAGAATGCGTGTATGTCACCTCTCCCTGTGAGAGCCCTAAAGACTTAAAGATAAGAACGTAAATAAAAATAATCCAACTACACAGTATTTCTTTTTAACAGGGGCTCAGTCAACTTGATGTTAATTTGAACATTTGTACTCCATAGTTCTGACTGATTTAGGGTTGCCAACTGTCTAATCACACAAACCCAAACGCCCTTGCCCCGCCCTTTCCCTGAGGCCCCGCCCCATTCACTCCATCCCCCCTCCCTCCATTGCTCGCTCACTCTCCCTGACACTCATTCACTCACAGGCTAGGGCAGGCGGTTGGGGTGCGGGAGGAGGTGTGAGGTCTGGACTTGGGCCGAGTGGTTCAGAGTATGGGAGAGGGCTCTGGGTTGAGCCTGGGGCAGGAGGTTCGGGTGCAAGCTCTGAGAGGGAGGTTGGGGTGCAGGAGGGGGCTCCGGGCTGGGGTAAGAGATTGTGGTTCAGGAGGGGGTGTGGGGTACAGGCTTCAGGGAAGTGGCTCAGGTGTGGGTCAGGGGACTGGAGTGCAGGGGCGGAGCCTACCTTAGCCCTGCTGGGATACTGAGTGGGAACCACCCGAGATAAGCAGGGCCAAGTGGCTCTGCGTACTGCCCTCTCCATGTGCTGCTCCTGGAAGTGGGCAGCACATCCCTGAGGTCCCGGGGGTGTGCACGGGGCTCCGCGTGCTGCCCGCCCTCTCTCCCCCTCGGCAGCCACAGGGATGTGCTGGCCGCTTCTGTAAGTGGCGAGGGGCCAGGGCAGGCACGGAGCCTGCCTTAGCTGTGCTGTGCCGCCAGATTTTTAGCAGCCTAAAATCTTCCAGTTTGGCTTCAGTAGCCTCCGGGAGATGGGGCCTGATTCCAGGAGACTCCCAGCAAAACTTAGAGGGTTGGCAACCCTAGATTGATTGCCGTTGAACTCACTTGACCACAAGTAATTTTACGACGTGTCCTGTATTCAGCATAGGGAAATATGGTCACCCTATATAAAATACACACAGCATTTTAGCAAATCAGCTTTACCCCTTTCACTGTTTCATTGTAAAGTTACCTAAAATGTTTCTGAGCAACAATTTGCCTTTAGCAATAGACTGCCTTGTAGAGTTCCCAAACCTCAGTCTGAGTCAGAGGCATTTTTCTTGGGGTCAGGCCATTTTTAAGCTCAGTTAATGTTAAGTCCTAAAAACTATCACAGACTAACCCAGCCCACATTTTTTTAAAACAAGCATTAGACATATTTACAATGAAGAAGCACTTATATAGTTTTCATTGCAGCACTCCTCAATACTGCTCTGCTCATTGGTGCAATACAAAATTAGGGCAGGTTTCAGAGTAGCAGCTGTGTTAGTCTGTATCCGCAAAAAGAAAAGGAGTACTTGTGGCACCTTAAAGACGAACAAATTTATTTGAGCATAAGCTTTCGTGAACTACAGCTCATTTCATCAGATGCATTCAGTGGAAAATACAGTGGGGAGATTTATATACACAGAGAACATGAAACAATGGGTGTTACCATACACACTGTAACGAGAGTGATCAGGTAAGGTGAGCTATTACCAGCGGGGGGGGGGGGGGGGAGGAGGGAGGGGAGTAGCCGGAAACCTTTTGTAGTGATAATCAAGGTGGGCCATTTCCAGCAGTTGACAAGAGTCTGAGGAACAGCGGGGGGGTGGGGGGGAGGGAATAAATATGGGAAAATAGTTTTACTTTGTGTAATGACCCATCCATTCCCAGTCTTTATTCAAGCCTAAGTTAATTGTATCCAGTTTGCAAATTAATTCTAATTCAGCAGTCTCTCATTGGAGTCTGTTTTTGAAGATTTTTTGTTGAAGAATTGCCACTTTTAGGTCTGTAATCAAGTGACCAAAGAAATTGAAGTGTTCTCCGACTGGTTTTTGAATGTTATAATTCTTGACGTCTGATTTGTGTCCATTTATTCTTTTACGTAGAGACTGTCCAGTTTCGCCAATGTACATGGCAGAGGGGCATTGCTGGCACATGATGGCATATATCACATTGGTAGATGTGCAGGTGAACGAGCCTCTGATAGTGTGGCTGATGTTATTAGGCCCTATGATGGTGTCCCCTGAATAGATATGTGGACACAGTTGGCAACGGGCTTTGTTGCAAGGATAGGTTCCTGGGTTAATGGTTCTGTTGTGTGGTGTGTGGTTGCTGGTGAGTATTTGCTTCAGGTTGGGGGGCAGTCTGTAAGCAAGGACTGGCCTGTTTCCCAAGATCTGTAAAATTAGGGCTGTTTACTATGGTATGGTACATTAATCGGGGATGATACGCTGCTAAATAATAAAACTTCTAATGGATTCCAAAATACTTATACCTTGTTAAACTAAATCCAAGCTACATAAAGAACCACTTCTAGCTGAGCCACAGATCCTCTGACCCGCAATCAGGTGAAAGCTCCCTAATTCAGACACTTGGTAATGATGCTCTTTATGCTTCCAAGGGCCTTGCTTGGGGCCTCAGCTGCAGTAATTTGTGTAATGCATACACAGCAAGTTCAGCCACCACATGGACTCTGCTAATTGGTCAATAACACTTTTTTTCTTCAAAAGGCTTTCCAAACATTCACTAATTAATTCTCCCAATACCCTCGTGAAGCAGGTGGCTTAACCTTTATATTATAGATGAAAAAAACAATGCAGCTACATGAATTGACCTGTCCTAAACCACAGAGATAGTGTGTCCAGACCACTAAATTACACTCTTTGGCAACTGGCCATCAGTTAGTAGATATAACACTAATTTATATTTTAAAAAATGACATGAACAAAGTATTGTTATTTATTATACATAATTTTAGGGATGACCCTTAAGTGTGAACAACACGCACAGAAGATCAGACGTTACACATAATAGCAACACCCACATCTGCCCTTCCATAAGCCAGTTTGTACCTTTTGCTTTTTGTCTCTCCGTAACTACGCCTGCCACTATGACTTCCTCTTGAGAAATTCCCAGAGCCAGCTCCTTTGTCTGCTATAAACACAAGGAGCGAAATGTCAGCTAGAATGTAAACTTGGCGGAGGCTCACAAAATACACAACCAAACAATTCAAGGCCTTGTTGAGACCAGCCCTTTTACTGCACGCAACCATAACCTTGACCAGACCGCCCTATTTATATGGCTTCCCAAGTATATAAACTATTGCTGTTAAATTATGAGTATCCTACGTTTATGAGAGCAATTAGTCTGTTTGTTTAGAAAAACTATTTGTCTGTCTCCTGTATTTTAAATGCTTCCCCTCCTTCTTTTGCCCAAAGCAAAACAAAATAATGTTTGGATTTTTAATTGAGGGTGGGCTACATCCAAAGTTCACTTAATGCAAGGAAATCTCTATTACATTCAAAATTATTGGGGGATGATAAACTTTCATTAGAACTGGAATGTTCCTTTATGATGAAAGATTATAATAAAGCATGTGTGTTTCAGGCATACATAAGGGTTTTATTTTTAAACCTCTTTATCCAAGTTCATTAAGAGAGATTGTTTTGTTCGGAAATATTGTATTAAAAACCATGCAAAGTGTATGACAGAAACCAGAATGCTTTTTATTTGAGGGGTGGGTTGGTGGTGATCGTCTGGAGGTAGAGATGTATGACTGGAAATGTATCCCTTTAAACTGAATTTTGCAGTGGGTTGGAGGAAGGGATGGAATAAAGGGAGCACAAGACTTTTGGTGGGATGGATTAAAACCCATTTTCAAAAGGAGAAATAAGCCTCTCTAATGTTGCTCTACTGTATGTTACTGCTCATGGTGGCAAATGCATCTGAAGGCTATTACTGGGATATGTATCATCCACTCTGCCTGTCTTTTTGGCTAGTCTTCGCAGCCAGGAATAAAAATATGCAAATCCTGGTGCAACAGACACAGACTTCCACTACATATTGCAAAAACAAGATCCTAGATACCAGCAGTATTATTTCTACAACTCGGAGCCTTAAGCACTTGTTTGAAAAGTTGCGTGGCTGGCAGCCAACACGCTATTTACTTCTAAGAGTGCAGTTCATTCTCCCTTAGAGGGACTAGCATCCCAAGCCCCCTGCTTTAGGGGACCCCCAGATTAAGTCTTACATCTTCAATTTCACGAAAAAGAAAGCTTACAAGGCAAATTCAGCAGCTGGGAAAGTTAAGAGAATAAAGTTACCCTTCTCAGCACCTTTGCTTTGCTATTCTGTGTTATCGAGTCTCTCCTCTTTCATATGCATGTAGCTCTGGTTAGTGTGGATGAAAGTTCTACATTCTCATCACTATATATGCCCTTGTAGAGGAGACCTATTGCAACACTTACAAGCATATGATCCTGCAGAGGGTCTCAGAAAGGACAAATTACGAGTAGTGGAGCGGCCATCTTGGAAAAAGGAAAAACTAGAGGGGAGTTTTTAAAACCAGAATTGCATAGTTCAATCAATAAATACAAGGAAACACATAGATAGCCGGCATTATGAGAGCTGTGATACAGACAGAGACTCTCTAGTCAGTATTGGGACAAAGAATGTAAACACAGCATGACGGATGATTTAAAGGAAAACTGCCTGATTTGCTCAGCATGATGAGAACACACTTGGTTAAAGGCACTTCTCATGTGTTACTCCTGGGGCAATTCTGCGCCACTGCATATGCCACTGCGCCGTGCATATTTTTTTCTGCAGAAAGTAACTTCTGCCGGAAAGTTGCTCCAGTTGCGCTTTTTGCCCACAAGAGGCCACGGTGGCGCTAGAACAGAGCAGTCACTTCCGGGCCCTCCACAACTGTGATAGGCAAGAGAAGAGGCTGCTTTGCAGGTAGGGATATGGAGGGACAGACAGTGTGGGGCACATGGGGCTGCATGGGCACATAGGGCGGTCAAAGACTGGGGTTCATAAGGTCTAGTGGGGTAGGACAGACTGGGGCAGAGGCTGAATGGGAGTGGAGGCGCAGGGCCACATGGGGGAAAGGGATGGCTTAGTGGGGCATTGAGACACATGGGGACGAGGGGGGTGTAGTGCCACATGGGGATGGGTGGAGGGGGCTGGCTGAGGGGTCCACAAGGACACATGGGGAGGGGCACAGGGATACATGGGGATAGGGAGGGGTGCAGAGACACATGGGGGAGTCTGAGTGGAGGTGGAGGAACACATGGGGATAGGGGGAGGGATTCAAGGATACATGGGGGTGCAAGGACACATGAGGATGGGGCAGATGTGCCTGAGCGAGAGAGGCTAGGGGTCAGCCAGGGTCTGTGTGGGGGAAGCTCCCTAGCAATCCCTCCCTGCCCTCCGCAAAACACCTGTTCCATATTTCTCCCACCCACACCCAACAACTCTCCAGGTTCACTCCCAGGCTTCTTCCCTCTCCCTCAGCTCCTCCATTACCCCTGATTCTCCTAAGTGTTTGCACTGCTTCTGAGGGGGCAGGTTATACAGTTGTGCATTGTAGTTTAAATGAATTATTACCCAAAGCTCTGAATTTATATGCCTAGTAAGGAATCTATTTGCCAATAAACGTATCCTGAATCTTTTTCATTGTCTGTCTTGTTACAGACATACTTGCTGACAGGTATTTTGAAATAAATTATGAATATTATATTGTTATTTTGACAAATAAAATATGCAGAATTTTAAAATGTGCACATAATTTGTTATTTTTTGGTGCACAATTTGTAATTTTTTGGCACAGAATTCCCCGAAGAGTAATGTGTAAACTCTGAAATCTATTTCAGAATTAGGGTGTAGTGAGACATAATATTGTCAGGAAAACCAATATCTTTTTGTCAGTATCCATTTTAGTCTTAGTGTGGTGGCAGCCTGTCCCCAGGAGACACTCACTCTGTGATCTTAAGTGAAGACTATACTTTTTTAGTTTAAAGGAAATCAAGAATAAGTGCTCATTTTTAAGCTGAAAGTATTTGATGTCCTTTGTAAATTAAAACCTATTGCACTTATATATACATGACCATAATTCCTGAGTTTACGGGAGATTGGTGACATCTTGTAAAGTGGATGTTTGTGACACTTGTCATGGGACAGGCACATCACATTGAAACACATGAACTCATTTTCAGAGGTGCTGAACACCAACATGACGTAGCAATGCAGGTGCTCAGCACCTCAGTCTGAAAATCATACTAGCAGTTGCCATTTTGCTTCTTGCTGTTTGTACTTTCAAATCACAGAGCAAAGTTAAACGGATGCAGCTTTGTTTTAATGGAAAAGAGGCGAGAATAACCCTGAAAAATATCAAGATGAGATCACAGCAGAATTAAATACCATTCTACTTTCCAGAAGCAGTCTATCTATTCCCTGTTCCTCCATTTATTTATGTACCTTTTACCATCAACAACTGTTTTTATGAAGTAACTTTATGCCAGGCCCTAAACATGGATTTTATAGAAAGCTCTTGCTGTAAAAATAGTTGTTCAGTTTGATTAATGGTCATCTTGAACAGGAAATACTTGCATAATGTGAATACATCTTGGACACAGATCAGGCTCACAGTAGGTCTTTTGTGCTGCAGAGGCTAACCTGGAACTGTTCCCACTGATATCAGTTTGAATAGTTCTTCTGGACTGCAAAGTGTGGATACCGATATGCAGTTCTGGAGTTTTTAGGCTATGTGGTTTCAGAAGATGATTTATAAAATGCAAACTGTACCAGCTAGCCTGGTGGGGGTAAGAATCCAGCAACAAGCTGTACCAACGAGCCTTGTATGCATTCAGTAAGGATCCCTTTATACATACAGTGCAACATGCAGATCTACAGTCTGACTAGAGAATTCAGAAAGTAAGAGTCCAAAATCTGGGAAGTTGAAGAGCATTCAAGGAATTCTTCATAATCCGACAAACAGATTTTACAAAACCCCTGCAGGAAGGCGCCTTAAACAAAAGACCTTTCAAAAATTACCAAAAGAACATTTTTAAAAAACAGATCTGGAGTAGACCCAGGACAAAAAAGAGATCATCAGAAAGAGAGACCAACAAGATAGGGGAGTGTTGCTGTCCAGTAAGGCAACTGGCATCCTTGTTCATTTTCGGCACGGTATGATTGATATGTAACTAATTCAAAACGGTCAGGCTCCTTTAGGTGCAAGGGGACGTTAGATCTGTAAATCATTTTAGTGTTTACTTTCTGGTCTCTTGCAGTTTCACAGTTTTACTATTGAAAGCCAGCTGCTTTTCTATTGCTCTTCATTCTGTGGCCCAGTACCGGGAACTGACAATTCCTAGGTGAATAAATAATCTTTGGGGATGGCTACTGCAGCTGACTGGTACAGAAAAGTATAGCACTCGGTTTATTGAGCACCTGGAAACTGAGACTTTTGCAGATTGTACAGAAATGCTTGAGAAAGTGATAGGCCTTCCTGAACCATGCTGAACTAGTACTGGGGGGTGGGGGTAGGTATGGATGGGGGGAAGGGACAAGGATAGGCCTTGGCAATGGCACAGTGGCTTCAGTGCAATCCTGCACTTGTGTTAAGGATACACTTAAGGATACTCTTGCTGCCACCTTGAAGTGTTGCTTTACCATCTTATACTGACCTCAGGAGACCAGCTCCTGTAAGATTTCCACACAGCTCCTATTGGTTCATCCATGGAAATCAGACAGGGCATCATCAGGTGCAAAGGAGTTTGCATGCTTCATTAAAAGGCTAATGCAGCCGTCTCCTACACAGATTTCTTTTGCTACTGCAATGACGCTGTTTTCAGAGTAGTTGCACGGCCCAGTTGAGCTTCCTCTCGCTTTGCTCCAGTTTGGTAGCGAGAGCAGCTACTTACCAGATCTCTCTATGTAAGATCATTGCCTAGAGCAGGGGTGGCCAACCTGTAGCTCTGGAGCCACATGCGGCTCTTCAGAAGTTAATATGCGGCTCCTTGTACAGGCACCGACTCTGGGGCTGGAGCTACAGGTGCCAACTTTCCAATGTGCCGGGGGGTGCTCACTGCTCAACCCCTGGCTCTGCCACAGGCCCTGCCGCCACTCCACCCCTTCCCAATCCCTCCCCTGAGCCTGCCATACCCTTGCTCCTCTCCCCCAGAGCCTCCTGCATGCTACAAAACAGCTTATCAGGAGGTGCAGGGAGGGGGAAGCACTGATCGGCTACCACTGGGCAGGAGGCGCTGGGAGCTGATGGCGGGCTACTGATGTATTACTGTGGCTCTTTGGCAATGAACATTGGTAAATTCTGGATCCTTCTCAGGCTCAGGTTGGCCACCCCTGGCCTAGAGGCTTCTGTGTTCCTAACTGCCCTGGGTGTGTTTGACTGCTTGTTCTGTGCAGTGAAGTAACGGGCAAAATGGGGCTCTGATCTCAATTGGATCCTTTAGGCAAAACTGTAATACAAATAATAAATACCTAGGGAAACTTCTAGCACTTAAGCTCTAGGGTGCTCCAGAAAGACCTTATGACCCTATATTGTTTGCAAATAAGTCTAAGACACACTAAATATTTTGCCCAGAAAAAAAAATCTTGCCTAAATGCACTTATTTTAATAGGTTTTCCAATACATATGTACTAATATTATCGACTGGCCACACATCTTGCATGAGCACCCCTGAAAGAAGGTGGGGAATGTAACACTTGCTGTTTTCCTGTGAGTGAGAGTACTTCTTTGGAACTGAGTTCTTTGGAACTTATTACTAATGAAGTCATCTAAGAACAGACTGATGTGTCTAGATTCAAGGGAACACAGTCCAGTCAGCTGTTTTAATCCCAGGAAAGGAGCAGTCAGTTTTTGTGCAGTGTACTTGGTAGTAGGTCTTCAGTGAATTCACTGACCTTCAAGGCAGTTCTGATTTACCACTGCAGAAAGGTCAGCTTTTCAATTATGTGCAACTTACTCTCAACAAAAACAACAACATTTTAAGAGCGGTGCTGAGGATACAAATTACATAAAACTGAAAAAACCCAAGAAAACTCTTTTAGAGTGTTTTCACGGGCACAGTCAGAGGAGGGCAGAGTAAAACTGATTTCTGATGCAAAAACACGGAGGGAAAGGAAGTAATATTTTAAGCTGTAAATGACAGGTATAAAATAAAGGTTCCTTTTCATGCATAGTTTATTTCAGTATTTCTGCTGTTTCTCCCAGGGGTCTGGTATGCTCTGGAAACAATCAGGACATTGGAAAGAGCCCAGAGAAATAAGGCTCACTAAAATGTGGACGATAGCATCTCTACGACTTACTTTACACCTTTTGAAATACAGAGCAGAACAATACTACAGATAAAGACTCACTGATGCACCTCACTGGCCACAACAAGAAAATAATTACTTAAAGTGTTCTTAAATTATATCTCTGCACGTTTCCATTAGAATCAAACACGCCCACAGTCCTGCCTCAAGGAGTTTACAACCCGGAGTACAAGAAATGCATTACCATTGGCTGTATATAACCCCTTTTATTCATAGATGTCAAAGCATTTTACAAAAGGTGGATACATGTTACTTCCATTTTACAGACAGGGAAACGGACGCTCAGAAAGCTTAAGTGAATTATCCTAGGAGAGGGTCATTCATTGAATCAGAAGCAGAACAAGGAACAAAAATCCCATGTCCTGACTTTCAGTACAGGACAACAGGAATAGCATAGTCTGCAATTCAAAGATCAAACACAAACACACTGGAAGACTCAGATGAAGAGTAAAACATATATTTTGAAGTCAATTAAGACAGCAAAGTGAGATAACCAACAACCCTGAATTGGGTGAAAAAACCTTTCTTGCTACTAGCAGAAAGGTGTTTTGAAGGCTAGTGAAAGACGTGGAGGTTACTTGTTGTAACTGGAGATTCTTTGAAATGTGTGGTCCCTATCTGTATTCCACACACAGGTATGCATGTGCACTATGCATCTGAGTCCGAAGATTTTAACAAGCAGTGTCTGTTGACCCCACCCCCACATCTGTTACAACAGTGGCACTGGGAGTGGGAATGGTGAAGGGAACTCCCACTTGTACCTTGCCTGGGGTTGACCACCAAGTGAAGGAGGTGATGATCCTGGTGGGGTCTGTCATCCTGGAATTGACGTGGTCTTTGTTGGGTGACTAAACTGAATTGAGCCAGGTCTGCAGGAAACATAGATGAAGCCTGGCAAAGGATGTCAAAAAAGTACACACAGCTATATGGCCTAACAGTGACAGGCACATCTCATTGTAGTCCTTGGTCTGTGGGAAATCAAAGAAATTAGGTTGTGCATCATCTGAAACCTTCCTGCAGGGAGGAAGGCTCTTGTGCAAACAAAGTCCAACATTGCCCTCAAAGTCTATTATCCTTGTGGGGGATAAAGCAGATTTTTCTCTGTTCTTACACACCCCCAGGGCTGTGAGGATTTGAATGAGATATTGAATAGCTGAACTGACCTCCTGTCAAGATCAACATATCAGGAGCCAGCTGTCGAGATACAGAAACATTGTGTGGCCCTGATGTCTCATCTGGGCTGCCCCCATGGAGAAAACACAAACATGCTGGGGGTGCTGTCGCCAGTGTGAAAGGGAGGATCCAGAACTGGAAGTGTTCCTGGCCCATGATAAACTGTGGGAGGGGTGAACGTCTACATGGAAATGTGTGTTCTTCAGGTTGACAACTGTGAACCACATCCCTTCTTGAAGAGACGGGATTACTGATGCCAGTATGAACATCCTGAATTTTAACTTCTGCATGAGGATGCTGAAGATCCAGAATGGGTCTCCACCATTCATCTTTTTTGGGGACTAGGAAATACAGAGAATAGAACCCCTTTCTTGATACTGAGGCCCCTCTATTGCCCCTCAATATAATAGGGATTCCACTTCCTGTTGAAGAATTACCTCGTGTGAGTGTTCCCTGAAAGGGGGGGCGGGGGCGGCAGGAAGGCGGTTTGTAGGGAGGGCAGGAGATGAACTCTCTGGAGTATCCATGATGGATAATGTCCAAGACTCAACTGTTCATTGTGATTAGCTCCCAATTATGGGCAAATAGAGTCAGATGGCCTCCAAAAGTGACAGAAGAAGGGGCAGGTGGCACTAGCAACGGTAAGAGGGTCTCAACAAAAATTTCACAAATGGCTCCAAGCCACGGGCTGAGAATGGGTAGCAATCATAGTGGTAGAGGGGGCTCAAAAGCAGAGCCTCTGAGTCTTTTGCTGGGAGGGTCGGCAGGATGCTGGTAGTAGAATGGATGAGAAGGTGGTGGCAGTCCTGATTTATAGGTCTGCCTCTACTACTTTCTCCTTGGTGCTGGGGTGTAGATCCCCAGGAAGTGGAGGGTAGACCATGAGTCCTTAATGAGTGGAGAGAGTCACCAATCTTCTTGTTAAAGAGGCTGGATTTGTCAAAGGGAAGGTCTTGGATAGTATTCTGCACCTCCTTGCAGAAGCCCGAGGACTACAGCTATGAATCCCTCCTCATAACAATACCAGTGGCCAAGCTTCTGGATGCTGTATTAACGGCATCAGCTGTGGCCTGAAGAGCCATTTTCGCTACCAGATTTCCCTCCTCTAGAAGGGAGAGGAACTGGGCTTGGTCCTCAGAAGAAAGTTTGTCCTGAAAGGCTGCCAGCCTAGAGTAGTTATTAAAGTCATTCTTAGCTAACAGAGCCTGGTAATTGGTGATGTGGAATTGCAAGCCTGCATAGGACAAGACTTTTCTCCCCAGGTGGTCCAGTCTCTTGGATCCCTTGTCTGATGGGGTAGTCGTTAGGTATTAAGACCTATTACATTCTGCAGCAGCCTGTACCACCAGGGATTGGGAGCAGGGTGGGAGAACAGGAATTCAGCTTACTTTGTTGGACTGAAATAGTGCTTCTCACCCCTCTTAGGTATGGGGGCGCAGGATGCTGGGGTGTGCCAGACCAATCTCGCCAGTTCCACTGTGGCCTTGTTAACTGCAAGAGCCACCTTACTTTGGCCCTGAGGCTGCGGAATGTCCAACGGTTGGTGGTGTGGGTCTTGGACTTTCTCCAGAGATATCTGGAGATCACTAGCCACTCTTTGTAGTAAGTCCCGGTATTTTTCTATCATGAACAGAGAAACAGTATAAACAAGGTACTGTGTAACTGCTTGGAAAAATTAGAGGTACTAAACATGTTGATAACACTCTAACAAACCACTTCATAGGTTAAGCCAAGCCATAAAGTGGTCGGGAAAACAGAAATGTTCACCCTGAGTTCACCTTGAAAGAAAAATGGAAAGACAAACATAACCAGGAATAATATATACAGCCCATACTACTGGATTCAAAGTCAAGTAGCTGCCAATTTCTAAAAAGGGGCATGTTCCACATTTACTGTGTACACTCCAGAAGTTTGGTTCTAATACGTGCTTCTCAATATGACTAGATGGTGCTGCACAGTAGTTTTGGTTAGTACAAGGTAACCTTTTGCAATAGATTAAGTTTATATAGTTCTACTGTATTGGACAAATGGTTTTGCTTCTTTATCACTCAAATGAAGTTACACTTAAGTTATTCAAACTTTTAAACAACATTTTCTGTGCAATTTGAGGGTATGAAAACACCATAAAGTGAGAAAAATTACTTGATTCTGCCCGTCTTTAGAAAAAATGTGTTTCATTTGTTGAGTCTTTATTTGCATACAGAACATAAAGATTCTGTGGTTTAGCTCTTATGGGAGTTGCAAGTTTCAATACTGCAAATTTTTGAGACAGACAACTGAGACTATAAAAGGGAACTGAGGAAACTCTTGAGCAGCTGGGAATTGAGACAGTATGGGCTGTATTGTGTCCTTATTTGTTTTCAGGAATTAAGGCTTTTTCCTGACAGTCTAGAATTACTGGAAATGCGTATTAACCAGAAGAGAATTTATGATGTCTGCACAAGACCTGTATACCAAGGTAAACATTTTTAATCTGGAACTCAATATTTATACTTGCAATTCTTTTCCAATGATGAAAGTTTACATTTACACAATGTAGCATTCTTGCATACATTAAAAAGGGACAAATTCTTAAGGCTTCATTCAATTTTTATTCTGATCTTAAGTCTGTGGGAGTTTTGCTGAAGATAGGTCTAAGAACAGTACATGTGATCTATCAGAATCTTCCAGATCCTAGCAAAAATGTCAGCGAAAGCAAAGGACCATATCGTATAACTGTCCTAGCTAGCCAAACATATATTTTTCAGTTATACAAAATTCACACATCTCTAGGGAGGACAATGTTAATAAACTTGATCATATAAACTTTACAATGAAATTCAATTTTACCTTTAATAGGTCTGTTAAACAGTAAAGTTTCTTACAAGACCAATAACATTTAATCAGATTCTATCACAGAGATCAGGTGTTTCATTTTCATTTTTTATTCCATTTCTACAATAGAGTCTTAGAACATTCCATGTCCCCCAAAAAGATAAAATAAAATGCCAATAAAAATGCTATGTGCTGCAGAATATTGGAATGATCCCTTCCCCTTTTTTGGTCCGGAAAAACTTACCTTAGGAGAGAAAAGCACATGTCTTTGCTTTTGTGATCCCATATCTGAGAATATCAAAATCTTCAGCCCCTAAAAAAGTTAAAAGGGCCAAATGTTTTCGTACAACAGTGAACTTCAGGTATAACTGCACTGAAAAGAGCAGACTTCCTTCAGTGTCTCAGACTACTGTCACTGAGAAAATAATTTGATCCAAGTTCTGTCTCTCTAGCAATGGCAAGATTGTTGTCATGTAAGTTCACCAAGCAGAAAGTCACAGGTCTCCATTCTTCCACCATGAGATTAGGCTTTCCTACTGAACTATAGCATGCATAGTCCAGATACATACAAGGGTCCATACCCTTCTGACAGCCATTTCTGGAAAAACTCTTGTGTACTTATACCCTGTATTTGTTCTATCACTTCCAAGGTAACAACATGGGCTTTTGCTAGATTTTTCAGTAATTCCACTCTAGAAGAAAATACCCAGAAGGAATTCAGTGGGGGACTCTGATCAACATTTTAGATGTCTGTACACAAACGCACGTAGTATTGGGAATAAGCAGAAAGAACAGGAAGTATTAGTACATACAATAAATTAAGATTTAATTGGCATCACAGAGACTTAGAGGGATAAGTCTCTTGACTGGAATATTGGTACAGAGGGGTATAGCTTGTTCAGAAAGGACAGGTAGGAACAAAAGGGAATAATGAGGGACTTTAACTACCCAGACTTCCATTGGAAAAGTAATATGGCAAAACACAAAATCTCCAGTAAGTTCTTGGAATGTATCGGGGACAGCTTTTTGTTCCAGAAAATGGAGGAAGTAGCTAGGGGGACATTCATTTTAAAAAGAAAAGGAGTACTTGTGGCACCTTAGAGACTAACCAATTTATTTGAGCATGAAAGCTCATGCTCAAATAAATTGGTTAGTCTCTAAGGTGCCACAAGTACTCCTTTTCTTTTTGCGAATACAGACTAACACGGCTGTTACTCTGAAACCATTCATTTTAAACTTGATTTTGAGCAGCAGGGTAGCGACTCTAAAGGTTAAAGGCAATTTGGGTAAAAGTGATCATGAAATATAGATGTCATGATTCTAAGGAAAGGAAGGAGTAAGAGCAGCAGAATAAGGATAATGGACTTCAAAAAAGCAGATTTTAACAAACTCAGAACTGGTAGGAAGAAAATCTAAGGGAAAAAGCTGTTCAGGAGAGCTGGCAGTTCCTCAAGGAGACAATATTAAAGGCACAACTGCAAACTATTCCGATTCAAAGGAAAGATATGAAGAATAGTAAGAGGACAATATTGCTTCATCAGGAGCTCTTTAATGACCTGAAAATAAAAAAGGAATCCTACAAAAAGTGGAAACATGGTGAAATCGATAAGGAGGAGTACAAAAGAACAGCACAAATATTTTGGGACAAAATCAGAAAGGCTAAGGCACAAAATGAGTTACACCTGGTAAGGGACATAAATGGCAAAAAGAAGAGGTCCTTTAAATATATTAGGAGCAAGAGAAAGGAAAGTGAAGGTCCTCTACTTAGCTGGGAATGAGAGCTAATAACTGATGACATAAAAAAACTGGAGATGCTTAATGCTGTTTTGCTTTAGTTTTCACTAAAAAGGTTAATGATGACCAGATACTCAACACAATTAATACTGACAGGTTTCAGAGTAGCAGCCGTGTTAGTCTGCATTCGCAAAAAGAAAAGGAGTACTTGTGGCACCTTAGAGACTAACCAATTTATTTGAGCATAAGCTTTCATGAGCTATAGCTCACTTCATCGGATGCATTCAGTGGAAAAATGTGTTAGTCTCTAAGGTGCCACAAGTACTCCTTTTCTTTTTACAATTAATACTGACAACCAGGGGGAAGGAATGGCAGCCAAAATAGGGAAAGAACAGGTTAAAGAATATTTAGATAGGTTAGATATATTCAAATCAGCATGGCCTGATGAAATTCATCTGAGGGTACTTAAGGAACTAGCTGAAGCAATCTTGGAGCCTTTAGTAATTATCTTAGAGAACAAACTCCTGTAGGATAGGAGAGGTCCCAGAAGACAGGAGAAGGGCAAATCTATCTTTCTAAAAATATCTATCTTTTTAAAAAAAAAGGAACAAGCAGGACCCAGGGAATTACAGACCAGTCAGCCTAACTTCAATACCTGGAAAGATACTGGAGAAAAGTATTAAACAATCAGTTTGTGAGCACCTGGAAGATAATAGGATTATAAAGAATAGTCAACATGATTTGTCAAGAACAAATCATGCCAAACCAACTTAATTTCCTTCTTTGACAATGGATATGGGGGAAGCAGTAGATGTGATATACCTTGATTTTTAAGGCTTTTGACAGTTCCATATGACATTCTCATTAGCAAACTAGGGAAAACCAGTCTAGATGAAATTACTATAAGTTGGTGCACACGCGGTCGAAAGACCACACTCAAAGGGTAGTTATCAATGGTTTGCTTGCAAATTGAGTGAGTGTATCTAGTGGGGTCTCAAAGGGGTCGTTCCTGTAACCAGTACTGTTCAATATTTTCATTAATTACTTGGATAATTGAGTAGAGAGTATTCTTATAAAATTTGCAGATGACACCAAGCTTGGACGGGTTACAAGCACTTTGGAGGACTGGTTTAAAATTCAAAATGACCAAGACAAATTGGAGAATTGGTCTGAATTCAACAAGATGAAATTCTATACAGACAAGAGGACAAGGGGTTGAGGGGGGGCGGGGGGGTTTGGATGGGTTGAGGGTTCTGAGGGGAGCATTCAGGGGGCGGGAAGTGGGAGGGGTCAGGGGCCAGGCTGTTTGGGGAGGCACAGCCTTCCCTACCTGGCCCTCCATACAGTTTCACAGCCCGATGTGGCCCTTGGGCCAAAAAGTTTGCCCACCCCTGGTCTAGGTGGTAGTACTGCTGGAAAGGATCTGGGGGTTATAGTGGACCACAAACTGAATATGAGTCATCAGTGTGATGCAGCTGCAAAAAAGGCTAATATGATTCCAGGGCATATTAATAGGAATGTTGTATGTAAGACACAGGAGGCAATAGCCCCACTCTGCTCGACACTGTTGAGGCCCCAGCTGAAGTGCTTTGTCCAATTCCGGGCACCACAATTTAGGAAGGACATGGACAAATTGGAAAGAGTCCAAAGGAGAGCAACAAAAATAATAAAAGTTTTAGAAAACCTGATCTATGGAAAAAACTGGGCATGTTTAGTGTTGAGAAAAGAAGGACTGAGAGGTGATCTGATAACAGGTTTCCAGTATGTTAAGGGCTGTTATACAGAGGATGGTGATCAATTGTTTTCCATGTTCACTGAAGGTAGGACAAGAAGTAATGAACTTAATCTGCAGCAAAGTAGATTTAGATTATATATTAGAAAAACCTTTTTAACTATAAGCCCCGGAATAGGCTTCCAAGGGAGGTCATGGAATCTCCATCATTGGCAGATTTTAAGAACAAGTTGGAAAACACCTGTCAGGGATGGTTTAGGTTTACTTGGCCCTGCCACAGCACAGGGGCCTGAACTTGATGACTTCTTGAGGTCCCTTCCAATCCTACATTTCAATGATTCTATGATTAATTATGCCTCTATTGTCCTTCAGATGCAAGCTTCTTATTTAGTAGATACTTATTTCTCCTTCCCAAGCCATAATGTTCCTAGCACATTTAATAGCAATTCTACATTCTCACAAGCTACTCTTATATATCAGTTCATTTAGTAATCAACAGGGTTGCACCAGTGGCAGCTATTAACCTTTTCTCCCTTCCTCATCAAGCACATGAAGATACTCTGCCTGCTCATGATCTCTGTACAATGGATTTTCAAAAGTAGCCTTTTATTTGGGGTGTCTCCATTTTTGGGTGCTCATCTAGAGACACCGAGGCCCTGATTTTCAGAGACACTGAGCACTCACAGCGCCCCTGATTTCAAGTGGAGCTCTGAAATGCTTAGCAACTCTGAAAAGTCGGACCCAAAGTGCCTCAGGTTGGAAAAACAAAAATTAAGCCACCCAAAAACCAAAGGGTGCATCAGAACATTTTGGTTAATGCCTCTGGCTACCACTGCTGGTGTGGTACTGCCCACAAGTAGCTATAAATCTGAAAAGGTACAGGGGCCCAAAGCTTCTGGCAAATTGAGGGCAGTTATGGAAGAATTTTGTGTACATTTATAATCACAGTTACCTTATTGCAACATTTTGGCTTTAATAGTTCTAAAACAAAAATTAAGTTAGTTATGCCATCTCTCCTTGCTCTGTTTGGCTCCGTTGAATAAACACTGGATTTGCAGCCATACGAAGAACTTTGTCTACCCAATTTGTAACCACAAATGCAATTTGCAGATACAAGTCTGAGTTATGTGTGCACACAAAAACTTTAAAATAGAAAATTTTAGTCAAAATTTTTGGATCCCAGGTTAAACATTTGACCCTTAGTGCTAGATATGCTGAACAAACAGGCCAATCTTTAATTTTGTGTTCTTTATTTTTTTAAAGTAATGTTTAGTACAATGTAAAATGTTTACCACAAAAGGGAAACAAATGTATTGGCTATCAAGATACAGACTCTGCATTCATAAGGCCAACCACGAACTGATGAAGGGTTAGGAAGAAATTTTCCTGTGGACATAAACTGTCCATGATAGAAGAAAAGGAGTACTTGTGGCACCTTAGAGACTAACCAATTTATTTGAGCATAAGCTTTCATGAACTACAGCTCACTTCATCGGATGCCGATGAAGTGAGCTGTAGCTCATGAACGCTTATGCTCAAATAAATTGGTTAGTCTCTAAGGTGCCACAAGTACTCCTTTTCTTTTTGTGAATACAGACTAACACGGCTGTTACTCTGAAACCTGTCCATGATAGGGCCTTCCTGCACCTTCCACTGAAATATCTGGTAATGGTCACTATTGAGAAAAAGATTCTGAACTAGATGAACTTGTTGTCTCTTGTGCTGTGGCTATTCTTATGTTCTATGAACTATTCCTAAACTCAGTATTTAGAACTTTTAGAGAATTTTCTATAAAAAAAAAAATCTAATTTATCTGCTGAGTTTTTTTGGTGGGTGTAAAGTGTGGTAGAATTTTAATAAGGGTAAAATTAGTCTTCTATATAAGAAGTTCGGTTAATTATAACAGATATGTTAATGACTGAATGAGTATTGTACTTAAGAAGGAAATAAAGGAAGAAAAAAAGAAAGGTAGAAAAGAAAAACAGGCTGATATGAAGGAAACCCACCTATACAATCCCTTTGCAACTGCTGTAATTTTTTGAAATGTGTTGTTTTATTAAGTCCTAATAGCTTCAGTGGAATTAAAGGGACTGAATTAAGTGGGGATTACTCATATGCTTAAAAGATAAGCATATCTTTAAATCCATCCCAGCAAAGCACATGCTTATAATCAGATGCTTAAAGATCAGCATGTGCGTTGCTGGATTGGAGCCAGAGAGACGCTTCATGCTACTTACAGTGTATATTTACACCACTATAAGTGAGTCCTAAGTGAGTACTAATGCATGTGAAATGCAGCTCTTCACAACGGGGTTTAAAATCCTTCTTCCATTCACAAGAGATGGGGAAGAAAAAGTATTGTTTTCTCCCCCCCGCCCACCCCACAGCTTTCTCCTCAACCCCCCTGCCCTCCCAAGGAAGAAGGGGTAGAGGAAACTGACTTCCAAGCCTGTTGCATTGGTTCCCCACACATTTTATGTGGCCTAAGTGACTAATCCCAGGCTTTTGGTCTGAGTTTCAATCAGGTTTTGGGAAGATTTCTCAGGCACTCTGGACTATTTCAGAAAGCTTTTTATTTTAATGGTGCTATGGGCAATAGCACTATGAAAATACTATTGAACAGAATTCCAAAAAAGGAAGCCATTCCAGCCAGGTTGCGTAAGGAGCTAGCTATAGATGTCTTGAGCCCTATTAACTGAGCTGATTGACTTCAAGTAGGTTATATCTCATCTTTCCATTTAAACTTTTCAAAAATGCATGCCAATTTTCTTTTCATGTGTGGCCTGGGGTCGGCATATGGCAGCAGAGATGAAAATGTTAGCATTTTCAATGTCCCATTGTAGGCAGCTTTGGCATATGGCCATATGCATGTACAGGAGTAGCACATTACTTACTGATTAAAGGGACTAAGGTTTGTCACATTAATTAGATTCTATTCAGAGCGATTTCAGTGTAGTCACAGTGTATAAAATAACAACAAGATACCGTAAGAGTAACATGGCGATCATATAGCTGTTACGGGAATTGTGTGTCACAGTTGCTAAGTTGTAAGCTTACGTAACTTATCTGCAGAGTTACATACTTGTGTGGAATGAATGAAAAGGAATAGAGTCTAGTACCTATTGCACAGGACGAGGAGTCAGGACAGCTGGATTTTGTTCTCATCTCCGCTATGTTTGCTCTGTGACACTGGGTAAGTCACTTCACCTTTGTGTGCCGCAGTGTCCCTATGTGCAATATGGAGATAATATCTGCCTGACAGGGTTGTTGTGAGACTTAATTCATTACTGTTTGTAAAGTGTTTTGAGAGCCTCTGATGGAAGGCATCATACAGGTGTAAAATAGATTATCTAGAGCCACCTGTACTAATTTTTCCTTAAAAAAGATGTGTACTGAATATAAACACAATAAAAATAATCAATTTCAGGGCCAAATTGTGGTCACCCCTTACATAAGTGCACAGACGGGGAGAAAGTAGAGACTCTCTCCCCATGCCCCCTGCACAGGGGCATACCACTGTTACAGTCCTTATGCATCCGACTAGACACCCCCACCCCAAATGTGATAATGGGCCGAGACCTAACCTGGCTTCCCACTCAGGACTAGCAGAAGGGCACACAGGCAGCCCACCCTTAGGAGATGGAGAAGTGACTGTACTCATTGTGTGTGCCTGAGAGATCAGGGAGGTATTGCCGCTTTCAAAGCACGAGGCCTCCCACAGTACCAATGGGGTGGGGCATCCCCGCTCTGCTCCCAAGGCTGTAGTTAAACTCAGTCTGAAAGGTTCAGAGTCAGGCACGCAGTCTGCTAGCAGTCCTCTTTTAAATTGTTTTCTACCTCCAAGGCAAGCTCCTTATACTGCCGGCCAGGCCCTTCTCAACTCTGTGTGATTTACTGTCCACGCAGAAGCCCATGACTGTGATTCATCCCCACAGTCTTTAAGAACTGGAGGCTATTTTCTGTGTCTATATTTACACTGAAAACTTCTCTGTTGTTTATATGTCCCCTCACAGCCGCCAGACTGTTTATTAAGGCATCAAATAACGTCCTCGCTATCAGTGATGTCCTCCAGGGTGGTGGTACTCTACGCTTACCACACAGATCAGACTGTGCCCCAGACTGACTGAACTGTCAAATAAGACCACGGTCAGAATGATTTCAGATCCCTTAGGGAGACATCACCTATCCCAAAGTATGCTCTACACTCCTAAACATCCAGTAAATATTTTGAGAAATGCTGTATTGTGTGGCTGCTTGGTTTCTTTAACCCTTTTAAAAAGGCAATTTGGTGGATTAAATGCAGATTTCACTGCATGTGAAAAATGAATACACTGTGCAAGTTTCTTTTTCTGTAGTTGTTAACAAGTGAAAGGATACAGAAGGCAGATAAACTGAGGGCCCCAAAATGAGATGGGGTGGCATTGTGCTAAGCTTTACATGATTCATAAATCTAGTAGTTACTACTTTGTAAAGCTTATGTAATGCACTGGGATGTGTCTGTTCGCGCACGCGCTTGTGCATGACAGGTACTCCTCTGTGTCGGATCCACAAAGTTTGTGAGTCCATTACAGCCCCAGCTAGAGAGCATTGCTTTCCCCCTCATGCCGTAGCAGCCCATGATTTTAGCTATGGAGTTCCCAAGTTCAATCCAAAGTGTGCTTGTCAACATGATAGCCTTCACATTTCAATCTAAATAGACAAAACACACTAAGTGGGAACAAGGAAGAATAATCCACGCTTATCCAAATGGGAAACTGAGGCATAGGAGAGTGAGGGACTTCCTCCAAATTGCACCAAAGTCTGCGGCAGAGCACACTGGAATTCAGACAGAGGAGAGAGTCTATTACAAACCCCAAAACCCTGGTGTCACTTAAGATGGTGGCTGCCAGACTACTTTCTTTTCTACATAGGTTGTGTGGAAAGAGTGTTTCAGTCTCCAAACCTGCCAGAAGAGCCACAAGAGTGATCCAGTAGATATAGTGTACTTGGAGATTCAGAAAGCCTTTGACAGGGTCCCTCACCAACGGCTCTTAAGTAGACTAGTATCATCACGCTGTCTCAAATGGCCCATCTTGATTATCACTACAAAAGTTTTTTTTCTCCGGCTGATAATAGCTCATCTTAATTAATTAGCCTCTTAGAGTTGGTATGGCAACTTCCACCTTTTCATGTTCTCTGTATGTATATATATCGTCTTACTATATGTTCCATTCTATGCATCTGATGAAGTGGGCTGTAGCCCATGAAAGCTTATGCTCAAATAAATTTGTTAGTCTCTAAGGTGCCACAAAGTACTCCTGTTCTTTTTATGGAATAAGAGGGAAGTTCCTCTCATGGATCAGTAACTGGTTAAAAGAAAGGAAACAAAGGGTAGTAATGGATGGTCAGTTCTCTCAGTGGAGAAAGGTAAATAGCAGGGTCCCCTGGGGATCTGTACTGGCAACAGTGCTGTTCAATATATTGATAAATGATTTGGAGAAAGGGGTAAACAGTGAGGTGACAAAGTTTGCAGATACAAAATTACTTAATAGGTAAGTCCAACACTGACTGCAAAGAGTTACAAAGAGATCACACTAAACTGAATGATTGGGTGACAAAATGTCATCTGAAATTCAGTGTTGCAAATGGAAAGTAATGCACATTGGAAAGTATAATGCCAACTATGCTTACAAAATGATGGGGTCTAAATTAGCTGTTACTACTCTAGAAAGAGATGTTGGAGTCATTGTTGATAGTTCCCTGAAAACATCCGGTGTGCAGCAGCAGTCAAAAAAACTAACAAAATATTAGGAACCATTAGGAAAGGGATAGATAATAAAACAGAAAATATCATAATGCCACTATATAAATCCATGGTATGGCCACTCCTTGAATATGACATGGAGTTCTGGTCACCTCATCTCAAATAAGATATTATATATATATGAATTGGAAAAGTTGCAGAGAAGGGCAGCAAAAAATGATTAGGGATATGGAACAGCTTCCACAGCAGGAGAGTTTAAAAGCACTGCGACTTTTCAGTTTAGGAAAGAGACGACTAAGGGGAGACATGATAGATTAGATCTATAAAATCATGAATGGTATGGAGAAAGTGAATAGAGAAAATGTTATTTACCCCATCACATAATACAAGAACTAGGGGTCATCCGATGAAATTAATAGGCAGCAGAATTAAAAGAAACAAAAAAGAAAGTACTTCTTCGCACAATGCACAGTCAACCCGTGGAACTCATTGGCATGGGATGTTATGAAGGCCAAAAGTATAACAGGGTTCAATAAAGAAATAGATAAATTCCTGGAGGACAGGTCCATCAACTGCTATTAGCTAATATGGTCAGGGACGCAACCCCATGCTCTGGGTATTGCTGAACTCTGATCACTGGAAGTTGGGACTGGGCAATAGATGGATCACTCAATAATTGTCCTGTTCTGTTTATTCCCTCTGAAGCATTGTGTACCAACCATTGTCAGACACAAGATACTGGGCTAGATGGACCATTGGTCTGACCCAGTATGGCCACTCTTATGTTCATAAGAATGATCAGTGGATTAGAAATCGTGCCTTATAGTGATGGACTCAAGGTGCTGAATCTATTTAGCTTATCAAAGAGAAGATTAAGGGGAACTTGATCATAATCAATATACCTAGATGGGGAACAGAAATTTGTTCAGAGGGCTCTTCAGTCTAGCAGACAGAGGTATAACAAGATTCAGTGACTGGAAGCTCACACTAGACAAATTCAGATTAGAAATAAGGCATACATTTTTAACACTGGTTTCAGAGTAGCAGCCGTCTTAGCCTGTATCTGCAAAAAGAAAAGGAGTATTGTGGAGTATTGTGGTATTAAGGAGTACACCTTAGAGAGTAACAAATTTGTTCATCTGTAAGGGGCCACAATACTCCTTTTATTTTTAACACTGAGGGTAATTAACCGTTGGAACAATTTACCAAGTATTGTGATGGAATCTCCATCCTTGCAAATATTTAAATCAAGATTGGATGTTATTCTAGAAGACATACTCTAGTTAAAACAGGAATTAATTCAGAGAAGCCCTATGGCCTATGTTAAACAGGAAGTAAGACTAGGATGATCACAATAGTACCTTACAACCTATGTATAAATTCGCAGAAATATTTTAATGATCATCATCTTTGTGGACCTTTTAAAAAATGACTTTTCTTAATTTGGAAAAATTTCGCTGAGTCTGGAAATTGTTACCATTAGGAGGTAATCTGGTGGATGAATTGGTTTATTGGTGTGACACTGGCAGACCAGCTAACCGGTGTATAACACAAAACAATTTAACAAGAGGCATTGCAATTGTAGTCAACACAAACCTGTCACTTATGTATGGTTATCAACAAAATGTTAATTAGGCTATCAACCCCCAACTCATTCACTTTGTATTGATAAGACTCAACCAATAGCTGCTAATTGTATTTGTCTGTGTTTACCTGTATCTTTCAGAGTAGCAGCTGTGTTAGTCTGTATTCGCAAAAAGAAAAGGAGTACTTGTGGCACCTTAGAGACTAACCACTTTATTTGAGCATAAGCTTTAGTGAGCTACAGCTCACTTCATCGGAAGCTTATGCTCAAATAAATTGGTTAGTCTCTAAGGTGCCACAAGTACTCCTTTTCTTTTTACCTGTATCTTGTTAGAAGTTTACTAATGTAAACCAATTAGCTTTTAGATGCTAATTCCCTTTCATGTCTTAATTGCCTTATGTTATGTATGTGTCTGTGTTCAGTTAACCTTAAGATGAAAAATGTGAGATTCTGTGGAAAACTAACAATATTATTATCTACATTATCTTAACTGTCTCTTGTTATAATGGAGGACTGATTAATTGCCTTATGTAAATAAGTATAATTAGTTTACCTGTATATGCATAGGAAAGAGAGGATTACCTTCAAAGCAAAAGGTCCATAAGCTATCTGCATTGCCTATTCTTCCTCAGAGGAAAGCCCTGCTGTGACGATTTCTGTGAGGCAGCTTATCAGAGTGTTACAGAAGCGAAACCTTGGGCCTGATCCTTTATCCCAGATCTGCTTAAAATTTAACAGGAAAGGTCTAAGCCACAGGACAGAGATCTCCAGGTAGTTACTTAGATTACCCTGGAATTCTCAAGGAAAAACTCTAACAGGCCCTGCCCCTGAACGGTCTATTGGACTATAACCCTTTGAATTGATTCCAGAGAGACTTTTCCAAACCAGCAGATAGAACATCACTGCTCTGATCCTGATCTATGAACACTGACAATCACTTGTATGTATATGATTCCTTAACCATTAATTACCCTCTTTTTATTTTCTTAATAAATCTTAGATTTAGTTATTAAGGATTGGCTCTATGCGTGTATTTGGGAGAGATCTGAGATTCATATTGACCTGAGGGTGTCTGATCCTTTGGGATTGGTACAACTTTAAGTATGGTGAATAGGATTTTCAGTAACCCCTCACTATATTAGACTTGATTGTCTAGATGGGAGCTAAGGGCTGGAATGCCTAAAGGGGACTGTGTTTGGCTTCCTGTTAATCAGTGGGGTGCAACAGAAGCTCTTTTGTTACTGGCTCATTGAATCTAATTATAGAACAAACCAGCACTTGGGGGATTCTCTGCACTATTTCTTGCAGCCTGCCTTGAATGTGGCATTCTCAGTGTGGCCCATCCAGGCACCCAGTCACAACTGGTTTCTAATTTTAGGAAATATTATTGTGCTGCTATCATCACTGTAACTAGTAAAATCAATGTCTCTGAATTAATATGAAGAATTATATTGAAACATTGGAAACAGTAATTTATGATCTTTTGAGTCAAAAGCCGAATGCAAGATTTAGCACACAAGGAGGGCATCCTCCACAGTACTAAAATAATTTCATTTGCTGAAAATTTCAAGAACAGAAAGCAAGTGCCACTTTCTGTGCCTGTAATTTTAAAAAAAAATTAATAAAGATTAGAACATTCACATTTTTTCTTGTCTCCTGATCTCCTTAATGACTGACTGTGCAGCCAATGAACAACTACGTGCACTTTTACAAGTGTCTCCTTGTTCCCTGGTGTGGCTGCCAGGCTGTTCCACGTAGCCCTGGCACCATCTCAGAAAGGCTATGTACATGTAACAGTCACCTTTTAGTGACTAGCACACCAGGAGGATCACCCATTTATGGAACCAATATGGGATCTAATAAGGACCAGTGACCTGGAATAGTGTGATTGGTGCACTGCATTCATGAGTGTTTTAACTGTCACTTGTGTATGTTGACAGCCTCTCCCTGTCCTGTTTTCCTGCTTCAAATACTATCCATCCAATGCCATCCACAGGGGAGGGATGACTGCTGGCTGTTTATTAGTGTAACGCTGACAGACCCTGGTCATCGGGATCGAACCTGGGACCTTTGAAGCTTAGTGCATGACCCTCTACCACATGAGCTAAAAGCCAACTGGCTGTTAGCTAAGGCTGTAGAGCAGACTCATTTTATCTCTCTCTTTTTAAGTGGTCTCGGTGCCAATAGATGGGACAGAACACCACACCCTGAAGGTTTGTGGGTTACATTAGCATAAACAGAGGCAAACAGCACAGTGGCAGCAGCAAACAGCTGAAGTCTGTTTAAAGTTCATTAATGTAAAAATGACCCTTGACGAATGGAAACACAAGGAAATCTCCCAAAGTCTCCAACCCTCCTGCTATAGCAAACAACTTCTGAAGTGAAGTTGTTTTCACACAGAACCTCACCAGTCTCTCGAGGCTTAATATAGTACGCTGGCATGAAGCAGAGAGGTCAGCGATACTCTGGAGAGGACTTTGATTAACTTTGTGACAATGGAAAGTGAAAGAGCAATGGTATCCTGCCTGAGCTCTTTAAATGTCGGTTAAGTTTAATTATTGACTTCCTTTTCCCTGCACTTCTTTAAAATAGAGAATTTACTAATACTATATCCAGGATACCAGACTAACCAAAAGAAAAAAAAAATCACATCTACACACAATAAATGAGAAAACCAGAAAGAGAAAATCAATATTATACTTTGTAAAGCTCTTTGAGGTCCTTGGATGGAAGATGTTATTTGACCACAAACATTTATGTTCTAGTAATACCCAGTGACTTAACACCCATGTAAGGCAGGAATTTTACTCGTAAGGAAGTTGACAAGATGTTAAGCAATTGTCCAAAGGTGAAAAGAGTGCATATCGCTGGTGGGTATAGAATTCTGACTTCCAGTCATGTACGTTAGACAATTTTTCCATTCATGACATTAGATTCGGGGAGGGGGGATCTTTCTTTGAAGACATGCAATGTTATAATTTTAGCTATTGAGCACCAAGCTAAGAAATATGTATCAGTGAGAACCAACACTGAGAATTATACAAAGTCAGTCTAAGTCTAGGATACACAACTAAATACACTTAAAACTACCTTCACTAAACGATGACACTCCCCCAATAGAAGTAGACTGCATCATAGAATGGGCCACCCAGATACCCTGAGAGAACCTGCTTCAATACAGGGGGGAAAAAAAACCCCTATTGACCGCACACCCCTACTCGTCACCTACCACCTCACACTGGAACCCATATGTGGTATCATCAAACAATTACAGTGCATACTTGATGCGTATCCACATCCAGAATGAAATCTTTCATAAACCACCACTTCTGGTCTTCAAACAACCTGCCAAATTCATCATCAGAAATAAGCTCCCTGGAGACCCGAACACACCAACTCTAAGTGGCACCAGACCTGCCAGAACAACAGGTGCAAAACCTGCAGACATACCTCCACTGCTATGGATTATCAACATCCCCCACAACACACCTTTCAAGATCCAAGCCTACATATACCTATCACAACATGTGGTGTACCTCATCCAGTGTATCAAATGCCCCAACACAACTATGTGGGTGAAATGAGACAGTCACTATGCTCTCAAATGAATTCACATTGAAAAATGATAAAAGACAAAAACATCCTGTCACCCGTGGGTGAAGACTTTTCTCAGCCCTCATCTTCAAAGGAAACCTTCAAAAGGTGAGCCTGGGAACTTAAATTCCGACCTCTGCTAGACACTAAAAATCATTGACTTAAAGACACTGGTTTTATGACTCATTACAACAGTTTGTAACACATTCTACTGCCTGTTAACCTTTAATTACCCCTTTCATTTTAAGTGGTCTCCTATAGCACATGTGAACCCCTTATGCTTAACAATCTGACCCAACTTGTTATTTAGCTTAGACATTCCAATTACGTTCCCCAGATCTGAAGAGCTCTGTGGAGCTCAAAATTTTGCCCTTTCCACCAACAGAAGTTGGTCCAATCACCTCAGCCACCTTGTCTCTAGTATGATGCAGAACAGATTGTGATGCAGCTTTCAGAACAAAGCAGCATAAATTTGGAGAAACTGAGGATTTAGCGAGTTACTGGCTGGTTATTAGCTACCAATATTGTTTCTTAAAATTACTTATAGAAGTCCAAGACAAAAATGGTTTATTTATGAATCTACAAACCAACTGCAACTGGAAATTACTTCACGGACTGAAAAATCTTATGGATAGTTAAAAACATACATATAGCTGAAGAATATAAAATAAAAAGGAGCGACTATGAAATAACCTGCCAACTTTGTCCTCAGGAAATAGCTGTGGAATGTGTATCCCTACTGATTACGTGTATAATCGCTCCAAAAGCCATGTTCTATATCAAACAAAGCTGAACAGGACAACCTTGTTTTCTTTTTTCTTTTGCAAACAGCTTCTAATTAAGCACTTTTGGAATGATGCACGTCTGTTTTTACAAAGGAGGAAAAAAAATCAAGACCTGATTTATAGAAGTAAGACATACGCACTGCTACATGAAATATGGCCAATACACACATACAATAAGCTTTATTAAAAACCAGACATTTTCTTTACCATGGCATCTACCTGTGCCAAAGTCTTTTTGGTATTCTCTACACCTGTAGAGTCAGAAATACTGCAGTACACAGTGAATTTACCTACTGTGTCTATCAAATGGGATCCAACTTATTGTATAAACCCAAACTATAAAAATACGGTACACAAACATTTCAACTATTACTGCTAAATAATAAACAGATATTAAGCACAGCTGAGGTGAACACTGAGACATATTGACATGGAACAAAACAAACCATCAACTGAGCTGAAGGAGGTCCTCTGATTGGGATGAAGTCAAATTGTTTGAAGCCAAGAGCCAAGAACTGTATTCTAATCCCAGCTATGACACAGACACCCCTTTGTAACCTCAGCCAACTCATTTAGATAAGTCAAGCCAGTACTTCACTGAAATAAAAGGGAGATAACAGTACAGAATTTACCTACCTCAGGAGATGTGGGTGTGTTGTGAGGCATAAATTATTCTTTGAAGATTAAACATTACATAATACTAACTACTTAATCACAGTGACCTGAAAGACCTCATTCATTGCAGACATCATTGATTACTATTCAATGCTTTGAGTAGAGCTGTGCAGAAGACAGAAGTTTCATTTCATTAAGGACTTTATCATTTCAAAATGTGGCTCCATTTCAAATCAGAACAAAACCCTCAAATTTAAAATTTATCTAAGGGAAAATTCTGAAAAAAATTCATTTTGAATTGATCAAAACGTTTTGTTTTGATTTAGATATTTTATTTTATAACTCAATTTCAAAAATTTCAAAACAAAAAGCATTTCAAAACCAGAGATCAAAGTGTTCCCTTCCAAAAATGTCAAAAAATAGGATGTTTCAATGGTGTTCGACCTTTTTCCCTTTTTGACTCCAAAATGAAATTTTGGCAAAAACAGGATTCTGTGAAGCAGCGTGATTTAGCCAGAATTTCATTTTCCATCAGAAAATGGTTCTGTTAAAGTTTTCCCAACCAGCTCTACTTTTGAGGTGCTCATGATTTGCTCTCTCCCACAAAGCAGAACCCTGATGGCACACAGCGTTGAATACTGCTGTTCAGCTCTGTATGCCAGGTCACATTTTGAAAGCGGTACTTCTGAATAGATGCAGAAGCTTGAAAACATCTCCTATTGGTATGGATTTCTAGAAAATAACTGATCAAATATTCATCAATGAAAGCATATCCAAACTCCTTTAAAATCCTTTCGCTGTTCTCTGCTGATTGCTACTGGAAAATCAAAAGCTTCAGAAATTAGTCAATTAACAGATCTGTTGCTCTGTTCCAAAAGGATGCTGGCCAAATGAAACCAGTTGAAGATTTTCAACTGGATTGTTCTTAGGGTTGGCAGTTTAAGGACAGCGGAGAAGGTGTTTAAAAAACAGGTAACATTCTTCCTGTCCTTGGCACTAGAACTGAGTTAAAGCAAGAAAATCAAAATAAAAGAATTCTGCATGTAATTAAAAGCTTCTACTCACAATTGGCCATCCTGCTGCCTACACAGCAGAGTCTTTTATGCTGATATATATGAGGATGTCCCTGTGACTATCCAGAGCCTGTACTGAACTGCCACAGCTGGAAGCAGCACAACAATGAAGCTGATTTGACAAAGGGATAATTTTGATTGATTGTTTTGTTTTGGATGAGTGACATTCCTCTCACAATTACCAATCCCATGGGAGAGAGGTAAGTAGTGGGGTCCCCCAAGGATCTGTACTGGGCCTTGTGCTGTTCAGCATATTCATAAATGATCTGGAAAAAGGAGTGAATAATGTGGTGGCAAAATTTGCAGACAATACAAAATCACTCAAGTTGGTTAAGTCCAAAGTTGGCTGTGAAGAGTTACAAAAAGATCTCACAAAACTGGGTGACTGGGCAACAAAATGGCAATATTGCCAAGTACAAAGTAATGCACATTGGAAAATAAAATCCCAACTATACATACAAATTGATGGGTTTTAAACTAGCTGTTACCACTCAAGAAAGCTATTAGACTCACTGTGAACAGTTCTCTGAAAACATCCACTCAATGTGTAGTGGCAGTCAAAAAAGCGAACAGAATGTTAGGATATCATTACGAAAGGGACAGATAAGACAGAAAATATCATACTGCCACTTTATAAATCCATGGTACGCCCACACCTTTAATACTGTGTGCAGTTCTGCTCTCCCCTCCCAGAAAATATATATTAGATTGGATAAGGTGACCAATGCCAAATTAAAAATGAAAAAGAAAAACCACTACCCATGCCACCCAAGGAATAGTAATTTCTATTTGTAATGGCTTTGCTTTCAAATGTTAACAAATAGTTCTAGCAATACTCATTTTCTGCATTTAAAAAAACCACACACATTTGAACATTGTATTTATTCTGTTCATGCTTTGATAGTAATATAAAATTAATTGACAAATGAATAGAGGAGCCAAAAATCCATTAATATTAAGTAGTGGTATTATTTACATGACAGTTTTTTCTAAATATAGAAATTCTGTAATTATTCTAATGATTATTTGCTCACATTTCAAAGCAGATGAATAAAATGGGAGTCCTAATCCTTCTTAAATTTAAGAACAACAAAAGAATTTGTTCTTTGCGTCTTTGGAAAAACTGACGCAGAGCAGCTTGGGAACATGTGGCGACAATGGCAGAGGCTCTGATGTTTGTGGAAAAAAATGAAGCAGTGCCAGGCCAGTAGGAGCCCTCAAATGTCATATCTTTAGAAATAGTATTATTAATGCCTAGCTCTTCTATAGTGCTTTTTATTGTTAAATCTCAAAGCACTTTGCAAAGGTGGTCAATATCTCCATTTTACAGATGGGGAAGACTGAGGCACAAAGCAAGGAAATGACTTGCCCAAAATCATGTAGCTGGCCTGGGACAGGAGACAGAGACAGGAATGTAACCCATGTTTCCTGGGTCCCAGTCCAGTGTTCTACCCACTAGGCCGCACTGCTTCCCACGGTGTGTAATGTTGTAATGTTTTAAGTTACATAATACCTTACATTATATTAGAACTATCTATGAGCTAAGTTCTGCAACCCTCACTTATGCTGAGTAGTGCCATTAAAATAAATTGGATTAGTTGTGTAGTAAGGTGGTATACAATATAACTCAAAGAGGCAGAAGTGGGCAATATGAGCTACATGTAACCTCCAAAAAGATCTGCAGAGTATCTCTAATTGCCAAACAGAGAAGATCTATGCATTCTACTGTAATTGCAGGTATTAACTGCTTGTTATAATGGACCAGTTTCTGTACATTCTGCTGATTTCCAGAAAATGCTAAAGCACAGCGGAACACATTGGTGAACAGAAGAGAGAGGAGACCCTAACCACGTGTTCTTCTGAGTGGCTCTTTCCTCATCTCCCTTCCCCAATAGCCTATAGAACTATGGTATTCTGAGGACCCTTATGCAGATTATAATTGCAGCCTTGATTCAGAATTAAAAACCCCATAATAGAATGCTTTCTGAGACCTTGCCTCTCTTGTCGACTAAGTGGCTAAAATTGCACACATTAATTTGACAGATGTAACCTGGTTTGCATGCTCAGATACCACTGACACATGCAAATTTGTTCTTTGGCAAGTCCAAGTTTAGAGGCCATTTTGGAAAATTTGGCCCTAAATAGCCATATTTAATCAGGCAATTACAGCAGCACTCAGATCTCCCATGTGTGAAAGCCAGATGTTAAAGTGGCCAGATTTTCGCTACCTAAGCAAGATTTAACCAGATCACTGAAATACCAATCTGTCTTCTGAGGAAGTTGAGTATCTCTGTTGCTCACCTTTATGTGGCTAAACTTTTTCCTAAACAAGATATTTTGTACTTGTGAAATGTTTTAGATCCTATCATTTTGTGCTTAGGAAAAAATGATAATTTATTCTTCCATACAAAAAGCTAAATTGGTATAGTTATAACAACAGTTATAATTAATATTTTTTTAATTCAAACAGCTCATACCCACAAATCTTCCTATACAAATCAATTGCACAAATTCATCCCTGATGTGAATAGGCACACTTTCTAGGGCTGAGTTTGAGTTTCAATGTTAATCACCCAGCTACATAAAAATCCAGTGCAAAGTTAGAACTTTGACATTAATTATTTTGCCAGCGTAAGTATATTTCTGGACACCATCAAATGGTTAATTGCTTGGCTGCTGCTGCACTAAGCAAGACCAAATCCACACACTGTTTATGCCTTTCTACATGCCTGTAGTTATAACCTGACATAATACTAAATTACAGAAAAAAGTGTCAAAACACCACAGTAATACCGAAACACATAGGAGATAGGAAGGAAGGCATAAGGAGCGAGAAAAGACAGGGGATAAACCAACAGCAAGGAGTTAGAGAATGCACTTTGAACTCTTAACACTTAAATCTACCTGCAACCACAATTTTATCAAATTGAAGTACTGATTATGATATATTGCTTCTTTTATTAGGAGGCTTTTTTTTTTTTTTTTTTTAACATTTCTTGTTAGAAGCATTTACAAGACACTGATGCATGATATCCCATATATGGAAAGGTGTATTGCTTTTAGATTTAGAAAAATAGTCACCACTTGATTTAAAAAAATAGATGCTTTATACCAGTTTTGCTAACAAAAATAAACAGGGTTTCAGTTGAAAACACTATACAATTTTTAGTTATCAATTCTGGGAATTTGCATTTCTTAATTTAGCCAGCAGGGGGAGCCCATACTACTCTGTAAATGAAAAAAACAAATTACAAAGAACTATTAAAGCTACAATTGTTTTTAAAAAGGATAGGAGAATTCAAACATGCATTTTTGCATTCATAATGGCATTTTCCAGCATAAATTAATCTTAGTTTTCATGAAATATTTAACTAAAAGTGTGATGTTGGAATGATTAAATAGGTGCAAACAAAAGTCTAGGAGTCTGGTAACAGAGCAATACCCCAAACTCTCCATCAAGGTTAGTTTTGTAGTGGCCCTATTTGCAGTTTGGCTTTGACTATGACTCTCCATACAAGAATAAAGCGCTTAGGAAGCAATTAAATCACAGATTAGCTTGAGAGGCTGAATGACAATCAGCCCTATTATTTTTTCCAAAAGTAATGTCAGGACTCTAGTATTTGGCTGGGTTTATCTTCTCTGCTGCCTTTTTTTCCAGCATGCTTGCCTTAAATGTCAATCCCAATTAGGCAAAAATGGCCTTGTTAAAACCATTTTAATCCTTGCGAAACAGAACTGAATTCTGTGGTTAGCTGCTTTAAACTGTGAATTGGAATGCAAGTGAAGCAGATGTAAGTTATTTTCCTGTAATATTTGCCTGCAGAGACTAGACAGAAATGTATATCTTCTGAATTTTCATGTATTCATTCTTCAGTTATAGATGAGTTCCTACAGTACTGAGAACTATGTAAGAGAATCAGGAAGTAATTTAAAGAATATTTCATTATTATCTATAGGTAGGGAGAAAAAACTTGAAATATGATGTATACAATATGTATATCTATATGTCTGCTAAAATATACATATCTACTTGTCAGTGTTTTAAACAAGTATATTTTTATTTTTACTTTCCTTTATTTACATTTCTGTCATTTTTTTGCCATTTTTCATTTTGCAAACAATAATTCTACCCATAATTCCTAAACCAGTCTCAGTTTGGAATGAAGCTAAAGTTAAACATGACTCATGGGAATCAGATGGCTTAGGAAACTGAGTACTTACAACTCTAGGATGCTAGCGTAAAAATAGTTCTGCACATTAATGGAAGTAGGTTATTTTTATTTTTACTTTCTTCTGGCTATTTGGTGACATATAGGATATGTTAGTGGTCTCAGTCCAGAGCCTACTGGACAAGTACCTTTGTAACATGATTGGCAGCCTAGTTAAAAATCTCATTTTGTCCAAGGAGACAATGGTCTCAAAAGAAGCCATTAAGAATTTAGCATTTGCCAACTGTCACTAGATAGTTACCATAGATTTATCTGATTAACTCAACCCTAGAGATCATCTTTCCAAGTCGGAGGACAATGTGGAGAAGCCTAAAACACCACAATATATCTGTTCCATGGATAAAGAAAAGTTTTCCATATGCAGCACCTTTCACCTTTACACCAGATCCAGTAACAGTTTCACAGCATTCAGATCTAAATGCAAAATTCACCTCTTCAATAAGCTCCTCCCTTACTAGTGATATTCCCCCATCACCAGTTCATGAAAGAAAGGATGGGGAAAGGGGAAGAAAAGCAGCACCATGACAAGGATGAAGAGAAAAAAAATTAACTTGACAGACTAGACCCCTGGGTCAAGTACAATGCTACTTTTAATTGTACTCCTGTACCCAGATACCACAGTGGCCAGTCAGTATCTTAGACATAGTATTTGGAGGGTTGTGCATGTATGATGTAGTCATACCATAGGATAATACTCCTTCCATTCCACAAGAGGATGTTAAATTAGACCTTTTAAAATTAGCAGGTCCTGATAATTTGCATCCAAGGGTTTTAAAATAGCTGGCTGAGGAGCTCATTGGACCATTAATGATGATTTTCAATAAGTCTTGGAACACTTGGGAAGTTCCAGAAGACTGAAGAAAGCTGATGTTGTGCCAATATTTAAAAAGTGTAAATGGGATGACCTGGATAATTATAGGCCTCTCACTCTGACATCAATCCCAGGCAAGATAATGGAGTGGCTGATTCTGGAACTCAATTAATAAAGAACTAAAGGAGACTCATATAATGCAAATCAACATGGGTTTACGAAAAATAGACCCTGTCAAATTAACTTTATTTTTTTTGGTTGAGATTACACATTTGGTTGATAAAAGTAATAGTGTTGATGAAATATACTTAGATTTCTTTAAGGCATTTGGCTTGGTACCACATGACATTTTGGTTGAAAAGCTAGAACAATACAAAATTAACAATGAACACCTGAAATAGACTAAAAACTGGCTACATGATAGCTCTCAAAATCTAATTGTAAACTGGGAATCATTCTATGGCTTGTGCTACACAGGAGATCAGACTTGAAACTAGGTGATCACAGTAGTTCCTTCTGGCCTTGGAATCTATGAAAGATTGTGGATGCAAATGTGGAGGAACATCAATCATGATAGCAGACTTGGCTCATGAGAGGGAGATGCAACCCAAACTGTGCTTTACAAAAAAAATTAATTAAAATTCCTAGTATTGAAAGGAACAGTATCTACTAGAAAACATACCTGTCTGAAACATTTTTAACCTACTGGTGTTACAAGTAACACCAAAGATGATTCTGCATGAAGAAATACGGATTTCTCTATCTCTGATCTCAATTTATATTTTGTGCATTTGACAGCATTTTGCATATAGCTAGTCTCACCAATTCTCCTGTATAGTCTGTTAGTCATTGTCCCTGTTCGTGTGGGGCTTTCATATAGCCACAGAGGAGAGAAAAATGTTTAAAAACAGGAAAATATGACTGCCATACCACAAAAATGGGCAGGTGTAGAACCCAAAATTACTTTTAATTTTATTCTTAAACTGACTATATTTAAAATTGGCTCTCTCCCTTTCAACAAATGATTTCCAGCTTATACAGACTAAAGTCTAGCTAGCTAATTATCTTGGGCATTTGCAATATGTCCCTAACCACAGATCGGACTGTCCCTAATGGCAACATGCAAAGGAAACTATTTGCAAATTTCACCTCTTCCACATGTAAGGTTGGCTTGCAGCCATCATTTGTTTCTTGACTACTGTCCTACCATACCTGGGACCCCATGTAAGACACTCCAAAGATCCAGAATCCACAAATGAGCAAGAGAGAGGATTGGGTGGGTGAGATATAAGGAACAGAAAGCCTCAGTTTGGCTTCACTACCAGCTTTAGGTTCATTTAACTTTTAAGTTTTGCCTGGATTCAGCCTCATGACAAAAATCTAATTTTGTGTGCTTTCCATCCATAACCATGAACTAATCTAGATTCACTGCAATGATGCTGCCAAGGTTACGAAGCCTCTGAAAATGTGGTCCAAGGTTAGGATTTATAATGAAATTCTAAAATCAAAAGTATTTTTGAAATGGTTTTGGCTTTTATTATGAATGTTTTCGATAACTAGTGTTAAAGTGAAGTCTAAAATGTAAAGCACTGCAAATCTGTGGATAGCCACTTTATATCCACGGACCATGTTTGCAGATCACAGATTGGATGCAATCTGGACGTGATTCAACACTACATTATTCCAGTTTCACATCCATGTAAATCCACTGAAAGCAATAGAGTTCCACTGACTTAATTATGACCAGAATTACACAGTGGTGGTGAAAGTCCTTTATTTTTATTTATTTATTTTTTTGCCTTCCAGCTCCCACCACGGCAGTTAGCATTTACACCCTAAGTAATGACCGTTAAAAACAGCACAAGTGATACCACCCCTTTAAAACTTCAACAATCCAGAGTGAAAGAAAAGATAAAGGGGGATAGAAAAGGTAAAATACAGGGGCAAGAGTGGCCAAGCTAAAAAGTTTGCAAATTAAGAGCATTTTTTTAAAGAAGTGGGAAGAGATTGAATGAAAGGTTTCAAAGGGGATTAACTTCAATTTAAGACCCATTGCTTACTACCTCATGGCCACATTGGGTGACCAGATATCCCAATCTTATAGGGACAGTCCCAATGTTCGAGGCTTTTACTTATATTGGCACCTATTACCCTCCACCCCCATCTTGATATTTCACACTTGCTATGTGGTCACCCTATGGCCACATGATGGGACTCACCACGTTGGGAGGCATCTGAGGCACATGGAGGTGGTTTCTGACGTAGGCAGGAGCTGCACCAACAAGGGCTTTAAATAGCAATAGAGCCATCTTAACAACCAATCCACCACTTCAGAGGCAGCCAATGGAAAGAAGTCTTACTGTGATCACAGCAGTGAGAGCCAGCCTACATTTTGAATGTGTTATACATGATAGAGTAGCCATGGGTAGACGAAGTTACAGTAACTAAACTTTGACTATGAGGACATGTGTTGATGTTGCAAGAACATGGCATAAAGACGTGGAGAGGAAAGTGATCAGGAACAGTCAGCATGGATTCACCAAGGGCAAGTCATGCCTGACTAACCTAATTGCCTTCTATGATGAGATAACTGGCTCTGTGGATGAGGGGAAAGCACTGGACTTGTTATTCCTGGACTTCAGCAAAGCTTTTGATGCAGTCTCCCACAGTATTCTTGCCAACAAGTTAAAGAAGTACGGACTGGATGAATAGACTATAAGTGGATAGAAAGCTGGCTAGATCATCAGGCTCAACAGGTAGTGATCAATGACTCCATGTCTAGCTGGCAGCCGGTATCAAGCGGAGTGCCCCAAGGGTCGGTCCTGGGGCCGGTTTTGTTCAATATCTTCATAAATGATCTGGAGGATGGTGTGGATTGCACCCTCAGCAAGTTTGCAGATGACACTAAACTGGGAGGAGAGGTAGATACGCTGGAAGGTAGGGATAGGATACAGAGGGACCTAGACAAATTAGAGGATTGGGCCAAAAAAAATCTGATGAGGTTCAACAAGGACAAGTGCAGAGTCCTGCACTTAGGATGGAAGAATCTCATGCACTGCTACAGACTAGGGACCGAGCAGCTAGGCAGCAGTTCTGCAGAAAAGGACCTAGGGGTTACAGTGGACGAGAAGCTGGATATGAGTCAACAATGTGCCCTTGTTGCCAAGAAGGCTAACTGCATTTTAGGCTGTAAAAGTAGGAGCATTGCCAGCAGATTGAGGGATGTGATCAATCCCCTCTGTTTGGCATTGGTGAGGCCTCATCTGGAGTACTGTGTCCAGTTTTGGGCCCCATACTACAAGAAGGATGTGAAAAAATTGGAAAGAGTCCAGCGAAGGGCGACAAAAATGATTAGGGGGCTGGAACACATGACTTATGAGGAGAGGCTGAGGGAACTGGGATTATTTAGTCTGCAGAAGAGGAGAATGAGGGGGGATTTGATAGCTGCTTTCAATTACCTGAAAGAGGGTTCCAAAGAGGATGGATCTAGACTGTTCTCAGTGGTACCAGATGACAGAATGAGGAGTAATGGTCTCAAGTTGCAGTGGGGGAAGTTTAGGTTGGATATTAGGAAAAACTTCTTCACTAAGAGGTGGTGAAGCACTGGAATGGGTTACCTAGGAAGGTGGTGGCATCTCCTTCCTTAGAGGTTTTTAAGGTCAGGCTTGACAAAGCCCTGGCTGGGACGATTTAGTCGGGGATTGGTCCTGCTTTGAGCAGGGGGTTGGACTAGATGACCTCCTGAGGTCCCTTCCCACCCTGATATTCTATGATTCTAAGTGTGCAGTCTGTGCACACTGTGGAATAGAATGACACTTGTGTAACATGTTTAACTTATTTCCATATTTAATACAATACCCTGTCAGGTCCTATCTTTATGTAATGCAATCTGTCTTTTGCCCATTGGTTAGAACTCACACACAAAACTAAGGAGGTGTTCAGATATTTTTATGGTAGGGGCCATGAAAATACCTCAAACGATAGGCAGGAAGAAAATCAAAAACCCAGAGTAATACCACCACTGCCAGAAAAAAAAAAAAAAAATCACCGAGACACATCACCAAGCTAATCCTGTTTGCGGACCTTAACAGCAGCCACAGTGTTCAGAGAGACCCATTTTCAACTAGTACCAGTGATACACAAGCAAATTAGTTTCTAGCTAATGCAGCCTGCTCTTTATTGAAGCAACTGAGGGGGAAAAACAGCTTCTCACACATAGCCAGTGTCTACAAACAAAACAAGGAGCAGTAGGGCTTTGTTTTCACTTACTTTTGATTATTCTGTATATATTAAGAATCAGTATAATTTAGCACTGCTCTGGTTTCAAATCCATGTATGTGACAAAACGAGCACTTCCCCCCACACTTTTGGAAGTGGAATTTGCCATTACTTTCCAATTTACTATGCATTTTCTTATGTTTTAAACAACTCTCTTCTTCCCAAAATACAAGTAACCTTATCAATAAGCATATTAAAAGACCTGAACCAAAAACCCAATCCAGACATCTGTGAACTCTTGGAGTGGTCACAACTGGCTGTACATTAGAGGTGAATCTGAACCACACAATGATAATTCAACTTGGAGAAAAGGAAAGGCTCACAGCGTCAATCCAGAGTAGACAAAACAGAATTGAGACTTGGTTGTTTCAGACATATCAAACTCTGAAAATAAGTCTGGGCAGCCAGGAGTCCCAGTTAATGAACACTGCTGCATCTGCAAGCTCTTTCTGTCCCTTTGTGCTACTTGTGTATTTTAGCATCCGAGTCAAGTCCTTTAGATTTGTGTTGTGGCCTACTGTGTTCCACTGATTCATATAACCCACATGGCTGTCTGCAGAAGAAAACGATTAAATTAAGCAACATATTGTTATTCTTAATTTCTCAAGAGATGCAAACAACTCCCAGCCAAAATGTGACAACATGGATAAATTAGTTGCCTAAGGCAGCAGTTCTCAACCAGTGGTCTGAGGCCCCCTGAGGGGCAGCTAGCAGGTTTCAGGGAGTCTGCCAAGCAGGGCTAGCATTAAGACTTATTGGGCCCAGGGTAGAAAGCCAAAGGCCCACCAGCCCAAGCTCTGCCAACCGGGCCTCAAGCTGAAGCCTAAGCAGCTTAGCTTTGCAGGGCCCCATGTGGCATGGGGCCCCGGGTAGTTGCCCTGCTAGCTACCTCTTAATGCCAGCCTGACTTTTACATGCAGAAAAACAGCTGTTATGGCACAGGTGGGCCATAGAGTTTTTATAGCATGTAAGGGGGGCCTCAGAAAGAAAAAGTTTGAGAACCCCTAGCCTAAGGAACTTCGCAGGCTTTGAAGTGATAGTGAGTGCACTACTGATTGGAGGAAGGGCTAACCTTCCAAGAGCCAACTCTTCAGTGAAAGCTATTGATGCCCAGTCCCCCACTCCAAGCCCTCGGCACCTTGAAGAGGCAGGCTCAATGGGAACGGGTGTAATTCGCAATCGCTGGGTAACACAGATTTGACTTCACTCCTTTACTATGAAAAATGCATGTTCAATCATTACATCATTTTTGTACTGCCTGCCTTATTAACATACAAAGTCCAACCTTTCATTACCCAATGGAGGGGATTTATGAACAAAGAAAGTGTAAGAGTAATTAGATCAGCAATTACAGCGTTACGTCAGAGGCCAAAATATGGCAGCCGGATGCCTGTCATTTTGAGCAGAAAAAACAGAAAAGCCCCTAGAGGTAACTTCTGGGTGCTTTATGTTAACAGGGACTAAAGATCTCTTTGAAAGAGTAAAGCTGGAAGCCTTTCTAAGGCACTCATTATTTCATGGATTTTCATCAGGGAATCAGAGAATTGATTATAATGATTTATAACTAAAGGTTCTGAAGTGGTATTTCTATCAGCATTTTGGGGAGTCCTGTGTGATTGTGGCATCATCCAACATTTGTGTATGTCTCTTTTTCCCTCCAGTTTAGCCAGCAAGCAGACTTTCTTAGAGCAGGTTTCAGAGTAACAGCCATGTTAATCTGTATTCGCAAAAAGAAAAGGAGTACTTGTGGCACCTTAGAGACTAACCAATTTATTTGAGCATAAGGTTTCGTGAGCTCCAAGTTCTGGCTGCCTGTGTTTCTACCAAAAAACAGACAGGATAGAGACCAGCCAACATATATGATACACAACACATTGGACACAGGCTATCACACAGACTTTCGTTCCAAAGTAGGGGTGAATTTTAACTCAGAATTTAGAGATGAAAGGCTCTGTAGCTCATTAGCATTCCCTGAGCCATCGGGTTCACGTCTGATTGATTAGCTTTAAAAAAAAAACAACAACAAAAAAAACCTCCCAAGCAACACTAATCTTAGAATGAAAAAAAAATCCAAAACTTTTTGCACAGGCACAGTTCCCACAAAGCTTCCACCGCAGGCACGCTTTGAAAAAGTGCCCAAGAAAAATAAAAATACTTTGCATCTCCAACAGCTCTGTTGTGTTTCAACCAGCAATTTGTTCTGCAAGAACTGCTATGCAAGGGCAACCATTACAGTTTCAAACTGCTGCCATCATCTAGCTCATTATTTTTATTTAATAAAAGTGGTTTTCTTTAATCTGTTTCCAATACACATTACAGTCCATAAGAATACTGTGAAGTAGTAAGCAACTGATAAGGGAAGTTGGAAATTGCCATAGTGGAACAGACCATGGGTCTAGCAAACTCTCTCCAAAACTGGCCACTAAAGGGATCTGGCAAATTGTTCCATGCTGCATGGAGGGGAAGAGCGATTCTCTCATGACCCCTGTGAATGGGGATGTGCAATGAATGCAATGATAGTAAGATAGCAATGGAAGGAAATGGTATTTGACCCTCAAATTTGTTACACTTCTAGGGAATGCTCATCCCCAGTACTCCTAGATAAAAGCCCAGATCCAATGCCCCTGACAGTCTTTCCACTGATTTCAGTGAGCTTTGAATCAGGCCCAGATGGGCTACTTTGCTGAATTATAGAAGAGCATTACCCTGTAAGATAGGAAAACGAGGTACAAGTCCACTCAATTTAGCTTAATAAATTTTTCACCGTTATTTATATATTTTCAGACAGTATCATTGTCACTTATAGTATGACACACAATAAGATAAATAAGGTAGGGGGCCCAGGTTACCAAGTTCCAGAGTCCCAGGACACATCATTGTCGGCTACCCCTCAATACAAGGATGATATCTGCCAGAGGGAAAAGTAATTGATGAGACTTAAGATGGCTGAGGAGTCCAATTTGTGCTTTACAGGTTTCTCCACATTATGTAACAAGTGGTTGTTTGGAGAGAGCACAACTGCTGCCCAAGATGCTGTACCCTTTTCCTCCTCCCCCTCTGCCATTTCTCAGTCTCTTGAGCAAGGCGATTCTCTTCAAAATGGGCTTAGGCTTGATGTATGATGTGATGCCATTGCAGTCTATTGCCAGCCAGCTCTTCCCAATTAGTGGGGTCAGTGCCTCCCTGTGACATTATCTGACTAAAATATGACCATATAGATCATTGTTGCAACCGCTGTTTTATATTTGCAGCAAATATTGTACAAAGTGATGCCCTATGGATCCCAAGAAAGGTCGTATCTTGATTGCCAGTATGGCAGAGTACCTGGAATGGATGCCACATATGTGGAAAATGCAGAATACTGTTCGGTCACATAACAGTTAAAATACAATTGTGGGCAGAGGATAATGTTCCCAGTTAATCAGTATACTTGGTGTTTTATCCTTAAATTTGAAATCATAATTGGATCAGTCAAAATAATACCTATACCCAAATTTGTTGAACCAGTACTAATAAAAAGTCGACCAAGCTTTTGTTTTGAGGCTATGCAGTTGCTCCCCAACTTTACAACATGCCTAGTACTAAATTAAACCTACACCTAAAGTCTTTATTAAAACAAAATACAAATCACCCAGCTCATATCTGAGAAAAATCGAATATAGTAAATAATCAAATGGAACGAATATAAAACCAGTCAGCTGGTGGGATCAAATAAATACAGTTGGATAACATCTAATTGTAGCATTCCAGTTTTAAGATATTGTTACGGATACAAGTATTAATAGTCATAGCAATGCTTACAAATATGATGTAAAATATGGCGTATACTAAAGGATTGGCAAGAGACAGAAAGAAAACAGTCATTGGAATATGCCATCATACTTTGTCATGCAAAATGATGACTACATCCTTGCAAATATTTTATTCCCAAGAGTGTTGAGTTGGGGAACTGCTAAAGCACCTATGTCCTAACTGACTCAACACTTCAAAATGCAACAGGCAAAATTGCTGACAAAACTTTCTAATGATTTTTAAACACTGATGCTAAGCTTTGAGCAAAAGTCCCTTGAAAACCCAGATAAGAATATCCTGACATTAGGACATGGTATTCCCCATAAGTTTCCTACTCTAATAAGAAAAATAAAGTTTATGTTAATGAATATTATAGGATGCTACACGTATGTTGAACTATGGTACTAAAAGGTGGAAAACTGATAATGATAAATACAAAGGCTACATTTTATTGGTTTAGTTCATGACAGTGAATGGTGAAAGGAGAACTGAGTTGTGCTGATGTAATATTAATGATTTGTAATATAGAATGGAGAATGAAAAACAAGTTATGAAAGTTCAGGTAAATATATAACTGGGTATGTGGAATGACAGATGACATAGAAGGACGAATTAATATATAAAAAACAAGTGACCCATGGCCCAAATTGGAGACCACTGATCCAGAGACTGAGATGAGCATTATGTGCCCACTCTAGTTCTCTTCTCTGGAGCTTATAATAGCCTGGGACTTTCCCTCAACATTGGGAAAACTAAGATGCTCCACCAGCACAAATTGCCCGTTCTCCCACAAATTGTCATCGGCGGTGAAATTTCCCTTATCTTGGTAGCCACCACTTTGTCAAGCCAGGCCTTAAAAACCTCCGTAGGTAACCCATACCAGTGCTTCACCACCCTCCTAGTGAAATAGTGTTTCCTAATGTCCAACCTAGATCTCCCCCACTGCAACTTAAGACCATTGCTTCTTGTTGTGTCATCTGCCACCATAGAGAACAGCCTAACTTCATCCTCTTTGGAACCCCCCTTCAGGTAATTGAAGGCTGCTATTAAATCCCCCCTCACTCTTCTCTTCTGTAGACTAAATAACCCCAGTTCCCTCAGCCTCTCCTCATAAGTCATGTGCCCCACCCCCTAATCATTTTCGTTGCCCTCCACTGGACTCTCTCCAATTTGTCCATATCCTTTCTGTAGTAGGGGGGACCAAAACTGGGTGCAATACTCCAGGTGTGGCCTCATCAGTGCCAAATAGAAGGGAATAATCACTTTCCTAGATCTGCTAGCCATGCTCCTACTAATACAGTTCAATATGCCATTGGTCTTCTTGGCAACAAGGGCACACTGCTCACTCATATCCAGCTTCTCGTCCTGTAATCCCCAGGTCCTTTTCTGCAGAACTGCTGCTTGGCCAGTTGGTCTCCAGCCTGTAGTGGAGCATGGGAGTCTTCCTTCCTAAGTGCAGAACTCTGCACTTGTGCTTGTTGAACCTCATCAGATTTCCTTTGGCCCACTCCTTCAATTTGTGTAGGTCACTCTGGACCCTATCCCTACCCTCCATCGTATATACCTCTCCCCCCAGTTTAGTGTCATCTGCGAACTTGCTGAGGATGCAATTAATCCCCTCATCCAGATCATTAATAAAGATGTTGAACAAAAATCTATGGAGTAACTCAAAATTGCCCAAAACTTTCACCAACTTTTCCAGAGATGGATGTGAAACTAGGGAAGGCAAGAGAAAACAGGGCTATAAAAGACTACTTGGAGTGAGAAGGGAATCTGATGAAACTGATCTAGACTCTCTGATATTCAGAATAAGATTTAAGAAGAAAGAAGAAACAATGATTGCAATAAAAGTGATTTAAGTTATAAATAAGAATTTTAACAAAGAACTTCACGGTAAGGACAAATTCTGGCAATGTTCTGTAGGTGGTAGTATGCAGCATTACAGACAAAGGAAACAAAATCTGTGGGGGGAAAAGAATTAATTTACAATCCTCCCAGTTCATTTTTATCTTTGAATATAAGTGTGGTTTTCATCCAGAAAAAGCTGAGACTGCAATAGTTGGAATAATGGCAGAAAGACAGACATTTTTCTTCAGACCAGTGGGTTAAAGCTAAACGGTGTTAAAAATAGATTCTCTTTGATTAATTTCAAGTACACTAAAGGTAACTGTACCCACAGTTTTCTCTGCAGTCATTAATGTCCTTGACTGAAGGAGAGTTTAGATCTGATCAGGAGAACTGATTCCCAGTCTCCTGCTCTGAGTTCTCTTTCTGAACAACTGAATTGGTGTGCGACTTTGAGCAAATGTGATTTGATTTACCCATCATGGTATAATAATCAGTATTTATTTTTACCTAGTCTTTCAGGGAAATTGTGAAGCATAGTTAATATTTGTACATTATGTGGAGACCCTTTCGTTTTATAGATGAAAGATTCTATAAGAGTCCAAAGTGTTTATTAACGGGATACACTGGAACATAACAGACTAGCAGTTTATCTCTTTGGAAACTGAGTTACTGGCTCATGAAGCTGAGAGACTATCTACATTCCTCCTCTTTTTTTTGCGTCCTCAGCTCATTTAGCATTGGACTCCTCTCTACCCATGTCTATATGACTTCATGGACACTGGATTAAAGACTTAGAACATAGAAGAGAGTTCCTGCCTTTAGAGTTTGATATGCTTGTATAATGCCTAGCACATTTGGGACACTACGGTTATATAATTATTAATCAAGCCCATTATTTATTTAACAACAACCCCAACACCATGAACCACCTCCGCTCACCACAATAATAATACAGAGATTTCCAGAACAAAGTAAAAGAAATAATGGCAAGACACTGTAAACGTGGCAACAGAATTTGTAGACTCCTGCTTTAAATTTGAGGTGACCTCAGCAATTTCAGCCAGACCCTTACCTCTAAATTATTTCCTTACTTTTGTAGGTTTATATCAAGTTTGACCCATAAAGTTCAGTAAGTTTGATTAATTTACAGCTTGACCCACTACTCTAATATTTTCATTCCCTCCTTTGCTACCATTAGTTTTTCCTCTTGTTCCTTCTGTTAGAAATGGATCCTTTCCCCAGCAACATCACAGCTACTTGGAGTCCTGTGTCCAGGGGTGCTGGAACAATTTGTATAGTGGAGCTGCTAAGAGCCATTGAACCAAACTGTAAACCCTGTAATATCCCCTGTGGACACTGCTATAGCACAGTGAAAGTCCCAGAGTGCGGTTTGGCTTACTCCAGGATTTTCACTGTGCTGTAGGTTCACACCTTGGCTTGCTACACAGTAACATGCAATGTAGACAAGCTCTAATAAGGGGTAAGTGAAAAGCACAGGAAAATACCAGTCAGTGGACGAGGAAACAATTGGAACCATGTTCTCCTGTCTCAAACTAAGTACACATTCCCCTAAAACACAGGGCATTTTGAAGGGAAAGTCTCTCCCTTGAAACCCAGGCAGATTTGGCAGTCATAGTAAACGTGTCACACAAAATGCAGGTCTGGCACAAACTGTTTTTTCTTGAGTAAATAAGAGGTTGCCAGTGAGAGTGCATCAGTATGCCATAAATCTTGATGCAGGCTCTTCTCTTTGATCCCATGGAATTACAAACTAATTAAATGAGTGCAGTCTGAAATAGGTTAATGTAATGGCTCTAATTCATCCAGTAAATCTAATTATTCCCATAAATCACCTTTAATCCTTGTTTCAACAATAATTTGTAGCCCCTGAATTATTTAGAGCCAGGCATAGGGGATGCAGGTAAACATATCTTAGACAGTTATAATCTATTTTATTTCCCTAATTGCAGATTTAGGATCTGATTCAAAGCCCTCTCGTCAATTAAATTGAAGTCAGTGGAAAGACTCAATGAAAGTCTTTCTACTGACTTCAATGGGCTTTGGATAATGCCCATCACCAGTGTCTTGGTCAAACAGGAGAGGAGACTGAACCTTCAGAAAGAAATAGTCCTAAGATTTCTTGCCCTGAACAATATAAATTGAGGAGTTTTTTTTTTGTAAATGTCATGACAACCACCCGACTGTGTGAGGCTCATTTTACATTGTCATAAATACAAAGGGAAGGGTAACCACCTTTCTGTATACAGAGCTATAAAATTCCTCCTGGCCAGAGGCAAAACCCTTTCAGCTGTAAAGGATTAAGAAGCTAAGATAACCTCGCTGGCACCTGACCAAAATGACCAAGGAGGAGACAAGATACTTTCAAAGCTGGAGGGGGAGGGGAACAAAGGGTCTGTCTGTCTGTGTGATGCTTTTGCCGGGAACAGATCAGGAATGCTCTTCATAACTCCTTAAGTTGGTAAGTAATCTAGCTAGAAATGTGTTAGATTTCCTTTTGTTTAATGGCTGGTAAAATAGCTGTGCTAAATGGAATGTATATTCCTGTTTTTGTGTCTTTTTGTAACTTAAGGTTTTGCCTAGAGGGATTCTCTATGTTTTGAATCTGATTACCCTGTAAGATATTTACCATCCTGATTTTACAGAGGTGATTCTTTTACTTTTTCTTTAATTAAAATTCTTCTTTTAAGAACCTGATTGCTTTTTCATTGTTCTTAAGATCCAAGGGTTTGGGTCTGTGTTCACCTATGCAAATTGGTGAGGATTTTTATCAAGCCTTCTCCAGGAAAGGGGGTGTAGGGTTTGGGGGGATATTTTGAGGGGGAGATGTCTCCAAATGGGCTCTTTCCCTGTTCTTTGTTTAACATGCTTGGTGGTGGCAGCATAGGGTTCAAGGACAAGGCAAAGTTTGTACCCTGAGGAAGTTTTAAACCTAAGCTGGTAAGAATAAGCTTAGGGGGTCTTTCATGCAGGTCCCCACATCTGTACCCTAGAGTTCAGAGTGGGGAAGGAACCTTGACATACATATTCCTCTATAAATTAATTAAACTGGTTGATGTAATATTTACTTTCACCCTTTCCATGGTCAAATCAATTTGCATAAATAAAACAGAACAATTAATTGCAAACACTGCCAAATTACATATAAATGCAATAACGTTAAAAAATAATTTAGTAACTATTTTTTCCAAATATGAAATTTAAAATAAAGAGAATATTAATACAGGAGCCTTGGTCTTATTGTTCTAGACTAGAAGACAGAATCCTCCTCAATCAAATGTTCTTAACAGAGGTCCAGATTCAGTCCCCATGCTGATTAGAACTCTGCTTTATGGGATGCCCCACTAACATAACTGTGGTGTCTTTCAGAGTAAAATACTATACAATTCGAGTAAGGGTGACAGTTTGCCCTCGTTGAGTTATAAGAACAGCCATACTGGGTCAGACGAAAGCTCCATCTAGCCCAGTATCTGGTCTTCCAACAGTAGCCAATGCCAGGTGCCCCAGAGGGAAAGAACAGAACAGATAAACATCAAGTGATCCAACCCCATGTTGCCAATTCCCAGCTTCTGGCAAACAGAGGCTAGGGACACCATCCCTGCACATCCTGGCTAATAGCCTTGATGGACCTATTATCCTCTATGAACTTACCTAGTTTTTTTTTAACCCTGTTATAGTCTTGGCCTTCACAACATCCTCTGGTAAGGAGTTCCACAGCTTGACTGTATACTGTGTGAAGAAATACTTCCTTTTGTTTGTTTTAAACCTGCTACCTATTAATTTCATTTGATGACCCCTAGTTCTTGTGTTATAAGGAGTAAATTACACTTCCTTGTTTACTTTCTCCATACCAGTCATGATTTTATAGACCTCTATCATATCCCCCCTTAGTCATCTCTTTTCCAAGCTGAAAAGTCCCAGCCTTATTAATCTCCCCTTGTATGGAAGCCATTCCATACTCCTAATAATTTTTGTTGCCCTTCTCTGAACTTTTTCCAATTCCAAGATACCTTTTTTGAGATGCATGCAGTATTCAAGATATGGGCGTACCATGGACTTCTACAGAAGTAATGTGATATTTTTATTATCTAGCCTCTTCTTAATGATTTCCAACATTCTGTTCGCTTTTTTTTGACTGCCTCTGCACATTGAGTGGATGTTGTCAGAGAACTATCCGCAATGACTCCAAGATCTCTTTCTTGCGTGGTAACACCTAATTTAGACCTCATCATTTTATATGTATAGCTGGGATTATGTTTTCCAATGTGCATTACTTTGCATTTATCCACATTGAATTTCATCTGCCATTTTGTTGCCCAGTCACCCAGTTCTGTGAGATCCTTTTTTAGCTCTTCGCAGTATGCTTGGGACTTAACTATCTTGAGTAGTTTTGAATCATCTGCACATTTTGCTGCCTCACTGTTTACCCCTTTTCCCTGATCATTTATGAATATGTTGAATAGAATTGGTCCCAGTACAGACCCGTGGGGGACACCACTATTTACCTCTCTCCATTCTGAAAACAGGGCCCCCATTCTAGTCATAAGGAGCCCCATGGTGCCACCCTACCCATTGTTATTTGTAAAATTATCTTACATGTAGTCCCATTAACTTCAAGAGGATCATTCAATGACTTCTTCAACATGACCAAGGGTAACAGAATATACCCAAATGTGACTATTAAAGATGGCAAAATTTGGACAAAAAGGACTGGCTGACAAAGAACCTGATCTTGGTCTCACAATGGTGAAACTCCATTTAAAGAAATGAAGTTAATCTTGATTTATGCGTACATGACATCATAATTAAGCCCAAACACCTGACACATTCATGATCAGCAGGTGCAGTAATATTGGTTTATAGTATCATTTTTTATTTCCCTTGCATTGTAAAATGTACTTCAAATATTTCTTAAAATAAAAAAAGCTGCTGCCAATCAAGCTCATAATACATCTTTGAAAAAATGTCTTCAAATATCTCTCTAAACAATGGCTTGGCATTTACAATGATCTTGAATTCCAACTTCAAGTAGCCTCCTGTAAAACTGTACTGTGTTACAGCCAGGCCTGCTGAAAAAAATTCAGGGCCACAGGGCCAGGGCCATCCCTGCGGGGAGGATGGGGGGGGGCGGCCAGGGCCCAGGACGGAAGTGATGAATACGTCACTTCTGGGACTGCCCGTGCTGGCCAATCATGCTGGCCCACGAGGCCCCCCAAAGCGCGGGGCCCAAAGCAGTCTCGCGTGCCTACGAGCCCTGCGGCCCGCCCGGACGATTGACAAGGTCCTGGGATTCCTGGCAGCTGCCACCCCTACTATGGCAGCAGCTGGGGGCCCCCGGGCCCTTTTAAATCACCCAGGCCCCTGGGCAATTTCCCCCTTTGCCCCCCCACTGTCGGCAGGCCTGGTTACAGCAACCATTTCATCTAGTATGCACTGGATACTCTTTGCTTAAAGAATCATTTACACCAAGAGCTATGCAAAACTATCAAAGTGGTAAGCTTGGATCAGGTTCACCCAAAGCTTTGAAAAAGTGTGCCAGGACTTCAATATCAGAGAAGGATTTATGGTTTCAGAAGGAAACCATGGCACCTTATGACAGGTTTCTGCCTGCAGCAGATCTTAATAGGTATATTAAAAAGTCTTATCATTGAGGTTTATAATGGAAATGTCAACAATTCCTAATTCTAGATATAGCAGAGGGTGCCCATGTCTATTTGAAAACACCTCTAGCTTCCACTGTAGAGTTGATGCTACCTGTTACAAAAAGCATTTATTCAGTTGAATTTTGTAACTAAGACACATGCAGTGATTTACCTGCATAGACCTAGACCATATTTTGGGGATATAACAATTTCCATAAAACAAACCACATCACCATTACATTATAGTCCACAGTAAAACAAATACAACCCCAGATTTGCATCTTCATTTGCATCTTTCATGACTGAGAAACATAAATCTGACAATATTTTATCATTCCAGGTTTCAAAAAATTAGCAGCCCTTACTCTTTTCACTCTCACTATGTTTACACGGTGTACCTGATTGCCATGGATTTATTCCTAGTTTAGCAGAATATTTTGCCTATCTTGGCAGTCATGTCTCACAGAGGGCAGACACAGATGTCGAGATTTAGCACAGAATCCGCTGTGCCAGCCTTGCCTTTGGCAGACTGTCTTGCCGGGTGTTCAACAATCACAACATCAGAACACACACTAGACTTTTAGTTCATAAAGCGGTGGTAATCCCAACTCTTCACTAAGGCTGTGAGACTTGGGTGACCTATAGAAAACACCTGAAAAACCTGGATCATCAGCACCAGCACTTGAAGATCCTCAATATAAAGTCGGAGGATTTCCGCATTAATGGCAGTCGTCGTCACAGAGGCCAACATCTTCATCTGATTATCCAGCACCAGCTGAGGTGAAGTAGACACTGTGTCCGCATGCCTGATGTACACTTACCTGCTGTATGCTCTACTCACCAAAGGAGAAAGGAAATGGGAAGGCCATTTAAACACTTTAAAGACATCCTCAAGATACACATCAAGAGATGTGGCATTAACACCACACACTAGGAGTCAGTAGCCCAGGATAGGGATAACTGGTGAAGGCTTGTCAGGGAAGGAACATCCACTCACTTTTGAAGAAAACTGCCTTACTCTGGTTGCAGAAAAACACAAGAAAGGACAGACGACTGTCACACAGCAATTGTGGCCCAACCTTGACTTCCAGCACCACCTGCAACATCTGCCAATGAACCTGTGGCTCAAGGATCGGACTCCTCAGTCACCAAAGGACCCATAAAAAATAAAACCTGTGAAAGTGATCATCCTCGGCCTTGAGGAATCGCTGCCACTGCCGATTCCATTGTAAGTGAGAGAATAATTAGACCTATTAACTCTGGATTAATTTATTAGTGAGACAGTATTGCATTCTTCACATTACTAGTGCTTTACCCTTTAGGTTGGACACTCACCTAAATAACATGCATCACCCCAAACAATATAGTTTGTCATAAAATCATTGATCTCCACGTGATGAACACTGAATTCCATGGGCAATTTTCTTAGGGGAAAAATCCTCATTTAATACTGAGAAAACTGCCAATGCTCTTCAAACACAATTGTGTCCCACAGTATGCAACAACTCAAAACTGGGGCACAGTACAACTGCAACTCGCCTTCAAGTTTCTTTATCAAGGTAGTAAGTCTGTTGCAGGGAAGGAGGAATTAGGATCTAGTGGCTGGAATGGTAACAAGAGGTCAGGCGAAGCGGTACAAGTTACAAGCAGGCACCCATTCCTGGTTTCAAGAACTCCCTCTATCCCCAGATGTCAAAACTATCTGTACTTCTGCCCATTGCCAATGTGACAAGTGCTTCTATTTTACAAGGGTTTTGATTTTCTATTTCAAAACTTTGGTCACCCTATCAGAGTGCTACTAGTGCCCGGGATCATATTATTTTTCAAAGGGTGGAAAAGCAGCTTTATTCTGCAAACACTAACATACACCCACATTATGTGATGCAAATTTGATTTTGAGAACAGAATAGGCTCCTCTCCTCTCACACTGGTTTAAACTGGGGTAATTCCAATTAACATAATACTGTCACGGTTGTGCAAATCCAGTTTGAGTGAGTGGAGAATCAGGGACTGAATTTTTAGTGGCAAAGAAAAGAAGCTGCAACCATAATCTTGACTCATTACATTTTAATTGTGATCTTTTATGTAAACCACTCACTTATCCAACTCCTCAGTATTTTTTTCTTTTTTTTTGGAAGAATAACTCCCAAAGAGGTTCTGTAAAACATCTGCAATAAAAAAAGTCCTTTGTTGCATTATTGTTCAAATTGAACCTCTTATTAAATACTCATCTAACAATAACAACCTGAAAGTCATTCTATTCCCTCACTTTTGCTAACAATGAAAAAGAGTGATCATGTATTACTTTCCACTTGTCTTTCTGCCATCTATGACAACTTTTTGAAACTGTGATATTGCACCCATTTTCTTATGTTGGTATAGTGACTTTAACGAAGTTATTCCTGATGTATCTCAGAGCAAGTTAGATCAGAATCAGGACCCTGGTCTTCAAAACTCGCTGGTGCAATATTCATGAGACTCACAAATATCCATCATCAAGGTAACTACTATTTAACTAGTCTCCCACCCTCTATTGGTGGGTGGGCAGACTACTCACACCCCACACTAAATTCTCTTTGAAATCAAAGTAAAGCTTAAGTGAAATAATTATTCTAGTACCACCTGTATTGGGGGCATAACACTTTTAGTTCTACCCAGTTCATCCCCAAGTGATGACACTCCGGTTGAACACTAATGATTTGAAGTATGTTACTCCAAATAACTACTGCGGAAGGGCTACAGAAGGTATCAATAAAATTGTCCCAATTTATGATTACAGTTAACTGCTCACCACATCCACAAACACTGTTTTTGTTTTACTTCAAAATCTATTACTGTGCAAATTCCAAGAAGCAGAGTTCCACCAGCCCATTTTCAGCTCACCACTGTTCATGAACACAATACTATAATGTATAATAAGGAGAATATCCCATTGAGAAAATCCCATTATTTACAGTATTTACATGTTTAATCGCTCCAAGAATTGACCCCTGCAGCCTGGAAAGAGGATCAAAAATAAAACTTGCATATTTATCTGGAGAAAACACACAAAAGCCTTTCCAGTTTAGAAATAAATTAATTTTCTAATGCAGTCTTCCATGCAGCTATCCTGCTGAATATTTCTGGATAGGTCAAAAAAAAAGGCAATTAACTTTGATCACCACCTGCAAGTGGATAATTCTATAGAAATATGCCACTGCTATGCACAAAGCAAGCATTACTTTTAGAATGTGTGCCATTAGTCAATACTGCTTTTGAATTAAGAAGAAATAGGTCAAAGGCCCGTACCACATTGCTCTGATCAAATGGAAGGCATGTGATCTGTTGGTGCTCTGCTTTAAGATATAAACAGCAGGAATGTACAATGCACATGGCATCCCTGTAGAACATAAACTCTAAACCATCAGCAAGCAGTGAGGTGGTGACTTGTTCAAGCTGTGAAATGGCTACCAAAAGTGTTTAGAACTCCTTACCAGGTTCTGGATCACCCCAACAGTTAACTGGAACATCACATTCTGATATCTGGTGCAATGTTGACAGAAATTAGCTTCCTGTATGTTATGACATATTTTGCTTATTAATTTCACTGCATCTGTTAATGTGAACAGTAATTCTGTTCAGTACAACAGAATTACTGGGTGAAGCATCACCACACTGTATTGCAGGATAACAAAGAATTTAGCTAGTGTTCCCATTGTGGTGTCATGAACTCTTCTTTTTATGCTAGTTCACTGCAAAGAATGCCAGAGCGGTGGTCTCCCTGATTTTCATTTTGAGGGATTCTTTAACAGCTCTTTGCTTCTCATCATAATGGGAATACTCCTGATTACACAATATACTCTGCTGTCACTTCCCAAACAGAAAGTAGAAAACTGGAAGAGTGAGGTATTCTTTATTCAAGTGATTGCAGAGAAAAACCCGAACTCTCAGCACTGCAAGCCCACAACTTCCTGCTTAAGACAACAAGTTCCACCCATCTTCAATGGACTGTTATTGATTGATAGCAGCAGCTTTGTTATCTACTTCAATGGTGCATTTAAAAGTTTTACAGCAGTTTGCTTCTCCTTGCCAAACTTTAGCTGCTTAATATGCCATTTTCTGAGATCTCAATGCAAACAGCTAGGGTAGCAGAAAGATTTTTGTTTTGCTTGCAGAAGCGAAGTTGTCTAGATCATTGCAAATCTTCCTGGTGGTCTGAATTATAAACAAAGCTTCTTCATTCAACTCCTTTGTTGCTATTACAGCTTTGAACAATCAGTGGAAACTAAAATCCTCCTCCAGCCCATTCTTTAAAGGAATTCCTCATCCTTGGAGTAAGGGGTTGCATACTGTAGTGTCTAACTTTCTCACCCTAAAATTTTGACCACAATTTTCAAAAGTGACTAGGGACTTTGGGTATCTAACCTGACACACCTTATCAGTCTCTGATTCTCAGAAAGTGCTGACCACCCACCCTTGGAAACCAGGCCCATTTTGGTGTGTCAAGTTGGTCACATAAAAAACCTCTAGCCACTTTTGAAAACCTTGGACTTTGCGCATGTGATGTACCATCCCAGACAGAAAGATCCCTGTCTCTGTCAACCACATACAGCTACCATTGAGAGACTACACTTTTGTGCTCCCTGGTGTTTTCTCCTTGTTCCCTGCCATTTGCTCCTCAGTTAGCTTGTTACTAATGGCAAGGTAGAGAAAAATATTTATTGTAATAGGACCTACCTGGCCTAGGGGCTCAACTTTTCCCTCCATGTTCACAAAGAAGCTGGGGGAACAAAATAGAGTCCTCTGGAATCTCCTTACTCAAGCCACTAAGATACACAGTGTAAGTTAATATAGTGTGAGACTGTGTGAAGCTACACAAAGTTTTGCCTTCATGCTTTCTGAGGGGCGCTCCAGGCGTATCTTCTGCAAAATCATGGTTTCTGCAAAAGCCACTTACAAAACAGGGTAGTAGGACAGAAGAGCACCCACAGGGTGACTTCTGTGAAATCTGAGTGAATCATGTTCTCTGTTTATACAAATCTCCCCACTGTATTTTCCACTGAATGCATCCGATGAAGTGAGCTGTAGCTCACGAAAGCTGATGCTCAAATAAATTTGTTAGTCTCTAAGGTGCCACAAGTACTCCTTTTCTTTTTGAGGGACCTGTGGTTTAAGAAAAAAAACTGCTCCTCCCACAGAGGGCAGAAGAGGAAGGATAGAGAGGGCAGAGGTAAAGATTCAGAAAATGAGAAAGTAAACCCTTGAGGAATTTGGAAAGTATTGATGAAACCAAAATTTCCCCTCTAGTGAGCATTCCAGTACAGAGCAAAAAGTGGTCCTTGGTGTTTCTTGCCCCATTATACATGCCCAGCATCTCATGTAACAGGGCCCCCAATCTCTAACCGGGGCCTCTGGGCAGCAGCACTATCACTATAAGCCACCACAAATAAAGTAACAAGGGCTGCTTATCAGTTGGGTGGATACATTTCAGCAATCTAATTTTGTGTTCAAAATACTGTTTGCATTCTCAGATCTACTATCCCAGTTCTGAATAGCAGCTAACTTAATAAAGATGGAGGCAAAAAAAAAAATCATCTGTTAGTCATTTAATTATGATGAGTACTCATGCAATTTAGAGCATAAGGTCTCTGGCAGATGTAAAAGAAGCTAAGTACATAGACTCTACCAAGACTGCCTCTCTCGGTTTACCCTTGATATTGATTGAGCCTTAGTGGACTATGCTCTAGTTTTAAAAGGATTTAAGGTACAGCACTTGAGACAACTGCGATGAAGTGGCTTGTTACCTCTTTTCTGAACCCCTCTAAGAATATTTAATTGTTATGGTGTTTAAAAAAGAACAAGCTGGTCCCTAATCAGGAAGAACTTTTTCACTTCAAGGGTCTTGATTTGCAACCTTTTTTGATAAAGATGAACAACAACTGTAGTGTGGAAAAAGAATGCTGCATAGCTAGTAAAACAGATCCGCAAAATTCCCAGTCCTTTCAAATCAAAGTACTATAGTGAATTCTCAAAGGAAAGAAAACGAGGTAGAATTTACAACCTAGCCCCAAATATTTCAGCTGTACACGTCCACTCCAAGATCAGGCAGGATGAATCAAAATCTGAGTTGTGTTGTTAGTGATCACAACTCACTCTCTTACACTTGTCAAATTTTTCTTGCAAGCAAATCAAGATTTAGGTCATTTACACCATCAACACAGTTACACAGAAAAAACTCAATACGTGGACAAAATTCTTCAACGTCTGAGAACATCATGCTGGACTGTGTCTCTTAGTTATTTGCCAGAAAGAATATACAGCTTTTTAAAGCTCTTGCGACCAGACTGGTTCAGGAGCAGTTTCATTCTAGTGATATGTATTAAGAGTAAATCAGGACTTATAAATTGAAATTCCAGTTTCTACTGATGATGGGATTTAATAGAGAAAACCTCCTCCTGTTAAAATAGATCAGTGAGTGGTTTTAATTCTTCTTCTTTAAAAGGCTCGGTTCCACTTTTGCCACCTGTCAAGAAAGTCTTCCTTAACTCTCTAAGCACCCACAAGTCTCACTGAAAACAACAGGCTTTGTGGGTGCTCAACAGCTTTGATAATCCAGGCCAGTTAACTTTATCTGTTTTAGGGTTTTAAAATGCCACCAATCACCATGGTATCTGCTACTGCCATCACTCAAAGTCCCTACACTTCAGAGACTCTGGCTCCCTTACCTTTTCAGGTTGAAATCTCTTCCTGGGGCATTTGTATGGTTTTGATTGTTTTCTTGGTCACACAGGTTTTATGATGAGGGGTTGAGTATCTGAGGATTTCACTTTATCACCCATAAATTATAAACCTTTTATGTCTTCCTTAATTCCATCTGCCATATTGAAGGGGTAGTAAGGAAGCAAAACTGCACCTGACTGCACATAAACTTTGCTCTGGATCTGACTATAGATGTTTGATATTGGGAAAGGAGATGCATGGGGAAAAAAGAGAACGTTTTGAATCTACCCTTACTTTCTCTTCTCACTGGTAGGTGAGAGGTGACATGCATTCGCCTGTCCATCACCTTAGATATATTGGTTGCCATACCTCCAAACCCAATTAAATTCTCCATTTTTTCCCATTATTTGCCGGCAGTTGTTTCAAAAACGCCTTTGGTCAACACACTCATTTACTACACATTTGACTAACACAACAATCAAGCTTTCAGAAAAATTGGAAAATGAAAGAAATTTTTCAAAAAATGAGGAGGACGTGCAGTTGATCCTGTGGTAATGAAAATCTTGGATTTCTAGTCTGTCTCCTGATCAAACATTTTTGTCCTTAATTGTTCCTTCCATTATCTGAATGAATAAACTGCCTTGATATTTTTAATAGAAACTTACGCTAATGAAATATCATGTTAGTCAATGGACAGACAAAACCTTCTACTTGCCTCTCTCACCTCCTGCATTTCTAATTAAAGAGAGATTAATGCAACAGTCTCCCGCTTTGCTAAAAACTCACATTTATTGTGCAACTGTTAAATGGAAGTTGTTAACCACTTTAATAAAAACACCAGTGCCTGAGGGTATGATCCTGTGAGAGCCTGAGTGCCTCCTGAAAACCCTTAATTTCCTATGGCTTCAGTAGCAGTTAATTGAACCAAGCATCTTGCAGGATTGGGGCCCTTAAACAGCTTAGCAAGTTTGCATGTATAATATGTTAGTAAAGAACTTTGTTTCCATGGAGGGAGCAGAGCTATTCTCCATCTGAGTCCTGCTTAGTGCTGTTAATTAATGTTTTCTTCTCTCTAAGGGGCATCTCATCATTTAGTTCTATTCATTCACACACTGAGATAAGTAGCTGCAATAATGTTATCGGATGCCAATTAGGACAGGGTGCTATTGAGCACGTTTCTCCAACAACAACAACCGGGAAGAAAAAGGACAAGTCTAGCACCAGAGCGTCAATAGGATGTTGTAACTAAAAATAAAAGCACTCTCTCTATAAGTAATTATATATTTTATGTTAGTATCAACAATTTATGTTTCTAGCGATGTTGAAGATGAAATGGTTGTGAAAGGTAGCAGATTACTGTACTGTGTATATATTCACAGATGGCTTCTTCGATGATGCCAGTTCATCAAGAAGTTTTCTCAGGTATAGGATAGACTCTGGTCAAAGTGAAAGAGAGCGCTCAGTGGTTAGGGCACTCACCTGGGATGAGGGTGAACCAGGTTTAAATCTAAGACTTGCCTGATTTACTGGACTGCTAGCTATCCTTGGGTGGTTTCTTTCTGAAAAATTTCCAAAGGTCTGTTTTGTCCCACTGAGAAATGGGAAAAATTCTGAAATCTCAGAAGTTTAATTGTTTTTTTTTTTTTTTTTTTTTTTTCAGGACAGGAAAACTATTTCCTGCCCAGCTCTACTCTCAGTAGAGAAAATACACATGGGCCCAGCCACAAAGAATTTATCATCTGATGTCAACAGAACACCACTAGCTATCATCTTCAGCCCCCAACTAAAACCTCTCCAGCGCATCATCAAGGAACTACAACCTATCCTGAAGGACGATCCCTGACTCCCACAGATCTTGGGAGACAGGCCAGTCCTCACTTACAGACAGCCCTCCAACCTGAAGCAAATACTCACCAGCAACCACACACCATACAACAAAAACACTAACCCAGGAACCTATCCTTGCAACAAAGCCCATTGCCAACTCTGTCCACATATCTATTCAAGGGACACCATCATAGGGCCTAATCACATCAGCCACACCATCAGAGGCTCGTTCACTTGCACATCTACCAATGTGATATATGCCATCATGTGCCAGCAATGCCCCTCTGCCATGTATATTGGCCAAACCAGACCGTCTCTATATAAAAGAATAAATGGACACAAATCAGATGTCAAGAATAACATTCAAAAACCAGTCGGAGAACACTTCTACCTCCCTGGTCACTCAATTACAGAACTAAAAGTTGCAGTTCTTCAAAAAAAACCTTCAAAACCAGACTCCAATGAGAAACTGCAGAACTGGAATTAAATTTGCAAACTGGACACCATTAAATTAGGCTTGAATAAAGACTGGGAGTGGATGGCTCATTACACAAAGTAAAAACTATTTCCCCATACTAATTTTCCCCCCTACTGTTATTCGCACCTTCTTGTCAACTGTTTGAAATGGGCCATCCTGATTACCACTGCAAAAGTTTTTTTTCTCCTGCTGATAATAGCCCACCTTAATTGATTAGTCTCATTAGAGTTGGTATGGCAACACCCATTTTTTCATGTTCTCTGTGTATATCTATCTTCCTACTGTATTTTCCATTGCATGCATCTGATGAAGTGGGTTTTAGCCCATGAAAGCTTATGCCCAAATAAATTTGTTAGTCTCTAAGGTGCCACAAGTACTCCACGTTCTTTTTACACAATGAAGGGAGGCAACAAAACAGTAGGATGGATATGGGGAAGAATAACTGTGATAGCAGCAGTGAGATTATATGGCTACTTAACAACAGCATCTGCTGCTGTATTATATGGACACAGGTACACTTGCTTACTTGCCGTTTGAACAAAAAACCTGCCAGTAACACATGGAACAGCATGACCCACATTGCTGTGGTTTTTGATCATGACAACTACATGAAATGACAACAGTGACTTTAATTCAACCACAGCTTCTCCATAAAATAAGTAAGATGACTGAGGTGCTCAAAGGGCTGAAAATGGGATGCAGATCTTTTAACAACTGGCAAACTAGAGAAAACTCAGCTGATGTGAAAAGTGTCTAAATCACTAGCAGCTGATATTTGTTTGGTGATGAATGAAAAGTGAGTTGGGGGATCTCAGTCCAGTTTTCTAGGGATCTCACTGCATCACAAAATCTGAAATTAAGTGTGTCACTCATTGCATTCTCTGCAGAAAGAGATGGATGAATCATTGGAAGTGGAGGAATGAACTAACCATGCACATTTGGGGCTCATCTTTACAGAAAAATGATAAACTTGCTGAGAACTTTGGGTGCGATAAAATTCTTTAGACAGCGAGTAACTTGTTAGTTCAGTTTTGTCTCTAGAAAGCATAAAATTATTTTATATTTAACCATTTGTTTCCAATATTCTGACTTGCTATCTCTCGAATCTCTGTTCTTTGATAATAAATTTATTCTTGTTTTCACTATAAATATATCTAAGTGTTGTGGTGTTAAGCAAAGTGGTGGTCCTAAATTTAATCTTACATGCTAGTGTGTTCTGTTCCTTTGAGAACAGCAGGCCTGGTAATTCTCTCAGTGTTCTCTCTCAATTCTCTCAGTGGATAAGAGGCTGGACACTACAGGGAATGCTTCAAGGACTATGGAGTTGATATGTGCCTATTGCTACCTGTACAGCGAGAGCAAGGCCAGGAAGGTAGTGCTTTTGTTGCCAGAGGCTAGTGGTTTCCAGGGAGCTGCTCCACAGCAGGCACAGACAAGACTTCCTCATGCTAAGAGCACATAGTGATGAGATACCTCACAACCCTGGGTAGTGTCACACTATCTGAAGTTTTGAGCTTTGACCTACTTTGCTCCCACTGAAGTCAATATAGGTTCTGCCATTGACTTTGATGGGAGCAGAATTAGATCAATGTTGAACACAGTTCGAACATCCCACACTTCATCCAGATGCAAATTTACAAAACTTGATGCTGATACTAATGATGAGTGCAATCAAAACCAAATTATATACATTGTGAAGCTAATGTTTCTTTTTGAGATGAAGTGAAGGTTGATTTTTAGCATTTTTATGATCACTAAGATGAAGACAAAGATGTAGCTTATTCAAGAGCTGGGCTATGACTAAACCAGTGCCAGACAAGCTGGTGTGTGCAGCTCCAGTGAACTGTCGAGGGACTAGATGAATAGAAGTTTAATGCAGTGCAATTTGCCTGGGGAGCCAAGGCTAGCCAGATTTTTTTTAAATATGACCACTTTCCATGATCTTAAACATGTGGTTACTCAGCACCAGAACACTTTTCTCAGTTCTTTCAGGTTGCATGCTTCTATTTAGAGTTTTATTTTTCTTCCCCTCTTCTCTAGAATGCAAAGGTTTCAATGCATACTCTTCCAAAGAGCTAATCGAATACAGTTTAGAAGTGTTTCTTGTTCATAGAGGTAACCCTCGCCCTTGCTATGATGAGCAGGTGAACTTGTAATCATTCCAGAAGTTCTTGGGTTTTTTCCACCTCACCAGTGCACATGTACCCAGCACTACTTAGAGCTGTGTGAAACTTGGTGGCATTTGTCCGAGTATATTTCCCACCCCCCAACAATTCGTTTTACATTTCTGATCTGAATTAAACTACAAAGTAAAACACAGATGAAAATTCCTCTGCCTGGTTTAAGGGTCAAAATGAGATGAAAACCATGGGGTTTCATTTAGTTTCCATCTTTATCATGTATCACCCTAAGTGAACTCTGAAGTTGGCCTAGGCTCACCTGAACGTTGACCCTGACTGAAGAAGTTTGTGAATGTTCTGAGACGCTAAGCAGAATTTAGAACTTCCTAAGGGGCCAGCCTCCAATACCCCTTAATCATGTGCAATAATGCTTTATCCCACATAAACTATCCCACTGAAGTCAATAGAATACCTATGGAGTTGGGTGCTACCTGAGATGAGTCAGAGGGCACCAGAATCTGGTCCTTTATTTGGGTCTTCAAATACAATTAGAACTGCAAAATCTTTTCTTCGTTTTGTATCAAACTCAGTATTGTCTCATGAAAATAAAACAGGAGGATTTCAGTTGTGAAACATGGGATTTTTCATTGCATTTGATTTGACCCCGAAGACTCCTACTACTTCAGAAATAACAAAGGTGTCGTCCTGTTACTGTGCTATAGAGCTGCTGCTGCTACTATTACAATGTCACTCATGGCTCTTAAAATATTTTATTCTAAAGGGGGAGAGATGCTGAGAAATATTTAAAGTTAACACATCTGGCAAAAAACAAAAGTAACAGCAGTACTTCATTAAGACTCGAACCTGCAGAGACTCCAGGATCTGTCATCAGTCGAACCAAGTTCAGGGGATTTTTTTCCCCCCACAGAAACGGGAGAGCGTGTGATAGGGGAAAGAGAAGCCTAAGCTGAACTGTTTCTTTTCTAAACTGTCCTTATGCAAAAAAATGAGATACTTTCAAGGGAGAAGTGGGTGTGAAGTTTGGCTAGTCGACTGCTGTGTGTGCTGCAGCACAGATGTTTTGGTTATCCGCCATCGCAAATAGCAAAATCCTTCCAGCAATATACAGAACAGTGGTCTCAGTAATGTTGCTACAGCTCATGATCGCTATGCCATGTGATAGCAGTTGTTTTTAATTGAGCCACTGCTTTTTCATGTGTTCTCTCTGGGAAAATAGATTATTTACCTATTTAAACAATAATAAAAACAAACAAAAGAGGAATAGATAGCTCAAGCCATTAGTATTGAACTATTCAGCCTTTAACCTCTAGGTCACCTAACAAAATTCAACTCATGTCAGTAGTGATCAAACTAGTCACTACTTTCCAATCTGTGGTGACTTAGTGAAACATGGAATGTGTCTGTACACTTCCCAGCAGAGGCATACAATGTTTAAATGGGTACTCCAGCTCACTAGGGAAGTGTCCATTGTAATTATCATTGCGGGGGGAATCTATACAAAAGGGATCCCTACATACACATTGTGTGAATGGGTCCACCACTGTAGTGAGTCCTTGACCTTTCTTGGCACATTGAGAGGCTTACTCAGACTGTTTGTGTGGGATGTACACTGTCATGAGCCACCCTTGCAGGCACTGCATGCATAATTGGGCATGTTTTACAATGTAGGTGGTTGCCTCCACACAGCCTAATAGTCAGAAGCAAGTCCTGGCAGGACTGTTTGTGGACTGTTCACTGTACTGTTGATCAGGTTCATTAGGGCGGAGAATCTATGTAGCGGTAGTGAGGCTTTTTGCCTCCAATAAGTTTAGGTGAGTCCCAATGAATTCTAGTTCTTGCACTGGTGTCACCGTTGACTTTTGAATGTTTATTTGGAGGCCGAGTTTTGTAAAGAGTATCATTGTCTTTTGTGTGGCTTCGACAGCTTCTTCCCGAGAGGAGGCTTTGAGTAGACTGTCATCTAAATATGGATATAGCATGACCCTTGGCTTGCGTATGTGGGCCGCTGCCATTGCTGGAACTTCAGAAATAACTTTGGGAGCCATGGAGACACCAAAGGGCAGTACCGTGTATTGGTAATGATCTTGTTGTAATGATCTTGTCCCAAAACAAAATTGGAGAAACTACCTGTGTGACAGACGTATGGCAACGTGAAAGTATGCGTCTTCCAAGTCAAGAGCCGAAAACTAGTCTCCTTGTTTCAGTGCTGGAATTACTGTTGCTAAAGTGACCATCCTGAACCGTTGTGTTTTCATGAATTTGTTTAGGTTTCTCAGACTGAGAATGGGCCTCCAACCCCCAGTCTTTTTCTGGATTACGAAACAATGGAAATAAAACCCCTTCCCTCTGCGTTGTACCAGTATTGGTTGTACTGCTCTCAGTTGCAGGAGATGTTCTTCCTGTCTCAGAAAGTGCTCGTGAGAGGAGTCCCTGAAGAGGGATGGGGCGGGAGGGTGGTTGGGGGAATGGAGGTGAACTGGATAGAATAATCGGTGTTGATAATTTCCAGTATCCATTTTTCCAAAGTAAAAATTCACCAGGCTGGGTAGAATGGTGTTAAATGATCTGTAAATTGATGGTTCATAGAAAGTGGTTTCAGCAACTGGAATTGGGGGAGGTCTGTTGAGCCCTCAACCATACCTTCAGATGTGATGTTCTGATGCTGGTTGTTGCAATGTGGGAGGTTGAGATGGTGTTGGCCTACATCTTGTGGGTCTTTGTCTCTGCCTCTGGGTATCATACTGCCTCTGTGGTGGTGTGTATAGCGCCAGTCTTGAGTATTGCACTGAGTAATAGCTGCCTTGTTTTCATTTTTGCGCAGATGTGTAGATGCCTAAAGACCGAAAAGTCACTCTAGAGTCCTTCAATGTATGGAGGAACTCGTCAGTCTTACCCGCAAACAATTTTGGACATTCAAAGGGGAGATCCTCTACAGTGGATTGCACCTCCCTTGGGAATCCAGACAGGTGGAGCTAAGAGGCCCATTGCATCATTATGGAGGTTGCAATGGATCTTGCTGCCATGTCTGCAGAGTCTAAGGATGCCTGGAGAGTCGTTCGTGCCAGGAGGTGACCTTCAGAGATGACTGACTTAAATTGCTCCTTCTTGTCTTCCAGGATAAAGTCAATAAATTGAGACAGTTTGGAGTAATTGGTGTAGTTGTATTTGGCCATCACAGCATCAGAGCTGGCAATTCTGAACTGTAATGTCACTGACGAAAGGCCCTTGCAACCAAAGAGATTCAATCTTTTCCACTCTTTATCATATGGGGTGGTCATTTAATAGTGTTGCCTGCCCCATTTGTTGACCACCTCTGCCACCAATGAGTTTGGCTGGGGGTGTGAAAATAAAAATTCTAGTCCCTTCGATGGGACATAATACTTTTTATCTGTCCATTTACAGGTATGGGGAATTGTAGTGGGGGTCTGCCAGGAATTCTTGGCAGGCTCCAGGAGTGCTTCATTTATGGGAAGAGCAATTCTGGATGAAGCTGACGCGTGCAGTATGTCCAACAACTGGTGTTGGGACTCAACCTCTTCCAGGGGGATTTGGTACACATTTGCAATTCATTTAAACAGCTCCTGAAATTGCTTAAAATCGTCTCCTGTTGTAGGCAGTGGAGTCATGATGGTCTTACCTTGAGAGGAGGAGCTGTTAGTTGCAGGGATGGCCTCCTGATCTAGAGCTTCCTCTGTTTCTTCAAAAGTCTCTTTAGGAGGCTCATGGGGTCCTGCCTCTGACGTTGATGGGAAGCATCTCTGTCTTTCCCTGGAGGTACTGGGGGGCTTGGAGTAATGTTGCCTATATACTGACCATAGGTCCCAATATGGCCATTGTAGCGGGAATGGCATTGGTGATGGCATCCATGGATGTCCATACCACCCCTGGGTGCCAGCTCTGGAACGGTGTCCTGGCTGTTCCTGTAGCTCTGATTTGATGCTCCCCTGTATGAGTGAAGAGTGTTTTAATAAAATCTCACCGTCCTCATCGTCTTCCTCCTTGCTAGAAAAAGGAGGGACAGATCTGTTTGTCAATGTGTGAAGTGGTGCCACGCTATACCGGAGACTCCAGTGCCACAGCAACCGTTAAGTCTTTATGCCAGAGGAACTGTCGCATTCCAAGTAGTCTTGGTACTAATGGTGGCATCTGTAGTCATTGCTGTACTGGGAATTGTGGTGGTACTGGGAGGTGTTGCGGTGCCAGGAGAATTGGTGCTGAGGATATCTGTTCTGAAGGAGGTAAAGTAGACTTCAGTACTGAAGTCTGCGCTATGCGCCAGAGGGCAAGAAGATGGTACCATCAGCTGAGGCGCTGCAGAGGTGCTCAGTATCGAGTGTTTTGTTGCTGCAGTCAGTGCCATGGTAGCAGGGAAAGTCTTGTCTCTGCTGTCCTTCTGAGAGCCTGCCTGCTTAGGGTCTTTGGCTTTAATGCTACCGGAAGATCTTGCTGACTCATAGGTACCTAGCTGTCGTGCAGTTAGAGAACGCTTCTTTTTTGAGGCTGTCTTTGTAGGAGAAGTGGTATCTTCTTCACCCCTTTTTTAAGTGACAAGCCCCTCTCATGCAGAGTCGGTGAAGGAGGTCTGTCCAATGACCAGGAGGAGTTTGTGGTCCCGGGTTTAAGGCTGGGCAGAGAGATTTCTCCGTAAGCATAAGTTCGATTTCAAGGTCCCTCACTTTCTTGGTGTGGGCCTTAAGGTTGTAGCAATGGGAGTATTTCTGGGTATGTGCATTTCCCCCAAGCAGAAGACACACTGGGAATGTCCGTCTGAAACTGGAATTTTCAGGAGAGGCAACATTTAAAACCCAGAGCCTTGGGCATTCTCAGGTGAAGTTATTCCCAAAAGGGATGAATGAAACGTAAGGTAAAATAATATATGTTTTTTTAATGGGGAGAAAGAAAAAGGATAATACAAGTTCTAAATAACTAGTCTGTCTACGATTATACAGTTAATTCTAAATCTAGATTTGAGGTAAGTCATGTAGATGCACTACCAGAGCTCCAACTTGGACCAAGAGTGGTTGAAAAGGAACTCAGGGGCGGTTGGTCGTACAGCACTAGTTTAACAGCCACTACAGACGTGAGACAGGGAGAGCACATGTGTGGCCCAACCGGGTACTGCTGTTTAAATTCTCCACCTAGAGGTGCAGGGGCGCACAATCACCTGAAGTGGAGCACCCACAGGGACATCACTTGAAGAACAACCCTGTAAAACCCTATGCACCCACGTGCCCTCTCCTAGTTGGCTCCAGAGGGTCGTTGGGTCCACAATACTTACTTAAAAACATTTTCTGAAGAGAACTGATGGAACATCAATTGTATATACCACCAGTGATAAATGTACCACAGTTGGGGAACCACTGACAGTGGATGAACTACCCAACCCTACCCACCATCTCTCAAGTTCATAAATGAAACTATATAAGAAGAGTTGGGGCAGTCGGGAAGGTACGAGCCCCCATAAGGGACATTCAAATATTGCGATGCTAAGAACTACATCTATTGATATCAGCTGGTGAGCAGAAAGTTGGTATATGTCCCGTGTTGTTCCACAGATAAAGAGACAAAGATTTCAGTCAGGTCTTCACATCCCAAACAATACTGAATTCAGGTTATATAAAAAAGGTTAACACATGGCTACCCTTATGATTAAAATCTGAGAACCAGTTAATTCCTGTTTAATAAATTTTCACATATATTCTATATTGGTTCAGATGGTAGACACATATAGGATCAGTTTTGAAAAGATGAAAGACTAGAAGACCTGGGACTGGTGATAGTCTCCTCAAGAAAAATTTTTGTGCAGTGCCATGCACAGGTGAAAGCTGGCAAAGAGTTTTCCATTAAAGAGCATTCTGGATTCTACAATGAAGCATGAGCGGTGGAGAGCCTGCAAAATATCCTACCGCTGTGAGCTAAAGCATGTTTAAACCTAATAGAACTAGAGCAGAACAAAAAGAGTGAACAGCCCGCCAGTAGCAGTAAAGCAATGGTCAGTATCAATAAGCAGTGGTTCTCTCACACATTGCCACAAGTGCCTCCTGAAAGCCAGCACGAAAGGAAAGCCGGGGGCAGCATTACTGCATCTGTACAGATGAGGTTAATTAGGCCACATTCAGGCTTCAATTATGCTGGAAAAAAAAGGCTGGTAGGGCTCAAATTGGATCCTATTGAATTTCGAATGTCACCTCTGAGAAGAAGGGTACTTACAAAAGAGGTGCTTTGAACTCTAAATACTTTATTGATTTGTCAACTTTAAACAAATTCTGCAAAAGCAAAATACAACTCCTGTTTAAAAAAAACCAGCACTGAAATTGGTTGTGGATATAACTTTGCTTTACAGGTTTTGTCACGAATTGGCACTAATTCTTTCTAATCAAACATTGTATAGCAATATACTCTACAATATTGTATAGCATGTATACTAACCTACCTACCAATCTTTCACATACATTACTGGAAAACATGTATCTTGGGGAGACACGTTTAAGTCCATTCCCCATGTTTCCAATGGCAGCATAAAGCAACTAGCTTTTACCGATGTGTTCACAGCAGAAGAACAATGGAATGTTCTGAAAGGTTATTCCAAAAATCCTCTCCTTGTTGTTATCATCGCCACACAACAACATCCCGCTTCCAGAAGTGGAGCTTGGCTGAGAGAAATTGCACATTGATTTGCTCCAGCTATACGCCAGCACAACCAGTTGATTTCAATTACCTGATTTTTCAAATGTCACTTTACTGTAGATGGCAGTATTCTGTTTAAAACGCTTTCAAAATTATCCTTGCCTGCTAGAACTTGCACCAGACAAGGGAAGAGGAATTAAGACGGCAATTACAGTGTTATCTTCAAATTAATTATGAAGAGATACCAATAGCAATTCACCAATAATTTTAAATTAGTTTCCTAGCATTAACAAGTTCACCCTTATCTCATTGAATGTGAATCCTCTTGCTGTTTTACAGGTAACTCTTGCCAGGCCCCTACCAATCTGTTTAAATTCTTTTAATCATGAAATATTGGGAGCATGTCTGGAATATTAAGCAACTGCCAAAGAGAGCAGAGTATCAACACCACCTGCACACAATAGATGTAGATTATTAAATACATTATGCGGAGACGCAAAAAGACTTGACTCAATCCTTAACATAGTAAAATGGAGAATAAACCTAACAGAGCAACTGTTTGCAGGTAATAAATACACAGTCAGAAGTTAGAACTCAAGCCTAACCCTCTTCCCACCTACACACAAATTGCACAAACGCATGGCACAGACCCAGGATCCCACGATCCCATGGGGAAGGAGGGTCCAAGCCTGTATCAAGCTGGGCCCGAGGGTTGACGCCCTATTTCTTTGCAGTGAAGATGCAGCCCCATTGGACTTGTGCTCTCAGAGTCTGCCAAAAGTTTCCCACAATGCAATGAGCTGACTTTCTTTGTCCTCTGGACAGCCACGTTTTCCCACATTGCACCATGACCAAAGGGCTAGAACCGTCACATTTTGGGAGGACTCTATGAAGTCTGGGATATCGGTGGTTGGACTCAGGCCCGCATAATGCAGTGTAGACACTGGAGCCCCAGTGTAGACACTGATCCCCCAGTTGGGACCCAGAGTTCAACAATTCCTAAACTGGGGTTAAAAGTGAGTGTAGATGCGTAACCTCTAGGTTAACAAACCCAGGGTCTGTTAATCTGAGTTCTACTAACCCTGGGCCTGCACTGCAATATAGACTTACCCTGGGCTTGCTGTGGCTCCTGTCACTGCTGCGGTTACTGGAGTGCAGTCTAGGCTTGAAGATCCTTCATAAAATTTCAGCAAAAGCTATACTACTACTGCGGTTCCAGCACCATTTCAGGATAGCTTTCATTTCCTCCTTTTTATACCTCCACAGAAGCAGGGATTCAGAACCTACGTCAGCACCACTGCGGAGCTGGTGCCTTTCCAAATCTGCTCTCCAACTGTTCACTCACTATAAGGAGTCCAAACTCACCCCCTTTGTTGAGCTCAGTTACAGTAACACAGACATGTACAATGATCTATGCATCCGATGAAGTGAGCTGTAGCTCACGAAAGCTCATGCTCAAATAAATTGGTTAGTCTCTAAGGTGCCACAAGTCCTCCTGTTCTTTTTGCGGATACAGACTAACACGGCTGCTACTCTGAAACCTGTCAAAATGATCTAATGTCAATTTCAGCTCCAACCTTCTCCCCAAGGCTTGGCGGCTCCTAGTTTCCTTCCTCTGGGTAGCTCGGCCTGGGCCCAAATCAGGGATTCTCAACTTTTTTCTTTCTGAGACACCTCCAACATGCTATAAAAATTCCATGGCCCAGCTGTGCCACAATTGTTTTTCTGCATATAAAAGCCAGGGCCAGCATTAGGGAATACCAAGCAGGGCAATCACCTGAGGCTCCATGCCACAGGGGGCCCTGTGAAGCTAAGTTGCTCAGGCTTTGGCTTCAGCCCCAGATGGCAGGGCTTGGAGCCCTGGGCTTCAGCCTCAGGCAGTGAGGCTTTGGCTTTCTGCCCTGGGCCCCAGCAAGTCTAATGCCGGCCCTGTTTGGTGGACCCCCTGAAACCTGCTTGCAGCCCCCCAGTGGGCCCTGGACCCCTGGTTGAGAACCACTGTCCTAGATCCTCTCTTTAGAAAACCAAACCGACCTCCATTTGTACAGTACTGTATTATGTCCAGTTTGGGAAATGAGTCACCTGTTTCATTGTGCCAGCATAATCCATTTAATATTCCTCCAGCAAGATCAATGCCTGTTAGAAGGGTGGAGTTTCAGCCTGTTAAATAATCATTCCTCTGAATATTCTGATATTGGAACTATTTAAGAGAGGATAGTAGATTAGGACCATTGCTGGTCTGATCTGGTGAAGAAATTATATGTATTTCTAACATATATAAGGTTGTCCAGATACTACAAAGCTGGATGAAATCAAAATGTGTAATGATAATTTCTGGGGAATTTTCACAGAGACTTTAGCTTTGGCATGATTTTGCAGGTGCAAATTAATGTGGACAAATTAAATTTATACATGCAAATACTATTTGCGCACAATTTGCAAGTACAAACTCTGGGCCAACACAGAGAGTAGTAAAATATGCCATACTAGCTTGAAGCCCATACTGTTGTGTTTAAAAAAAAAAAAAAGTGTAAAAAAGAGGAAAATGTTTGAGAACTTAAAACTTGGATGATAACAAACTGTGGATTCCAGTGATGACTGAACCTGGTGATATTCTGAACAAAACAAAAAAAAAACTCATCACTTCACTCTGTCTAAGACATTCTAGGCTTCAGAGTGACAATCTTGGAATCTTACTATGTAGATTATGGGCCAAGCCCCTGATTGTAGGATCATCGTAGCATCTCTTGGGTCCCAGAAAGTGTTAAGCAATCCAAAATGAAGTTAGGATTCCAGAGCTCTGGGGGCAGAGCCAAGCAGCAACTTTGGAGTTTACCTGCTTTCGGGGAATCAGGGAATTTCCAAGAGGAAATCTACCCACAAGTAATGCTGGTTAAACCTTTTGGGAGGGGACAGGATTGGGTGCAGCCAACCTAAGTGGAGAAATATTCATGACAGTACGGCTCCTGAGAGACCCATTTTTGGGACTTCAAATTAGATTTGGGATTGGAGCCACTTGTGCTATCACAATCATCTTCGGGGCTAGATTTCCACCACTAGCAGCCTTATATCCTGGTTTACTGCAGCAGCTGATGCATTCCAGAGATGAATATGGCTCAAGGTATTTATTGCGTTGTTGGGCACACTAGTAAGCCTTCTCTTTCTGAGATATACTCTTGTACTCCTTGATCCACTGATCTTAATACTTTTATGTGTGCATATCAAGGGCAGGATAGGGTTTTTTCCTTTTAAAAACAACACTGTAGCACAGCCAAATAGTTTCAGATTTCCAGTGCCAATGCTGATATCACTGGTTCAGAAAGATTTATCCACCTTGCTTGATTTTGCAATCACATTTTTAAACGTCTTCTCTAGCGATCACTGGGACTGTATGCTGAAGAGAAAATACAAAACAGAAAAGCTTTCCCCAGAGATTAATCCCTCTGTTAGTTATTGCCTGTTGCTAAGCCAAATCTCTATCTATAGAGGAAAGACCTTTGTGATTTTTTCCTGCTTCATGATGATGTTGAAAACAATAGACGTTTTGTTTTGGAGCAGGAGTACAGGAGCCAAACCTCAGCACACAATGGTGTGAGCATCATGCAGGCCTGCATCCCAACCTTTTAGAAATGCTTCAGCCACAACACCAAGTGACTGACTTCTGAAAAGATAAAGGACAGTCCCAGGGAAACAATGAACAAGATTGTCACTTTGTACAAGGCAGAAGGCCACTTCTGTATTCCCACAAACGCGTGCCAATTTTTCCTTTCCCCGTTCATGCTCTCCTCTATTAAATAGGTGATATTAGTTTTGACCTCCGCATGTTTAAGCGATTTATTATTCTGAATATAAATACTCTTGGGAGGGATGAACATACAGGCCTTGTAGAGCTCTGACAGGCCCCAGAAGAAACATCTGTGGCTTTGTTTTTTTTTATAAATATTATATTAATTGTGCTAACTTCATGCCTCTGCATGTGTAACCATAAAGGGAGCCTGATTACATGCGATGACCCACACTTAAGAAATGCCAAGAACCAGATGATGCTCGGCACCTCAGAAATAATGCTCTAAGTCTCACAGGTTCAAGCCCTTAGTCATGATTTCTCCCAGTCACTGTGGATGATGCTTAAATATGGGCTGTGGGGAAGGGGCAGAATCTAACAGAACTGTCAAACCATGGAGAAAGCATCATTCTAGGAAGGAAACTAATTTCTAGGATCCAGTGTTGATCTGTTATAATATATTTAGAGCTTTAATGGTGTAGATTATAAGAATCCTGGACTAGTGACTGTGGTTCAGACCCTCAACTGGTATAAACTGATATAGCTCCACTGAATCACACCAGGTGAGGATGTAGCCCAATGTCTTTATTTTTGTTTCATATAGCACTGAAGACACTGCTGGTATTCCTTTGTTAGAAGTTAATTGCTTCACCCAAGTTTTACTAGCATAAAATCTGCAAATTTACACCAGTGTAGTGCATCTACTCTGGTGTTTCCTAGGTGCAAAAATCCTTAATGTAGATAAGCCCTCAAGACCTGAATCTCCAGTGACCTGCACCTCGTATTGTCATTAACATTGGTTTAAATCAGAACATTAGCATTTTTACACCCGCTTTGCACAAGTGTAAGCCAGTGGTGAATCAGGCCCCACCCATATGAGATATATTTGAACTGGTATAACTACACTGATGTACTCAGGTAAGTTATCAAATTTAGCTGCACTGCTGTATAGTCCGCTTTGCACTGGTGCGACACACGTACATTTGAGGATTGCACGTGTATAACTCAACTACACCAATATAGTTATAGAGGTGCAAGTTTTAACAGGTAAGCCTTTACTCACCCTGGATTTGTTAGTCCTTGTTTTAGTAAAGTTTCCAGGTTGCTCTGTGCACAGACACAAATTATGCCTAGCATGAAATGATCAAGTTTTAAGCCATCTCATGCTTTGCTGCACCGAATGTAAGATTAAATAGAAATCTCACAGTATTCAATATTGGCTACTTCCTGAGACTATGGGCTTATATATTTCTGTAAAATAGAATTTACTAAGTCAAAAACACTGGAATAACCCTACTCTCAACTAGTGATATTGGACCATTATTGTAGAAACTACTGCAAAACTTCATGTAATGTCATTATCCTTGGTATAAAAGAAAAACTTGGAGAGCAGATAGGATCCTTATAAATACCTTCCACAAATGGCACCCTTGGTACCCAAGTAGTTAGTAAAAAGGTAGAAATAGTTCTGGAATAAACTGTTGGATTAACATTTCTTTAACAAACATCAGCATGAATGAATTACTACCAGTCTTGCAAATTAAGCTTTATATATTTTTTTAAACTTATAAGGGACACACAAAAATACACCTAAATACAGTGTATAAATATAATAATAGGTGCTTCTGGTAGGTTAATAGAACAGATCAGGTGTTTTACGTGCTGTGTTCTACCTTTGAATCATTTACTGTCAACTGTTCTAGAACCATAAACATGGAAGTTACAGATGAACTATTCTTATCACATCTTTAAGTCCATCCCGCTGCAAATACAGCATTTCCTACAGTATATTTTCAAGTACTTTGTCCAGTCTAGTTTTAAGGGACACTATTATTGAGGTTTCCACACTCTACATTGGAAGAGATCAGTGTTATGAAATAATTTCTGGTATCCAGACAAAGTTTCCATTTGGTTCAGTTTTGTAAGGTCTTATTCTTCATTTTCACTCACACTCATGTAGATCCAAATGAATTTTATTTGAATCAATGGTTATACTGATATTAAAGTGGTGTAAATATAAGAAAAAAGGAAGTTCACAATTCCTAATAGCAAAGTAGAATCTTGTTAAAATTAAGACATCCTAATGGACTGTCTACCATTCAAAGAGAATAAAGGGGGGAAAGGACCAGAGACACCATGCTAAAATAATATTAACAACATTATTCAAATAATCTCCCTTCCCTTTTAATGTTTATTTTGAATTATTTCAAGGCTGTAGTTGAGATATTCACAAACAATTAACCTCCGGCTAATCACCATCTCACCCTTTGACACAGGGCAACAGTGTCGAATTTTCACGAGTTCTGTGGCAGTCACGGTCATTCATTATTATGCTAAACTGATGCCCTGGGAAATTGAAAGGGGAGAAAAAAACCTTATAGGAGAAGAAACTGCTAATGGTCAAGCAAAAAGTATTATTTGCAGACCCCTATATTTTCTACAAATTAACTGGATGCAGGGGAATGATTATTTTGGGAAGATGGCCTAGTGAGATTGGCAAGGAGCAATCATGGAATGAATCATGAATTTGAGAAAGTTTTTACAGCTATTTAGTCATTGTAAGTCATGGCTCATAAACAGCTGAAGGCAAGCAGACGACGTCACTGCATAAGAAAAAGGAGCCTACTATCACCCCTCCCCTGTGCTGGAGCTAGTGCCATCAGTACCTTGCTGGTCTGAACACTAATAATATCCAGAGAAATGTAAACAAAAAAGACAAGAATTTACACACGCGCACACACACAGCCCCATCAAAACCTAACAACTGTCCACTGTAAGCCTGATTATCCACTGCATTGCACCGTGTGTAGTCATGCATACTTGTGCAAAGAACAAAAAAATCATAATGGTCACATTCTGCTCTCATTCTGCAGTGCCCGCTACTTGATGCACTACAGCAAGACAGGTCACAGGTCTTAAAGGCCTGATGTTTTAAGACAACAGAGGACAGGAAACAAGTGTAGAATCAAGTATTTGCTGGAATTACTTCTCCCTCTTTCAAATGGAAAATGTGTACAATAATCGTGACAGGCTGGAAAGAGAAAAAAAGGAGCACTATTTTAGAGGTTGGTATTAACCACAGGCCTGACTATCCTCAATCTTGCATCTTGTGCGTGTACCTCTATGCAAAGTGCATGCAAAATGGGTATAAAAATCATGGTAGGATGGTATAATTTTACACTGATTTTGAACCGATGTAAATGACTGCATGCAAGGTGGAGGGCCAGGAAGTATGAGGCCCCAGGCTCAGGCACTCTCTAGGCTCAGGCACCCTCACAACACAATGAGCACAGCTGGGCCCAATAAACCCTGGATTGGTCAGAAGAGCCGACAGCTCACTATGTAAGCCCTGTAGCAACAACAGCACAGTGGCTGCTCAATGCATTCCACACCTGCAGCTGCATAGACCTGTTTTGTGTTGCCTGTCCAGCCCTTGCTCCAACCCTTGCCTGCTCTATTCCAGACCTAGTCCCTGCCTACCTCTGAACTCCTAATGGTTGACTCCAGGCTCTGACCATTGGCTTGTCTCCTGACTACGACTCCAGTTCTGCCTTCTGATTCTGCTCTGACCCCAAGGCCAGAACCCTGCTCTGACCAGCAGATTGTACCACCTACACCTTGGTGTGTGATAGTGTGAGCAGCGCACAAGAAGATATGTAAGGACTTCACCCCACGACATGGAGCTCCTTCGTGGAATGGCCCCAGCAGGAGCCCAACACACCTACCTGGATGTTGATTGGTCCTGTGGGAACTGCAGGCTCAACCCGCACTCTGCAAGACCAGAATGCAGTCCCCGAGCCACAGGTACAAGCCCAGACAGCACGTTCTGTCCGCACAACTCTCACGTCCACTTGTGACTGCTGGCAATTACTGCCGATCACAGCCTTTGGAGAAAAACAAAGCACAGACGACGGCCTGTTTAGACAGTCTGGCTTGCTGGGGAAATCAAAGTGAAGGAAGAATTGTGCAGGTTGAAAAAAAATAAAAAATAAAAAAACAGGTCTCTTCCCAAGAGAAGTGATGGCTGAGGAGCCAGGAGCCTAAAGTGGGTGGTGCAGGTGCCCTGAATTGTGAAAGGTACATCTCCAGATACACCCTAGTCCTGATCCACATTAATATGAAATGTAAAAATAGTAATAGAAAACCATGGGCCTGATTTCAGTCTCTTGTAAATAGAGAATAACTACAAACATTGGTAACTCCTGAGTGAGATCAGAATAAGTCCTGGATAAGGGGATGAAAAGAAAACTAAAGTAGAAGTACCAAAAAGAATAAAAAGATGGAAGAGAAACATATCTACATCTTTAGTATAAATGTGATAAGGTTAATATTTGAAAAAGCAATACAGTTCTGAAATTCTTATGGAGTAAAATAGTTTCACCTAAGAAACATGAAATCCAGAGATGATATTTGCAAAGAAATGTCATCTTCACAAACGAAAATTGTGGTAACTAACCAAATATTTTGAATATAAGAAACTATAGGGTAGGGTGACCAGACGTCCCGATAAAATCAGGACTGTCCCGATATTTAGTTGTTTGTCCCGCATCCTGACTGATGTACGGTTGGGACGCCATTTGTCCCAATATTTTGCTTTAGCAGCACTCCAACTTTTTATTTATTTATTTATTTTGCTTGGGGCGGCAAAAAACCTAGAGCCAGCCCTGGAGGGGGGTGGGGGGAGGGGTGAGCCTGTGGCTGTCCCCCCCATGTGTCCTGATATTTTGTTCTTGTCAGCTGGTCACCCTACTATAGGGAGAACTGAGAAATTTACAGACTAGCTAGAGGATGGCTGTACTAACCGACATGGGGATGCCAGAAACCTGAGTTTTCATCTCTGTGTCTTCTCCCTACCTGACTGTCTTCATCTGAGTTATGTATAATAGGCTTCTGGTGACATAATTGCTAAAGGGTATGTTATAAAATATTCCTCGCCCTTCTGCTGCTAGTCTGCATTAAGCAGTGTGTAGCTGTACTCAAACAAAAATTATAAAAAGCAATTCAGACAACTCCTGGCTGCCCAAGAAAAGACTGATTTATATTAGTCCTTGTGGAAGATGGTACAACGAGTATCAAATTGCAAAACTTAGTCATGGACGCATGAACAACCAGACTACAGGTTAGTGGCACCTCACTATTCTACAGTCGATCTTTTAGAACACCAGGTGTAGTGCTTACCACTGCAAGCAAACAGACAAAGCAACTGAAAAGAGTTGGCAGGTCAAAAACAAAACGAAAATGTGTTTTTATGGGCTAGCATATATCCACATAAAACAGTATACAACATAAGCCCAGTCAATATTGGACCACAGGGACTTCTGTTTATGTATTGTGAAGCCAGCACACATTAAACTCTCAAGTTCTTTCCAGTGTTGGAGGTTTTCAGTGAGCATTGTACAGACCTTGGAAGGACTTCTGATTTACTCTGCCAATGAAAACATTACCGATGGATCCATCAAGTCCTCTTGTTTAGTATCTCCTGCTTTTCTAACTAAACACACTAAGTAACAAATATCACTCATCAAATAATGAACTCAAATTCTCTTCCATCACCCATGAACCATGTTTCCAGGACAGAGTGAGCAAGCGTCGAGACAGACAGTTTTATGTCACCCTCAGAATTCACACTATAGCTATTCTAGACTCTGTTTTAGACCTACTGCATTGCAACTTGTTACCCTCTTGAACGCTAACCTCAATCCCAAACTCACCCAAGTACTCTTTTTCAGAGTAGCAGCCGTGTTAGTCTGTATCCGCAAAAAGAAAAAGGAGGACTTGTGGCACCTTAGAGACTACCAAATTTATTTGAGCATAAGCTTTCGTGAGCTACAGCTTACTTATGACGTATTCCACCTTTTCCTTATTGTTTGTCTGCGGGCAAACCACGGACACTTGTTTGACTGTACAGTAATCCTAAGGGTAAGTCAGCGTCTATATACAATGCTAAAAACTGATACTGAATTGATACTGTTTGATTCTACTACCTCCACTCACAGTTGAATTAATCATAAAAGCAGTCCCACTGAAGTTAGATAACTATTCATGTAGGACAAGATTTTCAAAAGTAGCCAGCATTTGTTTGTCTCACTAAAGTTAATGGGAGTTTTACTGTTTACTTCAATACGAGCAGAGGTAGGTCAACATTAGATGCTTTTGAAAATCCCACAGAATCAAGCCCTAAAGGGTATACAGGACACAAGGGAATATGTTTTTATTAAACTTTGGGCTCACAACATTTAGATCCTGTCCCTATTCTCTCATCTATCTTCAATGCCATACCTGATGTTGTGAAATAACTTTTAACTGTGTGTAAAATTAATTAATGTAACATTACAGAAAGTAGCTTTTTTTTGTTTAAATATATTGCGGTTTTTAAAAAATCATGAATTTCTTAATGATTCTATGATTGACACCCACTACAAAGCTATGTGGAGAAGCAATTCATGTATGTAGTAAAATTATACACAATTGAAATATATTTGTGGCTACCAAAATTTCATGTGGGAAGTTTGTTCAACATCACTGCCACTGTATAATCTGAGTAATTTAATGCAGTTCACTTTCCTCTATGAAAAACAGCAACAATATTCCTGTAATAAACCCAGTGGAGCCCCAGTTAATCAGAGTGCCAAGCAAGGAAAATGGGAATTTGGAAGACTAATATTGGCACAGTATGTAGGTAGAAATTGAAAAAGAGGAAGCAGACAATTCAAGCAATATAACATATAGACAGTAAAGATGCAAAGAATTAAAGATCTACAATCACAAAGAAACAAACTCATTGATCAAGCATATACAATAAATCAAGAACACCTGCATTTTTAAAACGTGTTTCATGTGGACTTTTATGAATAAAAAATACTTGATGGCGTATTAGGCTTAAATTGTTTCCGTCACAATTGATGCTGGGTTTTGCGAACTCTAGCATCCTGTGGCAGCAGAAATCATTGCTCAGTTCCTGTTTCTCCACAGGTGCAGTGTCAATGACTACATTTTATTTTTCCTGTCAGTTTACTTTGCAAGTAAAGAATGACAGCAAAAAGGCCAGATTCTGAATTGTTTACCACTGTACAATCACCTCATCAGTACCAGGATAACTTTTGGGTGTTTTCTCCTCTCAGTGATGCCACTGTTTTCAACTAGCAATTCAACAATTTATTTTCTTTTCCATGTTACCTTCTAACTGAAATGAAGATGAGCACCTAAAATTCCTAAGTAATGGTAACAGCCAATACTTTCCTCAAACAGAACTGCTTAGTACAATTCAGAGTAGCTCCAAACATGATAAAAGTATTATCTACCTTATTTTCTCTACATCATTTTCCTCTATAATTGTTTTAATGATAAACAAATGAGACTATAATTCCCAATGGATGAATATGAAATATTGTTTTATCAGCAAAAAATGCAATTATTATTAATACTTCTTATAGCACTTTTCATCCATAGATCTCAAAGCGTTTCATGAAAGAGATCGGTATCATCCCCATTTTACTGATGGGGAAACTGAGACACAGAGGTGAAGTGACTCACCCAAGGTCATTCAGCAGGCCAGTGGCAGAGCCAGGAAGAGAACCCAAGTCTCCTGAATTGTAGTCTAGGGCTCTATAGGCTAGGCATTTGGTAGCTACTTATCTTAAGTCAAGCAACTTCAGCCATAGCTGCATGGAAGAAAGGGGAGACAATGATTTTTGAAACACTAGTGTTGGAGGTGGCTGTGAAAAGTCATGCTATATCTTTCAATTGTCTTCCTGCATTCTCTAAAAGTCAATGCAGCACTATATTCCTGAATCTCTGTCAACACATACCGTGTTAGCACCTACATTATAATTCTGTTATCTCTTGAAGGGAAACTAAAGCAATATGCCTCTTTAATAAAAATCATCCAATATAATGCAACCGCTGACAGTGATCTATTTGATGTTGACATCCAATAAACCACTCACATTAGTCACTTTGCTCAAGCATTGAATCAACAAAATCAACAACAATTGAGGGAAAAATTATTAAATGTCTAGAAAACATGATCTATGAGGAAAGACCGAACTCCACCCCTCAAGGTTTGTTTAGTCTGGAGAAGAGAAGACAGGGAAGTGGGGGCAGGAGGAAGGGGGAGGAGGGGGACATAATAACAGTCTTTCAGTACATAAAAGGTTGTTATAAACAGGAGGGTGATAAACCATTGAGGACAGGACAAGAAATAATGGGCTTAAATTACACCGAGAGATTTAGGTTAGCATCACCGCAGGCAGCGCCTCGTGCTGGCCGTCCTGGGGATTTGCTCCAGTCAGGCATTGCACCCTCCTCTGGCAGTGTCTCTCCTGTCATCCTCTTGCCCTGCAGACCCCTCACACTCCAGAAACCACAGTCTTCTCTCCATGACATGGCCCTCCAGTCGGGTCACCAGACGTGTTCCCCCATTCCAGAGTATCAAAGACCCTCTTGAAAAATGGGTTCTGGCAGTTTGCCTGCTCACTGCCTCACCGGTGCCCCTTTGTCAGCAGCTAGTAGGGGGACTCGGGTCCACCCTCTACTCTGGGTCCTGGCTCAGGGGCCCTCTCGCTGGCAACCAAGGTTTAACCTTCTCCATACCTTATTGCTTTTCCTTTGAGCCTTACCTATCTCTCTGGCTCTCCCTCTCCTGTGGGCTTGCCAAGCCACACTCCCAACTGCATTCTCTCAAGGATTAACCATGGACTACTCCCTTTACACACCTCCCTTCAGGGAATGTCTGCAGACTAGCTCCCCTGAAGCCCCCTTCTGCTCTCAGTGCCTGGGCTTCATACAGCTCTCTCCTCTTCCTACCCAGCTGAGCCTCATTTAATCAACCCCAGGTGTCCTGAGGAGTTAACTAGCCTACCCTTTCAAGCCTTCTGTGGGATGGACACCCCATCACAGTTAGACATTAGGAAAAACTTCTTAACTCTGAGGGTAGTTCAGCACTGGAACAAATTACCTAGGGAGGTTGTGGAATCTCCGTTATTGGTGATTTTTCAGAACAGATTAGACAAACACCTAAACTGTCAAGGATGGTAGATAATACTTAGTCCTGCCACAGTGCAGGGGACTGCATTAGACGACCTATCAATGTCCCTTCCAGTACTACATTTCTATGTTTCTATAATCGGATCAGCTGGATAAGGGGCCTACATACACACACATATAACATATGGTATTCCCAGATGACACTGCATCAATCCTGCTTGAATAGCAGATTTTCGGATGAACTGAGTGAATCTGGTCCATGTTCCTTGTAACTCCTATTAAATGGACTGGAAGATTTTTGGTTCCCCATTCCACTGGGAATTTCTCAAGCATTATCAGTCTATGGGGAAGATGTGTGCGAATCGTCAGGATTGAGCTCTATTTTTGTACAGAAAAAAGTTAACTACAACTTTGTAGTATAAACTGCCTCTCAAAATACTATATACATTAAACCCAAATCGATAGCATTCCAAAATATTTGCTTTCTTGAGTTTGATGAATTGAGTAAGTCACAGAGTGCGTATCTCCAGGTTAGATGCAAAACATGCTGCTATTGCTGGTACGGGTACATTTTCTGACAGGAGTTTCCTATGGAACATCTATTCAAATTAACAGAATTTCAGGGCTTACTCTACATTGCTTTTACATAGTGCAGTGGTTCTCTACTAATGGTGCACAGAACACTTCCAGGTGGCCCACAATGCTGCTTCTGTGCCAGTTGCGAAACATCTGTCAGTCTTCAAATAGCAACAGGTCCTGCTTGTTGTACAATTGGGTGGGTGGGTGTTTGCTCACAAGAGACTCTCTCAGAACATGGTCCACAATACAAAAAGCATTGAGAAGCCCAGACACAAGTGCCTTTCATTGAAGGATTTCAGTGTTTTATACAAATATTGGCTAAGTGTCATAACCCTGTAAGAGGTAGGCACCAGTAAGTTCTATTATACTCATCTGACTGGTGGGGAAACATTCTCCTTCACTAACTGCTAGATTATTCTGCTTCTCCACCAGCCACACAGGACAAATTATACTTTCCCATTTTATTGCACACTGTTCAGGAGTGCTCTGGTTAGCTAATTCAACTTCAGAGTTAAGGAAACAATTAAGACAATTAGGATAAGCACTCCTCTATATTATTATGTCTCACCTCTTTTATTATACCCTCCTCTTCTCTTACTAGTAAGCAAGCATAAGTGCTTCCTGAGTAACGGTAAACACAACTTTTTCAGAACAGATTGCTAAGCCACCACATCATCTTGAAAACGTAGAAGTAGGACATGAGGGTGGAGTGTATGTAGGGAGCTCGTTGCACTCATGCAGGGTTTAGCCATCACACTAAGTGCTCTTGTAATGTGAAGAAGGGCAACTGCCACTGAATGGGCATGTATTAGGGTGGGGAGGAGATATGGCCATGACCACACCTTCCAGGTGCTAACTAGTGCCAAGAGGCCGTACAAGCTACACCTATTCTACATACACATTCACTGCTTCAGTAAAATACACTCTTACCAGCACTTTTACAGTTATTATGATCATTCCTGCACTATGCAAACCAAATGGAGCTAGCTACTTGGGTAGAGAGTGCCTGCTGACCATTCCCACATGTTTCAGGATCCTTGAGCCATAGTGGAGCCCACTTTATATTTGTTAAGGAAAAGACAAAAAACTTTGTGAAACAGCTGAAGTTCTTACACAAGACATATGATACTCAAAATAAAAAAAGCAAGGAAATGAACGTTTCAGCCACCTAGCAGTACATACTCTCTGCTCCTGCATCCACAAAGAGACACCCTACCACTTCCAGATGGGAAAACTGTGCCTTAGTTTCCCCATCTGCAAAATGGGGATAATGATACTAACTTCCTTTGTAAAGTGCCTGGAGATCTGCTGATGAAAAGCACTAAGTAAGAGGTAGGCCAGTGATACTCAGACTGAGGCTTCAGAGCAGCAAGTGGGTCTTTAATATTTCTCCTGTGGCTCTCTGCAGCACATGATATTAAAACACAGTGTGATTTAATTATTAACCGATCTAAGTTATTAATCAGTCAGGATGCTTTTGCTATGTTATTAACCAATTAAGTTAAGTTATTAACCAATAAAAACTAAATATTTCCCAGTACGCAGTTTAAATATAAATATATAGCACTGTAATAAATGCAATAATGAATTCACACTGCTGTCACACTTTTGGCTAATGTTGATCACTAATTTGGCTCCTCAATCGCTGAGGTCTGAGTATCACTGAACTAGGTACTCATCATCATCACCACCACCACAAGTAGTAGACGCCACATATCACATGCCCAGGTAGAGACACCAGACTTCCAGTACCCCTTTTGGCAAAGTATCCTCTCCAAATACACCAAACTCTTCCATTAATAATATTGAGAGGTGGCAGTGGGGTGAAAGGGATGCCAGAAGGGAAGGCTGAAGATTAATCTGGAGGGTATTTAGTAAAAGGGAGGGCATAAAGGGTTGTATCTGTGGGTGCGAGGCGGGGTAAGTTAAGCTTGCAGTGTGTGGGAGTTGTGGTAATGGAAAGCAGTGTGTCTCTACAATACATATTCTCTACTCTTCCACATAGAGAATAATGGAATAGTTTGGTATATTTGGAGAGGATGCTTCATCCAAGGGCTTGCAGGAAACCTGGCAGAGCTGAGCCTGTGGTGGGTGATATATTGTGTCTACTAGTTTTGGGGATTCATGTTAGATATGTTAACATTTCAGCATTGATCACAGAATCATAGAAAATTAGAGTTGGAAGAAACCTCAGGGGTTCCCAAACTTGGTTTGCGGCTTGTTCAGGGTAAGCCCCTGGCGGGCCGCAAGACGCTTTGTTTACCTGGGCGTCCGTAGGTACAGCCGCTCGCAGCTCCTAGTGGCCCCGGTTTGCCGTTCCCGGCCAATGGGAGCTACGAGCAGCTGTACCTGCAGACGCTCAGGTAAACAAAGCATCTCGCGGCCCGCCAGGGGCTTATCCTGAACAAGCCGCAAACTAAGTTTGGGAACCCCTGATCTAGTCCAACCCCCTGTGCAAAGCAGGACCAACCCCAACTAAATCATCCCTGCCAGGGCTTTCTCAAGCCGGGCCTTAAAAACCTCTAAGGATAGAGATGCCACCACCTTCCTAGGTAACCCATTCCAGTACTTCACCGCTCTCCTAGTGAAATAGTTTTTCCTAATATCCAACCTAGACCTCCCCCACTGCAACTTGAGACCATTGCTCTTTGTTCTGTCATCTGCCACCACTGAGAACAGCCTAGCTCCATCCTCTTTGGAACCCTTCTTCAGGTAGTTGAAGGCTGCTATCAAATCCCCCCTCACTCTTCTTTTCTGCAGACTAATGTTGATGTTCAGATATACAGTCAAATCCATCTAACTGCCAGTTCTCTCTTCGTTCCCAGCATCCCCTCCACCAATCTCTAGTTTAGGTGGGTGGTAATCCTGGATTCAGGTGAAGTGGGTTCTCTCTGGGGAACAATGGAATAATCTTGGGCAAATCACTTGACCTCTCTGTGCATCTCTGTCCCTCATCTCTACATTGGAGACCATTTACAACACACACCTTTGCAAAGGTTTTTGAAACCCATGGATAAAAAGGGCTAGATAGACCTAATTATTATTCCATTCGCAAGTCAAGAAAATATGATCTAGATGAAGTTACTATAAGGTGGGTGCACAACTAGTTGAAAGACCATATTCTCAGAGTAGTTATCAAAGGTTCATTGTCAAACTGGGTGGATGTATCTACTGGAGTTCCACAGGGGTCAGTCCTGGGTCCAGTACTTTGCAATATTTTCATAAATGGCTTGGATGATGGAGTGGAGAGTATGCTTATAAAATTTGCAGCTGACACCAGGCTGGGATCAATTGCCATTGCCATAACCTTATAAAAACACAAGAGAAGCAAAGCAAAAATAATTCCCGCATTCTGAGTATATCACATATAGTGAGCACCAGACATAAGTATCTTTTGTAGAATGCATTACAGATGGAGCTCTTACCAAATTGGTGCAAGATGTGTGCTCAGATACTAACATGCAGGCCAGCAGTAAGAAGAGCTGGCAAGAGACATCAATAGGCAACACTTCTTGTATTTCTGAAAGCCTAAAACTTTTTTCCTTTTTCTTTTGGAGTTTTGGCAGATGTCTTCATCTCTTCAGATTGTCCTTCTATTGGGGTATGTCCATGGAAACAATGACCTTAAAATACAACCTCTCTCCACTGAAGAGCTATAAAATAGGAGATGTGTCATGGGAAAAAAACAAGAGTGGAGGAGTTAAAATATTGGAAAAAATCCTCCCACTAATAATGGGAAATTGAAAAACCTGAGTTTGACACAAAGGGGCAAATCATGACCTGACTGACAGTGAGAAAGGGCAGAGGGATAACCCAGGATGTATAGTCTGGCTCGTTGAACTTTCCTGGTTCTCAGCACAGGAGTAGTGTGCATGCCCTGGTTGTGCATGCTGTTGACTTTGCAGTATTTGCCAATTGTCTTGACATGCCCCTAGGCTTGGAAGAATTAGATTTTTATCAGTAAATGTCAATTCCATCATATGCACATAAACCAACAAAAAATTTCCATCAATAATCAAAATTTTACAGGTAGGCAAAGCGAAAAAAAATGCTGCTTGAGAACTTAGGATATTTAATTTGTATATTTTGACATGTAATTTTTAACAATTTGTGTTTTAATGGTTATAACGCTTTAATTTTTTGAATCTCCAGGTTTACTATCATTGCATAATTATTGTCTGAGCCCCCCGCAGCATGAAAAATTAAAATTGAAATAGATACAAATGCTTAAAAAGAAAGGGATGTTATCCATTGAAATTATAAAAAAATCAAAATCCAATTCTACCAATCTTACATACCCTTATCTCCAAGATCACATTATCTAGGTCCTAGGAGACGTGCTACATGGTGGACTGGTCAATGCATTGATGGACCCTTTCTCCATGAGTGCTGCCAACACTTTGTGCGAGTCTGTCTCAAAGGAATTGTTTTCTGCACCATCTCCATGCCTCAGAAATGTGCTAACCTATCAAAACCGGAGTGCAAGAGCAAGAGCCAGTGCTGCACTGGAACCTGTTATTTAATAAAATACTCTTGATAGAGATTAACCATGATGTTAATGGACTTGCTGACCATTACATGACTGGCTTTAGTCACTCATGAGCTAAGCTTTCTTCCTCTACTGTATGTAAAAATATAAATATTGAACAAAGAGTTAAAGGTAGCAGGACCTGACGCTGTTTTACTTGGCCAGGTCAAACAGGCAGATTCTGCATGAAGCTGGGACAGGAAGAAATGGTCTAAATGTGCCAGGAAATCATGCATGGCGCAGCATGTAGCTGACCATTAACCACATAAAGATGGATGATGCAACAACAGCATCTTCCATAACCTCAGAGCTTGAACCTATTGCAAATGAATTAAATTTGCTATCTAGAAATGAATGGGTGATGCACGACCTCATCAGGAATGAAAGTATTAAACGTTTAATTAAATTTATTAAATTACAATGTTCTCTCACCATATGGCCCACAATGGGAGGGCCACACAGAGAAGTTATTTTAGAAGTATATGCCAAGGTTTTATTAAAAAATAAAAGCCTAATCTTAAGTGCCCTACATATGGACTCAGGAGCTTACGTGGGCTGATTTTCAGTGACAGTTCAGCTGCCAAGTGCGCAGCATTCTTAAAAATCAAGGCATTTATTCTGTTACCCAACTGGATTTACATTCCCAACTTTAGGCTGTCGTGTTTTTAAATCTTGGCCAGAGACAGCATGACAGAGGGGCACCTGACTTCTTTGGATCTTCACATCCCTCCTTTCTTTCAGAAAATATAAGAAATATCTTAATATTTGTCTGACAGCTTTCTCTCACAACCTTGGAAATGCCTAACATACCCCAAATGATCTAAGATGGAGGTTTGAAGGAAGTGTATTTATTTTTGTAACTAAGTTTATTGCCTCCCTTACCAAAATCTTATGGCTTGTTTTCCAGCAGTGCTTTTCTTTGAATGTTTTATATTGGAAACTCATGGAATTTTGGCATTGTAAACACTTGTGAACTAATGCTGTCTACCAAGTTCTGCTCTCTGCTACCAGCAAGCAAGAGCACAATCTTCAATGGGGTCACACAGGTGTAACTCAGAGCAGAATTTGTCCCTATAATCTTTCAACTGCTCAGTAATTTAAAGGGCATTATTTCTGGGTGTACCTCTTTAATTTGTGAGGGATGTGATATGCTAATTTGACTTAATGTTCATCCTACTTAGCTGGGATAAACAGGAGAATGTTTGATTCACACATCCAGAACTAAAGAGATCCTCTGCTTTATATTCCAGACAAGCCAAGGAGTTTTTGCCTTGCAATATAAACTTGAAGGTTTTATGCTGTCCTAAGGATGAGAGGGGAGCTAATAAGGGATTTTGGTAGAAAAGTCTGACAGAAAGGAATTTTTGTATGAGAATCTTGTTATATAGCCATGTTGTGGGCCAGAGGCTCTCAACCCTTCCAGACTACTGTACCCCTTTCAGGTGTCTTGTGTACCCCCAAGTTATACCTCACTTAAAAACTATTTGCTTACAAAATCAGACATAAAAATAAAAAATAAAAAAAAAGTGTCACAACACATTATTACTAAAAAAATTGCTTACTTTCTCATTTTTACCATATAATTATAAAACAAATTGATTGGGATATAAATATTGTACTTACATGTCAGTGTACAGTACATAGAGCAGTATAAAGAAATCATTGTCTGTATGAAATTTTAGTTTGTATTGACTTCGCTGGTGCTTTTTATGTAGCTTGTTGTAAAAGTAGGCAAATATCTAGATGAGCTGATGTACCCCTGGAAGAGCTCTGTGTACCCCCAGGGGTACGCATACCCCTGGTTGAGAACCACTGCTCTGGGATATCCAGTGGACCAGTCTACAGCTGTCCTAAATAGCACGTTTTTTAGAAAAAATGTTTAAATGCATAATCTGACCCCACTGTGGACCGGGTATAAGCCCTCAAAAGAAAAGGGAGTTAAGAAAATGCTGAAGTGAGGAAACTTAACTGAGGTCAACAAAGAAGAGTTACAAATATTAACCACTCAGATTGCATTTGCCAGTGATTGCCTCCGAGGTCAATACTAGTTTATTTTCAACTTGTAACTTTATCTCCTTGCCTTCTCAGCAATTCTGTTTCAGAAGTTTGGGGCCATATTGGAGGATTAACAGAAAATTAACAGATTCAGGGCCAAATTCTCTTATAATTTATATTATTGTAGCCCCACTCTTCACCACAGGTGCATCACTGTACTGGGCAGCAGAACTGGGTTACCAATGTGTATACAACAATTTATTTATGGTGAACAAATTATTTGTCAATTGGACAAATAATTCAAGAGGCATTGGAGCAAGGAGACAGACACCTAAATCTCCCACATCCCAGGTGGTTGCTTTAACCACCCGGCTACAGAGTCACTCATGTTTGTGCTCTCTCACTTTCTCTGGCCCAAATGACTTGATGAAGCAACAGCTTCATTAGGAGAGACTGAAGGAGACCCACATCAGAAAATGCCATAGCACAGTGATTAGAATGCTCACATTGGAGATAGCAGATCCCAGTTCAAATCTTTTCTCTCCCACAGGTGGAGGTGGAGGCGGTCCTTGAACTGGGGATCTCCTACATCCCAGGTGAGTACCCTAACACTAGGCTAAAAGTTATGAAGGAACTCCTCCTTCTCTCCTCCTGCTCCCTACGTGTCTCTTGCTAATATGGAATATGTGCCTGACTCCAGCAGAAGGATTACAGGTTGTGGATTCCAAGCAGACATAGGTGCCTCCCTACAACCTGGACTTAGGAACTTATCTCTGTGAGTGTGGTGGGGCTTAGCACACATCCCTCTTGTCAGGATCTCCCATTGGCTAATTTAGGCACTTCCCCCACCTAGCATACTGGCTTTTGTGAATTTCAGCCTAAGGTGCTTACCTCTCCCTATTCATTGTCAAGGAGCCTACACACCTAACTTGGGCTTTCTGAATCGCAGCAATTTTCTAGGCGCCTAAAAGATAGGTGCTGTAACACTCAGCATCACAAGGCCTAACTCCTTTTGTGCATCCAGGCCTTAGAGACTTCATGCAAGTGGCAAAAGTTAGAGCAGGACAGGGAGTGTGCAGACTGTGTCACTGGATCAGGAAGCCATAACCTGCTCCCTTGCTGTACACCCTCACGGCATTCCTAGCACTCAGTGGAGCTTGGTGGGGAAGACTGAGACATCTTTTAACATAATGCTGGTTTGATAAATGCTCAAAGCAATAATTTTCTGTGAAGCACAACAGATATTCCTAGCAGTCTTACAGCAATAGTACTAGAGCACTAGTTCTCAATCTGGGGGAATACAGTAGTGGGCTCTGGAGAGCTAGAAGTTCACATGGAACTTGCTCCAGCATGTTGTTTCCATCCAGGCTCCTCTTTGCAATACTGGAAACAAGGAAGAGCAGTCAGCCTATCTGCCTCCATTAGTGGGTCACTGATGTATAGCAAAAGGGAGGAAAGAAAACAGCTGCTCTTTGGGAACAAAAGAAAGAAACCAAGATGCTGGGCTGCATGTACAGGAGGAGATGATGGAGGCCAAGCACCAGGGAAGCATGCATAGATGAGTCAGAACAGGGGACCAGAAAACAGGAGAGGATCAAACCGGATTTGGGTTGGGGGAGAAAGAGAGAGGAAATGAACAAGAGGAGACTAATTATTTTGCCTCAGGAAGCAGAAAAAACATTTTGTATTAAACAATTAAAAATACCAACATGTGTTATGTAAGCAATTGTAAATGGATCATGACTGACGAAAAAGATAAAGGGGAGATGTCCATGAGAATCTCTCTATTTAAAAGGTGGGTTCTCCATTGTGAAATTATTTAAAACATCAGCACTGTAGAATTATCTGTGCACCATTTCTCCAGTGACATCAGCACAGTGATAAAGACTTGGTTACAATGGGAATACTTTTCTAGACCTAAAGACAGGAGAAGCTGTGAGTTGGCTGCACTCTTTTTAAATAGGTTTCAGAGTAGCAGCCATGTTAGTCTGTATTCACAAAAAGAAAAGGAGTACTGGTTTTTAAATAGCGTGATTGTGATAATATGTATTGCTACAAGACTGTATTTTGGCCCCAACATCTTCCTCAGACAAAGAGGTCATGCTATTCTGTCCTAGATTCTGAATATCTATTAGGCAAAAAGTTTACCTAAAGTACACCCCATTGATTTTTCATTTTGTTCAGTGATTGCAACCACTAGTGTGTGTGTGTGTGTGTGTATGTATTAGTTTTTGATATGACCTTATTGTGTACTGACATCATATATTGATGTTAGTGTTAATATCAAGTTGGACAAGGTGTGCAGTGATGAATAGAGAAAAATAAAACAGTCTTCAGTGAATCAGTAACATTCTTAGTTTAACAAATCACTTCCAAATGTGTCATCTGGTTCTAATATATTTGGTGGTTGGGGATGGTGGTGTTTTTGTTGTACATCGTTTCCACAGTTAAAATGCAATGCTTGAAGCCAGCAGTGAGAACAACATAAGCAGCAAAACCAGCCCCACTGTCTGCCACGTTAAAGTTTCTTGGATGGTTCTCTTAGACTGGGGATATGGTTCAGATTGCTGTCTGCCAGACATACATGGACTGAGAGGTTGCTGTAAGTTTTTTGGACTGCTCATGATTCCTGTCTACAGCAGGCTGTCAGATAAGGCTGTCCCTTATAGTATTCTACAATGCTATAGCAAAACTACTGTAAACTGTGGTGTTAAGCCATTATAGTTACATAGAGGCAACATGTAACCATGCAACAAAAATGAGCCTCCTGTCCAAGCCATAGGAGATGTGTGATGCTTGCCTTTTCTGGAAGTAGATCTTTCTATACTGTGCAACAGGAAAAGGGACTTACAGTGTGAGACGAATTAGCTCTCTATTCACAATGAATGTCATTCACAGAGAATGTGTTCCTCTTTTCAAGGACACAGTACAATGATCATTCAAAAGCCACCCAAATTAATGTGCCTCCTCTTTGCGGAGCAGATTCTAAAACAATGCTAATTCAGCATAGTAAACATGCAGCAATTCTTATCTACACAGTAAATGTGCGCACGTGTGTGCATACACATGCTACTAAACGGCAGATTAGGGATTCCAACTTGGCACCTCTGGGTCAGTAATAAGACCATCTAATATACTTTTAGATTAAGGGCCTGCTTCCCTAGAACATCTAATAGAGGGCACTGTTCCAAATAAAGTCATCCCTCATGCTGCAGAAAAGCATAGTGGTTGTAGGTACATACTAAGAAATCAATGCTGCACCAGAATACATAAGATTGGTGCAGAGAAAAATTTTCCTGCATGTAAAGAAAAACCTTCTGATGCTGACAACAAGAATATTTCAAATTAGCTTTGATATACTACTGCAGTTGGTATGCAGAGCTTTGTCTGGGTGAATTTTAATTGTTTTAAGTAAAATACATTTAAGTAAAAAAAGGGGTAACTAATTCTAGCTTTGATAACTTGATATACGGACTTTTGAAGTCTTATGTTTTTCAGATAAATTACACATGTGACAGCACAAGTCCACTCACATGCCCTTTAAAATATCTGTGACATGACTGCCTCAACCCTTCAGCCTGCCTTCTTACTTCTGAAGATGCTCGTTAACTCAGCCTCTCTTGATGAACTTCTAAGTGAACACAGGATGGCTTGGAGGTAGGAAAACGAAGAGGGAACAGGAAGAGATTTTTAACACATTTCAGAAGGAGCCCCATTTGTTCAGCTATTAATTCAGCAGCACTTGAGAGAGATTCCTTATAAACTACAGGTACTGATCACACTTTCAGAGTTAGGAAAGACTATTTTTATTCATTCAAAAAGTAAATATGTTATGTAATAGAGGAGAGTTCATCTTGTCCTACAGTACTATGTATGACTTTTACCTTCTGGACATATCTACTCCTAATCTTGTGTCATCTTCAGCATTTTTACTAGCTGTTCAGTCTGTTTCCTTAAAACAGCCCTGGGATACTTTATTGAGAGAGAGAGAGACTTTAAATCTGAGAGTTTCTTTCAGCACTGCAAGTCATTTGTTGAGAAGAAAAGGACCAAATGGGGGAGAAAATCACCCCATCTCTTAATCACAATTCATTTTTGGCATCTTTTCAAGTAACCCCCTCTTTTAGCCAGATTCTACCTTCCTTCCAATACCCAGGAAAATTAATAGCAAAGAGTTGGGGATGGGAGGTTGTTAATGAATAAACTTCCTGGCTCTGATCTACATGAGGAAAAGCACCTGGAATTTCAACAAAGTTATCTAGCAATGAGTGTCCCACAACTTTCTTCAAAAACATCATATATGCAGTTTGTATACTATCTGCCGTAAAAGAGTAGATTGATTCCTTATTTTTATCATCAGCTTACAAGCTTGCTTCCAAATGGGTCAGGACTTAATTGTACAAGGTCTTGTGAGAACTGACACAGATAAATGAAGTAGTGGAAATTCCTACTGCTTAGCACACCAAGAAACAGAAGTAACTAGTTATATGGGTCTCCCCTCTACCTTGGACAGCAGGCCAAATTCATGCCTCGGAATAACTTCACCGAAGTCAGTGGAGTCACACCAGGGATAAATTTGTTTCACTGTTTATAAAAGGAAAGCTTTGTACAAGTGTTCTGTGCATTTCTTGCTATGATTTCTTAAGTAGAAAACCAGCCATTTAACCCAATTCCATGTACACACAATACAAGCAATGCTTGCTGCCACTGTGCCGGATAGCTGCGGTGTCCCTGCTATTTTCTATCTTCATCCTGGACATAAAGCAGTAATATTTTTGGCACACAGACTGCTACAAACAATTATTTTTAAAAGGAGAGAGGAGGAAATTACCTACTCAGAAGATTAATGCTACAGATTACTCAGCAACACAGTGAAGCAGAGGAAAGGAAATTGAAGAAGCAGGTTCTTTCCAACATCAACGTAATATGTTACCTCTCATAACATCTCATTCCCCTCATTTGCACTTCTACTGCACCTATCCAAGACAATGAACAATGCAGGCTAGTTTTGGGTCATAACTCTCTGGAGGAAGGATATGTGATCCACACTCTCCCCTTCTCTACTCTTCTCCTGTTTGCAACATGCTTGCAGCTGTGCGCTTTCCAGAGTCACCTTGAAAAAACAAGGCAGCGTTCCTGTACATCATGTCCCTAGCTGGTTTTGCACATCTCACATCCTTCTTTTGCTTCAGAAGAGGTAGAAGAAAAAGGCAAGAGAAGAAGTCAATCACTCTGGATCCAGTCCTGGCAGGAGCTCAGTGCCTCCTGGCTAGGTGCTGACAGTTCTCAAATCCCACTGACTTTAGTGGAAGTGGAAGCCACTCAGCATGTCACAGGACTGCTTCACAATGTTACTGTATAGGAAATGGAATTCAACCTCCCTGTCCAATATATTACAAGCTCTTTAAGGCCACCACTACACTACAAAATTAAGTCGACATAACTAGGGTAACCATATTTCCCTATGCTGAATACGGGACACCTGGTAAAGTTACGTGTATTCAAGAAAGTTCAATGGCAATCAATCAATGGCAATCAATCTATGCAGTACAAACGTTCAAATTAACATCAAGTTGACTGAGCCCCTGTTAAAAAGAAATACTGCATAGTTGGAGTCTTTTTATTTACCTTATCTTTAAGGTTTTAGGGTTCACACAGGGAGAGGTGACACTCCTCCCCCCATACACCTCTCTCATACAGGGAGGGTGACCAACCAACCCTCCCCTCCCGGCACTCTCCGCCCTCCATGCCTGGCTGGGCCCCCGGGATGGACCCACATCTCCTGGTACCTGGCATTGCATCTTCCCGAGGCAACACGTGGGGGTGGGATGCAGGGCAACATGTCCCCCTCCCTAGATTTCTGCCAGGGTTCACACCAGAATGTGGCCAGCAGCAGTCTGTCGGCACTGTGTGGGAAGGAAGGGATTGGAGCAGACATGCGAAACGCACGGAAAAAACACAGAAATTGGGCTTCTTTTTGGCTTAATTGGCTTGTGAGTTACTTGTCGGCTAGGTTTTGGCTTGTAGCTTGTTTGGCTTGTTGCAGCTTGTTTATTTATTTATTTTTTTATCAACTCCCAGAAAGCAGGGTCAAGGGGGGGAGAGAGAGAGTCAGGGGTACACAGCGGGCCTACCACAGTCCCAGACTGCACACTGGGGGTGGGGAAATCTAGTCACATAGAGTGTTGGGGTTCTTAGGGATTGGCTTGTTTTGACCTTGTTTTGAAATGGGATTAGCTTGATTTTTGGCTTATTGTGACAGTCAAGGTGCTTATTTACCACGTGAAAGTTGGCAACGGTGACACAGGGTGGCAGGGGGGAAGATGATAGATGACATGGCCCATGTCTTTGTAGAGCTCATCTCTTTCCCCTGCCAGCCCACTCCTCTGTGGCTGGAAGCAGCTTGTGCTTTCCTGCCTGCACAGTGTTGAAAGGCAGCTAACACCTCCAGGCTGCTGCTGGCCACTGACATAACCCAGCCACCTCCTGTGCTCTGGCTACAGAACGGGCAGGAAGGGGGTAAGCCCTAAGGATGCATTGTGAACCTGACTGCAGGAGCTTCAGCGAACCTGGCCAGAGAAGTGGCAGCCCCGCACTCCCGGGGGGCCGAACTGAGAGTGGGAGAAGAGGGTGCTAAGCCCCTACCCAGGGGGCTACTGTGGAGTATGCAGGGTCGGGGCACAAACGTGCTGTGAGACATGCGGGAAATAGAGTCCTGGCCCCCGTTACTCCAGAGCTTAGCTGAGGGGTGGAGAGGCTTCTCTGTGACAGCGCTGTGTGGGCTTTGGCACATGCAGGGCTTGGCTACTCCTGGCCAGCACCCCAAGCCAGAAGGTCTTGGGCTTTCCCAGGACACCAGCCCAGCCACAGGCAGTAGGGGAAGGAAGGAGCCTGCCTGCCAGGCTGTTGGTGAGCAGAGTGCTCCAACCAGGGGCTGGTTCTTCGCACAGCGCTGGGAGTGGGATGCATCCCACCGGGGAGGATATGGAGGAGCAGCAGGGCTGGGGGTTGCAGGGGAGGCTGAAGGGACAAAGCAGGGAGAGGACAGTGAGAAGGGGAGCATGTAAAGGGCTGAGGAGTGGGCAGCAAAGGAGACACGTAACCGGCTGGCACCTGCCCGCACTCACCAGCCACTGCATTGAGTCTGGAAACAGGAATGGGGGCAGGGCCTGGCTGGCTGAGGGCTGGCACACAGCGGGGACTGCACTGACAGACCAGCAGGGGGAACGTCCAGCCCCGCACTCTGCACTTTGTCCCACCACCAGTCTTGCACACCCACCCCCATGGTCGGCTACTGGAAACCACCCCCCCCACCCCACCCCACTCACTGCTGGTGGACAGGTGGCTGGCGAGTAGGGATCCAGCCAGCAGCAGGACTGGCCAGTACTGGGGGGAGAGAGAGAAGAGACAGAAAATATGGGACCATTTGCCTGTTTTTAAGAAAACGTCTGAACACCTACAGGAGGTCTTAAAAATGGGACGTCTGGTCACCCTAGACCTAACTTAGGTTGGTATATAGCCGCTATAGTAATTACATAGCTTTTGCACGTCTGCACTTTGCTGCTTGTGTCGGTGGTGTGCGTCCTCCCGAGAAGCGCATGTATCGATTGTTCTGTCTGTGTGGGATGGCTCCTGAAAGCCAGTAACAGTTGACATAAGCCATGCAGCGCCTAAATCAACTCTGTGTCAATCTAACTACATTAACCTTGACTCTACGTCGCTTGTGGAGGTGGAGTTATTAAGTTGGTCGAGTGGGCTAGTTATGTCTGCGCAAGTGAAATTTAAGTGTAGTCGCTTCCATAGTTAGGTTGATGTAAGCTGCCTTGCATTGACTTAATTCTAGGGTAGACCAGACCCCATTAGCATCACATAATCCAGGGAAGTGAGACAAATTATTTGACACACATTTCACAAATAATGACTAGGATACAGAAATAGTATAAATGCATGCATGTTGGTGTCCCTACTGACAGGTAATCTCCTCTGAAAATTATTTGACCCAGTCCTGGGTCAATTAAATATTTAAGATTCAGTGGTCTCACGAAACATGAAGGCCATTTTATACCGCCAGGAAGTATGTCATGCCCCTGTCTAAATGTTACAAGCCATATGTTTCTAGCACGGGTATAGTGTGAGATATGAAACCTTAAAATCACAACATTATGATTTATTGAAAAGCTATTGGAGATGATGCATTTTAGAAACTTCTAAACATTAATGATTGTGATGCTGTGGGGACCACCCAGACCAGTATGGGATTCTGTCACCACCTGCCTTTTAACTTTGGGTGCCTTAAGGGTATGCTACTATAGCTCAGAACCCTGACACCAGTACCTAGCCTACAATTGTAAAGGTCTCACCCTGGATCACACCCACTTAGTTACTCCTTGCAGAGTGACCTCAATAGCACTTCTGGTCCTGAATCCTCCCCACTCCAATCCATCCCCCAAGTTCTCAACTACCAAATACTCTCCAGTTTGCACACTAGAGACGTGCTTGGAGTAAAAATAAACAAAAGATTGATTTAATAGAAAAATCATAGATTCAAAAGTGAAATAGTAAGGAAAAGCAAACACACAAGTGACACATAAAACAAACAATGACAAGCTCAGGCTTTACACTTCTATATTAGCTCAGTTTCCTTTTCCAATACAAGTTACCTATTACCTCTGAACAGTTTCCCAGCATGCCTTCTGTCCCAGAGACGATCCAGTGTTTCACAGACAGCCCTGTGCTTAGATGCTGCGCCCCTCTGTTTCTGGATAGCCTTCACTTCAAACCTCTTCCCTTTTAACAGGGTTTGCAGTTTGTTTGTTTCTCCACCCCGCCCACCGCAGATTATGGCAATTCACAGTTACACAGAATGGTGGTTGGTAGGGGGACTCCCTCCTTCCTTAAGGCTTGTTTACGCTAACATTTTTGTCGGTCAGTGGTGTGAAAAACAACCTGCTGACCGACATAGGTTTCACCAACAAAAGCATCACTGTGTACAGCGCTATGTTGGTGGGAAAGCAGAGCATCTCTCACCAACTAGCTACCACTGCTTGTTGGGCCCGGTTTAATTGTGCCAATGGGAGAGCTCTCTCCCGCTAGCATAGAGCGGCTACACAGAAGACCGTACAGTGGCGCAGCTGCAGCGGTACATCTGTGCTGCAGTAAGGTCCGTAGTGTAGACTCAGGCCTTGTCTACACTGCCATTTACAGCGCTGAAACTTGCATCGCTCAGGGAGGTGTTTTTTCACACCCCTGAGCGAAGAAAGTTTTAGCGCTGTAACACGGCAGTGTAGAGAGCGCAGGCAGCTAGTCCCCTTATGGAGGTTTTATTACAGCGCTGGGAGAGCTCCACAGCCGCGGCAGCGCTTTAATGTCGACCGTGTAGACATACCCATAACCCAGCTCTTGGAAAACTAAGGCTTTCTTTTCAGCTTCAGTGTCTTTCCATTAGCTTTAATAGGCCATGATTGTCTTTTCCTGGGTTGAACAATACTGGATGCTTGGTGTTAATTTTGTGTAAACAATTAGCCTGGGGGCTGCCCTTCCCTATGCGATTGCTTCACTCCCTGTTGTGAAGGGATGATTTAGTTGCACCACAATTAAAATGTTGTACACATATACATGCAGAACCATAACCTGTATGCACATCTCCTATTGACCATCAAGTTCAGAACATTATAAGCTTTCATAAAAGCTCTTACTTGACATATATTTGTACACCACCACATCAATCATCATCATCATCATCATACACAAGCAGTTGAGTCAATTGCTTATTCGTTGGGGTTTAGAGCCCCTGTTCTCTGCGTGCAGTGTCTGGGCCCTGATTGTAACACTGATATTTTTCCTTGCTTTCCAAGGCAGGTACAATTATGAGTCATGGCAGTAAGGCAAACTGGCATTAAAGGTAGTGTGATATGAAAAAATAGTAACAAAAAAACAATCCAAGGCTTTCTAAAAAGAGATTTTGATACTGGAGATCTGATTAGTTAATACATGCATTGAATTGCACATTTTATCACAGTTTCTATATATTTCATATACATGCTGTTAATTGAATGGTTCAGTTTATTATATTGGCTGATACTGTTACAAAGTACCTTACATTAGGGTAATAACAGAAAAAACTGCAGCTAATTTTATATGAAACTACGTGCTTATGTTAGTGTGAAAAAAGAAATCTCACCCTGACAGTTAGCCCCCCACACACCACAAAACACTGCCTGGATATTCTAATGAACAAATTAAATAGGCACAAGGCAGCGTATGCAGATCCTGTCTTGTTAATATCATGTGTGAACACACACCCCATCATAAAGTCAGAGGACAGCTGTCTCTAAACAGAGGCTACAGAGCTCTATATTACTCACCATGTTACTTCACAGCAAACACACACCCTAGTCATTTTGATAGTTGAATCAGCAAATTAATCTACCAAAGGTTTATTCTCAGTTTTTTATATTTCCCTTTGGACATTAATGACCTTTGTCCTCCATAACTGTATATGGGATCAGCTACCCAAGTTTGATAGTCTCAGAGCAGCATGTTAAAAATCTGAAGCATTCATTCAAAAAAAGTCATATGAATAGGTGTTTGCATATTCAGAAACTTAGTAAATTTTGTGCTTTTAATTATTTCCACTCCACATCCTGGTTTCTTTAATTCCAGCCAGCCTAACTTCATAGTTTTTAAGATGTATGTACACTTTTCCCAACTCCATAGCTCCTGCTGAACCAAAATGGCAAACTGATATCTTGTTAATAGAGAAATCAGAGAGAAGAAAAGGCTACCAGAGCAGATAAAGAAAAATAAAACTTTGCAAAATGCAGAGTTAGGATAGACCTATTACTATACATCATTTTAAAGCTGTTTGGGACTCATTTTCTAATCACTACATTGCTTTCCATGTAAATGTAAGGTCCTCATCCCTTATACTGGACAATCCTCTTTTTGGTTGGTTTGTCCCCTCTCCGGTAGTGGGACAAAAACAGATGTGGTTTTGCCTGGTATCAGGTGAGAGATGTTATTTCAAACAGTGTACTGCTCTACCTCCACCAGCGTGACCTTGTACACATCCTGTGTGCGAGAGACTGGCAGGAGCAGGGCCGTGCACTTTTGAAAATGGCATCCCCCCATGCAGCATGACCTGGCAGGCAGGGGCAGGCCCACGGATGTCCCTAGAAAAAAGGTTTTAAAAACAGATTCTTAACCTTATTGTTTATATTTATCAATACTTTTGAATAATTCTTTGTTATTGTATGTATTTTTATTATTAGTGACGATATCTATACAATATGAGAAATGGAAGCTGCCCCTTTAAGAATACGGTGGGGGCACGGTGAGAGAGCTAAAGGGTGGGCTGTGCTGGGATCTGCAAGAGGAGGCTGGCCTGCAGCTGGGCAAGGAAGAGTGTCTGCAAGAAGCTCCTAAAACAAAGGGTTTGAATTTCCAGAACAAACCATGATCTCTTTGAAAAGTTGACTCTCATGATTAAGGGGGTACATAAATGTGACTAAGGCTATGGCTTCACTGCAAAAAAGGCAGGTGTGTGTGGGGGGGTTGTTTTTGTTTTTACATTGGGATAACTAATACTATGCACCCTCACCCAGGGCGGATATCCTAGTTTACCTTGCAGTAAGAACTACAGCACCTGGTCTCCAACAGGATTATACAGCAGGATAGCTAACAGGCATTCATTACCCCCAGATAAAAAAAAACAAACGGGGGGGGGGGGAGGAGGGACAGGGGGTGAGAAAGTGAAGACAAAGCCTAATGGATCCAGAGAGGTTAGCGTGGCAACATTTCCCACTCCCAAGAATTATGAAAGTGTGAATGGAGCTCTGCTTGCTAATGGCTAAGGGAGACTGTAGATATTCCGGCTCCGGCTCCAGCTGCAGCCCAGACTCTGGGACCCTCCCTCCCTTTCAGGGTCCTAGAGCCTGGGCTCCAGCTCAAGCCCGAATGTCTATACTGCAATTAAACAGACCCTTAGCCTGAGCCCCATGAGCCTGAGTCAGCTGGCCCAGGCCAAACATGGGTGCCTTACTGCTGTGTAGACATACCCAAAGACTCCTAGACTGAGCCTGTGGGCTCCAGCACCCTATTTCTCACCTTGCCTCTCAATAGCAAGTCCAACTAAAAACTGTCTTAGAGAGACTTTCCCTTTGGGAGCAATGCTATGCACAGAGTATTTGCAGTGAACAGAGCAGCTCTTTTAAAGCAAGGTAGTATTTATTAGTCACCTGTAATACAGCATAAGAGTCCTTAGGTTAGCAGGCAAAGCCCAGTTTAAGGCAGAGTCCATAGTGGAAGAAGCAATGGCTTCATCAGGCCATGCTTCTCTCTGGGATCCATCTTCTCTCTCTCTCTCTCTGTCAGAGTCTTGCCCCACCTGAACAGTCTGTTCTCACCTGTCCTGTCTCCAGCTCCAACCATGTTGTATTCACATGTTCAGCCTTGTCTTGGCTTCCCAGTTGTTAAGTGTTAATGGTCCAGATCCTGGCACTTCCCTGGTCAACTTAGGATCTTCCACTGATTTATGTAGGTTCTATTCAACTCTTGATTAGTGCCTCCATACCAAGTCAGACTACCTGACATTCTTCCAGCCCTCAGTCATTCCCCTTTACACTCAATGTTTGTGTTCAAAGAGCAGAGAGAAACTGAGGTGCACATCTGGACCATAAAAATATTACCGGAATTCCTACATTCATCGTACCCTTCTCCATTTCCCTCACGCAGTCCCACTTCTCCCTCCATCCTCAGTAGATCCCTGACCTCACGGCCTGACAATGTAACACAGGTGTTGAGAAACATCTGGTTTTTTGCCCAGAAAACTACTACTCTGGTCTGATTCTCCAGGAAAGCTTGTACAGTGAAGCTGACTTAAACCACCACCTAAAGAGCCAGCAAAAATCTGTTGCCTCGTGTTTAATTAAAGGTCAAAACAAGTACTTGAAACACTGTGGATACTTGCAAATGGTTGCATATTATAGATGGTCCATAGCAAAGGTTGTGCTGTAGATTTGTTTTGTTTGTTTCTAAGATACTGAAACATGCCGTGTTTGGCTGGCTCCCTTTGTGTCTCATCATACATGGGGGATGGAGTGCAAAAAGGCATGTTTAAAACACATGTTTCTTATCCTACTCACTCTAATTTCACGCTTCGTTTTGGTAAACTTCAAGGAAATTTGACAACTGTACAGCTGATACCATGTATAAGACAGGGTCTGACAAGACTTAACTTATTCTTTTAAGTTTATTATAGGCAGCGCAGAAAGTGACTTCAAATCTCTCCTTTGCCCTGATGCCTACAAATAACTTGACAATGTTTCAGTAACTAGTGTGCTGTGACCACTACCTATTATGAAGACCAGTATTGTCTCATTGTTTCCTGTGCTTTCCATTCTGTCGGTATCCACATGGTTCTTGTCTTACACTTAGACTGGAAACACTTTGGGAGCAGTTCCATCTTTTTGTTCTGCGTTTGTACAGTGCCTAGTACAATGCAGTTCTTGCCCTTGATTGGGGCTCCTGACAGTACTGCAATACAAATATTATTAGCATTGTTTATAGTTAAGGCTAAAACTTTCCATCTTGAATAAATTTGCATATTTAACAGAATGAGCTACAAAATTAGAAATAGCAATTTTATCTTTAGAAAGAAGCCATCTGAATCAATGTAATAAAGAATTTTAGACACATGCAGATAAAGTTAATGAAAAGGATCTAAATGTGAACAGTGGGTTTCCAGAGAGCCAAAATTCTTTGAATATACAACCTCAGATCTATGCAGAGACCTAGTGTCCTGTCAAAACTCAGATAAAACATTTCATTAGAACGAATTTAATCCTCTTGGAGATACTTAAATGGTAAAGAGTCATAGTGGTAAAAAGTTTAACATTAAACCTAAAATTGTACAATAAAAAGGTCATTTTGGCAGACATAACACTGAAGAACATAGCTATTTGGGACAACAGTTCTTGCCAGTTAAGTTAGACACAACATAACAAGTAAAGGCAATAGAGCAAAACGCAGGGCAAGGAGAAATAGGGAAGAGGTACAATAATAAGATCATGCAGTTACTGATGACATACACATCTTGTAGTCTCAAATTGGCAGAAATTGCATATGATTAGCTGATAACATGAAAGTTCATCATTGGGGGATAAAATCTCATGTGATTTTCATTACATTGAATTTTAACTGAAGCATTACTCCAGAGTCAACTTCAAACCCTAACCTAAACTTAATCTGGATTGACATCCAAGTAACTCCTGTTAAATCACTGCCTACCTCTATTACCATAACCTGTACGACCTTCCTTTGCTGTATTGATTTGCAAACCCTTTTGGCCTCTGAGTGTTGCTATCTTATCATTACATATAAATACAAAACTTCAAGGGAAACTGAAGAGATAGCCCTAGTGTTATTGCTATGCAACTAGACCTATAGGGAATTACTCTGAGGGTATGTCTACACTACGGAATAAGGTCAAATTTATAGAAGTCGGTTTTTTAGAAATCGGTTTTATATATTGGAGTGTGTGTGTCCCCACAGAAAATGCTCTAAGTGCATTAAGTGCATTAACTCGGCGGAGTGCTTCCACAGTACCGAGGCAAGCGTTGACTTCCGGAGTGTTGCACTGTGGGTAGCTATCCCACAGTTCCCACAGTCTCCGCTGTCCATTGGAATTCTGGGTTGAGATCCCAATGCCTGATGGGGCTAAAACATTGTCGCGGGTGGTTCTGGGTACATATCGTCAGGCCCCCGTTCCCTCCCTCCCTCCGTGAAAGCAAGGGCAGACAATCGTTTCGCGCCTTTTTTCCTGAGTTACCTGTGCAGACGCCATACCACGGCAAGCATGGAGCCCGCTCAGGTAACCGTCACCCTATGTCTCCTGGGTGCTGGCAGACGTGGTTCTGCATTGCTACACAGCAGCATCAACCCCTTGCCTTGTGGCAGCAGACGGTACAGTACGACTGATAGCCTGGGCAGACATGGGCGCAGGGACTAAATTTGGAGTGACTTGACCAGGTCATTCTCTTTAGTCCTGCAGTCAGTCCTATTGAACCGTCTTATGGTGAGCAGGCAGGTGATACGGATTGCTAGCAGTCCTATTGCATCATCTTCTGCCAGGCAGCCATGAGATGTGGATGGCATGCAGTCCTTCTGCACCGTCTGCTGCCAGCCAAAGATGTAAAAGATAGATGGAGTGGATCAAAACAAGAAATAGACCAGATTTGTTTTGTACTCATTTGTGTCCCCCCCCTCCCCCGTCTAGGGGACTCATTCCTCTAGGTCACACTGCAGTCACTCACAGAGAAGGTGCAGTGAGGTAAATCTAGCCATGTATCAATCAGAGGCCAGACTAACCTCCTTGTTCCAATACGAACAATAACTTAGGTGCACCATTTCTTATTGGAACCCTCCGTGAAGTCCTGCCTGAAATACTCCTTGATGTAAAGCCACCCCCTTTGTTGATTTTAGCTCCCTGAAGCCAACCCTGTAAGCCATGTCATCAGTCGCCCCTCCCTCCGTCAAAGCAACGGCAGACAATCGTTCCGCACCTTTCTTCTGTGCGGATGCCATACCAAGGCAAGCATGGAGGCCGCTCAGCTCACTTTGGCAATTAGGAGCACATTAAACACCACACGCATTATCCAGCAGTATATGCAGCACCAGAACCTGGCAGAGCGATACCGGGCGAGGAGGCGACGTCAGTGCAGTCATGTGAGTGATCAGGACACGGACACAGATTTCTCTGAAAGCATAGGCCCTGCCAATGCATGCATCATGGTGCTAATGGGGCAGGTTCATGCTGTGGAACGCCAATTCTGGGCTCGGGAAACAAGCACAGGCTGGTGGGACCGCATAGTGTTGCGGGTCTGGGATGATTCCCAATGGCTGCGAAACTTTCGCATGCGTAAGGGCACTTTCATGGAACTTTGTGACTTCTTTCCCCTGCCCTGAAGCGCATGAATACCAAGATGAGAACAGCCCTCACAGTTGAGAAGTGAGTGGCGATAGCCCTGTGGAAGCTTGCAACGCCAGACAGCTACCGGTCAGTTGGGAATCAATTTGGAGTGGGCAAGTCTACTGTTGGGGCTGCTGTGATGCCAGTAGCCCACGCAATCAAAGATCTGCTGATATCAAGGGTAGTGACCCTGGGAAATGTGCAGGTCATAGTGGATGGCTTTGCTGCAATGGGATTTCCTAACTGTGGTGGGGCCATAGACGGAACCCATATCCCTATCTTGGCACCAGAGCACCAAGCTGGCGAGTACATAAACCGCAAGGGGTACTTTTCGATAGTGCTGCAAGCCCTGGTGGATCACAAGGGACGTTTCACCAACATCAACGTGGGATGGCCGGGAAAGGTACATGAAGCTTGCATCTTCAGGAACTCTGGTCTGTTTCAAAAGCTGCAGGAAGGGACTTTATTCCCAGACCAGAAAATAACTGTTGGGGATGTTGAAATGCCTATATGTATCCTTGGGGACCCAGCCCACCCCTTAATGCCATGGCTCATGAAGCCGTACACAGGCAGCCTGGACAGTAGTCAGGAGCTGTTCAACTACAGGCTGAGCAAGTGCAGAATGGTGGTAGAATGTGCATTTGGGCGTTTAAAGGCGCGCTGGCGCAGTTTACTGACTCGCTTAGACCTCAGCAAAACCAATATTCCCACTGTTATTACTGCTTGCTGTGTGCTCCACAATATCTGTGAGAGTAAGGGGGAGACGTTTATGGTGGGGTGGGAGGTTGAGGCAAATCGCCTGGCTGCTGGTTACGCACAGCCAGATACCAGGGCGGTTAGAAGAGCACAGGAGGGCGTGGTACGCATGAGAGAAGCTTTGAAAACAAGTTTCATGACTGGCCAGGCTACGGTGTGAAAGTTCTCTTTGTTTCTCCTTGATGAAACCTCCCACCCCTTGGTTCACTCTACTTCCCTGCAAGCTAACCACCCTCCCCGCCTCCCTTTAATCATTGCTTGCAGAGGCAATAAAGTCATTGTTGCTTCACATTCATGCATTCTTTATTCCTTCATCACACAAATAGCGGGATGACTACCAAGGTAGCCCAGGAGGGGTGGTGGAGGAGGGAAGGAAAATGCCACACAGCACTTTAAAAGTTTACAACTTTAAAATTTATTGAATGCCAGCCTTCTTTTTTTTTGGGCAATCCTCTGTGGTGGAGTGGCTGGTTGGCCGGTGGCCCCCCCACCGCGTTCTTGGGCGTCTGCGGGAGGAGGCTATGGAACTTGGGGAGGAGGGCGGTTGGTTACACAGGGGCTGTAGTGGCAGTCTGTGCTCCAGCTGCCTTTGCTGCAGCTCAACCATACACTGGAGCATACTGGTTTGGTCCTCCAGCAGCCTCAGCATTGAATCCTGCCTCCTCTCATCATGCTGCCGCCACATTTGAGCTTCAGCCCTGTCTTCAGCCCACCACTTACTCTCTTCAGCTCGCCACCTCTCCTCCCGGTCATTTTGTGCTTTCCTGCACTCTGACATTATTTGCCTCCATGCATTCGTCTATGCTCTGTCAGTGTGGGAGGACAGCATGAGCTCAGAGAACATTTAATCATGAGTGCGTTTTTTTTTCTTTCTAATCTTCACTAGCCTCTGGGAAGGAGAAGATCCTGTGATCATTGAAACACATGCAGCTGGTGGAGAAAAAAAAAAGGGACAGCGGTATTTAAAAAGACACATTTTATAAAACAGTGGCTACAGTCTTTCAGGGTAAACCTTGCTGTTAACATTACATACACAGCACACGTGCTTTTTTTACAAGGTCGCATTTTGCCTCCCGCCCCCCCCCCCCGCATAGTTACCCCCTCAACCCTCCCCCCTCCCCGTGGCTAACAGCGGGGAACATTTCTGTTCAGCCACAGGCAAACAGCTCAGCAGGAACGGGCTCCTCTGAATGTCCTCTGAAGAAAAGCACCCTATTTCAACCAGGAGATCATGAATGATATCTCACTCTCCTGAGGATAACACAGAGAGATAAAGAACGGATGTTGTTTGAACGCCAGCAAACATACACTGCAATGCTTTGTCGTACAATGATTCCCGAGTACGTGTTACTGGCCTGGAGTGGTAAAGTGTCCTACCATGAAGGACGCAATAAGGCTGCCCTCCCCAGAAACCTTTTGCAAAGGCTTTGGGAGTACATCCAGGAGAGCCGCGAATGCCAGGGCAAATTAATCCTTTCACATGCTTGCTTTTAAACCATGTATAGTATTTTAAAAGGTACACTCACCGGAGGTCCCTTCTCCGCCTGCCGGGTCCAGGAGGCAGCCTTGGGTGGGTTCGGGGGGTACTGGCTCCAGGTCCAGGGTGAGAAACAGTTCCTGGCTGTTGGGAAAACCGGTTTCTCCGCCTGCTTGCTGTGAGCTATCTACAACCTCATCATCATCATCATCTTCTTTGTCTCCAAAACCTGCTTCCGTGTTGCCTCCATCTCCATTGAAGGAGTCAAACAACATGGCTGGGGAGTGGTGGCTGAACCCCCTAAAATGGCATGCAGCTCATCATAGAAGCGGCATGTTTGGGGCTCTGACCCGGAGCGGCCGTTCGCCCCTCTGGTTTTTTGGTAGGCTTGCCTCAGCTCCTTAAGTTTCACGCGGCACTGCTTCGGATCCCTGTTATGGCCTCTGTCCTTCATGCCCTGGGAGATTTTGACAAAGGTTTTGGCATTTCGAAAACTGGAACCGAGTTCTGATAGCACAGATTCCTCTCCCCATACAGCGATCAGATCCCGTACCTCCCGTTCAGTCCATGCTGGAGCTCTTTTGAGATTCTGGGACTCCATCATGGTCACCTCTGCTGATGAGCTCTGCATGGTCACCTGCAGCTTGCCACGCTGGCCAAACAGGAAATGAGATTCAAAAGTTCGCAGTTCTTTTCCTGTCTACCTGGCCAGTGCATCTGAGTTGAGAGTGCTGTCCAGAGCGGTCACAATGGAGCACTCTGGGATAGCTCCCAGAGGCCAATACCGTCGAATTGTGTCCACAGTACCCCAAATTCGACCCGGCAAGGCTGATTTAAGCACTAATCCACTTGTCAGGGGTGGAGTACGGAAATTGATTTTAAGATCCCTTTAAGTTGAATTAAAGGGCTTCATCGTGTGGACGGGTGCAGGTTTACATCGATTTAACGCTGCTAAATTCGACCTAAAGTCCTAGTGTAGACCAGGGCTGAGAAAGTCTTCTCTTCTTTTTCTATTGTGAGCTATTTCCAGAGAGAATTTTGGCTCTCTGGAAACCCACTGTTTACTTTTAGATGCTTTTCACCATACAGCCTCAAAGTGACTTTACTGAAATCCCAGAACATTCAGCTGCTGAAAAGAGATGGAGAAATGTATTTCTTCTTTACAAGCTAGTAATGGTCCCAATTCTGAGACATGCTCCCAGAGATCCACAGTTCCTTCAACATATCAGTTCCTGTTTCAATGAACAGAAAAGCTAAAGTGGGTGGTCCTTCAGAAATAGTCAGAGCTAGTTGGAGAAACTTTGATGAAACCAGAGTCCATTGGAATAGGTGGTTCGGTTGAAATTTAAGACCTTCAAGTCAAGTTTATCTGAATTTCATTTTGAAAGAAAACCAGAAGAAAGTGCCAACAATGTCCAAACATCCAACAATATTGAAATGAAACATTTCAATTTTCAGTTTTGAAATGACTGTTGCATTTTGTATTATAATGTATATAATTTTAAAAGTTGAAAATCAAAACACAAGGATCCAAAGCAAAAATTTGAGTTTTCCTTGGGAAAAATTAATTTTTTTTGTTTTCATTCCCATTCATAACACAGGCAAATTTCAAAATCTCAAAATTCTTTGTGAAACTGAACTTCCCATCTGCCATACAGCTTTGCTAATCAAGTTATCTAGTCATCTCATGGAATCATATTCCTCAAGAGATGTACTCCTTCTACCCTGAATGGTCTTAAGATATATATGTCACTGGAACTAAATAGAATAGCTAATTGTCAATCATCCCCCAAATCTGATTAGTCTAGCTAGCTTTTGGCATATGTAAAAAAAATAATTCACATCATGCCAGGTCCATGTCAAAAATTAAGAAAATATTTAAGAATCCTATACTAAATCAAAATGAACTCAGTTTAGCAATATGACATTTGGAATGAAACCCAGACAGAATGATTACCAGAACTGCAGTTTCCCACGTGAAGAAACTTGGTTATCACATGCTAAGTCACAGCTGAACACAGGATATAAAAAGAACAGGAGTACTTGTGGCATCTTAGAGATTAACAAATTTATTAGAGCATAAGCTTTCATGGGCTATAGCCCACTTCATCGGATGTATACAATGGAACATATAGTAAGAAGATATATATATATATACACACACACACACGTACATACATACACACAGAAGGTGGAAGTTGCCAAACAAACTGTAAGAGGCTAATTAAGATGAGCTATCATCAGCAGGAGAAAAAATCTTTTATAGTGATAATCAAGATGGCCAATTTAGACAGTTGACAAGAAGGTGTGAGGATACTTAACATGGGGAAATAGATTCAGTATGTGTAATGACCCAGCCACTCCCAGTCTCTATTCAAACCCAAGTTAATGGTATCTAGTTTGCATAGTAATTCAAGCTCAGCAGTTTGTCATTGGAGTCTGTTTTTGAAGCTTTTCTGTTGCAAAATTGCCACCCTTAAATCTTTTACTGAGTGGCCAGAGAGGTTGAAGTGTTCTTCTACCAGTTTTTGAATATTATGATTCCTGATGTCAGATCTGTGTCCATTTATTCTTCTACGTGGAGACTGTCCGGTTTGGCCAATGTACATGGCAGAGGAGCATTGCTGGCACATGATGGCATATATCACATTGGTAGATATGCAGGTGAATGAGCCCCTGATGGCGTGGCTAATGTGATTAGGTCCTATGATGGTATCCCTCGAATAAATATGTGGACAGAGTTGGCATCGGGCTCTGTTGCAAGGATAGGTTCCTGGGTTAGTGTTTTTGGTGTGTGGTTGCTAGAGAGTATTTGCTTCAGGTTGGGGGGCTGTCTGTAAGCGAGGAATGGTCTGTCTCCCAAGATCTGTGAGAGTGAGGGATCATTTTTCAGGATAGGTTGTAAAACTTTGACGATGTGCTGGAGAGGTTTTAGTTGGGGGCTGAAGGTGACAGAGACAAACACCTATAAGATCTCTATCAAGTATTCTTAAAACTACAATACCACCTACTGAAGTGAAAAAACAGATTGACAGAGCCAGAAGAATACCCAGAAATCACCTACTACAGGACAGGCCCAACAAAGAAAATAACAGAACGCCACTAGCTGTCACCTTCAGCTCCCAACTAAAACGTCTCCAGCTCATCATCAAGGACCCATCCAGCTGCTGCAAGCACCCAACAGGCTAGGAGTTGGAGCTCTGGACTGGGAAGCACCACGATCCATGACTGATATCGAACAAGATGACTGCTGTTGATACAGTTGAGTTACTGACAATGATGGAGTGATTTGTGGGTGAATTCCTCCCACACCAAAGGCAGTAGAAGGGGACTCCAACCCAGGACAAGGAGGGCAGAGTTTAGAACCAGTAGCAGGAAGGGAGCCCCTACTGGACACTAAAGTGGTCTTCATAGGACATTCTGGCTCCTATGACACCCGTCTCATTTGCAAAGCAAGTTGGTAATGCTCTGTGGAACCCAGATTGGTTTAGTTTCGAGGTCTGGTGCTGCTCTCTCTGAAGTCAATGGCACTTTTACTACAGGATCAATCCCATGGTTTGGCTAGTTATGGGTTTATTGTTTCAACTGTTGGCCAAACTCTGCTCTGATTTACACTGTGTTCAGCCCCATAGTACTGAATGCAGCTACAGTTTGTAAGGGTGACAGAATGTACCCTTGCATTCACACCCAACACACTATTGTAATCATCTTTGCACAAAGTATGCCTTGTAAGGTATTATTTGAAAACTTATACTTTGCTGATCAGTATCATCCTGATAAAATAGGTGTGGCAGCGATGTATGTAAAGTTATAAGATTCCACTCTATGGTGGCAATAACACATGTTCCAATCCGAAGTTGACAAACATGTCAGTCTTAAACAAAGGAATATGTGCTCTGCTTAATTTGCATTTAAGCAGTAAACAGAGTCATCAAGCATGAAGGGAATCAAAGGATGCTTAAACAGGTGAAAAAAAAAAGCAGCTGGGAACATCCTTCCCCGTATTCTCTTTGTCTCTTGGGACCCACTTGGAAATGTTTTTCAAGAGGGGGACTGAAACTATAAAAAGGAGGCACTGAAACTATAAAAAGGGTGCCTTGGAACAAATATTCCAAGGCACCCCGCCTCTCTCTGCCCATTGATTCTCAGCACCTGAAGCAACAGAAGCTTCACTGGATTCTGAGAGAAAGTATCCTGACTTAGACGGTTTAGTCAGTAAGACCACTGAAAGCACATGGTGAGAAACTTTGCTTGAATCTGATGTAGTTTGTTAAGTACTACACTTGTCTACAGAGTTTTTGCACTGTAAGTTTCACCGGTGATAGGGAACCGGTGAAAGGAAAGCGCTGGTTTGTGTACTCAGTCAATTCCTCAGGCGTCAGGGAGGGTTTACACTACTAGCACTTCCATCGCCGATGAGAGCAGTGCTGTAGGGCAGCTATTCCACAGTGCAGCTCTCTCGATAGGTCTTGGAAGGGGGGCATGAGCAGAAGGCATTCTGGGTCCCCGCTTCGTGCCTCATGCTGCCCTGCTTCATGTCTCAGGAGCCCCATTACTTCCTGGTTTCTTTGTGGCATTTTTTTTTTTAAAACCTCCTACTGACTGGCTGCTTTCCCCGCCACATCTATAAACAAAGGGAAAGGGAGCTTCAAAATTCCCGGGGCTTACAGGGGGAGGGGCAGATGTCCATGCGTCAGAGCAGCGGACATGCTGGCCAGAATGGTCACTTTTGGAACTGTGGGATATCCTCCGGAAGCCAAAGGGTGTTTATGCTGCTAGAACAGGTCTTCATTTTCACAGCAGCGCAAAAAGAACAGCGGTAAGAGCTATATGCCTCTCGTGAAGGTGGTTTTCTTTCTGCGGTGAAACTTCTGATTAACAAGTGTAGACGCTCCCGCGGTTTTAGCGCAAAAAAGGGACTTTTTGCGCTTTGAATGGTAAATGTAGACATACCCTAAGATGCCAATAGCATTTTAACTTTTTTTTCTTGCAACCATTTCTGACTTTTATGCCACGCTACTTGTGCTCACTTAAAATCTCATTTTAGTTAATAATCTTGTTTTATTGTTTTATCTAATCCAGTGTGTTTAAATTGAAGTGTCTGGGAAACTTCATTTGGAGTGGCAAGTTGTGTGCCTATTATTTCTATTCGAGTAATAATGGACTTTATATAAACTTGTATTATCCAGGAGAGAGCTGGGCAGTACACGACATACATATCTGCAGGAAAATCTAAGAGTAGAGGGTGTCTTGGGGTCGCCCTGCAGTATAACCCAGGCTGGTAAGAGCCAAGGTGTGGCTGGCTGGCTTCAGCACACACACAGAGTCAGAGCTGGGAGTGACTTGCAGGCTGGAAAGCGTTTGTGAGCAGTCCAGGCTGGAGGCTACTGCAGCAAAGTATTGTAAAAGGTACCCCATGTTACAGGGCAGGGGTGACACAGCTCTTCAGTGTGGATTGTACTCTAGTAGATCACAGTAAATCAAGACAAAATTTCATCATCCTCCACATAGAGAGGCTCCCAATGCAGCAAGCCACTTTAAGCTTGTTAGACTCAGGGGCTTGCCCAGTAATGAAGTTCTGCTCTCTGGAATTTACATATCAGTTTTCTCCATTCTGTGCTCCTGAGCCCATATGAACTGCAGAGATATGGGGCAGTGGGAAACTGGTTGATTAACTTCTCCAAGTTGTGGAACTCCAAGCTCTGTTACTAAGTCAGTCACAGGGCATGACAAGTTTTGCCTAGATATCTCTAGGGGGAACTCCTGTGTGACAACCCATGGCAACTTTTATTGACCTGTGACTGCCACCAGCCAAATTTGTTCAGTTGGGGAATTTAAGAGTTGAAGAGAGAAGTATGGATCATGTAGATATGTTTGCAGTTGTGCTTAGGAAAATACACAAGAGCCCTGGTTGTCAAATGGTTTAGGTAGCAACACGCTTGACACAAAACCACAAAAGAACGGAAATGAAAAGTTAAGCCATCCAACAATATGTACCTTCCATTCCTCCATCCCCGGAGGCATGCAGCTTTCTGCTACTACAACCATACAAGAAAGACCTACATGTCACAACTGTAACTCCTCCTCCCCAACCCCCAGAAATGCTAAATTTCCAGCACCATCTTTACTACACTAATCCCTCCAAAATTCACAGCTAATCGTGTTGTGAAGGGGGTAACTTGTGTCATGAAAAGACCACGCAAAAGGCAAGGTTGTGAGGTAGTCTGGTATTTTGGGAGGAGATCAATTGTTAAAGGAGGTTCTGGAAAGCTGGTATTCTTGATGGGGCATAGTTAAGGTTGTGGTGAGTGATCGGTGGTGTGTATTAATGAAAAAGTACATGCCTGGGGGTGCAGGATTTGACGGTATGTAACGGTAAAGTGGATTACAACCGTTCATTTCTTTTTCATGATTTTTGTAAGGTGTGCTATGTGTAGCAACATTGACTGTTTATTAATGTACAAGAAACCTTGCAAACACATATGTATGCACTGAATAATGGCCCCATATCCAGAGATACCAAGCACCCCTAGTTCTCACTGAAGCTACCTCTAATATTTGAGTGCTATAAGTGGCTTAAATTTCAACACTGTCTTTAACCTCTCTATCTCAGTTTCCCCATTTTTATAATGGGAGTAACGAGGTTTAGTCAGTGTTGTGAAGAACTCTGAGATCTACAAAGGAAAAGTGCAAAATATTTTCAAAAGAATAAGTGTGTCCTGGCCAACTTTTAAAATCAGTAAAAACCTACTTCTGCATAGGTAATTGCTGCACCCTTTGTAGCTTTCGTTTACTATAGTTTTCTTCACATCTGTCCTGCAGCAATGTGTTTGTATTGCTGTACAGCGTTTAACAGGTGCCATGCTTTATCCCAGAGGGGTCTTCAATCCAGCATAGGACAAAAAGTAATTTCAGGACTCTAAATTACATATAGCCCGGTCAAGCAAACCTGGAACAGGAACTCAAGTTTTCTCTCAGTTCTGCTTGACACAGACTTATTTTATAGCCTTGCGCAAATGCGTTATCCTCTGTCTCTTCTCTGTTACACCATTTTTAATAGGGATAATATCACCTCCTCCCTTATGGAGTTTTTGTATGCATTAATCAGTTAGTATTTGTACAGAACTTTCTAAAGTGATACATATTACCACCAATATATTTTGTAAATTGCTTTGGGGCCTTTTGGGATAAAGACTACTACTATAAATAAATATATAATCCTTAATCTGGGTATTGCAGAATAACACTGACTCATCACTGAAGGTATCACTATTTGCCAAATTTTAGACATCAGTACTTATGTAATAACATAAGAATGGCCATACTGGGTCAGACCAATGGTCCATCCTGTCCAGTATCCTGTCTCGCGGCAGTGTCCAATGCCAGATGCTTCACAGGGAATGCCTGGCACTGAAGCTAAGTTTACCGGCCTGTAACTGCCAGTTCTGGAGACTTTTTTTGAAAATTGGTGTCACAGTAGCTATCCTTCAGTAACCAAAGTGATTTTAAAAGATAATGTATTCCGAGTGACTCCTATAACACAAAATTAAATATTTTAAGGAATCAGGATTTCTGGAGCAAATGTCACATTTTTTTTAATGTTGGTGGGGTTGGCAATACTGTTTCACACCACCTGAGGTGCACAGAATAACATCTAGCTACAGTTAAATATTTCCTATGCAATATACTTTGAGAAAAGATCTAACAGTTATACAAGACATGATAGGATGCCTTTGTTTTCAGAGCTACCAACCCCATACAGAATGTATTACTTATGGCCTGATTTCACCCACATGCGGCCACTAAATAAAAACCACAGACAAAAAAACGCAGCCTTCAATCATTTGTAGATGCAACCCACTGTATGTGTGTGTAACAGAAATAGACATTTAAATGCTTGATTTATGGCTGCAAGAAATATTTGTATCTGTACATTTCAGAGGAGGGTCTCAACATTTTATTATTTGTGGCTCCAATTTTGCTTCAACAAATTATTGTGTAATTAACCAAAAAGAAAATTAGATAAAAAGTTGGCTCAGTGTACATATATGCCTCAGTCTTCAATTTGTTGTCCTCATTTTAATCTCTCTAATACATCTGCAGAATGTTTAGTAATCTGAGAATTTTTAGTCACTTACTCAACTCTTGTGCTCCTTATGGTATTGCTTGCTCTCCTGTAAAAATTTATCATTGCATACCAGTGAACCTCCAGCTCTTCTACTTGTTTTGTTATACAGTGTTAGCTGATACACAGGGAATTATCTTTATTGCTAAATAAGAACCAAATGTTGCTGATATCAGCAATGTATACAGGACTTGATATTTGCCATTGGTCCATAGTGAATGTATATATAAAACAGACTTTTTAAAAAAATGTCTCAAATATAGGCATGTTTCTCATAATCTTCAGACCTCCCTTGGAGTAATATTCCCTTGTGGCTTGTGCATGTCACAGTACAGACAGGAGTCTGAGCATATCACAGGAAATATAATGAAAAGATGTTTTCTTGTATCAATGTCACAAAATTCAATAGAAAACAAGTATTATACATAGTGTCATCATCATGTTCTAGACTCAAAGATTCCCAACAAGTATGCATGATCCATGTTTCCAACATATTTTTTGTTCCAACTACTATTTGGCGTGACCTTTAGTTCAAAGCCACCCTGTACTAGACAGCATATTTTTGCTGGTCCCTGGGCAATCATTTAAAACAGGTTATGCTGCACTGTATTAGGTCAGTTTTTCCTGTAGAAATTATGCAGATAGACTCCATGTCAACACCAGAGCATTTTTATGCTGTTTTACAGAAAAGGGTAGTATTAAACCACTCTGACAAAACTCCCCACAAAAATATGTAATGAATAAGGGAGAAAAGCTTGGAAGCAACTCCATATTACACTTATACATAAACTCACCAGAAAGAGAAATAAATAAAGGGGCCTGGTGTACAGTGGAGGACGGGGGAAAAAAAGACAGTCTCTCCTTCACTTCAGATTTCAATGAATTGCACATTTCCAGACGGCTGTTCTATTTCAAACAAACAGACTGGGTCTCACTAAGGAAAATAAGGATTTTCTAGTAACATATTCTTGGCTTGATTGGAGCCAGTAATCAGCCATCCAAAGTCCATCATAGGACCCCAGTTCCAACTACTGTCTAGAAAACACCCTATTAGAGAGCAAAATTCCTATAGTTTAGGGTTAGAAACTTTCCACATTTTGAGGAAATGTGCCAGGGAAATAAAACAGACTCCTCTCTTGTGATGAAAGTCTCTCTGTCTCATTTATTTCATAAAATACACCTGATTGTGAAAATCTGGAACCGGAAGCAGAAAAAAACTGACAATGTCATTTTCTGCTGTTGTTACAATGTGCTCTGAGACCAAGTACAACTCTTACCCCTATGAAGAGGGTCACAAGATCTTTACGAACCATACAAAGCAGACGGCACCTGCACAAAGTCAGCTTCAGACTGTTCCATGTACTTATCTTGAAAGACTAAGGGGCGGAATCACCCCTACCAGGTGGGCAGAATTACAGTTTTTGTGGTGGCTACTATTCCACCCCCACCCCAATTCAAAGTGACATGTAACAGCGTCTATTCACTATATTAGCTAATCTGTAAGAAACTGCTGTAGGCTCATTTGTTTCCATGACAAAATAGTTGTTTGTATCAGGGCTCATTCATGTATCGATTCGGAATTGTGAAGGAGAGGATTAGGACCTAGTAAACTTTAGCCACTGCTTGACTATGCATGTATTTAGCAATCAAATTTCTTCCCTGCCTAAGGAGTTCTTAAAAATGAAAAATCTAAAAAATTGAGAATCTGATCTTAGCACAAGTAAAACATTGAAGTGTAATTTTATTCTGAAAAGTTGCTATGTAAAACTGGTCCCTTCTTATTCAGATAAGCTCTGTAACACTTTCAACACTGTAATGACAAAAGGACAGGAGTAAAAAGCAGTAAAACCAAACACAACCAAGATGAAAAGAGCTGAATTATATACCAACCTGTTCAGCACCATCATAAGGTATTTACTAAATTCCAATCAGTTACACCTATAGACCCACAAGGAAGGACAGGCAAAGTTGTCATTGGGGCATTAGTAAAACACTAGTACTGCACAAGCGTAACCAGAGAATAAGTTTAGCCAGCAAAGCCTTTATTATTGGTAATGTGGGTGAAGTAAAGAACCCAGCTTGATTTTCAGATCCCCAAATTAATTTGTAAGACGGGCAGTTGGAAAAAAATTTGCTTGGAAATCACTGAGGGCAAGATTTTCAGAGGCACCAATAGTAGTTATCCACATAATTCCCAGTGAAAAACAGTTCAATGGGAACTGGATGTCTAACTGGTATTTATGCCTTTGAAAATCTCCACTTCAGACAAACACGAAGCCCCACGATGTTGCTATTCAGAAACACTCTGCAGAGCAGAAACACAACTTAAATGCTGTGTGTAAAAGAGATTAGTATGTTTAACTCACAGTAGGCCACGGCACACTGAAAAATACTGAGCTCTAAAGGGTCAAGCATCAGAAAAGCCATAGTGGATGCAGAGCAGGAAAAGGTGCTGAAGCTGTGAACCACCACCAGATACAGCAACATCTATTAGTCACCATCATGACGTGTGACAGTGCTTCACAGAAGCAAACTGCCATTTGCGTTCCCAAGCCAGGTGGATATGTGTCACCTGAAACTGTCCCATTCATGGAAGAGAGGTTGATTTTCTCCACACCATCAAAAATGGATGTTAAAAATGTTTGACAAATATGTATTCATGAGACAAGAGAACAGCAGCTGGCTATTGACTGGGTTAGAACATGTACAGTTGACATTTAAGAAAATGAAGTGTTTTGGAGATGAAAAACAAACATCCGTAGAAGTAATGGAAGGAGTATTTTGTTATGTTTGCCAGAACCTGCTTTCAAATATTGAATTATAAATCTGCAATTTCAAAAGAGTAAAATAAAAGCTTATCATGGGCAAAAGATTCACCAAAGAGGATTAAAATTACTAAATTACTAAATTAAGCCATCTGCTCATTTTTTTCATTATCTATGGTAGAGTGCTGGAGAAAGATAGCACGTCATGGTTGACAAAAGTTATTTGACATGAGGATTATTTAACTGATGACAAAACATTAACGTGACAGTGCAATTCCATGTCTGTGAAACTCTTCATTCCCCATAATTTGACTACAGAGACATTCTCAAGTTTATTATCTCACTGGGTGCTGTATCCATTGATTTTGTCTCACAGCCCATAACACAGTCCTGTATCAATGAAAACTGTTCACATATTTTTATTGCTAAAGCGTGTTTGGTGTCCCCACGAGTACTCCAACCCTTCGTCAGCTCTTCTACTGCACCTAGTTCTGGAAATGCTGGAATTGACTTACTTTGTACAGAATACTCTGTACCATCCTTAATCTCATTTGCTGCCATGCATATGGAAGTCCTAGCCCTACTGCCTTCACTACAGTTATTAATTCCCTATGCAGCTCAAAGACAGGTATTTCTGTGGCCTCCATTATCATAGTGTCAAAGCAGATCCCAATCTTTAATATATTTAAGCTCTCAACATCCCGTGAGGTGCAGAAGTATTACCACCCCCATTTTACAGATTAACTGTAGCACAGGGAGAATGGGTGATGTGCCCAAGGTACTGTGGAAAAGCAGAGGACCAAACCAAAATTTCCACCACATAACTTCTTTTGGGCAGAACAAGGTTTCAGATCATTCACAGTTCAGCTCTTCAGTGAATGACAGAACTGAGGATCCTGCTCAGCAAGTTAGACTCCTCTCCCTCTTTCTTACAACACCTAGGGTTTGTCTATACTACCCGCCGGATCGGCGGGCAATGACTGACCCAGCGGGGGTCAACCACTGAGCGCTCTCCCGTCGACTCCGGTACTCCACCAGAATGAGAAGTGCAAGCGGAGTCGACAGGAGAGCGTCAGCTGTCGACTTACTACAGCAAAGACACCGCGGTAAGTAGATCGAAGTACATCAACTTCAGCTACGTGAATAGCGTAGCTGAAGTTGCTTATCTTAGATATTCCCACGCGGTAGCATAGACAAGCCCCTAGCAACTAAAGAGGAAGTAGTTAAGTTCCCCAAAGCTATATCAGGCCAAAAAGCTGAACTCAGGAGTGAAGCTGCCCCCTTCATTACAATTTGCTTCCCTTTCTCCTTGACCAAGTTTCAGCTATTTGGACAAAAGGGGAATTACAGGAGCTTGTAAAAAAGCTGAGAACTCCATGCTTGCACATTATATTTAAACAAGAATTTTCAAAGCCGTCCAACTGTAGTCAAATCCGAGCCTTAAAGCACTACATCTAGGATGTTTCACTGTTGTAAAGCAAGTAGTTCAGGTGTTTCATTTAGCCTATATATCAAATATGAGTTACAAACCTCACATTCATAAAAATATTTTACTATATTACATCAACACAGGCCAGAATTTTCAAGTGGGTGCTTGAAGTTGCACATAGACTTGAGTGCCTAACTTTTGGCACTGAATTTCAAAGCCATTTTCTATGTCAAAGTTAAAAAGTGACCGGCCTAATCTTACTGAGACAGGACAAAATCTTCCTCTATGACCCTGAGTAGCAGCCATCCACAATCAGCCGAGAGCAGACCCATCCTCCATTTTCACACCACCAGAAATGTTAGCCCTGTTCCCCTTCTGCACAGACCCTGAGGCTGTCGCAGTGGGCCAGGTAGTACGGGAAGATGCGCTGCACTTATTTGAAGAGCAAGAGAGCAGTATGTTCCTGTGGGAACCACAGAAAAAAATGTGGTGGAGTCACCCACAATTCCTTTAGAGACCCTGTTAGATCATTGCCTATGCAGGGATTCCTCCAAATTCAGCATGGCTCATCTACTCACTTGAAATGCAAGGGCTGTCCTAAGTAGAGCTGAGCAAACAACTTATTTTTTTGGTATGGGGGCTGAGCTGCCCCCCCCACCCCCCCAAAAAAAAAATCTAGAAAAAAAATTAGTCCAATTTGAACCAAAAAATTGAACTTTTCCCTCTAAAAATCACCAACACATGAAACATTTGGATCAAGACACACAAAATGAAGTCAGGGTGGTCAATGAATCACAGCTAACTCACACTATTAACTCAAAAAAATTAATCATGATTACTCACAGTTCTAATCGGACTGTTAAACAATAGAATACCAATGGAAATTTATTAAATATTTTGGATGTTTTTCTACATTTTCAAATATATTTATTTCAGTTACAACACAGAATGTAAAGTGTACAGTGCTCACTTTTATTACAAATGTTTGCACTGTAAAAATGATAAAAGAAATAGTATTTTTCAGTTCACCTCAAACAAGTACCATAGTGCAATCTCTTTATCGTGAAAGCACAACTTACAAATGTAGATTTTTTTGTTATATAACTCAAAAGCAAAACAATGTAAAACTTTAGAGCCTACAAGTCCACTCAGTCCTAATTCTTGTGCAGCCAATGGCTCAGACAAACAAGTTTGTTTATGTTTGCAGGAGATAATGCTGCCCGCTTCTTATTTACAATGTCACCTGAAAATGAGAACAGATGTTCACATGGCACCTTTGTAGCCGGCATTGCAAGGTATTTATGTGCCAGATATGCTAAACATTCGTGTACCCCTTCATGCTTTGGCCACCATTCCAGAGGACATACTTCCATGCTGACGACGCTCGTTAAAAAAAATTGCGTTAATTACATTTGTGACTGAACTCCTTGGGGGAGAATTCTAAAACTGCTGTGTGTTTTACCTCCATTCTACCATATATTTCATCTTATAGCAGTCTCAAATGATGACCCAGCATGTTGTTTGTTTTAAGAACACTTTCACTGCACATTTGACAAAACGCAAAAAAGTTACCAAGGTGAGATTTTTAAAAATAGCTACAGCACTCGAACCAAGATTTAAGAATCTGAAGTGCCTTCCAAAATCTGAGAGGGACAGGGTGTGGAGCATGCTTTCATAAGTCTTAAAACAGCAACACTCCGATGCGGAAACTACAGAACCTGAACCACCAAAAAAGAAAATCAACCTTCTGCTGGTGGCATCTGACTCAGATGATGAAAATGAATACACATTGGTCTGCATGGCTTTTGATTTTTGTAGAACAGAACCCATCATCAGCATGGACGCTAGTCCTCTGAATGGTGGTTGAAGAATGAAGGGACATATGAATCTTTAGCGCATCTGGCACATAAATACCTTGCAACGCTGGCTACAACAGTGCCATGCAAACACCTGTTCTCACTTTCAGATGACATTGTAAACAAGAAGCAGGCAGCATTATCTCCTGAAAATGTAAACAAAGTTGTTTGTCTGAGCGATTGGCTGAACAAGAAGTAGGACTGAGTGGACTTGTAGGTTCTAAAGTTTAACATTGTTTTATTTTTGAATGCAGTTATTTTCATACATAATTCTACATTTGTAAGTTTTAGGAGGAAGCAAGCAGGGTGGTCACCCTAGATGCCAACTTCTGGGGAAAAGGAGGGTACCAGATCACCAAGCTGCTCAGCTATTTTTCCTCAGCTCCTTTGCAGGCAACACCGACAATGTTATCTGCCCTGGCTGGCAAAATGCATAGGGCCGGCCCTCCATATCTGTTCAATTTGTTCTACTGCACAGCTTTACATTCATGCACAAATAGTTTGGTCAGTCTTTAAACACTGAAGTTCCTCTTTCTTACATACACTGTTGATCCAATGAAACCTAGCACGAACAAAACAGAAATCTCCAGGAAACTGCTAGAGGTGGTGTTTTCAAGTGAGCCCTGCATGCCAGCATAAATGCTGCAGTGTGCATGCCATTCACACTGGTGAGTGGACATAGTCATAGAATCATAGAATATCAGGGTTGGAAGGGACCTCAGGAGGTCATCTAGTCCACCCCCTGCTCAAAAGCAGGACCAATCCCCAATTAAATCATCCCAGTCAGGGCTTTGTCAAGCCTCACCTTAAAAACTTCTAAGGAAGGAGATTCCACCACCTCCCTAGGCAACGCATTCCAGTGTTTCACCACCCTCCTAGTGAAAAAGTTTTTCCTAATATCCAACCTAAACCTCCCCCACTGCAACTTGAGACCATTACTCCTTGTCCTGTCCTCTTCTACCACTGAGAATAGTCTAGAACCATCTTCTCTGGAACCACCTCTCAGGTAGTTGAAAGCAGCTATCAAATCCCCCCTCATTCTTCTCTTCTGCAGACTAAACAATCCCAGTTCCCTCAGCCTCTCCTCATAACTCATGTGTTCCAGACCCCAATCATTTTTGTTGCCCTTCGCTGGACTCTTTCCAATTTATCCACATCCTTCTTGTAGTGTGGGCCCCAAAACTGGACACAGTACTCCAGATGAGGCCTCACCAATGTCGAATAGAGGGGGACGATCACATCCCTCGATCTGCTCGCTATGCCCCTACTTATACATCCCAAAATGCCATTGGCCTTCTTGGCAACAAGGGCACACTGCTGACTCAGCAACAAGGGCACACTGCTGACTCATGATGTGTGTCATCATCACTCATGACTAGTGATGATGATGAACTGAAGAGTAATGGCTATTGAAGAATTTCCTGTTCAGGAAGGTCTTTAAGGTCATTTAAAATGATTTTTGAAGTTTTACTCAGTCTTAGTGCTCAATAACCACTTCATTAACATATGCTTTCTTGATGGGAATAGACATTGGGCCTGATTCTCCACTTCCTTGGGACCCAGCGTACTCTTTTAAACGTGTACAACATGGACAAAAGATGCTGCCCAATTAGTGCCACTGTTTTACATTCATTGCACAGGTGTGAATGATTCCAACAAGGTGGAAGGCAGCAAAGAATCAGACCAATTATATTTGGGTTGTCAATAGACAAGCATTTCTTTGGGAATATTATGAATTAACAAAACTATCAAATGAAAAGACGTTTTATACAGTTTTCGGATTGCCCTCTCACAATAAAGCCATTGATAATAATTTATGTATTTCATTGTTAAATAAAAGATTTTGGCTCACCACTGAGCTAAAAAGTCATATTTTTATCATTTATCTCAACATTTATTTCCACAGGGTTCTTGACAAATATACCCATTAGATTGTTGATGCAGATTACTGCTTCATTCTTGGTTCCTCGGTAGTGAATATTTCCCCCTCAATTCATGTTGCAGCCCATCAGATTGCTGATACAGATCTCTGCTTTATCAGAGGTCGGTAGGTTTTTTGGACCCTAAATTTCAGGTCCTTTGTTTCAAATTTTGTTTTTAACTTTTACTGTGTGAAATTCGTTGCCAAAACTGAGAAATTTCAAAGGTTAGATACTTCTGACAGATCCTTCAGAACCACTGCAATGACACATGAATGGCCACTTTCCACTCTGACTGGCATAAGCAGAGTAACTCCCCAGTTTAGAGTTACCAAGAGAGTGAGTAAACTTTGTTCAAATTATTTATATTTTGGTGACCAGTCAAAGTTATTGTCCCTCAGACTACAAGGATTATAGAGAAAGGTAAATAAATCTTCATTATAACCTCAACAGAAGTAAATATCTGCTTCTTTTCTTTCATGCATGTATTCTTAGTGCAAGACTACAAGACTCCTGAAGCCAAAGGATTATGGTTATCTAGCCACTGTGCTTGTTTTGCTAGAAAACAAATTTTCTTAAGCAAGCTGAGATACATTGACAGAACATTTACAAAATTGTCATTCTTCAAGAACATTAAGCAACAGAAGCAAATTGAACTTCATAATGTGGGACTCTGCATCATCGTTTCAAAAATAATCTCATTCCAGTTACGTGTACTGGCAAGGGATCTACAAGAAACACATTCCTAAAGGTAAACCATCTGGTATCAGGGTTCAGTTTACCTCATTTCACAATATATCAAGACACAATGCACAATAACAAAGTAAACTGAATTAGTGCAATATCTTGTAAGTTCTTGTAGTAAAGGTAAAAAGAGACATTAACTATGTTCACCGGGGCACTCATCAAAATCACTTGTAAGAACATAAGAATGGCCATTCTGGGTCAGATCAAAGGTCCATCTAGCCCAGTATCCCATCTTCCGACGGTGGCCAATGCCAGGTGCCCCAGAGGGAATGAACAGAACAGAACAGAACCAAGTGATTCATCCCCTGTTGCCCATTCCCAGCTTCTGGCAAACAGAGGCTAGGGACACCATGCCTGCCCATCCTGGCTAATAACCATTGATGGACCTATCCTCCATGAATTTATCTAGTTCTTTATTGAACCCTGTTATAGTCTTGGCCTTCACAACATATTCTGACAAGGAGTTCCACAGGTTGACTGTATGTTGTGTGAAAAAAATACTTCCCTTTATTTGTTTTAAAACTGCTGCCTACTAATTTCATTTGGTGACCCCTGGTTCTTGTGTTACAAGGAGTAAATAACACTTCATTTATTTTCTCCATACCAGTCATGATTTTATAGACCTCTATCATATCCCCCCTTAGTCATCTCTTTTCCAAGCTGAAAAGTCCCAGTCTTATTAATTGCTCTTCATATGGAAGTGCTGTATTGTAGTGCTGCTTGCATTGTTTCAAATGTTTAAAAGGAATCCCAGTAACAACTTTGGCAGTTGTAATTTAGCTAATACCAAGTATTAGTACTGCCAACCTTATGAGTGCAAAAATCATGAATCTGATCCCAAAAATCATGAGTGATTTTAAAATCTCATGATTTGTGGGCCAAACCACGCTTTTTAGCCTGTCCTTTGACTTTCTAACTCCTCTACTCTTCTGGCTGTGTGTGGGAGAGAATTTCATGCCTCTTCCTGGCTGCTCAAATGGAGACTCCACTTACCCTTTCATAGGATAGGAAATGACATGCAGTTCCCCTATTACTGTTGTCATAAATATAAAGGGAAGAGTAAACACCTTTAAAATCCCTCCTGGCCAGAGGAAAAATCCTTTCACCTGTAAAGGGTTAAGAAGCTAGGATAACCTCGCTGGCACCTGACCAAAATGACCAATGAGGAGACAAGATACTTTCAAAAGCTGGGAGGAGGGAGAAAAACAAAGGGTCTGTGTCTGTCTGGGTGATGCTTTCGCCGGGGACAGAACAGGAATGGAGTCTTAGAACTTAGTATGTAATCTAGCTAGATATGTGTTAGATTATGATTTCTTTAAATGGCTGAGAAATTAAGCTGTGCTGAATAGAATGAATATTCCTGTCTGTGTGTCTTTTTGTAACTTAAGGTTTTGCCGAGAGGTATTCTCTATGTTTTGAATCTAATTACCCTGTAAGGTATTTACCATCCTGATTTTACAGAGGTGATTCTTTGTTACTTTTTACTTCTATTAAAATCCTTCTTTTCAGAAACTGAATGCTTTTTCATTGTTCTTAAGATCCAAGGGTTTGGGTCTGTGGTCACCTATGCAAATTGGTGAGGATTTTTACCAAACCTTCCCCAGGAAGTGGGGTGCAAGGGTTGGGAGGATTTTTTTGGGAAAAACATTTCCAAACAACGCTTTCCTAATAAAAATAAACCCAGATAAACGTTTGGTGGTGGCAGTGGAAGTCCAAGGGAAAAGGGTAAAATAGTTTGTACCTTGGGGAAGTTTTAACCTAAGCTAGTAAAAGCAAGCTTAGGAGGTTTTCATGCAGGTCCCCACATCTGTACCCGAGAGTTCAGAGTGGGGAAGGAACCTTGACAACTGTCTTGACTCCTTCCCTCTCACCCCCCTCACTGCCTGCTGGAGCTTCTGCACTGTGCAGATCCCAAGTACAGGAGAAGTCCCAAAGCAGCAGGAGGGAGGAAAAAGTGTTGCTGCTGGCATCAGGGCCCCAGACTGAGCAGCAGCATTCCCCCATTTCCCCCTCCACCCCAGGACCCTTTCACTACTTTAGGACCATACATCAAAGGCAGGACTCAATGGCAGGGTAGGTGCCTGTCCTTCGCCCTGAGGACGCTAGCTCACAGCTCTGCCTAGCCTTGACAATCATGGGATCGGAGGAGCATCTTGCATCATCATGACAGCTCTTCCTATGGCACCAAAATCCTGTGATTCACAGTTTGAGAGAGCTGGCAACATGGCCTTCCCACTCCCACTCCATAAATATGCACTGCACTGCTCTCAGTCTCCTTCCTGTCCCCACATCCCCCTTCACCTCATTCCCCTGCAGCCCTAAATCTGTTTCCTGCTCCCCAAGTGCCTCACTCCCCCTCTCTCTTCCCATCCACCTTTCACAGTGTCTCTGCTGTTCCCCACAGTCTGCGTCCTCTCCAGCACCATGATCTATGGAGTAACAGCTGTTTTGCCTGTGGGCGTGGTTTCAATTCACACTGAAAACAGGGAGAAGAAATGGAAGCCGACTTTATTAAGGGTAGCCTCACTTCCACGCTCAGAGAGAGACTACAGGGAAATGGCAGCCATCTTTCTGGCTTCATCCCCATTGACTGTCATAGGAGATGGTGGCTATTTTGTAGAATAAAAAATTCCAGAATGGGAGCCTTTCATGATGTTTTAACAAGACAGGTAAAAGGCACCTCAAAATTGCTAGTTGCAATAAAATCTAAAGAGTGGGCAATACTGCAAATACAAATGTATTAGAAGAGTGAGTTCTAGCAGTGTAAGAGTAAAGTTGCAGTACAATACTCAGTGTGAAAATGTATTTCAATTACTTAACGTAAGGCTGTTTATAGCTCACGTTGCTGAAGGAACAAAACACTGGGCGCTAGGTTACAGCTTGTTAGCAAAAGCACAGCTGAAAAAGAGCTCCCAAATTTCTTTAAACAAAGTATGTGATTTAAAGTAATCTGTACTCCTGCTCCAACTTCACTTTAAGAGGAAGAACGAAGAGCTCATTAGGAAGGCAGTTTACAAAGCTACAATGTGCATTAAGCACCGGCTCTTGCACCCAGGGAATTTGCCACTGACTTCAATGAGCGCAGGATTGGGCTGTATGCGTCTGGACCCAACAACATTAGGCCTTTTGTAGTAATTTAAATATGTACAAGAAGCCCAAAGGTGTCCTCTGCAAGCAGGAGGAGGAAACTGGAGACAGGCCAATCAAGATTACAGATGTTAACTGGATCTCTAAAAAGAGTGAGACCTATACACCTACTCTGTATTTTTCTTCATCACAGAGCATTTCCAGCCCAACCCAGCCCAGCCCAGCCCAAAGCTTCCTACTCACTTTAGAATGTTTGGTTTTTTCCCCAACTTCAGAATTTACAGTTTGGGGTAATTTAACACAGATTCTCTTCTTTTACATCAATCATGCTCTTTTGTACTGATGGCACTGACTCAAAAAGCCTCTGAACAATATTTGTTTCCTAGAGCCCCCAAGAACAAAGCTATTTTCATGCCAATACCTAAAATGCTGAACAGTGACGTTCTGACATTGCAATGTGTATTTTTTGGAAGATCTGTTGTATTACGTGGATGATCCCTCCCTCCACCCCCCCAAATTATGGTCTTTACATCTTTACTGAGCACAAAGACTCAGCCTACTAGTCTACAAGGTTTTTAAATACGTTTTTTAAACCAAATGCAAATTTCAGTCGAATAATAATTCTTATCTGAGAGGATATTACTGCCTGTTAGGGTATCAGAGTGTTTGGCTCCAGAAAAAACTATCTGCACAGGCAACACGTCCTCCTGATGATGGTTGAACACCATCAAACACTGTATTCTTGTGGTGGGGAATAAATAAGAAGGAAAGGAGGTAACTCAGGAAATGGATAAGGAAAGTTACTTGTCAAATTATGGTAGCACCATGGCCCAATCCCCATTATACCAGGCATTATAAAAAAACATCAGTAGATTGTACTTGCTCCAAAGAACTCATTAACAGGGCCCTACCAAATTCACAGCCATGAAAAATGCGTCATGGACCGTGAAATCTTGTCTTTTGTGCACTTTTACCCTATACTATACAGATTACTCAGGGGAGACCATTTCTCAAACTGGGGGTCCTGACGCAAACAGGAGTTGCAGGGGGGTTGCAAGGTTACTTTAAGGGGGTACTGCCACCCTTACTTCTGTGCTGCCTTCAGAGCTGGGTGGCTGTAGAGTGGTGGTTGTTGGCCGGGCACCCAGCTCTGAAGGGAGCGCCCGGCCAGGAGCAGTGCAGAAGTAAGGGTGGCAATACCATACTGTGCCACCCTTATTTCTTCACTGCTGCCTTCTGACCTGGGTGGCCAGAGAGTGGCGGCTGCTGACTAAGGGTCCCATTCTACAGGCAGCAGCACAGAAGCAAGGGTGGCAACACCACACCATGTCCTCCTTACTTCTGCGCTGCTGCTGGTGGCGGCTCTGCCTTCAGAGCTGGGCTCCCGGCCAGCAGCCGCCGCTCTCCAGCTGCCCAGCTCTGAAGGCAGCGCCGCTGCCAGCAACAGTGCAGAAGTAAGGGTAGCGGTATCACAACCCCTTCTACAATAACCTTGCAAACTCCCCCCCCCCCCACTCCTTATTGGGTCAGGACCCCTACAATTACAACACCCTGAAATTTCAGATTTAAATAGCTGAAATCGTGAAATTTATGACTTTTTAATTCCTATGATCATGAAATTGACCAAAATGGACTGTGAATTTGGTAGGGCCCTACTCATTACACTAAATGTAACTACTAAAATGACAGATGTCGTGTACTGAAAACTGTATTTAAATAGTAAGCTATCACTTCAAATGCTCAGGAGTTTTTCCTCGTCCTGCTTGAAGGCTAGAGGTTTTGTAGGGAAGCGTGTGACCTGGCTCTAGCAGCAGTCAGGCTAGAAAGAGCCAGCCATCCTAGAGCAATGTAGGGTACATTTTGCCTCTTTGCATCAGAGAGCAGCCTGATTTCGGTTCTTGTGTGTTAGGGCTCAGAATTGCAAGATATTTAGTGTTAAAACACACTTTCTGAAAGGCTGCATCGTGTCTAATTTTTGTTTGTATGCTTGAATCTGAAGTTTTGGCCAGTTTTGCAGTTGAGGCTGAAACCAGGTTTTCATGCAAAGCCATGTATCCTTTCTCTTGCAGTTTTTCACAAGTCATATTTTCCTCCAACATTATTTGCAATTAACATGGGGAGAAAAAGTCAATTTCTAGTTATAAAAAAGTTAGAAGTGCTCTCATTTGAAATTTCTCAGAGTTTCTGGAGATTTTATAGGCTGCTCTCAATGAGGCATAGCAACTGTTCTGAAACTTTATATTCACACAGATGTCAGTGTCCATAAGACTCGTATATAGCAGAGTTTAGAGGAAAAGGTGACTTCTATGGTGTTAATCTTTGGCCCCAGTCCTGCAGAGGTTCACAGATGTACTGAACTTTACAGAAGTACTCCCACTGAAGTCACTGGTACTACACAGGTGATTCTATTTACATTTTTGCAGGTTTGAGGACCTCAGTCATAGCGACTGTCAGCAAAGCTACCATTTGCAGATTTACTTATCACTCCGTAGCAATGATCACATTCCACTAAATAACTTCAGTTTCTATCTTGAAGAAAAGCATATTAAAAATAAGCCATTCACAACAGCATGCAACATCACTCTCTATTAAAACTCCTGCCATGAATGGAGCATCTCAAATAAATTATAAAAAAAACTATGAAAAAGCTGCATCAAATCTGAAAGTCCTAATTTTGCAAATATCCCAGGAGTCCATGTACAAATTGGGGGCCAGATCCTGATCCTATTGAAATCCATGACAAAACTCCCATTGATTTCAATAAGAATGGGATCTGGCCCTGAGTAAATGGCTTTAGGAATCAGCCCAAACAGTCTACTGTTCTGTTGAATCCCTTTTGTCCCTTATATAGGAAACTTAAGAGAAAAATAGTCTATTGTCCAATGTAAGAGCTGCTCAGAATTTTATATTTCCTGGAATGGAAACTTCCTATTTCGTTACACCCATGAATCTGAGTCTAATCGCATTGTGGAGCATAACTGGAGCTCAATAATTAGTGTGACTGTGTAATTACTATAACCTGTTCTCTATCCAAAACAAACCCAGCCCAAAAGGAACCAGAGGGAAACAGAAGGTGGTTGTTATTATTTCAGGAATTGGAGCACTTACAGAGTACTGGGCCAGGCTAAATGGGATAATGATGGGTAAATATTTTTCTAGTAAAACTCAAGCAATAATTGCAGAATTTATTATTATGTCGACAATTTAGAGAAAGCCAGCACATATAGACTCATAGACTTTAAGGTCAGAAGTGATGATTATGATCGTCTAGTCTGACGTCCTGCATAACGCAGGCCACAGAATCTCACCCACCCACTCCTATAACAACCCCCTAACCTATGTCTGAGCTACTGAAGTCCTCAAATCGCGGTTTAAAGATTTCAAGGTGCAGAGAATCCTCCAGCAAGTGACCCGTGCCCCACGCTGCAGAGGAAGGCAAAAAACCCCCAGGGCCTCTGCCAATCTGCCCTGGAGGAAAATTTCTTCCCGACCCCAAATATGGCGATGAGCTAAACCCTGAGCATGTGGGCAAGACTCACCAGCCAGACACCCAGGAAAGAATTTCTCTGTAGTAATTCAGATCCCACCCCATCACAGGCCATTGGGCATATTTACTGCTAATAGCCAAAGATCAATTAATTGCCAAAATTAGGCTATCCTATCATACCATCCCCTCCAAAAACTTATCAAGCTTAGTCTTGAAGCCAGATATGTCTTATGCCCCCACTGCTCCCCTTGGAAGGCTGTTCCAGAACTTCACTCCTCTGATGGCTAGAAACCTTTGTCTAATTTCAAGTCTAAACTTCCTGGTGGCTAGTTTATATCCATTTGTTCTTGTGTCCACATTGGTACTGAGCTTAAATAATTCCTCTCCCTCCCTGGTATTTATCCCTCTGATATATTTATAGAGAGCAATCATATCCCCCCTCAGCCTTCTTTTGGTTAGGCTAAACAAGCCACGCTCCTTGAGTCTCCTTTCATAAGACAGATTTTCCATTCCTCAGATCATCCTAGTAGCCCTTCTCTGTACCTGTTCCAGTTTGAATTCATCCTTCTTAAACATGGGAGACCAGAACTGCACACAGTATTCCAGATGAGGTCTCACCATTGCTTTGTATAACAGTACTAACACCTCCTTTATCTCTACTGGAAATACCTCGCCTGACGCATCTCAAGACCGCATTAGCTTTTTTCACGGCCATATCATATTGGCGGCTCATAGTCATCCTGTGATCAACCAATACTCCAAGGTCCTTCTCCTCCTCTGTTACTTCCAAGTGATGCGTCCCCAGCTTATAACAAAAATCCTTGTTATTAATCCCTAAATGCATGACCTTAAACTTCTCACTATTAAATTTCATCCTATTACTATTACTCCAGTTTACAAGGTCATCCAGATCCTCCCATATGATATCCCGGTCCTTCTCTAAATTGCCAATGCCTCCCAGCTTTGTATCATCTGCCAACTTGATTAGCACATTCCCACTTTTTGTGCCAAGGTCAGTAATAAAAAGATGAAATAAGATTGGTCCCAAAACCAATCCCTGAGGAACTCCACTAGTAACCTCCTTCCAGCCTGACAGTTCACCTTTCAGTATGACCCATTGTAGTCTCCCCTTTAACCAGTTCCTTATCCACCTTTCAATTTTCATATTGATCCCCATCTTTTCCAATGTAGCTAATAATTCCCCATGTGGAACTACATCAAATGCCTTACTGAAATCGAGGTAAATTAGATCTACTGTGTTTCCTTTCTCTAAAAAATCTGTTACCTTCTCAAAGAAGGAGATCAGGTTGGTTTGGCACGATCTACCTTTTGTAAAACCATGTTGCATTTTGTCCCAATTACCATTGACCTCAATGTCCTTAACTACTTTCTCCTTCAAAAATTTTTCCAAGACCTCGCACACAACAGATGTCAAACTAACAGGCCTGTAGTTCCCTGGATCACTTTCCGCCCCCCCCTTTTTAAAAAATAGGAACTACGTTAGCAATTCTCCAGTCATACGGTACAACCCCTGAGTTTACAGATTCATTAAAAATTCTTGCTAATGGGCTTGCAATTTCATGTGCCAGTTCTTTTAATATTCTTGGATGAAGATTATCTGGGCCCCCCGATTTAGTCCCATTAAGCTGTTCGAGTTTGGCTTCTACCTCAGATGTGGTAATATCTACCTCCATATCCTCATTCCCATTTGTCATGCTACCATTATCCCTAAGCTCCTCATTAGCTTCACTAAAGACTGAGGCAAAGTATTTGTTTAGATATTGGGCTATGCCTAGATTATCCTTAACCTCCACTTCTTCTTTCTTTGTTTTCTTCTTATTTATATGGCTATAGAACCTATTACTGTTGGTTTTAATTCCCTTTGCAAGGTCCAACTCTACATGGCTTTTGGCACTTATGTAGATAACAGTAAAATTTGCAAGTTGGTGACTGTTTTTCCACTCTCTGTATCTGGATGAATTTTGTTCTAGTAAAAGCTCCTGAGTTTTCAGCCATAGATATTAAAATTCTCTACTTAAATACAAAATATAAAATTCATAATGGAAAGCGTTAGCAACCTAAAAATATACAAGTTGCTGCCACTCCCATTTATAGATCTAAATAAGTATCTATCCACAGAAGCAGCAGTGGCACAAGCTTCCCCAAACATTGGCCCACTCGCCTGCCTAAATCCTAAACAGGAAGAACCAAAGGCTAAAGTAGCTCCCTTTCCAGAACTATTCAATCTAGAGCCTTTCTGCCAAAGTTGCTGACAAGGCATGGTGCTAGTTTCTGCAAACTTGCTGGTGCTTCTTGCAATAGACACCTGTCCACTGAGACCATCAACATGTTTCACGCTAACCACCAAAACATCAAGTAGCAACTACTTTTGATCACTAGCAGCCTGGGCTGGATTTGAATGGTTGATTTAGAGGTGCCCAAAATAAAATCAGTAATTATTGCTATTCATTCATATTAAAATTTTAAAACAACACACACACACTGGTTTACTCAAATTTCCAAAAACCTACTTCCTTTATTCTTTAAAATACATGGGTTCAAGAGAGAACTATATGCAGGATGTCATCAAGAAGTGAACCGCCAGGACCTCCTCCAACCAAGATGTTGCCACCTACCTGAGCAGCTCCCTAGAAGGCGAATTTTGAAGAGATGTGGGAGACTTTGCTTCTCTTTGGACTCATGCCCACAATGCTACATGACGACTGGAGAAGCGTATCAGCTGCCGCTGGATGTGGTGCAAGGAACACTAGGAGCTGGGAGTGCTGGTGCCACAGGTGAAGAACACGGAGCATACAGTCATCACTCAGAGGGCCAGAACCATGCCAGAGAGGACCCTGAAGGATGCCATCCACTGCCAGTATGTGGAAAACTTGAAACGGACACCAGACCAGGGCAAGGCATTCGAGGTGATGTGCAAGTGGGACACCAGCAACCACTTCCTCCCCGGGGATAGCTTCACCTGATTTGCCAACTGGAGGTTCATTCACAGGGTCCGGCTCAACTGCGTCCCATTGAATGGAGCTGTGCACCACGGGAATCAGGACAAGCAATGCAGGAAGTGCGGCTACGCCAACAAGACACTAACCCACGTCCTGTGTAGCTGCACGCCCCGCTCGAGAGCCCGGCAGCTGTGACACAATGCCATCTAAGATTGCCTGGTTAGAGCCATCCCGCCACCTGTGGGGAAGGTTGCCGTGAACTCCACCATACCCGGAACTGACAACCAACTGCGGCTGGACATCGTCATCACCAGCAAGGACCAGAAGAAGATCATGACGGTGGATGTCACAGTGCTCTTTGAGAACAGGACCATGGCCTTTCGTGACACCCGAGCTCGAAAGGTGGAGAAATACGTCCCTCTGGCCGACACCTTGAGAGCTAAGGGTTACTAGGTTCAGACACACACGCTCATCATAGAACCCTGGGTGCATGGGACCCCAGTAACGAACGAGTGTTGAGAGAATGCGGAATCAGTCAACACTACACTTGGCTGATGCTACAACTCATGGTGTTGGATGCCATCAGGTGGTCGAGAGACATCTACATAGAACACATCACTGGACATTGGCAATACCAAGAGGGATGAGCTGGAGTGCAGATGAGAAGCACAGTGGGGAAAGTAAAAAATATTTTCCTCATGGATTCTATTTTCCAAATGGACAACCAGCTTAATTCTCAATTACTGAGGGACAATCTTCACTCATTGCTATATTTGCTTTCCACAACCAACTCTCTGTGTAACTTCTCATGAGTGAGGTACCCAAATACTTGGATGTGAATATCTAAACTGTATTCTTAAATTTATTCACCTAAATGTGGGTTATTGCTGATTATGCACTATATGTATCTTATGACTTTAAAAACAAACTTGGCATTTGTGGTAATCTAAGCACTATACCCAGATGTACAGACACTTTTCTTAACTTTTGTACTATAAAAAAGTGTTAACATTATTTTCTCTACTTCTCCTCCTCTTGGCTTGCAAACTGTCTTAAATACAGTAATGTCTTGTTTTATTTTATTTTGGGAGTCTTTTTTGTTTTGAAGTGTTGTTTCTGGTTCCAAAACACTTCAAGTGGTGTTTTATTCTGAAGAGTTACTAAAAGGTAAATCCATATTTAGAGTCTCTCAATTTCCATATCAAATACATTCAGTTGACAAACATACTTTTTTCTAACTGACAGCCCTGCAAACTCTGCCTGGGATCTGAGAATCAAGTTGCATTCTTTATCACACATGACCAGTAACAAAAATCTCCGCAGGCCTGATTATGCTGAGCAACAACTCTGCTGCCCATTGAAGGCAATGGGTTTGCACAGGTATAATGATTAGAACTTTTTAATCAGTTCTGTGGACAATACAAAGAAGGAACAGAACCAGCCCACTCCCTCAGCTGTGCTGACTCTAGAAAAATAAAAGCAGTAATATCAAGCTACTTTAATAAAAGAAAGCAGATCTGCTGAATAAAGATGCCTTTTTACATAATCATTTTTACATTTTCACAGTACAGCCATACTTTAATCCCAGCCTTTAGATAATGTATTCTAAAGCTTTACCTTCATGCTTTATTTTAAGCAAGCCATGACTAACCTCCTATCGCAAAGTACTTTGTTCTTTTAAAAATTTAAAGTATCATGACAGCATAACAGTTTCTCATATCCTCTGAAATTATCTTTTAAAAAGACTGATTTAGCACTGCAGCCTCTCACCCCAAATGTCTTACCCTGACAGACATCCTGGAGAAGTTATTATTCATCATCAGTGAGACATAGGAGATAATGATCCATCATCACTGCACTGACTACACATACACGTCTGATAACTACAGTATCAACACTAGAGCTCTCAAAAACTGAAATGCATCAGTCTCTGAGGAAGCAAGGAAATTAGAAAAGAAACTGGTCAAAAATTGTGCTGTGACCTGTGTGTGAAAAAAATGCAGTCACCTCAAAAATGCAGTGACTCACCGGGTGGTATCTATGGCCCTTTTATCCAGGACCTACTCAATTTTTTCCAAATAACTCAAATACCTCTTGAGGTTTTCAGAGGGAAATAAACAGATCATCCAGTGGCTTAATTGACCAGCTGGATGATTCACGTGCAAGTAGGATGCAATAGTGAATTCTTACATTTTGATTCTGGATCCCTTATATCTAGTAATGATCAAAAAACAAAGAAAATGGAATTGTTCCTGTCAGAGAAGGATCATGATGTCACAATTTAGGGTTAAATTTTACTCCTCCCCTTCAACCACTAGTTTTCTTTGAGGGTACTCTTAAGGTTTTCAGATTCCCAGCTGTCACTGCTCTCAGGCACGGACCTACATCTCTCCTGCTCCAAACTGGGAGTTTAGGCTTATAGTCTCTCTGCATCTCACTATGGTTTCCCCAACAGGTCTGATGAGGGTCCAGTACTGTGGTTAAGCTCTCTCCAGTGGCTATAATGGTGCACCCTAGTTACCAACCAGCCTTCTGCACAGAGCAAACTGCATTTATTCTAAGGGTAAAAGCATTAAAGGGAAATAAAAAAACCAATAAGAGAACATATACACAAGTAGGCAAAAATCTTTCCAACCCTTCTGCAACTCTGTTCGACAGAAGGTCCTATCCATTTCCTGGATCAGAAAGAAGTCCTCAGTCAGTGTTAACCCAGCTTTTTACCCAAAAGTCCTTTATTTGTTTGATGGTCTCCGAAAATCCAGTTTGAACAACGTGTGAGCTCCCCAGGGTGTGGTACCTCTCTGGATGTGTTACAACCTAGGTGATTTGCCTTAAAATCGCCGCTAACTGTTTTTTGATTTCTGGAGAAACTGTGGTGACCCTCTGCCCTGGAGTTGCATGCAATCCTTAGCCTACAGTGAAACATAACTTAATACAATATGATTCCCAACTGCAACAGGTAGGTCATGCAATGTTGATGAAGGTACCATGAACAAACCCCATAGCATTTTGTAAGGAAAGGAATGATGGGGTGGAGGTCCATCAAAAGGCCCCCTTATCTCCAATGTTCCAAAACATCTCATTCAGAGATGCACAGTTCCTTAGAAGCAATCTCCTGAAGACTACACCAGCAACAATGACCGAGCATATCACATCAGTCAGGAAATACTGGAGTTAGTCAATCCTGGTATAACAATTAATGGTGGATTGTCTTCCAGTGCAGCAATCAAATTCTGAATGTGGATCAATTTCCAAAGTCCAGGCAGCTCATATAAACCAAACCAAGTCTCTGAGTTGTAAGCTTCAACTTTCTTTGTGCAAAAGCCACATGAAGAGATCTCAGTGCAGCTCAATATTAACATTAACGCTGAAATGCCACTGTCACCCAGTTTCTTTTACTTGATAACAAAATAATTCATCCCTCAGTGCAAGTAACATTTATAGAACCAAGTGTGATCTTAAAACAAAGTCACTCTTTTTCAATATTTGCAAAACAGAACTGATATTTATTTTAGAAGTGACAGGTTTTTCTTCACAGGAAAAGCCTACTATTTTCACAGCTGAAGGCAATAATTTCCAAACTGGCAAACATTTCCAAATGAGAAACTTTTGATTATCACTAAGCATCTTTGCTGTTATTGTTTGTTTTCATTACAAACAGTCCTCTGAAAAGAAGGTCAGATGCACACACATGTGGTATCTGTGTACATGATGGTGGGTAGTCAAAGTATTTAAGCGCTTACAGAGGGCATCATTATAAATTTCACATTTGCCACTCTGCAATGATTGTAGTATTGTGCTCTCCTCTTCCTAATACAGGAAGACAGAATTGTTACTACAAGTACTATACTTGAGGTAGCAACATGAACATTGTAATGGTACCTACTGTATGGCAACAACCATCATATTTTTCTTGATAAACTTTTACAACTTGCACAAGTTTGATGCAGTCTCCAAAAGGCCCTTTAAAAGGTTTATTTTACATACTAAATGTAGTTGTGTTTTACTTTTATATAGCATTGTCCCTCATGAAGATCCCAAGGCACTTCACCACCACTGAAATGCAGTCACTTCTGGGGTATGATCATACAGAGTAAAGTCACCCCGCTTCCTCAAAAATCCTGAAACTCCAGTGATATAAAACACACTCTGAACAATGTTTTGATAAGAGCTACATCTGCTGGAGAATTTTAGCTGTTTAGATTAAGCTGTACAGGCTTTTCTAGTGTGAGAAAGATAGCCGGGGCAGGTTGGGAAGAAGAGAACCTTATTGTAGTATGAGAGTACCTAAAAGAGGATCACAAACGTTTAAGTAAAGATCAGTGAGAACCAAGAATAATTAGGATAGCATGTGCACTCTTCTGGAAGTTATAAGTAGTTGTATAAATAGTTTAGATTCTATTTACAGGCTTTTCTCTCCTCAGCACTATTCAGTGTTTTAAACCCTTTGCTCTTTGAGTTACTAGCAAAATCGAATTTAGCTGAAGTTTGACTATGATCACCCTTTATTTTCTTAAGGTTATCTGAATGAATTGATGGTTAACTGAATTAATTAATATAAAAAGGAGTTGAGATACTTGAAGAATGATTCCATTCAATTAATCTGTGTAAAGAACATCACCTCATTTTGACCAAAAGACATTTAAGTCCAACTATACTTGGACACCAGTGGATTTCTACCTGTGAGGTAAGGGGAAGTACAGTACTATTTTACTTAAGGGGTACTGAGGCACCAAGAAGCTAAGTGACGTCCCCAGCATCAAGTGGTAAAGTCTGTGGCAGAGCAAGGAATTGAATGTTGGTCCACAGAGTCCCAAGCTAGCACTCTAACCACTGGATTGGACCACAGATTCATAGATACTAAGGTCAGAAGGGACCATTATGATCATCTAGTTCGACCTCCTACAAAACGCAGACCACAGAATCTCACCCACCCACTCCTGCGAAAAACCTCTCACCTATGTCTGAGCTATTGAAGTCCTCAAATCGTGATTTAAAGACTTCAAGGAGCAGAGAATCCTCCAGCAAGCGACCCGTGCCCCAGGCTACAGAGGAAGGCGAAAAACTTTCAGGACCTCTTCCAATCTGCCCTGGAGGAAAATTCCTTCCCGACCCCAAATATGGTGATCAGCTAAACCCTGAGCATATGGGCAAGAGTCAGCATACTTCCTCTTCCAGTAGGACTGATTTACCATGATTGCAAAATGTTTGTGTGATGACTGAAAATACAGTTGACCTTATTTTTCCTCACCTTCAGCCTGATTCTGAAGTTGTTACACATGCAAAGTTTCCATTAATGTCAGTGCGATATAAGTAATTTATTTCTTCCTTTTTCTGACAGCTGTGGGATGTACGATGTGTAACACTATACACCTAAAGGATACTGATAGGGAGAATTGTGATGTACCAAAAGTAGACAATGTAAATAATTTGATCAAATCCCTACCACCAGATCTCAGTCTAAATGAAATAATTATAATCCTTTCTGTGGGTGATAGTATTATCAAAAGGGTATTGGTTATACAAAGTAAAGCTTAAAACACAAATCAGAATTTCTATCCCAGGGGAAATTCCGATATTTGAATCTGTGTTTTTGTCTCAAGTTGGGATAAGAAGTTGAAATATTGAAATTTCAAAGAACCTGAAGTTCTGGAGAAAAAAACAAAAAACCCACACGTTTGGATTTATCAATACCAAAATATTTTGTTTCAAAGCAATTCAACATTAAACTGCATCTCCTCATGGTTCAGCATTGCCTCATGGTAGCAGCAATTCAGGTACCTCATGCCCCCATTCTCCTCTGCTGGGCTGTGAGATAAGACTACATCTCATAATACAACTGCAACAACACAACTCCCATGATGCACTGCACTCCAGTCAGAGTGCAGAATGTTGCCTTATGGCATTTGTAGTCTGGCCAGACAGACTGGTTCATATGAGAGAATAGGAGCATGAGGCACGCAAGCTACAACTCCCATGAAGCACTGAGGCACCAGAGACACACACAATCTAATATTGAACTGACCCTAAACTGAACATTTAGGGACATCTCAACAAATTGAAATATTTTGTTGATTTTTACCAATATAAGATAAAAAAAATAAGGAAAATTGAAATTTTCCTACAGAAAAAATCTTGATGTTGCAGAAATTGTGTTTTCCATCTAAAAAGTCACTAATGAAAAATTCTTACCACGCTGAAATACAAAGATTATCTTTTACTGATAGTACAGAAGTATGTTTGAGGTGTCAAAGTCAGAGTACTACTTTAACATTTGATTGTAGTAGTACTTACTCAAAGTTCTGTTTAATTAAATTGACTACATTTGAAGTGCTACTCAATACAAGTACAGGGTATAGAATTAGGGCCTTAATGTGCACCATTCATACAAATGTTCAGTCAGCATTTTGCACACAAAACATAGCTAATCAAGTCATTTCATGCAGCCAGCTATTAGGGAAGACCTAACACAGTTCATGATTGGACTATATTGGTAAGAAAAACACATGTCTCATGGGATATGTAGGCAGGGAGCAATTTGAAATACAATACCAACAGACTGCTGTACTGTCTAGGATTTCAGCCTTATGCTGCAAAACCATGCTAAGCGTATTTTATTTTTTGCATATTGTTATACAAAGCTGTATTACTACAAATGATGAATTATACTCCTTTAAGCAGTCAGCAGTGCACAGTCCAAAGCACTTTAAAGACAGGCCTCTCCAGTAAAACATGAATATATTATCTTCTAGCTCAAGCCCATCAGGCCAGTGTGATTTAATGCCACTCATTATGCAGAAAGGAAACAGCTTTAGCAAGAACAGAAATGCAGAATCCTCCAAAGCATACCTAGCATTACACTATGTAAACGAATACAAGGAAATAAATTGCAGATGGCTTATTGAAATAACTCCACCGATAGTCCATTGTGCTCATCTCCTTGAACTCTCAAGAAACAGTTATTCATTTCGTTACATTGTTGACACCATGTTGGTTTTTTTCAGATCTTCATTACTGGGGGAACAGGGCCCTCTTCCCTCACTTACATCACTCAGTTGAGAAAAATATAGTCTTTATCTGCTCTGAAACCAAAAGCTTTTCTATACCGTTTTTGAATTATTTACATATACAGGTTTAGTTAAATTGGTGCAACCCCTTAGCATTCCCAAAGTTATACCGGTAAGAAGGAATGCCTATGGGTATAGTTATTTACTGTAATTGATCCCTTCCCCTAGATGGTAGTCTTGCTCTTGTTCTTTCTTTCCCCCTCCCCACCTCCCTCCACCCCCATTGTTCCCTTGATGTTTCTCTCAAGTTAGGCTGATAAATGGCAGAAAGCAGATGTATACTGACTTGCTGTTCGGCTTTAACTGTGGAGTCCAGATACCAACGATCCTGTGCCATGAAAGCCTAGGTTCCCCCACTCCAGTGTGCAGTGCAGAGGAAAGCAAGTTCTTCCTCATTTCCCTGAAGAACCCTCTGGATGCAGGGCAGAGTGGCACGTAAGCACACCTTAAAATTAGAAGGAGTACTTGTGGCACCTTAGAGACTAACCAATTTATTTGAGCATGAGCTTTTGTGAGCTACAGCTCACTTCATTGGATGCATACTGTGGAAACTGCAGAAGACATTATATACACACAGAGACCATGAAACAATACCTCCTCCCACCCCACTGTCCTGCTGGTAATAGCTTATCTAAAGTGATCATCAAGTTGGGCCATTTCCAGCACAAATCCAGGTTTTCTCACCCTCCGCCCCCCCCCCCCACAAACTCACTCTCCTGCTGGTAATAGCCCATCCAAAGTGACCACTCTCTTCACAATGTGTATGATAATCAAGGTAGGCCATTTCCTGCACAAATCCAGGTTCTCTCACCCCCTCACCCCCCTCCAAAAACCACACACACAAACTCACTCTCCTGCTGGTAATAGCTTATCCAAAGTGACCACTCTCCCTACAATGTGCATGATAATCAAGGTGGGCCATTTCCAGCACAAATCCAGGCTCTCTCACACCCCCCCCGCCCCCAGAAACACACACACACACACACACACAAACAAACTCACTCTCCTGCTGGCAATAGCTCATCCAAACTGGGGCGGAGAGTGAGAAAACCTGGATTTGTGCTGGAAATGGCCCAACTTGATGATCACTTTAGATAAGCTATTACCAGCAGGACAGTGGGGTGGGAGGAGGTATTGTTTCATGGTCTCTGTGTGTATATAATGTCTTCTGCAGTTTCCACGGTATGCATCCGATGAAGTGAGCTGTAGCTCACGGAAGCTCATGCTCAAATAAATTGGTTAGTCTCTAAGGTGCCACAAGTACTCCTTTTCTTTTTGCGAAGACAGACTAACACGGCTGTTACTCTGAAACCTGTCTTAAAATTAGAGAGCACCAAGTGCCATAGTGATCTACGCACTTCATTTCTCCAGGGAGCCACCCTGATGTTCTCCAAAACCCTGGCCAACAAAACAATGTGCACAATTCCTTTGAAACCAGACTACAAGAGACTATTATTCTTTTAAGCCATAAACACTCTTAATGACATGAGTGAGGATTCCATCTGCCTAGGAGCCAGTGTCTTGCGTGCCTCCATTGTGATATGCAAAGTCCTATGGATTCATCCGTGAAAAGGAGACTAGTGGAGGCTTTCAGACCTTTCCTTGAAGGTACAGAGTATTTGGTAGTATCCTGTATTCAGCTCTTAAAGACGTTATGAAAACAAAAAGCTCTCCCCACTTTGGCTTCACATTGCCATAAGCCAAAATCCACAGGCCACAAGTACAGACTCAGCCAGTTGAAGTTCCACTAATAGCTGTTTCATAAATCCAAGTCCAAACCAAGCCATACCAGGACCAAAAATAGTTGGGTTTCAAGCACCCTCTCATCAGAAGTTTCTCAGATTAATAGTGAGTTGTGCATTCACTTTTACTTCAAGTAATTTCTTTTATTCTGGCTTCAGCTCCCCAATCCTTTGCAATGTGACAGAAGCGCCCTTAGGAAGGAAGGTATCTGCATAATTCCATGCCTCAACAACTGACTTATCTTGATTATATTGCCGGAGGGTGCCTGCCAGGCAATGCCTCACCCTCTGCTGAGGTTTCAGACACTGGGAAAGATTTAACTATCCCCATGCCTTATTCATCAGGGAGCATAACTTCAAGGTTAGCCTATCTCAACCCACTTGTGTGTGTGGAAAATGGGGAGTCTGATCTCCTGACAGTGTTTGATTCCCTGGGCCCAGTATCACATTTTGTCTTTTCAGCAGTTTCTAATGTCATCCTTCCAGACAGACTAGCTTGTGTTCCACAGAAGAGTAGATGGCACATAAAAATCTCAAAGCTGCTGGCAAACCAGATTCTTCCAGCAAATCTGGTGGAGCCAAAAGAGAAGAAGAGACGAGACAACACAGCAGAGGCTGTCAAACTCAACAAGCAGAGGGAATAATGAACAAAAAGTACTACCACTGGAACTGGCCATGTTCTTTCATTGGGCCATACTATACATCCTACTCCTCTCAAGGCCTTGCATGGTCTGGTAAAGTAGAACATACTGCTAGAAATTTTATCTTTCACTCTATGGAACTGAATTCATTGGATTAAACACCAAAGAGAACAATATTACTACTTTTATTACAGTTTAATCCAGAATGCCCCACTGCCCCCTGTCAAGGTTCCTCCCCCACTCTGAACTCTAGGGTACAGATGTGGGGACCTGCATGAAAAACCTCCTAAGCTTATCTTTACCAGCTTAGGTCAAAACTTCTCCAAGGTACAAAATATTCCCCCCGTTGTCCTTGGACTAGCCGCTACCACCACCAAACTAATACTGGTTACTGGGGAAGAGCTGTTTGGACGCGTCCTTCCCCCCAAAATACTTCCCAAAACCCTGCACCCCACTTCCTGGACAAGGTTTGGTAAAAAGCCTCACCAATTTGCCTAGGTGACTACAGACCCAGACCCTTGGATCTTAAGAACAATGAACAATCCTCCCAACACTTGCACCCCCCCTTTCCTGGGAAATGTTGGATAAAAAGCCTCACCAATTTGCATAGGTGACCACAGACCCAAACCCTTGGATCTGAGAACAATGAAAAAGCATTCAGTTTTTTACAAGAAGACTTTTAATAGAAAATAGAAGTAAACAGAAATAAAGAAATCCCCCCTGTAAAATCAGGATGGTAGATATCTTACAGGGTAAATAGATTCAAAAACATAGAGAACCCCTCTAGGCAAAACCTTAAGTTACAAAAAAGATACACAGACAGAAATAGTTATTCTATTCAGCACAATTCCTTTCTCAGCCATTTAAAGAAATCATAATCTAACACATACCTAGCTAGATTACTTACTAAAAGTTCTAAGACTCCATTCCTGGTCTATCCCCAGCCAAGACCAGCATACAGACAGACACAGACCCTTTGTTTCTCTCCCTCCTCCCAGCTTTTGAAAGTATCTTGTCTCCTCATTGGTCATTTTGGTCAGGTGCCAGTGAGGTTACCTTTAGCTTCTTAACCCTTTACAGGTGAGAGGAGCTTTCCCCTGGCCAGGAGGGATTTCAAAGGGGTTTACCCTTCCCTTTATATTTATGACACGCCCCCCAAATCTCAGCTAGGGTGAAACACTGGCTGGGATTTCTTCCTGGAGCTCTAGGAAAAACAGAGTTAATAAGACACATGCATCTCTAAATATACTACCAAGTACATAAAGACTAACAATATTTTCCACATCTCAAGGACGATTTTAACCAGTTGATTCTGGGAAACTTTCACGGGAGAGTGCATCAGCCACTTTGTTAGAAGCTCCTGAGATGTGTTGGATGTCGAAATCAAAATCTTGGAGAGCTAAACTCCACCGAAGAAGTTTTTTGTTAGTTTCTTTGACGGTGTGAAGCCACTTTAGTGCAGCATGGTCGGTTTGCAGGTGGAAACGCCGTCCCCAAACATATGGGCGTAGCTTTTCCAGAGCGTAGACAATGGCATAACATTCTTTTTCAGTGACTGACCAGTTGCTTTCCCTCTCAGACAGTTTTTTGCTGAGAAACACTACAGGGTGGAATTCTTGATCAGGTCCTTTCTGCATTAAAACTGCTCCCACACCACGCTCGGATGCATCTGTGGTTACTAGGAATGGTTTGTCAAAGTCTGGGGCCCTTAGTACAGGGTCAGACATGAGTGTCGCTTTAAGCTTGTTAAAGGCCTTCTGACACTTTCCGGTCCACTGAACAGCATTTGGCTGTTTCTTTTTGGTTAGGTCTGTTAGTGGGGCAGCAATTTGGCTGTAGTGCGGTACAAATCGTCTGTAATAACCGGCCAAGCCTAAGAAGGATTGAACCTGTTTCTTTGACTTTGGGACAGGCCACTTTTGGATAGCATCCACCTTGGCCTGTAGGGGGCTAATAGTTCCTTGACCCACCTGGTGTCCAAGGTAAGTCACTCTGTTTAGGCCTATTTGACACTTCTTAGCCTTAACAGTTAGTCCTGCCTCCCTTATGCGCTCAAGGACTTTGTGTAGATGTTCCAGGTGGTCTGACCAGGAATCCGAAAATATGGCCACATCGTCAAGGTAGGCGACTGCATATTCTCCTAATCCCGCTAGGAGACCATCTAAAAGTCTTTGGAAAGTGGCGGGTGCATTTCGCAGCCCGAAAGGGAGTACATTAAATTCATACAGCCCGAGATGTGTGATGAAGGCTGACCTTTCCTTGGCAGATTCATCTAGCGGTACCTGCCAGTACCCCTTGGTTAAGTCCAAGGTAGAGATGAACTGGGCCCGTCCCAGTTTCTCTAATAGTTCATCTGTGCGTGGCATTGGATAGTTGTCTGGGCGAGTTACAGCATTTAGCTTACGGTAGTCAACGCAAAAACGTATTTCCCCATCTGGTTTGGGAACTAGAACCACTGGAGATGCCCATGCACTTTCAGGGGGCGGATTACACCCATCTGTAACATATCCTGGATCTCCCGTTCTATAGCAGTTTTAGCTTGAGGAGACACCCGGTAAGGTTGGACCCTAATTGGGTGAGCATTACCTGTGTCAATGGAGTGGTATGCCCGTTCAGTCAGTCCTGGGATGGCTGAGAACGTTGGCGCGTAGCTAGTGCACAGCTCCTGGATCTGCTGTCGCTGCATACGCCCAAGGGTCATGGAGAGGTTCACCTCTTCCACACCACCACCACATTTCCCTTCGTAATAGACACCCTCAGGCCACTCAGCATCATCTTCTCCCTGGGCTGTAAACTGACAAACCTTTAATTCTCTGGAATAAAAGGGCTTTAGAGAATTAATATGGTACAACTTAGGCTTTCGGTTGGAGGTGGGGAATGCTATGAGATAATTAACAGCTCCCAGGCGCTCCTGGACCGTGAATGGCCCTTCCCACGATGCTTCCATTTTATGGGCCTGGAGCGCCCTTAAGACCATGACCTGGTCTCCTACTTTGAAGGAACGCTCTCTGGCATGTTTATCATACCAGGCTTTTTGCTCTTTTTGAGCATCCTGTAAGTTTTCTCTAGCAAGGGCTAAAGAGGTTCGGAGGGTGTTTTGTAGGTTGGTTACAAAGTCCAGAATGTTAGTTCCTGGAGAAGGTGTAAATCCCTCCCATTGCTGCTTCACCAACTGCAATGGCCCCTTAACCTCACGGCCATATACAAGTTCAAATGGGGAAAACCCTAAACTGGGATGTGGTACAGCTCTGTAGGCAAAGAGCAACCGCTGCAACACTAGGTCCCAATCATTGGAGTGCTCATTTACGAATTTACGTATCATGGCCCCCAAAGTTCCATTAAACTTCTCCACCATGCCATTTGTTTGATGGTGGTAAGGAGTGGCAACCAAGTGATTTACCCCATGAGCTTCCCAAAGGTTTTTCATAGTTCCTGCCAGGAAATTAGTCCCTGCATCTGTGAGGATGTCGGAGGGCCAACCTACCCTGGCAAAAATGTCTGCTAGTGCCTGGCACACACTTTTAGCCCTGGTGTTGCTTACAGCTACTGCTTCCGGCCATCGGGTGGCAAAATCCATGAAAGTCAGTATGTACTGCTTTCCTCTGGGTGTCTTTTTCGGAAAAGGACCCAGAATATCCACAGCTACTCGCTGAAATGGAACTTCAATGATGGGGAGTGGTTGTAGAGGGGCTTTGACCTGGTCTTGGGGTTTTCCCACTCTTTGGCACACCTCACAAGACTGGACATAGGTAGAAACATCCTTGCCCATTCCCTCCCAGTGGAATGACCCCCCCAAACGGTCTTTGGTCCTGTTCACCCCAGCATGGCCACTAGGGTGATCATGGGCTAAGCTCAAGAGCTTGGCCCGGTATTTAGTTGGAACTACCAACTGTCTCTGAGGATGCCAGTCTTCCTGGTGTCCACCAGAAAGAGTTTCCTTGTATAAAAGTCCTCTTTCTACAACAAACCTGGATCGATTAGAAGAGCTGAGAGGCGGTGGGTTGCTCCGTGCCGCCATCCAAGCTCTCTGGAGGCTTTCATCTGCTTCCTGTTCGGTCTGGAACTGTTCCCTTGATGCTCGGGACATCAGTTCCTCATTGGATTGTGGACCTAGGCTTGGTCCCTCTGGAAGCGATGGAGCTGTTTCTGTTGACTGTGAACCGCTCTCCGCTGGTGCGCTATGTTGGGATTCAGGCTCCGGCTGAGCCTCTTGTGTTGGGTTATCGGCTGCTGCCAGTTCAGGGTCGGTGGGGCCCTCTGGTGTTGAGGTTGCAAGTACTGGATTCAGTGCTGACACTAGGTCTGGTGTTGGTTGTTCGGCTGGTTCCGGTTCTGGGACTGGTTCCGTCTGGGTCTCTGGGACTGGATCCACTACTGCTGTTGCAGACATTGGCCTGGGGTCCGGGTCCATCACCTCTGACTGGGTCCTGATAGAAGTTTCCGGAACAGAGCTAGGCCTCACGGCTTGTTTAGCCTGGCTGCGGGTGACCGTTCCCACCCTCTTGGCCTGCTTCACATGATTGGCCAAGTCCTCCCCCAACAGCATGGGGATGGGATAATCATCATAGACTGCAAAAGTCCATGTTCCTGACCAGCCCTTGTACTGGACAGGTAACTTGGCTGTAGGCAAATTGAAAGAGTTGGACTTGAAGGGTTGAATCGTCACTTGGATCTCTGGGTTGATTAAATTGGGGTCCACTAAGGAAGCATGGATAGCTGACACTTGTGCTCCGGTGTCCCTCCACGCGGTGACCTTCTTCCCGCCCACACTCACAGTTTCCCTCCGCTCCAAGGGTATCTGGGAAGTATCTGGGCCTGTGGACCTCTGGTGTGATTCCGGTGCAATGAACTGTAATCTGTTGGGGTTCTTGGGGCAGTTGGCCTTTACATGCCCCAGCTCGTTACATTTAAAACATCGTCCAGCTGACGGGTCACTGGGGCGAGGAGGGTTGTTGGAGAACGGGGTGGCAGGACGATAAGGGGTCTGGAGGGTTCTTTGGGAGGTAGGTGGGGCCTTGGGTGGCCCCCGGTAATAGGGTGTGGTCTGGGGTGGTCCCTTCTGGTCTCCGCTCCAACTGCGACCAGTTTTCTTCTTCTCTGCCACCTCCACCCATCTGGTTCCAATCTCTCCTGCCTCGATTACAGTTTTGGGTTTCCCATCTAGGATGTATCTTTCTATTTCCTCAGGAACACCCTCTAAGAATTGTTCCATTTGCATTAGGAAGGGCAAATTTACTGGAGATTCAACACTTGCTCCTGATATCCAGGCATCCCAATGTTTCACAATGTGGTAGGCATGTCGGGTAAATGACATGTCTGGTTTCCACCTTAGGGCTCTGAACCTCCGACGAGACTGCTCGGGTGTTATCCCCATTCTGACTCTCGCCTTGGATTTAAACAGTTCATACTTGTTCATGTGTTCTTTAGGCATTTCAGCTGCCACCTCAGCTAAGGGTCCACTGAGCTGCGGCCTCAGTTCTACCATGTATTGGTCAGTAGAGATGTTGTACCCAAGGCAGGCCCTTTCGAAGTTTTCTAAGAAGGCCTCAGTATCATCACCTGCCTTGTAGGTGGGGAACTTTCTGGGATGGGAAGTGGTACCTGGAGAAGGATTGCTAGGGTTTGTTGGTATATTCTGCCGGGCCTTTATTCTCTCCACCTCCTCCACATGCTTCCTCTCTTTTTCCTTCTCCTCCTCCACATGCTTCCTCTCTTTTTCCTTCTCCTCCTCCACATGCTTCCTTGCCTCCATTTCCCTCTTGTGGGCAGCCTCCTGTACCTCCTTCTCCAGCCGCATGAGTTCTATCTGTCTTTCATGTTCCCTTTGTTTTTCCTCAGCCTGAAATTTGGCTAATTCCAGCTGTAGTCGAGCTGAGGATTTGGTCATTCTAACCTCTCTGTTTTTAACTAACTTTACGCCCGAGGTTTAGAAATAAACAAAACTTGGCTGTAAAATTTTGCTGTGCTGGAATAGAATACCTATTCTCTGATAGTGATTGTCAGCCTACAGAAAAAGACAATTCCCTTGTCTCTGCTCTGGGCCCAAATTAAAGCAAAAAACCTCCAACTACTTGGAAACCTGCTTACCCAGCCCAAAGAAAAAGCAAATGGGTAGAACACACACCCCCTATTTACTTTTAGGAAGAAAAGAAAAAAAAAAACCTCTGGGTTGGAAGACTGTGAATTTCCCTGCAGGAGTTAAGTACCCTGCCTCCAGGCAAAGAAAACCTGCAATTCACAAGATAATCCCCTTTTGTCTCTGCTTGGCCACAAAGCAGAGAAAAAACAATCTGCTTTCAGTTTCAACTGCTTTCTGGACTTCCTTTCCAAAGGAACAATAATTTCTTTTTAAAATCTGTATTTCTAGTTCAAAAAATCTCAACTGGATCTCAAAATGATTTCAGGTTAATCCCACCACTATGCCACCATGTCAAGGTTCCTCCCCCACTCTGAACTCTAGGGTACAGATGTGGGGACCTGCATGAAAAACCTCCTAAGCTTATCTTTACCAGCTTAGGTCAAAACTTCTCCAAGGTACAAAATATTCCCCCCGTTGTCCTTGGACTAGCCGCTACCACCACCAAACTAATACTGGTTACTGGGGAAGAGCTGTTTGGAAGCGTCCTTCCCCCCAAAATACTTCCCAAAACCCTGCACCCCACTTCCTGGACAAGGTTTGGTAAAAAGCCTCACCAATTTGCCTAGGTGACTACAGACCCAGACCCTTGGATCTTAAGAACAATGAACAATCCTCCCAACACTTGCACCCCCCCTTTCCTGGGAAATGTTGGATAAAAAGCCTCACCAATTTGCATAGGTGACCACAGACCCAAACCCTTGGATCTGAGTACAATGAAAAAGCATTCAGTTTTTTACAAGAAGACTTTTAATAGAAAATAGAAGTAAACAGAAATAAAGAAATCCCCCCTGTAAAATCAGGATGGTAGATATCTTACAGGGTAAATAGATTCAAAAACATAGAGAACCCCTCTAGGCAAAACCTTAAGTTACAAAAAAGATACACAGACAGAAATAGTTATTCTATTCAGCACAATTCCTTTCTCAGCCATTTAAAGAAATCATAATCTAACACATACCTAGCTAGATTACTTACTAAAAGTTCTAAGACTCCATTCCTGGTCTATCCCCGGCCAAGACCAGCATACAGACAGACACAGACCCTTTGTTTCTCTCCCTCCTCCCAGCTTTTGAAAGTATCTTGTCTCCTCATTGGTCATTTTGGTCAGGTGCCAGTGAGGTTACCTTTAGCTTCTTAACCCTTTACAGGTGAGAGGAGCTTTCCCCTGGCCAGGAGGGATTTCAAAGGGGTTTACCCTTCCCTTTATATTTATGACACCCCCACTCATCAGCTCAGGGTCCATTTGGGCTAGGTGCTGTATAATCACATATTAAGAGCATGCCTGCCCCCAAAGATCTTAAAGTTAACAGTTTCCATTTGAGTACTCCTAAAAAAACTCGGGATAGGTGGGACCATTTTGGTTTAAAGAACAAATCTTTCACACCCAAAACACTGAACCCCAAAAAAGCCTTTTTGGGATGTTAAGATGGTTAAAATATTGAAAACTTTGTGAATTTCTGGTTCTCTAAGGAGAAAACAGAAGTGCCAAAATATCATAAGAATTGAGAAATACCAATTTAATGTTCTTAAACTAAAATATATCAGAAGTTATATGAGTTTTCCAGATTAATTTTGCAGACTTTGAAGTCCAAATAAGTACTGGAGATTGAGCCACCAACTGGAAATAACTAAAATCTATATTATGCGAAAATTTATGAAGTGAAAATGGTTGGTTTAAACACAGAATTATGCATACAACTGCACAGAGTTGTTCACCATGAAAGATCAGAGTTGGAACAGTGATAATAAGGTATGTGGGCAGGTACTGTCCAGCAAGTCCTGCAAAGTAGCAAATATAAAAACGCGTCGGGGGAACAAACAGTAAGTATGAGAGACTACAGAGAAAACTTCTAATGGTGACTGAGCAATGGTCACTAAGCTCCAGGCTTAAGTAACAAAATGAAAAATAGCATAGATGGGGGTGGGGGTACGGGGGAGAGAATGTTTGAGATCAGAGTCAGCTGTCTAAATGGCAGCTCAAGAATTTGTGTGTGGCTAAGGGGAATTAAACATCTATCCTTTTTGGAGATTTTCAGAAACCTCACAGGTTAGCAATGAATAATGAGAAAAAAACCCCTTGCCTTGCTCTAAGTATGTGCAGGAAATTAAATTACTTTCTATGTGCAGAAAGTGACAGACAAACTCATTACAATAACTAATGAAGACGCAAGTTTTAGGGATCCAAAAGAGCACAGAGAGGTGCAGTGAACAAGTGAGTTTTAGAAATAAACAGAACATGGGTAAGAACCTGAAGGGTATGAAGAGCAAGTCAGATCACATTTCCTAGAGCCAAATCTAAGAGACACCTGAGAGCAATGCACTTACCAGAGTTATCGAGATAGTACTGTGAAAGAAAATGGGAAGTGTAATCATATGGAGCTATTCATTCAGTCATTTTTGCATGGTTGATAATAGCCTTCCTCACCACAAATGCTGCATTTAAGCATGTTCCAATGGAATTAATTCCTTTAGAAAAGCTTCCACAAGCTAGCCAGCAGGTCAGTAGCCAGAAGATTTATCCTACTTGCCATCAGTAGAAGGTTTCTGGCTACTGTTCTGGGCAGGGAGAGATGTCTCCCACTTCATCTCTGGAAGCTCTCTGGTTCAGCTTCCAAGCCCTCCAAGAGAGGCTCCATCCTCCCCAACCTCCTCTTCCCAAGCTCTGTAGAAGGGTGGCTCCCTTCCCCATCTCCTACATCACTTACCTAATACTACATTCTACAGCACTTGCCCTCTCTGATTTTTAATTTGTAAACTAAGTAGGAGAATGGATATGCTGATGGGTGCTTAGCCATCCATTTCATGGCCCAAAAGAGTACTATTTACCAGCACAAGAGCATCTCTTAGGAGTCAAGGGTACAGATAGACTGCACCTTGCCCAGAGATATGCCTCTAGTCAGAGTATTATTCCAGAATATTTGCAGTTAGCAGTATTGACCAAAGTGAAAAAAAAAATGATGGGGCATTTCCAGGTTTTATCCCTAACCTGAAGTTCTGCCCAGTATGTCTTACGCACTTTTTAACAACCAGTCCAAAACTGTTAAGAACAAAGTGAATAATTTTTCAAGATTCTTCAGAAAGGGCCAAGTTCTTTGTACTAAACTAACCCTTATTCGGGCACTAGTTTCAATGGGAGTTTTGCCTTGGTAAGGATGGATTTTAAGGGATTCTGAGGCCTTAAGAGCAGTACCCATGTTAGTTAAGACACCGACACTGACAATGGCAGGCAAAAAACTAATGACCCTAGTTTTCTCTGTACTGTACCAAAGCCAAAATAAGAAATTCTGCAGATGTGGACAGGATCCCAAACGTTCTTACAAAAGGAGAGGATAACCTGCTTTAAGTTCAGCTGTGCAAAATTGTGATGAAAATTGACAAACCTCAGCACAAAATATCTTTGCCTAGCTTTTTGCACAATAGATAATAAACTTACTTAAATGTAGTCCTTGAAGTGTGTAGACAAATCGAATTTTGTCATAATGCAAGGTTTACTTGACAAGGATCCCTCCCCCTTAACTAACCAGGGGGAAGAGGGAGTGGGAGTGCCTTTAGCAATGGAGGAAGTACTGCTGTCCCTCTATTTAACTCCCAAGCAAGACAAAAAACAATGAATTAGCATTCACAATGCCCTCACTGCACTGCAGTAATTTACACCCCACCACAAGCATGTGATATCACTCATGAAGTATTTTAAGTAGTTTAATATGTTGCATTGTGAAATAGAATGCAGCATCCTAGAGAAACTCATTCCACATTGTTGTGCATTTCAACTATAGCCATGAGATGACTGCAACTAAAGAAATAAATGATACAGTTAACAGTGAGAAGGAGCCCACTAGGTGGAGTTTTATAAAACATCATGACCGTGTTACGCCATTTTCCTCTGGAGGCGATGATTCCGATTGTCCGGTTAGAACTGTTGCAGTAGAAGCTTTTAATAAAGCAATGCCATTTAATAAAATCATAATATTTTGTCCCGGAGACTAAAGATACTTTATTAGTGGATAATTTCATGACCAAACAACAAAATTGTAAGAAAACATGGCTGTAATACTACTAATCATGTCTCACGGCTCAAACACACTGCTGTATATTTCAGGAAGCCATTTCTGCTCTGACAGTGATTTCCATCTTGCGAGGTTCTTTATTTAGTAAAAGGAGAAGGGAACTTATCTTCCTCTAACACATCACCGTAGAATCAAGATATTAAATTTGCTAAGCCAATGATCTAATCCAGTCTCGCAAATCCCATGTCTACATGGATTAGTTCTGAACTGGAAATCGGAAACAATTACAGTTGGCGAGTCAGTGCCAATGAGTCTGACACAAAAATATCTGTGATGGCATAGATGATTCAAGTTCTTGACAGGTAAAATTTGAGTGCTAATGTTAGTTGAGAGATAAGTGTTGTTTATAAAGTCACATTCCCACTAACGCACATTTATCAGAAGTGACAAAGTACTGAACATCTTCAGCAGGGCTTGCAGGAGCAGCATTAAAGGAACATTTACCCTCCAGAAACCTGACCAAGCTTAAGATTGACGAGTATGGGGGATTTGTTAATTATTGGTACAGCACAGATTTTTTCCATTTATGTCTTTGTTAGAGTGAAATAGAATTCAGGCCAAAACAAATACCTTCATGTGAGCACAAATGCAGTATTAGCACTCGTAAGGTGCCAATGTGGTAATTTTGAACATTCCTTGAAATGCTACTTTTTATATTATCACTCCACTCAAGTCAGTATTTGTTTTTCTACCTTTATGACACTCCCCATGTCAATCTTCTCTGGTAAAATGGCACAAATGATGGTGTCTATAAAGGTCTCGTTTTCCACTACAGTCAAGAAAGTGACTACCCCCACCCACTATGACCTACAGCTTATCATCTGTTCATGTAGAACATGTAATATAGTACAGCAGGAACCAGATTGAGCTCTAGTGTAAACAAATGAGTGCAATTTAATTTAGTATAAATGAAGGCTAGGGAAAATGCATCTGCTTAGAGCAGGACTGAATCTATGCCGCCTTCAATTAAAAAAAAACAAAACCACAAACCTTTTCTACTCCCAAGGGAGATAGTAATCATCAATATAAAAAGGAAAGGAGGACTTGTGGCACCTTAGAGACTAACAAATTTATTTGAACATAAGCTTTCGTGAGCTACAGCTCACTTCATCGGATGCATTCAGTGGAAAATACAGTGGCAAGATTTATATACACACAGAACATGAAACAATGGGTGTTACTATACACACTGTAACCAGAGTGATCACTTAAGGTGAGCTATTACCAGCAGGAGGGGGGGGTGAGGTGAGACGGGACCTTTTGTAGTGATAATCAAGGTGGGCCATTTCCAGCAGTTGACAAGAATGTGTGAGGAACAGTTGCGGGGGGTGGGGGGGGACGTCAAGAATCATAACATTCAAAAACCAGTTGGAGAACACTTCAATCTCTCTGGTCACTCGATTACAGACCTAAAAGTTGCAATTCTTCAACAAAAAAACTTCAAAAACAGACTCCAACAAGAGACTGCTGAATTGGAATTAATTTGCAAACTGGATACAATTAACTTAGGCTTGAATACAGACTGGGAGTGGATGGGTCATTACACAAAGTAAAACTATTTCCTCATGTTTATTCCCCCCCTTCCACACACTGTTCCATAGGGAACATTATAAATGCTTCTCCATCAGCTAGAGCAGTGGTTCTCAAACTATGGGGTGGGCTTCCCAAGAGAGATGCAGGAATGTGTCATGGGAGGCATGAGCTGTGTGCTTTAGAGCGCTGGCTGTCAGCCCTGGGTTGGGGATAAAGGGGATAATCGGAGCCCTGCCACCCCAGGGCTGACAGCCAGAGCCCCACCACTCAGGTTCGGACTTTCCTCCCCCACCCCCCTCAAACCCCCACCAGGAGGTAGTCCAGGCTCAAGCTCTACCCCCCACCCAAGCCCTCACCTGGAGGCAGTGGGGCTCCAGCTGTCAGCCTCAGGGTGGAAGCAGAAGCACAGAAGTGAGGGTGGCAATGGGCCACTAAGTCTGCTGTGAAAATTTATATTGACAAACATCACTTTTCACATTGCCACCCTTACTTCTGTGCTGCTACTGGTATGTTGCTGCCTTCAGAGCTGGGCACCTGGCCAGCAGCCACGGCTCTCCGCTCTGCCTTCGGAGCTGGGTGGTGGTACATGTACTTTTTTGGGGGTGTAAACGTCTGCAGACACAAAGAAGGGGGCTCCATCAAGCAAGTCTGAGAACCACTGAGCTGGAGGGAGGGAAGCAGACACTGTTCAGTAACAAAAAGTGCTTCTTCTCCCACATGGATCTAAGTGTTCTGCCAGCCTGGGGAAGGATAGATCAAAACAAGGGAATAATATTAGGTCTGATGTAATGCCAGTGTAACGCCAGGTGGGCTAGGCAGTCCTTTTCCTTGTTAATCTATCTTATAATGGAAGGAATGTATGTCATCTTACTGGAATTCTGCTGACAGAATTACAGTTGGTAGCCTCTTCCTGATGCATTTTCATGTACAGACTAAATAAATCATGGTGCGTTGGTTTGTTTATTTATGAGCAGGAGAGAAGGGATGGAGAAAGCACTGTCAGACTAACTCTCCCCCTAAGCCACTTAATTCACACACTGTATTCATTATATCTCCACAATTTGTGATAAGTAAAGGCATCTACTTTTTCTTTACCCACTCCACACTTTCAAGGCTTTATGATTACTCACCATATGTGCCAACGCTGAGCCTCAAGTCACTGGGAGTCCAACACCCACACCCACGACAAGTTCTTCAGTGCACAAGCCACATGATCTTTTCAACATATTGATCCATTACTGCTTTGGGTTCCTGTTTTCAAGGATCACTTCCAGGGATGGATGACTAGCCAGTTGTACGGAACACCGACCAGTCTCACAACCAGCAAAGGGATCCAATGGTGGAACAAGGTAAGAAGCTGCAACTTGCAGACTTGAGAGAACTGTTACATTTCACCTCGGTCCTGCTTCTAAACAGCACAAAGAGGAATATCACTGCACTTGGAGTTTAAACTTTACATAATTAAACTTTTCTCCTTGGGAAGCAATACCATTCTTTAACGAGGACATTTTTCCCACTTATCAAATAAGATCCTGCATACATCAGCTTCATTTTGATTTCTAGGAATTAACTAGCCTGCTGCCACTCCTTAATGTTGCGCGGGATTTCTTGTGTCCTAGGATTACGCTGTACAAATTAACTAACCTCCCTATGTTAATCTCTTTGGGGAATGGGTCCTCTTCAGTTTGATTCCCCATGCTGCATCTGCAGTTTAACTATTGACCCTGACACACACACACATACACACACTGAGCGGGTGGGGGAGGGGAGGAAAGAGTGTCACACATGTGTTACAATGTGACCACACCCACAAATCTTTGATACAGTATCAATAAAATGCAGAGTGTATATGGGAAAAAACAGTATATAGTTTGCCCAGGATATCAGAAAGAAACATTGTTTTTCATGGTAGCACCATATCAGTTATAGTATTATGGGGAAAAAAAAATCACAGAATTCCTCTGGTGCAAAAGGCTATAATTACCCTCAGCAGCCAAAGAGTTATACACACGTTAGTGACTTAAAAGAACATTGCTCATTGACCTTGTTATGGAAATATACCAAAGGGAGATTTTAAACCATTCAGCTTTGATCAAATGGATGGCAAACGCCCTTGAAATCAAATTAGTTTAGTGCATAAAACCATATTCAGGACCTCTGAATTTTGATTTCTATTAATTTGTTTATTTTACACTCCAAAATGTCAGAAATAGCAAAGTAACTACTGTTTTTGGCTCTGTCCTGAAATGAGCAAACTGACTTTTTTGAAAATGTGTGTTTAAAAAAAAAAAAAGATTGCTCCCAGAAAGAGTGACTATTTAAGACTGTATAAAGTTATAAATCCTTGAAAATAAGGGTTTATAAATGAAACACTGGCAGAAGCATAACTAAGGGAGCAAAAACAAAGTATTTAAATGTAAGTCACCGGCAGCATTTATTAGTTTTCAGTTACACATGTTTAAAAGTGTACTGTAATTCTGGATTAATAGATGGAGTATTAGATTAGATAGCCACTTTTTACATCATCACACCTCTCAGTCAGTATTTGTTTTTTTGCCATTCTGACATGCCCATCCACATCAATCTTCTTTGGAAAAATGGCACAAATAATGAAGTCTATACAGGCCTCATTTTCCACTACAGTCAAGAAAGACAACTTAAGGAGAATCTAGAATGATACATTTGAAAAACCCATGTCTTTATAGGTACATTAATTGCTTTTCAGTGGTCTCCTTATCCCTGCCCCGCCACTCATAACCGCAGGCTAATTCCCGATTTAGGCAGAAAGAACATGATTGACAGTACTAATGGAGCTTTACTTTTTCTGCTGCTGAGGGGATTTATTTTGCCTTAAACTGATTAAAATATTTCAAAAACAAACTTTGATCATGTTAGGGAAGTGCTACACAATTTCAGAAAAACCAGGAAGTCAAATCTAAATTATGTAACATCAAAGTTTGGTTTGGGTTTCATCCACACACAGGGGTATAAGACTACCCAAACAGAGTTCCTTCTATTTAGGTCTTTGGACCAGGGAGGTGCCCTTATTAGGCAACATTTGGCCTAAAATTCCAAGATGTAATTTTGGGTGCCCAGTCTGAGACAGCTTAAAAAGACCCAGTTTTCAGAGAAATACTGAGCACCCACAATCCTTTTACAGTATAAAGTTGGAGATATAAAAACTGAGGCACCAATACTAGGCATTTCTGAAAACTGAGGTCATTTATGCCTGAATATTCCAAAGAGAAAAGCTCATATTCAGGTTTCCCATATTCTTGTAATGGAGGGAGCTGGATGCTTGACAAAGTACTGTGCAGTCATCTTATGGAGTATAAAGATGGAGGGAAAGTTGGCTTCCACCCCTCCACCATTAGTCAAGCTTACTGGTTAAGGAAGTGAGTGGCATGGGTGTTTAAAGCCACTCAACACACCCCTCCTGAGCAGAGAAAAATTGTAACATGTTTAAAAAAAAAAAGAGGAGGAATGAGAGAATATTTAGGTATAGAACAAGACTTCCTGAAGGTGTACAAGTATGCCTCAGATGCTTTCTTTTAGTTCCTCAGCATTATCTAGACATTGCGTAATTCCTAACAAGAGCCTGAAGAGGTAAATTAGATACAAGGATTTAGAACAGAAGACATGCCTGTTTCATGATGAATGGGCAGGAGGTAAAAATTTTAAATGGTCAGAAAGATCAAAAAAATCCAGTTTTTTTAAAGAGGATATTAATTCACCAAGTTTAAATGATTTCTTTAACTATCTACTGCATGTAATCAGTTTCCAGGGTTCCATAAAGCAAGGATCCACAATCCTTGGAGAGCAGGCTGTTGCTGATACTTAAATTCTCTTGTTAAATTTCTCTGTTTAATAGCTAATCACATTTTTATAACAGGCATGAAGCGCTCTACAAGACCCTCGCTGAGCTGTTCCTCTAAATCAAAACCTTATTCCATCCTTCTACTTGCTGGCAGTGGAGTAGGGTTACTTTTACCATTTATGGTTGTAAAACCCATCCAGCAATTTTTTTTTTCAGTTACAGTCTTTTCTTTCACCTACTCTTCCCTTCTCTGCCTTGCTCTAAGAAATAGATATTCCAGGCTCAGGCAAACGATGCCAGATGCAGTGCTCTGATCTTTAAACCTTTCCTGTTCTTCCAGGGATCTCTTATAGCCTCATTAATACACCCAGCAGCAGGACAACTGATGGATTAACACAGTGCGAGCTCTAGAGCAGTGGTCGTCAACCTTTTCAGACTCTGGATCCATCTGTAAGCTTTGACGGTCTGTTGCAACCCAGAGACCCCCAGCACTGCCCTAGGCCTGATACATCTGCCAACCCCCACCTCCACTGCTGAGGTGAATGAGGATGGGGGACTCAGAGCTAAGATGCAAGATGTTCCAGACAGCTCTGAACAGCTGGGGAATGTCCCCAGTAGGAAGTGATGGTGAGCCAAGACACACCCCCAAAGCACACAGCTTCCCTCCCACCCCCAGCGGCAGAGAGTATAGGGTGGGGAAATTTGGGGGCCTGGAGATGAAGTGGGGAGATCAAGGGATCAGGGAGCGTGGTGAGGAAAGAGTTGGAGGTTTGGGGGCTGGAGAAGGATATGGAGGCAGAGAGGGGTGTGGACGGGGAAGAGAGCTCCAGCTCCCAAAAGAGACAGCCTCCACACATGCACACCTGGGAGGCAGAGGGTAAAGCAGTTGGGTGCAGAAGAGTCAGAGATGCAGTGGGGGAAGGAGCTGGATGGTGTGTATGGAAGATGGGGTTTTGCCCAGCTTCAAGGCAAAGGGATACACATTGGGAGGCTGGTACTTATTAGAGAACGTGACACCAACGACTCCCTCCCGACTCCTGTCCCGTGGGGCTGGCTGAACTCAGCTCCCCACTCTGGGCATCAGTGCTGCTCGAGTTTGTCCCAGCCATACTGATGGAGGGAGCCAGCTAAGGCAAATTTTGAGAGTGTGAAGAAACCAGGTGCCTGGGGATCAGAGCACCACTCACCCAAATCTGGCCTGGCTGACCTCCCATGATGGAGGGATGACTGGGCCAAACCTGACTGGTGCTGTAGGATGCTGCAGTGCCCAGAGCTGAGCCCTGCCAATCCTGCTACCCATTCTGGCAACCCAATTTTGAGTCATAACCCACAGGTTGAGAAACCAGAATTCTCTCTAGAATCCCACTTTGATTCTCAGCTGATGTAATACGACACACACAAGGTATAAACTAATAGCAATAGACTGCACAGTCTTAAGGGCAGAGCATGTCACTTACTGTGTTCTGTACGTATAGCACCTCATACAACAGGGCTCAGATCTCAGTTGGGGGCCCTAAGGCATTCTGCAATATAAATAATAAACATCCAGTGTACTGGATGGGTGAACAGGGAGAAAAACTATACGGTTAAATCTACTCTAGTATCAGACCACCTCTGAAGAGAGAATACATTTTGGAATCAAAGAGTAAAGCTGTGAAAAACCCTTAAAATATGCTGTCCAATTCCAGGCACACTTTTATTAGACAGGATATTAGTAGAACTGGTTAACTTCTGTTAGAATGGACTCAAACCAAAACCTCAGATTCAAATATGTCTGAACTTTGCCAGAGTTCAGAACAGGTCTAAAACTTCACATATCTGGCTCATCGCTACTTTCTGTGGATGCTGCACATCCTTCCATAGGACTAGGAGATTGGTAGGACTGATACCCATCTACCTGTGCCTGCCCTCACACAATGCCAATATGATATTCAGAGGATTCTTTGCTCAAAACTTGGGGAAGGGAAAAACTCCTTACCAGCCCCATATCTGACAATCTGATGAACCCCATGAAACATGTTACCAGACAGTGATCACCACTCAGAGATGCAATCAAAGCAGTGGTAGGCAGACTGAGCAGCTGGAAGGAAGTTTTGGGACAGTACAGGGAAGAGTGGGGTGAAAAGGAGGAGATCACCTCTCTTCCCCTAATCACAACATCCATCCTTTCATAGATATTTATATAGCCCCTATGACTGTAGTACTTGAGTGCCTCACAATCATGAATGTATCTATCTTCACCTCTGAGTTAGGAAAGCGCTATGAGATTTATTGACAAAAAGCACTAGGTATTATTATTATTACCACCACCTCTGGGTTTTTTTGTTTTTGTTTTTTACAGATGGGCAAACTAATGGACTCACACCGGTAGTCTGTCGCAAAGCAGGGAACCGAGCCCAGGCTTCCCAAGTCCTAACCACTGGACCATCTTTCCTTTCAGGATGCCTCATGTCTGTTCTCCCCCACTCCTTCAAAAGTATCCCCACAGACTCCATCTTAGTCCCTGCACCGTCCCAGCATCTTCTCCCCAGCTCCTCAACCCCCATGTCCCATGCTGACACCAACCTCTCCATAGGGAAGAACTAATAGCCTGTGTTGGACAGACAAAAAGATAGGAGATGAGATGATGCAGAGGCAGTGAAGGGACCAACATGGAACCAGAGCATTCTGTGGCCAGGGTAACCATTGCTAAAGAGCCAGAGGCATTGGAAAGTATTTCCTGGTTTTCAAAGGTTTACGTTTAGCCACCCTCTTTGTTTTGTGATAGTAGAGGGTTCTTTAATTTAGCAGCCTTGTCCGCATACAGCTACTTCTAGACTATGATAAATATATCTAATCTTTGTGAAATTAAACAAAATTGAGATTCTTTAGACTCAGTGTAAGGCACATTTTCCAGCCCTCAGATCATTCTTGTAGTTCTTTCTTAACCCCTAATCCAATGTATCAACATCCTTTCTAGGATGTGGACACTAGAACTCAGAAAATGAAATTCCTGTCCCACAGGCATTCCCAACCCTTCAAAACTTTTTTTCATTCTGACTCCAAATGAAAAAAAGTCAAATTTCAAATTTTCTTGAAGAACAGAAATTCAAAAAATAAATAAAATTATTCAAAAACATTCAAATGTTTCAACTGATATCAAAATAATAATTTAAATTTTAACATTATTGTATCATTCCTATTATAATGTAAAAAAGGAAAAGGAAACAAGAAAGTAAAAATAATTCAACACTATCATTGAAAATTTCATCTAATTTGCCATGTTCTCATGAAACATTTAAATTTAGACAAAAATTGCTCTGTCAAAAAATTTTCAGCCTGCTCTCGACTGGACACAATATTCCAGTAGTCTTCCTTACGCAGTATACGGTATTAATGCCACTTCCCCCACTTGTATTTTTCCACTCCCATATAATCCCAGATATAGACAAACATGACAGATTTGCAACTGAACATCTCCTGCTAACTATCTTGTACACAAATCACTACAATTGCTGTGCCCTGTTGCCAAGGAAAGAGACTAGGATGTTATCCATTAAATCATGAATTGAAGGGGTGCTGTTGCCTAAAAAAAGTACTTCTCATTTTCCAATGCAAGATTGAAACATTGCAATCCATCTATTCACATTTAACATAGTTAATTAGTTACAGATAAATGCCTTCAAGAGCTGTGAAAGGAGGGGGTGGGGGAGAAGAACCTTGGCATAACCCCTGCCCCCAACAGGGAACAAGCAAAAAGGCAGGCTGCTTGTTCACCAAAGTCATGGGCCAGATTATGATCTCAGTGACACCAGTGTAAATCTAGAGTAACTCTACTGAAGTCAATAGAGTTACCCTGCATTTACACAAGCACAACTGGGAACAAAATCTGGCTCATTAAGTTGCTTCAAGTATTCTTGGCCAACATGTGTCTTATTACAGTAGCTGAAAGATTTGAAGAAAGTTCTACTTGGATGCTGTTCTTCTGAGTAAAAAGCAAAAGATCAGATTCAAATCCTAATGTCAACAAGCCCAGGGTCAACAATATATTCTTCTGCTATGTAATGAGTTGTCAGATCTCAGCTATATTGCTGTCCCATTTTCTCCTGGGAGAAAGGAGAAATTGGTTAATCAGGTTGCTTGCAAAACAGCCTTCAGAAGTAGATACATCTGCTAGGCTCATTGGTCACTACTTGGCCTGAGTAGAGCAGACAGATAAGAGCCGATTACACTTGATTCTTTCTTCCCTCACCCACCAAAGTCACAACGAATTGGATCTTTCAGGCATGGTTTACTTGGAAAACAACAACTGAAATGGAAGTAGAAAAAAAAACAAAACAACAACAACAAGGAAGTGAGGATCAGTTCAGCTGCTACTCAATATAGGAACACATTTTCAAAAACTGCCAAGTTTTTTGAGCATCCAAGTTTCTACATCTACATTTTTAGTCACAGAATGTACACTTGTCAGGGACCTAACTTCAGTTATGAATCCACATATTTTCATTTACAAATCAGCTTTTACATAATTAAAATATGGTAGACATGGAAACTCAAGTGGCCAAAATCTAGGGTGTAGAACCACAGATACCAAAAAAATCAGATGTGGAAAAAGGATCCTGAAATTTTAGAGCTAGGTAAAAGCCCTTCTGAAAATTTGACTATTATGTTTCCTTTGAACGGCTCATGTCCACCTTATTTTGCAGATTGGGAACCAAGGCACAGAGAGATTAAATGATTTGTATAAGGTCACTTAGGAAGTTGGAAGGAAATGGAACCCAGCTCCATGAGCCTCAGCCTAACAACAATCACAAAATAATCTTTCTTCTATTCCCATGAGAAAGGGATCAAGGATTAGGAAGGATTTTGTATATGTCTGTATCTTCTTCCTCTTTGTCCCTTCAATTGGGATTGGTGGCTCTTGTTAGTCTCCAAGCATTCTTGTCAAGTGTGTCTTTCAAGCCAACACCAACCTTCGTATCCCCAACTTCAGCACCTTGAACCACCTTTTTTCTAGGTCCTCCTCATGGTCTTAGTTCCGTGACTACTAGCTCTTGTTCTCTCTGACCAACATATCCTACCACTTGTCGTTTCAAATGACCCAGCCATCTCAGTCAATACTCCCTCAGCTGTTCTTTGATAGGGGGCTACCTGAGACAAGGCTACCTAATGAAACTGAGTGAGCCAATCTGCTTTCTGACCCAGTGCCTTACCCAGCATTCCTGGAGCACTCTTATTTCAGCAGTGAAGTGCTAATTATTCTCTCTTCCTCATTGGCCAGCAATCTGACACATACATCATAGTTGGCCTAATAATGATCTTTTACACTTTCCTCTTCTGTTTACTTGGCATATTCTTATTGCAGAGGATTTCAGTCAAAACCCTCCCTTTACACCAAGCACTCTTCATGCAGCTCCTAACATCCATATCCCCATTCCCATCATGGTGCAACACTGAACTGAGGTATTTATATTGTTGCACAGATTAACTCTATACAATCGAGTTTTACTGGCTTTTCATTGTCCCTCAACAAAACATCACATGAATTCTGTCTTTTGTCAGCTGATATGTAAGCCATGTTCTTTAACACAGAAGTCTATAGCTATAGGTCACTTTCCAATTCATATTTATCTTCACAGCACAACAGGATGTCATCAGCAAAAAGCAAGCTCTATGGAGCCTCTCATTTAGCTTCCTGTGTCAAGGTGTCCATTACAATCACAAATAGCAATGGGCTTATGGCTGTTTCTTGATGAAGTCCTACTCTCACAGTGAATGACTCACTGTAGCTGCTTTTCACTATGGCTGTGCTGCTCTCATATACATGCATGATAGTCTGAACATGTGTCTCCGGCAGATTGCACAACAACAGGTACAACCATTACAATTTTCTAGGAACTCTGTCATAAACCTTCTCTAGATCCACAAACACTAAGTGCAAATTCTTGCATTTCCCCTTGTACTTCAGGCTGCAAACACTGCATCCTTTGTTGACCTTCCTGATATAAACCAGCATTGGTTACAGGATGCTCCAGCTCCTCCTGAAGTCTCTTTTCAATAATTCCTTCCAGTGATTTCCTCACATGACTCATTAAGTTGATGGGCTGATACTTGCTATATTCTTGCACATCTTTACATTTGAAGATAGGGACCAATGTTATCTTCCTCCTCTTGTCGGGCATTGTTTCCAGTACAGAGACTAAACTGAAAAAGTTCACCACTACCATTCCATCATGGACTAATACTTTAAATGCCTGAATTGGTATACTGTCTGGTCCCACTACCCTCCCCTGTTTCATCATCTTGAGTAATGCCTGTGTCTCCACCATGATGGTAGGCCTTCTGAGGTTGTTGCTTATACATGCTTCCCTCAATGGTTTCTTTGCATTCCCTTTCATTGAGCAGTTTCTCATAAAACCAGTGCCACCTCCTAATGATTTCACTGTCTTCCACCAGTACTCTTGTTTACATCTTTGAAACACTGCAGAGCTCCCAAGTCCTCTGGGCTGTTTTGCCTAATCTTGACTAAAGTACTGGTTTAGGGGGGTAGTGAAGGCAGCTAAAATAAAATATATAATAAATGGAAGAAAGGGGAAGTTGATAGTAATGAATATAAATCAGAAGCTGGGGATTAGGAAAATGGATAAGGGAAGCAAACGGACACATGGAGGAATCTTTGCCAAGTGACTTAAGGACAATAAGGAATCCTGAGCATAATACTGGTCTATTAACAAATAGACATTGAAGAATCATCATTAACGCAGAAAAAGCGTTCAGTAAATATTTCTGTTCTTTATTTGGGAAAAAGATGTAGTCAGATCATACGATAACATTCTTTCCATTCCTCTAATTAAACAGCAGCTACCAAAGTTAGAAATTTTTAAAATCAGCAGGTCCAGATAACTTGCATCCAAGAGTTTTTAAAAAGCTGGCTGAGGAGCTCATTAGACTATTAATATTGATTTTCAATAAGTCATGGAGTACTGGAGAAATTCTAGAAGACTGAAAGAAAGCTAATGTTGTTCCAATATTTAAAAACAATATTTAAAAACCCATGGAGTTACAGGCCTCTAAGTCTGACATCAATCCCTGGCAAGATAATGGAGCAGCAGATATGGGAACTCATATAATAAAGAATTAAAGGAGGGTATTGTAATTAGTGCCAACCAACAGGGATTTATGGAAAACAGAGTGTCAAATTAACTTGGTATAATTTTTTTTTATGAGATTACAAGTTTGGTTGATAAAAGTAACAGCATTGATGTAATAGACTTCTGTAAGGCATTTGACTAAGTACCACGTGACACTGATTAAAAAACTGTAACGATATAAAATTAACGTGGCATACATTAAATGGATTAAAAACTTTCTAATAGATAGGTCTCACAATGTAATTGTAAACGGGGAATCAAACAGATATATTTTTAGTGGGGTTGGCTCTTGGTCCTCCACTATTTAACATTTTCAATAATGACCTGGAAGAAAACAAAATCCTTACTGATAAATTTTGTAGATAAAAATTGGGAAGTGATAAGTAACAAAGAGTACAGCTCACTGATTCAGAGCAATCTGGATTTCTTGGTAAGCTAGCACGGGCAAACAACATGCATTTTACCATGGCTAAATGTAATGCATACACACAAACAACATAGACTGGCACAAACAACATAGGCACAAACAACATAGACTGCATTTACATGATAGGGAACTCTAACCTGGGAAACAGACTCAAAAGTATTTGTGGGTCATGGCAGACAGTGAGCTCAACATGAGCTCCCAGTGCGACTCTGTAGGCCCAATGGCTAATGGGATCCTTGGGTGCATAAACAAGGCGTTATTTTGCCTCTATATTTGGCAGTGGTGTGACTGCTGATGGAATGCTGCATCCAGTTCTGGTGTCCACAATTCAAGAAGGATCTTGATGAAATGGAGGGGGTTCAGAGAAAAGCCACAAGAATGATTAAAGAATTAGAAAACATGCATTACTCTAATAGACTCAAGGAGCTGAATCGATTTAGTTTAAAAAAGAAAAGGGTAACTATTATAGTCTATGTATCTACATGGCAAACACGTATATAATAATGTGTTCTTCAATCTAGCAGAGAAAGGTATAACAATCCAATGGCTGGACGTTGAAGACAGACAAATTCAGACTGGAAGTAAGGTGTATATTTTTAACCGTGAGGGCAATTAATCATTGGAGCAATTTACCAAGGGTTGGGGATAAGCCTAACTCAGATCCTAACTCTTGCTTACAGAATCTGGCTCTTATAATTCCTTCAGCTCCTGCCTGGCGACTACTTCTATTAATGATGCTTTGCTTGAATGTGTGTCTCCTAGCTGAGTGTCTCAAAATTGTTAATCATGAGTTTAGTACAGGAAAGGGAATGAGGGTGGATGAGAAGTCAAGTATTATCCAGGAGAGTAGAGCAACCAAATATTGCGGGACGGGGGGGGGGGGGGGGGGGAGAATAAACTTTGTCCAGATGAGGTGAATGTTTGGCTTGTCACAAGTTGTCTTGAATACATTTGGCAACTAGGTGGAGTGACTAATGGTCAGAGGGCGTTCTTCCCGCCCCTTTTCCTTTGACTACCCAATAGTCTCGCATTCTAGCCTCCCACACCTCCACCACACAGCTACCTTCTACTCTGTAAAGAGGATGTCAGCTGCAGCTGAAAGTACTGGTCTGTTGGACCCAAGCACAGTGCTTCCACATAAACCTGTTGCTTCAAATCCTGTAACGTGCCAGATGACAGACTGGGGTTTAGCAGGTTCAAGATTCCATTACATTCTAGAACATTCGACAGCTGAATGGGGAGGATCAGCACTGTGGACCCCAAAGTTAGTCTTCTCACATGTCTGCTAGACAGACATGTTTTGGCCATATCTTACTGAAATGAGAAGAAAACACTGGTTTCAAAACAACAAGCGAAGACATCCTACATTCCTTCAAAATCAGACTGACTTATCAACCTACTGTGTCTACTGTGCTTGGAACACACTGGTGCCATTTTTGATTTTTTCTGCTGAGCCTTCATAGCGCTGGAAGAAGCACCCAATAAATAGATTTAGCGAGCCAATCTAGGAACTCCAGATTCTGAGACATACCGCTATATTTTTGGACACTTTTCTCACCATGTACAACAACTGTGTTTATAATTATTCCTGAGTTATGTACTAGAAAAGAATTTCAGTATGGATGAACTAGGGATGAATAGGAGATCTCATCAGCCTGCTACTTTTACAAGTGTTCAAATGTTTTGGTCTGCTAGAAAAACCAAAGTATTTGATTGTGGATAACTAAGATGCAAACACTGACTAACAGAGCATATCTGGCTGCTTTTTTATTTTGTAGCCAATACTTTTTAATTAAGCTTCTATTAAATGAATATTTTATCATGGAGAGAAGCAAAATGCATAGGAGACAGTAGTAGGACGTTCCCATCTTTAAGGCAACGCACTTCTAAAAATCTTCAATTGGGCCTCAACCTGGCCTTCATTTATACAAGCGCAGCTATTCATGCCTACCTCTGCAGTTCTACAGCAATCAAACTTAAATGCATAGACCTCAACAGGACAAATAGGTTTTGTGTATGACAATTCTATACACTCTCATTAAATTATTAGTGCTGGAAGAGTATATGTGCAAAGTTGTACACACAAAAAATGGAGTCTGGAGTCTGAAATATCAAACAGAAAATATAAATTCAGTTCAAAAGATTAATCTAACCATATTCCCATAAATGATTCTTTCTCCATGCTGTGATGTATTACTAAAATCTTATACATGGATTTAACACACAAAGCATAAATAAAGAACCTAACATCCAGCCCTAAAATATATCCTATATAAATTTGTGGAATGCAAAAGCTTAGTGCACAGAAAGCATCTCCCATGTGGTTTTGAAAAATCAAATCCTGAATTTAAACTAACTGCATAGTACTTTGGACCCAATTTGCCAAGGTGCTGTGTGCCCTCAATTCTCACATTTAAGTGAGTTGCCACACAGGATTATGCCATACATCTTGGTGCACAAGAACTTCATTTAAAGTTTTAAATGTTTTTTTTTATATGACAAGTTACATTATCATCATAGTTCATCTTTGGCTACTGCATATTCAACTATGTAATTTTTTTTAGTGTATTTTAGAGTTATTCAATGGCCTCCATTAAGTTACACATTTTCTGGTCTGGTACAATCTTTTTTCTCCTTGCCAAATACTAGTTAAATCTCACCTGAGTGTCCTAGGACATGAAATACATCCATTAAAAAGGGCACATGTACAGTCCAAAGGGTGTGTGCTGTTTGTCATGAAGATACATATTTGAAAACAGAAATGCCCTTAAAACCACAAGTCCCTATGGTGTCAGAGGGTTCAGCACTGCAGGAGTTAAGCAGTTCCACTGAAGTTTGTTTTGGCAGAAATTCAACTCTTTGGTCTATCCCAGCCTTGCTTTCACACACAAGACTTGGAACAATTCCATTTATCAAATCAGCCTCTAAAAGAAAAAGGAGAAAGAAAGGAGTAATGCAATTCAATACTGTTAACAATTCTCTCACTATAGTTCTATGTATGTGGTATAGAAATGAAAGGTAGAAGGAAAAAAGTTTGAAGTCTGAAGTCTCCAAAGGCTGGTTTCAAACCTTGCTGCTTCTGAACTGATAAAACTGCATTTGATAACTGTGCATTCAAATAAATTCTCAGATTAATCCTAAAACAAAAATAATGCTTCAGGATAATTTTTAGGTCAGGCTAGGAAATGAAAACATGCACTTTCTGCATACTCCAAGGGTGTCTTGCAGGGTTTTTTTATTACTACTTGGAACAATCAAAAGATAGTTGACAGCAACTTTACTTTGCTTGAATGTCTGGTAAGACTGACGCATTTCCAGTAGAAATTTTCATAGCCAGTGGATGCTCTGTATTCATTAGTTAGGATGTAGAACAATTTTATATGTCCTGATATATGTAGAAACATATGGCTATTGAGTATTTCTATTTTGAATATTTTCCAAAGAAACTGACAATGTTATTTTGACATTAATTCAAAGATAAATATTCCTATATGCATGTTTGATAAATCCTCTGGAATTAACAAGTAAACATAAGACACCCTGGTGCATCAACACTTACAAAAGGGAAACACACTTTCCATATAAATAAAACGTTTCATTTAAGTGGGGAAGAGATGTTTTGTAACCCTTCATGTGCTAAAGAAAGACAGAAAATGGTGCCAAGATGATGATGCCACAGATGAGCTAACGTAACAATTCTCTAAAGGTTCTGAGAGCTATGAGCCTACTGTTTTCCAAATACGATAGAAAGCCCAAATGTTTAATTCTGGATTATTGAGATCCTAACATAGAATTTAGCTCTGTGAGTGTATTCCGTTGTAATCTGATTTATCAACCAACATTTCATCAAGCACTGCCCCCCTCATTAAAGCCCCATTTCAGGAAAGCACTTAAGTGCATACATGACACTAAGCATGTGCTAAAGTTCCATTGAGTTCAATATGATTCAAACACATTCAAGTGCTTTCTTGAATAAGGATGTTTTTGTGAGTCAGGGCCTAAAATATTAAAGTTTTGATTGAATCAAATGATTATGAAAATATAAGCTGCACATTCTGGGCCTAGTTTTCAATGGGGCCTCAACCTGGCCTCCACTCAAGCAGGTTCAGCTTTGTGCACTAACACCTACTTGTGCACTTTGGCAGCATTAACACCTGCACAGCAAGCGCTGGTATTTGTATGCAATATACAAATGAGATATTTCTTCTTCTAGGAAATGTGATCAATCATTGACATTGTTTTGCGCTTTCTTTACACCTAAAACTGAAGTAATATTTTCCAAGTTAAGGGTTTTCACATTTCATAGTTTAAAAACCATACACAACCACTTGCTTTCTTGAGGAAGGTCAAATACAATGGGCAATACAACCAGACTTGTAGAGAGACAGCAGGAGAAGGGCGTGTTGAAACCCAAGTGTGATGGCATGAAGGTCATGCTGGTGTGCCCCCTTTTCGTCAGGAATAGTGTCGCAGGTGAGTCCTGCCTTACTTCCCAGGATTTTGAACAAGTACAGACAGACCCCTTTTTAATCAGAGAGCACCCCCTTCAAGGATCTCATTTATTAATGACAGCCATCAGCACAAGTAGAAGCTCAATCGGATAGACCCACATACATTCATCACCTTGGGCTTCGTCCAACTAGGAGTCTCTGGCTCGTTCCTTCAGGAGACTTTTTTCCTCTGCCTGAAGACAATCTGTGGTCCAGAAACCCTTTCCAGTTCCTCCTCAGGGTTACCCCTTTTTCGTCCTTCCTTAAGCAGGAATCTCTTGCTCTCCTCTTTGAAACTGGGTTATATTAGTTAGCTCCACACTTTCTCCTTAACCCCCAGGAATCTCCCTGACTCTTCTCCCTAGAGCTGAGTTATGTTAGTCAAATTTTCTAGCCCTTCCTAAGCAGGAGCCCTCAACCTCTCTGGAGCTGAGTTGGGGATTAGCCAGCTGTTGGGCCTTTAGCAGCTTCTCCCCCAATCTGGCCCCCTTTTCCTTAATTGGCCTTCAGGCTTCTCAACTGGCCAGTCTCTCCCAATGGTTATCTCCCGGTGCCTGCTCTGCTGTGAGAGAGGAAGCCTTTATGTGGGTCACCTTCAGGCAGTTCATCACCAGTTGGATGGGTGAGAAGGGAGCCTTACCCTGCCCCCTCTGCAAGGCTGTTGGCCCCAGGCCCTTAAACATTAAAAGGATTTCCTCCCAAACACTTCTTACTCCCAGGACCACTTTCTCTCTTCCGGTGTCTCCCAGATCCTTGTATGTATAGCCAGACCATTTCAACTTCCTGAAGGGCTATGCCACATAACGGGCTGAGCTGACCATTAGGCCCCACTACCTTGTAAGGGACAGACTACCATGCCATACAAAGCCAACAGAATGACTTAATATATTGGGAGGAACTTCCACAAAGCACTTTAAGATATGGGCAATACTGTGACACAGGTAGGTCCGAGCGCTGCAAGGAATGTCCTATATACCTCCAGTCTGGTGGTATTGCCACATATGACTATTCAGTTCAAGTCCATATGAATTATGGATAAACACATTCAAAAGTGCCAAGTTAGTCAAACAATCCAATGTGTTCTTCATCAAGTAACTAGGATGCAGCTGTAAGAATATTTCAGATTTAAATCCCCAGAATATACTGGTAAGCTGACTATCAGAAGATCTCTGCTAGGTTGATTCCATAACACCCACATACAAGATGGCAAAGACCAAGACAGTATGAAATGGGGGGCTAGGAAACCAAAGGACGAAGAATGGGGAAAAGGAAAATGGAAGCAGTAGAGATCAGAGCAACACTCTGCCTTTGACTTCTCACTCTCAATGTTCCTATTAATGGCAATTAATGTTTACAGTAACAACTACAGTTTTTAAGATCTTTGGGAAAGAAGCGGTCATTCACATATTGATATAGCACCTAGCATAGTGGTGCCCAACCGGGTGACAGCTTTTAGGTACTACTGGAAAATTAATGTATCATAATTCTAGTATACTTTGTACTGTCTTTCTAGCTAGATTCCAAGTTCCTGAGTCAGATCTTGATCTTGGTGAGTCGTATATGGCACATAACGCTGTCAAACCAGGGTCCACGTTCGTGAAGGCTAAGTTTCTGCAGAACAACAAAATCAGACCTAGTTAATCTGCCACAGAGCAATAAATTGGGAGCCTCCTATTACAGAAAGAAAAGGAGTACTTGTAGCACCTTAGACTAACCAGTTTATTTGAGCATAAGCTTTCATGAGTTACAGCTCACTTCATCGGATGCAGCTCACGAAAGCTTATGCTCAAATAAATTTATTAGTCTCTAAGGTGCCACAAGTACTTCTTTTCTTTTTGCAAATACAGACTAACACGGCTGCTACTCTGAAACCTATTACAGAGGCATCTTTCTCATTTCTACTGCCACATGATAAATTTCAGTATCCCGGCAGCTAAAATGAGATTTACACAGAAACAAATGGCAATGGTGGTCACACTAATGAGAGCAACCTGACAGATCACCTCTCTTCTAGTGTTCTGCTATAGCACCTGAGATCAGAGGTGCTTGAGTTAGTATATTCTCTTGATGTAAACATCAGCATGCGACTGGCGGGGCATCCTTTGTGAGCAGCCCACAACTCTGGAATCTGCTCCTCTTATTGGTCTGACAGTACCTACATTTGTTCATCTTCCAGGGTCACCTGTTTACCAGAAAAACTCAGGTGACGTTCAGTTGCAACTTCTGCTTTCTACACGCACTTACAGTTCAGAGAGGCACTTCAAAAAACAAAAAGTTACAGCAGAACCTCAGAGTTACGAACACGAGAGTTATGAACTGACCAGTGAATCACACACCTTATTTGGAACTGGAAGTACAGAGTCAGGCAGTAGCAGAAGGGGGAAAAAAAGCACACCCAGTATAGTACTGTGTTAAACTACGAGAAAAAGAAAGGGAAAGCAGCATTTTTCTTCTGGATAGTAAAGTTTCAAAACTGTAGTAAGTCAAGGTTCAGTTGTAAAAGCTTTGTTCAGAGTTACAAACATTTCACAGTTATGAACAACCTCCATTCCCGAGGCATTCATAAATCTGAGGTTCTACTGTAGATAGATGTTAGAAATTTAACCCCCTTCAAAAAGAGTTGTTAAAACTAAATCGTGACGTACCCAAACCATTTATAATAATTTATCAACAAGGAGCATTGTAAGTCTCCAAACCTGTAGCCTTGTTAGTTTCAAAACAAAAACAAACAAAAAGCAAACAAACAATCAAAAGTCTTTGTTTCATTCTTACTATCAAAGTGGTTTGGTGGAAAAATAATCACGGTTTCTACTGCATGCAATCAAAATTTTGTTTGTGGAAACAGATTAGCAGGCAGTTACTTTTTGACTGCCACTGCCCATTGTGCATTGTCAGGAGAATTACGCACAGTGGGGTATCCACAATCCATTTCAGGTGGGCATCAAAATCCATTCAGGAATTTACAGAGCCTGCGGCTATCAGAGGTGGGAAGTGTTGTTCTGGATCAAGTGATAGGCAATATTGTCTGCCAAGTACACAATGCCCTCCGTTTTACAGCTCAAATATGGAAGAGGAGAAAAATAGGAAAGTTCAGTGTATTTTCCTCCCCATTTCCAATGGCTCTCTCTATACATACCATAGGTGTTATCATGACGGCTGGGATTGTGCAAGTAGTCCAGGTGTTTTGCTGAAACCTTGTACACTAGTGAGTAGTCAGCCTAGGTTCTTGAATGTTTGCGATCCTGGATTGATGCACTTAGCACTTCCCTGGCTACAAAATTCTCCTCTCCAGGTAACCCATCACCATACAAACCAACTCTAGTTTAGTAAAACCCAGCCGTGAGAGGCCCCCTACTTACCATTTCTGTCTTCAACGGAGAACAGATCACTCCTTTCATCTCATGTCTTCAGGAGAAGGAGGGCCACAACAGGTAGAACCATTAGGATTTTTAGGTAAACCAGACAGAGACCTCCCCTGACCCTCATGTAGCACACAACTGGAAAGTCTCTCTCACCTACCAGACCTCTCAAGCTAACTGTGGAGGAAGATAGGAACCCAGGCACTAAGCCAAGAGTTCCAAAACTTTTTGCTGGCACGACCCCATTTTAATGGGGGCTTTCCTGCCAGGACCGCGAACAGCAAGGAGAATGCCATTTTGAAGAGCAGAATAGCATCCTCTGCTCAGCATGAGCTTGTACATATAGTGCATGTGAGATCATGCTGTGCAAAGGATGCCATTTTGTAGAGCAAAATGGCATCCTCCAAGCAACAAGACCTCGCACATGCCATGTGTGTGAGGTCACACTACGAGGAGAAAAATATCATCCTCTGCATAGTAGGAATTTCTGTGACCCATCTGCTGAAGGTGCAACCAACAGTTTGGGAACTGCTTCACTAAGCCTTCTGGAGGCCATCCCAGAAGACAGTGTTTAGTAGAGGGATGTGGGGAGAGGAAGAGAAAAAGGAAGTTCTCCCAGGATCTGGGAGCAAGAATCACCACCAAAAATTCCAAAAGCAGCAGAAGGGGTGGGCCCAAATGTGAATCCCTGTGGAAAGGCACTGAGTGGGACAATTCATTCAACTGCGGGGCCTCAATACTGGTGCACGTCATTCCTCCTTATTCTCCGTTTGTGGCACATAACGGTCTAGTCTCTTGTGAGTTGTAATATCTTGGTCTCTTTTTGGTGGTTGGGTTTAATGTGCAGGTGCTGGGTGGTGTTAGATGCCTGCAATACACAGGTGGACAGACTAGATGATCTCGTGGTCCTTCTAACCTTAAAAACTCTATGACTACATATACACTTGCAGGCACCCATGGGTACTGGTCTAAGTACTGCTAACACTTGTACCCCAGACCCACACCAAGTGTCCACTTATGCCATGCTGGGCACGGGAGCATGTTGTGTATATGTTTATGCCCGCATCCACACTGCCCCTTTCCAGTGCACCTTGTTAGTACTACCATTTCATAGAATCATAGAAGATTACGGAAGGGACTTCAGGAGGTCATCTAGCCCAATCCCCTGCTCAAAGCAGGACTAACCCCAACTAAATCATCCCAACCAGGGCTTTGTCAACCTGGGCCTTAAAAACCTCTAAGGATGGAAATTCCACCACCTCCCTAAGTAACCCATTTCAGTGCTTCACCACCCTCCTAGTGAAAGAGTTTTTCCTAATATCCAACCTAGACCTTCCCCACTGCAACTTGAGACATTTGCTTCTTGTTCTGTCATCTGCCACCACTGAGAATAGTCTAGATCCATCCTATTTGGAACCCCCCTTCAAGTAGTTGAAGGCAGCTATCAAATCCCCCCTCAATCTTCTTTTCTGCAGACTAAATAACCCCAGTTTCCTCAGCCTCTTCTCATAAGTCATGTGCCCCAGCTTCCTAACCATCTTTGTTGCCTTCCGCTGGACGCTCTCCAATTTGCCCACATCCTTTCTGTAATGGGGGGAGGGGCCAAAACTGGACGCAATATCCAGATGTAGCCTCAACAGTGCCCAATAGAGGGGAATAATCACTACCCTCGATCTTCTGGCAATGCTCCTACTAATGCAGCCCAATATGCCATTAGCCTTCTTGGCAACAAGGGCACACTGTTGACTCATATCCAGCTTCTCGTCCAGTGTAATCCCCAGGTCCTTTTCTGCAGAACTGCCGCTTAGCCTGTCGGTCCCCAGCCTGTAGCGGTGCATGGGATTCTTCTGGCTTAAGAGCAGGACTTGCACTTCTCCTTGTTGAACTTCATCAGATTTCTTTTGGCTCAAACCTTCAATTTGTCTAGGTCACTCTGGACCCTATCCCTACCCTCCAGCATATCTACCTCTCCCCCCAGCTAAATGTCATCTGTGAACTTGCTGAGGGTGCCATCCACCCCATCATCCAGCTCATTAATGAAGATGTTGAATAAAATCGGCCCCAGGACAAACCCCTGAGGCACTCCACTTGATGCCAGCTGCCAACTAGACATCGAGTCATTGATCACTACCCGTCCAGCCTGATAATCTAGCCAGCTTTCTATCCACCTTATAGTCCACTCATCCAGTCCATACTTCTTTAACTTGCTGGCAAAAATATTGTGGGAGACCATATCAAAGCCTTTGCTAAAGTCAAGATATATCATAGAATCATAGAATATCAGGGTTGGAAGGGACCTCAAGAGATCATCTAGTCCAACCCTCTGCTCAAAGCAGGACCAATCCCCAATTAAATCATCCCAGTCAGGGCTTTGTCAAGCCTCACCTTAAAAAACTTCTAAGGAAGGAGATTCTACCACCTCCCTAGGTAACAACATTCCAGTGTTTCACCACCTTCCTAGTAAAAAATTTTTCCTAATATCCAACCTAAACCTCCCCCACTGCAACTTGAGACCATTACTCCTTGTCCTGTCCTCTTCTACCACTGAGAATAGTCTAGAACCATCCTCTTTGGAACCACCTCTCAGGTAGTCTTCTCTTCTGCAGGCTAAACAATCCCAGTTCCCTCAGCCTCTCCTCATAAGTCATGTGTTCCAGACCCCTAATCGTTTTTGTTGCCCTTCGCTGGACTCTCTCCAATTTATCCACATCCGTCTTGTAGTGCGGGGCCCAATACTGGACACAGTACTCCAGATGAGGCCTCACCAATGTCGAATAGAGGGGAACGATCACGTCCCTCGATCTGCTGGCTATGCCCCAACGTATACATCCCAAAATGCCATTGGCCTTCTTGGCAACAAGGGCACACTGTTGACTCATATCCAGCTTCTCGTCCACTGTCACCCCTAGGTCCTTTTCCGCAGAACTGCTGCCTAGCCATTCGGTCCCTAGTCTGTACCGGTGCATTGGATTCTTCCGTCCTAAGTGCAGGACCCTGCACTTATCCTTATTGAACCTCATCAGATTTCTTTTGGCCCAATCCTCCCATTTGTCTAGGTCCCTCTGTATCCTATCCCTACCTGCCACCATATCTACCAATCCTCCTAGTCTAGTATCATCCGCAAATTTGCTGAGAGTGCAATCCACACCATCCTCCAGATCATTTATGAAGATATTGAACAAAACCGGCCCCAGGACCGACCCTTGGGGCACTCCACTTGATACCGGCTGCCATCTAGACATGGAGCCATTGATCACTACCCGTTAAGCCCGACAATCTAGCCAACTTTCTACCCACCTTATAGTGCATTCATCCAGCCCATACTTCCTTAACTTGCTGACAAGAATACTGTGGGAGACGGTAAGAAAAGCTTTGCTAAAGTCAAGAAACAATACATCCACTGCTTTCCCTTCATCCACAGAACCAGTAATCTCATCATAGAAGGTGATTAGATTAGTCAGGCATGACCTTCCCATGGTGAATCCATGCTGATTGTTCCTGATCACTTTCCTCTCGTGTAAGTGCTTCAGGATTGATTCCTTGAGGACCTGCTCCATGATTTTTCCGGGGACTGAGATGAGGCTGACTGGCCTGTAGTTCCCAGGATCCTCCTCCTTCCCTTTTTTAAAGATGGGCACTACATTAGCCTTTTTCCAGTCGTCCGGGACTTCCCCCGATCGCCATGAGTTTTCAAAGATAAGGGCCAATGGCTTTGCAATCACAGCCGCCAACTCCTTTAGCACTCTCCGATGCAACACATCCGGCGCCATGGACTTGTGCACATCCAGCTTTTCTAATAGTCCCTAACCACTTCTTTCTCCACAGAGGGCTGGCCACCTACTCCCCATGCTGTGTTGCCCAGCGCAGCAGTCTGGGAGCTGACCTTGTTCGTGAAGACAGAGGCAAAAAAAAAAAAAACATTGAGTACATTAGCTTTTTCCATATCCTCTGTCACCAGGTTGCCTCCCTCATTCAGTAAGGGGCCCACACTTTCCTTGGCTTTCTTCTTGTTGCCAACAGACCTGAAGAAACCTTTCTTGTTACTCTTAACATCTCTTGCTAGCTGCAGCTCCAGGTGCGATTTGGCTCTCCTGATTTCATTCCTACATGCCCGAGCAACATTTTTATACTCTTCCCTGGTCATTTGTCCAATCTTCCACTTCTTGTAAGCTTCTTTTTTATGTTTAAGATCCGCAAGGATTTCACTGTTAGGCCAAGCTGATCGCCTGCCATATTTACTATTCTTTCGACACATCGGGATGGTTTGTCCCTGTAACCTCAATAGGGATTCTTTGAAATACAGCCAGCTCTCCTGGACTCCTTTCCCCCTCATGTTATTCCCCCAGAGGATCCTACCCATCAGTTACCTGAGGGAGTCGAAGTCTGCTTTCCTGAAGTCCAGGGTCCGTATTCTGCTGCTTACCTTTCTTCCCTGTGTCAGGATCCTGAACGCGACCAACTCATGGTCACTGCCTCCCAGATTCCCGTCCACTTTTGCTTCCCTTACTAATTCTTCCCGGTTTGTGAGCAGCAGGTCAAGAAAAGCTCTCCCCCTAGTTGGCTCCTCCAGCACTTGCACCAGGAAATTGTCCCCTACAGTTCCCAAAAACTTCCTGGATTGTCTGTGCACCGCTGTAGTGCTCTCCCAGCAGATATCAGGATGACTAAAGTTGCCCATGAGAACCAGGGCGTGCGATCTAGTAGCTTCTGCGAGTTGCCGGAAGAAAGCCTCCTCCACCACCTCATTCCTCCTGGTCCGGTGGTCTACAGCAGACTCCCACCACTACATCACTTTTGTTGCTCACACTTCTAAACTTAATCCAGAGACACTCAGGTTTTTCTGCAGTTTCATAACGGAGCTCTGAGCAGTCATACTGCTCCCTTACATACAGTGCTACTCCCCCACCTTTTCTGCCCTGCCTGTCCTTCCTGAACAGTTTATAACCATCCATGACAGTACTCCAGTCATGTGAGTTATCCCACCAAGTCTCTGTTATTCCAATCATGTCATAATTCCTTGACATCACCAGGACCTCCAGTTCTCCCTGCTTGTTTCCAAGGCTTTGTGCGCTTGTATATAGGCACTTGAGATAACCTGCTGATTGCCCCTCATTCTCAGTTTGAGGGTGAGCCCTCCCCTCACAGACGTTCCTGCCTGTGCTTCCTCCCGCTATCCTGCTTGCCCACTTACCCTCAGGGCTTTGGTCTCCTTCCCCCGGTGAACCTAGTTTAAAGCCCTCCTCACTAGGTTCATGTCCACCGCTTTCCCCATATCCACTTAGCCAATTATCTCATCATAGAAGGCAATCAGGTTGGTCAGGCATGACTTGCCTTTGGTGAATCCATGTTGATTGTTCCTGATCACCTTCCTCTTCAAGTGCTTCAAAATAGATTCCTTGAGGACCTGCTCCAGGATTCTTCCAGGGACTGAGGGGAGGCTGACCGGTCTGTAATTCTCTAGATTCTCCTTCTTCCCTTTTTTAAAGATGAGCACTATATTTGCCTTTTTCCAATCATCCGGGACCTCCCCTGATCACCACGAGTTTTCAAAGATAATGGCCAATGTGTCTGCAATCACATCAGCCAACTCCCTCTGCACCCTTGGATTCATTAGATCCAGTCACGTGGACATGTGTACGTCCAGCTTTTCTAAATAGTCCTTAATCTGTTCTTTCACCACTGAGGGCTGCTCACCTCCTCCCCATCCTGTGCTGCCCAGTGCAGCAATTTGGGATCTGACCTTGTCTGTGAAGACTGAGGCAAAAAAAGCATTGAGTACTTCAGCTTTTTCCACATCATCTGTCACCTAGTTGCCTCCCCCATTCAGTAAGGTCCCACACTTTCCCTGACCACCTTCTTGTTGCTAACATACCTGTAGAAATCCTTCTTGTTACCCTTCACATCCCTTGCTAGCTGCAACTCCAATTGTGCTTTGGCCTTCCTGATTACACCCCTGCATGCTTGAGCAATATTTTAATACTCCTCTCTAGTCATCTGTTCAAGTTTCCACTTCTTGTAAGCTTCCTTTTTGTGTTTAAGCTCATAGAAGATTTCTCAGTTAATCCAAGCTTGTCGCCTGCCATATTTGCTATTCTTTCTGCCCATCGGGATGATTTGTTCCTGCACCCTCAATAAGGCTTCTTTACAATACAGCCAGCTCTCCTAGACTTCTTTCCCCTTCATATTAACCTCCCAGGGGATCCTGCCCATCAGTTCCCTGAGGGAGTCAAAGTCTAAGTCCAGGGTCTGTATTCTGCTGCTCGTCTTTCTTCCTTTTGTTGGGATCCTGAACTTGACCATCTCATGGTCACTGCTGCCCAGGTTGCCACCCACTTCTACTTCCCCTACCAATTCTTCCCTTTTTGTAAGCAGCAGGTCAAGAGGAGCACAGCCCGTACTTGGTTCCTCCAGCACTTGCACCAGGAAGTTGTCCCCAACACTCTCCATGGTTTTGCTCCTGCTCCTGGGACACATGTTCATGCAGTGCGGTATTGGATACTGGATGGAATGAGTCCAGAAATATTTCGGAAGCTGAAGACAGTGGACCAGAAGGGCGAATGAAAATCTACTGGGATCCCATGGAAAAGATGTGTTGAATGCCAGGATTGCAATGGTATGTCCATGGATGGACCAGCATTTCTGGTCCCAGAGAACTAGCATGGAGTGGAAGGACCACTTTGTGTTAGAAATCTGGGATGACGACGAGCAGCTGCTTAACTTCTGAATGAGGAAGCAGACTTCATGGAGTTATGCCAATGCCAACCCTCCAGCAACACACCACTCAATTTCAGAAATCAAACACCCATTCAAAAGTGGGTGACTATTGCCCTTTGATAGCTAGAAACACCTGACAACTACCAGTCAGTTGCCACCCATTTCAGGGTTGAGAAGTCAACTGTTGGGGTGGTAGTTGTACAGGTTTGCCACACTGTCAATACTATGATCTGCCCACAGGTGGTTGCTAATTCCCTGGAATTACAGCCAGATTTCAGAGAATGGGTTTTCTGAATTGCACAGGAACCATCCATAGAACACACATCTCAATCCTTACCCACCAAAAGGGACCAGTGATATGTGAATCAAAAAGTTTCATTTTCCAAAGTGTAGTGGACCATTGGGGTCAGTTCATGAGCACCAACTTTGAACACCCAGGAAAAATTCATGATGCCAGAGCATTCGGGAGATAAAAATTGTACTTGAGAAGGGACTAAGACTTTATTCCCCAATACATGGTTCTGTACAATGTTTCTGTGCCAACAGTTAGTTATTTTGGGGGATCTGCACACCCGCTTCTACCATGGCTCATGAAACCATACCCTGACTTTGCTGCGCCAAGAAAAAGGGATTTCAAATACAGACTGAGTAGCTCCAGAATGGTGGAGGAGTGTGTCCTTGGACAGCTGAAAGCTTGTTGGAGATGCCTGTAGACATGTCTGGATACCAATGGGGCTAACGCAGCTCACAGATTCATAGTGTGCTATGCCTTGCACAACATATGTAAGGGAATATTTCAGGAGTAAGTGGTCACAGGACAGAACTGTTTTGCAAACCCTGTACAGGCAGCCAGATCCCACCCATGTGCACACTGCTCCTGGTTCGTGGTGGGAAAAGAGAATTTGCGATGCTATTTGCTCAAACATCATGGAACAGAAGGGAACCAGAAGGTTACTTGCACTGTGCCAATTATCTCATCATAGAATGTGATACTGAGGTACTGCTGGAAATGCTCATTAGAGAATTGCCACACAGTGGTGTTGTGACATAATGTGGAGGGTTTCGATCCTGGCAGCCAAAGTTAATGTACCAACTGACAGCAAACAATTATGTAAAGCCACCCCACAAGTTTAACACCTTTTGCTGTTGTTTTGTGCTGGGGAAGGTGTATATATTTAATGCCAGCACTGAGCAATGTTTTTGTTATATGTTAACAGGTCTGTTTAAGGGCAATTTATGCAGAGCACTTAATCATTATTAAAGTACTTGAAAAATAATAGTTTTGCGAGAAGCTTCACATATTCCTTTTCCATAATGTTTTCTGACACCCCTGCTCACAGCATGTAGACTGTTACGCATGAGTATTCCCAAGGTTGCAAGCTGTGAATGTTTGTTGGAATGAGGATGAGAGGTTGTTAAAGTGTAGCTTAGCGTCAGATAGCTACATGGTTAATTTTTTAGTTTTGTTTCCTTTCTCTGTGTTGTCACTTGCATTAATTACAAAGGTATAAAGATGTTCACAGTTACACGTCTTCTGTTCTACGTGCCGGTGCTGGAGACAGCAATAGTTATTTCAAAGTTTAGTTCCTTGTCATAACTCCTCCCCTCCCCTTTTTTTATGATTAGGAAATTCATGGCTGTGCCTGGGAAGGGACAGAGGGGAGAGGAGGAACAGAGAATTCATTGCATTTCTATGGCACCACAGTTACAGAAATCACAGGCCCGGTGATGTGTTCTGAATCCTGCTCCCATTCAAAATGTGGGAAATATTTCGTTGACCATACTCAGAAAACAAGGTGCGCTGTTTAAGTGAACAGTAATCTTTTATTTAAAGAGAACCATGGAACATAGAATAAAACATTTTTTTAATGGGAACTGGAAACTAATGGGGAAAAAAAAAAGGTCAAATTCCCTGAGAAATGTACAATGTCTCTAGACCGGTCTCCTTACCATTCTCCTCTCCAGTGCCCTGCGAAAGCTGGGGGGGGGGGGGGGAACTGCTGTAGAGTATTGTGCATGGGGACAAACAGGGAAGTCTCCTACAGGGAGGTTGGGGGCTAAACACAAGCTGGACTACAGGGACTGGTTCAGGCTCATTGATCCCCTCCTGCATGCTCTGGAGGGGATTCCCCTCAGAGGGCTTTCAAGTGCCAGTGGAGGATTTTGTGCCAGGCATCCAGCTTGCTCCTCCCTGTCACGGCGGTGGGGTGGCTTCACCATCTCAGCAGCAGCTGGAGTATTAGTATGGCCACTGGAAGGTGGCAGGCAGGCCCTGAAAACATCCAGCCACCAAAGGCAACTGTGCTTCTGAAGGTCACAATATTGGTACTTTTTAGCATCTCAGGAATGCAACTGTTGCAACCTTTTTCCTTCTCAGACAGCTTTTGCAGCCCACAAGAAAAGAGCTGAGGGTAATAAATGGTAAGAGACCTGCAGTACAGTGCTTAAAATGCTGTAATGTTTACAGTGCATGAAGGGGCCAGTTAGGGTGGGGTTCAGATCCTTTCAGGGGCAACGTCATTAGTGACACCTATTTGTTTTTTAAAGGCTGGTGGCCACCCTTTGGAGAACATAGCAGCTTTGAAGACAGGCATCTTTCCAGTCCTGGGGAGGAGATCTGCCCAACTATGCCAGAGACATATTTCTGCTAATGGTCAGCCCTCTACATATTGCTGAGTGGAGGTACTTGGTGAGCTACAAAGGTGGGCCAACTACATTTGCCCTCCCATTAAACCTGAAGAACCAGCTTGAATTTCTGCTACACCAAAAGTGTGCTGAATTATGCTTACAGGCCTGGGAGGCAATTAGAAAGGAAACTGACTGTATTGTAAGCTACCAGATAGCGCTCCCATGGAAGAGGAACAGAAGACCACAAAGAACATCCACCCACCCCATAATCCAACCTGCATCACCAGAAAGTCCAGCCCCTATATCAAGCAAACAGCACTGAAAGGGACAAGGAAATGGTCACCTTGCAAGTGTATTTTCTTTCCATAATTTTGGATTAACTCCACAAGCCAGCCACCTCTCCACTGCAAAGGGACACAACATTGTGTTTATGCACCAGAGCAGATCCTTCACCCACCCCTGCTTCTCCCAGCTTCTGTACAGTAGCTCAGCACAGGGAGAGACCAGACACTAGGGCCTGGGAACGGTAAACCAACATTTGAAGTGTCTCAGGGTGAAAGGACCACTCTGATGTTCCTCAGAGAACCAAAAAGTGTTCTTTCCCTGGGCAGGCCTGCACCCAAGCTAGCAACCACCCCCACTGCCTTCAGCATAGCTCCTATTCCTAAGGGGAAGGGAAGATGAGTGGTGGGAGGGGAAGGTGTTTTCCGGTCTTTGAACAACCACAAATATCAAAACTGTTCTTCCCCCCCGCCCCCAGGGCTTTTTCCAAACCTGCCCCCTCCCTCCCCTTCTCTCCAGTCTGCATAGCCCAAGGACTTCTGCTGCTCAAGTTCTGGTTGAGAAATGTACAGGCTTAGGGGCACAGTGACTGCTTGTTAATCTTTGTTATAGTTTCCACTACACGCATTACAGTGGTTCATGGGGTTTCAATAAAAATCATTGATTTACAGCTGTGTGTTGCTCAGGGACCATTTATCACCAGAGGAAGGGGGGATATTTCCAGGGAGGATGCGCGGGGGTCCATTTAAAAGACTTAGCAGCGTTGGGGTCCTCCTTAATGGGGTCTGCTGGATAGAGGAGCAGAATCACACGTTCTTCTTCCTCTGAGTCTCCCCCGGTAGACCCCAGGACCTCCTCACCCTGCCCTTCATCAGCATCCTGTCATATGATGAGGCCAATAGGGTTGAGCGGGGTTTGTTGAGAGACACTTCAAGTGCTGTACCGGCAGCCCTGGAGAGCACCTAGTCCAGCTCATCATACCAGGGGCATGTGCAAAGTCCCCTGGCAGAGAAATCGAGTCCTTCACTCTCCATTAGAAGAGCCTCAGGTGCCTATTTCCTCAAGCCTCCATGAAATCTCCTGGTACAAGTATACGTTCCTGCTGCTCCAGGTGAAGTCATAGAGGATGATGTACCCTGACCACACACTGATGACAATCTGGGTGTGTTCCAGAGACCAGGTGGCACCTCTTGGTATATGAGCCATGATCGCCTGGGCTGACCAACAGAGTTCACCAATGAACTGTTCAGAAGTGTTCAGTGCCCATCTGCTGGCAACGGGGTGGCATAGGGTGTATGCATCAAGGACATTCACACATTTAGATCAGGAAGTAAAGGGCTCAATGCATAGTGTGAATAGCCCTGAAGTACTACTGATACTCATGACCTGATTCACACCCCTTGCTTGTGTCTACACTGCACTAGAGAATGGTCACGGGGCCATGACACAGTGGAGGCGCACACCCCCCCCCCCCGCAAATCCTTCCTGCATGCTAGTTTACTTGTTGTGTGCTCTCCTTCAGGGCTTCAAATGTGGACAAGAGGGGGTTATGGAACAACAATGCACATGGAACCGTATACAGTTGCAAGTGTAGACATAGCCTACTACATACAAATTTGAGCCTGTAGACTTTTGTTCAGCCCCAAGGAAGATCGTTTGATTGCATCAAGTGGTCCTCTTCTTCTGCATGGCTGTGAGAAGATTTAATTTAAAAAGGAATATTTAATTCCTATTAGCCATTTGCATTATGAATATGAAGTGCCAAGCATGACCCAGCATTCCAGAGTTAACCAGATTTCTGCAAAGAACCTTATAATTTAGCTCTTTTCCTAGTTAAGATCCCATCCAAGGGTCTAAACACCAAGCAGCTCCTTTCCAGATCAGCACTGCAAAAGAAGAGGTTTGTGAATACCAACGGATTTTGACCCCTGCAAAACCATAGGTCTTCATCCCCAACTTGTACACTCTGAGCACTGCAGCCATATTTTATGCATCCTTGGAGAGGATTAATTTAATTTTGATTTCCTCTCTGTGTTTGCTTTGGAGGTTTTCACATATATTGCTGAAGCTGACTAGAACTTGGCAGCGAGCAGACTGTAATATGAGGTATATCACTTCAGCCTCACTCAGCCAACTTGGCCAGCACTTCAAGGAAAACAATGAGCAGGCAGTGAGGACAGCTTCATCTCATATTCAGGAGGCAGACGACTGTGGTCTAGAAACAGAGGTGGTAGGACATTCCATTTCCAGCCATTGGGTTTTAGAGGGCTTTGATATATTCCAGCTGCCAAATAAAGAAGACATTACAAGACCTGGCAGATAGTGTTTCTGTCATGGAAAGAGAAGGAAGGGGCACATCAAAGTTGTTTAAAATCAATAAAATCTGCTCATCCAATGGGGCTAGTTTAATTACAGTTAGTATCTTCCAAAACTGGAAGATGCTGAAAGTAGAGCTGTGCCAAGAGATGTACCATTGTCACAATTCAAACAGCATATCAAGCAAGTGGATTTTGTTTGGGGCGAGGTCAGAGTGGGAACGGACACATATGAGCCTCATGTTCGACTACAAGAATTAAAGTAGCAAGTTTTTCCACATACAGTTTTGAAGTGTGAATACCACTTTTAGTTTTAAATTACAGGTCGCTGGATGAAATGTGAACTGCTTTGCCACCCAGTGTTCTTTTTGCAGTTAATAAATGCTACAAGTTATTAAAATAAACAAACAATCTGAATCTTAACCCATCCATTGCATTTTGAAAAGAAAAGTGATAGAGCACCACAGCAGTTGAAATATTGAACCAGTAATTGCACTATGCACAACGACAAGCAACTTCTACAGCATTCATTTGGAACTTTGCTGCTAGTTTATGTAATTTTTCATAACTGAAGTGTATTTGATTCATCTCTTAATTCAAATGCTGGGTAAGTTTGTGTTTCTTGGCCATTGCAGTCAGCACATTAACACACTTAACTGTGGCTTCTTTGAGTATTAAGAACATTCCTTAATCCCACAGTGGAGTAACTATATGGACAGACGGATTTCTTACATAGCCAATTACAGCACATTGGCCATAAACATACGACCATTAGTAGAGCCCTGCACAGATACAAAATGTATATCTGACGACATAAAGTGGATATCCATGGAGCTGCAGGGCTCTAGGAACAAGAGAGACCAGCAGAGCTATGGCCAGCAAGTGTCCAGGAACCGCAGCAGCAAAAGCAGCAGCATGTTGGGCTGCCACTCACAGGAGCCAGCGCCCAGCCCAGGCAGCCTCTTGGGTATGACTATGCTGCCCCCAGCCCTGCCACAGGCTCACCAGCAGCTATCCCTGGTCACAACCACACCTGAAGGAGCTGCTCAGGCTGGGTGCTGGAGAGGCTACCCAACATGCTGCTGCTTTCGCTGCTGAGGTTCCTGGCCCTGTCGCTGGCCATGGCCTTGCTGGTCTCACTCGTCGTTACTAGAGCCCTGCAGCTCTGTGCATATCTACTTTACGCTGGCAGATATCTGCATCCATGGATATAAATTTTGTATCCACGCAGGGCTCCAATCATTAGAACTTTCAGCCCTTATATAATAGGGCCTGGGACTACATTCAGAAAAAAATATCAGGTACAAAAATTGCATCAAGGATAGTTTGGCAAGGAAGCCTAAAGACTTCGTTTTGGTGAGTTGAATAAAAATGTTGTAATACTAAACTATTGCTTTATAATTTAGTGTCTTTCACAGATTCTCTAATCCCCAACTCTGGTAATCATTTATTGTTGACAGTGTTGAACTTGTGGTCCAAAGAAGGGGATTAAGTAGGATTTCAATCCAAGTTAGTCACTGAGGGTTGGATGCACAAAAGAAGTTGCAGTGCCTATTCTTAAGGAGCTGTCACGGCTGGGTCTTAGCCAGCCAGACCAAGTAGTCAGAAACAGAGTCCACAGTCACAAGATTGGAGTCAGGGCCATCAGGATAACAGGAGACACACTGGAGATCAGAACTACGAATCAGTTGCCAGGAGTCCACTAGGTCAGGATGCCAGGAAGTCAAGCCATGGGAGCAGGAAGCACAAGGCACACAATCCAGAACAGGGTGGAGCCCAGTTCAGACAGCTTCCTGTTCTTGCCACTAGCTTAAGTAGGGCAAGCAGGACAGTCAGCTGCTTTGCAACGCTGTCGACAGGACTGCAGGAGCAGAGCCTTAAACTGGGGCTGTACGTCATGTGTCCCAGGTACGCAAATGTCAGCAAGCTGCCAGATGGAGGGTGAGAACATAGCTGTTCTTATAAACTTTGAAGACCCAGGTTCAAGAGCCATGGGTCATGACATCACCCTTTCCTTGAGGAGTGCCCTTTGAGTGACATGGGTCCAGGTTTCTCAGAGTGGCTCCTGTGGAGGAGCTGAACCAGGGCAGAAGCATGAATGTTTTCCTCAGGCTCCCAAATGTGTTCCTCTGGGATCATAACCTTCACAATTGATCACATACCATATTTTGCCCCATTTCATTTTAGCGTGGAGACTTCACATACAATATATTCTTCCTGGTCCTGTACCTGTACCAGTGGGGGTAGTGATTGGGCTCTATGGGGAAATGTGTTCTCAGTGTATGGTTTCAGAAGTGAAATGTGGAACACAGGTTGGACTAGTTTCTGGGAAGGTCTGTCCATAAGGAGGTGTTCTATTGAAAGCCACATCTTTTGTCCTATCAAGTAGGTAGGTCCCTGTTGTCTATGTTTATCTGCATGCCTTTTGTAGCCCTCCTTTGCCTTTTCAAGGTGTCCCTTCACCTCCTTTTGGATGTGATGGATGTGTTCTTCTAGGTCCATGGAAGATGGGTTGGGGGAGGATGTGGGTAGTTGTAGGTGAAATTGGGGTGGTACCCACAGTTGATAGAAAAGGGCCTGTGGATGCATGGTCTGCATTGTCTGAGTACTCAGCATATGGTAACAGTGAAGACCTGGTGGTGGTTGATGGTAGGTGATTGATGTAGCATCAAAAGTATCATTCAAGGATCTGGTTGATTCTTTCTGTTTGAATGTGGATTATAGGCAGAGGACTAGTACACATGGACTTCTACTAAATGTAGCTCCACATGCCAGAAGCAGGCAGTAAAATGTGGTCCCCAGTCAGAGGTGATATGATCTGGGAAGCCATGAAGACTGATTATGTTGTTTATCCAGAGCCAGGCTGTTTCCTCTGCAGAGGATAAACGTGTGCAGGGAATAAAGTGATCCATTTTAGAAGAGCAATCTAGCGCAGTCAGGATGGTGGTGAAACCAGTGGATTCTGGTAGTTCCACCATGGAGGTCAAGGAAATGACTTCTTGGGGCCAAGACGGGGTGTCCAGAGGTTGGAGGAGACTGCAGGGTTTCTGGTGAGAGATCCTGGTGCAGATACACCTGCCAAGAAGCTATAAAAAGGTGTTTATAGTGGAGCACATTCAGGGCCACCAGAAGAAATGGATGTTAATAGTTGGGTTTTATGTCACCCTAGGTGTTCTGTCACGGTGGAGTCATGGCACAGTTGGAGAGCCTCTGCCCTCACAGGTCTGGGTGGAGGGGAGGGCACTTACACGCCTTCACAAACATGGTCCCCTCCAGGGTACTGTGCAGTTCTCAGCTGACAATGGCCAGCTCATCAGTTGGAATTCCAGAGACAGAGGCAGAATGGATGAGTGCAAGCAGGTCCTGGTGGCAAGTTACGTTGAGAAAGTTATGGGATTTGAGACTGTGGTGTGGAAGTATAACATTGTATAAGTATAACGTTGTAGAAGGGGACATGCTGGATACACTGTATATGAGAGGGCATGCCAAAACATGTTACAAAGTATCTGAGGGAGCACACGTAGGGACAGTTAGCTTTTGAATGGAGAAGCAATTAAGATAGAGCCAGCAAGTCTAAGAAGCTGGCATCAGAATGGAAGGAGTGAAGGGCAATTACTTAAGTTAACTGGAAGCTGTTAAAGGAGATTGTTAAGGGTGGCAGGTAATTGAAGATACGTGACTGGTCTCAGGGATCTCGAAGGGTGGTGACTAAAATCTTTTTCTCCTTTTGTCTGTAACTTCTCTGTAACTTGTTCTCCAGCAAGCTGTATAAATTAAGAGACACAAGCCCCACTCGGGGGGCTCACTTCTAAATGTATTAGCAGAGCAGCTTTGCTAATAAAACAGAGTGGTCTGATAAATTGAGAGTCTGAGTCAAACTTTGACAGTGGGCTGGTTTCAAACTGGAGCCTCGCGGTCAGGGCCATATCTTCAGGACAAGGCATTGGCCATGCTGTTCCTGATTCCAGGGAGGTAGGTCAGGGTAAAGTTGAACTGGGAGAAGAACAGGGCCCAACGGTTCAGAGCCTTGACCTTGCACGGGTATTTCAGGTTCTCGTGGTCCATAAAAATTTGGATCAGACAACAGGCCCCTTCTAAGTAGTGTCACCACTCTTCACAGGCAGTCTTAGTTGCCAGGAGCAGCTTGTCCAGGATCTCAGTTTCGCTCAGTAGGTGTGAGCTTCCTTGAGTAGAATCCAATGGGATGCAGTATTTGCTCGGGTCCATGCCTTTGGGAGAAAATGGCCCCAATTGCCATACTAGAGGTGTCAGTTTCCACAACAAAAGCTTGTGTCATGTCAGGATGTATCAATACTGGAGCAGTGAAGGCAAATTTTTCAAATGCATGCTGAGCCCCAGGTGACCAATGGAACTTGGAGCTTTTTTCAGAATAGGGCAGTGAGGAGCTCAGCTTTTTGAAAAATTCAAAATGAACCTCTGGTAGAAGTTCACACAGCCTAAAAAATGCTATAGGTCATACACATTTTGGGAAGCTACCCAGTCGTGGAAAGACTGGACTTACGTGGATCCATCTTGATGCCTTCTGGGGACAAGATGAAATCCAGTAACTCTGCTGAGGTCTGATCAAATACATACTTCTCTAGTTTAGTGTACAGACCGTGATGTCATAGTTTCTCCAGGACTGTGCAGCGTGAGTGGTGGGTTGTTCCAGATCATCCAAGAATATCAGTAGATCATCTAAGTACACGAACTGGTCCAATAGCTCTCGTAGTATATCATTAATGAAATGCTGGAAAGTTGCTGAAGCATTAGTTGGTCCAAATGGCATAACTAAATATTTGAAGTGGCCATTGCAGATCCAAAAGGTGATCTTTCATTCGTCACCTTCTCAGATATGGATGAGATTGTAAGCTCCCATGAGATCCAGTTTTGCAAATATGCATGCAGTCCAACAACTTGGGGATCTGAGGTAGCAGGTAATGGTTCTGGTTTCAAGTCAAGTGTTGATGCTTTAATATTAGATTGGAACATTAAACGTGTCAGATGATGAAACTTTCACTGCTCTCTTTGGGAAATTATTCAACTACTGACAGATGTGTCACGGAACATTCTGCCAAAAAATCAGAAATATTTCTAGTTTTAATCCCCCTCTGTGCCACTCAATATTTTCCAATATTTGTGGACTATACTACTTCACCCATATTTAGAGAGGTGATCTATCTTTGCTCAGAAGTCAGTCTTCCCTTCTCCCTGATAATTTGTTACTCTGCTCTGGATTCTCACATTTGTCAGTCACTCTATGTATCACACTATCATCATCACACTGCTCAGCAACATATTGCCTCTGCATAGGCAGCCCAAAACTGCATTGGTCTTTTTTTGATGTCACATTGTATTACAATTCCATATTTAACTTCCAGATCACTATCACCACTAAGTCTTTTTTGCTCCACTGCTTTCTCTCCCCCAGTGAGCCTCTCAAAATGATTTTTCTTAACTTAAAAAGACTTTAAATTGGAAAAATGTATTTGACATCCATCATTTTTAATCTGTAATAGAGCCAAATTAATTCCTGGCAGAATTAATCAAATACTCTATTGAACTCAGTGAGTGTCATTTTGCAGTAACAAGACTTTTCTCCAGTACAAAACTTATATAATGGGAATTTCAAAAACTTCTCAGGATTGGTTTAAATCTGTTCCCATTTTAATTCCCACCTTTAAGTTAGCTTATCAAGTTCACGAATTAACTAACATCTAAATTCTCTTAAAGCCCTAGGATGCATTTAATCCAGGCCAGTGTTTTATTTATATTCAAACAGCAATGGGAGCTGGTGGGTGCTCATCACTTGAGAATCAGATCATTTATTTAGGTGCTTAAATATGGATTTAGAAATCTATATTTACATTTCTTATTTTTTGGAAATCTTGGCTAATAGGGTCTCTTACTTGAGATCTACTTTACTTTGGTCTGCATATCTCTGCCTAAATACTATCCTAAATGAGACACTAGGCTACAGGCATGCATTGTGCACTGTACTTAGAGCACAGCTACCAAAGCGGCTTTCTCCCTGCACAAATTTGCAGTGCTCCGTGCCTTCAGACAGTTTTCAGTGCCTAGCACCACAAGAGAACATGGCATACTAGCACAGGCAAAAAACATGTTATGCTAGCATAGGATTCACAACACACTTGGACCAACCGAATCCAGGAAACTGTGTGCAAACAATTAAGTCAGCCTCTCAATAAGAAAAGCCCAGAGGTAAAGCCATACTGTTTTTTCTTTTCTTTTCAGTTTGATGGCTTAAAAAGCCCGGTGGCTGGGGGGAGGGAAAGACGGGAGAATGACTTTTGGGTTGACATGAAAATGTTTTGGCTTTCTGGTAAGTTAAAAAAAATTGTTGTTTCAGGTGAAACACTACATTTTGTTTTATATAAAACATAACGTTCCATTTTGAGGGTTACTTTTTAACTTTTAAAAAGTTTAATAAGTTTAAAGTAAAATTCAAATCCACATGAAATTTGTTCCAAACATGTCAAAACAAAGTGGTGAGTTCTTTATTATTATTATTCAGTTTTTGCAAACAAAATAATTCCACAGATTTGACAGTTAGCTAAAAATGTTTTAATCAACCAAAATCTGCATTTTTTGTTGGGAGAGGGGAGTTTTACCCAGTTCAATGCAGAATTTTGAGAAAGAAGAGCCAGATAACTGGTTTGGTCCTGAGCTGAGCAATCAAAAGTTAACTTAACACTGCAAAGCGTGGCTATGGTGAAATGGAGTAGTAGATAGGTAGCGTACATTGGAAGCATAGTGAACCACGTTCATGTTGGCTAATGGATCATCACTATAATGCCTGCAACTAAAAATCATAAACACTTACTATATTTTGCTTTATTTACAAAGTGTTACCAAGACCAGTGTTTCCCAACCGGTGTGCCGTCAGGACCATACAGGCGTGCCAAGGAATTTTTTGAAAAAACTACACGAGAACAAAAACACCTTCCCCTGTATTTTAATCAGTGTCAGAGCTAGATTGCGTTATGTACTTCTGCTCTCCAGGACGAGGCCCCTTTCAAATATTATGCATGTGTCACTTTCCATTATGAAGCAAAGATAAGAGGGATAAAAAGTAAACAAAGATGATATGCCCCAATGAATACAATGCGCTGCAATGAGCCTTTGATGATGATGCACATAAGAGAGACATACAATTTAAGATTAATTTTTATATTTGACTTGCGGTAAAAGCTAGAACAAGCCAGACCCGGAACAGCATTATTATTAATTATATTGCATTTATAAACAGCAGAGAAAGTTATACACACTTGGGAAGACCATTCTGAGAATGAAAAGGAAAAAATTAATTAATTGCTTGACATTCCAAAATAATATTCTCAAGTGCATGTCATTTTCTCCAGTGAGCATGCTTTTGTCCAGAATTCTTATATTTAGCTTTAATGTTCATTTCCACTGCTGAAAATGTTAATTAGAGTACAAAAGGCAGATCTAACGTTAGCCACCATGGTTTTGATTTTAACCCTACTAGCATCATTCTGGATTGGCTCATGAATATTCATGAGAAAATTAGGAGAGACCTATGATAGATGCAACGTAACGCTACACTCATATGAACTTGACTTTACGGGAGTCACATAGTGGTCAGTATGTTTTTTAAATTTTACAAATCTCAGAAGTTACAGCACTGAATTGAGAATTTATGACCCAAAAATGGACAAATATTTGAAGAACAAGAAGAAAAAAAGATTTTGGCAGTTCCACATCTACTTGCAGTGATGAAGCTGAACATAAAACTAAGAAAGTGACCGTGGTAAACCAACACTTCTGTGAGAGCTATCAATATGGATTTTCATCTGCAGGGGAACCATCTTGCTCTCTTTCACGTCTCATGCATGGGGAGAAAAATCACAAACCAGGCCATGGTGCCAAGTAAGTTAAAATGACACCTTTACAAGCCAATGTTCATCCCTTGCCAGGAAGGACAATTTTTTTTTTTTTTTTTTTTTTAAGCATTTGAGGGATCAGAACAAAAAGCAAGTGTGATTGACAATAGACTGTGCAACTGTTTCTGACAATGCACTGGAAGCAAGCTACATAGTCACTGAGCTTGTAGCAAAGGCAAGAAAAGCCACATACAATTGCAGAAATATTAATTTTACCAACATGCAAAGAAATTGTGAGCGTTATGGTAGGTGCACGTGCAGTCAAGGAACCATCTTAAGTGTTAGATGGAGTAATAAAGATAGTGAACTTTGGATTTTTAAGGGCTGCAATTTTATAATCTTTTCTCCTTGCTGTGTAAGGAAATGGCAACAGAGCACCAGAGTTTACTTTTGTACACTGAAATACACTGGCTTTCCTGTGGAGAAGTTCTCTCATGCTTGTATGAGCTGAGAGAGATCAAAATATTCCTAACTTCAGAGAATCAATGTACACAGACTTCATTGCTGATGTGGCATGGTGTGCAAAGCTTGCCTATCTGGCTTATTTATTCTGCCACCTCAATGAACTGAACAGGAAAATGCAAGGTAGAAATGAGAGTCTTCTCTCCAGCCCAGAGAAACTGCATGAGTTTAGGTCTAACTTAGTCCTCGGGGATGAAAAAGTAGCAAAAGGGACAATAGAAATGTTCCTCTTGGCAAATGCAGCAGATCCTGTTGACAGTATTTTGGTCAATGTAATTTCTGAGCATTTGGAAAGTCTGGAAGAAAAAAATCAGTTAATATAGAAGATTTTGATTGGGTCCAAGATCCTTGCTATGCGAAGTGCTAAGAATATTACAACAACTCAAGATCAGCTTACTGAATTAAGGAAAATAAAGTTTGATTATGTCCCGCTCAGATTCTTTCCAGCTGAAGGTGGGAGACTAATATCTTGTAATCTCTGACCATGCTATCTCCATTCTATTGCCCTTTTCAAGCCTGGCTTACATCAAGAACAAACAAACAAAGAGCATCTGAGGTCGGAACAAGAGCTTGGATCTTTTACTTGGAGTTTGGCATGAGATGTTGCTCACTTCCAAAAGTAATGCCATAAATCATGATACAGAATATCGTTAGTTGATGTTTCTTGTACAACTTTTGTATTTGTTGTCCATCATATAATAATTTATTTTTTATTTAACATCTTGTTGGTGTGAATGTGCAACTGAAAATACGTGTCACAGTCTGTACAATAAAGTCTATCATCATTAACCTAATTGTACAGACTGAATGGCAAGGGTAGTAAACAGCTTAAACCAAGGCGATAAAAAAGGTGGATTCATTTGGAGACTATCTGGTGATGTGCCTCAAAATAATTAAAAATATCGAAGGGTGCCACAGCAGAGAAAAGGTTGGGAACCACTGACCAAGACAACAAAACCTTCTTACTCACACACACACTGAAATATACAACGTTGCAAGTTTTGGAGTCTGTTTCAATACACTTCAGAGGCAAAAGCTGCAACAGTTTTTGCACCCAATGTATCCTCTTATACACTGTTTAAGAAATATTGTACATACAGATAGGAAGCTTACACTTAAAAGCGCTTCATTCATGCGAACCGAACTAAAAGCAAGAAAAAAAAGTGGTATACAAATAAAGTAGGCATAAGAAAGGAAAACAGTTGAGTTATGATATAGATGATCATGAAAATAATTAGTGATACCTTATTGTATTTTACAGCATTGGTGAATTTGGCCCTTGAACGACTGAAAGTTGAAAGTCATGCCATGTTTGGTTTAAAACGTAGTTTTCCGTAGATTTGCAGCAAGGTTGAACATTTGACACAACCCTGGATGCCAATATAATTTGATGATTCTCATTATATTCCTTACTTTGACAGATTTCAACACTAATATTTTACAAAACACAAATCTTAGGGGAATTTTTATTTGTCTACTGTTTAAAAATATTAGTTCTTTCTTGACCAATTATTTCAGCCCAGCAAGAACTTCTTGGAAAAATTGGTACTGTATTTACTCAAAGAACAAAGGCTATCAGCTCAGTTCTGTGCTGTCCCAGGGGAACTAGGTGAGTCTGCAAAGCAGTGGCTCAAATGCTGACAACTTGAATTTAAATTACCTTTCTTTGGGTACCCAAGGGATTTTTATTCTAAAGTTGACTCTTTCTGAATGATAGGAGGAAAACAATAATACCCCTGCATAAATTGCAGGGCTCTTGGATTATCTGAAGTTCATATCTGTTGCGGATTTGTGACTAGGGGAACAGATTATAGTAGGTTTCAGTCCTCAAAGAAAAAAAAGGAACCATGTTTTGTGACAAATGTTTCCTTTGCTTTTTTGAACTATAGTCACGATCCCAAGGTAAATCATGAAATTCCATACATACATTGTCAGTACCTCTATCTTCTGGGATGATGAGTAATATATGCACACTATATTAACAATCTGCTTCCTGATATAATGTGATACATCAGTTTTCCCAGCAGCAACCAATTTCCAGAAAAAGTTCACAGGATTATTTGCTTTTAATAATTCTCTTATTTCCTACAATTTATCCTTTGCTCTTGGGAAATCCTCCCCCTCCCTGAAATGTTTAACCACTTCTTTCCCTGACGAAAGTACACCATCAGTAATCCCGACATGTGCTTACTTTAAGCACAATACATAAGCACAACACATTGTAAGAATTTACAAGTGTGGTCACCAAAGATTTCAATTCATACAGTGTAAGAGAATGTTCAGTTTGTTTAGATTCTTTTTCCTTTATATAACGGTGCTACCTGTAACTGGCTGAGTTTTTAATTTCTTATATTAAAACACCAATCCAACCTGTCCATTACTTTTCCTCCTGAAGTGTAGTACACCTGGCTATGCATATTTAATACTGGGTTACTCTACACTTTATGGCCCATAAGTGTTAAAATAAGTAGTAAGATGTGATAGTTTATGTATTGTTATGCATCTATTCTGATTTATAATATTTCTTAAACACACAGGAAGTGAAACTTCTCTCTTACACTGATGTAAATAATGAGCAATTCCAATGCCATTTGCTCCTATTGTGCATGAGTACACATACAACATGATAACCCATCTCAGCAGTATAGGAGACACCTTCACCCAAACTATAACTCCTCTCCCTGCAAACACAAAGCCCCAACTCATCTGTCTAGAAGGTATTGGGAGGATTAATTCGTTCGTGTGTTTACAATGCTTTGATATCCTTGGACAGAAAGTGATCTTGAAGTGCAAAGTATTAGCACCATAGTTTAGAGACTTTTTTTGTAATATGTATGACATGCAGTACCAGCACTTTATTGCATTTTTACAGTATTTCAAAGAGTTACTTGCCTTTATGTTACAAGTAGATGCTAAGATTAGGATATGTTAGACTACCATTTTTCTCAGCATATTAATTTTTAGTCTGCATAAGGGTGGTAGAACGGAGCCTTTTATTAAATAATGTCACAGAAGTCAAGGGTCTACTTATGTGCTTCAGTGTAGGTACCTTGCTGAATCAGGGCCTGGGTAAGGTAACGGCCCAGTATGATTAAGGGTGGTAGCGTTAGGCCGGAAATGACGTCTCCAATTCTGAGCCCTGAGTTATACTGCATTATAACCACAATTCTGATCTCATATCCATTAACTTCTGCCAACTTTTTAATTCCAAATGGACCTATGTAGCTGGAAATATTTCCCCACTGCTGAGAGTTTCTTACACCATTGCTTGTCCTATTTTCTCACCATAACCAATATTTTTTTGAAAGGTTGACATCACCCATTAAGCCTCAGGGAGGCAGAATAAAAGTGGGGGATTACTGTTGACTTGGTAGGGAGACAGAGTAAGCAACAGCTATTTGGGTTAGATTGTCAGATGGGTTTCAACCCAGCCTCTACATGCTGACCCACAAACATCTGCAGACGCACTTAAGCATGAACACCCCTATGAAGTTGACAGAGAACAGCCTGTGAAATAATTTAAACATGCGAAGTCCAATGCCTGTGTAAATGTTAGTACTCAAGAAGTGTGCACGCAGGTGTTTGCACACGTATAATCAGACACCATTTCTTGGAAATCTGGTCCCATATGCTGAGGAGTAACAGTTTTATTGGAGACAAAGTATTTAAAGAGGGATCTGTTAGCAGATTCACCCAAATTATCCCTTATATTTCAGAGAGCCATAGGATCTTGGACTTCCACAACTAGGGAGACCAGATGTCCCGATTTTACAGGGACAGTCCCGATTTTGGGGGCTTTTTCTTATATAGACACCTATTACCCCCCATCCCGATTTTTTACACTTGCTATCTGGTCACCCTATCCACAACCATCAGAAATAGCTGGTAAGGATCACGGTTGAATATCCAAAGAGTCTTAGGGGTATTCTCTGCTCGTTGTAGCCTATATTAGAAGGAGTATTTGTTTATTCTTTTAAATCAAAATTAGTCCCAAGACAGCATATTTGTCAAAGTGACATCACACTGTTGATCACAATACAGGTTTCAGAGTAACAGCCGTGTTAGTCTGTATTCGCAAAAAGAAAAGGAGTACTTGTGGCACCTTAGAAACTAACCAATTTATATGAGCATAAGCTTTCGTGAGCTACAGCTCACCTCATCGGATGCATACTGTGGAAAGTGTAGAAGATCTTTTTTTATGCTTTGTGTGTATAAAAAGATCTTCTACACTTTCCACAGTATGTATCTGATGAAGTGAACTGTAGCTCACGAAAGCTTATGCTCAAATAAATTGGTTAGTCTCTAAGGTGCCACAAGTACTCCTTTTCTAATCACAATACAGTGGATGATATATTCCTACCAAAAGTATGCAGAGCAGAGTAACAGCATGCTAATTTGAATCTCCTGCTACATCTAGGCAAGTGCAATTCTTACTCAGTAAGGGATTCAAATGCTAAATGCCATCAGTGCTTTAAGAATATTAGTACGCAACGGGAAAGAAAGATGTTTAGTGCAACTGAATCTCAGACAAGGGTGTAGAAATCAATACAAGAAGTTCTGAGTCTGCTGGAATTGAAGAGCAAAATCACACTAGACTGCAGTCTTGCACACTGCTTCGGATTACAAATGTTAACTAAAAATCTTGTTTGGCAGAAGGGTCACAACCCTAGAACAAGATGAGTTCAGGAAGCAGAGTTCAAGCTAACTTGCTCTCCCAGCCCACAATAAAAAACTCTAAGTAAACATTAGCCTCCCAAGCTAGAGCCCTCTAAAGACAGTCCAATTATATTTCTGTCTTTTCAACCACATTTGTTTCTATTCTTGAAAGCCAACTATGCTAGCAGTTCCTCCTCATGCCAAGAAAACAAACTACTCCTCTATGGAGTAGAGCTTGACAGAGCTGCTGAGGTTTCAAGCACCACACAATTCCCATTAGTTAAATGGAAGCTATATGGCTAAAAAAATGCAACACTTCCAAAATGTGCATGTCTCAAATGCAAAAAATCCCAACACTGAAGCAGAACTACAGTTGAGAATATGCAGTCCTATGAGGCAAGTCTCAAATTCTCCAACTGGGAGCAGGACTCTGTTGCTATTATTGATGTCCCTACTAAACCTAGACTTGACAGAATTCTTTAAAAAATAATAATAATAATAATTTCAGCAGATAATATCAATGCTTAAGCATTTTTTCATTTTTCTATTTAAAATTCCCCAGCTGCAGGAAATTATGGCATGGTCAGGCATGGGCGGTGGGGGGAGAGGGGTAAGAATTATTTAATGACAGCATATGTTGAGAGTATAAAGTTAAAGCTTTAAAACAGTTAAAACACACACAAAAACCCTGTCAATATCCCACGTCAAAATATACAAAGTAAATATCCTTAAATCAAACTCTAATTAGTTCTTATGCGGTATTTTTCTTACTTTGCCTATCTGTAAATTTTGATGATTAAAATGTGTGTCTGTGTTAAAATCAATGTTCACCAACAATTACCAATAAACATCTAATCCTTCCAAGCCTAACTAGATCTTACTAAAATTCAAGTCATTTATAGAACGCCCCCATCCTTTACATGACTAACAGTGACTTAATTTTTTTAGCAGTAATAAGCAGACGTAACTTTTCGTTAAGATCTTTAGGAGAAAAATTTGCCTGAGAAATGGAAGCCTAAGAGTTAAGGATCCCAGGCTAGAATTTCACTCTCCATCCATCCAAATCAAATCAAGTGAATGAGCTGCTTGTCACCCCAGTACAATAGAACCTATAGCTGAAAAACCTCACTGACCATAGGTTAGATTAGATAATGGATTTGGTATGGTGTGATCTAGAGATATTATCAGCATGGCTGCACTGTGTAATTCAAGACTTTGCCGCTTGTGAGTTATGCAAGTCATCCTAAACAAGTGCCAATAAAACCTTGAAACCTCATCACAATCATATATTCTCTAACAAGCATTTTTACAGACATTTTCTGGAGTTACTTTGTTAGTTTTAATAGACTTGCAGTTAATGGATATTATTATTAGAATTTAAATGTGCAAATTTTCCTTCAAGCATATTTGTTTGCTCAAAGTTGACAGTCTCAACATATCCTTTAATACAATCTGCCACACTGTCTAGAGTAGCTCACAACTGAGTGTGCCAATTTCAGGTCAGACTGTCAGAAAACTGCGAAGACACCCCCAAACTAGTGGCATATTCTATAATTAGATTTCACCAAGCCAGTAACAAAATGTGTACCCCTAGATTAGTCTCACCATGGAGTCAAACAGTCCCCTTAGGCTCTCCAGCACATCTTGCTGCCCAGACAAACTAGACTTTTTGATATTGGTCACTGTACCAAAAAATATCACATTACATTAGGTTACTCTCAACTCCAAATGGCCAGTCACTTACCCCAGGTTAAATTTGTACCTCCAGATACCACCAAAGACAATGCTGAAGCCAGTTTCTCTAGTAAACTAACTAAAGGTTTATTAGCTAACTGGGCTACAGACGACAAAATGAAATTCAAAGATAATGTAAGGTGCTACACTTAGGAAAGAAAAACCAAATGCACTAAAACCAATGGGGGAAAACTGGATTGGCAGCAGCACTGCTGAGAAGGATCTTGGGGTTGTGGTAGACCACTATCTCAACATGAGTCAGCAATTCGATGCTGGCAAAAAAAAAAAAAACAACCCCACAAATACAACTTTAGATTGAATTAATGGAGGCATAGCATGCAGGTCATGGGAGGTGATAATACTGCTCTACTCAATGCTGGTTAGGCCTCAGCTGGAGTATTGTGTCCAGTTTTGGTCACAGATGTATAGAAAGGATACAGAGAAACTGGGAAGGACCCAGAGGCAAGCAACGAAGATGATCAAAGAGATGGAATGCAAGCCATGTGAGCAAAGGCTGAAGGAACTGGGTATGTTTAATTTGGAAAAGACGATTTAAGGGAGAATATGATAGTGGTCTTCAAATACTTAAAAGGCTTCCATAAAAAAGATGTAGAAAAGTTGTTCTCTTTTTGCCACAGAGGCAGGACAAGAGACAATGGGTTCAAACTACAGCATAGCAGATTTAGATTAAATCTCAGGAAAAACTTCCTAACCATAAGAACAACAGGAAAATGGATCAGAATGCCTTGGGAGATTGTGAAAGCCTCTTCACTGGTGGTTTTCAAAATGAGGCTGGATAGCCATCTATCTTGGATGGTTGAGACACAACAAATCCTGCATCTTGGCAAGTGGCTAGACTAGATAGTCCTTGCATTCCCTTATGCCCCTATCATTCTAAGAAAAAAGGGATGAGCATTATTAAGAGGTTAAAGCAGGTAAAATACATGAACAGGTGAGTCCAAGTTTGTAAGTCAAAAATGTTAACAGAGTTGTAGTAATCTGCTAGATTTCCAAACGTTCCTCAAGGTTACTCAGTGTAATTCTGGGGATCTCTGTCCACTTGTTCAGTATTTCACCCTGTTAGAATCCAAAACAGTTCAGAGATACAGGATCATTCCCTTAAACCAGTATTTGTCTTCTGTGAGCAGGATCTATAATCTGAACAGTGTCTTCACCCCTATGGCTCTTTCCAACAAATAAGCAATACGGACAGTTTGTGAATTCCCATTGTTGTTTAAGGGCCCTTGCTTTGAAAATTAGCTTTTTCTTCATTTACATTCCCCATCATCTGCATTTAATGGGTTATTTAATTACAAGGATATACATAATTAAATTGCCTGCCATTATATTATAATAGGTTTAGATAAGTGAAAACAATACAAGTAATACTTCATTAGTTTTCATGCAGTTTACACATCAAGTAAATTCTTATCTTACTACTAACACACACTTTTGATCTAGGATTAAGTAAGTAATGCGACAGTGCTCAACACGTTACAGATAAATGAAGACAATATGATTCAAATTTCCTTTGATCTAAATTAACACGAGTAAATTTAACTTTTTTTTATATTCACACACAAGTGAAATGGCCTATTGCTCTGATCTGAGCTAGTCTGTCAGCATCACAGCTGGTGGCTCTGGTTAGCACCACTGACTGGGCCATTAAAAGTCCTGTTGGTGTGGGGCTGGCAGGTTCCCTACCTGCATCCGCATGGCTCCCCGAAAGCGGCCGGTATGTCCCTCCAGCTCCTAGGGGTAGGGGCAGACACCGGGGCTCCATGCACTGCCCCCGCCCCGAGCGCCAACTCCACAGCTCCCATTGTCCAGGAACCGCAACCACCTGCCCCAGCCCTGAGCCCCCTCCTGCACCCAAACTCCTGCCTGGAGCCCGCATCCCACACCCCAACCCCCTCCCACACCCATCCAAACTCCCTCCCAGACCCCAAACCCATGTCCCAGCCCTGAGCCCCCTCCTGCACCCAAACTCCTGCCTGGAGCCCGCATCCCACACCCCAACCTCCTCCCACACCCATCCAAACTCCCTCCCAGACCCCAAACCCATGTCCCAGCCCTGAGCCTCCTCCCGCACCCAAACTCCTTCCTGGAGCCCCCACCCCAACCCTGAGTCGCCCCTGCACTCCAAATCTCTTGTCCCCATCCTGGAGCCCCCTCCTACATGCCAAACCCCTCATCCCTGGTCCCACCCCAGAGCCCGCACCCCAACCCCCTGCCCTAGCCCACTGAAAATGAGCGACTGAGGGTGGAGGAGAGCAAGCAATGGAGGAAGGGGGGATGCAATGAATGGGGCGGGGCCTCGAAGAAGGGGCATGGCAGTGGCAGGGCCTTGGGGCAGGGGTGGGGCAGCAGGCAGGGCAAGAGTGTTCGACTTTCTGCTATTAGAAAGTTGGCAACTCTAGTCACAGCATCATCATGTACAAAGATTTTTCATATCCTGGTACAAGGAAATGTCATTTCTGCACAATTCTGAGTTTTTTAATGTTGTCATCTTGCTTAAATGTGTCTCTTTCAGACAAGGCCATTGCAAATATAAAATAAAAGTGCAGAGATGACATTTCTCAGAATCAGTGAGTATCAAAGCCAGGCTAGTACTAGCAGGAGCTTAAACAACTTAATGCAAATTTGTAGTGACCTCACTAATGCACAGATATATTATTCTTAAGAAATCAGTGGAGTCACATCAGAGATGAATTTTATCCAGTTGATGCCTTATGTGGACACTCGCTAATTCTTTTCCAGAAAACTGATGAGAGATTTTTCATTCATTCATGTAAGGGAATAAAAATTCCCCCGTAAAAGTAGTTCACATATTTTCCTGTATTCATGATGGAATTCCAGCTGTAACCTCACAGAATATACCTATGTATATTAAATCTAACATTCTGGTGTACTCTGTCCACATGCATCTCAAAATGACAATGAGAAAATCAGTAGAAAGTTGTCTGCCATCCTAGTCTCCATATTCAGTTTGCAGAGTCAGTGTGGGTTACTGGATTGAGCATGAGATCAATAAAGTAGTAGGAATTTGGGAGTTCCAGTCCCAGTTCTTAGAACAACTCAGACTGACTTGTCCTGACTAGAGACCAACTTCTCTACAGCTTCTGTATCTGAGTCAGAGCTAAGGGAGGAAAGACTACGCAAAGTCACTGTGGCCAACGCCACACCACAAGGGTACAAGTCCCAATCCATACACAGAATGAGGGGCAAGAAGCAGTTCTTCTCAGCTGCCTTTTTTAGGCATACTTCTTTTCTATGCTCTTTTCTACCCAAGGCCGCAATTGTGCACTGCCCCACTACCTCAAAGAGACAACTACAAAGGATCACTGGGAAATTGGATCAAAAAATATTCAACGTTGCTTGTCTTAGCCTTTCACTCTTGTTCCTCAATTTATTTAAGGCCCAAATGAGAAAAAGAAAATATGCTTTTGGGGTAATTTTGCCATAGATAACCTGAAGTATTGCACCAGGAAGCTCTGATTTGCCCACCTGCTTCAAGGAAGGCAGAAACAAATTGGCAGGATATTTAGTGGAGGAGCCTAGCTTACTGACAGGTCTGAGTCCATCCCAAGCAGGATGAAAACCCACAGACCTCACTTCACTGGAGAATGTTTGAATCTGAATTAACCACAAAACTTACTGCAAACTCTTATTACTAACATTTTAAAGTTATCTGTGAAAAGAAAATCTAGCTGCAGTCTGAAGGGACTCTACACAAAGAAAAAAACCAGACCACTAAATCTGGGCAGCTTGGCCTTCCTAGCTCAACGCTTCAACAGGCTTGGACAGTTACCTGTTTTTCTCATCAGAAAGTTTCCCCATCTTTCAGAGATTAAAGTTTTGAGACTACTTAGAGGTTTGGGAGCCTCTAAATATCCCTCAATCCATCAGGTATTATGTTCAAGAGCAAAAGGAGCCTTAAGAAATTAGCACGAAAAAGAATCAAAACAGAGATAGTTGCTGAATATGCAATAGACACCAAAGCCACAAGGACAGTGATTAAATGTTAAGCTGTGAGGCTGAGACTAAAGGAAAGTGTGAGCTGCCACTCACAAGAGTACATTTATGTTTATGAGGCCAGTCAGTCCAGTCTACTTAAGCCTACTAAATTCACTAGTCATCTACAAATTCATCATCAGAGAATTCTGGCGACATACAAGCCTCTAGAGGGAAGTGTTTAGAGAAGTAATACCATTTCTGCAATGCTGGCAGACAGCTGGGAAATCCAAATTCTAATGGGTTAAGAGAAGAGTTTGGCAAAAGGAAAAGAATATAATAAGGCAATAAATCCAAAGCAAATGTTTCTAAAGTTAGTTGCTAGCTTTATTAAAACTAGGCAGAATTGTTGATAAAAATTCCTCACCCTCGCCCCCTTTTATCAAGGACTAGTAGAGAGATTCACATAAGAATGTCCCTACTGGATCAGACCAAAAGTCCATCTAGCCCAGTATCCTGTCTTCCAACAGTGGCCAGTGCCAGGTGCCCCAGAGGGAATGAACAGAACAGATAATCAAGTGATCCATCCCCTGTCTCTCATTCCCAGGTTCTGGCAAACAGAGGCTGGGGACACCATTCCTGGCCATCTTGGCTAATAACCATTGATGGACCTATCCTCCATGAATTTATCTAGTTCTTTTTTGAACCCTGTTTTGGTCTTGGCCTTCACATCATCTTCTAGCAAGGAGTTCCACAGGTTGACTGTGCATTGTGTGAAGAAATACTTCCTTTTATTTGTTTTAAACCTGCTGCCTATTAATTTCATTTGGTCATCCCTAGTTCTTGTGTTATGAGAAGTAGTAAACAATACTTTCTTATCTACTTTGACTTTAGCAAAGCTTTTGACATGGTCTCCCACAGTATTCTTGCCAGCAAGTTAAAGAAGTATGGGCTGGATGAATGGACTATAAGGTGGATAGAAAGTTGGCTAGATTGTCGGGCTCAGCGGGTAGTGATCAATGGCTCCATGTCTAGTTGGTCCTCGGGCCGGTTTTGTTCAATATCTTCATAAATGATCTGGAGGATGGTGTAGATTGCACCCTCAGCAAGTTTGCAGATGACACTAAACTGGGAGGAGAGGTAGATACGCTGGAGGGTAGGGATAGGATACAGAGGGCCCTAGACAAATTAGAGGATTGGGCCAAAAAAAAATCTGATGAGGTTCAACAAGGACAAGTGCAGAGTCCTGCACTTAGGACGGAAGAACCCCATGCACCGCTACAGACTAGGGACAGAATGGCTTGGCAGCAGTTCTGCAGAAAAGGACCTAGGGATTACAGTGAACGAGAAGCTGAATATGAGTCAACAATGTGCCCTTGTTGCCAAGAAGGCCAATGGCATTTTGGGATGTATACGTAGGGGCATTGCCAGCAGATCAAGCAATGTGATTGTTCCCCTCTATTCAACATTGGTGAGGACTCATCTGGAGTACTGTGTCCAGTTTTGGGCCCCACACTACAAGAAGGATGTGGAAAAATTGGAAAGAATCCAGCGGAGGGCAACAATGATTAGGGGACTGGAACATATGACTTATGAGGAGAGGCTGAGGGACCTGGGATTGTTTAGTCTGCAGAAGAGAAGAATGAGGGGGGATTTGATAGCTGCTTTCAACTACCTGAAAGGGGGTTCCAAAGATGATGGATCTAGACTGTTCTCAGTGGTAGCTGATGACAGAACAAAGAGTAATAGTCTCAAGTTGCAGTGGGGGAGGTTTAGGTTGGATATTAGGAAAAACTTTTTCACTAAGAGGGTGGTGAAACACTGGAATGTGTTACCTAGGGAGGTGGTGGAATCTCCTTCCTTAGATATTTTTAAGGTCAGGCTTGACAAAGCCCTGGCTGGGATGATTTAGTTGGGGATTGGTCCTGCTTTGAGCAGGGGGTTGGACTAGATGACCTCCTGAGGTCCCTTCCAACCCTGATATTCTATGATTCTATTCTATGATTCTACTTTCTCTATACCAGTCATGATTTTATAGACCTCAATCATATCTCCCGTTAGCTGTCTCTTTTCCAAGCTGAAAAGTCCCAGTCTTATTAATCTCTCCTCATATGGAAGCTGTGCCATACCCCTAATAAATTTGTTGCCCTTTTCTGAACCTTTTTCAATTTCAATATACCTTTTTTGAGATAGGGTGACCAGATCTGCACAAGGTATTCAAGATGTGGGCGTACATTGGATTTCTATAGCGGCAACATGATATTTTCTGTCCTATTATCTATCTTTCTTAATTATTCCCAGCATTCTGTTCGCTTTGACTGCCGCCACACACTGAGTGGATATTTTCAGAGAATTATCCACAATGACTCCAAGATTTCTTTCTTGAGGGGTAACAGCTAATTTAGACCCCATCATTTTATATGTATAGTTGGGATTATGCTTTCCAATGTGCATTACTTTGCATTTATCAACATGAAATTTCATCTGCCATTTTGTTGCCCAGTCACCCAGTTTTGAGAGATCCCTTTGAAGCTCTTCACAGTCTGCCTGGGTCTTAACTATCTTTAGTAATTTTGTATCATCTGCAAATTTTGCCACCTCACTGTTTACCCCTTTTTCCAGATCATTTATGAATATGTTGAATAGGACTGGTCCCAGAACAGACCCCTCAGGGACACCAATATTTACCTCTCTCCATTTTGAAAACAGACCATTTATACCTACCCTTTGTTCCCTATCTTTTAACCAATTACCAGTCCATGAGAGGACCTTCCTTCTTATCCCGTGGCAGCTTACTTTGTGTAAGAGCCTTTGGTGAGGGACTTTGTCAAAGGCTTTCTGAAAATCTAAGTATACTATATCCACTGGATCCCCTTGGTCCACATGCTTGTTGAGCCCCTCAAACAATTCTAGTAGACTGGTGAGGCTGATTTCCCTTTACTAAAACCATGTTGACTCTTCAACAAGTTATGTTCATCTATACATGTCTGACAATATTGTTCTTTATTATAGTTTCAACCAGTTTGCCCAGTACTGAAGTCGGGCTTACAGGCCTGTAATTGCCGGGATCACCTCTGGAGCCCTTTTTAAAAACTGGCATCACATTAGCTTTCCTCCAGTCATCTGGTACAGAAGCTGATTTAAATGATAGGTTACAGACTATAGTTAGTAGTTCTGAAATTTCACATTTGAGATACAAAAGTAAGAGAACAGAGCAGAGTTGAGTTGTATAGATTATGCATTATAAATTAACGTTAACTGTGTGCTCAAAGAAAGATTGTCAAATTAAAAATCATGAGCCTGATTCACCACTACATTATTCCAAGTTGTTTGCATTGATTTCAGTGACGTTACCCCAGCACGAATCAGAGCCACTCAGCGACGATGAGTCCTGGCTATGCATCTTGTGAAATGGATAAACATGATGTACAGTATGTTTCGTGCCTCATTAGTCTTTAACGCACTGGCTTGAGTCATATTGCATTAGAACAAACTAATTGTGCATGCAAGAAGGTGATTTTCCCAATCTGGTGAACTCTGGGAAATCTCTGAATCACCAGAGAGCTTAAAGAGTTTTTCCTTGACCTCCACTTTGCCAAAAGAAGAGCCATGAGTGGGCAGTACTCTAAAGGTATGTCTAACCTGCAAAACAACCAAAAAAAAACCAATCCTGCAGCAGTGAGTCTCAGAGCTAGGGTCTACAGACTCAGGCTCATGCTATGGCACTAAAAATAGCCAAGCAGATGTTCCCACTTTGCTGGGTTTCAGAGCCTGAGCTTCAGCCCCTGAAATCCAGCAATGGCCAAGCAGCAACAGAAAGGAGCAAAATCCAGGCCAGGCCCCATTATGCTAGGCAGTGTACAAAAGTATACTCAATTACTCGCATACCTGTTTGTTAGTGACTTACAGCAGAAAATTACATTTGGGACCTAGTTATCAATACTTTTTCTAAAATCAGACCTCTCTCTCTAAAATAATTCAGACCTCTTCCCTTGCAAGATTTAAGTGTGGTCTCTGCCACAAAATATCAGACCTAGCTTTTAACTAAAACCAGCTTTCTAAAAGGCTGTTTTCTCCCCAAAGCAAGTTATTCTGCTTTTAAGTATAGTGTAAATGCATTTTCTCTGATAAGTTTCACATTTCAACTTGTTTGATCTGCAGCTTTACAATTTTATGTACCTTTCCAATTTGTCCTTAGTACTGTTTGGGTAAGAGAGTTTTAAACATTTGGCTATAGAATTTCAATCCAAATTAGCTAGAATAATGTAAGGTTTCAATTTGCAGCTTGAGTCTTGCCAATGTCCCAATCACCTTTTGTCTTGTATTTGAACTCTGACTCTTAGCTATTGATTGCAGTGGTATTGTTATAATTAGCAAAGCAGCTTTTTAGGACTACAGCCTATTAGATAAATGCATAGTACAATGAGGTTACACATAAAAATACCTAAATCCAAGACTATGGACTTTTCTTAAGGTTTGAAGGATTAGATTTTTTTCAAATCAGTAATGCCAGTTTCACTTCACGTACACAAACCAACAAAAGAATATTTCCGATAATAATCAAAGTTTAGCAAGATCAAAAAAATGCTGCCCGAGAACTAAATGTGATTTAAGGAAATTTACTTTTTATATTTGACATGGGATGTTGATAACTTGTGTTTTCACAGTTATAAAGCTTTATTTAATAACAAACATTGAAAGTAAAAAAGTTAGTCATCTGACCCTTCCATAATTTCCTAAAACTGAAAATTTAAATTAAAAAATTAAAAGTACTCAAAAACAAAACAGGTATTATCCACCTAAGTGACTAAAAATCATATTCTGCCAAGCCTAACTACTTTGTATTTCTACATGCTGCTTGAACCGATTACCCTTGCGTATGCATTCAGATATGATGGTTACAAGAAGTTTAAATAAATAGTGAATGCTGTTTATTGTGCCAAAGTGTTTATAGTTTTGGATTTATTGACTGTCATGCCTTCCACCCCACACCCTGATTTTTGGCTTCAATGATGCGTTGCTGAATGTAGCAAAAAGTAACATTACAGTCATCTAGAGTTCTGCTGTTTGCAAAGACTCGTGAAACTACAGGAAACTTAATGGTTTTGAGTTTCACAACCAATTCAAAACAGCCCTCACTTCACTCCACAGCCAACTGAACATAGGCCTAATTTCAAATGAACAGGGGTAGATTTAGGATTTCACATCAAAACCAGATAATTTGCTGAACGCAATAAGACCCACTTAGAGAACAGATATGCGGCATGGTCCCAAGACGACGAGCAGCACTCCCTGCTAAATGCTGTTGCTGCAAGAAGAGAAGGAGAGAGATGGGATGAGGGATTCACCAGTAAAGGAGCCAGGGATCACACATATACTCATGTAACATCCAGAATGTGTGTTATCTGGATATTCAGCATTCATATTAGAATCAGCTTCTAACATTGCACAAAAAGTGATGTAAAAAATAAAGAGTCGGGTTTATGAGAAAATACCTCAGCCAGTATCAGATTAAGAAGCAGCTCATAAAGTGCCCCTCACCTTTAGCCATACTTACAGCAAATTCTCTTGGCTAGGCGTTTACATCCTTTCTTTCAGCTTTGAACCTTGCTACGCTGATCCATTTTTCGGTCATCTCAGGAACGGATGGGTGCAGTGGTTTTCAACTGTGGTCCACAGACCCCTGGGGGTCCACAGACTAGGTCTAAGATTTCCAAACGTGTCTGCATTACCATTCAAAAATTTGTAGGGGTCCGCAATTGAAAAAGTTTGAAAACCACTGGATTAGTGTAAAAACCACTTATAAGGGGATACAATGCTAGACTTTTCAAAAGCTTCAGCTAGTGCAGAACATGAGCAGCCTATGTTACACTTGTGATCAGTGATGCATTTGAGGACCATTATGTCTTTAAATGCTTCAGCTGCCTTGAGTACACTATCAGAGACCATGTGTGACATTTCACTCCATATGTTTATGGAAATATGCTTATGAGTGTAAACACAATGTAACTGGAATATGCTTTATGCAAAAGATCTCTTCTAAGGTATCATTACAAAGCTTACAATCTACTGAGTGTTTTCATCTTATTTGTATGAATGTATCATTCTCGTATCTGAAGCTAGAAATATGAAGTATTACTCTACGAAGTCCTATTGTAACTATGCGAAGTGTGGGCCATTAATGGTGGCTTGGAATCTTGATGGCTCCCATTAACTAGGGCAACTGGTTGTAAATGGCTCTGTTTACTTGTAAGCCTTCCTGTATAGTGGATGCCAGCCACTGGGTAATGAAGTCTCACAGGACATGTGAACATGTTACAGGATACTGGAATCCATCTTAAACCTGGTGTTTTTCCATTTAGAAGGAAGGGTGCGAACCCAGAGAGAGACAAAGGATTCCCACATTGTGCCAAAGATATAAAAGGGGGTGGAACAGAACAAAGGGGGCTGCCAGACATGAGGAATCCCCTAGTTACCACCTGAGCTGGAACTAACAAGAACTGTACAGGGGAAAGGATTGGGCCCAGACTAAGGAGTCTAGTCTGTGAAAGAAGATTATTGGAACATCTGAGGGTGAGATTTACCTGTATTCAGTTTCTTAAATGTATTAGGCTTAGACTTGCATCTTGTGTTTTACTTTGCTTGGTAACTTACGTTGTTCTGTCTGTTATTACTTGAAACCACTTAAATCCTACTTTTTTTACTTAATAAAATTTATTTTGTTTATTAGTAAACCCAGAGTAAGTGATTAATACCTTGGGGAGCAAACAGCTGTGCATCTCTCTCCATCAGTGTTATAGAGGGTGGACAATTTATGAGTTTACCCTGTATAAGCTTTATATAGAGTAAACTGGATTTATCTGGGGTTTGGATCCCATTGGGAACTCGGTGTCTGGGTGCTGGAGATAGGTGACCTGCTGAGCAGTTTTTGATTAAAGTCTGCAGCTTTGGGGGTGTGGACCAGACCTGGGTCTGTGCTGCAGCAGACTAGCATGTCTGGCACAACAAGGCAGGGTTCTGGAGTCCCAAGCTAGCAGTGGAAAATGAGCTCAGAGGTAACTTCAGCATGTCAGGTGACAGTCCCAAGGGGATCTCTGTGACCGAACCCATCACAACAACATGTCTCTCTCTATCGCTCTCTCTCTGTGAGAAAACAGCAAAGGAGATAAGTGGAGGCTCCTGAGCCAGCCTTTCTGTGTTAACAAGCAGCGCTTTGATAGAAGGACATTTTCAGTGTTGGGTCCTTTAACTTATTTCCCACCTTGGTTTGAGAGAGCCGAAGTCAGTTCACCTTCAAGCCATCCTCCCTCCAACCCTCTCCCTCCTCCTGTCTCTTGAAAAGGCTATGTATTACAGAACATACAAGTAGGTTGAACTGGGGTAAGCAGTTTTAATGCTGACATAGAATGACATCCCAGGTGAAGAGAGCCCATATTCTAAATGTATTTTGTATGCTTTAGTAGTGCTCCAACATGCATACACCTGTAGGGTGAAATGAAATGCATGTTGAAATAATCCAAATAAAACTTTTCTATGCTCAACTCAAACAATAAAAACAATGAGGAGTCTGGTGACATCTTAAAGACTAACAGATTTATCTGGCCATAAGCTTCTGTGGGTAAAAAACACACTTCAGATGCATGGAGTGAAAATTACAGATACAGGCATAAATATATATATATATATATAGGCATATGAAGAGAAGGGAGTAACCTTACAAGCGGAGAACCAATGTTGAAGGCCAATTTAGTCAGGGTGGATGTGGTCCCCTGAAAATAATTGTTGAGGAGGTATCAATACCAAGAGAGGGAAAATTGCATTTGTAGTGAGCCAGCCACTATTGTAGTGAGCCATATTCAAGCCCAAATTGATGGTGTTAAGTTTGCAAATGAATTGTAGTTCTGCAGTTTCTCTTTAAAGTTTGCTTTTGAAATTTTTTTTGTTGAAGAATGGTTACTTTTAAATCTGTTATTGAGTGTCCAGGGAGACTGAAGTGTTCTCCTACTGGCTTTTGCATGTTACCATTCCTGATGTCTGATTTGTGTCCATTTATCCCTTTACGTACCCTGACTAAACTGGCCTTCAATTGGCCTACTGTTCTGAAATTGGCCTACCCCTCTGAAATTCAAACAATGTCACCTACCACATTCCTATGTAAAGCAGTGATAAAGACTTTGTTTTAGATCTCAGTTTTTTCTGGGAAGGAAGGAAGGATGGTTATATACAGAAAGTCAAATAGCCCATATTTCATAAGGTACTCAGGTGTTATAAAAAAGTGCTTATAAGCTATTTTATATGAATGTTCAATAAGTTTGTTCTTAGCATAAGTTACTATCTTAGCATAAGTGATTAAAGTAGTTGAAGCCTTAGGCCGAGGTCAAGCTGACCTGAGAGGAATGCTGAAGAAGCAGCTACAAAACCTGCTGAGACTGCCCGTTATCACTGAAGATAAAAAAAAGTAAGGAGTAGGACTGTCTCCCGGAGCAAATCCAGCACCTGGCAACGGACTGTCCACTCAGCAACAAAACTGTCCAATGGGAAAGAGCAGAGACCCCTACTCAAATTAGGGGATTGGACTTTGGACATGGGCGAGGGCGGCGTTACCAACTGTAAAGGGTATAATTGCTTGCAATTTCTGAGGGGCGGGGTCCCTCTCCGAAGGCACCCAGCTTGAGCTGTATTTCTGTACACCAATAAAAGATGCCTGTGTAGATTGGACTTTGAATCTAGAGCTCTGTGGGATCCTAGAGTCGAATCAAGCACCTAGAGGGGTGAGAGCAAGGGCTAATTGTTTTTTCCCCCTAACATCAGGGCAAACATTTCATCTTTTTTACTGCTAGCAAGCATTGTGAGATGGTTTCATGAAGATGTATAAGGATGGAAACCTATTGCTTTTACAGATTTCATTTATACTTGTTAACTTAAGTTGTCTCTATGGTTCATAAAAATTATCTGAAAGTTGGCTGCTTATGCCATTATTCATTGGAAACTTCTAAAACCACCACAGAACGTTTTAGATACAGCAAGGGAAAGGTACATGAAGTGTATTAGATTTCTAACTGTGAAAAATAAGCAGAGAGTTGTTATGCATTAATGAGTTTAATAATACAAAAAGTACAAAAAAGCTTCATCATTTGAATTGTAGGGTTACTTTTAAAAGACCCCACCTGAAAATATATAGAGAGAGACTGTAAAAAGAAAAGGAGGACTTGTGGCACCTTAGAGAGACTAACAAATTTATTTGAGCATAAACTTTTGTGAGCTACAGCTCACTTCATCGGATGCATGCAGTGGAAAATACAGTAGGGGGATTTATATACACAGAACATGAAACAATGGGTGTTACCATACACACTGTAACGAGAGAGTGATCAGGTCAGATGAGCTATTACCAGCAGGAGACAAAAAAAACTTTTGTAGTGATAATCAAGGTGGGCCATTTCCGACAGTTGATAAGAACGTGTGAGGAACAGTGTGTGCTTGTGGGGGGGAATAAACATGGGGAAATAGTTTTACTTTGTGTAATGACACATCCACTCCCAGTCTTTATTCAAGCCTAATTTAATGGTGTCCAGTTTGCAAATTAATTCCAATTCAGCAGTCTCTCGTTGGAGTCTGTTTTTGAAGTTTTTTTGTTGTAATATTGCCACTTTTAGGTCTGTAATCAAGTGACATGAGAGATTGAAGTGTTCTCCAACTGGTTTTTGGATGTTATAATTCTTGACTTCTGATTTGTGTCCATTTATTCTTTTATGTAGAGACTGTCCGGTTTGGCCAATGTACATGGCAGAGGGGCATTGCTGGCACATGATGGCATATATCACGTTGGTAGATGTGCAGGTGAACGAGCCTCTGATAGCGTGGCTGATGTGATTAGGCCCTATGATGGTGTCCCCTGAATGGATATGTGGACCCGGTTGGCAACGGACTTTGTTGCAAGGATAGGTTCCTGGGTTCGTGTTTTGGTTGTTTGGTTGCTGGTGAGTATTTGCTTTAGGTTGGGGGGCTGTCTGTAAGCAAGGACTGGTCTGTCTCCCAAGATCTGTGAGAGTGAGGGATAGTCATTCAGGATAGGTTGTAGATCCTTGATGATCCGCTAGAGAGGTTTAGGGGGCCCCAACTAAAACTAAAAAGGCTTGAATAAAGACTGGGAGTGGATGTGTCATTACACAAAGTAAAGCTATTTCCCCATGTTTATTCCCCCCATCCCCCACACTGTTCCTCACACGTTCTTGTCAACTGCTGGAAATGGCCCCCCTTGATTATCACTACAAAAAGTTTTTTTCCTCTCCTGCTGGTAATAGCTCACCTTACGCGATCACTCTCATTACAGTGTGTATGGTAACTCCCACTGTTTCATGTTCTCTGTGTATATAAAATCCAGATACTGTATATTCCACTGCACGCATCCAGTGAAGTGAGCTGTAGCTCACAAAAGCTTATGCTCAAATAAATTTGTTAGTCTGTAAGGTGTCACAAGTACTCCTTTTCTTTTTGTGGATACATACTAATACGGCTGCTACTCTGAAACCTGTCATATAGACTGTAGTATCTTATCACATCACAAGTAGCGATTTGAAGCACAGAACAAAGAAGTTGGAGGGAAGTCACTTTCTTGGGATTCTAGGGAAAGCTACAAGCTTTGCTGAAATTAGTTCCCACAACTATCCTCTCCCCGACTATTTTCAAGGACTTATTACCATTTGGTTAAAAAAGGGCTTGAATTGGATAGATAACTTTAGTACCTCAAGCATTTCCATAATCAAAAGACAAGCTACCCAAAGTACATACCTGTATGCCTTTCCATATCCAAACAAACACTCATCATTTCTAACATTGCCTATCAACATTCAGAACAAAAACTAAGGGTATATCTACACTGCTGTTAGACATCCATGGCTGGCCTGTGCCAGCTAATGCAACTCAGGCTAAGGGGCTGTTTAACTGCAGTGTAGACATCCAGGCTTGGGTTGTAACCTGTGCTCTGGGACTCTGCGAGGTGGGAGCTTCCCAGAGCCTAGGCTCCAGCCTGAGTGTCTATACCACAGTTTAACAGCCCCTTAGCCAGAGGTCCTTAGCCTGAGTCAGCTGGCACGAGCCAGCCACAGGTGTCTAATTACAGTGTAGGTATACCCTACCAGTCTTGCTGACACAGCTTTAGGAATGCATAAAGCTCACAACCAAGTAGGACTCTCCCAATATTTCACATACTGTAGGACTTGATTGTCAACTACTATAGCTCTTAGTTTGAAAGGGGGGGAATGCCCATTCTACAGCCCTCATTTCTGCTGCAAATTCTGTGGGGCTAGGAACCTACATGTTAGGAGAGGGCAACAGCAAATTCCAAAACAAGATCAATCACAGTCAATGTCAACTTTTACACATATGTCTTCTGGTCTATTTAACTCTCTGTGATAGCAGGAAAAGGGATAGCTGGAGGTAAGGACTTTGATAGCAACACTATTGGGTGAATCTCAGCCAGATGCCTAAAACTTGCCATCAAAATGAAGAAGTCATCTGATATTGTGCCTGGCATAACACCCTTATGACAATATTATAAAGGATATCACCTTTATAAACACCTTATAAAAGCTCCTCTTTAAAAGTTATATTTCACATCACAGACAAAGATATGCTTCCTAGAAGTGCAATCCAGTTTAGCCAGCTAAGGGCAGATGATGAACCCAGAAGCTGTACACTGCCAAAGACAAGGCAGCTGTAAGTATTGGTCAGATTGTGACTACCAGAGCCACAGCCCTCTAGCACTGCATGCACAGTACAGATGTCATTTTCAAAGAACTGCCACTTATTTGGTGTGACAAGTATGAATGGATGCTACAGAAGCAATTAGATTTTCACATTGAAACAGTGTGCAATTCAATCATAGCACATGTGAAACAGCATTGCAAGTAGCACTCTAGAAAATCCTCTCTGCTCTTTTCATGTCCTCTTTTGTACGCACATATTCTCTGTAACAGAATGATCATTTTCATCTACTGCACTGAAGGTAATTTGTGGAGAATACCATGGATATGGATTCTTAAGAAAAATGCAGGCTGGAATTCAGAAGTTACCGCAAAAGAAAAATCTCCCCTTCTACCGAATTTCTTGTATAAATCAGCTATAGTAAAGCCAAATGAAACTGAATATTGCAAAAATAATTATAATTAGAAGTCAACCTCAACTGGTCCTTCTAAGAAAAATTAAAAAAAAAAAAATCACACTGCTATAGCATGATGTTTGGTTCCTGGGACAGGACACAGATGCAATGCATTTCAGTGGTTAAACCTTCCCTGAGAATATTTTTCTTTGCAGTCATGGACTTCAAAATTGGTTTTACTGGCCTGGAAAAAATAAGCCATTGATGTGTTTGCTGGAACTTTCATAAATAGGAATGGTTGAAGGACTAAATAACACTGCCAGTAACACTGCTGCTTCCACATTACCAGGTAACTATTACAAAATACACACAGATCAAACAGCATTCATCTCCCATTGGAAACTGAGTCAAGTTAACAACACTGATCCAGGCTGAAAAATCAAAAAGCAAAACTATTTTCTACAGGGTGCCCAAGAGCTACACTACAGCTGGATGCCAGGAACAAGCAGTGCAAGAATATTACAATAGACTCATATTAAGAGCCAAATTTTAAATGATATGATTGTTCAGCCAAGACTGTCTCTAATAAACTGACAGTGTGGGGTTTTAGAGCATTTAAACAATCCATGACAAAAAGTTTCATCCTTTGGTTCCCAAAATAGAACCAGGGGTAGGGATATATAACATGTTCTTGAATTTCTTTAACTTTAATTGGTTAATGGTGAACAAATTTCAGCCAGCCTCTGGTATTGGGACAGAGTGAAGGAAATGCAATACATGCAGAGTTAGAGGATGGTGGCATACCAACAAGAGGAACTGTGCTACATTAAGCTGTGTGTATTCATGGCCTACAGTTATTCTGTTTCTGGATTAACAATACTGTGCCAATCCTACACAAAAGTGTTTAGGAGAGAGAGGGCCCAGGTATTTTTCCCCACCTTATACTCCTTATGCAAGGGGTGGGTTAAGTATAAGCTCTTGTGCTCAGAGATTTAGGACTAACTAGTATTGGCAATAGTCTGAAAAGGAAACAGGAAAGAGCTAGGGTCATGCCTCCCTGCCCTTTGATTCAGCAAGTAAAGCTACTCCGCTGTGGAGACTAAGGTATGCTATACCCCTTTGAGTGGTGGAGCATCATCAGCAGCAATCTTCCCAATGCACCTGGGAGGTTGGCATGCATTTTGTCTCACTGGGTCACAAAACCTCTCATAGCTCCTACAGGTATGGTGCAGCTGTGCCACCATCCTCCACCACAGGGATGTGGCTTAAAAGCCACAATTTAGTTAGAGTTTTTCCAGATCTTGAATGCAGTATATGACCTTAAGCCTCACCGTCAGCACCCATTCACAACAATGGCAATTCCATTGTTGTAAGCCATATGTCATTCCATCTGGGGTTTGAGGAGATCTCATGAAGGTGAAAAAAAGAAAGACTTCATTTTGAAACAGCTATCCATTTGCTGTCCACAGGCTGTGGTGGAATTACTATTATAGCACTAAATATCTGTACAGAGAACAGGTTTCAATGTTAAAGAAGTACATGCGATATAGACAGTATTTCCGTTTTGTGGAACTGTCCATTTGATTTGATGGCAAGATGACATGCTCTGAGGCTATTCTTGATGTTGCCTTGCCATTGCCCTGAACTGCCTGTAGTCATTTGCACCACTGCAAAGCGGAAGTAAAGTGTTCACATTGCTCTGGTGTGAAATACTACATAAGTTGTAGGGCAACAGTGAATCAGGCCCATAGATTTTTCTTCCTAGCTGTTTCATGGATATTCAGTGCTATAACTTCAGCAACAGCTTTGTACCAACAGCCTCAAAGGAAAGGAGGGAGAAGGAGAGCGCACAGCACAACTGGAAAGAATTAGGGTCAGTTTGCAAGGCTGGAATTCGGTTTGGGAGGCAGGGTAAGAATAGAAGGCCTGCAACTTCACATACTTAAGTTCCTTATTTCCTAACTCTACAGGGAGCATATAATTTAGCTGCCACTAGAGATGCAATGGTATTTTTAAAAAGCAGTCATCCAGTTATCTAGTGTAGCGTTTTGCATACTGTTCAAGGTCAAGTGGAACAATTCCGCTGGCATCCCTTCATAACCTCCTCTCCATACATACATGCACATAGTCCTTTCATAGGACTATTTATGGTACTGTGAACTGTGCCTACTAGTAAGAGCAAAGGATAGAATTAGAAGTTCCCAGCTCTGCCATAGACTTACTGCATGAGCGGGCAAATCACTTGAAGCTCAAATACTATGGTGATGGGGGCCATGTAAAGTATAAAATACAGTCTGTTGTGGGTAAGGACTACTACACTGATTCTATGGAAGACTGAAGCACAGAGTATTCTAAAGATGAATTGACTAACAATAGTAAATGCTTTGTAAACAATAAAAAGGCACAACTACTACTGTTTGTACAGTGCTGGACAATGGGGCTCCATTCTTGGCTGGTCCCTCGGCATTATTGTACTAGGTATTAATAATGAAATAATTGAAAGCATTCTCACAACCTAGAACCTTAAGTTTCCATTCAACCCGTAGGAAGGACGCATCTTGAGTCTCAGTGGGGACTTATTTCTGTTCTGTAGGGCGAATTCAACTGAACAGCACAGAGTTTTAAATAGTCCTGAGACCTGAAATGGCAATTTCAGTGTTTTGAGGTGTATAGGATGAGCCCTTTAGCAGGGCACAACACTGGTATTTTGTGGGCTGACAATCACGAGGGAACAAGATATACAGGGAGATGAAAGCAGCACAGGCACACAAAACACAAAATAAGCAGAGGTGTCCGCGTGCATTGCGTGTTGGGAAACACCCACAATCAGAGATAGGTTTACACAGTTTGAGGTAGTTTAAATAAGAAAACAAGATATAGAAAAAGCCTATGAGACTCCATTACCCTGGACTCCTTCCAAACCTTCATGACAATTCAGGAAATTCACTTGTCCGCTATTTTAGTTCTGCTGGGCCACAGTAACTCCTCTCGCTGCTGTGCGCTTGATTAATACAATCACGCTGAAAACTTCAGGGCCAGCATAGTAATCCACCAGCTATTTAAGGACTACACTGAAGGTGTGTAAAGCTGATAGACTTCAATGAGAAAATTTACATCATACATTAGCTACACATAATAATTTTAAATGTTCCCCTGGTTATCCTTAAAGACATTTTGATTACAGAACACTTCAGTGTTTGCAGCTTTGATTAGTTATTTCTTTATTTCCCTGGATGTAGACAAGACCTTCATTTTTGCATCAAGGCATTTTTCTTGACAAAATTTATCTAAGGTGAAACTGGAACCTTAAAGGCTACCACCCACCATGAGAGGTAAAATCTATTGTTACTAGATATAGGCCTGAAGCAGGATTTGGATCCTGACTTAAATTTCCCCACATTTCCTAGTGTTTACACCCAGCTCTTGTTTTGGGACCATTTCCGGTAATTTGCATTTTGGGGTCCAATCACTCTTAAGTAAATGTATTGATTTTACTTTACTCTCCTCATTTGGGTATAGTAAAACCTCAGAGTTATGAACATAAGTTACAAACTGACCAGTCAATCACACGCCTCATTTGGAACCGGAAGTACACAGTCAGGCAGCAGAAGAGACAATACATACATACATGGCAAATACAGTACTGTACAGTGTAAATGTAAACTATTTAAAAAAGGGGGGAAGTTTAAAAAAAGATTTGACAAGCTAAGGGAACTGTTTCTGTGCTGGTTTCATTTAAATTAAGATGGCTAAAGGCAGCATTTTTCTTCTGCATAGTAAAGTTTCAAAGCTGTATTAAGTCAACCTTCAGTTTTAAACTTCTGAAAGAGCCACCATAACATTTTGTTCAGAGTTACGAACATCCTCCATTCCTGAGATGTTCGTAACTCTGAGGTTCTACCGTTCTTAGAGTTTAAAGGTAAATAGCTGTAACCAGACAGCATTGTTTTATTGAATCCACACTTTTGTCTGTTTGCTTTTTTAAACCATTAAGGTGTGTCAGAAACGAAGGAAGGTAGAGAGTAATGACTGCTTGCAGCTTAAACTTTTCCTGCCATAACAAATTAAGAAATTAGAATAATCTGTTCACTAGTTAACCAGATTACATACCATTAAGTGGACATCTTCATGTCTGAGTCATCAGCTAAACATACTGTCCAAAGATCAGATACTTTTTAGCCTGCATCATTAATCGTGGCAGATGGGTTTGGTGGTTCCTAATCAGCTACCAAGAGCATTATTGTAAGGTCTAGAGCCAATATTCTTGCATCTTAACAAAATATGAAGCCAGCACTGCTTTTCCTTGAATGCTCACCAGTTATGAGATGTATTTTATTAACTTTGCATTCCCAGCAGGAAATGACTGGTGGTTCCCCATACTATAGTTCCCTGAAATACATTTATAAACCAGGGATTTTGATAAGGTGTTCATACAGACATAAAATCTTCCCTCTCCCACTAAGACACCAAAAAAGGCCATATCTTGAAGTTGACACATACCTTAATCACTCCAGGTGAAATACATCAGTCTGGCCAAATCACGGTCAACTCTCTCTGTCTATAACTGTATTTACTTTTAAATCCTTGGCACAAACTTCCAAGCACATCATTAAATATTTATCATCACATGGCATTCATAGTAGAGCAATAAAATTAACTTAGAGCTCCACCCACTGTGTTTTCATGAAGTATTTTCCTTGGAAATAAGCTTGAAGTCTGATCACATCTATCTTAATACACAACAACCATCTCCCGTAATAAATGTCTTGAACAAATTCCTTTCAGCAACTCCCTTACACTTATGTTTTGCAGAACGGACTTAAACCCTTGCACAATTAAAGCTAAAATCGTACAAATGAAGATGTCTGAAAGAGGAGTTTCATTTTAAATTTACAATGCTCCCAAGGAACCGTCGGGTAGGTTTGGGGACAGGGAGTTAATCTTCTGAAAATAGCCAACATTACGCCTGGGGCGGGATAACCTAACTAATGAACACCAGGCGCTTACCTTCACTGGTAGCCGCATTCTTTTGGGCTTTGGTCGGTGTGTGATCTGTACTTGAACTCACGTCGGATGAGATGCTTGAGCTGCCTTTGCCTGCAAAAAAGCGTAGGGGAGAAACAGGGTGAATATTAACAGCAGAGGAGAAGAATCCTCAATATCAGACCTTGGGACAATGCCAAGTTCAGTGGCTGATGTTCAGTTTGTACTGGGAAGGGGCATGAGGTAAATGCATTATAGCCTACAGAATAAGCATCCTTTTAATTAGGGTTGCAAGTCTCACCTGCTTTGGGGAGGCTCCCATTGCAGATTTTCACAGCTCCATAATGAATTTAAAATTTTAATTTGTAATTGGCAGTTGCAAGAGAAGAACTGTATTTTCACTAAAGATTATTAATGCAAAGGTAGCCCAAGTAAAGGAAAACAGGTATTGACCCTGCTTGGTGAATATGTGGATTGAATCAAAATTTCTAACAGACTGGTCTATATCAGACTATCATCACTAAAAGCACAATAACCAGGGAGGGAGACCGCATGGTGTTGAACTTAAGGCCTTGCACTAAAACTCAGAAGATCTGGGTTCCATGCCCAGCTCTGTCACTGACTTTCAATGCAACATTGGGCACATGCCTTTATTATATTCACATTTCACAGATTGGGAAGTTGCTTAATTGCATAGCTGATTGACTAAACTTATGGTTTGTTATGAAAAATGTTCAAGAGACCCAATAACCAAACTTAACTAAAATTTATTGTCTAAAGACAAAAAAAAAGAGTACAATATGAAAAGGAAATACACATACCCTTTTCTCCAGGAAGTAATTCTTATCTCTCAGCATATTTACCTTACACAGAAGGTACACCCACCCTCCCAAGACCACTTGTATTTGCAGGATGGTTCCTTACAAGTTAGAAATCATTTCATACATCACATAAGATCAACGCCCCAGTTTGTACCAGCACTTTAACGTGTGGTTCTGCATACTAGCCTTCCAGGTCCTGTTCTGTGAAGCTATCTTTGCAGAATATTAATGTATTTTGCCTTTGATCTGTTTACTATCCACTTAGGCCAAATGCTGAGTTGTCCTGTTCCAAGATATTGTGGGATATAGCAGTGAACAAGAGCGAACAGCATTGTGGGGAAAACAATACAATTTAGCTGGCATAACTGCTCAACAGTCATACATACAATATCCATACTGTGTGCTTAATACATATTAATGTAGTGTAAGTAATGCCTATGGCAAACATTGTCTGTTTCTTGTTTGTCAGAGTCTTACCTATCTTACAGGGGTCGGAGAGAATAAAATGCATTAATTGTGAGGTGTGTAGATACTATGGTTATGTGAAGCCATATAAACACCTAGACAGACGACTTAACTTTGGAAACATTGTTGGCAGCCTCAACAATCAATTCACATGGACACTGAACGATCTTCAGCCAGAGGCATGGTCCCTCCAGAGCAGGATTAAGGCACTTTGCCAGCATCCCAGGCTTGATCTGTTCCGAAGATGTGTATGTTCACCCTCCTCCATGTCCACTAAAACCACAGCTGTTAAATATTTCTTTAGTGTTGAACAACATACAAGGCAAAGAGTGTAGGTGACAGTTTATTGTTACTGGCTTAACATTTACCAAACAGCAATATCATCTGTTAACCCATGGTCTGTACACCAGGGGGTGAAGCTGTGGTATCTCCAACAGCACTCTGAGAAAACTGTTGCCAAAGACTGACATTTCGATGGCAACTATTGTACCTGGCAGCCTTATGATCACAGCAATCCATGGACTGTAAACCAACAGAAAACAATTTCCCAAACACCTACAAATAAAAGGGTTATGTTGGCAGACAAACTCCTCAAAATAGTTACTGTATTTCTTTTTCACATGGCTCAGAGTAATTAAAAAAACTCAAGTCAATGGGTCATATCACCTAAACAGGAAAATAAATCAGTTTCTGTTTCCTTTCACCTTAACACATTGCTTGAAGTGACACAGCATTCTGGAACTAAGCACCATTTATTGTTGCTTTCTCCTGTTTTTTACTACAAGCCAGGACAATGCAATGCTACTTTGCATCAGCTTTGTTCATATCTCTTGCCACATTCCATTACACCAATGGTTTTCAACCTGTGGTCCATGGACCCCTGGAGGTCTGAAAACTATGTCTAAGACTTCCAAAGGGGTCCACAACTTCATTTGAAATTTTTAGGGGTCCTCATATGGGAAAAAAAAAGTTGAAAGTCACTGCACTACACCAACGCTCTTGGGTCCATCTGCACAGTTATGCTGTATTCTGATACAAAGTAAAAACAAAGAAAGAAGCTAGGGTGGGGAGGATTAACATAGGACAAAATTAACATAGGACAAAACTCGAGAACTAGAACATAAAAGATTGAGTGCTGTTTCGGGTTGACACCTTTATAACTCCTGGTAATGACACCCACGAGGCCCCACCCCCATTCCGCCTCTTCTCCCAGCCCTGACCCCCTCACCCCCGTCGCTTGCTGGATCGTCCCCAGGAGTCTGCCTGCAGGTAGGAGATGGCCCCAGCTGAGCAGGGGCTGGTGCAGGTTAACAATCCTGTCCCTCTCCCCACCCCATGGTAACCACGGTTTTGGTTCAGGTGCCATTTAGGGTTGCAAGGTCCCCTTTTTGACCAGACTTTCCAGTTGAAGACTGGGCACTTGGCAACCCTAAATGGCACCCAGACACAGAAGCCAAAAACCAGATGGGTGTCAATCCTAGTGTTCTTATCTTGTTTTTTGTCCGAGGACCCAAAAGTAGGAGAAAGAAATGTAATGGGAAACATCTAGGCTTATAAGAGGAGATAAGATTAGAGAGTGAAGGAAGATAAAAGGGGAGGGTTTTTAAATGGACAGTGTGGAATAGAGCAGTTACTTAAAAGAACAAACCAAATTTAATAGCAAGGTTGACACACAAAGAAAAGCAGAACTGAATCTCCACTGAGTTAGCACTATGGGGCCTGATTCAGTTTAGACGAGCATACCCTTACTGAGACGATATCTACATTATAGCAAAGACTTTTCCTGCAAGCACAGACTGGTACTCACACTTGTTAAGTATTGTCAAGGAACAAGTTATGATTTTTCTACAGCCACAACTGTAAGTAACAAAGATCGACCAATCAGCAATGCATTTGATAGTTCTAAGGAAATGAAGGCTGTACAATACAGTTACATTTAAGAAGTGTTCTATAGCCCAAGTATATTACAATTACCTTCAGCAGAAGAATGTTAAGCAAAGCTGTTTAAAGTTATGGTGGGTTTTTTTTTTTTTAATAAAGTTACATTATATGCAGAAAACTAGCTGACACCATGTTTCTGTCACTTGAGTAAACCTATAATCATAGGAATGTTAGCAAGAGACTTTTCTGATCTGTTATTTCAATCAAGCATTCCTTAGGGTTCTGCATTAAAGTATGCCTGGTTTTCATAACATTTGGCTGTAAGGAGGTCTGCTCTTTTAAACGTGCCACAGCAAAATGAGAATTTAACGTTTTTTTAATGGGAAATGACTGTTGAATATGCAAACCTAAGGGTCTTCTCAAACCAGGTACTGCCACTTATGCCTTAGGTCAGTCCCAGAGAAGCAGTCTCCTCCATAAAATTGCTCAAGTTGATACATTCCCTGATATGTGAGATGAGCTATGGAGTGGGGGCATATTAAGGGGCTAGGAAGAATTAAAAAGAAACACTTGAGCTAGTTGGGGGGAGGTAACCAAAAGTTTTCATCAGAGCCCATATTCTCACCAACAAGTGTGGTTGTCTTTAAACTTAAAAGAATATTAACCAAAAGTAACTTGGCTAGCACATCGCTTCAACTGCTCGGATGCAGGGACAAGGAAAGAATGGAAGTGTATGAAACCCACAGTCCTTTACAAGACCCTCCCAAGTTAATAGGCCTCCCAGCTTAGGTGTCAGGGTTTGTGGTGGGAGAAATCAAGTTGTGCACAGGAGTACAGAAGGTATAGGGTTGCCAAGTTTTGTTTTGGGGGTGAGGGTTATATTTTATTTTTAAACACAAGCTTCAGGAAGAGACTGTAAGGTTTGGGATATTTCACTAGCAAGGACAAAACTCACCTCTAAAAGGAGAGCAGCATTTCCATAGAACATTGTCACATTCTGCTGCAACATAGAAACTGCAAGACTAAACTGATTAAGAGGCTAGCATGGCAAGCTGTGATTAACAGTACAATAATCCTTGGAACTATTTCTTCCAATGTGGTGAATTCTTTCACAGGGAAAGGAAATCAGTAACACAAACCATGGACAAGACACACTTACCAGCTGCATGTGTGCAACATAGACATTTGCATTGTTGGAGCACAAAGTCTTGTAGTGGGAGCAAAAGAACTGAGTTTTTCCATTAGTTGTCAATAGTAGTAAGACTTCTGTCCCCCTACAGGCACGCCACTGGAGCAGAACAACTGAGCAGGTAATAGCAATGTATTACTTAGGATAGATTTCAGAGTAGCAGCCGTGTTAGTCTGTATCCGCAAAAAGAAAAAGGAGGACTTGTGGCACCTTAGAGACTAACACATTTATTTGAGCATAAGCTTTCATGAGCTACAGCTCACAATGAAGTGAGCTGTAGCTCATGAAAGCTTATGCTCAAATAAATGTGTTAGTCTCTAAGGTGCCACAAGTCCTCCTTTTCTTTTTACTTAGGATAGTACGTTTCCGTAATGTTCTTGAAATCCCAGTCTATACTACCCACTTTAAATGCACTTTTAACATTGACAACAGTAAATTACTTGCACTATTGGAATTTAACAAATATTTTAACAGGTAAAGAAAAAAAACAATTATACAGAATGATTGTAGCCAGACACCAATTTTGCCATATTATTGTTCTGTTAATATTTTATAATTTCCCACAGAAGCACACAGTTTCAACAGAAAAGATGGTGCCCCAACTCCAGAACAGCCAATAGTCTAGTGCTAACAGAACTCACCAGGGCTGTAGCAGACCTGGTTCAAGTCCTTGCTCCAGAGCAGGTATTTGAACCCAGGTCTCCCTCATCCCAAGTGAGTTCCAGAATCCTGGGATTTGGGATAGAAGGGAACCACCACTGCCTCTTCCACTTCGCGAATGGCAGCAGAGTCTCCTTTTGAATTTAGAGCCCCATCAAAAATGTTTTGGTCCAAACTGTTCAGTGAATGAGGACATTAATTTACAAATCATTTTGCAGCAACTGAAATTGCAGTTTTCAGCAAATACACGATCAATCTGAAAAAATTTGCCCTTCTCCACTCACCCCAATAATTTTGCCATTCAGTGTCTTGTAGGCAGTGCTGGCTTGAGTTTTTGCTTCTCTAAGCAAATAAGAAAAATTCTGTCCCTCCCAAATAAACAGCCAATAAACATTTTGCTGCTCCTAATATTTTGGTGCCTTAGGCAGCTGTCTCACTCTGCCTCTGAGAAAACTGGCCCTGCTTATAAGCCTGGACTTGTAATGAGCAGCAGCAGCCACCACATGCCAACAATCATAAATTGTATCTATTAATTTAAAAACCAGAAACCAAACCAAACAAAAAAGACAGTAAAAGTCCTACAGTCCGGAATAAATTATTTCAAAAGCAGCATTGGGAGGAGTCTATAACTGCAGAGAATTTCAATGAAACAGACAGCAGGCAAAAGCAGATTCTTACATGATGCCCTATCCCTCTCTCAATTAAAAATACGCATTGCATTAAGAGGAACCTTTGGATATTTCAACATAAATATCCCACTACCAGATTGTTACAGACCCTTACACAGGTTTACAGGGGGAAGCACACCATGACTGCAACCTGCACAAGAGCATGGCAAGTTGAGGAAATCTATCCAGTAACAGGAGACCACTAATTCCACACTTCTTGGTTGGAGAAAGGTGTGCTATTATCATCCACCAGGGGAAAATATTGAAGGTCTACCTTTGTACTACATTTTAACAAAAATACAGGATACTTTAAACAAAAAAAAGGAGTTGAGTTAAACAGGAAGACGACTGGATATCTGGCTCATTTTGGAATGACAAGTGATCAGCGGTTTGATGTTTTCAAGCCAATAAGAATAGGCTTTATGATTACTATGGGACAAATTAGAACCTATTTTACAAAGTTGTGCAGGAAAATATGGAGACAGGTGTATGTTATGTGCACCACAGGTAGAAGTGAAGGGAAACAGCAGCCTCCACAGGAGCACTCCTCCCCCTCCCACGCAGGTGGGCAAAAAGGGGATTGAACTTTAGGCAAACAGTTTCAGACACCCCCAACCCCCCCCCCCCCCCCAAAAAATGCACTTTCCACTGAAAAACCGTCAAAAAAAATTGCCAAGCTCTACTGGTAATTAGAGTCCAGATCATAGGATCTAGACTCACTGGAAAATATGTGATTTATAACACTGCAAACGAGGAACTGTTATCTATATCTTTACTACAGATTTGAATTTTTTTCGTCCAATATACCTAATAGATATGAACGATGATGCTTACCTGTAAATACCACTCTTTCCCTTTCTCCTAGATCAACATACATTCATTGATCTTTCCCCAAATGCAGCTTAATTTTTCCTCTTAACACTTCAAAATATGGTTTTTAAAGCATGTATATAGATCAGATACAAATGTCTTTTCTACCTGTAATTTCTAATGATACACATTACACTGATCAGTCTCAGTCTTTAAAACCCTTCGGATATCTTCTTGCACAGAGCGCTGCCCTACATGGGTGCTTTACTTTTAGAAGTGTTGTTATTTTTATAAGTTTCTTTACAGTAACTGACAACCCACTGTAGTAGCTGGGCTTGAAGGAATATCTGGCTTCTATTTCTATAGAAGATGTACTTTGAATAAATGAATAAGTACAGTAAAACTGGTGTTGGACAACACACCATTGACTATCTTTTTCTAATATCAAAAAACAAAAACCACTTTGGAGTACATAATCTCCTTGGCATGAATGCAGATTTGGCTGGGTTACATTCCCTAACTATTGCTTAGTAGAATTCTGCTTAATAAAGGGAGGTGCCCTATAATCCTTTTCTTGAACTATCTGACCTATCTTGAACATACCTGAATTAAAGAGTAATATTTACACATTCATCCTACAATTCTACCATATAAAAAAATCAACAGAAGTTCAGTTTAAGTAATATTTCAAGAGAGCTTTCATTTGTTCCTTTCTAACATGCACATGTCCCTTCTGTATCCTTTATAAATAAGGAAGCTTTAAATTTTTTATCCCGCTTTCAATGTTTATTGATTGAAACCACATCCTCATAATATTTATTGATTGCCATAAATTCTTCCCAAATTTGGCTACACAGAAGATTCTATTTGTTTGTGGTATTGGCACAATTCACAACAGATCCAAACAAATGCTTTAGTTAGACCCTAAAGGAGTATACTCATTGTACCTAAACAACTTAGCCCTGGTCTACACTAGGAGCTGAGGTCGAATTTAGCAGAGTTAAATTGATTTAACCCTGCACCCGTCCACACAACGAAGCCCCCCCCCTTTTTTTTTTGGACTTAAAGGTCTCTTAAAATCTATTTCCTTACTCCACCCCCGACAAGGGGATTAGTGCTGAAATCGGCCTTCCCGGGTCGAATTTGGGGTACTGTGGACACAATTAGACAGTATTGGCCTCCGTGAGCTATCCCAGAGTGCTCCATTGTGACCGCTCTGGACAGCGCTTTCAACTCAGATGCACTGGCCAGGTAGACAGGAAAAGGCCCGCGAACTTTTGAATTTCAATTTCCTGTTTGGCCAGTGTGGCAAGCTGCAGGTGACCATGCAGAGCTCATCAAATGAGGTGACCATGATGGAGTCCCAGAATCGCAATAGAGCTCCAGCATGGACCAAACGGGAGGTACGGGATCTGATCGCTGTATGGGAAGAAGAATCTGTGCTATCAGAACTACGTTCCAGTTTTCGAAATGCCAAAAAACATTTGTCAAAATCTCCCAGGGCATGAAGGACAGAGGCCATAACAGGGACCCGAAGCAGTGCTGCGTGAAACTTAAAGGAACTGAGGCAAGCCTACCAGAAAACCAGAGAGGCGAACGGCCGCTCCGGGTCAGAGCCCAAAACATGCCGCTTCTATGATGAGCTGCTCACCATTTTAGGGGGTTCAGCCACCATGACCCCAGCCGTGTTGTCTGACTCCTCCAATGGAGGAGGCGGCAACATGGAAGCAGGTTTTGGGGATGAGGATGTAGATAGCTCACAGCAAGCAAGCGGAGAAACCAGTTTTCCCAACAGCCAGGAACTGTTTCTCACCCTGGACCTGGAACCAGTACCCCCCGAATCCACCCAAGGCTGCCTCCCAGACCCGCCAGGTAGAGAAGAAACCTCCAGTGAGTGTACCTTTTAAAATACTATACATGGTTTAAAAGCAAGCATGTTTAATGATTAATTTGCCCTGGCATTTGCGGCTCTCCTGGATGTACTCCCAAAAACCTTTTGCAAAGGCTTTGGGGAGGGCAAACTTATTTTATCCACCATGGTAGGACACTCCATCACTCCAGGCCAGTAGCATGTATTCAAGAATCACTGTACAACAAAGCATTGCAGTGTATGTTTGCTGGCGTTCAAACAACATCCGTTCTTTATCTATCCGTTATCCTCAAGAGAGTGATATCATCATGGTCACCTGGTTGAAATAGGGTGCTTTCTTAAAGGGACATTCAGAGGTGCCCGTTCTTGCTGGGCTGTTTGCCTGTGGCTGAACAGAAATGTTCCCTGCTGTTAGCCACGGGGAAGGGGGAGGGGCTAGCCACGCGCTGGGGGAGGCAAAATGCGACCTTGTAACAAAAGCACATGTGCTATGTATGTACGTAATGTTAACAGCAAGGTTTACTGTGAAAGTGTACCCATTGTTCTATAAAATGTGTCTTTTTAAATACCACTGTCCCTCTTTTTTCCTCCACCAGCTGCATGTGTTTCAAGGATCACAGGATCTTCTCCTTCCCAGAGGCAAGCAAAGCTCGGAAGGCGAAAAAAATGCACTCGATGAAATGTTCTCTGACCTCATGCTGTCCTCCCACACCGACAGAGCACAGACAAATGCGTGGAGGCAGACAATGTCAGAGTGCAGGAAAGCACAAAATGACCGGGAGGAACGGTGGCAGGCTGAAGAGAGGGCTGAAGCTGAAAGGTGGCAGCAGTGTGATGAGAGGAGGCAGGACTCAATGCTGAGGCTGCTGGAGGATCAAACTAATATGCTCCAGCGTATGGTTGAGCTGCAGGAAAGGCAGCAGGAGCACAGACTGCTACTAAGCCCCTGTATAACCAACCGCCCTCCTCCCCAAGTTCCATAGCCTCCTCACCCAGACGCCCAAGAACACGGTGGGGGGGCCTCCGGCCAACTAGCCACTCCACCACAGAGGATTGCCCAAAACACAGAAGGCTGGCATTCAATAAGTTTTAAACTTTTAAAGTGCTGTGTGGCCTTGTCCTTCCCTCCTCCACCATCCCTCCCGGTGCTTCTCTCCTCCTCCACCCCTCCTGGGCTACCTGGGTAGTCATCCCCCTATTTGTGTGATAAATTAATAAAGAATGCATGAATATGAAGCAACAATGACTTTATTGCCTCTGCAAGCGGTGATCGAAGGGAGTGGGGGAGGGTGGTTAGCTTACAGGGAAGTAGAGTGAACCAAGGGGTGGGGGGTTTCATCAAGGAGAAACAAACAGAACTTTCACACTGTAGCCTGGCCAGTCATGAAACTGGTTTTCAAAGCTTCTCTGATGCGCACCGCACCCTCCTGTGCTCTTCTAACCACCCTGGTGTCTGGCTGTGCGTAACCAGCGGCCAGGTGATTTGCCTCAACCTCCCACACCGCCATAAACTTATTCCCCTTTGCTCTCACAGAGATTGTGGAGCGCACAGCAAGCAGTAATAACAGTGGGAATATTGGTTTCTCTGAGGTCTAACCGAGTCAGTAAACTGCGCCAGCACGCTTTTAAACGTTCAAATGCACATTCTACCATCATTCTGCACTTGCTCAGCCTGTAGTTGAACAGCTCCTGACTACTGTCCAGGCTGCCTGCGTATGGCTTCATGAGCCATGGCATTAAGGGGTAGGCTGGGTCCCCAAGGATAACTATAGGCATTTCAACATCCCCAACAGTTATCTTTTGGTCTGGGAATAAAGTCCCTTCCTGCAGCTTTTGAAACAGACCAGAGTTCCTGAAGATGTGAGCATCATGTACCTCTCCTGGCCATCCCACCTTGATGTTGGTGGAACGTCCCTTGTAATCCACCAGTGCTTGCAGCACTACTGAAAAGTACCCCTTGCGGTTTATGTACTCGTCGGCTTGGTGCTCTGGTGCCAAGATAGGGATATGGGTTCCGTCTATGGCCCCACCACAGTTAGGGAATCCCATTGCAGCAAAGCCATCCACTAGGACTTGCAGATTACCCAGGGTCACTACCCTAGATATCAGCAGATCTTTGGTTGTGTTGGCTACTTGCATCACAGCAGCCCCCACAACAGATTTGCCCACTCCAAATTGATTCCCAACTGACCGGTAGCTGTCTGGCATTGCAAGCTTCCACAGGGCTATCGCCACTCGCTTCTCAACTGTGAGGGCTGCTCTCATCTTGGTATTCATGCGCTTCAGTGCAGGGGAAAGCAAGTCAAAGTTCCATAAAAGTGCCCTTACGCATGCGAAAGTTTCGCAGCCACTGGCAATCGTCCCAGACCTGCAACACTATGCGGTCTCACCAGTCTGTGCTTGTTTCCCGAGCCCAGAATCGGCGTTCCACCGCATGAACCTTCCCCATTAGCACCATGATGCTCACACTGCCAGGGCCCATGCTTTGAGAGAAGTCTGTGTCCATGTCCTCATCACTCTCGTCACCGCGCTGACGTCACCTACTTGCCCAGTTTCGCTTTGCCAGGTTCTGGTGCTGTACATACTGCTGGATAATGCGTGTGGTGTTTAATGTGCTCCTAATTGCCAAAGTGATCTGAACGGGCTCCATGCTTGCCATGGTATGGCGTCTGCACAGAAAAAACGCGCAGAATGATTGTCTGCCGTTGCCCTGATGGAGGGAGGGGCGACTGACGACATGGCTTACAGGGTTGGCTTACAGGGAATTAAAATCAACAAAGGGGGTGGCTTTGCAAGAAACGGAATGGCCCCCTCAAGGATAGAACTCAAAACTGGGTTTAGCAGGCCATTGATTTCATGGAGGGAGGGAGGAGGAAATGAATACAAAACAAATCTGGTCTATTTCTTGTTTTGAGCCACTACATTTATCTTTATGCATCTTGCTGGCAGCAGACTGTGCAGTAAGACCACTAGGCATCGTCATCTCCTGGGTGCTCGGCAGAAAATGGTGCAGTACGACTACTGGCCATCGTCTTCTGCTGGCTGCTGATTAAAAGACAGTGCACTGTCGGTAGGATTCAATCGTCATGAGACAAAACTTAAAAGGGAAATGACCTGGCTGAGTCACTCCCATGTTTGCCCAGGCACCCCGACCTCACTGAGGTCAGTTAAAAGAGCACCCTGGACTACATCGACCACGGCTACCAGTCATACTGCACTGTCTGCTGCCAAAAGGCAATCAACTGCTGCTGTGTAGCAATGCAGTACCGTATCTGCCAGCACCCAGGAGACATACAGTGACGGTTAGCTGAGCGGGCTCCATGCTTGCCATTGTATAGAATCTGCACAGGTAACTCAAGAAAAAGAGGCACAAAACGATTGTCTGCCCTTGCTTTCACGGAAGGACAGAGGGAAAGGGGGCCTGACTATATGTACTAAGAACCACCCGCGACAATGTTTTAGCCCCTTCAGGCACTGGGATTTCTACCCAGAATTCAAATGAGCGGCAGAGACTGCGGGAACTGTGGGATAGCTACCCACTGTGCAACACTCCGGAAGTCAACGGTTGCCTCGGTACTGTGGACACACTCCACACTGCACTTAGAGCATTTGTGTGGGGACACACACAATCTACTGTATAAAAACGCTTTCTACAAAACCGATTTCCATAAATTCAACCTAATTCCGTAGTGTAGACATACCCAAAGACTAAGCCCTGGTCTACACTGGCGGGGGAGAGGAGAGGGAGAAATCTATCTAAATTATGCAACTTCAGCTGTGTGAATAATATAGCTAGCTGAAATCGATGTAATTAGATCGACTTACCATGGTGTTTTCACAGTGTTGAGTCGACTGCTGCTGCTCCCCGTCGACTCTGCCTGCGCCTCTCGCAGCGCTGGAGTACAGGAATCAATGGGATAGCACTCGTGGGTAGTTTTATTGCATTTAGACTAAACGCGATAAATCAATCCCCGCTGGCTAGATCGCTGCCCGCCGATCTGGCGGGTAGTGAAGACATACCCTAAATGGTTTCAGTTCAGAAGGCATCATAGCATACTTACACTTTAAAGAATCGAAAGAAACCAAGATGTACAAAAAGTTAGTGGACCACCTTAGAAGGCCACAAATTAGACGACACTATTTCAGTAGCAATAAGAACCTGAAGTTTAGGGAACTAAACCAAATGTTTATACCCATCCTTTATGTAAATTACTTGAATGAATATCCTTATTTAGTCCCTTTCTGTGACCAAAATAAGGTCAACTTCATGAAAAAACTCATACAGATACAGACAGACATCATCTTCCTTTCCAAATTCAAAACAGATGGACATCATACCAAAAGGACTGAAGGTAAAAAAATCCATTATAATCTACATACCACACAGACTACGTTGACAGCTTGTGCCACACACTCTCAAAGGCATGCATCCGATGAAGTGAGCTGTAGCTCACGAAAGTTTATGCTCAAATAAATTTGTTAGTCTCTAAGGTGCCACACAAGTATTCCTTTTTTTGTGCTTGTGAAGTCACTTGTTCATTACGCAGAATGAGAAAGCAGAAATCATAACCTGGGGTTATACTCTCAGGTCTGGATTATTTCATTTAAAAACCCAGCCTTACTATGACTAAGATCCAGTCCCTCACACTAGTCCTCGTACTAATAAATAGGCCTCTTATTATAGCAAAGCCAGAAATCCCAATTATTTGTGTTCTCCTACTTAAACCTTATTAAACTATAAGTATTATACAACATTGTGGCACTATACTTACAGCCAGTTAAATTTATACATGAGACTGTTGAAGTCAAGAGATGGTTGATTGGTGCTCATTTTCCCTTTTCACTGATCGTGCTTTGGCACTTTCTGCCTCAATTCAGTAATTTTCAAAAAGCCCAGTCGCTTACACCATCATAGCTAACATCAACTTTGACAGTTCATAACTGAGCTCATGTGGCAGAGCCTATCTCAGACAGACACATTTAAGGGTCTCCTTCTATTTTCCAGCCATTTGGGTTGTCCACCAGCACACCCATGACTATAGTCATGTCTGTCCTTCACTCCTCCTATGTTTGCAGTATCAACTCCTGCTGGGAAGAGTAACTGAGCTGAAAGCTGACAGCTGAGCAAAGATCTGGTGATTACACAGAGAGACATGCTCTTGGGTAATGACCCAAATCAATCAGTTGATTTCTTCCTGGAACCTGGTACGCTGTGAAAAAGTGTACATGCTTGTGTATGTGCTTTAAAGATAGTCAGAGTAGGTGTCTCCTTGTCACGTAATAAATTCCAATGCAGATTGTCATGAAGTAGCTTTGAAACTGAACAAAGTTACAGTTGTAGACTGTGAAGCACTGTACCTGGGTCTACCATAGTTAATGGTTTCATACTGCCTTCCAAGTTCTAGCTATGTACAGACAAAAAGTGAGACCAAGTGGACAAGCCTCTTGAATTGCACTCAGTCTATACAGTTTATCATAAATACAGGAGTTAATGTTTTAGAGAGATTTAGGAACATTAATCAGATCCCAGGGCTAATATAATTCATAAGAAAGTAAGTTAAATCGTTAACTACTATAGATAGATTCATTAGCAAGACGACCTTGGTGAATTGGTGTGTAAGTAATAGACTGAGTTGTCTGGTACTCTAGCTTTGGATTGTTTTTGCTGTTGTGTTAGTACATCGCCAGAATTGATAACCAACTGGCACAAACAAGGCCCTATTATGAGGGACTTAAAAAAATCTAAACAAAGTCATCTTCCCAGAATAACGGTGGCTAAATATCAGTGTCATTTTCTATTGTGGCTGTGTTATTTGATTCTTAAGACCTGGATGGACTGAACAATTTTCTAGTTTCTTAGCAAAATCATAGTCCAATACTTTTGCCTTATTATATCCTATACTCTTAGGAAGAAAAGGAGTACTTGTGGCACCTTAGAGACTAACCAATTTATTTGAGCAGAAGCTTTCATGAGCTACAGCTCACTTCATCGGATGCTGTAGCTCACGAAAGCTTCTGCTCAAATAAATTGGTTAGTCTCTAAGGTGCCACAAGTACTCCTTTTCTTTTTGCGAATACAGACTAACACGGCTGCTACTCTGAAACCTATACTCTTAGTTGCTATTAAGGATAGTCAATAAATCTATTAAATTAAATTCAGCTGCAGTTCTTTTCTCTAGCTAGGCAATGAAAATCCAAAAAAACCTTAAGAAAAAGGGTTTTCATTGCCTAGCTAGAGAAAAGGGTAATCAGTTAAACAGGTTTGCTTTATACCAGGGGTCTCAAACTCAGTTTACCTTAGGGCCAGTGCCAGTCCTCAAATCTTCCCAGTGGGCCAATAATGTCACTCATGCTGCCCAGAACCTGCCCCCCCACCTGCCTAAGGCTCTGAAAGGGAGTTGGGGTGGGGGAGAAGATCTGGGGTAGGGGACTGGGGTGCAGGCTCTGGGAGGGAGACTGGGGGCAGGAAGGGGTCGGGGGTGCAGGCTCTGGGAGGGAGTCGGGGGTGCGGCACTTACCTGGGGCTCCAAGGCGAGGCGGGGGGCCTCTGTGCACTGCTTCCCCCAGGCACCGTCCCCAGATCTTCCCATTGGCCGCAGGGGCACTCGTGGTGGGGGCAGCACGCGGAGGCACAGCCCTGACCCACCCCGCAACCGCAGGGAGTGGCCGGCAGACCCATGGAGCGAGCAGGCAGAAGCCACTCAGCTCCGCTGTGCTGCTGCTGGTGGGCAGGACCCAGGCCATTGTAAATCACCTGGGGGACACACCGGGGTAGGGGGAGTATCCAGGGGTGGCTGGTGGGGATAAGGGAGAGACCCGGCCCCAAAATTCAGGGAGCCTTGCGGGCCACATTGGGGAGGTTCTCGGGCCACAGATGGCCTGCGGGCCGGGAGTTTGAGACCCCTGCTTTACACCTTTCTTAAAAGATCCATGGATATTCATGTAAAACTGTTTATACATATCAATATAGAATTAATTTTACTTGATACTACAAGTAGTAAGTCTTTCACTGTCCATTTGTGTGTAAAACAGATGTTAAAAACCACCATACAAAGACACAATATAAAGCAACAGCTCATTAGTGTACTGAGAGACTTAACATAGATTCATATTCCCAAATGGCCCCAGCAATTTTTTCCAGGGCTGTTAAGTTTCTCTCAATGGATTGTTATTCTCGAACAACAGCCTAATTAGGCAAAAAGAACAGGAGTACTCGTGGCACCTTAGAGACTAACAAATTTATTTGAGCGTAAGCTTTCGTCGGCTACAGCCTATTTCATCAGATGCATGCAGTGGAAAATACAGTAGGAAGATTTTATATACAAAGAGAACATGAAACAATGAGTGTTACCATACACACTATAATGAGAGTGATCACTTAAGTAGAGCTATTACCAGCAGGAGAGGGGGAAAAAAAACTTTTGTCATTTACAACACACACTTTGCTTCTCTACAAAACAAAAAGGACACTAAAATTTCTAAACTACTACATGCCACAAGGGGCCACCCAGCAATATTGTTAATCTGTCCAGCTATACTCTTAGACCAGCAGAAGAATCTGTCCTACCTTGGGGCCTCTTCTTCTGCCCCTTCACCTCCACAAACATGATACAGTTCTGTGGTGACCTAGAATCCTATTTTCGACGTCTCCAACTCAAGGAATATTTCCAACACACCTCTGAACAGCATACTAACCTACAGAGACCTTCCTACCAACACTACAAAAAGAAGGATTCTGGGTGGACTCCTCCTGAAGGTTGAGACAGCAGACCGGACTTCTACATAGAGTGCTTCCGCCGATGTGCACGGGCTGAAATTGTGGAAAAGCAGCATCACTTGCCCCATAACCTCAGCCGTGCAGAACACAATGCCATCCACAGCCTCAGAAACAACTCTCAGAGTAACAGCCGTGTTAGTCTGTCTTCGCAAAAAGAAAAGGAGTACTTGTGGCACCTTAGAGACTAATCAATTTATTTGAGCATGAGCTTTCGTGAGCTACAGCTGTAGCTCACAAAAGCTCATGCTCAAATAAATTGGTTAGTCTCTAAGGTGCCACAAGAAACAACTCTGACATCATAATCAAAAAGGCTGACAAAGGAGGTGCTGTCGTCATCATGAATAGGTCGGAATATGAACAAGAAGCTGCTCGGCAGCTCTCCAACAACACTTTCTACAAGCCATTACCCTCTGATCCCACTGAGAGTTACCAAAAGAAACTACACCAGCTGCTCAAGAAACTCCCTGAAAAAGCACAAGAACAAATACGCACAGACACACCCCTAGAACCCCGAGCAGGGGTATTCTATCTGCTACCCAAGATCCATAAACCTGGAAATCCTGGATGCTCCATCATCTCAGGCATTGGCATCTTGACAGCAGGATTGTCTGGTTACGTAGACTCCCTCCTCAGGCCCTATGCTACCAGCACTCCTAGCTATCTTTGATACACCACTGACTTCCTGAGGAAACTACAATCCATCGTGATCTTCCTGAAAACACCATCCTAGCCACTACGGATGTAGAATCCCGCTACACCAACATTCCACACAAAGATGGACTACAAGCCGTCAGGAACAGTATCCCTGATAATGTCATGGCAAACCTGGTGGCTGAACTTTGTGACTTTGTCCTCACCCATAACTATTTCACATTTGGGGACAATGTATACCTTCAAATCAGCAGCACTGCTTTGGGTACCTGCAAGGCCCCACAGTATGCCAACATTTTTATGGCTGACTTAGAACAACGTTTCCTCAGTTCTCGTCCCCTAATGCCCCTACTCTACTTGCGCTACATTGATGAGATCATCATCTGGACCCATGGAAAAGAAGCCCTTGAGGAATTCCACCATGATTTCAACAATTTCCATCCCATCAACCAGTCCACATAAGACATCCACTTCCTGGACACTACAGTGCTAATAAGCGATTGTCACATAACCACCACCCTATACCAGAAACCTAATGACGGCTATACTTACCTACTTGCCTCCAACTTTCATCCAGACCACACCACACGATCCATCGTCTACAGCCAAACTCTAAGATACAACCGCATTTGCTCCAACCCCTCGGACAAACTCCTACTAGATCTCTACAAAGTGTTCTTACAACTACAATACCCACCTGCTGAAGTGAAGAAACAGACTGACAGAGCCAGAAGAGTAACCAGAAGTCACTTACTACAGGACAGGCCCAACAAAAAGTAACAGAACGCCACTAGCTGTCACCGTCAGCCCCCAACGAAAACCTCTCCAGCACATCAAGGATCTACAACCTATCCTGAAGGACGACTCATCACTCTCACAGATCTTGGGAGACAGGCCAGTCTCTGCTTACAGACAGCCCCCCAACCTGAAGCAAATACTCACCAGCAACCACACAACAAAAACATGAACCCAGGAACCTATCCTTGCAACAAAGCCTGTTGCCAACTGTGTCCACATATCTATTCAGGGGACACCATCATAGGGCCTAATCACATCAGCCACACTGTCAGAGGCTCGTTCACCTGCACATCTACCAATGGTGACATATGCCATCATGTGCCAGCAATGCCCCTCTGCCACGTACATTGGCCAAACCGGACAGTGTTGCTATTGAATAAATGGACAAATAATAAATGGACAAATCACAAGTCAAGAATTATAACATTCAAAAACCAGTCGGAGAACACTTCAATCTCTCTGGTCACTCATTTGCAGAGCTAGAAGTCACAATATTACAAAAAAAAAAACTTCAGAAACAGACTCCAACAAGAGACTGCTGAACTGGAATTCATTTGCAAACTGGACACCATTAAATTAGGCTTGAATAAAGACAGGGAGCGGATGTGTCATTACACAAAGTAAAACCATTTCCCCATGTTTATTTCCCCCCCCCCCGCCCCCTCCACCGTTCCTCACACATTCTTGTCAACTGCTGGAAATGGCCCATCTTGATTATCACTACAAAAGGCTTTTTTCTCTCCTGCTGGTAATAGCTCACCTTAACTGATCACTTTCGTTATAGTGTGTATGCTGACGACTACTATTTCATGTTGTCTGTGTATATAAAATCTTCCTACTATATTTTCCACTGCATGCATCTGATGAAGTGGGCTGTAGCCCACAAAAGCTTATGCTCAAATAAATTTGTTAGTCTCTAAGGTGCCACAAGTACTGTTCTTTTTGCGGATACAGACTAACACGGCTGCTACTCTGAAGCCTAAATAGGAATTTAGCAATAGCAACTGATAAGTATTTGTGAGAGGTATCTGAATAACAAAAAGTTATACTAGGATGATGGTTACATGACTGGACCTACAGTTTTAATACACACTTGATGTTACGTGACATTTGGCTTTAGGGAACTTTAGAATTTAGTGAACATGTATATCCAACGAGGAAGGCCATCAAATTGTTGCTGGCATTACTAACACTAGTCTTTGAGTAAAATGTCAGCAGTAAGTTAGAGTTGGCTGATGCTAGGATGCAATAGCAAGCAGCACTAGTTGATACATCTCCTAAATACAAGACTCCATTCTCAGCGAACCCATCAAATAATATATTAAACTCCAAAACCAAATGGGTGACAACAACAAATGATATACAATGTATCTTTATTCAGAGACCAGTTTGATGGCCAGGCTGACTATGAGTTCCTCTTCCACGTACCTATTCCAGAATAAGCTTTTGAGCTCACTGCTATTTGGTTGTTTCAGAAAAATTAATCCTCATCTGTCATCACTTATTTCTATTCTTAAATCTGCACTGGAAAATCCTCTCAGTGACCCTAATTTAATATTTCCAATTAAGATTTTACAGATTAAACAAACAGTTCACCAATATTCAGCTAAGTGGGAACAGAACAGCAAATCTCTATACTTACCTAATGCTCGTTTTACAATATACTGCTCTCAGATTAAGGAAAGTAAAACTTAAAACCTTACCAAACTTTATCATTAGCTATCCATCTTTAGAGGACATGAAGAGAAGTAAACAGTTGGAACCTAAGAAAAATTATCACTACAAAAGTTTTATAAATTAAAGTTCTTCTAGAGTTTTGTTTTATTTTCAAGGAAACAGAAGAGTTCAGTAGTTACTTACAAATTCTAATGGCTTTTCTATTACCAAAGGACCACATGATGTAGTCAGAGGTACATACTCTAAATTAAGTTAGAACCCTTGTACATGCCAATATCATAGCATCAATTTTGAAGCGCAAATCCCGGGTTTCTGTTCCAATTAAAATAATACAATGGCCCAATGTGATTCACCACTAACTTTATAAGACCATAAAATGTTTGTTAAATATAAGACTGTTAAATTCTGAAATGCCAATAAAAAAAACTAATAAACTCATGAAAGATACCTACTTTGTAGTAGTTTTTACAGATGTTTATATTTCATTCTTACGTTCACATCTCCCAGCAAAAAATAAATCCATACCCCAAATCAGAGTTTTTACCCCAATAAGGGAAAACATCCAGAGACTCCATGAAATCTACTAGGGACTTTACTAATGCTATTGACTTTATAAGGAAGGCATTCAGATATTATTGTGATGGATAGTACTATACAACCCTAAAAGACAAGAGCTTTTAAAAATTTTACTCAGTAGTCATATAAATCCCATTTTCTTAGGTGACAGAAGCCTAAGTTTCATTGACAGTCAGACTTTAGCTCAAAGTGCCTGAGTCACTTAAGAAAAAAGGGATTTAGTACCTTTTGAAAATTTTATTAAGTTTTCTTTCACTCAGTATTAAGTATTCCAAAGATACAGTTGCTTGTTCTAAGAGGAAATAAGTCACATGGAAGATAAAGTAAGTTCCAACACTAAAAAACAAGATACCGTATCATTAGGATAGTCTTTGAATTCCATAGACTGGATTGCACGTAAGATAAACACAGTAACTGAGCAATGTTCAAATATTGTTTCAGTGTACTGACCTCAGCTTTACCCCTTCTGGACAGTAAATTTAAGTGCAAAACTATAAAACATGGGTGGCTTAGGTTGAACCTGGCATAACAGTCAGTCTGTCAAAAAGCCCAAAACTATAAGAGCTTGAAGGCTAAATAATCTTAGAAGAAACAACACATGCTAAACAGCTGTGAGAGTTGATTTCTCTTGTATCAAAGCAGCATTTTGTTTCAATGGAGTGGCACCTTTTAGTCACATTAGTTTTCCTGCTACATTTAACTTTTGTTCTTTGTTGCATCACTAGCAATTATGTCACAGGGAGGAGGCCTGATGTAATCTCTCTGCCCTTGTCACGTTTGAGTATGCTAGCACAAAGAAATGATGTCCAAGACCCAGCTGTAGTCTAAGAGCCAAATACGGTCCTTGACCCAGGCATGGAACTCTCAGTAACCTCAGTCCATTGTTACAGATCGAGGGATGTATGTGGCTGTTGAAGTACAAACACTGGATTACTCTAAAAGCAAAGAGCTTCTGAATTTGATATGCTCCTACTAAAGCTGATATGACTGAATATCCATAGAGTATGTAACAAAACCTTCCAAATCTGAAAAATTCTACAACTTTGCACTACTGAGTAGTTTACAAAATGTGTTTTTTTACGGGTTTCATTAATTCTAGTATCAATAGAAAGATTAATGGATGTTGAAAGTTTAATTAAAAAAAACATACCACACATTGCTTGAAAGAGTAACCAAACTGTTAGCGGATGAAAATCAACATGTGAAACTGATCAGTCTGATGTCGGTGCCCAACGTAAAACAAAACTACATCCATGGTGAAAAAAGTTGCATTTAAAAAAAAAAAAATCACTTTTTCTACTCTGTTAAAAGCTTCATGAGGATTTAATTTAGATTTAGTGTGACAGTCATGTTAAATGAATTGACATTTGAGGAAATATTTGATGGAAGATACTACTGCAGTAGGGCTCAAATCTGCAAGGTACTGGGTATCCTCAATGCTGAATCACAACTAGCGTTCAGGGCTCTTCGCACATTTCAGGAACAACCTCCAACTCAGGAGAGTGTTAAGTATATGCTTAACTTTTGAGCATGTGAGTAGTTCCAGTGAAGTCAATGGGATTACTCATGTGGTTAAAAAAGTATCTTCCTGAACTGGGTTCTGAATGAGCAATTCTCACTTAATATATCTAGGGTATCTAACATTAAACAATTGTTGCAGCTAAGATATTACATACACTCCATCCTGTGCATGGTGAGGCAAGGATTCTGCAATAGTACTGTTTTTCCACATGTGTTCATATACTATTATAATGCACAAGTACAAGGGGGGGACTGTTTGGCAAATTCTTCAAGGAGGCAGTGGGGCTAAGAGTTGGGTCTACCATATTAGACATCTTGGTTCTATTCTCAGCTTGTGTAACCTCAGTATGGCAGGAGACCCCTTGCTCAGTAAGGCTTGTGGAGGTCACAAAATTATTAACACTGGTCCATAGAAGAAAAACCTGAATTTCATCTCCTGGGTCGCAACCCAGTACCTCTTCCCCTAAACCAATGGGTATTTTGACAGGGAAAGCAGCAACTGCTGCTGGCACTGTTTTACCTGTGTCCTAACTAGAGGTGCTCCATGTGTGCACAAGGGATGGAAGGGGGTGGGAAGAAGGGCACACAGCAGAATATGGACCCTGGACTTCAGAAAAAACAGACTGACTCCCTCAGTAAACTGGTGGGCAGGATCCCCTGGGAGAACAACATGAGGGGGAAAGGAGTCCAGGACAGCTGGCTGTATTTTAAAGAATCCTTATTGAGGTTACAGGAACAAAACATCCCGATGTGTAGAAAGAATAGTAAATATGGCAGGCGACCAGCTTGGCCTAACAGTGAAATCCTTGCTGAACTTAAACACAAAAAAGAAGCTTACAAGAAGTAGAAGATTAGACAAATAACCAGGGAGGAGTATAAAAATATTGGTCAGGCATGCAGGAGTGAAATCAGGAAGGCCAAATCACACCTGGAGTTGCAGCTATCAAGAGATGTTAACAGTAACAAGAAGGGTTTCCTCAGATATGTTAGCAACAAGAAGAAAGTCAAGGAAAGTGTGGGCCCTTTACTGAATGAGGGAGGCAACCTAGTGACAGAGGATGTAGAAAAAGCTCACGTATTCAATGCTTTTTTTGCCTCGGTCTTCACGAACAAGGTCAGCTCCCAGACTACTGCACTAGGCAGCACAGCATGGGGAGGAGGTGACCAGCCCTCTGTGGAGAGAGAAGTGGTTCGGGACTATTTAGAAAAGCTGGACGAGCCCAAGTCCATAGGGCCAGATGCGCTGCATCCGAGAGTGCTAAAGGAGCTGGCGGATGTGATTGCAGAGCCATTGGCCATTATCTTTGAAAACTCATGGTGATCGGGGGAGGTCCCAGATGACTGGAAAAAGGCTAATGTAGTACCCATCTTTAAAAAAGGGAAGGTGGAGGATCCGGGGTACTACAGGCCAGTCAGCCTCACCTCAGTCCCTGGAAAAATCATGGAGCAGGTCCTCAAGGAATCAGTTCTGAAGCACTTAAAGGAGAGGAAAGTGATCAGGAACAGTCAGCATGGATTCACCAAGGGCAAGTCATGCCTGACTAATCTAATTGCCTTCTATGAAGAGATAACTGGTTCTGTGGATGAGAGGAAAGCAGTGGCTGCTCCGGGCCAATGGAGGTTGTGGAAAGTGGCGCGGGCCGAGGGACGTGCTGGCCACCCTTCCCGCAGACCCATTGGCCTGGGGTCACAGACCGCGGCCAGTGGGAGCCGTGATTGCGTCCGCAGGTTTGGCCAGTCGGTAAACAAACCGGCCCGGCGTGCCAGGGGCTCTCTCTGAACAAGTGGTGGACCACAGTTGAGAACCACTATGCAACCTTAATATAGGTTTTGCTGATGCTTCCAGTACTGAGATAGATATCTGTGTATTAGTTAGCATGCATGCCAGTTTAGCTGGAAAAAAAAATTATATATCTCACACACACCCTAAACATGAATCCATTTTATGTTCCCACAAATATGCATCTACAACGTAATTGCTAGACCTTAGTAACTATCCTCTTAATATTCAATTGCATTTCTCCCCCACCAAATATCATATTACAATTCAACGCTCCATTTGTTATCACATAGGCTATCATCTATCAGAGAATAACTTGTAAAGTCAATTACATTGTTTCCCAACAGACAGTGAGGAAGTATCAAATGTGTACCAGTTGCAGGATCTGCAGTGAAGGGCAGCAAGGCACAGTTTATCACACCCTTCTAGAACAATTAAGTTGTATTCTCTGTGGACCACGAGCTTGGAGATGAACACCATAGGACTCTCCAAGCATTAGGCTCTACAATTACCTAGAGCATGAATTCCTAGGAATTTGAGTGTATTTTAGAAATAGTGCTAGCAGAATAGGAAAGGCTGCAGATATACTAGCCACAGTGACTTGAAAAGCTACCATACAAGATCAGACTCAACTCAGCCCCCATGGAGGAATTTAATGAATGCGCCCGGACTGTTTCTTGTGTGTTCCTCATGCCTAGTTCCCCCGAGTACCTCTTTTAGTCCATCTTCCTCTGAAATGCATAAATTAAGTATTGGCTGATAGGTCCCAAAATCCCAATGACAGTCCCACTGTCTGATTTCAGTGGTGACCCATCTCCTTTTAAGCTACAGCAGCAATATTGGATACAACATGAAAAATCACGAATTAGGGACACCCAAGAGTCATGAGATTTGCTTAAAAGCCGTGAGGTTTTAATACTTTTGCATTGTTTTGTTTGCCCTCTGGTTTGAATATTTCAGGCGCATTTGCCTCATGTTTTCAGACTTCTCTCTGCAACCATGCAGCCTCCTTAAAATGGAAGCTGCTGGAATAGAGAGATTGCATAAGAATCTCTGCTTTCATTTAAAAAAAAAAAAAATCTGGCCACTGGAATATTCTACTTCACTAATGCATGGATGTGCTCACGTACTACAGGCTTTACTGTTTGAGAGATTTAGTGGAAGCAAAATATTCATAACAGACAATGTAAACAAATGTTACTGTCCTAATTTTATATCTGTTTTCTAATCCACCCCATGAAACCAGTTAACTTCTGTAAAAACCAACATGCTGAATTAGTATAAATGCCTGAGGCAGAACAGAACTGAGACACTTTCTGGCTTTATACCCATAGCTGAGGATGTTACTTCACCGCTGAAAATTTCCACTAATGACAGTTTCAAATCTACTTTTCCACATCTCTTCTGCAATTTCAGATTCTTGTCCTTTTATATAAAAAGAAAGGACATCAGTTATTCAGGTCACAGTGCCAAACACTGAAATTAGAACAGATTACATTTGCCCAGTTCCATAAGGAAGACTGCAGTGGGTGGAAGAAGATTGTGAGGACATGTGCCAGTGTAGACTCTGCTACCGCATAAGAATTTATTACACTGAAATGTAAGAGGCATTCATTACTGTGTTGAACTCCCATTAATATAATGAAAAATATAGCTTAGAGATCAACAGTTAACAGACTAGGTACAAAATATACTTTCCACAACAAAAATTTTTGTTGGTTACAGTTATGGGCCCCAATCCTTTAAAGATGCATGTATGAGCTTCATTTTACATGTTAGTAGTCCCATTGACAGGGTCCGCGCCCTGGTTGCTATACCATTAAATACATACATCTATCAAAAAAAAATTGCAAACAAGGGAAACCACAAGGTAAGGTTATGTACACTGTTTTCTCATCAACCTGATCACCCACTTCAAAAAAAAAAAAAAAATCACTAAAACTGCAGTATTCTCAATGATCTCTCCCTAGTTTATCTGAACTCTGCCCAGACTATCCCAGTTTTGCATTTTAGAGTTGAATACAAAATGCCCATTTTCACCAAAGGTAGTCATCCCTTTGATTTCAATGGGGGCTGGGTGGGGAAAAGCCGTTGTAAGTTTAACATTATAAATCTGCACATTGAATATATTTTTGAATATGCATGCAGCATAGTGTTTGATGGTTCATATCATGAATAGGTCCTCTTATAATGCAAAGGACAATTTGTAATGATCATAAACAATACAACTTACTCCTACAGATCATATAATATTATCTCCAATGAAGTGTCTAATTAGGAGTTCATGACTTACTTTACTTAGTAGAAAATTGTAATTTGCATTTTCTTAGTTTCTACAGTTATGACTCCTAAGCGATTAGATAGTTTTTAACTATTAGGGAATATGATTTTGCAGATAGCGTGTGGATGGCTAAACTTTATAAAGCCTGTATGAATAAGTGTTTATGCATGATTCTGACAGAAAGCTATGTAATGAGTGTATAAGATTCATTCACAGTTTGCAATTATTGTGAGCATTTAGATAGGAATTGTTTGGATGACAGTTACTGAGAGTGTTGCTGTTTAACAGTTGTCTTTTGTTTGACTAAAGTTTAGCAAACTTCCCTTTTTCTTTTGGAGTTTCCATTGTTTTTTCTGGTAAATCTGATTTACAATGAGATTAGGCTTCCACCCACAGCTTTATGCAAACTGTTCTCCGCACTAGCGGCTAAAGGTTGGCTCCACTTAAAAGTTTTACCTGCAGGCCAGGGCATGCAAAGATTTTCCCCTGAGCAAACTGGGGACCAGATCCAGCAAAACAATCAGTCCAGCTCTCTCCCAACTGGAGAGTCTGCAACTCTGACTACTCAACTAGTCTGACTGCACAGTTTACTCCTTGGCTCACAAACAGCCCTAGCTCCCAGCTCCAGCTCCCAAACCACTTTTCCCATGGCTCTCAGCTAAAGTCCCCAGCAGGTGAGCCCTGTTCCGTTGCATCCTAGTACTTCTACCAAGTGCCAAACAAGCTTGCATACCAGAACTTGACTACCCCTTTCCATAGCTGATTCAGCTCTTCTTGGCCGCTACAGATAACTCTTTGTATAGTGGCCCAGATCTGCAAGGGAACTTCGGAGAAGGATTCCCTCATAACCTTTAGCTTAGTGGTTATGGTATTCACCTGAGGGATGTGGGAGGCTCTGGTTCAATTCCCCCTTCTGCTTGACAAAAAGGATTTGATCAGGTGTTTTGATACCCAGGATTGTAAGGCACCTCCCTACCACCAGCCTTGATTGTGCCTGCTGAGGGTCCGTCAACCCCACCAGCCACTGGCAACAAATAAGCACTCCCTTCTAGATCTCCCAGGCCCCATCGTCACTTTACAGGTTAATAATAGGAACACAGAATGCTCAGAGGGTGCAAGCATTGGGCTCCTGTAGTGTCCACCCCAATCCACTGGAGACTCACTAATCACTGATTCGCTGCTTCCAAAGAAACAGTACACCCCCATTTACCAGTTCCACCTCAGGTCACCTCGCGACTTAACACACAGCACTTAGATATGTTTATAGTGAAATCAAGTACAACAAACTATAGAGATTTAAATAGTAGCAAGTAGAAATATTGGAAACAAATAAATAGTTGCATATTAAACCAAATTATTACATGCATTCTAAAGCATGGATTTAATGAGATACTAGTATAATGTAGAATATTGCTCACCCAAAACCCTTGCAGGGTTTTACAGACAAAAAAAGTATGCGGTCAGCTTGCCCTGCACATAAAAGGATTCAGTGTTTCTTACCCCACCTCCCCTGGAAAAATATACCAGTCCCATCCTTTGCCTTTATTTAGAAAGAAGGCCCACCCATCCACTGTTTGTTTCATCTTGTAGATTTCCTCTTCTAGATTGTGGAATCTCTTATCTTGCCTCTGGCTCAGTATGCAAAGAGGCAGAGAATACACAATATACACATGGCCAGACAGGGAGATAGCTGTCTTGCATCTTGCCTGAAAGGAATGTTTGAGGTATGTCACCTCCTGGTTACCTGCCTTAATTACCAGTACTTAAGAACATAATTTTTAGTATGGATACAGAACTCCTTAAATATTACCCATACCTATATTTCTTAATGATTATGACATCCAGCAGGCTACTGACTGTCAGAGATTTCACACACTACTCTTTGGTGAACTATTACGCATATCTCTGAGCCAGGGTCTCTCTTTAAAACCTTATGTACCCCCTGTGCCCTCTGCCAATTGCCACCAAAAGGTTCCTGGATTACACAGGGGTCCTTCACATGACAGGTGACTGCCATTTAGGTGCCTATGTCCTTTTGTGGATTCAGGCCAGTGCTCCCCATGACCAACCTAGCTCTGCTGCCCCAATTCCTAACTGTTCCAAAATGGACTCAAGTGCTTAGAACTTTAAATATTAAATTGCTCATTCATGAAAAGTTTAATTAGATCATTAAAACTCAGTAGGAAGAGTGCTATTTTGAGGTTTTTTAATTTCAGCTTTATGGCTTGCATACCTTTGCTACAGCACTAAGCAGTTGGCAAGTATTTTTTTTTCTTATCGTCAGTTTGGAAAGAAAGCCTACTATATACCTGAATACGTGAAAGAGCGTGAAATCTGAGTTCTGGAACATCTGAAGGATCTTAGCATTGTCCAGCATAATTGCAGGCTGCAGTGGCACTACCCAAATGACACTCAATAGGAGAAATGAATTATGAGAGAACAAAAAAATTCTTCTCTACCCCTACCTACTTAAAGCATTTGCTATAGCCGTAATAGCAAAGAACAGAACATTGATCATATCAATGAGATGCTGGGCAAGCCAGACCTCCTTGATATTTAGATGAGACTTATGTCCAAGTCTGGGGAAAAAAGCCTGTCCACATAGACACATGTTCATGTAACTGAACTTATTTCTGCATTTAAGTCAGGCAATAGTCAGATATTTAAACATGGACCCTTTTATGGTAACTGCATGCAAGATATAGGGGTGTTCAATTACACAGAGGTTGAGGGGTTGATCTTTGACTTCTTTTTAAAAAGTAATTGGTTTCTCAGAACAAAAGGGTCCATGTCTGGTATTATGCCTCTGCCCACATTGTGGCTTTACAGAAGTGTCGAAAAACTTGATTCGCTCACCCAATTGTGCAATGACATTCCATGAGGAAAATTCCTTCCTGATCCCTGCGAGTGATCAACTTGACATGAAGTATTACTATTAGCAGCTTTTGTAGTTTTTACCCTAATGTTAACTGCCATTGCTGCTAATCTCCACAATATCCTGTGACAGGAATCACCACAAATATATAGTCCACACATAATGTGAGTTCAGTCTTTCAAATAGCAGATAGTACTTTACTGGGCTACAAAGTCCTCAGCTGAGCATTCTCTATAGGTTCTTGTATAGAATTCACCATTTTAGTCAGTACCTGAGTAACATCTACTGCTAGCTAACCAATAGAGTTAATATTCCAATTTAAAGACTTAGACTTCAATGAAGAGCTTTAGGCGGCAGCAGTTACAGTTCGTATCCTCCCTTTCTGTCTGTATCATGCCTAAACTAGTTAACCTACAGTTTAGGTGTTTTACACCTTAAGAGACAAATTATGTGCTTCATAGAGCAATGCAGCCCCACTGACATCAAAATACACAGGCAGAATGGAGTATGAAACACCCAGATTTTGAAAGAGAGAACATGGAACCAGTTGTTACAGGCATACAGATGTTTTGACAGGGATTGGAGAAGTAGGTTTTGGCAGCTGGGGAGAAGGGAAAGAGTTAACACTTCCCCCCCTTCTTCAGCCACGCAACATCCCCTCCCTCTTCTCCATCTTTCTTGGGATTTTACTCTGTGTGGAAGGCTGGTTTGTGGATGTATATACAGGGGGGCTGACAGAAGCCTCATGTAACCTGCAGGGATTACAAGAACTGGGATAAAACATGGATTTTTGTAAGACTAAATGGAACAGACAGTCTTCCCGTAACTGAAGATGTGACACTTGGGCTCAAGTCCTACATTTAAAGAATCTCTGTATGTAAATATATTTTTCAAACTGTCTTTTCAATGTTGTTTGAGACTTCCATCCCAAGTTCTGAACCATACATTTGTGGCTTCAGAGTGAGGAAACAAAGCAGGAACTTCTGGTCATGAGCACAGTACAGAATTGCTCTTGTAAAGCCATATGACCTTTATTATCTTTCTGCAATGACAATGCAGTCAAAAGGTATCAAATGGATTAATGAAGTCTTAGACGACCTGAAAAGCAAATCTGAACCTGAGCATTGGCTGAAGAGAAAATAGAAAGAACAAATTATATTATAAGAAATATAGTAACTTCTCACTCACCACAAAACCTCTGGCAATGTTAGCTCAGCTATACAGTAAGGGTAGTTACAATTCCCAAACTGATTTGTTTCTTTGCATATATTTTTGTCCCATGATGTATCCAACATCTGTCCTAATTCTATCAAATATATTTTATGTTCATTGGCACTAATGTTAAGATACAGGTCATATTTATTACAATTGGGGTAATTACATTCTTCCTACCTAAAATTCCCTCTGTAGTTTCAATTGTATAAGTTATTCTTCCCTTCCTGTCTTAAGTTTTTACATAGTATTACTGTGCGCTCTATTAAACAGCTGCCACAGTTCACTGCTGCAGTGGCTGGCTGAGAACAGTGTGTGATGCAACTCATGTATTAAATATGTGCTATATATACACAAAATAGAGCCTGCCCTATGCTGAACTAAGGAACCTATGAGATTTGTCTCCAACCAGTAGGACAGTACTCCCGCACAGCATTCTAAGACAGAGCTAATTTAGGAGTTTAACAGTCATATTCCATTTGCAATATGATCATGGCCTAAGTGGAGTCACTTAGTGCATATGGTGCATCAGCAACAAGGACTAACTGGGGTGCACTTTGCTCCTGTTTAGCAAAGCAGATTTGTGTTCCAAAAAACATCCCAACAGTGCTACCCTACTCTGCCTCACAGGATGCTTTTTTTTTACACAAAAAAAAAAGCATCTTGCAGTCTCTCTCATCCCTCTTCCTTACAGAGGGCTGGTCAGAATTTCTCAAAGCATTCAAAAAATTTTGGAAAGAGATGCTATATACAAATATGCTTTAGTCTATTTTGGGGTAGAGAAGACCCTAAATATTCAGAAGTGTTGTTCCCCTCCTACACCCATATCCAACCCTGATAGAGTATAAGTGGCTAACCACTCCCCTAGATTGCATCAGGTTGAGCCAAATAAGTAGGCTACCCAACTGCCATCATTATTACTTTGACTCTTGAGCCTTCCTCCACATAGCTGCATTCACAGAGCACATAGTATGAATGGCAGATGCTAGGAAGGGCTATCACTGAGATACAAGCTAGCCTTCCAGCTCAGCGTAGGCATCACTGACTACATTCTTACACACTCTGTGTGACAACACAAATCAAGTTTCTAACAAGGCAATCAAGGCAGCTGGCTTTAACCCCCAAGACATAATATTGTTGTCCTTGTAGCATCGCTGGAATCCGTCCAGAAGTGGAATGTAAAAGCTCAGTCTTTGCTTCCAAGCACAACTTCTGAAGTAGCCATAAAGTATATGCTAATAAAGATAGCCTCTGAATGCCTCTTAACACCATACTATTCACAAACATTCAATGTGAAAAAATTCCTCATTCTTGTACATTAATCTATCCTAAAACTTCCAACTGTTTTTTGTTTTTTAAAACCCTCAAGCACTTTCCCTCGGTGCTCTGACAGAAATGTGTTATATTAAAAGATCGTCACTAGCAATTAACAACTCTCCTTCCCTACCCACACTCTCCTCTACACCAATATATAGGGTGACCATACACCCTGCTTTGGTTGGGACAGTACCTTTTTTAAGCCCTGTCCTGGCAGTCCCGCCTTCCCCTCCCCTCCAAAAAGGAGGCATTTGTCCCATTTCCTCTGACTTGATCAGCTGGGCAAGACCAAACGGGACAAATGTCCACTTTTGTAAAAAAAGTGGGGTTCGGCACAGAGGAAAAAATACTGTTTTTTTTGGGGGTGGGGGGAAGCAGAGATGCCAGCCCCCGTGCATGGGCAGGGGAGGCAGAACTGGGAGGGAGACGCACAGGGTTCCAGTGATGGGCACGAGCATCGCACAGGGGTGCTCAGGTGAGCAACTGCGGGTGTCTCATTTTCTCTTTGGGAAATATGGTCACCCTATTAATATAGGAACACTGGGAGAAGTCTTGAGATCTGTCCATGTTGGAAAGTGGGTGGAAATTCATAAAATATTACAGGTCACTACGAACGAACAAACACACACAAACACCAAACACACAAAAGACAGAAAGGCTGGGTCACTCCAAACAAAAAGGTCTGATATGGTCCAGGGTAAACATGAGAATGGAACTAGAAATTCAGGACCCAAAATTGGTGAGTCAGAAATTAGGCCTAATTGGTGGGCAAAACAAGGAGTGAATGGGCTATTCCACCCATCACTCCCGCCTCGGGTCCTTAAAAAGGGAGAGATAGACCTCCGAGGATAAAACTGGCACCTATGGTATTGACTTCTGAGGGATTCCCTAGAGAAAGTTCCCTGCTTTGCCCCAGACACTTTGTCCTTCATTGGTAAGCCTCAAATCAAGACATCCAGAGCAGCTCACTGAGGATAGTGGACCATAATCACTGGACCAGTGAGGACCACAGGATACATGAGCTCCTGCTTTGCCTTTCATTGCCCTGTGTGTGCCTTTCCATTCCCTCCCTTCCATCTTCCTCCTGTCCTCTGTTGGCTTTTCACCTAGCCTGAAACCAGCTGCACTGCACAGCACCAGTATCATGGGAGGAGACGTCCCATCCAGCTCTGCCTATCCTGAGATGGTCCAGTGAAGGAGAGGGACCTGACCCGACCAGGAGTTGTCATCCTAGACTGGCAAAGCAAGCCAGGGTCTGGAGCAACAGCGGTCGTGGCCGACCTGCCAGCTCAGAGCATCCATATGTAACTGACCAGCTGCCTTGAATCCTAAGAGCAAAAGCCACATTTCCCTTACCTTATGCTATCCTCTCAGTCTTCTCCCTGTTTGTGTCAGTTTTGTTAAAAATAGGAAGAGTAGCCACCATTCAAAGTGATCAACTTGAAATGGAACAGGATTAACCCTTTCTTCTCCATGACAAAGGATTACTTGACAAAATAAGAGACTAACGCTTATCTTCTCTGAAAAAGAGACTATGATAAATTTTGATTGTTTTGCATTAAAAAAATCAAATTTCAGAATAAAATAATAATTAAAAAAAACTTTGGCCTTATTTTTCCAGTGTCTTTACCATCAGACTGAGCAGGCCAAGATCTGTACTCAAAACTTCAAAAATAGTGTTGTACAGTGACAGGGTCATCTTAACACCTTTGATTCTCTTTACTCATGTATTCCATTGAAATGAACACAATATTTCTCTATATCTTTCAATTTCATCTGCAAGTAGAAGGACCACAACTGCATGGCAAGGCAGTATTTATTATCTCGATTTTCCAGCTGGGAAAAAGTGGTAATTCTTCAACAACAGAAGTCCAATGAGAAACTGTAGAACTGGAATTAATTTGCAAACTGGACACCATCAAATTAGGCCTGAATGAAGACTGGGAGTGGATGGGTCACTACAAAAACTAAAAACTAATTTCCCTCTACTGTTACTCACACCTTCTTGTCAACTGTTTGAAACAGGCCACCCTGATTACCACTACAAAAATGAGTTTTCCTCCTGTTGATAATAGTCCACTTCCACTTTAATTGACTTGTCTCGTTAGAACTGACCGTCCACTTGGTAAGGCAACTCCCATCTTTTCATGAACTCTGTGTGTGTGTATATATGTAAAGATATATATATCTGCCTACTGTATTTTCCACTCCATGCATCTGATGAAGTGGGTTTTAGCCCACTAAAGCTTATGCCCAAATAAACAGTGGCACCTTAGAGACTAACCAAATACTCCTCGTTTTTTCAAAAGAATCAGAGTCACATGTGCAAGAGAACTACTCCAGTGTTCATTTATAATGTCCTCTTAAAACAGATTTTCCTTAGGGGAAATTAGACTTAGGAGTCCAGGACAAACATTGCTAACCACTCACTGATAATTTTTCTAAAGTATGTTTTGAAAAAGTGCTGTTATAAAGTTACAAGCAGAAAAAGGTTAATTGACTATCAATAACAAATGTATTCCTCTAAAAATATTTAGCACTGCAAAATGCCATCTGCATTAGGGACAAAAAATTACCGTCACTACAGTGTCCAATTCCCATCAAGTAGAAAATGTGTTCACTATCACTGGAACTTTTGCTGCTTTGTCTTCTTCTCCATTGGAATTATACGACATTTAAGAGAAAAAGGGTATAGCAGCTAAGCCACATGAGGGTTTTTTTGTTTGTTTGTTAACACAACCCTGAACGCCTTCAGTCGATTTCAACTGAAGTCTTTACATTAGGCTGTTTTACTATTCAACTACCAATTCATTAGATAGGAAGCAAAAGTGTTTGGATAAGAGCAATTACCTGGAACAAGTTATCGAGAGAGAGTGCGAGCACGTGCACGCACACGCACACACTGAAAAATTGACGGCATGTCTGTTAAACCAGACCTCAGATGTCTTCAAAGCCACAGGACATATTAACAGGTTTCAGAGTAACAGCCGTGTTAGTCTGTATTCGCAAAAAGAAAAGGAGAACTTGTGGCACCTTAGAGACTAACCAATTTATTTGAGCATGAGCTTTCGTGAGCGGCATCCGATGAAGTGAGCTGTGGCTCACAAAAGCTCATGCTCAAATAAATTGGTTAGTCTCTAAGGTGCCACAAGTCCTCCTGTTCTTTTTTAGGACATATTAACTGAGCTAATTTTAAAAAAGGTACCAAAATATGGTTTCCGCATACAGTCGTTCATATTTTTCCTCTGGGTATTCTTTACTTTCAGTATAGGAACTCTTGAGCCAACAGTAATTTTTCCTAGATAGGACAAATTAAGTGCAACCACTGCAGCACCAGAAAGAATCAAGTATGGTGAAAGTGATAGGGTCATCAGTAAGTCTGGACTGATCACTCCTGATACTTCTGTGAAGGAGGTGCACTTAGTCCTTTGGACGTCCTTGGGGAGGGAATCTACAGCATTTCAAAGCACACCTCAATTTTTTCTTTACTGGAAGTTCCTTGTTCTTTCCATGAAATCTGCATCTCCACCCTCAACATTCCCGGATAGCCAAAGAATCCTAGAGAAAAAAAGGCAATATAGAGAACAGTGATTCCAAATCCCTGTTGATTAGAAGCCTAATGTGGAGGAGAAAAACTAAATTCTTTTAGACTGAAAACAGAAGTTGATACAAACACTGTAAAAAGTGTATTCAAATAGCAATATAAGCATGTAGAATATGTAGGATGTATGCATTAAGTGTTTAGTTATAAAGCTTGAGCTCTAAACAATAATAAAACTAAAAAAAAATTAAATGGAAAAATGGCTCCAAGCAGAATGACTTTGTTTGTAACCAGAAATGCAAGTTGTTACTACATGTCTTCCACAAAATTCTTTCCCACTCACATGGACAATTCTTTTGTATATTCTCTACATACAGTGCAAAGGAGATCTGTAATGCAGATCAGAGATTTTCAAGTTAAATCAAATGCTAAGAACTAAATTCTCATTTTGTTCCAACCCTACTGACCTGTAGGAGTTATGTGGACGTACTAAAAAGTAGAAGACTTTGCTGTTTCTCAAGATAGACAGTCAGTACATTTGAAATATTTCTTTCATCTTAAGATATTTGTTGTAGTTATAATTTCCTATCTTAAAGAGAGGAATTTCTCTCAGACTAGTTGAATCTATTATAAATGGAAAAATGTTGTCATATGACCAGTGTCCAGTTTTTGATTTTTTTTTTAAAAACTGTATTTCAAATTTTAGAGCTATACTAGGTACCCACCTAACTGCCAGGCACAACCTCCCCATGTGACTGATGGAAGACTTATGCTCCAAACAAGGACTCGCATATGCTATTTGTATCTACATGCATTTTCTTAGATCCCAACCCTCTACACATATTACTGGGGGTAGTGCTCCCTACTCTGAGAAGACCTATTTGCTTCAGTGGCAATCAGTGTTTGCATGTTCAGACCCTAATGCTGCTCAGCACCCAGGAAATTATTGGTCTCTGAGGAGTACAAACTAGATTTATCTTATTGTCTTGTAAGACCACAGTTTGGAGGTGATGGAAAGTACAAAAACAATGCCCTTTGAAAGTTAATTTGTCCTTCTTGAAAGAAAAATATTAGACTTATACAATTAAGCATTTTTAAAGAATTTCTGCAATCAAAAGAAACTAGCTGTAGATTTGTGTTTGATATAATTTTCTACTTTAATAAAAGGTTGTTAGGACTTTAACAGTTCATTTTTTGTAAAGTTTCAATAAAACTGCTTACCCACTGAAACAGACTATTACAATAAAAAAATTGTGTGATCTTGTTGGGGGGGGGGGGGGGGGAAGAGTGTTGTCATGTGGAGAGAGCTTGTCATATTTCTCCGGGTTAATTAACAGTCATTCCCTACCCATTATCTTCTTTGTAGGGGCATGTGGGGGGCGGGGGGGAGGTACAACAGATTATCCATTTGAGCTTTGCGCATTCTCAGAATGAAGAGACACATATCAACACTATGTTTACCCAAATTATTAGTACTAGACTCCTACCCTCAGCAACAGGTACTAAAAGGCAGTGGTTTGTAATGTGCTCTATGGAGCAGAGCAGGAGATTGAAAGCAAGGACTCCTAGGCCAGGCCACTGACGTTCTGATGAGTCATATCATCTTGACCACAAAATGAACAAACTCGGGTGCCAAAATGAACAGCCCAAATCCATATTTAAGAACCTAAATAAATATCCCAAATTATAAAGGTGCTGAGCACGTACAACCCTCACCAGAGTTGATGGGAGTTAGAGATGCTCAGCCAATTGCCTTAACCTCCAGGACACACATTTTCAATGTGACCTTTAATTGTGAGTACCTAAAGCATGGAGACACCCAAAAATAGAGGAAACCTTACATATTTGGCCACTTGTTTAATCTGGAAAGTGTTTAACTAGGGTTATATTAAGTACCTCACAGGGATTTTGTTAGACTAAATTCATCAGTGTTTTTAAAGCACTTTAAGATGCTCAAATGAAGATTTATTAATAGGAATTAGGCAATTTTTGAAAGTCTTCCCTCCCCCTACCCCTTGCTATATGGTATTTTACCAAGTGGTATTTTAAATTGTCCCAGTGCCAAGATTATTATACATTACATGGTACATGCAATAGTAAACTGATAGAGCTTAATCATATATTACTCAAATTCCAGAGATTTTAGATTTTTATACATGTACAGTAGAACCTCAGAGTTACAAACACCTCGGGAATGGAGGTTGTTCATAACTCTGAACAAAATGTTATGGTGGTTCTTTCAAAAGTTTACAACTGAACATTGACTTAACACAGCTTTGAAACTTTATTTTGCATAAGAAAAATGCTACCTTCCCTTTTTTCTGTAGGTTACATTTAACAGTACTGTACTTTGCCTTTTTTGGGAGGGGGGGGGGGTCTCTGCTGCTGCCTGATTGCATACTTCTGGTTCAAAATGAGGTGCATGACTGAATGGTCAGTTCATAACTCTGGTGTTCATAACTGAGGTTCTACAAGGACAAAATAGTCTACAAAAAATTCTCAATGGGCTTCAGCAGCTCTAGCGATATACAAACTGCAGAAGTACTGCCAGAGTCAAGTGAGTGGGAATATTCTCAACACATGCAGAAACTCCCCTTTGAGGTAATATTTGTTATGAGTTTAAACTCTAGAGCACCAGGATACTCCTAAATTCCCTTTAAATTTACTATGATGCAAAAATTCTGCTGAGATTAAGTATACTCTACGCAATGGACCAGATTTTCACTTGAGGTAAATCATGATATCACCATTTAAGTCAATTGAGCTATGCCAGTTTACAACAGTTTAAGATGTGGCCCATTTTCTTTTAAAGAGGCCTCATGTATTTCTAATTGTAGGGTTTGACTGTCTAATTCAGTGCAGCTTGTAGTCTTGCTAACTGTAAACATTACAAAGCTATACACACAGTTTCAGTAAAAACAGGATATGGCAGCACACAGCAGGAGCACCATCGCTACATCTAGGCCAGTGGTTCAAAACTTATTTGAATCTGCCCCCCTTCTTTGGGTCCAGTAGTAGTTTACGTTCCACACACACACACTTCTGCCACACAAGTACTCATACAGATAAAAAATAAAACATGCAACTCTCACTGAATATTAAAAGCAGTTAGGCATTGATTCAAACGGACCCAATAATCCATTATAACTAGAGCAAAAGCAAAACTGGGATGATGCTTACAACTTAATGTGCACACCACATCCTAGCAAATGGATTCACGTACAGATGACAATGACTTTGTATATTGCTATATAAGCTTAACAGAAATCTGCCAAAATGCACAGTGCCATCTAGAGTCAAACGCACAGTGCATCTGGGGACCGGATATGTCTGGAGGAATCGGCTTTGCTAGTTCACTGCTTTGGGTAAAATGTGTGCAGTAATTTTTTTCCCCTAAAGCTTCTCAGGCCCCCCCAGAATACATTGCACACCCCCACAAGGGGGCCCTCCCCCAGTTTGAGAACCTCTGCTCTAGGCCTAGAGAATGGTCGCTTATCTGAAAGCAGTTGCAAGACAGTTCTTCCAAGCTCCTGGTTTATAGCAGCACTTCAATTTTATTTTGATAAAACTTTAAAATGTCATTGTTTAAACAGTGAAACATCTGTTTTATACAGGGAGACTGAAATCCCAAACCAGGACTTGAAACATTAGAACCTTACAAAAGGTTGACTTTGTCCCTTAAATCAAGTACTTTTTTAATCCCAGCTATTGAAACAAAGCCCTTAACTAGTGTAGAAGAAACAGTGATAAATGCCACAGCAGCAATACAGGGGAATGTTGGTAGCTGTGTTTCCCCTTAAGGCACATCTCTTACTAAGGTAATTTTAAATCTCTTTTTTCCCTCCAGTGCCCCAAACTGTTTGCCAGAGAATTTTAGCAAAGAAGATTCCTCACATACACTTCACAACTTTGCTCCTCATCCACTACAGCTTTATTGACACGAGCCCAAAAGCGCCTATTCAGCTAGTGATGAACTGGGAGCCGAAGTAGTAACATGAAAGATGCTCAAGCTAGCAGAGCTGCTGCTGAAGCTGAATTCACAATAGGAATGAGCAAACTGGTACCCATAAATCCCTCAGTACTGCCCTTGCCCTCCCCAAACATTCACTTATTTACAGAATGGAACCATAATCAAACCTTTAAAGTTCTGGAATGCTTGCTTATCTATTTTTTCATCTCCAGTTGCTGCTCAGACCAGAACTGGAAGATATAATGGGATATACATCCAGCCCAGATTGGAACAAGTGGTGCTAGAAATCTTGAGACAGCTCTACTTGTGCTAAAGCCTGTTTTTGTAGACTCAGCTGTTTTAGATAAACTTTCCAGATTAAAATGTCAAGACTCCAGATATTTAAATAAGGTCCATTCATCCCTAACTAAAAGTTAGGTAACTGCATTCACACTCGTGTTCTGACTCTGAATTTGTTGAGGGGGGTCACGTTGGAGGCTGGATTGCTGCCAGTATCTGAAGAAATAAAAAGAGAGAAGGAGCCTCATACAGCACTTCCAAGCACTGGGACCAATTTTAAAAAGGCATCAGAATTGAAACCAGGCCAGGGCCTACATTTCTGAGAGCTTTGGTTGGTCAGTATCCCCTACAGCTTTCACCTACAACAACCCATAGCCACCCTGAAAGTGGACTTGGGACTATACTGACCAGCAACTTTGTTCATTTTCTCCACCAGTTTCTGAAATTTACCCAGTCACCCAGGCCCAGATTTTTAAAGATATTTAGGCATTGCAATGCCTGATGAGGAGCCTAAGTCTCATTTTCAAGTATATTTGGCACTTAAAAGCCTGAAGTGCCTAAATCACTTCTGAAAGATTTATGCTTCTAAATCATCTGGGCCCCCATTGACAAGCATCCAAACCCTCTTGCCAGATAAGACCCTCCCACACCCCCTTACTGACAAGTACCTCCAACCCACCCAGCTTCTAACTCTCCCCCGCTACCTCCATGTGCTCTGTCGGTTACTGATGTCTGCCTGAAGTCATGAACTTCTTACACCAGCGGTGCTCAAACGTCCCAAGGACCCCCATTTTGATTTGAAATTTGTCAGGGACCTCCAAACCCCCTGCTCAGCCCTAGACCCTGCCCCCGCTCCACTCCTTCCCCCAAAGCCACACCCCGCCCCACCTCTTTCCCCCCCCTTCCCTGAGTGTGCCCCATCCTGGCTTCTCCCCCTCTCTCCCATCACCCCCTGCACACTGGGGAACAGTGGTTCCCCGGCATGCAGGAGGTGCTGGGAGGGTGGGGTAGGAGTTGATCAGCGGGGCCTGCAGACCCCCCGGAGGTCTGCAGACCCCAGTTTGAGAAACTCTGTCTTGCCCCAAGCCTGCCCCAAAAATGCTAGCACTAGTTCTGCTCTCTTCCACGCACATCTCAGCATGACAGAAGGGGATTAGATCTTAGATTGAAAAATAAATGTTCAAATAGCCCTCCACCAAAGAGTCACATCATACATTTATTAAAGAAAGAGACTGTTTACATTTAAACAAAATTTGTATCACCTAGACATATCTGCCTAACTAAACCATCAACTGAGATATTTTCTTCTCCACCCTCTTCCTGGTGTGTGTTACAGCCACACTAGCCTTTCAATTGCATCTTTTAAAATGGCAGCTCGTCGGGGGCAGGGACATGGCCTTTTTGTGTTTTCTGTGACATGCCCAGCACACTTGTGTAAAGATATATTATAGTATCCACAATGGAAAGAGATGTGGGTTGGAAATAAAAATCAAAAAAGTCATTTTATTGAAGAGCTGCCATCTCTGGAGAGGAGAGAAGCATTTAGGCAGACAGATTGTGGAAAACAAATGGGAAAGGAAACCAGGACAAAACCCTACTCTTACAAAATAGGCCATGTTGTCTTGGATTTCCATACAAGAGAGACAGAGCTTGGTTTTCAGGTCTGGTCTGAAAGCCACACGACCTTCTCAAGGCAGGAAAATACGGAGTTAGTGAAGAGCTGTGTTGACAATGCCAGGATTCAAGTCTGTGTTTCATGGGCGCCTGGGTGAAAACTGGTGTTAAACATACTGATGGCTTCTCTAAGAGAGTTTGTGCATGGCAAGCTGGGGTGTAAATCTACAGCACACTAGCATGCCATGCACCAACTGTCCACGTGGCCCCTGCACTGAAAATTCCCTAGTGCACTTTGATCTACTCCACTTTGAAACTTGAGTGGGGGGACGTGCATTGTGGAACTGGCACACTAGTGAACTGCAGATTTACACCTCATCTTGCTGCACACTGAATGACCACATAAACAAGCCCTAAAATAGTCCCTCTGAACATTACCCTATGATTGCCTTACATGGCTATATTTCAGAATTATGAAAAAGGACACCAAGCTACTGCTACATGATGACATTTCTGCAGAGAAGAAATATGGTCCTATATTCTTCGTTGTATATTTGTTTTGTTGTTTTCCAGGCAGCCTATATTACTATGGAAAGTGCTGTTTAAAGTGTATTTGTTAGCATTTGATAGAGGCTGTCTATCAGAATTATCTATTTGGATAGTATTTCCTTCCCAATCTGTGCACTCTCTTAACCTGAGTCCAACAGCATATTCTTGCTACAAGTATTTACACTGCCTAGAAATACTGCTTTTGGTATTGCACAACAGCCTGTGTTTATCAAGCTAGCTAAGAGTGTCATGTGCTTCTCTAACGGATGGTCCACAGGGGATAAGAACCTATTACTACTAGCAGCTAATAGAGATTTACTTGAGCTAAAGGAGTGAAGGCCAGTGCTTTGGGTGCTCAGAAACCTGGATTCCATTTCTGAAAATGTGGGAAGAGGATTCTTACTGCAAAACATGGACATGAACGCCTATAGGTCTCAGAGAAGCTACCTCTGACAGGAGAGCATGCAACAGTGGCTACACATGCCACAGCTGTAGCGTATTTTTGATGAAAAGACCAGTGTCCAGATAAGCCTTGTATTATGAACAGGAGTTCTGTGTAGAAAGAGGTAACAATCTTCCTATTCCTCTGTGTAGCTGGAGCCTGTGACTGCCTTGTCCTGGGCTGCTTTGTTTCTGCCTTAAGAACCTGAAGACTGCCTCTAGAGTGTACAGGAAGTGCGGCATCTCTACACTTCCTGGAAGACTTTATAGCACAACTGCCACCTCTCATGGATGATCCACATCAAAGCATGAGAGAGGACTATTCCTACCATCATCACGTAGCATTCATCAGTACTGGCGAGGCCAGTACTGGCTATACTGAGATTACCCTTCTATGATGACCTGGGGTGGTGGGGAAGTCATATTTGGATTTACTGATATTCTGTACACTAGAAACAGAAGTCTAAAGACTACACTGAAGACTGATATTCTGTATCCTGCACCCAGGGGCTACCCTGAACATTTGTCAGTGTTCCCTTGAGATGACTACCAAATACTACCCTTCATGAAAAGTAGCATCTGATTATTCTTTTTGGTATAGTGGGGGTGTCAAGGTTCCTCCCCCACTCTGAACTCTAGGGTACAGATGTGGGGACCTGCATGAAAAACCTCCTAAGCTTATCTTTACCAGCTTAGGTCAAAACTTCCCCAAGGTACAAAATATTCCACCCGTTGTCCTTGGACTGGCCGCTACCACCACCAAACTAATACTGGTTACTGGGGAAGAGCTGTTTGGACGCGTCTTTCCCCCCAAAATACTTCCCAAAACCCTGCACCCCACTTCCTGGACAAGGTTTGGTAAAAAGACTCACCAATTTGCCTAGGTGACTACAGACCCAGACCCTTGGATCTTAAGAACAATGCACAATCCTCCCAACACTTGCACCCCCCCCTTTCCTGGGAAATGTTGGATAAAAAGCCTCACCAATTTGCATAGGTGACCACAAACCCAAACCCTTGGATCTGAGAACAATGAAAAAGCATTCAGTTTTTTACAAGAAGACTTTTAATAAAAAATAGAAGTAAATAGAAATAAAGAAATCCCCCCTGTAAAATCAGGATGGTAGATATCTTACAGGGTAATTAGATTCAAAAACATAGAGAACCCCTCTAGGCAAAACCTTAAGTTACAAAAAAGATACATAGACAGAAATAGTTATTCTATTCAGCACAGTTCTTTTCTCAGCCATTTAAAGAAATCATAATCTAACACATACCTAGCTAGATTACTTACTAAAAGTTCTAAGACTCCATTCCTGGTCTATCCCCGGCCAAGACGACTACAGACAGACACAGACCCTTTGTTTCTCTCCCTCCTCCCAGCTTTTGAAAGTATCTTGTCTCCTCATTGGTCATTTTGATCAGGTGCCAGCGAGGTTACCTTTAGCTTCTTAACCCTTTACAGGTGAGAGGAGCTTTCCCCTGGCCAGGAGGGATTTCAAAGGGGTTTACCCTTCCCTTTATATTTATGACAGGGGGATTACTTGGGGGAATCAAGTCTAGCCAGACTTCGGTAACTGGGAACGTGGTGACTGATGGTGTTACACCTCAGACTTTGAGGTATTATCAAGCTTCGAAGTTCAGTTCTCATTTTTTAGGATTCAGCTAATTGTCAAAAGAAATATACCATGTCCATTTGCTTCTCTTCCACCTTTAGTAAGAAGAAAATACAGACCTAGGGATTCCGCTACTCTTAACTGGAAGAGATCCCCTAAAAATAAATAAATAAAATCCAACCAGTTATTGGAGAGTCTTCGGTCTTTTTAAGGACATTTCTATACCACCAAAAGTGCTATGTACATGCAGTTATGCCAACAAAAAAGTGCTTTTGTCACTATAACTTACTTTGTTCAAGGAACAGGTAGAAACTGAGGCAATAACACCTCTTTTGCCAGTTAAATCTGTGCCTAAGCTAGGAGGATTTGCCATTAATTTATAGCTATACTAATAAACCTTTTCTAATGTAGACTGGACCTTGGATGCAGTTTCTCTGAAATCCATCAGTAAACTATTAACCAGTGCTATTTTTACCCTTTATCAGTTTGAAATCATTTCTCTTTTCACTGAAAGAGGTTTCCTGATAAATAAGCCTATCTTCTGTATGTAAACGGTGTGAAAGTTGGTGCTTGCAGACAGAATGACTCAGTGAGTGAGAGCCATCATATAAGAGGCATCACAATCAAGTTTGGTCCAGGGCTTGGAGTTCTAGCAGTCCCATAGGGAATAAGACAAGGATTTGGGTAAGTTATTTCAGGGTAAGATTAACTCAAATGACATTTGGGGATCTTTGCCTGTGGGTAGATGGATGTGTTGTAAGCACCTGTGTGATGCTGGTAGACCAGGTGCCAGCTCTTGCCAAGTCTGTAGGCGTCAGCTAAGCACTGATAAATTAGCTGGAAACCAGACCAGCTCATCTGTATGTTAGTATTGTTTGAGACAGATGTTAGATTTGTAAAAAATTGTTTAATGTTTAAACTCTTTAAAATGCTTGGAACTTCTGTATTCTATGCTATAAGATAATATGAAAGTTTTGCTTTATAATTGTAAAAATGCCTTCTTTGAACTTGTGAACCTAGGCAGGAAGAGTGGTTCCCCTGCCCATCTAGAAGGACTATCAAGACTAAATGGGCCACTGTAGGACAAAACTACCCCATCCACCCCTGAAGAAGATACATGCAGGAGCTCTCATCCCATCAGTTTGAACTCTTTAGGAAAGGTTTCAGAGTAACAGCCGTGTTAGTCTGTCTTTGCAAAAAGAAAAGGAGTACTTGTGGTACCTTAGAGACTAACCCATTTATTTGAGCATGAGCTTTCGTGAGCTACAGCTCACTTCATCGGATGCATACCGTGGAAACTGAAGAAGACATTATATACACACAGAGACCATGAAACAATACCTCCTCCCACGCCACTGTCCTGCTGGTAATAGCTTATCTAAAGTGATCATCAAGTTGGGCCATTTCCAGCACAATCCAGGTTCTCTCACCCTCCGCCCCCCCGCCCCCCCCCCCAAAAAACTCACTCTCCTGCTGGTAATAGCCCATCCAAAGTGACCACTCTCCCTACAATGTGCATGGTAATCGAGGTGGGCCATTTCCAGCACAAATCCAGGCTCTCTCACCCCCCCCCCCCCCGAAACACACACACACACACACACACTCACTCACTCACTCTCCTGCTGGCAATAGCTCATTTGGAGGAGGGTGAGAAAACCTGGATTTGTGCTGGAAATGGCCCAACTTGATGATCACTTTAGATAAGCTATTACCAGCAGGACAGTGGGGTGGGAGGAGGTATTGTTTCATGGTCTGTGTGTGTATATAATGTCTTCTGCAGTTTCCACGGTATGCATCCGATGAAGTGAGCTGTAGCTCACGAAAGCTCATGCTCAAATAAATTGGTTAGTCTCTAAGGTGCCACAAGTACTCCTTTTCTTTTTTCTTGAGGAAAGGCATATAAAGATGCTCACAAGAGGAAATGGTTCTCTTTGCTGTTTGGACAAGGGCTGCAACTAAGAAACAAAAGCAAAAATCCCCAGGTTCAACCTGGGTTACCCCTGAAAGACATTCAGTGGACACATTATTACATCTCTGTCACATTTGGCACCACAGACTGTAGCTTATTTGTGTTCCTATGTTGCCTGCTTTAAGCTGTAAATAACATTCCTTTTTGCTAGTTAATGAATTCTTAGTTTACTATAGGATTGGCAGCCAGCATCGTCTTGGGTGTGAGATCTAAGGTACAAATGGATCTGGGTAAGTGACTGGTCTCTTGGGACCGGGAACAACCTGACTATGGTGTGATTTTTGGTGCAAATGACCATTTACCACTAAGCCCACCTTGCCTCAGAGACAAGGTAGACTGGGGGGCCCAAGGGGATTGCGACTCCATGTGATCACTGCATTGGATTGGTGAAATCTAATTACAGAACATACCACCAATTTTGGGGTGTCTCATCTGCTTTTTGACAGTCTGCCCTGAGGTTGGCACTCTCAGACATGAACCACTCCAGACAGCATGACAACCTGAATCAGTGTAGTCCTGCACCTTGAAACACTGCCAGATTATAACGCAAGCTGCATGAGAGGCTGGGAGAGAATGCCTTTATGCTTAGGACTAGTGGTTGCTACACACTGATGGAGGTTCAGTGAATTCTCTCATCTACAGTGAAGAGCCCAGGATTATACACAGGTGGGTTACGAGGTATTTGCACACACTGCTTTGCAAGGGCTGAGGCAGTGTAAAAACTGCCTTGAACAGCAGGCAGAAATGGATCTCTCCTTCCAGCTTTCCTGTGTCACTACTGCTCAGGGGCTGAATGAGCAGGCATCAGGAAGGTTATGAACCATCTAAGATAGCCACTTGTTAGATATTAAGTAGCTGTGAGTAGGTTCTCTCATAGTTTAAAGGCCTTTGTGATTAAAACATGAACCTGAACCCTAGGTTTCATTCACTATTCTCCTACTGTAAAAAAAAAAGATGGTCATCCAATCAAGGAGCGGAAAGGATACCATGAGTTTTTGGTGACCAATCACACCAAGAAAAGTGAGCCTAGTCCACAATATTTGGCAAATACTTGTACCTTCAAGTATCTGAAGCCACAACAATCGAGACCTGTTTGAAGCCAGGCTTCACATTTGATCCTGTGCAAATTCACCTTGCAAGTTCACCTCTTCTGCAAGGGAAGAGTCAGTTCCTAGAGGCCCTTTCAGAATTTACCTCTCCATGCATTTCTAACTGAGCAACACCTCTGGCTTTCACCAGGTCATGGCTGCTCCCAGCGGGCTTCCCTACTGTAGATTTTAGCACAATCCACAGCTTCCTAGCCTTATTACTTAATTACTGTTAATTATAGCTCACACTAAGAACACTCCCCTACAAACATTCAAATTTACAAACACTGATGGAAAGACACTGACAGATGCCATGTGTGCCAAGAGGTAAATGAGTATGTGAACAAGAAGATATTCCTTTGAACAAAATAATCAGGGGAAGAAACAGCCATTGTGACACACAGACTCCCTTCCCTGTTGAACACACTATCTCCAAGAAAAGAAATTAATGCAGGAAGCCTAATGGTTGTATAATTAAGCCAGAAATAACTCAATTCTCTTTTCATGCTGTAGTTTTTGGTCTATTGTAGATTTCTGCCTTGGAGGAAAGAAATATTCAGATGCCCATTTGTAAAAAAGGGAGAAAAGCCATTCCACAACACAGACCCTCATGAGTCAAGTACTTGTACTGGGTTAGCAAAGAAGTATGTTAATGAAGCCCAAGGAGGCAAGTACCATTTGAGGTTATGGTGTCAACCATAATCAAGATGTTCCATGCTGAACAAATTAGATCACATGTGTTACTGACTAAAGAGCAAGCCCCACTTGGAGATAAAGGTGGTATTTCTGTTACCAAGGAGTCAAAGTATTTTGAATGTTAATTTTAAAAAAACGTTACAAACAAAAAGCAACTTCTACCCTGTGTATGGCCAAAAGCCCAGAGTCACATTTTTTTTAATTTTTTTGCCTGCTACTGAGCATCTGAGCCTTAAACTGTTTCAGCTGCAAGGAAGTGCTCAGGCCACATGGACTCAAATGACCTGCCAAGGTTGCAATCCCTACAGCAGAATCGTTAAGTTACTTCACAACAACACTACAGGGCTCACAACTAGTTTACTTGGAGTGGGATCCCACTTCATTTGTATTTGTTCATTTCAGTTTACAACGTGCGCCTATCCTTACTGTCCATGACTGAGGCTTCTCGGCACTACAGTAATACTTGTGGCACCTTAGAGACTAACTAATTTATTTATTTGAGCATAAGCTTTCGTGAGCTACAGCTCACTTCATCGGATGCATACTGTGGAAAGTACAGAAGGTCTTTTTATACACAAAAACCATGAAAAAATGGGTGTTTACCACTACAAAAAGTGTTTCTCTCCCCCCACCCCACTCTCCTGCTGGTAACAGCTTATCTAAAGTGATCACTCTCCTTACAACGTGTAGGATAATCAAGGTGGGCCATTTCCAGCACAAATCCAAGGTTTAACAAGAACGTCTGGCGGGGCGGGGGGGTAGGAAAAAACAAGGGGAAATAGGCTTGAATAGAGACTGGGAGTGGCTAAGTCATTATGCAAGGTAACCTAAGTTAATTGTATCCAATTTGCAAATGAATTCCAATTCAACAGTCTCTCGCTGGAGTCTGGTTTTGAAGTTTTTCTGTTGTAACATTACTTGCTACAGACATGAAAGTTGCAGTGTCCATTGGTCTGCACATCTGCAGTTGCTCTCATGTTCCAACCCAAGGACATAAGTAGCAGTGTGGAACGATGCCTCTTCAGTTCCTTCTCTGACTGTGAATCAGTTAAGATCCAAAGCAGAGGGGAAGGATGGGAGGTTTAGTTTGACGTCTTCCTCTGCAAACTCCAATGGAGCCAGCTGGAAGAGGAGGGTGCTGCAATTCTTGCATGGATTTGGTTTGCCTGTTATACAGATCAAATGCGGCCCAGTAAGGCCAGTACGAAGGAAAGATCAACCAGCAGGGAAATGGGGAGGGGGCAAGGTCTAGGGTACCAGCAGTCCCCTGGGTGGTCATAACCAGGAGGGGGGATGGCTCCAAGACCTCCTGTGGATTCTGTCCAGGCTTCTTTCCCTTGGGGGAGGGTGGGGGAGGCTTCTCTAGGTCAATGAATTCATCCTGTGAAAAGGTAAGCTCCTGTTCTACAGGTGGAGATCTGGAGGAAGAATGCTCCAATCTGTGGATGCACTAGGGGAGGATCTGTGCTCAAAAGTGGTTTCTGGCACTGAAATGTCTCTACAGACTTGGCCCAATAGAAGAGGGGATTGTGGCTAAGGCGGAGCAAAAATATCCTCTTAAGGTGCAAAGATTTCCATATTTACTGGAGTTTGGAGTCCCTGAGGTTGGGACAGACAGATCCAGGGCATTCATTGATCTGGTACTCAAAGGATCCCAGTTGAAGTGTGCTGGGACAGAGCTGGTACTATTGGATCCTTCTTCCTTTGTGCTTTTCCTCTTGGACAGAAGATCTGTGCAGACCTAATTCCTTAGGACCCATGTGTGAGGACTCATCTGACTTAGATTGAGATGAGGAGGGATCCTTTTTTCTTAAGAGGCAGACCTGGATGGGGATCAGTCCTTAAGCCTATGGCCATGCCCCCTACTCTTGAGAGAGTTTCCAGGGCTTAGCGGTTTTGGCCCCTATTCTGCAGCTCATGCTCAGAGGGGTGCTGCTTGCAGTTTGAGGCTGTTGTACATGGGGATCTCACTTGTGTGGATCCAACTGGGGGTTCATGGCCTTCTACGTGAGGTGATTCCACAGATGGAGGTCTCATTCCTCAGGGGTTGGAGAAGGGAAAGAGCAGCAGATGCTGCACTTGGTGGCTATGTGAGCCTCTCCAAGGCAGTAAAGGCAGCTCTGGTATTCACTGCTGATGGAGAAGGAGCGGGGGCAGGAGAAACAGTTTTTAAATCTTGGGACTCTATATGGAGAGGTGTAAAGCAGGGAGAACTAACTAATTAAACTAGCTATAAAACACACTGAAACACTTAAGTTTAGACTTACTTATAACTATTTACTATTTGTATTTAGATACTGAAAGTAGAGGAAGATCATAACAGACACTGTGAATTGTAGAGCAGGCCATGCAGTGGTAAGAAGGAACTGGAGAGGCATCAGTCTGCACCATCTTTTATGCACTCAGTTCAGAGCATGAGAAGAGCAGCTGCATATGCAGGGACCAATGGAGACTAAAATCCAGTCTCTGCACATGGAGCACATGCATATATCCACATGTGACATACAGGAACTAGTATTCTAAAAAGAGCATCAGTTTATTTTGGATTTGTTCGATCCCAAAAGTCAAAACAGATTTTTGGGTTGAAAATTCACCCAAAATAAAGTTTTGCATGAACTGCCATGAACAACACTTAGCTTCACACTAATCTGCACCTTTTTAGCAGGAAAATTCACAATAAAATTTTAGAACATGACAGAATTAAGATTAGTCACCATAAACAAATCAAGGTGATTGCTTCTCATAGGTGGAAAGGCAAAAATGCTCTCAAGAAACTTGTTACAGACAGTTCTGATAATTAGTCAAAAACCCCAATATTACAAGCTAGAAACGGTCTGTCCCTAAACAGAGGACTGCAACATTAAGAGTTTGTAGATTTATTCTCACATATCTTGACAGTATCCTCATTTGCACTTTGTGTGTGTATATATATACACACACACTCACTCTTCACCTATGGATTATTTCCCCTCTTACTTTCTACTGACAAAAATCATGTAAATTAGATTTGTTCAAGGTATTTCCATTCTCATGTACAAAACTTACGGTAAGTGTGCAGCAGAGAACGAATGAACATCAAGTCCTATCTTTGCCATTTATATCCTGCTTTGATTTAGAGAACTGTAGATAGTCTTATGGGCTCCTCTGTCACCATCTTTTTCCTATATCGCCTGTACATAATGACTAGAAATAGTCAATAAATCATCTTTGGGCTGGGTCCCAAAAGACATTTTATAAGTAGTTTGAAAAATGATTTGTGATGCTCTCTCCCCCATTTACTCAAAATGAATGATAGTAGATGCTATTGACAACAAATGTACTTATAATGAAGCCAGGGAGGCTTTTCAAGTGCAGTAACAAGCATGGAGCAGAAAGAGGATATGGGGAATTAGGAAGGTCCAATACAGCATGTGAGGATCCAGAAGCAGCAGATGTCTGCTGAGATACAATTCCCGTTCAACTCTCAGAGAAAGACTAGAGACCAGTTTTGTCCCTCAGAGACTTGAGCTCCAATTCCCAAAGAATTAGTCTGATATTCTTATGGAAGTTATGGAATGGATCCCTTGCCTCTCCTCCCTTAGGTATCGCTCTATCTGGAGGGCATTCCACCCAAGAATCTCAGCTGGAAGCACTCCAGTGCAGCTTTCCTGCCTGGTTTGACTCTCACTGCTCCAAGTATTTTTCCAGTGGTTATTAGATTTTAACACTGTAAAAGTAGTGCTAGGTGCCCACAACAAAGTTGAGAGGCTGCACCTAAATTTTCTTATGACCTTCTGAGAATGCTCATCTGTTGCTGTTACATAAAAGTCATCCATCCATATATTGATATTATATATCAGACAGATGAGATACAGTACATTAACTCTGGAACCTGTCTAAACACATTAGCATTTGGCAAACTAGGTACAATACATCTAACAGAAGAAGTAGCCCCTCTCGAACCCTTCCCCCCCCCATATGTTCTTTATTAAATAGTTTCTTTTAACCTTAACTTTAGTCTCACCACCCTTAGTTTTGTTTTCTTAAAGGAGAGGATATCTGGTAAAATACTCTTTACTTCAGTCTTATACCGTGGTCTCTCTGATCTGCTGAAACAAGTTTCATTCTCTTTCACACAAGGGAACTCAAGTCTTGTTAAATACAGAAGTTTGCTTTGTTCATTTTTAGCATATTGGACATATTGAAAGAGCAGAAAGTGAATATTAAATATGCTTCATGTACTGGGGCCTGATGCAAGAGACTTCACAAAATGCCTTATGGGCCAGATCCTCAAGTTCTATTGAGCTATTCTTGATGCAGGACCATGTGAAGGAGACAAGAGTAATATTAGACCTTGGCATTCCCCCATTCCCAGGGGCAGCTGGAGGCCTATTCAGCTTTCTGTTATAAGCAGGCCAGCACTGAGGCTGCTTTATCCTACATCAGCTGCAATGGCCTCTTAGGAGCTACTCTTTCAGTCAAGGGTCACCTGGATGCAGTGTGCTTCAGCACTCTTCACTTCCCCTCCCCCCCAACTAGTACACTATGCCACACAGAGGATTCCCCTACACAAGAAGAATGCCCATAGCAGATTAAACCTGGTTTTTCACCTTTTCACCACCAGAACTGCACGCAAGGAATAATCGGGCACAAATTATGTTCTGAAATATTTTCTCTCACACACACACCCCTCCTAGACACACACAGGTATTGTAAGAAAACTGCCAATTTAAGTGTGAAAGACTAGGGACATCTCTTTCCATTTTTATTGATTTGGAAAGAGTCAATGCATTACTCATTTGAAGTATGTAGCAAAAATAAGTTGATGACAGTATGCTAGTATCTAAGTCATTTGTAGACATAACACAACATCCTACTTTCAGAAAGGACACTGCTAAGATTGGCAACCCTAAAATTTAGCCTACAATAAAGAAGTTTTACTTTTATGTATTACTGCCCATGTAAAATGTGCCAGCCTGAAAGGCCTGGAGAAAGAAGTCATTGTTGTGGGTTTAAATTTATCCACACCTCCAAGCTAACACTAGCTCTCACACTTTGAGAGAGTAGTTCTAGGAATGAGATGGTAATACCCATAAATTCTTTAGCCTCTCCGCTTAGACTATGAAACCATTAAATCAACTAATTATTTTGAACTATGGTTTCCATGGTATGGGCACTGGTCCACTAGAAACTGGAATAAGACCAAAGACTCATTACACACGACAGTAAACAACCATATAGTAATGATTTTCTAGCACAACTGATCTGGCATAGATTAGTGAATAAGTAACCCCAAGGCAAAAAGGTGCGTAAACCCATTTCCAACCTTCTGATTCATTCAGTTCCCACCCCGAGCTCCAACTATTTTTCTTTTTAAATATATCTTTGTTTGTTTGGCTGCCCAGATTAGGGCCTGGGATTTTAAACCAATGTATCCCTTAAAATTAGAGGACGTAATAATATAGAAATTTTTACAACAGAAAAGTAATCAAAGTCAAGGAGGAAGGACTGGGATTACACTCTAGGCCACTTAACCTTGGAAGCTAATTAACTGGAAAGAGACTTGGCAGGATATTTGAAAATTCACATCATAAGGAAAAGTTTTAAATATACTTGGATTCCAGATCTTCATGAAGTTTAGGAGCTTCTTTCTTCCATCAAGAAATTCTTTATACAGGAAGGACTAATGGGATAGAAGCAAGTCTGAAATTTTGCCTCTTATGAATGTGCCACGCTTCTTATGTTGAAATGCCTGCATACCGCCAACATTGCATACTCTAAATGAGTAACATCTGCAGCAGCAGCATGTATAAATTAACTTTACAGAACATCCATCAAGGGGGAAAAAAAGTCTTCCAGTAGACCTATGTTCTTCAGCCATTCTAATTTACTATAAGCCTCTTGCAAAGATAATTACCAGTAGGGCTCACAGAGTAACATCAGTGTCACAGAGAACAGTTGCACTTCAGCTGCCAGACAGCTCACTGTCAAACCAAAGAGCTAAACTCAAGAATTATCCAATTAAGGTAAAAATCACTATATCCAATAACTAATCTGGCTCCCTTTAAGTGCCCTTTATTCTTCTTTATGGGTTGGAAGACCATTTAAGCTCAATTAATAGACCTTGTTTTAAGAGTATATGCTGGAACTTTGGCTCCAGAGGCTTTTAACCTCAGGCTTCGTACTTGCAGGTAGTTCCCATCTTTCATTCGGAAGATGGGAACTTAGCTAGCACTAGAAAGTTAAATACCTGTCATTTGCTGTTAGAACTGGGACTGTCACATTTTTCTTCCATCAGAAGAGTGTATAATTGAAATATATTGGGGGAAACTTGTTAATATTAACCAAGCAGTTCTGCCAACCATCTGTAAGACATTTAAGCATTGTTTTAAAGTAAAAGGAAGGAGTAGGATTTTGTACATTCACCACTGGAAACTTATTTCTTGTCTTGTAGAATTCACAAGATTGAGGTGTGTTTGGGGGAAATGAGACAGACACGCCCTTTTCACTGCAATCCACTATGGGTATCTTAATAACCTGCACCTCTTCATGCCCACGATAAGCACTCACTTCAACTGTTACACTGCTTTAGAATCTCCTACATGAAGGCTTTTTCTTCAAGCAACGCTGCAGCAGACTTGTGTCAGTGTGTAGCTACAAAGTCCAGAAATGGTTGGGAAGAACCACCCTCACCATCAGATAAACACAGTGCAACTGCAACTTGTAAATGAAAGATCAAAACTAGGTCAACCTGAAGTGTGAGACCTATATAGCCAACTAAGGTCCAGGAATCTTCCACTGAGACGCCCTCAATCTGACAGCCAGAGTACAAATCTCCAGGCCCCATTCTATAGTCCTGTCCGATTTATGAGCTAGCTGGCACTGACAGAATGCATTTCCAAACGAACAGAGAGGAAGTAGAGGAAGTTATATTGCGGCCCCACTACTTGTTGCTCAGTCCATGTAGGGATTTCACTAGAGGCTACAGAGCCTCAAGCCAGTGGATGCAGGGAGGTTACTACAACCTGAGCAGAAATCACTGGAGTGATGAAGGGGGGAAAACAGATGGCTACTTTCCCCCCTTTTCTCAAGGGAGAGTTCTGGGTTGATAAGCAAGGATTTTAGAAGGCTTCAGGGGAACAGGTGAGGTTATATACCTAGGATCTTTTCAGAATGGTGCATGCTGAAAAAAGTGCTACTATGACTAGTAGGAGACCATACCATAGATTAGAACATTAAACAAATACAAAGACTGTCCCTGCTCCAAAGATTTGAACATATGTGGTGACAGTGGATCTTGCTAAAGCACATGCCATTCTTTTTAGCATTGCATAAACACAACATGCAAAATAGTTTGAGGGACAACAATTAGGAGGAAAACCCAGCCTACATCTAAAGTTTTGTATGGGTCTTTTCAAATAAATGTGCCTTAGCTTATTTTAACTTATTTATTATAAAGTTATGGGGTCCTGAAAGCACACAGGTTTTGCACATGATCTTTGTACATCTACTATAGGATTCCCCATGATGAGCCAGTCACCTAGATACAGAAGGATTACAATATACTGCATTCCAGTATATAAACTGCTCTTGCCAAATACATTGTCAGTGTTTTGAGGCATTTTATCACTGAAGAAAGCTCCATAGTGGAATACTTTGATTCATGTAAAGGAACTTCCCGAACTTCTGCAAACTGACATGAAAGACACATCCTGCATACCCCACTCACTGGGGTACCCGCTGGTGAAGTGCCAGCATCTTCTGCCTTTGGTAGAAGATAATTTAGCTCAGCTGACAACATTCCCACAATAAAACCTTGTTTTAAATCAAGACTCATGTGATCTTGACAGTTTACACTGTTAAAACCGATTTTTAGCCTGCTTTAGGTCTATACACAAACTAGCTTCTAAAGGTTGAAAAGCAATAATCTGCTCAGGATTTCCCTCATCATCCAACATACATGCACTTTTAAAATTATGGGAAAGTTAGCAACATGTAATTTTGTTGCAGAACAACTTAATTTAACCTATAAAATTTGGCTAAGTACTCCAGCAGTATCCACCTACTGTAAGTCAGAGTCTTACATCATGAAGTGATAATGGTGATAACTGTATTTAACCCTTTTAATATCCACACTGCAGTACACTCACAGGAGGAAGTAAATTTGGTATCTCAAGTACTATGAGGTGATAAGCGCTTTAATGGTGAGCACTGTACAGTTTTCCAATATACACTCATAAGGTATGCACTGAAAGCAGCAATGGTATGCTTCAGTTGTCATTAAGAACCAAATTCTGCATATTCAGACCTGTGAAACTCCTTTCAAAATCACATATACCCATGGGTGTAACAGTATAAACTTTGGCCTAATGTTTTTCTTTCAAATTATCCTGAGTCCCTCTCGGAGCCCAAAGGATGCCCCCATTTGTCTGCTATTCACTCCTGCCCCGTCAGCAGCAATCTAGATGACTAAGAGTGGAAGCAACTCAATTAGCAAGATGGCTCACCGGAACATACAAGTCTGTCCCCCTCCAGCTTCTCCCTGGAAGCTGAATATGCAGCTACTCAAGAGCTACCAGTCTTTACTGGCCACATTCCAAAAATTATGGCTCAGTCCTTGAATAAAGTGAAGACACTGGTCTTTTTTGTTGGCTCACTTAAATAAAAGAAGTGATGGGGATAGAGATGCATACTTGAAAAGCTCCTGTGTCTGGCTGTGCTCATTCTGGTTTAGATTCTATCCACCTGAAAGCTAACCAACTAGTCTGATTGAGATCTTTGTTCCTCTCTCTGGGACTGAATTAAGAAACCTTACACTTCAGTTTAAAAAAAAAAAAAAAAGGGACCTTCTCCTCACAAGGCTCTTTAAAGTGAGGCTTGGCAAAGAGGGAAGCAGAAAACCCAACATTTATCACCAACATTTTTCTTGTGTTCAGGTTTTGTAGGAAGTGAAGTGGCTCAACTCCACTTCAGTAAATGACCCACCAAGTGCAGAAGCTCAAGGATTCAGTTTTGCCTCAAATGTGAGTCATTTCTAGTTTGGCACTTATCGAGGGAAATGGGGGGAAAAGTCATACGGTATGTTACCTTGGAAATCTACAAAGTAAATGAAACACACTGGCTCTCTCTGCTCCTTCATAGCCCCATCATCATCAATTTCACATCAAATGGCAATACAGGACTGCAATAAATTATGTATCTGGGGAAGACACTTCAGCTTCTCTTCTGTGTTGAGGCTTATTCTTTCTGCTCACTTCCACTCCCAATATTAATCTGCAGGCAAGCTAGTGTCATTTAGAGCTCTGGGGCAGAGGAGAAATCTGATTTGTACATGTGTGATAAGAGACTCAGTTTAGTGAAAGATTTGGAAATGATAAAAGTATCTCAGCACTAGTATTTTCTAGCAAGCCAAATGGGTGCTTAGGACAAGGGGAGTGTGGCTACACAGATGATCGGATGTTGCTGCATAAGGAGTTCATGTATGGCTGTGTTACTCTGAGCAACAATGCCATGAGAGAATTTTACCAAACATGCAAAGCCAGTGCCAATAAGACCACCACCAAACTGTGAAGTAATAAGGGTAACCCCAAAGGAGTGTTACCTGGACTAGATAGGGTTGCCACCCATCCGGGTTTTACCCAGACACTCTGGTTTTTGACTTCTGTGTCTGGGTGCCATTTAGGGTTGCTAGGTGCCTTGTTTTTGACCAGAAAGTCTGGTCGAAAAGGGGACCTAGCAACCCTAAATGGCTCCCAAACCAAAAAGTTCGTTTACCACAGGTTGGGAGGAGATGCCGGCTCATTAACCATCAGCCAGTGCCATTTCCTACCTGCAGACAGGCTCTTTGAGATGATCCAGTGAACAACTGGGGGGGAAAGGGGGGGAAGAGAGAAAGAGAGAGGAGTGAGGCCTCAGGAAAAGAGGCATAGTAGGGGGCGGAGTCACGAGGGTCCAGTTACCAGCAATTAAAAACGTGGCAACCCTAGCCTGGATTAGCTGTCTAATAAGCCAACTCCTGCACCTGGGGAAAAGATGTAACTTAATTAGTCAACCCTTATAAAAAAAGAGGGCTGTAAGAAGGGAATCTGCAACAGCTGGAGGTTCCTGGGGTGGTGCTCCCAATGAACTGCCACTTGAGCTACTGCTGAGAAACTGCTCCAGAAAACCAAACAGACAAGAGAGGAGACGGTCTGGGAAGCCCTTGAGGGCTGGAGACTGAGCCAGGAAAGCTTGTTATGGGAACTGCTGCTGCGAGAGACCAGTCTGGGGAAGGGACTGCTGTGCTTGCACAGACTCTGAAGAGTCTGCAAGTGGTGGAAATTGTGTTGGTTAAGAAGTCTCAATTTAAAAAAAAAAACAAAAAAACTATCCCAGCTGAAGATAGTTTCCCCAGATTCCTTGAGAAGTCACAGACATGACTTAACCCAGGAAGTGAACTGACCTAGCAGAATAAATCTTGGTCAGGCAGGAGGAGGGCACTATAAAATAGGCCCAATTACATAGACTATATCACACTCTGTATATGAGTGAAAGAAAAAAAAAAGTCTAATTTTGAAAGAATTTAAGCCATTTAAAAACATTATTGGTATTCCTCCCCCTCCCCAAGACATTACACCAGTGGTTCCCAAACTTGTTCCGCCACTTGAGCGGGGAAAGCCCCTAGTGGGCTGGACCAGTTTGTTTAACTACTGCATCCGCAGTACGTCCCTCGGCCCGTGCCGCTTCCAGCGGCTCCCATTGGCCTGGAGCAGCGAACCGCGGCCACAGGGAGCCGTGATTGGCCGAACCTACGGACACAGCAGGTAAACAATCACGGCTCCCTGTGGCCGCGGTTCGCTGCTCCAGGCCAATGGGAGCCGCTGGAAGCGGCGCGGGCCAAGGGACATACTGCGGACGCAGTAGTTAAACGAACTGGTCCAGCCCACTAGAGGCTTTCCCCGCTCAAGTGGCGGAACAAGTTTGGGAACCACTGAATTACACATATACACCTTTTAAACACTGTGGGTGAAATTCTGATCACTCTGACTTCAACAGGGCAGGCTAGGATTTCACCATTGTGAGTTGGACTTTAAGGACTTCTCCATATCACTGGAAAGTTATACCTAAATTGAGCACTCAAGAAGGGGTCAGGACACTGGCAGGTAGTTGAGTCCAAGAATAATTTGTGGTAAAATGTTGACAGACATTTACATTTGTGATTGCCCATTTATCCTGAGGGACAGCAACAAATGTACATATGACAATTAACTTTTGGTTTTTGCGGAATAGGAAAAGCTTAAAAAAAACTATTATAAAAAATAACTCCCATTTGCACTCCTATTAGGAGCTCCAGCTTTGCAGAAAGCTTACTGTGTCTTTGCAAAGCACTGTGGAATTCTAGTACATCTTTCCTTGTTTACCATCTTTAGATTGAAAGCATTTTGCAGTAGAACCTCAGAGCTACGAACATCTCTTGGGAAGGGAAGTTGTTCATAACTGAGCAAAACATTATGGTTATTCTTTCAAAAGTTTACAACTGAACACTGACAATACAGCTCTGAAACTTTACTATGCAGAAGAAAAATGCTGCTTTCCCTTTATTTTTATAGTAGTTTACATTTAACACAGTACTATGCTGTATTTGCTTGTTTTTATTTTAATTTTGGTTTCTGCTGCTGCCTGATTTGGAACTGGAAGTATGCAAAGTAGTGTGTGGTTGACTGGTCCGTTCGTAACTCTGGTGTTCATAACTCTGAAGTTCTACTGTTTAGTTTAGATCACTAGAAAGTAATCCAGAGTCCTTTCTAAACCTCAGTAGTTAACCTGCTAAATAAAAACTGTCAGAATAATATGGATGTGGGATTTAACTCCTTTTGAATCAAATCAAAAAAAAGAAAACGGGGAAGCAGCAAATCCTTACCTTTCTAGAAGGATATGGATTTTGGTCATGTATTTTTAACTAGGATTTGATGAGCTCATGGCTATATCCGCGTGAGACTAGAGGACAGGATTTCCTTCCAAGTTTAAAATACTGAAATGATTTTTCACCTGTGTTCATTTTATTTTATACTACAAATTATACCCTGTTCACAATGAGTTACTTTTTATTGTAATTTTCTAGGATGGTACAATGTAGTCCTGTGCCAACGTTACATTCTGAAGTAAGCTGAATTCACTAGAGTTTAGGAAGCTTGTTTTTAATTGTCAAAAAATATTAAAAACAAGTTTAACAGCTGGCAGTTTGCCAGAAATAAATAGAAACTGAAGTTCTTGCTCCTAAATTCTCAGAATGTCTATTTTGTCCAGTCACCTCTCCTATTGACTGCAAGTCTTTGGGTGATTAAGTTACAGTACACAGAGAGCAAAACATATGCTTTTAGTCTTCAATGGGTTTTTTTGTTTTTTCCCCCTTAAGTAAAAGCCAAGAATGAACAAAAGTAAAGCCTCCATATGCAAGAGCACACATGGAGGATGGAGCCAGAAAAAAAAAATAGCTTCATGTCTGCAGAGACATTTCTTAGAAATGTTTAGGTGCAATATGTACACACACGGATAAACAAGGAGAAACTAAGGTTTCAAGGGATAGGCAGTTTTTTTATATACAAAAAGAACTCAAACATCTGTATCTAGCTTCATAGGTTTCATGGGATACAAAACTGTTTTTACAAAATTAAGTGCTGAAATTATATAAGGCCCCAGTAAGGGTAAGCCCTAGTCACTTCAGAACAAAGTGACATCACTACCATACCTCAGGTTTTTGACTTTCAACCATGCACCAAGGTATGGCCAGGCATAGTTGGGAAGTGTGCTAGTGATGTTTTACTGTCTGTATCTGTCTAAACTGTCCAACAACATGTGAAGAGACACTGAATGAGAGTTGTTTAGTGGGAACAGGAAGAAGTTCATATAATGGCCACTGTAGCAATCTATACAATCCCATGGCATACTACATATAAATGTCCAGAGACTTCTCATTTACTGCTACTGAAATTCATAGGAAAGCAGCAACATGGGACACCAGGAAAGCAGAAGACTTCTGATTGCCTGAAAACGGGAAGCTTGCATTTAAAATGTTGCTCAGTTACAATCCATAGTGGTGCTAGGCTCTCAGGCATTTATACCCATCCCTCTAAATTCCAAGAGTTGGAAATTCAAAAAAAAGACATGATCTTCAGTAGAACAATATATTTCACATTTCAGAACCTAGTACTGATCTTCATCAACTTGATAAAAAAAGTAATGACATTTTGACACTGAAAAAAAGCTCCCTCAAATATAGTTTAATATACTAGACAAAATTTATGAAAATTAGAGCTGAAGACGATCTATTAGGTAGTAGAATCTATCTCCTTGTCATTCAGCATGCCTGTCTATTTTATACTTTGATTATAAGCAATTCGGGCCAGAGACCGTCTCAAATGTGTTCATTACAAAGCACAAGGGGCTCCTGGTCTATGACTGGCATTCCTAAACAATATAAATAAATAAGTTTCTACATGCACGCTTTCTTAGTTTCATTCATTCAACTCATACAGAAGTCATACGATCATGAGTAGTTCCACAATCCCTAGTGTTTACACTCTTAAAACATTTGTATACTCATATATTCTTTGAGTCATTTATTGAAGTTTTAACACACATACACACAATCAAATTAATCCCTTCTGCTCATCTACAGACTCCCTCTAAGCTGTCATCTTTTGATACTGTGCTAGTTAGATTCTTTCAGTGTTCCATATGAAGTCCCATCAAAGCCATATAAACGCCATGCTTTGTCATAAGATACCTACCTCTTCAAGCACAGCCCCAAATGTCATCTCCTGTTTTTGAATACATGGTTTTGCATTGTGATGGGCAGTACTTTGCTATCTTTTACTCCAAATTTTCATTCTGTATAAGCGCTTTCAGGACAGGTGTGGGGGGGGTGGTATTAAGCCCATACAAAGCATTTCTACTCTCTCCATCAGAGATGAGAGCTTGCATTTTTTCTAGTTAATCATCACTGTGATGTTCTGCCCATGTTTTACATTAGTTCTGTTTGCACTGATGTTCAGAACTCCTCCTTACATAGCATGACCAGCTGCCATCAACATGCCATTTAATTCCTCTTCCAGATCACTGAAAGATATTTAAAAATGGGATCTAACATGGCAGTTCATTACAACACATTCCCTCCAGCTTGATACATTGATGCTACCTCTTTATTATCGTCCTTATGTAGTTTGCAATCCAAGCAATATACATGTGGACAGATCAAGGTGTAACAATATCATGATTACCTGAGTATCCAGTCCAGAATAGTGAGAAGGCAAAGCACTCTAGCCACTCTTTCTCCAGCACAACCTTATGAAGGGAGGACTGCAAATTCAGCCCTATATTGCCCAGGTTCTGGGAGTATTCAGGGGAGTGTGCACAGCCTCTTGGTGAGGCCAGACCACTGTGATGGGGGACATAGCTAGGGCCAAAATCTGACCCAAGAAATTTATTATGGGGACTACACTCAACTGTAAGCAGCTAAATGCAAGCTCCAATTTTCAGGGCAAACTCACTTTTACTGCATCAGAGAAATACATTTATGGAGCAAAGCAATATAACATTGTCTCCTTCTGACAAAATAAATCCATTTAATCATTTGGCGGTGGTCTAATAAACCTTGAACTTCAGAGCCCAGAGATGTGCTCATAAATATACAATTCTTCAAAAAACAAAAATCTCCCAGTGTGAATCACTTGTCCATAAGCCCCAGAGAGAGAGACACTTCACATGATTTAAGACATTGAGACAAATTTATGTAGCTGTAGACAGGAATTTCCTGATTCAAACACAAGCACGAGAGGGAACTTCCTGTTTCCTCTTTCTTTCCTCCAAGAAACATTTTTAGGAGGATTTACTAGTACTCCAAGCCATTAATTCCCTGGAATATATAGCTCAGGTTAGGTATAGGATTACCATTTACTGTACTGCAGTAAGAATGTAATGTCTGTGTTAATCTAAACATGACTCTACTCTGCAATTCAGAAGTGCCACTGTACTATATGTTTCTGTATGCAGGTTGGTACACCAATAATGCATGTCCAGACCCTGATCCAGAAGATGTACTAGGACAAAACTGGGACCAGAGTGAAAACCATGGCAGTCAATGCTATATTCAGTATACAATTTGTAAGCCAGTGGACTTCTGTGCACCTAGCAATAGGATCAGAACCTAAGGCCTGGTCTACACTATGAGTTTATGTTGGATTTAGCAGCGTTAAATCCGAATTAACCCTGCACCCATCCACACAACGAAGCCATTTTTTCGACATAAAGGGCTCTTAAAACCGATTTCTGTACTCCTCCCCAAGGGGATTAGCGCTGAAATCGACATCACCATTTCGAATTAGGGTTAGTGTGGATGCAATTCAAAAGGTATTGGCCTCCGGGAGCTATCCCACAGTGCACCATTGTGACCACTCTAGACAGCACTCTGAACTGGGATGCACTGGCCAGGTGTACAGGAAAAGCCCTGGGAACTTTTGAATCTCATTTCCTGTTTGGCCAGGCGTGCTCATCAGCACAGGTGACCATGCAGAGCTCATCAGCACAGGTGACCATGCAGTCCCAGAAACAAAAAATAGCTCCAGCATGGAGCTAACGGGAGGTACTGGCTCTGATCGCTGTATGGGGAGAGGAATCTGTGCTATCAGAACCACGTTCCAAAAGATGAAATGCCAAAATATTTCAAAAAAAAAAAAAAAAAAAATCTCAGAGGCCATGAGGGACAGAGGTTAAATCAGAGACGCAACACAATGCTGCATGAAACTTAAGGAGCTCAGACAAGCGTACCAGAAAACCAAAGAATCAAACGGACACTCCAGAACAGAGCCCCAGACATGCCGCTTCTATGCTGAGCTGCACACAATTCTAGGAGGGGCCGCCACCACTGCCCCACCCCTGTCCATGGACTCCAATGATGGGGTACTCTCCGCCATGCCTGATGATTTTGCAGATGGGGAAGATGAGGAGGAGGAGGAGGAGGAGGGTGAGCTTGGGGACAGCACACAGCCCTCCCTGACAGCCAGGATCTTTTTTATCACCCTGACTGAAATACCCTCCCAACCCAACGAAGCCAGAGAACGGACCTCTGGTGAGTACCTTTTTAAATATAATATAGGTTATAAAAGCATGCGTTTAACGATTAAGTAGCCCTGAGGACTTGGGATGCATTCGTGGCCAGTACTGCTACTAGAAAAGTCTGTTAAATGTGTCTGGGGATGGAGTGGAAATCCTCCAGTGACATCTACATGAAGCTCTCCTGGAGGTACTATAAAAGCCTTTGCAGAAGGTTTCTGGGGAGAGCAGCCTTATCCCGTCCTCCATGGTAGGACACTTTACCACGCCATGCTAGTAGCAAGTAATCTGGTATCATTGCATGACAAAGCCTGGCAGCGTATGGTCCAGGTGTTTGCTGGCATTCAAGTAACATCCGTGCTTTCTCTCTCTCTGTTATCCTCAGGAGAATGATATCACTCATGGTAACCTGGTTGAAATTAAACTCCCCTATTAAGGGGACATTCTGAGGTGGCCGTTCCTATTGGGCTCTTTGCCTGTGGCTGAAAAGAAATCCTCCCCACAGATAGCCACGTGGGGGGGGGGGGGGAGACGCGGGGTGTGTGTGTGTGCGCATTGGCGCTGAGCTGTTTGCATTTGGCTAGCAGGGATCTTCCCTGATACCAGCGAGGCGGTGGGGGGAGGGGTAAAGCGATCATCCCAGATAATTGGATTGGGGGAGGGAGTTAGTTTGGTTTCTGCTGCTGCACGTTAACAGGAAAACCGCAGCACTAAATGGCCAGCTCAACAGGCTTTGCTTAGTATGGGAGAGGAGGGCGCTGCTGTTATGAAGGTTGCAGAAGCCGAAAGACTCTGGCTTACCGTGGCCGCCTGCAAGCCGAATTCTGTTGCCCGGCCCTGCGTGTGTGATCTCGAACACCAAAGCCACAGGCACTCAATAGAAGATGCAAAATGCGACGTTGCACCAAAATCACACGTGCTATGCAATGTGAATAGTGTTGTTCACTGTGAAAGCGTATAGCCATTGTTCTGTAAAATGTATCTTTTAAATATTTCACTCCCTTTTTTCCTCCAGCAGCTGTAAATGTTTCAAGCCTCCCTCCTCCGTCCCAAAGGCTCTCTCAGATAAGGCAGCGGAAAAAAACGCATGCACGATGACATGTTCTCTGAGCTCATGCAATTGTCCGGCACTGACAGAGCTCAGCACAATGTGTGGAGGGACACAATAGCAGACTACAGGACAGTGGCCGATGAACGTGAGGAGAGGTGGCAGCAGGAAGATCAGAGGCGGCATGAAACAATGCTGGGGCTACCGTGGAATCAAACGGACATGCTCCGGTGTCTGGTGGAAGTTTATGAACGGCAGCAGGATCACAGACTGTCGCTGCAGCTCCTGCTTAACCGCCCTCCCTCCTCTCCAAGTTCCATAGCCACCTCACCCAGACGCCCAAGAATGCAAGGGGGAGGGGGAGGCTCCGGGTACCCAACCACTTCACCCCAGTGGACAGCTCAAGCAACAGAAGGCTGTCATTCAACAAGTTTTAAAGTGGCCTTTTCCTTCCCTCCTACCATAACTCACAAGGTAGCCCGGGTGGGGTATCTATTAATAAAGAATACATGTTTTTTAAACTATAGTGACTGTTTCCTTTGCAAGCAAGCTGTGATCGAAGGGGGGAGAGTGGGTGGCTTACAGGGAATTTAGAGGCAACCAAGGGGGTGGGTTTTCATCAAGGAGAAACAAAACAGAAGTGTCACACAGTACCCTGGCCAGTCATGAAACCGGTTTTCAAAGCTTCTCTGATGCGCAGTACTTCCTGCTGTGCTCTTCTAACAGCCCTGCTGTCTGGCTGCGCATATTCAGCAGCCAGACGATTTGCATCAACCTCCCACCCCACCATAAATGTCTCCCCCTTACTCTCAGAGATTGTGGAGCACACAGCAAGCAGCAATAACAATGGGAAGATTGGATTCCCTGAGGTCTGAGCGAGTCAGTAAACTGCACCAGCAACCCTTTAAACGTCCAAATGCACATTCTACCATCATTCTGCACTTGCTCAGCCTATAGTTGAACATCTCCTTACTACTGTCCAGGGTGCCTATGTATGGCTTCATGAGCCAGGGCATTAAGGGGTAGGCTAGGTCTCCAAGGACAACTATAGGCATTTCAACATCCCCAACAGTTATTTTCTGTTCTGGGAAGTAAATCCCTTCCTGCAGCCGTTTAAACAGACCAGAGTTCCTGAAGATGCGAGCGTCATGAACCTTTCCCAACCATCCCACATTGATGTTGGTGAAACGTCCCTTGTGATCCACCAGTGCTTGCAACACCATTGAAAAGTATCCCTTGTGGTTTATGTACTGGTTGCCCTGGTGGTCCAGTCCCAAAATAGAGATATGCGTTGTGTCTATGGCCCCACCACAGTTAGGGAATCCCATTGCAGCAAAGCCATCTAGTATGACCTGCACATTTCCCAGAGGACTTTGGAATGTTTCATCATTTTTAGAGGTAGGTGAATCCTGCAGAAAAATATTGTGTAAGAATCAGAAAATTTAAAATGAAAACACTTCAGCTGTGTATGCGAGTTTACTTGCCAGAAAAATGCATGTGACCAACTTTATTTTCAGGAATGCTCACAAAGCACAATTTTATGCCAGAATATTAACAGAAAGTGAATTTACTTTCTGCAAAGATGTGCGGTGTCTCAAAAGTTATCCCCATTCAGATCCCGATTCTGAAAACTCTTATGTTTAGGCTCAACTCTAAGCATGCAAGCAGACCCACTAACTTCAGCATGGCTACTTACATCCTTCACACATGAACCGTTAGTAATTAAGCATCTGAGCCTCACTCCGGAAACACAAAGTACTCCGTGATTTGGGGTGACCAGTCAAACCCAAGCAACAGTTCAAGTTTTGGATTTAAATTTTTCAAAAAGCAAGTCATAGATAAGAGGTTCTGAATACTGAACATGTTTGAGAAGAGTCTCAAACAAAGATTCAATCTGTGTTAAAGGCAGTGTCCATTGGGGAAGCACAAATAGTCTCACAAGAGGCTTCTGTATGGGGAGAGATAAAAATGACTGGGACTTTTCAGCTTGGAAAAGAAATGACTAAGGGGGGGGGGGAGAAATATGATAGAGGTCTATAAAATCATGACTGGTGTGGAGAAAGTAAATAAGGAAGTTATCTACTCCTTCTTATAACACAAGAACTAGGGGTCACCAAATGAAATTAATAGGCAGCAGGCTTAAAACAAACAAAAGGAAGTATTTTTTCACACAACGCATAGTTAACCTGTGGAACTCTTTGCCAGAGGTTGTTGTGAAGTCCTGATGTTAATTAAGATTCCACAGTGGGAGGGGGTGGCAAGTAGTGTGAATGCAGAGGCAATTCTTGAACAACAGTTACTGTTAAGTAACTTTTCAAAGGTCTGTGTACCCTCACTTGAGAGAGAGAGACCAACAAGTGGTGCTCCACCAGGATAACTGGACAAGGAGTTTAGCTTAATACAGGCAGTAGGACAGCTCTCTGAAACATACCACTGGAGCACAATGCTAAATCCAGGAGTAGTGACTGGTGAAAACATGCACCAAACTCAAAGTACTCCTTTGCAAATGTACACTAAGGGAACCAAGGCATCATATGTTGCTCTTGGAAATTGCCCAGCAAGAACATGACTCCAAGTGACCGGGGTCCTGGCTGCTTACTTCTGTTCTCCAAGCACAGAGACCCCAGTGGGGTTCAGGGCATCCCACAGGGCATAATTAATGGGACACGGTATGACAGTTAGCTGGATGAGTAAAACATCCTGTCAAAAGCATCCAGCTTATGCCGTCCTGTCAGAAGGGCCAACAAGGTAACTCACTGTGCCCCTTACTCTCTTCTGTGTTGTCCATTTCACCTATGAAGCTGGTCAGAGAGGTGTCCTTCAGCTAATACAGGACACATCTTACCACTCTTATATACAGGAGGGGAGTGAGAATGAAGAGGGAGACAGCCAGCCTTGGCCAGCTTGAGAAGGCCAGAGCTGATGGGTAGGACCAGCTTCTCCAAGGTTTGCATTTTATTATGTTCAATAGATGTCTCTGCTGCCATACACTACAGTTTGCAACTGTAGTTTATTTCCCTTTCTCCCCAGTAGTTCCTGAAACTGTCTGTGTTAGTCATGAAGGGAAACAAATGAAGCACCAATATGATCCTCTGCTAAGGTGCCATCTTATGTTCCTACAAAGGAGATTTTTAAGATTCCTCTGAATGAATCTCATCCCATTTCTCAGATATAGGCAGATTCTCCCACAGATCTTAAAGGCCTGGGCTGGGGCTGTTATCATTGCTGGAAAGGAAGGTTGCCTTGGTACTGGGTGAGGAGGTGTCTGCAATAGAATCAGAGTCAGTGTCAAAATCAGGCAGAGAGTTAGTCTCACAGCCTCCAGCAAGGGTTTCATGAAGTCCTGTATGTAGTGCTACTTCAGAAGCTTGAGAGGGCCCTGCACGATATCCTTTTATGATGTCTGGATCTGAAGGGATGAAAGATGACCGGGGTCTTGAGGTCAAGTTGGGGAACCAGGTTCATTTCCTAAGGGGTTGAAGGCAGTTCCAGATTGAGACTGGAAAAGTCAGTACAAGCACAGAATCAAGCACCATAGAAGCATGTGCTTGGGGTGATTAGTAGCCTCATTTGTGCCCCACACACGCCAGCATGGAGAAAAGTGAAGGCATTACTGAGATCTTAAATAGCGAGGAACCTACGTCAGCGCAGAGATGTCTCCCTCTGTAAGGGTATAGAAGAGACCACAGTGGTGCCATTGGCTAGTACCTGGGGCCCTCATTGAGCTAGGAGTATTAAGGAACAGAGAGATGGTGCTTCCACTTTCCTTTTGCTTACATCCCTCCTGTGATGACACGTTTCCTATCTGTTACCTGCGTGGACTTGTAGAACTGAGACCGAGGCATCGGCATCAGAGAATAGATGCCGAGTTGGTGGCTGGGGTAACTATGTCAAATGAGGAGTAGAGACAGAGCTGGGTGCTTCCGTGTTGTTAAGGCTATTGAGGGCCGAATAGGCAGTTGCCAGTTTGGTGCCGCTTTTGATTTACCAGCGCCAGTGGCATGAGGTAAGAGATTCTGGCCCAGCATAAGGCCAAGGAAATTCCAGTCTTGGGTCTATGAGAAGAAGTGGAGCTGAGACTGGAACAGAAGAATATCTTAAGTCCCATGACAAAGAACTTCGTAATTAAGGCTGGTCTCAGTACACTCAATAAGTGCATCAGAGTATCAGGCTGTATGTATTGAGAAGACAGATGAGCTTGGATCCTCAAACATCTCTCCCTTCTAGTGCAGGGAATGAAGTTGTGACAAACTGCATACTTGGGTTACCAAGTGTATCTGCTGCCAATATAGAAGGTACTGGGTACGGGCATCAGTCTCCAATATGATCTGGTATCATCTCTTGAGACTCTTAAGGAACTCAGGGGCTCAGCAAAATCCCCAGGAGGGGCTGAAGGTTCCTGAGACAAAGGCAGACCATATATGATAAGCTACCTATACAACTCTACACAACCTACCTATGAGGAAAAAAAACAAAAAAAACAAACAAAAAAAAAAACTATAAAAAGGGAAGATCTAGCCTGAGGACAGGAAGGCAACAAAGGAAATTAGGACAATGTCATATGAGATCTCTCATGCACCCTTCCCCCTCCATTATGGATATCTGCACCCCTCCCAAAAAAGTAATTAAATCCCTGTACCCCCTCGCTGCTAACTGCATCAACCCCACAATCCCCCTGCATGTTGTTAAAGGAGTTCATTCACCAAAAAGCTCTACTGCACAGAAGGGGTGGGGGGGGGAGAAGGGGGCTGACCATCTCAGTGCAGGGTCCCCCACCCCTATTCACAGAATCATAGAATCACAGAATATCAGGGTTGGAAGGGACCTCAGGAGGTCATCTAGTCCAACCCCCTGCTCAAAGCAGGACCAATCCCCAATTAAATCATCCCAGTCAGGGCTTTGTCAAGCCTGACCTTAAAAACTTCTAAGGAAGGAGATTCCACCACCTCCCTAGGCAACGCATTCCAGTGTTTCACCACCCTCCTAGTGAAAAAGTTTTTCCTAATATCCAACCTAAACCTCCCCCACTGCAACTTGAGACCATTACTCCTTGTCCTGTCCTCTTCTACCACTGAAGATAGTCTAGAACCATCCTCTCTGGAACCACCTCTCAGGTAGTTGAAAGCAGCTATCAAATCCCCCCTCATTCTTCTCTTCTGCAGACTAAACAATCCCAGTTCCCTCAGCCTCTCCTCATAAGTCATGTGTTCTAGACCCCTAACCATTTTTGTTGCCCTTCGCTGGACTCTCTCCAATTTATCCACATCCTTCTTGTAGTGTGGGGCCCAAAACTGGACACAGCACTCCAGATGAGGCCTCACCAATGTCGAAGAGAGGGGGGACAATCACATCCCTCGATCTGCTGGCTATGTCCCTACTTATATCCAGCTCTTCGTCCACTGTCACCCCTAGGTCCTTTTCCGCAGAACTGCTGCCTAGCCATTCGGTCCCTAGTCTGTAGCAGTGCATTGGGTTCTTCCGTCCTAAGTGCAGGACCCTGCACTTATCCTTATTCACCAAAGACAGAACTGCAATTAGGGCTCTAAGGATTTGTGAGAAGGTTGAGGGATGGAGAACATATTTTCCCCCCCAACATAGTATCCCTTTGCAACCAAGGTTTTAGCTGACAAACCAGAACTAAAGCATGAACCCATTCCAATTTTGGATGTAATGTGGAGTGGTGAGTTTAGACGCAGGGATTAGAATGCTAATTCCTCCCCTACAAAACACTCTGAGGTGCAGATTTCAAGACACATGCTTGGTCCATTTCTAGAATAAGTTCTGATAGTAAGAATTGATGTGAACACTCGTACCAGACTAAATCAGATCTCTGGCTGGCAAAATTTCTGACTTCATGGGCTCTTTTGAAGGGGGAGCTCATTTGGCAGTAAATGAAAGGAATTTCAATGTCTGTATAAAAAATGGTGTTTTTCCTTTGTCACTATCTTCATGCATATTTTGGATGTGAGTGACGCGTATTCTTTGGCACTTGCCTACTGGAGTCTCAAAGAATGTAACAGATCATAGGCCTCGCTACAAACAGACCCAGTGATCTTATATTGTCCTGGGTACCATGAGGGTGAATTGTACAGATGATCATTAAATGTTTAAGAATAAAAATAAAAATAGAGCACCTCTTTTGCAGTCAGAACAACAAAAAACTTTCAAACCTTCCTATTGGTTCCCTATTACCAGCTGACCTTTCCAGCAGTCTCCTACAATGCTTCAGTGCAGACCAAATTCATTGCTGGTGCAAACCACTGAAACCAATACGTTTCTATAAGGATGAATTAGATCCTGTGTATCTAAAACCAAACACAGTAAAATTTCACTGAAGTGAAATTGCAGAGGTAGCATTTATGGATAACAGCTGGAGAACATTAACTCTGTCTCTTTCTCTTTCTCCCTGGGGTTGAAAAATGTTGCTGTTCAGACAGGAAGCAGTCATATACCACACTGCATACTACAAGATTTACAGGATACAAGAACAAGTTGCAAAGCATTAGAAATAATGCAGTGGGGGAGGGGTTGATGCAGAACCTATCACAGCAGAATAATTTTAATTGTCTCATATTTTAAGCCTCACTGATGTAGTTTACACAGAACAGAAACTGGTCCAATGGCTGAACATGAAAACTGGACAGCACTTAGCCATTTAAAATGGTTAAATATCACTCCCCATTATTTACTCTTCCCTGGATCAGGCCCTAGATGAGCAGAAGTGCTAAGTGCACTTAACTCCCACTGAGGTCCATGGACATTAAGATGCTCAGCACCTACCTGAAGGTGCTCACAACACATTGTTAAAAACTAGGACCGAGAACATGTAAACAAATTGGAAAGGCTAACCAGGTGTTTGATTTCACTCAGCCCTTATTGGGATCCAGCAGCGGACAGACAGAATGACCCTTGGAAAAAGTTATTGACATGACTAAAAATACAGACTCTACTGGTGGTTACAGGCTGATAAAGCAATAAAGGGAGCAGGAGTTACAGCAACAAAAAGCACACCCAACTACTTCAGCTATCCATGTGTATATGCTTCATCAGGGACTAGTAACTCAGACCCTACCTTGCCGCTCCCTGTGCAGAAAATGCTGTTATTTTAAAATGCAGTCTTTATAACGGCAGACTATGTTGGAGTTAGCACCCCTACAAATAGGGTATCGCAGCAGAATTTATTCAGTTAAGTTGCTGCAGTTGTGCTCACTCTTAAAAGGGGGAAACCAATTTCTTTTACTACAAAAAACAAAAAGTGCTTTTACTCTTTTACCAGCTCTGGCAGCTTCTTTCAGAAGCTTTCCATTTGCCAAAAATCTTGGAAATATAAATGTTCCCTGCCAATAACTTCGACGACATGAAGATAACAGACTAATTATCATTGATTAGCCAACACAGTCTGCAGAGAGAACAGACACCTATAAGGAGCTGTCAGGGAGAGAGACGGGTCAGTTGACACACCAGGGAAAACTTTGCTGTAGACACTTCAAAACCATGTAGCAGCAGCTCAGTGAGGCAGAGCCACCCAGGTGGGAAAGGGTTACTGCATGTAAAGCGCATACAGGCAGCATTCAAGAGCTATGGGAGCTATATAAGAGTAACCAGATTTGCAGAGTGACCAATTGGTGTCGGTACAGGAGTGGGCATAACAAGTAGCTGAGGCTAAAAGGAAGCGCAGTGAGGCTGGAGAGGAGAGGAGGGGTGTGTGTTTTAGAGCTGGAGTTTCTAGCTCCCATCTAAGGTCCAGCTGCTTTACACGAATGTATAGGAAATATTGGTTTGAACATTCTTGATATTTCCCATGCCACCCATATGGTGGCCGGAAAGCTCCCCCTCTTTCTGCCCTCCCCAACTGCAAACAAGCTTCAAAAGTTGGGCTACAAAGGGAAGCGAGCCAAACCCATCCCGCAACTGGCCAGCCCCCTCCCCCGCTCTCCCTACTGCCTGGGAAGGGAACTTTTCCCACTCTCGGGCTGGGGACACACACAAAGCCGACTCCGCAGCCGGCTGGACGTCCCCGCCCGCCCCAGCCCGAGGAAGGAAGGCGAGGGGAGCGGGGTCCCGCCCAAGGCGCTCGGCGACTAGCTGGGCTGGGCTCACTCACCCTCACTGCCGTACTGTTTGCCATTGTTCGCGCCCATCCTGCAGGCTTCATGCTCTCCGGCTGCCCGCACACACCATGGCTCCCCGGCACCGAAAGGAGGCGACTGGGGCGGGGACCCCGCTGGTCCGGAGGTTCGGCTTTTACATGCTACAGGCACTCGGGTCCTTCAGGGGGAGCCAGCCCCGCCCCACGCAGCCACCCCAAAAAGGGGGGGGGGAGAGAAAGTGAGGGGAAAGCCCCCGGTGCCCTCACCCCCCGCTGCGGGCACCACGCCTGGCCAGCAGCTCCACTTATAATCCACACACGGGTCAGCAGCAATCCCAGCGCGCAGCCGCCTCCTCCCGCCGGCAGCGACTGATGCGCCTTCCGCAGCCCGCTGGGGCGGGGCCGCTGCTCCTCGGGTCCCGCCGGCGCTGCCGGGCTCCCCTTCCCCGCCCGCGCCGGGAGGGCGCAGCAGCCACTTGTTCCTCGGCCCCGCGCCGGGCCGGGCCGCGCTCGCCGCCCTGCTCCGCCCGCTCCAGCGCCGCAGACTTTTGTTAGCGCCAGGCGCCTCCTCCCCGCATCGGTCGCTCCTTGGGCCGAGAGGGCTGGGCAGAGGAGGGCCAGGCTGGGGGGGCTGCAGCCTTTTAAAGACACAGCGCGCGCTCCCCGCACGCCCCTGTGGACCGGCCTGCGGAGCCCAGAGGCGCCTATTTAAGCAGCTTGTACGGTTTCTCCGTCTTGCGAGGCAGGCTGGTGGTGTGTATGTGTCAAGGAGGAGAGTTGGAGACGGATTTCTTATGAAATCCCCACTGATTCTCGCCCCGGCCCCACTGGCTGATGTGTTTGGGGAAATCCGTTGTTTCTTCCCCACCTATCTGCTCCCTGCCAGGGCATGTGTTTTCCGCTGGTTTGCACTGTAATTAGAGACAGCATGATGAGCTGCTCTCTTTTGTCCCACAAGGGTGTGGGCTCAGCAGGAGTTTCACAGGTTGGGCCTGATCTTCATGTGAGTGGCATTGAAGCTCTGGCTGTAGATCAGGGGTCACTGGGTTCAGTGTTTATTTTGTCTTTTTCATGCCACCTGACACAGCTGTTGGTTAAATGACCATTCTTCACTGATATTAAAGACATTACTCCTGATGGGAATTCTGCACCAAAATATTAAAAAGTCCGCACACAATGTTTTAAAATTCTGCATATTTTATTTGTCAAAACAACAATATAATTATGTGAGTAATTTATTTCAAAATACCTTTCAGTAAGTATATCTGTAACAATACAGACAAAAAAGAATCAGGAAATGTTTATTGGAAAATAGATTCCTGACTAGGCATATTAATACAGAACTTTGAGTAATAATTCATTTAAACTGCAATACAGAAACGTATTTCCTGCACTTCTCAGAAGCAGTGCAAAGGTTTGGACAAGTCATGAGTAACGGAGGAGCTGAGGGGGAGGGAAGTAACTGCTGGGAAGGAGCCTGGGCGTGAAGCTGTAGGGTTGTTGGGTGTGGGTGGGAGTTTAGAACATGGTTTGGGGGGGGGGTGAGAGAGGGATTGTTAGGGACTTGAGGAGCCTCCCCCATGCAGACCCCGGCTTTCCCTTAGCCTCGCTCATTCAGTCAAGCACATCTTTCCCTGACCCCATGTGTCCCTGCACCCTCATTCAGCCACCCCTCCTCCATCCAGGCCTGCACCCTCACTCAGCCACCCTACCTCCTCCATCCCCATGTGGCCCTGCACCCCCTCCCTGCACCCTAACTCAGCCACCCCTTCTCCCCCCATCCCTATATGCCCCGTACCCCCATTTCCATTCAGCCCCCACTTAGGGTTGCCAGGCATCTGGAACACCCGGTCAAAAAGGGACCCTGGTAACTCCAGTCATCACTACTGACCGGGCCGCTAAAAGTCCAGTCTGTAGCACAGTGGGGCTCAGGCAGGCTCCCAGCAAGTCCGGCTCTGAGGTGCAGGGGCTGCCACGGGGGCTCCCCGAGCTGCGGGGGCAGCACCTGCAGGCAGTGCACAGAGCCCCCTGGCCAAACCTCCGCCTAGGAGCTGGACATGCCGGACGCTTCCTGGGAGCTGCCTGAGGTAAGCGCTGCCTGGCTGGAGCCCCCATCCTGAACCCCCTCCCACACCCTAACTCCCTCCCAGAGCCCACTCCCACACCCAAATTCCCAGCCCTGAGCCCCCTCCCACACCCTAACTCCCTCCCGGAACCTGCACCACACACCCCTTCCCACACCCCAATACTCTGCCCCAGCCCTAAGCCTCTCTTGCACCCCAAACCCTTCATCCCCAGCCCCACCCCAAAACCCACACCTCCACATGGAGCCTGTACCCCCTCCTGCATCCCACTCCCCTGCCCCAGCCCTGAGCCCCCTCCCGCATTCTGAATCCCTTGGCCCCAGCCCAGAGCCACCTCCTGCACCCCAAACCCCTCAGCCCCAGCCCAGAGCCCGCACCCCCAGCTGAAGCCAGCACCCCAAGCCCCTGCCCCAGCCCAGAGTCCCCTCCCACACCTTGAAGTCCTCATTTCTGGCCCCACACTGGAGTCTGCACCCCCTGCCAGAGCCCTCACCCCCTCCTGCATCCCAACGCCTGCCCCAGTCCAGTGAAAGCAAGTGAGGATGGGGGAGAGTGAACAAAGGAGGGAGGGGAGATGGATTGGGCAGGGCAAGGGTGTTCGGTTTTGTGCAATTAGAAAGTTGGCAAGCCTACCCTCACTCCAGTCTGTCCCCCACCACTAGCCCTTCTGAACCCCTGTCTGTGACCCCCCCTGCCCAGCCACATGCGCCCCAAGCTGTCTGTCCCCCCCATACTTCCTCACCTGGCCCCAAAGGCAAGGCACTGTGAGACACACAGCCTCCTCTCTTCCGTATCTGCAGCTTACTGCTCCTGCCTGGGAGTGGCTGCTCTCTATTCTGGTGCCACAGGAACCTTTACTGGTTGAAAGTTGTAACTGCAGCACCTCTCCAGCAAACTATTTTTCTGCTGAGAAAATAAATTCTGCATGGGGACATGAATTCTGTGCATGCGCAGTGGCACAGAATTCCTCAAGGAGTAACACATGCAGCATATACTATTTCAAGCTTCATTGACCACTGGGTATAGTGTCCCTCATTTAGGGTTTCTGTGATACCTAATTAGAAAGGTCATAAATTTGCCATGGCACTTCAGAGATATACACTCACCATATGTGTAGAAATTCAATCCCTTCTGAGTTTAGGGAAATATTTGTCTTAAAAATTGACAGTTTTTGTGAACAGTTCTACATCACAACTGTTTGCAGAGCAGAGTCCACAAGTAGGTTCAAAAAGCTATTTGCAGTACATAAAAACTCTGATCCATGGTGCCCCTTTTGGCCCAAGCAGTTAGCCAATAAGTGGGGGGCCTTGGAGGACTGTTTCTGTTAGGAGAAAATGAGGATTCAAGTCAGGTATTTCTTTGTAAATAAACAGGATTGCAACACAGAATGTACGGAGCCCTGTTCACCTGAACACAGTAAAAACAAACAGCAGGAGGCAGTCTTCACAATTCCAAGCCTGTCATTTCAGTCAGCACTCTACCCAAAAAGAAGCTTCTTTGGTTTACTTTCAAGGCCATGCTACCAGTGCTTCTCTGGTTTTCTGGCTGCTTCCTCCGTTCTTTCAGTTTGCTTGCTCCTCTGACACACAAACTCTGTGTTTACTATCAGTTCCTAGGGAAACCACCTGTTATTCTCTTCAACTCCGTTCTTTTCTTAGGCTTTCCATGTATCCAGTGCTTTACGTGATAGTTTCTATTGTTTCATCTATCTTATTGCATGAAGGAGCTTCATTGCTTCTCCCCCATCCCCACCCCCACTCTTTACTCAGAATAAAGGGCAGCTAGCATGCTCATTAGCTTCACCAAGGTCTGTGATTGTCCATAGATTAGAGACACTTGCTGGCAGCTACCAATACCCTCCAACATAACATTACATATTCTTGTGTGCCGGTTGACAAAGAGCTCCATGTACTATCCACATTGTGGAAGCACCAAACACAGCTCCATACTTAAAATTGTGTTGAACTGAGAAATCCTGCTGTAAATACAATCTGTTAGGTATAGAAAAAGGCATTACTCTCCCAAGAATATCAACACTTACTCTTTAAGTAATGGTTGTGTCTACAGGTTACTGGTAATAAACTGGTTCCAGAAAATTAAATCTTGGTCTAAACTAATATATATTCTTAATTTCTGTCCTTAAGCAGATCTTTTTAAGAAAAAAAGATAGCCAATTTGTGTGTTCACATATAAAGGGAGTGTAGTGGGCATAGCTGATATTGTCATGGGAAACAATGGCACTGGTGACTGACAGGCTGTCTGAGATGGAATTAATTAAGTAGTAATCCCAATGAAGCAGGTCATGAAGGCTTTTTTTTTTCTGACTGCTTTTATAAATGCTTGGGGCCTGATCCCAGATGGTGCTGAATGCCCTCATCTCTCCCGGGAATCAGTGGAATTGCAGGCAAACAGCATAAGTTAGTTGCTCAGGTGCTTAAGTCTTTGCATGATCAGGTCTAAAGGATGCACACAACTTCTTTTCTCCAGGCTCAGAGGATGAGGCTCTAACATCCAGATGAACTCCCTTTCACAAATAATATTTTTAATATAGTATAAACATCATGAAAATAAGGTAAAATGCTTCATTTGAGTATCATGAAACTCAATAACACCTTTCTACCTCTTCTATATTTCCCTTCCTGTTGTAATCAATGGAGGGAGTAGAGGTGGCCACTGCTTGCCTCCCTTGCAAGAATGGAAAAAGAGGAGCTGTCACCAATTCAAGACATATGATCCTTACTATTTACTGTTCTTTCTTCCACCTTCGAAGGGAGACCATGCAAGTTTAGTAGGCTTCCATCCCATCCTGAGGGGCGAGACCTAACCTGCAGAACACTAGTGACTCCTCAAGTAGGAGAGGGGGAAGATGGATCTAAACCAGAGGTGAGCAAACTACGGCCCGCAGGCCACATCCAGCCCGTGGGACCGTCCTGTCTGGCCCTTGAGCTCCCGGTTGGGGAGGATAGCACCCGGCCCCTCCCCTGCTGTCCACCCTCCCCCACAGCCTCAGCTCACCGTGCCGCCAGCTGCGAGCTCCTGCCGGGCAGTGCAGCCGCGAGAGCCGCCAGTGGCTGGCCTGTCCCAATGCTCTAGACTGCACTGCGGCGTGGCTGGCTCCGGCCGGGCGGCGTAGCTGCCAGTCCTGGTGCTCTGAGCAGCATGGTAAGGGGGCAGGGAGCGGGGGGATATTGGATAAGGGGCAGGGAGTCCCGGGGGGGCAGTCAGGGGACAGGGAGCAGGGGGCGGTTAGATAGGCGTGGGAGTCCTGGCGGGCTGGTCAGGGGTGTGGATAGGGGTCGGGGCAGTCAGGGGACACGGAGCAGAGAGGGTTGGGTTGGATAGGGGGTGGGGTCCGGGGCGGGGCAGTTGGGGCAGGGGATCCTGGGAGGGAGCAGTCAGGGGACAATTGGGGCAGGGGGCGATTGGATAAGTGTGGGAGTCCCGGGGGGACTGTCAGAGGGCAGGGGTGTGGATAAGGGTCGGGGCAGTCAGGGGACAGGGATCAGGGGTGATTGGATAGGGGGTGGTGTCCCGGGGAGACGGTTAGGGGCGGGGGGTTCCGGGAGGGGGCAGTTAGGGGACAAGGAGCAGGGGGGTTGGATGGGTTCTGAGAGGGACAGGAAGTGGGAAGGGGCGGATAGGGGGCAGGAGCCAGGCTGTTTGGGGAGGCAAGCCTTCCCTACCTGGACCTCCATACAGTTTTGGAACCCCGATGTGGCCCTCAGGCCAAAAAGTTTTCCCACCCCGATCTAAACTGAATGTGTCATGAAGCAAGGTTAGTCATCAGTTTAACCATTTGTAAGTAGGACTGGTCAAAAATTTAATGAAAAGTGCATCTTCAGCCAACATATTTTTTTACTTGGAAATGCAGCTGCAGTGCCTCATTGAAGTTGTAGTTCAGGGGCTTAATATACACCAATATTCAACACAAGGATGAACTACAAGCCATCAGGAACAGTATCCCTGATGAGGTCATGGCACACCTGGTGGCTGAGCTTTGTGACTTTGTCCTCACCCATAACCATTTCAGATTTGGGGACAACTTATACCTTCAAGTCAGCGGCATTGCTATGGGTACCCGCATGGCCCCACAGTATGCCAACATTTTTATCCCTGACTTAGAACAACACTTCCTCAGCTCTCGTCCCCTAGTGCCCCTCCTCTACTTACGCTACATTTATGACGTCTTCATCATATGGACCCACGGGAAGGAGGCCCTTGAAGAATTCCACCTGGATTTCAACAATTTCCACCCCACCATCAACCTCAGCCTGGACTAGTCCACACAAGAGATCCATTTCCTGGACACTACAGTGCAAATAAATGATGGTCACATAAATACCACCCTATACCAGAAACCTACTGACCACTATACTTACCTACATGCCTCCAGCTTCCATCCAGGACACATCACACGATCCATTGTCTACAACCAAGCCCTAAGATACAACCACATTTGTTCCAAGCCCTCAGACAGAGACAACCACCTACAAGATCTCTATCAAGCATTCTTAAAACTACAATACCCACCTGGGGAAGTGAGGAAACAGATTGACAGAGCGAGATGGGTACCCAGAAGTCACCTACTACAGCAGAGGCCCAACAAAGAAAATAACAGAACTCCACTGGCCATCACGTACAGCCCCCAGCTAAAACCTCTCCAGCACATCATCAACAATCTACAACCTATCCTGGAAAATGATCCCCCACACTCACAGGCCTTGGGAGGCAGGCCAGTCCTCGCTTACAGACAGCACCCCAAGCTGAAGCAAATACTCATCAGCAACTACACACCACACCACAGAAACACTAACCCGGGAAACAATCCCTGTAACAAACCCCAATGCCTTCTCTGTCCCCATATCTACTCTAGCGACACCATCATAGAACCCAACCACACCATCAGAGGCTCATTCACCTGTACATCTACTAATGTGATATATGCCATCATGTGCCAGCAATGCCCCTCTGCCATGTACATTGGCTAAACCGGACAGTCTCTACGTAAAAGGATAAATGGACAGAAATCAGACATCAGGAATTGTAACATACAAAAGCCCGCAGGAGAACACTTCAGTTTCCCTGGACACTCAATAACAAATTTAAAAGTAGCCATTCTTCAACAAAAAAAACCTTCAGAAACAGACTTCAAAGAGAAACTGCAGAGCTACAATTCATTTGCAAACTTAACATCATCGTTTGGGCTTGAATAGGGACTGGGAGTGGCTGGCTCACTACAAAAGCAATTTTCCCTCTCTTAGTATTTACACCTCCTCATCAATTATTGGGAGTGGACCGCATCCACCCTGACTAAATTGGCCTTCAACATTGGTTCTCCAGTTGTTAGGTAACTCCCTTCTCTTCATGTGCCAATAGATGTTTATGCCTGTATCTGTAATTTTCACTCCATGCATCTGAAGAAGTGGATTTTTACCCACGAAAGCTTATGCCCAAATAGATCTGTTAGTCTTTAACATGCCACCAGACTTCTTGTTGTTTTTGTGAATACAGACTAACACAGCTACCTTCTGATTCAGGGACTTTATGGTCCCATTCTTCTCTATGGGCCTGGCTCCCCAGCTGGACTACATCTTCCATGATGCAACAGGGTCTCCCCCTCTTCAAGAGGATGCTCAGTACCTCTCCAAAAGGGGGAGACCTATTGGATCATGGAAGACATAGTACAACTGGGGAGCCAGGCTCATAGAGGAAAATGGGATCATGAAGCCCCTGAACTACAACTTCAATGAGGCACTGCAGCTGCATTTCCAAGACAAAATATTTTTATTTGGGGATTTTTGCCATTTTTTTCCCCAATGTAGACAAAGTTTTCAATTTTTGAAGTTTTCCATGGGGGAGGGAACATTTTCCAACTGATTCTAGATTTAACTTCAGTTTGAAAGCCACTCATCTCCCATTCATTCCAATGTTGAGCTACACATTGTGTCCTAACTTACATCAATTTATCAGGATTACTACTTTCTGTTGGGCAGGCATATTTGCTTTTTCACATTTGGGGGGGGAACTTACAACTCACTCTTTGTAATTAAATAGTGATCAATGCACAGTCAACCTGTGGAACTCTTTGGCAGAGGACGTTGTTAAGGCCAAGAATATAACAGGGTTAAAAAAAGAACTAGATAAATTCATGGAGGATAGGTCCATCAATGGTTATTAGCCAGGATGGGCAGGGATGGTGTTCTTAGCCTCTGTTTGCCAGAAGCTGGGAATGAGTGACAGGGAAAGGTTCACTTGATGATTACCTGTTCTGATCATTCCCTCTGGGGCACCTGGCATTGGCCAGTGTCAGAAGACAGGATACTGGGCTAGATGGAAGTTTGGTCTGACCCAATATGGCTGTTCTTATGAAGCTTCCATTATTCTATATTATTGCTTTAACATTGTACAAGCCAAGTAATATTTTTCTAATTACTTCTACTTTTAGACTCTAATCAGGATGTTTAAACTTTCAAAAGGCTGCACATATTTCATAATCAGACGCTAAAATCATCATCATGTTGACTGCTGTTGGGCATACTAAATTGGAAAAGAATCCAGAAGAGAGTCTGACTAATACGTTACTGGCCACTTAAATAAAGCAATCAAAAACATGTTTTTCAAATACAAAATGACTCAAATTCAAACATTATCTTGAGACTGTAAGTAATAATCTATTTTGATTTCAAAAGTTACAGAATCACTGTAGCATTATGACAAAAGTCATGGCCCCAGTCCCAAAGACTTAGTGTAACTTGAGCCATGTGAGTAGTCCCATTAAAATTAACATGACTACTCACGTGAGTAAATTCATGCATGTGCCTAAATCTGTTCAAGATCTAGGCCTAGATCAACTCATATCATAACCCATTATTTTGGGTGGAACCTGTTCTGCTCTGCTGTGGAATGCTGCACACCACAGCATCTGTGTCAGGCTCTGTTGTCTGGGTTAGAAGTTCCTGTGCAAAGTCCAGGGGTGAAAGTGAGCCAGTACGGGCCGGTACGATGTACCGGTAAGAACTCATATTGGCCCGTAAGCGGCCCACATTAAAGTGCTGCTGCAGCAGCCCTTCAACGTCCCTGCCCCTGTTGCCTCTCCCATTGGCAGCCCTGCAGGTAGGGTCCATACCGGCAGGGCCGCCGCCGAGGGTGGGGGCGGGGGACAGAAGGGGCAGCAATGTTCACGTGCTGCCACAGCAGCGCTTTAAGGATCCTTAAAGCGCTGCCGCGGCAAAGGACTGTCCTTAAAGCGCTGCCGCGGCAGTGCTTTAACGTCGCTGCCCCTGTTGCCAGCCCCACAGCCGCCAACCCCAGCCCGCCCCTTCCACCTGGGGCCCCGCCTCTTCCAGGGTCCAGAGCCGTCCCTGCCCCTGGCCCCGAACCAGTAAATCTTCGGAATTACTTTCACCCTTGGCAAAGTCTATGTGCTCCTTTGTTTTAGTTGTCACAAGGTCCCTGATAGGAGAAACAGTAAACCAGAGTACCCACAATGGTAGAGCTCTGGGGAAGGCACGCTGAAGTTATTGGGGGAATAGCGCTAGTCTTGGCACCTGGGGAAGCTGGACCCACATACCAAAAAAAGAGCAGTAGACAGGCGGAGGGATAGCTCAGTGGTTTGAGCATTGACCTGCTAAACCCAGGGTTGTGAGTTCAATCCTTGAGGGGGCCATTTAGGGATCTGGGGCAAAAATTGGGGATTGGTCCTGCTTTGAGCAGGGGGTTGGACCAGATGACCTCATGAGGTCCCTTCCAACCCTGATATTCTATGAAGACAGCTGTCTTGAAACTGCTCACCCCCAATATGCTCAAGAGCATGTGAGATCCAAAGTTTGGGTCCAATACAGCAGCCTGGTACCAGATCACAAAGGAAGCTCAACCAGGTCTGTATAACACAGTTCCCTTTGACCACCTGTGGAAAGTTTGGTTTAAGTGACATGCCCAGCATCACACAAGTACTCTGTGGCAGAGATACAAATAGAATCTAGTTCTCCAAGGCAATCAGCTGCCTTAACCCTGAAACCATCCTTTCTTTCTGCAGTCCCCTTCATAATTCACTACACACCTTCCAACTTCTGCAACACATGGAGAGGGGTCCTACAAACAACCACCTCCCTTAATACACACAACCCTGATTCATCCCCAGAGGAGGTCCAGCCTGTAAACTGAATGAGGCTGGGGTTCCAGGGAAACAGTAGCATGTGAATGCTGATGTGTAACTATTACACCCCCTTCTTTCTGTACCTCAGCTTAACTGTTTGCTGAAGCACAGGTCAGAGTTCTGTCTTTTAAGTATTTTTAGGAAAGCATTACACAGAGTTAAATCTCAGTGTTCTTGGTTGTAAAACCCTGAACATAGCTGTTAATAACAATACCCAGACAGCCTCAGACAGATAGTACCATACAGTTTCATAGTAAACATTTACTACAAACAAAACCATTGTAAATAATATTTGGAATACTGATGAACTGTTAAACCAAACACTATCCAATAATAAGTCAACTGGTCTTTACACAAACTTCCCCACTTTATTGGTGTTACATATCTTTAAATCCAATGTTTCACCATAACATTTACACTTCTATACGTTAATACACACAAACATTCCCCTCTCATCATTTTTCAGAGATGATTTCAGAGTCTCTGTAGTGTGGCCATAATATATTGTGTGTGACACCTGAGTTCTTTAAAGCTTGAGAAGCAGAGCAGCATCCTCAGTTCTTTTCTATCCCTTCAGAGGCCTGCTAGTAAATGAAAGTCTGGGAATCATTCCAGCTAGCAGGATTCCAGCCTTTGGGTTAATAGTTGGGGACCCCTTCCCCAAGAGTGTTGAGTTTAAAGACCCAGTTCCCTCATTAAAAGGCCAGTCTTTATATTTAAATAATCACATTAGATTCATTTTCTCTGTTTTGAAGTTTTCTCTGTACATTTTCCAACCTAAGCCAGGTTAGTCTGAAACTCCTAAATTGGCATTTAAGTCACTAATGAAAGGGACTGCTCCTTCTCTCTGTAGGAGGAGCACGGAAAGAGAAAAAGAACATAGTTACATACATGTGGTTCACAAATTCTGTAGCAAGCACACACATATAGTGCAAATAGAACATTTGGATGCATACTTGTGTACAGCTGTTTATGCTTCATGTATATCGAGAAAAGGGAGAGTTCACACACTCAGCCAGAATCTGTTGCTCAAGAATAGTAGAATGTGGGGGAATGTGGGAGGGCTTACCCAATCTGGCATCTGGAGTATCCACGGCCTGAGTTTCCCCTCAGCAGTCATCTACAGGCTTATAGGTTGTGGTGGTGCTCTTATGTAGGAGTCTCGTACGTGTTGTGGCGCTCAGGTGATGTAGCCCTTCAGCAAACTCAGAGTTCATCCCTTCCTGAATGAAGAGTCCAAAGGAAACAAAACCAGCCTTCTACTCCACACTCTTGTCACAGCACAGCACTTCCTCTGAGGGTGCATCCTCTTCAACAGTCTTTAGCTCTTCTGTATAGCTCAATTTTCAGCTCTCACGGGCCCCTACCAATCTCTTTTTATTGTTGTTAACAGGGGTAGTGCACCATCTCATAGAGTAGCATTCTACTACAGGTTGCGACCCTGCAACCCTTACAACTGGCGTATCTAGCTTGCAACGCAAATTGCCCAGCCTTCTTTTGCCAGGGTCATTTCCTACATATCCACCGTAGGCCTCCTCACTGGCCCTTTCATAGATATTCTCACTCTTTAGCTAAGCATCCACTCCCAAGTGAGCTCTCCCTTATACCTCACAAACCACTGAGCACAGGCTGCCTTTATATCCCCCAGCTGGCCTGGTTCTGAGTCACATGGTCCACCAACACAGGATCCTCCTGGTCACAGGTGAAGCTAAGCTAGGCGCACCAGAAGCTCCCTAGAATTGGGGGGTGCCCAAACTGTGGCCCCACCCCCTCACCCTGCCTCTTCCCCCCAAGGCCCCTCCCTCCAGTTGCCTTTTCCCCCTGAGGCTCTGCCCCCGCTCGCTCCTCTCTGCCCCTTCCCCTCCGTCGCTCATCCTTGAGACAGGTAAAAAGTGACAGGGCCATGGCCCCTTGGCCCTTCCCCCCATTCTGGCGCCTCTCAGCTAAGCCCAGACTCTCTTAAAGAACCAGCTTACGCTCTGTTACAGGAAATGATGTGCATTCTCTAACAGACGAAACAAGTGCAGATTACATTTCTTTGTAATTAACTTTCCAATTAAACTAACGTCATTTCTACTCTAGTCCTTTTAAACAAAAGCCAGAATTTAGGGAATAAAAAGACAGACATGATAATCCTAGATAATGGAATAAAGAGTCAGGAATAAACATATTGTTCATAGTAAAGTATAACTGAGGTACAATGCCCTCATATTAAATAAAAAGGTCAACAGTTAACTAAATTCAAAACATCAGACTTTAATCCATTGCAACAAGCTAAGGTGCAGATGTCAAGAACCCAACAGAAGTAATTGCTGGTAGTTTTCCTCATGCAAAAAGGGGTCATCCCCCTATGCAAGTGTGCATTTGCAGACGTACCTCTTCATACATAGCAACAAAAATTCACTTCCCCTTCTTGTCTGCATAATACATCATTCCCATTTGCTTTGTATACTTTATGCAGATCCTTAAAGGTATTTAGGAACTTAATTTCAATGGGAGTTAGGTGTTTAAATAGCTTGGAGGATCTGGGCCCAGGTCCTTTAGGCCATATGTCAGCATCATTACCTCTATTTTAGGAGCTTGTTCAAGCTGTGGCAAGAATTCTAACAAAGTGGATGCAGAGCACAGTGTAGACCTAGGAACTAGGTTCAGCAGAAAGCTCCCTTCCTCTGGTTTTCATCTCCCACTAGTAGCTTGACTTGTCTCATGTGTCGATGACTCATTCTGAAATTTACCAAAAGGGCATGGTCCACATGGGGAATTATGTAAATCCAACACAATTACTATACATGTAAATTCCAGAAACTTACATGACCCATCATAAAACTGACTAATTTCTGGTTCAATTAAAATCAGTCACTTGCTTCTGGAAAACAAAATATCATTGCTTCATTTCTAACATTTATATATATTATTCTTATTTTTCCCTGTACATATTAAATCACTTCCATATGTCCTCCATATTTAACAGATCTAACATAGGGTCTTTGTGGTCACTTTAAATTACCCAGCAGTTAAGATAAATGCAATATTTGTAATTTTGTTTGTTTGGGGCTGGCTGGCCGAGAGAGAGAGGCTGGAGTTTATGTTGGAAAACGAGGGAGAAGCAGCATGGGATGAGGAATGGCTTCAGATTAGGAAAATATTTATATCTGAAGAAGAGGGACCAGACAGGGATCCAGAAGAGAGTAAGGAAAAGGCTCATCATCTTATAATTGCCAAATCACTAGCTGAAGATGTAAAGATGGGAGATGCTAATTCCTTGAAAACAGAGAAATGGACTAAGCAAAGTATCGGAAATATATTAAGAGCTAAAAGAGTGTAGGGCAGAGATTTATTGTACAACTAAGGAACAGGCTGAGAAACATCTTAAAACTATACGCAAGAGGGATAATGTATGGGGTTTCACTAAGCATGACTGAGGATGAAGTTAAAAGGGGTATAGGTGAGGACCAAATGCTGTTTGTTAAGTGACTGATTAGCAGGAGAGGTGGAGAACACCAACCTTCCACAGCCAGATTAAATTTCAAAGATGCAATGCTACCTGATAGGGTTAAAACAGTATATCAACTTTTCTACTTTAAGCCATATATCCCAGCCCCTTTGAGATGTTATACATGTCCATACAAGGTTTGGGCATGTGGTGGCTGTCTGCAAAGGGAAAACAAGTTGTGGTAAGCGTGGAGCAGGACACTTGCATGAGAACTGCATGGAAGAAATGGAATTAAACAGAACACAGCAATTGCCAGGAATAGCACAGTGCAGCATACAAAGGATGCATGGTGGCAGAACGAGCTAGAGACATACAGAAAATTAAAACCATCCATAAAATACCCTCTGCAGAAATTACCAAAAGATATTCACAGTGGAAAGTGGAGAATGAGGAAAACTCCAGTGAAGGAAAACAGCTACTGCTACAACAAAATGCAGTTCAAGTCAAGAAAGATAATATAAGGGGAATAGAAGAAGATGGACTGCTTATCGGCAAAGAGAAATTTGTAGCATTTATGATATAAGTGATTAATTGCACTTTACACACAGGGAAGAAGACAAAGAATAAAAATAATAGCAAAAGTGGAAGAAAAGTATTTACATATAGGCAATATCTCGACAGACTGCATTTAACTAATTTGAAATGAAGGTAATAATATATTTAAACAACGAGGTTCTAACACTTTTTTTGCTGGAAAACACATAGTTGAACACCACATGGTTGAGAATTAAAGAAAACTGTTTTTGAAATGCAAAACAAACCTGACATCATATGTGTACAAGAAACATGGATGGTAAAAACTTGTTTAGAGTTCTAGGATATGATGTTTTTAGACATGACAGAAAAATAACAAGAAGAGGAAGCATCTGTATATTGATAAAGGAAGGTCTTAGTTATATCAAAATAGAAGTAGAGAACTTATGTTTTGAGTACCAGACTGGTGAGTTTGCTATGCAGAATAACAACATCTTTTTATGACTCTATAATGTTCTTAACCCATGTGTGATGCTGAGCCAGCAAGGCGTAAGCAACCAGCAGGCTGAGTGACCCAAAACCAACCTTTAAGAACATATTAGAAAAGTATTGAAATGGTAAACAGAGCCATTCCTTGTAGATAATCAGCAAAGCCATGTTAAATAGACTACAGTCCTTGAAATATAAGCCTGTATTGTTAGAGAAGCAGAAGTAGATACTAATTGTATTTGTCTGTATTTACCTATATCTTGTTAGACATTTAACAATCTGAGCTAATTAGCTTCTAGATGCTAAACTCCTGTTTCTGTCTGTAATGTTTCATTACTATGTTCTATTGATTCAGAAATCAAGAAGGGATATTAACATTTAGATGGAACTGGTGGTATAATAATATTATTGTCTTAATTTCTCTTTGAAATTTGTGACTCTACATTGTAAAACTACCTGTGAACTGCTTGAATGGTTAATTGCCATAGGTTAATAAATGCAACTAGTTACTGGTGTGTGCCTAGGAAACAGAGATTTACTTCAAATCAATAATGTACATTACCTATTCTTCGTCCACGGAATGCCTGCTGTGATCATTTGTTGACAAGAGGCTAATCAGCTGAGCTTCAGCTATAAAGGGAATTTGGGGCCTGATCCTGTTTTATCTCAGATCTGCCTAAACTTTCACTGGGAAAGTCTAAATCCACACGACTGAGGTTTCCAGTTCTACTCTGGATTAGCCCTGCAATTTCTCATGGAAGAATCTGAGCACATTCTGCACGTGGACTGCCTATTGGGCTATAACCGATTGAACTGATTCTGGAAGGACTTTTACAAATCAGCAGCTTCGCCATCTTTGCTATGAAACTGACCTAAGAACTTTACTCTCATCTATATGTATGATGATCCTTTAACCACAGTAAGTCTCTTTCTTTCCTTTTTTAATAGATCTTATATTTAGTTAATAAGAATTGGCTGTAAGCATATATTTGGGTGAGATTTGAAATATTCATTGCCCTGGTGGGTAATGTATCCCATTCCTTGGGATTGGTAGAATTTTATATTTTATATATTTTATATATGGTGAATAAGGTTTTAAATAACCTTCTCTATGTAGACTTGGCTGTCTCAGTGGGAGCCAAAGGCTGGATTGCTTAAAGGGAACTGTATTTTAGCTTCTTGGTAATCAATAAGGTATTACAGAAGCTGATTTGTTACTGGCTTGGTGAATCTAATTCTATTATAAACCACCAGTTCTAGGGATTGTCCACCATATTATTTGCAGTTTGCTCTCATTGAGCATTCTCAGTATGGCCCCCTCCCACCAACCATGGTCACATCATGTAAAAAAATTAGACAATCTAGAATTGGTGAGTTAGTTAGGGGTGTTAAAGGCCCTAACATTATTTGTAGCAACCTTAATAGTCATAATTAATTATGGAGAAGTAGAAAAACTAATTATTCTAGCAAATGCCTGGGGCAGTTGATTGACGTGAACAATGTGGTATTGCTAAATACTGGAGCACCTACTTGGTTTAATTCAGTGGATGGAATCTTTTCAAATTTAGATTTGGGAATTGCAACAAGCAATATAGCAAGTAAATGCAGCTAGTAAATCTATAAAGAAGATGAAATGGGAAGTGATCAAATTATATATGAAAGCCAGGGTAAAGTTGAAAAAAACTAAAGGAATTTCAGGGAAGGGGTAGGAATGGGGGCAGGGAAGGGGTGGGAAGAGGCGGGGCAGGGGCGGGGCCTCATGGAAGGGGTGGAGTGGGGGCGGGGGCAAGGCAGCGGGGGGGTGATCAGTGGTGTGGCCCTTGGGCCAATGTACTAGTCCTCATGTGGCCCTCGTGGTCATTTGAGTTTGAGACCCCTGACTTAGATAATGGCATATAAAATAAACATATGAAGTTTGTGGCCAATGCCACAAGCTGGGAGGGGTTGCAAGTGCTTTGGAGGATAGGATTAAAATTCAAAATGATCTAGACAAATGGAGAAATGGTCTGAAGTAAATAGGATGAAATGCAATAAGAACAAATGCAAAGTACTATACTTAGGAAGGAACAATCTGTTCCACACAAAATGGGAAATGACCGCCTAGAAAAGAGTACCACGGAAAGGAATCTGAAGGTCATAATGGATCACAAGCTAAATATGAGTCAACAGTGTAACACTGTTGCAAAAACAAAAAGCAAACATCATTATGGGATGTATTAGTAGGAGTTTTGTAAGCAAGACACAAGAAGTAATTCTGCTCTACTCCATGCTGATTAGGCCTCAACTGGAGTACAGTTGTGTACAGTTCTGGACACCACATTTCAGGAAAGATATGGACAAATTGGAGAAAGTCCAGAGAAGAACAACAAAAAGATCAAACGTCTAGAAAACATGACCTATGAGGGAAGGTTGAAAAAATTGGGTTTGGTTAGTCTGAAAAAGAGAGGACTGAGAGAGGACATAACAGTTTTCAAGTACATAAAAGGTTGTTACAAGGAGGAGGGAGAAACTTGTTCTCCTTAAATTCTGAGGATAGGACAAGAAGCAATGGGATTAAATTGCAGCAAGGGTGGTTTAGGTTGGACCTTAAGAAAAACTTCCTGTCAGGTTAGTTAAGCACCGGAATAAATTGCCTAGGAAGGTTGTGGAATCTCCATCAGGTTAGACAAGCACCTGTCAGGGATGGTCTAGGTCCTGCCATGAGTGCTGCACTTGACTAGATGACCTCACAAGGTTCCTTCCAGTTTTATGATTCTATGATTCTATGTTACAACTAAAAAGTTTCAGCACCACCCCTACCCCAACGCCCATCTAGCTATAAAGCAAGCAAAAGTGGTTGCAGTGGCCCTGGACCTATAATTTACAGATAAAGGAATAAAAGTTATCCATTTCTTCACCTTTTTTAACTTATTCCATGGCAGTAAGTTTCCATTTTCCCACTATAATAGCTTCCCCTGATGTCTTCTCTTTGTGGGCCTTTTGAAGAACTTGGATGGCACTGTTCAAACAGCTTTTACTATGTAAAATAAGTGTTCGTGTTTTGTTTTATTGTTTCTAAACTTATTTCCAAAGGGCTATATACCTGAGAATAAGGCTTGAAATAGCCAGACTTCCTGCATCCACAGCTTTGAATCCCAGCAGAGTTCATTATGAACTCATTAAACTGAGCTCCATACTGCTTTCTTTGAGTGGAAATTCCAGATGGGTCTTTACTGTTATGTCCTGATACTACACTTGTTAGGATGCTAAAGAACACGCTATGGTGTTTTGGGCAAATTTTCTTTTTCCCATGATACTATACAATGTATTGGCTGGCACCCTCCACCAGAGGTATGACAGTATTTCCACAGGGCTTCAAGTACTCTGTGTACAAAACATAGTTAATAAATGCTTTAGGGCAGGGATTCCGAAACATGTCACTATATGGAGCCTTTTTTCATGTGGGTTGTTTACCACCTCTCTTCCTGTTCCCAATCACTTACCTTTATGGCAGCTGCAGCAACTGTTGACATTGAAAAGTGCTATTAACGAAGCGACGTAGGAAGACAAACAAAAATACAACTTAGTAGCTGGAAGGAGCCAGCATCATGTGACCAGCGAGCCCTCCAAAGCTCACCACCAAGTCCTCCGGACGCCACAGTTTAAAAACCATTTCCAGATGAAAGCCATCAGGTTACCGAATGCGTTATACTATAGTTCTTCTCAAGAACCCATATTTAGCTGCAATAGCCAGAAATCCCCTTTTCGACCTTAATTTGGCAAGAATACTGTTCCCTCTACTCTGATACTGACCTAGAAACAAGAGCACACCCCTTATAACTCCACACCATACACTGCGTGCTGCTTCTATAAAGTCCATTTTGCAGCTTTGCCCTCACCCTCCTTTCTAGTGCACTAAATAGACTACATGCCTCCCTCAGGCCACGTCTGCACTATGGATGCTACAGCAGCATAACTACAGCACTGTAACCTCCGAGCATAGATGCAGCCTACAGTGATGGAAGGGTTATTCCATCGCTGTTGGCCACCTCTCCAAGTGACACGGAAGCATTCTTTTGTTGACCTAGCTGCATCTACACCAGGGGTTAGGTTGGCATAGCAACAGCACTCAGGGCTGTGGAGTGCTGTAGCTATGTCAACCTAAATTTTAACTGTAGACCAGGCATCAGTGACTGCTTCTCATTCTGTTCTCCACCCCAGCAGATATATTCAACTTGGAAACTTAAACTGATAGCCAGAACTAAACTTGGGGGGTGGAGGCAGGGCAGTCTCAAGCAATGGCCTTACACTGGGGAGCAGGACCAGCTCTAGGCACCAGCAAACCAAACACGTGCTTGGAGCACCACATGTCCAGGGGTGGCATTCCGGCCACCACCCAGCAAAAAACCTAGAGCTGGCCCTGCTGGGGAGTGCATCAGTGCCAGAGAATAAGCTGAGCTAAAATGTGATCAGCTGTAGGAACACTACAAGACTCGTCTCTTTCTTTAAACTTTCTCCCAACAACTAAGCTGAAGAGTACTAAGGTTTGTTCTTGGAAGAGTGTCACCTTGATTATATCCTTATAAGTAGCTTCATTATTGAGGGAGAAGGACTTAGAGACTCGTGTCTCCTTACTGAGGAGCTTGAGGAGCTTCTAAATTCATATCGTGGTGCCTGTGTGCTCTGGTCATGGGGACCTTGGAATGGTACATAAAAATGAATGAATAATTAATGGATAATGCAGTACCACTCTTGGAAGTTTTCTTCACATCCCTACTGTACTAGCAGTCAGCACTAGCCTTTATTACAGTTCAAAACAGTAAAGCTCTTCCAAGGGTAAAAAATAATAGCTCCACATGCAATCTATAGAAGTCATATTACACAGATTTTGATACTAAGCCAATGTTCTCCCGAAAGTGTCCATTTAAAAGGCTTAATTTGTCAACAATTTCACACACCATTTGCCCAGAATTCTCACACGCAGCACTTCACTGTGCACTTTCCCCCCCAAGTAAACTGTATGCAGTTTTGTGCTTCATTAATCATCTTTTCATCACTGTAAGTTCAATGCTGCTTTCTCTATAGGAGACCCAGAGGATACTCAACCAGAAAGAAGACAAAACCATGGGAAAAGGAGCGTATACATGTTCTCCTAGAAAACTAATGCATCCTGCTCCTCCTAGTCACAATCACTGCCTTATACAGCAATTTCTAGAACTTCACTTGTAGCCAGGTCTGAGAATTCAGCTATAGAATCAAAGTGGGTCTTTCTGAGGTGGAAAAGGTCAGAACAGAGGTTACATCAGTATGAAACCAACTTCTTACTTTTGGAATTGCTGAGAGATATTAATAATAGGAAAAAAGCCTCCAGACGAAGATGATTCTTTTTAAAAACTATTTATGGAAATTCTCGCTGCAAAAGGCTTGGCTTAATAACTAATTTTAAAAATTAGATTGTCAGCATTTTTCTGCTAACCATGATGCCCGACGGACAAGCTGATGGAAAGTAATTAGTAAGGCGGAGAGTGAAACTTACTGCATGTAACTGATACTGTTTGTAAAATTGAGACTCAGGATTCTCCTGCTTGAAGGAGAAAAGACAGATGTTTCTGCTTCTTCAACAAGGAACCAGGAAGAACAAGTGAGTGAAAAATAGTACATCATTCCATAAATAAGCAATGAAATTTGAACTACAATATTTTAATCCCTTTTTTTTTCTTCCTTCCATTTCCTCACACTCTTGTTAAGCTTGATGTTGAAAAATGGAAGTTGGGGTGGGAAATCCTCCAGTGTAATTGCTGAGGCAATAATGTTGCTAAATCCAAGGTTTAGTGTTTACTGTATGTCCTGTCCATTACCTCACCTGAGTGGCACAACATTAGCAGTAAAGTTTGCTTCTCAAATAGTTAAGGAATTCAGAAGTGGTTAGATGAAAGTTACTCTATATGCAGTTGGAAGGCTGGACAGGTGTGAATTAATACAGTATCTTATACATACTTAGGTACATAAAACCTACTTTCTAAAGTGGGAGACAAGTAAAATAGTAAGATTATCTCGGTGGAGCTTTATACTAAAGGCAAAATCCTACTCTTGAGAGAAAGGCATGCTGATACTGTGGGACTCGGGGTAGCATCCAAGTGGTGGGTCTCCTAACCATAGCCTACACAGGAAAGCTATGATGGTTAAGGCTCCAATTTTGACACTGAGGTCGCAGAAGTCACGGACTCCATGACTTCCAGAGACCTCCGTGACTTCAGCCATGGCATCCAGGAACTGCAGAGCACCCCCGCCAACCAAGGCGGCAGGTCCACAAACTCTGGCGGCAGGGGGTACCCTGCAGCTCCAAACCAGCACGTGTGGCGGGAGCCCCCGGAGCTACAAGTTGCTGCAGGAGGCGAGGGCCCCCACAGCTCATGGGCGGTAGGGGGACCCTGCAGCTCTGAGTGCGTGCAGGGGGGTGACTCCACAGCTCCAAGCCCCCATGGATAGTGGGAGCTCCCGGAGTGCCGAGCAGGGCCCCCTGCACCTGCCCAGCTGCGTTGTGGGGACCCCTCAGCTCCCCATGGATATTTTAAGTAAAAGTCAGGGACAGGTCCTGGGCTTCCGTGAATATTTCTTTATTGCCCGTGACCTATTGGTGACTTTTACTAAAAATATCCGTGACAAAATCTTAGCCTTACTGATGGTATCTACTTTTATGGCCCCTTTTGCCACAGTAAGGAACTGCCCAATGAGCACTTATGAATTTATTCTCACAGCTCCCTTGTGAGGGGGGAAATAACTCTAGTTCACAGCTGGGAACACTGAGGAAAAGAGATCATGCTACTTATCTAAGGGAAAAGAGACTCTGGCAGAGAAAGGAAGTGAACTCAAGTCTGCTTAAGGCCAGCCCCAGTGCCTTGCTCACAAGACCATTCAGGACTTTCCTCTGGGAAAGCAGGAAATAATGGAGCCAAAAGTGAGCAGGGGCACAACCTGGCCAGTGTACGCTGCTAACAGCCAAATGTTTTCAGGGGACATGCATCCAAACATGCTAAACATTTCCCCTTAAGGCCAAGCATTATTATGAAGTGCATTAGCTGCATTCTTAAATTGTCGGTACCCTGCTTGGTTGTTTGCACACTCTTCATGCTGAGGGCACCTGCACAAGGTAGACTAGGATTTTGCCCTGTGACCAATATAGCTGGTAAATGTTTTTCTGATGAACGCATCAAAAGTTTGTATCTTGCTTCATGTTGCACTAGATATTCTTTAATGCATTTTTTTTGGTGCCAGAATAGCTGCAGCGTTCTCTATGCTTACCTATTTCCTAATACAAACATGATACGTTGAATGTGGATCATACAAGAAAATGAGTCTAAAACATTTACTAAGAGAATTGTGGGTTTGCTTTGGGAGTGCAAAGAACTTAGTGGTGTATGCTTCAAAAATTTACTATAAAGAGATTAAGTGCAAAATTAAAGATACGTAATTAAAAGCATTGCCCCAAAGATTTAAATTACAACGGTGTAGCATTCATGCAAGGTTCATGCACTTGGCAACATTCAGGGCACACCCGGAGTGTTGTGTAGGAGCAGTGCACACACGGCTCCTCTCAAGGGCATGAACCTTGGAATCTCGCCCAGATGACATGAACCGTGGGAAGCCTCCCAGGACTGGGCTCAAGGCCCGAGAGCAAGGAATGCAGTAGATAGAAATTGGTAAATAAGAATGTTAAACAAAGCCAGTGTATTCCTTTTATCTGTTGGAGAATGTAATGCACGGGGGGAAGACAAAGAATAAAAGAGAGGGTGGAAAGCTGACAGGAGCAGCCCATTGGCAGACCAGCCTGCTTGCTTGCTTAAAGCTTTGTTCTGTCTTGTATTTGAACCGCAACAACTGGCGCCCAAACGCGGGGCCCTCAGCACTCACCTCGCCCGGCAAGGGTTTCAGACGCGTCACTCATCCGCTTCGCGGATCCCGGTGAGTATTTTTCGTCGTTGTAAGTATGGAAAGCTCCCTCTCTGCTTTGCAAGTGCAACACCGCAATGAGCTACAGTATTTGCTGCGTAAGGCTCAGCATGACTGCCCGGCTCGAGCACTTACTCTCCTGCTACAGGAGGTGCGTGCCCAGTGCCCGTGGTACCCTGAAGCCAGAACCCTTAAGCTAGCGGACTGGGAGCGGTTGGGCCAGACACTGCACAAAGAGCCTCGGGCGCCTGTGCAGGCTTTACATGCCTGGCACCTCTGCCACGATGCGATACAGCGTGTCGCCTCGGAAAGGCCTCCCTCGCGCCAATAGAGAGGCTGGTGATCTCGCCACTCCCGTCCGCTCCTGCAGCCATCCCCCCTCCTGGCGATGCGACACAGCGTGTCGCCTCGGAAAGGCCCTCTCCCACGCCAATAGAGGGGCTGCCAATCTCGCCACCCCCGTCCGCTCCTGCAGCCATCCCTCCTCCTGCTTTGCCCCCAGCGCCTCAATTACCACCGCCTCCCCTGTCTTCCCCACTGGAGCTGGTGTGTGATCACCATCCCCCCGTGGGGCCCCATGCTCCGGGGCCCCCCGGGGGGGGGGGTCATCCGCGTCTGCTCAGGGGCTTTCGCTGGTGCAACAAATGGTTCACGCAGCGAAGACTCGCCCAGATCTTACAGCAGAGGAATTAGCTGATCTGGTCTCAGTTTGCCCGGTGACCTGGCAGGATGATGGCCAGCGCAACCAGCTTGCAAACTGGGTCAGTTTGCCTTACTCGGTGATCAGAGACGTAAAGAAAGCGATTCGCGAGTTCGGCCTCACTAGCACGTATGTACGTGGTCTCCTTGAAGAGCTAGGTACTGGGTACACCCTGGTCCCTGAAGATTGGAAGGCGCTGTTGTGCATGATGCTGACGCCCAGTCAGTATGTTATTTGGCTTAGTGAGTATCGGCAGATGGCGGAACGCCAAGCCCAGGTATATAGAGAGCAAGGTGTCATTTATGAGCACTTGGCAGGGGAGGGCCAGTTTGCTACCATTCAGATGCAGTTTCAACTATCTCAGGCCGTCTTCCCCATTATTTCTGCCTGCGCTCAGCATGCTTTCCGGAAGGTCCCAGATTCAGGCAAGCCTACCAAAAGCTTTGCCAGTATCCATCAGGGTGCATCAGAGTCCTTTATGGATTTTACCAACAGATTGCAGGAGGCTATCCTCCGACAGGTGGATAACCCTGCGGCAGCTCAGGAGATTCTGTTAAAAATGGCTGTTGAAAATGCGAACGAGGATTGCCGCCGTGCTCTCCAGGCGGCACAAGCCGCTGGCGTTCTAGAGCTGTTGGTCATGCTGCGGGCATGCCAAAACATCGGCCCACAAGCACATAAAACTGGGGTTCTGGCCGCCGCCCTGCGGAAAAGCGGAAAGGAGGGGAAGCGTTGTTATCGCTGTGGTAAGGAGGGTCACTTTCAGAGGGAGTGCCGCTCATCGACAGCGCCCGCCCGCCCCTCAGAGAAGTGCCCCAAGTGTCAGAAGGGCTATCATTGGGCTAATCAGTGTCGTAGCGGGTCGGGAAACCGCACGACGGGTCCCCCCCGAACCCAGGGCCAAATGGGGGTGTTTCCCACTCAGACAACTGTTCCTCTGCCTTAAAATCCATAGACTCCATGAGGGCAGCGACTGCCAGAAGTGCAGGGCTTGATTTGATTATGCAGGAGGACGCTGATTTTCAGTTGCCGGGGGAGGTTTGCGCCATACCTACACAGGTGACGGGACCTCTCCCTGCCGGATTTGTGGGTCTGGTTCTCCCTCGCTCATACGCTGGGAAACAGGGTTTTTTTGTCATCCCAGGGGTCATTGATGCCGATTACACCAGTATTATTAAGGTTCAGGTGTGGACCCATCTTCCGCAGTTGCTCCCGCGTGGACGGTCAATTGCACAATTGATTTTAGTCCCCTATCAGGTGCCAGCCTCAGAGGATCGAGCCCGGGGCGGAGGCAGCTTTGGATCAACGCTGTCTCAGTTGCCATCTCACAACACGTCTTCTCCACTTGTTGCTCTAACAATGTCGCTCCACCCCTCGAAACCTCAGTTAACACTTCTTTTAAATAATTTTCCTTTTACAGGGCTGGTAGACACTGGAGCTGACGTTACGGTGATTCGTGATCAGGACTGGCCGGTCAGTTGGCCAACAGTTCCTTCTAAAGAGTTGTGGGGGATCAGGGGTAGCAAACCCAGGCGCCAAAGTTTGTCTTGGGTCACGGTCTCTAAACCAGGAGGCCGTGCCCTTGCTACAATCCGCCCTTTTGTGCTCCCTGTCCACCTCAATATTTGGGGCCGTGACTTACTTGTAAAGCTGGACACCACCCTCGATAGTAATGTATAATGGCCCAAAACCCTCCCCCACCCACCTTGCCCTCCGCATTACCATTGGTATGGCAATCCTTAGAGCCCATATGGATTGACCAGTGGCCCCTCCCCCTAGAAAAGCTGAAAGCGCTTCATTCGCTTGTGCAACAACATTTGCATGCACAGCGCTTCGAGAGCTTCACTAGTCCTTGGAACTAGCTGCTGTTATTTTGGCCTTTCAATTTTTTGCTGATTGTCCCTTTAATTTAATTGTGGACACCCATTATGTTTATCAGGTAATTGATCATTTACCCCTTGCCCTCATTACCCCTCAGGTCGATGCGGACCTTCTTTGCCTGTTTTTGTCCTTACAGTATTTCATCACCACTCGTAATTTTCCTTATTTTGTTGCTCATATTCGCAGTCATACCCCTCTGCCTGGGCTACTCACTGAGGGCAATGGGCGTGCCGATCGCGCATTACGTGGTCAGGTAAATTCCCTCTTTTCTGACCCCATTGAAAGCCATTCCTTTTTTCATCAGTCTGCCTCTGTTCTGGCCCGACAATTTCACATTCCTGCTGATCATGCACATTCTATTGTTCGTTCCTGCCCCCACTGTGCCGCTGCTGCCCCTACCTTTTCTTATGCCGTTAACCCCAGAGGTACCGCAGCGAATCAGCTGTGGCAAATAGATGTCACTCACGTGCCACAATTCTGCCCCTATTCATTTTTACATGTTTCCATTGATACCTATTCGGGATTCCTCTGGGCGACCCCACAGCGTGGGGAAGCCACTCCCAAAGTTATTCACCATTTGCTAGCCTGTTTTGCTGTTATGGGTCGCCCGAGCCAGATTAAAAACGGATAATGCCCCAGCCTATTGCTCCACAGCCCTCTCCACCTTTTGTGCCCAATGGGACGTCCGTCTCAAACACGGGATCCCTTATAATTACTCAGGCCAAGCCATTGTTGAACGTGCAAATCGCACGCTAAAAACCTTGCTTGACAAACAATTAAACAAGGGGAGCTGCATCTCCGAACCTTAGGAGACATTCAGCAAGAATTGCATGTCCTTTTGTTTACTTTAAATAATTTAACACTGAATACAGATCAGCAGACCCCCGCGGATTGGCATTTTCATAACTCCGAGGTACTGGAAAGACCACGTGTCTATTACCGTCAGCTGCCCGATCCGCAATGGTTGGGCCCAGTACCTTTAATTACTTGGGGGCGGGGATATGCTGCTGTGTCTCTCCCTGCAGGACCGTTGTGGGTTCCGGCCCGGTGTCTGCGACCACCACTGAAACAGCATGGCGTGGCACAGGGGCTATCAAACCCCATACCGGAGTTTCAGCTGACCTTGGAGGAGAACGCGGTGCCTCCCGGGTCAACAATGGCGGGACGGAGACGGAGGAGACGTAGCACCCCAAGCCAGCCTGTGACATGGGGAGCAGTGAAAGCATTGGTCGCCGCGGCTCAACGAAGACTGGCAGCAAACCAACAGCCAGAGACTCTTGAGACTCTGTGGCCATTCTCGCCCAAATCACTGCTAATTCTGTATTGATTGTGTGCCTTATGTGCCTGCTATTTCCTGTAGGGGTTGAATCGGGAGCGCCTCCTCCATTAGGGGCCCGAATGACATATAACCTATGGGAAAGATTGGCTTCAATAGCAAATGTTACCCACTTTTTTTTAATCTGATTTTGTAGCAGCTGAAGAATTGTTAGGTACGTGCCTTATTCCAGCATGTTGTCACCCTGAGGAAATAGGGAATGAGATGATGCTCGCTGCTTATGCGAACCTCTCTTCCCAGTACTCTAGCATGGCTAATTGGGGCCCGGCCAATTACACTTTACCTTCTTGGGCTTATTTTTTGCTGTTGCTGTGTGCAGTGTATTTCCTTTTTGTTAAGGCTTTGTCGAGATCCGCCCTGGCAGGCTCCACGAGTTATGACCTTGTTTGTCTGGGAGTTAATTGGCTTGCAAAAGCAAATTGATGGCTACCATGAGATGGCCGAGCACAAATAAAAAAGGAGGGGATGTAGCATTCATGCAAGGTTCATGCACTTGGCAACATTCAGGGCACACCCGGAGTGTTGTGTAGGAGCAGTGCACACACGGCTCCTCTCCAGGGCATGAACCTTGGAATCTCGCCCAGATGACATGAACCATGGGAAGCCTCCCAGGACTGGGCTCAAGGCCCGAGAGCAAGGAATGCGGTAGATAGAAATTGGTAAATAAGAATGTTAAACAAAGCCAGTGTATTCCTTTTATCTGTTGGAGAATGTAATGCACGGGGGGAAGTGAAAGAATAAAGGAGAGGGTGGAAAGCTGACAGGAGCAGCCCGTTGGCAGACCAGCCTGCTTGCTTGCTTAAAGCTTTGTTCTGTCTTGTATTTGAACCGCAACACAACGGTTTTTCTAACAAGCTCCATAACACATATTCACTGCTTAGTAGGACTCTTATCTAAATGCTGAAAGGGACAAGTTAGAGAGTTCTGTCTCAGCTCATCTGGCTTCTGGCTACTGGGAGCTTGTCCTACTCAAAGTCTACAGAAAAAGAGGATAGATCCTTTTTCTTATTTACATGGATATATTCTTGTAAGTCAATATTCCAATTACATTATTTTTGCTGCTCTGACATCTGCTTCTGGGAAACAGCAGAGCTGTTTGTAGCTGGCAGAAAAACCCATCTGACAGGAGAAAACGAGAAAAATGTATGGGAATATTCAAATAGGAATATTTTAAATTTGCATATTTTGCTTACTTTTATTGTTTAATAAATTCAGCCTCTATTTTTGCAGTAGTAGGATCAATAGCATACTAAATAAAATAACCCCTTGCAAAAACCAACTGGAGAATTTAAAAATATGCATCTTGAAACACTTTAAATGTGGTTTTTAGTACGAATGTGACTGTAAAAATTCCGGGGAGAGCATTTAATTCTGTCAGCCATAATATATTGAATTTACAGGGTCAAAGATATTTTTCTCACTGTCACCACACAAAAGGCAGCATAGTCTGAAAATCCAGCTCCTAAATCACTACCAGTTACAGAAGATTCTGCCATCAGAATTTAGATGAATCTTCCTTTCAGTAAGCCTTGAAGAATTCACTGAAAACCTAATGCAGCCTGAGGCTGTATTGACTTCTCAGCAGCTCCCCTCTGTGCTGTAGAATCTCCCCTTGGGGTGTTCCCAGGACAACAGGGGGTGAGTGAGTTCCTTGCAGCATGGTTTCACTAGTGCTGTACTGTCAGGAAGGTGGAGTGGGCACTGGAGCCAGCGCAGATGCACTAGACCTCTGTACAGATGGCCCTGGCTGTTAGTGGAGATGCCTGATATTCATACTCTGGGAGGCCAGACACCCTGCCCATCTTGTGACAGCTGGCACAAAGCCTGTAGAGTATTCATTTCTCAACATGTCAGAGTGTCTTTGATTTACAAACACTTAATAGACAACTCAAACTTGAATTTCAGATGGTGCATTTTTTGTTTTTTCTTTACTGTGAAAACATAATGAAACCCTGCAAAGCTCTTGGAGTCTAAACATTTCTTCATATTAATATTGTAATAGAAATGCTAAGCAGGGAATCGGTGCCCATTGTACTAGACACTGCATGCACGCACACACACAATGAAAAACCACCACACTGCCTGCTCTCAGGAGCTTGCAATCCAAGTGGTGCTACCTACTGTTATCTTTGGTAACACCAAGAGGTCTCATCTTTGAGAAATTTGATATCCCTATTTAAAGTTGCATTAATATCATGCACACTAAACTAAGTAAGTTAGCTGATATGAAGAAAGAACAGAAATAGAGGCCCAGAAACACATTAGTTTGTAAGAGTAGAGAAGTCAGTCACTTAAAATACCCCAATAAGTAGCTTCAGAACACCATAACTTTGGCTCCCACACCCAGCCATTTTTTTTAAAAAGAGTGGTAATAGGTTTCCTGAGAAAGTATTTTTGTTCCATGATTATACCCATTGTCCAACACACTTTTATTCTATTTTCCAAGTTATCATAGCATGCTAATGAGAGACTGTAATGAGCAAAAGAAGGAAAGGAAAACCAAAACTAACCCAAATAAGTCTCTGGAAAAATACTACAATAAACAAAGTTGGTCTATTCTTAGCTTATCCTTAAATGTTATAGGAAACATTATTTCTGTTAACCAAAGCATAACACTGAGCTATTATAGGTGTTAATAAAGATAGGTAAATAAGAGACAAAATAAGGAAAAACAGAAGTTAAATACTCACCAATTAGTGAAGAAAAAAGACGCAGTTATCAGCTCTCAGTTACAAAATGGTTACTCTAGGTCAGGATTACAACAGCTATTCTCTGCCAGTTCTAAAGGGCCTCTCTGCCAGTTCTAAAGGGCCAGGTACCAGAAAGGCATGGTGGGGACAAGTTTTTAAAAAGAGCATCTCTGTGCCATGGAAAGTTAATAGAAACTAAGATGTCACAGACAAAGATGTGCGGCTTTTTATTTTGTCAACTCTCATACTGTTAATAAGATGATAGATAGTAAAAAGTCTATAATAGATCTTTAAGTCTATAATAGATCTTAAAAATAAATCCATGTTTTAATATTACAGAGTAAAAAAAATTCCATGGTGTCTCCAAATATATTAATACAAAAATGTTTATTGTGCGTTTCATATGTACACAAGAAGGCAAAATCCTTAAAGGCTGAATTTTGTCAACTTGCACTATGTCAAATCTTACTCTGAGAGTATTACTACTGCAATCAATGGTACAAGCTGGGACATACAGTACTACCCAACAGGTATGTAATGATACAGGATGAGACTAGACTCTGTAACCATATTAAGTCTCCCTCAGGGGTTTCCAGTTCTAGATAACCTCTCCAAAATTGCTGTCTAACTGCATGAATGTCCTGTCTTGAGTGACAGCCAGTTATATAAGGTATGTCTACACTTACGACAGCATGTATGGTACAGGTATTGCATGCACAGCTACCATGTGTATAAACAGCAGGATAGATGATGAGGCACTGTTTAAATGAGCAGACGAGAGTAGAGTGCCCTACATGCCGGCACCCCCAGGATACATACTCTACATGGCTCTCCAAGTGTCCAAGCAGTACCTCCCACGCCTACACTACTATTTTTAGCAATGTAGTCGGCCACTGCCTGAGCCTTTCCCACTGCAGTGAATGGCTCTGCAGTGGGGAAAGGCTCTGGCAGCAGGAGGCAGTGGGCAAAGCCTCCAGCAATGGGGAGCAGCCAGAGACCACCTCTTCTGCCTCCCCCACCTCCCAACAGAGTCTTTCACAGCTGTGTGTAGCTACACACCGCAATAAGTGTGGATGCAGCCTGCCTTTTACTGCTGCATATAGCTGCACATACCCTACACAATGCCACAAGTGTAGACAAGGTCTTAGAGAACCCCAGGAAAGAGAGAGAGAGAGCTGATTCATACAGTAGAGAGAAAGGATTACAGTGCAACAGTGTGTGGAAAGAGGGGTTGCAGTAAAGTCCCTACCACAAGAAAGATCCATAAGTAAGGAAACAGGGAGGGCAGACTGTGGTGGGGCTGGAATACTGTAGTTCAGCCAACACAAGTAAGTGTGATGGGTCACTTACAGAAATCAAAGGATTTATTGGGAGGCTGCAAGTAGCAGGCAGGACTCAAAGCTTCCTCCCCCAAACAGACACATCATAACCTCCAAATAATAAGTACTAATATAAAGACACAGCACCACCTGTTGGTGGAGGTGTTGTCTGCATTGATCGTTACATATCCATTACTGGTTGGGGTGAGAGAGAGAGCAAAGGGAATTGATTACATTGGAGCAAGAGATCTGGCTCCACACCCTGGGGAGAAAGAAAATTAGCATTGAAATGGAGGGGCAAAATTATCCAGGCTGGGACTGAGGGCTGTCCGTAAGTCATATAATATATTAGGGCAGGGGTCTCAAACACGCAGCCAGGGTTATTTTCTGCAGCCCGCCAGCTCCCCGCGCCACCCCAGCATTTACCTAGAGTGGCTCTGGCCCGGCACACACCGGGGGCAGGGCAGGCTCCCTCCCTGCCCCCGCGCCGCTCTGGAAAGTGGCCGGGACCTGGTGGGGGGGCACAGGGGTCTGTGTGTTGCCCTGGCTGCTCCTTCAGGTACCTCCCCCGAAGCTCCCATTGGCCAGGAACGGGGAACCTGTAATTTCAGGGAAGGGGTTGGAATGGAGGCAGGGAAAGGGTGGGAAGAGGCGGGGCAGGGGCGGGGCCTCACGGAAGGGGTGGAGTGGGGGTGGGGCTGGGTCAGCAGGGTTGGGGTATTGGTCAATGGTGTGACCCTTGGGCCAATGTACTAGTCCTCATGTGGCCCTCGTGGTCATTTGAGTTTGAGACTCCTGGTGTAGAAACTACCAACACCAACAGAAGAGATTCTTCTCTCAACATAGGTAATCCACTTCCCCAACAGGCAAAGCTAGGTTGACCTCACCTGCCTACACCAGGGGTTAGATGGGCTTAACTATAAGTGGATTTTTCACACCCCTGAGAAACATAGTTAAGCCAATTTAATTTTCTAGTGTAGACCAGACCTAATAGTCATACACCAGGGCGGAAGAGTGTTAGTTCACATTCTACCTGCTGACAATGCAGTGCAGTACGAGGAGGTGCTGTTTTGAGGAGATCTCATTCAGAGGAGATGTTAAACAAACCTTCTGCCTGTCTGAAGTGTTCTCTCCAACATTTTGGTTTTGTAATTCAAAGCTGTCAGTACAGCCTTTATAATCAGCAACTGCTCTAACTACCAGTATCCAACTCAGTGCTTTGTATTAGTGTTTGGAGTTGCTCTGACTGTATCAAGCACTTTTCATAGCCAAAGTCAAATAATTTCTTTCTCACTATAAATATATATAAAAGCAAAGTTGCATCTCAGTGGTCCCTAAGTTAAATTTCTAGTTCAAAATATTCTGTTGAATTCTGAAATTCGCATTTCTAGTTCTAATAGCACAGAATGAAAAATAACCACAGAAACCATCAGGAAGCTTTCCTTGTAGAGAAAATTAGATACATATAGCTATTGATTGATCTGATCGAACTAAACCAATCATGGCAGTGTCAGGATTCTACTCCAGGAAGGCAGCCAAAAGTACTAGAATAAGCTCATTTCAGGGCTTGTCTTCACTACTGGGGTAAGTCAACCTAAGTTACGCTACTCCAGCTTCGTGACTAATGTAGCTGGAGTTGATGTAGTTTAGGTCGACTTACCCTGGTGTCTTCACTGCGCTGTGTCAACGGGAGACACTCTCCGGTCAACTTCCCTTACTCTTCTCTCGGAGCTGGAGTACCGGAGTCGACTGCTCTGCCATTGATTTAGCAGGTCTTCACTAGACCCACAAAACTGACACCTGTTGCATCGATTGCAGCATTATTGATATCCCCGGTAATGAAGACAAGCCCTCAGTAAGGTGCTGCTGCTATGGGATGTAATTGATGTAATGGACCCAAAAGATTATCATAGATAGCAATGCATACCAGAATGCAAGGCAGCAGAAAAAGAGGAAGACTAAAGATAATTGAATAGACATTGTGAAGAATGACATACAACAAAAAGTTTTAAAGATGAACAAAGCCGTTGAATTGGTACAAGACTGAAGTCTTTCCACTGCTTTCTTTCAACTCCATCACCACTGTTAAGCTAATGGACAGGAATCAAAGAGACAATAAAAATTGATGTAAACCAGCCCAGACCTAATTTTGCAATGGGAAAGGCTCTTTAATACCACTATGCAAAATGACATGGTCTACTTTGTACTGTAACTACAGATCACTGTAATTAACACCTAATCACTGTAATTAACACTTAATTTGATGCTAACTTCTTAATGAAAAACTTACATCTTGGAAGCTATATCTCCACCAAAGTGACAAGACTCACACCTTTCTTAGGCCCCGTTCATTAGAATAACATTTCCCTGGAAAACTGCTGCAAAGGGAACAAGAACTACTCCAGCAGCAGACAGGAAATTGAAGAAGGGGTTAAGTTTAGTTTTAAAGTGGCAAGACTAGCCACTTGGTTATGGTCTGGTCATTTGAGCAATGCTTATTGAAAACTGCTGTGAAGGGAACAAAGCACCACTCTAGAAGCAGTGAAAGGGTTAAATTTTAGTGATCATAAATGCTCCCCACTTTACCCTGTAGCTGAGGGTGCTTGTGCATAGCTTAGTAAAGCTGAATTAAGAGAAAACAATACTGTGTACGTAACATGTTCAGCTATGAGTATGTGAAGAATGTATGTGAAAAAGTTGCATATTTTTGTTTGCTTTTAATTAGGGATGGATTCCTGATCTTCATTATCCCAAGCACAAAATCAAGACCAGTCCCTGGAACTGAGCAGTCTTCCCTTTGTGGGCCTCTTCTAGGTTTATGTAAGGCTTTAAACAATGCAAAAAAAAAAAAAAAGTAGTTGAGCTGTGTTTGGTGTTCTTAGAAGGAATTGTGAAGAAGATTCTGTGTTTTTGTACAGTTATTTCTGGGTGTCTAGCAAAAGAAAACACAGCTGGAAACAGCACCAGCAAAGTGACATGATGTGTTCAAAGCATACATTGCTAATCAATTTCAAGTCCAATCTATTAGTAATCAACTCAGTATAAACATCCCGCGTATCAACCCTGCTTGTTAGTCTTGGGAGCTGCTGCATCATTTCCTCTCAAATTGTGGGTCCTTGTTACCATATGCTATATGTGATAATTGGTCTTGGCCCATTCAAGACAATGAAAATGACAAATGAGGTGCTGAACAGAAAATGTGACCATGAATTCTGATGGTGACCCTGCCCTCCTATTTGAGGTGATTACATTTTGTGTGCTGTATTTCCATATGTAACAAACATTCTAAACAAAATTTACTTTATAATTTATTGGCCAGCCTCTTAGAAACACTGCTAATACATCAGAGAGAATGCATTCTGCCAACACCTCAGGGTAAATAGCACGGTTGGTGACTCTGGAAATACGTATTATGTAAATAATTATCTTCAGCAAAGAGAAACATGTTGCCAAGCCAGTTCTCTATTGGAGAAAATATTCCTATGCATCCCATAACAGGCCAGTTTTCTTACATTTACCATATACTTCAAATCAGAATGATATTTATTTTATATCAAGGGAACAAATGAAGCATGAATAAAGCCTTGCCTGCACTGCAGAGTTTTGCTGGCAAAAGGCAGCTTTTGGCAGCAAAACAGTGGTGGTGTACACACTGCAATGCCACTTTTGGTGACAAAACTCTTCAGTTTTGGTGACAAAATAAAACCACCTTGACAAAAGACATAGGGCTTTTTGCGCAAAAGTTTTGTCGACAAAGTGCCAGTGTAGACACAGTGCTTGATTTTATCACTTTAATTGGCCTCTCAGAAGGTGTCCCACAATGTCCATCCTGACAGCTCTGGTCAGCAGTTCCAATTCTGCTGCCTTGCAGCCAGGTAAGCAACTATTCACCCTACTGCTTTAAAGCCCCGGGAATTTTTGAAATTCTACTTCCTGTTTGCTTGGCATGGAGAGCTCACATCACATCTTCCCAGCTGACAATGGCGACTCCATGTAGCAGACACTGTGCCACATGGACCACTGCGAAACTGCTGGATCTGTTTAGTATTTGGGGAGGCTGTGCAGTCCCAGCTGTGCTCCAGCCATAGGAAGTTCAGTACGTAGAGGGAGATTTCTCGAGGCTTGTGTGAAAAGGGCTATGATTGAGATATGGTGCAGTGCAGAGCACAGATCAAGGAGCTGAGGCAGGCATACCAGAAGGTGAGTGAGGCAAACCGTCGCTCCGGTGCTGCACCGAAGACTTGCCATTTCTATCAGGAGTTGGATGCTATCCTCAGCGGCAACCCTACCTCCACCACCAAGAGCACCATGCATACTTCAGAGGGGCTAGAGCTGGTGGAAAGTGTACCTAACTTAGAGGACAAAGCCATTGATGAAGAGGTTGAGTTAGACAATGATGTGGAGTCCACGGCGGGATCACCTGGCGGAGCATCCAGTCAGGAGCCATTCTCCACTCCGGAGATGTCTAGCCAGTCTCAGCAGTCGCACTCCAGTGAGCAAGAAGCAGGAGAGGAGACCCCTAGTAAGTGGTTTTGCTTTGTGTAGTGTGGAGGTAGGTTGAGGTAGAAAAATGTGCAAGGCTGGCTGTGTTTCTGTATGCTGGACACTTCTCTTCCCTTTCATTTTGCTTTTCTCCCCATGTATAATGTCTCCTGCCCCAGGATAAACTCACCATGTGTGGGGTGTTCGCCAACATGTGTGCTTGTCAAGGGTCAGCAAGAAAGTGATCGGTATGTTACTAGAGGTTTATTTTACTATACTGTTTCAATGCTTTGTGTGTACTTAATCATGCTTCTGTGTATTGTTCCTTCTGCTTTTGCAGATGTGGCCTTCAGAGGCACCTCCTGCACACCGGCAGAGCACCTCTGTCAGATAAGAAAGAGCCCAAGATGGAGCAAGGAGGGCATGTTCCAGGAGCTGCTGCAATAGTCAGATGCAGAAGAGGGAACACATGGAGTAGAGGGAAATTGAAAGGCAGGACAGAAAAGAAAATGAGGCCTTTTTTAAGGATGCTACTGAAAGGATGATTAAAGTTATGGAGGAACAAACTGAGATGCTGAAGTCCTTCATAATGCTCCAGACTGAGCAGATGCATGCCCGTCCTCCCCTTCAGCACATTCAGAACTCTTTTCCAGGCCCTCCCCAAACTCCACCCGTACATTCCTTTCTGCTTTCTGGGACTTCTTGCTTTCCTGTGGATTCCACCCCCCCAGACACCTTTTCAAATGATTGCTGGACTTACGCACAGCTCTGAAAGTCAGCCCTCCCCTGGTACTGTTTCTCCCACCAAGCATGTGTGTGGTGTTGTTTTCTGTACAATTATATTGAATGATAAGTAATCTTTATTTGTTTCCTGCAAATTGTGATAGCAGATGGCAACACCACATGCACAAGCAATTTAATCATTTCCTTATATGGAAACCTAGGCCATAAAAATAAAATATGCTTCCTAGTAAAACTCGATTTCATTAGGCATTACAGTCCCAAGCATAGTAGTATACATTACTGGTTGTCATTTTCAAAGTGTTGCCTCAAAGCCTCCCTGATTTGAATTGCCTCCTGTTGTACCCCTCTGATAGCCCTCATATCTGGATGCTCAAAAATCAGCGGCTAGGCTGTCTGCCTCAGCAATCCACCCCTGAGCAAACTTTTCACTCTTCACTTCACAAATATTGTACAACGTACAGCACGCGGCTCTGACCATAAAGGCATCGCCATCGCGCCTTTAATCTGCCAAACGCACATTCCATGGTCATTCTGCACCTACTCAGCCTATTGTTGAATTGCTCCTTACCGCTGTCCAGGTTTCCAGTGTAAGACTTAATTAGCCATGGCTATAAGGGGTACGCTGTGTCATAAGAACGGCCATCTTGGTCAGACCAAAGGTCCATCGAGTCCAGTATCCTGTTTTCCAACACTGGCCAATGCCAGGTGCCCCAGAGGGAATGAACAGAACAGCTAATCATCAAGTGACCCATCCCCTGTCACCCTTTCCCAGCTTCTGGCAAACAGAGGCTAGGCACACCATCCCTGCCCATCCTGGCTAATAGCCATTGATGGACACCTATCCTCCATGAATTTATCTCGTTCTCTTTTAACCCTGTTATAGTCCTGGCCTTCACAATATCCTCTGGCAAAGAGTTCCACAGGTTGACTGAGCATTGTGTGAAAAAATACTTCCTTTTGTTTGTTTTAAACCTGCTACCTATTTCATTTGGTGACCTGTAGTTCTTGTGTTATGAGAAGGATTAAATAACACTTCCTTATTTACTTTCTCCACACCAGTCATGATTTTATAGACTTCTATCATATCACTCCTTAGTCATCTCTTTTCCAAGCTGAAAAGAGATAGGGGAAGTAGAAGTGGGTGGGAACCTGGGCAGCAGTGACCATGAGATGGTCGAGTGCAGGATCCTGACAAAGGGAAGAAAGGAATGCAGCAGAATTCAGATTCTGGACTTCAGAAAAGCAGACTTTGACTCCTTCAGGGAATTGATGGGCAGGATCCCCTGGGAGACTAATATGAGGGGGAATGGAGTCCAGGAGAGATGGCTGTATTTTAAAGAAGCCTTATTGATGGCACAGGAACAAATCATCCCAATAGGCAGAAAGAATAGCAAATATAGCAGGCGACAAGCTTGGATTAACAGAGAAATCCTTGGTGAGCTTAAAAACAAAAAGGAAGCTTATAAGAAGTGGAAACTTGAACAGATGGCTAGGGAGGAGTATAAAACTATTGCTCAAGCATGCAGGGGTGTAATCATAGAATCATAGAATCATAGAATATCAGGGTTGGAAGGGACCCCAGAAGGTCATCTAGTCCAACCCCCTGCTTGAAGCAGGACCAATTCCCAGTTAAATCATCCCAGCCAGGGCTTTGTCAAGCCTGACCTTAAAAACCTCTAAGGAAGGCGATTCTACCACCTCCCTAGGTAACGCATTCCAGTGTTTCACCACCCTCTTAGTGAAAAAGTTTTTCCTAATATCCAATCTAAACCTCCCCCACTGCAACTTGAGACCATTACTCCTCGTTCTGTCATCTGCTACCATTGAGAACAGTCTAGAGCCATCCTCTTTGGAACCCCCTTTCAGGTAGTTGAAAGCAGCTATCAAATCCCCCCTCATTCTTCTCTTCTGCAGGCTAAACAATCCCAGCTCCCTCAGCCTCTCCTCATAAGTCATGTGTTCTAGACCCCTAATCATTTTTGTTGCCCTTCGCTGGACTCTCTCCAATTTATCCACATCCTTCTTGTAGTGTGGGGCCCAAAACTGGACACAGTACTCCAGATGAGGCCTCACCAATGTCGAATAGAGGGGAACGATCACGTCCCTCGATCTGCTCGCTATGCCCCTACTTATACATCCCAAAATGCCATTGGCCTTCTTGGCAACAAGGGCACACTGCTGGCTCATATCCAGCTTCTCGTCCGCTGTCACCCCTAGGTCCTTTTCCGCAGAACTGCTGCCTAGCCATTCGGTCCCTAGTCTGTAGCGGTGCATTGGATTCTTCCATCCTAAGTGCAGGACCCTGCACTTATCCTTATTGAACCTCATCAGATTTCTTTTGGCCCAATGCTCCAATTTGTCTAGGTCCTTCTGTATCCTATCCCTCCCCTCCAGCGTATCTACCACTCCTCCTAGTTTAGTATCATCCACAAATTTGCTGAGAGTGCAATCCACACCATCCTCCAGATCATTTATGAAGATATTGAACAAAACCGGCCCCAGGACCGACCCTTGGGGCACTCCACTTGATACCGGCTGCCAACTAGACATGGAGCCATTGATCACTACCCGTTGAGCCCGACAATCTAGCCAGCTTTCTACCCACCTTATAGTGCATTCATCCAGCCCATATTTCCTTAATTTGCTGACAAGAATACTGTGGGAGACCGTGTCAAAAGCTAATCAGGAAGGCTAAAGCACAATTGGAGTTGCAGCTAGCAAGGGATGTGAAGGGTAACAAGAAGGGTTTCTACATGTATGTTAGCAACAAGAAGAAGGTCAGGGAAAGTGTGGGACCTTACTGAATGGGGGAGGCAGCCTAGTGACAGATGATGTGGAAAAAGCTGAAGTACTCAATGCTTTTTTTGCCTCAGTCTTCACAGACAAGGTCAGCTCCCAGACTGTTGCACTGGGCAGCACAGGATGGGGAGGAAGTGAGCAGCCCTCAGTGGTGAAAGAACAGGTTGACTATTTAGAAAAGCCGGACATGCACAAGTCCATGGGGCCAGATGCAATGCATCCAAGGGTGCAGAGGGAGTTGGCTGATGTGATTGCAGAGCTTTGGCCATTATCTTTGAAAACTCGTGGTGATTGGGGGAGGTCCTGGACGATTGGAAAAAGGAAAATACAGTGCCCAGCTTTTAAAAAGGGAAGAAGAAAAATCTGGAGAACTACAGACCGGTCAGCCCCACCTCAGTTCCTGGAAAAATCATGGAGCAGGTCCTCAAGGAATCCATTTTGAAGCACTTGGAGGAGAGGAAGGTGATCAGGAACAGTCAACCTGGATTCACCAAGGGCAAGTCATGCCTGACCAACCTGATTGCCTTCTATGATGAGATAACTGGCTCTGTGGATATGGGGAAAGTGGTGAATGTGATATATCTTGATTTTAGCAAAGCTTTTGATATGGTCTCCCACAGTATTCTTGCCAGAAAGTTAAAGAAGTATGGATTGGATGAATGGACTATAAGGTGGATAGAAAGCTGGCTAGATCATCAGACTCAACGGGCAGTGATCAATGACTCGATGCGTAGTATCCAGCGGAGTGCCCCAAGGGTCGATTTTGTTCAACATCTTAATTAATGATCTGGATGATGGAATGGATTGCACCCTCAGCAAGTTCATGGATAACACTAAGCTGTGGGGAGAGGAAGATGCTCTGGAAGGTAGGGATAGGATCCAGAGTGACCTAGACAAATTTGAGGATTGGGCCAAAAGATATCTAATAAGGTTCAACAAGGACAAGTGCAGAGTCCTGCACTTAGGACGGAAGAATCCCATGCACTGCTACAGGCTGGGGACCGACTGGCTAAGCGGCAGTTCTGCAGAAAAGGACCTGGGGATTATGGTGGATGAGAAGCTGGATATGAGCCAACAATGTGCTCTTGTTGCCAAGAAGGATAATGACATATTGGGCTGCATTAGTAGGAGCATTGCCAGCAGATCAAGGGAAGTGATTATTCACCTCCATTAGGCACTGGTAAGGCCACACCTGGAGTGTTGCATCCAGTTTTGGGGGCCCCCCCACTACAGAAAGGATGTGGACAAATTGGAGAGAGTCCAGCAGAGAGCAACAAAAATGATTAGGGGGCTGGAGCACATGACTTATGAGCAGAGGCAACTGGGCTTATTTAGTCTGCAAAAGAGAAGAGTGAGGAGAAATTTGATAGCAGCCTTCAACTACCTGAAGGGGGGTTCCAAAGAGGGTGGAGCTAGACTGTTCTCAGTGGTGGTAGATGACAGAACAAGAAGCAATGGTCTCAAGTTGCAGTGTGCGAGGTCTAGGTTGGATATTGGGAAAAACTATTTCACTAGGAGGGTGGTGAAGCACTAAAATGGGTTACCTAGGGAGGTGGTGGAAACTCCATCCGTAGAGGTTTTTAAGGCCTGGCTTGACAAAGCCCTGGTTAGGATGATTTAGTTGGGGTTGGTCCTGCTTTGAGCAGGGGGTTGGACTAGATGACCTCTTGAGGTCTCTTCCAACCGTAATCTTCTGTGATTCTATGAAAAGTCGCCGTCTTATTAATTGCTCCTCATACGGAAGCCGTTCTATACCCCTAATCATTTTTGTTGCTCTTTCCTGGACCTTTTCCAATTCCAATATATCTTTTTTGAGATGGGGTGACCACATCTGCATGCAATATTCAAGATGTGTGCATACCATGGATTTATATAGAGGCAATATGATATTTTCTTTTTATTATCTATCCCTTTCTTTATGATTTCCAACATTCTGTCACTTTTTTGACTGCCACTGCACACTGAATGGATGTTTTCAGAGAACTACCCATGACTCCAAGATCTTTTTCTTGAGTGATAACAGCTAATTTAGACCTCATCATTTTATATGTACAGTTGGGATTATGTTTTCCAGTGAGCATTACTTTGCATTTATCAACATTGAATTTCATCTGCCATTTTGTTGCCCAGTCACCCTATTTTGTGAGATCCTCTGCAGCTCTTCGTAGTATGCTTGGGACTTAACTTCCAGGATCATTGTGGGCATTTCATCATCCCCCACTGTAATCTTCTGGTCTGGAAAGAAAATCTGTGCTTGCAGCTTTCTGCACAGGCCAGTGTTCCTGAAGATACAAGCGGCATGCACCTTTCTGGACCACCCCACGTTGATGTCAGTGAAATGCCTGCAGTGATCCTCAATTGCCTGAAACACCATGGAGAAGTACGCTTTCCTATTGATATACTCCACTACAAGGTGGTCTGGTGTCAAAATTGGAATATGCGTGCCCATTTCTGAAAAGCCATCCACTATTTCACACACATTGCCAAGAGCCATGGGTTCTTCGTAGCAGGATGCAATTAATGGCCCCACACACTTGCTTTATCGCAGCCCCAGTGGTCAACTTCCCAATTCCAAACTGATTCGCAACTGACTGGTAGCAGTCTAGAGTCTCCAGCTTCCACACTGAGATCCCACCATTCAGTGCTAGTTTCCTGAGCCCAAAAATGACAATCCACCATATTCAGTTGCTCTGTGAATGACAAAAGTAATCTAATGTTATTCCTATCCAGGTCAGACAGCATGTCAGGCAACTGTGAATCCTGTTGAGTTAGGAACTTCACTGTTAACTGCACTGCCATTTGTGATGTGTTACTGACAACTAGTAGAGCATTGGAAAGCAGTGCAGGATCCATCCTTTCACACAGAGATGGTGGAGCGAACAGCAAACAAGGGCTGCTGAAAAATGCCACAAACCAAAGACAGAAGTACATGGAATGCTGTGATGGAAAGCAATGCATCATGGGATGTTGAGCCCAGACCCATGATGCGCTGCTATCCACCCCGCCTTCCCACAAGATCTAAGGGCAGAAGGTGGCCAGCTGAACTGTGGGATAGCAACTCACTGTTCTCACTGTCGATGCTAGTGCCCCAAGTGTGGACGCGCTATGCCGACCGAGGGAGCGCAGTGTGAACCTTCAACAATGATTTTCTTTTAGAGCTTTTTAATCATCGACAAAACTGTGCAGTGTAGACAAGGCCTAAAAATAAGTTATTCTCACAGTGTTTATGCCTCTTCGGCAGGAGGCTCTGTCTGACCACAAAATGGGAGCTTTATTTGCATTAGGGAACGTGACTGCTTTCTAGTCAAAGGTGTAGGCTGACATTTTGAAAGTTGCCTAGAGGATTTAGAGGCATAATTCCCATTGAAATTAATTAGATCTATATTTGCCCACAGCCCACTCCTCTGATCATTCAGTTGGGCTGGACTGCAGGATCTGTACCAGGTTTGTTTTTTTGCTTTTTTAAAAGCAGTATCATCATTTGTTGGCAAATCAAACATTACAACACTGTCACAGTGCATGAGAATCTGAACGTGAAGCTGGATTAAAAATGACTTAATGGAAGTGAAACTGACTCTTTTTTTGTTAGCCAAACTGAGGGAAATGTAAGAAGTCAAGCAGTACAAATGTAGATTTTTTCAATCTAACAGTATTTCTTTAATTATCCTACTAGGAAGATAGGGTAAAACAGTCAATACTACAAATTCCTGTTCAGGGTTCTTAAATTTTTAATACCTTGAATGTAACCGAAATGTATACTGTACAAACCTAAATCAAGTTTCAGAGTAGCAGCCGTGTTAGTCTGTATCTGCAAAAAGAAAAGGAGATTAACAATTTTATTTGAGCATAAACTTTCGTGAGCAAATGGACACAAATCAGATGTCAAGAATTATAACATTCAAAAACCAGTCGGAGAACACTTCAATCTTTCTGGTCACTCGATTAGAGACCTAAAAGTGGCAATTCTTCAGCAAAAAAACTTCAAAAACAGACTCCAAACGAGAGACTGCTGAATTGGAATTAATTTGCAAACTGGATACAATTAACTTAGGCTTGAATAAAGACTGGGAGTGGATGGGTCATTACACAAAGTAAAACTATTTCCCCATGTTTATTTCCCTCCCCTCCCCCCCGGCGCTGTTCCTCAGACTTTTGTCAACTGCTGGAAATGGCCCACCTTCATTATCACTACAAAAAGTTCCCCACCACCCCCGCTCTCCTGCTGGTAATAGCTCACCTTACCTGATCACTCTCGTTACAGTGTGTATGGTAACACCCATTGTTTCATGTTCTCTGTGTATATAAATCTCCCCACTGTATTTTCCACTGAATGCATCAGATGAAGTGAGCTATAGCTCACGAAAGCTTATGCTCAAACCTAAATCAAGTCTTTAGAACTAACAAAATGCTTAATCCTCACAAGATGGGAATTAACATGCTAATACAGGTTTCAGAGTAACAGCCGTGTTAGTCTGTATTCGCAAAAAGAAAAGGAGTACTTGTGGCACCTTAGAGACTAACCAATTTATTTGAGCATGAGCTTTCGTGAGCTACAGCTCACTTCATCAGATGCATACCGTGGAAACTGCAGCAGACTTTATATATACACAGAGAATATGAAACAATACCTCCTCCCACCCCACTGTCCTGCTGGGACAGTGGGGTGGGAGGAGGTATTGTTTCATATTCTCTGTGTATATATAAAGTCTGCTGCAGTTTCCACGGTATGCATCTGATGAAGTGAGCTGTAGCTCACGAAAGCTCATGCTCAAATAAATTGGTTAGTCTCTAAGGTGCCACAAGTACTCCTTTTCTTCATGCTAATACACTGTTTCACACTTGAAGAGACCATGGTGGGGGAATGGGAACGGAAGAGATACATACTGCAGACAGGGAATACCCTGTGTATTGTGAACTTTTCATGGCATCAGTATTCAGACTGAGTGTCACTAATCAACTGTAAAATACTTAGATCTTGGACAGAGAATCTTCTCTGACCCAGGATTATGTGTATGAGGTAGTTTACCGCTGTGCTGGTGTCTCACAGTTTTAACAGATTTTTATGTTAACATAAAAAGCATATTCCTTAAAAAAGTTACTGTCTTTATCACTGATGATTTTTCACTTCAGCAACCTCTTTGTCTTCACAGCAGTCCTAAATGCATTTTCTGTGACAACCACACTGCAGACAATCAGTCACGTTTTGCCTTCAAATACAAAATGCAGTTTTCAGTGAGTGTTGCCTAGTTGTAGCTAAAGACAAAATTTGGCCCAACTTTTCTGACTTAACAAATAAAAACATAATTGAAGCAACTGAGAATATGCTAATGGAATCTGTTAGAAGGGAAGAGGAAAATAAACTATTCTGTAATTCATATAAGATGGACTGTACTTCCTTCTTCAAACATTGTCAATCGTCCAAACAGAATGAATTAATCCATGAGATCTTCTGTAGTTTACCCACTAAATACAGAGAATGTCTGACTTAACTGGTTGCTGGACTGTGGTATGGCCAGAGTCTGAGCAGCTGGAAAGAGAATTTAGAGGAGGCTCAGAATAAGCAACAACAGAAACAACTTCTTTGGAGCTTTTAGTTTATTTACAGTATGCTTGTTCAATCAAAATAGCACAAACCAGCAAAGGCTCATGGGCACATTCCCTTCCTATCTCTTAGTAGTCTGTAAAATTCCAACCTCCCTGAAACCAAACTAAGGGTATGTCTGCACTATAAGTGCTGCTGCAGCTGCCCTGCAGTAGCATAGACCCTTGCTACAGTGGCGAAAGGGGGTCTCGGTGGTAGCCAGGTTGACAGAAGAATTCTTCTGTCCACCCATCAGTGTCTACACTGGGTCTTAGATTAGCTTCGCTATGTCACATAGGGTGTGAAACAAGAAGCCAATTTTGGGGGCAAATCCTCAGCTGCTGTAAATTATCATACTGGTATTGAGATCAGGGGAGCTATGACAATTCATACCAGAGAAGGATCTGTCCCTTATGTTTTCAGAGGTCCCAGTCAGAGGTTTTGGTCACTAAAGGTCCCAATCCCGCCAAGAGCTAAGCAGGTGCTTAACTTTATGCACGAGGTGTAGTCCTACTGCCTTCAATGTGGGTTCTTATATACAGTGCATAAGTTAAAGCACGTGTGTAAATTTTTGCAGGGTCAGCACTAAATATCTGTCTCTCCCCTTTGTGAGAGTAACCCCTTTTTAAGGTTCTGAGCTTAATGTTCCACCAGCTGGGCCAGTTCAAGTATTAGAGCAGAGCAGTGGTTCTCAAACTGTGGGTTGGGACCCCAAAGTGCGTCACGACCCTTTTTTAATGGGGTCGCCAGGGCTGGCATTAGACTTGCTAGGGCAGCGATTCTCAACCTGCAGCCCAATTAGCACACAACTGAGGCCCAGATGTGTGCTAAAAAAAATTCAAAATTTGGTCTGGCAGGGGGAGGGGTGGCTGAGGGGGAGAGAGAGTAAGCCCTGGTCTACACTAGGACTTTAGGTCGAATTTAGCAGCGTTAAATCGATGTAAACCTGCACCTGTCCACACAATGAAGCCCTTTATTTCGACTTAAAGGGCTCTTAAAATCGATGTCCTTACTCCACCCCTGACAAGTGGATTAGCGCTTAAATCGACGTTGCCGGTTCAAATTTGGGGTACTGTGGACACAATTCGATGGTATTGGCCTCCGGGAGCTATCCCAGAGTGCTCCATTGTGACCGCTCTGGACAGCACTCTCAACTCAGATGCACTGGCCAGACAGGAAAAGAACCGCGAACTTTTGAATCTCATTTCCTGTTTGACCAGCGTGGCAAGCTGCAGGTGACCATGCAGAGCTCATCAGCAGAGGTGACCATGATGGAGTCCCAGAATCGCAAAAGAGCTCCCGCATGCACCGAACGGGAGGTACGGGATCTGATCGCTGTTTGGCGAGAGGAATCTGTGCTATCAGAACTCCGTTCCAGTTTTCGAAATGCCAAAACCTTTGTCAAAATCTCCCAGGGCATGAAGGACAGAGGCCATAATAGGGACCCGAAGCAGTGCCGCATGAAACTGAAGGAGCTGAGGCAAGCCTACCAGAAAACTAGAGAGGCGAACGGCCGCTCCGGGTCAGAGCCCCAAACATGCCGCTTCTATGATGAGCTGCATGCCATTTTAGGGGGTTCAGCCACCACTACCCCAGCCGTGTTATTTGACTCCTTCAATGGAGATGGAGGCAACACGGAAGCAGGTTTTGGGGACGAAGAAGAAGAAGAAGAAGAAGATGATGATGATGATGATGATGATGATGAGGTTGTACATAGCTCACAGCAAGCAAGCGGAGAAACCGGTTTTCCCAACAGCCAGGAACTGTTTCTCACCCTGGACCTGGAGCCAGTACCCCCTGAACCCACCCAAGGCTGCTTCCTGGACCCGGCAGGCGGAGAAGGGACCTCTGGTGAGTGTACCTTTTAAAATACTATGGTTTAAAAGCAAGCATGTGAAAGGATTACTTTGCCCTGGCATTCGCGGCTCTCCTGGATGTACTCCCAAAGCCTTTGCAAAAGGTTTCTGGGGAGGGCAGCCTTATTGCGTCCTTCATGGTAGGACACTTTACCACTCCAGGCCAGTAACACGTACTCGGGAATCATTGTACAACAAAGCATTGCAGTGTATGTTTGCTGGTGTTCAAACAACATCCGTTCTTTATCTCTCTGTGTTATCCTCAGAAGAGTGAGATATAATTCATGGTCACCTGGTTGAAATAGAGTGCTTTTCTTCAGGGGACACTCAGAGGAGCCCATTCCTGCTGGGCTGTTTGCCTGTGGCTAAACAGAAATGTTCCCCGCTGTTAGCCACAGGGAGGTGGGAGGGTTGAGGGGGTAGCCACACGGTGGGGGGAGGCAAAATGAGACCTTGTAATGAAAGCACATGTGCTATGTATGTAATGTTAACAGCAAGGTATACCCTGAAAGAGTGTAGCCACTGTTTTATAAAATGTGTCTTTTTAAATACTGCTGTACCTTTTTTTTTCTCCACCAGCTGCATGTGTTTCAATGATCACAGGATCTTCTCCTTCCCAGAGGCTACTGAAGATTAGAAAGAAAAAAAAACGCACTCGAGATGAAATGTTCTCTGAGCTCATGCTGTCCTCCCGCACTGACAGAGCACAGACAAATGCGTGGAGGCAAATAATGTCAGAGTGCAGGAAAGCACAAAATGACCGGGAGGAAAGGTGGCGTGCTGAAGAGAGTAAGTGGCGGGCTGAAAACAGGGCTGAAGCTCAAATGTGGTGGGATCGTGATGAGAGGAGGCAGGATTCAATGCTGAGGCTGCTGGAGGACCAAACCAGTATGCTCCAGTGTATGGTTGAGTTGCAGCAAAGGCAGCTGGAGCACAGATTGCCACTACAGCCCCTGTGTAACCAACCGCCCTCCTCCCCAAGTTTCATAGCCTCCACACCCAGATGCCCAAGAACGCGGTGGGGAGGCCACCGGCCAACCAGCCACTCCGCCACAGAGGATTGCCCCCAAAAAAGAAAACTGGCATTCAATAAATTTTAAAGTTGTAAACTTTCAAAGTACTGTGTGGCATTTTCCTTCCCTCCTCCACCACCCCTCCTGGGCTACCTTGGTAGTCATCCCCCTATTTGTGTGATGAATGAATAAAGAATGCATGAATGTGAAGCAACAATGACTTTATTGCCTCTGCAAGCAGTGATCGAAGGGAGGAGGGGAGGGTGGTTAGCTTACAGGGAAGTAGAGTGAACCAAGGGGCGGGGGGTTTCATCAAGGAGAAACAAACAGAAGTTCACACCGTAGCCTGGACAGTCATGAAACTGGTTTTCAAAGCTTCTCTGATGCGTACCGCGCCCTCCTGTGCTCTTCTAACTGCCCTGGTGTCGGGCTGCGCGTAACCAGCAGCCAGGCGATTTGCCTCAACCTCCCACCCCGCCATAAATGTCTCCCCTTTACTCTCACAGATATTGTGGAGCAAGCAGTAATAACAGTGGGAATATTGGTTTTGCTGAGGTCTAAGCGAGTCAGTAAACTGCGCCAGCGCGCCTTTAAACGTCCAAATGCACATTCTACCACCATTCTGCACTTGCTCAGCCTGTAGTTGAACAGCTCCTGACTACTGTCCAGGCTGCCTGTGTATGGCTTCATGAGCCATGGCATTAAGGGGTAGGCTGGGTCCCCAAGGATACATGTAGGCATTTCAACATCCCCAACAGTTATTTTCTGGTCTGGGAAGAAAGTCCCTTCCTGCAGCTTTTGAAACAGACCAGAGTTCCTGAAGATGCGAGCTTCATGTACCTTTCCCGGCCATCCCACGTTGATGTTGGTGAAACGTCCCTTGCGATCCACCAGAGCTTGCAGCACTATTGAAAAGTACCCCTTGCGGTTTATGTACTCGGCGGCTTGGTGCTCCGGTGCCAAGATAGGGATATGGGTTCCATCTATGGCCCCACCACAGTTAGGGAATCCCATTGCAGCAAATCCATCCACTATGACCTGCACATTTCCCAGGGTCACTACCCTTGATATCAGCAGACCTTTGATTGCGTGGGCTATTTGCATCACAGCAGCCCCCACAGTAGATTTGCCCACTCCAAATTGATTCCCAACTGACCGGTAGCTGTCTGGCGTTGCAAGCTTCCACAGGGCTAGCGCCACTCGCTTCTCAACTGTGAGGGCTGCTCTCATCTTGGTATTCATGCGCTTCAGGGCAGGGGAAAGCAAGTCACAAAGTTCCATGAAAGTGCCCTTACGCATGCGAAAGTTTCGCAGCCACTGGGAATCATCCCAGACCTGCAACACTATGCGGTCCCACCAGTCTGTGCTTGTTTCCCGAGCCCAGAATCGGCGTTCCACAGCATGAACCTGCCCCATTAGCACCATGATGCATGCATTGGCAGGGCCCATGCTTTCAGAGAAATCTGTGTCCATGTCCTGATCACTCACGTGACTGCGCTGACGTCGTCTCCTCGCCCGGTAGCTCTTTGCCAGGTTCTGGTGCTGCATATACTGCTGGATAATGCGTGTGGTGTTGAATGTGCTCCTAATTGCCAAAGTGAGCTGAGCGGCCTCCATGCTTGCCTTGGTATGGTGTCCGCACAGAAAAAAGGCGCGGAACGATTGTCTGCCGTTGCTCTGACGGAGGGAGGGGCGACTGACGACATGGCTTACAGGGTTGGCTTCAGGGAGCTAAAATCAACAAAGGGGGTGGCTTTACAGCAAGGAGTATTTCAGGCAGGACTTCACGGAGGGTTCCAATAAGAAATGGTGCACCTAAGTTATTGTTCTTATTGGAACAAGGAGGTTAGTCTGGCCTCTGATTGATACATGGCTAGATTTACCTCGCTGCACCTTCTCTGTGAGTGACTACAGTGTGACCTAGAGGAATGAGTCCCCTAGACAGGGGAGGGAGGGAAGAAAACGAGTACAAAACAAATCTGGTCTATTTCTTGTTTTGATCCACTCCATCTATCTTTTACATCTTTGGCTGGCAGCAGACAGTGCAGAAGGACTGCATGCCATCCACATCTCATGGCTGCTCGGCAGAAGATGGTACAGTACGACTGCTAGCCATCCTCATCTCTTGCCTGCCCGGCAGAAGATGGTACAATACGACTGCTAGCCATCCTCATCTCTTGCCTGCCCGGCAGAAGATGGTACAGTACGACTGCTAGCAATCCGTATCGCCTGCCTGCTCACCATAAGACGGTTCAATAGGACTGACTGCAGGACTAAAGAGAATGACCTGGTCAAGTCACTCCAAATTTAGTCCCTGCGCCCATGTCTGCCCAGGTGCTCCCAGCCGACGTGGCCAGGAGCACCTCGGACACGACGATGACGGCTACCAGTCGTATTGCACCGTCTGCTGCCACAAGGCAAGGGGTTGCTGCTACTGTGTAGCAATGCCGTACCGCGTCTGCCAGCACCCAGGAGTCATAGGGTGACGGTTACCTGAGCGGGCTCCATGCTTGCCATGGTATGGCGTCTACACAGGTAACTCAGGAAAAAAGGCGCAAAACGATTGTCTGCCCTTGCTTTCACGGAGGGAGGGAGGGAACGGGGGCCTGACGATATGTACCCAGAATCACCCGCGACAATGTTTTAGCCCCATCAGGCATTGGGATCTCAACCCAGAATTCCAATGGGCAGCGGAGACTGCGGGAACTGTGGGATAGCTACCCACAGTGCAACGCTCCGGAAGTCGACTCTAGCCTCGGTACTGTGGAAGCGCTCCGCCGAGTTAATGCACTTAATGCACTTGGAGCATTTTCTGTGAGGACACACACACTCGAATATATAAAACCGATTTCTAAAAAAACGACTTCTATAAATTCGACCTTATTCCATAGTGTAGACATACCCTAAGGCAGCCTACAGGAGCACTGCTGCCAGCAGGGGGCTAGTAAGTGCCGCAGGGGGCGGGAGAGAGTGGGTCTTTGGGTAGATTTGAGGGGGGAAGCGCTGGGGGGGGGTGGGAGGGTGCTGGGATTTAGAGTTTTGGGGGTGCTGTAGCACCCCAGGGTTTAGGTGGGGCTCAGCTCCAGGGGTCGGGTCCAGCTGCCCAGCCCTGTGTGGGGGATATCAAGGTCCGGCCATGGGCTGCCCGGCCCTGCGTGGTGGGGATCCTGGGGTCCAGCCACACAGGGCAGAGGGACTGTCCCAGGGTCCAGCTGCCCAGCCCCACACCGCACAGGGATGTGTGTCTCGCAGTCTAGCCACCCGGGCTCACAGCACGTGGGGGGCGGAGGGTGTCCCACGGTGGTGTCCCATGGTCCAGCCACCCAGCCCTGGGCGGGAGTCTGGCATCTGGCCCCACTACAGGGTCCAGGGTCCAGCTGCCCGGTCCCATCTGGGGTTCCAGGTCCCGGCTCCTGGGCCCAGCACTCTGCTTCTGGCCCTGCTCTGGGCAGGGGCACTAGGCAGAAGGGACTGTGGAGGGGTTTGGGGTGTGTGTGCAGTGGTTCTCAGCCTGCGGCCCATGTAACACATTGTGGGCTGCATATGCAGCCCAGAATGGTAAACAGGTTGAGAACTACTGTGCTCATACGCATGGAAAATAGGAGATGGGAGCGGTGTTGAAGCCCCCCACCCTGGTTTTATGTGGGGTCCCAACTGCCGGCCCCACTCCCGGCCACGCACACACATGGAGTCCCGCATCACGGCTGCTGGCCCCATGCCCAGGAGTCCTGGCTGCCAGTCCTGCACCTGACTGTGCACTCAGGGTCCCAACTTCTGGCCCCACTCCCAGCCCCACATGCAGGGTCCTCCGCTACTGGCCCCATGCCTGTCCCTAGCTGTGACCCCAGCCTCAGCCCCCTTATCCCTGTCCCCTGCTCCTGGAGACATGGCTCTGCTCCCGGCCTCAGCGGAGGTGGAGGTGGAGGGGCAGGAGACAAAAAGGTTGGGGACAGTTTTGCTGGCTTTCAGCACCCCCACTATAAAAAGCATTCCAGTGCCACTGACCCTGCTTGGGCCTGGGCCTGAGGGCTTCAGCCCTGCGCAGCGGGGCTCAGGTTACAGGCCCCCTGCCTGGGGCTGAAGCCCTTGAGGTTTGTCCCCCCTCCCAGGGCAGTGGTGCTTGGGCTGGCTTGAGCTTTGGTCCTCCCTCCTGGGGTCGTGTAGTAATTTTTGTTGTCAGAAGGGGGCTGCGGTGCAATGAAGTTTGAGAACCCCTGGAGTAGAAAATTACAAAGGTGAGGACAAACGCTTCAGTGTTTACAATGAAGAAGAATCCTTACTTAAAACATAAGTGAAACAATGTAACAAGTTGTGGGGGGGAGATGGCTGTGGTTTTTGTTTTGTTTTTTGTCCTAAATGTTTACATATTAGGCAAGGAAGAAATTTTCTTTAACTGATTACCTCTAAGTGCTCATAACCAATATGTTGATCAAAATGATCAATAATTATTAGGAAAAAATAAGAAGCCAGTGAGAACACAACTGAAATGGATCACATAATACAAAGATGCTTTGTACTGAAATTGCGGTATTCCTATCAGACCCTTTTGGTGGAAAAATAACTTTGTGCTCTAAGCTACCCAAAGGAAATGTGAAATGACTGCTTAATGTTTATGTCCACAGAAACAGTTTCAAATACAGGACAAAACTAGCAGATTCTTCAAGAGAAAATACAAGTCAAGAAACTGACTAGAACAATCACTGCTAACCTGCAGGAAATACACAGAACATTATGTTAAGGAACTCTGCAGTGGGAACAAAACCTCTGTAGAATCCAGAAACAATTTGCTTTGTACAGTTGTGGTCTTTATTACATAATCAGTCCAACAATGAAAAGAGAATTACAGCTCAAGATTTACTGTGTTCAAAAATGTTACCCTTCACTGGACAAAAGCCCCCTTCAAAGCGTCTTTGCCAGATGAAGTGTGTTACTCTTGTACATGAGAGCTTATCACCTTTGTTTGCTTTTTGCAGGTTCTTTTACATTTTAATTTTCCTTGGAGCACTAGATCTTTAGCTGTGAAGAATATTTTAAATATGTTCTCATTGATATTTCTGTTGCATAAAAAATATGGAAATACGATAAAGTGCTGATAGCTGAGCATCCTCATTTTAACTTTTAAAAACCAATATTTTGCAGACTGACAAGCAGTGAATGATCAGGAGAATTTACCTAGCATCTTTAATTCAAAATATCCCACAGAGATAGGGTGAATTAGGAAGTTAGAGAATGGTTAGGCTCAAAACCCAAAATAAATAATGGACAGGGATGCCTATGGCCTGGCGATGAAACCAGTTTAAAAACTACCCCCAGATTTGCCACATCCATAAGCCTGGTCTACCCAAGGACATTTCTGCTAAAATTTCCCACCATGGCTAGCACTTGTGCATACTTCTAACTACGCTTACAGGGAAGTAAGTTGAAACCCAAACTTTTCTGTCCTTCCATAGCTGCTGCTTAGGATTTCAGATTCAGAACAGGACAGACAAGAACTAGGTCTTCCATAATAATTCATCACTCAGGTCTGTGACCACATGACCCAGAGAACTTTCTACAGGCCAGGACATCTCTCTACTGTGCCAGTGTAACTGAGATGTGGGCCTGGTCCCTAGAATGTTCCTGGAGGAGGAAGCTCCTGCCTATCACAGACTTTTAGGAGACAAATGATAAGTGTAAAATATGAGGAAAAAAGAGGTAGGATAATCTTTCAAATGCAGTGTTGCATCTCCAAATGGTGGATGTTGGACAGGGCTAACCCTCAGGACGTACAGCACCCTAATGAAATACAGCCATGATTTTGGGTTGTCTAACCACTGCTGTCTTAAAAGGGACCTGATTTTTAGATGGCCAGTGCTCAGGAGCTACTGAATGTTATGCTACTTTCAGATGTCTCAAGTCTGGCACCCAGAATCACTTATAATTAAATCACAGGATGTTTTATGTTAAAGCCCATGTAACATTATAAAAACCTGGGGCAAAGAATGATGTATGTGATGGGCAAGCTCTCTCTAAAACAAAACAAATTGTTCCAAATGCACAAAACTCAGGAAAAATCAATTGATGTTACTTGTGATTAGTTTAAATCAACCCTCACTCCCAATTTAATGATGTTCTAAGAGGCTCCCACTCCAAAGTCGTGCCAAAGCAACTTGGAGTTGGAGAGGAGGTCTATCTAAAGAGGCAGGCCTATATAAAGAAGCATAGTTCTTTCTATCACCATCCTTCCACCTTGAGTAACAAATAGATATATAACTAATAAGAATAATTACCTTCATTTCCCCTCTCCTTCCCAGCAGAAGTATCCTATTCAAGTCAAAGGCTTTACATTGTAATGTTGATATAGTACAATCTTCTGGAAAGCCCACACAGAGTTGAATTAATAGTTGGAATAAGTCTATTCTGCATTTAAACTAGGAGAAATAAAGCTGATACCTCTTAGTCCGGATGAAATGTCTTTTAAGCCAGACAAAGCCAATCCCTCTTAGAAGCTTCTCCCCCAACCCCCAAAAGATATTACTAGCTCACTCAAGGAAGCTCACTCAAGCTACTCCCAAGAGAAAGTGGGACCTAGGGAAAAAATGAAGTTCAATTAAAAAAATTTGCTCAGTTTTGATACCTAGATTAGTCCTAGATAAGAAAAGGAGTACTTGTGGCACCTTAGAGACTAACCAATTTATTTGAGCATGAGCTTTCGTGAGCTACAGCTCACTTCATTAGATGCATACCGTGGAAACTGCAGCAGACTTTATATATACACAGAGCTCTATGCATCTGATGCATCTGATATGCACGGTATGCATCTGATGAAGTGAGCTGTAGCTCACGAAAGCTCATGCTCAAATAAATTGGTTAGTCTCTAAGGTGCCACAAGTACTCCTTTTCTTTTTGCGAATACAGACTAACACGGCTGTTACTCTGAATCCTAGATAAGAGAGGCAGGAAATCAAAACTGGTGCTGTGTCAGCATGTTAGCCAGCCAAATAAGAAAAGCTTAAAATGTGTGTTCAAATGCATTTGAGAAACTGAAAATAAGATTGGAGGGGACACTGTTTGACTATCTGTATTCTGGTCTTTTTTTTGGGGGGGGGGGGAGGGGAAATCACATATTTTTCCTCAAACTGAGGAAGGTCCCACTGCTGAAATGGGTTTCTATTTCTGTATGCTGCAGGAAGGAAGATAGGGCACAGAACTGCTGTCTTCACTCAGGCAAAACTCCCATTGACATGAATAGTTTTGCCTGAGTAAAAACTGCAGAATTAATCTCAGAGTCTGTAAGGGCACACATAACTCAGAGGGCCCACCAAGCAGACAGAAGTAGAGTAAATTTATAGCAAGACAAACTATTTGGATTGTCAATCTGTGTGGATTTGAAATGGACAAAATGGCAAACTATACATATGCCGAGAACATCCAGTTCCTCCAAGTGTAATTGCTTGAGGTTTTGAGAAATCCCATAATATGAATATTCTTGAAGAAACCTTTCAGTAATCAGAATTCACATGTTTATCTTTTTATTTCTTGGTTTACTTTTTTGTAATAGTATACTAAAACCAGAACAGTATTTCTAGACTCAATCTAGACTAATTGAAAATGCTAGGCATGTGAGCTGCCCTTTGGCCAAACCAAAGTCCTCTTGCCAAAATAAAAATCTATCCTGATTTTCAGAGGAGATGTAACAGATATTCGCCAAAAATAAGTAGCTGTTACAAACTGCTTAATAAAAACGAAAAAGAAAGTGAATAAATAGACGCTCAAAGTGAAAAGCAAGTTTTTATAGAGTGCTCAGTGATTTAATACCAGGGTTTCTTAGGGAGTCAATTGATGTTGAGCATCTTATGTTACAGTATATCTGCCCAGTGCTTGAAAGAAAGGTAGAATACACAGTTATAAATGTTCCCAGAGCATAAAGATTGCAGAGTGACAAATCCAGAGCTCTAAAGTCTTCCCACTAGATTTCCATGAGTACAAGAGTCTACTAACTTTCCATCTGCAGTTTCAATGGAATTGAATGTAAATCAACTGGCTCCAAATGAGGTCCCAAAGGTACTATGCAATCAATTCTTAGGCATGTATTAAACTTCTAAGTATCCAACAGCATTTATCTTACTGACAGACCAAACTTCTAAATATGTGACAGCTAAAAGGGAGAAGATACTGACTTGGAGAGCAAATTATCTTGAAGAGCTGGCAAAGTCTTTCACGACCCTGGCAATGACTTTTGGGTTCGTTGTTCAAACCCTTCAAGAACGAGAACAGTCATAGAGGCCTGTTTGCTCCCTCCACTTGATTTTTTTTTCTCCTAGTCACTGAACAAAGCCACAGCTTTTCAGAATTTAAATAGACTGATTTGTTTGGGTGATACAAATACACCCAGCTCTTGGTAGGGTCTGAGTCTAAATGTTTTCCAAGAGATACAATCACAAGTACAAGCACTTTGGGTGAAATCCTGGCTCAGCTGGAGTAAATGGCATAAATCCCATTGACTCTAATGGGGCCAATATCTCAACCATCATTTAAAGGCCCGTAAAGAGTCATTTGTGATTAAGAATAGACAAGTGGCTCATTACCTATCGCCAGGAGTTGCAAAGCGCCATTTAAAGTGGGAGGGAGGCCATAGATTTGCTCCATACATTATGTTCATCATTTTTTCACAGTGGATAGGTTCAAGTTGATATTAAAATTGGTACACCTGGACTGATTATGGTATTAGATGGTCAATTGTGATTGAAGAATTACTTCTTTGAAATGGTATGCTGCACTACTTCATACTGAATTATTCTAATTTGTATTTACCCCAAAATATTGGTCAATTTAATAAAAATAAAATGACCAATGTTTATTTTTACCATTTCTAGGCTAAACCATCTACAATAGCACTGTCCAAAAGAAACATTACAAAAGGGCAGCGGTAAATAACGTCCCTACTGATGTTTTAATACAATATGATCACAATCATTTGACGTGGTAAATTCAAATAATATCTTAGAGAGATAATACACTACAAGCATTTAACATGGTTACTTTGGAACAGAATGAAACTGAAAACACTCACCAAGAGAGCAGATTCAAGGGAGGAGGTAGAGTCCCGGTGGGGCAGGCAGGGCGGCTGCTCTTCACCTACTCGAACTCCGGTGCTGCAAGGTGGCAGTGACAATCCCCCGGCCCTGCAGCCATCCCTATCAGGCCACAATGGCTGAGCAGGACCTGGCTTCTACCCAGATTTGCTTCTTTGGGGTGCCACCACTTCAGTCTGGCCCGTGAGGGGCTTGGGAAGGTTCCAGTTCCAGCAGTTTGGAAAGTGGCATTACTATTGGCTGGGCGGCAAGTTTGGCCCAGACAATTGTAATGGAGGCAGCAGGGAAGAGCACGGAGCTGCAGCTTCTGACAGCTGGGATGAGTGGCATGTCCACTGCTGCGCAAAGCGCTGGGTGAGCAAGGTGCTGGGGCTCCCTACATGTGTGTTTTCCATGTGCTTATTTAAAAAGAGGTTGGGTCCTGGGCTGGATGGCCCCCATGGCTCTGCAGTCTATGCCTATCACCACTGGCAGAGGCCAGGAGATCACCAGACAGCTGGGAATGGTGCAACTCTGTTTGGTCGTAGTTCAGGAGTCTGTTAGCAGTTTTAATATGAACCCCATTGTCTGTGGTTTATAACTTGGATGGAACCAGTCTATCTGGGCTAACATAAGTACATGCCCCAGGAACAAATGTGAATTTCCTGGATTTTGTCTGGTTTGGACACACAAGTTTAACTTGAATTTGACCTAGCGTTTTAATTTTATTTCTCTTAATTTTCCCAGGCAGTGGGATATTAGTACTGTTGTGTTCTTGGTCTGCTTTCTATCTCTCTCTCTCTTGTAATTGGGTTTATTATTTCATATCAATAGAACTCTGCTTGTATCTGTGACTTGCACTTTTCTGTTAAGAGCCAAAAAGGACGCTGATAGTCACAGGAAAGAAAAGAGCATTGAATGGTTTCATGTCCATGTCTGTACTAGTTCACCTTGTTCTGCTTCTGAATACAGAAATGTCATAGCCAGCATTCTTCTTGGAATTTGTTTCATTCGGACTGTTTTTGAGAGTTTTTCTTTTTGGGTCGTTCTGCATTTCTTCAAGGGAAAAGAGCCAAGTTTGTGGTAATGTGAATGATAATTTTATCAGTTGACTTAGTTGTGTGAGAGCCAGCAAGTGTTGGCTGTTTTCAAATAGCTGCCTGAGGCTATAAGCTTATTGTCCTTGGAGGATATGTGCCTTATGATTGCAAAGCTGATGCACAGCCTTGAGCCTTATTGGTCTCCTTGACTGCTCCTAGGAAACAAAGTAAGGAGAAGCCATCTTCAGCTGGCTGCACTCCCTTCTATCTGACATGGACCTAGTCACACTGTGAGTGTGAGTCCTCCAGGCTCTATTACAGGAATGTGCTATAAATATGAAATAATGGCCACAAGGAAACTCCAATTAGTTCAGCAAGATGAGGTCTGCCTTTAATAGGACAGACCCAGAAGAGCACATCATTTCTAACACTTGCTTCCTGTGAAGCACTGTCTCAATGTAGAGATCAGGACTCTAGTGTAGAAAACACTGAATAGAGTAATTCCTGACTTGGAGGGTCTCTCTTTCCACCTCGACAACTGTGATAGTCAAGCAGTAGAGGGTAAGAAGTACATAGGCTAGCAGAGTAGAGGGCAGGAACTGAAGGCAGGGATTATTCTACAGCAGGCCTTGACTGCATAATGCCACCCCACTGGACATCAGAATGAGTTCAGTCCTCAGCACTTATATAGCAGAAATGATTTCCTTATGAACAGTAACCACTTTAGAGTGGCCTGGCAGAACTCTCATAGATTTAATAAAAATAATGAAGAAAAGCAATACTATAAAAAATTCCTTCCTTCATATATTTAGAGAGGTAGAGAACAAAATTCTCTGTGTCACAAAATTCTGAGTGTCACAAAATTCTGTATGAGCTAGATCTGGGCAAAGAATTGAGAGGAAAAAATATTTGCACAACTCTCTGGTAACGTCTCTAGCATATTTAGATTCAGCCATTTTTGTCTCGCTTTTTATTTACTCGCAAATGTTTGAGAAAAAGCAAAGTTTGGTTTGTGTGAATGTTGGTTGAAAGTGATTTCAGGATTGCAGCTAAAACTTGTTTAGAAAAAACAAACTGGTTTCAGCTGGAAATGGAAGCAGCATTGCAGCCATCTGGGAAATTAATACTTGGGTTCTGTGAACATAGGAGACAAGCTAGGCAAAAGGGGGAGAACTGAGAGGAGAATGGAAGAAAGATGAATGGCAAGGGAGGTGGAGAAAGAGGGCATTTGGGAGGGAAGATTGGGGATGCATATCTGAATTAAAGAGGACAGAGGAAGTCAAAAAGTGCTGGGAGGGCCAACTCCTCATGAGTGTGGGTTCGCTTCAGAGATCGCAGGGAATAGTACTTTTGCAGCTTCCAGCTTCTGAGAGAGAGGAGTGAACTCAGTATAGCCAGGACATCTCAGCACTGTGGCCTCACCAAAGGGTCTAGCTCCAGGCCTTGATGAAAGAGAAGCTGTTGCTTCTCCTCAGCAGCAAGTATAGTGTCTAGCCAGAAGGGGAACCAGTGCCCACCCAAGGAGAAGTGGCAATAGTGGAATACTGTATGTGGGCTGAGACACTGAACAGTGTTTCTCCAAACACTCCTGTGCGGAAGATTTGCACTGAGGCAACTGATTGAGGATGATGCACAAATACTGGTGACTGCATTCTGTCCAACTGGGTCCAAGCATGCTCATGTGACTGTTAAATGGTTGGTGGCTGGCAGTGACTGTGCTGAATGGTGGCAGTCCTGGCAATTCTTCAACAAAAAAACTTCAAAACCAGACTCCAACAAGAGACTGCTGAATTGGAATTAATTTGCAAACTGGATACAATTAACTTAGGCTTGAATAAAGACTGGGAATGGGTGGGTCATTACACAAAGAAAAACTATTTCTCCCCACTGTTCCTCAGACGTTCTTGTCAACTGCTGGAAATGGCCCACCTTGATTATCACTACAAAAGGTTCCCTCCCCCCTCTGCCCCCCCCACTCTGTTGCTGGTAATAGCTCACCTTACCTGATCACTCTGGTTACAGTGTGTATGGTAACACCCATTGTTTCATGTTCTCTGTGTATATAAATCTCCCCACTGTATTTTCCACAGAATGCATCCAATGAAGTGAGCTGTAGCTCTCAAAAGCTTATGCTCAAATAAATTTGTTAGTCTCTAAGGTGCCACAAGTCCTCCTATTCTTTTTGCAGATACAGACTAACACGGCTGCTACTCTGAAACCTGTCCTCACTGAGAGGCTTGAAGACTCCAACAAGCGTTTAAGAGGTGTTACCTTTGCAGCATCTGGTTGAAGTATAAGCAACAGTTCCCCAAAATACAGAGCGCGTAGTCTATCATGCCCCACACCTCCAAATTAATAGCAGCTTTAAGAACATACAATAGGAAGCAAGGCCAAGCAGGCTAAAGACAGTAAAAGATTCCAGTGCCTGTAGTTAGAGGAAAGACTGGACAAAGATTTTACATTGGATTCTAATAAGGCTCAGGCTCCACTGCATACCCAAGGGGAACTGGGTTCCAGAGAAGTATTTGCCTCAAGGAACCCCGCTCCTGGCACTTGTGAACTTCTCCCTCGGGACATGCAGCTGAAGCATTCATCTGAATATAGATGTTGGTTCCATGGAAGGGTATGGTGAAACCTGGCTTTGTAGATAGAAGGTTCTACTATTCGAAATCTCAGATGAGTGATCTGAAGTCTGAATTTAACTGAGGAAAAGTATAGTATATGTTTTTTACAAACCCTTATAGCTGCGAGGACAAAATCCTTCCAAAATTGATACCATACGTGCAGATTAAAAACAGGCTCTGAGCCAAATCCTCCTCCTCAGTTTCATTGGTGCAACCTCACTAACTTCCATAAAATTGTACTGGGGAGGTGGAGAACAGAGTTTGTCCTGTGAGTGCTGCACTGGAAGGGGCTCACTCTCTCTTGCATTTGGTGGCCTAGCTATTAAATGTTGTAAGACTTGGATCAGTTTACTGCTCTGACAATTATTAGTGTGTATATAGGGCACCCTTAGTTAGTTTTCCCATTACCATGAGTTAAATGGTAATATCATGAATATCTTCACAGTCTAATAATAGGGAATACCTGCACATACCTTACATCATGGCAGTAAAGTAAGTTATATTTTTTTTGTAAAACATGGCTAACTGTGTAGAGATATGGATATCTATAGTGCTTTAGATAAAGATATAGAGTGAGAGGAATTATCCATGGGATAAAGTCCAGAACTGTGGGATAAATTGTATTTCTTGTGCACATCTGACCACCTCACTTGTACTCTGCCCACTAATCCATCTCCAGTGGTAACTATTCTAACATTCCATGTCTTCCAGCAAACAGCTGCCAATTTTTACGTCAACCTGCGCCAAAAGTGTTTCCACACTTCTCCAAAGCATGTAACATCCTATTAAAGTTACATTGGCCTGAGGCCCAGTATGGGCCATACTCAAGGCTAGACCATTCAGAGATTAAGGTCTGTCTCACAATTTCGAGAAGTTATCTTCTTACCACTGGCCTAAAGCTACTTATATCTTTGATATCATGCACATATTTTTTTCAGCCAAGATTCCCCGCTTCCCAATGAAAGATATAGCAGTTGTTTGTAGCCTCCATATGTCCCGAGACACTGCAGCTTCAAAAACGACATTTTTATGTATAGAAAAGTCATTTTGGGGGGCATCTCCAAGGCCTGAGAAGTTGGACTCATGGTATGGGACAGCTGGTTTTACAGGATGGGGTATACAAAAAGAGTCCCCAATAACATGTTTTAAAAATTCCTAAAACATTTATAAGCCAGTTGCTCCTTTAATATATGCAGCATATTAGGCACAAAGGATATTACAACAACCTTAAGATTGCAAAGTCAAGCACACAGAAGTTTGGAAGTGCCACAGTTAAGATTGCCTGTGCAACCTGAATTTGGCCACCTTGAGCACATGCATAATGCTACAGTCTTTAATTACATGATCACATCCCACTTTTCCAGAGGAAATAAGCTTGAGCATGCTCAGTGAGATTCTTGGAGATTTCTAAAATCTAAGAAATCTCTGAGCACATGCCAACTGCAATTTTTTCAAAGGCTTATAACTTGGCCAACTTTGGACAGATTTTCACAGGGACAGGAAAAGGCATGTCCCTGACAGATACCGTCCCTGCCAAATTTCAAGCCCGTGCTCTAAAGCCTGAGGGCACTAGGCTTTTCAAAGAAAAGGTCACCAGACTTTAAAAAAAAATTGCAAAATTTATTTTCCCCAGCCTCATTCTTGGAAACAACTGAACTGTTTTGACTGAAATTTTCCAAAACATATCAGCCTGAGGCAGACATCTGGCATGGAAAATTTCTGGCCAAACAGCTAAATTGGCAGAGTTATAAATAACTGAAAGCCAGGTTTTATAATGTGAAGTGGTGGGCAACGTTAGTAAAAGGCAACACTACCAACCCCATCTATAATACAAATTCGTGCTGTTGTGGTGTGGTGTAAAAGATGCATCAACACATCTTTGGAATGACCTGCAGAACTCATGCATAGCTCTGACACTCACGAGCGGTACACATTTGGCATTTTAAGCAGTTATACATTTCTACAGGCACTACAGAGCAACAAGTAGGGCTTCTAAATCAGATGATGCTGGAACCCCCAATTTCCACTGGGGGAAATTTCAGGTATGTGAATACTCCACTGAGCTCAATGGGACTGTCCACATGCAGGAGTGGGACCTTAATGTAAGTGCAGGTCTAGAGGAGTAAAACAACAGAAAATAGAAAATATGTAAGTTATAAATCAGCCAAAGAGGTCTCTGCTTATTTTCTATAACTATTAAGTCAAATATAATACATTTATTTAAGCAAGTTTCACCTTGAAAAACATATAGTATTTCCAAGTAAGCTTTTGAAAAGACACATATTCCCACTGGCACAGAGACAAAAAGTGCATAAATGCAAATACTGCAAATTTACCATAACATATGCAAACCAGTTTGTTTATAATGACATCAGCCATGGACTACTGCTGTAAAAAGCTCAGAAACATTTAGTGTTTTGTTAGATTCTTATGTAGCCAAATGAATTTCCCCTTATGGCTCCATATTGGTTTTTGAATAAAACTATTCACATTGCTGTCTTCTTGTCATGACACAAGATATGTCAAGTCTGTAAAGTCCATTTGTAGCCATAGAATGTGTGTCAAATTAGGTTACCGATACCATGTAAACATTTCCGTTGAGATACTGATGATTTCACATAGGCACATTGTGACCAAGATTTTCAAAAACAGGTGCTTAAAGTCCCCAGTCCATATTTAGGCACCTGGATAAGTGTTCTCATTTCCAGGGGACGTCCAACTCCCCAAGATTGCCTTCCACTGTTATTATACAGAAACCTGTGCACCAGTCAACTGCACCCCAGCGGAACGCCATTCAGTGGCATGGTGAGTGCCTTCAGAGTGCCCACCACCTCCTAGAAAGGGCTAACAATCTTGCAGACTCAGACCTATAATTTCTTATTATTCATCTGTATTACTGTGGTAGTTAAAGGGCCCATCAGAGATCAGAGACCCATTGTGCTAGGCAACGTACACACATATTAGTAAGAAACAGTCCCTGCCCTAAGGTACTTACAGTTTATATAAACAAGACAGACAAAGAGAGAGAAGGGAAACAAAGGCACAGAATGAGGAAATGACTTGCCTGAGACAACATGGCTGACAAATGGCAGAGCCAGATGCAGAATCCTGGTCTCCTGCCACCCAAGTCCAGAGCCCTGTGCATTAAACTTCACAGATTCTAAACTGCTGAAATGCTGCAGATTCTCTCAGCGTTAAAGGTGATGTATAAATCTAAATTATTTATTTCGGCCAAATATTTCTAATTTGGAAACCTAAAATAAGATAGTAACTAATGATGGTATAAAAGGTCAAACATAAATTAAAGACTAATTTTCCTTTAAGTTACTTTATTCTATAAAAAGTGATATATATTACAGTCATCAAGCACATTAAAAAAAAAATCTGACTGGTGGATGTGGGATAAAAGAGAATTAAAATGCCATGGCAGTCAGGTTTTCCAGAGGCTGGTGATAAAAACCATACCTCCCTCCCACCTTTCATCCACAAGGGACAAGTAGTACAGTGCTTAACAATGACCATACTGGGTCAGACCAATAGTCCATCTAGCCCAGTATCCTGTCTTCCAGCACTGGCCAGTGCCAGGTGCTTCAGAGGGAATGAACAGATGCTTGTACAGCGCAGTTCTGTGTATGATTAGAGAAAGACTGCAAATTTTGTGGATCCCCTCAAATATCAACCTATGGGACTCCTCATTACAAGAGAAATTGGAAGGTTTCCTCAGGCAGGAGGGGTTTCGGCCCTTCTCTCTGTGAAGGAGTGGAGAAAGTGTCTGCAGCCTGGAGGAAGACAGCCAAGTAAAGGAGCTTGTACCTATGGTGCACAAAGGATTTGACAGAGGAGTCAATCAGGTTTAGCTGGGTGAAATTTTTTTACTTTAAACTTCTTCAGCAATAAATGCAGGATTTGGCAACATGGAAAAATTGGTTTTGCTGAAATGTTTATTATGAAATAAGAACAAGTCAAATTTTTAAAAATTGGCCTTTCAGTTAGAAATGATTTTTGATTAGAAATTTTCTTTATTTTTATTTTTAAAAACTTAAAAATGTAAAATATACTCAAAGTCTAAAGGAAATATTTTATTTCAGGTTGAATGGAACATTTTCTTTGGCCCAAAATAATTTTTTTGTCCTTTTGATTCACCAAAAGCATTGAACATTTTCATTTTTGGTCTGACCTGAAATTTTTTTTTCAACTTTTCAAAATTGCCAAGTGATCCAAAAAGTCAGTTATTCGCTCAGGTCTAGTTAGTTTGTCTGCATGTGAGAGAGGAGAGCTAGTTCAGCTTCAACTTGTTACCCACCTTGTATTCAATTAAGCTGCATGACTCTTCCCATAACCACCAGCTGAAGAACTGCATCAAGTTTTAGAGCCACTGTCTCAGGGAACCATCCTGCACACACCACCTGGCATAGCACTGGCCTTATCAGTGAGCAGCCCTTCTTTAGAACAACTTGCATTGGCAGGAATGGACTTTTGGATAGTTCAGGCAGTTGAAGGTGCCACAAGTACTCCTTTTCTTTTTATGATAGGCAAAATATTCCTGTCAGTATTTTATTTATATAGCTGGCTTACAGAGAATGGCTAATGACTTTTTAATTGAAATCAATACAGTGAAGACATGCCAGCTAGACACTGTACAGGGGCTTACCCATTCCATCATACACCAAAAAATCCTTACTGCTTTAAAATGCAGGACATTAAAACAATTACCTTGATATTTAAACTGTAATAAAACTGATTGATCTTAACATCTAATTAAGGCAATGGTTTACAGCCTTTTTGATATCATGACCCTCTATTACAATAGAAAATAGTTCCAGGATCCCTTTGTCACCTAAGCATTAAAAAAGGGAAGGGTGGTCACTACACTATGAGATCTGTTGGCTCACCCACACCACCTGGTTGAGAACTCATGGATTAAGGAATCTGTCTATTTATTAGAACACCCCAAAGAGTTAAAGTGAGAGACACATAAATGTCCAAGTTCTTTTTTTTTTTAACTCGATGCATTCTGCGCCAAATCCTAATCCCACATTCATGCATTCAACTCCTCTGTCTGTCTCAGGGCAGAATTCAGTTATTCTTTGACAGTAGACAAGTCACAAGGGGCTCATTCCAGTCAGGTGCCTACCACCCCCAACCCCAATTTGGATTCAGTGGGAGTTGAAAGCACGTAACAGCTTGGAGAATAGAGCCCACAATGATCACAACCAGAAATGGGTACTCTGTTCCAAAAAGTGCAGGACCCCTGGTTATCTGAAACTTTTCTGAACAAAACTAGCTCTCTAATGTGGCACAATAACTGCAGAATCAGGATTTACTATTAATGCTATGTAGAACAGCATTTCTCCAAGTGAATTTTTGTTAGTGCGTGCAGCAAACTAAAATTCAATGTTTATCAACTAAGGGTCATGCATCGCCCCTTGCTGCAAATTATGTTGGCTTTTTGGTAACATTTTTGGACTGTGCATGATGAGTGTAAAGTAATAACTTATGCAATCATTTCTTTTTAGAACAAGAACCATGTAGGTAGAATGTTTTAATATCTGGATTATTTATGGTACATAGTTTCTGCTTTAATACATTTTTGTGGGCTAACTTTCTCAGCACAGCCAGAGGCAATAGACAAGTGAATATAAGCATGTGGTTTGTAATATTTTTTTCTCTTAACACTTTGCACTTGTATCTTTGTTGAAAGTAGGCATTTCTCCTTACTCTACCCACTGAAATCATCAGGCTTTTAGCCATTGTCTTCCTTGGAAGCAGAAACAGATCTGTAGCTGATGAGGTTGAGATAAAAATGTCACCTCTGAACCTGCAACTGTAATCATGAAAAGAATCCTTGTACCTATGCAAGGTCCACATTGGCACAGGGGTCTGCCCAGATCCAGTTGCAGGATCAGTACCTAATGGCCTGAATTTGCAGGCTTTCCACACTGAATTCGGTGGTAGTCCCATATGTGGAATGCTTGCAGGGTCAGGCCCTTAAACTGCAAAAGGTACCCCTAATCCAGGATTTGGAGAGGTGGAATAAGGCAGGATACCCCCAAGATCCAAACCCCACATTCAGAGAAGACCTACATATAGCAGCAAGTCAGAGGCAGAGTGCAGATAGTTTTGCAGTGTGCACTTATTTGCTGTTAGGTGGCTGGCTGAGTTGCCTCTTTTGGGAGGAAGACAAAGGAGACAACAAATTAGGGAGAGGGGGCGTGTGTGTGTGCGCGTGCAGGTGTATGAAAGTGAGAGACAGAGGGCTTGTCTACACTATAAAATTAAGTTGACGTTATCAAATTCGACCTTGAACCTCAGAACTAATTAAGTCGACTGCGTGTGGCCACACCATGCTCATTGTCTCGATGGAGTGTGTCCTCACTGGCAGTGCATCGTGGGTAGCCACCTCAAAGTGCAACTTGCCGCAGCGTGTTTTGGGAAGTTTGTGCAGTGCCTCATGGGGCCAAAACATTGTCACAGGGGAGAAGGGGAACACTGCATCAGCATCCCATGATGCACTCTCTTCTCTCCCTCATATCAATGGCAAACAACTCAGTGGTTTTTGCACCTTAAAACTGCTGCGTGTACGCCATAATCCCAGAAGCATGGAGCCTGCTCAGTTGTGCACTCTTGCTGTGAGCATCTCAAACACCTTGCGCCTTCTCCTGCAGTATTTCCAGAGCTGAAGTAGGGTCGCCACGCGGAACATAGCGATATCCTGCAAGCAGCCCTCCTACAAGCCACTGAAATAAACAATTCACGGTTGCTGCTGGCAGTCACAGAGCAGCTGCACTCTGTTGAGAGCCATTTATGGTCCCATGCAACAAGCACTGACTGGTGGGACTGCGTCGTTTTGCAGGTATGGGAGGACAAGCAATGGCTGCAGAACTTTCGAATGCAGAAGGCCACCTTCCAGGAACTTTGGGCAGAGCTTTCCCCTGCCCTGCAGTTCAGCAGCACAAACACAGTTACCACTCTGAAATAAAAATGAGAGCTGCTCTGACAATGGAGAAGCGAGTGGCAATCGCTATTTGGAAGCTTGTAACATCAGACAGTTACCGGTGAGCGGGGAATTAATTTGGAGTTGGCAAATCACCGTGGGAGCTGCTGTGCAGGGCCGTTAATCGACTTCTGCTTTGAAGGATAGTGAGTCTGGGAAATGTGCAGGACACAGTGGATGGTTTTGCCGCGATGGGGTTCCCTAATTGCGGTGGGGCGATAGATGGCACTTATATCCTCATCTTGGCACCAGACCACCTTGCCAAAGAGTACATTAACCGAAAGGGATTCTTTTCAATGGTGTTGCAAGTGCTGGTGGATCACAGGTCCTTATGCTGCATACCACAATGATGCCAGCAGAATTAATTCAGGAGTTATGTAGGAAAGTGTCCTACCATGGTGGAAGAAATAAGACAGCCCTGCCCACAAACCTTCTGCAAAGGATTGCACAGTACCTCCATGACGGTTTCCTAGAGATATCCACAGAGGACTCCCGGGCTATCCCAGTCCACATAAACATCCTTTTTCAGGGGCCACTGCGTAGCTGGAGTGGCCTCCTGTAAGCAGAGAGCGACAGCACCTCGCTTTTTCTTCACAGTAAACATGCAATACCACCAAATGTGTGTGCCCGCTAAAGTTTAACTGGACTTTGATTGTAACTTTATACAGAAGTGCCTTCCCTGGCATCACGGTCGGCCACCGTGATGTTCTGCAACCCACAGGGCTCCAGGATTAAAAAATATTTCCTGGCTCTTGGGGAGAATGGATCCACCGCTTGCCTGTATCCCATTCTCCTCCTCATTCACCATATCATCCTCCCAGTTGTTCCTAGACTCACACACCTGTAAAGTGTCCATGTTGCTTGTGGGGTGCTGGTAGGGTCACCCCCCGAGAATCGCATGCAACTCGTTGTAGAACCAGCATGTGTGGGGTTCAGCAACAGAACGACTGTTCACCCCCCTTGCCTTCTGGTACGCTAGGCGAAGTTCTTTTATTTTCACACGGCACTGCTGTGTGTCTCTCGTGTAGCCCTTCTCCCTCATTCCATGAGTGATGTTTGCATAGATGTCAGCATTTCTTCTGCTGGAACGGAGCTCTGCCTGCACAGACTCTTCTCCCCCCACAGTGATGAGATCCAACACCTCCTGTGCAGACGAGGCTGGAGTGCATTTGGGGCGTGTAGTCTCCACGATCAGCTGTGCTCAAGATGGCACGCTCCCAGTGCTGCTCAAACAGGAAATGGGAAATCAAAAATTCCTGGGGCTTTAGCAGGGGAGGGGCTGTTTCCTGTGTACCTGGCTGCAGTGCAGCAGAGTTGAGAATGATCTCCAAAGTGGTCACAGATGAACATTGTGGGACACCACCTGGAGGCCAATTAAGTTGAATTACATGATGCTGCGTCTGCACTACCTCGCAGTCGACTCATAAAAATCGACTTTAGAGGCGACTTAGGTTGGCGTAAAGGACCTGATAGTGTAGACACATACATTAACAGATCAACTTAAGGTGGCTTCCTTCAACCTAACTTTGTAGTGTAGACCAGGCCAGAGAGAGGGTTAGGTACATCAAAGACTTCAAACTCAAGAGCCCCTTATGTACAAAGGGAGTCACTTACCATTGATGTTAAAATTATTCTTTCATTATATTTTTAAACACAAGTGGAAAGAATCACACTACAACCTAGTAATTTTCATTAAACTTTTTTAACAATAAAAATAATTTACTGGACAGTGTATACTCTAATTTTGCAAAAAACAAGCTTTAATAAAACAAAGCTAATACGAATATTTCCATAATTTCTAATAATTCCAGCGATTACAGTTTTTTAAACAAACAAGCAATCACCTGGATAGTTTGCAAACCCAATAGTGCAGTACTGTCAACCTGAAAGTCAAACTCACTATAAACAAGAGAAGCTGCCCTCATTGATTTTCATTCTCTATGCTGAAATTCAAAAACTAAACCAACAGCATAGTGGGAAGGAAATAGGACTTCTACAGTTCTTGCAGTCTTAATAATTTAGGTAATTTGGGCAAAGAAATCGAAATGTTTTGAACGTACTTTCTGCACCTGACTTTCAGCAGAGCTGACCATTCACAACTCAAACTGAGTTCAATGGGATTAGTGGATACGCAGCATCTCTGAAAAACAGGCCCTCTGATTATTTACATTGACAGTATCCAATTTCAGAAAAGCGTCCAGTTATTATACAACATCATAAAATTGACTGGCTGTCCTTGTGCAATGAGATGTGCTAGGCCCTGACTGATTCTCCCCCCACCACCACTATTAAGGGGGCACTTCAGAGGCTCCATAGGTGAGGTTATATCTCAATTGGTATTTACATAGAAGGAGTTTAGTCCTGCTTTCACACATTCACAATCAAATTTATTTGCAAATTTAATACAGTCACGCTTCATAAGCATTCAGCTACATTTTCCCATCTTTTCTGGCTGAAAAGTTTCATAAACTTTCTTAAAGGAAACATTTAAAATGGAACCCTTTTTAAGATTTCCTCTGTACGTTTCACACTTCTATTGCTAAAGAGCTAACAGTCTCTGGAAACTCCAAAGTAACTTTCCACATACTGACATGTTCAGAACAGCTCAGGGAAAAGAGAGTTTTGATATTTGAACGTTGAACACAAATAAATGTATTTTAATTGTTCTCTAGTAGTTCTGACTATCTGTCCCCACACATTCCCTTTCACCCCTTGCTCCCAGGGAGCGGACAGGCATGTGGGTGGAAGCATGATGGTAGAGCAGCCGTGGCAAGGCAAAGGAGGAGGAGCCACTGCAACAACTAAGAATGGAAACATGGTGATAGTCCAGCCATGCCTTTTCCCCCTGATCATGCTGTTAATATTATTGGAGATTTTACTGGAAATGGGGACTGGAGGCTACTAGTCCTCTGTACAGATCAGTGAGACAACCCTACCAAGTAAAATAGGTGACACTGAATGGAAATATTAGAGCTTCCTATTTGGGTCGGAGAAGCGTTGCAGGCACTGACGCTTAAGCACAGAGATACTTAGGTCCTCCAGAGCTGCTGCCTCAGCTCCCTTCATCCGAGCCCCATTGTTGGGTTATATAGTGGACTGTACTTGCAAGATCAGCCCTACAGCTGGCAAACACATGCTTGACATCCCATACCCATATCCCTCTTTAACAACCCTTATATGATCTGTAGGTCCCTGTAGTATCCCTTGGGGTGGATGAATAATTAGAATTGCTTTCTAGGTTGACCTGTATTTAAAAAAAATGAAACCACTTCACAGCAGTGCCATCTACTCCAACTAAGGATGGTGGCTTTGTCAACACCACCTATCAAAGGCAACTGTCAGATGCCCTTTGTTCATAGCTTGGGGAGACATCAATCCACATCTTTAGTGCAGCTGGTTCATCATACTTCAACCAACAAGGATCAAGGAAATCTGAAGACAACAAATAATTCCATGGTTGCTTTGCACTTCCTACTTGATAGTCTTATCCAAAACGGGGGTATTCAATAGCAGTCTGTAGTTGCTGAGCTCATCAGCAGCAAGAGTTAACTTCTTGAGAAGAGGCTACCCACAGCCTCATTGAAATCACTTAGATATCTCTGAGACAAGGAGGCACTGACCATCTTTAGCAATAATAGTCCCACTGTCTCACTACTGGCCTTTACCAGCTAGGAAGTTCATAGGTCCAAAACACAGGTAGCAATCTGACATGCTACCAACACTTCTAGAACTTTACTGAGATGGCAGTGGCCAAACTCAGAAGACTTCACATTTGTCACCTGAAGACAATGCCCTGCATCCATACTGACAGCAAGCTCTGAATAAATCTGAGTGACTTTACCTCTAAAAGAACTAGCAAATTCCTTTTATATGGAGGCTCATTAATTAAGATTATTGCCTACAGTTCTGATACAGTTCTCAATTCTGATACAGCCTAAGCAGCTGGCAGTCACAAAAAAAAGCATGTTATCAGATCCTGGCAGCCTCCAGTCCAACCCCCAACCCTCCCTGGACTACTTTGTACGGGACCCAGATCAAATGTCATAGAAAATTCTGTCACTATCAGATCGAACCTACCAAATTTTGAGACCCACAGGACTTTTTGGGGGGAAGGTGGAAAGAGTTATGTCTAAATTAGGCTTATAAAGGAAACTAAATCAGTTGCAATCTTAAGTATACATAGCTGTAAAATGTAACATTTACACTCAGAGTAAATAGGGAACTTGAGAAAGGACCAATTTGACTTTGATGGAGAAGGCTCCACTATTGCTATAGCCCAAGAGGAGCAGAGCAGGGAAGGGGGAGGGGGAAGGAGGAGAGACTGCTATGTGTTTACTCAGTATATGGAAACAGCAGTGGTTGCACTGTTCAGAAAGTAAGACAACAATCCTTCCCCAGTGCCACTTCAAAATAAAATTACTGTCTATTTCCTTTTCTGCCTTACTGGTTTATACATATGTAATCTAAGAACTGTCAGAACTCATTGCAAGTAATGAGATCCTGACAAACTAGAAGGCTTCCTTGTGTCCCTCTCTCAGGGTACAGCTGCCAATCAATGGAATTCCAAACCCTGCAGCCTTTTTTCGTTAGTAATCCTGGAGGTGCTACACAAATCTCAGCCAATATGTTTTGGATAAATTTTAACCATCCCTGCTGCTGACTCAGTGCTTCTTTCTCCATTTACGCTGTTTTTTCCCCCGTCTGCACGTACAGCCCTGACATATGGGCTGAATTATACCTTCCTTTGAATACACGATTTAAATCACCTCTTCTGCCCAGCAGCTTGACACAGCTCAGCTACCAAAGAGAACCACCTGCTGGGGTCTAAGGAGATTACAGACGAAAAATGCCCGGGTACACCAGAACAATGATGACTGCAGCTCGCAGGGCCATGCACTGTTGATCACAGGACTGTTGATCAACAGAGTTATCAGGTACCTCAGTGAGACAAAGACAGGAGGTAAAACGTGGAGGAAAACTGCTTTTTAAGGGTCCCTTGAAACATCCAGTTAATTGTTTTATAATGAAAGACTCCTCTCTGAGTGTTAACTATTATTTATATGTACACTCCTTACTATACCCCAATAAATGCAAGGTGCCTCATATTACAAATAAATAGCACAGGGTCTCCGTCCTGAAAACTTACAATCTAAGGTATTTAGGAGCACAGTGCCTTTGATTTTTCACTGAGACTTGTGCTCCTAAATCCCTTGGATGCTTTTTGAAAATCTGCCCCTAAGTCTCCCATTCTGCAATAGGATGTACGCTGGCAGATGCCTATACCCATATGGAGCCCTATTGACTTCCCTGGCACTCTGGGTGGACATAAGGGTCCTCCTGCATGGATGAGGCTGCAGAACTGGGGAACAACAGAGGGACATCAAAACTGTGGGGTGAGGGAGAGAAGACAAGGTTATGTGGACCCAGAAATAAGATGATGTGTCTTCTAATCAAATGAGTGTGCATAGCAAGGCTGATATTTGTGTGTGTGGCGTGCATGTGTGTGTGCAAAAACAAACAAAATATCTTAGAAATGAAAATAATATTTTTTGTTTAAATATTTTATAGGATTTCCCCCCTTTATTATTGAGAAGCACTGGGACAAAGGGGTCACATTTTGTAACATTAACCAACAGCAAAATAAAGGGGAGGACGGTTGGACTCAGTGGGCTTGTTGTGAAAGAAAAGAACACATTACGGGTAAAATTATGGTCTCTACGCTGCTACAATTATGCACCCAACTAATCCTTACCCATGCAAAGTAATCCCCTGGCCTTCAATAGGCTTCTTACAAGAGTAAGATTAGCAGGACTGGGGCCCTTAATACAGTAGATACGGCAAAAAACCCAAACAGCCTGAAGCACATAGAGTTGTTCATTCTAACATTCTGTGAACTGCCCAAGGAGGCCACAACTGCAGCCTAGGCATTCGTCAGCAGTGCTGTTAAGGATTTGTGACCATGACCTTCCTTTAATAGCAGATATGGTACAGTATGTGCTAAATAGGACTAACCGGGAATAAATGAGGGCACAGAAAGTAACATCCCTGACCAGTATATTTTATAAATAACCAAAAAAGCCATTAAATAGAAATCCACATAAAATATTACAGCATGTGCTCTTTTTGGTGTTCTCAGTTATAAAGAACAAAACAAAATATACAGAAACTTTATGGAACTTTATTAACTTCAGTTGCTTTACATGAGGGATGGATTTCATCCCTGGATGGATTTCATCCCTGCATAACTCCAACAAAAGGAAAGATATTTCTCAAGTTCAAGATCCATTTTAACCTGTCCAGTTGTGCCCAAACCCTTAGCAGGAAAGGTGAGACCAGAACTGTCACATGCCTGAAACAGAAATGCACAAGAGGAGTGGCAGCAGATCAAGGTCTGGTGGCTTTTGACCCAAGGGCTGCACTGAATGGAGTGCATTGCACTATAGCTGGAGTCTCCAAAGGGAATTCTGGCTGACTCACCTATAATTCATCTTAGAGATTCCTAGGAACCTTCTGCAGCAGGAGGTCCCTGCCACCCTTTTAAAGGCAACAGCATGAACTCCCCTTGCCTGCTGGCCAGGCCCCAGGGTCAGTGCAGAGGGCTCTGCACTCTCTTTAACAGCCTTTCAGCTAGGTACTATGGGCCAGATCCAGCCTGTGGGCTGTATGTTTGATTCCCCGGCTCCAGCCAAAGGAGGCTGGACTGCACAAAGCCCATCAGCACTGATCTGATAGCCAGGTAGGGGTTCACTGTAGAGTAGAGTGAGGCACTTTCTTATCTATCAGAGTCTGAGTGTGCTGCCTTCACAACAATCCTAGGCCAGGTGGGCAGAGGGAAAAAAGAATGGAATTTAGGGCCCAAGCTTAGATCTCCTTTACGGCAGCATAACACTCCCAGCTAGCCCACGAAACTGGCTTTCACCAGTCATGGAACTTTGCACAGACTGTTGCAACTATGGCATTCTTCCACTGTTGGAGGACACAGACAAACTGTCCTCTGTATATTTTTGTTCCACTCATTTAAATCAGAATGAAGTCCTGCTCTTGCAAACCACAAAGGACCATCAATGAACCTCAGGAAGTCTGCAGGGAGCAGGCAGTGGGTGAGCAGCTCTAACCTGGATCTCTTTCATAGGACATAAGCTGGTCTGTAGAGGACAGATGGGGAATCCCAAATCATAGAAGACTAATGAAAAAGACTTATTAGATGCCTATCAGCCTCCAAGTGCAAAGTTGTTCCCCCCAGTGTATTTTCCAGTTTTTTTGTCCAGACTACTTTTTAACATCCCAAACAACTAGGTTTTCACCACGTCTCCTGAACCATCAAATGGTCTAAAAGTCAGAAGTCTTTTATGATTTTCAGCCTAAATATTTATCTTCCTAATTTAATCCATCTTGTACCATTCTAAATAAATCCTGTCCATCGTTAATGTTCACACAGCCTTTATATACTTGTAGACATTTATATCCTCTCTTAGTTGCTACATAGCCAAGTTATACATAAAGTAAATTTTAATCTTTCCTCATAACCCTAACATTTTTGTTTCTATGCATGCCACTGTTCTGTTTCTACTCTTCCCCTGACCATTCTCCCCACCCATGCCCCTCTAGGTAGGAAGAAAATATTATTCTAGCATTCTTATTAACAAGATCATTTTAATTCTAAGCAATAGTTGCATGCTTCAATCAAACTGAGCTAGAGTAACTTGTGCCATGGAGTATAAAATACTATTTAATGGAGCAAAGAAAATTTATTCTTTGTGCTTATAAACAATTGGTAGCAAAGTAACAGTGATCTGTTTATTAGGTTTCTCAATGTCTAATTTATACCCTTACAAAATGTAGTACATGATGAACATAAATAATGTATGGTACATAAGGCAAGATTATACTAAATTAATGGACCAGAACAATTTAGATATAAAAAAGAAAGTACAGTATATGCCAAATAGAGGTCATAGCACAATGGGAAGTTCTGTTTCAAAAGTGATGTCATGATCTAGCACTGTGCCAGGATTACACACCACACGTTTGTACTCCTGTGTCATATTAAGCAGGCCCTTTTGCAATATCATTTACATAGTAGTCAGTACATGTCACAGTAATTTGATATTCTTTAATTAGGGGGAGCTAGTCAGACTTTCAGGTTGGCCCTCTGGTATCCACCTCAGAGACTCTGGACCCACATTGCTTATTGAAAGAAACTTGACTCAGTATCATCTTTCAAACTTTATTAAAATATTTAACCAAACAAAATAAAATAAAATAAAATCAAGGAAACATATCACCAAAGTTAAGCTAATATTAAACCAAACTAAGAATAAAGCAATACAACTGTCAAATCTACATCAAATCACCAGGTTAGACTCAACGTTGGATTGGAGTTAAATCATCGAATGAACTGAAACATCAAATTAATAATAAAAATAACCAATCTTTATAAATTCTAAAGAGGATCCTAATGAGGTGGCTGTCTATCTGGATATACACTAGAACCTCAAAGATACGAACACCAGAGTTATGGACTTACTGGTCAGCTGGACATCATGTGGAACTGGAAGTAAGCAGAGACCAAAAAACCCCCCCAACAAACCCCAGCAAATACTGTATTACCTCAGGGCTTTAGCCCTGTGGTTGGAGCAGCAACTGCAGGGGGGGACGTCAGTGCTCCGGGCGGGGGGTTCAGAGCTTTTGACCTGGGGGAGCACTGGGACTCAGGGCTTCAGGCCCACAACTCTGTTTCCCGGCTTCAGCCTGGCAGGGGGTGCTGGGGCTTGGGGCTTTAGCTAAGTGGGGAGCACCAGTTTCAGGCCCAGCACTCCTCCCATAGCTAAAGCCCCGAGCCCCAGCACCAACCCCCCTACCCCAGCTGAAACTGGGAGTGGAGCTGCAGGGAGCCCCGAGCTCTTGCACCCCCTCCGTGGGGCAGAAGCTGGCAACAGAGCTAGGAGGCTGAACCCCCAAGCCCTGGCACCCCCTGCTGAAACTAGGAACAGAACCATAGGGCTGAAGCTCCGAGCCCCAGGTCTAAAACATTGAGCCCTGGTGCTCCAATGGGGCAGAAGCCCCTACCCTCCCCCGACCCAGAGCTCTGTTCCCCACCCCTGACCCAGCGGCTGCAGCCCCAATCCCCCAGCACTGCTGAAGTACACAACATCTTCTTCAGAGTTACAGAACATTTCAGAGTTACAAACAACCTCCATTCCCGATATGTGTGTAACTCGGAGGTTCTACTGTAGATTCAAATTCAAAAATTGTACAAAAAGTCAATTAAATCTATAACTTGGAAATGGTAAATATCTTAACACTGAAACCAAATTGTGTAAATGTCTGAACCATAGCCTCAGAGCCAATTATAAAGCCTCATCCTTAGATTTCAATTACTGTGGGGGTGATTAACCCTTTCTTCCTATACCCTCAACAGAAATCTTATAATTCAAACTAACAGAACACCATATATAAGCAGAAGTTTGACAATTCTTGTGTACCAAAATTATAGGTGACAATTTCAAGCTTCTCGGGACTTTTAACCATCAAGCACAGAACATATGCTAACGAGTAACTTTATAAGACAATATTTAGGGCTATTTACCTGGGGAATTTTCTTTGAGGTGCCTTCTTTGTGTGGACTGTATGGGTGATCTCTCTCGCATACGCATGGGTGTACACAGTCACATTTTCACTTCCGTACCTTACAAATGAAAGCTTAAATAGGCTTAGAAGTCTTCTAGCTAATACAAACAAAACAGAGAAGAAAAATACAAAATTCAAGATAACAGATGACTCTTCAGTTCTTACAGTCTTCTGAATTCTCCTGGAGTAGGCAGGAGCAGCACCTGCTGTCAAGGAACCAGATGGTGATATTTGGCTGGCACAGTGCTTCTCGTTAGCGGGCCTGCTTTGGGTGCAGGGAGAGACTGCTCAAAAGCTGGAGTGGACTATTTGTTGATGTTGTGACATACTGTCCCGTCTTCCACCCCCCTCCCCCCCCGGCCCCAAGGTGATCAATCTTGGAAGCTCTGGATAGTCCCTCAGGTAGTTTATTGACCTGAAGGGCCAGGCTTCTTGGCCTTACCCTGGATTCTTATGGTTTATAAACTTCACTTACTCCATGTTGCAGTGCCTCTCTCCAAAGCCTTTGGAAAAAATCAGGTACAAGGCCTACCTTGGAGCCATATGATTCAGTCCAATCAAGTTCAAATTAGGTCATCTTCTAGTGTCAGTTTGAGAAAAATCCTGCATAAGCTGGCAATTAAAAAAAATATTCAGTGTCTTATATACCACAGAGATGAAGTCTGTGACACCCCCCCTCAGATATCAAACATCTTTTGAGAAAGCTGTCATGGTCTTATTTGGATGAAGGATGTTGAGATGACACTGTGTCACCAATTCACAGAAAACTTGACACAAAAATATGCTATAAAAATAGATTATTGGTAGTGGAAAGCGCCCTAGCGGTCACTCAACATTCCTCATCAACAAAATTAAAAATAAGTTTAAACAACTTATGATTAGCATCATAATTCTTTGTGCAAACAAGACAATTTACATTCATCTTGCTAATTTGGAAATGAGCTTTAAGAGCTTGTCTACACAGCCGTACAGTTTGGAACTATAGAGGTGTGAACTGCAGTGAGCACTAATGGCTGCACTCTAACTACCCTATCTGGATGCTTCAGACATGAACTGAAAGGTCCCTAGTTCATGTTAACGTGGTCCCGTTTCAAGAGGTCTATATTAATGCAAACTAGGGACCTTTTAGTTCATGCCCACAGTGTCCACATGGGGGAGTTACAGTGCAGTACACTGGTATACACTACAATTCACACCCCTGTAGTCTGAACTGCAAGGCTGTGTAGACATAGCTTAAGTCAAAAAGCTTATCTTCTCGAATCTTTATTTTGGTAATCAAAGTTACTTTAAAGCCTATCAAAATGAAACCAATTAAAGATACAAAATTAAGTTTATATAAGACCTGTAGTCTCTCATACGCTATGTCTATCAAAGTATGTGTTGTAAATACTTCTAGTTTGTAAAACAGTAAATAAGTAGTAAAAACCATCTCATACCATCAGTTTTTCAGCAGAACACCTTATTCATCTCAATGGGGAGTTCTGCTTAAAACTTGGTACCCAAGCTGAGTCCAAAGTATTAAATAAAGCAATATATATATATACGAGTGTGTAATAACAAAAGAGATGTACCTATATCTCACCTCTTTCTGCCTTAAAAATATTGTACAGATACCTCTAATGCACATTGAAGAGCATCAGCAGATGTACAGAGGTATCTGTAGAATATTTGTGGGCTAGAGGTACCTTTTTCAATGCATATCTCGGGATGGGGGAGGGGGTAGGTAGAACAGAACTCTAGCAGGCTGGGGAAGCCTGCTAGAAGGGAAGCACACCCTCAGGGCTGTTTGTCTGAAGGAAGAAGTTTGAACCCAGGGTTGAGAGCAAAGAAGAGCGCTGGCAGAGACTCCAGAGTGGGAGGAGTCCAGAGAGAGAAGTCCTGAGAGGCATGAGCTATAAAAGAGCAGGAAGTCAGCCATGAAGTCAGATAGCATGGGAAGAGGCCCTGGAAAGGAGAAGCAGAGAAGTTTGTAGCTATGGAAGCAGGCAGCCCAATTATTTGGGGTTCCCAGGGCCAGAAACACAGAGAGTCGTGCGGGTTCCCCTTACGCTGCTGCTTGGCCAGGAGATGTAGATCCTCCCCGCATACAAAGGGACGACTGGCAGGTAAGCCCAGGAGAAGGGCTGGAAGTGAGATGAAGATGTGGGAAGAGAAGATGAGCTCTCAGGAAGGAAGGGCTGAGCCCAGTGAGAAGTGAGACTGGGACAGAAGGCTCTTGTGTATGTTTTGAACTTTGATACCCCAGACAGGGTGGACTTTTAATAATATATCTGAAATAAAATATATTAGCCAGAGGGATCAGTCACCTCTGCAACTGAACAATGCTGAAGGCTGAGAGAATCACTGACAAACCCAAAGAAAAACAAAGGCAAGGTGACTGCAGTGCCATGCCAGGCCATAAGGGGGCATGTTCTGGAGCTGCACATTGCTACACTTCCATCAGTGCTCTGGATCAGTTTTTAAAAATAAAGCATAAACTGCTACATAGTAGATAAATGTGTTTAGTTCACTAATAACAGAGTTAAACTGCTGCTTCTCTCTTACTATTCTGAAATAAAGGAAAAAAGGAAAAGAACAATATTTTCAATTTACTCATTAACAACGCCCTTTTAAAACACTACCTTTTTGATTTAAACTATTCAGATATGCTCAGAGAGTTGTCATTCAAATAGGTCAAGCCAAGCGCAATACCAAATAAGGCATATCCTATTATAGCTTTAATTACAAACTATAAACACTAATTACTCAGTAGATGCTGAAATTTTGATGGCCTGAGTCACTGGAACAGTGGATGCTTCCCTGGAGAGGCCTAGCTGTTTAGCCATGTGGTATCTGACCTACTTTTCAGCATTTTCCTCTTGGAAGCAGACGGCCATTTAAAGTCCCATATAACCATTCAAAGTCCATTCTTAATTAACCCTTGTAAACAAAAACCTCTTTAAGGCTGTCTATAAATCCCAGCACCCTTTCTGCCTAGTTCAAGATTTGAATAATGGCCTAGACAATAGTTTAAAACTCAACAGCACCATCTATCGACACTCCACCGTTACACAATGTAACATACATTCAAAGGGCACTAAGAGAATCATAACTAAGGAGGATATTTAATTAATAGATTCTAAGGCCAGAAGGGACCACTGTGATCACCTAGTCTGACCTCCTGAATAACACAGGCCATAGGACTTCCCCGAATTAATTCCTATTTGAACTAGAACATTTCAAACATTTAATGTTGATTTTAAAATTGCCAGGGATGAAGCATCCACCACAACCCTTGGTAAATTGTTCCAATAGTTGGTATATATAAAGTGGATTGCAAGTACAAAATTTTACTGCCGTGCTGTGGACAGTATATTATCAGACGAGGGAGGTAAACAATTTGCACAGAATAGGATTATTAAGTAAAGTTCCTAATGTCTGATTTTTTAGAAACAGATCTGTCTAGGAAAGCAGAGTACATATACAGGTTTTAAGGGTTAACGATGAAACAATTCATTAATCCTATAAATGAGATATTTTACATGGGTTGAGAATGTTGTGCTCGTGTACAAATAATTTAATATGCAGTGATATAAAACAGTAGCTTGTTGAGATATATAATCAGTTAAAACTAATGTCTTAGAATGATACTTAGTGTATAGGAAACTACAATTCCATACTAGACATGAAGGAAAATTAGAATTACCCTGGATTTTTTTGAACCAGCATGTTTGGAATCTCTATTCTGGTAATGCATAGTACTGAAACATAAGAGAACAGACTACCAATAAAGTATTCAGTTCTATACATATGAAGCTGATAAATATTGTGCAATGTTATTACTCAGTTGCCTTTTACAACGCAATTTTCCTGTGACCGGAGTATAATCAGCAACAATGGTGAGCAGCATTACCTTAACAGCATTTTTATTTTATTTCAGATATATTATTTTCAGTCACCCAGCTTAACCTACATTGACACCTTCTTTGAATCAGTTCTGAGAAATGTACAGGTCTCTCTGGCTGGTCAGCAGTCTGGCTGGTTTGCTTTAAGTTGTGTCTGAGGCGGACTGACTAACTAACTACACAGTCTGCTGTGTAGAAAGCAGTTATTACATCCTGCCTCTTTCTCACCCTTTTAAATTTCATTTTGTGCAATGGGATATGAAGATGGATTACAGAAAAAAACAAGTCTCAGAAAAGTTCTGAAATGAGATAAAACTAGAATCGTATCTTTGTTGCGTTTCACTGAACAAGATCCGTTCTGCTCTTTCTACATTTGTGAGAGAGCTGATGCTATGCTATGTTGATGGGAGAACAATCCAAGACCATTACATTATTCAGTGACTGTAATAGTTAGGAACAGACTTAAGTTGTAAAATTTAGATCCAGACCTAGACTGTAAACATTTCTCATAATGTTCTTGGATGTTTGATTTGAGGATTTTGCTGGACCTCACTAGATATGGGGGCTAGCAATAATACATACATTTAGATCCAGATTTCAATCCTGCCCACCACCCTAACCTCTTCCACCCAAAAGTTCTAGAGTGTGTGGATCAGTACAGCAGTAGTGATAAAATAGATAAATATCGCCACAATGACATACGGGATTCTACAGTGTTACAGTGATATACAGTGTTGTTGTAGCTGTGTTGTTCCGAGGATATTAGAGAGACAAGGTGGGTGAGGTAATATCTTTTATAGCAGTGGTTCTCAACCAGAGGTACGCATACCCCTGAGGGTATGCAGAGATCTTCCAGGGGCCACATCAGTGTTTCTCAGCTGTGGATTACAAATCCCAGAGGGGGTCACAGGACAGATGCAGGGGAGGGTCGCGAGTGTAGGGCCAGTGTTAGGAGTTGGCAAGCAGGGCAATTGCTAGAGGCCCCACACCACAGGGAGCCCTGCAAAGTTAAGTTGCATGCTTTATGCCCCAATAGCATCTATGTGGGTGAATCCAGACAATCACTATGCTCTCGTATGAACTCACACAGGAAAATGATAAAAAAAACCCCACCCTATTACCTGGGGGTGAACATTTTTCACAAAGCCATCACTCTATAGCTGACCTATCAGTCCTCATCCTCAAAGAAAACCAGCATAAGATTTTCAAAAGATGAGCCTGGGAGCTTAAATTAATAACTTTGCTAGACGCTTCTCCCATTGTCATAGTTAAATCCACCTCCCCGAGAGGCAGTAGCTATAGAGATGGAAGATGCCCTCCCATTGACATAATGCTATCTACTCTGGAGGTTAGGTCAGTATAACTACATCACTCAGAGGCGTGGATTTTTAACAGTCCTGAGCAACATAGTTATACTGATATAGGTCTGTACGCATTACACATTTATGTCAACCTGTCTTACGTCAGCATACAGCTGCTGCAATTATTACATCACTTGCGCATGTGCACACTTGACTCCTTGTGTCAGTGGTGCACATCCTCACCAGGAGCGCTTGTATTGATGAAGAGTGCAATGCACTGTGCAACTCGTCACCATCCAGTACGAGGTCTTTTGGGAAGCTTTTACAATGTTGCATGTGGCCAAAACAAGTCACAAGTTATAAGGATAACTGGGAGTATGGGTTCAACTTCCCATAAATCAATGTTTTCCATCCCGTAATTTTATCTGCATCTCACAATTTTCACACCTGCTTTTCAAAATCCCCATGAACCCACACATCCCTCCTTGCTGTCCTGCACAGCTCTGCACTATTGTCACAAAAGTTGCAAGCACTGGGTGTGTGATCTTGCAGGATTTATAGAGCCACAAGAAGAACTGCAGAGAACATGAGGATTTGTTGGAGGTTACACTGCTGTGGGACATACAAAGAAACATTTCAAGGTTGTTGATGACATTTATGGAGCAGCTGGAGATGGTGCAGTGTCGGTTCCGGGCCTGAGAAACTAGCACTGGCTGGTGGGATTGCATCATCATGCAGGTTTGGGATGATAAGCTGTGGCTGCAGAACTTTCAGATGCACAAGGCCACATTTCTGGATATGTGTGCTGAACTCCCCACAAGCCTCCAGGACAGGGACACCAGAATGAGAGCTGCACTGACAGTGGAGAAGTGAGTGGCTATCACCCTGTGGAAACTTGCAACACCTGATTGCTACTGATCAATTGGGAATCAATTTGTAGTTGGGAAATCCACCATGGGGGCTGTTGTACTGCAAGTGTGCAGGGCCATTCATCATCTCCTGCTATGCAGGACTGTGACTCCAGGCAATGTGCTGGACATAGTGGATGGTTTTGCAGCAACGGGGTTCCTGAACTGCAGTGGGGTGATAGATGGCACCCACATCCCTATTGTGGCTCCAGACCTCCTTGCCACAGAGTATATCAACAAAAAGGGCTACTTTTCTGTGGTTATACAAGTGTTGGTGGATCATCAGGCATGCTTTACTGACATCAGTGTGGGCTGGTCAGGGAAGGTGCATGACACATGCATCTTTAAGAACACAGGACTGTTCAGAAAGCTGCAAGCAGGGACTTTCATTCCTGACTGGCAGATTACCACTGGGAATATTGAAATGCCAATAGTGATCGTGGGAGACCCCACCTAGCCCTTGCTCCCATGGCTCATGAAGCCATCCACCATCCACTTCAGTAGCACCGAGGAGCACTTCAACTACAGGCTCAGCAGGTGCACAACAATAGATGAATGTACCTTTGGTTGTTTGAAGGGTCGTGGGTGTTGTTTACTTATGAGATTGGACCTCAGTGAGAAAAATATCCCAACGGTTATAGCTGCCTGCTGTGTCCTGAATAATATCTGTGAAAAAAAAGGGAAAGTGCCTGCTGGGGTGGAGGGCAAGAGGTGAAGTGGCTGTCTGCTGAATTTGAACAGCCAGATACAAGAGTTATTAGAAGAGCTCAACGTGGAGCTATATGGCTCAGGGAGGCTTTGAAAGACTGTTTTAATAGTGAGCCAGAGTAGTGTGTGTTGCTGTAGTGTGCGCTAACTGGCCTTGCTCTTTTGTAGCCCAGTATGAATCTTGCAGTATACATTGGAATACAAAATCTTGTCCATGAACCTATTAATATTGTTTGCGAATGATGTTATGGGTTGTGTGACACAGTGCAGTAACAGTTAATTGGTCACTGGGAGACCTGCTCCGCCTCAGCCAACATATGTTGTAAACTAATAAAGATGAACTTTGGTCCAAAAATTGTATTTTATTCTGAAACATTAACCAGGCATTTAAAAAAAAATTAAAACAATAAAAGTTAATAAATTAAGGGAACAGAACTTATGAAAGGAAAAAGAACAGTTATTTCCATTTCAGATACCAACCACGGCTTTCTCAGGTCAGTGTATGTGAAGCTGTGATTGTCTTTAACGTCCCTCAGGTAGAGTGCACCAACCTCTGATGCTACACCCAATAATTAGTGGAGGGCACTGAGCTCCTCTGGTCCTGGGGCCACAGCAGGAGCATGGAACGTGTGCCTCCAAAAGCTGTCAAATTTTTATTCCTGCACACCATGGTGATTTTAGCTGATCTCTCTCCTGAGGGCAACAGGCAGAGAGAACACAGTGGCTGCTGGCATCCTGTTGCCGCCCAGAGCCATATGCTGCTAGCCTGTGTATTGCAATGATGCTTGCTGAAGTAATTGATGAGTGGCATGGGAAAGCATTCTACCACAGTGGAAGAAATAAGGCAGCCCCACCCAGAAACTTTTGGCAGAGGATTGTAGATGACCCTCAGGAAAGTTTCAGTGAGATCTCTAAGGAGGAGTCCGTGGACATCCTTGGTGCACATAATCTGCTCTGTGTGCACCCACTGCCTAACTCTAGAGGGGAATGAAAAGCAGATAGCAACTCTACCTCTCTTGGCAGTTCCACTTATTACTTTTAGCACAAGTAAAAAAGAGTAAAATCAACAGACGTGTCCTGCTACTTTGGGAGTGCCATCCTTGAAATTTCAGAGCAAACTGCAGCCTTACCAAAGCTTCCCTCCCTGGCATCAAGCTCGCCTGTGCTTGACTATCAAGACTGGCTAGACTGCAGTGGAGCCAAACACAGGTCCTGACTCACTGTGCAGCTGGATGCCCCGGTCACCTGTCCCCCATCCTCCTCCTCCTCGCTGTTCATGGCAGGGACCTGTGACTCTGGCTCTTCAGAAGTATCCACAGTGCTGGGGTTTTTTTTGTGGGGTGGGGTGGGGGGGAACCCTCCACCAGGGATGGCATGCATCTCTTTACAAAAGTGGCAGGTCTGCAGCTCGGCATCCACTCCGTTGTTGGCCTCCTTGGCTTTCATGCGGCACTGCTGCATGTCCCTCTTGTAGCCCTTCTCCTGCATCCCCTGAGCAATTTGCTGATAGATGTCCACATTTCTACAGCTGGATGGGAGCTGTGCCTGCACAGCCTCTTCTCCCCACAGGCCCAGGAGATCCAAAACCTTCTGTCTTCTCCAGGCAGGACTTCGCCTGCAGTGTCTAGCCAGCATGGAGAGCTGTGCAGTAACTCTTAACAGTGGACAGCTGCTAGGTATGCTCGCCAAGCCAGACAACCCGGAAAAGGATTTGGAATTTCAAAAATCTGGGGGCTTTAAAGGGGAGGGGCGACTTCTGACTCCTACGTCTACCTGACCCCTGGGCAGCAGAGTTCACAATGGTGACCAGAGCAGTCAGCATGGGGACTGTGGGACAGCTCCTGGAGGTCAGTAACGGTCAACGTGAGTAACGCAGTGTCTACACTCTCACTGTGTCAACCTAACTACATTGAACATGACTCAGCACCCTTCAGGGAGGTAGTGTGTTAAGTTGGTGTAGCTGGCATGACAAGTGAATGTGAACGCAAAAGGTGCACTGCAGTGCCACGCAGGACAATATGATGATTTATAGATTCCAAGGCCAAAAGGGACCATTGTGATCATCTAGTCTGACCTCCTGCATAACAGGCTGCAGAACTGCCCTAAAATAATTCCTAGAGCATTCCCTGTGAGCAAAACAAAATCCAATCTTTATTTAAACATTGTCAGTGATGGAAAATCCATCACAACCCTTGTTAAATTGTTCTAGTGGTTAATTACTATCACGTTCAAAATTTACTTCTTATTTCCAGTACAAATTCAACTTCCGGCCAGGGGATTGTTACTCCTTTCTCTGTTAGACTGAAGAGCCCATTATTAAATATTTGTTCCCCATGTAGATACTTATAGGCTGTAATCACCTTAACCTTCTCTGTTAAGATAAATATATTGAGCTCCTTGAATCTGTCACTGTAATGCATGTTTTCTAATCCTTTCATCATTTTTGAGGCTCTTCTCTGAACCCTCTCCAATTTATCAACATCCGCCTTGAATTGTGGACATCAGAACTGGACACAGTATTCCAGCAGCATTCGCACCAGTATCAAATATAGAGATAAAATAATCTCTCTACTCCTCCTCTAAATTCCCCTTTTTATGCATCCCAGGATTTCATTAATTCTTTTAGGTTTCAGAGTAGCAGTCGTGTTAGTCTGTATCCGCAAAAAGAAAAGGAGTACCTGTGGCACCTTAGAGACTAACAAATTTATTTGAGCATAAGCTTTCATGAGCTACAGCTCACACAGTGAGCTCATGTTCAACTGATTTTCCACCACGACCCCCAATCTTTTTCAGTGTCACTGCTTCCCAGGATAGGAGTCCCCTATCCTGTGATTATGGCCTACAGTCTTTCTTCCTAGATGTATACAATTATATTTAGCCGCATTAAAATTGCATATTGTTTGCTTGCATCCAGTTTGCCAAGTGATCCAGATAGCTCTGAATCAGTGACCTGCCCTCTTCATTATTTATCACTCCCCCAATTTTTATGTCATCTGCAAACTTCAGTGATGATTTTGTGTTTTCTTCCAGGTCATTGATAAAAATATTAACTAACATAGGGCCAAAAATGTGGGACCCCACTATAAACACACACACACACATTTGATGATTCCTCATTTACAGTTACATTTTGAGACCTAACAGTTTGTAATCTATTTAGGGTATGTCTTACATTGCAATGTAAGCCCAGGGTGAGACCCAAGTTAGCTGACCCTTGTTAGGGAACCCTGGGCATGAACACTTACATTGTTAACCCTATCTTAGGGGCTTTTCTAACCTATGCTCAAACCTAGGGCTCTGGCATCCACACTGCAGTGCACAGACCTAAGTCAATGTAACCATATCCCAGAGTCCCTAGTGCCTCCTCCCACAATATGGCCACTCTAGGCCTAGGACCATGGTGTATGGTGGGAAAACTTTGCTGCCCACCCTGCACATTGCCAGGAAGCCGCTCGATTTGCAAAAGGCTTGAGCAGTTCACTCTCCATTGCAAACCCAGGAGTGTGCTTGCGGATCGGTAATTGGAGGAGAATGGGTTAACATGGACTTGAGCTGCTGCTGTTTGCAAAGGTGGGTGCCTTCCATTTTCACTAGAGTGGATTGCAGATTGCTGGGGTAGAGACAGGTAAGGAAGCTGTCCCATGGAACTGTGGGATACATCTGGCTAACTCCCAGGACCAGCGTCAAGAGGAGCTGGGTCTACACCTCAGAGGAATAGGGCTCAAACCCTGGGTCCTGGTTTCACTTGAGTTTGGACCCTCCAGCCCTGCAAGGTCCTGGTTCCTTGGGTCCAAGCCCTGGGTTAGTGCAATTGCAGTGTAGACACGAGGGGGTTAGGCTTGAGCCCAGGCTCAAGCACATGTTTATATTGTAGTGTAGACATACCCTTAATGTGCACTGTGTTAACTTTTATCATTCTAGTTTTTTAATCAAAATATCATGCATTACCAAGTCAAACACCTTACAGAAGTATATATTATATCAAAACTATTATCTTTAACAACCGAACTTGTAATCTCAAACAAAAAAATATCAAGTTAGCTTGGCCTGATTTATTTTCCAAAAACCCATGTTGATTTACATTAATTACAATATCCTCCATTAATTCTTTATTAATTGAGTGCTGTATCAACTGCGCCATTATCTTGTCTGGGTTTGATGTCAGACTGACAAGCCTCTAACTGTGAGGTTAATCCTATTTTCCCTTTCAAATAATTGACTCAACATCTGTTTTTTTCCAATCTTCTGAAACTTGCTCCAAGACTTACAGAAAAATCAACAAGAATGGTATGGTGAGCTCCTCTACCAGCTTTGTGAACATTCTGGGATGCAAGTTATTTGGACCTGCTGATTTAAAAATGTCTGACTTCAGTAGCTTCTATTTAACATTCTCCAGAGATACTAGTGGAATGGAAAGAGTGTTATCACCATATGATGAGACTATCATTTGCTTTTTCCCCAGGATAGAAATATTTATTGAACACTTCTGCGTTTTCTGAATTATGATAATTATACCATTTCCATCTAGTAATGGACCAATAGGAACAAAAAGTTTCTTGACAATGCTAATATACTTTAAAAACTCCTTATTGTTTTTAACTTTGCTGGCCATAGATTTCTCCTTGTGTCCATTGGCTTCCCTCATCCATTTTCTACAATTCCTAACTTCTGATTCATATTCATTACTATCGGCTTTGCCTTTCTGCCATATAGATTTACAGCTGCCTTCACTGCCCTTCTAAACCAAGTAGGTTTTTTAACCAGTACAGCCTTCTTCCTCCATTGTGGGATTCTGTCTTTTCGGGCATTTAATAAGGTGTTCTTAAACGATTCCTGACTATCATTCACTTTTTTTCTGAATGAATTCTTCATCCCAGCTGATTTGGCTTATAATTTTCAGTTTTGCAAAATTGGACCTATTAAATCATCAGTTGTGTACACACACATACACACACACACACAAATAGTCTGGATTTTAGATTGCTTGTACATCATAAAAGTGATGAAGTCATAATCACTTGTACCTAAGCTACCATTACTTTTTAGTTTGGTGAGCAGTTCCTCTTTAGCTGTTAGGATCAGGACAAATAAGGAATTCCCCTGTGCTGGCCTCAACACTTTTTGAGGTAGCAAATCATCATCTACAATGTTTAGAAATTCCAAGGATGTTTTAGTACGGGCAGCATGAGACCTCCAGCGTGTAACTCAAGTTGAAGACCTTGTGATCACACAGCTTTCCCTCCTCCCCCCCCCCCCCCCGCATGCATTACAGTTCAGCTCGTAAGGAGGCAGTCATTCTGTTTCCTAGTGGGATCTGGTAGTCCATAGCAGTCACAACTAATAATGCAGTAGAGTTATGCTGCAGTGACTAATAATCAAGCAGTATGCTGCAGTGATACATGCAGCAAGAGTCCTGTGTCACCTTATAAACTAACAGATGTATTGGAGCACAAGCTTTCGTGGGTGAACACCCACTTCACTGGATGCATGGATGTCGAAGTGGGTATTCACCCACGAAAGCTTATGCTCCAGTACATCTGTTAGTCTATAAGGCACCACAGGACCCTTTGCTGCTTTTACAGATCCAGACTAACACGGCTACCCCTCTGATACTTGACACACACAGTTATACCATACAGTTTGAGAGATTTCAGATTTAATATGCATCATCCATTAGGTGTTACTGTATAGTCTGAAACAATTACACCATCTGATAAATGAAACGAGAATTTATGAATGTTTTAAAACAAGAAATTAAAGAAGGCTAAGTTCCTCTGAATCCAGTTTAAAAAGTTTCATAACTGTCTCAAACTTCATTTCTTAATATCTACACTTGTGTAAACCAACAAATCAAGTCTATGGCAGGCAAAACACCTTAAAAGTAAAGAATCAAATATGACAAGTTGTCAGAGATTAAATTGTGCCATTAAAAGGTCATAAGTGGACAGAGCACAAATTTCTATGCGGAAACATACAATAGGAAGGAACCCAAGGACTGCTGTACAAGAACGGACTCAATGGTTCATCTTTTCTTGTATCCTGTTCAGAGGGAGGTATAAAACACCTGGAAACACTGAAGTCTGTTCACTCTTCTCCTCTGCAGGCACATGTATATGCTCTTAATGCTTATGGTGGTCATGTATTCATCTAGAGAAAACGATCCCACACTGTTTCATGGTTTTTTGTTTACATTAAGAATTCTTTGAGCTCTGTAAAAACATTTGACCAAGTATCTAACAGCTGTTTACAAATATTTAGCATTTGTGTGGTGATGTTATATAGAAACTTATATTTATTAAATGAAAACTGAAATTCTTCCAATTCCAGCAGCTGGAGCTTGAAAAATACACCAAAATTGTGAGACACATGATGAAATCATGAGAGTTGGCAACAGTGTTATTCATTAATCATAATTGTATGTTGTTGCTACAGGGAAGAGTAAAGGTTATTCTGGGTAACTTAACTGTGTATTTCTATACTTTAAATATGTATGATTGTTTTTGAGATAATTATTCCAAAATGTGGAAATTCAGTTAAGGATAAACTTAAAAGCAATCATATCATTCCTGAAACGTTTTTGCCATTAAATTGCTGATGTGCATTCTCAATTACAACTCTAGTTGAATGTAGGCTTATTGGGAATAATCATAATAATGAGACAATCATTAATAAGTAAGTTAATTACAACCTAATTTCTTCAAATATAACCTAAGCACACGATGTCAATTAAAATTAAGCTGTCATAGAATTCATCCGATGCACAAAGAGTAAGAGCATGGGGAAGTTGCACTGTATTTTCCCTATACATCAGAGATTGGATTCCTGCTGAACATGCACAATGGAATTCAACCTTAACTATGAAATCACAACTGGTGCCTCCATATTAACCTTCCTTAATCATAATTCTTGCTGTTTGTCCAGCAATCAGCAAATGGACCTACATGACTGACATTTCCCCATTTTCCTTGTTGTTGTGTGATATGCACACCCCGTCCCCCTTTGGGGCAGGTTAGGGTTGTGATACCACTGTGATTATGGTCTATCCAACTATCCTTAGGCTGAAAGCAGCACAACCCAGTGGCCAATGTCTGTATGGCTGCCCTGGGAATCAGGGCTGTGCAACTTAATAGCTACAGTCAATACAACTGACATTGGAGTCAGGGCGGTACGGCCCAATGGCCAGAGTCAGTATGACCATCTTGGGGTTCAGGGCTGTGTAGCCTAATAGCCAGAGTTAATACAACTGTCCTTTGGATTGGGCAATGCAGCCCAATGGCCAGAGTCAGTATGGCTGCCTTGGGTATCAAGGCTGTGTGGGACTACTGGCCAGAGGCAATATGGCTGCCCCAGGGATCAGGGCTGTGTGGCCTACTGGCAAGAGTAAAGGGCTGCCACCCTGGCAGGGGAGAGGAGGAAGTGATGGCCAGGGTAGGGGGACCTAAGCCCTCCCTGCTCCGCTGGGTCCTGGCCAGATCCTGTCAGCAGCAAGTGTGGTCACCACACAGTCAGCTGGGATCCTACCACAACTCAGGTGGGAGATACTACTCAGACTGCCTCCCTGGGACACTTCCTACCGTGCCTCCTGAAGCCAGGGTCCATACGTTGTTGGGACCTCTGAGCCCCTCAGTGTAGGTAGCTCCTTGGGATTCCCCCTCCAGTTGGCTGGCTGTGAGCAACAATTCTTTGGTCTGGTCCTTGGGATCTCTGATTCCTGCAGTCAAGTGCTGAAGTGGCTCCTGGGCAGAAGCCTCCACCAAGCATCTTCCCTTCTCAGTAGTCAGCCTAGAATGAGCTGGCTGCTCCCTTTTATACTGATGCAGCAGTTGGAGCATGCCCAGCACTGTCTCAGGGGTGGGGACATCCACCACCCATAGTGTGGAGTTAACCCTTTATTGCCTAGTGCAGGGTATGCACACCCTGTCACACTGGTCTATGTTTTTTCCTAATTATAGTATTGCAAGCTTTCTAGAACTATAATTCTGCAACTAGACCTGTAACTATGCTCTGCATGTAAGCTTAGTGCTGTGGTCTTTAAAGCCAGTGAAATTTTTGACAGATTCAATGGGAGCATGATTTGGCCCTTGGATTTGATCCTGCTCCCACTGAAATCAATGGCAAAACTTCCACTGACTTCAGTAGAGCAAGATCAAGCCCTTAATGAAGTGCTTTATTTAGCGTGTATAGATTCAGGAGAGCTACACTACTCTTACAACAGCATTAACCTTTATGATTGCCTCCTCCTTTAGTGGAATTAGGAACACATCCATCCCATTGACTACTCTCTTGGTCCAAAAATATCTAAAGCAAAAGAGAAATCTCACAGCTCATGATGTCATCCTGAAAAACAGATTCCGAAGTCAAAATGAGTCTGCCACATATCTTTAAGGAAGTTAAGGACAGATTCCTTCTACTCAGAATAGATTTTCAGTGTAAATGTCAAAACTCTATTTCTGCACAATGATCTCATACTATGCCATATCATGAGCAGAATGAGAAGAGTGTAGAAAATAGTCAGAAATGTTCAGTGAGGAGGTCAAACTACATGCTCTGAGTGGCTGCTTTTATGGCAAAATACCCTAGTTCAGAGGTCAATTCAAATTTATTTTATATTCCCACAGTTCTAATTAAACCATACATGATTTGAGAAGATATGGACATGCAGCATTATTTCCTGGGGGTTAGTATTCTTTTCTCTGCTCTCTAATGCAAATGGGATTCACACTATCCCCCCAAGACCTGGGGAAATACATTCAATGCCTGTTCTGTCATGTTTCCATAGACAGAAAACAAAGACATTTTGTTCCACAGATGAAATGTTTTGAATTATAAGCATCAAGACAAAGTGGTCCCAAATGAAATGAAAATATTTGAGCGCTACAGAAGAAAATATTTCCAGAACGATTTTTTTTCTTTGGCTGCCTAAGCAGAGAAAAAGCCCTATTCATTTTCCCAAAATTGATTTTTTTAAAATACAATGAATTGGAAAGGTTTGCCAATAATTACTTCCTCCCATGTCAAGACAACACACATTTTATACCATGCATGGTTTGACTTTATTTTTTAGCATCTGTAGAAAAGACAATTAATGTTGCCTTTTTAGTCCAAATTCTACAACATGGGCTCTACTTTTACAGGTGTAATATTCTGGGGCCGGGGTGCACTATTACTTGAGCACACAATAATAGCTCTTAAAGCACATTTACATGAAAACCCCACATGTAGATGCAAATTGAGAAAATATGTTTTGCCTGTGTATCTCTTACCTTTGGCCCAGTGCAGGATATTGCACAAAATGATTGCAGGCTTACACTAGCGTATATCATGAGTACTTGGATGTAAAACTGGTGTAAGATCAAAATCAGGCCATGTAGATATAAAATTTTGCACATACAAATGGAACACATGTTGAAGACCTAATTTAAAAATAGCCTTAAGAGCTACAGGGTCAAAAAGTTTCAGATTTTGTTTGTGTACAGCTGCTTTTTATCAGCAAAGCATACATTAGCTAGCACAAACTGGGTAACTATGAGATTAAATATGCAATTTACACATACAACTAAGTTTTCCATAACAACACCATGCCCACAATGACAGACAGGGTCATTAGAAACACTTAAGGCCATGTCTACACTTACTGGGAGTTGACTCTGCTGCAATCGATGCAGTGGGGGTTGATTTAGCAGGTCTAGTGAAGACCTGCTAAATTGACTGCAGAGTGCTCTCTGGTTGACTCCAGTACTCCACCAGAATGAGAAAAGTAAGGTAAGTTGACGGAAGAGCGTCTTCCATCAACGCATCACAGTGTAGACACCGCAGTAAGTCAACTGAAGCTACGTTGACTCCAGCTACATTATTACTGTAGCTGGAGTAGCGTAACTTAGGTCGACTTACCCCGGTAGTGTAGACAAGCCCTAAGATAGATAAATATCAAGTAGGTGAACACAAACATTTTATGCATGCAAAAATGTGATGCCCATTAGAAGTTTGGCTCTAAAACTGTGAATAGCAGATATCTTGAGAAATCACCTCATGTATGCCGGTTAATTTTGAAGTCAGTTTTCCATTCCTGCAGAATTCTGCCAAGTCCTAGCTCTGCAATTAAAATGAAAAAGAAGAAAAAGAGAGAGATAAAAGGACTCATTGTTCCTGTTAAGTTTCCTTTTTGGGGCTCTTTCACTCTACAAATTAAAAACAAAAATATTGTTGTTCTTTGTAAAATACTGTCGATCAGAAGACAGGTCTGTGGCCCTGATTCAGAAAGGTACTTTAACCTAACTAAGCATCTGAGAGTCCTATTGAGTTATGACTCTCATGTTTAATATTAGGCAGGTGCTGAGGTATTTTGCTAAACTGAGACCTGTGTGTGCATTTCTCTTTTTAAATTTTTAAACAGTTCTGCAGGAAGTTTGCCCAAATCATGGAATCATTTTGAAGAGATTTTTTGGCATCCCTTGCATAAAATCTGTTTTGGGATGAACCCCAATAACTACAGTTATTTCTTTTTCCCTCTTGCTCTCCTTTCTTCCAGTGCATCACTCAGTACAGTAAAAAAATACAGGATGCATTCCCTGCCTCATGGGTGGACAACGTAAAAAAGTAACGGAAGTCACAGATAAAGTCTTATGTAAGGGCATTATGTTTTTACTTTTCCCCTCATTTTACTGTAATGGATGGATGACTACATTATTTCTGAGGTGGATGAGTCTTTTTGGGCATCACATAAATGAAGTAGATTTTCATGGGGGGTTTGAAGGAGGAGAAAGCGCATAGATGCCTAATGAACTGAAAGAGAAGGGGAGGGAGGGAGTCCAGGCATGAGGAACAGCATGAAAGAATACAAAACAAAGTGTGAGCAAGGGGGACAAGGTGAGAGTAGAGGCAAGATTCATTAGCAAGATAAAGGAGTTGAGGGGAGAGGTATAAATAAGATATATGAGAAGTATGAATGGAACAGAGGGATGGAAGAAATGAACTGGGTAGGCCTAACCCCCATGAAAACAACAATTCATTCATTCCGCAGAGCCAAAATGTCAACATACGTGGCTGTGGAAAGTATATGTGAATTTTCGAAGTGAATCCACCTGTAAAGCTTGCCTATCATTGGCATGGACACCTGAAGTGAGATTCTGACAGTCCTTAACAGAAACCTGGAACAGTCACATGTGCGTGTTAGATGCCAACTTTCATATATTAAGAGGCATCTGTTGGAATAACATAGTGCCACTATGAGTAGGGACAGTTTTGAACAACCATCGGTGCCAGAAAAAGGTAGGTTAGGTTCAAAAGGACAGGCCTACAACTGTAGTTCTTATGATCAATCCCATTCGTCTTCTTCTTTCATATGGCTTGGGTAGGTAGCAACAACTACAAATTTATATCTAAGTTTGACAGCCAGCACACTGCCACAGCAGTCAGCTGGTGAATGTCCTGCAGGCTCCCAGCAAAAGAACGAAGGGGACATTCAGATATGATGTGCTCTATCGTTTGTGCCTGGTGACCACAGTCACATAGAGGTGTTTCCCTCATTTTCCATTTAAAGAGGGTTTGTCCACATCTCCCATGAGATGTCCTGATGCGATTCAATCTGCACTAGTCCTTCGGACATAAATCAAAACCTGGTGGTTCCTCAACTGGATACACAATGAGCTGTTTGTTTTGAGTGGCCATGTGACTCTCCATTGAGCCTCAGCATCAAAGTTGGGTGTAAGGATCTTGCTATGGTTCCATAGAGGGTTGCAGGATTTTAATCTCATCTTTGGCGAGTTCTGCAGGTCATGGTGCAGTGGGATCCTCATATTTGCATTGATGTTTGAGCAGCTCTTCTAATCTGTGGAGGCTGGATGTATGATAGGACTGGGAGCCAGTCAACTGGAGTAGATTTGAGCATCCCCGACACTATGTGCATAGCATTATTGAGTTGAGTGTCAAGGAGTTTAGTGTGACTGCTAGTGCAAACTGGTGCACAATATTCAGCTGCAGAATATACCAAGGCAATTTTTACAGCTTGTAACATCTGTGGGCTGGAGCCCTACAATGTTCTGGCCATTTTCTGATAAGCGCGACATGAGGCCTGACCTTATCGTGGGTGTTCTTGAAGTGTTGTCGAAAGATCAAACTACAGTCCAGTGTAATGCCAAGATACTTTGGATTAGCTTTGTGGCTGATGCTCTCACTGCAGAACTGCACATCAAGTTTGGTATTAGCCATTTTATTGTTCAGGTGGAAAGCAGTTACCATAGTTTTTTTTGGATTAGGCCTAAGTTTCCAGCATTGGAAATAATCAGCCATTGTGCTAAGATCTCAGGTTAGGGTGCAGCTGATCGTATGGAGGCTTGTATGCTGAACAGCTAGGGCAATATCATCCGCATACATGAATTTCCTTGACTCCATTGCTGGTATATCAGTGGTGTATAGATTAAAAAGTATTAGGGCCAGGACAGAGCCTTGAGGGATGCCTGAGTTAAGAGTTCCTAGTCTACTGATCTGGCCATTAAGGTGTACCTTAAAGCAGTGGTCCCCAGTCATTGCCGCCAAGAGGCAGATTGTTCGCCAGCAGTGAATGACACGGGAGACCTTGAGGAGCAGGCCCTGTCTCCAGGCAGTGTCCTACGCTGAGGACGATCAACAAGGGCCATTCCTGTCTTCAACTTACATTGGAATCCTGCCTCAGTGTGGCAGGTAAGTGAATCTACTTGGTCACAGCAGTTCCTCTTCAGGCAAAATCCTGCCTGCTCCACTGGGACGATGACTTCAATAATATCAGATAGACAGTGGAGCAGTGCCCATTCCATGAGCTTGCTGGTGGTTGAGAGGAGAGAGATGGGGAGGTAGCTGGCTGCGTCCTCTGGAAGTTTCCCAGGCTTCAGTAGGGAAACCTCTGTTACCTGTTGCCAGCTTGTTGGCACTTCTCCTGTTCTATGCACGGCAGTAAAAAGCTGCACCAGCCATTCCCATCCCCATCTCCCCAGATTCTTGAGAAACTCTGGAGGAGTGCCATCAACCCCTGCAGCTTTCCAGCTTTTGGTTTCCAACAGCACAACATTGATCTCCTTGACGGAATATGGGGAAGGGAATGGAGATTCCTCCAGGCACTGTTGAAGGTTTCTGCGGAGTTCCCACTAGACTTCCTGGTGTGTAATCTTGTCTGTCGAAAGAAAATGAGAGGCAACAGCATTTGTTGTCACCTTTGCTGATCGTTGCATTACTGGCTGGGATCTTCCAAGTTGCCGCAAAAGAGCCCATGCCTTACAGCTCGAATGGGTGAAATCAAGGCTTTCAGTGGTCTCTTTCCACCTTTCCAGGCATGCCAAATACAAGGACCCAAGCAGCACACTGGCTTTATCTGGGTTGCTGCTCTTTTGATATTCGCTCAGGAGACATTCAGATTCTTTTCTTCAGCAGGGAGTGAAAGCCTTGAGGTGACCATGTGGGATGTACTTCTTAGCGGTTGATTTTAAGATGTTTGTAAAACAACCAAAGTTTCTAGGTATTGGTTCGAGCCCTGGGAGCCAATGTTTGGTTTCTGAAGTGTAGGCGGGCCAAGCACCCCTGCAGAAATTCCAGTGCGGCTTTGGCATAGACTGCAGAAGAGGCACTTCCAGGCCAATCTGGAGGATGATTGGGCGATGCTGGCTATGCGGGAAGTGGCTCAGGATGGTTCTTGTCGTGGCCAGTGGGACACCTGCACTGTTATGGGTCACAAAACACAGGTCAGGGTTATAAACCGTGTCCACCTCACAGACCGAAAAGATCCAGATTGCTTCGGATCATCGAGGAGATGGAGGTCTTCAAGGGAGTCCCATACTGTGATCTGCTCCCCGGCTGTGTCATTTGAGCAGTATCCCCAGTCTTCATGATGGCTGTTAAACTCACCTATGTAGATGGCCGGATGAGGAAGGTAAGGTAAAATGGGATTAGGCCACATGATGTTAGGTGGCTTGTATATGGTTACTGTATTGATGTCTCTAATTTGAACCATGTTGATCTCTCTTCCACTGGTCGATGATTCTTCCAGAACGTCCACATCTTCTAATCCATTTTGCACGTACACTGCTAGCCCATGTTTTGGATGGTTGACAACAGCAATTTTAGTATAGCCATAGATTTTATGTCTGGCAGCTTTATCTTCTTCTTTCATGTGTGTTTCTTGGAGGGCCACAATGTCAATGTGCTATTACCAGCAGGAGAGTGAGTCTGTGTGTGTATGGGGGTGGGTTTTTGGAGGGGGGTGAGGGAGTGAGAGAACCTGGATTTGTGCAGGAAATGGCCTAACTTCATTATCATGCACATTGTGTAAAGAGTTGTCACTTTGGATGGGCTATCACCAGCAGGAGAGTGAATTTGTGTGGGGGGGTGGAGGGTGAGAAAACCTGGATTTGTGCTGGAAATGGCCTAACCTGACGATTACTTTAGATAAGCTATTACCAGCAGGACAGTGGGGTGGGAGGAGGTATTGTTTCATATTCTCTGTGTATATATAAAGTCTGCTGCAGTTTCCACGGTATGTATCTGATGAAGTGAGCTGTAGCTCATGAAAGCTCATGCTAAAATAAATTGGTTAGTCTCTAAGGTGCCACAAGTACTCCTTTTCTTTTTGCGAATGTCAATGTGATGGTTTTTGAGGGTTCTCAAGAATAATCCACTTTTTCCCTGAACATCCCTTCTACATTAAGTTGGTATATTTGGAGAACTGGCCCAACTGTTCTTTTTCAGTCCTGGAAAGGGCAATTTGAGGAAGTATAATCATTGCTACGTTCACTGGGAGGTCGGTAAAATGATGTCCAGTGGCCAATTGATGATATTGGTGGGTTTGCACAAAGCACAGAGCACAAAAAACACCAGCACTTAATCAAAGCACCACATGAAGGTTGTCGTCTTGCTCCCATCAATCCCATTAATTTCATGGGACTGCTCACACAAACACGCATAGGATTGGGCTCCCAGAATGGAAAACTCACAATAAAATCACACCTGCATGGAGAATCTTCAGAGGATAAACAATGGCTAATGAGAGGACTTATCTTTCCCTAGGAGAGAGAGTCTTTATTGGCATTTGTCTGAGTAGCATCATCCATCATTTTCATCCTTTGTCTTTAACTAGGAAATGCTTGTGGACATTTACCTTAAATGGTCACTGTTTACACAGGGTCTTTTTGACTGTAGCAGCAGGGCTGAACATGGGTACACGTAAAACAAGTGCCTGCTGGGAACTCCTCATGTTTGGAGCCAGAGAGCCCAGCATGAGAGCCTTGCTCAGGGACTGGCCCTGTGATGATGGGGCTTAATCCTCATCACCTGTGAAGCAAGGGCGAGAACCTAATTAGTTATACTCTGCACCAGGGAGGTGATTGACTCAGTACCTCCTAGCCAGAGGAGAAGGAGTTAGGCTGTATAAGCAGTAAGGAGAGCTTGGTAAAGGGGAGGGGGAGACCCAGGAGAGAGAAGCTAGGGAGAGTTCCCTCTCCCTGGGAAGGCTTACAGGAAGGCATGGTAGCCTGAGACTGTCTGTGCCCAGGAAGCAGAGCTACAGGAGTACGGTTAACTTCTGTGGTGGGGCCCTAAAGTGGAGAATAGCCCCAAGCTAAGGTCTGTGAGGACCAGAGAAGCCCAGCAGGGGTGAAGGACTTATTGTTTACATCTGAACTCCAGAAGGGGACTGAACTGTTATGTGACTTGGCCAGAGGGCTGAGCCACAGAAGACCCAGTAAAGCAGTCTAGAGAAGAGACTGGCTGGGAATGGTCATTGCAGCCAATGTAGTGGTCACCAGAGGGAGTGTGAGAGGCAAAGTCCCCTGCAATTCTTCTTCTGGGCACAAGGGGGTGCCCTAGAGGTAGGACACATTGACACCTTGTATTCCCTCAAGGTTCCAATACTGGACAGGGAGAAATCTCTCCGCTGTCAAACACCACAACCTCTGCCTGAAGCTTGGGCCATCTGGCTGCTTGAGACTTTCCAAATGGAAAGGCATTCCCTGCACACAGGACTTTCCTGTATCCTGTTAACCCAGCTCAGAAGAGGTCTAGAGTACAACTTGTCATCTAACCTGCTATTATGGATGTAGGTTTCTGAAAACATGTAGTGTGTGCCAACTGGTGGCCAGACACCAAAGTGGACTAAGAAGGCGGGGATATATTTCAATAATGCTGAAGTGACTTAGGAGCAGAAGTCCTGTTGCATTTTAATGGGACTGTGCTTCTAAGTCATATTAGGCACTTGAGAAAAATGACACTAAACAAATTAGCGCACTGACCATGCCCATAGGAGCTGTACTAAGCTTTCCTCACATGGAAGTCCCTTTTTTACATTATGTCAGAACAAAAATGGCAGGGACTCTAGACACCTATCAAAACATTCAGAATACTCACTGTGTTGAATGCTTGCAAAAAAATCCAACAAACAAAAAAACCTTGCTAACAGGATAGTCAAGAAGTTACAAGTTTCTTTGACCATCACAATTATTGATGGTGTGTAGCAGTCAGTCCGGGGACTCATTACCTGCTGTATGCACAGTAATAAAATGCCTCACTACACACCAGAGCTGAGTTTTAGTGTCAGAGGAAGTACAAACAGCTGTCTTTCTTCCTATTACCAGATGTGATGAGTGCTTCTCAAGGGCTAAGAACAGCCCCAGAACTTGAATCTGCAGCTTCTGGCTCTAGAGAGAGAGCAAGAAGAGGAGTGTGTGTCAGAGGGTGACCTTGCCTGGAATGTCCTCCTCCTGTAGACTGCAGCAGAACAGGCATGGCTGCCTCAGTTTCCCCTTTCAGAAACCACAGTAACGCCATGTCAGGCTCTCTTGCTTAAACAACACTTCTCCTTGGACATGGTATAGTATCAAAATACAGTTCAAATAATTCCTGAACACAGTCCATTTCCCACATCCAGTGTATAGGACATAAAACTCTGCTCTTCCAAGCAGGAACCATCCTCCTTTCCCTCTCCCCGCCGCACCCTGTCTGCTGTAAGTACTTCCATATCATACTTCAGTGTCTCCCGCCTCAACTACACTCCTTATTGGTCCTCTTCTGTCCCTTTGCCAGGACAGCCACTCCAGCCCTTCCAGCTGGAGTGGAACCCTGATCTTCCCAGCAGGAACTTCCCCAATCTCTCTGCTGGGAGATGATTCTCACCCAGGGAGCATCCCTCACTCCCTCTGGTCCTCTCACTCTTCCTCTGGGTCCAGTTTTCCAGTACTGATACATCAGCAGCTAAGTCCCTCTACTGCTTCTCCAGTCTTCAGCTCTCCCCAGCCCTGGCTCTCTGACTTAAGGAAGTCATCCAGCAAACTCCTCTAGCTGCTTTCCTGCCTTCAGTCTTCCTCCATAACCACCTAACAGCTGCCTTCGGGGACCTTCCTCCAGGAACCTGGTCTGTGGCAGCTCTCACCTGCCCTTTTCTTCAGTGTCAGGTAGCTGTCACCTACCCTTTCCTGACTGACGCAGGCAGTTCTGACTCACTGGGTATCTCCTCCTTCTAAGGCCCAGGTGCCCTCTTTTAAGTCCAGGGTGGGGGTGGTCAGCTGACATTTCACAGGTGTACTAGTCTCTTCCCACACAAAGGGCCTATGAGAGGATGATATCACAGCATGTAGCTTACTGAAGGAAGGAACAGCAGACATTGACAATGACAGTGGTTCTCAGTGTTGAGAACAGCTGGCTATAGCCTTCCTTACATAGGGACTCTGAAGATCTACTACGGGCATTTACTTTGGAACGAGTTGATCCTCCTCTTGATTTCTGTTGTACAGTTCCATGAGACTGCTACCTAAAGGAGGACAGACACGATGCCAGGGTTAAAATACACTGTATCTGTGCCAATCATGCTACTTTTCCAAATCTTTTCAAGCTTGTAAAAAAGTTGATTGCTGCTTTTGATATCCATTGCGTGGCATCACCATCACTGCACATCTTGCTTCCTAGAGCATTGTTTCATCACGCTACATATCGCTACAGGGTTAACCTCACAAGAATGAGGCTTGGTATGGACGATGCTCCACTGCCCATTAGAATGTGCAGAGTGGAAGACAGTGGGCAATACCTGTTACAGACAAGGTCTTTATCTAGTAAGCTGGTCTGGACTTGGTCAAGAGGACTGTGCATCATTGATCTACATGAGGCATATTCCACAGGGAGACAAAGTGGTTTTGTATGCTGCAGTTGGCAGGACATACCGCAAAGTGAACCAACGATAAGGATGCGTAATTGAGAAAGCCATGTTCTCTAGGCATGATTTTTCTCCCGTCTACACTGGGGTAATTCCATTAATGCCCGTGGGGTTACCTCTGGTTTATATCAATGCAACTGCAAGCACAGCTAGGTCCTTTGAATTGGGACTAGGCTGTGCTAAGTGTTGAACTAACGGCTCTGGAGTCCCTCAGGCTGGCAAATGCAAAGAGCATTTTTCCCTTAATAAGGCCTTTCCTTTAGGAAGTGACCTGCTTAACTCTTAAGCCAGCACATATATTGACCCCAAGACTACTCCAAGCAACAGTCTGACTTCTTTGTGTGTGTGAAGTGATTGACAGGTTTTTAACAGGGCAACATCCTAATACCCCTCCTCCAAACCATAGTGTACTAGCCTTGCAAAGTATTCACACATACAGGTCAAATGTCATTAAGCAAGAAGTGCCCTAATTTGAAAAATAAGGCAGCAGAAAGGATTAAAGCACTTGTCTTTATAAGAGATTTTAATGTAACTTAACTCACAGGTGCAAAACAGGCAATCATATACGGCTAGCAACTCATGTTTCGTTAGCTTTATTGGCAGTCTTCCCTCAAAAAGATGTAAGGGTTTAATGTTATCTCTACAGAGAGAGATGCAAGTGGCTTTACAGCAGCCCAGTCCACGATCAGGAGTTTGAGGGAACCTGTACCGTTTAATGTTTTCCATTGTTTAGCCCTGGGATTCTGTGGTTTCTTCTGCCCTTGTCTCTAATGATTTTCACTATTATTTTCATCTTCTCAATTAAGTTATGCAACAGAAAATTAAAGGGATGTACAGGTGAAGCAATTCAGCCCTCACACATGGAAAAAATAAACTTATTTTAGTTTATTCCTTTTTCTCTTTCATTTATTTTTAGTAAATAGATACAGGTTGGTTGTAATAACTGCTCCAAAATCAATGGGTGAACATACGTGCTTGTGTGTACATTGTTAAACTCATGAACTAGGTATATCATCACCTTCATAAACTATACCATTCCTTATCTGCTGTAAGTGCAATAGCCCCAGTCATCCCCTCTGTGGGAATATCCCACCTATCGAACTGGAAACTGCCCAAGTGTCTCCTCAGTGTATCGGTTTCTGATACATTCTTCCTTTTGAAGTAGGAGGTTTGCTCCCCATGAAAGAAGCTGGAGATTCAAGCTCACAAGGCACACTGATGCTCTAAGAGCTAACAGAGGCCAAGACATTCTGGGGAGGCCTATGCTTCTGCGCTAGCTGTGGGTGCAGGTCTTCCTATTATAGCTTCCTTGCCAACCAATGCTCCTTGAATGGGGAAAGGTTTGCATGCCTGAGGAGAAGGGTACAAAAGTTAATAGCGAATGAATCACAGCTCCAAAAAATAGAAAACGCTTCTGCAAATAGGGAATGTTTCTGACCTAAGAAAAGAACCTGAAAAAATTCTAAGGCAGCCTCACAATGTTCTCTGGCAGATACCAAACATGAACAGGATGAAAGGAGAAAGATAAACAGATTTCTGAAGAGAGAAAACTTGCTTAGAATTCTGCCTTGTGGGAGTCTGGATTTGGATAATTTAAATTACAGCAGATGACATGAAAGCAGGAGAGGTCTTCAAAATATATTAGCACCGTTTTGTTGATTCATAATGCCATGGCATGATTTCGTATGAAACCCCCTCTCATCAGAAAACAAAAAAGTAGATTCTACAGGACAACTCTACCAAAAGTCCCAAACCCTGCATTCCATGGGGGATCACTTGACAAGTCGGCACTTGGGTCAATGGGGTGGGATTTAAGCCCACAGTATAAAAGGAAATAATGTAAATATCCACAATTGAAAAGCAGCCAGTGCGTATATGTGGCTATTTTCTCCCTAACATTTTCAGCCTGCATATCTGGATTAATGTCATAAGAATTTCAAATGATAACTTGATAGCTCTGACTATTTTACTGTGTCAAGAAGCTGTAGGTCTATCAGATTAAAATTCAATTTTTTTATGATGTTTAAGTATGACTGCACACGGTGGATCATAAAGGCTCTATACAAGTCTGCTTTTTTAAAAAATATGCATTTTAAACATTGTGCAAGTACTGTAGCTATGATCATGTACATTATACATGATTTTAAAATGGGCATCACATGATAAAAGAAAAGGAGTACTAGTGGCACCTTAGAGACTAACCAATTAGTACTCCTTTTCTTTTTGCGAATACAGACTAACATGGCTGCTGCTCTGAAACCCATCACATGATAAGTTACTTACACATTACAAGACAACGGTGAATTATTTGACACCATATGGATCCTATTAACAAACCATACTCACACTGGATAGCATATGTGGTAGGTAAGGTACACACTGCTTGCTGCAGACCCAGACTCTCAGTCAGTCTGTGTCAGCAAATTTCTGGTGACAACTTCCTCCTCCCTTTCTGCAGGGCAGATCTTTTCATTGATCAAGGACTTTTGCTCTCCATGTTTTCAGCCTTGGCAAAACTATGGTTGGGACTCAGGGGTCTCCTCTTCACAGCTATTAACCTGGCTATTCTGTTTGAGTATTTGCTGGAACGCTCCTTATCTAGTCCATGGTGTGCCTCTGCTGGTTGGCTCCTTTAATGACTCCATTTGATCCAACTCCATAGCAAGTAACCCATCATAAACAACACAGAGAGGTATAAAATACTTTTGAATTTTTTTAATCCAGAAACTCTGCAATATTAAAAACCTCCCTCAAAACACCATCCTTGCTACCATGGATTCTGGATTTCTATATATCAACATCCCTCACCATGATGGTATTACTGTCTGCCTCCAATACCTACAAGAAAATGACCTACGCCCAGAAATCCACACCAAAGTCATCCATTTCATCCTCACCCATAACTTTATATTTAACAACAAACATTTTGTCCAAATAGTGAGAACAGCCGTGGGTATTAGGATAGCTCCCCGATATGCCAGCCTCTTCGTAGGCCACCTCAAGGAAGAATTTCTGGGAAAATGTACCATGAAACCAGTGACATACCTGAGATAAATCAATGATATTTTCATCCTCTGGACAGATGACCTGAACTCCCTCATAGATTTCCACCACAACTTCAACCACCACCACCACCTGTCCATCGAACTCTCTCTGGAACACTCCCACACCAGCATCAACTTCTTGGACACCAAGATCAGCTTCAACAATGGAATCTTACAGACAACTATATACAAGAAACCCCACACCTACCTTCATAGATCCAGTAGCCACTCCAGACACACCAAGAATGCTGCTATCTACAGCCAGGCATTCAAATACCACAGAATATGCACACAATTATAACTGTCTTCATCAAACAAGGACACTCCATCACAGAAGCAGATTTCATCATGGAATGGGCCACCCAAACACCCCAAGAGAACCTGCCTCAATAAAAAGAAGCACAGACTGCATGCCCATACTTGTCACCTACCACCCCACACTAGTACCAATATGGGTATCAAACAATTACAATCTATACTCAATGGGGACTACACCCTCAAAGAAGATTTCCCACCCCCGCCTTTTAGCCTTCAAAGCATCCACCAACCTGGCCAAGCTCAGCAGCAGCACCAAGCTCCGCACAAACTAGTACACACCAGCTCAAAGCAGCACCAGACTCTGCCAAAACAACAGATGCACAACTTGTAGATGGATCTCCGCTGCTACAATGATCAACATCCTTCACATCACACCTTTCAAGATCCATGGGTCCTACACATGCCTATCACAACATGTGGTGTGCCTCATCTAGTGCAGAAAATGCCCCAACAACAACAACAACTATGTGGGTGAAATCATACAATAACTATGCTCTCAAAATGAGCTCACACAGCAAAATGATAAAAGGCAAAAACACCCTATCATCCATGAACAAACACTTTGCACTAAATGATCACTCCATAGCTGACCGCTCATTCTTCATCCTCAAAGGAAACCCTCACATCACCTTCAAAAGACAAGGCTGAGAACTTAAATTCATAAATCTAGGTTTTTAGTCCAGCAAGGTTAACTAGCATCTCTGCTTTATGATCCATTACAACAACTTGTATTGCAACTTGCTGCCTTGTAATCTCCATTGTCCTACCACTGTAGATGTGTTAATTGCATGCTTCATTTTAAGTGGTCTCCTACAACGTGTGTGAACCCCTTTTCCTTAACAGTTGGTCCCCGCTTGTATTTAGCTTGACCACTCTGGTTTCCTTCTCCAGACCTGGAAAAAAAATGTTCTGTGATGCTTGAAAATGTGTCCCTTTCACCAAAAGAAATTGGCTCAATAAAAAGATATTACCTCACCCACCTTGTCTCTCTCCTATCCTGGGCCCAACATAACTACAACGACACTGCAAATAAAAAACCAACAGGTATTTCTCAGTTCTCCACATAACTAGCTGTGCCTTGTTGCATCTTTCTGTCTTCAAGCTGACTCTCCCTTTCTTATTGCTGAGGGGACTAGGTTATAACCCTGTAAGCAGAGTTATAGAAAGGAATGACTTTGGCTTCAACACGATGGTAGACATTTAGTACACTTTAAAAAGATTAGGAATAGTTTAGAACAAGTTATAAAACTCCACCCTGTACATTTAAAAGCCTGGAAGGGGTGTGCAGAACTTCCCACTACCTTTACATCTGTCTTCTGATTTTGAGGGCTCCAGGTTCTAAAGAAGAATCTCATTTTAAGAGAGTAAACTTCAAACTGTGGTGAATGTAGCTCTGAAATTATGATCACCTTATGGTTTCTGTTTTTTAAGATATGGGGATTTTTTATTTTATTTTTTGGAAACACCATAATTTTAATATGTCTTTTCAGATTTTTTTTCAAACTTTCCAGAAATAGTCTAGGATGTGACAAGATGTCACAGGGTTTGGATTCTTTTGGGGAAGTGTGTGTGTCAGGGTGGTATTGAAAATCTGTCTTTGAATGGGAAGCTACCAACCAGTGCTCCACAATGTCACTTTATGGGGGGAAAAAACCCAAGTCTTTTTCATGTATTTTATCCAAAAAACAGGCTTGTATTTTAAAATTGTCTTTATGTACCTATGGATATCTAGAGTAATCTTACAGTCAAGCAGATCCTGATATCATGTTTTGGTGAACATGAGAAATTTCTGTCCTGAGAGATAAATATTGATTAAACTAAAGTCAAGGATGGTATTTATCTAAGGGAACAATAATTCCATTATTTATGAAAACATGAAGTCAGTATACACTCTGTATTTTTACATACACTCTGAATGTTTTCTTTAGAAATAACATTCATTTAGAAATACATTCTCTTATTTAAGAAACTCATGGCAATAAACAAGCTGGACCGGGTAAAATCTTACTGGATGTTTTTTAGAAAATAAATGTCCTTGCCTATAACTTTAACAAGACTTCTGGCTTATGAGAAATTTCAAAAATCTAATTACCTTATTTGCCAGTTAATGTGAATGCTATGTATTTGCTTTTTGCATTTCTCTCAGCTTAGCCAGTGAAAGTAAGCGAGTCAGTTCCACTTTGATTCACGCTCGTTTTATATCCAGTTCACCAACAGTGTGATGGCAGAAGCTAGAGAGAACAGATTTTATTCAAACAAGAAGTAATATTCATTGAAATATAAATGGTCATTGAAACATTTCTACTCAACTGAGGTTCGGATAACCTATTTTGGGGGCAAAATCAACATGACTGCCACCATCTTCAGAGCAAAATGCTTTTCAACTTTCACCCTTGAACTTGCTTTCCCATTATAACTTCACATTTTTTACAAACAAAATAAAATCATAATAAATAAATCATAAGTCCAGTTTCTGCTATCTGAGAGTGCGTGCAAATGAGAGTGAGAGAATATTAGTGTACAATTTATAATTTTGTGAAGCCCTAAGATACCAATGTGATGAGATAGATTAAGGGATACTAACACTTGAAAAGAGAACTGTAGTTAGAGGTCCAGGAAAAAAATATCAACTTATCAATCACTTCCAAAGAGGCAGTTAGAAACAGATATTTGCATTTTATCTAATTGACTGGCTCATGAGAAGTGAATAAGAGCTTCCCCCTCCCCAGCTTCAGCCAATCAAGATACAGATATTTACACCATAGTTGCCAACTTTCACACGGTAAATAAGCACCCTGACTTCCACAATAAGCCAAAAATCAGGCTAATCCCATTTCAAAACAAGGCCAGAACAAGCCAATCCCTAAGAACCCCAACACTCTGTGTGACTAGATTCCCCATGGCGGCAGTCTGGGACTGTAGTGGGCCCGCTGTGAACCCTTGATTTTCTCCCTCCCTTGCCCCTGCTTGCCCCACCCCGCCCCTGCTTACCGGGAACCGATCAAAAAAAAAAAAAAAGAAGCAACAAGCTACAACAAGCAACAAGCTATAAGCCAACCAAGCAACAAGCTACAAGCAACTCACAAGCCAATTGAGCCAAAACCAAGCCCAATTTCTGCATTTTTTTCGTGGGTTTGGCATGTTTGATTTACACGTGTCCTGATTGGCTAACTTTGCTGCTATTCAGTATTATGGAGTTCTGAGGAGGCAAAGAGTGACTATCCCCAAACAGGGTTTTATTGGGTTTATATAGCAACAGTGAATGGCAGTTTGCTTTAAACAATCCTGCTGAAAAAATATTAAAACAAGGTCCTGTTTGTGCAAGCTGCCCCACACAGGCAGGTTCATTGACTTCTGTGGGGTTCCACATGTGCAACAGGGTCAGCTTGCACAGAGTAGCCTATAGGATGGGACCTGAAATTGGTATTCCTCACTTCATTTTCCTCAAAGGCACCACTAAAAAGGACATGCCCAGTCAGCAGCCTTCAAACGTTGGTAAGATGCATTCATTCCCTGCCCCTCGACATGCTCACACACACACAGAGAACATACAGATGGATCAGCACAAGGTTTCAGGCACTTGCCAAGAATTAAGATTTTGGGTGAGTTTTGTCTTAAATTAAGTTGACTTTAGTATATTTAAAAAGAAGAGCTGCCACTTCCCTCCAGTAAAAAGATCACAGGGGGCATGCACATTAGCTATGCTTTTTTGCTAATTAGTGGTTTGAGGCAGCTGTACATGAAAAGTCCCCCACTGGGCCGGTGGGATTTATGTAACAGCCTTATTATTTGGTATTAGTGTTAAGTGACCATTTTTCCTAGGCCCCTGCACTGCTAAATGGGCAGTCTCCTTTGGGCTCCTTGGTCTTGCCTATTATTACCAATAGTAAAGAAGAAAACAGACGTTTTAACTTCACATAATTTAACAAAAAACTCTTTAGGCCGGAAGTGTGCTGGGACCCTTTTGGAGTGTGTCACAGTGTCTTACACAGTGTTAAACCACATGTGCAGTGTTTCAGCCAACAATAAACCTCTGCTAGAAGGGAACTCTATAAAGTCATTTATCCCACCTGCCCAGTCCTTCAGGGACTCCTTGGAGGAGGGGCAGAACAGGACTGGACTCCAAGAATTCTGCTAGTGCCCACACAAGATACTTAAGCACTTGGATAACTTTACCTCCACAAGGGGTAGTACTGACTTCAGTGAAATGAGGTGAATGAAGCTACTCGGGTGTTTGCAGGATTCTGCTGTTTTTGTTTATCTCTGTAAAAGAGCTGATTATTAGAAGTATTTAAATGGCTATAAAAGAAATGGTTGGTTTGGGAGTCATTTGCTAACTGAAGTATAAAGACCAGAATATTTATTCAGTGCAATACACATGTAGGGTAATGCAAGAGAAACACACTTAGAAGACCAAAATTTTGATCTCACTCACAACTTGCATGACCTCACTGGTATGTCTTTTGGCTCTGTGTTTGTACAGTGCCTAGCACCATGATGCCCTGGTCCAGGACTGGGGATCGTAGGTGCTATGGTGCTGCAAATGATTAAGAAGAAGAAGATGATGATAATGATGATGATCTGGGTTGCCCATGAAGTAAGTAAGGGTAGAATATCACAGAAAATTGATATAAACAGAAATTGTACTCAGATCTAATATACCAACAAAATTAAGAGGTAAGATTGAAATCCCACATTGGGCCTATGTGCTGCAGGGTATATGGTAGGTAAGGTCAGTGCTGGATACTGCACTTAGCAAGGGCTTAGGCAGGGATTGGCTTCTTGAGCCCTAGTTCTTCAAAGAATTCATTTTGGACTTACCTGAAAGAAAATGTTTTGGAAAAAAACTGAAAAGCTGCATTCTGAGTCAAATGAAATTTTTATTTGACCTGAAACAAAAAAAGTGTTTAGTTTGTGAGTTTTTCATTTTTTACAAAAAAGAACATTGAAGTAAAATTGGAAACAGTCATTTGAAATCCAGAAATCAAAGTGTTTTATTCTGAAAGTGTGAAAACAAAACATTTTGATTTTCTGATTTTTTGCGGAGTAGGGAGAGGTTTCCCTTAAACAATCCAGGGAATCAGACACGAATTTGAAAAACTATGTTTTGTTCAACCCAAGTCCACATTTTTGGCAGGGGGGGGAAAAAAGGTTTAGTCTGAAAGGTTTAGCTTTACTTTTGGCAAAGAAATCCTACCTTGTTCTGAAGAAGCTGCTTCTCTGTCACTGTATACTGTTACTGTCCATAGGCGCCTGAAGGGAAACTGTTGCAGGTGCCAAAACTGTTGAACCGGCTACATATCATGGTTGTAACCCAGAGTTCCAGTCAGAGTGGTTTGATTACTGTCCCACCTCAAGGAGAAATGAAGGCATGGGCCCGCCACTTGAAAGGGGTGCACATGGGTGACTGGAACAGCCTCAGAAGGGGCAGCTTACCCAGGGACTGAGACAGTGACAAAAGGCCACTTGAAGGCTGCAGTTGGTTGACTTTCCAGACTTAGAAGGCCAGCCCCAAAAGAGGCATGTTGAGATATAAGTTCCAGTAGCCGCATAACCCTCTCCTGGGAAAAGGCAGTAGAGACGGAAGGTTTCCTATCTATATATCTTAGTTACTTATATGGCTCAGCGCCCTAACAATCTTTTTAATGTATTCATCCTTACAACACTCACGTGATACAGGGAAGTACTATTGTGCCCACTTTGCAGATGGGGCACTGAGGAATAGAGAGGCTCAGTAACTTGTCTAAGGTCACACAGAAAGTGTGTTCTGGGGCAACAAATTGAACCTGGGCCTTCCAAGCCCTAAGACAGCACTGGGTTGACCTTCCTCACACCCATCCTGTTCCTGGAAAGAGACTTCTTCCATGTGTTACAGTCTACCAATGTATCTCATTTAGATCAAGGGTAGCACAAAATGGACATCAAGTGTAGGGTAAAGGGTGTTTAATAAAAGTTGCAAATGCAAGGAGTTAACTGGTATAAAACTAACTGATAATCTGCATAAAATGTGGAAGGTTATATATTTGATAGAGGGTGACTGATGTGGGTAATTCCCATTAATGCTAAACAATATGCATATACATCTCTAAGTCAAGACAGAGCTAGAATAGCTCCCTTGGGTTATACTAGATGTTATGTTTGTCCTCACTTTTCCTTTTCTTACTGCTGAGGAGTTGATATATGCTCACAATGCATTAGAGGAAGACAGAAGTGAACAATGAACCAGCAAAAGGAAATGAGAAAGATGACAATAGGGGAGGGGCAAGAATTAGTTTTGCTTGTGTAAAAGCTAATACTTTGGGCCAAATGTCAAAAGTGACATCAGATATTTTGCCCTCAAATATTTTGCACTAACACTCATTTATGGATTTAAACTCCATATTTGTACCAACAGATAAATTAACTGCTCGATTGACTGCTCAAACTGCCATTAGCATGTACAACAGCTTGATTTGCACATGCACATGAGTACAATAGTATAGGAAAGTTTTCACTGTTTCCCAACCACTGCCCTACTATACACATTCACTCTCCTAAGTTCTTCTATATCGTCAAACCCCTTTAAAGTTAGACTTGATGCCATAGTCTGAAAATTAGTCCTGCTCTTGTCATTTTTTGTGCCAGTCATTGGTATTATGTTGGCAAGAACAAGTTCTTTATAAATGTTAGCAACAACATTTGAAAATAGGTTAACAGGAGCACGCTCTCTCTCTTTCCCTCGCTCTCTCTCACACACACAGACACACACACACACAGGCTATTTGAAAAAGGCACAAGAAAAGTGTTTCTGTGCAGAAAACACTTAATCTGGCTAATAACCTCTAAATGTTGGGGGTGCTCAAACTCCGACACCAGATGAGGATTTACAAAGAGCCCCCGTTTTGTTTTTTTAATGAACTTCCCCAAATTCCCAAATCTGAACCTCTCTGGACTTGAGGCGCTTGGAATGTAATTTTGCAGTTTGAGGCCAGCTTCATTTTCATTGAGATTCAAGCTGTGTGGTTTCCTGCCAAGAAGCAACCTGTCTTGTCAGAAGTTTTGATGACACTGTCTAATATAGCACAATGTTTAAGAATATAGTAAAGATTATGATATTGTTAAATTTTAGACTGACCCTGCCAATTTAAAGCCTATAATGATACAGTTGCAAAACTATCAACTTACTGAGCAGAGTCTCTAGGTAGACCTATACTTCAGCTAGGAGCAAGCCTCCTAGCTTGGGTGGACAGACTGTGCTAGCAAGGCTAAAAGAGCGGTGTGGATGTTGTGGCTCTGGCAGAGACTCAGGCTAGTCACCAGAGCTCAAACCCAGGCTACTGGGTGGGCTTGAGAGCCTGAGCTGCAACATCCACACTGCTACTTTTAGCGAGCTAGCTCAAGCCCCACTAATGCAAGTCTGTCTGCCCACGCTGGGAAGCTCAGTCTCAGCTGCTGTGTAGACCTCCCTTGAACACATATACTGCAAACAATTACATACATGAATGAATTTTCCCGGAGTGGGTGGCAGGACCAGTTCAAGGCATGGAATAGTAGGCAGAAATTAGCTGCCACTTTTTTGTGAGGACGTGATGAAACTGTTTGCTTCTGTGTCAACTTCAGTACAGTCTGAGAACTGAATTAAGCCACTTAGTACTGCTGCTCCCCTTCTCCATAGTAGGACCCAATCCTGTGAGTCTCCCCTGTGCAGAACTCCCATTGATGTCAATAGGATTTCTGTGCATGGAGGATTTGCAGACTGGCACCTATAAGTGTCATGTGATATCCCTGGGTCTGTGATAATTAGCAGGACTAAACCCAAGACTGCTAGGTCTAAAAACATACGTCTCTACTGCCTGAATTAGAAGCTATCAGTGACCAGTTCAGACTTGTAAACCTCTATGTAATCCCACTGTGGAGGACAGAGAGCCACACTGTAAGCCTGTCTTCTGTAGCCTTATACCCACAGAACAAATGGTTCAACAAAGTGGGATAGGGTCATATCATACTGTGGTGGATTCTTCTGTAAGTGTCTAAAATACCAAGACTAGAGTGCATCTGTTAAAACTAAGGGCTTTAGCTCCAAAAACAGGCAGGTAATTACTCAAAGAGGAATGTTTTAATTCAATTATAAAAGAGATTTGTTAAAGATCTATTTAAAACTTAGATTTAGCATCTGAGTAGAGCACTTTCAAGCCAACCATTGACTCAAAATCTCTGAATTCAACTGCAAATTGTTTCTTGTCTAAATAAAATCTGCTCCTAAAGCAAAGGCAGCTAGTAAAATATAATGGTCAGCCGACCCACAATGTTGTAAAATAAAGCAATGAACGTAGGCAGGTGCACTCTGCACAGGAGCAATGTATATATTTTTAATTAATAAAGTGCTCAGTTTGCCAGTGTCACAGGTGTCTGTCGTGGGACCAGCTTTGACAAGTGTTTGAGATTCAGACCCCAGAGACATACAGCCGCAATTATCAAACCTGTCCATATTTTATTTTGACAAGAAACAATTTGCAGCTGAATTCTGTTGAGTCTAATGGATGAAAAAAGTGTCCAGCTGTTTCTAAGGCTGGGCGATGCTGTACAGATCTGACAGCAGCTGCCCGCTGCCAAATTGTTTCAGAAGTTTTCTAATTAAATCCAGTTTGGGGGATTTTTATGCTCTGCATCATATGAACTCCATCTAACTCTGCTACTTCCCCTGCATAGTAGTGTAAATTGCAGGACCACTGTTAAAGCTGCATCAGCACTTCTGTTATACTATATAAACCAGAATTGCTGTTGTACTATACGCCTAAAACTTTACCTAAAATAAATAATAAATAATCTGTGGCCAGCAGATGGCTACAATCCCTTCCTGAAATATCTTGGTTTGACATTAGACTGAAGCCTCACATACCACCAAGCACCTGAAAAATATTCAGGACAATATCAAGATGTGGGGAAATCTCATTCAGCAACTGGCAGGAATGACCTTGGGGGCTGATGCAAAAAACTCTATGAACCTTTTCACTGGCCCTTGTCTACTCCACCACAGACCAGTACTCACTGGTCTGGGCACATAACTCCAACACATCACTTATCAACTCTTACCACCACCATGCACATTGTTACCGGCACATTAAAATCAATGCCACAGCCGGGGCTTCCAATACTGGAAAACATCCATTAACATCAAACATTTATTACAACGTGAGAATCCTTTGGGAGTCATATCATATTCAAGGGAATAAGGATCTTCCAATACATGAAGATCTAAACATCATACCGAGATTCTAACTCAAATCCAGAAAGCCTGTTTCATTTGCAGTGCAAGAGCTCAGACTCACGGTTTTCCCTCCAAACATCAAGGGTGAGCAATATGGAAGGGTGTCAGAGTCCTGAATAACTCCTCATCAGGTACTCAACCACAGAAGCCAGTGGCTTTTCACTCCCACAAAAAAATAATAATAATGAACTGCATCTGCACATCACATGGCAGAGGCACCTATCTCTTACCTAAATGGGGACTGAGCCACAACCCTATATGTAACTGTGCAAAACAGATTTCAAACACCTCTTTAACCAATGTACCAAATGATCACATTCTGGTGCTATCTGCCATTCGCTCCACTTCACCTGAAGCAATCAATTGGATTGCCAGCCTAAACTCGGACATCTAAACACTGGTGTTTTAAAAGATAAGCCATACAAAAGAAGTGGTTTACCTACAATCAGGGAGCCTTAAAATTCCACCGGACCTAGAGGGAATTTCCAATCCTGCAAGGAGAATTGAATAAAAACAGTTGAATAAAACAGAGTTCCTGTTAAAAAGATGCTCCCTTCCTGGAGGCCAGATGAAATTTTAAAGCTCCCAAACCTTACTTCAGCAATGATCCTATCTAATTCAACACTGTTCCCTTGAGTTATTCATTCCTGGGTATTTTGGATTGGGGGGAGCGGGGGAAGAGGGGCTGGAAATAAAAACTGACATTAGCCCAAATAAAAAACAATGACTCTGAACGCCCCTGAACTGTGTGTGTGCATGCATGCAGAGTGGGAGGGGGGTGGTTGAAGGAGCAGACTTCGGAATCTGAACTCTGATCCAGATTTTGTTTGCTGGTACCTACCTCTGAAAGTGAATCTCAACACTCCTGAGCTTTAGAGGGGAGTAGTTTGAAATCAGCACACACAGTTTTGTGGTTGGGGACCATCTGTAATTAGTCTGTGTATTACCAGGTGTTTTGAGACCATATGATTAAGGTGCTACAAGGCCCACATAGAAAGGGACTAGAATAAGGGTGCTGCAGCAGCAGGTAATTGGTTATTAAAATTTATAATACAGACAAAGTGGTAGGTGCTTTACACCCACAGAGGCAGTGCCTAACTTTTGTTAGCTTCAAGCCAGATATAACATTCTTTAGTCAAGCATTCTGGTGTGGAAGATGTACCTGGAACATTTTCTAGCAGCACCAATGTGTTTGTGATTTTGCCACACGACTGGATCACACACAGATTTTCCCAGAAGGCACTGTCTTAGCTGAGCTTGGCAGAAGATGTGGAAGTGAGCAACATTTCCCTGTCCCATGCTTCTCCTGATGTTTTGTGCCTCTTATTATGAGAATACAGATTAATTCTTAGGATATTAGCTAATTTTCTGTGTATTTCGGTAGAATTTACTTATTCCCTGTTTTTCTGGAGCTATCTGGGAGTAGAGCAAGGTACATTTTTTTCAGACAAATAGTTTATTTTCTGAAAAACACAGTTTTGGACAAATTATTCATGAATTTGGCAAGTAGTTTCGGACAAAAACAAATGTTTAAAAAAAAAGTTAGGCCACCAAACAAAAGCATCAATTATTTGCTCAGCTCTACTTTGTAGAACTGTGCTAGAGAGGCTTCTGAATCCTGGGAGCAGCAAATCACAAACTGCCCCATCTTTTACCTCCTGAGAACCACCCTGCTCAGCACTCCCAGTGTGAACCTTGTCCCTTTGCTGTCAAATCCTGACATATCCCTCAGGCTGGGAATCTAGTGAGGGGACTGAAAACGTTAGAGCAGTTTGAAAGGAGGGCTGCATGCTGACTTTGCCAACCAGAAGGGGGGAGAAGTTACTGAAGAAATAACATTAAAATTTAAACAGATTCAGCATGGAAATTCACTGGTTTTGAAGGAGTTGTATCTGACTCCTGCACCCTCAGGTTGTATGTGACCCCCAACCAAAACATGGAGAAGCCTGGGTATTGTTGAGCAACGTGCAAGGAGGGGACAGCATGTGAGTTAACTGCCACTCCCTTTCTACCGTTTTCCATGTGTTTGTCCCTTTTTGTGCTCCTTTGCTCCCCTCTGGCCTGCACAACTTTAGCAGAGCGCTGCTGTCATTAAGAGCAGAGTCAGCCACCTTCTGACTGGCTATAATGGTATTATTCTGTCTGCACATGCAGTGCTACTGTTTGTGTAACCATGGTGAAGAAGTTCAGAAGAGCAGTCACGTAAGTTCTGCAATAAAATATTACAGAGTCCAGCTTACTTCAGTGATAAAGTGTTAAGTGCAAATGATGCACTTTTACTGCCTACAAACTTCAGTTGACTTAATTGAAGTCAACATTCAGCCGCCGCGATAATTAAGTTGATTGGGCATGTCCACACCACGCTCATTGTGTCGGTGGAGTGCATCCTCACTAGCAGCACTTGAATTGATACAGAGAGCAGTGCACTGTGGGTAGCTCTCAAACAGTGCAACTAGCCGCAGGGATTTTTGGGAAGGGCTTGCAATGCTTCATGGGACCAAAACATTGTTCAGAGTGGAATGGGAACATGGCTTTGACCTCCCATGATGCAGTTTCCTCCCTCTCCCCCTACCCAGCTATCAATGGCAAACAACTCATGCTTTTTCATGCCTTTTTTCGAAAGCCTGGCATACCCACTCATACGCCATAATCCGAGAAGCCTGGACCCTACTCAGCTGCGCACTTTTGTTGTGAGCATTACAAACACCTTGCACCTTTTCCTGAAGTATTTCCAGAGCTGAGACAAGAGCTGCCACGTGTAACATTGCGATGTCATTCAAGCTGTCCTGCTGCACGCCATGCAACGAAACAATTCCTGGTTGCTGCTGGCAGTCGCACAGCAGCTGAACACAGTGGAGCAGCGTTTCCAGTCCCAGGAAACAAGCACTGACTGGTGGGATCACACCATTATGCAGCTATGGGATGGTGAGTAGCGGCTGCAGAACTTTCATATGAAGAAGGCACTTTCCAGGAACTTTGTGCAGAGCTTTACCCAGCTCTGCTGTGCAGCAACACTAAAATGAGACCTGCTCTAACAGTGGAGAAGCGAGTGGCAAATGCTCTGTGGAAGCTTGCAAAGCCAGACTGCTACCAGACAGCGGGGAATCCATTTGGAGTTATTAAATCCACCGTGGGAGCTGCTGTGATCCAAGTGTGCAGGGCCATTAATTGACTTCTGCTAAGAAGGGTATGGATTCTGGGCAACATGCAGGACATAGTGGATGGTGTTGTTGCAGTGGGGTGATAGATGGCACGCATATCCCAATCTTGGGACCAGACCACCTTGCCAAAGAGTACATAAATCAAAAGGGATACTTTTCAGTGGCGTTGCAAGCACTGGTGGATCACAGGGGGCATTTAACAGACATCAGCCTGGGGATGGTCAGGAGAGCTGCATGACGATTGCATCCTTAGGAACACAGGTCTGTTCAGAAACCTGCAATCAGGGACTTTCTTCCTAGATCATAAAATAACCATTAATAATGCTGAAATCCTGAGAGACCCAGCCTACCTCTTGCTCTTATGGTTCATGAAGCTGTACACCAGCCATCTGGACAGCAGTAAGGAGAAGTTAAATAATAGGCTCAGTAAGTGCAGAATGGTGGTGGAATGTGCCTTTGGACATTTAAAGGGTTGCTGGTGCAATTTGCTGTCTAGGTTAGACCTCAGTGAAAGCAATATCCCCATTGTTATCACTGCCTGCTCCTAATATCTTTGAGGCAAAGGGAGAGAAGTTTCTGCAGGGGTGGGGCAGGTAGGCAGATGTCTGTTGTCCTTCTATAACAAACCTGGACCTATTAGAGGAGATGAGAGGCGGTGGGTCACTCCATGCTGCCGTCCAAGCTACCTTGAGTCTCTCATCCACTTCCTGCTCTGCCTGGAACTGCTCCCTTGATGCTGGAGACATTAGTTCCTTGCTGGGTTTTGGACTTGGGCTTGGTCCCACTGGAAGTGATGCAGGTGATGGGGTTGTTTCCGTTGACTGTGAACTGCTCTCCGCGGGTGCACTAGGTGGTATTTCAGGCTCTGGTTGAGCCTCTTGCGCTGGATTATCTGCTGCTGCAGGTGCAGGCTCTGTGGTACCCTTTGGTGCTGGCTCCCCTGACTCTTGAGAAGTTGCAAGCACGGGCTCTGGTGGTGACTGCTCCACCAGTTTCGATTCCTGGGCTGGTTCTTGCTGAGTCCCAAGAACTGGATCTACAACTGCTGTCATAGACTTTGGTTTGGGTTGCGGTCCACCACCTCTGGCTGTAGGAGGCTCAGGAATAGAGTTAGGTGTGGAGACCTGTTTAGCCTGGCTGTGGGTGACCATTCCCACCCTTTTTGTTAGCCTCACATGATTGGCTAAGTCTTCTCCCAGCAGCATGGGAATGGGATAATCGTCATAGACTGCAAAAGTCCATATTCCTGACCAGCCCTTGTACTGGATAGGCAACCTGGCTGTAGGGAAGTTAAAATAGTTGACCTTAAACAGTTGCACCATCACTTGGGTCTCTGGGTGGATGAATTTGGGGTCCACCAGGGATTGGTGGATAGCTGACACCTGTGCTTCAGTGTCTCTCCACACAGTCATCTTCTTCCCACCCACACTCACAGTTTCCCTTCGCTCTGGGGGTATTTGCGAGGCATCTGGGCCTGAACGCTCTAGGTGGGACTCCGGGGTGATGAGTTGCAGTTGGCTGGTGCTCTTGGGGCAGTTGGCCTTTACATTCCCCAGCTCATTACATTTAAAGCATCGCCCAGCTGACTGTGGGCTGGGGTGAAGGGGGTGGTTAGAGAGTGGTGTGGTGGGATGAGAGGGCATCTGGGGTCTCCCTAGCTGTGTGGAGGGCTCCACACTTGAGAGGTGGGGCTTGAGAGGTGGGGTTTGGGCTGACCCCGATGGTGGGGTGTCATCTCAGGTTGCCCCTTCTGGTATCCCCACCAACTGCTACTAGCTTTCTTCTTCTCTGCCACCTCCACCCATTTGGTTTCGATCTCCCCCACCTCGATTACAGTTTTGGACTTCCCATCTAGGATGTACCTTCCTATTCCCTCAGGAACACCCTCTAAGAACTGCTCCATTTGCATGAAGAGAGACAGATCTTCCAGAGTTTTAACACTTGCTCCTGAGATCCAGGCACCCCAATTTTTTACAATGTGGTAGGCGTGCCGGGAAAATGCCACATCTGGTTTCCACCATAGGGCTCTGAAACACTGATGGGCATGCTCGAGTGTTAGTCCCATTCTAATTCTGGCCTCGTGTTTAAAGAGGCCGTACTTGTTTATGTGTTCTTTAGGCATTTCAGCTGCCACCTCTGCTAAGCATCCACTGAGTTGTGGCCTGAGCTCCGCCATATACTGGTCTGTATGGGTATTGTATCCAAGGCAGGCCCTTTCAAAATATTCTAAGAAGGCCTCTGTATCATTGCCTACCTTGTACGTGGGGAATTTCTTGGAACGGGGAGCAGTACCTGGAGAAGGATTGTTAGGGTTACCTGGTGGTCCCAGCTTAGCCCTTTCCAGCTCTAAGTGCTTCAGTTCTAATTCTGCCTCCAAGCGCTTTGGCTCTCTTCTCTCCTCCACTTCCGCCTCCAAGTGCGTCACCTGCATTTCCGCCTCCAAGCACTTGTCCTACGCTTCCAAGTGCTTCATCTCCAGGTAGAAATTCATTTCTGCCTCAGTTAGAACTCAGCCTGAGTTAAAGGCATCCCTCCATCCTGGCATCAGGATCTTGGTTGTGGGAGCTGATCCTTCCCTCCTGGGAAGTCCCTGTTCCCCCATCCCTTCCCTTCATTTCTGTCATGGAGCTGGATATCTGGTCTGTCTTCTCCGTGGCATGCCACTTTGGGGAAGACTGGTTTTTCTAAGGTTTCGGTGCCTGACCTCAACCTCATGCACAGGGCTGCCCTACTCTAGCCTAACTATTTCGTTGCCATGAAGATAGAAAAGAAAAAAAAATAAACAGCTTGTTGGACTCCCTGGCTTTGCAGGCTGATCCTTTTGCAGGCCTGTTCCCCCTTAGGCAGAAAAGAAAAGAAATAGGAAAAAAAACCTCCCTGGCTTTCAAGCAGCCAAAAGGAAAAATACATCCTTTTAAAATCCTGAGGTCTATGCTTCTGGTTCAAAACTATCTCACCGCTCTGCCACCATGTCAAGACTAAATCACCACTCTGGCACTTCAAGGCCCGCAAGGATTTTCAAAATTAATATTGGCCACTCCAGGCTTGTATTATACTCCCCAGGTTACAGCTTTTCTCTGACCTTGACCTTTTGACAAGCCAAAATAAAGAAATAAACCTGATCGCATCTATTTAAACATTCCCTGTCCAATAATTTCTTCTAGGTATGGAAGATGAATTTTCATACCTGGTTTAAGCCTTACACAGCATTTGTGCTTATAGCATTGCTGCTCCAGCTCTTCTTTACCAGAGAACAACAAACAAAGGGGAAGTTTTTTTTCCCCATTTTAAAAAGTTCTAGCCTTCCCATTGACTCTTTTGGTCAGGTGCCCACACCTTTTCCTTTACTTGGGGAACTTTGTTAACCCTTTACAGGTAAAGGGAGCAGAGAACAGCCACCAAGCAGGACTTTATAGCTAACTGGCTAACTGGGTGTTCATAAAAGGGAGCTTCCCCGCTTCATTTCTTACAGCTAGTAATAAGTATTTTGATAGCTGCAGATGGAAAAGGTACTATACTAATGCAAAGTACATTACAAATGTAGATGTGCATTACTTGTCTTGGGCTACAGATGGGGTAGCTGAGCCAAAGAGAGAAGCTAAGGTCTTGCACAAGGTTCGTGTAGCAGGTGAGTTTCAGAACAAGGATTAAGACCCAGGTCTCCTGACTGGTAGACCCATCCTCTTCCTGCTAGACCATATCATCCCACAGACATATTGTCTGCCAATAGCTTGAAGATTACTGGATTCTGAAAGAGAAGAATCTTGAGAGGAGTAGAAGAATGGGAAATAAGGTTACTTTACTAGGAACACATATGCACACACCCCATTAATTATGCTATTAATCACATATAATCACAGTATTTAAGATTAAAATGCCTCACTGACCTTTATTTATCTGTATTATCCATGATCAGTTTTGTCTCCACAGATTGTGTCCCCCCAGCCTTTTACTGTTTGAGACTATAACCATTCTGTACTGAATCTCTCCAAAAGCAGTAACTACTCCTATAGCAAGATCCTTTCAGAGATGGTAATTTTGTAGCCTGCATCTCTCTAGTCTGTGTGGCATTCACAGCGGTTAGCCAAGAAATGCAGGCTTGCCAAATGGGCTCTTTGCCAGGAACTACTCATCACACAGTCAGGATGGGACTTTAACAGAACCTGAGCCAAAAGAACAAGCAGATGGAAATATATTTGACCCTCACTCCAGTGTGTTGCTGTTAGATTTTTCTATGCTACTTGGCCAGATTTGGTGAGGAGCTGTCTCCAGCAGAGCTTAGGGACTCTCTCCCTAGCACATCCATTGGCCAGAGTTTCAAGACAGCTCCAGTCCACTTAGTGCCCAGACAGAAATAAGTCCCCAACTAAAAACTCTCCAGCGCATCATCAAGGATCTACAACCTATCCTGAAGGACGACCCATCACTCTCACAGATCTTGGGAGACAGGCCAGTCTTTGCTTTCAGACAGTCCCCAACCTGAAGCAAATACTCACCAGCAACCACACACCACACAACAAAAACACTAACCCAGGAACCTATTCTTGCAACAAAGCCCGTTGCCAACTGTGTCCACATATCTATTCAGAGGACACCATCATAGGGCCTAATCACATCAGCCACACTATCAGAGGCTCGTTCACATGCACATCTACCAAAGTGATATATGCCATCATGTGCCAGCAATGCCCCTCTGCCATGTCCATTGGCCAAACTGGACAGCATCTATGCAAAAGAATAAATGGACACAAATCAGAAGTTAAGAATTATAACATTCAAAAACCAGTTGGAGAACACTTCAATCTCTCTGGTCACTCGATTACAGACCTAAAAGTTGCAATATTACAACAACAAAAACTTCAAAACCAGACTCCAATGAGAAACTGCTGAATTGGAATTAATTTGCAAACTGGATACTATTAAATTAGGCTTGAATAAAGACTGGGAGTGGATGTGTCATTACACAAAGTAAAACTATTTCCCCGTGTTTATTTCCCCCTCCCCTCCCCCACTGTTCCTCACACATTCTTGTCAACTGCTGGAAATGGCCCACCTTGATTATCACTACCAAAGGGTTTTTTTTGTTTTTTTTTTTCCCCCTCCCCTGCTGGTAATAGCTCACCTTACCTGATCACTCTCGTTACAGTGTGTATGGTAACACCCATTGTTTCATGTTTTCTGTGTATATAAATCTCCCCACTGTATTTTCCACTGCATGCATCCGATGAAGTGGGCTGTAGCCCACGAAAGCTTATGCTCAAATAAATTTGTTAGTCTCTAAGGTTCCACAAGCACTCCTGTTCTTTTTGCGGATACAGACTAACACGGCTGCTACTCTGAAACCTAGCATCCATGTACAGTTCAACACAGTAGCAATATGAGTCAAATGTTGAAAAAAATGTTACTAGGGATCTCTAAACTAGGGATTCTCCCACATCCATTGTGGGTATGTGTACACAGCAATTAGAGGTGTGACAGGAGCATGCAGAGACATTCCCAAGCTAGTTTTGGTCTAACTAGCTTGAACAACAGCACAGTGGTTTTCAAACTTTTTAGGTTGCATTCTCCTTTCCAAATAATGTAGTCTGCCACGTACCCCCAACTGAGATCGGGGTCATAGTATACCTATGAAAACAGAAAAAGCATGTAAGGGATAACATGATGCAACACAATGCACAAGCCCTGGGTAAAATTATTATCATAACAAACAATTCTATTATAGACACACTTTCGCTTTGGATAAAAATAGTCCCTCAAACAAGTTTCTAGTTGTTTTAAATTTAAATTGGAGGTTTTCAATGTCATTTTATTGTAATTAATTAAAATGAATTAAATCTCTGCTGATCTCAATCACCTGTGGGTTGCAGGACCAGGCATAAGGAAACAAAGTAGTCTTATGTATTCATATGGGGAAGGAAAGAAAAAATCAGGAAGAGTACCAAAAAGAATCCTTTCAGCTTTCAAGGACAAATTACCCTTTACATCTAATTTGCTGAAAAGTATTGCGATGATAATTTAGATTGTAACAGCAATTAAAAACACTCATATAAAAAGCTATAGGCACCCTATTAATTAGTTTACTTGCAGGTAAATGCTAACCACCCAACAGCAATAAATTATATGTAAATAAATTCATTCAGCCTGCAGCCAATAAATCAAAGCAGCCTCTCTAACTTCCTCCTCAGGAACATACTCTCAACCTTCCCCCCAAAACATGCTAAATAAACAACTTTTGCAGCATGCCCACAAGTCTATTCTGGACCAAGGGGTTGTAACTGCTGAATCAGACTGCTTAAAATACATTACCATTGTGTAGTAGTGGTGTATTCTTCTCTGGATGTGTGCATAACTCCCAGTGTGAATGTACACTAGGGAAGAGACCGTGTGTCAAAGTTTAGTATTCCCTCTTGCTCCTATTCTTTATTTTAGAGTTCATTTACATTTTACCATCTTATTTAGATTTATGATAGTAAATTCTGCATTTATGCCCATCATAAAAATTAAGCTTATTGTTACTCTAAACCTAACCCTAAATCTAAGCCAACAAAAATAGAACAAAAAGCTTTTGAAAAGAGAAGTCCTAGTCTCATATTAACCAAATACATAAAAAATTTAGTACAATCTGAAATGAAAGGAGGTTTTGTTGATCAAGAGAAACTGTTATATAAAGAAAACATGTGATTCGTGGTCAAATTTGTGACATGTAACCTTTCTTAGTTTCCAAACCTGCAGATTCCTCTTTAGGTCAAGTGTGATGCAAGGACACTAACTATCTTGCACAATAATTATCTTGACCTCCCTTTCTTTTCTGTCTGTGGAAAATAAATTATCACGGTTAGCGACCACAAAGTCAAGTGCTCACACCGTGGGAAAGTAGTCTGTTCTGTGGTTAGCTATGGGGCTTGGAAAGGGAAAGTAAATGCCTTTCGATAATGTAAGTAGTACAGTGAATAGCAACTTCAGTTCAAAGATAATAAATCACTTAGAACACATATGCCTACAACACATATGTACTACAATACAGAGTGTATATATATTGGGTTCAGCCAACATTTTCTCTCTTTTCATTAGTTGGTAAGGTGGTACCATTTTGAGCAGTTGTTCCCTACATTTATATTGGGGGAAAACCACTCAAACTAGTAATATCTTTCCTACTAGAAATAAGGTAAAATAAAACTTTTAGGTGAACAGAGTCAGGACAACTCTTACTAAAATCCAGCAAGCTATAATAGCCTGTAGAGCCCACCATGCTATCTGGACCAAGTATTATCAAAAGCTACTGGGGAAAGAAGGTTTGAAAGTGGAGTAAAAAGTTTAAACATTCAGAAAAGAAAGAAAAAAATATATAAGGGAAGAGGGAATTTTGAAAAGGTGGGGAGCGGATTAAAAAATTTAATTAAGGTGAAGCTAAATTGTTGAAAAAGCAGATAAAGTTTAAAAAAAAGTGAAGGCCAGGGTGTGGGGAGGCTAATGAGTGTGAATCTAGAATCTTTGATCATGAAATTAACCTAGCAGGTGGAAGGGGGTATACCAAGTCACTTTCTTTTCACTGCCTAGAGGTGCTTTCTCCAAATGAGGGTTATTCATAGGACAGTGCTGAGAACCTTGCACTGCACATACTGTTCCTGCTCTGTTAATAATAAACCAAAGTTCAGACCAGAGAGCTGTCAATCCAGCACCTTCCACGAACTCTGAATTCACTCATATCTTTTGTTAAGATGACTGTATACAAACATTCACACTGAGTTAGAAAACTATTTACTGAAGCATCATGAAGTAGTTAAAATTTCCCCCACTATTACACCAGGTACACCACACACACACGCACACCTACCCTAGGACATTTTCTGCCTCTGCTACAATGTGTCTCTTGACATTCTGGCAGCCCCAGCTGGAAGCAGTAATGACAATGAGGGATGCATTATACTGCTGGTATCTGTTACCCTAGAAAATTACAGTGCATCTATTCGCCTCACTTCATAATTTCTCAAATGTTTAACATAGTTTTGTTTCCCTTGTGAGTTGTTGGAGGCAATAGAGATGGGTGCATTTTCTCAGACTTTGATAGGAGAAGAAAACCATCTGCTGCTATCTGTTTTATTAAGCAAGCTTTTGGTTAGCACTTCACCAGAAAATACTGTTTTTTTTCCAAAAGCCTGGCACATTCTAATATTTCTGTTGTGGTCTAGAATTCAGTAATACCTTTGCTCCGTTACCATGCAAAACCAGGTCTACCTCTCACAACATGAGGTGGTTAAAAACTAGTGCTTGTGAATCAAACTTGGACATTAATCTCTTGCACTAGTTAACATTTTTGCTATGCAGGGAAGACCACTTCAGCTCTCCTCTTGGCATTCCTTAGTTTGCGTTTTTGGGATAGAAAATGGACTTTTTCTAATCAGAAACATACTGCAGCAACTGTGGTTCTAAGTGCTTGATTTTCTTAAGCAGTCTACTTAGTGACAAAGCAATCACCTCTCAGTTACTCATCTGCCATGGGACTCAATGGAGATCAGATGTGCAAATCATTTCATGTTCCAGAAAGCGATATGCAGCAGGGCCTGAAAGGGAAGAGAATTCACTCCTCTGGTAAGCAGGGTTCTCAGTGGATTAAGACCTATTCTTCCTCTTAAAGGATGAATGGGTATCTAAATCCCAAGGATTCAATAAAATATTTATATAGTTTTAGTGCAGCAGAGCAGACATGGGCCAATTCTGGGATTTTTAATGGTTGCCTTCTACAGAAACTTGCATGAACTCTGAAACATTCCTCTTTTACAAGCTCTTTTGTTACATATGGGTGTTTGTTAAATTTGTGATGGTATTGTCTGGCAAATATCTGTAATTAAAATATCTTCTTTTTGATATATGAAGAGAGCCATCCCATTGCCTCTTATTCTGAACAAAACAACTTGTACCTCCAAGAAATCTGAGCCAATAGATACAGCTTTCATGTTGGAGCAAGAGTCAGAAATGGGAAGCAAAGTATAGTTTTGCATATTGAGGAATGATGAAAATGTGAGAAAGCTGAGGTGAAGACCAAGACTATAACAGGGTTCCAAAAAGAACTAGATAAGTTCATGGAGGATAGGTCCATCAATGTCTATGAACCAGGATGGGCAGGGATGGTGTCCCTAGCCTCCGTTTGCCAGGAGCTGGGAATGAGCGACAGGGGATGGATCACTTGATGATTACCCGTTCTGTTCAGTCCCTCTGGGGCACTGGCATTGGCCATTGCTGGAAGATAGGATACTGGGCTAGATGGACCTTTGGTCTGACCCAGTGTGGCCATTCTTATGTGGTAAGAGACCCATTTTATCTCTCACTATTCCACATGGAAATATTAGAGTGCAGGGTCTTCTAATTGCAATGGGGTGATGGGTTTTTGTATTTTAAATATTCTGCATTAGTAAGTTATTTTTATTTCATGCCATTTTTTTGTCAGAGAAATTCACATATGATGAAACCCCCCAAATTTGTTCATTTCCTGAAGAGGGATCACCAGAGCTCAGATGATTCACAGTGAGCAATTTTGGTCATTCAGATTCACATTCACATCATCCCCTCTGCTTTCAGTCTTGGAGGGGATAAATACGTTATTTTGGTAGGTTCATTATTGACTCCAGAAATCTGTCAATGAAGCCAACAGGAAGTTGTCTGCAGTTCATGCCTTCAATTTTTTGGAAATTCCTCCACATGAGCATTGCATCTTGTGGGCGTTACAATTTATGGGTGTGTATATGGCTGGGATGGAGAGTAGCCAGGGTAAAACTGCTCTTTTCTAAGCATATTGTGCTGCCCTTTCAAAGGTTTCCTCCAACACATGTGTTTTGTACCATCTGATGAGAAACAGATCTCCTGTAAGTCTGATGCCTCTCACACAGTCTTCCCTGCTAGTAGAAGTCAATGCCTGTCTGGATGTTTTTTATAAGATATTCTGTAGTTTAAACAAGAATTAATTGAGGGAAATTCTATGGCTTGTGTTATGCAGGAGGTCACACTAAATGATCGCAGAGGTCCCTTCTGGCCTTAGAATCCATGAATCTAGGTTATTAGATAAGGGACTTGAAAAGTTATGTTTCAGTGGGGTTGTCCATTAAATTATTCCTTATTAGTTATTATTTGTGTTCAGGCTCACAATCCCTACTACAATGAGGTTACAGTTTAAGGGGCAATCTCACCTTCCAGTATAACTGCACGCCTGCATGAACCACATTGACTTCTATGATGTACGGTGACTTGCAGGACTGTGGCCCAGCTTAGGAGTTTACAACAATCATAGAACCATAGAAGATCAGGGTTGGAAGGGACCTCAGGAGGTCATCTAGTCCAACCTCCTACTCAAAACAGGACCAACCCCAACTAAATCATCCCAGCCAGGGCTTTGTCAAGCCAAGCCTTAAAAACCTCTACGGATGGAGATTCCACCACCTCCCTAGGTAACCCATTCTAGTGCTTCACCGCCCTCCTAATGAAATAGTTTTTCCTAATATCCAACCTAGACTTCCCCCAATGCAATTTAAGACTATTGCTTCTTGTTCTGTCATCTGCCACCACTGAGATCAGCCTAGCTCCATCCTCTTTCGAACCTCCCTTCAGGTAGTTGAAGGCTGCTATCAAATCCCTCCTCACTCTTCTCTTTTGCAGACTGAATAAGCCCAGTTCCCTCAGCCTCTCCTCGAAAGTCATGTGCCCCAGGCCCCCAGTCATTGTCGTTGCCCTCTGCTGGACTCTCTCCAATTTGTCCACATCCCTTCTGTAGTGTGGGGCCCAAAACTGGACGCAATACTCCAGATGTGGCCTCACCAGTGCTGAATAGATGGGAATCATCACTTCCCTCGATCTGCTGGCAATGCTCCTACTAATGCAGCCCAATGTCTTCTTGGCAACAAGGGCACACTGATGACTCATATCCAGCTTCTCGCCCACTGTAATCCCCAGGTCCTTTTCTGCAGAACTGCCGCTTAGCCAGTTGGTCCTCAGCCTGTAGCGGTGCATGGGATTTTTCCATCCTAAGTGCAGGACTCTGAACTTGTCCTTGTTGAACCACATCAGATTTCTTTCAGCCCAATCCTCCAATTTGTCTAGGTCACTCTGGACCCATCCCTACCCTCCAGCATATCTACCTCTCCCCCCAGCTTAGTGTCATCCGCAAACTTGCTGAGGGTGCAATCCATCCCATCATTCAGATCATTAATGAAGATATTGAACAAAACTGGCCCCAGGACAGACCCCTGGGGCACTCTGCTTGATACCAGCTGCCAACTAGACATCAAGCCATTGATCACTACCCATTGAGCCTGATGATCTAGCCAACTTTCTATCCACCTTATCATACATTCATCCAGCCCATACTTCTTTAACTTGCTGGCAAGAATACTGTGGGAGACGGTAAGAAAAGCTTTGCTAAGGTCAAGGTATATCACGTCCACCGCTTTCCCTATATCCACAGAGCCAGTTATCTCATCATAGAAGGCAGTCAGGTTGGTCAGGCATGACTTGCCCTTGGTGAATCCATGTTGACTGTTCCTGATCAACTTCCTCTCCTCCAAGTGATTCAAAATGGTTTCCTTGAGGACCTGCTCCATGAGGTGAGGCTGACTGGTTTGTAGTTCCCCAGATTCTCCTTCTTCTCTTTAAAGATGGGCACTATATTTGCCTTTTTCCAATTTTCCAATTTCCAACTTATCTGACATGCTCCTTATCATGCCTTCCCTTTTCTCTACATGTTCAAATGCATCTTCTGAGCTGTAAGATAGAGTTTTTTCATGTGATGATGTCATTTCAGTGATTGCCTTCCCCACAATGATGGTTTTTCTCCACAATCCTTAGATTTTCTTGCTTCTGTCATTTGGATCGAGTGACTGCAACTGCTACTTCTCAACATACACTAATGATATAGGTCTTCCTTTCAGACTGATTGACAAAATATACAGTTTTGTATGGTTGCAACTACAAGATCTGCCAATGTTATATGCAGAATAGAAGCCACAACCAAGAGTCAAGCATTGTCCAGTGGCCAGCCATGGAAATTCCACTTTTCCAATGAGATATAAAACCTCATTGTAGAGGCCTGTATCTCTTGTAGCTATTAAGAGGCCCCATAAGATGTTAATGGCTCTTAATGGCTAAGGTGTTAAACCTGATGTCCTGGATAAATTCTGGTTTGGTATTTACATTATGCCTACCTAAATTTACTCTGTAGTTTCAGTAGGAGTAGTTATTTTGCACTTCCTGTTCTAAAAGGTGATTTACACTTTTTGCTGTGGGCTGTTAAACAGCTGCTACATTCAACCCAGAAATGGCTTCACATTCAATAGTAGGTGAAGTGAGAATTTACAAATTAATAGGTAAAGTGCTAGGGGATTCCTGTCACTGAAAATGGCTAAACAAAGGAAAGTCATGGCCCAATCCAAGCACCACTGAAGTCAATAGAAGGCTCTAAAAATCACTCTAGATCCAGCACCATGCAGGTTCTGTGAGGATGAAAAATAGTGGCTTTGTTATGCAAAATTATTTAAGCCATTTTCAGCCTGTCATTGTCCTTCCTCTGATGTCTGTTTTAGGTGTTAACGGGCCTATTTCTTGCTTTTTCTAGCATCACCTTTAAATGGGAATTTTATCTAAGGTACATCTCTGGCCCCCATTTCTGTAGCATGAGCACCTAACAATCTTGAAATGTATTTATCCTCACAACAGCCCTGTGAGGTAGAGAAGTGCTATTATCCCCTTTTTACAGTGATGGAACTGAGGCAGTCAACATACACAATCCCTGGCAGCTTATTTAAAGGATACTGCTCATGGCCTGAAATCCTACCACACTGGCTTGGGCCACCAACTTGCACTTAATTTGAAGACAAGACTTCAGAGGCTTCCATGGAAGCTTTTCAAGACCCACTCTGCTTTTTTAATGAAAGCAATTCAGCTTGAGACATAGCAGTTCCTTTCTCCCCTAAATCAGAGAAAGGATGGTCCAATGGCTAAAAGCACTAGAGAGGGAGGCATCGTACAGACAACGGGAGCCTGATATGGCCTTTAGAAAAAACATACATAATACAAATGGTCACAACAAATGTAATCAAAGATGGAATCCCAGCCTATACTCCACCACCATTTCTTATTTTCTTGAAGCAAAATAAGATGTTACTTAACATTCATGCTGCCATTCTTAGATGTTATACAGTGTCTGAAGAGAAACTTTCATCTGCATTTCCTAGTTGCAGGAGCTCTAAAAAGTGAGACCCTTAAGAAGCTAATGGCCTGATTTTCAGAGGTGGAGAGCAATCTGCACTATCCATTAAAGTGCTCAAGTGATTTAGCATCATGAGTCCCAGAGAGTGAATGGAATGTATGCTCCAAAATCCTACTTACTCACGGGGTAGCCATATATGTGGAAGATCCTATGCAGATGGGTGGCACCAGTGTAAATTGTGACTTCCAACAGTACAGCTTCCAACAGTGACTTCCAACAGTACTTCAAAACAGGGTTTCGCTGCAGCAGTGCATGTCACAGTTTATACCAGTACAGAGCATCTGCACAAGGCTTTTGCATCAGCATAGATACACCAGTGGCTAAAATCCTAATGTCCACAGCCTTTTTCAAGTGCGCAGAGCCTCACCAGCCATAGATGTAGGAAAAGTTGCTCTTGTCAATATTGGCATTAAAAAGGATCATAAGTCTATTCTGACCTGCTGACTAGAATTGTAAGATGTTGCTGCTCCATGATTTCCAGTCATTCAGAGGGTCTACTCTGCTTTGGCAAAGCAGAGTTTAGAGGGGAGAAAGGGAAGCAGCAGCAGAATTCAGGAAGACCTCACTGTTTCAGGATCTTTTGTTTTTCAGTGAATTTTTTTACAGCAAGCTGCCTGCCAAAGCCTGAAAGATTAGTCAAAGTTGACTTCCATGTTAATGGTCCGTGTGACCTCTCTCTGAACACAGGAAGCAGAACCATCAGTTCAGATTTACCTCAAACTAAAAGTGGATAGGATTATTGCCTGCTATTAATGATGTAAAGAAATTAACTTCTAATTGAAATGAGGTGGAAGTCTGGACTGGCTGAATAGAACACCCTTGCCCCTGGAAATTGGCCTTTAATGGGCAATTTCCTCTAACGCAAACGTATTCTGGTGTTTATTGTGTAGAGTTGTTTTTTTTGATGTCCACAGGTTTCACACAAGAAGGTGAGGTAGCATCTTGTGTTGTGGTGTAAAGACCATCAACTTATTCTCTGAAAGGCAAATATGACTTGTCAGTCAAGCTGTGTCAATACTTTAGTTAGGCAACCAGGGAAATTTTTGGCCTTGGGAAAGCATGAGGCTCTTTGTAGTGAGGCGGTGTGGTTCCCTGCTGCCCCGGAGAGAGACAAGCCCCTCCGGACACCAGAGTGGGCAGAGCCAGGGAGCTCTGAGCCCGCCCCCCCAGAAGGTCAGGCACTGCCCCGGAAATATAAAGGCCCAACCTCAGGGCTCACTGGAAAAGCAGCCACCAGGGAGGCCAGATGTCTCTGGCCCAGCTCATGAGTGGGAAAGCCCAGTGGCCTGCGGAAGACCTGAGGACTGGCCCGACCTGCCCCGCACCAGCTACCCGGAGTAGTTGCCGAGCCTGCCCCGCGCCAGCTACCCGGAGGAGTTGCCGAGTCTACACCTGGCCAGCTATCCCGAGGAACCCATGGTGCTAGATGCCCCTGAAGACACCACCCTAACCCAGGTACCTCAAGAGGGGGAGTCTGGAAGTAGCCCAGGGTCAGCCGACCCTAGTCTGGCTGCAGCTCTGCCAGAACCCATGTCAGTATGTTGCGACCAGGATCCCCAATGACTCAGCAGCGGGTCTTCTGCCGCTGTTAGGGCCCCAGGCTGGGATACAGTGGAGTGGGAGGGCCTGTGTTCCCCCTGCCACTCAACTCACGGTTGGGAGTCTCCCCCTCTCCCAGGCCCTTTGGAACCTAGGGCCTGGGCCTATGATTATTATATACTGTTGTTGCTCAGCCCCTGCCTGAAGGCCTGAGTGCTTGACTCACCATTCTCCTGCCCTGACCCAGGGCCTGGGCTCACTGGGTTCATCTGTACCTTCACTAAGGCCATAGAGTAAGACTCCCACGGCCGGACTAATTCCCCACAAGAGCTATTCCCAAAGGGAGTGAGGCGGTGTGGTTCCCTGCCACCCCAGAGAGAGATGAGCCCCAGCTGAGCCTCTCTACATTCTGACAGCTTCTTCTGCTCCTATGCAAGTTCTGAGTCAAAGGGCCTTTGAAGTGCAAGAGTAGCATCTCTTCAACTTTTAAATATTCTATACTCTGGCTAACGCCACGCTTTTGCCTTCTACATCCATATGATGACTGTACTCAAAGGCCCTAATTCTGCAATTGGCCCTGTGTGCAGGGCTGGATTAATGCAGGGACTTTAGTGGCTGCAGTCTAGGGCCCTGGGATAAGGGGGACCCCAGCACATCAGGGCTCAGGTAGGCTGCCTGCGTGCTGTGGCCCCACACCACTCCCAGAAGCAGATGGCTGCTGGCAGGTCTCTGCGGTCCCTGGCGGGGAGTGGCATGGGGCCATAGCATGCAGGCAGCCTGCCTGAGCCCTGCTGCACTGCAGGCCGGGAGCCACCTGTAAGCGCCTCCCAGCCAGAGTCTACACCTCGCACCCCCTCCTGCACCCCAACCCCCTGCCCCAGGTCAGAATCCCCTCCTGCACCAAACTCATTCCCAGAGCCCACACCTCTTGCCCTCTCCTGCACCCCAACACTCTGCCCCAGCCTGGAGCCCCCTCCTGCACCCAAACTGCCTCCCAGAAAGACACTAATATAACAGCTCTTCTAAGGTAAGAAGTAGGCTATTTTGAATGAACTTAACTATATTCTACATGTTTTAAGACTGAAATGTAACCACAGAACAACTTTATGTTAATTAAAAGGCAAGTTTAGTATAGCATTAATAGCTTCGATGCCATAATTGTGATCATTTTGTTTCAAATTAGGAAAAATACTTATACACAGGGGCCCCACAAAATCTCATAGTCCCGAGCCTACAGGAGAATTAATCCAGCCCCGCCTGTGTGAGTGGACCCTCTAAACCCACACAAAGCTGTTGTGATAATTGGGCCTACAAATTTACTCAAAGTGTGAGCTCAACAGTAAAAAGTATGTGAAAGTTCATAAAATGTCACAATAACCCATAACAAACATTGATGGAAAAAAGTTATGAAAGGGAGACAGACTGAATTAGTCTAAACAAAAAGGCCTATGAATAGAATCATAGGACTGGAAGGGACCTCGAAAGATCATCTAGTCCAGTCCCCTGCACTCAAAGCAGGACTATTATCTAGACCATTCCTGACAGGTGTTTGTCCAACCTGCTCTTAAAAATCCCCAATGATGTAGATTCCACAACCTCCCTAGGCAATGTATTCCAGTGCTTAACCACCCTGACAGTTAGGAAGTTTTTCCTAATGTCCAACCTAAACCTCCCTTGCTGCAATTTAAGCCCATTGTTTCTTGTCCTATGCTCAGAGGTTAAGAAAAAATTTTTTTCTCCCTCCTCCTTGTGACAACCTTTTGCATACTTGAAAACTGTTATCATGTCCCCTCCCAGTCTTCTCTTTTTCAGACTAAACATAACCAGTTTTTTCAGTCTTCCTCATAGGTCATGTTTTCTAGAACTTTAATAGTTTTTGTCACTCTTCTCTGGATTCTCTCCAATTTGTCCACATCCTTCCTGAAATGTGGCACCCAGAACTGGACACAATACTCCAGTTGAGGCCTAATCAGTGCGGAGTAGAGCAGAAGAATTATTTCTCATGTTTTGCTTACAACACTCCTGCTAATACATCCCAGAATAACGTTTGCTTTTTTTGCAACAGCATTACACGGTTGACCCATATTTAGCTTGTAGTCCACTATGACCCCCCAAATCCGTTTCTACAGTACTCCTTCATAGGCAGTCATTTCCCATTTTGTATGTGTTCCTTCCTAAATGGAGTACTCTGCATTTGTCCTTATTGAATTTCATCCTATTTACTTCAGGACATTTCTCCAGTTTGTCCAGACCATTTTGGATTTTAATCCTGTCCTCCAAAGCACTTACAACCCCTTCCAGCTTGGTATCATCCACAAACTTTATAAGTGTACTCTCCATGCCATTATCTAAATCACTGACAAAGATATTGAATAGAACTGGGCTCAGAACTGATCACCCTGGGACCCCACTCGTTATGTCCTTCCAGCATGACTGTGAACCACTGATAACTACTCTCTGGGAATGGTTTTCCAACCAGTTTTGCACCCACCTTATAGTAATTCCATCTAGGTTGCATTTCCCTAGTTTGTTTATGAGAAGGTCATGCGAGACAATATCAAGAGTTTTACTAAAGTCAAGATATATCACATCTACCACTTCTCCCCTGTCCACAAGGCTGGTTACTCTGTCAAAGAAAGCTATCAGGTTGATTTGACACAGTTTGTTCTTGACAAATCCATGCTGACTGTCACTTATCACCTTATTATCTTCTAGATGTTTGCAAACTGATTACTTAATTATTTTCTTTACTATCTCTCTGGGTACAGAAGTTAAGCTGACTAGTCTGAAATTCCCCGGGTTGTCCTTATTTCCCTTTTTATAGATGGGCACTATATTTGCCCTTTTCCAGTCTTCTGGAATCTCTCATGTCTTCCATGACTGCTCAAAGATAGTCGCTAATCGCTCAGACATCTCCTCAGTCAACTCCTTGAGTATTCTAGGATGCATTTCATCAGGCCCTGGTGAATTGAAGACATCTAACTTGTTAAACATCCAATCACCACCAACCTTCTTGGTGTAAACTGAAACAAGAAAGTCATTAAGCACCTCTGCCATTTCAACATTTTCTGTTATTATTTTCCCCCTCTCATTGAGTAATGGGCCTACCTTGCCTCTGGTCTTCCTCTTGCTTCTAATGTATTTGTAGAATGTTTTCTTGTTACCCTTTATGTCTCTAGCTAGTTTGATCTTGTTTTGTTCTTTGGCCTTTCTAATTTTGTCCCTACATACTTGTGTTATTTATTTATATTCACCCTTTGTAATTTGACCTAGTTTCCACTTTTTGTAGGACTCTTCTTTGATTTTTAGATCATTAAAGATCTCCTGGGTAAGCCAGGGTGGTCTCTTCCCATACTTCCCACCTTTCCTATGCAGTGGGATAGTTTGCTCTTGTGCCCTTAATAATGTCTCTTTGAAAAACTGCCAACTGTCTTCAACTGTTTTTCCCCTTAGACTTGCTTCCCATGGGATCTTACCTACCAACTACCTGAGTTTGCTAAAGTGCCTTCTTGAAATCCATTGTCTTTATTTTGCTGTTCTCCCTCCTACCATTAGTTAGAATCATGAACTCTACCTTTTCATGATCACTTTCACCCAAGCTGCCTTCCACTTTCAAATTCTCAACCAGTTCCTCCCTATTTGTCAAAATCAAATCTTGAACAGCCTCTCCCCTAGTAGCTTTCTCCACCTTCTGAAGTAAAAATTGTCTCAACTCAAGGATGGTGTTGAAAACATGCTTTGTGAAACCAGAAGATGGAACCAGAAATTAATGAACTAAATGAACATAGAATGGGCCTAATTGGGGGACAAAAATCAGAGAATGAGCTATTCCACCCCATCAGTCCCTTTTGGGGTCCTTTAAAAAACAACCTAGCAGACTTTGGGGTGAGAGACAGAGGCTACTGGAGCAAGCTTCATCATCATGGCTGCCACCCCCACAGCATCCTGGGACCCCAGATCATCTTTTCTTTATCTTTAATAAAACATTTAAATGATTTTTAATGGGACATTTGCCTTCATACTAAGCAGGCTGATGTCTCACTATACCAAACCCTGACTCTTGTTTAACACTGTTTAGTGTTGGACAGTGACTGGGTTACGTTAACACCTTTGGACTATTTATTCCATCTAACTACCTAGCCCTGCTGAAGTCAGGGGTTCACCAGCATCAAGCTAGTTGCATGATCAGGGCCTATATCTAACCTATCACTAAAATTGCCAAGAACTAAAAAAACTGAGGTTAGCTAAAGCTCTGTTATCAATTTTACATACAATCTTTGGAAGTGTGCAATATGTGATCATCTGAGAAGTTCCTAATCATGTAAAAACTTTTAACCAAATACATACTGTAAGTTAACTCTGGTATCACAGTAAATAAAACTGCAGGTAATGTTTTGAAAAGCATCTAACTCCCACTGACTTCCAGTGGGATTTTGATACTTTTGAAAATGTTACCTTGTATCTTTTTTTGTGCTATTTAGGTGTTCAAATACAGAATCCACCCAGTGGTTAGATACATTTGTTTAAGTCAGCTATCACCTTCATCCACCTGTGCAGAAATTAATTTATATATATATCTCATCTGTGAAATAGAGCTAAACTATTGCAGCAATCCTGGCCTGTGGATAGAGTGGAATTTGCAATATCCTTGCAAACGAGGCCTGCCTATTTGATCAGCTCGTGTTGACAATTCCTTTTATAAAATTTCATGAACATTTGAGTGGGTTTGTATTCACAAGATTACTAGAAATAGCATCATGAATATTAGCACAAATACAGATTTGAATAAAAATTGGCATAGGAATTGCTCCTGTCAATTTTCAAAGTTTTCATTATATTGTTGTCCCTTCTTCTGACACCAGCATCTGCACTCTCCCAAACAATAGCTATGTCCAGGGCCTTGCAGGTTGACTTCACAATGAAATAAGTCAGCGATGCAAAGTCAGGGTACATTCTAAGTATAACTTGCTTTATTTACACACAGACATCAGCCCTGAGATGAGATGGCCTAACATCCTGTAGGGCACCTTTCTATAGTCCGACATCAGTGTCCAGTTCCCAGAAAGCAAATACTTCCTTGAGAATTTTCTGTAATCAAAGCCAAAGGCAGAAAGCAAACTCTAGCTACTTGCATGGCTAAATGAGCTCTACACAAAGCCTTGCAACAACACAGCATGTTGCCCCAAGTCAAAACTTTTTCACGCTAAGGAAAAGAACTTGGGAAACTATTTGTAGCAGTGCCACCTGGTGACACTTGCCATAGCAATATGCGCATGCTGAATAGTTATCTATTTTTATGATTAAATGGTTAACAGAGATTTCTGGGTTATAAATCTTAGGTCACCCAATCAGGCAACAGAAGTGATAGCATGTGACTTAGGCAACCAATCACAGAGCAAGAACAGCTTAAAAAAACCCCAAGCAAATAGTCATAGCAATGATTCCATGAATAATCTTAAGATAAAATTTGTTTGCACAAACTATTCTTTGAACAATTATGAATATCAAACCAATCAGCTTATACATAATTCATGAATTAAAAAGTGTTTCATCAGAGTAATTTTCAAATAGTTCTATACACATCATGCTTCAAGTGATTCTGCAGAGGTAGAATATAACAAAGCTGTGATTGGCTTCAAAGGGCCAGATTCTTATGCACACTGAGTGTCCCTGAAATAGGTAGAACCCAATTTTATTCCGCTTGAAATCACAGGCAATGGGAGCAGTATTGCACTAATAGACCCCAGTTCAGCAATGCCCTGTATCTTTTGTAAATCATTTACCACAATGCAAAGTGAGTATAAAACACTACCAGTCTGATCTGGATATACGTTATACCCACTTTGCATAGGTGCAAATTGCTATGCAAGAAGCAGGGGACTGGAGAATTCAGCCCATAGACACCACTCTTCCTTTCTACTCATGTCCCAAAAAAGACTGATTGTCATACCTTCTTCCATTTGCTGATCTTTTTGTGAATATAAATGGGAATACTGCATAGCTAGGAACTGCCTCTGTTAGCAACCTAACTCACGATGAGGAAGCCATTAAACTATGTTATGAGGGGTCATCCAGAATTTTAACAACCAAATAAAATTAAATGTTAAAAAAGCTATTACTTGCAGATGATTCATATTAAAGTAATGCTCTTTTAATATTCTAGTTTTAAAAATATTAACAGTTCTGGATTAAATCATTACACTTCCCTCCAGAGGTCTTCCACTTTCATATCCCTTCAAATGCCAAAAAAAAAAAAAAAAAAGACCTTATAGTGATGCAGGAGAATGATTTCAAGTGTGGGCTTTTCTTTGTCTGTCTCAGCTTTTTCCTCTCTTTTGTTACAATGACTAGTTTTTCAATGTTTTTCCCTTTCGTTTCCATGGTTTTCCATCTTTGCCTCTGAGATCTCTTTTCTACCTTTTTTTAACCTTAAGCATTTTGTCTTTTATCTTTGCTCCCTCCATCCTCAGTTCTAATGTCTCCCACTAAGGTCCAAATACTGCTTTCAGTTACAGCAGTGTAAATCTAGATTCCAGTGAAGATGTTAGTTACTCTGGATTTACACTAATGTGAGACAGCTGGTTGGTTCCTTACAGCTTTCTAGGGAACTCTATTTCACCCGAGACTCATCTTGTTTCTTTGTCTTCCCTCTCACCTCACTTTTGTCAGGCTTTTCTTCAAGATGGCAAGAACAAACAACAATCTGTCAATCACAGTTGGTTTAGCTGCCTTTACTCAACTACAGTTCCTGTAGGGGGCCACTGGGTAAGAGATGATTGGAAGTAATGTCATAGGGATGGGCCAGGGCAGGGAGAGGGGAAAGATATTGTGGAAGATACATGACATCTGTAGCCTATGAAGATTCCCTCATGGGCCTAAGCCTGCCCCAAACAGTGTTTGGAGGTGCATGAGTCCACCTAATCCTGCAGGAGCTACTGAAATCTCTTTGGGGCAAGAGGAGGGGGGGAAGTCATGCTCCAAGGATTGCCTCTTTGATATTCCTAACTGACCTTCAAGATGGTTATGCTATAGTTATCTAAAAGCTTTATAAAGAGAAAGTTGTTTCCACACAGGTTGCTAGTTTAAGGACCAGAAGGTAAGGTAATGGCTACCATTAACAATAATCATTCTTCAAATTCATACTTGGGAAATGCAAATTCATTTTAAAGATCTGAACTGTACCTAAGCTACTCTTTTTTAATGACTGTGACTTACTAAGACAAATTGTCCCCACTAAGGCAAAATTTGTGTTTAGGTTGGGCTTAGTGAATGCCAGCTGACTATGTCTGTCTTATGTTTGATCACATCATCTACTATGCCCAAAGCACCCCAGAGCTGCTGGATGTTACCAGCCCTTGACCCTTGGCCTAAGAACTCTCTCTGGTACATCACCTATATTTACCCCTGCTCTGTAGAGCAGTGTCACGTCTGCTGCAAATCCCCACTGCACCAACTGGACTCCTCTACTTGCACAACTCACCTGACACCACAGAAACCGGGATCCCTCTGGGTGCAGATACACCTCTTTACGTATTGTCTTGAATGTTGTAGTAACCTGCTGCAAGTTATCCCTGCACCAGTAGATACAGCAGTCCCTAGTACAGTGAAGGGCAGTTGGAATGCATGTAGATACACATGAGCATATAGTTCTGTGGGGCACATTGCATCACCTGACATGGCACATGTATTTAATCATTCCATATGCCTGCTATAGGGCAAGTTTGGCTGAAACATACTTACAGTATACCCACAGTGGTGGAGGTAAACTAAATTAATTCCCCCTTTGAAAGGGATCCTTTAAACATACCCACAAAATGTTATTTTCATATTCAGTAACTAATGTGGCTGTTAGTCCTGTTACCTTTGCAGAGCCAACCCATCTAACATCCTGTCTACATTAGAGAAATTTGCACTGATGAAATTATAGCACTCTGTGTTCACCAGTGCACACACCTAATGGCAATGGGCTGCACTGAAGTTTAAAGTGGAGCTTATGTTGTATCTTACTCTAGTAATTTTCCAGGGGTAAACCCTACCTTACACCAGCAGCACTGTCTCAGTTAGGGATTTGCACTGGCATCACTACATTGATGTGATCAGTCAAGTGAAAATTTTCAAATATTTCCTAGTTTAAACAGGCTCTTTGAGAGAGGGAATGGAATTATTTTCTTTTATGCGCATAATCAGTGAGATAGTTCTTTTTAAACCCCAGTGGTCTGACCAGTCATTTACAGTTATGCATCCTAGTGAAGGCAATGTGATTGAAAAGCAATCAGTGAGGGCAGAATTTGGTGCACAGCAGGTTTATTACTGGTGATATGTAGGAAAAGGACCCCACTTAACTTTTTTATTTCCTGTGATACAGTTTCTGAACAGTCCCCTTTCAAACAGAATCACACTTTAAATTTGGTTTCAGAGTAGCAGCCACGTTTTCCACTGCATGCATCCGATGAAGTGAGCTGCAGCTCACGAAAGCTTATGCTCAGATCAATTTGTTAGTCTTTAAGGTGCCACAAGTACTCCTTTACTTTAAATTTGGAGTATTGCGTCCAGTTTTGAGCCCCCCACTACAGAAAGGATGTGGACAAATTGGAGAGTCCAGCGGAGGGCAACAAAAATGATTAGGGGGCTGGGGCACATGACTTATGAGGAGAGGCTGAGGGAACTGGGCTTATTTAGTCTGCAAAAGAGAAGAGTGAGGGGGGATTTGATTGCAGCCTTCAATTACCTGAAGGAGGGTTCCAAGAGGATGGAGCTAGGCTGTTCTTAGTGGTGGCAGATGACAGAACAAGAAGCAATGGTCTCAAGTTGCAGTGCGAGAGGTCTAGGTTGATATTAGGTTGATATTTTACTAGGAGGGTGGTGAAGCACTGGAATGGGTTACCTAGGGAGGTGGTGGAATCTCCATCTGTAGAGGTTTTTAAGGGCCTGCTTGACAAAGCCCTGGCTGGGATGATTTAGTTGGGGTTGGTCCTGCTTTGAGCAGGGGGTTGGACTAGGTGACCTCCTGAGGTCGCTTCCAACCCTAAGCTTCTATGATTTAAATACTCTAATCCTGTTGCCCCTTTTTGACCTGAGTGGTTAGTGAAAGTTCATTGCCTTGAGGATGTTCCATTTGTGAGAGGTAGACATTAATGATGAAGTCTGGGGTCTATTTGATACAGTCTTGTTTATAAGCCTGTGTACCAGCTTGCTTCTCCAAATGCAGGAGGAACCAAAACCAAAAGAATAGTTTCTTAGTTTACAATCCCAAGCCCCTTTAGCCAGTACCAGACCCAAAAAGTTCTCTATCTTTTTCCATAGTAATACACCTTGCTTGCATACTGCTGCTTGGCTTTCTTGCTTTCAGCCACACTCTGTTTCTGTGTTTGCACACCAGCTTGTCTTTCACACCACACCTCTACCTGGCCAGAACAAATAGTCAGTAGAACCCGCTGCCCACATGGTGCTAGTTTCTGGGCAGACTCTTAGGCCTTGTTTTTAGGTGTGGCCCCTTAACCGTGTCTTACAGCTATCTTAAATGAACAGCACTTTCTTGCATCAATTTTAACTCAACCCATAACAAAGTTTTATCCAGCTCATAATAGTACACTATTTGTCCAGGTCACATTTTTAAAAAGGATCCCGCTGTCTTTATTTGCATTACTTTGAATCTGTGTAAGAGAAATGCTATTCTTATTAATATAATCCAAAATTCCATTGTAGACCGGAAGCTTCAATAAACAGTGACACGGTAGAGAGGGCAGAGGGAGTGTGTTACAGGGTATATCCACACTGCCCACTTCTTCTGGTGGTGTGTAGTGTACACATACCCCCAGCACAGGTGTAAATAGCAGTGTAAACTGTGAGGCTTAGGCAAGTAGCATGAAGACATGCCCACCCCTTTCAGCTGTGTACCCAAGTATATGCCCTACCCAGTGTTTAATTTGTAATGAACAATGTACTTGGGCTCAGGCAGCTTCTTTACTTTCACAGCAAGCCCAGAGCTGCCGGGGCTATGAACTACCAAGCCTAGAGGTTCTGGGGATCAGCCCTGGCCCAAATTAACCCTTGCCTGCACAGCTCTCTACTTGACCAAGCCATGCCTTCCCACCTACACTGCTATGTTTATCTCTCTCCCCCTCCCCCGGCTGGAGCCTTTCCCTGCTGCAGGAAAAGACTTTGGCAGTGGGGAAAGCCTCGGACAGAGGGAGATAGTGGGGGAGGGAGGGAGAGGCTGAGCCTTTCCTTGCAGCCTTCCACTTGCCAGAACCTTTCACTGACATGTAGCTACACACTGCACTGTGGACATAACCTGCTTTTCCCTGTGGCACGTAGTTACCAGTACATGACAAGCTGCCACCAGTGACCTGCACTGTAGACATAGCCACAGGATGGTCCTTCTGTCCCTTCTTGGGCAGGCCTTAGGTCAGCCTGTCTTTGCTTGAAGTTCTGTCCCTCTGAACACAGGTGTTTTGGGGCCTATAATCTTTACAAGGTCACATGACCGCAGCCTGGAAGCAATGCCTGCTGAGGGAATGGGGTCAAGCTATGAAAAGAGTCTTTGTGGAGTTTTTGTGGTGGGTCAGAGATGAAGCTGGGAAAGGAACCTGGGAGATGGACTGTTGTAGCGCTAAAAAAGAAATAAAATGCACTTTGGTGTCAATATAGTACTTTTTGTGGGGGCAAAGAGTGGGTTAGACAGAATTGGTTGGAATGCACTTCCATTGCTCTGTCGCTTTAAGGCGTGAGCTCTGTTAACAGGTCAGCAGTCCACAGCGGTGCTGAGCAGGGTGTGGCTGCAGAAGAAGTTTGGGCTTCTTGGAAGCATTGTGTCAGGGGGTTGTGTGAACTGTTTGTTTGATTCAATAAAATGCTGATATCAGGGTCAGGAGCCAGGTTACAGACAGCAATTTAAGAGGAAATCCAAGGACAAACCAGTGTCTAGGATCTAGTGCGTGCAGAGGCTGGAGCAGAGTCAGGCAGGCAGCTTCCCATCATGGCTTCCTGGTTTAAGTACTAGTACCAGCCAATCAGTGGGCTTTAAGGAGCTGCCACTCAGGTCCTACTGGGGGTACTTCCTGCCAAATCCAGCCTGACAGGGTCCTTCCATGGGAGCCCACTCAAAGCCTCCAGTAGAGGTGGCGAGGTCAGCAGTACAGAACCTCCCAGATTCCAGTTCTTACTGCTGGCTCTTCCGGAGGCAGAGAAATTTTCAACACAATCCAAGCAAGCATGTGGATGTTAGTATACTTAGAAAAATATCAGCTGCTAAACTGAATAAGCTCATTTCAGCCTTAATTGTAGTGCAGTTACTGCCTCACTATCTTTCGCAGCCTTTCTCCCTAATCCTTCACTGCATACTCTTACAAAAGCTCCCATTTCCCCCAGGATGAGATGAGTCTTCCCTGGATTTGCGTTTGCTACCCCAAATCATCTGCTAAAACTTCTTCTCCCTCCCTCATAGCATCTAAACCAGCAGCTTCCTACCTAATGCTCTCTGAGGCATTAGGTAGGAAGCAGGGAAGGAAAGGGCTGTTGATTTTTCTGTAAGAAAAAAACGTGGCAAAGCTCCGGCTGCAGAGTAGTCATCATTTCCATCTCATCCATTGCTTACTTGACCAGATGTTGCTTCTCAGAGAAGTGATGGTGTTTCTTCCTATTTCCAGGACATGAGGTTTCACTTTGGATTGACTTGAAACAAAGAAGGGACTCGTTCCCACTCAAGTGGTTCAGCATGGCAATTAGAGAATTGCTTCCCTTCCTCCAGCACATGGCTAGTTGAACACATTTATGGAATGACGCAAGCCTTGGTATGCTCACTTACACATACTGCACATTAATTCAGTGATGGTTGTGAATAGACTACGAAACATTTATTTCAGAGCCTGCATCAATGCAAATATTTTTGGCCCAGGGGAAACATTTCCTTTAGAAACACTTCCCTCTCATCTCAACCCCTCACAGCTGGCACAGGATAATGAGCTAGAGTATTTAAGAAGCAGAGGTTAGGACACTGCATAGCCTATTGTCTTCACCAGATGTGTATACGCATAGCTCCTAGACACATGAAGAGGAGTCACTGGCCTGATATTTAGAGCTGCTCTTCACTTCTGAAATTCAGGCCAGATGTGTGACAGATACAGAACAGAGTGATATTTATGTTTGGGGTTGTTTTTTTGGTTTTGGTTGTTTTTGTTTTGTTTTGTTTTTTGAGGGGAGATGGAGATTCACACAAAGCAGCAGAGTTTGTATCTGAAATATACTGTAGATTAATTTGAGTAAAGTACAAATTCAGTTTCCTCATTTTCCTTTCAGCCCCTCAAAAATAGCATGCTGATAGATATTTTAGATTAGTAATACTGTGTCCATCAGTTTTTCTGGTTTAGAAAAAGTGAGCCAAATAACCAAAGCCAAAAACCCAGTTTCCAACCTGATTGGAACAACCAACCATTGTTATAAACAGTCAGAAAAAGAAACTTCCCGCTATCATTTTATGCGGAGCAATAGTGGCACCCAGTTGCCACTTAAATTAATCCTCAGTGACTATATTCCATCGGTATAATTATATATAGATAGGAGAAACACTTTGTGTACTTTTCTATAAAGGTTTTATTGTATCAAGTTTGAGAAAGCTACATTAGACCCAGGGTAGACTGAGTTACACAAATGATTCCAAGTAAGTGCACAGAAAACCAGTAAACCACACCACCATATATTTTATATGTGCCAAAAGTGCTGCAGAGAAGCTATTTTAGCAATGTTTTAGAGAGTTTTAAATGTTTTTATGGGGGCTATTTTTTTCTAACCCTTCACCTATAGTAGTGCTCTTTTTTTTTTTTTGCTCTAGACACATTGTCACACACAAACCAGACAGACCTCCACAGTATGTGTCTTCCATCTAAAGTAAAGATGGAAACAAAGTGAGTATTTTTAACTTCTTGTACTTCCCAAGTTCAACCAGCAGGAAGATGGTAGGTGGATGTGTTATGGCTATAGATATAACACACAAACAACTAAGTTAAAAGAATATTAAGATTGCAAAGTCAAGCACTCACATAAAAACCCAATTAAATGCCAGAATTAAGGTTGCCTGTGAAATCTTAATTGGGACTCTTGTGGGTATCCATTATGCTACAGTCTTTAATGACAAAAAGAAAAGGAGGACTTGTGGCACCTTAGAGACTAACAAATTTATTTGAGCTTAAGCTTTCGTGAGCTACAGCTCACTTCATCGGATGCATTCTTTAATGACAGAATCACAGACTATGTTTTCTACAGGACTCCTGCCTCATATAGTGCACCGAGTGGACCATACTCACCTTATGACCAGATATTCAATATTTTGTATTTTCCTCATTGTTTAATATGTAACCCCAGGTTTTATGTACTGCATACTATCAAAACTGTGCTCTGAAGACAGCATTATTGATTTCCTCAGGTGTTTTCCTAAGGCACTCATCACTACAGTATCTGAGTGCTTCACAAATAATAATTTAGTCTCACTGCTATGACACCAGGGAGCATTACTTCCATTTTACATATGGGGAACAGAAGCACCAAGATTAAGGTCAAAAGTATCTATTAATTTGGGAGCCAAAGTAGAGATGCCTAGGACCTAATTTTTCAGAGTATTTTGCATTATATACCACTTGGTATGTTCAAAGCCCAGTGCCCACTGAATTCAGCTGCAGCTGCAAGTGCTTAGCAGTTCTGAAAAATCAGGCCCAAGAATCTGAAGTCCGGGACCCTGAAAATGAGGACTACCCAATTAGTGACCACCTCTACAAAGACTGCTTTAAGCAATTTGCCCAGCATCACAGGAACTCTGTGGCAGAAAGAAACCAGAGATTCAAATGTGAAAGAAAGCAGAAATTAAAATGAAGTAAAAGTCTTCAATGAATCACACTGAACCGCAGTGTATGGATAGAAATTCCATGCTTGAACAATAAAAACATAGCAGTAGAAATATACTACTGGCCACCTAACCAGGATAGTGATGGTATTGTAAAAGTCTCAGGGAGATTAGAGAGGTTACAAAGGCAGAAACCCCAATTGTAACAGGGGATTTCAACTATCCTCATGTTGACTGGATATACCTCAACCCAGGAAGGGCTGCAGAGATGAAATTTCTAAACACCATAAATGGCCTCTTGCTGGAGCAACATGTCCTGGAACCCACAAGGGGAGCACATGATCTTGTTCAGGAGGTGAATATAGTTGAACCACTCAGTAATACATAAAATTATATGTATATATATTATATTATATAATATATATATTAAAAAAAGAGGCGGTTGGGGCAAAAAGGAATCATTTAGAAATTGGAAGTCAAATCCGACTGAGGAAAAATTGAAAAAGGGAGCATAAACTCTGGCATGTCAAATGTAAAAGTATAAGGCAGGTCAAGGAAGAATTTGAAGAGCAACTTGCTAAGGACACAAAAACTAACGGTAAAAAAAAATTTAAGTGCATCAGAAACAGGAAGCCAGCCAAACAATCAGTGGGGCCACTGGATGATTGAGGTGCTAAAGGAGCACTCAAGGAAGACAAGGCTGTTGTGGAGAAGGTAAATTAATTCTTTGCATCGGTCTTCACTGTAGATTATATGGGGAAGAGCCCCACACCTGAGCTATTCTTTTTAGGTGACAAATCTGAGGAACTGTCCCAGATTGAGGGGTCAATGGAGGAAATTTTGGGCCAATAATCCCACAAGAACCAACCCCCCCCCCAACCCTCCCTCCCCATGAATAAAAATAATAAGTCACTGGGACCAGATGTTATTTACCCAGGAGTTCTGAAGGAACTCAAATATGAAATTGCAGAACTATTAACTGTGGTATATAACCTATTGCTTAAATCAGCCTCTGTACCAGATGACTGGAGGATAAATAATGTAATGCCTATGTTTCAAAATGGCTCCAGAAGTGTTCCTGACTATTATAGGCTGTAAGCCTAATTTCAGTATCAGGCAAATTGGTTGAAACTATAGTAAAGAAAAATGTTTAAACTTTTTGCTCTAAAGCATGGGGGCACTAGAACTTTTCAAAGGTGACATCACCAAAATCCTTTAACATGGACAAAGTAACATTTTCCTTTAGCTTCATTCTCTGAAAATGACTGACCAGTTTTGGCTGAAATTCTCAACCCAACCCACCAATCAAACCATTCAGCCTGAGGCAGATACCTAGCATGGAAAGTTTCAGTCCAAAACAAAGTTAAAAGCAAATTAAAATAAAGTCTCACAATGAGAAACCTTAATAGGTAACACTACGAGTTCCACTTGCAATCCCTTGACATACTGCATCAGTGAATCACATTGCATTCTTCTTCACTGCTGTCAAACATACCAGTCACAGTTCTACTTTCTGTTGAAATCGATGAAACATCTACACAAAATGGCAACGCTGGTGGTTGTTGGTTGGGGTGAAGCAGTTAAATGACAATTAAATCTCACTCCTGAATTAGCAATTAGGCCTCTCAGGACCTGATTCTCCTTGACACTAAGGCTTCTTTAGAGTGAGGACACTGCTGTAAACATTAATCAGCCCCTTAAGACATCTCAGGAGACGCACCAAGGCTGGGCAGTTTACGATAGTGAACACCTGGTGCTCTAGCCAATAATGATGATACTGTAAAGGCTCTGAAGGGATCTTCTTATGCTGCCTAAAAGGAAGGAACAACAAGACTGTAGAGGTTAGCTGTGTGAAAGGAAGTAAGAGCTGTGGATATTGTGAATGAAGCCACTGTGAAGCTTTATTACTTCTGGTGAACAAACAAACACACACTGCTATATGGGACTCAGTGTTGTTACAGAATGGAATGTTATTTCCATTCCGCTCTTGGCCCATCTATAACAGCTATCCTTAATAAAGCTTTCCAACAGAATACCAAAACCAAACAGAAGCAGATCATTGTATGCTTGGCTACTTCACTTACAATGGTTATTCAGAGGTGCACATGGAAACATTCCTATGACAGTGCTGAGTTCCATGCCAGGCCATATTGTGAATGCTGGAGGGCTGCTGCACATGGCCAGTTGGTCACACTTGACACGAGTAGGTCTTCTGCTTTTTGCCCTAAGCTTGAAGATATATTTGACATATTAGTTTTGGTTTGTTCTTCTGTAGTTGGTTTTTAGTTTGCTTATGCAAGTGTCTATTCTTTTGTGAGCTCTGCCTATAGTTAAAACACCACTGGGATTGCTGTAGTTCTGAATGTTAGCATTAAGTACCCATTTATGAACGTAATTTAGCCCAACTTTGCCATTCCAGATTTATGTGTGGGTGCAACATAGATTCCTCTATTGAAAATGTATATTTCAATGTCCATTGTTTTCCAGAGGGTGGGTATTGTATATTGGTAGGCCATTGTATTGTAAAGACAGGCCATAGCAGACTCCATTTAGGCAGTCTGTGACGGATTGAACAATTATTCTGGACCAGAAATGGGCCCCAAACCCGCATCCCAGATCTCAAATCCCTGCTATGAGCTTTTGTAAAAGTTTACAGCTTGGGCCAATCTCTTTCCTGAGTTTTACTATGCATACTCATTGCTTTAATAAGCTTCACCACTGAATGAACTAGATGATTTTTAGCACACTTAACCCCTACATTAAATAGATACAACATCATTTCAGATGATGAAAGACATTGATTTATCATCATCTTGCAGATACATAATTTAACTATTCTTAGGAGTGCTTAGGTAAAATATAATTACTCAAAATAGTTATTTGGTCAAGACACCAGAGTTAACACTAATTCTTACAAAATGTCCCATAAGATCTAGAAAAATCACACATGGTCAGGAACTCAGTTATACATTTTGGCCAGTACACAGCAACTGTCAGCATTCAAATACCCTTTAACGCCATGCTAGTATTCTAGTTCGGGGGAAGTTCCCCCTAGTGAATGACTAACACCATCTCACAATGGATACATGCTTTTTTTGGAAGTCTCCCATCCATGTAGTGAATACACTCAAAAACAGGGGCGGCCCATCCATATAGGTGAACTAGGCGGTCGCCTAGGGTGCCAAGTGAAATGGGGCGCCAAATTCAAGGAAAAAAATCAAAATGAAAAAAAAATGAAAAAGATGAAGAAAAAAATACAAATAAAATAACAAAGATGTCATTATTTCAATTCCCGTGCACGTATGGAGGGATTATGAATTATAATTAATTTCTTTACATTTGTGAGAATTTATTAATATGTCAAATCTTTTATTTACTGCAAAATAAACAATATTTTAGCAAAAAAAATTTCCAATTTGCAACATAGGATCAAGATGGCCCACTCCACAATATTGATAAGCAATAACTCAGCCACAATGAAATACATCCACCAGCAGCAAGAGCTGCAATGCTAATGACACTCTAACTTGAATATACATCAAGGTCGCACAGCCGGAAATTCATGTAAAGCGGAGAGTCGGCATTGACTTATGAAAATTCAAAAGACATTGATGGTACAGATTTGTGTAGTGAGCTTCAGGCTTTTTCAAGACAACTTAAGAAACATTCCACTCCTGAAGAAGTACTAAAGTTTGTTTGTGAAAATAAACTCACAGACAGTTTTCCAAACATTTTTATAGATCTACGAGTTCTTTTAACTTTGCCAGTTTCCGTGGCTAGTGGGGAACGTAGCTTCTCAAAGTTAAAATTGATAAAAACATATCTGTGTTCAACAATGGTGCAAGAGAGACTTGTTGGACTTGCCACAATGTCAATAGAGCATGAACTAGCTGGAAAACTCGATCTAAAAGAACGAGTGACTGAATTTTCAAAACTTAAAGCAAGAAAAGTCATGTTTAAGAGCACAGAGTGTTTTTTATTTGGAGTGTTTTGTAAATACAGGTTAAAGTTCATTGAAGAGTTTTCTTATTTCTTTCTATATTGGATGTGGTGGTAATAGCAGTTAAAGCTGGATAGCGTAATGGATTCTTTGGATTTGTAATAATAAAAATTATAATTAACGTTTTTAATGCATTTTTATTTGAAATTGGACTGCAATATCATCTAGCTGTCATGTACAAATCTATTCTGAAAATTTTGTGTCTCTATTTTTATCTCATCTCAGAAACATTGGTTGGATAGATGGATGGATGCACAAACTGAATAATTAAGTTTCTGTTTAAAAAGAATGCTTAAAAACATTAGAAGGAAAAAAGGGGTAAAATGTTTCCCAGTTTACCAAAAACCTCAGCCTAGATCTGCCCTTGGCATTTGGGGGCACCGATTGCATGGTTTGCCTAGGGCACCAGTTGCTGGCAGCTACTCTACGGCCACCCCTGCCCAAACCTGCTTAGTTTGCAAGCATGACAGGACTACAAAACGGGTAATGTTACAGGGATGTCTTTCAAAAACAAAAATGACTTTCAGATTGCCCGTCAAAATGATCTACACTAATACCGTTAGAGAAGATGATTTAACTAAACTTTGACTAAAGAGTGAAAAGCAAATTCAGATCCTTTATCCAGATACCTGTGACATGAGAGCTAGGGCCTGGACTGACTTCCCAGCTCTTAACCAGTTCCAAAAAGAAGGTTGATCAGAGACTCGATCCCCTGAGCTCTATGTAGTCTCACCTGACAGATCTGCTCTCTAGGGGGGAAAAAATGCAGATTTTCTCCCAGGGAAATTCTTCACAAATGCTTCATTATGTTGCCATCGTTTTTTTGGTTTCCATGTAGAGCGGCTGCCATGGGGCCTCTCTTTTAAAGCATGTGTCAGTTTAACATTTTGTAACATGTGGGACCCTTTCTTTATTACTGCAAACAAAATATTTGCATAGTGAATAGAGCAGTAGCTCTGCTGTTTGAAGTCATTTGAGTGGTGTTGAGTAACTTGGCTACAAATAAGATTGTGCTATGGCATTAATTAAATATTTGTTTCCAGCCTGGGTGTTTATTGGCATTTGGAAAGTGTTTATAACTTTGTACAATCACCACTAATTATTGCTAAAATATGCTCTGGGTATTGTGAAAACAATCACACTTCCTTTACTAGACAGCCATATGAATGTTTCTTATGTACATATATGTACAAACACACACACCAGTTACTAATGCACAAATTTTGGCGCCTGGACAACACAGAACTATTACCAAAGGACACATTCAACCTAAATAAAACACTTAGATTTGGCTAAAATCTCCTATGTTATGCCAAGAAGCAAGAAGAGTTTTAGGACCACCTGCATGCCGATGGCTGTGGGCAGCAGGGGACTATCAGGGCAGGTGTTGCTTACCTTCTTGAGTCAGCACCCAGTGAGAGCTTCATCTGCAGCTGCAGAATGGTTTTGAGCACACGGTGCCCTCTGCATGTCAACTGTGCCTACTCACCTTCAGATTTCATTATGAGAGGGTGGTCCATTAAAGTGTTCATTTTCTTGTCTGAGAAGAGGCCTTCAAAGAAATGCACAGCACAGAGGGGTTCTGGCCATCCCTTGGCCATCTTGGTTTGTTTAGGGACCCATGAAACCACAGTTATTGGAACGGGGTGGAAATGAAGGAAGGATGAGAACACCACTACTTCCCCATCCAGGAGTGTTTGTTCCCCCCTTAATCTTTAGTTCCTACTTAATTCAAAGAACTGTTCCTCTTGCTTTTCAGTTGGTGTAGGACTCCACAATTTCAGCCTTCCTGAGCAAGAAGTAAGCAGTTTTAATTATTTTCCCTATTTTAAGGGTTACCTGTGTAATGGAGTGGTGGATGGTTGTAGTGTAAGGGCTGTCATCTTGGCTGTCACCGGGGATTGAACTAGGGACCTCGAGAGATTAAAAACAAGAGTTATCTACAACTTCAACTAGAGAAGCTCGTCAACTCAAAGCTGTAAACAGACTCATCAGGTAGAAAAGGGGACACAGCACACCTTGACCAATGGGTTACAATTGTAGCTCAGCTAACATTCAGAAGCGAGACTATTGTCTCTATACGATATGGGGGGGGGGGGGGGGAATCAGGCAATAAAATCAGATTTTCCTAACAAATTACAAAACAAGTAACTTATTTTCTTGTGGTAGATAGAAAGAGAAAAAGGTCTTCACTGTTTCTTATTCCTATTCACATCTGTTTTCTTGACTCTTCCAGAAGAAGGATCCATGTGGGACTGCTGTCTCAGTCTGTGTGGAGTACGTGTTTCATTAGTAGAGTCCTAGGCATCAAGAGTAATGTGGGAAGGGGTCTGCACTTTCTGTGGCAAGCCTTTAGTGACAGCAATGCTAGAGGAAAACTTCAAAAAATTAGTATATGGGCCAGGAGACAAACTTGTTTCCCCCACTGGAATAAAGAGTCAGATCATATGGAGCTATTTTAGAATACTTAATTAAATATCAGATATTTTAACTGGTTCTTTGTTAGGAGTTACTGCATTGTGCTCAAAATTCACCAGAACAAAGCATTTTCCATATTAGACTTTCAATGCGTAATAGGAAGAATATACTCTGAGCTTGTTAGTGGTGTTTGGATAATAGTGCTCAATTTAACATTTTCACCTAGAACTTCCACTTGTTACCGAGTGGTCATCTTCTCATCTCCTAGACTTTTCCTTCCTGGATACTACCAATGGCTAATGCAGCTTAGCTTTCAGTCTCTTTTGGCTGCCATTCAGCTTTCTATTCTTATTACTAGGCTATCTTCCTTAGTGTTCCAGTCCTTATCTCCACTTCCATTGCACTCCTGGCTGACATACATCTTTTTCTGCCCTTTGTCCATCTGCTCCTACCACATGCTCCCAACCTTCTTTCTCTCCTCCAGATGCCTCTTTATGTGTATCAAGCTGTCCTGCAGTGGCTCAAGAGCGTGAGTATCAAACTCAAGGCAGACTGTTAAGAAGCAAGGCACAACCCCCTCACAGCCCCCTGCTGTCCACAGACAAGGCAGGCGAGGTAAAGCTATAACTTGCAGCCAGAAAAAGTATGATATTAACCTGCTTAGACAAGGTCAAAATATCATTACCTATTAAAACATCAGCAGGCAGTAGATTCCTACGCCCAAAATATCTCTTTTAAAATCCTCAAATTTGAGATAGACCTCAGCGAATGGTACAGTTACAGGGAAGTTGGCCAAAGCTAATATATTTAAACCAGGAAGAGTGTCATCCTATCTTACTAAATTCTCCTTGACCAAATGACTTGGAACATTGTGAGGACTGGAGGGAGACAATCAATACTATTTACCTTAGCATGTTTAATAAATTCCTCACTACCCTCCCAAGGTTCAGTCCTAACATTTTCTTCTATGATTTTCTCTTGCTCTATCGCTGCCTCTGGAGTAATGGCATTCACTGTGACAGGAGGGGTGTGACAGGAGGGGTGTGGCTCCTGGGGTCACCTTATATTTTGGACAATTTGCCATCACTGCAGGTCTCCAGGACATATAAAACCAGACTGCCTTCCTTTAGGGTAGGGGGCTTTAAACACTGATTTAAAAACCCCCAGGAAAGCTGAAGTTGGGGTTAGGTTTATTTTCAATCCCCCATGGGGATTTCTCTTTCCCGGGGATTTGTGCCCCATATGGGACCTTGATTCAACATACTCACCCGCAATTTCTGCAGCCTCTAAAATGGGAAGGTTTTTTGTCACAGTTGACTGCCTTTACCTCATCTGTAATTATCCATAGCAATTGCTCCTGGTCTTCCATAATCACCTTCAGCCCCCACTACCATTCTCGCATAAAATTACACATTTTATGCTCATATTTAACATGGCTGACATTGCTAGATTCTGAAATTTCTACACTTCAGTGGATAGGTCTCAGGGATCTTGGCATCCTCCTCCTTCACGTCATTAAAAACTTGCCTGGCTTTCCTAGTTAATCTGGTTAAGAGGATAGGCATCTGTTTATCTGCTGAGATATCATGCATCCCACATAGTCTCTCTCATCCACCCTTGAAATCCTCTATACAGTCAGTTTCTTTATAAACAGGGCAGACCTTCTCCCAATCCCTTGTGTTGTGTGTGGGTGTACTCCCTGGCTGGGGAAGCCCCTTTTGCTGCTCTAGAACATTACAGCTCAGGTTATGAGCTTCCATCTGCCTCCTGTGCTCCCTCTCCTCAGCTTCTTCATTATCTTTGACTGCTGCTATTTGCCATGGATCTTTGGTGGGCTCTCTTCTTAGCTGCCTCAGCTGCTTCAGTCTCCCTCATCCACAATTCCACCACCAGACTTCTTTCTGGACTCTCAGGTGCTGCAATCAGGGCAGATCCACTAGGGTGTCCTCCTCTGCAGTGCCTGGGGCAGGAGAGGCCTTAAAATCCACCACCTCTTCTTGCTCTGGAACGTGGTTTAAAAAAAAACACAACACACTTACAACCAACATTCTCAGTTCCTGAACTGAGACTTTTTATTGGAGAGGGGACTCACCTAACATAACTATTCAAGTTCTTTTCTCACAAGGCCATCATTTGACTGTGGTTCAATCATTATGAATATTCTTTAGCCTTTAAAATGCTCAATATTAAGCTTAAACTTTTAACAGGGTTGGCGTTATGATCTATACGTTTAATTGATCTGTTGTATGTGAATTCTGACAAGACCACACCAGTGTTGAGCTGTCAAGCAGTGGCTCCAGGGCATGAGTACCAACCTCAGGGCAGATTATTAAGAAGCAGGGCACAAACCACAGATTGGTTACAAGTTCTATATTTAGGTTTCACCAAGCAAGTATAAACTCCTCAGGCACTATAACTGTCTTAACATGAAGTGGCAAACAGTCCTCTTGGGTAGTCTGATTGGACTTGCCAACCAAGCAAGGTTACCTGTTAGCTAGATGGTCTCTTACACCAAGTATCTCAGTAATATTCAGGTTCCTCCTAGTCCCAGAGGGATGCTCAATTACACTTTAGGTCTCACACAAAAGACAATGCTTGTAGCTAAGCCTATAATAAACTATCTAAAGATTATATAGGAAAAGGAAACAAGTTATTTGCCAGGTTAAAGCATATTACACACAAATGGGTTCCAATCTTATGTTTCAAAAAGTAATAGAGTTTGCTATTATAGAAGCTTCTATACATCCTTTTGGGCTAACCAGGCTAAGCACTGGGGATCTTTTGCTTATGCCTAGTAATCCTTGCCCCCAAGCATCCAAGTAAAATAAAGGTACAGTTCCTTCTTGCCATGGGATTTTATACCCTTCCCCACTTCTGCTTTGAGCTGCAATTTTGGCCAATGGGAGGCATTCACTTTCAAGACTCATCTTTATGAGCTGCCAGGGAAGCGGGGAGAGGAAAACAAACAACAAAGTATTTTGTCCTCTTTGATGTTCCACTCTAGTCTTGAGTCAAAGGGCCTTCCTTGTCAGGCAGGACATACTAGTCTCCAATGGAAGATGTTATTTCAAACTCATTGTCTCTCTCCTGTCTGCTGACTTACAGTTACAAAGGCTTACAAGGCCATCCTCAAATATTACCCTACAATATGGGATACAGACATTAATAATGAGATTAATGCATGTGACAATTCACAAGCATTCAATAAAGTCTAAACACTAAACATGTTCTTATCATTCTAATACCTATTTTAAGAAAACATGCAGGTGTGCCAGACTGAGTTCAGCTATGTATTTGACAGTGTTCAATTGAGATTTGGGGCCCTTGGTATGAGTTGGCTCCTGGTCTGCCAGCATCACAATTTGTTCTTAGGACATCTGGAAAATTCAGGCCTGCAATTTTTGGTTTCTAGAACAGAGTTTCCTATTCCTACAGTTTTGACTTATGTCAAAAAACTTCTAATTCTGACACTTTTGGTGTTCATCATTTTGTTGCTCCTTATGCAGTGTTCTGTTAAAACAAAAAATGCTTGCCTGCTCTATTACTTCCTTCTCTTCTTTCTGAACCACTATGTGGACAGCCCATTGAAATGTGATTGGATGGGTGAAGAACAAGTATACTGCTAAAGCAGAAGTCTAGTGATTTTAGAATGACAGATATTTTCTTCAGGGTGGCATAAAGTTGGGGCAAGCCATAAAATTAAGTTATTTACATTATGGCTGCTTTTCTGAAGACATCATTTTGCAGGGTTCTCACTATCTAGCCTCTATTTCAGTCACCTGTTGGGTCATTCTGTGTGATCAAAAGGACTTTAGTTTTATGTCTCACCCAGAAGTTAGTATCCCCAGCAGTATGCCTATCAACATGTTGGGTATTACATTTAATGCTGACTCAGAGGGAAGATCTTCACTACAACTTCACTATCACATCCTGCAGCAGGTAAGTTAACATTGACAGGGGATACAGAAAGTATAAAAGGTTTTATCGAAGTATTGCCCCCATCTATGCCTGCTTATTTAATCAGCTATAATAAGGGTTTGTTATCACAGTCTGTGTAAATAGGATCATCCATTTCCATAGTAGTCCTAGACTAGAAAACACCAGATCAGGGCATTCTGAAATGACTGGAGCAGCTATTAAGGAACTGGAACCCATTTGCAAGCAAACTGTGGAGAAAGACTGAAGAAATACTCTAATGTAGCAAAGGTGGGGGCAACTGGTGTAGCAGACCAGACTGCTAAGAGATGAGTGGGTGGCCAGTGCTAGTATGGGCTAGGAGAACATTAAGGTAATACAGTATGAGACACATTGCTTAAATAATCAGTTACACATTTCTAACGAAGTTATTGAATTGCAGGTTGCTTAGCTGTAATGGAGACTCAAGAGTTCTTATAAACATACCTTCTACTGATTAAAAAAGAGATTTTAAAGAGATTACAGAAAGTAAAATGAGGACAATTTTGATAGTATTTACAAAATTTAAATGAATGAATTTAATATTTTTTCAGAAGAAGGATGGATAGTCTGGGAGGTAGGGCACTGGACTTAGACTCAGTAGAGTTGGAGTCAATTCCTGGCTCAGCCACAGACCTCCTGTTTGACCAGGCAAGTCACTCAGAGTACATCTACACAGGATTAAAAGACCCATGGCACAACTGTGGCTAAAAATCACTGGGTAGCTGTTCAGGCTGAAGCCTAAGCTCTGGAGATTCCCCCCCTTGCAAGGTCCCAGAGCTTGGGTTCCAGCTTGAGCCCAAATGTCTACACTGTGATTTTTCAGCCCTGGAGCCTGAGCCAGAGTCACTTGACCGAGGCCAGCCATAGGGTTTTTTATCCTTGTGTACACATACCTTTACTCTCCCCACTCAATTCTCCATGTGTAAAATGAGGATAGCAATTTCCTACTTCATGTGACTGTCTGTACCCCTGTATTCACCCCTTGCACACTATTATAATAACCTTTGTACAAGTATGTCTTGTGAGGTATCATTTGAAAACTCATAAATTGCTGGTCAATACTGTCCTGATAAAACGTGCTGCAACGTTGCATGTAAAGTTAAGATTTCATCGTATGGTGTTATGGAGACGTATTCAAAGTCTGGGGAGTGGCCAAACCAGTTCTTCAGAGACGAAGGGCATGCTTCTCAGCCATAGGCAAGGTCAAACGAGACATCAGCTGAGAAATGCTGATTCATTGGCAGGAAAGGGGACATTTGGGAAAAAAAATCTACATCTTAAGAAGAAATATCTTGGGGTTCCTGTCCACGCAGACTTTGTCTACTGAACCTCAGCTGGAGATGCTTCTCAAAGAAGGGAAAGAACTATAAGAAGGGAGGGCAGATGCCCCCAAATGATCCCTCCTGTTCTCTCTGCCCACTGCATCCACAACATCTGAAAAACAAAGGAAGCAGCACTAGACTGTGGGGAGGGATCCTGACTGAAAGATGTTCAGTCAGTAGGACTGCTGAAACATGTGACGAGAAAGGCTTTGCTTTGAATTCACTCTAGTTTAAGTTACGCATTAGTTGAGTTTTATTTTTATTTTTCTTGTAACCAATTCTGACTTTTATGCCTCATTATTTATATTCACTTAAAATCTATCCTTTTGTAGTTAATAAACTTGTTTTATCTAAACCACTGCATTTGGATTGAAGTATTTGGGGAAACTTCATTTGGGATAACAGGATTTGTGCGTATCATTTTCTATTAATAAAATGACAGACTTTATATGAGCTTATATTGTCCAGGAGAGAGCTGGACAGCACAAGATGTACATTTCTTGGGAAGTCTGGGACTGGGAGTTTGGTGGTGTTACTCTGTAGTGTAATTCAAGAGTGCCTAGCTACAGCACTCATACAACATAACTGGAAGTAACTTACATGCTGGAGGCTGTGTGAGAGCAGACTAGAAGTGGTATTTCTCACAGCAAAGCAGTGTAAAAGGCACCCTAGGTTAGAGAGCTAAGGGGACACAGCTGTTCATCAGTTCAGATTGTACCCTGGGTACGTCACACTTGACACGTGAATTGCAAGGCAAAATCCATCAGTAATTATGAGATGCTTGGACGCTGTAGTGATGCAGGCCATAAGAGTACACAAATAGATAGAAAGAACACCTAGAGGGATAATTGCTAAATTAAGTAGAATCTGCAAGCTCCCACTGCAACATAACCTTTCTCTTTCCCTTTCCCTAATGTATCACATGGCTTAAAACCAAAACCTGCCGCTAAGTAATTTTCTTTACAGTATTAAAGCTCTTCATTTTTATTTGCCTATCTTTTTCTAAAAATCTTTCCAGCTATGCATGTAAAAAACCCCAAAACAAATTTCTGTCCGTCCCTTTCAGAAACACGGGTTATCCAAAGAGCAAAAATGCTCAATAAAAACCTTTTCTTCTGGCTTCCAGTGAAATCAAATGATTCATAGCTGGTCAGGGAAAAGAGGAGCAAGTAACGCTACTTTCAATAGCAATTACATTGTGTTTAATGGGATTTCACACTCTCCCTATCTAAGCATCTTTATTTCCTTTTCAATATTGTTTGTTTCAACCATGGCAATTTCTCAGTGTATTTCAGTTCCTGGGAACTTGCTGTTCTTACCCCTGTTAATATCACGCGTTGCCAAAGAAATTAGTAGGACATGGTAGATAAAAACATTCAAGGATTCGAGTTTTCCAGCTCCACTAGTTACAAATGGCAGTGGGGGCAAGGGATAGTGGTGGGTCTTTTACAAATTACAGTGGAAGATACACAAGCAAGGTAATATTGACCGTGCAAAGAGGTTTTCTGAAGACACCTTTAGGCCTTTTTTATTTATTTATGAGGTTTCCTGCTTGGTGTTTGTTGTTTTTTTGTCAAAAGTAGTTAGCCTAAGCTTTAGCCTTGTACAACTTCAAGGGAATATTGTCTGATTGTCAGTTATAAAGTTTGGCAGCCTAGCGGTGGGTTACTTAGTGAATCTCTTTACCTAACAATCCTGCTCAGTTTCCAAAGGATATAACAAAAATGATACCTTAAGTACAAGAGTGTTATGATCATTAAACACTCACAAGGTATTGTGGGAATTACTGTTTGAACACACCCTAACACAAGCTGAGGCACACAGAGGTTAAGGCCAATGCTTTCAAACCTGCATTTCTAAATTGACTACAGTAGGAACTGTGGGTTATCAGTACCTCTGAAAATCAGGCCACTTTTATTTAGTTATGTAGATATGGATTTAGAGGCCTAATTTTAGTCATCTACATTTGAGAATTTTATTCTTCAGTGATTTGCCCAAGGTAACACTAATCATTAGTTGAGCCCAGAGTAGAAGCCTGAATTCCTCACTCCGTTCCCTTATTCTAAAAGGAAGACAACACTCACTTTTATTTCTCCAAGCACAAGCAGTGTTCCAGGCCCAGCAATTTGCAAGAGTCAGTCAAAACAGGCCATTTGAGGGAAATGCAAAAGGGTCTTTCTCCCAGAGATTAAGTATGCTGCTTCTGCAATACTCCCAGTTCATACCATCTGGGGATCTATGTTAGCAGTCCACAGAAGCTATTACTATTATACCCAAAGTATGTTAACACAACATTATGGCTGATGAGAGGAACAGTAGGAAATCCAGAGACAAGATTTCCACAGCAGCCTTATCCTCTTCAAAAATGTCATGCATTACAAACTGTGCACAGTTAAAATTGAAGAAAAGGATGCAAACAGTTTGTCATTTTGCCCACTTTAGTGTGAGAACACAGTAAAAGACCTTTTATTGCAATATCTATATGTCAGGAGTCATAGCAAATGTTGCTTATGCCCCAACTGAACTTTAAATAGCCTGTTTTCTGTGCTTATAGCCTCATCCTTTGTGTTGCAGTGTAGTGGGCCAGCAACCTTCAGTGTGTCACTTCATGGCCTTGGGTCACATTACAGGCAGCCTGCCTCAGTTTCGCTCTTGAAGAGTTCAAAGAAAACTTCACCCAGGCTATTTCTTGGTCAAAGATACCCCGCCTTGGGGACTGGGTTTAAAATCCATACATAAATCCACACAACACAAGTTTTCTTATCCTCCTCCCAGGTCTTCCTGATTGGAGCCTTTGCAGTCCCTTCCCCCTACTTGGTAAAGGTCTCTCCCAGGCCTCCCTTCCTAGGGCACCTCCCCTGGTCTCAGGGTCTTCCCTGCAGAAGCCTTTCCTCATTCTCTGCATACTATACTGCACTTCCCCCTTCAGTTCAGCTACCTGCTGCCCTTTATAGTGAATTACCTGATTCCACCCAGGTGTGCCTCATTTGGTAATCAAGGCTGAGCCACCCCTAACAGTAATAAGCTTCAAATATAAACTTCCTTTATGTTTATCTTTTAAAAAGAAAAAGAAGAGAAACATTCAAAACCCAGATAAATAACAAGGTGGGCAAAGCTGTGCAACTAGAAATGAAGGAAGATGCTCAGTAGGAAATGAGGGAAGGGCTGCCGTAGGATGCACATTAAAAGCAAAACAAAGAGAGAGACACTCCTTTTCTTTTCTGTGGCATTCTCCTATAGGCGTTCTGATAAAGTTCACCCTTTATTACTTTGTGATCACAAGCTTTAGCACATGGTGGTATGGCTGGTTAATGATGGTTTTTTTATACGCTGACTTTATCAAAGCCCAGAGCAATAAGATAAAAGGATCAGAAACAAATTAAAATTTGTCTTAAGCCAACAGGTGAGACAAACACATGAAGTCTTTCTGCTGTCATTGCACCTTGATCTGGGATCCCATAGGCCAAACAGCATTGAGCTGTATTTAGACTGGAGACCGTGGGCGGGTGTGTCAATACAACAGTGCCCCATTTGGCTTGATGGAGTGCTGTACAATAGCTCACTACATCTGGTGGGGCAGGCAGCCAGCCAGCTCCTCTTGCACTAGTCTCTCAGGTAGCCCATTCTGACATATGGAGGGTATTAGCCTTAGTCCTGCTGGCATGTGCAGGTTTCCCCCCCTATAGTTGTTGGGGTCAGCTCCTCCCCGTGCTCAAGGGGTTGCAAACACTACGAGTCTTTAAGGCTCCCAGGAGTCAGTAGGGAAGCCCAGCCCAGCCCCTCCTCCACTGGGTTCCAGCTCAGGGTCCTTAAATTAGGCAGGCAGAATGAAGCCTCAGCCATTCCTCCAGCAGTGCTCTAAGCTCCTTCCTTCCTTCCTACCTCCCTTGGTTTCTGCAGGCTTTTCCAGCTAGTAGGTCCAGTCATCCCTCCCCTGAGCAGCTTGCTGGCAGGAATTTCTATCTCCAGCCTGCTCACTCCTCTGGCAGCCACCCCACTATCCTGCTTCCCAGCTCTTATATTTTCCCAGCTGCTGTGAGACTGGCAATCAGTGTTGGCTGGCAGTTCTTGCCTTAACCCCTTGGGTGCCAGGCCAACCTTGGGTATATACACCCTATGACAGAAACCCAAGTACTGCATGCAGAAGTAGCATTAGTGATCCACGAGAATGCTTCCCTGGGCATCACTACTGAACGAATGCCATAACTGGGTATGCAGAAGCCTTTACTACTGGAGGTGCCTTCTTAGAGATGGTATGCCAAACACTGTCATTAAATTTTCAGTGATACTTTTCACAAAAGGAGAGATGCTAAGTATCCAGGCCAAAGTGTTATTTGGCCAATTGCACCCCTTCTATCTAAGTTACCCACTTTAAATACTGATTGGCAAGAGATTTCTTTCTGTTATAAGACCTTGAGTGGTGTTGCTGTGTGTTATTCAACATCCATTGTGTTCCACCCCACAGTTGTGGGTTAAGTGAACCCTAGTAAAAAAAAATGTTCCTTACAATCCATTTGGAAAATGCTCAGGGATCTCTCTGGATAAGAGATAGCATCCTGAATAGATATGTCATTATCAAAATGCTAACAAAATTGAAAAGGAACAGTGGCCCAGAAGGAATCTGACTGAGCCTTGAAATTGCATCTGAGATGTTTATGTGGGACTATAAAGCATTAACCATAGGGTTGGGCTTTTTGATGCATTTGTTTTAGTGTATTAATCCTGCATAGATCAGATGTAGATAGGAACAAGGATCATACAGGGTTAATTTCACAAGCTGCCAGAGAGCTAAAATACCACCTTTATTGCCCTCTTTCCTTGCTTTCATTCTGTGGTTCAGATTATGAATTTTTACATTTCAAGGCAAAACCCGTCCAGCTTTCATTTTGTCATTTAAGTTTGCAAAGTCTTTTTCTGCCTGATATATTACACAGATGGTTGAATATTCCTAAACCATAAGAATGTTTATTAAATAGTAGTGCAGAGGCAGCTACTGTTAGATTAGCCCATACCAACTCACAGTGGAACTCAGTAGCCACCTTGACCTTGGTGAGGGCATATTCCAACTCTGTCTGTTCATCTCTTTCATTTTTGAAGATGTGTTTATAATCAGTCTGAAAGCAGCAGGAAATAGACCAGTTATTCACCCATGAATTTCATCACAGACTTGGAGTTTAAAGAAACAACCTGTAGAAAAAACGTGAGCGTGAAAAGGGTGACGCTAGCAGCTTGGCTTACACAATGAAAAACAAACCCAAGGTAATTTCCCTGAGTAGGGTAAAACTAGACACCTCTGCGAGACTTAACTACATGGTGCATGCTCACAAGCAGCATGGAATAACAGCACCCTTTGTATAATTACTTCTTGTCCCTGCCCCATTTCATCAACCCATGTGGTTAAGCAAAATCCACTGCAGGAATGCTTTACACGAGATCATTCCAGAGCATAAAGAAGAAAAGTAACGTTGAGAAAGAGTGAAAAGTCTGCTTAAAAACAAAACAAAAAGAGTTATATAGCCACTAGAACACAGCACACAATGTACTGATGAACTGATAATATTACGTGGCTATATGCAATGTCCATTATTGATCAGCATAGCATTTGCTGTACTTTGAATATAAATTTTGTTTGCAGATGTCATCAGTTATTAATATTTCTGCCTGCTTTACAGAAATCTTCAGGGGAGAGTTTAGTAGTAACCTCTTCAATGGGTCACTGAGGCCTGGACTGTACTATTTCATGCACAGAGAGGAGGGTAGCATAATTGGACTGAAACATGGAGTATTCACAGCAATTAATTTTGCATAGCAATTAATGGGCTTACGTATGCCTTATCCCAAACTCCAAAGTTGCTAAACCAGTTAAACAATCGTCAGGATCAAATAAAATGCATGTTGAAGGTGCCCAGAAATAGGGAATGAGATTGTATCTCATTTAAGTGCAATGGAATTTTGATTGGCTGCAGGGTCTTGTCCTGCCATCTAGGGATGCTGACAAAGAATGAATATTTACGTTAGGATTGTCAACTGGTACAAAAAAACTTTAGAGAAACCAAGAGCCACATTGGCATGCAGTAGGCTCAAGCAAGAGATCCACTTCATGTGAAAAAGCCTGAACATACCAGCACAAAAACCAAAATACATGGCAGAAATTGATGGGCATCCTATGCACCTCACGGTGTGAGAGGATTAAAAAAAGAAGCAAGGAAGCCAGTCTGGGACTGTACTCTATCTTGGGTGGAAGGGAGATTTCCAGGCTCTTGAAGTAAAGGTTTTAAGGGTGGATTTAAGGGTGGATTTAAGGGTGGAGAATCCAGTCCTCTGTGCGTGAGGTAAGGACTCTATGGCTGTGTTTCTTGTTTCTGGTAAGCAGTAGCACCTGAAGAAAGAGGCCTTGGTAACAATCTTTCACAGCGTTGACACTTACTCAAGCTAATCACTATCGTTTAGTATTAATAAACTTACTTACACAATATTTAATTCTTGATTGTTTCTTTGTTATACTTTGACAGTTAATTTATAAGCCCAGTTTCATGTTGCTCAGAACTCATGTTCAAGCTTCCTGCATCCTACCTCCGTATCTTACACAGCACAGCAATACCAGTTCCACTGCAGCAGGGGATTTTCATGTCCATGGACTGGGGACAGCATTTGTAGAGCCATGCACGGATACAAAATTTGTATCCACATCCAATCCATGATCTGCAAACATGGTCCATGGATATCTGAGGATATGAAGTGGATATCTGCAGATATGCAGGGCCCTAAGCATTTGCTCCTGTAACAATAATATTCTGTAGCTGGGTATTGATCCTTTGGCACATGTGAGTGTCCTGGGCCTTGTTTCAAAGCTCTGACCTGCAGCAGAGTTGGGTGGCCAAAGATTATGTGACAGAAGCCCTTTGGCAGTGCTTTCTATTATATGGAGCTTGTTCAGACAGAGAGGAGACCTAGAGTCAGGGAAAGAAGCTGGAAGTGAATCCTCCAAGTGAAAGTTTGGTGTAGGATTCCTGCAGGGGGAAAGAGAAGCAGCCCCAGCTTGTAAAACCTGTAGGAAAGAGGTGATTTTTAGAAGGAACTGAAGAGCCTCCAGACAAAGTCTGGAAGATTTTTGTTTCAGTTGACATTATCTGTTATGTTTTGTTAACAAACCAAATCCCAAGAAGGGAATGTTATTTAAACCATGTGAGTCTATGTGCATTTATTGAAAAGACCAAGAATGGAGAACTGAGTTTATTTAGTCCTGTGGTAGTAATATGGACATTTCAGAAGGGTTCTCATTTCTTTTTGTGAGCATCAGCTGGTTTCTCAGGCCAGCACTTAAAAAAACAGATTTAATCAAACAATGGCTTAAAATCTTTTTCTGTCCAAACAATGAGCATGCTAGGACTCCTGCTGCACAGCCTGTCTGATTAGTAACACAATCTCCTCCTAGTTCTTTGGCTTTTTTTCAGCTGTGTGTATCATTCCCTGAGGTTTAGTGTATTTCCAGTTAGAATCATGTAGAGAAGATGCATGAGGCTTGATAGGAGTCTATAGGGCTGATCCTAACCCTGAGGAGAAGAAGATCATCTTTAAAGGGCTGATCCAAAGCTTGTTAGAATAAATGGAATGACTCCCCTAGACTTCAGTGGGTTTTGGATCAAGCTTTAAGAAAGAATTGTTGCCACAAAATGTGCTTGTTAGTGAATAGTTAAAGAGGGACACTGTGACAGATTGCCCCTCTTAGGACGTCACCTGATGTGCTGAGATACTGCTGAGCCTGCCTGTTATGCCAGCCTGGGCACCCTTTTTACCTGTCTTAAGCCTCCTCCAGCACACACAGGCAGGGCCACACCCAATGCAGAATGACACAGACACTGAGAACAGTTCTGGGAAGGCTCAGCTTAAGGTACTTGCCCCAGCACTCAGGTATCCACCTCCCTTGGAGTGCAGACCTAATGATATATTATGAAATCCACCTCCACCCTCAATGTGGAGGAAGGTATGCACAACTTCTTACCCAGATGTCTAGTGGGTGTCTTCCCAATACACACCCAGTTGTAATTGTTATGTAGTCCATATTCCTAACTTTAGGTATGATACTTGCATACAAATTGGATAATCACATTCAGTAAATCATAACCTTTCCAATGATTCCTTACAAGACCCATCTTGCACAAAGAATATCTCGGTTATGTCATATCCATGTTATAAGCATATGTCCTTAAAGCATATGGAGTGTAACATCACAGACACCACATATCTAACCAGAAATGAAAACTTTTAAAAACTAAAGGACTCTCTTTATTTAGAAGCCATGACACTGCTCAACACTGGAACAGAAGCAGTGTTTCAGAGGGCTTTTAAATACTTTTTAATGTTAATACTGGGGCTTAAATTCTCAAAAGTATTTCCCTGAGCCCCCCACGCCCTTCTCCCTCCCTCCAACATGCTATGAAAACTGCAGGGGGTTGAAAATATTTACCGGAACTCAGCTCCAGACAACTCTGGCTGAATTTAAGCCCTGATATTAGTATTAGGCAGTAAAGTTTCACAGTCCTCGATGTAAATTCTCTGCTAATGTAACTTCACTGATTTCAGAGAATTTAGTCCCTTTAATTTTACTTTTTGAAATATTAGATCAAGTAGTAATTACTTGCAATAGACTTTATTGTACAAATCTTAAAATAAGACTTCTATAGTAACAAATTATATTTGGAATGCAAAAAAACTGTGCTAGACCTTGGCGGGATGTTTATAGTTACTCATCTGATACACTGCAGCTCAATTTGGCTTTCCCAATTTCAGCTGGGTCTCAAAGAAAGTAAATGGGAAGGGACTACACAACATCCATTTTTTTGTTTCTGCCCCTCTCACATTTCATGCCACATCCGTCCCAGAGTTCCTGGAAGAGATTCAGGTACTATAAGTTCTTATAATAAAGTAAGTGATTTGGAAATTCAGGCATTGCTATTTGAAGGCTGGCAATCAAGGATGAAGTAACAGAACAATAGACTGGCCTGGGAAATCCAGATTATTTTATTAGGGGGAAAATATTCTTTGTGACCATGAGAAGGAAAACCAAAAGAGTACTTTGAAGATCCTTCTTTCCCCCACCATCCCAAAAGTGACTTGTATACATAACAGAGTGAAGCCAATTTTTCACCTAATATTCACACAAGAAGTAGCCAACATGGGTGTTATGGACTTAAATACAACAGTTATTTGCTAGCTAACAAGTCAAATTCTTTCCCGATTTACACCCAACAGAGTGCCAATGAAAGATTTATGACATTTATGGATGGTACATGTGCTAGCACATTGGTGGGCCTCTGGAGTGCTGAGATCATGACAGCCAGAGTGATTAAACACAAACACAGGATCTCTAAGGCAGTATATATTAACATCTAGATTCTCTAGTACTGTACAGTTGCTTTGTACTGCACCATCAGTATTCTGGCCTTTCAACTGCCAAATGGGCTAATACCTACCTGAGAGATTTGATTAAATTCATGGTTGTAAAGTGCCAGGAGAACCTCAAACTGTAAATGCCATAGATGTGCCAAGAATATTTAGTATATTGAGGACCTATTAAAGTAGGTAACTAAATTATTTTACAACTACAGTATATTATACCAGCAGGCTTATCTGGGAAGTAAGTCTATTGGGCACAACCTGAGCTGGTGTAAATCAGCATAGCTCAAGAGAAGTCAAACAAGCAATGTGGATTTACACCAACTAAGATGGTGGCCTACATTTCTTTCTCAGCTAATATAATCCAGATGTCCTTTTTGCTGCGATACCTGTTACTGCATCACATTCGCATGGTACCACTGCAGTACTAAAGTTGAATCCCTCGGAGATGCTTTATGTACTTTTTGGATAACAATTCTCTCCAGAACCCATTTTTCTGTTCCCAGTTTCACGCTGCTCTCTTCCTTCCTTTACTTCTCTCTCCCAGTCATACACATCAATTTTTGAGCTTCTCACGTTACTTTTCAAAAATAGATCTGGGCCAAAAGAGGAAAAGGAAAGCAATCCCACTACGTCAAAGAGGATATCCATTTCCAGTGTTTTATTGGTGCTCTGATAGAAGAGGCTATGACTGCATCAGAAGACTAATTGAACTGAGTCAAAATAAAATTTGTCTCATGCAGGCAGTGGCCCAAGTTCAAAACGGTATTAAGCTGAGCTATTCATTAGAATAATATAATTTGAGAATATTATGCAGAATAATAATATAATAGTCACAATAAAAATCAAATGCAGCATTGGACTATACCTACGACAACTCTTCAGCCAAGGCCTGAGAAGTCCAAATACATTGCTAAAATTAAGCACATGACACCAGGTTGGCAGCTTGAAAAAAAGATGACATTGTGCCGATAATAGTAGCATCCTTTTTCAAAATGAGTGAACATGGAGAATCAAAGTTTCAAGCTACATCTGGCCAGACTTTAATCCTTCCACTGTATTCAGATGTTAATAAAATTAGTCTATTTTATTCCATTGTATCTATCCAAGGTCTCCAGTTTCTTTTGAAAAGTCTTAGTAAGATTCAGATGCTGCTAATGAACTCTGTCAATAATGTAGTTTGCTCAGGTAAGTCCCTTCACGAATCTTAGGGATCTTTTGTCATTTTCATTGCCTTACAAAGCATAAAATTGCACATGAAAAGAAATTACACACAAATTTGTTTGTATAAAGCAGTGATACCCAAGAATCTATTGGGGAGTTTTCATGCTATTCCTATAGTTCATTCTCTCATTGCTGTACATTTCCCCAATATTTTTGTAATTTTACAAAGTTCAGTGATGTATGGTTAAGTCAGAATTTTCTGTATTTTATCTTCTCTCTCTTCCAGGGCTTCCTAATATATTTATTTCTTAAGAATCCAGTACATATCGTGTACCAACAATTAACATACTTCTAATTTGTTCTTTATACATTAACAAAATATAAAGCTGTAAGACTGCTCACATTCTTGCAGTGGAATGAACACTGACTGGAATACCGGTTGCTACCTCTCTGAGCTTCATATGTTGTGTTTTGGGCAATCAAATCCACATAGCTATGCATCTGCTGGATCTTCCCCCACTTACCCCCTAAGTCTAATCATCCACCATGGTGTGTGGGATGGGGGGCACACTTCATGGTAGCTTTCCCTATAACCTTTCTTACTCAGCCCTTTTTAAATGGTGAGGAAGGCCTTGCACCAGGCATCCACACCAGGGTGTTTCCACCCTAAATACTAGGCTAGTGTGATAGAAAGTTCATTCATATTGCTTATTGTGCTTGCCCGAAGGATCATCATTGTAATAAGGTACCGTCTAGAGGTCTGCATGTGGAATAAAGTATATAATTTACAAAATCCACGTATATTTCTAGCAGGTACTTAAAGCCAACAAGACCTTGTGACAATCTGAAGTTGACAATTATACTTTTGAACACCATTGTATAATTTTGGAGTCCATTGAGTAATACGCTAGCTGGATAACAGCTTTTCAAACGCTGGTCATACCACTGGCAGCATGTACACTTGTTAAAACCAATGGTGTGGACACAGAGACTGCAGTACATTCAGAATTTTTTAGTGAACTATCTCCAGTAACCTATGGTGTACAAAGTTGATGGTTTCTGTGAAAAAGATAGCATCCTCCAGAGCTTCCCTCTCCCGCCCCAACTCCTGCTCTAACGTTAAGAACTTCATTGACGCACTGAGATTTTCAGGTACAGTAACTCCTCGCTTAACGTTGCAGTTATGTTCCTGAAAAATGCTACTTTAAGCGAAACGATGTTAAGTGAATCCAATTTCCACATAAGAAACTAATGTAAAGAGTGCCACAAGTACTCCTTTTCTTTTTGCGAATACAGACTAACACGGCTGTTACTCTGAAATGTAAAGAGTGGCTGTTAGGTTCCAGGGAATAAATATATATATATATATATATATACACACACACACACACACATACACCCACACCCACACATATACATAATATAAGTTTTAAACAAACAGTTTAATACTGTACATAGCAATGATGATTGTGAAGCTTGTTGAGGTGGTGGAGTCAGAGGGTGGGATATTTCCCAGGGGATGCCTTAATGCTAAATGATGAACTAGCTTCTTGGCTGAGCCCTCATGGGTTAATACATTGTTGTTAATGTAGCCTCACACTCTACAAGGCAGCACAAATGGAGGGAGGGGAGACAGCATGGCAGAGAGAGACAGAGATACACATCATGTGTGTGAGAGAGAGATGCGCATTGCCGCTTTAAGTACGCTGACCCCACTCTAAGTACACTCCTTTTTAAGTAGATCAGCAAGTTGAGACAGCAGCTGCTGCCAGCAAGCTCCCTCCACCCTGAGCCCTGTCATGTCCCCCTTCTGATCTGTGGAAATAGGGTACAGGAGCGGGGGGCAGGAGCGAGGGGAGGGGGACACCCTGACATTTGTCCTCCTCCCCCCACCCAGCAAGCAGGAGGCTCTGGAGAGCAGCTCCAAGGCAGAGAGCAGGAGCAGCACATGGCAGTGGGGGGAGGGACACCTGAACTGCCGGGCAATTGATAGCTTGCTGGGCTGCTACTGCACAGGGAACTTAGGGGAGCTGATAGGGGGCCTGCTGGTCCACCCTGGTTCCAAGCCCCCACCAGCTGGCTCCAACGGGCTGCTCTTCCTGCAGTGGACAAAGCAGGAAGCTGCCAAATGATGTTCTAAGGGAGCATTGTACAACTTTAAAGGAGTATGTTCGCTAACTGATCAGCAAATAACAATGAAACAATGTTAACCGGCATGACATTAAGTGAGGAGTTACTGTAATCAGTTAACCTTTACTGCTATACTAATCTCTCAAACAGAAAAAATAAGAAGGCTTTCTAATAGACAGCTAATACAGAATAAAGCTGAGCAAATAATTGGGGTTTTTTAGTTCAATTTTCATTTTGTTTAACCCAAAATGATTCACCCCCCCGCATTTTATATTTGGATACATTTTTTACCCCTTTGTTTTTTTAAACTAGATGTAGCTAAATTTGAAAACAAAATGTAAAGTCAAACAAAGTCAAAACATTTCCTTTGAAAAATATCGAAAGAAAACATTTTGATCTTTCTAAAAAAAAATTCAGACAAAACTATTCATCAAAATTGACCTGAATTCATAAATTGTTTTGGTCAACCCCAAACTCCTTTTTTCACCAAATAAATTATTTGTCCAAAAAAATCTGCCCAGCTTCAGTGCATACATCCTGCTGATAATATACCTCTCATCCAATGAGCCTGAAATACTCAACAAAAGTGAGTTGTTCCCTCTTTTCATTTATGTCTGGCTTGGAGGCTGCAATCTTCTCTTTCAGCTACGGACCATGCTAGTGTGATCCATATTCTTGACGCCTTGAGATTAGACTACTGCAGTGTACTCTACTGAAAACCATTGAAGAATCTGACAGGTTTCAGAGTAGCAGCCGTGTTAGTCTGTATTCGCAAAAAGAAAGGGAGTACTTGTGGCACCTTAGAGACTAACCAATTTATTTGAGCAAATCTCCCCACTGTATTTTCCACTGAATGCATCCGATGAAGTGAGCTGTAGCTCACGAAAGCTGATGCTCAAATAAATTGGTTAGTCTCTAAAGTGCCACAAGTCCTCCTTTTCTTTTTTTGAAGAATTTGAGATGGTGCAAAACACAGTGACCTACTAAAAAAAAACCCCAAACCCAGTACATCTCATGACGCACACTTTACACTAGTGCTCTGCCTTTTATTTTTCAAGTGACATTTAAGTTGATGGATTTGACTTACTTCAAGGGATTTTCAGAGGGACCAGAAAATGTCCGGTTCCCCCTGAAGTACAATGTGAGATGGAAAAACTTCTGATAGCTGTGGCTCTCTGTAGTATCCATTAGAATTATAAGGCTTCGCTTCCCAGAGTGCATTTGCTACAGCACTGTCATGAGTTTAGCAGACTTCTTAATTCCATGTACTTTTGTCCTACATCTTTCCATTTTATACTGACTTACCCTGCACGCTGCCCTGTTACCAGCCCTCCACACACCACCTCCCTCCCCTTGGCTTCTAGCTGTATTAATTAAAGTTTCATTTTACTCAGGAGAGATCATTCCACATTTAGCAACCATTTTCAGTATGATAATTTACAGTCTCACTTTACACGGGGAAGTAATCTCTTTTTAAAAAAATCAACATTACAGACCTTAGAGACCACCAAATAATATTTTGCTTTAAAAGTTATTAGAAAACCAGGTGTTCGCACTATCAGCACTTCTTGTGAATTTGTATTTTACTTCAGGAAACCATTTACTGAATAACTGTTCTATGAAAGTGCACAGGATTGTATGATGACTTTAAAACAGACATCAAGGAATTGGAAAAAAAAATCAAAGAAATCTGCATTTTACAAGACAAGGAGCGTTGCTGTTCTTTCCATTCATTTCTTCCACCCCTCCTTCCAGCCCCCTTGACCACAGAATGTCAGGCTGAACAACAGACACCATTTTTTCAAATCAGTCATGCTACCGATTCACTGCATTTTGCAAGTGTCGTGTCCAACAGTCTCAGTAAAGCGCATGTGTGATCAGTAGCTGTTCTGGGGAGCAAAGGATCGTACAAAGCAAATAAGGGACTACCGAGCATAGTTGCCAACTTTTGCGTGGTAAATAAGGACCCCGGCTTTCACAATAAGCCAGAAATCAAGCTATTCCCGTTTCAAAACAAGGCCGGAACAAGCCAATCCCTCAGAACCCCAACACTCTATGCAACTAGATACCCCCGGCGTGCAGTCTGGGACTGGGGTGGGCACGCTGTGCACCCCTGACTCTCTCCCCCGATTGGCCCTGCTTGCCCCACTTGTCCCTGCTTGCCAGGAGCTAATTAAAAAAAAAAAGGCAAAAAGCTACAAGCAACAAGCTATAAGCCAAACAAGTTACTAGCCAAAGACGAGCCAACAAGCAACTCACAAGCCAATTAAGCCAAAACCAAGTCCAATTTCTGCATTTTTTTCCATGGGTTGGCATGTCTGCTACCGAGAGAGGCAGTAGCAAGGAAGGGTGAATAAATGCAATAAATCTGTGCTGTTATGAGAATGGTCTTCATTTCCTGGCTCTGGTCAGATGACATGGATCAGGATTACAGAAGGTTTTACTATTCCACATGACAAGTGGTTGATATCTACTGACTCCAGTGGCTACAGTTAAATCTTTTTAAAAGAAATATTAAATGCAAATAACAACAGCCACCTGTTCTCATACAGAGTTTTTCATCAGTAGATCCCATAAAACGTGTCAACTGAACACATACACAAAAACTAATATGGCCAGTTAATAGAATATGCACATGTCAAGGTCTAGGGGGAAGACACTCTTAAACCCCAATACACAAGCGTATCAGCCTGCCTTTTATTAGACAGCTGTAACATCTCTGAAGTTCAATGGCTTTCTGTACATATAGGCACTCACTCTTAAAGCAGTCCCGTTTCGGCCACTGAGGTTGCCGGGAGCCTGTATTTGCTGCTGTCAAATATAAAGGGAAGGGTAACCACCTTTCTGTATATAGTGCTACAAAATCCCCCCTGGCCAGAGGCAAAACCCTTTCACCTGTAAAGGGTTAAGAATCTAAGGTAGCCTCGCTGGCACCTGACCCAAAATGGCCAATGAGGGGACAAGATTCTTTCAAATCTGGAGGCGGGGGAACAAAGAGTTTGGTCTGTCTGTGTGATGCTTTTGCCGGGAACAGATCAGGAATGCAGCCTTACAACTCCTAAAAAGCTAGTAAGTAATCTATAAGTAATCTAGCTAGAAAATGTGTTAGATTTTCTTTTGTTTAATGGCTGGTAAAATAAGCTGTGCTGGATGGAATTTATATTCCTGTTTTTGTGTCTTTTGTAATTTAAGGTTTTGCCTAGAGGGATTCTCTATGTTTTGAATCTGATTACCCTGTAAGATATTTACCATCCTGATTTTACAGAGGTGATTCTTTTACCTTTTCTTTAATTAAAATTCTTCTTTTAAGAACCTGATTGATTTTTCATTGCCCTTAAGATCCAAGGGTTTGGGTCTGTGTTCACCTGTACCAATTGGTGAGGATTATTATCAAGCCTTCCCCAGGAAAGGAGGTGTGTAGGGCTTGGGGGAATATTTTGGGAGGAAGACATCTCCAAGTGGTCTCTTTCCCTGTTCTTTGTTTAAATCGCTTGGTGGTGGAAGCATACGGTTCAAGGATAAGGCAAAGTCTGTACCTTGGGGAAGATTTTAACCTAAAATGGTAAGAATAAGCATAGGGGGTCTTTCATGAAGGTCCCCACATCTGTACCCTAGAGTTCAGAGTGGGGAAGGAACCCTGACATGATGGCAGAGCGGTGGGATCATTTTGAACCAGAAGCACAGCAGGATTTTAAAAGGTTCTGTAAAAGGTGATTGCAGCTGTTGATTCTGTCTCTCTGCCTGGGGGACAGAGCAGCAGGCATAACAAAAAGATTTTTCTGTAGGCTGAGAACAGCTATCAAAGACAAAAGGTATCAGGTTTCAGCACAGCAAAATTTTACAAGCCAGGGTTTTGTTTTTTCCTTTCTAACTTTCGGGTGTAAAGTTAGTTAAAAACAGAGAGGTTAGGATGACAGAATGCAATGTTCAACAGAAGCTGGAATTAGCCAGATTTGAGGCTGAGGAAAGACAAAAGGAACATGAAAGACCAGTAGAACTCAGATGGAGATGATGCACAAGCAGCCAAAGAAAAAGAAAGGGAAGCTGCCCACAGGAGAGAAATGGAGGCAAAGGCTAAAGAAATGGAGGAGAAGGAAAAAGAGAGGAAGCATGCACTGGAGATGGAGAAAGCCAAGGCTCAGCAGAATATACCGAATAACCCTAACAATCCTTCCCCACCAATCCACAAATGGGAGCGACTATGTCCACAGTATGATGAATCCAGTGATATTACTGAATATTTTCTCACCTTTGAGAGACTGTGCACACTCCATCAAATTCCTGAAGCTCACAAGATGACCACACTGGTCGCAAAATTGACTGGAAGAGCACTGGACATATTCAATAAGATGCCTATTGAGGAGGTTTCTGACTCTAATAAATTCAAGGATTTGGTTTAAAAAAAATTCCAAGTTACACCTGAAACTTACAGAGTAAAATTTAGAGCCCTTAAGAGAGGACCTGGACTAAGTAATGTGGCTTATCTAAACCAGATGAAGGATCCATTAGATAAATGGGTCAAAGGAAGGGGTGTAACTAGCTTTGAAGGAATGTGTGATTTGATGACTCAGGAGCAATTCCTGACTATGTCCAAGGAGGATATAAAACGGTGTTTATGGGATAAGAAAATGGACTCAGCAAAAAGTCTTGCTTCTGATGCTGATCCATACGAGCAGTCCCAGACCGCCAGAGAGGTGGGGCAAACCAGAACAAAACGGGTGGAGGGAGGAGAGAGAAACAACCCTGGTCGCAGTTGAAGTGGATACAAGAAGAGACACCCTCAGACCATACCCTTCTACCGGGGGCAGCCCAAGGCCCCAACTACACCCCAAGGAACACTCCGGACACCTTATCGTCCCGCCACACCGTTCTCCAGCAACCCACCTCGCCCCAGTGACCCGTCAGCTGGACGATGTTTTAAATGTAACGAGCTGGGGCATGTAAAGGCCAACTGCCCCAAGAACCCCAACAGATTACAGTTCATTGCACTAGTATCACGCCAGAGGTCCTCAGGCCCAGATACCTCCCAGATACCCTCAGAGCGGAGGGAAACTGTGAGTGTGGGCAGGAAGAAGGTCACAGCGTGGAGGGACACTGGAGCACAAGTGTCGGCTATCCATTCTTCCTTAGTGGACTCCAATTTAATCGACCCAGAGGTCCAAGTGACAATTCAGCCCTTCAAGTCAAACTCTTTTGACTTGCCTACAGCCAAGTTGCCGGTCAGGAATGTGGACTTTTGCAGTCTATGATGATTATCTTATCCCCATGCTGTTGGGGGAAGACTTAGCCAATCATGTGAAGCTAGTCAAGAGGGTGGGAATGGTCACCTGCAGCCAGACTAAGCAAGCTGTCACACCTAGCTCTGTTCCAGAAACTTCTACCAGGATCTGGTCAGAGGTGATGAAACTGGACCCTATGCCCGTCTGCAATAGCTGTAGTGGATCCAGTCACAGAGATCCAGACAGAGCCAATCTCAGAACCGGAACTGGCGGAACAACCAGCACCAGAACCATTGCCAGCACTGAATCCAGTACTTCCAACCCCAACACCAAAGGGCCCCACTGAACCCGCACCGGCAGCAGCAAATAACCCTATACAAGAGGCTCAGCTGGAGCCTGAACCCCAACATAGTGCACCAGCGGAGAGCGGTTCACAGTCCATGGAAACAGCCCCATCACCTGCATCGCTTCCAGAGGCACCAAGCCCAGGTCCACAATCCAATGAGGAACTGATGTCTTCAGCATCAAGGGAACAGTTCCAGACTGAACAGGAAGCAGATGAAAGCCTCCAGAGAGCTTGGACGGCGGCACAGAGCAAACCACCACCTCTCAGCTCTTTTAATCGATCCAGGTTTGTTGTAGAAAGAGAATTTTTATGCAAGGAAACTCTTTCTGGTGGACACCAAGAAGACTGGTATCCTCAGAGACAATTGGTAGTTCCAACTAAGTACTGGGTAAAGCTATTTAGCTTAGCCCACGATCATCTTAGTGGCCATGCTGGGGTGAACAGAACCAAAGACTGTTTGGGAAAGTTGTTCTTCTGGGAGGGAATGGGCAAGGATGTTTCTACCTATGTCTGGTCTTGTGAGGTGTGCCAAAGAGTGGGAAAACCCCAAGACCAGGTCAAAGCCCCTCTCCAGACACTCCCCATCATTGAGGTTCCATTTCAGAGAGTAGCTGTGGATATTCTGGGTCCTTTTCCGAAAAAGACACCCAGAGGAAAGCAGTACATACTGACTTTCATGGATTTTGCCACCCGATGGCTGGAAGCAGTAGCTCTAAGCAACATCAGGGCTAAAAGTGTGTGCCAGGCACTAACAGACATTTTTGCCAGGGTAGTTTGGCCCTCCGACATCCTTACAGATGCAGGAACTAATTTCCTGGCAGGAACTATGGAAAGCCTTTGGGAAGCTCATGGGGTGAATCACTTGGTTGCCACCCTTACCATCATCAAACAAATGGCCTGGTGGAGAAGTTTAATGGAACTTTGGGGGCCACGATACGTAAATTCGTAAATGAGCACTCCAATGATTGGAACTTAGTATTACAGCAGTTGCTGTTTGCCTACAGAGCTGTACCCCATCACAGTTTAGGGTTTTCACCATTTGAACTTGTATATGGCCATGAGGTTAAGGGGACATTACAGTTAGTGAAGCAACAATGGGAGGGGTTTACACCTTCTTCAGGAACTAACATTCTGGACTTTGTAACCAACCTACAAAACACCCTCCGAACCTCTTTAGCCCTTGCTAACGAAAACCAAAAGGATGCTCAAAAAGAGCAAAAAGCCTGGTATGATAAACATGCCAGAGAGAGTTCCTTCAAAGTAGGGGACCAGGTCATGGTCTTAAAGGTGCTCCAGGCCCATGATAGGGAAGCGTCATGGGAAGGGCCATTCACGGTCCAAGAGTGCCTGGGAGCTGTTAATTATCTCATAGCATTCCCCACCTCCAACCAAAAGCCTAAGGTGTACCATATTAATTCTCTAAAGCCCTTTTATTCCAGAGAATTAAAAGTTTCTCAGTTTACAGCCCAGGGAGGAGATGACGCTGAGTGGCCTGAAGGTGTCTACTGCGAAGGGAAAAGTGATGGTGGCGTGGAAGAGGTGAACCTCTCCATGACCCTTGGGCGTATGCAGTGACAGCAGATCAAGGAGCTGTGCACTAGCTACGCGCTGACGTTCTCAGCCACCCCAGGACTGACTGAACCGGCATACCACTCCATTGACACAGGTAATACTCACCCAATTGGAGCCCAACCTTACCTGGTGTCTCCTCAAGCTAAAACTGCTATAGAACGGGAGATTCAGGATATGTTACAGTTGGGTGTAATCCACCCCTCTGGCAGTGCATGGGCATCTCCAGTGGTTCTAGTTCCCAAACCAGATGGGGAGATACGTTTTTGTGTGGACTACCATAAGCTAAATGCTGTAACTCACTCAGACAATTATCCAATGCCATGCACAGATGAACTATTGGAGAAACTGGGACGGGCCCAGTTCATCTCTACCTTGGACTGAACCAAGGGGTACTGGCAGGTACCGCTAGATGAATCCGCCAAGGAAAGGTCAGCCTTCATCACACATGTCGGGCTGTATGAATTTAATGTGCTCCCTTTTGGGCTGTGGAATGCACCCGCCACCTTCCAAAAACTTGTAGATGGTCTCCTAGCAGGATTGGGAAAATATGCGGTCGCCTACCTTGATGATGTGGCCATATTTTCGGATTCCTGGGCAGAACACCTGGAACAGCTACAAAAAGTCTTCAAGCGTATAAGGGAAGCAGGACTAACTGTTAAGGCTAAGAAGTGTCAAATAGGCCTAAACAGAGTGACTTACCTTGGACACCAGGTGGGTCAAGGAACTATCAACCCCCTACAGGCCAAAGTGGATGCTATCCAAAAGTGGCCTGTCCCAAAGTCAAAGAAACAGGTTCAATCCTTCTTAGGCTTGGCCGGTTATTAAAGACGATTTGTACCGCAATACAGCCAAATTGCCGCCCTAACTGACAGACCTAACCAAAAAGAAACAGCCAAATGCAGTTCAGGGGACTGAAGAGTGTCAGAAGGCCTTTAACCAGCTTAAAGCGATACTCATGTCTGACCCTGTGCTAAGGGCCCCAGACTTTGACAAACCGTTCCTAGTAACCACAGATGCATCCGAGCGTGGTGTGGGAGCAGTCTTAATGCAGGAAGGACCGAATAAAGAATTCCATCCTGTCGTGTTTCTCAGCAAGGTGCTGTCTGAGAGGGAAAGCCACTGGTCAATCAGTGAAAAGGAATCTTACGCCACTGTCTACGCTCTGGAAAAGCTACGCCCATACGTTTGGGGATGGCGTTTCCACCTGCAAACCAACCATGCTGCGCTACAGTGGCTCCATATCGTCATGGGAAATAACAAAAAACTTATTCGGTGGAGTTTAGCTCTCCAAGATTTTGATTTCGACACACAACACATCTCAGGAGCTTCTAACAAAGTGGCTGATGCACTCTCCCGTGAAAGTTTCCCAGAATCAACTGGTTAAAATCATCCTTGAGATGTGGAAAATATTGTTAGTCTTTATACAGTTAGTAGTATATTTAGAGGTGCATGTGTCTTATTAACTCTGTTTTCTCCTAAAGCTCCAGGAAGAAATCACAGCCAGTGTTTCACCCTATCTGTGATTTGGGGGGGGCGTGTCATAAATATAAAGGGAAGGGTAACCACCATTCTGTATACACTGCTATAAAATCCCTCCTGGCCAGAGGCAAAACCCTTTCACCTGTAAAGGGTTTAGAAGCTAAGGTAAGCCCGCTGGCACCTGACCCAAAATGGCCAATGAAGGGACAAGATTCTTTCAAATCTGGAGGCGGGGGAACAAAGAGTTTGGTCTGTCTGTGTGATGCTTTTGCCGGGAACAGATCAGGAATGCAGCTTTACAACTCCTAAAAAGTTAGTAAGTAATCTATAAGTAATCTAGCTAGACAATGCGTTAGATTTTCTTTTGTTTAATGGCTGGTAAAATAAACTGTGCTGGATGGAATTTATATTCCTGTTTTTGTGTCTTTTGTAATTTAAGGTTTTGCCTAGAGGGATTCTCTATGTTTTGAATCTGATTACCCTGTAAGGTATTTACCATCCTGATTTTACAGAGGTGATTCTTTTACCTTTTTTTTAATTAAAATTCTTCTTTTAAGAATCTGATTGATATTTCATTGTTCTTAAGATCCAAGGGTTTGTGTCTGTGTTCACCTGTACCAATTGGTGAGGATTATTATCAAGCCTTCCCCAGGAAAGGGGGTGTGTAGGGCTTGGGGGGATATTTTAGGAGGAAGACATCTCCAAGTGGTCTCTTTCCCTGTTCTTTGTTTAAATCGCTTGTTGGTGGCAGCATACTGTTCAAGGATAAGGCAAAGTTTGTACCTTGGGGAAGTTTTTAACCTAAGCTGGTAAAAATAAGCATAGGGGGTCTTTCATGCAGGTCCCCACATCTGTACCCTAGAGTTCAGAGTGGGGAAGGAACCTTGACAGCTGCTCAGGGTGTTTTTTCACTCTCTGTGGCCAGGGTGGAGTTCATTACATTTCATCACAGGAACATTTTCAGTAGTACTCTGGATGTCCTAAAGAAACAGACTACCAGTGTCCTTGTTCGTTTTGTTTAGCTGTACAGATAGACGGACACACAGGAATGCTGATAAGGGACTGCTTTCATTTCCTGGCTCCCAATCTGCTGACATGGGTCAGGGATACAAGAGTTAATATAACCCAGACTAGAGCTGGGTGAAGTTTTTCAAATGTCAAAGCTTCAATGAATTTTCAAATTCTGGTTCAAAAAAGAAAGGAGGGGGAATGGGCAGAAGAGAAAATGTTTTCGTAATTTTTTCCTGAGCCCTCTCCCACAAGTCTGCTCCAGCCACATGAGAGGGTTTAATATCCCACTGGTACCACAGCCTCCTGTTGCAGTAAGTGATTACTGTGGCGAAATGCAATCCATGTGCTCTCAAGAGGTTGTGGTGAAGTTTTGGTTTTTTAATTCCCTTTCTTTAAAAGAAAGGAATGTCATGAGGTTATAAAAGTTAAAACGTTAGACATATGGCACCCCCGACAGGATACAGAAAGAAAACTTACAATGCCCCAACCCCCTCAACCCCTCCCCCCCCACATTTCACCTTGTTGCTGCAGCTGACTGGGGTCAGTACAATTTTTTCCATCTGCACTGCTGTTGAACACAAGCAGAGTGTCCCCCAAGCTCTTCACTGAGGAAGCTGTGAATTGCTGAAAGCTGAAGACGTGTGTCAAGTCAAGCCATTTTTTTTAACCCTTTCTGCACTGGTGCCAGACATGACAATTAAAAAACCCCCACAGCCTTCCTGACAAAAAGTTTGTTTTCTGTGCCCCAGTTTTCCCTTGCCAAAGCATTGATGGAGTCTTCCTTCCAGATTCCAAGAGCTAAATGCCAGCTGAAAATCCAGAGCAACCTACAACCACACTTCAAAGCAACCCAAGCCTAATTAAATCCAGCAGCTGCTCATATGTTTAATATGGGACTTTCTCCACAATTTATTTTCTTTTGTTATTATTTACCAGATAAATGTAATATGTTGATATCTTACTGCTATGCATGCAATACATGATCAAAAACCTTAACTGAGAATATGTATCCATTCTCTACTCTTACCTAACCACATGAGTTCAAATTATTCCCTCCATCCATAAAGGCTCAGGGAATGAAACAGGCGGATCCTTGAGTAGACACCTTGATGGAGGAAGTGCTACCTCTGTAGCATCCTTCCCTACGTCTCCTGTGGGCTCTTCAAAAGCCCCACAGAGATCCTCCAGATCTGCAGCTGAGGGCATGGCTCGGGAATAAGCCCTTTCCATGAACTGTTACCCGACTGATGCCAAGGGGATTCATAGATTTTTAAAATCAGAAGGGATTATTAGATCATCCAGACTGACCTCCTCTGTAACACAGGCCAGAGAATTTCATCCAATTACTCCTGTACTGAGTCCATTAACTTGTGTTGGATTAAGTTCCTCATGGACAGTAATACTCACATGGCAGTATTTGTGTTAGTAGTGACGTCGCTTCCCCAGGGGACCCCCATCCTGAAAGTTGGAACAAGTTGATGAGCCCTGGAAGAGTGGATCCTACAGAGTTGCAATGCTTTGGAATCAAAAAGAGGCAGGTAAGAATGGATGCAAAAGAAGCCAATCCTCTTTGTAGACGGAGCGTTCTCCACGTCCAACCTCACTTCCTCCCTGCCCCGGTTCTTTCTCCCAGTCTCTTTGCCCAGTCAGTCCCAGTTCTCCCCTAGCACTCTGGCTCACCCACAAACTCCTCCTGTCAGGAGCTCCTCATCAGATCAGTCATCCCTCTTCTCCCCCCTGTTGATTCTTTGTCTCACCTCCACCACAACCCCAACCCTCAGTCCGTTTTCCTCTTACCACCCACTGCCAGCCTCCTAGTTTCCCCCATCTCCCGCAGGATTGTTGTCCCAAATCTACTCCCCCACCGTCACCCCACCCACCCCCAACCCACAGGTCTTCTGTCCCTTCTGCCTTCGAATCAGGCAGCTTCTTCCCCCATGTTGCCAGGGCCCAGTAGGGGATCGTTGAAATTACTTCCTTGCTCTCAATTCCAGTGCTTGGAACTGGCATGCCCCTCAGCAGCCCAGAGCCACAACTTGAGCTGTCAGTTTTGGTTGGACATATTCCTGGAGGCTTCATCACATGACAATCTTTAATTAAAGCTTAATCTTTATTTCCTGGAGATGCCAGGACAATTCTGGGTGGGGGGTGGCAACCCTACCCACAACAGATGCCAGGACAATTCTGGGAGGGAAAGTTCTGCTCCGTCCCAGGCTGAGGCAAGTGCAGTGGGCACAGAAACTTTGGGTCATTTCACTGCTAAAAATTGAAGGAATCTGAGCATGTACAATCTGCATTTTTCAAAGGCATATAACTCAGCCAGATCTGAGCACATCCCCAACACAAAGGCCACAGCCTTGCCCAATTTCAATTCCTTGCTGCAAAGCATGGGAGCACTAGAGCTTTTCAAAGAAAAGGTAACCCACATTTTTTAAGCCTGGGCAAAACACCTTATTTTTCCCCTAATCTTCAGAAATGGATGGCCCCTTTTGGCAGAAATTTTCCAAAATTTTCAGAATGAGGCAGATACCTGGCATGGAAAATTTTAGCCCAAATGATTAAAGTTTGTCAAAATTATAAGCAACTAAAAAAGGGTCTTATAATGGAAGTGTTGGGCAACCTTAATAACAGTTGTCACTTCCAGCCCCACCTATAATCAGTTGTAGTTCTGGGAATCCTGACCACATTTCCTGGAACTTTTAAATTCTCTGATTTAGATGGAGTGTTATGTTCTCTGGGCAGCAATCTATAATGCTCAAAGAATTGAGGGAGAATTAGTAAACATTCTTTTTTGTGCCTTGTTTATGTCTGGTAGAAAATTAAGGACTTCTAGGTTAATAGTTCTTGAACCGTATGTACAATGGAGCCCTAGGGTAAAATCCTGGCCCTAACAAAGTCAATGGAAGTTTCCTCGTTTACTTAAATGGAACCAGGATTTCACTCCTAAATCATATTAAATATCCTATTATCTGTACTATCCTGAGTAAACCCATGAGTGATTACATAGTATGTGGATTAGATCCTTTTAAAATCAAAAACTTTGAGAAAATAGAATACTGGAAATGACAAAGAAAATCCTCAAGTTGTCAGGATGTGCTTGTTTGTTTTTTGTTTTGTTTTTCTTTTTGTTGTGGCAACACTCAGGCTGAGCTTTTCAAAGCTGCCACAAGTATTTGAAAGCCTAAATTCCTGGCAATAAAGGTGTCCAAAAGCATTAGAGGGCTGTGAAAACTTCAGTCTATATTTATTCACTCAACAATTCATTTTGACAATACGATTACAGAACACAACAATGTTGGTCACAAACATAGACAGTGTTTGATGTTTCTAGGCACTTTAGTCCATAGGAATTATGATCGAAAAGTTATTCTTGATTATAGCTGGTTGGAATTGAAGCTAGACAAGTTAAAACTGGAAATAAGGCATACATATTTTAATAGTGAGTGTAATTAACTGGTAGAGAAGATTACTAAAGCATGTGATAGATTATCCATTGCTTAAAATCTTTAAATCAAGATTGGATGGACTTTCTAAAAGTTTGTGCTTTCAGCTAAAGCAAAGGTCACTGGGCTTGATCCAGGAATTAGTGTGAGTTGCAGGAATTAGTGTGAGATGCCATGTCCACTCCTGTGCAGGAGGTCAGACTTATTATAATGATCCCCTCTCACACTGAATGAATGTTCCTGGACAATCTCTGGAAGTATTTTGTTGATTTTAAATAATAAGCTCAGTTGCCTTTGCTTGTTTTCTCCTTGTGTGTTTACTTTCCACAAATCTAGCAACTAAGATTACAATCAATGTTCACATAAAGAGCTGATTTTAGAGGGCAAAATTACAGGAAGTGAATTTGTAATGCCTGAACACAAGTATTTGTGTTGGAAACCCGATTCTAACAGTTATGATATTCCAATAAAGGAACACGGACCATATGATCATGTGTGCAATCAAAATTAACAAAACACAGATCAAATCTTTAAATATGAAATGCCCAGTAAACTGCTTGCAAACAATGTATAGATGAACATAAATTATTCTGTAAATAATTATAAATTCAAGCAGTTTATAAAGAATTCACAAAGATTTGTCAACAAACAGAATCATCTTCAAAGTCCAGGAATGGTCCAAATACCTGCATGAAATGTATAATGGGACTAGTCTTCTGAACCATTTTATGGCATTTAATGGAAAATTATATCCCTATTCCAGAATGATGTAATATGCTTGAAAAAGGCTTTTAAATGGTTAACTGTCTCCACTGACTTCTATAGGTTTCTAAAGTAATTTCTAGAGACTCCCTTATTGGCTTTATTCCTATTTTGCTCTGCCCTATCATGGATAATTTTTCAATAAGGAATTAATAAGGACTTCTGTTCAAGGCATATTCAGCAAACATTATCAACAGAGTCTTTATGGAAACCTATGAGATTGCTCTAAATAGGTTAGAGTACCTGCACCTGTGCAACCCCACCTGCAAACAGGGGGTGCAGACGTAAAGCCCAAGTTGCTATTGTTTGAAGCAGCTTTGCTGCTTAATCCCACCCATTTTTATCATTTTCAGCCAATGGGCAATTTGTGGAAACAATCTGGAGCTGTGACCACTTTGCTTCTTAAAAAGCCATGAGGGGTTTCAGTAATGGGAGAGTCTGTACAGTCGTGAGAATAGGAGATTGTGACCCAAGGACTTCTTGACGCCAACTGGCAGGCAGTACAGGGGTGCATAAGTGTTAAAGGGATTCCCCGGTGTAGAATTCACCTTCTAGTTCACCAAAGAAGTGTCATGTAAGGTTTCCACTGAAAGCCTGCATCACACCAGTCATCATAACCTTAGTGAAGTGTATCTGTGGATAGCATGTAAGGAGATATGTATAAATATTGGAAATTATATTCTCAAGGCCTAGCAATAAAAGGCAGGTAGCGTGCCTTGAGACAGACTTCACCAGACACCTATCTTGTGTACTAATCAGTACAGAGAAGAAAGATTCTTATAGTTACAGGAAGAGAGGAAGAAAAGAAGACCACAATTCAGAGACAACATGGGGTGTCTGTCAAATTCATGTATATTCGAATAATATGTCAATAAAGGGCAAGAGATCTATTTAATACCGTCTGCAAGATGTATGGATGAAAAATAACTTCTAACCCATAGATTTTGAGAAGTTAACGTAATTACTTATTAATTCATTCAGCCATTAGAATTCTGAGTGTATTAGTGGAAAAGTGAGAGCATCTCTCCCCAAAGCTCTTTCCTGGAGGCCTTTTGGAGCCATGTTGTATATGTCCCATTCAAATAAATGGAGATCTGGATCTCATCTGAATGAAGATTCAATCTCTCTCTCTGTCACACACAAAGATGTTGTGAATAAATATTATGACAGACTGGACACATGATGTGGTCTTGGTTGCAGCATGGACCATGCTCAAAGATTAGCTCTTTGCCCAAGCAGCCAGAATACTGGCTAGTTTCCACCTCTCCTCTTCTGAACTCAAAGAAAAAACACATTTTAAAAAACCATACTTGGAGGAGAGACTACAGCATTATGAACAAATTCCAACACTTTTAAGTACTCAGTAAGCAAACAGTCACAGTGTTGTTTAAGAAAGCTAAAACAGGACCATCATTTTTTAGGTCTCAGTTCTGGATACAGACAACAGATATTCCCAGGTAACATATTACTTCTGAGAATCCTCTGCCTCCACTCCTAAGCCATAGCATGTCCAACCCTTTGGTAAGATTTACTCCTTTATTTGACTGGCCTCTTAGGCCTGGCAAGCTCAGCTCTGAAACATTCTCCTTTTACTGTGGGGTTGTGTCCAGCACAGGTTCAACTTTGGGGCAGGGGAAGAAAGGGAAGGAGCTGTGAAAGTTCCCAAGATTCCCTACAGTGCTAAAGGAAGCTCAGCTGTTACATTATCTGTCTAACCTGTGGTCTGTAGATCAGAGCATGAAAAAAGAAGTAGGTAAAAGCTTACAGAAGCTGGTATAATAAAAGGTATTACCTCACCCACCTTGTCTCTCTAGAGACCCCTTTCTAAAGTTTGTTCTTCTAGAAATATTCCTTTTACTCTGCACTTCCTGTGCTTCCATTATGGTCCAATCTGTAAAAGAGAGAGCCTGCTTTTAAAGTAGCCTTCACCACCTTAAAGATTTCTTTAACAGTTAAGTTTAGCAAATCCCACTCATTAGGCTTTAGTTTATTCCTCAAGAGAAATAACTTCAGAAATGGGCCATGTGATTTTTAAAAAGCCTGCCAGACAAAAACAGAAGGTGCTTGTTCAGCCAATTATAAAGATAAAATTCAGTTGAGAAATTCAGATCTGTATCTGGGTTCAAATTTCATCATCAACCAAGTTTGGAGTTCTTTGGATCTGGTGACTGTCTGGGCCCATCTCTAACCATTCAGTCTCCCCAGATAATCTTCACTTCAGATTTAATTCAAGTTGCCTACACTTGAGTTACTCTTCTCAAGTGAGAGCAACCACATTGAGGAATAATATTTGAGTTGCTATGTCCACTGGCACTGAGCTCACTTATGTGTGGGGCTAAGACTCCTAGGGGCATATCCTCTAATTCTTAGCACCGAGGTAAGCTGAGCTGCTCTGTGAACTCTTTCCCAGAAAACTGTGAGAGAACTTTTGGGGCATTTGCAGGGCATAACTGTGAGAAGGCATTGGAAGACTAGCAGCACTCAAGCTAGCCTGTGTCCATGCGGCAGAGTGGTTGTGTAAGCAGTTGAGTGAGTTGTGCTCATTTGAGTTTCCACCTCTCCCTCCCCTCTAGCCAGCCAACTCAAGTTAAAAGCACCATCACATCACTATGTGGCATAATTTTGACTTGCAGATTGGCAACCCATCAGTCATATGGAAAGAATGGATATATATATTATATATAGGCATATAATGCCTCTCTCAACTGACTGAAAATGGGGGGATGAGGGGGATAGTTCCATTCCAGGTGCTATGTCAGCTTAACCCTCAGGCCATACCACTAGGACAACATATACCTCTGAATCATTTATTGACCCATCCCCTTGACCCAAGCACTCTGGCACTGCCTGACACCCCTGAAATACTGGGTGTAGTAGAGATGTTGCCTAGACTCCTGTCATCCATACATGCCCTGTTGATGAAAAAGCACTCTTGGAGTCTGGAAGATACTATTAAAACTGGGATAAAGAGCTTAATGTTAAGGATGTCAACAATGGTTTTTGAACGTGCATGTTACCTCTGTGCTGTGTGTTACAGAAGATGATTTTAAGTGTATAACTTCGGGTTTTTTCTTTTTGTAACATAATTTTTACTTCTCAATACAAAACATTAATAAGAAGTCTTGACAAAAAAAAGCACCACCATTACACCACTCAAGTTAAGGGCTTCTGTATGCGGATGGGACTTGAGTTAGGGGCTACACTAGAGTTATGACTTGAGTTAACTTTATGGTGAGAACATGCACTCTGTGTTTCATGATCACGGGCTGCTGGTTTCTCTTGGTTTCCTCAGATCTCTTTTCTCTGTCAATAGTTTATATTTTAAAGACAATCTGGGGCAGGGTGTTCCCTCCCCGCTGCTAGTCAAGATGGGGTCCAAAGCACAAGTACCTTGCCACTAAGCCAAATGAATTTCTTTGTTTAGGAAAAGTAGATGGCAAGGCATGCTCCAGTAGTTCCTCCATTAATATTTTTTCCAACTAGCATCAGGGAGATGGGATTAGTGTGTAACCCCCAATACTCCTCATATCGGCCCTGGCCACCTATCTCACTTTTCTTTCCTTCTCTTTAACCAGCTGTGCTCTTATCTTCCCTCCAGCTTGTGGTTCCAACATTCATTCACTCCTACGTGAAAACTAACCTCACTTAGTGAAAGTGTAGAGCTTCTGTTTTGACCCCTCTGGCTTGAGAAACTGTCACTACTCAAAGTGGCCTATATGATTGAGCACTGGACTGGGAGTTATGAGATCTGATGTCTGCTACTGGCTCTGCCACTGGTCTGCTGGGTGACCTCCAGCAAGTCATTTCACATCTGTGCCCCAGTTTTCCCATCTGTAAAGTGGTGATAATGATACTTAACTCCTTTATAAAGCAGTTTCATGTCTATGAATGAAAAGCCCTAGAAGAGCCAAGTATCTTTACTATTTAATAAAAGTAAAGGGGTAATTATTAATCATAAAGATTTGGTCTAGTACTTTCACAGGTAGCACATAAGACAGCAGTAAATTGAATAGTCCACATAGAAACACAAAACAAGGTGTGACCAAGTTCCTCCTCTGCTTTGGTGGGTCCTGTGCTTATTGGCAGATTTGCCTGCCTCAGAGATTCACGGCAGCCCTCAGTTTGCCCACTTTTGCTAGTGGCTCAAACCTGCCGTTCACTCAGCTAACTTCATCACTGGTCAGCATGGGAAAAAGGAAGAACAACAATCCCCGCAGTCTCTGCTGATCCATCATGTGGGTCAGGGAACAGCCTAGAGACCTTCCCCTCTGGTGGAACCCACAGTCCCGGTCAACTCTTCCAGTCTCTGATCAGGAGTTGGGAGGTTTGGGTTCCAGCCCAGGGCCCTGAGGACTGCAGCTGTTTAGAGTGCCTCCTGGAACAGCTGTACAACAGCTACAACTCCCTGGACTACTTCCCAATGGCCTCCTCCCAACACCTTCTTTATCCTCACCACAGGATCTTCCTCCTGGTGTCTGATAATGCATGTACTCAATCCTCCAGCAGTAGGCCTTCTCACTCTCAGCAACTAGTGCCTCTTTCTCCCAGCTCCTCGCATGCATGCCACAAACTGAAGTGAGGTCCTTTTTAAACTTAGGTGCCCTGATTAGCCAGCCTGCCCTAATTGATTCTAGCAGCTTCTTAATTGGCTCCAGGTGTCCTAATTAGCCTGCCTGTCTGAATTTGTTCCAGCAAGTTCCTTTTTATTCTGGAATTTCCCTGTTATCTTACTCAGGGAAAATGGAGCTGCTTAATCTGGGACTAATATATCTGCTTTCTAACACTCTCCTGTAGCCATCTGGACTGACCCTGTCACAAAGGATACAACAGATTATGCAGGTAAGGAATTTGAAAAACTAATATTTAGTGCTTAGGTTTGAGTTGTATTGAGGACCAGTGGCACAAATAAGTACATATTTCTTGACAATAACAGTTACCACATCAGGGTTATGAAGTGGAAAATTATGTACCTGCTTCGTATTCATGCATTGGTTGGATGCACTAGTACAAGTAGAGCTTTCTGGTCAGTTTGTACAGTATAAAGAGTGCAGAAAGTACTGCATCAACAGAGTTGTATGCCTGCAATATACTTGCAGAGCTTTCATTCAAGTTATTTTGTGTGCATAATATTCAATGAGTTGCTTACCAAGTTTGTGATGCAAAGCATACATGATCTTTCTAAAGTAAATGGATGGAAAAAGTTGTAGATCTTTTGCTGGAAAGATAGATCCATTTTTTCCCTCATGGTTGTAAGATCATCTTGTGAGTTCGTAAATACGTACATTTACAACCTATGCCTTTATACCAAAAGAGAAGGGTCCCTCTCAAGTTGGTAAAGCTGGTCTCCACAGTTAGTCCTGCAGCTAATAGGGTGTGGTTGAAATCTTTAAACAAACGTGGACCTAGGAAGGATTTTAGCTGGACTGATAAAAATCCCACTAATTAAATTTGAGCCAGCACAGATGGGGGACCGGCACTGGGAAAGTTTTTCAAACTGTTAGAAGAGAAAATGTTAATTACACTCCCAGCCATAAGATGAGATCATTTGTTTAAAGTGAAACATTTAATGCTGTGGTTCTTTGTAAGTTATACAGCTTTGTTCACATGTGTGAGATGATATTTGGTTTTCAAGTAGAGCCGTGTAAGAACTCTCCTGTATTAAAGAACAATAACTCTACTGTCTAAAAACAAGGTGAAAGTTAAAATAGGGTGCACACTTGACCCATGTATTTCAAGCATGAATGTGTTACCTTTGTACAGCTGATCTCGTAACTATCTGGTCAAGACGCTAGTGGAAGCCCCCACCACATCTTTCTTGTGAGGCACAGTAAGCTGATCTCCCCAAAGTGACCAAAGTAGGTGGTCTGACCTCTCTATTGATGTCCTCGACAATAGCACACTGAACAGAGTTTAGCTCAATGAGATGACTATTAGAGAATATTGAATTATTAGGCCTAGACTACAAATATGAGGAAAACCTTCCCCCCTAGAGATGATGATATTTTCATTCTTTAGCACTATAGACAAAAGCCTGACTTCCTTACTGAATTCTCACTCCTTACCCAGGCAAACTCCCACTGTAGTCAGACTTGAAATAAATTTTTTCACTGTAATGGAAGCTCTCTTTTAGGGAGGTGCGAGGATGGATAAACACCCAGAAATGATGGCAGGGTTTGACTCTGTTTGCAGAGTGTTGGGGTGTGTTCTCTCTCTCACTGACTGTGTGCTTTGTTGCATGGCCTACAGTTTGCTGTGCTATTTTGAAGTTAGCAGTGCTTTCCCAGGCACTGGACATGATTTCTCTGTGTGTTTGACATACTGTTAAATGGTATAAGTTTTGTGGTCCATTAGTCTCTTGTTATAGTATGTGTCTGACTGATCTCAGAGAACCTAGGACTGAGAGTCACCTTGTTAACCCCCTACCTCCAGTGAGAGAGACTTGCTTGTGCTTAACTGGGTGTCAGTTCCCTGACTCCACCAGACCATTGGCCACCCAAACAATCTCCTCTGGGCTACGCCAGCCCTTATTTTGCCTTGCAGGATAACAATAGGTGCACCCCAATCCCCAAACCCGTTTTTAAAGTATTCCCCAGTAGGGTCCAGCCCCTTCTCCACTGAACATTCATGGTAATATCAGATCTGCGGTACCCAAGGAACAGTGCACACACCCAGCTCTTTAGCTCAGACAACAAAATCTAATATGTTTCGGCCTAGAGGTTCTGCAGTCAGTCCCCACAGATGAATCAGCCAGTGACATTATTATACGAATGAACTGGGTCTTGACTCTCTTGCAGCAAGAGATGCAAGGTGGAACAGATGGTTTAGCATAATAAGTTAGCACATATTGTAAGGGACCATTCAAGATAGAGTGGCCAGTTGTCAGTTATTGCTGTGATGCTGGGAGTTCCTTTCCCAGACCTGGAGAAGAGCTCTGAGTGGCTCAAAGCTTTTCTCTCTCACCAACAGAAGTTGATCCAAAAAAGATATTACCTCCCCCACCTTATCCCTCTAATATCCTGGAACTGGCATGGCTACAGCTACACTACATACAGCAGCATAGGGTGACCAGATGTCCCGATTTTATAGGGACAGTCCCGATTTTTTTTTTTTTTTTCTTATATAGGCTTCTATTACCTCCCACCCCCGTCCCGATTTTTCACAGTTGCTGTCTGGTCACCCTACAGCAGCGCTGGAACAATGTGTACAGTGGGGGGGCTGAGAGCCATTGAACCAAACTGTAAACACTGTATATGATGGAATCCACTTCAAGCCAGGGGGTGCTGCAGCACCCCCTGCACTCCTAGTTCCAGCACCTATGACTACATAAAGGAATCAATAAACAATTAAAGGGTGAAAAAAGAGGAAAGACTGAAATAAAGGTAAACAGGCCGTTACAAGTATATCATACATTTGGTTTTGACTGTTAATAATTTGCACACATAGAGGTCATTTCATCCCAAAACATTTCCAAGCACTTTAAAGACTCTACAATATTTAGTGATTTCACCATCTTCACCTCTGGATTAGGTTATGAAAGCTACTTTGCACCAGCATTTACATAAGGAAATGAAGACTACCTTATTAAAATCTAAATGGTCAGAAAAATTTAGGCAGGCAGAATTCAAATACCCATGCTGTACTATGCCAGACACAGGCAACCACCACTTTTCTTGCAAGTCATTCCATAAAAATCTTTGAGGTCAAGATTCCTACCCTGATTTTTACATCTGATCCCAAAGACTTAACTAGCAGAGACCTTCACCATAAAGAGGGCTTTCGATTTAAACAAATCGGTTTTTTACCTTTTACCAGCTACAATATTCCTTATATAATCCATAGTTACTACTTAGTATTAGGAATACAGGAATTAGTATACAGGACTAGATGGACCATGGTTTAAGCCCATACAGCAATTCCTATCTCCACTAGTTCATAGTTCACCTATGCCCTGAAGTCTGACGGTTTATACTCCTATTAAGGGAACTTTTTAATCATATAAGTTTGTAATGCTTTAAAAATCCTATAAAGCTATTGGCCTCAATTATATTTTGAACAAATGAATTCCACAGGTTAAATTACTATCCAGAAAAGATCCCACCAATAAATGCCCTGAAGTTTTTCCTTTAATGATGATATATATAATTGCTTAGGCGCTATAGCCCAATTTTTTATTTTCTCTACTAGTTAGGGCTAGGTGAATTTCCACTTCAGAATATTGGACGTGCACACTCTAATTTAAGCATAAAAATTAACAACAATTCAGCATGTTGCCTAGGAAATCCATTATACAGTCCGAGCGACTGTATAGTGAGTCATTCATTTATTCCCAGTAGTTCATTGATTGATCAAATTCCATTCCATATAACACTGATAAAACAAGAAAAATGTCAGTTGCTTTGAATAGAACAATTAGCCCACATTCAATCAGCTGTAGTGACTCTGCTGGGAGAAAAATGTGGTCCAAATAGACTGTTAATGGAAGCCTCCTAATAGATTAGGTTTGCAGTTAAAATTTGATTAGTATTTTAAGTGTTGCATGGCTTGTTTGCACATTTTTAACTGATTTAAGTAATATGCACATTCTTACATACCTTAAAAAGCTTCCATTTACACATGCACAAGGGGACTTGTTTACACAAATTGGATGATTTGAGTCTAACTTGCAGGCACAGTTCTTCAATTTGTTTACAGCTGCAACATGTGCATATGCATAATTTGTGGGTGAAACCACTGTACTTGGTTGCAAAACTGAAAAGAATGAAAAATAGTTCTTCCACAAAGTTCTGGGAATACACACAAATTAAAATTCCATTTTTGCCATGATTTAATAAAGTTATCTGATACATTTTCAGTCAGTTTTTCCAGGAAGTAGTGTAATTCTCCTACATTTTTAGATTTTGCCTGCACTCTTCCTACAAACCCCATTAAAACTCACTAATTATGATGCCAAGCAACCAGCTGCAGCACTAATGCTGATACTAACACATCATATTTAAAGAACAGCCACCCTATCAAGATGAACTCCCCAGTAGCAAAAGGGCCCATACAAGGCTCCATTCACCACATAGTCTCCACAGATGCAAACTTGCTCTGGAATTCACTATGATTAATATATATATATATAACAATTTCTGCAGAAATAGTGGATAGGAAAAAAGTTACAAATGCTCTCAATTCTGATCACCTGCTGGGGTCAAGAATCTCCTCTGTGTTTTGGTATTGCAGCTAGCCAGATGTATTATGGCTCATTTCCACTTTCTTCTAAAGCATCAGCTATTGTCCATTGCTTGAGACATTACATTGGACAGGGTAGATCTTAAAAACTGTTCTAATACAGCAAATTCTAAATAACTCATGTAGCACTTGATTGCCAAGTGCAGACAGATGCTATAATTTTTTTTGAATTTGTGAACTGCACGGCAATGATTATGAGAGTATAAGTTGATGGCTATTTAAACTGTCCTGCCAAACAATGAACAAAGACAGAAACAATCATAATATCTGTTTGTTTTTAATGTATGTAAGTGATGTGCAAGCTGGCTTTCTGAGAGAAGAGAAATGCATGGTTTGATTTAGTCCCGTCTAACAGATTCTAATTTGGAGAGTGTATTTGTAGGAGTATTTTTCTCTTCCAACTGTTATTTTAAACACATGCGCATGCACACCCCTACCCTTTTTATGGCAATAACTAACAGCTCAGGCTTAATACAACTTTTTTTTTAATAAATGGAAAAAAATAACTCACTAATAGCTGGAAATATGGAAAAATGTATGGGAAAGACCAAATCAAACCTCTGAATCATATGAACCAAACAAATGGAGAACTAGACGTGCTGACAAAGGTCACAGAAGAAAAAAACAAATAAAAGTCATATGAAGAGCATTAAGAAAAGATGGGGAAAGCAGCATGCTACTGAGGAAGACATTGAATACACATAAGTGAATAAGGTCCCGTCCCCCGCCAAAAAAAAGTCCATACAGTATGAAACCAGTGCCTATATTACTCCATAGACCGTTTTATACACTACCTACTGGCTAACTTCTAGTGATGAGAAGATACCCCATGAACAATACACAGACTAGATAAAACTTAAAAGGAAGACACCTTAATGGCTGACCATAAACTGTACCTCTATGAAGCCTGTTCCTGGAAAAGTTCTAGTAACAGTCACACCAAACTAGTAATGCATCATGGATCCTTTCATTTCTATGTTCCCATTTCAAATCTTAGCCAGGTCACTAGTGACCACAGGTCATCATTACCTACAAGTCTACAAGATGGGATATTACGAATTAATGACCTCAGTCCACTTCCTAGAAGACAAGCAGAGGTTTTGTGGTATGGACACAAGTGGCATTAATTAGTACTCTTACTGGCAAGCTAAGAGTACATGCAGGGAATCTATAAGAATAGCATCTGAACTACTTTCAGAGCCTTCCACAGGGCAATATCGTAAGGTACTAATACTCCACAAAAGACATCATGACAGGAATGAAAGCTCTTGCTAGGGCGTGAACCGAAAACCTTCAAACAAGTTGTTATATGATCTTGTCACCATAGAGCGCTGAAGTTTAAAATGTAGGTTGTAAAGCATGAAGGGGAAAGAGACTGAAAACAATCTCAGCAGCTTTATCAAAAATAGTAAAATAAAGTTCTGTAGGAACTAAAAACAACACATTACAGAGATTCCCACTTCAAATTCATAAACTAATTTTATTTAATGGGAACAAATAACATAAGGCCAGATTGTGCCCTCCTATTGCATGAGCAGAGGGTGGGAATCCAGTACATCCTGGCACCAGGAGCACAAAAGCAGAGCTGCTGGCTGAGCTCTGTGGCATGTCTCCCATGAAAGCTCCTCCATGGAGACTCTTCAGGGCATAGGATCTACTTGCTTAGAAAGGGGTGGCACAGGTCACATAAAACTCAGTATAGTCCCCTCTAGCCTGGTGATTCTTTAATGGATAAGTGAATGTTGCCCCAATCAGCACCAACTTTTCTACTTTCTGGTGTCCAGCAGGTCAGAGAAACCTCTGCAGGGACCTTGGAGAGTCCACTTGTTGGGCAGGGGGTTCTTCTACAAGATCCCCACTGCACCTTCTCACAGAAAGAATGTGTAAGAAACACTCAGAACCTTGAAAAGGTAAGATACTTAAGTAACTAAATGTGGATTTGGATACCCAACTTCACAACTCCATGCCTGACAATTAGAACAGGAGTACTCGTGGCACCTTAGACAGAACAAATTTATTAGAGCATAAGCTTTCGTGGGCTACAGCCCACTTCATCGGATGCATAGAATGGAATATATAGTAAGAAGATAGATAGATAGACAGATATAATATACAGGGAAGGTGGAAGTTGCCATACAAACTGTAAGAGGCTAATTAAGATGAGCTGTTATCAGCAGGAGAAAAAAAGTTTGTAGTGATAATCAAGATGGCCCATTTAGACAGCTGACAAGAAGGTGTGAGGATACTTAACTTAAGGAAATAGATTCAATATGTGTAATGACCCAGCCACTCCCAGTCTCTATTCAAACCCAAGTTAATGGTATCTTGGTTGCATAAATAATTCAAGCTCTGCAGTTTCTCATTGGAGTCTGTGTTTGAAACTTTTCTGTTGCAAAATTGCCACCCTTAAATCTTTTACTGAGTGGCCAGAGAGGTTGAAGTGTTCTTCTACCAGTTTTTGAATGTTATGATTCCTGATGTCAGATTTGTGTCCATTTATTCTTTTGCATAGAGACTGTCCAGTATGGTCAATGTACATGGCAGAGGCTCTGTTGCAAGGATAGGTTCCTGGGTTAGTGTTTTTATAGGAGTGGGACTTGCAATGCAGCATCAGCCCCCCCATCCTCTGCCCCAAGCTCCTTGCAGGGTGCGTGTCCTTGCAACAAAGCCCGATGCCAACTCTGTCCACATATTTATTCAAGTGACACCATCATAGGACCTAATCACATTAGCCATGCCATCAGGGGCTCGTTCACCTGCACATCTACCAATGTGATATATGCCATCATGTGCCTGCAATGCCCCTCTGCCATGTACATTGGCCAAACCGGACAGTCTCTATGCAAAAGAATAAATGGACACAAATCTGACATCAGGAATCATAACATTCAAAAAACGGTAGGAGAACACATCAACCTCTCTGGCCACTCAGTAAAAGATTTAAGGGTGACAATTTTGCAACAGAAAAGCTTCAAAAACAGACTCCAACGACAAACTGCTGAGCTTGAATTACTATGCAAACTAGATACCATTAACTTGGGTTTGAATAGAGACTGGGAGTGGCTGGGTCATTACACATATTGAATCTATTTCCTTAAGTTAAGTATCCTCACACCTTCTTGTCAACTGTCTAAATGGGCTATCTTAATTATCACTACAGAAGTTTTTTTCCTCCTGCTGATAATAGCTCATCTTAACTAATTAGCCTCTCACAGTCTATGGTAACTTCCAACTTATCTGTGTGTGTATATGTATATGTGTGTGTGTATATATATCTTACTATATATTCCATTCTATGCATCCGATGAAGTGGGCTGTAGCCCACGAAAGCTTATGCTCTAATAAATTTGTTCGTCTCTAAGGTGCCACAAGTACTCCTGTTCTTTTTGCGGATACAGACTAACACGGCTGCTATTCTGAAACATGCCTGACAATTGTGGACTATATAAATAACTATGTCCCCACATGCTCAGAGTGCAAACAGCAGGATGCTGGCTCTCGCTATGTAGGTGCACTAAATAGGGAGATCTCCTGGCTCCCTGTTTTGCCTTTCACAAATATAACCTAAAATCACTATGGAAAAACCAAGGTGAAAGAGAGACACAAGCGCACAATGAAAAGTACAATCTGGCCATGGCGTCTAAAATCCTGATGTGTTCCTTTGAGAAATATCAGCCTCTCAAAAGTATTTACTTAAAAGCAAGGTAACTCTTCAATATGCTGCTTTCCCGTGTAGTCTTTAAATATAAAACTTATCCTTTGCACAGCAGCAGTAGTCTTGAATTGGTTGCCCCCCAAAAAACCCTACCATGTTTTGTTAACAAGATTTGGAGGTATGCATCTACAGTATAAAACATAAGAAACTAGGAATTGTGGCCAGCACTCCTTGGCAGCAAAACTGCTGAGACTATTAATTATAACTTTTGTTTTTATTGGAGGAAGTTACTAAAAGTAAAAATATATGGTGCGCTTTGATATTAGGGGGACTGTGAGGAATGAAGCCAACTTCAATTCAGCCGAGTCTAAAATTGTGCTTCGGAAGAAAAAGAAAAACCCCTTCATCTTAGATGATGTGAGCATGATTAATTTCAGGAGAAGATTGCTCATTGAAAAACTGAACTAGTTCTACAGTGTTAGTCTATCTACGTCTAAAAAAAAACCATGCAGAAAGGTTAATATTGGTTTAAATCAGTTCTCCTTTCATGTTATAGTTCGTTGCAAGGTTAAATCACTTCTACATTTTAGGGAAAAAAGTTACCAAACACACTTGAGCACCAAACTCACCATTTCAACTCCCTCATACTGCATACTCCTCCCCCGAGAAATTTTTTTTTCAGAAAGCAATGGCTGCCATCTGCATACAGTGCATATCCTAAATATTTTCTCTAATGGATCAGAACTCCTATGTTAATGACCTATTCCTATCAAGTTACAAGAGAGAAATAATGCAATTATCTGTCCTCTGAGGATACACAGCATTGTCACAATCTGAAGTTGTCTTCTTCTAAAAGTGGACACGTACTACTGTGCAAAATGGGCTACTGGATCTATGTGAAGTCACCACAAGGAGAAAGAAAAATGGGATTTTGGTTGGCTGAGAGTTTTAGGAAGTAAAAAGAAAACCACAGGAACAAAAAACCCATATTGACAACCATCCTAATAGCTACCATCTCATGAAACAATTTGGCTTTATAGGGTATAGTTTCTGCATCTCTCTTTTCTCCCCCATTTTTCTTTTTAGGCAATTTCTTAATCTTGGCCATCATTAAAGCTTGTTTAAAAAATGACATTATCAAGATTTTGTCCTTTTTCCTAATTAATTGTCAAAATTTTAACTTTTGTAATATTTCTTTGCCAGCAATATAGCTAGCAGAAAACATGGCATCAATTTTTGCAAAAATATTCCTGACTCTTTTAGATCAAAATTTTGAATTTTAGAGTTTTGCTGAGGTTGCAAATTTAATTTGTTTTAAAATAAGGCTCTCTCCATCACTGTGTTTAGGATCTATACGCAATATTAAGAATAGAATCAATATGAACACACCTTGTACTCTTTTTTTAAAACTGATCACATGGAAATTTGTTATCTGTTTTCTTGAGAAGCTTTTCATATTCATAGATTAGACATTAGGTACTTAGGGAACTAGCTAAAGTAACCTTGAACCTGTAGCAATTATCTTCAAGAACTCATGGAGGGACTAGTGAGATCCCAGAGAACTAAAAGAGGGAAAACACACAATATATCTTTGTTCCTCTTTTTAAAGAGGACCCAGTGAATTCTAGATCAGTCACCCTAACTTGGATACCTGGGAAGATAATGGAACAAATTATTAAACAATCAGTTTGTAAACACCTAGAGGAAAACAGCATTATAAGGAATAGCCAAGAACAAGTCATGCCAAACCAACCTAATTTCCTTCTTTGACAAGGTTACTGGCCCAATGGATAGGGGAGAAGCAGTAGAAGTAATGTATCTTGATTTTAGTAAGCCTTTTGACATAGTCCCATGACAGTCTCTTAAGATAACTAGGTAAATGCAGTCTAGATTAAATTACGGGGTAAGGTGGGTGTGCAACTGGTTGAAAGACCATACTCAATAGTTATCAATGGCTCATTGTCTAACTGGGAGGGCCTATTAGTGGGCGGGGGGAAGTTCTGGGTCCAATATTAGTCAATATTTTAATTAATTAATGACGTGGAAAATGGAGTGAAGAGTATACTTATAAAATATGCAAATGACATCTAGCTGGGAGGGGTTGTAAGCACTTTGGAGGACTGGGTTAGAATTCAAAATTGTCTGGATTGATTGGAGAATTGGTCTGAATTCAACAAGATGAAATTCAATACAGACAAGAGCAAAATACTTCACTTAGGAAGGTGAAAACAAATGCACGACCACAAAACAGGGAATAACTGGCTAGATGATAATACTGCTGTAAAGAATCTAGGGTTATAGTTGCTCACAAATTGACTGAGACTCAACAATGTGATGCATTTGCAAAAAAGGCTAATATTCTGGATGTATTAACAGGAGTGTTTTATGTAAAACACACGAGGTAATTGCCCTATTTCACTCAGCACTAGTGAGAGCTCAGCCAGAGGACTGTGTCCATTTCTGGATGCCACATTTCAGGAAAGATAGAGACAAATTGGCAAGAGTCCAGAGAAGAGCAACAAAAATGCTAAGGTTAGAATTGACTGACCTGGTGTAAAACAAACAAGCAAACAATCCAAACTTACTAGGCACGTTTAGTCTTGAAAAAAGACTGAGGGGGGAACCTGGGAACAGTCTTCAAGTATGTTAAGGGCTGTTATGAACAGGATGGTGATCAATTGTTCTCCATGTCTGCTGAAGGTAGGATAAAAAGTAGTGGGCTTAATCTGCAGCAAGGGAGATTTCGGTTAGATATTAGGGAAAAGATTTTAACTATAAGGATACTTAAGCTCTGGAATATGCTTCCAAAGGAAATTGGAGAATCTCCATCATTGGAGACTGTTAAGAAGAGGTTGGACACACACTTGTCAGGGATGCTCTAGGTTCACTTGGTCCTGCTCAGAATAGTGGACTGGACTTGACTTCACTTTTGAGGTCCCTTCCAGCCCTACATTTCTACGATTACAGAATCACAGAATTGTAGGACTGGAAGGGACCTTGAGAGGTCATCTAGTCTATTCCCCTGTACTCATGGCAGGACTAAGTATTATTTAGACCATCCCTGACATGTATTTGTCTAACCTGCTCTTAAAAACCTCCAATGATGGGGATTCCATAACCTCCCCAGCAATTTATTCCTGTGCTTAATCACCCTGACAGTTAGGAATTTTTTCCTAATGTCCAACCTAAACTGCCCTTGCTGCAAGTGAAGCCCATTGCTCCTTGTCCTATCCTTAGAGGTTAAGGAGAACAATTTTTCTCCTTGTAATAACCTTTCATGGGCTTGAAAACTGTTATGTCCCCCCCTCAGTCTTTTCTTCTCCAGACTAAACAAACCCATTTTTTTCAACCTTCCCTCTTAGGTCACGTTTTCTAGACCTTTAATCATTTTTGTTGCTCTTCTCTGGACTTTCTCCAATTTGTCGACATCTTTCCTGAAATGTGGTGCCCAGAACAGGACAAAATACTCCAGCTGAGGCCCATGGGTGGTGGGAGGAGCCCCACTTCGGGGAGGCTAGGCCCTGGTTCCACCCTTTTCACCCGCTCCCCCCCCCCGACCAGAGCCCTGAGCCCACCACAGCCCCCAACCCCCGCAGCCTGAGCCCCAAGTCCCCCTGCACCCTAAGCTCCCATCCCTCCCCACGGCCCAAGCCCCCCTGACCCTCCTCTGCACCTCAAGTCCCAAGGCCTTCTGGCCCCTCCTCCCCCCCACAGCCAGAGGAGTTCTGGGTCAGCTGAAGCCCTGAACCCCCCCATCCCAACATGCTCAGAGGGGCCCCAAGCTGACCAGAGCCCCCGCAGCCACACCTCCCCTCTGCAGCCCCCAAGCCGCCCCGTGAAAATTCAAAAGCTCTTCTCATCTTCTCTCAGAAGAAGAATGTGAGCTTTTGCTATGCCCCATGCAGGTTCCAGGGCGGCTGAGGAGACGGTATGTGCTACTCAGCTTCCCGGGTTCATCCATAATTTCTGTGGAGTCCTGGGAGATTACTAATGAACCCAGGAAACTGAATAGCACATACTGCCTCCTCAGCCACCCTGGAACTTGCATGGGGCATAATAAAAAGCAAAAATTTCCCCTGCCAAACCCACAACCAGGGTCCTGCGGCAGCATCTGCGCCAGGGGAGGCAGAGCCCCCCCATGGTCTATTATACCCATGTTGAGGCCTAATCAGAGTGGAGTAGAGAGGAAGAATTACTTCTCACGTCTTGCTTATAACACCCCTGCTAATACATCCCAGAATGGTGTTTGCTTTTTTTGCAACAGTGTTGCACTGTTGACTCATATTTAGCTTGTTGTCCACTATACCCTCAGATCCCTTTCTTGAGGTACTCCTTCCTAGGCAGTCATTACCCATTTTGTATGCATGCAACTGATTGTTCCTTCCTAAGTGGAGTACTTTGCATTTGTCCATATTGAATTTCATCTTATTTACTTTAGACCATTTCTCCAGTTTGTCCAGATCATTTTGAATTTTAATCCTATCCTCCAAAGCACTTGCAACCCCTTCCAGCTTCGTATCGTCTGCAAATTTTATAAGTGTAGTCTTTATGCCATTATCTAAATCATTGATGAAGATATTGAACAGAACCGGACCCAGAGCTGATCCCGGGGGGGGACCCCACTTGTTATGCCCTTCCAGCTTGACTGTGAACCACTGATAAGTACTCTCTGCGAACAGTTTTCCAACCAGTTATGCACCCACCTTATCGTAGCTCTATCTAGGTTGTATTTCCCTCGTTTGTTTATGAGAAGGTCATACAAAAAAGTATCAAAAGGCTTACTAAAATCAAGATATATAAGGTCAAAAGGATCCGTTTTGATCATTTTGTCTGACCTCCTGCTTAACACGGGCCTTAGGACTTACCAGAATTAATTCCTGCAATGCTTTAATTCAATCTTTTAGAAAAACATCCAATATTGATTTAAAAATTTCCAGTAATGGAGAATTCACCACAACCCTTAGTAAGTTGTTTAATTGTTAATTACTCTCACCATTAAAAATTTGCACCTTATATTAAGTCTGAATTTGTCTGGCTTCAACTTCCAAACTCCTGGGTCTTGTTATACTTTTGGCTGATCAAAGAGAAATTTAATGGGTGACAATCACCATCTAGACAGCATATCATATTTTCCCATTCTTTTATCATTTTCATAGCACTTTTCTGAACCCTTTTCCAGATTTTCAATATCTTTCTTCAACTGCGGTCATCAGAACTGGACACAGTATTCCACTAGGAGTCAAACCAGCGCCAAATACCAAAGTAATATAACCACTCTTCTTGCTGCTTATACTTCCCCTGGTCACAACCTTGCATTGGGAGCTCATGTTTAATTGATTATCCACCACGATTCTTTTTAAAATCACTGCTTCCCAGCATTGAGTTCCCCATCCTGTAAGTATGGGCTGCGTGCTTTGTTCCTAGATATATAACTTTACACTTGACCATATTGAAATGCATATTGTTTGCTTGCACCCAGCTTACCAACCAATCCACATTGCTCTGTATCAGTGACCTGTCTTCTTCCTTATTTACCATTCCTCTTATCTTTATGTCATCTGCACACTTTATCAATAATGATTTTGTCTTCTTTCCGGTCACTGATAACAATGTTAATTAGGTAGGCCCAAGAACTGACCCTTGCAGGACCCCACTAAAAATATACCACGTGATAAAAATTTACAATTACACAATAAGGCAGTTTATAATCCATTTCATGTGTGCCATATTGAATATGAATCAGTCTCACATCCTAATCAAACTGTCATGCAATACCAAGTCAAATGTCTTACAGTAGTCTTTTAGATCAACACAAATACCTTTATCAACCAGACTTGTTACCTCAGCAAAAAATAGCATGTTAGTTTGACAAAAATCTGTTTTCCATAAACCCATGCTGATTGGTACTAGTTACATTACCCTCCTTTAGCAATCGAGTCCTGTTTCAGCCGCTCCATTACTTTTCCCCGAGATTGACTTCAGACCAACAGGCCTATAATTATCTGGGTCATCCCATTTACCCTTTTAAAATGTTGACTCAATATTAGCTTTCTTGCAGTCCTCTGGAACTTCTCCAATGTACCAAGACTTATTGAAAATCCGCATTTATGGTTCAGAGAGCTCCTCTGCCAGCAGTTTTAAAACTCTTGGATGCAAGTTATCTGGACCTGCTGATTTTAAAATGTGTAACTTTAGTAGCTGCTGTTTAACATCCTCCTGAGTTACTGTTGGACTGGAAAGTATATCATATGATATGACTACATCTGGCTTTTTCCCAAACACAGAACACATTTTTATTGGACACTTTTGCTTGATATGCATTATTATTGACAATTTTATATTTCCATCTAGCAATGGACCTATACCATTGTTAGGATTCCTTTCATTTCTAATATACTTTAAAAACTAATCTTTACCATGTCCTTAATTCCACTTGCCTTAGATTTTTCATTGTGTGCTTTTGCTTCCCATATCTTTTACTACAATTCCTAGCTTCTAATGTGTATTCCTTGTTATCAACTTCCCCTCTTTTCCAATTTTTTAAATAGCTCATTCACTTTACCACTAAACTAGGTTGGTTTTTTAACCAGTCTAACCTTCTCTCTCAATCGTGGAATTGTGGCTTAGTGGGCATCTAATAAAATACTCTTAAATGCTTCCCAATTGTAACTCAAATTTTTCTGTTTAAATTCTCTCCCCAGCTGAGAAGTCATCCTTCTGCCATTGAAACTGAGGGAAGTATTGCTCAAAGAGATGGGTTTTAGATGGTTTCCTATAAACAGCAAGGCTCACATATCGCCTGATCTGTGATGGTACACAGATCTGTAGCCAGCGGGTGTCACTGGCATCCATGGGATCTTTGTTTCCTCTTCCATTTCTTATACTGAGTAAAAAGCAGGATTAAAAACAAGAATTTACTGTAATTAGTCAAAACCTCTACAGCCCCCAATATAGCTTAGAATGTACATCAGGCCAGAGTCTGGTCCCATAAAAGGGAAAGTCATTATTTCAAGGGAACCAAGATTTAGCCCTAGATGCACCGATAGCATGGCTGAGAGTCTGACATATTAGTAAAATATGCTTTTGCAATAGGTACGATGCATAAGTAGAAAGATTGTGCTTTGAGTGGTTCCATTTAAAAAAAAATTCTTTGCACTGACCATGCAGGCTCCTTGAGGATTGCCCCCTCTCGGAGGACTGAACATACACCTACTCCTCCCCATGGAAGATGCAGCAAGGAACAACCATTTAGATATTTGGACTCTTGGGATTTAAAAAAAAAATTTTTTTTCTTTCCTCCCTGCCTGCAGACTGAGGCTGATTGCTTTGCTGTGGGCAAATTTATAAGTTGTGGCAGTTTGGCAGACATATCTCTGTCAGTTGTTGAATTTCATTTTTGTTTTGTGAATGCTACTCATGATAATCTTTTTTATGGTTTAGAGCCTCCATTTTGTAGCAGAGACTTGACCCCTAGTGGACAGGCTGTCTGAGAAGCTGCAAAAAAGCAATGAAGAGCCATCAACACTGAACAACTCTCCTGCTTGAACAATGGAGTTTCTGCCAGTAGAGCCTTTGCGTTTGGTTGGACTATCTGCACAGAAACCTCTCGGGGGGACAGGGTGACCAGACAGCAAGTGTGAAAAAACAGGACAGGGGCTGGGAGGGGGTAATAGGAGCCCATATAAAAAAAGCCCCAAATATTGGGACTGTCCCTGTAAAATCGGGACATCTGATCACCCTACGGGGGGAGGATTCCAGTCCTCTTCCCCCCCGCCCCAGTCACATGGCTGGGAGACCTGCAGTTTTCCACCTGACCGAAGAGGGACAGAGTCTGTCAAAGTGTGCATCTGTCAGCAAGGAAGCCATTTCATCACTAAAAGGGAAGACCTAGCTGGAGAGAGAAGACCCAGCAGGAGGGGATTTGCCTTCTTTCAGGATGTTGACCAAACCCAGGGACTCACAAAGAGGAAAGAGATTAGACTAAGGGGTATGCATTCAGAAATGTATTCTTTAAAAACAGAGTTACAAATCTAAAAGCAACAAATTGTGTGTGTGTGTGTGTAAGAAGCTATTTTGCTACACCTGGTTTTGCTTGGCTTTCATTCATCTTGTCCCTGAAGAGCATAATTAGAAAATCAGATCTCTCAGAGCCTAATGAACTCTGGTGGTGGGGGCTTGTCTAAGGAACTGGGGGTTCAGGAGGGCTGAGGCATGGGTTCTAGGGTCTAGATAGGTTTCGACTAGCAGCCGTGTTAGTCTATACTCACAAAAAGAAAAGGAGTACTAGTGGCACCTCAGAGACTAACCAATTTATTTGAGCATAAGCTTTCGTGAGCTACAGCTCACTTCATCGGATGCATCACGAAAGCTTATGCTCAAATAAATTGGTTAGTCTCTGAGGTGCCACTAGTACTCCTTTTCTTTTTAGGGTCTAGATAGCAGACAGCTGGCCCCACTGCCCAAGAAGGGTGTTAGGTATGGGGTGTGCACCAAACAACCCAGAGCCAGGAACAGTGACCAGTCAACTACCCAGAGGCTTAGAAGTACATGAGGTTCAGCAGTTGGGTCCTACCACAGTCAGTTGTCAGTTCAGAGAGAAGGACTGGACCAGGTTGTAACACAAATTCTTTGCTTCTCTAAATGTATCTGTTTTGGTTTGTCAGTTTTTGGAATGTAATCTCTTTGGGATGGGGACCAACCAGGGGTGTTTGTACCCTGGGGGTATGCAGAGGTCTTCCAGGGGGTACATCAACTCATCTAGATATTTGCCTACTTTTACAACAGGCTACATAAAAAGCACTAGTGAAATCAGTTCAAGCTAAATTTCATACAGTGACTAGTTTATACTGCTCTATATACTGAAATGTAAGTACAATATTTATATTCAAATTGATTTATTTTGTAATTATATGGTAAAAATGATAAAGTAAGCATTATTCAGTAATAGTATGCTGTGACACTTCTGTAGTTTTATGTCTGATTTTGTAAGCAAGTAGTTTTTAAGTGAGGTGAAACTTGGGGTACACAAGACAAATCAGACTCTTGAAAGGGGTACAGGAGTCTGGAATGATTGACAGCCACTTTTCGTGTTGACTATATGACTAACATAAAAAGGTGGAGAAAAAGTGAGTGTTCACTGTTCAGCATAGGAGGAGTGGAACCAGTGGGAGGGGACTAGTTCAACCCCTGGCCATAGATATTTCAGAGCCACAAAAAGTGGTTTGTACTGAGGGTCAGACACACAGGTGCTTCTTTTGCAAGCATCTTTTGTGACACTTCTCAAGGATACCTAGGGTTGAGAGGCACCTTGCTACCACCTGCTGTTAGCATGAGGAAGCTTTAGCTGTGTCTGCCAGAGGTCAGTTCTTTAACTCCACTGACCATGGGCAACACAAGCACTCCCCTTTAGGCCTATTCAGGCCCCACTGTCTCTCTCCAGGTTAGCAATAGGCACACTCCAATCCCCAAGCATCTCCTGCAGTGTCCAGCCCCTGTTCCACTGGACACTTGCAGTATTTACAGCTCCACTTTTTCCAAAGCAACAATACACCTCTGCTTACCAGTTCCACCTCAGATCACTTCTCTGCTTAACACATAGTACTCAGATATGTTTATATTGAAATCAAGTCCAAGTTTATGTAACAAAACAGAGTTTCAAGTAGCAGCAGCAAGTATTGGAAACAAATGGTTACATATAAAACAAAACATTACACACATTCTAGAACCTAAACTTAATTAACTAGATACTCATGTCTTGTAGAGTTTGGCTTACCCAAAGTCCTTGCAGTACTTTTCAGTCAGACTTGGCTGTGATCCTCTTTTTCATGAGCCAGACATGCTGTCAGCTTGTGACCTAGGTGAAGGACCCGGTCTGTTTCCTTATGCCCCCAGATGTACCTACAATCCTTTTGTCTTTAGTCATAAACAGATACCCCCTGCTGTTTACAAAATTGACAAGAAATTCACAGAATGAAACAATCTTTTATTTTTGCCTCTGGCTCACTATGCAAAAAAAGGCCTACATTGTGAGGCATACACTGTGCAATACATACATTTCCAGACAGGGAGATAACCATTTGTTCCTCCTGCCTGAAAGGAATATATTTGAGGCATGTTACCTTGTGGTGACCTGCTTTAACTCCAAGACCTTAAAGACAATTTTCAGTATAGATATCTAACTCCTTAAATATTATCCATACATACATTGTGCAGTGATTATGATGACTAGTGGGCTCACCTGCCACCCTTTGTATATATCTGATCCAAGGGATCCCTGTAAAACCCTTGCACCTCTGTGCCGTCTGCCAGTTGGCACCAAGATGCCTTGGATCACATATGTAAGATACTAAGAGTGAAAGACGTCAGAGAAACCAGAGACTATTTGAACTTATGGGTTTTACTCCTCACACTTCTCTTTCCAGAGATGTCACTGAATCCTGACAGCATGTTCTGTGTGTGACCTTAGACATGAAGAATGAGCTGTGGCTGAATTCAATCTGTGTGTTCTCCAAGTCAAATACTAACATACACACTTCATTTGGCTTTGGGACATCCAAAGGTTACACACCACTCAAGAAAAACCCTATTAAGTTAAATTACACAAGTGTTCATCCATTCAGAGAAGAATAGATCAAGAAATTGTCATAGAAAGAGAGTCCAAAATCCATTTGGCCAAAGCAACCTTCCACACAGATGTTTCTCTTGACTTCAAGTTTTTTTTGCCACTGTAGCTTTAAAAAGATTCCCAGACAAAGAAGCCATACAGTAGAACTGATCTAATTGAGGATTTACGTAGGAATGAGACCACACTTGGTGGGGCATTATAGGGCGTTTGATAGTAACTTTCCCCCCTTAAAATCTTTGGGTTTGGCACTGATTGGATTCACATGATGGGTCCAGAGTAAACAGTCCCACTCCAAGACCTCTAGTAGTTTACACTGAAAAACATCTTCAGTTTGGAGCTTGTCCAGGAACAACTGCATAGTCAGTAAGTTTTATTTCCTTTATTCCCTGTTGGAATGTAGTGAGCTTGCATTAGATATTGGTATGGTGACATCAGCATGAAATTTGCCTCAATGCAATCAAGAACCCAGAGCTTGGGTCTAAAAGAGATTAAAATGGAGCTTACAAATTGTGAATGCCCTACTATATGGTCAAAGTTTGTATGAGGAATGTTCTGAAATACAGTACTGGGTGCCAGCTCAGCTACCAGTAGAAATACCTTGGTTGAAGGTGTGGGGAAAGTGGGATTATTGTGATCCAAATTGAATTCTGGTCATGTTCATGGAGTACCCATTGAACTGTGTGGCAAACAAAATTGTTTCTCATTTATGTGACGCAATGTAACCAGCTGAACCCTAAATTCAACATGACAGAACCTGGCACCACCCATATTTGGTCACAGCAAGCAAATATCAATGGCATAACCTAGCTGCCAAGTCGTAAGTCTGGAGCTGAACATGATGCATGATGCCTGGCTTTCCTATCCCAGAGTCCAGGGATAGGTCATCTTTACTACCCTTTGCCCTTAATACCGGGCTCAGTGAACTAGACTGGCTTCTGCATGTTTAGGCATAAAAGCAATGTTCTAAGACATTGCCATCCTGTGGTAGTTTGGAGGCAGCACACCTACTGGCAACTTCCCATGTTACGACATTATTAGAAATTAAATTCTGGTATGTCATCAGAGAGTGCAGTTATCAACAGAAAGAGAGTAACCTTGCAGTCCCTGGCAGCATTCATCAGGTAGTACATATTTTCTTTCATCCCCAAGACAAAATTCCCACTGTACAATATGTATATTGTATAGCTCTATTATAATTAGATGGATTTTATCTGGTTAAAATCAAGGAATCTAACAATGTTTTTCCCCCTTAGGGAAACAATTCAGATGAAAATAAAAACCCCCAATCATTTAATTACTTTTTGCATTCATATTCATTCCTGAAAAATGTGTTTCTGAAAGAAGGCTGCATCCTCATCATAACGTCAATTATATTCTTATTGCGTTTCAATGTCAGTAGCGCAGGGCTATGCTAGTAATGCAAAATGTGCACCTTTCATATACATTTAGTATATGTGGGTTGAAACTACTGCTTATGATGGTACTGAATTTTTCTGTAATTGCTGTACTATGAGAAGCCACATTAGGTCATCCCATTACCGATTTTTTTGGGAGGGGAGGGTTGCATGGGCATATTTACAACTGTGCTAACTATTTTATAGAGGAAGTGATGAAGGAAAAGGATGGTCTTGTGAATAAGGCACTGGATTGCAATACAAGAGACCTCCATTCATATCCCTAGCTCTGCCACAGGTTTCCTGTGTGACCTTGGGAAAGTCATGTAATCTTAGCACCTTAGTTCCTCATCTGTGGGGGAGGGAAACATGGATATTTCTCTCCATCATACACAAACTGAGGTTAAATGTGTTGTCTGAACAGCAGTCAGATACTACAATAACAGAGACGGTTTAAGTACAGAGATGATATATACTGCTACCGTTGAGAAACCTTCCTCTAAGAATTGTATCAGCACTCTCTCCAATACTACAGTAGTTAAAAAAGAAAGGTGGAAAGGAATGGATAGTATTAGACAAGGACTCAAAATATAATTAGAATAGTCCACCATCTGTACTTGTATAAAGGGATTAGCATGGAGGAAAAATTACGTATCTCTCAAATAATAGTTGGGTAAGGACTTAAGCTTTTTAAAGAACACATTAATTGTGCAGTCCATCTCCAAAAATGGGGCATATTAGTATTTATATGTTTTTGACTAAAATGTGCAAGTTGTAATAGAAAGTATGTAGCAATTTCCCACCCTCCCAAACAGCCCATTTGCCTTAGTTTAAAAAAGTCAGTTAGGAGAGAAGTCTGGAGTTTATCCACAGGGGACTCCGTGGGGAATATTCTCTTCTCAGTGAATGCATTTAATTGCCTTCTATGCCAATGGGGATTGCATATGTGCATTGAAAAGAGAATACAGAGAGTAGCTGCTCTTAACGCTCACCTTATATTTTACAGATGGCAGTGTGTGTGGATGGTAAAGTAGGCTAGACAAAGAAAGCCAAAATTTAGTCATGCTTCTTTCCTGGAAATGTGTTGAGCAGACCTTTCGGTCAGAAGAGCCTCTCTTTCCTTATACTCAACTTTTCAGATAAGCCCAGCAATAATGAAGGATTATAGCACAACGTCCATTTGAATGAAATAAAAGATACACAAGAATTATGGGCTAGGTGTAATACAGTTCCTGTGTGGGAATGAAATGATTCATGCATTAACATTATCTATATAAAACTGAGTGAATGATGTATGAAAATAGTCATACAGGGCAAATGTTTGTACTGTGGCCTTTGGACACAATTCTTTATGTGTGTAATGCTGTAGTCACAATCATTTGCAGAGGTTTGCATAACAAGTGAGTCTGTGTTCAACAGAACTACTGGTCAGTTTGAGACTACTTTGAGATGCAGCATGCAAGTCGGGGGGGAGGGAGAAAAGGTCACGTTTTCAAAGATTTCCTGATATGGGATGTCTTAGACTTTGCCCACACAGCCAGAGATTATCATTCCACTAACTGATTAGTGGCACAGTTTGCTAAAACCATCCTGTCTCCCCGCACATGGCACCTGGTTAATCACTAGTTACTCTTAAACCCAAGTGCCAAACTAGGTCACTAAAATGAAGCATGGGTATATGATGTTACTGGTTAAGTGCAAAAATATGAGATTTCCCAGCGCCTTTGAAAATCACGCCACTCCTATCCTGATGTCTAAATGTCATGTCAAAAGCTTCACTCTAGGCGTCCAGGTTTGAAACATTGGTCCTTATCTCATCATGCTAACCTAGGCTGGTGTTGGAAACCTTTTCCTTTCTAAGGAATTTGGGTCTTTTCTAATTGTTTTTCATTCAGGAGAAAAGGGGATGACAATCCTTACTGGAGTAAACACATAAGGCTATTTTCACATAATTTTTGAGGGGTAGAGGGGGAATCATGTCCCTCTATGGTACCATCTAATTGACGGAGAAGGACCTTAGGAAGAAAAGGAGTAGATCTGACTAAACAAAGCCATCTTTCATTTCAACTCTCTGCTGTGCCCTGTCGTCTGAACCCTTAAGATTTAGTAATGTACTTTCAAGAGCACTACTCCAAATTCCACATGTTCTTATTTGCTTGGAGAATTTTCCCCACACCCTGCTTAGCATTTGCTCACATTTCCCTTTCCCCCCAGTCTAAGGAAAAGCTGCTTTGGGCCTCATCCCGTAGCCCTCAAGTATGTCTCCTCCAAGAAATGCAGCTACAACATTCAGGGTGCGTCAAGGAGCGTTAACTGTGATAATCATCTAATGAAGTTAAGCCTAATTAGTTGATATACTGCTCCCTAAACGTCCTGCTCCTAGAGAGACTTTTCCTCTCATCCAAAGCCTTCTGGTGTTTTTCACAATTTCAGGGTAATTGCACCTGTATTTCCTCCCCCCCATCCCATGGCCCACTCCAGAAGTGCCCAGGAAGGTTTCTGTCTCCCAGCAGCCACCTTTCTCAGGCAGAGATCCATCTTACTCTTCCCCTCCAGACCAGAAGTTTAGGCTTATAGTCCCTCTCCACCTCACTGTACTTTCTCCAGCAGGGTCCAGCACCTGAGGTTAACTTCTCTTCAGGGACTATAACACAGGGCTATCAGTCAGCCATCACAAAGCAAACCACATTTATTCTTAAAGTAAAAAGCATTCCAATGAAAACATAAAAATAATAAAAACCTACATGCATGCAAAAAGCTTCCCAGAAGTCACCTCCAGTTCCAACATAGAGCTTTGGTATGTGTCAGTCTTTCAAACCCCACAACTGGGTTTGCTCCCTTGGTTACAAGTTCACACCAGTTTTTAGACTAGGAACCAGAACTTCGACTAGAAGCAGACCACGAGTCCTCACCCACAAGCAGGCTACACCAGGTAGAAAGATGGGGAGCAGAAAGTCTATTACAGGGCCCATTGGAGCAAGGTGGACTGTATTGGGATGAAGAGCTAGTTCCAATTCGTGGAGCCCCCATGGAGAACATCCAAAAGCTCACAAATGCTTTTACATTTAGTTTTGCAACATTGATGCTTTACAACTATGTATCGCCCAATAAGAGAGCCTTCCCATAACAAAACAAGCATACAGTAAACCAGTGTCTGAGTACCAAAGCTTAAAGATCACTTTCCCTGAGTATTCATGTGAGCAAAACTATTCTTTAAATTCATGTAAAGCTGCTATAATAAAGTGCAGATGAAGGAAATTCATTTTTAAGTTAGTGTGCATACTTAGGAAGAGTATTTTGGAGCCATTATTCAGCTCTTCTCATAAAGAGCTGATAATCTCAGATAACATGAAGAAAATACTGCAATGATTCACCTATCCATTGCAAGTAATGACTAGGTACACAGGATATTAGCTGTAGTAAAAGCTCTTTCCCACTCCATCATGGAAAACCTAAAATACTTCATTAAGTCCCAGCCTGTTTCCCCAGAATTACAAGCAATGTTAGATGCACAGGCATAGTTTGACTTCTATATTTGCGGGTGGGGGTGTGTGTGTGTGTGGATCCAGTCAGGCCAACAGGGCGGCGCATAGGAGGGAGGGGCAAAATCCACAGGGGCGAAACTTGGCCAGGGGAGGCGGTGCAATTTTAACCGTGATTCCAGGAGCTACTTAAGCAACTGAAAATTCTAGTGTTTTTGAAGATACTAACTTAGAAATATCTGACAGGAGCATTGTATCTAATTCCTATATCAAAAAAAGAAAATTAAATAAATATTAGACCCACTCAGCTCTAATACTAACATGTTCTGACATTTTGTGGCAAGTCACTTATGGGACACTGGTTAGGTTTAAAATTGTAATGTACGTTCTTACTCAGATACTCTTACTGAAGGCAGAAGGGACCTTTGTGATAATCTAGTCTGACCTCCTTCACACTGCAGGCCACAGAATCTCACCCACTCACTCCTGGAATTGACTCTTAACCTCTTGCTGAGTTACTGAAGTCCTCAAATCCTGACTTAAAGACTTCAAATTACAGACAATTCACCCTTACACTAGTTTAACTCTGCAAGTGACCCCATACCAAATGCTGTAGAAGAAGGGGGAAAAACCCCATGGTCTCTGCCAATCTGACCTGTGGGAAAATTCCTTCCTGACCCCAAATATGATGACCAGTTAGACCCTGAGCATGTGGGAAGACCCGCCAGGCAGATATCTGGAAAAGAATTCTTGTAGTAACTCAGAACTTCACCCCCTACACACATCTAGTGTCCTGTCTCCAGCCATTGGGGATTTTTGCTACAGGGAGTCGCCGATGGGCCACACGCCATTGTAGAGAGTCGTGTCATATCACCTCCTCCATAAACTTATTGTAATGAGGCAGTGTGGCTCCCCGCTGCCCCAGAGAGGGTTGAGCCCCTCCAGACACCAGAGTGGACGGAGCCAGGAAGCTCTGAGCCCGCCCCTCAGAGGGACAGGCAGCGACCCGGAAGTATAAAGGCGGGCCCTCAGAGCTCACTAGAGGACCAGCCACCGGGGAGGCCAGATGCAGCCAGCCTAGCCCGCGACTCGGAAAACCCTGCGGCCCCAGGTCCATGCCGAGACTGGCCTGCCCTGCCCTGCCCTGCACCTGCCATCCATGGGAGTTGCTGGACCTGCCCTGCACCCACTACACAGAGGAGTTACTGGGCCTGCTGCTTGCCCACTACCCTGAGGAGCCCATGGTGCTGGACCCGCCGGAGAACACTGCCGTGACCCAAGTACCAGAAGGAGGGGAGTTAGGAAGTAAGCCGGGGGCAGACGACCCTAGTCTGGCTGTAACTCTGCCAGAGCCCATGTCAGTGTGTTGTGGTCAGGATCCCCACGGACCCAGCAGCGGGTCGTTTGCTGCTGCTAGGGCCCCGGGCTGGGACGCAGTGGAGTGGGAGGGCCTGTATTCCCCCTGCCACCCAACTCGTGGGTGGCAGTCTCTCCCTCTTCCAGGTCCTTGGAAGCCTGGGCTAATTCACACATGCTGTGTTGCTCAGCCCCTGCCTGAGGGCTTGAGCTATTGACTGTTGCCCTGCCCTGACCCAGGGCCTGGCCTGCTAACATTGGGCTATTTGCTCAGCCCCTGCCTGAGGGCCTGAGCTACTACTATTTGGTGCCCCACCCTGACTCAGGGCCTGGGCCTATGGTGCTCATTCCAGTTGTCACAAGGGTTGCCGAGGGAGACTCCAGTGGCTGGACAAATTCTCCAAAGTCAACTGTGTGTAGCGAGCCAGTGTGGCTTCCCGCTGCCCCGGAGAGGGTCGAGCCCCAGCCTAGCCTCTTTACACTTATCAAGTTCAGTCTTGAAGCCACTTCAGTTTTTTTTGCCCCCACTGAATCATAGAATCTCAGGGTTGGAAGGGACCTCAGGAGGTCATCTAGTCCAACCCCCTGCTCAAAGCAGGACCAATCCCCAATTAAATCATCCCAGCCAGGGCTTTGTCAAGCCTGACCTTAAAAACTTCTAAGGAAGGAGATTCCACCACCTCCCTAGGTGCACCTGCACCACTGCTCCCCTTGGAAGCTGTTCCAGAACTTCACTCCTCTGATGATTAGAAACTTTTGCCTAATTCCAAGACTAACCTTGTTGATGGCCAGTTTACGATGTATTTGTTCTGGGGCCCACATTGATGCCTAACTTAAAAAACTCCTCTCCCTCCCTGGTATTTATCCCTCTTATGTATTTAGACAGAGTAATCATATCTCCCTTCAGCCTTCTATTGGTTACACTAAACAAGCCAAGCTCCTTGAGTCTCTTCTTACAGTTTAAATGATCTAGACTTTAGTTGTTCAGGCTATATTTTGGCAACTGGACATAGCACACTATTGCACAGGCATGTTAAGAGGAATAAACTGAGAGGAGAACTACTTTATGGGCATTCACAAACAATGCATTTTCAAAACTTGTGGCTGCAGTTTTAGAGGCCAAGTTGAGACTAGCTGATATTTTGGCTTTTTTTTGTTACGTTAACAGTGGGCCATGTTCTTTGAATACCAGATGCACCCACAGCTGTGAGAGCAAGATTTTCATATGCAAAGTGACAACCGGAACATCTTAGCAAATTGTTTAACCAAGTAACATGGTGAACGCATTGCTTCTGTCTATTGCTTTCACAACAAACTTCATTTCTGATCCAGTCTCGCTTCTGAGTGAAGAAATAGATGAACTGGTTCAAGAAGAGCTCTCTCTGCCTGAAGGGTCTTCTAAATTATAAAGGCTTGACACAGAAGTTGCATTTTAAAGTATTTGTTTCCTTGAGGACCCTTTGCAATCTACTACTGTAATCCAATATTTCTTGCTCCCTTCCCCACCAAAGGAAACACACGAGCATTTTCATACACAATAACTATAATGGTAGGCTGAAGACATTTGTAGGGCCCTGGATCAGATTGACTGATGTGCATTTGTTTCAGAATTATGATGCTTGTTTCAGAAACTGACATGAAAATTACGTTTTGTCCTATTAATACAGCAGTCTCACTCTCTGCCTACAATCTAAGTTAGGGCTATTAGCTTAAGGAAGCACTAAGTCCGTACAACAATTTAAATACCTCGGTGTGGAGCTGAGATAGGAAAGTAGGTGCAGATGCTAGGAGCCGTATGGCTCATTGGTGTAAGTGGAGGGAATTGATGGGAATTCTTGGCAAAAGGACTATGTTGGTGTATTGTTCTTTTTTTGCAAATGAAAAGATAACTGAAAAAGCATTTAATTTGTCAAAAGCCCACATTAGGTTCTGCTTTCATGGCAACCAAGTTCTAATCTAGTTCACTGGACTTTATTCCTTATGGTCCTTGATACCAGTTGTAAACAGAGACATGAAGAGGTGTAGATGAAAAAGCACAATACAAATGAAGATCAGAATGTGGCAATTGACAGATATCAAGAGTTGTGTTTTCACAATGTGACAATGTTACTGCCGTGCCAAGAAACTATTGCCTGTTGCTATTATTAAACCTGGCAGTTAAAACTTCTAGTTATTAGCAATTGGGAAAAACAGGTAAAATTTCCCTTCTGCAAGGCCAGTACCCGAGGTGATGTGGTTTGAGGTAGCAGTTTCATATTTCTGAGTGTGTGGAAGGGTCATGAGAGACCTACCAAATTTCTTTGGCCTCTTGGTTTAAAAAGAAAAAATCCAACAAAATAAAAGTCATATTGTGACCTTAAGAACTTCAATACCAACCAACAGAGGATTCACTGTTCTATAACAGCAACTCTGAGCAGGCCTGACAAATTCACTATAACATATTGCTTTCATACTATTTATTCATAAATAGCGCCTTGTAAATTATCAAATCAAAGCCAGGATCATGCTGGCTATTAATTTCATTGTGAAATGTACGTATGGATTATCTTTAAAAAGTTATGTTTATATACTGAAAATGTGTCTTTATAGTTTGTATCCAGGTGTTACTCTCCAGCAAAGGTGAAAGACTGGTTTGCCAAAGGGATGTACGTTCACATGTCTGCCGAGGCTCATCTGTATATGTAGGCTTGTAAGCCAAAACAATAAAAGCTCCATTTACATATCAGTCAACAAGGGGATTGGATGTCAATAGGAAAAAAAGAACAAGCCATGAGGACGAACTTGGCTGTGTGAAAAAAACAATGCACTTTGGGAAATATAAAAGGAAGCAAAAAGCCATTTTGGTATCCATTACTGAGGGAGCAAAAGGAACAGAACTTTTTGCATCTGAAAATGGTGGATCCCTGCCACGTGGGCTGGTGATGCTGGGAAAGATTGCTTTAGATAAGAAATTGCTTTCAACAGGGATTTTAGCCTGTTTAAGGGTCTAATAAGTGTGTTATACTTTTGTTTAGCCAGTTTCCAATATTCTCCCTCACTACTCATTTGAATCTCTGTTCTTTGTTAAACTTATTCTCATTTTTATTATAATTACATCTCACTGATGTGGTACCAAGCAAAGTGTGACTCCTCAGTTGAATAAAACAAGCTGATGCATATACTGTTCTTTTTGGTGGACACCAAGCCTGGTAATTTCTGAATGTCCAGTGGTGGGCTGGACCCTTCAGGGAGTGCTCTGAAGACTTGGGTGTTGGTGTGCACCTGGCACTAGCCTGCACAGAGAGGGCAAGGTCTGGAGATCTAGAAGTAAGTGTTTGTGGGGCCAGAGGCTGTTGGTTTCAGGAAGCTGAACCACAGCAGGGACAGACAAGACCACATCACTCTAAGGACAAGTAATAGCAAGGTGACTAATAATCCTGGGTATCCCTGGGAGAGCATCACACATACCCCATCATCATTACCTAGGTAACTTGACTTGCCACTCAGTAAGCCAGTATAGGATAATTAATTTGACCTATATACACATAGGGATGGTTATATTGAAACAAAGTTTTTACCACTATCACCAAAACAGGCAAGGCACATCAGTTATATGTAACCTCTGGCCTTACCTTACTGGCCACGCAACTAGCATCCTGAGCTCACACTGGATCCAATCCTACTCCTATTAAAAATGAGGATATAGGTCCCATTGACTACAACAGGAGCAGGTTTATGCCCTCCCTTGCTTTTATTAATGACCACTGACCATCGGCTGGTTTCAAGATCCCAGCAAGTGCCCACCTAAGGTCACCAAATGGTTTCAACATTTGATGCCAGGACTTTTGTCAGAGTAGAAAGGGGGATGGTTTAAATGGGGATGGGATAACAGGGTTTTAGGAACTGGCATGAGAGGGGAAAAAATAACCAAGTGCCTCTTCTTCTTTTACTCCTCCACCCCCTTCCCACCACAATCTCCTTTGTAATAAAAACAAGAAAAGGAAAGGCTTTCACCTCTGTGCCTCATTCCCTTAATTGTATCCTCCCAAACCCTAAGCCCGCCTGTATTCTCTGCCACATACCTGCAGCCTCTATCCCCTTAAGTTCCCACTGTTCTGTATTTTTCCTCTTTTATTTCTGCACTCCCTCCTCCTCCTCCTTGGTTTTCTGTGCTTATATTTGCCATGCTGGCCTTACTTTCTTCTCTGCTCATTCCTCCTGCCACCCCATCATTCAGTCTACTCTTTTCTTCTTTTCTCCCTAGCTATCATTCTCCTACACTCTCTCTTTCTCTCTCAGCCTTTTCTGGTTTCCTGAGGCAAGTGTGCCAGGGGAACAGAAAATAAAAATAGCTGCTTCTCCATCCTATACACGCACCCATGAGACAGCAGCCATTTGGCAGGCCTTGCTGGTAAGCTCCAGAGAAAAGGACTAGTGCTGTTGGCAAATCCAGCAGCCCAAGAGAGCTGGGGGATGAGAAGAGGGGATTGGTCCCTGCCTCCATCATATCAACAAGTACTACCAGACAAGTGCAAGGATGAGTGCATCCTTTCCATTGGGATAGCATTGCATGCGGCACATATTACTTTAAGATCATTAAGACTACTATAATCACAATATCTGCCTCCTGTGACAAAGTGGGAAATTTTGTGCAATATTTTTATGAAGCTTATGTGTGCCTTACTTTCCCCTATATTTTACATGGCTACCCAACTGGGAAGAAAAGATCTAAATATGCTCTCAGGGCAAGTTAAGAGACATAGGTGTGTATGTGTCACCTACCTATCTGAGCCTGAATGGGTCATCAAAAAGGACTGTCAGAGGCTGACCTCATATCAATGGGAAACCCAATCACCAGGACTTTGACATCTAGTAGCCAACGACCCAGAGGGAGGTGGATTACCTCCACCATTCAGCAGGCAAGCTGAGAAAAGACCCCAGCTAGAGAACAAAGGATTGGAAGGTGATGGATAAAATATTGGTTGCTGAAAGAAGCTGGGAACTCTCTCAGCTGGGAGCTAACTGAGAAGGTCAGAGCCTGAACATGTGGTTCACTATAGTTTGGCTGGGGCTCTGGGTAACCAGAAGGGACTCTGCTTTAACTTCGATTTCTCTACACTAACCTAAGGACTTTCAGACTGTGTGTACCAGGTGATCAATAAATGGTTAGCTCAATTTGAAAAGGCTGCCAGTGTCATTGTGACTACTCACGGAGAGCATTGCGCCCTGAAGGGGCACAGCACCAGCCTCCCACAGGGCTCTGGCTTTGTTGGATTCACATCAGGGAACATGGCCAGGGAATCCTGTATAGGGTTAGCTGGTGCCAAAGGCCCAGTCTTGGAGGCCATGGGCCTGCCCCTGTGGAACTGTGTTTGTCCTTGGAGCCCAGAACAGAAAAAAGGTCACTCCCAGGAGCCTGGTTACAGGCTGGGGCACAGATCTGACCCTCTCACTCTCTGACAGCTCCATAGCACAGAAAACTATTAAACCCTGAACATGTCTTTTCATTTAAATAATGTAAGGTGATAAGGAAATTTAGGTTAAATTATACTTATGTACTTTTAAACGTAACACTTGCCCTTTCAAGTTGATGTCACAAATCTTTCCCCTTGTTCATAGAAAAATGCTTAATAAATCTGTTAGCAAAGCTCGTGTGATTATCAAGACTCTGCACAATGAAAAACTAAGAGTAGGTGCTATCAAGCTAGTCATTACATATCCGCACCATAACGCACTCCAGGGACTGTGGTTTATTGGCAGTAGATGTGGAGAGAAAAACAGGTCGTTTGAGTATTATCAGCTTTTCAGCCAACATCAGGCTGAGTTTGCCTAACTCTGTTCTTCCATGTTACCCTCTTTCCCCAGACACCATGTGAAACAAATGCAATTGAGTGCTTGTTCTGAGTGGCTTTTTCATTACACGTACAAACCTGATGTTAGCGCCTGATGGAGCAGCAGCACTGGAAGACCATAAACTGCTCATTACTTTCTGGCAGTGAAATCAGTGTTGTGTTTTAGACTATGCTGGGAGGTGAAAACATATCCAGCACCAGCACTGTGCTTCATTGACCTGAAGATTCACAGGCCTCATCAGGAACAGAGATTTGTTTTCCTCAAGGGAAATGGTAGGTTATTCTACCCAGAAATCCAGAAACCTTAGGAAATGGGATAGTTATCACATTATTTCATCTACTAAATGTAAAATTGAGACACGCTCCCACTGATGTCAATAAGACTTCCCATGTGCTGAAGTTTTAATGGCAAGCAGTTATTCTATAGATCAAGGATTGGATTCATGACGGTTTCATCAAGTCATACTGATACAGGGTGCAAGTGATTTCAATTACCTTTTTGAAAAGGGTGACTGAGAGACTCATTAGTAAGTCTCTACTGTGTGGTAAAATAGATTTCTGAGATTTCAGAAATATATTCAGGGCCAAATAAGCTAAACCTGCAATGTTGCTGTGACTATGGCTTATATACCCAAAACATTACAGTTGACACCCACAGATCCCACTTGTACTCAGTTTGCACACACGGGTTGGGGTATCCTCTCCCAGGGTCTCCTCATGCTGAATATTCTATTTCATTCTATTAGAGTCTCACTGTTTTGGCAAAATGCCAACAAGAAGTTCCTTATCTAAGGCCTGATTCTGCATGGTATTGAGTGCCCCCAGCTTCCATTAGAGCTAATAGGAACCAAGAACACTCAGCAATTATTCTTCATGGGTAAAGTCTGGGGGCCTAACTGAGATGGGAGGGGGGCTCATTATGCATGGCACTGTACAAACAGCATTAAGGACAGTTCCTGCCCAAAAGGATAAATATACAAGACAAACCGGGGAGGAGAGGACACAAGGTAGAGAAAGGCGGTGAAGTGACTTGCTCAAGGTTACCCAGTGAGTCAATGGCTTATATGGGAATAGAATCTGGTGTCCTTGCAGGGTAAGACCCCAGGTGTTAGAATTTTTAACACCAGTTGGAATGTGAATAACTCCTGTAAAAGAGGGAAAGGGTTAAAAATGAAACCTAAGTTGGCATGCCATTAAGGGGAAAACAATGTAGGAATTATAACAATATTAACAGAGAGGTGGAAGGAAAAATACATACTTCTAAATGTGTCATTTATTACCAAACATAAGAAACTTAATATGGTCTTAGCTCCCTGGTTCAGTAATATGATAACCCCTGAAAGTGGTAATACAAGAGTTAAACTCTCCAGACACATTCCTCATCCCTCTCTTTTACCCAATATCTAATTTCAAAAACAGATATTCTCTCCCTTGTGTTAGAAAGCAAAATGTTCCTCTCCAAACCACATCTTTAAAAACAAGAAATCAGAGCCAAACATTTCTCTTTCTAGGACCCTAGAAATTCCCTTTAATTAAATTCCAGCTCAGGAGACCTCACTAGTATGTCTAGACAACCACTGGCCTTCTAGCTAAACAGATTTCACATAATTGCATCAGGAGACAGTGCATGGGCAGTGGAGACTGCTTAATTATGTGTTAAAGAGCTTAAAAAATAAACTTTTTCCTTGAGACAAAGTTGGCATTGTACAATTCACTTACTACCCAAAACTAAGTTGCATCACAAGTACCGCTACAAAATGCTTCATTGTTAATTGCATTCAAGGTACATAATTTATTTCATGTAGGATCTGTAGATAGATTACTGTAGGTTGAAGAAGGGAACAAAGGCAGAATTTTAGGGATAACGGTGAAACTGTGATTCAAAGGATATGGCACAGGCCGCAGAAAGAAATTCTAGAAGTCACTTAGGGTGCCTCAGCATTTAAAGCTTCTGCTCCCAATGAGAAAGTTACATGGGCAGTTGTAACAAGGTAAGGAAAAAAGAAAGAAGGGAGCATGGCAACCAAGGAGTTTAGGGAGTAGAGCTGATGAACAAGTTATCCCTCCACCCTGCCACCCTGCCCCACAAACAAAAATTAAAATCTTTAAAAAACATTTTCAATTACAATAAAGTTTCAGGTATTTTCTAAAATAGTGAAAGCCCCAAAATATGTCAATTTTCAATCCAAAATAAAAGATATTTTAGTTAAAAACCAAACCAAACCACTAGTTTTCAGTTACCAAAAACCAAAACAGAAATCCATGAAGACTGAATTTTTTTTGCCATTAAAATTCCTGTACAGTCAAAGTAAAGAAGGGGGTTGATTTTTTCCCCTGCATTAGGGAGCGAGATGAGAGATGGAGAGTGACTAAGCAGAGCGCTCTCTCCCTTTGTCCATTCCAGCATTGGAGACTTTCTGACATGTCCTCCTATATGATGTTGGTAGCTTAACCATGGCTGAAAGTGAGCTCCATGGGTTTACTCCTAAGCCATCTCCAATCCTATTACCCCTTCAACCCATTTTCCCCTTTTCATCATTCGGGCCTGCAACCTTGGGTCCTTTCTTTGAGAGCTCCCCACTTCACACTACCTATCCCAATTGTGACCAAGTGACTCTTCCTCTTAAACCACATATGGAATATCTGACCCTTGGGCTTGTTGTGCTGCCACTTGCAGGCTGCAGCTCCTGCTCCAATGCCCCTTCCTCTCCAGGTGCTCACCAGGCCCATCCCTGAACAGATTCTCTGAATATGGCCCTTGCTCTTCTAGCCATGTGGCCTGCTCCAGCAACCAGGTCTGTTCCTGCTCCTCTGCTGAAGTCTTCTCTGGTGCTGTCCCTGTCCCCTCTGCCTCCAGTCTAAAAATCATATCACCCCTGCTCAGCAGCCCGTCATGCACGACGGTGAGCTCTGGATTTGGGGGCGGGGTGAGGACCTGGTCAAACTCCAAATATTAAGGGCAGGGAGATGGAGACTTGCTGTTGCTATCTTTACCTGGCAAAAGGCGCCCTCCAGGATTTTAATGCACTCCCTGCACTGGACTGCTATCCAGCTGATCCCTACCTCTGCCAGCCACTAAGACATGCTGTCGTACAAGTCCAGAGTTTGGGTGCTATGAATTAGAGACCTCTCACTGCCAACTGGTAAAGGGCACACCGTAACATAACTCCCATCAAGCCTGACACCCTCATTACCCCAACTTACTGTTGTCATAAGCTGTATCTAGGAGGCGTTATGTAAGGCGGCACATGCAAACTGATAACATGCTAGTCATTAATACTATTGCATGATGTATGTACAGGTGATGAATAAAAATTATAGGTGCTTGCTGGAAAAACATTTCGAAAATGTGTTTGGCAGGCAGTGCATAAGTCCAGCGGTTCTAGTCAAAGGAATGTTGTTTTGCCGACTTGATTGTGCATCAGTGTAAAATAAGCAAGGTGAGATCAAAGAGAATGAAAAGCACATTTACATGTAAAGTAAAAAAAAAGCCATCAGGCAGGCAAGCGGGGGAAGATGACCACTTAACAATCTCAAGGGAAGATGGAGACTGCACCCCCAGGAAGCCTTCCTGACTCTTGAAACAGGGTCAATGAACTTTGGGAAGATATAAGCAGAGGCAAAAAGCCATTTTGTTATCCATCACCTAGGAGACAAAGGGGAAGCAGCACCCTTCGAGCTCATGAAAAGTGGATCCTCTTGGCTCAGGAGGCAAAAGTAGCTGGAAACAGACTATAGGTGAGAAATCTGCTTAGGGAAAATCTTAGACTACAAAGTCAACCTGAAGCCTGGTCTACACTACAGAGTTAGATCGACATAAAACAGCATACGTCAGCCTAACTCTGTATGCATCTACGCTAAAAATGTAGCTCTCACCGAAGTGATTCGCTCACTACACCAACTTAATAACTCTTGACTTTGTCCTTTGGACATATTCTGTGGTATGTGAGTGCTTTGCTGTAGATCAGTGGTCCCCAAACTTTCCACGGTCGCACTCCCCCCACCCTTGTCCCTGTCTGCACTCCCTTCTCCACCCAGAGGTGGGGCCAGGACTGAGGCAGCAGCTCTCGGGGGGGAGGGAGAGGGCATGGACAGGGGTAAGGAGGCCAAAGCTGGAGCCATAGCTGGGGTTGGGTCTGGAACGGAGCCATGGCCAGGGGCAGGGCTGGAGCCGGGCTGGGAGTGGAGACACAGCTGAGGGCTGATGCTGGAGGCGGGGCTGAGACGGGTAGTGGAGCCATGGCCGGGCCACAGTGGGGACCAGCAGCCAGGGCCATGGGCGGCTGCAGAGCTGGCAGAGCACCAGTCGGGGTCCCAGGCTGGAGGCGGGGCTATGGCTGGGGGCAAGGCTGGAGCAGAGCCAGGGGTGGAGCAGGGCTGGGTGGTGCTCCGTCCCTGTCCCTGCCCCCCCCCCCCCGAATGTTCCTTTCACAGTTTGGGGACCACTGCCGTTAGATAATAGATTTCATGGTGTGTTTGAGGTGGTTACTGGATCTATGAAGGTACGTCTGATGATCCATGGGTGTCTTGTACATAGTTGTCTGTAGGTTTCCATTGCTGAAGCTGTTTGTGATCTCCAGGAAGTTGAAGCTAGTATGGGAGTGTTCCAGAGAGAGTTTAATGGACAGGTAGTGGTTGCTGAAGTTGTGGTGGAAATCAATGAGGGAATTTAAGTTGTCTGTCCAGAAGATGAAAATATCATTGATGTATCTCAGGTATATCATTGGTTTTGTGGTGCATTTGTCGAGAAATCCTTTTCCAAGGTGGCCTATGACGATGTGGGTATACTAGGGAGCCATCCTAGTAGCTGGGGCTGGACAAAATATTTTCTGTTGAATGTAAAATTGTTATGGATGTGGGATGAAATGGATGAGTTTGGAGATGTATTTGGGGTGGATATCTGAGAGTTGTCCATTGTCTTGTAAATATTTGAGGCAGGCAGCGATGCTGTCATTGTGAGCCATTGCGGTGTTTAGAAAAGTGACATCCATGGGGGTGAGGATGCTTTTCTGAGGAAGGTTGTAAATATTGTTGAGTTTGTGGAGGAAGTCAGTTGTACATTTTGCTGTGACGCTGGGGGTTCCTTTCTCAGAATGAAGAAGAGCCCTATGTAAGCTTGAAATCGTGTCTCTCTCACCAATAGAAGAGGGTCCAATAAAAAGATATTACCTCACCCACCTTGCCTATCTAATATCCTGGGATTGACACAGCTACAACTACACTGCACACAACCTTTGTCTAAGAGCTGGTCGATGCAACAGAGTTAGATTGACAGAAGGCAACTTATGTCGACTAACTCCGTAAGCGCCTCCACTAAAATGTAGGTCCCACCGATGTAACTTGCCCACTACACCAACTTAATAACTCCACCTCCATCAGAGCTAGTGCGGATATGTATTCTCAAACTGGAAATTACACCTTCCAGCTCTAGTGTAAAGTACCCTACATGAGTTGAGGTGATGACAGTAATTTACAGATCAGAAACTTCACTAGAGTACTATAGTTATCAACAAAACAAGCATTACAAACCCAGGAAACTCAGAGTTAAAGGTCAGTCTGAAAAGAAATTCCAACATGTCAAGGGATGGAAATGCACAGTTAACTTCCCTAACAACCTTGCCCTATAATGACACCACAAAAATAATTTTAACTGCCAGCGTAATCTAATTTGGGGCATGGAGAGGTCATGGTTGGAGAAAAATAAGTGGGGAGTGTTACCAGATTTGCCCGTTCCTTTGGGGTATGCTCATTTATTAGGGTTACTCTTCTGGGGGAGGAAGGGTTCTGTAATTCTATCAATGTACTGCTTGTGTCACTTATGTGTTCATATGAAGCTCTACTTCTCTCTTCTGCAAGTCACCTCCCAATGGAGCTATCCTGCAGGACCTAGGTTCCCCAGGGCTGGGTTCTTCCAGCCCCAGAATCAGATGGAAACAAACACACACACACATACACACAGCAAGTCTGAGTGGACCGGGTCAATCAGCACTCTCAAGCTGCCACCCTTATATGCCCCAGGACTCAATAGGCTGGGCCAAGTAGCACTTCCAAGCTGCCACTCTCGCATGTCACCGGTATCGCACCGGAATAGAGTAAGCCTGAGCAGACTGGGTCGAACAACACTTCCAGGTTGCCACCCTTATATGCCCCTGGACTCAGTGGACTGGGTCAAGCAGCACTTCCAAGCTGCCACCCTCGTATGTCAGAGGTTTAGCACGTCCGTACCCCCACTTTCACATCACAATTGTTCTGGTAGTAACCCACTTGATGAGCAAACCCCACAGTATTTTTGGGTGCTACAGGGATCTTTAGCTTAGGTAAGAGAAGGGTTGCTGCAGAGTAAATGGGGAAGCCAGAAACACAAAAGAGTCAAGTTCAGAGAGAGAGGGAGGGAAGCAACCAGCTTAACCCTAAAAGTTATTTATTGAATAATAGTGATAACCACACAAGGAGAGCCTAAACCAACATAATAGTTACATTATTAAAGATCACAAAAGTCATATATAGACAACTATACCTTATCAAACAAGTCAGGGTTAGAAAGTTAAACCTGAGGTAGAAAAGAAAACAGAGAGAGAGAGAGAGAGATGGGATATTACCACTACATTAAGCTAGAACTGGTTGGGGTTCCCAGGGGATGGTGGTAGCTCAGGGTCCTGAGTGCTGGAGACAGGCAGAGCCCCCAGCATGATCAGTCAGGAGAAGATGAAATCCCAGTGGAACTGATGCAGAGTTTGGATCTATGCATCAGAACACTTACTTGAGTATGGGTAGGTTTTTTTTGTAGGGAAACAGCAATGGTTCAAGAGGGAACACTAGATTTGTTTATGGGTAAACTGATGACTCAAGGGTTTTCTTTAGACTATACAATAGGCGCTGATCACTCTTGGGTAGGGGTGGTATTCCTTCCATGGAACTCCCAATGCAGTTAGGCAGCTTCAGTATTTTGGATATCAATCAAGGATTCATTACTAGAATTGGTCTGATAACTGCTGAGCTGGGTGTGTGCTGGCATAGGTTCATTAACATCTGGAGCAGAGATCCCCCAGGATGCAGTGCTTCCCTGCTTTTCTGGTAGCAGAGTTCAGTGCGGTTCTTGCCTTGGAATCTCTGTTCTCCATTCTGTATGCTAATGGAGATGCCTCCCTGTCCCATCTTTGATGCAGATGAGGCTAGGGGAGTTGCCTTAATCCTATCACCCTTGTCAGGAGGGGTCTAGGTGTGTCTCCCACCTCCCTTCACTGCTCTCTGCAAGTCTTTTTTCTGATCGGCTTTGGTTCAAGCAGAGGTTGGGGGGGGGGGGTGTCCTTCATGAGTCAGGCTGGATACTGTGCCCTTGTTCTCTAAGAACACAGAGCTGACTGGTAGCAGGATGGTGAGGGGTAGCAGTGGAGAGCGGGGATACGGGAAGATCAGCAAGTGACCACTGAACCTTTAAGAGCAACAATAGTTGGGCCAGGTATATTTACCCATGAGAATCTGGTATAGTCTTGAGAGCTCTAACAGTTTCTCAGTCAAGATATTCTGATGAATGCACTGCAGGGGGGTATTTAAGATTCTATGCTGAATCTTTAGCAGAGAGCTTTTTCTTGGTAAGTGAGCATGCTTGGCTATGTGTTCTCTCATAGATTTTAAGGTCAGAGGGTCATGGTAATCTAGTCTGATCTCCTGCACATTGCAGGCCACAGAACCTCACATACCCACTCCTGTAATGGACCCCTAACCTCCGGCAGAGTTACTGAAGTCCTCAAATCTCTCATTTGTATTTTCTAAGTGTTGTCCCATGTCTCCATTTTTATAACCCCCACTGAAACAAAATGAATAACTGGGCTTCTCACTTGCATACCATATGAGAGGCAGCAAACAGCTTCTCTGGGCCATAGGAAATCAATCCCACCCATGGAGGACAGACAGTTTCCCTCAAGGCATACTCATCCTAAAGTAATTTGAAATAATTGCAAAAGTTGCCCATTCTCTTCCTATAACACTAATCCTAATGACTGTCACAGGCTTCTACTGCCTGCCTTGTGTTAATCTGGGCAACACACTCCGATCTCACTGTCTAGCAGTTTTTTCAGAATGCACTCAGTTGTTCTATTGTTTCCAGATACATTTAGCATGATTTAAGACACAACAATAACAAAAAAAGAAAAGGGAAATGTGAATACAGCAGAATTGCAGCTGTGGGTAATTCAGTAGCAAATAAGTGCTAATTGACTCAAAAAAGTGTTCTGAGGCCATGCTGATGTGGCAACAAAAATGCTGCTCAATGCAGTTAAAAATGTGTAGTCATCCATTTAAAATATGAACAAAAAATTAAACGGCATACAAGTCCTTCTCAAAAGTTGGCTGCTATAATTTTGTCATCAGCTAGAATTGAAGAGGTTGTTATTAAAAAAGACAAATTCAGTTGTGAAGAACAAGCCAATCCATTCCCTCTTTTTAATGCTCTGAGACGTATGACTACAGCATCCAAAGCAAATGGCCAAAGATAGGGTAGCCTCCTTGAATTTCATTCGTCAGGCTGCCTTTGAGTGATTTATCCTCTCGCTATGCCAGCCCATAGCCACCAATGGAAGTGCAACTGTGCTTAGCATGGGCATAATCTGATTTTTTTTGTGAAGTCAGGCTGTGCCAATGACACAGCTGTTCACTAAAAAAAAAAGAAAAAATCTCCTCCTACAAAACATGACAGTTTAGTTCCCTTTGTGATGCAGTTTTGTGGCGGTTTTGTTTGGCTGACAAGAGTTTAATGGGTTTTAGGTGTGGGCGCTGCTTTTTTCCCATGATTTATTGCTTCTTCTGCCCCATAATACACACAGTTTCATAAACATTTTTCCCTCTTTTTTGAATCGCTCTACCCGACGAGCTCTTTCGCCTGCTCACAGAAGGCAGCCACCTGGCTCCAGTGCTCTGGGACACAAAAGTGGGTTCTGCCAATGCTACTGGCAGCACGTGCGGCACAGATGGCATATCTGAGTGGGAGATCAGGACCTCTTCCTCAGTGAAAGAAGTAGTACTGTGCTTGAGGGTGGCATAATCCCTCAGGCATCAATGACTCCTCCCCTTTCAGCTCCACTCTACATCTTAAAGCCATAATTTGGTCCTCAGAATGCAACTCACAAAGTTGGACTGTGGTATATACAAGAGGAGTCAGAGTCCACACAACCCAATACAAGGACCTGGCTTTCTGAGGGTGCTAAGCATCTGCAACTCCTGTCCTGAGAATCAATGGTATAAACTCTATTAATTTAATTTTGTGCCCCTCAGTATTTTGTATATGTAATGTCATCAGATCCCATTTGGTGGCAGCTGGATCAAACCTGGGACCTCTTGAGTTTAATGCATGAGCTAAAAGGCATGTCTCTCTTAGGCAAGGCTATAGCAGGCTCATCAACCTGTAGTTGGTCTCGCTGCCACTAGAGGGAAACAGTGCTACACCAAGCTGGCATGTGTTACATATAGCTCTAATCACACTATCAGTTCTTATCACCAAGTAAAAGTAAAGTTCCATTCTCCATCGAGAAGTGAGCAAACAAAGGCCAAGGTCTTAGCTGATGACGTTGGTTTTATCTTCCTCCCCAAAGCGTTTCAGATCTGGCAAAAAAAGGTCAAATTATTGAGCTGTGTGGATGCTGCACAAATGCAGCAGCCCAAAATCAGTTGCACTGCAAACTTGCTTTATTTTGCTCTGCCACAATCAGTCCTTTAAATGAACAAAACAATGGAAGTTATACCTTAACATCAGAAGGCCATCTGTATGCATCATCTGTCAAACACAGCCTCCCCCCATCAGAGCTAAGCAAATAAATGCTCCCTGCCCCTGGAGGACTCCTGTATCCTCTTTCAAGAAATCTGCTGAGCAGTAAAGAGACAATACGTTATTCCCCGGAGCTGGGAACGCTGCAGAGACAGGGAATATAAGGGATGGGTGAAGAAGAAATATTTTATTAGTATTCATATAGCACCTTCAGTTCACATAGTGCTTTCGAGACATGTAAAACCATCATGTCTTTGCACCAAAGAACTTACAATCTAAGGGACCATCTGCAGTACAGTTTTTACTGTGTTTGTAGCCTAGTCACAGCAAGACTGGCTTTTGGCAGGTCCAAGCAACTCACCTTTCCTACACGTACCATCAGTGGCCTTAGGGATGGGCCACTCAGGTGACCACTGGGGGCACCATGGTCAGGAGAGCGCTGCGCAGCAGTGCAGAGGTGCGCACTGCCGGTGTAGTGTCAGAAACTGCTCCCGGCTGGCAGGGGAGCACTACAAACTCCTGGAGGCGACATGTGGGGGCAGCACCCAGATTTCTCAGTGCTTCCTTCCAGCAGAGGAATGGTCATGTGGGGGGGGACGGGGGGACAGTGAAGCACAGATACTGCTTCCCTGCAATGTTCCTCCATGACCCCCAAGGGGCCTATTTGGTGGAGGGAAGCGAGGAGCAACTCCAGGGCTCCCAGGATCCAGGTCACGTTTCCCACTTGGGCTGTGCTGTGAGGCATCAGGAGCTGCTGCTCTCCTGCCCTCTCCTCATGCAGCCCAGGCAGAGAAAGTGACCTGGATGCAGGAAGTCCTGACTTTGCTCCTCCCCACACCCAACTTCCAAGGGGTGTGCAAAAAAGCAGCATTGGGTGGGAGAGTGAGCAGCCATGCCAGCTGCTCTGTGCATCCGGGTCAGTTTCTCTGTGTGGGTGTACGAGGGGTGTGCAGGGGTTAGTGGTGAAAGGGGCACAGTGCAGGGCTTAGGAGCACAGGAGGGGAGTGCAGGGGTTGGGGCAAATGCGTGGTGGGGAGTCTTGAAAAATCAGGCCCTAAATCACCAGGATACAAAATTAGAATTGTAAGGGTCAAGACCTAAATGAGCAAGTCTGCAATAGGAGCATACGTTTGTCCAGCATGCAGCAGGGGGCACAGTGCTACAACAGTTCAAATGTAAGTGAAAACTAAGAGTTGGTCCAAGATAAACGCAAGGCACAGTAATCTCTACAGAGTTGTATTAAGCCTCAAGCTTTGTACACCCCCACCCTACTCACAAGTGTACAGTGAAAAAAAGTGGCGGGGCATATGACAGGAGCAGGATTTAAGAGTCAGAGGTTTATCGTGCCATTGGAGTACTTAGCTAGGCACTCCCATCTTAGTTGGACAGGAGTAAATTGGCAACCATGCAACAGCACTCAATTTAATACAAGAGTGGGTTTCTCTGCACTCCTTGTCCTGTCACTAGTTGTATCCAGGTGTTTACAGCTTTATTATACAAATGCTCAGCACCTGGCTGGGTGGTATTGTGCTTTTAGAGCTAAGTCCTGGGCCCAGTGATATCAACTGAAGTTCTGTCCATTAACTTCAGTGGGACCAGAATTTGGCCCTAGGCTCAGTTATAACCTCAGCTACATGGATGCAATTTGTACTGACCTCACTGAAGTTGCAACCCTATGCCCAAGGTCAGAATTGAGCTCTTAATATAAAACATCTCAGTTAAAAAACCCCTATCATGCACATTAACAAATGTCTTCGAGTATGAAACCCTGCCGTCTCTTGCCCGCCTATTTGTATAACACAGAAGGCCCACCACTAGCACTCTAGAGAAGACCTAGGTGCCTGATCCAAAGCCCAGTAAAGTAAATAAAATCTTTCCATTGACCTCAATGGGCACTGGGTCAGATCTTTAGGGCTTATACTATGACTTGGCCTGTGTGCCCATGCATAGGAGCAAGGGGGCCTAAAGTGACCCCTTCGTCCCCTGAGCAGCCTACCCATATCAGAGCTCACAATGTGGGGGCAGAGCAGGCACTCATGGGACACTATTCTCCCACCTGAATTGGTGGGCAGGGTATGGAGGAGCACCTCCTCACCCCACCCCACCCTGCCCCCAAATGTGCAGGCCAGCACAGCAAAGCCAGCATGTTGTAGGAAGTAAGCTGTGCATGCAGTAAAGGGGAAGCAGGGACCAAACTGCGTCGGAGTCACAAGTCAGTTCCCTGCTCTGCTTCTAGGGCACATCAGCTATGCACTGGCATTTACTCGGGGCAGATTGCAAGGTGCCAGTTTAACCCTTAGTGAATAGCAGAACCTTAGGAGTTATGAGAAAACAACCCATTATTCCTGGAGTTTACTAGAAGGAAACTGCCTAAATGAGGTGTAGCACATGCATGCACTAGAGAATAGACCATGAAATTCCATATCAAAAGTATACACAGTGCAAAGTGCTTTCACTCCAGCTTCACTATAAAAACTCAAAATGTATGTAGTTATCCTAGAAAGAACCACTATTTTATACTGATCATTACCAAAAACTATTTCACACTAGAGATTTACTACATTAAACAATGTTCAAGTTCCAGATATCAAGCCACTGTATGAAACGCTATAGATTTTGGAAACTGCTTCAGTGCCATGACAGGAAACTGTAAATAATAAAATAAAGCAATTCTTTCCAATGAGTCTGCTTTTGCAGTGGTCTCATTTGATTTCTTAGTGCCTACAAGGTCTTTAACCAGAAACTGACATGCATACAGTACAGAATCTGTAAAATATATGCAAACTATAGCATGAGCAACCACCACCACCACTTAGATTGCAAAGCTTCTATTTTAAGTCCATTATTCAAATGGTTACAACTCTGCAAGATATTTGCCTTTTCAAACTCCTACCTTTCCCTCCCCCACCCCTGAAATGCTCAGTGACCCAGCCATTTTTGAGGGTGGAAAGGCAAAACAAAAACAAAAAAACACATTTCCTCATACGGGAAAAATCCTTTTGACTTTTTTAAAACCAGGACTATAGCTGGAATCACAGAATATCAGGGTTGGAAGGGACCTCAGGAAGTCATGCCTGAGGTTTGACAGCTGAATTTTGCGTGGAAATATTCCTCACTAAAGAGCTGTACACATTCTTGTTTTACAGAAAGTTTTTCATTAGAAAAAAGTTATGCGTGTTCGCATAGTAAAACACACTGAGCGTGCATAATGTCTCCCCCGCACCCGTCCGGCTAGAACACACCTAAGGAATGATGCACTGATTGCATGCCTAGTTATAGCTCCCCAGTAAACTGTTAAGTCCCCAGAATGGCTCCAAGCCAGCCAGGACAACTTTGCAAGGCTATGTTAAACGGGACCCACTTTCCTCTTTTTGTTGAGGAAAAAAGTATCAAATCCTTCATCCAATGCCATCCACACAAGTTTACACAGCTGATACTAAATGCACAGGGCTATACCCTGCCAATGCATGAGCAAGCATGCAAGGCAGAAGAGGATATGAAAGCAGTAGTACATATATGTACCATGATGCAGAAGATTGCACTATAGCAGCTATGCCTAGTCAACATGACCAGACCTGAAGAGCACCCCCAAGAGCTGCTTTCCAGGAGAAGTGGAGCCAAAAATCCACTGACCAAATATACCGGCATCCAAAGCACAATCATGTTGCTCCTGCAAGAAGGAACAGCAAACAGCGCCTCATACCATGGAGAGAGCCCCCGACCGAAAAACGTGGCAACGTGCCTGGAGATATCTCTAGTACAGGGCTGGGCAAACTTTTTGGCCCGAGGGCCACATCTGGGAATAGAAATTGCATGGCAGACCATGAATGCTCACAGAATTGGGATGGAGGTGCAGGAAGGGGTGAGGGCTCTGGTTGGGGGTGTGGGCTCCAGGCTGGGGCCAGAAATGAGGAGTTCAGGGTCCAGGAGAGGGCTGGGGATGGGGTGTGAGGGCTCCGGCTGGGGGGTGAGGGCTCTGAGGTGGGGCTGGGAATGAGGAGTTTGGGGTGTAGAAGGGTGCCCTGGGCTGGGACCGAGGGGTTCAGAGGAAGATCAGGGCAGGGGGTTGGGGTGCGGGAAGGGGTGCAGGCTCTGGCTAGGGGTGTGGGCTCTGGGGTGGAGCTGGGAATGAAGAGTTTGGGGTTCAGGAGGGTGCTTCAGTCTGGGATTGAGGGGTTTGGAGAGCAGGAAGGGGATCAGGGCTGGTGCAGGGTGTTGGGGCATGGGGAGAGGCTCAGAGGTGCAGGCCCCGGGCTGCGCTTACCTCAAGCAGCTCTCGGAAGAAGCAGCATGTCCCGTTTCTGGCTCCTGCACAGAGGTGTGGCCAGGCAGCTCTGCACACTGCCCCATCCGCAGGCACTGCTCCTGCAGCTCCCATTGGAGCGCTGGAGGGCGCCATTGGAGCACGTAGGAACCAAAGCGGGGCCACGCCACGGCTTCCAGGAGCCGCGTGGAGCGGTCCCTGACCCTGCTTCCCGTCTGGAGTGCAGCAAGCCCCAGACCCCACTCCCCAGCAGGAGCTCAAAGGCTGGATTAAAACAGCTGGCAGGCTGGATCCAGCCCACAAGCCCTAGTTTGCCCACCCCTACTCTAGTACCAGACACGCTTCCTAATATAGACGGCTACATGTCACTGCCTGCACTATGCAAAATTTTGGCTGTAAGGCCAGGATTTGGCCTATAATGCACTACTTTTTATTTTTGGTACAATAAAAAACAGACAGTGTTCAAAATGAGCGAGATCTGAGCTCTGCACCTTTCCCCTCTCCCACAGGAGCTCAATACCAAGAGGAAACTGAAGTGTACGGTGGTTTCACTTGGACCAGAGACTACCCTTTATTAACTGCCTTTCACCTAGTATGTCACAGACTATGGGCCTAATCTCATAATTTTTGCTCACACAAATAGTTCTTACCCATGCAATTGGTCCCATTGAGTTCAACAGGACAACTAATGTGAATATGAGTTGCACAATTGGGCCCAGAATCTGTTATATAACCTATAAACACTCTTTACATTTGGATTCTTATTTTCCAGATTTTATGATCATTAAACGTTAAGGAGCAATCAAGCCCAGCCACAAATCTGCACTGCAGATTCTGAGGCAGGGAGAAACTCCAATTGTTTCATGTCTTGGAAAAAGTCTGGCTCAATTTTCTCCTCACCTTTTTGGTCTTCCCTTTTATTTCACCAAGGGTAAAATCCACCCCCTTTTGGAGTGTCTAAGCGATGCATTGATTGGTCTTGCACTCTCCCTCGGCACAGGGGTGAATTTCACACTTAATCTTCCACCCGTAAAAATAGTAAGGAAAAGAAAAATATATTTTGCCTTCAACTTTTAGATTTAAGTTGCATGCAGTGTTTCAGGTAAGTTAATTTTAATTGCACTTCAAGACAGACTGTTTTCAGTTTTTATGTTTGGGTATAAATGGAAATGTATCCAAAGTAAATCAAAATGTTTACCCACTGTATATGGAAATCATGCTTCCTCTTATCACAAAAAACCATCCACAATCCCAGAACAGCTGGATGTTTTTGCTTGTAGAACTACTGAAACAATTAACCTTGACAGTTAAATCCTACTGGTACACCACCCTCCCCACACACATTGAGATCAATGTGGAAGGTTCACACTTATCTTAAAGATACTTTATTTGCTGTCTCAGTGAGTTGAATCCTCTGGTCCAGCCAAGATGCAATTACACCATTTTGTCAGCCAGGGATCTCCACGGTTTAGCGACACCACCGCTACTCCTCCTTTTTCCTGCAAGCTGTGTGCCAGTTTTTGAGAGAAGAACATTTTAATATAGAAACCATGTAAAATGCCCTCATTTCTACATGATTTGCATGTAAAAATAGCTGAAATTTTAGAATGAAAATGTATGGCAAGTGAAATCATGCACACTGAAATAGGAAGAGACTTTAAGAGAAATTTTGTGGGGAAAAAAACCTGAAATTCATACACATCTACTCAGGAATTGTATGATGTCTTATTCGGAAGACAATCCTTCCTCAAGCAGCACAAGAAATCTGCAGAGCTAGTGCAGTTAGTGATGCTAGCTTCTGCAAAAGGGCAATTTACAGGAAGAGCCATAGCCCCGACCCCACTCCACACTAGCCAGAAAAACTCGCAGCGCATGGAAAGGAGCTCAGTTTGCACCCTCTTTGAAAAGCAGTACAGCGGTTATACTCCTGAAATCTCCGGGAGACACTGTGAGCTCCACGGAATGAGCTGGCTCTGCACTACTGTCTACTACAAGGTTGTGATTCTATGTGGCTACTGTTGGGTATGGTCTGTGGTCCCAGCCAGGGTACAGGGAGTTGATCCTGAGTGATTCTTTCTGCACAAGAGAGCCCAGAGGATAGTTTAGGGTTATTTTTATTTTATCAATGGCTCGTGTAAGGGTTGTATTTTTTTTTTTACAAGATTAGATGTTGTCACCCTTCCTGTTCAGCATACAGATGAGTCCATTAGAAGGGTTACTGGGTAGACATGGGCTACTGTCCATTCAGTAGGCTGATGGCATTCTGCTTTCTGTCTATTGGGTCTGATCATGGAGGCGTGGAATGATTTTGAAGGGAATAAGGGCCAGCTGGTTTAATCTCAACCCCAGCACTGAGCTAATGTTGGCAGGTAAGGGACTAGAAAGCAGCAGAAATGGTAGAGCTATTATTCACATACCCGACTAAGGAAGCACACCTGCCATTTGTCACATAAGTTTAGAATATGGAGGGTCTTTCTGGATCCTTTTCTGCACCTAGATATTCAAGGAGCAGCTGTATCCAGTCAAGCTTTTCTCCATCTATGCCTGGGCAAGTAGAGAGTTACCCTTTCTTTCAGACATGAACCTTGCCCCAGTTATCTATGCCTTTGTCTCTTTGGATTAGATAACTGCACTGTGTTCTTCATAGAGCTACATCTTAAGACCATTGGGAAGCTTAATTTGATGTAGAATGGGGGCAGATGCCAATTTAAATGTTTCTTATGGCTTATTATACTCATGAACCACATTGCTCATTGGCTTCCAGGTAGTTTAAATTGTTGAATTTGACCTCAAAAGCCCCATATGGGCCTGACTATGTGAAAGGCATCTCAGTGTATGGTATCGCCACAGATGGGATCAACAGTGGCAGTTAAGCCAACAGGTCTGCGGTTTATAAGGGAAGAGAAGTGGTGGCAGGGTGGTTTTTATCTTACCTGCCCATTGATCTGTCATTGCCTGGATTGGCTAACCTTTAGGACATGCTGCATGATTTCTTCTTTCCTGTGCTTTTGCAGAGGGGAGTGACTAAGGGTTGTAGAGTGGCCAGGTCAGGAGGCAGGGAAAGGAATGATTTTGGGCAAGTAGTTTAATCCATGTTGGGCTCATACAAGCACTATGTTGTGTCTCTGTTTGGATTCTTTGTATAAACACTGTAAAAATACCTATAGCCACTGGAAACAGATACTTTAAAGTAAATAAATTTGGAACTGGGAAGGAGAACCCGTAACCTAAATCTATGCTAAGGATTTCTCCCTCTTTGTTGGGAATTCTGTTTCAATAGAGCTATATATAAGTGCCAGAGCAGACTAGTGGATTAGCTAGTCCAGATGTGAGAAGGCTGGGTTAATTACTAAAATGGTCGTTGCCAGCCTGTCTGGCTGAGGTCTTCTTTTCCATCAATACTTGCCTTGCTATAGCCCATTCCATCTTAATAGCTCATCTTAAGTGATCACACCCCTTACAATGTGTATGATAAACACCCCTTTTTTCATGGTCTGTGTGTTTATAAATCTCACTGTATTTTCCACTTTATGCATCCGATGAAGTGAGCTGTAGCTCACGAAAGCTTATGCTCAGATAAATTGTTTAGTCTCTAAGGTGCCACAAATACTCCTTTTCTTTTTGCGAATACAGACTAACATGGCTCCTACTCTGAAACATTCCATCTATGGCACTCAAAATACTGTTCAAAGCCTCACCACGCCCCGTGTTGCAAATAATTATCATGGTCATTCAATAAATGGGGTAAACAGAGGCACAGGGGTTAACTGAAGACTTGCTTAGTATCACAGAAAGGTAGATTGAGAGCTGGGAATATAGCCCAGGAGTTCTGGTTTCCAGTCCCTGGTCTAACTTAATGGTCACCCTGACTCTCAAGCTTAATGTGCCATCAAGCCACAATACCCTTTTATTTTTGTTTCTGTGCTTTTAATTATGACATTCCTTAGACTCCAAGGCTAGTTGGCAGTGTTAACTCATGAATCTATTAGTATCACTAACTACTGTGAGACCAGAAATACAGGAATTGGTGTGTCTTGCTAAGTAAGATCTTTGTGAACATGGCAAACTGTGCTGTGAAATGATGGAATAATTAATCTGATCAAGTTAAAAAGCATCCAGTTTAGAATCCATAAAATGGAATAACTCCTTTGGGAAGTAATTCCTGCAGAATTCATAGTGAACAGATGTAGTGAGACAAATTTTTTGGTAAAGTCCTCATGCTTCAAAGTGCTCTCTGACTGACTGTGTACATAAACAGGAATGCACAACACAACTGGCTGAGTGAGGTTATCTTAAGTGTTTATTAATTTTGCGTGCCTTGGTTTTTGGATGTCCAGTTTGAGAAACCTTGTGCCAAGGATCTGAAGCTCTCCCTGAGATGGAAGGGAATCTGTCTAAGTAAACGCTAATTTGATAATCCTCCTCCTCTTCCCGAATATTTAGTAAACAAGAATGGTGTGCTTTGTCTAAAGCATCAGCCCCAAATCCTGCAATTTGATCTAGAAGGGCAGAGCCCTGCGCTCATTCAAAGCCCCACTCAAGTCAATGGGGCTCCACTCAGGTGCAAGGATCCACCCATGCAGTTCTGACTGCAGAAGTAGGGCCTCGAGCAGTAAACTCTTCCAAGCAGGGACTGTGTCTTTATGGCTACTAGGAAGCACCCAGCGTCGTTTTAGACACTGTAACATAAACACAAGAAGTAGGTACTGAGGAGTTTGTAACAGGCCTGATTGTCGGTAGTGACACAGTGCTAACTAGCAAGTTTTGTTTGATAGAAACAAGATGCTAGTAGTGCCCCTTTGAGGGTTGGCCAATACTTGTCTATACCATGAGTTTTACTCTTCCCTTGCTAGCACCTTCCACCCTGCATGTCCCTCCTTGATGAATATCCCCAGGGTCGTGTACATTTCCCAATAGTAATAGTTATATGGTACTACTTAAACATTAACTCATCTCTGCAACCCTTTTCCACATTTTATAGACAAAGAAACTGAGTCACATATGATGAAGTGACTTGATCAAGTGAGTGGCAAGTCACTGCCCAACTCTGCACTCAGTCCCCCAGACAGTGCTGCCTTCCTCACAGCATGAAAAGGAGAGGGTTGATTGGAAAGCTGAGTGCAGTCGTAAGTGCCTGAGGAAGCTGTCAGACAAGAATGACTTCATAAAGTGTCACTGGCTGTCCCTTAATGTGGACCTGAGTTTTACAGCAGAGCAAAAAAATGCCAACTGGCAGAGCAATCTGGATTTCTGCAGCATGCCCAAGAAGCTGTGTGGTGTGCGGGGATATTATTATATTGTAAGTGTAACAAACCACAGTCAACTCCCCAGTCATGTCTCGCCAATAATTTTGTTTTTCCTGTGAAACCTTAAATTTTGATGAGCAATGCATCTTGGCCAGGCATTTGAATTTCACTTGTCACTTGTGAAAATGTAGGCCAAACAGTTATAATACAACCTTGTCTGACCTGTCTTGCTCTTTCAGGATGAGATGACTTGTAGGGTGATCAGTATGTACCAAATGCCCTTACACTCAACTGAAGTACAACATACATGGTTTGGAGAAGGAAAAGTCTTTCCTGAGGGCCTGTTGGAAACGTTCATTTTCACTGCTGTACCACTCTGATTCCTTATGGCCATTCCTGACATACTGAGAAAAACAGCACTGTGACAGCGTGCTGAAAATTAGCAGCTGAACCAGCACTCTGGTCACAGTAAGTCCAGTTAGGGAAATGGGCTAATTACTAGATCAGTCTGGCTAGTTAATGGCTAATTAACCCATTAACTGACAAAGTCGAAAGGCACACAGGAAGGAAGTGCAAAGGGGGAATTAGAGAGAGAGAGAGAGGCTGGCAGTGCCAAGGTGAAGGGAGACCTCTGTATGGAGACATCTCTCCCCTCTGGCAGAAGGGGATGATATTTGTATGTCACTGTAGATAGAGTTGCTGCACGGGACTGTAAAGGGGTGGTGGGTGAGATGATAAATAAAATACACCTCAGTGTTTATAAACTGGAGGTGTTAGAGCCATTTGTACAAGAAGACAGGAATAGAGGGGTGGACCCTGTCACAAGCACACACATATGGTTCTGGGTACATACATTAAACCACTGATATTGCATTATCATTTCTCCTGGTACCACAAGAAACCTCATGGCCTCTGAATATTCACTCTGGATTAGTCCAATGTTCATTTTAAATAAGTGGTTAATTGAAGTTGACTTTTAGGCAGAAGGGTCATCAAGAAACAATACTGTGAACACACTCAGCTGTTTTGTTTCAAAGCAGATATTTGGTAAACATTCCATTGTAGCTTTGCTAATAGACCTCAGTTATGATAGCACCCTCAACTATGGTTGCTAGAAAAACTTAGAGGCTACATGCAACTGTATTTAATTTTGAGTTGTAGATGACCAAATTCATTCAGATATGACCAAACACACAAGTCCATATACACTTCCAGAAGGAAGGTATCACACACTGCAGCAAACCTGCATGCTACCTATTGCTTCAGGTTTATCCTTAACCTCTGTTGACACAATGCCAGCCACATAAATAGCAATATACAAAGGAACAAAGGCATTATTTTCATAGTTTGAACTAGAACTGTAAGACTGCATATTCGTGCTACAAACAAGTCAGTTGCCTGGCAACATTTCATTCTATAATCTCACATTAGAACTTATTGTTTCTCATATCTTCACCACTACTTCATGCTGTGAACACTAGAGGGCAACAGATTCCCTTAAATACGTATAACAGAGCCAGGATATTTTGGTTTAACATTTAGTAGTTAGCTTTCTGTCCTTTTTTACGTTTAAGATAATGCTAACCTATTACCTGAAATAAATTTCACATATCCGAATCTTACTAGGAAAAGGATCACCTCTAAAGATTAGACTCACGAGATATATAAAATCTGTATGTCCTTTGAAAGCCAGCTGTACATATTTCCCCTACTCACAACAACACTTTCATATTCATTTTCAATCTTTTCCATTATGCTCTATATTCTGTAGATTCAGTTACTGTATGCAAAGAGTATGGACTGAGTTTGGCATGCATATTTAAATTACACATGTAAATGGCAAACCGTGGCTATAATTAACTCAGAATGACTGTTTAGTACTAATAAAGTTGCATGTGAATCTCTTCCATTCTAGTATTTGGAAAATTTGTCCTGTAGTGTTGGAATGAAATTTTCTGCTTTTGGGATACATTGCTGGAAGTCACCACCACATTCTCTGGTTTTATTTTAGTCTCGTTACTCCTTTCCCCCTTCCCCCCATTAACATTACATTTAGACTCCTTGAAACCAAGTCTTGATGGCATATTTTAATTGGATCATGCTTGGCACACAGCATGAACTACATATGTGAAGATGCATATTGTTAAATGACATAACTTGGAGCTAACTGCTCCATTTCAAACTGTAAATTCTAGTCGACCACAGTCAGTGAGTATTCAACAATACAATACACTATCAACTTCATTTTTTTGTACCATTGAAATTTAAGAAATGGTCACTATACACAAGAGTATGAATATGTACATCAAGAATTACACACAATGAAATTCTGGCCCCCATTTATCCACCCTGTGATCTGCTTTTTGCCAAGGACTACACACCCCCAAACATTAGAAAAATAGATATAGAAACCCAATTACTATTCAGGCCTGAATCTTAATAGTCCTATAACTCAGGTGTAATTTTGCAGGGAATGGAAGGAAACATTTATCTGGCTGGCAGGTTATTTTTTAAAAATGTCAGCTGTTTGACGCTGTTAAAGGGTTTAGGAATGGGGGAGATAGATTAGAGGTCAGACGCTCAGCACCAGGTCTCTGTAATCTATAACGTGACTGCCATCTTTACATATGGTGCTAATGTAATATTTCTCTTAAATCATGTTGTGAAAGCTCTCTATATAAGCTACTCCATCATTCCTCAGATAAATCCTGTGATACTCATAAGTTTACTGTAATCCTTTTCATTTCTCATATCTCTATTCAATTTTTACATACTCTTATTTACTGACTACTTGGGTTTTACAATCAGAACAGAAGGAAGGGTCAAATTTACTTAGATGCAGCTGTTATTAGAATTAGAAATGAATAGGGCTGGTAGCACCACCTTTTAAGGTTGCCTGATACTTCACACTATAAGGCCCTGTTTTCAGTTGCTTATAAAACTTTGTCAGACAAATGTTTGGGCTGAAGTTTCCCAGGCTGTGTGTCTGCCTCAGGCTAAATGTTTTGGAAAATTTCAGCCAAAATGGTTTAGCCATTTCCGAGAACAAAACTAGGGCGCAAAGTATGTTTTGTCCATGTTAAAAAATGGAGATCTTATCTTTTCTTTGAAAAGCTCTAATGAGCTAATGCTTTGGATCAGAACTTTAAATTTGGCATGGGGGTGGACACTGTGTCAGGGATGAGCGTTTTGGCATCCCCATGATCATCCACTCCAATTTGGCTAAGTTATAAGAGCCTTTGAAAAAAAATACACTTTACACATTCTCAGTAGAGATTTAGCTATTTAGCCGCTAAAAAGCTCTGAAAATTCTGCCCTCATTGAGCATGCTCCATCTTCTTACAACTCCTAGTGCTGACCAGACTACATATGCACCATCTCACAGGGTGACTGAATTTGCTCCAATCTCAGGGCTATGGGAGCTCAGAAGGACTTTCCCTAAACTCCCTGTAATGCCTCCTCCAGGCTAGGCACTGGAGCTGAGAGTAGGGAACCTGTCTCTCTTGTGCTCTCAGTGGCCCCCTGTAGGTGCACAGGCAGCATGGAGGAGGAAGTGAACTGATTCAAATTCAGAAGGCACAAAAGCTATGGGAGAGGGAAAGGAGTAGATTAGAACAAGGGGTTTGTCAAGACTGGAATTGGAGAGGGGGAGAGAAATTGGGAGTTGGGGAGGGGTAAGAACTGGGACCGGCTAGGCAAAGACACTGGGACAGGGAGCCAGGGGATGGGGAGGGAAGACTGAGATTGGGATGAGAAGCCCAGAGAGAGAGATTGGGATCCAGGGTGCGGGGATAGACAGATCAGAAGAGGAGCTGGGAGGGGAAGGGGAACTGGCTGAAAGAAGATCAGTTAACCAAGGAGAATAGGATTGGAGTAGGGGGAAAGACAGAGACAGGTTGGGAGGGATGGGGCAGAAGAGTCTGCCCATTACAGAACATTCCCCTCGAGAGCCCAGAATGGAACTCAAGATTTCTGAGTCTCATCACTCCTCTGCTGTCAACAAATATTGGTGAAACTCACCGGCAAAATGTGTGGTCGTCAACCCCCACATAGCAGTAGTAGGTTGTCAACCTCTATCAGTTATTCCATTAGTGGCAGAGGTCTGTGCAGTGGATCTAAAGGCTCCAAATCTGCTGATGAAACCATGTGGTGTCAGTGTTGCCGCATGATGGAATTTCTGTTTTTTTGTTTGTTTTGGGTTTTTTTTTAAGCTAGGAAATTATACACAAAAACTTCAATACAAGAACATTAAAGTTGCAAATTCAAGGACTTAAAAGTTAGGAAATGCCAGAATTAAGCTTGCCCATGCAACCTTAATTCAGCTTTCTTGTGTGCCTAACCATTCTCCTTCAGAGATTTAATAACTGAACTCTGCCTCCCACTTTTGATGGTTTTGTATGTATTTCTTTGAAAGCTAACTGATGGGATTTTCATAACCATTTCTCATTTGTTTTTAGTCAGTTGATTTTTCTGCACTCTATAAACATTGCTTAGGGAGGTCTTTCCTGTGAGGAGTGGGAACAATTACAATAATTGTGTAAGAGTGTCTTACTTGCAAAAATAATTTAAGGCCTTGCTTTCAGGATAAAACATTGATCCTCGTGGACAACAAACCCAAAACAGTGGAACTGGCACAGCTATGCTGTGTAGAGGGATTCCATGGAGACAGAATGCAGGAAGAATTTGCACAGCCTTGGAAGCACTGTGGCTGTACTCTGTAGGCCAAGCCCGGGGGAAGAGTTGGGGTGCACCAGAAAGGCCAGATGAGTCCAGCTGTCAAAATCATTGTGTGGGGCACAAGAGCTTTAAGTAGTGGCCCTAATCCTGCAGTTGACTTACATATGGGCAGCCCCTTACACTTGCATGGGTCCCCATTGAAGTTAAGCAGGCTCTGCACAGGTGTCTGCCCATGCACAGCAAGTTGCAGGATCATGGCCATGAGCTGTAAGAGTTGCTTCAAAGAAGCTGTGCAGGGGCTGGAATGGATATTACTGTCACTCCATCCTTGACTAAATCCCTCTCACAGGTGGTCCTTTTATGTTATAACTTTCTGTTGTGTACATAGACTAATTATATTTTGATCAACATTAAATAAAATGTTATAAAAAGCCAGAATCAGTTTTTCCTTCAGCTTTTTTGAAAGTTCAGAATACAAATCTGGAACATGAGATATTGTGAGTAAGTCTGCCATGCCTTTGAATAGCTCCATTTCTTCCCCCTCTCTCAAATGCTCCCATACTCTCTGGGAATTATAAATCCCTGGGCAATTTCCTGTGTTTTTCTCTCGGTTGGGCTGACTGACAAAGGGAAGCCTTGCAGTGGAACCACATGAGTCATTGTTCCCTACACACATTCATTTGCTCTCTTCCTCATCCTCAATCAAGAGCAGCAAGAATTGTGCACATAACATTACAACATAGCCATATGTTCTGTAAAAATAACCACCCATCTCCCTTCTCCTTTTAAAAAGACTTGTTATCCATGGCCTAGTCAATTGCCTAAGAAGTCCTCCATCATTCAGTAAATTCTCTTTGGCCAGACATCTGTACCTGGGCAGAGTTCAACTGAAGTCAATAGGCTTCACCCATGCAAAGTTTGTTGGATGATTGGGGCCCATACCTGAAATTAAAGGATGCAGCTAAATCCATTTGGTATGTGGACATTTGTAAGTTTACCTACAGAAACAGAAGTAAGATACATCGTCCAAAGCTTTCATCCATAGCTCAGTGGTGCCTTAGGCACAGCCCTGCATTACAGGTGGGTTGGGAATGGAGCCACTGTGTTCTCAACAGAAGTTGCAGAGGGCACTGTCTGTTGTCTGATCTTTAGATTACTTAAGAATCCCCAGTTATCACTTTGAGGGTTGACAGGTTCTTGCCCCAAGATCAGGCCCAGTATTATTCAAATTATTATATGTTTGGGAGCCCTGATGTGCTCAGTTGCAAGACTCACATTATAGGAACTCTTTTGTATTTACAAATATAGTTTATTAATACATTTAGAACTGTCACAAACACCCCAACTTAGTAAGATAGATAGAGTTACTACAGAATGTCTGCACATCCATATACTCACACCATCCCTTGTAGAACAACCTGAAACATTATCCATCATTTTCCTCATCACCATCACCTTCCCCATCATCACCAGTGGCCATCATTCTGGCACCTCCCAAGGGATACATCTCTCTCTCCTACCGCCCCTAGGCTGGGATGCCGCTTTTATAATATGTAACGGTGACACCGTTATGTTCAATCCATATTCAGTAGGGGATTTTTCCCCTTTTTCTTGTTTGTATTTCCTCACCTTAATAATGTTGGAGTGTCTTTTTCCTATAGGTTAGTGATCCGATAGTGATCTCAACTTATTATCATATGCATTCATTTGTTACCATGGCCCTTTTGTGGTTGGGTATCACATTTGTTATTTCTGTCCTAACTGGCTATTTCGGTTCTTTCCAAATTCCAAGTTGTGGTGTACCTGTTAAGTTTAAAAGGGTATGAACTTAGGAAAGCCCCTACGCCACAAGCCTTCTGCTAACTTCCTGAAGCTAATGTCTTACAGGATACAGGACTGTAGGTTTCTTGCATTACTGCTGAATATAATGCAAAGCAGTAAATATGATAAAGGCAAGCTAGCCCACTGGACTACAGTAGCAGTGAATATAACAAAAGCAATCTAGCCTGACTGAGGCACAGTATCTCACAGTTTGCTTATCACTTGTGTCACACTTTTAAAGGGTTCAGCATGTGCATCCCGGAGCAAAGCCTGCTGGGATGGCTGGTGTGGACAAGCTTATCGAGGGGAAGGCCTATAAGCCCTGTGTCACCCTGTTTTTTGTGAAGTGACCAGCAGCACTATTGGGCTACCCATGAATAGCCACTGTATTCAGGGAAGCACAAAGACTGCAGCTGTGCCCAGCCCCTGCATAAGGCACAAGTTGGGGGAGAGCCTCAAGAAGGGGACCCTCACTACCTTGTATTCCAGCACAGAGTAAAGACAATCTAGCCCTCAGTTTTTATTCATTCCTTATCTAGCTAGGCTCTGAACCAAACAATGGAATTTAAGCAAGTGGAAATCTGGCAGTCTGAAGGCAAAGTAAAATCTTATTAAGGACCTCAAGCTTTGCTACTGCATAATTTTTATTTAACCCTGTAGTGAGGCAGATTTGCTTCCCTCTGAGCCAGAGGGGGAGAGACCATGCTGTGTGCCTGGATGGGCAGAGCCAGGCCAGGCTGGCCCTCCAGCCAGAAATCGAGAGGCAAGATAGGACGTATAAGTGGCAGGGCCTCCAGTTCAGTTGGAGGGAAGTTAGGGAAGGAGACAGATGCCTCTTGCTTGCTGCAGGCCTCCCACCCTGCGACTGAATCGGGTAGCGCCCTGCCCCCAGAGGAGACTGAGTTCAGAGGGGAGCTGCTCAGCTTGCTGAAGGCTCAATAATCCAAGGAGACAGAGGACCCCTTGATGTTGGAGCCCTTCCCCAGATTGTGGTAGGAAGTAGCCCAGGGAAACCAGACTTTAGTCTGGCTTTGTCATCAGTGCTCGGGTCAGTGTGTTTTGGTGGGATCCCTGCTGACCCAGTGGTGGAGCCCTCTCCCACTGTTAGGGCCCTGGTCTGGGACCTGGTGCAGTAAGGTGGGCCCAGGTCCTCTACCCCCTGCAGCCACCTCACCTCTGGGGTGGCCACCTACCCACTTTAGGTCAAGAGACCTGTATTTGTCCGCCATCTGCCTGAGACAGGAGGCCAGATAAAAGTCTGCTTACTGCTCTGCCTTGCCTGAAGGCCAAAGTTCCTTAGACTGTTTACGGCTCTGCTCTGCTTGAGGGCCAGGGCGCCACAGACCATAGCCCCCAATTTGCTAATTCCCCCTGCGACTGGGCTGACCGCATAGCAACGCAGTGAGGTGGACTGGCCTTCCTCCAAGCCACAGTGGGAGGGATGACTGCAAATGAACTGCAGACCCCATCAAGTGATCAGGTAAAAAACAGAAAGTTCTCTTGCTTCTAAACTAGACAAGTAACTAGTAGAGTAAGTAAGGAAAACAGACTGACCTCATGAGGGCGGGGAGTGTCTTACTGAACATTTGTACAAGGCCTAGCACAATGGGTCCGAATCCTGCTGAAGCCTTTTGGCTCAAAATTCCTAAAAATGGTCATAATAGTAAGAAAGACAAATATTTACTATTTAGGGGACATGTTAATAATTCTCTAGTTGAGGACAGTTCTAGTATTAGAAAGGCAAATAAATATTCTGTTTTTTAAAATGTCTTATTTCATGGATAAAACATTATGGACTCAGTCCTATAACATGCAAAGAGCTCTTGTACCCAGTTTACTTCCTTCACAGGGCCTAGAAATAGCAACAAGTGGCAACCATTAATTACATTTCTGGTGCTTCTGATTTATGATCTTTCACATTTCACTACTATAGTGCCCAAGGATCTGAAAAGCACTTCACACACATTAATTAAGCCTCATAACAGCTCTATCAGTTAGGTACTATCATATCTGTGTGGAACTGGAGACAAAAGTTAAAATACTTATCCATTTCTTGCAGAGCCAGGAATAGATCCCAGGAATCTTGATTCCCAGTCCTGGAACTTAATCATACAACCACATTTCTTCCCGTAGGTGAAGGAATTTGAGACTAAAAATCTGCATAATGTACAAACAGGTCTTGGTACAGGGGTCACATGCTTAGGTGAGACTGTTTCAGCCTGGAAAAAAGAAGCTGAATGAAAATGAATCATAAAAAGTGAAGATGCAACAGCAATGAGCGACATGTCTCAAACTGAGGTGATGACAGCAATCACGGAAAAAAGAGATGACAATGAATAATGGGATCTGATTGCCTCCCTCAACTCTGATTCAAGCTTCTCAGCATCTACCATCCTCTGATAAATTACATTCTGGGATATGATGTTCCCTTAGTAGCTCAGAATACAAATTTGGTACGATGCTACCCAGATGTCCAAAATAAAAAGTTATTCAAAAACAAACATAAAAGTACTAATAGGAAGTTCTCTACTTGGTAGAAAAAGCTCTCTCACTCCCTCAAACAAAACTAATTACACATCCAGACAACAAGTAAGTCCAGAGTTTTATCCTCCCCAAAGGCCTTTGACTACTGGCAAATTCACAACTGAAGTGCCTTCCTGAGCTATTGCTATAAACTGGACTGTGTTAAAGTTCTTATTCCAATCTGAAAGTAACAAGTATGCACCTCTTAAGGTTGGTAAGAGAACATTCGAGACTAATCATAGCACCAAGGTTTAAGTCTCGGGGATCTTCAGCACTGACCACTAGCATTTAAGTATGAGTGCTAACTTCAGTAGAAAAGGATTGATAGAGTTGGGTGATTAACTGTTTTTTTGGTTTGCTGTCAAGCCAAAAAAAAACTGAACAAAAAGATTTGTTTGGGTCGAAACAAATCCAGAACATTTTAGCAAATCAAAAAAATCCATTTGGGGTTGAATAAAAGATGTTGTTTGACTCAAAACATTTATTTATGGGCATTTTTATAAGGTTAAATCCACAAAAGGAAAGGCGGTAGTGGTGATGGTGCCCACATTATTAATTTTACCCCAGTGGTTAAGGCATTTATTTGGGTGGTGGGGGACACAGGCTCAAATTCCCACTCTGGAACAGAGATTTGAACCCAGGTCTCCATGTCCCAAGTGAGTGCCCTAACCACTGTGATAAAAGTTGTAAGGTAGGCAGCAGCACCACTTCCTCCTATTCAAATCTAGCCTGAAAAAAAGTCTGGTAAAAACTATTAGGTAAATTCATGTCAAATTCATGAGTAGTTTCAGGTTGACTGAAACTGCATTTTTTTTTTTTGGCAAATAAAGTATTCATCCAACAATTCAGTTTAATGTATTAGATTAGATACACAGGAGAGGACTAAAGGATCAAACCAGTAGGTTCTGCAGTTGGGACTCCCTGTTCCAAGCCCCTGTTGAAAGTAATAAGAATTAAAATATAAATTAAGCATGATTATATTTCTGGCAAGATCCTTCATTAAAGCCCAAAGGTATTGAAGTTCTTTCTCCAGATAGATTCTTAACTCTATTCCCCTACATACACACACTTTCCGAGGTCTGAAAGTATGCTCAAAGCCCCTCAAGGCAGAAGAGAAACACGAGTGTAAAAAAACATGCTTGCCAGTTGGTAAGAATGTCATTTATCTTAATGACAGATGTATGCTCAGAAATTCAACCTCGAAGAGATTTAGGTATCGCTCACATATCACAGGCCAAAAATTTAATAATACAAAGAATATATTTGGAAGGTACTGTGACACTGCTTCCTGTATTTTTCAGAGTAAGATCATAATATGATTGTGTCATAATGTATTTCATGCAAGATAGGTTATGTGAGGTATCACTGGAAAGGTTACTGAATATTATTATCCTATTTGTATGCATGCATCATTTTTGTATCTAAAGTTAGGAATATTGACTATACATTTGTACTACAAAAGTGTTTGCACCTCGGGAACGCCACCAGACAGAATGTAATCAGTCTGGCTGGCTAGCTGGGAACAAGTCAATGGAGAGAACAAGGAGAACAATAGGTCTTTGAAGATACTGATCTCCCAACTTCCTGGGATGCTACAAATGGCCTTTGACTCATGACTGCTTTGACACTGCAGGGTCATGTGATCATGTCACCTGGTACTGGATTCCATGATAGCATACCAGTATTTTTCCACCTAGGGGAAGCACACTGGAAAACAAAGGTTTCCTGCCATATGTAAAACATTTTTAAGGCAGAGGAGTGACATAATTAGCGTTCATTCTTCACTGAATTCCTACCCAGGATGACTGCTGGAAACATCTAAAAAACAAAGACAAGGGGGAGCGGGGGGAGAGAGAAGAACTGAGCCCAGGCTGGAAAGGTGTCTGGCCTGTGAAAGAAATACCTGGAGTTTTAAACTGCAAGCAAGAGCAGCTTGCCTTCACAAACCCTTGCAATCTGCCAAAAACAACATTTAGGGTGAGAAATTACTACTTGTAACCAGTTTCTTTAGTATCTTAAGCTTAGTTTGCATGGTAATCATTTGATAGGTAATCTGCTTTGATCTGTTTGCTAACCCTTATAATCACTTAAAATCTATCTACTGTAATTAATAAACTTGTTTTTGTTTTCTCTAAAACCAGTTTATGGAATTCATAACTGGGGGGGGGGCAAAAAGCTGTGCATATCTTCCTCCACATTGAGGGAGGGGGTGAATTTCATGAGCTTATGCTGCATATTTCTCTGTGCAGCACAAGACAATACAATTTTGGGCTTACACTCCAGAGGGAGTGTGCACTGGAGTGCTGGGCAATTTCCTAGCTGAAGCCTACCCATGCAGAGCTGATTTCAGTGTCTGTGTCTTTCTGCAGCTGTGTGTGTCCCTACTTGTGTGTGGGCTGGAGGAGGCTTGAGGGCCTGGCTCAGCAGGACAGTGTAAGGGAGCCCAGACGGGTGGAACAGGCAGGCTCAGTGTTACCCCAGTACATCAGGTGGCACCCCATGGGGGCGGGTAACCCATCACAGGTACATTTTATCCTGCTTTTAATCTTTTTTTCACTAGTTATATAATGGTAGAAACACTTACCACTAACTGTATAATTGGATTATGCATAATTACCACAATGGTAACTACAGGAAGTTGTTTCTGAAGTAAAATGAGCAAATTTATTTATTGGTATATCTGAAATAGACAGCCTATTTTTCATACTTGTAACCAGGAAGTCTCCAAAAATGAGAGATGAGCCTTATCCAGTGGGAAGAAGGAGCTGATGAATAAAACCTGGAGAGCCAGGTGGAGTTTACTCTGCTTAATTTAACAGCTACTAACTGTTTTCAAAGAAAGTTCAACTTCCTGCATTTTCCTACCTCACTCCCTGCTAGTATTTGCATGGGAACTTTAGGATTCCCCCTGCACATCTTGCCCCAGCTCCATCAGGATGATTGCCAGGTGTATCATGGAAGTAACAACATCTGTATGGTTGTAGTCTCAGGCTTCAAACAGGGAGGAGATCGGCAGCAGTGATGGTGCCTAATGTGGAAGCAGCAGTAGTGATAGCTATGATGTACACTGGGGCAATGCTATTGCTAAGTAACCATTCCTAAGGTCCGAAAATAGTAACTTAGGAGGTCTGAAAACACAGCCAAATTTCCAAACCCAGTCACAGAAAGGTGTCCCAGGTTACTGTATACTTCTTCTATTATTCCATTAAGTTTCAAAATAAGTATGAGCTTTATTGAACATATATAGACTGCTTGGCTGTCTACAACGTACTAACTCAAAGTCTTCAGGCAGCATTCAATAGGCAGGTGTAAAACCTGGGTTGGATTTTGGGGCATGGTGTCATTTTTTCCAGGGAAGAAAAGCAACCATATATTTATAAGCTAAATGGCTTTTATTTTAACTTAAAGGAAAAGTCAAGTGTCTGTGAAAGAGCCCTGTGTGTGTCTCTCCCCTATGCAACAGGCTGTAAACTCTGAGAACAAAGTGGCCGCTGTCTCTGCAGATAGGCAGAGTTCTTACAAATGTAACTGTAGTAGTCTAAAAACAAAGGCATCGCTGGCAATTTGCCCAAGTCTTAGCCATTGGTTGCCAGCCACCACTGAAGTTGTATTCACGTGGGCACCTAGTGTCAAGCAGCAAAGCTGCTATAAATCATAATTTGCACAGTGCCATTTCTCTCATTTCAAACATGGATAAACTGTACTGGTGAAAATCATGGCTTAGCCTATTTACATTATGGATTTGCACTGGTGCAACCACACTGCTGCTTGGCAACTGAGGGCTGAAATCCCCAGCAAAGACAAGACCCTAGTTTCACAGAGACATACACCAGTTTAAGTTCTTCCAAAACAGCTGATTCACAAATCAGGACAATATCTTCCCAGTAGTAACGTCAGTAATAACGTGTTCATATCCTTTCTGTCAACCAAACCCTGTATTTGCTCCCACATATGTAACTGTGTAAACAAACAGTAAGCTAAATATGCAATTACTCAATTTGCAAGTGCAACATATGTGCATACATTTTTGTGGGCACACCCACTGTGCCAAGGTTTGCTAATTTGACCCTGGATATACAAACTTTTTAATTTCGGTTTCTCTCCACCCCCAGATACCCAAACCTTCATGCCAAGCAAAATTCTGAAAAAAGACAATAACTAATGAGTGGGATTTGTCACACAGGTTATTTGTGAGCTGAAATACTTTGTGAAACTTGATTAGTTCTTGTATAAAAAGCAAAACCCCTGGCAATGGAAACAGCAAAGTGGAAGTTAGTCTTTTCTGGAATTAAACCTGTCAGAAAATGGTAAGAAAATATTTGAGAGAGAAGACAAGGCCAACAGCTCATTGAATAATTAAGTTTTGTGGCCACTCCATTTAAAAAACATTCAGTCAAAATAATAAGAAATATATAGGATCAACCCGTACCCTCAGTTATGCCAGTACAGCACCATCCATAGTGCAATGGGTGCTTGGGAAAGAATGTGGTCCTATATCATGTCATTGTATTACTATACTGTTGGTATTGTAGAATACATGGTAATATTCCTATAAAGGTGGGTGTAAGAAGCCAGAACACGAAGAGGCATATATGGCATCATTTATGCTCTTGGGAACATCTGATAAAGGGGAACTCTCTCCTCCAAAATTCCAAAAAATAACTTTGTGGCAGAGAAGCAGCAACCAATGGGGGGAAAAAGAGAGTGCATTAGCCTAATGGAAATTTGTTTAATGAGTTAGTTGCTTAATGAGTTAGCCTAAAAAAAATTTAACTCAAAACAGTTCCAGAGGCTGTGAGAGAAAGGAATTTTAAATGAAGAATGATGACATAGGACGGGCCATAGATAGTAGATGGAAGAAAGTTGATTGTCAGTATGGTTGTTGTACAAAGGCCACAATTAGGGTTTGGTGACTCAAGTACAATAGCTTTCACAGTAGAAAAAAACCTTAGAGTATGCATGCTTTCTTTTTAAAAGTGTGTTTTTCAAGTGTGGATCATTACAAAGGAAAATAATACCTTTACTTTTCTGGTACCTAAATTAACAGACTATTGGGGAAGGTTACATAAAACATTTTTGGAAAACCATGCTGTGTGTAATGGAGGGTGAGGCCCAGATTACACAAGCATAACTGTAGACTGCGTGTCTGCACCCACCAGACAGAGGCTATTATCTATGGTGCTTTGCATTCGTTCATTCAGACTCCAATTTTAATTGAGGACTAAATTATAGGATTGCTTAGTAATATGTCTGGCTGTTACAAAATCTGAAACTCTCTCAGTGACATTTAGACACAGGTTCAAGCCTAAATAAGTAGCAATATCAGAATAACTCACATATTAAAATATGCATGACCCGAGGTCTCCATGGGTAGCAGGCTGTGTCCCTAACTGACTCCAACCAGTGACCTGGCAGTATCTTCAGGAAGCAGACAGGAAGTATCCTACCCTTCTTCTTATCCTGAATGCTACATAGCATAGCTAAGCAGTTTGTTTTCCTTTTCTTTAAAAACTTTCCGCAGTAGTTACCCCAACTAGCAGAGAGAGTCCAACTATATACAGTAGAACCTCAGAGTTATGAACTCCAGAGTTACGAACTGACCAGTCACCCACACACCTCATTTGGAACTGGAAGTATGCACTCAGGCAGCAGCAAAGATAAAAAATGCAAATACAGTACAGTACTGTGTATAAACTACTAAAAAAACTAAAGGGAAAGCAGCATTTTTCTTCTGCGTATTAAAGTTTCGAAGCTTTATTAAGTCAATGTTCAGTTGTTAATTTTTGAAAGAACAGCTATAATTTTTCTTCAGGGTTACAATAGAATCTAAGAGATACAAACACCTCGGTCAGTTCGTAACTTTCAAGTGTTCATAACTCTGAACAAAACATTATGGTTGTTCTTTCAAAAGTTTACAACTGAACATTGACTTAATACAACTTTGAAATTTTACTATGCAGAAGAAAAATGCTGCTTTTAACCATCTTAATTTAAATGAAACAAGCACAGAATCAGTTTCCTTACCTTCTAAAAAAAATTTAAACTTTGCCTTAATTTTTTTAGTAGTTTACATTTAACAGAGTACTTTACTGTATTTTCTTTCTTTCTTTTTATTTTTTTTTTTTGGGTCTATGCTGCTGCCTGAGTGCATACTTCCAGATCCAAATGAGGTATGTGGTTGACTGGTCAGTTCGTAACTCTGCTGTTCTTAACTCTGAGGTTTTACTGTATGAACATTTCAGAGTTACGAACAACCTCCATTCCTTAGAGGTTCGTAACTCTGAGATTCTACTGTAGTTATTCAGAGTAGACAAATAGAAGTATTCCCAAGTGACATTATTTGTACAGAGTTTTGAGAAAACTGAGGGAGGACCTGATAGCAGTCTTCAGATATGTTAAGGACTGGTATAAAGAGGTTGTGGATCAACTGTTCTCCATGTCCATGGATGTTGGGCAAGAAGTAATAGACTTTATCTGCAGCAAGGGAAATTTACGTTAGATATTAGGAAAAACTTTCCAACTATAAGGATAGTTAAGATCTGAAATTGATTTCCATAAGGGAGGTTATGGAATCCCCATCACGGGAGATTTTTAAAAACAGGTTGAACAAACACTAGGTTTACTTGGTCCTGCCTCAGTGCATAGGCCTGGACTTGCTGACTTCTCTACATCACTTCCAGCCTTTCATTTCTATGATTCTATGGAAGAGAGAATCTGGCAGACTCAGAAGTACTCCCGAGTACTCCCATTGGACTGAGACTCAGGAAGCCTGGGTTCCCAGCTCAGCCACTATGTGCTCACACAAGTCATTTCACTTTCTGTGCCTCTGTTTCCCCTCCCACTCTGTCTTGATAATTAGACAGTAAGGTCTTCAGGGCAGAGACTAGGTAGATACAGTGCACCTAGCACAGCTAATCCTCGATCACAGTTGGGGCTTTTAGGCACTACCATAATTGAAATAATACTCCCAGTGTGAGTCTGAGCTCTTGTCCCAAGAACCATATTTAGCTGAACCAAGTTATAAATGGCTCAGAGCAAGGGCTTGGTCTTTCCAAGCACTTTGCAAAGTGTTATGTATCTTTACAGTGCTAAGTTTTTAAAAAATTATCATCGAAAATTATATAATTATTTGCAGCACACAGATTAAATATTTTATTTACTTTTCTGCTTTTTGTAAAGTGTGAGCACAGTACTCTGGACAAAAGACTTTCCTCTGCACAAACAGAGCTGGATTCTGGCTGGCTATCAAAAAATACATGTGTTAGAATCCTAAAGTCCCAAACTTAAACACTCTCATAATTTTTCTCTTATCCATGAAATAAGAATTCATGAGTAAGGGCTGCAGGTTAGGGCCCTTTCCATGGCTCCAAGGCACATACTGTACCTGCTAGATTGAATCCATCATTATAGCTTGTTCTCAGCCTAGCAACAAAAATTAATTGCCGCGCCTCTTATTTTCTCTTGTGTGCCCTTATTCTAAGGAAAGAGACAACCAATAATGTTTTAAGCTTCTGTAACACTTTTTATAGGAAATGGACACATTTTCTTTATTTAATACCATGTTACTGGATAAATTAAGCCAAATTAAAGACGACACCAGTGCCTGGTTTACTTGCACTCATTAGCAACCTGCCTATTCTATTCTTATTAGGAATTAATGGCTTCATGCCAAGTTTCAAAGCCTTAGATTTGATAAAGGAGGAGATCGAAGTTTTCACAAGTTTAACAGTTTAAGTTTCCTTAGTAATTTGCACTGAAGGGAACCGCCGAGTTGAATAAGCATTTTCCCTTTTTTGGCTATCAGTTACCTATTTAGCCCAAGGTTTCCTTAGCCACACCAAGTAGAAAATGATCGGCCTGTGGTTTTCACCCCGAAGTCAAGCCTCTTTCAAGCTGATGGAAACCTGGAAGAAGTTTGGTGCCTGGGAAGTGTGCCAGACGTGGGTAGAAATGGTTTATGAGCATTGTGCCATATCAACAGTAAGGAAGGAAAAGCGTAACTGATACTTACCAGCAGAAAAAGCAGCGGCAGCAGCCAGCAATGCCTGTTATGAAATGGCCATTTCAGGACTGCAGCTGCTTAGTGCTGCCAAATTTCAAGAGCCAGCTTCAGAAAGGCATGCTGGGATAGCAATTTTTTCCAAGAAAAAAAATAGTAAAGGGAAAAGATGCCATAAAAATAAGAAGAAACAGGCCTGCTTTGACACACCCTGTACCAATTGAGTGAGATGGCCAATCATTGCTCCATATACATCCTATATGGGAGGAAAGGCCAGGTGGCCATCATTGGAGAGTTGAGAGCATTAAAGGCCACTCCATAGAAGATGGTAAGAGGTAATGACAAAGCTCAGGTTCTATTGGGAGTCTTTGGATAGGACAATGCTTTCTCATTTGATTTCAGGCTTAACATGAAGCTCCCCAAGATTTGTCAAGAGTTTTGTTGGAGTTCAGGTAATTCTGGGTTTGTAATGAAGCGCGAAATGGGGCACATTTCATCTAATTGAATATTTATAACAAAAGATTTGCACAGCTCTCTTATCTAATTGCTTATCTATGCTAGGTGGTGTGGTTGGTTACCCAGTTTCTGGCCCATGTCTCTCCTGCATGGTGTCTTTTTATTAAGGCTCACAGGAAACAGCTTCTCTCTTCCACTTTGCCCATAGCCCTGTCACTGATTTTATCAACAATTCACCATCAAGCATACAAACCATACACAGACTATTTCATTCATCACTGAAAGTCAGATACCTCTATACAAAGAGTGGACAGTGCACAATAATGTTCTATAGCTATTTTGAAAGAGTGCAATTGAAACATAAGGGGAATTTTTAGGGAAGGAGACGGCTCATGCCCCAATTTCTCCCATGCTGAAATTTGGCCTGGGACCAGGATTAGTACCTATACTCATACAAAAACATGGCTGGGGATAAATAATGGATAGGGTTGGAGGAAAACAATTCCATTTTGTGATAAATGTTGAGGTCTTAACATTTGTTTTTGTTCCAGTGCAGAATGAAAGACCTTTTTGAAAATTTTTCATAAAAAGACATGAGACACACATACCACCCCCCATCCCAGAATAGGCAATAGCTTGGTGATTAGTGCACTCACTCAGGTTCAGATCCCTGCTCCAAATTAAGCAAAGTTATGTTTCTTACCAGAGAAGCAAAAGTTCAGTCTTGGGAAGACATACTGTGTGATCATGTTCATTTCGGTTATGCAGGGTTCTGATAAAGACAAATTGTGAGTAAAGGGAGCTGTATAAGCAACAAGAAAGTTTGCTCTCTGATTATAGCCCAATTCTAGGGGAGGACTTGTCCCGCCACCCTCTCCCTCTCCCTGGGAATTGGTGTTGGCCTGAGATTCCTGGTACAGAGGATTGCCTGCATGGTGTCCAGGACCACCTCTCTTCCAGGACTGGTGTATATATGTTAAGAAAACAAGTTACACTGAGAATATACCTACACTCCACATCACTCATTTTTCCTTGATCATGAAGTGCTGACTTGCAGGCCATGGATGTCAGCTAACCCTTGGCAGAGAGGCAATATTAAAGGCTACTAACTTTGGTTTAATGTGGTCCAAAAATCTATTTCAAGCGGTTATAGAAGGTGTGTACTGTTACCATCATGCAGTCTCTTCTTGTCACATACATTTTTATACGCAAAACAAACATACAAAGATTTAGTTTGGGGTTTCCTACAAGGACACCTCTCTCAAATCCTATATAAAGGCCAAGGTCATGGGTGTCAAATTGCATACTGTGCAGTGTGCTCACATTTGGTAACACACTATGAAAAACATATTGTAAATATTATTTTCACTTAGCCATTTCTGTTGTACTAAATTAAGCGATGAAGGGAGAAAGTGCTGTGCCCACCTCTGATTGACACTGGAAATTCAGTGTACCAGTATAAACGTCACTGGTAGGAAGGGCAGTCGGACAACTATCGTCATCTTACTGTCATCTATATTTTAAACTGCAATTGTCGATATCACTGTATTATTTCTATTATTTGTCATCAGTTTCTTACAATTGAACTTGAGCCACACCTCAGAAATTACATCTTTAAAAAAAGACGACAATGTCAAATCTTCAACTGGACTGTTTTTGGAATATGGTGCTGCTCAAGAGTAAGGGGGGCAACTTTGGGGCCTCTCTTATTACTAGGCTGTTATTGTTTTCTTCCCATTTCTTTTTCAGCAAGAAGGCCAGCAATTCTTCAAATGCTTCCATTCTCCAGCCAAAACAAGAGCTCAACTCTCATAGCAAGGCATGTTATTGGTATGGTATGGGAAAACATTTAATTAGAACACACTATCTTCTCCAATTTTGAAGTCTTCCAGACTTGCTGATTGGAATCTACAGATTGTGCAGTGATCAAACCCCTCAGGGTCTTCTTCCTGAGAACTCTTTCCAAGTAATCCTGTCTTGAAACACCAAGATTTTAAGAGAACATGTATGTTTATTTTTTCATCGGTATACAGGGGATGTAAAAATTTAGCTCCTACTGAATGCTACAGCCCCCCTTCTTGCACATACATGCATTAAACTGTCAAATATTGCAGTACCCTGTTGTAGAGGAACTTCTCTACTGCAAGCAGAGATTCCATAAACACAATCCTGCAGTTTACTCAGAGCAGTACATTTGAATTGTTCAGAACTTTCTACTTTGCAATATGCTTGACCTTAGATATGGCGAAACTCTGATCATAGTGAACATGTAGGCTATCCTATTAGTGTAATGACTGAAAACAGGGCAAGAAGTAAACATACTTCATGTCTCTTGGTTTGACAGCTTCATTTAAGTCTCTAGATGGTGCTAACCCATTGTGACCCATTCACAGTAGTTTTCAGGTTGCATTACATGTTTCAGATTTGATGATGCATTCATTAATAAGCATACAATCCAGCGGAGAAATAGTAAAACACATTTACTAATTTGGTGGACCTATCTTCCCTGGATACATGACTGACTTGCATTAACATTTTATGATTTGCCTGTTCACTTCAAGGAAGAAAATGAACCACATTCTACTAATTTTGCCGTATTTAAGTACCAAAACATGATAAGACATAACAATGCTATCTAACAACACCTTTTCTAAAGACATAGTAAAGCACAGGGCCAACAGAGTATCTTCATGCGCACTAGCTGTGAGGATACTGGACCATACAACTAAGCTGTAGCATACCTTATTACTTACCAAAAACGGCTCAGATTAAAAGGTATGTGAAGTAAATATTTAAAGATTCTGTTGGTTCTCTGTTTTGAGAAGCGGTGATGCTTCTTGCCTTGGAAAGTTCAGGGATCAGATTAATATTTTTATGAATACCCCATTTTAATGCATTTTATTAGGTCTTATTGTTGCTACCTTATTGTTCCACATCAGTCTCAAGTCCTATTCTTTTATTCATCAACCTTCTCGAAGTACCAATGTCCAGCATTTGTTCAGATCTTGTTCAGCCAGAACATTGTTGCCTGATTCAAAAAAAACACTTCCTCTGTACACAGAGACTGGACTAAAACTTCCTACTAACTCCCTTCTACCCATTCACTTAATACAATATGCAAAACAACAATTTAGCACTAAGATAAAGGTATAGCACCAGCTACTGGTGGAGTTGCCATCTACACTGATCATTACATGAAGTCTCAGATTGTTCTAGGCCACAGCTCTTGTGGGCTACAAAATTAACTTTAGGGAGACAACCATGCTGCTTACACACTTCCTAGATAATGGACTGTGATTTTGATATTTCCGGTTTTGGGAACTTACAGCAATCTACTAATGGAATAAGAACGGCAAAGCCTTGGAGGCTGCACTAAAAGGACATTAATTCAAGTTCGTGGCAAAGTCAATAGGAATACATTATGTGTCAGAACTGTAGTTGTGCCTGCCCTCATCAAAGAGGACTGTCATCTTGTCCAACCCAGAGAAGCAACTGCAGATCCTGCACCAGGAACAACCGTTCTAGTCACTGCTGATTGCCACAGCATAAACCAGTCCCAAAAGCTCAAGATTCCAGAATAATATATGCGTAGCTTTGACAAGCAGATTGAAAACCTGATTTCCTAGCAGCAATTCCTACTAGCAAAAAAGTCACTTCCAAGATCAGACTTGCAAAAAGGAACCTGGATGAAAATTCATACTCCCCTCTGGGCACTGGAACAAATGCACACCACTTATTAATGTGCATTTCACTCTTTCATTTCAGAAGCCAGTCTATAAAAAAGTCACAATTTGAGTCAGACTTATTCTTTACCCTTGTCACTGTTCCAGAGTTAACTAACTAAAAATCTCTGTTAAGTCATTGCAGCCCACTGTTTGGGCCAAATTCTACCTTCAGTTACTCATGTGAATTACCACTACAGTCATAGGTGGGCAGAATGATCCCCTTCTGTTTTAGTTTCCCCATTTTATCTGTTTTAAACTGTTACCTGATATTGAATGACCACAGACACGAGTGACTATGTAGAGAAGTCAGCAAGTTCAGACAATACCAGTAGAGCCATCCAAATCCCAGTAAAACTGGGGTGGGCAGATGCAGCCAATTACGTCAGTGGGTTTCCATCATGGTCTAATCATGCAAGCCTGATCCTCATGAACAGTTGTTCCACTGAAGTCGACTAGACTACTTACATGACTAAAAATTACCCATTAGTACAAGTTACAGAGTCAGAAGTCAAATTTGTATTTACATACTGCAATATGTAAATTTCACACATGCGAGTGGTCAAAAATGAAGTAAACCAAATCTCTGTCAGCCTCACAGTCAGAAATTAACAGGTTAGCCAGCGACCTCCAGTCTCTAAACTCAACATATACAGTGGGTGAATATTAAGTCATGTTTTAAATTACTTAAAAAGCAGCTTTCAGCACATTGAACAATTATTACTAATAACCTAGCAACATTACGCACTGCAAGAGGTGTTGAGCCCACAACCCAGTACAGGGTAAGGCATGAAGAGACATTTTGTCATCTTTAAATACATTTCATTCGGTATTTGATCATCAGTACGTTTTGGCCAATGTCTTTCTGCTCTTTTCTCCTGCTGCTCCCCCATCCTATGTGCAGATTTTAAATTTACTAAAAACCTCAGAAATTAAAATCCACAGTAATTCCTAGACAAATACAATATTAAAATAGAGTTGTGATTGATGGAACATATTGGTAATTTAGGTTAAAAATGGGGACTTTGTCCCTATCTCCAAAACAAGTGTTATAAATGTAGGAAATGCAGAATTAAAGTAGAACTGCAAAGACATCCATACAGGCTGAAGAGTGGGAAAGTACAATTAAGGTACCCAAACAAGCTGAACTGCGCTATGCATGATTGGATGATTTTGTTGGTGTTGATTGTGCTTTGAGCAGGGGGTTGGACTAGATGACCTCCTGAGGTCCCTTCCAACCCCGATATTCTATGATTCTATTCAGTAACTTCATAATTATGATTAATGCAGATTAGTGCTTATGCTTCAAGATTTACATTGAACTATTGTATTTTTCCCCTCATAAGGTCAAAAATGGTCACTGATTTTTGTTCTTGTAAGTCAGAACCTTAAAATCATTTCAAGTATCTTTTCTGGCATGAATTTCCAATTGTTTTATTATAGTAGAAGACAACACAACAATTAAAACAACAAAAAGAATCCTACAACCCAAGTGGGAAATTGTTTTTTGGGCAATTTCATTTTAACTCATAGCATAATTATTTGAGGTTCTCTGAATGGAAGCAGTGGTATTTAGTGTGATAAACTGGGTACGTAAAGGGAAAATCCTGCATCTGATTCCACAGCCGCAGAGGGTCCCTTGGTTATAGAACCAGTGCAGTTAAATGACTAAAGTAAGAGAAAATATTTCTAGAAACTGTGTAAGGAACATACGGATTGAAAGTGAATGTGGAATCCTCTTTGTCACTAGCTGCAGAAGTGAGTCACAATGCCCTGCACACATCAATAATGGTGGGATAAAGGAGGCCATAGGTGGAGGAATTTCTTAAAAGCCAAGGTATTTTCTATACCACAGACAGTGGAAAAAAAAACAAGTTCTTAAAAAAAAAAGTGTTGAATGATCTAGTATCCAAAATTCTTCGATATACAAAGTCTTTCAAGTAGAAGAGCCCCTGCAGCTCTTACCTATGTAACCCTTCTGCCAGGTGGAGCTGGCAGCAACCAGGTCTGGGTTCAATATCTAGGGGTTCCTTTTCAACCATACAACACAGAACCAGCTCGAGCCCCCACCCAGTTACCTGGAAAAATTACACACCACCCCTGGGTGCCTCTGAGAGGTAATACCTCCCTAATCACAAGCACAGAGTTTGAGTGTAGAAAAGAAACTTTTAATGAAAGGAGGGAAGTCACCCAACGTTAATTAGGGAAAATGCCACAAGCAGGATTCATAATCATAAAACTATGAGCAGGACACCCACCCCAGAGTGTGTGGGGCAGTGCCTTCTGCCTCATATTCTTGAATTCTACAACCAACAGTTCCTTTTCTGTGCCCCTCTCTGCTCCCTCACCATACCCCACTCACAGTGGTTGTCCTTGGTCCATGAGGACCCAGGGTTCAGAAGTGCATCTGTGTGAGTTCACCTCCCATCTGGGGGAGAAGGCACCTTGCTTGGTCTGCCATCTGAGCACTTCCTCTCCGCCAGCTGCGGTTCCTCTCTGCCAGCCACATCGCCAGCTGCTCGTTCGCCGGCCAACTGTCTGTCACCTTCTGCTGCCACCTGCCTCTCTGCTGTGACCTGTGCACATCAGTCTCTTAGTGATTTTTCAGCTCTTTGCAGGCTGGGCAGAAACAGTCCCACCACAAGTGATTTCAGCTCTCATTTGAGCACTTTAACATAACAAAAGGCTCCTAATGAAGCCTATTTAGCTCTGTCTTTGAACAATGGGGAGGAACAGGATAAACCAGACCAGGCGGGGACCCTTGGGGACAGTCCACATGTCCTGGCTGGGACACCTGTCCCCACCCGTCTTATTTTCTCAGGTGTCTAGCATTCATGCCCCTGGCTTAGTGAGATCCTTTCATCTGAGGGTGACCCTTCAATCAGGACAAGCTCAGCACAGTTCTGCTCTCCGCTAGTCATACAATGAAGGTAACAACATTTCACTACCCCTGCATTCAATTTCAAAATTTTATTAAAGCTAATGTTAAAAAATACACAGGCTAAGAAAAGAATGTCTGTACATCTGGGCATAGTGCTTAGATTATCCACAAATACAAAGTTTGTTTTAAAAGTCATAAGATACATATAGTGCATAATCAGCAATAACTCAAATTTAGGTGAATAAATTTAACAATACAGTTTAGATATTAGCATCCAAGTATTTGGGTACATCACTCATGAAAAGTTGTACAGTGAATTGGTTGTAGAAAGCAAATATAGGAATGACTGTAGATTGTCCCTCCGAAATTGAGCGTTTAGGGTAGGTTTGTCCATTTAGAAAATACAATTCATAAGGAAAGTATTTCAGTTACTTTTCTGACCGCACTTCTCGTCGGCACTCCACTCATCCCTCCTGGTATTGCTGATGTCCAGTGATGTGTCCTATGTAGATGTCCCTATGTAGATGTCCCATCCAACACCCTGAGTTACCACATCAGCCGAGCGTAGCACTAACCAATTCCACATTCTCTCAACACCCAACACCAGCCAAAGCTGATCACTTGGAGCTACACAACTCTGGTCTACTAGATATCTATTCAGAGTAGGTGTGTTCATGTAAATACAGTTTGCTCCTGAAGTCTCTTCCCCTCCCAAACTAGCTGTCAGGGGATAGTTCATTCAGATCCGGCTTACACCTATTATACTACTTCACTGTAAAGGTCATGCACATGAGGGAAGACATCCCAAATGGCCTGGGTCTGCCCCACTTGCACCCACCAACCAACAGTCTCCTACATTCCCAGAGTTCAGTGCATTCACTCATCAAGACACCCTAAAGGCATCTTAGTCCAAGACTCGTGAATCTGATCTATGCCCTTCCTGCCTTGTGAATCAGAGTCATGGACAATTAGTGCCACTGCTGACCAAAATAGCCAATGCCTCATTCAGAGAGGGAATCTCTCTTTCCTCCTTCAGATATTGAGTAGTCCAACCAACACTGAAGAAATCCACATTGGATACATCAGTTCTAACCAACTATCACCCGGTGTCAAAAGTTCCATGCCTGAGCCAACTCATAGAGATAATCTAATCCAATGCCAACTACAAGCTCATCTAATTAAATCTAACATTCTAGACCTGGCACAGTCTGGATTCAGGCCAGGACAAAAACAAACTGCTTTAATGGCATGGTTGGATGATCTCCTGCTGTCATCTCCATCTGTAGAGATGACAGACATTCATTCTCATCCTCCTGGACCTTTCTGCAGCATGCAACACTGTTGACTATGAGATACAGCTCTCCCACCTGACAGGGGTGGCAGGGGTCCAGAGTAATGGGTTACAATGGAACCCTGCTTCCTCGGGGAAGCGCACAATGAGCAGTGAGGGGAAACTGCACTTCGACCACTACACTTGAGATGTCCCACAAGGATCAGTTCTCTCTCCAGACCTTCTTAGCATATATCTGTAGCCACTAGGTGAAACGGACAGACAACATGGAATCAAGTTCCAGCAATATGCAGATGACACACAGCTCTATTTGTCCTTCATCACATACAATCACACCATTACCATCAAGATGGTCCTGTGCTTGGATGAGATCAGCTCATGGTTGGAGAAGAGCTGACTGAAGCTGAATCCAAGAAAATCCAAGTTGATGCTGGTGGGCAGAGGAAAGCACTTTGATGAGTTCACAGCCACAGTGCAGTCTCTTTTGGTCGAAGGTACACACCCACATTGGTCAATTCCATCCATAGCTTAGGTTAGGAGTACTCTTGGATTCCTCACTGACACTCTGTTCTCACATAGCAGCACTTGCAAATAATGCTACCATCTGTACCTGAGTATGAGACTCCATCCCATCCCGAGAAAGTGTCCTAGCCTCAGTTATTCATGCCTTCATCACTTCTCAGCTGAACTACAGCAATGAGGCATGCCTGGGCATGGAGTCTTCAATGATTAGTAAACTTCAACTAGTACAGAACTCTGCAGTGTGCCTCCTCAGCAAACACTGACTACCCCAAATACATCAAACCTTTCTCTGCTCCCTACAGTGGTTTCTCACAGAATATCAAATCAAGTTCAAAGTCTTGGTCCTTATCCTCAAGGCACTCCATGGCCTGGAGCCAGGATATCTAAAATATCACCTAAAGCTCTGGCTGGACAACCATAGCTGACTACTTCACTCCTCTGGCACAATAGAACTTTCTACAATAAAGGAAATGCCCATCTGTGTAGGAGACAGAGCTTTCTTGGGGACTGGTCCAAGACTGTGGAATGAACTCCACCAGAAACTAAGGTCCATCATAAACCTCACCACCTTCTGCTCCAAGCGGAAGGCACATTCCTTTGACCTTGCCTTCTCTCACAAACATATAGCAATGTTCATCTGTATATTATAAATACATTCCAAAACTAGACACTCCATTGCATACACTTCTCCCTCTGAGATGAGTGTATGCAATAGAGATGAAATGAGAAAATGAGTGAACAACCACATGACAGATGTCACACTGCTTAATGAGCTCTTGGAAGGTGTTCAGATCCTATTGTGATCAGTGCGATATAAGAACCTATACAGAATAGAACAACATTTCTGTAAAATGATCATCATAGGAATCCTAATGTTTTCAGCAGGCTCAAGGTTCATCCAGAACTATTTAATCCTGTAATAAAACGTTGGCCAGGAACCAAATCTAGAAGCCAGTTTAGGCAAAATCGGCATCAGTCTATTACTCCGAATTGATCAGGCCAGCACACAGATTTTTATGGAACTCACATTCTTGAAATCACAATCATTCCGTTTTTTCCAGCCATGGTGCATTTGGAACAGGCTGTAGTTCTGTCAGACACTCTTCTTTAATTTTGAGTTAACAGTGACCTAAACTTGACAAAAAACCCAGCAACATTCAGCATTAATATTCAACATAACCAAAACCAGATGAATGTTAACACTGTACAAAATATTCACTTACATGAACAAGGGTAATCTAGAATGCCACTGGCCAAATGTAAACATTGATCTTCATCGCATTTATCTTATTACAGCACAGCACATTCACGTCAAATTTGACAGCTGTCATCACCTGAAGTATGCTGTGCCCTGACATCTTTGATGCATCCTGTTTTGTTCTTTAAGTATACACATAATTCTTTGACTGAAATACTGATGACATAATGAAAGCTTCACTACAGCAGTGTTGTTATGATAACTCATATTTATATAGCACGTTTCATCCCAAAGTACTTTACACAACTGTGCACGTACAACATTGTTGAAATATAGCTGCCACTGGAGTTTCTGGCAGCAGCCAGTGTACACTGAAAGACAGGGACATTTTGACTGCAAATACCAGGGCAGACCCCCTATTCTTACATAAATTGCCACTTACGGGCTATGATTTCAGTGAATCTATTCCCATTTCCACATGCAGATTTTACCTACCACACAGAGCAGGCAGAGACTCCTGGACTGATTTTCAGAGCTACTGGGAACTCTTAGCTCCCACTGACATCAGTGGGAGCTGCAGGTGCTCAATATCTCCAAGATTCATGCCATCAGATTTTAAGAGATCATCTGAAACAGTCATACAGTATGCCGTATATCTGACTGGAAAAGGAAAAAGTTGAGTCAACCTACCAGCATGGAGTGCCTAGGTGTTTCAGACACAATGCTTAAATCACTAAACCTCTGTTCTAAGTGCTACTGGATGTGTTATAAAGATGCCCCAAATAGTTCTTCCTTCAAGGAAGAATTGTGCTGTATGAAGAAAATCTACTTGTGAAATCATATCACAAGCAAGGGGCTCCTGTTTGTGCCTGTGCACCCTGAAAGTGGCCAAAGGGTATTTCACATTTGATGCTTAGGAGAGAACGTTTCAAATTAATTACACTCCCATCGAATGACCTCAGCTGAGCTGTGCTCAGGATGTATTTGGCCCACCACCTTTCAATGTTGTGGCTTCAATTCCCAGTCTGAACAGCAATTTCTGGAGTGAAACAAAAGTTCTCTCTCTTTCCCCTTTGATTTCATTCTTGGGGTTTCATTTCAGTTACCTAGCTTAGCAACAGCCCTTCTATTATTTTAGTTAATACAAAGTGAAAATTTGCTCAGAAACAAAATGTGGAAAGTATATGTGAAAATAAATGTATCACAGCAGAAGGCCATTTGGGATCAAGCTCTGATGACAAATGAGTCCTGGACAAACCAGCTGTAGATTGTGCAAAGTAACAGACGGAATACCGTGCGACAGCAAACCACAACCAGGAAGAAGCCTCTGTTTTTATGACCCCCTCAGATATTTATATCCTCCATTGTGGCCAGTAAACACAATTAGTGTGACTTGGACCAAATTTTAAAACATTAACGTTCTGTATAATTAAGTTGTTGTGGGAGGGAGTATGGGGTGAGAGGGAAGAGGGAGAAAACAGAGTGCAACTATGTGCTTTTTCCCTTGTCCCTTCAATGAGAGCCGTGCTCCAGGGCTTACTGCCTTTTCCTCTCTTGCTTAGCACAGGAAATATTACTTTCATAGTTATTTCTAAACACAGGTTGGAGTAGCTGGCAATCATTCCAAATGTAGATCCTTGCCAGCATGCGTCAATGGGTTTTAAAAGCTAGATATGCTGAAATTGCTGTTCTAAGGCAGTATGTGTAACCCCCCCGCCATATCTATTTGTTAGGTGAGAGGACACAATCAAGGCAGCCCCCAGGCCCATTCTGATGGCTGAATGAAAGTTATTTTACCATTGCAAACAGTGAAAAAAATCTTGAGAATCCAAGTTTAAAAACTATTCAGTGATTGTATAAATGACCCCTTCAATTAGAAACCCAAAAAGAGTGGGTTGGTTTCTATCTACTGTTCAAAATGACAGCAATCTCCTAGAGAACTTTGTTATTTAGAAATGCTTTTAGCTCCTTATTCCTCCTATATCCTCCTTCTCATTGTAATCCAACCTTGGCAAATTGTATTGATCACTGTTGTTCAGTGTTTGCTATTGCAGGTATGCTTCAGAGAGAAGGCAGGTCTTTCCTCTTGATCTAAAAATGGACAGATTTGGACTCATTCTAATTTCCTCCAATTGTTCATTTCATAGGCAGGGATCCTTCAGTGAGAAGGCTCTGTCCTTAACTTGCATAAGTTTTATCTCAACTACACCAAAGAGCATTCCCCATTGTCTCACAATCATAGACTAAGAAGCTGTCTGCAGTAGGTAGGTTCTGTCATACGAGGCTGAGAATCTCGACCTCAGAATTAATTGGCCACGTATATATTTTAAAAGATGTGCACTCAGACTATTGGACCTTGATTTCTAAAAGCCTTGTAAATTCAGATCTGAGGTCTTGGTTTGGTACGTTTTACACAAAGGAGCCATTTGCAAATTTAGATTTGAATTCAGATTCAGATGGTGAATGTCCTGAAGTTCAAGGTCTGTAGGGTTTCATTCAGGCCCATCTCTAAGTTTTATGTGGGAAAAAATGAATTCAGGAATTTTTCTGAGTTAAAGAATTCTTGAATCTCATAGATAAACCATGACACTAAAATTCTTCCCTTTCCTTTAAGGAATTTCAGACATTTCTTTCCAAAGAGAGTATTAACATCCACTTCCAATATTCTTCCATACTGGCAGGAGAGAGCTGAACCCACAGGTACTACTGATCAAAAACAGTGATCAAATGTGGACTTCTAATACATTTGTGCACTTCCCAATCAAAGATAATTGCAGGTGTGCGTTTGAAGGTGGAATTTAGCCCCAAATCAGAGTGCTACCAATTGAATCAAATAAATAAAAGAAGTATTTCATTCACACTTAAATTAGAAGAGCCTGTGCTCCCAGAGGCCCCCCACTTTTCCTCAATAAACTAACATTTCAAACAAATGTAGCAACTACAAGATGATGCATACCTAATGCACAGAAGTTTGGGTTTATTTTGCAGAATCAAACAGGGAGTGTTTGGACAAGTTCCGATTTCCTCCAAAATTATACATGTTAATAAATAACTAGAGTATACAGTGTTTTTCATCTTGAGATTTCAAAGCACTTTACAAAGGTGATCTGTATCATTATCCCCATTTTACAGATGGGAACCTGATTCTAGAAAAGTAAATCAGATTAAATAAATGGCCTGTCACAGAACAAAAGTGAGTTTATTTTCATATTTACTCAAATAAAAATTTAAAAAATCAGTATGAACTGATTATTGAAGCAACAGAGTGCCAAAGACTGTTCTATTGCGGTGCCTCTGATTTTAGTCAAGCAAGTTACCATTTTGACTGATTAGCAGCTGATCTGCTCACCAAGTTACACAGCTTTGCCAATATATGGTGCACCTTAAAATTGGCCTGATTCAGCATCTTTTACTCAGGTTGAGTGGCGCTCTCACTCAAATAGTCTCACTGATTACAATGGGACTACTCAGTGCTACTCAGAAAGGGTTGCAGAGTTGGGCTTCATATTGTTAACCATGTATGAATAATATATTTCTGCTCAGGTCATCTTATAATTGGTTTTGTTCTCTTTCAGAATGGCTGTAGCTAGTAATCAAGTTAGCTAATAATACCTGCCTCTGTGGTTAAAAACAATTCTGATCAATTTTATTTTTTTATAGAAATGATTTTATTTTGATCCCAGTAAGTAGAAGATCAAATTAACAGATGGGATTAAGTGGAAGGCCCTTCCTCCTCATTTTTAGGCTTATCTTCAAGATTTCCAAGTGTTAAATACAGACAAACAAAGTAGCCCACCTTGTGGATTTCTAATCCAATGTACTCCAGTTAGCAGAGAGGAAGAGAGCAGGATGGTCATTTCCCAGAGATTTCTCATCGGGAATCCAATAGAGTAGTGAATGGCAATGGCTAATGTGCCTAATCGCACTGTTATACAATAATAGAATACCATGTATTTAAATATTTTTGGATGTTTTCTACATTTTCAAATATATTGATTTCAGTTACAACACAGAATACAAAGTGTACAGTGCTCACTTTATATTTATTTTTATTACAAGTATTTGCACTGTAAGAAAACAAAAGAAATAGTATTTTTCAATTCACCTAATACAAGTACTACAGTGCAATCTCTTTATCATAAAAGAAGAACTTACAAATGTAGAATTATATACAAAAAAACTGCATTCAAAAATAAAACTATGTAAAATTTTAGAGCCTGCAAGTCCATTCAGTCCTACTTCTTGTTAAGCCAATCACTCAGACAAACAAGTTTGCTTACATTTGCAGGAGATAATGCTGCCCGCTTCTTGTTTACAATGTCACCTGAAAGTGAGGATAGGCATTCTCATGGCACTGTTGTAGCTGGCGTCGCAAGGTATTTATATGCCAGATGAGCTAAAGATTCATTTGTCCCTTCATGCTTCAACCACCATTCCAGGGGACATGTGTCTATGCTGATGACGGGTTCTGCTTGATAAGAATCCAAAGCAATGAGGATTGACACATGTTCATTTTCATTATCTGAGTCAGATGCCACCAGCAGAAGGCTGATTTTCTTTTTTGGTGGTTAGGGTTCTGTAGTTTCCTCATCGGCAAGTTGCTCTTTTTAGACTTCTGAAAGCATGCTCCATACCTCATCCCTCTCAGATTTTGGAAGGCACGTCAGATTCTTAAACTGTGGGTCGAGTGCTATAGCTATCTCTAGAAATCTCACATTGGTACCTTCTTCGTGTTTTGTCGAAGCTGCAGGGAAAGTGTTCTTAAAATGAATAACGTGCTGGGTCATTATCCGAGACTGCTGTAACATGAAATATATGGCAGAATGTGGGTAAAACAGAGCAGGGGACATACAATTCTCCCTGAAGGAGTTCAGTCAAAATTTAATTAGGGCATTATTTTTTTAACAAGTGTCATCAGCATGGAAGCATGTCATCTGGAATGGTGGCCAAAGCATGAAGGGGCATACAAATGTTTGCCATATCTGGCACGTAAATACCTTGCAATGCTGGCTACAAAAGTGCCATGCAAATTCCTGTTCTCACTTTTTGGTGACATTATAAATAAGAAGAGGGCAACATTATCTCCTGTAAATGTAAACAAACTTGTTTGTCTTAGTGATTGGCTGAACAAGAAGTAGGACTGAGTGAACTTGTAGGCTCTGAACTTTTACATTGTTTTGTTTTTGAGTGCAATTATGTAACAAAAAAAAATCTACATTTATAAGTTGCACTTTCACGACAAAGAGATTGCACTACAGTACTTGTATAAGGTGAATGGAAAAATACTATTTCTTTTGTTTATCATTTTTACAGTGCAAATATTTATAATAAAAAATATACACTGATTTCAGTTACAACACAGAATACAATATATATGAAAATGTAGAAAAATATCCAAAATATTTAATAAATTTCAATTCATATTCTATTGCTTAACAGTGTGATTAAAACTGCCAATAATTGCAATTAATTTTTTTAATCGTGATTAATTTTTCTGAGTTAATTGCATGAGTTAACTGTGATTAAATTGACAGCCCTAGTTTAGACTTGCAAGTGACCTGTGCCCCGTACTGTGGAGGAAGGCAATAACCTCCTAAGGTCTCTGCCAATCTGACCCCAGGGAAAATTCCTTCTTGACCCCAAATCTGGTGATCAGTTAGATTCTCAGCATTTGAATAAGACCTAGCAGCCAGACACCAGGAACAGTAATTCAGAGCCCTCACCAACTAGTGTCCCATCACAGGCCCTTGGAGATATTTGCTGCTAGCAGTCACAGATCAGCTATCATACCATCCCCTCCATAACAACCTCAGTCTTGAAGCCAATTAGGTTTTTTGTCCACACTGCTCTCCTTAAAGGCCATTCCAGAACTTCATTCCTGTAATAGTTAGAAACCTTCATTTAATTTCAAGCCTAAACTTGTTGATGGCCATTTTATATCTATTTGGTCTTGTGTCAACATTGGCACTTAACTTAAATAACTCCTTTCCTTTCCTGGTATTTATCTCTCTGATGTATTTATAGAGAGCAATCATATCTCCCCTCAGTCTTCTTTTGGTTAGGCTAAACAAGCCAAGCTCTTTGAGTCTCCTCTCGTAAGGTAAGCTTTCCTTTCCTTGGATCATCCTAGTAGCCCTTGTCTTCACCTGTTCCAGTTTGAATTCATCTTTTTTAAACATGGGAGACCAGAATTGCACACTGTATTCCAGATGAGATCTCAGCAGTGTCTTGTATAATGGTAGTAACACTTCCCTGTGTCTACTGGAAATTCCTTGCCTGATACCTCCTCGGATTGCATTAGCCTTTTTCATGGCCACATGATGTTGGTGGTTCATAGTCATCTTGTGATCAACCAATACAGCCAGCCCTTTCTACTCCTCTGTCACTTCCAACTGATAAATCCCCAACTTATAGCAAAAATTCTTGTAGTTAGTCCCCTTAGTGCGTTGGCTGTCATCCCACCCCCTCCGGCTCGGAAGGAGGCCACTCCACCTCACTGGGTCACTGTGGGATCAGCCCAGTCACAAGGGGGGAGTTAGCAAATCGACTGCAGTCAAGGAGGCCCTAGCCCACAAGCAGGGCTGGGCAGCAAATGGTCTAGGGAGCTGAGGCTCGCAAGCAGGTTGGAACAACAGTCTATGGAGCTCAGATCCCAGGCAGGGAAGAGCAACAGTTTAGAGGAAGCTCAGGCCAGGCGGAACAACCACCGGCCTAGTGAGCTGAGACCCTCAGGCAGGGACAAGCAATAGGCAGTCTACAGGGCTCTGGCCTCTGGGCAGGGCAGAGTTATAAACAGTCTATAGGGCATTGACCCCTCTGGCAGGGCAGAGCTATAAACAGTCTTTCACCTGATCTCCTGATGCAGGCAGAGGGCAGAGCACGCAGGCCTCTTGGCCTAAGGTGGGTAGGTGGCCATCCCAGGGATGGGGTGGCCTCAGGGGGTAGGGAGAGTTGTGGCCACGCTATTCCATCAGGTCCCTGCCCAGGGCTCTGACAGTGGTGGAGGGCTCTGCCACTGGGTCAGCGGGGATCCTGCTGAAAAACCACTGACCTGAGCACCGACAGCAAAACCAGATTAAAGTCTGGTTTCCCTGGGCTACTTCCTACCAAATCCAGGCAGGGCTTCCAACATCCAGAGGTACTCTCTCTCTTCCAGGTATTTGACTGCTGACAAGCTCACTGGCTCCTCTCCAGACTCAGAAACTCCTCTGGGGCAAGGCTTTACCCACTTTGGTTGCAGGGCTGGAGGACTGCAGCAGGCAAGAAGTGTCTGTCTCCTTCCCTGGCTTCCCCTCAACTGAGTTGGAGGAGGCCACGCCTCTTATATTTCCGGTCCTGCCTCTAACCTTCCAGTTTGAGGGGCAGGACTGGCCCAGATCTGCTCACCTGCATGCTGAGAATGGTCTCTCCTGCTCTGGTTCTGAGGGAGGCCACTCCGCCTCACTCCAGTCCCTAAGTGCTTGACCTTACAGTTTGCACTATTACATTTAATCCCATTTCTATTACTCCAGTTTACAAGGTCATCCAGATCTTTTTGTATGATATTCTGGTCGTCCTCCATATTGGCAATACCTCCCAACTTTGTGTCATCTGCAAATTTTATTAGCATTCTCCCACGTTTTGTGCCAAGGTCAGTTACAATAAATGTAAATAAGACTGGACCCAAGACCAGTCCTGGAGGAACTCCACTGGTAACCTCCCTCCAGCTTGACAGTTTACAATTCAGTATGTTCTGTTGTAGTCTCCATTTTAATCAGTTCCTTGTCCACCTTTCAATTCTCATATTAATTCCCATCTTCTCCAATTTAACTAATAATTTCCCATCTGGAACTGTATCAAATGTCTTACCAAAATCCAGGTAGACTAGATCTACTGCATTTATTTTGTCTTAAAAATCAACCTCCTTCTCAAAGAAGTAGATCAGGTTTGTCTGGCACTATCTACCTTTTATAAAACCGTGTTGTATTTTATTCCAATTACCATTAACCTCTATGTCCTTAATTACTTTCTCTTTCAAAATTTGTTCCAAGACCTTGCATACAATTGAGGTCAAACTAACAGGCCTCTAGTTTCCTGGATCACTTTTCTTCCCCTCTTAAAAATAGGAACTATATTAGCAATTCTCCAGTCATAGGGTAGGACTTTCTAGCTTACAGATTCATTGAAAGTCCTTGCTATTGGACTTGCAATTTCGTGTGCCAGTTCCTTTAATATTCTTGAATGGAGACTATCTGTGCCCCCCAATTTAGTCCCATTCCAGGTGTGTGAGTTTGAATTCCACCTCAGATGTGGTAATTTCTGCTACCATAACTTCATTTCTATTAGCCACCCTACCACTATCCATAAGCTCTTCATTACCCTGATTAAAAACTGAGGCAAAAGTATTCGTTTAGGTATTGGTTCATTACTACATTATCTTTAATCTCCACCTCATCCTCAGTGCTTAGCGGTCCCACTTCTTCTTTCCTTGTTTTCTTCTTATTTATATGGCTATTGAAACTTTTACTATTGGTTTTAATCTTCTTTTCAAGGTCCAACTCTGCTTGGCTTTTGGCGGTTCTCACATTTTCCCTACACTTTCTAACCTCCAAGAAGTAGCTGTCCTTGCTGATCCATCTTCCATCCCATCTTCTATTCCTTTTAGGCTTTCTCCTTTCTCTTAATCACCTGTTTTAGACTCTTGCTCGTCCAGCTAGAACTGCAACCTTTCCCTATGAATTTTTCCCCTTGCTTGGGATGCAGGCTTCAGATACTTTCTGCAACTTTGACTTAAAGTAATTCCAAGCATCCTCCACATTCAGATCCTTGAGTTCTTTGGTCCAGCCCATTTCCTTAACTACTTCCCTTAATTTTTAAAGTGTTTTTTGTGGAGTGGATTCACTCAATAATTGTGTAATAAGCAATCCATTCTCTTATGAAATTATACATTATAGTTAAAACCAAAACAAACATAGGACTCAATCCTGTAAGATGTTGAGAGTTTGTCTACAATGCAAAGAAAAACCAACACCAAGTCTCAGAGCCCTGGTCTATTGACTCGGGCTGTGGGGCTAAAAACAACAGTATAGATGTTTGTGCTTGGGGTGGACCCCAGCTGTAAGACTCTCCCCATTTCTGAGCTTCAGAGTTTGGATTCCAGCTCAAGCCCAAACATTTACACTTTTAGTTTTAGCCCTGGTCAAGCCCCATAAGCCCAAGTCAATTGACTTGGGCTCTGAGATTGCACCGTGGGTTTTTCTTTGCAGTGTAGACATACCCTAAGTGTCTCCATCTTCCACTGCATTCAGTAGGAGCTGATGGCGCTAACAAATTTCAATAACTGTATGGGATTTCACAGAAGCAGGAAGTCAACTTTCTGTGCAAAATGCTTTACAGTGAGTTTTTTCATTCTTTTTATATTAACCAGAAGGGTTCTGGAAACTGTTATAGTACAGTCATGAGATGGAACTCACAAGGAATAATTTCCGGACACTATTTGTCTTGTACGGTCAATAATAGATATGACACATTTTCCAGGGAGGAAATTGCAGAGACTTACTCACTGCTGATGATGCAGGATAATAGGCCGGGAGTTATTTTTAAACAAGTTAGCCTTTTAGTTATGTATAGAACACCACAGCTGAGATATACTTTGGCTATTTTTTTGTGCCCAAAATTATGGCAGTAGGCCCTAATGTGCTACCCCCAGAATAAGTCATTCCATAATGTCACAGGTGCCTTGGAAACCCTGTTTGACTACGGAGCCAGCCAGATTTCTATTGGGGAGATAATTGGCTGGCATAGATCATGACTTTTAAAGATATTTTAATGATCTGTAATTTGTATTCCAAATAATTCCTTGGTACCTGTCACGGATTTATGCTTTTGAAAAATTCACAGCAGAGCAGAGAAGGAACTGACTGGTGAAAAAAGGAAGAAAAAAATTGCTAGTGCTTCTCAGCTCTTTGACATCTGTGATATTCGTCTAGATGAAGGCTCAACTCTTTAAAAAAATAAGATAAATCACCAAAAAACTTTGCAGATGACTTTTAAAAAATAAAGTTCATCACCACCTTTGAAGTCCCATAGTGATAGCTCATTTTAGCCCTGATTCAGCAAGATGGCTCCAAGCATGTATCAGAGTAACAGCCGTGTTAGTCTGTCTTTGCAAAAAGAAAAGGAGTACTTGTGGCACCTTAGAGACTAACCAATTTATTTGAGCATAAGCTTTCGTGAGCTACAGTGAGCTGTAGCTCACGAAAGCTTATGCTCAAATAAATTGGTTAGTCTCTAAGGTGCCACAAGTACTCCTTTTCTAAGCATGTAAGTACCTTGCTGAATCAGGGCCTTTATCAAGAGCTGGCTCTTTTCCCCTGGCTCTGCTCAGCCTGGCATATCTCCTCTTGCAATCACTATCTTTTTCCCTCCTAGTTCTGACCAGTTTTCTTTAAATATCACCTTTTTGTGCCGTATTTCTTCCATCCTTTCGCAACTCTTCACTTCCAAATTTCCACTGAGCACACTATGCCTTTTTTGCACCCTCTTGCTGGATCCACACCATGTTGGATGAAGGGTGTAATTTTACTGGCATAAAATGATTCACAAATAGCATAATTTTATCCTTGCTATACATTCGTTCTTAACAAGCACATAGGAAGAAACAAGCAGGATAGCAGAAGTTATGAAAGCATCAGATCATTTTTATATAGCAATTGAATTTCACACACAGAAAATGCACAAAACCCATATGTGACAGGTTTCGGTCGATCCTCCGAGCCCCTAGGGGCGATGGAGAGCTCTGGTCTCACAGGCAGGCCTCAGCCACACCTTCCAGGCGTTGGGGAATTAGCGGGGAAGGTGTGCCGGCCGGAGCCAGTAGCGCACCCCTCAGGCCGGGGAGCGCCAGCCCGAGCCAGTAGCGCACCCCTCAGGCTGGGGAGCGCCGGGGTAGGTGAACGCAGGCCCACCCAACTCCACTGCGTTCCAGCCCAGGGCCCTGACAGTGGCGGGAGGCGAAAGTCCCGCCGCTGGGTCAGCGGGGCCGTCCGTGCCCGCTGACCAAACACACCCACCCCACGGTGCAGTTTGGCCCCTGGGCTACTTCCTACCCGGTCTCTCAGGCGCGTCGCTCCGGTCCCTCCATCTCGTCCGGGTATTCTGCTGCGGGCCACTCACGCTCCCCGTCTGTATCGGACTCACACTGGCTCGGGCTTTAGTCAGGCCCCTTCCGGTCCTCTGGGTATTCAGCGGCTGGCAGTCCTGGTTGCCACAGGCCTTCCCCCAAGTCAGGCTCCTCCTTGCCCAGAGCTTCGCCTGGGTCAGCAGCGGGATTGCGAGGGAGCAACCTGTGTCTCTCTCCCTCCCTGGCGCTTGCCTCACTGGGCAAAGGGCCCCACCCTTTGTACTTCCTGTCCCACCCCTCCCCTTCCGGGGATTGGCAGAAGCTTGGTCTGGCCCCGCCCACTCAGGCTGAGAGGGTGGCTCTTTACCCTCTGGTTCGGAGGGGAGCCACCCTGGCTCCCTACATACCCCACCCCTCAAATTCAGCTCCCGATCTTCGGAGCTGGCGTCCTCACCTTCTCCGAGGCGGGATAGGAAATCTGCATTGGTGTTGTCTCGTCCCGCCCAATGGTGAATCGTGAAGGCATAGGGCTGCAAAGCGAGATACCATCGCATCAGTCTGGCATTATTGTCCTTCATCTTATTAAGCCACTTCAGGGGTGCGTGGTCCGTAACCAGTACAAAGGGGGCCCCCCGAGGAGGTAGTAGCGGAGAGCATTGACTGCCCACTTAACGGCTAGGGCCTCTTTCTCCACGACGGAGTAGTTCCGTTCTCTGGGGAACAGCTTCCGACTGAGGTAAACAATCGGGTGTTCCTTCCCGTCCACCTCCTGTTAGAGGACCGCCCCAAGCCCAACGCCTGAGGCATCTGTCTGGACAATAAAGTCACAATGAAAGTCAGGGCTGAAGAGTATTGGATCGCTACACAGCCGTTCTTTGATAGTTCGAAAGGCTGTCTCACACTCGTTGGACCAATGCGCCCGGCGGGGACTGTCCTTGGTCAAGAGCTCCGTTAGCAGGGCCGTAATGCTTGCGAAGTGGGGTACAAACCGCTGGTAATAACCAGCTAAGCCCAAAAATTGATGTACTTGCCTCTTCGTGGTCGGCACTGGACATTCCTAGAGTGCTTGGACCTTCCCGATGAGGGGGCGAACCTGTCCCTAGCCCAAGGTGTACCCCAGGTAAGTGGTTTCCTCCCACCCGATTCGGCATTTTTTCGGGTTGGCCGTAAGCCCGGCTGCGCGGAGATCCCGGAGGACTGCCGCTACTTGGTTAAGATGTTCCTCCCAGTTCTTGCCATAGATGACCACATCGTCCAGGTAGGCCGCTGCGTATTTCGTGTGTGGTTGCAACACCTGGTCCATCAAATTCTGGAAAGTTGCCGGGGCCCCATGTAGGCCGAAAGGCATCCGGGTGAAATGGTATAACCCTGAAGGGGTGGCAAACGTGGTCTTCTCCTTGGACCTGGGATCCAAGGGGATCTTCCAGTACCCTTTGGTGAGATCAAAAGTGGTGATATAACAGGCCTACCCGAGCCGGTCAAGGAGCTCATCAATGAGGGGCATCGGATAGGTGTCAAATTTTGAGATGGCGTTTACTCTCCGGAAGTCAATGAAAAACCGCCGGCTCCCATCGGGCTTCGGTACGAGGAGGACGGGGCTCCGCTACTCGCTCTGGGAGGGCTCAATAACACCCAGCTCCAACATCGCCTGGACTTCCTCCTCTATGGCCTCCCGCATTCACCTAGGCAATGGCTAGGTTGTCTCTCGGACCACCATCCCGGGTTCCATCTGGATCACATGGTAGGTGAGCGTAGTCCGCCCAGGTTTCGTGGTGAACATCTTGGGGAATGCCCTCACTAAGCAGATTGCCTGTTCTCACTGCTTGACGGTGAGTGTCTCTCTAGCTGGGGTTCACCATTATCCAACACCTCGGGTGGTTGGGGCCCCAGTTCCGGTTTGGGGGGATATGGGGCCACTAGGAACCCTTCCCGGTCCTGCCAAGGTTTTAAGAGGTTTACATGATAAATCTGCTTTTTCTTACGGCGACCAAGTTGCCGAATCTCATAGGTTACCGGCCCTACCTGGCGGAGGACCTCATACGGACCCTGCCAGCAGGCAAAAAGCTTTGATTCCTCCGAGGGGAGCAAGAGGAGTACTCAGTCCCCTGGCCCGAATGATTGAGCCTGGGCGCCCTGATTGTAGTGCTGCTCCTGGGCTCTTTGGGCGATGTTTAAGTTCTCCCTCGCGAGCTCGCCCGCCCGCACCAGCCGCCCCTGCAGTTGTAAGACATATTGCAAGAGACCCTGTGTTGCGGACGGGTGGTGTTCCCAAGTCTCCCTCAAGAGGTCCAACACCCCGCGGGGTCGCCGCCCATAGAGGAGCTCGAACGGGGAGAACTTCGTGGACGCCTGTGGGACTTCTCGAATCGCCAGTAGTAAAGGAGGGAGCAGCTGGTCCCACTGGCGGAGGTCCTGGGTGGGGAAATGCTGCAACATTCCCTTCAGGGTCCGGTTGAACCGCTCGACCAATCCGTCAGTCTGGGGATGGTAGACCGAGGTCTGCAATTTCTTAATCCCCAATAGGGCACATACCTGGCGGAACGTGAAGTTGGTCCCTTGATCAGTGAGTATCTCCCGTGGGAGGCCTACCCTTGTGAAGATCTTCACGAGCTCCGCAGCGATAGTGCGGGCGGTGATACTTCTTAAGGGGATGGCCTCCGGGAAGCGGGTGGCGTAGTCCATCAGGACGAGGATATATTGATGGCCCGCCTTGCTTTTTGGGAAAGGCCCGACCAGGTCCATTCCTACCCGCTCAAATGGCACACCTACGACTGGTAACGGGACCAGGGGGGCCTTCCGTAACCCGGCCGGGGCTGCATGTTGGCAGTCCGGGCACGACGCACAATACTCCTTCACCTCCCGGCGGACGCCAGGCCAGAAGAACCTGGCCAGGACCCTGGCCACAGTTTTTTCCTGCCCTAAATGGCCGGCAGCCGGGATGTCATGTGCAAGCTTCAGGACAGCCCGACGATGGATGTGGGGGACCACGAGTTGCGTCCAGACCTCTTGGGTCTGGGGGTCTCGGTCAAGGTGGTAGAGCCGCTCGTGGTTGAGTTCAAACCTGGGCCATTGGGTGGTGCGCTGCGCCTCCACGACCTCACCATCCACCCGGGCCAGCTGCTCGTAGGCAAACCGGAGCGTAGGATCCTCCCTTTGATCTTGGGTAAAGTCCACCAGGTCAGGAGAGGGACCCGCCATTTCCAGGCCATCCTGCCCGGGGGTGGGGCCTGGTTCAGTCCAGGGTTGGAGCTCGAGTCAGGTCCTGTCTTCTTCTCAGGCGGGGCTCCCTCGAACGCCTCTTTGGTGGGTAGGGATTGGAGCATCCCGACGAAGTCTGGCCAGTCACGGCCCAGGATCACTGGATAGGCGAGGGATGACGCCACCGCAACATTCATTAACTGAGTTATTCCGTGCACTGTGATGGGGACCCGCACCATGGGGTACGATTTTACATCTCCGTGGATGCACTGAATCCGTACTTCCCCGACGGTCCACTTGGTGTCCGAGAATAGCACCTGGTGGACAAGGGTCTGCCCACAGCCCGAATTGACTAGACCCACCACGGGGACCCTGGCAACTTCCATGGGCGCTGTCAGTTTGGCCACGGAGGGCAGACGGGCCCGTCGCTCCCCGGCGCATACCAGGCAAAAGTTGTAGTCCATTGCAGGACAGCCCCGTTGCAGATGCCCGTACTCACCACATCGGAAACAAGGCCCTACCTCTGGGCGCGCCGGCCGTGTGGGGGCACCAGTGGGGCCGCAGAGTGGGTTGGGGCCTGGTGGTCGGGTTAAGCGTCCAGGGCCGGAGAGTGGTGTTGACTTGGGCCGTCGGGAAAACTCGGTCCTGCCGCCTTCTGCTCGTCGGGTACGGTGAGGTGCGTTGGTTTGGGAGGTGGGCCCCCTCCATTCAAGTTTCTGTGCATTGGGTCCAGGGTTTGGGGGGCGAGCAGCCGGTCCTATCGGGGCCTCAGCCGCGAGAAAGTCCTCCATAAGCGCGACGGCCGAACTCAGACTTTGTGGCCGGTGCCGTAACACTTAAGCCCTCCCGTGGGATGGGAGGATGTGCACGAATTGTTCGAGGATGACCTGTTCCATCACCTCAGCTGCGGTTCGACGCTCGGGTTAGAGCCATCGGTACCCGTGTCCTTCAGTTCCTGGGCCACCGCCCGGGGTCTGGTGCCCGGTGGGTAGACCTTTTCCCGAAACCGTCGCCGAAAGGTTTCCGGGATAATGTTGAAGGCATCCAAGATAGCTGCTTTCACTCGAGCATAAATGCAGGCCTCATCATCTGGGAGCCCACGGTAAGCCTTCTGGGCTAGCCCCGTCAGATATGGGGCGAGGAGTGTCGCCCATTAGTCAGGCGCCCAACCAGCCACTGAGGCAACCCACTGGAAGGTCACTAGGTAGGCTTCCGGGTCATCCTCAGGCCCCATCTTGGCCAGACGGATCGGTGGGGCAGGAGGGGTCTGGGTGGCTGCCCGCTCTGGTTGAGCCCCACCATGGCCCGGCCACAGGGTTGCAAGCTGCTGGAAGCACTGGGTTTGTTGTTCCTGGTGCTGGGCCCCCAGGGTTTGAAGCAACTGCTGCTGGTGGGCGCCCAGCTGCTGCACGAGTTGGTGCTGCTGCTGTTGCTGGCTCTCAGCCAGGAACTTGATAAGCCTTTCCATCTCCATCTTTCCAGTAGGGGAGCTTCAGAGGCGCCCTCACACTAACCCCTTTCGGCAGGGGTTGGGATAGCCTACCTGCATTCTCCACCACTTGTGACAGGTTTCGGTCGATCCTCCAAGCCCCTAGGGGCGATGGAGAGCTCTGGTCTCACAGGCAGGCCTCAGCCACACCTTCCGGGCGTTGGGGAATTAGCGGGAAGGTGTGCTGGCCGGAGTCAGTAGCGCACCCCTCAGGCCGGGGAGTGCCGGCACAAGTCAGTAGCGTGCCCCTCAGGCCGGGGAGCGCTGGGGTAGCGGAACGCAGGCCCACCCAACTCCACTGTGTTCCAGCCCAGGGCCCTGACAGTGGCGGGAGGCGAAAGTCCCGCCGCTGGGTCAGCGGGGCCGTCCGTGCCCGCTGACCAAACACACCCCACGGTGCAGTTCGGCCCCTGGGCTACTTCCTACCCGGTCTCTCAGGTCTCTCAGGTCCCTCTGGTCCCTCTATCTCATCCGGGTATTCCACTGCAGGCCACTCCCGCTCCCCCTCTGTATCGGACTCACGCTGGCCCGGGCTGCAGTCAGGCCCCTCCCGGTCCTCTGGGTATTCAGCGGCTGGCAGTCCTGGTTGCCACAGGCCTTCCCTCCGGTCAGGCTCCTCCTTGCCCAGGGCTTTGCCTGGGTCAGCAGCGGGATTGCGAGGGAGCAGCCTGTGTCTGTCTCCCTCCCTGGCGCTCTCCTCACTGGGCAAAGGGCCCCACCCTTTGTACTTCCTGTCCCACCCTTCCCCTTCCGGGGATTGGCGGAAGCTTGGTCTGGCCCCGCCCACTCAGGCTGAGAGGGTGGCTCTTTACCCTCGGGTTCAGAGGGGAGCCACCCTGGCTCCCTACACCATAGAATCCTGACTTCATCACAGATTTCTACAGAAATATGAGAACTGCGTTTTTTTGGGTTTTGTTTTTTTTTTAAAATACTTAAATTTCTTCTAGAGCTTCTAATTTTGAATAGGATCTTTGTAATGTAAATCTGTCACATTGCCAAATCTGCCAGGAGACAGACTATGGCAGTATCAACAAAAATCAAAATTTCCCCAATCATCTTAATGGGACATTACATATAAAAGCCCTGTCGGTGGCAGTTTTTCGGCAGGATCCCTCCTGACCCAGTGGCGGAGGGCTCTGCCACTGTCACGGCCTTGGGCAGGGACCTGATGGAGTAGTGTGGGCCCAGCTCTCCCTACCCCCTGAGGCCATCCCACCCCTGGGATGGCCGCCTACCCACCTTCGGCCAAGAGGCCTGTGTTTGTCTGCCATCTGCCTGCGTCAGGACATCAGGTGAAAGACTGCTTATAGCTCTGCCCTGCCAGAGGGGTCAATGCCCTATAGACTGTTTATAGCTCTGCCCTGCCCAGAGGCCAGAGCCCTGTAGACTGGCTATTGCTTGTCCCTGCCTGAGGGCCTGAGCTCCCTAGACTGGTTGTAGTTCCACCTGACCTGTTGTTCCGCTACGGCCTGCAGGCCGAATCCGGCCCACCAACTGTTTTAATCTGCCCCTCGAGCTCTCGCTGGGGAGTGGGATCTGGGGCTTGCCCCGCTCTGGCACTCCAGGCAGGGAGCAGGGTCGGGAGCCGCTCCACACAGCTTCCAGAAGCAGCGGCATGGCCCCCCCCACTCCTACGTGTAGCAGCAGCCAGGGGGCTCCGCTCTGCATACTGCCCCCGACCCAAATGTTGCCCCCGCAGCTCCCATTGGCCAGGAACCATGGCCAATGGGAGCTGCAGGGGCAGTACCTCCAGACGGGGCAGTGTGCAGAGCTGCCTGGCTGCATCTCTGCGTAGGAGCCGGAGAAGGGACATGCCGTTGCTTCCGGGAGCTGCTTGAGGTAAGCGCTGCCCAGAATCTGCACCCCTGAGTCTCTCCCTGTGCCCCAACCCCCTGCCCCAGCCTTGATCCCCCTCCCACCCTCCAAACCCCTCGGTCCCAGCCAGGAGCACCCTCCTGCACCCCAAACTCCTCATCCCCACCCCAGAGTCCGCACCCCCAGCCAGATCCTCTTCCTCCCCCTCAGCACACCACCACCCTGCCTCAGCCCAGAGCCCCCTTCACACCCTGAACTCCTCATTTCTGGACACACTCTGGAGCCCGCACCCCAAACCAGAGCCTCACCGCCTCCAACACCCCCACCCCAATTTTGTGAGTATTCATTGCCTGCCATACAATTTATATTCCCAGGTGTGGCTCTCGTTCCAAAAAGTTTGCCCACCCCTGCTCTAAACTGTTGCTCTATCCTGCCTGGGGCCTGAGCTCCATAGACCATTTGCCCCTCAGCCCTGCTTGAGGATCAGGGCCCCTGTGACTGCAGTCAGTTCGCTAACTCCCCACCATGACTGGGCTGATCCCACAGTGACCCAGTGAGGTGGAGTGGCCTCCCTTTGAGCAGGAGGGGGAGGAACGACAGCCAACGCACTAAAGGGAATAACGGCAAGAATTTTTGCTATATGCTGGGGATATATCAGTTGGACGTGACAGTGAAAGAGAAAGACTTGGGTGTATTGGTTGATCACAGGATGACTATGAACCGCCAATGTCATGCAGCCGTAAAAAAGGCTAATGCAATCCTATGATGCATCAGACAAGGTATTTCCAGTAGAGACAGGGAAGTGTTAGTACCATTATGCAAGGCTCTAGTGAGAACTCATCCTGTGTAATTTTGGTCTCCCATGTTTAAGAAAGATGAATTCAAACTGGAACAGGTGCAGACAAGGGCTACTAGGATGATCCGAGGAATGGAAGCCTACCTTATGAGAGGAGACTCAAAGAGTTTGGCTTGTTTAGCCTAACCAAAAGAAGGCTGAGGGGAGATATGATTGCTCTCTATAAATAGATCAGAGGGATAAGTTATTTAAATTAAGTCCCAGTGTTGACACAAGACCAAATGAATATAAACTGGCCAACAACAAGTTTAGGCTTGAAATTAGATGAAGGTTTCTAACCACCACAGGAGTGAACTTTTGGAACAGCCTGCCAAGGGGAGATGGAGGGTGGGAGACAAAAAAACATAACTGGCTTCAAGACTGAGCTTGGCAAGTTTATGGAGGGGATGCGCTGATGAGACTGCTTACATGGCATATGGCTGATCCGTGACACTTAGCAGCAAATATCTCCAACGGCTGGTGACGGGACACTATATGCAGAGGGCTCTGAATTTACTACAGAGAATTCTTTCCCATGTGTCTGGCTGGTAGGTCTTGCCCACGTATTAGGGTCTAACTGGTCACCATATTTGGGGTTGAGAAGGAATTTCCCCCCTGATCAGATTGTCAGAGATCCTGGAGGGTGGCCTTCCTATGCAACATTGGGCACAGGTCACTTGCAGGTTTAAACTAGTGTAAATGTTGGATTCTCTGTAACTTGAAGTCTTTAAATCATGATTTGAGGACATCTGTAACTCAACCAGAGATTATGGATCTATTATAGGAGTGGGTGGGTGAAGTGCTGTGACCTGCAATGTGCAGGAGGTCAGACTAAATGACCATGATGGTCCTTTCTGACCTTAAAGTCAGAGACTCAATGAGCTTCCCAAAGGTCTAGTTTAGTGAACATCCTGGCAGTCCTCAGAAGGTCCAACAATTCCAGTATGGTGAAGATTCTGCAGGGCAGCCTCTGAGGAGTGGATGCCATGTGGGTTGTGGATGGTCAAGAAGGCTGTCCAACTCGGAGAGAACTGGCTGTTCTGCTCCAACGGAGGGGGGGGGGGGAACCCAATCGAGTGTTTCACTAATAAGAAGGCTGACTGCTAGCCCCACTTTTGTCTGGTCTCTGGGGTCCATTCAGGGACGGAACAGGGTGAGCAGCCTGCACTGGTTCAGGAACCCCCAGAATTTCCAACAGTCTCCATCAAACCATTCAGGCAGTGGCACCGTGGGAGCCAGTTTAGGAGATGGGTGATCTCTTCAGGCACGTACATAGCTGCTTCTCTCTGTGAGACTGCAAGTTGCTCACATAGGGCCTGTGCTGCAGCAGCTAGCTGCGTCACTTGGGCCTGTAGCATGAGGTTCTCTGCCTGCAGGTGGGTGACTTAGTCCTGGGTTGCAGGGTGGCCTGCCTGATCCATCATCTGTAGAGGGGTTCGATGGAGGGGCAGTGGGGGCCAAAGCTGTCAGGCCAGGCCCTGGGCAGTCTGTGTGCCTTGGTCAATTACCAAGTTCTGGTCAGAAGATGAGTAGTGGGGTTGGGGTTGAGCTGGGTCAGGATACCAGAAAGTCAGGGTCAGGTACAGACAGGAGCCAAACAGTGGAGTCGAGGATGAACTGGGATCAGAAGCCAGAGTCTAGGGTTCACAGCAAGGCAAGATTTGGAGCGAAAGCAGGCAGGTAGTCTGCATCATCGCTCAGACAGTTCCCCATTTTGGCTTCCTTGTTTATATACTGGCCTGACCCTGCTGGACTGTACTTTCTGCAATGCCTAACTTCATAGGATCCTCAAGCAGAAACCCAGCCTGAACTTCCAGTGGTGATGTGGTAGCATCGGTGACCTAGAATTCCCAGTTTTTAGTCCCATAGCTCTTACATCAGGCACCATGTTTTCCAAAACAGTTGCTCAGTGTTTGTAAACATTACCAGTTTGTGTGTGAAAATGTTCTACAGAACTCAACAGATTTGGCAGATTTCTATTCGCTGCTACTCAAGTTAACAAACTAAAATTAATATTTTTAAAGTTACTGTTTGGGCTACCTAGAATCATAGGACTGGAAAGGTCATCTAGTCCAGTCCCCTGCATTCATGGAAGGACTAAATATTTTCTAGACCATCTCTGACAGGTGTTTGTCTAACCTGCTCTTAAAAATCTCCAATGAGAGAGATTCCACAACCACCCTAGGTTATTATTATTTGCTTAACCACCCTTCACCAGTTTTTTCTAATGTTCAACTGAAACCTTCCTTGCTGCAATTGAGCCCATTGCTTCTTGTCCTATCCTCAGAAGTTAAGAACAATTTTTCTCCCTCCTCCTTGTAACAACCTTTTGCGTACTTGAAAACTGTTATTATATCCCCTCTCAGTCTTCTCTTTTCCAGACTAAACAAACTGAATTTTTTCAGTCTTCCCTCATAGATCATGTTTTCTAGACCTTTAATCACTTTTGTTGCTCTTCTCCAGACTTTCTCCAATTTGTCCACATCTTTCCTGAAATGTGGCACCCAGAACTGGACACAATACTCCAGCTGTGGCCTAATCAGCACAGAGTAGAGTGGAAGAATTATTTCTCATCTTGCTTATAATACTCCTGCTAATACATCCAAGAATGATGTTTGCTTTTTTGCAACAGCATTACGCTGTTGACTTATATTTAGCTTGTGGTCCACGATGCCCCCAGATCCCTTTCCGCAGGACTCCTTCCTAGGCAGTCGTTTCCCACTTTGTATTTGTGCAACTGATTGTTCCTTCCTAAATGGAGTACTTTGCATGGTGATCTGCCTGGAAGTGGGGGCCACCATGGGATCCCACCCTCTTAGGTGGCCCAGGCAAGGGCACAGTACAATAGAAGATTGTTAGCAGGGACTGTTTAGTGGGTTTTTCCAAAGGAAACACAATCATCCAGGTGTGGGAACTGAGGTACCAGGGACATGGCCCCACCCATGCCACCACGATAACCCCGATCTGTGGCACAACACACCAGGGGAAGCAATCTGATTCCACAGAGTCACTGTAGGGCTTATTGAGAATGAGTCTCTCCTGGTGATGCCTCAGGGGCAGTGCAGCTCTACACCTCCCCTAACACAGGACTTTGTGCCAATGGCCCAGTTGAGTCATGTGGACCATATCCTCATCTGGTATAAATCAGTGTAGTTCCAGCTGAAGTTAGTAGAGCTGTGAGAATGTACACTAGCTGAGAATCTGCTGCCTAACCCTATAAATTTAAACAAAAAGACACGTCTGCCAAAAATACCTTACAATCTGCATTTTTTTGTAAAAGCCCATTCTGTACAAATGTTGGAAGGAATACCTTGTTTATTTATGTTTTCCCCGCTTATGATTTATAAGAAATAATATGGCAGCAAAACTAAGTACTCCTCTTCTTTTTGCGAAAACTAAGAGAGTCACTGTAATGCAGATGTACCAGAAAAGTCTCCAAAATATAGTATTTGCTTAGCCTCTGGATTCCTTGTAATAAATGCAATCTATTAAAACCAAAAAGCACATCTTATTCATGTCACTGCTCTCTGTGATATATTCATGCATTGATACCTCCATTATGAAGAAAGGGGCATCAAGGACAAAGATAGAGCAATGCCAGAGAGCTCTTCTTTTCTGCACTCATTTTCTACATTTTGGAGCTCATTAGAGCATAAACTTAGTTTGTGTAAGTGCTTCAGGGTAATCAGTATGTATGTATCCGGCATAATCTGACAAAAGCGACTAAAGAACTCTCTTCTTCAGCCACAAATCTTTGACATTTTGGTTTTGCCTGCAGCATCCCCACCAACTTCCACTGCTAAAAATGAAAATATATTTCACTTCCTAGACCTGTGGGGCACATGGAGTCAAGCTCAGATTCTTATCAAGTGGCCCCAGACTTTCGATGCCTCATGTGTGTGGGTACCCAATGTTAGGACTTAATTTTTAGAAGCAACAAGCACCTAAAATGTCAAACGAAGCCAGTGGGTACTGCATAAGCCCATGACCTCTGAAGAATCAAGGTCCAGGTGTTTCAGGTTGGATGCCCCAAAATTGGGGCACACAAAACCACTGCCCACAAGCTAAGTTAACTAACTTGCCGGACACTTTACACCAAATCAGTGCCTGAGCTGGGAACAGAGTCCATCCCCTCAGTACCTATAATAGTATCTGCTATGTCAATTCTCTAGGGCCTAGATTTTGGTCTTTTCTGAGGGGAGGGTGATGTTAAGAACTTTCTCTCTGACCCTTCCCCTTCACTGGAGAGCTAACAACACAAATGCATATTTTCCTCTCAGAATCTCAGAACGATTTGAAGATATCGGTTGATTAAATAAGTTAACACTTTTGAGGTATGTATTAGCTGTATTTTACAGGCACAAAAGCTAAAGCTTGGGGAGCTTGTGACATTTGGCCAAGGTTTTCCAGTAAATCAGCGATGCTAATGGGACTAGAAATTTGAACACTTGATTCTCAGTCAGATGTTCTAGTCATTAGGAATTTTCCTTTCTGAGACTCACAAAAATATCCAGGACTAAACCTCTGAGCCCTATGTGCAAGAAATTCCCGTATGTTTAAACACCACTGTGCTTTCCCAGTTTCTTTTACACACCCACAAGCAAAAAGTGGAAAAAAATTCCAGTTCTTCATTTAACACAAACCAGCTCAGTTCTCAGTGCAGTCGCACAGTTTCTGCACTCAGATTATGATGACTTAACACACATAAAGGCCATCTTTGCACGGACTTCTTCTAGTGATTAGAGCATAGGACTGGGAGTAAGGACTTATGGGTTGTATTGCTGAATTTGAATGATTTGTTGTGTGACCATGGACAAGTCATTCAATCTCTGTGCCTCGGTTTACCCATCTCACAGGGAATGTGTTAGGCTTAATTATTTAATGTTTCTACAGTGCTTTGAGATCTTTGGATAAGAAAAGTACTGCACACATAGATAAATAATTATTCACTGCAGTTTGTAAACAAAACTTTTTAAACAGAAGCAGGTCTTTCCCAGATCAAGTCTGCAAACATAGACATGTCCACCCTCCAATTAGGGCTAAGTTGCATGCTATTAGATATCTTGTCAAAGGGTAACATAGCTGTATATACAGGCCATATGCGGAACCAATGTTTGTCTAAAAGTACTTATTTTTTTAAGCAATTAATTCATTCTGTAGGTTGTTTTATGTCAGTGGAAAGTTTCCTTTGACAGTTGAGCCATGGAGGTTATTATGGTTCAGTCAGGCAACTGCACCAGCTGGAGCAGTATTTTTCCCATGCCAACTTAAACTTTAGTAATCAATTATGATTATATGGTATTTTCCTTTTTTCCAAAAGGAGGAGGAAGAGACTAGTTCACGCAATGGGTACAGATAATGTCTGAGAGCACAATGCACTCATATTGAGGAGAAAGTACTTTTTAATTATTAAATACTGAAAACACAAAAGCGAGGAAAAAAGATAGGGCATAGGGTTCTCTGCAATGTGGTGGCAAAGCAGAAGCCTTTTTATCTTCTTAGCGGTGTTTTATGTCCTATATGATGTCTGAAATCATGTTTCATCCTGGCAAGAGACAGCAGCAAGGAAAGCAACGGACTGACTTTCTGTCACTCCTGATCTGGGTTAAATAAATAGGTGGACATAAAGCTTCTCTTCTTTTTACCCAAAGACTTTTCATAGTCAAAACTTCAGAAGCAAAGGAGCACAAGTTTTAAGACATCAGAATATTCTTATTTTGGCCTTTATGCTACAAAACTGATCAGACAAAACAAATGCCTTCCCTGCTTCCCCACTTGTATTCTCAGTCCTACTAAGCAATAGATGAACCAGATGGGCCATGTGTACAGACGGAGTATGTGTAAATTAGAAATGTATTCACATTATATGCTGTAGGCCTAACCATAGTCATAGTCCTTTTCTCTCTCTCTCTCTCTCTCTCTCTCATGTAGGTTTTATGCCTCATCGCCACATTATCTCAGCTCCTTCTTCTGCTCCCTTGGATTACTCCTATAGTCTAGGTAACTTGGTGTGTGTGTGTGTGTATATATATATATATATGCTGTCATTGTCTTCTAGATTTCACACCCAGACAGAAACTTTAATTCCTGTCAAGAGTTTTCTCCTGCATTATAAGCAGAACTGGTAGCTCTCTCTAAAGTTGCCCAAGACTTCCCATTTTAAGACCCTATTTTCAGTCACTTCTGACTTTGCCAAACTTGAACCATTCAGGGTAGAGTTTCCCATTCTGGGGGTCTCTCTTGGGTTAAATATTTTGAAAAGTTTCAGCAAAATAACAGTTCAGCCATTTCTAAGAACCAGATTATGTTGAAAATATGTTGCTTTGCCCATGTTAATAAAGAAATCTGACAACTTTTTATTGAGACGCTCTAGCACCTCCATGCTTTGTAGTACAGACTTGAAGTTTGGAGAGGGGGTGTCAGTCCATGTGTCAGTGATGTAATTTTTGCCATCCCTGTGAAAAGGCAGCCCAATCTTGGCAAAAATCTCAGTCCATAAAACCTCAGTAGAGACCATTAGAATTTTTGCTGCTAAATTCTCTGAACATTCCATCTGTACAGAGCATGCTCAACCCCCAATGCAGATTAAGATAGTCACAAGGGGTGCCCTAACTCCTCCCCGCCCCCCCCGTACTTATAGTTGGGAAATCACTAGCGTCCAGAACACACACACACACACACACACACACCTCCTCCCATCCCACAGCTATGCTTCCTCCTAATCTGCTCCCTGCCATATCTGATCCATCACAAACCCCACCACATGGCAGGGGCTGCTGAAAAGCAGTGGTGCAGAGCCACCTCTGTGACTCCTGTCGACATACCCCACACTGGTGTTATTCATGTTGGGTGTCTAGAGCAACTAACAACTGGGCCCAGAAAGAATGTTGCAGGGACTTACCCAATATGGCTTCAGGCCCATTAGCTGCCGCAAATTCCCTCCATGTCACACCTCAGTTTCCCCCCTCAGATGGGTTCTGTAGCTCCCAGTGCTGTTAGGTTGCTGAGATGACTTAGTCATCTGGTTAAGTCACAAGAGTTCACCCCTTCAAGGGGTATTCAAAGTCTAAACAGAAACACAAAAAAGTCTTCTACCCCAGACTCTTGCCAGGCACAGCCCTTCCTCTCAAGGTCTGTTGCTTTCCACAATCTGTAGCACCTACTTCTGGGCTCAGCATCTAACCCTCGTAGGCTCCAGCCAGTCCCTTTTCCCCCTTGTTGACAAGGGTGGCTGTACCACAAGGTAGCACCCTAGAGGGAATCCATGTCCACCTTCCACTATAGGTTTCCAGCCCCAGGACCTAAATAATCAGACAGTATGCCCCATAAGCTAAAAAGCCCTGTCTTAGCTAGCCAGGGTCTCCAATGTGCTCAGTCTGGCCTCCTCCCCAGACATTTCCTGCCCTTTGGTGGCACATCTCCTCCCCTCTCCCCCCCCCCCAGTATGGTCTCCCTAAGTCTCTCTCTCTTGAATAGCCATGGGTTATCCTTTTACCTTCCAGCAGGCCAGGTTTCTAGTCACAGACTACCATCATACAATCCTTGGTGTCATTCCCTGCACCCATGGAGGTGTGCTGAACCTAGCACAGATGCATGTAACTCCCTTAAAAGGCCAGCATACCCTGTTACAGAGAAGAATGGCAGAAAGAAAGAGTGCAACAGAAGGAGGGTGAAGCACAGAATAATTAATTGAATAATCAATAAATACATTTAAGAAAACTGCCATCTGCTTGTGGATAGTCTGCAAGTAGAAACAAGGGGTGAAATTAATGAAACCAGTGAAGTAGTCAGGGCATGTTATTCTCTTAGCTGTAATAAAATAATAAAATAATGGAGATAGGACTGTAGAAAAATTGCTTTCATGACAAAAGCTGAAGAATAAGCTTTAGTAGCCAATTTTTTTAAAAAAATATTGTTTTAAACAATATTTGTATAACTTATGTATAGCTACAAATGCAAGACATTTAATTAAATTCACAGTATAAAGAAATAATTGCAAACTCCCAAAATACATAAAGCCCGGTTTATTTAATTTTCCAGACTTAATATTTTCCTTTCCACACCGGAGATTCCAAGCCCAAAGGTTTTACCAGCACTTCTTGAACGGAAGTACTAGTCTCGCTCAGCATGAGATGTGACCTTCTATCCTGTTTCTTCTGAGCATCATCAGTCATCTTCCTTATAAGTCCTGATTCCGGTGAGGTTACTATATTGAAACATCTGGATTCACTTTACATTTACAATAAAATTAGAATGTTTTCTTTCTGATTCATTAGACACTTAAATAGAAAAACAGCTGCCCGAGTAAATAGCTTTTAGTGTAAGTGTTCTCTTCTTTCATGTTTGCTCTGGTATAACGTTACCCCTTTTAGTAAGGGAGAATCTTACCTCAGATCAACCACCTTCTTTTTAAAAAAAACCCAAAAAGTCAAAACCAAAGAAAGTGATTTTCAAGAGATGTAAAATGGATAGACTTAGACTCCAAAGGCCTTTATTTAGCCACAGAAGTGGTTCAGTGCGATGGTTCATGACCCGTATGCTTTAACCGAGCCCTGGAAGGTTTGTAACACTACAAACTCTTAACTTCAAAATGAGTAATAAGAAATGTTGCTTTAAGATTTAACTGTATTAAGAAGGGAAAATGAGCTGGGGAGTAGTGAAATTTCTTTCTTAGCATTCTGTCATTGAGGGTTTGTCAAATACAAACAAATTGTGAAAGAAGTAAACAAAAAAAAAAAACCCAAACAGTTGTGCATCAACAAGTAAAATTGTGGGCCACCTCTTGGGATGAGTCATTGATTTAATGTCCATGCGGGTTCACTCTTTAGTCTGTTGACTTTTGACCCTTAACCTGATCTTGGGAGGATTATGCTTTATGCTTACATGCTTAATGATGGTTAAAGATAGGAAACAATCCCAGTTCCCTCAGCCTCTCCTCATAAATCATGTGATCCTATCCCCAAATCATTTTTCTTGCCCTCTGCTGGACACTTTCCAATTTTTCCACATCCTTCTTGTAGTGTGGGGCGCAAAACTGGACACAGTACTCCAGATGAGGCCTCACCAATGTCGAATAGAGGGGAACGATCACATCCCTCGATCTGCTGGCAATGCCCCTACTTATACATCCCAAAATGCCACTGGCCTTCTTGGCAACAAGGGCACACTGTTGACTCATATCCAGCTTCTTGTCCTTGTCTGCAGAACTGCTGCCTAGCCATTCGGTCCCTAGTCTGTAGCGGTGCATGGGATTCTTCCATCCTAAGTGCAGGACTCTGCACTTGTCCTTGTTGAACCTCATCAGATTTCTTTTGGCCCAATCCTCTAAGTTGTCTAGGGCCCTCTGTATCCTATCCCTACCCTCCAGCGTATCTACCACTCCTCCCAGTTTAGTGTCACCTGCAAACTTGCTGAGGGTGCAGTCCACCCCATCCTCCAGATCATTAATGAAGATATTGAACAAATCCGGCCTGAGGACCAACCCTTGGGGCACACCACTTGATACCGGCTACAACTAGACATGGAGCCATTGATCACTACCCATTGAGCCCGACAATCTAGCCAACTTTCTATCCACCTTATCATACATTCATCCAGCCCATACTTCTTTAACTTGCTGGCAAGAATACTGTGGGAGACTGTGTCAAAAGCTTTGCTAAAGTCAAGGAACAACATGTCCACCGCTTTCCCCTCATCCACAGAGCCAGTTATCTCATCATAGAAGGCAATTAGATTAGTCAGGCATGTCTTGCCCTTGATGAATCCATGCTGACTGTTCCTGATCACTTTCCTCTCCTGTAAGTGCTTCAGAATTGATTCCTTGAGGACCTGCTCCATGATTTTTCCAGGGACTGAGGTGAAATATGAAATATCATAATACCATCATATTAATCAATAGTACGCCCACACCTTGAATACTCTGTGCAGTTCTGATCACTCCATCTCAAAAAAGATATATTATAATTGGAAAAGATACAGAAAAGGGTAACAAAAATTATTAGGAATATGGAACAGCTTCCACATGAGGAGATTAAAAAGACTGTGACAGTTCTGCTTAGAAAAGAGATAATTTGGGGGGATATGAAAGAGATCTATAAAATCAGGAATTGTATGCAAAAAGTGAATAGGGAAGTATTGTTTGCCCCTTGACATAATACAAGAGCCAGGGGTCATCCAATGAAATTAATAGGCAGCAAATTTAAAACAAACAAAAGAAAATACTTCTTCACATAACTCCTTCAATCTGGGAAACTCATTGCCAGGGAATATTGTGAAGACCAAATGTACAATTGGGTTAAAAAAAGAATTAGATAAGTTCATGGAGGATAAGTCTATCAATGGCCAAGATAGTCAGGGACGCACCCCATTCTCCGAGTTTCCCTAAACCTCCAACTGCCAGAAGATGCAACTGGACGACAGGGGATAAATCACTTGAAATTGCCCTGTTGTAGTCATTCCCTCTGAAGCATCTGGTACTGGCCACTGTCAGAAGACAGGATGCTGAGCTACATGGACCATTGATCTGACCCAATAAGGCCACTCTTATGTACATATGCTAATATTAAAGCTGTAATGCAAGCAGGAAGAAACACAGGTATAGTAACGAAAATAGGCTTTACCACGGGTGTGAGGCCTAATAAAGTTAATGGAGCCTAACAGTTAGCATAAGGATAGCATGAATATTTGACCTGGAGTTAGAAGAATTAGTAATATGTATATTGTGATAAACAAGAGCACTGCAAAAGTACAAAATAACAAAATCCTAACAAAATTCTAGGGGATTTTTGGTATGTGTAACCATGAGATTAACCACTTTAATGTATTGGAAACACTGGGAAATGTATTATCACAGTGCTCACACACATAGCTTATATTAGCAATCAGAACCCCAATTATGGTTTCCAGGAACACCACATACGAACAGGAGGCTGGTGGGCAATTTAAATATGGTCACCAGACACGTTTGGATGTACAGAACAAGAGTCTAAAATCATGTTTAACCCTTCTGCCAGGTGAAGTTGGAAGCAACAAGGGCCAAGTTCAATATCGAGGGGCACCTCTTAACAATACAAAAGAGAACCAGTTCAAGCCGCCACCCAGTAATCTGGTTTCAGAGTAACAGCCGTGTTAGTCTGTCTTTGCAAAAAGAAAAGGAGTACTTGTGGCACCTTAGAGACTAACCAATTTATTTGAGCATGAGCTTTTGTGAGCTACAGCTCACTTCATCGGATGCTGAAGTGAGCTGTAGCTCACGAAAGCTCATGCTCAAATAAATTGGTTAGTCTCTAAGGTGCCACAAGTCCTCCTTTTCTTTTTCCAGTAATCTGGGAAATCTAAACAGAACCCCTCGGTAAAGGCAACAATTCCCTACTCTTAAGCGTTGAGTCTATGTATAACAAAAGATAACTTTTATAAAAAAAGGGAAAGGGAACCCAGCATTAATTTGGGAAAACAACACAACCACATTCAAAAGCATGTGACCATAGAATCATAGAATTATAGAATATCAGGGTTGGAAGGGACCTCAGGAGGTCATCTAGTCCAACCCCCTGCTCAAAGCAGGACCAATCCCCAACTAAATCATCCCAGCCAGGGCTTTGTCAAGCCTGACCTTAAAAACTTCTAAGGAAGGAGATTCCACCACCTCCCTAAGTAATGCATTCCAGTGTTTCACCACCCTCCTAGTGAAAAAGTTTTTCCTAATATCCAACCTAAACCTCCCTCACTGCAACTTGAGACCATTACTCCTCGTTCTATCATCTGCTACCACTGAGAACAGTCCAGATCCATCCTCTTTGGAACTCCCTTTCAGGTAGTTGAAAGCAGCTATTAAATCCCCCCTCATTCTTCTCTTCCGCAGACTAAACAATCCCAGTTCCCCCAGCCTCTCCTCATAAGTCATGTGTTTTAGTCCCCTAATCATTTTTGTTGCCCTCTGCTGGATGTTTTCCAATTTTTCCACATCGTTCTTGTAGCGTGGGACCCAAAACTGGACACAATACTCCAGGTGAGGCCTCACTAACGTCGAATAGAGGGGAACGATCACATCCCTCAATCTGCTGGCAATGCCCCTACTTATACATCCCAAAATGCCACTGGCCTTCTTGGCAACAAGGGCACACTGTTGACTCATATCCAGCTTCTCGTCCTTGTCTGCAGAACTGCTGCCTAGCCATTTGGTCCCTAGTCTGTAGCGGTGCATGGGATTCTTCCATCCTAAGTGCAGGACTCTGCACTTGTCCTTGTTGAACCTCATCAGATTTCTTTTGGCCCAATCCTCTAATTTGTCTAGGGCCCTCTGTATCCTATCCCTACCCTCCAGCGTATCTATCTCTCCTCCCAGTTTAGTGTCATCTGCAAACTTGCTGAGGGTGCAGTCCACCCCATCCTCCAGATCATTAATGAAGATATTGAACAAATCCGGCCTGAGGATCGACCCTTGGGGCACACCACTTGATACCAGCTGCCAACTAGACATGGAGCCATTGATCACTACCCGCTGAGCCCGACAATCTAGCCAACTTTCTATCCACCTTATCATACATTCATCCAGCCCATACTTCTTTAACTTGCTGGCAAGAATACTGTGGGAGACCGTGTCAAAAGCTTTACTAAAGTCAAGGAACAACAAGCTCTACTAAAGTCAAGTCCACCGCTTTCCCCTCATCCACAGAGCCAGTTATCTCGTCATAGAAGGCAATTAGATTAGTCAGGCATGACTTGCCCTTGGTGAATCCATGCTGACTGTTCCTGATCACTTTCCTCTCCTCTAAGTGCTTCAGAATTGATTCCTTGAGGACCTGCTCCATGATTTTTCCAGGGACTGAGGTGAGGCTGACTGGCCTGTAGTTCCCAGGATCCTCTTTCTTCCCTTTTTTAAAGATGGGCACTACATTCCTTTTTCCAGTTGTCCGGGACTTCCCCTGATCGCCATGAGTTTTCAAAGATAATGGCCAATGGCTCTGCAATCACATCCGCCAACTCCTTTAGCACTCTCGGATGCAACGCATCCGGCCCCATGGACTTGTGCTCGTCCAGCTTTTCTAAATAGTCCCGAACCACTTCTTTCTCCACAGAGGGCTGGTCATCTCCTCCCCATGCTGTGCTGCCCAGTGCAGTAGTCTGGGAGCTGACCTTGTTCGTGAAGACAGAGGCAAAGAAAGAATTGAGTACATTAGCTTTTTCCACATCCTCTGTCACTAGGTTGCCTCCCTCATTCAGTAAGGGGCCCACGATTTCCTTGACTTTCTTCTTGTTGCTAACATACCTGAAGAAACCCTTCTTGTTACTCTTAACATCTCTTGCTAGCTGCAACTCCAGGTGTGATTTGGCCTTCCTGATTTCAATCCTACATGCCCGAGCAATATTTTTATACTCTTCCCTGGTCATTTGTCCAATCTTCCACTTCTTGTAAGTCTCTTTTTCGTGTTTAAGATCGGCAAGGATTTCACTGTTAGGCCAAGCTGGTCGCCTGCCATATTTACTATTCTTTCTACACATCGGGATGGTTTGTCCCTGTAACCTCAATAAGGATTCTTTAAAATACAGCCAGCTCTCCTGAACTCCTTTCCCCCTCATGTTATTCTCCCAGGGGATCCTGCCCATCAGTTCCCTGAGGGAGTCAAAGTCTGCTTTTCTGAAGTCCAGGGTCCGTATTCTGCTGCTCTCCTTTCTTCCCTGTGTCAGGATCCCGAACTCGACCATCTCATGGTCACTGCCTCCCAGGTTCCCATCCACTTTTGCTTCCCCTACTAATTCTTCCTGGTTTGTGAGCAGCAGGTCAAGAAAAGCTCTGCGCCTAGTTGGTTCCTCCAGCACTTGCACCAGGAAATTGTCCCCTACATTTTCCAAAAACTTCCTGGATTGTCTGTGCACCGCTGTATTGCTCTCCTAGCAGATATCAGGGTGATTGAAGTCTCCCATGAGAACCAGGGCCTGCGATCTAGTAACTTCTGTTAGTTACCAGAAGAAAGCCTCCTCCACCTCATCCCCCTGTTCTGGTGGTCTACAGCAGACTCCCACCACGACATCACCCTTGTTGCTCACACTTCTAAAACTTAATCCAGAGACTCTCAGGTTTTTCTGCAGTTTCATACTTGAGCTCTGAGCAGTCATACTGCTCCCTTACATACAATTCAACTCCCCCACCTTTTCTGCCCTGCCTGTCCTTCCTGAATAGTGTTTATCCATCCATGACAGTACTCCAGTCATGTGAGTTATCCCACCAAGTCTCTGTTATTCCAATCACATCATAATTCCTTGACTGTGCTAGGACTTCCAGTTCTCCCTGCTTGTTTCCCAAGCTTCTTGCATTTGTGTATAGGCACTTGAGATAACTTGCTGATCGTCCCTCTTTCTCAGTATGAGGCAGGAGCCCTCCCTTCTCGTGCACGCCTGCTCGTGCTTCCTCCCGGTATCCCACTTACCTCAGGACTTTGGTCTCCTTCCCCCAGTGAACCTAGTTTAAAGCCCTCCTCACTAGGTTAGCCAGCCTGCTTGCGAAGATGCTCTTCCCTCTCTTCGTTAGGTGGAGCCTGTCTCTGCCTAGCACTCCTCCTTGGAACACCATCCCATGGTCAAAGAATCCAAAGCCTTCTCTCTGACACCACCTGCGTAGCTATTCGTTGACTTTCACAATTCAACGGTCTCTATCCCGGCCTTTTCCTTCCATGGGGAGGATGGACGAGAACACCACTTGCGCCTCAAACTCCTTTATCCTTCTTCCCAGAGCCACATAGTCTGCAGTGATCCGCTCAAGGTCATTTTTGGCAGTATCATGGTGCCCATGTGGAGAAGCAGGAAGGGGTAGCAATCCGAGGGCTTGATGAGTCTCGGCAGTCTCTCTGACACATCGTGAATCCTAGCTCCTGGCAAGCAGCAGACTTCTCGGTTTTCCCGGTTGGGGCGGCAGATAGATGACTCAGTCCCCCTGAGGAGTGAGTCCCCGACCAACACCACCCGCCTCCTTCTCTTGGGAGCGGTGGTCTTAGAACCCCCAACCCTAGGACAGTGCATCTCATGCCATGTGCAAACCCAACCCCACAGTACATTCGGCAATGTTCTTTGCCTCAGTTTCTCACCTTGTAGTGCGAAAGTCTGAGCAAATGTCCTTTTAACAAAACAATCCCCTTTCCCTCCAAAGCACCCCACTCACAGTTGGTTGTCCTTAGTCAACAAAGACCCAGGTTTCAGAGATGCATTCACAATGGGTTCACCTCCCATCCCTGAAGGGGCGGTGGGGAAGATATTGAGCAATGCCTCCATTGCTGCTGCCACCTCTACAATTGATTCACTGTTGCTGCTGCTGTCTCTGCCACCATGGGCTGCCACCTCTGCTGCTATCACTGCTGCTGCTGCTCGCTGCCACTTCTACAATGTCATGTTCTAAGGTTCCCCCACTTAGTCCTGCTCTTAGTGAGTTCACTGGATAATAGGGAACCTCTGTGTTGCTGCCTCTTTGTTGTCTGTCACTGCTCCCATACCATGTCTAAGGCTTAGCCCATAGAGCTGGTCATCAGTGATGAACAGAAACCAGGACACCCAACTGAGTCCCATCAGCTCTGTCTGTAAACACTAGAGAGCATAGGGTCAAATGGTATCTACGACTTTTTAGGCAGAGTCCACATTATCAATGAGGAATACCTGTACCCGACCCTTTCTCATCTTCAGTGGGATTTAGCATCCCTACCCGCTGTTTAGCAAGTGAGAATCACCCTCAATCAGAGCATACGAAGCACAGTTCTGCTGCCCTTAACTCATACAATAAGGATAACTAATTTCATTACAACATTTACTTCAATGTTGAAGTAAAAAGAAAACGGTACAGAGTTTAGGCATAGAAGTTTCTGCTAATCAGGGAAGAAGGTACAGATTATCAAGGGGTGTGAAATTCAGTTTACGAGTGGGTGGTGTAAGGAATACATAATCTGCAATCTCCCTGTACTAAAGTGAATTGTAACCCAAATCCAGACAAAACTGATCACTTTGGCAAAGCAGGTCTGTCTGCTGAACACCTAGGCAGAGTGGGTACAAATCTGCTCCTGAAGTCTTTTTCCCCAAGGCATCACTAGATCTCAAGAGAGAGCTTGAGGATGAGAGGATGATAGAAACATGGAATGTCATTCTCACTTATGGTGCTTCTCCACTTACTTCTGATAATTCTCCAGTAAGTTGTGAATATGTACAGTGCAGGGGATTGTTTTGCTATACTTATATTGCTTTCCTATTATTTCTATTTTACTTGTATTTATTTAAGCACTAAATAAAGTTCTCATCTCTCAATTTGTGATTCACCAAACTCATCTCCTATAATACATTTACTTAGCCACCTCAGTAAAAGAAACTGTTATTAGTGATTTATGCATTTTGCACTCTAAATTAATCAAAAGCTACAAGTCTGTCTGGAGTGCCAACCCAGGTGCCAGCAAGGATGGTAGTTTAAATCTGGACACCTTCCCACTGGAATTGAACGGAGGCCACCAACTCATTTTAAACAGGTCAGCAGGTGGTCATGTCATTCAGACATGAATGATCTGAGCTAAGTTTGAAACAAAATAGAATAGTAGAAGGCTCCATATCCTATTACCTATCCCCTTAGTCAATCAGCTTACACATTCAATCCTATTTCCAAACTAGCAGTAGATAGGACAGATATTTCATACAACTCTATATCCTTATTTATGAATTACTGTAAAAAGAGTGCTAAGGGATCACCATAAGGCCTACAGCTGTATTTCTGCTGCAATGTTTGCACGCTGCTCCAGCAAGCTGTTTCACATGTCCTGTTGTGCAATACCAGGCTTTCAACTTTATCAGGTTCAGAAGGAACTTGCAGCTATCTCTGTTAGGGATGGAGAAGTTTATAATGGTGTTGTTATTGTTTAGATGACTGAGGTTTTCAAGACAGGAAAGAACCCTTACGGAATAAGGTTTCTGAAATGTGACCAAACCACAAGTAACTGAAAATAAGTTTGGCCTGAGGACATAAAACAAAAATTGAAATTGGTCTCAGCCCATTTCCTAGGTTGCAGCTGTGCTGCCGACAATACCATTTATTCACCACAATACCACTTAGTCACAAGAGGAAAAAAAACAAGTTGGGTTCAGCGGCTGAACCCAGTTGTTTAAAGTTTTCACACAGCAGACTTTGCCAATCGCTGTTAAAAGGGCAGGCTTTTTTTCCTGTTAGATTTGTTTTTAAAAAAATGTGTGTCAGTCTGGAAACTTGTTTCACTCCAACATAATTTATAAAGAGCCAAAATTTGCCCCAGTAATGCCTCTATTGAAATCAGTAGAGTTACTCCAGATTTACACCAGTGTAATCAAGGAAAGATTTTATCCCACAGGCAGCTCCTTCACTTGTCAAGACCATAGGAATGCAAATGATGTGACTAAGATGATAGCTAAACAATCAATTGAAGTTTAGATCTTTTATAACCATTACAAACATTTAATACCAGTCTTCATTTGGGAGAACATTTAATTCTCAGTGCCAACTGGCCAAAAGCTTCTTGGCAAATTATTAAGATTACATATCAAAATTAGTCAACAAGACAACATCATCAAATCAGCTGCTGAAAGAGAAACTGTAATAACATTGCCCTCCTCTTTTCTCCTACGTCAAAACCATAGAAGAAACAACAATTATACAGAAAGCATGTTAAAATGGAAACAAAAAGGTCTTGAGCTTTGCTCAGAAGAATGCCACAAAGATGCATCTTGGGCCATTTGGTGATGATGGAGAAAGAATTCCGCACTTGTGGGCCTTCAGGAGGAGTGAAGGCTTTTTCCCCACCCACACTCCCACCCTCTGTTGTACTTCTAGACTGTGTTTTTCTTAACCAGCTTGCAGGAAAAATAGGGGGGGAAATACTTAAAATTCATATATATGCCTTGGTTTACACAGGCACTATGAAGGAATGCCTTGCAAGTATGTGTACCATACAATTATACATGGTTGTAAGGAATATGTCAGGCATTTCCATACTGGCATGTTTGTTAATGACCTCTGCTGGCTGTACCAATGGAGTGGCATCACTAGCCCATTTGGATGGGAGCTGTGGTTTCAGTGTCAAAGAGTTTACTACTTTTGTTCCTGTTACTGCATATGCTGGACAGTAATAATTATTAAGAATTCAATATTTACACTCTGGATGTTGGTTTCAGCTACTACCACACAGATAAGTGAACTGTTGATTATGGTACTTTTAGGTACTCTACACAGCTACAAATTCACTGCACCCATGTCTGTCAGCCTTTTCAGATTATTCAAAGTCAGAACTGTCCATGACCCCTACATTTACTATAAAAGAATAAACAAGTCACAATGATAACATCTGCATGATTTATGTGTGTGTGTTTCAAGATGTTGACAGAACACTTGACCCTGAAGGGTAAGTGTGCGCAGGGAGTGGCAGAGTGAGATTTTCTTTGTTTTAGACTGTAATAAAATTTTCAAACACCTCATGAACCTTTCACAGTTCTCAACTGATGGCCGCCTCCTCCCCTTTGGATGCTGCAAAATCTGTAGGCCGCTCCCATAAACAAGAATCTTGGAACTAAATAATATGACTGTGTTTGAAGAGGATGGGGTCCTGGCTCCCACTCCCATAGTCCTTTCAGTATAGTTTCCCGATTCCCTAACCCTGGAAGGGTTTGGCTGTAGCTCTAGCAACTGCTTGCAGGCTTGCCATGGGCCTTGCCAAACCTATCCCGCTTGGCCAGTGTGCCAAGGTCTGCTGTCTCCTTGTAGGAGCAGAGTGACCTTCTTGAAGTTGGCTTCCCGGAAGCCTTCCAGGAGTCTCTCTTGGGAGCTGTAGAGCTGCTCTCTGCTCTCTCCCAGAGCTGCCCAGCAACTGACTGGAACTGCCTACTTTTTAAACCATTATTCCACTCCTGACATGACTGACAGGGCTGGAGAGCTGGGGCCAACCTTTCCCACAGGAGCTCTTTAACCCCTTTGTGGTAAGTGTGGGGTTTATACCCTCCCCCATCACAGGACTCAAATGCCTTTCTTGAGCCACCTTCCTCCCAGACATTCTGAGCCACCAGCTGAGAAGCATTATATTATACCATCTGGCATAACAATATTTGTAACTGAAATTCATGGTCATATAATCTTCTATAGAATGAAGAGCTGAAATCTGCACTTTATCATAAAATCAGACAGGACAATGCTACCTCACCGCTCTTCTTGATTACTAAATCTTAGAATAAATCTCAAAACCTGTCCCTTAATAAGAGAACTAGGAAATCATGTCTGCCCAGAAGTTTATCACATTGGAAAGCAATGGACTAGTCTCTTCTCTCTCCTTTCCCACACCCCAAAGGAGAAGCATATTCTACCTAATGATCATACTCCTGTAGCCACTAAACATTACCCCTGTAAAAAGTGAAGCCTCATTTGTTCTCTTCACTGTATCAGCCCATGATGCTCCCCAGTGGTACCCAGGGTTGCGAGGCACCTCACCACTCACTGCTTTGAGCGTGAGGGAGACTTGTCTGTACCTGCTATGGATCAGCTCCCTGAAACCATCAGCCTTTGATAACACAAGCACCACCTTCTAAGACTCTGCAGGCCTTGATCTCTCTGTGCATGTAGCGATAGGCACACACGAACCCCCAAATCCTCTGAGCATTCCCTATAGTGTCCCCGCCATTATCCGCTGAACACTCACAGAACTACCAGGCTGCTGCTCCTGAAGGAACAGTACACTGCAGCTAACTAGTTATACCTCAGAACTCAGCCCTGCTGAATACACAGCACTTAGATATATTTATAGTGAAAACAAGAATAAGTTTATCATCAAAGAACAGAGATTCAAGTGACAGTGAATAAGATACATACATACATAGATATTAAGGTCAGAAGGGACCATTATGATCATCTAGTCTGACCTCCTGCACAATGCAGGCCACAGAATCTCACCCACCCACTTCAGCCATTTACCTGCACAGAAAACAAGACTGTGCGATGGGGTTTGTTTTGCCCAGCATTGAGCCTATTCAAACAATTTAAAAACACAAACGGGGGATTTCTTTAGTCTTGGCCAAAACCTGTACAAGGCTCAAATCTTCAAATCTTCAAAGGACACTTAATTTTGACCAACCATGTGTTCCAAATCTTTGTGTATCATTTAATTCTCTTGTTGCTCTATGACCATCCCAAGAATACATTTCCGCAGCCTATAGATTAGGCTACAGTGTATGCTACTGTTGCCCTTTCAAGTCAACACTGCACATGTGTACAATACTAGACTTCATTTTGGGGTCCAATGTATGATGGTGTAAAAATTTTCAACGGTACTTAAGTGACTTCAGACACTAAGTTCCATTGATTTGAAATGAGACTTAGGGGCCTAAGTGCCTCAGGAACTTTTGAAAATTTTACCGATGGTCATTCAATTTGTAAAGTTAATTTGCTTCCCCCACGCTTTCTTCAGTTATGCCTGAAGTTCTGTGAACATTAGAGCAAGATGATAACTCAAAAGTTCTCAAACAACAAAGTCACTCGTGTGTTTGAATATTGGAAACTAATGGTTACATATAAAACAAAATCATAACACGCTTTGTATTAACTAAATTTAACTAACAAGTTAACCTGCTGTCCAAAAAGGCTTATCTCACCCAAAGTGCTGTCTAGCATTTTCAGCCTAGCCTGGCTGAGTCTCGTCTTTCATGAAGCAAACTCACTGTTCATTTACTTACTAGGTGAAGGATGACAGGGCCTTTTCTTTGTCCCCTCAAGGTACCAGGACATACCTTTGATAGAGTACCCCCACCCCGCTATTTACTTCTTCCTACTACTACTATTCCGTCTTTTAAGATTTCATAATCCTTCCTTAGCATTCAGTTCAGACTGGTGAGTGGAGGCCCACTGTGAACCATCAATACTTAATTTACATATAAACAGACAGATAGATAAGCATTTCTAGTCTGACAGAAAAGCTGTTTCTGACCTTTCCTTGTGACCAGTCCCTAGATATAGACCTTAAGAACATAATTTTTTCATTTTCAATTCATTACTCCTTACACAACATCCATACATGCGTTTTGCAATATCGATGACCAGTATGATACATGACGTCTCTAATAAAAGTAATACCGTTTTGGTGAATTAGAATGTAAATACCATACCCAGGAGATCCCTGTAATCTTTATGCACCCCTTTGCCAGAGGGCACTAAAAAGTTCCTGGTCACACAGCTGTTGTTTCCAGGGGACAAATCCACCACTACCATAAACAGCTACAACTCCATTAACTTCCAGGGGACTGTTCCTGCTTAGGCCAATAGTAAATTTGGCCCTATTCCTATAGAGGGTTTTTTTAAAAAATGTTTAAGATGCCTATCTCAAGATGGCCAAGTAGTCTTTCCCACATGCCTCTTCTCCTATGTACTGTGAGTAATTATCCTTAGGCTAAGTTATATCTAATGAGCTACATATGGCAGAATATATGGTTATTGCAAGTTACCTGTATCTCTCAGGTATGAGGTATGAATCTACAGGTGGAGTGCTCCAAGTATCTGACTGCCCCGAACAACATGATAGCCAGTCTATCCATATTATTTTTAAAAAAACAAACAGATGTTTTCCCATTATTCAGTTAAAGAATCAAGAACACAGGAAGACCTGGGATCCTCGGGAGTTGCCATTTCTAACAAGTCTCTGATGTGCAGTAAATGGCCATATAAAAATCTTGATTAATAATTTAACTCACCAGAATTCTCCCTTGCTTATGCATAATTCATTATGGATAGGGTTCATTCCAGGTTTGTTTTCAGCCTTTAGGCACAAGGTTGAGGTTACCAGGGTTGCATGGGGGTAACTGCAGGTCAAATTCTGCCCTTCTTTTCTAACTTGATGAGCAGCTATTTATACCCATAAGTGGAAATGTAACAACCCTACAAAGGAAGATCTTTTAAAAATATTTATATATTTGGGAAATGAACCCTGTCAACTTCACTAAGAAAACACACTCCCTGACTCCAGGTCGTTAACTCAGTATTTCAGTGCCTACAACTAACAAGAGGTGCATATCGCAGTCACATACCCAAACAAAGTACCTTTCCTGCTCCGATCTATAAATGTATTTTTAAAATTGCAAAAACAGAACCAGCAGCTTCTTTTCTAGAGTATCTTTTCTAGAGTAGTGTGGGCTGCTCTGTCACAAATTATTGAAAGTTTCCCTTGGTGACTGTTGCCTCGCTGTCTATGGACACACAAGAGAATAAATTTGGACTCTATCAGAAAGTCATCAGTCCAGCATCGAAAATTGCCTATATGGAAGTGTCCATTGCTTGGCATTTAACACCTTCCTTCCCCTTCCTAAATAGCGTAGTTAGGCAGCAACATAACGACCTCCTGTGTTTTAAAATTATTATTTAATTTATATGATGGTAACGTAATGATAGGTCTTTGCTTTTGGCAATTGTGGGCTAGATTGTACCAAGAGCTCTATCTGGGAGGAAGATGTTGTGGGGTGGGGGAAAAGACAGAGTCACTCCACCAAAGGAGAGCACCAGGAGGCTTAGGGAGCTAGAATGCCTCCCAGAAATAGAGGGTCAGCTACTATACCCCACTGTGGAGTAGTTTACTCCCTTTACATAGCCAGCCAACTCTGGTAGTATGTGCTTAGGGGGAAATAAAGATATGGCCCTGCCTCCTACCTACTCTCTTTAGGGAGGAAACAACACCGGAGCTCACCTAAGTATAGGACTGGATTTCTGATGGGCCCTTGTGCAGGCCACACAAAGAGAAGGTGGGGGAAGAAGGAAGACTCCTTGTATTCAAAATCAGATTAGGGCAATCTGGGACCTGGGCAAACCATGTCACAGGTACTGTCCCATTCCATGGCTTCACCTCCCAAATGGAGTAGAGATGCCAGGAGGACACTTCAGGAATCTCCCTCAGGAATAGCATCAGTTCTCCCCCTTTTCTTTGGGAACAAGAGGGGCACCTGCAGGGTTCCCTGTGCCCACCCCAGAAAGGCAGGCATGCCAGTAAAGGGGACCCTAGCATTTATTTCAATGGCTGAAGTCCATTTTCTTTGGTGGATGGAACCTGTTCCACTCTCCTACCACACAGACTTCTCTGCTGGATGGAATTGATGGGGATTCCCAGAGCACCAAGTCTGGGAGTTAACACCCATTTAGATTCATGGGGCATTTCACATGTTTCTGACCTGTTCTCTCAGGCATCCTGCAAACTCAGGCAAGTGTCTGCATCAGTTACACTATGTTCATATTTTCACAGATTCTCAAGTTGTGCCAACTGTCATATCTCCATTGACTTCACTGGCACTTTGGCAATTTACACAAGCCAAGGATATGCCCCTGCAAATTTTTCTTCCCAACCATGAGGGCTAGAACCTTATTGATTTTTAAATGAAAGTTCAGATTCCCATGTAACCACATAACTTAAGGAACTAATGTTGTAAGCACAAACCTATAGTGAGCATACTTTAATCTGGCCCTGTTTATGGCCTCTTTTCCAGACCCTATTCATTGCTCGTCCACATAAGGACCAGGCACAATCTGTACCTATATAAAAAGTTTTCATATAAACAGAGCCAGGACTGGCTCCTTACACTGTGCTGTTCTCAGAAAACATTTCACAAGTGCTTAAGATTTATGTCTGGAATTTTCAAAGGAACATAAAGGGCTAGGTGCCCAACTTCCACTGAGTTCCACCATTATATTAGCCAAGCACCTATGCTGCCTTTTTTTTAACCAAGGATGCCATTGCTTACTTCTACTCTCAGTTCTTCAAGCGGCATCAGAGTTCTAACCAAAAAATGGACAATGACACGGATGTTTTCACAACTCTTTGTTTTCACAATATCCAGTTTGAAGTGCTGCCACTTCAAATTGATGTCACCTCCCCCAAAAGCCTGTTCCAAACAGATAGTGGCACATATAAAATATTAACCCCTACATTTGTAAAGAAATGCGTGTTGTTTTAGCTGCGTGGCTGGCCAATGGAATAGGAATCACACAGCCAGCAACACTATATAGTTCCTTAAAATTTAAATGTCAATGATCATTAATCTATGTGTTGGCCAAATGCTTTTCACATAGAAAACCATTCCTTTTTCCTCAGGGGTTTGTACTAGGTCGTGGTATCTGCAAAGGAGGCACTTTCTCCTTTTTGGATTTTGCTGCCAGGCAGCTCACACCGAAAGCTATCCTCAGTCATCACATATTGACAAATCTTCCAGCACTGTTGCTGATGATTTTGGTGAATTCTCTCTTTTGCCTGCTCTGGCAATCATATTAGGAGCAAAAACAAAGTGGAAAGATAGTCTGCCTTTGCCTCAACATCCATGAGAAATTGCCTGTAAGCCCGATCTCCTCTGTGCTTATGTGAAGCTGATGCCTATCTTAAGAAAAAAGGCTGAAAGCATAGTAATCATGTAGCTTTCTCATTCCTCCTTTCATTACCAGCAGTTTGTCACTTATGCATAAAAAGGTAAACATGTTGTTACTGTTAGGGTGCACTTTGCTAAGATACAGATTTGGCATAATTTCTGCCTGGTTTCTTTTGGGCCAGATGGATGAGTGAGATAACTTCATTCAGTGATGCTGTTTCAGCACAAACTTAATTATAAATTCATAAGATATAAAATAAGTGTTAGTTTTTCATTCCACTCAGTGCTCTATCCCTCCCCCCAAATCATTAAAAGGGATGTATGCAAAGATTATCACTTTCCACTCAAGAGGTGCTCAATCATAGTTCATAGGATTCAATCAGTTCACAGCTTCATTACAAGAAGAGTATACACCATCAAGCAAAGACAGTATGTAAACTGAGGTAACCTGCAAATGTGCCCTGAATCTCTAAATGCTTTATGTATTGTTTAATACCATCATCAGCAACCAGTAGCCAAATTCAAGCTTTAAATAGGCCTTTCTCGCTTCCAAATGTTTTCACTTTTGTGTGTTCATGTGTTACTTGGATTACAACCATTTTTTCCTTTTGCACTTCTTACCTTAATTATTCACCCTTTAAACTAGGTTTTCATTTCTGAGGTGACTTGTATTAATTGTTTATCATTACACATTGCATTTATGTGACGTGTTGTACAAGCTGACATCACACACTTATAATTATGGACAAAATCAATATTAGTCCAATGGTTTGGGGGCCTGATCTAGCTGCCATGACTCCTCCTAAAGCAATCCCATGAAACTTAAATAACACTACCCACATGAATGAAGCAAGCAGGGTGCAGACCTCTAGAAAAAGTGATCAAATAGAAAACCAGTGTAGTAACTAATAAGGCTGGTTTTTACTTAGGATATGGATGCAGGACCGGCCCACAACATTTTGGCACCTGAGGCGGGGAGCTCAAATGAAGCCCCCATGTCCCCTTGCTTTGGGCCAAAACTTTGAAAGGTCTCAATTCTTCCTTCTTCCTGTACTACTCCTCTCATGGTACTGCTCTGCTACCTACCCTAATAAAGGAGAACTGATAACTTAAAATGCCTTGTTCAAAAATTTTAAGTAACACTTAACTTTCCAACGCCTGAACAGCAAATGTAATTTTTCTTGTCTGCATTGTAAACACTGGTATTTTTTCTGTTTGAATGTTCAAAGTGGTGCTTTCCGTGCCTTCTTGGTTGCAAAGATTTGAACTGATTCCTGAAGGTCCACAGTCTGGCAAAGCTCATGCTCTATTGAGATGGTTGCAAGGCCAACCAGCCTCTCCTGTGTCATTGTGGAGTGTAGATGTGTTTTTATTAACTTCAGCTTGGAGAAGCTGCGTTCTCCACTGGCAACTGTTTCAGGAAGTGTTAGAAGTATGCGCAGAGCAACAAAAACATTTGGAAAGAGGGTGGTCATCTTATTTGTGCACATATATTCCAGAACAGCCTTTGGAGTTGATCCTGCTGAAATGTATCTTGAAAGGGTTTTCAGTTCATCACCTAAATCACTCGCATCAATATCATGCATGTCATCATGTGTCAGCGCCGTCTCTAGTGCCCTGCATTGCTGGTGTAGGTCTTCTTCAGGTATAGTGAGACATTTTGGAATATCATACAGCATCCCAGATATACTGCTGTGTTCCTTGAGCTGTACGACACGTTCTTCAACTGACTGTATTGCACAATCTAGTACCTGGTTAAAGAATTCAACTTTGAATTGTTGTTTGGGGTCTCTTATGGGATTATCCTGTGCCTCGTAATCAAAATGTCTTCTTCGGTGACTCTTGTATTCTTGAATGGGTGGGGAAATAGCTTCAGTGTGAAGTTCCTCTGCCAACTTCAGAACATTTTGAAATCCCTCATCTGACCAGTAAGACTGTAGGTATGACTTTGCTTTGTCCAGTTGTTCCATTGCTCCAGATATATCAAGGTCAACACCTTGGAGTCTCTTGCTTACAACATTTATTTCAAACAGTATGTCATGCCACAACACTAAGCCACACAGAAATTTGAATTTATGTATGTTTCTGGTGATTCCATTTCCCTCTGCCACTGGTCTCACATGAACAGTTCCTGTCATAGTATTATCCTCCATAATGGCAACTATGGCATCATCTATCTTCCCAATTTGGTGTTTGACAGGCTTTATCGCCTCCACTCGACTTTCCCATCGTGGCACTCAGTGGTTTCAGTGTCAGAGAGGATGTTCCCAGATGTTGCTTCAAAATTTGCCATTGATGAGTTGATGCAGAGAAAAATACATAGATGCTTTGAATTACATTAAAAAAATTCAGCAGCCTCACTAGAAGCTGATGTTGCATCACTGACCACCAAGATCAATGAATGAGAACTGCATGGGACAAAAAAAACTTGAGGGTTTAACTTTCAGATCCGTGTCTGCACTCCTCTGTTCTTTCCTCTCATGTTGGCACCATTATCGTAGCCCTGACCCCTCATGTCAGCTATTGCAATTCCCATATCTTCCAGCTTTTTAAGAAGCACATTTGTCATACCAGCTCCTGTAGTATCATCAATGTCAATAAATTCTAGAAAATGCTCTCTGACAGTCACCACTGCAGGGACATTTTCACTTGGTTCTGTTGTTATTACAAAAAGCACCATTAAAGTCATTTGTTCCCTATGGCTGATGTCAGGTGTGCAGTCCAGAATAACAGAGTAATATCTTGCTGACTTCAGATCTGCCACAATCTTCTGTTTGACTTTTGTTGCCAGTAACTGTATGATCTCATTTTGAATGGTTTTTCCAAGGTAGTGGTGTGTGTACATTTCTTGCGTGGTGACTCTTTCTACATGCTCCTGGAGTACAGCATCAAACTCAGCCATCAGCTCCACAATTTTAAGGAAGTTTCCATTGTTTGGCACATGCAGCTGATCTGAAGTGCCACGCAGTGCTAGGTTTTGGGTAGCAAACATTCTCACAATGGCAATGAGCCTTTTCAGAACATTTTGCCAGTAAAGAGACTCTGATGCAACCTTCTCTTGATGCTGATCATCTATGGTGGCCTTTAACCCTAGTCTCATCTCAAGCTCTTTCCACCTATGGAATGCTCTCTGGTGATTTGCTGCCTTCTCATGACATGCCAGATTTTTCCAGTCCTTTGATCCTGTAGAACCCAATGTGGTTGGAACATTAGACTGGAAGAGTCTGTAACAAAAACAGTATGCAACATTTTGGGTTTCTGAGTACATAAGCCATGGCCTCTCCACTTTGTCACCTTTGGGGATTTCACGCCAGTAATGTGTTGGATGGAAACTTCTATTTTCATTGTCTTTGAGGAACATGAAGTTTTTCACTTGCTGTGGCCCATGCAGTACAAGGAAGTCCCTCAGGCTACTGCTCAAGTGGGTCCACAATCCTGGATCATCTAGACTTAAGGAACTAAACTCAGCAGCAGCTGTTTCTTGCCCCTCCACCACACTCTTCTTTGATCTACACTTTTCTTCAGGAATGTGCATGGTTACATCCATTTGAGAAGGAGATATGGATGCTGCAGTAACTGTCAGGTCACCTGCACGCTGACTAACTGGAAGATCAGGCATCTCCTCACCACTCACGTCCTCACTGGGGCCGGAAGGCTCACCATGAACATTTGTGTCTATTTCAGAGTAACAGCCATGTTAGTCTGTATTCGCAAAAAGAAAAGGAATACTTGTGGCACCTTAGAGACTAACCAATTTATTTGAGCATAAGCTTAAATTGGTTAGTCTCTAAGGTGCCACAAGTACTCCTTTTCTATTTATGTCTATGTATCTCAGGAGAGCTCCTTCCTGCTTATATAGAAAAGCTTCCTTTGCTTTCTTTCTTTTTCTGAATGCTGCCCCAGAGGGGCGTTTTCTTCTTTCACTCATGACTGCTGTTCTGTGCCAGCTATAGCGGCTCTCAACACTCAGTTGAAGGGAACAAATAAGCAGGCTGGTAGCAAGGCCTGAGTGAAGGCAGATATCAGTGTCTTAAGGGCTGAACTGGCTCCTACTACTTCAGTTGACTGCCTGTTCTCCTTAAGTGGGTTCAGGGAAGCTACAGGAAACAGGAAGCTCCCTGAGAAGCTGGTGTTAACCAGTCCAGGCTCCTGGGGGTGCTAGAGAGGTACATAAGAGGCTCCTTCTCCTCCTCTCTCTCCCTGCAGCTCCTGCTGCTTTCTGTTATTCCCTCTCACCTTTTCTCCTGCCTGCCTGATATGTCTCTTATGCCCTCCTTCCTCCAGCACAGCACTCCACTATCTCTGTGCATCTAGAGCAGACAGAATACGTACGCACCAGCAGCAGACACAATTTTCTACACTCTGCGTCCTAGGAGCGTGCCCCCCCCCCCCCGCCACACACCCACAGTCTGGCACTGAGGCGGCCGCCTCAGTTCATCTCATGGTAAGGCCAGCCCTGAAGAGTTAGCGCTAATTTACACTTGTGTACTAGAGAAAGAATTTGCCTCTTGGGAATACATCAATCACATCCTTACCTATATTTTGCTTTCTGATAACCGTACAGGAACTGTAGTTTACCACTGTTATTTAACTATCCAGAAGGAATTCAATTCAATGATTACATAACGATGAAATCAAGCATTCTACTTTGTTTGCTAACTCTCATCCTACTGACAAGTCTAGTGGTACATCAAGGCATGGAGTCAGTGAATGACATTCCTAGTTCTGCACCCAAGTCTAGTGGAAGTTGAAAACCCACCACAAAAACTGGATTTGGATATATAGTTTACAATGCCTATCAACCAGAAGACAGATATGAGATCTTATATTCTGTGAAAGGAGGTTTCGTTTTTAGTTTCAATGGATTTGTTCTTGAAAAGGGAATCTTAAGTTTTCAGTCTTATTACAAGCATATTTCTTGGTAGACCAGATAAGTAATTATCTGCTTCTGAAGAACGTAGTTCTGGTTTTGTTAAGAGGGTATCAGAGAAAAACTTGAGCCTGACTCTTCAGTATTTCTTGTACACCCACAACTCCCAATGACTTCAGTGGGAGCTTTGGGTGCACAAGGAATTCAAGATCAGTCACATAAATCTTCGACCAGGCTTCAGAAGGTAAACTGTGCTGATATTCCAAAGTCAGGGAGCAGGAATGTCAAAGGACTACACAAACACAAAATCAAAGCATCATAGTAGTACTATGTTCTTCATAATAATGAAACTACTCTCACCTGAACCATCTTAAGAACCAGAAGCCAGAGATAGATAACGGATATTAGACTACTTTGAGTAACAGGTCACTCTCAGCTACATTGTCAAAAATAACAGCTTCTCAGAGCTTTTGCACAAAGCTCTAATGAAGTGGTTTGTCTGCTATAGTAAATCATCAAATCCAATTAGGCATCAATGACTATAACTGCAAAATGTTCCTTTGCCTGATTTACTCCCTACTCTCATGCCCATGGAGAATATTATAAGCATGGAAAACCAATGTGGTATAGCAATAAAAAGAAAATCAAACACCCACCATGTACACCCCAACATGTGATGCTCCACAAACACAGAACTGAACAGCAGAGATATTTTAATGGCAGTTACACTAGAACCTCATTAATCTGCTTTTTTTTCCATCTGCACATGTTAATTCAGACACACAAAAATGACTGTTGAGTGGCTGCTTTAAGAAGTGAATGCTCTCTGATAGATACCACACACTATTACAACAATGATTTTCTATGTTAAATACAGGTGATGAATTTGGGGAGTTGGGATACCACCATGTGGTAATGGTCAGCAATTGCTAGCTTCCAGGACAACCACTGTGTTCTTAATTGATGGAGAGATCTAGTAACAGATTGCTGAAATGAAATTGCATATTACAAAGACTTTATGGTAATACATAATGAGTGGGGATATCTTTCTGTAACAATAAATAATTAAGATTAAATTGTCAAAAATATTAAAGTACAAGTTGTGTTTTTGTGATGCATTCAGTATATTTTTTTAAATTTTTCAGTTATTCAGGAACTTGCAATACTTATTAAATATAGAAACCTTGCAACTCTGCAGTGATGAAATGTGAACTACTAAGAGCTCCATGCAAAGCAAGAAGGTCACATGGTCTTAACCTGCAGCTGATATCTGACCCCATTATGTTATGACATCCTCTGGCATCATGGAGCCCTGAGTTAGGAAGCTGCAGCTGGCACCTTGTGTATCAAATAATGCTCAAGACTGACAGTCAAATTCAACACTTGATTAGCTCCACTGAAGTTAGTGGTTTTACCCTATAGATTAATTTGGACCTGAGTGATGAATCACTGAGCTCTGTTTCCTATGGACCTCTTATCCATAGTCATTAGGCTTAGGCATCCATAAGCATGATCAGTGACTCCTCTAATGTGCAATGTAGGGAAACGTCACTGAAGAGTTTAAAATAATAAAATGAAAGCTAAAATTTAAAGAGAAAAAAACAGACATTTTACAGGGTTTGCGGGGAGTTGTTTTTAAGGCTAAATAAAACTTGCTGGTTAACTAATTCAAGGACTAATTCCCATTATTATCTCAATTCTTATCTTCTGTTTCAACATTGTTACAATACCAACACCAATGTTTAAGTTAACCAAGATGAAACAAATAAAACAAATGACTAAATTACTTTAAAATACCACTGTTAAAATAAGGTATTTTGGGATCCAAAAAGATCAAAGTGGAATTGATCCCAAAATCCCAGGATTACAAAATCACGACATGATTGCCTTTCTTAAGTAAGAGTATGATTAGGCTCAGTTTCCAATTACTAAGAGGCAACTCAATTGATAAAGAAGATAGTATGCTTAGATTTTACACAGGTGACATTTAATACATTCACAGCTCATTGGATTAGTATGTTCTAATTTAAAAGTAGGGAATTATTGTAGTATAGCATATGTAGGAGAAGTTGAACAAAACTATTTAACAGGGCCTTGTTCATGAACACTTGTGTGGGAGCTTTGATTGAGGTAGACAAGTTAGAGCTAATCACATCTTGATAAATTAAACAACCAGATTATGATGTTAAATTAAGTCACTTTTGAGGTCCTGACATACTTAATTGTTACCACTAAAGTAAAGTAATCTATTCTGGAAATATCTGTTTCAGTGCGACCTGTGCTAGAGATTGTCCAGTTTAAATTACTTGATTTAAGTTGCGGTGTTTATCTCTTTATTTGAGTACCTGTTTTCCTTTGGGAAAGCTCATTCTCCACACAGAGGAGTTGTGAAAGTTATTCGCATTGGTGGGCAGTCCCAATGTACTCATCTGTGCAGTCCCAATGACTAGGCCAGATTCCAATGGTTCAGCATGCACTATGGCAGTATCCTCAAGAAAAGCTTTTCCCAAGGAAGCCATTCCGTGTACAAGAAGACCAGCTTTCCAAGAAGGAATAGTTGGAACTGGATGGACTGGGCTTTGTTTCATCTGATTTGATTATTCTCTCCTGATACAGAAACACTCTTCTGATAAACTGACATAAGACCGTGTGTTTCAGTTAATAGATTGTCATCTCAGTTGTGTGCAGGAATTATTTTTCTGACTGTCCCTTGAGGAAAGTGTCACCCCAAACTAGATACAGTCGTACAACCTGGATTCTGAAGGGAGTTACCAGATTAGTCAAAATTGTGGTAAATATTCTTGGACTGGCTGAAAAAAGAGAAATGAAAGGGATCTCCCAGTAACTGAACTCAAGGTATTTTCCATGTCCCAGTCTGATTGGGATTGGAGTCATGTCATGAAATATCCCAAAGACAGAGGTGTGAGGATTTTTGAGAGGCTCTCCAACCAAAATCTGAGGTATTTTGTGCACTTGAGTACTTTGAAATCCAGCACTGTTCCCAGATCACCCCATTTTTTAGTTCCGAAAGAAATGCTTGGATAAAGAAAGAAAGTAAATGGCTCTCATCTCACAAGAGATGCTGAGTGATAAGGTGGATTTCTGCACACTTCTGGGAATTCCTTGGTCTTAGAGGCCATAGGAACTGCCATAGTGGATTAGAGAGGAATTGCAAAGAAGCACCTCTGGATATCATTTCTAGCACTAATTTATCTGTACAAGTGGAATCCATTTTGTCAGGGACAACCGAATGGCTGTTCTGACTGGGAACCTGTCTGCCAAAATTCATTTGCCAGTCACTGTGAAATTCAGTTATTGAAGGGCCATGGAACTTAAATTTTAACTTCCCCTTCCCACCTCTTTTTCTAGGAGAACTGACAACCCTAGTCTCTTTCAGTAGCTAGGCTACCATGAAGAATGAAGTGAACTCTTGCATTTGTTTGCTCTGAATTTCTTTTAGGTTGGCACTTAATGTATTTTATGTAGTCAACAAACAGCCTTCACACAGGTCAGTATTAACTTTGGCTGTATTTGAACTGGTGACCTAGAAGCAAAAGGACATGTAGACTATTAAACAGCCTGCTAACCCATCCAATCCCCATATGCAAATATATCTTTTTAAAAAAGGGAATCAATTCATCGTATAGATTAAAAGCTGGTCCATTCAGGGGAGAAATGGGCATTAAGCCATTTTTGAGTTAAAGGCATAGTGAAAAATTGCCAAAAGTAGTCAACTTCTAGGGGAGTTTTGTATTAAATTTATCAAAAAGAAATATATAGATTTGTTTGTAACAAGTATCCAAAATATTCACTCCTAGGAGAAGAATGTTCTCCAGCTTTCAACTCAGACTTTTAAACCACCCTTCCCCCCAAGATTATAATCATACAACCTTATCGAAACAATGTCTGAGACCTTGGATAATGACAACATTCACATGCAAATATCCATTTTTTGTTTTGCAGTTGTCGTTGTCCTCTAAACCCATACAAACAAATTAGATAGACTAGATCCTCTTAGTAAGGGCCAAGTTCTTTTTTCATTTAGGTCCAGCTGCATAACTTGAATAAAGCACAAACATCTAATTGTTCAAGCACAGAAAGGACAGGAATGATCATGTATCTCCCTCTTCTTGATCTGGATAATCCACTTTACTCCCCTGTGCCTCAGTTTCTTGCCTCTGTAAAATGGGGGTAATATTTACTTCTCTCACAGGAATATTGTGAGGTTTTGTTGACATTTTTAAGGCATTTTGAGATCTATGTATGGAAGGTGCCATAGAAGCACAAATGATCAATGTTTTTATAAAGCAAATGTCTTGTAAAAAGTACACAAATTGTTATTCTGGCACCCTAAAATTCACTTAAACCACTTCTATATTATACAAATGTGGGATACACATTTCAAAAAGGGAAAGAAAATTTTTGTAATGGTTCCCAGTAACTGCAAGAAGCCAAGAGCACATTCTTCTCTTTCTAAAACAAGCAACTTTCATAACATCATGGCATTTTACATGCAACTCTGATTGATACAATGAATTGGTGCTACTATCTGCCCAAGACATCAAAAAGCAGTACTATAACTTTAAATAAAATGCTCACCAGTACTTCCAAGCCCTTGGAATGTTTTAGAAATTCTTTCATAGCAAAGGAATATATTAAAGAAGTTTTTATTTTTAACTATACAACACTAATAAATCATGTTTCGATACCAGAATGTTGTTACCTACTATGAAATATGCTAGCATATTCATTGTTTTATCATACATGCTGTACAACAGTGATGTTCACCAGGGATTGTCTTAATGACACAAATATCATCTCGGTTTGGCAAGCCCAACATGCAGAAGTATGTACATCAAATTTAATGTTAAAGGTAAAATGGAAAGATTCCAGACGATGAGTGGCTGGATTTAAACCTTGTAACATACCCATCATCCATTTCACAATGATTCTTCACTGTTTTGGCTAAGACCCCAGAATCAATAAGGGAAGATACATAATTTCATTTTCCTCTCCTCAAATTGTTGTGAGGCACCTCGTCTTCTAGCGATTTTCACATGCTGCTGCTGCCACCTAGGGTGACCAGATAGCAAGTGTAAAGAATCGGGACGGGGTCGGGGGGTAATAGGTGCCTATATAAGAAAAAGCCCCCAAAATTGGGACTGTCCCTATAAAATCGGGACATCTGGTCACCTTACTGCCACCACCACTCTGCTATGTGTTCTGACCTCCTGATGCCAGGCCAGCCTGTACTCTGCTACTCATCAACCCTATTGGTTTCTGCTGCTGTGCTCTCCTACATGTCTGTTACACCCACCCATTAAGGGAGAAACATAGGTTTCCTTATACCAAGGACCAAATGTGGGAAGCAATGTGAGACAAAAACCCAAAAAGCAGGTCCTCAAAATTCTCCATCCAGCTAACTTAGGCCAGGTCTGCACTACAAAATTTTTGCTACTACAGCTATGTCGGATAGGGGTGTGAAGAGGTATGATTTGTGCCACCACAGTTGTGTCAGCAAAAGTCCTTAGTATAGACACAGTTACAACAGTAAAACTGTGCTCTTGCCAGTGTAACTTATTGTGTTCACTGGGTCTGGAACAAGTTATACTGGCAAAAGCACAGTTTTGCTAGTAAAAGCTGTGACCATAGCAGGAGTGCTTTGCAGGCATAGCATACCAGCAAAGCCTTTCAAGTGTAGATCAGGCCTTGCAGTGACCAGGCCTTAGAATTCATTCCTTTAGTGCAATAAACATTTTCTGTAGCCCCACTGGAAGGGGTCCTGCAGCCCTGCCTTACCCCACTGCAGCGGTGTTCCTAACTGGAAGGTCCTATTGAGCCAGAGATTAGCCTGGGAAGTTCATTCACCACATGGGTTTTCACAGTCCCAACCGTGATAACATTCTACAGGGTTCAGGACAGAGCTGGGTGACATAAACTGACCATGAAGCCCATAAATGAATATTTCTGTATTTGTTTATACACAGTAACAAAAATTAAGATAGGCAAAGAACTCTACACCACAAAAGATGTAGAATGTGTCATACAGTAAGCAGATTCCCCACCAGACACCTCTTACTACTAAGGGGAAAGGATAGTGGTCAGTGTGGGCCCTAAAGAAAGGCAGCAGCAGCCAACATGTGCTTCACAGAACCCTCTATTGCCTCTCCAGGACCTCTTCCTCCACTTTTAGGATTGGGACCCAAGAAAGGGTATGAGGTAATACACAAAATATAGTATCTGAAATATAGTCCCTCCTCTATTCAGAGGGAACTGCAACCCTTAAGTCAAGCTATATGTATAGTTTCTGAACACTTCTCCCCTTATAGGTTAATTGAAAAGCTTTAACTACAGAAACAGAATGGACTTACTGTGAAGTTTGTAGAAGCTCCTAGGTCAAGGACAACGGGCAAGCCTTGACTGTTCCAGTCACACAGCATTGGCTCAACCACTCCCAGTATGGGACTTGGGACTGAGGCCACTAGGGACTCACTCCAGTCAAAAGGGATGTTAGCATCCCAGCAACAGACACCATCTCTCCTCAACTTCACCCATCAGCTGAGGGTGGGGTGGCATTTTGTTATTTTTATTTAATTTGTGTGTATTTAGTGTTCACCGCTGTGGAATTGGTTGGGTCCTCATTTATTTAATGTCCCTGACTCTTTTGCCTGTTCTCTTTACCATCTTCTAATTTGTCCCTATCCTTTCCAGGAATAAAGTGTTGTTTATCCTTATCTTGTTTGTTCCTGACTCCCTATTCTAATTATAATGTCCTAATGTCCTAAAAGTCATAGGTGTAATTAATTTGTGCACATAGGGTGTAATCCATGAAGCAGTTTATGCACCTAAACTACAGAATCAATCCCTCTCTCTCTTTCCCAAGACTATTTAAGTATTTATCCTCAGTCATTGCGGGAGAGAGAGATTCTGTCGTCAATGGTTAGGGCACCTGCTTGGAGTCCCCCTTCTCCAGTCACAGCGGAATAACTTCAGCAGGAGAAATTGAGGGAACAACTCCCCATCAGAATATCCCACAGGTCAGGGGTTAGAGCACTCTCCTGGGAGGTGGGCCCCCTCTTCAAATCCTTTCTCCCCCTCGAGCAGAAAGAAGGAATTGAACCTGGTTCTCCCACATCCCAGGCAAATACTCCAACCATCTAGTTAAAAGTGATGGGCGGGGGGGGGAGGGGGGAAGGGTAGTGGCACCACCTCCCCCAGCCATATTGTGTGTACTGAGGCAGCCACCTAATCCATTCCCCCAAGAAGTGATTTAGGCACCTAAGCCACCTGATCCCAGGTGAGAGGTTCCCAGTTGTGGATCACAAGCAGTGATAGGTGCCTCCCTACAGCCTTGGCTTAGGTGCCTAGCTCCACAAGAGGACAGGGCTTAGGACACACCCCCGCCCCCATCAGCATCTTCCATTGGCTATTTTAGGTAGCTCCATGCCTAGTATACTGGCTTAATCCACTTCAATGAACCCTTACCTCAGATCCTTGAGTCAGAGCAACTAAACTTGTGGTCAGAAAGACTAGGTCTCTAAAGCCCAGATCTGTGGCCTGTAGGCTTCTCATCTCTTCTCCTTTTCCTGTTTGGATAGCCAAGTCCGAAGGACAGATGCAGGGTGCCACTTAATTGCACTGGTTTGGCTGTGAGCTCCAGATTACCACTTAAAGGGGTAGTATACCCCACCACAAACAAATTCTGCATGAGCTTCTATGCCTTGAGTAGTGTACACAAGCTAGAAGAGGAGTAGAAACAACTCCATATATCCAACAAGCAGAAGAAATTAATGAGGTGAAGAAAAGGAGAAACAAATGTGGACAGAAGAACTTAATTGTTTATTTCATTATTTTATTATAGGAGGCACAGATAGCATTGCCCGTTAAAGTTGCCCAACACTTTACAATATGGGGCATTAATTAAATATTCGGAAATAAATTACAGCTGTAGGGATCCAAAGTCCACTCAAGTCAATAAATACGATCTGCTGAATGACTTTAAAGCCCTGATACTGCAAATGCTTACACATGTGAGCAGTTCTATTATGCTTAATAAAACTACTCGTAAGTTTTTGCAGGATTGAGCGTAACTGTTAGAGCTGGTAGAAGTAATTACTGCACCTCCAGATAACTAACACTAGGAGCTATGATACTAAGTTTTTAAATGCTATAACTTTGGGGTCTTTATTTTTGTGTGCAGGGTATGGGGTATTTGTTTTTCATAGGCAATGAAAGGGCATAATCCTCAAATATTAGTCAACCCAAAAATGTCAAACTGTAAATTTCAACCATGAATTACATATGAAAGGAAATGTAAAAAGGTACACCTTTTCTTACCTTTCTGCAACTCAAAAACAGCACAAAGATTTTTCCTAACATTTAAAAAATTCCCTCCAGACTGAAACCAAGCAAAGACAGTTTTACCTGGAAAGGAGATTTTTTTCTCTCCAGAAATAAATGCATATGTAAAAATAGGGACTTGTAATCAAAATCCTTATGTAACCTTACTTATACTGTAGGTTTTGCTTTCAGGATCATAAGCCTGTGGAAATACTTCACCTACTGTGGAAATGCAGACATTTCTGGGGTGAAACATGACTCCAATTAATAACACATAGCATAGCAATGAAACTCCAAAAACAATTTGATATGAGAGAATTAAGTAATGGGTGGTCTCTTTCAGGTAAATTCAGCCTTCTCCTCAAAGGCTGTGAAGCTTCCCTTGGAGGGAGAGGCAGGAGTGAGCAAGGAAAGAGACCTGTTATGTGGATCTTCCGATGATATATATCTATATTAGGGCTGTCAAGCGATTACAAAAATTAATTGTGATTAATTGCATGATTAAAAATATTAATCGCAATTAAATTCAATTTTTATATATTAATTTCAATTACCACACAGAATACAAAAGTGTACAGTGCTCACCTTATATTTATTTTTATTACAAATATTTGCACTGTAAAAAACAAAAAATTGTATTTTTCGATTCACCTCATACAAGTACTATAGTGCAGTCTCTTTATCATGAAAGTTGAACTTACAAATGTAGAATTATGTACAAAAAAAACTTCATTCAAAAATAAAACTATATAAAACTTTACGGCCTACAAGTCCACTCAGTCCTACTTCTTGGTCAGCCAATCGCTCAGACAAACAAGGTTGGTTACAATTTGTAGGCGATAATGCTGCCTGCTTCTCGTTTACAATGTTACCTGAAAGTGAGAACAGGCATTCAAATGGCACTGTTGTAGCTGGCATTGCAAGATATTTACGTGCCAGATGTGCTAAAGACTCATATGTCCCTTCATTCTTCAACCACCATTCCAGAGGACATGCTGCCATGCTGATGATTGGTTCTGCTTGATAACGATCCAAAGCAGTGCAGATTGATGCATGTTTATTTTCATCATCTGAGTCTGATGCCACTAGCAGAAGGTTGATTTTCTGTTTTGGTGGTTTAGGTTCTGTAGTTTCTGCATCAGCGTGTTGCTCTTTTAAGACTTCTAAAAGCATGCTCTACACCTCGTCCCTCTCAGATTTTGGATGGCACTTCAGATCCTTAAACCTTGGGTCGAGTGTTGTAGCTATTTTTAGAAATCTCACTTCGGTACCTTTGCGTTTTGTCAAAACTGCTGTGAAAGTGTTCTTAAAACGAACACGTGCTGGATCATCATCCAAGACTGCTATAACATGAAATATATGGCATAATGTGGGTAAAACAGAGCAGGAGACGTACAATTCTCCCCCCAAGGAGGACAGTCACAAATTTAATTGACCATCATCAGCATGGAAGCATGTCCTCTAGAATAGTGGCCGAAGCATGGAAGGGGCATAAGAATGTTTAGCATATCTGGCCTGTAAATACCTTGCAACGCCAGCTAGAAAAGTGCCATGCGAACGCCTGTTCTCACTTTCAGTTGACATTGGAAATAAGAAGCAAGCAGCAGTATCTCCCGTCAATGTAAACAAACTTGTTTGTCTTAGTGATTGGCAGAAGAAGAAGTAGGCCTGAGTGGACTTGTAGGCTTTAAAGTTTTACACTGTTTTGTTTTGAGTGCAGTTATGTAACCAAAAAAATCTGCATTTTTAAGTTACACTTTCACAATAAAGAGATTGCACTTCAGTACTTGTTTGAGGTGAATTGAAAAATACTATTTCTTTTGTTTATCATTTTTACGGTGCATATATTTGTAAACAAAAATAATAATATAAAGTGAGCACTGTTAACTTTGTATTCTGTGGTGTAATTGAAATCAATATTGAAAATGTAGAAAAATATCCAAAAATATTTAACAAATTCCAATTGGTATTCTATTGTTATAAGTGTGATTAATTTTTTTAATTGCAATTAATTTTTTGAGTTAATCGCATGAGTTAACTGCAATTAATTGACAGGCCTACTCGAAATACCTATATCTATATCTATCTATACATACACACGCACATATACCCTTCTTTAGAGGACCTGCACAATGACCCACAGAGGCCACTACAATATTTGGGCAGGATTTGTCTCCACATCTTCACTCAATCCACAGCCTGGGGAGAAGGAAAAGGTTTCCCCTCTCTGTACATCTTCCCAGTGGAATTTGCCTTGTGGTTAGCACCTCAGTCAGAATAGTACCATTTTCATTACTTGGCACTATATAGGTGTCAGAATGTGGTGGTGTAAATTCAAGGGCATATTTATGTCTCTACCCCAGCTCCTGCTTTTGTACTTGTTTCTTCTCATCCTCTCTTGCTTCAGACCTCAATGCTGTGAAGGCCAAGACTATAACAGGGTTAAAAAAAGAGCTAGATAAATTCATGGAGGATAGATCCATCAATGGCTATTAGCCAGGATGTGCAGGGGTGGTGTCCCTAGCCTCTATTTGCCAGAAGCTGTGAATGGGTGACAGGGAATGGAGCACTTGATGATTACCTGTTCTGTTCATTCCCTCTGGGGCACCTGGCATTGGCCACTGCCGGAAGACAGGATACTGGGCTAAGATGGAGCTTTGGTCTGACTCAGTATGGCCGTTCTTATGTTCTCTCCTGCTTTACCCCCATTACTTCAGCTCCCCCCTACCATACTGTGACATTGGAACCTGCCTGCAGGGGATGCAGTACCTTTATGGTTTTCCCACACGTCTTCCACCTCTAAGTCCTTGCCCACTGCCCCACCCCTGAATCCATCTTCCATTTGAATCCCTCTTCTTTCATTTCCTTTTAACCATCAACTCCTTTCTACATTTCCTCAGCTTGATCACACATCTTAATTTCCGTTGCTGCTTGACACTGAGAGCTGTCAGCATTTCTACAGGAAGTGGTATGGGAGAACCCCAAAGTAAGAGGATTCACACAATCTCTAAAAGTTTTTGAAAGTTCTTGTGAGTAGCAAAACATTTTAAAAGGTTTTGCTACATTCCTCCCTCCATCCCTCCCAAAAGAACAAAATCTTAGTTTTACAAGGATCTGGATTCTGAAAATCACAAGAGGTTCTAAACGCTATTAGATGATGAGGGTACATCTTCACTGCGAAGAAAATCCCACGGCACAAAGTCTGACAGCCTGGGTCAATTCACTTGGCCTTGTGGGGCTCGGACTGTGGGGCTAAAAGAAATGGTTACTTGCTGTAACTGTGGTTCTTCAAGATGTGATGGAGACGTGTATCCACTTAGGTGTGTGTGCACCTAGCATGCCAGAGAATTTTGCCTAGTAGTACCCATAGAGGAGTGGTGCTCATGCCTCATGGCCCTAGCCCCTCCCCTGGCTATAGGAAGTGGCGCCTCATATATCCCCCAGCCCTCAGGTCCTTCACACCGAACGCTAAGAGATGAAACTGCAATGTAGAAAGGATGAAGGGTGGCTGGTGGAATACATGTCTTTTTCACATCTCGAAGAACCACAGTACAATGAGTAACTGTTTCTTCTCTGAGTAGATGCAGCTGTGTATTCAACTTAGGTGACTCACAAGCAGTGTGGCTTAGGAAAGAATACAGGTAAGTATACCATCTGGTTCAAATGAAACTGAGAAACCACTTTAGACAAAAATGTGGGGTGTGGTAATAAAGTCACCTTGTTTTTGGAGAATTGTGTATAAGGAGGCCCTGCCATCAGAGCCTGCAACTCACACTCTCCTTGTGGACGTTATCACTACCAGAAACGCAGTTTTCTGACACAAGAGTAGAAAGGTGCTCAAACGGAGATCCCATCAGTGCTGCTAGGACCATGCTAAGGTTCCACAGAGGAACTGGCTCTCAGACCAGAGGATGTAGACAAAGAAACCCTTTTAAGAATCTTGCTACCGTGGGTTTGGAGAAGACTGACCTTCTCTGAATAGGGAGATGAAATGCCGATATCGCTGCCAGATGTACTTTCAGTGAACTAAGAACAACTCCCAACAACTAAGGTTGCAGCAGGTATTCCAAGATGTCCTGGATGGAAGCCAGCATTGGCTGAATTCCACAAGCCAGTGACCACATGGGTTGCTTTAGAGACCTTGAAGTAGTGCAGAGTCTCATCTGTTTTATCCTGAAACGGCACCTGGCCATCACAGGGCAGATCCTCAATGGACTACTGGATATCAGGAGCAATGCCTGAATTCTGCAGCCAGGAGGACCTCCTCATGGTCACTGTGGAGGCCATCACTCTGGCTGAAGTATCCAAGATATCCAGCGGGGACTGTAAAGAAGTTTTAGCCACCAAGCAGCAAATGTCTGAAATTCCTCTCTCGAGGTAACAGCAGCTAGTCTGTGAATTTAGACATAGACGTCCAGTTGACAAAGTCATACTTGGACAGCAGTGTCTGCTCATTAGTAATTTGTTTTTGCTAGGAAGAAGAAGTGTAAATCTTCCTACCCATCAGGTACATTCACTTAGAGTCCTTCGCCTTGGGACTGGACTTACACCTGCCCTGTAGGGCTCTATCATTCACCACAGTTACTGCCAAGGAATTTGAAGACAGATGGGAACAAAACCCCTCAAATCCCTGCATGGGAACAAAGCAGCACTTTTCTATGCGCTTAGCTGCAGGTGCTATCAAAGGCGGTATGCTCCAGAGGACCTTAGCAGGCTCAAAGTGTGCATCATTAATAGGGAGGGCGACTCTCACAGGGGCTGATGGTTAAGAGTATCCACTAACCTGTGTGTGTTCTCCTGCAGAAACTCTGCTTGAATACCCAGCGAAGCAGCCAGGCACCACAACAGGTCCTGGTATGGCTTGAAATCCTCCGATACCAAAGGAAAGGAAGAGCCCGACACTGCGGAATCATCTGGGGACAAGGATGAGGCAGTTAACTGTGCCAGAGCCAGATGCTGCTTGAGGCCCCTGGGGGCCAGAACCGGAGTCAACTCTATAGGTCTCTGACCTGTCTGGATGGTGCTGGGAAGAGGTTGGTGGGACCTGCTTCATCCCACATACCTGCATTCAACCCGTGCTGACTCATGCTCCTTTTGGAAAAGGAAGACAAGTCCCCATGGGACCTGGAGCAGTCTCGGTTAGTTTTACATGACCTTTTCCTAGGCACACTCAACAGGAAATTACTCCTCTGTGGAGAGGCAACACAGCAGGCTAGCCCCGGGGTTGGGGGAGGCCCTCCAAGTTGCTGCTTGGCTTGTACTGAGTGTGCTCAATAACATCTGCTGAAGCCACTGCCTTCCTCTGCCCCCCATTATTGGCAGGTACGGGGTGTCTTTGCCTCCGTCTCTTCAAAGAGGCACCAGCTCCAGCACGTGAAGCGGCAGCACGCTTAGAACCAGAGGATGATCTGCCATCTGACGAGGGCCTCAGTGCTGAAGCAGGCAGCATGGCCTGTTCAAGCAGGTGCTGTTTCAGATGAAGACCCCTCACCACCTGAGTCCATTCCATGAATGATCTGCACCTCAAACACTGCTCCATGATGGCGGCTTCACCTAGAGCAGCAAGCACAGCACATGGGGATCGTTATTGGTGATTCCCCCCGTCCACGACAGACAATGTTTAAACCCTGGTGAGGGAACACAAGCTGCAACTAACACTAAATCCTACTAACTCTGTACTAGTGGTACTAATAAACTATACACAACTCAAAAAAAGTCACTGAATAAAGGATTATGAGGTGGAAAACTACACAGAGCTGCAACTCCAGTCATGGGAGGTAAGAAGGAACTGAGGGAGGTCAGGGTCGAGCTGCTTCATTAGCCAAGGGAGGGGCTACAGCCATGAGGTGGGAGCACCGCCCCTCCATGGGTACTGCTAGGCAAAATTCTGCAATTCCAGAGCATGCACACATGTACTTGAAGAAGATATAGCAATGTATACATTCTCAGAGGCTGGAGCTCACACTCTGAGATCCTTCCCCAGTCACTGGCTTTCAGAACCTGGGCTCCAGCCCAAGACCAAATATTTACACTGCTATTTTTAGCTCTACAGTCTGCTCCATGAGCCCGATGCAACTGACCTGGGCTCTGAGATGTGGTGCCATGGGTTTTTACTTTGTAGTGTAGACATACCCTGGTTCTTCCACCTCTAGGGTAACACCCTCAATAGAAATTGGAAAGTCCAAGTGTCTTACATATATCAATTAAAAATTGAGAATTAAGTCCTGCTTTTCTCAGTGGTTAACTGCATTAGTCTTTATCTTCTAGAAACGAGCCAGGGTCCAACAGTGCTTCCAGTGAACAGATATTCCATTGCTTTCCATGTGAGCAGGCTTGGTCCTTCAGACTACAAGCAAATGGCACATTTTATTGTTCAGAAATTAAACTGACTTTGAAATATTAACACATCTTGGTCTCCATTTATTTATTATTTTATGTGGTTTATCAGAACAAAAACTCTGGGTCAGGCATTTCCTGACCCGTAATGACTAGCGAGATTAAGGACCGCCCCATTCACTACTTTGCCTCAGTTCTGTAAATCCTCCAGCCAGTCATTAACAGACAGGACGTGCCTTCTCCATCAGGCACTGCTTACATTCTACAGTATTCTACAACAATGGTCAAACGCACACGGTGAAGGCCTTATTAACATGCAATGCAAGTTTGGGATCCCACTTTTGAGAGGGGCCTGTGTAGACACGCAGCTTGCAGGCCAGCTCACTCTTTGACAGTTTTACAGTGGAACAAGAGAGGGAGGCGAGTGGGCAACTCACAGATGAAGTCCTGCTCCAAGCACTGTAAAGCTCCGCTTTTGCCTGAGACGTCACAAATCCTAAAACTAGGCCGGGGGTGGGGGAAAAGTTTACAGACTAGTGTTGGTACAATGCATGGAGGAACAGAATACTGTACACTTCTGCTGACTGTAACTCCATTATGTGGCAGTGCCCTGGAGCACGGCAGAGGGCTTTAACAGATGCCTGCTAGATGCAGACATGTATGTACACACAGAGATGCAGATATTGTACATGCACAATCACCATGGTTACATACCCATGAATGTGCACACCCCCAAAACCACAGCTACTGTACACAAACCGACACCTGCCCTGTACATACCATGTGCTCTGTGCTGTGAGCCTGTGTGTGGAAAGTATGTTTTGTGTATGTGTATCATGCCTATGTCCAGTGTGTATGTGCATACGTACAGCGTATGGAGGAGACTGCACACTTACACACACACACAGTCACTTGTACAGCCACACTCGCTGTGCACCTACGTGCGCACGCTTGTTCCCAGTCCCGCTGGGCAGGCACCGGCGGCCTCTCTCCCTCTCCCTCTCCTGGGCGGGCTGCAGCAGCTAGAGGTGCTGCTGTGCCCGGCGGACGGCGTTAGGAGGAGCAGCGAGATGCCGCCCTCTCCCCTCCTCTCCTGAAATGAGGCCGGGTGTGTGTCAAAACCCACGTGTTTGGCGAGGCAGACGCCGAGAGAGGAGACGTAGCTGGGCCGGGGCGCAGCGTCTCCCGCCTCAGCCCGCTTTCTGCACCACCGAGGCGGCCGCCAAGGAGCCCCAGCCGCCCTCCTGCGTCCCTCTCCTCCCACAGCCTGGGGAAGGAGACGGCGGCGGCGGCGAGACAGCCCGGCTCATCCTGCCCCCATGCCGGTGGTTGGTTTGTTTTTGTTCCCACCCCCGCTCCCATCCCCCTGCTGCCGGCTAGGCTAAGCCAGGGTACCTACCTCATTTTTGTGTGGGTGCCCTAGCTCCCATAATGGAAAACCCGCCCGCAGAAATTTCGGGTGGTGGTGGTGGTGGTGTCCCTCCTCTTTTCCCCCCCGGCAGCAGCGGCGGCGGCAGCAGCAGCAGGTCGTTGTTGTGTGGGAGGAGGGCAGCAGGGATGGACTTGATCTTTTGGATTTCTTGCTAAGACAGCGACGCACCGCGCAGAGCGAGCGGCGGAGGAGGAGAGAAGAGACCGCTTTGCTGCTGCTGCTCGCCCTACGTGCAGCGCCTCCCCCAGCCAAGCCAGAAGCTTGATTTTTAGGGGGCCTTTCTTTTCTCTCTCCTTTTCCTTCTTTCCCCATTCCTCCCCCCTTGCAGTGTCCCTGCTACGGCAGATGTGTTTGGGGTCCTCGCGCAGCTGGGACTATGGTGAAATTTCCAGCGCTCGCCAACTACTGGCCCCTGATCCGATTCTTGGTCCCTTTGGGCATCACCAATATAGCCATCGACTTCGGGGAGCAGGTAACTCGCCGGACGCCTTTTACCTTTTCTAGACATAGCCAAATGCAGCCATCCATCGCTGGGGCTAAGGGATAAATTACTGTGCAAGCTGCTGCTTTGCAAATGTGCCTTGTTAGGATCCCTATTGCTGACTGTTGACAAAACACCCTCTGTATTTATTAGTCTCTTCCCTGGGAGCCTAGGGTCACTGATGGCAATGTACAGATAGGCTGTATTTGATTGGCAAATGTGGACTTTTCTCTGCCAGAACATCCATAGGAGACTAAAATAGGCTGCACTGTGATCTATAGGTATCCCGAGAGGAATTTGCAGATAGCCGTTTGCAGAAAACAAACAACATTGCAGCTGCTTTGCCCAGTGCATCACAAAATTTTGCCTGAGTGCAGAATATCGATTGTCTCATTTATTTGGGGGTGTGGACTCTCTCTGTTTCTTTTTCATCTCATGGTTGCTTTTGGGTTTGAAGCCTCCCTGCTGTGGTTGTGTTTTGGAAAGATCTGTTTACTGCTTGTTTATTATTCATCAGACTTTTTTCTGCTTTCCACCATTAATGTTAAAACATGATCTGTTTTGAACTCTAGTTTGATGCATGTAGAAGGACATCTTTTTAGTGCACTCAAGGATTATGTAATTTGGGATTACATAAAGCATTTGTCTATATTTTAATTTAAAACTACTTTTCCAAAAACCCCACTGTACAGTATTTTTGCTTAATTTGTGGGAGAAAAGGGACTTTTAAAAATCCCCTATTGCAAAACATGTAGCAGGTTGGGCTGATGATTGAGAATATTTAAACAGACATTGATCATGGTTATAGAAATATACTAGAGAGATACTGCTAATTCCTGCTTGTTTGGGGCTTTGCTGGGGTGCAGTTATAACTATTGATTTTGTGGTGGTGTGAAGGGGCCTAATTCCCTCCCCCTCATACAGCCTGCTTTATCTTGTTCTTTTACCTCTCTCCATGTGGCGTCATTGAAAAGCTGGTGCTACTGCAACCTCTTAAGCACCCAGTGAACCATTTGTAAGCAGTAGTCCCTGCCACCTTATCAGTGAAGCACTGTGTTTAGGAAACTCTTACAAGATGCTGTGTAATGATATTGACAAAGGATGGATTAAATCAGTGGGGGAAAAAACAAACAAAAAATAGGGTAGCATTCTCTGCGTTAGTATAGACCGCAAGAGAGAATCTCTGAAATGTGAAGTGCTAAGCATTAATTGATAACAGTTTACTGAGCTGACTTTCTAACTCTATTTACCTTGAATACTCTTTGTACTGCTTTCTTTGTCATTTTTAATTCACAAATTCAGATGCCATGGTATGAGAACCTGAGAAGAGTAGCATAGAGAGCACTAGAATCTATTGCTAACGAACTTTGAAATGAATTAAGTCAATTGTGAACAAGTGTGCCCACTTCATCCTAATTAAAGTTCCTCAGTATTGTTGATTTAAAGCTCTTCTTTGCCTTGGACACCATCTAAAATAAGGCTCACTGTATTTCCTCATTTTTTATCACAGCCTATTTACTTGGCACAGTTTGCTGTGCCAGAAACATAACCACAAGTGTGCGGAAGCCCCATGCAACAAGTGCACTAGCTGAATGCCCCCTAACAACTTCCATCCTTGTGATAAGTTACTATTCTGTCAACAGACAATCTGGTTCCTTTTAGGCAATTCTTATACATAAAATCAGCATATGCACCTACTCCTGCATTCCTTACTCAGGCAAAGATATATTATATTCAATATATTAGTGAATTTGCCTGTGTAAAAAGTGCAAGATTGGGCACAATTCTATTACAGTGGAAAATAGATATAAGAATTAACTATTTGCCAAGCGGCAAAGAGTCCTGTAGCACCTTACATCCATCGGACGTATTGATTGGAGCATAAGCTTTCGTAGGTGAATACCCACTTCACCCATGAAAGCTTATGCTCCAATACGTCTGTTAGTCTATAAGGTGCCACAGGACTCTTTGCTGCTTTTACAGATACAGACTAACATGGCTACCCCTCTGATATTTGCCAAGATATTTCATTCTTACTCTTGTTTGTTTTTCTTCTACTTTTAAAAAAAAACTTTATTCTAAATATAAGCAATAAAAGATATTCAAAATATTTTGATATATACAATTTGTTCTTGTCTCACACAAGGGCAACTTACTCTACCAATCAGTTTTTCCATAAATCCCACTCTCTGCCTCCTGACATAAAAGAGAAAACCGGATAGAAGAAAATGAAGAAAAATGTGATTCAGAGGTACAAATACACAATTTGGCTTATACAAGTAGGGCGTGATTCATAGTCCATGCCAATCAGAAGAAAGCCTTGCATTGATTTCAGCGCTCTTTAGATCAGATCAGAACTTTCAACATTAACAAGTAAATCACAGAAGAGCTCCTTGAATGTTGAGTGTTCAGTACACTCTTGCCACCAACATCCCAAACCCCACTTACGCTGGGAAAATGAGTATTTGGAAAATGCACGTTAAAAATTATTTATGCAGCTTTTTTAAATGGTGCTGAAAATGGTGGTCTCACTGCCGTGGACAGGGTCGATCAAGTTCAACTCCCTTTGCAGCTAGATACCTGGTAGAATGTGCTTTTGGACACCATCACAGCATGGGATGCCCTTCCAGGGAGTTGGGCTAATCAGCTGCTTCCCAGCTGGTGGGACAGAAGGCCAACAAGCTGCTCACTTAAAGGGGGATTGCTGCAGGGAGCAGAGAGGTTCCTGCAGGAGAGTGTGAATCAGGAAAAGGATGAGGAAAGGGTGGAAGACTTGGCTGGGGATACCTCCTGAGTGATGTCTTCAGTGATGATTAACTGCATTTTAACAATAAGTGCATCCCTGATGAAAAAGGAATGAAATACTGACACTTGTGGGAGCTTCATTAATATACTGGCTGGTGAGTTGGTTTATCCCCTCACATGAGAGTGGGGAAACCGAGGCAAAAATGATGATTTTATTCTTTTGTTAGTAATTCTTATGCCCGAGCTTGTCCTATTTTTGATATGTCGTGTCTGCATTTTTGCCCCAATGGATGCTACGTGATTATCAGGCTAGTATTGTTGAGCAAAAATAGGCTTTCCAGAAGATAAAGATTTGATGAGCCAGTCGTCTGATCACTCCCTGCTGTGGTAATAATTTTAATAATAGGGCAAAATAAGAATAATTGCATACATAATAAAGGGTGTGCCAAGGGACAGCTCAGAAAAAGCTACAGTGCTTCCCCTTCTGCACTTATGCTTAAGAGAAGACTGCTAATATAAATCAGTCAAATTAGCATGAAGGGAAGTTATTCCCTATGGCTAATAATCTCTAAAAGAGGCACAGAAGAATTTGTAGGTCAGATATAAGATTACTGTATAAAAATTAGCCTAGTAATATACATTGGCTGAACAGATTGAGCAGTCATTGAAAGAATACTGTAGATCATAAGACTTTTGATACAGCTTCTCTATCTGTTGTTTCCATGAGTAGAAATATTATTTGGGAACACAGCTTTCAAAGCAGAGCCCTTTCAATAAAATGTAATGCCAGTTTTGTGAAATGTGAGGCAAGTGACTAGTTCTAAACTCTCTTTTTTGCTTAACAGAATTTTGTGGGATTTGAGATATTTTTATCATGTGGCTAAGTACAGGGAGGATTATACAGCTAAGAAGCTGCCACATCTTTTGTTTGTCCTCTGCTGTCACTAGATAATTATTTGGCAGGTGATTTAGGAGGGGACTAAAGAACTTTGTGAGAATTGTACATTGTGGAAAATTAACAATAAGGGGTATTAAGTATTTTCATAAGACTCAATGATTATGGGTGTACTATATGAACAGTATATTTTTAATTATAATTCTGTATTGTGTTTAGGATGTAAAAACATGTTACAGTAATATCAGAAGAGGAGTACTTGTGGCACCTTAGAGACTAACCAATTTATTTGAGCATGAGCTTTCGTGAGCTACAGCTCACTTCATCAGAGAGAACTAATCAACTCACCCCTTATAGTCTGTTCCAGAACCCATTAACCCCTATGAAGATATTTTCATTGACCTTAAGGACCTCATCCAGCATTCTTTAGATTTCAATCACAGTCTTGTCCCAAAAAGCAATCAGCTAATCTCATCTCAGTTTTGCCTACATCTGAGAAAAGTTTACATCTGAATTTTGTTTATACTAAACTGTAATATTGCAGTATGAATACAGAATGACTGAGAAGTGGAGAGAGGGGGAAATCACAATAATAGCTCTAACCCCTTTATTCCTATTTGCTCTGTTTTTATGCTGATTTAAATGTACTTAAAGAAAGCATAACATAAATGTTTCATTATGTTGAATAAGGTTTTGGGGGGCTTTTAAGAATGGATCCCAACAAATTTTGAACTCCCTCATTTTCTGCATCATGTATTATACCACTACATTTTGATGTAATAACACCATTATTATCACTTTTCATCCAGGGAGCTTCAAAGCACATCACATAGATAAGCATCATTATACTCATTTTACAAATGGAAGTGTTGCTAACTCATGATTTTTATCATGAGTATCACGATATTTGGTGTTTTATTTAAGGGCCCGGGTACTGGAGATCAGTGATTACCTGAAAATACCAGCGTCTGTTTGCTTTTTAAGTTTGTATTTCTTGTGGTTGCAGGAAAAAACCTTCAAAGGACACAAAAAACAGAAGGCAATCTCCCCCCCCCCCCAAAAAAAAAAAAAAAAAAAAAAGTATCATGATTTGTAAGCCACTTTTTTGGGACCTGACTGATTTCTTTGAAGATTTCAGGGTTGGCAATACTGGGGAAAATGAAGTACAGATGGGGTAATGTATTTGCTCAGGAATGCTCAGTAAGCCATTGGCAGAGCTAGGAATAGAATGTGGGTCTGACTTGTTGGTCAGCACTTTGCGCACTAAACCGCTTCTGAGGCGGCATTGATTATAGCAGTATTTTGGAAGAGTGTTCCCTGGTTGCCAACACCAGTTATCAATGTTGGGATTCCCTACTGTTGTCACGTTAGCACTGGTGTTAACTAACTTTGAGTCATAGAGTGCAAGGCTGGAAAGGACCATTAGATCATCTTGTAGTCTGACCTGCTGTGTATCACAGGCCTCCAATATCGCTCAGCGCCTGCACATTAAAGCCAACAACCAAAAGGAGACTAGACCAGTGGTTCTCAAAGCCGGCCCGCCGCTTGTCTAGGGAAAGCACCTGGCGGGCCGGACCAGTTTGTTTACCTGCCGCGTCCGCAGGTTTGGCCGATCACAGTTCCAACTGGCCGCGGTTCGCCGCTGCAGACCAATGGGGGCTGGGGGAAGGGCGGCCAGCACTTTCCTTGGCCTGCGCTGTTTCCTGCAGCCCCCATTGGCCTGGAGCAGCGAACCGCGGCCAGTGGGAGCCGTGATTGGCCAAACCTGCGGACGCGGCAGGTAAACAAACCGGTCTGGCCTGCCAGGGGCTTTCCCTGAACAAGCGGTGAACCGGCTTTGAGAACCACTGGTCTAGACTGTGATGTGCCACAGGCAGAGAATAAAACGAACCAAGGTGCACCAGTACTCAAGGCCCCTGCAGTGGCCTTATTTGCTACAAGTAAGGGTGTACGACACTGTTTTGAAAATGGTATCAGCAGCCAGTGCTACAGTAGGTCTCCCAATAATCAGCTGAAGCAATGTTATCAACCGTGTTTGTTTTATTTTCAACTGTCCATAGGATAAACATGGCCTGTGAGATCCATTACCAGCAATTCATTGGCAGTACACATATACACACGTGCGCACACATGCATGTGTTATGTTCAGTGGCATCTAGGCATTAGGCAAATTGAAACGAGGCAATGAAGGAGTCGAACTACTACTCTCTCATTGACTCTTTATTGTGCTTCAGTACTTCAGGGCTCTTGGGATAACCTCGTAATTTTATATATTACTTGGGGTACAAACAAGCGAGTTTCCATAAGAGCAATGAAGCATCAACATCCCTTGTTCTAAATTTGTTGGCTGCTGCTGTTTTAAGAGGCCTAATTTTATTTTAACAAGCTTCTCCTTGTAGTTAAAACCATTTTCTTTTCTTAAATGGTGACCAGAAAAACAGAACAAGTTGTGCATAAAATATTAAAGAGAATTACTGAGACTGGAGAGTTTATATTTCCAACTGCCACTATGGCATCTTTGCCAGGTTACATAATCTTTCTATGCCACAGTTCACTCATTTTTAAAAGAGTGCATAACACTTACCTATATCACAGGGCAGGCAGGAGAGCTAATAAATTTCAAAAATACTCGAGATGAAAGGTGTCATAAGAACAAAGTATTATGATTGACGTCAGAGGTCAAAGACTAACCTAGATTAGGTAGGCCTTTAATACCACATTAACACAAATGTGACACAAGCTCCCATTGTAATCAGTGTAGGCTATAACTATATACAATAACCACGATTCCATTATTAGTATTGTATCCTAGTGGAAATACCATTAGGTTTTTGAAAATATTGCATTGCTATGACAGTATTTAATGACAGATTTCCCCCCGTCACGTGTGTGCATAATTCCTGAACTAAAGGGACACTTTCAGGTAAATTTTAAGTCCAAACTTAGTTCAAGAAAACAAGTTTTTACAAAAGATTAAACAGAAATGTTTGATTTGTTTTTTATTAAGTTTCAGTGGAAACATTTTGACGGAATTACATTCCCCTGCAGGGTTTGTAACTCAAATATTACAACATTGCGTAAGTACAGGAGAAGCAAAATGTGAAGCTGACTAGAAACAATAGGGCAGTTTACTAGCCTAGATTGTCCAAGATGAGAAATCCAAGAAGTAAGAGCTAACCTGTAGCCACTAGGTGGAATGAGCAATGGGACAGCTTCCAGAACCCAGCCAGTCTCAAGATCTCCGCTTCAGCACTGACTCTGGGGCCTTTCTGCTGCCTGGCAGCATGGCTGCAATTTTTTCCCTCACCTTTTATATAAATTGTGGAATTCTCCTTCTGAGTCCCCATTAAGGCCAATGCCCTTTCAGCAGCAGTCTGTGGCTCAAATATTCAAATCTCAGTTTCTATTGGGAATATTGCCTAGCTCCCAATTTTGGATATGAGAATAAAGGTATTCAGGATCTTAGGGAAATAAGTTAGTGGTGTCAATTTAAAATGGCAACTCTTACCCTTCTTTTTCTTACCTGTATTCCCAATTCCCAGCAGCTTCTCTTGTCCTCTTGCCAATGTATCTTACTTAAGAAATTGAATTGGGATCCCCAGGCAGGCTATTTATTAGTCACCCCTCTGCTCTGTAGGCACAGCACAGATACTGTAGCACTGCTAAGCACTGAAGGAGAAGCAATGGTTTCATTTTAAAGTGACTGGAGCAGTTAGCAGCAGTGTTTCAAAGGCAAACCACCATCCCCTTTCCCAGCAAGGCTACAGTTTTCAGCTACAGGAGTGGTTGGCTGTGCTTAATGGCCTGAAGAGTAAACTGGTTTAGGGCTCTCAGCTCAACTTTTTTATTTAAAAATTAAGTTAGCAAGAGGCCATCCCCAACAGGTGAGGTTGCTGGATATTGTGGGAGTGGAAATGAAGGAAAGAGCCAGTTAACTATCACAGAACTAAAAGTGGGGAAAAAGAGAGGCGGCTAGAGGACAAAGGGTGTATATAGTTTTAGTTGCTGTTTCTTCCCTCTGCTTTTTTTTTTCTCTCCCCCCCCCCCCCATTACAGGTAATAGACGTGTGTGTGTGTGTGAGGGGGAGGGAGAGAGATGAGGTCTCACTCCTGCACTGTAGGGTACTTGGACATCACCAAAAAAGCCCAAAACAATTAGACAATCAGGGACACCAACCAGAATTCAATAGGAATTGATTGAGGTCTACAGTGTCTTCACATGGAGAGAGACCTTAAAACCAAAAAAAACCTCCAACAACAATGGAATTCAGTGTTGTATGGTGTAGGCACTTAGTCAGACCATATGTGCAGAAGGTGGTGTGTGCTTTTACAGTACTGCTGCTTAAGTAGAGTTGAAGGTTCTGCTTTCTTCTTGAGTTTAGTTACAGATAGATGCAACATAAGGCCACATTACAGACATTATCTCCTCTGCAGGAAGGCTAAAGAAGCAAGCTTTTTATTTTCGTAATTAGGTCAAGCCTAGTTGTAGGATTTTCATATTGAAGCTAGTGCCCTTTCACATAGCAAGTCTCTGAGTGCTACCTCCCCCCTTATAAATTAAAAACACTTTTTTATATATTTTACACCATTATAAATGCTGGAGGCAAAGCGGGATTTGGGGTGGAGGCTGACTGCTCGCGCCCCCCCCCCCCCATGTAATAACTTCGCGACTCCCTGCGGGGTCCTGACCCCCCAGTTTGAGAACCCCTGATCTACAGACATCACCACCAAGCGACTGAAGCCCTGATCAAAGGGGAGAGCCTGGCGGAAGGGCAACTAGCCAGCCTGTGTGAGAAGTATCTAAGTTCGTAAGGACACTGAAAGTTGTTAAGATCAGCTTAGAATGCTTTTTGCTTTTATTTTATTTGATCAAATCCGACTTGTTATGATTTGACTTATAATCACTTCAAATCTATCTTTCATAGTTAATAAATTTGTTTGTTTATTCTACCTGAAGCAGTGCGTTTGGTTAGAGACGCTACAGGAGAGATCTTACAGCAGTGCAACTGCATCAGTACAGCTGTGCCGCTGTAAGCTCACTAGTGTAGACATATCCTTTTAGAGTGTCACACTAATTTCAAGGTCTTACAGTTTAGTAGAAGTAGTTAACGCACATTCTAAAGGATCATTCAAGGTGAAGTTGTCCGTTAAGACCCCTGTAATCATGGGACAAAAAGGGGGGGAGGGGTTAGTGGGTTAGGGATTGTTGTAATAAGCCATAAGTCCAGTGTCTTTAGTAAGACCATGATTTTTAGTGATTTCTAGCAAAATTATGAATTTAAGCTCCCAGGCTTGTCTTTTGAAAAAAGTGTTCTACAGGTGTCCTCTGAGGTGAGGACTGATAGGTCAGATACAGAGTGATCGCTTTATGAAAAGTGTTCATCCACAGGTGATAAGGTGTTTTTGTCTCTTACCATTTTTCTTGTGTGTGTTCATTTGAGAGCATAGTGATTGTCTGGTTTCACCACATAGTTGTTGTTGGGACATTTAGTACACTGGATGAGGTATACCACATGTTGTGATACGCATGTGTAGGCTCAATAGATCATGAAACATGGTGTGTGTGTGTGTGTGTGTGTGGTGGGAGGGGGTGTTGATCATGGTAGCAGTGGAGATATGTCTGCAAGTTTTGCATCCGTTGTTCTAGCAGGATCTGGTGCCACTTTGAGTTGGCGTGTCCTGGTCTGTGGGGAGTTTGCTGCTGCTGAGCTTGACGAGATTGGGGGATTGTTTGAAGGCCAGAAGAGGGGGTTCAGGAAAGATTTCTTTCAGGATGAGGTCCCCATTGAGTGTAGGTTTTAGTTGTTTGATGATACCCCGTATGAGTTCTAGTGTGGGGTGGTAGGTGACAACTAGCAGTGTGCGGTCAGAGGGATTTTAGTTCTGTATTGAGGCAGATTCTCTCAGGGTATTTAAGTGGCCATTTCCATGATGAAGTCTACTTCTCTGGTGGAGTGTCTTGTTTGGTGAAGGCAGTTTTGAGTGTGTTAATGTGTATATCCCAGACTTGCTCCCCGGAGAACGTTCTGTGGTATTTCGGTGCATGGTGAAAGATAACAGATTTCTTGGAGTGTTTGGGGTGGTTACTGGGTCTGTGAAAGAAGGTCTAGTGATCCATGGGTTTCTTGTATATTGCCTGTAAGCTTCCATTGTTGAAGCTGATCATGGTGTCCAGGAAGTTGATGTTAGTGTGGGTGTGTTCCAGAGAGAGAGAGAGTATAATGGACAGGTGGTGGTTTGTTGAAGTTGTGGTGGAGAGAGTTTAAGTAGTCATCATTGATGTGTCACTGGCATATCATTGGTTACGTGGTACATTTGTCGAGAGAGTCGTCTTCACGGTGGCTGAAGCCCTGAGCCGCCCTCCCTGACTGGGCAGAAGCCCCTACCCCACCACCCCACTGCAAGACAGAGATCCCGCACTCTTCCCCCCGGCCCAAGTCTCGTGGGGAGAATGGGGGGGCGTGGGAGGCTCCGCAAGCCACACTTTCTAACTGTAAAAGAGTTGCATGCAGCTCGCAAGCCACAGTTTGGCCACCCGTTTCGTTTTGTTTTTGTTTGTTTGTAACCCACTAACCCCCCTTTATCCTATCCTATTGGGGTGTTAAAGGGCCACTTCACCTTGAATGGTCCCTTAGAATATGTGCTAACTACCTGTGCTAAACTATCTGTTCAACCTTTAGCTGTGACAGTCTAAGGGCACGTCCTCACTGGCAACGTTAAAGCGCTGCAGCGACCGTGCTTTCACGTGGCTTTTGTGGTCACGGCACCAGCACTGGGAGAGAGCTCTCCCAGCCCTCTAAAACCCCCACCCCCACCAGGGGAATAGCTCCCAGCGCTGGTGCACTGTCCACACTGGCACTTTACAGCGCTGCAAGTTTCAGCGCTGTAAAGTGCCAGTGTAGACGAGCTCTTAGTATCTTTCCAAGCCCTGAGAAAAAGCTGTGTAGCTTGAAAGCTTATCTCTCTAACCAATAGAAGTTGGTCCAATAGAAGATAGTACCCCACCCACCTTGTCACACTTCAAGAAGAAGATGGACAAATCAGAGAGAGTCTAAAGAAGATAAATAGAAATAATAAAATATTTAAATACCTGACCTATGAGACAAGGTTAAAAAGCTGGGCATGTTTAGTCTTGGGGGGGAAAAAGAAGACTGAGGGGGGACATGATAAATAGTTTTTATATATGTAAAATGTTTTTATAACGAGTATGGTGATCAGTGATTCTCCATGTTCACTGAATGTAGGACAAGAAGTAATGCGTTTAATTTGCAGCAAGGGAGATTTAGGTTGGATATTAGAAAAAGCTTTCTAACTACAAGGATAGTTAAGGCCTAGAATAGGCTTTCAAGGGAGGTTGTGGAATCTGTCACTGGTGGTTTTTAAGAGCAGGTTAGACAAACACCTGTCAGGGATGGTCTAGGTTTACTTGGTCCTGCTTCAGTATGGCAGGGCGAGGGGCTGGAAGGGACCTCATCTAGGATTCTAGTAGTAGGTAGGAGGTGGAATAATAAAAATGTAGAAAAGGTTAGGAGATAAAACACAGTATTATGAAACAAGCTTTAACCATCCTTATTCTTTGCAAATTTTAAGTCTGCCTTTTTTTCAAAAACATTTCTTGTGCTGATCTCTTTGGGGCTTATGATTGCAATAAGTCCATTTGCTTGGAAACATGCTTCAGAATGCATACTGGTCACACTGTTGTGTGATTGAGTTGACCAGTCATCACCCAAGATTGTTAAGACCTTATGTAATGTAGCATGTATGAAATGTGTGGTGTTCCATATTATGCTGGTGTCTCCGACAATATTTCTTGAAGAAAAGTGAGATAAAATGATGAGTCGGAGTCTGACAGACATGCACTTTCTCTGCTTTTGGATGTCTAAGTCTGATCATTTATTTAAGGGTTTTTAAAAAAAAATTATATAGATATGAGGGACTGTCATATCCCTGTATTTTTTACTTCTGCATTAGCGATTTTAATATCTGTCCTCCAATCAGTGCTTCAGAGATCCATAGGGCACAGGAGTAATTAGGAATGCATGTCTGCATTAACTATAACAGGAGTTAGGAGTCAGATGCTCAATTCACTACTTTGACAGAGCATTTCCTGGAATTTTACCTCATGTGACCAGCACTGAGACTTGGTAAAATCAAAGGTCTCTTATATATATTGTCCTGTTAGCAGAGATACAAATATCAGCCATGTATCAAGTAAGTCAGTGACATGCAGCAGCTATACTGCTATGTATGTATGTACCTTTATTGAACATACGGTATAGAACAGATAGCAGGTAACTATGAGTTACGGGGCTATAATCCCAAAGAAGGGTTCTGCTGCCAATATAAACCACAAGAGTGAAGCTTGAATGGTTTCAGTTGTCACTAGAAACTCTCTTGATGGAATTATATCCACATCACTCAAAACTTTTCAGATTTTGTATTATAATATATATAGATCTAAGCCACAGAAGTATGCTCTGTTCCCTCGCTCTGTTAGCACCCTCCCTTTCTTCCACTCTCCTCTGCCTTCTTTCTAACTACTCTGCTTTTCTCCACACTGCTGCTGCCTCCACTTTAATTATTTCTTCTCTCTTCTCAATCTTACATCAGTAGGACCTTCTCTCACTCCAGTAACCTGAAATCTGATCAGACAGACTTTATAATCCATCACACCTGTTAATTACATTGTTAGATGGACTGCAGTGTGTTTAACACAGCAAATCCTGTGACTGTGTGAAACAGGGATAGTCTTGTTTTAAGGAACAGAACTTGGAGTCAGATGTGAGTTCTAACTGGCTCTGTCCACTGACTTCCTGTGTGGCAAGTCATTTAGGCCCAGATCCTCAGAGGTATTTAGATATCTCATTACTATTGAAATCAGTAGGAATTAGATACCTGAATACACTTGAGAATCTGGATCTTGATCTCTGTTTATCTCAACCTTCTCATCTATAAAATAGTAATATGTCCCCACAGGCATGTTGTGAAACTTATTCACTGGTGTTTGTAAAACATGTTGTAATTTTGGATGGAAGGTGTTATATAGATGGAAAGTATTAAGAAGTATGAACCTAGAAGACATGTATTATACAAGAATTATTTCCTCAGTATCATAAATCCTTCTTTTTGTGTTTTCCTGATTGGGTCTCAAACAGAATTTTTTGGGAGCTAGTAACTTCAGGAAAATCTTATTTGCTCTATAAGAAAGCATTATTGCTAGGTGAAGCTGGAGTGTAGTGCCATTTCGAAATGTGCATTTACTCAACATATCACTTCTGCATCAGTTTCTCTCAATCTGTATTGAGCTCAGATTATTCTAAACCACTAATCAGAGTAGTTGCTAGCAATTGTGATTCTTGCAGAATTGGTTACAAGTACGATCGCTGGAAGAAAACCACTTTGCATTTTAGCATTCTTGCCTGTGATGTCATTAACATCAGGAAAAGGTTAGCTCTGTAATCACTTGCAACAGTGCACTGAACTTTGCTGTTTCTCTGTAATGTCCTCTCAGGTGTTGTTGGTAACTTCTTATGTTACAGTTCAAAGTGTGGGTGGTGGTGTTTTTTTTGTTTTGGTTTGGTGTTTGGTTTGGTTTGTTTTTTTTTTTGTTTTTTTTTGGTGTCAGTGTGCAACTAGGTCACCAGATTAGGTTTCCTTCTGCTTGTCTGATCCTCTACTGAGGTGAGATTCCCACAGGTGTGGTATTACATTTTGTTGCCATGTTTATGTTCTGCTGCCATGTTTTCAGATAACAAGAAAAAGCCTATAGAGACCTCAGGTAAAAAAGGAATTGCTTGGGGCTATACAGAGCAAAAAACCAAAGTCTCTCATGAACGCTAGTGTCTAACAGAGCAGTGTTTACCATTTCCTCAATCCTAGTGGTCTAATCCATGGAATTAATTTGGTTAGAATATTTCCATACATCTTTGTATCATCCTAGCTCAGTGCTTGTATGCTCATGGAAATATTGCTGACTAATTTGGGAGACACTTACTCCAGAATGAGTCAGGAACAATTCTGTATATAGACAAGCCCTCAGTTACAAAGACAGCTAAGTGTTTCATTGTATGTTATTGATGTCCACACCTTTTTAATTGAACAAATGAAGGGGACAAAGAAAATGTACTGGAGATGTAGAGTGGTTATTAAAAAAATACCTCTGTTCGCTGCATTGCGAAACCTAACGTAAATCATGTTTCTTTTTCTGTTTCTTTGTTTAGGGAAATAGTTCAGTGTTTCACATTTGGTGACAATGCAAATATTGGTGTATGTTGTGATCACTCTAGCCAAGAACTATGATTTATTTTTATTGTGAGATCACCTAAGGAGTCATTTCTAAGCACAATAAGTGGTTCAGCAACACTTGTCAAGTCTTGGGCTTTTAACTGGTGTACTTTGCAAATGTCTTCAGGTCAGGTGTTGGCTATTAAGAGGTGGGTTAATTTCTTGAATGAACTTATTAGGCATGTGTTTGGTCTCATTTATACCAGCCCTAGTCTGATATAAAGCATTACCTGCAGTAGAGTTACTCCTGACTTGCTTGGGCCTAAATAAGAGGAGGTTCACGCTTCAGGGGCCTGAGTTTATTTTTGGTTATACCGCTGCAATGGTGCAGTCAGGTTGTATTTGCAGAACTGAGGACAAAATTCAGCTGTAAATGGGAGTTCTGTCTCATTCTTACTACAACACATGTGAATTGCTCACTTCCCTGAAAATGTGGAATTTGTATTTCGGATTTATCAAACTCCCTTGCCAGTTTGTCTCCTGACCCCATCCAATTTACCCCACTTTCCTTCCTCTTCCTTATCTCCAGCTGCTGGATAGCATCTTCTTTTTGTAATCTAACCATCAGGGAGAAGCAGCCACTTTGTTTCTGTAATCCAAGCAAGCTGAGCTTGTTCTTGTGGGGATAGCCCTTATTCACTTTCCTTTTCATCCTGAAGATTTTTATCTCTGTAGCATATTGCTATGTTCCAAAAGTTTTGGAGACTTTTGATCTATAGTCTTTCAGCTGCAGAACTACAGGTTTTATTGCAGCTTGCCCCCTTGCCTATTTCCTCTAAGCGTCTACCAATTAAAAATGTTTAGCATGTTTGAAAGGAAAACTAACAGTAAGCAGATTTCAGGGCTTGAAATACATTTTTCAGTTCTCTTAAAACAGAGTATTTCCAGTTACTTAAAAGGAGAGATTATAAAAAATAAGAATAAATAGCTTGGATAAAAAGGGAACATGGTAACAGGCTGTAGGGATTTGAAGTTGTAATCATCGAGGAAAGGAAGAGGAGTGAGTTAGCATATCCTCCTGTACAATATCAACCTAGTTGTAAAGAGGTAGAATTTAAGAAGATAGAAAACTTTAGGCTAAAAAAAAATCAGAATAAATGTCCTAGCTCTGAGATGTACTGAATTATGATTAAGTCTCCCAAAGGAAAATGTGAGTAGTTCTATCTCTTGCATTACTTAAATCTAAAGTACACTCGTTGAAGAATCTTACATTACCAGGCATTAGATTATATGATCTAAACTGGTTACATTTTACCTAGCTGTAACTTCTGTGATTCAGTGAATCTAGGCATAATGTTAACTATGTACAGTACTGTATTTACTGCAAAGGAAATCAACAAGGTAGATCACAGAAGGACTAAGGGCTTGTACACGCGAACGTTTAGTTTGTGCCAAGCTGAGGTGTGAATCTACTCCACACTACCCTGCTGCACATTAAATGGCTGTGTGGACCCTGCTGATGCACACTAACGAAAGTTTGTTAGTGTGCTTTGATATACCCTGCTTTGAAATAGGAGTAGATTAAAACATTAATTGTGTCCATGATCATATGCATTGCGGACAGTCTTTAATTCAGTGATCACATCCTGTTTTTTCCACCAGACCCCTGCCTCACTCAGTGCACAAGATGGACCTCTGGGCATGATTCAAGATTGTGTGCTGAAGGAGGCTATTTTCTGTGAGTTCTCTGCCTCATTTGTTGCAGAAGATGGAAGGTATGTAGTGAATGAAGCAGGGGAGGACTTCAGGAAGAGAGGATGGTTTTATGGCTAAGCCAATCGGTTACTGCTAGAGTTACTTTGTGATACTGGTCAAGGCACTTAAACCAAACTTTTCACAGGTGTCTGGCCACTAACCTCAGGTTCCCATTCTGTTGGTCAGATCAACACTAATTTTCAGACATGGAAAAAAATAGCAAGTGACCATGTAATTAAAGACTTATTGTATATACATTCCTTGAAGACTTGGCTTTGCAACCTTAATTAAAAGAATATTAAGTCTTTTGTAGGTAATTACCTGTGGTTTAACCCCCCCCACCCCCCCGCCCCAAAAACCATAAATTTCATTGAAACATTGTTACTCACATAGCTTGCCAGCAGGTTACAACCTTTACAGTCGATCACACAGATGTCTGCCAATTGAGTTAGCGGAGTAACTGATAGCAGTAGTATGTTGTCATTCTCTGTAGACCAGCCACAAGAGTGGGATGAGACAGTTTGCCAACAGGTCTCTCATATGTTTTCTGATGGCAGAAGAACGTTGAGACTTAGGAATCTTGGATTCTATTTTAGATTCTGGAGGGGAGCGTTTTTCTAGTGGACAAAGATCCTTCTGCCACTGTCCCTTCCAGTCCAGTATCCCAGTTCCAATCTCCCCACAAGGATCCCTGCCCAGTTTTTCCCCCTCCACCAAAACTGGCTCCCCTCATTTATCCTGTCTGTCTGTTTCTCTCTCTCTCTCATATCCACCCACTCAGCCATACATTCAGTTCCTCATACACAAGCATCTTGTAAATTTGTTGAGTCCCAGAGGCACATAAGGGGAATGCCAGTCATACAGGATCAATGTACAGGTGAGGAGCCAAGTCCCTGCCATGCCCCTGTGCTGGATAGATTTGAACAGTTCATCCCTGCCCACACCATTTGGCTTGTTAAAAGGAAGGGCGTTCTGTTTACCATTTTCTAATGCAGATCCTCTTGGTTGCCTCAAGGGTGATTTTGTGGAAGAGATCCCCATTCACGGATCTGCCCTTCCCCAAGCCTCTTTGTGGGTCATCCTCCCCAGTAAAAATAATTTCAGTGACTCCCCTAGTTTCCAAGCTGCATTAGAGTGAACTTGATTCACATAATTGCTACAGTCACGAGGAAGACTCTGGTCCCTTTGTGTGTTGCAACAAATGCAGAAACACTGGAGATATGTGCCTGCAGATTTAGGGAGACCACGCCCTCATCTCGTGCTGTGTGTCTTTGGAAAGGGTTGTTTCACAACCCTAAACATAAGAAACTTTTTTCTCTTAACTGAAGACTTGGATCCTTTAGACACAGAAGTTACTCATCCAGGAAAAGCTTCCTAGTTGCCACAGATGAGTGCATTTTTAAAATACAGTTGCTAAAAATAATGTAAAATGTAAATATGTACAATATTTGGGAGTTGGAGGAAGAGAATGCCCTTATAGCATTGTTCCAAATTGGACAGTACTAGATGTTGCCGTTAGCAATCACACATTAGTTTACATTGGGATAGATACTAAGTGCGAAATTGTTAAGGGAAGAGGCCCAAAAGCTGTGTGTGAAACTTCTTAAACAATTGCAGGTACAGTTACAGCACATGTGCACATAAATGGCTAGTTAGGTATCCAACCCGTATCTGTGTGCAGACATGTCAGTTCCATGTGCAAATGTAGGCATCCTGCTACACACACACTTTTTTTGTGCATGGACCTCGGGCCTTCTCCTTTTGAAAATATGGCCTAAGGTCCATGCACAAAAATGTATGGATGAATTATGGTTGCACAGTTCTTTACATACTTGCTAGCAGTCATTTAACTTTAAACCTTTTATTTTAAGGCATGAAAGCATGACGACCTTTCATCATTCACAGTCTGAACCTTCTGAGGTACAGTCAATGGTATACGTGTTAGAACATGTTCCAGCATTGTAATAGGCTTAGAAAAAGACTACTTAGGAAAGGCTCTCTGGAACTAAAGAATAAATAGCATGGCTTTTCTATAAACTCTATAGAGATCAAGTGTTCCCTCATTAATAGGAATTGTATGAGAGATCACTACAAACAATCCACCTAATATTTTTTCATTGTATTCTTGAAGTCCACTAGAGCAGAGGAATTACATTAAGCAAGCTCGCTCTTTAGGTACAATTAAACACCTGCAGCTGGCCCAGGTCAGCTGACTTGGGCTCCTAGGGCTGTGGCTTGCTCCCAGGGCTGTAAGACTGCAGTGTAGACATTTGGGCTCGGGTTGGAGCCTGAGCTCTGGGACCCCACAAGGGGATGGGGGCTAGGGGGATGTGTGTGTGGCGGGTCAGCCCCAATGTCTGCACAACAGTTTTTTTGGCCCCACAAGCCCAAGTCATACCCAGAGTCTGACCCTGGCTGCTTGTCTGTTTGCAAAGCACCTAATATGTTGTGGGTGTGACTGTAAATATAAATGAATAATTAGCAAGGGAGGAGAACAATCTCTGCCTCGGGGTTCAGAGCTGTGAAATTGAGCTTGAGGGCAGGGAGTGTATTTGTGAAAGAGACCCAATAATTCAACAATCCTTATTTTAATTGGCACATGGTGGGGGTGGTCTGTTACTATCTGTGTATTAATAGAGGAAAGGAGTTGGGGGATTTTTGAGGAAGAAGGTGAGATTGAAAAGATGGAGACTCTAAGGAAAAATCTTGCTGAAGGCCAGTAAATTGTCTCTCTCAAATTTGTTAGCACAGAGCAACCTGAGCTTTCTACTGTAGTACAAAGAGTGGGATTAGCCCAAACAAGAGAGCTGCATACCCATCAATTTATCATCAATATATTTCTAAATAACTGACCAGAGTCTCCTCTCACTTTTGGTGGTGTAAATCAGAAGTAAGCAATGGAGTGATGACAGTGTAAAATCAGTTGAAGTGAGCAGGAAATCCAGCTCAATGTGACCAGTACCAAAAGGAATATTAAAGTCATACTAATCCAACATGCAATAAGAAATAATTTGTGTTGAACTGTAGAAGTGGGAGGGAATGGGAGAAGGCATAATTCACTAATCTGTGACCTTTTTCAAGTGCAGATAATGTTAACAGCTGCAGTTCAAAGGAAATTTTTATGTATTATATATAACATAAACATTTCCCGAAGAAATCTGCATTCATAGAATATCAGGGTTGGAAGAGACCTCAGGAGGTCATCTAGTCCAACCCCGTGCTCAAAGCAGGTCCAATCCCCAATTTTTGCCCCAGATCCCTAAGTGGCCCCCTCAAGGATTGAACTCACAACGCTGGGTTTAGCAGGCCAGTGCTCAAACCACCGAGCTATTCCTTCCCCACTTTGCCCCCCTTTCAGTAATTCGGAGTAGTGTGTGCTGCAGTAAGACATTTAAAAAATGAAGAGAAATTATTTAAAGGAGCAATAGTGATTGCAGAGAGAGTGGGGAATGGTTGGATTTCTGCTCCAGTAAGCCTACAGAATTTGGGACCATAAACACTGGTTGACAGAATTCTGGGGTGAGGGGAGAGGGATTGGTATGGTTTCTAGCAGAGATTAGTAACTGTTTTGCATTGAGCTGCTCTATTGCAGGCCTATGGGAGTTTGTTTCAAGAACCTTTCTCTCACCATCAGTAACTCATTTGTTCTCGATAAAGAACAATGTGTCTATCCTGTAACATTAATCTTCACTGAATGTCTTTATTTTTTGCTAGATAATGAGATTAAATAATCATTTACTCTTCTGTTAGAAATCACAAAACAAAGAGAAACTTTGTGGATGAAATAAATCCTACCATTGCGGAAGAGAGAAACCGGATATAAAAATAGGAAACGCCACACAATTCAAACTTTTTCTTGTATAAAATCCCTGGCTGGGAGTAGGTTGATACAGCACAACAATAATCAGGAGCGTGGCTTCCACTACAGGCTGCCAAATTGAACCCATATGGTTAAATCTTAATATAGCTAATCTTGTACTGTTTGTTTTGTTTTTTTTTTTTTGTTTTTGTTTTTTGTTTTGATACTTAAAATTGACAGTGTTGCATCTCTTAGTTTTGTCTTGGCTATGGAGCTTTGATTATGTTATGCTATCTAATATGAAGTCTGTTTTTGTACTGCTGTAGCTTTTTCTGGCACTGGACCGCTCCTAGGCATTTTAGCATAGACTGTCCTTCACTTCCTCTACCTTCCCTCATGATACAACAACTACCTGCACTTTTCTCCTATGTATTCTTTAACCTTAATTTTCCCCCTATTTTTCCCCAAAGGCATCTGCCATCACATGTTTCTTTCACGAGTGTTTGTGGGCAAACTGCATCCATCAAGCAATAAATAATTAATGGCTCCAACATTAAGGATGCACTGAGGTTATGTCTCCACTGCAGCTGGGAGCACGTTCCCCAGCGTGAGTAGACAGACATACATTAGCTCTGGTCAAGTTAGCACACTAACAAATAGCAGTGTAGCCATGGGTAGCACGGATGTCAACTTGGGCTAGCTGCCCAAGTACGTACCAAGGGGCTTCGGGCAGGTTCCTATGCAGCGACTAGCCCACGCTGCCACCCATGCTACCCCGGCGACATTGCTATTTTTAGTGCTAGCTTAACTAAATTTGCTGCATGTCGGTGTACTTGTGCTGGGAAGCATGCTTCCAGCTGCAGTATTGCTGTACCCTTTGCAAGGAATGGCCCTATTTAGGAGGTTCTAAATCCCTGATTCAGCAAAGCCTTTAAACACGCAGAATCAGAGACATGCAGGGCTGGAAGGGATCTTGAGAGGTCATCTAGTCAAAGCCCCTTGTACTGAAGGAGGGCCAAGTAAACCTAGACCATCCCTGACAGGTCTTTGTCCAACCGGTTGCTACAGGTTCTATAGCCTCCCTTAGAAGCCTTTTCCAGAGCTTAGCTACCGTTATAGTTAGGAAGTTTTTCCTATAATGTAACCTAAATATCTCTTGCTGCAGATTAAGCCCATTACTTCTTGACCTACCTTCAGTGGACATGGAGAACAATTGATCACTGTAACTCTTTACCATAGCCCTCAGCATATCAACCCCAGCCCCTGCCTGTCTTCTTTTCTCAAAACTAAACCTGCAGTTTAGTTTTGTTTTTTTAATCATTCCTGAAACTTGTTATCATTTTTGTTGGTCTCTGGACTATCTCTAGTTTGTCCACTTCTTTTCCTAAAGCATAGTGCCCAGAATTGGTACTCCATCTGAGGTCTCACCAATGCCAAGTAGAGTGGGATAATTATCTCCTGTGTCTGACACATGATACTCCTGTTAATACACCCCAGAATGATATTTACCCTTTTTTTGGCAACAAAATCATATTGTTGACTCTCATTCAATTTGTGGTCCACTATAGCCCCTGATCCTTTTCTGAAGTAAAAGCATCTAGCCAGTTATTCCCCATTTTGTATTTGTGCGTTTGATTTTTTTCCTTCCTAAGTGAAATATTTTCCACTTATCTTTTATTGAATTTCATCTTGTTGATTTCAGAGCAATTCTCCAATTTGTCAAGGTCATTTTGAATTCTAATCCTGCTCTCCAAAGTGCTTGCAACCCCTCCTAGGTTGGTGTCATCTACAGATGTTATAAGCATACTCTCCAGTCCTTATCTATGTCATTAATGAAAATATTGAATAGTATCGCACCCAAGACAGACCTCTGCAGGACCACACTAGATATAGCCTCCCAGTTTGACAGCAAGACATTGATAACTACTCTGAATACAGTCTTCCAGAAAGTTGTGCTCTCACCTTATAGTAATTTGATTTTAGACCACATTTCCCTAGTTTTATTATGAAACTTTCATGTGGGACTGTGTCAAAAGTCTTATTAAAATCAAAATATATTACATATACAGCTTCCTGGATATTTAATTTTAAATTCTGTTTGCAGTCAGTGGGTTTTAAGCACATGCTTGAGTTAAGTATTGAGACCGAGGACACAGTAGCCCCTCTTCCTCCTCCAGCTGAGGAAGCACTCACGCTTCCAGGAAACTAGCAGTGCCAACATCTTTCTTCTCCTTTCATATCTGATGGTTATGGACCATTCAGTTCAGATATGTCATGTTTTTACTAGCAGACATTGGCGGAGAGTTGGCAAAACATCAACACAAAGTACTGCGTCCCTGCCAGTAACCTATGGCTGTCTCAGATCTCCACCCTAGTTGCTTGTCTGGATTCTCATTCACCCAGATTCTGGGTAATGGAAGCAATTAAGGGTTTCTTCCACAGCTCTGCTGCCTGATGGCACATGGTAGGTGCCTGCTGTCTTGATTTGTTTTTCTGAGATATTGCAAATGAAGGTCAGAGTCATTACTCTCTCACTAAGTCTGAAAGCCAGTTCCTGGATCGAGATGGGAACAACATACCCTATATTCCTCACAATGCCTGATCATTTTACTATTTCTCTCTCCCATCCCAATAGCTGACCAAGGCTGTTTTTCTACTTGTAAGGTATGAGATAAAGATGTTGAAGCAAGGTGCCAAGTATCTAACCTGAATGAAATCTTTCTGATGTAAAGCTGTTCTGTTGTAGTGTATTCTTCTACAGTTTCAAAAGTTATCTAGTTAAGAGAGGTGGGGAAGGCAGATCAAAGTCATTTGTAGTTGTCCATAAAGTGAAAAGTGCTTCAGAGTCAATGAAGTAAATGTTGAATGTAGGATTCATTTCAGAAGTTTATCCCAGGGGGTCTAGTAAGCACAGTGAGTTAGTATGTCAGACTTTTACCTCTCGCAGCTTTAGTGCACATCTTGGAAATGTTTACATTTCCAAATGAGTTTGCTGGTCTCATCCTTGTCAATCTCAAAAATACCACATAATTTAGCTCAATTGAAATGATGTACTCAAGGGAGTAACTGCACTAGTAGGCATGTTTCAGGGCAAAGGTGAACTGCATTAGTAAAATTACACACACAGTGCCTGCCCAAATTAAACATGGATCTAGCCAGTGTTTGTCTATCACTTAATAACATCCAGGGGACAGTGTACTAACAACGAAAAAGGGTGGTCAAAGCCTTTGATTAGTTTAGGATTTTGGTCTGGGCCTCACACCCTTGAGTTGTGGGGCTGATATCCAAGGTATGATTAGGCCCAGAACTTACCACCCCACAATTAGAATAGCTAATTGTGAATAAAAAATATAAATTATGAATATAAGACTAAATCAAACCTAGGGTATTTATGATTTCAGAGTAGTGTGTGCTAGTGAATCACTGAACTCAGAAAATCATGACGTTTCTTGCCATTTGTAGCCATCCACCTGAAAATGTTGCTGGTGGCTGGGCACAGTGTTAAATATGCTAAGGGAAACACAGCCCAGTGAAATATTCAGCGTATGTCAGGTGTCACGCAGTCAGTCAGTGTGAGACCACATAACTCCCAAAACACCATCTCCTGCGCTAACCTCTCCCACGTTAGCAAATAAGGTCCACAAAAAAAAAAAGTAACTAGTATAAGGAAAAGATGTTTGGAACATTCAGCTATGAGGAAGTGTTAAAATTAAATCAGTTGAGCTAAGTGTGATAACGGCTTGTGAAGTGGGTAAGTTGGGTAGTGGTCGCAGAGTTCAGGTCCCAAGTTCCTGGGACAACCAAGGCTGGTGCATCTCCAGAGCAATTCCAATAGGGTTGTACTTTTGAGTGAGAAAATACCTTGTATGCTATGCCTGCCCCTTCCCCTTCACCCAAGCGGCTCAAGCTGACTGAAGAATTAGCTAAGGGAACCACATCCAGTCCCCCTTTCCAGGGCGGAGGTTACAATATGTGAGCTTTGAGGGAATAGAGAGAAAATGAAAATCCTGGAGTATGCTGGGGAAAGGGCGGAGGGGAGAGAGAGAGTGCATGAGCACAAGGCTTGGTATGGAAAGTTATTAGTGAAATGAAACTCCTTAGCTATATTACAGTTGGAAGTTGAGCATTTGTGCACAGATATAAGGAAAGTTAAAGCTCTCCTCCAGCATTTGCTGGCTCAGTTTAATCTTAAGAGACACTGTCAAATGGTGTAGGCACAAAGTTTGAAAAGCTGCTGTACACTGGTAGGGAATTTGAGTTTTGAAAACACTTTTTTAAAATATCATTGTCACCTGTATGTTTATTTTTAAATAGCACTTGCTTATGTGGGAACTACAGAAAAGCAACATTTGTGCTTGTAGAAAAGCAGCAGTTAACTAAGCCCGATTCCCAGAAACATGAGTTGTCCTGTCAGCCAGAGTTGTGGAGGCAAGCTCATTGCTTGTGCTGTGCTGACATTACTGCTGATGCTGGAGCTGGTAAACAAATAAAGCTCTGTTCATTTTATACTCAAACAGAGAGCGTGGGGGGCATGTGACAGAAGGGGGTTTGAGGATGGCAGCTATGGGGGTTGTTGAACAAAATAAGGACAAATTTAATTTAATCAGGAAATACAACTTGCTTGCAGGTTTCTAAGGCAGTGTTACCAACAATACAGTGTAAAAGAAAATACTGAAAGTGGATTTGACCATGCCCTTTTATCACTGTTCCTACAGTAGCTTATCTGTTCAGTTTTTGCTCTTTGTGCTAATGGTATATCAAAACCAGGTGTCAGCATTTGCTTTAGAGTTGCCACTGATCCTGGTTTGAGGACTGTCTTGGGAGGATATTTCATGTTCATTTTCTCTCTCCACTTTTCTGTTCTCGCTCTATCTGTAAAGCTTGGTATCTTCTTAATGGTTTGAAAATCCCTGTCACAGTATGTGTGGAAGTAAAACATTACAGCATCAAAGGAACTAAGAGACCTAGGCACCCAAATCCTATTTAAAATCAGTGGGAGGCAGACGCCCAGTTTGCCAGTGCTATGTTGAAAAATCTCAGTCCATATGTCTTATCACCTTTGTACTTCCTAGTCATGCTATCAGGCACCTCTGAACAGTCAGGTACCGATAATTCAGTACTGTTTGTTTTTAAAAAAACAAAACACCCCATCTTGTCAAAACACCTTCCCCCCACCCCCCCCAGTGCCCTTAGCTATGCCATGGGAAAAATGTCAGACTCCAGCTGCAATCAGCTCATGCCCCCGTGAAGCATGAGGATTGTTGACCTTTGTAATGTTTTATCAAAGCCGATTCTGTTCTTTTAAAAATAAAATGTCAGATCTGTTTGTTTCAAGTTCATATCTTCAATCCAATGCGTTCTGGAACCTTTCTGCGGGGTGGAAGTCTCCCTTTAAGATCTGCTTGTTGCTTTCCATTATTGGATAATACAACACTACTGCAGCCAACGTGGAGAAATGGTTGCAGATTTGTGGGGGTTATACTGAATGCTGTTCTTCCTTCAAGGGTGGTGATTTACTTTCTGGGGTAGATAATGATTTGTGTGTGACGTGATTCTAGTATGTGGAGATGTGGGCTTTTCTTTAAAAACTATATCACGTTATAGAATTTTACATTCATTGTCGGTTAGGCAGCACCTGTTAAGGGTTTGCAGTATCCCTATTAGCTAACCAGACTAAAGATTACCTTCTATAAAAGGTGTATGTTGCCTGTCATAATGCCTGTTATAATGGAAGAGGTTTCAACCCTTGCCCAAATGTAAGTGTATATTAGTATGAAATTACTGACTAGTCAGAAATTATTTTTATCAGGAAGCTGAAAGTAGTTTGTAAATGAAGGTCTCAGAAGTGAAAATAGAGACCCACGTCCACTTTCAAATATAATGGGAAGCAGGAGTACGTCACATATGTAGCACAGATTGTAGCTGCCTTCCACTTTGGCTCTCCTGCTGATCTAAACTTTCAACTATCTTTAATATCTGAGACCAACAAAAAACAAAAGCCCCAAAACAGAAAGAAGTGCACCTAAATCACGACCACATACAGTAGTTTAGTGCACTGACAGGAAACCACCTCTCCATAAACACAGAACTCACTTAACAACTGTACCACTGAAAAGAGCAAGAGCAGGAGATGTAGAAAAGGATAACTATCTTGTTACTGGAATCCAAGGAATGAGTCACTCCGGAGAAACCCAATAGCATTAATAGGAAAGTTGCAGATAACATTGTGAAAGATAAATGGAAGGCCTTTAAGAAAGAGGGCATGTATTTTCATCCCAACTCCTTTATCTACTGCTACATAGAAAGTCTGAGGTAAAAATCTCAAAATTGGAAAGGAGACATCGAGTCTTATGGTGCAAAGATTTGGCCCACCGTTTGGAACAAAAGGTGTGTATATATAGTCCATAGCATTTCTGTGCTTTCAGAACAAATACATAAATTATGTAAAAATCGAAATAAAACTAAAGTGCTTTGAATATGCCAATAAGCAAATCTCCATATACACCGACAATAAAAGAAAGGGGAAAAAAAAAAAGATTGAGAGGAACAAACGCAGGGCTATACTAGCCTTTGGACAGCAGTCTACTAGCCAGTCAGGCCAACATGAATTTAAGATACAGGACCAACATTTTTCAGCCACAGCTCTGACATGGTCTGCATTACAACATCTTAGTAATGTCAAATGCACTTCCTCGAGGAACCCTGCAGAACCTCATTAACTTCAATGGGAGCAGCAGAACCTGGTACTGTCCTTAATGGATACTGTTTTAATAGCCTCAAAAAGAAAAGGAGTACTTGTGGCACTTTAGACTAACCAGTTTATTTGAGCATAAGCTTTCGTGCGCTACAGCTCACTTCATCGGATACGTACAGTGGAAATAATAGCCTGATTTTTAAGTTGTAATTCATATGTATGTGGAGAAATCATTAATTAATTATTTTCAGTATAGTAACACCTAAAGGTTGTAATCATGGTCAGGGTACCATTGTGCTAGCCCCTATTGAGAATTCTTATCCAGAAGAAGTTGTCACTATAGACACTGTAGGAAGAAGACACTCTTATGTACAAACGGACTCCAATGAGAGGAGTGAGGAAGAACAAGTTTAAAAACGGATGAGGTCATATCTTTTACTTCACTCACCTTGTCTCTCTCATATCATGGGAGCAACATGGCTACAGTAACACTGCAAAACAACATGTTTAGAAATGGAGAGCCACATAGGAAGAATCTTCAAGGAAGGACCAAGAGCCTTTCTTTACTATATAAAAGAATCCCTTCCTTCCTGAGAGAGGAACGCAGACATTCAGGGAGAACAGATGGGCTCACTCCTGTGGAGCCTGCTGTGAACTGGGGGCAAAGATGCTGTCATGCAAGTAATTTTCAACCTGTGTAACTAGGCCCAGTCACGGGGTTAGGCTTCTAAATACGGTTATGACAACAAAATTTTGTATTCGTAACAGTTTGAGAATTAAGTCTAAGGGTTAACTAAACTTTTTCTTTGAGAGATTTTTGTCTTTGCTTCTGGCTCATTTTTCAATATACATGATATACCCTAAAATCTTCTGCATACCTACACATATATAATAAAGAGCAACAAATATACATCATCTTCAAAACCACCAGTCAAGCGAAGGGAGTAAAGTGTATTAGAACAGTTCCATAAGCTGTTTCAAAACTATAAAAATTGCAGTATGTTTCTGCATTTTTTGCTGGGGATGTGGGAAGTTTTAATGCAGTCCAAAAACAGATTACATAATTTCAAAAATGGTTATAACAATAGGTTGTATAATGGCTGTAGAGAAAAAATTGGACCAAGGACAGCATTATGTTTAGGAAAAAAGATTCAGATAACTAGAAAAAAAGTTTTGACAAGAAACATCCCTATGTGTATATACACAAATGTGCGGTACCACTCAAAGCAAAACAGTTCAGTTCCAATATATTCACTTGACTCATCCAAGACTGCATGCAGTTGATCGGAACTGATACTTATTCAGGACACAGAAAAGCTGTTTTCTTATATGGTCTCCAAGAAGCAAAGATATTCAGGGTACAGATTAAATAGTTTAGCAAATAGATCAACAAAATTAATACTTCCCCCAGCCTAAGAACACTTTTACCAGCTTTTTCATGCTTTACTTTAATATTCCACTATAAGCCTATATGTTGTTGTTCTTCACTACTAATAGCTGATTAAAATGTGGTAGTAAAGTTATGGAAGTTCATGGAAATACAGAGGTAAAGAACTGAATGTCATGGGAGAGATTCAGAGAGACAAGGTGGGTGAGGTAATATCTTTTATTAGACCAACTTCTGTTGGTGAGAAAAACAAGCTTTTGAGCCACACAGAGTTATTAAGCTTATCCTGGGACTGACAGAGCTACAACTACACTACATACAACAGTGGGAGAAGTTCGTAATGGAGGAATTTTCTAAATGCTGTAGACAAGTCCTGTTGGCTGTATTGAGGCTTGTAATCAGCAGCCATGCAAAGGAAATTAAAACCAATAGTAAAAGTTCTATAGCAAAATAAATAAGGAAAGAAGTGGAACTGCTAAAGTCTGAGGATGGGGTGGAGATTCAAGATAATCTAGGCATGGCCCAACACCTAAACATATTTTTTCCTCTGTTTTTTAAGAAGGGTAATGAGGATGTTGGGATAGTGGCAGGGTGGCTAATGGAACTGAGGATAGGGAAGTAAAAATTACCACATATGTGATGGAAGTCAAACTCAAACAGCTTAATGGGACCGGATCAGGGGTCCTGGGTAATCTCCATCCAAAAAGATAAAGGAACTGGCACATGGAATTGCAAGCCCAATAGCAAGGATTTTTAATGAATCTGTGAACTCAGGGGGTCATACCCTATGACTAGACAATTGTTAATATAGTACCTATTTTTAAGAAGGGGGGGGGGTCAGGGGGAGCATGATCCAGGAAACTACAGGCCTGTTAGTTTGACCTCCTTTATATGCAAGGTCTTGAGACAAATTTTGAAATAAAAGGTAGTCAAGGACAGAGGTAAAGGGTAATTGGAATAAAATACAAAATGGGTTTTACAAAAGGTAGATCTATTTCTTTGAGAAAATTACTGGGCTTTTTTGATAAAGGAAATGCAGTAGATGTAATCTACCTGGATTTTGGTAAGGCATTTGATACAGTTCCACATGAGAAATTATTAGTTAAATTGGAGAAAATGGGGATTACTATGAGAATTGAAAGGTGGATAAGGAACTGGTTTAAAGGGGAGACTGCAATGGAACATCCTGAAAGGTAAACTGTCAAGCTGGAGGGAGATTTTAGTGGAGTTCCTGAGGAATCAGTCTTGGGACCAGTTTTATTTAACATTTTTTTTATTCATGACCTTGACAGAAGAAGTGGAGGTGTGCTAATAAAGTGTGAGGATGACACAAAGTTGGGAGGTATTGCCAATATGGAGCAGGACCAGAATATCATACAAGAAGATATGGATGACCTTGAAAACTGGAGTAATAGAAATGGGATGAAATTTAATAGCGCAAACTGCAAGGACTTGTGCTTAAGGACTAACAACAAGAATTTTTGCTATAAGCTGGGGATTTATCAGTTGGAAGCGACAGAAGAAGAGGAAGACCTGGACTTATTGGTTGATCACAGGATGGCCATGAAAAAGGCTAATGCAATGCTAAGGTGTATCAGGTGATGTATTTCCCCTAGAGATAGGCAAGTTTTATTACAATTTATATAAGGCACTGGTGAGACCTCATCCGGAATACTGTATGCAATTCTGGCTCCCATGTTTAAGAAAGATGGATTGAAGCTGGAACAGGTGCAGAGAAGGGCTACTAGGATGATCAGAGGAAGGGAAAATCACCACCTTACAAGAGGAGACTCAAGGAGCTTAAAAAAAAAGCTGAGGGGAGATATGACTGCTCTCTATAAATACATCAGATGGATAAATACTAGGGAGGGAGAGGGGTTATTGAAGTTAAGCACCAATGTTGACACAAGAACAAATGGATATAAACTGGCCATCAACAAGTTTAGACTTTAAATCAGTGGTGGGCAGCCTGTGTGCCACGGGCCGCATGCGGCCCGTCAGGGTAAGCTGCTGGCGGGCCACCAGACTGTTTACATTTGCATGGCTGCCCACAGCTCCCAGTGGCCGCAGTTCGCTGCTCCCAGCCAATGGGAGCTGCAGGTTTCTAACAGAGGAATGAAGTTCTGGAACAGCTTTCCAAGGGAAGAGGTGGGGACAAAAAAACCTAACTGGCTTCAAGACTGAGCTTGATAAGTTTATGCTGGGGATGGTATGACGAGACTGCCTATAATGGCATGTAGCTGATCTGTGACTGCTAACAGCAAATATCCCCAGTGGCCTGTGATGGGATACTAGGTGGCGAGGGCTTCTTTCCCAGGTATCTGGCTGTTGGTTCTTGCCAAAATGCTCAGGGTCCAAGCGACTGCCATATTCGGGGTCAGGAAAGAATTTTTCCCTGGGTCAGATTGTTGGAGACCTTGGTGGGGTTTTTTGCCTTTCTCTGCAGAATGGGGCCTGGGTTATTTGCAGGTTTAAACTAGAGTAAATGGTGAATTCTCTGTAACTTAGTCTTTTAAATCATGATTTAAGGACTTCAGTAACTCAGCCAGAGGTTGGGGTCTGTTACAGGAGTGGGTGAGCATGGTTCTTTGACCTGCCATGTGCAGGAAGTCAGACTAAGTAACCATGTCCCTTCTGACCTTGGAGTCTGAGTCTGTGTTTGAAAGGGCTGAAGTGGGACGTAGAGCTGTACAGTACAAACAGCCGTGAAGACATGCATTCTGTTTCCTACAGAGATAAGAGTGCTGGTGAGAATGAGATTAGAAATGGTCAGCATACCTATCTGTAATGCAGCATGCGTTCCCCCAGCACCAACCTCCAGCTAGCAAGTGTGCATGAGATGGGGCCATGGCTCTACAATCTTGCTACTTGGCCAAACCCAGTTTGAAGTGCATATTACAACATGTTGACATGGCCTGATGCTTATTGCACTGTCCATCACCTATTCCTTGCTTCCTCTATTAGAGTACCACTGATCCTACTGAGCAGATCTGCTGCTGCAGTTTCATATTAATTGTCAATACTTCAATAACTAATGGCCATGTGTTCAGTGTCCTTAAGGATACAAAATGAATAAAGTTTCTGCCCTGAGGCATTTACAATATAAAAAACAGACAGAGAAGTCACAGCACATTGGGAAGGAATCTGTTGATTGTTTTTTTCTTTTAAAGTAGTAACTTGATATTCCAATAGCCTTTCATTGTTGTCCTCTAAGTCATGTGACATTTGTTCTGTAACATAATATGATGTCACATCAATCCCGACAACATCTGAAAAATTCACTTGCACCATGCCTGAAAGCCCTGCCAAATTTAATTGGGGACAGGTAACATGCTGAGGAATTTGAGAACAAGGGCATAGCCCTGAAGCTCCTTCCTTATGGAAATAGGTCCATTGGGATCAACAAGAATATTTGCCTAAAAAGCTGAACGATTGGGCCCTATGGCAGACATAGGTAGGATATAGATCGCTATATCTGAAAAAATTTGAGTACTGCAAACAAAAATGAACACATTCAATGCACTGTAGAATTTTATAGCAATTAAAATGAATTTAGCATTTTTAGTGTTTTCTTATGTCCATTTTAACTCCTCCATCTAATTTGCAGCTTTGTATTTTATGATGCAATCACTTGCCATTTTTCATGTTCTGTTTTGCTTTTTCACTGGGAAATAAATGTAAATACAGGAACTCAGACTACAGATTGTTATCTAGGGAGCGGATTCAGCAATAAAATTAATTTAATGCATTGATTTTTCCTGCCTTGACCTTTGGGTCACTTCAAGTTTAATCTGCAGATAGCATAATAAAGTCTTGCAAAACTTTAATAAGTGAACTCTAAAAGGCATATTGAAAATAAGAGATTTATAATTGTTAGTTGCATTGTAAATGTAAATATAATAATGTCTAGAAGCTTAATTACTTTTTTGGTAAAGAAATTTCACCTTGTGGTTCATTCAGCTCAGGGGGGTCATTTTTAAGCATCTAGTGAGATGGGTACTGCCCATTAGGACAGGATGGGTGCCAAATTCAGGTCAGTGTCTCTTTTTTTCTTTTTTTAAAAGCCACCCTTAAAAGTTTATTACTATTATTTGGCAGTAGTATTACCATATTGTTTCAGAGCCCTAGTCCTGGACCAGGACCCCATGGTGCTAGGTGCTGTACAAACACAGAATAAAAAGATGTGCCCCTGACCCAAAGAGCTTACAGTCTAAGTAACTTTCATTGGATACTACATATAAATAATGCACACATGGTATTGTAATTAGTAGTAGTAGTACAGTACCCTACAGGAGCCTCAGTCAGGACTGGAGATCCCATTTGTTCTGTGCAAAGAGCAAGTCAGACAGTGCCTCCCTCAAATTTGGAATAGCTCAAAGGAACATGAGGCCGAGAGCAATTATTGCTATTATAAACTAGCTCATTCAAACTAAAGAAAAAAATACAAAATAATGTAATTTTTATTCTTCTGAACACCAACCCAAGAAGTATCTACACCACCTAACCTTATTTAATTGTGTGCAATGTTTAATGCTGTACCTTTCAAAAGATCAAAATTTGAGCACCTATCTTGGATATGGGCTGCTTTTCTTTAGCCCTTTACCCACTGAAGGTATGATCAAATTGCATTTGAGTTAAAACAGTAGTCCTCAGGAATTAACAAACCAATGATTAGTGGTGTATTTTGTGTGGGTTACTATTACCGTCACATAATCATCAATTCAAATTTCATGAGTGGGAGGAAGGGAGAGTTTGTTTCAGGAGTAAGCGGCACAGTAATTCTGTCTTGTCTTGCTTCCTCTCCCCTCATATAACACTTGGCTGATAGTTAGAAAAACCTGATTTGTTTTTGTTTCTTTGGATTACCTCAATACCAGTTACCAGAGCAGGGTTATAAAATTTTACCGTATTATCTAGGTGCTTTGCAGGATTAACCTAATGATTTAAGCCCCAAGATTGGGTAATAACATGGATGTATTCTCATTTCATTTGTGATCTTTCCTAGACCCAATCTCAAAGGCACCACTAAATTTGAGGATAATGGTCATCTGTCTTGAAGGGGGGGGGGGACAGCACTCGAAATAGCAGTGCAAGAGGTATTACAATATTCAGATGGAACCCCAAGAATTGGAAACCTAGGCCTCGCTGTTTAAACACTGAATGGTTCCTCCCCTTTTGTCACCCACTTGGAAAGTCCATCGTTACCGCACATTGCCACCTTAGTCCAGGCCCGAATGGCTCTGCCCCTCTCTTGGTCAGTCCCAAGTGACCTTGCCTCTCTCCTCACCTTCCCCTATTCTTAAATGCCTTGTGGTTCTGTCCCTCTCCTCAGAGAGCCTTCATGCATTTGATAGTTTTCCCCAACTTGTAACCCCTTTGTCTTCCCTCTGGCACTGGCTGCTGATTTTAATCATTCATACTGACTGGAAAGAGGCTGCTTCTACAGTGCTCCCAGCTTTGAAGTTCTAGATGAGGACTGGAAGTGTGGTGCTTGCTCACTCCATGCCTGGCTCTAGCCAGTTGCTCTTAGTCTCTTTCATGGGCACTAAATTCCCCTCACAGACAATTGAAAAGAAAACATGAGAAGGAAGTGAAGGGTTAGCAGGTTTGGCATTTTGGAGGTAGGCATTGTAAAGAAGTGAGTTCCAAGTCCTGACAGATTTTCCATACATCTTTAGTGATTTGAGTAAACAGTGGATTAGACAAACATGCTGAGTTGCATAATACAGAGAGAGAACGAGCAAGAGAGAGATCGATCAATCCATTGCCTGTAAGATTGCCAGCTTGATTGTGAACTGAACTAAAGATATAGACTTTGTCATTTCAAAGTACAGCCCTTCTATAACTAACCTCTCCTTTCTCATCACCGAGCTCAGAAGGCCCTCATTAAATAGTTTTTTCTGATAGCACTGCTGTATTCTAAGTGGGGGGAGAAGATTTGTAAGGTGCAGAGCCTTGGAATAGGGAAATAGATGTTGTATGCAATGTTGTAATTAATTAAAGATCACGGGGCCTGATTCTTCTCTCCTCTTCACTGGGTAATTCCACTTACATCAACATTGTGACACTGTGTGAGGTGTGAGGAGACTGAAGCCCATTAGTAACTTTCCCAAATAATCTAATAACCATAAATATTACAAGTAGTTTAAATTAGACATAAACTAGATTAAACATGTAGGTCCAGATTTACCACCTTTACTCATGCAGAGTAGTACCTTACTCTGCAAATAGCCCTTTAATTTCTGTGGGAATACTCACAGGGTCAAGCCCCAACCCTGCGCTTGAATCCATGTGGCAGTCCCCTGTGGAGCTCCAGTGACTTTAGTGAGACTTCATGCAGGCGCAGAGATTCACCCATGCATCGTTTCAGGATCAGACCCAAAGATTCAACTCGGTGTGAGGTAAGAGTGGCAGAATCTGGTCTTTATATATATATGTATGTATGTCTACTAGAACTGTTTTTGCTCAGTTTAAAATTTCTCTAACATACTGAACAAGAAATATGTTAAACAACCAATATACACGATTCCATAGCTGTAGAGAAACCACACTGCCACATGAAGTGTACTCCTGTCCCACCATCTTCCCCTGCCATTCTCCTTCTCTTCCTCTTTTCTGCTTTCTCTTATGTTTGTGGTGTTTTTGTTGAACCTGGAATTGAATCATCCAGTAAGGGGGATCTCTCATTTACCCGTATGGCACCATGCACAGCTATGGTAAGCTTACCTATTGCCCTAAACTTCCTGGTTATTTATACCAATGCAAAGTGGGTGCAAACTATTATCAGTTCTGTAGTAGCATTTTACACCCTCTTTATAGTATTGCAAATAACTTTGCAGGGCAATGGGTAAGTTGAATCCTACATAGATAATACTGCGACTGACTCTTGAGATTCTTTACTTGAGGGGGGGAATTACAGCCTGTTAGTAATCTGTATTAATTTGTTCAATGCAGCATTTACAAGTAGATCCAAACTGTTACGACACCTTTATTGCCAAGTCCCCGGACAACTCAATTTCCATTCTAGACCACGTGAGTTTAACCTATGCTTCAACTGTAGTCAGGTCAAAACTTGGTTTAAAAAAAAAAAAAAACCTGCATGTTTGTTAACATTTAATTCCCCCCTCCCATGCCAGTACAGTTACAAAATCATTCTTACATTTTGGTTTAGAACTGCTGATATATCCAAGCCAAAATATTTCACAAATAAAAAAGACGTATACAAGTTAGTACTGGGAACAGCTTATTCAGGTAAAGATGAGATATAGCTATAAAATAGCCAGATTAGAAAAGGGTTATCAATATAGACTATGATAAAAAGGGCTAACTGAGTACTAACTGTGGCATTTTTAATTTGACCATTTAAATGGATTAGCCCTTTTCTGTCACTGATGTAGTTATATAGCCAGCAGAGGCCAAATTCAGCCCTTGTGTAGCTATTGACCTCAGTGGAGTTGCACCCACACAGAAAAGCTGGATTTGGCTTAACTTCTTGATATCACTGGTCCAAAATGTTTTTCTTACTTTGCTTTTATTTCCTAATACGTGAAATGTCTTGGATTAGAATTAAATATGCTACCCGCAACCTTAGTGACATTTCTTCTCAAGCCACTTCCTTTCCTTTCCGGTGTACATTTGGTTTGTTTTATTTGGCCTTTGTTTCCACAGGGCAGAGAGGGTTCTCAAAGTTAGCTTCTCTCTCTCAGCTCCTGTTGATCACTACAAAGAAGTTCTCAAGGAAAACCGGTTTCTGTGGCTCTACTTACAGTCTTTCAGGATATAGAAGCTGGGAATATTTGTTATAATTTTTGTGCCTGAATTAGGCTTTAATAAGATCTGCTTTTCAAGTGCAGGCAACATCACTGAATGCAGAATAGAGCTATGTGAATAACTGATATTTTTGATTCAGTGGCCGAACCGCCCCCCTCCCCCAATTTTTTCACTTTGTTTAGTTTTGGGGGGGGGGGGGGTTTAATTGAACTAAAATTTGAAATTAGAAAATTGAAAAATCAAAAAGTTTTTGTTTAGTAAATGTCAAAAGGTTTTGATTTCTTCAGATTCATTTTATTTTTTTTTATTTTTTGGGACCAAAATAATTCAGCAAATTCAACACAAGTTCACAAAATGTTTTAGTCAACCCCAGTCTGCATGTTTGGTCAAGAGGCTTAGCTCATACACACGCAGAACAGAACAGAGTCCCTGTTCCAAAGACCTAACCACAAGAACAGCTTGCCCCAAGTACAGAATATACTGTCAGTTTTCCCCATCTCCCATAACCACCAATAATCTAATCTCTCCATAGTCACTGCTCAGTTTGAGCGTCATCCTCCCACTTTTCCTCCTAGGGAACACTCAGCCTCCTGCTGGGAGACACCAAAAGGAGCTCTCAAGAGGATCTGAAGGTGGCTCTTGGGCATGTCTTTTCCTCGCACAGGGGAGGGAGAGTCCTATGCTTGTCTTAAAAGCAGGGGATCGGCAATCCACATGGCTCAAGCCTGCATCAGCCACCAAGATGTGCCAGCTTCAGCAATGGCACACAGCAGCTTCCCTATTTATCTCTTTAAATATAAAATGAAATTGAAATGATCCAGCTACATTGGAGATCCTGGCAATGGAGTTGGAACAGGAGGGACAAAAGAAAACTCACGCAATATCTGGCCAAAGGCGGTCTGCCAGGAGCTGTAAACATTAAAGTCTTACTAGAAGGGTGCACCTTTAAACATTAACAGAAAGCAGCATATCACAAGGAATGCATTAAGTAGGTTTAACCTATCTCATGCAGCAAACAGTGAGAAGTTAAGGATCGGTCATACATGTCACATCATTATGGATTCCGGAACTGACAGGTTTTGTGCTGTTCCCTTTTGGTTAAATTACAAAATGCAGTTGAAGCAATGTGCCAGTTGGCTAGGAGAGATCAGAAACACCCCCACTCCACCCCCATAAACCAGTATTGCTGTCTGCCTCAAATAAACAACTTGAGGCAACTTGTTTTAGCAGAATGGAATTGCCTAGGTAGCGCACCTCACCCAATACCATGTAGGGGAGGATGCTTGGAAGTGTCAAAGGAATTTAGGTTGCCAGCTGCTATTGAAAGTGAATGATAGTTGGATGGCTAAATTTCTAAGGCATTTTTGAAAATCTCATCCTTAGTTTAATTGGGGAAACACTGATTGGTTTAGAAACTTGAATATAGAACATCTTATTTGCCTTAGTAGTACAGTTTATGTATTTTATCAAGGTCTTTCAGTTTCCCTATCTATATAATAGGAATAATAACTGATATTCATGTCAGAAAAAATTTGGAGATCTACAGATAAATAGCACTGCATTAAAACTTACTAGGGAACATTTATTACACACCAGCAGGGTTCAGACAGACCAATTAATGTCCAGCACATTAGTGTGCTTTAGAAACACAGCCCTGTAGAGACACTTTATTCCACCATGTAGACAAGCCCTTATTTTATAAGGTTAGCTTTACAAAATATATAGGTTTTCAAATTATTGTAAAACTATGATTTTTAAATGAACCAACATTTGAACAGTAGGTTTACTTGTTTTTGTTTAATATTGTGCTGAAGATGGTTAGGCTACTTTTCAGAAATTTAGGATAATAGTTTGCACTTATTGATGCTCTCTCAAAGTACTTTGCAAACATCTTCAGTTTACAAGTGGGTTGAGTCCTGAAACAGAATATGATAACATTGAAACTGCCATACCGGATAACACCGGTGATCTGTCTAGTCTACTAGCCCGTTTTGACAGTAGCCAGTATCTGATACTTCAGAGGTGTATAATAGCATCTCTAGAGTGATAGTTATGGAATAGCTTGTGCATGGGAGAAGGCTCTTCCTAGCCCTTATCTTAGAGATTAGCCTCTACACTGAGGTTGAAGGTTTATATCCCTTATAGTTTTTATCGTATCTCACAACTGGGGGTGATGTTATTTGTGTAAATGTCTAATCCTTTTCTGAAACCCACGAAGCACCTGGCCTCAGTACAATTTTGTGGCAATGAGTACCTCATGTTATGTGTCTGGCTGAGAGAAAATTTGTTGCATTCCAATTTCATTTACTTTCCCCTTGTTCCTATGTTAAAACAGGCAGGAGCACCCAGCTTTCCCACCATCCCTTGGTTACTCTGTGTCCTTTCTAAACTAAGAAATCCCACTACTCTTTAATTCCTCCTCATATTGAGGAAACGTCAAGCCTCTAATCATTCTCAGGGCCTATTTCTTTTAAGTTGGGTGACCAAATTTGAACAGTGTTTCATCTGAGGCTCTTCTATCTATTTATACAATAGCAGTTTTTCAGTATTAACTTTCCATTATATGGTTTATTCATCCTCAAACTCTCAATCCACAAAGCGAACAAAATGTTAAGGAGTTGCACAAGTTTGTGGCTGACTTAAGAAAAAGATCCAAATCTTTCTACATCAGCTCATGTACATCACCTGCTAGCCCATGTTTTCTCCCATTAGACGACTCCATCCTTCAGCAAAACAACTACAGACATTTGAGTTACCTGTTGAGCTTTTCTTTTAACGTAGTGTGCTTCTCTCCACCCCCACTGAAAGTGTGTATGTGCACGCCTGTGTGTCTGTGCATATGATATGTCTTTGTGTACAATAGCTGTACGTCAGTTAGCCTGAATTTATGGGTGTATGTTTACCAGCTGTAAATCCACTCTTTGCTGCAACTTTTAATAGAATTGAGGGTGTTTTACAAGGGAAATGAAAAGTACAAGGAAAGAAAAGTATATATTTGAAGAAAAAGAAATTGTCCTATTTGTGACATGGGAGAATACACAATAGGTGCTACATTATATTTTGTGTACAGCCAATGTCCTTTAGGGGGACTTTTCTAAAGCACAAGTCCCATTGACTCCTCTACCCTCCAGGTCTTGCCCACATAAGAAAATTCCATGAGTTTAACTCAAGCTGCAATTTTAAATCACTTTAGTTACATGACCGCAAAAGCCTGTGTGGACACTTTTATTATGGTTTGTAGCCAGGGTTTATTTCCATTTAGCTTAAGTGGATTAAGAATCCGTTTACAATAAACCAGAATAACTCACTCTTAATCCAAAATAACAGTGTCCACACAGGGGTTTGCACTGCTTTACTCATCTGATTTGAATTAAACTGGTGCTATTTTCTAGAAGACACAAGACCTTGGCCATTCATTGGAGTACAGATCTCCTTGTTTCTTGCATAAGGTGCATCCTTTAATACATTTAATGTGCGTCTTGCTTTATCCAACAGCATTCGGTATTTGTATCAATAATGTAGGAGTACTCGGCCTCCGTTCTCATTAGTTCGGTTCTGCTATTCACAATTAACAGGCTTCTTTGGGCCATTGTTGTAATGCATGCAAAGTGCTTTAAAATGCTTGGATGTACGTGCAAGTATTATTAGAATGAATTCATAGTATACTGACTAGACATGCTAAGGGCTCAGGCACAATTAAGGACCCAAGTGTGCGGAGTTGCACTGAATGGGGTTAGTAGGCCAGCAGTGTGTTATATGGCTGGATGTACTATGCCTAGTGTAGGAGCGGGTATAATGTCTCTAGGAATGCTGCTGGCAACACAGCCTCCAGTGACTCTTGCTGCTACTTAGGAAAAGCCATAGCTTGCACTCGCTCACACCAGAGCCCTCCAGCATCAAATGTGTGCAATGAAGGCAGGACTGTGGCCACACCCTTATCTCACCCAGGGGTCAGTTAGTGGATGCCCTTAGTGTAGCCTGTGTTAAGCCCTGTGCGCTGAAACATTAAGGGCAACCAATGTGGGAAACAAGAATAGGTTCCCTCTGCACCTCCTCCCTCGCTCCCCACCGCATACTAAAATTTAGCCTCACAGAAATGCTGGACTTATGAAAAATTAATGATATGCCAGACTGACCTCAGGTGTTCAGTTTTAGTCAAGTGTCCTTCACAAAATAACCAGAACTAGTTATTTCCTGATGATCCATCTTTAGGTCTAAGCTTTTGTACAGTCTGAGCAGTTTATGTGGGAGGAGCAGTTGTTTTTTCATGATAAATTGTATTTCTCTTCCTGTGTAGGCTAAGCAGTTTTCTTCCTTTGCGTGTGTGGGGTGTTTTTGTTTTGTTTTGTTTTTTGCTGTGTCATGGCCCTCAGCTAGAGTTATGTTCAGGCACAATGCCAAATTCATGTTGTACTCTGCCCTGAGAGGAAAGTGGTGAAAACTACAATGGGGAGGATAACACACAGCACAACCGTGTGAATGGTAGCAACGAAGAATGGAACTATTTTCCCCCAAAATCCATAGTCTCCTTCCCATTGTATTTTCCCACAAGCCGCATTAGAAAGCGAAGCTTAGCAGCAGATCACTCTCTGCCTGTGCAGTTTCCCCTTTGACCTCTCACATCAGTAGCATGTTTCAGTGACTGATCTTTTAAAACTACCTTTCTTTTAAGTTTTGTGGCCACCCTTCCCCACTCAGTTGCTGTAACTGCAATAGGAGTCCAACCAAGAGAAGACACAAGCATAACATATGCAACTGTTGTTGTTAATTATTTGTATTACTGTAGCACCTAGGGGCCCTAGTCATGGGCCAGGACCCCCTGTTTGCTAGACACTCTTCTCTCCATTCGTTGAATAGAGGGGAGCCATAAATGTAAGGACTAGCCAGTAAGGCTTCAATTTTATGTCACGTTCCCACTCGTGCCCTGACATCCCCGCTGAAATTCCTCCAAGGCAGCTCCACTGGGTCAGGCCTACTTTGAAATTTAAGTGGGATCTAAGGCAGGAATGGAAAGAATCAGAGAATAGCTGCTTTCCCTTTTTATTCTATTGATATCACATTGGAAGTGCAACTGGGTAATAACACCTGCAGACCTCCCTGTTCTTCGGTTGCTACTGAAAAGCGGCACAGGGACAATAAGCATATGGCAGCACCACTTCATCAGAACTGGAACAGAAATGCCAATTAAAAAGATGTCTAAAATTTGTGCTATACAGCCAGTGTTGTTAAGCACAGGCATGTACTATGCAAGCATTCATTTGAGTATCATATGAACAAGTGGTGCAGATGGTCATATTGCTAAAGAGCTCAATACCACATCTGAAAGTGAGAGGAATGGATTTGATTGTAATAAGAGGCAGGTATTGTATATATGGACAATCAGTTCATGTTACTGCTTCTGGGCTCATTGCAACATAGCATGTTAATCATTAGTCAGTAATTTACAGTTTGTGTATGAAGAGATTGCTTTTTATAATGGTAACTTTGTTTTCAATATTATTTGGGTAATATTTTAGTTGTTCAGTATTCCATTCTCAAATCCCATCCCCTAGCTGCATTTCTCCAGAATTCTGCCTTCATGCCTCAGAGCAGTCAGGCAGTTTCTGAGCTTCTGCTACCTTGGGCCTCTTGCCCCTTATTGTCCAATTTCACTGAATGTTTGTGTTTCCAGGAGGTAACACTCCTTCCTTTTTCTTCAAACTATTAGGTGACTTTAACTGCTTGAGCTACTTATTGACCTGCTACAGTGGAGCATGCTCTTCCCTAGAAAGTAGGCAAGTAGAGGTCCAATGAGCTGAAGAATAGAACAACCAAAAAAGAGATGTACTAGCTTATGCCAGGGTCAGCCCTGAGTTGAGAGACTCAGCCGCTTTTTTGCCAGCAGACTACTTCAGTTCCTCCTCAAAGCACCAACCCTGACAGTACCACTTAACTTGGGGGGGGGCAGAATTCCCCCCTCCTTGAACTTCCCTCTCTAAGCAACTTTCCTACCTCAGTCTTGAGTGTTGCACATTATGGGAGGGCATTATTTCTACATCTGGAAAGGAAGACCTGGCAGGGATTTAGGGCCAGTGCTTTCATAAGAGCAGTCTGCTCTGACCCCAAACGTCCTGACCTTGAGTGCACCTCAGTTAAAAAGGTCTAACTGCTTTAGAAAATTAAGATCCGTAATACCAGCTCCTTGTATCTTGCTCTTTTCCTGTAAGAGAGATGAGGAGCTGGTAGTCAGAGCAACCATTGAGCAATCCAATCACTTAAAAAGCCAAAGCAGCAGGTTAACTACCCTGCCCTCCCTGAAAACAACACCCTCCTACCCCTTCCAGCTCTGAGGAAGGCCATTGATCCATGTTAGGGTCTATTAAATCTGACAAGAACACTCTGGGTAGGTTTTTCCATACAGAATTCTTTGAACCTATTCTGAGGAAGTTAATCAACAATCGAGGGCTCCAGAGCAAGCAGTCTGTGTTGCCCAAGGATAGGAGAATGTATTGTCCCTGAGCCTTCATTGGAGTCAATACATCTCTGAACACAGTGAAGCTTTTCTCGGAGTCACTAGCAACCAGTGCAACAGCTTAAGTTGCCAATTACGGTTTGTCCTTGGAAGAGAGACTCCTTGATTAAACCTAGTTGAGGGTTATGCAAAAGGCCCACAAGATCAAACTAGCTTTGATTTTCTTTTGTACCCAGCAGCATTGGAAAGTGGCAGTAAGACCCCTTATCCACCCCTTCACCAGAACTACTCCCCAAGGACTCATTATTTCCAGTCATTGGTGATCTCTGATTAACAGAGTGTGGCGTCTAGACAGATGTCCTCTCACAAGGCGGTTACTCAGACAAGGTACTGTTCGCACTTCAGGCCTCCAGAAGGGACTCCACAAGCCTAATCTACAAGAGCATTTGGACACAATTCAGACACTTTGTTCTGAGTGCCTATGTAGATCTGAACAAAACCAGAATAAAGAATATACTGAATTCCTTAAGAACATAAGAATGCTATACTGGGTCAGACAGTGGTCCATCTAGCCCCGAATCCTGTCTTCCAACAGCAGCCAATGCCGGATGCTTCAGAGGGAATGAACAAAATAGGGCAATTTCAAGCGATCCATCCCCTGTCCTCCAGTCTCAGCTTCTGGCAGTTGGAAGTTTAGAGACCCCCAGAGCATGATGATGTGTCCCTGGCCATCTTGGCTAATAGCCATTGATGGACCTATCATTCATGAACTTATCTAATAGGGATTTGAACCCACTCTGCCTTGTGTGAGAATGTACTTCCTTTTGTTTGTTTTAAACCTGTTGCTTATTCATTTCATTGGGTGACCCCTGGCTCTTGTGTTATGAGAAGGAGTAAACAACACTTCCTTATTCACTTTCTCCACACCGGTCATGATTTTATAGGCCTCTGCCATAGCCCCCCTTAGTCACCTCTTTTCTAGGCTGAACAGTCCCTGTCTTCCCCCCCCCCCTTCATATGGAAGGTGTTCCTTACCCCTAATCATTTGTGTTGTCACTCTGTCCTATTTCCAATTCTAATGCATCTTTTTCAAGATGGGGTGACCAAAACTGCACACAATATTCAAGGTGTGGGCATACCATGGAGTTAGGTAGTGACATTATGATATTTTCTGTTTTATTATCTATCCCTTTCCTAATGGTTCCTAACATTGTGTTAGATTTTTTTGACTGCCACTGCACATTGATCAGGTGTTTTCAGAGAACGATCCATGATGACTTCAAGATCTTTCTTGAGTGGTAACTGATAATTAAATCCCATTATTTTGTATGTATAGTTGGGATTATTTTTTCCAATGTGCATTTGTCAGGGTTCCTTCCCCACTCTGAACTCTAGGGTACAGATGTGGGGACCCACATGAAAGACCCCCAAAGCTTATTCTTACCGGCTTAGGTTAAAAACTTCCCCAAGGTACAAACTTTGCCTTGTCCTTGAACAGTATGCTGCCACCACCAAGTGTTTTAAACAAAGAACAGGGAAAGTGACGACTTGGAAACATCTTCTCCCCCCGCCACCCCAAAATATCCCCCCAAGCCCTACACACACCCTTTCCTGGGGAGGCTTGAGAATAATATCCTAACCAATTGGTTACGAAATCATCAAAGACCCAAACCCCTGGATCTTGGAACAATGGAAAAATCAGTCGGATTCTTAAAAGAAGGATTTTATTAAAAAAAAAAAAAGGTAAAAATCATCTTTGTAAAATCAGGATGGAAAATACTTTACAGGGTATTCAAATTCAAAACATAGAGGATCCCCCTCTGGGCAAAACCTTAAAGTTACAGAAAACAGGAATAAACCTCCCTCAACACAGAGAAAATTCACATAAAACAAAAGATAAACTAATCCGCCTTGCCTGGCTTACCTATACTGGTTGCAATATTGAAGACTTGGATTAGGATGGGTTGGAGAAGGTGGATTTCTGTCTGGCCTCTCTGTCCCAAGAGAGAACAACCCCGTAAGCAAAGAGCACAAAACAAAAGCCTTTTCCCCCCCACCCCCAAGATTTGAAAGTATCTTGTCCCCTTATTGGTCCTTTGGGTCAGGTGCCAGCCAGGTTAGCTGAGCTTCTTAACCCTTTACAGGTAACAGGATGTTGCCTCTGGCCAGGAGGGATTTTATAGCACTGTATACAGAAAGGTGGTTACCCTTCCCTTTATATTTATGACAGCATTACTTTGCACTCATCAACACGGAATTTCATCTTCCATTTTGTCACCCAGTCACCCAATTAAGTGACCCACATTGGTAAATAGGTTGAGAGCCAGGGTCTGGACAGTCATATTTTTAAGAACAACTCTCTTCTGTTTGGCTTAATTTGGATTGTCAATGGAAGGGGAGTTTTGTTCTTGAGACAACTTTTCTAATGTGAGCAATGGCTCCCCAGTCCCTAGTTGAGGAGCCATTGCCTTAAAGGCTTAAACAACCAGAAGGCAAATAAGAGCCATCACAGTATAAAAGTATTCATGATTTTTAAGTCAGTCTCCTGATCTTTTGAGGCCTACTCACGATTTTTAAATGCTTGAAGTTGACAATACTGTATCTTCACTGCAGTGCTCTCAAACTAACATGCTTTTCAGATTTCAGGGTTATAAAGCCACAAGTTTGAGTTCTTGTGTAATCCTGCTTCACTGATTTTCACTTTCTTTGAAAGAGAAAGTGAAAGAAAACTATTGCAAAACTATTTCATGCACTGTGAGCTTGTCTCTTAAGGGCTATATTTCCCCTCTCCCTTCCTCCAGCTTTCCTGTTACTATAGTTGCACAAAGAGCATAGGAAAACAGCAGCAAAGATCACGGTTTCAGCAGCATGTCCATCTGACATCAGGGACAGAAGTGTTTATAATTAAAGGTTAAAAGAATAAAATAATAGTTACCTGACATGCAAGGGCAGTTTCAATTGTTTTCAGTTCTGTTTCTTAAGCTTTGTAGCAAGTGCTTGTGCTGCATTTTCACACAGCCTCTTGTCAGTGCAATCCAACGAGTGCTGGCAAAAGGAGAAACTTGACTTAATTGTGACACTGTTGCCAGAAGGAAGTATAGGATTATCTGCTATGATTCACTGAGGGATGCTGCTGTCAAATTATAAATTGACATTTCCAAAGAGCACACAGAGATACTTGCAGAAGCTACATTGGTAAACAAATTTGAGAAGCTATTATCAATGTGTTGCTTGTTCCCATTTCAAGGTGAGTGAAATACAGTAACTCCTCGCTTAACGTTGTAGTTATGTTCCTGAAAAATGCTACTTTAAGTGAAACGATGTTAAACAAATCCCATTTCCCCATAAGAATTAATGTAAATAGGGGGGTTCCAGGGAAATTGTAAATAGGTTCCAGGGAACAAACACAAACATACCCACCCAGAGGGCAGGAGCAGCACATGGCAGTGGGCCGGGCAATAGATAGCCTGCTGGGCTGCTGCCACACAGGGAACGTAGGGTGGCTGCCCGTCTACCCTGGTTCCAAGCCCCCACCAGCTAGCTGCAATGGGCTGCTCTTCCTGCAAACAGTGAACAAGCAGGCGCCTGCCAAACAATGTTATAAGGGAGCATTGCACAACTTTGAACGAGCATGTTCCCTAATTGATCAGCAGCGTAACAATGAAACAACGTTAACGGGGACATCTTTAAGTGAGGAGTTACAGTAATAACTTGAGAAAACCATGTTATCCCCTGAACCTGCAGATATTTACGCACATCAGTCGAAGAAGCTGCTTATGTATGTAAAGCTTCTCAAATGTAGTAGTGTTTGCAGCCTGAACTCTCATCCAACGCATGCCCATAATGTAAATAAAAATCAAAAGTGCAATCAGTGTGCACCTTATGGAATCTCTAGCTTGTTTTATTACCCCTTGGCACCATCAGAAAAAAGATTGTGAATGCTTTAAAAATGAATACTCATATTTTATTAAACAATAGTTTGTATTGTCCCAATCAGCGACTGGAATTTGGTTGTCTTGGGAGTTGTCTAATCCCCAGTCCTTGCCCATGGCCTTCAGGTGTAATATCAGATTTTCTAGTCAGGTGCTGAGACTATTTAACAATAAGGAAATACATTGCCAAACAGTGTCATAGTATGCCTTTTTTGTCTTTGCACTGTAGCAACGATCTCTTTGAACTATTAATGTGCTGATGAATGCCTCAGTGATGAAAACTGTTGAATGAAGTTCATGATTCCCCAAATCATTATTCATCAGTTCATCCCATTTCTGCAAGGGATTTAAAAGATAGAAAGGCCATATTCAGTTTTTAATTGCTCTCAGAATATCACAGGCTTCTGTTCCATTCTGTAGACATGTACAAAATTTCAACCAGAGTCTCAGCAGTGAGACAGTCAGACACATACACACGTAATGCTGCCAGAAAGCACCACAAGACGCAAAACAAAAACCAGTAGACTTTGATTCATATTTTCTTCCCAGTAAAGGCTAATCAAAGACCATTAAAACTATGTATCCTTTCTGTCTGGGTCTGCTTGGCAAAAAAACAGAAAAATATAAGTGCCCCCATTTGCAGAAGCATAAGCATTTTGCCCAGTAAATTTTTAAATTTAGAAAATGTATTAACATACCACAGAGCCCTCAAAACAGATTTCAATTTACTCGTCCTAGATTTTGGTGGCAAAACATCCTGGCCACACAAACCAAGAGAGCATTCTGTGTGGAAAAGCTGGCTTCAGTAATTATTACTCACAAGTCTAAACAAAGTGATGGATTTTGTTTTCCATTTCAGTTCTCCTCTCCCTTCTAACCCCAAGAGGAAAGATTTCTTTTTTTTTCCCCCCCTTCTTCTAAAGTCAATTCCATGGTGGACGGATCCTGGCACTTATAGCAGTCCGTTGATGGAACACTGAGAAATATACTTGCAACTCACTTCTTCCAAACCAGCTGTTTCTCGGAAATGTTTAGGCCTGTGTGATTTCCTGAAGGAGGAAGATGAGGGAAAATGCGTTTAAAACAGTTTTTAGCATTATTTATAATTATTATTACCAGGAGCTCCTGTGTACTCATAGAAGTTAGTATTTTGGAGGTAACATTTTCAGAGACCCAGGGCAACAGGATCAGAGTCTGTCAGTGTTGCTTTGACACTCAGAAGCTTTTCTTACACGCTTAGCCCAGGGCTAGTGCATGGGCCATGCCAAAAGATGCATTTGTACCTGTTACTTTATCTGCAATATTTTTCTTCAGATTAGTCCATCCTCTAAATACTTAACTCAATTGTATGTAGCTTTTAAGTAATAAGTGCTGAGACAACTGATTATTTCAGTAATCAGTCATTTCGTTTTCCTTTTACTCCCACCACCTGCCTGCGTGTAGCCACCTATTGTCTCATCAGCCTTACAGTCTGTACTTTGGGCCAGGTACAGGGTGTTGGGGTGTGTTTGTATGTGTGGGTGTGTACCTTGCATAGCACAATGGTGCTCTAATCCCTGACTGGGGCTTCTGGGCACTACCAGAAATATGTAATAATAGTGGATGTTTTATTCTATGCCAGTTGCATGATGTGAGACGCTGGTGTTGAGAAAGGTCCTTTCATAGAAGACTCAGATGGCTCTGGACATATTCTTTGGAGTAACAAAGGAATTACCATGCTGCTTCAGTTCAGTGGGCCAGCCAGTTCAGAATCCTGTCTCTAGCACTGGCTGGTCCTACACATTTTCACTGAATTTTTGACACAGGAAATGCAACCATTTTCTAACAGCTTAGTATTGAAAAAGATGGATGCACATTCTAGGAAGTGTAGTTGACTAGTCTTCTTACCATCTCCATATTCAGAAGCATTCATGGTTTCATTCCCCACTGCCTTGCACCTACAGCTGTGCAATATAGGTGTAAAACACTAGCATTCTGATATGGTAGCATTTTACCTTCATTTTACAAGCTACAAGTGACTGTACAAGGTGCAAGTAAGTGGAGAATTAGGACCTGAAACTTCATAGTGCTGGTGACTGTAAAATCTCTTGTGTACCTCTCCAGTCTCCTCCCAGATAGGCATCAGCTGATTTGATTCCATGTGCTCTGACATGGTTTCTGTAAACTTTTCCTTTTTCTGAAGTCACACAGACCATTTGTACCTAAACCACTTGATGATGGCCCTTGATGATGGCCCTTTCATTAAGGCTGTTATGCCAATTCTTGGTCATGATGCCTCATCAGAAGTTGACCTACCACAATTGTGATAAGTGTTGGGCTTCTCATATCTTTAAACTATCTGCCACTTCACAGTTCTGCAGAAATGTTTCTCTAAGACAAGGGGTGACAATAGCCCTCTATTTTATATAATATTTTCATTTTGCTAGATTTGTGCATGTTAGGTACTTGGAAAGCCAACATAAAGAATATAGAATACGCATAGAAAAATCTATATCCCAAAGTACTATTTTATAAAAACAGAAAGTGTTGTATTCAGCATTCTGTAAGACAGGGCTGCCATTTTAAATGCAGATCCTTAGGAGATCTCACTTTTAAAAAGTATAACATCAGAGACTGAATACAGCTAAGTAAACGTCCAGGAGTTCCAATGACATCACAGATTTCTTGAATTTGTTGTGTAGTTACTTTGTCTTCAGTATTCCTTTGTGTGCACATGTAGTTCTTACAACCCTCAGCTACCTGTGTTGTATCCTTTCTCTACATATTCATACACATAAAGAATGGTAGCTGTGAGAAAACATTAATTTAACTGATGTTAAGGGAGATAGTTTGTAGAATCATTATAAGCCATAAAAAGCAAAACAGGCATAATGGAGGAGCAGAAATACCTTTAATTATATAGAAGACCACATTACTGCCAAGAGGGTATAATATGCAAGCATGTATAACATATGCAGAGAGGAGAAGTAGGGGAGAGACATATTTTTGTAGCTAGAGGGTAGACAGGTCACTAATCTAGTAGTGGAGGAAGAAACTATGTAATTGAGACCCTCCCACCTGTCTCTTAATGGGCTTCTTCTGAAAGGCTGTAATATTGCCCAGCCACTTGCTGTGTAGGCGTCAAGACCTCAAAAAAACAAAAAAGAGGAAGGTCTAACCACAGTGTGGAGAAAGACAGGCAGATCAACAACAGCTATAAAAAGAAAACCTGAAAAACAGAGTTGTAAAAATGTCTAGGTCCCAACAATGCTGAAACATGTTTGCACTGGCTGACCCAGCTGTTTTGTGGCAGTAGCTCAATGCTCAAGAGAGAAAGATAAACAATACCTTGGTTTATTGACAATCAGTTACTATGGAAGAAAACATGTGCGATTTGAAGGGCTTTGTCTTTCAGACTGGAATAGGGCTGAAGGGGGCAAGAAAATAACTGGCTTTAGTGTCTGTAAAAATGATGTCAGTGGAGAGACGATGGATAATGAACAGGGTATGGAACTTGCTTGATAATAGGAGAATGTTCTACTGAAATGGCAGTTTGGTGCAATTTTATGTTTTATGTTAGTCTGAAATTACAACTTCAGAATTTCTCTGACCTTATTTTTCTTGCTGCTGTTATAATGCACAGGTTTGATTGTTTACTTGTATATTGGTAAAGTATGTAACATCAGATTGCATTAAAATATTCATTCTAGATCTATACGCACAGTATTGTTCAAAGAGATCTAGAGTATCCTGGCATTTTCCTTAGCTGAAACTGGCAATCCTACTGACTTGGTGGCATTCCATGCTGCAATGTAAAATTGACTAGAAAATGAAAATTTCATGGAGGCTGAATAGAATACTCACAGTAGTTCACAGGGCTTTACTACCCCTTTGTTTGCCTTCCTAGTTACCACCACCATCATCACTGTTACCCAAGAAGGCATTCTGCTAGGATACTGGGACAGGAGAAGTTAGGAGCTGCTCAAAGCCATAACAAGCCATCCTTTTTCAGTCTGAGGTTCTCTATTATCTAATTTTCCAAACCTGCCCTATCTTGGGTTTTTTTGCTATCCACAAGACTCCCCCACCCTGTAGTATGTATACATTTTATTACCCTCCCCTGTAACAAGTCCTTCAACTACGTGAGTGTTGGTTTTTTTTAGGTACAGGTGAGAAAACAGAGAGGAGCTGAACATGCTTAATTGGTAGTGTTGACCAGCTTGAAGGACTGACTCATTTGTTATCAAATCCAATAAAATGTTAAGGCAGCAAAATTTTGTTCAGGTTGATGAGGCAAAAGTACTTACGAGACTGTGTGGATAGCATCAGCTAGATCATCATCTGTACTTGCACTAACTGGATTTGTCTTTCCCTTTTCACACTCCATTTATTTGCACCCACTTGTCCTCAAGGGAAACCATAATCCTTTTTCTGTGATCTATTATGTTGCCATGGAAATAACAGTAATAAACCTGGAATTTCTTAATTCTTTTTATGATCAGGTACTCCGGAAGCAGGAGAAAAGAAAAGGTTCCTTATTAAAGACACACTGTTAAGATGTCCACTAGCACCGTAGTAGTTGCACTTCCAGTGCAGACCTTATTTTGGGGTTCATGACTCAGGCTTGGTCAAGTCTTAAAAGTTAAATTGACATAGCCACATCAGTCATCATGGGTGATAGAAAAAAACACTCTAAAAAACCAACCTAACCCCCAGGGTAGATTCAGCTATGTCAATGGAAGAATGCTTCTGTCAAAATAGCTACTATTGTTCATGGAAGTGGTGTTCCTACACCGATGGGGAAAAATAATCCTTCCCATCAGGTAGACTGTATCTACACTACCAGCATAACTATGGCACCAGAGTTATACCACTATAGTTTCCCTAGTGAAGATACACCCTCAGCATCATAAATTTGCTCTTGGATGACAATTGGCATAGAAGCTCTCAGTCTGGGAGGAACAGGAGCCAATACAACTTGGTAAAGAAGTTCAAAATTGAAGTTCAAAATGGCACATTCCCGTTCTACTGTGTGTTTCAGTCATGCAAAGCTGTTTGAACCCTGTATCATTTTACACAGCATGCTGTAATGCAGAACAGATTTAACTGATTAATCACCCATGGGTGTTCCAAATCTGAGACAGAAAAATGTAATTCTGAACTTGAACCAAGTTTGCAGGTAATATAAATTACTACCATCTTTTGTCACAGTACTATAGAAATGTGAAATACATTACACACAAGAATCACTTTGAAATGCAGCCACCTCTGGGATGGAATATGGCCATTGTTGAACAGCCCCAAACTCTTAATTAAAACTTTGGGAAAAATTAAGGTAGGCAACCCAAATGGAAATATGTTCAGGATTCAGGGACTTGCCAAAAGCATCAAGGGATTTTGTCAGGACCATAAATGGTTATGACCTTGGTTTGATGTCTCCTTTGAAAGACAACTCTAGCAGTCACAGTGCCTTTTAAATGCCAGTACAGTTTCAAAGCCAAGCACACTATTTCTTGTAGCACCTTGACCTACTACTGATTGGACTTCACCTGTTTTTTTATGAGATGAGACAAGATCACACATCAAGATCTTACAGCTCTGGACATATTAGTGGCCTTTGGATCGAGATTCATGAAGTCAATGGAGTCTTCATTTGACTTCTGAGACCTTTGGATCATGCCTGAAGGTTGCACAAAACATCAATTAAAAAAACCCAACACTTTTGATTGTTGAAAAGGGTGCTTAAAAACAAAACAAAACTGGGGATTTAAAAAGTTTCGTGCGCTATTTTGTACATTTATGCCATCATCCACACAATACAGTACGTTTCTAATTTAACTACAGACATTGTTCTAGTTGCAGGATGAATTATGTAGTCCAAACAAGCTCAGTTTTAATGCTATACTAATTGCAAAAGTCTACTGGAGACTAAACTTTTGTTCTTTGGTATACCAAAGAACATTTGGAGCTTAACTAACTGGAATTATATCAAGAAACTCAAATTACAAGATTTTTCAGAAGATTTTGCCTTCCAACATATGATGATGAAATAAACTTTACAAAGTTCCTTACAAATGAAAGAATCACCTTGCTTTTCAAGCTCTTACCGTTTTGCTGTCCCTTGTAATCTCATCTCACAACACCAATTATGTAGCAAAAAGCATTGCGATTTATAATTTTAAAGCGTATTTAAATGTGCCTCTTTGTTTCATCTTACAGCAACTAGTTCTTTTCCAGAGGTGCTTCTGTCAGCATGATTGCATACTTAATGTTGCTTCAGTATCCCTTCATAGCATTTTCTACTAGTGCAGCATCTGCCTTTAGGTTGGAACGGCAGACGAGTGGTTTCCCAGTGCAAATGACAGTGGTGCCCTTGCTTGCACCAGACAGCTGAGAGCTAGTGACCTTCCTGTAATCCATTAGGGGGAAATCTATCCCCATTCATTTAGAGTTGACAGGCAGGTGTTGTCAGTGCTCCCTGAACTCCAGATTGTCTGGATCAGATGTGCTCGCTTCACCACCTAGTCTGTTAGGGCCCAGTCCTGCTCCCGTTGACTTCAGTTGTGTAGGATCAGGCTTTTATATAGTGTGTCGTATTTTAAAATTGTAATGTATGAAAAGAGTGAGGCAGACAGCACAACCAATCACCTGGGATTTAGGAGTCAGCTCAGGGTTTTAATGGCTCTTCCAGCATGTTCAATAATGGTGCAGATCTTTGTTCTCACACACACACACAAGCTCAGAGAGGGAAGGGAAGGCAGCTGTGCTGTGCTAGCCCAGGTGTGATGTGAGGTCAGATAAATACCACATTTGAAAGTGGGGGAAAATATTGACATGTCCTGTGTTGTTCATGTAACTAAGTTAATCATGCAACAGTGCTTCAGAATAGAGTTTGCATTTAATTTCATATGTCTGATTCTAGTTAACAGCTCTTTTCAGCTGTTAATCCTCAAGTTTCAGGAGAAGAGGTTTAACCTGCTCTGTGAAAGGCATCTGCTTTCTCAAAGATATCTTTACAGAAAGGAATAACGATTGGGTCCTGTGGGAAAAACATAATTAACACTGATTAATAAAAGGGATGCCTTTATTTTTCTTAAAGCTCTTTGATCAATAGCAGCAGCTTTGTAATTGACTGGAAAGAAGAATTTCTAATTTGAAAATAATTTAACGGGGTCTTTGTCATTTGCACAGTGTATCATTATACTTAATGGTGTGTTGGCATTCCAATCCTAAAGCTTGTTTGTGTTGGTAACATTTCTAAGGAATAATGGAATAACAGTACTTGCTCCAGTAAGGTTGCAGCGGGTTAACCATTATAAACCTAACTCTAAGCACCTAATCTAAAGTTCACAAATAAGTGGCCTCAACCCCGGTAGCATAGATCTGGGGCTAAAGTACCATTTTTCTTCCTAATTTGTAATCAGTCAAGCAGTTCCCCCAGTTATGACACCCAAAAAGTGAGATGTTGCAACACTAAATCCAATGTCCAAAGGGAACCCCAGACATTGGTGATTTACAGTGAGGTCTGAAGGTTAACAAAGGCTGAGTTTTCGTTCCATAGGAATCTAACTGGGTGCTCAAATAGGGGTGTGAAGCTGGTTGTTCTACTCCCACTTCTTACTACAAGTGGCTGAAAAATGAGTCAAGAAGTTGAAGAGTGTTTTGAGAATGTCCCTCTGTGGTAACTCCCCTTACTGACCCCCCCCAAAAGCCCAAACTAATGGTGCTTGGGTAGCCCCCAAAGAAACAGAAACCCTTGGGATTTGCATGTAATCTACTAGCACCAGTCTTTCCTGCAGGGGGGCTTCTGGAGCCTGACAAGCTTGAGGATTGACACTGTCAGGATCTTGTGAATAGTTTTCACAAGACTCAGTTTCCATAGCCGATTTCCATAACCCCCAAAATAGGCTCCTTTGGATTTGAGTCCAGACTGAAACCAAACACCAAAGAGGTTAGTTCAAATCCAGGGATTCCTATCTAAATACTTCTCACTCCTCTGAAATTTGGGATGATTTGGTAAGTTTTGTCCAAAATGTCTCAGGTAAATTCTCCCCTCAAAGGTTACACTGATCTCCCACTGACATCAGTGAGAACCCTGTCTCTGTATCCAAAAGCAATGAGCAAGTGCCCAATCATGCAAACCTTTTTTTCATTTGAATACAAGTTTGCAGAACTGGGTCCTTAAGGACCAGTCCTTACTTTATTTAAATCAATGGTGACTCTGGTTATATACTTCTAAGGGAGCAGGATCAGGCTGTAACTTGCTTCAGGGACAAAGACTTGCAGTCCTGCACCCCCCCCTCCCACCCCCACCACTTAGTCACGCCGCCCCAGAAGGAGCTACAGGAAACTGCTTCTCTGGGAAGAGCCTGTTCTTCAGTTAGGCATGTGAGTGGGGGCTTGCATGCAGCACCACCCTTTGGAGGTAGAGATAGGAGAGAGGCCATGCTTCTGCTTTGTATCCACCCATTTTGAGTGGTTAGGAGGGCTGGCAGGAAAACAAGAATTATTCCATATTGTGAAAGATTGGCCCTTAGTTCTCTGGAGTACCGACTGTCATGTTTGCACAGTGGCTATTGCAACGGGGCCCTGTCTTGTTGTGGCCTTTTTGTGCTACTGCTATGAATAATATTTCATATGTTTATATTGTGGTGTGGGCACGCCCCATTCCACTATTCTATAACGTCGTTTCAAACAACAGATTTTACATTTCCAAAAAACAAATACAAATTTTGATGATAGAAAAGGAGCACATGACCATATTGCTCTTATGAAGAGACAAAAGCATGAGGAAAATTAACAGATCTGTCCAGTCATGGGAACAGGATTTTAGTGACAACCTGACGATATCTCTGCAAATCCATGTTGTTGCAATGTCAAGACAGTGATGAAATTATGTCAAGGCTAGATTGTGGAGGCCAAAATATGATGATTGCAAGAGCTGAAACAGTGTAAGTGTGTGTTCTTGATACTGGGCCGCATTCTGTTCTCCGTTACAACAGCCACAATCAGTGGGCCAACTACAGTTTTATAACGGCGTAATTCAGGGGAAGAATTGGCCCACGTTGTTGGCAGAACAATGCAAAAATTAGATGAGATGCATGCAAAATAGTGTTACAAAAGAAAAAAAACCCCAAACATTTCTATTCAAGTAATGTTAAGTTTGAACTATGAACTGTGAAAAAGAAAATTCAGAGTCAAGGCTGCCACAGGATGACTCAAACCCATTGTGAATAGCTTCAGTGGTATAACTTGTCTTCTAAAGTTTCTGGATAATACTGCATGAAATGCTGAAGTAAACATAATAATTTGACCTTTAACGGGTGTGACTAGTTCTGTTTTGAGCACCCCCAGGACTGCACTTATTAGAGCCGAATTATTTTTTCAGGTGTTAGATCTCTGCTTTGATATTCTGTCTTTCTACACGTATATCTCTCCAACAGCAGTGGGATACCTGGTTATGTAATCAAAGTAGTATTTCACAGATGAGACCCATTGCATTGATTTTAATGGAAAGTTTAAACCTTGTAGTGTAGTGGTGAAGAGCTATGGTTTATGTAATATTGCCCAGTTTTCTAAATACCTGTGATAGAGAAGAATGCTGTTATGTATCAGCATGAGTTGTCCCTTTGACTTCTCTCTTAGGTGCCTGTCAAGCTCTCAGGGTGGAATCCCATAAGTCACCTCCACTTTTAGACTGGGTCACCCAGGTTACAGTACCCCTGTTTACTGGCCATGTTCTCATTCGGCCCAATTGGGCTTTGGTCCCTGCTATAGGCTTCCCTTTGGGACCTAAACCCAGTATGAAAGTGCAGTAACAGGACAGCTTGTTCAAAGCAAAAGTATTTATTTATCCATGGGAACGTAACCAGAGAAGAAAAGTGTTAAAATAACAAAATGGCCTGAATGCATATCCTCTTATGTCCTTCCTTGCATATCTTCAGCCCTTCCTTGCAACTTTATGTAGGTTCCCCTTGCTCAGGCATCCCTTAGATTGGGCTGGGTGAGATACGTTGCACCCCTGCAGCCTCTGCCTCTCTGCCTGACCCTCAGACAGTGTCTCTCCTGAGTTCAGACTGGTTTTGACACGTTTCTAAGACCTTTGTTTGTCCTGAGACACATGAACTTGGTCAATCCGCTGGGTCAGATGCAGACTTTTAACAGTGGATTCACTGTATTGTCCATTTGAGCATAACTAAATGAATTGCAGTTATTGCCTTTTTCTCTGGGTACATGTGGAGAGCTCCAGATGAAATTAACTCTTAATTGGGGCGGCTTTAGCATGGGTTCAGTTGCACCTACAGAAATCATGAAATCAAGGGTGAAAAGGACAGGCAAAACACACTTTTCCTGACTCATTGTGGAGGGGTGGCCCCAGATAGGTGGCGGTGAGGAGTAAGCCCTCCTTGCACTCACCCTGCAGCAGCAGCTTCTGTCCCATGGTTCTGGGCCCTGCTCCTCACTCCAGGCATGCAACCTGGTGTATGGGGTTTCAAGGCTAGCTACATCACAATGCCAGGAGCAGGGTCCAGCCCCGCAGGACAGGAGCCACCAGGACAGGGATGAATGCAGGGTGGACTTGCTCTTCAGCCCTCACGCCTCCCACTAGGATTAGGGTTGTGGTCATATGCTCAGGGTTTAGCTGATCGCCATATTTGGGGTCGGGAAGGAATTTTCCTCCAGGGCAGATTGGAAGAGGCCCTGGAGGTTTTTCGCGTTCCTCTGTAGCATAGGGCATGGGTCACTTGCTGGAGGATTCTCTGCTCCTTGAAGTCTTTAAACCACGATTTGAGGACTTCAATAGCTCAGACATAGGTGAGAGGTTTTTCGCAGGAGTGGCTGGGTGATATTCTGCAGCCTAGATGGTCATAATGATCCCTTCTGGCCTTAGTATCTATGAAACTGTGGTGCTAGCGGTGGAGGGGTAGGAGAAGGGAATGCCGCCACAGCAGTTTAGTATAGTGCACCCATTAAATAGGAAAGCTAATAGAAAGGCCCCTGCCCTTTCCACACTACTATATTAAACAAATCATATTCAAACTTTATCCACTGGATTAAGACACAGGAACAAGAAATTGGTTAGTCTCTAAGGTGTCACAAGTACTCCTTTTTGCGAATACAGACTAACACGGCTGCTTCTCCAAAATAAGTGTCCACAGATGAAGTAAATCAGGAATAATTTCATGTGTAGACAAGCCCTAAAAATAAAAATAAAAAAAGTATACAAAGACAAACATATTTGTTTACAGGGTGTTTAAAATTCAGAAATGCAAACTCTCTTCTATGTACTGGTATCTGTTCTGTCACCTTGATAACCCTTCCCTGCTGCAGCACAAACAGAATGGTTTGTGTTTCATTCACTTTAATCATAAAATAAGTGAAATCCATCTGGTTTATTGACTGATGTTTTATTCAAAGTTTAAAGTAATGTAGACCCTTTCATAAACATTCTGATTTGTAGTGCCCGCTGAAGGGCACTCCTTCCATGTTACCTGCTCTCACAGATTAAAGACTCCAATAAAGTAAATAACCCTTTATAAATTAGATACATCAGGCCAGATTGATTCCTGGATGGAGCTACATCAATTTAACATAGATGAATATGGCCTGTTTTCTCTGTCTTTTTGTGCCTCTCTGTTCAAATTTTTACCCAAAAACCAATTTCCAATCTATTAAATGAAGGAATAAATGTTGATTATAAAGAATGTATTGAGTAGGTTGTGCTCAAAGAAGATATGATTTGTGAAGAAATGGGGCTGTATTGATGTTAGGGTGGGGTGGGGGAAGAGGCAGAAAAGGACAAGATTTAGAAGAAGCCTAGTGATGTTAATTAGCTCAATCCTAAAGGAGAAAGTTGTACCTGTATCACTGATCAGTTATAATTCATGTATTTTTGTACGAGAAGTTACTGCTTGAATGTGTTGTACTAACATGGCTCTGTGGAGCTCTGAATGGTGATATTGATTTGTTTGGTGGTAACCAATTACTGATGGAGGTTGGTTTGGACAGTCAACAGTTGAGTAATTTAATAAGAAAGTTAATACAGTATTATTATGTATTGTAAGCCTGACACGTTTCTGCAATGTTTGTATTTAAGGGTGATGCAAGTCCAGCATGAGAGTCTAATTTATATATATTTATTCTAAGTTGATAAACCTGTAGCATTCCAAGCCGATTCCCTTCATTTTGGCTATTAACGTAATTTTAATAGACATTTCTCTGGCACTCACCACCCTCTTAGCCAAGTGCTCACGAACATTAATGGATTAAGCCTGACATCCTCCCAGAGATGTAAGAAAGTATTATTTTACTAGTGGTGAAACAGGGTCAGAGTAGTTAAGAGGCATGCCTACAGTCACAGAAGATGACAATAATAAAAAAAAATCTAGGACTTTTCATCCACAGATCGCAAAGCATTTTACAAGGAGATCAATATTCTGTTTCTCATTTTACATATAGGGAAATGGAGGCGCAGGGGTGATGAAATGACTTGCCCACAGTCACCCAGCAGGCCAGTGGCAGAGATGGGAATAGAATCCAGAAGCCCTGAGCTCAGTCCCCCCTGCACTAGCTGGTAGACAAGTTTCTAACTATAACAGACAAATCCAGGTATAAGAACTACTGAGTGCACTGTGCACGTATATACTACTAGTCTTGCAGCTGAGTCCTTACTAAGGCAAAACTCCATTAACCTATCATTAAGGACTCAGGGTGAGGCCTTTTGGAGTGCCTCTGCTTCTACCTTCTTCAGGGATGACAAAGACTGCTTTGGCTGTTTGTATCCCAGATTTCAAACATCACGACTTAATATAAACTGAAGCTTGTTCCCTGCAGGTTGCTTTGTTGTTAAGAGCCATCACAGGCTGTCAACGAAGTCAGGTGGAAGCATGCAGTTTGTGGTAGATTATTATGTTCACACTGCTTCAGAGAAATATGCGCATTTGTTCTATTAAGATGACACACAGCCAGTTACTAATACATCTGCTTACCCATCGTTAAAAATCTCTCCCTCTCATTATCTGTGTGCTCAGAGTTAGAATTGCCATCAACTCTTAACAACAGGCTCCGCAACTGATTCTTTCAGGGTTTTTTTAGATTTTCAGCCTCGTACCTTATGTTTGCTTGAGGATTTGCTTACTTTGTCCAGCAAAAGATACATTTTAATCTATTGATCATGTAGACAGAGCAATTTAATGAAGAGTTTACTAGGCAAAACTGCACAAAGCAGAACAGCCCAGTTTTTAAATCCTTGCAACTCTGATAGCATGACACTCATCTTGAATCTCTCCCTCTTAGTAAGGCTCTTGGCCTGAAGCCCAGAAGGAACTATTTAAGCGTTTGCGTATTAAAGCAGTCCTGAGATACACTTTAGTGACACGGAATTAGTATTCAAAGTCCAGTGCACTCCCCTGCATATGTGGGGGAGGGAGATCTATGGAGACGATAGAAGAGACAGCTTTAATTTCCTGCTCACTTTATGGAAATAGGTTGCTAAAAAATTCATTGAGCAGAGTGTAAAAATGGTTTGGGACCAGGGAAACAAATGACTGTAGGCTGATTCGCTGCACAATAAGGGCTTTCTATTTAATGAGCATACCTACCATTCTTTCACATGTATGTATGTTCTCTTCATGGATTTTATTATTACTTGAAATCCAAGATTCACTGAGACCAGGCATTTTGAGAGAGGAGCAGAGATAGGAGATAAGGAGATTTAATATGCTGTATTTAAAGTCAGTGACTCAGACACTGAATTATACTAGATAATGTTATCAGATTTGCTAGAGTGCTTAAATAATAGCTTTATTGCAGCTGCTCAGAATTCAGGCAGTGTTTTCCACTTATTTTAGCACTCTTGTGCTTAGATATAACAAAACAAAATGAGTTAATAAGATTTAACTATTCTATTTAGCAGCTGGGGGGTTTTAATAGGGGAACCATATAAATTTCACTGACGTTAAGTGTACATCACCACTTTTCAAAGGAGGGATCATTTTGGTTAATACAGTTATCTTTGCAGGAGAGCACAGAGAAAGCCAGGTTAAGAAAAGATGTAGTTATATACCAGTTACACACGTTGATTTAAACTCGGTGTATGCACAAGGCTGCAGGAGCACTGGGCTTAACAGATAACAGGTGGTGCTCTGTGGCTGAAGCTACTTGGGCAAATAGTATTGGAGAACATAACCTGTTTAGGAATTATTAGGTCAGCGCTTACAGCAGTCGGGTTAGTGGGGCAACCAGTCATCTGCAAATGTCTGTTTCTCCCTGGGGTTGGAATGGCTTAAACAATAGTAGCTTTTCAGTGCAGGTTTTGTGACCATGGAGAGAGATACATCTCAGATAAGATCATCAATAGTTTCACTGTCAATTACACTATGTTCTTCATCATAACCAAGAAAGGGTACGAAGTCACCAATGACTAGCAACCAGGCTCAGATTTGCCCCTCCTAGCACAGAGAAATGCATGTCGCAAGGCTTGCTACATCTCCAGCCGTGGGTGTTTTCACCCCTGCTGACACTTGAAGAGTCTACCTGTGGCTGATTTCGTTGACAGCCTGTGAAAGGTTTTTGTATGTGTGGGGGAAGGTTTTTGGGTGGAGGACATATACACCCCCCCCCACACACACACACACACACACTCTCCGTAGCCTGGTGGGTAGGGTACTGGCCTGGAATGTGAGAGACCCTGCTTTGGAGTGATCTGAATGAGAAAAGCACTGTTCTGAATCGGGCAGAGCAAGAACTTGAGCCTGGATCTCCCAGACCCTAGGCCAGTACACAAACCACCAGGCGAGCATGTGACTGAGATTCACAACCTTCTGGTTTTGCAAAAACACTTGAAAGGTTTTGTTTTTGTTCTGGTAAAGAATGCAAGCACTTTCTGAAACCTCAGAAGTTGCTGTGAAATGGGAATGTCCTCTGCTTAGCTCTAGCTCTGTCCCGGGAAAGCAGATTTAGGTTTGGGGAGGCTTCATATCTCTCCTGATAGCAAAGACGTTTGTGAGGATGCAATGTATCAGTTAGTGCCTGGCATTTTTGGGCCTTCCTTTCTCTCTCCCTCCTCCCCGTTCTAGAGCAGAGTGCAGATGGCCTGTTATCTTTAGCAAGGACTGCTTTGTTCCTGTATCTGTATAACGCACATTGAGAGCTAATGAAGAATCTTGCCTAACTTGAGTGTTAACACGTTTCTCCAATTTCCCTCTACTGTACCAGGATTGATTAGGATAGATCGTATAGTGTAAGTCTGCACCACAGAACAAGATGAGATTGAAGCGTGAGTAGGCACACCTTTGCTAGCTTTAATTTAGCTACCATAGTAAAAAGAGCAGTGAAGACGCAGCGGCATAGACCCCAGTGCGGGACAGCAAATCAGGAACATACCCAGGGTTCCCAGCAGGCTTGTATTGGGCAACTAGCCTGTGCTGAAGTTCACATCGCTCACTGCTACTGTTACCCACACTAGCTTGATTAAAACTAGCACAGGGATGCCTACCCACGCTGCAAGCGCCCCTTCATTTGCAGTGTAGACATACCCAGCCTCCTTACATTCCAAAATCACTTAGTATTTTAGCTACCTTTCCAACCACAATGAAAACCATTTGTTATAGTGGGGTCGTCAGATTCCCAATTGATGTTAGATGATCACACAGCAGCAGTAACCAGGTCAGCTAACCTCCCCACCCAGCATCAAATAAGGAGGTTTCTACCCTCTCTTGGATGTTCATGTGGCTACCATCATCCACCTCTTAGTCACCTGAAGATTAGACTTCTGCAGTTGTCCCTATGTAGTGCTATACTTGAAAAATCACCCCAGAAACTGAGGTTAGTATAAACAATGACAGATTGCTTGCTAAGTGATATATCTCACTGTGAGCATACTGTGTGGAGGATAAAATATTATTTTTGATTCACAAAGCCATATATGGCCTGGGACCTGTCCCTCAAAAATTGCCTCTTTCCCTTGCAGTACTGCCAGATGAGATCAGCAGAGGTATGTTTGAGTTGGAGCTCCCATGCTAAAGGAGAGGAAACTACTGGCAGAGTGTTGGGAAGGCCCTTAACATTGAAATCTGCCATTTCTTCTTCCCCTGCCCCACAACCCATTTGGTCCAAAATAGCCCAAATTTTTCAGATTTTGTAGCAAGGCCTTGAGCAATCATTTTAAGAGGGCAGAGGTTTGAGTGTACAGAGAGGGGAGGGAATTTTTGTTTCTATTTTATTGTTGGGATTAGAGATTTACAGCATTTAAGGGGGGAAATCCATTTTATTTGGCACTCTGCATTCATGCAGAGAGATGGTTGGTGGTGTCCTACTTAGCTTGATCGTATTTTTAGTCATCTAGTAAGGTGCCTACAGCCTGAAAAAGGTGTTTTTATGTTTATACATTGAAATTATACAATCTTGATCCATGCATTATCATAACTCAACAAGTGTAGCAGAAGCCCGGGGAGGCGGCCAGCACTGCCTGTTTTCATTGTGGTGAGAACAGTGCTAGAATGGATCATTACAGCAGCAGAAGATGACTTTCTGAAAATCAAACTGTGTTCATGACACATGCAATTTATTGCTGTTGATATCCTGGAAGCCTGGGGTTGTGGTGATTTGGCTTTAGGATTGTAGGGAGTGGGTTTATAGCAGAAAGGAAAGATTAAGAATCACAGTGTTTGGACTGACAAGGTTGTGCCTGGGGTTCTAGAATGGGGGAGTGGGTGTGTAAAATCCTAGTGTGGCTTCTTTAGTGAGTAAGCCTTCCGAAGGCAATCATTTTTGCAGGGATTGCTGTGACTTTGAGAAACTTTTCAGTAGCTTAACTATATACCAAGTGAAAAAACATTTTCTTGTGCATTAAGAGAATCTTATTTCTGGACTTCGTGCAATTGGATACTCAGGGAAAAGCTTAGCAAGGTTTTAAATAGAGACTAGGCAATTATATGAATAAGAATAGCACCTGCATTAACAGAGAGAAAAGTCAGAAAGAGTCTCAATCCTTATGGTTCAGGGCATAAAGAGATCAGAGTCTTGTGTCAGGAAGAAACTCCCTCGGAGAAACCATATAGGTTCAATTTGCTTGTTTTTGCTCCTTCCATTTAAACATGTGCATTAGGCCCAAATGAGAGGGAGGATAATAGATTAGCTAGACCATTGATATCTTCTGTTACAACAGTGTCTACAGTGCTTCAGTTTGTGCATCACAGATGGAAGTGCTTCCAGTGGAGTTTTGCATCAGGGTTATCAAAAGTCCCAGCAAGAAAGGCAATCACTCCTACAATCCAGAATTACCCTCAAATTTGATTCAGTCACTTAAGATGATACGAAGGATAAAAAATGGAAAGAGAAACAAGTACAAATGAAAGGATTTTCTTATTAATGTGCATTTTGGTTTGGTTGAAGTTTCCAGAGCTGGAAACACCAATTCTGTGTTTGTACGGGGAACATGGGTGACCTCTATTTCTTGTTTCAGAGCAGTTAAGACATGAGCTAATCTGGCAGCTCGACAGTTGCAGTCACAGTCACTCACACCTAACAAACTGCGCTTTGTGTGTCCGGTGGCATGCTGGAGGGAACAGCTGCTTACATGACCGATCTTAGCCACCACCCCCAACACCCCACAGAACAGCAGATAAAAATCAAAGACCTCAAAAACATTTACTCAACTCAAATTGGGCAAAACAGTGGAACATTTGCAGTGAGTCACAGCTGAGCCAGAGAAAGAAATCCTTTAAGAGCAGGTTAATGATAGCATAAAACTGAGTAATACTACTGCACAAGCTTAAAAGGAATTGCCCAGCTGTTATCCTGCATGTTCAGGGACATACAGGCGTGCTACAGATACTATAGAGTCCAGAGAGAATGAACATAGAAGTCTTAATGCATGGAGTTATTCTTGTTCAGTTCACTGTTCTTTTGGCATACAGTTATAGGTTTTAGTGTTGTAGCCTGTTCCCATTTGTTCCCCTTTTGGCAGAGAGTAGTACTGAGAAGAACAGAAGACCAGATTGCTTTGATCTTTTCTTTCTTGGCACGATGCAGCTTTATGATAAGTCAGGAATTTTGTATATTCACTCAGGGCGCTCATTATAGCTTATTTATACAGTGACAATTTCTTGCTATTGAATAATAGTAGAATAAATTAATATTTAAAAGCATTTTTTAAATGTTCTTCGGCCTTCATCATGAACATGTACATTACATAGATATAGACTCATTCTCTCTACATATTTTGTCTATCACGTACCCACAAAAACTGCTCAGTCAAGTGACTAATGAAACGCCATTTATCATGAATACACTGCAATTTACCAATTACAGCTTTAGCATGAACTTCAACCTGTGAGTTTGTTTGAATCGAAAAACTAATTCTGGCATTTCCCAACTCTTGAGTGATTTATTTTGAACGTTAACATTCTTTTAAGGTAGTTTTAGGAATATAAAACTTTAATACTTTTAAAGCAAACTGCCTTCCCCCCACAAATTCCATCATCTGAAGCCATATCCCACCACATAAGTCCGAGGGGTTGGGACCCCCGGGACCTTTAAAAACAGGTCAAATTATCAGCACGGTTTTCTACCATTTGAGCTAAGGGAGTAACTGGTAGCAGTAGTAGGCTGCTATCCTCCATGGAGTAATCATTAAATAGCCATATGACATATGTTTTGCCAGTAGCTTATATAGTTATTTGCTAGATGGCAGAGCTATGTGGGCAATCAGAAATTCTATTCCTGGCTGAGGAAGGGAGTTTGGGCAGTGGTCAGACAGCACAGATTCAACACATTGCTACACGGACTTTCAGAATATAAATGGTTAAGTCCCAGTGATTTCTACACTTCATTAGTTCATGTACCGTCTTCTTAAACACTTACGATGAAGCGAATGGATCAAACATCAAGCTCATATACCACAGTTGGGAACCCTGGGTTAAGAACTGATCTGCCATTTTAGAGACCTGAAGGCAGATTCTAGACCCCCACTACAGCTCCAGCAGCACAAAGTGAGTGGGAGCGCTACCATTCCAGTGATACCTCCCTAAGGGCTCCTCTCACTGCACAGCCTTGTCCTTATTTCTGTGTTAATGGGTGTGCGATAGCTCTGTCATCATGTGAATCGTGACATGCACAACTTCAGAGTGGGAAAGGAACTAAATCGTCTGGCTCACCATCCGGCCACCACGCTGTTGTCCCCTACAGTAAATATCCTAACACTTCCTCCAATCTAGCCTTACATACTTCAAATGAAGTATGGTTTGACCTTAGTGGGTCTATACCTTGGGTTCTTTCAGTCCCCCAGGATGCATGCCGCTGATTGCTTTGGGAGCCAGATTCCCAACTCAGCTGTACAGCTCTACATCTCTCCCTTGCTCCTGATCAGGAATGCAGATTTAGGTTTGTGTGATGCATGCTGAATATCTGAGGGTAGAATGTGACAGCCTCTCTTGACCTTTCATTCTTTGTTGCAGTGGCAAGGATGCTCCATCTTCATTGAATTCAATGCCAGCACTGCTGGCCTAATTATCCATAAGTCTCCTGGCTGCTACTGTCATCAGGATCAGCACATTTGCTTTTGAAGACTGGTTTTTGTGCAATTCTCCCAGGTTCCCCAGGGTCTGGTGGAATCTGTAAACTCTCTGGAATCATCTGCTATGTTGGATTTAGCCTCTTTCTTTAAACCTCCTACAGCACAAATCTGTCATAAGATTTGGAGGGTGGAAATGAATGGACTACACTGACAGCTAAAGAGAAGTCCTGCTCCTGGTCACAGACTAGCAGGCATTCCAAGTAAGGGGATGAGAGGAATCATGCAAGAGGGTTCATTCTTGCTTTTTATTTGCACTAGTTATGGTGAAGAGGAGAAATTATAAATTATTGATGGTATTCTATTCTTTTGGGCAGTCCCACAGGGCATACTAACCTTTTCCTCAGAGTCATATTTTGTTTATAGAATCATAGCATAGTAGGGCTGGAAGGGACTTCAAGAGGTCATCTAGTCCATCCCCCTGTGCTTCAGCAAGATAAAGTATAGCAGACCATCCCTAACCTGTTTTTAACAACCTCCAACAACAGGGATTCCACGACGTCCTTAGGTAAACTTTATGTAAGCAGCCCGTATAGACTGGTCAGATAAGTTAGCATACCCAAGTTTTTACTAGTGGCTTCACAAAATCTGACCTGGGGCTCAAATTTTTGTGCTAGAAAGAAGCAAGAGGGAGAAGTACTTCAGCTGTCACTTCAGAGATATTAGTAACTCTTCTTTCTGTCAGCCTATGATAATCTGAAGGGTACATGATTTCCACTATATTTTTATTTATTTCTCTCTTGACTGATGAAGTTTGTGGGGAAAAATATCATTTTATATAAAGATACAGGTATCCAAATTACACTCTTTGGCACTTCTTGATATTTTCATATAGTTCATAACAGTAGTGGGAAGCCTGCGGGCTGCATGCGGCCCATCAGGGTAATCCACTGGTGGGCCACTAGACAGTTTGTTTACATTTGCACGGCCGCCCACAGCTCTCAGTGTCCGCAGTTCACAGTTCCTGGCCAATGGGAGCTGCGGGAAGCGGCATGGGTTGCCCACCACTGCTTTATAACCTATATTCTTGTCTGTAAGACTAAGTACTTCTTATTTTTTAATATATATCTATATCTATATATCTATAAGTACTACCTCCATTACTTCAGTTATGAGGGTAGAGCAGTAGCTTTGTCTGCCATCTGCTTTGCTTCAGCTCTTTTAGATCATGTTCCTACCTGCCATTCTAAAAAAGTGTCCTTTTCATTCACATCTGGCTCAATAGTGACCAAGAGCTGATGCCTTCTGATGGCTATTACTTGATCTTAGTACAGTAGTTCACAGGGAACCCTACCACAGTTAAAAAGGTAGAGAATTAAATAGCCTCTCTCCCTAAAGGTGGCCATAGTTGGCCCGGGTTTAGGCAACAAGAGGAAGCTTGTGCTGCTCTTGCTCATGTTGAGCTTGGTCCTCCTCCTGCTAAAGTCAACAGGAAGGTTTTCTTTTGACTTGGACAGCCTGGTACTGAAGTCTAACACTTATACACAAAGGACCTGATCCAAATTCTGTTCATTTGGTACGGACCATTAGCAACTCTCATACTCCCAAGAAAAAAAAATACAATGTAATGCCACAAGAAGAATCACATGACTGAAACGTTGTCAAAATGTAGACAGTTGTGTTTATGTAATCAGAGTGAGTGTTACTGCTTTTTAAATCAATCCCCTATGCTTTTTGTGTGTTGCTGTGTATATTTTATATATCGCTGAGAGTAAAGGGTATGTTCTGTAGTCTTCTATAAGAAATCTGAAGGCCAACATTTAATTCAGTGTGTTTTTTCAAAGATCTGATCTTTGGGGCAGAGATTGTCATGTGTGTTCATATTGCACCTGGCACAATGAGCCATGATCCTGATTGGGATCTGACTGCTACTATAATATAATATAAATATAACTAACAATTAATGTTTCATTATGATTCTTATAAGTAAACAATCAGGCTACCTAAGGAAAGAACACCAGGAAATTTCCACTGGTGCATAACACAAACATCCCCTGTGGTTAACATATTTTACTGGATGCTGCAGAGTTGGTTTTAAATTAAGACTGATGTTCTTGTTACAAACAAATGCTTTTGAAATGCAAGTAATTTTCAGTCCCGTTTTCAGCAACAGAACAGGTGATGACAGAATAGGAGGGATTCCTGCTTTGCTGAGCTGATGATCTCTCTTCTTACCATATGATCTAGCTATATAGGTATTTATCTAACATGTTCATGGTTAGGATACAATACTAGTGGAGATGTAGCTGTACTAGTATCAGAGATTAAGAGTAAAGCAGATCAGTGATACGGCAGTAAATCTGGTCTTATTTTAATAAAAATCAGAGGGCCAGATTTCCTGAAAAACTACCTGCTGTGTGGTGTTCTGGCAATGTAGAGTGTGTCATGGCAGCAGCACAAAGCAAAGCAGCTAGAATGTACTAGTGAATCTGGTACAGAATGTACATGGTGACAAGACTTAGAGTGAAAACTCGGAACAATTATTGGAGAGGGAGAAGGGAGTGGAGGGTAGGGAGAGACCGTCCACTCTTTGTTTCCCCAGTTCTTCAACGAAGACTTCTGTTTCCCTCTCATGATTGAGGCTGGAGATGGGGGTGAGGGAGGGCTGTTGTCCTTGAGACATACACATGCTTAGCCAACCCACTCAGTTTCAGGCTTAGCTTTTGAGGTTTCCTTCAGGTGGCTAAACTGGCAAGACTGATCCAAAAAAACCCAGACACAATTCCAGTTTTCAAAGACTTGAATAAACCTATCAAATATAAGACATAAACAAAAGTAAATAAAACTGGTAACTGTTTTCACTGTTCTCATAACTCCCTGATCATCTTCATCCTGGAGGGCAGAATATGATATAGAGAAGATTGGAATTTGTTGAACAGCCATAGATTCAATTCTGACACAATCGTGAGTATTTGAGGTTAACCACACAGTAAATACATCTGAAGGAATACACTTAAGTTAGACCCAAGTTATTGAAATGTTATGCTTTAATGCTCAGGTGTTCGGCAATTTTTCTAAATATCCTTAAGACTGAGTGCAGAACATGTTCATCCTGATCATATGATTGTAGGTGAACTCCAGTATAAGATGTATTGCCTAGTTCTGGTAGCTGCTGGGTTCTCTCTGCTCCCCAAGACGCTTCTCCCCAAAGCTCCTTATTGGTTTCTAGGGCACTGTCTTTTTGCATGAAAGACTCTTGTGTTAGTACATTTTGCTGCAGGTGCCACTACACATGCACTGGAGATTTGATGAAGGTTACACCCAAGTTTCTTGGCAAGCTGAGGAAGCCAGTTAAAATGACCAGGGTTTTTTTACGTTTGTAAGGAGACTGAGCCCTACTAGTTGCTCTTTGGCACTGGAGACTTCTGAATGACACTATAAAAACCAAGACCTTGCTGGTTCTGTGTGTATATTAAAGACAGCATGGCACTTTTCATAAGAGAAGATGGGGGGTTGTGTTTGCATGTCCTTGGCCAAAGTTTCACCTCCTCAGCTAATGTCATACTGTGCAAGGGCTTGCTGATTCGCTCCACAGTGGACGTAACAGTATTTCAGTCGTGCTCTGGCTGAAAGATGCTGTGTGTGTAAATTAGGGTTAATATAGACCCAAACAAAATATCTCTCTCTTTCTCACTCACTCACACACGGGTTGCACTACAGCCTTGCACTATATTTGTGACATGATATTTTGTATAATGAGCATAGCGTGAAGAGGAGGATCAGTGAGGAGGGGATTTTCTTACTACTCATAATAAAAGTTTTTAAGGAAAAAAAACTGGAAACAAAGCATGTATTACCACTTGTGGAGAGGGAGAGTGACTGACTATCATTTTAAAAAAAATAACGAGGAGTCCTTGTGGCATCTTAGAGACTAACAGATTTATTTGGGTATAAGCTTTCGTGGGTTAGAACCCACTTCATCAGATGCATGGAGTAAAAATACAGGAGCAGGGAAATACATGAAAGGATGGGTGGGGGTTGCTTTACCAAGTGTGAGGTCAGTCTAACGAGATAAATCAATTATGCATCTGACGAAGTAGGCTCTAACCACAAAAGCTTATGCCCAAATAAATTTGTTAGTCTCTAAGGTGCCACAAGGACTCCTTGTTATTTTTGCTGATACAGACTAACATGGCTATCATTCATTACCTCCCAATTGCTAAGAATGAAATGGCATAGGAGGAACAGTTATAACTTGCATGTTTTAAAACACTTGCCAAAAGAGGGTCACTCACTTATTTCAACCAAATACATCTTATACCTACACTGTGTGCATTGTCTGGAAAGTAATATCCTCTAGATCAGGGATCAGCAATGTTTGGCACGCGGCCCGCCATTAAGCCCCCTGGTGGGCTGGGCCGGTTTGTTTACCTGCCGCGTCCGCAGGTTCAGCCGATCGTGGCTCGCACTGGCCGCGGTTCATTGCTCCAGGCCAATGGGGGCTGCGGGAAGCGGCAGACAGCACGTCCCTCGACCCACACAGCCCCCATTGGCCTGGAGCGGCAAACCGCGGCCAGGGGAGTCACGATCAGCCAAACCTCCGGATGCGGCAAGTAAACTAACTGACCCGGCCTGCCAGGGGGCTGACTCTGGTGGGCTGCGTGCCAAACGTTGCCAATCCTGCTCTAGATTGTATGAACCAGACCCTTAGCTGGTTCAAGGCAGTATAGCACTACTGATGTCAAAGGACCAACACTGATTTGTGCCAGCTGAGGGTCTGGCCCTAATTCGCTATTTGTAAAAGAAACCAAAATGCTAATGTCACCCCCACAGTACATCTAATCTTTTAGAAAGGTGATAAAATATTGGGACAGTATTCCTCCATGTGGCCCTCTGTCTGCACAACATGAAATCCAGGTAGTGCACACTGAGTGATATGCAAATCCAAGGAGAAGTAGAAGGGAGAGGGGGAAAATGCAGCTTTAATAAGCAAACTGCGAATGCAGAATGACACTAATAGTTGCCCACATGTTTCCTCTACATTTATGTTATCAGGTGTCCTAGTAGGAACCAAAAAATAGAGGAAGTTTTCCTTATAATTTTGCCGTTCATGTTTCTATAACTAAATCACTATTTCAGAGTAACAGCCGTGTTAGTCTGTATTCGCAAAAAGAAAAGGAGTACTTGTGGCACCTTAAAGACTAACCAATTTATTTGAGCATGAGCTTTTGTGAGCTACAGCTCACTTCATCGGATGCATACCGTGGAAACTGCAGCAGACTTTATATACACACAGAGATCATGAAACAATACCTCCTCCCACCCCACTGTCCTGCTGGTAATAGCTTATCTAAAGTGATCATCAAGTTGGGCCATTTCCAGCACAAATCCAGGTTTTCTCACCCTCCACCCCCCCACACACAAACTCACTCTCCTGCTGGTAATAGCCCATCCAAAGTGACAACTCTCTACACAATGTGCATGATAATCAAGGTGGGCCATTTCCTGCACAAATCCAGGTTCTCTCACCCCCTCACCCCCCTCCAAAAAACACACACACACAAACTCACTATCCTGCTGGTAATAGCTCATCCAAAGTGACCACTCTCCTTAAAATGTGCATGATAATCAAGGTGGGCCATTTCCAGCACAAATCCAGGTTTTCTCACCCCCCCCACCCCCATACACACACAAACTCACTATCCTGGTGGTAATAGCTCATCCAAAGTGACCACTCTCCCTACAATGTGCATGGTAATCAAGGTGGGCCATGTCCAGCACAAATCCAGGCTTTCTCACCCCCCCCCCCTTTTTTTTTTTCTTCCCCGGGGACACACACACAAACTCACTCTCCTGCTGGCAATAGCTCATCCAAACTGACCACTCTCCAAGTTTAAATCCAAGTTTAACCAGAACATCTGGGGGGGGGGGGAGGTAGGAGTTAAAAACAAGGGGAAATAGGCTACCTTGCATAATGACTTAGCCACTCCCAGTCTCTATTTAAGCCTAAATTAATAGTATCCAATTTGCAAATGAATTCCAATTCAGCAGTTTCTCGCTGGAGTCTGGATTTGAAGTTTTTTTGTTTTAAGATAGCGACCTTCATGTCTGTGATTGCGTGACCAGAGAGATTGAAGTGTTCTCCGACTGGTTTATGAATGTTATAATTCTTGACATCTGATTTGTGTCCATTTATTCGTTTACGTAGAGACTGTCCAGTTTGACCAATGTAAATGGCAGAGGGGCATTGCTGGCACATGATGGCATATATCACAGTGGTGGATGTGCAGGTGAACGAGCCTCTGATAGTGTGGCTGATGTTATTAGGCCCTGTGATGGTGTCCCCGAATAGATATGTGGGCACAGTTGGCAACGGGCTTTGTTGCAAGGATAAGTTCCTGGGTTAGTGGTTCTGTTGTGTGGTATGTGGTTGTTGGTGAGTATTTGCTTCAGGTTGCGGGGCTGTCTGTAGGCAAGGACTGGCCTGTCTCCCAAGATTTGTGAGAGTGTTGGGTCATCCTTCAGGATAGGTTGTAGATCCTTAATAATGCGTTGGAGGGGTTTTAGTTGGGGGCTGAAGGTGACAGCTAGTGGCGTTCTGTTATTTTCTTTGTTAGGCCTGTGGGGGTGGAGGGTGAGAAAACCTGGATTTGTGCTGGAAATGGCCCAACTTGATGATCACTTTAGATAAGCTATTACCAGCAGGACAGTGGGGTGGGAGGAGGTTTTGTTTCATGATCTCTGTGTGTGTGTATATAAAGTCTGCTGCAGTTTCCACGGTATGCGTCCGATGAAGTGAGCTGTAGCTCACGAAAGCTCATGCTCAAATAAATTGGTTAGTCTCTAAGGTGCCACAAGTACTCCTTTTCTTTTAAACCACTATTGTGGTTTAATGTTGTTTAACATATCTGACTGACAAAAGTGAATGAATTGTTTTAAATCAATATCTCAGTTCTTTCACACCAGTATCTGTCCTGTGTAACTTCACTGATTTCACATACATTTTTTTTACATAACATGGATTTTTAAGGCTGGATCAGTGTTGGACATGAATTGGTCGATAGCCTTAATCTCAACCATGTCAACAAAACTCAAGATTGTATAGACAGACCAACATCCATCAATGCTGCCTGGGATTTAACTTACTTTGGGGGGCCAAAGTTAGTTCACTCTGTTTATAATGAGATTAATGCAAAGTTACAATCTCATCAATATAAGCAACTGTTCTGTAAGCAAGGAGTAAAGTGAGTTATCAGCCAAGCCATGGACTAGTTCCAGAGTTATCAGTGTGCAATATATTTTACAGGCCTGAGAATTACATTTATTTTATAAGTAGAAATTTAATACACAACCCATTCAACAAGGATTGACTGTTCCCTGCAGACTGTTTACTGATACATTCAGTTCATCAGCCGTTGGTATGATTAGGCTATTGTCTGTCAAAAATCACGTAAATATGAAAAATATAATAGGCCAAGTTCATAGCTCGTATACCTCCATTTAAATGAGTGTTACAAGGGTTAATTCTGCCCCGTCTGTCTATTGCTCGCTTGAGGGACATGGTACTGTCATTTTCGCAATTAATAGACATTTGACAAAGATGTGTCAGACAGGTAATGTGAAATTATGACATTCTTCTGCTATCATATGCTATGTGCCATGTATCAGGTACAGATTCATTTTTGGTAAGAGTTATAATAAATAATGGTGTGCCCTTCTATAGCTCCTTCCCTCTGAGCAACTGAAAGTGCTTGACAAATGTTAAGTATGTAAGCTTCAGAATATCCCTGTGAGGTACAAGAATCACTTCACCCAACAAAATACAGCAGCTATTTGAACAGTTCCAACTAACATTAGGCACCCTTTTAGGAAGAACATATCCAATTGATGCTTCACGGAAAAAAATCAAGTGTAGAGTTTAATTAGTCAAGTTGAAATTTAGCTTGTACCTCAGGGTCAACAACTCTGCAGCTAAAAGGAGTGCCATGGGATCTTAAATTACAAGCGTGAGAGGAACTTGGTTTTATCATTTTTCCAGAAGACAGCAACCCCAACATCACAGTAGCTCCCAATATTTTACTGGGGCAAAGGTTCAGTAATGATGCAGGAGAGAAGAATGTCATCTGCTGAATTACCAGCACATCCACCAATGTGATATATGCCATCATTTGCCAGCAATGCCTCTCTGCCATGTACATTGGTCAAACTGGACAGTCTCTACGTAAAAGAATAAGTGGACACAAATCAGATGTCAAGAATTATAACATTCATAAACTAGTCGGAGAACACTTCAATCTCTCTGGTCACGCGATTACAGACATGAAGTTGCTATATTACAACAAAAAAACTTCAAATCCAGACTCCAGCGAGAAACTGTTGAATTGGAATTCATTTGCAAATTGGATACAATTAACTTAGGCTTGAGTAGAGACTGGGAGTGGCTAAGTCATTATGCAAGGTAACCTATTTCCCCTTGTTTTTTCCTACCCCCGACGTTCTTGTTAAACCCTGGATTTGTGCTGGAAATGGCCCACCTTGATTATCATACACATTGTAAGGAGAGTGGTCACTTTTAGATAAGCTATTACCAGCAGGAGAGTGGGGTGGGAGGAGGTATTTTTTCATGCTTTGTGTGCATATAAAAAGATCTTCTACACTTTCCACAGTATGCATCCGATGAAGTGAGCTGTAGTTCATGAAAGCTTATGCTCAAATAAATTGGTTAGGCTCTAAGGTGCCACAAGTACTCCTTTTCTTTTTGCGAATACAGACTAACACGGCTGTTACTCTGAAACCTGAATTACCAGCACCACTCCCTGAAGCATCTCTGTTTTCCTTGGAGGTGTTCCATCCAAATCTGGCAAGAAGAGATTTAAAAAATATACTAATTGACCAGTCATAAGCTAATGGAACAGTAACTGAATGATGCATGATTTGTCAACCCTACAATAAGGGCCTTTGGCCCAGATTTTAGAAGCATTTAGGCACTGCTCCATTCAGGGTGCAACTCCTAACTGACTTTGGAGCCAAATTCTCATTTTTCAAAAATGAGAAGTGCCTAAGTCAGTTTTGAAAATGAGATGTAGGCTTCCAAGTCAGTTAAGCATTACAATGCTGAGCAGAGCAAAGCCTAAATATCTTTGAAAAACTTATGTTTCATCTGACAAATAATGCTGATCTTTTTGGACACAGATTGTAACTTGGTTGGAACAAATATGGAACACAGATGCTGTTTGTTCAGTTTTGTCCAATGGTTTTGTGCGCACAAAGCATGTACACAAACTGCAGTCAGTGATACAACAAGAAGTGGAGAGTGTTCCTTGGTTTATGACTTTTTGAAAAGGTAATGTAATTGCAGGAAATTAAATTGGAAGATTACCAAGTGCTTCCAGTGTTTGGCACGTCATGGAACCCAGCAAACATTTTTATCTTTCAAATGATGCACAGAATAAGCTCTCCAAGTTTCTGGGTTTTCACATTGATTTAAGGATATCAAATATGACATGCAATCCACAGGGTTTGAAAGGGGTCATTGAATAGTTTGTCCATCCATCTCTGTAATGTGAAAATGGAAAAAGAAATTGCTGAGGCACATCAGTCAAAATGAGTGGTTTGTCTGGAGGAAGTTACTGAAACTAAGCAGCTAGTAGACAGTTACATTTATTGTAAGTTTTCTAAAGCGGTCTTCCACAGCAAAAACTTTTTCCAGTGCCTTGTTTATGGACATGACTGTTTCATGTCTAACCTTAGAGGGATTTCATCGTGTCAGCAAGCTGTTCCTCAGTAGGACAACTTAATGGCAACATTCCTCTAATAAAGTAGGGCTCCTTTACGCTACCTGGTGCACAGCGTGTGTAGTGGGGGGAATCCCATAGCAATTCAGGTGTGTTTCCTTAGTTGTAGTTTTGTTTCCACAGAAAATGTCTGAGCTCAGTCTTATATGATGGGGGAGCAGAGTCCCACTGTAGAGTCACTCACTCTTGTCCATTCCTAGTTATGTGGTAAATGGACACACAAAGTGATTATGGGCCAAATTCACTCCAAATTCAGTTGACTTCAGAGCTTCATCCAGGGTGAATTTTTGTACCCTATGTGTAATGAGCATTTTTCTGGGTCTGCTAGTTTCTTAGGCCATAGTTTTCTCGGAGATCATATTCTCGTTGGCATTTTATGGACCCATTTGGCTCAGATTGGATGGCTTTTTCCATCTAGGTAACCAGTGACAGGCATGGGTCTCAACTGAATGCACAGACTCTCAGATAAACTGCTACCCTGTCGGTGATAGATTCATTACCCTCCTGCATAGGCCTTGACAACAAGTAGTAGTCCTAACAGGATGGATGTGCCTGCTACCGTGAATTATGCCTAAAAATATATGCAGCTTTGTTTTCAAGTGACAGGATTCATTTAGGTTGCAGAGTGCCCTGAATGCTTTAGCTATTACTCTGAAAATTAGAACCACCAGACATAGTTTATTGCAAACAAAAGACAATGGGAGGGAAGAGAAGAATAAAAGTCAAATAATGCCCTTCAAAGAATGCAGTAGGCACCCTCTGTTGATTTCTATCTAAAAGTTGGAAATTTACCCTGTTACTAGCAGTGCTGGCAGAGGCATGGAAGGATCTGATTCTTGTTGAAGCGAAAGAAATTACTACCTTTGATAACCAGAACAATATACTTCACAAACATCATTTAAGCCTCCCACCAGCTCTGAAGGAGTATGTGGAAGAAGAGTATACTCACCACAGCTGTGCCTTCTTGTCATGAGCATGAGAGGAAAGACTTCATAAGTGAAAGCTTCAAATTTTGCAGAAGTTATTTACTCTCCATGCTCACCAGGGAAGGCTTGTCCCTAGCAGGTAGGATTATTTCAGGTCATGCCCCAAGTCAGAAAAATTGCACTATAGGTGTGTTGTCAGTAGGCTACCCATATGACCAATAAGTCCTGAACTGCATTAATCACATCCCATAGGTATCCTCAGTCCATTAAGGAGACCCTACCAGCACCAATGTCTGCTGTTGCCCTGATGGAGTTCAGTGATTAAGGTGCTTGCAAGAGATCTGCTTCATTCTGAGATTGGTTCCAACTGCACAGCACCATGCCCAGACTCTGTCTGGGAAGCTCAGCCCTTAAAGGCATAGCCCCTAATACCACTGTCCCATGTATAAGTGGCCAAGGTACAAGCTTAAAGCTCTGAAACAGTTTTAACATCCTTCCTTTTTTTATGCAGCTATTAGAGGGAATCATACAGGCTAAGGGCTTGACCCTTGTCATGGTGGATGGCTGCCACCAGTTTTTTCTACAGCATTCCTAAGTAGTAAGCAAATTATGTGCACAATGTTATGTACTCCTCCATGCCCAGGATGCCATCTTTTGGGGTTTTATTTACTCTGCAAGATTAGATATAACTTGCACCCATGTCAAGTGCAGCACTTGCATTATGCAGACCCAAGAAGAAGTTATGTGTAACAGTAGGAGGGAAGATCTTATGCATCTTACGCATGATGGGATAAGGTCATTGTCTGGGAGAAGAAGGACAAAGTAGAGCAAGAAGGCTGAAAAATATGGAACTTCATTTATCCTGTTTAGTGCATAGTGTAGTGCAAGAGACCGTTTTGATGGGCATCAGGTATGGAGAACTTGCGGCAGTTTTATGTCATACTGGAGACACCGATTTAGTCTTAACATCAGCAAGTGGCAGTGAAGCATCTTACAGAGATGGAAAAGGAAAAAAATATTAGAGGCTAAATGCTGCCCTCCAACATACAGAAACAACTGCTGTTGAAGCCAATGGGAGTTGCCTGCTTGTAGGTGCTTCACACAGAACTCTGATGTTGAAATGCTAAGACTGAACTTAGTTACATTACGATATTCAAATTTAGATATTTTACCTTCAAACAAAGCTCAGTGCCAGGGGTGGTACATAAGTGGTAGACACTACAGTTTTGGAGTCAGGGGAGACTTAAAAGATGTTCCTGATTGGTCAGTTCTTTGTGGACCTCTCAGTATGTCTCATCTGTGACCCATAAGAACTAAATTCATAAATTCTTATGAAATCAAGTCATCATTGCATCCTTTGTGCTTTTTGAGTCTAATCATATTTTCACAATTTACTGAGTACCTCAGGTGATTGATGGTATGGCAGTGAAGACAAAAACTGTGTCCTATTTAATCAACACATTTGAAATGTGCTTGCTCTGAGCTTTTCCTGAGTTCTGAGGAAAATGTTATGGCATTTTTCTCTTGGTTCAATTTAGATATGAAGATAATCTGTTAAATTATTTGGAGATTTGAGCAGGAGGACACTTTTTTTTTTTTTCCCCCTCAGTATCTGCAAGGTATTTGCTAGACTATTCAACATAAGAACAACTTGAAATATAGATATTTTGTGTTTCATTTTTATTTTTAATAAGCTGTGAGAATTTTGCTTAATCAAGGGGTGCAGGGTCTCAATCTTATTTTGAAACATGAAATTACATGGGAGGAAGACCAACATATTTGGCCACATGTACATTTGGCTATGTTTAATGAAAAACAACAGCATTGTGTAGAATCAGGTACCTACTCATAGTCAACATGACTATAGCACAACTCCTTTTACAGTGAAATGGACTTTAAGCCCCAAGTAATTTCAATGCATTATAATGGACCAGCTGCAGTTCCAGTTTTGTATCTTTGGATATGGGTAAAAATTTCACTCTCCCATACAAAAGGCAAACCTGGACTACATGTTTCTAAAGTCACACCTAAGTCCTCACATGGGACTTTTTGGTCTTCTGCACAGCGGTCAATTTCATATAGTAAAGTTGTTTAAAGTACTGCACTTCAGTATAAGGGGATTCCATTTGATAACTTTAGAAACAAATTACTAATGTTTTATTTCATGAAACACTTTATGTATTTAAATCCTCTGCAGTTTCTTACTGGCCATTGTAAATTGGAACACTTGGTATCTGTCTCACCGTGCATATGTACAATAGAGCTGTGCAACACAGTAAATTGAAGCCGTAGAGAGTGGGAAAAGTTTTCGTATGCACTTTGCCAGTATTTATTTTGATGTTTCAGTCACTTTATATTTCTGCATGCAGGATCCAAAGAATGTCAAGTCAATACAGATCAAAAGAGGTTATGACTTAACTTTTGGTAAACTGTTGGTTTCTATGGAAACAAACTGCATCATATTTTTTTTCCCAGACACTGTCTACATTTTGAAGTATTCTTTATGTATTTCAACAGGCCTTGAACAGGGGCATAGCAGCTGTTAAGGAAGATGCTGTGGAAATGCTGGCCAGCTACGGGCTGGCCTATTCCCTCATGAAGTTCTTCACAGGTCCAATGAGTGACTTCAAGAATGTGGGTCTGGTGTTTGTGAACAGCAAACGAGACAGGACCAAAGCAGTTTTGTGCATGGTTGTGGCTGGTGCGGTGGCTGCTGTATTTCATACCTTGATAGGTAAGCCTTTCTCACTGTTTACTTACTGGTTGAAATTGCTTCCCCATCCCATCCCATCCCCCAGAGCTGCTTAACCTGCAGCTCTCCTCACACCTAGAAATGAAAACCTAGGAGGAACTATGAGATTGTCTTGTGGCTGGAGTTCTGCTTAGACTACAAAATTTTACTGTTTTAGAATGGTAGATTCCATCTGTAGTTCTTGCTCGTGCACACCACTACTACCAGTGTGTGATTGCTCAACTTACTGCTGGCCTATTTCAACCGTGTTTGGCAGTAGCACAGTTGTCAGGCTGGACCCACATCATAGCACTGTCATACTGCTGTGCAGATGGGATTTGTCTGTGTAAATGGGTTTCACGGTTCTTTTCTGTAGCAGGCCATTCCAATGTGTTATAAGAAATGCTTTTTTTTTTTTTTTTCTTTCTTCAATTAGGACTTCTTAGGACCTTTGATAGATACTTACTTTGCCACCCACATCACAGTAGGAGCACCTTAGTATCTGTTCCCCCATGCCAGCCATTTCATAATGATAAACTGTGTAGTAAAAAGGATCAGACAGGCTGATTTAAAAATAACCGGCATTACCTTCTGTTAGCTGTAGTCAAAGCTTCATTGTCCATTTTTGGTGGATAGCTAAGCTCTTGCACCAGCTACTACAGACATCATGTCTTGCAAAACCCAGGAGCCACTGGCAAGCAAGACCAGGACCCTGACTGCACTATTGATCAGGGAGAATATACAAATAAACCTGGAGTTGGCTAGGAAGAAGTTAACAGTATTTGCAGATTTCTGCAAGACCCACCAAATGTGATACTGAACTGAGTATCAACCAGTATGATGGAATATTCAAGGCCGTGAAGGGTTAGTATCAGAGAACATTAGACCACAACCAAGAGCCTAGCAGAAATTGGACCTCATGTACCTTTAAGAGCTGTACCAGGCCTGGTGCCCCCAGACAACCTCCAACCCACTTCACAGAATGCAGACTGATGTAGCCCTTGTAACAAGGAAAATGATGAGGAGGAGACTGACCAGGAGGAAGAAAGTAAAGTCCCTGTAACAAGTATAGTGTTTGGTATTCCTTATATCTCTGTGCTGTCTGAGGGGAGTGATGGGGAAGGAATGCAGGGAGTGTGAATGGACTTGGGCACCCATGTGGGAGACTGCTGCTCTCTGGGAACTAGGCAGGTATTTGGTGGCAATATCTATCGCTGGATGTGGAGCTACAGAGGGTGGCCTGCACATGGGACCCATTGTTCATTGTCAGGCTGTCAGTTTCTCAACCACCACACACCCTGCAAGTCATCACACAGGCCCTGCCCTTGTACTTACTGTACTTGCATAAGAGCCTTATGGAAGAACAGATGTCCACTGATGTTATCTCCTGGCTTGGTGCCACCTTTTAATCATTCTTAGCAGCCCTATAACCCTTTAAACACACAGAAACAGGCACCCAGTGTTAAAGCACCTCGTGTTAAGACCATAGCCCCACATGTTAATTAAAAGGCTAATTTTACCCTTTGTTGTTGTTATGACAGTATGTAGGCAATGTGCTCATTGTCTGCAGTAGCCCTTTGCCAAGATCAGCCTGTCACTAGTTTAACAAGTTAAACCATCAATGAAATTAATTCATTGATCTCCCTGACATCCACAAGCCACCTCAATGTATGCGGGTGGCTCAGGATTTTGTACTGAAGGTTATAAGCAGTCAGTGTAGTAAATCCGTATTCATTTGCAAGATCTGCCATAAGGTTTCTTGGTTTGGATCTTTCCCCAGCCTTGACATGGTCTTTCAGTTGCCCACCTTGTCCAGTTTGTGTACCAGGTTGAACAGAGGGCAGTTTTACCAGCCGGGAAGAGTTCATTTTTCTGATCCATCTCATTTTGGTTTTAAGCCATATGGGTTCCTGCTGACTCACAGTATATGAGCCAGATTTCCAAGCTGAAGGCTATAGATTGATTGATTGCTTCTTAGGTATGTGTCGGGCTTTTGGTCAGAGATGGCTGTGGGTAGTCATTCCTGAACATGCTGGTTGAGTTACCCTAGGTTTGTTGAACTACAGAGCACTGCTGTGGTCTGAACCTCTTACGCCCAATGTTTCCATTTTATGAAGAGAAAAAAAAGTCTGTCTGTATGTCAGACCTTAAAGTCCTGAGTGAAGGGGCTTCACTCAATCTTCCAACTGTTCATGGTGGCAAAATGTAAAATATTTTAACAGGCATATGCCTGAAAATATGTGAGGACCACCACTGAGAGTGAACATGTTTTAAAACCTGCTTATCCCTTTGTGACCCACAGATGTACAACCTCCGGAGGGGGGGGGGGGGAGAACAGGAGGAGAAGGAGGAACCAAGTGACAGTCTGGCAGCTGGTCTTCAGCAGCTGTGAGATTGTCACATACCTCTTCCAGGAAGCAAAAGGCCCAGGATATTGATGCTCAAGAAATTAAAAAAAAATCTCTAGACTGCAGTGAGATTCTCTGATGTAGTCTGTAGGTGAAGAACAAGGGAGGATGACATGTTTGTCCTTCATGGAGTGTGAGACTCAACTATGGAAGAGCAAAATACCCAAGGGAACAAGAGAAGAGTCTTGTTCTTGGCTGAGAAGAGTCAGAGGGAAGAAGACAACAAGTGACTGTGGAGGAGGAAATGCCCAGTGGCAGCTATGATTGAGTCTACCAGCAACACTCAGGCAGAACTGATGAAGAGCAACACCCACTCCTTTACAATGCCAAACCAGACTGCTTCAACCCCATGACTCATACTTGCTTCTCCACCAGGATCTCCTTTCTAGCCCTTCACATTAGCCACAGGAATCCTCTATGTGGGTGTCTAACAGAGCCAAACAATCCAGACTCATGTCTGCAAGCTGTGTGTATCTTGTATTTACACCTCCCACACCCCCAATCACCATAGTATGAGAGCCTCACCAACAATTTTCATAACACACCCTGGGCAAGTAATATGAGGAATTGAGAAAGTCAGTGACTTGGCCAGGATCACCCAGGAAAATGATGTCAGAGGTGGGAATTGAAACCACATTTCCTTCCCACTTAAAGTCCCAGTCTAGTGCCTTAGCCACAAAACCATCCTTCCACTGGCCATTTCAGTTTAGAGCTAGACATTGAAATGTGTGCTTTGTTCCTTATCCTGTAATGTTTTGGGGTCAGCTTCCACCACTAGTTAATTGAAGTATAACTTTGTGGGAAGTCTGTTACATCTCCGGGCATAAACAAGCTGTGACTTACTTCTGAGTATTTTGTAGTAGCAGCATTGGGAAGGAACAGTGTGCTGTGAGGGAAGGAATATAATATAGCAGAGATCTCATTTATTGCATGCATACAAAAATTTGCTACATCTTACCAATATTAAACTTGTCAGAGAAAGGGATTCATTTATATTACAATTCTCCATTTTATCGGATGTTTGGCAGCTGTTCTGTACTAACTGGGACCTGTTTAATACTAGCCCCAGGATCAGTCATTCTGCATCTTTCTCTTTGCTGTAGACACAATAGCACAATTCATCACTTATCAGTAGAGCTCTGCAAATCTGCGGATATCTGTGTTTGCGGATCGGATGCCGATACAAATTTTGTATCCATGCAGGGCTCTACGTATCAGGGTTTCCTGTTTTGGTCCTGGCTGCCATTTAATTCACCCTTTCTCAGCAGGAGTTTCAAGATGCTGGAATAACACTCTGACCATTTCTTTTCAATTGAATATATATGTTACATTCGCCATTGCTGAAGTTCTAGGAATGACGGAAACCAGCAGTAGCTTTGGAGGTGCAGCTAAAGTCATAGTCCCTGTGACTAAGTAAACACTTCTGCATCCCCTTCCTCTTGAAAATGTACACTACCACCATTTTGCTCCTGGTGAGGCAGTAGATGAAGTGTCACTTGTCAGCTCCAACACAAAGCAGTTGGAACTTCAGCAGCCAGGCTGAATCCAGTAGACGCTCATAGCAATGCTATTCGTTTTCCACTGTGATTGCAGACACAGGCCCCTATCCTGCAAGCACCTGCACAGGTGAGTGGCTTTACATTTGTTAATAGTTCCCCTGGTCTCCATGGGACTAATCACATGCATAGTGACTCATGCATGAAGGATCAAGGGCCTGGTTTCCAGCTAACACGGTCAATGGTTGTTCGTGCCAAAAAATATAGTGTGTGAATGAAGGTTAACTGCGCCATTTTTGTGGTCAGTCAAGTTCTAAACATGCCCACCTGACTAGGTGATACCAAATGTTCTGCCATCTGTAGTGCAGAGGAGAGGGGGACACTGACCTGACCATGAGTCAGGTTATCCAGGTTCTTCTGACCTTAGTTTTCGTAGACATCTGGTGGGATTCTTGTTCTAATCACTATCATTAAAGTCATCATCATCTGTGCCTACTTTGCAGGGGGTGATAAGACAGAACTCCTTAAAAAGGGTATAATGCATTGACATCCTGAGGTGGATGTTGCTGTAGCAGTAGCTAACATTAACAATTTACATTTCTGCTAATTAACTTAGTCATTTTCTCCTCAGCAACATAGTCACAGAGCAGAGAAGGAATGGAGTGAGCCCAGACTCAAATTTGGTGTATTTTTTGGCCAGTTAAAACTAATCTTACTTTAAGATTGGAACAGCTATATTTGGAGTGTTATGAGGCATTAAGCTGTCTGAGAAATTATCATAAACATACAGGTAAGGGTAGCATAAAATCCCTCCTTTACCTGTAAGGTGTTAAGACGCTCAAATAACCTGGTTGGCGCCTGACCAAAAGGACCAATAAGAAAAGAAGATACTTTCAAATCTGGGTGGGGGGGGGGAGGTTTTGTTGTGCTCTCTCGAGACAGAGAGAGGGACCAGGCAGGAAAAAAACATCTCCTAAAACCTACCTGAAATAAGCATCTAAGATTACAAAAATTGTAAGTAAAGCAAGGAAATGCGTTAAATTATCTTTTGTTTTAGCTTGTGAATTTTCCCTATGCTAAGAGGAAGGTTTATTCCTGTTTTTGGAACTTTGAAGTTGAGCCTAGAGGGGAATCTTCTGTGTTTTAAATCTTTTTATTACCCTGTAAAATTACCTTCCATCCTGATTTTACAGAGGTGCTTCTTTTACTGTTTTTTTTATAATAAAGTTCTTCTTTTAAGAACGTGATTGATTTTAGTGTGCTAAAGATAAAGGGTCTGGTCTGTACTTTTATTAAAGCCAAATGGTTAGTATATTATTCTCAAGCCTCTCCAGGAAAGGGTGTGAAGGGGCTTGGAGGAATATTTTGCAGAAATAGAGACTCCAAGTGGCCCTTTTCCCTGGATGTTTGTCCAAGTCACTTGGTGGTGGCAGCAATACCGTCCAAGGACAAAGAAAGGATTTGTGCCTTGGGGAAGTTTTAACCTAAGCTGGTAGAAATAAGCTTAGGGGGTCTTTCATGCAGGTCCCCACATCTGTATCACCGAGTTCAGAGTTGGGAGGGAACGCTGACAGAAATCCTCAGGCATTTCCAGATTTTGAAGAGTTCAAGTAATACAGTGTTCCAACTTTGTTGCACATCTACCTGATGACAAGAAGCACAGTTTTTCATTTCACAAGTCTACAAGAACAGTTTATTTTTAAAATTGACATCGAAGTAGGAAGATGGACTATATCCAGAGAATTCATCATTTAATCCAAAGTCACCTGTGATATTTTTCCAATAGAGCTAATATTTACATGTGTGGCTTTGTCTGAACATCAACGCAAGCACCTCCTGGAAGGGTTCTTTTTGTTTCCTTCATGACACAAGAGCATCATGCAGGATAGTGGATGACCCCAGAACGACTAACAGTGGTGCCATTTATTTAAGACTCTGCTGTCATTAATACAGTTTATGCATGGGTCAGCCAAGCTCCAAGAGCGTATTCAGTTGTGCATTTGTTTCAGGGATGTCAAGTGTGTGGGCTACTGGTTGGAGTTTTATAGAAGCAACCATAGGGAAGATGTTCCATTTATATGCATGATATTCCACTAGTCAGATAAATCCAATAGTGGAAAATGCCTATCCTTATGACTCTGAACAGACTCATATAAGAAAGAGCCAAGCTAGAGTTTTTACTTAAATGCAAGCAGCAAGACCAAACTGTAAACATATGAAAGTGAATCTTGAGAAATTGTATGAGTTATCACAGGAGAACAAAACAGGCTGCTGTATTATTAATTTTTATATCGTTCTTCATAAGTACAGCTGACTTGCCAAGGTTACATTCTAATTCATCAGAGATTGCTTTATTCACATTTGAGAGAGACATGCCTGAATACTTACAAGTAAGTCTTACCCGAGAGCAGCCTGCTTATCCTCTAAGGATGAAAACCGCTTTTTAGCAACATCACCAAAAGAGTGTGTCACCTTTCACTTACATGTGGAAATCAGGTTAACTGTTTTAAAGCTAATGTTAAGCTTAGCTGTTATGATTTCAACAACGTCAAAAATTCAGTAGGTTTTTGTCTAACATCAAGGGATTTCAGTGCTTGTAAAACATGCCAGATTGAGAGCCCTGGAGAGTGAAGCGCTGTGTCCAGGGAATAGGTCCTTTTTGGGCAGAAGCTGTACAAGCCTCTCCATAGTGCCCTGCCAATGTGCTCCAACCATGTGTTGGAGGGAACATTTCCAGGAGTCAGGCTGGTTCCGTCTCAATGCTCATCCAGTCCTTGGCCTCTAATCGAGGTTTCTGTGACAGTGTGCTTTTTTTTTTTAATCCCTATATCTTTCAGAGCCAAAAAGGTTGCTCTACTGCCTGCTTTTATGGAGGTGGGGGGGGGGGAGGGGAGAGGGCTGAGAAAACGGAGAGCATCTCTGATGAATGCGCTCTCCATTCTCAGTTGCTCATGGAAGCCCCTCTACAAGAAGTGGGTTCACAGGACACAAAGGGTGCAAAGGGCAGGAAGGGACAGGGTCAAGAGGATATTTGTCCCTGTAAGGAACTTAACACCCTGTAGCTCCTGCGAGAGTGTTAGCTGTCTTACTACATGGTTTTAGTCCACAGAGTTGAGGCACAGGTGTGGATGGAACCTAACACAGACCTCACAGAATCTGAGCGTAATGAAATATGTTCTTCACGTCTCTTCCAAAGTTGCACGAGCTCATTCAAGTCCGTTTTTATTTTAGGGAACAGTCATGAGGTGCTGCTCTGCAATGAAAGCAACAGTGTTCAAAGAAATTGTAAAAATGTGTAGGTAGCACACACTGTTTACAAAGTATTGCGTGAAAAGTTAGGTGGACACACAAATATTTGTTTTTTTAAAATAGCCACAGCTGGTATCAGTTGATATGTGAAAATTATTGCAAAATGAATATTTTAAGAAAAGGAACTGAGGCGACCGCCAGGACTCAGGAAGTAAGGTTAGAGTTCCATTTTACAGTATGGTTCCCTGATACTATTCAAAAGGCAATTAAGCTGATTGTTTGGGAGTGACACTAAGTACAGCTTGGAGATTACTTGGGTGATCTGACAGTCTGCAAGCCTGGCCATAATATAGATAGCAGAAATTTAGTAAGGACTAGAAAACCAGTATAAAATGGAGGTTTTTATTTGTTTATCTTGCTTTGTGTTTTCCCAGCCTTCTGGTAGAAATATGTTGCCCCCCATTCCTGTTTCTATCATTAGATCTAGTTGTCATTACTTGCCCATCGTTTTAGAAGAGTGTTATAATGAGTAATAAACCTTTCTTTGAATCTCCTAACCTTGTGACTGTGTTATCACTCAGTAATTGCAAAACAATGCTGGACTCAGTTCCTCTGACTGGCCTCAAACATTGTTCTATATTACATATAACACTAGTGCCTTAAGCCCTTCAGCAAAACTGAGGTTTTGTGGCAGTGTAAGCAAATTCCCTACCTTCTTGAGTAACCTGCCAGTTCCATTAGGATAGCTGGTTTTAGGCTAGAACAAAGCTGGATGGGACCACCAGTATTAACACACATGGATCGGATAATATAAGCAAATGTATAAAGTATGTGACATGCTGCTAAGTATCTATGTATATCTTTTGTAATATAGTGAAGTGTGTCCAAACAAAATTGCAATAATAGCATGACTTGTCAACTTTAACGTTCTTTTAACAGTTTTTTAAAAATGAAAGGTTATACATCTTTATAGTGGTTTTTAATAGTTATTGGGATTTATTTTTCTTTTCACAACCTGTAATGTCAGGATCTAGTACTGAGGGTCCAGCTATATTGGCCTTATATGAAAAGGAAGTTGTCACATTCCTCTAAAATTGTGAAATTCAAAGCTACTTTAACTAACTTCTTAAAAATAGCTTTTACCTAAGGATGAACCAGGACTAGAAACAAGTGCATTGCCCACTGAAAAGCAGGAATTGCACAGTTTCCAGTAGCACAGATAATCTATTTCTAGCCTTGTGATATATTAGCCCTTAAACCATGGAAGGAAAGTGGCAGCCACCTGAGGCTGCCCCAGAGGTTTTGCAATGTTAAAACAAGTGTCGGTAGAAACGATTAGCAGACAAGGTAAACGGGAAGCCATCACATGGCCATAAATGCAGTTTGTTGCATGTCTTTATAAGTTATCGTGTGATTTCACTGTTTTGTACATGTTTTACAGGTAATATTATCGGTGTTATGATACTATGTGTTTTATAAACTTTTAAGAATACTTATAAGCTTATTCTCTAATATGTACCTGCAAAATACATTGAAAGGCTGTATTCGTAAGACACTACAAAAATCCCTGATTAGGAAGAGAAGGTGGGATTTTCAGAAGTGCCTAGAGCTTAGATGCTTAACACACACAGGTGCTTTTGAACATCCCAGCCAGAATCTGTCAGTTTAACCAAATTATTTTTTTGCTATTCTTTTATTTCTGCAGCATATAGCGATTTGGGGTATTATATTATTAACAAGCTGCACCATGTGGATGAATCAGTGGGAAGTAAAACTAGAAGGGCCTTCCTTTATCTTGCTGCCTTCCCTTTTATGGATGCCATGGTGAGTGTCTGGCTCAGAACTGAATTTTAATTGTCACTTCTCTCTGATGTTCCCACCTTATAAAACCCAACTATTTGACACGTATTTGGAGGTGCATTAACGGAGAGCTTGCCCACGCAAATAATTCCTCTGCTCTGTTAAAGATTTTGCAGATGATGCTACTAATGTATACCTGCACCCCAGTCACTTTCTCCAAATAACTAAGTATGAAAAGAAGTGGCATCAGTGAGTTACTTTTTAAAGGCAGGATTTTGTTGCAATATTCAGTATACCCATTGGCCAGTGAGATCAGAGCTACATTTTGTACACAGTGAAAGCTGGTGAATAAAAAGAAAACCTATTACTTGGATTTGTTAGAACTCTAACTCCACCCCTACACCAGGAATAAAGACTGCTTCTCATTACTGTATTCCCTTCTCAGCAGCTACTGTACAGTCATTTAAACCGATCCTTGCTCTCAGCCCTGGCAAAGAGTTAAAAGCTACAGTTTGTTCTCTGGGTTATTGGCCTAGATTTGTTCAGATTCACATGGGAGGCTGACTCAGATGTAGGAGAGTTTTTCATAAATGGTTTGTGTAAAGTTTAGCTGTAAGAAAGTAGCCAGGGTCTAAACCTGAACCTAATAGATGTATCCATGTTAGTCATTTTCTAAACAAAGTTCTGTCCTTTACAGGCTTGGACCCATGCTGGCATTCTGTTGAAACACAAACACAGTTTCCTTGTGGGATGTGCCTCCATCTCAGATGTCATAGCTCAGGTAATGACTCATCTCAACAACAGTTGTGCCTGCTGCACTATGGGCCAGATCATGGCCCACGATATGGAGCTCTATAGCTGTTCTAAACAAGCATTTGAGGTTTCCCCCGGCATGTCAAAACTTCTCACTGGCTTACAACCTGCTTTACACCTTCCTCCCAGCATGCTGGCAGAGGTGGGGTTGTACCTGGAGCGTGCTGTACTTTGGCAGTCCACACTGCATAGAGGCCCCTTGGTGGCAGTTGTAGCTGAGGCTGCTTTCGCTTCCACACAAGTCAGGTATCTCCAGGAATGGGGAACCAGGATAGCTTGGTTTAATGCAATGTCCCACTGCAGCTATGCCCTTCCTGAAAGGACAGGAGTTCAGTGAAACACAATGGCTACCACATGTTCCAGGATTAAGTACCTTTATACAAATTTAAGTAAAGATTTTAAGCTCTTTGGGGGAGGGACTGTCTTTTACCATATTTTGTAAAGCACCTAGCATAATAGGGCTGAAATCCTGAGTGGGGCCTCGAGACTATATGACAATAGAAATACATATTTGATTCCTCAGTTCTCCCTTCATCCCTCAGCTATGCACTTGTTGATTAACTTGGTGAAATTCCAGCCATACTGCAATAACATATGCTGTCTCCCAAGCGTGAGGACAGCTCAGCAAGCAATATTCTTGTTAAAGGCCCTGAATGTTTCATGTTGAAAACTGCAGTCAGAACTTAGCTGAACCACTTTCGTGCTGCAGTGCATTATTAGGAAGGGTCCTGCATTGTTTCAACTTCCATTACCTGAGTGATGTGTTAAACGTATGTCCCCTTCATTCTGCACTTTACTAGACATCCATTGTGGAAAGTCATTTAAATTCATGTTTGATATCAAGTACCAATATTGCAGTTCTCATTTTTAAAGCGCTTAAACTTTTACACAAATTTAGCTTCACAGCACCGGGTACCTAGGCCAGTCCTTGTCATCCTCATTTAGTGGTGAGGGAGGTGAAGGCAGAGACGGAGCATGTGACTCGTGCAAGGTCAGAGGGAATCAGAATTCAAGAGCTCTGGGCTCCGAATCCTTCATTCAGTTCTCTAGGTCACCTTCCCTCTATTAAGTAAAAACAATTGTATGTTGAAGGGTTAAACCTTGTGGTCTGTTACCCTATGATAGATACTCATTTTTGCACTGTATACCACGTAGAGCAAAATCTCTGCAATTAATATAAGTTAGAAGTAATTATAACAAGCTAACTTAATACCAAAGAAATCCACTTAATGGGTCTGACTCTCATCTCACTCTAGAGTGACCCTGAAAGTCAGTGGTATAAAATGGTGGTATGAAAACAGAATATAGCCTGCTAGGCCTCATTCTCCATGGTTTTGCATCTTGTCTAGTCATTCAGACCTGAACAAAGAGATTATAACACCACCATCTTAATCTGGCAGTGTTTTAGATACATACACTTTGCGCAAGGGCAAGTTGTCTAAACAAGGTGTAAGGCTATTGAAAATGAAGTCCACAATATCTCCTCTTTCCATAGCAGAATACGTATGGGACAAGAGCATTTCCAGAAGGGCAAAATCTCTGACCACTGGACTTCCCTGCATCAGTTGACACTAGCAAAGTGAACATAAGCAGTAGTAACACCTGTTTAATAAGAATTTTGTTACCCGTAGTCCTGAAGATGTGATTGATGGTTTTGGTCCTGAGCGTTTAATTCTTTCCTCTCTTGAGCACTTTCTGGATGAGCAACTTTATTGAAAAAATTTCCTATGTAGCATCCTAAATCAATTGTTTTGCAATCCTCCTATAAACAGCATTACCAGCCTTGTAAATACAGGTATTTTTTTTTTTTAAAGCAAGACATACATTAGGTGTAATCACTGTCTGCACACAATATAAAACCAGTGAGAGAAGGATGTATTTAGTACTACAGAACTATGTATTTAGTAAGCAAACCCAACACCATGTGTTCGTTCAGAACTCACTGTAGTCCCAGCCCCTGCCAATAGAGTCATTTTCAGTTCTTTCATTCACAGAACCCCACGTTAAGCAGGCTTCCCAATTTTCCCCATTGGAAACATCTGGAATTTAACTGGGATGCTTAGGCTCTGTGATAAATGTGAAAGAGTTAAAGTTATTATCGTAAATGCTAAAATCCAGGAAGTGTAATGGGGTTGATTCTCACCATAATCGGCTGTATTCCTGGGATTTGGTATTCAGTATTAAAGTTTACCAGTTAGAATTATGCCAAGACTGAGCCCTGGTAGTCCAAGAGAAAGCCCAGCTATCTTGCTTGAAGCCAGTGCAAAGTTAGAATTGAAATGGGATTTCCTTCTAACCATTGAGTTTTAAATACTGAAAAATCATATTTGACTTTCTTAAAGAGTCAAAGAAGTCAGTGTTGTTCTTTTTAATCTGACTTTCAAAAAAGAGACACTTAGAAATTGATATTGTAAGCATACCCACTATCAAAATGGGTCAACACCATGTGGAATTGGTTAGGCTGCTGGCCCCCTGGAACTTACTACCAACACCAAGAGTAAATACATGCAAACATACTCATCCTTGTGGTTGCCTGTCCTGCACCTGACCCCGTTACCAGTACTTTGTCCACCTATAGCCTGGTGTCAAATCTTGAATGTGAATTCTCTGGGACAAGGACTGTCTTTGTTCTACTCGTTTGTACAGCGCCTCCTGCAGTGGGGAGCTAATCCCTGACTAGGGCCTCTGGGCACTTCCACAATGTAGTCTGCATCAGTGTGGCAGTGTCAGAGATCGATTTGGTCTTGGGTACAACAGGAAATACTGGGCCCTTTATTTAAAATGGAAAACCCCTAACATGTCTACTTTTTTTTTCTTCTTTTCTCTTTTAGGTTGTTTTTGTAGCCATTCTGCTTCACAGTCACTTGGAATGCAAAGAGCCTCTCCTTATCCCAATCTTATCCTTGTACATGGGGGCACTGGTCCGATGTACCACCTTATGCCTGGGCTACTACAGGAATATACACGACATTATTCCTGACAGCAGTGGGCCTGAGATGGGGGTATGTCTTGATGCCTGGTAGGACTTACTGTGCAATCAGGTTAGCTAGTATTGATGAGGATTGTAAGCTCTCTGTCCCTCAGGAAAAAAAGCACATAACACTTAGTTTCAAACGTACCCTTGTGCATACCAATTCAATGACCATGTACATGGCAGCTAACCGACAGTCTCCTGTGTGAGAGCGGTACAGCGTATCCTTATGTCAGTACCTCTGTGGCTGTGCTAAGCATATTCCCGCAAATGTTATATTAGTATTTAGGATCATCAGCACAGCAAATGCTACAAGGATGACATTGGAAACTGACATTCTGAGAGATTCCTCCCTGTGCCAGGAAGCTGTGTGTCAGAACACCTCTTTTTCTTTTTTTTCCCTTGAATGTCTTGCAGTAATTCACAAATCCCTCAGTGCAGATCAATGCCTTTATAACCGGTTGCCAGGACAAATTATGCAAATACCTTGTACATCAATTATTCAGATCTAGTAGGGCTGTTAAGAATGCACAGCTACCTTTAATTCTGTATTGCTAATGTGGGAGATTGCATTTTCATGTGGCATTCCTCTCTTAGGCTCTGGCATGCTTTTGAATTTGGTGAGTCAGCTGATGGGTGGGAAAAGTGAGAAAAATCCTTTGGTTGTGCTTTTGGTTCTGCCCTGCCTATTTGTTTCAAAAGGGACTTTGTTTCTCTTACGCTTCAGGGAGATGCTACAATTAGGAAGATGCTGAGTTTTTGGTGGCCTTTGGCATTAATTTTGGCAACTCAGCGAATCAGTAGACCCATTGTCAACCTTTTTGTGTCCCGGGACCTGGGCGGCAGCTCTGCAGCCACAGAGGTATGTGAATCCCTGGGAAGCTGGGTGCCATTCTGTACTGAAATGTTTCATCGTTGTACTGCATTCCACACACAAAAGAAGTCTTCCTTGCTTACATTCGCTAAGGAAGCAGGGTGTTCGTTCCCATCCATATAAAGCACCTCCTGGTGTGTTTTCCCCTCATCTGTAGGAACAGGGGAAAGTGGTCTCAAATGCAAATGCTAAGTGTTCATTTTCCCCAGGATGCTAAAAGCAAGCAGAAGACATTGCCTAATTTCTGCCTCTTAACATGAAGCCTCTTGTCCTTTGGTCAGCCCTCTTGTCCCACTTACATCCCACTCTAAACAATGTCTTATCAAATGCATCATGGGACCACAGATTCCATTCAAGTATCCTGGGGTTTCAAGATTTGCATAGTGATGGGCAATGCAAACCCCAGAGCCTGGTGAATGCAGGATAGTTGTCTGGGGTCTCATTCCCCATTGTGTTGCCTCTTGCGTATTTATTTACAGCTGTGCAAAGCGATGTGATGCATTACCATCAGGACTTGTTAACTTTTTTGCAAGGTTGTAAGTGACTGTATGAGAGATAAGGCATGGAAGAATCAGGCCCCTAGCTGGGATGTGAGTGCGTGGGTTGTTTCACATACGCATACGTACATACCTGCCTACCTCTTGGGCACGTTCTAAACTGGTTACAGTAGGGTCCCAAAGGCGAGTTCTTGGGTCCGTTGTCCCAAAGATGTGTCCTGCTTAACATCTTGAAGGTACCAGTCCTTTTGTCTCTGTTAAGTGCTCACTTTCTGAAATACTCATCAGAGGTGCAATTCAAGCAGTCCACAGAGGCACTGGTTTCTTGTAACTACAACACAAAATCCTGTGCTTACAGAAACTGTGCATCTTTATATGGTCCTTCCCCCATTTAAATCACTGGGATTTTTGCCATTGATTTCAATGGGAGGAGGATTAGGGTTTTTTGTGATTTCCTTTCCTTTTTTTCAATAAGGGGGGAAAAAAACCTAGGAAACTAAATGCAGACTCCTACCTTTCTGAAATGTGAAGGATTTACAGAAAGTCCTAATGTTAAGGTTTTCACAGACATAGTAACATGGCCCTGTTGGACATATATATTGGTGGGATAAATCCCATGACTGGAATATTGGTATAGAGGGGTATAGGAAGGACGGCACGGGGGAGGGGGGTGGGAGGGAAAGGAATGAGGTATCGCTGTATACATCAAGAATATATATACGTTTTCTGAGATCCAGAAGGAGGTGAGAGGAAGACCATTGAAAGTTTCTGGGTGAAGATGAAAGGGGAAAAGAAACATGGATGATGTCATGGTAGGGGTCTACTATAGATGAAAATCGGAAGGAGAGGTGGATGTTATAAGGACAAGGAGGTGGATGTAATAAGGACAAGAAACAGATTCTATGTTCCTTGTGCACCCAGTGGGTTTTCCATGAAATCAAGTCATGCAGGATTAGCCCCATAAGCCTTTTCTGATTCCTCTTTTAGGAGACCAAAACACTGAGGATATGTCTACGCAGCAAAGGAAAACCTGCAGCTGGCCCATGTCAGCTGACTCAGGCTTGCGGGACTCGGGCTGCGGGGCTGTTTTCACTGCAGCGTAGGCTTCTGAGCTTGGACTGAAGCCTGAGCTCTGGGAACCTCCCACCTCACAGGGTCCTACAGCCTGAGCCCAGAAGTCTACACAGCGGTGAAACAGCCTCGCAGCCTGAACCCCATGAGCCCGAGTCAGCTGGCCCAGGCCATCTGCGGGTGTCTAATTGCTGTGAAGACAAACCCTGAGATAGCAGTAGTACAGACCAAAGAAGTATTTCTCTTCCACTAATGATCCATCCCCAACGGAGTCTAAATTTAGTTGAATCATAACAAGACAAGAAAGGCCTGATCCTGCAGACCCCATACAGTCAAACTCTTGGAGTGTGAATAGTGAAGTTATCAAGTTCTCAGGTGATTCACAGCACTGACACATATATTGGCTCTGTGGAAGAGGAAAGTTACAGAGACAGTTTGCTAGTTTCAAGTCAGCATTAGAAGGACCCTAAAGAGAATCTCCCTAAACTATCTTCCCATGTGAACCAAGATACATCAGTTGAGAAGGGTAGGACTGAAATGATGGACATGTTTACTGCCCCATCTTATCTGGGCCAGCAGTGGCCACATCAGTGTTTGGAAAATCTCACCAGCCTCCATGGGGGGGTGGGGAGGGGAAGGCAGTTTCAGTGTTTGAAAATGTTTCCTTGATGTATAATTTGACTTTTTCGTCAGGAAAGAAGAAAAAGTAAACAGCAGCAGCACAAAGCAATCTTAAAATCGGTTGAGATGTTAGGTTTTTTTGTATCGCATTTATGTAAATGGTACTTGCAAAAGTACTAGAGGACTTAGTTTTCTTAGATTTCAGGTAATGAGCTGAAACAATGATCTAGGATTATTTTTGTCTGATCTCAATTGGTTAGTACAGAAGTAGGCAGAGTTTTCTTCGTCTCTAGGGTCCCTCTAGCCCAAAACAGTCAATCTGGCATCCAAAGTGAGTCAGTCTGCAGGCTTTCAAATTACATTGCTGTAGTTCTTTTTAATTAAATAATTTTATGTTTCCACTGTTTTACTTATGAATTTATTAAAACAAAATTGTATGAAAAAGTTAAGATCATGGAATACAATTAATAGAAAAAGCAGTGTACTCTAGTGCAGGGTATTTAAGCCTCACTAGATCAAATAATCAACACGGCAGAAGGAATAAAGGGAAAAATCAACTGATTGACGAGCAAATAAACAGTTTAAAAATCTAAAATATAATCAGAGAGTACAATTGTGATGGTAAAACCTCACTGTTAAGTCATATAGCTTCATCCATGTTGAATTTTCCCTGAGTCTGAAATGCATCATAGAATAACTGTTTCTATGATTGTTTTCCTGATGTAATGATTGCCCTTTGGTTGCCTTTCTCTTGTTGCACTGAGGTCAATAGTAACTGAAAATGGATAAAAAAGTTAGTTTATTTATGCTGTCTGAAGATTTGAAGTGTAAGTATGTTCTCTTTTCTCCTGTTGTAGGCTGTGGCAATTCTGACAGCTACATACCCTGTGGGACACATGCCGTACGGCTGGTTGACAGAAATTAGAGCCGTGTATCCTGCTTTTGACAAGGTGAGTATTTGTGTTGTATGATGATACTAAATACTTTGTAGTCCTGTTTCACACTCATGGTAGTTCTAGACCCAATTTCCTTTGATATACACCACTATAAATTAAGGATAGTTAGCAGAAGGCAGAAGAGTTACACCAGTGTAAAAGGTGCGTAAGGGAAGAAGACTCATACACTAATCTCCTTATTTTCCATTCCTCCTTAACTGCGTGTGTGTGTGTGTATATGTATGTATATAAAACACGTAAGAATGACCATACTGAGTCACATCAATGGTCTGTCTAGCCCAGTATCATGTCTTCCAACAGCAGCCAGTGCTAGATGCTTCTAGCATTTCGAGGTTTAAGCACACCCAAATCATGGGATTGGATCCCTGACGGTCTTAATTTTTTTTAACCCAGTAATACTTTTGGCCTTCACAACATTGTGTGGCAATAACTTCCACAGGTTGACTGTGCGTTGTTTGATGTAAACCTGATGCCTATTAATTTCATTGGGTGTCCCCTGGTTCTTGTGTTATGTGAATGGATAAATAACACTTCCTTATTCACTTTCTTCATGCCATTCATGATTTTTAGACCTCTATCGTATCCCTCCTTTAGTCGTCTCTTTTCTAAAATGAACAGCCCCAGTCTTTTTAATCTCTCCTCATATGGAAGCCGTTCCATCCCCCTAATCATTTTTGTTGCCCTTCTCTGCCCCTTTTCCAATTCTAATACATCTTTTTTGAGATGGAGTGACCAGAACTGCATTCAGTATTCAAGGTGTGGGAGGTCCCATGGATTTATATAGTGGCATTGTGATATTTTCTGTTTTTTATAATCTCTCTATCTCTTAATGGTTCCTAACATTGTTAGCTTTTTTGACTGCTGCTGCATACTGAGTGGATGTGTTCAGAGAACTATCCATGATGACTCCAGATCTTTCTTGAATGGCAACAGCTAATTATAGCAGGGATTATTTTTTCCAATGTGTATTCCCGCAACCTGAAGCAAATACTCACCAACAACCACATACCACACAACAGAACCACTAACCCAGGAACTTATCCTTGCAACAAAGCCCGTTGCCAATTGTGCCCACATATCTATTCAGGGGACACCATCACAGGGCCTAATAACATCAGCCACACTATCAGAGGCTCGTTCACCTGCACATCCACCAATGTGATTTATGCCATCATGTGCCAGCAATGCCCCTCTGCCATGTACATTGGTCAAACTGGACAGTCTCTACGTAAAAGAATAAATGGACACAAATCAGATGTCAAGAATTATAACATTCATAAACCAGTCGGAGAACACTTCAATCTCTCTGGTCACGCAATCACAGACATGAAGGTCGCTATCTTAAAACAAAAAAACTTCAAATCCAGACTCCAGCGAGAAACTGCTGAATTGGAATTCATTTGCAAATTGGATACTATTAATTTAGGCTTAAATAGAGACTGGGAGTGGCTAAGTCATTATGCAAGGTAGCCTATTTCCTCTTGTTTTTTCCTACCCCCCCCCCCCCCCGATGTTCTGGTTTAACTTGGATTTAAACTTGGAGAGTGGCCAGTTTGGATGAGCTATTACCAGCAGGAGAGTGAGTTTGTGTGTGTATGGGGGTGGGTTTTTGGAGGGGGGTGAGGGAGTGAGAGAACCTGGATTTGTGCAGGAAATGGCCTAACTTCATTATCATGCACATTGTGTAAAGAGTTGTCACTTTGGATGGGCTATCACCAGCAGGAGAGTGAATTTGTGTGGGGGGGTGGAGGGTGAGAAAACCTGGATTTGTGCTGGAAATGGCTTTTAGATAAGCTATTACCAGCAGGACAGTGGGGTGGGAGGAGGTATTGTTTCATATTCTCTGTGTATATATAGAGTCTGCTGCAGTTTCCACGGTATGCATCTGATGAAGTGAGCTGTAGCTCACGAAAGCTCATGCTCAAATAAATTCGTTAGTCTCTAAGGTGCCACAAGTACTCCTTTTCTTTCTGCGAATACAGACTAACACGGCTGTTACTCTGAAACTTATCAACACTGAATTTCATCTGCCTTTTTTTTTCATCCAGTCACCCAATTTTGTGAGACTCCTTTGTAACTCTTCACAATCATCTTTGAACTTAACTACCTTGAGTAATTTTGTTTCATCTGCAAATTTTGCCACCTCAAGAGTGCACCCCCTATTCCACGTGTGTGTATTTATATTAGAGAGAAAGAGTGAGCGCGCACCGGGATGGCTCAGGCCATGTTGAATTAGTTGATTGATGTATTTTTGGTCCTCTATTTTTATTTTTTGTCTCTATAATGTATTTTTTAACATTTTGGACGATCCTAAACTCTGAATTAGCATTAGTTTTGCCTTTTTGTAATTTCAAGTATTTGTCTTATCTCTAGTTTTAATTTACCTCTCAATTTCCTGGGTTTGAGGTTCTGGGTGTTTTTTGTTTGTTTTGAATATAGATAACTGCCGTATTTGTAAAGTTTTTAAAAACTTCAGTGGTAGCTCCAGTTTAATTTAGCTATTTCCCTGATGAAGAACATCTTCATGAAATATCCAGCAGCTAAGGAACTCAAGTCTCATCTTCAAAGTTAGGCTGTTCTCTGGACACTACATTGTTTCCGCAGACTGGATTAGCTTAATTTGCTCATATTAAATGTCAAACAAAGGTTACTTCACAGGCTAAAACAAGCAGACATTCCATATATTATTTCTATACTATGGACTTAACCGATAAAGGTGAATGAGAATTTTCATGGGAGCTCAGCAAGTTACATAAGGACTCCAGGACTGCTCCTGGAATAGATTTGAGGAAACAGAACAAAAAAGCCCCTTGGTATTTTAGTCTGAATTACATTTTGCTCTGACTTGGCACTAGTAACAGCCTACATACCGACACCAACACTTAATTTACATGATGACAGGTAACCGCTATGATGATCAAAATCAGATACCCAACCCCTCCATTCCCCAACTGCTTATACACTCCTGAATTCCTTTGGTCCCAATCCTGGGTGAATAAACACTTTTGTGTGTGGAGGCATGTATGCACTTACACAGATGTAAGTAATCAAGCCCTATTTGGTTTTGTCCACCACACTTCCATCCAATTTTTAAAATAAGCAGTCAGTCACAATTGTTAACTTTGTTTATATGAGGACAAGACTCTCATGCCAACTAAAGTTCAATATGTAGACTTATGCAGGGACATCCTGCTGAATATAGACTAGAATATGAAAATAGGATAGCATCTTTGTTAGAGACACCTAATGGTACTCTGGATCAGCAACAACAAAATAAACAAACTGCAGACCAGAGTGGATTAGAACAAGGGTTGTGTAACTTGTTAACACTCAGTGCAGATATGGTGAAACTCATTGTTTCAGTGTACTGCGTGTGCAAATTACAATAATGAGAATATATGGAGTCTCCCCATACAAGGCCAAATCCTGGTTCCACTAAACTTGATAAGAGGCTTGCTATTGACTACAGTGGGACCAGGATTTGGGCAATAGTGAGCTTTCATTTTCTAAAAAAAAAACTTCACCATTCAATAATTTCATTAATGATTTGAACAGTCATAGGTGGAGTGGAAAATAGGCTTCTAAAATCTACAGAGGACACCAAGCTGGGAGGAGTTGTAAGTACTTTGGAGGACAGGATTAGTGTCCAAAAGGACCTTGACAAATTGGAGAATTGCTCTGAAATCAACAAGATGAAATTCAGGAAAAACCAATGCAAAGTATTACACTTAGGAAGGAAAAAATCAAATGCACAACTACAGAATGGGAAATAACTGCAAGAAAGAATCTGGGGTTTATAGTGTATCAAAACTGAATATGAGTCAATGTGATACAGTTGCAAAAAAGCCAAAAATACAATTCTTGGCTGCATTAACATGAGTGTTGAATGTCGGGTAAGGGAGGTAATTCTTTCTTTGTACGCAGAACTGGTGAGGCCTCAGCTGGAGTACAGTGACCAGTTTTGAGCACCACAACTTTAAGAAAGATGTGGACAAATTGGTGAGAATCCAGAGGAGAGCAACAAAAATAATAAAAAGTTTAGAAAGCTCAACCTATGGGAAAGGTTAAAAAAAATTCGGCATGTTTAATTTTGAGAAGAAAAGACTGAGTGGGGCTTGAGAACAGTCTTAAAATATGTTAAGGGATGTTGTTGAGAGAAGAATGATCAGTTGTTCTCCATGTCTACCTAGGGTAGGACAAGAAGTAATGGGCTTAATCTGCAGCAAAGGAGATTTAGGTTACAAATTAGGAAAAACTTTCTAACTATAAAGGTAGTCAAGTTCTGGAATAGGTTACCAAGGGAGATTGTGGAATCCCCATCTCATAAAAACAGCCCTACTGGGTCAGACCAAAGGTCCATCTAGTCCAGTATCGTGTTTTCCAACAGTGGCCAATGCCAGGTGCCCCAGAGGGAATGAACAGAACAGGCAATCATCAAGTGATCCATTCCCTGTCGCCCATTCCCAGCTTCTGGCAAACAGAGGTTAGGGACACCATCCCTTTCCCTCCTGGCTAATAGCCAATGAGGGATTTATTCTCCGTGAATTTAGCAAGGTCTTTTTTGAATCCTGTTATAGTCTTGGCCTTCACAACATCCTCTGGCAAAGAGTTCCACAGGTTGACTGGGTCACTGGAGGTTTTAAGAAGAGGTTAGACAAACACCTGTCGGAGATGGTCTAAATTCTCTTGGTCCTGTCTCAGTATGGGGTGCTGGATTAGATTACCTCTCAAGATATCTTCCAGCCCTACATTTTTATGATTCTATAACATTACTTTTATTTGATAACATCGAGAGTCAACAGTTCAAGTAGAAGCTAGTATGATTTGTCACAGCCAGCAGGTGGTATCATGTGGGGAAGGAGTTAGGATAGGAATCAAACAGGTATGATCTAATTGCAAAGTAAATCTAGGGTTGAGATTTACACTGTTGAAGAGCAAGGTGGCATGACAGAGGCTGGGTATAGAGGAGCCATTATGAAAAAAAAAACAAAAAAAAAACCCGTTCTCTGGCTGCGAATGCTTCAGCTATTGTTCTTGTTTGTTTTTTGGCTGTTATCACACACACATACACACACACACACACTCACTCTCTCTCTCTCTCTCTCTCTGTCTCTCTGTCTCTCTTCGGAAGGTCAAGAAAAATAATTGTTTTATTCCTGTTCATATTCATGCACCTGTTGGAAGCTATTGTTTCTTAAGATAAAGCTTTCTCCAATGAATCCAACCAGAACCTCTTATCATTCAGAATCCTTCTAAAAGCTCACCTGTAATTTTCAGACCTTTCAAATGGGTTGCAGCTGCTCTGTGTGTGAAGTGGACTATGTCACAAGGAAAGTGACTGACTCCAGTCTTGCAAGGAAAGGGACGCTATCCCTCCTGATGTCCCTCTTTGCAAGATTTCATGGAGCAGCTCTGGTTCAGCTTTTCTCCCTGGATCCCATTTATAAAAGAGACAACACTGAAATTGGAGATCAGATTCTGATCTATAGAAGAACTTGGTATTAGCTAAAATATGGAGCATCTAAGGTCTTGTCTACACAGAGCAGCAATATGCACTATGGGATATGATTTCTAAAGTCCACTAAATTAAGCTGTGCATTAAGTAGTCTGTGTACACACTGCTAGTGCCCATTAATGTTCTCTAGTGTACTTTAATGTAGTTCTGCCCTACTTGTAGAAGTGTAGACTTAAGAAAACCATGTTCAGAGATCCATCAGTGCTCAAACAGGACAGCTTATACTGTACAAAGCAACTTCAGATTTTTTTTTTTACTGGCATCTTCCATACGCACAAATTCAGAGTCATAGAATTTAATTCCAGAAGAGACCATCCAGTTCATCCAGCCTGACATCCTGTATAGCACAGGTGACCAGCACCTGCACACTAACCCAACAACAAAAATTAGACCAAAGTATTACAGCCCTTAGGAGCCTAGACTATTTTGTGTCACAGGCAGAGAATAGAAGGAACCAAGGTGCACCAATGCCTGAGGCCCTTGTAATGGCAGGGAAATTATTAGATGAAAGATACACAGATAGTCCTGGCAAGTGACTGACACCTTCATGGTACAGAGGAAGGTGGGAAAAGGGCACTGTCAGTCTGACCTGAGGGAAAATCCCTTCCTGGCCCGACATGTGGTGATCAGTTAGATCCTGAGCATGTGAGCAAGAACCAGCCACCCAAGCACTTGTGAGAGAGAGAATGCTCGGTGCCACCTCAGAGTCCTCGCCCTCCCTGTCCAATTCCCATCTCCAGCTGTGGCCATCTCCGACGCCTCAGAGGAAGCATACATTGGGGATGGGGAAGAAGGAATCCCTTCCTGATCCTTCCAGGTGGCCAGCTGAAATCCCAAAGCATGAGCTTTTAGGAACATGAGATATAAACTGGAAGTGAGCCCCATCACTGCTGCACTCTGCCCCCTACCATCAAAAGCAAACCCATCGTACAGTTGCACTCATTTTCATTTGCCCAGCTCTTCCTCAGGAGTTATGGGGGCAAACAACTATTGGGAGGCTGTTCCAGAGCATTACCCTTCTGATGCTTCGAAGTGGTTTTGTACAAATTGCCAATTTGTATCTGGGCACCAAAGTTGAGCATTCCAATACAGAATGGGGTTCCGTAAGTTATGTAATCACTTGTGAAAGTTCTGAGTTTGAGTTTTGTACAAAAGCTCGTGAAATAGTCAGTGTGCTTTTAATCTATCCCATATTCCTGTCTGACACTCCCCCGGATGGGTTTGCACAAATTCCGACTTCTCAGATTAGGTTTAGCAAGCTGTCCATACCAGGTGACTGCCAGTTTGATATTCTTCTGCTTGAACTACATCAAGGCTGAGTAAATATCGCACTGCATCAGAGTTCTTATCACTTCTGGTGCCTACCCATGTATCTTAAACAGCCAAGTAGTCACTCCAATAGATGACTCTGCAGCCACTGTTCTAGGCCCTGCTTCTGGGTTTCTGTGCTCCCCTGTCATGGCTCATTTAGGTAGTTTATCATAAGGATGTGTTCCCAGTCAGTAGTATGAAATCTTTAGCTTCATTTGTTGGTGTTAGGTGCTTTGGGGAACGAATGGGGGTTGTTTTTTTTAAGCACACCTGCCACTGCAATGTGAGTCCTTTTCAGAATGGACGATCTAGTTGTCTAATTACGTACAGTTCATCAAACTTAATTAGCAGCGCCAGGTGTTCCTAGATCTTCGTTTATATTAGTCACTCTCTGGCTAATTGGATCTGTATTGAGACGGGGTAGTTGCACTGCTGTGTATATGCTGTGCCACTTTGTGTTGATGTGGGGGCTGGGGATGAAGGGAAGATAACATTTTTCCTAGCTATGATCGCATCCTTACAAGCTTTAAGCAAAGACAGCCAACACCACACCAGTATCCTTTAGAAAGAATCGTTAAAATTTTTGAGCATTACTCAGGCATTACTGCTTGGCAGACTGAAGCAATTAGTAAACTCTGTGAGAGACCAGTTGAACAATGATTGTCAGTTCACATGGAAAAGTATTCTGTGGCTTGTGCAAGTGTCCTGTTTGGAAGCTAACTAAATTTAAAAAAAAAAAAAAAAAAAAGTAAGAACTGTGCACACGGAGAGTGAGATTCCCCCTATGACCCTGGTGCTGTCCGCTCCATAGCAGTCTGGAGCCATGTTAATGCTTGTTATCTTTCTCTCTCTCTCACCCTAGAATAACCCCAGCAATAAACTGGTGAACACCAGCAACACAGTCACAGCAACGCATATCAAGAAGTTCACTTTTGTCTGCATGGCTCTGTCGTTAACGGTAAGGAATCACTCGTCAACTCTTTTTAGTTTCAATCTAAAGCAAAAAATTACTGCACACGTGTGAAGCTGCAAACACCAAATTCAGATTACCAGAATCTTATCAACATACTTTTGGCATTATTCGCTTTGCCTATGAAGCTTATGGTAGTTTCATCTTCTAAAATAGCCTGTGTGGAAGTAACAGTGGGGCAGAGGGGTTCTGCTTCTTTTTGCTACTCTTCTCATATTTGTTTTGAGTAAATCAAGTGGGTAACTTACATGCCTTATATATTGCAACAAAAAGGTTTTGTTTTATTTCTTCATGTTTTATTGGCACAGCTATAGCACTCACCAATTTTTGTTTTGAAATAAGTCTGCAGAGATAGGGAAAGGACAAAGGTTCTGCATTTCTTCCAGAGAACAATCATTAGATTCTCATTCACCCAAGCTGGAATGTGAAACAGCTGATCCCCTGCACCCATAGTTTTAGCTTGAATAAGACTGAGGACCAAATTCTGGAATCTCTGATAGCCGTATTGATGAGATGTGAGCTCACCATGGCAAAGTAACTCAGTTTCACTAATTAATATACTTAGTTACTCTATCTTCGATGTACAATAAAAGATGAGCTCCCCTGGTTCAACATTTACTACTCAAACCCTGCATATTGGAAAAGATTTTTGTGGGGTATGAGGGCTCAGTGTTTTTCATTGTTGCACTTTTCCCTTATTGATCTGCATTTCCATTCAAGTTCTGCTTTAAGCTTTCTGTTACTTGTTGTCTTACTTAACAGTGGGCACTTTTTAAAAACGCAACAACTTGCAGTTTTTACATACAATATCATGGGATTTTTTTTTTTTTATCTGATTTGTGGATGCAAGTGATTTGTGCCCAAAGGTAATCAAGTTGTTTCATTGTCAGAATCCTACTATTGAAGGCTGCTGGTTGTTGTGCACACTAAGAACTGTACAACTGCAGCTGCAAAACTACAAATAGACTGTTTCTCAAAATTTAGCTCTTAAGGTGCATGGACAGTGATAAAATAGTAATAAAAATGGCACCAGTCAGCTGTGTCTCTATCTGCATATTCATGTGTGCTCCTATGAGTTTGTGGTTTGTGAATGTAGCAGAATGCTGAATCACTGAAGATATGCTGATAGCACTCTTTGGAGTCAGCAGCTGTTGCCTGGGTGACCCCTGTTTATTTACTGCTCACTGTTGAATTTTAAAGTGGAAAAATAATCACATGAGAGAGAGAGAGGATTTGAATTCAGGGTTTTGGTTTGTGTTACATCATGCCTTTCCACGGAGTAAATACTGATAGTAACATCACAGGCCTGTAACTTGACCCCCACCCCTCCTCCTTCCCCCTCCCAAACCCAAGCTAACTCAACTAGAAATGTCTCCAAATCTTGTCTTGGGGTTGGGCTTTGGCAGCTGAGCCTGTTCCAGACAAAGCTTTGCTTGATGAGTCTCTTAGCTTGTCTTCTGTAGAAGGGGAACTATTTTCTGAACCCACATCATCCCAGAAATGACCAGCATACCAGTGTGTAAAACATATCTTTTGTAAAACCATTCTTTCTGCACTTTTTCCTTCATCATATTTCGAGGACAATTCTCTTTCCTTATTTTGAAGAGGAAAATGGACTCCCAGCCAAGAGAGTAACACAACCTTCGACGCAGACTTCAGTATCAAAGCAAGTGGTGAAGAGGATGGTCATGGTAAATGCAACTACTGTATTGGCATATGATGAAGGAAGTGTTTACACTAATGCTCAGCGTACTCTTGGGCTTGTGCAACCATGCATGGGCATGATTGTTACTAGCAGGTTTGAAATACAAGCACACTCTCCCCGATGGGCACAGAAAGCCATGTTGTGCAACGTGCACGCTAGCTCAACAGTGTTACAGAAAACCTACAGGATTTCTCACAGAAAATCTTTGCCTACATGGAAAGGGATCTGCTACAGCTGTTTTTGGATGTTGCTGATGCTGGCTTGGCTTCAGCTGTGATGCAGGGAGTACCTAAAACTATACACACACTATACTCAGGTTTTACTGGCACCTTAGGTACCCTTTCTGTTCTTTGGAGGAATCAGCTTCTTTTGAACTCTCCTTTCAAAATGTCTGGGCATTCCAATTTGCAGTTAATTAACAGTGGATGCTACAATTTGTTCTGACTAAGAGGTCTTGGGCCAGTTGCTGGTTACACTCCTTGTTGTCTTTTGCCATCACAAGTTTCTAGGCTCCACCCTCTTGGCTGAAGCACACGTGACTTGACAATATGGGAAATAGTTTTATATAGAGCCAAGTCTTCCCTAGAGCCAATCGTTCCAGCACACTAACTTTTACTAATGGTTATTGTCACAGCATTTCTGTGAAGTAGGTAAGGTATTCTTTGCTTCATTTCACAGATGGCAAAACTGTGACCGAGAAGTGAAATGGCTCACTGAGTCAGTGGCCAAACTGGAATCAAAGCTCAGCAGTTTGTCTCCCAGATCTGTGCCCAGGCCACACTTCGGTCTCTCTCACAATTTAGGTGCAATGCTATTAAGAGTCTCTAAGTTATTACTCCAAACAGCTTGTTAGTGATGACAGGCTTTTGGCTTTGTTTGATTGGCCTCAGGTTGGCTGCTTCTCGGATCTCTTGTGTTGTGTCCCCTTTATTGCTCAGGGCTTTCTCTGGATATTCTTGCTCTAACTTCTCCCAAGTCCAAGGTGACACACTGTCCTGCAGCAAAGGCCCAGCAGGGAGCTAGACCCTCCTGCAGCGCTCTCTCTGACTCAGTGGAGTCACTTCTCAGGAATCCTTTCCTCTTCCCAGATTGCAGCACTTGTGTTTCAGCACTCAAGGCTTCATGTAAACTGATTATTTTCTTAACCGTCTTAAGCATTTTTCAGCTTACAAAGGTTCTGGTAAATCCTGAGCTTCTCGCATTACCAGCACCACCCTGCACAGAGCTATTTTTAATCTTCTGATTAGGCTTTTCTTTTATAGCTTTCCAGACTATTTTTACATGCTTGAACCTATCTCCCTCTACTCAGTTGGCACCATTTTTTCATAAGCTCATGTTAGGAAACCCATTTGTCTAGAAGTACCCAGAACAGTCCATTTCCATAGCTTTTCTTGACTGTTTTCATTTGTGCAGCATTGCCTAGGATCATTCACAAATAAACCCAACCAAAAAGTAGAACCATTAGTAGAGTGCATTTCCTAGTTAGTCCCTCTTGTCTGCCATACTATTTGCTGGGAAAGTCTGTCTATCCAGGGCTAAACTATAGAAAGCCAGCTTACAGGCCTGATTCAATTCAGGGGTTCGATCCTGCAAACTTGCACATAGGACTTTAGTAGGACTTAATGTGAAGAAAGTTATTTATATAGTTTTTAAGTATATTTGTATGTATTTAAGTAGTTGTAGGGTTGAACTCCAAATTTGCATCTGGTGCAGCCAATTCAAAGAGCTACAGTAGCTGTTCCTTTATCTGAGGAAGAGCTGTTTCCATCACCATTAGTAACTGCTCTGTTCTCCTGGACCATCCCTACTGCAATATATTGAGTCTAATGGGATCACTGTCCTTGGGGGCTCAGCATGTTAGCAGGTCTCCTTAGTGTCCAAACATGGAGGAAGAGGGGATATACCGTATATACTCGATCATAAGATGGTTCGTTTATAAGCCAACCCCCCTCTTCCCCCCCCCCCAAGATGGACAAGTAAAAATGGAAAATTTTTATGACCCATTCATAAGCTGACCCTATCATTCAGGGGTCAGCAAACTTTGGCTCCCGGGCCATCAGCATAAGCTGCTGGCGGGCTGAGCTGGTTTGTTTACCTCGAGCGTCCGCAGGCACAGAGGTAACCTAAGTAAACAAAGTGTCCTGGCGCACCAGCTGCTTACCCTGACGGGCCGGGACAGCAACTGGTGGGGAAATTTTGGGGGGGGGAGAAGCTGGGGGTCAGGGGAGTAACCCCTGTGACCACCCCCCACATGACCCCACCCCTAGCCCGGGATCCCCCCCCCCCCCCACTCCATCCCATCCCTTCCCATCTTATCTGGGGAGGGCCAGGGGAGGATGTCTCTGGCCTGGCTGGAGCTGCTCCGGCAGGCTGGGCAGTGCAGCTACATCGTGCTCCGGGGGGCCACACCGGGCGGCGCGGCTGCAGCATGTTCCAGCAGCCTGGGCTGGGTCGCATGGCCCCAGCGTGCTCCGGTGGGCGGGGCCGAGTGGTGCAGCTGCAGCCTGCCAGCCCTGGAGCTGCAGCTGCTTCGGAGGCTGGGGGGAGAGCAGGATGGCCAGAAGCGGAGAGACTCTTGCCCCTCCTCTTCCCTTCTGGCTCTGCTGGCTGTGCTGCCTCTCCTTGCCCCCTCTGTTGGGGGGAGGGGCTGTGTCCCACCTCTCCCTCTCTCTACCCATTCATAAACCGAACCCCTTCTCTGATGCTTCCCTTTTTTACTAAAAAAACATTTGGCTTATGAACAAGTATGTACGGTAGTTCTTCCCAGGCTGGCTGAACACAGATCAGTCAAGAAGGATATTTGACCATGCCACCTGAATGGGTCTTTCTCTGGTAGATTTGGAAAGGAACCCATCAGACAGGGAGATGGAGTGGTAATCCAGTAAGAAAGGAGGTTCCAAAGAGAATGCCCTGGGGGATCCCACGCTCCAGTGGTGGGGACCATGTGTCCAGTCACCGTGGTAGAGGGGAAATGGCAGGATTTCCCTAGATAGATCAGTATAATTAAGCCACTCCTCTGGTTATGTCAACACTGTTTGACTCCCTGAGGCAGAGCATCTTGCTGGAGATTTGCTGCATGGATTTGTTAAAGCTACTTGTGTAGTGAAACTGCAATTAATAATATTGTTTGGTGGAAGATGTCTGGGCATTTACATGTGTTTCACTAGAAGGTTTCCTTTGAGAAGCAGTTTCATTTAAAGGCTGTGGAGAACAGAAATAGATAAGAAACAGCTGTTGGATTTACCATAAATAAGAGAGCTTTTCTGATTAACCAGATTAATGAGACCTCTGATTAATGAGCCAGCTGCAGCTCCCTCCCAACAGTCCTATTTTTAGAGCTTGTGTGTATGAGAGGCCATTGAAACTCAGATATTTAAATGTCATGGGGGGGGCAGGGAGGGAGGGAAACAATTAGTTGAAGGATTTTTTTTAGTGCAGCTAAGCAATTGAGGGGCATTCTGATGTTAAGAAATTTTAACTAATTCAAGCTCCATTTTGAGAATGTGCTTTTATGTCCCATTTTCCTTTTTTTACTATTAGTCATAAGGCACTATGGGGACAAATGTTTTAAGCCGCTCTTGCACAGAGTATGGCTATTGTTCCTCATACAACTTCTGTTGATGGCATTGGGTACTCCTTGGTCTGCAGCTTCCCTGTTTCAGTCCTAGGCCAATTGTGAGGGGAGTGTAGGGCTAGACCACGATACTCATTTTCCACTTATAACCTAAGCACAAGTTGAACTCCCAAAAGTGAGGCCTGGTGCTTTCGTTCCACAAAGCCCTTATTTTAGGAAAGATCTGTTTCAGAATCAGGTATGTGCAGTACACGAGTTATAACCAAGCATTTTTTGAAGTACTAAAATGTTGTATTTCTTCTTTGTAAAGCTTCACCCTCCTCCCTTTTAGGGTGGCATACAAGATCTCTGTCCCTCATCCTTATTCTGTGCTTGGAAAGCTTGGCACTGCCCTTGTAATGAGCCAGTTATTAAAATGGCATAAGTAGACTGATATTAAACGAGCGCTTTTCTCAGAACAGCAGCGGCTTCAGTAGGGTCTGACACGCTCACTAGGGATTCAGCTTTCTCAGAAGTAGCCCGAAATGCAATAACAGGGCCAAATCCCTTGTTCTGCTTTTTTTGCATCATATCCCCATTTCCTAAGGGAGCTCATTTCTAACTAACATAGGCTTTTATTGTGGTGGTGTTACAAAGAAAGGAACAGAACCTGCAGTCTAAGTTAGTAAGTATGGTCTGTTTCAGAGTAGCAGCTGTGTTAGTCTGTATTCGCAAAAAGAAAAGGAGTACTTGTGGCACCTTAGAGACTAACCAGTTTATTTGAGCATAAGCTTTTGTGAGCTACAGCTCACTTCATTGGATGCATAAAGTGGAAAGTACAGTGAGGAGATTTTATATACACACAGACCATGAAAGAATATACATTGTAAGGAGAGTGATCAGTTAAGATGAGCTATTACCAGCAGGAGAGTGGGGTGGGGGGAGAGAAAACCTTTTGAAGTGATAATCAAGGTGGGCCATTTCCAGGAGTTAACAAGAATGTCTGAGGGACAGTGGGGCGGGGGGGGGGAAGGAGGAAGGAAGGAATAAACAAGGGGAAATAATTTCACTTAGTATAATGACTCAGCCACTCCCAGTCTCTCTTCAAGCCTAAGTTAATTGTTTCCAATCTGCAAATTAATTCCAGTTCAGCAGTCTCTTGTTGCAGTCTGTTTTCGAAGTTTTTTGTTGAAGGATAGTCACTCTGAGGTCAGAAATCGAGTGACCAGAGAGATTGAAGTGTTCTCCGACTGGTTTATGAATGTTATAATTCTTGACATCTGATTTGTGTCCATTTATTCTTTTACGTAGAGACTGTCCAGTTTGACCAATGTACATGGCAGAGGGGCATTGCTGGCACATGATGGCATATATCACATTGGTAGATGTGCAGGTGAATGAGCCTCTGATAGTGTGGCTGATGTTATTAGGCCCTATGATGGTGTCCCCTGAATAGATATGCGGGCACAGTTGGTAACGGGCTTTGTTGCAAGGATAGGTTCCTGGGTTAGTGGTTCTGTTGTGTGGTGTGTGGTTACTGGTGAGTATTTGCTTCAGGTTGGGGGGCTGTCTGTAGGCAAGGACTGGCCTGTCTCCCAAGATATGCGAGAGCGATGGGTCGTCCTTCAGGATAGGTTGTAGATCCTTGATAATGCGTTGGAGGGGTTTTAGTTGGGGGCTGAAGGTGACGGCTAGTGGAGTTCAGTTATTTTCTTTGTGGGGCCTGTCCTGTAGTAGGTGACTTCTGGGTACTCTTCTGGCTCTATCAATCTGTTTCTTCACTTCAGCAGGTGGGTATTGTAGTTGTAAGAATGCTTGATAGAGATCTTATAGGTGTTTCTCTCTGTCTGAGGGGTTGGAGCAAATGCGGTTGTATCGTAGAGCTTGGCTGTAGATAATGGATCATGTGGTGTGGTCTGGGTGAAAGCTGGAGGCATGTAGGTAGGAATAGCGGTCAGTAGTAATAAAATCTCCTCACTGTACTTTCCACTTTATGCATCCGATGAAGTGAGCTGTAGCTCACGAAAGCTTATGCTCAAATAAATTGGTTAGTCTCTAAGGTGCCACAAGTACTCCTTTTCTTTTTAAGTATGATCTGTTGGCATCTGAGGTCCGTGACTAACAGTGTTTAGTCATCTGCGGCTTAGCCCTCAGGCGTTCCAATTTGGTGATAGTTTCTTTTGGTGCATCGCTATTTGAATGAAATGGCCAGAGGGTTTGTTTTAGAAGGCAGAAGCTAATTGACTGCATCTGTTGCTGTCCTTCACGTAACATCTTTGGGGCCCCCAACTCTGCCCACAGGTACATATGTTCCAGTGCTATGCAAGTCAGTGAGTTTGCGTGCTGTGACTGACAGCAGAACTGGACCCTCTGTGCTTACTTTAGAAGGAGTGGGGAATAGCAGAAAAGTCTATAATTGGGCCAGTCCAATGGTCTGGTGGCAGCACAACATGCTACTACATGCAGGATCCAGGTTGAAAGGTGAGCTTTTTCCCTTCCTCAGCAAGGATCTGTCATTCAAGAGACCTGCCTCAGGCCTAGAGCCAAGTCCAGCCTTACTTGGCCAGAGAACAGTTGCTGCCACCGGAGCACAGAGGATGGTGCTGAGGGAGTAATAAAAGGAATCTCAAACTCTTTCATTAAAACTATCCCTGTTTCCTTCCTAGGTGGGCTGCCAACACTGTAAACAGCAGCAGTTACTGAATAGTTTGATTCAGGTCAGATACTCCTGCAAACTTAGTAACGTCCGCTCGGGTGGACAGGGTGCATTTAAGGATCCGGTTCCAAACTGTGAAGTGGGATGCTTGACTCCCATTAAAGCAGATTTGAGCAAGTCACACAACCTGAACACTAACCCTTAAGAAGAGATCCTGATTTCAGGTTCTCCGTCACACCATGTGTCACCACAGTTCACTTCCACTTACAGTGTTGGAAGCTTATTTTACAACACCTCAGGGTGTTGCTCTGTCTGAGAGAGAACGGATGCCAGGAGCACTGTGCAATCCCCATGGCTTTAAACTCTGTTTTGTTAGAAACAGCTTAAGCTGCAGAAAAGACCAGTGTTGTCATAGAAGTTAATTCAGTCTTGCTTTGCATTTTCTTCCTCTCCAGTGGGCACATTCCATGGCTGTGGACTCCAGGAAAAACAGGGGTTCTGTTGATAAGTGAGCTGGGTGTGTAAGAGGATAATTTAGCTGCAAACAGTCTCTATATTATAATTAATTGGCCATTCTTTTTAAGAAACAAAACTCATGTGTTCAGGATTGCCCCTTGATTTTCATTCCTTTCTGTACCTTGGCAAGATTTAAGGGCTGGACAGAGAAGATGGGCAATTCAAGCTGTGCACTAATTTGAGAGTATGTTTCACTTGGAGCTATTTCAGGTTTGCTCTTACATGCCAGAGGCATATCCATAAAAACCTTAAATGGGTTTTTCTTTGCGGTAAAACTGCCCCCAACTGTAAGATGAACTAAAAGGTTAACGTGTGACAAATAGAATCAGCCACCATTTTACAGTCCAGCTTGTTCATCTTATCTGCTGAAGATATTGCTGTCTGGCACAAAAGACTATAATGAAAGTTCTAAAATGACTCTGGAAAATTTTTTTGTTAATTATTATTCATTGTTGGTTATAGTAACTTTAAGCACATGATAAAAGAGAGCCCCCTAACATTTCCAGCCAGCTACCCCTCTACATTAATAAATAGATGCAGTCAATTAACTCTACATAATAAGGTTTTTTTTTGTCAATGAATTTCTTTGTTTTATTTAATGTTTTTATAAGAGTTAGCATTTTGGAGTTAGGCAGTGTTAGTTATCACATAAGCATGGAGTTGCACCACTACTGTGGCTAGTTAAAGCGGAAGGATGTTACTGGATTCCTGAGTAGTCTTCCCCACTCCTATTACTTTGGAGAATGGAATTGTAGCAGGGCAATTGTATATAAAGCAGTGGTAACATTCTCTGGCTAGTAACTTCTGTCTGGACAGTATCACTGTGAGACCTTTTCACAAACTTTGCTATTTACGGGTGACAGTCAGTTCTAGTATTAAAGCCTTGTCTTTGTTACCAAAAAAAAAAGTGTTAACTCAAGTTAGCTGACTCATGGTTAAATCCTAGTGAAGATAAGGCAGTTTGTCACTAGGATTTTATCTTGAGTCAGCTAACTTGAGTTAAGAACACCTTTTTTTTTTGTAGCGAAGACAAGACTTTACCAGATACTCAAGGATTGTCTACATGACCAGGTAGTTCAGACTACAGGGGTGATTAATTGCAGCATTCACTGTTTGAAGAGGACTAAATTAATACGAACCAGGGTACCTTTTCGAAGACTGGATTACTGAAGAAAATTTCTCACAGAATGAGAGGAACTGTGGCTTTTGTGCTCAGTAGTGCCTTTCTGTAGAGCACCCCCAAGCACTTTGAAGACCTTTATTTACCTTCATAGCACCTAGTAAGCCAGGCAAATATTGTATGTCTTGTGCATATGTGGCTCAGTTTATCCCGAGAGTGTAAATGATTGGCTCTGGGTCACACAAGTTACTGGCAGATATGGGTCTCTCTCACTCCCGTGACTGGAAATAGAAGACTTTTATTACAGAAATAAACAAACATTTTTTATTTCAATGGTGCCTTTGAGCTAGGAATTGCAGAGTGCATTACAGACATTAACTGATTAATTTCTCCATTAACTCCCTAAGTAGTAAGGGATATCGCTAGGGAGGACTTTACCAGCTCTTGAAATGCACCCACAGGCAAAGGGAACTCAATAGCCATTGTGCATATCTGCAGGTATTATGGACCAGATTCTGATTTTGTTTATACTGGTATAAATCCAAGACCAGAACTGGGACACATCCATACCAAAATCATATAGGGTGTCATTTCAAAGTATGTTTCTTTTGAAATATTTCAATGTAGCTCCAATAGCTATAGCTGGAGGACAGCTTTACAGCCCAACATCTCGCTACGGTAGATGAGCCTCTGCTTCATATCAACTCAAGCTCCCACTTAAATAGCATTACTTCATCAGCTGTTCAACTTATTGTGGGTTCCCTGACACTGCAGTAGTCCTGCTCCAGTGTTCTCTTTGCTCAGTCCAAAGCTATCACTTGCTTACTCACTCCAGAGACATTTAATTTACAGCTGATCTGAGCAAATTTGCTGTCAAGTCACCAATCCTGTAACATTCACCTGCCTATTATTGGGCACTAAAGGCTGCTCAATTCCCATATACCCATCTTTTGTCCAATTTGTGGTCAGGAGTTTAGGAAACATACCATGATATCGCTCATACCAGCCGACCTGTTAGCCTACTTGCTCAGATTTCTATGAATAAGATAGTCAGTGGAGCTATAGGTTCATGTCTGATATTTCCAGATGTTTAGACAAACCTATATCTTCCATCAGATCTGGCAAGGGTAGAGGGAGTTCTTTAAAACTCTATAGTAAGATATTTTGCTGTCTTGCTATGCATGTTTTACCCCCCCCCACTTACCATTAATTGAGATTCTATTTATTGTGTAGTGAAGAACCCTGAGGCACCCTTCAATTCATTCACAAAATACTTATCAGATGTAAGAGAGCAAAAGAGGTCCCATAGAGTGGAAGATCATAAGAGCAGTCTAAGAGAGTGGCTAGTTTCTCGTGGCTGCTCCGAAGCTGGTCTCCTGCACAGCTGTCTCTAGTGTCAGCCCCAGCATTTAAATTAGTTTTGCTGTTTCTCAGTTGGATTGTATCCAAGAACAGATTCACACAGAGACTGCGGTTTAGCATTAATGTGCATCTATATTTTGAACTAAAACATCTAACTTTCCAAAGCACTATGCAGCTTATAAGGTATATGCCTGTGGAAACCATACATCAAGGCATCATATTTCAAGCCTGAAGGACAGCAGATTCCAGTCAGAACCTGACAGCAAACCAAATTATGCCCTTAGCTACCCCTGAGCAACTCTGCTGAAGCCACTGGGGAAGCACAGGGGTAACTAAGGCTAGAATTTGACCCATAGTTAGGATAATTGTTCTTTGATTAAAAATATCATATAATCATTTTCCCCCTAAAGAGGATAAGCACAGCTCCCACCATCCTGTGTCCTGAAGTCAGCATTAGTATATGTCAGCTGTCAAAGAAATCCAAAAATAGAAATAACAATAGCTCCTACTTCCAACACATTCCAGTGAGGAGAGTGAATTGATTTCTGGGCATGTAGCTGATCAGGTTGTGGACATACTGACCCAAACTGAAGGTAGAGAGTGACTTGCAGGTCCTGACAGACCCAACAGAGTCAGAGGAACAAGAGCTCCATGGGGAGTCCTGACCCTCAGCCTATTTCACTTCCCCACTGGCTGGAACAAGCTTCTGCCTTCTCCCTAGCAGTTCCAATGCATCTGGGTACCACCAGGGCGGAAACTTAGAGAGCTAGAGTTTCCCTTCCCTTAATACAAACACCACCTCTTCCCCTGGAGTCCAGAAGTGGTCACTTAATCGCTGCAGCTATGCTGGGTTTGAGAGAGGGGGACAATGCCCACTTCAGTTGAAGCAAGAACAAGCCTAGGGTTAAATTGGTAGAGAGGCTTAAAAAAATTAAGGACAGCATTTTCAGAAGTGGCTGATGAGTTGATGCCTCAATTTTTTGGCACCTTACTTAGAGACTTGATTTACATTGGGTGCTGAACACCCACCCTCTAAAATTACAGCCCTTTTAAAGGTGACTCAAGTTGGCCACCCAGAAATCACTAGTCACTTTCAGGTGAAGATTTGTACTCCTGTGGGCAGCAGAGGGAAAAATTAATGTAGTAGATACTGAAGGGATAGCGAGGAGCAGAGGGAGGGTTACACAAAAGTTCTTTGAGCCACAGTGACAAATTCCTAAGCAAAGCAACTAAAGACAAAGATAAACAAGGAAGAAAGGAGAGCAGCAGAATACAGACCCTGGACTTCAGAAAAGCAGACTTTGACTCCCTCAGGGAACTGATGGGCAAGATCCCCTGGGAGAATAACATGAGGGGGAAAGGAGTCCAGGAGAGCTGGCTGTATTTTAAAGAATCCTTATTGAGGTTACAGGGACAAACCATCCCGATGTGTAGAAAGAATAGTAAATATGGCAGGCGACCAGCTTGGCTTAACAGTGAAATCCTTGCTGCTCTTAAATACAAAAAAGAAGCTTACAAGAAGTGAAAGATTGGACAAATAACCAGGGATGAGTATAAAAATATTGCTCGGGCTTGCAAGAGTGAAATCAAGAAGGCCAAATCATACCTGGAGTTGCAGCTAGCAAGAGATGTTAAGAGTAACAAGAAGGGTTTCTTCAGGTATGTTAGCAACAAGAAGAAAGTCAAGGAAAGTGTGGGCCCCTTACTGAATGAGGGAGGCAACCTAGTGACAGAGAATGTGGAAAAAGCTAATGTACTCAGTGCTTTTTTTGCCTGTGTCTTCACGAACAAGGTCAGCTCCCAGACTACTGCACTGGGCAGCACAGCATGGGGAGAAGGTGACCAGCCCTCTGTGGAGAAAGAAGTGGTTCGGGACTATTTAGAAAAGCTGGACGAGCACAAGTCCATGGGGCCAGATGTGTTGCATCCGAGAGTGCTAAAGGAGTTGGCGGATGTGATTGCAGAGCCATTGGCCATTATCTTTGAAAACTCATGGCGATCGGGGGAGGTCCCAGATGACTGGAAAAAGGCTAATGTAGTGCCCATCTTTAAAAAAGGGAAGGAGGAGGATCCTGGGAACTACAGGCCAGTCAGCCTCACCTCAGTCCCTGGAAAAATCATGGAGCAGGTCCTCAAGGAATCAATTCTGAAGCACTTAAAGGAGAGGAAAGTGATCAGGAACAGTCAGCATGGATTCACCAAGGGCAAGTCATGCCTGACTAATCTAATTGCCTTCTATGACGAGATAACTGGCTCTGTGGATGAAGGGAAAGCAGTGGACGTGTTGTTCCTTGACTTTAGCAAAGCTTTTGACACGGTCTCCCACAGTGTTGTTGCCAGCGAGTTAAAGAAGTATGGGCTGGATGAATGGACTATAAGGTGGATAGAAAGCTGGCTAGATTGTCGGGCTCAACGGGTAGTGATCAATGGCTCCATGTCTAGTTGGCAGCCGGTATCAAGTGGAGTGCCCCAGGGGTCGGTCCTGGGGCCGGTTTTGTTCAATATCTTCATAAATGATCTGGAGGATGGTGTGGATTGCACCCTCAGCAAGTTTGCAGATGACACTAAACTGGGAGGAGTGGTAGATACGCTGGAGGGTAGGATAGGATACAGAGGGACCTAGACAAATTGGAGGATTGGGCCAAAAGAAATCTGATGAGGTTCAACAAGGATAAGTGCAGGGTCCTGCACTTAGGACGGAAGAATCCAATGCACCGCTACAGACTAGGGACTGAATGGCTTGGCAGCAGTTCTGCAGAAAAGGACCTAGGGGTGACAGTGGACGAGAAGTTGGATATGAGTCAACAGTGTGCCCTTGTTGCCAAGAAGGCCAATGGCATTTTGGGATGTATAAGTAGGGGCATTGCCAGCAGATTGAGGGACGTGATCTTCCCCTCTATTCGACATTGGTGAAGCCTCATCTGGAGTACTGTGTCCAGTTTTGGGCCCCACACCACAAGAAGGATGTGGAAAAATTGGAAAGAGTCCAGCAGAGGGCAACAAAAATTATTAGGGGACTGGAACACATGACTTATGAGGAGAGGCTGAGGGAACTGGGGATGTTTAGTCTTCAGAAGAGAAGAATGAGGGGGGATTTGATAGCTGCTTTCAACTACCTGAAAGGGGGTTCCAAAGAGGATGGCTCTAGACTGTTCTCAGTGGTAGCAGATGACAGAACAAGGAGTAATGGTCTCCAGTTGCAGTGGGGGAGATTTAGGTTGGATATTAGGAAAAACTTTTTCACTAGGAGGGTGGTGAAACACTGGAATGCGTTACCTAGGGAGGTGGTGGAATCTCCTTCCCTAGAAGTTTTTAAGGTCAGGCTTGACAAAGCCCTGGCTTGGATGATTTAGTCGGGGATCGGTCCTGCTTTGAGCAGGGGGTTGGACTAGGTGACCTCGTGAGGTCCCTTCCAACCCTGATATTCTATGATTCTATGATAAACAAGTATTAAGATAGAAGTTTTTACACCAAGGATGGTGATGTTCTGGAATACCGTGTGAAGAGCAGTGATTGTGTGCGTTGGCTTCGTGGGGACAGCCTCCTTCCAAGTCATGAGGTGCCTTACTTTTTAATACCTCAACATTTTCATGCCATGTGACTTTTTGGGAATACGTGCAATGATGATTTCACTAACCACACGCGTCTAGGAGACAGGTCATCAAGTGTGGCGTCTAATAGATCTTTGCCATCTCTACAGTCTGATTCTATATAAGCAGCATTTAGTTTTTATAATTCATGTATCAGATGACATGACTCATTGGGTACAGAACATTAAGCAAATATGGTTTGGTATTTTAACATCACCTGCTGGCATTCCAGGTACTTTGTATTCTTTATACAAGAAGGGCTGGAATGCATTGTGCAGTCTGATTTAACGTTCATTAAAGTAGGATAAATAGGTTAACACTAGTATAAAAATTAGCAGGAAAAATTACAGCGTACTTTGTGCAGGAATATTACTTCATAATAGTTAGATTATCCATTTCTGTGTTTCTGCTAATGCTTAATATTCTCAGATATACAGAATGGATAAATCTTGAAAAATCAAATTCTAAATACAGAAGCAGAGAGGTAAAGAGATTTTTTTAAATGGCAACACTATCACTGACATACTGAGATGTTTGTTGAATAAAAGTGACCTGGGAGATGAGCCAGATTTGCAACATTATGGTTCCAGCCTGTTATTTTCACTGATGAAGGATTATTTGAAAGTCAGTTCCTTTAAATGGATTACACTCCTGCAATTAAAGCAAGCTTTTATATGATTTTTATTTATTTTATTGTTTAAGAAAAAAGCCTGGAGTTTGACTCAAAGGAGTGTGATTTCTGGTGTATGTTTAGAAATGCCTGCATAGTTGTTTTGAGTATGCACTGTTCAGAGTAGAGAAATAATTGAAATGCCCTTCTTCAGAAGGTCACAGAACATAACAAGGGTTTTTGTTTTGTTTTTTTAAATATTACTTTCCAGCCCCATTATCACTTCTACACCAATGTTCTACCACAGCATGGTTCCTTTTCTTTATAATCTGTTTTCCAGTGCTTCATCCAGTCTAGCTTTATTCGTTTCAAGCAATGTTTCTTCCTCAGCTAACTGTGGGACGCTCCTGTAAGTTTCACCTTTACAAAGTTAGCCATGATATTCAGTATGTTTTCCTTTCTTCGTATTTGAAAAGAATTACACCACCTTGTACCACCTTAAACAGTTTCCCTCTCCCCAGGAAGTGCTGAAGATCTTCAAAATTGGAATAGCCACATGTGTTTCAGTCAGGAGTAGGCAATACTTGCTTCCTGTGTCTACTTTGTCTGCTCCTAGTATCAAGTAGGTGAAGTCTGGCTGAGTTAGAAACTGGGTGAGAAGAACAATGCAATACTGTTAATTCCTAAGGATCCAAATACTCTGTTTAGTCTCTGTACCACTGCTATCCAGTTGGGTTGCATTGCAGAAATATTTTCCCACACGTTTAAAGAAGCGAAATGAAGGGAGGTGTGCATGGGATAAGCTGTGTTGCCAATACCTATAACGTCCAATGAGAGACATAGAGCAGTCAAAAGGTCAAACCTCAACTGCATACATGGTGAACTGATACATTTCACTTTGTGAAGATATTTTACACATTCCCTTTACCTTTCATTTTTTTCCTTTAATGAATCATTCTCAATTATTTAGTCCATCATAGGCAATAACTAGGGATTTATCCAAATCATGGCTCTATAGCTAAAAATGTACAGATGGATTACAATGCAATTGATTATGGGCAAGAGGTCAAAATTAATAGGGAAGGCACAGATACGGAATATTTACTTCAGCCAACTCATCACTTCTCACCGAACACCCAAACCAATCTGCTCAGCTTGCCTATAACCTGACTCTACCTCCTGACAAACCCAACCACTCTCTCTAACAAGCAACATTACAAAGGCAGAGAAATGAACTTAAAAATAATATGGGTCAACTCTGTTTTTTTGGCATCTTACTTCAGGCAGGGCCTTAGTCAGAACCTCGTTATGCCAAGGAGATGCTAAGTTATACATTATAACTGGAACTTGCATCTTCCTGGCATAATTCATTTGTTTCACGACCAGGCCTTGACTGCCAGGGCAAGCTCTGTGATCTCACTGACCTACTTTTTGAAACATTCTGTCAACTCCAGGAAGGGTCCAGTTCTAGAACGGTACAACACCCCTGCAGAGGCTCAGCTTGTTTTCCCCATGTTATTTTCCTCTCCTGTGCTGAACAGAATAGCAGTTTTGAAAATGATGTGTTGCTAAACTTATTCAGTCAAACAAGGCTTCTCCCTTCACCACCCCTTCTTGGTTTTGTTTTTAGTTCTTACTGTAGTTAAATATTAACTGCTATCAGGTTTCCAAATGCCATCTCAAACACAGATCTCCTGCCTGGTCAATAAGAGGTTTGACCAACAATGGTGGACTTGCCAAAATCCTAATATCAGAGAGCTGATGGTTTTGTGCCATCCATGACACTCTACTGACCCTTTGTCTGTGAACAAGGAGATTCTGTTTTGTCCAGAGAGGTGAAGATTGAGGTCTCATTGTCTGATTCTGCACAAAAAGGATCCATTATGTGTGAGTGAGTACAACAAGAGGGAAATGGAGGATCAGACATTTTCATTGTAGCATATATCTGCTCAAACACCTTAATTGTGAAGGGTGACACTGGAGTAAATCCCAAATGTTACTGCTGGGCTGATTTGAAGGTTGTAGTTAGAATACTTAGAACACTTCAGGAGCACTGTGAGCTACAGTTTCAGTGACTAAATTCTGAAATTGAGAGCTTTCAAAGAGATCTCATGTCCACCACCTTCAGCTTATTCAAGCTTTTATAAGAAGAGCCTGGATAAGCTTCACCTTTTTTAAAAAAAACTAAACAAAAAAAACCCAACCCACACACAGCATTCATGCGTGTCTCCAACACATTAGTGAACCAGCCCAGGAGTAATCACAAGGCTTAAGTATATTCAGTAGTAATTGCATGGGAAGAACATGCAGTAGCATCATTTTTGACCATGCTAATGCTAACAGAAATAAAGTTACTGTACAGCGGCTGGACCCAGCTTTAGTTTTGCCAGTGATCTTCCTCTTATGTAGCAGTGCGATATGAGCAAAGTCAGAGAAGAAGAAGAAGCTATGAACATGAAAACCACTACTTTGGAAGGAAAAAGTGATGCCACATAGAGCATTCCTGCATTGTTTGGTTTCCCCCTACTGCTTGAAAACTTTTGTATTTGACAGTTATTTTTTTTCTTAACCCATCACTTAGTGAAGAGAGATTCTAAGACTGCTCAGATATATGGGCAAACTTTTTGCAGGGCAGGGAAATTATCCATTGATACAAAATATTGACTTCATGACTGTTCACGATATTGTACATGGACATAGACACACTAGCATCTTATTCTGGTCTTTCTGTTGTAAACATGCATGTTTCTTGACTTATTCTACATATTTCTTATATGGCCTAAGGTACCAATATTCTGCCCCATCTCAAATGGGGTAATACATATAAGGCATATTTCAAAACATAACACGAGATTGGGGGGAACCATTTTCCCTTCTGTTGTCCATAGAAATGACTGACCCATAAAGTAGTGGACTGCCTTAAAAAAAAAAAAAAAAACTCTTCTAAATATGTAAAAGCCCTTAATGTAGGGCTTTGGTTTGAGATCTTCTTGAACCTCTTCCTGATGGGTATTTCTGCTGGGATACCACCACCACATTTCATGTCAGCAGCCCTTGATGTGATAGCTCCTAGAGTTCAGAAAGTATTGGCCCGTGGCAATATACAAAATCATTTTTCAGTTTTGCTAAATTAGTGCTACTGTTATCTTCATATTTAGAGTCCTTTCCCTTACAAGAAGTCATGCATGACAATTGCTTATAAAATGGTGGTTATTAACCTATTTATTAGCGGTGATTGCACAGTACCATGAACACTTTAGCAGGCAGTAGGGAATATTTTTTACTATTGGTGTAACTGTAGAGCTATGCTTAAGGTTCCATCAGTGTTCCTAATTACAGGATGAAAATGGAATCAGAGTATCTGGCTTAATGACAGCAAATATGAGTAATGTTGCAGTATTAAAGGTGCATTATTGCTCACCATTGTTTGACTTAGATTGAAACTGCAAGTAAAAACTACTTATTTCTTTCCACTTTAAGATAGGCATTTATAAGATATACACCATATTACCACCACATTGGCATCTGAAAGAGGCTTAAAGTTTCAAAGGTCATTGAAGCTGGCTGCTTCACACTGGCTATTATAGCTGACAAAAATATAGAGAGATTCTCTAAGATTACAGTGCTCTCCAGACATCTTGCATAGATGGATATCAGACAAAGGGTCAAATTCAGATCTTCATACTTATGCAACTTAGAGCAAGACACACATTTGAGTGACTGACAGACTCTGCAACTAGAACAACCTTTTTTAAAAAAAGTCACACCTACTCTCTACTTCAGCCTCTCTTTCATGTGTGATGTCAACTTCTCGAAAGGGGATGGAGTGACTTGCAATTTATTTTATGTGAAAGAGAGACCACTTAGTTATCCAGCCAATAGGAAACTGGCTGAATATTATTTTACATCACTTATGGCTAAGTCAGTAATCCAAACAAAATATAAAACTAAAGGACATCTTGTGGATTTGTTGCATTCCTTAGATGACTTTGGGTCCTTAACCTATTTTTAGTTATATGTGATTGGATTATTCTATACAAGTGTAGAGAGAGACTGTACAAGAGAATACCTATACTTGACAGCTTCATCTTGAGATCACTCCAGACTTTCCCCAAATGTATCAAGTACAATTCGCCTCCACTGTTATTAGAAGGCTACGCCCATTAAACAACTACGTTTCTGGGTCATGACAGATATTATCCTCTTTGTCAGGCCCTAATTTTTAAAATGAGCATCAGAATCTGAACTGTAGCCTAAATAAACAATAGGCTAAATTTGCCAGACACGAAACTCTGGTAATCTAAGTCGCCTTTTGATGGCTCTTTCCTAATGAAATAATAAGACATTAGGCTCCATTGATGCACTGGAAAGACCATAACAATGATGTGCTAAGTGATGGAGTGCACGTACCGTCTTTTGTTGTTTTGGCTTGTGCTCTGAGTTGGAAAACATGAATGACATTGGGTCATGCCAGTGTTTGAGAAATGATGAGTCATGTTGCAGCTTTGTCAGCTGGTTGGGGGGTTTTCTGATTGGAGATTACATTATAGCCCAATCTACTTGTCCTTTGCCATTTCCTGGAAAAGTCTTGTGTTTATCCATAGATGTACAAAAGCTACCTATACACATGGCAGTTATCTTGGTTAACTTTTCACTATAATTTATTACTTAATGGGTCTCTCAGGACAAATAACACCTACTGGCGCACACTAAGTACATTAGAATAGTTTCAAGGTGTGGTATCTAGAAAATGAAATGTTCTGTGTGCTAGAAATTGTTGAAAACCAGTGAGTTCACTCATCCAAGTTCTCAAATGAAATCTCAGCAACATTTTTGTACTGGAGTTGTTTAATACATTGGTGGTTAAATTCAAGGTCAAATGCATTTACTGTATCTGAGAGAAGGGATTGAGTAGTTTGAGTGAGCACTTGTATTTTGAGACTTTCTCTGCTGTAAGGAGGGGTGGGGTGGGAGTGGGGGAGAGACCAGCTGCTGCAAGCTCAGTGGCAGCAGAGAGGTAGGCTTCTTCAGGGTGAGAGGCTGCTCTACTCCCTACAGGGGAAATAACCAAAATGGAGTGCCTGCTTAGGGGAAGGACTGACACACAACCCCCTCCCCCCCACACACACACGCATCCAGCGAGGGGGCAGGGAAAGGGTATTCCCCTTTGTTTTGTGTTTGTAAATTTGTTTCTTTTTGTTTTGTGGAAGAGGACTCCTTGGGCCTGATAAATAAACAGTGGGGAAGACAAACACTGTCCAGAGTGTGGCTGACTTACCTCAGGTCCTGCAGCCACTAGAGAGGGAAGTGCTAAGTCTGGAGGGACAGAGGAGGTGCCTTGCCACACTTGATGTCAGGAATGGGTTTGTTGGCACAGTGAACCATCTTGGGGCAAGGTATATCACCCTCAAAGTGGATTACATAGTGAGGGCACTGGTGGAAGCCACGGCAGCACAACAAGACGCTACCTGGGTACAGATGGCCACCCAACGGGAGTTGGTACAGCTACGGCAGGAAATGAATCAACTGCTGATGAGCCAGGCAGCCCAGGATCAAGCAACCCTGCAGGAGGTCTTGAACCAACTGAAGGCCTCTGACACATGGCCATGATGGGACACGATTTCTAAGGGGCCACAGTTACCTACAAAAGATAACTATGGAAGGTGACATGGAGGCATACCTTCTCACCTTTGAAAGAATGGCCCTATGTAAAGCCTGGCCCCGAGACCAGTGGGCCAGCATCTTCACTTCTTTCCTGTGTGGAGAGGCCCAGAAGGCCTACTACGACATGGCAATGGAAGCTGCTACAGATTACTCCCAGTTGAAGGCTGAAATCCTGGCAAGGTCCAGGATGACGACAACTATAAGGGCCCAGGGGTTCCATGTGTAAAGGTACCGGGATGGCAAAGCACTGAGGTCACAACTCTTTGACTTGATGCATCTATTGCGGAAGTGAGTGTGCCCCGAGATCCACTGAACAGAGAGGATTATAGAAGTCTTAGTGTTGGACAGGTTCATGAGAGGACTACCACCAGACCTATGAGGATGGGTAAGCCAATGTGACCCCTCCTCTTATGATTTAGTTGCCCTCGTAGACAGGCAGTTGGTGGTCCAAGAAAGTTTCTTGGCCATTAAGTCCTCCCCATCCCCCAATTTCCCAAAGGCCCAGACTTCTGAAAGGTTGGGCAGAACTATATTGCAGAGGAAGGACGCTGAAGAGCAACCTGAGGCTGCGAAGGGGCTTGGGGAACTGGGGAGAGGGTCATGGGGTAAGACTCAATAGCCAAAAAATAGTGGAATGCCCTGAGCGGGATATAGGTGTTATGTCTGTCGGGAACTAGGGCATATAGCAGCCCAATGTCCTAACGTTGAGGAGCCCGTGCAGTGCAACCTGGGTTATCATGAAGATCCATGTGGCTTGATCAACCTTGTGGGAGTCATGATGAACTCACATAGATATACGCAGCCAGTTAGGATGAATGGCATAGAGACCATTCCATTAGTGGACTCTGGAAACTAGTGGGGTGGAACCAGCTTTCTCAGGCCAAATGCACAGGAATAACCTGTGTACATGTGGCTGTCAATTACTGTCCGACCATCTCTGTACGAATTGAGGTTCAGGGGAACACTATCAGGGTGATGGCAGGGGTGATCCCTAAGCACCCATATCTGGTCCTCGTAGGATGAGATTTCACAAGGTTTGAAAACCTGCTCCTGGTGGATGAGTCAGAGGAGCGTAGTGATTCCGGGATTGATAATCAGGCCCCAGTAGATAGCCCTCTCCCAGTTTCTCTGAATTAGCCCAGGACTTTTCTCTGCAACTGGGAAGCCCTGGAAAGCTAGGTGAGAAAGGAGGAAGGACAAAAGATTGGGGATCAGGATCTTGGCCCAGAACCAAAGGGCCGCGCTCATAGGTAAGCAGTCTTGTCCAACAAGTGAAGGAGGAGTGACTCAGATAGTTGACGAGCCAGAAGCTAGACCCCATTCCGCTGAGACCAATCCTGGAAGTGCAACAGAAATAGGTCCCCTTGAACTTGAATATATTGGGCTATCATTTAAGAATTTTGGGCAGAACCAAGCCAATGATCCACTACACCACAATATTAGAAAGAAATAGTTGTGGTGAATGGGGTCCCAGTGGAGGGGAAAACAAAAAGCCCAGGGTCATACTTCATGATAAAAAGGGACCTATTATATAGAGTAGTCCAAATACAAGACCAAGAAGTGGAGCAGCTCCTGGTACCTCGAAGACACCAGAGGGCACTGTTGGACCTAGCCCATTGTCATTTGTTCAGAGGACATCTAGGGGTAGATAATACCCTCGATCAAATCCTACAGAAGTTCTTTTGGCCAGGAGTTTATATGGAGATCTGACAATATTGTACCTGCTGCCCAGAATGCCAATTACATGGCTCACAACCGCTCTTGAGGGCCCCTTTAGTACCTCTACCAATTATCTGAGCATAAGCTTTCGTGAGCTACAGCTCACTTCATCGGATGCATTCTGTGGAAAATACAGAAGATGTTTTTATACACACAAACACAAAAAAATGGGTGTTTATCACTACAAAAGGTTTTCTCTCCCCCCCCCCCCCCCACCCACTCTCCTGGATTTGTGCTGGAAATGGCCCACCTTGATTATCATACACATTGTAAGGAGAGTGATCACTTTAGATAAGCTATTACCAGCAGGAGAGTAGGGTGGGGGGGTAGAGGGAGAGAAAACCTTTTGTAGTGATAAACTCCCATTTTTTTCATGGTTTGTGTGTATAAAAACATCTTTTGTATTTTCTACAGTATGCATCCGATGAAGTGAGTTGTAGCTCACGAAAGCTTATGCTCAAATAAATTGGTTAGTCTGTAACCTGTCACAAGAACTCCTTTTCTTTTTGCGAATACAGACTAACGTGGCTGTTACTCTGAAATCTACCAATTATTGAAGTTGTGTTCAAGAGGGTAGCCGTAGACCTGATAGACCCACTGGAGAAGGTGGCCTGGGGCCATCAGAGTGTGCTGCTTGTTCTGGACTATGCCACCCAATACTCAGAACCCATACCCCTACGAAACTCAATGTCCAAGATGATAGTGAAGGAGTTGATTCAAATTTTCTCTAGGGTTGGGGTACCCAAAGAGATCTTGATGGAGCAAGAAACCCCCTTTTTGTCAGAATTGATGAAAGACGTGCAGTGCTCCACATACGGGCCCTATGAACCTCAGTCTACCATCCACAGACTGACCGCCTCGTCGAACACTTTAATAGGACGCTGAAGAACATGATATGGAAATTGGTGAGCCAGAATGGAAAAATTGGAATACCTTACTGTCTTACCTGATGTTTGCTATAAGGGAGGTTCTCCAAACTTCTACTGGGTTTTCCCCCTTTGATCTGCTGTATGGTCACCAGCCCCGTGGTCTACTGGACATGGCCAAGGAAGCCTAGAAAGAACAGCCAAACCAGGGAGGAACATGTGATGCAGATGCAGAACTGAATAGCCCAAGTCACCTCCACAGAGCGAGAAAACCTGGAAATAGCACAAGAGACCTATTATAATTGCTGAGCAAAGGTTCAGAAATTTCAGATGGAAGATCGGGTTGTGGTGGTAGTGTCCACAGCTGAAAGCAAGCTCCTGGCCATATGAAGTAGTAGAAGCCATCGGGTAAGTTGACTATAAAATTCAACAGCCCAAACACCAGAAACAGGAGCAGATCTACCGTGTCTACCTATTGAAGCTCTGGCAAGACAGAGAAGCCAACAACAGGACAACGCCCCGCAGCAAGGGGGCAAGGAAAGGTATTCCCCTTTGTTTTGAGTTTCTAACTCTGTCTTTTTGTTTGGAGGAGGAGTACTCCTTGGGTTGCCTCCCTTGGCAATATTGGTAAATAGAGGGTGGAACACAAGCACTGTCCAGAGTGGGGCTGATTTTACTCCAGCCCACCACTGCCAGAGGGTGAAGTGCTAAGTCTGGCAAGACGAGGAGCTACCTTGCCACAATACCTATGATAAGGTAACAAAACTCAAGCTGGTGCTTAAATTCCACAAACAAAGGCCTTACTCCAATACCACTAAGCTCTCAGCCTCAGCAAGTTTCACCCTGTGCTTAGTGATTCACAGCATCCCCTACTGAATACACATATTACACTGAATGGCAGTCACCACACACATTTATAAGGATCTCTGCCTAATAAAGACATGGTCAGATAAAGACACGTACCACAGTTGTTGTAATAGAAACGTTACACATACACACTTTCCCCAATGGCCTACAATGATGCAAGTTTCCAGTTGTTGTTTAAAATGTAAAGCTCCACAGGGAAGGGACTATTTTCCTCTGTGTTCTGCATGTCGTTTGGCATGCTGTGGGCATGTAGCAAATATAATAAACATTAGCTTTGTTTTTGCAAAGCTAAAAATCCAGGAAGCCAGCCTGCGTGGTAGGGCATAATTATTAGAGAAGTTTAAGTTCTTTAGATCTTTACTGCTTTCGACCCTCATCCTGCAAACACTTAAGACGATGCTTAAATATACTACTCTGAATAGTCGATTTTAACTTTTCCTCCATGAATTGATTTAAATTGAACTTCTTACAGTAGTTATGTAAGCATGCCCCTAAGTGTATGCAGCATAGGGCTTCTAGTCCTGATCCTCATTATAGTCAACAGCAAAACTTTCATTAACTTCAATGGGAGCAAAACTGGACCCTGAGCACAGTAGTTTTGACTAATCTACAGTAATTCTGGAACTAAAGAAAAAAAAAAAAAGATTTTCTCCTCTTAGCCATATTAGGCTACCATTTGAAACACTTTCAGAGAAAGAACGAGATGTTCTTTAATGTATAGTAGCATATACTTTGTCCTGGTAATATGCCAGTGTTGCTGTTCAGTACAGCGTAGGGAATGATGTACCACTCTTGCAGGAATGGCATTATGCTGTGCAGTCCAGTAGCTGACACTGATGTGCAATACAAGAATGATCAAATTCTTTCTTTATAATTTGCTAAATCTGTGAAAGTAGTTTTCCTTTGATGTCTTAGATGTGTTTCTGAGCTCTTGAACCAGGACACCGCATTGAAATTACAGTCAGGATGTCACTTTTGAATACAAAGATGACAGATTTCCCAAATGATTAAAAAATGTATGACAGAAAAATCCCTGTTTCATTTAGAAAGTGGAAATTGCTCTTTATATCTTTGGGGAATTACACTGTTATAAATTTTTGAAGGTGTCAGGTTTACCCTACAGCGTTTGCTTAATTTTTCACAGAATACTGCAGTTTTAGCTAGAAGTTACACTGCTATTAAAATTACAGCTTTTGTCATTCTCAAAACGTAGGTGGTTTTAAAATATGTTCTCTTTAACCATGAAAGTAGATAAATTGCTTGCCATGAGTAGTGTTTCTGATTAAAAGAGAACTTTTACTGGAAAAAATGGATTGAATTTATTTCAGTCTCTTATCACTTCATACTTTATTTGTTTATTACACATAATAAAATTACTGTAATTTTGAAAGGAACATTAAAGAAAAAGTTAGAATTTTGACTTCCATTATCTATGTATGTTCTCTGTAGTTCAGTCCCTGGTTTTCTAATAGCAAGGTCATCTTCAAGGTGACCAGCTATCTGTGCAGAAAAGTGCATTGAAGTTAGTGCAATTAAAACTTCACTGTTCAAACTTTGACTTTTCAAAGATAAATAACAATTCACTTTACGGCTATTTCACTTCAGTGTGGGTGTCTGAGCACGGGCAATAAAATGAAAGGTTTGATTTGTGCTTGTGTTTGCCCTAAGTTATTTTCTCCATTAGGCTTTATAGGTAAGTCAATCAGAAAGCTCTCCTGCATAGCAACTTTATGCTGTTTCTCAAAAACTGTACAGTATGCCCATCACAGCACTTTCGCTAATAATGACGACCACAGTGCAGGAATTCATACGGTCACTATGCAGCTATTAGTATCTGTACTGTGCAGTGCAAACCAGCTTAGGCATTGGGACACTGAGCAACACAATGCCCAACTTTTAGGCACCTAGAAAATCACAGAAACACTGCGATCCTCAAAGCCTGAGTTACGCACTTAAGCTCCCTTTACAGTGAATGGGGAGAGAGGTGCATTAGAATGCCATCCACAAAAGCCAGAATGCTAGGTGGGGAGTTGCTTAAGTTAGCCAGAGGGAGATGCTGATGAGAGGGATTTGTCCTACCCCACCAATTCACAGAGTTTAATGCCTAAGTCCAGGCTGCAGGAAGGCAGAGCTGGAAACCCTCTCCTGGAGTCAGGTGACTTAAGCACCTAAGTTGTTTTTTGTGAGAATGAAACACCTGCCTCACTCCACACAAAACAGCCTGAAGATCGGTGGTGATGCCTATCTTATAACTCTTAGCCCAGTAGTTAAGAGTATTCACCTGGGAGGTAAGACACATAGGTTCAATTTCTCCCTCTGCCTGAGGAGAAAAGGATATCAGAATATCCCATAGGTCAGTGGTTAGAGCACTCTCTTGCCAGAGTGGAGTCCCCTGTTCAAATCCTTTCTTCCCCTCAGGCAGAGGTGGGTAATTGAACCTGCATCCCAGGTGAGTGCTCTAACCACTGGTCTAAAAGTTATAAGGCTACTACCCCACTCCAAGATTGTGAATGGGCCCCAATCCAGTAGGCAGCCGCTAAGCATGCCTACTGGATCAGGTCCCACAGGTGAGATAAGTGTTTGCCTGCCTATCTTCCTCTGGTTAGTGGATTACTCTGGGAGGGAGACAAGCCTCTGGACTATTAGAGTGAGGCAGCAATGCACATGCTCAGAGGCAGAAACTTAGGCACCTAGGAAATTTTTACTCTGAAAATTTAGGCTCAGAGTTTAGGTGCTTACAGTGTTTGGCAGGAGTTTTGTGAATCACAGTAGAGCCTAAAACTTGAATTTAGCTGCCTAAATCCCAAATTTAGGCACCGAAGTCTGAGGTTTAGGCTGCTTAAATTAATCCCACCCTGAGTTCCTGTCCATGAGAAGAAGAAATAAAGCTAACTCAGCAGACTGAAGTAAGTGGTTTTGTTCACGCCTTTAAGCTGTCAGGAAGATGCCTCTGCATGTAGCACAGGGTCAAGTGACTTATTTGTAGAGCCCTGCGTGGGTACAAAATTCATATCCTATCTGTGGAAGTAAATTTTGTATCTGTGCAGGGCTCTATTTACTTGGTGTTGTCAATAAAAGAGTGTCTGTTTGCATGTTAATTAGAAAAGACAATCACTGGTACGCAACTAGAGAACAAGGGTGAAATACTGGCCCCATAAAAGTCAACGGGAGTTTGACGGTTGACTTCAATGACGCAAGAGTTTCACTGCAAATATATGGAAGAACATGTGGGTCATATAACTGGAGAACTGCTAAGGGCCATAAAATCGCACCATAGATTAAAAAAGAGTCAATTAGACACTGAGGGCATCATCAGATTCTGATTTATTGAAAAGTAAATTCAGTTCTGTTGTCTTGCAGTCTGACAGACTGGCATGCTTTAAGGCTTCTAGTTATGGTTTGTTTTATTTATGATCACTCTTTCTCAGCATCCCTTTTCTTGCGGAAGATGAAAAATAACTAACTTTATTTTTAACAACAAAAACAAATTAAATTACAAGGTGTGAGGAACATGCCAGAGTTAAACAATGGTGTGAACATCAGGGCTGCTGTCCCTACGTCTGGAGAAAGTGCCCTGAGATCTTTAAAATGTCACCAGTAAGGACTTTCGTTTTGTATCTCATCCCAAAGATGGAACAGCTAACTGCACAGAGTTCCCACCACTGCGCTGGGGCAATGGTTTAATGCTTGCTGAGAGGGAAGAGCATTATGTATTGAGCCACCACACCACTTCTTAAAACATGGTGCATTTTCTTTAACATTTTCCGTTCAAATCCGGACTAACCATAAAAGTTCTTAAATGATAATATCTGACAAGTTCACCGTACGAGGCATTATGGCTGCCAGGCTACCATGGCTTTCCAACATGCATTGATGCTTTGTACAGGATAAAAGCAGACACATTTCTATACCTTTTAAAGTACTGGTATCAGCAGCAGTAAAGTTAAATCTTTCTTGGAGGCAATTTCAAATCTAAGCTATTCAAATCTGTGTTTATGTGCTTCTGAACATTGGCACTCTGTCTACTGTAGACTCAAGTTCTTAAATCATGCTTGATCATCCTAATGTATGTAACAAGCTGCAGACAGACACTATAGGAATGCTATGTGCTGGGGGTTCTTGAGCTGTCTTAGGGGTTACTACCATTATACTGATGGCAGCGTCTCTGTGTATACAACTGTTCGGCTACTCCTAAGTGACTGTTGTGAGTGCCTGTACATCTGTATGTGTTTGTGGGCAAACTCAGAAGACATGCACTATTTTTATACTCTTTACTGCTGTATTTGGAATGGAGGAAGGAGATAGGTGCAGTACAATAATATTTGGCATTTCTACAGCTTTTAAAGTTCTGTAGCATCCAGGGATCTCACAACAGGTTATAAACATTAATGAATTAAGCCCCACCCACCCCCAACTCCTGTAGTTAAAGGAGGAGGTAGCTAGGAATTTACTGCATTCAGATACTTAAGAGCCACTTGACATCGTATCCATCAGGAGGGTTATATGAATGCAGTCCTCAAAACAAAAGAACATAATTCCTCAGTGTCTTCAGGAAGAACTTGTGATAGTGTTTTCTTTTCCGAGGCTGCTGTTTTGATTTATTTCAGGGAAGGTCAGAAAGTTTTCAAGATCTGAATCTATTTTCTTTTTGTTACTCTGCTTTATGCTTTGTGGTAAAAGCATTTGGGTGTTCAGAGCCATTAAGCACCCACAACTTGGTTTGAAGTCAGTGGGAGCTGTAAATGTTCAGCACTTCACCAAGTACAGGGATTGTTCTGACTCGTGGTAAGGGGAAAGATTCCTTGGATGACCTCTCACAACCTTTTCTCCCCGATTTCTACTTAGTTTAGCATCTGGCTAGCCCTTTACATGTGAAGAAGCCAGGAATTCTAGAATCCAAATATTGTAAAGTTACATTGTATTAAATTTTCCTGTGCATCCATGATTAATTTATGACTGATTCATAACCTGCTGGATCTTGGTATTTGCCTGGTGTACTATTTCTTTCTTTGGCTTATATGTGAAGAGGCAGTAATGTAGGCTAGTAGTTAAAGGAGGTAGCTAGGAGTCAGAACTGGCAAGTTCTGGGTTATCAATTCTTCATGTGATCTTGAGCAGATTACTTAACCTTCCTGTATCTCAGTTTACCCATCTGTACCAATAATATATGCCAGTCTTACAGGGATGAGGCTTAATTCATTAATGTTTATAACCTGCTCTGAGATCCGTGGATACTACAGATCTTTGAATGCTGTAGAAATGCCAAATATTATTGTACTGCACCTATCACTTTCCTCCATTTAATACAGGAAATACTTGCATGATCAGTTAAGCCTGTAGATTAGTAGCTGGACTCCTGTCTCTCTCCTTCTCCTTCCTTGCTTTGCTATGCAAACTCTTCCTAATTTTGTTTATGTGGTTCTCTTTTCCAGCTCTGTTTTTTGATGTTTTGGACTCCGAATGCATCAGAGAAGATTTTAGTTGACATAATTGGAGTCGATTTTGCCTTTGCAGAACTGTGTGTCATTCCTTTGCGCATCTTCTCCTTTTTCCCAGTTCCAGGTAAAAATACAGACCAGTTGACACTAGGGCTGAATGTGGCTCAAGGTATAAATGTCGTATAAATTGAAAACAACCAAAGTAAAACTTAGCACAGCTTTTCAAGAGTCAGCTTGAGTCAGCTGTTGGTAGATGGAGACAAATTTAGCATACATACATTTCTTAAATGGACTCAGTGGGAAAACTAAAAGCTGACCTGTATCTGTTATAGGTGCCTGAGAATGTGCACTGTGTGTTTCTGCCCAACTGTAATTAACTGTGTGTTTGTACAACATCTTGGACAACTACACAATATCAACACATCTTGATACTGAACAGGGCCTACAAGTCCTACTGCTATGCAAACAATAAAACGGAATGCTCTCCTTCATATTATATGGATGTTTATTACACTACTAGCCAAAATATTTCCCTCAAATATTAAAATGCTGATGTAAATATTATAACCTACATGTGTTACTGCTACATTGTATAGAGTCTTAGATATTCTTTGTATGGATCAATATATATCTAAGAGCACAGCTCTGTAAGGATTATAGTCTCCAAACATGAAGTTCTGTTTCAGGAAGTCTGTTCCCCACTTGACACATCTAGGTATCCTTTCTTCCTGACCTTAAAAGGGGTTATGCATTTTTAATGAGGAGAATGCACCTACCATATGGAAGAGGTGTTTAAGATGTATTTGTATTATTGTCACACACACATTTTTATTTTGTTTTTTATTTTAATGGAGTCAAACTATCTTCTTGTGAAATGTTTTTGGCAGGCCAGTTTCACACAGAGGGAAGTTTGCTGTACCTCAGACTGCTTTTTGCACAATTAAAAGCACTAAAACAATTCTGGACTTCCAGTCTAGTTTGCAGTTAAGGCAGTTTCACTGTAGGCAAAGCAACTGTAAACAAGGCCATGGTGTTCGTATTTTTTTATGCTAAACTCTAAATAAATAGTATTTATAATAATACCTCGCTCTTCAATAGCGCTTTTCACCAGTAGCTCGAAAAGCACTTTACAAAGGAGGTCTGTATCATTATTAACATGAAAAAATTCTCTCTCTTCCTTCATTTTCTACTACATATTTTGATTGTTTTTTCTTCCTTTTTTCTGACAGTCACAGTTAGAGCACACTTGACTGGCTGGCTCATGACACTGAAGAAGACATTTGTATTGGCACCCAGCTCAGTGCTGCGCATCATCGTCCTCATCACTAGTCTCATTGTGCTGCCTTACTTAGGGTAAGTTACTCCACTCACCACGACTCTAATGGAGTCACTCTCCTTTCACTTAATAGCTGCCCTTATTTAACTCTTTGTGTCTCCACCAAAGGCAGAGACTAAAATAAAACCAAAATAGTTTCAAACTCCTGTAAATGATCACTTCCAAAGTTCCAGCCACCTCCTGTCTCTAGCTAGGCATGTAACTATTAGCCCTTGTTGAAAATTCTACAGCTGTTAAGAGAGATGAAACCAATACCCACGGGATGCTATGAAAACTTATCAGAATTACACAGAAATTACTTACTTTTCTGAAAAATCTATGCAATAGGTATATAGGGAATGGTATCTTTTTTCTGTAGACTTCTTTTTTTAAAAAAACTGTTATTGTCTACAGCAGAGCTATCATTCTCAATTAAATTCTATATTTAGCTTGTCTTGGGGCAGAATTTGATTCATAATGGGTTTCCTCTTGTTTTCAGGCAATAACAGATTATAGTAAAAAATGAAACTATTTAGGAAGCAAATGTTACGGTAATATATCAGTTATTCTCTCTACCAGTGTCTGGATTTTTTCTCCCAGAAAATATTAAATACCTGCCCCATTAGGCCTTGTGTAGAAATTGTTCATTAAAATACATTAGTTCAATATTTTACTGAAAGTGTAATTTTATATATTTTTTTTAAATCCTACCTTTTCTTTTTTGTTATTCTCAGAGTCCATGGAGCCACCCTAGGAGTAGGATCACTTCTAGCTGGTTTTGTAGGAGAATCTACCATGGTTGCAATAGCGGCTTGCTACGTCTGTCGGAAACAGGTAGGAAACTGGTTGTGTAGAATCCAGTGACCAGGACAAACATGGATAACTACTTCTGTAAGGTGACAAGTTGTGTAGAAAACACAATTTTTGAGTAAAGGCCATGTGGAAGGTGGGCAAAAAAGTGCTGGCTTTATTTTTTATCCTGAATAAAATATTCACTTAACTGGATGGAGATGGGTTTTCTCCTCCACCGACACAAACACACACACGTTCAAAGTACAGGCTTGAATTTGCAAAAGTTTTAAGCAAGTGAGAAACTTTACTCATGTGGAGAATTCATGCATCTCTCAGTGGCCTCAGTCCTACATACCCTTATGCTTAACTTAACTCACATGGCTAGTTCCATTGATTTCAGTGAGGACTCAAATGAAAAAAGTTATGCATAGGTAGGAGGAGTGTTTGCAGGATCAGGGCCAAAGGGAATCCCCATGTGAGTATGGTTTCTCACGTGCATAAGTGAGTCTGCAGGATTGAACCCTTACAGATACGTTTTCAGGGTATGCACAAGGTATTTGATACATAACTCCTGTTAGAAGTAGTACAGCATCAATCATCTAATTAGCTAAACACAGTTGTGGTCGGAGAGTGTAGAGAAAAGAATCCTTGCTGCTTTTTCTTTTTTTTTAATTTAGAATTTTCCATTACAGGCAAAAAATCAAAAAGCCCTGCACGTTTTTACCACTTTTGCTTTTATCAACAATTATGAAATCAGAACCTATCTAAAAGCTTTTGAACTACAAGCTCATTGATAGAAGTTAAGAACAGGTTGAGGCACATCAGCAGAGCAGAGAAATTCACACTTCCTTAGCCCATGCTGTACTCTACACATGCGTAAATAGAGAACTTTGTCTCTCTGTTGTAATTAATCTTTTCTTTGCTCACTAAAAATAGTAAGAAAAATCTTCTATCCCAAGCTATTCTTGGCTTGTAGTTTCACAACAAATTTCTGTTTACACTAATATTTGTATGATGTGCATGGTATAATTGTCACATCTCCTCCAGTATTTTTGACCTCCACAATTTTCAGATGAAGTACTTTATTTTTGTAGTATAATGAAGTGGTAACAACTGGATGATCACATTTGCCTGACAGGTATAACTATTACAAGTCCAATGAATCTGAAATGATCTCTTCACCGGCCAATGTGGTAATGGCACAACCAACAGTAGTTTTGCGTGTCAGTTTATTTTCAGCTAAAAGATTAAATCTAGGTAAAATGTTTGAAAGCCACAAACCAGTTTTCTGTATACACCGCCCTCGTAATCTTGCTCTATTAATATGCCTGATTCAGCTGAATCAGTGATATCAGTGGGTTTTGGAGGGGAGTTTTACAACTGTTTTCAATAAGGACTGGGCAGCCTGCTGAGAAACAGATAATAAGGAACAGATGCTTCAACTTGTTTTGTATTGGGGCTGAGGGCATCTTAGGTTTTACTCATCCAAAACATCCTGCATGAATCATATGACTGTCTTGAAAAGACAAGTATCAGAGGGGTAGCCGTGTTAGTCTGTATCCACAAAAACAACGAGGAGTCCGGTAGCACCTTAAAGACTAACAGATTTTTTTGGACATAAGCTTTTGTGGGTAAAAAACCCACGTCTTCAGATGCAACAGACAGACATTAAGCCACATGTGCTCAACAGCAGAATGTTGGGAACACAAGTGGCCTGCCTCATACTGACAGTGGCTTCTCCTATCAGTAGTGAGCAGAGAGCTTGGGTCAACAGGTAAACACACTACACGGGAATTGGTCTTTGCTTTTGTCACTTTCTCATAGACAATACTAACTAAGTGTTCTGAACTAGGACACAGGAATTCTAGGTTCTGTTCCCAGCTGTGCCTTTGATTTTGTGAGCTTGGGCCAAGTGACTTAACTTCCTAGTGCCTTAGTTTTCCTCTATGTAAATATATGTGTGGTGGAGCCTTGGTCAAATGCCCCTTCCCCCTCTTCTCGAAAAGGAATATCACCTTCTGTCTTTGAGAAGAATGTTACTGTACTAGTGAACATCACTATTTTTACCTCTTGTGCTCCTGACTTGTGACATTTTGGAATTTAGAACCGCACCTTTCACTTTCTGTACATAGTGTTTTCCCTCCAGTTACCCTGAAGCACTTGCCTCACGACACCCCTCTGAGACAGAGGCAACAATAATACCTGTGTTTCAGAGGACAAAATGGACCCATGGGGATGTTAAAGGAAGTTTTTAAATTAACATGACAAATCAGTAGCATACCACGAGTGGAAGCCAGGAATGTTGCATTCTAAATATTAGACCACATTCCTTCTGATAAGGCCTGCCATTTGTAGGAGTGAGCTGATGCACAATGAACAATATAGATGGTCATGTGCTTATGAATACAACCTCTTTTCGACCTAGAAAAAGAAGCGGAACGAAAATGAGACTGCTACGGAAGGCGAAGACTCAGTAATGACTGACATGCCACAGATAGAAGAAATGACAGACATCGTAGAAATGAGAGAAGAGAATGAATAATAAACAGGACATGATTGTTCTCTACAGGGACACATAGAATGACACTTCAGCATCTTTTCTTCTCTCATCCTTTTTTTTTTGGTTTTATTTTTGTAATAAAGAGGCCTTGATTTAAAAGGCTTCAGATAAATTCTCTAGCATACTGAGTATGCTCACACTAATGAGGGACCTAAACGAAGGTCTTTGCTTTTGCTTGTTTTTGTTTTCTCGCTCCATGCAAACACAAAAGATATGGCTGCATCACACAAAAGGGCATTTTCCTCAATATGCATCCGTCTTCTTTGGGCAATCTGCATTTGTCAACCAAAGCCCTGCTGTGTGTCTCTGTGCCCTTGACTCTGCTGCCGTCCTTTCTTCCCTCTTTCTTTTTTTTCCTTTTTGTTGTTGAGAATTTTAAAAAAACAACCTTTGAAAATGCAGCTTTATTTTACTCGCTTGACAATGATTTCGCTATCTAAACAAATGTACCACGGTGGGCCATTATGTTTGTTTTCACTTGTCATTTGCTGTTATGCTGTATATTGTTACAAAACAAGGTAGGAAGGCATGAGCCCCAGTGAGCAAATGGTACATAAAAATAATAAAAGGGATGCGAGAAATACAGGACAAGAATGCTATTTAGCCTTTATTAAGAAGTTATCTGAGATGCAAGATTTTTCAAAAATTGTACGCATTTAAGAAAGAAGTTTTATAGAACATTGGTGCCAAGTCCTACACATAGTTTCCTTGTGACCAGTTTCCGTTCTCCTTTCCTGAAGAGGGTACAGCAGTTGGTAGAGTGGTGCAGTTGCATCTAAGGGTATGTTTACACTGCAATAAAACACCCAGGGTTGGTCTGTGTTAGGCTCCTGGGGTTCGGACTGTGGGGCTATAAAATTTTAGTGTAGATGTTGGGGCTGGAGCCCAGACTCTGGAACCCAAGCTGGAATGTCTAGATTGCAATTTTGTAGCCCCTCAGCCCAAGCCCTGCAAGCCCAGTCACCTGACACAGCCAGTTGTGGGTGATTTATTGCAACGTAGACATACCCAAGATTCTTTTCTAAGGGAAGAAAAGCTTTACCAAAGTTCTGGTCCACTGGTCTGACATAAGTTCTATGTATAATTAGTTTTTACACTACAGTTTGCTATACAATTATTTCTACAATCTTTGTTCAAAAACACACATATAACTTAAAGTACACCATGGCATAGTCCTTTAATACATATAGCCCTATTAAATATATAGGGATATTGCTTTAACCTGTTTCCCTATAAAAGTAAATCAAAATCAGTATGGGAGAAGTTTGAGTGCCTGCCAGGACGCTGAAGTCCTATGTTAGGGATCCAATTCTACAATTCTTGCTCACACTGAGTAGCCCTTGTGAGAATCGTTCCATGGGAATGAACTGCTCACCACATGAGTAAGTGTTGTACAGTGTGAACAAGATAGGCACTGTTAGGTTTAAGTGCGGCTTAAATAGCACAGAGGGCCTTCACATGAGTGATGTGTATTACAATGAATTTCATCCTATATGATGCATCCTTAAATTATGAATTTTAAATCTTATTTAGTAAAGTATATTTTTGTAAGTTTTAGAAGTGAATTATTATTTAATTATGGACAAATTCAGTTTCTAGATTACTTACCAGGTAGTCCTTACACTTCAAAGAACTGATCAACTCTAAAAACTTATTTTAAACGTTCTATCAATATGTGTATATATACATACATGTGTATAAATATATATATTGTATATTGTGTAATTTATTTTAGGCTACAGTACACTTCCTATTTTTCCAAGTTCCTTAAAAATGTCTCTGATACAATATGTTTGCTCATGTATTGGTTATACCAGTAGTGAAACGTATTGTATCAGTGACCATTGCATCTTATTTCCAAAGTTTGTACTGTTTATTATATGTACAAATGTATTAAGATAAAAAATGAAATTTTGAATGAGTTGCAAAAATCAGTCCATTGCTATTGAAAACAGTGCCACAGGAGGGTGAAATGAAATCCATATGGTTTCAGTGCTATCTGGAGGTTTTTCCCACTATTCCTTACAGTAAAAGAAATAAACTCGGACAAATCAACTTTGTGCAGGATGAATACTGTGCACACATAAAAATTCATGAGTACAGACTCACACGGCCAGGTGTATATACCCTGTATATAGATTGATGTAGACCATAGTGACCAGTTCAAGGTCTTCTCTATTGCCATAATTTTGCTTTCTCTAGTACAGCTGTGTTCAAATTCTCAACATGCAGTTTTTCTGGCAAAAGCAGAGCTAAACTGAGAAAATATTTTATTGTAATGTTTCTTCTGGTACATAACTAGAAATTTAAGCAGCAGTGTTTTTGAATATTTGTGGGCGTTAAATATTTATGTAGTTTAAAATTCTACAAAAACAAGAAAGTAAAAATTAAAAAAAATCTAATATTTAAATGCTGAAGCTTTCTGTTTAGCTAGAAGTTTTAGCATATGGCAAATGCCAAATTCTTGGTGACACAATTGGAAGTGTTAAGCTAGTGTAGCAACTCAGATGAAATTTCAATTTGTGGAGAATAAATGTTTAATACTCCTTGTATATTGAATCTATAAAAATAATCCATGATCAAGGAACAGCAGGGTTTGAGCAAGATTTCAGATGTTCTCTTATAGCCCTAGCTGTGGCTAGTGGAACAGATTCTGTTTAATCCCATTTCCAGTGTGTTGTGCATTTCCTTAAATTGCGTTTTTGCAGTAACAGACATGTTTCGACACTAGATGGTTTAAGTTAGAACTTCATGAGACAATGGGATACCTAGTCTGTACTGCAGTGAACATGTATTAGTTGTACGTGCACCTACATGAGGTTTATGAAAAACACACACTTCTGCCACACTTTTTGGCATTAATGGGTAAAATTTTCAAAAGTCCGTTAGGCACCAAAGTCTCATTGAAAGTCAGTAGTGCTTTAAATCATTTAGGCACCTTTGAAAGTTTTACCCAATACCTTTTCCTTTGTAAAAGGACTTTTCTGAATTCCCCTATGCATGGTTATCTCATTATTAGTACGCTATCACTGTGGCAAACATTAAGTTATCCCCTTGAAGGTTTCACTGTAAAGAACCAGGGTACAATATTTTCATGAGTGAACCTGCAGGGGGATACTAATATTTGTTGGAAATTACTAAATTATGGAAATTAAACTATTATACAAGAGGAACAAAATTGATTTGTATTCTGCAGCTCATGTGTAAGACCAAGTGTGAACATGCATTACATGACTGAAAACGAGACGAGTGCTGATGACCGATGATTTTTAGAGATGTGTGGATATTAAATATATACACAGGGTTATGCTACTTCGTTTGAGCCCTTCCTTTACAGACTCTCTGATACTGAAGGAACATTTGTTACTGCCTGAAGCAGCTTTCTCAGTCTTACCGAACAATGGGCTTGATGGAGAAGGCTCTAGGTTTCCTGGCAAGTGCGGGACCGGGCACCATGTGGTCCCCAGTAGACAGCTCAGCTTCCTCTTTTCTTGCACAGATGTGCATGGAAAGATCAATAAGCTGTCTGCTTGATAGCTAGAGCTCCACACACAGGGTCATAGGACTGGGGGAATAACAGAGGATTATGGGTTTTCTTTTCAGCTTGAGTTCATTTATTTTGCTGTCTTATATTTTCCTTTGAGGAACAGATCTTGCTGTCTGCCTCAGTATTATTTTCTGCTTAGTCATGGCAGCATCTTACTGACACAAAAGGGGTCTAAAATAGGCAGCTGGTTGATGAAGCTAGGCGTGCATAGCAAGCCATGATGCATGAAAAGAAATGTTTGTGTTTAAGGTTATTCATTAAAATTCAACATTTTTAAGGGTGGTTTCTGTTATTTAAACAGTGTAGTGAGATTGCTTTGATTTCTGCTTTGTTAGAGACTTGTGATCCAGTACTTAGAAATGTCCTGTCATTGGCAATAGGAGGCAATTTAAGCTGGCTAGCACTGTTTAGGCCAGAATGTACTATTGGATCATTGGCTGGCCTTGCCCTTGATTTGGTCGACAAGAATCAGTCACCTATTCTCTCTGCTATCAGTAGGCTACAAAATTCTCTATTCATTTAAAGGCAGTTTGCAGAGATTTGGGAATTATAAAATGAAAGGGTCAGTTCTGTGTCCAGTTACAGGTTTTGTGACAGATTAAACACAGCTGTGGATAATCAGTGGGGTTACCAGATAGCAACTGAAAAAACAGGACGGGGGGCAAGGGGTAATAGGCACCTATATAAGAAAAAAGTCCCAAAAAATGGGACTGTCCCTTTAAAAACTGGACAACTGGTCAATCTAATTATCAGCGTTTAATTTACAGTTTAATCAGCAATGGGCAGAAACTCAAAAACCTCTTTATATTATTTACATTTGTTACCAGGGTGAAGTTAGTGTGTGTGTGTGTGTGTGTGATATATATATATAAAACTCCATGAACACCATAGTATTAATATTAGATGGACTTTCAGGCAGTTTTTAAGAAGTGTTCTAAATAAGTATATTGAATGACCTTCTGCTGGAGAAACCAGTCCTGTAGACGGAGCCTGCCAGGTTACTAGGCTGAAGGGGAATGAAAAATCGTTCTATGGGAATCCAGTCAGAGGCTGAGGGAGAGCGAGAACTACATGAGGTGGACAGCCAATCAAAGGTTCAAAGGGGGCCCAAGCTGTTTTCTGAGGGTTGCCATTTTTGCTCTGCGAGCAGTAGAGAGGTGCTCGAGGAGGGAAGCTTCAGTGAAAGAAAACCTTGGCCAGGACCATTACTTCTTCAGTATTCAGAGTGACTACAGAACTACTGGCTGGTGCTGGGAACTGGGAATATTTATTGGAATTTTTGTTTTAATAGCAGGGAGAAAATATTCTTTAAAAAGGGGATTGAGCCATAGCGTTTGGTGAGAACAGGGCTGAAGCACTGCAAAGTGCTACTCAGGCAGAATCATGCTAGTACAGCAGTTGCCATTAAAGCCTTTACAGTTTGCAAGTAAAGAGTGTTACATAATTATCCCTTTGCAAGGAGTTAGCTTTACATGGGTTAGGGAATGCCATGTTAATGTTCATTAAGAAAAAGGCAAAAAACTGTAATGATTTTAAGTGATTATTCTACTGCAATGGATCATGGGCATTTCCCACATCCCAAAATTAGCCTAGCATCACATCTCACACTACGCTAGTGGTATTTATCTTTACCATTTTCCACAAATGTTACTTTGTTTTTAAAATCATGCTGTTACCACCACAACGACAGATCAATAAATAATGTCACACCTCTGCAAATCCCCATTGACAAGAGTTTCCACTACCCATCACTGTACATGTGGTACAATACCAATATTTTTGGGTCTTACTCTTCTCCTGTCCATATGGAATAGAGGCTCATACGTGTCTTTTGGGAGCTGTGACATGATTCAGTTATACATGAAGATGGTCATCACAATTGTGACACAGTTATTGTCACTCACAGGGAAAACACAAATATGCTAGGTGACAACACTATTGTTCTTTCTGTCTAAACTACAACTGAACTGTAGGGAAGAGGGAGGGAACGGATGGCTCAGTGATTGAATGTAGCTTTCTGATAGTTTGTGGGTGAGCCGTGTAAAAATGAGTTTGGAGCGCTGAGTCCAGTTTTCTCAGTAACTAGGCGCCCATGTCACTATAACCATCATCCCAGTTGGCAGTAATTAGTACCCTCTCAGTAAAGAGGCCAGAGACTCAGTGGGCCATGACTGCCGAGTGCTCTCATTCTACAGTGGTGATCAGAGTAGAGGTATGTTGGCAGAGTAGTACAGAGTGAACTGAAGTTTTGCTGGCTGTTGTCTCTCTTCTGTAGTTAAAGCATGATCTTCAGTCTCCACTGTGATCAAGCTCAACATTTCATAATCACCAAGAAATGCATGGGCAAAATGTAAGACGCATACTAGTGCTTTCTATATGCTTTTACAGTCTTTGAAACCCTTCAGGGAAAATACTCCTCTTTAGCAATACAAGACCTTGTCAGAGTAAGTTATCGGCTTAACTCAGTCTTTTATGTTTATTAGTAGTGTCTCACCAATTTCTCTGTTTCTTGTTTGTCATCTTCAGTTTCTTCCCTTCCCTAGTTTGAAGGCTCCTGTTAAGGAAAGCCATCAAACAAAGAGAGCCTAAGCCAAGAAAGAAAATATAGTCCTTGTGGTGACTAATGTCTAGTAGTGCAATGATTAAAAAGTTTAAACTAAAAATTGATCCAGAAAAGAACTTACTTTAATGTGCTGTGTTGGGAAAGAGGACAAAGAAATAAGTGCAGGGAGAGAGAGATTTGAAAAGTGAATATTCATCTTCGAAGTATTAGTCCAGATTCATTACTTTCGTCTGACGGTGTTTTGCTGTTCTAATGATGCAAAGCAGCGCTAAACCTGGTTTACCCCGCAAGTTTAAACTTTACATCACCAGAGTACTTTTAAAAGCACATTTCTGAAAACGTTCCCTTGTGACACAGGGCATAACAGCACACTTAGGCCTTGTCTACAGTTTTTTTTGGGGGGGAGGGCGGGGAGGAGAATAATGTAGCTGAAGTTGATGTACTTAAATCTAGTCACTGCAGTGAGTCAACTGCTGACACTCCACCGTCGACTCCAGTACTCCACCAGCATGAGAGATGCAGGCAGAGTCGACGGGAGAGCAGTCTGGAGTTGATTTATTGCATCTAGACTAGACGGGATAAATTGACCCCCCCCCTGCTGGATCAATCACTGTCTGGCGGATAGTATAGGAAGACCTATAGAAAATCTGGGGGGAAACCTTGTTTTCACAAGCATGCTTGTCATTTTCTTTTCCCTTTTCAATTTTCCCCTGCCACAATATAGATGCCACTACTTGTGGGAGGGTGGGGGAAATAGATCAGGTACCAAAGACAACTAAAAATATTAGGAGGCGCCTTATTTTATAGTTGGAATAATAACCACTTTACCCACAACTCAGCAAGCACAAGAAAGAAAAGCTTGGCAGTTCTTTTGGAAATACTATCACTTCAAACTAGAATGATCCTGGGGGGTGGGGGTTAGAGGTGTGTATGTGTGCGTATGGGAGAGAGATTGATACCATATCACTATCACTGAACTAAAGTGCTAATGTAATTATGGTGGAGCCTCTGAGTAAGGCTAAAGAATTGAGGGGGTTTTCCTAAGCCATAGTGAAATGATGGAGAGGCTACTGTTGATAATTTTAATATTTTCTTAGCCGTTACCCATTTGTTCCTCATTTGCAGGTAGATCAAAAAGGTGATCATACATATGCCTTTTTATAGGTGGCATCTGATTACATATTAGTGTAGATCAACAAGCTTTTATATATACAATTAGTCACTGTTTTTAAGTAATATAGTCAAAAGTGCACTTTGCTTAAACTCAGACTTGACCTAAGCTTGCTGCAATATATTGTATATTACTGTATTGCAAACGCACAAGATGACTAGGACCTCAGCCTCTATTTTTAAACTGGGAAGAGTAAAGAAATCATAGAAGGTGGGTGGTGTTTTATTTCCCCACTGCTACATTAGTAAAGTTTTGATCTGTCAGTTTCCTTGTTGGTGTTTAATTTGAGATCAAATCTAGGAATTTGCAACCTAAGGTATTTCCTGCTTGATAACTGGGGCCTATGGATGCTCCGCTGATGACCGGTGTCTGTGTGGTTTGGGCTGGTGTACTCCCCAGAATCTGTCCTCTGAAAAGGTTAGGAACTCCTCTCAAGCAGGACTTGGGGCAGGAAGTCACTGTAGAACAATGCTTAAGAGCTGTAACTTCTCCCCTGCCTGCTTCAGGCCTTACCTTCCCCTTGCAATCTGATAAGAGGTCCTCAATGGAGGATGTAGGGAAAATCTTGCCTCTTTTAAACAGGGATCTCAGTCTAGCAATTGGGCTTGTGCCTATCCAGCCCCTCATATTGCTCCTGTTTCTGGCAGAGCATCAGAGGAGCATGCACAGCCCCAGTATCTAGAATCCCAACGTCAGGCTAAAATTAAACTCTAAATTCTGTGGGGTTTTTTTACAGCTTCCTAAGCTCTTAGAGTATTCTTGCTGTCTCAGTCTTAGGCAGGATGTTTCTAGGAGCTCCTAAGGCATGAAGGAGCTATGCTACCCTTTGAAAGTGTACAGAATATATGTGCCCATACTCCCCAGGCCAGTGCAGAAGGACCCTCCCTTATTGTTCCCTTTCAGGGTGTCTAATTTCACTGTGGGCACTAGACAGACAACCACAAGCTGTATGGGCCCAGAACACAAGGCAGAAGTTACAGCTGCCTCTTTGGCTCTGGACAAGAAAGAAGGAAGCACATTCCACCCTGTGTCCTCTCTCCATTCCTTATGCACTAGCCCCTACTTAGCCCTAACATTGAAATTTAAAAGAAGTGGGGCAGGGAGGGCTGAGACCTAAAGGTGGACATGGAGGGAGAGTGGCACTCTAATTTCACAACAGGGAACAAGTATTGACAGGGTCTGTCAAGATTGGTTCCACAAAAGTGTCCTGTGGAAAATGACTCACAATAAATATCAGTTTCAGTGAAGAGCTTAAGGCAGGTTTGGCCAAATTTTGTGATGTCAAGGGCTGCTGCTGTCTAAAATAGTAATGGAGATACAGCACCCCTCTGAGGCAGGGGAATCTGAGGCGAGATTCGTGAGTGGTACTTGCATATTACACCACCAACATTCTTGTGTTCTAATTGTGCCTTTGAATTCTCAAAAATTGACTTTTTAGCTTAATGGCAGCTTCATCACAGTAAATATTTTAAAAACAGTAGTGGCCCCCCCAAGGGTGTTACGATGAACTTCTCCCTGAAGCATGATGCGGAACATGCCTGCTCACAGAAGAGGAGTAGGGACACTTGTACAGTTTCTGTGCTTGGAGCACCTTTGCAAAGCAGGGGTTTTGCCAACAGAGTGACAAAATGGGAAAAGGCAAGGCTGGCAGCTGGCCATACTTTAGGGGATGCAACACTATGAATGTGACCCAGTTCAATTCACTTAACATATCTCTAGGGAAAGAGCTCAATTTTTACAATTCTGCAGCAGGATAGAAAGAAGGCTAAAGCTGACAAAACCAGATACCACTAGAAGTCTTTCAGGGCCAGGTACTTGGCTTGCCACGTACAAAGTGGTATTATTAGAGAATGACCACCCATCACTACTTAAACAAGTCAATTTTCCAAAGACTTCAAGTCAGAGCACCATTTGGAAACATGGTACAGGGATCCTAAAATTTGAAAAACTTACCTCATGCATCATTTTTGTCACATTTGTAGAAATCCAGGTGATTTCTCTTAAAACAAAAAACATTGGATTCTATAATCTGTACATATGCTGTAGCTGTCAGTTTGGTTTTTTAGTAAACACACTATTTGTTTTGCTTTGACTCTGGTGGTTAAAGAAAACCATCAAGGTAAAAATAAGTTTGTACAGCCTTTGATTATTAAGTGACTGTTAAAGTCAGCATAAAGTATATATTGTATTAAAATTGAGTGCTGTTTATGTATTTAACATAGATGTATGTTTTTGCATTGTTAAAGAAATGATCTATGCTTTCCTCTTTTTTGGATTTATGCTCCAAGATTGTCAAATAGCTTTCATACTCTAATTTTACTTTGAGTAAAGTTCAAACAATTTGCTTATGATTCCGCTTCTTTTTAAATTTCTTCATCTGTTACTTCCTCTGATGTCAGGGTCAAGCAAGTAAAATATCCTCTCTATTGGAGATGTTAACTCAGAGACACTTACAATTGCTTTCTAGGTAGGTGTGATCCTGCCAGATGCAAATACCTAATTTGAAGTCAATGAGCACCTAAAGCACTGCACAGACCTCAGAAAAGCTTTCAAGATCAGCTGTGTACCCTCACAAAGCCCTGCAAAGTTACAAACGTGAAACCATATGGGACAACTTAATTATTTTGTTCACCCCAAAGATAAAATCTCCTTCCTTAGAAGTTTTTAAGGTCAGACTTGACAAAGCCCTGGCTGGGATGATTTATTTGGGGATTGGTCCTGCTTTGAGCAGGGGGTTGGACTAGATGACCTCCTGAGGTCCCTTCCAACCCTGATATTCTATGAAAACCATTTTTCCTCCTGTTAAAAAGTCAACTTATAAAAAATAGCCCACCCTCCTTCTTCCCTTCCTATCAGGGCCAGCTCAATGGCTTTGAAGAGATGCTGTGGCTGTTGACCGCACCCATCTGACAAACCACCAGAAGAATTCTTCCAAAGCGGTGAAAACATACTTTAACTAGCAATGTTTTGCTAATAATTTCCAATAGCATCTCACTTAAGTTCAATTATTGTGGAGTTTCAAGTCACCATAAATACAAAGTGTGAACCACCCACTAAGCCAACAGGGAGGCTCAGTAGAGAGTCATCCTCTGAGTTAGATGTCAAGTCTCCAGCGAAGTATCCCACCCACATTACTCAAAGCACATAAGTTACCATTTTTCTGCACAATACTTCTACCAAGCCTCCATGTGGCACAGTAGAGGACAATGATTTAGAAGGTGAAAGGGCCTTATAAGGTCCTCCTTTGGAGACTGTTCGCTGGAACACTCTCCTCTCACAGAAGGCATCTGTCAGTGCCTGCAGATTCCAGGCCACACTTTGCACAGCTTTTTGCACTTCTGACGCTAACACTCTCCATGCCCAGAATGTGAGAATCACTCTTGGATGGTGGGTTTTGTTCCTTTTTAGAATAGTTTTGCCTGAAGTCCTATGGGCCTCCAATTCGCAGCATCACATCCATGTTGCAATGGAGGATTATTATATTTTCTTACACATTTATGCTAAGGAACAATGCTGAAGTGCTTTAAATTGCAGAGTGTAGCTTAGGTTATTTTGGAGGCTTTTGAACTTCTACAGCACACAACATTTCATGTGCATGTTCCAGGCGAGAACAAAATGAAAACAGTACTATTTCTTGAGATTTGTAAAAAGATATGTTGACTTTGGGTATAAAAGTTGGTACTGCAAGTACTACACAAGCCAGTTTCAACTGAGTCCTTCTACAGGTCCTTCTAGATTAGAGGTTCAAACAGTGCCAAGGTGAAGACAGGCAGAATCAGGTTAATCTCCATGATATCCTATTTTCTCAGGTGAAATCTTGAGTTTGACTGACCTCTGGAATCGGATTATGTGATGCTCAGAATAAGGAAGTGATTATATATTGAGGATACTACTTAGGGCTGAGAGTTACATCAAGAAGGCTGAAGTGTTTAAATGCTTGTTTTGCTTCAGTCTTCACTAAACATGTTAATGGTAACCAGATACACAACACAATATTAACAACAAAAGGAGGGAGGGAGGGAGGGAGGGAGGGAAAGGAATGCAAGCCAAAAATAGGGAAAGTACATGTGAAAGTATAGTTAGATATGTTAAATGTATTCAAGTCAGCAGGGCCTGATGAAATTCACCTTCGGATATTTAAGGAACTAGCTGAAGCAATCTCAGTACCATTAGCAATTATCTTTGAGAACTCATGGAGGATGGATGACCTCCCAGAGGACTGGAGAAGGGCAAACATAGTACCTATCTTTGAAAGGGGGAACAAAGAAGACCTGGGGAATTCCAGTCTGCCTAACTTCAATACCTGGAAAGATAATGGAACTAATTATTAAACAATGTTAGCACTTAGAGGATAATAGGTTTATAAGGAATAGCCAGCATGTATTTGTCAAGAACAAACCAAACTAATTTCCTTCTTTGACAGAGTGTTACTGGCCTAGTGGATAGTGGGAAAGCAGTAGACATGATTATTTTGATTTTAGTATGGCTTTTGAGATAGTCCCACGTGATATTCTCATAAGCAAACTAGGAAAATGCCATCTAGATGAAATTACTATAAGGTGGGTGCACAACTGATTCAAAGACTATACTCCAAGATGAGTAATCAATGGTTCACTATCAAACAGAGGACATAGCTAATGGAGCCCCACAAGGGTCAGTCCTGGGTCCAGTACTATTCAATATTTTCATTAATGACTTGGATAAATGAGTGGAGAGTGTGCTTATTAAATTTTCAGACGACGCAAAGTTGAGTGGGGTTGCAAGCACTTTGGAGGATGGGATTAGAAATCAAAAGGACCTTGACAGATTTGGTCTGAATTCAAGAAGATGAAATTCAGTCAAGGTAAGTGTAGAGTACTTCACATAGAAAGGAAAAATCAAATGCACAACTACAAAGTGGGGAATAACTGGCTAGGTGGTAGCACTGCGGACAAGGCTCTGGGGGTAATTGGGATCACAAATTGAATGAGTCAACTAAGTGAGACAGTTGCAAAAAAGGCTATCATCATTCTGGGGTGTATTAACAGGAATGTTGTATATAAGACATGGGAGATAATTGTCCCCCTCCACTCAGTACTGTTCTGGCTTCAGCTGGAGGAGTGTGTGCAATTCTGCATGCCAGACCAGGAAAGATGTGGACAAATTGGAGAGAGTACAGAGTAGAGCAACAAAAACAATAAAAGGTTTAGAAAACCAGATCTATGGAGAAAGGTTAGAAAGACTGGGCAGGTTTAGTTTTGAGAAAACAGGACACAGGGTGGATATATGGGGGTAGGGTGGAGGAGACACCAGATAGTCTCTAAATATGTTGATGGCTTTTATAAAGAGGATGGTGGGCACTGACAGTAGGACAAGTAGTAACGGGCTTAATCTGTAGCAAAGGAGATTTCAATTTGATATTAGGAACCTGCTAACCACAGTAAAAGCTGTTTTATCTGGCATGTTGGGTAAATGGGGGGGTGCCAGTAAGTGAAAAATGCCAGTTAACTAAGAGAGTTTGGGGGGGTGCAAGGGCCCAGACTCTGGGAGGGAGTTTGGGTGTGGGAGGGGGCTCAGGACAGTGGCTTGGGGCACAGGAGGGTGAGCGGGGTGCCAACTCAGGGGGCCACTCACCTCAGGAGGCTCTCTGCAAGCAGCCACTTGTCCCACTACTCCTAAGCGGAGGTGCAGCAGCCAGCTCTGCACATTGACTCTGCCCACAGGCGCACCCCCACCCCCTCAGCTCCCATTGGCCATGGTTCCCAGCCAATGGGAGCTGCATTGCTAGCGCTCAGGGTGGAGCAGGACAGGGGCAGCACGCAGAGCCGCCTGCCATGCCATCGCCTAGGAGCGGCCGGGACAGGTCACCGCTTGTGGGGAGCTGCCCGAGATGAGCAGCCCCCCAAGCCAGCACCCCGTGCCCCAAGCTGCTTCTGCCCCACACCAACCGGACTATAAACTGGAATTTCAATGAACATCAGAAATGCTGGTTTATACAGCTTTCTGGATGGTGAAGTTCCAGATAAAACAGCTTTTACTGTATACAGGTAATTAAACTCTGGAACATCCTACCAAGAGAGGTTGTGGAATCCCCATAATTGGAGGTCTCAAAGAATACCTGTCAGGGATGGTCTAGGTTTACTCAGTCCTGCCTCACCGCAGGGGGCTGGACTTGACCTCTTTAAGTCCCTGCCAGCCCTACATTTCTATGATCTTCCAGAAACTGAATCCTGTATTAAATTGAAGACCATCCTGGAGGAATTAGAGCATGGCTGGTGTTCCTGTTTCCCATGTCCCTGTTTCTTGCAATAAATCATTTGCTCTTACACATTGTTGTGCTGTAGAATCATTTCTGGAAGACACTGATGATCTAGTGACTTGAATGACTGGATTCTGCTAGGATTTACCTCAAGTTTCTACACTGATAGATTTGAGAAGTCAAGACTGGGGTGTAACATGACAGAATAAGTCCAGTCTCAGGTTTGGGTATGGCAATCTCTGCTGTGTCAGGGAAACCAGGGGAAGGGGGATTAAATTCTCTGAAGAATAATGTTACTTTATCTCACTCATGTGTGTTTTTGCTTTGGTTTTTAAACTCATGAATTCAAGGCATTGAAAGATGTTAAGAACCATGGTGTGTGTAACAAGTTCTTACCTCTCAGGACTCTGCTGCTTCAGTTTCCCTACGGCTTTGCATCTGTCTAGGCCTTTCTCCCAGGCTGCTAGGCCATTGTAGGGGTCTTCAGTGAGTCACAGCACTGAGGTGGAAATTCACCCTTTCCCGAATGTAAAATAATGGAAATTCAAACAAACAGTCTTTCACCTCATACTCTCTTCAGAGCACAGCTCTGCCTCTATGGGTCTGTTCTCTTCAATGGAGGCTTTAGCCCTTCTGTTGGCCTGGACCCTCCTGGGCTCCAAACACCAACAAGATAACCACACCATCTCCTGAGGCAGTAGCATAGGGGGACCTATGCCTACCCTCTGTTATAGGTAGATTGCCCCACCTTAACTTCCCACTTTGCCCTGACTTTGTTTCCCTGGGCCATTTCCTATGCCACCTTTACATACCTTCCTCAGTCTATAAATACCTCCTCAATCTTCACCTGTATCCCAAGCCAAGACTCCTCAGTGGCCCTTTCTCAGCTGTTTTCTAAGTGGACAGCTGATTCCCAGTACTCCTTTCCCTAGCACACTAATGTTGAACAACTCCTCACACCTTCCTTCTCTCTGGAGTCACTCCCTTCTCTTAACTGAGCTACTGGCTTCCCTTATATAATCCTACTAGCTACATGACTCTTCTTGCTCACCTGATCCCTGCTGGGGCTACATTTCCCAACATGCTCCTGCTGAAACAGATAAGCCCAGTAATATCTGGGTAGCAGCAGCAACTCTCTTAAAGGAGCTGTCACCTGTGTGGTTGAGCAGGCTGAATACCAACAGTACTGACAACCTCTTATCCCATGGGGAAATAGTCTGCACATCTTGCTTAATTGGTTTCACATACTCTGAAAACTCCCTAGCCACACCCATCAGAAGGGGAAGACACACTGTTTTCCTGCTCCTTTTTTGCTCACCTCATATGGGTTGACTTCTCTTTTGTCTGAGGCAGCTTCCATTTGCATCAGCACTGCCCATTGGACCTTCAGGAGTGTAGGTGGGGAACGGCTTCATGCTCTGCCTTAGCAGATACAAACTAAATTCAACTGAGCCTTTTAAAAAATCATTCCCATCCTCCTCACTGGGGGGAGCAGAGTTAGTTACTAGCCTCCTCCACAGGGAGTCAAGGATCCATTTTAGAATAGGCCTGGGGAAGCTGCCACCCCTCTTCTGTTTGGGGAGATGTGCTCTGGCTAGGAGGGGTGACATGCTTGAGGAACAGAGGAGGGTATTTTGAATGCTTAGCTTCAGTTAGATTCAGACCCTTCCTTCCCTGCGTCTTCCATGACAACAAAAATATCAGGCTGTGGTAAAGCAGAAGACAACAACTGTGCCTCTTTACCTCCGAGAGCCTTCTCCTGGCCTAGCAAGGGTTTGTGGGAACATGTCGAAGGCACTTGCAGAAAAATTAAGGATTATCCTTTAATGTACCACCCCTCTTTTCAACACCACGAGCTAACCCACGCCAGGATTGTTCTCTTACAAGCTGTTTCGCTGCCGGCTCTCCTGCTCACACCGATGTCAACAGCTGGACAGAAGCAGTTGTTCTATCAAGTCCTGCTTGGCTATACACCATGAAAAGGAGAGTATGCTCCTTTGGTCCAGTCATACCCACTTCTGACCCAGTCGCCTAACGTCAGAGACAGGAAGCAGAGGAGCTTCCAGAGCTAACACAAAGCCAGCAAGGAGGAATTTCTCACTCTCAGAGTCCCCTTCAACTCAACCACCTCATTCACTGGAGCAAACACTCAAATTTAGCACTTCAGAATCAGGGCCTAAATGCTATGCCAATGCTGGGAAGTGGAGTCCGCTGCAGAAGAGAAATCCCAGAAAAGGCTAAAGGCGGGGGGGGGGGGGGGGGGGGGAGGGGACAAAATTCAGGCTCTCACATGGCCCTCAACCTTGACTGTATTATCAAAATAGCAGACACTTGCTGCAGATTTTTTTTTTTTTTTTTTTTTTTTTTAAAACGACTGCTCTTTGCCTTCTACACTAAACCATGTTTTATAGCAAAAAGGAAAATGTTCAGAAACAGAGGAAGGGCTGAGTTCTGCAGTTCTTACTCAGGCAAACCCTCTTCCCCCCCCGAGCTACAGTGGGCAGAATTGTGTCAAATAAAGGCTCTGGCACTGGACCTAAAGCAGGCGTTATTTACATTTAATTTTAACGTGTTCTTTTAAAGAACAGCAGATTTACATCGTAACAATTGGAAAAGCAGCATACCAGGAGGGACCACTGTGATCATCCAGTGACACCTCATGTATAACACAGGCCATAGCACTTCCCCAGCATAATTGCTCGAACACATCTTTTAGAAAAACACCCAATCTTAACTGAAAAATGGTCAGTGATGGAGAATCCACCACGACCCTAGGTAATTTGATCCAATAGTTAATTACCCTGTTAAAACTTTATGCCTTATTTCCAGTGTCAATTTGTCTAGCTTCAACTTCCAGCCATAGAAGCGCGTTACACCTTCCTCCCCTAGACTGACGAGGCCATTAATTATATATTTGTTCCCCATGTAGCTACATATCGACTGCAATCCAGCTCAATACATCAAGCTCCTGGAGTCTATCACTCTAAGACATGTTTTCTAATTCTTTCATCATTCTTGTGGCTCTTCTCTGAACCCTCTGCAATTTATCAAGAGCCTTCTTGAATTGTGGGCACCAGAACTGGACAGCACATTCCAGCCGCAGTCGCACCAGTGCCAAACAGAGAAGTAAAACATCCTCGCTACTGAAGATTCCCAACCCAGGATCACATCAGCTCTTTTGGCCACAGCATCACAATGGAATCTATGAACAAACAGGGCAAAATAAAGCTCTAAAACTTTCCATACTCTCTCTTGCCTACAGCGACATCTGCTGGCAATCAGTAAAAGCTAACTTTCTGACGAGCTTGTACCTACTCCCTCATTCCGTCTCCTTTGCAAAGCCAAAGTTAATGGTTTTTGTGCAGCTCTCCATAGACTGAGGGTGGGAGGTAGAGGGGAACAATCTTTTTTCCTCCCCCAATGCCCCACTTGCAGGGTAGAGTATAAGTGACAGTGTCCTTATGCAGTAGCTGCTGCAGTCTATCCTATTGTTCAGTGCAGTATGGGGGTTTGGGCAGTGCTTGGTGTCTGTGAGGGAGGGGGTGAGCCTCAAGATGCAGCAACCCACCACCCCCAAAAATAAACCATTTAAAAATTGAGCCAGGTCACTTTAAACAGTGTTACCAAGCTACTGCTGGCAGATTCTGAGAGAACCCCAACCCCAATTTTCAGAGTACTTGAAGCACTTTGTTTCAGACAGAGGACCTGCACAGTCCTACATGCCCTGTATCCCCTCAGGCTTCCATACGTAGCAGAACTACAAGAGTTGCTCTGCACTTCAGACCTTCCTTATCTGCCCAGGGTGCAGGGAGCAAGACGGTCTTAATCACTGATAACTGAAATCTTGACCTAAATCACTCACCGACGTAAAATATGAGTGAAAAAGTCCTAGACCACAAGGAACCTTAATTGGCCAGTTTTAGTCCCCTTTCTTCCCCTCAAAGCAATATATTTGAATCAAAGCAAACAAAAACAGACTGGAAATCCTGGAGTTACGCTATTTGAATGTTTAAGTAGTAGTAAAGGTCATTCATAAGTGAGCATTTTCAGTGGAAATGAAGCACAAAAAGGAAGCTGTTCTGAACATTGAGTTCAGGCATTTAGGCAACCTTTGACTCCATACCATTATTCCTTAATAATACACTCTGAGCAAATGTAGCGGAGCATCACTTATCTTAATAATTTTAACTGTTTTACTAATACACACACTGAGTCAGAGTGTAACAGATTGTTTTAGCTAATTCACTAAACTAATGTCAGATCCGAACTCACGCTGAACAAGTCTTAGGTTTTTGGGTCAGGAATGGTTTTTTCAGACTAATATTTTCCATCTAATCTGGGAAAGAGACGTAGACAAGGCAAAAATATACTGCCAGTGGTTTTTGCAATCTTGCAAGTATGTCCATCTCACGCAAGAACATAGTTAAAAACTGAGTGACAAGAAACTGTCCATAATACTAACAAGTTTATATTTATGGGCATTCAGAATTAGGTAAAACAGGCACTTCGTGCCCATCCTACTGAACACCGCCACCTAGAAAAGGTTAATCTCACATTTCACATGAATAAGATTGGTGGTTCACTCATGATATTAAAAGAAAAATCATATATCCCATCTTCATGCTCTGAATCTTGTTAAGGTTGGATGGGGTCTTGAGAAATGTAGGTACTGTTCTCAACTGACACATTAACGAAGTATCTCAGACAAGTCACCCTCTTTGTAAGGGGAAAACACACTTACATGCCTCATGGATGTGTGCGGTTAACTTCATTAACATTTGCATGATGCTCAAGTTCTATGACGAATGCCACAGGGGGGAAAAAACAAACCAAATCCTCCTCCCCCCCCAAAAAACCTATAAATTATCATTTTTGTGCCCTTCATCACTCCAATATGGTATAATTTGTACCATACTTGCACAGGACAAGATGTCCCAAGCCATATATGTGATTGGGCCTCTGACAGACAGGTGAGCTTGCTCAGGATTAGGCCCAGATTGGAAACTAGGCGGTTGTCTCATACTCTACTGTGGGCCAAGCAGTAGAGAGTGTGCACAGAAAGACTGAATACCCCCTACACACCATGGGGGCCTCTGTGAGAAGCAGAGGAAAGAGGGCATGGCAGGGGGTTAGCTAATGGAGTCACACACACAAATATACAAGGGCCAAACTGTCTGTCTGGTGGAGCAGAACACCATAACCACTGTTCCCCTCCCCGATAACCCACAAGCCCTGGAGCACATCAGCTCCATTACGCTTTTCCTTTTACTCAAGATTTTTCATTTTAGACTTTGGCCAACAGTGATAAAACCCAATGAAAGAAAACAAACAAGGAGTAAGACACAAAATGAAGCACTCAGGAGTGACGGGTGTTGAATTATAACGTGACCACGTTCCCATTAAACTGTATCCCTCACAGCTAGCAGTTCAATGGCCCATAATGTACACAGGTTTTCTTGCCATCCTACCAGCTTACTTTACCTTACTGGATCATGAGCAACAAAGCACTGGTCACCGGGGCCATTGCTTCTCCTCAGCTCCAAAGCATATGCTGCCACGCCCAGTCTCAGTCAGGGTTTATTTCACAACAGATGTTAACAACAAACAGAACAGAATCCTTGGCCCCAGGCTTCAGTGCCATCCCTCCCAGGAGTCTCTAGCACTCCAGCATCCGGCAGTCAGCCAGCTGTTCCCCTTCCTGGAGCAGCAATCACAGGGCTGCTTCACTGAGCCCCCAGCTCCTTGCTCTAGGGACCCACCACAGGGGCTAGCTCTATTCCACTGTAGCTTTCCCTCCGCAGCCTGTCTCAGTCTTTCCTCTCTCCAGATACCTATGAACCGCCCTTCATAGGCCCAGATGTAGCCCAGCCCTCTTCAATTAGCCGGATTGGGCTCACCTGCTCCAGTCCAGGAGCACTAGGTCTATCCACAGGGACCAGATACCTTATGACAACTAGTAACTCATGAGCAAGCTGGCAGGTATGAGCCCCTTTGACATCTGTCATGTGGGGAGGGAACCTGACAAGTCTCTCTCTAGCTTTTTAGAGGTCTAATAGCGAAAGCTTTTCCACCTTAGCTTTTGGGGGGGGGGGGGGAGGTCAGGAAAATCCCCTTATTTATTTCCCAAGTTACGTCTCTTCTGTCTCTGAGAAGCCATGTTTAATGGAAACCTGCTTAAAGCTGGTTAGATTTAGAGGACAATCAAACATTTCTTCATTCAATGACAAGCTCCTAGATTATACTCAACCTAAACCTATGGTATCACAAGAAATGGGCACACTCATACAACAGATCTAAAATGGGGTTTAGCCTCCTTAATATAACAAAAGGATGAAAATGAAATAATTCATTCGCTGCACACAAAAGTGCCAGTTATGCTCTCGAGATACCATGCCGTGACGCCGTCACAGCTGGTACCCATTGTAGAGTGCTGGGATGGTCGGACAATCAATAGTGTTCCAAAATTTAAACATCACCCACCTACATTTTCTCTCTTTTATTAAACACTTTATGCACTGCAGAGCTGATCTGTTACCTTTGTGCTCTATTGACAAATATATATTTCAGTGTTTTCAGAAGCACCTAGAAATAAATATTCAAATCAATGCATATTTTCACTGACTAAAATGGGAGCAGAATCAGGCCAATATATATTTTTATTCAGCACCCAGAAGTGGGCTAGCTGCTTCAAGTAAAAGACAGACATGGTCCCACCAGTGAAAAGTTTATAATTTTTCAGGTTTCAGAGTGGTAGCCGTGTTAGTCTGTATTGGGGGAAAAAAATAAATAAATAAAAAAGGGAGTACTTGTGGCACCTTAGAGACTAACAAATTTTTTTAGGCATAAGCTTTCGTGAGCTACAGCTCACTTCATCGGATTCATACAGTGGAAAATACAGTAGGAAGATTGTATATATTATACACACACACACACACAGAATATGAAAAAATGGGTGTTGCCATACCAACTGTAACAAGACCAGCAACCACACAACAAAAACACTAACCCAGGAACCTATCCTTGCAACAAGGCCCGTTGCCAACTCTGTCCACATATCTATTCAGGGGACACCGTCATAGGGCCTAATCACATCAACCACACTATCAAAGGCTCATTCACCTGCACATCTAACAATGTGATATATGCCATGTGCCAGCAATGCCCCTCTGCCATGTACATGGGGCAAACTGGACAGTCTCTACGTAAAAGAATAAATGGACATAAATCAGACGTCAAGAATTATAACATTCATAAACCAGTTGAAGAACACTTCGATCTCTCTGGTCACTCAATTTCACTAAAAGTCGCAATTCTCCAACAAAAAAAACTTCAGAAACAAACAGACTCCAATGAGAAACTGCAGAACTGGAATTAATTTGCAAACTGGACACCATTAAATTAGGCTTGAATAAAGACTGGGAGCGGATGGGTCATTACACAAAGTAAAAACTATTTCCCCATGCTAATTTTTCCCCTACTGTTACTCACACCTCCTTGTGAGCTGTTTGAAATGGGACATTTTGATTATCGCTACAAAAGTTTTTTTTCTCCTGCTGATAATAGCCCACCTTAATTGATTGGTCTCATTACAGTTGGTATGGCAACACCCATTTTTTCATGTTCTCTGTGTACATAAAATCTTCCTACTGTATTTTCCACTGCATGCATCCAATGAAGTGGGTTTTAGCCCACGAAAGCTTATGCCCAAATAAATTTGCTAGTCTCTAAGGTGCTATAATTTTTCAGTTACACATAACACAAGACAGGCAACAAGTAGTTAGAGGGGAGAAATGCACAGACTATGTGGGAACAACAAAAATCAGACACCTGACTGCAAAGTTCTCATCTCTACCACCTAGGTGGTCCAATACTACAGTAATGGGAGTCATGTAAGTACCTAGCTAGGTAACTGGATAACGAGCTAAGGTATCTGCTATATCTTCCAACTCATTCCAGTTTCAGTGTTTTGACTGTTGCCACCTATGGGCCCAACCCTGCAATCTTCACTCAGAGCAGCTGTTGCTGTCATAGGTAAGCGCTCACTGAAGAATACTCAAGGGCACAAGAGTAACTGGATCACACCACCACTCTCCTTCTCCATCCACTATCTCAGTTTCTTCATTTGTTGTCTCCATTGAGGTGGCATCCACCACACTTGTTCAGCTAAGTATAGGAGAAAATATAAGGGTCTGAAAGCAAATTGTCCACTCTGGAGCACCAGATAAAGGAAACACTGCAGTCAATATTAAAATTTAATATATTTGAAATAGATGTTTAGTTGAACATATGTATACAATGTAGCTGAAAACAGAGTTTTTTGCATTAAAATATTTTCATGAGTGTAACATGCAAGGCCGTTTCTATTCTCTGAATATCCTGAAGTGTCCTGTTCCCACTGATGTCAGTCGTAGTTTTGCCACTGACCTCTACAGAAGCAAATTCCAAGTTTTTAGCAGTATTCAGGCTTCCACCATATTCTATGGATAACAATTATGCAAGTCTTTTGGGCTTGATGCCACAACCCTCACTTGCACATGTTGCCCTACAAGCACCAGGACTGCTCACATAAGTAAGGACTGCAAGTCTGCACCCTAAATATACCTGCACATTGCACAACTCAAAAAAACCCATGGATTTTTTAAAGTGTTTTGTTTAGGCTCATACATTTTAGTCTCAAGTACAATAACCCTTCTTAAAAGCAAAAAGACACCAACGTTCAAGATAGAAAATTAATCAGAAAAAACTGCTTATGTACTATTTTTCCATTAAAGTCCAGGTGAAGTGAAACAACTAATGTAAACTTTTAATTTGTAAGTGTCTTCTCCTTTTCCTTTGCTATCGGTAACATCTCTGGCAATTTCTTGGTTATTCACATGCCACTAGTAAGTTGACAGAAACTGCAACGAGCCTTAAACCCTGCATTTGATCTCAACATATTCTTTATCACAACGTTTGTTATGCTCTGCCCTTGCAGCTTCCAGGAACCTTTAACACAAAACATCATGCTAATAATTTTCCATAGGGTAGATATAACAAAAAGATAGAGCCATTACTTATTGTTAGGGTGTGAGATCTAAGTGTGGTCAATACATACTGTATGCTCTAGTAAGCACACTACACTCAGAATATCCAGAAGCCTGCAAATACTACATGGAAAAAACACAGTAACTACTTCAGACACTAGTTAAGAACTAGGGGTCAAATTCTGCCTCCCTTTATGCAGGTGAAAAATCAGGAATAACTGACAGCAGAAGTTGGCCCTCACCATTTAAAATGAAAAAACTTAAATCCCATGTAAATTGAGGAATTATCATCAGGCTGTTTTCAAAAAGCAGTTGTTATGGACTAAATATGCAAGAGAAGTTTAGAAGATAGTTCAAACGGAACAGCACAATCCAATTTTCCATATTGCTGTGTTTTTTAGTATACCTTTAAATAAAATGACCCTAACAGGTCCAATCCTATTGGACAAAAAGTGCGTCGTAGAAGAGGACAGACACTCAACTACCACTGTCTGGTTTGCATGCCATTTAAAGTCATTTTTACTCCTATTCTGATTATTTGCATGCCACATTTCAGATTTAAACCAATTCATATGGCTACGATAGAAAATCCTGAAACTATGACCACATTGCAGAGCACTGCTGCATTACTATTCCAATTTATTTTTTCAGAACACTTGTGAAAGGTGCCAGATTGAAAGCCCTGAAGAATTGCTGGCCCACAGGAAAACCAGAGGCAGCAGTAGGGCTAGATTCACATTGCATGCTCATTTGGCTCAACCCCAGCCAGGTTTCTAGTGCAATCTCCAGATCCATTCAAATCCTTAGCCTCTCCACTGAGACTTCCCATAAATATGCCAATTATGAGAACAGCTTTTGTGATATGGGCATGTGTTCACTAGGAACTGGATTGACACTAGTTTATTTCACATACTCTCCCAAAATGCCATCACATGTTAATGGCTTTCAGACAATACACAGCTGAGGAGGATCTAAACTGCTGACCTCCAGGCAAACTACTCTGTAACCCAAATCAAGTCTCTTTGCCATGCCCTTTCAGGGGAAAATTATTATTTTTTTCCATCATACCTACTCCCTAGTTTACACATTTTATATTCTATTATACATAATCCATTTAAGAGATTTGTTCCAGAGAGTACCATGAAAATTCATTTACACCAAGCAACAGAGACCAACTTTATTTTCTAGTCAGGTATTCTTTAAAGGGAGGTTGTGTGTGGGGTTTACAGACCCCACACAAAGGCTAAGGGAGTGAAGGAGAGGTACAGGGCCCATCGGGCCCCGCCTCTCAGCAGCTTCAGAACATGCTCCAAAAGGAGGGCCTGCTTAAAAGGGGACTCTGACAGTCAAGCAGGAGAAGAGTGAAGGAGAGGCGGTCTGCATGGAGGGAGCCAGTTTGCAGCTTCTGGGACAGAGCAAACCACAGGAGAAGGGTTTCGACTGTGGGTAAGACCTAACTGGGAGGCTGGGGGCTTGACCCTTTTCCCTCCCCTGCTCCCTGACAAGGGAGAATATCTGGACACTGAGAAGTGAGCTACCCGTTTGCTATCTGAACTGCTGAGACTTATGGGGAAACTCTCTGCTGGGAGGGGGCAGAGTGCTGCAATCATCCTCCAAAATAAAGAGAGAGAACGGGGATGTAGGAAGTGGCTCAGAGGAAACTGGTCTGGGTTTTATCAGCAAGAGACGCTCCTCTCCCCTTTCCCTTGGGTTGGGATCTGGTGGAGAGGGAGGACCCAGGTCTCTCTACCTTCTCCCCACCAGGGAATGACAGACCCTAACTCAGCCACCATGCCCATGGACCATCCAAGCAAGGCCATCTCAGGACTTTGGGGACTGCTGAGTCATGGCATGCCCACTAGGCCTGCTAGCCCCAAGTCAGCCCACTACAAAGATCCTATTTGGAATTTCAGTTCAATCCTTTGAAACTCGAGATCCAAAGTACTGTAGGTTTCACCGTGTAAATCTCATCATGACTTTATTTCAAAATAGTGTTGGAAATTTAACATCCAGGTGAGACTTGGATATCAAATTTATAAATCTGCCAAAATCTCTTGTTTACAAACTAGTCTCTTCACACATTCTGACTGGAATATTATAATGTCTGTCATCTTCAGTTATAAGAGTCACCACAGGCCAGTCCTCCTCTGGGTCATTGGGATAAAGTGTGATGAATTCATCAGTGCTGTATTTATACAATCGATAAACTCTGATGGTGTACTGCAGAGCATATGCAAGAAGAAACATTTCCACCTAGGTTGAAAGAAAAAAAATCAATTAGAATGTAATGCATAATACTAATGTGTATTTTTCCAGGCACGTTATTCTGTACAAGAGGACCCTTAAAATGGAGAATGAAGCTCAGATACTGAGATTCCCTTGCATGAGGAAATTCGCTGAAATCCCATCCTCAGGGTGCAAATACACAACCATTTCACACTGTGTACTCATTACACAGTATAGCCCAAATTTTTAATCTCAAGTGCTTAAGGCAGTGAAGTAGTTTGTTCAAATGTTTGAAAATCAAGACACTTCATTTCAAAATGAAAGCTATGTGCTCAAGGCTTTTGAAAGAAATAATGCCACTTATTTCAGTGCTTAAGGTACTTAGCTTTAAGCATTCCTGATAGAAAATTGTGGACCTATACCTGTATCATTTCCTGAACAGAGGCTACCAACCACTGAATGCTCCTTTACTCCACTGAGACAGACAGGAGTCAGTCCAAGTGCACTAGATGTTCAGAATTCAGTCTAAGACACGTAACTACAATGGGGTCAGATAGATTTGACTCCCCTTGGACAAAGCCTGAAGACTTACATTTAAAAAACAAACTGTTCAAAGCACTTTGATATACATTTGCTTTAGTATAACTAAAGCAGCACTTAATACCTGCTATAATTTTTTAAACTTACACGTAAGAACTGTAAGACAGTGAGGGGGAACCTCTGCTTGATGCTGCTCGTGCTGTAGAAGTTGGATTATTTCAGGACTTTAGTTTCTAGTGCTACACATGTTAAAAGCAGTAACACTCTCTTTATAAAAGAAACAGAATTTTAAAAAATGAGAATGCATATGCACTCAGAATCCATGTCCCTACTCGTCTTTAGATAGTTTAATGTCCCTCAAAGGAGGGAAACGAGGACACGACTGCAGAAATAGCTGGAATAGAGTTGAATTGTGCCTTTAAGGCACAGCGGTAAAAGCTAAGGCATGGTACTTCCCCAGGAAGAACATGAGCGTTGCACCACCACCACACTTGAAGGTACGGCGGGCATCCACTCACATCTGCACCCAGCCAATTCTTCCAGTTGAAGCAAGGCTGATGGTAATGTGTGTATGCATGCAGGTTAGGACCATTGCCCCCGCCCCATTTCGTAGAGACTAGCACTGTCAGCAGCATTAGCCTCTGTAGTCCTTGTGCTCAGCAAGTACAAGAACCTTATTAGGCCTGTTGCCTGCATGGATGTGAGGTAGCAAGGAAGGGTTTCCCCCAGTCCTTCCCACCTGTCTTGTGAACTCATACAGGGCCAGGCATAACCTGTTCTAGTCATAACTTATCAGAACAGTCTCATTGATCTCAATAGGATGAGTCATTGAGTAAAGTTCAACTCCATGTGAGTAAGGGTGACGAAGCTGGACCCCAAGAAAAGCCAACAAGTTAAAGGCAGGTGATAACCGACTTTACTTGAAAAAGGTAGAACTAAGCACCTAGTCAATGAGAGTTTAGTACAAAAACTTAAATGGGAACAGGATCCGGCCCTTAGCTATTCTTGATTAACAAATGCACAGTTGAGCACTGCACTTAGGATTTTTATCCTGCAACTACACTTCTGAGGGTAGTTACACTGATTTAAGGAATCTGGTCTTTTGAGATCAGGCTCCCTGATGGTTTTTTAAATATTTGTACTACCTTTCACACCAATATCTTCATTAACCAGTTTGTGCTCTATACATTAAGTCATGGTTCACTTAGGTAGCTGCAATTCCTCAAGGATGAATTATGCCGTTTTTCAGGTAATCAAGACCAGTAAAAATGTTTATCAGTCAGACAATGGATTTATTATGCAGTTCTTGTTTCATATATGTTTGCCTTATGTAATTAATTCAGTACTGCTAGCTTTTCATATATTACGATTATATTTTATGTATTTTATATATACACTCACACACCCCTTTATTTTGACATTTAAATAACATTTTAAATAATTAAGAGTAGTGGCCTTTTCTGAATAATCGTTCAAGACATTAATCTAATTCTTCATTTACTTTACTAAAAAACCTATATGTAAAAAAAATGAGCAAAATTTCTTCTCCAGGAGTTATATGCTCCAGAAAACAGGGGTTTACAATTACAAGCACAGACCCTTAACTAGACCACCATTAACGAGTATGGCTATTATTCCATTTACTGAGCAGCTACCCTTTTACAAGCATCAAACCACATCAAACTTAAAGCTGCTACAGCTCTGCTGATTTCCCAAAGCATTTCAGAAAGTGTTTTCGTGCTGATTAGTTCTGCTTCTACCACAACATGAAAGTCCTAGACACTAGAAAACTGCCCGTATACTAGAATGCATAAATAGCTCTCCTTACTTGCTCAAGGCCTCCAGTGTGACCTATTTGATTCAAGTGATTATTCATTAGCTGACTAGGGTTGCTGGATGTATCCCGGGCAAACAGTAGCCATGAGAACACTGGTACTTTCTTTCCTTTTTTATCATCGTCATATAATTCGATAGCTGTGTTCAGCATCAAAAATTTCACAGCTTCATAGAGACTGTACTCCTCCTCTTCATTTGTAAACAATTCGTCACAAGCTGTTTGTCTCTCTGTGGGACTTTTCATTTCACTCATACTCTCCCACTATAAAAGAAAACAGGATCATCAAGGTAAGTGACAGCATATCATTCATAATTGCAAAAGGAAAGAAGGACTTTTTCAAGTGTAGATTGCCACATTTTCAGCACAGCTACTTTGAATTAAATGTATAAAGGGCTCTCATACACTTTTTTTTTTTTACTTAAAAAAAATAAAATCCATTTATTTTAAATCCTCCCATAGCTGTAGCTGCTGCCTTTTTCCTGTAGCAACAAGTATCTGATGAGGCCGAGATCAACAGAAAGAAAAGGAAAGGGGAAAAAGTAATGGGGTGGAGAGACAGATTCTGACAGAAGAGAGGCAGTAACCTTTTCATTGGCTGTAACAGTACCTATAATTTTCATATTCTCCCTGCATCTCAAATACCTACAGTGCTTTAGCTATTTAGCTCCTACTGCATATAACCAAACATTAGAATTTGACGTAGTAAATCTGTGCCTATTTAAAATGTTTAAAATAAAATTGTAAACATATGCACACAAAAGACATGAATAATGGAACCAATAAAACAAACATTCTACTAAGCCAGGGGTTCTCAAATTGTGGGTCGGGACCCTAAAGTGGGTTGCTACCCCATTTTAATGGGGTCGCCAGGGCTGGCTTAGATTTGCTGGGGCTTGGTGACGAAGATGAAGCCTGAGCCCTGCCGTCTGGTGACAAAGGTGAAGCCCAAGGGCTTCAGCCCTGGGCAGTAGGACTCAGGTTACATGCCCCTTGCCTGGAGTGGAAGCCCCTGGGCTTCGGTCCCCCAACCCAGGACAGTGGCACTTGGGCTTTGGGCCCCCCAACCCGGGGCAGCAAACTCAGGCTTCAGTCCCCACTCCTAGGGTCATGTAGTAATTTTTGTTGTCAGAAGGGTGTCACGGTGCAATGAAGTTTGGCTACCGTTGATTCCATGCTGTAATAAGAAAACAAATCAAATGCTAATCTATAAAGAGTACAACATTTGGGAAATGTTAGATAACAAATGATAAATGCTGTAACAGCTATATGTACATACATAAACATACACAAACGATAAGGGGAGTAAAGGATCATTTTGCTGTGTAAAGATTCAGTCATTCTATCACTGCTTGCAGCCATCCACCACCCCACTAAGAGCATTTGTCCAATAGGGAACACACCTCTGCTCTCACTAAGGATGTATGGTAAACATGAACCAAAATAGTGAGAGTGAACCTAGAACTATGTATTTCTAGTAATAAAATTTTATGTTGACAACAGACTAGTCTATGGATCAGCTAATTCAAGAAGGGAAAAGAAAGTTCCCACAAATTAGGAAACATAAGAAGATTCATTAAAATGTCACACTGTAGTGGTGAAGTATAGTTCCTCACACCCTTCTGGTATCTTATATTTATATAGCACCTTTCATCCCTAAGGCTTCTAAAAACACTTTACATGGCACTACATAAATGCAGGAAATCCCTTCACCCCTGGGACTGGGAACAGCAGCTAGGTGGCATGCCAGTAGATCGCCCAACAGCAATAGTGAGGGGGTAGATGGAGGTCTGTCCTAGCACTCTGGTCCAATATTTTCCAACTCCTTAGAAACAAGGGATTTTTCATGCCCATGAAGACTAGAAATGTCCTCCGTTTGTAAGGTCTCATCCAGAAAGCACACAGCTCTTCCCCAGATGAGCACTCTTCCTTGGAACGCAATTATCTACCTAAGTAGGGTGAAAGGCTGAATCACCCTCACAGGAGTGTTACACTACCAAGTAGTGCCATATAATATGAATTGTGGCACTAGGTCAGTGCAACACTTACTGTGTTGCAGTCATCCAACCCACAGTCTCAAGCTGCTTCCTTCATTATGTGTGTGTTATGTTAATCATAACATGAAGGTTTTATCAGTTCCATAACTGTATGGCAGGAATATCCTGGCAAAACTGCTCCGGGAATAGGTTAAAGGCTTCCCACTTTTCTTGTGCCTTTAGGCAAAGAAATACTATCCCTTAACATGGAAGTGGTGAAATCTAAGATTTAAATATTAACTTAATACTAAAGAATTCTAAATTCCATTTTCTATTCTTAGAAGTTTTCTGTGGCCTTTAATTAGTGTCATAAATTCTAGATATGTTAAGTAATTAGTTACCCTTCCTAGAATAATAATTTTATTCTGTTAGGATTTAGGTTGAATTGGTGGAGAGCTAAACATACTTATTTGTAACTCACTAAGGAAAGTGAACATATAATTTATCCAACCTTCTTCCTTAGAAGTATTAAGTAGTCTTTAATTTCGTCACTTAGTTCTCCCATCTTCCTGCCCAGTTTCTGTCTTAGCTGCCACTGTTTGATCCAATCGTATCTGCTCAGCAGCTTTTCTGGAAGCTACAAAGTTGAGAAAGAAAAACGAGCAACTTATTAAGTCAAATCTTGGAAGTAAAATTGTCAAATTGTGGTATTTTCCTGAAGATATTGCTACATATTGCTGCTTACAATGGTACCCTCTTATATTCTTCAAAAAAGCGGTCGTGTACAAAAAGTATACGCCACCATTTTTTGCCCCTTTTTTAAAAAAGAACGAGCTTGTTGCATCTCTTGTTGGACAATAGATGGAATTAAATCAGCAGCTGGGAGATTAGCCCGTTATCAGGCCACGAGCCAGCCACAGATCCTTTCCAATGGCACAAATTTAATTAAAGCTCAGGTGAATGGTAACAGTCACCAACTGCTGGTGGTTTGAGGGACTGTGTGAAATTAATATTGGTTCAGTTCCACATTAAAAATATATATATACACACACACACCCCCCCCCAGACCAGCCAAGGACTGAATGGCGGATGAGGACTCTGCTAGTGGCGTAACACCCACCACTAAAAACAGACCACTTAGGCCACCTAAATAAAGCTAAGGTAAGGCCAAGGGTTCCCCCCCATATTATGAATACTTTGTAGTCTTCAATATTCTTGAAGGAAGGCAAAAAGTTTTAGAAAATTGCAATACTGTAATTAACTCTTGCCTTCTATTTACCCTTTTATTTTGGCCTACATGCCCAACCTGCACTTAAGGGGTTTCTTAAAACCTTATAATCAGCTTATAATCAGCACAGCTTATGCTCACGCTGAAGGACAGTCAAAGATCTGCACCAATCGTGAACTGTCAAATACTAATGAGCTGAAATAATATAGTATTCAAAATTTGGTCCTAAATCAGTTTTAAAGTGGCTTGAGAAAATAGTCTGAAGAAATACATATTCAACCCAAAGTGTCTAGTGTAACTGAACTCTAGAAGCAGTTAACATATGATCAAAGAAAGGCAGACTTGGTTTAAGATTTTCCTTGAAAGAAAAGAAAGGGATAACTTAGGAGATGCTAGCATCCACATCTGCATAGATCCTGATTTCTTAAAAATGTAAATTTTACCGTAACAGCATAGAAGGATGATCTACTCACCTTGTAGTTACTTGAGTTCTTCAATATGTGCATGGACACCAGGGAGCTCCCATAGGGTCAAAAGAAGAACCCAAGGGGCTGTGCAGATCCAGAGGGACAGCTGGTGCACAGACAATCCAGGAAGTTTTTGGAGAGTGTTGGGGACAACTTCCTGGTGCTAGTGCTGGAGGAACCAAGTAGGGGCCGTGCTCCTCTTGTTCTGCTGCTCACAAACAAGGAAGAATTGCTAGGGGAAGTAGAAGTGGCTGGCAACCTGGGTAGCAGTGACCATGAGATGGTTTGAGTTCAAGATCCTGACAAAAGGAAGGAAGGAGAGCACCACAATACAGACCCTGGACTTCAGAAAATCAGACTGACTCCCTCAGGGAACTCATGGGCAGGATCCCCCGAGAGGCTAACATGAGCAGAAAAGGAGTCCAGGAGAGCTGGCTGTATTTTAAAGAAGCCTTGTTGAAGGCGCAGGAACAAACCATCCAGATGTGCAGAAATAGCAGCAAATATGGCAGGCGACCACCTTGGCTTAACAGAGAAATCTTTGGTGAGCTTAAACAAAAAGGAAGCTTACAAGAAGTGGAAACTTGGACAGATGACTAGGGAGGAGTATAAGAATATTGCTAGAGCATGCAGGGGTGTAATCAGGAAGGCCAAGGCACGACTGGAGTTGCAGCTAGTAAGGGATGTGAAGGGTAACAAGAAGGGTTTCTACAGGTATGTTAGCAACAGAAGGTGGTCAGGGAAAGTGTGAGACCCTCACTGAATGGGGGAGGCAACCTAGTGACAGATGTGGAAAAAGCTGAAGTAATCAATGCTTTTTTTGCCTCTGTCTTCACAGAGGAGGTCAGCTCCCAGACTGTTGCACTGGGCAGCCCAGTATGGCAAGGCGGTGAGCAGCCCTCAGTGGTGAAAGAACAGGTTAAGGACTATTTAGAGAAATTGGACATGCACAATTCCATGGGGCCGGATGCAATGCATCCGAAAGTGCAGATGGAGTTGGTTGATGTGATTGCAAACCATTGGCCATTATCTCTGAAAGTTCTTGGCAATCAGGGGAGGTCAGGGACAACTGGAAAAATACAAATAGTGCCCATCTTTAAAAAAAAGGGAAGAAGGAGAATACAGAGAACAGACCGGTCAGTCTTAACTCAGTTCCTGGAAAAATCATGGAGCAGGTCCTCAAGGAATCCATTTTGAAGCACTTGGAGGAGAGGAAGGAGATCAGGAACAGTCAACATGGATTCACCAAGGGCAAGTCATGCCTGACCAACCCGATTGCCTTCTATGATGAGATAACTGGCTCTGTGGATATAGGAAAAGCGGTGGACTCCTATTCTGATCATTTGCATGCCACATTTCAGATTTAAACAGACATGATAAATCGTATCTAAAGCTTTGCTAAAGTCAAGGTCTCCCACAGTATTCTTGCCAGCAAGTTAAAGTATGGATTGGATGAATGGACCTGTTCAACAGATCAACGGCTCAATGTCTAGTTGGCAGCCGGTATCAAGCGGAGTGCCCCAGGGGTCTGTCCTGGAGCTGGTTTTATTCAACATCTTTATTAATGATCTGGATGATGGGATGGATTGCACCCTCGGCAAGTTCGTGGAAGACACTAAGCTGGAGGATAGGGATAGGGTCCAGAGCAGGGGTGGGCAAACTACGGCCCAGATCCAGCCTGCAAGCTGTTTTAAGCTGGCCCACGAGCTCCAGCACCACGTGGCTCCCGAAAGCTGTGGCATGGTCCCACTCTGGGATGCAGGGTCAGAAGCTGCAGTATGTGGCTCCCGGAAGCAGCTGCATGGCCCCGGGGTGCAGGGTCAGGAGCTGCTCCATGCGTAGGATCCGGAGAAGGGACATGCCCCTGCTTCCGGGAGCTGCTTGATGTAAGTGCCATTTGAAGCCTGCCCCTGAGTTTCTCCCCACGCCCCAACCCCTTGCCCTGTTTCCCCTCCCACTCTCCAAACCCCTCGATCCCAGCACGGAGCACCCTCCTATACCCCAAACTCCTCATCCCCAGGCCCGCACCAACTAGAGCCCTCACCCCAACCCCAATTTTGTGAGCATTCATGGCCTGCCATACAATTTCTATTCCCCGATGTGGCCCTCAGGCCACAAAGTTTGCCTGCCCCAGTCCAGAGTGACCTAGACAAACTGGAGGATTGGGCTAAAAGAACTCTGATGAGGTTCAACAAGGACAAGTGCAGAGTCCTGCAGAAAAGGACCTGGGGATTACAGTGGACGAGAAGCTGGACAGGAGTCAACAGTGTGCCCTTGCTGCCAAGAAGGCTAATGGCACATTGAGCTGCATTAGTAGGAGCATTGCCAGCAGCTCAAGGGAAGTGACTATTCCCCGCTATTCGGTTCTGGTGAGGCCACATCTGGAGTATTGCGTCCCCGTTCTCCCCCCGCACACACACACACACACACACACACACACACTACAGAAGGGATGTGGACAAATTTGAGAGAGTCCAGCAGAGGGCAATGAAAATGATGGCACACATGACTTATGAGGAGAGGCTTAGGGAACTGGGCTTATTTAGTCTGCAGAAGAGAAGAGTGAGGGGGAATTTGATAGCAGCCTTCAACTACCTGAAGCGGGGTTCCAAAGAGGATGGAGCTAATTGTTCTCAGTGGTGGCTGATGACAGAACAAGGAGTAATGGTCTCAAGTTGCAGTGCGAGAGGTCTAGGTTGGATATTAGGAAAAAAACTTTCACAAGGAGGATGGTGAAGCACGGGAATGGGTTACTTCGGGAGGTGGTGGAATCTCCATCCTTAGAGGTTTTTAAGGCCCAGCTTGACAAAGCCCTGGCTGGGATGATTTAGTTGGAGTTGGTCCTGCTTTGAGCAGGACGTTGGACTAGATGATCTCCTGAGATCTCTTCCAGTCCTAATCTTCTATGGATTCTAGAAGATCCTGTCAAAATGCCGGTTTCAAGGATAGCAGTGGCTGGGAAGGGAAAAACGACTGACCCTGTCTACCCTTTGTGTGTCCTCTGATGCTTGCATGGCAGTTTGTACGGTCACTGATGATAAAAGGCAGGGCTAGTCATCTGAACTGCAGCTTATTGGTTTCCTCTTGACTCCAGATGCATAAATACCAAGCAATCGCAGTGGACTCAGGATTCTTTCAACAGTTAGAGAGTGTTATCCATCGTAGCATTGAAGAAAATGATGGTCTCAAATAGAGGGTCCTCCACTGTCAGTTCAGACTCAAGAATTTCGAAAGAGAGCCACGGTAAGTTTCATTATTACAGCAGTCACCAGGGATCTCACTGCCACATCCACTACATCTTGGGCAGTCTGACGTGACAATCTCATTACTAGATTTCCTTTGTCAAACAGGATCCAGATCCAGGGCCCGAAACTGGTCTTTAGTGTCCTAAGGCACCTTATCAGTGAACCCAGACAGCAGGTCATAGATTGCAAAAATCATACTTTACCATCAGAGCTTGTCAATTTGAGACTCAGAATTTCAGAGGCCAAGAAATATACCTTTATCCCAAACAGACCAGGCTTCTCTCTCACATGGGCAGTGGGTTACCCCTAGAAACTATTTTTAAGAAGTCCCTTGTATTGTACTGTTGCTGCAGATGTATATCGGTAGCAGTATTGCTGTCAGAAGTTACAAAACAGCTTTTCAGCAGAAGTACACAGACAGTTATCACATTTGGGAAGTTTTAAAACTGGATTTAAGCAAAGGGATTAAAGCTTTGTCGTCTCAAAAGTAGTAGAGAATTAGGGCACTGAGCCTTTCCATACCAAAACAGTTCTGCGATTAAAATATACGAACTATGACTGTACAATAAAGGAAACAAAATATCCATTTACTACTTACAAGTGCATTTGGCATTACAATAAAAACTCAAGGTAAAGTATAAGTAACATTCAGAACATGTAAGAGTTCCTCAATTGCCCTTTTTAAGGGTACTTTCAACTTGTCTTATTAATGAAGTACCTGAAGCAATCAGAATGTTTCACGATAGCATTGTAATAAGAGCACTGTTCAACTGCCAAATACTTTGGCTTGGCTTGATTTAGAGCATATGATAATTTTGACCAAACTCCGTAGACAATGAAAAACATATCTGTCATGGGTTCTGAACCTTGTGTATTAGACAGAATCTGCACAGCTACTAATAGCAAACCCTTCTTTTTTGAAAAGCGAAATTTACTGCTGGTGAAGCAACAGAATGCAAGTACCAAAAGCTGAAACAGCCTAGTTATCCAGAAAAGTAGTACAGGAACGTTTTTGACATAAGCTTCATCATACTACCAATGCACCTCCAACTTGATGCAGGGAAGAGAACAGAGCTATAGGTGTATGAAGGAGTTACTGAACTCAATATCTTTCCCTTAATACCAAAAGATTAAATTTATTGTTCCTCTTAGAAACCTTAATCTCAAGGTATTTATTCACAAACTGTTGAAGTTGCACTGAAGACTAATTCAATAGAAATCTCAAATATTTAATTGAAATTAAGGCATATTAATTCTTTTGAATATTGTCAAACACAATAAATTCCATATAGTGACTTTTATGTTATATAAAATAAAGGAACCAAGAATAGTAGTTGAGGATGGATGGCCCTGTGGTCAAATAACTGGGCTGTGACTAAGGAGACTTGGGTTCAGTGCCCAGCTCTAAGATCCCTTTATATCTCTCTCTGCTTCAATTTCCCACCCCCATCTTTAAAACTGGATTAATAGTTGTGACAGATATTGCAACTCCATGCAGTATCTGCAGGGACCACTGTATTAAATTGATGAATGGTTTATATGTGAATATGCTACTCTATGGGAGAGGGTTACCACAGCTCCTCTAGGAACTAAAAACAGTGTGCATGTGCGGTGGAAGTGTGATTAAGGCACATCACTGAGACTACAACTCTAGAGATGTACGACTCCCTGGGGAGACTGGTTCAAACTGAGTTTTCCAGAGCCTCAAACAAAGTGACTTTGGTATAAAAAGCTGAGTTTTGAACTGACAGAGTGCCTTCCTTACGATCCAGCAAATGAATCTGAGCTTTTGTCCAAGGGGTCTGCTATCCTGATGAAGGGTTGGAAGGACGTTGTCCTACTAGGCCCATAAGACAGAGGGGCTATTTCTGGTATGTTTATTGATAAGCATGTAGGAACTTTTGTAGGTATTCTGTGACCCAAGAATAAATCTGCCTGCTGAGAAAGAGCTGTGTGGTAACTTGTAAATGCTGGCAGGTCACTGTTCATAGCCCTTGGAGAGAAAGAAAAGCCATGTTGCTGGCCTAGAGGAAGGCTGGCTTGCTGGGGATATCACACATACAGCAGGCAGCTCTGTAGCCTTAAAAAAAACACTATCAGAAGGAAGTAGGACAAGGGTCCCTACCCAGAGACATGTGATGGCTGGAGACCTGAGCCCTGCCTGATCACGCCTGGAATCAATGACAGAAAAGGAATAGAGGTGCAGTTATCTCTGAATAGTACACCTTGATTTCACCAGAATGTTGTGATGATAGCTTCATCAGTGTTTTGCGTTGCTCATGCAATACAGTAATGAGGCCACAACATTGCGCAACAGAGAAAAAGTGTTAGTTCTTACTTATCAGGAGATATAAGTTTGAAGCATACCAACGTTAAGTCCTCATTCTGAAGCCAGTCAGGAAGTTCAGAAGTTTGGCTCAGTGCCTGGAACAACGTTGCTCTGAGAGCACAATAGTTATCACCTCGCACTCTCCTTATAGAGGTAAACTTCTGAGAAACTGCTTCATATCCCTGTATAAGAATACAAAATAAACTGCAATAACCCTATGCATAAAATACATCAAACCCTCATTAGTCCTGACATAATTGCTCAAATTACATGCTCAAATTACAGATCTAGTTAACAGTCAACAGCATTTGGCCCAATATTCCACACAGAAAGCTCAAATGCCTTTATTTGATAAATCTAATAGGAATAGAAGCTATAAAAAAAAAATGCAACGACCCACAGTAGCTGAAGTGAGAAACCAAACCAATCATTAAAAGGAGGAGTTTATTAGAAGGTTCAGGGAATTGCCAAAGTGACTTAAGGAGCACAATTCACAGACTTTCAAGGAGATCTGTGCTCCTGAGTCTCTCAGGCACTTTTGAAAATTCTGCCTATTGTACGTTTTGGACCAAAGGACATTACTAAAGATGCTGGCTGGACCATGTGAAATATCAGCATCAGAACTGGCCCGTTAATTAAAACGTGTAGAATGTTCCTGAATGAGCCGCTTACAACCTGCAGGTGTTCTCCTCACTGCAGAGTTGGGGCTCTCTGGCAGGTAAGTGTGGAGATACGTGCATGGACACGGCTTGAGGCACATTTCTATGTAAATATAGAGGACTCCAGTTTTATAACAGCATTACATTAACAAAATTGTTAATTTTACATGTTGAAAAATTAGATTCTTCAACAATCATACAAAAATTGAGAGCTAATGAACGATAGCAAGCAAATAAAAGATCTTCATTTTCCCCCTCATTTTTTTTTAATCATACTCTTTGTTCAGCTAGCCTCACTCCACCCAAAACCCCCTTTGTTAGCTGCCTCCGCCGCCTCCTCCTCCCCCCCATCCACCAAAGTATAAACTTTTATTGGGGAGGGGTGGATGGGAGGACTGCAAAAGAGAGACTGTATATCTAGTAATGTTCTTGCCAAGACAAAACACACTACATAAGCCAAAAATATGATGCAGGAAGGTTGTCCCACTGGCACAAGACACCCTGCATAACAGTGCTGAGAACTATGGCAATGGGTGCTTTAGAACTATACGCACACTGATTGAAAAGAAAAAACCTTGAATGGCCCTAAGCAGACTTTTTATTTGTTGAAATTGGCAGATACATACAAAAATCATACAATCCTCTGGTAAATGCAGCAGACAGTGTTTTGACACCCAGTTGCACAAGTATGACAAAAAACAGCCTTGCTTTAGTTCAGCTGTTACTAAGCAAAATTGCCATAGAGGTGTGTCTTGTTTACACCGTACCTCACCACACACTTGTTTATTTAATGCCTGCTTCTATTATTGTATATTTATTTAATACTGCGTGGATTTCTGCTCCAGTACCAGAGTTTGTTTTAGGATATGCTTAAGAGAGATCATTTTAATGATAAAAAACATGTTCTTAGAGTTTTTTCGATGAGTACTGCCAGTCACTCTGTTGCAGTGCACGCTACCAATGCACTCACCAGCAGAACAAGGGAAGTTACCCTGAGGCATGATACTTTACAATCAATTCTGCCCTCATTTTCTGTTTTCTTGGTCAGGCCTGAACTGAAGCCCAGCAACACTACACACTTCATTCAAAGGGTCAAATTCTGCTCTCATATCTTGCAGCAAGTTGCAAGAATAGAATCTGGCCTAATGACACTTAAAGCCCACTGCAAAGTAATAAGTACTCATGGTCAATAAAAAGGCTTTTAAAAGTTATTTTAAAAACAGCAAAAACTGCTTAGGACTCCAAACAAACAGAACATTTAGATTTAAGATTTTAAAAATAAATCAAATTTAAAACAAAAGCGCTCTGTTCTTTAAGTTCTTATTCTATTCTCAACTCCACCGACTGAGCATCTTTCAGCAGTTCATTAAGCAACAAGACCAATATTTGTCACGTGTGGTTCATTCTCTTTTATTCTCCCTCCAGCAAAGAAGTGTGTGCATTTGAAGTGTTCTGGTAAGTTTCTCCCCATCTAAAAGACATACATTACTTGTTCATATTGAGAAAGCAAGGCCAAAGAACTAAGACTAAGCTGAAGATCAGTTCCTCCTTTGCTTATGTAAGAGGACCGTAAGTCTAGATTCTGTATTTTCTGTACTACAGTCAATGGCATTTACAGCTAAAGCAAAGTTTTGCCTTTATTTCTCTCATCAGCTCTCAGAGAGGAGATTTATCTTTGAACTTAAGTAAAAAGTCTCTCTCATTTAAAGGGAAAAAATTGTATTTTATAAATCTCCTTGTGTATTCTGTTAATGATTTTGCAAACTATTTAGCAATCAAAACAGATATTCCAAGAACTAGTTAGTTAAAAAAAAAATCAGAAAAAATTATGATTTTTAAATTTTCCCATTCTAGATCTACCTGAAAATAAATAAATAAATAAAAACCCAGCAGTTTTTCAAGAGAATTAAAGGCTCAGGTTAAAGTCTCAAACTTTTCTTTTTCGAAGTTATCATTTCTGGTCATCCACCCAGCCACAGTTGCTTTCAAACTGCAAAGAAAGTGTTGGCAGCCATTTGTTATAGCAGATAGAGGGTTTAAAATTGGTGGGAAGGAGTCATCTCAATGACCTGGTACCACTAACATCTTCATGACAGAGGGTATCAAAGTGCCTTTGTAGAAATAAAACCTTAATAAACGAAGCCTCTCAAAACTCTGTCACCACCCTCACCAGGTAAAGAAATTTAATAATTAAACTATTGTGAACAGCACATAGTTCATACTTGTAAGCCAAATCAACATAAAAGAATCATGCACTGAGTAAGTGTTTCCACAATATGGGCCTATGTTAGCAAAAAGTTACAAAAAACCTTCGGGGGCGGGGTCATACCTTTTTCATACGTTTTGCCACCGCTGTATTGCCTCTCCATTCTTTCTGGCAGTACTCTATGATATCCATTTCAGGTGCAACACTGAGTTTATTTTCTGCCAAGATTGATCACACATAATATACATTAAATTAAGGAGAAGTAAAAAACAGAGCTACACAATGAAGTGGTTGTACTTTATTCATCAATACAAACAAAAATAAAACCAGTGCTAATCAAAGAAATTGGTGTAGCACAGCTCATAGCTAATGATAAAAAAATAGTATCCTCTGTTAGTATCAGAAAAAAAAATGCTCAGGAAAGCTGAGAGAAAGCAAAAATTATGGTGTGATCCAGCAAGGAAGAGACCCCAGCAACTCCCCCTTCTCCTCCCCGCCCCTAGGAAGGGGAAGGGGAAAAAAAAAAAAAAAGCGTGAGAAGAAAAGGGGAGACCAGTAAACTCTCTCCATCCCACAGCAGCCAGACAGAATGAAAGGAGAGCTTCCCTCCCTCCCCTCAAAAAGTAAAGAGACAGAGGTGCAAGAACCCCACCCACATTTATCAAACACTTACTAGCCAAGTATGGTAGGAGAAGTTTATTTCTCCAGGGAGGGCTGAGAAACACAGCCGTTCCTGGAAATCCCACAAACTTCCATTCCAAGTAGTTGGTAGTGGTGTGCTAGCAGTGAAGAACACAGGCCACAGCTCCCAGCTGGGGGAACTTTCATATTGCCTATTAGCTAGTAGCGTTTGATAAATTTTTCAAGCCCTGTTACACATGTACAAGCACAACACACAATAGTCATCCATCATCAACTCTTTCAATTGGGTGTGAGGAAATTTTGAGAGTGAAAGAGAAAAATTACAGGTCCGATCGTAAAAGTCCGATCGTAGCCAAAGTGATTTTCTATTACATAGTTTTCACTGGATGAAAATGTGCCTTGTGTTCAACTGTGAGCAGTAACCGCCATCACATTTACACACAGATACAGTTGAGCACAAGCTCTTTGCGGATGAAGGCAACAAAGCTAGAAGTGTCATTATAACAATAAGCTATTCTACTGTATGTGTGTAATGCCATATACTAAAGTTCAAATGTACCTGAGGAGCCTGTCTCACAAACAGGTAATACTTTTTCTCTCTCTATTTCTTCTGCATCACGGTACATGTCCTCCTCACTGAAATAACATTGATACACACTTCATGTAACACCACAGATCTTGTTGGCATTGACATTTACTCCATTTACCACTGGATGTAGTACTTTAAATCATTCTCAAAAATATTACTAGAAAATTCAACGTTTTAAGATTATCTACATTTATTATGCATTTTTAAAGGAAATAAATTCTTAATTATGTGGTGAATGCTTCTGCTTTCCCCCCGCCCCCAAAAAGAGAGAGATAGATCATTCTCAGTTCCAGGACATCCATGCCAGTAATAGATTACTGCCTCCTGCCCTAACATGTGCTCTGCTGGTGATGTGAACCCCACTGGAGACAGCACAGAATGGTAAAATAAGTCCCCTTTTTATTTTGTAATTATTTTTACAATATTGGCCAACTCTAGCTATGTTTAAAAGGCCTTACTGTTATTTATCGTGTGATACACAAGTACTGTAAAAGATATATAAATTAAAAATACAATACTTACCGTAACCCTATGCATAGGCTCTAACTGGGATTGAATGGCAGTAAAAAGCATGCTAAGGTGTCATACTGAGTAGGAGCCAGTAATCCATGATTGATTTGGATGTCATGAACTTGAAAGACAAAAGCATGTCTTAAATACTGATGTATTGCATATTCCTCTAGCCCTGATTCTGCCAGGCATTCAGCATATAATTACATAATAATCTGACCGTAACACAATCTCAGCCTTACAAAATTTCATGAATATTTACCATCAAGCATGTTATCGACTCATTTGCTCTTTACTAGAACGGAAAAAAATACTTTTACTCACACTTCAAAATCTTAGCACTCCCTCCCTCCCCCCCCGCTTTCCAGGAGGAAGAAAAAAATTTTACAAAACTGCTATGTATTAGTCTCTACTAGCAATTATTCTAGTCTATGCTTCTACGTACTATTAATTAGCATCCAGTACAGTGCCCACAATATGCTTGGTGTTGTTCAAACAGAAACAAAAGTAGTGTCCTGCCCCAAAGAGCTTACACCCTGAAGACAAGACAGACAGCTGAAGGGTAGAGGGAAAAGATAAACAAATGGATTGATGTGGTCAGGTGGTAACTGGATATGTTCTGTTAAAGTTTTAAGAATATGGATGTGTTATTTACAGCCTTAATAACATGGTTATTTATAGCTCTTGATTTCTTTTATTCAAGTCTATGCCCACTTATCTTACAAAAAACTAACTACAATTTCTGAAATTATTTGCAGAAATACCTTCATGGCTTAACTCATTAGTCCTCTCCACACCAGTCTGAACATGCTAACCACAACTGTGCTTAAAAGATCAGGGTTTTAGGACAGTTTCCATGATTATTGTGGGGAGGAATCTTTTTCATCTGAAAACAGTAAAGCTATAAACAGCCTGTTGCATAATTATAAGCTTTGTTTTCAGAAAAACACTGCTCTCCACTAGTCAGAAAAAAAAGTTAGACACAGCTGTGGCCAAACATAGTTGAGGCTAGCAAACTCATCTACAGAGCAGAAGACCTACAACAGTTTCAATTTAGACTTTACTAAGGCTTAAAACTGAATGACTGGAAGTCTGCATAGCTAAATATAATTTCATTTCCAAGTTGACACATCTGTGTTTATGAATTTTATCTGTATTACGTATAAAGAAGGACTCAACCAAGATTCTTCAAGGAGGCTCAAACAACCTTGGAAGACACCAAATGGTTAGCATCACAACATTATCTCAATATTAACTGCTTTTACATAGTCTTATTTAACTATTTATACTCAGAGCCATAAGTCTCCTTCCTGAAGATTCAAGCAATAGCATAAATAGATTATAAATAGACAGAATTGTTCCTCTGTGACAAATCTTGATAAGACTGAGTTGTCTTAAGGGGAAAAGCTGTTAATGACATAAAATAGATCCTCATTAAAGATTATATATTTGAGAGTACACTCTCCACCAGCTGAAATTTAGGAACCTGAAAAACAGATTTCTGTACATGCCAAGATATTATGAAACATTTCTAACAAATATCATAGACAGGCTCCTTTTTTCAGTATACTAGCTCAAAGGTGGTCAGACAGCCTTACTAATTCCACAAGAGTAATCCACAGTTAACAGGCACAATGGCTTTAAATAGTATTTCATCAAACATCTGTAACTAGACATATTAAAGTTTCACAGCACCTTTTGATCTTAGGTGATGACAGCAAAGCTCGAACACATTTTCTGTAAAGTTCTCTTTGGAAACACACTCTATTATAGGGAAGCCTAATATTGACCTATATATGTCGGTTACCAAACTCTTTCCATTATAAGAGAGATACTTGCAAGTTCCCACTCCCCCTCACCACAAGTCTGCCCCAAGGAGAAAACTGAGGCCAGATAAGTCCCATTTCTTCGACCTTGAAAATTCTGTTCATTTCTGTTCAGTGTGGCTGACATATAAACTTTGAGTCACCGTTTTCCTTTTGGAAGGAAGGTATGTTATCATTGAACATAATACATTTTTTTTTAAAACCTTTTTTGTTTAAAAAAAATCTAGTAAATTACATGTAAGAAAACTACACTAAAAGAAGGCTATTTAGGATGCAAAGTTGACCACTTGAAATTCTGACATTTCATAGACTGGCAGAACTGGAAGAGACCTTGAGAGGTCATTTAGTCCAGTCCCCTGCACTCATGGCAGGATTAATTATCTAGACCAGAGGTGGGCAAACTACAGCCTACGGACCACATCCAGCCCACGGGAATGTCCTGCCTGGCCCCTGAGCCCCCGGCCCCTCCCCCATTATTCCCCCTCCCATGCTGCTATGCCACCGTGGGGGCAGCGCAGCTGCGAGCTATTGCTGCTCTGAGTGGCATGGTAAGGGGGTGGCACGCAGACACAGCGGTGACAAGGTTAGGTAGCGGGTCCTGGGGGGCAGTCAGGGGACAGGGAGCGGTTGGATGGGGCGGAGGTTCTGGGGCAGTCAGGGAACAGGGGGTTGGATAGGGCATGGGAGTCCCGGGGGGCCTGTCAGGGGGGCGGGGGTGTGGATAGGTCAGGGCAGTCAGGGTACAGGGAGCAGAGGGGGTTGGATAGGGGGTGGAATCCCAGGGGAGGGGGCAGTCAGGAGACGGGAGGGGACAAAGCCTTCCCTACCCAGCCCTCCATACAGTTTCACACCCCGATGTGGCCCTTGGGCCAAAAAGTTTGCCCACCCCGATCTAGACCATTCTTGACAGGTGCTTGTCTAACCAGTTCTTAAAAATCTCCCATGATGGAGATTCCACAACCTCCCTAGACAATTTATTCCAGTGCTTAACCACACTGACAGTTAGGAAGTTTTTCCTAATGTCCAACCTAAACCTCCCTTGCTGCAATTTAAGCCCATTGCTTCTTGTCCTATCCTCAGAGATTAAAAAAACTATTTTTCTGCCTCTTCCTTTTAAGAACCTTTTACATACTTGAAAACTGTTATGTCCCCTCTCAGTCTTCTCTTTTCCAGACTAAACAAACCCAATTTTTTCAAATCTTTCCTCTTAGGTCATGTTTTCTAGACCTTTAGTCATTTCTGTTGCTCTTCTCTGGACTCTCTCCGATTTGTCAATAGCCTTCCTGAAATGTGGTGCCTAGAACTGGACACGATACTCCAGGTGAGGCCTAATCAGAGCAGAGTAGAGCAGAAGAATTATTTCTTACAACACTTCTTCTAATACATCCCAGAATGATGTTCACCTTTTTTGCAACAGCATTACACTGTTGACTCATTTAGCTTGTGGTCCACTATGACCCCCAGCTCCCTTTCCACAGTACTCCTTCCAAGGCAATCATTTCCCATTTTTTATGTGTGCAGCTGATTGCTCCTTCCTAAGTCGAGTACTTTGCATTTGTCCTTATTGAATTTCATCCCATTTACTTAACACCATTTCTCCAATTTGTCCAGATCATTTTGAATTTTAATCCTATCCTCTAAAGCACTTGGAACCCCTCCCAGCTTGGTACCGTCCGCAAACTTTATAAGTGTACTCTGTATGCGATTATTTAAATCACTGATGAAGATATTGAACAGAACCGGACCCAGAACTGATCCCTGTAGGACCCCACTCGTTATGCCCTTGCAGCATGACTGTAAACCACTGATAACTACGCTCCAAGAATGATTTTCCGACCAGTTTTGCACCCACCTTATAGTAGCTCCATTTAGGTGGGATTTCCCTAGTTTATTGATGACAAGGTCATGTGAGAGTATTAAAAACTTTAGTAAAGTCAAGATATACCACATCTAACGCTTCCCCCCTACACACAAAGCTTGCTACCCTGTCAAAGAAAGCAATCAGGTTGGTTTGACACGATTTGTTTTTGACAAAGCCATGCTGACTGTTACTTATCACCTTATTATCTTCTAGATGTTTGCAAACTGATTGCTTAATTATCTGCACCCGGAAAGAAGTTAAGTTGACTGGTCTGTAATTCCCTGGGTTGTCCTTATTTCCCTTTTTATAGATGGGCACTATATTTGCCCTTTTTCAGTCTTCTGGAATCTCTCCCCTCTTCCATGACTTCTCAAAGATAATTGTTAGTGGCTCAGATATCTCCTTAGTCAGCTCCTTGAGTATTTCATCAGGCCCTGGTGACTTGAAAACATCTAATTTGTCCAAGTAATTTTTAACTTATTCTTTCCCTATTTTAGCCTCTTCTGATCCTACCTCATTTTCACTGGCATTCACTATGCAAGACGTCCAATCACCACCAACCTTCTTGGTGAAAACTGAAACAAGAAAATAATGAAGCACTTCTGCCATTTCCAACCTTTCAATTGCTATGCAACCTTAATTCCGCTTTCCTGTGCGTATACATTAGGATAACTCCTTAGTTACATGATCACATGCTATTTTTTCAATTTAGTGCACAGGATGAATGGAACTCAGGGTTACATGGTGAATGAGATTGTAAGTTCTCTGCCTCATCTGTTGCAGAAGCTCGGAGGTGCGTAGTGAATGAGATAGTGGACTGAAGGAAGAAAAAGGATAGTTTTATGGTTAAGTCCGATGAACACCAGAACTCGTTTGTATCCCTGCTTCCATCAGAGTTTCTATGTGATGCTGAGCAAGTCACTTAAACCGAAGTGTTTCCAGGTAATCGCGCGTTCCAAAATTTCCCAGGTGCCCAATTTTAATCATCCGGGGCCTGATTTGCAGGAGTGCTAAGCACTCACAAACAACCGCAGATGAAGTAAATGGGAGCTGCAGATGTTTAGCATCTCTGTCAGTAAGGCAGTGTGGTCTGGAAAAATGAACAGCGTTTAAGGCCAGAAGAAACCAATGGATCATCTGCCTCCTGCATATCACAAGACACCGACATCACCCTGCATCCATCCACACATTAACTGAAATTAGCCCAAAGTATTACACTCTCAGGAGACTACACTATTGTGCACCACGGGCAAAGAACAGGAGGGACTGAGGTGCACCATAGACCTAAGCACCCCACAAGAGCAGGGAAATGATTAAGTGAAATATACCTAGATGATCTTGGCAGGTGATGGCACCTACACGCTGCAGGAGAAGGTGAAACACCCCCGCCCCCTTTAGGTTTCCCCAATCTGACATAGGGGAAAATTCCATCCCGATTCCACATATGACAATCGGATCCCGAGCATGTGAGCAAGAACTAGCCAGACAGAGAGAATGCTTGGTGCCACCTCAAAGCACTGGTCCACCCCACCCAGTGTCCCATTTCTCCAGCTGTGGCCATCTTTTATCCTTCAAAAGGACCAAAAAAAAAAAAAAAAAAGCCACCCACCCACCCACCATAATACATTGTGGGGTGAGCGGGAGGATCCCTTCCTGACCCCTGCTGGTGGACAGCTGAAACCCTGAAGCATGAGCTTTTAGGAACATGAGACATAAACCAGAAGCGAGCCTCAGGGCTGCTGAGCTCTGTCCCCTACCATTACAACCAACCTTGTCACACAATCGCACTCATAAATTTGTCCTGCTGTCTCAAGTTGTTTTTCCCCACAACTCCTATTGGTGAGAAGTCCCGAGTACTTATCCTGGTTCTGCCACTCATTCATTGTGTGGCCTCAGGCAAATCTCTCAGTGTTTCCATCAGCAAAATGGTGATAACGCTCTGACCTCTCAGTGGAGATCAATTCATTAATGTTTGTGACATACTCTGATATTATGGGAATGAGTGCCCTACAAAAGACCAGGAGGAAATGAATAACTCTGTATTCGCAGCAGACTTTGGATGGTGTTCAGTAAATAGATATGGGATCACTAAGAGTTATAAGAATAAAAATATTGGACAGCTACCTCATTCTCTTACCACTATCCAATCTGTGCACTGAATGAAGCAGAGGGTCCTATGGAAAAAAAATGCACTGGAACACAAGATTTAATGAACTGCCTGTATACAAAAGAACAAGGAAGGTGAACTGAAGTTAAACGAGCAACCTAACTTCTGACACTTCTAAGTTTCCAGTGTTCGACTTAGTCTAAATAACGTTGTTTTTTCCAATAGTTCATTGATTCCAGGGCAAGATAATATCCAGTTCTTTTAGGATATTGCCCCACTTTCTGCTTGCAGGGTGTCAGCAAAATGGCTGTGAGCAGCACTTGCTTTAAAATTTTGAGTGAAAAACACTCTCAAGTTGAGTGTACAAAAAAAGGTTGCACTCACTGCAATTTCTGTGTGTATCTGGGTCAAAGGAAGAGACAGAAATTTCTTCTCAAAACAGGTGCCATTAGAAAACTTGAGAATACAATGGGCATAAAGGAAGATGACCTGAATAGAACAAGAAACCTTAACAGGTTGTAAGTAAAACTTCTACTTTAAATTCAAACAAACATTAATAGTAATTCTTAAATAGTAGCACTTTCATGAAGCAGATTTTGTTCTTTTGGATACCATCTTTCTTCCTGACTTTTTTACAAGATCTTTAAAAGGGGGAGAAAGAGCTGCATGTTGTACACCCAAGGATACATATATCTGGGGTTATTTTTAGGAATCTTAATAGATGAAATAACAGAAGTGCAAAGAGGAGAAATGGTAAGGATGAGACTACCATGAACTAGGGCAGACCAAGAATTTTCAGTGCGACCAGAGAAAGAAAAAATGAACAAAAAAAACAACCAAACCCTCCAAAGGAGGGAGGAACAATGGCCCAATTCTGCTAACAATTATTAATATGACTAGTCTCCATTTACTTCAAACAGGACTACTACACAAAGAAACATTACCAGGACTGAGACCACAGGATTCAAAATACTGTATGAAGCGTCAGGGGGGTGGGTGGAGCTCCTGTTTTATTGCATTTTTACTACAGTTAATTACCATTTTCATTTTACTTTTTTAAAATGAGATCTTATTAAGGGAGGATTATGTAAATCCTTTTTAATGCTGGTGATGATTAAATGTATTATTCATAATACTGATAAGTCCAGATACTCAACTGCATAAATTATATGGAAGCACAAAAGCCTTTATTACACAGCAACAGCTAATTTCAAAAATTAAAATAAATGAAAAAATAGACTTCATGAAGTCTATGAAATCTATCTATGAGAAAACAGAAAATCTATTTATGTGGTGGAAGTTTCAAATACACAAAATTGGAATACTTGTTTAAGGGGATTAATTACTTAAATGGCAAGTTTGTGAAAACATGAAATAAGTAACATTTTCAAGCCCATGGTCATATTTATTCACTTTTCTCAACTAAAATTAAAAGTAACGCTTTTTGATGAGTACCTTAGAAAACACCATGAGGAAATGAATAATTTTGTACTCACTGTTCACATTGGATGGTGTTTAGTAAATAAGGCATGGGTCATAGAATAATGAGGATAAAGCACTTCCTTGCTCTACCATTTTATCAATCTATACTAAGGAAAAGGAGCAGCCACATTTATTTTCTTTTCACTTTCCACTGTTTATAATACCCATTTCAAACATGAACAGGTTCATTTCCCTAAAGATTCCCACAGCCCTCCCCCTTTGAGGACACCTGTTTCTCTTTATGGACCCTTTGCAGCAAATCCTCACTCAGACAAGTAGTCCCCAACTTAATCTTACTTCTCACGCAAGTAAGAGATCACAGATTTGGGCCTGACACACATTATTTATACACATACATACATGAGGGAGAGGGAGATTATATATGGATATATATTAGATATATATATAAAAGAGAGAGTTGAGATTATTTCTGATCCTGCTCTCGCTTCAGTAAGGGCTTGTCTACACTTAAAACGCCAGAGCAGCACAGCTACACTGCTGCAGTTATGCCCCTGCTGCACTTCAGTGTAGACACTACCCATGCCAACAGGAGGGATTCGCCCACTGGTGTAGGTAATCCACCTCCCGAGAGGCCGTAGCAAGGTCTAACAGATCTAATAGTGTCAATGCAAGGACTCAGGTTGGCTCAACTACACCACGCAGGGGTGTGGATTTTATCTTATGCCAACCTAATTTGCTAGTGTACACCGGGCCTTACAGTTTTGCCTTTGTTGAGGAAAGCAAAATGTGCGTTCTTCACATACCAGCATTCCTCTATATCAGTGGTTCCCAAACTTGTTCCGCCGCTTCCAGCGGCTCCCATTAGCTTGGAGCAGCAAACCGCGGCCACTGGGAGCCGCGATCGGCTGAACCTGTGGCCGTAGCAGGTAAACAAACCGGCCCAGTCCGCCAGGGGCTTTCCCCGCCCAAGCAGCAGAACAAGTTTGGGAACCACGGCTCTATATTTAAGTAAAACCTTTCTTTAAAAGGTCAGGGTCAACAGATCAAAACTCTAGAAATACACAGGGTTGGAAAAGTTCTGGGAATAAAACTAGTTAGTTAAACTAATCCTGAAGATACAGCAGAGGGTGCTCACAAAATGATCAGCTAGTTCCCGTCCCGCCATCTGTCCACCTCCCTATTTTTTCTTAATTTGTCTTTTTAAAGATTGCAGACGATGTTTAAACACATCTACTCTTGTAGTCCTTGCAGACAGAACTTCCACAGAGTTCAAAATATCAGAGCACACAACATTCTTTCAAAGCAGATGCTAAGAATTTTAAGATAATAAAATATATTCCTATCCCCAGTAGTTAGCCATGCCCTTAGAAGTAAGTGTTTATAAAATTGGCCCCTTGACTTACAGTACCACCTTGTATTCCTACAATTCTCAAGGCCCTGTATCCAGCCTAAAGGTCTACAAAGCTCATCAGTACCTCTTCTAGACTGGCCAAAGGGGACTGCTATGGAGTACCAAGAGATCCATCTACCCACAGGTTACTGAGATGCAGCCAAATCCCTTCAACTCAGGAAGTGAAAGATTCAAGCTAAGTGTCATGCAGCAACACTTATTACCTACATGCAACTACTAATTTCTTTGGCATTTATGCCTATTTTACTTACATTAATATTACAAACAGAAATTAAAGTACCTGATTTTACAGAAAAGTTTCGATAAAAACTCACTCGTCTACAGATGACTCCTTTGCTGAAGAACTACTTGACACCGACAGCTTTACTTCACAGTTTTTATGAGAATCGTGGCTGGTCAGGGATGCCTTCAGGTCATGTGCCTGAGCAGCTTTTCCATGTCCTGAATGAGCATGTTCTTTTTTGGTTTCTAACGCAGGTTTCTCTTTCTGGTCACCAGCTGCACTTGCTGAAGAAGGTTCATCACTGGGAATATATTTTTCCTTTTCATGTCTAGTCAAATTTATCATTGCAGTATCTTTCTTCTGTGTTTCTTCTGCACTAGCCGAAGGGCCAGTGGACTTGCTTGTCTTTCGCTGAAACATACCCTGGCTTTGAAATACATAAATATGTAAGGTACATTCATGAGGATGAAGGAGTATATTTTTGCCAAAGGTACAATATTTTGACACAAAATATCTCCTGGTTGTTCTCAGTGTAAGATTAATGGATCATGTTTTCAGCATACAAAGCTGAAACAGTTTATCAGAAAATTTGGATATGAAGATGTATTTGATCATCTAGCCAGCGCAGGATTCTTAGCTACAGTGTCTATTTTCTAACATGGTAGTTCTCAAACTTTTTCATTCTACAGACTACTGCTCAAGCTAAGACTTGAGAGTAGACTCTAAAACTACTGCTCTCTCAAACACCTGCCCTTTCAAATACGAAGTATTCCCTAAAAGGCCACTGGGATTAACCAATAGTCATGCACAAGTATAAGAATCACTATTTGATTGCTTTATCCATTCCAGTTTTAAGTTACTCCAGACAAGGGACTTCTATAGATAGCAGAGAAAAATGTATATGTATCAGAAATAAAAAACAAACCCAGAAATCATTTCTACTATTGTAAAGTATATTTACAATAAATACACATGAACTGCACCTCTTTTCTGACATTCTATCCTTATATCCTGCTACACTTCTCCCTGCTTTATACATTGTACCTATTGTTCCCTTTATCTTTTGCTTTTATCACTCCTACCATTTGGCAATCTCTCAAATTATTGAGTCCTGAGTCCAACTCCTGCAAGGCATTTCTGAAAATCTACATATTCTGCTAAACCTGATAAACAGACACCATTTTATTCTAATGTTTCAATATTCTAAGTATTTTACCTCTCCATACCTTTAGATTGTGAACTCTTTGCGGGAATGGATAATAACTATTGAAGTGCCATTTACATTTTTGGTTCTACATAAAAGAACACTGTGAAATCTGATCAGCTTAAAAAATGTAATTAAAAGTTTCAGATACCAGATTTTCCCTGGACTCCACTGTCAATTTTTTGGTCTCCCAATCTGTAAAAAATGTTTCTCTCTCTCTAATGTTATTTGAAGACCACAAATAGGGCAAACTGAATATAGAGCAACAGTGAAATTGACTACGTACAAACTATACCAGATAGAAAAATATCTGTATCCACTTTATTATTTCAGTTATGGTAATCTTCAGCATCACTTACATCTTTTAATAGCAGCAGGTAAAATACGTACAGACACGTTTTAAGTTTGTCTCCATTAAAAAAAAAAAGAAGTTTTTTACTTCTTTGATATCCTTAAAACATCCTTCTCCTGTTTTCATTTTTACCCTTCAGACACTTACCCATGGGTAGGACGCTCTGCTCCTATTAGTTGACTCTTAATAAGGGAACAAAAAGGTAGACTGGCTAAATCACATGACTTCAATTATTAAACTAAGATTAAGCAACTAAAATGGGTGTGGTGAGGATTAATTGATGTTTGTAACCTACCTGAAAATGTTAAAGGCCAAGATTTATAATTATACGAAAATACCCAAATACAATATTCTAGTTGATTTATACTCTAAATCTACTTCCAGTAGAACAGAACCTTTATACAATTTCTAAAGCTTTCCAACAAGGTTAATGCACAACGTTACACCTTTTAAATCACCCAATTCTATGTACTGTATCCGTTCAAACCTAGTATTTATTTATAGAATAATCAATCCTGACATAGAAAAGGAGTAGACAGATGCCAAAGAACACCCAATAAATGAAACAGTCTCAGCTAATAGCCTTCCCGTGTGACTTTAAATATAGGCACAAAACCCAGAAAGTGTTTTCAGAAACCGCCCGCCCTGGCCTGACACCGCGCAGCTCGGGCGGGACTCACCGTGCTGGGAGCCCGCCGCGCTCTTCGTTACTCAGCCTGGATCTCTTGGTGCTGCCTGGGAAGCCGAAGTCACGCCGGGCTCACGGCAAGGTGGCCGCTAAGCACGGGCCTCTTCTCCGCGCGGCTGTTCGGATCCTCATGCAGCCACCGCGCCGGCTCCAGCAGCAGCTGCTGGCTCCGGCTCCCCCGCCCGCGCGGAGCCGCTCCCCTGCCGAGAAGCAGCCCGGGGCGCCTGCTTGTTGAAAGTTGCTCTAAATGTCACAAAGTTGGGCGTCTGGGGGGCTAGGACGCCAGCTCCCGCTGCTTTATTTTGGGCTGGGAGTGAGCTTCCGCCGGAAGTGTTTGCTTCTTATTCTGCCCCATGCAGGTTCCGGGGCGGCCGCGGAGGCGGTATGTGCTACTCAGCTTCCCGGGTTCACCAGTCGCCTCCCTTGGACTCCAGGGCGACGACTGGTGAACCCGGGAAGCTGAGTAGCACATACCGCCTCCAGCCGCCCCGGAACCTGCAGGCTGCATAGAACAAGCTCAGCATTTGCACTCCCTAGCTGTGTGGGGGGCTCTGAAGTCTGAACTTCAAGCTGCAGTCACCCAAAACAGCTGGTGTAGCTGTTCCCCGGGCAGTCTGTGACTGGGAGGAGCAGGAGGGAGTGGAGGCACGGAGGGGTGCAGTCCCAGGCCAAGTAAGTATGGGGGGAGGTGGTGAAACCCGGCTGGCTAAGGGGAGCCACAGCCCCACCCCCCCCGAGTGGGATGTTACAGCCCGGAAAAGGTGCACAGGAAGCCCACTGAGCTTGCAGGGTGGATGCTGCATTGCAAGTCCCACTCCTCTACCCCTTTATTATTTCTACCACTAGTTTTGCTGCATACAACATTGTTACACATTACACTTACTAAAATAATACATGTGTGCGTGTTTACATTACTAAAAAAATTATGGAATTTGTATAAATATCCCCACTTCCCTCCCTCTGAAATGGGTTGGGCTTGTTTTGAAAGGCAGAGCCATTTTTATTTTTTTTGAGACTTGTCAAGAAATACTCCTCTGCTCATTTCCACAGGTGTCTGATCTGAGCTTGCATGTCAGAGAGCTCTGCAACACGTAAAGAGTTACCGAAACAGGAACATTAGTGTCGATCGTTAAACCTCGAAGGATTTTTATCAGTAAACTTGAGTCAATGCTGATTTCACCGTACATGCACAGACCAACAGAAAAACATTTCCAGCAATAATAATCAAAATGTACAGCTAGGCAATGTAAGAAAAACACTGCTTGAGAACTGCTCAGAGTTGATCACTAAATAATTATTGCCTCACATGCATACACAATTTCCTGCAAGTGTGAAAACAACAAGAAACAACAGTGCTTTAAAAAGACCATGGCTATTATCTGCCAAGCTCACAGACGAGTAAGCTATTGCAAGTCCCACTCCTCTACCATTCCGGCCCAGAGAGCAGCAGTGGCAGGTGAACAGCCCTGGTGCCAGCCAGGCCCAGAGGGGCTTTGCCTCCACTGGGGTGGTGGAACCGGCTCAGCTACATTCACCATCACACAGTGACCTGCTCAGACCAGCCCAGGCCGGGGACAGAGTGGGGGAGCTCCCTCAACACAGGGCCTACCCTCATCCGTTTCCTCAGCCCCCTGCCTCACGTCAGCAGACAGGGGAGAGGGGGGGTCTTGATGTCAGGCCTGTGGTCCTCATGCTACAACAGCGCCCTGTTACCAGTTGCCATGACAGCCCCACGACACACACGGACCTCTGCAGCCAGGGGTGCTCCCAGCTCAGACCGGCCGCCCCATGCGACAGCCATGGCACGAGGCGGACAAAGAACAGAGCCAGCAGCCGAGGGGTTAAACTGCAGCGCTCCCTCATCCAGTGCAAACACATTGCACGTGACGTCCCTCCCCCCTTTTGTTCTTACACGGCTTCCAAAGCTTTTTGGCAAGAACTCTGACTGCCCATGTGACATCACAATCCACAGCTTTGCTGATACGGAGCATGCTCAGTAACACGCACTGAAGCCACCCAGTGCCCTCACATGGGCAGAGTTAGGCCGCACTCCCTGCTGTGCGGCCAGGGTGGAGGACAGGGCCAGGGTGGACTGACTGTACAGGTGGGTCAGGGGGCAGCATCAGGAACTCATTAGCATTGGTTTGGCAGGGGACACAGTGCTGACCTAACCTAGTCTGCCTTTTTGTGAAACTATCGTGCCTTATCTCCACTATGTTTTTACAGAGGGAAAGCTAATGCATGTTCATTACTCCACAGTAAAAACATTTTCTTAGCAGTGAGGAGACACACTATGCTGACTCAGAGGTGTTTAATGCACCAGTATTGTTCATGGCTTGACAACTCTGACACTGATTGTGGGGAGAACATACTCAAAAGTATTTGCACCTGAATGTCTGCAGTGTGTGTGTGCGCACGTGCATTTCCCCCCCTCAATTTCCCTTATTCCCTTCCCTTTACTTACTAAAGGCTCATCTACATAGACATGCTAAAGCTGTGAAGTTAATACCCAAGCAGGCCTGTCATAAATATAAAGGGAAGGGTAAACACCTTTAAAATCCCTCCTGGCCAGAGGAAAAACCCTTTCACCTGTAAAAGGTTAAGAAGCTGGGATAACCTCACTGGCACCTGACCAAAAATGACCAATGAGGAGACAAGATACTTTCAAAGCGGGGGGAGAAACAGAAAAGGAATGGAGTCTTAGAACTTAGTAAGTAATCTAGCTAGATATGCGTTAGATTCGGTTTGTTTAAATGGCTGATAAAATAAGCTATGCAGAATGGAATGTATATTCCTGTTTTTGTGTCTTTTTGTAACTTAAAGTTTTGCCTAGAGGGATTCTCTGTTTTGCATCTAATTACCCTGTAAGGTATTTACCATCCTGATTTTACAGAGGTGATTCTTTTTACTTTTTCTTCAATTAAAATTCTTCTTTGAAGAACCTGATTGCTTCTTCATTGTTCTTAAGAGCCAAGGGTTTGGGTCTGTGTTCACCTATGCAAATTGGTGAGGATTTTTATCAAGCCTTCCCCAGGAAAGGGGGTGTAGGGTTTGGGGAGGATTTGGGGGGGAAAGACGTTTCCAGGCGGGCTCTTTCCCTGTTATATATTTGTTAGACGCTTGGTGGCGGCAGCAATAAAGTCCAAGGGCAAAAGGTAAAATAGTTTGTACCTTGGGGAAGTTTTAACCTAAGCTAGTAAAAATAAGCTTAGGGAGTTTTTCATGCAGGTCCCCACATCTGTACCCTAGAGTTCAGAGTGGGGAAGGAACCTTGACAAGGCCAGAGCCCTGGCCCGCCTGCCACAGCTGCCCCGAGCTCTGGGCCACCGCCTGGCCCGAACAGGCCCTGGCCTGCCCACCACAGCCGCTCCGGGCTGCTGGCTGGCCCAAGCTGACCTGAGCCACAGCCTGCTGGCCAGCCTGAGCTGACCTGAGCACTGGCCCGCCAGATGACCCCAGCCTCCCCAAGTCCTGGGCAAGCCCTGAGCTCTCGCACACTTCGCGGGGGGGAGGTGGAGCAAGGTCGGGAAGAGCAGCACGGGCAGGGCCACGGGGGAAGAACAGAAAGTGGGAGCGGGGCCTTGGGGCGGGCCTTATTCTAGGCATCCAGACGCCTATCTCCCACCAAATCCCCAGAGCGACTCACCAATCAGGGCAGATAGGCCGGCAAATGCCTATTTTGTGGGTTAGGCCCAATCTGGTAGGAGTGCTCAGGGGCTGCCTACGAGATGGGGTTTCATTCAAAGCCTGGCCAGAGAAGGAGATGGGGTGGTTGTGCCATTGCTCACCTTATAACCTTTAGCATAGCGATTAGAGCACCCACCTGGATGTGGGAGACTCCAAGTGCAACTCCCTCCTTGGCAGAGGGAGAGAGAGGATTTGAACAGTGGTCTCCCACATCTCAGGTGAGTTCTCCAACCACTGGGCTAAAACTTACAAGGAAGGCACTACCACCAGCACCTCCTCCAGCTGCTTAGCACCTGCCTAGCTCATTCTGACACAAAACAGCTTAGCGCCTAAGACGCCTGAGTCCAGGAGAGTGGTACCCAGCTGCGGATAGCTCGCATGGATAGGTGCCTCCTTGCAGTCCCAACTTCTGTGAGAGGGGCAAGGCTTGGGACACGTGCCGCTCACTGGCATCTCCCATTGGCTACATTGGGGAAATACAGCTAGTGAGCTGCCTTTTGTGAATCACGTTCTTAGAAGACAATTTGTCCCCATTCATTATATAGGGAGCACAGGCACCTAACTCAGCTTTTGTGAATTGCAGTGTTGTTCCTGTGATTTTTTAGCTAGACACTTAAAAATTAGGTGTTGTGATGCTCAGCATCACAATGCCTAAGTCCCGGTATGAATCTAGCCCTTATGCCCTTTCCTCACTGCTAAAAAGGGTGATTTTTTTTTTAACCTCAAAGTAACTAAGGTACGTGAGCTATTCTGAGGTAAAAACACAGTGAGGTCAAGGCACTTCAGTTTTAGCAGCGAGGAAAAGGCCTGAGACAATATCTCTGAAATAAGATCAGAGGGAAGTGTGCTTATGTGTGCAGAACTGCAAATTTTATGTTGAAAACTAGTTGTTCAATATGTGTAACAGTGAGAAAGGGGGAAGTCTGTATAAGGAACAAAGGTAATTTTTCTGCCTAATAGCTTGTGTTTAAAAAGTATACATAGTATTCCAAATACTGTTTACAATGTGTTATGCTGTTTTCAATGTTTTGTGTCTGTTAAGTGTTTGTTTAATATAGAAATTGTTTGGCCTAATCTATACAGGAAAGACACTAATAAAGAATATCATCTCCATTCAGGGTTTTATATATAATAGTCCTGAGGTTTAGCTCTGTAGAATGCATTTCCAAACTGCAAAAATACCTTTCTTTATTTGTGTCTAAATTTAAAATAGAGATTTCACAATGGTAGCAATTTGTGCCTGGAGTGCCCCCATCCTTGTGTCTCTAACCTCTGTTTGCCAGAAGCTGGGAGTGGACAAGGGCTGGATCACTCCATGATTGCCTGTTCGTTCCCTCTGAAGCATCTGGCATTGGCCATTGTCAGAAGACAGGATACTGGGCTAGATGGACCATTGGTCTGACCCAGCATGACCGTTCTTATATTGTTAGCCAGACTACAAATTATGACAGGGCGGCAAAAACCAGTACCTAGAGATCAGTAACTACTATCTGGAGCAAATTGTGCTGGGAGCAGTTTGAAAACAATACACCAACATCACCCCTTGCCTGTTATCTACAGTGTCCCTGCATCAGACGTGCAACTTCAGAAGCAACCCCAACATCAAAGAAAGTGATTGCAGAAGATGCACATTATCTCACTCCTGAACCACAAGTATACAGTAAGCCTCTTCTTCTATCATGCTCAGCTGTTGATGCATGCGTGAAAAATGTCTCTTTTCCCTTCCTCCACTTCTCCTATAGCAAATGTGCAGAATGCCTAGTGTTAAATTAATATCGCCTTAGCTCACTCCCATGTCCTGCCTTCAGCACATGCATGCTGACAATGGCCATTTCCTCCTCCTCCCCGCCCACTCCAGTGATATCATCAGCCCTGCTAAGATGCTGCTAGGCAGCCCAGAAGGAGCTGGGCCATACCAATTTCACAGGTGGGTAGTGAAGAAAGAGATAGGACTTGCGGGCATTATAGAAGTCAGGAGGGAGCAGGTAGGTGGGATATAGAAGCTTGGGCAGGGATGGAGGCAGTGGGGTGCCATATGCAGCTTCCCATGGGCTCAGGGTACGCAGAAGAAGGGGAAACCATGTTGAGTCACTCACACACTTGTCACACATGCACACAGGCAAACAGAGTTACTCCTGGGGGAATTCTGCGCCAAAAAATTAAAAATTCTGCACACAATATTTTAAAATTCTTCACATTTTATTTGTCAAAATAACACTACATAATCACACCAGTTTCAATTATTTTGGCAATTTATTTCAAAATATCTGTCAGCAAGTATGTCTGTAACAATACAGACACACCCAAAAATTCCCCCAGGAATAGAGTGTTAAAGAAACCCCTATGACAGCCCAGTTCCTGTTTCTCTGCCACACTCCAGAGCCCAGCAAGGGGGCCAGATGCCCACAACCCCCCCACCCCCTGAGCCCAGTAGGGGGGCCAGACACCCACAAGCCCTCCACCCCCAGAGCCCAGCCAGGGTTCCCCCCCAGCCAACACACCCAAACCTCCTCTCCCCCAGAGACCAGTCATGGGGGCCCCCTGCTCAGATACCTGAACCCCCTTCCCCCAGAGATCCAGAGGGAGAAACAGCCTGATGCTTGGTCCCAGGCTTGCATGGAGTTTCCTGCGCGCTGCCATCTCCTTCCGTCGGAGTGCTGGGAACTGCAGCTGCCAGGAACCCTCTAGCTCCCTCCCCCTCCCCCGGCCTTGTCTTCTATGTGTGAGCTGGGCTCTGCTGGGTCCAGCAGCCTCTAGTGGCGGCCAGCAGCACTGCAGCCCATTTCTGTGGGGGGGAATGAAATTCTGTGTGCACGTTAATTTCTGCAAAATTCTGCATTGCGCAATGGCGCAGAATTCCCCCAGGAGTGCAGAGCGCAGGGGTAGGAGAAAACAAGAGTGCTCTGAATAAAGGAAAATGAGAAAGGACTAGAATGAGAGCCTGTCTGGGTAACACAGAGCCTGATATGTCTGGGAGAAACAATTCAAGCCAGACCTGGGATGCAGCAGGGGGTAGGGAGGCAGATGAACACTTGTAGTGCTATGCAAATGCAAGCCTGGGCTGCAGTACATAACGGCAGAATGGCATAACAAAGGAACTGCCCCTCTCCACTGCGCAGTGCACATGTTCAGTTTTAGGCAATTTCTGAGGAAGATACACAGAAATGGAAAGGGACTACAGAAGCAGTCCAAATTAACAAGAATTTATCGGAGACATGAAAAAAAGAGTGAAATAGCTAAATGTACATATCTTTTATCATTGGGAGACATGAATAGTTAGCAGGTATTTGAATGGGGTGTGCCTGAAAAGGAAAGAGAAATTAAATCTAAGATAAAAGCAGAGGAAGCAACTCGATATAATAAGAGGAAATTATGAAAAGCCTATATAGGTTGAAAAAAATTAGTGATAGTAATTCCTTTGACACCTATGACTGAAAGAAGATAAATTGAAATAACTAATACTCTGAAAAGATTATAGAAAGCCCATGCTATTATTTCCATAAGAAATTGCTATAGTAATGTCCATAGTAATATAGTAATGGAGGTTACGTAGAAAAAAAATCAGCCTTTACCGGAAAGTGAAATGTTAAGGAAATCACTTTTTCAGTGACATCACCAGTGATTTCTAATAGTCTAAAACAGTGTTTCTCAAATGCGGCCACCAGCGGCTTTTCTTGCAGCCACAGTCTCCTGGGCAGTGATGAAAGGGAGGGGGAAGAGGGCAAAGTAGCACCCCCTCCTCCTCCCCAGTGCTCCTGGATGCATCGCCTTGGTGTTGGTTGCTGGAGCCAACAGCAGGGGTTGGGCCCTGCTCTCTTCTGGAGTCACCTGGGGCACACTGCTGTAGGAGCAGGCAGCCTGTGAGTTCCCTACTGGCTCAGGGGCAGTAGAGCTCAGGCTTTCAGCTTCACCCCAGGCATGATGGGGTGGCAGGCTCTGGCCGCAGGGCTTTGGGCTCCAGCCCTGGGCTCTGACTGCGCAGAGGCAGGCCCCAGGCTCTGGCCCACGGGTCTCAAACATGTGGGCCGCATGCAGCCCACAGAGTTATTTGCTGCGGCCCGCCCAGCTCCCCGTCCCCCCTCGCGCCCCCAGTGTGCCGCATCCCCGCTCCTCTGCCAACCTCCAGGCGCTTTCCACCACCAAACAGCTGTTTGGCAGCGCTTAACGCTTTCCAGGAGGGAGGAGGCAGGGCAGGGGTGGGGATTTGGGGAAGGGGTTGGAATAGCGGTAGAGAGGGGGCGGAGTTGGGGTGGGGACTTTGGGGAAAGGGTGGGAAGAGGCGGGGCAGGGGTGGGGCCTCATGGAAGGGGTGGAATGGGGGCGGGGGGCTTTTGTATCTTTATATGAAAAGTTGTCAGTAATGCAGCCCTCGGGCCAATGTATTAGTCCTCACGTGGCCCTCATGGTGATTTGAGTTTGTGATCCCTGCTCTGGCCGCAGGGCTTCAGTCTCCAGCCCCCCCATTGCCTATCCTCTGCCCCGATCTCCTCTGGCCCCCACTGCCTTCCATGACCCTCCATCCAGGGCTTAATTTGAACCCAGGCTTGCCAGGGCTGAGTAAATCTGCTGTGAAGTGATACTTGTATGTTTGTTAATATCACTTTTCACAACAGACTTACTAGCTCGCAATAAGTAAGTTACAATGATTTGGTTTTCCTAAAGCTAATTAAGTATTTTAGGAAAAAGTGTGAGAGCGACCACCAGCAAGAGTTGATGGCCGCACTCTGACGCCACCAAAACATTTGTCCTGAGAACCCTGAAAGGAGTTAATGCCTATGTACAGTCCAATACTCTTTTCTATAGCAATGTAGAATTAATCTGGGCAAAAACATGCTGAAGAAATCTAGGGGAAATAAACACTAAAATATAGGGAGAAAATAATCAGAGGAGGAAAAGGATTAAACTAAATAACGTTTTCACTTTAGAGCAAATTGTTTCAAATGTTTTGAGATGAGCTATCCATTCATAAGTATAGTACTTCAAGAATTTCTTCTGCTAAGACAATGAGAACATTGCACAAGGACTGTATAATATAAAACCGAAAACACTAATGACCACACGAAAGCTCATGCTCAAATAAATTGGTTAGTCTCTAAGGTGCCACAAGTACTCCTTTTCTTTTTGCGAATACAGACTAACACGGCTGTTACTCTGAAACCACTCATAACATTACAAACAAAAGACACACGAACGAAGGTCATAAATAGAAAAAAAAAGACTAATAAAATAAATACTTTTTGGAACTACAAATACAAGTCAGGATTATGCTCAAAATTTTTTTGAATACAGTCAGGGTCTACACTGTTAAATAGAGAAGAAAAATTATGACAAAATTAAGACATCAGTGTGAATAGACAAAAAGTGAGAAATGTAAGTTTTGAGAGAAAAACTAAAAAAACCCCACCATTTTGATCAGATTTGCCATGGGATATGAAACCTTTCATTTATAGATCCCCAGTTCAAACGCAGCCAACCTTTGTAGTGACCGAAACCTGATGGCTACTCTGTGTCCTATATAAAGTGAAAAAAGAAAAGGAGTACTTGTGGCACCTTAGAGACTAACCAATTTATTTGAGCATGAGCTTTCGTGAGCTACAGCTCACTTCATCAGATACATACCGTGGAAACTGCAGCAGACTTTATATATACACAGAGAATATGAAACAATACCTCCTCCCACCCCACTGTCCTGCTGGTAATAGCTTATCTAAAGTAATCGTCAGGTTAGGCCATTTCCAGCACAAATCCAGGTTTTCTCACCCTCCACCCCCCCACACAAATTCACTCTCCTGCTGGTGATAGCCCATCCAAAGTGACAACTCTTTACACAGTGTGCATGATAATGAAGTTAGGCCATTTCCTGCACAAATCCAGGTTCTCTCACTCCCTCACCCCCCTCCAAAAACCCACCCCCATACACACACAGACTCACTCTCCTGCTGGTAATAGCTCGTCCAAACTGGCCACTCTCGGGTGGGAGGAGGTATTGTTTCATATTCTCTGTGTATATATAAAGTCTGCTGCAGTTTCCACGGTATGTATCTGATGAAGTGAGCTGTAGCTCACGAAAGCTCATGCTCAAATAAATTGGTTAGTCTCTAAGGTGCCACAAGTACTCCTTTTCTTTTTGCGAATACAGACTAACACGGCTGTTACTCTGAAACCTATATAAAGTGAGTTAATGGACTTAGTCTAGTTCCTAATGAACTGGTGCTTGCATCATAAAAACTATCACAATTAGGATCCTCATTGGCAATTTAAGATGAGAGGCCAAGAATCAAAGGGTCAGATAGAGCATTATTCTCAGTACTAGAGCTGGACCACTTAGTTCACTAGGATTGAAGTGTGTAGCAGGGATGCTGAAGCAATTTTTATAGTGGGGTGCTGAGAGCCATTGAACCAAACTGTAAACCCTGGATATAATGGGTTATATCCATTATTATTATCCAGCAACACCCCTAACATCCCTACTTCCAACACCTATGGTGGGGGCAACACTGGTAAATCTACATTTGCACAGCCATTGTTCCGGCTATATGAGTTCTATGTACAGATCTATTTTAAATCCTATTCCTTTCACAAGCATCAAATTCACAAGCACTCACAAAGTTGAAAACTGGTGGTAGAAAGGAATAAAGACTTTTGCCTTCATGCAGTATCTTTTTCCCTCAAAGGGATACAATTTTTCTAGATAATATAGGTGAGAAGAAAAAGAGGAGTAAATACTTATACAATAGTTTGAAAATGTTCTCATATAGAAAAAGAGAAAAGAACTTCAATAACTAGAGAATGGGTATACATCTAGCACACAGTAGCATTTAACACATATGTAGCTCACAATTTTTAAAGAGGAGGACACTTGTATAAGGATATCTGAAGTCAAAGTGATCTGGGATGGCACTATCCTCTGTAAAATAGTAATGTGCTTATCTGTCTAGACAAATACAGGGTGCTGGGTTATTTTTTAATATTCATTTTTAAAAATGCTTTGAATATACTGAGACATTCAAACAGAAGGCAATGCCATCAGAAACATATAAAATAAAACCCAAAACATTACCTTAATTTGTCAGAGTCTTCAGAAATGTTACCATCTTGCTTTTCCTGGATTAAATCTCTGTTTGCTTCCCCTTTGCATGATTGTAGATTGCTCTCCTGTGGAACTTCTTGGTTTGAACAACTGTTTGACCTAGTCCTCTGTTTTAACGTGGGTTTCTGTTCACCATTCGCTACTTCTGGGTTACTCTTTCTCTGGCAGCCATCCCAACTTCGCCAAGTGTTTCCCATGTTTCTATAAATAACATTTATATTTCAATGCCATTAGAATTATCGAAGTCAACATCTTCTAAGATTTTAATTATTTTCTTAAGACGTAGTCTTTATTGCCATTCTATTACCAGCATTTTAACAGTAACACACATGTAGGAGTACAGGCTAAGTTGTTGACAGCTGTCCAAATGTAATATTGAGTATCTCATTAATAAGTAGGGTTTTAAAATCTGCAGGATGATGCAAGCTAGGTAATTCTTCTTACTTGTAAAAGAGAAGAATATACTTTTTTTTTTTTACACTAGTAATATATTGCTATATTGTCACTGATAGAATCTACTATATTGAGACCTGGTTACCATGAAAGATTGTATCTGCAAATTTTTTGCTCATTCTTTATGGAATTATCCCCACATGACACCCAGGCCTACACAAGGCACTGACTGTGTTTAATTGACTCAAGTTATTCCTTCACAAATTCTGAAATGTAAGTCAATCTAATGCTGTTAGTGGTTGCATTGATTAGACTGCCATACACTACTGTTGTGAACATGCCACATATACAATTAGGGTTGCCAACCCTCCAGGATTGGCTGGGAGTCTCCCGGAAGTGGCATCAATCTCCTGGTGACTACTGAAAGCAATCCAGGAGTTTTTAATAGGATATTTTAAGAAAATGACATTATGTCATGTTGGGGGGAAAAAAAGCTCCTGAAATAGCTTCAGTCAGAGTTGGCAACCCTATACACAATGTGTGCGGTAATCTTTTTCACTTGCTAGTTATCTCATTAACTAGCACACCAAAGATCTGAACAATCGCCATTTGGCAATTCGGTGTTTATTACTGGTCACAGAACACTATTAGAACAGATATTTATGATAGCACTATTCTTGTACAAATTCATCATGTCTGCAATAACTGAATAATAAACCAAATATACTATTTCATTTACCCTTAAAGTGGAATGAATAAATGCAAAAAACACTCCTAAAAAAACCATGCAGAACAAATAAAAAAGGAAAGAATAAAATCGTTTAAAACTAAATGTATGGAAATGTAATTCCACATTTGGAGTTGTCATCTCATAGATAATTAAGCACAGTATCCATTCATTTTGTTAAGCAACTTTCATGAAAGTTTGGATCCTGGTTCCTGGGAAGCCAGCCAGCTCTGCAACAGACTGAAATCTACTTTATTAGATAGAAAAGGAACTTTTAAAGAGTAGGCCCTAGTTCGTGTTTTATGATTTTGTTTTGTATTATAATCATTTGTTTCCATCATTCTCTGTTGTTCCTAGTAGAATCTCTATTCGTTCTTAAATAAACCTTCTTTCACTGAATTAGAAGGGCTGTGTAGTTTAAATGAACGGTGGTTAAAGGTAAAACTAGAGAACACTGCTCTTTTGGGTGCAGAGGATCTCTGGGATTTCTGAGAGTGGCCAATTTCAGGGAAAAATCAAATGCACAACTACAAAATGGAGAATAACTGGCTAGGTGGTAACACTGCTGAAAAGGATTTCAGATTTACAGTGGATAACAAATTGAATATGAGTCAACAATGTGATGCAAGCTGCGAAAAAAGTCTAATATTGTGGGGTGTATTAACAAGAGTGCCACACGTAAGATGTGGGAGGTAATTGTTCTGCTCCATTCAGCACTGGTGAGGCCTTAACTGGAGTATTGGGTCCAGTTCTGGGCACCACACTTTAGAAAACATGGAAAACTGGAGAGAGTCCAGAGGGTAGCAACAAAAATGATAAAAGCTTTAGAAAACCTGACCAAAGAGGAAAGATTTAAAAAACTGGGCATGTTTATTCTTGAGAAAAGAAGACTGACAGGGGGACTTGATAACAGTCTCCACATATGTTAAGGGATGCTGTAAAAACAATGAGAATCAATTATTCTCTGTGTCCATTGAAGGTAGGACAAGAAGCAATGGGCTTTATCTGCAGCAAGGGAGATTTAGGTTACATATTAGGAAAACTTTCTAATGATAAGGGTAACGAAGCTCTGTAATAGACTTCCAAGAGAGGTTGTGGAATCCTCATCATTGGAGGTTTTTAAGAACAGGTTAGACAAACGTCTGTCAGGGATGATCTAGGTTTATTTGGTTCTGCCTCAGCCTAGAGGATTGGGCTTGATGACCTCTGGAGGTCCCTTTCAGCCCTACGTTTTTTCTAGGATTCCACCATTTACAGCTGAATGGGAGTCTGCCCCCCCACCCCCCATACTGGCGGATGATTTGGCCTTGGTAATAATATATGCCTTTGTTACCTCCCAACTGGACTACAGCACCATAGCCTATTTTGGCATAAAACAGTAGCCCAGCTGTAGCTCACGAAAGCTCATGCTCAAATAAATTGGTTAGTCTCTAAGGTGCCACAAGGACTCCTTTTCTTTTTGCGAATACAGACTAACACGGCTGTTACTCTGAAACTAATACTGTGTGCAAACTTCAAAGATATCTTCAAATCACTACATTGGCTAGCCAAATAATATCCTATCTAGTTGAAGATTTCAGCACTTACCTTCAAAATGCTTAAGGATTTGGGTCTACAATGCCTAAAAAAATCATCTAAAACACCAGGAGGAGGACCATTATAACCTTGCTCCTCTGATGCAATGCAACTGTGTACTGGAAAAATAATTATTTTATGCAGGATACACCTTTCTTGGAGGCTAATCCAAGACTGGAATGAATACTGGCAGAATCTATGAACTATTTTAAGCTTCACCATCTTCCATTCCAAGTGCAAGGCACACTTGTTCGACCTTGTCGTCACTAATAAAAGTACATACCACAGCATACATTAAAAAAAGAAAATCCACACACAATTAGGAAGAGGAAGAGAGAAAGAAGAAATCAGTGATATGAGAACTGAAATAAATACTGTGGTAATACATTTTTGCCCAAGTGCTCGCAGCTGCTTAAATCTTGGTTTTCTAGCTAACTGGTACAGCTGTAGGGAAGCACGATACTTTATCTCAGAGATCTTGACTGTCTCAACTCAAGCTTTATATACATACAGTGCCACTGACATGCAGACAGCTGATGGGTGAAAGGCAGCAGCCAACACTAGACATTTTTGTGGGGAGAGCTCAGTTTTGGTCAATGACCTACAGACAAGCCATTTCTCTTGTGAACATTTCCATGGAAGCTTGAATATCTATGCAGAATAGACAGAATGAATTGGGTGTTAGTTGCAATGTCTCATTTGATTTTAGTAAAAGTTAAGGAAGAGGGATTGGCTCACACACTCATCGAATGGCTTTAGCACCATTTTGAAGTTTAAGAAATTTACACATGCAATGCTACACAATGTAAAATTCAACAGAATACTGTGGCTAATTTTGTAGCTCTGATGCTCTCTCATAAACAAAATAAAACCACAATAGCTTCAGTGAGTCAGCATCCTGTACTTGTCAGTTTCTGCTTAGTGGACACACAGGCCTGAGCTTTCATTTAAAATGACACCCAGCAAAGAAACTAGTAGATCGGATTATTTAATTTTACCTTATTTAATCCATCTCACGGCTTGTCAGATTTTTTTCTTCCTCATTGAACTGGCTCCTGTACACTACTTAAAAGTTGCTTTAAAGTCTTGTGGAGCACAGTTTGAAGCTCCAGGAGTGACTAATTCTGCTTATGACTTCTGGGGAATGCCCTTGAGAGAAAATAGATGGGAAATACCCACCAACGGATACAAAGTGTACAATACAAGATACATTATATGTTTTTGTGATTTATACAAACTTTTTTTCCCTTTTTATTTTTCAGTTTGACAGAATTTGCAGATCTGTTTCCAGAAAGATTTGCCTTCCACTTTTTGTGCTAAAGATATATAGTACTTTCTACCCACACTGACAATTTGCTATTTAATATTCTGAACTTCCTTGGTGGAAATTATGGATGGGCAATGGAATGTGAAAGAGTGGACATTTCTCACCATGGAATAGTTTAAACAATTACAATAATCTATCTTTATGGGCGACAGGGGATGGATAACTTGATGATTACCTGTTCTGCTCATTCCCTCTGGGGCACCTGGCCTTGGCCACTGTTGGAAGACAGGATACTGAGCTAGATGGACCTTTGGTCTGACCCAACATGGCTGTTCTTATGTTCTTGTAGGAGGAATTTGATAATGCAGTTCTAGGAGCTCTAAGTAATCTAACCCTAAGTTCTCCACCCTGCCTGCTTGGTATTAGCATCTAACCTAGCAGGCTGTACATCTTCAGGATTTCACTTAACATGGTTCAGACTGTGCCCATCAGTAGTTCGCCAGACTTCTCTGATCCTCCATTTTTTGCCTCTCTCAGTGCAGTGAGGTTACTTCTGCTGCTCCTGCCGTCAAAAAAGCCTTCCTGTGTCTCTCTCCTTCATCATCTTGCAATCATTTCACACCTTAGCTACAAGTATCTGTTTTCCCTTGCTATATACTATGCAAATTCTTTCCCCCGCTATTATTTATTATTCTAAAGTGGGATCATTTATGAAAATTCTATAAAGTGCTTTGTGATCAAATTTGTATGGCAGATGTTCTACCAATTATAAATGTGTAATTACTTATTTTATATATGGTAGAGTTTACCTAATTCCTTCTCTAAAGAGATGAAATTAGTCTTCTCTGCCCCCACATAAACTAAACCTCCCCAAAAAATTTCATTTTGGCTTCAAAGTCCAAATCAGTGGGTGGCCACAGACTGTGTTTTCCCTGGTTGGGTCCTTCTTGTCATATCTATGGTCCCCAAACCATGGCTAGTGCAACCGCAATGACCTAGTGTGTGTGTGTGTGTGTGTGTGTGTTATATTGCAGCTGGATTGCATATTTCGGCAAATTTGATAGCTATGCTTTTTGGGCGGCTCTGGCATCCTTCAGGCTTATTGGCAGCTGCATGCTGAGAGATGAGTTACAGCCTGTGTTAGAGGAGTGGGTGGAATAAATGTCTCTTTCTCCCTACGGCCTCTTCACATATTATTCCCACAGAAGACCATACCTGGCCAGGATTCTCATGCTCTGAAAGAAGAGGGTAAGAACTGGACAGATAAAGAGAGCATGTTGACTACTGTTATAATCTAAACAAAATGAAAATCTGAAAAACTGATCACTTCTGCTCATGGGAAGTATTCTCAAAAATACAACATGCTATCCAGTGATCCTGGACACTACCACCTCCCTCTCTTCAGGAACTTTCAGTTCAAGCCCTCTTCACCCCTGTGTTAAATATAACACGTTTCAAGCTTCCCCCAGAGGACCGCAAAAAATTTCCATTTAACACAAAACCAGGAGGAGAAGCAAACATAGAAATGAAGAAATAATAAATAGAAGATTGGTTGGTATTAAATGTGAAATTGCTACAATGAGGGAGAGGAAATAAAAATAGATAGAAACAGAGAACATAACCAAGCAGATGCCCCGTTCATGTCATTGAAGTAAGGATGGTTTGTTTTTAACCTGCTGTAATGTTACTTTTCATGCTCCCTACAGGGAGGGTTTAGAATTGAGGTTAGGAAGAGAATTAATCCATGAGAAAATCACTGTCTTAAGTAGCAGTCCACAATAGGCAAATGTGCACTCAATGTGCAAATGAGATGCCTGATCATGTTCCTGAGTTAGGCCTGAGGATTTCACATTTTGCCCAGGAGAAATGTCAGCTACCCCTGTACCACTTGTTAATTTTAGTTCCAGTCTTAGAATAAAAAGTCTTCTACCACCGAACACATACATAGGCAGAGCACTCCTCCACCATTGTGCTGTAACCTGGAGGGAAGCCCCTCAAGGGACAAGGTAATTCAGTCTTCTTTACCATTAAATCACTGGCCTCTGCTGAGACTGGTAACTGTGAGGGTAGTTTTTGGTGATAGGGATACTGGTCTTCTAGAATTGTAACAACGCCAAACTTAATTTACACAAGAAACATCAAATAGCTGTCAATCTGGGCTGAATCTGCAGCAATCGAGGCCTCAGTAAAACTCCTTACCATCCATCCCTCTCTCTCATAAAGCTTTCAAAGTATCAAAGATCAAATACAAGACAAGTTTTCATTTAGTGACGGATGAGACCGTTTTCTCTGTTGCTCCCTTGCATAGTGTGTGGAAAGTTACCTAATGCCATTAAATAACAAATAAATACTACCAGTACACAATTGATTATCTGACACTTTGTGATCCTAGGAACACTTAAATTAAGCTTTCTTTAATCAATTTTTTTATTAATGTAAATGTTTATTTTCTGTAACTTAAAAAAATTATGAAGTTTAAAATAGCATTACAAAGCCCCATCTCAAACAATAACAAGGGCTCCCTCAATCAGATTCTCAGGTAACAGTGTGAGGAGGAGTGTTAAGAAAAAGTGACTGAATTTTTTAAAAAGATGTTAATTACCTATGCAAAAGTCTATAACCATAATTACATTTCAAGTGTCAGTTCAATACAGGAATAGCTATCAAGGTGGAGATTCAACTTCTGTAAATGTCTAGATTACATAATATATAGGGACAGACTTTTAAAAAACTGCTTAATAAAGTCAGAACATAAAATACAGAAACAACGTAATGCCAAATTCAAACCAAGTCTCTAATCAACAACATGATAAGGTTCATTTTCAATGGACCAAAGCTTAGTCTATCAAGATCATGCAAGAAGTCTTAAAAAAAGCAAACAACAAAGAGCATCACTAATAATGAAGCAAGCCAGTTGATATTTTCTGCTCTTCAACATGGATATCTTCACTTTATCCAAGATAATAGTCACAAGATATGTTACACTGTGTTTCCAAGCCAATATGGAACACTAAAAAGAAATACAACGCCTGCAGTCACTGTGGATACAGGGCACAGAAAAACCTCTCCCTTCCAGTTGGCAAGTTAGTCAGTTCAGTTGCCACCATCTGTGTGCATCTATTGCAAAAAAAGAAGTGTCAACCTTCTTCTGGGACAAATATTTTTAAAAAGCCATAGGATTTAAACATCCCTGCACCCAATGATATTCAGCGACCCACATGTTAGATTGTCCACTGGATCAGCATGCATCATGGGGGGAAAGGGAGAGACGGGACAGAGAAATCCAGAGATCCAACTAAAAAGGAAATAAACCACATGGTCACTAGCCCCTGGCATTACTACTGATTAAGGAAACATGCACTTTGGTCATCACTTTCTATCTTGTCAAACTCAGATAGAACATGTCTCACAGTATACCAAGCAGACAGTAAAATCAGGTTAGGTTTAGAAAACATACCCTTCATGTCCACCCATGTTAACCCTTGCTCTCATCAAGCAAACAGCTAATGGCATCTTGAGTTCAGGACCCAGATGGTCCATGAGGTCATCATCCCCATTGGTCCCAGACCCACAGTCACTACGTCTCAGGAACATTAAGGAAGGTAGCTGCAAAGTGACTAACGGGGGGGGGGGGGGAGGCTGTGAGGACTGGAAGGATGATAGTGGCTGCTGGGAAATCCCCACACCCACAGCCCTCAGCAGCCTGCTCAGAATGTGCTAGGTTTGCTCATAGAACACTGTGCTCCCCAACTCCAGAGACTAAAATGATCACTTTGCAGCACCTTCAAAGCATAGGGTTCCCTCTGCTGTTAGCATTTGTATTCACTGTGGGACTTCATTCAGATGACTCACAGATGTGCCCAGAGCCTTTCATAGATGCCACCTCAGTCCCAGGTGCATTCTTCCTAGTGGCTGCTTGGTTCTTCTCAGAAGGCTGCTTGATGACACGTCAGGCTCCCACTTAGAAGCAAGCCAAAGCCTCAGCCACAGACAAAATATCGTCAATCACTAATTCTATACTTAAGGGAACTTTTCAAAGATTTAGAGGCAGTATTTGATAACCTCTCTATGAAAGAACAGGACCTGCTGAGCTGCTGGGACTTTATATATTAGAAGGGATTCTTCTAATGGGACTAGTGACCTAACCATATATTGTAAAATCTCTGGTCAGCAGCTCAATTCCCTATGAAAGGGAGCACGTGAGAAATGGCAATGCTAACAGCTAACACAGAGGGAGGCAGAACAAGGACACACAGTTATCCATCACACAGCAACCAGATTAACAAGGCTCAGTGTGCTAACAAACAGCTTTGCTCATGCAAGAGGCATACATTATATTCTTACAAGTGACCTGCTTTCCCCTCGCCAGGGCACACTCCTTCATGGAAGCAGATTTTTGAAGGTGAGCTCTGCCAATCATCACCATAGATCAAGAACCTTACCACCTGTGAGAATGGGTGGTGTCTGCACCCCACGGCTGGGGAGTCAAAGGAGTGCCAGCAAGGCTGGCCTGCAAGGCCAAAACTCCCCAAAACTACACCCACAACCAACACCAATCCGAAACAAAACAAAAAAACCCAAACCTTACATCAAACAAAGAGAAAGCAGCAACAGCTGCACCACTCAGTTCCAGCCTCACTCCCGAACAGACCCACAATCACTTGCAGGAGAGAGAGTGAAACTAGAAATAGCCCGATAAAAAGCCATGGTTAGCATTAATTGATACTAAAACAGAAGAAGAGCTCTCAGCACTGTTCCCTCTAAGCTGTGCGCATGTGCGCCCGCACACAGATCCTAAACCCCGTGCACACGGCGAAACACCAAGCGCATAAAAATTTGCACAGAAATTTTTTGCGCACACGGCCAGTCAAAAATTAGAGGGAACACTGACCCTCAGAGGGAAATACAGACCCCCCCCCCACCACCACCACCACCAAAAAAGAAAAGATGCACAGGTCTCTTCAATAATTACTTCTCATCTACTTCCCTTGATCTCTCTTTAAATCCACTGTTTCCTTCAAAAAACTGGCAGATAAGAGTCTTTAGTAAAATATTTCGTAGACAGTCTTGGCTCCTTATCCTGAGGGTATAGTAAATTTGGAATTAAAAATAAAACCACCTTGGCATCATAATAAATATTTGCTTGGTTTAATCCCTCCCAAAATGTCTTCATTTGCACAGACAAGGGACTGCAGCTCCAAACACAGACCCTCATTATTAGGCTATCCAATCTATTTCTTAATAGTTGAGACTAAAATTGTTTGCTTTTTAGAAGTATAAAATTCTCCCTTATACTTAAATCAAACTGCTGCAGAGAGTTAGCTGCTAGCTGACTCCGATTTATTTATCTCTCTGCTCCCATCCTGGGTAATTTTGTCACACTTCCTTCTTCCTGACTCCAACCTGATTCTCAGACCAAAACGGTTGCAGATCATAGAATAGAACAGCAGGGACCTCAAGGTCATCTAGTCCAACCCCCTGCTCAAAGCAGGACCAATCCCCAATTTTTGCCCCAGATCCCTAAATGGCCCCCTCAAGGATTGAACTCACAACCCTCCGTTTAGCAGACCAATGCTCAAATCACTGAGCTATCCTTCCCCCCTTTTTGAGCTCTTCCCTTCTAGAGAATTAAAACAGAGGCCGTTTTGTACCTTATTTGGTTTTCCATCGGCCTTCCTTGCTGTTCAGGCTTGCGATTACCTCCATTTTTCAACCTAGATCACCATGTCAGTTATAAACAGGAACATATCTTTCTTCACGCTTTGTCTTGTCTGGGTGCTTCAGATTCCTACCAGTTTCGATACAGTCGCTTTCACTTTCGCTTTTTCATCGCCTGCGAGGGGACATACTTCAACGCCTGCCCATGTAATTATCTTTGACGTGACGTGGGGGGTTGTTGTTGTGAACGCCTCTCATCAGTACAATACATGCCAAAAATAACTAGTTAAACCTTTGCTTATTACAGCCACGCACAGATCACACACCCGCCGCCACCACGTGTTGCAGACACCCTGCTTCCCACTGACAAGGTACGCTTCAAGGGGATAAGTAAATCCCCATCTACCGCACTTCACTAGCCTTACCAAACGCGCACGGGTATTTTAGAAAAGGCTGATAAGGTATACCAACTTAGTCACTCTATTTAATTTAATTGACTGATGGTAAAAATACTGAAAAGACAAGCTCAAGTCGACTATTGTAATCTTCCAGACAGGAATCCATTTGGCCCAAAGTGTTTGTGGTGTGCTTGTTTATACTTTAGGTTATGTATTTCTCCTAGAATTTGCTCTACATTAAACATTTAAAAATACATGCTTGTTATATGTCTAGTTTTTAATTGGTTTAGTAGTTGAACCTTTATTTTGTTATGTAAAACACATCTTGTCACTCATCAAATCTAAGGTATTACTAGGTAGGTTTAATGCAAAGATATTTTCTCTGTCTGTATGAACTAATTTACAAATCAAACTGATTTTCTTACACAACGTGTACTTTTGGCAGAGAGACTTTCCTGCCTCTGTCCCACAACCATTCGTGCCTTCCCCCAAAACCTTGCTAAGCACCATAGCCTTTCAGCTGGAATTTCAAAAGGGGATAATTTTTAAACACTTCCTGTGCCAAAGTTAAATGTTTCACTGAGAGATTATAGAAAATGCAATTGCCCAAGGAAGAGTGAGTGTGTTAAACTGCAAGACTAGATTAAAACACTGAAGTGTGAAATAGAAGTCATCTTGACTATGTTTTTACATATACTAGCGCTCATGCAAGGAAGTTATTACCCATGCATGACTCACATAACCTCTAGTCTGAAGGCTTTGAAGTAGGGTGACCATATTTTCTAAAGTAAAAACGGGTCAGCCGGGGCTCGCCTGAGCCACCACACACGCCCACAGGACTCGCAAGAGCCACCATCCCCCCACCGCCCAGGGCTGGGGCTGAGCTCCCCCCCGAGCTCTGCGCCCCATGCCGCCTGTGGCCAGGTTGACACACCCCTCCCGGAGCTCCACGCTGCCTGCAAAGAGAAATTTGTATAGTGGGGATGCTGAGAGCGCCAATGAAAACTGTAAACAATGGAAACCACTTAAAGCCAGGGGGCACCTATGCCCCACACCCCTAGTTCCAGCACCTATACCCTCCCAAGCTCTGCGCTGCCTCGGGCTGAGCCTCCCCCTCCTCCCCCCCGAGCTGTGTGCCCCATGCCACCCACAGCTGGGGCTTGGGCTGAGCACCGGAGCCCTGTGCTGCCTGCGGCTGGGGTGACCCCCCCCCGAGCTCCATGCCCCACACTGCCCGCTGCAGTGGCTGGAGCTGGGACTGATACCCTCCCCTCAAGTTCCACGCCGCGTGAGGTTGGGGCTGATCCCCCCCCAAACTCTATGCCGACCGCGGCTGGGGCTGACCCCCGCGAGGACTGGGGCTGAGCCCCATGCTACCTGGGGCTGCGACTGACCCCCAAGCCCTGCTGCCCAGCACCTCTCATCACCACCTCCTAATGTTCCTCCATGCCCCCCCTGGTGGAGGCGCCCCCTACTTTTTTGGTAAACTGGGCATTTTTTGTTGTTGTTTTTGCCAACTGATCAGTTTTGACAAATGCCCTTTTTTGTAAAAAAAAAAAAAGAGGAAGAAAAGAAAAGTCGCGAGGGCAGGGACAGAGCTTAAAAAGGGGACTGTCCCGGCCAGAACAGGACGTACAGTCATCCTACTTTGAAAGGAGTTGGGAAGGAATTTTCCCAGCTAGGATGTGGCCTGGCTGAGGAAAGGAGGAAGGAGCGGGAACTTGGCTTAGCTCTGAGAGGCGGGGAGCAGTGGTCACAGCCAGAAGTTGGGGACAAGAGTAGTTCTAGACAAAGGCTAGTGTGTGGAGATTTGCTGCTCACTAACTTTGCCCATCCAACCCTAATGGCAGTTGCCACAGAATATTTAATGTTATGCCCCATCCCTGAGCACTGGTAGGGGCGGGGGAGTGGTGGTAGTGGCAATCACAAGCTGGAGAAGAGCCAGAGAAAGCCTCTCTGCCCTGTGGAGATTGGGGACATCATAGAGTAACAAAGCCTGGAGGCTTCCTGAGCAGCAGAGGAAAGGGATGAGCACTTTGGGGAGCGATACTTCAGTGGTTTGAGCATTGGCCTGCTAAACCCAGGGTTGAGAGTTCAATCCTTGAGGAGGCCATTTAGGGATCTGGGGCAAAAATTGGGATTGGTCCTGCTTTGAGCAGGGGGTTGGACTAGATGACCTCCTGAGGTCCCTTCCAACCCTGATATTCTATGATTTCAGCCTCTGAAGGAAGGCAGCCTATTTCACAGAGAGAGGGGTGAATCCCTATGGTCTGAGGCCTCATTGGACCCAGGGTTTCCCCACACTTGCTAGTTAGTTCAGCAGAGTGCTGAGGGTACTGCCCTGTCTTGCTTCCTGCCCAAACTTTTAGGCTGTTAAGGAGATTTGGGCAGGTGGTGCTTTGTCCCCTATATTGCCCCTTACTTCACGAGCATGATCCTTTGTACATTAAGGAGGATGATCACCTGGCAGTTTCTTGCAGTTGCCAGGTGCAGCTGTCCCAGCATCCTCTGGGATTCACTGTGGTTTCTGTGGGAGTCAGATATGCTGAGTCCTTCAACAAGCAGCCCACCGGATGAGAAGACTGAGGGTGTCCCAGTCCTAAAAGGGGTTTTCGAGTCATAGGCCTTTCTTTTCTCTCCAGTCTCTAGGTCAGCCAACAAAAGTATGGGATCTCCACCTTCTGGAGACAGCAGCGCTGGAGCTATGTAAGCTGGCAAGCCTATTAAATACAGGGTGGGGGATTACATAGCTGAAAGTGTTTTGTCCATTGTCTTCATCTGCTGGCAGGGAGGATCTATCCCCAAGTATCTGGACTGGCACAGAGGATTCAAAGAGAAATAAATAGTAAGCTTTAAGCTTTGAAATCTGCCCACAAGCTGAACTGCTGCATAGGATATGACTGTCAGGCTACTGCCAATGTGGACCACAGCATAACTGTTACACCAAAAAAGAATCTCTAATCTGGAAGATGTGGGTAGTGATTGTGATTGCAACAAGATAGGGAAAAATGAAAGAATCCAATATCCTTTATCAGCCCTTGCCAGGCCCACTCTGAGCACCATCACTACACGCTCTGTTCACTGTGAAATTCAACACACAAGTCAATGCAGTTTGGTTCTTCCCGAAGATATCCTATTAAGCCCGCATAAACAGTTTCTGTGCTCCTAAGTACTTCCTCATTTCCTTAGTGACTCTAGTGAAGCAGAACAGGTACATTACTCTGCCTCAAACTGGAAACCAAAGGATGTGACCAGGGGGCACCACACAACAGGCAAAATTCAAATGTCAAATAAGGGCTTCTAATTGACTAATGTTCTTAGCCCAGAGTGCACCCAAAAATTAATTTTTGCAGATTTTCCACTTTAGTGACCCCCTAGACACAAAGTTGCCACAGGGACCCTTCGTGTAACTGATTTCTGCATAGGTGGGGCCCATCACTTGTAAATTCCAAGAAACAAATGATACCTACAACAGGTGCAAAACCATGATAAAACTCAATATGCAGTTTGCTTTTTAAAGGAGGAGGCACTTTATTTAAGAAAAGCATGGGGAGAATGAAAAATTAGGATAAATATGTTACAGATGACAAATGGAACCAGTAATGACAAACAAACACACCAGAACCACCACTCAGGAAGTATAGTTAATATGCCCAGATCCCTGCACTACTTGGTTGTGTGGGTGCGGGCACAATGCACCTCCTCTACCCAGATTTCCTTTCATCAGCTTCTCTCCCCATCTTCCAACACTTACCGTTGTTTAAAATGGAGACAAAGGAGTAGCCTCATGTCCTTCTTGACCCACCCATGGACTGTGGAGCCAAGAGAGGAAAGGGGTGGAGGGCAGCAAACCAGGGTCATGGCCTGACCACTTTTAAGCAGGTACATGGAAAACAGAGTTGTCACCCCAGCTGGTTTCTGACTGGCCTGGCCAGTTTTTCTACTCTCTTGTCAGCTACCTGTCAAGAGATGTAATCTCATGGGGAGGGGATTTGGCTGCAGGTGAGAGCGGAAGAGGAAGGTCAGGTGGGAAAGGGGCAAATCTATGGCCTCCTCCACTTTAAATGGCACTCTGAAGCCCCTGGACCCACCCACCCTTTCCATGGGTCCTCTAGCAAAGAGAGACGGCTTATACAAGTCTCTACTCCAGCATCATTTAGAGCAGATGTTCCCAAACTGTTTGGGATTGCATTATCAGCAGATGGGGTCACAGTGATCCTTAGCGTGCGGAGGATGCCATTTTGCTCTACACAGCATGACCTCGCACATATGGTGCATCCTCCGCACAGTGTGACTTAGTACGTATGAGGTCACACTGTGTGGAGGATGCCATTTCGTGCTACAAAATGGTATCCTTCGTGCAGCGTGATCTCACACTTATGGCGCATGTGAGATCACGCTGTGCATAGGATGCCATTTTGCTCTTCAAAATGGCAGCCTCCACGCTGTCTCGGATTCTGGCAGCAAATGATTAAAATGGGGTTGTGCCAGCAAAAAGTTTGGGAACTCCGATTTAGAGCCAGGGATGAGGTGACTAGAAATCTGGGTTATACCACCTTCTCCCTAGGAAGCTGGGAAAGATCACACTAGGTGTCCATATGAATGCCCAGCTATGGCAACTTGGATATTGGAGGTTCCATATTTCCCCTGTAACTTAACCATTAGCACCTTCTAAAATCCCACATATTCCTGAGCTGGCCCGACCTGCAAACAAAATAATTATCCAAATACCATGCAGCATGATGTAACCCTTTTTTCCAAATTAAGGCCCATTCCATAAAGTTATGAATTTCATAAAGACAGCACAGGAAACCAAACAGGCTTAATTCCCTTACTAAGCTTCCTACATGAAAGACTGATAATGTGTATTTCACCTTTACTGAATTTGGTCCGATCTCTTGCTTCCTGAACCAGCACCTAAACCCTTGGCCATCTTTTGGAATACAGTCTATTGGTTGACTTATTTCTTCATATAAGGAGTGTGTTAATTTCTGTGAGGTATCCTCTTCTGCTCACTACCTTTGTCAAACTCCAGGTATCAAGTCTGGATCCAGATATAGCACTGGGCTTTGAAAGTGAGTATCAGGACACGTAGGTGAATGAAGACAGACACGGATAGATTTAAGTGGCAGCAGCCTCCAGCTTTATTGAAGTAACACTGGGGAAGGGTGCTAAAAGATCATAGATTTTCAAAATGAGGTTTTCACAGTTAGCTATGCGCTACACAAACTAAGTATACTGTGGATAATATACACAGGGCCATTAACTTTAACTATATGCTCATTTTCTGCTTTCAAGCACTGTTAAGCAGACTGTAAATTGTGGAAAGAACTATTCATTCTGACTGCTGAATATACAGAAATACTGCTTCATTTCGGTGATGAAATAGTAATGAATTGTTGCCAGTATCTGGAATGCTCTGCTACAATTCATAGCACTCCTTTACAAAATTGAGTAACTTATCAATATGGTGAAGTTCAAAGGTTAAAGGATGTAATGCAGAAAGAAACAATTTAAGAACATAAGAATGGCCATACTGGGTCAGACCAAAGGTCCATCCAGCCCCGTATCCTGTCTACTGACAGTGGCCAATGCCAAGTGCCCCAGAAAGAGTGAATCTAACAGGTAATGATCAAGTGATCTCTTTCCTGCCATCCGTCTCCAACCTCTGACAAACAGAGGCTAGGGACACCATTCCTTACCCATCCTGGCTAATAGCCATTAATGGACTTAACCTCCATGAATTTATCCAGTTCTCTTTTAAACCCGCTTACAGTCCTAGCCTTCACAATCTCCTCAGGCAAGGAGTTCCACAGGTTGACTGTGCGGTGAGTGAAGAAGAACTTCCTTTTATTTGTTTTAAACCTGCTATCCATTAATTTCATTTGGTGGCCCCTAGTTCTTATATTATGGGAACAAGTAAATAACTTTTCCTTATTCACTTTCTCTACACCACTCATGATTTTATATACCTCTATCGTATCCCCCTTAGTCTCCTCTTTTCCAAGCTGAAAAGTCCTAGCCTCTTTAATCTCTCCTCATATGGGACCCGTTCCAAACCCCTAATCATTTTAGTTGCCCTTTTCTGAACCTTTTCTAATGCCAGTATATCTTTTTTAAGATGAGGGGACCACATATGTACGCAGTATTCAAGATGTGGGTGTACCATGGATTTATATAAGGGCAATAAGATATTCGCCATCTTATTCTCTATCCCTTTTTTTAATGATTCCTAACATCCCTTTTGCTTTTTTGACTGCCACTGCACACTGCGTGGACGTCTACAGAGAACTATCCATGATGAGTCCCAAGATCTTTCTCCTGATTAGTTGTAGCTAAATTAGCCCCCATCATATTGTATGTATAGCTGGAGTTATTTTTCCAATGCGCATTACTTTACATTTATCCACATTAAACTTCTTTTTGAAGTTCTTCACAGTCTGCTTTGGTCTTAACTATCTTGAGCAGTTTAGTATCATCTTCAAACTTTGCCACCTCACTGTTTACCTCTTTCTCCAGATCATTTATGAATAAGTTGAATAGGATTGGCCCTAGGACTGATCCTTGGGGAACACCACTAGTTACCCCTCTCCATTCTGAAAATTTACCATTTATTCCTACCCTTTGTTCCCTGTCTTTTAACCAGTTCTCAATCCATGAAAGGATCTTTCCTCTTATCCCATGACAACTTAATTTACATAAGAGCCTTTGGTGAGGGACCTTGTCAAAGGCTTTCTGGAAATCTAAGTACACTATGTCCACTGGATCCCCCTTGTCCACATGTTTGTTGACCCCCTCAAAAAACTCTAACAGATTAGTAAGACATGATTTTCCTTTATAGAAACCATGTTGACTTTTGCGCAACAATTTATGTTCTTCTATGTGTCTGACAATTTTATTCTTTACTATTGTTTCAACTAATTTACCCGGTACTGACATTAGACATACCGGTCTGTAATTGCCAGGATCACCTCTAGAGCTCTTCTTAAATATTGGTGTTACATTAGCTATCTTCCAGTCATTGGGTACAGTAGCTGATTTAAAGGACAGGTTACAAACCATAGTTAATAGTTCCACAATTTCACATTTCAGAACTCTTGGGTGAATGCCATCTGGTCCCAGTGACTTGTTACTGTTAAGTTTCTCAATTCATTCCAAAACCTCCTCTAGTGACACTTCGATCTGTGACAATTCCTCAGATTTGTAACCTACAAAAGACAGCTCAGGTTTGGTAATCTCCTTAACATCCTCAGCTGTGAAGACTGAAGCAAAGACTTCATTTAGTTTCTCTGCAATGACTTCATCATCTTTAAGTGCTCCTTTTGTATCTCGATCGTTCAGGGGCCCCACTGGTTGTTTAGCAGGCTTCCTACTTCTGATGTACTTTAAAAACATTTTATTACCACCTTTTGAGTTTTTGGCTAGCTGTTCTTCAAACTCCTTTTTGGCTTTTCTTATTACACTTTTACATTTAATTTGGCAGTGTTTATGCTCCTTTCTATTTACCTCATGAGGATCTGACTTCCACTTTTAAAAAGATGCCTTTTTATCTCTCACTGCTTCTTTTACATGGTTGTTAAGCCACGGTGGCTCTTTTTTAGTTCTTTTACTGTGTTTTTTAATTTGGGGTATACATTTAAGTTGAGCCTCTATTATGGTGTCTTTGAAAAGTGTCCATGCAGCTTGCAGGGATTTCACTCTAGTCACTGTACCTTTTAATTTCTGTTTAACTAACCTCCTCATTTTTGCATAGTTCCCCTTTCTGAAATTAAATGCCACAGTGTTGGGCTGTTGAGGTGTTCTTCCCACCACAGGAATGTTAAATGTTATTATATTATGGTCACTATTTCCAAGCGGTCCTGTTATAGTTACCTCTTGCACCAGATCCTGAGCTCCACTCAGGACTAGATCAAGAGTTGCCTCTCCCCTTGTGGGTTCCTGTACCAGCTGCTCCAAGAAGCAGTCATTTAAAGTATCGAGAAATTTTGTTTCTGCATTTCGACCTGAGGTGACATGTACCCAGTCAATATGGGGATAATTGAAATCCCCCACTAATATTGAGTTTTTTTATTTTGATAGCCTCTCTAATCTCCATTAGCATTTCGTCGTCACTATCACTGTCCTGGTCAGGTGGTCGATAATAGATCCCTACTGTTATATTCTTATTAGAGCATGGAATTACTATCCATAGAGATTCTATGGAACATGTGGATTCATTTAAGATTTTTATTTCATTTGATTCTACATTTTCTTTCACATATAGTGCCATTCCACCCCCCTACCCCCCACCATGACCTGTTTTGTCCTTCCGATATATTTTGTACCCCGGAATGATTGTGTCCCATTGATTGTCCTCAGTCCACCAGGTTTCTGTGATGCCTATTATATCCATATCCTCCTTTAACATGAGGCACTCTAGTTCACCCATCTTATTATTTAGACTTCTAGCATTTGTGTACAAGCACTTTAAAAACTTGCCACTGTTTACGTGGTAAATTAACTTGTTACTTTTTGGATGTGTCAGATTCTTTATGTGAATGTTTCTCGTCTCATCTGGCCCATACTTTATCCTCTTCCATCCTCTCCTCCTGACTAAAACCTAGAGAATCTCTATCAATAGACTCTCCTCTAAGAGAAGTCTCTGTCTGATCCATGTGCTCCTCTGCAGCAATCGGCTTTCCCCCATCTCTTAGTTTAAAAACTGCTCTGCAACCTTTTTAATGTTAAGTGCCAGCAGCCTGGATCCACTTTGGTTTAAGTAGAGCCCATCCTTCCTGTATAGGCTCCCCCTATCCCAAAAGTTTCCCCAGTTCCTAATAAATCCAAAACGTCGTCTCATCCACGCATTGAGACTCTGAAGCTCTGCCTGCCTACCTGGCCCTGCACGTGCAACTGGAAGCATTTCTGAGAATGCCACCATAGAGGTCCTGGATTTCAGTCTCTTTCCTATTGCCCTTGTTTAATGCATCTGTTGAAATAAAGCAGAAAATGGTATAATCTCTGGACAGATATTGAATAATCCTCTGTATGGATTTTGGTGCCAAACCATGTTTATCCAGTGACTTTGCTTTTGTTTCTGCACTGTACATGTTTCGAGTGGTTGGAAAACCATTCCACAGTTGGGATGAGAGCTTGTTCCACAATCAAAGGAATTATTGCTCAAATGATGCCTCACTGCATGGTACACAGCAGTCATTTCTGCTGCTGTTATGGCTGCCTCTTCCTTTCAAGCTCAAGAAAATATTCGCTTTTTTCTTTTTTAAAAAACCTGCCAATTTGTTTTTCTTATATGCAGCCCCAGAATCACAGGTTTTGACATCTTTGCCACTGTGAATACTGGAGAATTCCTGTAGAACCTTCTGGACAGGAGGCCTTCAGGCGATTATTTTGGGCTTGCGTAATCTACAGATATTTTCCCTCCCTAACTCTTCTATATCTACACATTCCCGTCACTTTATTCCTCTAACTATTGTGAAACTGCTATTGGTGTCTGGCATTTCTGACTGAGTTACACAAAGCTTGTAATTGATGGATTTAAAAAACACAAAACTATATACTTTCTTATCTCATACCATATTCTGGCATTCTGTTTGTGAAACCACTGCCTCAGGCCCTTTGGAAGCAATTCACCACAGTGCATGCCCTCTGACCCTGGGCCCCCTCTAGATCCCCTACATTTTCTCTGCAGGTCCTTCTCCTGTTACTCTTGACTCAGAGCATTAGGCCCAAACTCTCTCAACTTCCCTGATCTATCTGAATAGATGAGTTCTGCTGGGCCCCCTTCACTGTCTGGGGCTCTCCACAGAGCTCTCCCCTAACCCCTGGTGTCATCTCTCTGACAGAGCAGGTTCCCTTTTATAAGCCTGCCCCAAATAAAAATGGCTGGCCGTGCAGGGGGCAAATGTCAGATGCAGGTCACCTCCCTTTGGAGGTGTGCCAGCCAGCCACCTTTGCACCTTGGGAGCAGGAGTGCTGGAAGTTCCCTAGAAGTGTGGGGCCATCAGCGCCTGGACCATGGGCCCTCCCCACATCTGCCCCTTCCCTCCCCTTAAGAGAGAGAAATGGGGGCAGAGGAGGCGGAGAGGAGCAATTGGTGGAAAGGGCCTCAGGGAAGAGGCGGAGTGAGGGTGGGGCCTCGGGGAAGAGTGGGGGCAGAGTCACAGGGGTTGGGTTGGAGCATTGGCGGGGCCTTGGGGGGGAACAGCAGAGCAGGGGCATGGTCACAGTCTGGGTGCTGGTGGCCCCGCACTTCAAGGAGCTTCTGGCACTCCTGGGAGTAGCCTCTTCAAACAAAAGACTCATGTGCCACCTCTGCCATGCTGCCTGGTCAGCAGACCCAACCACTGGCCCAACCCCTTTTCCTGGGAAGTGGATAACTAGGTACAGCGGAGACTGAACCCACATACCCTTAAAAGGGACAGTCCACTCTGTGACAGATGGTATTGGAGTAGACTGGAGGAAGATTGTTGTTGGCTTCTCATACACTGAATTGTTTTCACGTGTGTGTACACCATGTGAATGGAGTCCTATCTGCAGTGAATGAGGCCCTCCTGCACCTCAGCAGAGCAGGAGAAGCCATTTGTAAGACCCATGTCCTAGACAGCCAGATTCAGAGGCAGTCTGAATATAGGATCTTGCCATTCCTCTGTAGCAGATCTTGACATGAAGGTAGAAGAGGTTGGCTGGTCAGTTCCAGTAATTCTGTGAACCAGAATTGCCTGGCCTCTGTTGGCACTATCACCCTGGCCAGGCGGTATGATTTTGTTGAGTACATGTGGAATTAACTGAATGGGTGGAGAGGCACACAGGAATCCTCTGCTCCCGTGTAGGAACAGAAGCTGTCAAGCATCCTTTGCCCACTCCTGCTCTGTAGCAATACAGAGAAGGCACTTGATATTGGTGCTGGTGGAAGGATGACACCATATGTTGAATATCACTTACTAATATGAATCACTGCCTGAGTTTTACTTTAAAATCTTCTCTCTTGTTCCTGGCTTCATTCTTGTAACTAGCCACTGACACTGGGATGGGAAAGAACTTCTTCACAGTTATGTCCCTTTCCTTTATTGTAGCTAATGAGCACCACTTGTATTGGTGGAAACCAGAGGCCCGCTACCCTCCAATGCATTCAAATCAAATTTCAGGACCACTTATCTTCTCAAAATTCACTTTCCTTGCTCTGCCTGACAGACTTTTTCTAGTAATTATTGAAAAGACAGCATGTACCTGTTAACACACAAGGATGTGATAAATTAATCAATCATTTTAAAATATAAGTTAAACACTATAGTTTTAAAGTATTAATACAGAAGGAATATTGATTGCTAAGAAAAAGTTAATAAAAACAGAGTACTAATTGCAGACGTTTCTCTGTATGTAATAAACCAAATGCTCTCTCATACTTGTTCTAAATACTGACTTAGAAATACAAATAACAGTAATGAAGTAGCATTACTAGCAGCTTACCTTCCTTTTTGCTGTATTGACAACACAACTCAAGTACGCGTCCATTACCTATATCAGATTATGAAAACCAAAGCAATTGAACATTTTAAATTTCTGAAATTAATCATTTCAGTCACCATCCTCGTTTACTGTTATTATAATATATCTTATCATCCAGCCAGTTTGTTGACCCACAGCATGAAGATTCATACAAGTTGAATTGTCTCACGTTTGCCTCCAGTCTGCCTTTAACTTGGTGGGATTGCATACATTTCACTAGAAAAGAAGTAAAATGCATTTCTTTGTTGATGTTCATAAATTAAAAACATACCATGCCACATAATTCTGATCAAATTTCCAAATATTATTAAGACATTACATCAACTTATCAAGAACTTACCTTTCTGATACCATGTCTTCTCTTCCAAATATGCCATAACCATATCTTTACGTTTGCTAGAACTGTTGCTTGTAACTTCGCATCCATACAGTCCATCTCTTCAACCTCTCAGTTTGACCCCATGCTCTCATCGGGGTTCAAAGATGCATGAGCACATTTTTTTAATAACTTCTGGGAGTATTGTTGTCTCATTACCACCCACACCACTTTCTGTTTCAATGTCTTCGTCTGATGCTTCATTTCCTGTACATATTACTGGTGTCTTTTTTAAAGGGTTTTGATTTGTAGATACTGTGCATTGATCATAATCTCTTCCCTGATAAGATTTCTCATTTAATCATTAATCCATATTAGGTATTTTGTATATCCTCTGTAAGTGGGTTGCAGCTGTCCTCCATTTCTTGTTATTGTTCTTGAATTGAGTAACATAATATGGTCCCCAGAGTCGAATTTTATTTTTCCATATCTAGAAATGTTTCTTTGACAATATTCTTTTTGCTGTTTGTCTTTTGTTCTGGAGTTGCTGTTTACAGCCATTCGACTGTCAGTGTCCATTTTTTATTACAGGGTAGTGCAATACTACTGGTGTATCTGGTTATCTGGACCCCAGAACATTTCTGACTGTGTCAAGAAATGGAAACCGGTTTGTGTTCTGTAACTGAACAACAACAAATTAACTTGTATTAAAGCTACTAGTGATTTAAGACACATACCAAGTAATAGGATGAAAATTCCTCTGGAAACCTGGCTTCTGAGCCATATCTAAGACGAAGGGGTGCTGTTTTTGTTGACATCTAATGTTTCAATCGCAAACAAAAGAAAAGGAGGACTTGTGGCACCTTAGAGACTAACCAATTTATTTGAGCATCAGCTTTTGTGAGCTACAGCTCACTTCATCGGATGCTGTAGCTCACAAAAGCTTATGCTCAAATAAATTGGTTAGTCTCTACGGTGCCCCAAGTACTCCTTTTCTTTTTGCGAATACAGACTAACACGGCTGCTACTCTGAAACCAAACAAAATAAAGTTAGTCCAAAAATTCATCCTAGTCCTCTTGGTTAGCCATCTGCTTTAACACTCTAAACATTGAAGGATAACTCAGTTTGTTAAAACAAGTACTTAAGAAAATGTCTGGAGCTATCTGCTTGATATAGACTCTGCAAAATGTTAAGTGGAAGCACCGCACATTTTATATTGCTAGGACTAATTTCTGTTTTAGATTTCAGAAGATAGTAACATTTTCAGTGGAATAATTCAATTTGAAAGATTTGCTCACAATATTCAATTTATGACACAGTCCCCTTTACTTACTGTTGGGATTCCCTCCAAGACCTCTTTCCACTTGGTTTCCCCAAGAACTCAATTCAAGTCCAGACTTCGTCACTCAGATATTTTTTATTTGGCACACACCAATGCTACACTGAGTTGATCAGACTCAAACTCAGGAGGGTGGATGCAGGGTATATCACAGCCCTAAAGTTACACAGGAACTCTCTTTTTATAAAAAGAAAAGGAGTACTTGTGGCACCTTAGAGACTAACCAATTTATTTGAGCATGAGCTTTCGTGAGCTACAGCTCACTTCATCAGCTGTAGCTCACGAAAGCTCATGCTCAAATAAATTGGTTAGTCTCTAAGGTGCCACAAGTACTCCTTTTCTTTTTGCAAATACAGACTAACACGGCTGTTACTCTGAAACCTCTCTTTTTATATACATTTACACATCCCATTGCATTTATTATGAATTGCATCATACATTTTTGGAATGGTTTGGTTTCTTTGCAGCATGCTCTGTCCACGTGCTGTCCATGTTCCTCTTTACCCCATCTTGATAGTCTTAACTTATTTTGTCTTGTTTCTAGTTCATAGTAAATAGTTCGGGTGCTCTCCCTCTTATCTTAGCTGGCTCAGACACACTGTCTTTTTAGACTACTGACCTATTTACTTCTCTTATTTAGCACAAATGTCCTGTTTTCAGCCTAATAATTCGTTTACCTCCCAAATCCTATTTCCACAAAATAAGGCCTCTCACCATGTGTTAATTACTCATGTCAGGCTAGGCCTCAGCTACACTTTCCACGAGTACTTTTAAAATATTTTCCCTAAAATTACCTTTGGTATGGGGTTGTGAAGCTATGTTCTATCTTCAGTGCTTCACACAGGGAAAGCTGGGGGGAAAAACATGTTCAATAAACTTTCCTTCTAATGTATGTATTTATGTTATGCATAATTATAATGATTTGTCTAATGTGAATCATTACCTAATTATTGAACTTGGAACCATGATCTGTGTATATCCCGTCTGGACATGCAGGTCACTATATAACTTCACAGACCTTCCTTGCCACATCATGTACTTCCTTGTTTCTAATTGAAAATGCTTTCACTCATCTTGTAAAATTAGTAGCAATATATACTAGTACCCTTTCTCTGTTGCTCTGAATGGTCTGATTAAGTCCATTCCAACCAATTCCCATGGTTTAATGATGTATGTGCATTAATATAGAGTAGAATTACAATTTGAATTCTTCCAAGGATCTTTTTTATAAGGTAACGTAGTGAGCAAAGAGAACAAAGTGATTTTTGCAATAGTTAGCCCTTTTTCAAAAGTACATAACATAGGTATAAGGCTAGTCAACAACCCCACAATTTACATCTTCCATAGATTCACAGAAAGATAGGGCTGGAAAGGACCTTAAAAAAAGCATCAAATCCAACCCCCTGTTCTGAGGCAGGACCAAGTAAATCTGACAGGTGTTTGTCCAACCTGTTTTTAAAAACCTTTAATGATGGGGGTTCCACAACCTCCCTTCAAAGCATATTCCAGAGCTTAAGGACCCTTATAGTTAAAAAGTTGATCCTAATATCTAACCCAAATCTCCCTTGCTGCAGATTAAGCTTATAACTTCTTTTCCCACCTTCAGTGGACATGGCGAACAAGTGATCACCGTCCTCTTTATAACAACCTTTCACTTATCTGAAGACTTATCAGATTCCCTTCAGTCTTCTTTTCTCAAGACTAAATGTGCTCCATGTTTTAACCTTTCCTCCATAGGTCAGGTTTTCTAAACCTTTTACCATTTTTGTTGCTCTTCTCTGGACTTGCAATAATTTGTCCACATTTTTCCTAAAGTGCAGTGCCCAGAATTGGACACAGTATTCCAGCTGAGGCCTCAACAGTGTGGGGTAGAGCAGGATAAATACCTCCCATGTCCTATATACAACACTCCCATTAACACACTCCAGAATGATAGTAGCTTGTTTGCAACTAGATTACATGGTTAACGCCTATTCAGTTTGTGATCCACTATAACCCCCAGATCCTTTCAGCAGTACTACCACCTAGCCAGTTATTCCCCATTTTGTAGTTATGCATTTGATTTTTCCTTCCTAAGTGAAGTACTGTGCACTTATCTTTATTGAATTTCATCTTGTTAAATTCAGACCAATTCTCCAGTTTATCAGTCCTGATCATTTCAAATTGTAACACCATCCTCCAAAGTCCTTACAACCCCTTCCAGCTTGAGGTCATCTGCAAATTTTATAAGCACACTCTCTACTCCATCATCCATCTGATGAATGAAAATATTGAATAGTACTGGATCCAGGACTGACAAGAGCACCTGCTTGTTACTGAGACAACACAATTCCACAATGAGTTCTATTGAATTCTGAATGAATGTGCTGGGCCAGCGTAGTGAGCAATGGAAATCATTGTGGCACTGAGTTGTCTCAGTAGCAAGGGTGTTGACTTGTTACTGACAATTAGATGCTTTACTCTGTTGCAATAATAAATATATGGTTAGCCTGGTTACTGTTTACATGTTTTCTGAGTTGTTTTTAAGGAAAAAATTCATACTGCCTATCATGTTGCTGTAGTTTGCAATCAAAACATTCATAATGCTTTGTGAATGAGGTCATAACCACATTTGTTAATTAATATAGGTAGGAGACATGTACAAGTTTAAAATGCACCTTAATACATTGCAAGATGATATCTAGATGAAATTATTTTCTTCCTTTCTGATAATGCAAACCACTCGTGTCCTAGTTTTGAAAAGCACATGCAACATCATCAACATACATGTTTGAAAAAATAATGGCAAGGAGGGAGAGCTTACATTTTCACATCTAATGTATAAACGTAGTTCCTTTCTGAATTAATTTTAAGTGGAATCTAAATTAAAATTAAATATTTGAGAATTTTGTTTTAGTTACAATATCCACTCTTTGATGTCATTTGTCATTCCAAGCCAGTCATAACTTGAATTCATAGATTCATAGATATTTAGGTCAGAAGGGACCATTATGATCGTCTAGTCTGACCTCCTGCACAATGCAGGCCACAGAATCTCACCCACCCACTCCTGTAACAAACTTCTCACCTATGTCTGAGCTACTGAAGTCCTCAAATCGTGGTTTAAAGACTTGGAGGTGCAGAGAATCCTCCAGCAAGTGACCTGTGCCCCACGCTGCAGAGGAAGGCGAAAACCCCCCAGGGCCTCTGCCCATCTGCCCTGGAGGAAAATTCCTTCCCGACCCCAAATATGGCAATCAGTCTTGTTTTGAATATTCCACTACTGTTGGGAGAAAAGTTTTATTTTGCTGTTATATCCTTTACACCATCTTGGATCCCTTTAACAACAACAGGGAATCCATACTTGTTGCCCTTCTTCCTCAGCCCCTGTTACGCCTTTGGCGCCCTTTTTGCCCTAAGGCGGGAAACTGGGTAGATCACCTGATCGGTAATCTGCCCAGCAACTGTATGTTATAAAAGGGCCAGCACGTCTGGCAGACGGGGCTGCCCATCTTAGATGGACAGCAGCAGTGGCAGGAGCACATGCTGCTTCCGAGAGGCAGAGTGCTACTGCTTACCCTGGAGGGTTGACATCAGTACCACGCATAGGGTTGTAGGGAGTGTTTCTTACCTGCATGCAAGAACAAGCCATCATCTGCCGTTCTGATCCTGCCTCAGGCATCCACCCACGATGATGCAGGGAAGAAGATCTGCAAGAAAAACAAGACCGAGCTTCCATCAGCCTGTGCCTGAGGTCCTGCCCTCCACCTGCCTTACCATCCGGATCGGGACTGGAGCCAGCCCTGTCATGCACCGATGCCAGGGATAAAGCTTCAGGATATGGATTTGTCCTCCATGTCCTACCCGGAATCAGGCTTTGGAAGGGAGCCAAGCCCTTTTTGTCACAGCCGGTGGCCCTTTTATATTCGGTTCCCTTGTTTTCTCAGTTATAATTTGGGAGTCCTTATAGTTACCTACCTGTTACTTACCTGAGTGTGACAGACCCAGAGCAGTGAGGTACAGGAGTCTGGTAGAAGGCAAATATATTGGCCACTGGATGAACAGTTTTCTGTTCCCTGAGTGACCAGAGCAGGGGCTGCGCTAGAGCAATCAAGAACCTGCTAGAACCAATTAAGACAGGCAAGCTAATTAAAACACCTGGCGCCAATTAAGAACATACTAGACTCAGTTATGGCAGGCAGACTAATCATGACACCTGGTTTAAGAAGGACCTCCCATCAGTTAGGGGAGGGTGTGCAAGGAGCAGGGAGTGAGAAGGCATGCTGCTGGAGGATGGAGGAGTACAAGCGTGATCAGGCTTCAGGAGGAAGATCCTGCAGTGAGGGTAAAGAAGGTGTCGGGAGGAGGCCATGGGGAAGTAGCCCAGGGAGTTGTAGCTGTCATTCAGCTGTTACAAGAAGACACTGTAGACAGTTGCAATCCACAGGGCCCTGGGCTGGAACCCGGAGTAGAGGGCGGGCCTGGGTTCCCCCCATTCCCCTCAACTCCCTATTGGAGACAAGAGGAGGTGACCTGTACTGTGGGTCCCACCAGAGGGGAAGGTCCCTGGCCTATCCCGCCACCCAGTAGGTGGGTCAGCAGAGACTGCAGGGATTGTTCTCCTCCCTTTCCCCATGCTGGCCAGTGATGAGGTTAGCTGAGTGAACGGCAGGTTTGAGCCACTAGCAAAAGTGGCCAAACTGAGGGCGGCCGTGAATCTCTGAGGCAAGCAAATACGTCAATAAGCGCAGGACCTACCAAGGCAGAGGAGGAACTTTGTCACATGAATTAGTCTTACCCTTATTCCAATCAACCTGTTCTTGTTTTGCACCCTATCCGTTATCAGTTTTTCCTCTGGGGGAAGTAAGACCCTGATGATAGACTTGGGAGGGAGGAGACGTTCCTGAGACTTGTCCTCTGGCCAAGTATAAAATCCAGTCAACACTACGTACACCTATTGAACTGTCATGGTACATTTGGAACAGTTCTAAGGCTTCCTTTTTGGTGTACACAACTTTCAACTTTTTACCTTAAGGAAAAGTTCCCTTTCTGCTACCCACAAAAGATTAAGATGTAATGATGACATATATTATTGCAGTTTAAAAATATTACTTAGTTTTAAGAGATTATGTACATAAGAAGTTATACATCCATATAAGCCTTAAGGGCTTGATTATTAAGACTAAAACCTTATCGTGTGGATTGTGCTCCTAATTCCACTGATGTTAATTTTACAATGCCAGATAACTTCAGTGGTTAATGAACAGGCCCATCATCTATATGCTGAAGTTTTAATTATATTTTGCAATTGAAACAATTAAAAATTATGTCTCGCCTTCCAATGAAAGTCAGCGGAATATTGACGCAAACTAAGGTTCTGTTTTTTATTCATGATTTCAAAATGTATGTTATTCTTTTTGTATTGCAAAGCCTGCACAGTTCGATCCTCAACAGATTTCCCTAAGTATTTGTCACAGAAGATATTTCACGTATTATTGACATATTTTGATAATTGCAAAGATAGAATATCTATACACATAGTAAGCAGACTCTTTTCAGACACGTGATCATAATAAGGCACACTGAACAATACAGTATTCACAGGGCATGCCAATGCTACCAAAGGGATATTAGAGCTATGTTCCTAAATGAAAATAAAGTGTTATTTGAATTAATGAGCTCACATATGAAATTACCAAAGTGCACAAATAATTACTGGGAGCATGAAATGTAACAGCACAAAGACAGTAAGAAATGTTAAAAAAAAAATCATAGTGTAACTTGTCAAAACCACAGAGTATGATGTAAATCAGTAGAATCTGCAAAAAAGAAGTTTAGAGCAGACATACAGGATAATATCATGACAAGAAAAGGCAGGAAATATCTTTAAAAAGAAAAAATGGCTGGAGGGTTTTTTTATTCCTTCAGCAGTCATGCAAGTTAAACCTGATGTAATCGTGGGTGCAAGTGTAACTTTCTGGGAACTGAGGAGTTAACATTGATAGGTGCACAGACTGTTTACAGAAAAGTTATGTATGTATAGCAATTAGGAAACACTCCCTTTTTCCTGCACTTTAGCTTAACTCTTTGCTGAAAGACAGGCGAGAGTTCTTTATTTCCAGAAATAAGTCAGGGCTATTATATGGGGATACCCTAAATTACTGTGTTAACAGTTCCAAGTGAGCTTCAGAGAGTGATCACTCTGGGCAAGGTCCACAGTACCAACTTTTGACAGTATTATAATGTCAAGGGTGTGATTTTTTTTATGACACTTTAATACCAGCAAACCCTTTCTAGTGTAGACTATGCCTCAGTTTCTTAGTAAACAGCTTGCATCTCAGCTCAGTGTGCACCAAGGGTGACCACCCAGTAAATGTGAATGATCAGGATGAGGGTGGGGGTAATAGGCACTGATATAAGGCAAAGCCCTGAATATCGAGACTGTCCCTATAAATTGGGACATCTGGTCACCTGTGTGCATTGGTGGGATTCAAGGTCTCTGGTTGGGGGTGAAGGTTTAGGTCACCTCCAGAGGTGGGGGAAGGGATTGTCCTATTGTTTCACAGTTGTTAAATTCTCCTAAGCTTCTCATCCCCATTTTGGCTGAGTGGTTTGTTCCCATCCCCTTGCGTAATATTCTTTGCTATAAATCGGTGGAACACCCCTGTGTGTGTACCTGGGTTTTGTATCAGGAGCTGCCAGACCCACGTAAGCAAAGGGACAAATGCCGGCCCCGGAGAGTAATAGGTGCAGGCTCACTACCTTAGGAGATCAACCAGCAGAGATGGGGGTGCGGGGGTTGGCACAACATTCAATTATGAATCCTGCAACCAGGATATCTGAAGGTGAGCGATCCAATATCCTGCGTGGTCAGCCCACTGATATAAAAGAATATGAAGCATGACCAGGATCAGCCCAGGCAGGCGAGGAATGAAGCAATATTATGCAGAAGGGATTTATTCACCGAAAGGGTTTGGCAGATATACATACCGAGCCATACACCGAACCCTGCAGAGACCAAATTCTAACATCTATAATTGCACCAGAACTGGAGGCAGTGGACGTGGTGAAACTTTAACAGTACGGTGACCCCAGTTTACCTTGTAAATCCACTCTGCGTTCGCTGATTATATGCGCCACATGTGTTTTGTTAACCTCTAACATCTTACCAACACGGGTCTGTGATCCCCTCTTCAACCGCTTCCTACATGTAAAAAGAGAAGGGGGGAGGAAGGGGGTGTGTGTTGGGAGGGGAACGGTAGAGGGCAAAGTGGATAAGTTTGAACACTGTGCAGTGCAAAACAAAGAGCTTTTCTGAAAAATAACCAGTTTATTCAACTCATAACAAACACTGGTAAAAGTTTTGTCCTTGCTGTTTTAAAGGAACCAATTGTGGCGACCATGACAGAATGTCGAGGGAAGGGAAACATGCTTTTAAAGAATCCCTGCAAACTTTGGAATTCTGAATGCAATGACATGAAATGGAACATATACAGGTCACCTTCAAATGCCCCTTGATAACCTTCAGTTATGGGGGGGAGCGGGAAAACAGAAATACACAGACTGCCCAAAACAATCACTGCATGACAAAGGCACCATGGTGACTGCAGCTGGAGCTGGGTTGCCAGGTCTCAGGGCTCCTGGCCCCTGTGGCTGCAGCCAGAGCTCTGGACACCAGCCTTGGGGTTTCCACCCCCCACCCTACTCCTGCCACAGCTCTGGATGCCCCGATTCAGGGCTTCCACCAGGTGGCTGCAGCTGGGGCTTGGGGTTTCCACTCTGCAGCTCCACCTGGGGCTCAGGGCACCCAGCTAGGGGCTTCTGCCCCCCTGCAGATTTTGTCAGGGTCCCTGTGTTAATCTGCCAAGGGACTAGCAGCTAGGAGCCACCAGCTGAGGCACTCCCAGCAGCTGCGACCCACCTCCTCTAGCTTCAGGAAAGTTGGTGGCTGCTGCCTTCAAAGCCCAGCACAGAAGTGAGAGTGGCAGTCTGTGACCCCCCCGCCCCCCAGAACAACTTTCAAACAACCCCCCCGCCATTATTCAATTTTGGGTCAGGACCCCCACCGTTACACCATGAAATTTTAGATGTAAATATCTGAACCCATGAAATTGACTAATTAAAAAACCCCATGGCCTTGAAATGGACCAAAATGGTCTGTGCATTTGATAAGGCCCTAGTTATAGGTTTTTATACTGTGCTAATCACTATAGTATCTGAGCACCTTCCAATAGCGCATTAAGCAACGTGACCACACATCTGTCATGTTGTGGAAGTGTCTTTTTGAAAAACAGAAAATACTTGTGGCTATCACTTTATATGAGAAAAGGTTGTTTTCTTCAGTGTTGATTGGACGATTGCGGGTTTGAAGGGCAGACTCGGCTCTCAGACCCAACAGGGTTGAACACTCAGCATATAGGGACAGTTGATATAAGCAGTGCTTGTAGCACAGCCAACAATCCAGAATCTTGCTAAAGTTCTAAGTTCTGCATATTGATCACCCACACAGAGAGAAGCAACACGAAAATCATTCCGGTTGCAAAGTCAAGCACTCAGAAGTTGGGAAATGCCAGACACAAGGCGGCCACTGCAGCAGGTGACTTTAACAGTCCAGTCACGCAAATCATCCCACCAGGTTTCAATAATACCAACTCTATCAAATGTAGTTATCAATGAGAACGTTTAGTTCCTCCTGCTTCTTACCCAGTCTCCTAGCAATGGTGCATAAACAATTCAGTTTCTTCTCTTCACATTTCTTTACCACCTCGAGTCAATATCTTCCCAACACCCTGAGTTAGAACCCCATTTGACAGCTTAGTACCCTCCCTTTGTACTGTTAGAGGAATGTCCTCCTAGCTGCGTCACTAGTCTCCAAACCGTGAGATTATCCCCCACTTCGGAGATGCAGCCTGCCCCACTGGTACAGCCCCTCTCTCACTGGAAGGTGCCACTACGGCCCTGAGGCTGCAGTACAACCCTGGAGCAGCTTAGCTCCACTCCCCGGCTTGTGGTGGAGGAACCCATTCCCTGAGAGTTTCTGTGAGCCAAGCCCTGCGAGGATGGGGGAGGGAAGGTTGGCTCATCACAGGCTCAATACACTCTGAAAGGGGCATAAGAGAGCAATGCTGATGAATGATATTTGGCCATCACCCCACAACAGTGCTAACAGCATTCTGAGGTTGAGTGTCATGCATGCTGTGTACAGTACACCATAGCATTTCACTGAGAGCAAGGATGGGTTATCTGTAGCCAGGGAGAAATTCACAGGGTCAGACGCTTCCCTCCATTTGCAGTGTAAGGAGAGAAAGACAACGACTGCATCTGCAGTAGCACGGGATTGCTGGCATTGCAGCATGCTCTGTAACGGGACTCTCCACTCACCGCTCGTCAGGCACCTCGCCCTGGCCGTTCTGGTGAATTTCCCTCCCCGCTGCCAGCCATCCAAACTGCAGTTGCTGAGATGATCTTCCTCTCCTGGTACTGTCTTCCCCACTTTCCCAAGTCTGGCTCTGGCTGCCCTTTTTCCATGTCCAGTTTGGACTTCTTCTTATCTCCAAAGCTCCCTATGCAAACATCTCCCTGTGTAAAAATATCTCCACCTCAGTCATCTGCTCCTCCCCTCCCACTCCCACCTTACAAACCCTTCTTCCTGCAGCATCCTGCTGCTACTGGGAAGGACCCAGCAACCTCTGCTCAGGCTCCCCTTTCTATTCATTCCATCAGACTCACCCGGTACCTCTCCTACACTCCTAGAGTGACCCCTTTAGCTTGAGTGAGAGGGGCTTGTGCTGACGGACCCTGGTTCAATCCACACCAATGCCCATGGTGTCTGTATGTGGCCAGGGTTTTACTTACCTATCATTGTAGGTTGTTCAGCCCATTCCCAGCCATCTGTGGTATATCTTTTGCTTCTTGCCATCTCTGTGATGTCGGTCCTTCATCTGTACAAGGACACGGCATATCGAGGCCAATCCAGCAGCTCCCATCCGGTCTTCACCTCCATGATAGGCAGGGCACCCCAGCCTGACCACAGAAAGACAGGGTGGTGTTCTTCAGGGGAACCTGCTGGAACTCCAGTGTCCCCTGCTCCACCTCACCCCCACACACTAAGGGTTTTCAGAAGATAATGCTAATCTCAGCTAAACAAAGCAGCTAAAATGAGGTCAGTGTGGGTGGATTTACTGAATAGACTGGTTCTAAGAGAAGAGGAGATTCCTTCTCTGCTCTCATGAGATTCCCATAGGAAAAGTATCTGATGACAGGTTGGTGACAATACAAGCCCTCAGCCCCTGGAAAGGCAGGAAATCAGGACTCTGGGAGTTAAGGATTGTCTCTGTCCTGCTGGAGGGAACAGAGCTGGAGACCAGAAAGGGCACTGGTGTAATTGTATGAAAGACAGTGACCTCTACCTGTGAAGGTGGCTGAAGCTTCTTGCAGGCAATAGAGTCCAGGATCCTTACACCTCCTTTGACGTTGCTTTTCGTAGGAATAAAATCAACACAGTACAATGAGAATGTCTGAGTGCCAGGGCTGGGATCCAGGGATAAGGGATGCTCTCCGTCAGGAACCTGATCTTTGTCCCAAGAGCCATCCTCATAGACTCATAGATATTAAGGTCAGAAGGGACCATTATGATCATCTAGTCTGACCTCCTGCACAACAAAGGCCACAGAATCTCACCACAGAGTACCCACTCCTGCTATAAACCTCTCACCTACGTCTGAGCTATTGAAGTCCTCAAATCATGGTTTAAAGACTTCAATGTGCAGAGAATCCTCCAGCAAGTGACCCGTGCCCCATGCTGCAGAGGAAGGCGAAAAACCACCAGGGCCTCTTCCAATCTGCCCTGGAGGAAAATTCCTTCCCGACCCCAAATATGGCAATCAGCTGAACCCTGAGCATGTGGGCAAGATCCACCAGCCAGATACCCAGGAAAGAGTTCCCTGTAGTTACTCAGCTCCCTCCTGCACAGCTGCACCCTGGGCCACCTCCATGATGGCCCAGAAGGTGCATCGGGGCCTGCTCAGGGAGCTGGTGTCTTCCTCCTTCCACCACTTGGCCTGGCCACAAGCTGCTTCCCCGCCAGCGGGGACAGAGGGGCTGCTCTCCTCTTGGGGAAGCCGGTAGCTGCTTCTCACTGGCTCTAGAGTCAGCTGCACAGCCTTCTTCTGCAGCATCTGCCTGAGCCTCTCCATCCTGGAACTGAGTGGGGAGCAGCCATGAGTCTGGGGTCAAGGCAGCCTCTCACTAATGGGCCTGCCTACTCCATCCCCACCTCCCCTCCACCTAACTGCACGCCCCACCACGGGGCACAGGGACTGCAATCTACACACACTGGCAGCAGCTCACAGCACAGGCTGCTCCCAAAGCTCCCCCTCCCTACTGAGGCACTGTGACACAGGGGGAGTCTCATCCTTTCAGAGCAGTGGGGTTTACAGTCTGTTTGGACAAGCAGCTCCCTCCTCCCGCCCAGGCCACACGCCCTCCCTGGCTAGAGAAAGACCAGAACCCGGGAAGGAGTCTGAGTTTGCCCTGGGAACTTGTCCCCAGCTAAACTTCACAAGGTTCCAATCATATGAGGCATGAGTCCCCCTCAGTTCCCACAGAGTTCAGTGGGAAAGTGGGTGTTCAACAGCTGGCAGGGTCTGATCCTCCAGAGACTCCTACAAGGGAAGGACTGGGAGCCCTATTGCTGGGCTATTTCCACCATGCTGGAGATGGCTCTGGAGAACACACTGCAAGAAACATGCTGCCCAGGCCCAGAGCAAAGGGCTGTAGGGGGCTGTGTTAGCAAATCTAGTCTCACCGGGAGGAGATCCCCCCTCCTCCTCCCACCATTTCTGCCTCTCCCCAAGCAGAACAGGGAAGCCTCTGAGGAAATGCTACCTGCCACTCACTAGGTCTAGATGGCGCAGTGCTGGGTGGCAGATGCTCAGAGTTGATCTGTTCCTGGCCCTCTTCCTCACTTTCCCGCACCAAGGTGGGCTGAAAAGGGAGCTGCACAATGCCCTGCCAGCAGGGAGACCGACAGTGGCTGTGAAAACAAAATCATGTTTTATTGCCAAATGATGGATAAATTCAGGCTAGCAGCCGGGGTCCAGAACACTGACATACTGTGTGACGCCTCCCATCTCAACGTCTCCTAGCACACCTCACACACATTCCTGAAGCCTGACAAGCCAAGGGCTGTACAGAACTCCACTGACTCCACTGACAGAAAACTGACAGAAAACTGTGGCCTGGGCAGGGGAAGCCACTGCCTCAGGGTCACACTGGGAGTCAGTGACAGAGCCAGGGGTGGAGCCCAGGAGCCCTGTGTCCAGGCCCCTACACTAACCACTAGAGGAACGTTCTTTTCCAGAGCTGGTAATTGCAAGCAGGACCCTGTTCCCAGTCTCCCTGGCTCTGAGAGGGAGTGTGACTGGCTGGAGAGACTGAGGCAGGGGATTGGGGGTCAGGACTCCTGGCTTTCATTGGCCATTTTCCTATTGACTTATGGGACCTTGGCAAGCCATTCCCCCTCTCTGTGTTTCAGTCCCCAGCAGTAAAATGAGGATCTAATACTTACTCACTATTGTAAAGTGCTGAGATATACCCAGGAAAAGTCGTTCTGTAAGTGCTATGCAGCACTGGACCCTCATCGGTCAGATCCAAATTCCTAGAGTTTAGATCTGGGCTTTTAGTTCAATCCTGTACAGAGTGAGGAGACCAGCCCTAGACCTTGGATTGAGGATCAGCCCTTCTTGGGATGGGAATTGAGCTATGAAGCTTTTCTGTCCCTCGCCAGGTGGATTAACAATAGAGGGTTTTTAAAATATGAACTGGGTTTTTCAAATTAAACTCACCATGGGTTTTTTCGTTAAAAATAAACCTGCTTCAAATTCAGTTTGAATTTGACAATCTATGTTAAGGCCTAAATTTGTTATCATCTCTTAAAATAATTTCAAGAGAATAGAAAGAAATCCATCTTAAGTAGTACATGTTTACTGCCAAGTTTTAAGGAGAGTCAAACGACTGAAGCACCCGGAACCAGAGTTCGTGGAAGTGCTAGAACAGCTTTAGACAGCAGTAGCCCTTCCTGTGAAAGTGCAGAAGGAATAGTTTCTTCCTTTCAGTTTATTCATCTAGTTCAGTTCAATGACTAGTTAATGGAATTTGAAAAGAACACTGGGAGTTGACAAAGAAGGCAAACTTGTTTGCTTCCTTCAATCTAGGAATAAACACTAGGTGTGAGGGGATGAGATCTACCCATTGAAAAATCTGGAAGAACTTGGTGACCAGAATGTATCAATTCAGTTCACTAACTACAGCTAATATTTCCTTTCTTGAAGAAATCGGGTAGTTTTAAATGCAAAACATTTTTGATGAATGTTTTTTTCTTATGCTTCTCTTTCTGGCTCGGCCACAGCGTTGCTGTGTAAACACCTCTTGCTCTTTACCTCAGTTTCACCACCTCTGTTCGGGATAGAGACACTTCTCTAACTCCTAGCAGTAGTGCGATTTGAGTAGGTCATGAGTGTTAGACACCTTTGGGCTCCAAAGGACAACGGGTGATTTATCAAGAATCCCTGATGATTTCCTGCTTCTCCCCCATCCAGAGCCAATATCACATCTTTGGGTTTTGAAATTCTCAGCACCCCTCAGTCTCCTGCTGCCTTCAATTGTTCCTCAGATTTAGAGGCTTGGATGCTAGCAGGACTGGAATTTGTTACTGGTTTCCTGTCTGTGTCTAGTCAATGAGGGTCTCAGTCTGGTCTCCTAAATTCAGAATCCCAGAAGTAGACATCTGGGTGGATTGATTTAAATCATTGATTTTAATCATGTTTTGCATTTGTACTTTTTAGTTATTTTCCTCATGATAGGTTGATTCTCATGAGTTGAGAATCATTAAAAAATGTTGATTTGCAACTAAATATAGTCTTCACACTAAATTTGGTGCTTTTGCTTTTGCTAACCATGATGGTAAAGTATATCTATGTACATTTATGTAAGCAGTTATGTGGCTTAATTTACATTTCTTGTGTCTAATTTTTACATTTTAATTATGTTGGAAAATGGCAAACGATGCATTTATTTCCAAGACTATGATGGATTTTTTACTTATGAATTGTCCACGCACTATTTCGATGAAAATTCAAATGCACTTAAAAATGCACAAAAACAGCATTTTCAATTGGTTTATTAATTGAACAAAACTACCTTAAATGTGCTGGATACATAAGAACAAAAAAATTTACCGAAACATATTTTTCATTTAAAACTAACTGATTTAAGGAAGTATCTGCAGTTCTGGAAATGAACTGATTGTATCTGGTCATCGTGTCTCTCAGATTTTAGAACTAATAGGTCTGACCCCCTCACGTCTAGTATTTATTTATAGACTGGAAGAGGAAAACAAGCTTTCCTTCTTTTTCCACTCCCAGTCAGTTTCTGAAATTCGAATGAAATTGTTATTGAACTGAACTAGCTGAATCAACTTAAATTAAAAAAAATATTCTTTCTCTGCCTGCAGAAGAGGCTACTGCTGTCAAAAGCTGGCTTACCATTTCAGTAAACTCTGGTTCCAGCCAAAGATTGCCATGAGTTCAGTGGTTTGATTACCATTAAAACTTGGCAACAACCATGGACTTGTCAATATTTATTACTTAATTTAAATGACTTTACGAAGCTATTGCAAGTTTAGGCATTAACATGGGTTGTCATAATTTCAAATTTAATCTCCAATAGATTTGTTTTTCAAAAAATAAACCTGTTTTTAATTTAAATAAAAATAATCCAATTTAACTTTTAAAAAATCCCTTTTTGGGTTTCTTGGTTTTGAAACAACCATTGATTTTTATTCACCTTGATTTTAGGAGAACTACTACATTCATGAGAATCATAAACTGCTCATATGCCATTGAAGGAGAGAAGGCAGCAAAAGTCATCATATCAATAATTTGTTATGAATTATTGACTCAGTCTTAAAAGAGACTAACTAGAGGGTTGGACACTTGTTTGTTTATGTAGGGCCAGTTTCTACCTCTGAACCAGTAGCAATTGCACTGGATAATGCTGTAAAACCTACATTTTATTGTCAAATCGTCTAAGCCATTCCTCTTCTGCTCTTCTTGGTTTATAAGTTTCAGATCAACAAAATCTTCCCTTTGACAGTCAGTCACTGCCCATGGGGCTCTGCAGGCAGAGTAGCCTGAGCAGTAACATTGTGACATCCAAGGTAATTCAGCCACCCATCACTCACTCGCTCCAATAACCCTGACCTTAAATCCTAACCCTACGGCCTCTGCCTTGGTCATCTCTCCTATTGAAACCTGCAGGATCATTTGCTGATTCCTTTTCACCAATGGGGTTTAATGATGCAAATCATCTGCACAGGATTAGCATTGACTGGCTAAGTTAACTCTGATGTCACAATGTGCCTCTACCTGCAGCACCAACTCAATGGGCACAGTGTGGAGATCAGGCTTTCCTGGTGGTAGTGGTTCACAGTTGTCACTAAAATCAACAAGAAGAAAATCAAGTGACTTCAAGTGAGCTCTAGCTCACGAAAGCTTATGCTCAAATAAACTGGTTAGTCTCTAAGGTGTCACAAGTCCTCCTTTTCTTTTTGCGGATACTGACTAACACGGCTGCTACTCTGAAATAGAATCAACAAGGTTCTTTCCACCAATGCCTAGAAATTCCCTGAAATTTTGGAATCAATACGATGTAGTCTTCAAAAATTACCGCATTACAGACTGACAAAGAAATGCCATTGAATTGTGCTTTAGACCTCACTGCTCTCAGCCAACAATGACTTGAATCTCCTCCCTTTTAACTCAGTAATAACCCCCAGCTCACCCAATCAGCATGGAGACTCTCAGGGACTGGAGGCTGAGCATTCTCAACAGATGGCCAGAAGACAGCACTAGTCATGACAGGAGATCACTCTGGTGGAGATCTCTGTCAGTGCACTATTCCACCCCGCCTCTTTGTGAGGGCCTCCTACAATGACAGCTGGAGAACAGCCCCACCTGCCTCAGGAAGAAGAGCAGCAGAGAGAAATGGAACAAGAGAAGAGAAAAGAAAAGACATGAGGAAGGGTGGAAAAGAGAAGCAAAAAATGGACAAATTCCAAACGCCTCAGTGAGTCATAGATTTCAAGGTCAGAAAGATCCACTCTGACCATCTAGTCTGTATAACATGGGCCATAGAACTTCCCTCAAAATAATTCCTGTTTGAATTAGAGCGCACATCTAAGAAAAACAGCTAATCTTGATTTTAAAAATGCTAGTTGTGGAGGATCCATCACAACCCTGGATTAATTACTTCAAACCCTGACTGTTAAAAATGTTTGCCTTATTTCCAGTCTGAATTTGTCTAGCTTCAACTCGCAGCCATTGGATCTTGTTATACCTTTGTCTGCTCATGTGAAGAGCCCATTAGTAAATAGTTGTTCTCTTATGCTCATCGTCCTTTAACCCTCTCTTTGTTAAGCGAAATAGATTGAGCTCCTTGAATCTATCTTTATAAGGCATGTTTTCTAATCCTTTAATCTTTCTTGTGGCTCTTCTCTGAACCCTCTCAAATTAATCAGCACCTGTCTCAAATTGTGGACACCAGAACTGGACACAATATTCCAGTAGTGGTCGCACCAGTGCCCAGTACAGAGATACAGAACCTCTCTACTTCTACCGGAGATTCCGCTATGGATGGGTCCCAGGGTCGCATTTGCCCTTTTGGCCAAAGTGTCTCAGTGGGAGCTCATGGTCAGTTGATTATCCACCATGACCCCAAGTCTTTTTCAGGGTCACTATTTCCCATGATAGAGTCCCCCTCTTGTACATATAGCCTATATTTTTTGTTCCTAAAGGGAAACTTTACATTTGGACATATTAAAATATATGTTATTTGCTTGTGCTCCGGTAACTAAGCAATCAAGATGGCTCCATATGAGTGACATGTCCTCTTCATTATTTACCACTCCCCCAATCTTTCTGTCATCGGCAGATTTTACAGTGATGATTGTATATTTCCTTCCAAGTCACTGATCAAAAGTTTAGGTAGTATACATCCAAGAACCAATCCCTGCAGGACCCTACTAGAAAGACACCCGCTTGATAATGATTCCTTATTTAAAATTACATTTTCAGACCTATTAGGTAGCCCATTATTCAGGGGCGGAGTCCGAGTTGGGACATTTTTCTGACAACTTTACTTGTGTTTTCCGAACCTAGAACTCGGCTGGCAACATATGGATCAGGCTGAATTGGTTCCAACCATCACAGAGAATCTTACCTTCTACACAGGAGATGTCTGCTTTCTGCAAAATCAACACCAAAAGGAGAAACACTTCCAAAGAAGCTTCTCCTTAGCACTCAGGTGCGTGAACACAAATCCTCTCTTAGTCCTCTAGGAGAGACTGCGAGAAGGAGGCTTGCTGCAGCAAGGCTACAGGGGTCTCCCAGGTTCCCCCAGCCCTGCATCCCTGTCCTGCCTGGCTGATGTCAAGGGAGCTCTGTGAGGTCACAGCCTCCTCACCACCTCTGCCCAATAGGCTGAGTTCCTGCCAAAGGCCCTTGTGAAGTCACTGCCACACCCACCTCTCCCTTGCAGGGCTGATGTCTGCTCCTGGACAGCCCAGTAGGATGTTTGAGCTGCTCCCCAGATCACCCCACATGTTCATTATTGATTCTGGGCAGCAAATAGGCTACCCAGAGTCTGTTCCTCACCCCACACTGAGTTTTTCATAGATTCATAGATTTTCTTTTAGGCCATTAGATCTCCTAATGAGGCCTCTATTTCACAAACCATGAAATTTCACACCCTTACCCCCATATTAAGCCCAATAGCTTGTGTTTCACTGAAACACACCTTCGAAAAAGGCAGCCAAGTGTGATGTGAGGCCAACAGGAAACAGAGAATCCACCTCTTCCCTAGGTAATTTCTTCCACTCATTAGTCTCCCTCACTCCTAGATTAGGACTGGGCATTTGCTGTATTCAGATGTGTTGTTTGAATGGGCTGACTTGTCCTCATCATTATTTACCACGACACGAATCTTTGTGCCCCCTGCAGACGTTACCGGCTGTGATGTGATATTGACTTCCAAATGGTTGGTGTAAATGCTGAAGACAGTTAGTGGCTGAGAGTCTGTTCACCCCCCGCCGTCCCCCAGGCACCACACACCCACTCCCCCCTATAGTACAGGAAAAGGGCATCCAGCCCTCCTCTCATATGGTTTCAAAAACACGCTTAGCAGCAGTTATGAACCACGCATGGGGGTCCCCTGTTAACAAACACACTTCACATCTAGCGTGTCAACAGGCTGCAGTTCTATGCATCTGAGTTTCCCACCTTCTAAACTGGTATGATAAACCCACCTTGATGATCTTCATTTAAAATTGGGGAGACTGTATGGCACAGGGAAATGAAGTGACTTGCTTGTGGTCACACAGTGATTGAATGGAAAAGCCTGGATGAGAACAATGTATTTGTTCTGGTTCCCAGACCAGGCCCTGGTCCCTTGTGTTCCTTGCCTCTCTGGTGTAAAATTCAGGAAGCATCTTACTGGATGCTTTTCCTTCTTCTCCATTTCGCTTAGCTCCACATCCCCAGCGAGGAAGGATTTTTTGTTACCCAGCTGGCTCTAACATATGTGGTTATTGTCACAGACTGACAATGGTGGACATTTATCAGACTGCACCAATCGGACCCAACCTCTGGATCCAGCTCTGTGGATCTTTTCGGGGGGTGGGGGTTGGGTAGGGTTTGCTGATTGTTCCATAGGGAGGAAGTCCTGTTGGGAGGGCAGGGGAGCAGAGAGATGGGGGAGAAAGCAATAGGGTGTGTGTCTGGAGGTCCAGACAGAAGGGCTGCACCAAGCAGGCCCTCACAGATTGAAGTAGCGGAGAACCTGCCTGAAGCCTGGGAGGGACAGAGCTGGGGATCAGGGACACCCCAGGACAGGAGCCAGGAGGAGCACTGCGCTAGGGTGGATTCGCATGAGAAGGACAAATCGGAGCTGGATCAAGTATCAGTGCTGCCCGGAGCTGTATGGGGCCGTGAGTATTGGGGCTTGTGACTTTGCATTGGGAATCAGGAGGGAGGCTGTTCGCTAGTTAAGTGGGGAGGTTGTCGCGTATCGCTCTGTGTGGCTTTGCAGAGAGCAGCAGAAGACGACACTGGAGGGGTTTGTTGGGGAAACTTTACTGGCGCCAAAGACGACCAGGCACACCCAAGACTCACCACTGGACAGGAACTTTGCCCAGGACTCCTGAACTCTGTGTGCAGACACATTGCTCGGTGTCAGCCCTTTCAGAGTGTGGTACCACTGGGCCTGTAGGGCCTTGTGTTGAATGTAACCCTGTTTTACTGCTTCCCCTATCTTTGCCCCTGTTGTTTTTCTCCTCTAAATATCTGTTTCCCTTTCCTGTAGGCATTGTACTCTTCCAATGTGTGTGTGTGTTCACTCTATTGGAAGAGAAGGTTAAAGGACTAGGGAGGCAAGTATCAACCCTGCGCTGCATCAGAGAACATGAAGATTTTCTGGATAGAAGTCTGTTTGGTGCTTGAAGCACAATATGCTGAAGAATCAAAGAGTGCAGTGCAGAACGGGGGAGAATATTGGCAGCATGTGACCTCCAGAAGAAGAAAGAGGAGAACCTATGTACCCCCAATGCAGATGGAGGTGCAAAACCGTTTTCAGGCTCTCTGCACAGCAAATGCAAAAAAGCAAACACAATATGGGTTGCATAAAGAGAGGCATACCATGCAAGTCATAGGAGATGATGGTACTGCTCTACTCAGCGCTGGTTAGGGCTCAGCTGGAGTACTGTGTCCAATTTTGGTCACTGCTGTATGAAAAGGATGTAGAGAAACTGGAAAGGATCCAGAGGCGAGTGACAAAAATGATCAAAGGTGTGGAATGTAAGTCATATGAGCAAAGGCTGGATGAATTGGGTATGTTTAGATTGGAAAAGAGGGAAATGATAGCAATCTTCAAATACTTGAAAGGCTTTCACAAGGAAGATAGAGAAAAATTGTTCTCTTGCCACAAAGAGGGAAGGACAAGAGGCAATGGGTTCAAACTATAGCATAGCAGATTTAGATTAAATCTCCAGAAATACTTCATAACTAAGATTTTATCAATGATGATTGTATATTTGCTTCCAAATCACTGATCAAAATGTTAAATAGCATTAGCGCCAAGGATCCTACTAGAAAGATACTTGCCTGAGAACGATTCCTCCTTTACAATTACATTTTGAGACCTATTAGGTAGCCCATTACTAAGGGGAAGAATCCTAGGCGGGACATTTTTCTGCCCATTTACCTTTTGTTTTCCGAGCCTAGAGCTCGGCTGGCAATGCATGGAGAAGACTGAAGAAGTTCCAACTCTCACTGAGAATCTTACCTTCTACACAGGAGATGTCTGCTTTCTCTAAAATCAACACAGGAAGGTGAAAACTCCCAAAGAAGCTCCTTCTTAGCACTCAGGTGCGTGAACACAAATCCTCTCTTGGTCCTCAAGGAGAGACCGTGAGGAGGAGGATTGCTTCAGCAAGGCTACAGGGGTCTCCGAGGTTCCCCCTGACCTGCACCCCTGTACTGCATGTCTGATGTCAAGGGAGCTCTGTGAGGTCACAGCCTCCTCACCACCTCTGCCCAATAGGCTGAATTCCTGCCAAAGGCCCTTGTGAAGTCACTGCCACACCCACCTCTCCTTTGCAGGGCTGATGTCTGCCCCTGGACAGCGAGGTTGGATGTTTGAGCTGCTCCCCCGATCACCCCACTTGCTCACTCTTGATTTTGGGGAACAAGCAGGCTTTCCAGTAAAACAGCAGAGTGTGTTCCTCATCCCGCACTGAGTTTTTCATAGATTTGTAGGCCATTAGATCTCCTAATCCAGCCTCTATTTCACAAGTCATGAAATTTCAGACACTTGCCCCATATTAAGCTCAATTCCTTGTGTTTCACTGAAACCCACCTTCCAGAAAGACAACCAGTTGTGACGTGAGGCCATCAGGAAACAGAGACTCCACCTCTTCCCTTGGTAATTTGTTCCATTGGTTTGTCTCCGTCACTGTCAAAAATTCTTGCCTCACTTCTAATTTGAATTTCTCTTTCTTCAGCTGACAGCCGTTGCTTCTTGTTGTGCCTTTCTTGGCTAGATTGAAGAGCATTTTGGTACTCATTATTTTCTCTCCATGAAAGGAGTTCTATACCGAAATAAAGTCATCTCTCAACCTACTTCTATAGCTAGGCTCCTACCAATTATAAAGGACAGTGAAATTAGCCCTGCCCTGTGAAATCCCATCTTCCCGTGCCGGCTTGGAGCATCCCGCTAGTCCGCTGGGCTGGGGACAGGACAAGATTTTCCTCTGCACAATTGCTCTCGGTGGGGCTATCAGACTCACCTGTAGACGCAGCGTATTAGTGAGGTTGGTACACCCTCAGATCTGTGCTGCAGCAGCCCCGGAGTTGGGCTCAGGGCTTTGGCCCTGGCAGCTTCTGCCCAGGCATGGGGATTCTGCCCCCACCCGCCCCTGTTCCGGCCAGGGCTCTGGGTGCCCAGGCTCAGGGCTTCTGGCCCCTGAGGCTGCAGCCAGGGTTTGGGGCACCCAGACTCATGTCTTGAGCTCCCGAAAACTCCAGCCAGGTGCCCGGGCTTGGGGCTTCTGCCTCCCCCCTACACACACACACTCCTGCCAGGGATCTGGGCACCTGGGCTCAGGGCTTCTGCCCGGCAGCTGCAGTGGCGGCTCGAGGCTTCAGCCCCCACGGCTGGAGCCACAACTTGAGGCACTCAGGCTCAGGGCTGCTGCTCCGCAGCTGCAGCGGGGACTGGGGTGCCAGGCTTGAGGCTTCCACCCTCCAATTCTCTCCTGCCAGGGCTCTGGCTGCCCAGGCTCGGGGCTTACTCCCCCTGTGGCTCCTGCTGGGGCTCAGGTGCCTATTTTTCTGGGGCCCCTGAAATTGGCCGGGGCCCCTTCAGTAATCTGCCAGGGAACCAGTAGCTAGGAGCCCCAGCTGAGGTGCTCCCACCAGCTGGGACCCACCTCCACATCCGGGAGCCTCCTCTCGCTTCAGGAAGGTTAGTGGCTGCTGCCTTCAGAGTCCAGCACTGAAGGCAGCACAGAAGTGAGGGGGGAAATGCTGTGACAACTCCCCCAAACAACTTTTGACCTCCCCGCATTATCCCATTTTGAGTCAGGACTCCCATGGTTTCAGCACTGTGAAATTTCAGATGTAAACATCTGAAATGGTGAAATTGACTAATTTAAAAACCCTCTGCCCGTGAAATTGACCAAAATGCTCCGTGAATTTGGTAGGGCCCTAGTTATTATGGATGCCCTAGCAGCTTTGCACTCCCAGTTCACCTGAAAGACCATTGACAATTCATGCTACATGAGAAATTTCCTAGAATAAACTACCAGGATTGGGAAAAAATGAGGGAAATCAACCAAAGCCTAAGCTAGGATGGAGAGCATTCATCCAAGCAGTGTTTCAACCCCTCCCCTCCCACCTCTCTGCCTGCCGTGAAATGGGGGGATACAGAGGGGCATGGATTTCTGTCTGTGAACTTTCTAAAGACTAGGAGTACTTGTGGCACCTTAGAGACGAACACATTTATTTAGTCTCTAAGGTGCCACAAGTCATCCTTTTCTTTTTGCGAATACAGACCAACACGGCTGCTACTCTGGAACCTTTCTAAAGACTGTAGGCTTTAGCACCAACCACACAGCCCAGACTCTGAATTCTTGAAAAAACATCCATTTTGGATTGTGCACAGCAGAGGGTGCTTGAAGGGGAGGGGAAGGTGGAGGAGGGAGGGTGAGGGGACAGGCTGGGCAAATGGCATGGCGTCTGCACTATACCACAGACACACACACAACGATGCATGGAATATTATCCAGGACAGTAAATTATTTGGCCTGAGTCCTGAGTTTTGAAAGTAGAATTTATCCAGGAAAAAAATCAGGGTGGGGGGTAGGAGAGTTGCAGTTCCCAGCCTGGACTTCCAGTCTCTGGCCAGGTGCATCCCCCTCTTTAGGGTTTTCACCGGTGTCTTCTCCAAACTGCTCCTTCTGATATAATTCGATGGCCACGTCCTGGCCTTCAGGGTCATTTGCAGGATCTTCATTGTTCCCAGCTGCAGCACCCCCCTCGTTATCCTGTCTGATAATGAGCCCGCTATGGTTCAGCAGAATGGCATGTGTCATGATAGGCCCTCTGCTGAGAGCCCTCGATGTAGGGATAATGCTCCCTTTTTCTTTTTCCTTAAGTTCTTTCCCTTGTTTCCTATGAGTTGCCCTGTGTAACCGTTGGTTGTCCTATGATATCTATTCTGCCTCGTAACAGAGCGAGAGAGAGACCCCACCCTTTTTGGTGCCACGTGCCGCCCAGGAAGTGGGCTGTGTGCAGAAAGTCAGTTGGCTGTCAATGGACTGGCAGTTGGCTGACAGTTCGTTGCTCGCGGCTCAGGAACAGCTTGGGCGGAGCAATCAAGGTGCTGCTGTCTATTCCACCACTTCAGAGACAGAGGAGGTCCTTGAATTGTCCCTACCCACGCACACTGCCCGTTATAGCGGTGCATACCGCACTCACGCTGCCCAGCGGGGGTAATTTGCTCGAACTCTTGAAGATGAGCGGCAGAGGAGGAGAGAGACGCACCTTGTGAAGGGATCTAACCTTTCCCCCCCACTCTTCTCTTTCTCTCCTCTTTTATTCCTGCCACTATCATTTGCTTGTTTGGGACTTGGCAACTGCCAAACTTATTATCTTTGTTATTAAGGTGTCAGGTAATAAATGTTATCTGATTTGTGTTATTTACCTGTCAGTTTTGATTTTAAATACACCCGGTGACAGATACAGAGAGTTCGATCCTGTAAAAAGGGGTAGGATTTGAGGCCTAGGTTTCATTACTTCCCTGAATTTTACAGATTTTAAGAGACCTGTCTGTAAGACTGACAGCGCCCAATCTAGATCTGAATAGGAAGGGCACGTGCAAGGTGCATTTGCTGACTTTTTATTGGAGTCCTGGACCTTCTGATGCTGCTTCAAATGTTTCATTCTCTCTCAGCACTGAACAGCAGAATGCTCCGTGTCCAACTCTGCCAGCCGTTGGCTCTGCGACATACAGCTGTGTAGTGCTGCTGCTCTGAGAGAAACTGTGGTCACAGCTAGAATCCTGCCACCTACTGATGGCAATGTTGGTGTGTTCCTCCCACCGACTAGCTGCTCACAGGGTGGTGAGCATTTTAAGCTACTGGGAGTTTGTAGGCTGCAGCATGTGACTTCTGGTGCACACAGGGGGAGTGGGAAGATAACAGACAGGTCAGGAAGATATGGGTACAGGGAACGGTGGGAATTGCAGTGGAGGACTATTCCGACTCGAAACCGGGAAACCACACCGTCACAACATTCACACTGCAAAGTGGGTAGATATGGGGGTGGGCCCACTGCAAAGATGTGGGTCTTTGCAGTCCAGCTGTCCTGGGCCCCAAAGAAAAAGTTTCACAGCCTGCTTTTTCAAGTGATGTGCTCTCTAAGATGAGAAAGCCACTCCTGTGCCAGGAGCCCCAGAACACTGATCAAAACCTAACGGCTCTCAGGAATGTTGAGGACTTGGAGCGGGGATTGAGGTCAGGTGTTTATTGTTTTGCACAGATGTGTAACTCTTGTGCTGTCTAAGACCTTGGCTACACTTGCGAGTTACAGCGCAATAAAGGAGCCCCGGGCGCACTAGCTCACTCCCCGTCCACACTGGCAAGGCACGTAGAGCCCTCTGACTCTGCGGCTACAGCGCTGCTGGTACGCCACCTCGGCGAGTGGAATAGTGTTTGCTGCGCCCCCGCCGGAGCGCCGCAGCACCAGTGTGGATGCCCTGATCCTATAGTGCGCTCTGATCGGCCTCCAGAAGTGTCCCACAATGCCTGTGCTAGCCACTCTGGTCATCACTTTGAACTCTACTGCCCTGCCCTCAGGTGACCAACCGTCAGACCCGCCATTTAAATTCTCTGGGAATTTTGAAAAATCCCTTCCCGTTTGCTCAGCCAGGCGTGGAGTGCTATCAGCGAATCCTTCCAGGTGATCATGCCTCCACGCGCCAGGCGAGCCCCAGTATGGAGCAATGGCAAGTTGCTGGACCTCATCAGTGTTTGAGAGGAGGAAACTGTCCCATCCCAGCTGCACTCCAGCTGTAGGAATTACGATACCTTCGGGCAGATATCAAGGGACATGATGGAAAGGGGCCATGACCGGGATGCACTGCAGTGCAGGATTAAAATGAAGGTGCTGCAGAATGCCTACCACAAAGCCCGCGAGGCAAACCGCCACTCCGGTGCTGCCCCTGTGACCTGCCGTTTCTACGAAGAGCTGGATGCGATACTTGGGGGTGACCCCACCTCCACTCCGGGGACCACCATGGACACTTCAGAGCCCACTGCAACAAGGCAGGAGGAGGGGGAGGAGGAGGAGAAGCAAAGCGGGAGTAAGAGTGCTGAGGCGGAGGAAGACACCCCGGAATCCCTGCATGCATGCAGCCAGGAGCTGTTCTCAAGCCAGGAGGAAGGTAGCCAGTCGCCTTTACAGATGAAACCTTGAGATCTCAGCCGTCCGTATTATCACCGACCGAAAGACTCCAAAGAATCAGAAAGAGGCCACGTAGAAGCAAGGAAGACATGTTGCATGAAGTAATGCAGCATTCAAGTAATGAAAATCAAAAGTGCAGGAGTGGCAGGAGAGTGAAAGGAGGGTCCGCCAGCAGAATGCGGATCGCCGGCACCAAAGCCCGGACCGGCTGCTAAGCATCATTCAATACAGGCGCTCGTAGCAATGCAGCCGGAGCACTACCGCGCCTGCCCCCACCCCCACAGCCCTTGTCCCAAAACTCTTTCCCTTGTGCTCCCATGTCACCTCCAACCCACTTTCCCCAACATCCGGGTTCTTACCGCCACCAGCTGCCTCCAACACCTGGAGCTTCACCACTCAGTCCTGAAAACTACGACCCTTACCCACTGCACTCAACCCCCATCACCATGCAGTATAGCCATCCTGAAGTGCAGCACTCATTGCACAGCACTCCAGACAGGACATACGCAAATCTGTGATTGTACCGTTCCCCACCCCCTTGCCCTTTCTGTTTCCCAAGCAGTTGTGTCTCTTTTCAATAAATGGGTTTTTTGGCTTTGAAAACATTCTTTATTATTTCATAAAGTAAAAGATACCTTAGCCCAGGAAAGCAACAGGCACTGCAAGTCAGCGTCTCAAACACAGATTCCAACTAACATTGGAACCACTGCACTTCACTCCCATGCAGGGCATCAAACATTACCGGTGGCTTTCAACCTCACATTGTCCTCTCAAGGCATCCCTAATCCTTGCAGCCCCGCGCTGGGCCCCTCTAATAGCCCTGCTCTCTGGCTGTTCAAATTCAGCTTCCAAGTGTTGAACCTCCGAGTTCCATGCTTGAGTGAATCTTTCATCCTTCCCTTCACAAATGTTAGGGAGGGTACAGCACGCGGATATAACTGCTGGGATGCTGTCATTGGCCAGGTCCAGCTTTCCATACAGAGAGCACCAGCGGACCTTTAAAGGGCCAAAAGCACACCCCACAGTCATTCTGCACCGGCTCAGCCTGTTGTTGAACCGCTCCTTGCTGCTGTCAAGGCTCCTTGTGTAGGGTTTCATGAGCCATGGCATGAAAGGGTAAGCGGGGTCTCCAAGGATCACAATGGTCATTTCAACTTCCCCTGTGGTGATCTTCTGGTCTGGGAAAAAAGTCCCAGCTTGCAGCTTCCTGAACAGGCCAGTGTTGTGACAGATGCATGCATCAGGCACCTTTCCGGGCCAGTCTGCCTTAATGTCAATGAAACGCCCATGGTGATCCACAAGCTCCCAGAGAACCATTGAGAAATATCCCTTCCAATTAACATACTCGGAGACTAGGTGGGCTGGTGCCAGAATTGGAATATGCGTGCCATCTATCTCCTCTCCGCAGTTAGGGAAACCCATTTGTTCAAAGCCAGTCACAATGTCATGCACGTTATCCAGAGTCACGGTTCTTCTGAGTAGGATCTGACTAATGGCCCTGCAAACTTGCATCAACACGATTCCAACGGTCGACTTCCCCACTCCAAATTGGTTAGCGACTGATCAGTAGCCGTCTGGAGTTGCCAGCTTCCAGATTGCAACAGCCACCTGCTTCTCCACCATCAGGGCAGCTCTCAATCTCACGTCCTTGCACCACAGGGTGGGGGTGAGCTCCTCACAGAGTCCCATGGAAGTGGCTTTTCTCATCCGAAAGTTCTGCAGCCACTGCTCATCATCCCAGACTTGCATGACGATGTGATCCCACCACTCACTGCTTGTTTCCTGAGCCCAAAAGCAGCGTTCCATGGTGGTGAGCATGTCCATGAATGCCACAAGCAAACTCATGTCTAATACATTCCTTGAGTCGATATCATCATCGGAGCCCTCACTGTCACTTTGGATCATGAGGAATAACTGGACTGCCAAACATGATTTGCTGGCGAGACTTGTCAGCATACTCCTCAGCAGTTCGGGCTTGTCAAGTTTCCTTCCCCACTCTGAACTCTAGGGTACAGATGTGGGGACCTGCATGAAAACCCCCTATGCTTATTTTTACCAGCTTAGGTTAAAACTTCCCCAAGGTACAAACTATTTTACCTTTTGCCCTTGGACTTTATTGCTGCCACCACCAAGCATCTAACAAATATACAACAGGGAAAGAGCCCGCTTGGAAACATCTTTCCCCCACAAATCCTCCCCAAACCCTACATCCCCTTTCCTGGGGAAGGCTTGATAAAAATCCTCACCAATTTGCAAGGTGAACACAGACTCAAACCCTTGGCTCTGAAGAACAATGAAAAAGCAATCAGGTTCTTAAAAGAAGAATTTTAATTGAAGAAAAAGTAAAAGAATCACCTCTGTAAAATCAGGATGGTAAATACCTTACAGGGTAATCAAATTCAAAACATAGAGAATCCCTCTAGGCAAAACCTTAAGTTACAAAAAGACACAAAACCAGGAATATACATACCATTCAGCACAGCTTATTTTATCAGCCATTTAAACAAAACAGAATCTAACGCATATCTAGCTAGATTACTTACTAAGTTCTAAGACTCCATTCCTTTTCTGTTCCTGGCAAAACAACACACAGACAGAGAGAACCTTTGTTTCTCCCCCCCTCCAGCTTTGAAAGTATCTCGTCTCCTCATTGGTCACTTTGGTCAGGTGCCAGCGAGGTTATTCTAGCTTCTTAAACCCTTTACAGGTGAAAGAGTTTTCCTCTGTCCAGGAGGGATTTTAAAGGTGTTTACCCTTCCCTTTATATTTATGACAGGGTTCCATTCCCGCAGACCGAAAGGGAAGACCGAGCGCGCAGTACAAAAAACACTGAAAGATGGCGCCAAATGTGGACGGAAGCAAAGGGAATGCTGGGATGCAAACCGATGCATCATGGGGTGTTGGGACAGGACCCAGAATGCCCCACACTCCCCACCCCCTTCCCACAAGCCACAGCGCCAGAATGGGAAGAGGTGCTCTGCAGGATAGCTGCCCATAATGCACTATTCTCAATGCCTCTGCAAGTGACACAAATGTGGCCACGCCAGTGCGCTTGCAGCTATCAGTGTGGACAGACTGCAGTGCTTTCCCCACTGTGCTTTACGAAGGTGGGTTTAACTCACAGCGCTCTACATCTGCAAGTGTAGCCATGCCCTAAGAGTAAAGCGTGTATGTTTAAGAAGTTACTTTGCAAATCCTGTGGTTCTTCGCTTTAACTGCTCTGTGGTCCTTGAGGGGCTAAACTGAAAAGAGAAGTAAACAGAGATGAAGGGGGAATCTGGGAAAATGTGGAAAGTGCCTGGAGAGCCTTGGGATGTCCCAGCACTGGCTTTAGGTGCAGTCTCAAAGACAGACAGTCCCAGTTGTCCCCCTCCCATCTCCTCATCTGGTCTGTCTCTCTCCAGCATCCTGGCCTCCTGTACCAATCTAACTCCGCAGGCTCCTCACCCATTCGCAATCTCCAGCCCCAGCTCCTGCTTTCAATCTCTTTGCCCAGCCAGGCCCAGTTCTCCAGAATCCCAGCTCTTCATCAGATCCATCTGCCATTCCCCCTCACCTCCTTTCTGCTCATGGTATATGGAGGTACCAATGACATAGGGAAGGATAGGAGAGAGGTCTTGGAGGCCAAAGTTAGGTTGCTGGGGAAGAGATTGAAGTCCAGGACCTCCATGATAGCTCTCCCTGAAATGCTGTCAGTTCCACAAGCAGGGCCAGCTAGACAGGTAGAACTGCAGGTTCTCAATGCATGGGTGAGACAATGATGGAGGGAGGAGAAATTTAGATTTATTAGGAATTGAGGAATCTTTTGGGAAAGGGGGAGCCTAAACAGGAAGGATGGGCTCCGCCTAAACCAAAGTGGAACCACATTGCTGGCACTTAAAATTAAAAACGTGGTAGAGTAATTTTTAAACTAAGGGCTGGGGAAAGCTGACATATATGGAGGAGCATGTGGTTAGAACAGAGACATCTCTTAGGGGAGGATCTATTAATGGAGATTCTTTGTGTTCTAGTAAGGAGGAGAAGATGGACGATAAAATATTGCTAGGATTGGATGAGAAACAATCAAATGAAAAAGAGTCCCATTCATTTACATCACAAAATGGCAGACAGCTGAAAAGTAACAATTTTAAGTGCTTATATACAAATGGTAGAAGTCTAAATAATAAGACTGCTGAACTAGCGTGCCTCATATTAAATGAGGATATTGATACAGTAGATATCACAGAAACTTGGTGGAATGAGGATAATCAATGGGACACAGTAATACCAGGCTACAAAATATATCGGAAGGACAGAACAGGCCGTGCTGGTGGGGGAGTGGCACTATGTGTGAAAGAAAAAATAGAATCAAATGAAGCAAAAAGCTTAAATGAACCAAACTGTACCATACAATCTCTATGGATAGTTATTCTATGCTTGAACAATAAGAATATAGCGGTGGGGATATACTACAGACCACCTAACCAGGATGGTGATAGTGACCGTGAAATGCTCAGGGAGATTAAAAAGGCTACAAAAATAAAAAACTCAATAATAATGGGGCATTTCAACTATACTGACAGGATACATGTCACCACAGGACTGGATGCAGAGAGAGTTTCTTGATACCTTAAATGACTGCTTCTTGGAGCAGCTAGTCTTGGAACCCACAAAAAGAGAGGCAATTCTTGATTTAGTCCTAAGTGGAGCACAGGATCTGGTCCAAAAGGTGAATATAGCTGAACCGCTTGGTAATAGTGGCAATAATATAATTAGATTTAACATCCTCGTTGCAGGGAAAACACCACAGCAGCCCAACAGAATAGCACTTAATTTTGGAAAGGGGAACTACACAAAAATGAGGAAGTTAGTTAAACAGAAATTAAAAGGTACAGTGCCAAAAGTGAAATCCCTGCAAGCTGCATGGAAACTTTTTAAAACCCCATAATAGAGGCTCAACTTAAACGTATACCCCAAATTAAAAAACATAGTAAGAGAACCAGAAACATGCCACCGTGGCTAAACAACAAAGTAAAAGAAGCAGCGAGAGGCAAAAAGGCACCCTTTAAAAAGTGGAAGTTAAATCCTAGGGAGGAAAATAGAAAGGAGCATAAACTCTGGCAAATGAAGTGTAACACTATAATGAGGAAGACCAAGAAAGAATTTGAAGAACAGCTAGCCAAAGACTCAAAAAGTAACAGCCATTTTTTTTAAAGTACATCAGAAGCAGGAAGTCTGCTAAACCACTAATGGGGCCATGGACAACCGAGATGCAAAAGGAGCACTCAAGGACCATAAGGCCATTGCAGAGAAATGAAATTAATTCTTTGTATCGGTCTTCATGGCTAAGGATGTGCAGGAGATTCCCAAACCTGAGCCATTCTTTTTAGGTGACATATCTGAGGAACTCTCCCAGATTGAGATGTCATTAGAGGAGGTTTTGGAACAAATTGATAAATTATACTGTAATAAGTCACCAGGACCAGATGTTATTCACCCAAGAGTTCTGAAGGAACTCAAATGTGAAATTACAGAACTACTAACTGTGGGAGATAAATCATCTTCTGTACCAGATGACTGGAGGATAGCTAATGTGATGCCAATTTTTAAAAAAGCTCCAGAGGTGATCCTGGCAATTACAGGTTGGGAAGCCAAACTTCAGTACCAGGCAAACTGGTTGAAACTACAGTAAAGAACAGAATTATCAGATACATAGATGAACATGATTTGTTGTGGAAGAGTCAACATGTTTTTTGTAAAGGGAAATCATGCCTCATCAATCTACTAGTGTTCTCTGAGGGGGTCAACAAGCATGTGGACAAGGGTGATCCAGTGGATATAGCGTACTTAGATTTTCAGAAAGTCTTGGACAAGGACCCTCACCAAAGGCTCTTAAGCAAAGTTAGCTGTTATGGGATAAGAGGGAAGGTCCTTTCATGGATCAGTAATTGGTAAAAAGATAGGAAACAAAGGATAGGAATAAATGGTCAGTTTTCAGAACGGAGAGAGGGAAATAGCGGTGTCCCCCAGGGGTCTGTTCTGGGACCAGTCCTATTCAACATATTCATAAATGATCTGGAAAAAAAGGGTAAACAGTGAGGTGGCAAAATTCGCAGTTGATACAAAACTACTCAAGAAAGTTAAGACCAAAGCAGACTGTGAAGAGCAACAAAGCGATCTCACCAAACTGGGTGACTGGGCTACAAAAATGGCAGATGAAATTCAGTGTTGATAAATGCAAAGTAATGCACTTTAGAAAACATAATCCCAACTCTACATATAAAATGAGGGGGTCTAAATTAGCTGTTACCACTCAAGAGAGAGATCTTGGAGTCATTGTGGATAGTTCTCTGAAAACATCCACTCAATGTTCAGCGGCACTCAAAAAAGAGAACAGAATGTTGGGAACCGTTAAGAAGTGGCTAGATAATAAGACAGAACATAACATATTGCCTCTATATAAATCTATGTTACACTCACATCTTGAATACTGCGTGCAGATGTGGTCACCCCATCTCAAAAATATATATATTGGAATTGGAAAAGGCACTGAAAAGGGCAACAAAAATGATTAAGGGTATGCAAGAGCTTCCATATGAGGAGCAATTAATAACACTGGGACTTTTCAGCTGTGAAAATAGATGCCTAAAGGGGGCTATGATGGAGGTCAATAAAATCATGACTGGTGTGGAGAAAGTAAAGAAGGAAGTGTAATTTACTCTCTCATAACACGGGAACTAGGGGTCACTGCCTGAAATTAAAAGGCAGAAGGTTTAAAACAAACAAAAGGACGTATTTCTTCACACCATGCACAGTCAACCTGTGGAACTCTTTGCCAGAGGGAATGTTATGAAGGTCAAGACTATAACAGGGTTCAAAAAAGGACTGGATAAATTCATGGAGGATAGGTCTACCAATGGCTATTAGCCAGGATTGGCAGGGATGGTGTCCCTAGTCTCTGTTTGCCAGAAGCTGGAAATGGGCAGCAGAGGATGGATCACTTGATGATTACCTGTTCTGTTCATTTCCTCTGAAGCACTTGGCATTGGCCATTGTCCAAAGATAGGCTACTGGGCTAGATCAACCTTTGGTCTGACCCACTATGGTCGTTCTTATGTTCTTCCACCCACCCCACTGGTTCTCACTCCTCTCTGCTCTCTGGCTGCAAGTCTCCTTGCTCACTCAGGTCTACTCTCCGCCCTCCCCTCAACTCCAAATGCCAGTTTCTTTCACCTCCTGCCAGCTTCCAGCATCCCTTAGGCTTTTTCTCCCAACCTACTCACCCCTGTCCCCTAGTCTCTGCATTTGAATCTAGTACTTCCTTGTCCGGGCCCAGTGGGATGGGGGAGGTGGGTAATTGAGAGCACAGGAGAGACAGGCTCTCTGCTCTCAGTTCAGGTACCTGGACCCAGCACAGACCGCAGCAGCTGAGAGCTGCAATTGTAGGGAAAGTCCTTCTCAGCCCCAGGCTGGAGCATGCCAGTGCAGACACAATTGCCAGGGGGAATGGAGCTGCTAACCTCAAAGAAGTCTCTATTGGGTCTGTGTGAACTCTGACTTTTCAAAGACTTCTCATTTGGTCAATTTAGGTAGATTTTCGGAGACAGCAAAAGGCGCATCCCTGGCACAAAGGCCACCTCCTTGGGAAATTTCAAGTCCCTGCTCCAAAGCCTGGGGGCACTAGAGCTTTTCAAAGAAAATGTCATCAGAAGTGTTCAGCATTGGTAAGCACTGTCTACATAGACTAAGGCCAGAAGGGACCACTGTGGTCATCTTGTCCCCGCCTATAACAGACCCATAACATCTGGCCTAGCCTCATTCTCACTAAAGCTGAATGACTTTGACTAAATGTTTCAGGAAATATTCAGCCTCAAGGCAGACACCCAGCATGGGAAATTTCAGCCCAGCCAGTTACAGTTTGACAACGTTATAAGCAACTGAAAACAAAGGCGTATCGTGGGAAGCCCTGGGCAACCTTAATAACAGGCAGTGTTGGCAGCACCCCCTATAATGTGAGGCACTCACAGCTGGGCTGGAGCAATGGGATGTCAGTCAGGGCCAGCAAAGGTCAGGATGTCAGAAATCCTCCTGATTTGAATTCACACGCCAGAAATCTTCTTTGCAGCTCTCCACAGCCCCTCCCCGACTTCAAAAACAACTTTTGACAACTAGCTCCAGGGTCTGACCCCTCCAGGTGCTTGGCTCAAAGGGCTGAGCAGGCCAATCCCCATGGGGTGCAATGGAAGTCGGGGCGCTGAACACCTGCCATGACTCGGCCTTTGGTATGTCATACAGCCAGTCGGTGGAAACCATACCACACTCTGCCAGTTCAGCCCGGCCACAAGCAGGGGTGACCCCTGTTACCTGCTCGTGGATTGGCCACTGCTTACACCTGGGCTGAAGTTGTTCTTTTATGTTAGCTCTGTTTTCTTTGTACCAGCTTGTGCCATCAGATTTTTTGCTGCCTGCCCAAGGTAAATAAGATGCGAGAGCAGAATCATGTCCAGAGTCCAAAAAACAGCAATTAATCCAGAAAGAATAAATTAATTATAAAATGCTGTTAATACCTGGAGTGACCCCACCAGGAAGCCAAATAGCCTGAAGACAAACCACGGAGGAGGTACTTTAGGAATGATTCTTTAGAGTTGGTATTCTAAAGGCTGGTGCCGGTGTCAGGAAGGGCAGGGCGAGTCACTTCTCTCCACAACCTGCCTAAACACCCACTGTAACCCCTTTGGGGTTTAGAGAGCATGGCCCCTTTAAATCTTTTCCCGGGGGACAGGGAGTTGATTGTTCTATGAGGAGAAAGTCCTGTTGGGAGGGCAGGGGAGCGGGGAGGGGGGAAGAGCACGACAGGGTATTTAAGCCCTCCTGCTGGTGTCCCAACTTTTTGTTAAAAACGGGCAAATTGTCACGTATTTTCTGTCTCCCCCCAGTCGGTACTGGTGGGTCCCGCTGCTGGCTGGATCCCTGCTTGCCAGCCGCCTGCCCACCAGCGTTGAGTGGGGGGACCCAGTGGCTGACAATGGGGATGGGTGTGCAAAGCTGGTGGCAGGGTGTTCCCCCTCTCGCTGTCCTCTCCCTGCTTTGCCCCTTCACCTTGACCCCAGCCCCACAGCTCCTCCATATCTGCACCAGCGGGGAGTGTCCCGCTCCCAGCACTGTGCGGAGAACCAGCCCCTGGTCGGAGTGCTCAGCTCACCAACAGCCGGGCCAGCAGGCTACTTCTTTCCCCTACTGCCTCTGGCTGGGCTGGCCCCGCAGGAAAGCTCAAGACCCTCGGCTTGGGGTGTTGGCCAGGAGGAGCCAAGCCCTGCATGTGCCAAAGCCCCAGGCAGCCGTGGCACAGGGAAGCCTTTCTGCCCCTCAGCTAAGCTCTGGAGCGGCGGCCGGGGGAGAGAAGCGATTTCCAGCCTGTTTGCATCCTGACCCTGCAGACTCCACAGCAGTCCCCCGGACAGAGGCCTAGCACCCTCTGCACCCACCCGCACCCCGGAGCACAGGGTTTGGTCCGTCCCCTAGGCACCCTCCCCTGCTGAGCAACCTCACTGGCCAGGTTCACTCAAGCCCCTGCAGTCAGGTTCCCTGGGCACAATGCATCCGTAGGGCTTAACCCCTTCCTGCTTGTACTGTAGCCAGGGGCCAGGAGGCAGCTGGGTTATATCGGTGGCCAGCAGCAGCCTGGAGGTGTTAGCTGCCTTTCGACACCGTGTGGGCAGGAAGGAGCAAGGTGCTTCCAGCCACGGGCAGGGGGAGAGGGGGAAGAGATGAGCTCTGCAAAGCTCATCTCTGCTATGGCTGGAAGCAGCTCCCATCCCTTCCCTCCTGCACAGTGTGGAAAGGGTGTTGCTGGCCACATTCTGGTGTGAACCCTGGCAGAAATCTGGGGTGGGGGGGCATGTGAACTTGTGTTCCACCCCCCCCACACACACACACAGGTTGCCTTTGGAAGATGTGGTACCAGGTACCAGGAGAGGCGGGTCCGGCCTGGGGCCCAGCCAGGCATGGAGGGCGGAGAGCGCCAGGCAGGGAGGGTCAAGCCTCTCGGTCAACCTGTCACCCCCTGTGTCAGAGAGGTGCACAGGAGTGTGTGTGTGTCACCTCCTCCATGTGAACGCTAAAGCCTAAAAGATAAGAAGGGAAATAAAAGGAATCCAACTACTCAGTGTTTCTGTTTAACAGGGGCTCAGTCAACTTGATGTTAATGTTAACATTTGTATTGCATTGTTCTGATTGATTGCAGCTGAACTTGCTTGAATATGAGTAATTTTACCAGGTGTCCCATATTCAGCATAGGGAAATATGGTCACCCTAAATAAGAGGGAGGCTGTTAGCTTGTTACGTGGGGAGGCTGTCACTCTGTGTGGCTTTGCAGAGAGTGACAGAAGAGGGCACCAGAGAGGTTCGTTGAGGAAACTTTACTGGCACTGAACACAACCTGGAGCACCCAAGACTCACCACTGGACTGGAACTTTGCTCAAGACTCCTGAACTCTGTATGTAGACACATTACTCGGTGTCAGCCCTTTCAGACTGTGCTACCACTGGGCCTGTGGGGCCTTGTGTTGAATGTTTTTGACCGTTCCCCCTAGCTTTCCCCCTATTGGTTTTCTCCTTTCATCCCTCTCTAAATAAATATTTCCCTTTCCTGTATTCAATGTACTCTTCTGGTTCACACTGGGGACAGGTGTCTCTGGGGTGGAAGGGGCTTTCCCTGATGCATTCCTGCACGTGCCTTTTCTTGGCCAGAGCTACCTGCAGAGCAGACTCTATGTTGGCCACGAGGGCGCTAAAGTTACACAACAAAAACAGGAGAGAAATTTCTCTCTAAAGATCAAAAAATAACAAAGAAGGAAGAACCCAGAACCACTGGAACTACAAGCAAAAGGCTAGAAATCCCCTTGAAAAGGAACTAACGATGAGTTTATATAAAGCAGGAGGGGCAGGGTAGTTGGTGGTTGAAGGCAGGAGGGCACTGTCTGTCCCTTATTTCTCTGATGCTCCCACCCACCTGGGAACTATTCTTAAACATTTACAAATATTCCTTTTCTCTCTCTTGGTGCTTCTGAGTGCACACCAGAAGCACTTCAACTCAGAAATGGGCATCTGGCTGAAACACCTTTTGGGTAAATCAATAAATCAGACATTGTTCTTCAGTGGAGGGAAGGGATCTTCTTATTGAGCATGAGAGACTATTACTGGTATTGAAAAGGCTGCACATTTGCTTCATTTACTTCAAGGAGCAACATGCCCTCTATCTGGCCACTACCCGACATTTAGTTATACGCAGGACTAAGCTCTTATAATGACAAGCACGGTGTGACTGGCCCCTTTAAAAAGAAGCTGTGCCCAGTGCCACTGTGACTGAACCTGCTGCCCAACTGGTCTTAAAGGAAGACACCTGAGGAAGTGGTGGCAGAGAGTTAGAGCCTCCTACAGATGAGTTTGATACACCAGGGGAACAAAACTTCAGCCAGGTAGGGCTGGAAATGGCCTCCTAAAAAGAACAAGGGGCCAGGAAGAAAAGAAACTTTGGCTTTCTTCCTTGATGGCTGCTAGCCTATGTAGGTTTTTATACCATGCTAATCACCAGAGTGTCTGAGCACCTTCCAGTAGTGCATTAAGGACCGTAACCACACGTGTGTCGAGTTGGGGTAGTGCCTTCTTTAAAAATAGAAAATACTTGTAGCTATCCATTTATATGAGAAAAGGTTGCTTTCTTCAGTGTTGATTGGACGATTGCGGGTTTGAAGAAGGAAGGGGAGACTTGCTCTCAGACCCAGCAGGGTTGAACACTCAGCATATAGGGACAAAAAGAAAAGGAGTACTTGTGGCACCTTAGAGACTAACCAATTTATTTTAGCATGAGCTTTCGTGAGCTACAGCTCACTTCATCAGATACATACCATGGAAACTGCAGCAGACTTTATATATACACAGAGAATATGAAACAATACCTCCTCCCACCCCACTGTCCTGCTGGTAATAGCTTATCTAAAGTAATCGTCAGGTTAGGCCATTTCCAGCACAAAACCTGTATTTGTGCTGGAAATGGCCTAACCTGACGATTACTTTAGATAAGCTATTACCAGCAGGACAGTGGGGTGGGAGGAGGTATTGTTTCATATTCTCTGTGTATATATAAAGTCTGCTGCAGTTTCCACGGTATGTATCTGATGAAGTGAGCTGTAGCTCACGAAAGCTCATGCTAAAATAAATTGGTTAGTCTCTAAGGTGCCACAAGTACTCCTTTTCTTTTTGCGAATACAGACTAACACGGCTGTTACTCTGAAACCTGTCATATAGGGACAGTTGATATAAGCAGTGCTTGTAGCACAGCCAACAATCCAGAATCTTGCTAAAGTTCTAAGTTCTGCATATTGATCACCCACACAGAGAGAAGCAACACGAAAATCATTCCGGTTGCAAAGTCAAGCACTCAAAAGTTGGGAAATGCCAGACAGAAGGCGGCCACTGCAGCAGGTGACTTTAACAGTCCAGTCATGCAAATCATCCCACCAGGTTTCAATAATACCAACTCTATCAAATGTAGTTATTAATGAGAAGGTTTAGTTCCTCCTGCTTCACACCCAGTCTCCTAGCAATGGTGCATAAACAATTCAGTTTCTTCTCTTCACATTTCTTTACCACTTCTAGTCAATATCTTCCCAACACCCTGAGTTAGAACCCCATATGACAACTTAGTACCCTCCCTTTGTACTGTTAGAGGAATGTCCTCCCAGCTGCGTCACTAGTCTCCAAACCGTGAGATTATCCCCCACTTCGGAGATGCAGCCTGCCCCATTGGTACAGCCCCTCTCTCACTGGAAGGTGCCACTACAGCCCTGAGGCTGCAGTACAACCCTGGACCAGCTTAGCTCCACTCCTCGGCTTGTGGTGGAGGAACCCATTCCCTGAGACTTTCTGTGAGCCAAGCCCTGCGGGGATGGGGGAGGGGAGGTTGGCTCATCACAGGCTCAATACACTCTGAAAGGGGCCTAAGAGAGCAATGCTGATGAATGATATTTGGCCATCACCCCTGTCATAAATATAAAGGGAAGGGTAAACCCCTTTAAAATCCCTCCTGGCCAGAGGAAAAATCCTCTCACCTGTAAAGGGTTAAGAAGCTAAAGGTAACCTCGCTGGCCCCTGACCAAAATGACCAATGAGGAGACAAGATACTTTCAAAAGCTGGGAGGAGGGAGAGAAACAAAGGGTCTGTGTCTGTCGGTATGCTGCTTTTGCCGGGGATAGAACAGGAATGGAGTCTTAGAACTTTTAGTAAGTAATCTAGCTAGGTATGTGTTAGATTATGATTTCTTTAAATGGCTGAGAAAAGAACTGTGCTGAATAGAAAGACTATTCCTGTCTGTGTGTCTTTTTTGTAAATTAAGGTTTTGCCTAGAGGGATTCTCTATGTTTTGAATCTAATTACCCTGTAAGGTATCTACCATCCTGATTTTACAGAGGTGATTCTTTTACTTCTATTTACTTCTATTTCTATTAAAAGTCTTCTTGTAAGAAAACTGAATGCTTTTTCATGGTTCTCAGATCCAAGGGTTTGGGTCTGTGGTTACCTATGCAAATTGGTGAGGATTTTTACCAAACCTTTCCCAGGAAGTGGGGTGCTATGGTTAGGAGGATTTGGGGGGGAAAGACGTGTCCAAACTACGTTTCCCAGTAAACCCAGTTAGAGTTTGGTGGTGGCAGTGGATATTCCAAGGGCAAAGGATAAAATTAATTTGTACCTTGGGGAAGTTTTAACCTAAGCTAGTAAAAGTAAGCTTAGGAGGTTTTCATGCAGGTCCCCACATCTGTACCCTAGAGTTCAGAGTGGGGGAGGAACCTTGACAACCCCACAACAGTGCTAACAGCATTCTGAGGTTGAGTGTCATCCATGCTGTGTACAGTACACCATAGCATTTCACTGAGAGCAAGGATGGGTTATCTGTAGCCAGGGAGAAATTCACAGGGTCATACACTTCCCTCCATTGGCAGTGTAGGGGAAGAAAGACAACAACTCTGCATCTGCAGTGGCACGGGATTGCTGGCTTTGCAGCATGCTCTGTAACGGGACTCTCCACTCACCGCTAGTCAGGCACCTTGCCCTGGCCGTTCTGGTGAATCATGTTCTGGTGAATTTACCTCCCACCTGCCAGCCATCCAAACTGCAGCTGCTGAGATGATCTTCCTCTCCTGGTGCTGTCTTCCCCACTTTCCCAAGTCTGGCTCTGGCTGACCTTTTTCCATGTCCAGTTTGGACTTGTCCTTCTTACCTCCAAAGCTCCCTATGCAAACATCTCCCTGTGTAAAAATATCTCCACCTCAGTCATCTGCTCCTCCCCTCCCACTCCCACCTTACAAACCCTTCTTCCTGCAGCATCCTGCTGCTACTGGGAAGGACCCAGCAACCTCCGCTCAGGCTCCCCTTTCTATTCATTCCATCAGACTCACCCGGTACCTCTCCTACACTCCTAGAGTAACCCCTTTAGCTTGAGTGAGAGGGGCTTGTGCTGATGGACCCTGGTTCAATCCACACCAATGCCTGTGGTGTCTGTATGTGGCCAGGGTTTTACTTACCTATCATTGTAGGTTGTTCAGCCCATTCCCAGCCATTTGTGGTACATCTTTTGCTTCTTGCCATCTCTGTGATGTCGGTCCTTCATCTGTACAAGGACACGGCATATCAAGGCCAATCCAGCAGCTCCCATCCGGTCTTCACCTCCATGAGAGACAGCGCATCCCAGCCTGACCACAGAAAGACAGGGTGGTGTTCTTCAGGGGAACCTGCTGGAGCTCCAGTCTCCCCTGATCCACCTCACCCCCACACACTAAGGGTTTTCAGAAGATACTGCTAATCTCAGCTAAACAAAGCAGCTAAAATGAGGTCAGTGTGGGTGGACTTACTGAATAGACTGGTTCTAAGAGAAGAGGAGATTCCTTCTCTGCTCTCATGAGATTCCCATAGGAAAAGTATCTGATGACAGGGTGGGGACAATACAAGCCCTCAGCCCCTGAAAAGGCAGGAAATCAGGACTCTGGGAGTTAAGGCTTGTCTCTGTCCTGCTGGAGGGAGCAGAGCTGGAGACCATGGAGGGCCCTGGTGTAATTGTATTAAAGACAGTGACCTCTAGCTGTGAAGGTGGCTGAAGCTTCTTGCAAGCAATAGAGTCCAGGATCCTTACGCCTCCTTTGGCGATGCTTTTCCTAGGAATAAAATCAACACAGTACAATGAGAATAACGTCTGAGTCCCAGGGCTGGGATCCAGGGATAAGGGCTGCTCTCAGCCAGGCTGCATAGCAGGAACTGGATCTTTGTCCCAAGAGCTGCAATCACCCAGATGAGTGAGTAGTTCCTACCTCTGTGAGGGGGGTGTGGTTTTCCGGCTAAGCATCACTGAGAGCCAGCTCCTCTCAGTTTGACACGATACGGTCATTGCTCCCCAAGCTGGGCCAGCTGCAGGCTGCATTGATGTAGGAGGCATGGACAGATCCCAAAGCCTGGAAGACAGAGAAGGGAGGAAGCCCCTGCTCATTTACCGTTCAAGGAAGGGAGAGGAGAATGAAGGGGGGAAGTGAAGCTGCCCTGTGGGGAGGGCACTAGAGTAGAACCCAGTCCCGTTCCCAGATCCACCCCATGTTTGTAGGTGTGACCTTAGAGAGGTCCATCACCTTCATTCCCTGTCTGTAAAATAGAGATAATAGTTTCTTATGGATTTGGTCAGTGCAAGACCCTTGGTGCCTCCTTTCAGTAAATGGTTTCCCTAGCGAGACAGACTGGCCTGGCCTGTTATCGGCAGTCCGCATACTATTTGAAGACCTTTCTAGGGTCCTCGATTGCCCCCTGAGTTCTTCTTGAATGTGATAGATTCGTTGAACCATATTGCTAGCCAGGAATTTCGGAGAGGCCATTGCTAGTGTACGATGAAATCAGGGGGAAATCTATAGTTAGCAAAAAAAAAAAAAAAGGTGTTATTGGCAAATTTGGAGCTGATCTGTCCTTTCAGCTGAAGGTACACAGTCACAGGAGGATGAAGCATGCCATCTTGGTTAGTTGTTCTATGATAATCAGTTCCACCACATGGCCATTTGATTCAGGGAGTTCTACAACGAAATCCCTGGCAATGGCTGCCCATGGCTGGGGCAGGGTCTCCAGAGGCATGAGGTGCCAAGAATTTTGGTGTGTGGTGCCTTAGTAAGAGCTCAGAAGTCACTAGTCAACATGTCTGAATTTCAGCCCACATCCGGCACCACCAAATGAAGCAGGAGGTTAGGCAGGAGATTTTGAAGCACCCAAAGTGCCCTGTTGGGAGGTGTCCTGTTTCAGATGTAGGACCTTCAGCGGGGGACATCCTGGCAGAACATACAGGCAGTCCTCAGTAAATGTTATTGGGTCCCACATGGAATGTTGGTTCTCATTCCCCGGGCAGCAGGTCATCCTAGGAAGCTGATTTAATAAGCATGATTGAGGTATGGCAACATTAAGCACGTTGCGGGGCTTGAGGAGGAAGGGCTGTTCCTGACTAGCTTTCTCCCTTCTTGGTTATATTCTCCATTAGGGGATAAGGTCATTCTTAGTTCCAGTTGGGCAGTTAAGTAATCTTGAAATTGAAGCAGGAAAAGAATATGGTCTAGCTGAATTGTCCCTGATTCAGTGCTTTGGCTTTGAGCAGACACTGGAGGCTTTTGTGTACAACCTTGTGCTGGGTATCGAGGCCCCTTCAGCTACTCACACCAATTTTCAAATAAGGATATAATCAGAACCTACTAATTATCAAGGGACTCCTATAGTTTTTGTCTGTGGGGTGAGCCTCCAGGAGCGGTATGCACAGGGGTGCAGCAGGTGCTGGGAGCCATGCCCCAGAGAGCATGGCCCCGATTGATATATTACATGTGTCAACTTCTATGATGAATACTCCAGTTGGATTGGGGTGCGCCAGAACAGGTGCAGCGGTGAAGGCAATTTTGAGCTGTTTGAGGGCTTGTTGGGCCTTGGGTGACCAAACAAATTGGACAGTCTTGTGGAGGAGAGCTATCATGGGGGTTATTTCTTCTGAGAACCCTGGGCTGAAGCAGCAGTAAAATTGGTGAAGCCTAGGAAACACTGCTCTTTTTGAGTACTTCAAGCTTCCTCCCAGTTGTGGATGGCTTTCACCTTATTTGCATCAATCTTAATGCCTTCTGGGAAGAGGATGTACCCCAAAAATTCCATGGAGAGTTGGCTAGAGGTACACTTTTCCAATTTTGTATAGAGACCATGCTGCCGCAACCTCTCTGGGGTCTGTTGTGGGGCACAGGCTGCTCTGGGTTCTCCAAAAAGAGAAGTATGTCATCTAAATAGATGACAATGTATTGATCCAGAATGTCCCCAAATACATCACTGATGAAGTGTTGCAAGGTCAATCCAAATGGCATTACCAGACAATTAAAGTGTCTATAAAATGTATTGAAATCTCTCTTCCATTTGTCCACCGCCCAAATAAGTGTTAGATTGTAAGTCCTTGGAAGTCTACTCTGATGAATGCCCATACAGGTTTCATGTGATCCAAGAATTCTGGGATTAAGGATAGGGGATACTTTCACTTTGTTCAGGGGCTGGTATTCTACAGAGAGGCATAGAGTCCCTCCTTTCTTTTTTCCAAAGAGGGACAGGGCCTCTGTGGGAAATGCTTCATAGTAAATAAACTCTTTGGATCCGTTTTCATGATTTTACACAGGGAGAGCCACTAGTTCTGGTTCGGACATTGCATAAATACAGCCAAAGGCAACTTTCGGGCAAGATTTAGGTCAATAGGGCAGTCATAGTCTTGGTGCAGAGGTAATGTCTCCTCCTTTCTTTCAAAGATGTCCACATAATCCTGGTATTTATCAGGAATGTCGGGTGTCAGAGTCAAGAATGGTGGAGTAGGTCTAGGGGCAGAGGCTGGTTAAGGAAACCCCTACATTTTCAGTCACCTCCACTGAGCCATTTTGGCAGGGGCAACACAGGGCCAGGCTCAGGTAGCAAGGCCTTGAGTCACACCTGGTATCCCCATTTACATACAGGCCACTTACTTCTGGAAAGCCTGCTTTTCTGCAAACAGTCGCACCACCTGATGTCACATGTTGCATCTGATAATTAGGTCTAGTGGTTGGAGCTGAGATCACAGCTAGACATAGGATTGCACCTAGGCTAAGAGTGGTGCTAGAATCAAGATCCAGGAAGACGCCGGAGATGATGATGTGATCAGAGTCTGTAGACAAACCAGAATCAGAACTGGAGCCAGAGTCCAAGTGCAGGCCAAGGGTCGAAGCCGGGTGATCAGAGTCCAAAGTTAAGCCAAGTCGATATCAAGCCAGAGTCCAGATTCAGGCGGAAGGTTGAAGCCGGGTAGTCAGAGTCCGAGGGCTTGGGGAGGATCAAGAGGAGGAGGAAAGGCTGAAGCGGGTCAGTTGTGGGGCTGGAGCAAGGCTAGAATACGACAAGGATAACGCTGAGCCAGAGTTGGTAGCCAACGTCGAGAGCCAAGGGTCACGCCGAAGTCAGCAGCAAGAGACTGGAGACGAGGGTCAAGACAGTCAATAGCCGGGAACTGGAGGGTAGGGCAGGGCGGTGCATGCAGGCAGAAACCAGGAATAACATGGGGACTGTCTCAGCAGCAGGGCAAGCTCTGCCTTGTTGTTCTGATGACTTGAGGGTACTCCCAGGAACTGCCCACCCGATGCCCTAGACACCTGGGTTCAAGTCCCAAGCATCCTTATCTGGGGACTCTCTTCTGAGGAATTAAAGAAGGAGAGCAGGATGACAAAGATGTCTCTGTCCTTGGGCTGGGATCCAGGCCAAGGGGAGCTCCCACCAAGGCGATGTGTCACAGCCTCCTCACCATCCCTTGCTCCTGTTCATTTCACACTCAGAGATGCCCTAGCAGGAGGGAAGAATAAAAGGCAGAAAGTGAAGCTGCCCCTGGGGGGATGGCACAAGCCTGGGACCCAGTCCAGTTCCCAGATCTACACCCAGGATTGTGAGACCAGGCACCACAGCCCTTCCTCCGTGTCTTTGTCCCCACCTGTCAGATGGGGAGGATCCTTCACTTCCCAGGGTGCTTGGGGGGAGTTTCATTCCTGGCTGGGAAGAGTTCAGATACAATGTGGGTGGATTGGGCCCCTGGTGCAGGATGGATCGGACATTCACTAGCTCAAAGGTGACACAGGCCAGGGGAACCTCTGAGCAGTGAGCACAGGGGAGGGGTTCCACATCAGGCCACCACTCCCAGACTGCAGTGGTTATTGATGATAAACCATGGTTCTAGCGATGTTCTCATTTGTAGTTGTCCTGGGCTGGGCCAGCCCCATGGTGCTGAAAGCCTGATGCTTCATAAAGGCCTCTGGGCATGGGGCAGGAGGGGCGGGGAGGGCATGTGGTGAGAGGGAGGTGGCGTTCTAGGTTTGGCTCCCTGAGGGCAGATTCCTCCTGTGGCCCCTTGGCATGGAGGAGGGACTGAGGGGCCCCGCCACAGCAGCCCCGGGTCAGGAATTGTTTCAGATGTGACACTAGGCCATTCCCCCTGCTCTAATGCAGAGCTTGCAGAGCTCCACTGGGGGACATGGGCCTAACATGCAGGCCCTTCTGTATCAGGCTGGGCAGGGAGAAGGGGCGATGACAGAGAGGCCAAGGCCAAGAAAAAGAGGGTGGGGAGAACCTCATGCCCCAGACAAAGGGGATTTGGCAGCAGAGGGAAGGCCCCCCACTCCCCACCCAGAAGGAAGAGGGTTTCACTCAGTGCTGTCACCTCTATCTCCGCTCCCACTAGCCCCTCTCCCCCATGTATAGTGAGACAGAGCAGTACCTGCAGCAGGGAGTGTGAGCTGCTGGACGTGTGAGGTGGGGGCCCTTTAAGGGTGTCCCATGGGGCAAAGCGCATGCAGTGCCTTGGGCACCTGGCACAAACACAGGATGTAAAATAGGTGGGCCCTCACTTTGTCTGTAATATCCTCCTCCTGCAAGGGAACAAGGATTAGTCAGAGATTCAGACACTCCTGGCAACAAAGGGTAATAACGGCACCTGGAGCCAGCTAAATTTCCACCCAGCTCCTCGCCACATCTGAGGGATGGATTCTCCCACCCAACCCCCGAGATGAAGTCTTGTCTCCTCTCTAGTGACCTCCAATCCCTCTCCCGCAATTGCAGAATGAACTCCTTCCCCATTCCTCTCAGTCTCCGCATTAGAGCTGTTCTACCTCCAAACCCATCTGGGGAATGAACTCAGCTCTCCAGCATCCTCTCAACCAGCCCCTACCCCTCCAGCTATGGGTTTGGAAGGCTTCTGGCAGCAGGGAAGTTGGGTGAGAGGAAGTTGACATCTTTCCCCAAGTGACCCCTGGTCCTTACGGTGAAGCCGTGGACGGTAGCTCTGGTGAATGGGCCACATGGGTGGCTTCTGATGACTGAATCCTCCAGTTCTCCCAGAGGAGGTCCAGCCTGGCCAGCAGCAGGGCAAACTTTCCCCAGCCCATGTGCTCCAGCCCAGCCTGGTTAGGAAGGTCATGCCTGACTAATCTAACCGCCTTCTATGATGAGATTACTGGTTCTGTGGATGAAGGGAAAGCAGTGGATGTATTGTATCTTGACTTTAGCAAAGCTTTTGACACGGACTCCCACAGTATTCTTGTCAGCAAGTTAAGGAAGTATGGGCCGGATGAATGCAGTATAAGGTGGGTAGAAAGTTGGCTAGATTGTCAGGCTCAACGGGTAGTGATCAATGGCTCCATGTCTAGTTGGCAGCCGGTGTCGAGTGGAGTGCCCCAGGGGTCGGTCCTGGGGCCAGTTTTGTTCAATATCTTCATAAATGATCTGGAGGATGGTGTGGATTGCACTCTCAGCAAATTTGCGGATGATACTAAACTGGGAGGAGTGGTTGATACGCTGGAGGGCAGGGATAGGATACAGAGGGACCTAGACAAATTGGAGGATTGGGCCAAAAGAAATCTGATGAGGTTCAATAAGGATAAGTGCAGGGTCCTGCACTTAGGACGGAAGAACCCAATGCACAGCTACAGACTAGGGACCGAATGGCTAGGCAGCAGTTCTGCGGAAAAGGACCTAGGGGTGACAGTGGACGAGAAGCTGGATATGAGCCAGCAGTGTGCCCTGGTTGCCAAGAAGGCCAATGGCATTTTGGGATGTATAAGTGGGGGCATAGCAAGCAGATCGAGGGACGTAATCGTCCCCCTCTATTCGACATTGGTGAGGCCTCATCTGGAGTACTGTGTCCAGTTTTGGGCCCCACACTACAAGAAGGATGTGGATAAATTGGAGAGAGTCCAGCGAAGGGCAACAAAAATGATTAGGGGTCTGGAACACATGGGTTATGAGGAGAGGCTGAGGGAACTGGGATTGTTTAGTCTGCAGAAGAAAAGAATGAGGGGGGATTTGATAGCTGCTTTCAACTACCTGAGAGGTAGTTCCAGAGAGGATGGTTCTAGACTATTCTCAGTGGTGGAAGAGGACAGGACAAGGAGTAATGGTCTCAAGTTGCAGTGGGGGAGGTTTAGGTTGGATATTAGGAAAAACTTTTTCACTAGGAGGGTGGTGAAACACTGGAATGCGTTGCCTAGGGAGGTGGTGGAATCTCCTTCCTTAGAAGTTTTTAAGGTCAGGCTTGACAAAGCCCTGGCTGGGATGATTTAATTGGGTATGGGTCCTGCTTTTGAGCAGGGGGTTGGACTAGATGACCTCCTGAGGTCCCTTCCAACCCTGATATTCTATGATTCTATGATTCATGGCACTTTCAATCCCTGGGCTCCAAGGCTGCCAGTGATGGGGCAGCTCTGGATGGTGGTTCAGATGACGTAGACACTAGACCACTAGGAACTGGCCTGAGACCCTGAGGGGAAGAAAGGCTCATAGAGGTCATAAGGGGCACTAGCACGAGCAATGGCAGCGTGTCCTGTTGATGTGATGCCTGTTATGAAATAGCCTTGCTGGAGAGCTGGGTCTGAACTGCTTTGATCTGCTCAGGGGACAAGCTGGTGCCTAACAATGGCACCTGCTGTGACTCATTCGTCTTCTTGCTCCCAGGTCAGCAAATGGGGATGGGATGGCAGTGACCTTCTGTGGACTGGAGGTGAAAGGCCCTGGGTCCCTCCCAAAAGCTAGATTAATCCTTCTCTGGTTACCTCGTCCCCTATCAGCTGGCCGCCTTCCCCCATGATGGAGAAAGCTAGGACGAGCCCAGCCTGGCTGACATGTAGCCGGGGGTTGTGGATGGCCAGCACAGCCACCTGCAAGAAGGATCTTCTCTGCCCTTCTGAGAAGATCCCTCCAAAGACCTAAAACCAACAGCACGAGCGCCATTGGCAATTGCCCAGAACCAGGCTCCAAATCCAGCTAGTGGCTCATGTGGAGAGTCGGAGTCCTGCTGCAGCCAAGCCAGCTAATTCCCCACGAGGACCTTTGGGGTCCCATGGCCCAGGGAACCCCCTTCAGTAAGAGGTTGCAGGCACTGAGGCCTCTCATTGCTCTTTCTGGAGCAGGATTCAATGCAGGTGCCATGACATGCTGGGAATGCGTCCATGTGCATGAGCCTGGCACGCTCTGGAACGTAGCTCACAAAGACCACACAGGACTCTCTACTGCGTCCAGCAGCGATATCTCCTGGAGCTCACATGCCAGAGGTATGGGCCTTTCAGAACTGCCTCCGTTCCCCACTCCCCACCCCACTGACATTTCCATGAGCCTTACGTATGGTGAAGTAATTCAGCCCAGGGTAGGAGCTCAGTGTCTCTGACCCAAGTCCCAGGGCAGGCGCAGATACTGCTTCCTGACTCATGATGGTGCTAAGCAAACTCCACACCCTTCTTGTTCTTCCACAGGGTGCAGGGAATCCAACAAGGTTCTGGTCACGCAATAGCTGGGTGTATCCTTCCCAACTCACTGACCCAGTGGCTCCCATCTCGGATACTCAGGTGTCAGCCAGGGAGTCACTGAGCGAAGCCGGATCCCTCGAGATACAATCCGCCATTAACTCAAGGTCCTAGAGGTTTCCTGTTATGCCACTTATCAATGGATCCACGTAACACACACAAACCATGGCCGTTAGCAAAGCTCCAACCCAGGATCCTCAGCCTCTTGCAGCTGAACACTGTCAGCTGGAAATAAGGAGTAGGCTCTGGCCCTGTATCCAGGACACAGCCACTGCAGGGAGACACAGCTCCACATTTGAGCTGCTGCAATGCACCAGCTGAGAGTCCTTACCTCCCCGACCTTGGCCATATTCCTGTAACCAAGGCGCTTGGTGTTCTCGAGGCCCTCCCGGCACCACAGCTCCTTGGCTTCTCTGACGTTCAGCCCTTGGAGAGAAAGACACGCAGGTTTGTGAGGTTTGCCATTCTGGTTTCAGTGCCTGTCTCCTTCTGTTCCCATTGCTTCCTTTTATATATATATATACCTTCCCTTTATATTTATGACAGCATCTAATGCTGAGAACCCCCCACTCCCACTGTAGTCAAGATCTGGCCCTAGGTCACCAACTGGTGACATCCTACAAGTTTTGTGTGCGTCCCCTGTAGTCCCTGCTCCTGCCCCTGACTTCCCTATGGGCTCTTTCCCTCCATGTGTTTCAATAGCTCCATTCCTGTCCCCTCACCAGCTGGCAGCCCCATGGATGGACTGATTTTCCTGCGGGGGGCGGGGGAAGAGCTGGGCTCTGAGATAAAACAGCCAATTTCCCTGGCACTTTCACACTCATCTCCCTGATTCAGGGAGCAGGGAAGAGAAATAATCAGCATCTACGCTGAGGTCCATCTCAGAGGAGGGGGCTTCTTTCTATAGGCTCCCATTGCCCAGCAAAATGAGTCTCAAATGAGGGACCTCGTTTCTATTGGGGTCCCTCTGCCCAGCTCCAGTTGGTCTAAAAGGAGAGGCCTTAGTTCTATAGGAGTCCCAATGTCCATCTGCAGGTAGTCTCTGAGGATTCATTTCTATAAGGTGCCATTGCCCAGTTGGGTTTCTTACCCCTCTTCTGCAGCAGTAGCTGGTAGAGCCAGTATATCCCACCCCTGGTTTGTCGGCTGATGTCATCTGGTGGGTAAGTGATATACAGACCCAGCTGTGCCACAAGGTAGCCCACCTTGGGGAAGTCAGATGAGCTCTGATGGAAGGAGGAGGAGAGGGGAATCCATCAACATTCTACCTTCAGCTCTCCATCTGCCCTGGGCCAGGAGTCTCTCTCCTCCCACTCCATCTGTAGGAGGGGCTGGGGGAGAGGAGCTACAGCTAGAGATCTCATTCTCTCTGCCCCCAGGGGAGCTTGGAATAAAGGGACCAGGGAAAGGGCCCTCTATGAGGATTCTCTCCTCAGCTGCTCCAGAATGACAAGGGCCCTGAGGCCAAGCATGAATCTGCCAGCCAGTGGGCTCTGGAGCACAGTCCCTTACAGACCCAGGGGGAAAAACTTAGCCAGGAGATGAGGGACGTGCCTCAAGCATAGTTGAATCTCAGTTCTGACTCTGGCTCCACACAGGAGCCATCAAAATCTCGAACCCCTGCAGCTGCAAATCCCACAGCCTGTCAGAGCCAGCCCTGCCTCTGCAGGATGCCGGGGTCAAAGGTCACTTACATCAACTCCAGGGAGGCAAGCAGTGAATTGCCACAGGGCAGTGATACTCCGTATGGCCCTGGCTCTCTCTTGCTTCTCTCTGGAGTGTATCCAGAAATTGACATGCTGTGGGAGAAGGAGGCAGGTGAGGGTCAGGAGGCAGGTGCACGTGCTCTACAAATGAGCTTGTCGTCCTCCCCATGGGGCTGAGACATTGTGCTCAGGGTGGAAGAGCTGACTGGCTGATTGCAGAACTTTAAAAGGGACTTCTTGCAATCAGGACGCTGCCCAGGTCCTGCTGGGCACAGGCTGTCATTGTCTCTCTAGCTGGGGAAAATGTTAGGCCTGGGGCTGGTCCATCCTCTCTGTACCTGATCCATGAACAGCACATCAGGATCAAGGCACATGCCCTGGCCCCTCCCCAGACGCAAAGGCCTTGGTGGGATGGAGGGAGTGGCCGTGAGGACAATCCCTTTGGGAACTGCAGTGTCCATATCAGAAGAGCTGATTCCCTGAGGATCCTCCTGTACTCAGGGTCTTCCTAGAAAGGAGCCAGTGACTTTTCTTAGAGGCTCATGTCCTGGATCTCACAGGACTTTCAGTCTCTCAGTCCCCCAGACCCTGCCACTGTGCTCACCTCCAAGAGGTGCTCCAGCTTGTCCATGGTGGGGGTTTCTGTCAGCAGGCTCCTCAGCATGACATCCACGCTGTCTGTATAGGCCTTGGGCAGAGCCTGCAAGAGGAGGGAACATCCGTCCGTTATGGGATCTGGGGCTATGCTGGTCAGGGGATGATTAGAAGGGTTCTCTGGGGAGCCCTGGCAAGACCCCAAAGACACATCCTGGCCTCTCCCATTCAAATCACCCCAGGGACACTTAGCAAGAGTTCATGGCCGGATGCCAGCTGGCTCTTCAATCCTTGCCCTTAGCAGTTCTCTGCAGAGGGCCAGGGACCTAGCAGGGTATGGAACAGCCAAACTGCAATGGATGGGAGCAAGGCGCCTGGACAGAGTCCAGGCAGCAAAGCACAGAATGAGGAAGGAAGGAGAGGATCTGCCAAGGGCGGGTAACACTATCCCCTCTGGAGGGAAGGGGCGCTCTCTGCCATTTTGTTAACCCCCAGGCCTGTTCCCAGCTCTGCTCACCCCTCCCCTATTTTCGCAGCTCCACCAAACTAAGGGAGTAGGGACCACAGGACTGCTCCTACAACAGAGAAGTAGGATGGTGACCTACCCGGAAGGGAACAGTGTCCTTCCCTGGGCGCATGGTAAAAACACTGCACAGGACAGCTCGCAGGAGGGCTGATTCCAGCTCCAGGTCCAGTTTGCTGGCAGGAAAGAGGAGCCTCGATTCGACTTTGCAGCACCAGAGTGGCGCTGGCATCACCATGGACATGAAACATGAGGGAAATAGGCACCGGCCAGCAAAAACGGAAATGGAGGTGCCAACGAGACTAGTGATCAGGCTGAAGTCACAGAGCCAGACACTGGCAGGGCTGAAACAGGGCCCGTTCCCCTGATCTCACCCTGGACCCTGCTGCCCCTATTATATGTCCCCTGCCCCGATGATCCTCTCCCTAAGGCCACTGTAATATTACTAGAGTGAAATGAATTACCCAGCCTGGAAAGAGTGAACGTTCCCGCCTCCTTGGCCGGAGGATGTGAACAGCCACAACTGGAGGGGGAGTGGGAGGATCTGTGACTCCTGGGTTAGGGCAGCTGGACAGGAGGGTCCTGGTACCTGAGGTGGCAAACTGCAGCCATAGAGCTCGAGAGGATGGAGCTTAGCTCAGACTGCAGGGGAACGTCTTCAATCAGCTCTTGGGAGACCCAAAGAAGACAAAAGCAGCGGATGAGATCCTGGCCCCACTAACCCACAGGCACTTCCCAGAGAGGAGGCTGCCAGTATAACCCTGTCCCCAGCCCAGCCAATCCAGCTGGGCCCCCACATTCCTTCCACTTTTCAAACTTACTCCCTCCCTCTCCAGCTGGGACCACCCAATTCTTTCCTCCCCTCAGCCGCCCCTCCGGCCCTACAATTCCCCACTGCCAGCTCTGTGTCTGTGACAGAATTTCCCCTTCCCCTGCTCCCCAATCCTCAGCCCCAAGAATCCCTGTCCTCTGCTGCCCCCTCCAGCCCCACCATCTCCCAGAACTGGCCCAGGGGAGGCCTCTCTTAGTCCCATGTCTAACTCCCTCCCCCCGGGGTCTCACTCACCGCAATGCTCTCCACAAGGGACGCTTTGGAGCAGTGTGGCTGCAGGGTGTCCTGCCCCTGCTTTTGTGCAGGGAAGCACAAAGTGGGGATAGCGTGTAGGAAGCGGAGCTGCTTGCCCCTGTCCTGCACAGATGAGGAGTGGCATTGGGGGAGAGAGAGAGCCTGTTAGGTAGGGACCTCCCCACTCCACCCAAACCGGCTCCAGGGCCCAGGGCCTCCTTTGGGTTGGACAGGAAAAGCCCAGAATCACAGTGTCCTCCTGCAAGGCAGGGCTTCTAACTGAGACAATGGATGTGGGGAGAGGAGACCCTGGCCTGCGTGGGACAAACACCCTCTCTTCGGGGTCACAGATAATGGGGGTTATGGATAGACTCGATTGTACCTCATCTCTGCCCTGGCAATGCTGCTGGATGACCCTGATGGCAGCTTCCTCTGGGGACACGTCTTCCTCTTCCTCCTCAACCTCCAGCCGGACACTGGGGCTCCCTGCACCAGGCAGAGGAGCACAGAGGGTGACTCCTGCTGCTGCCGAGGGGAAGGACAGGGTGCAGTGGAGAGAGAAAGCTTAATGTGCCCCCCTCCTCTGTAAGGAACCCCAGGGCAGAAAGGGCCTCACCCTGCCCTTCCCAGAGATGCCCTCAGCCCCATCAGCTTCAGGGCCCCATGGCAGTCAGGCCACCCCAGCAAAATCATCAGAGGTCCGGGAGGCTGGAGTGCCCCCAACTCCGCCAAGAATGCCCTGCACCGGGCATGGCTATGCCAGTCCCACTAGTGTCAGCAGGGCTCACGTGGCTGAGACCTGACGCCTTTCTGAATCAATGGGCACACGGTGTTACTAGCCCCCCGGCCCCAGTCATTCTCCCTTTCCCTTGGGTCTCCCCTCACCAGTACTGTGGGAGCCTCCAGCCTCAAGGCTCTCACACTCCTCGGAGGTGCTGCTGGCCCCTTGGGAGTAGGTGGAGCTGCTGGTGCTGGAGCAGGGGTTGCCCCATCTCCTGTTTTAGGCAGGGTGGGGACTCTTTAGTGGCCAGGCAGGGGCATGGCTCCTGCTGGGCCCTGGCGCTGGGCTCCTGGCTCCTCTGCTTCCTGGAGAGGAAGCCCCAGAGCTGCCTTGCCCAGCTCCCACCCTGTCCTGGCTCCCTCCTGCAGAGCCGCATCCTGGACCACCTCCATTTTGGCCCCGAAGGTGTCTCAGGGCCTGCTCTGGGAGCTGGTGTCTTCCTCCTCCAGAAAGCCAGGCACGTCCACCACTTGGCCTGGCAACAAGCTGCTTCCCCGCCAGCGGGGACAGAGGGGCCGCTCTCCTCTTGGGGAAGCCAGTAGCTGCTTCCCACTGGCTCTGGAGCCTTCTTCCCAGCATCTGCTTCAGCCTCTTCATCCTGGAACCGAATGGGGAGCAGCCGTGAGTCTGGGGTCAAGGCAGCTTCTCACTAATGGGCCTGTCTGCTCCGCCCCCACCTCTCCTCCACCGAGGCAACTCCCCCTCACTGCATGCCCCACCACAGGGCTCAGGGAATGCAATCTACACACACTGGCAGCAGCTTACAGCACAGGCTGCTCCCAAAGCTCCCCCTCCCCACTGAGGCACTGTGACACAGGGGGAGTCTCATCCTTTCAGAGCATTGGGGTTTTCAGTCTGTTTGGACAAGCAGCTCCCTCCTCCTGCCCAGGCCACATGCCCTCCCTGGCTAGAGAAAGACCAGAACCCGGGAAGGAGTCTGAGTTTGCCCTGGGAAGTCGTCCCCAGCTAAACTTCACAAGGTTCCAATCATATGAGGCATGAGTCCCCCCCAATTTCCACTGAGTTCAGTGGGAAAGTGGGTGTTCAGCAGCTGGCAGGGTCTGACCCTCCAGAGACTCCTACAAGGGAAGGGCTGGGAGCCCTATTGCTGGGCTATTTCCACCATGCTGGAGATGGCTCTGGAGAACACCCTGCAAGAAACACACTGCCCAGGCCCAGAGCAAAGGGCTGCAGGGGGCTGTGTTAGCAAATCTAGTCTCACCGGGAGGAGATCCCCCCTCCTCCTCCCACCATTTCTGCCTCTCCCCAAGCAGAACAGGGAAGCCTCTGAGGAAATGCTACCTGACACTCACTAGGTCTAGATGGCGCAGTGCTGGGTGGCAGATGCTCAGGGTTGGTCTGTTCCTGGCCCTCTTCCTCGTTTTCCCGCACCAAGGTGGGCTGAAAAGGGAGCTGCACAATGCCCTGCCAGCAGGGAGACCAACAGTGGCTGTGAAAACAAAATCATCTTTTATTGCCAAGGTTAAACTCAGGCTAGCGGCGGGGGGTCCAGAACTCTGACATACTGCGGGCAGGACGCCTCCCATCTCAAGGTCTCCTAGCACCTCACACATATTCCTGAAGCCTGACAAGCCAAGGGCTGTAGGGGAGGGACTCCAACCGCCCTCATAGAAAACTGTGGCCTGGGCAGGGGAAGCCACTGCCTCAGGGTCACACTGGGAGTCAGTGACAGAGCCAGGGATGGAGCCCAGGACCCCTGTGTCCAGGCCCCTACACTAACCACTGGAGGAACGTTCTTTTCCAGAGCTGGCAATTGCAAGCAGGACCCTGTTCCCAGTCTCGCTGGCTCTGAGAGGGAGTGTGACCGGCTGGAGAGACTGAGGCAGGGGATTGGGGGTCAGGACTCCTGGCTTTCAGTGGCCATTTTCCTATTGACTTATGGGACCTCGGGCAAGCCATTCCCCCTCTCTGTGTTTCAGTCCCCAGCAGTAAAATGAGGATCGAATACTTACTCACTATTGTAAAGTGCTGAGATTTACCCAGGAAAAGTCATTCTGTAAGTGTTTTGAAACAACCATTCATTTTAATCACCTTGATTGTAGGAGAACTACTGCATTCACGAGAATCAGAAACCTGCTCATATTCCATTAAAGAACTGAAGGCAGCAAAATTCATCATATCACCAATTTCTTATGAATTATTTACTCATTCTTGAAAGAATGTTGGATGCTTTTTTTGTTATGTAGGCCCAGTTCCCACTATTGAACCAGTACCAATTACACTGGATAATGCCACAAAACCTATATTTTATTGTCAAATCATGTAAGCCATTCCTCTTCTCCTCTTCTTGTTTTATAAGTTTCAGATCAACAAAATCCCCCCCTTGACAGTCACTGCCCGTGTGGCGCTGCAGGCAGAGTTGCCTGAGCAGGCTACATTGTGACATCAGGGGTAACTCAGCCACGCATCACTCATTTCACTCCAATAACCCTGAGCATAAACCCTAAACCTGCTACCTGTCTTGGTCATCTCTCCCATTGAAACCTGCGGAATCATTTGCTGCCTCCTGTTAACCAATGGGGTTGAATTATGAAAATCACCTACACAGAATTAGCATTGACTGGCTCAGTTAAATCTGATGTCACAGTGCACCTCTACCTGCAGCACCAATTAAATGGGCACAGTGCAGAAACCAAGCTTTGCTGGTGGTTTCTTTTTCTAGTTGTCACCAGAATCAACAAGGTTCTTCCCACTGATGCCTGCCTAGAAATTCCCTGAAATTTTGGAATCAATTGGACATAGTCTTCAAAAATTATCACATTACAGACAGACAAAGAAATGCCATCGAATTGAGCATTAGGCCTCACTGCACTCAGCCAACAATGACTTTAACTCCCTTTTAACTCAGTAATAACCCCCAGCTCACCCAATCAGCATGGAGACTCTCAGGGACTGGAGGCTGAGCATTCTCAACAGGTAGCCAAAAGACAGCCCTAGTCAGGACGGGAGATCACTCTGGTGGAGATCTCCGTCAGCGCACTATTCCAGCCCCACGTCTTTGTGAGGGCCTCCTACAATGACAGCTGGAGAACAGCCCCACCTGCCTCAGGAAGAAGACCAGCAGAGAGAAATGGAACAAGAGAAGAGAAAAGAAAAGACAAGACAAGAGGAAGGGAGGAAAAGAGAAACAAAAATGGACAAATTCCAAACTCCTTAGTGAGTCAAAGATTCCAAGCTCAGAAAAATCAACTCTGACCATCTAATCTATCTAGAACTTCCCTTAAAGTAATTCCTGTTTGAATTAGAGTGCATATTTTAGAAAAAGAGCGAATCTTGATTTTAAAAATGCTAGTTGTGGAGGATCCATCCCAACCCTGGGTGAATTACTTCAAATCCTGACTGTTAAAAATGTTCGCCTTATTTCCAGTCTGAATTTGTCTAGCTTCAACTCGCAGCCATTGGATCTTGTTATACCTTTGTCTGCTCAAGTGAAGAGCCCATTAGCAAATAGCTGTTCTCTTACGCTCATCTTTTAACCTTCTCTTTGTTAAGCTAAATAGATTGAGCTCCTTGAACCTATCTTTATAAGGCATGTTTTCTAATCCTTTAATCATTCTTGTGGCTCTTCTCTGAACCCTCTCAAATTAATCAGCATCTGTCTCAAATTGTGGACACCAGAACTGGACACAATATTTCAGTAGTGGTCGCACCAGTGCCCAGTACAGAGATACAGAACCTCTCTACTTCTACCAGAGATTCCGCTGTGGATGGGTCCCAGGGTCGCATTTGCCCTTTTGGCCAAAGTGTCTCAGTGGGAGCTCATGGTCAGTTGATCAGCCACCATGACCCCAAGTCTTTTTCAGGGTTACTATTTCCCATGATAGAGTTCCCCCGGGACAGAGTCCCCCTCTTGTACATATAGCCTATATTTTTTGTTCCTAAAGGGAAACTTTACATTTGGACATACTCAAATGTACGTTATTTGCTTGTGCTCAGGTAACTAAGCAATCGAGATGGCTCCATATGAGTGACATGTCCTCTTCATTATTTACCACTCCCCCGATCTTTCTGTCATTGGCAGATTTTACAGTGATGATTGTATATTTGCTTCCAAGTCACTGATCAACAGTTTAGGTTGCGTACATCCAAGAACCAAACCCTGCAGGACCCTACTAGAAAGACACCCGCTCGATAATGATTCCTTATTTAAAATTACATTTTGAGACCTATTAGGTAGCCCGTTACTAAGGGGCGGAGTCCGAGTTGGGACATTTTTCTGACAACTTTACTTGTGTTTTCCAAGCCTAGAGCTCGGCTGGTAACGAATGGATCAGGCTGAACAGTTTCCAACCTTCACTGAGAATCTTACCTTCTACAGAGGGGATGTCTGCTTTCTGCAATATCAACACAGAAAGGAGAACATGGCCAAAGAAGCTCCTCCTTCACACTTAGGTGCGTGACCACAAATCCTCTCTTGGTCCTCAAGGAGAGACCGCAAGGAGGAGTCTTGCTGCAGCAGGCTACAGGGGTCTCCGAAGTTCCCCCTGCCCTGAACCCCTGTACTGCATGTCTGATATTAAGGGAGCTCTGTGAGGTCACAGCCTCCTCACCGCCTTTGCCCAGTAGCCTGAGTTGCTGCCAAAGGCCCTTGTGAAGTCACTGCCACACCCACCTCTCCCTTGCAGGGCTGATGTCTGCCCCTGGACAGCCTGGTAGGATGTTTGAGCTGCTCCCCAGATCACCCCACTTGCTCACTATTGATTTTGGGGAGCAAGCAGACTTCCCAGTAAAACAGCAGAGTCTGTTCCTCACCCCACACTGAGTTTTTCATAGATTGTGAGGCCATTAGGTGTCCTAATGAGGCCTCTATTTCACACGCCATGAAATTCCACTCTTACCCCCCTATCAAAACCAATACTGTGTTTTACTAAAACACACATTCCAGAAAGACATCCATTTGTGATGTGAGGCCGTCAAGAAAAACAGAGTCCACCGCTTCCCTTGATAATTTGTTCCACTGGTTAATCTCCCTCACTCCTAGATTAGGACTGGGCATTTGCTGTATTCAAATGTGTTGTTTGAATGGGCTGACTTATCTTCATCATTATTTACCGCGACACCAATCTTTGTGCCACCTGCAGATGTTACCAGCTGTGATGTGATATTGACTTCCAGATGGTTGGTGTAAATGCTGAAGACAGTTAGTGGCTGAGAGCCTGTTCACCCCACAGGCACCACACACCCACTCCCCCTGTAGTACAGGAAAAGGGCATCCAGCCCTACTCTCAGATGGTTTCAAAAACACGCTTGGCAGCAGTTTCAACCATGGGGTTATGAACCACGCATGGGGGTCCCCTCTTAACAAACACACTTTATATCTAGTGTGTCAACAGGCGGCAGTTCTATGCATCTGAGTTTCCCACCTTCTAAACTGGTATGAGAAACCCACCTTGATTATCTCCATTTAAAATTCGGGAGACTCTATGGCACAGGGAAGTGAAGTGACTTGCTTGTGGTCACACAGTGATTCAGTGGAAAAGCCTGGACGAGAACAATGTATTTGTTCTGGTTCACAGACTGGGCCCTGATCTCTTGTATTCCTTGCCTCTTTGTTCTACATTCAAGCCCCAGACTGAGTCCCCCTGGTGGACACTCATTAGACTGCCTCAATCAGACCCAACCTCTGGATCCAACTTACAACCAAGTCATGTGGGTCAGGCAATGTCCAGCCACTGCTTCAAGCTGTGGGGATCCTAAGGCCCTGTCCCAGATACACACTTCTTCTCTGGCTCCCTTCCTGGTGATGTGGGACTTTGCAGTCCAGATGTTCTCAGCCCCAAGGGAAAGGTTTCACAGCCTGTTTTTTAAAGTGATGTGCTCTCTAAGATGAGAAAGCCAATCCTATGCCAGGAGCCCCAGGACATAGACCAAAACCCAATGGCTCTCAGAAGTGTTGAGAATTCAGAGAGGGGACTGAGGTCAGGTGTTTATTTTTTGCACAGATGTGTGACTCTCTTGTGCTGTCTAAGAGTAAAGTGTGTGTGTGTTTAAGAAGTTATTTTGAGAGCCTGGGGTTCCTCCCTTTAACTGCTCTGTGGTCCCCAAGGGGCTAAACCGGAAAGGGAAGTGAGCAGAGGTGAAGGGGGAATCTGGAAAAATGTGGAAAGTGGATGGAGAGGTGTGGGACATCTCAGCACTGGTTCAGGGCCCATCTCCTAAACAGACAGTCCCAGTTGTCCCCCTCCCATCCCTCATCTGATCTGTCTCTCCCCCCAATCCTGGCCTCCTGTGCCAATCTCACTCCCTAGGCTCCTCATCCAATCACAATACTCATGAATCTCCAGCCCCAGGTCCTGCTTTCAATCTCTTTGCCCAGCCAGTCCCAGTTCTCCTGAACCCCAGCTCTTCATCAGATCCATCTCCCATTCCCCCTCACTTCCTTCCACCCACCCCACTGGTTCTCACTCCCCATCTCCTCTCTGGCTGCAAGTCTCCTTGCTCACTCAGACATATTCTCTGCCCTCCCCTCACCTCCAAATGCCAGTTTCTTTCACCTCCTGCCAGCTTCCAGCATCCCTTAGGCTCTTTCTCCCAATCTACTCACCCCGTCCCCTAGTCTCTGCATTTGAATCTAGCACTTCCTCCTCTGGGCCCAGCAGGGAGGGGGGCATTGAGAGCACAGGAGAGACAGGCTCTCTGCTCTCAGTTCAGGTACCTGGACTGAGCACAGACCGCAGCAGCTGAGAGCTGCAATTACAGGGAAAGTCCTGCTCAGCCCCAGGCTGGAGCATGCCAGTGCAGACACAATTGTCAGGGCGAGTGGAGCTGCTAACATCAAAGAAGTCTCTATTTTGACTTCTTGGAGGTTAGCAGCTCCATTCTCCCTGACTTTTCAAAGACTTCTCGTTTGGTCAATTTAGGTAGATTTTCAGAGTCAGCAAAAGGTGCATCCCTGGCACAAAGGCCACCTCCTTGGGAAATTTCAAGTCCCTGTTCCAAAACCTGGGAGCGCTAGAGCTTTTAAAAGACAACGGCACCTGAAATGTTTAGCACTGGCTAAGCACTGTTTTCATAAACTCATAGACTTTAAGGCCAGAAAGGACCATCGTGATCTTCCAGTCACCCTCCTGTAACAGACCCATAAGATGTGGCCTAGCCTCGTTCTCAACAACAACTGAATTATTTTGACTGAATGTTTCAGGAAATATTCAGCATCAGGGCAGACACCCAGCATGGGAAATTTCAGCCCAGCCAGTTTCAGTTTGACAATTTTATAAGCAACTGAAAACAAAGGCTTATTGTGGGAAGCACTGGGCAACCTTAATAACAGGCAGCGTTGGCAGCGCCCCCTATAATGTGAGGCACTCACAGCTGGGCTGGAGCGATGGGATGTCAGTCAGGGCCAGCAAAGGTCAGGATGTCAGAAATCCTCCTGATTTGAATTCACACGCCAGAAATCATCTTTGCAGTGTCCTGCAGCTCATCCCCTACTTCAAAAACAACTTTTGACAGCTAGCTCGGGGGTCTGACCCCACCAGGAGCTTTCTTTGATCCAGTCATGAAGGAGCATCTACGTAGAATAACTGATCATGAAACACAGGTTCGTTACTTAGGAAAAAATATGCAGAATGAACTGATTCATATCCCAGCAAATGCCATTAAAAAGAAAATTACAGAAGCTGCCCATTCTGCAAAATACTTTTCAATAATACTGGACTGTACTCCAGATGTGAGTCATGTTGAACAAATGATGATGATCATTCGTTTTGTGGATATGGAAAAGTCTGCAGATGAAGATAATATTGAAGTGCTCATAAAAGGAACATTTCTTGGGGTTCGTATCACTGAAGGAGATGACTGGAGCATTTATGACAAACTATTCTACAAGAGATTGAAACAATGTCATTATCTGTTGAAAATTTACGTGGTCAAGGCTATGATAATGGGAGTAATATGAAGGATAAAGACAATGGTGTGCAAAGGAGAATGATGGAAATCAATCCTAGGGCATTTTTCGTTCCTTGCAGCACGCATTCTCTGAATTTGTTTGTCAATGATGCTGCTAGATGCTGTTTGGAGTCAAGCAGTTTCTTTGACCTGGTGCAACGTGTCTATGTGTTTTTCTCAGGCTCAACACGCCGTTGGGAGATTCTGACTCGCCATGTGAATTCTCTAACTGTGAAACCACTTAGTCAGACAAGATGGGAGAGTTGCATTGATGCTTTGAAGCCTCTTCACTATGAACTTGGAAACATTTATGATGCCCTAATTGAAATTTCTGATGATACTACCTTTACTGGATCATCTTGGCAATATGGCACGTTCACATGCATAAGCTCTTGCAAATGGCCTTTCCAAAGTCAAATTTGTGACTTCACTCATTTTGTGGTATAATATCCTTTTTGAGATTAACCTCACTCGTAAGCAGCTTCAGGAAAAGAACTTGAACATACATTCTGCTCTTCAAAAACTGCAGCAAACTCAAAATATTCTGGAGGAATTCAGAAGTGATGAAGGGCTCGAAAGAACACTGGTAGATTCTCTCAAGCTTGCTGAAGAAATAGACTTTCCGTCAGACTTTGAACCAGAGCCAGTTCGCGTTCGGCAAAAGAAACAGCAGTTTTCATATGAATGACAAGACACACCTATTCAGAACCCAAAACAAAGGTTCAAAGTGCATTTCTCTTCGCAGTCCTTGATACTGCTATTCACTCGGTTGGTGAAAGATGTCAACAGATGCAGCAGCTAGAGTCAATATTTGACTTTCTAGATGATATCCACAGCTTGCAAAAGAAAACAGCAAAACAGGTAAGAGAATTTGGTATAAAACTGGAGTCAGCATTGACGCCTGAAAATTCTAAAGACATTGATGCTACAGATTTGTGTAGTGAGCCTGAGACTTTTTCAAGACGACTTAAGAAACATTCCACTCCTGAAGAAGTACTGAAGTTTGTTTGTGAAAACAAACTCTCAGCCAGTTTTCCAAACTTTTTTATAGCTCTACGCATTCTTTCAACTTTGCCAGTTTCCGTAGCTAGTGGGAAACGTAGCTTGTCAAAGTTAAAATTGATAAAAACATATCTGCGTTCAACAATGGTGCAAGAGAGACTTGTTGGACTTGCCACAATGTCAATAGAGCATGAACTAGCTGGAAAACTCGATCTAAGAGAACGAGTGACTGAATTTTCAAAATTTAAAGCAAAAAAAGTCATGTTTTAAGAGCACAGAGTGTTTTTTATTCAGAGTGTTTTGTAAATACAAGTTGAAGTTCATTGAATAGTTTTCTTATTTCTTTCTATATTGGATGTGGTGGTAATGGCAGTTAAAGCAGGATAGTGTAATGAATGATTTTGGATTTGTAATAATAAAAATTATAATTAACATTTTAAATGCATTTTTATTTGAAATCAACTGAAATATCACCTCACTGTCGTGTACAGATCTATTCTGAAAAGTCGTGTCTCTATTTTATTTGATCTCAGAAACATTGGTTGGACAGACGGATGGATGGACAAACCAAATAATTAAGCCTCTGTTTTAAAAAAAACGCTTAAAAAACATTAAAAGGAAAAAAGGGGCAAAATGTTTCCCAGTTTACCAAAAACCTCAGCCTAGACCTTCCCTTGCGGTTTGGGCCTGGGGCACTGTCATAAATATAAAGGGAAGGGTAAACCCCTTTAAAATCCCTCCTGGCCAGAGGAAAAATCCTCTCACCTGTAAAGAGTTAAGAAGCTAAAGGTAACCTCACTGGCACCTGACCAAAATGACCAACGAGGAGACAAGATACTTTCAAAAGCTGGGAGAAGGGAGAAAAACAAAGGGTCTGGGTCTGTCTGTGTGATGCTTTTGCCGGAGACAGAACAGGAATGGAGTCTTAGAACTTAGTAAGTAATCTAGCTAGGTATGTGTTAGATTATGATTTCTTTAAGTGGCTGAGAAAATAGCTGTGCTGAATAGAATGACTATTCCTATCTGTGTGTCTTTTTTGTAACTTAAGGTTTTGCCTAGAGGGATTCTCTATGTTTGAATCTAATTACCCTGTAAGGTATCTACCATCCTGATTTTACAGAGGTGATTCCTTTACTTCTATTAAAAGTTTTCTTGTAAGAAAACTGAATGCTTTTTTCATTGTTCTCAGATCCAAGGGTTTGGGTCTGTGGTCACCTATGCAAATTGGTGAGGATTTTTACTAAACCTTCCCCAGGAAGTGGGGTGCAAGGGTTGGGAGGATTTTGGGGGGAAAGACGTGTGCAAACTACGTTTTTTCAGGAAGCCAGATAAAGTTTGGTGGTGGCAGTGGAAGTCCAAGGGTAAAATAGTTTGTATTTTGGGGAAGTTTTAACCTAAACTGGTAAAAGTAAGCTTAGGAGGTTTTCATGCAGGTCCCCACATCTGTACCCTAGAGTTCAGAGTGGGGAAGGAACCTTGACATGGTGGCAGAGTGGTGGGATTAACCTGAAATCATTTTGAGATCAATTTGAGATTTTTTTGAACCAGAGAAACAGATTTTAAAAGGAAATTTTTAAAATCCTTTGTGCTGCTAGAAAGCAGGTCTCCAACTGGCAATAGTTGGAAGTGTTTTTTTTTTTTTTTTTTGCTTTGCTTTGGGGCCAGAGCAGAGACAAAAGGGAATTGTCTTTAGGAGCTGCAGTTTCTCTTCCTAAAGGAAGAGTAGTTAACCTCCTGCAGGGAAATACACAAGTTTTCACAGACCTAAGAGCAACTAGAGGGGATTTCTACCTATTTGCCTGAAGACAAAAGTGTTAATTTTGGGGTTTGGGGGTTGTTTTTTTTTTTTTTGGATTTTTCTGTAGGCTGACAATCACTAGCAGAGAATAGGTATCCTATTCCAGCACAGAAAAATTTTACAAGCCAAGTTTTGTTTGTTTTAATTCTAAACGTCGGGTGTAAAGTTAGTTAAAAAGAGAGAGATTAGGATGACAGACTCCATGGCTCAACAAAAGCTGGAATTAGCCAGATTTCAGGCTGATGAAAAACAAAAGGAACATGAAAGACAGATAGAACTCATGCGGATCGAGAAGCATGTACAGGAGGCTGCCCACAGGAGGGAAATGGAGGAAAGGAAGCATGTGGAGGAGGAGAAGGAAAAAGAGAGGAATCATGAACTGGAGATGGAGAAGTTAAAGGCTCAGCAGAATATCGAAACAAACCCTAGCAGTCCTTCTCCAGGTACCACTTCCCATCCCAGAAAGATCCCCACCTACTAGGCAGGCGATGATACTGAGGCCTTCTTAGAAAACTTCGAAAGGGCCTGCCTTGGGTACAGCATCTCTACTGACCAATACATGGTAGAGCTGAGGCTGCAGCTCAGTGGACCCTTAGCTGAGGTGGCGGCTGAAATGCCTAAAGAACACATGAACAAGTATGAACTGTTTAAATCCAAGGCGAGAGTCAGAATGGGGATAACACCCGAGCAGTCTCGTCGGAGGTTCAGAGCCCTAAGGTGGAAACCAGACATGTCATTTACCCGACATGCCTACCACATTGTGAAACATTGGGATGTCTGGATATCAGGAGCAAGTGTTGAATCTCCAGTAAATTTGCCCTTCCTAATGCAAATGGAACAATTCTTAGAGGGTGTTCCTGAGGAAATAGAAAGATACACCCTAGATGGGAAGCCCAAAACTGTCATCGAGACAGGAGAGATTGGAGCCAGATGGGTAGAGGTGGCAGAGAAGAAGAAAACTGGTCGCAGTTGGAGCGGAGACCAGAAGGGACAACCCCAGAGCAGACCCTATTACTGGGGGCCGCCCAAGGCCCCACCTACCTCCCAAAGAACCCTCCAGACACCTTATCATCCCACCACCCCGTTCTCCAGCAACCCGCCTCGCCCCAGTGACCCGTCAGCTGGACGATGTTTTAAATGTAACGAGCTGGAGCATGTAAAGGCCAACTGCCCCAAGAACCCCAACAGATTACAGTTCATTACACCAGAATCACACCAGAGATCCGCAGGCCCAGATACCCTTGGAGCGGAGGGAAACTGTGAGTGTGGGCGGGAAGAAGGTCACTGCGTGGAGGGACACCGGAGCACAAGTGTCAGCCATCCATGCTTCCTTAGTGGACCCCAATTTAATCAACCCAGAGATCCAAGTGACAATTCAACCCTTCAAGTCCAACTCTTTCAATTTGCCTACAGCCAAGATGCCTGTCCAGTACCAGGGCTGGTCAGGAACGTGGACTTTTACAGTCTATGATGATTATCCCATCCCCATGCTGTTGGGGGAAGACTTGGCCAATCATATGAAGCGGGCCAAGAGGGTGGGAATGGTCACCCGCAGCCAGGCTAAACAAGCCGTGACGCCTAGCTCTGTTCCGGAAACTTCTATCAGGACCCAGTCAGAGGTGATGGACCCAGACCCCAGGCCAATGTCTGCAACAGCAGTAGTGGATCCAGTCCCAGAGACCCAGACGGAACCAGTCCCAGAACCAGAACCAGCGGAACAACCAGCACCAAATCCATTGCCAGCACTGAATCTAGTACTTGCAACCTCAACACCAGAGGGCCCCACCGAACCTGAACCGGCAGCAGCCCATAACCCTACACAAGAGGCTCAGCCAGAGCATGAACCCCAACATAGTGTCCCAGCGGAGAGCGGTTCACAGTCAACGGAAAATGACTCATCCCCTACATCGCTTCCAGAGGGACCAAGCATAGGTCCACAATCCAATGAGGAACTGGTGTCTCCAGCATCAAGGGAACAGTTCTAGATGGAACAGGAAGCAGATGAAAGCCTCCAGGGAGCTTGGACGGCAGCATGGAGCAACCCACCGCCTCTCAGCTCTTCTAATCGATCCAGGTTTGTTGTAGAAAGAGGACTTTTATACAAGGAAACTCTTTCTGGTGGACACCAGGAAGACTGGCATCCTCAGAGACAGTTGGTAGTTCCAACTAAATACCGGGCCAAGCTCTTGAGCTTAGCCCACGATCATCCGAGTGGCCTTGCTGAGATGAACAGGACCAAAGACCATTTCGGGGGGTCATTCCACTGGGAGGGAATGGGCAAGGATGTTTCTACCTATGTCCAGTCTTGTGAAGTATGCCAAAGAGTGGGAAAACCCCAAGACCAGGTCAAAGCCCCTCTCCAGCCACTCCCCATCATTGAAGTTCCATTTCAACGAGTAGCTGTGGATATTCTGGGTCCTTTTCCAAAAAAGACACCCAGAGGAAAGCAGTACATACTGACTTTCATGGATTTTGCCACCCGATGGCCGGAAGCAGTAGCTCTAAGCAACACCAGGGCTAAAAGTGTGTGCCAAGCACGAGCAGACACTTTTGCCAGGGTAGGTTGGCCCTCCGACGTCCTCACAGATGCAGGGACTCATTTCCTGGCAGGAACTATGGAAAACCTCTGGGAAGCTCATGGGGTAAATTACTCGGTTGCCACTCCTTACCACCAACAAACAAATGGCATGGTAGAGAAGTTTAATGGAACTTTGGGGGCCATGATACGTAAATTCGTAAATGAGCACTCCAATGATTGGGACCTAGTGTTGCAGCAGTTGCTGTTTGCCTACAGAGCTGTACCACATCCCAGTTTAGGGTTTTCCCCATTTGAACTTGTATATGGCCATGAGGTTAAGGGGCCATTACAGTTGGTGAAGCAGCAGTGGGAGGGATTTACACCTTCTCCAGGAACTAACATTCTGGACTTTGTAACCAACCTACAAACACGCTCCGAACCTCTTTAGCCCTTCCTAAAGAAAACTTACAGGATGCTCAAAAAGAGCAAAAAGCCTGGTATGATAAACATGCCAGAGAGCGTTTCTTCAAAGTAGGGGGCCAGGTCATGGTCTTAAAAGCGCTCCAGGCCCATCAAATGGAAGCATCGTGGGAAGGGCCATTCATGGTCCAGGAGCACCGGGGAGCTGTTAATTCTCTCATAGCATTCCCCACCTCCAACCGAAAGCCTAAGGTGTACCATATTAATTCTCTAAAGCCCTTTTATTCCAGAGAATTACAGGTTTGTCAGTTTACAGCCCAGGGAGGGGACAACGCTGAGTGGCCTGAAGGCGTCTACTACGAAGGGAAAAGTGCTGGTGGTGTGGAAGAGGTGAACCTCCCATGACCCTTCGGTGTATGCAGTGACAGCAGATTAAGGAACTGTGCACTAGCTATGCGCCGACGTTCTCAGCCACTCCAGGACTGACTGAACGGGCATACCACTCCACTGACACAAGTAATGCTCACCCAATTAAAGTCCAACCTTACCGGGTGTCTCCTCAAGCTAAAACTGCTATAGAACGGGAGATCCAGGATATGTTACAGATGGGTGTAATCCGCCCCTCTGGCCGTGCATGAGCATCTCCAGTGGTTCTAGTTCCCAAACCAGATGGGGAGATACGTTTTTGCATGGACTACCGTAAGCTAAATGCTGTAACTCGCCCAGACAACTATCCAATGCCACGCACAGAAGAACTATTAGAGAAACTGGGATGGGCCCAGTTCATCTCTACCTTGGACTTAACCAAGGGGTACTGGCAGGTACCGCTAGATGAATCTGCCAAGGAAACGTCAGCCTTCACCACACATGTCAGGTTGTATGAATTTAATGTACTCCCTTTCGGGCTTCGAAATGCACCCGCCACCTTCCAAAGATTTGTAGATGGTCTCCTAGCGGGATTAGGAGAATACGCAGCCGCCGACCTTGACGATGTGGCCATATTTTCGGATTCCTGGGCAGAACACCTGGAACATCTACAAAAAGTCCTTGAGTGCATAAGGGAGGCAGGGCTAGCTGTTAAGGCTAAGAAGTGTCAAAAAGGCCTAAACAGAGTGACTTACCTTGGACACCAAGTGGGTCAAGGAACTATCAGCCCCCCTACAGGCCAAAGTGGATGCTATCCAAAAGTGGCCTGTCCCAAAGTCAAAGAAAGAGGTCCAATCCTTCTTAGGCTTGGCTGGATATTACAGGCGATTTGTACCGCAATACAGCCAGATCGCTGCCCCACTGACAGACCTAACCAAAAACAAACAGCCAAATGCAGTTCAGGGGACTGAAGAGTGTCAGAAGGCCTTTAACCAGCTTAAAGCGACACTCATGTCTGACTCTGTACTAAAGGCCCCAGACTTTGACAAACCGTTCCTAGTAACCACAGATGTGTCCGAGCATGGTGTGGGAGCAGTTTTAATGCAGAAAGGACCGGATCAAGAATTCCACCCTGTAGTGTTTCTCAGCAAAAAAACTGTCTGAGAGGGAAAGCAACTGGTCAGTCAGTGAAAAAGAATGTTACGCCATTTTCTACGCTCTGGAAAAGCTACACCCATATGTTTGGGGACGGCGTTTCCACCTGCAAACCGACCATGCTGCGCTACAGTGGCTTCATACTGCCATGGGAAATAACAAAAAACTTATTCGGTGGAGTTTAGCTCTCCAAGATTTTGATTTCGACATCCAACACATCTCAGAAGCCTCTAACAAAGTGGCTGATGCACTCTCCCGTGAAAGTTTCCCAGGATCAACTGGTTAAAATCGTCCTTGAAATGTGGAAAATATTGTTAGACTTTATGTACTTGGTAGTATATTTAGAGGTGCATGTGTCTTATTAACTCTGTTTTTCCTAGAGCTCCAGGAAGAAATCCCAGACAGCGTTTCACCCTAGCTGAGTTTGGGGGACATGTCATAAATATAAAGGGAAGGGTAAACCCCTTTAAAATCCCTCCTGGCCAGAGGAAAAATCCTCTCACCTGTAAAGGGTTAAAAAGCTAAAGGTAACCTTGCTGGCACCTGACCAAAATGACCAATGAGGAGACAAGATACTTTCAAAAGCTGGGAGGAGGGAGAAAAACAAAGGGTCTGGGTCTGTCTGTGTGATGCTTTTGCCGGAGACAGAACAGGAATGGAGTCTTAGAACTTAGTAAGTAATCTAGCTAGGTATGTGTTAGATTATGATTTCTTTAAGTGGCTGAGAAAATAGCTGTGCTGAATAGAATGACTATTCCTATCTGTGTGTCTTTTTTGTAACTTAAGGTTTTGCCTAGAGGGATTCTCTATGTTTGAATCTAATTACCCTGTAAGGTATCTACCATCCTGATTTTACAGAGGTGATTTCTTTACTTCTATTAAAAGTCTTCTTGTAAGAAAGCTGAATGCTTTTTCATTGTTCTCAGATCCAAGGGTTTGGGTCTGTGGTCACCTACGCAAATTGGTGAGGATTTTTACTAAACCTTCCCCAGGAAGTGGGGTGCAAGGGTTGGGAGGATTTTGGGGGGAAAGACGTGTGCAAACTACGTTTTTTCAGGAAGCCAGATAAAATTTGGTGGTGGCAGTGGAAGTCCAAGGGTAAAATAGTTTGTACCTTGGGGAAGTTTTAACCTAAGCTGGTAAAAGTAAGCTTAGGAGGTTTTCATGCAGGTCCCCACATCTGTACCTAGAGTTCAGAGTGGGGAAGGAACCTTGACAGGCACTGATTGCATCTTCGCCTAGGGCACCAGTTGCTGGCAGCTAGTCTAGGGCCTCCCCTGAGAGCAGGGGGTAATGGTTCCAAACTGTCACTTTGTTCAGTGGCTGGTAGTCTACAGAGAGGCGTAGAGTCCCACCTTTCTTCTTCCCAAAAAGGGCCAGGGCACCTGTGGGAAACCTGTGGGAAATGCTTAGTAGCAAATAAACCCTTTCTACCAGTTTTCATGGTTTTACACAGGGAGAGCCACTAGGTCTTTGGACATTGTGTAAATATGGCCAAAGGGAACTTTCAAGCTAGGTTGTAGGAAACCCCTCCATTTTCAGTCATCTCCATTCAATCACTCTGGTAGGGGCACCATAGGGCCAGGCACAGGTAACAAGACTATGGTTCACACCTGGTGTGATATGTCCCCTTTTGTATACAGGCCACTTACTTCCGGAATTAAATTTCTGCAAAAAGTTGCACCACCTGATCTCACATGCTGCATCCGATATTTAGGTCTAGTGCTTGGAGCGTAGGTCACAGCTAGGCGTAGGATTACGCCTAGGCTAAGAGTGATGCTAGAATCAAGCTCCAGGGACATGCCTGGGTCAACACCGAGATCAGACTCCATAGAGAAACCAGAATGAGAACTGGAGCCAGAGTCCAGGTGCAGGCCAGAGGTGAAAGCCGGGTGGTCAGAGTCCAAAGATAAGCCAAGTTGATATCAGGCCAGAGTCCAGATACAGGCAGAAGGTCAAAGCCGGGGAGTCAGAATCCAAGGACTTGGGGAGGATCAGGAGGAGGAGACAAGGCTGGAGTGGGTCAGTGGTGGGGCTGGAGTGAGGAAAGAATAGGGCAAGCACAATGCTAAGCCAGAGTTGTTAGGCAACATCTAGAGCCAAGGGTCACGCCAAGGTCATCAGCAAGAGACCGGAGCTGAGGGTCAAGCTTGAGTCAATAGCTGGGAACCGGAGGGAAGGGCAGAGCGATCCACGCAGGCAGGAACCAGGAACAAAGTGGGCACTGTGTCAGCATCAGGGCAGGGGGTCTGCCTTGTTGCCCAGATGACTTACAAGTACTCCCAGGCACTGCCCACCTGGAGCCCTAGAGACCTGGGTTCAAATCCCACACATCCCCTTGTCTCTCTTCCTAGGAATAAAAGGAGGACAGCAGGATGACAAAGATGTCTCTGTCCTGGCTCTTTAATCCTTGCCCTTAGCAATTCTTCCTACAGGGCCTGGTACCCAACAGGGTATGGAACAGCCAAACTGCAATGAATGGGAGCCAGGCGCCCAGACAGAGTCCAGGCAGCAGAGCACAGAATGAGGAGGAAAGGAGAGGATCTGCCAAGGACGGGAAACACTATCCCCTCTGGAGGGAAGGGGCCCTCCCTGCCATTTTCTTAACCCCCGGGCCTGTTCCCAGCTCTGCTCACCCCTCCCCTATTCTCAGCAGTTCCACCAAACTAAGGGAGTAGGTCGAAACCACAGGCCACTCCTGCTCCTGCAACAGAGAAGTAGGATGGTGACCTACCCGGAAGTGAGCGGTGTCCTTCCCTGGGCGTATGGTAAAAACGCAGTACAGGACAGCTCGCAGGAGGCCTGATTTCAGCTCCAGGTCCAGTTTGCTGGCAGGAAAGAGGAGCCTCTATTCGACTTTGCAGCACCAGAGTGGTGCTGGCACCACCATGGACATGAATTGTCAGGGAAATAGGCACCGGCCAGCAAAAACGGAAATGGAGGTGCCAAGGAGCGCAGTGACCTGGCTGAAGTCACAGACCCAATCAGTGGCAGGGCTGCAATAGGGCCCATTACCCTGATCTCACCCCTGGACCCTGCTGCCCCTGTTATCTCTGCCCCCGCCCCCCGGTGATCCTCTCCCTAAGGCCACTGTAATGTCACTGGAGTAAAATCAACCACACAGCCAGGAAAGAGGGAACGTTCCCGCCTCCTCGGCCGGAGGATGAGAACAGCCACAAATAACCTGGGGGGCGGGGGATCCATGAGTCCCAGGTCTCAGCCTGAACAGCACCAGGGTTAGGGAAACTGGACGGGAGGGTCCTGGTACCTGGAGGTGGCAAACCGTGGCCATAGAGCTGGAGAGGATGGAGCTTGACTCAGAGCCCAGCGGAAGGTATTCAATCAGCTCCTGGGAGACCCAAAGGAGACAAAACAGCAGGTGGATTCTGGCCCTGATTACCCATAGGCACTTCCCAGAGAGGAGGCCAAAGTGCGCTGCAGAGACAGCCAGCATATCCCCCCCCCCCCACACACATCCAGCTTCCCAGTATTCAGCCCCAGGAATCCCTATCCTCTGCTGCCCCCTCCAGCCCCACCATCTCCCAGAACTGGCCCAGGGGAGGCTTCTCTTCGTCCCACGTCTAGCTCCCTCCCCCAAGGGGCTGGGCACGGGTCTCGCTCACAATGCTCGCCACAAGGGACGCTTTGGAGCAGTGCGGCCACAGGATGTCCTGCCCCTGCTTTTGTGCAGGGAAGAACAGAGTGGGGATAGCGTGCAGGAAGCGGAGCTGCTTGGCCCTGTCCTGCACCCACTGGGAGTGGGGTTGCGGGAGAGAGAGAGCCTGTTAGGTAGGGACCTCCCCACCCCACCCAAACTGGCTCCAGGGCCCAGGTCCTCCATGGGTTGGATAGGAAAAGTCCAAAACCACAGGGTCCTCCTGCACAGGCAGGGTTTGTAACTGGGACAGTGTCTGTGGGGAGAGGAGACCCTGCCCTGCGTGGGACAAACACCCCCTCTTGAGGGTCCCAGATAACATGGGAGAAATGCTAGGCAGAAAAGGAGAGAGGGTGACTTCTGCTGCTGCCGAGGGGAAGGACGGGGTGCAGTGGAGAGAGAAGGCTTAATATGCCCCCCTCCTCTGTAAAGAACCCCAGGGCAGAAAGGGCCTCACCCTGCCCCTCCCAGAGATGCCCTCAGCTCCATCAGTTTCAGGGCACCATGGCAGTCAGGCCACCCCCGCAACATCATCAGGGGTCCAGGAGGCTGGAGCCCCCCTAACTCCGCCTAGAATGCCCTGCACCAGGCATGGCTCTGCCACTCCCACTGGTGTCAGTGGGGCTCACGTAGCTGAGGACTGACAACTTAGTGAACCAATGGCACAGGGTGTTACTAGCCTGCCCTCTGCCCCAGTCACTCTCCCTTTCCCTTGGGTCTCCCCTCACCAGTACTGTGGGAGCCTCCAGCCTCAGGGCTCTCACACTCCTCGGAGATGCTGCTGGCGCCTTGGGTGTAGATGGAGCTGCTGGTGCTAGAGCAGGTGTCAAGGTTCCTCCCCCACTCTGAACTCTAGGGTACAGATGTGGGGACCTGCATGAAAACCTCCTAAGCTTACTTTCACCAGCTTAGGTTAAAACTTCCCCAAGGTAGAAATTAATTTTATCCTTTGTCCCTGGATCTCCATTGCCACCACCAAACTCTAACTGGGTTTACTGGGAAACGTAGTTTGGACACGTCTTTCCCCCCAAAATCCTCCCAACCCTTGCACCCCACTTCCTGGGAAAGGTTTGGTAAAAATCCTCACCAATTTGCATAGGTGACCACAGACCCAAACCCTTGCACCTGAGAACAATGAAAAAGCATTCAGTTTTCTTACCAGAAGACTTTTAACAGAAGTAAAGAAATCACCTCTGTAAAATCAGGATGGTAGATACCTTACAGGGTAATTAGATTCAAAACATAGAGAATCCCTCTAAGCAAAACCTTAAGTTACAAAAAAGACACACAGACAGGAATAGTCATTCTATTCAGCACAGTTCTTTTCTCAGCCACTTAAAGAAATCATAATCTAACACATACCTAGCTAGATTACTTACTAAAGTTCTAAGACTCCATTCCTGGTCTATCCCCGGCAAAAGCAGCATACAGACAGACCCAGACCCTTTGTTTTTCTCCCTCCTCCCAGCTTTTGAAAGTATCTTGTCTCCTCATTGGTCATTTTGGTCAGGTGCCAGCGAGGTTACCTTTAGCTTCTTAACCCTTTACATGTGAGAGGATTTTTCTTCTGGCCAGGAGGGATTTTAAAGGGGTTGACCCTTCCCTTTATATTTATGACAGCAGGGGTCGCCCATCTCCTCCCCCAGGCAGGCTGGGGCCTCTTCAGTGGCCAGGCAGCGGGGTGGCTTCTCCTGGGCTCTGGCGCTGGGCTCCTGGATCTTCTGCTTCCTGGAGAGGAAGCCACAGAGCCGCCTTGCCCAGCTTCTGTCCCGTCCTGGCTCCTTCCCGCACAGATGCACCCTGGGCCACCTCCATTTTGCCCCAGAAGATGCCTCAGGGCCTCCTCTGGGAGCTGGTGTCTCCCTCCTCCAGAATGCCAGGCACATCCACCGCTTGGCCTGGCCACAAGCTACCTCCCCTCCAGTGGGGACAGAGGGACTGCTCTCCTCCTGGGGAAGCTGGCAGCTGCTTCCCACTGGCTCTGGAGCGAGCTGCACAGCCTTCTTCTGCAGCATTTCCCTGAGCCTCTCCATCCTGGAACTGAGTGGGGAGAAGCAGGCTCTGGGGTCAAGGCAGGCTCTCACTAACGGGCCTGTCTGCTCTGTCCCCCTGTTCCTCCCCCCTCACTACACGCCCCAACACGGGGCTCAGGGACTACAATCTACTCATGCTGGCAGCAGCTCACAGCACAGGCTGTTCCCAAAGCTCCCTCTCCCTACTGAGGCACTGTGACACAGGGGGAGTCTCATCCGTTCAGAGCAGTGGGGTTTTCAGACTGTTTCGACAAGCAGCTCCCTCCTCCCACCCAGGCTACACGCCCTCCCTGGCTACAGAAAGACCAGAACCCGGGAAGGAGTCTGAGTTTGCCCTGGGAACTTGTCCCCAGCTCAACTTCACAAGGTTCCAGTCATATGAGGCATGAGTCCCCCTCAGTTCCCACTGAGTTCAGTGGGGTAGTGGGTGTTCAGCAGCTGGCAGGGTCTGACCCTCCAGAGACTCCTACAAGGGAAGAGCTGGGAGCTCTATTGCTGGGCTGGAGATGGCTCTGGAGAACACCCTGCAAGAAACACGCTGCCCAGGCCCAGAGCAAAGGGCTGCAGGGGGCTGTGTTAGCAAATCTAGCCTCACTAGGACGAGATTTCCCCCTTCTCCTCCCACCATATCTGCCTCTCCCCAAGCAGAACTTGGAAGCCTCTGAGGAAATGCTACCTGACACTCACTAGGTCTAGATGGCGCAGTGCTGGGTGGCAGATGCTCAGAGTTGGTCTGTTCCTGGCCCTCTTCCTCGCTCTCCCGCACCAAGGTGGGCTGAAAAGGGAGCTGCACAATGCCCTGCCAGCAGGGAGACCAACAGTGGCTGTGAAAACAAAATCATGTTTTATTGCCAAGGGATGGTTAAACTCAGGCTAGCAGCCGGGGTCCAGAACACTGACATACTGCGGGCAGGACGCCTCCCATCTCAAGGTCTCCTAGCACCTCACACACATTCCTGAAGCCTGACAAGCCAAGGGCTGTAGGGGAGGGACTCCAACCACACTGATACAAAACTGTGGCCTGGGCAGGGGAAGTCAGTGACAGAGCCAGATATGGAGCCCAGGAGCCCTGTGTCCAGGCCCCTACACTAACCACTAGAGGAACGTTCTTTTCCAGAGCTGGCAGTTGCAAGCAGGACCCTGTTCCCAGTCTCTCTGGCTCTGAGAGGGAGTGTGACTGGCTGGAGTGACCGAGGCAGGGGATTGGGAGTCAGGACTCCTGGCTTTCATTGGCCATTTTTTCTATTGACTTATGGGACCTCGGGCAAGCCATTCCCCCTCTCTGTGTTTCAGTCCCCAGCAGTAAAACGAGGATCTAATACTTACTCACTTATTGTAAAGTGCTGAGATTTACCCAGGAAAAGTCGTTCTGTAGGTGCTATGCAGCACTGGACCCTCATCGGTCAGATCCAAATTCCTAGAGTTTAGATCTGGGCTTTCAGTTCAACCCCGTACAGAATGAGGAGCCCAGCCCTAGACCTTGGATTGAGGATCAGCCCTTCTTGGGGTGGGAATTGAGCTAGGAGGCTTTTCCGTCCCTCACCAGGTGGATTAACAATAGAGGGTTTTTAAAATATGAACCGGGTTTTTCAAATTAAACTCACCATGGGTTTTTTCGTTAAAAATAAGCCTGCTTCAAATTCAATTTGAATTTGACAATCTATGTTAAGGCCTAAATTTGTTATAATCTCTGAAAGTAATTTCAGGAGAATAGAAAGAAATCCATCTTAAGTAGTACATGTTTACTGCCAAGTTTTAAGGAGAGTCAAACGACTGACGCACCTGGAACCAGAGTTCGTGGAAGTGCTAGAACAGCTTTAGACAGCAGTAGCCCTTCCTGTGAAAGTGCAGAAGGAATAGTTTCTTCCTTTCAGTTTATTCATCTAGTTCAGTTCAATGACTAGTTAATTGAATTTGAAAAGAACACTGGGAGTTGACAAAGAAGGCAAACTTGTTTTCTTCCTTCAATCTAGGAATAAACACTAGGTGTGAGGGGATGAGATCTACGCATTGAAAAATCTGGAAGAACATGGTGACCAGAATGTATCAGTTCAATTCACTAACTACAGCTAATGTTTCCTTTCTTTAAGAAATTGGGTAGTTTTAAATGCAAAACATTTTTGATTAATGTTTTTTTCTTATGCTTCTCTTTCTGGCTCGGCCACAGCATTGCTGTGTAAACACCTCTTGCTCTTTACCTCAGTTTCACCACCTCTGTTCGGGATAGAGACACTTCTCTAACTCCTAGCAGTAGTGCGATTTGAGTAGGTCATGAGTGTTAGACACCTTTGAGCTCCAAAGGACAATGGGTGATTTATCAAGAATCCCTGATGATTTCCTGCTTCTCCCCCATTCAGAGCCAATATCACATCTTTGGGTTTTGAAATTCTCAGCACCCCTCAGTCTCCTGCTGCCGTCAGTTGTTCCTCAGATTTAGAGGCTTGGATGCTAGCAGGACTGGAATTTGTTACTGGGTTCCTGTCTGTGTCTAGTCAATGAGGGTCTCAGTCTGGTCTCCTAAATTCAGAATCCCAGAAGTAGACATCTGGGTGGATTGATTTAAATCATTGATTTTAATCATGTTTTGCATTTGTACTTTTTAGTTATTTTCCTCATGATAGGTTGATTCTCATTACTTGAGAATCATTAAAAAATGTTGATTTGCAACTAAATATAGTCTTCACACTAAATTTGGTGTTTTCCTTTGCTAACCATGATGGTAAAGTATATCTATGGACATTTACGTAAGCAGTTATGTGGCTTAATTTACATTTCTTGTGTCTAATTTTTACATTTTAATTATGTTGGAAAATGGCAAACGATGCATTTATTTCCAAGACTATGATGGATTTTTTACTTATGATTTGTCCACATACTATTTCGATGAAAATTCAAATGCACTTAAAAATGCACAAAAACAGCATTTTCAATTGGTTTATTAATTGAACAAAACTACCTTAAATGTGCTGGATACATAAGAACAAAAAAATTTAGCGAAACATATTTTTCATTTAAAACTAACTGATTTAAGGAAGTATCTGCAGTTAGTGAAATGAACTGATTGTATCTGGTCATCGTGTCTCTCAGATTTTAGAACTAATAGGTCTGACGCCCTCACATCTAGTTTGTATTTATAGACTGGAAGAGGAAAACAAGCTTACCTTCTTTTTCCACTCCCAGTCAGTTTCTGAAATTTGAATGAAATTGTTTTTGAACTGAACTAGCTGAATCAACTTAAATTAAAAAAATATTCTTTCTGTGCCTGCAGAAGAGGCTACTGCTGTCAAAAGCTGGTTTACCATTTCAATAAACTCTGGTTCCAGCCAAAGACTGCCATGAGTTCAGTGGTTTGATTACCATTAAAACTTGGCAGCAACCATGGACTTGTCAAAATTTATTACTTAATTTAAATGACTTTACGAAGCTATTGCAAGTTTAGGCATTAAGATGGGTTGTCATAATTTCAAATTTAATCTCCAATAGATTTGTTTTTCAAAAAATAAACCTGTTTTTAATTTAAATAAAAATAATCCAATTTAACTTTTAAAAAATCCCTTTTTGGGTTTCTTGGCTTTGAAACAACCATTGATTTTTATTCACCTTGATTTTAGGAGAACTACTACATTCATGAGAATCATAAACTGCTCATATGCCATTGAAGGAGAGAAGGCAGCAAAAGTCATCATATCAATAACTTGTTATGAATTATTGACTCAGTCTTAAAAGAGACTAACTAAAGGGTTGGACACCTGTTTGTTTATGTAGGGCCAGTTTCTACCTCTGAACCAGTAGCAATTGCACTGGATAATGCTGTAAAACCTACATTTTATTGTCAAATCGTCTAGGCCATTCATCTTCTGCTCTTCTTGGTTTATAAGTTTCACATCAACAAAATCTTCCCCTTGACAGTCAGTCACTGCCCATGGGGCTCTGCAGGCAGAGTAGCCTGAGCAGTAACATTGTGACATCCAAGGTAATTCAGCCACCCATCACTCACTCGCTCCAATAACCCTGACCTTAAATCCTAACCCTACGGCCTCTGCCTTGCTCATCTCTCCTATTGAAACCTGCAGGATCATTTGCTGATTCCTTTTAACCAATGGGGTTTAATGATGCAAATCATCTGCACAGGATTAGCATTGACTGGCTAAGTTAACTCTGATGTCACAATGTGTCTCTACCTGCAGCACCAACTCAATGGGCACAGTGTGGAGATCAGGCTTTCCTGGTGGTAGTGGTTCCCAGTTGTCACTAAAATCAACAAAAAGAAAATCAAGTGACTTCAAGTGAGCTCTAGCTCACGAAAGCTTATGCTCAAATAAACTGGTTAGTCTCTAAGGTGTCACAAGTCCTCCTTTTCTTTTTGCGGATACAGACTAACACGGCTGCTACTCTGAAATAAAATCAACAAGGTTCTTTCCACCAATGCCTAGAAATTCCCTGAAATTTTGGAATCAATACGACGTAGTCTTCAAAAATTACCGCATTACAGACTGACAAAGAAATGCCATTGAATTGTGCTTTAGACCTCACTGCTCTCAGCCAACAATGACTTGAATCTCCTCCCTTTTAACTCAGTAATAACCCCCAGCTCACCCAATCAGCATGGAGACTCTCAGGGACTGGAGACTGAGCATTCTCAACAGGTGGCCAAAAGACAGCACTAGTCAGGAAAGGAGATCACTCTGGTGGAGATCTCTGTCAGTGCACTTTTCCACACCACCTCTTTGTGAGGGCCTCCTACAATGACAGCTGGAGAACAGCCCCACCTGCCTCAGGAAGAAGAGCAGCAGAGAGAAATGGAACAAGAGAAGAGAAAAGAAAAGACATGAGGAAGGGCGGAAAAGAGAAGCAAAAAATGGACAAATTCCAAATGCCTCAGTGAGTCAAAGATTTCAAGGTCAGAAAGATCCACTCTGACCATCTAGTCTGTATAACATGGGCCATAGAACTTCCCTCAAAATAATTCCTGTTTGAATTAGAGCGCACATCTAAGAAAAACAGCTAATCTTGATTTTAAAAATGCTAGTTGTGGAGGATCCATCACAACCCTGGATTAATTACTTCAAACGCTGATTGTTAAAAATGTTTGCCTTATTTCCAGTCTGAATTTCTCTAGCTTCAACTCCCAGCCATTGGATCTTGTTATACCTTTGTCTCCTCAAGTGAAGAGCCCATTAGCAAATAGTTGTTCCCTTATGCTCATCATCTTTTAACCCTCTCTTTGTTAAGCTAAATAGATTGAGCTCCTTGAACCTATCTTTATAAGGCATGTTTTCTAATCCTTTAATCTTTCTTGTGGCTCTTCTCTGAACCCTCTCAAATTAATCAGCATCTGTCTCAAATTGTGGACACCAGAACTGGACACAATATTCCAGTAGTGGTTGCACCAGTGCCCAGTACAGAGATACAGAACCTCTCTACTTCTACCGGAGATTCCGCTATGGATGGGTCCCAGGGTCGCATTTGCCCTTTTGGCCAAAGTGTCTCAGTGGGAGCTCGTGGTCAGTAGATCATCCACCATGAGCCCAAGTCTTTTTCAGGGTTACTATTTCCCATGATAGAGTCTCCCCGGGACAGAGTCCCCCTCTTGTACATATAGCCTATATTTTTTGTTCCTAAAGGGAAACTTTACATTTGGACATACTAAAATGTTATTTGCTTGTGCTCCGGTTACTAAGCAATCAAGATGGCTCCATATGAGTGACATGTCCTCTTCATTATTTACCACACCCCTGATCTTTCTGTCATCGGCAGATTTTACAGTGATGATTGTATATTTGCTTCCAAGTCACTGATCAAAATTTTAGGTAGCGTACATCCAAGAACCAATCCCTGTAGGACCCTATGAGAAAGACACCCACTCGATAATGATTCCTTATTTAAAAGGACATTTTGAGACCTATTAAGTAGCCCGTTACTAAGGGGCGGAGTCCGAGTTGGGACATTTTTCTGACAACTTTACTTGTGTTTTCCGAACCTAGAACTCAGCTGGCAACGTATCAGGCTGAATTGGTTCCAACCCTCACTGAGAATCTTACCTTCTACACAGGGGATATCTGCTTTCTGCAAAATCAACACCGAAAGGAGAAACACTTCCAAAGAAGCTCCTCCTTAGCACTCAGGTGCGTGAACAGAAATCCTCTCTTAGTCCTCTAGGAGAGACTGCGAGAAGGAGGCTTGCTGCAGCAAGGCTACAGGGGTCTCCCAGGTTCCCCCTGACCTGCATCCCTGTCCTGCCTGGCTGATGTCAAGGGAGCTCTGTGAGTCACAGCCTCCTCACCACCTCTGCCCAATAGGCTGAGTTCCTGCCAAAGGCCCTTGTGAAGTCACTGCCACACCCACCTCTCCCTTGCAGGGCTGATGTCTGCCCCTGGACAGCCCAGTAGGATGTTTGAGCTGCTTCCCAGATCATCGCACATGCTCATTATTGATTCTGGGGAGCAAATAGGCTACCCAGAGTCTGTTCCTCACCCCACACTGAGTTTTTCATAGATTCATAGATTTTCTTTTAGGCCATTAGATCTCCTAATGAGGCCTCTATTTCACAAACCATGAAATTTCACACCCTTACCCCCATATTAAGCCCAATAGCTTGTGTTTCACTAAAACACGCCTTCCAAAAAGGCAGCCAAGAGTGATGTGAGGCCATCAGGAAACAGAGAATCCACCTCTTCCCTAGGCAATTTCTTCCACTCCTTAATCTCCCTCACTCCTAGATTAGGACTGGGCATTTGCTATATTCAGATGTGTTGTTTGAATGGGCTGACTTGTCCTCATCATTATTTACCACGACACCAATCTTTGTGCCCCCTGCAGACGTTACCAGCTGTGATGTGATATTGACTTCCAGATCGTTGGTGTAAATGCTGAAGACAGTTAGTGGCTGAGAATCTGTTCACCCCCCGCCGTCCCCCAGGCACCACACACCCACTCCCCCGTGTAATACAGGAAAAGGGCATCCAGCCCTACTCTCATATGGTTTCAAAAACGCGCTTAGCAGCAGTTTCAACTATGGGGTTATGAACCACGCATGGGAGTCCCCTGTTAACAAACACACTTCACATCTAGCGTGTCAACAGGCTGCAGTTCTATGCATCTGAGTTTCCCACCTTCTAAACTGGTATGATAAACCCACCTTGATGATCTTCATTTAAAATTGGGGAGACTGTATGGCACAGGGAAATGATGTGACTTGCTTGTGGTCACACAGTGATTGAATGGAAAAGCCTGGATGAGAACAATGTATTTGTTCTGGTTCCCAGACCAGGCCCTGGTCCCTTGTGTTCCTTGCCTCTCTGGTGTAAAATTCAGGAAGCATCTTCCTGGATGCTTTTCCTTCTTCTCCATTTCGCTTAGCTCCACATCCCCAGCGAGGAAGGATTTTTTGTTACCCAGCTGGCTCTAACATATGTGGTTATTGTCACAGACTGAGTCCCCCTGGTGGACACTTATCAGACTGCACCAATCGGACCCAACCTCTGGATCCAGCTCTGTGGATCTTTTCGGGGGGTGGGGGTGCGGGAGGGTTTGCTGATTGTTCCATAGGGAGGAAGTCCTGTTGGGAGGGCAGGGGAGCAGAGAGATGGGGGAGAAAGCGATAGGGTGTGTGTCTGGAGGTCCAGACAGAAGGGCTGCACCAAGCAGGCCCTCACAGATTGAAGAAGCGGAGAACCTGCCTGAAGCCTGGGAGGGACAGAGCTGGGGATCAGGGACACCCCAGGACAGGAGCCAGGAGGAGCACTGCGCTAGGGTGGATTCGCATGAGAAGGACAAATCGGAGCTGGATCAAGTATCAGTGCTGCCCAGAGCTGTATGGGGCCGTGAGTACTGGGGCTTGTGACTTTGCATTGGGAATCAGGAGGGAGGCTGTTCGCTAGTTAAGTGGGGAGGTTGTCGCATGTCGCTCTGTGTGGCTTTGCAGAGAGCAGCAGAAGACGACACTGGAGGGGTTTGTTGGGGAAACTTTACTGGCACCAAAGAGGACCAGGAGCACCCAAGACTCACCACTGGACAGGAACTTTGCCCAGGACTCCTGAACTCTGTGTGCAGACACATTGCTCGGTGTCAGCCCTTTCAGAGTGTGGTACCACTGGGCCTGTAGGGCCTTGTGTTGAATGTAACCCTGTTTTACTGCTTCCCCTATCTTTGCCCCTGTTGTTTTTCTCCTCTGTAAATATCTGTTTCCCTTTCCTGTAGGCATTGTACTCTTCCAATGTGTGTGTGTGTTCACTCTATTGGAAGAGAAGGTTAAAGGACTAGGGAGGCAAGTATCAACCCTGCGCTGCATCAGAGAACATGAAGATTTTCTGGATAGAAGTCTGTTTGGTGCTTGAAGCACAATATGCTGAAGAATCAAAGAGTGCAGTGCAGAACGGGGGAGAATATTGGCAGCATGTGACCTCCAGAAGAAGAAAGAGGAGAACCTATGTACCCCCAATGCAGATAGAGGTGCAAAACCATTTTCAGGCTCTCTGCACAGCAAATGCAAAAAAGCAAACGCAATATGGATTGCATAAAGAGAGGTGTACCATGCAAGTCATAGGAGATGATGGTACTGCTCTACTCAGCGCTGGTTAGGGCTCAGCTGGAGTACTGTGTCCAATTTTGGTCACTGCTGTATGAAAAGGATGTAGAGAAACTGGAAAGGATCCAGAGGCGAGTGACAAAAATGATCAAAGGTGTGGAATGTAAGTCATATGAGCAAAGGCTGGATGAATTGGGTATGTTTAGATTGGAAAAGAGGGAAATGATAGCAATCTTCAAATACTTGAAAGGCTTTCATAAGGAAAATAGAGAAAAATTGTTCTCTTGCCACAGAGGGCAGGACGAGAGGCAATGGGTTCAAACTATAGCATAGCGGATTTAGATTAAATCTCCAGAAATACTTCATAACCAAGATTTTACCAATGATGATTGTATATTTGCTTCCAAATCACTGATCAAAATGTTAAATAGCATTAGCGCCAAGAACCAGTCCCTGCAGGATCCAGAATAGGTAGCCCGTAACTAAGGGGAAGAATCCTAGGCGGGACATTTTTCTGCCCATTTACCTTTTGTTTTCCGAGCCTAGAGCTCGGCTGGCAATGCATGGAGAAGACTGAAGAAGTTCCAACTCTCACTGAGAATCTTACCTTCTACACAGGAGATGTCTGCTTTCTCCAAAATCAACACAGGAAGGTGAAAACTCCCAAAGAAGCTCCTTCTTAGCACTCAGGTGCGTGAACACAAATCCTCTCTTGGTCCTCAAGGAGAGACCGTGAGAAGGAGGATTGCTTCAGCAAGGCTACAGGGGTCTCCGAGGTTCCCCCTGACCTGCACCCCTGTACTGCATGTCTGATGTCAAGGGAGCTCTGTGAGGTCACAGCCTCCTCACCACCTCTGCCCAATAGGCTGAATTCCTGCCACAGGCCCTTGTGAAGTCACTGCCACACCCACCTCTCCTTTGCAGGGCTGATGTCTGCTCCTGGACAGCCAGGTTGGATGTTTGAGCTGCTCTCCCGATCACCCCACTTGCTCACTCTTGATTCTGGGGAACAAGCAGGCTTTCCAGTAAAACAGCAGAATCTGTTTTTCATCCCTCACTGAGTTTTTCATAGATTTGTAGGCCATTAGATCTCCTAATCCAGCCTCTATTTCACAAGTCATGAAATTTCAGACACTTACCCCATATTAAGCTCAATTCCTTGTGTTTCACTGAAACCCACCTTCCAGAAAGACAACCAGTTGTGATGTGAGGCCATCAGGAAACAGAGACTCCACCTCTTCCCTTGGTAATTTGTTCCATTGGTTTGTCTCCGTCACTGTCAAAAATTTTTGCCTCACTTCTAATTTGAATTTCTCTGGCTTCAGCTGACAGCCGTTGCTTCTTGTTGTGCCTTTCTTGCCTAGATTGAAGAGCATTTTGGTACTCATTATTTTCTCTCCATGAAAGGAGTTCTATACCGAAATAAAGTCATCTCTCAAGCTACTTCTATAGCTAGGCCCCTACCAATTATAAAGGACAGTGAAATTAGCCCTGCCCTGTGAAATCCCATCTTCCCGTGCCGGCTTGGAGTATCCCGCTAGTCCGCTGGGCTGGGGACAGGACAAGATTTTCCCCTGCACAATTGCTCTCGGTGGGGCTATCAGACTCACCTGTAGACGCAGCGCATTAGTGAGGTTGGTACACCCTCAGATCTGTGCTGCAGCAGCCCCGGATTTGGGCTCAGGGCTTTGGCCCTGGCAGATTCTGCCCAGGCATGGGGATTCTGCCCCCACCCGCCCCTGTTCCGGCCAGGGCTCTGGGTGCCCAGGCTCAGGGCTTCTGGCCCCTGAGGCTGCAGCCAGGGTTTGGGGCACCCAGACTCATGTCTTGAGCTCCCGAAAACTCCAGCCAGGTGCCCGGGCTTGGAGCTTCTGCCTCCCCCCTACACACACACACTCCTGCCAGGGATCTGGGCAGCTGGGCTCAGGGCTTCTGCCTGGCAGCTGCAGTGGCGGCTCGAGGCTTCAGCCCCCGCGGCTGGAGCCAGAACTTGAGGCACTCAGGCTCAGGGCTGCTGCTCCGCAGCTGCAGCAGGGACTGGGGTGCCAGGCTTGAGGCTTCCACCCTCCAATTCTCTCCTGCCAGGGCTCTGGCTTCCCAGGCTCGGGGCTTACTCCCCCTGTGGCTCCTGCTGGGGCTCAGGTGCCTATTTTTCTGGGGCAGAAATTAATCTGCCAGGGAACCAGTAGCTAGGAGCCCCAGCTGAGGTGCTCCCACCAGCTGGGACCCACCTCCACATCCGGGAGCCTCCTCTCGCTTCAGGAAGGTTAGTGGCTGCTGCCTTCAGAGTCCAGCACTGAAGGCAGCACAGAAGTGAGGGGGGAAATGCTGTGACACCTCCCCCAAACAACTTTTGACCTCCCCGCATTATCCCATTTTGAGTCAGGACTCCCATGGTTTCAGCACTGTGAAATTTCAGATGTAAACATCTGAAACGGTGAAATTGACTAATTTAAAAACCCTCTGCCCGTGAAATTGACCAAAACAGTCGTGAATTTGGTAGGGCCCTAGTTATTATGGATGCCCTAGCAGCTTTGCACTCCCAGTTCACCTGAAAGACCATTGACAATTCATGCTACATGAGAAATTTCCTAGAATAAACTACCAGGATTGGGAAAAATGAAGGAAATCAACCAAAGCCTAAGCTAGGATGGAGAGCATTCATCCAAGCAGTGTTTCAACCCCTCCCCTCCCACCGGTCTGCCTGCCGTGAAATGAGGGGATACAGAGGGGCATGGATTTCTGTCTGTGAACTTTCTAAAGACTAGGAGTACTTGTGGCACCTTAGAGACGAACACATTTACTTAGTCTCTAAGGTGCCACAAGTCATCCTTTTCTTTTTGCGAAGACAGACCAACACGGCTGCTACTCTGAAACCTTTCTAAAGACTGTAGGCTTTAGCACCAACCACACAGCCCAGACTCTGAATTCTTGAGAAAACATCCATTTTGGATTGTGCACAGCAGAGGCTGCTTGAAGGGGAGGGGAAGGTGGAGGAGGGAGGGTGAGGGGACAGGCTGGGCAAATGGCATGGCGTCTGCACTATACCACAGACACACACACAACGATGCATGGAATATTATCCAGGACAGTAAATTATTTGGCCTGAGTCCTGAGTTTTGAAAGTACAATTTATCCAGGAAAAAAATCGGGGTGGGGGGTAGGAGAGTTGCAGTTACCAGCCTGGACTTCCAGTCTCTGGCCAGGCGCATCCCCCTCTTTAGGGTTTTCACCGGTGTCTTCTCCAAACTGCTCCTTCTGATATAATTCGACGACGACGTCCTGGCCTTCAGGGTCATTTGCAGGATCTTCATTGTTCCCAGCTGCAGCACCCCCCTCGTTATCCTGTCTGATAATGAGCCCACTATGGTTCAGCAAAAGGCATGTGTCATAATAGGCCCTCTGCTGAGAGCCCTCCATGTAGGGATAATACGCCCTTTTTCTTTTTCCTTAAGTTCTTTCCCTTGTTTCCTATGAGTTGCCCTGTGTAACCGTTGGTTGTCCGATGATATCTATTCTGCCTCGTAACAGAGCGAGAGAGAGACCCCACCCCTTTTGGTGCCACGTGCAGCCCAGGAAGGGGGCTGTGTGCAGAAAGTCAGTTGGCTGTCAATGGACTGGCAGTTGGCTGACCGTTCGTTGCTCGCGGCTCAGGGACAGCTTGGGCGGAGCAATCAAGGTGCTGCTGTCTATTCCACCACTTCAGAGGCAGAGGAGGTCCTTGAATTGTCCTTACCCACGCACACTGCCCGTTATAGCGGCGCATACCGCACTCACGCTGCCCAGCGGGGGTAATTTGCTCGAACTCTTGAAGATGAGCGGCAGAGGAGGAGAGAGACGCACCTTGTGAAGGGATCTTACCTTCCCCCCCTCTCTTCTCTTTCTCTCCTCTTTTATTCCTGCCACTATCATTTGCTTGTTTGGGACTTGGCAACTGCCAAACTTATTATCTTTGTTATTAAGGTGTCAGGTAATAAATGTTATCTGATTTGTGTTATTTACCTGTCAGTTTTGATTTTAAATACACCCAGTGACAGATACAGAGAGTTCGATCCTGTAAAAAGGGGTAGGATTTGAGGCCTAGGTTTCATTACTCCCCTGAATTTTATAGATTTTAAGAGACCTGTCTGTAAGGCTGACAGCGCCCAATCTAGATCTGAATAGGAAGGGCACGTGCAAGGTGCATTTGCTGACTTTTTATTGGAGTCCTGGACCTTCTGATGCTGCTTCAAATGTTTCATTCTCTCTCAGCACTGAACAGCAGAATGCTCCGTGTCCAACTCTGCCAGCCGTTGGCTCTGCGACATACAGCTGTGTACTGCTGCTGCTCTGAGAGAAACTGTGGTCACAGCTAGAATCCTGCCACCTACTGATGGCAATGTTGGTGTGTTCCTCCCGCCGACTAGCTGCTCACAGGGTGGTGAGCGTTTTAAGCTACTGGGAGTTTGGAGGCTGCAGCATGTGACTTCTGGTGCACACAGGGGGAGTGGGAAGATAACAGACAGGTCAGGAAGATATGGGTACAGGGAACGGTGGGAATTGCAGTGGAGGACTATTCCGACTCGAAACCGGGAAACCACACCATCACAACATTCACACTGCAAAGTGGGCAGATATGGGGGTGGGCCCACTGCAAAGATGTGGGTCTTTGCAGTCCAGCTGTCCTCGGCCCCAAAGAAAAAGTTTCACAGCTTGCTTTTTAAAGTGATGTGCTCTCTAAGATGAGAAGGCCACTCCTGTGCCAGGAGCCCCAGAACACTGATCAAAACCTAACGGCTCTCAGGAATGTTGAGGACTTGGAGTGGGGATTGAGGTCAGGTGTTTATTGTTTTGCACAGATGTGTAACTCTTGTGCTGTCTAAGGCCTTGGCTACACTTGCGAGTTACAGCGCATTAAAGGAGCCCCGGGCGCACTAGCTCACTCCCCGTCCACACTGGCAAGGCACGTAGAGCCCTCTGACTCCGCGGCTACAGCGCTGCTGGTACGCCACCTCGGCGAGTGGAACAGTGTTTGCTGCGCCCCCGCCGGAGCGCCGCAGCACCAGTGTGGATGCCCTGATCCTATAGTGAGCTCTGATCGGCCTCCAGAAGTGTCCCACAATGCCTGTGCTAGCCACTCTGGTCATCACTTTGAACTCTACTGCCCTGCCCTCAGGTGACCAACCGTCAGACCCGCCATTTAAGTTCTCTGGGAATTTTGAAAAATCCCTTCCTGTTTGCTCAGCCAGGCGTGGAGTGCTATCAGCGAATCCTTCCAGGTGATCATGCCTCCACGCGCCAGGCGAGCCCCAGTATGGAGTAATGGCGAGTTGCTGGACCTCATCAGTGTTTGAGAGGAGGAAGCTGTCCCATCCCAGCTGCACTCCAGCTGTAGGAATTACGATACCTTTGGGCAGATATCAAGGGACATGATGGAAAGGGGCCATGACCGGGATGCACTGCAGTGTAGGATTAAAATGAAGGAGCTGCAGAATGCCTACCACAAAGCCCGCGAGGCAAACCGCCACTCCGGTGCTGCCCCTGTGACCTGCCGTTTCTACAAAGAGCTGGATGCGATACTTGGGGGTGACCCCACCTCCACTCCGGGGACCACCATGGACACTTCAGAGTCCAGTGCAACAAGGCAGGAGGAGGGGGAGGAGGAGGAGAAGCAAAGCGGGAGCGAGAGTGCTGAGGCGGAGGAAGACACTCCAGAATCCCTGCATGCATGCAGCCAGGAGCTGTTCTCAAGCCAGGAGGAAGGTAGCCAGTCGCCTTTACAGATGAAACCTTGAGATCTCAGCCGTCCGTGTTATCACTGACCGAAAGACTCCAAAGAATCAGAAAGAGGCCACGTAGAAGCAAGGAAGACATGTTGCATGAAGTAATGCAGCATTCAAGTCATGAAAATCAAAACGTGCAGGAGTGGCGGGAGAGTGAAAGGAGGGTCCGCCAGCAGAATGCGGATCGCCGGCACCAAAGCCCGGACCGGCTGCTAAGCATCATTCAATACAGACGCTCGTAGCAATGCAGCCGGAGCACTACCGCGCCCGCCCCCACCCCCACAGCCCTTGTCCCAAAACTCTTTCCCTTGTGCTCCCATGTCACCTCCAACCCACTTTCCCCAACATCCGGGTTTTTACCGCCACCAGCTGCCTCCAACACCTGGAGCTTCACCACTCAGTCCTGAAAACTACGACCCTTACCCACTGCACTCAACCCCCATCACCATGCAGTATAGCCATCCTGAAGTGCAGCACTCATTGCACAGCACTCCAGACAGGACATACGCAAATCTGTGATTCTACCGTTCCCCACCCCCTTCCCCTTTCTGTTTCCCAAGCAGTTGTGTCTCTTTTCAATAAATGGATTTTTTGGCTTTGAAAACATTCTTTATTATCGCATAAAGTAAAAGATACCTTAGCCCAGGAAAGCAACAGGCACTGCAAGTCAGCGTATCAAACACAGATTCCAACTAACATTGGAACCACTGCACTTCACTCCCATGCAGGGCATCAAACATTACCGGTGGCTTTCAACCTCAAATTGCTCCCTCAAGGCATCCCTAATCCTTGCAGCCCCGCACTGGGCCCCTCTAATAGCCCTGCTCTCTGGCTGTTCAAATTCAGCTTCCAAGTGTTGAACCTCCGAGTTCCATGCTTGAGTGAATCTTTCATCCTTCCCTTCACAAATGTTAGGGAGGGTACAGCACGCGGATATAACTGCTGGGATGCTGTCATTGGCCAGGTCCAGCTTCCCATACAGAGAGCACCAGCGGACCTTTAAAGGGCCAAAAGCACACCCCACAGTCATTCTGCACCGGCTCAGCATGTTGTTGAAGTGCTCCTTGCTGCTGTCAAGGCTCCTTGTGTAGGGTTTCATGAACCATGGCATGAAAGGGTAAGCGTGGTCTCCAAGGATCACAATGGGCATTTCAACTTCCCCTGTGGTGATCTTCTGGTCTGGGAAAAAAGTCCCAGCTTGCAGCTTCCTGAACAGACCAGTGTTCCGAAAGATGCGTGCGTCAGGCACCTTTCCGGGCCAGTCTGCCTTAATGTCAATGAAACGCCCATGGTGATCTACAAGCTCCCAGAGAACCATTGAGAAATATCCCTTCCGATTAACATACTCGGAGACTAGGTGGGCTGGTGCCAGAATTGGAATATGTGTGCCATCTATCGCCTCTCCGCAGTTAGGGAAACCCATTTGTTCAAAGCCAGCCACAATGTCATGCACGTTACCCAGAGTCACGGTTCTTCTGAGTAGGATCTGACTAATGGCCCTGCAAACTTACATCAACACGATTCCAACGGTCGACTTCCCCACTCCAAACTGGTTAGCGACTGATCAGTAGCCGTCTGGAGTTGCCAGCTTCCAGATTGCAACAGCCACCTGCTTCTCCACCGTCAGGGCGGCTCTCAATCTCCCGTCCTTGCACCGCAGGGTGGGGGTGAGCTCCTCACAGAGTCCCATGGAAGTGGCTTTTCTCATCCGAAAGTTCTGCAGCCACTGCTCATCATCCCAGACTTGCATGACGATGTGATCCCACCACTCACTGCTTGTTTCCCGAGCCCAAAAGCAGCGTTCCACGGTGGTGAGCATGTCCATGAATGCCACAAGCAAACTCATGTCATATACATACCTTGAGTCGATATCATCGTCGGAGCCCTCACTGTCACTTTGGATCATGAGGAATAACTGGACTGCCAAACATGATGTGCTGGCGAGACTCGTCAGCATACTCCTCAGCAGTTCGGGCTTGTCAAGTTTCCTTCCCCACTCTGAACTCTAGGGTACAGATGTGGGGACCTGCATGAAAACCCCCTACGCTTATTTTTACCAGCTTAGGTTAAAACTTCCCCAAGGTACAAACTATTTTAGCTTTTGCCCTTGGACTTTATTGCTGCCACCACCAAGCATCTAACAAATACACAACAGGGAAAGAGCCCGCTTGGAAACGTCTTTCCGCCCCAGATCCTCCCCAAACCCTACACCCTCTTTCCTGGGGAAGGCTTGATAAAAATCCTCACCAATTTGCATAGGTGAACACAGACTCAAACCCTTGGATCTTAAGAACAATGAAAAAGCAATCAGGTTCTTAAAAGAAGAATTTTAATTGAAGAAAAAGTAAAAGAATCACCTCTGTAAAATCAGGATGGTAAATACCTTACAGGGTAATCAGATTCAAAACATAGAGAATCCCTCTAGGCAAAACCTTAAATTACAAAAAGGCACAAAACCAGGAATATACATTCCATTCAGCACAGCTTATTTTATCAGCCATTTAAACAAAACAGAATCTAACACATATCTAGCTAGATTACTTACTAAGTTCTAAGACTCCATTCCTTTTCTGTTCCTGGCAAAACAACACACAGACAGAGAGAACCTTTGTTTCTCCCCGCCTCCAGCTTTGAAAGTATTTTGTCTCCTCATTGGTCATTTTGGTCAGGTGCCAGCGAGGTTATTCTAGCTACTTAAACCCTTTACAGGTGAAAGGGTCTTTTCTCTGTCCAGGAGGGATTTTAAAGATGTTTACCCTTCCCTTTATATTTATGACAGGGCTCCATTCCCGCAGACCGAAAGGGAAGACCGAGCGCGCAGTACAAAAAACACTGAAAGACCGCACCCAACGTGGACGGAAGCAAAGGGAATGCTAGGATGCAAACCGATGCATCATGAGGTGTTGGGACAGGACCCAGAATGCCCCACACTCCCCACCCCCTTCCCACAAGCCACAGCGCCAGAATGGGAAGAGGTGCTCTGCAGGATAGCTGCCCATAATGCACCATTCTCAATGCCTCTGCAAGTGCCGCAAATATGGCCATGCCAGTGCGCTTGCAGCTATCAGTGTGGACAGACTGCTGCGCTTTCCCTACTGCGCTTTACGAAGGTGGGTTTAACTCACAGCACTCTACATCTGCAAGTGTAGCCATGCCCTAAGAGTAAAGTGTGTATGTTTAAGAAGTTACTTTGCAAATCCTGTGGTTCCTCCCTTTAACTGCTCTGTGGTCCCTGAGGGGCTAAACTGAAAAGAGAAGTAAACAGAGATGAAGGGGGAATCTGGGAAAATGTGGAAAGTGCCAGAAGAGGCTTGGGATGTCCCAGCACTGGCTTTAGTTGCAGTCTCAAAGACAGACAGTCCCAGTTGTCCCCCTCCCATCTCCTCATCTGGTTTGTCTCTCTCCAGCGTCCTGGCCTCCTGTACCAATCTAACTCCCCAGGCTCCTCATCCATTCGCAATCTGCAGCCCCAGGTCCTGCTTTCAATCTCTTTGCCCAGCCAGTCCCAGTTCTCCAGAATCCCAGCTCTTCATCAGATCCATCTGCCATTCCCCCTCACCTCCTTTCTGCTCATGGTATATGGAGGTACCAATGACATAGGGAAGGATAGGAGAGAGGTCTTGGAGGCCAAATTTAGGTTGCTGGGGAAGAGATTGAAGTCCAGGACCTCCATGGTAGCTTTCTCTGAAATGCTGTCAGTTCCACACGCAGGGCCAGCTAGACAGGCAGAACTGCAGGTTCTCAATGCATGGGTGAGACAATGATGTTGGGAGAAGAAGTTTAGATTTATTAGGAACTGAGGAATCTTCTGGGAAAGGGGGAGCCTAAACAGCCTATAGCGGTGGGGATATACTATAGATCACCTAACCGGGATGGTGATAGTGACCGTGAAATGGTCAGCGAGATTAGAAAGGCTACAAAAATAAAAAACTCAGTAATAATGGGGCTTTTCAATTATACTGACGGGATACATGTCACCTCAGGACTGGATGCAGAGAGAGTTTCTTGACACCTTAAATGACTGCTTCTTGGAGCAGCTAGTCTTGGAACCCACAAAAAGAGAGGCAATTCTTGATTTAGTCCTAAGTGGAGCACAGGATCTGGTCCAAGAGGTGAATATAGCTGAACCGCTTGGTAATAGTGACCATAATATAATTAGATTTAACATCCTCTGTTAAACACCACAGCAGCCCAACAGAATAGCACTTAATTTTGGAAAGGGGAACTACACAAAAATGAGGAAGTTAGTTAAACAGAAATTAAAAGGTACAGTGCCAAAAGTGAAATCCCTACAAGCTGCATGGAAACTTTTTAAAGACCCCATAATAGAGGCTCAACTTAAATGTATACCCCAAATTAAAAAACATTTAGGAACAAAGGAGCATAAACTTTGGCAAATTAAGTGTAAAACTATAATGAGGAAGGCCAAGAAAGAATTTGAAGAACAGCTAGCCAAAGACTCAAAAAGTAACAGCAATTGTTTTTTAAAGTACATCAGAAGCAGGAAGTCTGCTAAACCGCTAATGGGGCCATAGACAATCGAGATGCAAAAGGAGCACTCAAGGACCATAAGGCCGTTGCAGAGAAATGAAATTAATTCTTTGTATTGGTCTTCATGGCTAAGGATGTGCGGGAGATTCCCAAACCTGAGCCATTCTTTATGGTGACATATCTGAGGAACTCTCCCAGATTGAGATGTCATTAGAGGAGGTTTTGGAACAAATTGATAAATTATACTGTAATAAGTCACCAGGACCAGATGTTATTCACCCAAGAGTTCTGAAGGAACTCAAATGTGAAATTACAGAATACTAACTGTGGGAGATTAAATCAGCTTCTGTACCCGATGACTGGAGGATAGCTAATGTGATGCCAATTTTTAAAAAAGCTCCAGAGGTGATCCTGGCAATTATAGGTTGGGAAGCCAAACTTCAGTACCAGGCAAACTGGTTGAAACTACAGTAAAGAACAGAATTATCAGATACATAGATGAACATGATTTGTTGGGGAAGAATCAACATGTTTTTTGTAAAGGGAAATCATGCCTCACTAATCTACTAGTATTCTCTGAGGGGGTCAACAAGCATGTGGACAAGGGTGATCCAGTGGATATAGCGTACTTATATTTTCAGAAAGTCTTTGACAGGGACCCTCACCAAAGGCTCTTAAGCAAAATTAGCTGTTATGGGATAAGAGGGAAGGTCCTTTCATGGGTCGGTAATTGGTAAAAAGATAGGAAACAAGGGATAGGAATAAATGGTCAGTTTTCAGAATGGAGAGAGGTAAATAGCGGTGTCCCCCAGGGGTCTGTTCTGGGACCAGTCCTATTCAACATATTCATAAATGAACTGGAAAAAGGGGGTAAACAGTGAGGTGGCAAAATTCGCAGATGATACAAAACTACTCAAGAAAGTTAGGTCCAAAGCAGACTGTGAAGAGCAACAAAGCGATCTCACAAAACTGGGTGACTGGGCTACAAAAATGGCAGATGAAATTCAGTGTTAATAAATGCAAAGTAATGCACTTTAGAAAACATAATCCCAACTATACATATAAAATGATGGGGGTCTAAATTAGCTGTTACCACTCAAGAGAGAGATCTTGGAGTCATTGTGGATAGTTCTCTGAAAACATCCACTCAATGTTCAGCGGCAGTCAAAAAAGAGAACAGAATGTTGGGAACCATTTAGAAGTGGCTAGATAATAAGACAGAAAATATCATATTGCCTCTATATAAATCTATGTTACACTCACATCTTGAATACTGCATGCAGATGTGGTCACCCCATCTCAGAAAATATATATTGGAATTGGAAAAGGCACAGAAAAGGGCAATAAAAATGATTAAGGGTATGCAAGAGCTTCCATATGAGGAGCAATTGATAAGACTGGGACTTTTCAGCTGTGAAAATAGACGACTAAGGGGGGCTATGATAGAGGTCTATAAAATCATGACTGGTGTGGAGCAAGTAAATAAGGAAATGTAATTCACTCTTTCTCGTAACACGAGAACTAGGGGTCACTGCCTGAAATTAAAAGGCAGCAGGTTTAAAACAAACAAAAGGAAGTATTTCTTCACACCATGCACAGTCAACCTGTGGAACTCTTTGACAGAGGATGTTATGAAGGTCAAGACTATAACAGGGTTCAAAAAAGGACTAGATAAATTCATGGAGGATAGGTCTACCAATGGCTATTAGCCAGGATTGGTAGGGATGGTGTCCCTAGTCTCTGTTTGCCAGAAGTTGGAAATGGGCAAGAGAGGATGGATCACTTGATGATTACCTGTTCTGTTCATTCCCTCTGAAGCACTTGGCACTGGCCATTGTCCAAAGATAGGCTACTGGGCTAGATCAACCTTTGGTCTGACCCACTATGGCCGTTGTTATGTTCTTCCACCCACCCCACTGGTTCTCACTCCTCTCTGCTCTCTGGTTGCAAGTCTCCTTGCTCACTCAGGTCTACTCTCCGCCCTCCCCTCAACTCCAAATGCCAGTTTCTTTTACCTCCTGCCAGCTTCCAGCATCCCTTAGGCTTTTTCTCTCAACCTACTCACCCCTGTCCCCTAGTCTCTGCATTTGAATCTAGTACTTCCTCGTCCGGGCCCAGTGGGATGGGGGAGGTGGGTAATTGAGAGCACAGGAGAGACAGGCTCTCTGCTCTCAGTTCAGGTATCTAGACCCAGCACAGACCGCAGCAGCTGAGAGCTGCAATTGTAGGGAAAGTCCTGCTCAGCCCCAGGCTGGAGCATGCCAGTGCAGACACAATTGCCAGGGGGAATGGAGCTGCTAACCTCAAAGAAGTCTCTATTGGGGCTCTGTGAACTCTGACTTCTCAAAGACTTCTCATTTGGTCAATTTAGGTAGATTTTCGGAGACAGCAAAAGGCGCATCCCTGGCACAAAGGCCACCTCCTTGGGAAATTTCAAGTCCCTGCTTCAAAGCCTAGGGGCACTAGAGCTTTTCAAAGGAAATGTCATCAGAAGTGTTTAGCATTGGTAAGCACTGTCTACATAGACTAAGGCCAGAAGGGACCACTGTGGTCAACTCGTCCCCGCCTATAACAGACCCATATCATCTGGCCTCGCCTCATTCTCACTAAAGCTGAATGACTTTGACTGAATGTTTCAGGAAATATTCAGCCTCAAGGCAGACACCCAGCATGGGAAATTTCAGCCCAGCCAGTTACAGTTTGACAATGTTATAAGCAACTGAAAACAAAGGCGTATCGTGGGAAGCACTGGGCAACCTTCATAACAGGCAGTGCTGGCAGCGCCCCCTATAATGTGAGGCACTCACAGCTGGGCTGGAGCGATGGGATGTCAGTCAGGGCCAGCAAAGGTGAGGATGTCAGAAATTATCCTGATTTGAATTCACACGCCAGAAATCTTCTTTGCAGCGCTCCACAGCTCCTCCCCGACTTCAAAAACAACTTTTGACACCTAGCTCCAGGGTCTGACCCCTCCAGGTGCTTGGCTCAAAGGGCTGAGCAAGCTAATCCCCATGGGGTGCAATGGAAGTCGGGGCGCTGAACACCTGCCATGACTCGGCCTTTGGTATGTCATACAGCCAGTCGGTGGAAACCATAAGACACTCTGCCAGTTCAGCCCGGCCACAAGCAGGGGTGACCCCTGTTACCTGCTAGTGGATTGGCCACTGCTTACACCTGGGTTGAAGTTGGTCTTTTATGTTAGCTCTGTTTTCTTTGTACCAGCTTGTGCCATCAGATTTTTTGCTGCCTGCCCAAGGTAAATAAGATGCGAGAGCAGAATCATGTCCAGAGTCCAAAAAACAGCAATTAATCCAGAAACAATAAATTAATTATAAAATGCTGTTAATACCTGGAGTGACCCCACCAGGAAGCCAAATAGCCTGAAGACAAACCATGGAGCACATACTTTAGGAACGATTCTTTAGAGTTGCTATCCTAAAGGCTGGTGCCGGTGTCAGGAAGGGCAGGGCGAGTCACTTCTCTCCCCAACCTGCCTAAACACCCACTGTAACCCCTTTGGGGTTTAGAGAGCATGGTCCCTTTAAATCTTTTCCCGGGGGACAGGGAGTTGATTGTTCTATGAGGAGAAAGTCCTGTTGGGAGGGTAGGGGAGCGGGGAGGGGGGAAGAGCACGACAGGGTATTTAAGCCCTCCTGCTGGTGTCGCAACTTTTTGTTAAAAACGGTCCAATTGTCACGTATTTTCTGTCTCCCCCCAGTCGGTACTGGTGGGTCCCGCTGCTGGCTGGATCCCTGCTTGCCAGCCGCCTGCCCACCAGCATTGAGTGGGGGGACCCAGTGGCTGACAATGGGGGTGGGTGTGCAAAGCTGGTGGCAGGGTGTTCCCCCTCTCGCTGTCCTCTCCCTGCTTTGCCCCTTCACCTTGACCCCAGCCCCGCTGCTCCTCCATATCTGCACCAGCGGGGAGTGTCCCACTCCCAGCACTGTGCGGAGAACCAGCCCTTGGTCGGAGTGCTCAGCTCACCAACAGCCGGGCCAGCAGGCTACTTCTTTCCCCCACTGCCTCTGGCTGGGCTGGCCCCGCAGGAAAGCTCAAGACCCTCGGCTTGGGGTGTTGGCTAGGAGGAGCCAAGGCCTGCATGTGCCAAAGCCCCAGGCAGCGAGGCAGCACTGGCATAGGGAAGCCTTTCTGCCCCTCAGCTAAGCTCTGGAGCGGCGGCCGGGGGAGGGAAGCGATTTCCAGCCTGTTTGCATCCCGACCCTGCAGACTCCACAGCAGTCCCCCGGACAGAGGCCTAGCACCCTCTGCACCCACCCCCACCCCGGAGCACAGAGTTTGGTCAGTCCCCTAGGCACCCTCCCCTGCTGAGCCACCTCACTGGCCAGGTTCACTCAAGCCCCTGCAGTCAGGTTCCCTGGGCACAATGCATCCGTAGGGCTTAAGCCCTTCTTGCTTGCGCTGTAGCCGGGGGACAGGAGGCAGCTGGGTTATATCGGTGGCCAGCAGCAGCCTGGAGGTGTTAGCTGCCTTTCGACACCGTGTGGGCAGGAAGGAGCAAGGTGCTTCCAGCCACGGGCAGGGGGAGAGGGGGAAGAGATGAGCTCTGCAAAGCTCATCTCTGCTATGGCTGGAAGCAGCTCCCATCCCTTCCCTCCTGCACAGAGTGGAAAGGCTGTTGCTGGCAACATTCTGGTTTGAACTCTGGCAGAAATCTGGGGTGGAGGGGCATGTGAAATTGTGTGCCCTCCCCCCCCACACACACACAGGTTGCCTTTGGAAGATGTAGTACCAGGTACCAGGAGAGGCGGGTCCGGCCTGGGGCCCAGCCAGGCATGGAGAGTGGAGAGCGCCAGGCAGGGAGGGTCAAGCCTCTCGGTCAACCTGTCACCCCCTGTGTCAGAGAGGTGCACAGGAGTGTGTGTGTGTCACCTCTCTCCATGTGAACCCTAAAGCCTAAAAGATAAGAAGGGAAATAAAAGGAATCCAGCTACTCAGTGTTTCTGTTTAACAGGGGCTCAGTCAACTTGATGTTAAAGTTAACATTTGTACTGCATCATTCTGATTGATTGCAGCTGAACTTGCTTGAATATGAGTAATTTTACCAGGTGTCCCGTATTCAGCATAGGGAAATATGGTCACCCTAAATAAGAGGGAGGCTGTTAGCTTGTTACATGGGGAGGTTGTCACTCTGTGTGGCTTTGCAGAGAGTGACAGAAGAGGGCACCAGAGAGGTTCATTGAGGAAACTTTACTGGCGCTGAACACAACCTGGAGCACCCAAGACTCACCGCTGGACTGGAACTTTGCTCAAGACTCCTGAACTCTGTGTGAAGACACATTTCTCGGTGTCAGCCCTTTCAGACTGTGCTATCACTGGGCCTGTGGGGCCTTGTGTTGAATGTTTTTGACCGTTCCCCCTAGCTTTCCCCCTGTTGTTTTTCTCCTTTCATCCCTCTCTAAATAAATATTTCCCTTTCCTGTATTCATTGTACTCTTCTGGTTCACACTGGGGACAGGTGTCTCTGGGGTGGAAGGGGCTTTCCCTGATGCATTCCTGCACGTGCCTTTTCTTGGCCAGAGCTACCTGCAGAGCAGACTCTATGTTGGCCACGAGGGCGCTAAAGTTACACAACAACAAAAACAGGAGAGAAATTTCTCTCCAAAGATCAAAAAATAACAAAGAAGGAAGAACCCAGAACCACTGGAACTACAAGCAAAAGGCTAGAAATCCCCTTGAAAAGGAACTAACGATGAGTTTATATAAAGCAGGAGGGGCAGGGTAGTTGGTGGTTGAAGGCAGGAGGGCACTGTCTATCCCTTATTTCTCTGATGCTCCCACCTGGGAACTATTCTTAAACATTTACAAATATTCCTTTTCTCTCTCTTGGTGCTTCTGAGTGCACACCAGAAGCACTTCAACTCAGAAATGGGCATCTGGCTGAAACACCTTTTGGGTAAATCAATAAATCAGCCATTGTTCTTCAATGGAGGGAAGGGATCTTCTTATTGAGCATGAGAGACTCTTACTGGTATTGAAAAGGCTGCATATTTGCTTCATTTACTTCAAGGAGCAACATGCCCTATATCTGGCCACTACCTGACATTTAGCTATATGCAGGACTAAGCTCTTATAATGACAAGCACGGTGTGACTGGACCCTTTAAAAAGAAGCTGTGCCCAGTGCCACTGTGACTGAACCTGCTGCCCAACTTGGCTTAAAGAAAGGCACCTGAGAAAGTGGTGGCAGAGAGTTAGAGCCTCCTACAGATGAGTTTGATACACCAGGGGAACAAAACTTCAGTCAGGTAGGGCTAGAAATGGCCTCCTAAAAAGAACAAGGGGCCAGGAAGAAGAGAAACTTTGGCTTTCTTCCTTGATGGCTGCTAGCCTATGTAGGTTTTTATACCATGCTAATCACCACAGTATCTGAGCACCTTCCAGTAGTGCATTAAGGACCGTAACCACACGTGTGTCGTGTTGGGGTAGTGCCTTGTTTAAAAGTAGAAAATACTTGTAGCTATCCATTTATATGAGAAAAGGTTGCTTTCTTCAGTGTTGATTGGACGATTGCGGGTTTGAAGAAGGAAGGGGAGACTTGCTCTCAGACCTAACAGGGTTGAACACTCAGCATATAGGGACAGTTGATATAAGCAGTGCTTGTAGCACAGCCAACAATCCAGAATCTTGCTAAAGTTCTAAGTTCTGCATATTGATCACCCACACAGAGAGAAGCAACACGAAAATCATTCCGGTTGCAAAGTCAAGCACTCAAAAGTTGGGAAATGCCAGACACAAGGCGGCCACTGCAGCAGGTGACTTTAACAGTCCAGTCACGCAAATCATCCCACCAGGTTTCAATAATACCAATTCTATCAAATGTAGTTATCAATGAGAACGTTTAGTTCCTCCTGCTTCTTACCCAGTCTCCTAGCAATGGTGCATAAACAATTCAGTTTCTTCTCTTCACATTTCTTTACCACCTCTAGTCAACATCTTCTCAATACCCTGAGTTAGAACCCCATTTGACAGCTTAGTACCCTCCCTTTGTACTGTTAGAGGAATGTCCTCCTATCTGCATCACTAGTCTCCAAACCGTGAGATTATCCCCCACTTCGGAGATGCAGCCTGCCCCATTGGTACAGCCCCTCTCTCACTGGAACATGTCACTATAGCCCTGAGGCTGCAGTACAACCCTGGAGCAGCTTAGCTCCACTCCCCGGCTTGTGGTGGAGGAACCCATTCCCTGAGAGTTTCTGTGAGCCAAGCCCTGCGAGGATGGGGGAGGGAAGGTTGGCTCATCACAGGCTCAATACACTCTGAAAGGGGCCTAAGAAAGTAATGCTCATCCATGATATTTGGCCATCACCCCACAACAGTGCTAACAGCATTCTGAGGTTGAGTGTCATCCATGCTGTGTACAGTACACCATAGCATTTCACTGAGAGCAAGGTTGGGTTATCTATAGCCAGGGAGAAATTCACAGGGTCAGACGCTTCCCTCAATTGGCAGTGTAGGAGGAGAAAGACAACGGCTCTGCATCTGCAGTGGCACGGGATTGTTGGCTTTGCAGCATGCTCTGTAACGGGACTCTCCACTCACCGGTAGTCAGGCACCTCGCCCTGGTCGTTCTGGTGAATCATGTTCTGGTGAATTTACGTCCCACCTGCCAGCCATCCAAACTGCAGCTGCTGAGATGATCTTCCTCTCCTGGTGCTGTCTTCCCCACTTTCGCAAGTCTGGCTCTGGCTGCCCTTTTTCCATGTCCAGTTTGGACTTCTCCTTCTTACCTCCAAAGCTCCCTATGCAAACATCTCCCTGTGTAAAAATATCTCCACCTCAGTCATCTGCTCCTCCCTTCCCACTCCCACCTTACAGACCCTTCTTTCTGCAGCATCCTGCTGCTACTGGGAAGGACCCAGCAACCTCCGCTCAGGCTCCCCTTTCTATTTATTCCATCAGACTCACCCAGTACCTCTCCTACACTCCTAGAGTGACCCCTTTAGCTTGAGTGAGAGGGGCTTGTGCTGATGGACCCTGGTTCAATCCACACCAATGTCTGTGGTGTCTGTATGTGGCCAGGGTTTTACTTACCTATCATTGTAGGTTGTTCAGCCCATTCCCAGCCATTTGTGGTACATCTTTTGCTTCTTGCCATCTCTGTGATGTCGGTCCTTCATCTGTACAAGGACACGGCATACCAAGGCCAATCCAGCAGCTCCCATCCGGTCTTCACCTCCATGATAGACAGCGCATCCCAGCCTGACCACAGAAAGACAGGGTGGTGTTCTTCAGGGGAACCTGCTGGAGCTCCAGTGTCCCCTGATCCACCTGACCCCCACACATTAAGGACTTTCAGAAGATACTGCTAATCTCAGCTAAACAAAGCAGCTAAAATGAGGTCAGTGTGAGTGGACTCACTGAATAGACTGGTTCTAAGGGAAGAGGAGATTCCTTCTCTGCTCTCATGAGATTCCCATAGGAAAAGTATCTGATGACAGGGTGGGGACAATACAAGCCCTCAGCCCCTGGAAAGGCAGGAAATCAGGACTCTGGGAGTTAAGGCTTGTCTCTGTCCTGCTGGAGGGAGCAGAGCTGGAGACCAGAAAGGGCCATGGTGTAATTGTATGAAAGACAGTGACCTCTACCTGTGAAGGTGGCTGAAGCTTCTTGCAAGCAATAGAGTCCAGGATCCTTACGCCTCCTTTGGCGATGCTTTTCCTAGGAATAAAATCAACACAGTACAATGAGAACAACGTCTGAGTCCCAGGGCTGGGATCCAGGGATAAGGGCTGCTCGCAGCCAGGCTGCGTAGCAGCAACTGGATCTTTGTCCCAAGAGCTGCAATCACCCAGATGAGTGAGTAGTTCCTACCTCTGTGAGTGGGGTGTGGTTTTCCGGCTAAGCATCACTGAGAGCCAGCTCCTCTCAGTTTGACAGGATGAGGTCATTGCTCCCCAAGCTGGGCCAGCTGCAGGCTGCATTGATGTAGGAGGCATGGACAGATCCCAAAGCCTGGAAGACAGAGAAGGGAGGAAGCCCCTGCTCATTTACCTGGGTATCGAGTCCCCTTTAGCTACTCACACCAATCTTCAAATAAGGATTTAATCAGAACCTACTAATTATCAAGGGACTCCTTTAGTTTTTGTCTGTGGGGTGAGCCTCCAGGAGCGGTATGCACAGGAGTGCAGCAGGTGCTGGGAGCCATGCCTCAGAGAGCCTGGCCCCGATTGATATATTAGATGTGTCAACTTCTGTGATGAATGCTCCATTTGGATTGGGGTGCGCCAGAACAGGTGCAGCGGTGAAGTCAATTTTGAGCTGTTTGAGGGTTTGTTGGGCCTTGGGTGACCAAACAAATGGGACAGTCTTGTGGAGGAGAGCTATCATGGGGGTTATTTCTACTGAGAACCCTGGGCCGAAGCAGCAGTAAAATTGGTGAAGCCTCGGAAGCACTGCTCTTTTTGAGTACTTCAAGCTTCCTCCCAGTTGTGGATGGCTTTCACCTTATTTGCATCAATCTTAATGCCTTCTGGGGAGAGGATGTACCCCAAAAACTCCATGGAGAGTTGGCTAGAGGTACACTTTTCCAATTTTGTATAGAGACCATGCTGCCGCAACCTCTCTGGGGTCTGTTGTGGGGCACATGCTGCTCTGGGTTCTCCAAAAAGAGAAGTATGTCATCTAAATAGAAGACAATGTATTGATCCAGAATGTCCCCAAATACATCACTGATAAAGTGTTGCAAGGTCAATCCAAATGGCATTACCAGACAATTAAAGTGTCTATAAAATGTATTGAAATCTCTCTTCCATTTGTCCACCACCCAAATAAGTGTTACATTGTAAGTCCTTGGAAGTCTACTCTGATGAATGCCCATACAGGTTTCATGTGATCCAAGAATTCTGGGATTAAGGATAGGGGATACTTTCACTTTGTTCAGGGTCTGGTATTCTACAGAGAGGCATAGAGTCCCTCCTTCCTTCTTTCCAAAGAGGGCCAGGGCCTCTGTGGGAAATGCTTAATAGTAAATAAACCCTTTGGATCCGTTTTCATGATTTTACGCAGGGAGAGCCACTAGTTCTGGTTCGGACATTCCATAAATGCAGCCAAAGGCAACTTTCGGGCAAGGTTTAGGTCAATAGGGCAGTCATAGTCTTGGTGCAGAGGAAATGTCTCCTCCTTTCTTTCAAAGATGTCCACATAATCCTGGTATTTATTAGGAATGTCGGGTGTCAGAGCCAAGAATGGTGGAGTAGGTCCAGGGGCAGAGGCTGGTTAAGGAAACCCCTAGATTTTCAGTCACCTCCATTGAGCCATTCCGGCAGCGGCAGCACAGGGCCAGGCTCAGGTAGCAAGGCCTTGAGTCACACCTGGTATCCCCATTTACATACAGGCCACTTACTTCTGGAAAGCCTGCTTTTCTGCAAACAGTCGCACCACCTGATGTCACATGTTGCATCTGATAATTAGGTCTAGTGGTTGGAGCTGAGATCACAGCTAGACATAGGATTGCACCTTGGCTAAGAGTGGTGCTAGAATCAAGATCCAGGAAGACGCCGGAGATGATGATGTGATCAGAGTCTGTAGACAAACCAGAATCAGAACTGGAGCCAGAGTCCAAGTGCAGGCCAAGGGTCGAAGCCGGGTGATCAGAGTCCAAAGTTAAGCCAAGTCGATATCAAGCCAGAGTCCAGATTCAGGCGGAAGGTTGAAGCCGGGTAGTCAGAGTCCGAGGGCTTGGGGAGGATCAAGAGGAGGAGGCAAGGCTGGAGCAGGTCAGTTGTGGGGCTGGAGCAAGGCTAGAATACGACAAGGATAACGCTGAGCCAGAGTTGGTAGCCAACGTCGAGAGCCAAGGGTCACGCCGAAGTCAGCAGAAAGAGACTGGAGCTGAGGGTCAAGACAGTCAATAGCCGGGAACTGGAGGGTAGGGCAGGGCGGTGCATGCAGGCAGAAACCAGGAATAACATGGGGACTGTCTCAGCAGCAGGGCAAGCTCTGCCTTGTTGTCCAGATGACTTGAGGGTACTCTCAGGCACTGCCCACCCGGAGCCCTAGACACCTGGGTTCAAGTCCCACGCATCCTCATCTGGGGACTCTCTTCCGAGGAATAAAAGAAGGACAGCAGGATGACAAAGATGTCTCTGTCCTTGGGCTGGGATCCAGACCAAGGGGAGCTCCCACCAAGGCTAGGTGTCACAGCCTCCTCACCATCCCTTGCTCCTGTTCATTTCATACTCAGAGATGCCCGAGCAGGAGGGAAGAATAAAAGGCAGAAAGTGAAGCTGCCCCTGGGGGGAAGGCACAAGCCTGGGACCCAGTCCAGTTCCCAGATCTACACCCAGGATTGTGAGACCAGACACCACAGCCCTTCCTCTGTGTCTTTGTCCCCACCTGTCAGATGGGGAGGATCCTTCACTTCCCAGGGTGCTTGGGGGGAGTTTCATTCCTGGCTGGGAAGAGTTCAGATACAATGTGGGTGGATTGGGCCCCCGGTGCAGGATGGATTGGACATTCCCTAGCTCAAAGGTGACACGGGCCAGGGGAACCTCTGAGCAGTGAGCACAGGGGAGGGGTTCCACATCAGGCCACCACTCCCAGACTGCAGTGGTTATTGATGATAAACCATGGTTCTACCGATGTTCTCTTTGTAGTTATCCTGGGCTGGGCCAGCCCCATGGTGCTGAAAGCCTGATGCTTCATAAAGGCCTCTGGGCATGGGGCAGGAGGGTCGGGGAGGGCATGTGGTGAGAGGGAGGTGGCGTTCTAGGTTTGGATCCCTGAGGGCAGATTCCTCCTGTGGCCCCTTGGCATGGAGGAGGGACTGAGGGGCCCCGCCACAGCAGCCCCGGGTCAGGAATTGTTTCAGATGTGACACTAGGCCATTCCCCCTGCTCTAATGCAGAGCTTTCAGAGCTCCACTGGGGGACATGGGCCTAACATGCAGGCCCTTCTGTATCAGGCTGGGCAGGGAGAAGGGGCGATGGCAGAGAGGCCAAGGCCAAGAAAAAGAGGGTGGGGAGAACCTCATGCCCCAGACAAAGGGGATTTCGCAGCAGAGGGAAGGCCCCCCACCCCACACCCAGAAGGCAGAGGGTTTCACTCAGTGCTGTCACCTCTATCTCCACTCCCACTAGCCCCTCTCCCCCCTGTATAGTGAGACAGAGCAGTACCTGCAGCAGGGAGTGTGAGCTGCTGGGCATGTGAGGTGAGGGCCCTTTAAGGGTGTCCCATGGGATGTCCCATGCGCATAGAGTGCCTTGGGCACCTGGCACAATCACCGGATGTAAAATAGGTGGGCCATCACTTTGTCTGTAATATCCTCCTCCTGCAAGGGAAAAAGGATTAGTCAGAGATTCAGACACTCCTGGCAACAAAGGGTAATAACGGCACCTGGAGCCAGCTAAATTTCCACCCAGCTCCTCGCCACATCTGAGGGATGGATTCTCCCACCCAGCCCCCGAGATGAAGTCTTGTCTCCTCTCTAGTGACCTCCAATCCTACTCCCGCAATTGCAGAATGAACTCCTTCCCCATTCCTCTCAGTCCCCGCATTAGAGCTGTTCTACCTCCAAACCCATCTGGGGAACGAGCTCAGCTCCCCAGCATCCTCTCAACCAGCCCCTACCCCTCCAGCTATGGGTTTGGAAGGCTTCTGGCAGCAGGGAAGTTGGGTGAGAGGAAGTTGACATCTTTCCCCAAGTGACCCCTGGTCCTTACGGTGAAGCCGTGGACGGTAGCTCTGGTGAATGGGCCACATGGGTGGCTTCTGATGACTGAATCCTCCAGTTCTCCCAGAGGAGGTCCAGCCTGGCCAGCAGCAGGGCAAACTTTCCCCGGCCCATGTGCCCCAGCCCAGCCTGGTTAGTCTTCATGGCACTTTCAATCCCTGGGCTCCAAGGCTGCCAGTGATGGGGCAGCTCTGGATGGTGGTTCAGATGACGAAGACACTAGACCACTAGGAACTGGCCTGAGACTCTGAGGGGAAGAAAGGCTCATAGAGGTCATAAGGGGCACTAGCATGAGCAATGGCAGCTTGTCCTGTTGATGTGATGCCTGTTATGAAATAGCCTTGCTGGAGAGCTGGGTCTGAACTGCTTTGATCTGCTCAGGGGACAAGCTGGCACCTAACAAAGGCACCTGCCGTGACTCATTCGTCTTCTTGCTCCCAGGTCAGCAAATGGGGATGGGATGGCAGTGACCTTCTGTGGACTGGAGGTGAAAGGCCCTGGGTCCCTCCCAAAAGCTAGATTAATCCTTCTCTGGTTACCTCGTCCCCTATCAGCTGGCCGCCTTCCCCCATGATGGAGAAAGCTATGACCAGCCCAGCCTGGCTGACATGTAGTCGGAGGTTGTGGATGGCCACCAGAGCCACCTGCAGGAAGGATCTTCTCTGCCCTTCTGAGAAGATCCCTCCGAAGACCTAAAACCAACAGCACGAGCGCCATTGGCAATTGCCCAGAACCAGGCTCCAAATCCACCTAGTGGCTCATGTGGAGAGTCGGAGTCCTGCTGCAGCCAAGCCAGCTAATTCCCCACGAGGACCTTTGGGGTCCCATGGCCCAGGGAACCCCCTTCAGTAAGAGGTTGCAGGCACTGAGGCCTCTCATTGCTCTTTCTGGAGCAGGATTCAATGCAGGTGCCATGACATGCTGGGAATGTGTCCATGTGCATGAGCCTGGCACGCTCTGGAACATAGCTCACAAAGACCACACAGGACCCTCTACTGCGTCCAGCAGCGATATCTCCTGGAGCTCACATACTAGAGGTATGGGCCTTTCAGAACTGCCTCCGTTCCCCACTCCCCACCCCACTGACATTTCCATGAGCCTTACGTATGGTGAAGTAATTCAGCCCAGGGTAGGAGCTCAGTGTCTCTGACCCAAGTCCCAGGGCAGGCGCAGATACTGCTTCCTGACTCATGATGGTGCTAAGCAAACTCCACACCCTTCTTGTTCTTCCACAGGGTGCAGGAATCCAACAAGGTTCTGGTCACGCAATAGCTGGGTGTATCCTTCCCAACTCACTGACCCAGTGGCTCCCCTCTCGGATACTCAGGTGTCAGCCAGGGAGTCACTGAGCGAAGCCGGATCCCTCAAGACACAATCCGCCATGAACTCAAGGTCCTAGAGGTTTCCTGTTATGCCACTTATCAATGGATCCATGTAACACACACAAACCATGGCCGTTAGCAAAGCTCCAACCCAGGATCCTCAGCCTCTTGCAGCTGGACACTGTCAGCTGGAAATAAGGAGTAGGCTCTGGCCCTGTATCCAGAACACAGCCACTGCACGGAGACACAGCTCCGCATTTGAGCTGCTGCAATGCACCAGCTGAGAGTCCTTACCTCCCCCACCTTGGCCATATTCCTGTAACCAAGGCGCTTGGTGTTCTCGAGCCCCTCCCGGCACCACAGCTCCTTGGCATCTCTGACGTTCAGCCCTTGGAGAGAAAGACACGCAGGTTTGTGAGGTTTGCCATTCTGGTTTCAGTGCCTGTCTCCTTCTGTTCCCATTGCTGGGTGCACACTGGCTGGGGCTTCGCAGCATCCATGCCCCCATGAAATCGCAGGGTCACCACCAGGTGCTTTAGTACCTGGAGGGGGATTTGTCCCATTCATCACAGAAATCAGGCGACCCTTACGGTCATTGTGTTCTGGGAGTGGGTGCCTGAAAATGACGGCATCTAATGCTGAGAACCCCCCACTCCCACTGTAGTCAAGATCTGGCCGTAGGTAACCAACTGGTGACATCCTACAAGTTTTGTGTGCGTTCCCTGTAGTCCCTGCTCCTGCCCCTGACTTCCCTATGGGCTCTTTCCCTCCATGTGTTTCAATAACTCCATTCCTGTCCCCTCACCAGCTGGCAGCCCCATGGATGGACTGATTTTCCTGGGCGGGGGAAGAGCTGGGCTCTGAGATAAAACAGCCAATTTCCCTGGCACTTTCACACTCATCTTCCTGATTCAGGGAGCAGGGAAGAGAAATAATCAGCATCTACACTGAGGTCCGTCTCAGAGGAGGGGGCTTCTTTCTATAGGCTCCCATTGCCCAGCAAAATGAGTCCCAAATGAGGGACCTTGTTTCTATTGGGGTCCCTCTGCCCAGTTCCGGTTGGTCTACAAGGAGAGGCCTTAGTTCTATAGGAGTCCCAATGTCCATCTGCAGGTAGTCTCTGAGGATTCATTTCTATTAGGTGCCATTGCCCAGTTGGGTTTCTTACCCCTCTTCTGCAGCAGTAGCTGGTAGAGCCAGTAAATCCCACCCTTGGTTTGCCGGCTGATGTCATCTGGTGGGTCAGTGATATACAGACCCAGCTGTGCCACAAGGTAGCCCACCTTAGGGAAGTCAGATGAGCTCTGATGGACGGAGGAGGAGAGGGGAATCCATCGACATTCTACCTTCAGCTCTCCATCTGCCCTGGGCCAGGAGTCTCTCTCCTCCCACTCCATCTGTAGGAGGGGCTGGGGGAGAGGAGCTACAGCTAGAGATCTCATTGTCTCTGCCCCCAGGGGAGCTTGGAATAAAGGGACCAGGGAAAGGGCCCTCTATGAGGATTCGCTCCTCAGCTGCTCCAGAATGACAAGGGCCCTGAGGCCAAGCATGAATCTGCCAGCCAGTGGGCTCTGGAGCACAGTCCCTTACAGACACAGCGGGAAAAGCTTAGCCAGGAGATGAGGGACGTGCCTCAAGCATGGTTGAATCTCAGTTCTGACTCTGGCTCCACACAGGAGCCATCAAAATCTCGAACCCCTGCAGCTGCAAATCCCACAGCCTGTCAGAGCCAGCCCTGCCTCTGCAGGATGCCGGGGTCAAAGGTCACCTACATCAACTCCAGGGAGGCAAGCAGTGAATTGCCGCAGGGCAGTGCTACTCCGTATGGCCCTGGCTCTCTCTTGCTTCTCTCTGGAGTGCATCCAGAAATTGACATGCTGTGGGAGAAGGAGGCAGGTGAGGGTCAGGAGGCAGGTGCACGTGCTCTACAGACGAGTCTCTTCCCCTCCCCATGGGGCTGAGACATTGTGCTCAGGGTGAAAGAGCTGACTGGCTGATCGCAGAACTTTAAAAGGGGCTTCTTGCAACCAGGATGCTGCCCAGTTCCTGCTGGGCACAGGCTGTCATTGTCTCTCTAGCTGGGGAAAATGTTAGGCCTGGGGCTGGTCCATCCTCTCTGTACCTGATCCATGAACAGCACATCAGGATCAAGGCACATGCCCTGGCCCCTCCCTAGATGCAAAGGCCTTGGTGGGATGGAGGGAGTGGCCGTGAGGACAATCCCTTTGGGAACTGCAGTGTCCATATCAGAAGAGCTGATTCTCTGAGGATCCTCCTCTATTCAGGGTCTTCCTAGAAAGGAGCCAGTGACTTTTCTTAGAGGCCCATGTCCTCGATCTCACAGGACTTTCAGTTTCTCTGTCCCCCAGACCCTACCATTGTGCTCACCTCCAAGAGGTGCTCCAGCTTGTCCATGGTGGGGGTTTCTGTCAGGAGGCTCCTCAGCATCACATCCATGCTGTCTGTATAGCCCTTGGGCAGAGCCTGGAAGAGGAGGGAGCACCCGTCCGTTATGGGATCTGGGGCTACGCTGGTCAGGGGATGATTAGAAGGGTTCTCTGGCAAGACTCCAAAGACACATCCTGGCCTCTCCCATTCAAATCACCCCAGGGACACTTAGCAATAGTTCATGGCCGAATGCCAGCTGGCTCTTCAATCCTTGCCCTTTGCAGTTCTCTGCAGAGGGCCAGGGACCTAGCAGGGTATGGAACAGCCAAACTGCAATGGATGGGAGCGAGGCGCCCGGACAGAGTCCAGGCAGCAAAGCACAGAATGAGGAAGGAAGGAGAGGATCTGCCAAGGGCGGGTAACACTATCGCCTCGGGAGGAAAGGGGCGCTCTCTGCCATTTTGTTAACCCCCGGGCCTGTTCCCAGCTCTGCTCACCCCTCCCCTATTTTCAGCAGCTCCACCAAACTAAGGGAGCAGGGACCACAGGACCGCTCCTACAACAGAGAAGTAGGATGGTGACCTACCCGGAAGTGAGCGGTGTCCTTCCCTGGGCGCATGGTAAAAAACACTGCACAGGACAGCTCGCAGGAGGCCTGATTCCAGCTCCAGGTCCAGTTTGCTGGCAGGAAAGAGGAGCCTCGATTCGACTTTGCAGCACCAGAGTGGTGCTGGCACCACCATGGACATGAAACATGAGGGAAATAGGCACCGGCCAGCAAAAACGGAAATGGAGGTGCCAACGAGACTAGTGACCAGGCTGAAGTCACAGAGCCAGACACTGGCAGGGCTGAAACAGGGCCCGTTCCCCTGATCTCACCCTGGACCCTGCTGCCCCTATTATATGTCCCCCGCCCCGATGATCCTCTCCCTAAGGCCACTGTAACGTTACTGGAGTGAAATGAATCATCCAGCCTGGAAAGAGTGAACGTTCCCGCCTCCTTGGCCGGAGGATGTGAACAGCCACAACTGGAGGGGGAGTGGGAGGATCTGTGACTCCTGGGTTAGGGCAGCTGGACAGGAGGGTCCTGGTACCTGAGGTGGCAAACTGCAGCCATAGAGCTCGAGAGGATGGAGCTTAGCTCAGACTGCAGGGGAACGTCTTCAATCAGCTCTTGGGAGACCCAAAGAAGACAAAAGCAGAGGATGAGATCCTGGCCCCGCTGACCCACAGGCACTTCCCAGAGAGGAGGCTGCCAGCATAACCCTGCCCCCGGCCCAGCCAATCCAGCTGGGCCCCCACATCCCTTCCACCTTTCAAACTTACTCCCTCCTTCTCCAGCTGGGACCACCCAATTCTTTCCTCCCCTCATCCTCCACCCGGCCCTACAATTCCCCACTGCCAGCTCTGTGTCTGTGACAGAATTTCCCCTTCCCCTGCTCCCCAATCCTCAGCCCCAAGAATCCCTGTCCTCTTCTGCCCCCTCCAGCCTCACCATCTCCCAGAACTGGCCCAGGGGAAGCCTCTCTTAGTCCCATGTCTAGCTCCCTCCCCCTGGGGTCTCACTCACCGCAATGCTCTCCACAAGGGATGCTTTGGAGCAGTGCGGCTGCAGGGTGTCCTGCCCCTGCTTTTGTGCAGGGAAGCACAGAGTGGGGATAGCGTGCAGGAAGCGGAGCTGCTTGGCCCTGTCCTGCACAGATGAGGAGTGGCACTGGGGGAGAGAGAGAGCCTGTTAGGTAGGGACCTCCCCACTCCACCCAAACCAGCTCCAGGGCCCAGGGCCTCCTTTGGGTTGGACAGGAAAAGCCCAAAATCACAGTGTCCTCCTGCAAGGCAGGGCTTCTAACCTGGACAATGGCTGTGGGGAGAGGAGACCTGGCCTGCATGGGACAAACACCCTCTCTTCGGGGTCACAGATAATGGGGGTTATGGCTTCTCTGGGACAGGGCCCCCCCTGGAAGGGCTGGCGGAGGCAGGATAGACACGATTGTACCTCATCTCTGCCCTGGCAATGCTGCTGGATGACCCTGATGGCAGCTTCCTCTGGGGACACATCCTCCTCTTCCTCCTCAACCTCCAGCTGGACACTGGGGCTCCCTGCACCAGGCAGAGGAGGACAGAGGGTGACTCCTGCTGCTGCCGAGGGGAAGGACGGGGTGCAGTGGAGAGAGAAGGCTTAATGTGCCCCCCTCCTCTGTAAGGAACCCCAGGGCAGAAAGGGCCTCACCCTGCCCCTCCCAGAGATGCCCTCAGCCCCATCAGCTTCAGGGCCCCATGGCAGTCAGGCCACCCCCGCAAAATCATCAGGGGTCCGGGAGGCTGGAGTGCCCCCGACTCCGCCAAGAATGCCCTGCACCGGCCATGGCTGTGTCACTCCCACTAGTGTCAGCAGGGCTCACGTGGCTGAGACCTGACACCTTTCTGAACCAATGGGCACACGGTGTTACTAGCCCCCCGCCCCAGTCACTCTCCCTTTCCCTTGGGTCTCCCCTCAACAGTACTGTGGGAGCCTCCAGCCTCAAGGCTCTCACACTCCTCGGGGGTGCTGCTGGCCCCTTGGGAGTAGGTGGAGCTGCTGGTGCTAGAGCAGGGGTTGCCCCATCTCCTGTCCTAGGCAGGGTGGGGACTCTTTCGTGGCGAGGCAGGGGCATGGCTCCTGCTGGGCCCTGGCGCTGGGCTCCTGGCTCCTCTGCTTCCTGGAGAGGAAGCCCCAGAGCTGCCTTGCCCGGCTCCCACCCTGTCCTGGCTCCCTCCTACAGAGCTGCACCCTGGGCCTCCTCCATTTTGGTCTCAGGGCCTACTCTGGGAGCTGGTGTCTTCCTCCTCCAGAACGCCAGGCACGTCCACCACTTGGCCTGGCCATAAGCTGCTTCCCCGCTAGCGGGGACAGAGGGGCCGCTCTCCTCTTGGGGAAGCCGGTAGCTGCTTCCCACTGGCTCTGGAGCCTTCTTCCCAGCATCTGCTTCAGCCTCTTCATCCTGGAACCGAGTGGGGAGCAGCCGTGAGTCTCGGGTCAAGGCAGCCTCTCACTAACGGGCCTGTCTGCTCCGCCCCCACTTCTCCTCCACTGGGGCAACTCCCCCTCACTGCACGCCCCACCACGGGGCACAGGGACTGCAATCTACACATGCTGGCAGCAGCTCACAGCACAGGCTGCTCCCAAAGCTCCCCCTCCCCACTGAGGCACTGTGACACAGGGGGAGTCTCATCCTTTCAGAGCAGTGGGGTTTTCAGACTGTTTGGACAAGCAGCTCCCTCCTCCTGCCAAGGCCACACGCCCTCCCTGGCTAGAGAAAGACCAGAACCCGGGAAGGAGTCTGAGTTTGCCCTGGGAACTTGTCCCCAGCTAAACTTCACAAGGTTCCAATCCTATGAGGCATGAGTCCCCCTCAGTTCCCACAGAGTTCAGTGGGAAAGTGGATGTTCAGCAGCTGGCAGGGTCTGACCCTCCAGAGACTCCTACAAGGGAAGGCCTGGGAGCCCTATTGCTGGGCTATTTCCACCATGCTGGAGATGGCTCTGGAGAACACCCTGCAAGAAACACGCTGCCCAGGCCCAGAGCAAAGGGCTGCAGGGGGCTGTGTTAGCAAATCTAGTCTCACTAGGAGGAGATCCCCCCTCCTCCTCCCACCATTTCTGCCTCTCCCCAAGCAGAACAGGGAAGCCTCTGAGGAAATGCTACCTGCCACTCAGTAGGTCTAGATGGCGCAGTGCTGGGTGGCAGATGCTCAGAGTTCGTCTGTTCCTGGCCCTCTTCCTCGCTCTCCCGCACCAAGGTGGGCTGAAAAGGGAGCTGCACAGTGCCCTGCCAGCAGGGAGACCAACAGTGGCTGTGAAAACAAAATCATGTTTTATTGCCAAATGATGCATAAACTCAGGCTAGCAGCCGGGATCCAGAACTCTGACATACTGTGGGGAGGACGCTTCCCATCTCAAGGTCTCCTAGCACCTCACACACATTCCTGAAACCTGACAAGCCAAGAGCTGTAGGGGAGGGACTCCAACCGCACTGATAGAAAACTGTGGCCTGGGCAGGGGAAGCCACTGCCTCAGGGTCACACTGGGAGTCAGTGACAGAGCCAGGGATGGAGCCCAGGAGCCCTGTGTCCAGGCCGCTACACTAACCACTAGAGGAATGTTTCTTTCCAGAGCTGGCAGTTGCGAGCAGGACCCTGTTCCCAGTCTCCCTGGCTCTGAGAACGAGGCAGGGGATTGGGAGTCAGGACTCCTGGCTTTCACTGGCCATTTTCCTGTTGACTTATGGGACATCAGGCAAGCCATTCCCCCTCTCTGTGTTTCAGTCCCCAGCAGTAAAATGAAGATCTAATACTTACTCACTATTGTAAAGTGCTGAGATTTACCCAGGAAAAGTCGTTCTGTAAGTGCTATGCAGCACTGGACCCTCATCGGTCAGATCCAAATTCCTAGAGTTTAGATCTGGGCTTTCAGTTCAATCCTGTACAGAGTGAGGAGCTCAGCCCTGGACCTTGGATTGAGGAACAGCCCTTCTTGGGGTGGGAATTGAGCGAGGAGGCTTTTCCGTCCCTCGCCAGGTGGATTAACAATAGAGGGTTTTTAAAATATGAACCGGGTTTTTCAAATTAAACTCACCACAGGTTTTTTCGTTAAAAATAAGCCTGCTTCAAATTCAATTTGAATTTGGCAATCTATATTAAGGCCTAAATTTGTTATCATCTCTTAAAATAATTTCAAGAGAATAGAAAGAAATCCATCTTAAGTAGTACATGTTTACTGCCAAGTTTTAAGGAGAGTCAAACGACTGAAGCACCCGGAACCAGAGTTCGTGGAAGTGCTAGAACAGCTTTAGACAGCAGTAGCCCTTCCTGTGAAAGTGCAGAAGGAATAGTTTCTTCCTTTCAGTTTATTCATCTAGTTCAGCTCAATGACTAGTTAATGGAATTTAAAAAGAACACTGGGAGTTGACAAAGAAGGCAAACTTGTTTTCTTCCTTCAATCTAGGAATAAACACTAGGTGTGAGGGGATGAGATCTACCCATTGAAAAATCTGGAAGAACATGGTGATCAGAATGTATCAATTCAGTTCACTAACTACAGCTAATATTTCCTTTCTTTAAGAAATCGGGTCGTTTTAAATGCAAAACATTTTTGATGAATGTTTTTTTCTTATGCTTCTCTTTCTGGCTCGGCCACAGCATTGCTGTGTAAACACCTCTTGCTCTTTACCTCAGTTTCACCACCTCTGTTCGGGATAGAGACACTTCTCTAACTCCTAGCAGTAGTGCGATTTGAGTAGGTCATGAGTGTTAGACACCTTTGAGCTCCAAAGGACAATGGGTGATTTATCAAGAATCCCTGATGATTTCCTGCTTCTCTCCCATCCAGAGCCAATATCACATCTTTGGGTTTTGAAATTCTCAGCACCCCTCAGTCTCCTGCTGCCTTCAGTTGTTCCTCAGATTTAGAGGCTTGGATGCTAGCAGGACTAGAATTTCTTACTGGGTTCCTGTCTGTGTCTAGTCAATGAGGGTCTCAGTCTGGTCTCCTAAATTCAGAATCCCAGAAGTAGACATCTGGGTGGATTGATTTAAATCATTGATTTTAATCATGTTTTGCATTTGTACTTTTTAGTTATTTTCCTCATGATAGGTTGATTCTCATTACTTGAGAATCATTAAAAAATGTTGATTTGCAACTAAATATAGTCTTCACACTAAATTTGGTGTTTTCTTTTGCTAACCATGATGGTAAAGTATATCTATGTACATTTATATAAGCAGTTATGTGGCTTAATTTACATTTCTTGTGTCTAATTTTTACATTTTAATTATGTTGGAAAATGGCAAACGATGCATTTATTTCCAAGACTATGATGGATTTTTTACCTATGATTTGTCCATGCACTATTTCGATGAAAATTCAAATGCACTTAAAAATGCACAAAAACAGCATTTTCAATTGGTTTATGAATTGAACAAAACTACCTTAAATGTACTGGATACATAAGAACAAAAAAATTTACCGAAACATATTTTTCATTTAAAACTAACTGATTTAAGGAAGTATCTGCAGTTAGTGAAATGAACTGATTGTATCTGGTCATCGTGTCTCTCAGATTTTAGAACTAATAGGTCTGACGCCCTCACATCTAGTTTATATTTATAGACTGGAGGAGGAAAACAAGCTTACCTTCTTTTTCCACTCCCAGTCAGTTTCTGAAATTTGAATGAAATTGTTATTGAACCGAACTAGCTGAATCAACTTAAATTAAAAAAAATATTCTTTCTGTGCCTGCAGAAGAGGCTACTGCTGTCAAAATCTGGTTTACCATTTCAATAAACTCTGGTTTCAGCCAAAGACTGCCATGAGTTCAGTGGTTTGATTACCATTAAAACTTGGCAGCAACCATGGACTTGTCAATATTTATTACTTAATTTAAATGACTTTACGAAGCTATTGCAAGTTTAGGCATTAACATGAGTTGTCATAATTTCAAATTTAATCTCCAATAGATTTGTTTTTCAAAAAATAAACCTGTTTTTAATTTAAATAAAAATAATCCAATTTAACTGTTAAAAAATCCCTTTTTGGGTTTCTTGGTTTTGAAACAAGCATTGATTTTTATTCATCTTGATTTTAGGAGAACTACTACATTCATGAGAATCATAAACTGCTCATATGCCATGGAAGGAGAGAAGGCAGCAAAAGTCATCATATCAATAATTTGTTATGAATTATTGACTCAGTCTTAAAAGAGACTAACTAGAGGGTTGGACACTTGTTTGTTTATGTAGGGCCAGTTTCTACCTCTGAACCAGTAGCAATTGCACTGGATAATGCTGTAAAACCTACATTTTATTGTCAAATCGTCTAAGCCATTCCTCTTCTGCTCTTCTTGGTTTATAAGTTTCAGATCAACAAAATCTTCCCCTTGACAGTCAGTCACTGCCCATGGGGCTCTGCAGGCAGAGTAGCCTGAGCAGTAACATTGTGACATCCAAGGTAATTCAGCCACCCATCACTCACTCGCTCCAATAACCCTGACCTTAAATCCTAACCCTACGGCCTCTGCCTTGGTCATCTCTCCTATTGAAACCTGCAGGATCATTTGCTGATTCCTTTTAACCAATGGGGTTTAATGATGCAAATCATCTGCACAGGATTAGCATTGACTGGCTAAGTTAACTCTGATGTCACAATGTGCCTCTACCTGCAGCACCAACTCAATGGGCACAGTGTGGAGATCAGGCTTTCCTGGTGGTAGTGGTTCCCAGTTGCCACTAAAATCAACAAGAAGAAAATCAAGTGACTTCAAGTGAGCTCTAGCTCACGAAAGCTTATGCTCAAATAAACTGGTTAGTCTCTAAGGTGTCACAAGTCCTCCTTTTCTTTTTGCGGATACAGACTAACACGGCTGCTACTCTGAAATAAAATCAACAAGGTTCTTTCCACCAATGCCTAGAAATTCCCTGAAATTTTGGAATCAATACGATGTAGTCTTCAAAAATTACCGCATTACAGACTGACAAAGAAATGCCATTGAATTGTGCTTTAGACCTCACTGCTCTCAGCCAACAATGACTTGAATCTCCTCCCTTTTAACTCAGTAATAACCCCCAGCTCACCCAATCAGCATGGAGACTCTCAGGGACTGGTGGTTGAGCATTCTCAACAGGTGGCCAAAAGACAGCACTAGTCACGACAGGAGATCACTCTGGTGGAGATCTCTGTCAGCGCTCTATTCCAGCCCCACGTCTTTGTGAGGGCCTCCTACAATGACAGCTGGAGAACAGCTCCACCTGCCTCAGGAAGAAGACCAGCAGAGAGAAATGGAACAAGAGAAGAGAAAAGAAAAGACAAGACAAGAGGAAGGGAGGAAAAGAGAAACAAAAATGGACAAATTCCAAACTCCTCAGTGTCTGCAGGTAGAGCGCACATCTAAGAAAAACAGCTAATCTTGATTTTAAAAATGCTAGTTGTGGAGGATCCATCACAACCCTGGATTAATTACTTCAAACGCTGACTGTTAAAAATGTTTGCCTTATTTCCAGTCTGAATTTGTCTAGCTTCAACGCGCAGCCATTGGATCTTGTTATACCTTTGTCTGCTCAAATGAAGAGCCCATTAGCAAATAGTTGTTCGCTTATGCTCATCTTTTAACCCTCTCTTTGTTCAGCTAAATAGATGTAGCTCCTTGAACCTATCTTTATAAGGCATGTTTTCTAATCCTTTAATCTTTCTTGTGGCTCTTCTCTGAACCCTCTCAAATTAATCAGCATCTGTCTCAAATTGTGGACACCAGAACTGAACACAATATTCCAGTAGTGGTCGCACCAGTGCCCAGTACAGAGATACAGAACCTCTCTACTTCTACCGGAGATTCCGCTATGGGTGGGTCCCAGGGTCGCATTTGCCCTTTTGGCCAACGTGTCTCAGTGGGAGTTCGTGGTCAGTTGATCATCCACCATGACCCCAAGTCTTTTTCAGGGTTACAATTTCCCATGATAGAGTGCCCCCAGGACAGAGTCCCCCTATTGTACATATAGCCTATATTTTTTGTTCCAAAAGGGAAACTTTATATTTGGACATATTAAAATATATGTTATTTGCTTGTGCTCCGGTAACTAAGCAATCAAGCTGGCTCCATATGAGTGACATGTCCTCTTCATTATTTACCACTCCCCCGATCTTTCTGTCATCGGCAGATTTTACAGTGATGATTGTATATTTGCTTCCAAGTCACTGATCAAAATTTTAGGTAGCGTACATCCAAGAACCAATCCCTGCAGGACCCTACGAGAAAGACACTCGCTCGATAATGATTCCTTATTTAAAAGGACATTTTGAGACCGATTAGGTAGCCCGTTACTAAGGGGCGGAGTCCGAGTTGGGACATTTTTCTGACAACTTTACTTGTGTTTTCTGAACCTAGAACTCAGCTGGCAACGAATGGATCAGGCTGAATTGGTTCCAACCCTCACTGAGAATCTTACCTTCTACACAGGGGATATCTGCTTTTTGCAAAATCAACACCAAAAGGAGAAACACTTCCAAAGAAGCTCCTCCTTAGCACTCAGGTGCGTGAACACAAATCCTCTCTTAGTCCTCTAGGAGCGACTGCGAGAAGGAGGCTTGCTGCAGCAAGGCTACAGGGGTCTCCCAGGTTCCCCCTGCCCTGCATCCCTGTCCTGCCTGGCTGATGTCCAGGGAGCTCTGTGAGGTCACAGCCTCCTCTCCGCCTTTGCCCAATAGCCTGAGTTCCTGCCAAAGGCCCTTGTGAAGTCACTGCCACACCCACCTCTCCCTTGCAGGGCTGATGTCTGCCCCGGACAGCCTGGTAGGATGTTTGAGCTGCTCCCCACATCACCCCACATGCTCATTATTGATTTTGGGGAGCAAGCAGGCTTCCCAGTAAAACAGCAGAGTCTGTTCCTCACCCCACACTGAGTTTTTCATAGATTGTGAGGCAATTAGGTGTCCTAATGAGGCCTCTATTTCACACGCCATGAAATTCCACACTCTTACCCCCATATCAAAACTAATACTGTGTTTTACTAAAACACACATTCCAGAAAGACATCCATTTGTGATGTGAGGCCGTCAAGAAAAACAGAGTCCACCGCTTCCCTTGATAATTTGTTCCACTGGTTAATCTCCCTCACTCCTAGATTAGGACTGGGCATTTGCTGTATTCAAATGTGTTGTTTGAATGGGCTGACTTATCTTCATCATTATTTACCGCGACACCAATCTTTGTGCCACCTGCAGACGTTACCAGCTGTGATGTGATATTGACTTCCAGATGGTTGGTGTAAATGCTGAAGACAGTTTGTGGCTGAGAGCCTGTTCATCCTCCAGGCACCACACACCCACTCCCCCTGTAGTACAGGAAAAGGGCATCCAGCCCTACTCTCAGATGGTTTCAAAAACACGCTTGGCAGCAGTTTCAACCATGGGGTTATGAACCACGCATGGGGGTCCCCTGTTAACAAACACACTTTACATTTAGTGTGTCAACAGGTGGCAGTTCTATGCATCTGAGTTTCCCACCTCCTAAACTGGTATGAGAAACCCACCTTGATTATCTCCATTTAAAATTGGGGAGACTGTATGGCACAGGGAAGTGAAGTGACTTGCTTGTGGTCACACAGTGATTCAATGGAAAAGCCTGGATGAGAACAATGTATTTGTTCTGGTTCACAGACCGGGCCCTGATCTCTTGTATTCCTTGCCTCTCTGGTGTAAAATTCAGGAAGCATCTTCCTGGATGCTTTTCCTTCTTCTCCATTTCGCTAAGCTCCACATCCCCAGCAAGGAAGGATTTTTTGTTACCCAGCTGGCTCTAACATATGTGGTTATTGTCACAGACTGAGTCCCCCTGGTGGACACTTATCAGACTGCACCAATCGGACCCAACCTCTGGATCCAGCTCTGTGGATCTGCCCCCACCCCCACCTGCTCCTGTTCTGGCCAGGGCTCTGGGTGCCCAGGCTCAGGGCTTCTGGCCCCTGAGGCTGCAGCCAGGGTTTGGGGCACCCAGACTCATGTCTTGAGCTCCCGAAAACTCCAGCCAGGTGCCCGGGCTTGGGGCTTCTGCCTCCCCCCTACACACACACACTCCTGCCAGGGATCTGGACACCTGGGCTCAGGGTGGAGTCCCCCGCGGCTGGAGCCACAACTTGAGGCACTCAGGTTCAGGGCTGCTGCTCTGCAGCTGCAGCAGGGACTGGGGTGCCGGGCTTGAGGCTTCCACCCTCCAATTCTCTCCTGCCAGGGCTCTGGCTGCCCAGGCACAGGGCTTACTTCCCCTGTGGCTCCTGCTGGGGCTCAGGTGCCTATTTTTCTGGGGCCCCCGAAATTGGCCAGGGCCCCTGCACTAATCTGCCAGGGAACCAGTAGCTAGGAGCCCCAGCTGAGGTGCTCCCACCAGCTGGGACCCACCTCCACATCCGGGAGCCTCCTCTCGCTTCAGGAAGGTTAGTGGCTGCTGCCTTCAGAGTCCAGCACTGAAGGCAGCACAGAAGTGAGGGGGGAAATGCTGTGACAACTCCCCCAAACAACTTTTGACCTCCCCGCATTATCCCATTTTGAGTCAGGACTCCCATGGTTTCAGCACTGTGAAATTTCAGATGTAAACATCTGAAATGGTGAAATTGACTAATTTAAAAACCCTCTGCCCGTGAAATTGACCAAAATGGTCGTGAATTTGGTAGGGCCCTAGTTATTATGGATGCCCTAGCAGCTTTGCACTCCCAGTTCACCTGAAAGACCATTGACAATTCATGCTACATGAGAAATTTCCTAGAATAAACTACCAGGATTGGGAAAAAATGAAGGAAATCAACCAAAGCCTAAGCTAGGATGGAGAGCATTCATCCAAGCAGTGTTTCAACCCCTCCCCTCCCACCTCTCTGCCTGCCGTGAAATGGGGGGATACAGAGGGGCATGGATTTCTGTCTGTGAACTTTCTAAAGACTAGGAGTACTTGTGGCACCTTAGAGACGAACACATTTATTTAGTCTCTAAGGTGCCACAAGTCATCCTTTTCTTTTTGCGAAGACAGACCAACACGGCTGCTACTCTGGAACCTTTCTAAAGACTGTAGGCTTTAGCACCAACCATACAGCCCAGACTCTGAATTCTTGAGAAAACATCCATTTTGGATTGTGCACAGCAGAGGCTGCTTGAAGGGGAGGGGAAGGTGGAGGAGGGAGGGTGAGGGGACAGGCTGGGAAATGGCATGGCGTCTGCACTATACCACAGACACACACACAACGATGCATGGAATATTATCCAGGACAGTAAATTATTTGGCCTGAGTCCTGAGTTTTGAAAGTACAATTTATCCAGGAAAAAAATTGGGGTTGGGGGTAGGAGAGTTGCAGTTCCCAGCCTGGACTTCCAGTCTCTGGCCAGGTGCATCCCCCTATTTAGGGTTTTCACCGGTGTCTTCTCCAAACGGCTCCTTCTGATATAATTCGACGACCACGTCCTGGCCTTCAGGGTCATTTGCAGGATCTTCATTATTCCCAGCTGCAGCACCCCCCTCGTTATCCTGTCTGATAATGAGCCCGCTATGGTTCAACAGAATGGCATGTGTCATGATAGGCCCTCTGCTGAGAGCCCTCCATGTAGGGATAATACTCCCTTTTTCTTTTTCCTTAAGTTCTTTCCCTTGTTTCCTATGAGTTGCCCTGTGTAACCGTTGGTTGTCCGATGATATCAATTCTGCCTCGTAACAGAACGAGAGAGAAACCGCACCCTTTTTGGTGCCACGTGCCACCCAGGAAGTGGGCTGTGTGCAGAAAGTCAGTTGGCTGTCAATGGACTGGCAGTTGGTTGACCGTTTGTTGCTCGCGGCTCAGGGACAGCTTGGGCGGAGCAATCAAGGTGCTGCTGTCTATTCCACCACTTCAGAGACAGAGGAGAGCCTTGAATTGTCCTTACCCACGCACACTGCCCGTTATAGTGGCTCATACCGCACTCACTCTGCCCAGCGGGGGTAATTTTCTCGAACTCTTGAAGATGAGCGGCAGAGGAGGAGAGAGACGCACCTTGTGAAGGGATCTAACCTTTCCCCCCGACTCTTCTCTTTCTCTCCTCTTTTATTCCTGCCACTATCATTTGCTTGTTAGGGACTTGGCAACTGCCAAACTTATTATCTTTGTTATTAAGGTGTTAGGTAATAAATGTTATCTGGTTTGTGTTATTTACCTGTCAGTTTTGATTTTAAATACACCCTTTGACAGATACAGAGAGTTCGATCCTGTAAAAAGGGGTAGGATTTGAGGCCTAGGTTTCATTACTCCCCTGAATTTTATAGATTTTAAGAGACCTGTCTGTAAGACTGACAGCGCCCAATCTAGATCTGAATAGGAAGGGCACGTGCAAGGTGCATTTGCTGACTTTTTATTGGAGTCCTGGACCTTCTGATGCTGCTTCAAATGTTTCATTCTCTCTCAGCACTGAACAGCAGAATGCTCCGTGTCCAACTCTGCCAGCCGTTGGCTCTGCGACATACAGCTGTGTAGTGCTGCTGCTCTGAGAGAAACTGTGGTCACAGCTAGAATCCTGCCACCTACTGATGGCAATGTTGGTGTGTTCCTCCCGCCGACTAGCTGCTCACAGGGTGGTGAGCGTTTTAAGCTACTGGCAGTTTGGGGGCTGCAGCATGTGACTTCTGGTGCACACAGCGGGAGTGGGAAGATAACAGACAGGTCAGGAAGATATGGGTACAGGGAACGGTGGGAATTGCAGTGGAGGACTATTCCGACTCGAAACCGGGAAACCACACCGTCACAACATTCACACTGCAAAGTGGGCAGATAGGGGGTGGGCCCACTGCAAAGATGTGGGTCTTTGCAATCCAGCTGTCCTAGGCCCCAAAGAAAAAGTTTCACAGCTTGCTTTTTCAAGTGATGTGCTCTCTAAGATGAGAAAGCCACTCCTGTGCCAGGAGCCCCAGAACACTGATCAAAACCAAAGCCCGGACCGGCTGCTAAGCATCATGGAGCGCCAAGCGCACTCAGTACAGGCGCTCGTAGCAACGCAGCCGGAGCACTACCGCGCCCGCCCCCACCCCCACAGCCCTTGCCCCAAAACTCTTTCCCTTGTGCTCCCATGTCACCTCCAACCCACTTTCCCCAACATCCGCCACCAGCTGCCTCCAACACCTGGAGCTTCACCACTCAGTCCTGAAAACTACGACCCTTACCCACTGCACTCAACCCCATCACCATGCAGTATAGCCATCCTGAAGTGCAGCACTCATTGCACAGCACTCCAGACAGGACATACGCAAATCTGTGATTGTACCGTTCCCCACCCCCTTGCCCTTTCTGTTTCCCAAGCAGTTGTGTCTCTTTTCAATAAATGGGTTTTTTGGCTTTGAAAACATTCTTTATTATCGCATAAAGTAAAAGATACCTTAGCCCAGGAAAGCAACAGGCACTGCAAGTCAGCGTATCAAACACAGATTCCAACTAACATTGGAACCACTGCACTTCACTGCCATGCAGGGCATCAAACATTACCGGTGGCTTTCAACCTCAAATGGCCCTCTCAAGGCATCCCTAATCCTTGCAGCCCCGTGCTGGGCCCCTCTAATAGCCCTGCTCTCTGGCTGTTCAAATTCAGCCTCCAAGTGTTGAACCTCTGAGTTCCATGCCTGAGTGAATCTTTCATCCTTCCCTTCACAAATGTTAGGGAGGGTACAGCACGCAGATATAACCGCTGGGATGCTGTCATTGGCCAGGTCCAGCTTCCCATACAGAGAGCACCAGCGGACCTTTAAAGGGCCAAAAGCACACCCCACAGTCATTCTGCACCGGCTCAGCATGTTGTTGAAGTGCTCCTTGCTGCTGTCAAGGCTCCTTGTGTAGGGTTTCATGAGCCATGGCATGAAAGGGTAAGCGGGGTCTCCAAGGATCACAATGGGCATTTCAACTTTCCCTGTGGTGATCTTCTGGTCTGGGAAAAAAGTCCCAGCTTGCAGCTTCCTGAACAGGCCAGTGTTCCGAAAGATGCGTGCGTCAGGCACCTTTCCGGGCCAGTCTGCGTTAATGTCAATGAAACGCCCATGGTGATCCACAAGCTCCCAGAGAACCACTGAGAAATATCCCTTCCGATTAACGTACTCGGAAACTAGGTGGGCTGGTGCCAGAACTGGAATATGCGTGCCATCTATCGCCTCTCCGCAGTTAGGGAAACCCATTTGTTCAAAGCCAGCCACAATGTCATACACGTTACCCAGAGTCATGGTTCTTCTGAGCAGGATCCGATTAATGGCCCTGCAAACTTGCATCAACACGATTCCAATGGTCGACTTCCCCACTCCAAACTGGTTAGCGACTGATCAGTAGCCTTCTGGAGTTGCCAGCTTCCAGATTGCAACAGCCACCCGCTTCTCCACCGTCAAGGCAGCTCTCAATCTCACGTCCTTGCACCACAGGGTGGGGGTGAGCTCCTCACAGAGTCCCATGGAAGTGGCTTTTCTCATCCGAAAGTTCTGCAGCCACTGCTCATCATCCCAGACTTGCATGACGATGTGATCCCACCACTCACTGCTTGTTTCCCGAGCCCAAAAGCAGCGTTCCACGGTGGTGAGCATGTCCATGAATGCCACAAGCAAACTCATGTCATATGCATTCCTTGAGTCGATATCATCGTCGGAGCCCTCACTGTCACTTTGGATCATGAGGAATAACTGGACTGCCAAACATGATGTGCTGGCGAGACTCGTCAGCATACTCCTCAGCAGTTCGGGCTTGTCAAGTTTCCTTCCCCACTCTGAACTCTAGGGTAAAGATATGGGGACCTGCATGAAAACCCCCTATGCTTATTTTTACCAGCTTAGGTTAAAACTTCCCCAAAGTACAAACTATCTTACCTTTTGCCCTTGGACTTTATTGCTGCCACCACCAAACATCTAACAAATACACAACAGGGAAAGAGCCCGCTTGGAAACGTCTTTGCTCCACAAATCCTCCCCAAACCCTACATCCCCTTTCCTGGGGAAGGCTTGATAAAAATCCTCACCAATTTGCAAGGTGAGCACAGACCCAAACCCTTGGATCTTAAGAACAATGAAAAAGCAATCAGGTTCTTAAAAGAAGAATTTTAATTGAAGAAAAAATAAAAGAATCACCTCTGTAAAATCAGGATGGTAAATACCTTACAGGGTAATAAGATTCAAAACATAGAGAATCCCTCTAAGCAAAACCTTAAGTTACAAAAAGACACAAAACCAGGAATAAACATTCCATTCAGCACAGCTTATTTTATCAGCCATTTAAACAAAACAGAATCTAACGCATATCTAGCTAGATTACTTACTAAGTTCTAAGACTCCATTCCTTTTCTGTTCCTGGCAAAACAACACACAGACAGAGAGAACCTTTGTTTCTCCCCGGCTCCAGCTTTGAAAGTATCTCGTCTCCTCATTGGTCATTTTGGTCAGGTGCCAGCGAGGTTATTCTAGCTTCTTAAACCCTTTACAGGTGAAAGGGTTTTCCTCTGTCCAGGAGGGATTTTAAAGGTGTTTACCCTTCCCTTTATATTTATGACAGGGCTCCATTCCCGCAGACCGAAAGGGAAGACCGAGCGCGCAGTACAAAAAACACTGAAAGATGGCGCCAAACGTGGACGGAAGCAAAGGGAATGCTGGGATGCAAACCGATGCATCATGGGGTGTTGGGACAGGACCCAGAATGCCCCACACTCCCCACCCCCTTCCCACAAGCCACAGCGCCAGAATGGGAAGAGGTGCTCTGCAGGATAGCTGCCCATAATGCATCATTCTCAATGCCTCTGCAAGTGCCACAAATCTGGCCACGCCAGTGCGCTTGCAGCTATCAGTGTGGACAGACTGCAGCGCTTTCCCCTCTGCGCTTTACGAAGGTGGGTTTAACTCACAGCGCTCTACATCTGCAAGTGTAGCCATGCCCTAAGAGTAAAGTGTGTATGTTTAAGAAGTTACTTTGCAAATCCTGTGGTTCCTCCCTTTAACTGCTCTGTGGTCCCTGAGGGTCTAAACTGGAAAGAGAAGTAAACAGAGATGAAGGGGGAATCTGGGAAAATGTGGAAAGTGCCTGGAGAGGCTTGGGATGTCCCAGCACTGGCTTTAGGTGCAGTCTAAGGATGTGCGGCAGATTCCCAAACCTGAGCCATTCTTTTTAGGTGACATATCTGAGGAACTCTCCCAGATTGAGATGTCATTAGAGGAGGTTTTGGAACAAATTGATAAATTATACTGTAATAAGTCACCAGGACCAGATGTTATTCACCCAAGAGTTCTGAAGGAACTCAAATGTGAAATTACAGAACTACTAACTGTGGGAGATTAAATCAGCTTCTGTACCAGATGACTGGAGGATAGCTAATGTGATGCCAATTTTTAAAAAAGCTCCAGAGGTGATCCTGGCAATTACAGGTTGGGAAGCCAAACTTCAGTACCAGGCAAACTGGTTGAAACTATAGTAAAGAACAGAATTATCAGATACATAGATGAACATGATTTGTTGGGGAAGAGTCAACATGTTTTTTGTAAAGGGAAATCATGCCTCACCAATCTACTAGTAGTCTCTGAGGGGGTCAACAAGCATGTGGACAAGGGTGATCCAGTGGATATAGCGTACTTAGATTTTCAGAAAGTCTTTGACAAGGACCCTCACCAAATGCTCTTAAACAAAGTTAGCTGTTATGGGATAAGAGGGAAGGTCCTTTCATGGATCGGTAATTGGTAAAAAGATAGGAAACAAAGGATAGGAATAAATGGTCAGTTTTCAGAACGGAGAGAGGTAAATAGCGGTGTCCCCCAGGGGTCTGTTCTGAGACCAGTCCTATTCAACATATTCATAAATGATCTGGAAAAAAAGGGTAAACAGTGAGGTGGCAAAATTCGCAGATGATACAAAACTACTCAAGAAAGTTAAGTCCAAAGCAGACTGTGAAGAGCAACAAAGCGATCTCACAAAACTGGGTGACTGGGCTACAAAAATGGCAGATGAAATTCAGTGTTGATAAATTGAAAGTAATGCACTTTAGAAAACATCATCCCAACTATACATTTAAAATGATGGGGTCTAAATTAGCTGTTACCACTCAAGAGAGAGATCTTGGAGTCATTGTGGATAGTTCTCTGAAAACATCCACTCAATGTTCAGCGGCACTCAAAAAAGAGAACAGAATGTTGGGAACCATTAAGAAGTGGCTAGGTAATAAGACAGAAAATATCATATTGCCTCTATATAAATCTATGTTACACTCACATCTTGAATACTGTGTGCAGATATGGTCACCCCCTCTCAAAAATATATATATTGGAATTGGAAAAGGCACAGAAAAGGGCAACAAAAATGATTAAGGGTGTGCAAGAGCTCCCATATGAGGAGCAATTAATAAGACTGGGACTTTTCAGCTGTGAAAATAGATGACTAAGGGGGGCTATGATAGAGGTCTATAAAATCATGACTGGTGTGGAGCAAGTAAATAAGGAAGTGTAATTTACTCTTTCTCATAACACGAGAACTAGGGGTCACCGCCTGAAATTAAAAGGCAGCAGGTTTAAAACAAACAAAAGGAAATATTTCTTCACACCATGCACAGTCAACCTGTGGAACTCTTTGCCAGAGGGAATGTAATGAAGGTCAAGACTATAACAGGGTTCAAAAAAGGACTAGATAAATTCATGGAGGATAGGTCTACCAATGGCTATTAGCCAGGAATGGCAGGGATGGTGTCCCTAGTCTCTGTTTGCCAGAAGCTGGAAATGGGCAAGAGAGGATGGATCACTTGATGATTACCTGTTCTGTTCATTCCCTCTGAAGCACTTGGCACTGGCCATTGTCCAAAGATAGGCTACTGGGCTAGATCAACCTTTGGTCTGACCCACTATGGTCGTTCTTATGTTCTTCCACCCACCCCACTGGTTCTCACTCCTCTCTGGCTGCAAGTCCCCTTGCTCACTCAGGTCTACTCTCCGCCCTCCCCTCAACTCCAAATGCCAGTTTCTTTCACCCCCTGCCAGCTTCCAACATCCCTTAGGCTTTTTCTCCCAATCTACTCACCCCTGTCCCCTAGTCTCTGCATTTGAATCTAGTACTTCCTCGTCCGGGCCCAGTGGGATGGGGGAGGTGGGTAATTGAGAGCACAGGAGAGACAGGCTCTGTGCTCTCAGTTCAGGTATCTGGACCCAGCACAGACCGCAGCAGCTGAGAGCTGCAATTGTAGGGAAAGTCCTGCTCAGCCCCAGGCTGGAGCATGCCAGTGCAGACACAATTGCCAGGGGGAATGGAGCTGCTAACCTCAAAGAAGTCTCTATTGGGGCTGTGTGAACTCTGACTTTTCAAAGACTTCTCATCTGGTCAATTTACATTGGTTTTCGGAGACAGCAAAAGCCGCATCCCTGGCACAAAGGCCACCTCCTTGGGAAATTTCAAGTCCCTGCTCCAAAGCCTGGGGGCACTAGAGCTTTTCAAAGGAAATGTCATCAGAAGTGTTTAGCATTGGTAAGCCTGTCTACATAGACTAAGGCCAGAAGGGACCATTGTGGTCATCTCGTCCCCGCCTATAACAGACCCATAACATCTGGCCTAGCCTCATTCTCACTAACAGCTGAATGACTTTGACTGAATGTTTCAGGAAGTATTCAGCCTCAAGGCAGACACCCAGCATGGGAAATTTCAGCCCAGCCAGTTACAGTTTGACAATGTTATAAGCAACTGAAAACAAAGGCGTATCGTGGGAAGCACTGGGCAACCTTAATAACAGGCAGTGGTGGCAGCGCCCCCTATAATGTGAGGCACTCACAGCTGGGCTGGAGCGATGGGATGTCAGTCAGGGCCAGCAAAGGTCAGGATGTCAGAAAACCTCCTGATTTGAATTCACACGCCAGAAATCTTCTTTGCAGCGCTCCACAGCTCCTCCCCAACTTCAAAAACAACTTTTGACACCTAGCTCCAGGGTCTGACCCCTCCAGGTGCTTGGCTCAAAGGGCTGAGCAAGCCAATCCCCATGGGGTGCAATGGAAGTCGGGGCGCTGAACACCTGCCATGACTCGGCCTTTGGTGTGTCATACAGCCAGTCGGTGGAAACCATACCACACTCTGCCAGTTCAGCCCGGCCACAAGCAGGGGTGACCCCTGTTACCTGCTAGTGGATTGGCCACTGCTTACACCTGGGTTGAAGTTGGTCTTTTATGTTAGCTCTGTTTTCTTTGTACCAGCTTGTGCCATCAGATTTTTTGCTGCCTGCCCAAGGTAAATAAGATGCGAGAGCAGAATCATGTCCAGAGTCCAAAAAACAGCAATTAATCCAGAAACAATAAATTAATTATAAAATGCTGTTAATACCTGGAGTGACCCCACCAGGAAGCCAAATAGCCTGAAGACAAACCATGGAGCAGGGGAGCGGGGAGTGGGGAAGAGCACGACAGGGTATTTAAGCCCTCCTGCTGGTGTCGCAACTTTTTGTTAAAAACGGGCAAATTGTCACGTATTTTCTGTCTCCCCCCAGTCGGTTCTGGTGGGTCCCGCTGCTGGCTGGATCCCTGCTTGCCAGCCGCCTGCCCACCAGCGTTGAGTGGGGGGACCCAGTGGCTGACAAGGGGGGTGGGTGTGCAAAGCTGGTGGCAGGGTGTTCCCCCTCTCGCTGTCCTCTCCCTGCTTTGCCCCTTCACCTTGACTCCCAGCCCCGCTGCTCCTCCATATCTGCACCAGCGGGGAGTGTCCCGCTCCCAGCACTGTGCCGAGAACCAGCCCCTGGTCGGAGTGCTCAGCTCACCAACAGCCGGGCCAGCAGGCTACTTCTTTCCCCCACTGCCTCTGGCTGGGCTGGCCCCGCAGGAAAGCTCAAGACCCTCGGCTTGGGGTGTTGGCCAGGAGGAGCCAAGCCCTGCATGTGCCAAAGCCCCAGGCAGCCGTGGCACAGGGAAGCCTTTCTGCCTCTCAGCTAAGCTCTGGAGCGGCTGGGGGAGGGAAGCGATTTCCAGCCTGTTTGCATCCCGACCCTGCAGAGTCCACAGCAGTCCCCCGGACAGAGGCCTAGCACCCTCTGCACCCACCCCCACCCCGGAGCACAGGGTTTGGTCCGTCCCCTAGGCACCCTCCCCTGCTGAGCCACCTCACTGGCCAGGTTCACTCAAGCCCCTGCAGTCAGGTTCCCTGGGCACAATGCATCCGTAGGGCTTAACCCCTTCCTGCTTGTACTGTAGCCAGGGGACAGGAGGCAGCTGGGTTATATCGGTGGCCAGCAGCAGCCTGGAGGTGTTAGCTGCCTTTCAACACTGTGTGGGCAGGAAGGAGAAAGGTGCTTCCAGCCACGGGCAGGGGGAGAGGGGGAAGAGATGAGCTCTGCAAAGACATGGGCCAGGTCATCCCTCCCCACCCCCTCACCCCCGCTGTGGCTGGAAGCAGCTCCCATCCCTTCCCTCCTGCACAGTGCGGAAAGGCTGTTGCTGGCCACATTCTGGTGTGAACCCTGGGAGAAATCTGGGGTCGGGGGGCATGTGAACTTGTGTGCCCTCCCCCCCCCCCACACACAGGTTGCCTTGGGAAGATGTGGTACCAGGTACCAGGAGAGGCGGGTCCGGCCCAGGGGCCCAACCAGACATGGAGTGCGGAGAGCGCCAGGCAGGGAGGGTTGAGCCTGTCGGTCAACCTGTCACCCCCTGTGTCAGAGAGATGAACGGGAGTGTGTGTGTGTCACCTCTCTCCATGTGAACCCTAAAGCCTGAAAGATAAGAAGGGAAATAAAAGGAATCCAACAACTCAGTGTTTCTTTTTAACAGGGGCTCAGTCAACTTGATGTTAATGTTAACATTTGTACTGCATCGTTCTGACTGATTGCAGCTGAACTTGCTTGAATACGAGTAATTTTACCAGGTGTCCCGTATTCAGCATAGGGAAATATGGTCACCCTAAATAAGAGGGAGGCTGTTAGCTTGTTACGTGGGGAGGCTGTCACTCTGTGTGGCTTTGCAGAGAGTGACAGAAGAGGGCACCAGAGAGGTTCGTTGAGGAAACTTTACTGGCGCTGAACACAACCTGGAGCACCCAAAACTCACCACTGGACTGGAACTTTGCTCAAGACTCCTGAACTCTGTGTGTAGACACATTACTCGGTGTCAGCCCTTTCAGACTGTGCTACCACTGGGCCTGTGGGGCCTCGTCTTGAATGTTTTTGACCGTTCCCCCTAGCTTTCCCCCTGTTGTTTTTCTCCTTTCATCCCTCTCTAAATAAATATTTCCCTTTCCTGTATTCATTGTACTCTTCTGGTTCACACTGGGGACAGGTGTCTCTGGGGTGGAAGGGACTTTCCCTGATGCATTCCTGCACGTGCCTTTTCTTGGCCAGAGCTACCTGCAGAGCAGACTCTATGTTGGCCACGAGGGCGCTAAAGTTACACAACAACAAAAACAGGAGAGAAATTTCTCTCTAAAGATCAAAAAATAACAAAGAAGGAAGAACCCAGAACCACTGGAACTACAAGCAAAAGGCTAGAAATCCCCTTGAAAAGGAACTAACGATGAGTTTATATAAAGCAGGAGGGGCAGGGTAGTTGGTGGTTGAAGGCAGGAGGGCACTGTCTGTCCCTTATTTCTCTGATGCTCCAACCTGGGAGCTGTTCTTAAACATTTACAAATATTCCTTTTCTCTCTCTTGGTGCTTCTGAGTGCACGCCAGAAGCACTTCAACTCAGAAATGGGCATCTGGCTGAAACACCTTTTGGGTAAATCAATAAATCAGCCATTGTTCTTCAATGGAGGGAAGGGATCTTCTTATTGAGCATGAGAGACTATTACTGGTATTGAAAAGGCTGCACATTTGCTTCATTTACTTCAAGGAGCAACATGCCCTCTATCTGGCCACTACCCTACATTTAGCTATATGCAGGACTAAGCTCTTATAATGACAAGCACAGTGTGACTGGCCCCTTTAAAAAGAAGCTGTGCCCAGTGCCACTGTGACTGAACCTGCTGCCCAACTGGGCTTAAAGAAAGGCACCTGAGGAAGTGGTGGCAGAGAGTTAGAGGCTCCTACAGATGAGTTTGATACACCAGGGGAACAAAACTTCAGCCAGGTACGGCTGGAAATGGCCTCCTAAAAAGAACAAGGGGCCAGGAAGAAGAGAAACTTTGGCTTTCTTCCTTGATGGCCGCTAGCCTATGTAGGTTTTTATACCATGCTAATCACCACAGTGTCTGAGCACCTTCCAGTAGTGCATTAAGGACCGTAACCACACGTGTGTCGAGTTGGGGTAGTGCCTTGTTTAAAAATAGAAAATACTTGTAGCTATCCATTTATATGAGAAAAGGTTGCTTTCTTCAGTGTTGATTGGACGATTGCGGGTTTGAAGAAGGAAGGGGAGACTTGCTCTCAGACCCAGCAGGGTTGAACACTCAGCATATAGGGACAGTTGATATAAGCAGTGCTTGTAGCACAGCCAACAATCCAGAATCTTGCTAAAGTTCTAAGTTCTGCATATTGATCACCCACACAGAGAGAAGCAACACGAAAATCATTCCGGTTGCAAAGTCAAGCACTCAAAAGTTGGGAAATGCCGGACACAAGGCTGCCACTGCAGCAGGTGACTTTAACAGTCCAGTCACGCAAATCGTCCCACCAGGTTTCAAAAATACCAACTCTATCAAATGTAGTTATCAATGAGAACCTTTAGTTCCTCCTGCTTCTTACCCAGTCTCCTAGCAATGGTGCATAAACAATTCAGTTTCTTCTCTTCACATTTCTTTACCACCTCTAGTCAATATCTTCCCAACACCCTGAGTCTGAACCCCATTTGACAGCTTAGAACCCTCCCTTTGTACTGTTAGAGGAATGTCCTCCAAGCTGCGTCACTAGTCTCCAAACCGTGAGATTATCCCCCACTTCGGAGTTGCAGCCTGTCCCATTGGTACAGCCCCTCTCTCACTGGAACATGTCACTATAGCCCTGAGGCTGCAGTACAACCCTGGAGCAGCTTAGCTCCACTCCCCGGCTTGTGTTGGAGGAACCCATTCCCTGAGAGTTTCTGTGAGCCAAGCCCTGCGGGGATGGGGGAGGGGAGGTTGGCTCATCACAGGCTCAATACACTCTGAAAGGGGCATAAGAGAGCAATGCTGATGAATGATTTTTGGCCATCACCCCTGTCATAAATATAAAGGGAAGGGTAAACCCCTTTAAAATCCCTCCTGGCCAGAGGAAAAATCCTCTCACCTGTAAAGGGTTAAGAAGCTAAAGGTAACCTCGCTGGCACCTGACCAAAATGACCAATGAGGAGACAAGATACTTTCAAAAGCTGGGAGGAGGGAGAGAAACAAAGAGTCTGTGTCTGTCGGTATGCTGCTTTTGCCGGGGATAGAACAGGAATGGAGTCTTAGAACTTTTAGTCAGTAATCTAGCTAGGTTTGTGTTAGATTATGATTTCTTTCAATGGATGAGAAAATAACTGTGCTGAATAGAATGACTATTCCTGTCTGTGTGTCTTTTTTGTAACTTAAGGTTTTGCCTAGAGGGATTCTCTATGTTTTGAATCTAATTACCCTGTAAGGTATCTACCATCCTGATTTTACAGAGGTAATTCCTTTACTTCTATTTACTTCTATTTCTATTAAAAGTCTTCTTGTAAGAAAACTGAATGATTTTTCATTGTTTTCAGATCCAAGAGTTTGGGTCTGTGGTCACCTATACAAATTGGTGAGGATTTTTACCAAACCTTTCCCAGGAAGTGGGGTGCTAGGGTTAGGAGGATTTGGGGGGGAAAGACGTGTCCAAACTACGTTTCCCAGTAAACCCAGTTAGAGTTTGGTGGTGGCAGTGGAGATCCAGGGACAAAGGATAAAATTAATTTGTACCTTGGGGAAGTTTTAACCTAAGCTGGTAAAAGTAAGCTTAGGAGGTTTTCATACAGGTCCCCACATCTGTACCCTAGAGTTCAGAGTGGGGGAGGAACCTTGACAACCCCACAACAGTGCTAACAGCATTCTGAGGTTGAGTGTCATGCATGCTGTGTACAGTACACCATAGCATTTCACTGAGAGCAAGGATGGGTTATCTATAGCCAGGGAGAAATTCACAGGGTCAGACGCTTCCCTCCTTTGGCAGTGTAGGGGGAGAAAGACAACGAATCTGTATCTGCAGTAGCACGGGATTGCTGGCTTTGCAGCATGCTCTGTAACGGGACTCTCCACTCACCGCTAGTCAGGCGCCTCGCCCTGGCCATTCCAGTGAATCATGTTCTGGTGAATTTACCTCCCACCTGCCAGCCATCCAAACTGCAGCTGCTGAGATGATCTTCCTCTCCTGGTGCTGTCTTCCCCACTTTCCCAAGTCTGGCTCTGGCTGCCCTTTTTCCATGTCCAGTTTGGACTTCTCCTTCTTACCTCCAAAGCTCCCTATGCAAACATCTCCCTGTGTAAAAATATCTCCACCTCAGTCATCTGCTCCTCCCCTCCCACTCCCACCTTACAGACCCTTCTTCCTGCAGCATCCTGCTGCTACTGGGAAGGACCCAGCAACCTCCGCTCAGGCTCCCCTTTCTATTCATTCCATCAGACTCATCCGATACCTCTCCTACACTCCTAGAGTGACCCCTTTAGCTTGAGTGAGAGGGGCTTGTGCTGATGGACTCTGGTTCAATCCACACCAATGCCTGTGGTGTCTGTATGTGGCCAGGGTTTTACTTACCTATCATTGTAGGTTGTTCAGCCCATTCCCAGCCATCTGTGGTACATCTTTTGCTTCTTGCCATCTCTGTGATGTCGGTCCTTCATCTGTACAAGGACACGGCATATCAAGGCAAATCCAGCAGCTCCCATCCGGTCTTCACCTCCATGATAGACAGCGCATCCCAGCCTGACCACAGAAAGACAGGGTGGTGTTCTTCAGGGGAATCTGCTGGAGCTCCAGTCTCCCCTGATCCACCTCACCCCCCCACACTAAGGGTTTTCAGAAGATACTGCTAATCTCAGCTAAACAAAGCAGCTAAAATGAGGTCAGTGTGGGTGGATTTACTGAATAGACTGGTTCTCAGAGAAGAGGAGTCCTTCTCTACTCTCATGAGATTCCCATAGGAAAAGTATCTGATGACAGGGTGGGGACAATACTAGCCATCAGCCCCTGGAAAGGCAGGAAATCAGGACTCTGGGAGTTAAGGCTTGTCTCTGTCCTGCTGGAGGGAACAGAGTTGGAGACCATAAAGGGCCCTGGTGTAATTGTATGAAGACAGTGACCTCTACCTGTGAAGGTGGCTGAAGCTTCTTGCAAGCAATAGAGTCCAGGATCCTTACGCCTCCTTTGGTGATGCTTTTCCTAGGAATAAAATCAACACAGTACAATGAGAACAACGTCTGAGTCCCAGGGCTGGGATCCAGGGATAAGGGCTGCTCGCAGCCAGGCTGCGTACCAGGAACTGGATCTTTGTCCCAAGAGCTGCAATCACCCAGATGAGTGAGTAGTTCCTACCTCTGTGAGGAGGGTGTGGTTTTCCATCTAAGCATCACTGAGAGCCAGCTCCTCTCAGTTTCACAGGATGAGGTCATTGCTCCCCAAGCTGGGCCAGCTGCTGGCTGCATTGATGTAGGAGGCATGGACAGATCCCAAAGCCTGGAAGACAGAGAAGGGAGGAAGCCCCTGCTCATTTACCGTTCAGGGAAGGGAGGGGAGAATGAAGGGCAGGAAGTGAAGCTGCCCTGTGGGGAGGGCACTAGAGTAGAACCAAGTCCTGTTCCCAGATCCACCCCATGTTTGTAGGTGTGACCTTAGAGAGGTCCATCACCTTCATTCCCTGTCTGTAAAATGGAGATAACAGTTTCTCCCACAAACATACAGGAGGTAAGGGGAGGACAGTCCCATTATCTGCATGGGGCTCAGGCACTGGGCATGGATTGTGCCAGAGTGAGGGAAGAAACCCAGATTTTACTCCCTACAAGCAGGAGAGGAGATGGGATCAGAAGACCGAGGAAGGGGGATGGGGTAGGAACCGCTGCCACAGATGGGGCTTATGGATTTGGTCAGTGCCAGACCCTTGGTGCCTCCTTTCAGTAAATGGTTTCCCTAGCGAGAAAGACTGGCCTCCCCTGTTATCGGCAGTCCGCATACTATTTGAAGACCTTCCTAGTGTCCTCGAATGCCCCCTTAGATTCATTGAACCAGATTGCTAGCCAGGAATTTCAGAGAGGCCATTGCTGTGTACGATGAAATCGGGGGAAATCTATAGTTAGCAAAAAAAAAAAAAAAAAGGGTGTCATTTGAAAATTTAGAGCTGATCTCTCCTTTCAGCTGAAGGTACACAGTCACAGGGGGATGAAGCGTGCCATCTTGGTTAGTTGTTCTATGATAGTCAGTTCCACCATGTGGCCATTTGATTCAAGGAGTTCTACAATGAAATCCCTGGCAATGGCTGCCCATGGCTGGGGCAGGGTCTCCAGAGGCATGAGGTGCCAAGAATTTTGGCGTGTGGTGCCTTGGTAAGAGCTCAGAAGTCACTAGTCAACATGTCTGAATTTCAGCCCACATCTGGCACCACCAAACGAAACAGGAGGTTAGGCAGGAGATTTTGAAGCACCCAAAGTGCCCTGTTGGGAGGTGTCCTGTTTCAGATGGAGTACCTTCAATGGGGGACATCCTGGCAGAACATACAGGCAGTCCTCAGCAAATGTTATTGGGTCCCACATGGAATGTTGTTTCTCATTCCCTGGGCAGCACGTCATCCTAGGAGGCTGATTTAATAAGCATGATTAGAGCTTGAGGTATGGCAACATTAAGTACGTTGCGGGGCTTGAGGAGGAAGGGCTGTTCCTGACTAGCTTTCTCCCTTCTTGGTTATATTCTCCATTAGGGGATAAGGTCATTCTTAGTTCCAGTTGGGCAGTTAAGTAATCTTGAAATTGAAGTAGGAAAAGAATATGGTCTAGCTGAATTGTCCTTGATTCAGTGCTTTGGCTTTGCACAGATACTGGAGGCTTTTGTGATCAGTACAACCTTGTACTGGGTATCGGGGCCCCTTAAGCTACTCACACCAATCTTCAAATAAGGATTTAATCAGAACCTACTAATTATCAAGGGACTCCTATAGTTTTTGTCTGTGGGGTGAGCCTCCAGGAGCGGTATGCACAGGGGTGCAGCAGGTGCTGGGAGCCATGCCCCAGAGAGCCTGGCCCCGATTGATATATTAGATGTGTCAACTTCTGTGATGAATGCTCCAGTTGGATTGGGGTGCGCCAGAACAGGTGCAGCGGTGAAGGCAATTTTGAGCTGTTTGAGGGCTTGTTGGGCCTTGGGTGACCAAACAAATTGGACAGTCTTGTGGAGGAGAGCTATCATGGGGGTTATTTCTTCTGAGAACCCTGGGCCGAAGCAGCAGTAAAATTGGTGAAGCCTAGGAAGCACTGCTCTTTTTGAGTACTTCAAGCTTCCTCCCAGTTGTGGATGGCTTTCACCTTATTTGCATCAATCTTAATGCCTTCTGGGGAGAGGATGTACCCCAAAAACTCCATGGAGAGTTGGCTAGAGGTACACTTTTCCAATTTTGTATAGAGACCATGCTGCCGCAACCTCTCTGGGGTCTGTTGTGGGGCACATGCTGCTCTGGGTTCTCCAAAAAGAGAAGTATGTCATCTAAATAGATGACAATGTATTGATCCAGAATGTCCCCAAATACATCACTGAAGAAGTGTTGCAAGGTCAATCCAAATGGCATTACCAGACAATTAAAGTGTCTATAAAATGTATTGAAATCTCTCTTCCATTTGTCCACCGCCCAAATGAGTGTTAGATTGTAAGTCCTTGGAAGTCTACTCTGATGAATGCCCATACAGGTTTCATGTGATCCAAAAATTCTGGGATTAAGCATGGGGATAATGGTTCCAAACTTTCACTTTGTTCAGGGGCTGGTATTCTACAGAGAGGCATAGAGTCCCTCCTTCCTTCTTTCCAAAGAGGGCCAAGGCCTCTGTGGGAAATGCTTAATAGTAAATAAACTCTTTGGATCCATTTTCATGATTTTACGCAGGGAGAGCCACTAGTTCTGGTTCGGACATTGCATAAATACAGCCAAAGCAACTTTCGGGCAAGGTTTAGGTCAATAGGGCAGTCATAGTCTTGGTGCAGAGGTAATGTGTCCTCCTTTCTTTCAAAGATGTCCACATAATCCTGGTATTTATCAGGAATGTCGGGTGTCAGAGTCAAGAATGGTGGAGTAGGTCCAGGGGCAGAGGCTGGTTAAGGAAACCCCTACATTTTCACTCACCTCAACTGAGCCATTTTGGCAGGGGCAACACAGGGCCAGGCTCAGGTAGCAAGGCCTTGAGTCACACCTGGTATCCCCATTTACGTACAGGCCACTTACTTCTGGAAAGCCTGCTTTTCTGCAAACAGTCGCACCACCTGATGTCACATGTTGCATCTGATAATTAGGTTTAATGGTGGGAGCTAAGGTCACAGCTAGATATAGGATTGCACCTAGGCTAAGAGTGGTGCTAGAATCAAGATCCAGGAAGACGCCGGAGATGATGATGTGATCAGAGTCTGTAGACAAACCAGAATCAGAACTGGAGCCAGAGTCCAAGTGCAGGCCAAGGGTCGAAGCCGGGTGATCAGAGTCCAAAGTTAAGCCAAGTCGATATCAAGCCAGAGTCCAGATACAGGCGGAAGGTTGAAGCCGGGTAGTCAGAGTCCGAGGGCTTGGGGAGGATCAGGAGGAGGAGGCAAGGCTGGAGCGAGTCAGTTGTGGGGCTGGAGCAAGGCTAGAATACGGCAAGGATAATGCTGAGCCAGAGTTGGTAGCCAACGTCGAGAGCCAAGGGTCATGCCAAAGTCAGCAGCAAGAGACCGGAGCCGAGGGTCAAGACAGTCAATAGCTGGGAACCGGAGGGTAGGGCAGGGCGGTGCATGCAGGCAGAAAACAGGAATAACATGGGGACTGTCTCAGCAGCAGGGCAGGGGTCTGCCTTGTTGTCCAGATGACTTGAGGGTACTCCCACGCACTGCCCACCCGGAGCCCTAGACACCTGGGTTCAAGTCCCACGCATCCTCATCTGGGGACTCTCTTCTGAGGAATAAAAGAAGGACAGCAGGATGACAAAGATGTCTCTGTCCTTGGGCTGGGATCCAGGCCTAGGTGTCACAGCCTCCTCACCATCCCTTGCTCCTGTTCATTTCATACTCAGAGACCCCCTAGCAGGAGGGAAGAATAAAGGGCAGAAAGTGAAGCTGCCCCTGGGGGGAAGGCACTAGCCTGGGACCCAGTCCAGTTCCCAGATCTACACCCAGGATTGTGAGACCAGGCACCACAGCCCTTCCTCTGTGTCTTTGTCCCCACCTGTCAGATGGGGAGGATCCTTCACTTCCCAGGGTGCTTGGGGGGAGTTTCATTCCTGGCTGGGAAGAGTTCAGATACAATGTGGGTGGATTGGGCCCCCGGTGCAGGGTGGATCGGACATTCACTAGCTCAAAGGTGACACGGGCCAGGGGAACCTCTGAGCAGTGAGCACAGGGGACGGGTTCCACATCAGGCCACCACTCCCAGACTGCAGTGGTTACTGATGATAAACCATGGTTCTACCGATGTTCTCATTTGTAGTTGTCCTGGGCTGGGCCAGCCCCATGGTGCTGAGAGCCTGATGCTTCATAAAGGCCTCTGGGCATGGGGCAGGAGGGTCAGGGAGGGCGTGTGGTGAGAGGGAGGTGGCGTTCTAGGTTTGGCTCCCTGAGGGCAGGTTCCTCCTGTGGCCCCTTGGCCTGGAGGAGGGACTGAGGGGCCCTGCCACAGCAGCCCCGGGTCAGGAATTGTTTCAGATGTGACACTAGGCCATTCCCCCTGCTCTAATGCAGAGCTTTCAGAGCTCCACTGGGGGACATGGGCCTAACATGCAGGCCCTTCTGCATCAGGCTGGGCAGGGAGAGCTTGGCATGGGAAAAGGGGTGATGGCAGAGAGGCCAAGGCCAAGAAAAAAAGGGTGGGGAGAACCTCATGCCCCAGACAAAGGGGATTTGGAAGCAGAGGGAAGGTCCCCCCCACCCAGAAGGGAGAGGGTTTCACTCAGTGATGTCACCTCTATCTCCACTCCCACTAGCCCCTCTCTCCCATGTATAGTGAGACAGAGCAGTACCTGCAGCAGGGAGTGTGAGCTGCTGGGCATGTGAGGTGGGGGCCCTTTCAGGGTGTCCCATGGGGCAAAGCGCATGCAGTGCCTTGGGCACCTGGCAGAAACACAGGATGTAAAATAGGTGGGCCATCACTTTGTCTGTAATATCCTCCTCCTGCAAGGGAACAACGATTAGTCAGAGACTCAGACACTGCCGGCAACGAATGGGAATAACGGCTCCTGGAGTCAGCTAAATTTCCACCCAGCCCCTAGCCACATCTGAGGCAGCTTGTCCTGTTGATGTGATGCCTGTTATGAAATAGCCTTGCTGGAGAGCTGGGTCTGAACTGCTTTGATCTGCTCAGGGGACAAGCTGGCGCCTAACAATGGCACCTGCCGTGACTCATTCGTCTCCTTCCTCCCAGGTCAGCAAATGGGGATGGGATGGCAGTGACCTTCTGTGGACTGGAGGTGAAAGGCCCTGGGTTCCTCCCAAAAGCTAGATTAATCCTTCTCTGGTTACCTCGTCCCCTATCAGCTGGCTGCCTTCCCCCATGATGGAGAAAGCTAGGACCAGCCCAGCCTGGCTGACATGTAGTCGGGAGTCGTGGATGGCCAGCACAGCCACTTGCAGGAAGGATCTTCTCTGCCCTTCTGAGAAGATCCCTCCGAAGACCTAAAACCAACAGCACGAGAGTCATAGGCAATTGCCCAGAACCAGGCTCCAAATCCATCTAGTGGCTCATGTGGAGAGTCGGAGTTCTGCTGCAGCCAAGCCAGCTAATTCCCCACGAGGACCTTTGGGGTCCCATGGCCCAGGGAACCCCCTTCAGTAAGAGGTTGCAGGCACTGAGGCCTCTCATTGCTCTTTCTGGAGCAGGATTCAATGCAGGTGCCATGACATGCTGGGAATGCGCCCATGTGCATGAGCCTGGCACGCTCTGGAACGTAGCTCACAAAGACCACACAGGACCCTCTACTGCGTCCAGCAGCGATATCTCCTGGGGCTCACATGCTAGAGGTATGGGCCTTTCAGAACTGCCTCTGTTCCCCACTCCCCACCCCAGTGACATTTCCATGAGCCTTACGTATGGTGAAGTAATTCAGCCCAGGGTAGGAGCTCAGTGTCTCTGATCCAAGTCCCAGGGCAGGCGCAGATACTGCTTTCTGACTCATGATGGTGCTAAGCAAACTCCACACCCTTCTTGTTCTTCCACAGGGTGCAGGGAATCCAACAAGGTTCTGGTCACGCAATAGCTGGGTGTATCCTTCCCAACTCACTGACCCAGTGGCTCCCATCTCGGATACTCAGGTGTCAGCCAGGGAGTCACTGAGCGAAGCCGGATCCCTCGAGATACAATCCGCCATCAACTCAAGGTCCCAGAGGTTTCCTGTTTTGCCACTTATCAATGGATCCATGTAACACACACAAACCATGGCCGTTAGCAAAGCTCCAACCCAGGATCCTCAGCCTCTTGCAGCTGAACACTGTCAGTTGGAAATAAGGAGTAGGCTCTTGCCCTGTATCCAGGACACAGCCACTGCAGGGAGACACAGCTCCGCATTTGAGCTGCTGCAATGCACCAGCTGAGAGTCCTTACCTCCCCCACCTTGGCCATATTCCTGTAACCAAGGCGCTTGGTGATCTCGAGCCCCTCCCGGCACCACAGCTCCTTGGCATCTCTGACGTTCAGCCCTTGGAGAGAAAGACACGCAGGTTTGTGAGGTTTGCCATTCTGGTTTCAGTGCCTGTCTCCTTCTGTTCCCATTGCTGGGTGCACACTGGCTGGGGCTTCGCAGCATCCATGCCCCCATGAAATCGCAGGGTCCCACCAGGTGGTTTAGTACCTGGAGGGGGATTTGTCCCATTCATCACAGAAATCAGGTGACCCTTACGGTCATTGTGTTCTGGGAGTGGGTGCCTGAAAATGACGGCATCTAATGCTGAGAACCCCCCACTCCCAATGTAATCAAGATCTGGCCCTAGGTAACCAACTAGTGACATCCTACAAGTTTTGTGTGCGTCCCCTGTAGTCCCTGCTCCTGACCCTGACTTCCCTATGGGCTCTTTCCCTCCATCTGTTTCAATAGCTCCATTCCTGTCCCCTCACCAGCTGGCAGCCCCATGGATGGACTGATTTTCCTGGTGGGGGGGGAGGGGGGAAGAGCTGGGCTCTGAGATAAAACAGCCAATTTCCCTGGCACTTTCACACTCATCTCCCTGATTCAGGGAGCAGGGAAGAGAAATAATTAGCATCTACACTGAGGTCCATCTCAGAGGAGGAGGCTTCTTTCTATAGGCTCCCATTGCCCAGCAAAATGAGTCCCAAATGAGGAACCTTGTTTCTATTGGGGTCCCTCTGCCCAGCTCCGGTTGGTCTACAAGGAGAGGCCTTAGTTCTATAGGAGTCCCAATGTCCATGTGCAGGTAGTCTCTGAGGATTCATTTCTATAAGGTGCCATTGCCCAGTTGGGTTTCTTACCCCTGTTCTGCAGCAGTAGCTGGTAGAGCCAGTAAATCCCACCCTTGGTTTGCCGGCTGATGTCATCTGGTGGGTCAGTGATATACAGACCCAGCTGTGCCACAAAGTAGCCCGCCTTGGGGAAGTCAGATGAGCTCTGATGGAAGGAGGAGGAGAGGGGAATCCATCCACGTTCTACCTTCAGCTCTCCATCTGCCCTGGGCCAGGAGTCTCTCTCCTCCCACTCCATCTGTAGGAGGGGCTGGGGGAGAGGAGCTACAGCTAGAGATCTCATTCTCTCTGCCCCCAGGGGAGCTTGGAATAAAGGGACCAGGGAAAGGGCCCTCTATGAGGATTCGCTCCTCAGCTGCTCTAGAATGACAAGGGCCCTGAGGCCAAGCATGAATCTGCCAGCCAGTGGGCTCTGGAGCACAGTCCCTTACAGACCCAGCGGGAAAAACTTAGCCAGGAGACGAGGGACGTGCCTCAAGCATGGTTGAATCTCAGTTCTGACTCTGGCTCCACACAGGAGCCATCAAAATCTCGAACCCCTGCAGCTGCAAATCCCACAGCCTGTCAGAGCCAGCCCTGCCTCTGCAGGATGCCGGGGTCAAAGGTCACTTACATCAACTCCAGGGAGGCAAGCAGTGAATTGCCGCAGGGCAGTGCTACTCCGTATGGCCCTGGCTCTCTCTTGCTTCTCTCTGGAGTGCATCCAGAAATTGACATGCTGTGGGAGAAGGAGGCAGGTGAGGGTCAGGAGGCAGGTGCACGTGCTCTACAAACGAGTCTCTTCCCCTCCCCATGGGGCTGAGACATTGTGCTCAGGGTGAAAGAGCTGACTGGCTGATCGCAGAACTTTAAAAGGGGCTTCTTGCAACCAGGATGCTGCCCAGTTCCTGCTGGGCACAGGCTGTCATTGTCTCTCTAGCTGGGGAAAATGTTAGGCCTGGGGCTGGTCCATCCTCTCTGTACCTGATCCATGAACAGCACATCAGGATCAAGGCACATGCCCTGGCCCCTCCCTAGATGCAAAGGCCTTGGTGGGATGGAGGGAGTGGCCGTGAGGACCATCCCTTTGGGAACTGCAGTGTCCATATCAGAAGAGCTGATTCCCTGAGGATCCTCCTGTACTCACGGTCTTCCTAGAAAGGAGCCAGTGACTTTTCTTAGAGGCCCATGTCCTGGATCTCACAGGACTTTCAGTCTCTCAGTCCCTCAGACCCTGCCATTGTCCTCACCTCCAAGAGGTGCTCCAGCTTGTCCATGGTGGGGGTTTCTGTCAGCAGGCTCCTCAGCATCACATCCATGCTTTCTGTATAGCCCTTGGGCAGAGCCTGGAAGAGGAGGGAGCACCCGTCCGTTATGGGATCTGGGGCTACGCTGGTCAGGGGATGATTAGAAGGGTTCTCTGGGGAGCCCTGGCAAGACCCCAAAGACACATGCTGGCCTCTCCCATTCAAATCACCCCAGGGACACTTAGCAAGAGTTCATGGCCGGATGCCAGCTGGCTCTTCAATCCTTGCCCTTAGCAGTTCTCTGCAGAGGGCCAGGGACCTAGCAGGGTATGGAACAGCCAAACTGCAATGGATGGGAGCGAGGCGCCCGGACACAGTCCAGGCAGCAAAGCACAGAATGAGGAAGGAGGGAGAGGATCTGCCAAGGGCGGGTAACACTATCCCCTCTGGAGGGAAGGGGCGCTCTCTGCCATTTTCTTAACCCCCGGGCCTGTTCCCAGCTCTGCTCACCCCTCCCCTATTTTCAGCAGCTCCACCAAACTAAGGGAGTAGGGACCACAGGACCGCTCCTACAACAGAGAAGTAGGATAGTGACCCACCCGGAAGGGAACAGTGTCCTTCCCTGGGCGCATGGTAAAAACACTGCACAGGACAGCTCGCAGGAGGCCTGATTCCAGCTCCAGGTCCAGTTTGCTGGCAGGAAAGAGGAGCCTCGATTCGACTTTGCAGCACCAGAGTGGTGCTGGCACCACCATGGACATGAAACATGAGGGAAATAGTCACCGGCCAGCAAAAACGGAAATGGAGGTGCCAACGAGACTAGTGACCAGGCTGAAGTCACAGAGCCAGACACTGGCAGGGCTGAAACAGGGCCCGTTCCCCTGATCTCACCCTGGACCCTGCTGCCCCTATTATATGTCCCCCGCCCCGATGATCTTCTCCCTAAGGCCACTGTAACGTTACTGGAGTTAAATGAATCACCCAGCCTGGAAAGAGTGAACGTTCCCACCTTCTTGCCCGGAGGATGTGAACAGCCACAACTGGAGGGGGAGTGGGAGGATCTGTGACTCCTGGGTTAGGGCAGCTGGACAGGAGGGTCCTGGTACCTGAGGTGGCAAACTGCAGCTATAGAGCTCGAGAGGATGGAGCTTAGCTCAGACTCCAGGGGAACGTCTTCAATCAGCTCTTGGGAGACCCAAAGAAGACAAAAGCAGAGGATGAGATCCTGGCCCCGCTGACCCACAGGCACTTCCCAGAGAGGAGGCTGCCAGTATAACCCTGCCCCCCTGCCCAGCCAATCCAGCTGGGCCCCCACATTCCTTCCACCTTTCAAACTTACTCCCTCCCTCTACAGCTGGGACCACCCAATTCTTTCCTCCCCTCAGCCGCCCCTCCGGCCCTATAATTCCCCACTGCCAGCTCTGTGTCTGTGACAGAATTTCCCCCTCCCCTGCTCCCCAATCCTCATCCCCAAGAATCCCTGTCCTCTGCTGCCCCCTCCAGCCCCACCATCTAACAGAACTGGCCCAGGGGAGGCCTCTCTTAGTCTCATGTCTAGCTCCCTCCCCATGGGGTCTCATTCACCGCAATGCTCTCCACAAGGGACGCTTTGGAGCAGTGCGGCTGCAGGGTGTCCTGCCCCTGCTTTTGTGCAGGGAAGCACAGAGTGGGGATAGCGTGCAGGAAGCGGAGCTGCTTGGCCCTGTCCTGCACAGATGAGGAGTGGCATTGGGGGAGAGAGAGAGCCTGTTAGGTAGGGACCTCCCCACTCCACCCAAACCGGCTCCAGGGCCCAGGGCCTCCTTTGGGTTGGACAGGAAAAGCCCAAAATCACAGTGTCCTCCTGCAAGGCAGGGCTTCTAACTGGGACAATGGCTGTCGGGAGAGGAGACCCTGGCCTGCGTGGGAGAAACACCCTCTCTTCGGGGTCACAGATAATGGGGGTCATGGCTTTCCTGGGACAGGGCCCCCCGGAAGGGCTGGCGGGGGCAGGATAGACTAGATTGTACCTCATCTCTGCCCTGGGGATGCTGCTGGATGACCCTGATGGCAGCTTCCTCTGGGGACACGTCCTTCTCTTCCTCCTCAACCTCCAGCCGGACACTGGGGCTCCCTGCACCAGGCAGAGGAGGACAGAGGGTGACTCCTGCTGCTGCCGAGGGGAAGGACGGGGTGCAGTGGAGAGAGAAAGCTTAATGTGCCCCCCTCCTCTGTAAGGAACCCCAGGGCAGAAAAGGCCTCACCCTGCCCCTCCCAGAGATGCCCTCAGCCCCATCAGCTTCAGGGCCCCATGGCAGTCAGGCCACCCCCGCAAAATCATCAGGGGTCCGGGAGGCTGGAGTGCCCCCAACTCCGCCAAGAATGCCCTGCACCGGGCATGGCTGTGCCACTCCCACTAGTGTCAGCAGGGCTCACGTGGCTGAGACCTGACGCCTTTCTGAACCAATGGGCACACGGTGTTACTAGCCCCCCCGCCCCAGTCATTCTCCCTTTCCCTTGGGTCTCCCCTCACCAGTACTGTGGGAGCCTCCAGCCTCAAGGCTCTCACACTCCTCGGAGGTGCTGCTGGCCCCTTGGGAGTAGGTGTAGCTGCTGGTGCTAGAGCAGGGGTTGCCCCATCTCCTGTCCTAGGCAGGGTGGGGACTCTTTAGTGGCCAGGCAGGGACATGGCTCCTGCTGGGCCCTGGCACTAGGCTCCTGGCTCCTCTGCTTCCTGGAGAGGAAGCCCCAGAGCTGCCTTGCCCGGCTCCCACCCTGTCCTGGCTCCCTCCTGCAGAGCTGCACCCTGGGCCACCTCCATTTTGGCCCCGAAGGTGTCTCAGGGCCTACTCTGGGAGCTGGTGTCTTCCTCCTCCAGAACGCCAGGCACGTCCACCACTTGGCCTGGCCACAAGCTGCTTCCCCACCAGCGGGGACAGAGGGGCTGCTCTCCTCTTGGGGAAGCCGGTAGCTGCTTCCCACTGGCTCTGGAGCCTTCTTCCCAGCATCTGCTTCAGCCTCTTCATCCTGGAACCGAGTGGGGAGCAGCCGTGAGTCTGGGGTCAAGGCAGCCTCTCACTAACGGGCCTGTCTGCTCCGCACCCACCTCTCCTCCACTGGGGCAACTCCCCCTCACTGCACGCCCCACCACGGGGCACAGGGACTGAAATCTACACACACTGGCAGCAGCTCACAGCACAGGCTGCTCCCAAAGCTCCCTCTCCCCACTGAGGCACTGTGACACAGGGGCAGTCTCATCCTTTCAGAGCAGTGGGGTTTTCAGACTGTTTGGACAAGCAGCTCCCTCCTCCTGCCCAGGCCACACGCCCTCCCTGGCTAGAGAAAGACCAGAACCCAGGAAGGACTCTGAGTTTGCCCTGGGAACTTGTCCCCAGCTAAACTTCACAAGGTTCCAATCATATGAGGCATGAGTCCCCCTCAGTTCCCACAGAGTTCAGTGGGAAAGTGGGTGTTCAGCAGCTGGCAGGGTCTGACCCTCCAGAGACTCCTACAAGGGAAGGGCTGGGAGCCCTGTTGCTGGGCTATTTCCACCATGCTGGAGATGGCTCTGGAGAACACCTGCAAGAAACACGCTGCCCAGGCCCAGAGCAAAGGGCTGCAGGGGGCTGTGTTAGCATATCTAGTCTCACTAGGAGGAGATCCCCCCTCCTGCTCCCACCATTTCTGCCTCTGCCCAAGCAGAACAGGGAAGCCTGTGAGGAAATACTACCTGCCACTCACTAGGTCTAGATGGCGCAGTGCTGGGTGGCAGATGCTCAGAGTTGGTCTGTTCCTGGCCCTCTTCCTCGCTCTCCCGCACCAAGGTGGGCTGAAAAGGGAGCTGCACAATGCCCTGCCAGCAGGGAGACCAACAGTGGCTGTGAAAACAAAATAATCTTTTATTGCCAAGGTTAAACTCAGGCTAGCGGCGGGGGGTCCAGAACTCTGACATACTGCGGGCAGGACGCCTCCCATCTCAAGGTCTCCTAGCACCTCACACACATTCCTGAAGCCTGACAAGCCAAGGGCTGTAGGGGAGGGACTCCAACCCCACTGATAGAAAACTGTGGCCTGGGCAGGGGAAGCCACTGCCTCAGGGTCACACTGGGAGTCAGTGACAGAGCCAGGGATGGAGCCCAGGAGCCCTGTGTCCAGGCCCCTACACTAACCACTAGAGGAACATTCTTTTCCAGAGCTGGCAATTGCAAGCAGGACCTGTTCCCAGTCTCCCTGGCTCTGAGAGGGAGTGTGACCGGCTGGAGAGACTGAGGCAGGGGATTGGGGGTCAGGACTCCTGGCTTTCAGTGGCCATTTTCCTATTGATCTATGGGACCTCGGGCAAGCCATTCCCCCTCTCTGTGTTTCAGTCCCCAGCAGTAAAATGAGGATCTAATACTTACTCACTATTGTAAAGTGCTGAGATTTACCCAGGAAAAGTCGTTCTGTAAGTACTATGCAGCACTGGACCCTCATCGGTCAGATCCAAATTCAGCCCTTCTTGGGGTGGGAATTGAGCGAGGAGGCTTTTCCGTCCCTCGCCAGGTGGATTAACAATAGAGGGTTTTTAAAATATGAACCGGGTTTTTCAAATTAAACTCACCACGCGTTTTTTCGTTAAAAATAAGCCTGCTTCAAATTCAATTTGAATTTGACAATCTGTGTTAAGGCCTAAATTTGTTATCATCTCTTAAAATAATTTCAAGAGAATAGAAAGAAATCCATCTTAAGTAGTACATGTTTACTGCCAAGTTTTAAGGAGAGTCAAACGACTGAAGCACCCGGAACCAGAGTTCGTGGAAGTGCTAGAACAGCTTTAGACAGCAGTAGCCCTTCCTGTGAAAGTGCAGAAGGAGTAGTTTCTTCCTTTCAGTTTATTCATCTAGTTCAGTTCAATGACTAGTTAATTGAATTTGAAAAGAACACTGGGAGTTGACAAAGAAGGCAAACTTGTTTGCTTCCTTCAATCTAGGAAGTGTGGGCATGAGATCTACCCATTGAAAAATCTGGAAGAACATGGTGACCAGAATGTATCAATTCAGTTCACTAACTACAGCTAATATTTCCTTTCTTTAAGAAATCTGGTCGTTTTAAATGCAAAACATTTTTGATGAATGTTTTTTTCTTATGCTTCTCTTTCTGGGTCGGCCACAGCATTGCTGTGTAAACACCTCTTGCTCTTTACCTCAATTTCACCACCTCTGTTTGGGATAGAGACACTTCTCTAACTCCTAGCAGTAGTGCGATTTGAGTAGGTCATGAGAGTTAGACACCTACAGGGGGTTCTTGATTTTGAAACAACCATTCATTTTAATCACCTTGATTGTAGGAGAACTACTGCATTCACGAGAATCAGAAACTGCTCATATTCCATTAAAGAACGGAAGGCAGCAAAATTCATCATATCACCAATTTGTTATGAATTATTTACTCATTCTTGAAAGAGAGTTGGATGCTTTTTTTGTTATGTAGGCCCAGTTCCCACTGCTGAACCAGTACCAATTACACTGGATAATGCCACAAAACCTATATTTTATTGTCAAATCATGTAAGCCATTCCTCTTCTCCTCTTCTTGTTTTATAAGTTTCAGATCAACAAAATCCTCCCCTTGACAGTCACTGCCCGTGTGGCGCTGCAGGCAGAGTAGCCTGAGCAGGCTACATTGTGACATCAGGGGTAACTCAGCCACGCATCACTCATTTCACTCCAATAACCCTGAGCATAAACCCTAAACCTGCTACCTGTCTTGGTCATCTCTCCCATTGAAACCTGCGGAATCATTTGCTGACTCCTTTTAACCAATGGGGTTGAATTATGAAAATCACCTGTACAGAATTAGCATTGACTGGCTCAGTTAAATCTGAAGTCACAGTGCACCTCTACCGGCAGCACCAATTAAATGGGCACAGTGCAGAAACCAAGCTTTGCTGGTGGTTTCTTTTTCTAGTTGTCACCAGAATCAACAAGGTTCTTCCCACTGATGCCTGCCTAGAAATTCCCTGAAATTTTGGAATCAATTGGACATAGTCTTCAAAAATTATCGCATTACAGACAGACAAAGAAATGCCACTGAATTGAGCATTAGGCCTCACTGCACTCAGCCAACAATGACTTTAACTTCCTTTTAACTCAGTAATAACCCCCAGCTCACCCAATCAGCATGGAGACTCTCAGGGACTGGAGGCTGAGCATTCTCAACAGGTGGCCAAAAGACAGCACTAGTCACGACAGGAGATCACTCTGGAGGAGATCTCCGTTGTTAGAGAGCTTATTCCTTCACTCTCCCACTTCCCTGGTCCTTTTCACATGAACAGAGAGCAACAATACCCGAAGTCCGAAGGTGCAAACAATTCGATGTTTATTGGGGTGAACTTCCAGCAAGCTTACATACAAGTTCCTTTTCCTTATTTCCGAATCCCAACTTACTTCCTGTTTGCCCCTAATTTATATAGTAATATTCTTAGCTATACCTTAACCAATCATTCTACTAAAATTTAACTAACCAATCCTAACATATTGTAACATGATTATGTAACCAATTATATCCCACCACCTTAATTAGTTTACACCCAGCAAAATTAATTATACAGCAGACAGGAACAATCACAGAACCAGACAGAGATTATACAGACAAACAATAGCAAAGTGGGAACTATAATGGCAAGACAATACAGAAGTGAGGATTTCACATCCCAGTATTGATAAGTGAGTTCTTGCCAGACAGGATGCTATCAAACTAAGTTTTCTTTTACATTTTCCAGGCACTTCCCTTTCTCTGGAGCTGATAGGCACTATCAGGACAGGATTGTATTCCTAACAGCCCAATAGCACCTTCTTTCCATGTGACTACTTTGGAATGTGAGGATGTGACCGGTCGCTTCCCAGCTTATGGCTGCCTCTGTCGCTTAGCCAAAGGCCTTAGCCTAAGAACAGGGCCCCAGACTGTCACAGTAAGAGAAGGACCTTACATTGGCAGACAGTGATTTTGATTCTTTCTTTTATACCTCTAACTAGCCAAGTGATAAGAATACACCTAAATTCTTAAAGTACAGGCCTTTACAGACAGGCCTGAATATCTATATCCTAACATCTGTCAGCGCACTATTCCAGCCCCACGTCTTTGTGAGGGCCTCCTACAATGACAGCTGGAGAACAGCCCCACCTGCCTCAGGAAGAAGACCAGCAGAGAGAAATGGAACAAGAGAAGAGAAAAGAAAAGACAAGACAAGAGGAAGGGAGGAAAAGAAAAACAAAAATGGACAAATTCCAAACTCCTCAGTGAGTCAAAGATTCCAAGCTCAGAAAAATCAACTCTGACCATCTAGTCTATATAGAACTTCCCTTAAAGTAATTCCTGTTTGAATTAGAGCTCATATTTTAGAAAAAGAGCGAATCTTGATTTTTAAAAATGCTAGTTGTGGAGGATCCATCACAACCCTGGGTGAATTACTTCAATTCCTGACTGTTAAAAATGTTCGCCTTATTTCCAGTCTGAATTTGTCTAGCTTCAACTCGCAGCCATTGGATCTTGTTATACCTTTGTCTCCTCAAGTGAAGAGCCCATTAGCAAATAGTTGTTCTCTTATGCTCATCTTTTAACCTTCACTTTGTTAAGCTAAATAGATTGAGCTCCTTGAACCTATCTTTATAAGGCATGTTTTCTAATCCTTTAATCGTTCTTGTGGCTCTTCTCTGAACTCTCTCAAATTTATCAACATCGGTCTCAAATTGTGGACACCAGAACTGGACACAATATTCCAGTAGTGGTCACACCAGTGCCCAGTACAGAGATACAGAACCTTTCTACTTCTACCGGAGATTCCGCTATGGATGGGTCCCAGGGTCGCATTTGCCCTTTTGGCCAAAGTTTCTCAGTGGGAGCTCATGGTCAGTTGATTATCCACCATGAGCCCAAGTCTTTTTCAGGGTTACTATTTCCCATGATAGAGTCCCCCCGGGACAGAGTCCCCCTCTTGTACATATAGCCTATATTTTTTGTTCCTAAAGGGAAACTTTACATTTGGACATACTAAAATGTACGTTATTTGCTTGTGCTCCGGTAACTAAGCAATCGAGATGGCTCCATATGAGTGACATGTCCTCTTCATTATTTACCACTCCCCCGATCTTTCTGTCATTGGCAGATTTTACAGTGATGATTTTATATTTGCTTCCAAGTCACTGATCAAAATTTTAGGTAGCGTACATCCAAGAACCAAACCCTGCAGGACCCTACTAGAAAGACACCCGCTCGATAATGATTCCTTATTTAAAATTACATTTTGAGACCTATTAGGTAGCCCATTACTAAGGGGCGGAGTCCGAGTTGGGACATTTTTCTGACAACTTTACTTGTGTTTTCCAAGCCTAGAGCTCGGCTGGTAACGAATGGATCAGGCTGAACAGTTTCCAACCTTCACTGAGAATCTTACCTTCTACACAGGGGATGTCTGCTTTCTGCAATATCAACACAGAAAGGAGAACATGGCCAAAGAAGCTCCTCCTTCACACTTAGGTGCGTGACCACAAATCCTCTCTTGGTCCTCAAGGAGAGACCGCAAGGAGGAGTCTTGCTGCAGCAGGCTACAGGGGTCTCTGAAGTTTCCCCTGCCCTGAACCCCTGTACTGCATGTCTGATATTAAGGGAGCTCTGTGAGGTCACAGCCTTCTCACCGCCTTTGCCCAATAGCCCGAGTTCCTGCCAAAGGCCCTTGTGAAGTCACTGCCACGCCCACCTCTCCCTTGCAGGGCTGATGTCTGCCCCTGGACAGCCTGGTAGGATGTTTGAGCTGCTCCCCAGATCACCCCACTTGCTCACTATTGATTTTGGGGAGCAAGCAGTCTTCCCAGTAAAACAGCAGAGTCTGTTCCTCACCCCACACTGAGTTTTTCATAGATTGTGAGGCCATTAGGTGTCCTAATGAGGCCTCTATTTCACACGCCATGAAATTCCACTCTTACCCCCCTATCAAAACCAATACTGTGTTTTACTAAAACACACATTCCAGAAAGACATCGATTTGTCATGTGAGGCCGTCAAGAAAAACAGAGTCCACCGCTTCCCTTGATAATTTGTTCCACTGGTTAATCTCCCTCACTCCTAGATTAGGACTGGGCATTTGCTGTATTCAAATGTGTTGTTTGAATGGGCTGACTTATCTTCATCATTATTTACCGCGACACCAATCTTTGTGCCACCTGCAGATGTTACCAGCTGTGATGTGATATTGACTTCCAGATGGTTGGTGTAAATGCTGAAGACAGTTAGTGGCTGAGAGCCTGTTCAACCCCCAGGCACCACACACCCACTCCCTCCTGTAGTACAGGAAAAGGGCATCCAGCCCTACTCTCAGATGGTTTCAAAAACACGCTTGGCAGCAGTTTCAACCATGGGGTTATGAACCACGCATGGGGGTCCCCTGTTAACAAACACACTTCACATCTAGAGTGTCAACAGGCTGCAGTTCTATGCATCTGAGTTTCCCACCTTCTAAACTGGTATGATAAACCCACCTTGATTATCTCCATTTAAAATTTGGGAGACTCTATGGCACAGGGAAGTGAAGTGACTTGCTTGTGGTCACACAGTGATTGAATGGAAAAGCCTGGACGAGAACAATGTATTTGTTCTGGTTCACAGACTGGGCCCTGATCTCTTGTATTCCTTGCCTCTTTGTTCTAAACTCAAATCCCAGACTGAGTCCCCCTGGTGGACACTCATTAGACTGCCTCAATCAGACCCAACCTCTGGATCCAACTTAGAATCAAGCCATGTGGGTCAGGCAATGTCCAGCCACTGCTTCAAGCTGTGGGGCTCCTAAGGCCATGTCCCAGATACACACTTCTTCTCTGGCTCCCTTCCTGGTGATGTGGGACTTTGCAGTTCAGATGTTCTCGGCTCCAAGGAAAAGGTTTCACAGCCTGTTTTTTAAAGTGATGTGCTCTCTAAGATGAGAAAGCCAATCCTATGCCAGGAGCCCAGGACACAGACCAAAACCCAATGGCTCTCAGAAGTGTTGAGAATTCAGAGAGGGGACTGAGGTCAGGTGTTTATTTTTTGCACAGATGTGTGACTCTCTTGTGCTGTCTAAGAGTAAAGTGTGTGTGTGTTTAAGAAGTTACTTTGCAGAGCCTGGGATTCCTCCCTTTAACTGCTCTGTGGTCCCCAAGGGGCTAAACCGGAAAGGGAAATGAGCAGAGGTGAAGGGGGAATCTGGAAAAATGTGGAAAGTGGATGGAGAGGTGTGGGACATCTCAGCACTGGTTCAGGGCCCATCTCCTAGACAGACAGTCCCAGTTGTCCCCCTCCCATCTCCTCATCTGATCTGTCTCTCCCTCCAATCCTGGCCTCCTGTGTCAATCTCACTCCCTAGGCTCCCCATCCAATCACAATACTCATGAACCTCCAGCCCCAGCTCCTGCTTTCAATCTCTTTGCCAAGCCAGTCCCAGTTCTCCTGAACCCCAGCTCTTCATCAGATCCATCTCCCATTCCCCCTCACTTCCTTCCACGCACCCCACTGGTTCTCACTCCCCGTCTCCTCTCTGGCTGCAAGTCTCCTTGCTCACTCAGACATATTCTCTGCCCTCCCCTCACCTCCAAATGCCAGTTTCTTCACCTCCTGCCAGCTTCCAGCATCGCTTAGGCTCTTTCTCCCAATCTACTCACCCCTGTCCCCTAGTCTCTGCATTTGAATCTAGCGCTCCCTCCTCTGGGCCCAGCAGGGAGGGGGGCATTGAGAGCACAGGAGAGACAGGCTCTCTGCTCTCAGTTCAGGTACCTGGACTGAGCACAGACCGCAGCAGCTGAGAGCTGCAATTACAGGGAAAGTCCTGCTCAGCCCCAGGCTGGAGCATGCCAGTGCAGACACAATTGTCAGGGTGAACGGAGCTGCTAACCTCAAAGAAGTCTCTATTTTGACTTCTTGGAGGTTAGCAGCTCCATTCTCCCTGACTTTTCAAAGACTTCTTGTTTGGTCAATTTAGGTAGATTTTCAGAGACAGCAAAAGGTGCATCCCTGGTACAAAGGCCACCTCCTTGGGAAATTTCAAGTCCCTGTTCCAAAACCTGGGGGCGCTAGAGCTTTTAAAAGACAACGGCACCTGAAATGTTTCGCTCTGGCTAAGCACTGTTTTCATAAACTCATAGACTTTAAGGCCAGAAAAGACCATCGTGATCTTCCAGTCACCCTCCTGTAACAGACCCATAAGATGTGTCCTAGCCTCGTTCTCAACAACAACTCAATTATTTTGACTGAATGTTTCAGGAAATATTCAGCATCAGGGCAGACACCCAGCATGGGAAATTTCAGCCCAGCCAGTTACAGTTTGACAATGTTATAAACAACTGAAAACAAAGGCTTATTGTGGGAAGCACTGGGCAACCTTAATAACAGGCAGTGTTGGCAGCGCCCCCTATAATGTGAGGCCCTCACAGCTGGCTGGAGCGATGGGATGTCAGTCAGGGCCAGCAAAGGTCAGGATGTCAGAAATCGTCCTGATTTGAATTCACACGCCAGAAATCATCTTTGCAGTGTCCCGCAGCCCCTCCCCTACTTCAAAAACAACTTTTGACAGCTAGCTCGGGGGTCTGACCCCACCAGGCGCTTTCTTTGATCCAGTCATGAAGGAGCATCTACGTACAATAACTGATCATGAAACACAGGTTCGTTACTTAGGAAAAAATACGCAGGATGAACTGATTCAAATCCTAGCAAATGCCGTTAAACAGAAAATTACAGAAGCTGCCCATTCTGCAAAATACTTTTCAATAATACTGGACTGTACTCCAGATGTGAGTCATGTTGAACAAATGACGATGATCATTTGTTTTGTGGATATGGAAAAGTCTGCAGATGAAGATAATATTGAAATGCTCATAAAGGAACATTTCTTGGGGTTCGTATCACTGAAGGAAATGACTGGAGCATTTATGACAAACTATTCTACAAGAGCTTGAAACAATGTCATTATCTGTTGAAAATTTACGTGGTCAAGGCTATGATAATGGGATTAATATGAAGGATAAAGACAATGGTGTGCAAAGGAGAATGAAGGAAATCAATCCTAGGGCATTTTTCGTTCCTTGCAGCGCGCATTCTCTGAATTTGTTTGTCAATGATGCTGCTAGATGCTGTTTGGAGGCAAGCAGTTTCTTTGACCTGGTGCAACGTGTTTATGTGTTTTTCTCAGGCTCAACATGCCGTTGGGAGATTCTGACTCGCCATGTGAATTCTCTAACTGTGAAACCACTTAGTCAGACAAGATGGGAGAGTTGCATTGATGCTTTGAAGCCTCTTCACTATGAACTTGGAAACATTTATGTTGCCCTAATTGAAGTTTCTGATGATACTACCTTTACTGGGTCATCTGGCAATATGGCACGTTCAGATGCAGAAGCTCTTGCAAATGGCCTTTCCAAAGTCAAATTTGTGACTTCACTCATTTTGTGGTATAATATCCTTTTTGCTCACTCGTAAGCAGCTTCAGGAAAAGAACTTGAACATACATTCTGCTCTTCAAAAACTGCAGCAAACTCAAAATATTCTGGAGGAATTCAGAAGTGATGAAGGGCTCGAAAGAACACTGGTAGATTCTCTCAAGCTTGCTGAAGAAATAGACTTTCCGACAGACTTTGAACCAGAGCCAGTTCACATTCGGCAAAAGAAAGAGCAGTTTTCATATGAATGACAAGACACACCTATTCAGAACCCAAAACAAAGGTTCAAAGTGCATTTCTCTTCGCAGTCCTTGATACTGCTGTTCACTCGGTTGGTGAAAGATGTCAACAGATGCAGCAGCTAGAGTCAATATTTGGCTTTCTAGATGATATCCACAGCTTGCAAAAGAAAACAGCAAAACAAATAAGAGAATTTGGTATAAAACTGAAGTCGGCATTGACTCCTGAAAATTCTAAAGACATTGATGCTACAGATTTGTGTAGTGAGCCTGAGACTTTTTCAAGACGACTTAAGAAACATTCCACTCCTGAAGAAGTACTGAAGTTTGTTTGTGAAAACAAACTCTCAGCCAGTTTTCCAAACATTTTTATAGCTCTATGCACTCTTTCAACTTTGCCAGTTTCCGTAGCTAGTGGGAAACGTAGCTTGTGAAAGTTAAAATTGATAAAAACATATCTGCGTTCCACATGGTGCAAGAGAGACTTGTTGGACTTGCCACAATGTCAAGAGAGCATGAACTAGCTGGAAAACTCGATCTAAGAGAACGAGTGACTGAATTTTCAAAACTTAAAGCAAAACAAGTCATGTTTTAAGAGCACAGAGTGTTTTTTATTCAGAGTGTTTTGTAAATACAAGTTGAAGTTCATTGAAGAGTTTTCTTATTTCTTTCTATATTGGATGTGGTGGTAATGGCAGTTAAAGCAGGACAGTGTAATGAATGATTTTGGATTTGTAATAATAAAAATTTTAATTAACATTTTAAATGCATTTTTATATGAAATCAACTGAAATATCACCTCACTGTCGTGTTCAGATCTATTCTGAAAAGTCGTGTCTCTATTTTATTTGATCTCAGAAACATTGGTTGGACAGACGGATGGATGGACAAACCGAATAATTAAGCCTCTGTTTTAAAAAAAACGCTTAAAAAACATTAAAAGGAAAAGAGGGGCAAAATGTTTCCCAGTTTACCAAAAACCTCAGCCTCAACCTTCCCTTGCGGTTTGGGCCTGGAGCACTGTCATAAATATAAAGGGAAGGGTAAACCCCTTTAAAATCCCTCCTGGCCAGAGGAAAAATCCTCTGACCTGTAAAGGGTTAAGAAGCTAAAGGTAACCTCGCTGGCCCCTGACCAAAATGACCAACAAGGAGACAAGATACTTTCAAAAGCTGGGAGGAGGGAGAAAAACAAAGGGTCTGTGTCTGTCTGTGTGATGCTTCTGCCGGAGACAAAACAGGAATGGAGTCTTAGAATTTAGTAAGTAATCTAGCTAGGTATGTGTTAGATTATGATTTCTTTAAGTGGCTGAGAAAATAGCTGTGCTGAATAGAATGACTATTCCTGCTGTGTGTCTTTTTTGTAACTTAAGGTTTTGCCTAGAGGGATTCTCTGTGTTTGAATCTAATTACCCTGTAAGGTATCTACCATCCTGATTTTACAGAGGTGATTCCTTTACTTCTATTAAAAGTCTTCTTGTAAGAAAACTGAATGCTTTTTTCATTGTTCTCAGATCCAAGGGTTTGGGTCTGTGGTCACCTACGCAAATTGGTGAGGATTTTTACTAAACCTTCCCCAGGAAGTGGGGTGCAAGGGTTGGGAGGATTTTGTGGGGAAAGACGTGTCCAAACTACGTTTTTTCAGGAAGCCAGATAAAGTTTGGTGGTGGCAGTGGAAGTTCAAGGGTAAAATAGTTTGTATCTTGGGGAAGTTTTAACCTAAGCTGGTAAAAGTAAGCTTAGGAGGTTTTCATGCAGGTCCCCACATCTGTACCGTAGAGTTCAGAGTGGGGAAGGAACCTTGACATAGTGGCAGAGTGGTGGAATTAACTTGAAATCATTTTGAGATCAATTTGAGATTTTTTTGAACCAGAGAAACAGACTTTAAAAGGAAATTTTTAAAATCCTTTGTGCTGCTAGAAAGCAGGTCTCCAACTGGCAATAGTTGGAAGTGTTTTTTTTTTTTTTGTTTTTTTTTTACTTTGGGGCCAGAGCAGAGACAAAAGGAAATTGTCTTTGGGAGCTGCAGTTTCTCTTCTTAAAGGAAGAGTAGTTAACCTCCTGCAGGGAAATTCACAAGTTTTCACAGACCTAAGAGCAACTAGAGGGGATTTCTACCTATTTGCCTGAAGACAAAAGTGTTAGTTTTGGGGTTTTGGGTTTTTTTTTTTTTTTTTATTTTTCTGTAGGCTGACAATCACTATCAGAGAATAGGTATCCAATTCCAGCACAGAAAAATTTTACAAGCCAAGTTTTAAGTTTGTTTTATTTCTAAACGTCGGGTGTAAAGTTAGTTAAAAAGAGAGAGGTTAGGATGACAGACTCCATGGCTCAACAAAAGCTGGAATTAGCCAGATTTCAGGCTGATGAAAAACAAAAGGAACATGAAAGACAGATAGAACTCATGCGGATCGAGAAGGATGTACAGCAGGCTGCCCACAGGAGGGAAATGGAGGAAAGGAAGCATGTGGAGGAGGAGAAGAAAAAAGAGAGGAATCATGAACTGGAGATGGAGAAGGTAAAGGCTCAGCAGAATATAGAAACAAACCCTAGCAATCCTTCTCCAGGTACCACTTCCCATCCGAGAAAGATCCCCACCTACAAGGCAGGCGATGATACTGAGGCCTTCTTAGAAAACTTCAAAAGGGCCTGCCTTAGGTACAGCATCTCTACTGACCAATACATGGTAGAGCTGAGGCTGCAGCTCAGTGGACCCTTAGCTGAGGTGGCGGGTGAAATGCCTAAAGAACACATGAACAAGTATGAACTGTTTAAATCCAAGGCGAGAGTCAGAATGGGGATAACACCCAAGCATTCTCGTCGGAGGTTCAGAGCCCTAAGGTGGAAACCAGACATGTCATTTACCCAACATGCCTACCACACTGTGAAACATTGGGATGCCTGGATATCAGGAGCAAGTGTTGAATCTCCAGTAAATTTGCCCTTCCGAATGCAAATGGAACAATTCCTAGAGGGTGTTCCTGAGGAAATAGAAAGATACACCCTAGATGGGAAGCCCAAAACTATAATCGAGACAGGAGAGATTGGAGCCAGATGGGTAGAGGTGGCAGAGAAGAAGAAAACTGGTCGCAGTTGGAGCAGAGACCAGAAGGGACAACCCCAGACCAGACCCTATTACTGGGGGCCGCCCAAGGCCCCACCTACCTCCCAAAGAACCCTCCAGACACCTTATCGTCCCACCACCCCGTTCTCCAGCAACCCGCCTCGCCCCAGTGACCCGTCAGCTGGACGATGTTTTAAATGTAACGAGCTGGAGCATGTAAAGGCCAACTGCCCCAAGAACCCCAACAGATTACAGTTCATTGCACCGGAATCACACCAGAGATCCGCAGGCCCAGATACCCTTGGAGCGGAGGGAAACTGTGAGTGTGGGCGGGAAGAAGGTCACCGCATGGAGGGACACTGGAGCACAAGTGTCAGCCATCCATGCTTCCTTAGTGGACCCCAATTTAATCAACCCAGAGATCCAAGTGACAATTCAACCCTTCAAGTCCAACTCGTTCAATTTGCCTACAGCCAAGATGCCTGTCCAGTACCAGGGCTGGTCAGGAACGTGGACTTTTGCAGTCTATGATGATTATCCCATCCCCATGCTGTTGGGGGAAGACTTGGCCAATCATATGAAGCGGGCCAAGAAGGTGGGAATGGTCACCCACAGCCAGGCTAAACAAGCTGTGATGCCTAGCTCTGTTCCGGAAACTTCTATCAGGACTCAGTCAGAGGTGATGGACCCGGACCCCAGGCCAATGTCTGCAACAGCAGTAGTGGATCCAGTCCCACAGACCCAGATGGAACCAGTCCCAGAACCAGAACCAGCGGAACAACCAGCACCAGAGCCATTGCCAGCACTGAATCCAGTACTTGCAACCTCAACACCAGCGGGCCCCACCGAACATGAACCGGCAGCAGCCCATAACCCTTCACAAGAGGCTCGGCCAGAGCATGAACCCCAACATAGTGTCCCAGCGGAGAGCGGTTCACAGTCAACGGAAAATGACCCATCCCCTACATCGCTTCCAGAGGGACCAAGCATAGGTCCACAATCCAAGGAGGAACTGGTGTCTCCAGCATCAAGGGAACAGTTCTAGATGGAACAGGAAGCAGATGAAAGCCTCCAGAGAGCTTGGACGGCAGCATGGAGCAACCCACCGCCTCTCAGCTCTTCTAATTGATCCAGGTTTGTTGTAGAAAAAGGGCTTTTATACAAGGAAACTCTTTCTGGTGGACACCAGGAAGACTGGCATCCTCAGAGACAGTTGGTAGTTCCAACTAAATACCGGGCCAAGTTCTTGAGCTTAGCCCACGATCACCCTCGTGGCCATGCTGGGGTGAACAGGACCAAAGACCATTTCGGGGGGTCATTCCACTGGGAGGGAATGGGCAAGAATGTTTCTACCTATGTCCAGTCTTGTGAAGTATGCCAAAGAGTGGGAAAACCCCAAGACCAGGTCAAAGCCCCTCTCCAGCCACTCCCCATCATTGAAGTTCCATTGCAATGAGTAGCTGTGGATATTCTGGGTCCTTTTCCGAAAAAGACACCCAGAGGAAAGCAGTACATACTGACTTTCATGGATTTTGCCACCCGATGGCCGGAAGCAGTAGCTCTAAGCAACACCAAGGCTAAAAGTGTGTGCCAAGCACTAGCAGACACTTTTGCCAGGGTAGGTTGGCCCTCCGATGTCCTCACAGATGCAGGGACTAATTTCCTGGCAGGAACTATGGAAAACCTCTGGGAAACTCATGGGGTAAATCACTCGGTTGCCACTCCTTACCACCAACAAACAAATGGCATGGTGGGGAAGTTTAATGGAACTTTGGGGGCCACGATACGTAAATTTGTAAATGAGCACTCCAATGATTGGGACCTAGTGTTGCAGCAGTTGCTCTTTGCCTACAGAGCTGTACCACATCCCAGTTTAGGGTTTTCCCCATTTGAACTTGTATTTGGCCGTGAGGTTAAGGGGCCATTACAGTTGGTGAAGCAGCAGTGGGAGGGATTTACACCTTCTCCAGGAACTAACATTCTGGACTTTGTAACCAACCTACAAACACGCTCTTTAGCCCTTCCTAAAGAAAACTTACAGGATGCTCAAAAAGAGCAAAAAGCCTGGTATGATAAACATGCCAGAGAGCGTTCCTTCAAAGTAGGGGGCCAGGTCATGGTCTTAAAAGCGCTCCAGGCCCATAAAATGGAAGCATCGTGGGAAGGGCCATTCACGTCCAGGAGCACTGGGGAGCTGTTAATTATCTCATAGCATTAGCCACCTCCAACCGAAAGCCTAAGGTGTACCATATTAATTCTCTAAAGCCCTTTTATTCCAGAGAATTGCAGGTTTGTCAGTTTACAGCCCAGGGAGGGGACAACGCTGAGTGGCCTGAAGGTGTCTACTACGAAGGGAAAAGTGCTGGTGGTGTGGAAGAGGTGGACCTCCCATGACCCTTGGGCGTATGCAGCGACAGCAGATCAAGGAGCTGTGCACTAGCTATGCGCCGACATTCTCAGCCACCCCAGGACTGACTGAACGGGCATACCACTCCAGTGCACAAGTAATGCTCACCCAATTAAAGTCCAATCTTACCGGGTGTCTCCTAAAGCTAAAACTGCTATAGAACGGGAGATCCAGGATATGTTACAGTTGGGTGTAATCCGCCCCTCTGGCCGGGCATGAGCATCTCCAGTGGTTCTAGTTCCCAAACCAGATGGGGAGATACGTTTTTGCGTGGACTACCGTAAGCTAAATGCTGTAACTCGCCCAGACAACTATCCAATGCCACGCACAGATGAACTATTATAGAAACTGGGATGGGCCCAGTTCATCTCTACCTTGGACTTAACCAAGGGGTACTGGCAGGTACCGCTAGATGAATCGGCCAAGGAAACGTTAGCCTTCACCACACGTCAGGTTGTATGAATTTAATGTACTCCCTTTCGGGCTTCGAAATGCACCCGCCACCTTCCAAAGATTTGTAGATGGTCTCCTCGCGGAATTAGGAGAACATGCAGCCGCCTACCTTGACGATGTGGCCATATTTTCGGATTCCTGGGCAGAACACCTGGAACATCTACAAAAAGTCCTTGAGCGCAAAAGGGAGGCAGGGCTAGCTGTTAAGGCTAAGAAGTGTCAAATAGGCCTAAACAGAGTGACTTACCTTGGACACCAAGTGGGTGAAGGAACTATCAGCCCCCCTACAGGCCAAAGTGGATGCTATCCAAAAGTGGCCTGTCCCAAAGTCAAAGAAACAGGTCCAATCCTTCTTAGGCTTGGCTGGATATTACAGGCGATTTGTACCGCAATACAGCCAGATCACTGCCCCACTGACAGACCTAACCAAAAAGAAACAGCCAAATGCAGTTCAGGGGACTGAAGAGTGTCAGAAGGCCTTCAACCAGCTTCAAGCGACACTCATGTCTGACCCTGTACTAAAGGCCCCAGACTTTGACAAACCGTTCCTAGTAACCACAGATGCGTCCGAGCATGGTGTGGGAGCAGTTTTAATGCAGAAAGGACCTGATCAAGAATTCCACCCTGTAGTGTTTCTCAGCAAAAAAACTGTCTGAGAGGGAAAGCAACTGGTCAGTCAGTGAAAAAGAATGTTACGCCATTTTCTACGCTCTGGAAAAGCTACGCCCATATGTTTGGGGACGGCGTTTCCACCTGCAAACAGACCACGCTGTGCTACAGTAGCTTCATACCGCCATGGGAAATAACAAAAAACTTATTCGGTGGAGTTTAGCTCTCCAAGATTTTGATTTCGACATCCAACACATCTCAGAAGCTGCTAACAAAGTGGCTGATGCACTCTCCCGTGAAAGTTTCCCAGGATCAACTGGTTAAAATCGTCCTTGAAATGTGGAAAATATTGTTAGACTTTATGTACTTGGTTGTATATTTAGAGGTGCATGTGTCTTATTAACTCTGTTTTTCCTAGCGCTCCAGGAAGAAATCCCAGCCAGCGTTTCACCCTAGCTGAGACTTGGGGGACATGTCATAAATATAAAGGGAAGGGTAAACCCCTTTAAAATCCCTCCTGGCCAGAGGAAAAATCCTCTCACCTGTAAAGGGTTAAGAAGCTAAAGGTAACCTTGGTGGCACCTGACCAAAATGACCAATGAGGAGACAAGATACTTTCAAAAGCTGGGAGGAGGGAGAAAAACAAAGGGTCTGTGTCTGTCTGTGTGATGCTTTTGCCGGAGACAAAACAGAAATTGAGTCTTAGAATTTAGTAAGTAATCTAGCTAGGTATGTGTTAGATTATGATTTCTTTAAGTGGCTGAGAAAATAGCTGTGCTGAATAGAATGACTATTCCTGTCTGTGTGTCTTTTTTGAAACTGAATGTTTTGCCTAGAGGGATTCTCTATGTTTGAATCTAATTACCCTGTAAGGTATCTACTATCCTGATTTTACAGAGGTGATTTCTTTACTTCTATTAAAAGTCTTCTTGTAAGAAAGCTGAATGCTTTTTCATTGTTCTCAGATCCAAGGGTTTGGGTCTGTGGTCACCTACGCAAATTGGTGAGGATTTTTACTAAACCTTCCCCAGGAAGTGGGGTGCAAGGGTTGGGACGATTTTGGGGGGAAAGACGTGTCCAAACTACGTTTTTTCAGGAAGTCAGATAAAATTTGGTGGTGGCAGTGGAAGTCCAAGGGTAAAATAGTTTGTACCTTGGGGAAGTTTTAACCTAAGCTGGTAAAAGTAAGCTTAGGAGGTTTTCATGCAGGTCCCCACATCTGTACTTAGAGTTCAGAGTGGGGAAAGAAACTTGACAGGCACTGATTGCATCTTCGCCTAGGGCACCAGTTGCTGGCAGCTAGTCTAGGGCCGCCCCTGAGAGCAGGGGATAATGGTTCCAAACTGTCACTTTGTTCAGTGGCTGGTAGTCTACAGAGAGGCATGGAGTCCCACCTTTCTTCTTCCCGAAAAGGGCCAGGGCACCTGTGGGAAACCTGTGGGAAATGCTTAGTAGCAAATAAACCCTTTCTACCAGTTTTCATGGTTTTACACAGGGAGAGCCACTAGGTCTTTGGACATTGTGTAAATATGGCCAAAGGGAACTTTCAGGCTAGGTTGTAGGAAACCCTTACATTTTCAGTCATCTCCATTCAACCACTCTGGTAGGGGCACCATAGGGCCAGGCACTGGTAACAAGACTATGGTTCACACCTGGTGTGATATGTCCCCTTTTGTATACAGGCCACTTACTTCCGGAATTAAATTTCTGCAAAAAGTTGCACCACCTGATCTCACATGCTGCATCCGATATTTAGGTCTAGTGCTTGGAGCGTAGGTCACAGCTAGGCGTAGGATTACGCCTAGGCTAAGAGTGATGCTAGAATCAAGCTCCAGGGACATGCCTGGGTCAACACCGAGATCAGACTCCATAGAGAAACCAGAATGAGAACTGGAGCCAGAGTCCAGGTGCAGGCCAGAGGTGAAAGCTGGGTGGTCAGAGTCCAAAGATAAGCCAAGTTGATATCAGGCCAGAGTCCAGATACAGGCGGAAGGTCAAAGCCGGGTAGTCAGAATCCAAGGACTTGGGGAGGATCAGGAGGAGGAGACAAGGCTGGAGTGGGTCAGTGGTGGGGCTGGAGTGAGGAAAGAAGAGGGAAAGCACAATGCTAAGCCAGAGTTGTTAGACAACATCTAGAGCCAAGGGTCACGCCAAGGTCATCAGCAAGAGACCGGAGCTGAGGGTCAAGCTTGAGTCAACAGCTGGGAACCGGAGGGAAGGGCAGAGCGATCCACGCAGGCAGGAACCAGGAACAAAGTGGGCACTGTGTCAGCATCAGGGCAGGGGGTCTGCCTTGTTGCCCAGATGACTTACAAGTACTCCCAGACACTGCCCACCTGGAGCCCTAGAGACCTGGGTTCAAATCCCACACATCCCCTTGTCTCTCTTCCGAGGAATAAAAGGAGGACAGCAGGATGACAAAGATGTCTCTGTCCTGGCTCTTTAATCCTTGCCCTTCGCAATTCTTCCCACAGGGCCTGGTACCCAACAGGGTATGGAACAGCCAAACTGCAATGAATGGGAGCCAGGCGACCAGACAGAGTCCAGGCAGCAGAGCACAGAATGAGGAGGAAAGGAGAGGATCTGACAAGGACGGGAAACACTATCCCCTCTGGAGGGAAGGGGCCCTCCCTGCCATTTTCTTAACCCCCGGGCCTGTTCCCAGCTCTGCTCACCCCTCCCCTATTTTCAGCAGTTCCACCAAACTAAGGGATTAGGTCGAAACCACAGGCCACTCCTGCTCCTGCAACAGAGAAGTAGGATGGTGACCTACCCGGAAGTGAGCGGTGTCCTTCCCTGGGAGCATGGTAAAAAACACTGTACAGGACAGCTCGCAGGAGGCCTGATTCCAGTTTGCTGGCAGGAAAGAGGAGCCTCTGTTTGACTTTGCAGCACCAGAATGGCACTGGCACCACCATGGACATGAATTGTCAGGGAAATAGGCACCGGCCAGCAAAAACGGAAATGGAGGTGCCAAGGAGCGCAGTGACCTGGCTGAAGTCACAGACCCAATCAGTGGCAGGGCTGCAATAAGGCCCATTCCCCTGATCTCACCACTGGACCCTGCTGCCCCTGTTATCTCTGCCCCCACCCCCCGGTGATCCTCTCCCTAAGGCCACTGTAATGTCACTGGCGTAAAATCAACCACACAGCCAGGAAAGAGTGAACGTTCCCGCCTCCTCGGCCGGAGGATGAGAACAGCCACAAATAACCTGGGGGGGGGGAGGATCCGTGAGTCCCAGGTCTCAGCCTGAACAGCACCAGGTTTAGGGAAACTGGACGGGAGGGTCCTCGTACCTGGAGGTGGCAAACCGTGGCCATAGAGCTGGAGAGGATGGAGCTTGACTCAGAGCCCAGCGGAAGGTATTCAATCAGCTCCTGGGAGACCCAAAGGAGACAAAACAGCAGGTGGATTCTGGCCCTGATTACCCGTAGGCACTTCCCAGAGAGGAGGCCAAAGTGCGCTGCAGAGACAGCCAGCATATCCCCCCGCACACACACATCCAGCTTCCCAGTATTCAGCCCCAGGAATCCCTATCCTCTGCTGCACCCTCCAGCCCCACCATCTCCCCACACTGGTGCAGGGGAGGCTTCTCTTCATCCCACGTCTAGCTCCCTCCCCCAAGGGGCTGGGCACGGGTCTCGCTCACAATGGTCTCCACAAGGGACGCTTTGGAGCAGTGCGGCCGCAGGATGTCCTGCCCCTGCTTTTGTGCAGGGAAGCACAGAGTGGGGATAGCATGCAGGAAGCGGAGCTGCTTGGCCCTGTCCCGCACCCACTAGGAGTGGGGTTGCGGGAGAGAGAGAGTCTGTTAGGTAGGGACCTCCCCACCCCACCCAAACTGGCTCCAGGGCCCAGGTCCTCCATGGGTTGGATAGGAAAAGCCCAAAACCACAGGGTCCTCCTGCACAGGCAGGGTTTGTAACTGGGACAGTGTCTGTGGGGAGAGGAGACCCTGCCCTGCGTGGGACAAACACCCCCTCTCTTGAGGGTCCCAGATAACATGGGAGAAATACTAGGCAGAAAAGGACAGAGGGTGACTTCTGCTGCTGCCGAGGGGAAGGACAGGGTGCAGTGGAGAGAGAAGGCTTAATGTGCCCCCCTCCTCTGTAAAGAGCCCCAGGGCAGAAAGGGCCTCACCCGGCCCCTCCCAGAGATGCCCTCAGCTCCATCAGTTTCAGGGCACCATGGCAGTCAGGCCACCCCCGCAACATCATCAGCGGTCCAGGAGGCTGGAGCTCCCCTAACTCCGCCTAGAATGCCCTGCACCAGGCATGGCTGTGCCACACCCACTGGTGTCAGTGGGGCTCATGTAGCTGAGGACTGACAACTTAGTGAACCAATGGCACAGGGTGTTACTAGCCCCCCCGCCCCAGTCACTCTCCCTTTCCCTTGGGTCTCCCCTCACCAGTACTGTGGGAGCCTCCAGCCTCAGGGCTCTCACACTCCTCGGAGGTGCTGCTGGCGCCTTGGGTGTAGGTTGAGCTGCTGGTGCTAGAGCAGGTGTCAAGGTTCCTCCCCCACTCTGAACTCTAGGGTACAGATGTGGAGACCTGCATGAAAACCTCCTAAGCTTACTTTCACCAGCCTAGGTTAAAACTTCCCCAAGGTACAAATTAATTTTATCCTTTGTCCCTGGATCTTCACTGCCACCACCAAACTCTAACTGGGTTTACTGGGAAACATAGTTTGGACACGTCTTTCCCCCCAAAATCCTCCCCACCCTTGCACCCCACTTCCTGGGGAGGTTTGGTAAAAATCCTTACCAATTTGCATAGGTGACCACAGACACAAACCCTTGGATCTGAGAACAATGAAAAAGCATTCAGTTTTCTTACAAGACTTTTAATAGAAGTAAAGAAATCACCTCTGTAAAATCAGCATGGTAGATACCTTAGAGGGTAATTAGATTCAAAACATAGAGAATCCCTCTAGGCAAAACCTTAAGTTACAAAAAAGACACACAGACAGGAATAGTCATTCTATTCAGCACAGTTCTTTTCTCAGCCATTTAAAGAAATCATAATCTAACACATACCTAGCTAGATTACTTACTAAAGTTCTAAGACTCCATTCCTGGTCTATCCCCGGCAAAAGCAGCATACAGGCAGACCCAGACCCTTTGTTTTTCTCCCTCCTCCCAGCTTTTGAAAGTATCTTGTCTCCTCATTGGTCATTTTGGTCACGTGCCAGCGAGGTTACCTTTAGCTTCTTAACCCTTAACAGGTGAGAGGATTTTTCCTCTGGCCAGGAGGGATTTTAAAGGGGTTTACCCTTCCTTTATATTTATGACAGCAGGGGTCGCCCATCTCCTTCCCTAGGCAGGCTGGGGCCTCTTCAGTGGCCAGGCAAGGGGGTGGCTTCTCCTGGGCCCTGGCGCTGGGCTCCTGGATCTTCTGCTTCCTGGAGAGGAAGCCACAGAGCCGCCTTGCCCAGCTTCTGTCCAGTCCTGGCTCCCTCCTGCACAGATGAACCCTGGGCCACCTCCATTTTGCCCCAGAAGATGCCTCAGGGCCTCCTCTGGGAGCTGGTGTCTCCCTCCTCCAGAATGCCAGGCACATCCACCGCTTGGCCTGGCCACAAGCTACTTCCCCTCCAGTGGGGACAGAGGGGCTGCTCTCCTCCTGGGGAAGCTGGCAGCTGCTTCCCACTGGCTCTGGAGCGAGCTGCACAGCCTTCTTCTGCAGCATTTCCCTGAGCCTCTCCATCATCTGCCTGAGCCTCTCCATCCTGGAACTCAGTGGGGAGAAGCCAGAGTCTGGGGTCAAGGCAGGCTCTCACTAACGGGCCTGTCTGCTCTGTCCCCCTGTTCCTCCCTCCTCACTGCACGCCTCACCATGGGACACAGGGACTACAATCTACACATGCTGGCAGCAGCTCACAGCACAGGCTGTTCCCAAAGCTCCCTCTCCCTACTGAGGCACTGTGACACAGGGGGAGTCTCATCCGTTCAGAGCAGTGGGGTTTTCAGTCTGTTTGGACAAGCAGCTCCCTCCTCCCTCCCAGGCTACATGCCCTCCCTGGCTAGAGAAAGACCAGAACCCGGGAAGGAGTCTGAGTTTGCCCTGGGAACTTGTCCCCAGCTCAACTTCACAAGGTACCAATCATATGAGGCATGAGTCCCCCTCAGTTCCCACTGAGTTCAGTGCAGTAGTGGGTGTTCAGCAGCTGCCGGGGTCTGACCCCCCAGAGACTCCTACAAGGGAAGAGCTGGGAGCTCTATTGCTGGCCTGGAGATGCTGGAGATGGCTCTGGAGAACACCCTGCAAGAAAGACGCTGCCCAGGCCCAAAGCGAAGGGCTTCAGGGGACTGTGTTAGCAAATCTAGCCTCACTAGGAGGAGATTCCCCCCTCCTCCTCCCACCATTTCTGCCTCTCCCCAAGCAGAACGGGGAAGCCTCTGAGGAAATGCTACCTGCCACTCACTAGGTCTAGATGGCACAGTGCTGGGTGGCAGATGCTCAGAGTTGGTCTGTTCCTGGCCCTCTTCCTCGTTTTCCTGCACCAAGGTGGGGTGAAAAGGGAGCTGCACAATGCCCTGCCAGCAGGGAGACCAACAGTGGCTGTGAAAACAAAATCATGTTTTATTGCCAAGGGATGGTTAAACTCAGGCTAGCAGCCGGGGTCCAGAACACTGACGTACTGTGGGCAGGACGCCTCCCATCTCAAGGTCTCCTAGCACCTCACACACATTCCTGAAGCCTGACAAGCTAAGGGCTGTAGGGAAGGGACTCCAACCGCACTGATAGAAAACTGTGGCCTGGGCAGGGGAAGCCACTGCCTCAGGGTCACACTGGGAGTCAGTGACAGAGCCAGGGATGGAGCCCAGGAGCCCTGTGTCCAGGCCCCTACACTAACCACTAGAGGAACGTTCCTTTCAGGAGCTGGCAGTTGCGAGCAGGACCCTGTTCCCAGTCTCCCTGGCTCTGAGAAGGAGTGTGACCGGCTGGAGAGACTGAGGCAGGGGATTGGGGGTCAGGACTCCTGGCTTTCACTGGCCATTTTCCAATTGACTTATGGGACCTCGGGCTAGCCATTCCCCCTCTCTGTGTTTCAGTCCCCAGCAGTAAAAGGAGGATCTAATACTTACTCACTATTGTAAAGTGCTGATATTTACCCAGAAAAAGTTGTTCTGTAAGTACTATGCAGCACTGGACCCTCATCGGTCAGATCCAAATTCCTAGAGTTTAGATCTCGGCTTTCAGTTCAATCCTGTACAGAGTGAGGAGCTCAGCCCTAGTCCTTGGATTGAGGATCAGCCCTTCTTGGGGTGGGAATTGAGCTAGGAGGCTTTTCCGTCCCTCGCCAGGTGGATTAACAATAGAGGGTTTTTAAAATATGAACCGGGTTTTTCAAATTAAACTCACCACGGGTTTTTTCGTCAAAAATAAGCCTGCTTCAAATTCAATTTGAATTTGACAATCTATGTTAAGGCCTAAATTTGTTATAATCTCTTAAAATAATTTCAAGAGAATAGAAAGAAATCCATTTTAAGTAGTACACATTTACTGCCAAGTTTTAAGGAGAGTCAAATGACTGAAGCACCCGGAACCAGAGTTCGTGGAAGTGCTAGAACAGCTTTAGACAGCAGTAGCCCTTCCTGTGAAAGAGCAGAAGGAATAGTTTCTTCCTTTCAGTTTATTCATCTAGTTCAGTTCAATGACTAGTTAACTGAATTTGAAAAGAACACTGGGAGTTGACAAAGAAGGGAAACCTGTTTTCTTCCTTCAATCTAGGAATAAACACTAGGTGTGAGGGGATGAGATCTACCCATTGAAAAATCTGGAAGAACATGGTGACCAGAATGTATCAATTCAGTTCACTAACTACAGCTAATATTTCCTTTCTTTAAAAAATTGGGTCGTTTTAAATGCAAAACATTTTTGATGAATGTTTTTTTCTTATGCTTCTCTTTCTGGCTAGGCCACAGCATTGCTGTGTAAACACCTCTTGCTCTTTACGTCAGTTTCACCACCTCTGTTTGGGATAGAGACACTTCTCTAACTCCTAGCAGTAGTGCGATTTGAGTAGGTCATGAGTGTTAGACACCTTTGAGCTCCAAAGGACAATGGGTGATTTATCAAGAATCCCTGATGATTTCCTGCTTCTCCCCCATCCAGAGCCAATATCACATCTTTGGGTTTTGAAATTCTCAGCACCCCTCAGTCTCCTGCTGCCTTCAGTTGTTCCTCAGATTTAGAGGCTTGGATGCTAGCAGGACTGGAATTTCTTACTGGGTTCCTGTCTGTGTCTAGTCAATGAGGGTCTCAGTCTGGTCTCCTAAATTCAGAATCCCAGAAGTAGACATCTGGCTGGATTGATTTAAATCATTGATTTTAATCATGTTTTGCATTTGTACTTTTTAGTTATTTTCCTCATGATAGGTTGATTCTCATTAGTTGAGAATCATTCAAAAATGTTGATTTGCAACTAAATATAGTCTTTACACTAAATTTGGTGCTTTTTCTTTTGCTAACCATGATGGTAAAGTATATCTATGTACACTTACGTAAGCAGTTATGTGGCTTAATTTACATTTCTTGTGTCTAATTTTTACATTTTAATTATGTTGGAAAATGGCAAATGATGCATTTATTTCCAAGACTATGATGGATTTTTTACTGATGATTTGTCCACGTACTATTTCGATGAAAATTCAAATGCACTTAAAAATGCACAAAAACAGCATTTTCAATTGGTTTATTAATTGAACAAAACTACCTTAAATGTGCTGGATACATAAGAACAAAAAAATTTACCAAAACATATTTTTCATTTAAAACTAACTGATTTAAGGAAAAAGAAAAGGAGTACTTGTGGCACCTTAGAGACGAACCAATTTATCTGAGCATGAGCTTTCAGCTCACGGCAAAAGCTCATGCTCAAATAAATTGGTTAGTCTCTAAGGTGCCACAAGTACTCCTTTTCTTTTTGTGAATACAGATTAACACGGCTGTTACTCTGAAACCTGATTTAAGGAAGTATCTGCAGTTAGTGAAATGAACTGATTGCATCTGGTCATCGTGTCTCTCAGATTTTAGAACTAATAGGTCTGACCCCCTCACGTCTAGTATTTATTTATAGACTGGAAGAGGAAAACAAGCTTTCCTTCTTTTTCCACTCCCAGTCAGTTTCTGAAATTCGAATGAAATTGTTATTGAACTGAACTAGCTGAATCAACTTAAATTAAAAAAATATTCTTTCTGTGCCTGCAGAAGAGGCTACTGCTGTCAAAAGCTGGTTTACCATTTCAATAAACTCTGGTTCCAGCCAAAGACTGCCATGAGTTCAGTGGTTTGATTACCATTAAAACTTGGCAGCAACCATGGACTTGTCAATATTTATTACTTAATTTAAATGACTTTACGAAGCTATTGCAAGTTTAGGCATTAACATGGGTTGTCATAATTTCAAATTTAATCTCCAATAGATTCGTTTTTCAAAAAATAAACCTGTTTTTAATTTAAATAAAAATAATCCAATTTAACTTTTAAAAAATCCCTTTTTGGGTTTCTTGGTTTTGAAACAACCATTGATTTTTATTCACCTTGATTTTAGGAGAACTACTACATTCATGAGAATCATAAACTGCTCATATGCCATTGAAGGAGAGAAGGCAGCAAAAGTCATCATATTAATAATTTGTTATGAATTATTTACTCAGTCTTAAAAGAGACTAACTGGAGGGTTGGACACTTGTTTGTTTATGTAGGGCCAGTTTCTACCTCTGAACCAGTAGCAATTGCACTGGATAATGCTGTAAAACCTAAATTTTATTGTCAAATCGTCTAAGCCATTCCTCTTCTGCTCTTCTTGGTTTATAAGTTTCAGATCAACAAAATCTTCCCCTTGACAGTCAGTCACTGCCCATGGGGCTCTGCAGGCAGAGTAGCCTGAGCAGTAACATTGTGACATCCAAGGTAATTCAGCCACCCATCACTCACTCACTCCAATAACCCTGACCTTAAATCCTAACCCTACGGCCTCTGCCTTGCTCATCTCTCCTATTGAAACCTGCAGGATCATTTGCTGATTCCTTTTCACCAATGGGGTTTAATGATGCAAATCATCCGCACAGGATTAGCATTGACTGGCTAAGTTAACTCTGATGTCACAATGTGCCTCTACCTGCAGCACCAACTAAATGGGCACAGTGTGGAGATCAGGCTTTCCTGGTGGTAGTGGTTCCCAGTAGTCACTAAAATCAACAAGAAGAAAATCAAGTGACTTCAAGTGAGCTCTAGCTCACGAAAGCTTATGCTCAAATAAACTGGTTAGTCTCTAAGGAGTCACAAGTCCTCCTTTTCTTTTTGCGGATAGAGACTAAGACGGCTGCTACTCTGAAATAAAATCAACAAGGTTCTTTCCACCAATGCCTAGAAATTCCCTGAAATTTTGGAATCAATACGACGTAGTCTTCAAAAATTACCGCATTACAGACTGACAAAGAAATGCCATTGAATTGTGCTTTAGACCTCACTGCTCTCAGCCAACAATGACTTGAATCTCCTCCCTTTTAACTCACCCAATCAGCATGGAGACTCTCAGGGACTGGAGGCTGAGCATTCTCAACAGGTGGCCAGAAGACAGCACTAGTCAGGACAGGAGATCACTCTGGTGGAGATCTCTGTCAGTGCACTATTCCACCCCACCTCTTTGTGAGGGCCTCCTACAATGACAGCTGGAGAACAGCCCCACCTGCCTCAGGAAGAAGAGCAGCAGAGAGAAATGGAACAAGAGAAGAGAAAAGAAAAGACATGAGGAAGGGCGGAAAAGAGAAGCAAAAAATGGACAAATTCCAAGCTCCTCAGTGAGTCATAGATTTCAAGGTCAGAAAGATCCACTCTGACCATCTAGTCTGTATAACATGGGCCATAGAACTTCCCTCAAAATAATTCCTGTTTGAATTAGAGCGCACATCTAAGAAAAACAGCTAATCTTGATTTTAAAAATGCTAGTTGTGGAGGATCCATCACAACCCTGGATTAATTACTTCAAACACTGATTGTCAAAAATGTTTGCCTTATTTCCAGTCTGAATTTCTCTAGCTTCAACTCGCAGCCATTGGATCTTGTTATACCTTTGTCTCCTCAAGTGAAGAGCCCATTAGCAAATAGTTGTTCCCTTATGCTCATCTTTTAACCCTCTCTTTGTTAAGCTAAATAGATGTAGCTCCTTGAACCTATCTTTATAAGGCATGTTTTCTAATCCTTTAATCTTTCTTGTGGCTCTTCTCTGAACCCTCTCAAATTAATCAGCATCTGTCTCAAATTGTGGACACCAGAACTGGACACAATATTCCAGTAGTGGTTGCACCAGTGCCCAGTACAGAGATACAGAACCTCTCTACTTCTACCGGAGATTCCGCTATGGATGGGTCCCAGGGTCGCATTTGCCCTTTTGGCCAAAGTGTCTCAGTGGGAGCTCGTGGTCAGTAGATCATCCACCATGAGCCCAAGTCTTTTTCAGGCTTACTATTTCCCATGATAGAGTGCCCCCAGGACAGCGTCCCCATCTTGTACATATAGCCTAAATTTTTTGTTCCTAAAGGGAAATTTTACATTTGGACATACTAAAATGTTATTTGCTAAGCAATCAAGATGGCTCCATATGAGTGACATGTCCTCTTCATTATTTACCACACCCCTGATCTTTCTGTCATCGGCAGATTTTACAGTGATGATTGTATATTTGCTTCCAAGTCACTGATCAAAATTTTAGGTAGCGTACATCCAAGAACCAATCCCTGCAGGACCCTACGAGAAAGACACCCGCTCGATAATGATTCCTTATTTAAAAGGACATTTTGAGACCTATTAGGTAGCCCGTTACTAAGGGGCGTAGTCCGAGTTGGGACATTTTTCTGACAACTTTACTTGTGTTTTCCGAACCTAGAACTCAGCTGGCAACGTATCAGGCTGAATTGGTTCCAACCCTCACTGAGAATCTTACCTTCTACACAGGGGATATCTGCTTTCTGCAAAATCAACACCGAAAGGAGAAACACTTTCAAAGAAGCTCCTCCTTAGCACTCAGGTGCATGAACACAAATCCTCTCTTAGTCCTCTAGGAGAGACTGCGAGAAGGAGGCTTGCTGCAGCAAGGCTACAGGGGTCTCCCAGGTTCCCCCTGCCCTGCATCCCTGTCCTGCCTGGCTGATGTCAAGGGAGCTCTGTGAGGTCACAGCCTCCTCACCACCTCTGCCCAATAGGCTGAGTTCCTGCCAAAGGCCCTTGTGAAGTCACTGCCACACCCACCTCTCCCTTGCAGGGCTGATGACAGCCCAGTAGGATGTTTGAGCTGCTCCCCACATCACCCCACATGCTCATTATTGATTCTGGGCAGCAAATAGGCTACCCAGAGTCTGTTCCTCACCCCACATTGAGTTTTTCATTGATTCATAGATTTTCTTTTAGGCCATTAGATCTCCTAATGAGGCCTCTATTTCACAAACCATGAAATTTCACACCCTTACCCCCATATTAAGCCCAATAGCTTGTGTTTCACTCAAACAGGCCTTCCAAAAAGGCAGCCAAGTGTGACGTGAGGCCATCAGGAAACAGAGAATCCACCTCTTCCCTAGGCAATTTCTTCCACTCCTTAATCTCCCTCACTCCTAGATTAGGACTGGGCATTTGCTGTATTCTGATGTGTTGTTTGAATGGGCTGACTTGTCCTCATCATTATTTACCACGACACCAATCTTTGTGCCACCTGCAGACGTTACTGGCTGTGATGTGATATTGACTTCCAAATGGTTGGTGTAAATGCTGAAGACAGTTAGTGGCTGAGAATCTGTTCACCCCCCGCCGTCCCCCAGGCACCACACACCCACTCCCCCGTGTAATACAGGAAAAGGGCATCCAGCCCTACTCTCATATGGTTTCAAAAACGCGCTTAGCAGCAGTTTCAACTATGGGGTTATGAACCACGCATGGGAGTCCCCTGTTAACAAACACACTTCACATCTAGCGTGTCAACAGGCTGCAGTTCTATGCATCTGAGTTTCCCACCTTCTAAACTGGTATGATAAACCCACCTTGATGATCTTCATTTAAAATTGGGGAGACTGTATGGCACAGGGAAATGAAGTGACTTGCTTGTGGTCACACAGTGATTGAATGGAAAAGCCTGGATGAGAACAATGTATTTGTTCTGGTTCCCAGACCAGGCCCTGGTCCCTTGTGTTCCTTGCCTCTCTTGTCTAAAATTCAGGAAGCATCTTCCTGGATGCTTTTCCTTCTCCATTTCGCTTAGCTCCACATCCCCAGTAAGGAAGGATTTTTTGTTACCCAGCTGGCTCTAACATATGTGGTTATTGTCACAGACTGAGTCCCCCTGGTGGACACTTATCAGACTGCACCAATCGGACCCAACCTCTGGATCCAGCTCTGTGGATCTTTTCGGGGGGTGGGGGTGGGGGAGGGTTTGCTGATTGTTCCATAGGGAGGAAGTCCTGTTGGGAGGGCAGGGGAGCAGAGAGATTGGGGAGAAAGCGATAGGGTGTGCGTCTGGAGGTCCAGACAGAAGGGCTGCAGCAAGCAGGCCCTCACAGATTGAAGTAGCGGAGAACCTGCCTGAAGCCTGCCTGAAGGGACAGAGCTGGGGATCAGGGACACCCCGGGACAGGAGCCAGGAGGAGCACTGCGCTAGGGTGGATTCGCATGAGAAGGACAAATTGGAGCTGGATCAAGTATCAGTGCTGCCCAGAGCTGTATGGGGCCGTGAGTACTGGGGCTTGTGACTTTGCATTGGGAATAAGGAGGGAGGCTGTTAGCTAGTTAAGTGGGGAGGTTGTCGCATGTCGCTCTGTGTGGCTTTGCAGAGAGCAGCAGAAGACGACACTGGAGGGGTTTGTTGGGGAAACTTTACTGGCGCCAAAGACGACCAGGAGCACCCAAGACTCACCACTGGACAGGAACTTTGCCCAGGACTCCTGAACTCTGTGTGCAGACACATTGCTCGGTGTCAGCCCTTTCAGAGTGTGGTACCACTGGGCCTGTAGGGCCTTGTGTTGAATGTAACCCTGTTTTACTGCTTCCCCTATCTTTGCCCCTGTTGTTTTTCTCCTCTGTAAATATCTGTTTCCCTTTCCTATAGGCATTGTACTCTTCCAATGTGTGTGTGTGTTCACTCTATTGGAAGAGAAGGTTAAAGGACTAGGGAGGCAAGTATCAACCCTGCGCTGCATCAGAGAACATGAAGATTTTCTGGATAGAAGTCTGTTTGGTGCTTGAAGCACAATATGCTGAAGAATCAAAGAGTGCAGTGCAGAACGGGGGAGAATATTGGCAGCATGTGACCTCCAGAAGAAGAAAGAGGAGAACCTATGTACCCCCAATGCAGATAGAGGTGCAAAACCATTTTCAGGCTCTCTGCACAGCAAATGCAAAAAAGCAAACGCAATATGGGTTGCATAAAGAGAGGTATACCATGCAAGTCATAGGAGATGATGGTACTGCTCTACTCAGCGCTGGTTAGGGCTCAGCTGGAGTACTGTGTCCAATTTTGGTAACTGCTGTATGAAAAGGATGTAGAGAAACTGGAAAGGATCCAGAGGTGAGTGACAAAAATGATCAAAGTTGTGGAATATAAGTCATATGAGCAAAGGCTGGATGAATTGGGTATCTTTAGATTGGAAAAGAGGGAAATGATTGCAATCTTCAAATACTTGAAAGGCTTTCATAAGGAAGATCAGAGAAAAATTGTTCTCTTGCCAGAGGGCAGGACAAGAGGCAATGGGTTCAAACTATAGCATAGCGGATTTAGATTAAATCTCCAGAAATACTTCATAACCAAGATTTTATCAATGATGATTGTATATTTGCTTCCAAATCACTGATCAAAATATTAAATAGCATTAGCGCCAAGAACCAATCCCTGCAGGATCCTACTAGAAAGATACTTGCCTGAGAACGATTCCTCCTTTACAATTACATTTTGAGACCTATTAGGTAGCCCGTTACTAAGGGGAAGAATCCTAGGCGGGACATTTTTCTGCCCATTTTCCTTTTGTTTTCCGAGCCTAGAGCTCGGCTGGCAATGCATGGAGAAGACTGAAGAAGTTCCAACTCTCACTGAGAATCTTACCTTCCACACAGGAGATGTCTGCTTTCTCCAAAATCAACACAGGAAGGTGAAAACTCCCAAAGAAGCTCCTCCTTAGCACTCAGGTGCGTGAACACAAATCCGCTCTTGGTCCTCAAGGAGAGACCGTGAGAAGGAGGATTGCTTCAGCAAGGCTACAGGGGTCTCCGAGGTTCCCCCTGACCTGCACCCCTGTACTGCATGTCTGATGTCAAGGGAGCTCTGTGAGGTCACAGCCTCCTCACCAACTCTGCCCAATATGCTGAATTCCTGCCAAAGGCCCTTGTGAAGTCACTGCCACACCCACCTCTCCTTTGCAGGGCTGATGTCTGCCCCTGGACAGCCAGGTTGGATGTTTGAGCTGCTCCCCCGATCACCCCACTTGCTCACTCTTGATTCTGGGGAACAAGCAGGCTTTCCAGTAAAACAGCAGAGTCCGTTCCTCATGCCGCTCTGAGTTTTTCATAGATTTGTAGGCCATTAGATCTCCTAATCCAGCTTCTATTTCAGAAGTCATGAAATTTCAGACACTTACCCCATATTAAGCTCAATTCCTTGTGTTTCACTGAAACCCGCCTTCCAGAAAGACAACAGTTGTGATGTGAGGCCATCAGGAAACAGAGACTCCACCTTTTCCCTTGGTAATTTGTTCCATTGGTTTGTCTCCGTCACTGTCAAAAATTCTTGCCTCACTTCTAATTTGAATTTCTCTGGCTTCAGCTGACAGCCGTTGCTTCTTGTTGTGCCTTTCTTGGCTAGATTGAAGAGCATTTTGGTATTCATTATTTTCTCTCCATGAAAGGAGTTCTACACAGAAATAAAGTCATCTCTCAACCTGCTTCTATAGCTAGGCCCCTACCAAATATAAAGGACAGTGAAATTAGCCCTGCCCTGTGAAATCCCATCTTCCCGTGCCGGCTTGGAGCATCCCGCTAGTCCGCTGGGCTGGGGACAGGACAAGATTTTCCCCTGCACAATTGCTTTTGGTGGGGCTACCAGACTCACCTGTAGATGCAGCGTATTAGTGAGGTTGGTACACCCTCAGATCTGTGCTGCAGCAGCCCCGGAGTTGGGCTCAGGACTTTGGCCCTGGAAGCTTCTGCCCAGGCTTGGAGATTCTGCCCCCACCCCAACCTGCTCCTGTTCTGGCCAGGGCTCTGGGTGCCCAGGCTCAGGGCTTCTGGCCCCTGAGGCTGCAGCCAGGGTTTGGGGCACCCAGACTCATGTCTTGAGCTCCCAAAAACTCCAGCCAAGTGCCTGGGCTTGGGCCTTCTGCCTCCCCCCTACACACACACACTCCTGCCAGGGATCTGGGCACCTGGGCTCAGGGCTTTTTCTGGGGCCCCGGAAATTGGCCTGGGCCCCTGCATTAATCTGCCAGGGAACCAGTAGCTTGGAGCCCCAGCTGAGGTGCTCCCACCAGCTGGGACCCACCTCCACATCCGGGAGCCTCCTCTAGCTTCAGGAAGGTTAGTGGCTGCTGCCTTCAGAGTCCAGCACTGAAGGCAGCACAGAAGTGAGGGGGGAAATGCTGTGACACCTCCCCCAAACAATTTTTGACCTCCCCGCATTATCCCATTTTGGGTCAGGACTCCCATGGTTTCAGCACTGTGAAATTTCAGATGTAAACATCTGAAATGGTGAAATTGACTAATTTAAAAACCCTCTGCCCGTGAAATTGACCAAAATGGTCCATGAATTTGGTAGGGCCCTAGTTATTATGGATGCCCTAGCAGCTTTGCACTCCCAGTTCACCTGAAAGACCATTGACAATTCATGCTACATGAGAAATTTCCTAGAATAAACTACCAGGATTGGGAGAAAATGAAGGAAATCAACCAAAGCCTAAGCTAGGATGCAGAGCATTCATCCAAGCAGTGTTTCAACCCCTCCCCTCCCACCTGTCTGCCTGCCGTGAAATGGGGGGATACAGAGGGGCATGGATTTCTGTCTGTGAACTTTCTAAAGACTAGGAGTACTTGTGGCACCTTAGAGACGAACACATTTATTTAGTCTCTAAGGTGCCACAAGTCATCCTTTTCTTTTTGCGAATACAGACCAACACGGCTGCTACTCTGAAACCTTTCTAAAGACTGTAGGCTTCAGCCCAAACCATACAGCCCAGACTCTGAATTCTTGAAAAAACATCCATTTTGGATTGTGCACAGCAGAGGCTGCTTGAAGGGGAGGGGAAGGTGGAGGAGGGAGGGTGAGGGGACAGGCTGGGCAAATGGCATGGCGTCTGCACTATACCACAGACACACACACAACGATGCATGGAATATTATCCAGGACAGTAAATTATTTGGCCATAATTTACAAAGTCCTGAGTTTTGAAAGTACAATTTATCCAGGAAAAAAATCGGGGGGGGGGCGGGGGGGTAGGAGAGTTGCAGTTCCCAGCCTGGACTTCCAGTCTCTGGCCAGGTGCATCCCCCTCTTCAGGGTTTTCACCGGTGTCTTCTCCAAACGGCTCCTTCTGATATAATTCGACGACCACGTCCTGGCCTTCAGGGTCACTTGCAGGATCTTCATTGTTCCCAGCTGCAGCACCCCCCTCGTTATCCTGTCTGATAATGAGCCCGCTATGGTTCAGCAAAATGGCACGTGCCATGATAGACCCTCTGCTGAGAGCCCTCGATGTAGGGATAATGCTCCCTTTTTCTTTTTTTTAATAAGTTCTTTCCCTTGTTTCCTATGAGTTGCCCTGTGTAACCGTTGGTTGTCCTATGATATCTATTCTGCCTAGTAACAGAGCGAGAGAGAGACCCCACCCTTTTTGGTGCCACGTGCCACGCAGGAAGTGGGCTGTGTGCAGAAAGTCAGTTGGCTGTCAATGGACTGGCAGTTGGCTGACCGTTCGTTGCTCGCGGCTCAGGGACAGCTTGGGCGGAGCAATCAAGGTGCTGCTGTCTATTCCACCACTTCAGAGACAGAGGAGGTCCTTGAATTGTCCTTACCCACGCACACTGCCCGTTATAGCGGCGCATACCGCACTCACGCTGCCCAGCGGGGGTAATTTGCTCGAACTCTTGAAGATGAGCGGCAGAGGAGGAGAGAGACGTATCTTGTGAAGGGATCTTACCTTTCCCCCCCACTCTTCTCTTTCTCTCCTCTTTTATTCCTGCCACTATCATTTGCTTTTTTGGGATTTGGCAACTGCCAAACTTATTATCTTTGTTATTAAGGTGTTATTAAGGCCTCTGCAAGTGCCGCAAATGTGGCCACGCCAGGGCGCTTGCAGCTATCAGTGTGGACAGACTGCAGCGCTTTCCCTACTGCGCTTTACGAAGGTGGGTTTAACTCACAGCGCTCTACATCTGCAAGTGTAGCCATGCCCTAAGAGTAAAGTGTGTATGTTTAAGAAGTTATTTTGCAAATCTGTGGTTCCTCCCTTTAACTGCTCTGTGGTCCTTGAGGGGCTAAACTGGAAAGAGAAGTAAACAGAGATGAAGGGGGAATCTGGGAAAATGTGGAAAGTGCCTGGAGAGCCTTGGGATGTCCCATCACTGGCTTTAGTTGCAGTCTCAAAGACAGACAGTCCCAGTTGTCCCCCTCCCATCTCCTCATCTGGTCTGTCTCTCTCCAGCATCCTGGCCTCCTGTACCAATCTAACTCCCCAGGCTCCTCATCCATTCACAATCTCCAGCCCCAGCTCCTGCTTTCAATCTCTTTGCCCAGCCAGTCCCAGTTCTCCAGAATCCCAGCTCTTCATCAGATCCATCTGCCATTCCCCTTCACCTCCTTTCTGGTCATGGTATATGGAGGTACCAATGACATAGGGAAGGATAGGAGAGAGGTCTTGGAGGCCAAATTTAGGTTGCTGGGGAAGAGATTGAAGTCCAGGACCTCCATGATAGCTTTCTCTGAAATGCTATCAGTTCCACACTCAGGGCCAGCTCGACAGGCAGAACTGCAGGTTCTCAATGCATGGGTGAGACAATGATGTAGGGAGGAGAAGTTTAGATTTATTAGGAACTGAGGAATCTTTTGGGAAAGGGGGAGACTAAACAAGAAGGATGGGCTCCGCCTAAACCAAAGTGGAACCACATTGCTGGCACTTAAAATTCAAAACGTCGTAGAGTAGTTTTTAAACTAAGGGCTGGGGAAAGCTGACATATGTGGAGGAGCATGTGGTTCGAACACAGACGTCTCTTAGGGGAGGATCTATTAATGGAGATTCTTTGTGTTCTAGTAAGGAGGAGAGGATGGACAATAAAATACTGCTAGGATTGGATGAGAAACAATCAAATGAAAAAGAGTCCCATTCATTTACATCACAAAATGGCAGACAGCTGAAAAGTAACAATTTTAAGTGCTTATATACAAATGGTAGAAGTCTAAATAATAAGACTGCTGAACTAGAGTGCCTCATATTAAATGAGGATATTGATACAGTAGACATCACAGAAACTTATATTGCCTCTATATAAATCTATGTTACACTCACATCTTGAATACTGCGTGCAGCTGTGGTTACCCCATCTCAAAAAATATATATTGGAATAGGAAAAGGCACAGAAAAGGGCAATAAAAATGATTACAGGTATGCAAGAGCTTCCATATGAGGAGCAATTAATAAGACTGGGACTTTTCAGCTGTGAAAATAGACGACTAAGGGGGGCTATGATAGAGGTCTATAAAATCATGACTGGTGTGGAGAAAGTAAATAAGGAAGTGTAATTTACTCTCTCATAACACGAGAACTAGGGGTCACCGCCTGAAATTAAAAGGCAGAAGGTTTAAAACAAACAAAAGGACGTATTTCTTCTCACCATGCACAGTCAACCTGTGGAACTCTTTGACAGAGGGAATGTTATGAAGGTCAAGACTATAACAGGGTTCAAAAAAGGACTGGATAAATTCATGGAGGATAGGTCTACCAATGGCTATTAGCCAGGATTGGCAGGGATGGTGTCCCTAGTCTCTGTTTGCCAGAAGCTAGAAATGGGCAGCAGAGGATGGATCACTTGATGATTACCTGTTCTGTTCATTCCCTCTGAAGCACTTGGCATTGGCCATTGTCCAAAGATAGGCTACTGGGCTAGATCAACCTTTGGTCTGACCCACTATGGTCGTTCTTATGTTCTTCCACCCACCCCACTGGTTCTCACTCCTCTCTGCTCTCTGGCTGCAAGTCTCCTTGCTCACTCAGGTCTACTCTCCGCCCTCCCCTCAACTCCAAATGCCAGTTTCTTTCACCTCCTGCCAGCTTCCAGCATCCCTTAGGCTTTTTCTCCCAACCTACTCACCCCTGTCCCCTAGTCTCTGCATTTGAATCTAGTACTTCCTTGTCCGGGCCCAGTGGGATGGAGGAGGTGGGTAATTGAGAGCACAGGAGAGACAGGCTCTCTGCTCTCAGTTCAGGTATCTGGACCCAGCACAGACCGCAGCAGCTGAGAGCTGCAATTGTAGGGAAAGTCCTTCTCAGCCCCAGGCTGGAGCATGCCAGTGCAGACACAATTGCCAGGGGGAATGGAGCTGCTAACCTCAAAGAAGTCTCTATTGGGTCTGTGTGAACTCTGACTTTTCAAAGACTTCTCATTTGGTCAATTTAGGTAGATTTTCGGAGACAGCAAAAGGCGCATCCCTGGCACAAAGGCCACCTCCTTGGGAAATTTCAAGTCCCTGCTCCAAAGCCTTGGGGCACTAGAGCTTTTCAAAAAAATGTCATCAGAAGTGTTTAGCATTGGTAAGCACTGTCTACATAGACTAAGGCCAGAAGGGACCACTGTGGTCATCTCGTCCCTGCCTATAACAGACCCATAACATCTGGCCTAGCCTCATTCTCACTAAAGCTGAATGACTTTGACTAAATGTTTCAGGAAATATTCAGCCTCAAGGCAGACACCCAGCATGGGAAATTTCAGCCCAGCCAGTTACAGTTTGACAACGTTATAAGCAACTGAAAACAAAGGCGTATCGTGGGAAGCACTGGGCAACCTTAATAACAGGCAGTGCTGGCAGCGCCCACTATAATGTGAGGCACTCACAGCTGGGCTGGAGCGATGGGATGTCAGTCAGGGCCAGCAAAGGTCAGGATGTCAGAAATCCTCCTGATTTGAATTCACACGCCAGAAATCTTCTTTGCAGCGCTCCACAGCTCCTCCCCAACTTCAAAAACAACTTTTGACACCTAGCTCCAGGGTCTGACCCCTCCAGGTGCTTGGCTCAAAGGGCTGAGCAAGCCAATCCCCATGGGGTGCAATGGAAGTCGGGGCGCTGAACACCTGCCATGACTCGGCCTTTGGTATGTCATACAGCCAGTCGGTGGAAACCATACCACACTCTGCCAGTTCAGCCCGGCCACAAGCAGGGGTGACCCCTGTTACCTGCTAGTGGATTGGCCACTGCTTACACCTGGGTTGAAGTTGGTCTTTTATGTTAGCTCTGTTTTCTTTGTACCAGCTTGTGCCATCAGATTTTTTGCTGCCTGCCCAAGGTAAATAAGATGCGAGAGCAGAATCATGTCCAGAGTCCAAAAAACAGCAATTAATCCAGAAACAATAAATTAATTATAAAATGCTGTTAATACCTGGAGTGACCCCACCAGGAAGCCAAATACCCTGAAGACAAACCACGGAGCAGGTACTTTAGGAACGATTCTTTAGAGTTGCTATTCTAAAGGCTGGTGCCGGTGTCAGGAAGGGCAGGGCGAGTCACTTCTCTCCCCAACCTGCCTAAACACCCACTGTAACCCCTTTGGGGTTTAGAGAGCATGGCCCCTTTAAATCTTTTCCCGGGGGACAAGGAGTTGATTGTTCTATGAGGAGAAAGTCCTGTTGGGAGGGCAGGGGAGCGGGGAGGGGGGAAGAGCACGACAGGGTATTTAAGCCCTCCTGCTGGTGTCCCAACTTTTTGTTAAAAACGGGCAAATTGTCACATATTTTCTGTCTCCCCTCAGTCGGTACTGGTGGGTCCCGCTGCTGGCTGGATCCCTGCTTGCCAGCCGCCTGCCCACCAGCGTTGAGTGGGGGGACCCAGTGGCTGACAATGGGGGTGGGTGTGCAAAGCTGGTGGCAGGGTGTTCCCCCTCTCGCTGTCCTCTCCCTGCTTTGCCCATTCACCTTGACCCCCAGCCCCGCTGCTCCTCCATATCTGCACCAGCGGGGAGTGTCCCGCTCCCCGCACTGTGCGGAGAACCAGCCCCTGGTCGGAGTGCTCAGCTCACCAACAGCCGGGCCAGCAGGCTACTTCTTTCCCCCACTGCCTCTGGCTGGGCTGGCCCCGCAGGAAAGCTCAAGACCCTCGGCTTGGGGTGTTGGCCAGGAGGAGCCAAGCCCTGCATGTGCCAAAGCCCCAGGCAGCTGTGGCACAGGGAAGCCTTTCTGCCCCTCAGCTAAGCTCTGGAGCGGCGGCGGGGGGTGGGGGGGAAAGCGATTTCCAGTCTGTTTGCATCCCGACCCTGCAGACTCCACAGCAGTCCCCCGGACAGAGGCCTAGCACCCTCTGCACCCACCCCCACCCCGGAGTACAGGGTTTGGTCCGTCCCCTAGGCACCCTCCCCTGCTGAGCCACCTCACTGGCCAGGTTCACTCAAGCCCCTGCAGTCAGGTTCCCTGGGCAGAATGCATCCGTAGGGCTTAACCCCTTCCTGCGTGCGCTGTAGCCAGGGGACAGGAGGCAGCTGGGTTATATCGGTGGCCAGCAGCAGCCTGGAGGTGTTAGCTGCCTTTCGACACCGTGTGGGCAGGAAGGAGCAAGGTGCTTCCAGCCACGGGCAGGGGGAGAGGGGGAAGAGATGAGCTCTGCAAAGACATGGGCCAGGTCATCCCTCCCCACCCCGCCACCCCCGCTGTGGCTGGAAGCAGCTTCCATCCTTTCCCCCCAGCACAGTGCGGAAAGGCTGTTGCTGGCCACATTCTGGTGTGAACCCTGGCAGAAATCTGGGGTGGGGGGGCATGTGAACTTGTGTGCCACCCCCCCCCACACACCCACACAGGTTGCCTTTGGAAGATGTGGTACCAGGTACCAGGAGAGGCGGGTCCGGCCCAGGGGCCCAGCCAGGCATGGAGAGTGGAGAGCACCAAGCAGGGAGGGTCGAGCCTCTCGGTCAACCTGTCACCCCCTGTGTCAGAGAGATGAACGGGAGTGTGTGTGTGTCACCTCTCTCCATGTGAACCCTAAAGCCTAAAAGATAAGAAGGGAAATAAAAGGAATCCAACTACTCAGTGTTTCTTTTTAACAGGGGCTCAGTCAACTTGATGTTAATGTTAACATTTGTACTGCATCGTTCTGATTGATTGCAGTTGAACTTGCTTGAATACGAGTAATTTTACCAGGTGTCCCGTATTCAGCATAGGGAAATATGATCACACTAAATAAGAGGGAGGCTATTAGCCTGTTACGTGGGGAGGCTGTCACTCTGTGTGGCTTTGCAGAGAGTGACAGAAGAGGGCACCAGAGAGGTTCGTTGAGGAAACTTTACTGGCGCTGAACACAACCTGGAGCACCCAAAACTCACCACTGGACTGGAACTTTGCTCAAGACTCCTGAACTCTGTGTGTAGACACATTACTCGGTTTCAGCCTTTCAGACTGTGCTACCACTGGGCCTGTGGGGCCTTGTGTTGAATGTAACCCTGTTTTTGACCGTTTCTCCTGGCTTTCCCCCTGTTGTTTTTCTCCTTTCATCCCTCTCTAAATAAATATTTCCCTTTCCTGTATTCATTGTACTCTTCTGGTTCACACTGGGGACAGGTGTCTCTGGGGTGGAAGGGGCTTTCCCTGATGCATTCCTGCACGTGCCTTTTCTTGGCTACAGCTACCTGCAGAGCAGACTCTATGTTGGCCACGAGGGCGCTAAAGTTACACAACAACAAAAACAGGAGAGAAATTTCTCTCTAAAGATCAAAAAATAACAAAGAAGGAAGAACCCAGAACCACTGGAACTACAAGCAAAAGGCTAGAAATCCCCTTGAAAAGGAACTAACGATGAGTTTATAAAAAGCAGGAGGGGCAGGGTAATTGGTGGTTGAAGGCAGGAGGGCACTGTCTGTCCCTTATTTCTCTGATGCTCCCACCTGGGAGCTGTTCTTAAACATTTACAAATATTCCTTTTCGCTCTCTTGGTGCTTCTGAGTGCACGCCAGAAGCACTTCAACTCAGAAATGGGCATCTGGCTGAAACACCTTTTGGGTAGCGGCCATTAGATCAATAAATCAGACATTGTTCTTCAATGGAGGGAAGGGATCTTCTTATTGAGCATGAGAGACTATTACTGGTATTGAAAAGGCTGCACATTTGCTTCATTTACTTCAAGGAGCAACATGCCCTGTATCTGGCCACTACACTACATTTAGCTATATGCAGGACTAAGCTCTTATAATGACAAGCACAGCATGACTGGCCCCTTTAAAAAGAAGCTGTGCCCAGTGCCACTGTGACTGAACCTGCTGCCCAAGTGGGCTTAAAGAAAGGCACCTGAGGAAGTGGTGGCAGAGAGTTAGAGGCTCCTACAGATGAGTTTGATACACCAGGGGAACACAACTTCAGCCAGGTAGGGCTGGAAATGGCCTCCTAAAAAGAACAAGGGGCCAGGAAGAAGAGAAACTTTGGCTTTCTTCCTTGATGGCTGCTAGCCTATGTAGGTTTTTATACCATGCTAATCACCACAGTGTCTGAGCACCTTCCAGTAGTGCATTAAGGACCGTAACCACACGTGTGTCGAGTTGGGGTAGTGCCTTGTTTAAAAATAGAAAATACTTGTAGCTATCCATTTATATGAGAAAAGGTTGCTTTCCTCAGTGTTGATTGGACGACTGCGGGTTTGAAGAAGGAAGGGGAGACTTGCTCTCAGACCCAGCAGGGTTGAACATTCAGCATATAGGGACAGTTGATATAAGCAGTGCTTGTAGCACAGCCAACAATCCAGAATCTTGCTAAAGTTCTAAGTTCTGCATATTGATCACCCACACAGAGAGAAGCAACACGAAAATCATTCCGGTTGCAAAGTCAAGCACTCAAAAGTTGGGAAATGCCAGACACAAGGCGGCCACTGCAGCAGGTGACTTTAACAGTCCAGTCATGCAAGTCATGCCCCCAGGTTTCAATAATAGCAACTCTATCAAATGTAGTTATCAATGAGAACGTTTAGTTCCTCCTGCTTCTTACCCAGTCTCCTAGCAATGGTGCATAAACAATTCAGTTTCTTCTCTTCACATTTCTTTACCGCCTCTAGTCAATATCTTCCCAATACCCTGAGTTAGAACCCCATTTGACAGCTTAGTACCCTCCCTTTGTACTGTTAGAGGAATGTCCTCCTAGCTGCGTCACGAGTCTCCAAACCGTGAGATTATCCCCCACTTCTGAGATGCAGCCTGCCCCATTGGTACAGCCCCTCTCTCACTGGAACATGTCACTATAGCCCTGAGGCTGCAGTACAACCCTGGAGCAGCTTAGCTCCACTCGCTGGCTTGTGGTGAAGGAACCCATTCCCTGTGAGTTTCTATGAGCCAAGCCCTGCAGGGATGGGGGAGGGAAGGTTGGCTCATCACAGGCTCAATACAGTCTGAAATGGGCCTAAGAGAGCAATGCTCATCAATGATATGTGGCCATCACCCCACAACAGTGCTAACAGCATTCTGAGGTTGAGTGTCATGCATGCTGTGTACAGTACACCATAGCATTTCACTGAGAGCAAGGATGGGTTATCTGTAGTCAGGGAGAAATTCACAGGGTCAGACGCTTCCCTCCATTGGCAGTGTAGGGGGAGAAAGACAACGACTCTGCATCTGCAGTAGCACGGGATTGCTGGCTTTGCAGCATGCTCTGTAACGGGACTCTCCACTCACCGCTAGTCAGGCACCTCGCCCTGGCCGTTCTGGTGAATCATGTTCTGGTGAATTTACCTCCCACCTGCCAGCCATCCAAACTGCAGCTGCTGAGATGATCTTCCTCTCCTGGTGCTGTCTTCCCCACTTTCCCAAGTCTGACTCTGGCTGCCCTTTTTCCATATCCAGTTTGGACTTCTCCTTCTTACCTCCAAAGCTCCCTATGCAAACATCTCCCTGTGTAAAAAATATCTCCACTTCAGTCATCTGCTCCTCCCCTCCCACTCCCACCTTACAGACCCTTCTTCCTGCAGCATCCTGCTGCTACTGGGAAGGACCCAGCAACCTCCGCTCAGGCTCCCCTTTCTATTCATTCCATCAGACTCACCCGGTACCTCTCCTACACTCCTAGAGTGACCCCTTTAGCTTGAGTGAGAGGGGCTTGTGCTGATGGACCCTGGTTCAATCCACACCAATGCCTGTGGTGTCTGTATATGGCCAGGGTTTTACTTACCTATCATTGTAGGTTGTTCAGCCCATTCCCAGCCATCTGTGGTACATCTTTTGCTTCTTGCCATCTCTGTGATGTCGGTCCTTCATCTGTACAAGGACATGGCATATCAAGGCCAATCCAGCAGCTCCCATCCGGTCTTCACCTCCATGAGAGACAGCGCATCCCAGCCTGACCACAGAAGGACAGGGTGGTGTTCTTCAGGGGAACCTGCTGGAGCTCCAGTCTCCCCTGATCCACCTCACCCCCACACACTAAGGGTTTTCAGAAGATACTGCTAATCTCAGCTAAACAAAGCAGCTAAAATGAGGTCAGTGTGAGTGGATTCACTGAATAGACTGGTTCTAAGGAAAGAGGAGATTCCTTCTCTGCTCTCATGAGATTCCCATGGGAAAAGTATCTGATGACAGGTTGGGGACAATACAAGCCCTCAGCCCCTGGAAAGCTAGGAAATCAGGACTCTGGGATTTAAGGGTTGTCTCTGTCCTGCTGGAGGGAGCAGAGCTGGAGACCAGAAAGGGCACTGGTGTAATTGTATGAAAGACAGTGACCTCTACCTGTGAAGGTGGCTGAAGCTTCTTGCAAGCAATAGAGTCCAGGATCCTTACGCCTCCTTTGGCGATGCTTTTCCTAGGAATAAAATCAACACAGTACAATGAGAACAACGTCTGAGTCCCAGGGCTGGGATCCAGGGATAAGGGCTGCTCTCAGCCAGGATGCGTACCAGGAACTGGATCTTTGTCCCAAGAGCTGCAATCACCCAGATGAGTGAGTAGTTCCTACCTCTGTGAGTGGGGTGTGGTTTTCCGGGTAAGCATCACTGAGAGCCACCTCCTCTCAGTTTGACAGGATGCGGTCATTGCTCCCCAAGCTGGGCCAGCTGCAGGCTGCATTGATGTAGGAGGCATGGACAGATCCCAAAGCCTGGAAGACAGAGAAGGGAGGAAGCCCCTGCTCATTTACCGTTCAAGGAAGGGAGAGGAGAATGAAGGGGGGAAGTGAAGCTGCCCTGTGGGGAGGGCACTAGAGTAGAACCCAGTCCCGTTCCCAGATCCACCCCATGTTTGTAGGTGTGACCTTAGAGAGGTCCATCACCTTCATTCCCTGTCTGTAAAATAGAGATAATAGTTTCTTCCACAAACACACAGGAGGTAAGGGGAGGACAGTCCCATTATCTGCATGGGGCTCAGGCGGTCTGTGCACAGATTGTGCCAGAGTGAGGGGAGAGACCCAGAGTTTGCTCCCTACAAGCAGGAGAGGAGATGGGATCAGAAGACCGAGGAAGGGGGATGGGGTAGGAACCGCTGCCACAGATGGGGCTTATGGATTTGGTCAGTGCCAGACCCTTGGTACCTCCTTTCAGTAAATGGTTTCCCTACTGAGAAGACTGGCCCCTCCTGTCATCGGCAGTCCGCATACTATTTGAAGACCTTCCTAGTGTCCTCGAATGCCCCCTTAGTTCTTCTTGAATGTGATAGATTCATTGAATCAGATTGCTAGCCAGGAATTTCGGAGAGGCCATTGCTGTGTACGATGAAATCAGGGGGAAATCTATAGTTAGCCAAAAAAAAAAAAAAAGATGTCATTGGCAAATTTGGAGCTGATCTGTCCTTTCAGCTGAAGATACACAGTCACAGGGGGATGAAGCGTGCCATCTTGGTTAGTTGTTCTATGATAGTCAGTTCCACCATGTGGCCATTTGATTCAGGGAGTTCTACAATGAAATCCCTGGGAATGGCTGCCCATGGTTGGGGCAGGGTCTCCAGAGGCATAGGGTGCCAAGAATTTTGGTGTGTGGTGGCTTGGTAAGAGCTCAGAAGTCACTAGTCAACATGTCTGAATTTCAGCCCACATCCAGCACGACCAAACGAAGCAGGAGATTAGGCAGGAATTTTGAAGCACCCAAAGTGCCCTGTTGGGAGGTGTCCTGTTTCAGATGTAGGACCTTCAGCGGGGGACATCCTGGCAGAACATACAGGCAGTCCTCAGTAAATGTTATTGGGTTCCACATGGAATGTTGTTTCTCGTTCCCTGTGCAGCAGGTCATCCTAGGAAGCTGATTTAATAAGCATGATTGAGGTATGGCAACATTAAGCACGTTGCGGGGCTTGAGGAGGAAGGGCTGTTCCTGACTAGCTTTCTCCCTTCTTGGTTATATTCTCCATTAGGGGATAAGGTCATTCTTAGTTCCAGTTGGGCAGTTAAGTAATCTTGAAATTGAAGCAGGAAAAGAATATGGTCTAGCTGAATTGTCCCTGATTCAGTGCTTTGGCTTTGCGCAGATACTGGAGGCTTTTGTGTACAACCTTGTGCTGGGTATCGAGGCCCCTTCAGCTACTCACACCAATCTTCAAATAAGGATTTAATCAGAACCTACTAATTATCAAGGGACTCCTATAGTTTTTGTCTGTGGGGTGAGCCTCCAGGAGCGGTATGCACAGGGGTGCAGCAGGTGCTGGGAGCCATGCCCCAGAGAGCCTGGCCCTGATTGATATATTAGATGTGTCAACTTCTATGATGAATGCTCCAGTTGGATTGGGTGCGCCAGAACAGGTGCAGCGGTGAAGGCAATTTTGAGCTGTTTGAGGGCTTGTTGGGCCTTGGGTGACCAAACAAATGGGACAGTCTTGTGGAGGAGAGCTATCATGGGGGTTATTTCTACTGAGAACCCTGGGCCGAAGCAGCAGTAAAATTGGTGAAGCCTAGGAAGCACTGCTCTTTTTGAGTACTTCAAGCTTCCTCCCAGTTGTGGATGGCTTTCACCTTATTTGCATCAATCGTAATGCCTTCTGGGGAGAGGATGTACCCCAAAAACTCCATGGAGAGCTGACTAGAGGTACACTTTTCCAATTTTGTATAGAGACCATGCTGCCGCAACCTCTCTGGGGTCTGTTGTGGGGCACATGCTGCTCTGGGTTCTCCAAAAAGAGAAGTATGTCATCTAAATAGATGACAATGTATTGATTCAGAATGTCCCCAAATACATCACTGATGAAGTGTTGCAAGGTCAATCCAAATGGCATCACCAGACAATTAAAGTGTCTCTAAAAAGTATTGAAATCTCTCTTCCATTTGTCCACCGCCCAAATGAGTGTTAGATTGTAAGTCCTTGGAAGTCTACTCTGACGAATGCCCGTACAGGTTTCATGTGATCCAATAATTCTGGGATTAAGGATAGGGGATAATGGTGCCAAACTTTCACTTTGTTCAGGGGCTGGTATTCTACAGAGAGGCATAGAGTCCCTCCTTTCTTCTTTCCAAAGAGGGCCAGGGCCTCTGTGGGAAATGCTTAATAGTAAATAAACCCTTTGGATCCGTTTTTATGATTTCACGCAGGGAGAGCCACGAGTTCTGGTTCGGACATTGCATAAATACAGCCAAAGGCAACTTTCGGGCAAGGTTTAGGTCAATAGGGCAGTCATAGTCTTGGTGCAGAGGTAATGTGTCCTCCTTTCTTTAGAAGATGTCCACATAATCCTGGTATTTATCAGGAATGTTGGGTGTCAGAGTCAAGAATGGTGGAATAGGTCCAGGGGCAGAGGCTGGTTAAGGAAACCCCAACATTTTCAGTCACCTCCATTGAGCCATTCTGGCAGGGGCAGCACAGGGCCAGGCTCAGGTAGCAAAGCCTTGAGTCACACCTGGTATCCCCATTTACGTACAGGCCACTTACTTCTGGAAAGCCTGCTTTTCTGCAAACAGTCGCACCACCTGATGTCACATGTTGCATCTGATAATTAGGTCTAGTGGTTGGAGCTGAGGTCACAGCTAGACATAGGATTGCACCTAGGCTAAGAGTGGTGCTAGAATCAAGATCCAGGAAGACGCCGGAGATGATGATGTGATCAGAGTCTGTAGACAAACCAGAATCAGAACTGGAGCCAGAGTCCAAGTGCAGGCCAAGGGTCGAAGCCGGGTGATCAGAGTCCAAAGTTAAGCCAAGTCGATATCAAGCCAGAGTCCAGATACAGGCGGAAGGTTGAAGCCGTGTAGTCAGAGTCCGAGGGCTTGGGGAGGATCAGGAGGAGGAGGCAAGGCTGCAGCGGGTCAGTTGTGGGGCTGGAGAAAGGCTAGAATACGGCAAGGATAATGCTGAGCCAGAGTTGGTAGCCAACGTCGAGAGCCAAGGGTCATGCCGAAGTCAGCAGCAAGAGACCGGAGCTGAGGGTCAAGACAGTCAATAGCCGGGAACTGGAGGGTAGGGCAGGGCGGTGCATGCAGGCAGAAACCAGGAATAACATGGGAACTGTCTCAGCAGCAGGGCAGGGGTCTGCCTTGTTGTCCAGATGACTTGAGGGTACTCCCAGGCACTGCCCACCCGGAGCCCTAGACATCTGGGTTCAAGTCCCAAGCATCCTCATCTAGGGACTCTCTTCCGAGGAATAAAAGAAGGACAGCAGGATGACAAAGATGTCTCTGTCCTTGGGCTGGGTTCCAGGCCAAGGGGAGCTCCCACCAAGGCGAGGTGTCATGGCCTCCTCACCATGCCTTCCTCCTGTTCATTTCATACTCAGAGACCCCCTAGCAGGAGGGAAGAATAAAGGGCAGAAAGTGAAGCTGCCCCTGGGGGGAAGGTACTAGCCTGGGACCCAGTCCAGTTCCCAGAGCTACACCCAGGATTGTGTGACCAGGCACCACAGCCCTTCCTCTGTGTCTTTGTCCCCACCTGTCAGATGGGGAGGATCCTTCACTTCCCAGGGTGCTTGGGGGGAGTTTCATTCCTGGCTGGGAAGAGTTCAGATACAATGTGGGTGGACTGGGCCCCCGGTGCAGGGTGCATCGGACATTCACTAGATCAAAGGTGACACGGGCCAGGGGAACCTCTGAGCAGTGAGCACAGGGGAGGGGTTCCACATCAGGCCACCACTCCCAGACTGCAGTGGTTACTGATGATAAACCATGGTTCTACCGATGTTCTCATTTGTAGTTGTCCTGGGCTGGGCCAGCCCCATGGTGCTGAAAGCCTGATGCTTCATAAAGGCCTCTGGGCATGGGGCAGGAGGGTCGGGGAGGGCGTGTGGTGAGAGGGAGGTGGCGTTCTAGGTTTGGCTCCCTGAGGGCAGATTCCTCCTGTAGCCCCTTGGCATGGAGGAGGGGCTGAGGGGCCCTGCCACAGCAGCCCCGGGTCAGGAATTGTTTCAGATGTGACACTAGGCCATTCCCCCTGCTCTAATGCAGAGCTTTCAGAGCTCCACTGGGGGACATGGGCCTAACATGCAGGCCCTTCTGCATCAGGCTGGGCAGGGAGAGCGTGGCATGGGAAAAGGGGCGATGGCAGAAAGGCCAAGGCCAAGAAAAAAAGGGTGGGGAGAACCTCATGCCCCAGACAAAAGGGATTTGGGAGCAGAGGGAAGGCCCCCCCCCACCCAGAAGGGAGAGGGTTTCACTCAGTGCTGTCACCTCTGTCTCCACTCCCACTAGCCCCTCTCCCCCATGTATAGTGAGACAGAGCAGTACCTGCAGCAGGGAGTGTGAGCTGCTGGACGTGTGAGGTGGGGGCCCTTTAAGGGTGTCCCATGGGATGTCCCATGCGCATGGAGTGCCTTGGGCACCTGGCACAATCACCGGCTGTAAAATAGGTGGGCCATCACTTTGTCTGTAATATCCAGTAATATCCTCCTCCTTCAAGGGAACAAGAATTAATCAGAGACTCAGACACTCCCGGCAACGAAGGGTAATAACGGCACCTGCAGCCAGCTAAATTTCCACCCAGCCCCTCGCCACATCTGAGGCAGCTTGTCCTGTTGATGTGATGCCTGTTATGAAATAGCCTTGCTGGAGAGCTGGGTCTGAACTGCTTTGATCTGCTCAGGGGACAAGCTGGCGCCTAACAATGGCACCTGCTGTGACTCATTCGTCTCCTTCCTCCCAGGTCAGCAAATGCGGATGGGATGGCAGTGATCTTCTGTGAACTGGAGGTGAAAAGCTCTGTGTCCCTCCCAAAAGATAGATTAATCCTTCTCTGGTTACCTCGTCCCCTGTCAGCTGGCCACCTTCCCCCGTGATGGAGAAAGGTAGGACCAGCCCAGCCTGGCTGACATGTAGCCAGGGGTCGTGGATGGCCAGCAAAGCCACCTGCAGGAAAGATCTTCTCTGCCCTTCTGAGAAGATCTCTCCAAAGACCTAAACCCAACAGCACGAGAGCCATTGGCAATTGCCCAGAACCAGGCTCCAAATCCATCTAGTGGCTCATGTGGAGAGTCGGAGTCCTGCTGCAGCCAAGCCAGCTAATTCCCCACGAGGACCTTTGGGGTCCCATGGCCCAGGGAACCCCCTTCAGTAAGAGGTTGCAGGCACTGAGGCCTCTCATTGCTTTTTCTGGAGCAGTATTCAATGCAGGTGCCATGACATGCTGGGAATGCGTCCATGTGCATGAGCCTGGCACACTCTGGAACGTAGCTCACAAAGACCACACAGGACCCTCTACTGCGTCCAGCAGCGATATCTCCTGGAGCTCACATGCTAGAGGTATGGGCCTTTCAGAACTGCCTCTGTTCCCCACTCCCCACCCCACTGACATTTCCATGAGCCTTACGTATGGTGAAGTAATTCAGCCCAGGGTAGGAGCTCAGTGTCTCTGACCCAAGTCCCAGGGCAGGCGCAGATACTGCTTCCTGACTCATGATGGTGCTAAGCAAACTCCACACCCTTCTTGTTCTTCCACAGGGTGCAGGAATCCAACAAGGTTCTGGCCACGCAATAGCTGGGTGTATCCTTCCCAACTCACTGACCCAGTGGCTCCCATCTCAGATACTCAGGTGTCAGCCAGGGAGTCACTGAGCGAAGCCGGATCCCTCAAGACACAATCCGCCATTAACTCAAGGTCCTAGAGGTTTCCTGTTATGCCACTTATCAATGGATCCATGTAACACACACAAACCATGGCCGTTAGCAAAGCTCCAACCCAGGATCCTCAGCCTCTTGTAGCTGGACACTGTCAGCTGGAAATAAGGAGTAGGCTCTGGCCCTGTATCCAGGACACAGCCACTGCAGGGAGACACAGCTCCACATTTGAGCTGCTGCAATGCACCAGCTGAGTCCTTACCTCCCCCACCTTGCCCATATTCCTTTAACCAAGGCGCTTGGTGTTCTTGAGGCCCTCCCGGCACCACAGCTCCTTGGCATCTCTGACGTTCAGCCCTTGGAGAGAAAGACACGCAGGTTTGTGAGGTTTGCCATTCTGGTTTCTGTGCCTGTCTCCTTCTGTTCCCATTGCTTCCTTTTATATATATATATACCTTCCCTTTATATTTATGACGGCATCTAATGCTGAGAACCCCCCACTCCCACTGTAGTCAAGATCTGGCCCTAGGTAACCAACTGGTGACATCCTACAAGTTTTGTGTGCGTCCCCTGTAGTCCCTGCTCCTGCCCCTGACTTCCCTATGGGCTCTTTCCCTCCATGTGTTTCAATAGCTCCATTCCTGTCCCCTCACCAGCTGGCGAGCCCCATGGATGGACTGATTTTCCTGGGGGGGGAAGAGCTGGGCTCTGAGATAAAACAGCCAATTTCCCTGGCACTTTCACACTCATCTCCCTGATTTAGGGAGCAGGGAAGAGAAATAATCAGCATCTACGCTGGGGTCCATCTCAGAGGAGGGGGCTTCTTTCTATAGGCTCCCATTGCCCAGCAAAATGAGTCCCAAATCAGGGACCTTGTTTCCACTGGGGTCCCTCTGCCCAGCTCCAGTTGGTCTAAAAGGAGAGACCTTAGTTCTATAGGAGTCCCAATGTCTATCTGCAGGTAGTCTCTGAGGATTCATTTCTATAAGGTGCCATTGCCCAGTTGGGTTTCTTACCCCTCTTCTGCAGCGGTAGCTGGTAGAGCCAGTAAATCCCACTCTTGGTTTGCCGGCTGATGTCATCTGGTGGGTCAGTGATATACAGACCCAGCTGTGCCACAAGGTAGCCCACCTTGGGGAAGTCAGATGAGCTCTGATGGACGGAGGAGGAGAGGGGAATCCATCAACATTCTACCTTCAGCTCTCCATCTGCCCTGGGCTAGGAGTCTCTCTCCTCCCACTCCATCTGTAGGAGGGGCTGGGGGAGAGGAGCTACAGCTAGAGATCTCATTCTCTATGCCCCCAGGGGAGCTTGGAATAAAGGGAACCAGGGAAAGGGCCCTCTATGAGGATTCGCTCCTCAGCTGCTCCAGAATGACAAGGGCCCTGAGGCCAAGCATGAATCTGCCAGCCAGTGGGCTCTGGAGCACAGTCCCTTACAGACCCAGGGGGAAAAACTTAGCCAGGAGATGAGGGACGTGACTCAAGCATGGTTGAATCTCAGTTCTGACTCTGGCTCCACACAGGAGCCATCAAAATCTCGAACCCCTGCAGCTGCAAATCCCACAGCCTGTCAGAGCCAGCCCTGCCTCTGCAGGATGCCGGGGTCAAAGGTCACCTACATCAAATCCAGGGAGGCAAGCAGTGAATTGCAGCAGGGCAGTGCTACTCCGTATGACCCTGGCTCTCTCTTGCTTCTCTCTGGAGTGCATCCAGAAATTGACATGCTGTGGGAGAAGGAGGCAGGTGAGGGTCAGGAGGCAGGTGCACGTGCTCTACAAATGAGCTTGTCGTCCTCCCCATGGGGCTGAGACATTGTGCTCAGGGTGGAAGAGCTGACTGGCTGATCGCAGAACTTTAAAAGGGGCTTCTTGCAACCAGGACGCTGCCCAGGTCCTGCTGGGCACAGTCTGTCATTGTCTCTCTAGCTGGGGAAAATGTTAGGCCTGGGGCTGGTCCATCCTCTCTGTACCTGATCCATGAACAGCACATCAGGATCAAGGCACATGCTCTGGCCCCTCCCCAGATGCAAAGGCCTTGGTGGGATGGAGGGAGTGGCCATGAGGACAATCCCTTTGGGAACTGCAGTGTCCATATCAGAAGAGCTGATTCCCTGAGTATCCTCCTGTCCTCAGAGTCTTCCTAGAAAGGAGCCAGTGACTTTTCTTAGAGGCCCATGTCCTCGATCTCACAGGACTTTCAGTCTCTCAGTCCCCAGTCAGGCCTGGTGCCCACTGTTAGTGCTTAACAGAACTATGCAGAGCTCTGGCTTACAGTCCCAGATCTTTCCCTTTATCCCCCGAAAGGCAGAAGAGTCCCAACATTGCACTGCACAGAGAGCTCTGGCAAAGTCTGGCGAGCTGGGTCCCAGCTGGGAGGACACAATGGAAATGTGGCTCTTCCAGTCTCTCCTTTGCAGCCCTCCCACGGGGTTAAGGGGAAATTCCCCCCAGACCCTGCCATTGTGCTCACCTCCAAGAGTTGCTCCAGCTTGTCCATGGTGGGGGTTTCTGTCAGCAGGCTCCAAAGCATGACATCCATGCTGTGTGTATAGGCCTTGGGCAGAGCCTGCAAGAGGAGGGAGCACCCGTCCGTTATGGGATCTGGGGCTACGCTGGTCAGGGGATGATTAGAAGGGTTCTCTGGGGAGCCCTGGCAAGATCCCAAAGACACATCCTGGCCTCTCCCATTCAAATCACCCCAGGGACACTTAGCAAGAGTTCACGGCCGGATGCCAGCTGGCTCTTCAATCCTTGCCCTTAGCAGTTCTCTGCAGAGGGCCAGGGACCTAGCAGGGTATGGAACAGCCAAACTGCAATGGATGGGAGCGAGGCACCCGGACAGAGTCCAGGCAGCAAAGCACAGAATGAGGAAGGAAGGAGAGGATCTGCCAAGGGCGGGTAACACTATCCCCTCTGGAGGGAAGGGGCGCTCTCTGCCATTTTCTTAACCCCCGGGCCTGTTCCCAGCTCTGCTCACCCCTCCCCTATTTTCAGCAGCTCCACCAAACTAAGGGAGTAGGGACCACAGGACCGCTCCTACAACAGAGAAGTAGGATGGTGACTTACCCGGAAGTGAGCGGTGTCCTTCCCTGGGCGCATGGTAAAAAACACTGCACAGGACAGCTCGCAGGAGGCCTGATTCCAGCTCCAGGTCCAGTTTGCTGGCAGGAAAGAGGAGCCTCGATTCGACTTTGCAGCACCAGAGTGGTGCTGGCACCACCATGGACATGAAACATGAGGGAAATAGGCACCGGCCAGCAAAAACGGAAATGGAGGTGCCAACGAGACTAGTGACCAGGCTGAAGTCACAGAGCCAGACACTGGCAGGGCTGAAACAGGGCCCGTTCCCCTGATCTCACCCTGGACCCTGCTGCCCCTATTATATGTCCCCCACCCCGATGATCTTCTCCCTAAGGCCACTGTAACGTTACTGGAGTGAAATGAATCACCCAGCCTGGAAAGAGTGAACGTTCCCGCCTCCTTGGCCGGAGGATGTGAACAGCCACAACTGGAGGGGGAGTGGGAGGATCTGTGACTCCTGGGTTAGGGCAGCTGGACAAGAGGGTCCTGGCACCTGAGGTGGCAAACTGCAGCCATAGAGCTCAAGAGGATGGAGCTTAGCTCAGACTGCAGGGGAACGTCTTCAATCAGCTCTTGGGAGACCCAAAGAAGACAAAAGCAGAGGATGAGATCCTGGCCCCGCTGACCCACAGGCACTTCCCAGAGAGGAGGCTGCCAGTATAACCCTGCCCCCCTGCCCAGCCAATCCAGCTGGGCCCGCACATTCCTTCCACCTTTCAAACTTACTCCCTCCCTCTCCAGCTGGGACCACCCAATTCTTTCCTCCCCTCCGGCCCTACAATTCCCCACTGCCAGCTCTGTGACTGTGGCAGAATTTCCCCTTTCCCTGCTCCTCAATCCTCAGCCCCAAGAATCCCTGTCCTCTGCTGCCCCCTCCAGCCCCACCATCTCCCAGAACTGGCCCAGGGGAGGCCTCTCTTAGTCCCATGTCTAGCTCCCTCCCCCTGGGGTCTCATTCACCGCAATGCTCTCCACAAGGGATGCTTTGGAGCAGTGCGGCTGCAGGGTGTCCTGCCCCTGCTTTTGTGCAGGGAAGCACAGATTGGGGTTAGCGTGCAGGAAGCGGAGCTGCTTGGCCCTGTCCTGCACAGATGAGGAGTGGCATTGGGGGAGAGAGAGAGCCTGTTAGATAGGGACCTCCCCACTCCACCCAAACCTGCTCCAGGGCCCAGGGCCTCCTTTGGGTTGGACAGGAAAAGCCCAGAATCACAGTGTCCTCCTGCAAGGCAGGGCTTCTAACTGGGACAATGGCTGTGGGGAGAGGAGACCCTGGCCTGCGTGGGACAAACACCCTCTCTTCGGGGTCACAGATAATGGGGGTTATGAATAGACTCGATTGTACCTCATCTCTGCCCTGGGGATGCTGCTGGATGACCCTGATGGCAGCTTCCTCTGGGGACAAGTCCTCCTCTTCCTCCTCAACCTCCAGCCGGACACTGGGGCTCCCTGCACCAGGCAGAGGAGCACAGAGGGTGACTCCTGCTGCTGCCGAGGGGAAGGACAGGGTGCAGTGGAGAGAGAAGGCTTAATGTGCCCCCCTCCTCTGTAAGGAACCCCAGGGCAGAAAGGGCCTCACCCTGCCCCTCCCAGAGATGCCCTCAGCCTCATCAGCTTCAGGGCCCCATGGCAGTCAGGCCACCCCAGCAAAATCATCAGAGATCCGGGAGGCTGGAGTGCCCCCGACTCCGCCAAGAATGCCCTGCACCGGGCATGGCTATGCCACTCCCACTAGTGTCAGCAGGGCTCACGTGGCGGAGACCTGACGCCTTTCTGAACCAATGGGCACACGGTGTTACTAGCCCCCCGGCCCCAGTCATTCTCCCTTTCCCTTGGGTCTCCCCTCACCAGTACTGTGGGAGCCTCCAGCCTCAAGGCTCTCACACTCCTCGGAGGTGCTGCTGGCCCCTTGGGAGTAGGTGGAGCTGCTGGTGCTAGAGCAGGGGTTGCCCCATCTCCTGTCCTAGGCAGGGTTGGGACTCTTTAGTGGCCAGGCAGGGGCATGGCTCCTGCTGGGCCCTGGCGCTGGGCTCCTGGCTCCTCTGCTTCCTGGAGAGGAAGCCCCAGAGCTGCCTTGCCCAGCTCCCACCCTGTCCTGGCTCCCTCCTGCAGAGCTGCACCCTGGGCCACCTCCATTTTCGCCCCGAAGGTGCCTCAGGGCCTGCTCTGGGAGCTGGTGACTTCCTCCTCCAGAACGCCAGGCACGTCCACCACTTGGCCTGGCAACAAGCTGCTTCCCCGCCAGCAGGGACAGAGGGGCTGCTCTCCTCTTGGGGAAGCCGGTAGCTGTTTCCCACTGGCTCTGGAGCCTTCTTCCCAGCATCTGCTTCAGCCTCTTCATCCTGGAACCGAGTGGGGAGCAGCCGTGAGTCTGGGGTCAAGGCAGCCTCTCACTAACGGGCCTGTCTGCTCCGCCCCCACCTCTCCTCCACTGAGGCAACTCCCCCTCACTGCACGCCCCACCACGGGGCACAGGGACTGCAATCTACACACACTGGCAGCAGCTCACAGCACAGGCTGCTCCCAAAGCTCCCACTCCCCACTGAGGCACTGTGACACAGGGGGAGTCTCATCCTTTCAGAGCAGTGGGGTTTTCAGACTGTTTCGACAAGCAGCTCCCTCCTCCTGCCCAGGCCACACGCCCTCCCTGGCTAGAGAAAGACCAGATCCCGGGAAGGAGTCTGAGTTTGCCCTGGGAACTTGTCCCCAGCTAAACTTCACAAGGTTCCAATCATATGAGGCATGAGTCCCCCTCAGTTCCCACTGAGTTCAGTGGGAAAGTGGGTGTTCAACAGCTGGCAGGGTCTGACCCTCCAGAGACTCCTACAAGGGAAGGGCTGGGAGCCCTATTGCTGGGCTATTTACACCATGCTGGAGATGGCTCTGGAGAACACCCTGCAAGAAACACGCTGCCCAGGCCCAGAGCAAAGGGCTGCAGGGAGCTGTGTTAGCAAATCTAGTCTCACTAGGAGGAGATCCCCCCTCCTTCTCCCACCATTTCTGCTCTCCCCAAGCAGAACAGAGAAGCTTCTCAGGAAATGCTACCTGCCACTCACTAGGTCTTGATGGCGCAGTGCTGGGTTGCAGATGCTCAGAGTTGGTCTGTTCCTGGCCCTCTTCCTCGCTCTCCCGCACCAAGGTGGGCTGAAAAGGGAGCTGCACAATGCCCTGCCAGCAGGGAGACCAACAGTGGCTGTGAAAACAAAATCATCTTTTATTGCCAAGGGATGGTTAAACTCAGGCTAGCAGCCGGGGTCCAGAACTCCGACATACTGTGGGCAGGACGCCTCCCATCTCAAGGTCTCCTAGCACTTCACACACATTCCTGAAGCCTGACAAGCCAAGGGCTGTAGGGGAGGGACTCCAACCCCACTGATAGAAAACTGTGGCCTGGGCAGGAGAAGCCACTGCCTCAAGGTCACACTGGGAGTCAGTGACAGAGCCAGGGATGGAGCCCAGGAGCCCTGTGTCCAGGCCCCTACACTAACCGCTAGAGGAACGTTCTTTTCCAGAGCTGGCAATTGCAAGCAGGACCCTGTTCCCAGTCTCCCTGGCTCTGAGAGGGAGTGTGACCGGCTGGAGAGACTGAGGCAGGGGATTGGGAGTCAGGACTCCTGGCTTTCAGTGGCCATTTTCCGATTGACTTATGGGACCTCGGGCAAGCCATTCCCCCTCTCTGTGTTTCAGTCCCCAGCAGTAAAATGAGGATCTAATACTTACTCACTATTGTAAAGTGCTGAGATTTACCCAGGAAAAGTCGTTCTGTAAGTACACTGCAGCACTGGACCCTCATAGGTCAGATCCAAATTCCTAGAGTTTAGATCTGGGCTTTCAGTTCAATCCTATACAGAGTGAGGAGCCCAGCCCTAGACCTTGGATTGAGGATCAGCCCTTCTTGGGGTGGGAATTGAGCTAGGAGGCTTTTCCGTCCCTCGCCAGGTGGATTAACAATAGAGGGGTTTTAAAATATGAACCGGGTTTTTCAAATTAAACTCACCACAGGTTTTTTCGTTAAAAATAAGCCTGCTTCAAATTCAGTTTGAATTTGACAATCTATGTTAAGGCCTAAATTTGTTATCATCTCCTAAAATAATTTCAAGAGAATAGAAAGAAATCCATCGTAAGTAGTACTCGTTTACTGCCAAGTTTTAAGGAGAGTCAAACGACTGAAGCACCCGGAACCAGAGTTCGTGGAAGTGCTAGAACAGCTTTAGACAGCAGTAGCCCTTCCTGTGAAAGTGCAGAAGGAATAGTTTCTTCCTTTCAGTTTATTCATCTAGTTCAGTTCAATGACTAGTTAATGGAATTTGAAAAGAACACTGGGAGTTGACAAAGAAGGCAAACTTGTTTTCTTCCTTCAGTCTAGGAACAAACACTAGGTGTGAGGGGATGAGATCTACCCACTGAAAAATCTGGAAGAACATGGTGACCAGAATGTATCAATTCAGTTCACAAACTACAGCTAATATTTCCTTTCTTTAAGAAATCGGGTAGTTTTAAATGCAAAACATTTTTGATGTATGTTTTTTTCTAACTCCTAGCAGCAGTGCGATTTAAGTAGGTCATGAGAGTTAAACACCTACAGGGGGTTCTTGGTTTTGAAACAACCATTCATTTTAATCACCTTGATTGTAGGAGAACTACTACATTCACGAGAATCAGAAACTGCTCATATTCCATTAAAGAACGGAAGGCAGCAAAATTCATCATATCACCAATTTGTAATGAATTATTTACTCATTCTTAAAAGAGAGTTGAACGCTTTTTTTGTTACGTAGGCCCAGTTCCCACTGCTGAACCAGTACCAATTACACTGGATAATGCCACAAAACCTATATTTTATTGTCAAATCATGTAAGCCATTCCTCTTCTCCTCTTCTTGTTTTATAAGTTTCAGATCAACAAAATCCCCCCCTTGACAGTCACTGCCCGTGTGGCGCTGCAGGCAGAGTAGCCTGAGCAGGCTACATTGTGACATCAGGGGTAACTCAGCCACGCATCACTCATTTCACTCCAATAACCCTGAGCATAAACCCTAAACCTGCTACCTGTCTTGGTCATCCCTCCCATTGAAACCTGCGGAATCATTTGCTGACTCCTTTTAACCAATGGGGTTGAATTATGAAAATCACCTGCACAGAATTAGCATTGACTGGCTCAGTTAAATCTGATGTCACAGTGCGCCTCTACCGGCAGCACCAATTAAATGGGCACAGTGCAGAAACCAAGCTTTGCTGGTGGTTTCTTTTTCTAGTTATCACCAGAATCAACAAGGTTCTTTCCACCAATGCCTAGAAATTCCCTGAAATTTTGGAATCAATTGGACATAGTCTTCAAAAATTATCGCATTACAGACAGACAAAGAAATGTCATTGAATTGAGCATTAGGCCTCACTGCACTCAGCCAACAATGACTTTAACTCCCTTTTAACTCAGTAATAACCCCCAGCTCACCCAATCAGCATGGAGACTCTCAGGGACTGGAGGCTGAGCATTCTCAACAGGTGGCCCCACGTCTATTCCAGCCCCACATCTTTGTGAGGGCCTCCTACAATGACAGCAGGAGAACAGCCCCACCTGCCTCAGGAGGAAGACCAGCAGAGAGAAATGGAACAAGAGAAGAGAAAAGAAAAGACAAGACAAGAGGAAGGGAGGAAAAGAGAAACAAAAATGGACAAATTCCAAACTCCTCAGTGAGTTAAAGATTCCAAGCTCAGAAAAATCTACTCTGACCATCTAGTCTATATAGAACTTCCCTTAAAGTAATTCCTGTTTGAATTAGAGCGCATATTTTAGAAAAAGAGCGAATCTTGATTTTAAAAATGCTAGTTGTGGAGGATCCATCACAACCCTGGGTGAATTACTTCAAATCCTGACTGTTAAAAATATTTGCCTTATTTCCAGTCTGAATTTGTCTAGCTTCAACTCGCAGCTATTGGATCTTGTTATACCTTTGTCTGCTCAAGTGAAGAGCCCATTAGCAAATAGTTGTTCTCTTATGCTCATCTTTTAACCTTCTCTTTGTTAAGCTAAATAGATTGAGCTCCTTGAACCTATCTTTATAAGGCATGTTTTCTAATCCTTTAATCTTTCTTGTGGCTCTTCTCTGAACTCTCTCAAATTAATCAGCATCGGTCTCAAATTGTGGACACCAGAACTGGACACAATATTCCAGTAGTGGTCGCACCAGTGCCCAGTACAGAACCTCTCTACTTCTACCGGAGATTCCGCTATGGATGGGTCCCAGGGTCGCATTTGCCCTTTTGGCCAAAGTGTCTCAGTGGGAGCTCATGGTCAGTTGATCATCCACCATGACCCCAAGTCTTTTTCAGGGTTACTATTTCCCATGATAGAGTTCCTCCGGGACAGAGTCCCCCTCTTGTACATATAGCCTATATTTTTTGTTCCTAAAGGGAAACTTTACATTTGGACATACTAAAATGTACGTTATTTGCTTGTGCTCAGGTAACTAAGCAATCGAGATGGCTCCATATGAGTGAGATGTCCTCTTCATTATTTACCACTGCCCCGATCTTTCTGTCATTGGCAGATTTTACAGTGATGATTGTATATTTGCTTCCAAGTCACTGATCAACAGTTTAGGTAGCGTACATCCAAGAACCAAACCCTGTAGGACCCTACTAGAAAGACACCCACTCGATAATGATTCCTTATTTAAAATTACATTTTGAGACCTATTAGGTAGCCCGTTACTAAGGGGCGGAGTCCGAGTTGGGACATTTTTCTGACAACTTTACTTGTGTTTTCCAAGCCTAGAGCTCGGCTGGTAACGAATGGATCAGGCTGAACAGTTTCCAACCTTCACTGAGAATCTTACCTTCTACAGAGGGGATGTCTGCTTTCTGCAATATCAACACAGAAAGCAGAACATGGCCAAAGAAGCTCCACCTTCACACTTAGGTGCGTGACCACAAATCCTCTCTTGGTCCTCAAGGAGAGACCGCAAGGAGGAGTCTTGCTGCAGCAGGCTACAGGGGTCTCCGAACTTTCCCCTGCCCTGAACCCCTGTACTGCATGTCTGATATTAAGGGAGCTCTGTGAGGTCACAGCCTCCTCACCGCCTTTGCCCAATAGCCTGAGTTCCTGCCTAAGACCCTTGTGAAGTCACTGCCACTCCCACCTCTCCCTTGCAGGGCTGACGTCTGCCCCTGGACAGCCTGGTAGGACGTTTGAGCTGCTCCCCAGATCACCCCACTTGCTCACTATTGATTCTGGGGAGCAAATAGGCTTCCCAGTAAAACAGCAGAGTCTGTTCCTCACCCCACACTGAGTTTTTCATAGATTGTGAGGCCATTAGGTGTCCTAATGAGGCCTCTATTTCACACGCCATGAAATTCCACACTCTTACCCCCCTATCAAAACCAATACTGTGTTTTACTAAAACACACATTCCAGAAAGACATCCATTTGTGATGTGAGGCCGTCAAGAAAAACAGAGTCCACCGCTTCCCTTGATAATTTGTTCCACTGGTTAATCTCCCTCACTCCTAGATTAGGACTGGGCATTTGCTATATTCAGATGTGTTGTTTGAATGGGCTGACTTATCTTCATCATTATTTACCGCGACACCAATCTTTGTGCCACCTGCAGATGTTACCAGCTGTGATGTGATATTGACTTCCAGACGGTTGGTGTAAATGCTGAAGACAGTTAGTGGCTGAGACCCTGTTCACCCCACAGGCACCACACACCCACTCCCCCCTGTAGTACAGGAAAAGGGCATCCAGCCCTACTCTCAGATGGTTTCAAAAACACGCTTGGCAGCAGTTTCAACCATGGGGTTATGAACCACGCATGGGGGTCCCCTCTTAACAAACACACTTCACATCTAGAGTGTCAACAGGCGGCAGTTCTATGCATCTGAGTTTCCCACCTTCTAAACTGGTATGAGAAACCCACCTTGATTATCTCCATTTAATATTTGGGAGTCTCTATGGCACAGGGAAGTGAAGTGACTTGCTTGTGGTCACACAGTGATTGAATGGAAAAGCCTGGACGAGAACAATGTATTTGTTCTGGTTCACAGACTGGGCCCTGATCTCTTGTATTCCTTGCCTCTTTGTTCTAAAGTCAAGTCCCAGACTGATTCCCCCTGGTGGACACTCATTAGACTGCCTCAATCAGACCCAACCTCTGGATCCAACTTACAACCAAGCCATGTGGGTCAGGCAACGTCCAGCCACTGCTTCAAGCTGTGGGGCTCCTAAGGCCCTGTCCCAGATACACACTTCTTCTCTGGCTCCCTTCCTGGTGATGTGGGACTTTGCAGTCCAGATGTTCTCGGCCCCAAGGGAAAGGTTTCACAGCCTGTTTTTTAAAGTGATGTGCTCTCTAAGATGAGAAAGCCAATCCTATGCCAGGAGCCCAGGACACAGACCAAAACCCAATGGCTCTCAGAAGTGTTGAGAATTCAGAGAGGGGACTGAGGTCAGGTATTTATTTTTTGCACAGATGTGTGACTCTCTTGTGCTGTCTAAGAGTAAAGTGTGTGTGTGTTTAAGAAGTTACTTTGAGAGCCTGGGGTTCCTCCCTTTAACTGCTCTGTGGTCCCCAAGGGGCTAAACCGGAAAGGGAAGTGAGCAGAGGTGAAGGGGGAATCTGGAAAAATGTGGAAAGTGGATGGAGAGGTGTGGGACATCTCAGCACTGGTTCAGGGCCCATCTCCTAGACAGACAGTCCCAGTTGTCCCCCTCCCATCTCCTCATCTGATCTGTCTCTCCCCCCAATCCTGGCCTCCTGTGCCAATCTCACTCCCTAGGCTCCTCATCCAATCACAATACTCATGAATCTCCAGCCCCAGCTCCTGCTTTCAATCTCTTTGCCCAGCCAATCCCAGTTCTCCTGAACGCCAGCTCTTCATCAGATCCATCTCCCATTCCCCCTCACTTCCTTCCACCCACCCCACTGGTTCTCACTCCCCATCTCCTCTCTGGCTGCAAGTCTCCTTGCTCACTCAGACATATTCTCTGCCCTCCCCTCACCTCCAAATGCCAGTTTCTTTCACCTCCTGCCAGCTTCCAGCATCCCTTAGGCTCTTTCTCCCAATCTACTCACCCCTGTCCCCTAGTCTCTGCATTTGAATCTAGCGCTTCCTCCTCTGGGCCCAGCAGGGAGGGGGGCATTGAGAGCACAGGAGAGACAGGCTCTCTGCTCTCAGTTCAGGTACCTGGACTGAGCACAGACCGCAGCAGCTGAGAGCTGCAATTACAGGGAAAGTCCTGCTCAGCCCCAGGCTGGAGCATGCCAGTGCAGACACAATTGTCAGGGCGAATGGAGCTGTTAACATCAAAGAAGTCTCTATTTTGACTTCTTGGAGGTTAGCAGCTCCATTCTCCCTGACTTTTCAAAGACTTCTCGTTTGGTCAATTTAGGTAGATTTTCAGAGACAGCAAAAGGTGCATCCCTGGTACAAAGGCCACCTCCTTGGGAAATTTCAAGTCCCTGTTCCAAAACCTGGGGGGCGCTAGAGCTTTTAAAAGACAACAGCACCTGAAATGTTTAGCACTGGCTAAGCACTGTTTTCATAAGCTCATAGACTTTAAGGCCAGAAAGGACCATCGTGATCTTCCAGTCACCCTCCTGTAACAGACCCATAAGATGTGGCCTAGCCTCGTTCTCAACAACAACTGAATTATTTTGACTGAATGTTTCAGGAAATATTCAGCATCAGGGCAGACACCCAGCATGGGAAATTTCAGCCCAGCCAGTTTCAGTTTGACAATGTTATAAGCAACTGAAAACAAAGGCTTATTGTGGGAAGCCCTGGGCAACCTTAATAACAGGCAGTGTTGGCAGCGCCCCCTATAATGTGAGGCCCTCACAGCTGGCTGGAGCGATGGGATGTCAGTCAGGGCCAGCAAAGGTCAGGATGTCAGAAATCGTCCTGATTTGAATTCATACGCCAGAAATCATCTTTGCAGTGTCCCGCAGCCCCTCCCCTACTTCAAAAACAACTTTTGACAGCTAGCTCGGGGGTCTGACCCCACCAGGAGCTTTCTTTGATCCAGTCATGAAGGAGCATCTATGTACAATAACTGATCATGAAACACAGGTTCGTTACTTAGGAAAAAATATGCAGAATGAACTGATTCAAATCCTAGCAAATGCCATTAAAGAGAAAATTACAGAAGCTGCCCATTCTGCAAAATACTTTTCAATAATACTGGACTGTACTCCAGATGTGAGTCATGTTGAACAAATGATGATGATCATTCATTTTGTGGATATGGAAAAGTCTGCAGATGAAGATAATATTGAAGTGCTCATAAAAGGAACATTTCTTGGGGTTCGTATCACTGAAGGAGATGACTGGAGCATTTATGACAAACTATTCTACAAGAGCTTGAAACAATGTCATTATCTGTTGAAAATTTACGTGGTCAAGGCTATGATAATGGGAGTAATATGAAGGATAAAGACAATGGTGTGCAAAGGAGAATGATGGAAATCAATCCTAGGGCATTTTTCGTTCTTTGCAGCGTGCATTCTCTGAATTTGTTTGTCAATTATGCTGCTAGATGCTGTTTGGAGTCAAGCAGTTTCTTTGACCTGGTGCAACGTGTTTATGTGTTTTTCTCAGGCTCAACACGCCGTTGGGAGATTCTGACTCGCCATGTGAATTCTCTAACTGTGAAACCACTTAGTCAGACAAGATGGGAGAGTTGCATTGATGCTTTGAAGCCTCTTCACTATGAACTTGGAAACATTTATGATGCCCTAATTGAAATTTCTGATGATACTACCTTTACTGGATCATCTGGCAATATGGCACGTTCAGATGCAGAAGCTCTTGCAAATGGCCTTTCCAAAGTCAAATTTGTGACTTCACTCATTTTGTGGTATAATATCCTTTTTGAGATTAACCTCACTCGTAAGCAGCTTCAGGAAAAGAACTTGAACATACATTCTGCTCTTCAAAAACTGCAGCAAACTCAAAATATTCTGGAGGAATTCAGAAGTGATGAAGGGCTCGAAAGAACACTGGTAGATTCTCTCAAGCTTGCTGAAGAAATAGACTTTCCGACAGACTTTGAACCAGAGCCAGTTCGCATTCGGCAAAAGAAACAGCAGTTTTCATATGAATGACAAGACACACCTATTCAGAACCCAAAACAAAGGTTCAAAGTGCATTTCTCTTTGCAGTCCTTGATACTGCTATTCACTCGGTTGGTGAAAGATGTCAACAGATGCAGCAGCTAGAGTCAATATTTGGCTTTCTAGATGATATCCACAGCTTGCAAAAGAAAACAGCAAAACAGGTAAGAGAATTTGGTATAAAACTGGAGTCGGCATTGACTCCTGAAAATTCTAAAGACATTGATGCTACAGATTTGTGTAGTGAGCCTGAGACTTTTTCAAGACGACTTAAGAAACATTCCACTCCTGAAGAAGTACTGAAGTTTGTTTGTGAAAACAAACTCTCAGCCAGTTTTCCAAACATTTTTATAGCTCTACGCATTCTTTCAACTTTGCCAGTTTCCGTAGCTAGTGGGAAACGTAGCTTGTCAAAGTTAAAATTGATAAAAACATATCTGCGTTCAACAATGGTGCAAGAGAGACTTGTTGGACTTGCCACAATGTCAATAGAGCATGAACTAGCTGGAAAACTCGATCTAAGAGAACGAGTGACTGAATTTTCAAAACTTAAAGCAAAACAAGTCATGTTTTAAGAGCACAGAGTGTTTTTTATTCAGAGTGTTTTGTAAATACAAGTTGAAGTTCATTGAAGAGTTTTCTTATTTCTTTCTATATTGGATGTGGTGGTAATGGCAGTTAAAGCAGGATAGTGTAATGGATGATTTTGGATTTGTAATAATAAAAATTATAATTAACATTTTAAATGCATTTTTATTTGAAATCAACTGAAATATCACCTCACTGTCGTGTACAGATCTATTCTGAAAAGTCGTGTCTCTATTTTATTTGATCTCAGAAACATTGGTTGGACAGACGGATGGATGGACAAACCGAATAATTAAGTCTCTGTTTTAACAAAAAACGCTTAAAAAACATTAAAAGGAAAAAAGGGGCAAAATGTTTCCCAGTTTACCAAAAACCTCAGCCTCGACCTTCCCTTGCGGTTTGGGCCTGGAGCACTGTCATAAATATAAAGGGAAGGGTAAACCCCTTTAAAATCCCTCCTGGCCAGAGGAAAAATCCTCTCACCTGTAAAGGGTTAAGAAGCTAAAGCTAACCTCGCTGGCACCTCACCAAAATTACCAACGAGGAGACAAGATACTTTCAAAAGCTGGGAGGAGGGAGAAAAACAAAGGGTCTGTGTCTGTTTGTGTGATGCTTCTGCCGGAGACAGAACAGGAATGGAGTCTTAGAATTTAGTAAGTAATCTAGCTAGGTATGTGTTAGATTATGATTTCTTTAAGTGGCTGAGAAAATAGCTGTGCTGAATAGAATGACGATTCCTGACTGTGTGTCTTTTTTGTAACTTAAGGTTTTGCCTAGAGGGATTCTCTGTGTTTGAATCTAATTACCCTGTAAGGTATCTACCATCCTGATTTTACAGAGGTGATTCCTTTACTTCTATTAAAAGTCTTCTTGTAAGAAAGCTGAATGCTTTTTTCATTGTTCTCAGATCCAAGGGTTTGGGTCTGTGGTCACCTACGCAAATTGGTGAGGATTTTTACTAAACCTTCCCCAGGAAGTGGGGTGCAAGGGTTGGGAGGATTTTGGGGGGAAAGACGTGTCCAAACTACGTTTTTTCAGGAAGCCAGATAAAATTTGGTGGTGGCCGTGGAAGTCCAAGGGTAAAATAGTTTGTATCCTGGGGAAGTTTTAACCTAAGCTGGTAAAAGTAAGCTTAGGAGGTTTTCATGCAGGTCCCCACATCTGTACCTAGAGTTCAGAGTGGGGAAGGAACCTTGACATGGTGGCAGAGTGGTGGGATTAACTTGAAATCATTTTGAGATCAATTTGAGATTTTTTTGAACCAGAAAAACAGATTTTAAAAGGAAATTTTTAAAATCCTTTGTGCTGCTAGAAAGCAGGTCTCCAACTGGCAATAGTTGGAAGTGGTTTTGTTTTTTTTTTTTTGCTTTGGGGCCAGAGCAGAGACAAAAGGAAATTGTCTTTGGGAGCTGCAGTTTCTCTTCTTAAAGGAAGAGTAGTTAACCTCCTGCAGGGAAATTCACAAGTTTTCACAGACCTAAGAGCAACTAGAGGGGATTTCTACCTATTTGCCTGAAGACAAAAGTGTTAGTTTTGGGGTTTGGGTTTTTTTTTTTTTTTTTTTGATTTTTCTGTAGGCTGACAATCACTATCAGAGAATAGGTATCCTATTCCAGCACAGCAAAATTTTACAAGCCAAGTTTTAAGTTTGTTTTATTTCTTAACGTCGGGTGTAAAGTTAGTTAAAAAGAGAGAGGTTAGGATGACAGACTCCATGGCTCAACAAAAGCTGGAATTAGCCAGATTTCAGGCTGATGAAAAACAAAAGGAACATGAAAGACAGATAGAACTCATGCGGATCGAGAAGGATGTACAGGAGGCTGCCCACAGGAGGGAAATGGAGGAAAGGAAGCATGTGGAGGAGGAGAAGAAAAAAGAGAGGAATCATGAACTGGAGATGGAGAAGGTAAAGGCTCAGCAGAATATAGAAACAAACCCTAGCAATCCTTCTCCAGGTACCACTTCCCATCCCAGAAAGATCCCCACCTACAAGGCAGGCGATGATACTGAGGCCTTCTTAGAAAACTTCGAAAGGGCCTGCCTTGGGTACAGCATCTCTACTGACCAATACATGGTAGAGCTGAGGCTGCAGCTCAGTGGACCCTTAGCTGAGGTGGCGGCTGAAATGCCTAAAGAAAACATGAACAAGTATGAACTGTTTAAATCCAAGGCGAGAGTCAGAATGGGGATAACACCCAAGCATTCTCATCGGAGGTTCAGAGCCCTAAGGTGGAAACCAGACATGTCATTTACCCGACATGCCGACCACATTGTGAAACATTGGGATGCCTGGATATCAGGAGCAAGTGTTGAATCTCCAGTAAATTTGCCCTTCCTAATGCAAATGGAACAATTCTTAGAGGGTGTTCCTGAGGAAATAGAAAGATACACCCTAGATGGGAAGCCCAAAACTGTAATCGAGACAGGAGAGGTTGGAGCCAGATGGGTAGAGGTGGCAGAGAAGAAGAAAACTGGTCGCAGTTGGAGCGGAGACCAGAAGGGACAACCCCAGACCAGACCCTATTACTGGGGGCCGCCCAAGGCCCCACCTACCTCCCAAAGAACCCTCCAGACACCTTTTCGTCCCACCACCCCGTTCTCCAGCAACCCGCCTCGCCCCAGTGACCCGTCAGCTGGACGATGTTTTAAATGTAACGAGCTGGAGCATGTAAAGGCCAACTGCCCCAAGAACCCCAACAGATTACAGTTCATTGCATCGGAATCACACCAGAGATCTGCAGGCCCAGATACCCTTGGAGCGGAGGGAAACTGTGAGTGTGGGCGGGAAGAAGGTCACCGCATGGAGGGACACTGGAGCACAAGTGTCAGCCATCCATGCTTCCTAATGGACCCCAATTTAATCAACCCAGAGATCCAAGTGACAATTCAACCCTTCAAGTCCAACTCGTTCAATTTGCCTACAGCCAAGATGCCTGTCCAGTATCAGGGCTGGTCAGGAACGTGGACTTTTGCAGTCTATGATGATTATCCCATCCCCATGCTGTTGGGGGAAGACTTGGCCAATCATATGAAGCGGGCCAAGAAGGTGGGAATGGTCACCCACAGCCAGGCTAAACAAGCTGTAATGCCTAGCTCTGTTCTGGAAACTTCTATGAGGACCCAGTCAGAGGTGATGGACCCGGACCCCAGGCCAATGTCTGCAACAGCAGTAGTGGATCCAGTCCCACAGACCCAGATGGAACCAGTCCCAGAACCAGAACCAGCGGAACAACCAGCACCAGATCCATTGCCAGCACTGAATCCAGTACTTGCAACCTCAACACCAGAGGGCCCCACCGAACCTGAACCGGCAGCAGCCCATAACCCTACACAAGAGGCTCAGCCAGAGCATGAACCCCAACATAGTGTCCCAGCGGAGAGCGGTTCACAGTCAACGGAAACAGCCCCATCCCCTACATCGCTTCCAGAGGGACCAAGCATAGGTCCACAATCCAATGAGGAACTGGTGTCTCCAGCATCAAGGGAACAGTTCTAGATGGAACAGGAAGCAGATGAAAGCCTCCAGAGAGCTTGGACGGCAGCACGGAGCAACCCACCGCCTCTCAGCTCTTCTAATTGATCCAGGTTTGTTGTAGAAAAAGGACTTTTATACAAGGAAACTCTTTCTGGTGGACACCAGGAAGACTGGCATCCTCAGAGACAGTTGGTAGTTCCAACTAAATACCGGGCCAAGCTCTTGAGCTTAGCCCACAATCATCCTAGTGGCCATGCTGGGATGAACAGGACCTAAGACCGTTTGGGGGGTTCATTCCACTGGGAGAGAATGGGCAAGGATGTTTCTACCTATGTCCAGTCTTGTGAAGTATGCCAAAGAGTGGGAAAACCCCAAGACCAGGTCAAAGCCCCTCTCCAGCCACTCCCCATCATTGAAGTTCCATTGCAACGAGTAGCTGTGGATATTCTGGGTCCTTTTCCGAAAAAGACACCCAGAGGAAAGCAGTACATACTGACTTTCATGGATTTTGCCACCGGATGGCTGGAAGCAGTAGCTCCAAGCAACACCAGGGCTAAAAGTGTGTGCCAAGCACTAGCAGATACTTTTGCCAGGGTAGGTTGGCCCTCCGACGTCCTCACAAATGCAGGGATTAATTTCCTGGCAGGAACTATGGAAAACCTCTGGGAAGCTCATGGGGTAAATCACTCGGTTGCCACTCCTTACCACCAACAAACAAATGGCATGGTGGAGAAGTTTAATGGAACTTTGGGGGCCATGTTACGTAAATTCGTAAATGAGCACTCCAATGATTGGGACCTAGTGTTGCAGCAGTTGCTCTTTGCCTACAGAGCTGTACCACATCCCAGTTTAGGGTTTTCCCCATTTGAACTTGTATATGGCCGTGAGGTTAAGGGGCCATTACAGTTGGTGAAGCAGCAGTGGGAGGGATTTACACCTTCTCCAGGAACTAACATTCTGGACTTTGCCCAACCTACAAACACGCTCTTTAGCCCTTCCTAAAGAAAACTTACAGGATGCTCAAAAAGAGCAAAAAGCCTGGTATGATAAACATGCCAGTGAGCGTTCCTTCAAAGTAGAGGGCCAGGTCATGGACTTAAAAGCGCTCCAGGCCCATAAAATGGAAGCATCGTGGGAAGGGCCATTCACGGTCCAGGAGCACTGGGGAGCTGTTAATTATCTCATAGCATTAGCCACCTCCAACCGAAAGCCTAAGGTGTACCATATTAATTCTCTAAAGCCCTTTTATTCCAGAGAATTGCAGGTTTGTCAGTTTACAGCCCAGGGAGGGGACAACGCTGAGTGGCCTGAAGGTGTCTACTACGAAGGGAAAAGTGCTGGTGGTGTGGAAGAGGTGGACCTCCCATGACCCTTGGGCGTATGCAGCGACAGCAGATCAAGGAACTGTGCACTAGCTATGCGCCGACGTTCTCAGCCACCCCAGGACTGACTGAACGGGCATACCACTCCACTGACACAAGTAATGCTCACCCAATTAAAGTCCAACCTTACCGGGTGTCTCCTAAAGCTAAAACTGCTATAGAACGGGAGATCCAGGATATGTTACAGATGGGTGTAATCCGCCCCTCTGGCCGTGCATGAGCATCTCCAGTGGTTCTAGTTCCCAAACCAGATGGGGAGATACGTTTTTGCATGGACTACTGTAAGCTAAATGCTGTAACTCGCCCAGACAACTATCCAATGCCACGCACAGAAGAACTATTAGAGAAACTGGGACGGGCCCAGTTCATCTCTACCTTGGACTTAACCAAGGGGTACTGGCAGGTACCGCTAGATGAATCCGCCAAGGAAACGTCAGCCTTCACCACACATATCAGGTTGTATGAATTTAATGTACTCCCTTTCAGGCTTCGAAATGCACCCGCCACCTTCCAAAGATTTGTAGATGGTCTCCTAGCGGGATTAGGAGAATATGCAGCCGCCTACCTTGACGATGTGGCCATATTTTCGGATTCCTGGGCAGAACACCTGGAACATCTACAAAAAGTCCTTGAGCGCATAAGGGAGGCAGGGCTAGCTGTTAAGGCTAAGAAGTGTCAAATAGGCCTAAACAGAGTGACTTACCTTGGACACCAAGTGGGTCAAGGAACTATCAGCCCCCCTACAGGCCAAAGTGGATGCTATCCAAAAGTGGCCTGTCTCAAAGTCAAAGAAACAGGTCCAATCCTTCTTAGGCTTGGCTGGATATTACAGGCGATTTGTACCGCAATACAGCCAGATCACTGCCCCACTGACAGACCTAACGAAAAAGAAACAGCCAAATGCAGTTCAGGGGACTGAAGAGTGTCAGAAGGCATTTAACCAGCTTAAAGCGACACTCATGTCTGACCCTGTACTAAAGGCCCCAGACTTTGAAAAACCGTTCCTAGTAACCACAGATGCGTCCGAGCATGGTGTGGGAGCAGTTTTAATGCAGAAAGGACCGGATCAAGAATTCCACCCTGCAGTGTTTCTCAGCAAAAAAACTGTCTGAGAGGGAAAGCAACTGGTCAGTCAGTGAAAAAGAATGTTACGCCATTGTCTACGCTCTGGAAAAGCTACGCCCATATGTTTGGGGACGGCGTTTCCACCTGCAAACCGACCACGCTGCGCTACAGTGGCTTCATACCGCCATGGGAAATAAAAAAAAACTTATTCAGTGGAGTTTAGCTCTCCAAGATTTTGATTTCGACATCCAACACATCTCAGAAGCTTCCAACAAAGTGGCTGATGCACTCTCCCGTGAAAGTTTCCCAGGATCAACTGGTTAAAATCGTCCTTGAAATGTGGAAAATATTGTTAGACTTTATGTACTTGGTAGTATATTTAGAGGTGCATGTGTCTTATTAACTCTGTTTTTCCTAGAGCTCCAGGAAGAAATCCCAGCCAGCGTTTCACCCTAGCTGAGACTTGGGGGGCATGTCATAAATATAAAGGGAAGGGTAAACCCCTTTAAAATCCCTCCTGGCCAGAGGAAAAATCCTCTCACCTGTAAAGGGTTAAGAAGCTAAAGCTAACCTCGCTGGCACCTGACCAAAATGACCAATGAGGAGACAAGATACTTTCAAAAGCTGGGAGGAGAGAGAAAAACAAAGGGTCTGTGTCTGTCTGTGTGATGCTTTTGCCGGAGACAGAACAGGAATGGAGTCTTAGAATTTAGTAAGTAATCTAGCTAGGTATGTGTTAGATTATGATTTCTTTAAGTGGCTGAGAAAATAGCTGTGCTGAATAGAATGAATATTCCTATCTGTGTGTCTTTTTTGTAACTTAAGGTTTTGCCTAGAGGGATTCTCTATGTTTGAATCTAATTACCCTGTAAGATATCTACCATCCTGATTTTACAGAGGTGATTTCTTTACTTCTATTAAAAGTCTTCTGGTAAGAAAACTGAATGCTTTTTCATTGTTCTCAGATCCAAGGGTTTGTGTCTGTGGTCACCTATGCAAATTGGTGAGGATTTTTACTAAACCTTCCCCAGGAAGTGGGGTGCAAGGGTTGGGAGGATTTTGGGGGGAAAGACGTGTCCAAACTACGTTTTTTCAGGAAGCCAGATAAAATTTGGTGGTGGCACTGGAAGTCCAAGGGTAAAATAGTTTGTACCTTGGGGAAGTTTTAACCTAAGCTGGTAAAAGTAAGCTTAGGAGGTTTTCATGCAGGTCCCCACATCTGTACTTAGAGTTCAGAGTGGGGAAGGAACCTTGACAGGCACTGATTGCATCTTCGCCTAGGGCACCAGTTGCTGGCAGCTAGTCTAGGGCCGCCCCTGAGAGCAGGGGGTAATGGTTCCAAACTGTCACTTTGTTCAGTGGCTGGTAGTCTACACAGAGGCGTAGAGTCCCACCTTTCTTCTTCCCAAAAAGGGCCAGGGCACCTGTGGGAAACCTGTGGGAAATGCTTAGTAGCAAATAAACCCTTTCTACCAGTTTTCATGGTTTTACACAGGGAGAGCCACTAGGTCTTTGGACATTGTGTAAATATGGCCAAAGGGAACTTTCAGGCTAGGTTGTAGGAAACCTCTACATTTTCAGTCATCTCCATTCAACCACTCTGGTAGGGGCACCATAGGGCCAGGCACAGGTAACAAGACTATGGTTCACACCTGGTGTGATATGCCCCCTTTTGTATACAGGCCACTTACTTCCGGAATTAAATTTCTGCAAAAAGTTGCACCACCTGATCTCACTTGCTGCATCTGATATTTAGGTCTAGTGCTTGGAGCGTAGGTCACAGCTAGGCGTAGGATTTACGCCTAGGCTAAGAGTGACGCTAGAATCAAGCTCCAGGGACATGCCTGGGTCAACACCGAGATCAGACTCCATAGAGAAACCAGAATGAGAACTGGAGCCAGAGTCCAGGTGCAGGCCAGAGGTGAAAGCCGGGTGGTCAGAGTCCAAAGATAAGCCAAGTTGATATCAGGCCAGAGTCCAGATACAGGCGGAAGGTCAAAGCCGGGGAGTTAGAATCCAAGGACTTGGGGAGGTTCAGGAGGAGGAGACAAGGCTGGAGTGGGTCAGTGGTGGGGCTGGAGCGAGGAAAGAATAGGGCAAGCACAATGCCAAGCCAGAGTTGTTAGACAACATCTAGAGCCAAGGGTCACGCCAAGGTCATCAGCAAGAGACCGGAGCTGAGGGTCAAGCTTGAGTCAATAGCTGGGAACCGGAGGGAAGGGCAGAGCGATGCACGCAGGCAGGAACCAGGAACAAAGTGGGCACTGTGTCAGCATCAGGGCAGGGGGTCTGCCTTGTTGCCCAGATGACTTACAGGTACTCCCAGGCACTGCCCACCTGGAGCCCTAGAGACCTGGGTTCAAATCCCACACATCCCCTTGTCTCTCTTCCTAGGAATAAAAGGAGGACAGCAGGATGACAAAGATGTCTCTGTCCTGGCTCTTTAATCCTTGCCCTTAGCAATTCTTCCTACAGGGCCTGGTACCCAACAGGGTATGGAACAGCCAAACTGCAATGAATGGGAGCCAGGCGCCCAGACAGAGTCCAGGCAGCAGAGCACAGAATGAGGAGGAAAGGAGAGGATCTGCCAAGGACGGGAAACACTATCCCCTCTGGAGGGAAGGGGCCCTCCCTGCCATTTTCTTAACCCCCGGGCCTGTTCCCAGCTCTGCTCACCCCTCCCCTATTCTCAGCAGTTCCACCAAACTAAGGGAGTAGGTCGAAACCACAGGCCACTCCTGCTCCTGCAACAGAGAAGTAGGATGGTGACCTACCAGGAAGTGAGCGGTGTCCTTCCCTGGGCGCATGGTAAAAACGCAGTACAGGACAGCTCGCAGGAGGCCTGAGTCCAGCTCCAGGTCCAGTTTGCTGGCAGGAAAGAGGAGCCTCTATTCAACTTTGCAGCACCAGAGTGGTGCTGGCACCACCATGGACATGAATTGTCAGGGAAATAGGCACCGGCCAGCAAAAACGGAAATGGAGGTGCCAAGGAGCGCAGTGACCTGGCTGAAGTCACAGACCCAATCAGTGGCAGGGCTGCAATAGGGCCCATTCCCCTGATCTCACCCCTGGACCCTGCTGCCCCTGTTATCTCTGCCCCCGCCCCCCGGTGATCCTCTCCCTAAGGCCACTGTAATGTCACTGGCGTAAAATCAACCACACAGCCAGGAAAGAGTGAACGTTCCCGCCTCCTCGGCCGGAGGATGAGAACAGCCACAAATAACCTAGGAGCGGGAGGATCCGTGAGTCCCAGCTCTCAGCCTGACCAACACCAGGGTTAGGGAAACTGGACGGAAGGGTCCTGGTACCTGAGGTGGCAAACCGTGGCCATAGAGCTGGAGAGGATGGAGCTTGACTCAGAGCCCAGCGGAAGGTATTCAGTCAGCTTCTGGGAGACCCAAAGGAGACAAAACAGCAGGTGGATTCTGGCCCTGATTACCCATTGGCACTTCCCAGAGAGGAGGCCAAAGTGCGCTGCAGAGACAGCCAGCATATCCCCCCGCACACACACATCCAGCTTCCCAGTATTCAGCCCCAGGAATCCCTATCCTCTGCTGCCCCCTCCAGCCCCACCATCTCCCCACACTGGTGCAGGGGAGGCTTCTCTTCATCCCATGTCTATCTCCCTCCCCCAAGGGGCTGGGCACGGGTCTCGCTCACAATGCTCTCCACAAGGGACGCTTTGGAGCAGTGCGGCCGCAGGATGTCCTGCCCCTGCTTTTGTGCAGGGAAGCACAGAGTGGGGATAGCGTGCAGGAAGCGGAGCTGCTTGGCCCTGACCTGCACCCACTAGGAGTGGGGTTGCGGGAGAGAGAGAGCCTGTTAGGTAGGGACCTCCCCAACCCACCCAAACTGGCTCCAGGGCCTAGGTCCTCCATGGGTTGGATAGGAAAAGCCCAAAACCACAGGGTCCTCCTGCACAGGCAGAGTTTGTAACTGGGACAGTGTCTGTGGGGAGAGGAGACCCTGCCTTGTGTGGGACAAACACCCCGTCTTGAGGGTCCCAGGTAACATGGGAGAAATGCTAGGCAGAAAAGGAGAGAGGGTGACTTCTGCTACTGCGAAGGGGAAGGACGGGGTGCAGTGGAGAAAGAAGGCTTAATGTGGCCCCCTCCTCTGTAAGGAACCCCAGGGCAGAAAGGGCCTCACCCTGCCCCTCCCAGAGATGCCCTCAGCTCCATCAGTTTCAGGGCACCATGGCAGTCAGGCCACCCCGCAACATCATCAGGGGTCTAGGAGGCTGGAGCTCCCCTAACTCCGCCTAGAATGCCCTGCACCAGGCATGGCTGTGCCACTCCCACTGGTGTCAGTGGGGCTCACGTAGCTGAGGACTGACAACTTAGTGAACCAATGGCACAGGGTGTTACTAGCCCCCCCGCCCCAGTCACTCTCCCTTTCCCTTGGGTCTCCCCTCACCAGTACTGTGGGAGCCTCCAGCCTCAGGGCTCTCACACTCCTCGGAGGTGCTGCTGGCGCCTTGGGTGTAGGTGGAGCTGCTGGTGCTAGAGCAGGTGTCAAGGTTCCTCCCCCACTCTGAACTCTAGGGTACAGATGTGGGGACCTGCATGAAAACCTCCTAAGCTTACTTTCACCAGCTTAGGTTAAAACTTCCCCAAGGTACAAATTAATTTTATCCTTTGTCCCTGGATCTCCACTGCCACCACCAAACTCTAACTGGGTTTACTGGGAAACGTAGTTTGGACACATCTTTCCCCCCAAAATCCTCCCAACCTTTGCACCCCACTGCCTGGGGAGGTTTGGTAAAAATCCTCACCAATTTGCATAGGTGACCACAGACACAAACCCTTGGATCTGAGAACAATGAAAAAGCATTCAGTTTTCTTACAAGAAGACTTTTAATAGAAGTAAAGAAATCACCTCTGTAAAATCAGGATGGTAGATACCTTAGAGGGTAATTAGATTCAAAACATAGAGAATCCCTCTAGGCAAAACCTTAAGTTACAAAAAAGACACACAGACAGGAATAGTCATTCTATTCAGCACAGTTCTTTTCTCAGCCATTTAAAGAAATCATAATCTAACACATACCTAGCTAGATTACTTACTAAAGTTCTAAGACTCCATTCCTTGTCTATCCCCGGCAAAAGCAGCATACAGACAGACCCAGACCCTTTGTTTTTCTCCCTCCTCCCCGCTTTTGAAAGTATCTTGTCTCCTCATTGGTCATTTTGGTCAGGTGCCAGCGAGGTTACCTTTAGCTTCTTAACCCTTAACAGGTGAGAGGATTTTTCCTCTGGCCAGGAGGGATTTTAAAGGGGTTTACCCTTCCCTTTATATTTATGACAGCAGGGGTCGCCCATCTCCTCCCCTAGGCAGGCTGGGGTCACTTCAGTGGCCAGGCAGGGGTGTGGCTTCTCCTGGGCCCTGGCGCTGGGCTCCTGGATCTTCTGCTTCCTGGAGAGGAAGCCACAAAGCCCCCTTGCCCAGCTTCTGTCCTGTCCTGGCTCCCTCCTGCACAGATGCACCCTGGGCCACCTCCATTTTGCCCCAGAAGATGCCTCAGGGCCTCCTCTGGGAGCTGGTGTCTCCCTCCTCCAGAATGCCAGGCACATCCATCGCTTGGCCTGGCCACAAGCTACTTCCCCTCCAGTGGGGACAGAGGGGCTGCTCTCCTCCTGGGGAAGCTGGCAGCTGCTTCCCACTGGCTCTGGAGCGAGCTGCACAGCCTTTTTCTGCAGCATTTGCCTGAGCCTCTCCATCATCTGCCTGAGCCTCTCCATCCTGGAACTGAGTGGGGAGAAGCCATGAGTCTGGGGTCAAGGCAGGCTCTCACTAACGGGCCTGTCTGCTCTGTCCCCCTGTTCCTCCCCCCTCACTGCACGCCCCAACATGGGGCACAGGGACTACAATCTACACATGCTGGCAGCAGCTCACAGCACAGACTGCTCCCAAAGCTCCCTCTCCCTACTGAGGCACTGTGACACAGGGGGAGTCTCATCCTTTCAGAGCAGTGGGGTTTTCAGTCTGTTTGGACAAGCAGCTCCCTCCTCCCGCCCAGGCTACCTGCCCTCCCTGGCTAGAGAAAGACCAGAACCCGGGAAGGAGTCTGAGTTTGCCCTGGGAACTCGTCCCCAGCTAAACTTCACAAGGTTCCAATCATATGAGGCATGAGTCCCCCTCAGTTCCCACTGAGTTCAGTGCAGTAGTGGGTGTTCAGCAGCTGCCGGGGTCTGACCCCCCAGAGACTCCTACAAGGGAACAGCTGGGAGCTCTATTGCTGGGCTGGAGATGGCTCTGGAGAACACCCTGCAAGAAACACGCTGCCCAGGCCCAGAGCAAAGGGCTGCAGGGGGCTGTTTTAGCAAATCTAGTCTCACTGGGAGGAGATCCCCCCTCCTCCTCCCACCATTTCTGCCTCTCCCCAAGCAGAACGGGGAAGCCTCTGAGGAAATGCTACCTGCCACTCACTCGGTCTAGATGGCGCAGTGCTGGGTGGCAGATGCTCAGAGTTGGTCTGTTCCTGGCCCTCTTCCTCATTTTCCCGCACCAAGGTGGGCTGAAAAGGGAGCTGCACAATGCCCTGCCAGCAGGGAGACCAACAGCGGCTGTGAAAACAAAATCATGTTTTATTGCCAAGGGATGGTTAAGCTCAGGCTAGCAGCCGGCGTCCAGAACACTGACATACTGTGGGCAGGACGCCTCCCATCTCAAGGTCTCCTAGCACCTCACACAGATTCCTGAAGCCTGACAAGCCAAGGGCTGTAGGGGAGGGACTCCAACCACACTGATAGAAAACTGTGGCCTCGGCAGGGGAAGCCACTGCCTCAGGGTCACACTGGGAGTCAGTGACAGAGCCAGGGATGGAGCCCAGGAGCCCTGTGTCAGGCCCCTACACTAACCACTAGAGGAATGTTCGTTTCCAGAGCTGGCAATTGCAAGCAGGACCCTGTTCCCAGTCTCCCTGGCTCTGAGAGGGAGTGTGACCGGCTGGAGTGACAGAAGCAGGGGATTGGGAGTCAGGACTCCTGGCTTTCAGTGGCCATTTTCCTATTGACCTATGGGACCTCGGACAAGCCATTCCCCCTCTCTGTGTTTCAGTCCCCAGCAGTAAAATGAGGATCTAATACTTTCTCACTTGTTGTAAAGTGCTGAGATTTACCCAGGAAAAGTCGTTCTGTAAGTGCTATGCAGCACTGGACCCTCATCGGTCAGATCCAAATTCCTCGAGTTTAGATCTGGGCTTTCAGTTCAACCCCGTACAGAGTGAGGAGCCCAGCCCTAGACCTTGGATTGAGGATCAGCCCTTCTTGGGGTGGGAATTGAGCTAGGGGGCTTTTCCATCCCTTGCCAGGTGGATTAACAATAGAGGGTTTTTAAAATATGAACCGGGTTTTTCAAATTAAACTCACCACGGGTTTTTTCGTTAAAAATAAGCCTGCCTCAAATTCAGTTTGAATTTGACAATCTATGTTAAGGCCTAAATTTGTTATAATCTCTTAAAATAAATTCAAGAGAATAGAAAGAAATCCATCTTAAGTAGTACACGTTTACTGCCAAGTTTTAAGGAGAGTCAAACGACTGAAGCACCCGGAACCAGAGTTTGTGGAAGTGCTAGAACAGCTTTAGACAGCAGTAGCCCTTCCTGTGAAAGTGCAGAAGGAATAGTTTCTTCCTTTCAGTTTATTCATCTAGTTCAGTTCAATGACTAGTTAATGGAATTTAAAAAGAACACTGGGAGTTGACAAAGAAGGCAAACTTGTTTTCTTCCTTCAATCTAGGAATAAACACTAGGTGTGAGGGGATGAGATCTACCCATTGAAAAATCTGGAAGAACATGGTGACCAGAATGTACCAATTCAGTTCACTAACTACAGCTAATATTTCCTTTCTTTAAGAAATCGGGTAGTTTTAAATGCAAAACATTTTTGATGAATGTTTTTTTCTTATGCTTCTCTTTCTGGCTCGGCCAGAGCACTGCTCTTTACCTCAGTTTCACCACCTCTGTTCGGGTTAGAGACACTTCTCTAACTCCTAGCAGTAGTGCGATTTGAGTAGGTCATGAGTGTTAGACACCTTTGAGCTCCAAAGGACAATGGGTGATTTATCAAGAATCCCTGATGATTTCCTGCTTCTCTCCCATCCAAAGCCAATATCACATCTTTGGGTTTTGAAATTCTCAGCACCCCTCAGTCTCCTGCTGCCTTCAGTTGTTCCTCAGAGTTAGAGGCTTGGATGCTAGCAGGACTGGAATTTGTTACTGGGTTCCTGTCTGTGTCTAGTCAATGAGGGTCTCAGTGTGGTCTCCTAAATTCAGAATCCCAGAAGTAGACATCTGGCTGGATTGATTTAAATCATTGATTTTAATCATGTTTTGCATTTGTACTTTTTAGTTATTTTCCTCATGATAGGTTGATTCTCATTAGTTGAGAATCATTAAAAAATGTTGATTTACAACTAAATATTGTCTTCACACTAAATTTGGTGCTTTTTCTTTTGCTAACCATGATGGTAAAGTATATCTATGTACATTTATGTAAGCAGTTATGTGGCTTCATTTACATTTCTTGTGTCTAATTTTTACATTTTAATTATGTTGGAAAATGGGAAACAATGCATTCATTTCCAAGACTATGATGGATTTTTTACTCATGATTTGTCCACGCACTATTTCGATGAAAATTCAAATGCACTTAAAAATGCACAAAAACAGCATTTTCAATTGGTTTATTAATTGAACAAAACTACCTTAAATGTGCTGGATACATAAGAACAAAAAAATTTACCGAAACATATTTTTCATTTAAAACTAACTGATTTAAGGAAAAAGAAAAGGAGTACTTGTGGCACCTTAGAGACTAACCAATTTATTTGAGCATGAGCTTTCGTGAGCTACAGCTCACTTCATCGGATGCAGTTGATAGATTTCCACTCCATACAACTAAATGCAGTGCCTTGCATAATGACAGGTTTCAGAGTAACAGCCGTGTTAGTCTGTATTCGCAAAAATAAAAGGAATACTTGTGGCACCTTAGAGAGTAACCAATTTATTTGAGCATGAGCTTTCAGCTCACGGCGAAAGCTCATGCTCAAATAAATTGGTTAGTCTCTAAGGTGACACAAGTACTCCTTTTCTTTTTGTGAATACAGATTAACATGGCTGTTACTCTGAAACCTGATTTAAGGAAGTATCTGCAGTTAGTGAAATGAACTGATTGCAACTGGTCATCGTGTCTCTCAGATTTTAGAACTAATAGGTCTGACCCCCTCACGTCTAGTATTTATTTATAGACTGGAAGAGGAAAACAAGCTTTCCTTCTTTTTCCACTCCCAGTCAGTTTCTGAAATTTGAATGAAATTGTTATTGAACTGAACTAGATGAATCAACTTAAATTGATTAACAATTAACATGGGTTGTCATAATTTCAAATTTAATCTCCAATAGATTTGTTTTTCAAAAAATAAACCCGTTTTTAATTTAAATAAAAATAATCCAATTTAACTTTTAAAAAATCCCTTTTTGGGTTTCTTGGTTTTGAAACAACCATTGATTTTTATTCACCTTGATTTTCGGAGAACTACTACATTCATGAGAATCATAAACTGCTCATATGCCATTGAAGGAGAGAAGGCAGCAAAAGTCATCATATCAATAATTTGTTATGAATTATTGACTCAGTCTTAAAAGAGACTAACTAGAGGGTTGGACACTTGTTTGTTTACATAGGGCCAGTTTCTACCTCTGAACCAGTAGCAATTGCACTGGATAATGCTGTAAAACCTACATTTTATTGTCAAATCGTCTAAGCCATTCCTCTTCTGCTCTTCTTGGTTTATAAGTTTCAGATCAACAAAATCTTCTCCTTGACAGTCAGTCACTGCCCATGGGGCTCTGCAGGCAGAGTAGCCTGAGCAGTAACATTGTGACATCCAAGGTAATTCAGCCACCCATCACTCACTCGCTCCAATAACCCTGACCTTAAATCCTAACCCTACGGCCTCTGCCTTGCTCATCTCTCCTATTGAAACCTGCAGGATCATTTGCTGATTCCTTTTCACCAATGGGGTTTAATGATGCAAATCATCCGCACAGGATTAGCATTGACTGGCTAAGTTAACTCTGATGTCACAATGTGCCTCTACCTGCAGCACCAACTAAATGGGCACAGTGTGGAGATCAGGCTTTCCTGGTGGTAGTGGTTCCCAGTTGTCACTAAAATCAACAAGAAGAAAATCAAGTGACTTCAAGTGAGCTCTAGCTCACGAAAGCTGATGCTCAAATAAACTGGTTAGTCTCTAAGGTGTCACAAGTCCTCCTTTTCTTTTTGCGGATACAGACTAACACGGCTGCTACTCTGAAATAAAATCAACAAGGTTCCTTCCACCAATGCCTAGAAATTCCCTGAAATTTTGGAATCAATAGGACGTAGTCTTCAAAAATTACCGCATTACAGACTGACAAAGAAATGCCATTGAATTGTGCTTTAGACCTCACTGCTCTCAGCCAACAATGACTTGAATCTCCTCCCTTTTAACTCCGTAATAACCCCCAGCTCACCCAATCAGCATGGAGACTCTCAGGGACTGGAGGCTGAGCATTCTCAACAGGTGGCCAGAAGACAGCACTAGTCATGACAGGAGATCACTCTGGTGGAGATCTCTGTCAGTGCACTATTCCACCCCACCTCTTTGTGAGGGCCTCCTACAATGACAGCTGGAGAACAGCCCCACCTGCCTCAGGAAGAAGAGCAGCAGAGAGAAATGGAACAATAGAAGAGAAAAGAAAAGACATGAGGAAGGGCGGAAAAGAGAAGCAAAAAATGGACAAATTCCAAACGCCTCAGTGAGTCATAGATTTCGAGGTCAGAAAGATCCACTCTGACCATCTAGTCTGTATAACATGGGCCATAGAACTTCCCTCAAAATAATTCCTGTTTGAATTAGAGCGCACATCTAAGAAAAACAGCTAATCTTGATTTTAAAAATGCTAGTTGTGGAGGATCCATCACAACCCTGGATTAATTACTTCAAATCCTGACTGTTAAAAATGTTTGCCTTATTTCCAGTCTGAATTTGTCTAGCTTCAACGCGCAGCCATTGGATCTTGTTATACCTTTGTCTGCTCAAGTGAAGAGCCCATTAGCAAATAGTTGTTCTCTTACGCTCATCTTTTAACCTTCTCTTTGTTAAGCTAAATAGATTGAGCTCCTTGAACCTATCTTTATAAGGCATGTTTTCTAATCCTTTAATCATTCTTGTGGCTCTTCTCTGAACCTTCTCAAATTAATCAGCATCTGTCTCAAATTGTGGACACCAGAACTGGACACAATATTCCAGTAGTGGTCGCACCAGTGCCCAGTACAGAGATACAGAACCTCTCTACTTCTACCGGAGATTCCGCTATGGATGGGTCCCAGGGTCGCATTTGCCCTTTTGGCCAACGTGTCTCAGTGGGAGCTCGTGGTCAGTTGATCATCCACCATGACCCCAAGTCTTTTTCAGGGTTACAATTTCCCATGATAGAGTGCCCCCAGGACAGAGTCCCCCTCTTGTACATATAGCCTATATTTTTTGTTCCTAAAGGGAAACTTTACATTTGGACATATTAAAATATATAAAAAGAAAAGGAGTACTTGTGGCACCTTAGAGACTAACCAGTTTATTTGAGCATGAGCTTTCGTGAGCTACAGCTCACTTCATCAGCTCACGAAAACTCATGCTCAAATAAACTGGTTAGTCTCTAAGGTGCCACAAGTACTCCTTTTCTTTTTGCGAATACAGACTAACACGGCTGTTACTCTGAAACCTATTAAAATATATGTTATTTGCTTGTGCTCCGGTAACGAAGCAATCAAGATGGCTCCATATGAGTGACATGTCCTCTTCATTACTTACCACTCCCCCGATCTTTCTGTCATCAGCAGATTTTACAGTGATGATTGTATATTTGCTTCCAAGTCACTGATCAAAAGTTTAGGTAGCGTACATCCAAGAACCAATCCCTGCAGGACCCTACGAGAAAGACACTCGCTTGATAATGATTCCTTATTTAAAAGGACATTTTGAGACCGATTAGGTAGCCCGTTACTAAGGGGCGGAGTCCGAGTTGGGACATTTTTCTGACAACTTTACTTGTGTTTTCCGAACCTAGAACTCAGCTGGCAACGTATGGATCAGGCTGAATTGGTTCCAACCCTCACTGAGAATCTTACCTTCTACACAGGGGATATCTGCTTTTTGCAAAATCAACACCAAAAGGAGAAACACTTCCAAAGAAGCTCCTCCTTAGCACTCAGGTGCGTGAACACAAATCCTCTCTTAGTCCTCTAGGAGAGACTGCGAGAAGGAGGCTTGCTGCAGCAAGGCTACAGGGGTCTCTCAGGTTCCCCCGGCCCTGCATCCCTGTCCTGCCTGGCTGATGTCAAGGGAGCTCTGTGAGGTCACAGCCTCCTCACCACCTCTGACCAATAGGCTGAGTTCCTGCCAAAGCCCTTGTGAAGTCACTGCCACACCCACCTCTCCCTTGCAGGGCTGATGTCTGCCCCTGGACAGCCCAGTAGGATGTTTGAGCTGCTCCCCACATCACCCCACATGCTCATTATTGATTCTGGGCAGCAAATAGGCTACCCAGAGTCTGTTCCTCACCCCACACTGAGTTTTTCATAGATTCATAGATTTTCTTTTAGGCCATTAGATCTCCTAATGAGGCCTCTATTTCACAAACCATGAAATTTCACACCCTTACCCCCATATTAAGCCCAATAGCTTGTGTTTCAATAAAACACGCCTTCCAAAAAGGCAGCCAAGTGTGATGTGAGGCCATCAGGAAACAGAGAATCCACCTCTTCCCTAGGCAATTTCTTCCACTCATTAATCTCCCTCACTCCTAGATTAGGACTGGGCATTTGCTGTATTCAGATGTGTTGTTTGAATGGGCTGACTTGTCCTCATCATTATTTACCATGACACCAATCTTTGTGCCCCCTGCAGATGTTACCGGCTGTGATGTGATATTGACTTCCAGATCGTTGGTGTAAATGCTGAAGACAGTTTGTGGCTAAGAGTCTGTTCACCCCCCGCCGTCCCCCAGGCACCAAATACCCACTCCCCCCTGTAGTACAGGAAAAGGGCATCCAGCCCTACTCTCATATGGTTTCAAAAACACGCTTAGCAGCAGTTTCAACTATGGGGTTATGAACGACGCATGGGGGTCCCCTGTTAACAAACACACTTCACATCTAGCGTGTCAACAGGCTGCAGTTCTATGCATCTGAGTTTCCCACCTTCTAAACTGGTATGATAAACCCACCTTGATGATCTTCATTTAAAATTGGGGAGACTGTATGGCACAGGGAAATGAAGTGACTTGCTTGTGGTCACACAGTGATTGAATGGAAAAGCCTGGATGAGAAGAATGTATTTGTTCTGGTTCACAGGCCCTGGTCCCTTGTGTTCCTTGCCTCTCTGGTGTAAAATTCAGGAAGCATCTTACTGGATGCTTTTCCTTCTTCTCCATTTCGCTTAGCTCCACATCCCCAGCGAGGAATGATTTTTTGTTACCCAGCTGGCTCGAACATATGTGGTTATTGTCACAGACTGAGTCCCCCTGGTGGACACTTATCAGACTGCACCAATCAGCTGCACTCTGGATCCAACTTTGTGGATCTTTTCGGGGGGTGGAGGTGGGGGAGGGTTTGCTGATTGTTCCATAGGGAGGAAGTCCTGTTGGGAGGGCAGGGAAGCAGAGAGATGGGAGAGAAAGCGATAGGGTGTGTGTCTGGAGGTCCAGACAGAAGGGCTGCAGCAAGCAGGCCCTCACAGATTGAAGTAGCGGAGAACCTGCCTGAAGCCTGGGAGGGACAGAGCTGGGGATCAGGGACACCCCAGGACAGGAGCCAGGAGGAGCACTGCGCTAGGGTGGATTCGCATGAGAAGGACAAATCGGAGCTGGATCAAGTATCAGTGCTGCCCAGAGCTGTATGGGGCCGTGAGTACTGGGGCTTGTGACTTTGCATTGGGAATCAGGAGGGAGGCTGTTAGCTAGTTAAGTGGGGAGGTTGTCGCATGTCGCTCTGTGTGGCTTTGCAGAGAGCAGCAGAAGACGACACTGGAGGGGTTTGTTGGGGAAACTTTACTGGCGCCAAAGACGACCAGGAGCACCCAAGACTCACCACTGGACAGGAACTTTGCCCAGGACTCCTGAACTCTGTGTGCAGACACATTGCTCGGTGTCAGCCCTTTCAGAGTGTGGTACCACTGGGCCTGTAGGGCCTTGTGTTGAATGTAACCCTGTTTTACTGCTTCCACTATCTTTGCCCCTGTTGTTTTTCTCCTCTGTAAATATCTGTTTCCCTTTCCTGTAGGCATTGTACTCTTCCAATGTGTGTGTGTGCTCACTCTATTGGAAGAGAAGGTTAAAGGACTAGGGAGGCAAGTATCAACCCTGCGCTGCATCAGAGAACATGAAGATTTTCTGGATAGAAGTCTGTTTGGTGCTTGAAGCACAATATGCTGAAGAATCAAAGAGTGCAGTGCAGAACGGGGGAGAATATTGGCAGCATGTGACCTCCAGAAGAAGAAAGAGGAGAACCTATGTACCCCCAATGCAGATAGAGGTGCAAAACCATTTTCAGGCTCTCTGCACAGCAAATGCAAAAAAGCAAACGCAATATGGGTTGCATAAAGAGAGGCATACCATGCAATTCATAGGAGATGATGGTACTGCTCTACTCAGCGCTGGTTAGGGCTCAGCTGGAGTACGGTGTCCAATTTTGGTCACTGCTGTATGAAAAGGATGTAGAGAAACTGGAAAGGATCCAGAGGCGAGTGACAAAAATGATCAAAGTTGTGGAATGTAAGTCATATGAGCAAAGGCTGGATGAATTGGGTATGTTTAGATTGGAAAAGAGGGAAATGATAGCAATCTTCAAATACTTGAAAGGCTTTCATAAGGAAAATAGAGAAAAATTGTTCTCTTGCCACAGAGGGCAGGACAAGAGGCAATGGGTTCAAACTATAGCATAGCGGATTTAGATTAAATCTCCAGAAATGCTTCATAACCAAGATTTTACCAATGATGATTGTATATTTGCTTCCAAATCACTGATCAAAATGTTAAATAGCATTAGCGCCAAGAACCAATCCCTGCAGGATCCTACTAGAAAGATACTTGCCTGAGAACGATTCCTCCTTTACAATTACATTTTGAGACCTATTAGGTAGCCCGTTATTAAGGGGAAGAATCCTAGGCGGGACATTTTTCTGCCCATTTACCTTTTGTTTTCCGAGCCTAGAGCTCGGCTGGCAATGCATGGAGAAGACTGAAGAAGTTCCAACTCTCACTGAGAATCTTACCTTCTACACAGGAGATGTCTGCTTTCTCCAAAATCAACACAGGAAGGTGAAAACTCCCAAAGAAACTCATTCTTAGCACTCAGGTGCGTGAACACAAATCCGCTCTTGGTCCTCAAGGAGAGACCGTGAGAAGGAGGATTGCTTCAGCAAGGCTACAGGGGTCTCCGAGGTTCCCCCTGACCTGCACCCCTGTACTGCATGTCTGATGTCAAGGGAGCTCTGTGAGGTCACAGCCTCCTCACCAACTCTGCCCAATAGGCTGAATTCCTGCCAAAGGCCCTTGTGAAGTCACTGCCACACTCACCTCCCCTTTGCAGGGCTGATGTCTGCTCCTGGACAGCCAGGTTGGATGTTTCAGCTGCTCCCCCGATCACCCCACTTGCTCACTCTTGATTCTGGGGAACAAGCAGGCTTTCCATTAAAACAGCAGAGTCTGTTCCCCATCCCGCGTTGAGTTTTTCATAGATTTGTAGGCCATTAGATCTCCTAATCCAGCCTCTATTTCACAAGTCATGAAATTTCAGACACTTACCCCATATTAAGCTCAATTCCTTGTGTTTCACTGAAACCCACCTTCCAGAAAGACAACCAGTTGTGATGTGAGGCCATCAGGAAACAGAGACTCCACCTCTTCCCTTGGTAATTTGTTCCATTGGTTTGTCTCCATCACTGTCAAAAATTCTTGTCTCACTTCTAATTTGAATTTCTCTGGCTTCAGCTGACAGCCGTTGCTTCTTTTTGTGCGTTTCTTGGCTAGATTGAAGAGCATTTTGGTACTCATTATTTTCTCTCCATGAAAGGAGTTCTATACCGAAATAAAGTCATCTCTCAAGCTACTTCTATAGCTAGGCCCCTACCAATTATAAAGGACAGTGAAATTAGCCATGCCCTGTGAAATCCCATCTTCCTGTGCCAGCTTGGAGCATCCCGCTAGTCCGCTGAGCTGGGGACAGGACAAGATTTTCCCCTGCACAACTGCTCTCGGTGGGGCTATCAGACTCACCTGTAGACGCAGCACATTAGTGAGGTTGGTACACCCTCAGATCTGTGCTGCAGCAGCCCCGGAGTTGGGCTCAGGGCTTTGGCCCTGGCAGCTTCTGCCCAGGCTTGGGGATTCTGCCCCCACCCGCACCTGCTCCTGTTCTGGCCAGGGCTCTGGGTGCCCAGGCTCAGGGCTTCTGGCCCCTGAGGCTGCAGCCAGGGTTTGGGGCACCCAGACTCATGTCTTGAGCTCCCGAAAACTCCAGCCAGGTGCCCGGCCTTGGGGCTTCCGCCTCCCCCCTACACACACACACTCCTGCCAGGGATCTGGGCACCTGGGCTCAGGGCTTCTGCCCGGCAGCTGCAGTGGCGGCTCAAGGCTTCAGCCCCCGTGGCTGGAGCCAGAACTTGAGGCACTCGGGCTCAGGGCTGCTGCTCCGCAGCTGCAGCGGGGACTGGGGTGCCAGGCTTGAGGCTTCCACCCTCCAATTCTCTCCTGCCAGGGCTCTGGCTTCCCAGGCTCGGGGCTTACTCCCCCTGTGACTCCTGCTGGGGCTCAGGTGCCTATTTTTCTGGGGCCCCCGAAATTGGCCGGGGCCCCTGCATTAATCTGCCAGGGAACCAGTAGCTAGGAGCCCCAGCTGAGGTGCTCCCACCAGCTAGGACCCACCTCCACATCCAGGAGCCTCCTCTCGCTTCAGGAAGGTTAGTGGCTGCTGCCTTCAGAGTCCAGCACTGAAGGCAGCACAGAAGTGAGGGGGGAAATGCTGTGACACCTACCCCAAACAACTTTTGACCTCCCCGCATTATCCCATTTTGAGTCAGAACTCCCATGGTTTCAGCACTGTGAAATTTCACATGTAAACATCTGAAATGGTGAAATTGACTAATTTAAAAACCCTCTGCCCGTGAAATTGACCAAAATGGTCCGTGAATTTGGTAGGACCCTAGGTATTATGGATGCCCTAGCAGCTTTGCACTCCCAGTTCACCTGAAAGACCATTGAGAATTCATGCTACATGAGAAATTTCCTAGAATAAACTACCAGGATTGGGAGAAAATGAGGGAAATCAACCAAAGCCTAAGCTAGGATGGAGAGCATTCATCCAAGCAGTGTTTCAACCCCTCCCCTCCCACCTGTCTGCCTGCCGTGAAATGGGGGGATACAGAGGGGCATGGATTTCTGTTTGTGAACTTTCTAAAGACTAGGAGTACTTGTGGCACCTTAGAGACGAACACATTTATTTAGTCTCTAAGGTGCCACAAGTCATCCTTTTCTTTTTGCGAATACAGACCAACACGGCTGCTACTCTGGAACCTTTCTAAAGACTGTAGGCTTTAGCACCAACCATACAGCCCAGACTCTGAGTTCTTGAAAAAACATCCATTTTGGATTGTGCACAGCAGAGGCTGCTTGAAGGGGAGGGGAAGGTGGAGGAGGGAGGGTGAGGGGACAGGCTGGGCAAATGGCATGGCTGGACGCTATACTTGGGGGTGACCCCACCTCCACTCCGGGGACCACCATGGACACTTCAGAGCCCACTGCAACAAGGCAGGAGGAGGGGGAGGAGGAGGAGAAGCAAAGCGGGAGTGAGAGTGCTGAGGCGGAGGAAGACACCCCGGAATCCCTGCATGCATGCAGCCAGGAGCTGTTCTCAAGCCAGGAGGAAGGTAGCCAGTCGCCTTTACAGATGAAACCTTGAGATCTCAGCCGTCCATGTTGTCACCGACCGAAAGACTCCAAAGAATCAGAAAGAGGCCACGTAGAAGCAAGGAAGACATGTTGCATGAAGTAATGCAGCATTCAAGTAATGAAAATCAAAAGTGCAGGAGTGGCGGGAGAGTGAAAGGAGGGTCCGCCAGCAGAATGCGGATCGCCGGCACCAAAGCCCGGACCGGCTGCTGAGCATCATTCAATACAGGCGCTCGTAGCAACGCAGCCGGAGCACTACCGCGCCCGCCCCCACCCCCACAGCCCTTGCCCCAAAACTCTTTCCCTTGTGCTCCCATGTCACCTCCAACCCACTTTCCCCAACATCCGGGTTCTTACCGCCACCAGCTGCTTTCAACACCTGGAGCTTCACCACTCAGTCCTGAAAACTACGACCCTTACCCACTGCACTCAACCCCATCACCATGCAGTATAGCCATCCTGAAGTGCAGCACTCATTGCACAGCACTCCAGACAGGACATACGCAAATCTGTGATTGTACCGTTCCCCACCCCCTTGCCCTTTCTGTTTCCCAAGCAGTTGTGTCTCTTTTCAATAAATGGATTTTTTGGCTTTGAAATAATTCTTTATTATTGCATAAAGTAAAAGATAAAAGCTTCCCATACAGAGAGCACCCCCTTGCCCTTTCTGTTTCCCAAGCAGTTGTGTCTCTTTTCAATAAATGGATTTTTTGGCTTTGAAAACATTCTTTATTATTGCATAAAGTAAAAGATACCTTAGCCCAGGAAAGCAACAGGCACTGCAAGTCAGCGTCTCAAACACAGATTCCAACTGACATTGGAACCACTGCACTTCACTCCCATGCTCTTCACCATGCAGGGCATCAAACATTACCGGTGGCTTTCAACCTCAAATTGCTCCCTCAAGGCATCCCTAATCCTTGCAGCCCCGCACTGGGCCCCTCTAATAGCCCTGCTCTCTGGCTATTCAAATTCAGCCTCCAAGTGTAGAACCTCTGAGTTCCATGCCTGAGTGAATCTTTCATCCTTTCCTTCACAAATGTTAGGGAGGGTACAGCACGCGGATATAACTGCTGGGATGCTGTCATTGGCCAGGTCCAGCTTCCCATACAGAGAGCACCAGCGGACCTTTAAAGGGCCAAAAGCACACCCCACAGTCATTCTGCACCGGCTCAGCATGTTGTTGAACTGCTCCTTGCTGCTGTCAAGGCTCCTTGTGTAGGGTTTCATGAGCCACGGCATGAAAGGGTAAGCGGGGTCTCCAAGGATCACAATGGGCATTTCAACTTCCCCTATGGTGATCTTCTGGTCTGGGAAAAAAGTCCCAGCTTGCAGATTCCTGAACAGGCCAGTGTTCCGAAAGATGAGTGCGTCAGGCACCTTTCCGGGCCAGTCTGCGTTAATGTCAATGAAACGCCCATGGTGATCCACAAGCTCCCAGAGAACCATTGAGAAATACCCCTTCCGATTAACGTACTTGGAGACTAGGTGGGCTGGTGCCAGAATTGGAATATGCGTGCCATCTATCGCCTCTCCGCAGTTAGGGAAACCCATTTGTTCAAAGCCAGCCACAATGTCATGCACGTTACCCAGAGTCACGGTTCTTCTGCGCAGGATCAGATTAATGGCCCTGCAAACTTGCATCAACACAATTCCAACGGTCGACTTCCCCACTCCAAACTGGTTAGTGACTGATCAGAAGCTGTCTGGAGTTGCCAGCTTCCAGACTGCAACAGCCAGCCGCTTCTCCCCCGTCAGGGCAGCTCTCAATCTCACATCCTTGCACCGCAGGGTGGGGGTGAGCTCCTCACAGAGTCCCATGGAAGTGGCTTTTCTCATCCAAAAGTTCTGCAGCCACTGCTCATCATCCCAGACTTGCATAACGATGTGATCCCACCACTCACTGCTTGTTTCCCGAGCCCAAAAGCGGCGTTCCATGGTGGTGAGCATGTCCATGAATGCCACAAGCAAACTCATGTCATATACATTCCTTGAGTCGATATCATTGTCGGAGCCCTCACTGTCACTTTGGATCATGAGGAATAACTGGACTGCCAAACATGATGTGCTGGCGAGACTTGTCAGCATACTCCTCAGCAGTTCGGGCTTGTCAAGTTTCCTTCCCCACTCTGAACTCTAGGGTACAGATATGGGGACCTGCATGAAAACCCCCTACGCTTATTTTTACCAGCTGAGGTTAACACTTCCCCAAGGTATAAACTATTTTACCTTTTGCCCTTGGACTTTATTGCTGCCACCAACAAGCGTTTAACAAATATACAACAGGGAAAGAGTCCGCTTGGAAACGTCTTACCCCCACAAATCCTCCCCAAACCCTACATCCCCTTTCCTGGGGAAGGCTTGATAAAAATCCTCACCAATTTGCAAGGTGAACACAGACTCAAACCCTTGGATCTTAAGAACAATGAAAAAGCAATCAGGTTCTTAAAAGAAGAATTTTAATTGAAGAAAAAGTAAAAGAATCACCTCTGTAAAATCAGGATGGTAAATATCTTACAGGGTAATCAGATTCAAAACATAGAGAATCCCTCTAGGCAAAACCTTAAGTTACAAAAAGACACAAAACCAGGAATAAACATTCCATTCAGCACAGCTTATTTTATCAGCCATTTAAACAAAACAGAATCTAACGCATATCTAGCTAGATTACTTACTAAGTTCTAAGACTCCATTCCTTTTCTGTTCCTGGCAAAACAACACACAGACAGAGAGAACCTTTGTTTCTCCCCCGCTCCAGCTTTGAAAGTATCTCGTCTCCTCATTGGTCATTTTGGTCAGGTGCCAGCGAGGTTATTCTAGCTTCTTAAACCCTTTACAGGTGAAAGGGTTTTTCCTCTGTCCAGGAGGGATTTTAAAGGTTTTTACCCTTCCCTTTATATTTATGACAGCGCTTCATTCCCGCAGACCGAAAGGGAAGACCGAGCGCGCAGTACAAAAAAATACTGAAAGATGGCGCCAAACGTGGACGGAAGCAAAGGGAATGCTGGGATGCAAACCGATGCATCATGGGGTGTTGGGACAGGACCCAGAATGCCCCACACTCCCCACCCCCTTCCCACAAGCCACAGCGCCAGAATGGGAAGAGGTGCTCTGCAGGATAGCTGCCCATAATGCACCATTCTCAATGCCTCTGCAAGTGCCGCAAATGTGGCCACGCCAGTGTGCTTGCAGCTATCAGTGTGGACAGACTGCAGCGCTTTCCCTACTGCGCTTTACGAAGGTGGGTTTAACTCACAGCGCTCTACATCTGCAAGTGTAGCCATGCCCTAAGAGTAAAGTGTGTATGTTTAAGAAGTTACTTTGCAAATCCTGTGGTTCCTCCCTTTAACTGCTCTGTGGTCCCTGTGGGGCTAAACTGGAAAGAGAAGTAAACAGAGATGAAGGGGGAATCTGGGAAAATGTGGAAAGTGCCTGGAGAGCCTTGAGATGTCCCAGCACTGGCTTTAGATGCAGTCTCAAAGACAGACAGTCCCAGCTGTCCCCCTCCCATCTCCTCATCTGGTTTGTCTCTCTCCAGCGTCCTGGCCTCCTGTATCCATCTAACTCCCCAGGCTCCTCATCCATTCGCAATCTCCAGCCCCAGCTCCTGCTTTCAATCTCTTTGCCCAGCCAGTCCCAGTTCTCCAGAATCCCAGCTCTTCATCAGATCCATGTGCCATTCCCCCTCACCTCCTTTCTGCTCATGGTATATGGAGGTACCAATGACATAGGGAAGGATAGGAGAGAGGTCTTGGAGGCCAAATTTAAGTTGCTGGGGAAGAGATGGAAGTCCAGGACCTCCATGATAGCTTTCTCTGAAATGCTGTCAGTTCCACATGCAGGGCCAGCTAGACAGGCAGAACTGCAGGTTCTCAATGCATGGGTGAGACAATGATGTAGGGAGGAGAAGTTTAGATTTATTAGGAACTGAGGAATCTTTTGGGAAAGGGGGAGCCTAAACAGGACGGATGGGCTCCGCCTAAACCAAAGTGGAACCACATTGCTGGCATTTAAAATTAAAAACGTCGTAGAGTAGTTTTTAAACTAAGGGCTGGGGGAAGCCGACATATGTGGAGGAGCATGTGGTTGGAACAGAGACGTCTCTTAGGGGAGGATCTATTAATGGAGATTCTTTGTGTTCTAGTAAGGAGGAGAGGATGGACGATAAAATACTGCTAAGATTGGATGAGAAACAATCAAATGAAAAAGAGTCCCATTCATTTACATCACAAAATGGCAGACAGCTGAAAAGTAACAATTTTAAGTGCTTAAATACAAATGGTAGAAGTCTAAATAATAAGACTGCTGAACTAGAGTGCCTCATCTTAAATGAGGATATTGATACAGTAGACGTCACAGAAACTTGGTGGAATGAGGATAATCAATGGGACACAGTAATACCAGGCTACAAAATATATCGGAAGGACAGAACAGGCCGTGCTGGTGGAGGAGTGGCACTATATGTGAAAGAAAAAATAGAATCAAATGAAGTAAAAAGCTTAAATGAACCAAACTGTACCATACAATCTCTATGGATAGTTATTCTATGCTTGAACAATAAGAATATAGCGGTGGGGATATACTACAGACCACCTAACCGGGACGATGATAGTGACCGTGAAATGCTCAGGGAGATTAGAAAGGCTACAAAAATAAAAAACTCAATAATAATGGGGCATTTCAACTATATTGACGGGATACATGTCACCGGAGGACTGGATGCAGAGAGAGTTTCTTGACACCTTAAATGACTGCTTCTTGGAGCAGCTAGTCTTGGAACCCACAAAAAGAGAGGCAATTCTTGATTTAGTCCTAAGTGGAGCACAGGATCTGGTCCAAGAGGTGAATATAGCTGAACCGCTTGGTAATAGTGACCATAATATAGCCTATTTCCTCTTGTTTTTTCCTCCCACTCCCCCCCCCCCAGATGTTCTGGTTTAACTTGGATTTAAACTTGGAGAGTGGTCAGTTTGGACGAGCTATTACCAGCAGGAGAGTGAGTCTGTGTGTGTATGGGGGTGGGTTTTTGGAGCGGGGTGAGGGAGTGAGAGAACCTGGATTTGTGCAGGAAATGGCCTAACTTCATTATCATGCACATTGTGTAAAGAGTTGTCACTTTGGATGGGCTATCACCAGCAGGAGAGTGAATTTGTGTGGGGGGGTGGAGGGTGAGAAAACCTGGATTTGTGCTGGAAATGGCCTAACCTGACGATTACTTTAGATAAGCTATTACCAGCAGGACAGTGGGGTGGGAGGAGGTATTGTTTCATATTCTCTGTGTATATATAAAGTCTGCTGCAGTTTCCACGGTATGTATCTGATGAAGTGAGCTGTAGCTCACGAAAGCTCATGCTCAAATAAATTGGTTAGTCTCTAAGGTGCCACAAGTACTCCTTTTCTTTTTGCGAATACAGACTAACACGGCTGTTACTCTGAAACCTGTCATTATGCAAGGCACTGCATTTAGCCGTATGGAGTGGAAATCTATCAACTGCGTGAAAAAACTTGCACAGATACAGACAGACATCATCTTCCTTTCCAAATGCAAACAGATGGACATCGTACCAAAAGGACTGAAGGTAAAAAATCCATTACAATCTACATACCACACAGACTATGCTGACAGCTTGTGCCACACGCTCTCAAAGAAACTGCGGAATCACCTGATCAACATCCTCTACAGCAAACAGGGAAAGATTAAGAATGAGCTCTCAGAACTGGATACTCTCATAAAAAACCAACCTTCCACACAAACTTCCTCGTGGCTGGATTTTACTAAAACTAGACAAGCCATTTACAACGCACACTTTGCTTCTCTACAAAAGAAAAAGGACACTAAACTTTCTAAACTACTACATACTACAAGGGGCCACAGCAATGGTTCCCTCAACCCACCTAGCAATATTGTTAACCTATCCAACTATACTCTCAGCCCAGCAGAAGCAGCTGTTCTATCTCGGGGCCTCTCCTTCTGCCCCTCCACCCCCATGAACATGATACAGTTCTGTGGTGACCTAGAATCCTATTTTCGACGTCTCCGACTCAAGGAATATTTCCAAAATACCTCTGAACAACATACTAATCCACAGAGGTCTCCCTACCAACACTACAGAAAGAAGGATTCTAGGTGGACTCCTCCTGAAGGTCGAAACAGCAGACTGGACTTCTACATAGAGTGCTTCCGCCGACGTGCACGGGCTGAAATTGTGGAAAAGCAGCATCACTTGCCCCATAACCTCAGCCATGCGGAACGCAATGCCATCCACAGCCTCAGAAACAACTCTGACATCATAATCAAAAAGGCTGACAAAGGAGGTGCTGTTGTCATCATGAATAGGTCGGAATATGAACAAGAGGCTGCTCGGCAGCTCTCCAACACGAGTTTCTACAAGCCATTACACTATGATCCCACTGAGAGTTACCAAAAGCAACTACAGCATATGCTCAAGAAACTTCCTGAAAAAGCACAAGATCAAATCCGCACAGACACACCCCTGGAACCCCGACCTGGGATATTCTATCTACTACCCAAGATCCATAAACCTGGAACTCCTGGGCGCCCCATCATTTCAGGCATTGGCACCCTGACAGCAGGATTGTCTGGCTATGTAGACTCCCTCCTCAGGCCCTACGCTACCAGCACTCCCAGCTACCTTCGAGACACCACTGACTTCCTGAGGAAACTTCAATCCATCGGTGATCTTCCTGATAACACCATCCTGGCCACTATGGATGTAGAAGCCCTCTACACCAACATTCCACACAAAGATGGACTACAAGCCGTCAGGAACACTATCCCCGATAATGTCACGGCTAACCTGGTGGCTGAACTTTGTGACTTTGTCCTTACCCATAACTATTTTACATTTGGGGACAATGTATACCTTCAGATCAGCGGCACTGCTATGGGTACCCGCATGGCCCCACAGTATGCCAACATTTTTATGGCTGATTTAGAACAACGCTTCCTCAGCTCTCGTCCCCTAAAGCCCCTACTCTACTTGCGCTATATTGATGACATCTTCATCATCTGGACCCATGGAAAAGAAGCCCTTGAGGAATTCCACCATGATTTCAACAATTTCCATCCCACCATCAACCTCAGCCTGGTCCAGTCCACACAAGAGATCCACTTCCTGGACACTACAGTGCTAATAAACAATGGTCACATAAACACCACCCTATACCGGAAACCTACTGACCGCTATTCCTACCTGCATGCCTCCAGCTTTCACCCTGACCACACCACACGATCCATCGTCTACAGCCAAGCTCTGCGATACAACCGCATTTGCTCCAACCCCTCAGACAGAGACAAACACCTACAAGATCTCTGTCAAGCTTTCTTACAACTACAATACCCACCTGCGGAAGTAAAGAAACAGATTGATAGAGCCAGAAGAGTTCCCAGAAGTTACCTACTACAGGACAGGCCTAACAAAGAAAATAACAGAACGCCACTAGCCGTCACCTTCAGCCCCCAACTAAAACCCCTCCAACGCATTATTAAGGATCTACAACCTATCCTAAAGGATGACCCAACACTCTCACAAATCTTGGGAGACAGGCCAGTCCTTGCCTACAGACAGCCCCGCAACCTGAAGCAAATACTCACCAACAACCACATACCACACAACAGAACCACTAACCCAGGAACTTATCCTTGCAACAAAGCCCGTTGCCAATTGTGCCCACATATCTATTCAGGGGACACCATCACAGGGCCTAATAACATCAGCCACACTATCAGAGGCTCGTTCACCTGCACATCCACCAATGTGATTTATGCCATCATGTGCCAGCAATGCCCCTCTGCCATGTACATTGGTCAAACTGGACAGTCTCTACGTAAAAGAATAAATGGACACAAATCAGATGTCAAGAATTATAACATTCATAAACCAGTCGGAGAACACTTCAATCTCTCTGGTCACGCAATCACAGACATGAAGGTCGCTATCTTAAAACAAAAAAACTTCAAATCCAGACTCCAGCGAGAAACTGCTGAATTGGAATTCATTTGCAAATTGGATACTATTAATTTAGGCTTAAATAGAGACTGGGAGTGGCTAAGTCATTATGCAAGGTAGCCTATTTCCTCTTGTTTTTTCCTCCCCCCCCCCTCCCCAGATGTTCTGGTTTAACTTGGATTTAAACTTGGAGAGTGGTCAGTTTGGACGAGCTATTACCAGCAGGAGAGTGAGTCTGTGTGTGTATGGGGGTGGGTTTTTGGAGGGGGGTGAGGGAGTGAGAGAACCTGGATTTGTGCAGGAAATGGCCTAACTTCATTATCATGCACATTGTGTAAAGAGTTGTCACTTTGGATGGGCTATCACCAGCAGGAGAGTGAATTTGTGTGGGGGGGTGGAGGGTGAGAAAACCTGGATTTGTGCTGGAAATGGCCTAACCTGACGATTACTTTAGATAAGCTATTACCAGCAGGACAGTGGGGTGGGAGGAGGTATTGTTTCATATTCTCTGTGTATATATAAAGTCTGCTGCAGTTTCCACGGTATGTATCTGATGAAGTGAGCTGTAGCTCACGAAAGCTCATGCTCAAATAAATTGGTTAGTCTCTAAGGTGCCACAAGTACTCCTTTTCTTTTTGCGAATACAGACTAACACGGCTGTTACTCTGAAACCTGTCATAATATAATTAGATTTAACATCCTCATTGCAGGGAAAACACCACAGCAGCCCAACAGAATAGCACTTAATTTTGGAAAGGGGAACTACACAAAAATGAGGAAGTTAGTTAAACAGAAATTAAAAGGTACAGTGCCAAAAGTGAAATCCCTGCAAGTTGCATGGAAACTTTTTAAAACCCCATAATAGAGGCTCAACTTAAATGTATACCCCAAATTAAAAAACATAGTAAGAGAACCAAAAACATGCCACCGTGGCTAAACAACAAAGTAAAAGAAGCAGCGAGAGGCAAAAAGGCACCCTTTAAAAAGTGGAAGTTAAATCCTAGGGAGGAAAATAGAAAGGAGCATAAACTCTGGCAAATGAAGTGTAAAACTATAATGAGGAAGGCCAAGAAAGAATTTGAAGAACAGCTAGCCAAAGACTCAAAAAGTAACAGCCATTTTTTTTTAAAGTACATCAGAAGCAGGAAGTCTGCTAAACCACTAATGGGGCCATGGACAATCGAGATGCAAAAGGAGCACTCAAGGACCATAAGGCCATTGCAGAGAAATGAAATTAATTCTTTGTATCTGTCTCATGGCTAAGGATGTGCGGGAGATTCCCAAACCTGAGCCATTCTTTTTAGGTGACATATCTGAGGAACTCTCCCAGATTGAGATGTCATTAGAGGAGGTTTTGGAACAAATTGATAAATTATACTGTAATAAGTCACCAGGACCAGATGTTATTCACCCAAGAGTTCTGAAGGAACTCAAATGTGAAATTACAGAACTACTAACTGTGGGAGATTAAATCAGCTTCTGTACCAGATGACTGGAGGATAGCTAATGTGATGCCAATTTTTAAAAAAGCTCCAGAGGTGATCCTGGCAATTATAGGTTGGGAAGCCAAACTTGAGTACCAGGCAAACTGGTTGAAACTATAGTAAAGAACAGAATTATCAGATACATAAATGAACATGATTTGTTGGGGAAGAATCAACATGTTTTTTGTAAAGGGAAATCATGCCTCACCAATCTACTAGTATTCTCTGAGGGGGTCAACAAGCATGTGGACAAGGGTGATCCAGTGGATATAGTGTACTTAGATTTTCAGAAAGTCTTTGACAAGGACCCTCACCAAAGGCTCTTAAACAAAGTTAGCTGTTATGGGATAAGAGGGAAGGTCCTTTCATGGATCGGTAATTGGTAAAAAGATAGGAAACAAAGGATAGGAATAAATGGTCGGTTTTCAGAATGGAGAGAGGTAAATAGCGGTGTCCCCAAGGGGTTTGTTCTGGGACCAGTCCTATTCAACATATTCATAAATGATCTGGAAAAAAAGTGTAAACAGTGAGGTGGCAAAATTCGCAGATGATACAAAACTACTCAAGAAAGTTAAGTCCAAAGCAGACTGTGAAGAGCAACAAAGCGATCTCACAAAACTGGGTGACTGGGCTACAAAAATGACAGATGAAATTCAGTGTTGATAAATGCAAAGTAATGCACTTTAGAAAACATAATCCCAACTATACATATAAAATGATGGGGTCTAAATTAGCTGTTACCACTCAAGAGAGAGATCTTGGAGTCATTGTGGATAGTTCTCTGAAAACATCCACTCAATGTTCAGCGGCAGTCAAAAAAGAGAACAGCATGTTGGGAACCATTAAGAAGTGGCTAGATAATAAGACAGAAAATATCATATTGCCTCTATATAAATCTATGTTACACTCACATCTTGAATACTGTGTGCAGATGTGGTCACCCCATCTCAAAAATATATATATTGGAATTGGAAAAGGCACAGAAAAGGGCAATAAAAATGATTAAGGGTATGGAAGAGCTCCCATATGAGGAGCAATTAATAAGAGTGGGACTTTTCAGCTGTGAAAATAGATGCCTAAGAGGGGCTATGATAGAGGTCTATAAAATCATGACTGGTGTGAAGCAAGTAAATAAGGAAGTGTAATTTACTCTTTCTCATAACACGAGAACTAGGGGTCACCAACTGAAATTAAAAGGCAGCAGGTTTAAAACAAACAAAAGGACGTATTTCTTCACACCATGCACAGTCAACCTGTGGAACTCTTTGCCAGAGGGAATGTTATGAAGGTCAAGACTATAACAGGGTTCAAAAAAGGACGAGATAAATTCATGGAGGATAGGTCTACCAATGGCCATTAGCCAGGATTGGCAGGGATGGTGTCCCTAGTCTCTATTTACCAGAAGCTGGAAATGGGCAACAGAGGATGGATCACTTGATGATTACCTGTTCTGTTCATTCCCTCTGAAGCACTTGGCACTGGCCATTGTCCAAAGATAGGCTACTGGGCTAGATCAACCTTTGGTCTGACCCACTATGGCCATTGTTATGTTCTTCCACCCACCCCACTGGTTCTCACTCCTCTCTGCTCTCTGGTTGGGGATGGGGGAGGTGGGTAATTGAGAGCATAGGAGAGACAGGCTCTCTGCTCTCAGTTCAGGTATCTGGACCCAGCACAGACCGCAGCAGCTGAGAGCTGCAATTGTAGGGAAAGTCCTGCTCAGCCCCAGGCTGGAGCATGCCAGTGCAGACACAACTGCCAGGGGGAATGGAGCTGCTGACCTCAAAGAAGTCTCTATTGGGTCTGTGTGAACTCTGACTTTTCAAAGACTTCTCATTTGGTCAATTTAGGTAGATTTTCGGAGACAGCAAAAGCCGCATCCCTGGCACAAAGGCCACCTCCTTGGGGAATTTCAAGTCCCTGCTCCAAAGCCCGGGGGCACTAGAGCTTTTCAAAGAAAATGTCATCAGAAGTGTTCAGCATTGGTAAGCACTGTCTACATAGACTAAGGCCAGAAGGGACCACTGTGGTCATCTCGTCCCCGCCTATAACAGACCCATAACATCTGGCCTAGCCTCATTCTCACTAAAGCTGAATGACTTTGACTAAATGTTTCAGGAAATATTCAGCCTCAAGGCAGACACCCAGCATGGGAAATTTCAGCCCAGCCAGTTACAGTTTGACAACGTTATAAGCAACTGAAAACAAAGGCGTATCGTGGGAAGCACTGGGCAACCTTAATAACAGGCAGTGCTGGCAACGCCCCCTATAATGTGAGGCACTCACAGCTGGGCTGGAGCGATGGGATGTCAATCAGGGCCAGCAAAGGTCAGGATGTCAGAAATCCTCCTGATTTGAATTCACACACCAGAAATCTTCTTTGCAGCGCTCCACTGCTCCTCCCCGACTTCAAAAACAACTTTTGACACCTAGCTCCAGGGTCTGAGCCTTCCAGGCGCTTGGCTCAAAGGGCTGAGCAAGCCAATCCCCATGGGGTGCAATGGAAGTCGGGGCGCTGAACACCTGCCATGACTCGGCTCTTTGGTGTGTCATACAGCCAGTCGGTGGAAACCACAACACACTCTGCCAGTTCAGCCCGGCCACAAGCAGGGGTGACCCCTGTTACCTGCTAGTGGATTGGCCACTGCTTACACCTGGGTTGAAGTTGGTCTTTTATGTTAGCTCTGTTTTCTTTGTACCAGCTTGTGCCATCAGATTTTTGCTGCTTGCCCAAGGTAAATAAGATGCGAGAGCAGAATCATGTCCAGAGTCCAAAAAACAGCAATTAATCCATAAACAATAAATTAATTATAAAATGCTGTTAATACCTGGAGTGACCCTACCAGGAAGCCAAATAGCCTGAAGACAAACCACGGAGCAGGTACTTTAGGAACGATTCTTTAGAGTTGCTATTCTAAAGGCTGGTGCCGGTGTCAGGAAGGGCAGGGCGAGTCACTTCTCTCCCCAACCTGCCTAAACACCCACTGTAACCCCTTTGGGATTTAGAGAGCATGGCCCCTTTAAATCTTTTCCCGGGGGACGGGGAGTTGATTGTTCTATGAGGAGAAAGTCCTGTTGGGAGGGCAGGGGAGGGGGGAAGAGCACGACAGGGTATTTAAGCCCTCCTGCTGGTGTCGCATTTTTTTGCTAAAAACGGTCCAATTGTCACATATTTTCTGTCACCCCACAGTCGGTACTGGTGGGTCCCGCTGCTGGCTGGATCCCTGCTTTCCAGCCGCCTGCCCACCAGCATTGAGTGGGGGGACCCAGTGGCTGACAATGGGGGTGGGTGTGCAAAGCTGGTGGCAGGGTGTTCCCCCTCTCGCTGTCCTCTCCCTGCTTTGCCCCTTCACCTTGCCCCTCAGCCCCGCTGCTCTTCCACATCTGCACCAGCGGGGAGTGTCCCGCTCCCAGCACTGTGCGGAGAACCAGCCCCTGGTCGGAGTGCTCAGCTCACCAACAGCCGGGCCAGCAGGCTACTTCTTTCCCCCACTGCCTCTGGCTGGGCTGGCCCCGCAGGAAAGCTCAAGACCCTCGGCTTGGGGTGTTGGCCAGGAGGAGCCAAGCCCTGCATGTGCCAAAGCCCCACGCAGCCGTGGCACAGGGAAGCCTTTCTGCCCCTCAGCTAAGCTCTGGAGCGGCGGCGGGCGGAGGGAAGCGATTTCCAGCCTGTTTGCATCCCGACCCTGCAGACTCCACAGCAGTCCCCCGGACAGAGGCCTAGCACCCTCTGCACCCACCCCCACCGCGGAGCACAGGGTTTGGTCCGTCCCCTAGGCACCCTCCCCTGCTGAGCCACCTCACTGGCCAGGTTCACTCAAGCCCCTGCAGTCAGGTTCCCTGGGCACAATGCATCCGTAGGGCTTAATCCCTTCCTGCTTGCGCTGTAGCCAGGGGACAGGAGGCAGCTGGGTTATATCGGTGGCCAGCAGCAGCCTGGAGGTGTTAGCTGCCTTTCGACACTGTGTGGGCAGGAAGGAGCAAGGTGCTTCCAGCCACAGTCAGGGGGAGAGGGAGAAGAGATGAGCTCTGCAAAGCTCATCTCTGCTATGGCTGGAAGCAGCTCCCATCCCTTCCCTCCTGCACAGTGTGAAAAGGCTGTTGCTGGCCACATTCTGGTGTGAACCCTGGCAGAAATCTGGGGTGGAGGGGCATGTGAAATTGTGTGCCACCCCCCCCCACACACACACACAGGTTGCCTTTGGAAGATGTGGTACCAGGTACCAGGAGAGGCGGGTCCGGCCTGGGGCCCAGCCAGGCATGGAGGGCGGAGAGCGCCAGGCAGGGAGAGTCAAGCCTCTCGGTCAACCTGTCACCCCCTGTGTCAGAGAGGTGCACAGGAGTGTGTGTGTGTCACCTCTCTCCATGTGAACCCTAAAGCCTAAAAGATAAGAAGGGAAATAAAAGGAATCCAACTACTCAGTGTTTCTGTTTAACAGGGGCTCAGTCAACTTGATGTTAATTTTAACATTTGTACTGCATCGTTCTGATTGATTGCAGCTGAACTTGCTTGAATATGAGTAATTTTACAAGGTGTCCCGTATTCAGCATAGGGAAATATGGTCACCCTAAATAAGAGGGAGGCTGTTAGCTTGTTACGTGGGGAGGCTGTCACTCTGCGTGGCTTTGCAGAGAGTGACAGAAGAGGGCACCAGAGAGGTTCGTTGAGGAAACTTTACTGGCACTGAACACAACCTGGAGCACCCAAGACGCACCACTGGACTGGAACTTTGCTCAAGACTCCTGAACTCTGTGTGTAGACACATTACTCGGTGTCAGCCCTTTCAGACTGTGCTACCACTGGGCCTGTGGGGCCTTGTGTTGAATGTTTTTGACCGTTCCCCCTAGCTTTCCCCCTGTTGGTTTTCTCCTTTCATCCCTCTCAAAATAAATATTTCCCTTTCCTGTATTCATTGTACTCTTCTGGTTCACACTGGGGACAGGTGTCTCTGGGGTGGAAGGGGCTTTCCCTGATGCATTCCTGCACGTGCCTTTTCTTGGCCAGAGCTACCTGCAGAGCAGACTCTATGTTGGCCACGAGGGCGCTAAAGTTACACAACAACAAAAAAAGAGGAGAGAAATTTCTCTCTAAAGATCAAAAAATAACAAAGAAGGAAGAACCCAGAACCACTGGAACTACAAGCAAAAGGCTAGAAATCCCCTTGAAAAGGAAATAACGATGAGTTTATATAAAGCAGGAGGGGCTGGGTAATTGGTGGTTGAAGGCAGGAGGGCACTGTCTGTCCCTTATTTCCCTGATGCTCCCACCTGGGAGCTGTTCTTAAACATTTACAAATATTCCTTTTCTCTCTCTTGGTGCTTCTGAGTGCACGCCAGAAGCACTTCAACTCAGAAATGGGCATCTGGCTGAAACACCTTTTGGGTAGCGGCCATTAGATCAATAAATCAGACATTGTTCTTCAATGGAGGGAAGGGATCTTCTTATTGAGCATGAGAGACTATTACTGGTATTGAAAAGGCTGCACATTTGCTTCATTTACTTCAAGGAGCAACATGCCCTATATCTGGCCACTACACTACATTTAGCTATATGCAGGACTAAGCTCTTATAATGACAAGCACGGAGTGACTGGCCCCTTTAAAAAGAAGCTGTGCCCAGTGCCACTGTGACTGAACCTGCTGCCCAACTGGGCTTAAAGAAAGGCACCTGAGGAAGTGGTGGCAGAGAGTTAGAGGCTCCTACAAATGAGTATGATACACCAGGGGAACAAAACTTCAGCCAGCTAGGGCTGGAAATGGCCTCCTAAAAAGAACAAGGGGCCAGGAAGAAGAGAAACTTTGGCTTTCTTCCTTGATGGCTGCTAGCCTATGTAGGTTTTTATACCATGCTAATCACCACAGTGTCTGAGCACCTTCCAGTAGTGCATTAAGGACCGTAACCACACGTGTGTCGAGTTGGGGTAGTGCCTTGTTTAAAAATAGAAAATACTTGTAGCTATCCATTTATATGAGAAAAGGTTGCTTTCTTCAGTGTTGATTGGACGATTGCGGGTTTGAAGAAGGAAGGGGAGACTTGCTCTCAGACCCAGCAGGGTTGAACACTCAGCATATAGGGACAGTTGATATAAGCAGTGCTTGTAGCACAGCCAACAATCCAGAATCTTGCTCAAGTTCTAAGTTCTGCATATTGATCACCCACACAGAGAAGCAACACGAAAATCATTCCGGTTGCAAAGTCAAGCACTCAAAAGTTGGGAAATGCCAGACACAAGGTGGCCACTGCAACACGTGACTTTAACAGTCCAGTCACGCAAATCATCCCACCAGGTTTCAATAATACCAATTCTATCAAATGTAGTTATCAATGAGAACGTTTAGTTCCTCCTGCTTCTTACCCAGTCTCCTAGCAATGGTGCATAAACAATTCAGTTTCTTCTCTTCACATTTCTTTACCACCTCTAGTCAATATCTTCCCAACACCCTGAGTCTGAACCCCATTTGACAACTTAGAACCCTCCCTTTGTACTGTTAGAGGAATGTCCTCCCAGCTGCGACACTAGTCTCCAAACCGTGAGATTATCCCCCACTTCGGAGATGCAGCCTGCCCCATTGGTACAGCCCCTCTCTCACTGCAAGGTGCCACTACAGCCCTGAGGCTGCAGTACAACCCTGGAGCAGCTTAGCTCCACTCCCTGGCTTGTGGTGGAGGAACCCATTCCCTGAGAGTTTCTGTGAGCCAAGTCCTGCGGGGATGGGGGAGGGAAGGTTGGCTCATCACAGGCTCAATACACTCTGAAAGGGGCATAAGAGAGCAATGCTGATGAAGGATATTTGGCCATCACCCCTGACATAAATATAGGGTAAACCCCTTTAAAATCCCTCCTGGCCAGAGGAAAAATCCTCTCACCTGTAAAGGGTTAAGAAGCTAAAGGTAACCTCGCTGGCACCTGACCAAAATGACCAATGAAGAGACAAGATAGTTTCAAAAGCTGGGAGGAGGGAGAGAAACAAAGGGTCTGTGTCTGTCGGTATGCTGCTTTTGCCGGGGATAGAACAGGAATGGAGTCTTAGAACTTTTAGTAAGTAATCTAGCTAGGTATGTGTTAGATTATGATTTCTTTAAATGGCTGAGAAAAGAACTGTGCTGAATAGAATGGCTATTCCTGTCTGTGTGTCTTTTTTGTAACTTTAGGTTTTGCCTAGAGGGATTCTCTATGTTTTGAATCTAATTACCCTCTAAGGTATCTATCATCCTGATTTTACAGAGGTGATTCCTTTACTTCCATTTACTTCTATTTCTATTAAAAGTCTTCTTGTAAGAAAACTGAATGCTTTTTCATTGTTCTCAGATCCAAGGGTTTGGGTCTGTGGTCACCTATGCAAATTGGTGAGGATTTTTACCAAACATTTCCCAGGAAGTGGGGTGCAAGGGTTGGGAGGATTTGGGGGGGAAAGACGTGTCTAAACTATGTGTCCCAGTAAACCCAGTTAGAGTTTGGTGGTGGCAGTGGATATTCCAAGGGCAAAGGATAAAATTAATTTGTACCTTGGGGAAGTTTTAACCTAAGCTGGTAAAAGTAAGCTTAGGAGGTTTTCATGCAGGTCCCCACATCTGTACCCTAGAGTTCAGAGTGGAGGACGAACCTTGACAACCCCGCAACAGTGCTAACAGCATTCTGAGGTTGAGTGTCATGCATGCTGTGTACAGTACACCATAGTATTTCATTGAGAGCAAGGATGGGTTATCTGTAGCCAGGGAGAAATTCACAGGGTCAGACGCTTCCCTCCATTGGCAGTGTAGGGGGAGAAAGACAACGACTCTGCATCTGCAGTAGCACGGGATTGCTGGCTTTGCAGCATGCTCTGTAACGGGACTCTCCACTCACCGCTAGTCAGGCACCTCACCCTGGCCGTTCCGGTGAATCATGTTCTGGTGAATTTACCTCCCACCTGCCAGCCATCCAAACTGAAGCTGCTGAGATGATCTTTCTCTCCTGGTGCTGTCTTCCCCACTTTCGCAAGTCTGGCTCTGGCTGCCCTTTTTCCATGTCCAGTTTGGACTTCTCCTTCTTACCTCCAAAGCTCCCTATGCAAACATCTCCCTCTGTAAAAATATCTCCACCTCAGTCATCTGCTCCTCCCCTCCCACTCCCACCTTACAGACCCTTCTTCCTGCAGCATCCTGCTGCTACTGGGAAGGACCCAGCAACCTCCGCTCAGGCTCCCCTTTCTATTCATTCCATCAGACTCACCCGGTACCTCTCCTACACTCCTAGAGTGACCCCTTTAGCTTGAGTGAGAGGGGCTTGTGCTGATGGACCCTGGTTCAATCCACACCAATGCCTGTGGTGTCTGTATGTGGCCAGGGTTTTACTTACCTATCATTGTAGGTTGTTCAGCCCATTCCCAGCCATCTGTGGTACATCTTTTGCTTCTTGCCATCTCTGTGATGTCGGTCCTTCATCTGTACAAGGACACGACATATCAAGGCCAATCCAGCAGCTCCCATCCGGTCTTCACCTCCATGATAGACAGCACATCCCAGCCTGACCACAGAAAGACAGGGTGGTGTTCTTCAGGGGAATCTGCTGGAGCTCCAGTCTCCCCTGATCCACCTCACCCCCACACATTAAGGGTTTTCAGAAGATACTGCTAATCTCAGCTAAACAAAGCAGCTAAAATGAGGTCAGTGTGGCTGGATTTACTGAATAGACTGGTTCTAAGGAAAGAGGAGATTCCTTCTCTGCTCTCATGAGATTCCCATAGGAAAAGTATCTGATGACAGGGTGGGGACAATACAAGCCCTCAGCCCCTGGAAAGGCAGGAAATCAGGACTCTGGGAGTTAAGGCTTGTCTCTGTCCTGCTGGAGTGAACAGAGTTGGAGACCATAAAGGGCACTGGTGTAAATGTATGAAAGACAGTGACCTCTACCTGTGAAGTTGGCTGAAGCTTCTTGCAAGCAATAGAGTCCAGGATCCTTACACCTCCTTTGGCGATGCTTTTCGTAGGAATAAAATCAACACAGTACAATGAGAACAATGTCTAAGTTCCAGGGCTGGGATCCAGGGATAAGGGCTGCTCTCAGCCAGGCTGCGTACCAGGAACTGGATCTTTGTCCCAAGAGCTGCAATCACCCAGATGAGTGAGTTGTTCCTACCTCTGTGAGGGGGGTGCGGTTTTCCGTCTAAGCATCACTGAGAGCCAGCTCCTCTCACTTTGACAGGACGAGGTCATTGCTCCCCAAGCTGGGCCAGCTGCAGGCTGCATTGATGTAGGAGGCATGGACAGATCCCAAAGCCTGGAAGATAGAGAAGGGAGGAAGCCCCTGCTCATTTACCATTCAGGGAAGGGAGGGGAGAATGAAGGGCAGAAAGTGAAGCTGCCCTGTGGGGAGGGCACTAGAGTAGAACCCAGTCCCATTCCCAGATCCACCCCATGTTTGTAGGTGTGACCTTAGAGAGGTCCATCACCTTCATTCCCTGTCTGTAAAATAGAGATAATAGTTTCTTCCACAAACACACAGGAGGTAAGGGGAGGACAGTCCCATTATCTGCATGGGGCTCAGGCAGTCTGTGCACAGATTGTGCCAGAGTGAGGGGAGAGACCCAGAGTTTGCTCCCTACAAGCAGGAGAGGAGATGGGATCAGAAGACCAAGGAAGGGGGATGGGGTAGGAACTGCTGCCACAGATGGGGCTTATGGATTTGGTCAGTGCCAGACCCTTGGTACCTCCTTTCAGTAAATGGTTTCCCTACTGAGAAGACTGGCCCCTCCTGTCATCGGCAGTCCGCATACTATTTGAAGACCTTCCTAGTGTCCTCGAATGCCCCCTTAGTTCTTCTTGAATGTGATAGATTCATTGAACCAGATTGCTAGCCAGGAATTTCAGAGAGGCCATTGCTGTGTACCATGAAATCAGGGGGAAATCTATAGTTAGCCAAAAAAAAGAAAAGGTGTCTTTGGCAAATTTGGAGCTGATCTGTCCTTTCAGCTGAAGGTACACAGTCACAGGGGGATGAAGCGTGCCATCTTGGTTAGTTGTTCTATGATAGTCAGTTCCACCACGTGGCCATTTGATTCAGGGAGTTCTACAATGAAATCCCTGGCAATGGTTGCCCATGGCCGGGGCAGGGTCTCCAGAGGCATGAGGTGCCAAGAATTTTGGTGTGTGGTGCCTTGGTAAGAGCTCAGAAGTCACGAGTCAACATGTCTGAATTTCAGCCCACATCCGGCACCACCACCAGATGAAGCAGGAGGTTAGGCAGGAGATTTTGAAGCACCCAAAGTGCCCTGTTGGGAGGTGTCCTCTTTCAGATGTAGTACCTTCAACGGGGGACATCCTGGCAGAACATACAGGCAGTCCTCAGTAAATGTTATTGGGTCCCGCATGGAATGTTGTTTCTCATTCCCTGGGCAGCACGTCATCCTAGGAGGCTGATTTAATAAGCATGATTAGAGCTTGATGTATGGCAACATTAAGCACGTTGCGGGGCTTGAGGAGGAAGGGCTGTTCCTGACTAGCTTTCTCCTTTCTTGGTTATATTCTCCATTAGGGGATAAGGTCATTCTTAGTTCCAGTTGGGCAGTTAAGTAATCTTGAAATTGAAGCAGGAAAAGAATATGGTCTAGCTGAATTGTCCCTGATTCAGTGCTTTGGCTTTGCGCAGATACTGGAGGCTTTTGTGTACAACCTTGTGCTGGGTATCGAGGCCCCTTCAGCTACTCACACCAATTTTCAAATAAGGATTTAATCAGAACCTACTAATTATCAAGGGACTCCTATAGTTTTTGTCTGTGGGGTGAGCCTCCAGGAGCGGTATGCACAGGGGTGCAGCAGGTGCTGGGAGCCATGCCCCAGAGAGCATGGCCCCGATTGATATATTAGATGTGTCAACTTCTGTGATGAATGCTCCAGTTGGATTGGGGTGCGCCAGAACATGTGCAGCGGTGAAGGCAATTTTGAGCTGTTTGAGGGCTTGTTGGGCCTTGGGTGACCAAACAAATTGGACAGTCTTGTGGAGGAGAGCTATCATGGGGGTTATTTCTTCTGAGAACCCTGGGCCGAAGCAGCAGTAAAATTGGTGAAGCCTAGGAAGCACTGCTCTTTTTGAGTACTTCAAGCTTCCTCCCAGTTGTGGATGGCTTTCACCTTATTTCCATCAATCTTAATGCCTTCTGGGGAGAGGATGTACCCCAAAAACTCCATGGAGAGTTGGCTAGAGGTACACAACCTCTCTGGGGTCTGTTGCGGGGCACATGCTGCTCTGGGTTCTCCAAAAAGAGATGTCATCTAAATAGATGACAATGTATTGATCCAGAATGTCCCCAAATACATCACTGATGAAGTGTTGCAAGGTCAATCCAAATGGCATTACCAGACAATTAAAGTGTCTATAAAATGTATTAAAATCTCTTTTCCATTTGTCCACCGCCCAAATGAGTGTTAGATTGTAAGTCCTTGGAAGTCTACTCTGATGAATGCCCGTACAGGTTTCATGTGATCCAAAAATTCTGGGATTAAGGATAGGGGATAATGGTTCCAAACTTTCACTTTGTTCAGGGGCTGGTATTCTACAGAGAGGCATAGAGTCCCTCCTTTCTTCTTTCCAAAGAGGGACAGGGCCTCTGTGGGAAATGCTTAATAGTAAATAAACCCTTTGGATCCGTTTTCATGATTTCACGCAGGGAGAGCCACTAGTTCTGGTTCAGACATTGCATAAATACAGCCAAAGGCAACTTTCGGGCAAGGTTTAGGTCAATAGGGCAGTCATAGTCTTGGTGCAGAGGTAATGTGTCCTCCTTTCTTTCGAAGATGTCCACATAATCCTGGTATTTATCAGTAATGTTGGGTGTCAGAGTCAAGAATGGTGGAGTAGGTCCAGGGGCAGAGGCTGGTTAAGGAAACCCCTACATTTTCAGTCACCTCCATTGAGCCATTCCAGCAGGGGCAGCACAGGTAGCAAGGCCTTGAGTCACATCTGGTATCCCCATTTACGTACAGGCCACTTACTTCTGGAAAGCCTGCTTTTCTGCAAACAGTCGCACCACTTGATGTCACATGTTGCATCTGATAATTAGGTCTAGTGGTTGGAGCTGAGGTCACAGCTAGACATAGGATTGCACCTAGGCTAAGAGTGGTGCTAGAATCAAGATCCAGGAAGACGCTGGAGATGAAGATGTGATCAGAGTCTGTAGACAAACCAGAATCAGAACTGGAGCCAGAGTCCAAGTGCAGGCCAAGGGTCGAAGCCGGGTGATCAGAGTCCAAAGTTAAGCCAAGTCGATATCAAGGCAGAGTTCAGATACAGGCGGAAGGTTGAAGCCGGGTAGTCAGAGTCCGAGGGCTTGGGGAGGATCAGGAGGAGGAGGCAAGGCTGTAGTGGGTCAGTTGTGGGGCTGGAGCAAGGCTAGAATACGGCAAGGATAATGCTGAGCCAGAGTTGGTAGCCAACGTCGAGAGCCAAGGGTCATGCCGAAGTCAGCAGCAAGAGACCGGAGCCGAGGGTCAAGACAGTCAATAGCCAGGAACTGGAGGGTAGGGCAGGGCGGTGCATGCAGGCAGAAACCAGGAATAACATGGGGACTGTCTCAGCAGCAGGGCAGGGGTCTGCCTTGTTGTCCAGATGACTTGAGGGTACTCCCAGGCACTGCCCACCCGGAGCCCTAGACACCTGGGTTCAAGTCCCAAGCATCCTCATCTAGGGACTCTCTTCCGAGGAATAAAAGAAGGACAGCAGGATGACAAAGATGTCTCTGTCCTTGGGCTGGGATCCAGGCCAAGGGGAGCTCCCACCAAGGCTAGGTGTCATGGCCTCCTCACCATGCCTTGCTCCTGTTCATTTCATACTCAAAGACCCCCTAGCAGGAGGGAAGAATAAAGGGCAGAAAGTGAAGCTGCCCCTGGGGGGAAGGCACTAGCCTGGGACCCAGTCCAGTTCCCAGAGCTACACCCAGGATTGTGAGACCAGGCACCACAGCCCTTCCTCTGTGTCTTTGTCCCCACCTGTCAGATGGGGAGGATCCTTCACTTCCCAGGGTGCTTGGGGGGAGTTTCATTCCTGGCTGGGAAGAGTTCAGATACAATGTGAGTGGACTGGGCCCCCGGTGCAGGGTGCATCGGACATTCACTAGATCAAAGGTGACACGGGCCAGGGGAACCTCTGAGCAGTGAGCACAGGGGAGGGGTTCCACATCAGGCCACCACTCCCAGACTGCAGTGGTTATTGATGATAAACCATGGTTCTACCGATGTTCTCATTTGTAGTTGTCCTGGGCTGGGCCAGCCCCATGGTGCTGAAAGCCTGATGCTTCATAAAGGCTTCTGGGCATGGGGCAGGAGGGTCGGGGAGGGAGTGTGGTGAGAGGGAGGTGGCGTTCTAGGTTTGGCTCCCTGAGGGCAGATTTCTCCTGTGGCCCCTTGGCATGGAGAAGGGACTGAGGGGCCCTGCCACAGCAGCCCCGGGTCAGGAATTGTTTCAGATGTGACACAAGGCCTTTCCCCCTGCTCTAATGCAGAGCTTTCAGAGCTCCACTGGGGGACATGGGCCTAACATGCAGGCCCTTCTGCATCAGGCTGGGCAGGGAGAGCTTGGCATGGGAGAAGGGGCGATGGCAGAGAGGCCAAGGCCAAGAAAAAAAGGGTGGGGAGAACCTCATGCCCCAGACAAAGGGGATTTGGGAGCAGAGGGAAGCCCCCCCCACCCAGAAGGGAGAGGGTTTCACTCAGTGCTGTCACCTCTATCTCCACTCCCACTAGCCCCTCTCCCCCATGTATAGTGAGACAGAGCAGTACCTGCAGCAGGGAGTGTGAGCTGCTGGATGTGTGAGGTGGGGGCCCTTTAAGGGTGTCCCATGGGATGTCCCATGCTCATGGAGTGCCTTGGGCACCTGGCACAAACACCGGATGTAAAATAGGTGGGCCATCACTTTGTCTGTAATATCCAGTAATATCCTCCTCCTGCAAGGGAACAAGGATTAATCAGAGACTCAGACACTCCCGGCAACGAAGGGTAATAACGGCACCTGGAGCCAGCTAAATTTCCACCCAGCCCCTCGCCACATCTGAGGCAGCTTGTCCTGTTGATGTGATGCCTGTTATGAAATAGCCTTGCTGGAGAGCTGGGTCTGAACTGCTTTGATCTGCTCAGGGGACAAGCTGGCGCCTAACAATGGCACCTGCCATGACTCATTCGTCTCCTTCCTCCCAGGTCAGCAAATGGGGATGGGATGGCAGTGACCTTCTGTGGACTGCAGGTGAGAAGCCCTGGGTCCCTCCCAAAAGCTAGATTAATCCTTCTCTGGTTACCTCGTCCCCTATCAGCTGGCCGCCTTCCCCCATGATGGAGAAAGCTAGGACCAGCCCAGCCTGGCTGACATGTATCCGAGAGTCGTGAATGGCCAGCACAGCCACCTGCAGGAAGGATCTTCTCTGCCCTTCTGAGAAGATCCCTCCGAAGACCTAAAACCAACAGCACGAGAGCCATTGGCAATTGCCCAGAACCAGGCTCCAAATCCAGCTAGTGGCTCATGTGGAGAGTCGGAGTCCTGCTGCAGCCAAGCCAGCTAATTCCCCACGAGGACCTTTGGGGTCCCATGGCCCAGGGAACCCCCTTCAGTAAGAGGTTGCAGGCACTGAGGCCTCTCATAGCTCTTTCTGGAGCAGGATTCAATGCAGGTGCCATGACATGCTGGGAATGCGTCCATGTGCATGAGCCTGGCACTCTCTGGAACATAGCTCACAAAGACCACTCAGGACCCTCTACTGCGTCCAGCAGCGATATCTCCTGGAGCTCACATGCTAGAAGTAGGGGCCTTTCAGAACTGCCTCCGTTCCCCACTTCCCACCCCACTGACATTTCCATGAGTCTTACGTATGGTGAAGTAATTCAGCCCAGGGTAGGAGCTCAGTGTCTCTGACCCAAGTCCCAGGGCAGGCGCAGATACTGCTTCCTGACTCATGATGGTGCTAAGCAAACTCCACACCCTTCTTGTTCTTCCACAGGGTGCAGGGAATCCAACAAGGTTCTGGTCACGCAATAGCTGGGTGTATCCTTCCCAACTCACTGACCCAGTGGCTCCCATCTCGGATACTCAGGTGTCAGCCAGGGAGTCACTGAGCGAAGCAGGATCCCTCAAGACACAATCCGCCATTAACTCAAGGTCCTAGAGGTTTCCTGTTATGCCACTTATCAATGGATCCATGTAACACACACAAACCATGGCCGTTAGTAAAGCTCCAACCCAGGATCCTCAGCCTCTTGCAGCTGAACACTGTCAGCTGGAAATAAGGAGTAGGCTCTGGCCCTGTATCCAGGACACAGCCACTGCAGGGAGACACAGCTCTGCATTTGAGCTGCTGCAATGCACCAGCTGAGAGTCCTTACCTCCCCCACCTTGGCCACATTCCTGTAACCAAGGCGCTTGGTGTTCTCGAGGCCCTCCCGGCACCACAGCTCCTTGGCATCTCTGATGTTCAGCCCTTGGAGAGAAAGACACGCAGGTTTGTCAGGTTTGCCATTCTGTTTTCAGTGCCTGTCTCCTTCTGTTCCCATTGCTGGGTGCACACTGGCTGGGGCTTCGCAGCATCCATGCCCCCATGAAATCACAGGGTCACCACCAGGTGGTTTAGTACCTGGAGGGGGATTTGTCCCATTCATCACAGAAATCAGGCGACCCTTACGGTCATTGTGTTCTGGGAGTGGGTGCCTGAAAATGATGACATCTGTCAAGTTTCCTTCCCCACTCTGAACGCTAGGGTACAGATGTGGGGACCTGCATGAAAAACCTCCTAAGCCTATCTTTACCAGCTTAGGTCAAAACTTCCCCAAGGTACAAAATATTCCACCCTTTGTTCTTGGATTGGCCGCTACCACCACCGAACAAATACTGGTTACTGGGGAAGAGCTGTTTGGAAACGTCTTTCCCCCCAAAATACTTACCAAAACTTTGCACCCCACTTCCTGGACAAGGTTTGGTAAAAAGCCTCACCAATTTGCCTAGGTGACTACAGACCCAGACCCTTGGATCGTAAGAACAATGAGCAATCCTCCCAATACTTGCACCCCCTCTTTCCTGGGAAATGTTGGATAAAAAGCCTCACCAATTTGCATAGGTGACCACAGACCCAAACCCTTGGATCTGAGAACAATGAAAAAGCATTCAGTTTTCTTACAAGAAGACTTTTGATAGAAATAGAAGTAAATAGAAGGAAAGAAATCACCTCTGTAAAATCAGGATGGTAGATACCTCACAAGGTAATTAGATTCAAAACATAGAGAATCCCTCTACGCAAAAACTTAAGTTACAAAAAAGATACACAGACAGAAATAGTTATTCTATTCAGCACAATTCTTTTCTCAGCCATTTAAAGAAATCATAATCTAACACGTACCTAGCTAGATTACTTACTAAAAGTTCTAAGACTCCATTCCTGTTCTATCCCCGGCAGAAACAGCATATAGACAGATGGAGACCCTTTGTTTCTCTCCCTCCTCCCAGCTTTTGAAAGTATCTTGTCTCCTCATTGGTCATTTTGGTCAGGTGCCAGCGAGGTTACCTTTAGCTTCTTAACCCTTGACAGGTAAGACGAGCTTTCCCCTGGCCAGGAGGGATTTCCAAGGGGTTTAACCTTCCCTTTATATTTATGACAGCATCTAATGCTGAGATCCCCCCACTCCCACTGTAGTCAAGATCTGGCCCTAGGTAACCAACTGGTGACATCCTACAAGTTTTGTGTGCATCCCCTGTAGCCCCTGCTCTTGCCCCTGACTTCCCTATGGGCTCTTTCCCTCCATGTGTTTCAATAGCTCCATTCCTGTCCCCTCACCAGCTGGCGAGTCCCATGGACAGACTGATTTTCCTGGGGTGGGGGACAGAGCTGGGCTCTGAGATAAAACAGCCAATTTTCCTGGCACTTTCACACTCATCTCCCTGATTCAGGGAGCAGGGAAGAGAAATAATCAGCATCTACACTGAGGTCCATCTCAGAGGAGGGGGCTTCTTTCTATAGGCTCCCATTGCCCAGCAAAATGAGTCTCAAATGAGGGACCTCGTTTCTATTGGGGTCCCTCTGCCCAGCTCCGGTTGGTCTAAAAGGAGAGGCCTTAGTTCTATAGGAGTCCCAATGTTCATCTGCAGGTAATCGCTGAGGATTCATTTCTATAAGGTGCCATTGCCCAGTTGGGTTTCTTACCCCTCTTCTGCAGCAGTAGCTGGTAGAGCCAGTAAATCCCACCCTTGGTTTGCCGGCTGATGTCATCTGGTGGGTCAGTGATATACAGACCCAGCTGTGCCACAAGGTAGCCCACCTTAGGGAAGTCAGATGAGCTCTGATGGAAGGAGGAGGAGAGGGGAATCCATCAACATTCTACTTTCAGCTCTCCATCTGCCCTGGGCCAGGAGTCTCTCTCCTCCCACTCCATCTGCAGGAGGGGCTGGGGGAGAGGAGCTACAGCTAGAGATCTCATTCTCTCTGCCCCCAGGGGAGCTTGGAATAAAGGGACCAGGGAAAGGGCCCTCTATGAGGATTCGCTCCTCAGCTGCTCCAGAATGACAAGGGCCCTGAGGCCAAGCATGAATCTGCCAGCCAGTGGGCTCTGGAGCACAGTCCCTTACAGACCCAGGGGGAAAAACGTAGCCAGGAGATGAGGGACGTGACTCAAGCATGGTTGAATCTCAGTTCTGACTCTGGCTCCACACAGGAGCCATCAAAATCTCGAACCCCTGCAGCTGCAAATCCCACAGCCTGTCAGAGCCAGCCCTGCCTCTGCAGGATGCCGGGGTCACAGGTCACTTACATCAAATCCAGGGAGGCAAGCAGTGAATTGCAGCAGGGCAGTGCTACTCCGTATGGCCCTGGCTCTCTCTTGCTTCTCTCTGGAGTGCATCCAGAAATTGACATGCTGTGGGAGAAGGAGGCAGGTGAGGGTCAGTAAGCAGGTGCACGTGCTCTACAAATGAGCTTGTCGTCTTCCCCATGGGGCTGAGACATTGTGCTCAGGGTGGAAGAGCTGACTGACTGATCGCAGAACTTTAAAAGGGACTTCTTGCAACCAGGACGCTGCCCAGGTCCTGCTGGGCACAGGCTGTCATTGTCTCTCTAGCTGGGGAAAATGTTAGGCCTGGGGCTGGTCCATCCTCTCTGTACCTGATCCATGAACAGCACATCAGGATCAAGGGAGATCCTGATGTGCTCCCCTCCCCAGATGCAAAGGCCTTGGTGGGATGGAGGGAGTGGCCGTGAGGACAATCCCTTTGGGAACTGCAGTGTCCATATCAAAAGAGCTGATTCCCTGAGGATCCTCCTGTCCTCAGGGTCTTCCTAGAAAGGAGCCAGTGACTTTTCTTAGAGGCCCATGTCCTGGATCTCACAGGACTTTCAGTCTCTCAGTCCCCCAGACCCTGCCATTGTGCTCACCTCCAAGAGGTGCTCCAGCTTGTCCATGGTGGGGGTTTCTGTCAGCAGGCTCCTCAGCATGACATCCATGCTGTGTGTATAGGCCTTGGGCAGAGCCTGCAAGAGGAGGGAGCACCCGTCCGTTATGGGATCTGGGGCTACACTGGTCAGGGGATGATTAGAAGGGTTCTCTGGGGAGCCCTGGCAAGACCCCAAAGACACATCCTGGCCTCTCCCATTCAAATCACCCCAGGGACACTTAGCAAGAGTTCATGGCTGAATGCCAGCTAGCTCTTCAATCCTTGCCCTTAGCAGTTCTCTGCAGAGGGCCAGGGACCTAGCAGGGTATGGAACAGCCAAACTGCAATGGATGGGAGCGAGGCGCCCGGACAGAGTCCAGGCAGCAAAGCACAGAATGAGGAAGGAAGGAGAGGATCTGCCAAGGGCGGGTAACACTATCCCCTCGGGAGGGAAGGGGCGCTCTCTGCCATTTTGTTAACCCCCGGGCCTGTTCCCAGCTCTGCTCACCCCTCCCCTATTTTCAGCAGCTCCACCAAACTAAGGGAGTAGGGACCACAGGACCCCTCCTACAACAGAGAAGTAGGATGGTGACCTACCCGGAAGGGAACAGTGTCCTTCCCTGGGTGCATGGTAAAAAACACTGCACAGGACAGCTCGCAGGAGGCCTGATTCCAGCTCCAGGTCCAGTTTGCTGGCAGGAAAGAGGAGCCTCGATTCGACTTTGCAGCACCAGAGTGGTGCTGGCACCACCATGGACATGAAACATGAGGGAAATAGGCACCGGCCAGCAAAAACGGAAATGGAGGTGCCAACGAGACTAGTGACCAGGCTGAAGTCACAGAGCCAGACACTGGCAGGGCTGAAACAGGGCCCGTTCCCCTGATCTCACCCTGGACCCTGCTGCCCCTATTATATGTCCCCTGCCCCGATGATCTTCTCCCTAAGGCCACTGTAACGTTACTGGAGTGACATCAATCACCCAGCCTGGAAAGAGTGAACGTTCCCGCCTCCTTGGCCGGAGGATGTGAACAGCCACAACTGGAGGGGGAGTGGGAGGATCTGTGACTCCTGGGTTAGGGCAGCTGGACAGGAGGGTCCCGGTACCTGAGGTGGCAAACTGCAGCCATAGAGCTCAAGAGGATAGAGCTTAGCTCAGACTGCAGGGGAACGTCTTCAATCAGCTCTTGGGAGACCCAAAGAAGACAAAAGCAGAGGATCAGATCCTGGCCCCGCTGACCCACAGGCACTTCCCAGAGAGGAGGCTGCCAGGATAACCCTGCCGCCCTGCCCAGCCAATCCAGCTGGGCCCCCACATTCCTTCCACCTTTCAAACTTACTCCCTCCCTCTCCAGCTGGGACCATCCAATTCTTTCCTCCCCTCAGCCGCCCCTCCGGCCCTACAATTCCCCACTGCCAGCTCTGTGTCTGTGACAGAATTTCCCCTTCCCCTGCTCCCCAATCCTCAGCCCCAAGAATCCCTGTCCTCTGCTGCCCCCTCCAGCCCCAGGGGAGGCCTCTCTTAGTCCCATGTCTAGCTCCCCCGCCCGGGGTCTCACTCAGCGCAATACTCTCCACAGGGACGCTTTGGAGCAGTGCGGCTGCAGGGTGTCCTGCCCCTGCTTTTGTGCAGGGAAGCACAGAGTGGGGATAGTGTGCAGGAAGCGGAGCTGCTTGGCCCTGTCCTGCACAGAGGAGGAGTGGCATTGGGGGAAAGAGAGAGCCTGTTAGGTAGGGACCTCCCCACTCCACCCAAACCGGCTCCAGGGCCCAGGGCCTCCTTTGGGTTGGACAGGAAAAGCCCAGAATCACAGTGTCCTCCTGCAAGGCAGGGCTTCTAACCTGGACAATGGCTGTGGGGAGAGGAGACCCTGGCCTGCGTGGGACAAACACCCTCTCTTCGGGGTCACAGATAATGGGGGTCATGGCTTCTCTGGGACAGGGCCCCCCCTGGAAGGGCTGGCGGGTGCAGGATAGACTAGATTGTACCTCATCTCTGCCCTGGCGATGCTTCTAGATGACCCTGATGGCAGCTTCCTCTGGGGACATGTCCTCCTCTTCCTCCTCAACCTCCAGCCGGACACTGGGGCTCCCTGCACCAGGCAGAGGAGGACAGAGGGTGACTCCTGCTGCTGCCGAGGGGAAGGACGGGGTGCAGTGGAGAGAGAAAGCTTAATGTGCCCCCCTCCTCTGTCAGGAACACCAGGGCAGAAAGGGCCTCAGCCTGCCCCTCCCAAAGATGCCCTCAGCCCCATCAGCTTCAGGGCCCCATGGCAGTCAGGCCACCCGCACAAAATCATAAGGAGTCCGGGAGGCTGGAGTGCCCCCGACTCCGCCAAGAATGCCCTGCACCGGGCATGGCTCTGCCACTCCCACTAGTGTCAGCAGGGCTCACGTGGCTGAGACCTGACGCCTTTCTGAACCAATGGGCACACGGTGTTACTAGCCCCCCGGCCCCAGTCATTTCCCCTTTCCCTTGGGTCTCCCCTCACCAGTACTGTGGGAGCCTCCAGCCTCAAGGCTCTCACACTCCTCGGAGGTGCTGCTGGCCCCTTGGGAGTAGGTGGAGCTGCTGGTGCTAGAGCAGGGGTTGCCTCTTCTCCTGTCCTAGGCAGGGTGGGGACTCTTTAGTGGCCAGGCAGGGGCATGGCTCCTGCTGGGCCCTGGCGCTGGGCTCCTGGCTCCTCTGCTTCCTGGAGAGGAAGCCCCAGAGCTGCCTTGCCCGGCTCCCACCCTGTCCTGGCTCCCTCCTGCAGAGCTGCACCCTGGGCCACCTCCATTTTGGCCCCGAAGGTGTCTCAGGGCCTGTTCTGGGAGCTGGTATCTTCCTCCTCCAGAACGCCAGGCACGTCCACCACTTGGCCTGGCCATAAGCTGCTTCCCCGCCAGCGGGGACAGAGGGGCCGCTCTCCTCTTGGGGAAGCCGGTAGCTGCTTCCCACTGGCTCTGGAGCCTTCTTCCCAGCATCTGCTTCAGCCTCTTCATCCTGGAACCGAGTGGGGAACGGTCGTGAGTCTGGGGTCAAGGCAGCCTCTCACTAATGGGCCTGTCTGCTCCGCCCCCACCTCTCCTCCACTGGGGCAACTCCCCCTCACTGCACGCCCCACCACGGGGCACAGGGACTGCAATCTACACACACTGGCAGCAGCTCACAGCACAGGCTGCTCCCAAAGCTCCCCCTCCCTACTGAGGCACTGTGACACACGGGGAGTCTCATCCTTTCAGAGCAGTGGGGTTTTCAGACTGTTTGGACAAGCAGCTCCCTCCTCCTGCCCAGGCCACACGCCCTCCCTGGCTAGAGAAAGACCAGAACCCGGGAAGGAGTCTGAGTTTGCCCTGGGAACTTGTCCCCAGCTAAACTTCACAAAGTTCCAATCATATGAGGCATGAGTCCCCCTCAGTTCCCACAGAGTTCAGTGCAGTAGTGGGTGTTTAGCAGCTGGCAGGCTCTGACCCTCCAGAGACTCCTACAAGGGAAGGGCTGGGAGCCCTATTGCTGGGTTATTTCCACCATGCTGGAGATGGCTCTGGAGAACACCCTGCAAGAAACACGCTGCCCAGGCCCAGAGCGAAGGATTGTAGGGGGCTGTGTTAGCAAATCTACTCTCACCGGGAGGAGATTCCCCCCTCCTCCTCCCACCATTTCTGCCTCTCCCAAGCAGAACAGGGAAGCCTCTGAGGAAATGCTACCTGCCACTCACTGGGTCTAGATGGCGCAGTGCTGGGTGGCAGGTGCTCAGAGTTGGTCTGTTCCTGGCCCTCTTCCTCGCTCTCCTGCACCAAGGTGGGCTGAAAAGGGAGCTGCACAATGACCTGCCAGCAGGGAGACCAACAGTGGCTGTGAAAACAAAATCATGTTTTATTGCCAAACGATGGATAAACTCAGGCTAGCAGCCAGGGTCCAGAACTCTGACATACTGCGGGCAGGACGCCTCCCATCTCAAGGTCTCCTAGCACCTCACACACATTCCTGAAGCCTGACAAGCCAAGGGCTGTAGGGGAGGGACTCCAACCCCACTGATAGAAAACTGTGGCCTGGGCAGGGGAAGCCACTGCCTCAGGGTCACACTGGGAGTCAGTGACAGAGCCAGGGGTGGAGCCCAGGAGCCCTGTGTCAGGCCCCTACACTAACCACTAGAGGAACGTTCTTTTCCAGAGCTGGCAATTGCAAGCAGGACCCTGTTCCCAGTCTCCCTGGCTCTGAGAGGGAGTGTGACCGGCTGGAGAGACTGAGGCAGGGGATTGGGGGTCAGGACTCCTGGCTTTCAGTGGCCATTTTCCTATTGACTTATGGGACCTCGGGCAAGCCATTCCCCTTCTCTGTGTTTCAGTCCCCAGCAGTAAAATGAGGATCTAATACTTACTCACTATTGTAAAGTGCTGAGATTTACCCAGGAAACGTCGTTCTGTAAGTTCTATATAGCACTGGACCCTCATCGGTCAGATCCAAATTCCTAGAGTTTAGATCTGGGCTTTCAGTTCAATCCTGTACAGAGTGAGGAGTTCAGCCCTAGACCTTGGATTGAGGATCAGCCCTTCTTGGGATGGGAATTGAGCTAGGAGGCTTTTCCGTCCCTCGCCAGGTGGATTAACAATAGAGGGTTTTTAAAATATGAACCGGGTTTTTCAAATTAAACTCACCACAGGTTTTTTCATTAAAAATAAGCCTGCTTCAAATTCAATTTGAATTTGACAATCTATGTTAAGGCCTAAGTTTGTTATCATCTCTTAAAATAATTTCAAGAGACTAGAAAGAAATCCATCTTAAGTAGTACACGTTTACTGCCAAGTTTTAAGGAGAGTCAAATGACTGAAGCACCCGGAACCAGAGTTCGTGGAAGTGCTAGAACAGCTTTAGACAGCAGTAGCCCTTCCTGTGAAAGTGCAGAAGGAATAGTTTCTTCCTTTCAGTTTATTCATCTAGTTCAGTTGAACACTGAAAGAATACTGGGAGTTGGCAAAGAAGGCAAACTTGTTTTCTTCCTTCAATCTAGGAATAAACACTAGGTGTGAGGGGATGAGATCTACCCATTGAAAAATCTGGAAGAACATGGTGACCAGACTGTATCAATTCAGTTCACTAACCACAGCTAATATTTCCTTTCTTTAAGAAATCGGGTAGTTTTAAATGCAAAACATTTTTGATGAATGGTTTTTTCTTATGCTTCTCTTTCTGGCTCGGCCACAGCATTCCTCTTTACCTCAGTTTCACCACCTCTGTTCGGGATAGAGACACTTCTCTAACTCCTAGCAGTAGTGCGATTTGAGTAGGTCATGAGTGTTAGACATCTTTGAGCTCCAAAGGACAATGGGTGATTTATCAAGACTCCCTGATGATTTCCTGCTTCTCCCCCATCCAGAGCCAATCTCACATCTTTGGGTTTTGAAATTCTCAGCACCCCTCAGTCTCCTGCTGCCTTCAGTTTTTCCTCAGATTTAGAGGCTTGGATGCTAGCAGGACTGGAATTTGTTACTGGGTTCCTGTCTGTGTCTAGTCAATGAGGGTCTCAGTCTGGTCTCCTAAATTCAGAATCCCAGAAGTAGACTTCTGGGTGGATTGATTTAAATCATTGATTTTAATCATGTTTTGCATTTGTACTTTTTAGTTATTTTCCTCATGATAGGTTGATTCTCATTAGTTGAGAATCATTAAAAAATGTTGATTTGCAACTAAATATAGTCTTCACACTAAATTTGGTGTTTTCTTTTGCTAACCATTATGGTAAAGTATATCTATGTACATTTATATAAGCAGTTATGTGGCTTAATTTACATTTCTTGTGTCTAATTTTTACATTTTAATTATGTTGGAAAATGGCAAACGATGCATTTATTTCCAAGACTATGATGGATTTTTTACCTATGATTTGTCCACTTACTATTTCGATGAAAATTCAAATGCACTTAAAAATGCACAAAAACAGCATTTTCAATTGGTTTATTAATTGAACAAAACTACCTTAAATGTGCTGGATACATAAGAACAAAAAAATTTACCGAAACATATTTTTCATTTAAAACTAACTGATTTAAGGAAGTATCTGCAGTTCGTGAAATGAACTGATTGCATCTGGTCATCGTGTCTCTCAGATTTTAGAACTAATAGGTCTGACGCCATCACGTCTAGTTTGTATTTATAGACTGGAAGAGGAAAACAAGCTTTCCTTCTTTTTCCACTCCCAGTCAGTTTCTGAAATTTGAATGAAATTGTTATTGAACTGAACTAGCTGAATCAACTTAAATTAAAAAAATATTCTTTCTGTGCCTGCAGAAGAGGCTACTGCTGTCAAAAGCTGGTTTACCATTTCAATAAACTCTGTTTTCAGCCAAAGACTGCTATGAGTTCAGTGGTTTGATTACCATTAAAACTTGGCAGCAACCATGGACTTGTCAATATTTATTACTTAATTTAAATGACTTTACGAAGCTATTGCAAGTTTAGGCATTAACATGGGTTGTCATAATTTCAAATTTAATCTCCAATAGATTTGTTTTTCAAAAAATAAACCTGTTTTTAATTTAAATAAAAATAATCCAATTTAACTTTTAAAAAATCCCTTTTTGGGTTTCTTGGTTTTGAAACAACCATTGATTTTTATTCACCTTGATTTTAGGAGAACTACTACATTCATGAGAATCATAAACTGCTCATATGCCATGGAAGGAGAGAAGGCAGCAAAAGTCATCATATTAATAATTTGCTATGAATTATTTACTCAGTCTTAAAAGAGACTAACTGGAGGGTTGGACACTTGTTTGTTTATGTAGGGCCAGTTTCTACCTCTGAACCAGTAGCAATTGCACTGGATAATGCTGTAAAACCTAAATTTTATTGTCAAATCGTCTAAGCCATTCCTCTTCTGCTCTTCTTGGTTTATAAGTTTCAGATCAACAAAATCTTCCCCTTGACAGTCAGTCACTGCCCATGGGGCTCTGCAGGCAGAGTAGCCTGAGCAGTAACATTGTGACATCCAAGGTAATTCAGCCACCCATCACTCACTCGCTCCAATAAGCCTGACCTTAAATCCTAACCCTACGGCCTCTGCCTTGGTCATCTCTCCTATTGAAACCTGCAGGATCATTTGCTGATTCCTTTTAACCAATGGGGTAAATGATGCAAATCATCTGCACAGGATTAGCATTGACTGGCTAAGTTAACTCTGATGTCACAATGTGCCTCTACCTGCAGCACCAACTCAATGGGCACAGTGTGGAGATCAGGCTTTCCTGGTGGTAGTGGTTCCCAGTTGTCACTAAAATCAACAAAAAGAAAATCAAGTGACTTCAAGTGAGCTCTAGCTCACGAAAGCTTATGCTCAAATAAACTGGTTAGTCTCTAAGGTGTCACAAGTCCTCCTTTTCTTTTTGCGGATACAGACTAACACGGCTGCTACTCTGAAATAAAATCAACAAGGTTCTTTCCACCAATGCCTAGAAATTCCCTGAAATTTTGGAATCAATACGACGTAGTCTTCAAAAATTACCGCATTACAGACTGACAAAGAAATGCCATTGAATTGTGCTTTAGACCTCACTGCTCTCAGCCAACAATGACTTGAATCTCCTCCCTTTTAACTCAGTAATAACGCCCAGCTCACCCAATCAGCATGGAGACTCTCAGGGACTGGAGGCTGAGCATTCTCAACAGGTGGCCAGAAGACAGCACTAGTCATGACAGGAGATCACTCTGGTGGAGATCTCTGTCAGTGCACTATTCCACCCCACCTCTTTGTGAGGGCCTCCTACAATGACAGCTGGAGAACAGCCCCACCTACCTCAGGAAGAAGAGCAGCAGACAGAAATGGAACAAGAGAAGAGAAAAGAAAAGACATGAGGAAGGGCGGAAAAGAGAAGCAAAAAATGGACAAATTCCTAACGCCTCAGTGAGTCATAGATTTCAAGGTCAGAAAGATCCACTCTGACCATCTAGTCTGTATAACATGGGCCATAGAACTTCCCTCAAAATAATTCCTGTTTGAATTAGAGCGCACATCTAAGAAAAACAGCTAATCTTGATTTTAAAAATGCTAGTTGTGGAGGATCCATCACAACCCTGAGTTAATTACTTCAAACGCTGACTGTTAAAAATGTTTGCCTTATTTCCAGTCTGAATTTGTCTAGCTTCAACGCGCAGCCATTGGATCTTGTTATAACTTTGTCTGCTCAAATGAAGAGCCCATTAGCAAATAGTTGTTCCCTTATGCTTATCTTTTAACCCTCTCTTTGTTAAGCTAAATAGATTGAGCTCCTTGAACCTATCTTTAGAAGGCATGTTTTCTAATCCTTTAATCTTTCTTGTGGCTCTTCTCTGAACCCTCTCAAATTAATCAGCATCTGTATCAAATTGTGGACACCAGAACTGGACACTATATTCCAGTAGTGGTCGCACCACTGCCCAGTACAGAGATACAGAACCTCTCTACTTCTACCGGAGATTCCGCTATGGATGGGTCCCAGGGTCGCATTTGTCCTTTTGGCCAAAGTGTCTCAGTGGGAGCTCATGGTCAGTTGATCATCCACCATGACCCCAAGTCTTTTTCAGGGTTACAATTTCCCATGATAGAGTTCCCCCAGGACAGACTCCCCCTCTTGTACATATAGCCTATATTTTTTGTTCCTTAAGGGAAACTTCACATTTGGACATATTAAAATATTTTCTTGTGCTCCGGTAACTAAGCAATCAAGATGGCTCCATATGAGTGACATGTCCTCTTCATTATTTACCACTCCCCCGATCTTTCTGTCATTGGCAGATTTTACAGTGATGATTGTATATTTGCTTCCAAGTCACTGATCAAAATTTTAGGTAGCGTACATCCAAGAACCAATCCCTGCAGGACCCTACAAGAAAGACACCCGCTCGATAATGATTCCTTATTTAAAAGGACATTTTGAGACCTATTAGGTAGCCCGTTACTAAGGGGCGGAGTCCGAGTTGGGACATTTTTCTGACAACTTTACTTGTGTTTTCCGAACCTAGAACTCGGCTGGCAACGTATGGATCAGGCTGAATTGGTTCCAACCTCACTGAGAATCTTACCTTCTACACAGGGGATATCTGCTTTCTGCAAAATCAACACCGAAAGGAGAAACACTTCCAAAGAAGCTCCTCCTTAGCACTCAGGTGCGTGAACACAAATCCTCTCTTAGTCCTCTAGGAGAGACTGCGAGAAGGAGGCTTGCTGCAGCAAGGCTACAGGGTCTCCCAGGTTCCCCCTGCCCTGCATCCCTGTCCTGCCTGGCTGATGTCAAGGGAGCTCTGTGAGGTCACAGCCTCCTCACCATCTCTGCCCAATAGGCTGAGTTCCTGCCAAAGCCCTTGTGAAGTCACTGCCACACCCACCTCTCCCTTGCAGGGCTGATGTCTGCCCCTGGACAGCCCAGTAGGATGTTTGAGCTGCTCCCCACATCACCCCACATGCTTATTATTGATTCTGGGCAGCAAATAGGCTACCCAGAGTCTGTTCCTCTCCCCACACTGAGTTTTTCATAGATTCATAGATTTTGTTTTAGGCCATTAGATCTCCTAATGAGGCCTCTATTTCACAAACCATGAAATTTCACACCCTTACCCCCATATTAAGCCCAATAGCTTGTGTTTCACTAAAACACGCCTTCCAAAAAGGCAGCCAAGTGTGATGTGAGGCCATCAGGAAACAGAGAATCCACCTCTTCCCTCGGCAATTTCTTCCACTCATTAATCTTCCTCACTCCTAGATTAGGACTGGGCATTTGCTGTATTCAGATGTGTTGTTTGAATGGGCTGACTTGTCCTCATCGTTATTTACCACGACACCAATCTTTGTGCCCCCTGCAGACGTTACCGGCTGTGATGTGATATTGACTTCCGGATCGTTGGTGTAAATGCTGAAGACAGTTAATGGCTGAGAGTCTGTTCACCCCCCGCCATCCCCCAGGCACCACACACCCACTCCCCCCTGTAGTACAGGAAAAGGGCATCCAGCCCTACTCTCATATGGTTTCAAAAACACGCTTGGCAGCAGTTTCAACCATGGGGTTATGAACCACGCGTGGGGGTCCCCTGTTAACAAACACACTTCACATCTAGCGTGTCAACAGGCTGCAGTTCTATGCATCTGAGTTTCCCACCTTCTAAACTGGTATGATAAACCCACCTTGATGATCTTCATTTAAAATTGGGGAGACTGTATGGCACAGGGAAATGAAGTGACTTGCTTGTGGTCACACAGTGATTGAATGGAAAAGCCTGGATGAGAACAATGTATTTGTTCTGGTTCCCAGACCAGGCCCTGGTCCCTTGTGTTCCTTGCCTCTCTGGTGTAAAATTCAGGAAGCATCTTCCTGGATGCTTTTCCTTCTTCTCCATTTCGCTTAGCTCCACAACCCCAGCGAGGAAGGATTTTTTGTTACCCAGCTGGCTCTAACATATGTGGTTATTGTCACAGACTGAGTCCCCCTGGTGGACACTTATCAGACTGCACCAATCGGACCCAACCTCTGGATCCAGCTCTGTGGATCTTTTCGGGGGGTGGGGGTTGGGTAGGGTTTGCTGATTGTTCCATAGGGAGGAAGTCCTGTTGGGAGGGCAGGGGAGCAGAGAGATGGGGGAGAAAGCGATAGGGTGTGCGTCTGGAGGTCCAGACAGAAGGGCTGCAGCAAGAAGGCCCTCACAGACTGAAGAAGCGGAGAACCTGTCTGAAGCCTGGGAGGGACAGAGCTGGGGATCAGGGACACCCCAGGACAGGAGCAAGGAGGAGCACTGCGCTAGGGTGGATTCGCATGAGAAGGACAAATCGCAGCTGGATCAAGTATCAGTGCTGCCCAGAGCTGTATGGGGCCGTGAGTACTGGGGCTTGTGACTTTGCATTGGGAATCAGGAGGGAGGCTGTTAGCTAGTTAAGTGGGGAGGTTGTCACATGTCGCTCTGTGTGGCTTTGCAGAGAGCAGCAGAAGACGACACTGGAGGGGTTTGTTGGGGAAACTTTACTGGTGCCAAAGACGAGCAGGAGCACCCAAGACTCACCACTGGACAGGAACTTTGCCCAGGACTCCTGAACTCTGTGTGCAGACACATTGCTCGGTGTCAGCCCTTTCAGAGTGTGGTACCACTGGGCCTGTAGGGCCTTGTGTTGAATGTAACCCTGTTTTACTGCTTCCCCTATCTTTGCCCCTGTTGTTTTTCTCCTCTGTAAATATCTGTTTCCCTTTCCTGTAGGCATTGTACTCTTCTAATGTGTGTGTGTGCTCACTCTATTGGAAGAGAAGGTTAAAGGACTAGGGAGGCAAGTATCAACCCTGCGCTGCATCAGAGAACATGAAGATTTTCTGGATAGAAGTCTGTTTGGTGCTTGAAGCACAATATGCTGAAGAATCAAAGAGCGCAGTGCAGAACGGTGGAGAATATTGGCAGCATGTGACCTCCAGAAGAAGAAAGAGGAGAACCTATGTACCCCCAATGCAGATAGAGGTGCAAAACCGTTTTCAGGCTCTCTGCACAGCAAATGCAAAAAAGCAAATGCAATATGGGTTGCATAAAGAGAGGCATACCATGGAAGTCATAGGAGATGATGGTACTGCTCTACTCAGCGCTGGTTAGGGCTCAGCTGGAGTACTGTGTCCAATTTTGGTCACTGCTGTATGATGTAGAGAAACTGGAAAGGATCCAGAGGCGAGTGACAAAAATGATCAAAGGTGTGGAATGTAAGTCATATGAGCAAAGGCTGGATGAATTGGGTATGTTTAGATTGGAAAAGAGGGAAATGATAGCAATTTTCAAATACTTGAAAGGCTTTCATAAGGAAGATAGAGAAAAATTGTTCTCTTGCCACAGAGGGCAGAACAAGAGGCAATGGGTTCAAACTATAGCATAGCGGATTTAGATTAAATTTCCAGAAATACTTCATAACCAAGATTTTATCAGTGATGATTGTATATTTGCTTCCAAATCACTGATCAAAATGTTAAATGGCATTAGCGCCAAGAACCAATCCCTGCAGGATCCTACTAGAAAGGTACTTGCCTGAGAACGATTCCTCCTTTACAATTACATTTTGAGACCTATTAGGTAGCCCGTTACTAAGGGGAAGAATCCTAGGCGGGACATTTTTCTGCCCATTTACCTTTTGTTTTCCGAGCCTAGAGCTCGGCTGGCAATGCATGGAGAAGATTGAAGAAGTTCCAACTCTCACTGAGAATCTTACCTTCTACACAGGAGATGTCTGCTTTCTCCAAAATCAACACAGGAAGGTGAAAACTCCCAAAGAAGCTCCTTCTTAGCACTCAGGTGCGTGAACACAAATCCTCTCTTGGTCCTCAAGGAGAGACCGTGAGAAGGAGGTTTGCTTCAGCAAGGCTACAGGGGTCTCCGAGGTTCCCCCTGACCTGCACCCCTGTACTGCATGTCTGATGTCAAGGGAGCTCTGTGAGGTCACAGCCTCCTCACCACCTCTGCCCAACAGGCTGAATTCCTGTCAAAGGCCCTTGTGAAGTCACTGCCACACCCACCTCCCCTTTGCAGGGCTGATGTCTGCTCCTGGACAGCCAGGTTGGATGTTTCAGCTGCTCCCCCGATCACCCCACTTGCTCACTCTTGATTCTGGGGAACAAGCAGGCTTTCCATTAAAACAGCAGAGTCTGTTACCCATCCCGCACTGAGTTTTTCATAGATTTGTAGGCCATTAGATCTCCTAATCCAGCCTCTATTTCACAAGTCATGAAATTTCAGACACTTACCCCATATTAAGCTCAATTCCTTGTGTTTCACTGAAACCCACCTTCCAGAAAGACAACCAGTTGTGACGTGAGGCCATCAGGAAACAGAGACTCCACCTCTTCCCTTGGTAATTTGTTCCATTGGTTTGTCTCCGTCACTGTCAAAAATTCTTGCCTCACTTCTAATTTGAATTTCTCTGGCTTCAGCTGACAGCCGTTGCTTCTTGTTGTGCCTTTCTTGGCTAGACTGAAGAGCAATTTGGTACTCATTATTTTCTCTCCATGAAAGGAGTTCTATACCGAAATAAAGTCATCTCTCAAGCTACTTCTATAGCTAGGCCCCTACCAATTCTAAAGGACAGTGAAATTAGCCCTGCCCTGTGAAATCACATCTTCCCGTGCTGGCTTGGAGCATCCCGCTAGTCCGCTGGGCTGGGGACAGGACAAGATTTTCCTCTGCACAATTGCTCTTGGTGGGGCTATCAGACTCACCTGTAGACGCAGCACATTAGTGAGGTTGGAACACCCTCAGATCTGTGCTGCAGCAGCCCCGGAGTTGGGCTCAGGGCTTTGGCCCTGGCAGCTTCTGCCCAGGCTTGGGGATTCTGCCCCCACCCCCACCTGCTCCTCTTCTGGCCAGGGCTCTGGGTGCCCAGGCTCAGGGCTTCTGGCCCCTGAGGCTGCAGCCAGGGTTTGGGGCACCCAGACTCATGTCTTGAGCTCCCGAAAACTCCAGCCAGGTGCCCGGGCTTGGGGCTTCTGCCTCCCCCCTACACACACACACTCCTGCCAGGGATCTGGGCACCTGGGCTCAGGGCTTCTGCCCGGCAGCTGCAGTGGCGGCTCGAGGCTTCAGCCCCCGCAGCTGGAGCCAGAACTTGAGGCACTCAGGCTCAGGGCTGCTGCTCTCCAGCTGCAGCAGGGACTGGGGTGCCAGGCTTGAGGCTTCCACCCTCCAATTCTCTCCTTCCAGGGCTCTGGCTTCCCAGGCTCGGGGCTTACTCCCCCTGTGGCTCCTGCTGGGGCTCAGGTGCCTATTTTTCTGGGGCCCCCGAAATTGGCCGGGGCCCCTGCATTAATCTGCCAGGGAACCAGTAGCTAGGAGCCCCAGCTGAGGTGCTCCCACCAGCTGGGACCCACCTCCACATCCGGGAGCCTCCTCTCGCTTCAGGAAGGTTAGTGGCTGCTGCCTTCAGAGTCCAGCACTGAAGTCAGCACAGAAGTGAGGGGGGAAATGCTGTGACACCTCCCCCAAACAACTTTTGACCTCCCCGCATTATCCCATTTTGGGTCAGGACTCCCATGGTTTCAGCACTGTGAAATTTCAGATGTAAACATCTGAAATGGTGAAATTGACTAATTTAAAAACCCTCTGCCCGTGAAATTGACCAAAACGGTCGTGAATTTGGTAGGGCCCTAGTTATTATGGATGCCCTAGCAGCTTTGCACTCCCAGTTCACCTGAAAGACCATTGACAATTCATGCTACATGAGAAATTTCCTAGAATAAACTACCAGGATTGGGAAAAAATGAAGGAAATCAACCAAAGCCTAAGCTAGGATGGAGAGCATTCATCCAAGCAGTGTTTCAACCCCTCCCCTCCCACCTGTCTGCCTGCCGTGAAATGGGGGGATACAGAGGGGCATGGATTTCTGTCTGTGAACTTTCTAAAGACTAGGAGTACTTGTGGCACCTTAGAGACGAACACATTTACTTAGTCTCTAAGGTGCCACAAGTCATCCTTTTCTTTTTGCGAAGACAGACCAACACGGCTGCTACTCTGGAACCTTTCTTAAGACTGTAGGCTTTAGCACCAACCATACAGCCCAGACTCTGAATTCTTGAAAAAACATCCATTTTGGATTGTGCACAGCAGAGGCTGCTTGAAGGGGAGGGGAAGGTGGAGGAGGGAGGGTGAGGGGACAGGCTGGGCAAATGGCATGGCGTCTGCACTATACCACAGACACACACACAACGATGCATGGAATATTATCCAGGACAGTAAATTATTTGGCCTGAGTCCTGAGTTTTGAAAGTACAATTTATCCAGGAAAAAAATCGGGGTGGGGGGTAGGAGAGTTGCAGTTACCAGCCTGGACTTCCAGTCTCTGGCCAGGCGCATCCCCCTCTTTAGGGTTTTCACCGGTGTCTTCTCCAAACGGCTCCTTCTGATATAATTCGACGACCACGTCCTGGGCTTCAGGGTCATTTGCAGGATCTTCATTGTTCCCAGCTGCAGCACCCCCCTCGTTATCCTGTCTGATAATGAGCCCGCTATGGTTCAGCAGAATGGCATGTGTCATAATAGGCCCTCTGCTGAGAGCCCTCGATGTAGGGATAATACGCCCTTTTTCTTTTTCCTTAAGTTCTTTCCCTTGTTTCCTATGAGTTGCCCTGTGTAACCGTTGGTTGTCCGATGATATCAATTCTGCCTCGTAACAGAGCGAGAGAGACCCCACCCTTTTTGGTGCCACGTGCAGCCCAGGAAGTGGGCTGTGTGCAGAAAGTCGGTTGGCTGTCAATGGACTGGCAGTTGGCTGACCGTTCGTTGCTCGCGGCTCAGGGACAGCTTGGGCGGAGCAATCAAGGTGCTGCTGTCTATTCCACCACTTCAGAGACAGAGGAGGTCCTTGAATTGTCCCTACCCACGCACACTGCCTGTAATAGCGGCGCATACCGCACTCACGCTGCCCAGCGGGGGTAATTTGCTCGAACTCTTGAAGATGAGCGGAAGAGGAGGAGAGAGACGTACCTTGTGAAGGGATCTTACCTTTCCCCCCACTCTTCTCTTTCTCTCCTCTTTTATTCCTGCCACTATCATTTGCTTGTTAGGGACTTGGCAACTGCCAAACTTATTATCTTTGTTATTAAAGTGTTAGGTAATAAATGTTATCTGGTTTGTGTTATTTACCTGTCAGTTTTGATTTTAAATACACCCGGTGACAGATACAGAGAGTTCGATCCTGTAAAAAGGGGTAGGATTTGAGGCCTAGGTTTCATTACTTCCCTGAATTTTATAGATTTTAAGAGACCTGTCTGTAAGACTGACAGCGCCCAATCTAGATCTGAATAGGAAGGGCACGTGCAAGGTGCATTTGCTGACTTTTTATTGGAGTCCTGGACCTTCTGATGCTGCTTCAAATGTTTCATTCTCTCTCAGCACTGAACAGCAGAATGCCCCGTGTCCAACTCTGCCAGCCGTTGGCTCTGCGACATACAGCTGTGTACTGCTGCTGCTCTGAGAGAGACTGTGGTCACAGCTAGAATCCTGCCACCTACTGATGGCAATGTTGATGTGTTCCTCCCGCCGACTAGCTGCTCACAGGGTGGTGAGCGTTTTAAGCTACTGGGAGTTTGGAGGCTGCAGCATGTGACTTCTGGTGCACACAGGGAGAGTGGGAAGATAACAGACAGGTCAGGAAGATATGGGTACAGGGAAAGGTGGGAATTGCAGTGGAGGGCTATTCCGACTCGAAACCGGGAAACCACACCGTCACAACATTCACACTGCAAAGTGGGCAGATATGGGGGTGGGCCCACTGCAAAGATGTGGGTCTTTGCAGTCCAGCTGTCCTAGGCCCCAAAGAAAAAGTTTCACAGCTTGCTTTTTAAAGTGATGTGCTCTCTAAGATGAGAAAGCCACTCCTGTGCCAGGAGCCCCAGAACACTGATCAAAACCTAACGGCTCTCAGGAATGTTGAGGACTTGGAGCTGGGATTGAGGTCCGGTGTTTACTGTTTTGCACAGATGTGTAACTCTTGTGCTGTCTAAGGCCTTGGCTACACTTGCGAGTTACAGCGCATTAAAGGAGCCCCGGGCGCACTAGCTCACTCCCCGTCCACACTGGCAAGGCACGTAGATCCCTCTGACTCTGCGGCTACAGCGCTGCTGGTACGCCACCTCGGCGAGTGGAACAGTGTTTGCTGTGCCCCCGCCGGAGCGCCGCAGCACCAGTGTGGATGCCCTGATCCTATCGTGCGCTCTGATCGGCCTCCAGAAGTGTCCCACAATGCCTGTGCTAGCCACTCTGGTCATCACTTAGAACTCTACTGCCCTGCCCTCAGGTGACCAACCGTCAGACCCGCCATTTAAATTCTCTGGGAATTTTGAAAAATCCCTTCCCGTTTGCTCAGCTAGGCGTGGAGTGCTATCAGCGAATCCTTCCAGGTGATCATGCCTCCGCGCGCCAGGCGAGCCCCAGTATGGAGCAATGGCGAGTTGCTGGACCTCATCAGTGTTTGGGAGGAGGAAGCTGTCCAGTCCCAGCTGCACTCCAGCCATAGGAATTACGATACCTTCGGGCAGATGAAACCTTGAGATCTCAGCCGTCCGTGTTATCACCGACCGAAAGACTCCAAAGAATCAGAAAGAGGCCACGTAGAAGCAAGGAAGACATGTTGCATGAAGTAATGCATCATTCAAGTAATGAAAATCAAAACGTGCAGGAGTGGCGGGAGAGTGAAAGGAGGGTCCGCCAGCAGAATGCGGATCGCCGGCACCAAAGCCCGGACCGGCTGCTAAGCATCATTCAATACAGACGCTCGTAGCAATGCAGCCGGAGCACTACCGCACCCGCCCCCACGCTCACAGCCCTTGCCCCAAAACTCTTTCCCTTGTGCTCCCATGTCACCTCCAACCCACCTTCCCCAACATCCGGGTTTTTACCGCCACCAGCTGCCTCCAACACCTGGAGCTTCACCACTCAGTCCTGAAAACTACGACCCTTACCCACTGCACTCAACCCCCATCACCATGCAGTATAGCCATCCTGAAGTGCAGCACTCATTGCACAGCACTCCAGACAGGACATACGCAAATCTGTGATTGCACCGTTCCCCACCCCCTTGCCCTTTCTGTTTCCCAAGCAGTTGTGTCTCTTTTCAATAAATGGGTTTTTTGGCTTTGAAAACATTCTTTATTATTGCATAAAGTAAAAGATACCTTAGCCCAGGAAAGCAACAGGCACTGCAAGTCAGCGTATCAAACACAGATTCCAACTAACATTGGAACCATTGCACTTCACTCCCATGCAGGGCATCAAACATTACCGGTGGCTTTCAACCTCAAATTGCTCCCTCAAGGCATCCCTAATCCTTGCACCCCGCACTGGGCCCCTCTAATAGCCCTGCTCTCTGGCTGTTCAAATTCAGCCTCCAAGTGTTGAACCTCCGAGTTCCATGCTTGAGTGAATCTTTCATCCTTCCCTTCACAAATGTTAGGGAGGGTACAGCACGCGGATATAACCGCTGGGATGCTGTCATTGGCCAGGTCCAGCTTCCCATACAGAGAGCACCAGCGGACCTTTAAAGGGCCAAAAGCACACCCCACAGTCATTCTGCACCGGCTCAGCCTGTTGTTGAACCGCTCCTTGCTGCTGTCAAGGCTCCTTGTGTAGGGTTTCATGAGCCACGGCATGAAAGGGTAAGCGGGGTCTCCAAGGATCACAATGGGCATTTCAACTTCCCCTATGGTGATCTTCTGGTCTGGGAAAAAAGTCCCAGCTTGCAGCTTCCTGAACAGGCCAGTGTTCCGACAGATGCGTGCGTCAGGCACCTTTCCGGGCCAGTCTGCGTTAATGTCAATGAAACACCCATGGTGATCCACAAGCTCCCAGAGAACCACTGAGAAATATCCCTTCCGATTAACGTACTCGGAGACTAGGTGGGCTGGTGCCAGAATTGGAATATGCGTGCCATCTATCGCCTCTCCGCAGTTAGGGAAACCCATTTGTTCAAAGCCAGCCACAATGTCATGCACGTTACCCAGAGTCACGGTTCTTCTGAGCAGGATCTGATTAATGGCCCTGCAAACTTGCATCAACACAATTCCAACGGTCGACTTCCCCACTCCAAACTGGTTAGCGACTGATCAGTAGCCGTCTGGAGTTGCCAGCTTCCAGATTGCAAGAGCCAGCTGCTTCTCCCCGGTCAGGGCAGCTCTCAATCTCCCGTCCTTGCACCGCAGGGTGGGGGTGAGCTCCTCACAGAGTCCCATGGAAGTGGCTTTTCTCATCCGAAAGTTCTGCAGCCACTGCTCATCATCCCAGACTTGCATGACGATGTGATCCTACCACTCAGTGCTTGTTTCCCGAGCCCAAAAGCAGCGTTCCACGATGGTGAGCATGTCCATGAATGCCACAAGCAAACTCATGTCATATACATTCCTTGAGTCGATATCATCGTCGGAGCCCTGACTGTCACTTTGGATCATGAGGAATAACTGGACTGCCAAACATGATTTGCTGGCGAGACTCGTCAGCATACTCCTCAGCAGTTCGGGCTTGTCAAGTTTCCTTCCCCACTCTGAACTCTAGGGTACAGATGTGGGGACCTGCATGAAAACCCCCTATGCTTATTTTTACCAGCTTAGGTTAAAACTTCCCCAAGGTACAAACTGTTTTACCTTTTGCCCTTGGACTTTATTTCTGCCATCACCAAGCATCTAACAAATACACAACAGGGAAAGAGCCCGCTTGGAAACGTCTTTCCGCCCCAGATCCTCCCCAAACCCTACACCCTCTTTCCTGGGGAAGGCTCAATAAAAATCCTCACCAATTTGCATAGGTGAACACAGACTCAAACCCTTGGATCTTAAGAACAATGAAAAAGCAATCAGGTTCTTAAAAGAAGAATTTTAATTGAAGGAAAAGTCAAAGAATCACCTCTGTAAAATCAGGATGGTAAATACCTTATAGGGTAATCAGATTCAAAACATAGAGAATCCCTCTAGGCAAAACCTTAAGTTACAAAAAGACACAAAACCAGGAATAAACATTCCATTCAGCACAGCTTATTTTATCAGCCATTTAAACAAAACAGAATCTAACGCATATCCAGCTAGATTACTTACTATGTTCTAAGACTCCATTCCTTTTCTGTTCCTGGCAGAACAACACACAGACAGAGAGAACCTTTGTTTCTCCCCCCCTCCAGCTTTGAAAGTATCTTGTCTCCTCATTGGTCATTTTGGTCAGGTGCCAGCAAGGTTATTCTAGCTTCTTAACCCTTTACAGGTGAAAGAGTTTTTCCTCTGTCCAGGAGGAATTTTAAAGGTGTTTACCCTTCCCTTTATATTTATGACAGGGCTCCATTCCCATAGACCGAAAGGGAAGACCGAGCGCGTAGTACAAAAAACACTGAAAGACGGCGCCCAACGTGGACGGAAGCAAAGGGAATGCTAGGATGCAAACCGATGCATCATGAGGTGTTGGGACAGGACCCAGAAAGCCCCACACTCCCCACCCCCTTCCCACAAGCCACAGCACCAGAATGGGAAGAGGTGCTCTGCAGGATAGCTGCCCATAATGCACCATTCTCAATGCCTCTGCAAGTGCCGCAAAAGTGGCCACGCCAGTGCGCTTGCAGCTATCAGTGTGGACAGACTGCAGTGCTTTCCCCACTGCGGTTTACGAAGGTGGGTTTAACTCACAGCGCTCTACATCTGCAAGTGTAGCCATGCCCTAAGAGTAAAGTGTGTATGTTTAGGAAGTTATTTTGCAAATCCTGTGGTTCCTCCCTTTAACTGCTCTGTGGTCCTTGAGGGGCTAAACTGAAAAGAGAAGTAAACAGAGATGAAGGGGGAATCTGGGAAAATGTGGAAAGTGCCTGGAGAGCCTTGGGATGTCCCAGCACTGCCTTTAGGTGCAGTCTCAAAGACAGAGAGTCCCAGTTGTCCCCCTCCCATCTCCTCATCTGGTCTGTCTCTCTCCAGCATCCTGGCCTCCTGTACCAATCTAACTCCCCAGGCTCCTCACCCATTCGCAATCTCCAGCCCCAGCTCCTGCTTTCAATCTCTTTGCCCAGCCAGTCCCAGTTCTCCAGAATCCCAGCTCTTCATCAGATCCATGTGCCATTCCCCCTCACCTCCTTTCTGCTCATGGTATATGGAGGTACCAATGACATAGGGAAGGATAGGAGAGAGGTCTTGGAGGCCAAAGTTAGGTTGCTGGGGAAGAGATTGAAGTCCAGGACCTCCATGATAGCTTTCCCTGAAATGCTGTCAGTTCCACACGCAGGGCCAGCTAGACAGGCAGAACTGCAGGTTCTCAATGCATGGGTGAGACAATGATGTAGGGAGGAGAAGTTTAGATTTATTAGGAACTGAGGAATCTTTTGGGAAAGGGGGAGCCTAAACAGGAAGGATGGGCTCCGCCTAAACCAAAGTGGAACCACATTGCTGGCACTTAAAATTAAAAACGTTGTAGAGTAGTTTTTAAACTAAGGGCTGGGGAAAGCTGACATATGTGGAGGAGCATGTGGTTAGAACAGAGACATCTCTTAGGGGAGGATCTATAAATGGAGATTCTTTGTGTTCTAGTAAGGAGGAGAGGATGGACGATAAAATACTGCTAGGATTGGATGAGAAACAATCAAATGAAAAAGAGTCCCATTCATTTACATCACAAAATGGTAGACAGCTGAAAAGTAACAATTTTAAGTGCTTATATACAAATGGTAGAAGTCTAAATAATAAGACTGCTGAACTAGGGTGCCTCATATTAAATGAGGATATTGATACAGTAGACATCACAGAAACTTGGTGGAATGAGGATAATCAATGGGACACAGTAATACCAGGCTACAAAATATATCGGAAGGACAGAACAGGCCGTGCTGATGGGGGAGTGGCACTATATGTGAAAGAAAAAATAGAATCAGATGAAGTAAAAAGCTTAAATGAACCAAACTGTACCATACAATCTCTATGGATAGTTATTCTATGCTTGAACAATAAGAATATAGCGGTGGGGATATACTACAGACCACCTAACCGGGATGGTGATAGTGACCGTGAAATGCTCAGGGAGATTAGAAAGGCTACAAAAATAAAAAACTCAATAATAATGGGGCATTTCAACTATACTGACGGGATACATGTCACCACAGGACTGGATGCAGAGAGAGTTTCTTGACACCTTAAATGACTGCTTCTTGGAGCAGCTAGTCTTGGAACCCACAAAAAGAGAGGCAATTCTTGATTTAGTCCTAAGTGGAGCACAGGATCTGGTCCAAGAGGTGAATATAGCTGAACCGCTTGGTAATAGTGACCATAATATAATTAGAGTTAACATCCTCGTTGCAGGGAAAACACCACAGCAGCCCAACAGAATAGCACTTAATTTTGGAAAGGGGAACTACACAAAAATGAGGAAGTTAGTTAAACAGAAATTAAAAGGTACAGTGCCAAAAGTGAAATCCCTGCAAGCTGCATGGAAACTTTTTAAAACCCCATAATAGAGGCTCAACTTAAATGTATACCCCAAATTAAAAAAACATAGTAAGAGAACCAAAAACATGCCACCGTGGCTAAACAACAAAGTAAAAGAAGCAGCGAGAGGCAAAAAGGCACCCTTTAAAAAGTGGAAGTTAAATCCTAGGGAGGAAAATAGAAAGGAGCATAAACTCTGGCAAATGAAGTGTAACACTATAATGAGGAAGGCCAAGAAAGAATTTGAAGAACAGCTAGCCAAAGACTCAAAAAGTAACAGCAATTTTTTTTAAAGTACATCAGAAGCAGGAAGTCTGCTAAACCACTAATGGGGCCATGGACAATCGAGATGCAAAAGGAGCACTCAAGGACCATAAGGCCGTTGCAGAGAAATGAAAGTAATTCTTTGTATCAGTCTTCATGGCTAAGGATGTGCAGGAGATTCCCAAACCTGAGCCATTCTTTTTAGGTGACATATCTGAGGAACTCTCCCAGATTGAGATGTCATTAGAGGTTTTGGAACAAATTGATAAATTATACTGTAATAAGTCACCAGGACCAGATGTTATTCACCCAAGAGTTCTGAAGGAACTCAAATGTGAAATTACAGAATACTAACTGTGGGAGATTAAATCAGCTTCTGTACCAGATGACTGGAGGATAGCTAATGTGATGCCAATTTTTAAAAAAGCTCCAGAGGTGATCCTGGCAATTACAGGTTGGGAAGCCAAACTTCAGTACCAGGCAAACTGGTTGAAACTATAGTAAAGAACAGAATTATCAGATACATAGATGAACATGATTTGTTGGGGAAGAGTCAACATGTTTTTTGTAAAGGGAAATCATGCCTCACTAATCTACTAGTATGCTCTGAGGGGGTCAACAAGCATGTGGACAAGGGTGATCCAGTGGATATAGCGTACTTATATTTTCAGAAAGTCTTTGACAAGGACCCTCACCAAAGGCTCTGAAGCAAAATTAGCTGTTATGGGATAAGAGGGAAGGTCCTTTCATGGATCGGTAATTGGTAAAAGGATAGGAAACAAAGGATAGGAATAAATGGTCAGTTTTCAGAATGGAGAGAGGTAAATAGCGGTGTCCCCCAGGGGTCTGTTCTGGGACCAGTCCTATTCAACATATTCATAAATGAACTGGAAAAAAGGGGGTAAACAGTGAGGTGGCAAAATTCGCAGATGATACAAAACTACTCAAGAAAGTTAAGTCCAAAGCAGACTGTGAAGAGCAACAAAGCGATCTCACAAAACTGGGTGACTGGGCTACAAAAATGGCAGATGAAATTCAGTGTTGATAAATGCAAAGTAATGCACTTTAGAAAACATAATCCCAACTCTACATATAAAATGAGGGGGTCTAAATTAGCTGTTACCACTCAAGAGAGAGATCTTGGAGTCATTGTGGATAGTTCTCTGAAAACATCCACTCAATGTTCAGCAGCAGTCAAAAAAGAGAACAGAATGTTGGGAACCATTAAGAAGTGGCTAGATAATAAGACAGAAAATATCATATTGCCTCTATATAAATCTATGTTACACTCACATCTTGAATACTGCGTGCAGATGTGGTCACCCCATCTCAAAAAATATATATTGGAATTGGAAAAGGCACAGAAAAGGGCAATAAAAATGATTAAGGGTATGCAAGAGCTTCCATATGTGGAGCAATTAGTAAGACTGGGACTTTTCAGCTGTGAAAATAGACGACTAAGGGGGGCTATGATAGAGGTCTATAAAATCATGACTGGTGTGGAGCAAGTAAATAAGGAAGTGTAATTTACTCTTTCTCATAACACGAGAACTAGGGGTCACCGCCTGAAATTAAAAGGCAGCAGGTTATAACAAACAAAAGGAAGTATTTCTTCACACCATGCACAGTCAACCTGTGGAACTCTTTGCCAGAGGGAATGTTATGAAGGTCAAGACTATAACAGGGTTCAAAAAAGGACTAGATAAATTCATGGAGGATAGGTCTACCAATGGCCATTAGCCAGGATTGGCAGGGATGGTGTCCCTAGTCTCTGTTTGCCAGAAGCTGGAAATGGGCAGCAGAGGATGGATCACTTGATGATTACCTGTTCTGTTCATTCCCTCTGAAGCACTTGGCACTGGCCATTGTCCAAAGATAGGCTACTGGGCTAGATCAACCTTTGGTCTGACCCACTATGGTCGTTCTTATGTTCTTCCACCCACCCCACTGGTTCTCACTCCTCTCTGCTCTCTGGCTGCAAGTCTCCTTGCTCACTCAGGTCTACTCTCCGCCCTCCCCTCAACTCCAAATGCCAGTTTCTTTCACCTCCTGCCAGCTTCCAACATCCCTTAGGCTTTTTCTCCCAATCTACTCACCCCTGTCCCCTAGTCTCTGCATTTGAATCTAGTACTTCCTCGTCCGGGCCCAGTGGGATGGGGGAGGTGGGTAATTGAGAGCACAGGAGAGACAGGCTCTCTGCTCTCAGTTCAGGTATCTGGACCCAGCACAGACCGCAGCAGCTGAGAGCTGCAATTGTAGGGAAAGTCCTGCTCAGCCCCAGGCTGGAGCATGCCAGTGCAGACACAATTGCCAGGGGGAATGGAGCTGCTAACCTCAAAGAAGTCTCTATTGGGTCTGTGTGAACTCTGACTTTTCAAAGACTTCTCATTTGGTCAATTTAGGTAGATTTTCGGAGACAGCAAAAGGCGCATCCCTGGCACAAAGGCCACCTCCTTGGGAAATTTCAAGTCCCTGCTCCAAAGCCTGGGGGCACTAGAGCTTTTCATCAGAAGTGTTTAGCATTGGTAAGCACTGTCTACATAGACTAAGGCCAGAAGGGACCACTGTGGTCATCTTGTCCCCGCCTATAACAGACCCATAATATCTGGCCTAGCCTCATTCTCACTAAAGCTGAATGACTTTGACTGAATGTTTCAGGAAATATTCAGCCTCAAGGCAGACACCCAGCATGGGAAATTTCAGCCCAGCCAGTTACAGTTTGACAATGTTATAAGCAACTGAAAACAAAGGTGTATCGTGGGAAGCACTGGCAACCTTAATAACAGGCAGTGCTGGCAGCGCCCCCTATAATGTGAGGCACTCACAGCTGGGCTGGAGCGATGGGATGTCAGTCAGGGCCAGCAAAGGTCAGGATGTCAGAAATCCTCCTGATTTGAATTCACACACCAGAAATCTTCTTTGCAGCGCTCCACAGCTCCTCCCCAACTTCAAAAACAACTTTTGACACCTAGCTCCAGGGTCTGACCCCTCCAGGTGCTTGGCTCAAAGGGCTGAGCAAGCCAATCCCCATGGGGTGCAATGGAAGTCGGGGCGCTGAACACCTGCCATGACTCGGCCTTTGGTATGTCATACAGCCTGTCGGTGGAAACCATACCACACTCTGCCAGTTCAGCCCAGCCACAAGCAGGGGGGACCCCTGTTACCTGCTAGTGGATTGGCCACTGCTTACACCTGGGTTGAAGTTGGTCTTTTATGTTAGCTCTGTTTTCTTTGTACCAGCTTGTGCCATCAGATTTTTTGCTGCCTGCCCAAGGTAAATAAGATGCGAGAGCAGAATCATGTGCAGAGTCCAAAAAACAGCAATTAATCCAGAAACAATAAATTAATTATAAAATGCTGTTAATACCTGGAGTGACCCCACCTGGAAGCCAAATACCCTGAAGACAAACCACGGAGCAGGTACTTTAGGAACGATTCTTTAGAGTTGGTATTCTAAAGGCTGGTGCCGGTGTCAGGAAGGGCAGGGCGAGTCACTTCTCTCCCCAACCTGCCTAAACACCCACTGTAACCCCTTTGGGATTTAGAGAGCATGGCCCCTTTAAATCTTTTCCCGGGGGACGGGGAGTTGATTGTTCTATGAGGAGAAAGTCCTGTTGGGAGGGCAGGGGAGCGGGGAGGGGGGAAGAGCACGACAGGGTATTTAAGCCCTCCTGCTGGTGTCGCAACTTTTTGTTAAAAACGGGCAAATTGTCACGTATTTTCTGTCTCCCCCCAGTCGGTACTGGTGGGTCCCGCTGCTGGCTGGATCCCTGCTTGCCAGCCGCCTGCCCACCAGCGTTGAGTGGGGGGACCCAGTGGCTGACAATGGGGGTGGATGTGCAAAGCTGGTGGCAGGGTGTTCCCCCTCTCGCTGTCCTCTCCCTCCTTTGCCCCTTCACCTTGACCCCAGCCCCGCTGCTCCTCCATATCTGCACCAGCGGGGAGTGTCCCACTCCCAGCACTGTGCGGAGAACCAGCCCCTGGTCGGAGTGCTCAGCTCACCAACAGCCGGGCCAGCAGGCTACTTCTTTCCCCCACTGCCTCTGGCTGGGCTGGCCCCGCAGGAAAGCTCAAGACCCTCGGCTTGGGGTGTTGGCCAGGAGGAGCCAAGCCCTGCATGTGCCAAAGCCCCAGGCAGCGCTGGCACAGGGAAGCCTTTCTGCCCCTCAGCTAAGCTCTGGAGCGGCGGCGGGGGAGGGAAGCGATTTCCAGCCTGTTTGCATCCCGACCCTGCAGACTCCACAGAAGTCCCCCGGACAGAGGCCTACCACCCTCTGCACCCACCCGAACCCCGGAGTACAGGGTTTGGTCCGTCCCCTAGGCACCCTCCCCTGCTGAGCCACCTCACTGGCCAGGTTCACTCAAGCCCCTGCAGTCAGGTTCCCTGGGCACAATGCATCCGTAGGGCTTAACCCCTTCCTGCTTGTACTGTAGCCAGGGGCCAGGAGGCAGCTGGGTTATATCGGTGGCCAGCAGCAGCCTGGAGGTGTTAGCTGCCTTTCGACACCGTGTGGGCAGGAAGGAGCAAGGTGCTTCCAGCCACGGGCAGGAGGGAGAGGGGGAAGAGATGAGCTCTGCAAAGCTCATCTCTGCTATGGCTGGAAGCAGCTCCCTTCCCTCCTGCACAGTGTGGAAAGGCTGTTGCTGGCCACATTCTGGTGTGAACCCTGGCAGAAATCTGGGGTGGGGGGGCATGTGAAATTGTGTGCCACCCGCCCCTCTCCCCCCCCCACACAGGTTGCCTTTGGAAGATGTGGTACCAGGTACCAGGAGAGGCGGGTCCGGCCCGGGGCCCAGCCAGGCATGGAGGGTGGAGAGCGCCAGGCAGGGAGTGTCAAGCCTCTCAGTCAACCTGTCACCCCCTGTGTCAGAGAGGTGCACGGGACTGTGTGTGTGTCACCTCTCTCCATGTGAACCCTAAAGCCTAAAAGATAAGAAGGGAAATAAAAGGAATCCAACTACTCAGTGTTTCTGTTTAACAGGGGCTCAGTCAACTTGATGTTAATTTTAACATTTGTACTCCATCGTTCTGATTGATTGCAGCTGAACTTGCTTGAATATGAGTAATTTTACCAGGTGTCCTGTATTCAGCATAGGGAAATATGGTCACCCTAAATAAGAGGGAGGCTGTTAGCTTGTTACGTGGGGAGGCTGTCACTCTGTGTGGCTTTGCCGAGAGTGACAGAAGAGGGCACCAGAGAGGTTTTTTGAGGAAACTTGACTGGTGCTGAACATAACCTGGAGCACCCAAGACGCACCACTGGACTGGAACTTTGCTCAAGACTCCTGAACTCTGTGTGTAGACACATTACTCGGTGTCAGCCCTTTCAGACTGTGCTACCACTGGGCCTGTGGGGCCTGGTGTTGAATGTAACCCTGTTTTTGACCCGTTCCCTCTAGCTTTTCCCCTGTTGTTTTTCTCCTTTCATCCCTCTCTAAATAAATATTTCCCTTTCCTGTATTCATTATACTCTTCTGGTTCACACTGGGGACAGTTGTCTCTGGGGTGGAAGGGGCTTTCCCTGATGCATTCCTGCACGTGCCATTTCTTGGACAGAGCTACCTGCAGAGCAGACTCTATGTTGGCCACGAGGGCGCTAAAGTTACACAACAAAAAAACAGGAGAGAAATTTCTCTCTAAAGATCAAAAAATAACAAAGAAGGAAGAACCCAGAACCACTGGAACTACAAGCAAAAGGCTAGAAATCCCCTTGAAAAGGAACTAACGATGAGTTTATATAAAGCAGGAGGGGCAGGGTAGTTGGTGGTTGAAGGCAGGAGGGCACTGTCTGTCCCTTATTTCTCTGATGCTCCCACCTGGGAGCTGTTCTTAAACATTTACAAATATTCCTTTTCTCTCTCTTGGTGCTTCTGAGTGCACGCCAGAAGCACTTCAACTCAGAAATGGGCATCTGGCTGAAACACCTTTTGGGTGGCGGCCATTAGATCAATAAATCAGACATTGTTCTTCAATGGAGGAAAGGGATCTTCTTATTGAGCATGAGAGACTATTACTGGTATTGAAAAGGCTGCACATTTGCTTCATTTACTTCAAGGAGCAACATGCCCTCTATCTGGCCACTACCCTACATTTAGCTATATGCAGGACTAAGCTGTTATAATGACAAGCACGGTGTGACTGGCCCCTTCAAAAAGAAGCTGTGCCCAGTGCCACTGTGACTGAACCTGCTGCCCAACTGGGCTTAAAGAAAGGCACCTGAGGAAGTGGTGGCAGAGAGTTAGAGGCTCCTACAGATGAGTTTGATACACCAGGGGAACAAAACTTCAGCCAGGTAGGGCTGGAAATGGCCTCCTAAAAGGAACAAGGGGCCTGGAAGAAGAGAAACTTTGGCTTTCTTCCTTGATGGCTGCTAGCCTATGTAGGTTTTCATACCATGCTAATGACCACAGTGTCTGAGCACCTTCCAGTAGTGCATTAAGGACCGTAACCACACGTGTGTCGAGTTGGGGTAGTGCCTTGTTTAAAAATAGAAAATACTTGTAGCTATCCATTTATATGAGAAAAGGTTGCTTTCTTCAGTGTTGATTGGACGATTGCTGGTTTGAAGAAGGAAGGGGAGACTTGCTCTCAGACCCAGCAGGGTTGAACACTCAGCATATAGGGACAGTTGATATAAGCAGTGCTTGTAGCACAGCCAACAATCCAGAATCTTGCTCAAGTTCTAAGTTCTGCATATTGATCACCCACACAGAGAGAAGCAACACGAAAATCATTCCGGTTGCAAAGTCAAGCACTCAAAAGTTGGGAAATGCCAGACACAAGGCGGCCACTGCAGCAGGTGACTTTAACAGTCCAGTCACGCAAATCATCCCACCAGGTTTCAATAATACCAACTCTATCAAATGTAGTTATCAATGAGAACGTTTAGTTCCTCCTGCTTCTTACCCAGTCTCCTAGCAATGGTGCATAAACAATTCAGTTTCTTCTCTTCACATTTCTTTACCACCTCTAGTCAATATCTTCCCAACACCCTGAGTCTGAACCCCATTTGACAACTTAGTACCCTCCCTTTGTACTGTTAGAGGAATGTCCTCCCAGCTGCGTCACTAGTCTCCAAACCGTGAGATTATCCCCCACTTCGGAGATGCAGCCTGCCCCATTGGTACAGCCTCTCTCTCACTGGAAGGTGCCACTACAGCCCTGAGGCTGCAGTACAACCCTGGAGCAGCTTAGCTCCACTCCCCGGCTTGTGGTGGAGGAACCCATTCCCTGAGAGTTTCTGTGAGCCAAGCCCTGCGGGGATGGGGGAGGGGAGGTTGGCTCATCACAGGCTCAATACACTGTGAAAGGGGCCTAAGAGAGCAATGCTGATGAAGGATATTTGGCCATCACCCCTGTCATAAATATAAAGGGAAGGGTAAACCCCTTTAAAATCCCTCCTGGCCAGAGGAAAAATCCTCTCACCTGTAAAGGGTTAAGAAGCTAAAGGTAACCTCGCTGGCCCCTGACCAAAATGAGCAATGAGGAGACAAGATACTTTCAAAAGCTGGGAGGAGGCAGAGAAACAAAGGGTCTGTGTCTGTCGGTACGCTGCTTTTGCTGGGGATAGAACAGGAATGGAGTCTTAGAACTTTTAGTAAGTAATCTACCTAGGTATGTGTTATATTATGATTTCTTTAAATGGCTGAGAAAAGAACTGTGCTGAATAGAATGACTATTCCTGTCTGTGTGTCTTTTTTGTAACTTTAGGTTTTGCCTAGGGGGATTCTCTATGTTTTGAATCTAATTACCCTGTAAGGTATCTTTCATCCTGATTTTACAGAGGTGATTCCTTTCCTTCTATTTCCTTCTATTTCTATTAAAAGTCTTCTTGTAAGAAAACTGAATGCTTTTTCATTGTTCTCAGATGCAAGTGTTTGGGTCTGTGGTCACCTATGCAAATTGGTGAGGATTTTTACCAAACCTTTCCCAGGAAGTGGGGTGCAAGGGTTGGGAGGATTTGGGGGGGAAAGACGTGACTAAACTACGTTTCCCAGTAAACCCAGTTAGAGTTTGGTGGTGGCAGTGGATATTCCAAGGGCAAAGGATAAAATTAATTTGTACCTTGGGGAAGTTTTAACCTAAGCTGGTAAAAGTAAGCTTAGGAGGTTTTCATGCAGGTCCCCACATCTGTACCCTAGAGTTCAGAGTGGGGAAGGAACCTTGATATGGTGGCAGAGTGGTGGGATTAACTTGAAATCATTTTGAGATCAATTTGAGGTTTTTTTGAACCAGAGAAACAGATTTTAAAAGGAAATTTTTAAAATCCTTTGTGCTGCTAGAAAGCACGTCTCCAACTGGCAATAGTTGGAAGTGTTTTTTTTTTTTTTTTTTGCTTTGGGGCCAGAGCAGAGACAAAAGGAAATTGTCTTTGGGAGCTGCAGTTTCTCTTCTTAAAGGAAGAGTAGTTAACCTCCTGCAGGGAAATTCACAAGTTTTCACAGACCTAAGAGCAACTAGAGGGGATTTCTACCTATTTGCCTGAAGACAAAAGTGTTAGTTTTGGGGTTTTGGGGTTGGTTTTTTTTTTGGATTTTTCTGCAGGCTGACAATCACTATCAGAGAATAGGTATCCTATTCCAGCACAGCAAAATTTTACAAGCCAAGTTTTAAGTTTGTTTTATTTCTAAACGTCGGGTGTAAAGTTAGTTAAAAACAGAGAGGTTAGGATGACAGACTCCATGGCTCAACAAAAGCTGAAATTAGCCAGATTTCAGGCTGATGAAAAACAAAAGGAACATGAAAGACAGATAGAACACATGCGGATCGAGAAGGATGTACAGGAGGCTGCCCACAGGAGGGAAATGGAGGAAAGGAAGCATGTGGAGGAGGAGAAGAAAAAAGAGAGGAATCATGAACTGGAGATGGAGAAGGTAAAGGCTCAGCAGAATATAGAAACAAACCCTAGCAATCCTTCTCCAGGTACCACTTCCCATCCCAGGAAGATCCCCACCTACAAGGCAGGCGATGGTACTGAGGCCTTCTTAGAAAACTTCAAAAGGGCCTGCCTTGGGTACAGCATCTCTACTGACCAATACATGGTAGAGCTGAGGCTGCAGCTCAGTGGACCCTTAGCTGAGGTGGCAGCTGAAATGCCTAAAGAACACATGAACAAGTATGAACTTTTTAAATCAAAGGCGAGAGTCAGAATGGGGATAACACCCAAGCATTCTCGTCGGAGGTTCAGAGCCCTAAGGTGGAAACCAGACATATCATTTACCCGACATGCCTACCACATTGTGAAACATTGGGATGCCTGGATATCAGGAGCAAGTGTTGAATCTCCAGTAAATTTGCCCTTCCTAATGCAAATGGAACAATTCTTAGAGGGTGTTCCTGAGGAAATAGAAAGATACACCCTAGATGGGAAGCCCAAAACAGTAATTGAGACAGGAGAGATTGGAGCCAGATGGGTAGAGGTGGCAGAGAAGAAGAAAACTGGTCGCAGTTGGAGCGGAGACCAGAAGGGACAACCCCAGACCACACCCTATTACTGGGGGCCGCCCAAGGCCCCACCTACCTCCCAAAGAACCCTCCAGACCCCTTATCGTCCCACCTCCCCGTTCTCCAGCAACCCGCCTCGCCCCAGTGACCCGTCAGCTGGACGATGTTTGAAATGTAACGAGCTGGAGCATGTAAAGGCCAACTGCCCCAAGAACCCCAACAGATTACAGTTCATTGCACCGGAATCACACCAGAGATCTGCAAGCCCAGATACCCTTGGAGCGGAGGGAAACTGTGAGTGTGGGCGGGAAGAAGGTCACCGCATGGAGGGACATTGGAGCACAAGTGTCAGCCATCCATGCTTCCTTAGTGGACCCCAATTTAATCAACCCAGAGATCCAAGTGACAATTCAACCCTTCAAGTCCAACTCGTTCAATTTGCCTACAGCCAAGATGCCTGTCCAGTACCAGGGCTGGTCAGGAACGTGGACTTTTGCAGTCTATGATGATTATCCCATCCCCATGCTGTTGGGGGAAGACTTGGCCAATCATATGAAGCGGGCCAAGAAGGTGGGAATGGTCACCCACAGCCAGGCTAAACAAGCTGTGATGCCTAGCTCTGTTCCGGAAACTTCTATCAGGACCCAGTCAGAGGTGATGGACCCGGACCCCAGGCCAATGTCTGCAACAGCAGTAGTGGATCCAGTCCCAGAGACCCAGATGGAACCAGTCCCAGAACCAGAACCAGCGGAACAACCAGCACCAGATCCATTGCCAGCACTGAATCCAGTACTTGCAACCTCAACACCAGAGGGCCCCACCGAACCTGAACCGGCAGCAGCCCATAACCCTACACAAGAGGCTCAGCCAGAGCATGAACCCCAACATAGTGTCCCAGCGGAGAGCGGTTCAGAGTCAACGGAAACAGCCCCATCCCCTACATCGCTTCCAGAGGGACCAAGCATAGGTCCACAATCCAATGAGGAACTGGTGTCTCCAGCATCAAGGGAACAGTTCTAGATGGAACAGGAAGCAGATGAAAGCCTCCAGAGAGCTTGGACGGCAGCACGGAGCAACCCACCGCCTCTCAGCTCTTCTAATTGATCCAAGTTTGTTGTAGAAAAAGGACTTTTATACAAGGAAACTCTTTCTGGTGGACACCAGGAAGACTGGCATCCTCAGAGACAGTTGGTAGTTCCAACTAAATACCGGGCCAAGCTCTTGAGCTTAGCCCACGATCATCCTAGTGGCCTTGCTGGGGTGAACAGGACCAAAGACCATTTGTGGGGGTCATTCCACTGGGAGGGAATGGGCAAGGATGTTTCTACCTATGTCCAGTCTTGTGAAGTATGCCAAAGAGTGGGAAAACCCCAAGACCAGGTCAAAGCCCCTCTCCAGCCACTCCCCATCATTGAAATTCCATTTCAACGAGTAGCTGTGGATATTCTGGGTCCTTTTCCGAAAAAGACATCCAGAGGAAAGCAGTACATACTGACTTTCATGGATTTTGCCACCCGATGGCCGGAAGCAGTAGCTCTAAGCAACACCAGGGCTAAAAGTGTGTGCCAAGCACTAGCAGACACTTTTGCCAGGATAGGCTGGCCCTCCGATGTCCTCACAGATGCAGGACTAATTTCCTGGCAGGAACTATGGAAAACCTCTGGGAAGCTCATGGGGTAAATCACTCGGTTGCCACTCCTTACCACCAACAAACAAATGGCATGGTGGAGAAGTTTAATGGAACTTTGAGGGCCATGATACGTAAATTCGTAAATGAGCACTCCAATGATTGGGACCTAGTGTTGCAGCAGTTGCTCTTTGCCTACAGAGCTGTACCACATCCCAGTTTAGGGTTTTCCCCATTTGAACTTGTATATGGCCGTGAGGTTAAGGGGCCATTACAGTTGGTGAAGCAGCAGTGGGAGGGATTTACACCTTCTCCAGGAACTAACATTCTGGACTTTGTAACCAACCTACAAACACGCTCCGAACCTCTTTAGCCCTTCCTAAAGAAAACTTACAGGATGCTCAAAAAGAGCAAAAAGCCTGGTATGATAAACATGCCAGAGAGCGTTTCTTCAAAGTAGGGGGCCAGGTCATGGTCTTAAAAGCGCTCCAGGCCCATAAAATGGAAGCATCATGGGAAGGGCCATTCATGGTCCAGGAGCACCGGGGAGCTGTTAATTCTCTCATAGCATTCCCCACCTCCAACCGAAAGCCTAAGGTGTACCATATCAATTCTCGAAAGCCCTTTTATTCCAGAGAATTACAGGTTTGTCAGTTTACAGCCCAGGGAGGGGACAACGCTGAGTGGCCTGAAGGCATCTACTATGAAGGGAAAAGTGCTGGTTGTGTGGAAGAGGTGAACCTCCCATGACCTTTGGGTGTATGCAGTGACAGCAGATCAAGGAACTGTGCACTAGCTATGCGCCGACATTCTCAGCCACCCCAGGACTGACTGAACGGGCAAACCACTCCACTGACACAAGTAATGCTCACCCAATTAAAGTCCAACCTTACCGGGTGTCTCCTAAAGCTAAAACTGCTATAGAACGGGAGATCCAGGATATGTTACAGATGGGTGTAATCCGCCCCTCTGGCCGTGCATGAGCATCTCCAGTGGTTCTAGTTCCCAAACCAGATGGGGAGATACGTTTTTGCATGGACTACTGTAAGCTAAATGCTGTAACTCGCCCAGACAACTATCCAATGCCACGCACAGAAGAACTATTAGAGAAACTGGGATGGGCCCAGTTCATCTGTACCTTGGACTTAACCAAGGGGTACTGGCAGGTACCGCTAGATGAATCTGCCAAGGAAACGTCAGCCTTCACCACACATGTCAGGTTGTATGAATTTAATATACTCCCTTTCGGGCTTCGAAATGCACCCGCCACCTTCCAAAGACTTGTAGATGGTCTCCTCGCGGGATTCGGAGAATACGCAGCCGCCGACCTTGACATTGTGGCCATATGTTCAGATTCCTGGGCAGAACACCTGGAACATATACAAAAAGTCCTTGAGCGCATAAGGGAGGCAGGACTAACTGTTAAGGCTAAGAAGTGTCAAATAGGCCTAAACAGAGTGACTTACCTTGGACACCAGGTGGGTCAAGGAACTATCAGCCCCCCTAGAGGCCGAAGTGGATGCTATCCAAAAGTGGCCTGTCCCAAAGTCAAAGAAAGAGGTCCAATGCTTCTTAGGCTTGGCTGGATATTACAGGTGATTTGTACCGCAATACAGCCAAATCGCTGCCCCACTGACAGACCTAACGAAAAAGAAACAGCCAAATGCAGTTCAGGGGACTGAAGAGTGTCAGAAGGCCTTTAACCAGCTTAAAGCGACACTCATGTCTGTCCCTGTACTAAAGGCCCCAGACTTTGACAAACCGTTCCTAGTAACCACAGATGCGTCCGAGCATGGTGTGGGAGCAGTTTTAATGCAGAAAGGACCGGATCAAGAATTCCACCCTGTAGTGTTTCTCAGCAAAAAAACTGTCTGAGAGGGAAAGCAACTGGTCAGTCAGTGAAGAAGAAAGTTACGCCATTGTCTACGCTCTGGAAAAGCTACGCCCATATGTTTGGGGACCGCGTTTCCACCTGCAAACCGACCATGCTGCGCTACAGTGGCTTCATACCGCCATGGGAAATAACAAAAAACTTATTCGGTGGAGTTTAGCTTTAATTTTAGAGTTAAGATTTTGATTTCGACATCCAACACATCTCAGAAGCTTCTAACAAAGTGGCTGATGCACTCTCCCGTGAAAGTTTCCCAGGGTCAACTGGTTAAAATAGTACTTGAGATGTGGAAAATATTGTTAGACTTTATGTACTTGGTAGTGTATTTAGAGGTGCATGTGTCTTATTAACTCTGTTTTTCCTAGAGCTCCAGAAAGAAATCCCAGCCAGCGTTTCACCCTAGCTGAGACTTGGGGGGCGTGTCATAAATATAAAGGGAAGGGTAAACCCCTTTAAAATCCCTCCTGGCCAGAGGAAAAATCCTCTCACCTGTAAAGGGTTAAGAAGCTAAAGGTAACCTCGCTGGCACCTGACCAAAATGACCAATGAGGAGACAAGATACTTTCAAAAGCTGGGAGGAGGGAGAAAAACAAAGGGTCTGGGTCTGTCTGTGTGATGCTTTTGCCGGAGACAGAACAGGAATGGAGTCTTAGAACTTAGTAAGTAATCTAGCTAGGTATGTGTTAGATTATGATTTCTTTAAGTGGCCTAGAAAATAGCTGTGCTGAATAGAATGACTATTCCTGTCTGTGTGTCTTTTTTGTAACTTAAGGTTTTGCCTAGAGGGATTCTCTATGTTTTGAATCTAATTACCCTGTAAGGTATCTATCATCCTGATTTTACAGAAGTGATTCCTTTACTTCTATTAAAAGTCTTCTGGTAAGAAAACTGAATGCTTTTTCATTGTTCTCAGATCCAAGGGTTTGGGTCTGTGGTCACCTATGCAAATTGGTGAGGATTTTTACTAAACCTTCCCCAGGAAGTGGGGTGCAAGGGTTGGGAGGATTTTGGGGGGAAAGACGTGTGCAAACTACGTTTTTTCAGGAAGCCAGATAAAATTTGGTGGTGGCAGTGGAAGTCCAAGGGTAAAATAGTTTGTACCTTGGGGAAGTTTTAACCTAAGCTGGTAAAAGTAAGCTTAGGAGGTTTTCATGCAGGTCCCCACATCTGTACCCTAGAGTTCAGAGTGGGGAAGGAACCTTGACAGGCACTGATTGCATCTTCACCTAGGGCACCAGTTGCTGGCAGCTAGTCTAGGGCCGCCCCTGAGAGCAGGGGGTAATGGTTCCAAACTGTCACTTTGTTCAGTGGCTGGTAGTCTACAGAGAGGCGTAGAGTCCCACCTTTCTTCTTCCCAAAAAGGGCCAGGGCACCTGTGGGAAACCTGTGGGAAATGCTTAGTAGCAAATAAACCCTTTCTACCAGTTTTCATGGTTTTACACAGGGAGAGCCACAAGGTCTTTGGACATTGTGTAAATATGGCCAAAGGGAACTTTCAGGCTAGGTTGTAGGAAACCCCTCCATTTTCAGTCATCTCCATTCAACCACTCTGGTAGGGGCACCATAGGGCCAGGCACAGGTAACAAGACTATGGTTCACACCTGGTGTGATATGTCCCCTTTTGTATACAGGCCACTTACTTCCGGAATTAAATTTCTGCAAAAAGTTGCACCACCTGATCTCACTTGCTGCATCCGATATTTAGGTCTAGTGCTTGGAGCGTAGGTCACAGCTAGGCATAGGATTTACGCCTAGGCTAAGGGTGATGCTAGAATCAATCTCCAGGGACATGCCTGGGTCAACACCGAGATCAGACTCCATAGAGAAACCAGAATGAGAACTGGAGCCAGAGTCCAGGTGCAGGCCAGAGGTGAAAGCCGGGTGGTCAGAGTCCAAAGATAAGCCAAGTTGATATCAGGCCAGAGTCCAGATACAGGCGGAAGGTCAAAGCCGGGTAGTCAGAATCCAAGGACTTGGGGAGGATCAGGAGGAGGAGACAAGGCTGGAGTGGGTCAGTGGTGGGGCTGGAGCGAGGAAAGAAGAGGGCAAGCACAATGCTAAGCCAGAGTTGTTAGACAACATCTAGAGCCAAGGTTCACGCCAAGGTCATCAGCAAGAGACCGGAGCTGAGGGTCAAGCTTGAGTCAATAGCTGGGAACCGGAGGGAAGGGCAGAGCGATGCACGCAGGCAGGAACCAGGAACAAAGTGGGCACTGTGTCAGCATCAGGGCAGGGGGTCTGCCTTGTTGCCCAGATGACTTACAGGTACTCCCAGGCACTGCCCACCTGGAGCCCTAGAGACCTGGGTTCAAATCCCACACATCCCCTTGTCTCTCTTCCTAGGAATAAAAGGAGGACAGCAGGATGACAAAGATGTCTCTGTCCTGGCTCTTTAATCCTTGCCCTTAGCAATTCTTCCTACAGGGCCTGGTACCCAACAGGGTATGGAACAGCCAAACTGCAATGAATGGGAGCCAGGCGCCCAGACAGAGTCCAGGCAGCAGAGCACAGAATGAGGAGGAAAGGAGAGGATCTGCCAAGGATGGGAAACACTATCCCCTCTGGAGGGAAGGGGCCCTCCCTGCCATTTTCTTAACCCCTGGGCCTGTTCCCATCTCTACTCACCCCTCCCCTATTCTCAGCAGTTCCACCAAACTAAGGGAGTAGGTCGAAACCACAGGCCACTCCTGCTCCTGCAACAGAGAAGTAGGATGGTGACCAACTCGGAAGTGAGCGGTGTCCTTCCCTGGGCGCATGGTAAAAACGCAGTACAGGACAGCTCGCAGGAGGTCTGAGTCCAGCTCCAGGTCCAGTTTGCTGGCAGGAAAGAGGAGCCTCTATTCGACTTTGCAGCACCAGAGTGGTGCTGGCACCACCATGGACATGAATTGTCAGGGAAATAGGCACCGGCCAGCAAAAACGGAAATGGAGGTGCCAAGGAGCGTAGTGACCTGGCTGAAGTCACAGACCCAATCAGTGGCAGGGCTGCAATAGGGGCCATTCCCCTGATCTCACCACTGGACCCTGCTGCCCCTGTTATCTCTGACTCCGCCCCCCCCCCCGGTGATCCTCTCCCTAAGGCCACTGTAATGTCACTGGAGTAAAATCAACCACACAGCCAGGAAAGAGGGAACGTTCCCGCCTCCTCGGCCGGAGGATGAGAACAGCCACAAATAACCTAGGAGGGGGAGGATCCGTGAGTCCCAGGTCTCAGCCTGACCAGCACCAGGGTTAGGGAAACTGGACGGGAGGGTCCTGGTACCTGAGGTGGCAAACCGTGGCCATAGAGCTGGAGAGGATGGAGCTTGAATCAGAGACCAGCGGAAGGTACTCAATCAGCTGCTGGGAGACCCAAAGGAGACAAAACAGCAGGTGGATTCTGGCCCTGATTACCCATAGGCACTTCCCAGAGAGGAGGCCAAAGTGCGCTGCAGAGACAGCCAGCATATCCCCCCGCACGCACACATCCAGCTTCCCAGTATTCAGCCCCAGGAATCCCTATCCTCTGCTGCCCCCTCCAGCCCCACCATCTCCCCACACTGGTGCAGGGGAGGCTTCTCTTCATCCCACGTCTAGCTCCCTCCCCCAAGGGGCTGGGCACGGGTCTCGCTCACAATGCTCTCCACAAGGGACGCTTTGGAGCAGTGCGGCCACAGGATGTCCTGCCCCTGCTTTTGTGCAGGGAAGCACAGAGTGGGGATAGCGTGCAGGAAGCGGAGCTGCTTGGCCCTGACCTGCACCCACTAGGAGTCGGGTTGCGCGAGAGAGAGAGAGCCTGTTAGGTAGGGACCTCCCCACCCCACCCAAACTGGCTCCAGGGCCCAGGTCCTTCATGGGTTGGATAGGAAAAGCCCAAAACCACAGGGTCCTCCTGCACAGGCAGGGTTTGTAACTGGGACTGTGTCTGTGGGGAGAGGAGACCCTGCCCTGCGTGGGACAAACACCCACTCTTGAGGCTCCCAGATAACATGGGAGAAATGCTAGGCAGAAAAGGAGAGAGGGTGATTTCTGCTACTGCGAAGGGGAAGGACGGGGTGCAGTGGAGAGAGAAGGCTTAATGTGCCCCCTCCTCTGTAAGGAACTCCAGGGCAGAAAGGGCCTCACCCGGCCCCTCCCAGAGATGCCCTCAGCTCCATCAGTTTCAGGGCACCATGGCAGTCAGGCCACCCCCGCAACATCATCAGGGGTCCAGGAGGCTGGAGCTCCCCTAACTCCGCCTAGAATGCCCTGCACCAGGCATGGCTGTGCCACACCCACTGGTGTCAGTGGGGCTCACGTAGCTGAGGACTGACAACTTAGTGAACCAATGGCACAGGGTGTTACTAGCCCCCCCGCCCCAGTCACTCTCCCTTTCCCTTGGGTCTCCCCTCACCAGTACTGTGGGACCTCCAGCCTCAAGGCTCTCACACTCCTCGGAGGTGCTGCTGGCACCTTGGGTGTAGGTGGAGCTGCTGGTGCTAGAGCAGGTGTCAAGGTTCCTCCCCGACTCTGAACTCTAGGGTACAGATGTGGGGACCTGCATGAAAACCTCCTAAGCTTACTTTCACCAGCTTAGGTTAAAACTTCCCCAAGGTACAAATTAATTTTATCCTTTGTCCCTGGATCTTCACTGCCACCACCAAACTCTAACTGGGTTCACTGGGAAACGTAGTTTGGACACGTCTTTCCCCCCAAAATCCTCCCCACCCTTACACCCCACTGCCTGGGGAGGTTTGGTAAAAATCCTCACCAATTTGCATAGGTGACCACAGACCCAAACCCTTGGATCTGAGAACAATGAAAAAGCATTCAGTTTTCTTACAAGAAGACTTTTAATAGAAGAAAAGAAATCACCTCTGTAAAATCAGGATGGTAGATACCTTAGAGGGTAATTAGATTCAAAACATAGAGAATCCCTCTAGGCAAAACCTTAAGTTACAAAAAAGACACACAGACAGGAATAGTCATTCTATTCAGCACAGTTCTTTTCTCAGCCATTTAAAGAAATCATAATCTAACACATACCTAGCTAGATTACTTACTAAAGTTCTAAGACTCCATTCCTGGTCTATCCCCGGCAAAAGCAGCATACAGACAGCTATCCCCGGCAAAAGCAGCATACAGAAAACTATCCCCGGCAAAAGCAGCATACAGACAGACACAGACCCTTTGTTTTTCTCCCTCCTCCCAGCTTTTGAAAGTATCTTGTCTCCTCATTGGTCATTTTGGTCAGGTGCCAGCGAGGTTACCTTTAGCTTCTTAACCCTTTACAGGTGAGAGGATTTTTCCTCTGGCCAAGAAGGATTTTAAAGGGGTTGACCCTTCCCTTTATATTTATGACAGCAGGGGTCGCCCATCTCCTCCCCTAGGCAGGCTGGGGCCTCTTCAGTGGCCAGGCAGGGGGGTGGCTTCTCCTGGGCTCTGGCGCTGGGCTCCTGGATCTTCTGCTTCCTGGAGAGGAAGCCACAGAGCCGCCTTGCCTGGCTTCTGTCCCGTCCTCGCTGCCTCCCACAGAGATGCACCCTGGGCCACCTCCATTTTGCCCCAGAAGATGCCTCAGGGCCTCCTCTGGGAGCTGGTGTCTCCCTCCTCCAGAATGCCAGGCACATCCACCGCTTGGCCTGGCCACAAGCTACTTCCCCTCCAGTGGGGACAGAGGGGCTGCTCTCCTCCTGGGGAAGCTGGCAGCTGCTTCCCACTGGCTCTGGAGCGAGCTGCACAGCCTTCTTCTGCAGCATTTGCCTGAGCCTCTCCATCATCTGCCTGAGCCTCTCCATCCTGGAACTGAGTGGGGAGAAGCCATGAGTCTGGGGTCAAGGCAGGCTCTCACTAACGGGCCTGTCTGCTCTGTCCCCCTGTTCCTCCCCCCTCACTGCACGCCCCACCATGGGGCACAGGGACTACAATCTACACATGCTGGCAGCAGCTCATAGCACAGGCTGTTCCCAAAGCTCCCTCTCCCTACTGAGGCACTGTGACACAGGGGGAGTCTCATCCGTTCAGAGCAGTGGGGTTTTCAGTCTGTTTGGACAAGCAGCTCCCTCCTCCCGCCCAGGCTACACGCCCTCCCTGGCTAGAGAAAGACCAGAACCAGGGAAGGTGTCTGAGTTTGGCCTGGGAACTTGTCCCTAGCTCAACTTCACAAGGTTCCAATCATATGAGGCATGAGTCCCCCTCAGTTCCCACTGAGTTCAGTGCAGTAGTGGGTTTTCAGCAGCTGCCGGGGTCTGACCCCCCCAGAGACTCCTACAAGGGAAGAGCAGGGAGCTCTATTGCTGGGCTGGAGATGGCTCTGGAGAACACCCTGCAAGAAACACGCTGCCCAGACCCAGAGCAAAGGGCTGCAGGGGGATGTGTTAGCAAATCTAGTCTCACTAGGAGGAGATTCCCCCCTCCTCCTCCCACCATTTCTGCCTCTCCCCAGGCAGAACGGGGAAGCCTCTGAGGAAATGCTACCTGCCACTCACTTGGTCTAGATGGTGCAGTGCTGGGTGGCAGATGCTCAGAGTTGGTCTGTTCCTGGCCCTCTTCCTTGTTTTCCCGCACCAAGGTGGGCTGAAAAGGGAGCTGCACCATGCCCTGCCAGCAAGGAGACCGACAGTGGCTGTGAAAACAAAATCATGTTTTATTGCCAAGGGATGGTTAAACTCAGGCTAGCAGCCGGGGTCCAGAACACTGACATACTGCGGGCAGGACGCCTCCCATCTCCAGGTCTCCTAGCACCTCACACACATTCCTGAAGCCTGACAAGCCAAGGGCTGTAGGGGAGGGACTCCAACCCCACTGATAGAAAACTGTGGCCTGGGCAGGGCAAGCCACTGACTCAGGGTCACACTGGGAGTCAGTGACAGAGCCAGGGATGGAGCCCAGGAGCCCTGTGTCAGGCCCCTACACTAACCACTAGAGGAACGTTCCTTTCCAGAGCTGGCAGTTGCAAGCAGGACCGTGTTCCCAGTCTCCCTGGCTCTGAGAGGGAGTGTGACCGGCTGGAGTGACCGAGGCAGGGGATTGGGAGTCAGGACTCCTGGCTTTCAGTGGCCATTTTCCTATTGACTTATGGAACCTCAGGCAAGCAATTCCCCCTCTCTGTGTTTCAATCCCCAGCAGTAAAACGAGGATCTAATACTTACTCACTTATTGTAAAGTGCTGAGATTTACCCAGGAAAAGTCGTTCTGTAAGTGCTATGCAGCACTGGACCCTCATCGGTCAGATCCAAATTCCTAGAGTTTAGATCTGGGCTTTCAGTTCAACCCCGTACAGAATGAGGAGCTCAGCCCTAGACCTTGGATTGAGGATCAGCCCTTCTTGGGGTGGGAATTGAGCTAGGAGGCTTTTGCTTCCCTCGCCAGGTGGATTAACAATAGAGGGTTTTTAAAATATGAACCGGGTTTTTCAAATTAAACTCACCATGGCCTTTTTCGTTAAAAATAAGCCTGCTTCAAATTCAATTTGAATTTGACAATCCATGTTAAGGCCTAAATTTGTTATCATCTCTTAAAAAAATTTCAAGAGAATAGAAAGAAATCCATCTTAAGTAGTACATGTTTACTGCCAAGTTTTAAGGAGAGTCAAACGACTGAAGCACCCGGAACCAGAGTTCGTGGAAGTGCTAGAACAGCTTTAGACAGCAGTAGCCCTTCCTGTGAAAGTGCAGAAGGAATAGTTTCTTCCTTTCAGTTTATTCATCTAGTTCAGTTCAATGACTAGTTAATGGAATTGAAAAAGAACACTGGGAGGTGACAAAGAAGGCAAACTTGTTTTCTTCCTTCAATCTAGGAATAAACACTAGGTGTGAGGGGATGAGATCTACCCATTGAAAAATCTGGAAGAACATGGTGACCAGAATGTATCAATTCAGTTCACTAACTACTGCTAATATTTCCTTTCTTTAAGAAATCGGGTCGTTTTAAATGCAAAACATTTTTGATGAATGTTTTTTTCTTATGCTTCTCTTTCTGGCTCGGCCACAGCATTGCTCTTTACCTCAGTTTCACCACCTCTGTTCGGGATAGAGACACTTCTCTAACTCCTAGCAGTAGTGCGATTTGAGTAGGTCATGAGTGTTAGACACATTTGAGCTCCAAAGGACAATGGGTGATTTATCAAGAATCCCTGATGATTTCCTGCTTCTCCCCCATCCAGAGCCAATATCACATCTTTGGGTTTTGAAATTCTCAGCACCCCTCAGTCTCCTGCTGCCTTCAGTTGTTCCTCAGATTTAGAGGCTTGGATGCTAGCAGGACTGGAATTTGTTCCTGGGTTCCTGTCTGTGTCTAGTCAATGAGGGTCTCAGTGTGGTCTCCTAAATTGAGAATCCCAGAAGTAGACATCTGGCTGGATTGATTTAAATCATTGATTTTAATCATGTTTTGCATTTGTACTTTTTAGTTATTTTCCTCATGATAGGTTGATTCTCATTAGTTGAGAATCATTCAAAAATGTTGGTTTCAGAGTAACAGCCGTGTTAGTCTGTCTTTGCAAGAAGAAAAGGAGTACTTGTGGCACCTTAGAGACTAACCAATTTATTTGAGCATGAGCTTTCGTGAGCTACAGCTCACTTTATCGGATGCATACTGTGGAAACTGCAGAAGACATCATATACACACAGAGATCATGAAACAATACCCCCTCCTCCCCCACTGTCCTGCTGGTAATAGCTTATCTAAAGTGATCATCAAGTTGGGCCATTTCCAGCACAAATCCAGGTTTTCTCACCCTCCGCCCCCCCCCCCCCCCACAAACTCACTCACCTGCTGGTAATAGCCCATCCAAAGTGACCACTCTCCTGAAGGTTGAAACAGCAGACTGGACTTCTACATAGAGTGCTTCCGCCGACATGCACGGGCTGAGATTGTGGAAAAGCAGCATGACTTGCCCCATAACCTGAGCCGTGCGGAACACAATGCCATCCACAGCCTCAGAAACAACTCTGACATCATAATCAAAAAGGCTGACAAAGGAGGTGCTGTTGTCATCATGAATAGATCGGAATATGAACAAGAGGCTGCTCGGCAGCTCTCCAACACCACTTTCTACAAGCCATTACCCTATGATCCCACTGAGAGTTACCAAAAGCAACTAAAGCATTTGCTCAAGAAACTTCCTGAAAAAGCACAAGATCAAATCCGCACAGACACACCCTTGGAACCCCGACCTGGGATATTCTATCTACTACCCAAGATCCATAAACCTGGAAATCCTGGGCGCCGCATCATCTCAGGTATTGTCACCCTGACAGCAGGATTGTCTGGCTATGTAGACTCCCTCCTCAGGCCCTATGCTACCAGCACTCCCAGCTACCTTCGAGACACCACTGACTTCCTGAGGAAACTTCAATCCATCGGTGATCTTCCTGATAACACCATCCTGGCCACTATGGATGTAAAAGCCCTCTACACCAACATTCCACACAAAGATGGACTACAAGCCGTCAAGAACACTATCCCCGATAATGTCACGGCTAACCTGGTGGCTGAACTTTGTGACTTTGTCCTTACCCACAACTATTTTACATTTGGGGACAATGTATACCTTCAGATCAGCGGCACTGCTATGGGTACCCGCATGGCTCCACAGTATGCCAACATTTTTATGGCTGATTTAGAACAACACTTCCTCAGCTCTCGTCCCCTAAAGCCCCTACTCTACTTGCGCTATACTGATGACATCTTCATCATCTGGACCCATGGAAAAGAAGCCCTTGAGGAATTCCACCATGATTTCAACAATTTCCATCCCACAATCAACCTCAGCCTGGTCCAGTCCACACAAGAGATCCACTTCCTGGACACTACAGTGCTAATAAACAATGGTCACATAAACACCACCCTATACCGGAAACCTACTGACCGCTATTCCTACCTACATGCCTCCAGCTTTCCCCCTGACCACACCACACGATCCATTGTCTACAGCCAAGCCCTGCGATACAACCGCATTTGCTCCAACCCCTCAGACAGAGACAAACACCTACAAGATCTCTATCAAGCTTTCTTAGAACTACAATACCCACCTGCGGAAGTGAAGAAACAGATTGATAGAGCCAGAAGAGTTCCCAGAAGTCACCTACTACAGGACAGGCCTAACAAAGAAAATAACAGAACGCCACTAGCCGTCACCTTCAGCCCCCAACTGAAACCCCTCCAACACATTATTAAGGATCTACAACCTATCCTGAAGGATGACCCAACACTCTCACAAATCTTGGGAGACAGGCCACTCCTTGCCTACAGACAGCCCTGCAACCTGAAGCAAATACTCACCAACAACCACATACCACACAACAGAACCACTAGCCCAGGAACCTATCCTTGCAACAAAGCCCGTTGCCAACTGTGCCCACATATCTATTCAGGGGACACCATCACAGGGCCTAATAACATCAGCCACACTATCAGAGGCTCGTTCACCTGCACATCCACCAATGTGATATATGCCATCATGTGCCAGCAATGCCCCTCTGCCATTTACATTGGTCAAACTGGACAGTCTCTACGTAAAAGAATAAATGGACACAAATCAGATGTCAAGAATTATAACATTCATAAACCACTCGGAGAACACTTCAATCTCTCTGGTCACGCAATCACCAACATGAAAGTCGATATCTTAAAACAAAAAAACTTCAAATTCAGACTCCAGCGAGAAACTGCTGAATTGGAATTCATTTGCAAATTGGATACTATTAATTTAGGCTTAAATAGAGACTAGGAGTGGCTAAGTCATTATGCAAGGTAGCCTATTTCCCCTTGATTTTTCCTACCTTCCCCCCAGACGTTCTGGTTAAACTTGGATTTAAACTTGGAGAGTGGTCAGTTTGGATGAGCTATTGCCAGCAGGAGAGTGAGTTTATGTGTGTGTGTGTGTGTGTTCCCGGGGTGCGGGGTGGGTGAGAAAGCCTGGATCTGTGCTGAAATTGACCCACCTTGATTACCATGCACATTGTAGGGAGAGTGATCACTTTGGATGAGCTATTACCAGCAGGAGAGTGAGTTTGTGTGTGTATAGGGGTTGGGGGGGTGAGAAAACCTGGATTTACGCTGGAAATGGCCCACCTTGATTATCATGCACATTGTAGGGAGAGTGGTCACTTTGGATCAGCTATTACCAGCAGGAGATTGAGTTTGTGTGTGTGGTTTTTGGAGGCAGGTGAGGGGGTGAGAGAACCTGGATTTGTGCAGGAAATGGCCCACCTTGATTATCATACACATTGTGAAGAGAGTGGTCACTTTGGATGGGCTATTACCAGCAGGAGAGTGAGTTTGTGTGGGGGGGGGGCGGAGGGTGAGAAAACCTGGATTTGTGCTGGAAATGGCCCAACTTGATGATCACTTTAGATAAGCTATTACCAGCAGGACAGTGGGGTGGGAGGGGGTATTGTTTCATGATCTCCGTGTGTATATGATGTCTACTGCAGTTTCCACGGTATGCATCCGATGAAGTGAGCTCTAGCTCACGAAAGCTCATGCTCAAATAAATTGGTTAGTCTCTAAGGTGCCACAAGTACTCCTTTTCCTTTTTTTAAAAAATGTTGATTTGCAACTAAATATAGTCTTTACACTAAATTTGGTGCTTTTTCTTTTGCTAACCATGATGGTAAAGTATATCTATGTACATTTATATAAGCAGTCATGTGGCTTAATTTACATTTCTTGTGTCTAATTTTTACATTTTAATTATGTTGGAAAATGCCAAACGATGCATTTATTTCCAAGACTATGATGGATTTTTTACTTATGATTTGTCCACGCACTCTTTCGATGAAAATTCAAATGCACTTAAAAATGCACAAAAGAGGATTTTCAATTGGTTTATTAATTGAACAAAACTACCTTAAATGTGCTGGATACATAAGAACAAAAAAATTTACCGAAACATATTTTTCATTTAAAACTAACTGATTTAAGGAAGTATCTGCAGTTAGTGAAATGAACTGATTGTATTTGGTCATCGTGTCTCTCAGATTTTAGAACTAATAGGTCTGATCCCCCCCCCCACGTCTAGTATTTATTTATAGACTGGAAGAGGTAAACAAGCTTTCCTTCTTTTTCCACTCCCAGTCAGTTTCTGCAATTTGAATGAAATTGTTATTGAACTGAACTAGCTGAATCAACTTAAATTAAAAAAATATTCTTTCTGTGCCTGCAGAAGAGGCTACTGCTGTCAAAAGCTGGTTTTCCGTTTCAATAAACTCTGGTTCCAGCCAAAGACTGCCATGAGTTCAGTGGTTTGATTACCATTAAAACTTGGCAGCAACCATGGACTTGTCAATATTTATTACTTAATTTAAATGACTTTACTAAGCTATTGCAAGTTTAGACATTAACATGGGTTGTCATAATTTCAAATTTAATCTCCAATAGATTTGTTTTTCAAAAAATAAACCTGTTTTTAATTTAAATAAAAATAATCCAATTTAACTTTTAAAAAAATCCCTTTTTGGGTTTCTTGGTTTTGAAACAACCATTGATTTTTATTCATCTTGATTTTAGGAGAACTACTACATTCATGAGAATCATAAACTGCTCATATGCCATTGAAGGAGAGAAGGCAGCAAAAGTCATCATATCAATAATTTGTTATGAATTATTGACTCAGTCTTAAAAGAGATTAACTAGAGGGTTGGACACTTGTTTGTTTATGTAGGGCCAGTTTCTACCTCTGAACCAGTAGCAATTGCACTGGATAATGCTGTAAAACCTACATTTTATTGTCAAATCGTCTAAGCCATTCCTCTTCTGCTCTTCTTGGTTTATAAGTTTCAGATCAACAAAATCTTCCCCTTGACAGTCAGTCACTGCCCATGTGGCTCTGCAGGCAGAGTAGCCTGAGCAGTAACATTGTGACATCCAAGGTAATTCAGCCACCCATCACTCACTCACTCCAATAACCCTGACCTTAAATCCTAACCCTACGGCCTCTGCCTTGGTCATCTCTCCTATTGAAACCTGCAGGATCATTTGCTGATTCCTTTTAACCAATGGGGTTTAATGATGCAAATCATCTGCACAGGATTAGCATTGACTGGCTAAGTTAACTCTGATGTCACAATGTGCCTCTACCTGCAGCACCAACTAAATGGGCACAGTGTGGATGGAGATCAGGCTTTCCTGGTGGTAGTGGTTCCCAGTTGTCACTAAAATCAACAAGAAGAAAATCAAGTGACTTCAAGTGAGCTCTAGCTCACGAAAGCTTATGCTCAAATAAACTGGTTAGTCTCTAAGGTGTCACAAGTCCTCCTTTTCTTTTTGCGGATACAGACTAACACGGCTGCTACTCTGAAATAAAATCAACAAGGTTCTTTCCACCAATGCCTAGAAATTCCCTGAAATTTTGGAATCAATGGGACGTAGTCTTCAAAAATTACCGCATTACAGACTGACAAAGAAATGCCATTGAATTGTGCTTTAGACCTCACTGCTCTCAGCCAACAATGACTTGAATCTCCTCCCTTTTAACTCCGTAATAACCCACAGCTCACCCAATCAGCATGGAGACTCTCAGGGACTGGAGGCTGAGCATTCTCAACAGGTGGCCAGAAGAAAGCACTAGTCAGGACAGGAGATCACTCTGGTGGAGATCTCTGTCAGTGCACTATTCCACCCCACCTCTTTGTGAGGGCCTCCTACAATGACAGCTGGAGAACAGCCCCACCTGCCTCAGGAAGAAGAGCAGCAGAGAGAAATGGAACAAGAGAAGAGAAAAGAAAAGACATGAGGAAGGGCGGAAAAGAGAAGCAAAAAATGGACAAATTCCAAACGCCTCAGTGAGTCATAGATTTCAAGGTCAGAAAGATCCACTCTGACCATCTAGTCTGTATAACATGGGCCATAGAACTTCCCTTAAAATAATTCCTGTTTGAATTAGAGTGCACATCTAAGAAAAACAGCTAATCTTGATTTTAAAAATGCTAGTTGTGGAGGATCCATCACAACCCTGGGTGAATTACTTCAAACGCGGACTGTTAAAAATGTTTGCCTTATTTCCAGTCTGAATTTGTCTAGCTTCAACGCGCAGCCATTGGATCTTATTATACCTCTGTCTGCTCAAATGAAGAGCCCATGAGCAAATAGTTGTTCCCTTATGCTCATCTTTTAACCCTCTCTTTGTTAAGCTAAATAGATGTAGCTCCTTGAACCTATCTTTATAAGGCATGTTTTCTAATCCTTTAATCTTTCTTGTGGCTCTTCTCCGAACCCTCTCAAATTAATCAGCATCTGTCTCAAATTGTGGACACCAGAACTGGACACAATATTCCAGTAGTGGTCGCACTAGTGCCCAGTACAGAGATACAGAACCTCTCTACTTCTACCGGAGATTCCGCTATGGATGGGTCCCAGAGTCGCATTTACCCTTTTGGCCAAAGTGTCTCAGTGGGAGCTCATGGTCAGTTGATCATCAACCATGACCCCAAGTCTTTTTCAGGGTTACTATTTCCCATTATAGAGTCCCCCTCTTGTACATATAGCCTATATTTTTTGTTCCTAAAGGGAAACTTTACATTTGGACATATAAAAATATATGTTATTTGCTTGTGCTCCGGTAACTAAGCAATCAAGATGGCTCCATATGAGTGACATGTCCTCTTCATTATTTACCACTCCCCCGATCTTTCTGTCATCGGCAGATTTTACAGTGATGATTGCATATTTGCTTCCAAGTCACTGATCAAAAGTTTAGGTAGCGTACATCCAGGAACCAATCCCTGCAGGATCCTACGAGAAAGACACCCGCTCGATAATGATTCCCTATGTAAAAGGACATTTTGAGACCTATTGGGTAGCCCGTTACTAATGGGCGGAGTCCGAGTTGGGACATTTTTCTGACAACTTTACTTGTGTTTTCCGAACCTAGAACTCAGCTGGCAACGTATGGATCAGGCTGAATTGGTTCCAACCTCACTGAGAATCTTACCTTCTACACAGGGGATATCTCCTTTCTGCAAAATCAACACCGAAAGGAGAAACACTTCCAAAGAAGCTCCTCCTTAGCACTCAGGTGCGTGAACACAAATCCTCTCTTAGTCCTCTAGGAGAGACTGCGAGAAGGAGGCTTGCTGCAGCAAGGCTACAGGGGTCTCCCAGGTTCCCCCTGCCCTGCATCCCTGTCCTGCCTGGCTGATGTCAACGGAGCTCTGTGAGGTCACAGCCTCCTCACCACCTCTGCCCAATAGGCTGAGTTCCTGCCAAAGGCCCTTGTGAAGTCACTGCCACACCCACCTCTCCCTTGCAGGGCTGATGTCTGCCCCTGGACAGCCCAGTAGGATGTTTGAGCTGCTCCCCACATCACCCCACATGCTCATTATTGATTCTGGGCAGCAAATAGGCTACCCAGAGTCTGTTCCTCACCCCACACTGAGTTTTTCATAGATTCATAGATTTTCTTTTAGGCCATTAGATCTCCTAATGAGGCCTCTATTTCACAAACCATGAAACTTCACACCCTTACCCCCATATTAAGCCCAATAGCTTGTGTTTCACTAAAACACGCCTTCCAAAAAGGCAGCCAAGTGTGATGTGAGGCCATCAGGAAACAGAGAATCCACCTCTTCCCTAGGCAATTTCTTCCACTCATTAATCTCCCTCACTCCTAGATTAGGACTGGGCATTTGCTGTATTCAGATGTGTTGTTTGAATGGGCTGACTTGTCCTCATCATTATTTACCAGGACACCAATCTTTGTGCCCCCTGCAGACGTTACCGGCTGTGATGTGATACTGACTTCCAGATCGTTGGTGTAAATGCTGAAGACAGTTAGTGGCTGAGAATCTGTTCACCCCCCGCCGTCCCCCAGGCACCACACACCCACTCCCCCCTGTAGTACAGGAAAAGGGCATCCAGTCCTACTCTCAGATGGTTTCAAAAACACGCTTAGCAGCAGTTTCAACTATGGGGTTATGAACCACGCATGGGGGTCCCCTGTTAACAAACACACTTCACATCTAGCGTGTCAACAGGCTGCAGTTCTATGCATCTGAGTTTCCCACCTTCTAAACTGGTATGATAAACCCACCTTGATGATCTTCATTTAAAATTGGGGAGACTGTATGGCACAGGGAAATGAAGTGACTTGCTTGTGGTCACACAGTGATTGAATGGAAAAGCCTGGATGAGAACAATGTATTTGTTCTGGTTCCCTGACCAGGCCCTGGTCCCTTGTGTTCCTTGCCTCTCTGGTGTAAAATTCAGGAAGCATCTTACTGGATGCTTTTCCTTCTTCTCCATTTCGCTTAGCTCCACATCCCCAGCCAGGAAGGATTTTTTGTTACCCAGCTGACTCTAACACATGTGGTTATTGTCACAGACTGAGTCCCCCTGGTGGACACTTATCAGACTGCACCAATCGGACCCAACCTCTGGATCCAGCTCTGTGGATCTTTTCGGGTGGTGGGGGTGGGGGAGGGTATGCTGATTGTTCCATAGGGAGGAAGTCCTGTTGGGAGGGCAGGGGAGCAGAGAGATGGGGGAGGAAGTGATAGGGTGTGCGTCTGCAGGTCCAGACAGAAGGGCTGCACCAAGCAGGCCCTCACAGATTGAAGTAGCGGAGAACCTGCCTGAAACCTGGGAGGGACAGAGCTGGGGATCAGGGACACCCCAGGACAGGAGCCAGGAGGAGCACTGCGCTAGGGTGGATTCGCATGAGAAGGACAAATCGGAGCTGGATCAAGTATCAGTGCTGCCCAGAGCTGTATGGGGCCGTGAGTACTGGGGCTTGTGACTTTGCATTGGGAATAAGGAGGGAGGCTGTTAGCTAGTTAAGTGGGGAGGTTGTCGCATGTCGCTCTGTGTGGCTTTGCAGAGAGCAGCAGAAGACGACACTGGAGGGGTTTGTTGGGGAAACTTTACTGGCACCAAAGACGACCAGGAGCACCCTAGACTCACCACTGGACAGGAACTTTGCCCAGGACTCCTGAACTCTGTGTGCAGACACATTGCTCGGTGTCAGCCCTTTCAGAGTGTGGTACCACTGGGCCTGTAGGGCCTTGTGTTGAATGTAACCCTGTTTTACTGCTTCCCCTATCTTTGCCCCTGTTGTTTTTCTCCTCTGTAAATATCTGTTTCCCTTTGCTGTAGGCATTGTACTCTTCCAATGTGTGCGTGTGCTCACTCTATTGGAAGAGAAGGTTAAAGGACTAGGGAGGCAAGTATTAACCCTGCGCTGCATCAGAGAACATGAAGATTTTCTGGATAGAAGTCTGTTTGGTGCTTGAAGCACAATATGCTGAAGAATCAAAGAGTGCAGTGCAGAACGGGGGAGAATATTGGCAGCATGTGACCTCCAGAAGAAGAAAGAGGAGAACCTATGTACCCCCAATGCAGATAGAGGTGCAAAACCATTTTCAGGCTCTCTGCACAGCAAATGCAAAAAAGGAAACGCAATATGGGTTGCATAAAGAGAGGCATACCATGCAAGTCATAGGAGATGATGGTACTGCTCTACTCAGCGCTGGTTAGGGCTCAGCTGGAGTACTGTGTCCAATTTTGGTCACTGCTGTATGAAAAGGATGTAGAGAAACTGGAAAGGATCCAGAGGCGAGTGACAAAAATGATCAAAGATGTGGAATGTAAGTCATATGAGCAAAGGCTGGATGAATTGGTATGTTTAGATTGGAAAAGAGGGAAATGATAGCAATCTTCAAATACTTGAAAGGCTTTCAAAAGGAAAATAGAGAAAAATTGTTCTCTTGCCAGAGGGCAGGACAAGAGGCAATGGGTTCAAACTATAGCATAGTGGATTTAGATTAAATTTCCAGAAATACTTCATAACCAAGATTTTACCAATGATGATTGTATATTTGCTTCCAAATCACTGATCAAAATGTTAAATAGCATTAGCGCCAAGAACAATCCCTGCAGGATCCAGAATAGGTAGCCCGTTACTAAGGGGAAGAATCCTAGGCGGGACATTTTTCTGCCCATTTACCTTTTGTTTTCCAAGCCTAGAGCTCGGCTGGCAATGCATGGAGAAGACTGAAGAAGCTCCAACTCTCACTGAGAATCTTACCTTCTACACAGGAGATGTCTGCTTTCTCCAACATCAACACAGGAAGGTGAAAACTGCCAAAGAAGCTCCTTCTTAGCACTCAGGTGCGTGAACACAAAGCCTCTCTTGGTCCTCAAGGAGAGACCGTGAGAAGGAGGATTGCTTCAGCAAGGCTACAGGGGTCTCCCAGGTTCCCCCTGACCTGCACCCCTGTACTGCATGTCTGATGTCAAGGGAGCTCTGTGAGGTCACAGCCTCCTCACCAACTCTGCCCAATAGGCGGAATTCCTGCCACAGGCCCTTGTGTCACTTCCACACCCACCTCTCCTTTGCAGGGCTGATGTCTGCCCCTGGACAGCCAGGTTGGATGTTTGAGCTGCTCCCCCGATCACCCCACTTCCTCACTCTTGATTCTGGGGAACAAGCAGGCTTTCCAGTAAAACAGCAGAATCTGTTCCTCATCCCGCACTGAGTTTTTCATAGATTTGTAGGCCATTAGATCTCCTAATCCAGCCTCTATTTCACAAGTCATGAAATTGCAGACACTTGCCCCATATTAAGCTCAATTCCTTGTGTTTCACTGAAACCCAGCTTCCAGAAAGACAACCAGTTGTGACGTGAGGCCATCAGGAAACAGAGACTCCACCTCTTCCCTTGGTAATTTGTTCCATTGGTTTGTCTCCGTCACTGTCAAAAATTCTTGCCTCACTTCTAATTTGAATTTCTCTGGCTTCAGCTGACAGCCGTTGCTTCTTGTTGTGCCTTTCTTGGCTAGACTGAAGAGCAATTTGGTACTCATTATTTTCTCTCCATGAAAGGAGTTCTATACCGAAATAAAGTCATCTCTCAAGCTACTTCTATAGCTAGGCCCCTACCAATTATAAAGGACAGTGAAATTAGCCCTGCCCTGTGAAATCCCATCTTCCCGTGCTGGCTTGGAGCATCCCGCTAGTCCGCTGGGCTGGGGACAGGACAAGATTTTCCTCTGCACAATTGCTCTTGGTGGGGCTATCAGACTCACCTGTAGACGCAGCGTATTAGTGAGGTTGGTGCACCCTCAGATCTGTGCTGCAGCAGCCCCGGAGTTGGGCTCAGGGCTTTGGCCCTGGCAGCTTCTGCCCAGGCTTGGAGATTCTGCCCCCACCCCCACCTGCTCCTGTTCTGGCCAGGGCTCTGGGTGCCCAGGCTCAGGGCTTCTGGACCCTGAGGCTGCAGCCAGGGTTTGGGGCACCCAGACTCATGTCTTGAGCTCCCGAAAACTCCAGCCAGGTGCCCGGGCTTGGGGCTTCTTCCTCCCCCCTACACACACACACTCCTGCCAGGGATCTGGGCACCTGGGCTCAGGGCTTCTGCCCGGCAGCTGCAGTGGCGGATCGAGGCTTCAGCCCCCGCAGCTGAAGCCAGAACTTGAGGCACTCAGGCTCAGGGCTGCTGCTCTGCAGCTGCAGCGGGGACTGGGGTGCCAGGCTTGAGGCTTCCACCCTCCAATTCTCTCCTGCCAGGGCTCTGGCTTCCCAGGCTTGGGGCTTACTCCCCCTGTGGCTCCTGCTGGGGCTCAGGTGCCTATTTTTCTGGGGCCCCCGAAATTGGCCGGGGCCCCTGCATTAATCTGCCAGGGAACCAGTAGCTAGGAGCCCCAGCTGAAGTGCTCCCACCAGCTGGGACCCACCTCCACATCCGGGAGCCTCCTCTCGCTTCAGGAAGGTTAGTGGCTGCTGCCTTCAGAGTCCAGCACTGAAGGCAGCACAGAAGTGAGGGGGGAAATGCTGTGACACCTCCCCCAAACAACTTTTGACCTCCCCGCATTATCCCATTTTGGGTCAGGACTCCCATGATTTCAGCACTGCGAAATTTCAGATGTAAACATCTGAAATGGTGAAATTGACTAATTTAAAAACCCTCTGCCCATGAAATTGACCAAAACAGTCGTGAATTTGGTAGGGCCCTAGTTATTATGGATGCCCTAGCAGCTTTGCACTCCCAGTTCACCTGAAAGACCATTGACAATTCATGCTACATGAGAAATTTCCTAGAATAAACTACCAGGATTGGGAAAAAATGAAGGAAATCAACCAAAGCCTAAGCTAGGATGGAGAGCATTCATCCAAGCAGTGTTTCAACCCCTCCCCTCCCACCTGTCTGCCTGCCGTGAAATGGGGGGATACAGAGGGGCATGGATTTCTGTCTGTGAACTTTCTAAAGACTAGGAGTACTTGTGGCACCTTAGAGACGAACACATTTATTTAGTCTCTAAGGTGCCACAAGTCATCCTTTTCTTTTTGCGAAGACAGACCAACACGGCTGCTACTCTGAAACCTTTCTAAAGACTGTAGGCTTTAGCACCAACCACACAGCCCAGACTCTGAATTCTTGAAAAAACATCCATTTTGGATTGTGCACAGCAGAGGCTGCTTGAAGGGGAGGGGAAGGTGGAGGAGGGAGGGTGAGGGGACAGGCTGGGAAATGGCATGGCGTCTGCACTATACCACAGACACACACACAACGATGCATGGAATATTATCCAGGACAGTAAATTATTTGGCCTGAGTCCTGAGTTTTGAAAGAACAATTTATCCAGGAAAAAAATCGGGGTGGGGGGTAGGAGAGTTGCAGTTACCAGCCTGGACTTCCAGTCTCTGGCCAGGCGCATCCCCCTCTTTAGGGTTTTCACTGGTGTCTTCTCCAAACTGCTCCTTCTGATATAATTCAACGACCACGTCCTGGCCTTCAGGGTCTGTCAAGGTTCCTCCCCCACTCTGGACTCTAGGGTACAGATGTGGGGACCTGCATGAAAAACCTCCTAAGCTTATCTTTACCAGCTTAGGTCAAAACTTCCCCAAGGTACAAAATATTCCACCCGTTGTCCTTGGACTGGCCGCTACCACCACCAGACTAATACTGGTTACTGGGGAAGAGCTGTTTGGACGCGTCTTTCCCCCCAAAATACTTCCCAAAACCCTGCACCCCACTTCCTGGACAAGGTTTGGTAAAAAGCCTCACCAATTTGCCTAGGTGACTACAGACCGAGACCCTTGGATCTTAAGAACAATGAACAATCCTCCCAACACTTGCACCCCCCATTTCCTGGGAAATGTTGGATAAAAAGCCTCACCAATTTGCATAGGTGACCACAGACCCAAACCCTTGGATCTGAGAACAATGAAAAAGCATTCAGTTTTTTACAAGAAGACTTTTAATAAAAAATAGAAGTGAATAGAAATAAAGAAATCCCCCCTGTAAAATCAGGATGGTAGATATCTTACAGGGTAATTAGATTAAAAAACAGAGAGAACCCCTCTAGGCAAAACCTTAAGTTACAAAAAAGATACACAGACAGAAATAGTTATTCTATTCAGCACAATTCTTTTCTCAGCCATTTAAAGAAATCATAATCTAGCACATACCTAGCTAGATTACTTACTAGAAGTTCTAAGACTCCATTCCTGGTCTATCCCCGGCCAAGACCCAGCATACAGACAGACACAGACCCTTTATTTCTCTCCCTCCTCCCATCTTTTGAAAGTATCTTGTCTCCTCATTGGTCATTTTGGTCAGGTGCCAGCGAGGTTACCTTTAGCTTCTTAACCCTTTACAGGTGAGAGGAGCTTTCCCCTGGCCAGGAGGGATTTCAAAGGGGTTTACCCTTCCCTTTATATTTATGACAGGGTCATTTGCAGGATCTTCATTGTTCCCAGCTGCAGCACCCCCCTTGTTATCCTGTCTGACAATGAGCCCACTATGGTTCAGCAAAATGGCATGTGTCATAATAGGCCCTCTGCTGAGAGCCCTCCATGTAGGGATAATACGCCCTTTTTCTATTTTTTAATAAGTTCTTTCCCTTGTTTCCTATGAGTTGCCCTGTGTAACCGTTGGTTGTCCTATGATATCTATTCTGCCTAGTAACAGAGCGAGAGAGAAACCGCACCCTTTTTGGTGCCACGTGCCACGCAGGAAGCGGGCTGTGTGCAGAAAGTCAGTTGGCTGTCAATGGACTGGCAGTTGGCTGACCGTTCGTTGCTCACGGCTCAGGGACAGCTTGGGCGGAGCAATCAAGGTGCTGCTGTCTATTCCACCACTTCAGAGACAGAGGAGGTCCTTGAATTGTCCCTACCCACGCACACTGCCCGTTATAGCGGCGCATACCGCACTCACGCTGCCCAGCGGGGGTAATTTGCTCGAACTCTTGAAGATGAGCGGAAGAGGAGGAGAGAGACGCACCTTGTGAAGTGATCTTACCTTTCCCCCCCACTCTTCTCTTTCTCTCCTCTTTTATTCCTGCCACTATCATTTGCTTGTTAGGGACTTGGCAACTGCCAAACTTATTATCTTTGTTATTAAGGTGTTAGGTAATAAATGTTATCTGGTTTGTGTTATTTACCTGTCAGTTTTGATTTTAAATACACCCGGTGACAGATACGGAGAGTTCGATCCTGTAAAAAGGGGTAGGATTTGAGGCCTAGGTTTCATTACTTCCCTGAATTTTATAGATTTTAAGAGACCTGTCTGTAAGACTGACAGCGCCCAATCTAGATCTGAATAGGAAGGGCACGTGCAAGGTGCATTTGCTGACTTTTTATTGGAGTCCTGGACCTTCTGATGCTGCTTCAAATGTTTCATTCTCTCTCAGCACTGAACAGCAGAATGCTCCGTGTCCAACTCTGCCAGCCGTTGGCTCTGCGACATACAGCTGTGTAGTGCTGCTGCTCTGAGAGAAACTGTGGTCACAGCTAGAATCCTGCCACCTACTGATGGCAATGTTGGTGTGTTCCTCCCGCCGACTAGCTGCTCACAGGGTGGTGAGCATTTTAAGCTACTGGGAGTTTGGAGGCTGCAGCATGTGACTTCTGGTGCACACAGGGAGAGTGGGAAGATAACAGACAGGTCAGGAAGATATGGGTACAGGGAACGGTGGGAATTGCAGTGGAGGACTATTCCGACTCGAAACCGGGAAACCACACCGTCACAACATTCACACTGCAAAGTGGGCAGATATGGGGGTGGGCCCACTGCAAAGATGTGGGTCTTTGCAGTCCAGCTGTCCTAGGCCCCAAAGAAAAAGTTTCACAGCCTGCTTTTTCAAGTGATGTGCTCTCTAAGATGAGAAAGCCACTCCTGTGCCAGGAGCCCCAGAACACGGATCAAAACCTAACGGCTCTCAGGAATGTTGAGGACTTGGAGCGGGGATTGAGGTCAGGTGTTTATTGTTTTGCAAAGATGTGTAACTCTTGTGCTGTCTAAGGCCTTGGCTACACTTGCGAGTTACAGCGCATTAAAGGAGTCCCGGGCGCACTAGCTCACTCCCCGTCCACACTGGCAAGGCACGTAGAGCCCTCTGACTCAGCACCAGTGTGGATGCCCTGATCCTATAGTGCGCTCTGATCGGCCTCCAGAAGTGTCCCACAATGCCTGTGCTAGCCACTCTGGTCATCACTTAGAACTCTACTGCCCTGCCCTCAGGTGACCAACCGTCAGACCCGCCATTTAAATTCTCTGGGAATTTTGAAAAATCCCTTCCCGTTTGCTCAGCTAGGCGTGGAGTGCTATCAGCAAATCCTTCCAGGTGATCATGCCTCCGTGCGCCAGGCAAGCCCCAGTATGGAGCAATGGCGAGTCACTGGACCTCATCAGTGTTTGGGAGGAGGCAGCTGTCCCGTCCCAGCTGCACTCCAGCTGTAGGAATTACGATACCTTCTGGCAGATGAAACCTTCAGATCTCAGCCATCCGTGTTATCACCGACCGAAAGACTCGAAAGAATCAGAAAGGCCATGTAGAAGCAAGGAAGACATGTTGCATGAAGTAATGCAGCATTCAAGTAATGAAAATCAAAAAGTGCAGGAGTGGCAGGAGAGTGAAAGGAGGGTCTGCCAGCAGAATGCGGATCACCGGCACCAAAGCCCGGACCGGCTGCTAAGCATCATGGAGCGCCAAGCGCACTTCAATACAGGTGCTCGTAGCAACGCAGCCGGAGCACTACCGCGCCCGCCCCCACCCCCACAGCCCTTGTCCCAAAACTCTTTCCCTTGTGCTCCCATGTCACCTCCAACCCACTTTCCCCAACATCCGCCACCAGCTGCCTCCAAAACCTGGAGCTTCACCACTCAGTCCTGAAAACTACGACCCTTACCCACTGCACTCAACCCCCATCACCATGCAGTATAGCCATCCTGAAGTGCAGCACTCATTGCACAGCACTCCAGACAGGACATGTGCAAATCTGTGATTGTACCGTTCCCCACCCCCTTGCCCTTTCTGTTTCCCAAGCAGTTGTGTCTCTTTTCACTAAATGGATTTTTTGGCTTTGAAAACATTCTTTATTATTGCATAAAGTAAAAGATACCTTAGCCCAGGAAAGCAACAGGCACTGCAAGTCAGCGTATCAAACACAGATTCCAACTAACATTGGAACCATTGCACTTCACTCCCATGCAGGGCACTAGACGTTACTGGTGGCTTTCAGCCTCAAATTGCCCTCTCAAGGCATCCCTAATCCTTGCAGCCCCGTGCTGGGCCCCTCTAATAGCCCTGCTCTCTGGCTGTTCAAATTCAGCTTCCAAGTGTTGAACCTCCGAGTTCCATGCCTGAGTGAATCTTTCATCCTTCCCTTCACAAATGTTAGGGAGGGTACAGCACGCAGATATAACTGCTGGGATGCTGTCATTGGCCAGGTCCAGCTTCCCATACAGAGAGCACCAGCGGACCTTTAAAGGGCCAAAAGCACACCCCACAGTCATTCTGCACCGGCTCAGCATGTTGTTGAACTGCTCCTTGCTGCTGTCAAGGCTCCTTGTGTAGGGTTTCATGAGCCATGGCATGAAAGGGTAAGCGGGGTCTCCAAGAATCACAATGGTCATTTCAACTTCCCCTGTGGTGATCTTCTGGTCTGGGAAAATAGTCCCAGCTTGCAGCTTCCTGAACAGGCCAGTGTTCCGAAAGATGCGTGCGTCAGGCACCTTTCCGGGCCAGTCTGCGTTAATGTCAATGAAATGCCCATGGTGATCCACAAGCTCCCAGAGAACCATTGAGAAATATCCCTTCCGATTAACATACTCGGAGACTACGTGGGCTGGTGCCAGAATTGGAATATGCATGCCATCTATCGCCTCTCCGCAGTTAGGGAAACCCATTTGTTCAAAGCCAGCCACAATGTCATGCACGTTACCCGGAGTCACGGTTCTTCTGAGCAGGATCCGATTTATGGCCCTGCAAACTTGCATCAACACAATTCCAACGGTCGACTTCCCCACTCCAAACTGGTTAGCGACTGATCAGTAGCCGTCTGGAGTTGCCAGCTTCCAGATTGCAAGAGCCAGCCGCTTCTCCACCGTCAGGGCAGCTCTCAATCTCACGTCCTTGCACCGCAGGGTGGGGGTGAGCTCCTCACAGAGTCCCATGGAAGTGGCTTTTCTCATCCAAAAGTTCTGCAGCCACTGCTCATCATCCCAGACTTGCATGACGATGTGATCCCACCACTCAGTGCTTGTTTCCCGAGCCCAAAAGCAGCGTTCCACGGTGGTGAGCATATCCATGAATGCCACAAGCAAACTCATGTCATATACATTCCTTGAGTCGATATCATCGTCGGAGCCCTCACTGTCACTTTGGATCATGAGGAATAACTGGACTGCCAAACATGATGTGCTGGCGAGACTCGTCAGCATACTCCTCAGCAGTTCGGGCTTGTCAAGTTTCCTTCCCCACTGTGAACTCTAGGGTACAGATGTGGGGACCTGCATGAAAACCCCCTATGCTTATTTTTACCAGCTTAGGTTAAAACTTCCCCAAGGTACAAACTATTTTACCTTTTGCCCTTGGACTTTATTGCTGCCACCACCAAGCATCTAACAAATACACAACAGGGAAAGAGCCCGCTTGGAAACGTCTTTCCGCCCCAGATCCTCCCCAAACCCTACACCCTCTTTCCTGGGGAAGGCTCAATAAAAATCCTCACCAATTTGCATCGGTGAACACAGACTCAAACCCTTGGCTCTTAAGAACAATGAAAAAGCAATCAGGTTCTTAAAAGAAGAATTTTAATTGAAGAAAAAATAAAAGAATCACCTCTGTAAAATCAGGATGGTAAATACCTTACAGGGTTATCAGATTCAAAACATAGAGAATCTCTCTAGGCAAAACCTTAAGTTATAAAAAGACACAAAACCAGGAATATACATTCCATTCAGCACAGCTTATTTTATCAGCCATTAAAACAAAACATAACGCATATCTAGCTGGATTACTTACTAAGTTCTAAGACTCCATTCCTTTTCTGTTCCTGGCAAAACAACACACAGACAGAGGGAACCTTTGTTTCTCCCCCCCTCCAGCTTTGAAAGTATCTTGTCTCCTCATTGGTCATTTTGGTCAGGTGCCAGCGAGGTTATTCTAGCTTCTTAACCCTTTACAGGTGAAAGGATTTTTCCTCTGTCCAGGAGGGATTTTAAAGATGTTTACCCTTCCCTTTATATTTATGGCAGGGCTCCATTCCCGCAGACCAAACGGGAAGACCGAGCGCATAGTACTAAAAACACTGAAAGATGGCGCCCAACGTGGACGGAAGCAAAGGGAATGCTAGGATGCAAACCGATGCATCATGAGGTGTTGGGACAGGACCCAGAATGCCCCACACTCCCCACCCCCTTCCCACAAGCCACAGCGCCAGAATGGGAAGAGGTGCTCTGCAGGATAGCTGCCTATAATGCACGATTCTCAATGCCTCTGCAAGTGCCGCAAATGTGGCCACGCCAGTGCGCTTGCAGCTATCAGTGTGGACGGACTGCAGCGCTTTCCCCACTGCGCTTTATGAAGGTGGGTTTAACTCACAGCGCTCTACATCTGCAAGTGTAGCCATGCCCTAAGAGTAAAGTGTGTATGTTTAAGAAGTTACTTTGCAAATCCTGTGGTTCCTCCCTTTAACTGCTCTGTGGTCCCTGAGGGGCTAAACTGAAAAGAGAAGTAAACAGAGATGAAGGGGGAATCTGGGAAAATGTGGAAAGTGCCTGGAGAGGCTTGGGATGCCTTTAGGTGCAGTCTCAAAGACAGACAGTCCCAGTTCTCCCCCTCCCATCTCCTCATCTGGTCTGTCTCTCTCCAGCATCCTGGCCTCCTGTACCAATCTAACTCCCCAGGCTCCTCACCCATTCGCAATCTCCAGCCCCAGCTCCTGCTTTCAATCTCTTTGCCCAGCCAGTCCCAGTTCTCCAGAATCCCAGCTCTTCATCAGATCCATGTGCCATTCCCCCTCACCTCCTTTCTGCTCATGGTATATGGAGGTACCAATGACATAGGGAAGGATAGGAGAGAGGTCTTGGAGGCCAAATTTAGGTTGCTGGGGAAGAGATTGAAGTCCAGGACCTCCATGGTAGCTTTCTCTGAAATGCTGTAAGTTCCACACGCAGGGCCAGCTAGACAGGCAGAACTGCAGGTTCTCAATGCATGGGTGAGACAATGATGTAGGGAGGAGAAGTTTAGATTTATTAGGAACTGAGGAATCTTCTGGGAAAGGTGGAGTCTAAACAGCCTATAGCGGTGGGGATATACTACAGATCACCTAACCGGGATGGTGATAGTGACCGTGAAATGCTCAGCGAGATTAGAAAGGCTACAAAAATAAAAAACTCAGTAATAATGGGGCATTTCAGCTATAGTGACGGGATACATGTCACCTCAGGACTGGATGCAGAGAGAGTTTCTTGACACCTTAAATGACTGCTTCTTGGAGCAGCTAGTCTTGGAACCCACAAAAAGAGAGGCAATTCTTGATTTAGTCCTAAGTGGAGCACAGGATCTGGTTCAAGAGGTGAATATAGCTGAACCGCTTGGTAATAGTGACCATAATATAATTAGAGTTAACATCCTCATTGCAGGGAAAACACCACAGCAGCCCAACAGAATAGCACTTAATTTTGAAAAGGGGAACTACACAAAAATGAGGAAGTTAGTTAAACAGAAATTAAAAGGTACAGTGCCAAAAGTGAAATCCCTGCAAGCTGCATGGAAACTTTTTAAAGAACCCATAATAGAGGCTCAACTTAAATGTATACCCCAAATTAAAAAACATTTAGGAACAAAGGAGCATAAACTTTGGCAAATTAAGTGTAAAACTATAATGAGGAAGGCCAAGAAAGAATTTGAAGAACAGCTAGCCAAAGACTCAAAAAGTAACAGCCATTTTTTTTAAAGTACATCACAAGCAGGAAGTCTGCTAAACCACTAATGGGGCCATGGACAATCGAGATGCAAAAGGAGCACTCAAGGACCATAAGGCCATTGCAGAGAAATGAAAATAATTCTTTGTATCGGTCTTCATGGCTAAGGATGTGCGGGAGATTCCCAAACCTGAGCCATTCTTTATGGTGACATATCTGCGGAACTCTCCCAGATTGAGATGTCATTAGAGGAGGTTTTGGAACAAATTGATAAATTATACTGTAATAAGTCACCAGGACCAGATGTTATTCACCTAAGAGTTCTGAAGGTACTCAAATGTGAAATTACAGAACTGCTAACTGTCGGAGATTAAATCAGCTGCTGTACCAGATGACTGGAGGATAGCTAATGTGATGCCAATTTTTAAAAAAGCTCCAGAGGTGATCCTGGCAATTACAGGTTGGGAAGCCAAACTTCAGTACCAGGCAAACTGGTTGAAACTATAGTAAAGAACAGAATTATCAGATATATAAATGAATATGATTTGTTGGGGAAGAGTCAACATGTTTTTTGTAAAGGGAAATCATGCCTCACCAATTTACTAGTATTCTCTGAGAGGGTCAACAAGCATGTGGACCATGATCCAGTGGATATAGCATACTTAGATTTTCAGAAAGTCTTGGACAAGGACCCTCACCAAAGGCTCTTAAGCAAAGTTAGCTGTTATGGGATAAGAGGGAAGGTCCTTTCATGGATCGGTAATTGGTAAAAAGATAGGAAACAAAGGATAGGAATAAATGGTCAGTTTTCAGAACGGAGAGAGGTAAATAGCGGTGTCCCCCAGGGGTCTGTTCTGGGACCAGTCCTATTCAACATATTCGTAAATGATCTGGAAAAAAAGGGTAAACAGTGAGGTGGCAAAATTCGCAGATAATACAAAACTACTCAAGAAAGTTAAGTCCAAAGCAGACTGTGAAGAGCAACAAAGCGATCTCACCAAACTGGGTGACTGGGCTACAAAAATGGCAGATGAAATTCAGTGTTGATAAATGCAAAGTAATGCACTTTAGAAAACATAATCCAAACTGTACATATAAAATAATGGGGTCTGAATTAGCTGTTACCACTCAAGAGAGAGATCTTGGAGTCATTGTGGATAGTTCTCTGAAAACATCCACTCAATGTTCAGCGGCAGTCAAAAAAGAGAACAGAATGTTGGGAACCATTAAGAAGTGGCTAGATAATAAGACAGAAAATAACATACTGCCTCTATATAAATCCATGTTACACTCACATCTTGAATACTGCGTGCAGATGTGGTTACCCCATCTCAAAAAATATATATTGGAATTGGAAAAGGCACAGAAAAGGGCAATAAAAATGATTAAGGGTATGCAAGAGCTCCCATATGAGGAGCAATTAATAAGACTGGGACTTTTCAGCTGTGAAAATAGACGACTAAGGGGGGCTATGATAGAGGTCTATAAAATCATGACTGGTGTGGAGCAAGTAAATAAGGAAGTGTAATTTACTCTTTCTCATAACACGAGAACTAGGGGTCACCGACTGAAATTAAAAGGCAGCAGGTTTAAAACAAACAAAAGGAAGTATTTCTTCACACCATGCAGTCAACCTGTGGAACTCTTTGACAGAGGATGTTATGAAGGTCAAGATTATAACAGGGTTCAAAAAAGGACTAGATAAATTCATGGAGGATAGGTCTACCAATGGCTATTAGCCAGGATTGGCAGGGATGGTGTCCCTAGTCTCTGTTTGCCAGAAGCTGGAAATGGGCAGCAGAGGATGGATCACTTGATGATTACCTGCTCTGTTCATTCCCTCTGAAGCACTTGGCACTGGCCATTGTCCAAAGATAGGCTACTGGGCTAGATCAACCTTTGGTCTGACCCACTATGGTCATTCTTATGTTCTTCCACCCATCCCACTGGTTCTCACTCCTTTCTGCTCTCTGGCTGCAAGTCCCCTTGCTCACTCAGGTCTACTCTCCGCCCTCTCCTTTACTCCAAATGCCAGTTTCTTTCACCCCCTGCCAGCTTCCAACATCCCTTAGGCTTTTTCTCCCAATCTACTCACCCCTGTCCCCTAGTCTCTGCATTTGAATCTAGTACTTCCTCGTCCGGGCCCAGTGGGATGGGGGAGGTGGTAATTGAGAGCACAGGAGAAACAGGCTCTCTGCTCTCAGTTCAGGTATCTGGACCCAGCACAGACCGCAGCAGCTGAGAGCTGCAATTGTAGGGAAAGTCCTGCTCAGCCCCAGGCTGGAGCATGCCAGTGCAGACACAATTGCCAGGGGGAATGGAGCTGCTAACCTCAAAGAAGTCTCTATTGGGGCTGTGTGAACTCTGACTTTTCAAAGACTTCTCATTTGGTCAATTTAGGTAGATTGTCGGAGACAGCAAAAGCCGCATCCCTGGCACAAAGGCCACCTCCTTGGGGAATTTCAGGTCCCTGCTCCAAAGCCTGGGGGCACTAGAGCTTTTCAAAGAAAATGTCATCAGAAGTGTTTAGCATTGGTAAGCACTGTCTACATAGACTAAGGCCAGAAGGGACCAGTGTGGTCATCTTGTCCCCGCCTATAACAGACCCATATCATCTGGCCTAGCCTCATTCTCACGAAAGCTTAATGACTTTGACTGAATGTTTCAGGAAATATTCAGCCTCAACGCAGACACCCAGCATGGGAAATTTCAGCCCAGCCAGTTACAGTTTGACAATATTATAAGCAACTGAAAACAAAGGCGTATCGTGGGAAGCACTGGGCAACCTTAATAACAGGCAGTGCTGGCAGCGCCCCCTATAATGTGAGGCACTCACAGCTGGGCTGGAGCGATGGGATGTCAATCAGGGCCAGCAAAGGTCAGGATGTCAGAAATCCTCCTGATTTGAATTCACACGCCAGAAATCTTCTTTGCAGCGCTCCACAGCTCCTCCCCAACTTCAAAAACAACTTTTGACACCTAGCTCCAGGGTCTGACCCCTCCAGGTGCTTGGCTCAAAGGGCTGAGCAAGCCAATCCCCATGGGGTGCAATGGAAGTCGGGGCGCTGAACACCTGCCATGACTCGGCCTTTGGTCTGTCATACAGCCAGTCGGTGGAAACCACACCACACTCTGCCAGTTCAGCCCGGCCACAAGCAGGGGGGACCCCTGTTACCTGCTAGTGGATTGGCCACTGCTTACACCTGGGTTGAAGTTGGTCTTTTATGTTAGCTCTGTTTTCTTTGTACCAGCTTGTGCCATCAGATTTTTTGCTGCCTGCCCAAGGTAAATAAGATGTGAGAGCAGAATCATGTCCAGAGTCCAAAAAACAGCAATTAATCCAGAAACAATAAATTAATTATAAAATGCTGTTAATACCTGGAGTGACCCCACCAGGAAGCCAAATACCCTGAAGACAAACCACGGAGCAGGTACTTTAGGAACGATTCTTTAGAGTTGGTATTCTAAAGGCTGGTGCCGGTGTCAGGAAGGGCAGGGCGAGTCACTTCTCTCCCCAACCTGCCTAAACACCCACTGTAACCCCTTTGGGGTTTAGAGAGCATGGCCCCTTTAAATCTTTTCCCGGGGGACAAGGAGTTGATTGTTCTATGAGGAGAAAGTCCTGTTGGGAGGGCAGGGGAGCGGGGAGGGGGGAAGAGCACGACAGGGTATTTAAGCCCTCCTGCTGGTGTCGCAACTTTTTGTTAAAAACGGGCAAATTGTCACATATTTTCTGTCTCCCCTCAGTCGGTACTGGTGGGTCCCGCTGCTGGCTGGATCCCTGCTTGCCAGCCGCCTGCCCACCAGCATTGAGTGGGGGGACCCAGTGGCTGACAATGGGGGTGGGTGTGCAAAGCTGGTGGCAGGGTGTTCCCCCTCTCGCTGTCCTCTCCCTGCTTTGCCCCTTCACCTTGACCCCAGCCCCGCTGCTCCTCCATATCTGCACCAGCGGGGAGTGTCCCGCTCCCAGCACTGTGCGGAGAACCAGCCCCTGGTCGGAGTGCTCAGCTCACCAACAGCCGGGCCAGCAGGCTACTTCTTTCCCCCACTGCCTCTGGCTGGGCTGGCCCCGCAGGAAAGCTCAAGACCCTCGGCTTGGGGTGTTGGCCAGGAGGAGCCAAGCCCTGCATGTGCCAAAGCCCCAGGCAGCGCTGGCACAGGGAGCCTTTCTGCCCCTCAGCTAAGCTCTGGAGCGGCGGCAGGGGGAGGGAAGCGATTTCCAGCCTGTTTGCATCCCGACCCTGCAGACTCCACAGCAGTCCCCCGGACAGAGGCCTAGCACCCTCTGCACCCACCCCCACCCCGGAGCGCAGGGTTTGGTCCGTCCCCTAGGCACCCTCCCCTGCTAAGCCACCTCACTGGCCAGGTTCACTTAAGCCCCTGAAGTCAGGTTCCCTGGGCACAATGCATCCGTAGGGCTTAACCCCTTCCTGCTTGCGCTGTAGCCAGGGGACAGGAGGCAGCTGGGTTATATCGGTGGCCAGCAGCAGCCTGGAGGTGTTAGCTGCCTTTCGACACCGTGTGGGCAGGAAGGAGCAAGGTGCTTCCAGCCACAGGCAGGGGGAGAGGGGGAAGAGATGAGCTCTGCAAAGACATGGGCCAGGTCATCCCTCCCCACCCCGCCACCCCCGCTGTGGCTGGAAGCAGCTTCCATCCTTTCCCCCCAGCACAGTGCGGAAAGGCTGTTGCTGGCCACATTCTGGTGTGAACCCTGGCAGAAATCTGGGCTGGGGGGCATGTGAACTTGTGTGCCACCCCGCACACACACACACAGGTTGCCTTTGGAAGATGTGGTACCAGGTACCAGGAGAGGCGGGTCCGGCCCAGGGGCCCAGCCAGACATGGAGAGTGGAGAGCACCAAGCAGGGAGGGTCAAGCCTCTCGGTCAACCTGTCACCCCGCTGTGTCAGAGAGATGAACGGGAGTGTGTGTGTGTCACCTCTCTCCATGTGAACCCTAAAGCCTAAAAGATAAGAAGGGAAATAAAAGGAATCCAACTACTCAGTGTTTCTTTTTAACAGGGGCTCAGTCAACTTGATGTTAATGTTAACATTTGTACTGCATCGTTCTGATTGATTGCAGCTGAACTCGCTTGAATACGAGTAATTTTACCAGGTGTCCCGTATTCAGCATAGGGAAATATGGTCACCCTAAATAAGAGGGAGGCTGTTAGCTTGTTACATGGGGAGGTTGTCACTCTGTGTGGCTTTGCAGAGAGTGACAGAAGAGGGCACCAGAGAGGTTCGTTGAGGAAACTTTACTGGCGCTGAACACAACCTGGAGCACCCAAGACTCACCACTGGACTGGAACTTTGCTCAAGACTCCTGAACTCTGTGTGAAGACACATTACTCGGTGTCAGCCCTTTCAGACTGTGCTACCACTGGGCCTGTGGGGCCTGGTGTTGAATGTTTTTGACCGTTCCCCCTAGCTTTCCCCCTGTTGTTTTTCTCCTTTCATCCCTCTCTAAATAAATATTTCCCTTTCCTGTATTCATTGTACTCTTCTGGTTCACACTGGGGACAGGTGTCTCTGGGGTGGAAGGGGCTTTCCCTGATGCATTCCTGCACGTGCCTTTTCTTGGCTACAGCTATCTGCAGAGCAGACTCTATGTTGGCCACTAGGGCGCTAAAGTTACACAACAACAAAAACAGGAGAGAAATTTCTCTCTAAAGATCAAAAAATAACAAAGAAGGAAGAACCCAGAACCACTGGAACTACAAGCAAAAGGCTAGAAATCCCCTTGAAAAGGAACTAACGATGAGTTTATAAAAAGCAGGAGGGGCAGGGTAGTTGGTGGTTGAAGGCAGGAGGGCACTGTCTGTCCCTTATTTCTCTGATGCTCCCACCTGGGAGCTGTTCTTAAACATTTACAAATATTCCTTTTCGCTCTCTTGGTGCTTCTGAGTGCACACCAGAAGCACTTCAACTCAGAAATGGGCATCTGGCTGAAACACCTTTTGGGTAGCGGCCATTAGATCAATAAATCAGCCATTGTTCTTCAATGGAGGGAAGGGATCTTCTTATTGAGCATGAGAGACTATTACTGGTATTGAAAAGGCTGCACATTTGCTTCATTTACTTCAAGGAGCAACATGCCCTCTATCTGGCCACTACCCGACATTTAGCTATATGCAGGACTGAGCTCTTATAATGACAAGCACGGTGTGACTGGCCCCTTTAAAAAGAAGCTGTGCACAGTGCCACTGTGACTGAACCTGCTGCCCAACTGGGCTTAAAGAAAGGCACCTGAGGAAGTGGTGGCAAAGAGTTAGAGGCTCCTACAGATGAGTTTGATACACCAGGGGAACACAACTTCAGTCAGGTAGGGCTGGAAATGGCCTCCTAAAAAGAACAAGGGGCCAGGAAGAAGAGAAACTTTGGCTTTCTTTCTTGATGGCCGCTAGGCTTTGTAGGTTTTAATACCATGCTAATCACCACAGTGTCTGAGCACCTTCCAGTAGTGCATTAAGGACTGTAACCACACGTGTGTCGAGTTGGGGTAGTGCCTTGTTTAAAAATAGAAAATACTTGTAGCTATCCATTTATATGAGAAAAGGTTGCTTTCTTCAGTGTTGATTGGACGATTGCGGGTTTGAAGGTCAGACTCGGCTCTCAGACCCAGCAGGGTTGAACACTCAGCATATAGGGACAGTTGATATAAGCAGTGCTTGTAGCACAGCCAACAATCCAGAATCTTGCTAAAGTTCTAAGTTCTGCATATTGATCACCCACACAGAGAGAAGCAACACGAAAATCATTCCGGTTGCAAAGTCAAGCACTCAAAAGTTGGGAAATGCCAGACACAAGTCGGCCACTGCAGCAGGTGACTTTAACAGTCCAGTCACGCAAATCATCCCGCCAGGTTTCAATAATACCAATTCTATCAAATGTAGTTATCAATGAGAACGTTTAGTTCCTCCTGCTTCTTACCCAGTCTCCTAGCAATGGTGCATAAACAAATCAGTTTCTTCTCTTCACATTTCTTTACCACCTCTAGTCAATATCTTCTCAATACCCTGAGTTAGAACCGCATTTGACAGCTTAGTACCCTCCCTTTTTACTGTTAGAGGAATGTCCTCCTAGCTGCATCACTAGTCTCCAAACCGTGAGATTATCCCCCACTTCTGAGATGCAGCCTGCCCCACTGGTACAGCCCCTCTCTCACTGGAACATGTCACTATAACCCTGAGGCTGCAGTGCAACCCTGGAGCAGCTTAGCTCCACTCCCCGGCTTGTGGTGGAGGAACCCATTCCCTGAGAGTTTCTGTGAGCCAAGCCCTGCGGGGATGGGGGAGGGGAGGTTGGCTCATCACAGGCTCAATACACTCTGAAAGGGGCGTAAGAAAGTAATGCTCATCCATGATATTTGGCCATCACCCCACAACAGTGCTAACAGCATTCTGAGGTTGAGTGACATCCATGCTGTGTACAGTACACCATAGCATTTCACTGAGAGCAAGGATGGGTTATCTATAGCCAGGGAGAAATTCACAGGGTCAGACGCTTCCCTCCATTGGCAGTGTAGGGGGAGAAAGACAACGACTCTGCATCTGCAGTGGCATGGGATTGCTGGCATTGCAGCATGCTCTGTAACGGGACTCTCCACTCACCGCTAGTCAGGCACCTCGCCCTGGCCGTTCTGGTGAATCATGTTCTGGTGAATTTACTTCCCACCTGCCAGCCATCCAAACTGCAGCTGCTGAGATGATCTTCCTCTCCTGGTGCTGTCTTCCCCACTTTCCCAAGTCTGGCTCTGGCTGCCCTTTTTCCATGTCCAGTTTGGACTTCTCCTTCTTACCTCCAAAGCTCCCTATGCAAACATCTCCCTGTGTAAAAATATCGCCACCTCAGTCATCTACTCCTCCCTTCCCACTCCCACCTTACAGACCCTTCTTCCTGCAGCATCCTGCTGCTACTGGGAAGGACCCAGCAACCTCCGCTCAGGCTCCCCTTCCTATTCATTCCATCAGACTCACCCCGTACCTCTCCTACACTCCTAGAGTGACCCCTTTAGCTTGAGTGAGAAGGGCTTGTGCTGATGGACCCTGGTTCAATCCACACCAATGCCTGTGGTGTCTGTATGTGGCCAGGGTTTTACTTACCTATCATTGTAGGTTGTTCAGCCCATTCCCAGCCATCTGTGGTACATCTTTTGCTTCTTCTCATCTCTGTGATGTCGGTCCTTCATCTGTACAAGGACACGGCATATCAAGGCCAATCCAGCAGCTCCCATCCGGTCTTCACCTCCATGATAGACAGCGCATCCCAGCCTGACCACAGAAAGACAGGGTGGTGTTCTTCAGGGGAACCTGCTGGAGCTCCAGTCTCCCCTGATCCACCTCACCTCCACACACTAAGGGCTTTCAGAAGATACTGCTAATCTCAGCTAAACAAAGCAGCTAAAATGAGGTCAGTGTGAGTGGACTCACTGAATAGACTGCTTCTAAGGGAAGAGGAGATTCCTTCTCTGCTCTCATGAGATTCCCATAGGAAAAGTATCTGATGACAGGGTGGGGACAATACAAGCCCTCAGCCCCTGGAAAGGCAGGAAATCAGGACTCTGGGAGTTAAGGCTTGTCTCTGTCCTGCTGGAGGGAGCAGAGCTGGAGACCAGAAAGGGCACTGGTGTAATTGTATGAAAGACAGTGACCTCTACCTGTGAAGGTGGCTGAAGCTTCTTGCAAGCAATAGAGTCCAGGATCCTTACGCCTCCTTTGGCAATGCTTTTCCTAGGAATAAAATCAACACAGTACAATGAGAACAACGTCTGAGTCCCAGGGCTGGGATCCAGGGATAAGGGCTGCTCTCAGCCAGGCTGCGTACCAGGAACTGGATCTTTGTCCCAAGAGCTGCAATCACCCAGATGAGTGAGTAGTTCCTACCTCTGTGAGTGGGGTGTGGTTTTCCGGCTAAGCATCACTGAGAGCCAACTCTTCTCAGTTTGACAGGATGAGGTCATTCCTCCTCAAGCTGGACCAGCTGCAGGCTGCATTGATGTAGGAGGCATGGACAGATCCCAAAGCCTGGAAGACAGAGAAGGGAGGAAGTCCCTGCTCATTTACCTGGGTATCGAGGCCCCTTTAGCTACTCACACCAATCTTCAAATAAGGATTTAATCAGAACCTACTAATTATCAAGGGACTCCTATAGTTTTTGTCTGTGGGGTGACCCTCCAGGAGCGGTATGCACAGAGGTGCAGCAGGTGCTGGGAGCCATGCCCCAGAGAGCATGGCCCCAATTGATATATTAGATGTGTCAACTTCTATGATGAATGCTCCAGTTGGATTGGGGTGCGCCAGAACAGGTGCAGCGGTGAAGTCAATTTTGAGCTGTTTGAGGGCTTGTTGGGCCTTGGGTGACCAAACAAATGGGACAGTCTTGTGGAGGAGAGCTATCATGGGGGTTATTTCTCCTGAGAACCCTGGGCCGAAGCAGCAGTAAAATTGGTGAAGCCTAGGAAGCACTGCTCTTTTTGAGTACTTCAAGCTTCCTCCCAGTTGTGGATGGCTTTCACCTTATTTGCATCAATCTTAATGCCTTCTGGGAAGAGGATGTACCCCAAAAACTCCATGGAGAGTTGGCTAGAGGTACGCTTTTCCAATTTTGTATAGAGACAATGCTGCCACAACCTCTCTGGGGTCTGTTGTGGGACACATGCTGCTCTGGGTTCTCCAAAAAGAGAAGTATGTCATCTAAATAGATGACAATGTATTGATCCAGAATGCCCCCAAATACATCACTGATGAAGTGTTGCAAGGTCAATCCAAATGGCATTACCAGACAATTAAAGTGTCTATAAAATGTATTGAAATCTCTCTTCCATTTGTCCACCGCCCAAATGAGTGTTAGATTGTAAGTCCTTGGAAGTCTAGTCTGATGAATGCCCATACAGGTTTCATGTGATCCAAGAATTCTGGGTTTAAGGATAGGGGATACTTTCACTTTGTTCAGGGGCAGGTATTCTACAGAGAGGCATAGAGTCCCTCCTTTCTTCTTTCCAAAGAGGGCCAGGGCCTCTGTGGGAAATGCTTAATAGTAAATGAACCCTTTCGATCCGTTTTCATGATTTTACGCAGGGAGAGCCACTAGTTCTGGTTCGGACATTGCATAAATACAGCCAAAGGCAACTTTTGGGCAAGGTTTAGGTCAATAGGGCAGTCATAGTCTTGGTGCAGAGGTAATGTCTCCTCCTTTCTTTCAAAGATGTCCACATAATCCTGGTATTTATCAGGAATGTCGGGTGTCAGAGTCAAGAATGGTGGAGTAGGTCCAGGGGCAGAGGCTGGTTAAGGAAACCCCTCGATTTTCAGTCACCTCCATTGAGCCATTTTGGCAGGGGCAGCACAGGGCCAGGCTCAGGTAGCAAGGCCTTGAGTCACACCTGGTATCCCCACTTACGTACAGGCCACTTCTGGAAAGTCTGCTTTTCTGCAAACAGTCGCACCACCTGATGTCACATGTTGCATCTGATAATTAGGTCTAGTGGTTGGAGCTGAGATCACAGCTAGACATAGGATTGCACCTAGGCTAAGAGTGGTGCTAGAATCAAGATCCAGGAAGACGCCGGAGATAATGATGTGATCAGAGTCTGTAGACAAACCAGAATCAGAACTGGAGCCAGAGTCCAAGTGCAGGCCAAGGGTCGAAGCTGGCTGATCAGAGTCCAAAGTTAAGCCAAGTCGATATCAAGCCAGTGTCCAGATTCAGGCGGAAGGTTGAAGCCGGGTAGTCAGAGTCCGAGGGCTTGGGGAGGATCAAGAGGAGGAGGCAAGGCTGGAGCGGGTCAGTTGTGGGGCTGGAGCAAGGCTAGCATACAACAAGGATAATGCTGAGCCAGAGTTGGTAGCCAACGTCGAGAGCCAAGGGTCACGCCGAAGTCAGCAGTAAGAGACCGGAGCTGAGGGTCAAGACAGTCAATAGCCGGGAACTGGAGGGTAGGGCAGGGCGGTGCATGCAGGCAGAAACCAGGAATAACATGGGGACTGTCTCAGCAGCAGGGCAAGCTCTGCCTTGTTGTCCAGATGACTTGAGGGTACTCCCAGGCACTGCCCACCCAGGGCCCTAGACACCTGGGTTCAAGTCCCACGCATCCTCATCTGGGGACTCTCTTCCGAGGAATAAAAGAAGGACAGCAGGATGACAAAGATGTCTCTGTCCTTGGGCTGGGATCAAGGCCAAGGGGAGCTCCCACCAAGGCTAGGTGTCACAGCCTCCTCACCATCCCTTGCTCCTGTTCATTTCACACTCAGAGACGCCCTAGCAGGAGGGAAGAATAAAGGGCAGAAAGTGAAGCTGCCCCTGGGGGGAAGGCACTAGCCTGGGACCCAGTCCAGTTCCCAGAGCTACACCCAGGATTGTGAGACCAGGCACCACAGCCCTTCCTCTGTGTCTTTGTCCCCACCTGTCAGATGGTAAGGATCCTTCACTTCCCAGGTTGCTTGGGGGGAGTTTCATTCCTGGCTGGGAAGAGTTCAGATACAATGTGGGTGGATTGGGCCCCCGGTGCAGGATGGATCGGACATTCACTAGCTCAAAGGTGACAGGGGCCAGGGGAACCTCTGAGCAGTCAGCACAGGGGAGGGGTTCCACATCAGGCCACCACTCCCAGACTGCAGTGGTTATTGATGATAAACCATGGTTCTACCGATGTTCTCATTTGTAGTTGTCCTGGGCTGGGTCAGCCCCATGGTGCTGAAAGCCTGATGCTTCATAAAGGCCTCTGGGCATGGGGCAGGAGGGTCGGGGAGAGCGTGTGGTGAGAGGAAGGTGGCGTTCTAGGTTTGGCTCCCTGAGGGCAGATTCCTCCTGTGGCCCCTTGGCATGGAGGAGGGAGTGAGGGGCCCCGCCACAGCAGCCCCGGGTCAGGAATTGTTTCAGATGTGACACTAGGCCATTCCCCGTGCTCTAATGCAGAGCTTTCAGAGCTCCACTGGTGGACATGGGCCGAACATGCAGGCCCTTCTGCATCAGGCTGGGCAGGGAGAAGGGGCGATGGCAGAGAGGCCAAGGCCAAGAAAAAGAGGGTGGGGAGAACCTCATGCCCCAGACAAAGGGGATTTGGCAGCAGAGGGAAGGTCCCCCACCCCCCACCCAGAAGGCAGAGGGTTTCACTCAGTGCTGTCACCTCTATCTCCACTCCCACTAGCCCCTCTTCCCCATGTATAGTGAGACAGAGCAGTACCTGCAGCAGGGAGTGTGAGCTGCTGGGCATGAGAGCTGGGGGCCCTTCAAGGGTGTCCCATGGGGCAAAGCGCTTGCAGTGCCTTGGGCACCTGGCACAAACACAGGATGTAAAATAGGTGGGCCATCACTTTGTCTGTAATATCCTCCTCCTGCAAGGGAAAAAGGATTAGTCAGAGTATCAGACACTCCTGGCAACAAAGGGTAATAACGGCACCTGGAGCCAGCTAAATTTCCACCCAGCTCCTCGCCACATCTGAGGGATGGATTCTCCCACCCAGCCCCCAAGATGAAGTCTTGTCTCCTCTCTAGTGACCTCCAATCCCACTCCCGCAATTGCAGAATGAACTCCTTCCCCATTCCTCTCAGTCCCCGCATTAGAGCTGTTCTACCTCCAAACCCATCTGGGGAACGAGCTCAGCTCCCCAGCATCCTCTCAACCAGCCCCTACCCCTCCAGCTATGGGTTTGGAAGGCTTCTGGCAGCAGGGAAGTTGGGTGAGAGGAAGTTGACATCTTTCCCCAAGTGACCCCTGGTCCTTACGGTGAAGCCGTGGACGGTAGCTCTGGTGAATGGGCCACATGGGTGGCTTCTGATGACTGAATTCTCCAGTTCTCCCAGAGGAGGTCCAGCCTGGCCAGCAGCAGGGCAAACTTTCCCCGGCCCATGTGCCCCAGCCCAGCCTGGTTAGTCTTCATGGCACTTTCAATCCCTGGGCTCCAAGGCTGCCAGTGATGGGGCAGCTCTGGATGGTGGTTCAGATGACGAAGACACTAGACCACTAGGAACTGGCCTGAGACCCTGAGGGGAAGAAAGGCTCATAGAGGTCATAAGGGGCACTAGCATGAGCAATGGCAGCTTGTCCTGTTGATGTGATGCCTGTTATGAAATAGCCTTGCTGGAGAGCTGGGTCTGAACTGCTTTGATCTGCTCAGGGGACAAGCTGGTGCCTAACAAAGGCACCTGCCGTGACTCATTCGTCTTCTTGCTCCCAGGTCAGCAAATGGGGATGGGATGGCAGTGACCTTCTGTGGACTGGAGGTGAAAGGCCCTGGGTCCCTCCCAAAAGCTAGATTAATCCTCCTCTGGTTACCTCGTCCCCTATCAGCTGGCCGCCTTCCCCCATGATGGAGAAAGCTAGGACCAGCCCAGCCTGGCTGACATGTAGTCGGAGGTTGTGGATGGCCAGCAGAGCCATCTGCAGGAAGGATCTTCTCTGCCCTTCTGAGAAGATCCGTCCGAAGACCTAAAACCAACAGCACGAGCGCCACTGGCAATTGCCCACAACCAGGCTCCAAATCCATCTAGTGGCTCATGTGGAGAGTCGGAGTCCTGCTGCAGCCAAGCCAGCTAATTCCCCACAAGGACCTTTGGGGTCCCATGGCCCAGGGAACCCCCTTCAGTAAGAGGTTGCAGGCACTGAGGCCTCTCTTAGCTCTTTCTGGAGCAGGATTCAATGCAGGTGCCATGACATGCTGGGAATGCGCCCATGTGCATGAGCCTGGCACGCTCTGGAACGTAGCTCACAAAGACCACACAGGACCCTCTACTGCGTCCAGCAGCGATATCTCCTGGAGCTCACATGCTAGAGGTATGGGCCTTTCAGAACTGCCTCCGTTCCCCACTCCCCACCCCACTGACATTTCCATGAGCCTTACGTATGGTGAAGTAATTCAGCCCAGGGTAGGAGCTCAGTGTCTCTGACCCAAGCCCCAGGGCAGGCGCAGATACTGCTTCCTGACTCATGATGGTGCTAAGCAAACTCCACACCTTTCTTGTTCTTCCACACGGTGCAGGAATCCAACAAGCTTCTGGTCACGCAATAGCTGGGTGTATCCTTCCCAACTCACTGACCCAGTGGCTCCCATCTTGGATACTCAGGTGTCAGCCAGGGAGTCACTGAGCGAAGCCGGATCCCTCGAGATACAATCCGCCATCAACTCAAGGTCCTAGAGGTTTCCTGTTATGCCACTTATCAATGGATCCATGTAGCACACACAAACCATGGCCGTTAGCAAAGCTCCAACCCAGGATCCTCAGCCCCTTGCAGCTGAACACTGTCAGCTGGAAATAAGGAGTAGGCTCTGGCCCTGTATCCAGGACACAGCCACTGCAGGGAGACACAGCTCCGCATTTGAGCTGCTGCAATGCACCAGCTGAGAGTCCTTACCTCCCCCACTTTGGCCATATTCCTGTAACCAAGGCGCTTGGTGTTCTCGAGCCCCTCCCGGCACCACAGCTCCTTGGCAACTCTGACGTTCAGCCCTTGGAGAGAAAGACACGCAGGTTTGTGAGGTTTGCCATTCTGGTTTCAGTGCCTGTCTCCTTCCGTTCCCATTGCTGGGTGCACACTGGCTGGGGCTTCGCAGCATCCATGCCCCCATGAAATCGCAGGGTCACCACCAGGTGGTTTAGTACCTGGAGGGGGATTTGTCCCATTCATCACAGAAATCAGGTGACCCTTACGGTCATTGTGTTCTGGGAGTGGGTGCCTGAAAATGACGGCATCTAATGCTGAAAACCTCCCACTCCCACTGTAGTCAAGATCTGGCCCTAGGTAACCAACTGGTGACATCCTACAAGTTTTGTGTGCGTCCCCTGTAGTCCCTGCTCTTGCCCCTGACTTCCCTATGGGCTCTTTCCCTCCATGTGTTTCAATAGCTCCATTCCTGTCCCCTCACCAGCTGGCAGCCCCATGGATGGACTGATTTTCCTGGGGTGGGGGACAGAGCTGGGCTCTGAGATAAAACAGCCAATTTCCCTGGCACTTTCACACTCATCTCCCTGATTCAGGGAGCAGGGAAGAGAAATAATCAGCATCTACGCTGGGGTCCATCTCAGAGGGGGGGGCTTCTTTCTATAGGCTCCCATTGCCCAGAAAATGAGTCCCAAATGAGGCACCTTCTTTCTATTGGGCTCCCTCTGCCCAGTTCCGGTTGGTCTAAAAGGAAAGACCTTAGTTCCATAGGATTCCCAATGTCCATCTGCAGGTAGTCTCTGAAGATTCATTTCTATAAGGTGCCATTGCCCACTTGGGTTTCTTACCCCTCTTCTGCAGCAGTAGCTGGTAGAGCTAGGAAATCCCACCCTTGGTTTGCCGGCTGATGTCATCTGCTGGGTCAGTGATATACAGACCCAGCTGTGCCACAAGGTAGCCCACCTTAGGGAAGTCAGATGAGCTCTGATGGAAGGAGGAGGAGAGGGGAATCCATCAACATTCTACCTTCAGCTCTCCATCTGCCCTGGGCCAGGAGTCTCTCTCCTCCCACTCCATCTGTAGGAGGGGCTGGGGGAGAGGAGCTACAGCTAGAGATCTCATTCTCTCTGCCCCCAGGGGAGCTTGGAATAAAGGGACCAGGGAAAGGGCCCTCTATGAGGATTCGCTCCTCAGCTGCTCCAGAATGACAAGGGCCCTGAGGCCAAGCATGAATCTGCCAGCCAGTGGGCTCTGGAGCACAGTCCCTTACAGACCCAGGGGGAAAAACTTAGCCAGGAGATGAGGGACGTGACTCAAGCATGGTTGAATCTCAGTTCTGACTCTGGCTCCACACAGGAGCCATCAAAATCTCGAACCCCTGCAGCTGCAAATCCCACAGCCTGTCAGAGCCAGCCCTGCCTCTGCAGGATGCCGGGGTCAAAGGTCACCTACATCAACTCCAGGGAGGCAAGGAGTGAATTGCAGCAGGGCAGTGCTACTCCGTATGGCCCTGGCTCTCTCTTGCTTCTCTCTGGAGTGCATCCAGAAATTGACATGCTGTGGGAGAAGGAGGCAGGTGAGGGTCAGGAGGCAGGTGCACGTGCTCTACAAACGAGTCTCTTCCCCTCCCCATGGGGCTGAGACATTGTGCTCAGGGTGAAAGAGTTGACTGGCTGATCGCAGAACTTTAAAAGGGGCTTCTTGCAACCAGGATGCTGCCCAGTTCCTGCTGGGCACAGGCTGTCATTGTCTCTCTAGCTGGGGAAAATGTTAGGCCTGGGGCTGGTCCATCCTCTCTGTACCTGATCCATGAACAGCACATCAGGATCAAGGCACATGCCCTGGCCCCTCCCCAGATGCAAAGGCCTTGGTGGGATGGAGGGAGTGGCCGTGAGGACAATCCCTTTGGGAACTGCAGTGTCCATATCAGAAGAGCTGATTCCCTGAGGATCCTCCTCTACTCAGGGTCTTCCTAGAAAGGAGCCAGTGACTTTTCTTAGAGGCCCATGTCCTCGATCTCACAGGACTTTCAGTCTCTCAGTCCCCAGCCAGGTCTGGTGCCCACTGTTAGTGCTTAACAGAACTATGCAGAGCTCTGGCTTACAGTCCCAGATCTTTCCCTTTATCCCCCGAAAGGCAGAAGAGTCCCAACATTGCACTGCACAGGCAGCTCTGGCAAAGTCTGGCCTGCTGGGTCCCAGCTGGCAGGACACAATGGAAACGTGGCTCTTCCAGTCTCTCCTTTGCAGCCCTCCCACGGGGTTAAGGGGAAATTCCCCCCAGACCCTGCCATTGTGCTCACCTCCAAGAGGTGCTCCAGCTTGTCCATGGTGGGGGTTTCTGTCAGCAGGCTCCTCAGCATGACATCCATGCTGTCTGTACAGGCCTTGGGCAGAGCCTGCAAGAGGAGGGAGCACCCGTCCGTTATGGGATCTGGGGCTACGCTGGTCAGGGGATGATTAGAAGGGTTCTCTGGGGAGCCCTGGCAAGACCCCAAAGACACATCCTGGCCTCTCCCATTCAGATCACCCCAGGGACACTTAGCAAGAGTTCATGGCCGGATGCCAGCTGGCTCTTCAATCCTTGCCCTTAGCAGTTCTCTGCAGAGGGCCAGGGACCTAGCAGGGTATGGAACAGCCAAACTGCAATGGATGGGAGCGAGGCGCCCGGACAGAGTCCAGGCAGCAAAGCACAGAATGAGGAAGGAAGGAGAGGATCTGCCAAGGGCGGGTAACACTATCCCCTCTGGAGGGAAGGGGCGCTCTCTGCCATTTTGTTAACCCCCGGGCCTGTTCCCAGCTCTGCTCACCCCTCCCCTATTTTCAGCAGCTCCACCAAACTAAGGGAGTAGGGACCACAGGACCGCTCCTACAACAGAGAAGTAGGATGGTGACCTACCCGGAAGTGAGCGGTGTCCTTCCCTGTGCGCATGGTAAAAAACACTGCACAGGACAGCTCGCAGGAGGCCTGATTCCAGCTCCAGGTCCAGTTTGCTGGCAGGAAAGAGGAGCCTCGATTCGACTTTGCAGCACCAGAGTGGTGCTGGCACCACCATGGACATGAAACATTAGGGAAATTGGCACCGGCTAGCAAAAACGGAAATGGAGGTGCCAACGAGACTAGTGACCAGGCTGAAGTCACAGAGCCAGACACTGGCAGGGCTGAAACAAGGCCCGTTCCCCTGATCTCACCCTGGACCCTGCTGCCCCTATTATATGTCCCCCGCCCCGATGATCTTCTCCCTAAGGCCACTGTAACGTTACTGGAGTGAAATGAACCACCAAGCCTGGAAAGAGTGAACGTTCCCGCCTCCTTGGCCGGAGGATGTGAACAGCCACAACTGGAGGGGGAGTGGGAGGATCTGTGACTCTTGGGTTAGGGCAGCTGGACAGGAGGGTCCTGGTACCTGAGGTGGCAAACTGCAGCCATAGAGCTCAAGAGGATAGAGCTTAGCTCAGACTGCAGGGGAACGTCTTCAATCAGCTCTTGGGAGACCCAAAGAAGACAAAAGCAGAGGATGAGATCCTGGCCCCGCTGACCCACAGGCACTTCCCAGAGAGGAGGCTGCCAGCATAACCCTGCCCCCCGCCCAGCCAATCCAGCTGGGCCCCCACATTCCTTCCACCTTTCAAACTTACTCCCTACCTCTCCAGCTGGGACCACCCAATTCTTTCCTCCCCTCAGCTGCCCCTCCGGCCCTACAGTTCCCCACTGCCAGCTCTGTGTCTGTGACAGAATTTCCCCTTCCCCTTCCCCTGCTCCCCAATCCTCAGCCCCAAGAATCCCTGTCCTCTGCTGCCCCCTCCAGCCCCACCATCTCCCAGAACTGGCCTAGGGGAGGCCTCTCTTAGTCCCATGTCTAGCTCCATCCCCCTGGGGTCTCACTCACCGCAATACTCTCCACAAGGGACGCTTTGGAGCAGTGCGGCTGCAGGGTGTCCTGCCCCTGCTTTTATGCAGGGAAGCACAGAGTGGGGATAGCGTGCAGGAAGCAGAGCTGCTTGGCCCTGTCCTGCACAGATGAGGAATGGCATTGGGGGAGAGAGAGAGCCTGTTATGTAGGGACCTCCCCACTCCACCCAAACCGGCTCCAGGGCCCAGGGCCTCCTTTGGGTTGGACAGGAAAAGCCCAGAATCACAGTGTCCTCCTGCAAGGCAGGGCTTCTAACTGGGACAATGGCTGTGGGGAGAGGAGACCCTGGCCTGCGTGGGACAAACACCCTCTCTTTGGGGTCACAGATAACGGGGGTTATGGATAGACTCGATTGTACCTCATCTCTGCCCTGGGGATGCTGCTGGATGACCCTGATGGCAGCTTCCTCTGGGGACACGTCTTCCTCTTCCTCCTCAACCTCCAGCCAGACACTGGGGCTCCCTGCACCAGGCAGAGGAGGACAGAGGGTGACTCCCGCTGCTGCCGAGGGGAAGGACGGGGTGCAGTGGAGAGAGAAGGCTTAATGTGCCCCCCTCCTCTGTAAGGAACCCCAGGGCAGAAAGGGCCTCACCCTGCCCCTCCCAGAGATGCCCTCAGCCCCATCAGCTTCAGGGCCCCATGGCAGTCAGGCCACCCCCGCAACATCATCAGGGGTCCAGGAGGCTGGAGTGCCCCCGACTCCACCAAGAATGCGCTGCACCGGCCATGGCTGTGTCACTCCCACTAGTGTCAGCAGGGCTCACGTGGCTGAGACCTGACACCTTTCTGAACCAATGGGCACACGGTGTTACTAGCCCCCCAACCCCAGTCATTCTCCCTTTCCCTTGGGTCTCCCCTCACCAGTACTGTGGGAGCCTCCAGCCTCAAGGCTCTCACACTCCTCGGAGGTGCTGCTGGCCCCTGGGGAGTAGGTGGAGCTGCTGGTGCTAGAGCAGGGGTTGCCCCATCTCCTGTCCTAGGCAGGGTGGGGACTCTTTCGTGGCCAGGCAGGGGCATGGCTCCTGCTAGGCCCTGGCGCTGGGCTCCTGGCTCCTCTGCTTCCTGGAGAGGAAGCTCCAGAGCTGCCTTGCCTGGCTTCCACCCTGTCCTGGCTCCCTCCTGCAGAGCTGCACCATGGACCACCTCCATTTTGGCCCCAAAGGTGCCTCAGGGCCTGCTCTGGGAGCTGGTATCTTCCTCCTCCAGAACGTCAGGCACGTCCACCACTTGGCCTGGCCACAAGCTGCTTCCCCGCCAGCGGGGACAGAGGGGCCGCTCTCCTCTTGGGGAAGCCGGTAGCTGCTTCCCACTGGCTCTGGACCCTTCTTCCCAGCATCTGCTTCAGCCTCTTCATCCTGGAACCGAATGGGGAGCAGCCGTGAGTCTGGGGTCAAGACAGCCTCTCACTAATGGGCCTGTCTGCTCCGCCCCCACCTCTCCTCCCCCTCACTGCACGCCCCACCACGGGGCACAGGGACTGCAATCTACACACACTGGCAGCAGTTCACAGCAGAGGCTGCTCCCAAAGCTCCCCCTCCCCACTGAGGCACTGTGACACAGGGGGAGTCTCATCCTTTCAGAGCAGTGCGGTTTTCAGTCTGTTTGGACAAGCAGCTCCCTCCTCCTGCCCAGGCCACACGCCCTCCCTGGCTAGAGAAAGACCAGAACCCGGGAAGGAGTCTGAGTTTGCCCTGGGAACTCGTCCCCAGCTAAACTTCACAAAGTTCCAATCATATGAGGCATGAGTCCCCCTCAATTTCCACTGAGTTCAGTGGGAAAGTGAATGTTCAGCAGCTGGCAGGGTCTGACCCTCCAGAGACTCCTACAAGGGAAGGCCTGGGAGCCCTATTGCTGGGCTATTTCCACCATGCTGGAGATGGCTCTGGAGAACACCTGCAAGAAACACGCTGCCCAGGCCCAGAGCGAAGGGCTGCAGGGGGCTGTGTTAGCAAATCTAGTCTCACTAGGAGGAGATCCCCCCTCCTCCTCCCACCATTTCTGCCTCTCCCCAAGCAGAACAGAGAAGCTTCTGAGGAAATGCTACCTGCCACTCACTACGTCTAGATGGCGCAGTCCTGGGTGGCAGATGCTCAGAGTTGGTCTGTTCCTGGACCTCTTCCTCGCTCTCCCGCACCAAGGTGGGCTGAAAAGGGAGCTGCACAATGCCCTGCCAGCAGGGAGACCAACAGTGGCTGTGAAAACAAAATCATGTTTTATTGCCAAACGATGGATAAACTCAGGCTAGCAGCCGGGGTCCAGAACTCTGACATACTGCAGGCAGGACGCCTCCCATCTCAAGGTCTCCTAACACCTCACACATATTCCTGAAGCCTGACAAGCCAAGGGCTGTAGGGGAGGGACTCCAACCGCACTGATAGAAAACTGTGGCCTGGGCAGGGGAAGCCACTGCCTCAGGGTCACACTGGGAGTCAGTGACAGAGCCAGGGATGGAGCCCAGGAGCCCTGTGTCAGGCCCCTACACTAACCGCTAGAGGAACGTTCTTTTCCAGAGCTGGCAGTTGCAAGCAGGACCCTGTTCCCAGTCTCCCTGGCTCTGAGAGGGAGTGTGACCGGCTGGAGAGACTGAGGCAGGGGATTGAGGGTCAGGACTCCTGGCTTTCATTGGCCATTTTCCTATTGACTTATTGGACCTCGGGCAAGCCATTCCCCCTCTCTGTGTTTCAGTCCCCAGCAGTAAAATGAGGATCTAATACTTACTCACTATTGTAAAGTGCTGAGATTTACCCACGAAAAGTCGTTCTGTAAGTACTATGCAGCACTGGACCCTCATCGGTCAGATCCAAATTCCTAGAGTTTAGATCTGGGCTTTCAGTTCAATCCTATACAGAGTGAGGAGCCCAGCCCTAGACCTTGGATTGAGGATCAGCCCTTCTTGGGGTGGGAATTGAGCTAGGAGGCTTTTCCGTCCCTCGCCAGGTGGATTAACAATAGAGGGTTTTTAACATATGAACCGGGTTTTTCAAATTAAACTCACCACGGGTTTTTTCGTTAAAAATAAGCCTGCTTCAAATTCAATTTGAATTTGACAATCTATGTTAAGGCCTAAATTTGTTATCATCTCTTAAAATAATTTCAAGAGAATAGAAAGAAATCCATCTTAAGTAGTACATGTTTACTGCCAAGTTTTAAGGAGAGTCAAACGACTGAAGCACCCGGAAGCAGAGTTCGTGGAAGTGCTAGAACAGCTTTAGACAGCAGTAGCCCTTCCTGTGAAAGTGCAGAAGGAATACTTTCTTCCTTTCAGTTTATTCATCTAGTTCAGTTCAATGACTAGTTAATTGAATTTAAAAAGAACACTGGGAGTTGGCAAAGAAGGCAAACTTGTTTTCTTCCTTCAATCTAGGAATAAACACTAGGTGTGAGGGGATGAGATCTACCCATTGAAAAATCTGGAAGAACATGGTGACCAGAATGTATCAATTCAGTTCACTAACTACAGCTAATATTTCCTTTCTTTAAGAAATCGGGTAGCTTTAAATGCAAAACATTTTTGATGAATGTTTTTTTCTTATGCTTCTCGTTCTGGCTTGGCCAGAGCATTGCTGTGTAAACACCTCTTGCTCTTTACCTCAATTTCACCACCTCTGTTTGGGATAGAGACACTTCTCTAACTCCTAGCAGTAGTGTGATTTGAGTAGGTCATGAGAGTTAGACACCTACAGGGGGTTCTTGGTTTTGAAACAACCATTCATTTTAATCACCTTGATTGTAGGAGAACTACTACATTCACGAGAATCAGAAACTGCTCATATTCCATTAAAGAACGGAAGGCAGCAAAATTCATCATATCACCAATTTGTTATGAATTATTTACTCATTCTTGAAAGAGAGTTGGATGCTTTTTTTGTTATGTACGCCCAGTTCCCACTGCTGAACCAGTACCAATTACACTGGATAATGCCACAAAACCTATATTTTATTGTCAAATCATGTAAGCCATTCCTCTTCTCCTCTTCTTGTTTTATAAGTTTCAGATCAACAAAATCCTCCCCTTGACAGTCACTGCCCGTGTGGCGCTGCAGGCAGAGTAGCCTGAGCAGGCTACATTGTGACATCAGGGGTAACTCAGCCACGCATCACTCATTTCACTCCAATAACCCTGAGCATAAACCCTAAACCTGCTACCTGTCTTGGTCATCTCTCCCATTGAAACCTGCGGAATCATTTGCTGACTCCTTTTAACCAATGGGGTTGAATTATGAAAATCACCTGCACAGAATTAGCATTGACTGGCTCAGTTAAATCTGATGTCACAGTGCACCTCTACCGGCAGCACCAATTAAATGGGCACAGTGCAGAAACCAAGCTTTGCTGGTGGTTTCTTTTTCTAGTTATCACCAGAATCAACAAGGTTCTTCCCACTGATGACTGTCTAGAAATTCCCTGAAATTTTGGAATCAATTGGACATAGTCTTCAAAAATTATCGCATTACAGACAGACAAAGAAATGCCATTGAATTGAGCATTAGGCCTCAGTGCACTCAGCCAACAATGACTTTAACTCCCTTTTAACTCAGTAATAACCCCCAGCTCACCCAATCAGCATAGAGACTCTCAGGGATTGGAGGCTGAGCATTCTCAACAGGTAGCCAAAAGACAGCCCTAGTCACAACAGGAGATCACTCTGGTGGAGATCTCCGTCAGCGCACTATTCCAGCCCCACGTCTTTGTGAGGGCCTCCTACAATGACAGCTGGAGAACAGCCCACCTGCCTCAGGAAGAAGAGCAGCAGAGAGAAATGGAACAAGAGAAGAGAAAAGAAAAGACAAGACAAGAGGAAGGGAGGAAAAGAGAAACAAAAATGGACAAATTCCAAACTCCTCAGTGAGTCAAAGATTCCAAGCTCAGAAAAATCAACTCTGACCATCTAGTCTATCTAGAACTTCCCTTAAAGTAATTCCTGTTTGAATTAGAGCGCATATTTTAGAAAAAGAGCGAATCTTGATTTTAAAAATGCTAGTTGTGGAGGATCCATCACAACCCTGGGTGAATGACTTCAAATGCTGACTGTTAAAAATGTTCGCCTTATTTCCAGTCTGAATTTGTCTAGCTTCAACTCACAGCCATTGGATCTTGTTATACCTTTGTCTGCTCAAGTGAAGAGCCCATTAGCAAATAGTTGTTCTCTTATGCTCATCTTTTAACCTTCTCTTTGTTAAGCTAAATAGATCGAGCTCCTTGAACCTATCTTTATAAGGCATGTTTTCTAATCCTTTAATCTTTCTTGTGGTTCTTCTCTGAACTCTCTCAAATTAATCAGCATCTGTCTCAAATTGTGCACACCAGAACTGGACACAATATTCCAGTAGTGGTCGCACCAGTGCCCAGTACAGAGATACAGAACCTCTCTACTTCTACCGGAGATTCCGCTATGGATGGGTCCCAGGGTCGCATTTGCCCTTTTGGCCAAAGTGTCTCAGTGGGAGCTCATGGTCAGTTGATTATCCACCATGACCCCAAGTCTTTTTCAGGGTCACTATTTCCCATGATAGAGTGCCCCCGGGACAGAGTCCCCCTCTTGTACATATAGCCTATATTTTTTGTTCCTAAAGGGAAACTTTACATTTGGACATATTAAAATATATGTTATTTTCTTGTGCTCCGGTAACTGAGCAATCAAGATGGCTCCATATGAGTGACATGTCCTCTTCATTATTTACCACTCCCCCGATCTTTCTGTCATTGGCAGATTTTACAGTGATGATTGTATATTTGCTTCCAAGTCACTGATCAAAATTTTAGGTAGCGTACATCCAAGATCCAAACCCTGCAGGACCCTACTAGAAAGACACCCGCTCGATAATGATTCCTTATTTAAAATTACATTTTGAGACCTATTAGGTAGCCCGTTACTAAGGGGCGGAGTCCGAGTTGGGACATTTTTCTGACAACTTTACTTGTGTTTTCCAAGCCTAGAGCTCGGCTGGTAACGTATGGATCAGGCTGAACAGTTTCCAACCTTCACTGAGAATCTTACCTTCTACACAGGGGATGTCTGCTTTCTGCAATATCAACACAGAAAGGAGAACATGGCCAAAGAAGCTCCTCCTTCGCACTTAGATGCTTGACCACAAATCCTCTCTTGGTCTCAAGGAGAGACCGCAAGGAGGAGTCTTGCTGCAGCAGGCTACAGGGGTCTCCGAAGTTTCCCCTACCCTGAACCCCTGTACTGCATGTCTGATATTAAGGGAGCTCTGTGAGGTCACAGCCTCCTCACTGCCTTTTCCCAATAGGCTGAGTTCCTGCCAAAGGCCCTTGTGAAGTCACTGCCACACCTACCTCTCCCTTGCAGGGCTGATGTCTGCCCCTAGACAGCCTGGTAGGATGTTTGAGCTGCTCCCCAGACCACCCACTTACTCACTATTGATTTTGGGGAGCAAGCAGGCTTCCCAGTAAAACAGCAGAGTCTGTTCCTCACCCCACACTGAGTTTTTCATAGATTGTGAGGCCATTAGGTGTCCTAATGAGGCCTCTATTTCACACGCCATGAAATTCCACACTCTTACCCCCCTATCAAAACCAATACTGTGTTTTACTAAAAAACACATTCCAGAAAGACATCCATTTGTGATGTGAGGCCATCAAGAAAAACAGAGTCCACCGCTTCCCTTGATAATTTGTTCCACTGGTTAATCTCCCTGACTCCTAGATTAGGACTGGGCATTTGCTGTATTCAAATGTGTTGTTTGAATGGGCTGACTTATCTTCATCATTATTTACCGCGACACCAATCTTTGTGCCACCTGCAGATGTTACCAGCTGTGATGTGATATTGACTTCCAGATGGTTGGTGTAAATGCTGAAGACAGTTAGTGGCTGAGAGCCTATTCACCCCCCAGGCACCACACACCCACTCCCTCCTGTAGTACAGGAAAAGGGCATCCAGCCCTACTCTCATATGGTTTCAAAAACACGCTTGGCAGCAGTTTCAACCATGGGGTTATGAACCACGCATGGGGGTCCCCTGTTCACAAACATACTTCACATCTAGAGTGTCAACAGGCTGCAGTTCTATGCATCTGAGTTTCCCACCTTCTAAACTGGTATGAGAAACCCACCTTGATTATCTCCATTTAAAATTTGGGAGACTCTATGGCACAGGGAAGTGAAGTGACTTGCTTGTGGTCACACAGTGATTCAATGGAAAAGCCTGGACGAGAACAATGTATTTGTTCTGGTTCACAGACTGAGCCCTGATCTCTTGTATTCCTTGCCTCTTTGTTCTAAATTCAAGTCCCAGACTGAGTCCCCCTGGTGGACACTCATTAGACTGCCTCAATCAGACCCAACCTCTGGATCCAACTTACAACCAAGCCATGTGGGTCAGGCAATGTCCAGCCACTGCTTCAAGCTGTGGGGCTCCTAAGGCCCTGTCCCAGATACACAATTCTTCTCTGGCTCCCTTCCTGGTGATGTGGGACTTTGCAGTCCAGATGTTCTCAGCCCCAATGGAAAGGTTTCACAGCCTGTTTTTTAAAGTGATGTGCTCTCTAAGATGAGAAAGCCAATCCTATGCCAGGAGCCCAGGACACAGACCAAAACCCAATGGCTCTCAGAAGTGTTGAGAATTCAGAGAGGGGACTGAGGTCAGGAATTTATTTTTTGCACAGATGTGTGACTCTCTTGTGCTGTCTAAGAGTAAAGTGTGTGTGTGTTTAAGAAGTTACTTTGCAGAGCCTGGGGTTCCTCCCTTTAACTGCTCTGTGGTCCCCGAGGGGCTAAACTGGAAAGGGAAGTGAGCAGAGGTGAAGGGGGAATCTGGAAAAATGTAGAAAGTGGATGGAGAGGTGTGGGACATCTCAGCACTGGTTCAGGGCCCATCTCCTAGACAGACTGTCCCAGTTGTCCCCCTCCCATCTCCTCATCTGATCTGTCTCTCCCCCCAATCCTGGCCTCCTGTGCCAATCTCACTCTCTAGGCTCCTCATCCAATCACAATAGTCATGAATCTCCATCCCCAGCTCCTGCTTTCAATCTCTTTGCCAAGCCAGTCCCAGTTCTCCTGAACCCCAGCTCTTCATCAGATCCATCTCCCATTCCCCCTCACTTCCTTCCACCCACCCTACTGGTTCTCACTCCCCATCTCCTCTCTGGCTGCAAGTCTCCTTGCTCACTCAGACATATTCTCTGCCCTCCCCTCACCTCCAAATGCCAGTTTCTTTCACCTCCTGCCAGCTTCCTGCATCCCTTAGGCTCTTTCTCCCAATCTACTCATCCCATCCCCTAGTCTCTGCATTTGAATCTAGCGCTTCCTCCTCTGGACCCAGCAGGGAGGGGGGCATTGAGAGCACAGGAGAGACAGGCTCTCTGCTCTCAGTTCAGGTACCTGGACTGAGCACAGACCGCAGCAGCTGAGAGCTGCAATTACAGGGAAAGTCCTGCTCAGCCCCAGGCTGGAGCATGCCAGTGCAGACACAATTGTCAGGGCGAACAGAGCTGCTAACATCAAAGAAGTCTCTATTTTGACTTCTTTGAGGTTAGCAGCTCCATTCTCCCTGACTTTTCAAAGACTTCTCGTTTGGCCAATTTAGGTAGATTTTCAGAGACAGCAAAAGGTGCATCCCTGGTACAAAGGCCACCTCCTTGGGAAATTTCAAGTCCCTGTTCCAAAACCTGGGGGCGCTAGAGCTTTTAAAAGACAACGGCACCTGAAATGTTTAGCACTGGCTAAGCACTGTCTTCATAAACTCATAGACTTTAAGGCCAGAAAGGACCATCATGATCTTCCAGTCACCCTCCTGTAACAGTCCCATAAGATGTGGCCTAGCCTTGTTCTCAACAACAACTGAATTATTTTGACTGAATGTTTCAGGAAATATTCAGCATCAGGGCAGTCACCCAGCACGGGAAATTTCAGCCCAGCCAGTTTCAGTTTGACAATGTTATAAGCAACTGAAAACAAAGGCTTATTGTGGGAAGCCCTGGGCAACCTTAATAACAGGCAGTGTTGGCAGCGCCCCCTATAATGTGAGGCACTCACAGCTGGCTGGAGCGATGGGATGTCAGTCAGGGCCAGCACAGGTCAGGATATCAGAAATCGTCCTGATTTGAATTCACACGCCAGAAATCATCTTTGCAGTGTCCCGCAGCCCCTCCCCTACTTCAAAAACAACTTTTGACAGCTAGCTCGGGGGTCTGACCCCACCAGGCGCTTTCTTTGATCCAGTCATGAAGGAGCATCTACGTACAATAACTGATCATGAAACACAGGTTCGTTACTTAGGAAAAAATATGCAGAATGAACTGATTCAAATCCTAGCAAATGCCATTAAAAAGAAAATTACAGAAGCTGCCCATTCTGCAAAATACTTTTCAATAATACTGGACTGTACTCCAGATGTGAGTCATGTTGAACAAATGACGATGATCATTCGTTTTGTGGATATGGAAAAGTCTGCAGATGAAGATAATATTGAAGTGCTCATAAAGGAACATTTCTTGGGGTTCGTATCACTGAAGGAGATGACTGGAGCATTTATGACAAACTATTCTACAAGAGCTTGAAACAATGTCATTATCTGTTGAAAATTTACGTGGTCAAGGCTATGATAATTGGAGTAATATGAAGGATAAAGACAATGGTGCGCAAAGGAGAATGATGGAAATCAATCCTAGGGCATTTTTCGTTCCTTGCAGCGCGCATTCTCTGAATTTGTTTGTCAATGATGCTGCTAGATGCTGTTTGGAGGCAAGCAGTTTCTTTGACCTGGTGCAACGTGTTTATGTGTTTTTCTCAGGCTCAACACGCCGTTGGGAGATTCTGACTCGCCATGTGAATTCTCTAACTGTGAAACCACTTAGTCAGACAGTATGGGAGAATTGCATTGATTCTTTGAAGCCTCTTCACTATGAACTTGGAAACATTTATGATGCCCTAATTGAAATTTCTGATGATACTACCTTTACTGGATCATCTGGCAATATGGCATGTTCAGATGCAGAAGCTCTTGCAAATGGCCTTTCCAAAGTCAAATTTGTGACTTCACTCATTTTGTGGTATAATATCCTTTTTGAGATTAACCTCACTCGTAAGCAGCTTCAGGAAAAGAACTTGAACATACATTCTGCTCTTCAAAAACTGCAGCAAACTCAAAATATTCTGGAGGAATTCAGAAGTGATGAAGGGCTCGAAAGAACACTGGTAGATTCTCTCAAGCTTGCTGAAGAAATAGACTTTCCGACAGACTTTGAACCAGAGCCAGTTTGCATTCGGCAAAAGAAACAGCAGTTTTCATATGAATGACAAGACACACCTATTCAGAACCCAAAACAAAGGTTCAAAGTGCATTTCTCTTTGCAGTCCTTGATACTGCTATTCACTCGGTTGGTGAAAGATGTCAACAGATGCAGCAGCTAGAGTCAATATTTGGCTTTCTAGATGATATCCACAGCTTGCAAAAGAAAACAGCAAAACAGAGAAGAGAATTTGGTATAAAACTGGAGTCGGCATTGACTCCTGAAAATTCTAAAGACATTGATGCTACAGATTTGTGTAGTGAGCCTGAGACTTTTTCAAGACGACTTAAGAAACATTCCACTCCTGAAGAAGTACTGAAGTTTGTTTGTGAAAACAAACTCTCAGCCAGTTTTCCAAACATTTTTATAGCTCTACGCATTCTTTCAACTTTGCCAGTTTCCATAGCTAGTGGGAAACGTAGCTTGTCAAAGTTAAAATTGATAAAAACATATCTGCGTTCAAGAATGGTGCAAGAGAGACTTGTTGGACTTGCCACAATGTCAACAGAGCATGAACTAGCTGGAAAACTCGATCTAAGAGAACGAGTGATTGAATTTTCAAAACTTAAAGCAAAACAAGTCATGTTTTAAGAGCACAGAGTGTTTTTTATTCAGAGTGTTTTGTAAATACAAGTTGAAGTTCATTGAAGAGTTTTCTTATTTCTTTCTATATTGGATGTGGTGGTAATGGCAGTTAAAGCAGGATAATGTAATGGATGATTTTGGATTTGTAATAATAAAAATTATAATTAACATTTTAAATGCATTTTTATTTGAAATCGACTGAAATATCACCTCACTGTCGTGTACAGATCTATTCTGAAAAGTCGTGTCTCTATTTTATTTGATCTCAGAAACAGTGGTTGGACAGACGGATGGATGGAGAAACCGAATAATTAAGCCTCTGTTTTAAAAAAAACGCTTAAAAAACATTAAAAGGAAAAAAGGGGCAAAATGTTTCCCAGTTTACCAAAAACCTCAGCCTAGACCTTCCCTTGCGGTTTGGGCCTGAAGCACTGTCATAAATATAAAGGGAAGGGTAAACCCCTTTTAAATCCCTCCTGGCCAGAGGAAAAATCCTCTCACCTGTAAAGGGTTAAGAAGCTAAAGGTAACCTCGCTGACACCTGACCAAAATGACCAACGAGGAGACAAGATACTTTCAAAAGCTGGGAGGAGGGAGAAAAACAAAGGGTCTGTGTCTGTTTGTGTGATGCTTCTGCCGGAGACAAAACAGGAATGGAGTCTTAGAATTTAGTAAGTAATCTAGCTAGGTATGTGTTAGATTATGATTTCTTTAAGTGGCTGAGAAAATAGCTGTGCTGAATAGAATGACTATTCCTGTCTGTGTGTCTTTTTTGTAACTTAAGGTTTTGCCTAGAGGGATTCTCTGTGTTTGAATCTAATTACCCTGTAAGGTATCTACCATCCTGATTTTACAGAGGTGATTCCTTTACTTCTATTAAAAGTCTTCTTGAAAGAAAACTGAATGGTTTTTTCATTGTTCTCAGATCCAAGGGTTTGGGTCTGTGGTCACCTATGCAAATTGGTGAGGATTTTTACTAAACCTTCCCCAGGAAGTGGGGTGCAAGGGTTGGGAGGATTTTGGGGGGAAAGACGTGTCCAAACTACGTGTTTTCAGGAAGCCAGATAAAGTTTGGTGGTGGCAGTGGAAGTCCAAGGGTAAAATAGTTTGTATCTTGGGGAAGTTTTAACCTAAGCTGGTAAAAGTAAGCTTAGGAGGTTTTCATGCAGGTCCCCACATCTGTACCCTAGAGTTCAGAGTGGGGAAGGAACCTTGACATGGTGGCAGAGTGGTGGAATTAACTTAAAATCATTTTGAGATCAATTTGAGATTTTTTTGAACCAGAGAAACAGACTTTAAAAGGAAATTTTTAAAATCCTTTGTGCTGCTAGAAAGCAGGTCTCCAACTGGCAATAGTTGGAAGTGGTTTTTTTTTTTGTTTTTTTTTTTACTTTGGGGCCAGAGCAGAGACAAAAGGAAATTGTCTTTGGGAGCTGCAGTTTCTCTTCTTAAAGGAAGAGTAGTTAACCTCCTGCAGGGAAATTCACAAGTTTTCACAGACATAAGAGCAACTAGAGGGGATTTCTACCTATTTGCCTGAAGACAAAAGTGTTAGTTTTAGGGTTTTGGGGTTTTTTTTTTTTTTTGGATTTTTCTGTCGGCTGACAATCACTTTCAGAGAATAGGTATCCTGTTCCAGCACAGAAAAATTTTACAAGCCAAGTTTTAAGTTTGTTTTATTTCTAAACGTCGGGTGTAAAGTTAGTTAAAAAGAGAGAGGTTAGGATGACAGACTCCATGGCTCAACAAAAGCTGGAATTAGCCAGATTTCAGGCTGATGAAAAACAAAAGGAACATGAAAGACAGATAGAACTCATGCGGATCGAGAAGGATGTACAGGAGGCTGCCCACAGGAGGGAAATGGAGGAAAGGAAGCATGTGGAGGAGGAGAAGAAAAAAGAGAGGAATCATGAACTGGAGATGGAGAAGGTAAAGGCTCAGCAGAATATAGAAACAAACCCTAGCAATCCTTCTCCAGGTACCACTTCCCATCCCAGAAAGATCCCCACCTACAAGGCAGGCGATGATACTGAGGCCTTCTTAGAAAACTTTGAAAGGGCCTGCCTTGGGTACAGCATCTCTACTGACCAATACATTATAGAGCTGAGGCTGCAGCTCAGTGGACCCTTAGCTGAGGTGGCGGCTGAAATGCCTAAAGAACACATGAACAAGTATGAACTGTTTAAATCCAAGGTGAGAGTCAGAATGGGGATAACACCCAAGCATTCTCGTCGGAGGTTCAGAGCCCTAAGGTGGAAACCAGACATGTCATTTACCCGACATGCCTACCACATTGTGAAACATTGGGATGCCTGGATATCAGGAGCAAGTGTTGAATCTCCAGTAAATTTGCCCTTCCTAATGCAAATGGAACAATTCTTAGAGGGTGTTCGTGAGGAAATAGAAAGATACACCCCAGATCATAGAATCATAGAATATCAGGGTTGGAAGGGACCCCAGAAGGTCATCTAGTCCAACCCCCTGCTCGAAGCAGGACCAATTCCCAGTTAAATCATCCCAGCCAGGGCTTTGTCAAGCCTGACCTTAAAAACCTCTAAGGAAGGAGATTCTACCACCTCCCTAGGTAATGCATTCCAGTGTTTAACCACCCTCTTAATGAAAAAGTTTTTCCTAATATCCAATCTAAACCTCCCCCACTGCAACTTGAGACCATTACTCCTCGTTCTGTCATCTGCTACCATTGAGAACAGTCTAGAGCCATCCTCTTTGGAACCCCCTTTCAGGTAGTTGAAAGCAGCTATCAAATCCCCCCTCATTCTTCTCTTCTGCAGGCTAAACAATCCCAGCTCCCTCAGCCTCTCCTCATAAGTCATGTGTTCTAGACCCCTAATCATTTTTGTTGCCCTACGCTGGACTCTCTCCAATTTATCCACATCCTTCTTGTAGTGTGGGGCCCAAAACTGGACACAGTACTCCAGATGAGGCCTCACCAATGTCGAATAGAGGGGAACGATCACGTCCCTCGATCTGCTCGCTATGCCCCTACTTATACATCCCAAAATGCCATTGGCCTATTTGGCAACAAGGGCACACTGCTGACTCATATCCAGCTTCTCGTCCACTGTCACCCCTTGGTCCTTTTCCGCAGAACTGCTGCCTAGCCATTCGGTCCCTAGTCTGGAGCGGTGCATTGGATTCTTCCATCCTAAGTGCAGGACCCTGCACTTATCCTTATTGAACCTCATCAGATTTCTTTTGGCCCAATCCTCCAATTTGTCTAGGTCCTTCTGTATCCTATCCCTCCCCTCCAGCGTATCTACCACTCCTCCCAGTTTAGTATCATCCGCAAATTTGCTGAGAGTGCAATCCACACCATCCTCCAGATCATTTATGAAGATATTGAACAAAACCGGCCCCAGGACCGACCCTTGGGGCACTCCACTTGATACCGGCTGCCAACTAGACATGGAGCCATTGATCACTACCCGTTGAGCCCGACAATCTAGCCAGCTTTCTACCCACCTTATAGTGCATTCATCCAACCCATACTTCCTTAACTTGCTGACAAGAATACTGTGGGAGACCGTGTCAAAAGCTTTGCTAAAGTCAAGAAACAATACATCCACTGCTTTCCCTTCATCCACAGAACCAGTAATCTCATCAAAGGCGATTAGATTAGTCAGGCATGACCTTCCCTTGGTGAATCCATGCTGGCTGTTCCTGATCACTTCCCTCTCATGCAAGTGCATCAGGATTGATTCTTTGAGGACCTGCTCATGATTTTTCCAGGGACTGAGGTGAGGCTGACTGGCCTGTAGTTCCCAGGATCCTCCTTCTTCCCTTTTTTAAAGATTGGCACTACATTCGCCTTTTTCCAGTCATCCGGGACTTCCCCCGTTCGCCACGAGTTTTCAAAGATAATGGCCAATGGCTCTGCAATCACAGCCGCCAATTCCTTCAGCACTCTCGGATGCAACTCGTCCGGCCCCATGGACTTGTGCACGTCCAGCTTTTCTAAATAGTCCCTAACCACCTCTATCTCCACAGAGGGCTGGCCATCTCTTCCCCATTTTCTGATGCCCAGCGCAGCAGTCTGGGAGCTGACCTTGTTAGTGAAGACAGAGGCAAAAAAAGCATTGAGTACATTAGCTTTTTCCACATCCTCTGTCACTAGGTTGCCTCCCTCATTCAGTAAGGGGCCCACACTTTCCTTGGCTTTCTTCTTGTTGCCAACATACCTGAAGAAACCCTTCTTGTTACTCTTGACATCTCTTGCTAGCTGCAGCTCCAGGTGCGATTTGGCCCTCCTGATATCATTCCTACATGCCCAAGCAATATTTTTATACTCTTCCCTGGTCATATGTCCAACCTTACACTTCTTGTAAGCTTCTTTTTTATGTTTAAGATCCGCTAGGATTTCACTATTAAGCCAAGCTGGTAGCCTGCCATATTTACTATTCTTTCGACTCATCGGGATGGTTTGTCCCTGTAACCTCAACAGGGATTCCTTGAAATACAGCCAGCTCTCCTGGACTCCTTTCCCCTTCAAGTTAGTCCCCCAGGGGATCCTGGCCATCCGTTCCCTGAGGGAGTTGAAGTCTGCTTTCCTGAAGTCCAGGGTCCGTATCCTGCTGCTTACCTTTCTTCCCTGCGTCAGGATCCTGAACTCAACCAACTCATGGTCACTGCCTCCCAGATTCCCATCCACTTTTGCTTCCCCCACTAATTCTACCTGGTTTGTGAGCAGCAGGGAAGCCCAAAACTGCCCAAAACTGTAATCGAGACAGGAGAGATTGGAGCCAGATGGGTAGAGGTGGCAGAGAAGAAGAAAACTGGTCGCAGTTGGAGCGGAGACCAGAAGGGACAACCCCAGACCAGACCCTATTCCTGGGGGCCGCCCAAGGCCCCACCTACCTCCCAAAGAACCCTCCAGACACCTTATCGTCCCACCACCCCGTTCTCCAGCAACCCGCCTCGCCCCAGTGACCCGTCAGCTGGACGATGTTTTAAATGTAACGAGCTGGAGCATGTAAAGGCCAACTGCCCCAAGAACCCCAACAGATTACAGTTCATTGCACCGGAATCACACCAGAGATCCGCAAGCCCAGATACCCTTGGAGCAGAGGGAAACTGTGAGTGTGGGCGGGAAGAAGGTCACCGCATGGAGGGACACTGGAGCACAAGTGTCAGCCATCCATGCTTCCTTAGTGGACCCCAATTTAATCAACCCAGAGATCCAAGTGACAATTCAACCCTTCAAGTCCAACTCGTTCAATTTGCCTACAGCCAAGATGCCTGTCCAGTACCAGGGCTGGTCAGGAACGTGGACTTTTGCAGTCTATGATGATTATCCCATCCCCATGCTGTTGGGGGAAGACTTGGCCAATCATATGAAGCGGGCCAAGAAGGTGGGAATGGTCACCCACAGCCAGGCTAAACAAGCTGTGATGCCTAGCTCTGTTCCGGAAACTTCTATCAGGACCCAGTCAGAAGTGATGGACCCGGACCCCAGGCCAATGTCTGCAACAGCAGTAGTGGATCCAGTCCCAGAGACCCAGATGGAACCAGTCCCAGAACCAGAACCAGCGGAACAACCAGCACCAGATCCATTGCCAGCACTGAATCCAGTACTTGCAACCTCAACACCAGAGGGCCCCACCGAACCTGAACCGGCAGCAGCCCATAACCCTACACAAGAGGCTCAGCCAGAGCATGAACCCCAACATAGTGTCCCAGCGGGGAGCGGTTCACAGTCAACGGAAACAGCCCCATCCCCTACATCGCTTCCAGAGGGACCAAGCATAGGTCCACAATCCAATGAGGAACTGGTGTCTCCAGCATCAAGGGAACAGTTCTAGATGGAACAGGAAGCAGATGAAAGCCTCCAGAGAGCTTGGACGGCAGCATGGAGCAACCCACCGCCTCTCAGCTCTTCTAATTGATCCCGGTTTGTTGTAGAAAAAGGGCTTTTATACAAGGAAACTCTTTCTGGTGGACAACAGGAAGACTGGCATCCTCAGAGATAGTTGGTCGTTCCAACTAAATACCGGGCCAAGCTCTTGAGCTTAGCTCACGATCATCCTAGTGGCCTTGCTGGGGTGAACAGAACCAAAGACCATTTCGGGGGGTCATTCCACTGGGAGGGAATGGGCAAGGATGTTTCTACCTATGTCCAGTCTTGTGAAGTATGCCAAAGAGTGGGAAAACCCCAAGACCAGGTCAAAGCCCCTCTCCAGCCACTCCCCATCATTGAAGTTCCATTTCAACGAGTAGCTGTGGATATTCTGGGTCCTTTTCCAAAAAAGACACCCAGAGGAAAGCAGTACATACTGACTTTCATGGATTTTGCCACCCGATGGCCGGAAGCAGTAGCTCTAAGCAACACCAAGGCTAAAAGTGTGTGCCAAGCACTAGCAGACAATTTTGCCAGGGTAGGTTGACCCTCCGACGTCCTCAAAGATGCAGGGATGAATTTCCTGGCAGGAACTATGGAAAACCTCTAGGAAGCTCATGGGGTAAATCACTCGGTTGCCACTCCTTACCACCAACAAACAAATGGCATGGTGGAGAAGTTTAATGGAACTTTAGGGGCCACGATACGTAAATTCGTAAATGAGCACTCCAATGATTGGGACCTAGTGTTGCAGCAGTTGCTCTTTGCCTACAGAGCTGTACCACATCCCAGTTTAGGGTTTTCCCCATTTGAACTTGTATATGGCCATGAGGTTAAGGGGCCATTACAGTTGGTGAAGCAGCAGTGGGAGGGATTTACACCTTCTCCAGGAACTAACATTCTGGACTTTGTAACCAACCTACAAACACGCTCTTTAGCCCTTCCTAAAGAAAACTTACAGGATGCTCAAAAAGAGCAAAAAGCCTGGTATGATAAACATGCCAGAGAGCGTTCCTTCAAAGTACGGGGCCAGGTCATGGTCTTAAAAGCGCTCCAGGCCCATAAAATGGAAGCATCCTGGGAAGGGCCATTCACGGTCCAGGAGCACTGGGGAGCTGTTAATTATCTCATAGCGTTAGCCACCGCCAACCGAAAGCCTAAGGTGTATCAAATTAATTCTCAAAAGCCCTTTTATTCCAGAGAATTGCAGGCTTGTCAGTTTACAGCCCAGGGAGGGGACAACGCTGAGTGGCCTGAAGGTGTCTACTACGAAGTGAAAAGTGCTGGTGGTGTGGAAGAGGTGAACCTCCCATGACCCTTGGGCGTATGCAGCGACAGCAGATCAAGGAGCTGTGCACTAGTTATGCGCCGACATTCTCAGCCACCCCAGGACTGACTGAACGGGCATACCACTCCACTGACACAAGTAATGCTCACCCAATTAAAGTCCAACCTTACCGGGTGTCTCCTAAAGCTAAAACTGCTATAGAACGGGAGATCCAGGATATGTTACAGATGGGTGTAATCCGCCCCTCTGGAAGTGCATGAGCATCTCCAGTGGTTCTAGTTCCCAAACCAGATGGGGAGATACGTTTTTGAGTGGACTACCGTAAGCTAAATGCTGTAACTCGCCCAGACAACTATCCAATGCCACGCACAGAAGAACTATTAGAGAAACTGGGATGGGCCCAGTTCATCTCTACCTTGGACTTAACCAAGGGGTAGTGGCAGGTACCGCTAGATGAATCCGCCAAGGAAACGTCAGCCTTCACCACACATGTCAGGTTGTATGAATTTAATGTACTCCCTTTCGGGCTTCGAAATGCACCCGCCACCTTCCAAAGATTTGTAGATGGTCTCCTAGCGGGATTAGGAGAATATGCAGCTGCCTACCTTGACCATGTGGCCATATTTTCGGATTCCTGGGCAGAACGCATAAGGGAGCAGGACTAACTGTTAAGGCTAAGAAGTGTCAAATAGGCCTAAACAGAGTGACTTACCTTGGACACCAAATGGGTCAAGGAACTATCAGCCCCCCTACAGGCCAAAGTGGATGCTATCCAAAAGTGGCCTGTCCCAAAGTCAAAGAAACAGGTACAATCCTTCTTAGGCTTGGCTGGATATTACAGGCGATTTGTACCGCAATACAGCCAGATCGCTGCCCCACTGACAGACCTAACCAAAAAGAAACAGCCAAATGCAGTTCAGGGGACTGAAGAGTGTCAGAAGGCCTTTAACCAGCTTAAAGTGACACTCATGTCTGACCCTGTACTAAAGGCCCCAGACTTTGACAAACCGTTCCTCGTAACCACAGATGCGTCCGAGCATGGTGTGGGAGCAGTTTTAATGCAGAAAGGACCGGATCAAGAATTCCACCCTGCAGTGTTTCTCAGCAAAAAAAGCTGAGAGGGAACGCAACTGGTCAGTCAGTGAAAAAGAATGTTACGCCATTGTCTATGCTCTGGAAAAGCTACGCCCATATGTTTGGGGACGGCGTTTCCACCTGCAAACCGACCATGCTGCGCTACAGTGGCTTCATACCGCCATGGGAAATAACAAAAAACTTCTTCGGTGGAGTTTAGCTCTCCAAGATTTTGATTTCGACATCCAACACATCTCAGAAGCTTCTAACAAAGTGGCTGATGTACTCTCCCGTGAAAGTTTCCCAGGATCAACTGGTTAAAATCGTCCTTGAAATGTGGAAAATATTGTTAGACTTTATGTACTTGGTAGTATATTTAGAGGTGCATGTGTCTTATTAACTCTGTTTTTCCTAGAGCTCCAGGAAGAAATGCAAGCCAGCGTTTCACCCTAGCTGAGACCTGGGGGACATGTCATAAATATAAAGGGAAGGGTAAACCCCTTTAAAATCCCTCCTGGCCAAAGGAAAAATCCTCTCACCTGAAAAGGGTTAAGAAGCTAAAGGTAAACTTGCTGGCACCTGACCAAAATGACCAATGAGGAGACAAGATACTTTCAAAAGCTGGGAGGAGGGAGAAAAACAAAGGGTCTGTGTCTGTCTGTGTGATACTTTTGCCGGAGACAGAACAGAAATGGAGTCTCAGAACTTAGTAAGTAATCAAGCTAGGTATGTGTTAGATTATGATTTCTTTAAGTGGCTGAGAAAATAGCTGTGCTGAATAGAATGAATATTCCTATCTGTGTGTCTTTTTTGTAACTTAAGGTTTTGCCTAGAGGGATTCTCTATGTTTGAATCTAATTACCCTGTGAGGTATCTACCATCCTGATTTTACAGAGGTGATTTCTTTACTTCTATTAAAAGTCTTCTTGTAAGAAAGCTGAAAGCTTTTTCATTGTTCTCAGATCCAAGGGTTTGGGTCTGTGGTCACCTACGCAAATTGGTGAGGATTTTTACTAAACCTTCCCCAGGAAGTGGGGTGCAAGGGTTGGGAGGATTGTGGGGGGAAAGACGTGTGCAAACTATGTTTTTTCAGGAAGCCAGATAAAATTTGGTGGTGGCAGTGGAAGTCCAAGAGTAAAATAGTTTGTACCTTGGGGAAGTTTTAACCTAAGCTGGTAAAAGTAAGCTTAGGAGGTTTTCATGCAGGTCCCCACATCTGTACCCTAGAGTTCAGAGTGGGGAAGGAACCTTGACAGGCACTGATTGCATCTTCGCCTAGGGCACCAGTTGCTGGCATCTAGTCTAGGGCCTCCCCTGAGAGCAGGGGGTAATGGTTCCAAACTGTCACTTTGTTCAGTGGCTGGTAGTCTACACAGAGGCGTAGAGTCCCACCTTTCTTCTTCCCAAAAAGGGCCAGGACACCTGTGGGAAACCTGTGGGAAATGCTTAGTAGCAAATAAACCCTTTCTACCAGTTTTCATGGTTTTACACAGGGAGAGCCACTAGGTCTTTGGACATTGTGTAAATATGGCCAAAGGGAACTTTCAGGCTAGGTTGTAGGAAACCCCTCCATTTTCAGTCATCTCCATTCAACCACTCTGGTAGGGGCACCATAGGGCCAGGCACAGGTAACAAGACTATGGTTCACACCTGGTGTGATATGTCCCCTTTTGTATACAGGCCACTTACTTCCGGAATTAAATTTCTGCAAAAAGTTGCACCACCTGATCTCACATGCTGCATCCGATATTTAGGTCTAGTGCTTGGAGCGTAGGTCACAGCTAGGCGTAGGATTACGCCTAGGCTAAGAGTGATGCTAGAATCAAGCTCCAGGGACATGCCTGGGTCAACACCGAGATCAGACTCCATAGACAAACCAGAATGAGAACTAGAGCCAGAGTCCAGGTGCAGGCCAGAGGTGAAAGCCGGGTGGTCAGAGTCCAAAGATAAACCAAGTTGATATCAGGCCAGAGTCCAGATACAGGCGGAAGGTCAAAGCCGGGTAGTCAGAATCTAAGGACTTGGGGAGGATCAGGAGGAGGAGACGAGGCTGGAGTGGGTCAGTGGTGGGGCTGGAGCGAGGAAAGAATAGGGCAAGCACAATGCTAAGCCAGAGTTGTTAGACAACATCTAGAGCCAAGGGTCACGCCAAGGTCATCAGCAAGAGACCGGAGCTGAGGGTCAAGCTTGAGTCAATAGCTGGGAACCGGAGGGTAGGGCAGAGCCATGCACGCAGGCAGGAACCAGGAACAAAGTGGGCACTGTGTCAGCATCAGGGCAGGGGGTCTGCCTTGTTGCCCAGATGACTCACAGGTACTCCCAGGCACTGCCCACCTGGAGCCCTAGAGACCTGGGTTCAAATCCCACACATCCCCTTGTCTCTCTTCCTAGGAATAAAAGGAGAACAGCAGGATGACAAAGATGTCTCTGTCCTGGCTCTTTAATCCTTGCCCTTAGCAATTCTTCCTACAGGGCCTGGTACCCAACAGGGTATGGAACAGCCAGACTGCAATGAATGGGAGCCAGGCGCCCAGACAGCGTCCAGGCAGAGGAGCACAGAATGAGGAGGAAAGGAGAGGATCTGCCAAGGACGGGAAACACTACCCCCTCTGGAGGGAAGGAGCCCTCCCTGCCATTTTCGTAAGCCCCGGGCCTGTTCCCAGCTCTGCTCACCCCTCCCCTATTCTCAGCAGTTCCACCAAACTAAGGGGTAGGTCGAAACCACAGGCCACTTCTGCTCCTGCAACAGAGAAGTAGGATGGTGACCTACCCGGAAGTGAGCGGTGTCCTTCCCTGGGCGCATGGTAAAAACGCAGAACAGGACAGCTCGCAGGAGGCCTGATTCCAGCTCCAGGTCCAGTTTGCTGGCAGGAAAGAGGAGCCTCTATTCGACTTTGCAGCACAAGAGTGGTGCTGGCACCACCATGGACATGAATTGTCAGGGAAATAGGCACCGGCCAGCAAAAACGGAAATGGAGGTGCCAAGGAGCGCAGTGACCTGGCTGAAGTCACAGACCCAATCAGTGGCAGGGCTGCAATAGGGCCCATTCCCCTGATCTCACCACTGGACCCTGCTGCCCCTGTTATCTCTGCCCCCGCTCCCCGGTGATCCTCCCCCTAAGGCCACTGTAATGTCACTGGAGTAAAATCAACCACACAGCCAGGAAAGAGGGAACGTTCCCACCTCCTCGGCTGGAGGATGAGAACAGCTGCAAATAACCTAGGAGGGGGAGGATCCGTGAGTCCCAGGTCTCAGCCTGAACAGCACCAGGGTTAGGGAAACTGGACGGGAGGGTCCTGGTACCTGAGGTGGCAAACTGTGGCCATAGAGCTGGAGAGGATGGAGCTTGACTCAGAGCCCAGCAGAAGGTATTCAATCAGCTCCTGGGAGACCCAAAGGAGACAAAACAGCAGGTGGATTCTGGCCCTGATTACCCACAGGCACTTCCCAGAGAGGAGGCCAAAGTGCTCTGCAGACACAGCCAGCATATCCCCCCGCACACACACATCCAGCTTCCCAGTATTCAGCCCCAGGAATCCCTATCCTCTGCTGCCCCCTCCAGCCCCACCATCTCCCCACACTGGTGCAGGGGAGGCTTCTCTTCGTCCCACGTCTAGCTCCCTCCCCCAAGGGGCTGGGCACGGGTCTCGCTCACAATGCTCTCCACAAGGGACGCTTTGGAGCAGTGCGGCCGCAGGGTGTCCTGCCCCTGCTTTTGTGCAGGGAAGCACAGAGTGGGGATAGCGTGCAGGAAGCGGAGCTGCTTGGCCCTGTCCTGCACCTACTAGGAGTGGGGTTGTGGGAGAGAGAGAGCCTGTTAGGTAGGGACCTCCCCACCCCACCCAAACTGGCTCCAGGGCTCAGGTCCTCCATGGGTTGGATAGGAAAAGCCCAAAACCAAAGGGTCCTCCTGCACAGGCAGGGTTTGTAACTGGGACAGTGTCTGTGGGGAGAGGAGACCCTGCCCTGCGTGGGACAAACACCCCCTCTTGAGGGTCCCAGATAACATGGGAGAAATGCTAGGCAGAAAAGGAGAGAGGGTGACTTCTGCTGCTGCCGAGGGGAAGGACGGGGTGCAGTGGAGAGAGAAGGCTTAAAGAACCCCAGGGCAGAAAGGGCCTCCCCCTGCCCCTCCCAGAGATGCCCTCAGCTCCATCAGTTTCAGGGCACCATGGCAGTCAGGCCACCCCGCAACATCGTCAGGGGTCCAGGAGGCTGGAGCTCCCCTAACGCCGCCTAGAATGCCCTGCACCAGGCATGGCTGTGCCACACCCACTGGTGTCAGTGGGGCTCACGTAGCTGAGGACTGACAACTTAGTGAACCAATGGCACAGGGAGTTACTAGCCCCCCCGCCCCAGTCACTCTCCCTTTCCCTTGGGTCTCCCCTCACCAGTACTGTGGGAGCCTCCAGCCTCAGGGCTCTCACACTCCTCGGAGGTGCTGCTGGCGCCTTGGGTGTAGGTGGAGCTGCTGGTGCTAGAGCAGGTGTCAAGGTTCCTCCCCCACTCTGAACTCTAGGGTACAGATGTGGGGACCTGCATGAAAACCTCCTAAGCTTACTTTCACCAGCTTAGGTTAAAACTTCCCCAAGGTACAAATTAATTTTATCCTTTGTCCCTGGATCTCCACTGCCACCAACAAACTCTAACTGGGTTTACTGGGAAATGTAGTTTGGACACGTCTTTCCCCCAAAATCCTCCCAACCCTTCCACCCAACTTCCTGCGACAGGTTTGGTAAAAATCCTCACCAATTTGCATAGGTGACCACAGACCCAAACCTTTGGATCTGAGAACAATGAAAAAGCATTCAGTTTTCTTACAAGAAGACTTTTAATAGAAGTAAGGAAATCACCTCTGTAAAATCAGGATGGTAGATACCTTAGAGGGTAATTAGATTCAAAACATAGAGAATCCCTCTAGGCAAAACCTTAAGTTACAAAAAAGACACACAGACAGGAATAGTCATTCTATTCAGCACAGTTCTTTTCTCAGCCATTTAAAGAAATCATAATCTAACACATACCTAGCTAGATTACTTACTAAAGTTCTAAGACTCCATTCCTGATCTATCCCCGGCAAAAGCAGCATACAGACAGACACAGACCCTTTGTTTTTCTCCCTCCTCCCAGCTTTTGAAAGTATCTTGTCTCCTCATTGGTCATTTTGGTCAGGTGCCAGCAAGGTTACCTTTAGCTTCTTAACCCTTTACAGGTGAGAGGATTTTTCCTCTGGCCAGGAGGGATTTTAAAGGGGTTTACCCTTCCCTTTATATTTATGACAGCAGGGGTAGCCCATCTCCTCCCCTAGGCAGGCTGGGGACTTTTCAGTGGCCAGGAAGGGGGGTGGCTTCTCCTGGGCTCTGGCGCTGGGCTCCTGGATCTTCTGCTTCCTGGAGAGGAAGCCACAGAGCTGCCTTGCCAAGCTTCTGTCCCGTCGTGGCTTCCTCCTGCACAGATGCACTCTGGGCCACCTCCATTTTGCCCCAGAAGATGCCTCAGGGCCTCCTCTGGGAGCTGGTGTCTCCCTCCTCCAGAATGCCAGGCACATCCACCGCTTGGCCTGGCCACAAGCTACTTCCCCTCCAGTGGGGACAGAGGGACTGCTCTCCTCCTGGGGAAGCTGGCAGCTGCTTCCCACTGGCTCTGGAGCGAGCTGCACAGCCTTCTTCTGCAGCATTTGCCTGAGCCTCTCCATCCTGGAACTGAGTGGGGAGAAGCCAGAGTCTGGGGTCAAGGCAGGCTCTCACTAACGGGCCTGTCTGCTCTGTCCCCCTGTTCCTCCCCCCTCACAACACGCCCCACCACGGGGCACAGGGACTACAATCTACACATGCTGGCAGCAGCTCACAGCACAGGCTGCTCCCAAAGCTCCCTCTCACTACTGAGGCACTGTGACACAGTGGGAGTCTCATCCATTCAGAGCAGTGGGGTTTTCAGTCTGTTTGGACAAGCAGCTCCCTCCTCCCGCCCAGGCCACACGCCTTCCCTGGCTAGAGAAAGACCAGAACCCGGGAAGGAGTCTGAGTTTGCCCTGGGAACTTGTCCCCAGCTAAACTTCACAAGGTTCCAATCATATGAGGCATGAGTCCCCCTCAGTTCCCACTGAGTTCAGTGGGGTAGTGGGTGTGCAGCAGCTGCCGGGGTCTGACCCCCCAGAGACTCCTACAAGGGAAGAGCCGGGAGCTCTATTGCTGGGCTGGAGATGCTGGAGATGGCTCTGGAGAACACCCTGCAAGAAACACGCTGCCCAGGCCCAGAGCAAAGGGCTGCAGGGGGCTGTGTTAGCAAATCTAGTCTCACCGGGAGGAGATTCCCCCCTCCTCCTCACACTATTTCTGCCTCTCCCCAACGGGAGAGAACGGGGAAGCCTCTGAGGAAATGCTACCTGACACTCACTAGGTCTAGATGGCGCAGTGCTGGGTGGCAGATGCTCAGAGTTGGTCTGTTCCTGGCCCTCTTCCTCGTTTTCCCGCACCAAGGTGGGCTGAAAAGGGAGCTGCACAATGCCCTGCCAGCAGGGAGACCAACAGTGGCTGTGAAAACAAAATCATGTTTTATTGCCAAGGGATGGTTAAACTCAGGCTAGCAGCCGGGGTCCAGAACTCTGACATACTGCGGGCAGGACGCCTCCCATCTCAAGGTCTCCTAGCACCTCACACACATTCCTGAAGCCTGACAAGCCAAGGGCTGTAGGGGAGGGTCTCCAACCCCACTGATAGAAAACTGTGGCCTGGGCAGGGGAAGCCACTGCCTCAGGGTCACACTGGGAGTCAGTGACAGAGCCAGGGATGGAGCCCAGGATCCCTGTATCCAGGCCCCTACACTAACCACTAGAGGAATGTTCCTTTCCAGAGTTGGCAGTTGCGAGCAGGACCCTGTTCCCCGTCTCCCTGGCTCTGAGAGGGAGTGTGACCGGCTGGAGTGACCGAGGCAGGGGATTGGGAGTCAGGACTCCTGGCTTTCAGTGGCCATTTTCCTATTGACCTATGGGACCTCGGGCAAGCCATTCCCCGTCTCTGTGTTTCAGTCCCCAGCAGTAAAACAAGGATCTAATACTTACTCACTATTGTAAAGTGCTGAGATTTACCCAGGAAAAGTCGTTCTGTAAGTACTATGCAGCACTGGACCCTCATCGGTCAGATCCAAATTCCTAGAGTTTAGATCTGGGCTTTCAGTTCAATCCTGTACAGAGTGAGGAGCCCAGCCCTAGACCTTGGATTGAGGATCAGCCCTTCTTGGGGTGGGAATTGAGCTAGGAGGCTTTTCCGTCCCTCGCCAGGTGGATTAACAATAGAGGGTTTTTAAAATATGAACCGGGTTTTTCAAATTAAACTCACCACGGGTTTTTTCGTTAAAAATAAGCCTGCTTCAAATTCAATTTGAATTTGACAATCTATGTTAAGGCCTAAATTTGTTATCATCTCTTAAAATAATTTCAAGAGAATAGAAAGAAATCCATCTTAAGTAGTACATGTTTACTGCCAAGTTTTAAGGAGAGTCAAACGACTGAAGCACCCGGAAGCAGAGTTCGTGGAAGTGCTAGAACAGCTTTAGACAGCAGTAGCCCTTCCTGTGAAAGTGCAGAAGGAATACTTTCTTCCTTTCAGTTTATTCATCTAGTTCAGTTCAATGACTCGTTAATTGAATTTGAAAAGAACACTGAGAGTTGACAAAGAAGGCAAACTTGTTTTCTTCCTTCAATCTAGGAATAAACACTAGGTGTGAGGGGATGAGATCTACCCAGTGAAAAATCTGTAAGAACATGATGACCAGAATGTATCAATTCAGTTCACTAACTACAGCTAATATTTCCTTTCTTTAAGAAATCGGGTCGTTTTAAATGCAAAACATTTTTGATGAATTTTTTTTCTTATGCTTCTCTTTCTGGCTCGGCCAGAGCATTGCTCTTTACCTCAGTTTCACCACCTCTGTTCGGGATAGAGACACTTCTCTAACTCCTAGCAGTAGTGCGATTTGAGTAGGTCATGAGTGTTAGACACCTTTGAGCTCCAAAGGACAATGGGTGATTTATCAAGAATCCCTGATGATTTCCTGCTTCTCCCCCATCCAGAGCCAATATCACATCTTTGGGTTTTGAAATTCTCAGCACCCCTCAGTCTCCTGCTGCCTTCAGTTGTTCCTCAGAGTTAGAGGCTTGGATGCTATCAGGACTGGAATTTGTTACTGGGTTCCTGTCTGTGTCTAGTCAATGAGGGTCTCAGTCTGGTCTCCTAAATTCAGAATCCCAGAAGTAGACATCTGGGTGGATTGATTTAAATAATTGATTTTAATCATGTTTTGCATTTGTACTTTTTAGTTATTTTCCTCATGATAGGTTGATTCTCATTAGTTGAGAATCATTCAAAAATGTTGGTTTCAGAGTAACAGCCGTGTTAGTCTGTCTTTGCAAAAAGAAAAAATTTTTTTGTTCTCATGTATCCAGAACATTTAAGATAGATTTGTTCAATTAATAAACCAATTGAAAATGCTGTTTTTGTGCATTTTTAAGTGCATTTGAATTTTCATCGAAATAGTGCATGGACAAATCCTAAGTAAAAAATCGATCATAGTCTTGGAAATAAATGCATTGTTTGCCATTTTCCAACATAATTAAAATGTAAAAATTAGACACAAGAAATGTAAATTAAGCCACATAACTGCTTACATAAATGTATATAGATATACTTTACCATCATGGTTAGCAAAAGAAAAAGCACCAAATTTAGTGTAAAGACTATATTTAGTTGCAAATCAACATTTTTTAAAAAAAGAAAAGGAGTACTTGTGGCACCTTAGAGACTAACCAATTTATTTGAGCATGAGCTTTCGTGAGCTACAGCTCACTTCATCGGATGCATACCGTTGATACTGCAGTAGACATTATATACACACAGAGACCATGAAACAATACCCCCTCTCACCCCACTGTCCTGCTGGTAATAGCTTATCTAAAGTGATCATCAAGTTGGGCCATTTCCAGCACAAATCCAGGTTTTCTCACCCTCCGCCCCGCCACACACAAACTCACTCTCCTGCTGGTAATAGCCCATCCAAAGTGACCACTCTCCCTACAATGTGCATGATAATCAAGGTGGGCCATTTCCAGCGTAAATCCAGGTTTTCTCACCCCCCCACCCCTATACACACACAAACTCACTCTCCTGCTGGCAATAGCTCATCCAAACTGACCACTCTCCAAGTTTAAATCCAAGTTTAACCAGAACGTCTGGGGGGGGCGGGGTAGGAAAAAGCAAGGGGAAATAGGCTACCTTGCATAATGACTCAGGCACTCCCAGTCTCTATTTAAGCCTAAATTAATAGTATCCAATTTGCAAATGAATTCCAATTCAGCAGTTTCTCGCTGGAGTCAATGGACTGGCAGTTGGCTGACCGTTCGTTGCTCGCGGCTCAGGGACAGCTTGGGCGGAGCAATCAAGGTGCTGCTGTCTATTCCACCACTTCAGAGACAGAGGAGGTCCTTGAATTGTCCCTACCCACGCACACTGCCTGTTATAGCAGCGCATACCGCACTCACGCTGCCCAGCGGGGGTAATTTGCTCGAACTCTTGAAGATGAGCAGAAGAGGAGGAGAGAGACGTACCTTGTGAAGGGATCTTACCTTCCCCCCCACTCTTCTCTTTCTCTCCTCTTTTATTCCTGCCACTATCATTTGCTTTTTTGGGACTTGGCAACTGCCAAACTTATTATCTTTGTTATTAAGGTGTTATTAAGGCCTCTGCAAGTGCCGCAAATGTGGCCACGCCAGTGCGCTTGCAGCTATCAGTGTGGACAGACTGCAGCGCTTTCCCTACTGCGCTTTACGAAGGTGGGTTTAACTCACAGCGCTCTACATCTGCAAGTGTAGCCATGCCCTAAGAGTAAAGTGTGTATGTTTAAGAAGTTATTTTACAAATCCTGTGGTTCCTCCCTTTAACTGCTCTGTGGTCCCTGAGGGTCTAAACTGGAAAGAGAAGTAAACAGAGATGAAGGGGGAATCTGGGAAAATGTGGAAAGTGCCTGGAGAGCCTTGGGATGTCCCAGCACTGCCTTTAGGTGCAGTCTCAAAGACAGACAGTCCCAGTTGTCCCCCTCCCATCTCCTCATCTAGTCTGTCTCTCTCCAGCATCCTGGCCTCCTGTACCAATCTAACTCCCCAGGCTCCTCATCCATTCGCAATCTCCAGCCCCAGCTCCTGCTTTCAATCTCTTTGCCCAGCCAGTCCCAGTTCTCCAGAATCCCAGCTCTTCATCAGATCCATCTGCCATTCCCCCTCACCTCCTTTCTGCTCATGGTATATGGAGGTACCAATGACATAGGGAAGGATAGGAGAGAGGTCTTGGAGGCCAAATTTAGGTTGCTAGGGAAGAGATTGAAGTCCAGGACCTCCATGATAGCTTTCTCTGAAATGCTATCAGTTCCACACGCAGGGCCAGCTCGACAGGCAGAACTGCAGGTTCTCAATGCATGGGTGAGACAATGATGTAGGGAGGAGAAGTTTAGATTTATTAGGAACTGAGGAATCTTTTGGGAAAGGGGGAGCCTAAACAGGAAGGATGGGCTCCGCCTAAACCAAAGTGGATCCACATTGCTGGCATTTAAAATTAAAAACGTCGTAGAGTAGTTTTTAAACTAAGGGCTGGGGAAAGCTGACACATGTGGAGGAGCATGTGGTTCGAACAGAGACATCTCTTGGGGAGGATCTATTAATGGAGATTCTTTGTGTTCTAGTAAGGAGGAGAGGATGGACGATAAAATACTGCTAGGATTGGATGAGAAACAATCAAATGAAAAAGAGTCCCATTCATTTACATCACAAAATGGCAGACAGCTGAAAAGTAACAATTTTAAGTGCTTATATACAAATGGTAGAAGTCTAAATAATAAGACTGCTGAACTAGAGTGCCTCATCTTAAATGAGGATATTGATACAGTAGACTTCACAGAAACTTGGTGGAATGAGGATAATCAATGGGACACAGTAATACCAGGCTACAAAATATATCGGAAGGACAGAACAGGCCGTGCTGGTGGAGGAGTGGCACTATATGTGAAAGAAAAAATAGAATCAAATGAAGTAAAAAGCTTAAATGAACCAAACTATACCATACAATCTCTATGGATAGTTATTCTATGCTTGAACAATAAGAATATAGCGGTGGGGATATACTACAGACCACCTAACCGGGATGGTGATAGTGACCGTGAAATGCTCAGGGAGATTAGAAAGGCTACAAAAATAAAAAACTCAATAATAATGGGGCATTCCAACTATACTGACGGGATACATGTCACCTCAGGACTGGATGCAGAGAGAGTTTCTTGACACCTTAAATGACTGCTTCTTGGAGCAGCTAGTCTTGGAACCCACAAAAAGAGAGGCAATTCTTGATTTAGTCCTAAGTGGAGCACAGGATCTGGTCCAAGAGGTGAATATAGCTGAACCGCTTGGTAATAGTGGCCATAATATAATTAGATTTAACATCCTCGTTGCAGGGAAAACACCACAGCAGCCCAACAGAATAGCACTTAATTTTGGAAAGGGGAACTTCACAAAAATGAGGAAGTTAGTTGAACAGAAATTAAAAGGTACAGTGCCAAAAGTGAAATCCCTGCAAGCTGCATGGAAACTTTTTAAAACCCCATAATAGAGGCTCAAATAAAACGTATACCCCAAATTAAAAAACATAGTAAGAGAACCAAAAACATGCCACCGTGGCTAAACAACAAAGTAAAAGAAGCAGCGAGAGGCAAAAAGGCACCCTTTAAAAAGTGGAAGTTAAATCCTAGGGAGGAAAATAGAAAGGAGCATAAACTCTGGCAAATGAAGTGTAACACTATAATGAGGAAGGCCAAGAAAGAATTTGAAGAACAGCTAGCCAAAGACTCAAAAAGTAACAGCCATTTTTTTTAAAGTACATCAGAAGCAGGAAGTCTGCTAAACCACTAATGGGGCCATGGACAATCGAGATGCAAAAGGAGCACTCAAGGACCATAAGGCCATTGCAGAGAAATGAAATTAATTCTTTGTATCGGTCATCATGGCTAAGGATGTGCGGGAGATTCCCAAACCTGAGCCATTCTTTATGGTGACATATCTGAGGAACTCTCCCAGATTGAGATGTCATTAGAGGAGGTTTTGAAACAAATTGATAAATTATACTGTAATAAGTCACCAGGACCAGATGTTATTCACCCAAGAGTTCTGAAGGAACTCAAATGTGAAATTACAGAACTGCTAACTGTGGGAGATTAAATCAGCTGCTGTACCAGATGACTGGAGGATAGCTAATGTGATGCCAATTTTTAAAAAAGCTCCAGAGGTGATCCTGGCAATTACAGGTTGGGAAGCCAAACTTCAGTACCAGGCAAACTGGTTGAAACTATAGTAAAGAACAGAATTATCAGATACATAGATGAACATGATTTGTTGGGGAAGAGTCAACATGTTTTTTGTAAAGGGAAATCATGCCTCACTAATCTACTAGTATTCTCTGAGGGGGTCAACAAGCATGTGGACAAGGGTGATCCAGTGGATATAGCATACTTATATTTTCAGAAAGTCTTTGACAAGGACCCTCACCAAAGGCTCTGAAGCAAAATTAGCTGTTATGGGATAAGAGGGAAGGTCCTTTCATGGATCGGTAATTGGTAAAAGGATAGGAAACAAAGGATAGGAATAAATGGTTAGTTTTCAGAATGGAGAGAGGTAAATAGCGGTGTCCCCCAGGGGTCTGTTCTGGGACCAGTCCTATTCAACATATTCATAAATGATCTGGAAAAAAAGGGTAAACAGTGAGGTGGCAAAATTCGCAGTTGATACAAAACTACTCAAGAAAGTTAAGTCCAAAGCAGACTGTGAAGAGCAACAAAACGATCTCACAAAACTGGGTGACTGGGCTACAAAAATGGCAGATGAAATTCAGTGTTGATAAATGCAAAGTAATGCACTTTAGAAAACATAATCCCAACTGTACATATAAAATAATGGGGTCTGAATTAGCTGTTACCACTCAAGAGAGAGATCTTGGAGTCATTGTGGATAGTTCTCTGAAAATATCCACTCAATGTTCAGCGGCAGTCAAAAAAGAGAACAGAATGTTGGGAACCATTAAGAAGTGGCTAGATAATAAGACAGAAAATATCATATTGCCTCTATATAAATCTATGTTACACTCACATCTTGAATACTGCGTGCAGATGTGGTTACCCCATCTCAAAAAATATATATTGGAATTGGAAAAGGCACAGAAAAGGGCAATAAAAATGATTAAGGGTATGCAAGAGCTTCCATATGAGGAGCAATTAGTAAGACTTGGACTTTTCAGCTGTGAAAATAGACGATTAAGGGGGGCTATGATAGAGGTCTATAAAATCATGACTGGTGTGGAGCAAGTAAATAAGGAAGTGTAATTTACTCTTTCTCATAACACGAGAACTAGGGGTCACCGACTGAAATTAAAAGGCAGCAGGTTTAAAACAAACAAAAGGAAGTATTTCTTCACACCATGCACAGTCAACCTGTGGAACTCTTTGCCAGAGGATGTTATAAAGGTCAAGACTATAACAGGGTTCAAAAAAGGACTAGATAAATTCATGGAGGATAGGTCTGCCAATGGCTATTAGCCAGGATTGGCAGGGATGGTGTCCCTAGTCTCTATTTGCCAGAAGCTGGAAATGGGCAGCAGAGGATGGATCACTTGATGATTACCTGCTCTGTTCATTCCCTCTGAAGCACTTGGCACTGGCCATTGTCCAAAGATAGGCTACTGGGCTAGATCAACCTTTGGTCTGACCCACTATGGTCGTTCTTATGTTCTTCCACCCACCCCACTGGTTCTCAGTCCTTTCTGCTCTCTGGCTGCAAGTCTCCTTGCTCACTCAGGTCTACTCTCCGCCCTCCCCTCAACTCCAAATGCCATTTTTTTTCACCTCCTGCCAGCTTCCAGCATCCCTTAGGCTTTTTCTCCCAACCTACTCACCCCTGTCCCCTAGTCTCTGCATTTGAATCTAGTACTTCCTCGTCCGGGCCCAGTGGGATGGGGGAGGTGGGTAATTGAGAGCACAGGAGAGACAGGCTCTCTGCTCTCAGTTCAGGCATCTGGACCCAGCACAGACCGCAGCAGCTGAGAGCTGCAATTGTAGGTAAAGTCCTGCTCAGCCCCAGGCTGGAGCATGCCAGTGCAGACACAATTGCCAGGGGGAATGGAGCTGCTAACCTCAAAGAAGTCTCTATTGGGGCTGTGTGAACTCTGACTTTTCAAAGACTTCTCATCTGGTCAATTTAGGTAGATTGTCGGAGACAGCAAAAGCTGCATCCCTGGCACAAAGGCCACCTCCTTGGGAAATTTCAAGTCCCTGCTCCAAAGCCTGGGGGCACTAGAGCTTTTCAAAGGAAATGTCATCAGAAGTGTTTAGCATTGGTAAGCACTGTCTACATAGACTAAGGCCAGAAGGGACCACTGTGGTCATCTCGTCCCCGCCTATAACAGACCCATAACATCTGGCCTAGCCTCATTCTCACTAAAGCTGAATGACTTTGACTGAATGTTTCAGGAAATATTCAGCCTCAAGGCAGACACCCAGCATGGGAAATTTCAGTCCAGCCAGTTACAGTTTGACAACGTTATAAGCAACTGAAAACAAAGGCGTATCGTGGGAAGCACTGGGCAACCTTCATAACAGTGCTGGCAACGCCCCCTATAATGTGAGGCACTCACAGCTGGGCTGAAGTGATGGGATGTCAGTCAGGGCCAGCAAAGGTCAAGATGTCAGAAATCCTCCTGATTTGAATTCACACACCAGAAATCTTCTTTGCAGCGCCCCACAGCCCCTCCCAGACTTCAAAAACAACTTTTGACACCTAGCTCCAGGGTCTGACCCCTCCAGGTGCTTGGCTCAAAGGGCTGAGCAAGCTAATCCCCATGGGGTGCAATGGAAGTCGGGGCGCTGAACACCTGCCATGACTCGGCCTTTGGTATGTCATACAGCCAGTCGGTGGAAACCATACCACACTGCCAGTTCAGCCCATCGACAAGCAGGGGTGGCCCCTGTTACCTGCTAGTGGATTGGCCACTGCTTACACCTGGGTTGAAGTTGGTCTTTTATGTTAGCTCTGTTTTCTTTGTACCAGCTTGTGCCATCAGATTTTTTGCTGCCTGCCCAAGGTAAATAAGATGCGAGAGCAGAATCATGTCCAGAGTCCAAAAAACAGCAATTAATCCAGAAACAATAAATTAATTATAAAATGCTGTTAATACGTGGAGTGACCCCACCAGGAAGCCAAATAGCCTGAAGACAAACCACGGAGCAGGTACTTTAGGAACGATTCTTTAGAGTTGCTATTCTAAAGGCTGGTGCCGGTGCCAGGAAGGGCAGGGCGAGTCACTTCTCTCCCCAACCTGCCTAAACACCCACTGTAACCCCTTTGGGATTTAGAGAGCATGGCCCCTTTAAATCTTTTCCCGGGGGACGGGGAGTTGATTGTTCTATGAGGAGAAAGTCCTGTTGGGAGGGCAGGGGAGCGGGTAGGGGGGAAGAGCACGACAGGGTATTTAAGCCCTCCTGCTGGTGTCGCAACTTTTTGCTAAAAACGGGCAAATTGTCACGTATATTCTGTCTCCCCCCAGTCGGTACTGGTGGGTCCCGCTGCTGGCTGGATCCCTGCTTGTCAATCGCCTGCCCACCAGCGTTGAGTGGGGGGACCCAGTGGCTGACAATGGGGGTGGGTGTGCAAAGCTGGTGGCAGGGTGTTCCCCCTCTTGCTGTCCTCTCCCTGCTTTGCCCCTTCACCTTGCCCCCCAGCCCCGCTGCTCCTCCATATCTGCACCAGCGGGGAGTGTCCCGCTCCCAGCACTGTGCGGAGAACCAGCCCCTGGTCGGAGTGCTCAGCTCACCAACAGCCGGGCCAGCAGGCTACTTCTTTCCCCCACTGCCTCTGGCTGGGCTGGCCCCGCAGGAAAGCTCAAGACCCTCGGCTTGGGGTGTTGGCCAGGAGGAGCCAAGCACTGCATGTGCCAAAGCCCCAGGCAGCGCTGGCACAGGGAAGCCTTTCTACCCCTCAGCTAAGCGGTGGAGCGGCGGCGGGGGAGGGAAGCGATTTCCAGCCTGTTTGCATCCCAACCCTGCAGACTCCACAGCAGTGCCCCGGACAGAGGCCTAGCACCCTCTGCACCCACCCCCACCCCGGAGCACAGGGTTTGGTCCGTCCCCTAGGCACCCTCCCCTGCTGAGCCACCTCACTGGCCAGGTTCACTCAAGCCCCTGCAGTCAGGTTCCCTGGGCACAATGCATCCGTAGGGCTTAACCCCTTCCTGCTTGCGCTGTAGCCAGGGGACAGGAGGCAGCTGGGTTATATCGGTGGCCAGCAGCAGCCTGGAGATGTTAGCTGCCTTTCAACACTGTGTGGGCAGGAAGGAGCAAGGTGCTTCCAGCCACGGGCAGGGGGAGAGGGGGAAGAGATGAGCTCTGCAAAGACATGGGCCAGGTCATCCCTCCCCACCCCCTCACCCCTGCTGTGGCTGGAAGCAGCTTCCATCCCTTCCCTCCTGCACAGTGCGGAAAGGCTGTTGCTGGCCACATTCTGGTGTGAACCCTGGCAGAAATCTGGGGTGGGGGGGCATGTGAACTTGTGTGCCCTCCCCCCACACACAAACACAGGTTGCCTTGGGAAGATGTGGTACCAGGTACCAGGAGAGGCGGGTCCGGCCCAGGGGCCCAGCCAGGCATGGAGAGTGGAGAGCGCCAGGCAGGGAGGGTCGAGCCTGTCGGTCAACCTGTCACCCCGCTGTGTCAGAGAGGTGCTCGGGACTGCATGTGTGTCACCTCTCTCCATGTGAACCCTAAAGCCTAAAATATAAGAAGGGAAATAAAAGGAATCCAGCTACTCAGTGTTTCTTTTTAACAGGGGCTCAGTCAACTTGATCTTAATGTTAACATTTGTACTGCATCGTTCTGATTGATTGCAGCTGAACTTGCTTGACTACGAGTAATTTTACCAGGTGTCCCGTATTCAGCATAGGGAAATATGATCACCCTAAATAAGAGGGAGGCTGTTAGCTTGTTACGTGGGGAGGCTGTCACTCTGTGTGGCTTTGCAGAGAGTGACAGAAGAGGGCACCAGAGAGGTTCGTTGAGGAAACTTTACTGGCGCTGAACACAACCTGGAGCACCCAAAACTCACCACTGGACTGGAACTTTGCTCAAGACTCCTGAACTCTGTGTGTAGACACATTACTCGGTGTCAGCCCTTTCAGACTGTGCTACCACTGGGCCTGTGGGGCCTTTTGTTGAATGTAACCCTGTTTTTGACCGTTTCTCCTGGCTTTCCCCCTGTTGTTTTTCTCCTTTCATCCCTCTCTAAATAAATATTTCCCTTTCCTGTATTCATTGTACTCTTCTGGTTCACACTGGGGACAGGTGTCTCTGGGGTGGAAGGGGCTTTCCCTGATGCATTCCTGCACGTGCCTTTTCTTGGCCAGAGCTACCTGCAGAGCAGACTCTATGTTGGCCACGAGGGCGCTAAAGTTACACAACAACAAAAACAGGAGAGAAATTTCTCTCTAAAGATCAAAAAATAACAAAGAAGGAAGAACCCAGAACCACTGGAACTACAAGCAAAAGGCTAGAAATCCCCTTGAAAAGGAACTAACGATGAGTTTATAAAAAGCAGGAGGGGCAGGGTAATTGGTGGTTGAAGGCAGGAGGGCACTGTCTGTCCCTTATTTCTCTGATGCTCCCACCTGGGAGCTGTTCTTAAACATTTACAAATATTCCTTTTCGCTCTCTTGGTGCTTCTGAGTGCACACCAGAAGCACTTCAACTCAGAAATGGGCATCTGGCTGAAACACCTTTTGGGTAGCGGCCATTAGATCAATAAATCAGACATTGTTCTTCAATGGAGGGAAGGGATCTTCTTATTGAGCATGAGAGACTATTACTGGTATTGAAAAGGCTGCACATTTGCTTCATTTACTTCAAGGAGCAACATGCCCTGTATCTGGCCACTACACTACATTTAGCTATATGCAGGACTAAGCTCTTATAATGACAAGCACAGTGTGACTGGCCCCTTTAAAAAGAAGCTGTGCCCAGTGCCACTGTGACTGAACCTGCTGCCCAAGTGGGCTTAAAGAAAGGCACCTGAGGAAGTGGTGGCAGAGAGTTAGAGGCTCCTACAGATGAGTTTGATACACCAGGGGAACACAACTTCAGCCAGGTAGGGCTGGAAATGGCCTCCTAAAAAGAACAAGGGGCCAGGAAGAAGAGAAACTTTGGCTTTCTTCCTTGATGGCTGCTAGCCTATGTAGGTTTTTATACCATGCTAATCACCACAGTGTCTGAGCACCTTCCAGTAGTGCATTAAGGACCGTAACCACACGTGTGTCGAGTTGGGGTAGTGCCTTGTTTAAAAATAGAAAATACTTGTAGCTATCCATTTATATGAGAAAAGGTTGCTTTCCTCAGTGTTGATTGGACGATTGCAGGTTTGAAGAAGGAAGGGGAGACTTGCTCTCAGACCCAACAGGGTTGAACACTCAGCATATAGGGACAGTTGATATAAGCAGTGCTTGTAGCACAGCCAACAATCCAGAATCTTGCTAAAGTTCTAAGTTCTGCATATTGATCACCCACACAGAGAGAAGCAACACGAAAATCATTCCGGTTGCAAAGTCAAGCACTCAAAAGTTGGGAAATGCCAGACACAAGGCGGCCACTGCAGCAGGTGACTTTAACAGTCCAGTCATGCAAGTCATGCCCCCAGGTTTCAATAATAGCAACTCTATCAAATGTAGTTATCAATGAGAACGTTTAGTTCCTCCTGCTTCTTACCCAGTCTCCTAGCAATGGTGCATAAACAATTCAGTTTCTTCTCTTCACATTTCTTTACCGCCTCTAGTCAATATCTTCCCAATACCCTGAGTTAGAACCCCATTTGACAGCTTAGTACCCTCCCTTTGTACTGTTAGAGGAATGTCCTCCTAGCTGTGTCACTAGTCTCCAAACCGTGAGATTATCCCCCACTTCTGAGATGCAGCCTGCCCCATTGGTACAGCCCCTCTCTCACTGGAACATGTCACTATAGCCCTGAGGCTGCAGTACAACCCTGGAGCAGCTTAGCTCCACTCGCTGGCTTGTGGTGAAGGAACCCATTCCCTGTGAGTTTCTATGAGCCAAGCCCTGCGGGGATGGGGGAGGGAAGGTTGGCTCATCACAGGCTCAATACACTCTGAAAGGGGCCTAAGAGAGCAATGCTCATCAATGATATGTGGCCATCACCCCACAACAGTGCTAACAGCATTCTGAGGTTGAGTGTCATGCATGCTGTGTACAGTACACCATAGCATTTCACTGAGAGCAAGGATGGGTTATCTGTAGCCGGGGAGAAATTCACAGGGTCAGACGCTTCCCTCCATTGGCAGTGTAGGGGGAGAAAGACAACGACTCTGCATCTGCAGTGGCACGGGATTGCTGGCTTTGCAGCATGCTCTGTAACGGGGCTCTCCACTCACCGCTCGTCAGGCACCTCGCCCTGGCCGTTCCGGTGAATCATGTTCTGGTGAATTTACCTCCCACCTGCCAGCCATCCAAACTGCAGCTGCTGAGATGATCTTCCTCTCCTGGTGCTGTCTTCCCCACTTTCCCAAGTCTGACTCTGGCTGCCCTTTTTCCATATCCAGTTTGGACTTGTCCTTCTTACCTCCAAAGCTCCCTATGCAAACATCTCCCTGTGTAAAAAATATCTCCACCTCAGTCATCTGCTCCTCCCCTCCCACTCCCACCTTACACACCCTTCTTCTTGCAGCATCCTGTAGTCCCTGCTCCTGCCCCTGACTTCCCTATGGGCTCTTTCCCTCCATGTGTTTCAATAGCTCCATTCCTGTCCCCTCACCAGCTGGCAGCCCCATGGATGGACTGATTTTCCTGCGGGGGGCGGGGGAAGAGCTGGGCTCTGAGATAAAACAGCCAATTTCCCTGGCACTTTCACACTCATCTCCCTGATTCAGGGAGCAGGGAAGAGAAATAATCAGCATCTACACTGAGGTCCATCTCAGAGGAGGGGGCTTCTTTCTATAGGCTCCCATTGCCCAGCAAAATGAGTCTCAAATGAGGGACCTCGTTTCTATTGGGGTCCCTCTGCCCAGCTCCGGTTGGTCTAAAAGGAGAGGCCTTAGTTCTATAGGAGTCCCAATGTCCATCTGCAGGTACTCTGAGGATTCATTTCTATAAGGTGCCATTGCCCAGTTGGGTTTCTTACCCCTCTTCTGCAGCGGTAGCTGGTAGAGCCAGTAAATCCCACCCCTGGTTTGTCGGCTGATGTCATCTGGTGGGTCAGTGATATACAGACCCAGCTGTGCCACAAGGTAGCCCACCTTGGGGAAGTCAGATGAGCTCTGATGGAAGGAGGAGGAGAGGGGAATCCATCAACATTCTACCTTCAGCTCTCCATCTGCCCTGGGCCAGGAGTCTCTCTCCTCCCACTCCATCTGTAGGAGGGGCTGGGGGAGAGGAGCTACAGCTAGAGATCTCATTCTCTCTGCCCCCAGGGGAGCTTGGAATAAAGGGACCAGGGAAAGGGCCCTCTATGAGGATTCTCTCCTCAGCTGCTCCAGAATGACAAGGGCCCTGAGGCCAAGCATGAATCTGCCAGCCAGTGGGCTCTGGAGCACAGTCCCTTACAGACCCAGGGGGAAAAACTTAGCCAGGAGATGAGGGACGTGCCTCAAGCATAGTTGAATCTCAGTTCTGACTCTGGCTCCACACAGGAGCCATCAAAATCTCGAACCCCTGCAGCTGCAAATCCCACAGCCTGTCAGAGCCAGCCCTGCCTCTGCAGGATGCCGGGGTCAAAGGTCACTTACATCAACTCCAGGGAGGCAAGCAGTGAATTGCCACAGGGCAGTGATACTCCGTATGGCCCTGGCTCTCTCTTGCTTCTCTCTGGAGTGCATCCAGAAATTGACATGCTGTGGGAGAAGGAGGCAGGTGAGGGTCAGGAGGCAGGTGCACGTGCTCTACAAATGAGCTTGTCGTCCTCCCCATGGGGCTGAGACATTGTGCTCAGGGTGGAAGAGCTGACTGGCTGATTGCAGAACTTTAAAAGGGACTTCTTGCAATCAGGACGCTGCCCAGGTCCTGCTGGGCACAGGCTGTCATTGTCTCTCTAGCTGGGGAAAATGTTAGGCCTGGGGCTGATCCATCCTCTCTGTACCTGATCCATGAACAGCACATCAGGATCAAGGCACATGCCCTGGCCCCTCCCCAGACGCAAAGGCCTTGGTGGGATGGAGGGAGTGGCCGTGAGGACAATCCCTTTGGGAACTGCAGTGTCCATATCAGAAGAGCTGATTCCCTGAGGATCCTCCTGTACTCAGGGTCTTCCCAGAAAGGAGCCAGTGACTTTTCTTAGAGGCTCATGTCGTGGATCTCACAGGACTTTCAGTCTCTCAGTCCCCCAGACCCTGCCACTGTGCTCACCTCCAAGAGGTGCTCCAGCTTGTCCATGGTGGGGGTTTCTGTCAGCAGGCTCCTCAGCATGACATCCACGCTGTCTGTATAGGCCTTGGGCAGAGCCTGCAAGAGGAGGGAACATCCGTCCGTTATGGGATCTGGGGCTATGCTGGTCAGGGGATGATTAGAAGGGTTCTCTGGGGAGCCCTGGCAAGACCCCAAAGACACATCCTGGCCTCTCCCATTCAGATCACCCCAGGGACACTTAGCAAGAGTTCATGGCCGGATGCCAGCTGGCTCTTCAATCCTTGCCCTTAGCAGTTCTCTGCAGAGGGCCAGGGACCTAGCAGGGTATGGAACAGCCAAACTGCAATGGATGGGAGCAAGGCGCCTGGACAGAGTCCAGGCAGCAAAGCACAGAATGAGGAAGGAAGGAGAGGATCTGCCAAGGGCGGGTAACACTATCCCCTCTGGAGGGAAGGGGCGCTCTCTGCCATTTTGTTAACCCCCAGGCCTGTTCCCAGCTCTGCTCACCCCTCCCCTATTTTCGCAGCTCCACCAAACTAAGGGAGTAGGGACCACAGGACTGCTCCTACAACAGAGAAGTAGGATGGTGACCTACCCGGAAGGGAACAGTGTCCTTCCCTGGGCGCATGGTAAAAACACTGCACAGGACAGCTCGCAGGAGGGCTGATTCCAGCTCCAGGTCCAGTTTGCTGGCAGGAAAGAGGAGCCTCGATTCGACTTTGCAGCACCAGAGTGGCGCTGGCATCACCATGGACATGAAACATGAGGGAAATAGGCACCGGCCAGCAAAAACGGAAATGGAGGTGCCAACGAGACTAGTGATCAGGCTGAAGTCACAGAGCCAGACACTGGCAGGGCTGAAACAGGGCCCATTCCCCTGATCTCACCCTGGACCCTGCTGCCCCTATTATATGTCCCCTGCCCCGATGATCCTCTCCCTAAGGCCACTGTAATGTTACTAGAGTGAAATGAATTACCCAGCCTGGAAAGAGTGAACGTTCCCGCCTCCTTGGCCGGAGGATGTGAACAGCCACAACTGGAGGGGGAGTGGGAGGATCTGTGACTCCTGGGTTAGGGCAGCTGGACAGGAGGGTCCTGGTACCTGAGGTGGCAAACTGCAGCCATAGAGCTCGAGAGGATGGAGCTTAGCTCAGACTGCAGGGGAACGTCTTCAATCAGCTCTTGGGAGACCCAAAGAAGACAAAAGCAGCGGATGAGATCCTGGCCCCACTAACCCACAGGCACTTCCCAGAGAGGAGGCTGCCAGTATAACCCTGTCCCCAGCCCAGCCAATCCAGCTGGGCCCCCACATTCCTTCCACTTTTCAAACTTACTCCCTCCCTCTCCAGCTGGGACCACCCAATTCTTTCCTCCCCTCAGCCGCCCCTCCGGCCCTACAATTCCCCACTGCCAGCTCTGTGTCTGTGACAGAATTTCCCCTTCCCCTGCTCCCCAATCCTCAGCCCCAAGAATCCCTGTCCTCTGCTGCCCCCTCCAGCCCCACCATCTCCCAGAACTGGCCCAGGGGAGGCCTCTCTTAGTCCCATGTCTAACTCCCTCCCCCCGGGGTCTCACTCACCGCAATGCTCTCCACAAGGGACGCTTTGGAGCAGTGTGGCTGCAGGGTGTCCTGCCCCTGCTTTTGTGCAGGGAAGCACAAAGTGGGGATAGCGTGTAGGAAGCGGAGCTGCTTGCCCCTGTCCTGCACAGATGAGGAGTGGCATTGGGGGAGAGAGAGAGCCTGTTAGGTAGGGACCTCCCCACTCCACCCAAACCGGCTCCAGGGCCCAGGGCCTCCTTTGGGTTGGACAGGAAAAGCCCAGAATCACAGTGTCCTCCTGCAAGGCAGGGCTTCTAACTGAGACAATGGATGTGGGGAGAGGAGACCCTGGCCTGCGTGGGACAAACACCCTCTCTTTGGGGTCACAGATAATGGGGGTTATGGATAGACTCGATTGTACCTCATCTCTGCCCTGGCAATGCTGCTGGATGACCCTGATGGCAGCTTCCTCTGGGGACACGTCTTCCTCTTCCTCCTCAACCTCCAGCCGGACACTGGGGCTCCCTGCACCAGGCAGAGGAGCACAGAGGGTGACTCCTGCTGCTGCCGAGGGGAAGGACAGGGTGCAGTGGAGAGAGAAAGCTTAATGTGCCCCCCTCCTCTGTAAGGAACCCCAGGGCAGAAAGGGCCTCACCCTGCCCTTCCCAGAGATGCCCTCAGCCCCATCAGCTTCAGGGCCCCATGGCAGTCAGGCCACCCCAGCAAAATCATCAGAGGTCCGGGAGGCTGGAGTGCCCCAAACTCCGCCAAGAATGCCCTGCACCGGGCATGGCTATGCCAGTCCCACTAGTGTCAGCAGGGCTCACGTGGCTGAGACCTGACGCCTTTCTGAATCAATGGGCACACGGTGTTACTAGCCCCCCGGCCCCAGTCATTCTCCCTTTCCCTTGGGTCTCCCCTCACCAGTACTGTGGGAGCCTCCAGCCTCAAGGCTCTCACGCTCCTCGGAGGTGCTGCTGGCCCCTTGGGAGTAGGTGGAGCTGCTGGTGCTGGAGCAGGGGTTGCCCCATCTCCTGTTTTAGGCAGGGTGGGGACTCTTTAGTGGCCAGGGAGGGGCATGGCTCCTGCTGGGCCCTGGCGCTGGGCTCCTGGCTCCTCTGCTTCCTGGAGAGGAAGCCCCAGAGCTGCCTTGCCCAGCTCCCACCCTGTCCTGGCTCTCTCCTGCAGAGCCGCATCCTGGACCACCTCCATTTTGGCCCCGAAGGTGTCTCAGGGCCTGCTCTGGGAGCTGGTGTCTTCCTCCTCCAGAAAGCCAGGCACGTCCACCACTTGGCCTGGCAACAAGCTGCTTCCCCGCAAGCGGGGACAGAGGGGCCGCTCTCCTCTTGGGGAAGCCGGTAGCTGCTTCCCACTGGCTCTGGAGCCTTCTTCCCAGCATCTGCTTCAGCCTCTTCATCCTGGAACCGAATGGGGAGCAGCCGTGAGTCTGGGGTCAAGGCAGCTTCTCACTAATGGGCCTGTCTGCTCCGCCCCCACCTCTCCTCCACCGAGGCAACTCCCCCTCACTGCATGCCCCACCACAGGGCTCAGGGAATGCAATCTACACACACTGGCAGCAGCTTACAGCACAGGCTGCTCCCAAAGCTCCCCCTCCCCACTGAGGCACTGTGACACAGGGGGAGTCTCATCCTTTCAGAGCATTGGGGTTTTCAGTCTGTTTGGACAAGCAGCTCCCTCCTCCTGCCCAGGCCACATGCCCTCCCTGGCTAGAGAAAGACCAGAACCCGGGAAGGAGTCTGAGTTTGCCCTGGGAAGTCGTCCCCAGCTAAACTTCACAAGGTTCCAATCATATGAGGCATGAGTCCCCCCCAATTTCCACTGAGTTCAGTGGGAAAGTGGGTGTTCAGCAGCTGGCAGGGTCTGACCCTCCAGAGACTCCTACAAGGGAAGGGCTGGGAGCCCTATTGCTGGGCTATTTCCACCATGCTGGAGATGGCTCTGGAGAACACCCTGCAAGAAACACACTGCCCAGGCCCAGAGCAAAGGGCTGCAGGGGGCTGTGTTAGCAAATCTAGTCTCACCGGGAGGAGATCCCCCCTCCTCCTCCCACCATTTCTGCCTCTCCCCAAGCAGAACAGGGAAGCCTCTGAGGAAATGCTACCTGACACTCACTAGGTCTAGATGGCGCAGTGCTGGGTGGCAGATGCTCAGGGTTGGTCTGTTCCTGGCCCTCTTCCTCGTTTTCCCGCACCAAGGTGGGCTGAAAAGGGAGCTGCACAATGCCCTGCCAGCAGGGAGACCAACAGTGGCTGTGAAAACAAAATCATGTTTTATTGCCAAGGGATGGTTAAACTCAGGCTAGCAGCCGGGGTCCAGAACTCTGACATACTGCGGGCAGGACGCCTCCCATCTCAAGGTCTCCTAGCACCTCACACATATTCCTGAAGCCTGACAAGCCAAGGGCTGTAGGGGAGGGACTCCAACCGCCCTCATAGAAAACTGTGGCCTGGGCAGGGGAAGCCACTGCCTCAGGGTCACACTGGGAGTCAGTGACAGAGCCAGGGATGGAGCCCAGGACCCCTGTGTCCAGGCCCCTACACTAACCACTGGAGGAACGTTCTTTTCCAGAGCTGGCAATTGCAAGCAGGACCCTGTTCCCAGTCTCGCTGGCTCTGAGAGGGAGTGTGAACGGCTGGAGAGACTGAGGCAGGGGATTGGGGGTCAGGACTCCTGGCTTTCAGTGGCCATTTTCCTATTGACTTATGGGACCTCGGGCAAGCCATTCCCCCTCTCTGTGTTTCAGTCCCCAGCAGTAAAATGAGGATCGAATACTTACTCACTATTGTAAAGTGCTGAGATTTACCCAGGAAAAGTCATTCTGTAAGTGTTTTGAAACAACCATTCATTTTAATCACCTTGATTGTAGGAGAACTACTGCATTCACGAGAATCAGAAACCTGCTCATATTCCATTAAAGAACTGAAGGCAGCAAAATTCATCATATCACCAATTTCTTATGAATTATTTACTCATTCTTGAAAGAATGTTGGATGCTTTTTTTGTTATGTAGGCCCAGTTCCCACTATTGAACCAGTACCAATTACACTGGATAATGCTGTAAAACCTATATTTTATTGTCAAATCATGTAAGCCATTCCTCTTCTCCTCTTCTTGTTTTATAAGTTTCAGATCAACAAAATCCCCCCCTTGACAGTCACTGCCCGTGTGGCGCTGCAGGCAGAGTTGCCTGAGCAGGCTACATTGTGACATCAGGGGTAACTCAGCCACGCATCACTCATTTCACTCCAATAACCCTGAGCATAAACCCTAAACCTGCTACCTGTCTTGGTCATCTCTCCCATTGAAACCTGCGGAATCATTTGCTGCCTCCTGTTAACCAATGGGGTTGAATTATGAAAATCACCTACACAGAATTAGCATTGACTGGCTCAGTTAAATCTGATGTCACAGTGCACCTCTACCTGCAGCACCAATTAAATGGGCACAGTGCAGAAACCAAGCTTTGCTGGTGGTTTCTTTTTCTAGTTGTCACCAGAATCAACAAGGTTCTTCCCACTGATGCCTGCCTAGAAATTCCCTGAAATTTTGGAATCAATTGGACATAGTCTTCAAAAATTATCACATTACAGACAGACAAAGAAATGCCATCGAATTGAGCATTAGGCCTCACTGCACTCAGCCAACAATGACTTTAACTCCCTTTTAACTCAGTAATAACCCCCAGCTCACCCAATCAGCATGGAGACTCTCAGGGACTGGAGGCTGAGCATTCTCAACAGGTAGCCAAAAGACAGCCCTAGTCAGGACGGGAGATCACTCTGGTGGAGATCTCCGTCAGCGCACTATTCCAGCCCCACGTCTTTGTGAGGGCCTCCTACAATGACAGCTGGAGAACAGCCCCACCTGCCTCAGGAAGAAGACCAGCAGAGAGAAATGGAACAAGAGAAGAGAAAAGAAAAGACAAGACAAGAGGAAGGGAGGAAAAGAGAAACAAAAATGGACAAATTCCAAACTCCTCAGTGAGTCAAAGATTCCAAGCTCAGAAAAATCAACTCTGACCATCTAGTCTATCTAGAACTTCCCTTAAAGTAATTCCTGTTTGAATTAGAGTGCATATTTTAGAAAAAGAGCGAATCTTGATTTTAAAAATGCTAGTTGTGGAGGATCCATCACAACCCTGGGTGAATTACTTCAAATCCTGACTGTTAAAAACGTTCGCCTTATTTCCAGTCTGAATTTGTCTAGCTTCAACTCGCAGCCATTGGATCTTGTTATACCTTTGTCTGCTCAAGTGAAGAGCCCATTAGCAAATAGCTGTTCTCTTACGCTCATCTTTTAACCTTCTCTTTGTTAAGCTAAATAGATTGAGCTCCTTGAACCTATCTTTATAAGGCATGTTTTCTAATCCTTTAATCATTCTTGTGGCTCTTCTCTGAACCCTCTCAAATTAATCAGCATCTGTCTCAAATTGTGGACACCAGAACTGGACACAATATTTCAGTAGTGGTCGCACCAGTGCCCAGTACAGAGATACAGAACCTCTCTACTTCTACCAGAGATTCCGCTATGGATGGGTCCCAGGGTCGCATTTGCCCTTTTGGCCAAAGTGTCTCAGTGGGAGCTCATGGTCAGTTGATTATCCACCATGACCCCAAGTCTTTTTCAGGGTTACTATTTCCCATGATAGAGTTCCCCCGGGACAGAGTCCCCCTCTTGTACATATAGCCTATATTTTTTGTTCCTAAAGGGAAACTTTACATTTGGACATACTCAAATGTACGTTATTTGCTTGTGCTCAGGTAACTAAGCAATCGAGATGGCTCCATATGAGTGACATGTCCTCTTCATTATTTACCACTCCCCCGATCTTTCTGTCATTGGCAGATTTTACAGTGATGATTGTATATTTGCTTCCAAGTCACTGATCAACAGTTTAGGTTGCGTACATCCAAGAACCAAACCCTGCAGGACCCTACTAGAAAGACACCCGCTCGATAATGATTCCTTATTTAAAATTACATTTTGAGACCTATTAGGTAGCCCGTAACTAAGGGGCGGAGTCCGAGTTGGGACATTTTTCTGACAACTTTACTTGTGTTTTCCAAGCCTAGAGCTCGGCTGGTAATGAATGGATCAGGCTGAACAGTTTCCAACCTTCACTGAGAATCTTACCTTCTACAGAGGGGATGTCTGCTTTCTGCAATATCAACACAGAAAGGAGAACATGGCCAAAGAAGCTCCTCCTTCACACTTAGGTGCGTGACCACAAATCCTCTCTTGGTCCTCAAGGAGAGACCGCAAGGAGGAGTCTTGCTGCAGCAGGCTACAGGGGTCTCCGAAGTTCCCCCTGCCCTGAACCCCTGTACTGCATGTCTGATATTAAGGGAGCTCTGTGAGGTCACAGCCTCCTCACCGCCTTTGCCCAGTAGCCTGAGTTGCTGCCAAAGGCCCTTGTGAAGTCACTGCCACACCCACCTCTCCCTTGCAGGGCTGATGTCTGCCCCTGGACAGCCTGGTAGGATGTTTGAGCTGCTCCCCAGATCACCCCACTTGCTCACTATTGATTTTGGGGAGCAAGCAGACTTCCCAGTAAAACAGCAGAGTCTGTTCCTCACCCCACACTGAGTTTTTCATAGATTGTGAGGCCATTAGGTGTCCTAATGAGGCCTCTATTTCACACGCCATGAAATTCCACTCTTACCCCCCTATCAAAACCAATACTGTGTTTTACTAAAACACACATTCCAGAAAGACATCCATTTGTGATGTGAGGCCGTCAAGAAAAACAGAGTCCACCGCTTCCCTTGATAATTTGTTCCACTGGTTAATCTCCCTCACTCCTAGATTAGGACTGGGCATTTGCTGTATTCAAATGTGTTGTTTGAATGGGCTGACTTATCTTCATCATTATTTACCGTGACACCAATCTTTGTGCCACCTGCAGATGTTACCAGCTGTGATGTGATATTGACTTCCAGATGGTTGGTGTAAATGCTGAAGACAGTTAGTGGCTGAGAGCCTGTTCACCCCACAGGCACCACACACCCACTCCCCCTGTAGTACAGGAAAAGGGCATCCAGCCCTACTCTCAGATGGTTTCAAAAACACGCTTGGCAGCAGTTTCAACCATGGGGTTATGAACCACGCATGGGGGTCCCCTCTTAACAAACACACTTTATATCTAGTGTGTCAACAGGCGGCAGTTCTATGCATCTGAGTTTCCCACCTTCTAAACTGGTATGAGAAACCCACCTTGATTATCTCCATTTAAAATTCGGGAGACTCTATGGCACAGGGAAGTGAAGTGACTTGCTTGTGGTCACACAGTGATTCAGTAGAAAAGCCTGGACGAGAACAATGTATTTGTTCTGGTTCACAGACTGGGCCCTGATCTCTTGTATTCCTTGCCTCTTTGTTCTACATTCAAGCCCCAGACTGAGTCCCCCTGGTGGACACTCATTAGACTGCCTCAATCAGACCCAACCTCTGGATCCAACTTACAACCAAGCCATGTGGGTCAGGCAATGTCCAGCCACTGCTTCAAGCTGTGGGGATCCTAAGGCCCTGTCCCAGATACACACTTCTTCTCTGGCTCCCTTCCTGGTGATGTGGGACTTTGCAGTCCAGATGTTCTCAGCCCCAAGGGAAAGGTTTCACAGCCTGTTTTTTAAAGTGATGTGCTCTCTAAGATGAGAAAGCCAATCCTATGCCAGGAGCCCCAGGACATAGACCAAAACCCAATGGCTCTCAGAAGTGTTGAGAATTCAGAGAGGGGACTGAGGTCAGGTGTTTATTTTTTGCACAGATGTGTGACTCTCTTGTGCTGTCTAAGAGTAAAGTGTGTGTGTGTTTAAGAAGTTATTTTGAGAGCCTGGGGTTCCTCCCTTTAACTGCTCTGTGGTCCCCAAGGGGCTAAACCGGAAAGGGAAGTGAGCAGAGGTGAAGGGGGAATCTGGAAAAATGTGGAAAGTGGATGGAGAGGTGTGGGACATCTCAGCACTGGTTCAGGGCCCATCTCCTAAACAGACAGTCCCAGTTGTCCCCCTCCCATCCCTCATCTGATCTGTCTCTCCCCCCAATCCTGGCCTCCTGTGCCAATCTCACTCCCTAGGCTCCTCATCCAATCACAATAGTCATGAATCTCCAGCCCCAGCTCCTGCTTTCAATCTCTTTGGCCAGCCAGTCCCAGTTCTCCTGAACCCCAGCTCTTCATCAGATCCATCTCCCATTCCCCCTCACTTCCTTCCACCCACCCCACTGGTTCTCACTCCCCATCTCCTCTCTGGCTGCAAGTCTCCTTGCTCACTCAGACATATTCTCTGCCCTCCCCTCACCTCCAAATGCCAGTTTCTTTCACCTCCTGCCAGCTTCCAGCATCCCTTAGGCTCTTTCTCCCAATCTACTCACCCCTGTCCCCTAGTCTCTGCATTTGAATCTAGCGCTTCCTCCTCTGGGCCCAGCAGGGAGGGGGGCATTGAGAGCACAGGAGAGACAGGCTCTCTGCTCTCAGTTCAGGTACCTGGACTGAGCACAGACCGCAGCAGCTGAGAGCTGCAATTACAGGGAAAGTCCTGCTCAGCCCCAGGCTGGAGCATGCCAGTGCAGACACAATTGTCAGGGCGAGTGGAGCTGCTAACATCAAAGAAGTCTCTATTTTGACTTCTTGGAGGTTAGCAGCTCCATTCTCCCTGACTTTTCAAAGACTTCTCGTTTGGTCAATTTAGGTAGATTTTCAGAGACAGCAAAAGGTGCATCCCTGGCACAAAGGCCACCTCCTTGGGAAATTTCAAGTCCCTGTTCCAAAACCTGGGAGCGCTAGAGCTTTTAAAAGACAACGGCACCTGAAATGTTTAGCACTGGCTAAGCACTGTTTTCATAAACTCATAGACTTTAAGGCCAGAAAGGACCATCGTGATCTTCCAGTCACCCTCCTGTAACAGACCCATAAGATGTGGCCTAGCCTCGTTCTCAACAACAACTGAATTATTTTGACTGAATGTTTCAGGAAATATTCAGCATCAGGGCAGACACCCAGCATGGGAAATTTCAGCCCAGCCAGTTTCAGTTTGACAATGTTATAAGCAACTGAAAACAAAGGCTTATTGTGGGAAGCCCTGGGCAACCTTAATAACAGGCAGCGTTGGCAGCGCCCCCTATAATGTGAGGCACTCACAGCTGGGCTGGAGCGATGGGATGTCAGTCAGGGCCAGCAAAGGTCAGGATGTCGGAAATCGTCCTGATTTGAATTCACACGCCAGAAATCATCTTTGCAGTGTCCTGCAGCTCATCCCCTACTTCAAAAACAACTTTTGACAGCTAGCTCGGGGGTCTGACCCCACCAGGAGCTTTCTTTGATCCAGTCATGAAGGAGCATCTACGTAGAATAACTGATCATGAAACACAGGTTCGTTACTTAGGAAAAAATATGCAGAATGAACTGATTCATATCCCAGCAAATGCCATTAAAAAGAAAATTACAGAAGCTGCCCATTCTGCAAAATACTTTTCAATAATACTGGACTGTACTCCAGATGTGAGTCATGTTGAACAAATGATGATGATCATTCGTTTTGTGGATATGGAAAAGTCTGCAGATGAAGATAATATTGAAGTGCTCATAAAAGGAACATTTCTTGGGGTTCGTATCACTGAAGGAGATGACTGGAGCATTTATGACAAACTATTCTACAAGAGATTGAAACAATGTCATTATCTGTTGAAAATTTACGTGGTCAAGGCTATGATAATGGGAGTAATATGAAGGATAAAGACAATGGTGTGCAAAGGAGAATGATGGAAATCAATCCTAGGGCATTTTTCGTTCCTTGCAGCACGCATTCTCTGAATTTGTTTGTCAATGATGCTGCTAGATGCTGTTTGGAGTCAAGCAGTTTCTTTGACCTGGTGCAACGTGTCTATGTGTTTTTCTCAGGCTCAACACGCCGTTGGGAGATTCTGACTCGCCATGTGAATTCTCTAACTGTGAAACCACTTAGTCAGACAAGATGGGAGAGTTGCATTGATGCTTTGAAGCCTCTTCACTATGAACTTGGAAACATTTATGATGCCCTAATTGAAATTTCTGATGATACTACCTTTACTGGATCATCTTGGCAATATGGCACGTTCACATGCATAAGCTCTTGCAAATGGCCTTTCCAAACTCAAATTTGTGACTTCACTCATTTTGTGGTATAATATCCTTTTTGAGATTAACCTCACTCGTAAGCAGCTTCAGGAAAAGAACTTGAACATACATTCTGCTCTTCAAAAACTGCAGCAAACTCAAAATATTCTGGAGGAATTCAGAAGTGATGAAGGGCTCGAAAGAACACTGGTAGATTCTCTCAAGCTTGCTGAAGAAATAGACTTTCCGTCAGACTTTGAACCAGAGCCAGTTCGCGTTCGGCAAAAGAAACAGCAGTTTTCATATGAATGACAAGACACACCTATTCAGAACCCAAAACAAAGGTTCAAAGTGCATTTCTCTTCGCAGTCCTTGATACTGCTATTCACTCGGTTGGTGAAAGATGTCAACAGATGCAGCAGCTAGAGTCAATATTTGACTTTCTAGATGATATCCACAGCTTGCAAAAGAAAACAGCAAAACAGGTAAGAGAATTTGGTATAAAACTGGAGTCAGCATTGACGCCTGAAAATTCTAAAGACATTGATGCTACAGATTTGTGTAGTGAGCCTGAGACTTTTTCAAGACGACTTAAGAAACATTCCACTCCTGAAGAAGTACTGAAGTTTGTTTGTGAAAACAAACTCTCAGCCAGTTTTCCAAACATTTTTATAGCTCTACGCATTCTTTCAACTTTGCCAGTTTCCGTAGCTAGTGGGAAACGTAGCTTGTCAAAGTTAAAATTGATAAAAACATATCTGCGTTCCACATGGTGCAAGAGAGACTTGTTGGACTTGCCACAATGTCAATAGAGCATGAACTAGCTGGAAAACTCGATCTAAGAGAACGAGTGACTGAATTTTCAAAATTTAAAGCAAAAAAAGTCATGTTTTAAGAGCACAGAGTGTTTTTTATTCAGAGTGTTTTGTAAATACAAGTTGAAGTTCATTGAATAGTTTTCTTATTTCTTTCTATATTGGATGTGGTGGTAATGGCAGTTAAAGCAGGATAGTGTAATGAATGATTTTGGATTTGTAATAATAAAAATTATAATTAACATTTTAAATGCATTTTTATTTGAAATCAACTGAAATATCACCTCACTGTCGTGTACAGATCTATTCTGAAAAGTCGTGTCTCTATTTTATTTGATCTCAGAAACATTGGTTGGACAGACGGATGGATGGTCAAACCAAATAATTAAGCCTCTGTTTTAAAAAAAACGCTTAAAAAACATTAAAAGGAAAAAAGGGGCAAAATGTTTCCCAGTTTACCAAAAACCTCAGCCTAGACCTTCCCTTGCGGTTTGGGCCTGGGGCACTGTCATAAATATAAAGGGAAGGGTAAACCCCTTTAAAATCCCTCCTGGCCAGAGGAAAAATCCTCTCACCTGTAAAGAGTTAAGAAGCTAAAGGTAACCTCACTGGCACCTGACCAAAATGACCAACGAGGAGACAAGATACTTTCAAAAGCTGGGAGGAGGGAGAAAAACAAAGGGTCTGTGTCTGTCTGTGTGATGCTTTTGCCGGAGACAGAACAGGAATGGAGTCTTAGAACTTAGTAAGTAATCTAGCTAGGTATGTGTTAGATTATGATTTCTTTAAGTGGCTGAGAAAATAGCTGTGCTGAATAGAATGACTATTCCTATCTGTGTGTCTTTTTTGTAACTTAAGGTTTTGCCTAGAGGGATTCTCTATGTTTGAATCTAATTACCCTGTAAGGTATCTACCATCCTGATTTTACAGAGGTGATTCCTTTACTTCTATTAAAAGTCTTCTTGTAAGAAAACTGAATGCTTTTTTCATTGTTCTCAGATCCAAGGGTTTGGGTCTGTGGTCACCTACGCAAATTGGTGAGGATTTTTACTAAACCTTCCCCAGGAAGTGGGGTGCAAGGGTTGGGAGGATTTTGGGGGGAAAGACGTGTGCAAACTACGTTTTTTCAGGAAGCCAGATAAAGTTTGGTGGTGGCAGTGGAAGTCCAAGGGTAAAATAGTTTGTATCTTGGGGAAGTTTTAACCTAAACTGGTAAAAGTAAGCTTAGGAGGTTTTCATGCAGGTCCCCACATCTGTACCCTAGAGTTCAGAGTGGGGAAGGAACCTTGACATGGTGGCAGAGTGGTGGGATTAACCTGAAATCATTTTGAGATCAATTTGAGATTTTTTTGAACCAGAGAAACAGATTTTAAAAGGAAATTTTTAAAATCCTTTGTGCTGCTAGAAAGCAGGTCTCCAACTGGCAATAGTTGGAAGTGTTTTTTTTTTTTTTTTTTTTGCTTTGCTTTGGGGCCAGAGCAGAGACAAAAGGGAATTGTCTTTAGGAGCTGCAGTTTCTCTTCCTAAAGGAAGAGTAGTTAACCTCCTGCAGGGAAATACACAAGTTTTCACAGACCTAAGAGCAACTAGAGGGGATTTCTACCTATTTGCCTGAAGACAAAAGTGTTAATTTTGGGGTTTGGGGGTTGTTTTTTTTTTTTTTGGATTTTTCTGTAGGCTGACAATCACTAGCAGAGAATAGGTATCCTATTCCAGCACAGAAAAATTTTACAAGCCAAGATTTGTTTGTTTTAATTCTAAACGTCGGGTGTAAAGTTAGTTAAAAAGAGAGAGGTTAGGATGACAGACTCCATGGCTCAACAAAAGCTGGAATTAGCCAGTTTTCAGGCTGATGAAAAACAAAAGGAACATGAAAGACAGATAGAACTCATGCGGATCGAGAAGCATGTACAGGAGGCTGCCCACAGGAGGGAAATGGAGGAAAGGAAGCATGTGGAGGAGGAGAAGGAAAAAGAGAGGAATCATGAACTGGAGATGGAGAAGTTAAAGGCTCAGCAGAATATCGAAACAAACCCTAGCAGTCCTTCTCCAGGTACCACTTCCCATCCCAGAAAGATCCCCACCTACTAGGCAGGCGATGATACTGAGGCCTTCTTAGAAAACTTCGAAAGGGCCTGCCTTGGGTACAGCATCTCTACTGACCAATACATGGTAGAGCTGAGGCTGCAGCTCAGTGGACCCTTAGCTGAGGTGGCGGCTGAAATGCCTAAAGAACACATGAACAAGTATGAACTGTTTAAATCCAAGGCGAGAGTCAGAATGGGGATAACACCCGAGCAGTCTCGTCGGAGGTTCAGAGCCCTAAGGTGGAAACCAGACATGTCATTTACCCGACATGCCTACCACATTGTGAAACATTGGGATGTCTGGATATCAGGAGCAAGTGTTGAATCTCCAGTAAATTTGCCCTTCCTAATGCAAATGGAACAATTCTTAGAGGGTGTTCCTGAGGAAATAGAAAGATACACCCTAGATGGGAAGCCCAAAACTGTAATCGAGACAGGAGAGATTGGAGCCAGATGGGTAGAGGTGGCAGAGAAGAAGAAAACTGGTCGCAGTTGGAGCGGAGACCAGAAGGGACAACCCCAGACCAGACCCTATTACTGGGGGCCGCCCAAGGCCCCACCTACCTCCCAAAGAACCCTCCAGACACCTTATCATCCCACCACCCCGTTCTCCAGCAACCCGCCTCGCCCCAGTGACCCGTCAGCTGGACGATGTTTTAAATGTAACGAGCTGGAGCATGTAAAGGCCAACTGCCCCAAGAACCCCAACAGATTACAGTTCATTACACCAGAATCACACCAGAGATCCGCAGGCCCAGATACCCTTGGAGCGGAGGGAAACTGTGAGTGTGGGCGGGAAGAAGGTCACTGCGTGGAGGGACACCGGAGCACAAGTGTCAGCCATCCATGCTTCCTTAGTGGACCCCAATTTAATCAACCCAGAGATCCAAGTGACAATTCAACCCTTCAAGTCCAACTCTTTCAATTTGCCTACAGCCAAGATGCCTGTCCAGTACCAGGGCTGGTCAGGAACGTGGACTTTTACAGTCTATGATGATTATCCCATCCCCATGCTGTTGGGGGAAGACTTGGCCAATCATATGAAGCGGGCCAAGAGGGTGGGAATGGTCACCCGCAGCCAGGCTAAACAAGCCGTGACGCCTAGCTCTGTTCCGGAAACTTCTATCAGGACCCAGTCAGAGGTGATGGACCCAGACCCCAGGCCAATGTCTGCAACAGCAGTAGTGGATCCAGTCCCAGAGACCCAGACGGAACCAGTCCCAGAACCAGAACCAGCGGAACAACCAGCACCAAATCCATTGCCAGCACTGAATCTAGTACTTGCAACCTCAACACCAGAGGGCCCCACCGAACCTGAACCGGCAGCAGCCCATAACCCTACACAAGAGGCTCAGCCAGAGCATGAACCCCAACATAGTGTCCCAGCGGAGAGCGGTTCACAGTCAACGGAAAATGACTCATCCCCTACATCGCTTCCAGAGGGACCAAGCATAGGTCCACAATCCAATGAGGAACTGGTGTCTCCAGCATCAAGGGAACAGTTCTAGATGGAACAGGAAGCAGATGAAAGCCTCCAGGGAGCTTGGACGGCAGCATGGAGCAACCCACCGCCTCTCAGCTCTTCTAATCGATCCAGGTTTGTTGTAGAAAGAGGACTTTTATACAAGGAAACTCTTTCTGGTGGACACCAGGAAGACTGGCATCCTCAGAGACAGTTGGTAGTTCCAACTAAATACCGGGCCAAGCTCTTGAGCTTAGCCCACGATCATCCGAGTGGCCTTGCTGAGATGAACAGGACCAAAGACCATTTCGGGGGGTCATTCCACTGGGAGGGAATGGGCAAGGATGTTTCTACCTATGTCCAGTCTTGTGAAGTATGCCAAAGAGTGGGAAAACCCCAAGACCAGGTCAAAGCCCCTCTCCAGCCATTCCCCATCATTGAAGTTCCATTTCAACGAGTAGCTGTGGATATTCTGGGTCCTTTTCCAAAAAAGACACCCAGAGGAAAGCAGTACATACTGACTTTCATGGATTTTGCCACCCGATGGCCGGAAGCAGTAGCTCTAAGCAACACCAGGGCTAAAAGTGTGTGCCAAGCACGAGCAGACACTTTTGCCAGGGTAGGTTGGCCCTCCGACGTCCTCACAGATGCAGGGACTCATTTCCTGGCAGGAACTATGGAAAACCTCTGGGAAGCTCATGGGGTAAATTACTCGGTTGCCACTCCTTACCACCAACAAACAAATGGCATGGTAGAGAAGTTTAATGGAACTTTGGGGGCCATGATACGTAAATTCGTAAATGAGCACTCCAATGATTGGGACCTAGTGTTGCAGCAGTTGCTGTTTGCCTACAGAGCTGTACCACATCCCAGTTTAGGGTTTTCCCCATTTGAACTTGTATATGGCCATGAGGTTAAGGGGCCATTACAGTTGGTGAAGCAGCAGTGGGAGGGATTTACACCTTCTCCAGGAACTAACATTCTGGACTTTGTAACCAACCTACAAACACGCTCCGAACCTCTTTAGCCCTTCCTAAAGAAAACTTACAGGATGCTCAAAAAGAGCAAAAAGCCTGGTATGATAAACATGCCAGAGAGCGTTTCTTCAAAGTAGGGGGCCAGGTCATGGTCTTAAAAGCGCTCCAGGCCCATCAAATGGAAGCATCGTGGGAAGGGCCATTCATGGTCCAGGAGCACCGGGGAGCTGTTAATTCTCTCATAGCATTCCCCAACTCCAACCGAAAGCCTAAGGTGTACCATATTAATTCTCTAAAGCCCTTTTATTCCAGAGAATTACAGGTTTGTCAGTTTACAGCCCAGGGAGGGGACAACGCTGAGTGGCCTGAAGGCGTCTACTACGAAGGGAAAAGTGCTGGTGGTGTGGAAGAGGTGAACCTCCCATGACCCTTCGGTGTATGCAGTGACAGCAGATTAAGGAACTGTGCACTAGCTATGCGCCGACGTTCTCAGCCACTCCAGGACTGACTGAACGGGCATACCACTCCACTGACACAAGTAATGCTCACCCAATTAAAGTCCAACCTTACCGGGTGTCTCCTCAAGCTAAAACTGCTATAGAACGGGAGATCCAGGATATGTTACAGATGGGTGTAATCCGCCCCTCTGGCCGTGCATGAGCATCTCCAGTGGTTCTAGTTCCCAAACCAGATGGGGAGATACGTTTTTGCATGGACTACCGTAAGCTAAATGCTGTAACTCGCCCAGACAACTATCCAATGCCACGCACAGAAGAACTATTAGAGAAACTGGGATGGGCCCAGTTCATCTCTACCTTGGACTTAACCAAGGGGTACTGGCAGGTACCGCTAGATGAATCCGCCAAGGAAACGTCAGCCTTCACCACACATGTCAGGTTGTATGAATTTAATGTACTCCCTTTCGGGCTTCGAAATGCACCCGCCACCTTCCAAAGATTTGTAGATGGTCTCCTAGCGGGATTAGGAGAATACGCAGCCGCCGACCTTGACGATGTGGCCATATTTTCGGATTCCTGGGCAGAACACCTGGAACATCTACAAAAAGTCCATGAGTGCATAAGGGAGGCAGGGCTAGCTGTTAAGGCTAAGAAGTGTCAAAAAGGCCTAAACAGAGTGACTTACCTTGGACACCAAGTGGGTCAAGGAACTATCAGCCCCCCTACAGGCCAAAGTGGATGCTATCCAAAAGTGGCCTGTCCCAAAGTCAAAGAAAGAGGTCCAATCCTTCTTAGGCTTGGCTGGATATTACAGGCGATTTGTACCGCAATACAGCCAGATCGCTGCCCCACTGACAGACCTAACCAAAAACAAACAGCCAAATGCAGTTCAGGGGACTGAAGAGTGTCAGAAGGCCTTTAACCAGCTTAAAGCGACACTCATGTCTGACCCTGTACTAAAGGCCCCAGACTTTGACAAACCGTTCCTAGTAACCACAGATGCGTCCGAGCATGGTGTGGGAGCAGTTTTAATGCAGAAAGGACCGGATCAAGAATTCCACCCTGTAGTGTTTCTCAGCAAAAAAACTGTCTGAGAGGGAAAGCAACTGGTCAGTCAGTGAAAAAGAATGTTACGCCATTTTCTACGCTCTGGAAAAGCTACACCCATATGTTTGGGGACGGCGTTTCCACCTGCAAACCGACCATGCTGCGCTACAGTGGCTTCATACTGCCATGGGAAATAACAAAAAACTTATTCGGTGGAGTTTAGCTCTCCAAGATTTTGATTTCGACATCCAACACATCTCAGAAGCCTCTAACAAAGTGGCTGATGCACTCTCCCGTGAAAGTTTCCCAGGATCAACTGGTTAAAATCGTCCTTGAAATGTGGAAAATATTGTTAGACTTTATGTACTTGGTAGTATATTTAGAGGTGCATGTGTCTTATTAACTCTGTTTTTCCTAGAGCTCCAGGAAGAAATCCCAGACAGCGTTTCACCCTAGCTGAGTTTGGGGGACATGTCATAAATATAAAGGGAAGGGTAAACCCCTTTAAAATCCCTCCTGGCCAGAGGAAAAATCCTCTCACCTGTAAAGGGTTAAAAAGCTAAAGGTAACCTTGCTGGCACCTGACCAAAATGACCAATGAGGAGACAAGATACTTTCAAAAGCTGGGAGGAGGGAGAAAAACAAAGGGTCTGGGTCTGTCTGTGTGATGCTTTTGCCGGAGACAGAACAGGAATGGAGTCTTAGAACTTAGTAAGTAATCTAGCTAGGTATGTGTTAGATTATGATTTCTTTAAGTGGCTGAGAAAATAGCTGTGCTGAATAGAATGACTATTCCTATCTGTGTGTCTTTTTTGTAACTTAAGGTTTTGCCTAGAGGGATTCTCTATGTTTGAATCTAATTACCCTGTAAGGTATCTACCATCCTGATTTTACAGAGGTGATTTCTTTACTTCTATTAAAAGTCTTCTTGTAAGAAAGCTGAATGCTTTTTCATTGTTCTCAGATCCAAGGGTTTGGGTCTGTGGTCACCTACGCAAATTGGTGAGGATTTTTACTAAACCTTCCCCAGGAAGTGGGGTGCAAGGGTTGGGAGGATTTTGGGGGGAAAGACGTGTGCAAACTACGTTTTTTCAGGAAGCCAGATAAAATTTGGTGGTGGCAGTGGAAGTCCAAGGGTAAAATAGTTTGTACCTTGGGGAAGTTTTAACCTAAGATGATAAAAGTAAGCTTAGGAGGTTTTCATGCAGGTCCCCACATCTGTACCTAGAGTTCAGAGTGGGGAAGGAACCTTGACAGGCACTGATTGCATCTTCGCCTAGGGCACCAGTTGCTGGCATCTAGTCTAGGGCCTCCCCTGAGAGCAGGGGGTAATGGTTCCAAACTGTCACTTTGTTCAGTGGCTGGTAGTCTACAGAGAGGCGTAGAGTCCCACCTTTCTTCTTCCCAAAAAGGGCCAGGGCACCTGTGGGAAACCTGTGGGAAATGCTTAGTAGCAAATAAACCCTTTCTACCAGTTTTCATGGTTTTACACAGGGAGAGCCACTAGGTCTTTGGACATTGTGTAAATATGGCCAAAGGGAACTTTCAGGCTAGGTTGTAGGAAACCCCTCCATTTTCAGTCATCTCCATTCAATCACTCTGGTAGGGGCACCATAGGGCCAGGCACAGGTAACAAGACTATGGTTCACACCTGGTGTGATATGTCCCCTTTTGTATACAGGCCACTTACTTCCGGAATTAAATTTCTGCAAAAAGTTGCACCACCTGATCTCACATGCTGCATCCGATATTTAGGTCTAGTGCTTGGAGCGTAGGTCACAGCTAGGCGTAGGATTACGCCTAGGCTAAGAGTGATGCTAGAATCAAGCTCCAGGGACATGCCTGGGTCAACACCGAGATCAGACTCCATAGAGAAACCAGAATGAGAACTGGAGCCAGAGTCCAGGTGCAGGCCAGAGGTGAAAGCCGGGTGGTCAGAGTCCAAAGATAAGCCAAGTTGATATCAGGCCAGAGTCCAGATACAGGCAGAAGGTCAAAGCCGGGGAGTCAGAATCCAAGGACTTGGGGAGGTTCAGGAGGAGGAGACAAGGCTGGAGTGGGTCAGTGGTGGGGCTGGAGTGAGGAAAGAATAGGGCAAGCACAATGCTAAGCCAGAGTTGTTAGGCAACATCTAGAGCCAAGGGTCACGCCAAGGTCATCAGCAAGAGACCGGAGCTGAGGGTCAAGCTTGAGTCAATAGCTGGGAACCGGAGGGAAGGGCAGAGCGATCCACGCAGGCAGGAACCAGGAACAAAGTGGGCACTGTGTCAGCATCAGGGCAGGGGGTCTGCCTTGTTGCCCAGATGACTTACAAGTACTCCCAGGCACTGCCCACCTGGAGCCCTAGAGACCTGGGTTCAAATCCCACACATCCCCTTGTCTCTCTTCCTAGGAATAAAAGGAGGACAGCAGGATGACAAAGATGTCTCTGTCCTGGCTCTTTAATCCTTGCCCTTAGCAATTCTTCCTACAGGGCCTGGTACCCAACAGGGTATGGAACAGCCAAACTGCAATGAATGGGAGCCAGGCGCCCAGACAGAGTCCAGGCAGCAGAGCACAGAATGAGGAGGAAAGGAGAGGATCTGCCAAGGACGGGAAACACTATCCCCTCTGGAGGGAAGGGGCCCTCCCTGCCATTTTCTTAACCCCCGGGCCTGTTCCCAGCTCTGCTCACCCCTCCCCTATTCTCAGCAGTTCCACCAAACTAAGGGAGTAGGTCGAAACCACAGGCCACTCCTGCTCCTGCAACAGAGAAGTAGGATGGTGACCTACCTGGAAGTGAGCGGTGTCCTTCCCTGGGCGTATGGTAAAAACGCACTACAGGACAGCTCGCAGGAGGCCTGATTTCAGCTCCAGGTCCAGTTTGCTGGCAGGAAAGAGGAGCCTCTATTCGACTTTGCAGCACCAGAGTGGTGCTGGCACCACCATGGACATGAATTGTCAGGGAAATAGGCACCGGCCAGCAAAAACGGAAATGGAGGTGCCAAGGAGCGCAGTGACCTGGCTGAAGTCACAGACCCAATCAGTGGCAGGGCTGCAATAGGGCCCATTACCCTGATCTCACCCCTGGACCCTGCTGCCCCTGTTATCTCTGCCCCCGCCCCCCGGTGATCCTCTCCCTAAGGCCACTGTAATGTCACTGGAGTAAAATCAACCACACAGCCAGGAAAGAGGGAACGTTCCCGCCTCCTCGGCCGGAGGATGAGAACAGCCACAAATAACCTGGGGGGCGGGGGATCCATGAGTCCCAGGTCTCAGCCTGAACAGCACCAGGGTTAGGGAAACTGGACGGGAGGGTCCTGGTACCTGGAGGTGGCAAACCGTGGCCATAGAGCTGGAGAGGATGGAGCTTGACTCAGAGCCCAGCGGAAGGTATTCAATCAGCTCCTGGGAGACCCAAAGGAGACAAAACAGCAGGTGGATTCTGGCCCTGATTACCCGTAGGCACTTCCCAGAGAGGAGGCCAAAGTGCGCTGCAGACACAGCCAGCATATCCCCCCCCCACACACACATCCAGCTTCCCAGTATTCAGCCCCAGGAATCCCTATCCTCTGCTGCCCCCTCCAGCCCCACCATCTCCCAGAACTGGCCCAGGGGAGGCTTCTCTTCGTCCCACGTCTAGCTCCCTCCCCCAAGGGGCTGGGCACGGGTCTCGCTCACAATGCTCGCCACAAGGGACGCTTTGGAGCAGTGCGGCCACAGGATGTCCTGCCCCTGCTTTTGTGCAGGGAAGCACAGAGTGGGGATAGCGTGCAGGAAGCGGAGCTGCTTGGCCCTGTCCTGCACCCACTGGGAGTGGGGTTGCGGGAGAGAGAGAGCCTGTTAGGTAGGGACCTCCCCACCCCACCCAAACTGGCTCCAGGGCCCAGGTCCTCCATGGGTTGGATAGGAAAAGTCCAAAACCACAGGGTCCTCCTGCACAGGCAGGGTTTGTAACTGGGACAGTGTCTGTGGGGAGAGGAGACCCTGCCCTGCGTGGGACAAACACCCCCTCTTGAGGGTCCCAGATAACATGGGAGAAATGCTAGGCAGAAAAGGAGAGAGGGTGACTTCTGCTGCTGCCGAGGGGAAGGACGGGGTGCAGTGGAGAGAGAAGGCTTAATATGCCCCCCTCCTCTGTAAAGAACCCCAGGGCAGGAAGGGCCTCACCCTGCCCCTCCCAGAGATGCCCTCAGCTCCATCAGTTTCAGGGCACCATGGCAGTCAGGCCACCCCCGCAACATCATCAGGGGTCCAGGAGGCTGGAGCCCCCCTAACTCCGCCTAGAATGCCCTGCACCAGGCATGGCTCTGCCACTCCCACTGGTGTCAGTGGGGCTCACGTAGCTGAGGACTGACAACGTAGTGAACCAATGGCACAGGGTGTTACTAGCCTGCCCTCTGCCCCAGTCACTCTCCCTTTCCCTTGGGTCTCCCCTCACCAGTACTGTGGGAGCCTCCAGCCTCAGGGCTCTCACACTCCTCGGAGATGCTGCTGGCGCCTTGGGTGTAGATGGAGCTGCTGGTGCTAGAGCAGGTGTCAAGGTTCCTCCCCCACTCTGAACTCTAGGGTACAGATGTGGGGACCTGCATGAAAACCTCCTAAGCTTACTTTCACCAGCTTAGGTTAAAACTTCCCCAAGGTAGAAATTAATTTTATCCTTTGTCCCTGGATCTCCATTGCCACCACCAAACTCTAACTGGGTTTACTGGGAAACGTAGTTTGGACACGTCTTTCCCCCCAAAATCCTCCCAACCCTTGCACCCCACTTCCTGGGAAAGGTTTGGTAAAAATCCTCACCAATTTGCATAGGTGACCACAGACCCAAACCCTTGCACCTGAGAACAATGAAAAAGCATTCAGTTTTCTTACCAGAAGACTTTTAACAGAAGTAAAGAAATCACCTCTGTAAAATCAGGATGGTAGATACCTTACAGGGTAATTAGATTCAAAACATAGAGAATCCCTCTAAGCGAAACCTTAAGTTACAAAAAAGACACACAGACAGGAATAGTCATTCTATTCAGCACAGTTCTTTTCTCAGCCACTTAAAGAAATCATAATCTAACACATACCTAGCTAGATTACTTACTAAAGTTCTAAGACTCCATTCCTGGTCTATCCCCGGCAAAAGCAGCATACAGACAGACCCAGACCCTTTGTTTTTCTCCCTCCTCCCAGCTTTTGAAAGTATCTTGTCTCCTCATTGGTCATTTTGGTCAGGTGCCAGCGAGGTTACCTTTAGCTTCTTAACCCTTTACATGTGAGAGGATTTTTCTTCTGGCCAGGAGGGATTTTAAAGGGGTTGACCCTTCCCTTTATATTTATGACAGCAGGGGTCGCCCATCTCCTCCCCTAGGCAGGCTGGGGCCTCTTCAGTGGCCAGGCAGGGGGGTGGCTTCTCCTGGGCTCTGGCGCTGGGCTCCTGGATCTTCTGCTTCCTGGAGAGGAAGCCACAGAGCCGCCTTGCCCAGCTTCTGTCCCGTCCTGGCTCCTTCCCGCACAGATGCACCCTGGGCCACCTCCATTTTGCCCCAGAAGATGCCTCAGGGCCTCCTCTGGGAGCTGGTGTCTCCCTCCTCCAGAATGCCAGGCACATCCACCGCTTGGCCTGGCCACAAGCTACCTCCCCTCCAGTGGGGACAGAGGGACTGCTCTCCTCCTGGGGAAGCTGGCAGCTGCTTCCCACTGGCTCTGGAGCGAGCTGCACAGCCTTCTTCTGCAGCATTTCCCTGAGCCTCTCCATCCTGGAACTGAGTGGGGAGAAGCAGGCTCTGGGGTCAAGGCAGGCTCTCACTAACGGGCCTGTCTGCTCTGTCCCCCTGTTCCTCCCCCCTCACTACACGCCCCAACACGGGGCTCAGGGACTACAATCTACTCATGCTGGCAGCAGCTCACAGCACAGGCTGTTCCCAAAGCTCCCTCTCCCTACTGAGGCACTGTGACACAGGGGGAGTCTCATCCGTTCAGAGCAGTGGGGTTTTCAGACTGTTTCGACAAGCAGCTCCCTCCTCCCACCCAGGCTACACGCCCTCCCTGGCTACAGAAAGACCAGAACCCGGGAAGGAGTCTGAGTTTGCCCTGGGAACTTGTCCCCAGCTCAACTTCACAAGGTTCCAGTCATATGAGGCATGAGTCCCCCTCAGTTCCCACTGAGTTCAGTGGGGTAGTGGGTGTTCAGCAGCTGGCAGGGTCTGACCCTCCAGAGACTCCTACAAGGGAAGAGCTGGGAGCTCTATTGCTGGGCTGGAGATGGCTCTGGAGAACACCCTGCAAGAAACACGCTGCCCAGGCCCAGAGCAAAGGGCTGCAGGGGGCTGTGTTAGCAAATCTAGCCTCACTAGGACGAGATTTCCCCCTTCTCCTCCCACCATTTCTGCCTCTCCCCAAGCAGAACTTGGAAGCCTCTGAGGAAATGCTACCTGACACTCACTAGGTCTAGATGGCGCAGTGCTGGGTGGCAGATGCTCAGAGTTGGTCTGTTCCTGGCCCTCTTCCTCGCTCTCCCGCACCAAGGTGGGCTGAAAAGGGAGCTGCACAATGCCCTGCCAGCAGGGAGACCAACAGTGGCTGTGAAAACAAAATCATGTTTTATTGCCAAGGGATGGTTAAACTCAGGCTAGCAGCCGGGGTCCAGAACACTGACATACTGCGGGCAGGACGCCTCCCATCTCAAGGTCTCCTAGCACCTCACACACATTCCTGAAGCCTGACAAGCCAAGGGCTGTAGGGGAGGGACTCCAACCACACTGATACAAAACTGTGGCCTGGGCAGGGGAAGTCAGTGACAGAGGCAGATATGGAGTCCAGGAGCCCTGTGTCCAGGCCCCTACACTAACCACTAGAGGAACGTTCCTTTCCAGAGCTGGCAGTTGCAAGCAGGACCCTGTTCCCAGTCTCTCTGGCTCTGAGAGGGAGTGTGACTGGCTGGAGTGACCGAGGCAGGGGATTGGGAGTCAGGACTCCTGGCTTTCATTGGCCATTTTTTCTATTGACTTATGGGACCTCGGGCAAGCCATTCCCCCTCTCTGTGTTTCAGTCCCCAGCAGTAAAACGAGGATCTAATACTTACTCACTTATTGTAAAGTGCTGAGATTTACCCAGGAAAAGTCGTTCTGTAGGTGCTATGCAGCACTGGACCCTCATCGGTCAGATCCAAATTCCTAGAGTTTAGATCTGGGCTTTCAGTTCAACCCCGTACAGAATGAGGAGCCCAGCCCTAGACCTTGGATTGAGGATCAGCCCTTCTTGGGGTGGGAATTGAGCTAGGAGGCTTTTCCGTCCCTCACCAGGTGGATTAACAATAGAGGGTTTTTAAAATATGAACCGGGTTTTTCAAATTAAACTCACCATGGGTTTTTTCGTTAAAAATAAGCCTGCTTCAAATTCAATTTGAATTTGACAATCTATGTTAAGGCCTAAATTTGTTATAATCTCTGAAAGTAATTTCAGGAGAATAGAAAGAAATCCATCTTAAGTAGTACATGTTTACTGCCAAGTTTTAAGGAGAGTCAAACGACTGACGCACCTGGAACCAGAGTTCGTGGAAGTGCTAGAACAGCTTTAGACAGCAGTAGCCCTTCCTGTGAAAGTGCAGAAGGAATAGTTTCTTCCTTTCAGTTTATTCATCTAGTTCAGTTCAATGACTAGTTAATTGAATTTGAAAAGAACACTGGGAGTTGACAAAGAAGGCAAACTTGTTTTCTTCCTTCAATCTAGGAATAAACACTAGGTGTGAGGGGATGAGATCTACCCATTGAAAAATCTGGAAGAACATGGTGACCAGAATGTATCAGTTCAATTCACTAACTACAGCTAATGTTTCCTTTCTTTAAGAAATTGGGTAGTTTTAAATGCAAAACATTTTTGATTAATGTTTTTTTCTTATGCTTCTCTTTCTGGCTCGGCCACAGCATTGCTGTGTAAACACCTCTTGCTCTTTACCTCAGTTTCACCACCTCTGTTCGGGATAGAGACACTTCTCTAACTCCTAGCAGTAGTGCGATTTGAGTAGGTCATGAGTGTTAGACACCTTTGAGCTCCAAAGGACAATGGGTGATTTATCAAGAATCCCTGATGATTTCCTGCTTCTCCCCCATTCAGAGCCAATATCACATCTTTGGGTTTTGAAATTCTCAGCACCCCTCAGTCTCCTGCTGCCGTCAGTTGTTCCTCAGATTTAGAGGCTTGGATGCTAGCAGGACTGGAATTTGTTACTGGGTTCCTGTCTGTGTCTAGTCAATGAGGGTCTCAGTCTGGTCTCCTAAATTCAGAATCCCAGAAGTAGACATCTGGGTGGATTGATTTAAATCATTGATTTTAATCATGTTTTGCATTTGTACTTTTTAGTTATTTTCCTCATGATAGGTTGATTCTCATTACTTGAGAATCATTAAAAAATGTTGATTTGCAACTAAATATAGTCTTCACACTAAATTTGGTGTTTTCCTTTGCTAACCATGATGGTAAAGTATATCTATGGACATTTATGTAAGCAGTTATGTGGCTTAATTTACATTTCTTGTGTCTAATTTTTACATTTTAATTATGTTGGAAAATGGCAAACGATGCATTTATTTCCAAGACTATGATGGATTTTTTACTTATGATTTGTCCACGCACTATTTCGATGAAAATTCAAATGCACTTAAAAATGCACAAAAACAGCATTTTCAATTGGTTTATTAATTGAACAAAACTACCTTAAATGTGCTGGATACATAAGAACAAAAAAATTTACTGAAACATATTTTTCATTTAAAACTAACTGATTTAAGGAAGTATCTGCAGTTAGTGAAATGAACTGATTGTATCTGGTCATCGTGTCTCTCAGATTTTAGAACTAATAGGTCTGACGCCCTCACATCTAGTTTGTATTTATAGACTGGAAGAGGAAAACAAGCTTACCTTCTTTTTCCACTCCCAGTCAGTTTCTGAAATTTGAATGAAATTGTTTTTGAACTGAACTAGCTGAATCAACTTAAATTAAAAAAATATTCTTTCTGTGCCTGCAGAAGAGGCTACTGCTGTCAAAAGCTGGTTTACCATTTCAATAAACTCTGGTTCCAGCCAAAGACTGCCATGAGTTCAGTGGTTTGATTACCATTAAAACTTGGCAGCAACCATGGACTTGTCAAAATTTATTACTTAATTTAAATGACTTTACGAAGCTATTGCAAGTTTAGGCATTAAGATGGGTTGTCATAATTTCAAATTTAATCTCCAATAGATTTGTTTTTCAAAAAATAAACCTGTTTTTAATTTAAATAAAAATAATCCAATTTAACTTTTAAAAAATCCCTTTTTGGGTTTCTTGGCTTTGAAACAACCATTGATTTTTATTCACCTTGATTTTAGGAGAACTACTACATTCATGAGAATCATAAACTGCTCATATGCCATTGAAGGAGAGAAGGCAGCAAAAGTCATCATATCAATAACATGTTATGAATTATTGACTCAGTCTTAAAAGAGACTAACTAAAGGGTTGGACACCTGTTTGTTTATGTAGGGCCAGTTTCTACCTCTGAACCAGTAGCAATTGCACTGGATAATGCTGTAAAACCTACATTTTATTGTCAAATCGTCTAGGCCATTCATCTTCTGCTCTTCTTGGTTTATAAGTTTCAGATCAACAAAATCTTCCCCTTGACAGTCAGTCACTGCCCATGGGGCTCTGCAGGCAGAGTAGCCTCAGCAGTAACATTGTGACATCCAAGGTAATTCAGCCACCCATCACTCATTCACTCTAATAACCCTGACCTTAAATCCTAACCCTACGGCCTCTGCCTTGCTCATCTCTCCTATTGAAACCTGCAGGATCATTTGCTGATTCCTTTTAACCAATGGGGTTTAATGATGCAAATCATCTGCACAGGATTAGCATTGACTGGCTAAGTTAACTCTGATGTCACAATGTGCCTCTACCTGCAGCACCAACTCAATGGGCACAGTGTGGAGATCAGGCTTTCCTGGTGGTAGTGGTTCCCAGTTGTCACTAAAATCAACAAAAAGAAAATCAAGTGACTTCAAGTGAGCTCTAGCTCACGAAAGCTTATGCTCAAATAAACTGGTTAGTCTCTAAGGTGTCACAAGTCCTCCTTTTCTTTTTGCGGATACAGACTAACACGGCTGCTACTCTGAAATAAAATCAACAAGGTTCTTTCCACCAATGCCTAGAAATTCCCTGAAATTTTGGAATCAATACGACGTAGTCTTCAAAAATTACCGCATTACAGACTGACAAAGAAATGCCATTGAATTGTGCTTTAGACCTCACTGCTCTCAGCCAACAATGACTTGAATCTCCTCCCTTTTAACTCAGTAATAACCCCCAGCTCACCCAATCAGCATGGAGACTCTCAGGGACTGGAGACTGAGCATTCTCAACAGGTGGCCAAAAGACAGCACTAGTCAGGAAAGGAGATCACTCTGGTGGAGATCTCTGTCAGTGCACTTTTCCACCCCACCTCTTTGTGAGGGCCTCCTACAATGACAGCTGGAGAACAGCCCCACCTGCCTCAGGAAGAAGAGCAGCAGAGAGAAATGGAACAAGAGAAGAGAAAAGAAAAGACATGAGGAAGGGCGGAAAAGAGAAGCAAAAAATGGACAAATTCCAAATGCCTCAGTGAGTCAAAGATTTCAAGGTCAGAAAGATCCACTCTGACCATCTAGTCTGTATAACATGGGCCATAGAACTTCCCTCAAAATAATTCCTGTTTGAATTAGAGCGCACATCTAAGAAAAACAGCTAATCTTGATTTTAAAAATGCTAGTTGTGGAGGATCCATCACAACCCTGGATTAATTACTTCAAACGCTGATTGTTAAAAATGTTTGCCTTATTTCCAGTCTGAATTTCTCTAGCTTCAACTCCCAGCCATTGGATCTTGTTATACCTTTGTCTCCTCAAGTGAAGAGCCCATTAGCAAATAGTTGTTCCCTTATGCTCATCATCTTTTAACCCTCTCTTTGTTAAGCTAAATAGATTGAGCTCCTTGAACCTATCTTTATAAGGCATGTTTTCTAATCCTTTAATCTTTCTTGTGGCTCTTCTCTGAACCCTCTCAAATTAATCAGCATCTGTCTCAAATTGTGGACACCAGAACTGGACACAATATTCCAGTAGTGGTTGCACCAGTGCCCAGTACAGAGATACAGAACCTCTCTACTTCTACCGGAGATTCCGCTATGGATGGGTCCCAGGGTCGCATTTGCCCTTTTGGCCAAAGTGTCTCAGTGGGAGCTCGTGGTCAGTAGATCATCCACCATGAGCCCAAGTCTTTTTCAGGGTTACAATTTCCCATGATAGAGTGCCCCCAGGACAGAGTCCCCCTCTTGTACATATAGCCTATATTTTTTGTTCCTAAAGGGAAACTTTACATTTGGACATACTAAAATGTTATTTGCTTGTGCTCCGGTTACTAAGCAATCAAGATGGCTCCATATGAGTGACATGTCCTCTTCATTATTTACCACACCCCTGATCTTTCTGTCATCGGCAGATTTTACAGTGATGATTGTATATTTGCTTCCAAGTCACTGATCAAAATTTTAGGTAGCGTACATCCAAGAACCAATCCCTGTAGGACCCTATGAGAAAGACACCCACTCGATAATGATTCCTTATTTAAAAGGACATTTTGAGACCTATTAAGTAGCCCGTTACTAAGGGGCGGAGTCCGAGTTGGGACATTTTTCTGACAACTTTACTTGTGTTTTCCGAACCTAGAACTCAGCTGGCAACGTATCAGGCTGAATTGGTTCCAACCCTCACTGAGAATCTTACCTTCTACACAGGGGATATCTGCTTTCTGCAAAATCAACACCGAAAGGAGAAACACTTCCAAAGAAGCTCCTCCTTAGCACTCAGGTGCGTGAACAGAAATCCTCTCTTAGTCCTCTGGGAGTGACTGCGAGAAGGAGGCTTGCTGCAGCAAGGCTACAGGGGTCTCCCAGGTTCCCCCTGACCTGCTTCCCTGTCCTGCCTGGCTGATGTCAAGGGAGCTCTGTGAGTCACAGCCTCCTCACCACCTCTGCCCAATAGGCTGAGTTCCTGCCAAAGGCCCTTGTGAAGTCACTGCCACACCCACCTCTCCCTTGCAGGGCTGATGTCTGCCCCTGGACAGCCCAGTAGGATGTTTGAGCTGCTTCCCAGATCATCGCACATGCTCATTATTGATTCTGGGGAGCAAATAGGCTACCCAGAGTCTGTTCCTCACCCCACACTGAGTTTTTCATAGATTCATAGATTTTCTTTTAGGCCATTAGATCTCCTAATGAGGCCTCTATTTCACAAACCATGAAATTTCACACCCTTACCCCCATATTAAGCCCAATAGCTTGTGTTTCACTAAAACACGCCTTCCAAAAAGGCAGCCAAGAGTGATGTGAGGCCATCAGGAAACAGAGAATCCACCTCTTCCCTAGGCAATTTCTTCCACTCCTTAATCTCCCTCACTCCTAGATTAGGACTGGGCATTTGCTATATTCAGATGTGTTGTTTGAATGGGCTGACTTGTCCTCATCATTATTTACCACGACACCAATCTTTGTGCCCCCTGCAGACGTTACCAGCTGTGATGTGATATTGACTTCCAGATCGTTGGTGTAAATGCTGAAGACAGTTAGTGGCTGAGAATCTGTTCACCCCCCGCCGTCCCCCAGGCACCACACACCCACTCCCCCGTGTAATACAGGAAAAGGGCATCCAGCCCTACTCTCATATGGTTTCAAAAACACGCTTAGCAGCAGTTTCAACTATGGGGTTATGAACCACGCATGGGAGTCCCCTGTTAACAAACACACTTCACATCTAGCGTGTCAACAGGCTGCAGTTCTATGCATCTGAGTTTCCCACCTTCTAAACTGGTATGATAAACCCACCTTGATGATCTTCATTTAAAATTGGGGAGACTGTATGGCACAGGGAAATGATGTGACTTGCTTGTGGTCACACAGTGATTGAATGGAAAAGCCTGGATGAGAACAATGTATTTGTTCTGGTTCCCAGACCAGGCCCTGGTCCCTTGTGTTCCTTGCCTCTCTGGTGTAAAATTCAGGAAGCATCTTCCTGGATGCTTTTCCTTCTTCTCCATTTCGCTTAGCTCCACATCCCCAGCGAGGAAGGATTTTTTGTTACCCAGCTGGCTCTAACATATGTGGTTATTGTCACAGACTGAGTCCCCCTGGTGGACACTTATCAGACTGCACCAATCGGACCCAACCTCTGGATCCAGCTCTGTGGATCTTTTCGGGGGGTGGGGGTGGGGGAGGGTTTGCTGATTGTTCCATAGGGAGGAAGTCGTGTTGGGAGGGCAGGGGAGCAGAGAGATGGGGGAGAAAGCGATAGGGTGTGTGTCTGGAGGTCCAGACAGAAGGGCTGCACCAAGCAGGCCCTCACAGATTGAAGTAGCGGAGAACCTGCCTGAAGCCTGGGAGGGACAGAGCTGGGGATCAGGGACACCCCAGGACAGGAGCCAGGAGGAGCACTGCGCTAGGGTGGATTCGCATGAGAAGGACAAATCGGAGCTGGATCAAGTATCAGTGCTGCCCAGAGCTGTATGGGGCCGTGAGTACTGGGGCTTGTGACTTTGCATTGGGAATCAGGAGGGAGGCTGTTCGCTAGTTAAGTGGGGAGGTTGTCGCATGTCGCTCTGTGTGGCTTTGCAGAGAGCAGCAGAAGACGACACTGGAGGGGTTTGTTGGGGAAACTTTACTGGCACCAAAGACGACCAGGAGCACCCAAGACTCACCACTGGACAGGAACTTTGCCCAGGACTCCTGAACTCTGTGTGCAGACACATTGCTCGGTGTCAGCCCTTTCAGAGTGTGGTACCACTGGGCCTGTAGGGCCTTGTGTTGAATGTAACCCTGTTTTACTGCTTCCCCTATCTTTGCCCCTGTTGTTTTTCTCCTCTGTAAATATCTGTTTCCCTTTCCTGTAGGCATTGTACTCTTCCAATGTGTGTGTGTGTTCACTCTATTGGAAGAGAAGGTTAAAGGACTAGGGAGGCAAGTATCAACCCTGCGCTGCATCAGAGAACATGAAGATTTTCTGGATAGAAGTCTGTTTGGTGCTTGAAGCACAATATGCTGAAGAATCAAAGAGTGCAGTGCAGAACGGGGGAGAATATTGGCAGCATGTGACCTCCAGAAGAAGAAAGAGGAGAACCTATGTACCCCCAATGCAGATAGAGGTGCAAAACCATTTTCAGGCTCTCTGCACAGCAAATGCAAAAAAGCAAACGCAATATGGATTGCATAAAGAGAGGTGTACCATGCAAGTCATAGGAGATGATGGTACTGCTCTACTCAGCGCTGGTTAGGGCTCAGCTGGAGTACTGTGTCCAATTTTGGTCACTGCTGTATGAAAAGGATGTAGAGAAACTGGAAAGGATCCAGAGGCGAGTGACAAAAATGATCAAAGGTGTGGAATGTAAGTCATATGAGCAAAGGCTGGATGAATTGGGTATGTTTAGATTGGAAAAGAGGGAAATGATAGCAATCTTCAAATACTTGAAAGGCTTTCATAAGGAAAATAGAGAAAAATTGTTCTCTTGCCACAGAGGGCAGGACGAGAGGCAATGGGTTCAAACTATAGCATAGCGGATTTAGATTAAATCTCCAGAAATACTTCATAACCAAGATTTTACCAATGATGATTGTATATTTGCTTCCAAATCACTGATCAAAATGTTAAATAGCATTAGCGCCAAGAACCAGTCCCTGCAGGATCCAGAATAGGTAGCCCGTAACTAAGGGGAAGAATCCTAGGCGGGACATTTTTCTGCCCATTTACCTTTTGTTTTCCGAGCCTAGAGCTCGGCTGGCAATGCATGGAGAAGACTGAAGAAGTTCCAACTCTCACTGAGAATCTTACCTTCTACACAGGAGATGTCTGCTTTCTCCAAAATCAACACAGGAAGGTGAAAACTCCCAAAGAAGCTCCTTCTTAGCACTCAGGTGCGTGAACACAAATCCTCTCTTGGTCCTCAAGGAGAGACCGTGAGAAGGAGGATTGCTTCAGCAAGGCTACAGGGGTCTCCGAGGTTCCCCCTGACCTGCACCCCTGTACTGCATGTCTGATGTCAAGGGAGCTCTGTGAGGTCACAGCCTCCTCACCACCTCTGCCCAATAGGCTGAATTCCTGCCACAGGCCCTTGTGAAGTCACTGCCACACCCACCTCTCCTTTGCAGGGCTGATGTCTGCTCCTGGACAGCCAGGTTGGATGTTTGAGCTGCTCTCCCGATCACCCCACTTGCTCACTCTTGATTCTGGGGAACAAGCAGGCTTTCCAGTAAAACAGCAGAATCTGTTCCTCATCCCTCACTGAGTTTTTCATAGATTTGTAGGCCATTAGATCTCCTAATCCAGCCTCTATTTCACAAGTCATGAAATTTCAGACACTTACCCCATATTAAGCTCAATTCCTTGTGTTTCACTGAAACCCACCTTCCAGAAAGACAACCAGTTGTGATGTGAGGCCATCAGGAAACAGAGACTCCACCTCTTCCCTTGGTAATTTGTTCCATTGGTTTGTCTCCGTCACTGTCAAAAATTTTTGCCTCACTTCTAATTTGAATTTCTCTGCCTTCAGCTGACAGCCGTTGCTTCTTGTTGTGCCTTTCTTGCCTAGATTGAAGAGCATTTTGGTACTCATTATTTTCTCTCCATGAAAGGAGTTCTATACCGAAATAAAGTCATCTCTCAAGCTACTTCTATAGCTAGGCCCCTACCAATTATAAAGGACAGTGAAATTAGCCCTGCCCTGTGAAATCCCATCTTCCCGTGCCGGCTTGGAGTATCCCGCTAGTCCGCTGGGCTGGGGACAGGACAAGATTTTCCCCTGCACAATTGCTCTCGGTGGGGCTATCAGACTCACCTGTAGACGCAGCGCATTAGTGAGGTTGGTACACCCTCAGATCTGTGCTGCAGCAGCCCCGGATTTGGGCTCAGGGCTTTGGCCCTGGCAGATTCTGCCCAGGCTTGGGGATTCTGCCCCCACCCCCACCTGCTCCTGTTCCGGCCAGGGCTCTGGGTGCCCAGGCTCAGGGCTTCTGGCCCCTGAGGCTGCAGCCAGGGTTTGGGGCACCCAGACTCATGTCTTGAGCTCCCGAAAACTCCAGCCAGGTGCCCGGGCTTGGAGCTTCTGCCTCCCCCCTACACACACACACACTCCTGCCAGGGATCTGGGCAGCTGGGCTCAGGGCTTCTGCCTGGCAGCTGCAGTGGCGGCTCGAGGCTTCAGCCCCCGCGGCTGGAGCCAGAACTTGAGGCACTCAGGCTCAGGGCTGCTGCTCCGCAGCTGCAGCAGGGACTGGGGTGCCAGGCTTGAGGCTTCCACCCTCCAATTCTCTCCTGCCAGGGCTCTGGCTGCCCAGGCTCGGGGCTTACTCCCCCTGTGGCTCCTGCTGGGGCTCAGGTGCCTATTTTTCTGGGGCAGAAATTAATCTGCCAGGGAACCAGTAGCTAGGAGCCCCAGCTGAGGTGCTCCCACCAGCTGGGACCCACCTCCACATCCGGGAGCCTCCTCTCGCTTCAGGAAGGTTAGTGGCTGCTGCCTTCAGAGTCCAGCACTGAAGGCAGCACAGAAGTGAGGGGGGAAATGCTGTGACACCTCCCCCAAACAACTTTTGACCTCCCCGCATTATCCCATTTTGAGTCAGGACTCCCATGGTTTCAGCACTGTGAAATTTCAGATGTAAACATCTGAAACGGTGAAATTGACTAATTTAAAAACCCTCTGCCCGTGAAATTGACCAAAACAGTCGTGAATTTGGTAGGGCCCTAGTTATTATGGATGCCCTAGCAGCTTTGCACTCCCAGTTCACCTGAAAGACCATTGACAATTCATGCTACATGAGAAATTTCCTAGAATAAACTACCAGGATTGGGAAAAATGAAGGAAATCAACCAAAGCCTAAGCTAGGATGGAGAGCATTCATCCAAGCAGTGTTTCAACCCCTCCCCTCCCACCGGTCTGCCTGCCGTGAAATGGGGGGATACAGAGGGGCATGGATTTCTGTCTGTGAACTTTCTAAAGACTAGGAGTACTTGTGGCACCTTAGAGACGAACACATTTATTTAGTCTCTAAGGTGCCACAAGTCATCCTTTTCTTTTTGCGAATACAGACCAACACGGCTGCTACTCTGAAACCTTTCTAAAGACTGTAGGCTTTAGCACCAACCACACAGCCCAGACTCTGAATTCTTGAAAAAACATCCATTTTGGATTGTGCACAGCAGAGGCTGCTTGAAGGGGAGGGGAAGGTGGAGGAGGGAGGGTGAGGGGACAGGCTGGGCAAATGGCATGGCGTCTGCACTATACCACAGACACACACACAACGATGCATGGAATATTATCCAGGACAGTAAATTATTTGGCCTGAGTCCTGAGTTTTGAAAGTACAATTTATCCAGGAAAAAAATCGGGGTGGGGGGTAGGAGAGTTGCAGTTACCAGCCTGGACTTCCAGTCTCTGGCCAGGCGCATCCCCCTCTTTAGGGTTTTCACCGGTGTCTTCTCCAAACTGCTCCTTCTGATATAATTCGACGACGACGTCCTGGCCTTCAGGGTCATTTGCAGGATCTTCATTGTTCCCAGCTGCAGCACCCCCCTCGTTATCCTGTCTGATAATGAGCCCGCTATGGTTCAGCAAAAGGCATGTGTCATAATAGGCCCTCTGCTGAGAGCCCTCCATGTAGGGATAATACACCCTTTTTCTTTTTCCTTAAGTTCTTTCCCTTGTTTCCTATGAGTTGCCCTGTGTAACCGTTGGTTGTCCTATGATATCTATTCTGCCTAGTAACAGAGCGAGAGAGAAACCGCACCCTTTTTGGTGCCACGTGCCGCCCAGGAAGTGGGCTGTGTGCAGAAAGTCGGTTGGCTGTCAATGGACTGGCAGTTGGCTGACAGTTCGTTGCTCGCGGTTCAGGGACAGCTTGGGCGGAGCAATCAAGGTGCTGCTGTCTATTCCACCACTTCAGAGACAGAGGAGGTCCTTGAATTGTCCCTACCCACGCACACTGCCCGTTATAGCGGCGCATACCGCACTCACTCTGCCCAGCGGGGGTAATTTGCTCGAACTCTTGAAGATGAGCGGCAGAGGAGGAGAGAGACGCACCTTGTGAAGGGATCTTACCTTCCCCCCCTCTCTTCTCTTTCCCTCCTCTTTTATTCCTGCCACTATCATTTGCTTGTTTGGGACTTGGCAACTGCCAAACTTATTATCTTTGTTATTAAGGTGTCAGGTAATAAATGTTATCTGATTTGTGTTATTTACCTGTCAGTTTTGATTTTAAATACACCCGGTGACGGATACAGAGAGTTCGATCCTGTAGAAAGGGGTAGGATTTGAGGCCTAGGTTTCATTACTCCCCTGAATTTTATAGATTTTAAGAGACCTGTCTGTAAGACTGACAGCGCCCAATCTAGATCTGAATAGGAAGGGCACGTGCAAGGTGCATTTGCTGACTTTTTATTGGAGTCCTGGACCTTCTGATGCTGCTTCAAATGTTTCATTCTCTCTCAGCACTGAACAGCAGAATGCTCCGTGTCCAACTCTGCCAGCCGTTGGCTCTGCGACATACAGCTGTGTAGTGCTGCTGCTCTGAGAGAAACTGTGGTCACAGCTAGAATCCTGCCACCTACTGATGGCAATGTTGGTGTGTTCCTCCCGCCGACTAGCTGCTCACAGGGTGGTGAGCGTTTTAAGCTACTGGGAGTTTGGAGGCTGCAGCATGTGACTTCTGGTGCACACAGGGGGAGTGGGAAGATAACAGACAGGTCAGGAAGATATGGGTACAGGGAACGGTGGGAATTGCAGTGGAGGACTATTCCGACTCGAAACTGGGAAACCACACCGTCACAACATTCACACTGCAAAGTGGGCAGATATGGGGGTGGGCCCACTGCAAAGATGTGGGTCTTTGCAGTCCAGCTGTCCTCGGCCCCAAAGAAAAAGTTTCACAGCCTGCTTTTTCAAGTGATGTGCTCTCTAAGATGAGAAAGCCACTCCTGTGCCAGGAGCCCCAGAACACTGATCAAAACCTAACGGCTCTCAGGAATGTTGAGGACTTGGAGTGGGGATTGAGGTCAGGTGTTTATTGTTTTGCACAGATGTGTAACTCTTGTGCTGTCTAAGGCCTTGGCTACACTTGCGAGTTACAGCGCATTAAAGGAGCCCCGGGCGCACTAGCTCACTCCCCGTCCACACTGGCAAGGCACGTAGAGCCCTCTGAGTCCGCGGCTACAGCGCTGCTGGTACGCCACCTCGGCGAGTGGAACAGTGTTTGCTGCGCCCCCGCCGGAGCGCCGCAGCACCAGTGTGGATGCCCTGATCCTATAGTGCGCTCTGATCGGCCTCCAGAAGTGTCCCACAATGCCTGTGCTAGCCACTCTGGTCATCACTTTGAACTCTACTGCCCTGCCCTCAGGTGACCAACCGTCAGACCCGCCATTTAAGTTCTCTGGGAATTTTGAAAAATCCCTTCCTGTTTGCTCAGCCAGGCGTGGAGTGCTATCAGCGAATCCTTCCAGGTGATCATGCCTCCACGCGCCAGGCGAGCCCCAGTATGGAGTAATGGCGAGTTGCTGGACCTCATCAGTGTTTGAGAGGAGGAAGCTGTCCCATCCCAGCTGCACTCCAGCTGTAGGAATTACGATACCTTTGGGCAGATATCAAGGGACATGATGGAAAGGGGCCATGACCGGGATGCACTGCAGTGTAGGATTAAAATGAAGGAGCTGCAGAATGCCTACCACAAAGCCCGCGAGGCAAACCGCCACTCCGGTGCTGCCCCTGTGACCTGCCGTTTCTACAAAGAGCTGGATGCGATACTTGGGGGTGACCCCACCTCCACTCCGGGGACCACCATGGACACTTCAGAGTCCAGTGCAACAAGGCAGGAGGAGGGGGAGGAGGAGGAGAAGCAAAGCGGGAGCGAGAGTGCTGAGGCGGAGGAAGACACTCCAGAATCCCTGCATGCATGCAGCCAGGAGCTGTTCTCAAGCCAGGAGGAAGGTAGCCAGTCGCCTTTACAGATGAAACCTTGAGATCTCAGCTGTCCGTGTTATCACTGACCGAAAGACTCCAAAGAATCAGAAAGAGGCCACGTAGAAGCAAGGAAGACATGTTGCATGAAGTAATGCAGCATTCAAGTCATGAAAATCAAAACGTGCAGGAGTGGCGGGAGAGTGAAAGGAGGGTCCGCCAGCAGAATGCGGATCGCCGGCACCAAAGCCCGGACTGGCTGCTAAGCATCATTCAATACAGACGCTCGTAGCAATGCAGCCGGAGCACTACCGCGCCCGCCCCCACCCCCACAGCCCTTGTCCCAAAACTCTTTCCCTTGTGCTCCCATGTCACCTCCAACCCACTTTCCCCAACATCCGGGTTTTTACCGCCACCAGCTGCCTCCAACACCTGGAGCTTCACCACTCAGTCCTGAAAACTACGACCCTTACCCACTGCACTCAACCCCCATCACCATGCAGTATAGCCATCCTGAAGTGCAGCACTCATTGCACAGCACTCCAGACAGGACATACGCAAATCTGTGATTCTACCGTTCCCCACCCCCTTCCCCTTTCTGTTTCCCAAGCAGTTGTGTCTCTTTTCACTAAATGGATTTTTTGGCTTTGAAAACATTCTTTATTATCGCATAAAGTAAAAGATACCTTAGCCCAGGAAAGCAACAGGCACTGCAAGTCAGCGTATCAAACACAGATTCCAACTAACATTGGAACCACTGCACTTCACTCCCATGCAGGGCATCAAACATTACCGGTGGCGTTCAACCTCAAATTGCTCCCTCAAGGCATCCCTAATCCTTGCAGCCCCGCACTGGGCCCCTCTAATAGCCCTGCTCTCTGGCTGTTCAAATTCAGCTTCCAAGTGTTGAACCTCCGAGTTCCATACTTGAGTGAATCTTTCATCCTTCCCTTCACAAATGTTAGGGAGGGTACAGCACGCGGATATAACTGCTGGGATGCTGTCATTGGCCAGGTCCAGCTTCCCATACAGAGAGCACCAGCGGACCTTTAAAGGGCCAAAAGCACACCCCACAGTCATTCTGCACCGGCTCAGCCTGTTGTTGAACCGCTCCTTGCTGCTGTCAAGGCTCCTTGTGTAGGGTTTCATGAACCATGGCATGAAAGGGTAAGCGTGGTCTCCAAGGATCACAATGGGCATTTCAACTTCCCCTGTGGTGATCATCTGGTCTGGGAAAAAAGTCCCAGCTTGCAGCTTCCTGAACAGACCAGTGTTCCGAAAGATGCGTGCGTCAGGCACCTTTCCGGGCCAGTCTGCCTTAATGTCAATGAAACGCCCATGGTGATCCACAAGCTCCCAGAGAACCATTGAGAAATACCCCTTCCGATTAACATACTCGGAGACTAGGTGGGCTGGTGCCAGAATTGGAATATGTGTGCCATCTATCGCCTCTCCGCAGTTAGGGAAACCCATTTGTTCAAAGCCAGCCACAATGTCATGCACGTTACCCAGAGTCACGGTTCTTCTGAGTAGGATCTGACTAATGGCCCTGCAAACTTACATCAACACGATTCCAACGGTCGACTTCCCCACTCCAAACTGGTTAGCGACTGATCAGTAGCCGTCTGGAGTTGCCAGCTTCCAGATTGCAACAGCCACCTGCTTCTCCACCGTCAGGGCGGCTCTCAATCTCCCGTCCTTGCACCGCAGGGTGGGGGTGAGCTCCTCACAGAGTCCCATGGAAGTGGCTTTTCTCATCCGAAAGTTCTGCAGCCACTGCTCATCATCCCAGACTTGCATGACGATGTGATCCCACCACTCACTGCTTGTTTCCCGAGCCCAAAAGCAGCGTTCCACGGTGGTGAGCATGTCCATGAATGCCACAAGCAAACTCATGTCATATACATACCTTGAGTCGATATCATCGTCGGAGCCCTCACTGTCACTTTGGATCATGAGGAATAACTGGACTGCCAAACATGATGTGCTGGCGAGACTCGTCAGCATACTCCTCAGCAGTTCGGGCTTGTCAAGTTTCCTTCCCCACTCTGAACTCTAGGGTACAGATGTGGGGACCTGCATGAAAACCCCCTACGCTTATTTTTACCAGCTTAGGTTAAAACTTCCCCAAGGTACAAACTATTTTACCTTTTGCCCTTGGACTTTATTGCTGCCACCACCAAGCATCTAACAAATACACAACAGGGAAAGAGCCCGCTTGGAAACGTCTTTCCGCCCCAGATCCTCCCCAAACCCTACACCCTCTTTCCTGGGGAAGGCTCAATAAAAATCCTCACCAATTTGCATAGGTGAACACAGACTCAAACCCTTGGATCTTAAGAACAATGAAAAAGCAATCAGGTTCTTAAAAGAAGAATTTTAATTGAAGAAAAAGTAAAAGAATCACCTCTGTAAAATCAGGATGGTAAATACCTTACAGGGTAATCAGATTCAAAACATAGAGAATCCCTCTAGGCAAAACCTTAAATTACAAAAAGGCACAAAACCAGGAATATACATTCCATTCAGCACAGCTTATTTTATCAGCCATTTAAACAAAACAGAATCTAACACATATCTAGCTAGATTACTTACTAAGTTCTAAGACTCCATTCCTTTTCTGTTCCTGGCAAAACAACACACAGACAGAGAGAACCTTTGTTTCTCCCCGCCTCCAGCTTTGAAAGTATTTTGTCTCCTCATTGGTCATTTTGGTCAGGTGCCAGCGAGGTTATTCTAGCTACTTAAACCCTTTACAGGTGAAAGGGTCTTTTCTCTGTCCAGGAGGGATTTTAAAGATGTTTACCCTTCCCTTTATATTTATGACAGGGTTCCATTCCCGCAGACCGAAAGGGAAGACCGAGCGCGCAGTACAAAAAACACTGAAAGACCGCACCCAACGTGGACGGAAGCAAAGGGAATGCTAGGATGCAAACCGATGCATCATGAGGTGTTGGGACAGGACCCAGAATGCCCCACACTCCCCATCCCCTTCCCACAAGCCACAGCGCCAGAATGGGAAGAGGTGCTCTGCAGGATAGCTGCCCATAATGCACCATTCTCAATGCCTCTGCAAGTGCCGCAAATATGGCCATGCCAGTGCGCTTGCAGCTATCAGTGTGGACAGACTGCTGCGCTTTCCCTACTGCGCTTTACGAAGGTGGGTTTAACTCACAGCACTCTACATCTGCAAGTGTAGCCATGCCCTAAGAGTAAAGTGTGTATGTTTAAGAAGTTACTTTGCAAATCCTGTGGTTCCTCCCTTTAACTGCTCTGTGGTCTCTGAGGGGCTAAACTGAAAAGAGAAGTAAACAGAGATGAAGGGGGAATCTGGGAAAATGTGGAAAGTGCCAGAAGAGGCTTGGGATGTCCCAGCACTGCCTTTAGGTGCAGTCTCAAAGACAGACAGTCCCAGTTGTCCCCCTCCCATCTCCTCATCTGGTTTGTCTCTCTCCAGCGTCCTGGCCTCCTGTACCAATCTAACTCCCCAGGCTCCTCATCCATTCGCAATCTGCAGCCCCAGGTCCTGCTTTCAATCTCTTTGCCCAGCCAGTCCCAGTTCTCCAGAATCCCAGCTCTTCATCAGATCCATCTGCCATTCCCCCTCACCTCCTTTCTGCTCATGGTATATGGAGGTACCAATGACATAGGGAAGGATAGGAGAGAGGTCTTGGAGGCCAAATTTAGGATGCTGGGGAAGAGATTGAAGTCCAGGACCTCCATGGTAGCTTTCTCTGAAATGCTGTCAGTTCCACACGCAGGGCCAGCTAGACAGGCAGAACTGCAGGTTCTCAATGCATGGGTGAGACAATGATGTTGGGAGAAGAAGTTTAGATTTATTAGGAACTGAGGAATCTTCTGGGAAAGGGGGAGCCTAAATAGCCTATAGCGGTGGGGATATACTATAGATCACCTAACCGGGATGGTGATAGTGACCGTGAAATGGTCAGCGAGATTAGAAAGGCTACAAAAATAAAAAGCTCAGTAATAATGGGGCTTTTCAATTATACTGACGGGATACATGTCACCTCAGGACTGGATGCAGAGAGAGTTTCTTGACACCTTAAATGACTGCTTCTTGGAGCAGCTAGTCTTGGAACCCACAAAAAGAGAGGCAATTCTTGATTTAGTCCTAAGTGGAGCACAGGATCTGGTCCAAGAGGTGAATATAGCTGAACCGCTTGGTAATAGTGACCATAATATAATTAGATTTAACATCCTCTGTTAAACACCACAGCAGCCCAACAGAATAGCACTTAATTTTGGAAAGGGGAACTACACAAAAATGAGGAAGTTAGTTAAACAGAAATTAAAAGGTACAGTGCCAAAAGTGAAATCCCTACAAGCTGCATGGAAACTTTTTAAAGACCCCATAATAGAGGCTCAACTTAAATGTATACCCCAAATTAAAAAACATTTAGGAACAAAGGAGCATAAACTTTGGCAAATTAAGTGTAAAACTATAATGAGGAAGGCCAAGAAAGAATTTGAAGAACAGCTAGCCAAAGACTCAAAAAGTAACAGCAATTGTTTTTCAAAGTACATCAGAAGCAGGAAGTCTGCTAAACCGCTAATGGGGCCATAGACAATCGAGATGCAAAAGGAGCACTCAAGGACCATAAGGCCATTGCAGAGAAATGAAATTAATTCTTTGTATTGGTCTTCATGGCTAAGGATGTGCGGGAGATTCCCAAACCTGAGCCATTCTTTATGGTGACATATCTGAGGAACTCTCCCAGATTGAGATGTCATTAGAGGAGGTTTTGGAACAAATTGATAAATTATACTGTAATAAGTCACCAGGACCAGATGTTATTCACCCAAGAGTTCTGAAGGAACTCAAATGTGAAAATACAGAATACTAACTGTGGGAGATTAAATCAACTTCTGTACCTGATGACTGGAGGATAGCTAATGTGATGCCAATTTTTAAAAAAGCTCCAGAGGTGATCCTGGCAATTATAGGTTGGGAAGCCAAACTTCAGTACCAGGCAAACTGGTTGAAACTACAGTAAAGAACAGAATTATCAGATACATAGATGAACATGATTTGTTGGGGAAGAATCAACATGTTTTTTGTAAAGGGAAATCATGCCTCACTAATCTACTAGTATTCTCTGAGGGGGTCAACAAGCATGTGGACAAGGGTGATCCAGTGGATATAGCGTACTTATATTTTCAGAAAGTCTTTGACAGGGACCCTCACCAAAGGCTCTTAAGCAAAATTAGCTGTTATGGGATAAGAGGGAAGGTCCTTTCATGGATCGGTAATTGGTAAAAAGATAGGAAACAAGGGATAGGAATAAATGGTCAGTTTTCAGAATGGAGAGAGGTAAATAGCGGTGTCCCCCAGGGGTCTGTTCTGGGACCAGTCCTATTCAACATATTCATAAATGAACTGGAAAAAGGGGGTAAACAGTGAGGTGGCAAAATTCGCAGATGATACAAAACTACTCAAGAAAGTTAGGTCCAAAGCAGACTGTGAAGAGCAACAAAGCGATCTCACAAAACTGGGTGACTGGGCTACAAAAATGGCAGATGAAATTCAGTGTTGATAAATGCAAAGTAATGCACTTTAGAAAACATAATCCCAACTATACATATAAAATGATGGGGGTCTAAATTAGCTGTTACCACTCAAGAGAGAGATCTTGGAGTCATTGTGGATAGTTCTCTGAAAACATCCACTCAATGTTCAGCGGCAGTCAAAAAAGAGAACAGAATGTTGGGAACCATTTAGAAGTGGCTAGATAATAAGACAGAAAATATCATATTGCCTCTATATAAATCTATGTTACACTCACATCTTGAATACTGCGTGCAGATGTGGTCACCCCATCTCAGAAAATATATATTGGAATTGGAAAAGGCACAGAAAAGGGCAATAAAAATGATTAAGGGTATGCAAGAGCTTCCATATGAGGAGCAATTGATAAGACTGGGACTTTTCAGCTGTGAAAATAGACGACTAAGGGGGGCTATGATAGAGGTCTATAAAATCATGACTGGTGTGGAGCAAGTAAATAAGGAAATGTAATTCACTCTTTCTCATAACACGAGAACTAGGGGTCACTGCCTGAAATTAAAAGGCAGCAGGTTTAAAACAAACAAAAGGAAGTATTTCTTCACACCATGCACAGTCAACCTGTGGAACTCTTTGACAGAGGATGTTATGAAGGTCAAGACTATAACAGGGTTCAAAAAAGGACTAGATAAATTCATGGAGGATAGGTCTACCAATGGCTATTAGCCAGGATTGGTAGGGATGGTGTCCCTAGTCTCTGTTTGCCAGAAGTTGGAAATGGGCAAGAGAGGATGGATCACTTGATGATTACCTGTTCTGTTCATTCCCTCTGAAGCACTTGGCACTGGCCATTGTCCAAAGATAGGCTACTGGGCTAGATCAACCTTTGGTCTGACCCACTATGGCCGTTGTTATGTTCTTCCACCCACCCCACTGGTTCTCACTCCTCTCTGCTCTCTGGTTGCAAGTCTCCTTGCTCACTCAGGTCTACTCTCCGCCCTCCCCTCAACTCCAAATGCCAGTTTCTTTTACCTCCTGCCAGCTTCCAGCATCCCTTAGGCTTTTTCTCCCAACCTACTCACCCCTGTCCCCTAGTCTCTGCATTTGAATCTAGTACTTCCTCGTCCGGGCCCAGTGGGATGGGGGAGGTGGGTAATTGAGAGCACAGGAGAGACAGGCTCTCTGCTCTCAGTTCAGGTATCTAGACCCAGCACAGACCGGAGCAGCTGAGAGCTGCAATTGTAGGGAAAATCCTGCTCAGCCCCAGGCTGGAGCATGCCAGTGCAGACACAATTGCCAGGGGGAATGGAGCTGCTAACCTCAAAGAAGTCTCTATTGGGGCTCTGTGAACTCTGACTTCTCAAAGACTTCTCATTTGGTCAATTTAGGTAGATTTTCGGAGACAGCAAAAGGCGCATCCCTGGCACAAAGGCCACCTCCTTGGGAAATTTCAAGTCCCTGCTTCAAAGCCTAGGGGCACTAGAGCTTTTCAAAGGAAATGTCATCAGAAGTGTTTAGCATTGGTAAGCACTGTCTACATAGACTAAGGCCAGAAGGGACCACTGTGGTCAACTCGTCCCCGCCTATAACAGACCCATATCATCTGGCCTCGCCTCATTCTCACTAAAGCTGAATGACTTTGACTGAATGTTTCAGGAAATATTCAGCCTCAAGGCAGACACCCAGCATGGGAAATTTCAGCCCAGCCAGTTACAGTTTGACAATGTTATAAGCAACTGAAAACAAAGGCGTATCGTGGGAAGCACTGGGCAACCTTCATAACAGGCAGTGCTGGCAGCGCCCCCTATAATGTGAGGCACTCACAGCTGGGTTGGAGCGATGGGATGTCAGTCAGGGCCAGCAAAGGTGAGGATGTCAGAAATTATCCTGATTTGAATTCACACGCCAGAAATCTTCTTTGCAGCGCTCCACAGCTCCTCCCCGACTTCAAAAACAACTTTTGACACCTAGCTCCAGGGTCTGACCCCTCCAGGTGCTTGGCTCAAAGGGCTGAGCAAGCTAATCCCCATGGGGTGCAATGGAAGTCGGGGCGCTGAACACCTGCCATGACTCGGCCTTTGGTATGTCATACAGCCAGTCGGTGGAAACCATAAGACACTCTGCCAGTTCAGCCCGGCCACAAGCAGGGGTGACCCCTGTTACCTGCTAGTGGATTGGCCACTGCTTACACCTGGGTTGAAGTTGGTCTTTTATGTTAGCTCTGTTTTCTTTGTACCAGCTTGTGCCATCAGATTTTTTGCTGCCTGCCCAAGGTAAATAAGATGCGAGAGCAGAATCATGTCCAGAGTCCAAAAAACAGCAATTAATCCAGAAACAATAAATTAATTATAAAATGCTGTTAATACCTGGAGTGACCCCACCAGGAAGCCAAATAGCCTGAAGACAAACCATGGAGCACGTACTTTAGGAACGATTCTTTAGAGTTGCTATCCTAAAGGCTGGTGCCGGTGTCAGGAAGGGCAGGGCGAGTCACTTCTCTCCCCAACCTGTCTAAACACCCACTGTAACCCCTTTGGGATTTAGAGAGCATGGTCCCTTTAAATCTTTTCCCGGGGGACAGGGAGTTGATTGTTCTATGAGGAGAAAGTCCTGTTGGGAGGGTAGGGGAGCGGGGAGGGGGGAAGAGCACGACAGGGTATTTAAGCCCTCCTGCTGGTGTCGCAACTTTTTGTTAAAAACGGTCCAATTGTCACGTATTTTCTGTCTCCCCCCAGTCGGTACTGGTGGGTCCCGCTGCTGGCTGGATCCCTGCTTGCCAGCCGCCTGCCCACCAGCATTGAGTGGGGGGACCCAGTGGCTGACAATGGGGGTGGGTGTGCAAAGCTGGTGGCAGGGTGTTCCCCCTCTCGCTGTCCTCTCCCTGCTTTGCCCCTTCACCTTGACCCCAGCCCCGCTGCTCCTCCATATCTGCACCAGCGGGGAGTGTCCCACTCCCAGCACTGTGCGGAGAACCAGCCCTTGGTCGGAGTGCTCAGCTCACCAACAGCCGGGCCAGCAGGCTACTTCTTTCCCCCACTGCCTCTGGCTGGGCTGGCCCCGCAGGAAAGCTCAAGACCCTCGGCTTGGGGTGTTGGCTAGGAGGAGCCAAGGCCTGCATGTGCCAAAGCCCCAGGCAGCGAGGCAGCGCTGGCATAGGGAAGCCTTTCTGCCCCTCAGCTAAGCTCTGGAGCGGCGGCCGGGGGAGGGAAGCGATTTCCAGCCTGTTTGCATCCCGACCCTGCAGACTCCACAGCAGTCCCCCGGACAGAGGCCTAGCACCCTCTGCACCCACCCCCACCCCGGAGCACAGAGTTTGGTCAGTCCCCTAGGCACCCTCCCCTGCTGAGCCACCTCACTGGCCAGGTTCACTCAAGCCCCTGCAGTCAGGTTCCCTGGGCACAATGCATCCGTAGGCCTTAAGCCCTTCTTGCTTGCGCTGTAGCCAGGGGACAGGAGGCAGCTGGGTTATATCGGTGGCCAGCAGCAGCCTGGAGGTGTTAGCTGCCTTTCGACACCATGTGGGCAGGAAGGAGCAAGGTGCTTCCAGCCACGGGCAGGGGGAGAGGGGGAAGAGATGAGCTCTGCAAAGCTCATCTCTGCTATGGCTGGAAGCAGCTCCCATCCCTTCCCTCCTGCACAGAGTGGAAAGGCTGTTGCTGGCAACATTCTGGTTTGAACTCTGGCAGAAATCTGGGGTGGAGGGGCATGTGAAATTGTGTGCCCTCCCCCCCCCCACACACACAGGTTGCCTTTGGAAGATGTAGTACCAGGTACCAGGAGAGGCGGGTCCGGCCTGGGGCCCAGCCAGGCATGGAGAGTGGAGAGCGCCAGGCAGGGAGGGTCAAGCCTCTCGGTCAACCTGTCACCCCCTGTGTCAGAGAGGTGCACAGGAGTGTGTGTGTGTCACCTCTCTCCATGTGAACCCTAAAGCCTAAAAGATAAGAAGGGAAATAAAAGGAATCCAGCTACTCAGTGTTTCTGTTTAACAGGGGCTCAGTCAACTTGATGTTAAAGTTAACATTTGTACTGCATCATTCTGATTGATTGCAGCTGAACTTGCTTGAATACGAGTAATTTTACCAGGTGTCCTGTATTCAGCATAGGGAAATATGGTCACCCTAAATAAGAGGGAGGCTGTTAGCTTGTTACATGGGGAGGTTGTCACTCTGTGTGGCTTTGCAGAGAGTGACAGAAGAGGGCACCAGAGAGGTTCATTGAGGAAACTTTACTGGCGCTGAACACAACCTGGAGCACCCAAGACTCACCGCTGGACTGGAACTTTGCTCAAGACTCCTGAACTCTGTGTGAAGACACATTTCTCGGTGTCAGCCCTTTCAGACTGTGCTATCACTGGGCCTGTGGGGCCTTGTGTTGAATGTTTTTGACCGTTCCCCCTAGCTTTCCCCCTGTTGTTTTTCTCCTTTCATCCCTCTCTAAATAAATATTTCCCTTTCCTGTATTCATTGTACTCTTCTGGTTTACACTGGGGACAGGTGTCTCTGGGGTGGAAGGGGCTTTCCCTGATGCATTCCTGCACGTGCCTTTTCTTGGCCAGAGCTACCTGCAGAGCAGACTCTATGTTGGCCACGAGGGCGCTAAAGTTACACAACAACAAAAACAGGAGAGAAATTTCTCTCCAAAGATCAAAAAATAACAAAGAAGGAAGAACCCAGAACCACTGGAACTACAAGCAAAAGGCTAGAAATCCCCTTGAAAAGGAACTAACGATGAGTTTATATAAAGCAGGAGGGGCAGGGTAGTTGGTGGTTGAAGGCAGGAGGGCACTGTCTATCCCTTATTTCTCTGATGCTCCCACCTGGGAACTATTCTTAAACATTTACAAATATTCCTTTTCTCTCTCTTGGTGCTTCTGAGTGCACACCAGAAGCACTTCAACTCAGAAATGGGCATCTGGCTGAAACACCTTTTGGGTAAATCAATAAATCAGACATTGTTCTTAAATGGAGGGAAGGGATCTTCTTATTGAGCATGAGAGACTCTTACTGGTATTGAAAAGGCTGCATATTTGCTTCATTTACTTCAAGGAGCAACATGCCCTATATCTGGCCACTACCTGACATTTAGCTATATGCAGGACTAAGCTCTTATAATGACAAGCACGGTGTGACTGGCCCCTTTAAAAAGAAGCTGTGCCCAGTGCCACTGTGACTGAACCTGCTGCCCAACTTGGCTTAAAGAAAGGCACCTGAGGAAGTGGTGGCAGAGAGTTAGAGCCTCCTACAGATGAGTTTGATACACCAGGGGAACAAAACTTCAGTCAGGTAGGGCTAGAAATGGCCTCCTAAAAAGAACAAGGGGCCAGGAAGAAGAGAAACTTTGGCTTTCTTCCTTGATGGCTGCTAGCCTATGTAGGTTTTTATACCATGCTAATCACCACAGTATCTGAGCACCTTCCAGTAGTGCATTAAGGACCGTAACCACACGTGTGTCGTGTTGGGGTAGTGCCTTGTTTAAAAGTAGAAAATACTTGTAGCTATCCATTTATATGAGAAAAGGTTGCTTTCTTCAGTGTTGATTGGACGATTGCAGGTTTGAAGAAGGAAGAGGAGACTTGCTCTCAGACCTAACAGGGTTGAACACTCAGCATACAGGGACAGTTGATATAAGCAGTGCTTGTAGCACAGCCAACAATCCAGAATCTTGCTAAAGTTCTAAGTTCTGCATATTGATCACCCACACAGAGAGAAGCAACACGAAAATCATTCCGGTTGCAAAGTCAAGCACTCAAAAGTTGGGAAATGCCAGACACAAGGCGGCCACTGCAGCAGGTGACTTTAACAGTCCAGTCACGCAAATCATCCCACCAGGTTTCAATAATACCAATTCTATCAAATGTAGTTATCAATGAGAACGTTTAGTTCCTCCTGCTTCTTACCCAGTCTCCTAGCAATGGTGCATAAACAATTCAGTTTCTTCTCTTCACATTTCTTTACCACCTCTAGTCAACATATTCTCAATACCCTGAGTTAGAACCCCATTTGACAGCTTAGTACCCTCCCTTTGTACTGTTAGAGGAATGTCCTCCTATCTGCATCACTAGTCTCCAAACCGTGAGATTATCCCCCACTTCGGAGATGCAGCCTGCCCCATTGGTACAGCCCCTCTCTCACTGGAACATGTCACTATAGCCCTGAGGCTGCAGTACAACCCTGGAGCAGCTTAGCTCCACTCCCCGGCTTGTGGTGGAGGAACCCATTCCCTGAGAGTTTCTGTGAGCCAAGCCCTGCGAGGATGGGGGAGGGAAGGTTGGCTCATCACAGGCTCAATACACTCTGAAAGGGGCCTAAGAAAGTAATGCTCATCCATGATATTTGGCCATCACCCCACAACAGTGCTAACAGCATTCTGAGGTTGAGTGTCATCCATGCTGTGTACAGTACACCATAGCATTTCACTGAGAGCAAGGATGGGTTATCTATAGCCAGGGAGAAATTCACAGGGTCAGACGCTTCCCTCAATTGGCAGTGTAGGGGGAGAAAGACAACGGCTCTGCATCTGCAGTGGCACGGGATTGCTGGCTTTGCAGCATGCTCTGTAACGGGACTCTCCACTCACCGGTAGTCAGGCACCTCGCCCTGGTCGTTCTGGTGAATCATGTTCTGGTGAATTTACGTCCCACCTGCCAGCCATCCAAACTGCAGCTGCTGAGATGATCTTCCTCTCCTGGTGCTGTCTTCCCCACTTTCCCAAGTCTGGCTCTGGCTGACCTTTTTCCATGTCCAGTTTGGACTTCTCCTTCTTACCTCCAAAGCTCCCTATGCAAACATCTCCCTGTGTAAAAATATCTCCACCTCAGTCATCTGCTCCTCCCTTCCCACTCCCACCTTACAGACCCTTCTTTCTGCAGCATCCTGCTGCTACTGGGAAGGACCCAGCAACCTCCGCTCAGGCTCCCCTTTCTATTCATTCCATCAGACTCACCCGGTACCTCTCCTACACTCCTAGAGTGACCCCTTTAGCTTGAGTGAGAGGGGCTTGTGCTGATGGACCCTGGTTCAATCCACACCAATGTCTGTGGTGTCTGTATGTGGCCAGGGTTTTACTTACCTATCATTGTAGGTTGTTCAGCCCATTCCCAGCCATCTGTGGTACATCTTTTGCTTCTTGCCATCTCTGTGATGTCAGTCCTTCATCTGTACAAGGACACGGCATACCAAGGCCAATCCAGCAGCTCCCATCCGGTCTTCACCTCCATGATAGACAGCGCATCCCAGCCTGACCACAGAAAGACAGGGTGGTGTTCTTCAGGGGAACCTGCTGGAGCTCCAGTGTCCCCTGATCCACCTCACCCCCACACATTAAGGACTTTCAGAAGATACTGCTAATCTCAGCTAAACAAAGCAGCTAAAATGAGGTCAGTGTGAGTGGACTCACTGAATAGACTGGTTCTAAGGGAAGAGGAGATTCCTTCTCTGCTCTCATGAGATTCCCATAGGAAAAGTATCTGATGACAGGGTGGGGACAATACAAGCCCTCAGCCCCTGGAAAGGCAGGAAATCAGGACTCTGGGAGTTAAGGCTTGTCTCTGTCCTGCTGGAGGGAGCAGAGCTGGAGACCAGAAAGGGCCATGGTGTAATTGTATGAAAGACAGTGACCTCTACCTGTGAAGGTGGCTGAAGCTTCTTGCAAGCAATAGAGTCCAGGATCCTTACGCCTCCTTTGGCGATGCTTTTCCTAGGAATAAAATCAACACAGTACAATGAGAACAACGTCTGAGTCCCAGGGCTGGGATCCAGGGATAAGGGCTGCTCGCAGCCAGGCTGCGTAGCAGCAACTGGATCTTTGTCCCAAGAGCTGCAATCACCCAGATGAGTGAGTAGTTCCTACCTCTGGGAGTGGGGTGTGGTTTTCCGGCTAAGCATCACTGAGAGCCAGCTCCTCTCAGTTTGACAGGATGAGGTCATTGCTCCCCAAGCTGGGCCAGCTGCAGGCTGCATTGATGTAGGAGGCATGGACAGATCCCAAAGCCTGGAAGACAGAGAAGGGAGGAAGCTCCTGCTCATTTACCTGGGTATCGAGTCCCCTTTAGCTACTCACACCAATCTTCAAATAAGGATTTAATCAGAACCTACTAATTATCAAGGGACTCCTTTAGTTTTTGTCTGTGGGGTGAGCCTCCAGGAGCGGTATGCACAGGAGTGCAGCAGGTGCTGGGAGCCATGCCTCAGAGAGCCTGGCCCCGATTGATATATTAGATGTGTCAACTTCTGTGATGAATGCTCTATTTGGATTGGGGTGCGCCAGAACAGGTGCAGCGGAGAAGTCAATTTTGAGCTGTTTGAGGGTTTGTTGGGCCTTGGGTGACCAAACAAATGGGACAGTCTTGTGGAGGAGAGCTATCATGGGGGTTATTTCTACTGAGAACCCTGGGCCGAAGCAGCAGTAAAATTGGTGAAGCCTCGGAAGCACTGCTCTTTTTGAGTACTTCAAGCTTCCTCCCAGTTGTGGATGGCTTTCACCTTATTTGCATCAATCTTAATGCCTTCTGGGGAGAGGATGTACCCCAAAAACTCCATGGAGAGTTGGCTAGAGGTACACTTTTCCAATTTTGTATAGAGACCATGCTGCCGCAACCTCTCTGGGGTCTGTTGTGGGGCACATGCTGCTCTGGGTTCTCCAAAAAGAGAAGTATGTCATCTAAATAGAAGACAATGTATTGATCCAGAATGTCCCCAAATACATCACTGATAAAGTGTTGCAAGGTCAATCCAAATGGCATTACCAGACAATTAAAGTGTCTATAAAATGTATTGAAATCTCTCTTCCATTTGTCCACCGCCCAAATAAGTGTTACATTGTAAGTCCTTGGAAGTCTACTCTGATGAATGCCCATACAGGTTTCATGTGATCCAAGAATTCTGGGATTAAGGATAGGGGATACTTTCACTTTGTTCAGGGTCTGGTATTCTACAGAGAGGCATAGAGTCCCTCCTTCCTTCTTTCCAAAGAGGGCCAGGGCCTCTGTGGGAAATGCTTAATAGTAAATAAACCCTTTGGATCCGTTTTCATGATTTTACGCAGGGAGAGCCACTAGTTCTGGTTCGGACATTCCATAAATGCAGCCAAAGGCAACTTTCGGGCAAGGTTTAGGTCAATAGGGCAGTCATAGTCTTGGTGCAGAGGAAATGTCTCCTCCTTTCTTTCAAAGATGTCCACATAATCCTGGTATTTATTAGGAATGTCGGGTGTCAGAGCCAAGAATGGTGGAGTAGGTCCAGGGGCAGAGGCTGGTTAAGGAAACCCCTAGATTTTCAGTCACCTCCATTGAGCCATTCCGGCAGGGGCAGCACAGGGCCAGGCTCAGGTAGCAAGGCCTTGAGTCACACCTGGTATCCCCATTTACATACAGGCCACTTACTTCTGGAAAGCCTGCTTTTCTGCAAACAGTCGCACCACCTGATGTCACATGTTGCATCTGATAATTAGGTCTAGTGGTTGGAGCTGAGATCACAGCTAGACATAGGATTGCACCTTGGCTAAGAGTGGTGCTAGAATCAAGATCCAGGAAGACGCCGGAGATGATGATGTGATCAGAGTCTGTAGACAAACCAGAATCAGAACTGGAGCCAGAGTCCAAGTGCAGGCCAAGGGTCGAAGCCGGGTGATCAGAGTCCAAAGTTAAGCCAAGTCGATATCAAGCCAGAGTCCAGATTCAGGCGGAAGGTTGAAGCCGGGTAGTCAGAGTCCGAGGGCTTGGGGAGGATCAAGAGGAGGAGGCAAGGCTGGAGCAGGTCAGTTGTGGGGCTAGAGCAAGGCTAGAATACGACAAGGATAACGCTGAGCCAGAGTTGGTAGCCAACGTCGAGAGCCAAGGGTCACGCCGAAGTCAGCAGAAAGAGACTGGAGCTGAGGGTCAAGACAGTCAATAGCCGGGAACTGGAGGGTAGGGCAGGGCGGTGCATGCAGGCAGAAACCAGGAATAACATGGGGACTGTCTCAGCAGCAGGGCAAGCTCTGCCTTGTTGTCCAGATGACTTGAGGGTACTCTCAGGCACTGCCCACCCGGAGCCCTAGACACCTGGGTTCAAGTCCCACGCATCCTCATCTGGGGACTCTCTTCCGAGGAATAAAAGAAGGACAGCAGGATGACAAAGATGTCTCTGTCCTTGGGCTGGGATCCAGACCAAGGGGAGCTCCCACCAAGGCTAGGTGTCACAGCCTCCTCACCATCCCTTGCTCCTGTTCATTTCATACTCAGAGATGCCCGAGCAGGAGGGAAGAATAAAAGGCAGAAACTGAAGCTGCCCCTGGGGGGAAGGCACAAGCCTGGGACCCAGTCCAGTTCCCAGATCTACACCCAGGATTGTGAGACCAGACACCACAGCCCTTCCTCTGTGTCTTTGTCCCCACCTGTCAGATGGGGAGGATCCTTCACTTCCCAGGGTGCTTGCGGGGAGTTTCATTCCTGGCTGGGAAGAGTTCAGATACAATGTGGGTGGATTGGGCCCCCGGTGCAGGATGGATCGGACATTCCCTAGCTCAAAGGTGACACGGGCCAGGGGAACCTCTGAGCAGTGAGCACAGGGGAGGGGTTCCACATCAGGCCACCACTCCCAGACTGCAGTGGTTATTGATGATAAACCATGGTTCTACTGATGTTCTCTTTGTAGTTATCCTGGGCTGGGCCAGCCCCATGGTGCTGAAAGCCTGATGCTTCATAAAGGCCTCTGGGCATGGGGCAGGAGGGTCGGGGAGGGCATGTGGTGAGAGGGAGGTGGCGTTCTAGGTTTGGCTCCCTGAGGGCAGATTCCTCCTGTGGCCCCTTGGCATGGAGGAGGGACTGAGGGGCCCCGCCACAGCAGCCCCGGGTCAGGAATTGTTTCAGATGTGACACTAGGCCATTCCCCCTGCTCTAATGCAGAGCTTTCAGAGCTCCACTGGGGGACATGGGCCTAACATGCAGGCCCTTCTGTATCAGGCTGGGCAGGGAGAAGGGGCGATGGCAGAGAGGCCAAGGCCAAGAAAAAGAGGGTGGGGAGAACCTCATGCCCCAGACAAAGGGGATTTCGCAGCAGAGGGAAGGCCCCCCACCCCACACCCAGAAGGCAGAGGGTTTCACTCAGTGCTGTCACCTCTATCTCCACTCCCACTAGCCCCTCTCCCCCCTGTATAGTGAGACAGAGCAGTACCTGCAGCAGGGAGTGTGAGCTGCTGGGCATGTGAGGTGAGGGCCCTTTAAGGGTGTCCCATGGGATGTCCCATGCGCATGGAGTGCCTTGGGCACCTGGCACAATCACCGGATGTAAAATAGGTGGGCCATCACTTTGTCTGTAATATCCTCCTCCTGCAAGGGAAAAAGGATTAGTCAGAGATTCAGACACTCCTGGCAACAAAGGGTAATAATGGCACCTGGAGCCAGCTAAATTTCCACCCAGCTCCTCGCCGCATCTGAGGGATGGATTCTCCCACCCAGCCCCCGAGATGAAGTCTTGTCTCCTCTCTAGTGACCTCCAATCCTACTCCCGCAATTGCAGAATGAACTCCTTCCCCATTCCTCTCAGTCCCCGCATTAGAGCTGTTCTACCTCCAAACCCATCTGGGGAACGAGCTCAGCTCCCCAGCATCCTCTCAACCAGCCCCTACCCCTCCAGCTTTGGGTTTGGAAGGCTTCTGGCAGCAGGGAAGTTGGGTGAGAGGAAGTTGACATCTTTCCCCAAGTGACCCCTGGTCCTTACGGTGAAGCCGTGGACGGTAGCTCTGGTGAATGGGCCACATGGGTGGCTTCTGATGACTGAATCCTCCAGTTCTCCCAGAGGAGGTCCAGCCTGGCCAGCAGCAGGGCAAACTTTCCCCGGCCCATGTGCCCCAGCCCAGCCTGGTTAGTCTTCATGGCACTTTCAATCCCTGGGCTCCAAGGCTGCCAGTGATGGGGCAGCTCTGGATGGTGGTTCAGATGATGAAGACACTAGACCACTAGGAACTGGCCTGAGACTCTGAGGGGAAGAAAGGCTCATAGAGGTCATAAGGGGCACTAGCATGAGCAATGGCAGCTTGTCCTGTTGATGTGATGCCTGTTATGAAATAGCCTTGCTGGAGAGCTGGGTCTGAACTGCTTTGATCTGCTCAGGGGACAAGCTGGCACCTAACAAAGGCACCTGCCGTGACTCATTCGTCTTCTTGCTCCCAGGTCAGCAAATGGGGATGGGATGGCAGTGACCTTCTGTGGACTGGAGGTGAAAGGCCCTGGGTCCCTCCCGAAAGCTAGATTAATCCTTCTCTGGTTACCTCGTCCCCTATCAGCTGGCCGCCTTCCCCCATGATGGAGAAAGCTAGGACCAGCCCAGCCTGGCTGACATGTAGTCGGAGGTTGTGGATGGCCACCAGAGCCACCTGCAGGAAGGATCTTCTCTGCCCTTCTGAGAAGATCCCTCCGAAGACCTAAAACCAACAGCACGAGCGCCATTGGCAATTGCCCAGAACCAGGCTCCAAATCCACCTAGTGGCTCATGTGGAGAGTCGGAGTCCTGCTGCAGCCAAGCCAGCTAATTCCCCACGAGGACCTTTGGGGTCCCATGGCCCAGGGAACCCCCTTCAGTAAGAGGTTGCAGGCACTGAGGCCTCTCATTGCTCTTTCTGGAGCAGGATTCAATGCAGGTGCCATGACATGCTGGGAATGTGTCCATGTGCATGAGCCTGGCACGCTCTGGAACATAGCTCACAAAGACCACACAGGACCCTCTACTGCGTCCAGCAGCGATATCTCCTGGAGCTCACATGCTAGAGGTATGGGCCTTTCAGAACTGCCTCCGTTCCCCACTCCCCACCCCACTGACATTTCCATGAGCCTTACGTATGGTGAAGTAATTCAGCCCAGGGTAGGAGCTCAGTGTCTCTGACCCAAGTCCCAGGGCAGGCGCAGATACTGCTTCCTGACTCATGATGGTGCTAAGCAAACTCCACACCCTTCTTGTTCTTCCACAGGGTGCAGGAATCCAACAAGGTTCTGGTCACGCAATAGCTGGGTGTATCCTTCCCAACTCACTGACCCAGTGGCTCCCCTCTCGGATACTCAGGTGTCAGCCAGGGAGTCACTGAGCGAAGCCGGATCCCTCAAGACACAATCCGCCATGAACTCAAGGTCCTAGAGGTTTCCTGTTATGCCACTTATCAATGGATCCATGTAACACACACAAACCGTGGCCGTTAGCAAAGCTCCAACCCAGGATCCTCAGCCTCTTGCAGCTGGACACTGTCAGCTGGAAATAAGGAGTAGGCTCTGGCCCTGTATCCAGAACACAGCCACTGCACGGAGACACAGCTCCGCATTTGAGCTGCTGCAATGCACCAGCTGAGAGTCCTTACCTCCCCCACCTTGGCCATATTCCTGTAACCAAGGCGCTTGGTGTTCTCGAGCCCCTCCCGGCACGACAACTCCTTGGCATCTCTGACGTTCAGCCCTTGGAGAGAAAGACACGCAGGTTTGTGAGGTTTGCCATTCTGGTTTCAGTGCCTGTCTCCTTCTGTTCCCATTGCTGGGTGCACACTGGCTGGGGCTTCGCAGCATCCATGCCCCCATGAAATCGCAGGGTCACCACCAGGTGGTTTAGTACCTGGAGGGGGATTTGTCCCATTCATCACAGAAATCAGGTGACCCTTACGGTCATTGTGTTCTGGGAGTGGGTGCCTGAAAATGACGGCATCTAATGCTGAGAACCCCCCACTCCCACTGTAGTCAAAATCTGGCCCTAGGTAACCAACTGGTGACATCCTACAAGTTTTGTGTGCGTTCCCTGTAGTCCCTGCTCCTGCCCCTGACTTCCCTATGGGCTCTTTCCCTCCATGTGTTTCAATAGCTCCATTCCTGTCCCCTCACCAGCTGGCAGCCCCATGGATGGACTGATTTTCCTGCGGGGAGCGGGGGAAGAGCTGGGCTCTGAGATAAAACAGCCAATTTCCCTTGCACTTTCACACTCATCTTCCTGATTCAGGGAGCAGGGAAGAGAAATAATCAGCATGTACACTGAGGTCCGTCTCAGAGGAGGGGGCTTCTTTCTATAGGCTCCCATTGCCCAGCAAAATGAGTCCCAAATGAGGAACCTTGTTTCTATTGGGGTCCCTCTGCCCAGTTCCGGTTGGTCTACAAGGAGAGGCCTTAGTTCTATAGGAGTCCCAATGTCCATCTGCAGGTAGTCTCTGAGGATTCATTTCTATAAGGTGCCATTGCCCAGTTGGGTTTCTTACCCCTCTTCTGCAGCAGTAGCTGGTAGAGCCAGTAAATCCCACCCTTGGTTTGCCGGCTGATGTCATCTGGTGGGTCAGTGATATACAGACCCAGCTGTGCCACAAGGTAGCCCACCTTAGGGAAGTCAGATGAGCTCTGATGGACGGAGGAGGAGAGGGGAATCCATCGACATTCTACCTTCAGCTCTCCATCTGCCCTGGGCCAGGAGTCTCTCTCCTCCCACTCCATCAGTAGGAGGGGCTGGGGGAGAGGAGCTACAGCTAGAGATCTCATTCTCTCTGCCCCCAGGGGAGCTTGGAATAAAGGGACCAGGGAAAGGGCCCTCTATGAGGATTCGCTCCTCAGCTGCTCCAGAATGACAAGGGCCCTGAGGCCAAGCATGAATCTGCCAGCCAGTGGGCTCTGGAGCACAGTCCCTTACAGACACAGCGGGAAAAGCTTAGCCAGGAGATGAGGGACGTGACTCAAGCATGGTTAATCTCAGTTCTGACTCTGGCTCCACACAGGAGCCATCAAAATCTCGAACCCCTGCAGCTGCAAATCCCACAGCCTGTCAGAGCCAGCCCTGCCTCTGCAGGATGCCGGGGTCAAAGGTCACTTACATCAACTCCAGGGAGGCAAGCAGTGAATTGCCGCAGGGCAGTGCTACTCCGTATGGCCCTGGCTCTCTCTTGCTTCTCTCTGGAGTGCATCCAGAAATTGACATGCTGTGGGAGAAGGAGGCAGGTGAGGGTCAGGAGGCAGGTGCACGTGCTCTACAGACGAGTCTCTTCCCCTCCCCATGGGGCTGAGACATTGTGCTCAGGGTGAAAGAGCTGACTGGCTGATCGCAGAACTTTAAAAGGGGCTTCTTGCAACCAGGATGCTGCCCAGTTCCTGCTGGGCACAGGCTGTCATTGTCTCTCTAGATGGGGAAAATGTTAGGCCTGGGGCTGGTCCATCCTCTCTGTACCTGATCCATGAACAGCACATCAGGATCAAGGCACATGCTCTGGCCCCTCCCTAGATGCAAAGGCCTTGGTGGGATGGAGGGAGTGGCAGTGAGGACAATCCCTTTGGGAACTGCAGTGTCCATATCAGAAGAGCTGATTCTCTGAGGATCCTCCTCTACTCAGGGTCTTCCTAGAAAGGAGCCAGTGACTTTTCTTAGAGGCCCATGTCCTCGATCTCACAGGACTTTCAGTCTCTCTGTCCCCCAGACCCTACCATTGTGCTCACCTCCAAGAGGTGCTCCAGCTTGTCCATGGTGGGGGTTTCTGTCAGGAGGCTCCTCAGCATCACATCCATGCTGTCTGTATAGCCCTTGGGCAGAGCCTGGAAGAGGAGGGAGCACCCGTCCGTTATGGGATCTGGGGCTACGCTGGTCAGGGGATGATTAGAAGGGTTCTCTGGCAAGACTCCAAAGACACATCCTGGCCTCTCCCATTCAAATCACCCCAGGGACACTTAGCAATAGTTCATGGCCGAATGCCAGCTGGCTCTTCAATCCTTGCCCTTAGCAGTTCTCTGCAGAGGGCCAGGGACCTAGCAGGGTATGGAACAGCCAAACTGCAATGGATGGGAGCGAGGCGCCCGGACAGAGTCCAGGCAGCAAAGCACAGAATGAGGAAGGAAGGAGAGGATCTGCCAAGGGCGGGTAACACTATCGCCTCAGGAGGAAAGGGGCGCTCTCTGCCATTTTGTTAACCCCCGGGCCTGTTCCCAGCTCTGCTCACCCCTCCCCTATTTTCAGCAGCTCCACCAAACTAAGGGAGCAGGGACCACAGGACCGCTCCTACAACAGAGAAGTAGGATGGTGACCTACCCGGAAGTGAGCGGTGTCCTTCCCTGGGCGCATGGTAAAAAACACTGCACAGGACAGCTCGCAGGAGGCCTGATTCCAGCTCCAGGTCCAGTTTGCTGGCAGGAAAGAGGAGCCTCGATTCGACTTTGCAGCACCAGAGTGGTGCTGGCACCACCATGGACATGAAACATGAGGGAAATAGGCACCGGCCAGCAAAAACGGAAATGGAGGTGCCAACGAGACTAGTGACCAGGCTGAAGTCACAGAGCCAGACACTGGCAGGGCTGAAACAGGGCCCGTTCCCCTGATCTCACCCTGGACCCTGCTGCCCCTATTATATGTCCCCCGCCCCGATGATCCTCTCCCTAAGGCCACTGTAACGTTACTGGAGTGAAATGAATCATCCAGCCTGGAAAGAGTGAACGTTCCCGCCTCCTTGGCCGGAGGATGTGAACAGCCACAACTGGAGGGGGAGTGGGAGGATCTGTGACTCCTGGGTTAGGGCAGCTGGACAGGAGGGTCCTGGTACCTGAGGTGGCAAACTGAAGCCATAGAGCTCGAGAGGATGGAGCTTAGCTCAGACTGCAGGGGAACGTCTTCAATCAGCTCTTGGGAGACCCAAAGAAGACAAAAGCAGAGGATGAGATCCTGGCCCCGCTGACCCACAGGCACTTCCCAGAGAGGAGGCTGCCAGCATAACCCTGCCCCCGGCCCAGCCAATCCAGCTGGGCCCCCACATCCCTTCCACCTTTCAAACTTACTCCCTCCTTCTCCAGCTGGGACCACCCAATTCTTTCCTCCCCTCATCCTCCACCCGGCCCTACAATTCCCCACTGCCAGCTCTGTGTCTGTGACAGAATTTCCCCTTCCCCTGCTCCCCAATCCTCAGCCCCAAGAATCCCTGTCCTCTTCTGCCCCCTCCAGCCTCACCATCTCCCAGAACTGGCCCAGGGGAAGCCTCTCTTAGTCCCATGTCTAGCTCCCTCCCCCTGGGGTCTCACTCACCGCAATGCTCTCCACAAGGGATGCTTTGGAGCAGTGCGGCTGCAGGGTGTCCTGCCCCTGCTTTTGTGCAGGGAAGCACAGAGTGGGGATAGCGTGCAGGAAGCGGAGCTGCTTGGCCCTGTCCTGCACAGATGAGGAGTGGCACTGGGGGAGAGAGAGAGCCTGTTAGGTAGGGACCTCCCCACTCCACCCAAACCAGCTCCAGGGCCCAGGGCCTCCTTTGGGTTGGACAGGAAAAGCCCAAAATCACAGTGTCCTCCTGCAAGGCAGGGCTTCTAACCTGGACAATGGCTGTGGGGAGAGGAGACCTGGCCTGCATGGGACAAACACCCTCTCTTCGGGGTCACAGATAATGGGGGTTATGGCTTCTCTGGGACAGGGCCCCCCCTGGAAGGGCTGGCGGGGGCAGGATAGACACGATTGTACCTCATCTCTGCCCTGGCAATGCTGCTGGATGACCCTGATGGCAGCTTCCTCTGGGGACACATCCTCCTCTTCCTCCTCAACCTCCAGCTGGACACTGGGGCTCCCTGCACCAGGCAGAGGAGGACAGAGGGTGACTCCTGCTGCTGCCGAGGGGAAGGACGGGGTGCAGTGGAGAGAGAAGGCTTAATGTGCCCCCCTCCTCTGTAAGGAACCCCAGGGCAGAAAGGGCCTCACCCTGCCCCTCCCAGAGATGCCCTCAGCCCCATCAGCTTCAGGGCCCCATGGCAGTCAGGCCACCCCCGCAAAATCATCAGGGGTCCGGGAGGCTGGAGTGCCCCCGACTCCGCCAAGAATGCCCTGCACCGGCCATGGCTGTGTCACTCCCACTAGTGTCAGCAGGGCTCACGTGGCTGAGACCTGACACCTTTCTGAACCAATGGGCACACGGTGTTACTAGCCCCCCGCCCCAGTCACTCTCCCTTTCCCTTGGGTCTCCCCTCACCAGTACTGTGGGAGCCTCCAGCCTCAAGGCTCTCACACTCCTAGGGGGTGCTGCTGGCCCCTTGGGAGTAGGTGGAGCTGCTGGTGCTAGAGCAGGGGTTGCCCCATCTCCTGTCGTAGGCAGGGTGGGGACTCTTTCGTGGCCAGGCAGGGGCATGGCTCCTGCTGGGCCCTGGCGCTGGGCTCCTGGCTCCTCTGCTTCCTGGAGAGGAAGCCCCAGAGCTGCCTTGCCCAGCTCCCACCCTGTCCTGGCTCCCTCCTACAGAGCTGCACCCTGGGCCTCCTCCATTTTGGTCTCAGGGCCTACTCTGGGAGCTGGTGTCTTCCTCCTCCAGAACGCCAGGCACGTCCACCACTTGGTCTGGCCATAAGCTGCTTCCCCGCTAGCGGGGACAGAGGGGCCGCTCTCCTCTTGGGGAAGCCGGTAGCTGCTTCCCACTGGCTCTGGAGCCTTCTTCCCAGCATCTGCTTCAGCCTCTTCATCCTGGAACCGAGTGGGGAGCAGCCGTGAGTCTTGGGTCAAGGCAGCCTCTCACTAACGGGCCTGTCTGCTCCGCCCCCACTTCTCCTCCACTGGGGCAACTCCCCCTCACTGCACGCCCCACCATGGGGCACAGGGACTGCAATCTACCCATGCTGGCAGCAGCTCACAGCACAGGCTGCTCCCAAAGCTCCCCCTCCCCACTGAGGCACTGTGACACACGGGCAGTCTCATCCTTTCAGAGCAGTGGGGTTTTCAGACTGTTTGGACAAGCAGCTCCCTCCTCCTGCCAAGGCCACACGCCCTCCCTGGCTAGAGAAAGACCAGAACCCGGGAAGGAGTCTGAGTTTGCCCTGGGAACTTGTCCCCAGCTAAACTTCACAAGGTTCCAATCCTATGAGGCATGAGTCCCCCTCAGTTCCCACAGAGTTCAGTGGGAAAGTGGATGTTCAGCAGCTGGCAGGGTCTGACCCTCCAGAGACTCCTACAAGGGAAGGCCTGGGAGCCCTATTGCTGGGCTATTTCCACCATGCTGGAGATGGCTCTGGAGAACACCTGCAAGAAACACGCTGCCCAGGCCCAGAGCAAAGGGCTGCAGGGGGCTGTGTTAGCAAATCTAGTCTCACTAGGAGGAGATCCCCCCTCCTCCTCCCACCATTTATGCCTCTCCCCAAGCAGAACAGGGAAGCCTCTGAGGAAATGCTACCTGCCACTCAGTAGGTCTAGATGGCGCAGTGCTGGGTGGCAGATGCTCAGAGTTCGTCTGTTCCTGGCCCTCTTCCTCGCTCTCCCGCACCAAGGTGGGCTGAAAAGGGAGCTGCACAATGCCCTGCCAGCAGGGAGACCAACAGTGGCTGTGAAAACAAAATCATGTTTTATTGCCAAGATTAAACTCAGGCTAGCAGCCGGGGTCCAGAACTCTGACATACTGTGGGGAGGACGCTTCCCATCTCAAGGTCTCCTAGCACCTCACACACATTCCTGAAGCCTGACAAGCCAAGGGCTGTAGGGGAGGGACTTCAACCGCACTGATAGAAAACTGTGGCCTGGGCAGGGGAAGCCACTGCCACAGGGTCACACTGGGAGTCAGTGACAGAGCCAGGGATGGAGCCCAGGAGCCCTGTGTCCAGGCCGCTACACTAACCACTAGAGGAATGTTTCTTTCCAGAGCTGGCAGTTGCGAGCAGGACCCTGTTCCCAGTCTCCCTGGCTCTGAGAGGGAGTGTGACCGGCTGGAGAGACTGAGGCAGGGGATTGGGGGTCAGGACTCCTGGCTTTCAGTGGCCATTTTCCTATTGATCTATGGGACCTCGGGCAAGCCATTCCCCCTCTCTGTGTTTCAGTCCCCAGCAGTAAAATGAGGATCTAATTCTTACTCACTATTGTAAAGTGCTGAGATTTACCCAGGAAAAGTCGTTCTGTAAGTGCTATGCAGCACTGGACCCTCATCGGTCAGATCCAAATTCCTAAAGTTTAGATCTGGGCTTTCAGTTCAACCCCGTACAGAGTGAGGAGCCCAGCCCTAGACCTTGGATTGAGGATCAGCCCTTCTTGGGGTGGGAATTGAGCTAGGAGGCTTTTCCGTCCCTCGCCAGGTGGATTAACAATAGAGGGTTTTTAACATATGAACCGGGTTTTTCAAATTAAACTCACCACAGGTTTTTTCGTTAAAAATAAGCCTGCTTCAAATTCAATTTGAATTTGACTATCTGTGTTAAGGCCTAAATTTGTTATCATCTCTTAAAATAATTTCAAGAGAATAGAAAGAAATCCATCTTAAGTAGTACATGTTTACTGCCAAGTTTTAAGGAGAGTCAAACGACTGAAGCACCCGGAACCAGAGTTCGTGGAAGTGCTAGAACAGCTTTGGACAGCAGTAGCCCTTCCTGTGAAAGTGCAGAAGGAATACTTTCTTCCTTTCAGTTTATTCATCTAGTTCAGTTCAATGACTAGTTAATTGAATTTGAAAAGAACACTGAGAGTTGACAAAGAAGGCAAACTTGTTTTCTTCCTTCAATCTAGGAATAAACACTAGGTGTGAGGGGATGAGATCTACCCATTGAAAAATCTTGAAGAACATGGTGACCAGAATGTATCAATTCAGTTCATTAACTACAGCTAATATTTCCTTTCTTTAAGAAATCGGATAGTTTTAAATGCAAAACATTTTTGATGAATGTTTTTTTCTTATGCTTCTCTTTCTGGCTCGGCCACAGCATTGCTGTGTAAACACCTCTTGCTCTTTACCTCAGTTTCACCACCTCTGTTTGGGATAGAGACACTTCTCTAACTCCTAGCAGTAGTGCGATTTGAGTAGGTCATGAGAGTTAGACACCTACAGGGGGTTCTTGGTTTTGAAACAACCATTCATTTTAATCACCTTGATTGTAGGAGAACTACTACATTCACGAGAATCATAAACTGCTCATATTCCATTAAAGAACGGAAGGCAGCAAAATTAATCATATCACCAATTTGTTATGAATTATTTACTCATTCTTAAAAGAGAGTTCAACGCTTTTTTTGTTATGTAGGCCCAGTTCCCACTGCTGAACCAGTACCAATTACACTGGATAATGCTGTAAAACCTATATTTTATTGTCAAATCATGTACCCATTCCTCTTCTCCTCTTCTTGTTTTATAAGTTTCAGATCAACAAAATCCTCCCCTTGACAGTCACTGCCCGTGTGGCGCTGCAGGCAGAGTAGCCTGAGCAGGCTACATTGTGACATCAGGGGTAACTCAGCCACGCATCACTCATTTCACTCCAATAACCCTGAGCATAAACCCTAAACCTGCTACCTGTCTTGGTCATCTCTCCAATTGAAACCTGCGGAATCATTTGCTGACTCCTTTTAACCAATGGGGTTGAATTATGAAAATCACCTGCACAGAATTAGCATTGACTGGCTCAGTTAAATCTGATGTCACAGTGCACCTCTACCGGCAGCACCAATTAAATGGGCACAGTGCAGAAACCAAGCTTTGCTGGTGGTTTCTTTTTCTAGTTATCACCAGAATCAACAAGGTTCTTCCCACTGATGCCTGCCTAGAAATTCCCTGAAATTTTGGAATCAATTGGACATAGTCTTCAAAAATTATCGCATTACAGACAGACAAAGAAATGCCATTGAATTGAGCATTAGGCCTCACTGCACTCAGCCAACAATGACTTTAACTCCCTTTTAACTCAGTAATAACCCCCAGCTCACCCAATCAGCATGGAGACTCTCAGGGACTGGTGGTTGAGCATTCTCAACAGGTGGCCAAAAGACAGCACTAGTCATGACAGGAGATCACTCTGGTGGAGATCTCCGTCAGCGCTCTATTCCAGCCCCACGTCTTTGTGAGGGCCTCCTACAATGACAGCTGGAGAACAGCTCCACCTGCCTCAGGAAGAAGACCAGCAGAGAGAAATGGAAGAAGAGAAGAGAAAAGAAAAGACAAGACAAGAGGAAGGGAGGAAAAGAGAAACAAAAATGGACAAATTCCAAACTCCTCAGTGAGTCAAAGATTCCAAGCTCAGAAAAATCAACTCTGACCATCTAGTCTATCTAGAACTTCCCTTAAAGTAATTCCTGTTTGAATTAGAGCGCATATTTTAGAAAAAGAGCGAATCTTGATTTTAAAAATGCTAGTTGTGGAGGATCCATCACAACCCTGGGTGAATTACTTCAAATCCTGACTGTTAAAAATGTTCACCTTATTTCCAGTCTGAATTTGTCTAGCTTCAACTTGCAGCCATTGGATCTTGTTATACCTTTGTCTGCTCGAGTGAAGAGCCCATCAGCAAATAGTTGTTCTCTTACGCTCATCTTTTAACCTTCTCTTTGTTCAGCTAAATAGATTGAGCTCCTTGAACCTATCTTTATAAGGCATGTTTTCTAATCCTTTAATCTTTCTTGTGGTTCTTCTCTGAACTCTCTCAAATTTATCAACATCGGTCTCAAATTGTGGACACCAGAACTGGACACAATATTCCAGTAGTGGTCGCACCAGTGCCCAGTACAGAGATACAGAACCTCTCTACTTCTACCGGAGATTCCGCTATGGATGGGTCCCAGGGTCGCATTTGCCCTTTTGGCCAAAGTGTCTCAGTGGGAGCTCATGGTCAGTTGATTATCCACCATGACCCCAAGTCTTTTTCAGGGTTACTATTTCCCATGATAGAGTCCCCCCGGGACAGAGTCCCCCTCTTGTACATATAGCCTATATTTTTTGTTCCTAAAGAGAAACTTTATTTAGTAAAGTATATTTGGACATACTCAAATGTACGTTATTTGCTTGTGCTCAGGTAACTAAGCAATCGAGATGGCTCCATATGAGTGACATGTCCTCTTCATTATTTACCACTCCCCCGATCTTTCTGTCATTGGCAGATTTTACAGTGATGATTGTATATTTGCTTCCAAGTCACTGATCAAAATTTTAGGTAGCGTACATCCAAGAACCAAACCCTGCAGGACCCTACTAGAAAGACACTCGCTCGATAATGATTCCTTATTTAAAAGGACATTTTGAGACCTATTAAGTAGCCCGTTACTAAGGGGCGGAGTCCGAGTTGGGACATTTTTCTGACACCTTTACTTAACGAATGGATCAGGCTGAACAGTTTCCCAGCTTCACTGAGAATCTTACCTTCTACACAGGGGATGTCTGCTTTCTGCAATATCAACACAGAAAGCAGAACATGGCCAAAGAAGCTCCTCCTTCACACTTAGGTGCGTGACCACAAATCCTCTCTTGGTCCTCAAGGAGAGACCGCAAGGAGGAGTCTTGCTGCAGCAAGGCTACAGGGGTCTCCGAAGTTCCCCCTGCCCTGAACCCCTGTACTGCATGTCTGATATTAAGGGAGCTCTGTGAGGTCACAGCCTCCTCTCCGCCTTTGCCCAATAGCCTGAGTTCCTGCCAAAGGCCCTTGTGAAGTCACTGCCATGCCCACCTCTCCCTTGCAGGGCTGATGTCTGCCCCGGACAGCCTGGTAGGATGTTTGAGCTGCTCCCCACATCACCCCACATGCTCATTATTGATTTTGGGGAGCAAGCAGGCTTCCCAGTAAAACAGCAGAGTCTGTTCCTCACCCCACACTGAGTTTTTCATAGATTGTGAGGCAATTAGGTGTCCTAATGAGGCCTCTATTTCACACGCCATGAAATTCCACACTCTTACCCCCATATCAAAACCAATACTGTGTTTTACTAAAACACACATTCCAGAAAGACATCCATTTGTGATGTGAGGCCGTCAAGAAAAACAGAGTCCACCGCTTCCCTTGATAATTTGTTCCACTGGTTAATCTCCCTCACTCCTAGATTAGGACTGGGCATTTGCTGTATTCAAATGTGTTGTTTGAATGGGCTGACTTATCTTCATCATTATTTACCGCGACGCCAATCTTTGTGCCACCTGCAGATGTTACCAGCTGTGATGTGATATTGACTTCCAGATGGTTGGTGTAAATGCTGAAGACAGTTTGTGGCTGAGAGCCTGTTCATCCTCCAGGCACCACACACCCACTCCCCCTGTAGTACAGGAAAAGGGCATCCAGCCCTACTCTCAGATGGTTTCAAAAACACGCTTGGCAGCAGTTTCAACCATGGGGTTATGAACCACGCATGGGGGTCCCCTGTTAACAAACACACTTTACATTTAGTGTGTCAACAGGCAGCAGTTCTATGCATCTGAGTTTCCCACCTTCTAAACTGGTATGAGAAACCCACCTTGATTATCTCCATTTAAAATTTGGGAGACTGTATGGCACAGGGAAGTGAAGTGACTTGCTTGTGGTCACACAGTGATTCAATGGAAAAGCCTGGATGAGAACAATGTATTTGTTCTGGTTCACAGACTGGGCCCTGATCTCTTGTATTCCTTGCCTCTTTGTTCTACATTCAAGTCACAGACTGAGTTCCCCTGGTGGACACTCATTAGACTGCCTCGATCAGACCCAACCTCTGGATCCAACTTACAACCAAGCCATGTGGGTCAGGCAATGTCCAGCCACTGCTTCAAGCTGTGGGGCTCCTAAGGCCCTGTCCCAGACACACACTTCTTCTCTGGCTCCCTTCCTGGTGATGTGGGACTTTGTAGTCCAGATGTTCTCAGCCCCAAGGGAAAGGTTTCACAGGCTGTTTTTTAAAGTGATGTGCTCTCTAAGATGAGAAAGCCAATCCTATGCCAGGAGCCCCAGGACATAGACCAAAACCCAATGGCTCTCAGAAGTGTTGAGAATTCAGAGAGGGGACTGAGGTCAGGTATTTATTTTTTGCACAGATGTGTGACTCTCTTGTGCTGTCTAAGAGTAAAGTGTGTGTGTGTTTAAGAAGTTACTTTGCAGAGCCTGGGGTTCCTCCCTTTAACTGCTCTGTGGTCCCCGAGGGGCTAAACCGGAAAGGGAAGTGAGCAGAGGTGAAGGGGGAATCTGGAAAAATGTGGAAAGTGGATGGAGAGGTGTGGGACATCTCAGCACTGGTTCAGGGCCCATCTCCTAGACAGACAGTCCCAGCTGTCCCCCTCCCATCTCCTCATCTGATCTGTCTCTCCCCCCAATCCTGGCCTCCTGTGCCAATCTCACTCCCTAGGCTCCTCATCCAATCACAGTACTCATGAATCTCCAGCCCCAGCTCCTGCTTTCAATCTCTTTGCCCAGCCAATCCCAGTTCTCCTGAACCCCAGCTCTTCATCAGATCCATCTCCCATTCCCCCTCACTTCCTTCCACCCACCCCACTGGTTCTCACTCCCCATCTCCTCTCTGGCTGCAAGTCTCCTTGCTCACTCAGACATATTCTCTGCCCTCCCCTCACCTCCAAATGCCAGTTTCTTTCACCTCCTGCCAGCTTCCAGCATCGCTTAGGCTCTTTCTTCCAATCTACTCACCCCTGTCCCCTAGTCTCTGCATTTGAATCTAGCGCTTCCTCCTCTGGGCCCAGCAGGGAGGGGGGCATTGAGAGCACAGGAGAGACAGGCTCTCTGCTCTCAGTTCAGGTACCTGGACTGAGCACAGACCGCAGCAGCTGAGAGCTGCAATTACAGGGAAAGTCCTGCTCAGCCCCAGGCTGGAGCATGCCAGTGCAGACACAATTGTCAGGGCGAATGGAGCTGCTAACATCAAAGAAGTCTCTATTTTGACTTCTTGGAGGTTAGCAGCTCCATTCTCCCTGACTTTTCAAAGACTTCTCGTTTGGTCAATTTAGGTAGATTTTCAGAGACAGCAAAAGGTGCATCCCTGGTACAAAGGCCACCTCCTTGGGAAATTTCAAGTCCCTGTTCCAAAACCTGGGGGCGCTAGAGCTTTTAAAAGACAACGGCACCTGAAATGTTTAGCACTGGCTAAGCACTGTCTTCATAAACTCATAGACTTTAAGGCCAGAAAGGACCATCGTGATCTTCCAGTCACCCTCCTGTAACAGACCCATAAGATGTGGCCTAGCCTCGTTCTCAACAACAACTGAATTATTTTGACTGAATGTTTCAGGAAATATTCAGCATCAGGGCAGACACCCAGCATGGGAAATTTCAGCCCAGCCAGTTTCAGTTTGACAATGTTATAAGCAACTGAAAACAAAGGCTTATTGTTGGAAGCACTGGGCAACCTTAATAACAGGCAGCGTTGGCAGCGCCCCCTATAATGTGAGGCACTCACAGCTGGGCTGGAGCGATGGGATGTCAGTCAGGGCCAGCAAAGGTCAGGATGTCAGAAATCCTCCTGATTTGAATTCACACGCCAGAAATCATCTTTGCAGTGTCCCGCAGCCCCTCCCCTACTTCAAAAACAACTTTTGACAGCTAGCTCGGGGGTCTGACCCCACCAGGAGCTTTCTTTGATCCAGTCATGAAGGAGCATGTACGTACAATAACTGATCATGAAACTAAGGGTATGTCTACACTACGGAATAAGGTCGAATTTATAGAAGTCGGTTTTTTAGAAATCGGTTTTATATATTGGAGTGTGTGTGTCCCCACAGAAAATGCTCTAAGTGCATTAAGTGCATTAACTCGGGGAGTGCTTCCACAGTACCGAGGCTAGAGTCGACTTCCGGAGCATTGCACTGTGGATAGCTATCCCACAGTTCCCGCAGTCTCCGCTGCCCATTGGAATTCTGGGTTGAGATCCCAATGCCTGATGGGGCTAAAACATTGTCGCGGGTGGTTCTGGGTACATATCGTCAGGCCCCCGTTCCCTCCCTCCCTCCATGAAAGCAAGGGCAGACAATCGTTTCGCGCCTTTTTTCCTGAGTTACCTGTGCAGACGCCATACCACGGCAAGCATGGAGCCCGCTCTGGTAACCGTCACCCTATGTCTCCTGGGTGCTGGCCGACGCGGTACGGGTTTGCTACACAGTAGCAGCAACCCCTTGCCTTGTGGTAGCAGGCGATGCAATACGACTGGTAGTCGTCATCGTCATGTCCGAGGTGCTCCTGGCCACGTTGGCTGGGAGCGTCTGGACAGACATGGGCGCAGGGACTAAATTTGGAGTGACTTGACCAGGTCATTCTCTTTAGTCCTGCAGTCAGTCCTATTGAACCGTCTTATGGTGAGCAGGCAGGCGATACGGATTGCTAGCAGTCGTACTGTACCATCTTCTGTTGGGCAGGCAAGAGATGAGGATTGCTAGCGGTGGTATTGTACCATCTTCTGCCAGACAGGCAAGAGATGAGGATGGCTAGAAGTCGTACTGTACTATCTTCTGCCGAGCAGCTATGAGATGTGAATGGCATGCAGTCCTTCTGCACCGTCTGCTGCCAGCCAAAGATGTAAAAGATAGATGGAGTGGATCAAAACAAGAAATAGACCAGATTTATTTTGTACTCATTTGCCTCCTCCCCTGTCTAAGGGACTCATTCCTCTAGGTCACACTGCAGTCACTCACAGAGAAGGTGCAGTGAGGTAAATCTAGCCATGTATCAATCAGAGGCCAGGCTAACCTCCTTGTTCCAATAAGAACGATAACTTAGGTGCACCATTTCTTATTGGAACCCTCCGTGAAGTCCTGCCTGAAATACTCCTTGATGTAAAGACACCCCCTTTGTTGATTTTAGCTCCCTGAAGCCAACCCTGTAAGCCATGTCGTCAGTTGCCCCTCCCTCCGTCAGAGCAACGGCAGACAATCGTTCCGCGCCTTTTTTCTGTGCGGATGCCATTCCACGGCAAGCATGGAGGCCGCTCAGCTCACTTTGGCAATTAGGAGCACATTAAACACCACACGCATTATCCAGCAGTATATGCAGCACTGGAACCTGGCAAAGCGATACCGGGCGAGGAGGCGACGTCAGCGCGGTCACGTGAGTGATCAGGACATGGACACAGATTTCTCTGAAAGCATGGGCCCTGCCAATGCATGCATCATGGTGCTAATGGGGCAGGTTCATGCTGTGGAACGCCAATTCTGGGCTCGGGAAACAAGCACAGACTGGTGGGACCGCATAGTGTTGCAGGTCTGGGACGATTCCCAGTGGCTCGAAACTTTCGCATGCGTAAGGGCACTTTCATGGAACTTTGTGACTTGCTTTCCCCTGCCCTGAGGCGCATGAATACCAAGATGAGAGCAGCCCTCACAGTTGAGAAGCGAGTGGCCATAGCCCTGTGGAAGCTTGCAACGCCAGACAGCTACCGGTCAGTTGGGAATCAATTTGGAGTGGGCAAATCTACTGTGGGGGCTGCTGTGATGCAAGTAGCCCACGCAATCAAAGATCTGCTGATATCAAGGGTAGTGACCCTGGGAAATGTGCAGGTCATAGTGGATGGCTTTGCTGCAATGGGATTCCCTAACTGTGGTGGGGCCATAGACGGAACCCATATCCCTCTCTTGGCACCGGAGCACCAAGCCGCCGAGTACATAAACCGCAAGGGGTACTTTTCGATAGTGCTGCAAGCTCTGGTGGATCACAAGGGACGTTTCACCAACATCAACGTGGGATGGCCGGGAAAGGTGCATGATGCTCGCATCTTCAGGAACTCTGGTCTGTTTCAAAAGCTGCAGGAAAGGACTTTATTCCCAGACAAGAAAGTAACTGTTGGGGATGTTGAAATGCCTATATGTATCCTGAGGGACCCAGCCTACCCCTTAATGCCATGGCTCATGAAGCCGTACACAGGCAGCCTGGACAGTAGTCAGGAGCTGTTCAACTACAGGCTGAGCAAGTGCAGAATGGTGGTAGAATGTGCATTTGGACGTTTAAAGGCGCGCTGGTGCAGTTTACTGACTCGCTTAGACCTCAGCAAAACCAATATTCCCACTGTTATTACTGCTTGCTGTGTGCTCCACAATAGCTGTGAGAGTAAGGGGGAGACGTTTATGGCGGGGTGGGAGGTTGAGGCAAATCGCCTGGCTGCTGGTTACGCGCAGCCAGACACCAGGGCGGTGAGAAGAGCACAGGAGGGCGCGGTACGCATCAGAGAATCTTTGAAAACCAGTTTCATGACTGGCCAGGCTACGGTGTGAAAGTTCTGTTTGTTTCTCCTTGATGAAACCCCCCGCCCCTTGGTTCACTCTACTTCCCTGTAAGCTAACCACCCGCCCCTCCTCCCTTCAATCACTGCTTGCACAGGCAATAAAGTCATTGTTGCTTCACATTCATGCATTCTTTATTCATTCATCACACAAATAGGGGCATGACTACCAAGGTAGCCCAGGAGGGGTAGTGGAGGAGGGAAGGAAAATGCCACACAGCACTTTAAGCACAGCACTTTAAAAGTTTACAACTTTAAAATTTATTGAATGACAGCCTTCTTTTTTTTGGGCAATCCTCTGTGGTGGAGTGGCTGGTTGGCCGGAGGTCCCCCCACCGCGTTCTTGGGCATCTGGGTGTGGAGGCTATGGAACTTGGGGAGGAGGGCGGTTGGTTACAGAGGGGCTGCAGTGGCAGTCTGTGCTCCAGTTGCCTTTGCTGCAGCTCAACCATAGACTGGAGCATACTGGTTTGGTCCTCCAGCAGCCTCAGCATTGAATCCTGCCTCCTCTCATCACACTGCCGCCACATTTGAGCTTCAGCCCTCTCTTCAGCCCGCCACTTACTCTCTTCAGCCTGCCACTTACTCTCTTCAGCCCGCCACCTCTCCTCCCGGTCATTTTGTGCTTTCCTGCACTCTGACATTATTTGCCTCCACACATTTGTCTGTGCTCTGTCAGTGTGGGAGGACAGCATGAGCTCGGAGAACATTTCATCGCGAGTGCATTTTTTTTTCTTTCTAAGCTTCACTAGCCTCCGGAAGGAGAAGATCCTGTGATCATTGAAACACATGCAGCTGGTGGAGAAAAAAAAAGGGACAGCAGTATTTAAAAAGACACATTTTATAAAACAGTGGCTACACTCTTTCAGGGTAATCCTTGCTGTTAACATTACATACATAGCACATGTGCTTTCGTTACACGGTCGCATTTTGCTTTCCCCCACCGCGTGGCTACCCCCTCAATCTTCCCCCCTCCCTGTGGCTAACAGCGGGGAACATTTCTGTTTAGCCACAGGCAAACAGCCCAGCAGGAATGGGCTCCTCTGAGTGTCCCCTGAAGAAAAGCACTCTATTTCAACCAGGTGACCATGAATTATATCTCACTCTCCTGAGGATAACACAGAGAGATAAAGAACGGATGTTGTTTGAATGCCAGCAAACATACACTGCAATGCTTTGTTCTACAATGATTCCCGAGTACGTGTTACTGGCCTGAAGTGGTAAAGTGTCCTACCATGAAGGACGCAATAAGGCTGCCCTCCCCAGAAACCTTTTGCAAAGGCTTTAGGAGTACATCTAGGAGAACCGCGAATGCCAGGGCAAAGTAATCCTTTCACATGCTTGCTTTTAAACAATGTATAGTATTTTAAAAGGTACACTCACCAGAGGTCCCTTCTCCGCCTGCTGGTTCCAGGAGGCAGCCTTGGGTGGGTTCAGGGGGTACTGGCTCCAGGTCCAGGGTGAGAAACAGTTCCTGGCTGTCGGGAAAACCGGTTTCTCCGCTTGCTTGCTGTGAGCTATCTACAACCTCCTCCTCATCATCATCTTCTTCATCCCCAAAACCTGCTTCCGTATTGCCTCCATCTCCATTGAAGGAGTCAAACAACACGGCTGAGGTAGTGGTGGCTGAACCCCCTAAAATGGCATGCAGCTCATCATAGAAGCGGCATGTTTGGGGCTCTGACCCGGAGCGGCCGTTCGCCTCTCTGGTTTTCTGGTAGGCTTGCCTCAGCTCCTTCAGTTTCACGCGGCACTGCTTCGGGTCCCTGTTATGGCCTCTGTCCTTCATGCCCTGGGAGATTTTGACAAAGGTTTTGGCATTTCGAAAACTGGAACGGAGTTCTGATAGCACGGATTCCTCTCCCCAAACAGCGATCAGATCCCGTACCTCCCGTTCGGTCCATGCTGGAGCTCTTTTCCGATTCTGGGACTCCATCATGGTCACCTGTGCTGATGAGCTCTGCATGGTCACCTGCAGCTTGCCACGCTGGCCAAACAGGAAATGAGATTCAAAAGTTCGCGGTTCTTTTCCTGTCTACCTGGCCAGTGCATCTGAGTTGAGAGTGCTGTCCAGAGCGGTCAGAATGGAGCACTCTGGGATAGCTCCCGGAGGCCAATACCATCGAATTGTGTCCACAGTACCCCAAATTCGAGCCGGCAAGGTCGATTTAAGCGCTAATCCACTTGTCAGGGGTGGAGTAAGGAAATCGATTTTAAGAGCCCTTTAAGTCAAAATAAAGGGCTTCATTGTGTGGACGGGTGCAGGTTTACATCGATTTAACGCTGCTAAATTCGACCTAAAGTCCTAGTGTAGACCAGGGCACAGGTTCGTTACTTAGGAAAAAATATGCAGAATGAACTGATTCAAATCCTAGCAAATGCCATTAAAAAGAAAATTACAGAAGCTGCCCATTCTGCAAAATACTTTTCAATAATACTGGACTGTACTCCAGATGTGAGTCATGTTGAACAAATGACGATGATCATTCGTTTTGTGATATGGAAAAGTCTGCAGATGAAGATAATATTGAAGTGCTCATAAAGGAACATTTCTTGTGGTTCGTATCACTGAAGGAGATGACTGGAGCATTTATGACAAACTATTCTACAAGAGCTTGAAACAATGTCATTATCTGTTGAAAATGTATGTGGTCAAGGCTATGATAATGGGAGTAATATGAAGGATAAAGACAATGGTGTGCAAAGGAGAATGATGGAAATCAATCCTAGGGCATTTTTCGTTCTTTGCAGTGCGCATTCTCTGAATTTGTTTGTCAATGATGCTGCTAGATGCTGTTTGGAGGCAAGCAGTTTCTTTGACCTGGTGCAACGTGTTTATGTGTTTTTCTCAGGCTCAACACGCCGTTGGGAGATTCTGACTCGCCATGTGAATTCTCTAACTGTGAAACTGTTAGCTGACGGCCAAGGATGTTTGGTGAGGTGCCAGCTATGCCCGTTTATACCATCCGTGACTTTAACCGCTAGGACGCACTGTCCCTTTGCGGCGGGCAGCCCGGGCTAGGCTGACGGATGCCCCAAGGTCCTAACCACCCGTGACTTTAACTGCTAGAGCTCAGAGCTCCTTCGCAGCGGGCAGTCAAGATTGACTGACAGGTGCCCCAAGAGTTTGCCCCGTGGAGGCGGCACAACTCAACGCTAGGCTCTTAGTACTCTCACCTAATGGCCAGGCTTTAGAGCCAAAATGGCTGAGGTTCTTTAATTGTGTTGGCTGCTTTACAGTAAACCAGAGAAAACAAGTCAGGCTTATGCACAAATGGTTACCAAAATTTATTAAGCTAGATTCTAATCATGTGGTTACAAAATTGCTAGTGCCTACTTATTTAAATGTAGAGATGTTACACACGCAAACAAGTTACAAAACTGAAGCCACAATCCCAAAGAAAGAAAAACAAAGTATAGAGCTCTATTTCAAAATATGTGTACACTAAAGATAGGAGATCAGGTGTGGGTGCTTCTTACCCTCCTTGCATCTCTCGATTCCAGCGGTGCCAAGCCAGGATCGGTCACTCAATTCCGCGGAAAGACGAATAAGGGACAAGGCTTAGGGATCCTCTTAGCTGCAGAAGCCTTGGGAGGCTGTCACTTATCTGACCAGCAGATAGATAGTGAAAAGCACTCAAAAATCATGGTGCTGTAGGTCCCCTACTTATACCTCTGTACTCCTTTATTCTCTTTCTCCTTTCTTATGCCAAATTGAGGCTGGTCTGTCGGGGTGACGCCAGCTTTCGCAAGAGTAGTTTACACTTGCAAGGGAGAGAAACAATAAGTTTCGACTACTGGACATTTCTTTTATCAGGGTAAATATTTTCCCACCTGGGATGTTGGTGTGTATGCATCACGCTATTTAGTAGGGGCTAAGAGCCATGTCTGTCACAGGGCCTCTGCCTGCTGTGAGCTTAATCCTTGTATCTGTTCCCAGAGGCACATTGTAGCAGCACACCTGTGCTTTTCACAGCTTCAAAGGCTGTGCTGGAATATATGTTAAGTGCCCTGTTCCGGCTTCCTCCTGTGTTTCCAGCAATGCTGGTTTGGGGAGGGGTGGGGGCTGGCTGTCTTCTGGCTACAGAAACCACTTAGTCAGACAAGATGGGAGAGTTGCATTGATGCTTTGAAGCCTCTTCACTATGAACTTGGAAACATTTATGATGCCCTAATTGAAATTTCTGATGATACTACCTTTACTGGATCATCTGGCAATATGGCACGTTCAGATGCAGAAGCTCTTGCAAATGGCCTTTCCAAAGTCAAATTTGTGACTTCACTCATTTTGTGGTATAATATCCTTTTTGAGATTAACCTCACTCGTAAGCAGCTTCAGGAAAAGAACTTGAACATACATTCTGCTCTTCAAAAACTGCAGCAAACTCAAAATATTCTGGAGAAATTCAGAAGTGATGAAGGGCTCGAAAGAACACTGGTAGATTCTCTCAAGCTTGCTGAAGAAATAGACTTTCCGACAGACTTTGAACCAGAGCCAGTTCGCATTCGGCAAAAGAAAGAGCAGTTTTCATATGAATGACAAGACACACCGATTCAGAACCCAAAACAAAGGTTCAAAATGCATTTCTCTTTGCAGTCCTTGATACTGCTATTCACTCGGTTGGTGAAAGATGTCAACAGATGCAGCAGCTAGAGTCAATATTTGGCTTTCTAGATGATATCCACAGCTTGCAAAAGAAAACAGCAAAACCGGTAAGAGAATTTGGTATAAAACTGAAGTCGGCATTGACTCCTGAAAATTCTAAAGACATTGATGCTACAGATTTGTGTAGTGAGCCTGAGACTTTTTCAAGACGACTTAAGAAACATTCCACTCCTGAAGAAGTACTGAAGTTTGTTTGTGAAAACAAACTCTCAGCCAGTTTTCCAAACATTTTTATAGCTCTACGCATTCTTTCAACTTTGCCAGTTTCCGTAGCTAGTGGGAAACGTAGCTTGTCAAAGTTAAAATTGATAAAAACATATCGGCGTTCAACAATGGTGCAAGAGAGACTTGTTGGACTTGCCACAATGTCAACAGAGCATGAACTAGCTGGAAAACTCGATCTAAGAGAACGAGTGACTGAATTTTCAAAATTTAAAGCAAAAAATGTCATGTTTTAAGAGCACAGAGTGTTTTTTATTCAGAGTGTTTTGTAAACACAGGTTAAAGTTCATTGAAGAGTTTTCTTATTTCTTTCTATATTGGATGTGGTGGTAATGGCAGTTAAAGCAGGATAGTGTAATGGATGATTTTGGATTTGTAATAATAAAAATTATAATTAACATTTTAAATGCATTTTTATTTGAAATCAACTGAAATATCACCTCACTGTCGTGTACAGATCTATTCTGAAAAGTCGTGTCTCTATTTTATTTGATCTCAGAAACATTGGTTGGACAGACGGATGGATGGATGAACCGAATAATTAAGCCTCTGTTTTAAAAAAAAACGCTTAAAAACATTAAAAGGAAAAAAGGGGCAAAATGTTTCCCAGTTTACCAAAAACCTCAGCCTAGACCTTCCCTTGCGGTTTGGGCCTGGGGCACTGTCATAAATATAAAGGGAAGGGTAAACCCCTTTAAAATCCCTCCTGGCCAGAGGAAAAATCCTCTCACCTGTAAAGGGTTAAGAAGCTAAAGGTAACCTTCCTGGCACCTGACCAAAATGACCAACGAGGAGACAAGATACTTTCAAAAGCTGGGAGGAGGGAGAAAAACAAAGGGTCTGTGTCTGTCTGTGTGATGCTTCTGCCGCAGACAAAACAGGAATGGAGTCTTAGAATTCAGTAAGTAATCTAGCTAGGTACGTGTTAGATTATGATTTCTTTAAGTGGCTGAGAAAATAGCTGTGCTGAATAGAATGACTATTCCTGTCTGTGTGTCTTTTTTGTAACTGAAGGTTTTGCCTAGAGGGATTCTCTCTGTTTGAATCTAATTACCCTGTAAGGTATCTACCATCCTGATTTTACAGAGGTGATTTCTTTACTTCTATTAAAAGTCTTCTGGTAAGAAAACTGAATGCTTTTTCATTGTTCTCAGATCCAAGGGTTTGTGTCTGTGGTCACCTACGCAAATTGGTGAGGATTTTTACTAAACTTTCCCCAGGAAGTGGGGTGCAAGGGTTGGGAGGATTTTGGGGGGAAAGACGTGTCCAAACTACGTTTTTTCAGGAAGCCAGATAAAGTTTGGTGGTGGCAGTGGAAGTCCAAGGGTAAAATAGTTTCTTTCTTGGGGAAGTTTTAACCTAAGCTGGTAAAAGTAAGCTTAGGAGGTTTTCATGCAGGTCCCCACATCTGTACCTAGAGTTCAGAGTGGGGAAGGAACCTTGACAGGCACTGATTGCATCTTCCCCTAGGGCACCAGTTGCTGGCAGCTAGTCTAGGGCCGCCCCTGAGAGCAGGGGGTATTGGTTCCAAACTGTCACTTTGTTCAGGGGCTGGTAGTTTACACAGAGGCATGGAGTCCCACCTTTCTTCTTCCCAAAAAGGGCCAGGGCACCTGTGGGAAACCTGTGGGAAATGCTTAGTAGCAAATAAACCCTTTCTACCAGTTTTCATGGTTTTACACAGGGAGAGCCACTAGGTCTTTGGACATTGTGTAAATATGGCCAAAGGGAACTTTCAGGCTAGGTTGTAGGAAACCCCTACATTTTCAGTCATCTCCATTTAACCACTCTGATAGGGGCACCATAGGGCCAGGCACAGGTAACAAGACTATGGTTCACACCTGGTGTGATATGTCCCCTTTTATATACAGGCCACTTACTTCCGGAATTAAATTTCTGCAAAAAGTTGCACCACCTGATCTCACATGCTGCATCCGATATTTAGGTCTAGTGCTCGGAGCGTAGGTCACAGCTAGGTGTAGCATTACACCTAGGCTAAGAGTGATGCTAGAATCAATCTCCAGGGACATGCCTGGGTCAACACTGAGATCAGACTCCATAGAGAAACCAGAATGAGAACTGGAGCCAGAGTCCAGGTGCAGGCCAGAGGTGAAAGCCGGGTTGTCAGAGTCCAAAGATAAGCCAAGTTGATAACAGGCCAGAGTCCAGATACAGGAGGAAGGTCAAAGCCGGGTAGTCAGAATCCAAGGACTTGGGGAGAATCAGGAGGAGGAGACAAGCCTGGAGTGGGTCAGTGGTGGGGCTGGAGGGAGGAAAGAATAGGGAAAGCACAATGCTAAGCCAGAGTTGTTAGACAACATCTAGAGCCAAGGGTCACGCCAAGGTCATCAGCAAGAGACCAGAGCTGAGGGTCAAGCTTGAGTCAATAGCTGGGAACCGGAGGGTAGGGCAGAGCCATGCACGCAGGCAGGAACCAGGAACAAAGTGGGCACTGTGTCAGCATCAGGGAAGGGGGTCTGTCTTGTTGCCCAGATGACTCTCAGGTACTCCCAGGCACTGCCCACCTGGAGCCCTAGAGAGCTGGGTTCAAATCCCACACATCCCCTTGTCTCTCTTCCGAGGAATAAAAGGAGGACAGCAGGATGACAAAGATGTCTCTGTCCTGGCTCTTTAATCCTTGCCCTTAGCAATTCTTCCTACAGGGCCTGGTACCCAACAGGGTATGGAACAGCCAAACTGCAATGAATGGGAGCCAGGTGCCAGGAGTCCAGGCAGCAGAGCACAGAATGAGGAGGAAAGGAGAGGATCTGCCAAGGGCGGGAAACACTATCCCCTCTGGAGGGAAGGGGCCCTCCCTGCCATTTTCTTAACCCCCGGGCCTGTTCCCAGCTCTGCTCACCCCTCCCCTATTCTCAGCAGTTCTACCAAACTAAGGGAGTAGGTCGAAACCACAGGCCACTCCTGCTCCTGCAACAGAGAAGTAGGATGGTGACCTACCCGGAAGTGAGCGGTGTCCTTCCCTGAGCGCATGGTAAAAACGCAGCACAGGACAGCTCGCAGGAGGGCTGATTCCAGCTCCAGGTCCAGTTTGCTGGCAGGAAAGAGGATCCTGTATTCGACTTTGCAGCACCAGAGTGGTGCTGGCACCACCATGGACATGAATTGTCAGGGAAATAGGCACCGGCCAGCAAAAACAGAAATGGAGGTGCCAAGGAGCGCAGTGACCTGGCTGAAGTCACAGACCCAATCAGTGGCAGGGCTGCAATAGGGCCCATTCCCCTGATCTCACCACTGGACCCTGCTGCCCCTGTTATCTCTGCCCCCACCCCCTGGTGATCCTCTCCCTAAGGCCACTGTAATGTCACTGGAGTAAAATCAACCACACAGCCAGGAAAGAGGGAACGTTCCCGCCTCCTCGGCCGGAGGATGAGAACAGCCACAAATAACCTGGGGGGGGGGTGGGGGGATCTATGAGTCCCAGGTCTCAGCCTGAACAGCACCAGGGTTAGGGAAACTGGACGGGAGGGTCCTCGTACCTGGAGGTGGCAAACCATGGCCATAGAGCTGGAGAGGATGGAGCTTGACTCAGAGCCCAGCGGAAGGTATTCAATCAGCTCCTGGGAGACCCAAAGGACATAAAACAGCAGGTGGATTCTGGCCCTGATTACCCATAGGCACTTCCCAGAGAGGAGGCCAAAGTGCGCTGCAGAGACATCCAGCATAACCCCCCGCACACACACATCCAGCTTCCCAGTATTCAGCCCCAGGAATCTCTATCCTCTGCTGCCCCCTCCAGCCCCACCATCTCCCCACACTGGTGCAGGGGAGGCTTCTCTTCGTCCCACGTCTAGCTCCCTCCCCCAAGGGGCTGGGCACGGGTCTCGCTCACAATGCTCTCCACAAGGGACGCTTTGGAGCAGTGCGGCTGCAGGGTGTCCTGCCCCTGCTTTTGTGCAGGGAAGCACAGAGTGGGGATAGCGTGCAGGAAGCGGAGCTGCTTGGCCCTGTCCTGCACCCACTAGGAGTGGGGTTGCGGGAGAGAGAGAGCCTGTTAGGTCGGGACCTCCCCACCCCACCCAAACTGGCTCCAGGGCCCAAGTCCTCCATGGGTTGGATAGGAAAAGCCCAAAACCACAGGGTCCTCCTACACAGGCAGGGTTTGTAACTGGGACAGTGTCCGTGGGGAGAGGAGACCCTGCCCTGCGTGGGACAAACACCCCCTCTTGAGGGTCCCAGATAACATGGGAGAAATGCTAGGCAGAAAAGGAGAGAGGGTGACTTCTGCTGCTGCCGAGGGGAAGGACGGGGTGCAGTGGAGAGAGAAGGCTTAATGTGCCCCCCTCCTCTGTAAGGAACCCCAGGACAGAAAGGGCCTCACCCTGTCCCTCCCAGAGATGCCCTCAGCTCCATCAGTTTCAGGGCACCATGGCAGTCAGGCCACCCCCGCAACATCATCAGGGGTCCAGGAGGCTGGAGCCCCCCTAACTCCGCCTAGAATGCCCTGCACCAGGCATGGCTGTGCCACACCCACTGGTGTCAGTGGGGCTCACGTAGCTGAGGACTGACAACTTAGCGAACCAATGGCACAGGGTGTTACTAGCCCCCCCGCCCCAGTCACTCTCCCTTTCCCTTGGGTCTCCCCTCACCAGTACTGTGGGAGCCTCCAGCCTCAGGGCTCTCACACTCCTCGGAGGTGCTGCTGGCGCCTTGGCTGTAGGTGGAGCTGCTGGTGCTAGAGCAGGTGTCAAGGTTCCTCCCCCACTCTGAACTCTAGGGTACAGATATGGGGACCTGCATGAAAACCTCCTAAGTTTACTTTCACCAGCTTAGGTTAAAACTTCCCCAAGGTAGAAATTAATTTTATCCTTTGTCCCTGGATCTTCACTGCCACCACCAAACTCTAACTGGGTTTACTGGGAAACATAGTTTGGACACGTCTTTCCCCCCCAAATCCTCCCCACCCTTGCACCCCACTGCCTGGGAAAGGTTTGGTAAAACTCCTCACCAATTTGCATAGGTGACCACAGACACAAACCCTTGGATCTGAGAACAATGAAAAAGCATTCAGTTTTCTTACCAGAAGACTTTTAATAGAAGTAAAGAAATCACCTCTGTAAAATCAGGATGGTAGATACCTTACAGGGTAATTAGTTTCAAAACATAGAGAATCCCTCTAGGCAAAACCTTAAGTTACAAAAAAGACACACAGACAGGAATCGTCATTCTATTCAGCAGAGTTCTTTTCTCAGCCATTTAAAGAAATCATAATCTAACACATACCTAGCTAGATTACTTACTAAAGTTCTAAGACTCCATTCCCGGTCTATCCCCGGCAAAAGCAGCATACAGACAGACCCAGACCCTTTGGTTTTCTCCCTCCTCCCAGCTTTTGAAAGTATCTTGTCTCCTCATTGGTCATTTTGGTCAGGTGCCAGCGAGGTTACCTTTAGCTTCTTAACCCTTCACACTTGAGAGGATTTTTCTTCTGGGCAGGAGGGATTTTAAAGGGGTTTACCCTTCCTTTATATTTATGACAGCAGGGGTCGCCCATCTCCTCCCCTAGGCACGCTGGGGCCTCTTCAGTGGCCAGGCAGGGGGGTGGCTTCTCCTGGGCTCTGGCGCTGGGCTCCTGGATCTTCTGCTTCCTGGAGAGGAAGCCACAGAGCCCCCTTGCCTGGCTTCTCTCCCGTCCTGGCTCCCTCCTGCACAGATGCACCCTGGGCCACCTCCATTTTGCCCCAGAAGATGCCTCAGGGCCTCCTCTGGGAGCTGGTGTCTCCCTCCTCCAGAATGCCAGGCACATCCATAGCTTGGCCTGGCCACAAGCTACTTCCCCTCCAGTGGGGACAGAGGGGCTGCTCTCCTCCTGGGGAAGCTGGCAGCTGCTTCCCACTGGCTCTGGAGCGAGCTGCACAGCCTTCTTCTGCAGCATTTCCCTGAGCCTCTCCATCTTCTGCCTGAGCCTCTCCATCCTGGAACTGAGTGGGGAGAAGCCATGAGTCTGGGGTCAAGGCAGCTTCTCGCTAACGGGCCTGTCTGCTCTGTCCCCCTGTTCCTCCCCCCTCACTGCACGCCCCACCATGGGGCACAGGGACTACAATCTACACATGCTGGCAGCAGCTCACAGCAGAGGCTGCTCCCAAAGCTCCCTCTCCCCACTGAGGCACTGTGACACAGGGGGAGTCTCATCCGTTCAGAGCAGTGGGGTTTCAGTCTGTTTGGACAAGCAGCTCCCTCCTCCCGCCCAGGCTACACGCCCTCTCTGGCTAGAGAAAGACCAGAACCCGGGAAGGAGTCTGAGTTTGCCCTGGGAACTTGTCCCCAGCTAAACTTCACAAGGTTCCAATCATATGAGGCATGAGTCCCCCTCAGTTCCCACAGAGTTCAGTGCAGTAGTGGGTGTTCAGCAGCTGCCCGGGTCTGACCCCCCAGAAACTCCTACAAGGGAAGGCCTGGGAGCCCTATTGCTGGGCTGGAGATGGCTCTGGAGAACACCCTGCAGGAAACACGCTGCCCAGGCCCAGAGCGAAGGGCTTCAGCGGGATGTGTTAGCAAATCTAGTCTCACTAGGAGGAGATTTCCCCCTCCTCCTCCCACCATTTCTGCCTCTCCCCAAGCAGAACGGGGAAGCCTCTGAGGAAATGCTACCTGACACTCACTAGGTCTAGATGACGCAGTGCTGGGTGGCAGATGCTCAGAGTTGGTTTGTTCCTGGCCCTCTTCCTCGTTTTCCCGCACCAAGGTGGGCTGAAAAGGGAGCTGCACAGTGCCCTGCCAGCAGGGAGACCAACAGTGGCTGTGAAAACAAAATCATGTTTTATTGCCAAATGATGCATAAACTCAGGCTAGCAGCCGGGATCCAGAACTCTGACATACTGCGGGCAGGACGCCTCCCATCTCAAGGTCTCCTAGCACCTCACACACATTCCTGAAACCTGACAAGCCAAGAGCTGTAGGGGAGGGACTCCAACCGCACTCATAGAAAACTGTGGCCTGGGCAGGGGAAGCCACTGCCTCAGGGTCACACTGGGAGTCAGTGACAGAGCCAGGGATGGAGCCCAGGAGCCCTGTGTCCAGGCCCCTACACTAACCACTAGAGGAACGTTCTTTTCCAGAGCTGGCAGTTGCAAGCAGGACCCTGTTCCCAGTCTCCCTGGCTCTGAGAGGGAGTGTGACCAGCTGGAGTGAACGAGGCAGGGGATTGGGAGTCAGGACTCCTGGCTTTCACTGGCCATTTTCCTGTTGACTTATGGGACATCAGGCAAGCCATTCCCCCTCTCTGTGTTTCAGTCCCCAGCAGTAAAATGAAGATCTAATACGTACTCACTATTGTAAAGTGCTGAGATTTACCCAGGAAAAGTCGTTCTGTAAGTGCTATGCAGCACTGGACCCTCATCTGTCAGATCCAAATTCCTAGAGTTTAGATCTGGGCTTTCAGTTCAATCCTGTACAGAGTGAGGAGCTCAGCCCTGGACCTTGGATTGAGGAACAGCCCTTCTTGGGGTGGGAATTGAGCGAGGAGGCTTTTCCGTCCCTCGCCAGGTGGATTAACAATAGAGGGTTTTTAAAATATGAACCGGGTTTTTCAAATTAAACTCACCACGGGTTTTTTCGTTAAAAATAAGCCTGCTTCAAATTCAATTTGAATTTGACAATCTATATTAAGGCCTAAATTTGTTATCATCTCTTAAAATAATTTCAAGAGACTAGAAAGAAATCCATCTTAAGTAGTACATGTTTACTGCCAAGTTTTAAGGAGAGTCAAACGACCGAAGCACCCGGAACCAGAGTTCGTGGAAGTGCTAGAACAGCTTTAGACAGCAGTAGCCCTTCCTGTGAAAGTGCAGAAGGAATAGTTTCTTCCTTTCAGTTTATTCATCTAGTTCAGCTCAATGACTAGTTAATGGAATTTAAAAAGAACACTGGGAGTTGACAAAGAAGGCAAACTTGTTTTCTTCCTTCAATCTAGGAATAAACACTAGGTGTGAGGGGATGAGATCTACCCATTGAAAAATCTGGAAGAACATGGTGATCAGAATGTATCAATTCAGTTCACTAACTACAGCTAATATTTCCTTTCTTTAAGAAATCGGGTCGTTTTAAATGCAAAACATTTTTGATGAATGTTTTTTTCTTATGCTTCTCTTTCTGGCTCGGCCACAGCATTGCTGTGTAAACACCTCTTGCTCTTTACCTCAGTTTCACCACCTCTGTTCGGGATAGAGACACTTCTCTAACTCCTAGCAGTAGTGCGATTTGAGTAGGTCATGAGTGTTAGACACCTTTGAGCTCCAAAGGACAATGGGTGATTTATCAAGAATCCCTGATGATTTCCTGCTTCTCTCCCATCCAGAGCCAATATCACATCTTTGGGTTTTGAAATTCTCAGCACCCCTCAGTCTCCTGCTGCCTTCAGTTGTTCCTCAGATTTAGAGGCTTGGATGCTAGCAGGACTAGAATTTATTACTGGGTTCCTGTCTGTGTCTAGTCAATGAGGGTCTCAGTCTGGTCTCCTAAATTCAGAATCCCAGAAGTAGACATCTGGGTGGATTGATTTAAATCATTGATTTTAATCATGTTTTGCATTTGTACTTTTTAGTTATTTTCCTCATGATAGGTTGATTCTCATTACTTGAGAATCATTAAAAAATGTTGATTTGCAACTAAATATAGTCTTCACACTAAATTTGGTGTTTTCTTTTGCTAACCATGATGGTAAAGTATATCTATGTACATTTATATAAGCAGTTATGTGGCTTAATTTACATTTCTTGTGTCTAATTTTTACATTTTAATTATGTTGGAAAATGGCAAACGATGCATTTATTTCCAAGACTATGATGGATTTTTTACCTATGATTTGTCCATGCACTATTTCGATGAAAATTCAAATGCACTTAAAAATGCACAAAAACAGCATTTTCAATTGGTTTATGAATTGAACAAAACTACCTTAAATGTACTGGATACATAAGAACAAAAAAATTTACCGAAACATATTTTTCATTTAAAACTAACTGATTTAAGGAAGTATCTGCAGTTAGTGAAATGAACTGATTGTATCTGGTCATCGTGTCTCTCAGATTTTAGAACTAATAGGTCTCACCCCCTCACGTCTAGTTTATATTTATAGACTGGAGGAGGAAAACAAGCTTACCTTCTTTTTCCACTCCCAGTCAGTTTCTGAAATTTGAATGAAATTGTTATTGAACCGAACTAGCTGAATCAACTTAAATTAAAAAAAATATTCTTTCTGTGCCTGCAGAAGAGGCTACTGCTGTCAAAATCTGGTTTACCATTTCAATAAACTCTGGTTTCAGCCAAAGACTGCCATGAGTTCAGTGGTTTGATTACCATTAAAACTTGGCAGCAACCATGGACTTGTCAATATTTATTACTTAATTTAAATGACTTTACGAAGCTATTGCAAGTTTATGCATTAACATGAGTTGTCATAATTTCAAATTTAATCTCCAATAGATTTGTTTTTCAAAAAATAAACCTGTTTTTAATTTAAATAAAAATAATCCAATTTAACTGTTAAAAAATCCCTTTTTGGGTTTCTTGGTTTTGAAACAAGCATTGATTTTTATTCATCTTGATTTTAGGAGAACTACTACATTCATGAGAATCATAAACTGCTCATATGCCATGGAAGGAGAGAAGGCAGCAAAAGTCATCATATCAATAATTTGTTATGAATTATTGACTCAGTCTTAAAAGAGACTAACTAGAGGGTTGGACACTTGTTTGTTTATGTAGGGCCAGTTTCTACCTCTGAACCAGTAGCAATTGCACTGGATAATGCTGTAAAACCTACATTTTATTGTCAAATCGTCTAAGCCATTCCTCTTCTGCTCTTCTTGGTTTATAAGTTTCAGATCAACAAAATCTTCCCCTTGACAGTCAGTCACTGCCCATGGGGCTCTGCAGGCAGAGTAGCCTGAGCAGTAACATTGTGACATCCAAGGTAATTCAGCCACCCATCACTCACTCGCTCCAATAACCCTGACCTTAAATCCTAACCCTACGGCCTCTGCCTTGGTCATCTCTCCTATTGAAACCTGCAGGATCATTTGCTGATTCCTTTTCACCAATGGGGTTTAATGATGCAAATCATCTGCACAGGATTAGCATTGACTGGCTAAGTTAACTCTGATGTCACAATGTGCCTCTACCTGCAGCACCAACTCAATGGGCACAGTGTGGAGATCAGGCTTTCCTGGTGGTAGTGGTTCCCAGTTGCCACTAAAATCAACAAGAAGAAAATCAAGTGACTTCAAGTGAGCTCTAGCTCACGAAAGCTTATGCTCAAATAAATTGGTTAGTCTCTAAGGTGTCACAAGTCCTCCTTTTCTTTTTGCGGATACAGACTAACACGGCTGCTACTCTGAAATAAAATCAACAAGGTTCTTTCCACCAATGCCTAGAAATTCCCTGAAATTTTGGAATCAATACGATGTAGTCTTCAAAAATTACCGCATTACAGACTGACAAAGAAATGCCATTGAATTGTGCTTTAGACCTCACTGCTCTCAGCCAACAATGACTTGAATCTCCTCCCTTTTAACTCAGTAATAACCCCCAGCTCACCCAATCAGCATGGAGACTCTCAGGGACTGGAGGCTGAGCATTCTCAACAGGTGGCCAGAAGACAGCACTAGTCATGACAGGAGATCACTCTGGTGGAGATCTCTGTCAGTGCACTATTCCACCCCACCTCTTTGTGAGGGCCTCCTACAATGACAGCTGGAGAACAGCCCCACCTGCCTCAGGAAGAAGACCAGCACAGAGAAATGGAACAAGAGAAGAGAAAAGAAAAGACATGAGGAAGGGCAGAAAAGAGAAGCAAAAAATGGACAAATTCCAAACGCCTCAGTGAGTCATAGATTTCAAGGTCAGAAAGATCCACTCTGACCATCTAGTCTGTATAACATGGGCCATAGAACTTCCCTCAAAATAATTCCTGTTTGAATTAGAGCGCACATCTAAGAAAAACAGCTAATCTTGATTTTAAAAATGCTAGTTGTGGAGGATCCATCACAACCCTGGATTAATTACTTCAAACGCTGACTGTTAAAAATGTTTGCCTTATTTCCAGTCTGAATTTGTCTAGCTTCAACGCGCAGCCATTGGATCTTGTTATACCTTTGTCTGCTCAAATGAAGAGCCCATTACCAAATAGTTGTTCGCTTATGCTCATCTTTTAACCCTCTCTTTGTTCAGCTAAATAGATGTAGCTCCTTGAACCTATCTTTATAAGGCATGTTTTCTAATCCTTTAATCTTTCTTGTGGCTCTTCTCTGAACCCTCTCAAATTAATCAGCATCTGTCTCAAATTTTGGACACCAGAACTGAACACAATATTCCAGTAGTGGTCGCACCAGTGCCCAGTACAGAGATACAGAACCTCTCTACTTCTACCGGAGATTCCGCTATGGGTGGGTCCCAGGGTCGCATTTGCCCTTTTGGCCAACGTGTCTCAGTGGGAGTTCGTGGTCAGTTGATCATCCACCATGACCCCAAGTCTTTTTCAGGGTTACAATTTCCCATGATAGAGTGCCCCCAGGACAGAGTCCCCCTATTGTACATATAGCCTATATTTTTTGTTCCAAAAGGGAAACTTTATATTTGGACATATTAAAATATATGTTATTTGCTTGTGCTCCGGTAACTAAGCAATCAAGATGGCTCCATATGAGTGACATGTCCTCTTCATTATTTACCACTCCCCCGATCTTTCTGTCATCGGCAGATTTTACAGTGATGATTGTATATTTGCTTCCAAGTCACTGATCAAAATTTTAGGTAGCGTACATCCAAGAACCAATCCCTGCAGGACCCTACGAGAAAGACACTCGCTCGATAATGATTCCTTATTTAAAAGGACATTTTGAGACCGATTAGGTAGCCCGTTAGTAAGGGGCGGAGTCCGAGTTGGGACATTTTTCTGACAACTTTACTTGTGTTTTCTGAACCTAGAACTCAGCTGGCAACGTATGGATCAGGCTGAATTGGTTCCAACCCTCACTGAGAATCTTACCTTCTACACAGGGGATATCTGCTTTTTGCAAAATCAACACCAAAAGGAGAAACACTTCCAAAGAAGCTCCTCCTTAGCACTCAGGTGCGTGAACACAAATCCTCTCTTAGTCCTCTAGGAGCGACTGCGAGAAGGAGGCTTGCTGCAGCAAGGCTACAGGGGTCTCCCAGGTTCCCCCTGCCCTGCATCCCTGTCCTGCCTGGCTGATGTCCAGGGAGCTCTGTGAGGTCACAGCCTCCTCACCACCTCTGCCCAATAGGCTGAGTTCTTGACAAAGGCCCTTGTGAAGTCACTGCCACACCCACCTCTCCCTTGCAGGGCTGATGTCTGCCCCTGGACAGCCCAGTAGGATGTTTGAGCTGCTCCCCACATCACCCCACATGCTCATTATTGATTCTGGGCAGCAAATAGGCTACCCAGAGTCTGTTCCTCACCCCACACTGAGTTTTTCATAGATTCATAGATTTTCTTTTAGGCCATTAGATCTCCTAATAAGGCCTCTATTTCACAAACCATGAAATTTCACACCCTTACCCCCATATTAAGCCCAATAGCTTGTGTTTCACTAAAACACGCCTTCCAAAAAGGCAGCCAAGTGTGATGTGAGGCCATCAGGAAACAGAGAATCCACCTCTTCCCTAGGCAATTTCTTCCACTCCTTAATCTCCCTCACTCCTAGATTAGGACTGGGCATTTGCTGTATTCAGATGTGTTGTTTGAATGGGCTGACTTGTCCTCATCGTTATTTACCACGACACCAATCTTTGTGCCCCCTGCAGACGTTACCGGCTGTGATGTGATATTGACTTCCAGATCGTTGGTGTAAATGCTGAAGACAGTTAGTGGCTGAGAATCTGTTCACCCCCCGCCGTCCCCCAGGCACCACACACCCACTCCCCCCTGTAGTACAGGAAAAGGGCATCCAGCCCTACTCTCAGATGGTTTCAAAAACACGCTTAGCAGCAGTTTCAACTATGGGGTTATGAACCACGCATGGGGGTCCCCTGTTAACAAACACACTTCACATCTAGAGTGTCAACAGGCTGCAGTTCTATGCATCTGAGTTTCCCACCTTCTAAACTGGTATGATAAACCCACCTTGATGATCTTCATTTAAAATTGGGGAGACTGTATGGCACAGGGAAATGAAGTGACTTGCTTGTGGTCACACAGTGATTGAATGGAAAAGCCTGGATGAGAACAATGTATTTGTTCTGGTTCCCAGACCAGGCCCTGGTCCCTTGTGTTCCTTGTCTCTCTGGTGTAAAATTCAGGAAGCATCTTCCTGGATGCTTTTCCTTCTTCTCCATTTCGCTAAGCTCCACATCCCCAGCAAGGAAGGATTTTTTGTTACCCAGCTGGCTCTAACATATGTGGTTATTGTCACAGACTGAGTCCCCCTGGTGGACACTTATCAGACTGCACCAATCGGACCCAACCTCTGGATCCAGCTCTGTGGATCTGCCCCCACCCCCACCTGCTCCTGTTCTGGCCAGGGCTCTGGGTGCCCAGGCTCAGGGCTTCTGGCCCCTGAGGCTGCAGCCAGGGTTTGGGGCACCCAGACTCATGTCTTGAGCTCCCGAAAACTCCAGCCAGGTGCCCGGGCTTGGGGCTTCTGCCTCCCCCCTACACACACACACTCCTGCCAGGGATCTGGACACCTGGGCTCAGGGTGGAGTCCCCCGCGGCTGGAGCCACAACTTGAGGCACTCAGGTTCAGGGCTGCTGCTCTGCAGCTGCAGCAGGGACTGGGGTGCCGGGCTTGAGGCTTCCACCCTCCAATTCTCTCCTGCCAGGGCTCTGGCTGCCCAGGCTCAGGGCTTACTTCCCCTGTGGCTCCTGCTGGGGCTCAGGTGCCTATTTTTCTGGGGCCCCCGAAATTGGCCAGGGCCCCTGCACTAATCTGCCAGGGAACCAGTAGCTAGGAGCCCCAGCTGAGGTGCTCCCACCAGCTGGGACCCACCTCCACATCCGGGAGCCTCCTCTCGCTTCAGGAAGGTTAGTGGCTGCTGCCTTCAGAGTCCAGCACTGAAGGCAGCACAGAAGTGAGGGGGGAAATGCTGTGACACCTCCCCCAAACAACTTTTGACCTCCCCGCATTATCCCATTTTGAGTCAGGACTCCCATGGTTTCAGCACTGTGAAATTTCAGATGTAAACATCTGAAATGGTGAAATTGACTAATTTAAAAACCCTCTGCCCGTGAAATTGACCAAAATGGTCGTGAATTTGGTAGGGCCCTAGTTATTATGGATGCCCTAGCAGCTTTGCACTCCCAGTTCACCTGAAAGACCATTGACAATTCATGCTACATGAGAAATTTCCTAGAATAAACTACCAGGATTGGGAAAAAATGAAGGAAATCAACCAAAGCCTAAGCTAGGATGGAGAGCATTCATCCAAGCAGTGTTTCAACCCCTCCCCTCCCACCTGTCTGCCTGCCGTGAAATGGGGGGATACAGAGGGGCATGGATTTCTGTCTGTGAACTTTCTAAAGACTAGGAGTACTTGTGGCACCTTAGAGACGAACACATTTATTTAGTCTCTAAGGTGCCACAAGTCATCCTTTTCTTTTTGCGAAGACAGACCAACACGGCTGCTACTCTGGAACCTTTCTAAAGACTGTAGGCTTTAGCACCAACCATACAGCCCAGACTCTGAATTCTTGAGAAAACATCCATTTTGGATTGTGCACAGCAGAGGCTGCTTGAAGGGGAGGGGAAGGTGGAGGAGGGAGGGTGAGGGGACAGGCTGGGAAATGGCATGGCGTCTGCACTATACCACAGACACACACACAACGATGCATGGAATATTATCCAGGACAGTAAATTATTTGGCCTGAGTCCTGAGTTTTGAAAGTACAATTTATCCAGGAAAAAAATTGGGGTTGGGGGTAGGAGAGTTGCAGTTCCCAGCCTGGACTTCCAGTCTCTGGCCAGGTGCATCCCCCTATTTAGGGTTTTCACCGGTGTCTTCTCCAAACGGCTCCTTCTGATATAATTCGACGACCACGTCCTGGCCTTCAGGGTCATTTGCAGGATCTTCATTATTCCCAGCTGCAGCACCCCCCTCGTTATCCTGTCTGATAATGAGCCCGCTATGGTTCAGCAAAAGGCATGTGCCATGATAGGCCCTCTGCTGAGAGCCCTCGATGTAGGGATAATACTCCCTTTTTCTTTTTCCTTAAGTTCTTTCCCTTGTTTCCTATGAGTTGCCCTGTGTAACCGTTGGTTGTCCGATGATATCAATTCTGCCTCGTAACAGAACGAGAGAGAAACCGCACCCTTTTTGGTGCCACGTGCCACCCAGGAAGTGGGCTGTGTGCAGAAAGTCAGTTGGCTGTCAATGGACTGGCAGTTGGCTGATCGTTTGTTGCTCGCGGCTCAGGGACAGCTTGGGCGGAGCAATCAAGGTGCTGCTGTCTATTCCACCACTTCAGAGACAGAGGAGAGCCTTGAATTGTCCTTACCCACGCACACTGCCCGTTATAGTGGCTCATACCGCACTCACTCTGCCCAGCGGGGGTAATTTTCTCGAACTCTTGAAGATGAGCGGCAGAGGAGGAGAGAGACGCACCTTGTGAAGGGATCTAACCTTTCCCCCCCACTCTTCTCTTTCTCTCCTCTTTTATTCCTGCCACTATCATTTGCTTGTTAGGGACTTGGCAACTGCCAAACTTATTATCTTTGTTATTAAGGTGTTAGGTAATAAATGTTATCTGGTTTGTGTTATTTACCTGTCAGTTTTGATTTTAAATACACCCTTTGACAGATACAGAGAGTTCGATCCTGTAAAAAGGGGTAGGATTTGAGGCCTAGGTTTCATTACTCCCCTGAATTTTATAGATTTTAAGAGACCTGTCTGTAAGACTGACAGCGCCCAATCTAGATCTGAATAGGAAGGGCACGTGCAAGGTGCATTTGCTGACTTTTTATTGGAGTCCTGGACCTTCTGATGCTGCTTCAAATGTTTCATTCTCTCTCAGCACTGAACAGCAGAATGCTCCGTGTCCAACTCTGCCAGCCGTTGGCTCTGCGACATACAGCTGTGTAGTGCTGCTGCTCTGAGAGAAACTGTGGTCACAGCTAGAATCCTGCCACCTACTGATGGCAATGTTGGTGTGTTCCTCCCGCCGACTAGCTGCTCACAGGGTGGTGAGCATTTTAAGCTACTGGCAGTTTGGGGGCTGCAGCATGTGACTTCTCGTGCACACAGGGGGAGTGGGAAGATAACAGACAGGTCAGGAAGATATGGGTACAGGGAACGGTGGGAATTGCAGTGGAGGACTATTCCGACTCGAAACCGGGAAACCACACCGTCACAACATTCACACTGCAAAGTGGGCAGATAGGGGGTGGGCCCACTGCAAAGATGTGGGTCTTTGCAATCCAGCTGTCCTAGGCCCCAAAGAAAAAGTTTCACAGCTTGCTTTTTCAAGTGATGTGCTCTCTAAGATGAGAAAGCCACTCCTGTGCCAGGAGCCCCAGAACACTGATCAAAACCAAAGCCCGGACCGGCTGCTAAGCATCATGGAGCGCCAAGCGCACTCAATACAGGCGCTCATAGCAACGCAGCCGGAGCACTACCGCGCCCGCCCCCACCCCCACAGCCCTTGCCCCAAAACTCTTTCCCTTGTGCTCCCATGTCACCTCCAACCCACTTTCCCCAACATCCGCCACCAGCTGCCTCCAACACCTGGAGCTTCACCACTCAGTCCTGAAAACTACGACCCTTACCCACTGCACTCAACCCCCATCACCATGCAGTATAGCCATCCTGAAGTGCAGCACTCATTGCACAGCACTCCAGACAGGACATACGCAAATCTGTGATTGTACCGTTCCCCACCCCCTTGCCCTTTCTGTTTCCCAAGCAGTTGTGTCTCTTTTCACTAAATGGGTTTTTTGGCTTTGAAAACATTCTTTATTATCGCATAAAGTAAAAGATACCTTAGCCCAGGAAAGCAACAGGCACTGCAAGTCAGTGTCTCAAACACAGATTCCAACTAACATTGGAACCACTGCACTTCACTGCCATGCAGGGCATCAAACATTACCGGTGGCTTTCAACCTCAAATGGCCCTCTCAAGGCATCCCTAATCCTTGCAGCCCCGTGCTGGGCCCCTCTAATAGCCCTGCTCTCTGGCTGTTCAAATTCAGCCTCCAAGTGTTGAACCTCTGAGTTCCATGCCTGAGTGAATCTTTCATCCTTCCCTTCACAAATGTTAGGGAGGGTACAGCACGCGGATATAACCGCTGGGATGCTGTCATTGGCCAGGTCCAGCTTCCCATACAGAGAGCACCAGCGGACCTTTAAAGGGCCAAAAGCACACCCCACAGTCATTCTGCACCGGCTCAGCATGTTGTTGAACTGCTCCTTGCTGCTGTCAAGGCTCCTTGTGTAGGGTTTCATGAGCCATGGCATGAAAGGGTAAGCGGGGTCTCCAAGGATCACAATGGGCATTTCAACTTTCCCTGTGGTGATCTTCTGGTCTGGGAAAAAAGTCCCAGCTTGCAGCTTCCTGAACAGGCCAGTGTTCCGAAAGATGCGTGCGTCAGGCACCTTTCCGGGCCAGTCTGCGTTAATGTCAATGAAACGCCCATGGTGATCCACAAGCTCCCAGAGAACCACTGAGAAATATCCCTTCCGATTAACGTACTCGGAAACTAGGTGGGCTGGTGCCAGAAGTGGAATATGCGTGCCATCTATCGCCTCTCCGCAGTTAGGGAAACCCATTTGTTCAAAGCCAGCCACAATGTCATACACGTTACCCAGAGTCATGGTTCTTCTGAGCAGGATCCGATTAATGGCCCTGCAAACTTGCATCAACACGATTCCAATGGTCGACTTCCCCACTCCAAACTGGTTAGCGACTGATCAGTAGCCTTCTGGAGTTGCCAGCTTCCAGATTGCAACAGCCACCCGCTTCTCCACCGTCAAGGCAGCTCTCAATCTCACGTCCTTGCACCACAGGGTGGGGGTGAGCTCCTCACAGAGTCCCATGGAAGTGGCTTTTCTCATCCGAAAGTTCTGCAGCCACTGCTCATCATCCCAGACTTGCATGACGATGTGATCCCACCACTCAGTGCTTGTTTCCCGAGCCCAAAAGCAGCGTTCCACGGTGGTGAGCATGTCCATGAATGCCACAAGCAAACTCATGTCATATGCATTCCTTGAGTCGATATCATCGTCGGAGCCCTCACTGTCACTTTGGATCATGAGGAATAACTGGACTGCCAAACATGATGTGCTGGCGAGACTCGTCAGCATACTCCTCAGCAGTTCGGGCTTGTCAAGTTTCCTTCCCCACTCTGAACTCTAGGGTAAAGATATGGGGACCTGCATGAAAACCCCCTATGCTTATTTTTACCAGCTTAGGTTAAAACTTCCCCAAAGTACAAACTATCTTACCTTTTGCCCTTGGACTTTATTGCTGCCACCACCAAACATCTAACAAATACACAACAGGGAAAGAGCCCGCTTGGAAACGTCTTTGCTCCACAAATCCTCCCCAAACCCTACATCCCCTTTCCTGGGGAAGGCTTGATAAAAATCCTCACCAATTTGCAAGGTGAACACAGACTCAAACCCTTGGATCTTAAGAACAATGAAAAAGCAATCAGGTTCTTAAAAGAAGAATTTTAATTGAAGAAAAAAAAAAAGAATCACCTCTGTAAAATCAGGATGGTAAATACCTTACAGGGTAATAAGATTCAAAACATAGAGAATCCCTCTAAGCAAAACCTTAAGTTACAAAAAGACACAAAACCAGGAATAAACATTCCATTCAGCACAGCTTATTTTATCAGCCATTTAAACAAAACAGAATCTAACGCATATCTAGCTAGATTACTTACTAAGTTCTAAGACTCCATTCCTTTTCTGTTCCTGGCAAAACAACACACAGACAGAGAGAACCTTTGTTTCTCCCCCGCTCCAGCTTTGAAAGTATCTCGTCTCCTCATTGGTCATTTTGGTCAGGTGCCAGCGAGGTTATTCTAGCTTCTTAAACCCTTTACAGGTGAAAGGGTTTTCCTCTGTCCAGGAGGGATTTTAAAGGTGTTTACCCTTCCCTTTATATTTATGACAGGGCTCCATTCCCGCAGACCGAAAGGGAAGACCGAGCGCGCAGTACAAAAAACACTGAAAGATGGCGCCAAACGTGGACGGAAGCAAAGGGAATGCTGGGATGCAAACCGATGCATCATGGGGTGTTGGGACAGGACCCAGAATGCCCCACACTCCCCACCCCCTTCCCACAAGCCACAGCGCCAGAATGGGAAGAGGTGCTCTGCAGGATAGCTGCCCATAATGCATCATTCTCAATGCCTCTGCAAGTGCCACAAATCTGGCCACGCCAGTGCGCTTGCAGCTATCAGTGTGGACAGACTGCAGCGCTTTCCCCTCTGCGCTTTACGAAGGTGGGTTTAACTCACAGCGCTCTACATCTGCAAGTGTAGCCATGCCCTAAGAGTAAAGTGTGTATGTTTAAGAAGTTACTTTGCAAATCCTGTGGTTCCTCCCTTTAACTGCTCTGTGGTCCCTGAGGGTCTAAACTGGAAAGAGAAGTAAACAGAGATGAAGGGGGAATCTGGGAAAATGTGGAAAGTGCCTGGAGAGGCTTGGGATGTCCCAGCACTGGCTTTAGGTGCAGTCTAAGGATGTGCGGGAGATTCCCAAACCTGAGCCATTCTTTTTAGGTGACATATCTGAGGAACTCTCCCAGATTGAGATGTCATTAGAGGAGGTTTTGGAACAAATTGATAAATTATACTGTAATAAGTCACCAGGACCAGATGTTATTCACCCAAGAGTTCTGAAGGAACTCAAATGTGAAATTACAGAACTACTAACTGTGGGAGATTAAATCAGCTTCTGTACCAGATGACTGGAGGATAGCTAATGTGATGCCAATTTTTAAAAAAGCTCCAGAGGTAATCCTGGCAATTACAGGTTGGGAAGCCAAACTTCTGTACCAGGCAAACTGGTTGAAACTACAGTAAAGAACAGAATTATCAGATACATAGATGAACATGATTTGTTGGGGAAGAGTCAACATGTTTTTTGTAAAGGGAAATCATGCCTCACCAATCTACTAGTAGTCTCTGAGGGGGTCAACAAGCATGTGGACAAGGGTGATCCAGTGGATATAGCGTACTTAGATTTTCAGAAAGTCTTTGACAAGGACCCTCACCAAATGCTCTTAAACAAAGTTAGCTGTTATGGGATAAGAGGGAAGGTCCTTTCATGGATCGGTAATTGGTAAAAAGATAGGAAACAAAGGATAGGAATAAATGGTCAGTTTTCAGAACGGAGAGAGGTAAATAGCGGTGTCCCCCAGGGGTCTGTTCTGAGACCAGTCCTATTCAACATATTCATAAATGATCTGGAAAAAAAGGGTAAACAGTGAGGTGGCAAAATTCGCAGATGATACAAAACTACTCAAGAAAGTTAAGTCCAAAGCAGACTGTGAAGAGCAACAAAGCGATCTCACAAAACTGGGTGACTGGGCTACAAAAATAGCAGATGAAATTCAGTGTTGATAAATTGAAAGTAATGCACTTTAGAAAACATCATCCCAACTATACATATAAAATGATGGGGTCTAAATTAGCTGTTACCACTCAAGAGAGAGATCTTGGAGTCATTGTGGATAGTTCTCTGAAAACATCCACTCAATGTTCAGTGGCACTCAAAAAAGAGAACAGAATGTTGGGAACCATTAAGAAGTGGCTAGATAATAAGACAGAAAATATCATATTGCCTCTATATAAATCTATGTTACACTCACATCTTGAATACTGCATGCAGATATGGTCACCCCCTCTCAAAAATATATATATTGGAATTGGAAAAGGCACAGAAAAGGGCAACAAAAATGATTAAGGGTGTGCAAGAGCTCCCATATGAGGAGCAATTAATAAGACTGGGACTTTTCAGCTGTGAAAATAGATGACTAAGGGGGGCTATGATAGAGGTCTATAAAATCATGACTGGTGTGGAGCAAGTAAATAAGGAAGTGTAATTTACTCTTTCTCATAACACGAGAACTAGGGGTCACCGCCTGAAATTAAAAGGCAGCAGGTTTAAAACAAACAAAAGGAAATATTTCTTCACACCATGCACAGTCAACCTGTGGAACTCTTTGCCAGAGGGAATGTAATGAAGGTCAAGACTATAACAGGGTTCAAAAAAGGACTAGATAAATTCATGGAGGATAGGTCTACCAATGGCTATTAGCCAGGAATGGCAGGGATGGTGTCCCTAGTCTCTGTTTGCCTGAAGCTGGAAATGGGCAAGAGAGGATGGATCACTTGATGATTACCTGTTCTGTTCATTCCCTCTGAAGCACTTGGCACTGGCCATTGTCCAAAGATAGGCTACTGGGCTAGATCAACCTTTGGTCTGACCCACTATGGTCGTTCTTATGTTCTTCCACCCACCCCACTGGTTCTCACTCCTCTCTGGCTGCAAGTCCCCTTGCTCACTCAGGTCTACTCTCCGCCCTCCCCTCAACTCCAAATGCCAGTTTCTTTCACCCCCTGCCAGCTTCCAACATCCCTTAGGCTTTTTCTCCCAATCTACTCACCCCTGTCCCCTAGTCTCTGCATTTGAATCTAGTACTTCCTCATCCGGGCCCAGTGGGATGGGGGAGGTGGGTAATTGAGAGCACAGGAGAGACAGGCTCTCTGCTCTCAGTTCAGGTATCTGGACCCAGCACAGACCGCAGCAGCTGAGAGCTGCAATTGTAGGGAAAGTCCTGCTCAGCCCCAGGCTGGAGCATGCCAGTGCAGACACAATTGCCAGGGGGAATGGAGCTGCTAACCTCAAAGAAGTCTCTATTGGGGCTGTGTGAACTCTGACTTTTCAAAGACTTCTCATCTGGTCAATTTACATAGGTTTTCGGAGACAGCAAAAGCCGCATCCCTGGCACAAAGGCCACCTCCTTGGGAAATTTCAAGTCCCTGCTCCAAAGCCTGGGGGCACTAGAGCTTTTCAAAGGAAATGTCATCAGAAGTGTTTAGCATTGGTAAGCCTGTCTACATAGACTAAGGCCAGAAGGGACCATTGTGGTCATCTCGTCCCCGCCTATAACAGACCCATAACATCTGGCCTAGCCTCATTCTCACTAACAGCTGAATGACTTTGACTGAATGTTTCAGGAAATATTCAGCCTCAAGGCAGACACCCAGCATGGGAAATTTCAGCCCAGCCAGTTACAGTTTGACAATGTTATAAGCAACTGAAAACAAAGGCGTATCGTGGGAAGCACTGGGCAACCTTCATAACAGGCAGTGCTGGCAGCGCCCCCTATAATGTGAGGCACTCACAGCTGGGCTGGAGCGATGGGATGTCAGTCAGGGCCAGCAAAGGTCAGGATGTCAGAAAACCTCCTGATTTGAATTCACACGCCAGAAATCTTCTTTGCAGCGCTCCACAGCTCCTCCCCAACTTCAAAAACAACTTTTGACACCTAGCTCCAGGGTCTGACCCCTCCAGGTGCTTGGCTCAAAGGGCTGAGCAAGCCAATCCCCATGGGGTGCAATGGAAGTCGGGGCGCTGAACACCTGCCATGACTCGGCCTTTGGTGTGTCATACAGCCAGTCGGTGGAAACCATACCACACTCTGCCAGTTCAGCCCGGCCACAAGCAGGGGTGACCCCTGTTACCTGCTAGTGGATTGGCCACTGCTTACACCTGGGTTGAAGTTGGTCTTTTATGTTAGCTCTGTTTTCTTTGTACCAGCTTGTGCCATCAGATTTTTTGCTGCCTGCCCAAGGTAAATAAGATGCGAGAGCAGAATCATGTCCAGAGTCCAAAAAACAGCAATTAATCCAGAAACAATAAATTAATTATAAAATGCTGTTAATACCTGGAGTGACCCCACCAGGAAGCCAAATAGCCTGAAGACAAACCATGGAGCAGGGGAGCGGGGAGTGGGGAAGAGCACGACAGGGTATTTAAGCCCTCCTGCTGGTGTCGCAACTTTTTGTTAAAAACGGGCAAATTGTCACGTATTTTCTGTCTCCCCCCAGTCAGTTCTGGTGGGTCCCGCTGCTGGCTGGATCCCTGCTTGCCAGCCGCCTGCCCACCAGCGTTGAGTGGGGGGACCCAGTGGCTGACAAGGGGGGTGGGTGTGCAAAGCTGGTGGCAGGGTGTTCCCCCTCTCGCTGTCCTCTCCCTGCTTTGCCCCTTCACCTTGACTCCCAGCCCCGCTGCTCCTCCATATCTGCACCAGCGGGGAGTGTCCCGCTCCCAGCACTGTGCGGAGAACCAGCCCCTGGTCGGAGTGCTCAGCTCACCAACAGCCGGGCCAGCAGGCTACTTCTTTCCCCCACTGCCTCTGGCTGGGCTGGCCCCGCAGGAAAGCTCAAGACCCTCGGCTTGGGGTGTTGGCCAGGAGGAGCCAAGCCCTGCATGTGCCAAAGCCCCAGGCAGCCGTGGCACAGGGAAGCCTTTCTGCCTCTCAGCTAAGCTCTGGAGCGGCTGGGGGAGGGAAGCGATTTCCAGCCTGTTTGCATCCCGACCCTGCAGACTCCACAGCAGTCCCCCGGACAGAGGCCTAGCACCCTCTGCACCCACCCCGACCCTGGAGCACAGGGTTTGGTCCGTCCCCTAGGCACCCTCCCCTGCTGAGCCACCTCACTGGCCAGGTTCACTCAAGCCCCTGCAGTCAGGTTCCCTGGGCACAATGCATCCGTAGGGCTTAACCCCTTCCTGCTTGTACTGTAGCCAGGGGACAGGAGGCAGCTGGGTTATATCGGTGGCCAGCAGCAGCCTGGAGGTGTTAGCTGCCTTTCAACACTGTGTGGGCAGGAAGGAGAAAGGTGCTTCCAGCCACGGGCAGGGGGAGAGGGGGAAGAGATGAGCTCTGCAAAGACATGGGCCAGGTCATCCCTCCCCACCCCCTCACCCCCGCTGTGGCTGGAAGCAGCTCCCATCCCTTCCCTCCTGCACAGTGCGGAAAGGCTGTTGCTGGCCACATTCTGGTGTGAACCCTGGGAGAAATCTGGGGTGGGGGGGCATGTGAACTTGTGTGCCCTCCCCCCCCCCCACACACAGGTTGCCTTGGGAAGATGTGGTACCAGGTACCAGGAGAGGCGGGTCCGGCCCAGGGGCCCAACCAGACATGGAGTGCGGAGAGCGCCAGGCAGGGAGGGTTGAGCCTGTCGGTCAACCTGTCACCCCCTGTGTCAGAGACATGAACGGGAGTGTGTGTGTGTCACCTCTCTCCATGTGAACCCTAAAGCCTGAAAGATAAGAAGGGAAATAAAAGGAATCCAACTACTCAGTGTTTCTTTTTAACAGGGGCTCAGTCAACTTGATGTTAATGTTAACATTTGTACTGCATCGTTCTGATTGATTGCAGCTGAACTTGCTTGAATACGAGTAATTTTACCAGGTGTCCCGTATTCAGCATAGGGAAATATGGTCACCCTAAATAAGAGGGAGGCTGTTAGCTTGTTACGTGGGGAGGCTGTCACTCTGTGTGGCTTTGCAGAGAGTGACAGAAGAGGGCACCAGAGAGGTTCGTTGAGGAAACTTTACTGGCGCTGAACACAACCTGGAGCACCCAAGACGCACCACTGGACTGGAACTTTGCTCAAGACTCCTGAACTCTGTGTGTAGACACATTACTCGGTGTCAGCCCTTTCAGACTGTGCTACCACTGGGCCTGTGGGGCCTCGTCTTGAATGTTTTTGACCGTTCCCCCTAGCTTTCCCCCTGTTGTTTTTCTCCTTTCATCCCTCTCTAAATAAATATTTCCCTTTCCTGTATTCATTGTACTCTTCTGGTTCACACTGGGGACAGGTGTCTCTGGGGTGGAAGGGACTTTCCCTGATGCATTCCTGCACGTGCCTTTTCTTGGCCAGAGCTACCTGCAGAGCAGACTCTATGTTGGCCACGAGGGCGCTAAAGTTACACAACAACAAAAACAGGAGAGAAATTTCTCTCTAAAGATCAAAAAATAACAAAGAAGGAAGAACCCAGAACCACTGGAACTACAAGCAAAAGGCTAGAAATCCCCTTGAAAAGGAACTAACGATGAGTTTATATAAAGCAGGAGGGGCAGGGTAGCTGGTGGTTGAAGGCAGGAGGGCACTGTCTGTCCCTTATTTCTCTGATGCTCCAACCTGGGAGCTGTTCTTAAACATTTACAAATATTCCTTTTCTCTCTCTTGGTGCTTCTGAGTGCACGCCAGAAGCACTTCAACTCAGAAATGGGCATCTGGCTGAAACACCTTTTGGGTAAATCAATAAATCAGACATTGTTCTTCAATGGAGGGAAGGGATCTTCTTATTGAGCATGAGAGACTTTTACTGGTATTGAAAAGGCTGCACATTTGCTTCATTTACTTCAAGGAGCAACATGCCCTCTATCTGGCCACTACCCTACATTTAGCTATATGCAGGACTAAGCTCTTATAATGACAAGCACAGTGTGACTGGCCCCTTTAAAAACAAGCTGTGCCCAGTGCCACTGTGACTGAACCTGCTGCCCAACTGGGCTTAAAGAAAGGCACCTGAGGAAGTGGTGGCAGAGAGTTAGAGGCTCCTACAGATGAGTTTGATACACCAGGGGAACAAAACTTCAGCCAGGTACGGCTGGAAATGGCCTCCTAAAAAGAACAAGGGGCCAGGAAGAAGAGAAACTTTGGCTTTCTTCCTTGATGGCCGCTAGCCTATGTAGGTTTTTATACCATGTTAATCACCAGAGTGTCTGAGCACCTTCCAGTAGTGCATTAAGGACCGTAACCACACGTGTGTCGAGTTGGGGTAGTGCCTTGTTTAAAAATAGAAAATACTTGTAGCTATCCATTTATATGAGAAAAGGTTGCTTTCTTCAGTGTTGATTGGACGATTGCGGGTTTGAAGAAGGAAGGGGAGACTTGCTCTCAGACCCAGCAGGGTTGAACACTCAGCATATAGGGACAGTTGATATAAGCAGTGCTTGTAGCACAGCCAACAATCCAGAATCTTGCTAAAGTTCTAAGTTCTGCATATTGATCACCCACACAGAGAGAAGCAACACGAAAATCATTCCGGTTGCAAAGTCAAGCACTCAAAAGTTGGGAAATGCCGGACACAAGGCTGCCACTGCAGCAGGTGACTTTAACAGTCCAGTCACGCAAATCGTCCCACCAGGTTTCAATAATACCAACTCTATCAAATGTAGTTATCAATGAGAACCTTTAGTTCCTCCTGCTTCTTACCCAGTCTCCTAGCAATGGTGCATAAACAATTCAGTTTCTTCTCTTCACATTTCTTTACCACCTCTAGTCAATATCTTCCCAACACCCTGAGTCTGAACCCCATTTGACAGCTTAGAACCCTCCCTTTGTACTGTTAGAGGAATGTCCTCCAAGCTGCGTCACTAGTCTCCAAACCGTGAGATTATCCCCCACTTCGGAGTTGCAGCCTGTCCCATTGGTACAGCCCCTCTCTCACTGGAACATGTCACTATAGCCCTGAGGCTGCAGTACAACCCTGGAGCAGCTTAGCTCCACTCCCCGGCTTGTGTTGGAGGAACCCATTCCCTGAGAGTTTCTGTGAGCCAAGCCCTGCGGGGATGGGGGAGGGGAGGTTGGCTCATCACAGGCTCAATACACTCTGAAAGGGGCATAAGAGAGCAATGCTGATGAATGATATTTGGCCATCACCCCTGTCATAAATATAAAGGGAAGGGTAAACCCCTTTAAAATCCCTCCTGGCCAGAGGAAAAATCCTCTCACCTGTAAAGGGTTAAGAAGCTAAAGGTAACCTCGCTGGCACCTGACCAAAATGACCAATGAGGAGACAAGATACTTTCAAAAGCTGGGAGGAGGGAGAGAAACAAAGAGTCTGTGTCTGTCGGTATGCTGCTTTTGCCGGGGATAGAACAGGAATGGAGTCTTAGAACTTTTAGTCAGTAATCTAGCTAGGTTTGTGTTAGATTATGATTTCTTTCAATGGATGAGAAAATAACTGTGCTGAATAGAATGACTATTCCTGTCTGTGTGTCTTTTTTGTAACTTAAGGTTTTGCCTAGAGGGATTCTCTATGTTTTGAATCTAATTACCCTGTAAGGTATCTACCATCCTGATTTTACAGAGGTGATTCCTTTACTTCTATTTACTTCTATTTCTATTAAAAGTCTTCTTGTAAGAAAACTGAATGATTTTTCATTGTTTTCAGATCCAAGAGTTTGGGTCTGTGGTCACCTATACAAATTGGTGAGGATTTTTACCAAACCTTTCCCAGGAAGTGGGGTGCTAGGGTTAGGAGGATTTGGGGGGGAAAGACGTGTCCAAACTACGTTTCCCAGTAAACCCAGTTAGAGTTTGGTGGTGGCAGTGGAGATCCAGGGACAAAGGATAAAATTAATTTGTACCTTGGGGAAGTTTTAACCTAAGCTGGTAAAAGTAAGCTTAGGAGGTTTTCATGCAGGTCCCCACATCTGTACCCTAGAGTTCAGAGTGGGGGAGGAACCTTGACAACCCCACAACAGTGCTAACAGCATTCTGAGGTTGAGTGTCATGCATGCTGTGTACAGTACACCATAGCATTTCACTGAGAGCAAGGATGGGTTATCTATAGCCAGGGAGAAATTCACAGGGTCAGACGCTTCCCTCCTTTGGCAGTGTAGGGGGAGAAAGACAACGACTCTGTATCTGCAGTAGCACGGGATTGCTGGCTTTGCAGCATGCTCTGTAACGGGACTCTCCACTCACCGCTAGTCAGGCGCCTCGCCCTGGCCATTCCAGTGAATCATGTTCTGGTGAATTTACCTCCCACCTGCCAGCCATCCAAACTGCAGCTGCTGAGATGATCTTCCTCTCCTGGTGCTGTCTTCCCCACTTTCCCAAGTCTGGCTCTGGCTGCCCTTTTTCCATGTCCAGTTTGGACTTCTCCTTCTTACCTCCAAAGCTCCCTATGCAAACATCTCCCTGTGTAAAAATATCTCCACCTCAGTCATCTGCTCCTCCCCTCCCACTCCCACCTTACAGACCCTTCTTCCTGCAGCATCCTGCTGCTACTGGGAAGGACCCAGCAACCTCCGCTCAGGCTCCCCTTTCTATTCATTCCATCAGACTCACCCGGTACCTCTCCTACACTCCTAGAGTGACCCCTTTAGCTTGAGTGAGAGGGGCTTGTGCTGATGGACTCTGGTTCAATCCACACCAATGCCTGTGGTGTCTGTATGTGGCCAGGGTTTTACTTACCTATCATTGTAGGTTGTTCAGCCCATTCCCAGCCATCTGTGGTACATCTTTTGCTTCTTGCCATCTCTGTGATGTCGGTCCTTCATCTGTACAAGGACACGGCATATCAAGGCAAATCCAGCAGCTCCCATCCGGTCTTCACCTCCATGATAGACAGCGCATCCCAGCCTGACCACAGAAAGACAGGGTGGTGTTCTTCAGGGGAATCTGCTGGAGCTCCAGTCTCCCCTGATCCACCTCACCCCCCCACACTAAGGGTTTTCAGAAGATACTGCTAATCTCAGCTAAACAAAGCAGCTAAAATGAGGTCAGTGTGGGTGGATTTACTGAATAGACTGGTTCTCAGAGAAGAGGAGTCCTTCTCTACTCTCATGAGATTCCCATAGGAAAAGTATCTGATGACAGGGTGGGGACAATACTAGCCCTCAGCCCCTGGAAAGGCAGGAAATCAGGACTCTGGGAGTTAAGGCTTGTCTCTGTCCTGCTGGAGGGAACAGAGTTGGAGACCATAAAGGGCCCTGGTGTAATTGTATGAAGACAGTGACCTCTACCTGTGAAGGTGGCTGAAGCTTCTTGCAAGCAATAGAGTCCAGGATCCTTACGCCTCCTTTGGTGATGCTTTTCCTAGGAATAAAATCAACACAGTACAATGAGAACAACGTCTGAGTCCCAGGGCTGGGATCCAGGGATAAGGGCTGCTCGCAGCCAGGCTGCGTACCAGGAACTGGATCTTTGTCCCAAGAGCTGCAATCACCCAGATGAGTGAGTAGTTCCTACCTCTGTGAGGAGGGTGTGGTTTTCCATCTAAGCATCACTGAGAGCCAGCTCCTCTCAGTTTGACAGGATGAGGTCATTGCTCCCCAAGCTGGGCCAGCTGCTGGCTGCATTGATGTAGGAGGCATGGACAGATCCCAAAGCCTGGAAGACAGAGAAGGGAGGAAGCCCCTGCTCATTTACCGTTCAGGGAAGGGAGGGGAGAATGAAGGGCAGGAAGTGAAGCTGCCCTGTGGGGAGGGCACTAGAGTAGAACCAAGTCCTGTTCCCAGATCCACCCCATGTTTGTAGGTGTGACCTTAGAGAGGTCCATCACCTTCATTCCCTGTCTGTAAAATGGAGATAACAGTTTCTCCCACAAACATACAGGAGGTAAGGGGAGGACAGTCCCATTATCTGCATGGGGCTCAGGCACTGGGCATGGATTGTGCCAGAGTGAGGGAAGAAACCCAGATTTTACTCCCTACAAGCAGGAGAGGAGATGGGATCAGAAGACCAAGGAAGGGGGATGGAGTAGGAACTGCTGCCACAGACGGGACTTATGGATTTGGTCAGTGCCAGACCCTTGGTGCCTCCTTTCAGTAAATGGTTTCCCTAGCGAGAAAGACTGGCCTCCCCTGTTATCGGCAGTCCGCATACTATTTGAAGACCTTCCTAGTGTCCTCGAATGCCCCCTTAGATTCATTGAACCAGATTGCTAGCCAGGAATTTCAGAGAGGCCATTGCTGTGTACGATGAAATCGGGGGAAATCTATAGTTAGCAAAAAAAAAAAAAAAAAAGGGTGTCATTTGAAAATTTAGAGCTGATCTCTCCTTTCAGCTGAAGGTACACAGTCACAGGGGGATGAAGCGTGCCATCTTGGTTAGTTGTTCTATGATAGTCAGTTCCACCATGTGGCCATTTGATTCAAGGAGTTCTACAATGAAATCCCTGGCAATGGCTGCCCATGGCTGGGGCAGGGTCTCCAGAGGCATGAGGTGCCAAGAATTTTGGCGTGTGGTGCCTTGGTAAGAGCTCAGAAGTCACTAGTCAACATGTCTGAATTTCAGCCCACATCTGGCACCACCAAACGAAACAGGAGGTTAGGCAGGAGATTTTGAAGCACCCAAAGTGCCCTGTTGGGAGGTGTCCTGTTTCAGATGGAGTACCTTCAATGGGGGACATCCTGGCAGAACATACAGGCAGTCCTCAGCAAATGTTATTGGGTCCCACATGGAATGTTGTTTCTCATTCCCTGGGCAGCACGTCATCCTAGGAGGCTGATTTAATAAGCATGATTAGAGCTTGAGGTATGGCAACATTAAGTACGTTGCGGGGCTTGAGGAGGAAGGGCTGTTCCTGACTAGCTTTCTCCCTTCTTGGTTATATTCTCCATTAGGGGATAAGGTCATTCTTAGTTCCAGTTGGGCAGTTAAGTAATCTTGAAATTGAAGTAGGAAAAGAATATGGTCTAGCTGAATTGTCCTTGATTCAGTGCTTTGGCTTTGCACAGATACTGGAGGCTTTTGTGATCAGTACAACCTTGTACTGGGTATCGGGGCCCCTTAAGCTACTCACACCAATCTTCAAATAAGGATTTAATCAGAACCTACTAATTATCAAGGGACTCCTATAGTTTTTGTCTGTGGGGTGAGCCTCCAGGAGCGGTATGCACAGGGGTGCAGCAGGTGCTGGGAGCCATGCCCCAGAGAGCCTGGCCCCGATTGATATATTAGATGTGTCAACTTCTGTGATGAATGCTCCAGTTGGATTGGGGTGCGCCAGAACAGGTGCAGCGGTGAAGGCAATTTTGAGCTTTGAGGGCTTGTTGGGCCTTGGGTGACCAAACAAATTGGACAGTCTTGTGGAGGAGAGCTATCATGGGGGTTATTTCTTCTGAGAACCCTGGGCCGAAGCAGCAGTAAAATTGGTGAAGCCTAGGAAGCACTGCTCTTTTTGAGTACTTCAAGCTTCCTCCCAGTTGTGGATGGCTTTCACCTTATTTGCATCAGTCTTAATGCCTTCTGGGGAGAGGATGTACCCCAAAAACTCCATGGAGAGTTGGCTAGAGGTACACTTTTCCAATTTTGTATAGAGACCATGCTGCCGCAACCTCTCTGGGGTCTGTTGTGGGGCACATGCTGCTCTGGGTTCTCCAAAAAGAGAAGTATGTCATCTAAATAGATGACAATGTATTGATCCAGAATGTCCCCAAATACATCACTGAAGAAGTGTTGCAAGGTCAATCCAAATGGCATTACCAGACAATTAAAGTGTCTATAAAATGTATTGAAATCTCTCTTCCATTTGTCCACCGCCCAAATGAGTGTTAGATTGTAAGTCCTTGGAAGTCTACTCTGATGAATGCCCATACAGGTTTCATGTGATCCAAAAATTCTGGGATTAAGCATGGGGATAATGGTTCCAAACTTTCACTTTGTTCAGGGGCTGGTATTCTACAGAGAGGCATAGAGTCCCTCCTTCCTTCTTTCCAAAGAGGGCCAAGGCCTCTGTGGGAAATGCTTAATAGTAAATAAACTCTTTGGATCCATTTTCATGATTTTACGCAGGGAGAGCCACTAGTTCTGGTTCGGACATTGCATAAATACAGCCAAAGCAACTTTCGGGCAAGGTTTAGGTCAATAGGGCAGTCATAGTCTTGGTGCAGAGGTAATGTGTCCTCCTTTCTTTCAAAGATGTCCACATAATCCTGGTATTTATCAGGAATGTCGGGTGTCAGAGTCAAGAATGGTGGAGTAGGTCCAGGGGCAGAGGCTGGTTAAGGAAACCCCTACATTTTCACTCACCTCAACTGAGCCATTTTGGCAGGGGCAACACAGGGCCAGGCTCAGGTAGCAAGGCCTTGAGTCACACCTGGTATCCCCATTTACGTACAGGCCACTTACTTCTGGAAAGCCTGCTTTTCTGCAAACAGTCGCACCACCTGATGTCACATGTTGCATCTGATAATTAGGTTTAATGGTGGGAGCTAAGGTCACAGCTAGATATAGGATTGCACCTAGGCTAAGAGTGGTGCTAGAATCAAGATCCAGGAAGACGCCGGAGATGATGATGTGATCAGAGTCTGTAGACAAACCAGAATCAGAACTGGAGCCAGAGTCCAAGTGCAGGCCAAGGGTCGAAGCCGGGTGATCAGAGTCCAAAGTTAAGCCAAGTCGATATCAAGCCAGAGTCCAGATACAGGCGGAAGGTTGAAGCCGGGTAGTCAGAGTCCGAGGGCTTGGGGAGGATCAGGAGGAGGAGGCAAGGCTGGAGCGAGTCAGTTGTGGGGCTGGAGCAAGGCTAGAATACGGCAAGGATAATGCTGAGCCAGAGTTGGTAGCCAACGTCGAGAGCCAAGGGTCATGCCGAAGTCAGCAGCAAGAGACCGGAGCCGAGGGTCAAGACAGTCAATAGCTGGGAACCGGAGGGAAGGGCAGGGCGGTGCATGCAGGCAGAAAACAGGAATAACATGGGGACTGTCTCAGCAGCAGGGCAGGGGTCTGCCTTGTTGTCCAGATGACTTGAGGGTACTCCCACGCACTGCCCACCCGGAGCCCTAGACACCTGGGTTCAAGTCCCACGCATCCTCATCTGGGGACTCTCTTCTGAGGAATAAAAGAAGGACAGCAGGATGACAAAGATGTCTCTGTCCTTGGGCTGGGATCCAGGCCTAGGTGTCACAGCCTCCTCACCATCCCTTGCTCCTGTTCATTTCATACTCAGAGACCCCCTAGCAGGAGGGAAGAATAAAGGGCAGAAAGTGAAGCTGCCCCTGGGGGGAAGGCACTAGCCTGGGACCCAGTCCAGTTCCCAGATCTACACCCAGGATTGTGAGACCAGGCACCACAGCCCTTCCTCTGTGTCTTTGTCCCCACCTGTCAGATGGGGAGGATCCTTCACTTCCCAGGGTGCTTGGGGGGAGTTTCATTCCTGGCTGGGAAGAGTTCAGATACAATGTGGGTGGATTGGGCCCCCGGTGCAGGGTGGATCGGACATTCACTAGCTCAAAGGTGACACGGGCCAGGGGAACCTCTGAGCAGTGAGCACAGGGGACGGGTTCCACATCAGGCCACCACTCCCAGACTGCAGTGGTTACTGGTGATAAACCATGGTTCTACCGATGTTCTCATTTGTAGTTGTCCTGGGCTGGGCCAGCCCCATGGTGCTGAGAGCCTGATGCTTCATAAAGGCCTCTGGGCATGGGGCAGGAGGGTCAGGGAGGGCGTGTGGTGAGAGGGAGGTGGCGTTCTAGGTTTGGCTCCCTGAGGGCAGGTTCCTCCTGTGGCCCCTTGGCCTGGAGGAGGGACTGAGGGGCCCTGCCACAGCAGCCCCGGGTCAGGAATTGTTTCAGATGTGACACTAGGCCATTCCCCCTGCTCTAATGCAGAGCTTTCAGAGCTCCACTGGGGGACATGGGCCTAACATGCAGGCCCTTCTGCATCAGGCTGGGCAGGGAGAGCTTGGCATGGGAAAAGGGGTGATGGCAGAGAGGCCAAGGCCAAGAAAAAAAGGGTGGGGAGAACCTCATGCCCCAGACAAAGGGGATTTGGAAGCAGAGGGAAGGCCCCCCCCACCCAGAAGGGAGAGGGTTTCACTCAGTGATGTCACCTCTATCTCCACTCCCACTAGCCCCTCTCTCCCATGTATAGTGAGACAGAGCAGTACCTGCAGCAGGGAGTGTGAGCTGCTGGGCATGTGAGGTGGGGGCCCTTTCAGGGTGTCCCATGGGGCAAAGCGCATGCAGTGCCTTGGGCACCTGGCAGAAACACAGGATGTAAAATAGGTGGGCCATCACTTTGTCTGTAATATCCTCCTCCTGCAAGGGAACAACGATTAGTCAGAGACTCAGACACTGCCGGCAACGAATGGGAATAACGGCTCCTGGAGTCAGCTAAATTTCCACCCAGCCCCTAGCCACATCTGAGGCAGCTTGTCCTGTTGATGTGATGCCTGTTATGAAATAGCCTTGCTGGAGAGCTGGGTCTGAACTGCTTTGATCTGCTCAGGGGACAAGCTGGCGCCTAACAATGGCACCTGCCGTGACTCATTCGTCTCCTTCCTCCCAGGTCAGCAAATGGGGATGGGATGGCAGTGACCTTCTGTGGACTGGAGGTGAAAGGCCCTGGGTTCCTCCCAAAAGCTAGATTAATCCTTCTCTGGTTACCTCGTCCCCTATCAGCTGGCTGCCTTCCCCCATGATGGAGAAAGCTAGGACCAGCCCAGCCTGGCTGACATGTAGCCGGGAGTCGTGGATGGCCAGCACAGCCACCTGCAGGAAGGATCTTCTCTGCCCTTCTGAGAAGATCCCTCCGAAGACCTAAAACCAACAGCACGAGAGTCATAGGCAATTGCCCAGAACCAGGCTCCAAATCCATCTAGTGGCTCATGTGGAGAGTCGGAGTTCTGCTGCAGCCAAGCCAGCTAATTCCCCACGAGGACCTTTGGGGTCCCATGGCCCAGGGAACCCCCTTCAGTAAGAGGTTGCAGGCACTGAGGCCTCTCATTGCTCTTTCTGGAGCAGGATTCAATGCAGGTGCCATGACATGCTGGGAATGCGCCCATGTGCATGAGCCTGGCACGCTCTGGAACGTAGCTCACAAAGACCACACAGGACCCTCTACTGCGTCCAGCAGCGATATCTCCTGGGGCTCACATGCTAGAGGTATGGGCCTTTCAGAACTGCCTCTGTTCCCCACTCCCCACCCCACTGACATTTCCATGAGCCTTACGTATGGTGAAGTAATTCAGCCCAGGGTAGGAGCTCAGTGTCTCTGATCCAAGTCCCAGGGCAGGCGCAGATACTGCTTTCTGACTCATGATGGTGCTAAGCAAACTCCACACCCTTCTTGTTCTTCCACAGGGTGCAGGGAATCCAACAAGGTTCTGGTCACGCAATAGCTGGGTGTATCCTTCCCAACTCACTGACCCAGTGGCTCCCATCTCGGATACTCAGGTGTCAGCCAGGGAGTCACTGAGCGAAGCCGGATCCCTCGAGATACAATCCGCCATCAACTCAAGGTCCCAGAGGTTTCCTGTTTTGCCACTTATCAATGGATCCATGTAACACACACAAACCATGGCCGTTAGCAAAGCTCCAACCCAGGATCCTCAGCCTCTTGCAGCTGAACACTGTCAGCTGGAAATAAGGAGTAGGCCCTTGCCCTGTATCCAGGACACAGCCACTGCAGGGAGACACAGCTCCGCATTTGAGCTGCTGCAATGCACCAGCTGAGAGTCCTTACCTCCCCCACCTTGGCCATATTCCTGTAACCAAGGCGCTTGGTGATCTCGAGCCCCTCCCGGCACCACAGCTCCTTGGCATCTCTGACGTTCAGCCCTTGGAGAGAAAGACACGCAGGTTTGTGAGGTTTGCCATTCTGGTCTCAGTGCCTGTCTCCTTCTGTTCCCATTGCTGGGTGCACACTGGCTGGGGCTTCGCAGCATCCATGCCCCCATGAAATCGCAGGGTCCCACCAGGTGGTTTAGTACCTGGAGGGGGATTTGTCCCATTCATCACAGAAATCAGGTGACCCTTACGGTCATTGTGTTCTGGGAGTGGGTGCCTGAAAATGACGGCATCTAATGCTGAGAACCCCCCACTCCCACTGTAGTCAAGATCTGGCCCTAGGTAACCAACTGGTGACATCCTACAAGTTTTGTGTGCGTCCCCTGTAGTCCCTGCTCCTGACCCTGACTTCCCTATGGGCTCTTTCCCTCCATGTGTTTCAATAGCTCCATTCCTGTCCCCTCACCAGCTGGCGAGCCCCATGGATGGACTGATTTTCCTGGTGGGGGGGGAGGAGGGAAGAGCTGGGCTCTGAGATAAAACAGCCAATTTCCCTGGCACTTTCACACTCATCTCCCTGATTCAGGGAGCAGGGAAGAGAAATAATCAGCATCTACACTGAGGTCCATCTCAGAGGAGGAGGCTTCTTTCTATAGGCTCCCATTGCCCAGCAAAATGAGTCCCAAATGAGGAACCTTGTTTCTATTGGGGTCCCTCTGCCCAGTTCCGGTTGGTCTACAAGGAGAGGCCTTAGTTCTATAGGAGTCCCAATGTCCATGTGCAGGTAGTCTCTGAGGATTCATTTCTATAAGGTGCCATTGCCCAGTTGGGTTTCTTACCCCTGTTCTGCAGCAGTAGCTGGTAGAGCCAGTAAATCCCACCCTTGGTTTGCCGGCTGATGTCATCTGGTGGGTCAGTGATATACAGACCCAGCTGTGCCACAAAGTAGCCCGCCTTGGGGAAGTCAGATGAGCTCTGATGGAAGGAGGAGGAGAGGGGAATCCATCCACATTCTACCTTCAGCTCTCCATCTGCCCTGGGCCAGGAGTCTCTCTCCTCCCACTCCATCTGTAGGAGGGGCTGGGGGAGAGGAGCTACAGCTAGAGATCTCATTCTCTCTGCCCCCAGGGGAGCTTGGAATAAAGGGACCAGGGAAAGGGCCCTCTATGAGGATTCGCTCCTCAGCTGCTCTAGAATGACAAGGGCCCTGAGGCCAAGCATGAATCTGCCAGCCAGTGGGCTCTGGAGCACAGTCCCTTACAGACCCAGCGGGAAAAACTTAGCCAGGAGACGAGGGACGTGACTCAAGCATGGTTGAATCTCAGTTCTGACTCTGGCTCCACACAGGAGCCATCAAAATCTCGAACCCCTGCAGCTGCAAATCCCACAGCCTGTCAGAGCCAGCCCTGCCTCTGCAGGATGCCGGGGTCAAAGGTCACTTACATCAACTCCAGGGAGGCAAGCAGTGAATTGCCGCAGGGCAGTGCTACTCCGTATGGCCCTGGCTCTCTCTTGCTTCTCTCTGGAGTGCATCCAGAAATTGACATGCTGTGGGAGAAGGAGGCAGGTGAGGGTCAGGAGGCAGGTGCACGTGCTCTACAAACGAGTCTCTTCCCCTCCCCATGGGGCTGAGACATTGTGCTCAGGGTGAAAGAGCTGACTGGCTGATCGCAGAACTTTAAAAGGGGCTTCTTGCAACCAGGATGCTGCCCAGTTCCTGCTGGGCACAGGCTGTCATTGTCTCTCTAGCTGGGGAAAATGTTAGGCCTGGGGCTGGTCCATCCTCTCTGTACCTGATCCATGAACAGCACATCAGGATCAAGGCACATGCCCTGGCCCCTCCCTAGATGCAAAGGCCTTGGTGGGATGGAGGGAGTGGCCGTGAGGACAATCCCTTTGGGAACTGCAGTGTCCATATCAGAAGAGCTGATTCCCTGAGGATCCTCCTGTACTCACGGTCTTCCTAGAAAGGAGCCAGTGACTTTTCTTAGAGGCCCATGTCCTGGATCTCACTGGACTTTCAGTCTCTCAGTCCCTCAGACCCTGCCATTGTCCTCACCTCCAAGAGGTGCTCCAGCTTGTCCATGGTGGGGGTTTCTGTCAGCAGGCTCCTCAGCATCACATCCATGCTTTCTGTATAGCCCTTGGGCAGAGCCTGCAAGAGGAGGGAGCACCCGTCCGTTATGGGATCTGGGGCTACGCTGGTCAGGGGATGATTAGAAGGGTTCTCTGGGGAGCCCTGGCAAGACCCCAAAGACACATGCTGGCCTCTCCCATTCAAATCACCCCAGGGACACTTAGCAAGAGTTCATGGCCGGATGCCAGCTGGCTCTTCAATCCTTGCCCTTAGCAGTTCTCTGCAGAGGGCCAGGGACCTAGCAGGGTATGGAACAGCCAAACTGCAATGGATGGGAGCGAGGCGCCCGGACACAGTCCAGGCAGCAAAGCACAGAATGAGGAAGGAGGGAGAGGATCTGCCAAGGGCGGGTAACACTATCCCCTCTGGAGGGAAGGGGCGCTCTCTGCCATTTTCTTTACCCCCGGGCCTGTTCCCAACTCTGCTCACCCCTCCCCTATTTTCAGCAGCTCCACCAAACTAAGGGAGTAGGGACCACAGGACCGCTCCTACAACAGAGAAGTAGGATAGTGACCCACCCGGAAGGGAACAGTGTCCTTCCCTGGGCGCATGGTAAAAACACTGCACAGGACAGCTCGCAGGAGGGCTGATTCCAGCTCCAGGTCCAGTTTGCTGGCAGGAAAGAGGAGCCTCGATTCGACTTTGCAGCACCACAGTGGTGCTGGCACCACCATGGACATGAAACATGAGGGAAATAGTCACCGGCCAGCAAAAACGGAAATGGAGGTGCCAACGAGACTAGTGACCAGGCTGAAGTCACAGAGCCAGACACTGGCAGGGCTGAAACAGGGCCCGTTCCCCTGATCTCACCCTGGACCCTGCTGCCCCTATTATATGTCCCCCGCCCCGATGATCTTCTCCCTAAGGCCACTGTAACGTTACTGGAGTGAAATGAATCACCCAGCCTGGAAAGAGTGAACGTTCCCACCTTCTTGCCCGGAGGATGTGAACAGCCACAACTGGAGGGGGAGTGGGAGGATCTGTGACTCCTGGGTTAGGGCAGCTGGACAGGAGGGTCCTGGTACCTGAGGTGGCAAACTGCAGCTATAGAGCTCGAGAGGATGGAGCTTAGCTCAGACTCCAGGGGAACGTCTTCAATCAGCTCTTGGGAGACCCAAAGAAGACAAAAGCAGAGGATGAGATCCTGGCCCCGCTGACCCACAGGCACTTCCCAGAGAGGAGGCTGCCAGTATAACCCTGCCCCCCTGCCCAGCCAATCCAGCTGGGCCCCCACATTCCTTCCACCTTTCAAACTTACTCCCTCCCTCTACAGCTGGGACCACCCAATTCTTTCCTCCCCTCAGCCGCCCCTCCGGCCCTATAATTCCCCACTGCCAGCTCTGTGTCTGTGACAGAATTTCCCCTTCCCCTGCTCCCCAATCCTCATCCCCAAGAATCCCTGTCCTCTGCTGCCCCCTCCAGCCCCACCATCTAACAGAACTGGCCCAGGGGAGGCCTCTCTTAGTCTCATGTCTAGCTCCCTCCCCATGGGGTCTCATTCACCGCAATGCTCTCCACAAGGGACGCTTTGGAGCAGTGCGGCTGCAGGGTGTCCTGCCCCTGCTTTTGTGCAGGGAAGCACAGAGTGGGGATAGCGTGCAGGAAGCGGAGCTGCTTGGCCCTGTCCTGCACAGATGAGGAGTGGCATTGGGGGAGAGAGAGAGCCTGTTAGGTAGGGACCTCCCCACTCCACCCAAACCGGCTCCAGGGCCCAGGGCCTCCTTTGGGTTGGACAGGAAAAGCCCAAAATCACAGTGTCCTCCTGCAAGGCAGGGCTTCTAACTGGGACAATGGCTGTCGGGAGAGGAGACCCTGGCCTGCGTGGGAGAAACACCCTCTCTTCGGGGTCACAGATAATGGGGGTCATGGCTTTCCTGGGACAGGGCCCCCCCGGAAGGGCTGGCGGGGGCAGGCTAGACTAGATTGTACCTCATCTCTGCCCTGGGGATGCTGCTGGATGACCCTGATGGCAGCTTCCTCTGGGGACACGTCCTTCTCTTCCTCCTCAACCTCCAGCCGGACACTGGGGCTCCCTGCACCAGGCAGAGGAGGACAGAGGGTGACTCCTGCTGCTGCCGAGGGGAAGGACGGGGTGCAGTGGAGAGAGAAAGCTTAATGTGCCCCCCTCCTCTGTAAGGAACCCCAGGGCAGAAAAGGCCTCACCCTGCCCCTCCCAGAGATGCCCTCAGCCCCATCAGCTTCAGGGCCCCATGGCAGTCAGGCCACCCCCGCAAAATCATCAGGGGTCCGGGAGGCTGGAGTGCCCCCAACTCCGCCAAGAATGCCCTGCACCGGGCATGGCTGTGCCACTCCCACTAGTGTCAGCAGGGCTCACGTGGCTGAGACCTGACGCCTTTCTGAACCAATGGGCACACGGTGTTACTAGCCCCCCCGCCCCAGTCATTCTCCCTTTCCCTTGGGTCTCCCCTCACCAGTACTGTGGGAGCCTCCAGCCTCAAGGCTCTCACACTCCTCGGAGGTGCTGCTGGCCCCTTGGGAGTAGGTGTAGCTGCTGGTGCTAGAGCAGGGGTTGCCCCATCTCCTGTCCTAGGCAGGGTGGGGACTCTTTAGTGGCCAGGCAGGGACATGGCTCCTGCTGGGCCCTGGCACTAGGCTCCTGGCTCCTCTGCTTCCTGGAGAGGAAGCCCCAGAGCTGCCTTGCCCGGCTCCCACCCTGTCCTGGCACCCTCCTGCAGAGCTGCACCCTGGGCCACCTCCATTTTGGCCCCGAAGGTGTCTCAGGGCCTACTCTGGGAGCTGGTGTCTTCCTCCTCCAGAACGCCAGGCACGTCCACCACTTGGCCTGGCCACAAGCTGCTTCCCCACCAGCGGGGACAGAGGGGCTGCTCTCCTCTTGGGGAAGCCGGTAGCTGCTTCCCACTGGCTCTGGAGCCTTCTTCCCAGCATCTGCTTCAGCCTCTTCATCCTGGAACCGAGTGGGGAACAGCCATGAGTCTGGGGTCAAGGCAGCCTCTAACTAATGGGCCTGTCTGCTCCGCACCCACCTCTCCTCCACTGGGGCAACTCCCCCTCACTGCACGCCCCACCACGGGGCACAGGGACTGAAATCTACACACACTGGCAGCAGCTCACAGCACAGGCTGCTCCCAAAGCTCCCTCTCCCCACTGAGGCACTGTGACACAGGGGCAGTCTCATCCTTTCAGAGCAGTGGGGTTTTCAGACTGTTTGGACAAGCAGCTCCCTCCTCCTGCCCAGGCCACACGCCCTCCCTGGCTAGAGAAAGACCAGAACCCAGGAAGGAGTCTGAGTTTGCCCTGGGAACTTGTCCCCAGCTAAACTTCACAAGGTTCCAATCATATGAGGCATGAGTCCCCCTCAGTTCCCACAGAGTTCAGTGGGAAAGTGGATGTTCAGCAGCTGGCAGGGTCTGACCCTCCAGAGACTCCTACAAGGGAAGGGCTGGGAGCCCTATTGCTGGGCTATTTCCACCATGCTGGAGATGGCTCTGGAGAACACCTGCAAGAAACATGCTGCCCAGGCCCAGAGCAAAGGGCTGCAGGGGGCTGTGTTAGCATATCTAGTCTCACTAGGAGGAGATCCCCCCTCCTGCTCCCACCATTTCTGCCTCTGCCCAAGCAGAACAGGGAAGCCTGTGAGGAAATACTACCTGCCACTCACTAGGTCTAGATGGCGCAGTGCTGGGTGGCAGATGCTCAGAGTTGGTCTGTTCCTGGCCCTCTTCCTCGCTCTCCCGCACCAAGGTGGGCTGAAAAGGGAGCTGCACAATGCCCTGCCAGCAGGGAGACCAACAGTGGCTGTGAAAACAAAATCATGTTTTATTGCCAAGGTTAAACTCAGGCTAGCGGCCGGGGTCCAGAACTCTGACATACTGCGGGCAGGACGCCTCCCATCTCAAGGTCTCCTAGCACCTCACACACATTCCTGAAGCCTGACAAGCCAAGGGCTGTAGGGGAGGGACTCCAACCCCACTGATAGAAAACTGTGGCCTGGGCAGGGGAAGCCACTGCCTCAGGGTCACACTGGGAGTCAGTGACAGAGCCAGGGATGGAGCCCAGGAGCCCTGTGTCCAGGCCCCTACACTAACCACTAGAGGAACGTTCTTTTCCAGAGCTGGCAATTGCAAGCAGGACCTGTTCCCAGTCTCCCTGGCTCTGAGAGGGAGTGTGACCGGCTGGAGAGACTGAGGCAGGGGATTGGGGGTCAGGACTCCTGGCTTTCAGTGGCCATTTTCCTATTGATCTATGGGACCTCGGGCAAGCCATTCCCCCTCTCTGTGTTTCAGTCCCCAGCAGTAAAATGAGGATCTAATACTTACTCACTATTGTAAAGTGCTGAGATTTACCCGGGAAAAGTCGTTCTGTAAGTACTATGCAGCACTGGACCCTCATCGGTCAGATCCAAATTCAGCCCTTCTTGGGGTGGGATCAGCCCTTCTTGGGGTGGGAATTGAGCGAGGAGGCTTTTCCGTCCCTCTCCAGGTGGATTAACAATAGAGGGTTTTTAAAATATGAACCGGGTTTTTCAAATTAAACTCACCACGCGTTTTTTCGTTAAAAATAAGCCTGCTTCAAATTCAATTTGAATTTGACAATCTGTGTTAAGGCCTAAATTTGTTATCATCTCTTAAAATAATTTCAAGAGAATAGAAAGAAATCCATCTTAAGTAGTACATGTTTACTGCCAAGTTTTAAGGAGAGTCAAACGACTGAAGCACCCGGAACCAGAGTTCGTGGAAGTGCTAGAACAGCTTTAGACAGCAGTAGCCCTTCCTGTGAAAGTGCAGAAGGAGTAGTTTCTTCCTTTCAGTTTATTCATCTAGTTCAGTTCAATGACTAGTTAATTGAATTTGAAAAGAACACTGGGAGTTGACAAAGAAGGCAAACTTGTTTGCTTCCTTCAATCTAGGAAGTGTGGGCATGAGATCTACGCATTGAAAAATCTGGAAGAACATGGTGACCAGAATGTATCAATTCAGTTCACTAACTACAGCTAATTTTTCCTTTCTTTAAGAAATCTGGTCGTTTTAAATGCAAAACATTTTTGATGAATGTTTTTTTCTTATGCTTCTCTTTCTGGGTCGGCCACAGCATTGCTGTGTAAACACCTCTTGCTCTTTACCTCAATTTCACCACCTCTGTTTGGGATAGAGACACTTCTCTAACTCCTAGCAGTAGTGCGATTTGAGTAGGTCATGAGAGTTAGACACCTACAGGGGGTTCTTGATTTTGAAACAACCATTCATTTTAATCACCTTGATATTAGGAGAACTACTGCATTCACGAGAATCAGAAACTGCTCATATTCCATTAAAGAACGGAAGGCAGCAAAATTCATCATATCACCAATTTGTTATGAATTATTTACTCATTCTTGAAAGAGAGTTGGATGCTTTTTTTGTTATGTAGGCCCAGTTCCCACTGCTGAACCAGTACCAATTACACTGGATAATGCCACAAAACCTATATTTTATTGTCAAATCATGTAAGCCATTCCTCTTCTCCTCTTCTTGTTTTATAAGTTTCAGATCAACAAAATCCTCCCCTTGACAGTCACTGCCCGTGTGGCGCTGCAGGCAGAGTAGCCTGAGCAGGCTACATTGTGACATCAGGGGTAACTCAGCCACGCATCACTCATTTCACTCCAATAACCCTGAGCATAAACCCTAAACCTGCTACCTGTCTTGGTCATCTCTCCCATTGAAACCTGCGGAATCATTTGCTGACTCCTTTTAACCAATGGGGTTGAATTATGAAAATCACCTGTACAGAATTAGCATTGACTGGCTCAGTTAAATCTGAAGTCACAGTGCACCTCTACCGGCAGCACCAATTAAATGGGCACAGTGCAGAAACCAAGCTTTGCTGGTGGTTTCTTTTTCTAGTTGTCACCAGAATCAACAAGGTTCTTCCCACTGATGCCTGCCTAGAAATTCCCTGAAATTTTGGAATCAATTGGACATAGTCTTCAAAAATTATCGCATTACAGACAGACAAAGAAATGCCATTGAATTGAGCATTAGGCCTCACTGCACTCAGCCAACAATGACTTTAACTTCCTTTTAACTCAGTAATAACCCCCAGCTCACCCAATCAGCATGGAGACTCTCAGGGACTGGAGGCTGAGCATTCTCAACAGGTGGCCAAAAGACAGCACTAGTCACGACAGGAGATCACTCTGGAGGAGATCTCCGTTGTTAGAGAGCTTATTCCTTCACTCTCCCACTTCCCTGGTCCTTTTCACATGAACAGAGAGCAACAATACCCGAAGTCCGAAGGTGCAAACAATTCGATGTTTATTGGGGTGAACTTCCAGCAAGCTTACATACAAGTTCCTTTTCCTTATTTCCGAATCCCAACTTACTTCCTGTTTGCCCCTAATTTATATAGTAATATTCTTAGCTATACCTTAACCAATCATTCTACTAAAATTTAACTAACCAATCCTAACATATTGTAACATGATTATGTAACCAATTATATCCCACCACCTTAATTAGTTTACACCCAGCAAAATTAATTAAACAGCAGACAGGAACAATCACAGAACCAGACAGAGATTACACAGACAAACAATAGCAAAGTGGGAACTATAATGGCAAGACAATACAGAAGTGAGGATTTCACATCCCAGTATTGATAAGTGAGTTCTTGCCAGACAGGATGCTATCAAACTAAGTTTTCTTTTACATTTTCCAGGCACTTCCCTTTCTCTGGAGCTGATAGGCACTATCAGGACAGGATTGTATTCCTAACAGCCCAATAGCACCTTCTTTCCATGTGACTACTTTGGAATGTGAGGATGTGACCGGTCGCTTCCCAGCTTATGGCTGCCTCTGTCGCTTAGCCAAAGGCCTTAGCCTAAGAACAGGGCCCCAGACTGTCACAGTAAGAGAAGGACCTTACATTGGCAGACAGTGATTTTGATTCTTTCTTTTATACCTCTAACTAGCCAAGTGATAAGAATACACCTAAATTCTTAAAGTACAGGCCTTTACAGACAGGCCTGAATATCTATATCCTAACATCTGTCAGCGCACTATTCCAGCCCCACGTCTTTGTGAGGGCCTCCTACAATGACAGCTGGAGAACAGCCCCACCTGCCTCAGGAAGAAGACCAGCAGAGAGAAATGGAACAAGAGAAGAGAAAAGAAAAGACAAGACAAGAGGAAGGGAGGAAAAGAAAAACAAAAATGGACAAATTCCAAACTCCTCAGTGAGTCAAAGATTCCAAGCTCAGAAAAATCAACTCTGACCATCTAGTCTATATAGAACTTCCCTTAAAGTAATTCCTGTTTGAATTAGAGCTCATATTTTAGAAAAAGAGCGAATCTTGATTTTTAAAAATGCTAGTTGTGGAGGATCCATCACAACCCTGGGTGAATTACTTCAATTCCTGACTGTTAAAAATGTTCGCCTTATTTCCAGTCTGAATTTGTCTAGCTTCAACTCGCAGCCATTGGATCTTGTTATACCTTTGTCTGCTCAAGTGAAGAGCCCATTAGCAAATAGTTGTTCTCTTATGCTCATCTTTTAACCTTCACTTTGTTAAGCTAAATAGATTGAGCTCCTTGAACCTATCTTTATAAGGCATGTTTTCTAATCCTTTAATCGTTCTTGTGGCTCTTCTCTGAACTCTCTCAAATTTATCAACATCGGTCTCAAATTGTGGACACCAGAACTGGACACAATATTCCAGTAGTAGTCACACCAGTGCCCAGTACAGAGATACAGAACCTTTCTACTTCTACCGGAGATTCCGCTATGGATGGGTCCCAGGGTCGCATTTGCCCTTTTGGCCAAAGTTTCTCAGTGGGAGCTCATGGTCAGTTGATTATCCACCATGAGCCCAAGTCTTTTTCAGGGTTACTATTTCCCATGATAGAGTCCCCCCGGGACAGAGTCCCCCTCTTGTACATATAGCCTATATTTTTTGTTCCTAAAGGGAAACTTTACATTTGGACATACTAAAATGTACGTTATTTGCTTGTGCTCCGGTAACTAAGCAATCGAGATGGCTCCATATGAGTGACATGTCCTCTTCATTATTTACCACTCCCCCGATCTTTCTGTCATTGGCAGATTTTACAGTGATGATTTTATATTTGCTTCCAAGTCACTGATCAAAATTTTAGGTAGTGTACATCCAAGAACCAAACCCTGCAGGACCCTACTAGAAAGACACCCGCTCGATAATGATTCCTTATTTAAAATTACATTTTGAGACCTATTAGGTAGCCCATTACTAAGGGGCGGAGTCCGAGTTGGGACATTTTTCTGACAACTTTACTTGTGTTTTCCAAGCCTAGAGCTCGGCTGGTAACGAATGGATCAGGCTGAACAGTTTCCAACCTTCACTGAGAATCTTACCTTCTACACAGGGGATGTCTGCTTTCTGCAATATCAACACAGAAAGGAGAACATGGCCAAAGAAGCTCCTCCTTCACACTTAGGTGCGTGACCACAAATCCTCTCTTGGTCCTCAAGGAGAGACCGCAAGGAGGAGTCTTGCTGCAGCAGGCTACAGGGGTCTCTGAAGTTTCCCCTGCCCTGAACCCCTGTACTGCATGTCTGATATTAAGGGAGCTCTGTGAGGTCACAGCCTTCTCACCGCCTTTGCCCAATAGCCCGAGTTCCTGCCAAAGGCCCTTGTGAAGTCACTGCCACGCCCACCTCTCCCTTGCAGGGCTGATGTCTGCCCCTGGACAGCCTGGTAGGATGTTTGAGCTGCTCCCCAGATCACCCCACTTGCTCACTATTGATTTTGGGGAGCAAGCAGTCTTCCCAGTAAAACAGCAGAGTCTGTTCCTCACCCCACACTGAGTTTTTCATAGATTGTTAGGCCATTAGGTGTCCTAATGAGGCCTCTATTTCACACGCCATGAAATTCCACTCTTACCCCCATATCAAAACCAATACTGTGTTTTACTAAAACACACATTCCAGAAAGACATCCATTTGTCATGTGAGGCTGTCAAGAAAAACAGAGTCCACCGCTTCCCTTGATAATTTGTTCCACTGGTTAATCTCCCTCACTCCTAGATTAGGACTGGGCATTTGCTGTATTCAAATGTGTTGTTTGAATGGGCTGACTTATCTTCATCATTATTTACCGCGACACCAATCTTTGTGCCACCTGCAGATGTTACCAGCTGTGATGTGATATTGACTTCCAGATGGTTGGTGTAAATGCTGAAGACAGTTAGTGGCTGAGAGCCTGTTCAACCCCCAGGCACCACACACCCACTCCCTCCTGTAGTACAGGAAAAGGGCATCCAGCCCTACTCTCAGATGGTTTCAAAAACACGCTTGGCAGCAGTTTCAACCATGGGGTTATGAACCACGCATGGGGGTCCCCTGTTAACAACCACACTTCACATCTAGAGTGTCAACAGGCTGCAGTTCTATGCATCTGAGTTTCCCACCTTCTAAACTGGTATGATAAACCCACCTTGATTATCTCCATTTAAAATTTGGGAGACTCTATGGCACAGGGAAGTGAAGTGACTTGCTTGTGGTCACACAGTGATTGAATGGAAAAGCCTGGACGAGAACAATGTATTTGTTCTGGTTCACAGACTGGGCCCTGATCTCTTGTATTCCTTGCCTCTTTGTTCTAAACTCAAATCCCAGACTGAGTCCCCCTGGTGGACACTCATTAGACTGCCTCAATCAGACCCAAACTCTGGATCCAACTTAGAATCAAGCCATGTGGGTCAGGCAATGTCCAGCCACTGCTTCAAGCTGTGGGGCTCCTAAGGCCATGTCCCAGATACACACTTCTTCTCTGGCTCCCTTCCTGGTGATGTGGGACTTTGCAGTTCAGATGTTCTCGGCTCCAAGGAAAAGGTTTCACAGCCTGTTTTTTAAAGTGATGTGCTCTCTAAGATGAGAAAGCCAATCCTATGCCAGGAGCCCACGACACAGACCAAAACCCAATGGCTCTCAGAAGTGTTGAGAATTCAGAGAGGGGACTGAGGTCAGGTATTTATTTTTTGCACAGATGTGTGACTCTCTTGTGCTGTCTAAGAGTAAAGTGTGTGTGTGTTTAAGAAGTTACTTTGCAGAGCCTGGGATTCCTCCCTTTAACTGCTCTGTGGTCCCCAAGGGGCTAAACCGGAAAGGGAAATGAGCAGAGGTGAAGGGGGAATCTGGAAAAATGTGGAAAGTGGATGGAGAGGTGTGGGACATCTCAGCACTGGTTCAGGGCCCATCTCCTAGACAGACAGTCCCAGTTGTCCCCCTCCCATCTCCTCATCTGATCTGTCTCTCCCTCCAATCCTGGCCTCCTGTGCCAATCTCACTCCCTAGGCTCCCCATCCAATCACAATACTCATGAACCTCCAGCCCCAGCTCCTGCTTTCAATCTCTTTGCCAAGCCAGTCCCAGTTCTCCTGAACCCCAGCTCTTCATCAGATCCATCTCCCATTCCCCCTCACTTCCTTCCACCCACCCCACTGGTTCTCACTCCCCGTCTCCTCTCTGGCTGCAAGTCTCCTTGCTCACTCAGACATATTCTCTGCCCTCCCCTCACCTCCAAATGCCAGTTTCTTCACCTCCTGCCAGCTTCCAGCATCGCTTAGGCTCTTTCTCCCAATCTACTCACCCTGTCCCCTAGTCTCTGCATTTGAATCTAGCGCTCCCTCCTCTGGGCCCAGCAGGGAGGGGGGCATTGAGAGCACAGGAGAGACAGGCTCTCTGCTCTCAGTTCAGGTACCTGGACTGAGCACAGACCGCAGCAGCTGAGAGCTGCAATTACAGGGAAAGTCCTGCTCAGCCCCAGGCTGGAGCATGCCAGTGCAGACACAATTGTCAGGGTGAACGGAGCTGCTAACCTCAAAGAAGTCTCTATTTTGACTTCTTGGAGGTTAGCAGCTCCATTCTCCCTGACTTTTCAAAGACTTCTTGTTTGGTCAATTTAGGTAGATTTTCAGAGACAGCAAAAGGTGCATCCCTGGTACAAAGGCCACCTCCTTGGGAAATTTCAAGTCCCTGTTCCAAAACCTGGGGGCGCTAGAGCTTTTAAAAGACAACGGCACCTGAAATGTTTCGCACTGGCTAAGCACTGTTTTCATAAACTCATAGACTTTAAGGCCAGAAAAGACCATCGTGATCTTCCAGTCACCCTCCTGTAACAGACCCATAAGATGTGTCCTAGCCTCGTTCTCAACAACAACTGAATTATTTTGACTGAATGTTTCAGGAAATATTCAGCATCAGGGCAGACACCCAGCATGGGAAATTTCAGCCCAGCCAGTTACAGTTTGACAATGTTATAAACAACTGAAAACAAAGGCTTATTGTGGGAAGCACTGGGCAACCTTAATAACAGGCAGTGTTGGCAGCGCCCCCTATAATGTGAGGCACTCACAGCTGGCTGGAGCGATGGAATGTCAGTCAGGGCCAGCAAAGGTCAGGATGTCAGAAATCGTCCTGATTTGAATTCACACGCCAGAAATCATCTTTGCAGCGTCCCGCAGCCCCTCCCCTACTTCAAAAACAACTTTTGACAGCTAGCTCGGGGGTCTGACCCCACCAGGCGCTTTCTTTGATCCAGTCATGAAGGAGCATCTATGTACAATAACTGATCATGAAACACAGGTTCATTACTTAGGAAAAAATACGCAGGATGAACTGATTCAAATCCTAGCAAATGCCGTTAAACAGAAAATTACAGAAGCTGCCCATTCTGCAAAATACTTTTCAATAATACTGGACTGTACTCCAGATGTGAGTCATGTTGAACAAATGACGATGATCATTTGTTTTGTGGATATGGAAAAGTCTGCAGATGAAGATAATATTGAAATGCTCATAAAGGAACATTTCTTGGGGTTCGTATCACTGAAGGAGATGACTGGAGCATTTATGACAAACTATTCTACAAGAGCTTGAAACAATGTCATTATCTGTTGAAAATTTACGTGGTCAAGGCTATGATAATGGGATTAATATGAAGGATAAAGACAATGGTGTGCAAAGGAGAATGATGGAAATCAATCCTCGGGCATTTTTCGTTCCTTGCAGCGCGCATTCTCTGAATTTGTTTGTCAATGATGCTGCTAGATGCTGTTTGGAGGCAAGCAGTTTCTTTGACCTGGTGCAACGTGTTTATGTGTTTTTCTCAGGCTCAACATGCCGTTGGGAGATTCTGACTCGCCATGTGAATTCTCTAACTGTGAAACCACTTAGTCAGACAAGATGGGAGAGTTGCATTGATGCTTTGAAGCCTCTTCACTATGAACTTGGAAACATTTATGTTGCCCTAATTGAAGTTTCTGATGATACTACCTTCACTGGGTCATCTGGCAATATGGCACGTTCAGATGCAGAAGCTCTTGCAAATGGCCTTTCCAAAGTCAAATTTGTGACTTCACTCATTTTGTGGTATAATATCCTTTTTGCTCACTCGTAAGCAGCTTCAGGAAAAGAACTTGAACATACATTCTGCTCTTCAAAAACTGCAGCAAACTCAAAATATTCTGGAGGAATTCAGAAGTGATGAAGGGCTCGAAAGAACACTGGTAGATTCTCTCAAGCTTGCTGAAGAAATAGACTTTCCGACAGACTTTGAACCAGAGCCAGTTCACATTCGGCAAAAGAAAGAGCAGTTTTCATATGAATGACAAGACACACCTATTCAGAACCCAAAACAAAGGTTCAAAGTGCATTTCTCTTCGCAGTCCTTGATACTGCTGTTCACTCGGTTGGTGAAAGATGTCAACAGATGCAGGAGCTAGAGTCAATATTTGGCTTTCTAGATGATATCCACAGCTTGCAAAAGAAAACAGCAAAACAAATAAGAGAATTTGGTATAAAACTGAAGTCGGCATTGACTCCTGAAAATTCTAAAGACATTGATGCTACAGATTTGTGTAGTGAGCCTGAGACTTTTTCAAGACGACTTAAGAAACATTCCACTCCTGAAGAAGTACTGAAGTTTGTTTGTGAAAACAAACTCTCAGCCAGTTTTCCAAACATTTTTATAGCTCTATGCATTCTTTCAACTTTGCCAGTTTCCGTAGCTAGTGGGAAACGTAGCTTGTGAAAGTTAAAATTGATAAAAACATATCTGCGTTCCACATGGTGCAAGAGAGACTTGTTGGACTTGCCACAATGTCAAGAGAGCATGAACTAGCTGGAAAACTCGATCTAAGAGAACGAGTGACTGAATTTTCAAAACTTAAAGCAAAACAAGTCATGTTTTAAGAGCACAGAGTGTTTTTTATTCAGAGTGTTTTGTAAATACAAGTTGAAGTTCATTGAAGAGTTTTCTTATTTCTTTCTATATTGGATGTGGTGGTAATGGCAGTTAAAGCAGGACAGTGTAATGAATTATTTTGGATTTGTAATAATAAAAATTTTAATTAACATTTTAAATGCATTTTTATATGAAATCAACTGAAATATCACCTCACTGTCGTGTTCAGATCTATTCTGAAAAGTCGTGTCTCTATTTTATTTGATCTCAGAAACATTGGTTGGACAGACGGATGGATGGACAAACCGAATAATTAAGCCTCTGTTTTAAAAAAAACGCTTAAAAAACATTAAAAGGAAAAGAGGGGCAAAATGTTTCCCAGTTTACCTCAGCCTCAACCTTCCCTTGCGGTTTGGGCCTGGAGCACTGTCATAAATATAAAGGGAAGGGTAAACCCCTTTAAAATCCCTCCTGGCCAGAGGAAAAATCCTCTGACCTGTAAAGGGTTAAGAAGCTAAAGGTAACCTCGCTGGCCCCTGACCAAAATGACCAACAAGGAGACAAGATACTTTCAAAAGCTGGGAGGAGGGAGAAAAACAAAGGGTCTGTGTCTGTCTGTGTGATGCTTCTGCCGGAGACAAAACAGGAATGGAGTCTTAGAATTAAGTAAGTAATCTAGCTAGGTATGTGTTAGATTATGATTTCTTTAAGTGGCTGAGAAAATAGCTGTGCTGAATAGAATGACTATTCCTGCTGTGTGTCTTTTTTGTAACTTAAGGTTTTGCCTAGAGGGATTCTCTGTGTTTGAATCTAATTACCCTGTAAGGTATCTACCATCCTGATTTTACAGAGGTGATTCCTTTACTTCTATTAAAAGTCTTCTTGTAAGAAAACTGAATGCTTTTTTCATTGTTCTCAGATCCAAGGGTTTGGGTCTGTGGTCACCTATGCAAATTGGTGAGGATTTTTACTAAACCTTCCCCAGGAAGTGGGGTGCAAGGGTTGGGAGGATTTTGGGGGGAAAGACGTGTGCAAACTATGTTTTTTCAGGAAGCCAGATAAAGTTTGGTGGTGGCAGTGGAAGTTGAAGGGTAAAATAGTTTGTGTCTTGGGGAAGTTTTAACCTAAGCTGGTAAAAGTAAGCTTAGGAGGTTTTCATGCAGGTCCCCACATCTGTACCCTAGAGTTCAGAGTGGGGAAGGAACCTTGACAGGCACTGATTGCATCTTTGCCTAGGGCACCAGTTGCTGGCAGCTAGTCTAGGGCCGCCCCTGAGAGCAGGGGGTATTGGTTCCAAACTGTCACTTTGTTCAGTGGCTGGTAGTCTACAGAGAGGCGTAGAGTCCCACCTTTCTTCTTCCCAAAAAGGGCCAGGGCACCTGTGGGAAACCTGTGGGAAATGCTTAGTAGCAAATAAACCCTTTCTACCAGTTTTCATGGTTTTACACAGGGAGAGCCACTAGTTCTTTGGACATTGTGTAAATATGGCCAAAGGGAACTTTCAGGCTAGGTTGTAGGAAACCCCTCCATTTTCAGTCATCTCCATTCAACCACTCTGATAGGGGCACCATAGGGCCAGGCACAGGTAATAAGACTATGGTTCACACCTGGTGTGATACGTCCCCTTGTGTATACAGGCCACTTACTTCCGGAATTAAATTTCTGCAAAAAGTTGCACCACCTGATCTCACATGCTGCATCCGATATTTAGGTCTAGTGCTTGGAGCGTAGGTCACAGCTAGGCGTAGGATTACGCCTAGGCTAAGAGTGATGCTAGAATCAAGCTCCAGGGACATGCCTGGGTCAACACCGAGATCAGACTCCATAGAGAAACCAGAATGAGAACTGGAGCCAGAGTCCAGGTGCAGGCCAGAGGTGAAAGCCGGGTGGTCAGAGTCCAAAGATAAGCCAAGTTGATATCAGGCCAGAGTCCAGATGCAGGCGGAAGGTCAAAGCCAGGTAGTCAGAATCCAAGGACTTGGGGAGGATCAGGAGGAGGAGACAAGGCTGGAGTGGGTCAGTGGTGGGTCTGGAGCGAGGAAAGAATAGGGCAAGCACAATGCTAAGCCAGAGTTGTTAGGCAACATCTAGAGCCAAGGGTCACGCCAAGGTCATCAGCAAGAGACCAGAGCTGAGGGTCAAGCTTGAGTCAATAGCTGGGAACCGGAAGGTACGGCAGAGCGATGCACGCAGGCAGGAACCAGGAACAAAGTGGCACTGTGTCAGCATCAGGGCAGGGGGTCTGCCTTGTTGCCCAGATGACTTACAGGTACTCCCAGGCACTGCCCACCTGGAGCCCTAGAGACCTGGGTTCAAATCCCACACATCCCCTTGTCTCTCTTCCGAGGAATAAAAGGAGGACAGCAGGATGACAAAGATGTCTCTGTCCTGGCTCTTTAATCCTTGCCCTTAGCAATTCTTCCTACAGGGCCTGGTACCCAACAGGGTATGGAACAGCCAAACTGCAATGAATGAGAGCCTGATGCTTCATAAAGGCCTCTGGGCATGGGGCAGGAGGGTCAGGGAGGGCGTGTGGTGAGAGGGAGGTGGCGTTCTAGGTTTGGCTCCCTGAGGGCAGATTCCTTCTGTGGCCCCTTGGTATGGAGGAGGGACTGAGGGGCCCTGCCATAGCAGCCCCGGGTCAGGAATTGTTTCAGATGTGACACTAGGCCATTCCCCGTGCTCTAATGCAGAGCTTGCAGAGCTCCACTGGGGGACATGGGCCTAACATGCAGGCCCTTCTGCATCAGGCTGGGCATGGAGAGCTTGGCATGGGAGAAGGGGCGATGGCAGAGAGGCCAAGGCCAAGAAAAAAAGGGTGGGGAGAACCTCATGCCCCAGACAAAGGGGATTTGGGAGCAGAGGGAAGGCCCCCCCCACCCAGAAGGGAGAGGGTTTCACTCAGTGCTGTCACCTCTGTCTCCACTCCAACTAGCCCCTCTCCCCCATGTATAGTGAGACAGAGCAGTACCTGCAGCAGGGAGTGTGAGCTGCTCGACGTGTGAGGTGTGGGCCTTTTAAGGGTGTCCCCTGGGATGTCCCATGCGCATGGAGTGCCTTGGGCACCTGGCACAATCACCGGATGTAAAATAGGTGGCCATCACTTTGTCTGTAATATCCAGTAATATCCTCCTCCTGCAAGGGAACAAGGATTAATCGGAGACTCAGACACTCCCAGCAACGAAGGGTAATAACGGCACCTGGAGCCAGCTAAATTTCCACCCAGCCCCTCGCCACATCTGAGGCAGCTTGTCCTGTTGATGTGATGCCTGTTATGAAATAGCCTTGCTGGAGAGCTGGGTCTGAACTGCTTTGATCTGCTCAGGGGACAAGCTGGCGCCTAACAATGGCACCTGCCGTGACTCATTCATCTCCTTCCTCCCAGGTCAGCAAATGGGGATGGGATGGCAGTGATCTTCTGTGAACTGGAGGTGAAAAGCCCTGGGTCCCTCCCAAAAGCTAGATTAATCCTTCTCTGGTTACCTCGTCCCCTATCAGCTGGCCGCCTTCCCCCATGATGGAGAAAGCTAGGACCAGCCCAGCCTGGCTGACATGTAGCCGCAGGTCGTGGATGGCCAGCAAAGCCACCTGCAGGAAGGATCTTCTCTGCCCTTCTGAGAAGATCTCTCCGAAGACCTAAAACCAACAGCACGAGAGCCATTGGCAATTGCCCAGAACCAGGCTCCAAATCCAGCTAGTGGCTCATGTGGAGAGTCGGAGTCCTGCTGCAGCCAAGCCAGCTAATTCCCCACGAGGACCTTTGGGGTCCCATGGCCCAGGGAACCCCCTTCAGTAAGAGGTTGCAGGCACTGAGGCCTCTCATAGCTCTTTCTGGAGCAGGATTCAATGCAGGTGCCATGACATGCTGGGAATGCGCCCATGTGCATGAGCCTGACGCGCTCTGGAACATAGCTCACAAAGACCACACAGGACCCTCTACTGCGTCCAGCAGCGATATCTCCTGGAGCCCACATGCTAGAGGTATGGGCCTTTCAGAACTGCCTCCGTTCCCCACTCCCCACCCCACTGACATTTCCATGAGCCTTACGTATGGTGAAGTAATTCAGCCCAGGGTAGGAGCTCAGTGTCTCTGACCCAAGTCCCAGGGCAGGCGCAGATACTGCTTCCTGACTCATGATGGTGCTAAGCAAACTCCACACCCTTCTTGTTCTTCCACAGGGTGCAGGAATCCAACAAGGTTCTGGTCACGCAATAGCTGGGTGTATCCTTCCCAACTCACTGACCCAGTGGCTCCCATCTCGGATACTCAGGTGTCAGTCAGGGAGTCACTGAGTGAAGCTGGATCCCTCGAGATACAATCCGCCATTAACTCAAGGTCCTAGAGGTTTCCTGTTTTGCCACTTATCAATGGATCCATGTAACACACACAAACCATGGCCGTTAGCAAAGCTCCAACCCAGGATCCTCAGCCTCTTGCAGCTGAACACTGTCAGCTGGAAATAAGGAGTAGGCTCTGGCCCTGTATCCAGGACACAGCCACTGCAGGGAGACACAGCTCCGCATTTGAGCTGCTGCAATTCACCAGCTGAGAGTCCTTACCTTCCCCACCTTGGCCACATTCCTGTAACCAAGGCGCTTGGTGTTCTCGAGGCCCTCCCGGCACCACAGCTCCTTGGCATCTCTGACGTTCAGCCCTTGGAGAGAAAGACACGCAGGTTTGTGAGGATTGCCATTCTGGTCTCAGGGCCTGTCTCCTTCTGTTCCCACTGCTGGGTGCACACTGGCTGGGGCTTCGCAGCATCCATGCCCCCATGAAATCGCAGGGTCACCACCAGGTGGTTTAGTACCTGGAGGGGGATTTGTCCCATTCATCACAGAAATCAGGCGGCCCTTACGGTCATTGTGTTCTGGGAGTGGGTGCCTGAAAATGACGGCATCTAATGCTGAGAACCCCCCACTCCCACTGTAGTCAAGATCTGGCCCTAGGTAACCAACTGGTGACATCCTACAAGTTTTGTGTGCGTCCCCTGTAGTCCCTGCTCCTGACCCTGACTTCCCTATGGGCTCTTTCCCTCCATGTGTTTCAATAGCTCCATTCCTCTCCCCTCACCAGCTGGTGAGCCCCTTGGACGGACTGATTTTCCTCGGCGGGGGAAGAGCTGGGCTCTGAGATAAAACAGCCAATTTCCCTGGCACTTTCACACTCATCTCCCTGATTCAGGGAGCAGGGAAGAGAAATAATCAGCATCTACGCTGGGGTCCATCTCAGAGGAGGGGGCTTCTTTCTATAGGCTCCCATTGCCCAGCAAAATGAGTCCCAAATGAGGGACCTTGTTTCTATTGGGGTCCCTCTGCCCAGTTCCGGTTGGTCTACAAGGAGAGGCCTCAGTTCTATAGGAGTCCCAATGTCCATCTGCAGGTAGTCTCTGAGGATTCATTTCTATAAGGTGCCATTGCCCAGTTGGGTTTCTTACCCCTCTTCTGCAGCGGTAGCTGGTAGAGCCAGTAAATCCCACCCTTGGTTTGCCGGCTGATGTCATCTGGTGGGTCAGTGATATACATACCCAGCTGTGCCACAAAGTAGCCCACCTTGGGGAAGTCAGATGAGCTCTGATGGAAGGAGGAGGAGAGGGGAATCCATCGACATTCTACCTTCAGCTCTCCATCTGCCCTGGGCCAGGAGTCTCTCTCCTCCCACTGCATCTGTAGGAGGGGCTGGGGGAGAGGAGCTACAGCTAGAGATCTCATTCTCTCTGCCCCCAGGGTAGCTTGGAATAAAGGGACCAGGGAAAGGGCCCTCTATGAGGATTCGCTCCTCAGCTGCTCCAGAATGACAAGGGCCCTAAGGCCAAGCATAAATCTGCCAGCCAGTGGGCTCTGGAGCACAGTCCCTTACAGACCCAGGGGGAAAAGCTTAGCCAGGAGATGAGGGACGTGACTCAAGCATGGTTGAATCTCAGTTCTGACTCTGGCTTCACACAGGAGCCATCAAAACCTCAAACCCCTGCAGCTGCAAATCCCACAGCCTGTCAGAGCCAGCCCTGCCTCTGCAGGATGCCGGGGTCAAAGGTCACTTACATCAACTCCAGGGAGGCAAGCAGTGAATTGCCGCAGGGCAGTGCTACTCCGTATGGCCCTGGCTCTCTCTTGCTTCTCTCTGGAGTGCATCCAGAAATTGACATGCTGTGGGAGAAGGAGGCAGGTGAGGGTCAGGAGGCAGGTGCACGTGCTCTACAAACGAATCTCTTTCCCTCCCCATGGGGCTGAGACATTGTGCTCAGGGTGAAAGAGCTGACTGGCTGATCGCAGAACTTTAAAAGGGGCTTCTTGCAACCAGAATGCTGCCCAGTTCCTGCTGGGCACAGGCTGTCATTGTCTCTCTAGCTGGGGAAAATGTTAGGCCTGGGGCTGGTCCATCCTCTCTGTACCTGATCCATGAACAGCACATCAGGATCAAGGCACATGCCCTGGCCCCTCCCTAGATGCAAAGGCCTTGGTGGGATGGAGGGAGTGGCCGTGAGGACAATCCCTTTGGGAACTGCAGTGTCCATATCAGAAGAGCTGATTCCCTGAGGATCCTCCTGTACTCAGGGTCTTCCTAGAAAGGAGCTAGTGACTTTTCTTAGAGGCCCATGTCCTGGATCTCACAGGACTTTCAGTCTCTCAGTCCCCCAGACCCTTCCATTGTGCTCACCTCCAAGAGGTGCTCCAGCTTGTCCATGGTGGGGGTTTCTGCCAGGAGGCTCCTCAGCATCACATCCATGCTGTCTGTATAGCCCTTGGGCAGAGCCTGCAAGAGGAGGGAGCACCCGTCTGTTATGGGATCTGGGGCTACGCTGGTCAGGGGATGATTCGAAGGGTTCTCTGGCAAGACTCCAAAGACACATCCTGCCCTCTCCCATTCAGATCACCCCAGGGACACTTAGCAAGAGTTCATGGCCGGATGCCAGCTGGGTCTTCAATCCTTGCCCTTAGCAGTTCTCTGCAGAGGGCCAGGGACCTAGCAGGGTATGGAACAGCCAAACTGCAATGGATGGGAGCGAGGCGCCCGGACAGAGTCCAGGCAGCAAAGCACAGAATGAGGAAGGAAGGAGAGGATCTGCCAAGGGCGGGTAACACTATCCCCTCGGGAGGGAAGGGGCGCTCTCTGCCATTTTGTTAACCCCCGGGCCTGTTCCCAGCTCTGCTCACCCCTCCCCTATTTTCAGCAGCTCCACCAAACTAAGGGAGCAGGGACCACAGGACCGCTCCTACAACAGAGAAGTAGGATGGTGACCTACCCGGAAGGGAACAGTGTCCTTCCCTGGGCGCATGGTAAAAAACACTGCACAGGACAGCTCGCAGGAGGCCTGAGTCCAGCTCCCGGTCCAGTTTGCTGGCAGGAAAGAGGAGCCTCTATTCGATTTTGCAGCACCAGAGCGGTGCTGGCACCACCATGGACATGAAACATGAGGGAAATTGGCACCGGCCAGCAAAAACGGAAATGGAGGTGCCAACGAGACTAGTGACCAGGCTGAAGTCACAGAGCCAGACACTGGCAGGGCTGAAACAGGGCCCGTTCCCCTGATCTCACCCTGGACCCTGCTGCCCCTATTATATGTCCCCCGCCCCGATGATCCTCTCCCTAAGGCCACTGTAACGTTACTGGAGTGAAATGAATCATCCAGCCTGGAAAGAGTGAACGTTCCCGCCTCCTTGGCCGGAGGATGTGAACAGCCATAACTGGAGGGGGAGTGGGAGGATCTGTGACTCCTGGGTTAGGGCAGCTGGACAGGAGGGTCCTGGTACCTGAGGTGGCAAACTGCAGCCATAGAGCTCGAGAGGATGGAGCTTAGCTCAGACTGCAGGGGAACGTCTTCAATCAGCTCTTGGGAGACCCAAAGAAGACAAAAGCAGAGGATCAGATCCTGGCCCCGCTGACCCACAGGCACTTCCCAGAGAGGACGCTGCCAGCATAACCCTGCCCCCGGCCCAGCCAATCCAGCTGGGCCCCCACATTCCTTCCACCTTTCAAACTTACTCCCTCCTTCTCCAGCTGGGACCACCCAATTCTTTCCTCCCCTCATCCTCCACCCGGCCCTACAATTCCCCACTGCCAGCTCTGTGTCTGTGACAGAATTTCCCCTTCCCCTGCTCCCCAATCCTCAGCCCCAAGAATCCCTGTCCTCTTCTGCCCCCTCCAGCCCCACCATCTCCCAGAACTGGCCCAGGGGAAGCCTCTCTTAGTCCCATGTCTAGCTCCCTCCCCCTGGGGTCTCACTCACCGCAATGCTCTCCACAAGGGATGCTTTGGAGCAGTGCGGCTGCAGGGTGTCCTGCCCCTGCTTTTGTGCAGGGAAGCACAGAGTGGGGATAGCGTGCAGGAAGCGGAGCTGCTTGGCCCTGTCCTGCACAGATGAGGAGTGGCACTGGGGGAGAGAGAGAGCCTGTTAGGTAGGGACCTCCCCACTCCACCCAAACCGGCTCCAGGGCCCAGGGCCTCCTTTGGGTTGGACAGGAAAAGCCCAAAATCACAGTGTCCTCCTGCAAGGCAGGGCTTCTAACCTGGACAATGGCTGTGGGGAGAGGAGACCTGGCCTGCATGGGACAAACACCCTCTCTTCGGGGTCACAGATAATGGGGGTTATGGCTTCTCTGGGACAGGGCCCCCCCTGGAAGGGCTGGCGGGGGCAGGATAGACACGATTGTACCTCATCTCTGCCCTGGCAATGCTGCTGGATGACCCTGATGGCAGCTTCCTCTGGGGACACGTCCTCCTCTTCCTCCTCAACCTCCAGCCAGACACTGGGGCTCCCTGCACCAGGCAGAGGAGGACAGAGGGTGACTCCCGCTGCTGCCGAGGGGAAGGACGGGGTGCAGTGGAGAGAGAAGGCTTAATGTGCCCCCCTCCTCTGTAAGGAACCCCAGGGCAGAAAGGGCCTCACCCTGCCCCTCCCAGAGATGCCCTCAGCCCCATCAGCTTCAGGGCCCCATGGCAGTCAGGCCACCCCCGCAACATCATCAGGGGTCCAGGAGGCTGGAGTGCCCCCGACCCCACCAAGAATGCCCTGCACCGGGCATGGCTGTGTCACTCCCACTAGTCTCAGCAGGGCTCACGTGGCTGAGACCTGACACCTTTCTGAACCAATGGGCACACGGTGTTACTAGCCCCCCAACCCCAGTCATTCTCCCTTTCCCTTGGGTCTCCCCTCACCAGTACTGTGGGACCTCCAGCCTCAAGGCTCTCACACTCCTCGGAGGTGCTGCTGGCCCCTTGGGAGTAGGTGGAGCTGCTGGTGCTAGAGCAGGGGTTGCCCCATCTCCTGTCCTAGGCAGGGTGGGGACTCTTTCGTGGCCAGGCAGGGGCATGGCTCCTGCTAGGCCCTGGCGCTGGGCTCCTGGCTCCTCTGCTTCCTGGAGAGGAAGCCCCAGAGCTGCCTTGCCCGGCTCCCACCCTGTCCTGGCTCCCTCCTGCAGAGCTGCGCCCTGGGCCTCCTCCATTTTGGCCCCGAAGGTGTCTCAGGGCCTACTCTGGGAGCTGGTGTCTTCCTCCTCCAGAACGTCAGGCACGTCCACCACTTGGCCTGGCCACAAGCTGCTTCCCCGCCAGCGGGGACAGAGGGGCCGCTCTCCTCTTGGGGAAGCCGGTAGCTGCTTCCCACTGGCTCTGGACCCTTCTTCCCAGCATCTGCTTCAGCCTCTTCATCCTGGAACCGAATGGGGAGCAGCCGTGAGTCTGGGGTCAAGGCAGCCTCTCACTAATGGGCCTGTCTGCTCCGTCCCCACCTCTCCTCCACTGGGGCAACACCCCCTCACTGCACGCCCCACCACGGGGCACAGGGACTGCAATCTACACACACTGGCAGCAGCTCACAGCACAGGCTGCTCCCAAAGCTCCCCCTCCCTACTGAGGCACTGTGACACAGGGGGAGTCTCATCCTTTCAGAGCAGTGGGGTTTTCAGACTGTTTGGACAAGCAGCTCCCTCCTCCTGCCCAGGCCACACGCCCTCCCTGGCTAGAGAAAGACCAGAACCCAGGAAGGACTCTGAGTTTGCCCTGGGAACTTGTCCCCAGGTAAACTTCACAAGGTTCCAATCATATGAGGCATGAGTCCCCCTCAGTTCCCACAGAGTTCAGTGGGAAAGTGGGTGTTCAACAGCTGGCAGGGTCTGACCCTCCAGAGACTCCTAAAAGGGAAGGCCTGGGAGCCCTATTGCTGGGCTATTTCCACTATGCTGGAGATGGCTCTGGAGAACACCTGCAAGAAACACGCTGCCCAGGCCCAGAGCAAAGGGCTGCAGGGGGCTGTGTTAGCAAATCTAGACTCACTAGGAGGAGATCCCCCCTCCTCCTCCCACCATTTATGCCTCTCCCCAAGCAGAACACGGAAGCCTCTGAGGAAATGCTACCTGCCACTCACTACGTCTAGATGGCGCAGTGCTGGGTGGCAGATGCTCAGAGTTGGTCTGTTCCTGGCCCTCTTCCTCGCTCTCCCGCACCAAGGTGGGCTGAAAAGGGAGCTGCACAATGCCCTGCCAGCAGGGAGACCAACAGTGGCTGTGAAAACGAAATCATGTTTTATTGCCAAGGTTAAACTCAGGCTAGCAGCCGGGGTCCAGAACTCTGACATACTGCGGGCAGGACGCTTCCCATCTCAAGGTCTCCTACCACCTCACACACATTCCTGAAGCCTGACAAGCCAAGGGCTGTAGGGGAGGGACTCCAACCGCACTGATAGAAAACTGTGGCCTGGGCAGGGGAAGCCACTGCCTCAGGGTCACACTGGGAGTCAGTGACAGAGCCAGGGATGGAGCCCAGGAGCCCTGTGTCCAGGCCCCTACACTAACAACTAGAGGAATGTTCTTTTCCAGAGCTGGCAATTGCAAGCAGGACCCTGTTCCCAGTCTCCCTGGCTCTGAGAGGGAGTGTGACCGGCTGGAGAGAGTGAGGCAGGGGATTGGGGGTCAGGACTCCTGGCTTTCAGTGGCCATTTTCCTATTGATCTATGGGACCTCGGGCAAGCCATTCCCCCTCTCTGTGTTTCAGTCCCCAGCAGTAAAATGAGGATCTAATACTTACTCACTATTGTAAAGTGCTGAGATTTACCCACGAAAAGTCGTTCTGTAAGTGCTATGCAGCACTGGACCCTCATCGGTGAGATCCAAATTCCTAGAGTTTAGATCTGGGCTTTCAGTTCAATCCTGCACAGAGTGAGGAGCTCAGCCCTAGACCTTGGATTGAGGATCAGCCCTTCTTGGGGTGGGAATTGAGCTAGGAGGCTTTTGCGTCCCTCGCCAGGTGGATTAACAATAGAGGGTTTTTAACATATGAACCAGGTTTTTCAAATTAAACTCACCACGGGTTTTTTCGTTAAAAATAAGCCTGCTTCAAATTCAATTTGAATTTGACAATCTGTGTTAAGGCCTAAATTTGTTATCATCTCTTCAAATAATTTCAAGAGAATAGAAAGAAACCCATCTTAAGTAGTACATGTTTACTGCCAAGTTTTAAGGAGAGTCAAACGACTGAAGCACCCGGAACCAGAGTTCGTGGAAGTGCTAGAACAGCTTTAGACAGCAGTAGCCCTTCCTGTGAAAGTGCAGAAGGAATACTTTCTTCCTTTCAGTTTATTCATCTAGTTCAGTTCAATGACTAGTTAATTGAATTTGAAAAGAACACTGGGAGTTGACAAAGAAGGCAAACTTGTTTTCTTCCTTCAATCTAGGAATAAACACTAGGTGTGAGGGGATGAGATCTACCCATTGAAAAATCTGGAAGAACATGGTGACCAGAATGTATCAATTCAGTTCATTAACTACAGCTAATATTTCCTTTCTTTAAGAAATCGGGTAGTTTTAAATGCAAAACACTTTTGATGAATGTTTTTTTCTTATGCTTCTCTTTCTGGCTCGGCCACAGCATTGCTGTGTAAACACCTCTTGCTCTTTACCTCAGTTTCACCACCTCTGTTTGGGATAGAGACACTTCTCTAACTCCTAGCAGTAGTGCGATATGAGTAGGTCATGAGAGTTAGACACCTACAGGGGGTTCTTGGTTTTGAAACAACCATTCATTTTAATCACCTTGATTGTAGGAGAACTACTACATTCACGAGAATCAGAAACTGCTCATATTCCATTAAAGAACGGAAGGCAGCAAAATTCATCATATCACCAATTTGTTATGAATTATTTACTCATTCTTAAAAGAGAGTTGAACGCTTTTTTTGTTATGTAGGCCCAGTTCCCACTGCTGAACCAGTACCAATTACACTGGATAATGCTGTAAAACCTATATTTTATTGTCAAATCATGTAAGCCATTCCTCTTCTCCTCTTCTTGTTTTATAAGTTTCAGATCAACAAAATCCTCCCCTTGACAGTCACTGCCCGTGTGGCGCTGCAGGCAGAGTAGCCTGAGCAGGCTACATTGTGACATCAGGGGTAACTCAGCCACGCATCACTCATTTCACTCCAATAACCCTGAGCATAAACCCTAAACCTGCTACCTGTCTTGGTCATCTCTCCCATTGAAACCTGCGGAATCATTTGCTGACTCCTTTTAACCAATGGGGTTGAATTATGAAAATCACCTGCACAGAATTAGCATTGCCTGGCTCAGTTAAATCTGATGTCACAGTGCACCTCTACCGGCAGCACCAATTAAATGGGCACAGTGCAGAAACCAAGCTTTGCTGGTGGTTTCTTTTTCTAGTTATCACCAGAATCAACAAGGTTCTTCCCACTGATGACTGTCTAGAAATTCCCTGAAATTTTGGAATCAATTGGACATAGTCTTCAAAAATTATCGCATTACAGACAGACAAAGAAATGCCATTGAATTGAGCATTAGGCCTCACTTCAGTCAGCCAACAATGACTTTAACTCCCTTTTAACTCAGTAATAACCCCCAGCTCACCCAATCAGCATGGAGACTCTCAGGGACCGGAGGCTGAGCATTCTCAACAAGTGGCCAAAACACAGCACTAGTCACGACAGGAGATCACTCTGGTGGAGATCTCCGTCAGCGCACTATTCCAGCCCCACGTCTTTGTGAGGGCCTCCTACAATGACAGCTGGAGAACAGCCCCACCTGCCTCAGGAAGAAGAGCAGCAGAGAGAAATGGAACAAGAGAAGAGAAAAGAAAAGACAAGACAAGAGGAAGGGAGGAAAAGAGAAACAAAAATGGACAAATTCCAAACTCCTCAGTGAGTCAAAGATTCCAAGCTCAGAAAAATCAACTCTGACCATCTAGTCTATCTAGAACTTCCCTTAAAGTAATTCCTGTTTGAATTAGAGCGCATATTTTAGAAAAAGAGCGAATCTTGATTTTAAAAATGCTAGTTGTGGAGGATCCATCACAACCCTGGGTGAATTACTTCAAATCCTGACTGTTAAAAATGTTCACCTTATTTCCAGTCTGAATTTGTCTAGCTTCAACGCGCAGCCATTGGATCTTGTTATACCTTTGTCTGCTCGAGTGAAGAGCCCATTAGCAAATAGTTGTTCTCTTATGCTCATCTTTTAACCTTCTCTTTGTTCAGCTAAATAGATTGAGCTCCTTGAACCTATCTTTATAAGGCATGTTTTCTAATCCTTTAATCTTTCTTGTGGTTCTTCTCTGAACTCTCTCAAATTTATCAACATCGGTCTCAAATTGTGGACACCAGAACTGGACACAATATTCCAGTAGTGGTCGCACCAGTGCCCAGTACAGAGATTCAGAACCTCTCTACTTCTACCGGAGATTCTGCTATGGATGGGTACCAGGGTCGCATTTGCCCTTTTGGCCAAAGTGTCTCAGTGGGAGCTCATGGTCAGTTGATTATCCACCATGAGCCCAAGTCTTTTTCAGGGTTACTATTTCCCATGATACAGTCCCCCGGGGACAGAGTCCCCCTCTTGTACATATAGCCTATATTTTTTGTTCCTAAAGGGAAACTTTACTTTTGGACATACTCAAATGTACGTTATTTGCTTGTGCTCAGGTAACTAAGCAATCGAGATGGCTCCATATGAGTGACATGTCCTCTTCATTATTTACCACTCCCCCGATCTTTCTGTCATCGGCAGATTTTACAGTGATGATTGTATATTTGCTTCCAAGTCACTGATCAAAATTTTAGGTAGCGTACATCCAAGAACCAAACCCTGCAGGTCCCTACTAGAAAGACATCCGCTCGATAATGATTCCTTATTTAAAATTACATTTTGAGACCCATTAGGTAGCCCGTTACTAAGGGGCGGAGTCCGACTTGGGACATTTTTCTGACACCTTTACTTAACGAATGGATCAGGCTGAACAGTTTCCAACCTTCACTGAGAATCTTACCTTCTACACAGGGGATGTCTGCTTTCTGCAATATCAACACAGAAAGCAGAACATGGCCAAAGAAGCTCCTCCTTCACACTTAGGTGCGTGACCACAAATCCTCTCTTGGTCCTCAAGGAGAGACCGCAAGGAGGAGTCTTGCTGCAGCAGGCTACAGGGGTCTCCGAAGTTTCCCCTGCCCTGAACCACTGTACTGCATGTCTGATATTAAGGGAGCTCTGTGAGGTCACAGCCTCCTCACTGCCTTTGCCCAATAGCCTGAGTTCCTGCCTAAGGCCCTTGTGAAGTCACTGCCACGCCCACCTCTCCCTTGCAGGGCTGATGTCTGCCCCGGACAGCCTGGTGGGATGTTTGAGCTGCTCCCCACATCACCCCACTTGCTCACTATTGATTTTGGGGAGCAAGCAGGCTTCCCAGTAAAACAGCAGAGTCTGTTCCTCACCCCACGCTGAGTTTTTCATAGATTGTGAGGCCATTCGGTGTCCTAATGAGGCCTCTATTTCACACGCCATGAAATTCCACACTCTTACCCCCCTATGAAAACCAATACTGTGTTTTACTAAAACACACATTCCAGAAAGACATCCATTTGTGATGTGAGGCCGTCAAGAAAAACAGAGTCCACCGCTTCCCTTGATAATTTGTTCCACTGGTTAATCTCCCTCACTCCTAGATTAGGACTGGGCATTTGCTGTATTCAAATGTGTTGTTTGAATGGGCTGACTTATCTTCATCATTATTTACTGCGACACCAATCTTTGTGCCACCTGCAGATGTTACCTGCTGTGATGTGATATTGACTTCCAGACGGTTGGTGTAAATGCTGAAGACAGTTAGTGGCTGAGAGCCTATTCACCCCCCAGGCACAACACACCCACTCCCTCCTGTAGTACAGGAAAAGGGCATCCAGCCCTACTCTCATATGGTTTCAAAAACACGCTTGGCAGCAGTTTCAACCATGGGGTTATGAACCACGCATGGGGGTCCCCTGTTCACAAACATACTTCACATCTAGAGTGTCAACAGGCTGCAGTTCTATGCATCTGAGTTTCCCACCTTCTAAACTGGTATGAGAAACCCACCTTGATTATCTCCATTTAAAATTTGGGAGACTCTATGGCACAGGGAAGTGAAGTGACTTGCTTGTGGTCACACAGTGATTCAATGGAAAAGCCTGGACGAGAACAATGTATTTGTTCTGGTTCACAGACTGAGCCCTGATCTCTTGTATTCCTTGCCTCTTTGTTCTAAATTCAAGTCACAGACTGAGTCCCCCTGGTGGACACTCATTAGACTGCCTCAATCAGACCCAACCTCTGGATCCAACTTACAACCAAGCCACGTGGGTCAGGCAATGTCCAGCCACTGCTTCAAGCTGTGGGGCTCCTAAGGCCCTGTGCCAGATACACAATTCTTCTCTGGCTCCCTTCCTGGTGATGTGGGACTTTGCAGTCCAGATGTTCTCAGCCCCAATGGAAAGGTTTCACAGCCTGTTTTTTAAAGTGATGTGCTCTCTAAGATGAGAAAGCCAATCCTATGCCAGGAGCCCAGGACACAGACCAAAACCCAATGGCTCTCAGAAGTGTTGAGAATTCAGAGAGGGGACTGAGGTCAGGAATTTATTTTTTGCACAGATGTGTGACTCTCTTGTGCTGTCTAAGAGTAAAGTGTGTGTGTGTTTAAGAAGTTACTTTGCAGAGCCTGGGGTTCCTCCCTTTAACTGCTCTGTGGTCCCCGAGGGGCTAAACTGGAAAGGGAAGTGAGCAGAGGTGAAGGGGGAATCTGGAAAAATGTAGAAAGTGGATGGAGAGGTGTGGGACATCTCAGCACTGGTTCAGGGCCCATCTCCTAGACAGACAGTCCCAGTTGTCCCCCTCCAATCTCCTCATCTGATCTGTCTCTCCCCCCAATCCTGGCCTCCTGTGCCAATCTCACTCCCTAGGCTCCTCATCCAATCACAATAGTCATGAATCTCCATCTCCAGCTCCTGCTTTCAATCTCTTTGCCAAGCCAGTCCCAGTTCTCCTGAACCCCAGCTCTTCATCAGATCCATCTCCCATTCCCCCTCACTTCCTTCCACCCACCCTACTGGTTCTCACTCCCCGTCTCCTCTCTGGCTGCAAGTCTCCTTGCTCACTCAGACATATTCTCTGCCCTCCCCTCACCTCCAAATGCCAGTTTCTTTCACCTCCTGCCAGCTTCCAGCATCCCTTAGGCTCTTTCTCCCAATCTACTCACCCTGTCCCCTAGTCTCTGCATTTGAATCTAGCGCTTCCTCCTCTGGGCCCAGCAGGGAGGGGGGCATTGAGAGCACAGGAGAGACAGGCTCTCTGCTCTCAGTTCAGGTACCTGGACTGAGCACAGACCGCAGCAGCTGAGAGCTGCAATTACAGGGAAAGTCCTGCTCAGCCCCAGGCTGGAGCATGCCAGTGCAGACACAATTGTCAGGGCAAACAGAGCTGCTAACATCAAAGAAGTCTCTATTTTGACTTCTTTGAGGTTAGCAGCTCCATTCTCCCTGACTTTTCAAAGACTTCTCGTTTGGTCAATTTAGGTAGATTTTCAGAGACAGCAAAAGGTGCATCCCTGGTACAAAGGCCACCTCCTTGGGAAATTTCAAGTCCCTGTTCCAAAACCTGGTGGCGCTAGAGCTTTTAAAAAACAACGGCACCTGAAATGTTTAGCACTGGCTAAGCACTGTCTTCATAAACTCATAGACTTTAAGGCCAGAAAGGACCATCGTGATCTTCCAGTCACCCTCCTGTAACAGACCCATAAGATGTGGCCTAGCCTTGTTCTCAACAACAACTGAATTATTTTGACTGAATGTTTCAGGAAATATTCAGCATCAGGGCAGTCACCCAGCACAGGAAATTTCAGCCCAGCCAGTTTCAGTTTGACAATGTTATAAGCAACTGAAAACAAAGGCTTATTGTGGGAAGCCCTGGGCAACCTTAATAACAGGCAGTGTTGGCAGCGCCCCCTATAATGTGAGGCACTCACAGCTGGCTGGAGCGATGGGATGTCAGTCAGGGCCAGCACAGGTCAGGATATCAGAAATTGTCCTGATTTGAATTCACACGCCAGAAATCATCTTTGCAGTGTCCCGCAGCCCCTCCCCTACTTCAAAAACAACTTTTGACAGCTAGCTCGGGTGTCTGACCCCACCAGGCGCTTTCTTTGATCCAGTCATGAAGGAGCATCTACGTACAATAACTGATCATGAAACACAGGTTCGTTACTTAGGAAAAAATATGCCGAATGAACTGATTCAAATTCTAGCAAATGCCGTTAAAAAGAAAATTACAGAAGCTGCCCATTCTGCAAAATACTTTTCAATAATACTGGACTGTACTCCAGATGTGAGTTATGTTGAACAAATGACGATGATCATTCATTTTGTGGATATGGAAAAGTCTGCAGATGAAGATAATATTGAAGTGCTCATAAAGGAACATTTCTTGGGGTTCGTATCACTGAAGGAGATGACTGGAGCATTTATGACAAACTATTCTACAAGAGCTTGAAACAATGTCATTATCTGTTGAAAATTTACGTGGTCAAGGCTTTGATAATGGGAGTAATATGAAGGAAAAAGACAATGGTGTGCAAAGGAGAATGATGGAAATCAATCCTAGGGCATTTTTCGTTCCTTGCAGCACACATTCTCTGAATTTGTTTGTCAATGATGCTGCTAGATGCTGTTTGGAGTCAAGCAGTTTCTTTGACCTGGTGCAACGTGTTTATGTGTTTTTCTCAGGCTCAACACGCCGTTGGGAGATTCTGACTCGCCATGTGAATTCTCTAACTGTGAAACCACTTAGTCAGACAAGATGGGAGAGTTGCACTGATGCTTTGAAGCCTCTTCACTATGAACTTGGAAACATTTATGATGCCCTAATTGAAATTTCTGATGATACTACCTTTACTGGATCATCTGGCAATATGGCACGTTCAGATGCAGAAGCTCTTGCAAATGGCCTTTCCAAAGTCAAATTTGTGACTTCACTCATTTTGTGGTATAATATCCTTTTTGAGATTAACCTCACTCGTAAGCAGCTTCAGGAAAAGAACTTGAACATACATTCTGCTCTTCAAAAACTGCAGCAAACTCAAAATATTCTGGAGGAATTCAGAAGTGATGAAGGGCTCGAAAGAACACTGGTAGATTCTCTCAAGCTTGCTGAAGAAATACACTTTCCGACAGACTTTGAACCAGAGCCAGTTCGCGTTCGGCAAAAGAAACAGCAGTTTTCATATGAATGACAAGACACACCTATTCAGAACCCAAAACAAAGGTTCAAAGTGCATTTCTCTTTGCAGTCCTTGATACTGCTATTCACTCGGTTGGTGAAAGATGTCAACAGATGCAGCAGCTAGAGTCAATATTTGGCTTTCTAGATGATATCCACAGCTTGCAAAAGAAAACAGCAAAACATGTAAGAGAATTTGGTATAAAACTGGAGTCGGCATTGACTCCTGAAAATTCTAAAGACATTGATGCTACAGATTTGTGTAGTGAGCCTGAGACTTTTTCAAGACGACTTACGAAACATTCCACTCCTGAAGAAGTACTGAAGTTTGTTTGTGAAAACAAGCTCTCAGCCAATTTTCCAAACATTTTTATAGCTCTACGCATTCTTTCAACTTTGCCAGTTTCCGTAGCTAGTGGGAAACGTAGCTTGTCAAATTAAAATTGATAGAAACATATCTGCATTCAACAATGGTGCAAGAGAGACTTGTTGGACTTGCCACAATGTCAATAGAGCATGAACTAGCTGGAAAACTCGATCTAAGAGAACGAGTGACTGAATTTTCAAAACTTAAAGCAAAAAAAGTCATGTTTTAAGAGCACAGAGTGTTTTTTATTCAGAGTGTTTTGTAAATACAAGTTGAAGTTCATTGAAGAGTTTTCTTATTTCTTTCTATATTGGATGTGGTGGTAATGGCAGTTAAAGCAGGATAGTGTAATGGATGATTTTGGATTTGTAATAATAAAAATTATAATTAACATTTTAAATGCATTTTTATTTGAAATCAACTGAAATATCACCTCACTGTCATGTACAGATCTATTCTGAAAAGTCGTGTCTCCATTTTATTTGATCTCAGAAACATTGGTTGGACAGACGGATGGATGGAGAAACCGAATAATTAAGCCTCTGTTTTAAAAAAAACGCTTAAAAAACATTAAAAGGAGAAAAGGGGCAAAATGTTTCCCAGTTTACCGAAAACCTCAGCCGCGACCTTCCCTTGCGGTTTGGGCCTGGGGCACTGTCATAAACATAAAGGGAAGGGTAAACCCCTTTAAAATCCCTCCTGGCCAGAGGAAAAATCCTCTCACCTGTAAAGGGTTAAGAAGCTAAAGGTAACCTCGCTGACACCTGACCAAAATGACCAACGAGGAGACAAGATACTTTCAAAAGCTGGGAGGAGGGAGAAAAACAAAGGGTCTGTGTCTGTTTGTGTGATGCTTCTGCCGGAGACAAAACAGGAATGGAGTCTTAGAATTTAGTAAGTAATCTAGCTAGGTATGTGTTAGATTATGATTTCTTTAAGTGGCTGAGAAAATAGCTGTGCTGAATAGAATGACTATTCCTGTCTGTGTGTCTTTTTTGTAACTTAAGGTTTTGCCTAGAGGGATTCTCTGTGTTTGAATCTAATTACCCTGTAAGGTATCTACCATCCTGATTTTATAGAGGTGATTCCTTTACTTCTATTAAAAGTCTTCTTGAAAGAAAACTGAATGGTTTTTTCATTGTTCTCAGATCCAAGGGTTTGGGTCTGTGGTCACCTATGCAAATTGGTGAGGATTTTTACTAAACCTTCCCCAGGAAGTGGGGTGCAAGGGTTGGGAGGATTTTGGGGGGAAAGACGTGTCCAAACTACGTGTTTTCAGGAAGCCAGATAAAGTTTGGTGGTGGCAGTGGAAGTCCAAGGGTAAAATAGTTTGTATCTTGGGGAAGTTTTAACCTAAGCTGGTAAAAGTAAGCTTAGGAGGTTTTCATGCAGGTCCCCACATCTGTACCCTAGAGTTCAGAGTGGGGAAGGAACCTTGACATGGTGGCAGAGTGGTGGAATTAACTTAAAATCATTTTGAGATCAATTTGAGATTTTTTTGAACCAGAGAAACAGACTTTAAAAGGAAATTTTTAAAATCCTTTGTGCTGCTAGAAAGCAGGTCTCCAACTGGCAATAGTTGGAAGTGTTTTTTTTTTTGTTTTTTTTTTACTTTGGGGCCAGAGCAGAGACAAAAGGAAATTGTCTTTGGGAGCTGCAGTTTCTCTTCTTAAAGGAAGAGTAGTTAACCTCCTGCAGGGAAATTCACAAGTTTTCACAGACATAAGAGCAACTAGAGGGGATTTCTACCTATTTGCCTGAAGACAAAAGTGTTAGTTTTAGGGTTTTGGGGTTTTTTTTTTTTTTTTGGATTTTTCTGTCGGCTGACAATCACTTTCAGAGAATAGGTATCCTGTTCCAGCACAGAAAAATTTTACAAGCCAAGTTTTAAGTTTGTTTTATTTCTAAACGTCGGGTGTAAAGTTAGTTAAAAAGAGAGAGGTTAGGATGACAGACTCCATGGCTCAACAAAAGCTGGAATTAGCCAGATTTCAGGCTGATGAAAAACAAAAGGAACATGAAAGACAGATAGAACTCATACGGATCGAGAAGGATGTACAGGAGGCTGCCCACAGGAGGGAAATGGAGGAAAGGAAGCATGTGGAGGAGGAGAAGAAAAAAGAGAGGAATCATGAACTGGAGATGGAGAAGGTAAAGGCTCAGCAGAATATAGAAACAAACCCTAGCAATCCTTCTCCAGGTACCACTTCCCATCCCAGAAAGATCCCCACCTACAAGGCAGGCGATGATACTGAGGCCTTCTTAGAAAACTTTGAAAGGGCCTGCCTTGGGTACAGCATCTCTACTGACCAATACATGATAGAGCTGAGGCTGCAGCTCAGTGGACCCTTAGCTGAGGTGGCGGGTGAAATGCCTAAAGAACACATGAACAAGTATGAACTGTTTAAATCCAAGGTGAGAGTCAGAATGGGGATAACACCCAAGCATTCTCGTCGGAGGTTCAGAGCCCTAAGGTGGAAACCAGACATGTCATTTACCCGACATGCCTACCACATTGTGAAACATTGGGATGCCTGGATATCAGGAGCAAGTGTTGAATCGCCAGTAAATTTGCCCTTCCTAATGCAAATGGAACAATTCTTAGAGGGTGTTCGTGAGGAAATAGAAAGATACACCCCAGATCATAGAATCATAGAATATCAGGGTTGGAAGGGACCCCAGAAGGTCATCTAGTCCAACCCCCTGCTCGAAGCAGGACCAATTCCCAGTTAAATCATCCCAGCCAGGGCTTTGTCAAGCCTGACCTTAAAAACCTCTAAGGAAGGAGATTCTACCACCTCCCTAGGTAACGCATTCCAGTGTTTAACCACCCTCTTAGTGAAAAAGTTTTTCCTAATATCCAATCTAAACCTCCCCCACTGCAACTTGAGACCATTACTCCTCGTTCTGTCATCTGCTACCATTGAGAACAGTCTAGAGCCATCCTCTTTGGAACCCCCTTTCAGGTAGTTGAAAGCAGCTATCAAATCCCCCCTCATTCTTCTCTTCTGCAGGCTAAACAATCCCAGCTCCCTCAGCCTCTCCTCATAAGTCATGTGTTCTAGACCCCTAATCATTTTTGTTGCCCTACGCTGGACTCTCTCCAATTTATCCACATCCTTCTTGTAGTGTGGGGCCCAAAACTGGACACAGTACTCCAGATGAGGCCTCACCAATGTCGAATAGAGGGGAACGATCACGTCCCTCGATCTGCTCGCTATGCCCCTACTTATACGTCCCAAAATGCCATTGGCCTTCTTGGCAACAAGGGCACACTGCTGACTCATATCCAGCTTCTCGTCCACTGTCACCCCTAGGTCCTTTTCCGCAGAACTGCTGCCTAGCCATTCGGTCCCTAGTCTGGAGCGGTGCATTGGATTCTTCCATCCTAAGTGCAGGACTCTGCACTTATCCTTATTGAACCTCATCAGATTTCTTTTGGCCCAATCCTCCAATTTGTCTAGGTCCTTCTGTATCCTATCCCTCCCCTCCAGCGTATCTACCACTCCTCCCAGTTTAGTATCGTCCGCAAATTTGCTGAGAGTGCAATCCACACCATCCTCCAGATCATTTATGAAGATATTGAACAAAACCGGCCCCAGGACCGACCCTTGGGGCACTCCACTTGATACCGGCTGCCAACTAGACATGGAGCCATTGATCACTACCCGTTGAGCCCGACAATCTAGCCAGCTTTCTACCCACCTTATAGTGCATTCATCCAACCCATACTTCCTTAACTTGCTGACAAGAATACTGTGGGAGACCGTGTCAAAAGCTTTGCTAAAGTCAAGAAACAATACATCCACTGCTTTCCCTTCATCCACAGAACCAGTAATCTCATCAAAGGCGATTAGATTAGTCAGGCATGACCTTCCCTTGGTGAATCCATGCTGGCTGTTCCTGATCACTTCCCTCTCATGCAAGTGCATCAGGATTGATTCTTTGAGGACCTGCTCATGATTTTTCCAGGGACTGAGGTGAGGCTGACTGGCCTGTAGTTCCCAGGATCCTCCTTCTTCCCTTTTTTAAAGATTGGCACTACATTCGCCTTTTTCCAGTCATCCGGGACTTCCCCCGTTCGCCACGAGTTTTCAAAGATAATGGCCAATGGCTCTGCAATCACAGCCGCCAATTCCTTCAGCACTCTCGGATGCAACTCATCCGGCCCCATGGACTTGTGCACGTCCAGCTTTTCTAAATAGTCCCTAACCACCTCTATCTCCACAGAGGGCTGGCCATCTCTTCCCCATTTTCTGATGCCCAGCGCAGCAGTCTGGGAGCTGACCTTGTTAGTGAAGACAGAGGCAAAAAAAGCATTGAGTACATTACCTTTTTCCACATCCTCTGTCACTAGGTTGCCTCCCTCATTCAGTAAGGGGCCCACACTTTCCTTGGCTTTCTTCTTGTTGCCAACATACCTGAAGAAACCCTTCTTGTTACTCTTGACATCTCTTGCTAGCTGCAGCTCCAGGTGCGATTTGGCCCTCCTGATATCATTCCTACATGCCCAAGCAATATTTTTATACTCTTCCCTGGTCATATGTCCAACCTTACACTTCTTGTAAGCTTCTTTTTTATGTTTAAGATCCGCTAGGATTTCACTATTAAGCCAAGCTGGTAGCCTGCCATATTTACTATTCTTTCGACTCATCGGGATGGTTTGTCCCTGTAACCTCAACAGGGATTCCTTGAAATACAGCCAGCTCTCCTGGACTCCTTTCCCCTTCAAGTTAGTCCCCCAGGGGATCCTGGCCATCCGTTCCCTGAGGGAGTTGAAGTCTGCTTTCCTGAAGTCCAGGGTCCGTATCCTGCTGCTTACCTTTCTTCCCTGCGTCAGGATCCTGAACTCAACCAACTCATGGTCACTGCCTCCCAGATTCCCATCCACTTTTGCTTCCCCCACTAATTCTACCTGGTTTGTGAGCAGCAGGGAAGCCCAAAACTGCCCAAAACTGTAATCGAGACAGGAGAGATTGGAGCCAGATGGGTAGAGGTGGCAGAGAAGAAGAAAACTGGTCGCAGTTGGAGCGGAGACCAGAAGGGACAACCCCAGACTAGACCCTATTCCTGGGGGCCGCCCAAGGCCCCACCTACCTCCCAAAGAACCCTCCAGACACCTTATCGTCCCACCACCCCGTTCTCCAGCAACCCGCCTCGCCCCAGTGACCCGTCAGCTGGACGATGTTTTAAATGTAACGAGCTGGAGCATGTAAAGGCCAACTGCCCCAAGAACCCCAACAGATTACAGTTCATTGCACCAGAATCACACCAGAGATCCGCAAGCCCAGATACCCTTGGAGCGGAGGGAAACTGTGAGTGTGGGCGGGAAGAAGGTCACCGCATGGAGGGACACTGGAGCACAAGTGTCAGCCATCCATGCTTCCTTAGTGGACCCCAATTTAATCAACCCAGAGATCCAAGTGACAATTCAACCCTTCAAGTCCAACTCGTTCAATTTGCCTACAGCCAAGATGCCTGTCCAGTACCAGGGCTGGTCAGGAACGTGGACTTTTGCAGTCTATGATGATTATCCCATCCCCATGCTGTTGGGGGAAGACTTGGCCAATCATATGAAGCGGGCCAAGAAGGTGGGAATGGTCACCCACAGCCAGGCTAAACAAGCTGTGATGCCTAGCTCTGTTCCGGAAACTTCTATCAGGACCCAGTCAGAAGTGATGGACCCGGACCCCAGGCCAATGTCTGCAACAGCAGTAGTGGATCCAGTCCCAGAGACCCAGATGGAACCAGTCCCAGAACCAGAACCAGCGGAACAACCAGCACCAGATCCATTGCCAGCACTGAATCCAGTACTTGCAACCTCAACACCAGAGGGCCCCACCGAACCTGAACCGGCAGCAGCCCATAACCCTACACAAGAGGCTCAGCCAGAGCATGAACCCCAACATAGTGTCCCAGCGGAGAGCGGTTCACAGTCAACGGAAACAGCCCCATCCCCTACATCGCTTCCAGAGGGACCAAGCATAGGTCCAGAATCCAATGAGGAACTGGTGTCTCCAGCATCAAGGGAACAGTTCTAGATGGAACAGGAAGCAGATGAAAGCCTCCAGAGAGCTTGGACGGCAGCATGGAGCAACCCACCGCCTCTCAGCTCTTCTAATTGATCCAGGTTTGTTGTAGAAAAAGGGCTTTTATACAAGGAAACTCTTTCTGGTGGACACCAGGAAGACTGGCATCCTCAGAGATAGTTGGTCGTTCCAACTAAATACCGGGCCAAGCTCTTGAGCTTAGCTCACGATCATCCTAGTGGCCTTGCTGGGGTGAACAGAACCAAAGACCATTTCGGGGGGTCATTCCACTGGGAGGGAATGGGCAAGGATGTTTCTACCTATGTCCAGTCTTGTGAAGTATGCCAAAGAGTGGGAAAACCCCAAGACCAGGTCAAAGCCCCTCTCCAGCCACTCCCCATCATTGAAGTTCCATTTCAACGAGTAGCTGTGGATATTCTGGGTCCTTTTCCAAAAAATACACCCAGAGGAAAGCAGTACATACTGACTTTCATGGATTTTGCCACCCGATGGCCGGAAGCAGTAGCTCTAAGCAACACCAAGGCTAAAAGTGTGTGCCAAGCACTAGCAGACACTTTTGCCAGGGTAGGTTGGCCCTCCGACATCCTCAAAGATGCAGGGATGAATTTCCTGGCAGGAACTATGGAAAACCTCTAGGAAGCTCATGGGGTAAATCACTCGGTTGCCACTCCTTACCACCAACAAACAAATGGCATGGTGGAGAAGTTTAATGGAACTTTAGGGGCCACGATACGTAAATTCGTAAATGAGCACTCCAATGATTGGGACCTAGTGTTGCAGCAGTTGCTCTTTGCCTACAGAGCTGTACCTCATCCCAGTTTAGGGTTTTCCCCATTTGAACTTGTATATGGCCATGAGGTTAAGGGGCCATTACAGTTGGTGAAGCAGCAGTGGGAGGGATTTTCACCTTCTCCAGGAACTAACATTCTGGACTTTGTAACCAACCTACAAACACGCTCTTTAGCCCTTCCTAAAGAAAACTTACAGGATGCTCAAAAAGAGCAAAAAGCCTGGTATGATAAACATGCCAGAGAGCGTTCCTTCAAAGTACGGGGCCAGGTCATGGTCTTAAAAGCGCTCCAGGCCCATAAAATGGAAGCATCGTGGGAAGGGCCATTCACGGTCCAGGAGCACTGGGGAGCTGTTAATTATCTCATAGCGTTAGCCACCTCCAACCGAAAGCCTAAGGTGTATCAAATTAATTCTCAAAAGCCCTTTTATTCCAGAGAATTGCAGGTTTGTCAGTTTACAGCCCAGGGAGGGGACAACGCTGAGTGGCCTGAAGGTGTCTACTACGAAGTGAAAAGTGCTGGTGGTGTGGAAGAGGTGAACCTCCCATGACCCTTGGGCGTATGCAGCGACAGCAGATCAAGGAGCTGTGCACTAGTTATGCGCCGACATTCTCAGCCACCCCAGGACTGACTGAACGGGCATACCACTCCACTGACACAAGTAATGCTCACCCAATTAAAGTCCAACCTTACCGGGTGTCTCCTAAAGCTAAAACTGCTATAGAACGGGAGATCCAGGATATGTTACAGATGGGTGTAATCCGCCCCTCTGGAAGTGCATGAGCATCTCCAGTGGTTCTAGTTCCCAAACCAGATGGGGAGATACGTTTTTGAGTGGACTACCGTAAGCTAAATGCTGTAACTCGCCCAGACAACTATCCAATGCCACGCACAGAAGAACTATTAGAGAAACTGGGATGGGCCCAGTTCATCTCTACCTTGGACTTAACCAAGGGGTAGTGGCAGGTACCGCTAGATGAATCCGCCAAGGAAACGTCAGCCTTCACCACACATGTCAGGTTGTATGAATTTAATGTACTCCCTTTCGGGCTTCGAAATGCACCCGCCACCTTCCAAAGATTTGTAGATGGTCTCCTAGCGGGATTAGGAGAATATGCAGCCGCCTACCTTGACCATGTGGCCATATTTTCGGATTCCTGGGCAGAACGCATAAGGGAGCAGGACTAACTGTTAAGGCTAAGAAGTGTCAAATAGGCCTAAACAGAGTGACTTACCTTGGACACCAAATGGGTCAAGGAACTATCAGCCCCCCTACAGGCCAAAGTGGATGCTATCCAAAAGTGGCCTGTCCCAAAGTCAAAGAAACAGGTACAATCCTTCTTAGGCTTGGCTGGATATTACAGGCGATTTGTACCGCAATACAGCCAGATCGCTGCCCCACTGACAGACCTAACCAAAAAGAAACAGCCAAATGCAGTTCAGGGGACTGAAGAGTGTCAGAAGGCCTTTAACCAGCTTAAAGTGACACTCATGTCTGACCCTGTACTAAAGGCCCCAGACTTTGACAAACCGTTCCTCGTAACCACAGATGCGTCCGAGCATGGTGTGGGAGCAGTTTTAATGCAGAAAGGACCGGATCAAGAATTCCACCCTGCAGTGTTTCTCAGCAAAAAAAACTGAGAGGGAAAGCAACTGGTCAGTCAGTGAAAAAGAATGTTACGCCATTGTCTATGCTCTGGAAAAGCTACGCCCATATGTTTGGGGACGGCGTTTCCACCTGCAAACCGACCATGCTGCGCTACAGTGGCTTCATACCGCCATGGGAAATAACAAAAAACTTCTTCGGTGGAGTTTAGCTCTCCAAGATTTTGATTTCGACATCCAACACATCTCAGAAGCTTCTAACAAAGTGGCTGATGCACTCTCCCGTGAAAGTTTCCCAGGATCAACTGGTTAAAATCGTCCTTGAAATGTGGAAAATATTGTTAGACTTTATGTACTTGGTAGTATATTTAGAGGTGCATGTGTCTTATTAACTCTGTTTTTCCTAGAGCTCCAGGAAGAAATCCAAGCCAGCGTTTCACCCTAGCTGAGACCTGGGGGACATGTCATAAATATAAAGGGAAGGGTAAACCCCTTTAAAATCCCTCCTGGCCAAAGGAAAAATCCTCTCACCTGTAAAGGGTTAAGAAGCTAAAGGTAAACTTGCTGGCACTTGACCAAAATGACCAATGAGGAGACAAGATACTTTCAAAAGCTGGGAGGAGGGAGAAAAACAAAGGGTCTGTGTCTGTCTGTGTGATGCTTTTGCCGGAGACAGAACAGAAATGGAGTCTCAGAACTTAGTAAGTAATCAAGCTAGGTATGTGTTAGATTATGATTTCTTTAAGTGGCTGAGAAAATAGCTGTGCTGAATAGAATGAATATTCCTATCTGGGTGTCTTTTTTGTAACTTAAGGTTTTGCCTAGAGGGATTCTCTATGTTTGAATCTAATTACCCTGTGAGGTATCTACCATCCTGATTTTACAGAGGTGATTTCTTTACTTCTATTAAAAGTCTTCTTGTAAGAAAGCTGAATGCTTTTTCATTGTTCTCAGATCCAAAGGTTTGGGTCTGTGGTCACCTACGCAAATTGGTGAGGATTTTTACTAAACCTTCCCCAGGAAGTGGGGTGCAAGGGTTGGGAGGATTGTGGGGGGAAAGACGTGTGCAAACTATGTTTTTTCAGGAAGCCAGATAAAATTTGGTGGTGGCAGTGGAAGTCCAAGAGTAAAATAGTTTGTACCTTGGGGAAGTTTTAACCTAAGCTGGTAAAAGTAAGCTTAGGAGGTTTTCATGCAGGTCCCCACATCTGTACCCTAGAGTTCAGAGTGGGGAAGGAACCTTGACAGGCACTGATTGCATCTTCGCCTAGGGCACCAGTTGCTGGCATCTAGTCTAGGGCCTCCCCTGAGAGCAGGGGGTAATGGTTCCAAACTGTCACTTTGTTCAGTGGCTGGTAGTCTACACAGAGGCGTAGAGTCCCACCTTTCTTCTTCCCAAAAAGGGCCAGGACACCTGTGGGAAACCTGTGGGAAATGCTTAGTAGCAAATAAACCCTTTCTACCAGTTTTCATGGATTTACACAGGGAGAGCCACTAGGTCTTTGGACATTGTGTAAATATGGCCAAAGGGAACTTTCAGGCTAGGTTGTAGGAAACCCCTCCATTTTCAGTCATCTCCATTCAACCACTCTGGTAGGGGCACCATAGGGCCAGGCACAGGTAACAAGACTATGGTTCACACCTGGTGTGATATGTCCCCTTTTGTATACAGGCCACTTACTTCCGGAATTAAATTTCTGCAAAAAGTTGCACCACCTGATCTCACATGCTGCATCCGATATTTAGGTCTAGTGCTTGGAGCGTAGGTCACAGCTAGGCGTAGGATTACGCCTAGGCTAAGAGTGATGCTAGAATCAATCTCCAGGGACATGCCTGGGTCAACACCGAGATCAGACTCCATAGAGAAACCAGAATGAGAACTAGAGCCAGAGTCCAGGTGCAGGCCAGAGGTGAAAGCCGGGTGGTCAGAGTCCAAAGATAAACCAAGTTCATATCAGGCCAGAGTCCAGATACAGGCGGAAGGTCAAAGCCGGGTAGTCAGAATCTAAGGACTTGGGGAGGATCAGGAGGAGGAGACAAGGCTGGAGTGGGTCAGTGGTGGGGCTGGAGTGAGGAAAGAATAGGGCAAGCACAATGCTAAGCCAGAGTTGTTAGACAACATCTAGAGCCAAGGATCACGCCAAGGTCATCAGCAAGAGACCGGAGCTGAGGGTCAAGCTTGAGTCAATAGCTGGGAACCGGAGGGTAGGGCAGAGCCATGCACGCAGGCAGGAACCAGGAACAAAGTGGGCACTGTGTCAGCATCAGGGCAGGGGGTCTGCGTTGTTGCCCAGATGACTCACAGGTACTCCCAGGCACTGCCCACCTGGAGCCCTAGAGACCTGGGTTCAAATCCCACACATCCCCTTGTCTCTCTTCCTAGGAATAAAAGGAGAACAGCAGGATGACAAAGATGTCTCTGTCCTGGCTCTTTAATCCTTGCCCTTAGCAATTCTTCCTACAGGGCCTGGTACCCAACAGGGTATGGAACAGCCAAACTGCAATGAATGGGAGCCAGGCGCCCAGACAGAGTCCAGGCAGAAGAGCACAGAATGAGGAGGAAAGGAGAGGATCTGCCAAGGACGGGAAACACTACCCCCTCTGGAGGGAAGGAGCCCTCCCTGCCATTTTCGTAAGCCCCGGGCCTGTTCCCAGCTCTGCTCACCCCTCCCCTATTCTCAGCAGTTCCACCAAACTAAGGGGTAGGTCGAAACCACAGGCCACTTCTGCTCCTGCAACAGAGAAGTAGGATGGTGACCTACCCGGAAGTGAGCGGTGTCCTTCCCTGGGCGCATGGTAAAAACGCAGAACAGGACAGCTCGCAGGAGGCCTGATTCCAGCTCCAGGTCCAGTTTGCTGGCAGGAAAGAGGAGCCTCTATTCGACTTTGCAGCACAAGAGTGGTGCTGGCACCACCATGGACATGAATTGTCAGGGAAATAGGCACCGGCCAGCAAAAACGGAAATGGAGGTGCCAAGGAGCGCAGTGACCTGGCTGAAGTCACAGACCCAATCAGTGGCAGGGCTGCAATAGGGCCCATTCCCCTGATCTCACCACTGGACCCTGCTGCCCCTGTTATCTCTGCCCCCGCCCCCCGGTGATCCTCTCCCTAAGGCCACTGTAATGTCACTGGAGTAAAATCAACCACACAGCCAGGAAAGAGGGAACGTTCCCACCTCCTCGGCTGGAGGATGAGAACAGCCACAAATAACCTAGGAGGGGGAGGATCCGTGAGTCCCAGGTCTCAGCCTGAACAGCACCAGGGTTAGGGAAACTGGACGGGAGGGTCCTGGTACCTGAGGTGGCAAACTGTGGCCATAGAGCTGGAGAGGATGGAGCTTGACTCAGAGCCCAGCAGAAGGTATTCAATCAGCTCCTGGGAGACCCAAAGGAGACAAAACAGCAGGTCGATTCTGGCCCTGATTACCCATAGGCACTTCCCAGAGAGGAGGCCAAAGTGCTCTGCAGACACAGCCAGCATATTCCCCCGCACACACACATCGAGCTTCCCAGTATTCAGCCCCAGGAATCCCTATCCTCTGCTGCCCCCTCCAGCCCCACCATCTCCCCACACTGGTGCAGGGGAGGCTTCTCTTCGTCCCATGTCTAGCCCCCTCCCCCAAGGGGCTGGGCACGGGTCTCGCTCACAATGCTCTCCACAAGGGACGCTTTGGAGCAGTGCGGCCGCAGGGTGTCCTGCCCCTGCTTTTGTGCAGGGAAGCACAGAGTGGGGATAGCGTGCAGGAAGCGGAGCTGCTTGGCCCTGTCCTGCACCTACTAGGAGTGGGGTTGTGGGAGAGAGAGAGCCTGTTAGGTAGGGACCTCCCCACCCCACCCAAACTGGCTCCAGGGCTCAGGTCCTCCATGGGTTGGATAGGAAAAGCCCAAAACCAAAGGGTCCTCCTGCACAGGCAGGGTTTGTAACTGGGACAGTGTCTGTGGGGAGAGGAGACCCTGCCCTGCGTGGGACAAACACCCCCTCTTGAGGGTCCCAGATAACATGGGAGAAATGCTAGGCAGAAAAGGAGAGAGGGTGACTTCTGCTGCTGCCGAGGGGAAGGACGGGGTGCAGTGGAGAGAGAAGGCTTAATGTGCCCCCCTCCTCTGTAAAGAACCCCAGGGCAGAAAGGGCCTCACCCTGCCCCTCCCAGAGATGCCCTCAGCTCCATCAGTTTCAGGGCACCATGGCAGTCAGGCCACCCCGCAACATCGTCAGGGGTCCAGGAGGCTGGAGCTCCCCTAACGCCGCCTAGAATGCCCTGCACCAGGCATGGCTGTGCCACACCCACTGGTGTCAGTGGGGCTCACGTAGCTGAGGACTGACAACTTAGTGAACCAATGGCACAGGGTGTTACTAGCCCCCCCGCTCCAGTCACTCTCTCTTTCCCTTGGGTCTCCCCTCACCAGTACTGTGGGAGCCTCCAGCCTCAGGGCTCTCACACTCCTCGGAGGTGCTGCTGGCGCCTTGGGTGTAGGTGGAGCTGCTGGTGCTAGAGCAGGTGTCAAGGTTCCTCCCCCACTCTGAACTCTAGGGTACAGATGTGGGGACCTGCATGAAAACCTCCTAAGCTTACTTTCACCAGCTTAGGTTAAAACTTCCCCAAGGTACAAATTAATTTTATCCTTTGTCCCTGGACCTCCACTGCCACCAACAAACTCTAACTGGGTTTACTGGGAAACGTAGTTTGGACACGTCTTTCCCCCCAAAATCCTCCCAACCCTTCCACCCAACTTCCTGGGACAGGTTTGGTAAAAATCCTCACCAATTTGCATAGGTGACCACAGACCCAAACCTTTGGATCTGAGAACAATGAAAAAGCATTCAGTTTTCTTACAAGAAGACTTTTAATAGAAGTAAGGAAATCACCTCTGTAAAATCAGGATGGTAGATACCTTAGAGGGTAATTAGATTCAAAACATAGAGAATCCCTCTAGGCAAAACCTTAAGTTACAAAAAAGACACACAGACAGGAATAGTCATTCTATTCAGCACAGTTCTTTTCTCAGCCATTTAAAGAAATCATAATCTAACACATACCTAGCTAGATTACTTACTAAAGTTCTAAGACTCCATTCCTGATCTATCCCCGGCAAAAGCAGCATACAGACAGACACAGACCCTTTGGTTTTCTCCCTCCTCCCAGCTTTTGAAAGTATCTTGTCTCCTCATTGGTCATTTTGGTCAGGTGCCAGCAAGGTTACCTTTAGCTTCTTAACCCTTTACAGGTGAGAGGATTTTTCCTCTGGCCAGGAGGGATTTTAAAGGGGTTTACCCTTCCCTTTATATTTATGACAGCAGGGGTCGCCCATCTCCTCCCCTAGGCAGGCTGGGGACTTTTCAGTGGCCAGGAAGGGGGGTGGCTTCTCCTGGGCTCTGGCGCTGGGCTCCTGGATCTTCTGCTTCCTGGAGAGGAAGCCACAGAGCTGCCTTGCCATGCTTCTGTCCCGTCGTGGCTTCCTCCTGCACAGATGCACTCTGGGCCACCTCCATTTTGCCCCAGAAGATGCCTCAGGGCCTCCTCTGGGAGCTGGTGTCTCCCTCCTCCAGAATGCCAGGCACATCCACCGCTTGGCCTGGCCACAAGCTACTTCCCCTCCAGTGGGGACAGAGGGACTGCTCTCCTCCTGGGGAAGCTGGCAGCTGCTTCCCACTGGCTCTGGAGCAAGCTGCACAGCCTTCTTCTGCAGCATTTGCCTGAGCCTCTCCATCCTGGAACTGAGTGGGGAGAAGCCAGAGTCTGGGGTCAAGGCAGGCTCTCACTAACGGGCCTGTCTGCTCTGTCCCCCTGTTCCTCCCCCCTCACAACACGCCCCACCACGGGGCACAGGGACTACAATCTACACATGCTGGCAGCAGCTCACAGCACAGGCTGCTCCCAAAGCTCCCTCTCACTACTGAGGCACTGTGACACAGGGGGAGTCTCATCCATTCAGAGCAGTGGGGTTTTCAGTCTGTTTGGACAAGCAGCTCCCTCCTCCCGCCCAGGCCACACGCCTTCCCTGGCTAGAGAAAGACCAGAACCCGGGAAGGAGTCTGAGTTTGCCCTGGGAACTTGTCCCCAGCTAAACTTCACAAGGTTCCAATCATATGAGGCATGAGTCCCCCTCAGTTCCCACTGAGTTCAGTGGGGTAGTGGGTGTGCAGCAGCTGCCGGGGTCTGACCCCCCAGAGACTCCTACAAGGGAAGAGCCGGGAGCTCTATTGCTGGGCTGGAGATGCTGGAGATGGCTCTGGAGAACACCCTGCAAGAAACACGCTGCCCAGGCCCAGAGCAAAGGGCTGCAGGGGGCTGTGTTAGCAAAACTAGTCTCACCGGGAGGAGATTCCCCCCTCCTCCTCACACCATTTCTGCCTCTCCCCAACGGGAGAGAACGGGGAAGCCTCTGAGGAAATGCTACCTGACACTCACTAGGTCTAGATGGCGCAGTGCTGGGTGGCAGATGCTCAGAGTTGGTCTGTTCCTGGCCCTCTTCCTCGTTTTCCCGCACCAAGGTGGGCTGAAAAGGGAGCTGCACAATGCCCTGCCAGCAGGGAGACCAACAGTGGCTGTGAAAACAAAATCATGTTTTATTGCCAAGGGATGGTTCAACTCAGGCTAGCAGCCGGGGTCCAGAACTCTGACATACTGCGGGCAGGACGCCTCCCATCTCAAGGTCTCCTAGCACCTCACACACATTCCTGAAGCCTGACAAGCCAAGGGCTGTAGGGGAGGGTCTCCAACCCCACTGATAGAAAACTGTGGCCTGGGCAGGGGAAGCCACTGCCTCAGGGTCACACTGGGAGTCAGTGACAGAGCCAGGGATGGAGCCCAGGAGCCCTGTATCCAGGCCCCTACACTAACCACTAGAGGAATGTTCCTTTCCAGAGCTGGCAGTTGCGAGCAGGACCCTGTTCCCCGTCTCCCTGGCTCTGAGAGGGAGTGTGACCGGCTGGAGTGACCGAGGCAGGGGATTGGGAGTCAGGACTCCTGGCTTTCAGTGGCCATTTTCCTATTGACCTATGGGACCTCGGGCAAGCCATTCCCCGTCTCTGTGTTTCAGTCCCCAGCAGTAAAACAAGGATCTAATACTTACTCACTATTGTAAAGTGCTGAGATTTACCCAGGAAAAGTCGTTCTGTAAGTACTATGCAGCACTGGACCCTCATAGGTCAGATCCAAATTCCTAGAGTTTAGATCTGGGCTTTCAGTTCAATCCTGTACAGAGTGAGGATCCCAGCCCTAGACCTTGGATTGAGGATCAGCCCTTCTTGGGGTGGGAATTGAGCTAGGAGGCTTTTCCGTCCCTCGCCAGGTGGATTAACAATAGAGGGTTTTTAAAATATGAACCGGGTTTTTCAAATTAAACTCACCACGGTTTTTTTCGTTAAAAATAAGCCTGCTTCAAATTCAATTTGAATTTGACAATCTATGTTAAGGCCTAAATTTGTTATCATCTCTTAAAATAATTTCAAGAGAATAGAAAGAAATCCATCTTAAGTAGTACATGTTTACTGCCAAGTTTTAAGGAGAGTCAAACGACTGAAGCACCCGGAAGCAGAGTTCGTGGAAGTGCTAGAACAGCTTTAGACAGCAGTAGCCCTTCCTGTGAAAGTGCAGAAGGAATACTTTCTTCCTTTCAGTTTATTCATCTAGTTCAGTTCAATGACTCGTTAATTGAATTTGAAAAGAACACTGAGAGTTGACAAAGAAGGCAAACTTGTTTTCTTCCTTCAATCTAGGAATAAACACTAGGTGTGAGGGGATGAGATCTACCCAGTGAAAAATCTGTAAGAACATGATGACCAGAATGTATCAATTCAGTTCACTAACTACAGCTAATATTTCCTTTCTTTAAGAAATCGGGTCGTTTTAAATGCAAAACATTTTTGATGAATTTTTTTTCTTATGCTTCTCTTTCTGGCTCGGCCAGAGCATTGCTCTTTACCTCAGTTTCACCACCTCTGTTCGGGATAGAGACACTTCTCTAACTCCTAGCAGTAGTGCGATTTGAGTAGGTCATGAGTGTTAGACACCTTTGAGCTCCAAAGGACAATGGGTGATTTATCAAGAATCCCTGATGATTTCCTGCTTCTCCCCCATCCAGAGCCAATATCACATCTTTGGGTTTTGAAATTCTCAGCACCCCTCAGTCTCCTGCTGCCTTCAGTTGTTCCTCAGAGTTAGAGGCTTGGATGCTATCAGGACTGGAATTTGTTACTGGGTTCCTGTCTGTGTCTAGTCAATGAGGGTCTCAGTCTGGTCTCCTAAATTCAGAATCCCAGAAGTAGACATCTGGGTGGATTGATTTAAATCATTGATTTTAATCATGTTTTGCATTTGTACTTTTTAGTTATTTTCCTCATGATAGGTTGATTCTCATTAGTTGAGAATCATTCAAAAATGTTGGTTTCAGAGTAACAGCCGTGTTAGTCTGTCTTTGCAAAAAGAAAAAATTTTTTTGTTCTTATGTATTGAGAACATTTAAGATAGATTTGTTCAATTAATAAACCAATTGAAAATGCTGTTTTTGTGCATTTTTAAGTGCATTTGAATTTTCATCGAAATAGTGCATGGACAAATCCTAAGTAAAAAATCCATCATAGTCTTGGAAATAAATGCATTGTTTGCCATTTTCCAACATAATTAAAATGTAAAAATTAGACACAAGAAATGTAAATTAAGCCACATAACTGCTTACATAAATGTATATAGATATACTTTACCAACAGGGATAGCAAAAGAAAAAGCACCAAATTTAGTGTAAAGACTATATTTAGTTGCAAATCAACATTTTTTAAAAAAAGAAAAGGAGTACTTGTGGTACCTTAGAGACTAACCAATTTATTTGAGCATGAGCTTTCGTGAGCTACAGCTCACTTCATCGGATGCATACCGTTGATACTGCAGTAGACATTATATACACACAGAGACCATGAAACAATACCCCCTCTCACCCCACTGTCCTGCTGGTAATAGCTTATCTAAAGTGATCATCAAGTTGGGCCATTTCCAGCACAAATCCAGGTTTTCTCACCCTCCGCCCCCCCCCACACAAACTCACTCTCCTGCTGGTAATAGCCCATCCAAAGTGACCACTCTCCTGAAGGTCGAAACAGCAGACTGGACTTCTATATAGAGTGCTTCCGCCGACGTACACGGGCTGAAATTGTGGAAAAGCAGCATCACTTGCCCCATAACCTGAGCCGTGAGGAACACAATGCCATCCACAGCCTCAGAAACAACTCTGACATCATAATCAAAAAGGCTGACAAAGGAGGTGCTGTTGTCATCATGAATAGATCGGAATATGAACAAGAGGCTGCTCGGCAGCTCTCCAACACCACTTTCTACAAGCCATTACCCTATGATCCCACTGAGAGTTACCAAAAGCAACTACAGCATTTGCTCAAGGAACTTCCTGAAAAAGCACAAGATCAAATCCGCACAGACACACCCCTGGAACCCCGACCTGGGATATTCTATCTACTACCCAAGATCCATAAACCTGGAAATCCTGGGCGCCCCATCATCTCAGGCATTGGCACCCTGACAGCAGGATTGTCTGGCTATGTAGACTCCCTCCTCAGGCCCTACGTTACCAGCACTCCCAGCTACCTTCGAGACACCACTGACTTCCTGAGGAAACTTCAATCCATCGGCGATCTTCCTCTACACCAACATTCCACACAATGCCCTCTACACCAACATTCCACACAAAGATGGACGACAAGCCGTCAAGAACACTATCCCCGATAATGTCACGGCTAACCTGGTGGCTGAACTTTGTGACTTTGTCCTTACCCATAACTATTTTACATTTGGGGACAATGTATACCTTCAGATCAGCGGCACTGCTATGGGTACCCGCATGGCCCCACAATATGTCAACATTTTTATGGCTGATTTAGAACAACGCTTCCTCAGCTCTCGTCTCCGAAAGCTTCTACTCTACTTGCGCTATATTGATGACATCTTCATCATCTGGACCCATAGAAAAGAAGCCCTTGAGGAATTCCACCATGATTTCAACAATTTCCATCCCACCATCAACCTCAGCCTGGTCCAGTCCACACAAGAGATCCACTTTCTGGACACTACAGTGCTAATAAACAATGGTCACATAAACACCACCCTATACCGGAAACCTACTGACCGCTATTTCTACCTACATGCCTCCAGCTTTCATCCTGACCACACCACACAATCCATCGTCTACAGCCAAGCTCTGCGATACAACTGCATTTGCTCCAACCCCTCAGACAGAGACAAACACCTACAAGTTCTCTATCAAGCTTTCTTACAACTACAATACCCACCTGCGGAAGTGAAGAAACAGATTGATAGAGCCAGAAGAGTTCCCAGAAGTCACCTACTACAGGACAGGCCTAACAAAGAAAATAACAGAACGCCACTAGCCGTCACCTTCAGCCCCCAACTAAAACCCCTCCAATGCATTATTAAGGATCTACAACCTATCCTGAAGGATGACCCAACACTCTCACAAATCTTGGGAGACAGGCCAGTCCTTGCCTACAGACAGCCCTGCAACCTGAAGCAAATACTCACCAACAACCACATACCACACAACAGAACCACTAACCCAGGAACTTATCCTTGCAACAAAGCCCGTTGCCAACTGTGCCGACATATCTATTCAGGGGACACCATCATAGGGCCTAATAACATCAGCCACACTATCAGAGGCTCGTTCACCTGCACATCCACCAATGTGATATATGCCATCATGTGCCAGCAATGCCCCTCTGCCATTTACATTGGTCAAACTGGACAATCTCTACGTAAAAGAATAAATGGACACAAATCAGATGTCAAGAATTATAACATTCATAAACCACTCGGAGAACACTTCAATCTCTCTGGTCACGCAATCACCAACATGAAAGTCGCAATCTTAAAACAAAAAAACTTCAAATCCAGACTCCAGCGAGAAACTGCTGAATTGGAATTCATTTGCAAATTGGATACTATTAATTTAGGCTTAAATAGAGACTGGGAGTGGCTGAGTCATTATGCAAGGTAGCCTATTTCCCCTTGCTTTTTCCTACCCCGCCCCCCCCAGACGTTCTGGTTAAACTTGGATTTAAACTTGGAGAGTGGTCAGTTTGGATGAGCTATTGCCAGCAGGAGAGTGAGTTTATGTGTGTGTGTGTGTTCCTGGGGGGAGGGGTGGGTGGGAAAGCCTGGATCTGTGCTGAAAATGACCCACCTTGATTACCATGCACATTGTAGGGAGAGTGGTCACTTTGGATGAGCTATTACCAGCAGGAGAGTGAGTTTGTGTGTGTATAGGGGTGGGGGGGTGAGAAAACCTGGATTTACGCTGGAAATGGCCCACCTTGATTATCATGCACATTGTAGGGAGAGTGGTCACTTTGGATGGGCTATTACCAGCAGGAGAGTGAGTTTGTGTGTGGCGGGGCGGAGGGTGAGAAAACCTGGATTTGTGCTGGAAATGGCCCAACTTGATGATCACTTTAGATAAGCTATTACCAGCAGGACAGTGGGGTGGGAGGGGGTATTGTTTCATGGTCTCCGTGTGTATATAATGTCTACTGCAGTTTCCACGGTATGCATCCGATGAAGTAAGCTGTAGCTCACGAAAGCTCATGCTCAAATAAATTGGTTAGTCTCTAAGGTGCCACAAGTACTCCTTTTCTTTTTTTAAAAAATGTTGATTTGCAACTAAATATAGTCTTTACACTAAATTTGGTGCTTTTTCTTTTGCTAACCATGATGGTAAAGTATATCTATGTACATTTATTTAAGCAGTTATGTGGCTTAATTTACATTTCTTGTGTCTAATTTTTACATTTTAATTATGTTGGAAAATGGCAAACAATGCATTTATTTCCAAGACTATGATGGATTTTTTACTTAGGATTTGTCCATGCACTATTTCGATGAAAATTCAAATGCACTTAAAAATGCACAAAAACAGCATTTTCAATTGGTCTATTAATTGAACAAAACTATCTTAAATGTTCTCGATACATAAGAACAAAAAAATTTACCGAAACATATTTTTCATTTAAAACTAACTGATTTAAGGAAGTATCTGCAGTTAGTGAAATGAACTGATTGTATCTGGTCATCGTGTCTCTCAGATTTTAGAACTAATAGGTCTGACCCCCTCACGTCTAGTATTTATTTATAGACTGGAAGAAGAAAACAAGCTTTCCTTCTTTTTCCACTCCCAGTCAGTTTCTGAAATTTGAATGAAATTGTTATTGAACTGAACTAGCTAAATCAACTTAAATTAAAAAAAATATTCTTTCTGTGCCTGCAGAAGAGGCTACTGCTGTCAAAAGCTGGTTTACCATTTCAATAAACTCTGGTGCCAGCCAAAGACTGCCATGAGTTCAGTGGTTTGATTACCATTAAAACTTGGCAGCAACCATGGACTTGTCAATATTTATTACTTAATTTAAATGACTTTACTAAGCTATTGCAAGTTTAAGCATTAACATGGGTTGTCACAATTTCAAATTTAATCTCCAATAGATTTGTTTTTCAAAAAATAAACCTGTTTTTAATTTAAATAAAAATAATCCAATTTAACTTTTAAAAAATCCCTTTTTGGGTTTCTTGGTTTTGAAACAACCATTGATTTTTATTCACCTTGATTTTAGGAGAACTACTACATTCATGAGAATCATAAACTGCTCATATGCCATTAAAGGAGAGAAGGCAGCAAAAGTCATCATATCAATAATTTGTTATGAATTATTGACTCAGTCTTAAAAGAGACTAACTAGAGGGTTGGACACTTGTTTGTTTACGTAGGGCCAGTTTCTACCTCTGAACCAGTAGCAATTGCACTGGATAATGCTGTAAAACCTACATTTTATTGTCAAATCGTCTAAGCCATTCCTCTTCTGCTCTTCTTGGTTTATAAGTTTCAGATCAACAAAATCTTCCCCTTGACAGTCAGTCACTGCCCATGGGGCTCTGCAGGCAGAGTAGCCTCAGCAGTAACATTGTGACATCCAAGGTAATTCAGCCACCCATCACTCACTCGCTCCAATAACCCTGACCTTAAATCCTAACCCTACGGCCTCTCCCTTGGTCATCTCTCCTATTGAAACCTGCAGGATCATTTGCTGATTCCTTTTAACCAATGGGGTTTAATGATGCAAATCATCTGCACAGGATTAGCATTGACTGGCTAAGTTAACTCTGATGTCACAATGTGCCTCTACCTGCAGCACCAACTAAATGGGCACAGTGTGGAGATCAGGCTTTCCTGGTGGTAGTGGTTTCCAGTTGTCACTAAAATCAACAAAAAGAAAATCAAGTGACTTCAAGTGAGCTCTAGCTCACGAAAGCTTATGCTCAAATAAATTGGTTAGTCTCTAAGGTGTCACAAGTCCTCCTTTTCTTTTTGCAGATACAGACTAACACGGCTGCTACTCTGAAATAAAATCAACAAGGTTCTTTCCACCAATGCCTAGAAATTCCCTGAAATTTTGGAATCAATAGGACGTAGTCTTCAAAAATTACCGCATTACAGACTGACAAAGAAATGCCATTGAATTGTGCTTTAGACCTCACTGCTCTCAGCCAACAATGACTTGAATCTCCTCCCTTTTAACTCCGTAATAACCCCCAGCTCACCCAATCAGCATGAAGACTCTCAGGGACTGGAGGCTGAGCATTCTCAACAGGTGGCCAAAAGACAGCACTAGTCAGGACAGGAGATCACTCTGGTGGAGATCTCTGTCAGTGCACTATTCCACCCCACCTCTTTGTGAGGGCCTCCTACAATGACAGCTGGAGAACAGCCCCACCTGCCTCAGGAAGAAGAGCAGCAGAGAGAAATGGAACAAGAGAAGAGAAAAGAAAAGACATGAGGAAGGGCGGAAAAGAGAAGCAAAAAATGGATAAATTCCAAACGCCTCAGTGAGTCATAGATTTCAAGGTCAGAAAGATCCACTCTGACCATCTAGTCTGTATAACATGGGCCATAGAACTCCCCTCAAAATAATTCCTGTTTGAATTAGAGCACACATCTAAGAAAAACAGCTAATCTTGATTTTAAAAATGCTAGTTGTGGAGGATCCATCACAATCCTGGATTAATTACTTCAAACTCTGACTGTTAAAAATGTTTGCCTTATTTTCAGTCTGAATTTGTCTAGCTTCAACGCGCAGCCATTGGATCTTGTTATACCTGTGTCTGCTCAAATGAAGAGCCCATTAGCAAATAGTTGTTCCCTTATGCTCATCTTTTAACCCTCTCTTTGTTAAGCTAAATAGATTGAGCTCCTTGAACCTATCTTTATAAGGCATGTTTTCTAATCCTTTAATCTTTCTTGTGGCTCTTCTCTGAACCCTCTCAAATTAATCAGCATCTGTCTCAAATTGTGGACACCAGAACTGGACACAATATTCCAATAGTGGTCGCACCAGTGCCCAGTACAGAGATACAGAACCTCTCTACTTCTACCGGAGATTCCGCTGTGGATGGGTCCCAGGGTCGCATTTGCCCTTTTGGCCAAAGTGTCTCAGTGGGAGCTCATGGTCAGTTGATCATCCACCATGAGCCCAAGTCTTTTTCAGGGTTACTATTTCCCATGATACAGTCCCCCCGGGACAGAGTCCCCCTCTTGTACATATAGCCTATATTTTTTGTTCCTAAAGGGAAACTTTACATTTGCACATACTAAAATGTACGTTATTTGCTTTTGCTCAGGTAACTAAGCAATCGAGATGGCTCCATATGAGTGACATGTCCTCTTCATTATTTACCACTCCCCCGATCTTTCTGTCATCGGCAGATTTTACAGTGATGATTGTATATTTGCTTCCAAGTCACTGATCAAAATTTTAGGTAGTGTACATCAAAGAACCAATCAATGCAGGACACTACGAGAAAGACACCCGCTCGATAATGATTCCTTATTTAAAAGGACATTTTGAGACCTATTAAGTAGCCCGTTACTAAGGGGCGGAGTCCGAGTTGGGACATTTTTCTGACAACTTTACTTGTGTTTTCCGAACCTAGAACTCGGCTGGCAATGTATGGATCAGGCTGAATTGGTTCCAACCTCACTGAGAATCTTACCTTCTACACAGGGGATATCTGCTTTCTGCAAAATCAACACCGAAAGGAGAAACCCTTCCAAAGAAGCTCCTCCTTAGCACTCAGGTGCGTGAACACAAATCCTCTCTTAGTCCTCTGGGAGAGACCGCGAGAAGGAGGCTTGCTGCAGCAAGGCTACAGGGGTCTCCCAGGTTCCCCTGCCCTGCATCCCTGTCCTGCCTGGCTCATGTCAAGGGAGCTCTGTGAGGTCACAGCCTCCTCACCATCTCTGCCCAATAGGCTGAGTTCCTGCCAAAGGCCCTTGTGAAGTCACTGCCACACCCACCTCTCCCTTGCAGGGCTGATGTCTGCCCCTGGACAGCCCAGTAGGATGTTTGAGCTGCTCCCCACATCACCCCACATGCTCATTATTGATTCTGGGGAACAAGCAGGCTTTCCATTAAAACAGCAGAGTCTGTTCCTCACCCCACACTGAGTTTTTCATAGATTTGTAGGCCATTAGATCTCCTAATCCAGCCTCTATTTCACAAGTCATGAAATTTCAGACACTTACTCCATATTAAGCTCAATTCCTTGTGTTTCACTGAAACCCACCTTCCAGAAAGACAACCAGTTGTGACGTGAGGCCATCAGGAAACAGAGACTCCACCTCTTCCCTTGGTAATTTGTTCCATTGGTTTGTCTCCGTCACTGTCAAAAATTCTTGCCTCACTTCTAATTTGAATTTCTCTGGCTTCAGCTGACAGCCGTTGCTTCTTGTTGTGCCTTTCTAGGCTAGATTGAAGAGCATTTTGGTACTCATTATTTTCTCTCCATGAAAGGAGTTCTATACCGAAATAAAGTCATTTCTCAACCTACTTCTATAGCTAGGCCTCTACCAATTATAAAGGACAGTGAAATTAGCCCTGCCCTGTGAAATCCCATCTTCCCGTGCCGGCTTGGAGCATCCCGCTAGTCCGCTGGGCTGGGGACAGGACAAGATTTTCCTCTGCACAATTGCTCTTGGTGGTGCTATCAGACTCACCTGTAGACGCAGCGCATTAGTGAGGTTGGTACACCCTCAGATCTGTGCTGCAGCAGCCCCGGAGTTGGGCTCAGGGCTTTGGCCCTGGCAGCTTCTGCCCAGGCTTGGGGATTCCCCAACCCCACCTGCTCCTGTTCTGGCCAGGGCTCTGGGTGCCCAGGCTCAGGGCTTCTGGCCCCTGAGGCTGCAGCCAGGGTTTGGGGCACCCAGACTCATGTCTTGAGCTCCCGAAAACTCCAGCCAGGTGCCCGGGCTTGGGGCTTCCGCCTCCCCCCTACACACACACACTCCTGCCAGGGATCTGGGCACCTGGGCTCAGGGCTTCTGCCCGGCAGCTGCAGTGGCGGCTCAAGGCTTCAGCCCCCGCGGCTGGAGCCAGAACTTGAGGCACTCAGGCTCAGGGCTGCTGCTCCGCAGCTGCAGCGGGGACTGGGGTGCCAGGCTTCAGGCTTCCACCCTCCAATTCTCTCCTGCCAGGGCTCTGGCTGCCCAGGCTCGGGGCTTACTCCCCCTGTGGCTCCTGCTGGGGCTCAGGTGCCTATTTTTCTGGGGCCCCCGAAATTGGCCGGGGCCCCTGCATTAATCTGCCAGGGAACCAGTAGCTAGGAGCCCCAGCTGAGGTGCTCCCACCAGCTGGGACCCACCTCCACATACGGGAGCCTCCTCTCGCTTCAGGAAGGTTAGTGGCTGCTGCCTTCAGAGTCCAGCACTGAAGGCAGCACAGAAGTGAGGGGGGAAATGCTGTGACACCTCCCCCAAACAACTTTTGACCTCCCCGCATTATCCCATTTTGGGTCAGGACTCCCATGGTTTCAGAACTGTGAAATTTCAGATGTAAACATCTGAAATGGTGAAATTGACTAATTTAAAAACCCTCTGGCCGGAAATTGACCAAAATGGTCTGTGAATTTGGTAGGACCCTAGTTATTATGGATGCCCTAGCAGCTTTGCACTCCCAGTTCACCTGAAAGACCATTGACAATTCATGCTACATGAGAAATTTCCTAGAATAAACTACCAGGATTGGGAAAAAATGAAGGAAATCAACCAAAGCCTAAGCTAGGATGGAGAGCATTCATCCAAGCAGTGTTTCAACCCCTCCCCTCCCACCTGTCTGCCTGCCGTGAAATGGGGGGATACAGAGGGGCATGGATTTCTGCTTGTGAACTTTCTAAAGACTAGGAGTACTTGTGGCACCTTAGAGACGAACACATTTATTTAGTCTCTAAGGTGCCACAAGTCATCCTTTTCTTTTTGCGAATACAGACCAACACGGCTGCTACTCTGGAACCTTTCTAAAGACTGTAGGCTTCAGCACCAACCACACAGCCCAGACTCTGAATTCTTGAAAAAACATCCATTTTGGATTGTGCACAGCAGAGGCTGCTTGAAGGGGAGGGGAAGGTGGAGGAGGGAGGGTGAGGGGACAGGCTGGGAAATGGCATGGCGTCTGCACTATACCACAGACACACACACAACGATGCATGGAATATTATCCAGGACAGAAAATTATTTGGCCATAATTTACAAAGTCCTGAGTTTTGAAAGTACAATTTATCCAGGAAAAAAATCGGGTTGGGGGTAGGAAAGTTGCAGTTCCCAGCCTGGACTTCCAGTCTCTGGCCAGGTGCATCCCCCTCTTCAGGGTTTTCACCGGTGTCTTCTCCAAACGGCTCCTTCTGATATAATTCGATGACCACGTCCTGGCCTTCAGGGTCACCTGCAGGATCTTCATTGTTCCCAGCTGCAGCACCCCCCTCGTTATCCTGTCTGATAATGAGCCCGCTATGGTTCAGCAAAATGGCATGTGTCATGATAGACCCTCTGCTGAGAGCCCTCGATGTAGGGATAATACTCCCTTTTTCTTTTTTTTAATAAGTTCTTTCCCTTGTTTCCTATGAGTTGCCCTGTGTAACCGTTGGTTGTCCTATGATATCTATTCTGCCTCGTAACAGAGCGAGAGAGAGACCCCACCCTTTTTGGTGCCACGTGCCACGCAGGAAGTGGGCTGTGTGCAGAAAGTCAGTTGGCTGTCAATGGACTGGCAGTTGGCTGACCGTTCGTTGCTCGCGGTTCAGGGACAGCTTGGGCGGAGCAATCAAGGTGCTGCTGTCTATTCCACCACTTCAGAGACAGAGGAGGTCCTTGAATTGTCCCTACCCACGCACACTGCCCGTTATAGCGGCGCATACCGCACTCACTCTGCCCAGCGGGGGTAATTTGCTCGAACTCTTGAAGATGAGCGGCAGAGGAGGAGAGAGACGCACCTTGTGAAGGGATCTTACCTTTCCCCCCCACTCTTCTCTTTCTCTCCTCTTTTATTCCTGCCACTATCATTTGCTTGTTAGGGACTTGGCAACTGCCAAACTTATTATCTTTGTTATTAAGGTGTTATTAAGGCCTCTGCAAGTGCCGCAAATGTGGCCACGCCAGTGCGCTTGCAGCTATCAGTGTGGACAGACTGCAGCGCTTTCCCTACTGCGCTTTACGAAGGTGGGTTTAACTCACAGCACTCTACATCTGCAAGTGTAGCCATGCCCTAAGAGTAAAGTGTGTATGTTTAAGAAGTTACTTTGCAAATCCTGTGGTTCCTCCCTTTAACTGCTCTGTGGTCCCTGAGGGGCTAAACTGGAAAGAGAAGTAAACAGAGATGAAGGGGGAATCTGGGAAAATGTGGAAAGTGCCTGGAGAGCCTTGGGATGTCCCAGCACTGCCTTTAGGTGCAGTCTCAAAGACAGACAGTCCCAGTTGTCCCCCTCCCATCTCCTCATCTGGTCTGTCTCTCTCCAGCATCCTGGCCTCCTGTACCAATCTAACTCCCCAGGCTCCTCATCCATTCGCAATCTCCAGCCCCAGCTCCTGCTTTCAATCTCTTTGCCCAGCCAGGCCCAGTTCTCCAGAATCCCAGCTCTTCATCAGATCCATCTGCCATTCCCCCTCACCTCCTTTCTGCTCATGGTATATGGAGGTACCAATGACATAGGGAAGGATAGGAGAGAGGTCTTGGAGGCCAAAGTTAGGTTGCTGGGGAAGAGATTGAAGTCCAGGACCTCCATGATAGCTTTCTGTGAAATGCTGTCAGTTCCACACGCAGGGCCAGCTAGACAGGCAGAACTGCAGGTTCTCAATGCATGGGTGAGACAATGATGTAGGGAGGAGAAGTTTAGATTTATTAGGAACTGAGGAATCTTTTGGGAAAGGGGGAGCCTAAACAGGAAGGATGGGCTCCGCCTAAACCAAAGTGGAACCACATTGCTGGCATTTAAAATTAAAAACGTCATAGAGTAGTTTTTAAACTAAGGGCTGGGGAAAGCTGACATATGTGGAGGAGCATGTGGTTCGAACAGAGACATCTCTTGGGGAGGATCTATTAATGGAGATTCTTTGTGTTCTAGTAAGGAGGAGAGGATGGACGATAAAATACTGCTAGGATTGGATGAGAAACAATCAAATGAAAAAGAGTCCCATTCATTTACATCACAAAATGGCAGACAGCTGAAAAGTAACAATTTTAAGTGCTTATATAGAAATGGAAGAAGTCTAAATAATAAGACTGCTGAACTAGTGCGCCTCATATTAAATGAGGATATTGATACAGTAGACATCACAGAAACTTGGTGGAATGAGGATAATCAATGGGACACAGTAATACCAGGCTACAAAATATATCGGAAGGACAGAACAGGCCGTGCTGGGGGGGGGAGTGGCACTATATGTGAAAGAAAAAATAGAATCAAATGAAGCAAAAAGCTTAAATGAACCAAACTGTACCATACAATCTCTATGGATAGTTATTCTATGCTTGAACAATAAGAATATAGCGGTGGGGATATACTACAGACCACCTAACCAGGATGGTGATAGTGACCGTGAAATGCTCAGGGAGATTAGAAAGGCTACAAAAATAAAATACTCAATAATAATGGGGCATTTCAACTATACTGAAAGGATACATGTCACCGCAGGACTGGATGCAGAGAGAGTTTCTTGACACCTTAAATGACTGCTTCTTGGAGCAGCTAGTCTTGGAACCCACAAAAAGAGAGGCAATTCTTGATTTAGTCCTAAGTGGAGCACAGGATCTGGTCCAAGAGGTGAATATAGCTGAACCGCTTGGTAATAGTGGCCATAATATAATTAGATTTAACATCCTCGTTGCAGGGAAAACACCACAGCAGCCCAACAGAATAGCACTTAATTTTGGAAAGGGGAACTACACAAAAATGAGGAAGTTAGTTAAACAGAAATTAAAAGGTACAGTGCCAAAAGTGAAATCCCTGCAAGCTGCATGGAAACTTTTTAAAACCCCATAATAGAGGCTCAACTTAAACGTATACCCCAAATTAAAAAACATAGTAAGAGAACCAAAAACATGCCACCGTGGCTAAACAACAAAGTAAAAGAAGCAGCGAGAGGCAAAAAGGCACCCTTTAAAAAGTGGAAGTTAAATCCTAGGGAGGAAAATAGAAAGGAGCATAAACTCTGGCAAATGAAGTGTAACACTATAATGAGGAAGGCCAAGAAAGAATTTGAAGAACAGCTAGCCAAAGACTCAAAAAGTAACAGCCATTTTTTTTAAAGTACATCAGAAGCAGGAAGTCTGCTAAACCACTAATGGGGCCATGGACAATTGAGATGCAAAAGGAGCACTCAAGGACCATAAGGCCATTGCAGAGAAATGAAATTAATTCTTTGTATCGGTCTTCATGGCTAAGGATGTGCAGGAGATTCCCAAACCTGAGCCATTCTTTTTAGGTGACATATCTGAGGAACTCTCCCAGATTGAGATGTCATTAGAGGAGGTTTTGGAACAAATTGATAAATTATACTGTAATAAGTCACCAGGACCAGATGTTATTCACCCAAGAGTTCTGAAGGAACTCAAATGTGAAATTACAGAACTACTAACTGTGGGAGATTAAATCAGCTTCTGTACCAGATGACTGGAGGATAGCTAATGTGATGCCAATTTTTAAAAAAGCTCCAGAGGTGATCCTGGCAATTACAGGTTGGGAAGCCAAACTTCAGTACCAGGCAAACTGGTTGAAACTACAGTAAAGAACAGAATTATCAGATACATAGATGAACATGATTTGTTGGGGAAGAGTCAACATGTTTTTTGTAAAGGGAAATCATGCCTCACCAATCTACTAGTGTTCTCTGAGGGGGTCAACAAGCATGTGGACAAGGGTGATCCAGTGGATATAGCGTACTTAGATTTTCAGAAAGTCTTTGACAAGGACCCTCACCAAAGGCTCTTAAACAAAGTTAGCTGTTATGGGATAAGAGGGAAGGTCCTTTCATGGATCAGTAATTGGTAAAAAGATAGGAAACAAAGGATAGGAATAAATGGTCAGTTTTCAGAACGGAGAGAGGTAAATAGCGGTGTCCCCCAGGGGTCTGTTCTGGGACCAGTCCTATTCAACATATTCATAAATGATCTGGAAAAAAAGGGTAAACAGTGAGGTGGCAAAATTCGCAGTTGATACAAAACTACTCAAGAAAGTTAAGTCCAAAGCAGACTGTGAAGAGCAACAAAGCGAGCTCACAAAACTGGGTGACTGGGCTACAAAAATGGCAGATGAAATTCAGTGTTGATAAATGCAAAGTAATGCACTTTAGAAAACATAATCCCAACTCTACATATAAAATGAGGGGGTCTAAATTAGCTGTTACCACTCAAGAGAGAGATCTTGGAGTCATTGTGGATAGTTCTCTGAAAACATCCACTCAATGTTCAGCGGCACTCAAAAAAGAGAACAGAATGTTGGGAACCGTTAAGAAGTGGCTAGATAATAAGACAGAAAAGAACATATTGCCTCTATATAAATCTATGTTACACTCACATCTTGAATACTGCGTGCAGATGTGGTCACCCCATCTCAAAAATATATATATTGGAATTGGAAAAGGCACTGAAAAGGGCAACAAAAATGATTAAGGGTATGCAAGAGCTTCCATATGAGGAGCAATTAATAAGACTGGGACTTTTCAGCTGTGAAAATAGATGCCTAAGGGGGGCTATGATGGAGGTCAATAAAATCATGACCGGTGTGGAGAAAGTAAATAAGGAAGTGTAATTTACTCTCTCATAACACGAGAACTAGGGGTCACCGCCTGAAATTAAAAGGCAGAAAGTTTAAAACAAACAAAAGGACGTATTTCTTCACACCATGCACAGTCAACCTGTGGAACTCTTTGCCAGAGGGAATGTTATGAAGGTCAAGACTATAACAGGGTTCAAAAAAGGACTGGATAAATTCATGGAGGATAGGTCTACCAATGGCTATTAGCCAGGATTGGCAGGGATGGTGTCCCTAGTCTCTGTTTGCCAGAAGCTAGAAATGGGCAGCAGAGGATGGATCACTTGATGATTACCTGTTCTGTTCATTCCCTCTGAAGCACTTGGCATTGGCCATTGTCCAAAGATAGGCTACTGGGCTAGATCAACCTTTGGTCTGACCCACTATGGTCGTTCTTATGTTCTTCCACCCACCCCACTGGTTCTCACTCCTCTCTGCTCTCTGGCTGCAAGTCTCCTTGCTCACTCAGGTCTACTCTCCGCCCTCCCCTCAACTCCAAATGCCAGTTTCTTTCACCTCCTGCCAGCTTCCAGCATCCCTTAGGCTTTTTCTCCCAACCTACTCACCCCTGTCCCCTAGTCTCTGCATTTGAATCTAGTACTTCCTTGTCCGGGCCCAGTGGGATGGGGGAGGTGGTAATTGAGAGCACAGGAGAGACAGGCTCTCTGCTCTCAGTTCAGGTATCTGGACCCAGCACAGACCACAGCAGCTGAGAGCTGCAATTGTAGGGAAAGTCCTGCTCAGCCCCAGGCTGGAGCATGCCAGTGCAAACACAATTGCCAGGGGGAATGGAGCTGCTCACCTCAAAGAAGTCTCTATTGGGTCTGTGTGAGCTCTGACTTTTCAAAGACTTCTCATTTGGTCAATTTAGGTAGATTTTCGGAGACAGCAAAAGGCGCATCCCTGGCAGAAAGGCCACCTCCTTGGGAAATTTCAAGTCCCTGCTCCAAACCCTGGGGGCACTAGAGCTTTTCAAAGAAAATGTCATCAGAAGTGTTTAGCATTGGTAAGCACTGTCTACATAGACTAAGGCCAGAAGGGACCACTGTGGTCATCTCGTCCCCGCCTATAACAGACCCATATCATATGGCCTAGCCTCATTCTCACTAAAGCTGAATGACTTTGAATAAATGTTTCAGGAAATATTCAGCCTCAAGGCAGACATCCAGCATGGGAAATTTCAGCCCAGCCAGTTACAGTTTGACAATGTTATAAGCAACTGAAAACAAAGGCGTATCGTGGGAAGCACTGGGCAACCTTCATAACAGGCAGTGTTGGCAGCACCCTCTATAATGTGAGGCACTCACAGCTGGGCTGGAGCGATGGGATGTCAGTCAGGGCCAGCAAAGGTCAGGATGTCAGAAATCCTCCTGATTTGAATTCACACGCCAGAAATCTTCTTTGCAGCTCTCCACAGCTCCTCCCCGACTTCAAAAACAACTTTTGACACCTAGCTCCAGGGTCTGACCTCTCCAGGTGCTTGGCTCAAAGGGCTGAGCAAGCCAATCCCCATGGGGTGCAATGGAAGTCGGGGCGCTGAACACCTGCCATGACTCGGCCTTTGGTATGTCATACAGCCAGTCGGTGGAAACCACACCACACTCTGCCAGTTCAGCCCATCGACAAGCAGGGGTGACCCCTGTTACCTGCTAGTGGATTGGCCACTGCTTACACCTGGGTTGAAGTTGGTCTTTTAGGTTAGCTCTGTTTTCTTTGTACCAGCTTGTGCCATCAGATTTTTTGCTGCCTGCCCAAGGTAAATAAGATGCGAGAGCAGAATCATGTCCAGAGTCCAAAAAAAAGCAATTAATCCAGAAACAATAAATTAATTATAAAATGCTGTTAATACCTGGAGTGACCCCACCAGGAAGCCAAATACCCTGAAGACAAACCACGGAGCAGGTACTTTAGGAATGATTCTTTAGAGTTGGTATTCTAAAGGCTGGTGCCGGTGTCAGGAAGGGCAGGGCGAGTCATTTCTCTCCACAACCTGCCAAAAAACCCACTGTAACCCCTTTGGGGTTTAGAGAGCATGGCCCCTTTAAATCTTTTCCCGGGGGACGGGGAGTTGATCGTTCTATGAGGAGAAAGTCCTGTTGGGAGGGCAGGGGAGCGGGGAGGGGGGAAGAGCACGACAGGGTATTTAAGCCCTCCTGCTGGTGTCCCAACTTTTTGTTAAAAACGGGCAAATTGTCACGTATTTTCTGTCTCCCCCCAGTCGGTACTGGTGGGTCCCGCTGCTGGCTGGATCCCTGCTTGCCAGCCGCCTGCCCACCAGCGTTGAGTGGGGGGACCCAGTGGCTGACAATGGGGGTGGGTGTGCAAAACTGGTGGCAGGGTGTTCCCCCTCTCGCTGTCCTCTCCCTGCTCTGCCCCTTCACCTTGACCCCAGCCCCACAGCTCCTCCATATCTGCACCAGCGGGGAGTGTCCCGCTCCCAGCACTGTGCAGAGAACCAGCCCCTGGTCGGAGTGCTCAGCTCACCAACAGCCGGGCCAGCAGGCTACTTCTTTCCCCTACTGCCTCTGGCTGGGCTGGCCCCGCAGGAAAGCTCAAGACCCTCGGCTTGGGGTGTTGGCCAGGAGGAGCCAAGCCCTGCATGTGCCAAAGCCCCAGGCAGCTGTAGCACAGGGAAGCCTTTCTGCCCCTCAGCTAAGCTCTGGAGCGGCGGCTGGGGGAGAGAAGCGATTTCCAGCCTGTTTGCATCCCGACCCTGCAGACTCCACAGCAGTCCCCCGGACAGAGGCCTAGCACCCTCTGCACCCACCCCCACCGCGGAGCACAGGGTTTGGTCCATCCCCTAGGCACCCTCCCCTGCTGAGCCACCTCACTGGCCAGGTTCACTCAAGCCCCTGCAGTCAGGTTCCCTGGGCACAGTGCATCCGTAGGGCTTAACCCCTTCCTGCTTGTACTGTAGCCAGGGGACAGGAGGCAGCTGGGTTATATCAGTGTCCAGCAGCAGCCTGGAGGTGTTAGCTGCCTTTCGACACCGTGTGGGCAGGAAGGAGCAAGGTGCTTCCAGCCACGGGCAGGGGGAGAGGGGGAAGAGATGAGCTCTGCAAAGCTCATCTCTCCTATGGCTGGAAGCAGCTCCCATCCCTTCCCTCCTGCACAGTGTGGAAAGGCTGTTGCTGGCCACATTCTGGTGTGAACCCTGGCAGAAATATGGGGTGGGGGGGCATGTGAACTTGTGTTCCACCCCCCACACACACACACACAGGTTACCTTTGGAAGATGTGGTACCAGGTACCAGGAGAGGCGGGTCCAGCCTGGGGCCCAGCCAGGCATGGAGGGCGGAGAGCGCCAGGCAGGGAGGGTCAAGCCTCTCGGTCAACCTGTCACCCCCTGTGTCAGAGAAGTGCACAGGAGCGTGTGTGTGTCACCTCTCTCCATGTGAACGCTGAAGCCTAAAAGATAAGAAGGGAAATAAAAGGAATCCAACTACTCAGTGTTTCTGTTTAACAGGGGCTCAGTCAACTTGATGTTAATTTTAACATTTGTATTGCATCGTTCTGATTGATTGCAGCTGAACTTGCTTGAATACGAGTAATTTTACCAGGTGTCCCATATTCAGCATAGGGAAATATGGTCACCCTAAATAAGAGGGAGGCTGTTAGCTTGTTACATGGGGAGGCTGTCACTCTGTGTGGCTTTGCAGAGAGTGAAAGAAGAGGGCACCAGAGAGGTTCGTTGAGGAAACTTTACTGGCACTGAACACAACCTGGAGCACCCAAGACGCACCACTGGACTGGAACTTTGCTCAAGACTCCTGAACTCTGTATGTAGACACATTACTCGGTGTCAGCCCTTTCAGACTGTGCTACCACTGGGCCTGTGGGGCCTTGTGTTGAATGTTTTTGACCGTTCCCCCTAGTTTTCCCCCTGTTGTTTTTCTCCTTTCATCCCTCTCTAAATAAATATTTCCCTTTCCTGTATTCAATGTACTCTTCTGGTTCACACTGGGGACAGGTGTCTCTGGGGTGGAAGGGGCTTTCCCTGATGCATTCCTGCACGTGCCTTTTCTTGGCTAGAGCTACCTGCAGAGCAGACTCTATGTTGGCCACGAGGGCGCTAAAGTTACACAACAACAAAAACAGGAGAGAAATTTCTCTCTAAAGATCAAAAAATAACAAAGAAGGAAGAACCCAGAACCACTGGAACTACAAGCAAAAGCCTAGAAATCCCCTTGAAAAGGAACTAACGATGAGTTTATATAAAGCTGGAGGGGCAGGGTAGTTGGTGGTTGAAGGCAGGAGGGCACTGTCTGTCCCTTATTTCTCTGATGCTCCCACCCACCTGGGAACTATTCTTAAACATTTACAAATATTCCTTTTCTCTCTCTTGGTGCTTCTGAGTGCACACCAGAAGCACTTCAACTAAGAAATGGGCATCTGGCTGAAACACCTTTTGGGTAAATCAATAAATCAGACATTGTTCTTCAATGGAGGGAAGGGATCTTCTTATTGAGCATGAGAGACTATTACTGGTATTGAAAAGGCTGCACATTTGCTTCATTTACTTCAAGGAGCAACATGCCCTCTATCTGGCCACTACCTGACATTTAGCTATACGCAGGACTAAGCTCTTATAATGACAAGCACGGGGTGACTGGCCCCTTTAAAAAGAAGGTGTGCCCCGTGCCACTGTGACTGAACCTGCTGCCCAACTGGGCTTAAAGAAAGGCACCTGAGGAAGTGGTGGCAGAGAGTTAGAGGCTCCTACAGATGAGTTTGATACCCCAGGGGAACAAAACTTCAGCCAGGTACGGCTGGAAATGGCCTCCTAAAAAGAACAAGGGGCCAGGAAGAAAAGAAACTTTGGCTTTCTTCCTTGATGGCTGCTAGCCTACGTAGGTTTTTATACCATGCTAATCACCACAGTGTCTGAGCACCTTCCAGTAGTGCATTAAGGACCGTAACCACACGTGTGTCGAGTTGGGGTAGTGCCTTGTTTAAAAATAGAAAATACTTGTAGCTATCCATTTATATGAGAAAAGGTTGCTTTCTTCAGTGTTGATTGGACGATTGCGGGTTTGAAGAAGGAAGGGGAGACTTGCTCTCAGACCCAGCAGGGTTGAACACTCAGCATATAGGGACAGTTGATATAAGCAGTGCTTGTAGCACAGCCAACAATCCAGAATCTTGCTAAAGTTCTAAGTTCTGCATATTGATCACCCACACAGAGAGAAGCAACACGAAAATCATTCCGGTTGCAAAGTCAAGCACTCAAAAGTTGGGAAATGCCAGACACAAGGCGGCCACTGCAGCAGGTGACTTTAACAGTCCAGTCATGCAAATCATCCCACCAGGTTTCAATAATACCAACTCTATCAAATGTAGTTATCAATGAGAACGTTTAGTTCCTCCTGCTTCATACCCAGTCTCCTAACAATGGTGCATAAACAATTCAGTTTCTTCTCTTCACATTTCTTTACCACCTCTAGTCAATATCTTCCCAACACCCTGAGTTAGAACCCCATATGACAACTTAGTACCCTCCCTTTGTACTGTTAGAGGAATGTCCTCCCAGCTGCGTCACTAGTCTCCAAACCGTGAGATTATCCCCCACTTCGGAGATGCAGCCTGCCCCATTGGTACAGCCCCTCTCTCACTGGAAGGTGCCACTACAGCCCTGAGGCTGCAGTACAACCCTGGAGCAGCTTAGCTCCACTCCTCGGCTTGTGGTGGAGGAACCCATTCCCTGAGAGTTTCTGTGAGCCAAGCCCTGCGGGGATGGGGGAGGGGAGGTTGGCTCATCACAAGCTCAATACACTCTGAAAGGGGCCTAAGAGAGCAATGCTGATGAAGGATATTTGGCCATCACCCCTGTCATAAATATAAAGGGAAGGGTAAACCCCTTTAAAATCCCTCCTGGCCAGAGGAAAAATCCTCTCACCTGTAAAGGGTTAAGAAGCTAAAGGTAACCTCGCTGGCCCCTGACCAAAATGACCAATGAGGAGACAAGATACTTTCAAAAGCTGAGAGGAGGGAGAGAAACAAAGGGTCTGTGTCTGTCGGTATGCTGCTTTTGCCGGGGATAGAACAGGAATGGAGTCTTAGAACTTTTAGTAAGTAATCTAGCTAGGTATGTGTTAGATTATGATTTCTTTAAATGGCTGAGAAAATAACTGTGCTGAATAGAAAGACTATTCCTGTCTGTGTGTCTTTTTTGTAAATTAAGGTTTTGCCTAGAGGGATTCTCTATGTTCTGAATCTAATTACCCTGTAAGGTATCTACCATCCTGATTTTACAGAGGTGATTCTTTTACTTCTATTTCCTTCTATTTCTATTAAAAGTCTTCTTGTAAGAAAACTGAATGCTTTTTCATGGTTCTCAGATCCAAGGGTTTGGGTCTGTGGTCACCTATGCAAATTGGTGAGGATTTTTACCAAACCTTTCCCAGGAAGTGGGGTGCAAGGGTTAGGAGGATTTGAGGGGGAAAGACGTGTCCAAACTACATTTCCCAGTAAACCCAGGTAGAGTTTGGTGGTGGCAGTGGATATTCCAAGGGCAAAGGATAAAATTAATTTGTACCTTGGGGAAGTTTTAACCTAAGCTAGTAAAAGTAAGCTTAGGAGGTTTTCATGCAGGTCCCCACATCTGTACCCTAGAGTTCAGAGTGGGGGAGGAACCTTGACAACCCCACAACAGTGCTAACAGCATTCTGAGGTTGAGTGTCATCCATGCTGTGTACAGTACACCATAGCATTTCACTGAGAGCAAGGATGGGTTATCTGTAGCCAGGGAGAAATTCACAGGGTCAGACACTTCCCTCCTTTGGCAGTGTAGGGGAAGAAAGACAACAACTCTGCATCTGCAGTGGCACGGGATTGCTGGCTTTGCAGCATGCTCTGTAACGGGACTCTCCACTCACCGCTAGTCAGGCACCTTGCCCTGGCCGTTCTGGTGAATCATGTTCTGGTGAATTTATCTCCCACCTGCCAGCCATCCAAACTGCAGCTGCTGAGATAATCTTCCTCTCCTGGTGCTGTCTTCCCCACTTTCCCAAGTCTAGCTCTGGCTGCCCTTTTTCCATGTCCAGTTTGGACTTCTCCTTCTTACCTCCAAAGCTCCCTATGCAAACATCTCCCTGTGTAAAAATATCTCCACCTCAGTCATCTGCTCCTCCCCTCCCACTCCCACCTTACAAACCCTTCTTCCTGCAGCATCCTGCTGCTACTGGGAAGGACCCAGCAACCTCCGCTCAGGCTCCCCTTTCTATTAATTCCATCAGACTCACCCAGTACCTCTCCTACACTCCTAGAGTAACCCCTTTAGCTTGAGTGAGAGGGCTTGTGCTGATGGACCCTGGTTCAATCCACACCAATGCCTGTGGTGTCTGTATGTGGCCAGGGTTTTACTTACCTATCATTGTAGGTTGTTCAGCCCATTCCCAGCCATTTGTGGTACATCTTTTGCTTCTTGCCATCTCTGTGATGTCGGTCCTTCATCTGTACAAGGACACGGCATATCAAGGCCAATCCAGCAGCTCCCATCCGGTCTTCACCTCCATGAGAGACAGCGCATCCCAGCCTGACCACAGAAAGACAGGGTGGTGTTCTTCAGGGGAACCTGGTGGAGCTCCAGTCTCCCCTGATCCACCTCACCCCCACACACTGAGGGTTTTCAGAAGATTCTGCTAATCTCAGCTAAACAAAGCAGCTAAAATGAGGTCAGTGTGGGTGGACTTACTGAATAGACTGGTTCTAAGAGAAGAGGAGATTCCTTCTCTGCTCTCATGAGATTCCCATAGGAAAAGTATCTGATGACAGGGTGGGGACAATACAAGCCCTCAGCCCCTGGAAAGGCAGGAAATCAGGACTCTGGGAGTTAAGGCTTGTCTCTGTCCTGCTGGAGGGAGCAGAGCTGGAGACCATGGAGGGCCCTGGTGTAATTGTATGAAAGACAGTGACCTCTACCTGTGAAGGTGGCTGAAGCTTCTTGCAAGCAATAGAGTCCAGGATCCTTACGCCTCCTTTGGCGATGCTTTTCCTCGGAATAAAATCAACACAGTACAATGAGAATAACGTCTGAGTCCCAGGGCTGGGATCCAGGGATAAGGGCTGCTCTCAGCCAGGCTGCGTAGCAGGAACTGGATCTTTGTCCCAAGAGCTGCAATCACCCAGATGAGTGAGTAGTTCCTACCTCTGTGAGGGGGGGTATGGTTTTCCGTCTAAGCATCACTGAGAGCCAGCTCCTCTCACTTTGACAGGATGAGGTCATTGCTCCCCAAGCTGGGCCAGCTGCAGGCTGCATTGATGTAGGAGGCATGGACAGATCCCAAAGCCTGGAAGACAGAGAAGGGAGGAAGCCCCTGCTCATTTACCGTTCAAGGAAGGGAGAGGAGAATGAAGGGCAGAAAGTGAAGCTGTCCTGTGGGGAGGGCACTAGAGTAGAACCCAGTCCCGTTCCCAGATCCACCCCATGTTTGTAGGTGTGACCTTAGAGAGGTCCATCACCTTCATTCCCGTCTGTAAAATAGAGATAATAGTTTCTTATGGATTTGGTCAGTGCCAGACCCTTGGTGCCTCCTTTCAGTAAATGGTTTCCCTAGCAAGACAGACTGGCCTGGCCTGTTATCGGCAGTCCGCATACTATTTGAAGACCTTCCTAGTGTCCTCGAATGCCCCCTGAGTTCTTCTTGAATGTGATTGATTCGTTGAACCATATTGCTAGCCAGGAATTTCGGAGAGGCCATTGCTAGTGTACGATGAAATCAGGGGGAAATCTATAGTTAGCAAAAAAAAAAAAAAAGGTGTCATTGGCAAATTTGGAGCTGATCTGTCCTTTCAGCTGAAGGTACACAGTCACAGGAGGATGAAGCATGCCATCTTGGTTAGTTGTTCTATGATAATCAGTTCCACCACGTGGCCATTTGATTCAGGGAGTTCTACAATGAAATCCCTGGCAATGGCTGCCCATGGCTGAGACAGGGTCTCCAGAGGCATGAGGTGCCAAGAATTTTGGTGTGTGGTGCCTTGGTAAGAGCTCAGAAGTCACTAGTCAACATGTCTGAATTTCAGCCCACATCCGGCACCACCAAATGAAGCAGGAGGTTAGGCAGGAGATTTTGAAGCACCCAAAGTGGCCTGTTGGGAGGTGTCCTGTTTCAGATGTAGGACCTTCAGCGCGGGACATCCTGGCAGAACATACAGGCAGTCCTCAGTAAATGTTATTGGGTCCCACATGGAATGTTGGTTCTCATTCCCCGGGCAGCAGGTCATCCTAGGAAGCTGATTTAATAAGCATGATTGAGGTATGGCAACATTAAGCACGTTGCGGGGCTTGAGGAGGAAGGGCTGTTCCTGAATAGCTTTCTCCCTTCTTGGTTATATTCTCCATTAGGGGATAAGGTCATTCTTAGTTCCAGTTGGGCAGTTAAGTAATCTTGAAATTGAAGCAGGAAAAGAATATGGTCTAGCTGAATTGTCCCTGATTCAGTGCTTTGGCTTTGCGCAGATACTGGAGGCTTTTGTGTACAACCTTGTGCTGGGTATCGAGGCCCCTTCAGCTACTCACACCAATTTTCAAATAAGGATTTAATCAGAACCTACTAATTATCAAGGGACTCCTATAGTTTTTGTCTGTGGGGTGAGCCTCCAGGAGCGGTATGCACAGGGGTGCAGCAGGTGCTGGGAGCCATGCCCCAGAGAGCCTGGCCCTGATTGATATATTAGATGTGTCAACTTCTATGATGAATGCTCCAGTTGGATTGGGTGCGCCAGAACAGGTGCAGCGGTGAAGGCAATTTTGAGCTGTTTGAGGGCTTGTTGGGCCTTGGGTGACCAAACAAATTGGACAGTCTTGTGGAGGAGAGCTATCATGGGGGTTCTTTCTTCTGAGAACCCTGGGCTGAAGCAGCAGTAAAATTGGTGAAGCCTAGGAAACACTGCTCTTTTTGAGTACTTCAAGCTTCCTCCCAGTTGTGGATGGCTTTCACCTTATTTGCATCAATCTTAATGCCTTCTGGGAAGAGGATGTACCCCAAAAACTCCATGGAGAGTTGGCTAGAGGTACACTTTTCCAATTTTGTATAGAGACCATGCTGCCACAACCTCTCTGGGGTCTGTTGTGGGGCACAGGCTGCTCTGGGTTCTCCAAAAAGAGAAGTATGTCATCTAAATAGATGACAATGTATTGATCCAGAATGTCCCCAAATACATCACTGATGAAGTGTTGCAAGGTCAATCCAAATGGCATTACCAGACAATTAAAGTGTCTATAAAATGTATTGAAATCTCTCTTCCATTTGTCCACCGCCCAAATAAGTGTTAGATTGTAAGTCCTTGGAAGTCTAGTCTGATGAATGCCCATACAGGTTTCATGTGATCCAAGAATTCTGGGATTAAGGATAGGGGATACTTTCACTTTGTTCAGGGGCTGGTATTCTACAGAGAGGCATAGAGTCCCTCCTTTCTTTTTTCCAAAGAGAGACAGGGCCTCTGTGGGAAATGCTTCATAGTAAATAAACTCTTTGGATCCGTTTTCATGATTTTACACAGGGAGAGCCACTAGTTCTGGTTCGGACATTGCATAAATACAGCCAAAGGCAACTTTCGGGCAAGATTTAGGTCAATAGGGCAGTCATAGTCTTGGTGCAGAGGTAATGTGTCCTCCTTTCTTTCAAAGATGTCCACATAATCCTGGTATTTATCAGGAATGTCGGGTGTCAGAGTCAAGAATGGTGGAGTAGGTCCAGGGCAGAGGCTGGTTAAGGAAACCCCTAGATTTTCAGTCACCTCCACTGAGCCATTTTGGCGGGGGCAGCACAGGGCCAGGCTCAGGTAGCAAGGCCTTGAGTCACACCTGGTATCCCCATTTACGTACAGGCCACTTACTTCTGGAAAGCCTGCTTTTCTGCAAACAGTCGCACCACCTGATGTCACATGTTGCATCTGATAATTAGGTCTAGTGGTTGGAGCTGAGGTCACAGCTAGACATAGGATTGCACCTAGGCTAAGAGTGGTGCTAGAATCAAGATCCAGGAAGATGCCGGAGATGATGATGTGATCAGAGTCTGTAGACAAACCAGAATCAGAACTGGAGCCAGAGTCCAAGTGCAGGCCAAGGGTCGAAGCTGGCTGATCAGAGTCCAAAGTTAAGCCAAGTCGATATCAAGCCAGAGTCCAGATTCAGGCGGAAGGTTGAAGCCGGGTAGTCAGAGTCCGAGGGCTTGGGGAGGATCAGGAGGAGGAGGCAAGGCTGAAGCGGGTCAGTTGTGGAGCTGGAGCAAGGCTAGAATACGACAAGGATAACACTGAGCCAGAGTTGGTAGCCAACGTCGAGAGCCAAGGGTCACGCCGAAGACAGCAGCAAGAGACTGGAGCCGAGGGTCAAGACAGTCAATAGCCGGGAACTGGAGGGTAGGGCAGGGCGGTGCATGCAGGCAGAAACAAGGGATAACATGGGGACTGTCTCAGCAGCAGGGCAAGCTCTGCCTTGTTGTCCTGATGACTTGAGGGTACTCCCAGGAACTGCCCACCCGGAGCCCTAGACACCTGGGTTCAAGTCCCAAGCATCCTCATCTGGGGACTCTCTTCCGAGGAATTAAAGAAGGACAGCAGGATGACAAAGATGTCTCTGTCCTTGGGCTGGGATCCAGGCCAAGGGGAGCTCCCACCAAGGCTAGGTGTCACAGCCTCCTCACCATCCCTTGCTCCTGTTCATTTCACACTCAGAGATGCTCTAGCAGGAGGGAAGAATAAAAGGCAGAAAGTGAAGCTGCCCCTGGGGGGACGGCACAAGCCTGGGACCCAGTCCAGTTCCCAGATCTACACCCAGGATTGTGAGACCAGGCACCACAGCCCTTCCTCTGTGTCTTTGTCCCCACCTGTCAGATGGGGAGGATCCTTCACTTCCCAGGGTGCTTGGGGGGAGTTTCATTCCTGGCTGGGAAGAGTTCAGATACAATGTGGGTGGATTGGGCCCCCGGTGCAGGATGGATCGGACATTCACTAGCTCAAAGGTGACACGGGCCAGGGGAACCTCTGAGCAGTGAGCACAGGGGAGGGGTTCCACATCAGGCCACCACTCCCAGACTGCAGTGGTTATTGATGATAAACCATGGCTCTACCGATGTTCTCATTTGTAGTTGTCCTGGGCTGGGCCAGCCCCATGGTGCTGAAAGCCTGATGCTTCATAAAGGCCTCTGGGCATGGGGCAGGAGGGTCGGGGAGGGCATGTGGTGAGAGGGAGGTGGCATTCTAGGTTTGGCTCCCTGAGGGCAGATTCCTCCTGTGGCCCCTTGGCATGGAGGAGGGACTGAGGGGCCCTGCCACAGCAGCCCCGGGTCAGGAATTGTTTCAGATGTGACACTAGGCCATTCCCCGTGCTCTAATGCAGAGCTTTCAGAGCTCCACTGGGGGACATGGGCCTAACATGCAGGCCCTTCTGCATCAGGCTGGGCAGGGAGAAGGGGCGATGGCAGAGAGCCAAGGCCAAGAAAAAGAGGGTGGGGAGAACCTCATGCCCCAGACAAAGGGGATTTGGCAGCAGAGGGAAGGCCCCCCACTCCCCACCCAGAAGGAAGAGGGTTTCACTCAGGGCTGTCACCTCTATCTCCACTCCCACTAGCCCCTCTCCCCCCTGTATAGTGAGACAGAGCAGTACCTGCAGCAGGGAGTGTGAGCTGCTGGGCATGTGAGGTGGGGGCCCTTTAAGGGTGTCCCATGGGGCAAAGCGCATGCAGTGCCTTGGGCACCTGGCACAAACACAGGATGTAAAATAGGTGGACCCTCACTTTGTCTGTAATATCCTCCTCCTGCAAGGGAACAAGGATTAGTCAGAGATTCAGACACTCCCGGCAACAAAGGGTAATAACGGCACCTGGAGCCAACTAAATTTCCACCCAGCTCCTCGTCACATCTGAGGGATGGATTCTCCCACCCAACCCCCGAGATGAAGTCTTGTCTCCTCTCTAGTGACCTCCAATCCCTCTCCCGCAATTGCAGAATGAACTCCTTCCCCATTCCTCTCAGTCTCCGCATTAGAGCTGTTCTACCTCCAAACCCATCTGGGGAATGAGCTCAGCTCCCCAGCATCCTCTCAACCAGCCCCTACCTCTCCAGCTATGGGTTTGGAAGGCTTCTGGCAGCAGGGAAGTTGGGTGAGAGGAAGTTGACATCTTTCCCCAAGTGACCCCTGGTCCTTACGGTGAAGCCGTGGACGGTAGCTCTGGTGAATGGGCCACATGGGTGGCTTCTGATGACTGAATCCTCCAGTTCTCCCAGAGGAGGTCCAGCCTGGCCAGCAGCAGGGCAAACTTTCCCCGACCCATGTGCTCCAGCCCAGCCTGGTTAGGAAGGTCATGCCTGACTAATCTAACCGCCTTCTATGATGAGATTACTGGTTCTGTGGATGAAGGGAAAGCAGTGGATGTATTGTATCTTGACTTTAGCAAAGCTTTTGACACGGACTCCCACAGTATTCTTGTCAGCAAGTTAAGGAAGTATGGGCTGGATGAATGCACTATAAGGTGGGTAGAAAGTTGGCTAGATTGTCAGGCTCAAAGGGTAGTGATCAGTGGCTCCATGTCTAGTTGGCAGACGGTGTCGAGTGGAGTGCCCCAGGGGTCGGTCCTGGGGCCGGTTTTGTTCAATATCTTCATAAATGATCTGGAGGATGGTGTGGATTGCACTCTCAGCAAATTTGCGGATGATACTAAACTGGGAGGAGTGGTAGATACGCTGGAGGGCAGGGATAGGATACAGAGGGACCTAGACAAATTGGAGGATTGGGCCAAAAGAAATCTGATGAGGTTCAATAAGGATAAGTGCAGGGTCCTGCACTTAGGACGGAAGAACCCAATGGACAGCTACAGACTAGGGACCGAATGGCTAGGCAGCAGTTCTGCGGAAAAGGACCTAGGGGTGACAGTGGACGAGAAGCTGGATATGAGCCAGCAGTGTGCCCTGGTTGCCAAGAAGGCCAATGGCATTTTGGGATGTATAAGTGGGGACATAGCGAGCTGATCGAGGGACGTAATCGTCCCCCTCTATTCGACATTGGTGAGGCCTCATCTGGAGTACTGTGTCCAGTTTTGGGCCCCACACTACAAGAAGGATTTGGATAAATTGGAGAGAGTCCAGCGTAGGGCAACAAAAATGATTAGGGGTCTAGAACACATGGGTTATGAGGAGAGGCTGAGGGAACTGGGATTGTTTAGTCTGCAGAAGAGAAGAATGAGGGGGGATTTGATAGCTGCTTTCAACTACCTGAGAGGTAGTTCCAGAGAGGATGGTTCTAGACTATTCTCAGTGGTGGAAGAGGACAGGACAAGGAGTAATGGTCTCAAGTTGCAGTGGGGGAGGTTTAGGTTGGATATTAGGAAAAACTTTTTCACTAGGAGGGTGGTGAAACACTGGAATGCGTTGCCCAGGGAGGTGGTGGAATCTCCTTCCTTAGAAGTTTTTAAGGTCAGGCTTGACAAAGCCCTGGCTGGGATGATTTAATTGGGTATGGGTCCCGCTTTTGAGCAGGGGGTTGGACTAGATGACCTCCTGAGGTCCCTTCCAACCCTGATATTCTATGATTCTTTGATTCTATGATTCATGGCACTTTCAATCCCTGGGCTGCCAGTGATGGGGCAGCTCTGGATGGTGGTTCAGATGACGTAGACACTAGACCACTAGGAACTGGCCTGAGACCCTGAGGGGAAGAAAGGATCATAGAGGTCATAAGGGGCACTAGCACGAGCAATGGCAGCGTGTCCTGTTGATGTGATGCCTGTTATGAAATAGCCTTGCTGGAGAGCTGGATCTGAACTGCTTTGATCTGCTCAGGGGACAAGCTGGTGCCTAACAATGGCACCTGCTGTGAGTCATTCGTCCTCTTGCTCCCAGGTCAGCAAATGGGGATGGGATGGCAGTGACCTTCTGTGGACTGGAGGTGAAAGGCCCTGGGTCCCTCCCAAAAGCTAGATTAATCCTTCTCTGGTTACCTCGTCCCCTATCAGCTGGCCGCCATCCCCCATGATGGAGAAAGCTAGGACGAGCCCAGCCTGGCTGACATGTAGCCGGGGGTCGTGGATGGCCAGCAGAGCCACCTGCAAGAAGGATCTTCTCTGCCCTTCTGAGAAGATCCCTCCGAAGACCTAAAACCAACAGCACGAGCACCATTGGCAATTGCCCAGAACCAGGCTCCAAATCCAGCTAGTGGCTCATGTGGAGAGTCGGAGTCCTGCTGCAGCCAAGCCAGCTAATTCCCCATGAGGACCTTTGGGGTCCCATGTCCCAGGGAACCCCCTTCAGTAAGAGGTTGCAGGCACTGAGGCCTCCCATTGCTCTTTCTGGAGCAGGATTCAATGCAGGTGCCATGACATGCTGTGAATGCGCCCATGTGCATGAGCCTGGCACGCTCTGGAACGTAGCTCACAAAGACCACACAGGACCCTCTACTGCGTCCAGCAGCGATATCTCCTGGAGCTCACATGCTAGAGGTATGGGCCTTTCAGAACTGCCTCCGTTCCCCACTCCCCACCCCACTGACATTTCCATGAGCCTTACGTATGGTGAAGTAATTCAGCCCAGGGTAGGAGCTCAGTGTCTCTGACCCAAGCCCCAGGGCAGGCGCAGATACTGCTTCCTGACTCATGATGGTGCTAAGCAAACTCCACACCCTTCTTGTTCTTCCAAAGGGTGCAGGAATCCAACAAGCTTCTGGTCACGCAATAGCTGGGTGTATCCTTCCCAACTCACTGACCCAGTGGCTCCCATCTCGGATACTCAGGTGTCAGCCAGGGAGTCACTGAGCGAAGCCGGATCCCTCGAGATACAATCTGCCATCAACTCAAGGTCCTAGAGGTTTCCTGTTATGCCACTTATCAATGGATCCATGTAACACACACAAACCATGGCCATTAGCAAAGCTCCAGCCCAGGATCCTCAGCCTCTTGCAGCTGAACACAGTCAGCTGGAAATAAGGAGTAGGCTCTTGCCCTGTATCCAGGACACAGCCACTGCAGGGAGACACAGCTCCGCATTTGAGCTGCTGCAATGCACCAGCTGAGAGTCCTTACCTCCCCCACCTTGGCCATATTCCTGTAACCAAGGCGCTTGGTGTTCTCGAGCCCCTCCTGGCACCACAGCTCCTTGGCATCTCTGACGTTCAGCCCTTGGAGAGAAAGACACGCAGGTTTGTGAGCTTTGCCATTCTGGTCTCAGTGCCTGTCTCCTTCTGTTCCCATTGTTGGGTGCACACTGGCTGGGGCTTCGCAGCATCCATGCCCCCATGAAATCGCAGGGTCCCACCAGGTGGTTTAGTACCTGGAGGGGGATTTGTCCCATTCATCACAGAAATCAGGTGACCCTTACGGTCATTGTGTTCTGGGAGTGGGTGCCTGAAAATGACGGCATCTAATGCTGAGAACCCCCCACTCCCACTGTAGTCAAGATCTGGCCCTAGGTAACCAACTGGTGACATCCTACAAGTTTTGTGTGCGTCCCCTGTAGTCCCTGCTCCTGACCCTGACTTCCCTATGGGCTCTTTCCCTCCATGTGTTTCAATAGCTCCATTCCTGTCCCCTCACCAGCTGGCGAGCCCCATGGATGGACTGATTTTCCTGGGGTGGGGGACAGAGCTGGGCTCTGAGATAAAACAGCCAATTTCCCTGGCACTTTCACACTCATCTCCCTGATTCAGGGAGCAGGGAAGAGAAATAATCAGCATCTACACTGAGGTCCATCTCAAAGGAGGAGGCTTCTTTCTATAGGCTCCCATTGACCAGCAAAATGAGTCCCAAATGAGGGACCTTGTTTCTATTGGGCTCCCTCTGCCCAGCTCTCGTTGGTCCAAAAGGAGAGGCCTTAGTTGTATCGGAGTCCCAATGTCCATCTGCAGGTAGTCTCTGAGGATTCATTTCTATAAGGTGCCATTGCCCAGTTGGGTTTCTTACCCCTCTTCTGCAGCAGTAGCTGGTAGAGCCAGGAAATCCCACCCTTGGTTTGCCAGCTGATGTCATCTGGTGGGTCAGTGATATACAGACCCAGCTGTGCCACAAAGTAGCCCACCTTGGGGAAGTCAGATGAGCTCTGATGGAAGGAGGAGGAGAGGGGAATCCATCAACATTCTACCTTCAGCTCTCCATCTGCCCTGGGCCAGGAGTCTCTCTCCTCCCACTCCATCTGTAGGAGGGGCTGGGGGAGAGGAGCTACAGCTAGAGATCTCATTCTCTCTGCCCCCAGGGGAGCTTGGAATAAAGGGACCAGGGAAAGGGCCCTCTATGAGGATTCGCTCCTCAGCTGCTCCAGAATGACAAGGGCCCTGAGGCCAAGCATGAATCTGCCAGCCAGTGGGCTCTGGAGCACAGTCCCTTACAGACCCAGGAGGAAAAACTTAGCCAGGAGATGAGGGACGTGACTCAAGCATGGTTGAATCTCAGTTCTGACTCTGGCTCCACACAGGAGCCATCAAAATCTCGAACCCCTGCAGCTGCAAATCCCACAGCCTGTCAGAGCCAGCCCTGCCTCTGCAGGATGCCGGGGTCAAAGGTCACTTACATCAACTCCAGGGAGGCAAGCAGTGAATTGCCGCAGGGCAGTGCTACTCCGTATGGCCCTGGCTCTCTCTTGCTTCTCTCTGGAGTGCATCCAGAAATTGACATGCTGTGGGAGAAGGAGGCAGGTGAGGGTCAGTAAGCAGGTGCACGTGCTCTACAAATGAGCTTGTCGTCCTCCCCATGGGGCTGAGACATTGTGCTCAGGGTGGAAGAGCTGACTGGCTGATCGCAGAAAAGGGGTTTCTTGCAACTAGGACGCTGCCCAGGTCCTGCTGGGCACAGGCTGTCATTGTCTCTCTAGCTGGGGAAAATGTAAGGCCTGGGGCTGGTCCATCCTCTCTGTACCTGATCCATGAACAGCACATCAGGATCAAGGCACATGCCCTGGCCCCTCCCTAGATGCAAAGGCCTTGGTGGGATGGAGGGAGTGGCCGTGAGGACAATCCCTTTGGGAACTGCAGTGTCCATATCAGAAGAGCTGATTCCCTGAGGATCCTCCTGTACTCAGGGTCTTCCTAGAAAGGAGCCAGTGACTTTTCTTAGAGGCCCATGTCCTGGATCTCACAGGACTTTCAGTCTCTCAGTCCCCCAGACCCTGCCATTGTGCTCACCTCCAAGAGGTGCTCCAGCTTGTCCATGGTGGGGGTTTCTGTCAGGAGGCTCCTCAGCATCACATCCATGCTGTCTGTATAGCCCTTGGGCAGAGCCTGGAAGAGGAGGCAGCACCCGTCCGTTATGGGATCTGGGGCTACGCTGGTCAGGGGATGATTAGAAGGGTTCTCTGGGGAGCCCTGGCAAGACCCCAAAGACACATCCTGGCCTCTCCCATTCAAATCACCCCAGGGACACTTAGCAAGAGTTCATGGCCGGATGCCAGCTGGCTCTTCAATCCTTGCCCTTAGCAGTTCTCTGCAGAGGGCCAGGGACCTAGCAGGGTATGGAACAGCCAAACTGCAATGGATGGGAGCGAGGCGCCCGGACACAGTCCAGGCAACAAAGCACAGAATGAGGAAGGAAGGAGAGGACCTGCCAAGGGCGGGCAACACTATCCCCTCTGGAGGGAAGGGGCGCTCTCTGCCATTTTGTTAACCCCCGGGCCTGTTCCCAGCTCTGCTCACCCCTCCCCTATTCTCAGCAGCTCCACCAAACTAAGGGAGCAGGGACCACAGGACCGCTCCTACAACAGAGAAGTAGGATGGTGACCTACCCGGAAGTGAGCGGTGTCCTTCCCTGGGCGCATGGTAAAAAACACTGCACAGGACAGCTCGCAGGAGGCCTGATTCCAGCTCCAGGTCCAGTTTGCTGGCAGGAAAGAGGAGCCTCGATTCGACTTTGCAGCACCAGAGTGGTGCTGGCACCACCATGGACATGAAACATGAGGGAAATAGGCACCGGCCAGCAAAAACGGAAATGGAGGTGCCAACGAGACTAGTGACCAGGCTGAAGTCACAGAGCCAGACACTGGCAGGGCTGAAACAGGGCCCGTTCCCCTGCTCTCACCCTGGACCCTGCTGCCCCTATTGTATGTCCCCCGCCCTGATGATCTTCTCCCTAAGGCCACTGTAACGTTACTGGAGTGAAATGAATCACCCAGCCTGGAAAGAGTGAACGTTCCCGCCTCCTTGGCCGGAGGATGTGAACAGCCACAACTGGAGGGGGAGTGGGAGGATCTGTGACTCCTGGGTTAGGGCAGCTGGACAGGAGGGTCCTGGGACCTGAGGTGGCAAACTGCAGCTATAGAGCTCGAGAGGATGGAGCTCAGCTCAGACTGCACGGGAATGTCTTCAATCAGCTCTTGGGAGACCCAAAGAAGACAAAAGCAGAGGATCAGATCCTGGCCCCGCTGACCCACAGGCACTTCCCAGAGAGGAGGCTGCCAGTATAACCCTGCCCCCTGCCCAGCCAATCCAGCTGGGCCCCCACATTCCTTCCACCTTTCAAACTTACTCCCTCCCTCTCCAGCTGGGACCACCCAATTCTTTCCTCCCCTCAGCCGCCCCTCCGGCCCTATAATTCCCCACTGCCAGCTCTGTGTCTGTGACAGAATTTCCCCCTCCCCTGCTCCCCAATCCTCATCCCCAAGAATCCCTGTCCTCTGCTGCCCCCTCCAGCCCCACCATCTCCCAGAACTGGCCCAGGGGAGGCCTCTCTTCGTCTCATGTCTAGCTCCCTCCCCATGGGGTCTCATTCACCGCAATGCTCTCCACAAGGGACGCTTTGGAGCAGTGCGGCTGCAGGGTGTCCTGCCCCTGCTTTTGTGCAGGGAAGCACAGAGTGGGGATAGCGTGCAGGAAGCGGAGCTGCTTGGCCCTGTCCTGCACAGATGAGGAGTGGCATTGGGGGAGAGAGAGAGCCTGTTAGGTAGGGACCTCCCCACTCCACCCAAACCGGCTCCAGGGCCCAGGGCCTCCTTTGGGTTGGACAGGAAAAGCCCAAAATCACAGTCTCCTCCTGCAAGGCAGGGCTTCTAACTGGGACAATGGCTGTGGGGAGAGGAGACCCTGGCCTGCGTGGGACAAACACCCTCTCTTCGGGGTCACAGATAATGGGGGTCATGGCTTCCCTGGGACAGGGCCCCCCCGGAAGGGCTGGCGGGGGCAGGATAGACTAGATTGTACCTCATCTCTGCCCTGGGGATGCTGCTGGATGACCCTGATGGCAGCTTCCTCTGGGGACACGTCCTTCTCTTCCTCCTCAACCTCCAGCCGGACACTGGGGCTCCCTGCACCAGGCAGAGGAGCACAGAGGGTGACTCCTGCTGCTGCCGAGGGGAAGGACGGGGTGCAGTGGAGAGAGAAAGCTTAATGTGTCTCCCTCCTCTGTAAGGAACCCCAGGGCAGAAAGGGCCTCACCCTGCCCCTCCCAGAGAGGCCCTCAGCCCCATCAGCTTCAGGGCCCCATGGCAGTCAGGCCACCCCCGCAAAATCATCAGGGGTCCGGGAGGCTGGAGTGCCCCCGACTCCGCCAAGAATGCCCTGCAAAGGGCATGGCTGTGCCACTCCCACGAGTGTCAGCAGGGCTCACGTGGCTGAGACCTGACCCCTTTCTGAACCAATGGGCACACGGTGTTACTAGCCCCCCCGCCCCAGTCATTCTCCCTTTCCCTTGGGTCTCCCCTCACCAGTACTGTGGGAGCCTCCAGCCTCAAGGCTCTCACACTCCTCGGAGGTGCTGCTGGCCCCTTGGGAGTAGGTGGAGCTGCTGGTGCTAGAGCAGGGGTTGCCCCATCTCCTGTCCTAGGCAGGGTTGGGGCTCTTTAGTGGCCAGGCAGGGGCATGGCTCCTGCTGGGCCCTGGCACTGGGCTCCTGGCTCCTCTGCTTCCTGAAGAGGAAGCCCCAGAGCTGCCTTGCCCGGCTCCCACCCTGTCCTGGCTCCCTCCTGCAGAGCTGCACCCTGGGCCACCTCCATTTTGGCCCCAAAGGTGTCTCAGGGCCTACTCTGGGAGCTGGTGTCTTCCTCCTCCAGAACGCCAGGCACGTCCACCACTTGGCCTGGCCACAAGCTGCTTCCCCACCAGCAGGGACAGAGGGGCCGCTCTCCTCTTGGGGAAGCCGGTAGCTGCTTCCCACTGGCTCTGGAGCCTTCTTCCCAGCATCTGCTTCAGCCTCTTCATCCTGGAACCGAGTGGGGAGTAACCATGAGTCTGGGGTCAAGGCAGCCTCTCACTAACGGGCCTGTCTGCTCCGCACCACCTCTCCTCCACTGGGGCAACTCCCCCTCACTGCACGCCCCACCACGGGGCACAGGGACTGAAATCTACACACACTGGCAGCAGCTCACAGCACAGGCTGCTCCCAGAGCTCCCCCTCCCCACTGAGGCACTGTGACACAGGGGGAGTCTCATCCTTTCAGAGCAGTGGGGTTTTCAGTCTGTTTGGACAAGCAGCTCCCTCCTCCTGCCCAGGCCACACGCCCTCCCTGGCTAGAGAAAGACCAGAACCCGGGAAGGACTCTGAGTTTGCCCTGGGAACTTGTCCCCAGCTAAACTTCACAAGGTTCCAGTCATATGAGGCATGAGTCCCCCTCAGTTCCCACAGAGTTCAGTGGGAAAGTGGGTGTTCAGCAGCTGGCAGGGTCTGACCCTCCAGAGACTCCTACAAGGGAAGGGCTGGGAGCCCTATTGCTGGGCTATTTCCACCATGCTGGAGATGGCTCTGGAGAACACCCTGCAAGAAACACGCTGCCCAGGCCCAGAGCAAAGGGCTGCAGGGGGCTGTGTTAGCAAATCTAGTCTCACTAGGAGGAGATCCCCCCTCCTGCTCCCACCATTTCTGCCTCTGCCCAAGCAGAACAGGGAAGCCTGTGAGGAAATACTACCTGACACTCACTAGGTCTAGATGGCGCAGTGCTGGGTGGCAGATGCTCAGAGTTGGTCTGTTCCTGGCCCTCTTCCTCGCTCTCCCACACCAAGGTGGGCTGAAAAGGGAGCTGCACAATGCCCTGCCAGCAGGGAGACCAACAGTGGCTGTGAAAACAAAATCATGTTTTATTGCCAAGGGATGGTTAAACTCAGGCTAGCAGCCGGGGTCCAGAACTCTGACATACTGCGGGCAGGACGCCTCCCATCTCAAGGTCTCCTAGCACCTCACACACATTCCTGAAGCCTGACAAGCCAAGGGCTGTAGGGGAGGGACTCCAACCACACTGATAGAAAACTGTGGCCTGGGCAGGGCAAGCCACTGCCTCAGGGTCACACTGGGAGTCAGTGACAGAGCCAGGGATGGAGCCCAGGAGCCCTGTGTCCAGGCCCCTACACTAACCACTAGAGGAACGTTCTTTTCCAGAGCTGGCAATTGCAAGCAGGACCCTGTTCCCAGTGTCCCTGGCTCTGAGAGGGAGTGTGACCGGCTGGAGAGACTGAGGCAGGGGATTGGGGGTCAGGACTCCTGGCTTTCAGTGGCCATTTTCCTTTTGATCTATGGGACCTCGGGCAAGCCATTCCCCCTCTCTGTGTTTCAGTCCCCAGCAGTAAAATGAGGATCTAATACTTACTCACTATTGTAAAGTGCTGAGATTTACCCAGGAAAAGTCGTTCTGTAAGTGTTATGCAGCACTGGACCCTCATCGGTGAGATCCAAATTCCTAGAGTTTAGATCTGGGCTTTCAGTTCAATCCTGTACAGAGTGAGGAGCCCAGCCCTAGACCTTGGATTGAGGATCAGCCCTTCTTGGGGTGGGAATTGAGCTAGGAGGCTTTTGCGTCCCTCGCCAGGTGGATTAACAATAGAGGGTTTTTAAAATATGAACCGGGTTTTTCAAATTAAACTCACCATGGGTTTTTTCGTTAAAAATAAGCCTGCTTCAAATTCAATTTGAATTTGACAATCTGTGTTAAGGCCTAAATTTGTTATCATCTCTTAAAATAATTTCAAGAGACTAGAAAGAAATCCATCTTAAGTAGTACATGTTTACTGCCAAGTTTTAAGGAGAGTCAAATGACTGAAGCACCCGGAACCAGAGTTCGTGGAAGTGCTAGAACTGCTTTAGACAGCAGTAGCCCTTCCTGTGAAAGTGCAGAAGGAATAGTTTCTTCCTTTCAATTTATTCATCTAGTTCAGTTCAATGACTAGTTAATGGAATTTGAAAAGAACACTGGGAGTTGACAAAGAAGGCAAACTTGTTTGCTTCCTTCAATCTAGGAATAAACACTAGGTGTGAGGGCATGAGATCTACCCATTGAAAAATCTGGAAGAACATGGTGACCAGAATGTATCAATTCAGTTCACTAACTACAGCTAATATTTCCTTTCTTTAAGAAATCGGGTAGTTTTAAATGCAAAACATTTTTGATGAATGTTTTTTTCTTATGCTTCTCTTTCTGGCTCAGCCACAGCATTGCTGTGTAAACACCTCTTGCTCTTTACCTCAGTTTCACCACCTCTGTTTGGGATAGAGACACTTCTCTAACTCCTAGCAGTAGTGCGATTTGAGTAGGTCATGAGAGTTAGACACCTACAGGGGGTTCTTGGTTTTGAAACAACTATTCATTTTAATCACCTTGATTGTAGGAGAACTACTACATTCACGAGAATCATAAACTGCTCATATTCCATTAAAGAACGGAAGGCAGCAAAATTAATAATATCACCAATTTGTTATGAATTATTTACTCATTCTTAAAAGAGAGTTGGACGCTTTTTTTGTTATGTAGGCCCAGTTCCCACTGCTGAACCAGTACCAATTACACTGGATAATGCTGTAAAACCTATATTTTATTGTCAAATCATGTAAGCCATTCCTCTTCTCCTCTTCTTGTTTTATAAGTTTCAGATCAACAAAATCCTCCCTTTGACAGTCACTTCCCGTGTGGCGCTGCAGGCAGAGTTGCCTGAGCAGGCTACATTGTGACATCAGGGGTAACTCAGCCACGCATCACTCATTTCACTCCAATAACCCTGAGCATAAACCCTAAACCTGCTACCTGTCTTGGTCATCTCTCCCATTGAAACCTGCGGAATCATTTGCTGACTCCTTTTAACCAATGGGGTTGAATTATGAAAATCACCTGCACAGAATTAGCATTGACTGGCTCAGTTAAATCTGAAGTCACAGTGCACCTCTACCGGCAGCACCAATTAAATGGGCACAGTGCAGAAACCTAGCTTTGCTGGTGGTTTCTTTTTCTAATTGTCACCAGAATCAACAAGATTCTTCCCATTGATGCCTGCCTAGAAATTCCCTGAAATTTTGGAATCAATTGGACATAGTCTTCAAAAATTATCGCATTACAGACAGACAAAGAAATGCCATCGAATTGAGCATTAGGCCTCACTGCACTCAGCCAACAATGACTTTAACTCCCTTTTAACTCAGTAATAACCCCCAGCTCACCCAATCAGCATGGAGACTCTCAGGGACTGGAGGCTGAGCATTCTCAACAGGTGGCCAAAAGACAGCCCTAGTCAGGACAGGAGATCACTCTGGAGGAGATCTCCGTTGTTAGAGAGCTTATTCCTTCACTCTCCCACTTCCCTGGTCCTTCTCACATGAACAGAGAGCAACAATACCCGAAGTCCGAAGGTGCAAACAATTCGATGTTTATTGGGGTGAACTTCCAGCAAGCTTAAATACAAGTTCCTTTTCCTTATTTCCGAATCCCAACTTACTTCCTGTTTGCCCCTAATTTGTATAGTAATATTTTTAGCTATACCTTAACCAATCATTCTACTAAAATTTAACTAACCAATCCTAACATATTGTAACATGATTATGTAACCAATTATATCCCACCGCCTTAATTAGTTTACACCCAGCAAAATTAATTATACAGCAGACAGGAACAATCACAGAACCAGACAGAGATTATACAGACAAACAATAGCAAAGTGGGAACTATAATGGCAAGACAATACAGAAGTGAGGATTTCACATCCCAGTATTGATAAGTGAGTTCTTGCCAGACAGGATGCTATCAAACTAAGTTTTCTTTTACATTTTCTAGGCACTTCCCTTTCTCTGGAGCTGATAGGCATACAATCCTGTCCTGATAGTGCCTAACAGCCCAATAGCACCTTCTTTCCATGTGACTACTTTGGAATGTGAGGATGTGACCGGTCGCTTCCCAGCTTATGGCTGCCTCTGTCGCTTAGCCAAAGGCCTTAGCCAAAGAACAGGGCCCCAGACTGTCACAGTAAGAGAAGGACCTTACATTGGCAGACAGTGATTTTGATTCTTTCTTTTATACCTCTAACTAGCCAAGTGATAAGAATACATCTAAATTCTTAAAGTACAGGCCTTTACAGACAGGCCTGAATATCTATATCCTAACATCCGTCAGCACACTATTCCAGCCCCACGTCTTTGTGAGGGCCTCCTACAATGACAGCTGGAGAACAGCCCCACCTGCCTCAGGAAGAAGACCAGCAGAGAGAAATGGAACAAGAGAAGAGAAAAGAAAAGACAAGACAAGAGGAAGGGAGGAAAAGAGAAACAAAAATGGACAAATTCCAAACTCCTCAGTGAGTCAAAGATTCCAAGCTCAGAAAAATCAACTCTGACCATCTAGTCTATATAGAACTTCCCTTAAAGTAATTCCTGTTTGAATTAGAGCTCATATTTTAGAAAAAGAGCGAATCTTGATTTTAAAAATGCTAGTTGTGGAGGTTCCATCACAACCCTGGGTGAATTACTTCAATTCCTGACTGTTAAAAATGTTCGCCTTCTTTCCAGTCTGAATTTGTCTAGCTTCAACTCGCAGCCATTTCATCTTGTTATACCTTTGTCTGCTCAAGTGAAGAGCCCATTAGCAAATAGTTGTTCTCTTATGCTCATCTTTTAACCTTCTCTTTGTTAAGCTAAATAGATTGAGCTCCTTGAACCTATCTTTATAAGGCATGTTTTCTAATCCTTTCATCTTTCTTGTGGCTCTTCTCTGAACTCTCTCAAATTTATCAACATCGGTCTCAAATTGTGGACACCAGAAACTGGACACAATATTCCAGTAGTGGTCACACCAGTGCCCAGTACAGAGATACAGAACCTCTCTACTTCTTCCGGAGATTCCGCTATGGATGGGTCCCAGGGTCGCATTTGCCCTTTTAACCAAAGTTTCTCAGTGGGAGCTCACGGTCAGTTGATTATCCACCATGACCCCAAGTCTTTTTCAGGGTTACTATTTCCCATGATAGAGTCCCCCCGGGACAGAGTCCCCCTCTTGTACATATAGCCTATATTTTTTCTTCCTAAAGGGAAACTTTACATTTGGACATACTAAAATATACGTTATTTGCTTGTGCTCAGGTAACTAAGCAATCGACATGGCTCCATATGAGTGACATGTCCTCTTCATTATTTACCACTCCCCCGATCTTTCTGTCATTGGCAGATTTTACAGTGATGATTGTATGTTGCTTCCAAGTCACTGATCAAAATTTTAGGTAGCGTACATCCAAGAACCAAACCCTGCAGGACCCTACTAGAAAGACACCCGCTCGATAATGATTCCTTATTTAAAATTACATTTTGAGACCTATTAGGTAGCCCGTTACTAAGGGGCGGAGTCCGAGTTGGGACATTTTTCTGACAACTTTACTTGTGTTTTCCAAGCCTAGAGCTCGGCTGGTAACGAATGGATCAGGCTGAACAGTTTCCAACCTTCACTGAGAATCTTACCTTCTACACAGGGGATGTCTGCTTTCTGCAATATCAACACAGAAAGGAGAACATGGCCAAAGAAGCTCCTCCTTCGCACTTAGGTGCGTGACCACAAATCCTCTCTTGGTCCTCAAGGAGAGACTGCAAGGAGGAGTCTTGCTGCAGCAGGCTACAGGGGTCTCCGAAGTTTCCCCTGCCCTGAACCACTGTACTGCATGTCTGATATTAAGGGAGCTCTGTGAGGTCACAGCCTCCTCACCGCCTTTGCCCAATAGCCTGAGTTCCTGCCAAAGGCCCTTGTGAAGTCACTGCCACACCCACCTCTTCCTTGCAGGGCTGATGTCTGCCCCTGGACAGCCTGGTAGGATGTTTGAGCTGCTCCCCAGATCACCCCACTTCCTCACAATTGCTCACTATTTGGGGAGCAAGCAGGCTTCCCAGTAAAACAGCAGCATCTGTTCCTCACCCCACACTGAGTTTTTCATAGATTGTGAGGCCATTAGGTGTCCTAATGAGGCCTCTATTTCACACGCCATGAAATTCCACACTCTTACCCCCCTATCAAAACCAATACTGTGTTTTACTAAAACACACATTCCAGAAAGACATCCATTTGTGATGTGAGGCCGTCAAGAAAAACAGAGTCCACCGCTTCCCTTGATAATTTGTTCCACTGGTTAATCTCCCTCACTCCTAGATTAGGACTGGGCAGTTGCTGTATTCAAATGTGTTGTTTGAATGGCCTGACTTATCTTCATCATTATTTACCGCAACACCAATCTTTGTGCCACCTGCAGATGTTACCAGCTGTGATGTGATATTGACTTCCAGATGGTTGGTGTAAATGCTGAAGACAGTTAGTGGCTGAGAGCCTGTTCACCCCACAGGCACCATACACCCACTCCCTCCTGTAGTACAGGAAAAGGGCATCCAGCCCTACTCTCATATGGTTTCAAAAACACGCTTGGCAGCAGTTTCAACCATGGGGTTATGAACCACACATGGGGGTCCCCTGTTAACAAACACACTTCACATCTAGAGTGTCAACAGGCTGCAGTTCTATGCATCTGAGTTTCCTACCTTCTAAACTGGTATGAGAAACCCACCTTGATTATCTCCATTTAAAATTGGGGAGACTCTATGGCACAGGGAAGTGAAGTGACTTGCTTGTGGTCACACAGTGATTCAATGGAAAAGCCTGGACGAGAACAATGTATTTGTTCTGGTTCACAGACTGGGCCCTGATCTCTTGTATTCCTTGCCTCTTTGTTCTACATTCAAGTCACAGACTGAGTCCCCCTGGTGGACACTCATTAGACTGCCTCAATCAGACCCAACCTCTGGATCCAACTTACAACCAAGCCATGTGGGTCAGGCAATGTCCAGCCACTGCTTCAAGCTGTGGGGCTCCTAAGGCCATGTCCCAGATACACACTTCTTCTCTGGCTCCCTTCCTGGTGATGTGGGACTTTGCAGTTCAGATGTTCTCGGCTCCAAGGGAAAGGTTTCAGAGCCTGTTTTTTAAAGTGATGTGCTCTCTAAGATGAGAAAGCCAATCCTATGCCAGGAGCCCCAGGACACAGACCAAAACCCAATGGCTCTCAGAAGTGTTGAGAATTCAGAGAGGGGACTGAGGTCAGGTATTTATTTTTTGCACAGATGTGTGACTCTCTTGTGCTGTCTAAGAGTAAAGTGTGTGTGTGTTTAAGAAGTTACTTTGCAGAGCCTGGGGTTCCTCCCTTTAACTGCTCTGTGGTCCCCGAGGGGCTAAACCGGAAAGGGAAGTGAGCAGAGGTGAAGGGGGAATCTGGAAAAATGTGGAAAGTGGATGGAGAGGTGTGGGACATCTCAGCACTGGTTCAGGGCCCATCTCCTAGACAGACAGTCCCAGTTGTCCCCCTGCCATCTCCTCATCTGATCTGTCTCTCCCCCCAATCCTGGCCTCCTGTGCCAATCTCACTCCCTAGGCTCCTCATCCAATCACAATACTCATGAATCTCCAGCCCCAGCTCCTGCTTTCAATCTCTTTGCCCAGCCAGTCCCAGTTCTCCTGAACCCCAGCTCTTCATCAGATCCATCTCCCATTCCCCCTCACTTCCTTCCACCCACCCCACTGGTTCTCACTCCCCGTCTCCTCTCTGGCTGCAAGTCTCCTTGCTCACTCAGACATATTCTCTGCCCTCCCCTCACCTCCAAATGCCAGTTTCTTCACCTCCTGCCAGCTTCCAGCATCCCTTAGCCTCTTTCTCCCAATCTACTCACCCCGTCCCCTAGTCTCTGCATTTGAATCTAGCGCTTCCTCCTCTGGGCCCAGCAGGGTGGGGGGCATTGAGAGCACAGGAGAGACAGGCTCTCTGCTCTCAGTTCAGGTACCTGGACTGAGCACAGACCGCAGCAGCTGAGAGCTGCAATTACAGGGAAAGTCCTGCTCAGCCCCAGGCTGGAGCATGCCAGTGCAGACACAATTGTCAGAGCGAATGGAGCTGCTAACATCAAAGAAGTCTCTATTTTGACTTCTTGGAGGTTAGCAGCTCCATTCTCCCTGACTTTTCAAAGACTTCTCGTTTGGTCAATTTAGGTAGATTTTCAGAGACAGCAAAAGGTGCATCCCTGGCACAAAGGCCACCTCCTTGGGAAATTTCAAGTCCCTGTTCCAAAACCTGGGGGCGCTAGAGCTTTTAAAAGACAACGGCACCTGAAATGTTTAGCACTGGCTGAGCACTGTTTTCATAAACTCATAGACTTTAAGGCCAGAAAGGACCATCGTGATCTTCCAGTCACCCTCCTGTAACAGACCCATAAGATGTGGCCTAGCCTTGTTCTCAACAACAACTGAATTATTTTGACTGAATGTTTCAGGAAATATTCAGCGTCAGGGCAGACACCCAGCATGGGAAATTTCAGCCCAGCCAGTTTCAGTTTGACAATGTTATAAGCAACTGAAAACAAAGGCTTATTGTGGGAAGCCCTGGGCAACCTTAATAACAGGCAGTGTTGGCAGCGCCCCCTATAATGTGAGGCACTCACAGCTGGCTGGAGCGATGGGATGTCAGTCAGGGCCAGCAAAGGTCAGGATGTCAGAAATCGTCCTGATTTGAATTCACACGCCAGAAATAATCTTTGCAGTGTCCCGCAGCCCCTCCCCTACTTCAAAAACAACTTTTGACAGCTAGCTCGGGGGTCTGACCCCACCAGGAGCTTTCTTTGATCCAGTCATGAAGGAGCATCTACGTACAATAACTGATCATGAAACACAGGTTCGTTATTTAGGAAAAAATATGCAGAATGAACTGATTCAAATCCTAGCAAATGCCATTAAAAAGAAAATTACAGAAGCTGCCCATTCTGCAAAATACTTTTCAATAATACTGGACTGTACTCCAGATGTGAGTCATGTTGAACAAATGACGATGATCATTCGTTTTGTGGATATGGAAAAGTCTGCAGATGAAGATAATATTGAAGTGCTCATAAAGGAACATTTCTTGGGGTTCGTATCACTGAAGGAGATGACTGGAGCATTTGTGACAAACTATTCTACAAGAGCTTGAAACAATGTCATTATCTGTTGAAAATTTACGTGGTCAAGGCTATGATAATGGGAGTAATATGAAGGATAAAGACAATGGTGTGCAAAGGAGAATGAAGGAAATCAATCCTAGGGCATTTTTCGTTCTTTGCAGCGCGCATTCTCTGAATTTGTTTGTCAATGATGCTGCTAGATGCTGTTTGGAGGCAAGCAGTTTCTTTGACCTGGTGCAACGTGTTTATGTGTTTTTCTCAGGCTCAACACGCCTTTTGGAGATTCTGACTTGCCATGTGAATTCTCTAACTGTGAAACCACTTAGTCAGACAAGATGGGAGAGTTGCATTGATGCTTTGAAGCCTCTTCACTATGAACTTGGAAACATTTATGATGCACTAATGAAATTTCTGATGATACTACCTTTACTGGGTCATCTGGCAATATGGCACGTTCAGATGCAGAAGCTCTTGCAAATGGCCTTTCCAAAGTCAAATTTGTGACTTCACTCATTTAGCGGTATAATATCCTTTTCGAGATTAACCTCACTCGTAAGCAGCTTCAGGAAAAGAACTTGAACATACATTCTGCTCTTCAAAAACTGCAGCAAACTCAAAATATTCTGGAGGAATTCAGAAGTGATGAAGGGCTCGAAAGAACACTGGTAGATTCTCTCAAGCTTGCTGAAGAAATAGACTTTCCAACAGACTTTGAACCAGAGCCAGTTCGCATTCAGCAAAAGAAACAGCAGTTTTCATATGAATGACAAGACACACCTATTCAGAACCCAAAACAAAGGTTCAAAGTGCATTTCTCTTTGCAGTCCTTGATACTGCTATTCACTCGGTTGGTGAAAGATGTCAACAGATGCAGCAGCTAGAGTCAATATTTGGCTTTCTAGATGATATCCACAGCTTGTAAAAGAAAACAGCAAAACAGGTAAGAGAATTTGGTATAAAACTGAAGTCGGCATTGACTCCTGAAAATTCTAAAGACATTGATGCTACAGATTTGTGTAGTGAGCCTGAGACTTTTTCAAGACGACTTAAGAAACATTCCACTCCTGAAGAAGTACTGAAGTTTGTTTGTGAAAACAAACTCTCAGCCAGTTTTCCAAACATTTTTATAGCTCTACGCATTCTTTCAACTTTGCCAGTTTCCGTAGCTATTGGGAAACGTAGCTTGTCAAAGTTAAAATTGATAAAAACATATCTGCGTTCAACATGGTGCAAGAGAGACTTGTTGGACTTGCCACAATGTCAATAGAGCATGAACTAGCTGGAAAACTCGATCTAAGAGAACGAGTGACTGAATTTTCAAAATTTAAAGCAAAAAATGTCATGTTTTAAGAGCACAGAGTGTTTTTTATTCAGAGTGTTTTGTAAATACAAGTTGAAGTTCATTGAAGAGTTTTCTTATTTCTTTCTATATTGGATGTGGTGGTAATGGCAGTTAAAGCAGGATAGTGTAATGAATGATTTTGGATTTGTAATAATAAAAATTGTAATTAACATTTTAAATGCATTTTTATTTGAAATCAACTGAAATATCACCTCACTGTCGTGTTCAGATCTATTCTGAAAAGTCGTGTCTCTATTTTATTTGATCTCAGAAACATTGGTTGGACAGACGGATGGATGGACGAACCGAATAATTAAGCCTCTGTTTTAAAAAAAACGCTTAAAAAACATTAAAGGGAAAAAAGGGGCAAAATGTTTCCCAGTTTACCAAAAATCTCAGCCTCAACCTTCCCTTGTGGTTTGGGCCTGGAGCACTGTCATAAATATAAAGGGAAGGGTAAACCCCTTTAAAATCCCTCCTGGCCAGAGGAAAAATCCTCTCACCTGTAAAGGGTTAAGAAGCTAAAAGTAACCTCGCTGGCCAATGACCAAAATGATCAACGAGGAGACAAGATACTTTCAAAAGCTGGGAGGAGGGAGAAAAACAAAGGGTCTCTGTCTGTCTGTGTGATGCTTCTGCCGGAGACAAAACAGGAATGGAGTCTTAGAATTTAGTAAGTAATCTAGCTAGGTATGTGTTAGATTATGATTTCTTTAAGTGGCTGAGAAAATAGCTGTGCTGAATAGAATGACTATTCCTGTCTGTGTGTCTTTTTTGTAACTTAAGGTTTTGCCTAGAGGGATTCTCTGTGTTTGAATCTAATTACCCTGTAAGGTATCTACCATCCTGATTTTACAGAGGTGATTTCTTTACTTCTATTAAAAGTCTTCTAGTAAGAAAACTGAATGCTTTTTTCATTGTTCTCAGATCCAAGGGTTTGGGTCTGTGGTCACCTACGCAAATTGGTGAGGATTTTTACTAAACCTTCCCCAGGAAGTGGGGTGCAAGGGTTGGGAGGATTTTGGGGGGAAAGACGTGTGCAAACTACATTTTTTCAGGAAGCCAGATAAAGTTTGGTGGTGGCAGTGGAAGTCGAAGGGTAAAATAGTTTGCATCTTGGGGAAGTTTTAACCTAAGCTGGTAAAAGTAAGCTTAGGAGGTTTTCATGCAGGTCCCCACATCTGTACCCTAGAGTTCAGAGTGGGGAAGGAACCTTGACAGGCACTGATTGCATCTTCGCCTAGGGCATCAGTTGCTGGCAGCTAGTCTAGGGCCGCCCCTGAGAGCAGGGGGTATTGGTTCCAAACTGTCACTTTGTTCAGTGGCTGGTAGTCTACACAGAGGCGTAGAGTCCCATCTTTCTTCTTCCCAAAAAGGGCCAGGGCACCTGTGGGAAACCTGTGGGAAATGCTTAGTAGCAAATAAACCCTTTCTACCAGTTTTCATGGTTTTACACAGGGAGAGCCACTAGGTCTTTGGACATTGTGTAAATATGGCCAAAGGGAACTTTCAGGCTAGGTTGTAGGAAACCCCTACATTTTCAATCATCTCCATTCAACCACTCTGGTAGGGGCACCATAGGGCCAGGCACAGGTAACAAGACTATGGTTCACACCTGGTGTGATATGTCCCCTTTTGTATACAGGCCACTTACTTCCGGAATTAAATTTCTGCAAAAAGTTGCACCACCTGATCTCACATGCTGCATTTAGGTCTAGTGCTTGGAGCGTAGGTCACAGCTAGGCGTAGGATTACGCCTAGGCTAAGAGTGATGCTAGAATCAAGCTCCAGGGACATGCCTGGGTCAACACCGAGATATGTCCCCTTTTGTATACAGGCCACTTACTTCCGGAATTAAATTTCTGCAAAAAGTTGCACCACCTGATCATCACATGCTGCATTTAGGTCTAGTGCTTGGAGCGTAGGTCACAGCTAGGCGTAGGATTACGCCTAGGCTAAGAGTGATGCTAGAATCAAGCTCCAGGGACATGCCTGGGTCAACACCGAGATCAGACTCCATAGAGAAACCAGAATGAGAACTGGAGCCAGAGTCCAGGTGCAGGCCAGAGGTGAAAGCCGGGTGGTCAGAGTCCAAAGATAAGCCAAGTTGATATCAGGCCAGAGTCCAGATACAGGCGGAAGGTCAAAGCCGGGTAGTCAGAATCCAAGGACTTGGGGAGGATCAGGAGGAGGAGACAAGGCTGGAGTGGGTCAGTGGTGGGGCTGGAGTGAGGAAAGAATAGGGAAAGCACAATGCTAAGGCAGAGTTGTTAGACAACATCTAGAGCCAAGGGTCACGCCAAGGTCATCAGCAAGAGACCGGAGCTGAGGGTCAAGCTTGAGTCAATAGCTGGGAACCGGAGGGTAGGGCAGAGCGATGCACGCAGGCAGGAACCAGGAACAACGTGGGCACTGTGTCAGCGTCAGGGCAGGGGGTCTGCCTTGTTGCCCAGATGACTTACAGGTACTCCCAGGCACTGCCCACCTGGAGCCCTAGAGACCTGGGTTCAAATCCCACACATCCCCTTGTCTCTCTTCCTAGGAGTAAAAGGAGGACAGCAGGATGACAAAGATGTCTCTGTCCTGGCTCTTTAATCCTTGCCCTTAGCAATTCTTCCTACAGGGCCTGGTACCCAACAGGGTATGGAACAGCCAAACTGCAATGAATGGGAGCCAGGTGCCAGGAGTCCAGGCAGCAGAGCACAGAATGAGGAGGAAAGGAGAGGATCTGCCAAGGGCGGGTAACACTATCCCCTCTGGAGGGAAGGGGCCCTCCCTGCCATTTTCTTAACCCCCGGGCATGTTCCCAGCTCTGCTCACCCCTCCCCTATTCTCAGCAGTTCTACCAAACTAAGGGAGGAGGTCGAAACCACAGGCCACTCCTGCTCCTGCAACAGAGAAGTAGGATGGTGACCTACCCGGAAGTGAGCGGTGTCCTTCCCTGGGCGCATGGTAAAAACACTGTACAGGACAGCTCGCAGGAGGCCTGAGTCCAGCTCCAGGTCCAGTTTGCTGGCAGGAAAGAGGAGCCTCGATTCGACTTTGCAGCACCAGAGTGGTGCTGGCACCACCATGGACATCAATTGTAAGGGAAATAGGCACCGGCCAGCAAAAACGGAAATGGAGGTGCCAAGGAGCGCAGTGACCTGGCTGAAGTCACAGACCCAATCAGTGGCAGGGCTGCAATAGGGCCCATTCCCCTGATCTCACCACTGGACCCTGCTGCCCCTGTTATCTCTGCCCCTGCCCCCCGGTGATCCTCTCCCTAAGGCCACTGTAATGTCACTGGAGTAAAATCAACCACACAGCCAGGAAAGAGTGAACGTTTCCGCCTCCTCGGCCGGAGGATAAGAACAGCCACAAATAACCTGGGGAGCGGGGGATCCATGAGTCCCAGGTCTCAGCCTGAACAGCACCAGGGTTAGGGAAACTGGACGGGAGGGTCCTAGTACCTGAGGTGGGAAACTGTGGCCACAGAGCTGGAGAGGATGGAGCTTCACTCAGAGCCCAGCGGAAGGTATTCAATCAGCTCCTGGGAGACCCAAAGGAGACAAAACAGCAGGTGGATTCTGGCCCTGATTACCCATAGGCACTTCCCAGAGAGGAGGCCAAAGTGCGCTGCAGAGACAGCCAGCATATCCCCCCGCACACACACATCCAGCTTCCCAGTATTCAGCCCCAGGAATCCCTATCCTCTGCTGCCCCCTGCAGCCCCACCATCTCCCCACACTGGTGCAGGGGAGGCTTCTCTTCGTCCCACGTCTAGCTCCCTCCCGCAAGGGGCTGGGCACGGGTCTCGCTCACAATGCTCTCCACAAGGGACGCTTTGGAGCAGTGTGGCCGCAGGGTGTCCTGCCCCTGCTTTTGTGCAGGGAAGCACAGAGTGGGGATAGCGTGCAGGAAGTGGAGCTGCTTGGCCCTGTCCTGCACCCACTAGGAGTGGGGTTGTGGGAGAGAGAGAGCCTGTTAGGTAGGGACCTCCCCACCCCACCCAAACTGGCTCCAGGGCTCAGGTCCTCCATGGGTTGGATAGGAAAAGCCCAAAACCACAGGGTCCTCCTGCACAGGCAGGGTTTGTAACTGGGATAGTGTCTGTGGGGAGAGGAGACCCTGCCCTGCGTGGGACAAACACCCCCTCTTGAGGGTCCCAGATAACATGGGAGAAATGCTAGGCAGAAAAGGAGAGAGGGTGACTTCTGCTGCTGCCGAGGGGAAGGACGGGGTGCAGTGGAGAGAGAAGGCTTAATGTGCCCCCCTCCTCTGTAAAGAACCCCAGGACAGAAAGGGCCTCACCCTGCCCCTCCCAGAGATGCCCTCAGCTCCATCAGTTTCAGGGCACCATGGCAGTCAGGCCACCCCCGCAACATCATCAGGGGTCCAGGAGGCTGGAGCTCCCCTAACTCCGCCTAGAATGCCCTGCACCAGGCATGGCTGTGCCACTCCCACTGGTGTCAGTGGGGCTCACGTAGCTGAGGACTGACAACTTAGTGAACCAATGGCACAGGGTGTTACTAGCCCCCCCGCCCCAGTCACTCTCCCTTTCCCTTGGGTCTCCCCTCACCAGTACTGTGGGAGCCTCCAGCCTCAGGGCTCTCACACTCCTCGGAGGTGCTGCTGGCCCCTTGGGTGTAGGTGGAGCTGCTGGTGCTAGAGCAGGTGTCAAGGTTCCTTCCCACACTCTGAACTCTAGGGTACAGATGTGGGGACCTGCATGAAAACCTCCTAAGCTTACTTTCACCAGCTTAGGTTAAAACTTCCCCAAGGTAGAAATTAATTTTATCCTTTGTCCCTGGATCTTAACTGCCACCACCAAACTCTAACTGGGTTTACTGGGAAACGTAGTTTGGACACGTCTTTCCCCCCAAAATCCTCCCAACCCTTGCACCCCACTTCCTGGGAAAGGTTTGGTAAAAATCCTCACCAATTTGCATCGGTGACCACAGACCCAAACCCTTGGATCTGAGAACAATGAAAAAGCATTCAGTTTTCTTACCAGAAGACTTTTAATAGAAGTAAAGAAATCACCTCTGTAAAATCAGGATGGTAGATACCTTACAGGGTAATTAGTTTCAAAACATAGAGAATCCCTCTAGGCAAAACCTTAAGTTACAAAAAAGACACACAGACAGGAATCGTCATTCCATTCAGCACAGTTCTTTTCTCAGCCATTTAAAGAAATCATAATCTAACACATACCTAGCTAGATTACTTACTAAAGTTCTAAGACTCCATTCCTGGTCTATCCCCAGCAAAAGCAGCATACAGACAGACCCAGACCCTTTGTTTTTCTCCCTCCTCCCAGCTTTTGAAAGTATCTTGTCTCCTCATTGGTCATTTTGATCAGGTGCCAGCGAGGTTACCTTTAGCTTCTTAACCCTTTACACGTGAGAGGATTTTTCTTCTGGCCAGGAGGGATTTTAAAGGGGTTTACCCTTCCTTTATATTTATGACAGCAGGGGTCGCCCATCTCCTCCCCTAGGCAGGCTGGGGCCTCTTCAGTGGCCAGGCAGGGGGGTGGCTTCTCCTGGGCTCTGGCGCTGGGCTCCTGGATCTTCTGCTTCCTGGAGAGGAAGCCACAGAGCCGCCTTGCCCAGCTTCTGTCCCGTCCTGGCTCCCTCCTGCACAGATGAACATGGGCCACCTCCATTTTGCCCCAGAAGATGCCTCAGGGCCTCCTCTGGGAGCTGGTGTCTCCCTTCTCCAGAATGCCAGGCACATCCATCGCTTGGCCTGGCCACAAGCTACTTCTCCTCCAGTGGGGACAGAGGGGCTGCTCTCCTCCTGGGGAAGCTGGCAGCTGCTTCCCACTGGCTCTGGAGCGAGCTGCACAGCCTTCTTCTGCAGCATTTCCCTGAGCCTCTCCATCATCTGCCTGAGCCTTTCCATCCTGGAACTGAGTGGGGAGAAGCCATGAGTCTGGGGTCAAGGCAGGCTCTCACTAACGGGCCTGTCTGCTCTGTCCCCCTGTTCCTCCCCCCTCACTGCACGCCCCACCATGGGGCACAGGGACTACAATCTACACATGCTGGCAGCAGCTCACAGCACAGGCTGCTCCCAAAGCTCCCTCTCCCTACTGAGGCACTGTGACACAGGGGGAGTCTCATCCGTTCAGAGCAGTGGGGTTTTCAGTCTGTTTGGACAAGCAGCTCCCTCCTCCCCCACAGGCTACACACCCTCCCTGGCTAGAGAAAGACCAGAACCCGGGAAGAACTCTGAGTTTGCCCTGGGAACTTTTCCCCAGCTAAACTTCACAAGGTTCCAATCATATGGGGCATGAGTCCCCCTCAGTTCCCAAAGAGTTCAGTGGGAAAGTGGGTGTTCAGCAGCTGCACGGGTCTGACCCCCCAGAAACTCCTACAAAGGAAGAGCTGGGAGCCCTATTACTGGGCTGGAGATGGCTCTGGAGAACACCCTGCAAGAAACACGCTGCCCAGGCCCAGAGCGAAGGGCTTCAGGGGGATGTGTGAGGGAGATTTCCCCCTCCTCTTCCCACCATTTCTGCCTCTCCCCAAGCAGAACAGAGAAGCTTCTGAGGAAATGCTACCTGCCACTCACTAGGTCTAGATGGCGCAGTGCTGGGTGGCAGATGCTCAGAGTTGGTTTGTTCCTGGACCTCTTCCTCGTTTTCCCGCACCAAGGTGAGCTGAAAAGGGAGCTGCACAGTGCCCTGCCAGCAGGGAGACCGACAGTGGCTGTGAAAACAAAATCATGTTTTATTGCCAAGGGATGGTTAAACTCAGGCTAGCAGCCGGGGTCCAGAACTCTGACATACTGCGGGCAGGACGCCTCCCATCTCAACGTCTCCTAGCACCTCACACACATTCCTGAAGCCTGACAAGCCAAGGGCTGTAGGGGAGGTACTCCAACTGCCCTCATAGAAAACTGTGGCCTGGGCAGGGCAAGCCACTGCCTCAGGGTCACACTGGGAGTCAGTGACAGAGCCAGGGATGGAGCCCAGGAGCCCTGTGTCCAGGCCCCTACACTAACCACTAGAGGAACGTTCTTTTCCAGAGCTGGCAGTTGCAAGCAGGACCCTGTTCCCAGTCCCCCTGGCTCTGAGAGGGAGTGTGACTGGCTGGAGTGACCGAGGCAGGGGATTGGGAGTCAGGACTCCTGGCTTTCAGTGGCCATTTTCCTATTGACTTATGGGACCTCGGGCAAGCCATTCCCCCTCTCTGTGTTTCAGTCCCCAGCTGTAAAATGAGGATCTAATACTTACTCACTATTGTAAAGTGCTGAGATTTACCCAGGAAAAGTCGTTCTGTAAGTGCTATGCAGCACTGGACCCTCATCGGTCAGATCCAAATTCCTAGAGTTTAGATCTGGGCTTTCAGTTCAATCCTGTACAGAGTGAGGAGCTCAGCCCTAGACCTTGGATTGAGGATCAGCCCTTCTTGGGGTGGGAATTGAGCTAGGAGGCTTTTCCGTCCCTTGCCAGTGGATTAACAATAGAGGGTTTTTAAAATATGAACTGGATTTTTCAAATTAAACTCACCACGGGTTTTTTCGTTAAAAATAAGCCTGCTTCAAATTCAATTTGAATTTGACAATCTATGTTAAGGCCTAAATTTGTTATCATCTCTTAAAATAATTTCAAGAGAATAGAAAGAAATCCATCTTAAGTAGTACATGTTTACTGCCAAGTTTTAAGGAGAGTCAAACGACTGACGCACCCGGAACCAGAGTTCGTGGAAGTGCTAGAACAGCTTTAGACAGCAGTAGCCCTTCCTGTGAAAGTGCAGAAGGAATAGTTTCTTCCTTTCAGTTTATTCATCTAGTTCAGCTCAATGACTAGTTAATGGAATTTAAAAAGAACACTGGGAGTTGACAAAGAAGGCAAACTTGTTTTCTTCCTTCAATCTAGGAATAAACACTAGGTGTGAGGGGATGAGATCTACCCATTGAAAAATCTGCAAGAACATGGTGATCAGAATGTATCAATTCAGTTCACTAACTACAGCTAATATTTCCTTTCTTTAAGAAATCGGGTAGTTTTAAATGCAAAACATTTTCTGGCTCGGCCAGAGCATTGCTCTTTACCTCTGTTTCACCACCTCTGTTCGGGATAGAGACACTTCTCTAACTCCTAGCAGTAGTGCGATTTGAGTAGGTCATGAGTGTTAGACACCTTTGAGCTCCAAAGGACAATGGGTGATTTATCAAGAATCCCTGATGATTTCCTGCTTCTCCCCCATCCAGAGCCAATATCACATCTTTGGGTTTTGAAATTCTCAGCACCCCTCAGTCTCCTGCTGCCTTCAGTTGTTCCTCAGATTTAGAGGCTTGGATGCTAGCAGGACTGGAATTTGTTACTGGGTTCCTGTCTGTGTCTAGTCAATGAGGGTCTCAGTGTGGTCTCCTAAATTAAGAATCCCAGAAGTAGACATCTGGGTGGATTGATTTTAATCATGTTTTGCATTTGTACTTTTTAGTTATTTTCCTCATGATAGGTTGATTCTCATTAGTTGAGAATCATTCAAAAATGTTGGTTTCAGAGTAACAGCCGTGTTAGTCTGTCTTTGCAAAAAGAAAAGGAGTACTTGTGGTACCTTAGAGACTAACCAAGTTATTTGAATATGAGCTTTCGTGAGCTACAGCTCACTTCATCTGATGCATACTGTGGAAACTGCAGTAGACATTATATACACACAGAGACCATGAAACAATACCCCCTCCCACCCCATTGTGCTGCTGGTAATAGCTTATCTAAAGTGATCATCAAGTTGGGCCATTTCCAGCACAAATCCAGGTTTTCTCACCCTCCGCCCCCCACCCCCCACAAACTCACTCTCCTGCTGGTAATAGCCCATCCAAAGTGATCACTCTCCTGAGGGTCGAAACAGCAGACTGGACTTCTACATAGAGTGCTTCCGCCGACATGCACGGGCTGAAATTGTGGAAAAGCAGCATCACTTGCCCCATAACCTGAGCCGTGCAGAACACAATGCCATCCACAGCCTCAGAAACAACTCTGACATCATAATCAAAAAGGCTGACAAAGGAGGTGCTGTTGTCATCATGAATAGATCGGAATATGAACAAGAGGCTGCTCGGCAGCTCTCCAACACCACTTTCTACAAGCCATTACCCTATGATCCCACTGAGAGTTACCAAAAGCAACTACAGCATTTGCTCAAGAAACTTCCTGAAAAAGCACAAGATCAAATCCGCACAGACACACCCCTGGAACCCCGACCTGGGATATTCTATCTACTACCCAAGATCCATAAACCTGGAAATCCTGGGCGCCCCATCATCTCAGGCATTGGCACCCTGACAGCAGGATTGTCTGGCTATGTAGACTCCCTCCTCAGGCCCTATGTTACCAGCACTCCCAGCTACCTTCGAGACACCACTGACTTCCTGAGGAAACTTCAATCCATCGGCGATCTTCCTGATAACACCATCCTGGCCACTATGGATGTAGAAGCCCTCTACACCAACATTCCACACAAAGATGGACTACAAGCCGTCAAGAACACTATCCCCGATAATGTCACGGCTAACCTGGTGGCTGAACTTTGTGACTTTGTCCTTACTCATAACTATTTTACATTTGGGGACAATGTATACCTTCAGATCAGCGGCACTGCTATGGGTACCCGCATGGCCCCACAGTATGCCAACATTTTTATGGCTGATTTAGAACAACGCTTCCTCAGCTCTCGTCCCCTAAAGCCCCTACTCTACTTGCGCTATACTGATGACATCTTCATCATCTGGACCCATGGAAAAGAAGCCCTTGAGGAATTCCACCATGATTTCAACAATTTCCATCCCACCATCAACCTCAGCCTGGTCCAGTCCACACAAGAGATCCACTTCCTGGACACTACAGTGCTAATAAACAATGGTCACATAAACACCACCCTATACCGGAAACCTACTGACCGCTATTCCGACCTACATGCCTCCAGCTTTCACCCTGACCACACCACATGATCCATCGTCTACAGCCAAGCTCTGCGATACAACCACATTTGCTCCAACCCCTCAGACAGAGACAAACACCTACAAGATCTCTATCAAGCTTTCTTACAACTACAATACCCACCTGCGGAAGTGAAGAAACAGATTGATAGAGCCAGAAGAGTTCCCAGAAGTCACCTACTACAGGACAGGCCTAACAAAGAAAATAACAGAACGCCACTAGCCGTCACCTTCAACCCCCAACTGAAACCCATCCAACGCATTATTAAGGATCTACAACCTATCCTGAAGGATGACCCAACACTCTCACAAATCTTGGGAGACAGGCCAGTCCTTGCCTACAGACAGCCCCCCAACCTGAAGCAAATACTCACCAACAACCACATACCACACAACAGAACCACTAGCCCAGGAACCTATCCTTGCAACAAAGCCCGTTGCCAACTGTGCCCACATATCTATTCAGGGGACACCATCACAGGGCCTAATAACATCAGCCACACTATCAGAGGCTCGTTCACCTGCACATCCACCAATGTGATATATGCCATTATGTGCCAGCAATGCCCCTCTGCCATTTACATTGGTCAAACTGGACAATCTCTACGTAAAAGAATAAATGGACACAAATCAGATGTCAAGAATTATAACATTCATAAACCACTCGGAGAACACTTCAATCTCTCTGGTCACGCAATCACCGACATGAAGGTCACTATCTTACAACAAAAAATGTTCAAATCCAGACTCCAGTGAGAAACTGCTGAAATGGAATTCATTTGCAAATTGGATACTATTAATTTAGGCTTAAATAGAGACTGGGAGTGGCTAAGTCATTATGCAAGGTAGCCTATTTCCCCTTGCTTTTTCCTCCCTCCCCCCCCAGACGTTCTGGTTAAACTTGGATTTAAACTTGGAGAGTGGTCTGTTTGGATGAGCTATTGCCAGCAGGAGAATGAGTTTATGTGTGTTTGTGTGTGTTCCCGGGGGCGGAGAGGGGTGAGAAAGCCTGGATCTGTGCTGGAAATGACCCACGTTGATTACCATGCACATTGCAGGGAGAGTGGTCACTTTGGATGAGCTATTACCAGCAAGAGAGTGAGTTTGTGTGTGTATGGGGGTTGGGGGGGGTGAGAAAACCTGGATTTACGCTGGAAATGGCCCACCTTGATTATCATGCACATTGTAGGGAGAGTGGTCACTTTGGATACGCTATTACCAGCAGGAGATTGAGTTTGTGTGTGTGGTTTTTGGAGGCGGGTGAGGGGGTGAGAGAACCTGGATTTGTGCAGGAAATGGCCCACCTTGATTATCATACACATTGTGAAGAGAGTGGTCACTTTGGATGGGCTATTATCAGCAGGAGAGTAAGTTTGTCGGGGGGGGGAGTGGCGGAGGGTGAGAAAACCTGGATTTGTGCTGGAAATGGCCCAACTTGATGATCACTTTAGATAAGCTATTACCAGCAGGACAATGGGGTGGGAGGGGGTATTGTTTCATGGTCTCTGTGTGTATATAATGTCTACTGCAGTTTCCACGGTATGCATCCGATGAAGTGAGCTGTAGCTCACGAAAGCTCATGCTCAAATAACTTGGTTAGTCTCTAAGGTGCCACAAGTACTCCTTTTCTTTTTTTAAAAAATGTTGATTTGCAACTAAATATAGTCTTTACACTAAATTTGGTGCTTTTTCTTTTGCTAACCATGATGGTAAAGTATATCTATGTACATTTATGTAAGCAGTCATGTGGCTTAATTTACATTTCTTGTGTCTAATTTTTCCATTTTAATTATGTTGGAAAATGGCAAACATTGTATTTATTTCCAAGACTATGATGGATTTTTTACTTATGATTTCTCCACGCACTATTTCGATGAAAATTCAAATGCACTTAAAAATGCACAAAAACAGCATTTTCAATTGGTTTATTAATTGAACAAAACTACCTTAAATGTGCTGGATACATAAGAACAAAAAAAATTACCGAAACATATTTTTCATTTAAAACTAACTGATTTAAGGAAGTATCTGCAGTTAGTGAAATGAACTGATTGTATCTGGTCATCGTGTCTCTCAGATTTTAGAACTAATAGGTCTGACCCCCCCACGTCTAGTATTTATTTATAGACTGGAAGAGGAAAACAAGCTTTCCTTCTTTTTCCACTCCCAGTCAGTTTCTGAAATTTGAATGAAATTGTTATTGAACTGAACTAGCTGAATCAACTTAAATTAAAAAAATATTCTTTCTGTGCCTGCAGAAGAGGCTACTGCTGTCAAAAGCTGGTTTACCATTTCAGTAAACTCTGGTTCCAGCCAAAGACTGCCATGAATTCAGTGGTTTGATTACCATTAAAACTTGGCAGCAACCATGGACTTGTCAATATTTATTACTTAATTTAAATGACTTTACTAAGCTATTGCAAGTTTAGGCATTAACATGGGTTGTCATAATTTCAAATTTAATCCCCAATAGATTTGCTTTTCAAAAAATAAACCTGTTTTTAATTTAAATAAAAATAATCCAATTTAACTTTTAAAAAATCCCTTTTTGGGTTTCTTGGTTTTGAAACAACCATTGATTTTTATTCACCTTGATTTTAGGAGAACTACTGCATTCATGAGAATCATAAACTGCTCATATGCCATTGAAGGAGAGAAGGCAGCAAAAGTCATCATATCAATAATTTGTTATGAATTATTTACTCAGTCTTAAAAGAGACTAACTAGAGGGTTGGACACTTGTTTGTTTACGTAGGGCCAGTTTCTACCTCTGAACCAGTAGCAATTGCACTGGATAATGCTGTAAAACCTACATTTTATTGTCAAATCGTCTAAGCCATTCCTCTTCCGCTCTTCTTGGTTTATAAGTTTCAGATCAACAAAATCTTCCCCTTGACAGTCAGTCACTGCCCATGGGGCTCTGCAGGCAGAGTAGCCTGAGCAGTAACATTGTGACATCCAAGGTAATTCAGCCACCCATCACTCACTCGCTCCAATAACCCTGACCTTAAATCCTAACCCTACGGCCTCTGCCTTGGTCATCTCTCCTATTGAAACCTGCAGGATCATTTGCTGATTCCTTTTAACCAATGGGGTTTAATGATGCAAATCATCTGCACAGGATTAGCATTGACTGGCTAAGTTAACTCTGATGTCACAATGTGCCTCTACCTGCAGCACCAACTAAATGGGCACAGTGTGGAGATCAGGCTTTCCTGGTGGTAGTGGTTCCCAGTTGTCACTAAAATCAAAAAGAAGAAAATCAAGTGACTTCAAGTGAGCTCTAGCTCACGAAAGCTTATACTCAAATAAACTGGTTAGTCTCTAAGGTGTCACAAGTCCTCCTTTTCTTTTTGCGGATACAGACTAACACGGCTGCTACTCTGAAATAAAATCAACAAGGTTCTTTCCACCAATGCCTAGAAATTCCCTGAAATTTTGGAATCAATGGGACGTAGTCTTCAAAAATTACCGCATTTCAGACTGACAAAGAAATGCCATTGAATTGTGCTTTAGACCTCACTGCTCTCAGCCAACAATGACTTGAATCTCCTCCCTTTTAACTCCGTAATAACGCACAGCTCACCCAATCAGCATGGAGACTCTCAGGGACTGGAGGCTGAGCATTCTCAACAGGTGGCCAGAAGACAGCACTAGTCATGACAGGAGATCACTCTGGTGGAGATCTCTGTCAGTGCACTATTCCACCCCACCTCTTTGTGAGGGCCTCCTACAATGACAGCTGGAGAACAGCCCCACCTGCCTCAGGAAGAAGAGCAGCAGAGAGAAATGGAACAAGAGAAGAGAAAAGAAAAGACATAAGGAAGGGCGGAAAAGAGAAGAAAAAAATGGACAAATTCCAAACGCCTCAGTGAGTCATAGGTCAGAAAGATCCACTCTGATCATCTAGTCTGTATAACATGGGCCATAGAACTTCCCTCAAAATAATTCCTGTTTGAATTAGAGTGCATATTGTAGAAAAACAGCTAATCTTGATTTTAAAAATGCTAGTTGTGGAGGATCCATCACAACCCTGAGTTAATTACTTCAAACCCTGACTGTTAAAAATGTCTGCCTTATTTCCAGTCTGAATTTGTCTAGCTTCAACGCGCAGCCATTGGTTCTTGTTATATCTTTGTCTGCTGAAATGAAGAGCCCATTAGCAAATAGTTGTTGCCTTATGCTCATCTTTTAACCCTCTCTTTGTTCAGCTAAATAGATTGAGCTCCTTGAACCTATCTTTATAAGGCATGTTTTCTAATCCTTTAATCTTTCTTGTGGCTCTTCTCTGAACCCTCTCAAATTAATCAGCATCTGTCTCAAATTGTGGACACCAGAACTGGACACAATATTCCAGTAGTGGTCGCACCAGTGCCCAGTACAGAGATACAGAACCTCTCTACTTCTACCGGAGATTCCGCTATGGATGGGTCCCAGGGTCGCATTTGCCCTTTTGGCCAAAGTGTCTCAGTGGGAGCTCGTGGTCAGTTGATCAGCCACCATGACCCCAAGTCTTTTTCAGGGTTACTATTTCCCATGATAGAGTGCCCCCAGGACAGAGTCCCCCTCTTGTACATATAGCCTATATTTTTTGTTCCTAAAGGGAAACTTTACATTTGGACATATTAAAATATATGTTATTTGCTTGTGCTCCGGTAACTAAGCAATCAAGATGGCTCCATATGAGTGACATGTCCTCTTCATTATTTACCACTCCCCCGATCTTTCTGTCATCGGCAGATTTTACAGTGATGATTGTATATTTGCTTCCAAGTCACTGATCAAAATTTTAGGTAGCGTACATCCAAGAACCAATCCCTGCAGGACCCTACAATAAAGACACCTGCTCGATATTGATTCCTTATTTAAAAGGACATTTTGAGACCGATTAGGTAGCCCGTTACTAAGGGGCGGAGTCCGAGTTGGGACATTTTTCTGACAACTTTACTTGTGTTTTCTGAACCTAGAACTCGGCTGGCAACGTATGGATCAGGCTGAATTGGTTCCACCCCTCACTGAGAATCTTACCTTCTATACAGGGGATATCTGCTTTCTGCAAAATCAACACCGAAAGGAGAAACACTTCCAAAGAAGCTTCTCCTTAGCACTCAGGTGTGTGAACACAAATCCTTTCTTCGTCCTCTAGGAGAGACTGCGAGAAGGAGGCTTGCTGCAGCAAGGCTACAGGGGTCTCCCAGGTTCCCCCTGCCCTGCATCCCTGTCCTGCCTGGCTGATGTCAAGGGAGCTCTGTGAGGTCACAGCCTCCTCACCACCTCTGCCCAATAGGCTGATTTCCTGCCAAAGGCCCTTGTGAAGTCACTGCCACACCCACCTCTCCCTTGCAGGGCTGATGTCTGCCCCTGGACAGCCCAGTAGGATGTTTGAGCTGCTCCCCACATCACCCCACATGCTCATTATTGATTCTGGGCAGCAAATAGGCTACCCAGAGTCTGTTCCTCACCCCACACTGAGTTTTTCATAGATTCATAGATTTTCTTTTAGGCCATTAGATCTCCTAATGAGGCCTCTATTTCACAAACCATGAAATTTCACACCCTTACCCCCATATTAAGCCCAATAGCTTGTGTTTCACTAAAACACGCCTTCCAAAAAGGCAGCCAAGTGTGATGTGAGGCCATCAGGAAACAGAGAATCCACCTCTTCCCTAGGCAATTTCTTCCACTCATTAATCTCCCTCACTCCTAGATTAGGACTGGGCATTTGCTGTATTCAGATGTGTTGTCTGAATGGGCTGACTTGTCCTCATCATTATTTACCATGACACCAATCTTTGTGCCCCCTGCAGACGTTACCGGCTGTGATGTGATATTGACTTCCAGATCGTTGGTGTAAATGCTGAAGACAGTTAGTGGCTGAGAATCTGTTCACACCCCGCCGTCCCCCAGGCACCAAATACCCACTCCCCCCTGTAGTACAGGAAAAGGGCATCCAGCCCTACTCTCAGATGGTTTCAAAAACACGCTTAGCAGCAGTTTCAACTATGGGGTTATGAACCACGCGTGGGGGTCCCCTGTTAACAAACACACTTCACATCTAGCGTGTCAACAGGCTGCAGTTCTATGCATCTGAGTTTCCCACCTTCTAAACTGGTATGAGAAACCCACCTTGATGATCTTCATTTAAAATTGGGGAGACTGTATGGCACAGGGAAATGAAGTGACTTGCTTGTGGTCACACAGTGATTGAATGGAAAAGCCTGGATGAGAACAATGTATTTGTTCTGGTTCCCAGACCAGGCCCTGGTCCCTTGTGTTCCTTGCCTCTCTGGTGTAAAATTCAGGAAGCATCTTCCTGGATGCTTTTCCTTCTTCTCCATTTCGCTTCGCTCCAGATCCCCAGCGAGGAAGGATTTTTTGTTACCCAGCTGGCTCTAACATATGTGGTTATTGTCACAGACTGAGTCCCCCTGGTGGACACTTATCAGACTGCACCAATCGGACCCAACCTCTGGATCCAGCTCTGTGGATCTTTTCGGGGAGTGGGGTGGGGGAGGGTTTGCTGATTGATCCATAGGGAGGAAGTCCTGTTGGGAGGGCAGGGGAGCAGAGAGATGGGGGAGAAAGCGATAGGGTGTGCGTCTGGAGGTCCAGACAGAAGGGCTGCAGCAAGCAGGCCCTCACAGATTGAAGTAGCGGAGAACCTGCCTGAAGCCTGGGAGGGACAGAGCTGGGGATCAGGGACACCCCAGGACAGGAGCCAGGAGGAGCACTGCACTAGGGTGGAGTCACATGAGAAGGACAAATCGGAGCTGGATCAAGTATCAGTGCTGCCCGGAGCTGTATGGGGCCGTGAGTACTGGGGCTTGTGACTTTGCATTGGGAATAAGGAGGGAGGCTGTTAGCTAGTTAAGTGGGGAGGTTGTCGCATGTCGCTCTGTGTGGCTTTGCAGAGAGCAGCAGAAGACGACACTGGAGGGGTTTGTTGGGGAAACTTTACTGGCACCAAAGACGACCAGGAGCACCCAAGACTCACCACTGGACAGGAACTTTGCCCAGGGCTCCTGAACTCTGTGTGCAGACACATTGCTCGGTGTCAGCCCTTTCAGAGTGTGGTACCACTGGGCCTGTAGGGCCTTGTGTTGAATGTAACCCTGTTTTACTGCTTCCCCTATCTTTGCCCCTGTTGTTTTTCTCCTCTGTAAATATCTGTTTCCCTTTCCTGTAGGCATTGTACTCTTCCAATGTGTGTGTGTGCTCACTCTATTGGAAGAGAAGGTTAAAGGACTAGGGAGGCAAGTATCAACCCTGCGCTGCATCAGAGAACATGAAGATTTTCTGGATAGAAGTCTGTTTGGTGCTTGAAGCACAATATGCTGAAGAATCAAAGAGTGCAGTGCAGAACGGGGGAGAATATTGGCAGCATGTGACCTCCAGAAGAAGAAAGAGGAGAACCTATGTACCCCCAATGCAGATAGAGGTGCAAAACCATTTTCAGGCTCTCTGCACAGCAAATGCAAAAAAGCAAACGCAATATGGGTTGCATAAAGAGAGGTATACCATGCAAGTCATAGGAGATGATGGTACTGCTCTACTCAGCGCTGGTTAGGGCTCAGCTGGAGTACTGTGTCCAATTTTGGTCACTGCTTTATGAAAAGGATGTAGAGAAACTGGAAAGGATCCAGACGCGAGTGACAAAAATGATCAAAGGTGTGGAATGTAAGTCATATGAGCAAAGGCTGGATGAATTGGGTATGTTTAGATTGGAAAAGAGGGAAATGATAGCAATCTTTAAATACTTGAAAGGCTTTCATAAGGAAGATAGAGAAAAATTGTTCTCTTGCCAGAGGGCAGGACAAGAGGCAATGGGTTCAAACTATAGCATAGCGGATTTAGATTAAATCTCCAGAAATACTTCATAACGAAGATTTTATCAATGATGATTGTATATTTGCTTCCAAATCACTGATCAAAATATTAAATAGCATTAGCACCAAGAATCAATCCCTGCAGGATCCTACTAGAAAGATACTTGCGTGAGAACGATTCCTCCTTTACAATTACATTTTGAGACCTATTAGGTAGCCCGTTACTAAGGGGAAGAATCCTAGGCGGGACATTTTTCTGCCCATTTACCTTTTGTTTTCCGAGCCTAGAGCTCGGCTGGCAATGCATGGAGAAGACTGAAGAAGTTCCAACTCTCACTGAGAATCTTACCTTCTACACAGGAGATGTCTGCTTTCTGCAAAATCAACACGGGAAGGTGAAAACTCCCAAAGAAGCTCCTCCTTAGCACTCAGGTGCGTGAACACAAATCCTCTCTTGGTCCTCAAGGAGAGACCGTGAGAAGGAGGATTGCTTCAGCAAGGCTACAGGGGTCTCCCAGGTTCCCCCTGACCTGCACCCCTGTACTGCATGTCTGATGTCAAGGGAGCTCTGTGAGGTCACATCCTCCTCACCAACTCTGCCCAATAGGCTGAATTCCTGCCAAAGGCCCTTGTGAAGTCACTGCCACACCCACCTCTCCTTTGCAGGGCTGATGTCTGCCCCTGGACAGCCAGGTTGGATGTTTCAGCTGCTCCCCCGATCACCCCACTTGCTCACTCTTGATTCTGGGGAACAAGCAGGCTTTCCATTAAAACAGCAGAGTCCGTTCCTCATGCCTCTCTGAGTTTTTCATAGATTTGTAGGCCATTAGATCTCCGAATCCAGCCTCTATTTCACAAGTCATGAAATTTCAGACACTTACCCCATATTAAGCTCAATTCCTTGTGTTTCACTGAAACCCAGCTTCCAGAAAGACAACAGTTGTGATGTGAGGCCATCAGGAAACAGAGACTCCACCTCTTCCCTTGGTAATTTGTTCCATTGGTTTGTCTCCGTCACCTTCAAAAATTCTTGCCTCACTTCTAATTTGAATTTCTCTGGCTTTAGCTGACAGCTGTTGCTTCTTGTTGTGCCTTTCTTGGCTAGATTGAAGAGCATTTTGGTACTCATTATTTTCTCTCCATGAAAGGAGTTCTACACAGAAATAAAGTCATCTCTCAACCTACTTCTATAGCTAGGCCCCTACCAAATATAAAGGACAGTGAAATTAGCCCTGCCCTGTGAAATCCCATCTTCCCGTGCCGGCTTGGAGCATCCCGCTAGTCCGCTGGGCTGGGGACAGGACAAGATTTTCCCCTGCACAATTGCTCTTGGTGGGGCTATCAGACTCACCTGTAGATGCAGCGTATTAGTGAGGTTGGTACACCCTCAGATCTGTGCTGCAGCAGCCCCGGAGTTGGGCTCAGGGCTTTGGCCCTGGCAGCTTCTGCCCAGGCTTGGAGATTCTGCCCCCACCCCAACCTGCTCCTGTTCCGGCCAGGGCTCTGGGTGCCCAGGCTCAGGGCTTCTGGCCCCTGAGGCTGCAGCCAGGGTTTGGGGCACCCAGACTCATGTCTTGAGCTCCCAAAAACTCCAGCCAGGTGCCTGGGCTTGGGCCTTCTGCCTCCCCCCTACACACACACACTCCTGCTAGGGATCTGGGCACCTGGGCTCAGGGCTTTTTCTGGGGCCCCGGAAATTGGCCAGGGCCCCTGCATTAATCTGCCAGGGAACCAGTAGCTTGGAGCCCCAGCTGAGGTGCTCCCACCAGCTGGGACCCACCTCCACATCCGGGAGCCTCCTCTCGCTTCAGGAAGGTTAGTGGCTGCTGCCTTCAGAGTCCAGCACTGAAGGCAGCACAGAAGTGAGGGGGGAAATGCTGTGACACCTCCCCCAAACAACTTTTGACCTCCCCGCATTATCCCATTTTGGGTCAGGACTCCCATGGTTTCAGCACTGTGAAATTTCAGATGTAAACATCTGAAATGGTGAAATTGACTAATTTAAAAACCCTCTGCCCGTGAAATTGACCAAAATGGTCCGTGAATTTGGTAGGGCCCTAGTTATTATGGATGCCCTAGCAGCTTTGCACTCCCAGTTCACCTGAAAGACCATTGACAATTCATGCTACATGAGAAATTTCCTAGAATAAACTACCAGGATTGGGAAAAATGAAGGAAATCAACCAAAGCCTAAGCTAGGATGGAGAGCATTCATCCAAGCAGTGTTTCAACCCCTCCCCTCCCACCGGTCTGCCTGCCGTGAAATGGGGGGATACAGAGGGGCATGGATTTCTGCTTGTGAACTTTCTAAAGACTGGAAGTACTTGTGGCACCTTAGAGACTAACAAATTTATTTAGTCTCTAAGGTGCCACAAGTCATCCTTTTCTTTTTGCGAATACAGACCAACACGGCTGCTACTCTGAAACCTTTCTAAAGACTGTAGGCTTTAGCACCAACCACACAGCCCAGACTCTGAATTCTTGAAAAAAACATCCATTTTGGATTGTGCACAGCAGAGGCTGCTTGAAGGGGAGGGGAAGGTGGAGGAGGGAGGGTGAGGGGACAGGCTGGGAAATGGCATGGCGTCTGCACTATACCACAGACACACACACAACGATGCATGGAATATTATCCAGGACAGTAAATTATTTGGCCATAATTTACAAAGTCCTGAGTTTTGAAAGTACAATTTATCCAGGAAAAAAATCAGGGTGGGGGGTAGGAGAGTTGCAGTTCCCAGCCTGGACTTCCAGTCTCTGGCCAGGCGCATCCCCCTCTTTAGGGTTTTCACCGGTGTCTTCTCCAAACTGCTCCTTCTGATATAATTCGACGACCACGTCCTGGCCTTCAGGGTCACTTGCAGGATCTTCATTGTTCCCAGCTGCAGCACCCCCCTCGTTATCCTGTCTGATAATGAGCCCGCTATGGTTCAGCAGAATGGCATGTGTTATGATAGACCCTCTGCTGAGAGCCCTCGATGTAGGGATAATGCTCCCTTTTTCTTTTTTTTAATAAGTTCTTTCCCTTGTTTCCTATGAGTTGCCCTGTGTAACCGTTGGTTGTCCGATGATATCTATTCTGCCTCGTAACAGAGCGAGAGAGAGACCCCACCCTTTTTGGTGCCACGTGCCGCCCAGGAAGTGGGCTGTGTGCAGAAAGTCAGTTGGCTGTCAATGGACTGGCAGTTGGCTGACAGTTCGTTGCTCGCGGCTCAGGGACAGCTTGGGCGGAGCAATCAAGGTGCTGCTGTCTATTCCACCACTTCAGAGACAGAGGAGGTCCTTGAATTGTCCCTACCCACGCACACTGCCCGTTATAGCGGCGCATACCGCACTCACGCTGCCCAGCGGGGGTAATTTGCTCGAACTCTTGAAGAGGAGGAGAGAGACGCACCTTGTGAAGGGATCTTACCTTTCCCCCCCACTCTTCTCTTTCTCTCCTCTTTTATTCCTGCCACTATCCTTTGCTTGTTAGGGACTTGGCAACTGCCAAACTTATTATATTTGTTATTAAGGTGTTAGGTAATAAATGTTATCTGGTTTGTGTTATTTACCTGTCAGTTTTGATTTTAAATACACCCGGTGACAGATACAGAGAGTTCGATCCTGTAGAAAGGGGTAGGATTTGAGGCCTAGGTTTCATTACTCCCCTGAATTTTATAGATTTTAAGAGACCTGTCTGTAAGACTGACAGCGCCCAATCTAGATCTGAATAGGAAGGGCACGTGCAAGGTGCATTTGCTGACTTTTTATTGGAGTCCTGGACCTTCTGATGCTGCTTCAAATGTTTCATTCTCTCTCAGCACTGAACAGCAGAATGCTCCGTGTCCAACTCTGCCAGCCGTTGGCTCTGCGACATACAGCTGTGTACTGCTGCTGCTCTGAGAGAAACTGTGGTCACAGCTAGAATCCTGCCACCTACTGATGGCAATGTTGGTGTGTTCCTCCCGCCGACTAGCTGCTCACAGGGTGGTGAGCGTTTTAAGCTACTGGGAGTTTGGAGGCTGCAGCATGTGACTTCTGGTGCACACAGGGGGAGTGGGAAGATAACAGACAGGTCAGGAAGATATGGGTACAGGGAACGGTGGGAATTGCAGTGGAGGACTATTCCGACTCAAAACCGGGAAACCACACCGTCACAACATTCACACTGCAAAGTGGGCAGATATGGGGGTGGGCCCACTGCAAAGATGTGGGTCTTTGCAGTCCAGCTGTCCTCGGCCCCAAAGAAAAAGTTTCACAGCCTGCTTTTTCAAGTGATGTGCTCTCTAAGATGAGAAAGCCACTCCTGTGCCAGGAGCCCCAGAACACTGATCAAAACCTAACGGCTCTCAGGAATGTTGAGGACTTGGAGCGGGGATTGAGGTCCGGTGTTTACTGTTTTGCACAGATGTGTAACTCTTGTGCTGTCTAAGGCCTTGGCTACACTTGCGAGTTACAGCGCATTAAAGGAGTCCCGGGCGCACTAGCTCACTCCCCGTCCACACTGGCAAGGCACGTAGAGCCCTCTGACTCCGCGGCTACAGCGCTGCTGGTACGCCACCTCGGCGAGTGGAACAGTGTTTGCTGCGCCCCCGCCGGAGCGCCGCAGCACCAGTGTGGATGCCCTGATCCTATAGTGCGCTCTGATCGGCCTCCAGAAGTGTCCCACAATGCCTGTGCTAGCCACTCTGGTCATCACTTTGAACTCTACTGCCCTGCCCTCAGGTGACCAACCGTCAGACCCGCCATTTAAATTCTCTGGGAATTTTGAAAAATCCCTTCCCGTTTGCTCAGCTAGGCGTGGAGTGCTATCAGCGAATCCTTCCAGGTGATCATGCCTCCGCGCGCCAGGCGAGCCCCAGTATGGAGCAATGGCGAGTCGCTGGACCTCATCAGTGTTTGGGAGGAGGCAGCTGTCCCGTCCCAGCTGCACTCCAGCTGTAGGAATTACGATACCTTCTGGCAGATGAAACCTTCAGATCTCAGCCATCCGTGTTATCACCGACCGAAAGACTCGAAAGAATCAGAAAGAGGCCATGTAGAAGCAAGGAAGACATGTTGCATGAAGTAATGCAGCATTCAAGTAATGAAAATCAAAACGTGCAGGAGTGGCGGGAGAGTGAAAGGAGGGTCCGCCAGCAGAATGCGGATCGCCGGCACCAAAGCCCGGACCGGCTGCTAAGCATCATGGAGCGCCAAGCGCACTTCAATACAGGCGCTCGTAGCAACGCAGCCGGAGCCCTACCGCGCCCGCCCCCACCCCCACAGCCCTTGCCCCAAAACTCTTTCCCTTGTGCTCCCATGTCACCTCCAACCCACTTTCCCCAACATCCGCCACCAGCTGCCTCCAACACCTGGAGCTTCACCACTCAGTCCTGAAAACTACGACCCTTACCCACTGCACTCAACCCCCATCACCATGCAGTATAGCCATCCTGAAGTGCAGCACGCATTGCACAGCACTCCAGACAGGACATACGCAAATCTGTGATTGTACCGTTCCCCACCCCCTTGCCCTTTCTGTTTCCCAAGCAGTTGTGTCTCTTTTCACTAAATGGGTTTTTTGGCTTTGAAAACATTCTTTATTATTGCATAAAGTAAAAGATACCTTAGCCCAGGAAAGCAACAGGCACTGCAAGTCAGCGTCTCAAACACAGATTCCAACTAACATTGGAACCACTGCACTTCACTCCCATGCAGGGCATCAAACATTACCGGTGGCGTTCAACCTCAAATTGCTCCCTCAAGGCATCCCTAATCCTTGCAGCCCCGTGCTGGGCCCCTCTAATAGCCCTGCTCTCTGGCTGTTCAAATTCAGCTTCCAAGTGTTGAACCTCCGAGTTCCATGCCTGAGTGAATATTTCATCCTTCCCTTCACAAATGTTAGGGAGGGTACAGCACGCAGATATAACTGCTGGGATGCTGTTATTGGCCAGGTCCAGCTTCCCATACAGAGAGCACCAGCGGACCTTTAAAGGGCCAAAAGCACACCCCACAGTCATTCTGCACCGGCTCAGCATGTTGTTGAAGTGCTCCTTGCTGCTGTCAAGGCTCCTTGTGTAGGGTTTCATGAGCCACGGCATGAAAGGGTAAGCGGGGTCTCCAAGAATCACAATGGTCATTTCAACTTCCCCTGTGGTGATCTTCTGGTCTGGGAAAATAGTCCCAGCTTGCAGCTTCCTGAACAGGCCAGTGTTCCGAAAGATGAGTGCGTCAGGCACCTTTCCGGGCCAGTCTGCGTTAATGTCAATGAAATGCCCATGGTGATCCACAAGCTCCCAGAGAACCATTGAGAAATATCCCTTCCGATTAACATACTCGGAGACTAGGGGGGCTGGTGCCAGAATTGGAATATGTGTGCCATCTATCGCCTCTCCGCAGTTAGGGAAACCCATTTGTTCAAAGCCAGCCACAATGTCATGCACGTTACCCGGAGTCACGGTTCTTCTGAGCAGGATCCGATTTATGGCCCTGCAAACTTGCATCAACACAATTCCAATGGTCGACTTCCCCACTCCAAACTGGTTAGCGACTGATCAGTAGCCGTCTGGAGTTGCCAGCTTCCAGATTGCAAGAGCCAGCCACTTCTCCACCGTCAGGGCAGCTCTCAATCTCACGTCCTTGCACCGCAGGGTGGGGGTGAGCTCCTCACAGAGTCCCATGGAAGTGGCTTTTCTCATCCAAAAGTTCTGCAGCCACTGCTCATCATCCCAGACTTGCATGACGATGTGATCCCACCACTCAGTGCTTGTTTCCCGAGCCCAAAAGCAGCGTTCCACGGTGGTGAGCATATCCATGAATGCCACAAGCAAACTCATGTCATATACATTCCTTGAGTCGATATCATCGTCGGAGCCCTCACTGTCACTTTGGATCATGAGGAATAACTGGACTGCCAAACATGACGTGCTGGCGAGACTCGTCAGCATACTCCTCAGCAGTTCGGGCTTGTCAAGTTTCCTTCCCCACTCTGAACTCTAGGGTACAGATGTGGGGACCTGCATGAAAACCCCCTATGCTTATTTTTACCAGCTTAGGTTAAAACTTCCCCAAGGTACAAACTATTTTACCTTTTGCCCTTGGACTTTATTGCTGCCACCACCAAGCATCTAACAAATACACAACAGGGAAAGAGCCCGCTTGGAAACGTCTTTCCGCCCCAGATCCTCCCCAAACCGTACACCCTCTTTCCTGGGGAAGGCTCAATAAAAATCCTCACCAATTTGCATCGGTGAACACAAACTCAAACCCTTGGCTCTTAAGAACAATGAAAAAGCAATCAGGTTCTTAAAAGAAGAATTTTAATTGAAGAAAAAGTAAAAGAATCACCTCTGTAAAATCAGGATGGTAAATACCTTACAGGGTTATCAGATTCAAAACATAGAGAATCTCTCTAGGCAAAACCTTAAGTTATAAAAAGACACAAAACCAGGAATATACATTCCATTCAGCACAGCTTATTTTATCAGCCATTAAAACAAAACATAACGCATATCTAGCTGGATTACTTACTAAGTTCTAAGACTCCATTCCTTTTCTGTTCCTGGCAAAACAACACACAGACAGAGAGAACCTTTGTTTCTCCCCCCCTCCAGCTTTGAAAGTATCTTGTCTCCTCATTGGTCATTTTGGTCAGGTGCCAGCGAGGTTATTCTAGCTTCTTAACCCTTTACAGGTGAAAGGATTTTTCCTCTGTCCAGGAGGGATTTTAAAGATGTTTACCCTTCCCTTTATATTTATGGCAGGGCTCCATTCCCGCAGACCAAACGGGAAGACCGAGCGCATAGAACTAAAAACACTGAAAGACGGCGCCCAACGTGGACGGAAGCAAAGGGAATGCTAGGATGCAAACCGATGCATCATGAGGTGTTGGGACAGGACCCAGAATGCCCCACACTCCCCACCCCCTTCCCACAAGCCACAGCGCCAGAATGGGAAGAGGTGCTCTGCAGGATAGCTGCCTATAATGCACCATTCTCAATGCCTCTGCAAGTGCCGCAAATGTGGCCACGCCAGTGCGCTTGCAGCTATCAGTGTGGACGGACTGCAGCGCTTTCCCCACTGCGCTTTACGAAGGTGGGTTTAACTCACAGCGCTCTACATCTGCAAGTGTAGCCATGCCCTAAGAGTAAAGTGTGTATGTTTAAGAAATTACTTTGCAAATCCTGTGGTTCCTCCCTTTAACTGCTCTGTGGTCCCTGAGGGGCTAAACTGAAAAGAGAAGTAAACAGAGATGAAGGGGGAATCTGGGAAAATGTGGAAAGTGCCTGGAGAGGCTTGGGATGTCCCAGCACTGCCTTTAGGTGCAGTCTCAAAGACAGACAGTCCCAGTCGTCCCCCTCCCATCTCCTCATCTGGTCTGTCTCTCTCCAGCATCCTGGCCTCCTGTACCAATCTAATTCCCCAGACTCCTCATCCATTTGCAGTCTGCAGCCCCAGGTTCTGCTTTCAATCTCTTTGCCCAGCCAGTCCCAGTTCTCCAGAATCCCAGCTCTTCATCAGATCCATCTGCCATTCCCCCTCACCTCCTTTCTGCTCATGGTATATGGAGATACCAATGACATAGGGAAGGATAGGAGAGAGGTCTTGGAGGCCAAAGTTAGGTTGCTGGGTAAGAGATTGAAGTCCAGGACCTCCATGGTAGCTTTCTCTGAAATGCTGTCAGTTCCACACGCAGGGCCAGCTAGACAGGCAGAACTGCAGATTCTCAATGCATGGGTGAGACAATGATGTAGGGAGGAGAAGTTTAGATTTATTAGGAACTGAGGAATCTTCTGGGAAAGGTGGAGTCTAAACAGCCTATAGCGGTGGGGATATACTACAGATCACCTAACCGGGATGGTGATAGTGACCGTGAAATGCTCAGCGAGATTAGAAAGGCTACAAAAATAAAAAACTCAGTAATAATGGGGCATTTCAGCTATACTGACGGGATACATGTCACCTCAGGACTGGATGCAGAGAGAGTTCCTTGACACCTTAAATGACTGCTTCTTGGAGCAGCTAGTCTTGGAACCCACAAAAAGAGAGGCAATTCTTGATTTAGTCCTAAGTGGAGCACAGTATCTGGTTCAAGAGGTGAATATAGCTGAACGGCTTGGTAATAGTGACCATAATATAATTAGAGTTAACATCCTCATTGCAGGGAAAACACCACAGCAGCCCAACAGAATAGCACTTAATTTTGAAAAGGGGAACTACACAAAAATGAGGAAGTTAGTTAAACAGAAATTAAAAGGTACAGTGCCAAAAGTGAAATCCCTTCAAGCTGCATGGAAACTTTTTAAAGAACCCATAATAGAGGCTCAACTTAAATGTATACCCCAAATTAAAAAACATTTAGGAACAAAGGAGCATAAACTCTGGCAAATGAAGTGTAACACTATAATGAGGAAGGCCAAGAAAGAATTTGAAGAACAGCTAGCCAAAGACTCAAAAAGTAACAGCAATTTTTTTTTAAAGTACATCAGAAGCAGGAAGTCTGCTAAACCACTAATGGGGCCATGGACAATCGAGATGCAAAAGGAGCACTCAAGGACCATAAGGCCATTGCAGAGAAATGAAATTAATTCTTTGTATCGGTCTTCATGGCTAAGGATGTGCGGGAGATTCCCAAACCTGAGCCATTCTTTATGGTGACATATCTGAGGAACTCTCCCAGATTGAGATGTCATTAGAGGAGGTTTTGGAACAAATTGATAAATTATACTGTAATAAGTCACCAGGACCAGATGTTATTCACCTAAGAGTTCTGAAGGAACTCAAATGTGAAATTACAGAACTGCTAACTGTGGGAGATTAAATCAGCTTCTGTACCAGATGACTGGAGGATAGCGAATGTGATGCCAATTTTTAAAAAAGCTCCAGAGGTGATCCTGGCAATTACAGGTTGGGAAGCCAAACTTCAGTTCCAGGCAAACTGGTTGAAACTATAGTAAAGAACAGAATTATCAGATATATAAATGAATATGATTTGTTGGGGAAGAGTCAACATGTTTTTTGTAAAGGCAAATCATGCCTCACCAATTTACTAGTATTCTCTGAGAGGGTCAACAAGCATGTGGACCATGATCCAGTGGATATAGCGTACTTAGATTTTCAGAAAGTCTTGGACAAGGACCCTCACCAAAGGCTCTTAAGCAAAGTTAGCTGTTATGGGATAAGAGGGAAGGTCCTTTCATGGATCGGTAATTGGTAAAAAGATAGGAAACAAAGGATAGGAATAAATGGTCAGTTTTCAGAACGGAGAGAGGTAAATAGCGGTGTCCCCCAGGGGTCTGTTCTGGGACCAGTCCTATTCAACATATTCGTAAATGATCTGGAAAAAAAGGGTAAACAGTGAGGTGGCAAAATTCGCAGATAATACAAAACTACTCAAGAAAGTTAAGTCCAAAGCAGACTGTGAAGACCAACAAAGCGATCTCACCAAACTGGGTGACTGGGCTACAAAAATGGCAGATGAAATTCAGTGTTGATAAATGCAAAGTAATGCACTTTAGAAAACATAATCCAAACTGTACATATAAAATAATGGGGTCTGAATTAGCTGTTACCACTCAAGAGAGAGATCTTGGAGTCATTGTGGATAGTTCTCTGAAAACATCCACTCAATGTTCAGCGGCAGTCAAAAAAGAGAACAGAATGTTGGGAACCATTAAGAAGTGGCTAGATAATAAGACAGAAAATAACATACTGCCTCTATATAAATCTATGTTACACTCACATCTTGAATACTGCGTGCAGATGTGGTTACCCCATCTCAAAAAATATATATTGGAATTGGAAAAGGCACAGAAAAGGGCAATAAAAATGATTAAGGGTATGCAAGAGCTCCCATATGAGGAGCAATTAATAAGACTGGGACTTTTCAGCTGTGAAAATAGACGACTAAGGGGGGCTATGATAGAGGTCTATAAAATCATGACTGGTGTGGAGCAAGTAAATAAGGAAGTGTAATTTACTCTTTCTCATAACACGAGAACTAGGGGTCACCGCCTGAAATTAAAAGGCAGCAGGTTTAAAACAAACAAAAGGAAGTATTTCTTCACACCATGCAGTCAACCTGTGGAACTCTTTGACAGAGGATGTTATGAAGGTCAAGATTATAACAGGGTTCAAAAAAGGATTAGATAAATTCATGGAGGATAGGTCTACCAATGGCTATTAGCCAGGATTGGCAGGGATGGTGTCCCTAGTCTCTGTTTGCCAGAAGCTGGAAATGGGCAGCAGAGGATGGATCACTTGATGATTACCTGCTCTGTTCATTCCCTCTGAAGCACTTGGCACTGGCCATTGTCCAAAGATAGGCTACTGGGCTAGATCAACCTTTGGTCTGACCCACTATGGTCATTCTTATGTTCTTCCACCCATCCCACTGGTTCTCACTCCTTTCAGCTCTTTGGCTGCAAGTCCCCTTGCTCACTCAGGTCTACTCTCCACCCTCTCCTTTACTCCAAATGCCAGTTTCTTTCACCCCCTGCCAGCTTCCAACATCCCTTAGGCTTTTTCTCCCAATCTACTCACCCCTGTCCCCTAGTCTCTGCATTTGAATCTAGTACTTCCTCGTCTGGGCCCAGTGGGATGGGGGAGGTGGTAATTGAGAGCACAGGAGAAACAGGCTCTCTGCTCTCAGTTCAGGTATCTGGACCCAACACAGACCGCAGCAGCTGAGAGCTGCAATTGTAGGGAAAGTCCTGCTCAGCCCCAGGCTGGAGCATGCCAGTGCAGACACAATTGCCAGGGGGAATGGAGCTGCTAACCTCAAAGAAGTCTCTATTGGGTCTGTGTGAACTCTGACTTTTCAAAGACTTCTCATTTGGTCAATTTAGGTAGATTGTCGGAGACAGCAAAAGCCGCATCCCTGGCACAAAGGCCACCTCCTTGGGGAATTTCAAGTCCCTGCTCCAAAGCCTGGGGGCACTAGAGCTTTTCAAAGAAAATGTCATCAGAAGTGTTTAGCATTGGTAAGCACTGTCTACATAGACTAAGGCCAGAAGGGACCACTGTGGTCATCTTGTCCCCGCCTATAACAGACCCATATCATCTGGCCTAGCCTCATTCTCACGAAAGCTTAATGACTTTGACTGAATGTTTCAGGAAATATTCAGCCTCAAGGCAGACACCCAGCATGGGAAATTTCAGCCCAGCCAGTTACAGTTTGACAATATTATAAGCAACTGAAAACAAAGGCATATCGTGAGAAGCCCTGGGCAACCTTAATAACAGGCAGTGCTGGCAACGCCCCGTATAATGTGAGGCAGTCACAGCTGGGCTGGAGCGATGGGATGTCAGTCAGGGCCAGCGAAGGTCAGGATGTCAGAAATCCTCCTGATTTGAATTCACACGCCAGAAATCTTCTTTGCAGCGCTCCACAGCTCCTCCCCAACTTCAAAAACAACTTTTGACACCTAGCTCCAGGGTCTGACCCCTCCAGGTGCTTGGCTCAAAGGGCTGAGCAAGCCAATCCCCATGGGGTGCAATGGAAGTCGGGGCGCTGAACACCTGCCATGACTCGGCCTTTGGTATGTCATACAGCCAGTCGGTGGAAACCACACCACACTCTGCCAGTTCAGCCCGGCCACAAGCAGGGGTGACCCCTGTTACCTGCTAGTGGATTGGCCACTGCTTACACCTGGGTTGAAGTTGGTCTTTTATGTTAGCTCTGTTTTCTTTGTACCAGCTTGTGCCATCAGATTTTTTGCTGCCTGCCCAAGGTAAATAAGATGTGAGAGCAGAATCATGTCCAGAGTCCAAAAAACAGCAATTAATCCAGAAACAATAAATTAATTATAAAATGCTGTTAATACCTGGAGTGACCCCACCAGGAAGCCAAATACCCTGAAGACAAACCACGGAGCAGGTACTTTAGGAACGATTCTTCAGAGTTGGTATTCTAAAGGCTGGTGCCGGTGTCAGGAAGGGCAGGGCGAGTCACTTCTCTCCCCAACCTGCCTAAACACCCACTGTAACCCCTTTGGGGTTTAGAGAGCATGGCCCCTTTAAATCTTTTCCCGGGGGACAAGGAGTTGATTGTTCTATGAGGAGAAAGTCCTGTTGGGAGGACAGGGGAGCGGGGAGGGGGGAAGAGCACGACAGGGTATTTAAGCCCTCCTGCTGGTGTCGCAACTTTTTGTTAAAAACGGGCAAATTGTCACATATTTTCTGTCTCCCCTCAGTCGGTACTGGTGGGTCCCGCTGCTGGCTGGATCCCTGCTTGCCAGCCGCCTGCCCACCAGCATTGAGTGGGGGGACCCAGTGGCTGACAATGGGGGTGGGTGTGCAAAGCTGGTGGCAGGGTGTTCCCCCTCTCGCTGTCCTCTCCCTGCTTTGCCCCTTCACCTTGACCCCAGCCCCGCTGCTCCTCCATATCTGCACCAGCGGGGAGTGTCCCGCTCCCAGCACTGTGCGGAGAACCAGCCCCTGGTCGGAGTGCTCAGCTCACCAACAGCCGGGCCAGCAGGCTACTTCTTTCCCCCACTGCCTCTGGCTGGGCTGGCCCCGCAGGAAAGCTCAAGACCCTCGGCTTGGGGTGTTGGCCAGGAGGAGCCAAGCCCTGCATGTGCCAAAGCCCCAGGCAGCGCTGGCACAGGGAAGCCTTTCTGCCCCTCAGCTAAGCTCTGGAGCGGCGGCGGGGGGAGGGAAGCGATTTCCAGCCTGTTTGCATCCCGACCCTGCAGACTCCACAGCAGTCCCCCGGACAGAGGCCTAGCACCCTCTGCAAGCACCCCCACCGCGGAGCACAGGGTTTGGGCCGTCCCCTAGGCACCCTCCCCTGCTGAGCCACCTCACTGGCCAGGTTCACTCAAGCCCCTGCAGTCAGGTTCCCTGGGCAGAATGCATCCGTAGGGCTTAACCCCTTCCTGCGTGCGCAGTAGCCAGGGGACAGGAGGCAGCTGGGTTATATCGGTGGCCAGCAGCAGCCTGGAGGTGTTAGCTGCCTTTCGACACCGTGTGGGCAGGAAGGAGCAAGGTGCTTCCAGCCACGGGCAGGGGGAGAGGGAGAAGAGATGAGCTCTGCAAAGACATGGGCCAGGTCATCCCTCCCCACCCCGCCACCCCCGCTGTGGCTGGAAGCAGCTTCCATCCTTTCCCCCCAGCACAGTGCGGAAAGGCTGTTGCTGGCCACATTCTGGTGTGAACCCTGGCAGAAATCTGGGGTGGGGGGCATGTGAACTTGTGTGCCACCCCCCCCCCACACACACAGGTTGCCTTTGGAAGATGTGGTACGAGGTACCAGGAGAGGCGGGTCCGGCCCAGGGGCCCAGCCAGGCATGGAGAGTGGAGAGCACCAAGCAGGGAGGGTCGAGCCTCTCGGTCAACCTGTCACCCCGCTGTGTCGGAGAGATGAACGGGAGTGTGTGTGTGTCACCTCTCTCCATGTGAACCCTAAAGCCTAAAAGATAAGAAGGGAAATAAAAGGAATCCAACTACTCAGTGTTTCTTTTTAACAGGGGCTCAGTCAACTTGATGTTAATGTTAACATTTGTACTGCATCGTTCTGATTGATTGCAGCTGAACTTGCTTGAATACGAGTAATTTTACCAGGTGTCCCATATTCAGCATAGGGAAATATGATCACCCTAAATAAGAGGGAGGCTGTTAGCTTGTTACGTGGGGAGGCTGTCACTCTGTGTGGCTTTGCAGAGAGTGACAGAAGAGGGCACCAGAGAGGTTCGTTGAGGAAACTTTACTGGCGCTGAACACAACCTGGAGCACCCAAAACTCACCACTGGACTGGAACTTTGCTCAAGACTCCTGAACTCTGTGTGTAGACACATTACTCGGTGTCAGCCCTTTCAGACTGTGCTACCACTGGGCCTGTGGGGCCTTTTGTTGAATGTAACCCTGTTTTTGACCGTTTCTCCTGGCTTTCCCCCTGTTGTTTTTCTCCTTTCATCCCTCTCTAAATAAATATTTCCCTTTCCTGTATTCATTGTACTCTTCTGGTTCACAGTGGGGACAGGTGTCTCTGGGGTGGAAGGGGCTTTCCCTGATGCATTCCTGCACGTGCCTTTTCTTGGCCAGAGCTACCTGCAGAGCAGACTCTATGTTGGCCATGAGGGCGCTAAAGTTACACAACAACAAAAACAGGAGAGAAATTTCTCTCTAAAGATCAAAAAATAACAAAGAAGGAAGAACCCAGAACCACTGGAACTACAAGCAAAAGGCTAGAAATCCCCTTGAAAAGGAACTAACGATGAGTTTATAAAAAGCAGGAGGGGCAGGGTAATTGGTGGTTGAAGGCAGGAGGGCACTGTCTGTCCCTTATTTCTCTGATGCTCCCACCTGGGAGCTGTTCTTAAACATTTAGAAATATTCCTTTTCGCTCTCTTGGTGCTTCTGAGTGCACACCAGAAGCACTTCAACTCAGAAATGGGCATCTGGCTGAAACACCTTTTGGGTAGCGGCCATTAGATCAATAAATCAGACATTGTTCTTCAATGGAGGGAAGGGATCTTCTTATTGAGCATGAGAGACTATTATTGGTATTGAAAAGGCTGCACATTTGCTTCATTTACTTCAAGGAGCAACATGCCCTGTATCTGGCCACTACACTACATTTAGCTATATGCAGGACTAAGCTCTTATAATGACAAGCACAGTGTGACTGGCCCCTTTAAAAAGAAGCTGTGCCCAGTGCCACTGTGACTGAACCTGCTGCCCAAGTGGGCTTAAAGAAAGGCACCTGAGGAAGTGGTGGCAGAGAGTTAGAGGCTCCTACAGATGAGTTTGATACACCAGGGGAACACAACTTCAGCCAGGTAGGGCTGGAAATGGCCTCCTAAAAAGAACAAGGGGCCAGGAAGAAGAGAAACTTTGGCTTTCTTCCTTGATGGCTGCTAGCCTATGTAGGTTTTTATACCATGCTAATCACCACAGTATCTGAGCACCTTCCAGTAGTGCATTAAGGACCGTAACCACACGTGTGTCGTGTTGGGGTAGTGCCTTGTTTAAAAGTAGAAAATACTTGTAGCTATCCATTTATATGAGAAAAGGTTGCTTTCCTCAGTGTTGATTGGACGATTGCGGGTTTGAAGAAGGAAGGGGAGACTTGCTCTCAGACCCAACAGGGTTGAACACTCAGCATATAGGGACAGTTGATATAAGCAGTGCTTGTAGCACAGCCAACAATCCAGAATCTTGCTAAAGTTCTAAGTTCTGCATATTGATCACCCACACAGAGAGAAGCAACACGAAAATCATTCCGGTTGCAAAGTCAAGCACTCAAAAGTTGGGAAATGCCAGACACAAGGCGGCCACTGCAGCAGGTGACTTTAACAGTCCAGTCATGCAAATCATGCCCCCAGGTTTCAATAATAGCAACTCTATCAAATGTAGTTATCAATGAGAACGTTTAGTTCCTCCTGCTTCTTACCCAGTCTCCTAGCAATGGTGCATAAACAATTCAGTTTCTTCTCTTCACATTTCTTTACCGCCTCTAGTCAATATCTTCCCAATACCCTGAGTTAGAACCCCATTTGACAGCTTAGTACCCTCCCTTTGTACTGTTAGAGGAATGTCCTCCTAGCTGCGTCACTAGTCTCCAAACCGTGAGATTATCCCCCACTTCTGAGATGCAGCCTGCCCCATTGGTACAGCCCCTCTCTCACTGGAACATGTCACTATAGCCCTGAGGCTGCAGTACAACCCTGGAGCAGCTTAGCTCCACTCGCTGGCTTGTGGTGAAGGAACCCATTCCCTGTGAGTTTCTATGAGCCAAGCCCTGCGGGGATGGGGGAGGGAAGGTTGGCTCATCACAGGCTCAATACACTCTGAAAGGGGCCTAAGAGAGCAATGCTCATCAATGATATGTGGCCATCACCCCACAACAGTGCTAACAGCATTCTGAGGTTGAGTGTCATGCATGCTGTGTACAGTACACCATAGCATTTCACTGAGAGCAAGGATGGGTTATCTGTAGCCGGGGAGAAATTCACAGGGTCAGACGCTTCCCTCCATTGGCAGTGTAGGGGGAGAAAGACAACGACTCTGCATCTGCAGTGGCACGGGATTGCTGGCTTTGCAGCATGCTCTGTAACGGGACTCTCCACTCACCTCTAGTCAGGCACCTCGCCCTGGCCGTTCTGGTGAATCATGTTCTGGTGAATTTACCTCCCACCTGCCAGCCATCCAAACTGCAGCTGCTGAGATGATCTTCCTCTCCTGGTGCTGTCTTCCCCACTTTCCCAAGTCTGACTCTGGCTGCCCTTTTTCCATATCCAGTTTGGACTTCTCCTTCTTACCTCCAAAGCTCCCTATGCAAACATCTCCCTGTGTAAAAAATATCTCCACCTCAGTCATCTGCTCCTCCCCTCCCACTCCCACCTTACAGACCCTTCTTCCTGCAGCATCCTGCTGCTACTGGGAAGGACCCAGCAACCTCCGCTCAGGCTCCCCTTTCTATTCATTCCATCAGACTCACCCGGTACCTCTCCTACACTCCTAGAGTGACCCCTTTAGCCTGAGTGAGAGGGGCTTGTGCTGATGGACCCTGGTTCAATCCACACCAATGCCTGTCGTGTCTGTATGTGGCCAGGGTTTTACTTACCTATCATTGTAGGTTGTTCAGCCCATTCCCAGCCATCTGTGGTACATCTTTTGGTTCTTGCCATCTCTGTGATGTCGGTCCTTCATCTGTACAAGGACACGGCATATCAAGGCCAATCCAGCAGCTCCCATCCGGTCTTCACCTCCATGAGAGACAGCGCATCCCAGCCTGACCACAGAAGGACAGGGTGGTGTTCTTCAGGGGAACCTGCTGGAGCTCCAGTCTCCCCTGATCCACCTCACCCCCACACACTAAGGGTTTTCAGAAGATACTGCTAATCTCAGCTAAACAAAGCAGCTAAAATGAGGTCAGTGTGAGTGGATTCACTGAATAGACTGGTTCTAAGGAAAGAGGAGATTCCTTCTCTGCTCTCATGAGATTCCCATAGGAAAAGTATCTGATGACAGGTTGGGGACAATACAAGCCCTCAGCCCCTGGAAAGCTAGGAAATCAGGACTCTGGGATTTAAGGGTTGTCTCTGTCCTGCTGGAGGGAGCAGAGCTGGAGACCAGAAAGGGCACTGGTGTAATTGTATGAAAGACAGTGACCTCTACCTGTGAAGGTGGCTGAAGCTTCTTGCAAGCAATAGAGTCCAGGATCCTTACGCCTCCTTTGGCGATGCTTTTCCTAGGAATAAAATCAACACAGTACAATGAGAACAACGTCTGAGTCCCAGGGCTGGGATCCAGGGATAAGGGCTGCTCTCAGCCAGGATGCGTACCAGGAACTGGATCTTTGTCCCAAGAGCTGCAATCACCCAGATGAGTGAGTAGTTCCTACCTCTGTGAGGGGGGTGTAGTTTTCCATCTAACTCCTCTCAGTTTGACAGGATGCGGTCATTGCTCCCCAAGCTGGGCCAGCTGCAGGCTGTGTTGATGTAGGAGGCATGGACAGATCCCAAAGCCTGGAAGACAGAGAAGGGAGGAAGCCCCTGCTCATTTACCATTCAAGGAAGGGAGAGGAGAATGAAGGGGGGAAGTGAAGCTGCCCTGTGGGGAGGGCACTAGAGTAGAACCCAGTCCCGTTCCCAGATCCACCCCATGTTTGTAGGTGTGACCTTAGAGAGGTCCATCACCTTCATTCCCTGTCTGTAAAATAGAGATAATAGTTTCTTCCACAAACACACAGGAGGTAAGGGGAGGACAGTCCCATTATCTGCATGGGGCTCAGGCGGTCTGTGCACAGATTGTGCCAGAGTGAGGGGAGAGACCCAGAGTTTGCTCCCTACAAGCAGGAGAGGAGATGGGATCAGAAGACCGAGGAAGGGGGATGGGGTAGGAACCGCTGCCACAGATGGGGCTTATGGATTTGGTCAGTGCCAGACCCTTGGTACCTTCTTTCAGTAAATGGTTTCCCTACTGAGAAGACTGGCCCCTCCTGTCATCGGCAGTCCGCATACTATTTGAAGACCTTCCTAGTGTCCTCGAATGCCCCCTTAGTTCTTCTTGAATGTGATAGATTCATTGAATCAGATTGCTAGCCAGGAATTTCGGAGAGGCCATTGCTGTGTACGATGAAATCAGGGGGAAATCTATAGTTAGCCAAAAAAAAAAAAAAAGATGTCATTGGTAAATTTGGAGCTGATCTGTCCTTTCAGCTGAAGGTACACAGTCACAGCGGGATGAAGCGTGCCATCTTGGTTAGTTGTTCTATGATAGTCAGTTCCACCATGTGGCCATTTGATTCAGGGAGTTCTACAATGAAATCCCTGGCAATGGCTGCCCACGGCTGGGGCAGGGTCTCCAGAGGCATAGGGTGCCAAGAATTTTGGTGTGTGGTGCCTTGGTAAGAGCTCAGAAGTCACTAGTCAACATGTCTGAATTTCAGCCCACATCCAGCACGACCAAACGAAGCAGGAGATTAGGCAGGAGATTTTGAAGCACCCAAAGTGGCCTGTTGGGAGGTGTCCTGTTTCAGATGTAGGACCTTCAGCGGGGGACATCCTGGCAGAACATACAGGCAGTCCTCAGTAAATGTTATTGGGTCCCACATGGAATGTTGTTTCTCATTCCCTGTGCAGCAGGTCATCCTAGGAAGCTGATTTAATAAGCATGATTGAGGTATGGCAACATTAAGCACGTTGCGGGGCTTGAGGAGGAAGGGCTGTTCCTGACTAGCTTTCTCCCTTCTTGGTTATATTCTCCATTAGGGGATAAGGTCATTCTTAGTTCCAGTTGGGCAGTTAAGTAATCTTGAAATTGAAGCAGGAAAAGAATATGGTCTAGCTGACTTGTCCCTGATTCAGTGCTTTGGCTTTGTGCAGATACTGGAGGCTTTTGTGTACAACCTTGTGCTGGGTATCGAGGCCCCTTCAGCTACTCACACCAATCTTCAAATAAGGATTTAATCAGAACCTACTAATTATCAAGGGACTCCTACAGTTTTTGTCTGTGGGGTGAGCCTCCAGGAGCGGTATGCACAGGGGTGCAGCAGGTGCTGGCAGCCATGCCCCAGAGAGCATGGCCCTGATTGATATATTAGATGTGTCAACTTCTATGATGAATGCTCCAGTTGGATTGGGGTGCGCCAGAACAGGTGCAGCGGTGAAGGCAATTTTGAGCTGTTTGAGGGCTTGTTGGGCCTTGGGTGACCAAACAAATTGGACAGTCTTGTAGAGGAGAGCTATCATGGGGGTTATTTCTACTGAGAACCCTGGGCCGAAGCAGCAGTAAAATTGGTGAAGCCTAGGAAGCACTGCTCTTTTTGAGTACTTCAAGCTTCCTCCCAGTTGTGGATGGCTTTCACCTTATTTGCATCAATCTTAATGCCTTCTGGGGAGAGGATGTACCCCAAAAACTCCATGGAGAGCTGACTAGAGGTACACTTTTCCAATTTTGTATAGAGACCATGCTGCCGCAACCTCTCTGGGGTCTGTTGTGGGGCACATGCTGCTCTGGGTTCTCCAAAAAGAGAAGTATGTCATCTAAATAGATGACAATGTATTGATCCAGAATGTCCCCAAATACATCACTGATGAAGTGTTGCAATGTCAATCCAAATGGCATCACCAGACAATTAAAGTGTCTCTAAAAAGTATTGAAATCTCTCTTCCATTTGTCCACCGCCCAAATGAGTGTTAGATTGTAAGTCCTTGGAAGTCTACTCTGACGAATGCCCGTACAGGTTTCATGTGATCCAATAATTCTGGGATTAAGGATAGGGGATAATGGTGCCAAACTTTCACTTTGTTCAGGGGCTGGTATTCTACAGAGAGGCATAGAGTCCCTCCTTTCTTCTTTCCAAAGAGGGCCAGGGCCTCTGTGGGAAATGCTTAATAGTAAATAAACCCTTTGGATCCGTTTTCATGATTTCACGCAGGGAGAGCCACTAGTTCTGGTTCGGACATTGCATAAATACAGCCAAAGGCAACTTTCGGGCAAGGTTTAGGTCAATACGGCAGTCATAGTCTTGGTGCAGAGGTAATGTGTCCTCCTTTCTTTTGAAGATGTCCACATAATCCTGGTATTTATCAGGAATGTTGGGTGTCAGAGTCAAGAATGGTGGAATAGGTCCAGGGGCAGAGGCTGGTAAAGGAAACCCCAACATTTTCAGTCACCTCCATTGAGCCATTCTGGCAGGGGCAGCACAGGGCCAGGCTCAGGTAGCAAAGCCTTGAGTCACACCTGGTATCCCCATTTACGTACAGGCCACTTACTTCTGGAAAGCCTGCTTTTCTGCAAACAGTCGCACCACCTGATGTCACATGTTGCATCTGATAATTAGGTCTAGTGGTTGGAGCTGAGGTCACAGCTAGACATAGGATTGCACCTAGGCTAAGAGTGGTGCTAGAATCAAGATCCAGGAAGACGCCGGAGATGATGATGTGATCAGAGTCTGTAGACAAACCAGAATCAGAACTGGAGCCAGAGTCCAAGTGCAGGCCAAGGGTCGAAGCCGGGTGATCAGAGTCCAAAGTTAAGCCAAGTCGATATCAAGCCAGAGTCCAGATACAGGCGGAAGGTTGAAGCCGGGTAGTCAGAGTCCGAGGGCTTGGGGAGGATCAGGAGGAGGAGGCAAGGCTGCAGCGGGTCAGTTGTGGGGCTGGAGCAAGGCTAGAATATGGCAAGGATAATGCTGAGCCAGAGTTGGTAGCCAACGTCGAGAGCCACTGACATTTCCATGAGCCTTACGTATGGTGAAGTAATTCAGCCCAGGGTAGGAGCTCAGTGTCTCTGACCCAAGCCCCAGGGCAGGCGCAGATACTGCTTCCTGACTCATGATGGTGCTAAGCAAACTCCACACCCTTCTTGTTCTTCCACAGGGTGCAGGAATCCAACAAGGTTCTGGTCACGCAATAGCTGGGTGTATCCTTCCCAACTCACTGACCCAGTGGCTCCCATCTCGGATACTCAGGTGTCAGCCAGGGAGTCACTGAGCGAAGCCGGATCCCTCAAGACACAATCCGCCATTAACTCAAGGTCCCAGAGGTTTCCTGTTATGCCACTTATCAATGGATCCATGTAACACACACAAACCATGGCCGTTAGCAAAGCTCCAACCCAGGATCCTCAGCCTCTTGTAGCTGGACACTGTCAGCTGGAAATAAGGAGTAGGCTCTGGCCCTGTATCCAGGACACAGCCACTGCAGGGAGACACAGCTCCACATTTGAGCTGCTGCAATGCACCAGCTGAGAGTCCTTACCTCCCCCACCTTGGCCATATTCCTGTAACCAAGGCGCTTGGTGTTCCCGAGCCCCTCCCGGCACCACAGCTCCTTGGCATCTCTGACGTTCAGCCCTTGGAGAGAAAGACACGCAGGTTTGTGAGGTTTGCCATTCTGGTTTCAGTGCCTGTCTCCTTCTGTTCCCATTGCTTCCTTTTATATATATATATACCTTCCCTTTATATTTATGACGGCATCTAATGCTGAGAACCCCCCACTCCCACTGTAGTCAAGATCTGGCCCTAGGTAACCAACTGGTGACATCCTACAAGTTTTGTGTGCGTCCCCTGTAGTCCCTGCTCCTGCCCCTGACTTCCCTATGGGCTCTTTCCCTCCATGTGTTTCAATAGCTCCATTCCTGTCCCCTCACCAGCTGGCGAGCCCCATGGATGGACTGATTTTCCTGGGCGGGGGAAGAGCTGGGCTCTGAGATAAAACAGCCAATTTCCCTGGCACTTTCACACTCATCTCCCTGATTCAGGGAGCAGGGAAGAGAAATAATCAGCATCTATGCTGAGGTCCATCTCAGAGGAGGGGGCTTCTTTCTATAGGCTCCCATTGCCCAGCAAAATGAGTCTCAAATGAGGGACCTCGTTTCTCTTGGGGTCCCTCTGCCCAGCTCCGGTTGGTCTAAAAGGAGAGACCTTAGTTCTATAGGAGTCCCAATGTCCATCTGCAGGTACTCTGAGGATTCATTTCTATAAGGTGCCATTGCCCAGTTGGGTTTCTTACCCCTCTTCTGCAGCGGTAGCTGGTAGAGCCAGTAAATCCCACCCTTGGTTTGCCGGCTGATGTCATCTGGTGGGTCAGTGATATACAGACCCAGCTGTGCCACAAGGTAGCCCACCTTGGGGAAGTCAGATGAGCTCTGATGGAAGGAGGAGGAGAGGGGAATCCATCAACATTCTACCTTCAGCTCTCCATCTGCCCTGGGCCAGGAGTCTCTCTCCTCCCACTCCATCTGTAGGAGGGGCTGGGGGAGAGGAGCTACAGCTAGAGATCTCATTCTCTCTGCCCCCAGGGGAGCTTGGAATAAAGGGACCAGGGAAAGGGCCCTCTATGAGGATTCTCTCCTCAGCTGCTCCAGAATGACAAGGGCCCTGAGGCCAAGCATGAATCTGCCAGCCAGTGGGCTCTGGAGCACAGTCCCTTACAGACCCAGGGGGAAAAACTTAGCCAGGAGATGAGGGACGTGCCTCAAGCATAGTTGAATCTCAGTTCTGACTCTGGCTCCACACAGGAGCCATCAAAATCTCGAACCCCTGCAGCTGCAAATCCCACAGCCTGTCAGAGCCAGCCCTGCCTCTGCAGGATGCCGGGGTCAAAGGTCACTTACATCAACTCCAGGGAGGCAAGCAGTGAATTGCCACAGGGCAGTGATACTCCGTATGGCCCTGGCTCTCTCTTGCTTCTCTCTGGAGTGCATCCAGAAATTGACATGCTGTGGGAGAAGGAGGCAGGTGAGGGTCAGGAGGCAGGTGCACGTGCTCTACAAATGAGCTTGTCGTCCTCCCCATGGGGCTGAGACATTGTGCTCAGGGTGGAAGAGCTGACTGGCTGATTGCAGAACTTTAAAAGGGACTTCTTGCAATCAGGACGCTGCCCAGGTCCTGCTGGGCACAGGCTGTCATTGTCTCTCTAGCTGGGGAAAATGTTAGGCCTGGGGCTGGTCCATCCTCTCTGTACCTGATCCATGAACAGCACATCAGGATCAAGGCACATGCCCTGGCCCCTCCCCAGACGCAAAGGCCTTGGTGGGATGGAGGGAGTGGCCGTGAGGACAATCCCTTTGGGAACTGCAGTGTCCATATCAGAAGAGCTGATTCCCTGAGGATCCTCCTGTACTCAGGGTCTTCCTAGAAAGGAGCCAGTGACTTTTCTTAGAGGCTCATGTCCTGGATCTCACAGGACTTTCAGTCTCTCAGTCCCCCAGACCCTGCCACTGTGCTCACCTCCAAGAGGTGCTCCAGCTTGTCCATGGTGGGGGTTTCTGTCAGCTCCTCAGCATGACATCCACGCTGTCTGTATAGGCCTTGGGCAGAGCCTGCAAGAGGAGGGAACATCCGTCCGTTATGGGATCTGGGGCTATGCTGGTCAGGGGATGATTAGAAGGGTTCTCTGGGGAGCCCTGGCAAGACCCCAAAGACACATCCTGGCCTCTCCCATTCAAATCACCCCAGGGACACTTAGCAAGAGTTCATGGCCGGATGCCAGCTGGCTCTTCAATCCTTGCCCTTAGCAGTTCTCTGCAGAGGGCCAGGGACCTAGCAGGGTATGGAACAGCCAAACTGCAATGGATGGGAGCAAGGCGCCTGGACAGAGTCCAGGCAGCAAAGCACAGAATGAGGAAGGAAGGAGAGGATCTGCCAAGGGCGGGTAACACTATCCCCTCTGGAGGGAAGGGGCGCTCTCTGCCATTTTGTTAACCCCCAGGCCTGTTCCCAGCTCTGCTCACCCCTCCCCTATTTTCGCAGCTCCACCAAACTAAGGGAGTAGGGACCACAGGACTGCTCCTACAACAGAGAAGTAGGATGGTGACCTACCCGGAAGGGAACAGTGTCCTTCCCTGGGCGCATGGTAAAAACACTGCACAGGACAGCTCGCAGGAGGGCTGATTCCAGCTCCAGGTCCAGTTTGCTGGCAGGAAAGAGGAGCCTCGATTCGACTTTGCAGCACCAGAGTGGCGCTGGCATCACCATGGACATGAAACATGAGGGAAATAGGCACCGGCCAGCAAAAACGGAAATGGAGGTGCCAACGAGACTAGTGATCAGGCTGAAGTCACAGAGCCAGACACTGGCAGGGCTGAAACAGGGCCCGTTCCCCTGATCTCACCCTGGACCCTGCTGCCCCTATTATATGTCCCCTGCCCCGATGATCCTCTCCCTAAGGCCACTGTAATGTTACTAGAGTGAAATGAATTACCCAGCCTGGAAAGAGTGAACGTTCCCGCCTCCTTGGCCGGAGGATGTGAATAGCCACAACTGGAGGGGGAGTGGGAGGATCTGTGACTCCTGGGTTAGGGCAGCTGGACAGGAGGGTCCTGGTACCTGAGGTGGCAAACTGCAGCCATAGAGCTCGAGAGGATGGAGCTTAGCTCAGACTGCAGGGGAACGTCTTCAATCAGCTCTTGGGAGACCCAAAGAAGACAAAAGCAGCGGATGAGATCCTGGCCCCACTAACCCACAGGCACTTCCCAGAGAGGAGGCTGCCAGTATAACCCTGTCCCCAGCCCAGCCAATCCAGCTGGGCCCCCACATTCCTTCCACTTTTCAAACTTACTCCCTCCCTCTCCAGCTGGGACCACCCAATTCTTTCCTCCCCTCAGCCGCCCCTCCGGCCCTACAATTCCCCACTGCCAGCTCTGTGTCTGTGACAGAATTTCCCCTTCCCCTGCTCCCCAATCCTCAGCCCCAAGAATCCCTGTCCTCTGCTGCCCCCTCCAGCCCCACCATCTCCCAGAACTGGCCCAGGGGAGGCCTCTCTTAGTCCCATGTCTAACTCCCTCCCCCCGGGGTCTCACTCACCGCAATGCTCTCCACAAGGGACGCTTTGGAGCAGTGTGGCTGCAGGGTGTCCTGCCCCTGCTTTTGTGCAGGGAAGCACAAAGTGGGGATAGCGTGTAGGAAGCGGAGCTGCTTGCCCCTGTCCTGCACAGATGAGGAGTGGCATTGGGGGAGAGAGAGAGCCTGTTAGGTAGGGACCTCCCCACTCCACCCAAACCGGCTCCAGGGCCCAGGGCCTCCTTTGGGTTGGACAGGAAAAGCCCAGAATCACAGTGTCCTCCTGCAAGGCAGGGCTTCTAACTGAGACAATGGATGTGGGGAGAGGAGACCCTGGCCTGCGTGGGACAAACACCCTCTCTTCGGGGTCACAGATAATGGGGGTTATGGATAGACTCGATTGTACCTCATCTCTGCCCTGGCAATGCTGCTGGATGACCCTGATGGCAGCTTCCTCTGGGGACACGTCTTCCTCTTCCTCCTCAACCTCCAGCCGGACACTGGGGCTCCCTGCACCAGGCAGAGGAGCACAGAGGGTGACTCCTGCTGCTGCCGAGGGGAAGGACAGGGTGCAGTGGAGAGAGAAAGCTTAATGTGCCCCCCTCCTCTGTAAGGAACCCCAGGGCAGAAAGGGCCTCACCCTGCCCTTCCCAGAGATGCCCTCAGCCCCATCAGCTTCAGGGCCCCATGGCAGTCAGGCCACCCCAGCAAAATCATCAGAGGTCCGGGAGGCTGGAGTGCCCCCAACTCCGCCAAGAATGCCCTGCACCGGGCATGGCTATGCCAGTCCCACTAGTGTCAGCAGGGCTCACGTGGCTGAGACCTGACGCCTTTCTGAATCAATGGGCACACGGTGTTACTAGCCCCCCGGCCCCAGTCATTCTCCCTTTCCCTTGGGTCTCCCCTCACCAGTACTGTGGGAGCCTCCAGCCTCAAGGCTCTCACACTCCTCGGAGGTGCTGCTGGCCCCTTGGGAGTAGGTGGAGCTGCTGGTGCTGGAGCAGGGGTTGCCCCATCTCCTGTTTTAGGCAGGGTGGGGACTCTTTAGTGGCCAGGCAGGGGCATGGCTCCTGCTGGGCCCTGGCGCTGGGCTCCTGGCTCCTCTGCTTCCTGGAGAGGAAGCCCCAGAGCTGCCTTGCTCAGCTCCCACCCTGTCCTGGCTCCCTCCTGCAGAGCCGCATCCTGGACCACCTCCATTTTGGCCCCGAAGGTGTCTCAGGGCCTGCTCTGGGAGCTGGTGTCTTCCTCCTCCAGAAAGCCAGGCACGTCCACCACTTGGCCTGGCAACAAGCTGCTTCCCCGCCAGCGGGGACAGAGGGGCCGCTCTCCTCTTGGGGAAGCCAGTAGCTGCTTCCCACTGGCTCTGGAGCCTTCTTCCCAGCATCTGCTTCAGCCTCTTCATCCTGGAACCGAATGGGGAGCAGCCGTGAGTCTGGGGTCAAGGCAGCTTCTCACTGATGGGCCTGTCTGCTCCGCCCCCACCTCTCCTCCACCGAGGCAACTCCCCCTCACTGCATGCCCCACCACAGGGCTCAGGGAATGCAATCTACACACACTGGCAGCAGCTCACAGCACAGGCTGCTCCCAAAGCTCCCCCTCCCCACTGAGGCACTGTGACACAGGGGGAGTCTCATCCTTTCAGAGCATTGGGGTTTTCAGTCTGTTTGGACAAGCAGCTCCCTCCTCCTGCCCAGGCCACATGCCCTCCCTGGCTAGAGAAAGACCAGAACCCGGGAAGGAGTCTGAGTTTGCCCTGGGAAGTCGTCCCCAGCTAAACTTCACAAGGTTCCAATCATATGAGGCATGAGTCCCCCCCAATTTCCACTGAGTTCAGTGGGAAAGTGGGTGTTCAGCAGCTGGCAGGGTCTGACCCTCCAGAGACTCCTACAAGGGAAGGGCTGGGAGCCCTATTGCTGGGCTATTTCCACCATGCTGGAGATGGCTCTGGAGAACACCCTGCAAGAAACACACTGCCCAGGCCCAGAGCAAAGGGCTGCAGGGGGCTGTGTTAGCAAATCTAGTCTCACCGGGAGGAGATCCCCCCTCCTCCTCCCACCATTTCTGCCTCTCCCCAAGCAGAACAGGGAAGCCTCTGAGGAAATGCTACCTGACACTCACTAGGTCTAGATGGCGCAGTGCTGGGTGGCAGATGCTCAGGGTTGGTCTGTTCCTGGCCCTCTTCCTCGTTTTCCCGCACCAAGGTGGGCTGAAAAGGGAGCTGCACAATGCCCTGCCAGCAGGGAGACCAACAGTGGCTGTGAAAACAAAATCATGTTTTATTGCCAAGGGATGGTTAAACTCAGGCTAGCAGCCGGGGTCCAGAACTCTGACATACTGCGGGCAGGACGCCTCCCATCTCAAGGTCTCCGAGCACCTCACACATATTCCTGAAGCCTGACAAGCCAAGGGCTGTAGGGGAGGGACTCCAACCGCCCTCATAGAAAACTGTGGCCTGGGCAGGGGAAGCCACTGCCTCAGGGTCACACTGGGAGTCAGTGACAGAGCCAGGGATGGAGCCCAGGACCCCTGTGTCCAGGCCCCTACACTAACCACTGGAGGAACGTTGTTTTCCAGAGCTGGCAATTGCAAGCAGGACCCTGTTCCCAGTCTCGCTGGCTCTGAGAGGGAGTGTGACCGGCTGGAGAGACTGAGGCAGGGGATTGGGGGTCAGGACTCCTGGCTTTCAGTGGCCATTTTCCTATTGACTTATGGGACCTCGGGCAAGCCATTCCCCCTCTCTGTGTTTCAGTCCCCAGCAGTAAAACGAGGATCGAATACTTACTCACTATTGTAAAGTGCTGAGATTTACCCAGGAAAAGTCATTCTGTAAGTGTTTTGAAACAACCATTCATTTTAATCACCTTGATTGTAGGAGAACTACTGCATTCACGAGAATCAGAAACCTGCTCATATTCCATTAAAGAACTGAAGGCAGCAAAATTCATCATATCACCAATTTCTTATGAATTATTTACTCATTCTTGAAAGAATGTTGGATGCTTTTTTTGTTATGTAGGCCCAGTTCCCACTATTGAACCAGTACCAATTACACTGGATAATGCCGCAAAACCTATATTTTATTGTCAAATCATGTAAGCCATTCCTCTTCTCCTCTTCTTGTTTTATAAGTTTCAGATCAACAAAATCCCCCCCTTGACAGTCACTGCCCGTGTGGCGCTGCAGGCAGAGTTGCCTGAGCAGGCTACATTGTGACATCAGGGGTAACTCAGCCACGCATCACTCATTTCACTCCAATAACCCTGAGCATAAACCCTAAACCTGCTACCTGTCTTGGTCATCTCTCCCATTGAAACCTGCGGAATCATTTGCTGCCTCCTGTTAACCAATGGGGTTGAATTATGAAAATCACCTACACAGAATTAGCATTGACTGGCTCAGTTAAATCTGATGTCACAGTGCACCTCTACCTGCAGCACCAATTAAATGGGCACAGTGCAGAAACCAAGCTTTGCTGGTGGTTTCTTTTTCTAGTTGTCACCAGAATCAACAAGGTTCTTCCCACTGATGCCTGCCTAGAAATTCCCTGAAATTTTGGAATCAATTGGACATAGTCTTCAAAAATTATCACATTACAGACAGACAAAGAAATGCCATCGAATTGAGCATTAGGCCTCACTGCACTCAGCCAACAATGACTTTAACTCCCTTTTAACTCAGTAATAACCCCCAGCTCACCCAATCAGCATGGAGACTCTCAGGGACTGGAGGCTGAGCATTCTCAACAGGTAGCCAAAAGACAGCCCTAGTCAGGACGGGAGATCACTCTGGTGGAGATCTCCGTCAGCGCACTATTCCAGCCCCACGTCTTTGTGAGGGCCTCCTACAATGACAGCTGGAGAACAGCCCCACCTGCCTCAGGAAGAAGACCAGCAGAGAGAAATGGAACAAGAGAAGAGAAAAGAAAAGACAAGACAAGAGGAAGGGAGGAAAAGAGAAACAAAAATGGACAAATTCCAAACTCCTCAGTGAGTCAAAGATTCCAAGCTCAGAAAAATCAACTCTGACCATCTAGTCTATCTAGAACTTCCCTTAAAGTAATTCCTGTTTGAATTAGAGTGCATATTTTAGAAAAAGAGCGAATCTTGATTTTAAAAATGCTAGTTGTGGAGGATCCATCCCAACCCTGGGTGAATTACTTCAAATCCTGACTGTTAAAAATGTTCGCCTTATTTCCAGTCTGAATTTGTCTAGCTTGAACTCGCAGCCATTGGATCTTGTTATACCTTTGTCTGCTCAAGTGAAGAGCCCATTAGCAAATAGCTGTTCTCTTACGCTCATCTTTTAACCTTCTCTTTGTTAAGCTAAATAGATTGAGCTCCTTGAACCTATCTTTATAAGGCATGTTTTCTAATCCTTTAATCATTCTTGTGGCTCTTCTCTGAACCCTCTCAAATTAATCAGCATCTGTCTCAAATTGTGGACACCAGAACTGGACACAATATTCCAGTAGTGGTCGCACCAGTGCCCAGTACAGAGATACAGAACCTCTCTACTTCTACCAGAGATTCCGCTATGGATGGGTCCCAGGGTCGCATTTGCCCTTTTGGCCAAAGTGTCTCAGTGGGAGCTCATGGTCAGTTGATCAGCCACCATGACCCCAAGTCTTTTTCAGGGTTACTATTTCCCATGATAGAGTTCCCCCGGGACAGAGTCCCCCTCTTGTACATATAGCCTATATTTTTTGTTCCTAAAGGGAAACTTTACATTTGGACATACTCAAATGTACGTTATTTGCTTGTGCTCAGGTAACTAAGCAATCGAGATGGCTCCATATGAGTGACATGTCCTCTTCATTATTTACCACTCCCCCGATCTTTCTGTCATTGGCAGATTTTACAGTGATGATTGTATATTTGCTTCCAAGTCACTGATCAACAGTTTAGGTTGCGTACATCCAAGAACCAAACCCTGCAGGACCCTACTAGAAAGACACCCACTCGATAATGATTCCTTATTTAAAATTACATTTTGAGACCCATTAGGTAGCCCGTTACTAAGGGGCGGAGTCCGACTTGGGACATTTTTCTGACACCTTTACTTAACGAATGGATCAGGCTGAACAGTTTCCAACCTTCACTGAGAATCTTACCTTCTACACAGGGGATGTCTGCTTTCTGCAATATCAACACAGAAAGGAGAACATGGCCAAAGAAGCTCCTCCTTCACACTTAGGTGCGTGACCACAAATCCTCTCTTGGTCCTCAAGGAGAGACCGCAAGGAGGAGTCTTGCTGCAGCAGGCTACAGGGGTCTCCGAAGTTCCCCCTGCCCTGAACCCCTGTACTGCATGTCTGATATTAAGGGAGCTCTGTGAGGTCACAGCCTCCTCACCGCCTTTGCCCAGTAGCCTGAGTTGCTGCCAAAGGCCCTTGTGAAGTCACTGCCACACCCACCTCTCCCTTGCAGGGCTGATGTCTGCCCCTGGACAGCCTGGTAGGATGTTTGAGCTGCTCCCCAGATCACCCCACTTGCTCACTATTGATTTTGGGGAGCAAGCAGACTTCCCAGTAAAACAGCAGAGTCTGTTCCTCACCCCACACTGAGTTTTTCATAGATTGTGAGGCCATTAGGTGTCCTAATGAGGCCTCTATTTCACACGCCATGAAATTCCACTCTTACCCCCCTATCAAAACCAATACTGTGTTTTACTAAAACACACATTCCAGAAAGACATCCATTTGTGATGTGAGGCCGTCAAGAAAAACAGAGTCCACCGCTTCCCTTGATAATTTGTTCCACTGGTTAATCTCCCTCACTCCTAGATTAGGACTGGGCATTTGCTGTATTCAAATGTGTTGTTTGAATGGGCTGACTTATCTTCATCATTATTTACCGCGACACCAATCTTTGTGCCACCTGCAGATGTTACCAGCTGTGATGTGATATTGACTTCCAGATGGTTGGTGTAAATGCTGAAGACAGTTAGTGGCTGAGAGCCTGTTCACCCCACAGGCACCACACACCCACTCCCCCTGTAGTACAGGAAAAGGGCATCCAGCCCTACTCTCAGATGGTTTCAAAAACACGCTTGGCAGCAGTTTCAACCATGGGGTTATGAACCACGCATGGGGGTCCCCTCTTAACAAACACACTTTATATCTAGTGTGTCAACAGGCGGCAGTTCTATGCATCTGAGTTTCCCACCTTCTAAACTGGTATGAGAAACCCACCTTGATTATCTCCATTTAAAATTCGGGAGACTCTATGGCACAGGGAAGTGAAGTGACTTGCTTGTGGTCACACAGTGATTCAGTGGAAAAGCCTGGACGAGAACAATGTATTTGTTCTGGTTCACAGACTGGGCCCTGATCTCTTGTATTCCTTGCCTCTTTGTTCTACATTCAAGCCCCAGACTGAGTCCCCCTGGTGGACACTCATTAGACTGCCTCAATCAGACCCAACCTCTGGATCCAACTTACAACCAAGTCATGTGGGTCAGGCAATGTCCAGCCACTGCTTCAAGCTGTGGGGATCCTAAGGCCCTGTCCCAGATACACACTTCTTCTCTGGCTCCCTTCCTGGTGATGTGGGACTTTGCAGTCCAGATGTTCTCAGCCCCAAGGGAAAGGTTTCACAGCCTGTTTTTTAAAGTGATGTGCTCTCTAAGATGAGAAAGCCAATCCTATGCCAGGAGCCCCAGGACATAGACCAAAACCCAATGGCTCTCAGAAGTGTTGAGAATTCAGAGAGGGGACTGAGGTCAGGTGTTTATTTTTTGCACAGATGTGTGACTCTCTTGTGCTGTCTAAGAGTAAAGTGTGTGTGTGTTTAAGAAGTTATTTTGAGAGCCTGGGGTTCCTCCCTTTAACTGCTCTGTGGTCCCCAAGGGGCTAAACCGGAAAGGGAAGTGAGCAGAGGTGAAGGGGGAATCTGGAAAAATGTGGAAAGTGGATGGAGAGGTGTGGGACATCTCAGCACTGGTTCAGGGCCCATCTCCTAAACAGACAGTCCCAGTTGTCCCCCTCCCATCCCTCATCTGATCTGTCTCTCCCCCCAATCCTGGCCTCCTGTGCCAATCTCACTCCCTAGGCTCCTCATCCAATCACAATACTCATGAATCTCCAGCCCCAGCTCCTGCTTTCAATCTCTTTGCCCAGCCAGTCCCAGTTCTCCTGAACCCCAGCTCTTCATCAGATCCATCTCCCATTCCCCCTCACTTCCTTCCACCCACCCCACTGGTTCTCACTCCCCATCTCCTCTCTGGCTGCAAGTCTCCTTGCTCACTCAGACATATTCTCTGCCCTCCCCTCACCTCCAAATGCCAGTTTCTTTCACCTCCTGCCAGCTTCCAGCATCCCTTAGGCTCTTTCTCCCAATCTACTCACCCCTGTCCCCTAGTCTCTGCATTTGAATCTAGCGCTTCCTCCTCTGGGCCCAGCAGGGAGGGGGGCATTGAGAGCACAGGAGAGACAGGCTCTCTGCTCTCAGTTCAGGTACCTGGACTGAGCACAGACCGCAGCAGCTGAGAGCTGCAATTACAGGGAAAGTCCTGCTCAGCCCCAGGCTGGAGCATGCCAGTGCAGACACAATTGTCAGGGCGAGTGGAGCTGCTAACATCAAAGAAGTCTCTATTTTGACTTCTTGGAGGTTAGCAGCTCCATTCTCCCTGACTTTTCAAAGACTTCTCGTTTGGTCAATTTAGGTAGATTTTCAGAGTCAGCAAAAGGTGCATCCCTGGCACAAAGGCCACCTCCTTGGGAAATTTCAAGTCCCTGTTCCAAAACCTGGGAGCGCTAGAGCTTTTAAAAGACAACGGCACCTGAAATGTTTAGCACTGGCTAAGCACTGTTTTCATAAACTCATAGACTTTAAGGCCAGAAAGGACCATCGTGATCTTCCAGTCACCCTCCTGTAACAGACCCATAAGATGTGGCCTAGCCTCGTTCTCAACAACAACTGAATTATTTTGACTGAATGTTTCAGGAAATATTCAGCATCAGGGCAGACACCCAGCATGGGAAATTTCAGCCCAGCCAGTTTCAGTTTGACAATGTTATAAGCAACTGAAAACAAAGGCTTATTGTGGGAAGCACTGGGCAACCTTAATAACAGGCAGCGTTGGCAGCGCCCCCTATAATGTGAGGCACTCACAGCTGGGCTGGAGCGATGGGATGTCAGTCAGGGCCAGCAAAGGTCAGGATGTCAGAAATCCTCCTGATTTGAATTCACACGCCAGAAATCATCTTTGCAGTGTCCTGCAGCTCATCCCCTACTTCAAAAACAACTTTTGACAGCTAGCTCGGGGGTCTGACCCCACCAGGAGCTTTCTTTGATCCAGTCATGAAGGAGCATCTACGTAGAATAACTGATCATGAAACACAGGTTCGTTACTTAGGAAAAAATATGCAGAATGAACTGATTCATATCCCAGCAAATGCCATTAAAAAGAAAATTACAGAAGCTGCCCATTCTGCAAAATACTTTTCAATAATACTGGACTGTACTCCAGATGTGAGTCATGTTGAACAAATGATGATGATCATTCGTTTTGTGGATATGGAAAAGTCTGCAGATGAAGATAATATTGAAGTGCTCATAAAAGGAACATTTCTTGGGGTTCGTATCACTGAAGGAGATGACTGGAGCATTTATGACAAACTATTCTACAAGAGATTGAAACAATGTCATTATCTGTTGAAAATTTACGTGGTCAAGGCTATGATAATGGGAGTAATATGAAGGATAAAGACAATGGTGTGCAAAGGAGAATGATGGAAATCAATCCTAGGGCATTTTTCGTTCCTTGCAGCACGCATTCTCTGAATTTGTTTGTCAATGATGCTGCTAGATGCTGTTTGGAGTCAAGCAGTTTCTTTGACCTGGTGCAACGTGTCTATGTGTTTTTCTCAGGCTCAACACGCCGTTGGGAGATTCTGACTCGCCATGTGAATTCTCTAACTGTGAAACCACTTAGTCAGACAAGATGGGAGAGTTGCATTGATGCTTTGAAGCCTCTTCACTATGAACTTGGAAACATTTATGATGCCCTAATTGAAATTTCTGATGATACTACCTTTACTGGATCATCTTGGCAATATGGCACGTTCACATGCATAAGCTCTTGCAAATGGCCTTTCCAAACTCAAATTTGTGACTTCACTCATTTTGTGGTATAATATCCTTTTTGAGATTAACCTCACTCGTAAGCAGCTTCAGGAAAAGAACTTGAACATACATTCTGCTCTTCAAAAACTGCAGCAAACTCAAAATATTCTGGAGGAATTCAGAAGTGATGAAGGGCTCGAAAGAACACTGGTAGATTCTCTCAAGCTTGCTGAAGAAATAGACTTTCCGTCAGACTTTGAACCAGAGCCAGTTCGCGTTCGGCAAAAGAAACAGCAGTTTTCATATGAATGACAAGACACACCTATTCAGAACCCAAAACAAAGGTTCAAAGTGCATTTCTCTTCGCAGTCCTTGATACTGCTATTCACTCGGTTGGTGAAAGATGTCAACAGATGCAGCAGCTAGAGTCAATATTTGACTTTCTAGATGATATCCACAGCTTGCAAAAGAAAACAGCAAAACAGGTAAGAGAATTTGGTATAAAACTGGAGTCAGCATTGACGCCTGAAAATTCTAAAGACATTGATGCTACAGATTTGTGTAGTGAGCCTGAGACTTTTTCAAGACGACTTAAGAAACATTCCACTCCTGAAGAAGTACTGAAGTTTGTTTGTGAAAACAAACTCTCAGCCAGTTTTCCAAACATTTTTATAGCTCTACGCATTCTTTCAACTTTGCCAGTTTCCGTAGCTAGTGGGAAACGTAGCTTGTCAAAGTTAAAATTGATAAAAACATATCTGCGTTCCACATGGTGCAAGAGAGACTTGTTGGACTTGCCACAATGTCAATAGAGCATGAACTAGCTGGAAAACTCGATCTAAGAGAACGAGTGACTGAATTTTCAAAATTTAAAGCAAAAAAAGTCATGTTTTAAGAGCACAGAGTGTTTTTTATTCAGAGTGTTTTGTAAATACAAGTTGAAGTTCATTGAATAGTTTTCTTATTTCTTTCTATATTGGATGTGGTGGTAATGGCAGTTAAAGCAGGATAGTGTAATGAATGATTTTGGATTTGTAATAATAAAAATTATAATTAACATTTTAAATGCATTTTTATTTGAAATCAACTGAAATATCACCTCACTGTCGTGTACAGATCTATTCTGAAAAGTCGTGTCTCTATTTTATTTGATCTCAGAAACATTGGTTGGACAGACGGATGGATGGTCAAACCAAATAATTAAGCCTCTGTTTTAAAAAAAACGCTTAAAAAACATTAAAAGGAAAAAAGGGGCAAAATGTTTCCCAGTTTACCAAAAACCTCAGCCTAGACCTTCCCTTGCGGTTTGGGCCTGGGGCACTGTCATAAATATAAAGGGAAGGGTAAACCCCTTTAAAATCCCTCCTGGCCAGAGGAAAAATCCTCTCACCTGTAAAGAGTTAAGAAGCTAAAGGTAACCTCACTGGCACCTGACCAAAATGACCAACGAGGAGACAAGATACTTTCAAAAGCTGGGAGGAGGGAGAAAAACAAAGGGTCTGTGTCTGTCTGTGTGATGCTTTTGCCGGAGACAGAACAGGAATGGAGTCTTAGAACTTAGTAAGTAATCTAGCTAGGTATGTGTTAGATTATGATTTCTTTAAGTGGCTGAGAAAATAGCTGTGCTGAATAGAATGACTATTCCTATCTGTGTGTCTTTTTTGTAACTTAAGGTTTTGCCTAGAGGGATTCTCTATGTTTGAATCTAATTACCCTGTAAGGTATCTACCATCCTGATTTTACAGAGGTGATTCCTTTACTTCTATTAAAAGTCTTCTTGTAAGAAAACTGAATGCTTTTTTCATTGTTCTCAGATCCAAGGGTTTGGGTCTGTGGTCACCTACGCAAATTGGTGAGGATTTTTACTAAACCTTCCCCAGGAAGTGGGGTGCAAGGGTTGGGAGGATTTTGGGGGGAAAGACGTGTGCAAACTACGTTTTTTCAGGAAGCCAGATAAAGTTTGGTGGTGGCAGTGGAAGTCCAAGGGTAAAATAGTTTGTATCTTGGGGAAGTTTTAACCTAAACTGGTAAAAGTAAGCTTAGGAGGTTTTCATGCAGGTCCCCACATCTGTACCCTAGAGTTCAGAGTGGGGAAGGAACCTTGACATGGTGGCAGAGTGGTGGGATTAACCTGAAATCATTTTGAGATCAATTTGAGATTTTTTTGAACCAGAGAAACAGATTTTAAAAGGAAATTTTTAAAATCCTTTGTGCTGCTAGAAAGCAGGTCTCCAACTGGCAATAGTTGGAAGTGTTTTTTTTTTTTTTTTTTTTGCTTTGCTTTGGGGCCAGAGCAGAGACAAAAGGGAATTGTCTTTAGGAGCTGCAGTTTCTCTTCCTAAAGGAAGAGTAGTTAACCTCCTGCAGGGAAATACACAAGTTTTCACAGACCTAAGAGCAACTAGAGGGGATTTCTACCTATTTGCCTGAAGACAAAAGTGTTAATTTTGGGGTTTGGGGGTTGTTTTTTTTTTTTTTGGATTTTTCTGTAGGCTGACAATCACTAGCAGAGAATAGGTATCCTATTCCAGCACAGAAAAATTTTACAAGCCAAGATTTGTTTGTTTTAATTCTAAACGTCGGGTGTAAAGTTAGTTAAAAAGAGAGAGGTTAGGATGACAGACTCCATGGCTCAACAAAAGCTGGAATTAGCCAGTTTTCAGGCTGATGAAAAACAAAAGGAACATGAAAGACAGATAGAACTCATGCGGATCGAGAAGCATGTACAGGAGGCTGCCCACAGGAGGGAAATGGAGGAAAGGAAGCATGTGGAGGAGGAGAAGGAAAAAGAGAGGAATCATGAACTGGAGATGGAGAAGTTAAAGGCTCAGCAGAATATCGAAACAAACCCTAGCAGTCCTTCTCCAGGTACCACTTCCCATCCCAGAAAGATCCCCACCTACTAGGCAGGCGATGATACTGAGGCCTTCTTAGAAAACTTCGAAAGGGCCTGCCTTGGGTACAGCATCTCTACTGACCAATACATGGTAGAGCTGAGGCTGCAGCTCAGTGGACCCTTAGCTGAGGTGGCGGCTGAAATGCCTAAAGAACACATGAACAAGTATGAACTGTTTAAATCCAAGGCGAGAGTCAGAATGGGGATAACACCCGAGCAGTCTCGTCGGAGGTTCAGAGCCCTAAGGTGGAAACCAGACATGTCATTTACCCGACATGCCTACCACATTGTGAAACATTGGGATGTCTGGATATCAGGAGCAAGTGTTGAATCTCCAGTAAATTTGCCCTTCCGAATGCAAATGGAACAATTCTTAGAGGGTGTTCCTGAGGAAATAGAAAGATACACCCTAGATGGGAAGCCCAAAACTGTCATCGAGACAGGAGAGATTGGAGCCAGATGGGTAGAGGTGGCAGAGAAGAAGAAAACTGGTCGCAGTTGGAGCGGAGACCAGAAGGGACAACCCCAGACCAGACCCTATTCCTGGGGGCCGCCCAAGGCCCCACCTACCTCCCAAAGAACCCTCCAGACACCTTATCATCCCACCACCCCGTTCTCCAGCAACCCGCCTCGCCCCAGTGACCCGTCAGCTGGACGATGTTTTAAATGTAACGAGCTGGAGCATGTAAAGGCCAACTGCCCCAAGAACCCCAACAGATTACAGTTCATTACACCAGAATCACACCAGAGATCCGCAGGCCCAGATACCCTTGGAGCGGAGGGAAACTGTGAGTGTGGGCGGGAAGAAGGTCACTGCGTGGAGGGACACCGGAGCACAAGTGTCAGCCATCCATGCTTCCTTAGTGGACCCCAATTTAATCAACCCAGAGATCCAAGTGACAATTCAACCCTTCAAGTCCAACTCTTTCAATTTGCCTACAGCCAAGATGCCTGTCCAGTACCAGGGCTGGTCAGGAACGTGGACTTTTACAGTCTATGATGATTATCCCATCCCCATGCTGTTGGGGGAAGACTTGGCCAATCATATGAAGCGGGCCAAGAGGGTGGGAATGGTCACCCGCAGCCAGGCTAAACAAGCCGTGACGCCTAGCTCTGTTCCGGAAACTTCTATCAGGACCCAGTCAGAGGTGATGGACCCAGACCCCAGGCCAATGTCTGCAACAGCAGTAGTGGATCCAGTCCCAGAGACCCAGACGGAACCAGTCCCAGAACCAGAACCAGCGGAACAACCAGCACCAAATCCATTGCCAGCACTGAATCTAGTACTTGCAACCTCAACACCAGAGGGCCCCACCGAACCTGAACCGGCAGCAGCCCATAACCCTACACAAGAGGCTCAGCCAGAGCATGAACCCCAACATAGTGTCCCAGCGGAGAGCGGTTCACAGTCAACGGAAAATGACTCATCCCCTACATCGCTTCCAGAGGGACCAAGCATAGGTCCACAATCCAATGAGGAACTGGTGTCTCCAGCATCAAGGGAACAGTTCTAGATGGAACAGGAAGCAGATGAAAGCCTCCAGGGAGCTTGGACGGCAGCATGGAGCAACCCACCGCCTCTCAGCTCTTCTAATCGATCCAGGTTTGTTGTAGAAAGAGGACTTTTATACAAGGAAACTCTTTCTGGTGGACACCAGGAAGACTGGCATCCTCAGAGACAGTTGGTAGTTCCAACTAAATACCGGGCCAAGCTCTTGAGCTTAGCCCACGATCATCCGAGTGGCCTTGCTGAGATGAACAGGACCAAAGACCATTTCGGGGGGTCATTCCACTGGGAGGGAATGGGCAAGGATGTTTCTACCTATGTCCAGTCTTGTGAAGTATGCCAAAGAGTGGGAAAACCCCAAGACCAGGTCAAAGCCCCTCTCCAGCCATTCCCCATCATTGAAGTTCCATTTCAACGAGTAGCTGTGGATATTCTGGGTCCTTTTCCAAAAAAGACACCCAGAGGAAAGCAGTACATACTGACTTTCATGGATTTTGCCACCCGATGGCCGGAAGCAGTAGCTCTAAGCAACACCAGGGCTAAAAGTGTGTGCCAAGCACGAGCAGACACTTTTGCCAGGGTAGGTTGGCCCTCCGACGTCCTCACAGATGCAGGGACTCATTTCCTGGCAGGAACTATGGAAAACCTCTGGGAAGCTCATGGGGTAAATTACTCGGTTGCCACTCCTTACCACCAACAAACAAATGGCATGGTAGAGAAGTTTAATGGAACTTTGGGGGCCATGATACGTAAATTCGTAAATGAGCACTCCAATGATTGGGACCTAGTGTTGCAGCAGTTGCTGTTTGCCTACAGAGCTGTACCACATCCCAGTTTAGGGTTTTCCCCATTTGAACTTGTATATGGCCATGAGGTTAAGGGGCCATTACAGTTGGTGAAGCAGCAGTGGGAGGGATTTACACCTTCTCCAGGAACTAACATTCTGGACTTTGTAACCAACCTACAAACACGCTCCGAACCTCTTTAGCCCTTCCTAAAGAAAACTTACAGGATGCTCAAAAAGAGCAAAAAGCCTGGTATGATAAACATGCCAGAGAGCGTTTCTTCAAAGTAGGGGGCCAGGTCATGGTCTTAAAAGCGCTCCAGGCCCATCAAATGGAAGCATCGTGGGAAGGGCCATTCATGGTCCAGGAGCACCGGGGAGCTGTTAATTCTCTCATAGCATTCCCCAACTCCAACCGAAAGCCTAAGGTGTACCATATTAATTCTCTAAAGCCCTTTTATTCCAGAGAATTACAGGTTTGTCAGTTTACAGCCCAGGGAGGGGACAACGCTGAGTGGCCTGAAGGCGTCTACTACGAAGGGAAAAGTGCTGGTGGTGTGGAAGAGGTGAACCTCCCATGACCCTTCGGTGTATGCAGTGACAGCAGATTAAGGAACTGTGCACTAGCTATGCGCCGACGTTCTCAGCCACTCCAGGACTGACTGAACGGGCATACCACTCCACTGACACAAGTAATGCTCACCCAATTAAAGTCCAACCTTACCGGGTGTCTCCTCAAGCTAAAACTGCTATAGAACGGGAGATCCAGGATATGTTACAGATGGGTGTAATCCGCCCCTCTGGCCGTGCATGAGCATCTCCAGTGGTTCTAGTTCCCAAACCAGATGGGGAGATACGTTTTTGCATGGACTACCGTAAGCTAAATGCTGTAACTCGCCCAGACAACTATCCAATGCCACGCACAGAAGAACTATTAGAGAAACTGGGATGGGCCCAGTTCATCTCTACCTTGGACTTAACCAAGGGGTACTGGCAGGTACCGCTAGATGAATCCGCCAAGGAAACGTCAGCCTTCACCACACATGTCAGGTTGTATGAATTTAATGTACTCCCTTTCGGGCTTCGAAATGCACCCGCCACCTTCCAAAGATTTGTAGATGGTCTCCTAGCGGGATTAGGAGAATACGCAGCCGCCGACCTTGACGATGTGGCCATATTTTCGGATTCCTGGGCAGAACACCTGGAACATCTACAAAAAGTCCATGAGTGCATAAGGGAGGCAGGGCTAGCTGTTAAGGCTAAGAAGTGTCAAAAAGGCCTAAACAGAGTGACTTACCTTGGACACCAAGTGGGTCAAGGAACTATCAGCCCCCCTACAGGCCAAAGTGGATGCTATCCAAAAGTGGCCTGTCCCAAAGTCAAAGAAAGAGGTCCAATCCTTCTTAGGCTTGGCTGGATATTACAGGCGATTTGTACCGCAATACAGCCAGATCGCTGCCCCACTGACAGACCTAACCAAAAACAAACAGCCAAATGCAGTTCAGGGGACTGAAGAGTGTCAGAAGGCCTTTAACCAGCTTAAAGCGACACTCATGTCTGACCCTGTACTAAAGGCCCCAGACTTTGACAAACCGTTCCTAGTAACCACAGATGCGTCCGAGCATGGTGTGGGAGCAGTTTTAATGCAGAAAGGACCGGATCAAGAATTCCACCCTGTAGTGTTTCTCAGCAAAAAAACTGTCTGAGAGGGAAAGCAACTGGTCAGTCAGTGAAAAAGAATGTTACGCCATTTTCTACGCTCTGGAAAAGCTACACCCATATGTTTGGGGACGGCGTTTCCACCTGCAAACCGACCATGCTGCGCTACAGTGGCTTCATACTGCCATGGGAAATAACAAAAAACTTATTCGGTGGAGTTTAGCTCTCCAAGATTTTGATTTCGACATCCAACACATCTCAGAAGCCTCTAACAAAGTGGCTGATGCACTCTCCCGTGAAAGTTTCCCAGGATCAACTGGTTAAAATCGTCCTTGAAATGTGGAAAATATTGTTAGACTTTATGTACTTGGTAGTATATTTAGAGGTGCATGTGTCTTATTAACTCTGTTTTTCCTAGAGCTCCAGGAAGAAATCCCAGACAGCGTTTCACCCTAGCTGAGTTTGGGGGACATGTCATAAATATAAAGGGAAGGGTAAACCCCTTTAAAATCCCTCCTGGCCAGAGGAAAAATCCTCTCACCTGTAAAGGGTTAAAAAGCTAAAGGTAACCTTGCTGGCACCTGACCAAAATGACCAATGAGGAGACAAGATACTTTCAAAAGCTGGGAGGAGGGAGAAAAACGAAGGGTCTGGGTCTGTCTGTGTGATGCTTTTGCTGGAGACAGAACAGGAATGGAGTCTTAGAACTTAGTAAGTAATCTAGCTAGGTATGTGTTAGATTATGATTTCTTTAAGTGGCTGAGAAAATAGCTGTGCTGAATAGAATGACTATTCCTATCTGTGTGTCTTTTTTGTAACTTAAGGTTTTGCCTAGAGGGATTCTCTATGTTTGAATCTAATTACCCTGTAAGGTATCTACCATCCTGATTTTACAGAGGTGATTTCTTTACTTCTATTAAAAGTCTTCTTGTAAGAAAGCTGAATGCTTTTTCATTGTTCTCAGATCCAAGGGTTTGGGTCTGTGGTCACCTACGCAAATTGGTGAGGATTTTTACTAAACCTTCCCCAGGAAGTGGGGTGCAAGGGTTGGGAGGATTTTGGGGGGAAAGACGTGTGCAAACTACGTTTTTTCAGGAAGCCAGATAAAATTTGGTGGTGGCAGTGGAAGTCCAAGGGTAAAATAGTTTGTACCTTGGGGAAGTTTTAACCTAAGCTGGTAAAAGTAAGCTTAGGAGGTTTTCATGCAGGTCCCCACATCTGTACCTAGAGTTCAGAGTGGGGAAGGAACCTTGACAGGCACTGATTGCATCTTTGCCTAGGGCACCAGTTGCTGGCATCTAGTCTAGGGCCTCCCCTGAGAGCAGGGGGTAATGGTTCCAAACTGTCACTTTGTTCTGTGGCTGGTAGTCTACAGAGAGGCGTAGAGTCCCACCTTTCTTCTTCCCAAAAAGGGCCAGGGCACCTGTGGGAAACCTGTGGGAAATGCTTAGTAGCAAATAAACCCTTTCTACCAGTTTTCATGGTTTTACACAGGGAGAGCCACTAGGTCTTTGGACATTGTGTAAATATGGCCAAAGGGAACTTTCAGGCTAGGTTGTAGGAAACCCCTCCATTTTCAGTCATCTCCATTCAATCACTCTGGTAGGGGCACCATAGGGCCAGGCACAGGTAACAAGACTATGGTTCACACCTGGTGTGATATGTCCCCTTTTGTATACAGGCCACTTACTTCCGGAATTAAATTTCTGCAAAAAGTTGCACCACCTGATCTCACATGCTGCATCCGATATTTAGGTCTAGTGCTTGGAGCGTAGGTCACAGCTAGGCGTAGGATTACGCCTAGGCTAAGAGTGATGCTAGAATCAAGCTCCAGGGACATGCCTGGGTCAACACCGAGATCAGACTCCATAGAGAAACCAGAATGAGAACTGGAGCCAGAGTCCAGGTGCAGGCCAGAGGTGAAAGCCGGGTGGTCAGAGTCCAAAGATAAGCCAAGTTGATATCAGGCCAGAGTCCAGATACAGGCAGAAGGTCAAAGCCGGGGAGTCAGAATCCAAGGACTTGGGGAGGATCAGGAGGAGGAGACAAGGCTGGAGTGGGTCAGTGGTGGGGCTGGAGTGAGGAAAGAATAGGGCAAGCACAATGCTAAGCCAGAGTTGTTAGGCAACATCTAGAGCCAAGGGTCACGCCAAGGTCATCAGCAAGAGACCGGAGCTGAGGGTCAAGCTTGAGTCAATAGCTGGGAACCGGAGGGAAGGGCAGAGCGATCCACGCAGGCAGGAACCAGGAACAAAGTGGGCACTGTGTCAGCATCAGGGCAGGGGGTCTGCCTTGTTGCCCAGATGACTTACAAGTACTCCCAGGCACTGCCCACCTGGAGCCCTAGAGACCTGGGTTCAAATCCCACACATCCCCTTGTCTCTCTTCCTAGGAATAAAAGGAGGACAGCAGGATGACAAAGATGTCTCTGTCCTGGCTCTTTAATCCTTGCCCTTAGCAATTCTTCCTACAGGGCCTGGTACCCAACAGGGTATGGAACAGCCAAACTGCAATGAATGGGAGCCAGGCGCCCAGACAGAGTCCAGGCAGCAGAGCACAGAATGAGGAGGAAAGGAGAGGATCTGCCAAGGACGGGAAACACTATCCCCTCTGGAGGGAAGGGGCCCTCCCTGCCATTTTCTTAACCCCCGGGCCTGTTCCCAGCTCTGCTCACCCCTCCCCTATTCTCAGCAGTTCCACCAAACTAAGGGAGTAGGTCGAAACCACAGGCCACTCCTGCTCCTGCAACAGAGAAGTAGGATGGTGACCTACCCGGAAGTGAGCGGTGTCCTTCCCTGGGCGTATGGTACAAACGCAGCACAGGACAGCTCGCAGGAGGCCTGATTTCAGCTCCAGGTCCAGTTTGCTGGCAGGAAAGAGGAGCCTCTATTCGACTTTGCAGCACCAGAGTGGTGCTGGCACCACCATGGACATGAATTGTCAGGGAAATAGGCACCGGCCAGCAAAAACGGAAATGGAGGTGCCAAGGAGCGCAGTGACCTGGCTGAAGTCACAGACCCAATCAGTGGCAGGGCTGCAATAGGGCCCATTCCCCTGATCTCACCACTGGACCCTGCTGCCCCTGTTATCTCTGCCCCCGCCCCCCGGTGATCCTCTCCCTAAGGCCACTGTAATGTCACTGGAGTAAAATCAACCACACAGCCAGGAAAGAGGGAACGTTCCCGCCTCCTCGGCCGGAGGATGAGAACAGCCACAAATAACCTGGGGGGCGGGGGATCCATGAGTCCCAGGTCTCAGCCTGAACAGTACCAGGGTTAGGGAAACTGGACGGGAGGGTCCTGGTACCTGGAGGTGGCAAACCGTGGCCATAGAGCTGGAGAGGATGGAGCTTGACTCAGAGCCCAGCGGAAGGTATTCAGTCAGCTCCTGGGAGACCCAAAGGAGACAAAACAGCAGGTGGATTCTGGCCCTGATTACCCATAGGCACTTCCCAGAGAGGAGGCCAAAGTGCGCTGCAGACACAGCCAGCATATCCCCCCGCACACACACATCCAGCTTCCCAGTATTCAGCCCCAGGAATCCCTATCCTCTGCTGCCCCCTCCAGCCCCACCATCTCCCAGAACTGGCCCAGGGGAGGCTTCTCTTCGTCCCACGTCTAGCTCCCTCCCCCAAGGGGCTGGGCACGGGTCTCGCTCACAATGCTCGCCACAAGGGACGCTTTGGAGCAGTGCGGCCACAGGATGTCCTGCCCCTGCTTTTGTGCAGGGAAGCACAGAGTGGGGATAGCGTGCAGGAAGCGGAGCTGCTTGGCCCTGTCCTGCACCCACTGGGAGTGGGGTTGCGGGAGAGAGAGAGCCTGTTAGGTAGGGACCTCCCCACCCCACCCAAACTGGCTCCAGGGCCCAGGTCCTCCATGGGTTGGATAGGAAAAGTCCAAAACCACAGGGTCCTCCTGCACAGGCAGGGTTTGTAACTGGGACAGTGTCTGTGGGGAGAGGAGACCCTGCCCTGCGTGGGACAAACACCCCCTCTTGAGGGTCCCAGATAACATGGGAGAAATGCTAGGCAGAAAAGGAGAGAGGGTGACTTCTGCTGCTGCCGAGGGGAAGGACGGGGTGCAGTGGAGAGAGAAGGCTTAATATGCCCCCCTCCTCTGTAAAGAACCCCAGGGCAGAAAGGGCCTCACCCTGCCCCTCCCAGAGATGCCCTCAGCTCCATCAGTTTCAGGGCACCATGGCAGTCAGGCCACCCCCGCAACATCATCAGGGGTCCAGGAGGCTGGAGCCCCCCTAACTCCGCCTAGAATGCCCTGCACCAGGCATGGCTCTGCCACTCCCACTGGTGTCAGTGGGGCTCACGTAGCTGAGGACTGACAACTTAGTGAACCAATGGCACAGGGTGTTACTAGCCTGCCCTCTGCCCCAGTCACTCTCCCTTTCCCTTGGGTCTCCCCTCACCAGTACTGTGGGAGCCTCCAGCCTCAGGGCTCTCACACTCCTCGGAGATGCTGCTGGCGCCTTGGGTGTAGATGGAGCTGCTGGTGCTAGAGCAGGTGTCAAGGTTCCTCCCCCACTCTGAACTCTAGGGTACAGATGTGGGGACCTGCATGAAAACCTCCTAAGCTTACTTTCACCAGCTTAGGTTAAAACTTCCCCAAGGTAGAAATTAATTTTATCCTTTGTCCCTGGATCTCCATTGCCACCACCAAACTCTAACTGGGTTTACTGGGAAACGTAGTTTGGACACGTCTTTCCCCCCAAAATCCTCCCAACCCTTGCACCCCACTTCCTGGGAAAGGTTTGGTAAAAATCCTCACCAATTTGCATAGGTGACCACAGACCCAAACCCTTGCACCTGAGAACAATGAAAAAGCATTCAGTTTTCTTACCAGAAGACTTTTAACAGAAGTAAAGAAATCACCTCTGTAAAATCAGGATGGTAGATACCTTACAGGGTAATTAGATTCAAAACATAGAGAATCCCTCTAAGCAAAACCTTAAGTTACAAAAAAGACACACAGACAGGAAAGTCATTCTATTCAGCACAGTTCTTTTCTCAGCCACTTAAAGAAATCATAATCTAACACATACCTAGCTAGATTACTTACTAAAGTTCTAAGACTCCATTCCTGGTCTATCCCCGGCAAAAGCAGCATACAGACAGACCCAGACCCTTTGTTTTTCTCCCTCCTCCCAGCTTTTGAAAGTATCTTGTCTCCTCATTGGTCATTTTGGTCAGGTGCCAGCGAGGTTACCTTTAGCTTCTTAACCCTTTACATGTGAGAGGATTTTTCTTCTGGCCAGGAGGGATTTTAAAGGGGTTGACCCTTCCCTTTATATTTATGACAGCAGGGGTCGCCCATCTCCTCCCCTAGGCACGCTGGGGCCTCTTCAGTGGCCAGGCAGGGGGGTGGCTTCTCCTGGGCTCTGGCGCTGGGCTCCTGGATCTTCTGCTTCCTGGAGAGGAAGCCACAGAGCCGCCTTGCCCAGCTTCTGTCCCGTCCTGGCTCCTTCCCGCACAGATGCACCCTGGGCCACCTCCATTTTGCCCCAGAAGATGCCTCAGGGCCTCCTCTGGGAGCTGGTGTCTCCCTCCTCCAGAATGCCAGGCACATCCACCGCTTGGCCTGGCCACAAGCTACCTCCCCTCCAGTGGGGACAGAGGGACTGCTCTCCTCCTGGGGAAGCTGGCAGCTGCTTCCCACTGGCTCTGGAGCGAGCTACACAGCCTTCTTCTGCAGCATTTCCCTGAGCCTCTCCATCCTGGAACTGAGTGGGGAGAAGCAGGCTCTGGGGTCAAGGCAGGCTCTCACTAACGGGCCTGTCTGCTCTGTCCCCCTGTTCCTCCCCCCTCACTACACGCCCCAACACGGGGCTCAGGGACTACAATCTACTCATGCTGGCAGCAGCTCACAGCACAGGCTGTTCCCAAAGCTCCCTCTCCCTACTGAGGCACTGTGACACAGGGGGAGTCTCATCCGTTCAGAGCAGTGGGGTTTTCAGACTGTTTCGACAAGCAGCTCCCTCCTCCCACCCAGGCTACACGCCCTCCCTGGCTACAGAAAGACCAGAACCCGGGAAGGAGTCTGAGTTTGCCCTGGGAACTTGTCCCCAGCTCAACTTCACAAGGTTCCAGTCATATGAGGCATGAGTCCCCCTCAGTTCCCACTGAGTTCAGTGGGGTAGTGGGTGTTCAGCAGCTGGCAGGGTCTGACCCTCCAGAGACTCCTACAAGGGAAGAGCTGGGAGCTCTATTGCTGGGCTGGAGATGGCTCTGGAGAACACCCTGCAAGAAACATGCTGCCCAGGCCCAGAGCAAAGGGCTGCAGGGGGCTGTGTTAGCAAATCTAGCCTCACTAGGACGAGATTTCCCCCTTCTCCTCCCACCATATCTGCCTCTCCCCAAGCAGAACTTGGAAGCCTCTGAGGAAATGCTACCTGACACTCACTAGGTCTAGATGGCGCAGTGCTGGGTGGCAGATGCTCAGAGTTGGTCTGTTCCTGGCCCTCTTCCTCGCTCTGCCGCACCAAGGTGGGCTGAAAAGGGAGCTGCACAATGCCCTGCCAGCAGGGAGACCAACAGTGGCTGTGAAAACAAAATCATGTTTTATTGCCAAGGGATGGTTAAACTCAGGCTAGCAGCCGGGGTCCAGGACACTGACATACTGCGGGCAGGACGCCTCCCATCTCAAGGTCTCCTAGCACCTCACACACATTCCTGAAGCCTGACAAGCCAAGGGCTGTAGGGGAGGGACTCCAACCACACTGATACAAAACTGTGGCCTGGGCAGGGGAAGTCAGTGACAGAGCCAGATATGGAGCCCAGGAGCCCTGTGTCCAGGCCCCTACACTAACCACTAGAGGAACGTTCCTTTCCAGAGCTGGCAGTTGCAAGCAGGACCCTGTTCCCAGTCTCTCTGGCTCTGAGAGGGAGTGTGACTGGCTGGAGTGACCGAGGCAGGGGATTGGGAGTCAGGACTCCTGGCTTTCATTGGCCATTTTTTCTATTGACTTATGGGACCTCGGGCAAGCCATTCCCCCTCTCTGTGTTTCAGTCCCCAGCAGTAAAACGAGGATCTAATACTTACTCACTTATTGTAAAGTGCTGAGATTTACCCAGGAAAAGTCGTTCTGTAGGTGCTATGCAGCACTGGACCCTCATCGGTCAGATCCAAATTCCTAGAGTTTAGATCTGGGCTTTCAGTTCAACCCCGTACAGAATGAGGAGCCCAGCCCTAGACCTTGGATTGAGGATCAGCCCTTCTTGGGGTGGGAATTGAGCTAGGAGGCTTTTCCGTCCCTCACCAGGTGGATTAACAATAGAGGGTTTTTAAAATATGAACCGGGTTTTTCAAATTAAACTCACCATGGGTTTTTTCGTTAAAAATAAGCCTGCTTCAAATTCAATTTGAATTTGACAATCTATGTTAAGGCCTAAATTTGTTATAATCTCTGAAAGTAATTTCAGGAGAATAGAAAGAAATCCATCTTAAGTAGTACATGTTTACTGCCAAGTTTTAAGGAGAGTCAAACGACTGACGCACCTGGAACCAGAGTTCGTGGAAGTGCTAGAACAGCTTTAGACAGCAGTAGCCCTTCCTGTGAAAGTGCAGAAGGAATAGTTTCTTCCTTTCAGTTTATTCATCTAGTTCAGTTCAATGACTAGTTAATTGAATTTGAAAAGAACACTGGGAGTTGACAAAGAAGGCAAACTTGTTTTCTTCCTTCAATCTAGGAATAAACACTAGGTGTGAGGGGATGAGATCTACCCATTGAAAAATCTGGAAGAACATGGTGACCAGAATGTATCAGTTCAATTCACTAACTACAGCTAATGTTTCCTTTCTTTAAGAAATTGGGTAGTTTTAAATGCAAAACATTTTTGATTAATGTTTTTTTCTTATGCTTCTCTTTCTGGCTCGGCCACAGCATTGCTGTGTAAACACCTCTTGCTCTTTACCTCAGTTTCACCACCTCTGTTCGGGATAGAGACACTTCTCTAACTCCTAGCAGTAGTGCGATTTGAGTAGGTCATGAGTGTTAGACACCTTTGAGCTCCAAAGGACAATGGGTGATTTATCAAGAATCCCTGATGATTTCCTGCTTCTCCCCCATTCAGAGCCAATATCACATCTTTGGGTTTTGAAATTCTCAGCACCCCTCAGTCTCCTGCTGCCGTCAGTTGTTCCTCAGATTTAGAGGCTTGGATGCTAGCAGGACTGGAATTTGTTACTGGGTTCCTGTCTGTGTCTAGTCAATGAGGGTCTCAGTCTGGTCTCCTAAATTCAGAATCCCAGAAGTAGACATCTGGGTGGATTGATTTAAATCATTGATTTTAATCATGTTTTGCATTTGTACTTTTTAGTTATTTTCCTCATGATAGGTTGATTCTCATTACTTGAGAATCATTAAAAAATGTTGATTTGCAACTAAATATAGTCTTCACACTAAATTTGGTGTTTTCCTTTGCTAACCATGATGGTAAAGTATATCTATGGACATTTATGTAAGCAGTTATGTGGCTTAATTTACATTTCTTGTGTCTAATTTTTACATTTTAATTATGTTGGAAAATGGCAAACGATGCATTTATTTCCAAGACTATGATGGATTTTTTACTTATGATTTGTCCACATACTATTTCGATGAAAATTCAAATGCACTTAAAAATGCACAAAAACAGCATTTTCAATTGGTTTATTAATTGAACAAAACTACCTTAAATGTGCTGGATACATAAGAACAAAAAAATTTACCGAAACATATTTTTCATTTAAAACTAACTGATTTAAGGAAGTATCTGCAGTTAGTGAAATGAACTGATTGTATCTGGTCATCGTGTCTCTCAGATTTTAGAACTAATAGGTCTGACGCCCTCACATCTAGTTTGTATTTATAGACTGGAAGAGGAAAACAAGCTTACCTTCTTTTTCCACTCCCAGTCAGTTTCTGAAATTTGAATGAAATTGTTTTTGAACTGAACTAGCTGAATCAACTTAAATTAAAAAAATATTCTTTCTGTGCCTGCAGAAGAGGCTACTGCTGTCAAAAGCTGGTTTACCATTTCAATAAACTCTGGTTCCAGCCAAAGACTGCCATGAGTTCAGTGGTTTGATTACCATTAAAACTTGGCAGCAACCATGGACTTGTCAAAATTTATTACTTAATTTAAATGACTTTACGAAGCTATTGCAAGTTTAGGCATTAAGATGGGTTGTCATAATTTCAAATTTAATCTCCAATAGATTTGTTTTTCAAAAAATAAACCTGTTTTTAATTTAAATAAAAATAATCCAATTTAACTTTTAAAAAATCCCTTTTTGGGTTTCTTGGCTTTGAAACAACCATTGATTTTTATTCACCTTGATTTTAGGAGAACTACTACATTCATGAGAATCATAAACTGCTCATATGCCATTGAAGCAGAGAAGGCAGCAAAAGTCATCATATCAATAACTTGTTATGAATTATTGACTCAGTCTTAAAAGAGACTAACTAAAGGGTTGGACACCTGTTTGTTTATGTAGGGCCAGTTTCTACCTCTGAACCAGTAGCAATTGCACTGGATAATGCTGTAAAACCTACATTTTATTGTCAAATCGTCTAGGCCATTCATCTTCTGCTCTTCTTGGTTTATAAGTTTCAGATCAACAAAATCTTCCCCTTGACAGTCAGTCACTGCCCATGGGGCTCTGCAGGCAGAGTAGCCTGAGCAGTAACATTGTGACATCCAAGGTAATTCAGCCACCCATCACTCATTCACTCTAATAACCCTGACCTTAAATCCTAACCCTACGGCCTCTGCCTTGCTCATCTCTCCTATTGAAACCTGCAGGATCATTTGCTGATTCCTTTTAACCAATGGGGTTTAATGATGCAAATCATCTGCACAGGATTAGCATTGACTGGCTAAGTTAACTCTGATGTCACAATGTGCCTCTACCTGCAGCACCAACTCAATGGGCACAGTGTGGAGATCAGGCTTTCCTGGTGGTAGTGGTTCCCAGTTGTCACTAAAATCAACAAAAAGAAAATCAAGTGACTTCAAGTGAGCTCTAGCTCACGAAAGCTTATGCTCAAATAAACTGGTTAGTCTCTAAGGTGTCACAAGTCCTCCTTTTCTTTTTGCGGATACAGACTAACACGGCTGCTACTCTGAAATAAAATCAACAAGGTTCTTTCCACCAATGCCTAGAAATTCCCTGAAATTTTGGAATCAATACGACGTAGTCTTCAAAAATTACCGCATTACAGACTGACAAAGAAATGCCATTGAATTGTGCTTTAGACCTCACTGCTCTCAGCCAACAATGACTTGAATCTCCTCCCTTTTAACTCAGTAATAACCCCCAGCTCACCCAATCAGCATGGAGACTCTCAGGGACTGGAGACTGAGCATTCTCAACAGGTGGCCAAAAGACAGCACTAGTCAGGAAAGGAGATCACTCTGGTGGAGATCTCTGTCAGTGCACTTTTCCACCCCACCTCTTTGTGAGGGCCTCCTACAATGACAGCTGGAGAACAGCCCCACCTGCCTCAGGAAGAAGAGCAGCAGAGAGAAATGGAACAAGAGAAGAGAAAAGAAAAGACATGAGGAAGGGCGGAAAAGAGAAGCAAAAAATGGACAAATTCCAAATGCCTCAGTGAGTCAAAGATTTCAAGGTCAGAAAGATCCACTCTGACCATCTAGTCTGTATAACATGGGCCATAGAACTTCCCTCAAAATAATTCCTGTTTGAATTAGAGCGCACATCTAAGAAAAACAGCTAATCTTGATTTTAAAAATGCTAGTTGTGGAGGATCCATCACAACCCTGGATTAATTACTTCAAACGCTGATTGTTAAAAATGTTTGCCTTATTTCCAGTCTGAATTTCTCTAGCTTCAACTCCCAGCCATTGGATCTTGTTATACCTTTGTCTCCTCAAGTGAAGAGCCCATTAGCAAATAGTTGTTCCCTTATGCTCATCATCTTTTAACCCTCTCTTTGTTAAGCTAAATAGATTGAGCTCCTTGAACCTATCTTTATAAGGCATGTTTTCTAATCCTTTAATCTTTCTTGTGGCTCTTCTCTGAACCCTCTCAAATTAATCAGCATCTGTCTCAAATTGTGGACACCAGAACTGGACACAATATTCCAGTAGTGGTTGCACCAGTGCCCAGTACAGAGATACAGAACCTCTCTACTTCTACCGGAGATTCCGCTATGGATGGGTCCCAGGGTCGCATTTGCCCTTTTGGCCAAAGTGTCTCAGTGGGAGCTCGTGGTCAGTAGATCATCCACCATGAGCCCAAGTCTTTTTCAGGGTTACTATTTCCCATGATAGAGTCTCCCCGGGACAGAGTCCCCCTCTTGTACATATAGCCTATATTTTTTGTTCCTAAAGGGAAACTTTACATTTGGACATACTAAAATGTTATTTGCTTGTGCTCCGGTTACTAAGCAATCAAGATGGCTCCATATGAGTGACATGTCCTCTTCATTATTTACCACACCCCTGATCTTTCTGTCATCGGCAGATTTTACAGTGATGATTGTATATTTGCTTCCAAGTCACTGATCAAAATTTTAGGTAGCGTACATCCAAGAACCAATCCCTGTAGGACCCTATGAGAAAGACACCCACTCGATAATGATTCCTTATTTAAAAGGACATTTTGAGACCTATTAAGTAGCCCGTTACTAAGGGGCGTAGTCCGAGTTGGGACATTTTTCTGACAACTTTACTTGTGTTTTCCGAACCTAGAACTCAGCTGGCAACGTATCAGGCTGAATTGGTTCCAACCCTCACTGAGAATCTTACCTTCTACACAGGGGATATCTGCTTTCTGCAAAATCAACACCGAAAGGAGAAACACTTCCAAAGAAGCTCCTCCTTAGCACTCAGGTGCGTGAACAGAAATCCTCTCTTAGTCCTCTAGGAGAGACTGCGAGAAGGAGGCTTGCTGCAGCAAGGCTACAGGGGTCTCCCAGGTTCCCCCTGACCTGCATCCCTGTCCTGCCTGGCTGATGTCAAGGGAGCTCTGTGAGTCACAGCCTCCTCACCACCTCTGCCCAATAGGCTGAGTTCCTGCCAAAGGCCCTTGTGAAGTCACTGCCACACCCACCTCTCCCTTGCAGGGCTGATGTCTGCCCCTGGACAGCCCAGTAGGATGTTTGAGCTGCTTCCCAGATCATCGCACATGCTCATTATTGATTCTGGGGAGCAAATAGGCTACCCAGAGTCTGTTCCTCACCCCACACTGAGTTTTTCATAGATTCATAGATTTTCTTTTAGGCCATTAGATCTCCTAATGAGGCCTCTATTTCACAAACCATGAAATTTCACACCCTTACCCCCATATTAAGCCCAATAGCTTGTGTTTCACTAAAACACGCCTTCCAAAAAGGCAGCCAAGAGTGATGTGAGGCCATCAGGAAACAGAGAATCCACCTCTTCCCTAGGCAATTTCTTCCACTCCTTAATCTCCCTCACTCCTAGATTAGGACTGGGCATTTGCTATATTCAGATGTGTTGTTTGAATGGGCTGACTTGTCCTCATCATTATTTACCACGACACCAATCTTTGTGCCCCCTGCAGACGTTACCGGCTGTGATGTGATATTGACTTCCAGATCGTTGGTGTAAATGCTGAAGACAGTTAGTGGCTGAGAATCTGTTCACCCCCCGCCGTGCCCCAGGCACCACACACCCACTCCCCCGTGTAATACAGGAAAAGGGCATCCAGCCCTACTCTCATATGGTTTCAAAAACACGCTTAGCAGCAGTTTCAACTATGGGGTTATGAACCACGCATGGGAGTCCCCTGTTAACAAACACACTTCACATCTAGCGTGTCAACAGGCTGCAGTTCTATGCATCTGAGTTTCCCACCTTCTAAACTGGTATGATAAACCCACCTTGATGATCTTCATTTAAAATTGGGGAGACTGTATGGCACAGGGAAATGATGTGACTTGCTTGTGGTCACACAGTGATTGAATGGAAAAGCCTGGATGAGAACAATGTATTTGTTCTGGTTCCCAGACCAGGCCCTGGTCCCTTGTGTTCCTTGCCTCTCTGGTGTAAAATTCAGGAAGCATCTTCCTGGATGCTTTTCCTTCTTCTCCATTTCGCTTAGCTCCACATCCCCAGCGAGGAAGGATTTTTTGTTACCCAGCTGGCTCTAACATATGTGGTTATTGTCACAGACTGAGTCCCCCTGGTGGACACTTATCAGACTGCACCAATCGGACCCAACCTCTGGATCCAGCTCTGTGGATCTTTTCGGGGGGTGGGGGTGGGGGAGGGTTTGCTGATTGTTCCATAGGGAGGAAGTCCTGTTGGGAGGGCAGGGGAGCAGAGAGATGGGGGAGAAAGCGATAGGGTGTGTGTCTGGAGGTCCAGACAGAAGGGCTGCACCAAGCAGGCCCTCACAGATTGAAGAAGCGGAGAACCTGCCTGAAGCCTGGGAGGGACAGAGCTGGGGATCAGGGACACCCCAGGACAGGAGCCAGGAGGAGCACTGCGCTAGGGTGGATTCGCATGAGAAGGACAAATCGGAGCTGGATCAAGTATCAGTGCTGCCCAGAGCTGTATGGGGCCGTGAGTACTGGGGCTTGTGACTTTGCATTGGGAATCAGGAGGGAGGCTGTTCGCTAGTTAAGTGGGGAGGTTGTCGCATGTCGCTCTGTGTGGCTTTGCAGAGAGCAGCAGAAGACGACACTGGAGGGGTTTGTTGGGGAAACTTTACTGGCACCAAAGACGACCAGGAGCACCCAAGACTCACCACTGGACAGGAACTTTGCCCAGGACTCCTGAACTCTGTGTGCAGACACATTGCTCGGTGTCAGCCCTTTCAGAGTGTGGTACCACTGGGCCTGTAGGGCCTTGTGTTGAATGTAACCCTGTTTTACTGCTTCCCCTATCTTTGCCCCTGTTGTTTTTCTCCTCTGTAAATATCTGTTTCCCTTTCCTGTAGGCATTGTACTCTTCCAATGTGTGTGTGTGTTCACTCTATTGGAAGAGAAGGTTAAAGGACTAGGGAGGCAAGTATCAACCCTGCGCTGCATCAGAGAACATGAAGATTTTCTGGATAGAAGTCTGTTTGGTGCTTGAAGCACAATATGCTGAAGAATCAAAGAGTGCAGTGCAGAACGGGGGAGAATATTGGCAGCATGTGACCTCCAGAAGAAGAAAGAGGAGAACCTATGTACCCCCAATGCAGATAGAGGTGCAAAACCATTTTCAGGCTCTCTGCACAGCAAATGCAAAAAAGCAAACGCAATATGGATTGCATAAAGAGAGGTGTACCATGCAAGTCATAGGAGATGATGGTACTGCTCTACTCAGCGCTGGTTAGGGCTCAGCTGGAGTACTGTGTCCAATTTTGGTCACTGCTGTATGAAAAGGATGTAGAGAAACTGGAAAGGATCCAGAGGCGAGTGACAAAAATGATCAAAGGTGTGGAATGTAAGTCATATGAGCAAAGGCTGGATGAATTGGGTATGTTTAGATTGGAAAAGAGGGAAATGATAGCAATCTTCAAATACTTGAAAGGCTTTCATAAGGAAAATAGAGAAAAATTGTTCTCTTGCCACAGAGGGCAGGACGAGAGGCAATGGGTTCAAACTATAGCATAGCGGATTTAGATTAAATCTCCAGAAATACTTCATAACCAAGATTTTACCAATGATGATTGTATATTTGCTTCCAAATCACTGATCAAAATGTTAAATAGCATTAGCGCCAAGAACCAGTCCCTGCAGGATCCAGAATAGGTAGCCCGTAACTAAGGGGAAGAATCCTAGGCGGGACATTTTTCTGCCCATTTACCTTTTGTTTTCCGAGCCTAGAGCTCGGCTGGCAATGCATGGAGAAGACTGAAGAAGTTCCAACTCTCACTGAGAATCTTACCTTCTACACAGGAGATGTCTGCTTTCTCCAAAATCAACACAGGAAGGTGAAAACTCCCAAAGAAGCTCCTTCTTAGCACTCAGGTGCGTGAACACAAATCCTCTCTTGGTCCTCAAGGAGAGACCGTGAGAAGGAGGATTGCTTCAGCAAGGCTACAGGGGTCTCCGAGGTTCCCCCTGACCTGCACCCCTGTACTGCATGTCTGATGTCAAGGGAGCTCTGTGAGGTCACAGCCTCCTCACCACCTCTGCCCAATAGGCTGAATTCCTGCCACAGGCCCTTGTGAAGTCACTGCCACACCCACCTCTCCTTTGCAGGGCTGATGTCTGCTCCTGGACAGCCAGGTTGGATGTTTGAGCTGCTCTCCCGATCACCCCACTTGCTCACTCTTGATTCTGGGGAACAAGCAGGCTTTCCAGTAAAACAGCAGAATCTGTTCCTCATCCCTCACTGAGTTTTTCATAGATTTGTAGGCCATTAGATCTCCTAATCCAGCCTCTATTTCACAAGTCATGAAATTTCAGACACTTACCCCATATTAAGCTCAATTCCTTGTGTTTCACTGAAACCCACCTTCCAGAAAGACAACCAGTTGTGATGTGAGGCCATCAGGAAACAGAGACTCCACCTCTTCCCTTGGTAATTTGTTCCATTGGTTTGTCTCCGTCACTGTCAAAAATTCTTGCCTCACTTCTAATTTGAATTTCTCTGGCTTCAGCTGACAGCCGTTGCTTCTTGTTGTGCCTTTCTTGGCTAGACTGAAGAGCATTTTGGTACTCATTATTTTCTCTCCATGAAAGGAGTTCTATACCGAAATAAAGTCATCTCTCAAGCTACTTCTATAGCTAGGCCCCTACCAATTATAAAGGACAGTGAAATTAGCCCTGCCCTGTGAAATCCCATCTTCCCGTGCCGGCTTGGAGTATCCCGCTAGTCCGCTGGGCTGGGGACAGGACAAGATTTTCCCCTGCACAATTGCTCTCGGTGGGGCTATCAGACTCACCTGTAGACGCAGCGCATTAGTGAGGTTGGTACACCCTCAGATCTGTGCTGCAGCAGCCCCGGATTTGGGCTCAGGGCTTTGGCCCTGGCAGATTCTGCCCAGGCATGGGGATTCTGCCCCCACCCGCCCCTGTTCCGGCCAGGGCTCTGGGTGCCCAGGCTCAGGGCTTCTGGCCCCTGAGGCTGCAGCCAGGGTTTGGGGCACCCAGACTCATGTCTTGAGCTCCCGAAAACTCCAGCCAGGTGCCCGGGCTTGGAGCTTCTGCCTCCCCCCTACACACACACACACTCCTGCCAGGGATCTGGGCACCTGGGCTCAGGGCTTCTGCCTGGCAGCTGCAGTGGCGGCTCGAGGCTTCAGCCCCCGCGACTGGAGCCAGAACTTGAGGCACTCAGGCTCAGGGCTGCTGCTCCGCAGCTGCAGCAGGGACTGGGGTGCCAGGCTTGAGGCTTCCACCCTCCAATTCTCTCCTGCCAGGGCTCTGGCTTCCCAGGCTCGGGGCTTACTCCCCCTGTGGCTCCTGCTGGGGCTCAGGTGCCTATTTTTCTGGGGCAGAAATTAATCTGCCAGGGAACCAGTAGCTTGGAGCCCCAGCTGAGGTGCTCCCACCAGCTGGGACCCACCTCCACATCCGGGAGCCTCCTCTCGCTTCAGGAAGGTTAGTGGCTGCTGCCTTCAGAGTCCAGCACTGAAGGCAGCACAGAAGTGAGGGGGGAAATGCTGTGACACCTCCCCCAAACAACTTTTGACCTCCCCGCATTATCCCATTTTGAGTCAGGACTCCCATGGTTTCAGCACTGTGAAATTTCAGATGTAAACATCTGAAACGGTGAAATTGACTAATTTAAAAACCCTCTGCCCGTGAAATTGACCAAAACAGTCGTGAATTTGGTAGGGCCCTAGTTATTATGGATGCCCTAGCAGCTTTGCACTCCCAGTTCACCTGAAAGACCATTGACAATTCATGCTACATGAGAAATTTCCTAGAATAAACTACCAGGATTGGGAAAAATGAAGGAAATCAACCAAAGCCTAAGCTAGGATGGAGAGCATTCATCCAAGCAGTGTTTCAAACCCTCCCCTCCCACCGGTCTGCCTGCCGTGAAATGAGGGGATACAGAGGGGCATGGATTTCTGTCTGTGAACTTTCTAAAGACTAGGAGTACTTGTGGCACCTTAGAGACGAACACATTTATTTAGTCTCTAAGGTGCCACAAGTCATCCTTTTCTTTTTGCGAATACAGACCAACACGGCTGCTACTCTGAAACCTTTCTAAAGACTGTAGGCTTTAGCACCAACCACACAGCCCAGACTCTGAATTCTTGAAAAAACATCCATTTTGGATTGTGCACAGCAGAGGCTGCTTGAAGGGGAGGGGAAGGTGGAGGAGGGAGGGTGAGGGGACAGGCTGGGCAAATGGCATGGCGTCTGCACTATACCACAGACACACACACAACGATGCATGGAATATTATCCAGGACAGTAAATTATTTGGCCTGAGTCCTGAGTTTTGAAAGTACAATTTATCCAGGAAAAAAATCGGGGTGGGGGGTAGGAGAGTTGCAGTTACCAGCCTGGACTTCCAGTCTCTGGCCAGGCGCATCCCCCTCTTTAGGGTTTTCACCGGTGTCTTCTCCAAACTGCTCCTTCTGATATAATTCGACGACGACGTCCTGGCCTTCAGGGTCATTTGCAGGATCTTCATTGTTCCCAGCTGCAGCACCCTCCTCGTTATCCTGTCTGATAATGAGCCCACTATGGTTCAGCAAAAGGCATGTGTCATAATAGGCCCTCTGCTGAGAGCCCTCCATGTAGGGATAATACGCCCTTTTTCTTTTTCCTTAAGTTCTTTCCCTTGTTTCCTATGAGTTGCCCTGTGTAACCGTTGGTTGTCCGATGATATCTATTCTGCCTCGTAACAGAGCGAGAGAGAGACCACACCCCTTTTGGTGCCACGTGCAGCCCAGGAAGGGGGCTGTGTGCAGAAAGTCAGTTGGCTGTCAATGGACTGGCAGTTGGCTGACCGTTCGTTGCTCGCGGCTCAGGGACAGCTTGGGCGGAGCAATCAAGGTGCTGCTGTCTATTCCACCACTTCAGAGACAGAGGAGGTCCTTGAATTGTCCCTACCCACGCACACTGCCCGTTATAGCGGCGCATACCGCACTCACGCTGCCCAGCGGGGGTAATTTGCTCGAACTCTTGAAGATGAGCGGAAGAGGAGGAGAGAGACGCACCTTGTGAAGGGATCTTACCTTCCCCCCCTCTCTTCTCTTTCTCTCCTCTTTTATTCCTGCCACTATCATTTGCTTGTTTGGGACTTGGCAACTGCCAAACTTATTATCTTTGTTATTAAGGTGTCAGGTAATAAATGTTATCTGATTTGTGTTATTTACCTGTCAGTTTTGATTTTAAATACACCCAGTGACAGATACAGAGAGTTCGATCCTGTAAAAAGGGGTAGGATTTGAGGCCTAGGTTTCATTACTCCCCTGAATTTTATAGATTTTAAGAGACCTGTCTGTAAGGCTGACAGCGCCCAATCTAGATCTGAATAGGAAGGGCACGTGCAAGGTGCATTTGCTGACTTTTTATTGGAGTCCTGGACCTTCTGATGCTGCTTCAAATGTTTCATTCTCTCTCAGCACTGAACAGCAGAATGCTCCGTGTCCAACTCTGCCAGCCGTTGGCTCTGCGACATACAGCTGTGTACTGCTGCTGCTCTGAGAGAAACTGTGGTCACAGCTAGAATCCTGCCACCTACTGATGGCAATGTTGGTGTGTTCCTCCCGCCGACTAGCTGCTCACAGGGTGGTGAGCGTTTTAAGCTACTGGGAGTTTGGAGGCTGCAGCATGTGACTTCTGGTGCACACAGGGGGAGTGGGAAGATAACAGACAGGTCAGGAAGATATGGGTACAGGGAACGGTGGGAATTGCAGTGGAGGACTATTCCGACTCGAAACCGGGAAACCACACCGTCACAACATTCACACTGCAAAGTGGGCAGATATGGGGGTGGGCCCACTGCAAAGATGTGGGTCTTTGCAGTCCAGCTGTCCTCGGCCCCAAAGAAAAAGTTTCACAGCTTGCTTTTTAAAGTGATGTGCTCTCTAAGATGAGAAAGCCACTCCTGTGCCAGGAGCCCCAGAACACTGATCAAAACCTAACGGCTCTCAGGAATGTTGAGGACTTGGAGTGGGGATTGAGGTCAGGTGTTTATTGTTTTGCACAGATGTGTAACTCTTGTGCTGTCTAAGGCCTTGGCTACACTTGCGAGTTACAGCGCATTAAAGGAGCCCCGGGCGCACTAGCTCACTCCCCGTCCACACTGGCAAGGCACGTAGAGCCCTCTGACTCCGCGGCTACAGCGCTGCTGGTACGCCACCTCGGCGAGTGGAACAGTGTTTGCTGCGCCCCCGCCGGAGCGCCGCAGCACCAGTGTGGATGCCCTGATCCTATAGTGCGCTCTGATCGGCCTCCAGAAGTGTCCCACAATGGCTGTGCTAGCCACTCTGGTCATCACTTTGAACTCTACTGCCCTGCCCTCAGGTGACCAACCGTCAGACCCGCCATTTAAGTTCTCTGGGAATTTTGAAAAATCCCTTCCTGTTTGCTCAGCCAGGCGTGGAGTGCTATCAGCAAATCCTTCCAGGTGATCATGCCTCCACGCGCCAGGCGAGCCCCAGTATGGAGTAATGGCGAGTTGCTGGACCTCATCAGTGTTTGAGAGGAGGAAGCTGTCCCATCCCAGCTGCACTCCAGCTGTAGGAATTACGATACCTTTGGGCAGATATCAAGGGACATGATGGAAAGGGGCCATGACCGGGATGCACTGCAGTGTAGGATTAAAATGAAGGAGCTGCAGAATGCCTACCACAAAGCCCGCGAGGCAAACCGCCACTCCGGTGCTGCCCCTGTGACCTGCCGTTTCTACAAAGAGCTGGATGCGATACTTGGGGGTGACCCCACCTCCACTCCGGGGACCACCATGGACACTTCAGAGTCCAGTGCAACAAGGCAGGAGGAGGGGGAGGAGGAGGAGAAGCAAAGCGGGAGCGAGAGTGCTGAGGCGGAGGAAGACACTCCAGAATCCCTGCATGCATGCAGCCAGGAGCTGTTCTCAAGCCAGGAGGAAGGTAGCCAGTCGCCTTTACAGATGAAACCTTGAGATCTCAGCCGTCCGTGTTATCACTGACCGAAAGACTCCAAAGAATCAGAAAGAGGCCACGTAGAAGCAAGGAAGACATGTTGCATGAAGTAATGCAGCATTCAAGTCATGAAAATCAAAACGTGCAGGAGTGGCGGGAGAGTGAAAGGAGGGTCCGCCAGCAGAATGCGGATCGCCGGCACCAAAGCCCGGACCGGCTGCTAAGCATCATTCAATACAGACGCTCGTAGCAATGCAGCCGGAGCACTACCGCGCCCGCCCCCACCCCCACAGCCCTTGTCCCAAAACTCTTTCCCTTGTGCTCCCATGTCACCTCCAACCCACTTTCCCCAACATCCGGGTTTTTACCGCCACCAGCTGCCTCCAACACCTGGAGCTTCACCACTCAGTCCTGAAAACTACGACCCTTACCCACTGCACTCAACCCCCATCACCATGCAGTATAGCCATCCTGAATTGCAGCACTCATTGCACAGCACTCCAGACAGGACATACGCAAATCTGTGATTCTACCGTTCCCCACCCCCTTCCCCTTTCTGTTTCCCAAGCAGTTGTGTCTCTTTTCAATAAATGGATTTTTTGGCTTTGAAAACATTCTTTATTATCGCATAAAGTAAAAGATACCTTAGCCCAGGAAAGCAACAGGCACTGCAAGTCAGCGTATCAAACACAGATTCCAACTAACATTGGAACCACTGCACTTCACTCCCATGCAGGGCATCAAACATTACCGGTGGCTTTCAACCTCAAATTGCTCCCTCAAGGCATCCCTAATCCTTGCAGCCCCGCACTGGGCCCCTCTAATAGCCCTGCTCTCTGGCTGTTCAAATTCAGCTTCCAAGTGTTGAACCTCCGAGTTCCATGCTTGAGTGAATCTTTCATCCTTCCCTTCACAAATGTTAGGGAGGGTACAGCACGCGGATATAACTGCTGGGATGCTGTCATTGGCCAGGTCCAGCTTCCCATACAGAGAGCACCAGCGGACCTTTAAAGGGCCAAAAGCACACCCCACAGTCATTCTGCACCGGCTCAGCATGTTGTTGAAGTGCTCCTTGCTGCTGTCAAGGCTCCTTGTGTAGGGTTTCATGAACCATGGCATGAAAGGGTAAGCGTGGTCTCCAAGGATCACAATGGGCATTTCAACTTCCCCTGTGGTGATCTTCTGGTCTGGGAAAAAAGTCCCAGCTTGCAGCTTCCTGAACAGACCAGTGTTCCGAAAGATGCGTGCGTCAGGCACCTTTCCGGGCCAGTCTGCCTTAATGTCAATGAAACGCCCATGGTGATCCACAAGCTCCCAGAGAACCATTGAGAAATATCCCTTCCGATTAACATACTCGGAGACTAGGTGGGCTGGTGCCAGAATTGGAATATGTGTGCCATCTATCGCCTCTCCGCAGTTAGGGAAACCCATTTGTTCAAAGCCAGCCACAATGTCATGCACGTTACCCAGAGTCACGGTTCTTCTGAGTAGGATCTGACTAATGGCCCTGCAAACTTACATCAACACGATTCCAACGGTCGACTTCCCCACTCCAAACTGGTTAGCGACTGATCAGTAGCCGTCTGGAGTTGCCAGCTTCCAGATTGCAACATCCACCTGCTTCTCCACCGTCAGGGCGGCTCTCAATCTCCCGTCCTTGCACCGCAGGGTGGGGGTGAGCTCCTCACAGAGTCCCATGGAAGTGGCTTTTCTCATCCGAAAGTTCTGCAGCCACTGCTCATCATCCCAGACTTGCATGACGATGTGATCCCACCACTCACTGCTTGTTTCCCGAGCCCAAAAGCAGCGTTCCACGGTGGTGAGCATGTCCATGAATGCCACAAGCAAACTCATGTCATATACATACCTTGAGTCGATATCATCGTCGGAGCCCTCACTGTCACTTTGGATCATGAGGAATAACTGGACTGCCAAACATGATGTGCTGGCGAGACTCGTCAGCATACTCCTCAGCAGTTCGGGCTTGTCAAGTTTCCTTCCCCACTCTGAACTCTAGGGTACAGATGTGGGGACCTGCATGAAAACCCCCTACGCTTATTTTTACCAGCTTAGGTTAAAACTTCCCCAAGGTACAAACTATTTTAGCTTTTGCCCTTGGACTTTATTGCTGCCACCACCAAGCATCTAACAAATACACAACAGGGAAAGAGCCCGCTTGGAAACGTCTTTCCGCCCCAGATCCTCCCCAAACCCTACACCCTCTTTCCTGGGGAAGGCTCAATAAAAATCCTCACCAATTTGCATAGGTGAACACAGACTCAAACCCTTGGATCTTAAGAACAATGAAAAAGCAATCAGGTTCTTAAAAGAAGAATTTTAATTGAAGAAAAAGTAAAAGAATCACCTCTGTAAAATCAGGATGGTAAATACCTTACAGGGTAATCAGATTCAAAACATAGAGAATCCCTCTAGGCAAAACCTTAAATTACAAAAAGGCACAAAACCAGGAATATACATTCCATTCAGCACAGCTTATTTTATCAGCCATTTAAACAAAACAGAATCTAACACATATCTAGCTAGATTACTTACTAAGTTCTAAGACTCCATTCCTTTTCTGTTCCTGGCAAAACAACACACAGACAGAGAGAACCTTTGTTTCTCCCCGCCTCCAGCTTTGAAAGTATTTTGTCTCCTCATTGGTCATTTTGGTCAGGTGCCAGCGAGGTTATTCCAGCTACTTAAACCCTTTACAGGTGAAAGGGTCTTTTCTCTGTCCAGGAGGGATTTTAAAGATGTTTACCCTTCCCTTTATATTTATGACAGGGCTCCATTCCCGCAGACCGAAAGGGAAGACCGAGCGCGCAGTACAAAAAACACTGAAAGACCGCACCCAACGTGGACGGAAGCAAAGGGAATGCTAGGATGCAAACCGATGCATCATGAGGTGTTGGGACAGGACCCAGAATGCCCCACACTCCCCACCCCCTTCCCACAAGCCACAGCGCCAGAATGGGAAGAGGTGCTCTGCAGGATAGCTGCCCATAATGCACCATTCTCAATGCCTCTGCAAGTGCCGCAAATATGGCCATGCCAGTGCGCTTGCAGCTATCAGTGTGGACAGACTGCTGCGCTTTCCCTACTGCGCTTTACGAAGGTGGGTTTAACTCACAGCACTCTACATCTGCAAGTGTAGCCATGCCCTAAGAGTAAAGTGTGTATGTTTAAGAAGTTACTTTGCAAATCCTGTGGTTCCTCCCTTTAACTGCTCTGTGGTCCCTGAGGGGCTAAACTGAAAAGAGAAGTAAACAGAGATGAAGGGGGAATCTGGGAAAATGTGGAAAGTGCCAGAAGAGGCTTGGGATGTCCCAGCACTGGCTTTAGTTGCAGTCTCAAAGACAGACAGTCCCAGTTGTCCCCCTCCCATCTCCTCATCTGGTTTGTCTCTCTCCAGCGTCCTGGCCTCCTGTACCAATCTAACTCCCCAGGCTCCTCATCCATTCGCAATCTGCAGCCCCAGGTCCTGCTTTCAATCTCTTTGCCCAGCCAGTCCCAGTTCTCCAGAATCCCAGCTCTTCATCAGATCCATCTGCCATTCCCCCTCACCTCCTTTCTGCTCATGGTATATGGAGGTACCAATGACATAGGGAAGGATAGGAGAGAGGTCTTGGAGGCCAAATTTAGGTTGCTGGGGAAGAGATTGAAGTCCAGGACCTCCATGGTAGCTTTCTCTGAAATGCTGTCAGTTCCACACGCAGGGCCAGCTAGACAGGCAGAACTGCAGGTTCTCAATGCATGGGTGAGACAATGATGTTGGGAGAAGAAGTTTAGATTTATTAGGAACTGAGGAATCTTCTGGGAAAGGGGGAGCCTAAACAGCCTATAGCGGTGGGGATATACTATAGATCACCTAACCGGGATGGTGATAGTGACCGTGAAATGGTCAGCGAGATTAGAAACGCTACAAAAATAAAAAACTCAGTAATAATGGGGCTTTTCAGTTATACTGACGGGATACATGTCACCTCAGGACTGGATGCAGAGAGAGTTTCTTGACACCTTAAATGACTGCTTCTTGGAGCAGCTAGTCTTGGAACCCACAAAAAGAGAGGCAATTCTTGATTTAGTCCTAAGTGGAGCACAGGATCTGGTCCAAGAGGTGAATATAGCTGAACCGCTTGGTAATAGTGACCATAATATAATTAGATTTAACATCCTCTGTTAAACACCACAGCAGCCCAACAGAATAGCACTTAATTTTGGAAAGGGGAACTACACAAAAATGAGGAAGTTAGTTAAACAGAAATTAAAAGGTACAGTGCCAAAAGTGAAATCCCTACAAGCTGCATGGAAACTTTTTAAAGACCCCATAATAGAGGCTCAACTTAAATGTATACCCCAAATTAAAAAACATTTAGGAACAAAGGAGCATAAACTTTGGCAAATTAAGTGTAAAACTATAATGAGGAAGGCCAAGAAAGAATTTGAAGAACAGCTAGCCAAAGACTCAAAAAGTAACAGCAATTGTTTTTTAAAGTACATCAGAAGCAGGAAGTCTGCTAAACCGCTAATGGGGCCATAGACAATCGAGATGCAAAAGGAGCACTCAAGGACCATAAGGCCATTGCAGAGAAATGAAATTAATTCTTTGTATTGGTCTTCATGGCTAAGGATGTGCGGGAGATTCCCAAACCTGAGCCATTCTTTATGGTGACATATCTGAGGAACTCTCCCAGATTGAGATGTCATTAGAGGAGGTTTTGGAACAAATTGATAAATTATACTGTAATAAGTCACCAGGACCAGATGTTATTCACCCAAGAGTTCTGAAGGAACTCAAATGTGAAATTACAGAATACTAACTGTGGGAGATTAAATCAGCTTCTGTACCCGATGACTGGAGGATAGCTAATGTGATGCCAATTTTTAAAAAAGCTCCAGAGGTGATCCTGGCAATTATAGGTTGGGAAGCCAAACTTCAGTACCAGGCAAACTGGTTGAAACTACAGTAAAGAACAGAATTATCAGATACATAGATGAACATGATTTGTTGGGGAAGAATCAACATGTTTTTTGTAAAGGGAAATCATGCCTCACTAATCTACTAGTATTCTCTGAGGGGGTCAACAAGCATGTGGACAAGGGTGATCCAGTGGATATAGCGTACTTATATTTTCAGAAAGTCTTTGACAGGGACCCTCACCAAAGGCTCTTAAGCAAAATTAGCTGTTATGGGATAAGAGGGAAGGTCCTTTCATGGATCGGTAATTGGTAAAAAGATAGGAAACAAGGGATAGGAATAAATGGTCAGTTTTCAGAATGGAGAGAGGTAAATAGCGGTGTCCCCCAGGGGTCTGTTCTGGGACCAGTCCTATTCAACATATTCATAAATGAACTGGAAAAAGGGGGTAAACAGTGAGGTGGCAAAATTCGCAGATGATACAAAACTACTCAAGAAAGTTAGGTCCAAAGCAGACTGTGAAGAGCAACAAAGCGATCTCACAAAACTGGGTGACTGGGCTACAAAAATGGCAGATGAAATTCAGTGTTGATAAATGCAAAGTAATGCACTTTAGAAAACATAATCCCAACTATACATATAAAATGATGGGGGTCTAAATTAGCTGTTACCACTCAAGAGAGAGATCTTGGAGTCATTGTGGATAGTTCTCTGAAAACATCCACTCAATGTTCAGCGGCAGTCAAAAAAGAGAACAGAATGTTGGGAACCATTTAGAAGTGGCTAGATAATAAGACAGAAAATATCATATTGCCTCTATATAAATCTATGTTACACTCACATCTTGAATACTGCGTGCAGATGTGGTCACCCCATCTCAGAAAATATATATTGGAATTGGAAAAGGCACAGAAAAGGGCAATAAAAATGATTAAGGGTATGCAAGAGCTTCCATATGAGGAGCAATTGATAAGACTGGGACTTTTCAGCTGTGAAAATAGACGACTAAGGGGGGCTATGATAGAGGTCTATAAAATCATGACTGGTGTGGAGCAAGTAAATAAGGAAATGTAATTCACTCTTTCTCATAACACGAGAACTAGGGGTCACTGCCTGAAATTAAAAGGCAGCAGGTTTAAAACAAACAAAAGGAAGTATTTCTTCACACCATGCACAGTCAACCTGTGGAACTCTTTGACAGAGGATGTTATGAAGGTCAAGACTATAACAGGGTTCAAAAAAGGACTAGATAAATTCATGGAGGATAGGTCTACCAATGGCTATTAGCCAGGATTGGTAGGGATGGTGTCCCTAGTCTCTGTTTGCCAGAAGTTGGAAATGGGCAAGAGAGGATGGATCACTTGATGATTACCTGTTCTGTTCATTCCCTCTGAAGCACTTGGCACTGGCCATTGTCCAAAGATAGGCTACTGGGCTAGATCAACCTTTGGTCTGACCCACTATGGCCGTTGTTATGTTCTTCCACCCACCCCACTGGTTCTCACTCCTCTCTGCTCTCTGGTTGCAAGTCTCCTTGCTCACTCAGGTCTACTCTCCGCCCTCCCCTCAACTCCAAATGCCAGTTTCTTTTACCTCCTGCCAGCTTCCAGCATCCCTTAGGCTTTTTCTCCCAACCTACTCACCCCTGTCCCCTAGTCTCTGCATTTGAATCTAGTACTTCCTCGTCCGGGCCCAGTGGGATGGGGGAGGTGGGTAATTGAGAGCACAGGAGAGACAGGCTCTCTGCTCTCAGTTCAGGTATCTAGACCCAGCACAGACCGCAGCAGCTGAGAGCTGCAATTGTAGGGAAAGTCCTGCTCAGCCCCAGGCTGGAGCATGCCAGTGCAGACACAATTGCCAGGGGGAATGGAGCTGCTAACCTCAAAGAAGTCTCTATTGGGGCTCTGTGAACTCTGACTTCTCAAAGACTTCTCATTTGGTCAATTTAGGTTGATTTTCGGAGACAGCAAAAGGCGCATCCCTGGCACAAAGGCCACCTCCTTGGGAAATTTCAAGTCCCTGCTTCAAAGCCTAGGGGCACTAGAGCTTTTCAAAGGAAATGTCATCAGAAGTGTTTAGCATTGGTAAGCACTGTCTACATAGACTAAGGCCAGAAGGGACCACTGTGGTCAACTCGTCCCCGCCTATAACAGACCCATATCATCTGGCCTCGCCTCATTCTCACTAAAGCTGAATGACTTTGACTGAATGTTTCAGGAAATATTCAGCCTCAAGGCAGACACCCAGCATGGGAAATTTCAGCCCAGCCAGTTACAGTTTGACAATGTTATAAGCAACTGAAAACAAAGGCGTATCGTGGGAAGCACTGGGCAACCTTCATAACAGGCAGTGCTGGCAGCGCCCCCTATAATGTGAGGCAGTCACAGCTGGGCTGGAGCGATGGGATGTCAGTCAGGGCCAGCAAAGGTGAGGATGTCAGAAATTATCCTGATTTGAATTCACACGCCAGAAATCTTCTTTGCAGCGCTCCACAGCTCCTCCCCGACTTCAAAAACAACTTTTGACACCTAGCTCCAGGGTCTGACCCCTCCAGGTGCTTGGCTCAAAGGGCTGAGCAAGCTAATCCCCATGGGGTGCAATGGAAGTCGGGGCGCTGAACACCTGCCATGACTCGGCCTTTGGTATGTCATACAGCCAGTCGGTGGAAACCATAAGACACTCTGCCAGTTCAGCCCGGCCACAAGCAGGGGTGACCCCTGTTACCTGCTAGTGGATTGGCCACTGCTTACACCTGGGTTGAAGTTGGTCTTTTATGTTAGCTCTGTTTTCTTTGTACCAGCTTGTGCCATCAGATTTTTTGCTGCCTGCCCAAGGTAAATAAGATGCGAGAGCAGAATCATGTCCAGAGTCCAAAAAACAGCAATTAATCCAGAAACAATAAATTAATTATAAAATGCTGTTAATACCTGGAGTGACCCCACCAGGAAGCCAAATAGCCTGAAGACAAACCATGGAGCACGTACTTTAGGAACGATTCTTTAGAGTTGCTATCCTAAAGGCTGGTGCCGGTGTCAGGAAGGGCAGGGCGAGTCACTTCTCTCCCCAACCTGCCTAAACACCCACTGTAACCCCTTTGGGGTTTAGAGAGCATGGTCCCTTTAAATCTTTTCCCGGGGGACAGGGAGTTGATTGTTCTATGAGGAGAAAGTCCTGTTGGGAGGGTAGGGGAGCGGGGAGGGGGGAAGAGCACGACAGGGTATTTAAGCCCTCCTGCTGGTGTCGCAACTTTTTGTTAAAAACGGTCCAATTGTCACGTATTTTCTGTCTCCCCCCAGTCGGTACTGGTGGGTCCCGCTGCTGGCTGGATCCCTGCTTGCCAGCCGCCTGCCCACCAGCATTGAGTGGGGGGACCCAGTGGCTGACAATGGGGGTGGGTGTGCAAAGCTGGTGGCAGGGTGTTCCCCCTCTCGCTGTCCTCTCCCTGCTTTGCCCCTTCACCTTGACCCCAGCCCCGCTGCTCCTCCATATCTGCACCAGCGGGGAGTGTCCCACTCCCAGCACTGTGCGGAGAACCAGCCCTTGGTCGGAGTGCTCAGCTCACCAACAGCCGGGCCAGCAGGCTACTTCTTTCCCCCACTGCCTCTGGCTGGGCTGGCCCCGCAGGAAAGCTCAAGACCCTCGGCTTGGGGTGTTGGCTAGGAGGAGCCAAGGCCTGCATGTGCCAAAGCCCCAGGCAGCGAGGCAGCGCTGGCATAGGGAAGCCTTTCTGCCCCTCAGCTAAGCTCTGGAGCGGCGGCCGGGGGAGGGAAGCGATTTCCAGCCTGTTTGCATCCCGACCCTGCAGACTCCACAGCAGTCCCCCGGACAGAGGCCTAGCACCCTCTGCACCCACCCCCACCCCGGAGCACAGAGTTTGGTCAGTCCCCTAGGCACCCTCCCCTGCTGAGCCACCTCACTGGCCAGGTTCACTCAAGCCCCTGCAGTCAGGTTCCCTGGGCACAATGCATCCGTAGGGCTTAAGCCCTTCTTGCTTGCGCTGTAGCCGGGGGACAGGAGGCAGCTGGGTTATATCGGTGGCCAGCAGCAGCCTGGAGGTGTTAGCTGCCTTTCGACACCATGTGGGCAGGAAGGAGCAAGGTGCTTCCAGCCACGGGCAGGGGGAGAGGGGGAAGAGATGAGCTCTGCAAAGCTCATCTCTGCTATGGCTGGAAGCAGCTCCCATCCCTTCCCTCCTGCACAGAGTGGAAAGGCTGTTGCTGGCAACATTCTGGTTTGAACTCTGGCAGAAATCTGGGGTGGAGGGGCATGTGAAATTGTGTGCCCTCCCCCCCCCACACACACAGGTTGCCTTTGGAAGATGTAGTACCAGGTACCAGGAGAGGCGGGTCCGGCCTGGGGCCCAGCCAGGCATGGAGAGTGGAGAGCGCCAGGCAGGGAGGGTCAAGCCTCTCGGTCAACCTGTCACCCCCTGTGTCAGAGAGGTGCACAGGAGTGTGTGTGTGTCACCTCTCTCCATGTGAACCCTAAAGCCTAAAAGATAAGAAGGGAAATAAAAGGAATCCAGCTACTCAGTGTTTCTGTTTAACAGGGGCTCAGTCAACTTGATGTTAAAGTTAACATTTGTACTGCATCATTCTGATTGATTGCAGCTGAACTTGCTTGAATACGAGTAATTTTACCAGGTGTCCCGTATTCAGCATAGGGAAATATGGTCACCCTAAATAAGAGGGAGGCTGTTAGCTTGTTACATGGGGAGGTTGTCACTCTGTGTGGCTTTGCAGAGAGTGACAGAAGAGGGCACCAGAGAGGTTCATTGAGGAAACTTGACTGGCGCTGAACACAACCTGGAGCACCCAAGACTCACCGCTGGACTGGAACTTTGCTCAAGACTCCTGAACTCTGTGTGAAGACACATTTCTCGGTGTCAGCCCTTTCAGACTGTGCTATCACTGGGCCTGTGGGGCCTTGTGTTGAATGTTTTTGACCGTTCCCCCTAGCTTTCCCCCTGTTGTTTTTCTCCTTTCATCCCTCTCTAAATAAATATTTCCCTTTCCTGTATTCATTGTACTCTTCTGGTTCACACTGGGGACAGGTGTCTCTGGGGTGGAAGGGGCTTTCCCTGATGCATTCCTGCACGTGCCTTTTCTTGGCCAGAGCTACCTGCAGAGCAGACTCTATGTTGGCCACGAGGGCGCTAAAGTTACACAACAACAAAAACAGGAGAGAAATTTCTCTCCAAAGATCAAAAAATAACAAAGAAGGAAGAACCCAGAACCACTGGAACTACAAGCAAAAGGCTAGAAATCCCCTTGAAAAGGAACTAACGATGAGTTTATATAAAGCAGGAGGGGCAGGGTAGTTGGTGGTTGAAGGCAGGAGGGCACTGTCTATCCCTTATTTCTCTGATGCTCCCACCTGGGAACTATTCTTAAACATTTACAAATATTCCTTTTCTCTCTCTTGGTGCTTCTGAGTGCACACCAGAAGCACTTCAACTCAGAAATGGGCATCTGGCTGAAACACCTTTTGGGTAAATCAATAAATCAGACATTGTTCTTCAATGGAGGGAAGGGATCTTCTTATTGAGCATGAGAGACTCTTACTGGTATTGAAAAGGCTGCATATTTGCTTCATTTACTTCAAGGAGCAACATGCCCTATATCTGGCCACTACCTGACGTTTAGCTATATGCAGGACTAAGCTCTTATAATGACAAGCACGGTGTGACTGGACCCTTTAAAAAGAAGCTGTGCCCAGTGCCACTGTGACTGAACCTGCTGCCCAACTTGGCTTAAAGAAAGGCACCTGAGAAAGTGGTGGCAGAGAGTTAGAGCCTCCTACAGATGAGTTTGATACACCAGGGGAACAAAACTTCAGTCAGGTAGGGCTAGAAATGGCCTCCTAAAAAGAACAAGGGGCCAGGAAGAAGAGAAACTTTGGCTTTCTTCCTTGATGGCTGCTAGCCTATGTAGGTTTTTATACCATGCTAATCACCACAGTATCTGAGCACCTTCCAGTAGTGCATTAAGGACCGTAACCACACGTGTTTCGTGTTGGGGTAGTGCCTTGTTTAAAAGTAGAAAATACTTGTAGCTATCCATTTATATGAGAAAAGGTTGCTTTCTTCAGTGTTGATTGGACGATTGCGGGTTTGAAGAAGGAAGGGGAGACTTGCTCTCAGACCTAACAGGGTTGAACACTCAGCATATAGGGACAGTTGATATAAGCAGTGCTTGTAGCACAGCCAACAATCCAGAATCTTGCTAAAGTTCTAAGTTCTGCATATTGATCACCCACACAGAGAGAAGCAACACGAAAATCATTCCGGTTGCAAAGTCAAGCACTCAAAAGTTGGGAAATGCCAGACACAAGGCGGCCACTGCAGCAGGTGACTTTAACAGTCCAGTAACGCAAATCATCCCACCAGGTTTCAATAATACCAATTCTATCAAATGTAGTTATCAATGAGAACGTTTAGTTCCTCCTGCTTCTTACCCAGTCTCCTAGCAATGGTGCATAAACAATTCAGTTTCTTCTCTTCACATTTCTTTACCACCTCTAGTCAACATCTTCTCAATACCCTGAGTTAGAACCCCATTTGACAGCTTAGTACCCTCCCTTTGTACTGTTAGAGGAATGTCCTCCTATCTGCATCACTAGTCTCCAAACCGTGAGATTATCCCCCACTTCGGAGATGCAGTCTGCCCCATTCGTACAGCCCCTCTCTCACTGGAACATGTCACTATAGCCCTGAGGCTGCAGTACAACCCTGGAGCAGCTTAGCTCCACTCCCCGGCTTGTGGTGGAGGAACCCATTCCCTGAGAGTTTCTGTGAGCCAAGCCCTGCGAGGATGGGGGAGGGAAGGTTGGCTCATCACAGGCTCAATACACTCTGAAAGGGGCCTAAGAAAGTAATGCTCATCCATGATATTTGGCCATCACCCCACAACAGTGCTAACAGCATTCTGAGGTTGAGTGTCATGCATGCTGTGTACAGTACACCATAGCATTTCACTGAGAGCAAGGATGGGTTATCTATAGCCAGGGAGAAATTCACAGGGTCAGACGCTTCCCTCAATTGGCAGTGTAGGGGGAGAAAGACAACGGCTCTGCATCTGCAGTGGCACGGGATTGCTGGCTTTGCAGCATGCTCTGTAACGGGACTCTCCACTCACCGGTAGTCAGGCACCTCGCCCTGGTCGTTCTGGTGAATCATGTTCTGGTGAATTTACGTCCCACCTGCCAGCCATCCAAACTGCAGCTGCTGAGATGATCTTCCTCTCCTGGTGCTGTCTTCCCCACTTTCGCAAGTCTGGCTCTGGCTGCCCTTTTTCCATGTCCAGTTTGGACTTCTCCTTCTTACCTCCAAAGCTCCCTATGCAAACATCTCCCTGTGTAAAAATATCTCCACCTCAGTCATCTGCTCCTCCCTTCCCACTCCCACCTTACAGACCCTTCTTTCTGCAGCATCCTGCTGCTACTGGGAAGGACCCAGCAACCTCCGCTCACGCTCCCCTTTCTATTTATTCCATCAGACTCACCCAGTACCTCTCCTACACTCCTAGAGTGACCACTTTAGCTTGAGTGAGAGGGGCTTGTGCTGATGGACCCTGGTTCAATCCACACCAATGTCTGTGGTGTCTGTATGTGGCCAGGGTTTTACTTACCTATCATTATAGGTTGTTCAGCCCATTCCCAGCCATCTGTGGTACATCTTTTGCTTCTTGCCATCTCTGTGATGTCGGTCCTTCATCTGTACAAGGACACGGCATACCAAGGCCAATCCAGCAGCTCCCATCCGGTCTTCACCTCCATGATAGACAGCGCATCCCAGCCTGACCACAGAAAGACAGGGTGGTGTTCTTCAGGGGAACCTGCTGGAGCTCCAGTGTCCCCTGATCCACCTCACCCCCACACATTAAGGACTTTCAGAAGATACTGCTAATCTCAGCTAAACAAAGCAGCTAAAATGAGGTCAGTGTGAGTGGACTCACTGAATAGACTGGTTCTAAGGGAAGAGGAGATTCCTTCTCTGCTCTCATGAGATTCCCATAGGAAAAGTATCTGATGACAGGGTGGGGACAATACAAGCCCTCAGCCCCTGGAAAGGCAGGAAATCAGGACTCTGGGAGTTAAGGCTTGTCTCTGTCCTGCTGGAGGGAGCAGAGCTGGAGACCAGAAAGGGCCATGGTGTAATTGTATGAAAGACAGTGACCTCTACCTGTGAAGGTGGCTGAAGCTTCTTGCAAGCAATAGAGTCCAGGATCCTTACGCCTCCTTTGGCGATGCTTTTCCTAGGAATAAAATCAACACAGTACAATGAGAACAACGTCTGAGTCCCAGGGCTGGGATCCAGGGATAAGGGCTGCTCGCAGCCAGGCTGCGTAGCAGCAACTGGATCTTTGTCCCAAGAGCTGCAATCACCCAGATGAGTGAGTAGTTCCTACCTCTGTGAGTGGGGTGTGGTTTTCCGGCTAAGCATCACTGAGAGCCAGCTCCTCTCAGTTTGACAGGATGAGGTCATTGCTCCCCAAGCTGGGCCAGCTGCAGGCTGCATTGATGTAGGAGGCATGGACAGATCCCAAAGCCTGGAAGACAGAGAAGGGAGGAAGCCCCTGCTCATTTACCTGGGTATCGAGTCCCCTTTAGCTACTCACACCAATCTTCAAATAAGGATTTAATCAGAACCTACTAATTATCAAGGGACTCCTTTAGTTTTTGTCTGTGGGGTGAGCCTCCAGGAGCGGTATGCACAGGAGTGCAGCAGGTGCTGGGAGCCATGCCTCAGAGAGCCTGGCCCCGATTGATATATTAGATGTGTCAACTTCTGTGATGAATGCTCCATTTGGATTGGGGTGCGCCAGAACAGGTGCAGCGGTGAAGTCAATTTTGAGCTGTTTGAGGGTTTGTTGGGCCTTGGGTGACCAAACAAATGGGACAGTCTTGTGGAGGAGAGCTATCATGGGGGTTATTTCTACTGAGAACCCTGGGCCGAAGCAGCAGTAAAATTGGTGAAGCCTCGGAAGCACTGCTCTTTTTGAGTACTTCAAGCTTCCTCCCAGTTGTGGATGGCTTTCACCTTATTTGCATCAATCTTAATGCCTTCTGGGGAGAGGATGTACCCCAAAAACTCCATGGAGAGTTGGCTAGAGGTACACTTTTCCAATTTTGTATAGAGACCATGCTGCCGCAACCTCTCTGGGGTCTGTTGTGGGGCACATGCTGCTCTGGGTTCTCCAAAAAGAGAAGTATGTCATCTAAATAGAAGACAATGTATTGATCCAGAATGTCCCCAAATACATCACTGATAAAGTGTTGCAAGGTCAATCCAAATGGCATTACCAGACAATTAAAGTGTCTATAAAATGTATTGAAATCTCTCTTCCATTTGTCCACCGCCCAAATAAGTGTTACATTGTAAGTCCTTGGAAGTCTACTCTGATGAATGCCCATACAGGTTTCATGTGATCCAAGAATTCTGGGATTAAGGATAGGGGATACTTTCACTTTGTTCAGGGTCTGGTATTCTACAGAGAGGCATAGAGTCCCTCCTTCCTTCTTTCCAAAGAGGGCCAGGGCCTCTGTGGGAAATGCTTAATAGTAAATAAACCCTTTGGATCCGTTTTCATGATTTTACGCAGGGAGAGCCACTAGTTCTGGTTCGGACATTCCATAAATGCAGCCAAAGGCAACTTTCGGGCAAGGTTTAGGTCAATAGGGCAGTCATAGTCTTGGTGCAGAGGAAATGTCTCCTCCTTTCTTTCAAAGATGTCCACATAATCCTGGTATTTATTAGGAATGTCGGGTGTCAGAGCCAAGAATGGTGGAGTAGGTCCAGGGGCAGAGGCTGGTTAAGGAAACCCCTAGATTTTCAGTCACCTCCATTGAGCCATTCCGGCAGGGGCAGCACAGGGCCAGGCTCAGGTAGCAAGGCCTTGAGTCACACCTGGTATCCCCATTTACATACAGGCCACTTACTTCTGGAAAGCCTGCTTTTCTGCAAACAGTCGCACCACCTGATGTCACATGTTGCATCTGATAATTAGGTCTAGTGGTTGGAGCTGAGATCACAGCTAGACATAGGATTGCACCTTGGCTAAGAGTGGTGCTAGAATCAAGATCCAGGAAGACGCCGGAGATGATGATGTGATCAGAGTCTGTAGACAAACCAGAATCAGAACTGGAGCCAGAGTCCAAGTGCAGGCCAAGGGTCGAAGCCGGGTGATCAGAGTCCAAAGTTAAGCCAAGTCGATATCAAGCCAGAGTCCAGATTCAGGCGGAAGGTTGAAGCCGGGTAGTCAGAGTCCGAGGGCTTGGGGAGGATCAAGAGGAGGAGGCAAGGCTGGAGCAGGTCAGTTGTGGGGCTGGAGCAAGGCTAGAATACGACAAGGATAACGCTGAGCCAGAGTTGGTAGCCAACGTCGAGAGCCAAGGGTCACGCCGAAATCAGCAGAAAGAGACTGGAGCTGAGGGTCAAGACAGTCAATAGCCGGGAACTGGAGGGTAGGGCAGGGCGGTGCATGCAGGCAGAAACCAGGAATAACATGGGGACTGTCTCAGCAGCAGGGCAAGCTCTGCCTTGTTGTCCAGATGACTTGAGGGTACTCTCAGGCACTGCCCACCCGGAGCCCTAGACACCTGGGTTCAAGTCCCACGCATCCTCATCTGGGGACTCTCTTCCGAGGAATAAAAGAAGGACAGCAGGATGACAAAGATGTCTCTGTCCTTGGGCTGGGATCCAGACCAAGGGGAGCTCCCACCAAGGCTAGGTGTCACAGCCTCCTCACCATCCCTTGCTCCTGTTCATTTCATACTCAGAGATGCCCGAGCAGGAGGGAAGAATAAAAGGCAGAAAGTGAAGCTGCCCCTGGGGGGAAGGCACAAGCCTGGGACCCAGTCCAGTTCCCAGATCTACACCCAGGATTGTGAGACCAGACACCACAGCCCTTCCTCTGTGTCTTTGTCCCCACCTGTCAGATGGGGAGGATCCTTCACTTCCCAGGGTGCTTGGGGGGAGTTTCATTCCTGGCTGGGAAGAGTTCAGATACAATGTGGGTGGATTGGGCCCCCGGTGCAGGATGGATCGGACATTCCCTAGCTCAAAGGTGACACGGGCCAGGGGAACCTCTGAGCAGTGAGCACAGGGGACGGGTTCCACATCAGGCCACCACTCCCAGACTGCAGTGGTTATTGATGATAAACCATGGTTCTACCGATGTTCTCTTTGTAGTTATCCTGGGCTGGGCCAGCCCCATGGTGCTGAAAGCCTGATGCTTCATAAAGGCCTCTGGGCATGGGGCAGGAGGGTCGGGGAGGGCATGTGGTGAGAGGGAGGTGGCGTTCTAGGTTTGGATCCCTGAGGGCAGATTCCTCCTGTGGCCCCTTGGCATGGAGGAGGGACTGAGGGGCCCCGCCACAGCAGCCCCGGGTCAGGAATTGTTTCAGATGTGACACTAGGCCATTCCCCCTGCTCTAATGCAGAGCTTTCAGAGCTCCACTGGGGGACATGGGCCTAACATGCAGGCCCTTCTGTATCAGGCTGGGCAGGGAGAAGGGGCGATGGCAGAGAGGCCAAGGCCAAGAAAAAGAGGGTGGGGAGAACCTCATGCCCCAGACAAAGGGGATTTCGCAGCAGAGGGAAGGCCCCCCACCCCACACCCAGAAGGCAGAGGGTTTCACTCAGTGCTGTCACCTCTATCTCCACTCCCACTAGCCCCTCTCCCCCCTGTATAGTGAGACAGAGCAGTACCTGCAGCAGGGAGTGTGAGCTGCTGGGCATGTGAGGTGAGGGCCCTTTAAGGGTGTCCCATGGGATGTCCCATGCGCATAGAGTGCCTTGGGCACCTGGCACAATCACCGGATGTAAAATAGGTGGGCCATCACTTTGTCTGTAATATCCTCCTCCTGCAAGGGAAAAAGGATTAGTCAGAGATTCAGACACTCCTGGCAACAAAGGGTAATAACGGCACCTGGAGCCAGCTAAATTTCCACCCAGCTCCTCGCCACATCTGAGGGATGGATTCTCCCACCCAGCCCCCGAGATGAAGTCTTGTCTCCTCTCTAGTGACCTCCAATCCTACTCCCGCAATTGCAGAATGAACTCCTTCCCCATTCCTCTCAGTCCCCGCATTAGAGCTGTTCTACCTCCAAACCCATCTGGGGAACGAGCTCAGCTCCCCAGCATCCTCTCAACCAGCCCCTACCCCTCCAGCTATGGGTTTGGAAGGCTTCTGGCAGCAGGGAAGTTGGGTGAGAGGAAGTTGACATCTTTCCCCAAGTGACCCCTGGTCCTTACGGTGAAGCCGTGGACGGTAGCTCTGGTGAATGGGCCACATGGGTGGCTTCTGATGACTGAATCCTCCAGTTCTCCCAGAGGAGGTCCAGCCTGGCCAGCAGCAGGGCAAACTTTCCCCGGCCCATGTGCCCCAGCCCAGCCTGGTTAGTCTTCATGGCACTTTCAATCCCTGGGCTCCAAGGCTGCCAGTGATGGGGCAGCTCTGGATGGTGGTTCAGATGACGAAGACACTAGACCACTAGGAACTGGCCTGAGACTCTGAGGGGAAGAAAGGCTCATAGAGGTCATAAGGGGCACTAGCATGAGCAATGGCAGCTTGTCCTGTTGATGTGATGCCTGTTATGAAATAGCCTTGCTGGAGAGCTGGGTCTGAACTGCTTTGATCTGCTCAGGGGACAAGCTGGCACCTAACAAAGGCACCTGCCGTGACTCATTCGTCTTCTTGCTCCCAGGTCAGCAAATGGGGATGGGATGGCAGTGACCTTCTGTGGACTGGAGGTGAAAGGCCCTGGGTCCCTCCCAAAAGCTAGATTAATCCTTCTCTGGTTACCTCGTCCCCTATCAGCTGGCCGCCTTCCCCCATGATGGAGAAAGCTAGGACCAGCCCAGCCTGGCTGACATGTAGTCGGAGGTTGTGGATGGCCACCAGAGCCACCTGCAGGAAGGATCTTCTCTGCCCTTCTGAGAAGATCCCTCCGAAGACCTAAAACCAACAGCACGAGCGCCATTGGCAATTGCCCAGAACCAGGCTCCAAATCCACCTAGTGGCTCATGTGGAGAGTCGGAGTCCTGCTGCAGCCAAGCCAGCTAATTCCCCACGAGGACCTTTGGGGTCCCATGGCCCAGGGAACCCCCTTCAGTAAGAGTTTGCAGGCACTGAGGCCTCTCATTGCTTTTTCTGGAGCAGGATTCAATGCAGGTGCCATGACATGCTGGGAATGTGTCCATGTGCATGAGCCTGGCACGCTCTGGAACATAGCTCACAAAGACCACACAGGACCCTCTACTGCGTCCAGCAGCGATATCTCCTGGAGCTCACATACTAGAGGTATGGGCCTTTCAGAACTGCCTCCGTTCCCCACTCCCCACCCCACTGACATTTCCATGAGCCTTACGTATGGTGAAGTAATTCAGCCCAGGGTAGGAGCTCAGTGTCTCTGACCCAAGTCCCAGGGCAGGCGCAGATACTGCTTCCTGACTCATGATGGTGCTAAGCAAACTCCACACCCTTCTTGTTCTTCCACAGGGTGCAGGAATCCAACAAGGTTCTGGTCACGCAATAGCTGGGTGTATCCTTCCCAACTCACTGACCCAGTGGCTCCCCTCTCGGATACTCAGGTGTCAGCCAGGGAGTCACTGAGCGAAGCCGGATCCCTCAAGACACAATCCGCCATGAACTCAAGGTCCTAGAGGTTTCCTGTTATGCCACTTATCAATGGATCCATGTAACACACACAAACCATGGCCGTTAGCAAAGCTCCAACCCAGGATCCTCAGCCTCTTGCAGCTGGACACTGTCAGCTGGAAATAAGGAGTAGGCTCTGGCCCTGTATCCAGAACACAGCCACTGCACGGAGACACAGCTCCGCATTTGAGCTGCTGCAATGCACCAGCTGAGAGTCCTTACCTCCCCCACCTTGGCCATATTCCTGTAACCAAGGCGCTTGGTGTTCTCGAGCCCCTCCCGGCACCACAGCTCCTTGGCATCTCTGACGTTCAGCCCTTGGAGAGAAAGACACGCAGGTTTGTGAGGTTTGCCATTCTGGTCTCAGTGCCTGTCTCCTTCGGTTCCCATTGCTGGGTGCACACTGGCTGGGGCTTCGCAGCATCCATGCCCCCATGAAATCGCAGGGTCACCACCAGGTGGTTTAGTACCTGGAGGGGGATTTGTCCCATTCATCACAGAAATCAGGCGACCCTTACGGTCATTGTGTTCTGGGAGTGGGTGCCTGAAAATGACGGCATCTAATGCTGAGAACCCCCCACTCCCACTGTAGTCAAGATCTGGCCCTAGGTAACCAACTGGTGACATCCTACAAGTTTTGTGTGCGTTCCCTGTAGTCCCTGCTCCTGCCCCTGACTTCCCTATGGGCTCTTTCCCTCCATGTGTTTCAATAGCTCCATTCCTGTCCCCTCACCAGCTGGCGAGCCCCATGGATGGACTGATTTTCCTGGGCGGGGGAAGAGCTGGGCTCTGAGATAAAACAGCCAATTTCCCTGGCACTTTCACACTCATCTTCCTGATTCAGGGAGCAGGGAAGAGAAATAATCAGCATCTACACTGAGGTCCGTCTCAGAGGAGGGGGCTTCTTTCTATAGGCTCCCATTGCCCAGCAAAATGAGTCCCAAATGAGGAACCTTGTTTCTATTGGGGTCCCTCTGCCCAGTTCCGGTTGGTCTACAAGGAGAGGCCTTAGTTCTATAGGAGTCCCAATGTCCATCTGCAGGTAGTCTCTGAGGATTCATTTCTATTAGGTGCCATTGCCCAGTTGGGTTTCTTACCCCTCTTCTGCAGCAGTAGCTGGTAGAGCCAGTAAATCCCACCCTTGGTTTGCCGGCTGATGTCATCTGGTGGGTCAGTGATATACAGACCCAGCTGTGCCACAAGGTAGCCCACCTTAGGGAAGTCAGATGAGCTCTGATGGACGGAGGAGGAGAGGGGAATCCATCAACATTCTACCTTCAGCTCTCCATCTGCCCTGGGCCAGGAGTGTCTCTCCTCCCACTCCATCTGTAGGAGGGGCTGGGGGAGAGGAGCTACAGCTAGAGATCTCATTCTCTCTGCCCCCAGGGGAGCTTGGAATAAAGGGACCAGGGAAAGGGCCCTCTATGAGGATTCGCTCCTCAGCTGCTCCAGAATGACAAGGGCCCTGAGGCCAAGCATGAATCTGCCAGCCAGTGGGCTCTGGAGCACAGTCCCTTACAGACACAGCGGGAAAAGCTTAGCCAGGAGATGAGGGACGTGACTCAAGCATGGTTGAATCTCAGTTCTGACTCTGGCTCCACACAGGAGCCATCAAAATCTCGAACCCCTGCAGCTGCAAATCCCACAGCCTGTCAGAGCCAGCCCTGCCTCTGCAGGATGCCGGGGTCAAAGGTCACCTACATCAACTCCAGGGAGGCAAGCAGTGAATTGCCGCAGGGCAGTGCTACTCCGTATGGCCCTGGCTCTCTCTTGCTTCTCTCTGGAGTGCATCCAGAAATTGACATGCTGTGGGAGAAGGAGGCAGGTGAGGGTCAGGAGGCAGGTGCACGTGCTCTACAGACGAGTCTCTTCCCCTCCCCATGGGGCTGAGACATTGTGCTCAGGGTGAAAGAGCTGACTGGCTGATCGCAGAACTTTAAAAGGGGCTTCTTGCAACCAGGATGCTGCCCAGTTCCTGCTGGGCACAGGCTGTCATTGTCTCTCTAGATGGGGAAAATGTTAGGCCTGGGGCTGGTCCATCCTCTCTGTACCTGATCCATGAACAGCACATCAGGATCAAGGCACATGCCCTGGCCCCTCCCTAGATGCAAAGGCCTTGGTGGGATGGAGGGAGTGGCAGTGAGGACAATCCCTTTGGGAACTGCAGTGTCCATATCAGAAGAGCTGATTCTCTGAGGATCCTCCTCTACTCAGGGTCTTCCTAGAAAGGAGCCAGTGACTTTTCTTAGAGGCCCATGTCCTCGATCTCACAGGACTTTCAGTCTCTCTGTCCCCCAGACCCTACCATTGTGCTCACCTCCAAGAGGTGCTCCAGCTTGTCCATGGTGGGGGTTTCTGTCAGGAGGCTCCTCAGCATCACATCCATGCTGTCTGTATAGCCCTTGGGCAGAGCCTGGAAGAGGAGGGAGCACCCGTCCGTTATGGGATCTGGGGCTACGCTGGTCAGGGGATGATTAGAAGGGTTCTCTGGCAAGACTCCAAAGACACATCCTGGCCTCTCCCATTCAAATCACCCCAGGGACACTTAGCAATAGTTCATGGCCGAATGCCAGCTGGCTCTTCAATCCTTGCCCTTTGCAGTTCTCTGCAGAGGGCCAGGGACCTAGCAGGGTATGGAACAGCCAAACTGCAATGGATGGGAGCGAGGCGCCCGGACAGAGTCCAGGCAGCAAAGCACAGAATGAGGAAGGAAGGAGAGGATCTGCCAAGGGCGGGTAACACTATCGCCTCGGGAGGAAAGGGGCGCTCTCTGCCATTTTGTTAACCCCCGGGCCTGTTCCCAGCTCTGCTCACCCCTCCCCTATTTTCAGCAGCTCCACCAAACTAAGGGAGCAGGGACCACAGGACCGCTCCTACAACAGAGAAGTAGGATGGTGACCTACCCGGAAGTGAGCGGTGTCCTTCCCTGGGCGCATGGTAAAAAACACTGCACAGGACAGCTCTCAGGAGGCCTGATTCCAGCTCCAGGTCCAGTTTGCTGGCAGGAAAGAGGAGCCTCGATTCGACTTTGCAGCACCAGAGTGGTGCTGGCACCACCATGGACATGAAACATGAGGGAAATAGGCACCGGCCAGCAAAAACGGAAATGGAGGTGCCAACGAGACTAGTGACCAGGCTGAAGTCACAGAGCCAGACACTGGCAGGGCTGAAACAGGGCCCGTTCCCCTGATCTCACCCTGGACCCTGCTGCCCCTATTATATGTCCCCCGCCCCGATGATCCTCTCCCTAAGGCCACTGTAACGTTACTGGAGTGAAATGAATCATCCAGCCTGGAAAGAGTGAACGTTCCCGCCTCCTTGGCCGGAGGATGTGAACAGCCACAACTGGAGGGGGAGTGGGAGGATCTGTGACTCCTGGGTTAGGGCAGCTGGACAGGAGGGTCCTGGTACCTGAGGTGGCAAACTGCAGCCATAGAGCTCGAGAGGATGGAGCTTAGCTCAGACTGCAGGGGAACGTCTTCAATCAGCTCTTGGGAGACCCAAAGAAGACAAAAGCAGAGGATGAGATCCTGGCCCCGCTGACCCACAGGCACTTCCCAGAGAGGAGGCTGCCAGCATAACCCTGCCCCCGGCCCAGCCAATCCAGCTGGGCCCCCACATCCCTTCCACCTTTCAAACTTACTCCCTCCTTCTCCAGCTGGGACCACCCAATTCTTTCCTCCCCTCATCCTCCACCCGGCCCTACAATTCCCCACTGCCAGCTCTGTGTCTGTGACAGAATTTCCCCTTCCCCTGCTCCCCAATCCTCAGCCCCAAGAATCCCTGTCCTCTTCTGCCCCCTCCAGCCTCACCATCTCCCAGAACTGGCCCAGGGGAAGCCTCTCTTAGTCCCATGTCTAGCTCCCTCCCCCTGGGGTCTCACTCACCGCAATGCTCTCCACAAGGGATGCTTTGGAGCAGTGCGGCTGCAGGGTGTCCTGCCCCGGCTTTTGTGCAGGGAAGCACAGAGTAGGGATAGCGTGCAGGAAGCGGAGCTGCTTGGCCCTGTCCTGCACAGATGAGGAGTGGCACTGGGGGAGAGAGAGAGCCTGTTAGGTAGGGACCTCCCCACTCCACCCAAACCAGCTCCAGGGCCCAGGGCCTCCTTTGGGTTGGACAGGAAAAGCCCAAAATCACAGTGTCCTCCTGCAAGGCAGGGCTTCTAACCTGGACAATGGCTGTGGGGAGAGGAGACCTGGCCTGCATGGGACAAACACCCTCTCTTCGGGGTCACAGATAATGGGGGTTATGGCTTCTCTGGGACAGGGCCCCCCCTGGAAGGGCTGGCGGAGGCAGGATAGACACGATTGTACCTCATCTCTGCCCTGGCAATGCTGCTGGATGACCCTGATGGCAGCTTCCTCTGGGGACACATCCTCCTCTTCCTCCTCAACCTCCAGCTGGACACTGGGGCTCCCTGCACCAGGCAGAGGAGGACAGAGGGTGACTCCTGCTGCTGCCGAGGGGAAGGACGGGGTGCAGTGGAGAGAGAAGGCTTAATGTGCCCCCCTCCTCTGTAAGGAACCCCAGGGCAGAAAGGGCCTCACCCTGCCCCTCCCAGAGATGCCCTCAGCCCCATCAGCTTCAGGGCCCCATGGCAGTCAGGCCACCCCTGCAAAATCATCAGGGGTCCGGGAGGCTGGAGTGCCCCCGACTCCGCCAAGAATGCCCTGCACCGGCCATGGCTGTGTCACTCCCACTAGTGTCAGCAGGGCTCACGTGGCTGAGACCTGACACCTTTCTGAACCAATGGGCACACGGTGTTACTAGCCCCCCGCACCAGTCACTCTCCCTTTCCCTTGGGTCTCCCCTCAACAGTACTGTGGGAGCCTCCAGCCTCAAGGCTCTCACACTCCTCGGGGGTGCTGCTGGCCCCTTGGGAGTAGGTGGAGCTGCTGGTGCTAGAGCAGGGGTTGCCCCATCTCCTGTCCTAGGCAGGGTGGGGACTCTTTCGTGGCGAGGCAGGGGCATGGCTCCTGCTGGGCCCTGGCGCTGGGCTCCTGGCTCCTCTGCTTCCTGGAGAGGAAGCCCCAGAGCTGCCTTGCCCGGCTCCCACCCTGTCCTGGCTCCCTCCTACAGAGCTGCACCCTGGGCCTCCTCCATTTTGGTCTCAGGGCCTACTCTGGGAGCTGGTGTCTTCCTCCTCCAGAACGCCAGGCACGTCCACCACTTGGCCTGGCCATAAGCTGCTTCCCCGCCAGCGGGGACAGAGGGGCCGCTCTCCTCTTGGGGAAGCCGGTAGCTGCTTCCCACTGGCTCTGGAGCCTTCTTCCCAGCATCTGCTTCAGCCTCTTCATCCTGGAACCGAGTGGGGAGCAGCCGTGAGTCTCGGGTCAAGGCAGCCTCTCACTAACGGGCCTGTCTGCTCCGCCCCCACTTCTCCTCCACTGGGGCAACTCCCCCTCACTGCACGCCCCACCACGGGGCACAGGGACTGCAATCTACACATGCTGGCAGCAGCTCACAGCACAGGCTGCTCCCAAAGCTCCCCCTCCCCACTGAGGCACTGTGACACAGGGGGAGTCTCATCCTTTCAGATCAGTGGGGTTTTCAGTCTGTTCCCTCCTCCTGCCCAGGCCACACGCCCTCCCTGGCTAGAGAAAGACCAGAACCCGGGAAGGAGTCTGAGTTTGCCCTGGGAACTTGTCCCCAGCTAAACTTCACAAGGTTCCAATCCTATGAGGCATGAGTCCCCCTCAGTTCCCACAGAGTTCAGTGGGAAAGTGGATGTTCAGCAGCTGGCAGGGTCTGACCCTCCAGAGACTCCTACAAGGGAAGGCCTGGGAGCCCTATTGCTGGGCTATTTCCACCATGCTGGAGATGGCTCTGGAGAACACCTGCAAGAAACACGCTGCCCAGGCCCAGAGCAAAGGGCTGCAGGGGGCTGTGTTAGCAAATCTAGTCTCACTAGGAGGAGATCCCCCCTCCTCCTCCCACCATTTCTGCCTCTCCCCAAGCAGAACAGGGAAGCCTCTGAGGAAATGCTACCTGCCACTCAGTAGGTCTAGATGGCGCAGTGCTGGGTGGCAGATGCTCAGAGTTCGTCTGTTCCTGGCCCTCTTCCTCGCTCTCCCGCACCAAGGTGGGCTGAAAAGGGAGCTGCACAATGCCCTGCCAGCAGGGAGACCAACAGTGGCTGTGAAAACAAAATCATGTTTTATTGCCAAGATTAAACTCAGGCTAGCAGCCGGGGTCCAGAACTCTGACATACTGTGGGGAGGACGCTTCCCATCTCAAGGTCTCCTAGCACCTCACACACATTCCTGAAGCCTGACAAGCCAAGGGCTGTAGGGGAGGGACTTCAACCGCACTGATAGAAAACTGTGGCCTGGGCAGGGCAAGCCACTGCCACAGGGTCACACTGGGAGTCAGTGACAGAGCCAGGGATGGAGCCCAGGAGCCCTGTGTCCAGGCCGCTACACTAACCACTAGAGGAATGTTTCTTTCCAGAGCTGGCAGTTGCGAGCAGGACCCTGTTCCCAGTCTCCCTGGCTCTGAGAGGGAGTGTGACCGGCTGGAGAGACTGAGGCAGGGGATTGGGGGTCAGGACTCCTGGCTTTCAGTGGCCATTTTCCTATTGATCTATGGGACCTCGGGCAAGCCATTCCCCCTCTCTGTGTTTCAGTCCCCAGCAGTAAAATGAGGATCTAATACTTACTCACTATTGTAAAGTGCTGAGATTTACCCAGGAAAAGTCGTTCTGTAAGTGCTATGCAGCACTGGACCCTCATCGGTCAGATCCAAATTCCTAAAGTTTAGATCTGGGCTTTCAGTTCAACCCCGTACAGAGTGAGGAGCCCAGCCCTAGACCTTGGATTGAGGATCAGCCCTTCTTGGGGTGGGAATTGAGCTAGGAGGCTTTTCCGTCCCTCGCCAGGTGGATTAACAATAGAGGGTTTTTAACATATGAACCGGGTTTTTCAAATTAAACTCACCACAGGTTTTTTCGTTAAAAATAAGCCTGCTTCAAATTCAATTTGAATTTGACTATCTGTGTTAAGGCCTAAATTTGTTATCATCTCTTAAAATAATTTCAAGAGAATAGAAAGAAATCCATCTTAAGTAGTACATGTTTACTGCCAAGTTTTAAGGAGAGTCAAACGACTGAAGCACCCGGAACCAGAGTTCGTGGAAGTGCTAGAACAGCTTTAGACAGCAGTAGCCCTTCCTGTGAAAGTGCAGAAGGAATACTTTCTTCCTTTCAGTTTATTCATCTAGTTCAGTTCAATGACTAGTTAATTGAATTTGAAAAGAACACTGAGAGTTGACAAAGAAGGCAAACTTGTTTTCTTCCTTCAATCTAGGAATAAACACTAGGTGTGAGGGGATGAGATCTACCCATTGAAAAATCTGGAAGAACATGGTTACCAGAATGTATCAATTCAGTTCATTAACTACAGCTAATATTTCCTTTCTTTAAGAAATCGGATAGTTTTAAATGCAAAACATTTTTGATTAATGTTTTTTTCTTATGCTTCTCTTTCTGGCTCGGCCACAGCATTGCTGTGTAAACACCTCTTGCTCTTTACCTCAGTTTCACCACCTCTGTTTGGGATAGAGACACTTCTCTAACTCCTAGCAGTAGTGCGATTTGAGTAGGTCATGAGAGTTAGACACCTACAGGGGGTTCTTGGTTTTGAAACAACCATTCATTTTAATCACCTTGATTGTAGGAGAACTACTACATTCACGAGAATCATAAACTGCTCATATTCCATTAAAGAACGGAAGGCAGCAAAATTAATAATATCACCAATTTGTTATGAATTATTTACTCATTCTTAAAAGAGAGTTCAACGCTTTTTTTGTTATGTAGGCCCAGTTCCCACTATTGAACCAGTACCAATTACACTGGATAATGCTGTAAAACCTATATTTTATTGTCAAATCATGTACCCATTCCTCTTCTCCTCTTCTTGTTTTATAAGTTTCAGATCAACAAAATCCTCCCCTTGACAGTCACTGCCCGTGTGGCGCTGCAGGCAGAGTAGCCTGAGCAGGCTACATTGTGACATCAGGGGTAACTCAGCCACGCATCACTCATTTCACTCCAATAACCCTGAGCATAAACCCTAAACCTGCTACCTGTCTTGGTCATCTCTCCCATTGAAACCTGCGGAATCATTTGCTGACTCCTTTTAACCAATGGGGTTGAATTATGAAAATCACCTGCACAGAATTAGCATTGACTGGCTCAGTTAAATCTGATGTCACAGTGCACCTCTACCGGCAGCACCAATTAAATGGGCACAGTGCAGAAACCAAGCTTTGCTGGTGGTTTCTTTTTCTAGTTATCACCAGAATCAACAAGGTTCTTCCCACTGATGCCTGCCTAGAAATTCCCTGAAATTTTGGAATCAATTGGACATAGTCTTCAAAAATTATCGCATTACAGACAAAGAAATGCCATTGAATTGAGCATTAGGCCTCACTGCACTCAGCCAACAATGACTTTAACTCCCTTTTAACTCAGTAATAACCCCCAGCTCACCCAATCAGCATGGAGACTCTCAGGGACTGGTGGTTGAGCATTCTCAACAGGTGGCCAAAAGACAGCACTAGTCACGACAGGAGATCACTCTGGTGGAGATCTCTGTCAGCGCTCTATTCCAGCCCCACGTCTTTGTGAGGGCCTCCTACAATGACAGCTGGAGAACAGCTCCACCTGCCTCAGGAAGAAGACCAGCAGAGAGAAATGGAACAAGAGAAGAGAAAAGAAAAGACAAGACAAGAGGAAGGGAGGAAAAGAGAAACAAAAATGGACAAATTCCAAACTCCTCAGTGAGTCAAAGATTCCAAGCTCAGAAAAATCAACTCTGACCATCTAGTCTATCTAGAACTTCCCTTAAAGTAATTCCTGTTTGAATTAGAGCGCATATTTTAGAAAAAGAGCGAATCTTGATTTTAAAAATGCTAGTTGTGGAGGATCCATCACAACCCTGGGTGAATTACTTCAAATCCTGACTGTTAAAAATGTTCACCTTATTTCCAGTCTGAATTTGTCTAGCTTCAACTTGCAGCCATTGGATCTTGTTATACCTTTGTCTGCTCGAGTGAAGAGCCCATTAGCAAATAGTTGTTCTCTTACGCTCATCTTTTAACCTTCTCTTTGTTCAGCTAAATAGATTGAGCTCCTTGAACCTATCTTTATAAGGCATGTTTTCTAATCCTTTAATCTTTCTTGTGGTTCTTCTCTGAACTCTCTCAAATTTATCAACATCGGTCTCAAATTGTGGACACCAGAACTGGACACAATATTCCAGTAGTGGTCGCACCAGTGCCCAGTACAGAGATACAGAACCTCTCTACTTCTACCGGAGATTCCGCTATGGATGGGTCCCAGGGTCGCATTTGCCCTTTTGGCCAAAGTGTCTCAGTGGGAGCTCATGGTCAGTTGATTATCCACCATGACCCCAAGTCTTTTTCAGGGTTACTATTTCCCATGATAGAGTCCCCCCGGGACAGAGTCCCCCTCTTGTACATATAGCCTATATTTTTTGTTCCTAAAGAGAAACTTTACATTTGGACATACTAAAATGTACGTTATTTGCTTGTGCTCAGGTAACTAAGCAATCGAGATGGCTCCATATGAGTGACATGTCCTCTTCATTATTTACCACTCCCCCGATCTTTCTGTCATCGGCAGATTTTACAGTGATGATTGTATATTTGCTTCCAAGTCACTGATCAAAATTTTAGGTAGCGTACATCCAAGAACCAAACCCTGCAGGACCCTACTAGAAAGACACTCGCTCGATAATGATTCCTTATTTAAAAGGACATTTTGAGACCTATTAAGTAGCCCGTTACTAAGGGGCGGAGTCCGAGTTGGGACATTTTTCTGACACCTTTACTTAACGAATGGATCAGGCTGAACAGTTTCCAAGCTTCACTGAGAATCTTACCTTCTACACAGGGGATGTCTGCTTTCTGCAATATCAACACAGAAAGCAGAACATGGCCAAAGAAGCTCCTCCTTCACACTTAGGTGCGTGACCACAAATCCTCTCTTGGTCCTCAAGGAGAGACCGCAAGGAGGAGTCTTGCTGCAGCAAGGCTACAGGGGTCTCCGAAGTTCCCCCTGCCCTGAACCCCTGTACTGCATGTCTGATATTAAGGGAGCTCTGTGAGGTCACAGCCTCCTCTCCGCCTTTGCCCAATAGCCTGAGTTCCTGCCAAAGGCCCTTGTGAAGTCACTGCCACACCCACCTCTCCCTTGCAGGGCTGATGTCTGCCCCGGACAGCCTGGTAGGATGTTTGAGCTGCTCCCCACATCACCCCACATGCTCATTATTGATTTTGGGGAGCAAGCAGGCTTCCCAGTAAAACAGCAGAGTCTGTTCCTCACCCCACACTGAGTTTTTCATAGATTGTGAGGCAATTAGGTGTCCTAATGAGGCCTCTATTTCACACGCCATGAAATTCCACACTCTTACCCCCATATCAAAACCAATACTGTGTTTTACTAAAACACACATTCCAGAAAGACATCCATTTGTGATGTGAGGCCGTCAAGAAAAACAGAGTCCACCGCTTCCCTTGATAATTTGTTCCACTGGTTAATCTCCCTCACTCCTAGATTAGGACTGGGCATTTGCTGTATTCAGATGTGTTGTTTGAATGGGCTGACTTATCTTCATCATTATTTACCGCGACACCAATCTTTGTGCCACCTGCAGATGTTACCAGCTGTGATGTGATATTGACTTCCAGATGGTTGGTGTAAATGCTGAAGACAGTTTGTGGCTGAGAGCCTGTTCATCCTCCAGGCACCACACACCCACTCCCCCTGTAGTACAGGAAAAGGGCATCCAGCCCTACTCTCAGATGGTTTCAAAAACACGCTTGGCAGCAGTTTCAACCATGGGGTTATGAACCACGCATGGGGGTCCCCTGTTAACAAACACACTTTACATTTAGTGTGTCAACAGGCGGCAGTTCTATGCATCTGAGTTTCCCACCTTCTAAACTGGTATGAGAAACCCACCTTGATTATCTCCATTTAAAATTGGGGAGACTGTATGGCACAGGGAAGTGAAGTGACTTGCTTGTGGTCACACAGTGATTCAATGGAAAAGCCTGAATGAGAACAATGTATTTGTTCTGGTTCACAGACTGGGCCCTGATCTCTTGTATTCCTTGCCTCTTTGTTCTACATTCAAGTCACAGACTGAGTTCCCCTGGTGGACACTCATTAGACTGCCTCGATCAGACCCAACCTCTGGATCCAACTTACAACCAAGCCATGTGGGTCAGGCAATGTCCAGCCACTGCTTCAAGCTGTGGGGCTCCTAAGGCCCTGTCCCAGACACACACTTCTTCTCTGGCTCCCTTCCTGGTGATGTGGGACTTTGTAGTCCAGATGTTCTCAGCCCCAAGGGAAAGGTTTCACAGGCTGTTTTTTAAAGTGATGTGCTCTCTAAGATGAGAAAGCCAATCCTATGCCAGGAGCCCCAGGACATAGACCAAAACCCAATGGCTCTCAGAAGTGTTGAGAATTCAGAGAGGGGACTGAGGTCAGGTATTTATTTTTTGCACAGATGTGTGACTCTCTTGTGCTGTCTAAGAGTAAAGTGTGTGTGTGTTTAGGAAGTTACTTTGCAGAGCCTGGGGTTCCTCCCTTTAACTGCTCTGTGGTCCCCGAGGGGCTAAACCGGAAAGGGAAGTGAGCAGAGGTGAAGGGGGAATCTGGAAAAATGTGGAAAGTGGATGGAGAGGTGTGGGACATCTCAGCACTGGTTCAGGGCCCATCTCCTAGACAGACAGTCCCAGCTGTCCCCCTCCCATCTCCTCATCTGATCTGTCTCTCCCCCCAATCCTGGCCTCCTGTGCCAATCTCACTCCCTAGGCTCCTCATCCAATCACAGTACTCATGAATCTCCAGCCCCAGCTCCTGCTTTCAATCTCTTTGCCCAGCCAATCCCAGTTCTCCTGAACCCCAGCTCTTCATCAGATCCATCTCCCATTCCCCCTCACTTCCTTCCACCCACCCCACTGGTTCTCACTCCCCATCTCCTCTCTGGCTGCAAGTCTCCTTGCTCACTCAGACATATTCTCTGCCCTCCCCTCACCTCCAAATGCCAGTTTCTTTCACCTCCTGCCAGCTTCCAGCATCGCTTAGGCTCTTTCTTCCAATCTACTCACCCCTGTCCCCTAGTCTCTGCATTTGAATCTAGCGCTTCCTCCTCTGGGCCCAGCAGGGAGGGGGGCATTGAGAGCACAGGAGAGACAGGCTCTCTGCTCTCAGTTCAGTTACCTGGACTGAGCACAGACCGCAGCAGCTGAGAGCTGCAATTACAGGGAAAGTCCTGCTCAGCCCCAGGCTGGAGCATGCCAGTGCAGACACAATTGTCAGGGCGAATGGAGCTGCTAACATCAAAGAAGTCTCTATTTTGACTTCTTGGAGGTTAGCAGCTCCATTCTCCCTGACTTTTCAAAGACTTCTCGTTTGGTCAATTTAGGTAGATTTTCAGAGACAGCAAAAGGTGCATCCCTGGTACAAAGGCCACCTCCTTGGGAAATTTCAAGTCCCTGTTCCAAAACCTGGGGGCGCTAGAGCTTTTAAAAGACAACGGCACCTGAAATGTTTAGCACTGGCTAAGCACTGTCTTCATAAACTCATAGACTTTAAGGCCAGAAAGGACCATCGTGATCTTCCAGTCACCCTCCTGTAACAGACCCATAAGATGTGGCCTAGCCTCGTTCTCAACAACAACTGAATTATTTTGACTGAATGTTTCAGGAAATATTCAGCATCAGGGCAGACACCCAGCATGGGAAATTTCAGCCCAGCCAGTTTCAGTTTGACAATGTTATAAGCAACTGAAAACAAAGGCTTATTGTGGGAAGCACTGGGCAACCTTAATAACAGGCAGCGTTGGCAGCGCCCCCTATAATGTGAGGCACTCACAGCTGGGCTGGAGCGATGGGATGTCAGTCAGGGCCAGCAAAGGTCAGGATGTCAGAAATCCTCCTGATTTGAATTCACACGCCAGAAATCATCTTTGCAGTGTCCCGCAGCCCCTCCCCTACTTCAAAAACAACTTTTGACAGCTAGCTCGGGGGTCTGACCCCACCAGGAGCTTTCTTTGATCCAGTCATGAAGGAGCATGTACGTACAATAACTGATCATGAAACTAAGGGTATGTCTACACTACGGAATAAGGTCGAATTTATAGAAGTCGGTTTTTTAGAAATCGGTTTTATATATTGGAGTGTGTGTGTCCCCACAGAAAATGCTCTAAGTGCATTAAGTGCATTAACTCGGGGAGTGCTTCCACAGTACCGAGGCTAGAGTCGACTTCCGGAGCGTTGCACTGTGGGTAGCTATCCCACAGTTCCCGCAGTCTCCGCTGCCCATTGGAATTCTGGGTTGAGATCCCAATGCCTGATGGGGCTAAAACATTGTCGCGGGTGGTTCTGGGTACATATCGTCAGGCCCCCGTTCCCTCCCTCCCTCCATGAAAGCAAGGGCAGACAATCGTTTCGCGCCTTTTTTCCTGAGTTACCTGTGCAGACGCCATACCACGGCAAGCATGGAGCCCGCTCAGGTAACCGTCACCCTATGTCTCCTGGGTGCTGGCCGACGTGGTACGGGTTTGCTACACAGTAGCAGCAACCCCTTGCCTTGTGGTAGCAGGCGATGCAATACGACTGGTAGTCGTCATCGTCATGTCCGAGGTGCTCCTGGCCACGTCGGCTGGGAGCGCCTGGACAGACATGGGCGCAGGGACTAAATTTGGAGTGACTTGACCAGGTCATTCTCTTTAGTCCTGCAGTCAGTCCTATTGAACCGTCTTATGGTGAGCAGGCAGGCGATACGGATTGCTAGCAGTCGTACTGTACCATCTTCTGTCGGGCAGGCAAGAGATGAGGATTGCTAGCGGTGGTATTGTACCATCTTCTGCCAGACAGGCAAGAGATGAGGATGGCTAGAAGTCGTACCGTACTATCTTCTGCCGAGCAGCTATGAGATGTGAATGGCATGCAGTCCTTCTGCACCGTCTGCTGCCAGCCAAAGATGTAAAAGATAGATGGAGTGGATCAAAACAAGAAATAGACCAGATTTATTTTGTACTCATTTGCCTCCTCCCCTGTCTAAGGGACTCATTCCTCTAGGTCACACTGCAGTCACTCACAGAGAAGGTGCAGTGAGGTAAATCTAGCCATGTATCAATCAGAGGCCAGGCTAACCTCCTTGTTCCAATAAGAACGATAACTTAGGTGCACCATTTCTTATTGGAACCCTCCGTGAAGTCCTGCCTGAAATACTCCTTGATGTAAAGACACCCCCTTTGTTGATTTTAGCTCCCTGAAGCCAACCCTGTAAGCCATGTCGTCAGTTGCCCCTCCCTCCGTCAGAGCAACGGCAGACAATCGTTCCGCGCCTTTTTTCTGTGCGGATGCCATTCCACGGCAAGCATGGAGGCCGCTCAGCTCACTTTGGCAATTAGGAGCACATTAAACACCACACGCATTATCCAGCAGTATATGCAGCACTGGAACCTGGCAAAGCGATACCGGGCGAGGAGGCGACGTCAGCGCAGTCACGTGAGTGATCAGGACATGGACACAGATTTCTCTGAAAGCATGGGCCCTGCCAATGCATGCATCATGGTGCTAATGGGGCAGGTTCATGCTGTGGAACGCCAATTCTGGGCTCAGGAAACAAGCACAGACTGGTGGGACCGCATAGTGTTGCAGGTCTGGGACGATTCCCAGTGGCTCGAAACTTTCGCATGCGTAAGGGCACTTTCATGGAACTTTGTGACTTGCTTTCCCCTGCCCTGAGGCGCATGAATACCAAGATGAGAGCAGCCCTCACAGTTGAGAAGCGAGTGGCCATAGCCCTGTGGAAGCTTGCAACGCCAGACAGCTACCGGTCAGTTGGGAATCAATTTGGAGTGGGCAAATCTACTGTGGGGGCTGCTGTGATGCAAGTAGCCCACGCAATCAAAGAACTGCTGATATCAAGGGTAGTGACCCTGGGAAATGTGCAGGTCATAGTGGATGGCTTTGCTGCAATGGGATTCCCTAACTGTGGTGGGGCCATAGACGGAACCCATATCCCTCTCTTGGCACCGGAGCACCAAGCCGCCGAGTACATAAACCGCAAGGGGTACTTTTCGATAGTGCTGCAAGCTCTGGTGGATCACAAGGGACGTTTCACCAACATCAACGTGGGATGGCCGGGAAAGGTGCATGACGCTCGCATCTTCAGGAACTCTGGTCTGTTTCAAAAGCTGCAGGAAAGGACTTTATTCCCAGACAAGAAAGTAACTGTTGGGGATGTTGAAATGCCTATATGTATCCTTAGGGACCCAGCCTACCCCTTAATGCCATGGCTCATGAAGCCGTACACAGGCAGCCTGGACAGTAGTCAGGAGCTGTTCAACTACAGGCTGAGCAAGTGCAGAATGGTGGTAGAATGTGCATTTGGACGTTTAAAGGCGCGCTGGTGCAGTTTACTGACTCGCTTAGACCTCAGCAAAACCAATATTCCCACTGTTATTACTGCTTGCTGTGTGCTCCACAATAGCTGTGAGAGTAAGGGGGAGACGTTTATGGCGGGGTGGGAGGTTGAGGCAAATCGCCTGGCTGCTGGTTACGCGCAGCCAGACACCAGGGCGGTGAGAAGAGCACAGGAGGGCGCGGTACGCATCAGAGAATCTTTGAAAACCAGTTTCATGACTGGCCAGGCTACGGTGTGAAAGTTCTGTTTGTTTCTCCTTGATGAAACCCCCCGCCCCTTGGTTCACTCTACTTCCCTGTAAGCTAACCACCCGCCCCTCCTCCCTTCAATCACTGCTTGCACAGGCAATAAAGTCATTGTTGCTTCACATTCATGCATTCTTTATTCATTCATCACACAAATAGGGGCATGACTACCAAGGTAGCCCAGGAGGGGTAGTGGAGGAGGGAAGGAAAATGCCACACAGCACTTTAAGCACAGCACTTTAAAAGTTTACAACTTTAAAATTTATTGAATGACAGCCTTCTTTTTTTTGGGCAATCCTCTGTGGTGGAGTGGCTGGTTGGCCGGAGGTCCCCCCACCGCGTTCTTGGGCATCTGGGTGTGGAGGCTATGGAACTTGGGGAGGAGGGCGGTTGGTTACAGAGGGGCTGCAGTGGCAGTCTGTGCTCCAGTTGCCTTTGCTGCAGCTCAACCATACACTGGAGCATACTGGTTTGGTCCTCCAGCAGCCTCAGCATTGAATCCTGCCTCCTCTCATCACACTGCCGCCACATTTGAGCTTCAGCCCTCTCTTCAGCCCGCCACTTACTCTCTTCAGCCTGCCACTTACTCTCTTCAGCCCGCCACCTCTCCTCCCGGTCATTTTGTGCTTTCCTGCACTCTGACATTATTTGCCTCCACACATTTGTCTGTGCTCTGTCAGTGTGGGAGGACAGCATGAGCTCGGAGAACATTTCATCGCGAGTGCATTTTTTTTTCTTTCTAAGCTTCACTAGCCTCCGGAAGGAGAAGATCCTGTGATCATTGAAACACATGCAGCTGGTGGAGAAAAAAAAAGGGACAGCAGTATTTAAAAAGACACATTTTATAAAACAGTGGCTACACTCTTTCAGGGTAATCCTTGCTGTTAACATTACATACATAGCACATGTGCTTTCGTTACACGGTCGCATTTTGCTTCCCCCCACCGCGTGGCTACCCCCTCAATCTTCCCCCCTCCCTGTGGCTAACAGCGGGGAACATTTCTGTTTAGCCACAGGCAAACAGCCCAGCAGGAATGGGCTCCTCTGAGTGTCCCCTGAAGAAAAGCACTCTATTTCAACCAGGTGACCATGAATTATATCTCACTCTCCTGAGGATAACACAGAGAGATAAAGAACGGATGTTGTTTGAATGCCAGCAAACATACACTGCAATGCTTTGTTCTACAATGATTCCCGAGTACGTGTTACTGGCCTGAAGTGGTAAAGTGTCCTACCATGAAGGACGCAATAAGGCTGCCCTCCCCAGAAACCTTTTGCAAAGGCTTTAGGAGTACATCTAGGAGAACCGCGAATGCCAGGGCAAAGTAATCCTTTCACATGCTTGCTTTTAAACAATGTATAGTATTTTAAAAGGTACACTCACCAGAGGTCCCTTCTCCGCCTGCTGGGTCCAGGAGGCAGCCTTGGGTGGGTTCAGGGGGTACTGGCTCCAGGTCCAGGGTGAGAAACAGTTCCTGGCTGTCGGGAAAACCGGTTTCTCCGCTTGCTTGCTGTGAGCTATCTACAACCTCCTCCTCATCATCATCTTCTTCATCCCCAAAACCTGCTTCCGTATTGCCTCCATCTCCATTGAAGGAGTCGAACAACACGGCTGAGGTAGTGGTGGCTGAACCCCCTAAAATGGCATGCAGCTCATCATAGAAGCGGCATGTTTGGGGCTCTGACCCGGAGCGGCCGTTCGCCTCTCTGGTTTTCTGGTAGGCTTGCCTCAGCTCCTTCAGTTTCACGCGGCACTGCTTCGGGTCCCTGTTATGGCCTCTGTCCTTCATGCCCTGGGAGATTTTGACAAAGGTTTTGGCATTTCGAAAACTGGAACGGAGTTCTGATAGCACGGATTCCTCTCCCCAAACAGCGATCAGATCCCGTACCTCCCGTTCGGTCCATGCTGGAGCTCTTTTCCGATTCTGGGACTCCATCATGGTCACCTGTGCTGATGAGCTCTGCATGGTCACCTGCAGCTTGCCACGCTGGCCAAACAGGAAATGAGATTCAAAAGTTCGCGGTTCTTTTCCTGTCTACCTGGCCAGTGCATCTGAGTTGAGAGTGCTGTCCAGAGCGGTCAGAATGGAGCACTCTGGGATAGCTCCCGGAGGCCAATACCATCGAATTGTGTCCACAGTACCCCAAATTCGAGCCGGCAAGGTCGATTTAAGCGCTAATCCACTTGTCAGGGGTGGAGTAAGGAAATCGATTTTAAGAGCCCTTTAAGTCAAAATAAAGGGCTTCATTGTGTGGACGGGTGCAGGTTTACATCGATTTAACGCTGCTAAATTCGACCTAAAGTCCTAGTGTAGACCAGGGCACAGGTTCGTTACTTAGGAAAAAATATGCAGAATGAACTGATTCAAATCCTAGCAAATGCCATTAAAAAGAAAATTACAGAAGCTGCCCATTCTGCAAAATACTTTTCAATAATACTGGACTGTACTCCAGATGTGAGTCATGTTGAACAAATGACGATGATCATTCGTTTTGTGGATATGGAAAAGTCTGCAGATGAAGATAATATTGAAGTGCTCATAAAGGAACATTTCTTGGGGTTCGTATCACTGAAGGAGATGACTGGAGCATTTATGACAAACTATTCTACAAGAGCTTGAAACAATGTCATTATCTGTTGAAAATGTATGTGGTCAAGGCTATGATAATGGGAGTAATATGAAGGATAAAGACAATGGTGTGCAAAGGAGAATGATGGAAATCAATCCTAGGGCATTTTTCGTTCTTTGCAGTGCGCATTCTCTGAATTTGTTTGTCAATGATGCTGCTAGATGCTGTTTGGAGGCAAGCAGTTTCTTTGACCTGGTGCAACGTGTTTATGTGTTTTTCTCAGGCTCAACACGCCGTTGGGAGATTCTGACTCGCCATGTGAATTCTCTAACTGTGAAACTGTTAGCTGACGGCCAAGGATGTTTGGTGAGGTGCCAGCTATGCCCGTTTATACCATCCGTGACTTTAACCGCTAGGACGCACCGTCCCTTTGCGGCGGGCAGCCCGGGCTAGGCTGACGGATGCCCCAAGGTCCTAACCACCCGTGACTTTAACTGCTAGAGCTCAGAGCTCCTTCGCAGCGGGCAGTCAAGATTGACTGACAGGTGCCCCAAGAGTTTGCCCCATGGAGGCAGCACAACTCAACGCTAGGCTCTTAGTACTCTCACCTAATGGCCAGGCTTTAGAGCCAAAATGGCTGAGGTTCTTTAATTGTGTTGGCTGCTTTACAGTAAACCAGAGAAAACAAGTCAGGCTTATGCACAAATGGTTACCAAAATTTATTAAGCTAGATTCTAATCATGTGGTTACAAAATTGCTAGTGCCTACTTATTTAAATGTAGAGATGTTACACACGCAAACAAGTTACAAAACTGAAGCCACAATCCCAAAGAAAGAAAAACAAAGTATAGAGCTCTATTTCAAAATATGTGTACACTAAAGATAGGAGATCAGGTGTGGGTGCTTCTTACCCTCCTTGCATCTCTCGATTCCAGCGGTGCCAAGCCAGGATCGGTCACTCAATTCCGTGGAAAGACGAATAAGGGACAAGGCTTAGGGATCCTCTTAGCTGCAGAAGCCTTGGGAGGCTGTCACTTATCTGACCAGCAGATAGATAGTGAAAAGCACTCAAAAATCATGGTGCTGTAGGTCCCCTACTTATACCTCTGTACTCCTTTATTCTCTTTCTCCTTTCTTATGCCAAATTGAGGCTGGTCTGTCGGGGTGACGCCAGCTTTCGCAAGAGTAGTTTACACTTGCAAGGGAGAGAAACAATAAGTTTCGACTACTGGACATTTCTTTTATCAGGGTAAATATTTTCCCACCTGGGATGTTGGTGTGTATGCATCACGCTATTTAGTAGGGGCTAAGAGCCATGTCTGTCACAGGGCCTCTGCCTGCTGTGAGCTTAATCCTTGTATCTGTTCCCAGAGGCACATTGTAGCAGCACACCTGTGATTTTCACAGCTTCAAAGGCTGTGCTGGAATATATGTTAAGTGCCCTGTTCCGGCTTCCTCCTGTGTTTCCAGCAATGCTGGTTTGGGGAGGGGGGGGGCTGGCTGTCTTCTGGCTACAGAAACCACTTAGTCAGACAAGATGGGAGAGTTGCATTGATGCTTTGAAGCCTCTTCACTATGAACTTGGAAACATTTATGATGCCCTAATTGAAATTTCTGATGATACTACCTTTACTGGATCATCTGGCAATATGGCACGTTCAGATGCAGAAGCTCTTGCAAATGGCCTTTCCAAAGTCAAATTTGTGACTTCACTGATTTTGTGGTATAATATCCTTTTTGAGATTAACCTCACTCGTAAGCAGCTTCAGGAAATGAACTTGAACATACATTCTGCTCTTCAAAAACTGCAGCAAACTCAAAATATTCTGGAGGAATTCAGAAGTGATGAAGGGCTCGAAAGAACACTGGTAGATTCTCTCAAGCTTGCTGAAGAAATAGACTTTCCGACAGACTTTGAACCAGAGCCAGTTTGCATTCGGCAAAAGAAACAGCAGTTTTCATATGAATGACAAGACACACCTATTCAGAACCCAAAACAAAGGTTCAAAGTGCATTTCTCTTTGCAGTCCTTGATACTGCTATTCACTCGGTTGGTGAAAGATGTCAACAGATGCAGCAGCTAGAGTCAATATTTGGCTTTCTAGATGATATCCACAGCTTGCAAAAGAAAACAGCAAAACAGGTAAGAGAATTTGGTATAAAACTGGAGTCGGCATTGACTCCTGAAAATTCTAAAGACATTGATGCTACAGATTTGTGTAGTGAGCCTGAGACTTTTTCAAGACGACTTAAGAAACATTCCACTCCTGAAGAAGTACTGAAGTTTGTTTGTGAAAACAAACTCTCAGCCAGTTTTCCAAACGTTTTTATAGCTCTACGCATTCTTTCAACTTTGCCAGTTTCCGTAGCTAGTGGGAAACGTAGCTTGTCAAAGTTAAAATTGATAAAAACATATCGGCGTTCAACAATGGTGCAAGAGAGACTTGTTGGACTTGCCACAATGTCAACAGAGCATGAACTAGCTGGAAAACTCGATCTAAGAGAACGAGTGACTGAATTTTCAAAATTTAAAGCAAAAAATGTCATGTTTTAAGAGCACAGAGTGTTTTTTATTCAGAGTGCTTTGTAAACACAGGTTAAAGTTCATTGAAGAGTTTTCTTATTTCTTTCTATATTGGATGTGGTGGTAATGGCAGTTAAAGCAGGATAGTGTAATGGATGATTTTGGATTTGTAATAATAAAAATTATAATTAACATTTTAAATGCATTTTTATTTGAAATCAACTGAAATATCACCTCACTGTCGTGTACAGATCTATTCTGAAAAGTCGTGTCTCTATTTTATTTGATCTCAGAAACATTGGTTGGACAGACGGATGGATGGATGAACCGAATAATTAAGCCTCTGTTTTAAAAAAAAACGCTTAAAAAACATTAAAAGGAAAAAAGGGGCAAAATGTTTCCCAGTTTACCAAAAACCTCAGCCTAGACCTTCCCTTGCGGTTTGGGCCTGGGGCACTGTCATAAATATAAAGGGAAGGGTAAACCCCTTTAAAATCCCTCCTGGCCAGAGGAAAAATCCTCTCACCTGTAAAGGGTTAAGAAGCTAAAGGTAACCTTCCTGGCACCTGACCAAAATGACCAACGAGGAGACAAGATACTTTCAAAAGCTGGGAGGAGGGAGAAAAACAAAGGGTCTGTGTCTGTCTGTGTGATGCTTCTGCCGCAGACAAAACAGGAATGGAGTCTTAGAATTCAGTAAGTAATCTAGCTAGGTACGTGTTAGATTATGATTTCTTTAAGTGGCTGAGAAAATAGCTGTGCTGAATAGAATGACTATTCCTGTCTGTGTGTCTTTTTTGTAACTGAAGGTTTTGCCTAGAGGGATTCTCTGTGTTTGAATCTAATTACCCTGTAAGGTATCTACCATCCTGATTTTACAGAGGTGATTTCTTTACTTCTATTAAAAGTCTTCTAGTAAGAAAACTGAATGCTTTTTTCATTGTTCTCAGATCCAAGGGTTTGGGTCTGTGGTCACCTACGCAAATTGGTGAGGATTTTTACTAAACTTTCCCCAGGAAGTGGGGTGCAAGGGTTGGGAGGATTTTGGGGGGAAAGACGTGTCCAAACTACGTTTTTTCAGGAAGCCAGATAAAGTTTGGTGGTGGCAGTGGAAGTCCAAGGGTAAAATAGTTTCTTTCTTGGGGAAGTTTTAACCTAAGCTGGTAAAAGTAAGCTTAGGAGGTTTTCATGCAGGTCCCCACATCTGTACCTAGAGTTCAGAGTGGGGAAGGAACCTTGACAGGCACTGATTGCATCTTCGCCTAGGGCACCAGTTGCTGGCAGCTAGTCTAGGGCCGCCCCTGAGAGCAGGGGGTATTGGTTCCAAACTGTCACTTTGTTCAGGGGCTGGTAGTCTACACAGAGGCGTAGAGTCCCACCTTTCTTCTTCCCAAAAAGGGCCAGGGCACCTGTGGGAAACCTGTGGGAAATGCTTAGTAGCAAATAAACCCTTTCTACCAGTTTTCATGGTTTTACACAGGGAGAGCCACTAGGTCTTTGGACATTGTGTAAATATGGCCAAAGGGAACTTTCAGGCTAGGTTGTAGGAAACCCCTACATTTTCAGTCATCTCCATTTAACCACTCTGATAGGGGCACCATAGGGCCAGGCACAGGTAACAAGACTATGGTTCACACCTGGTGTGATATGTCCCCTTTTGTATACAGGCCACTTACTTCCGGAATTAAATTTCTGCAAAAAGTTGCACCACCTGATCTCACATGCTGCATCCGATATTTAGGTCTAGTGCTCGGAGCGTAGGTCACAGCTAGGTGTAGGATTACACCTAGGCTAAGAGTGATGCTAGAATCAATCTCCAGGGACATGCCTGGGTCAACACTGAGATCAGACTCCATAGAGAAACCAGAATGAGAACTGGAGCCAGAGTCCAGGTGCAGGCCAGAGGTGAAAGCCGGGTTGTCAGAGTCCAAAGATAAGCCAAGTTGATATCAGGCCAGAGTCCAGATACAGGAGGAAGGTCAAAGCCGGGTAGTCAGAATCCAAGGACTTGGGGAGAATCAGGAGGAGGAGACAAGGCTGGAGTGGGTCAGTGGTGGGGCTGGAGGGAGGAAAGAATAGGGAAAGCACAATGCTAAGCCAGAGTTGTTAGACAACATCTAGAGCCAAGGGTCACGCCAAGGTCATCAGCAAGAGACCGGAGCTGAGGGTCAAGCTTGAGTCAATAGCTGGGAACCGGAGGGTAGGGCAGAGCCATGCACGCAGGCAGGAACCAGGAACAAAGTGGGCACTGTGTCAGCATCAGGGAAGGGGGTCTGTCTTGTTGCCCAGATGACTCACAGGTACTCCCAGGCACTGCCCACCTGGAGCCCTAGAGACCTGGGTTCAAATCCCACACATCCCCTTGTCTCTCTTCCGAGGAATAAAAGGAGGACAGCAGGATGACAAAGATGTCTCTGTCCTGGCTCTTTAATCCTTGCCCTTAGCAATTCTTCCTACAGGGCCTGGTACCCAACAGGGTATGGAACAGCCAAACTGCAATGAATGGGAGCCAGGTGCCAGGAGTCCAGGCAGCAGAGCACAGAATGAGGAGGAAAGGAGAGGATCTGCCAAGGGCGGGAAACACTATCCCCTCTGGAGGGAAGGGGCCCTCCCTGCCATTTTCTTAACCCCCGGGCCTGTTCCCAGCTCTGCTCACCCCTCCCCTATTCTCAGCAGTTCTACCAAACTAAGGGAGTAGGTCGAAACCACAGGCCACTCCTGCTCCTGCAACAGAGAAGTAGGATGGTGACCTACCCGGAAGTGAGCGGTGTCCTTCCCTGAGCGCATGGTACAAACGCAGCACAGGACAGCTCGCAGGAGGGCTGATTCCAGCTCCAGGTCCAGTTTGCTGGCAGGAAAGAGGATCCTGTATTCGACTTTGCAGCACCAGAGTGGTGCTGGCACCACCATGGACATGAATTGTCAGGGAAATAGGCACCGGCCAGCAAAAACAGAAATGGAGGTGCCAAGGAGCGCAGTGACCTGGCTGAAGTCACAGACCCAATCAGTGGCAGGGCTGCAATAGGGCCCATTCCCCTGATCTCACCACTGGACCCTGCTGCCCCTGTTATCTCTGCCCCCACCCCCTGGTGATCCTCTCCCTAAGGCCACTGTAATGTCACTGGAGTAAAATCAACCACACAGCCAGGAAAGAGGGAACGTTCCCGCCTCCTCGGCCGGAGGATGAGAACAGCCACAAATAACCTAGGAGCGGGAGGATCCGTGAGTCCCAGCTCTCAGCCTGACCAACACCAGGGTTAGGGAAACTGGACGGGAGGGTCCTCGTACCTGGAGGTGGCAAACCATGGCCATAGAGCTGGAGAGGATGGAGCTTGACTCAGAGCCCAGCAGAAGGTATTCAATCAGCTCCTGGGAGACCCAAAGGAGACAAAACAGCAGGTGGATTCTGGCCCTGATTACCCATAGGCACTTCCCAGAGAGGAGGCCAAAGTGCGCTGCAGACACAGCCAGCATATCCCCCCCCACACACACATCCAGCTTCCCAGTATTCAGCCCCAGGAATCCCTATCCTCTGCTGCCCCCTCCAGCCCCACCATCTCCCCACACTGGTGCAGGGGAGGCTTCTCTTCGTCCCACGTCTAGCTCCCTCCCCCAAGGGGCTGGGCACGGGTCTCGCTCACAATGCTCTCCACAAGGGACGCTTTGGAGCAGTGCGGCTGCAGGGTGTCCTGCCCCTGCTTTTGTGCAGGGAAGCACAGAGTGGGGATAGCGTGCAGGAAGCGGAGCTGCTTGGCCCTGTCCTGCACCCACTAGGAGTGGGGTTGCGGGAGAGAGAGAGCCTGTTAGGTCGGGACCTCCCCACCCCACCCAAACTGGCTCCAGGGCCCAAGTCCTCCATGGGTTGGATAGGAAAAGCCCAAAACCACAGGGTCCTCCTACACAGGCAGGGTTTGTAACTGGGACAGTGTCCGTGGGGAGAGGAGACCCTGCCCTGCGTGGGACAAACACCCCCTCTTGAGGGTCCCAGATAACATGGGAGAAATGCTAGGCAGAAAAGGAGAGAGGGTGACTTCTGCTGCTGCCGAGGGGAAGGACGGGGTGCAGTGGAGAGAGAAGGCTTAATGTGCCCCCCTCCTCTGTAAGGAACCCCAGGACAGAAAGGGCCTCACCCTGTCCCTCCCAGAGATGCCCTCAGCTCCATCAGTTTCAGGGCACCATGGCAGTCAGGCCACCCCCGCAACATCATCAGGGGTCCAGGAGGCTGGAGCCCCCCTAACTCCGCCTAGAATGCCCTGCACCAGGCATGGCTGTGCCACACCCACTGGTGTCAGTGGGGCTCACGTAGCTGAGGACTGACAACTTAGCGAACCAATGGCACAGGGTGTTACTAGCCCCCCCGCCCCAGTCACTCTCCCTTTCCCTTGGGTCTCCCCTCACCAGTACTGTGGGAGCCTCCAGCCTCAGGGCTCTCACACTCCTCGGAGGTGCTGCTGGCGCCTTGGGTGTAGGTGGAGCTGCTGGTGCTAGAGCAGGTGTCAAGGTTCCTCCCCCACTCTGAACTCTAGGGTACAGATATGGGGACCTGCATGAAAACCTCCTAAGCTTACTTTCACCAGCTTAGGTTAAAACTTCCCCAAGGTAGAAATTAATTTTATCCTTTGTCCCTGGATCTTCACTGCCACCACCAAACTCTAACTGGGTTTACTGGGAAACATAGTTTGGACACGTCTTTCCCCCCAAAATCCTCCCCACCCTTGCACCCCACTGCCTGGGAAAGGTTTGGTAAAACTCCTCACCAATTTGCATAGGTGACCACAGACCCAAACCCTTGGATCTGAGAACAATGAAAAAGCATTCAGTTTTCTTACCAGAAGACTTTTAATAGAAGTAAAGAAATCACCTCTGTAAAATCAGGATGGTAGATACCTTACAGGGTAATTAGTTTCAAAACATAGAGAATCCCTCTAGGCAAAACCTTAAGTTACAAAAAAGACACACAGACAGGAATCGTCATTCTATTCAGCAGAGTTCTTTTCTCAGCCATTTAAAGAAATCATAATCTAACACATACCTAGCTAGATTACTTACTAAAGTTCTAAGACTCCATTCCCGGTCTATCCCCGGCAAAAGCAGCATACAGACAGACCCAGACCCTTTGGTTTTCTCCCTCCTCCCAGCTTTTGAAAGTATCTTGTCTCCTCATTGGTCATTTTGGTCAGGTGCCAGCGAGGTTACCTTTAGCTTCTTAACCCTTCACACTTGAGAGGATTTTTCTTCTGGCCAGGAGGGATTTTAAAGGGGTTTACCCTTCCTTTATATTTATGACAGCAGGGGTCGCCCATCTCCTCCCCTAGGCACGCTGGGGCCTCTTCAGTGGCCAGGCAGGGGGGTGGCTTCTCCTGGGCTCTGGCGCTGGGCTCCTGGATCTTCTGCTTCCTGGAGAGGAAGCCACAGAGCCCCCTTGCCTGGCTTCTGTCCCGTCCTGGCTCCCTCCTGCACAGATGCACCCTGGGCCACCTCCATTTTGCCCCAGAAGATGCCTCAGGGCCTCCTCTGGGAGCTGGTGTCTCCCTCCTCCAGAATGCCAGGCACATCCATAGCTTGGCCTGGCCACAAGCTACTTCCCCTCCAGTGGGGACAGAGGGGCTGCTCTCCTCCTGGGGAAGCTGGCAGCTGCTTCCCACTGGCTCTGGAGCGAGCTGCACAGCCTTCTTCTGCAGCATTTCCCTGAGCCTCTCCATCTTCTGCCTGAGCCTCTCCATCCTGGAACTGAGTGGGGAGAAGCCATGAGTCTGGGGTCAAGGCAGCTTCTCACTAACGGGCCTGTCTGCTCTGTCCCCCTGTTCCTCCCCCCTCACTGCACGCCCCACCATGGGGCACAGGGACTACAATCTACACATGCTGGCAGCAGCTCACAGCACAGGCTGCTCCCAAAGCTCCCTCTCCCCACTGAGGCACTGTGACACAGGGGGAGTCTCATCCGTTCAGAGCAGTGGGGTTTCAGTCTGTTTGGACAAGCAGCTCCCTCCTCCCGCCCAGGCTACACGCCCTCTCTGGCTAGAGAAAGACCAGAACCCGGGAAGGAGTCTGAGTTTGCCCTGGGAACTTGTCCCCAGCTAAACTTCACAAGGTTCCAATCATATGAGGCATGAGTCCCCCTCAGTTCCCACAGAGTTCAGTGCAGTAGTGGGTGTTCAGCAGCTGCCCGGGTCTGACCCCCCAGAAACTCCTACAAGGGAAGGCCTGGGAGCCCTATTGCTGGGCTGGAGATGGCTCTGGAGAACACCCTGCAGGAAACACGCTGCCCAGGCCCAGAGCGAAGGGCTTCAGCGGGATGTGTTAGCAAATCTAGTCTCACTAGGAGGAGATTTCCCCCTCCTCCTCCCACCATTTCTGCCTCTCCCCAAGCAGAACGGGGAAGCCTCTGAGGAAATGCTACCTGACACTCACTAGGTCTAGATGACGCAGTGCTGGGTGGCAGATGCTCAGAGTTGGTTTGTTCCTGGCCCTCTTCCTCGTTTTCCCGCACCAAGGTGGGCTGAAAAGGGAGCTGAACAGTGCCCTGCCAGCAGGGAGACCAACAGTGGCTGTGAAAACAAAATCATGTTTTATTGCCAAATGATGCATAAACTCAGGCTAGCAGCCGGGATCCAGAACTCTGACATACTGCGGGCAGGACGCCTCCCATCTCAAGGTCTCCTAGCACCTCACACACATTCCTGAAACCTGACAAGCCAAGAGCTGTAGGGGAGGGACTCCAACCGCACTCATAGAAAACTGTGGCCTGGGCAGGGGAAGCCACTGCCTCAGGGTCACACTGGGAGTCAGTGACAGAGCCAGGGATGGAGCCCAGGAGCCCTGTGTCCAGGCCCCTACACTAACCACTAGAGGAACGTTCTTTTCCAGAGCTGGCAGTTGCAAGCAGGACCCTGTTCCCAGTCTCCCTGGCTCTGAGAGGGAGTGTGACCAGCTGGAGTGAACGAGGCAGGGGATTGGGAGTCAGGACTCCTGGCTTTCACTGGCCATTTTCCTGTTGACTTATGGGACATCAGGCAAGCCATTCCCCCTCTCTGTGTTTCAGTCCCCAGCAGTAAAATGAAGATCTAATACTTACTCACTATTGTAAAGTGCTGAGATTTACCCAGGAAAAGTCGTTCTGTAAGTGCTATGCAGCACTGGACCCTCATCGGTCAGATCCAAATTCCTAGAGTTTAGATCTGGGCTTTCAGTTCAATCCTGTACAGAGTGAGGAGCTCAGCCCTGGACCTTGGATTGAGGAACAGCCCTTCTTGGGGTGGGAATTGAGTGAGGAGGCTTTTCCGTCCCTCGCCAGGTGGATTAACAATAGAGGGTTTTTAAAATATGAACCGGGTTTTTCAAATTAAACTCACCACAGGTTTTTTCGTTAAAAATAAGCCTGCTTCAAATTCAATTTGAATTTGGCAATCTATATTAAGGCCTAAATTTGTTATCATCTCTTAAAATAATTTCAAGAGACTAGAAAGAAATCCATCTTAAGTAGTACATGTTTACTGCCAAGTTTTAAGGAGAGTCAAACGACCGAAGCACCCGGAACCAGAGTTCGTGGAAGTGCTAGAACAGCTTTAGACAGCAGTAGCCCTTCCTGTGAAAGTGCAGAAGGAATAGTTTCTTCCTTTCAGTTTATTCATCTAGTTCAGCTCAATGACTAGTTAATGGAATTTAAAAAGAACACTGGGAGTTGACAAAGAAGGCAAACTTGTTTTCTTCCTTCAATCTAGGAATAAACACTAGGTGTGAGGGGATGAGATCTACCCATTGAAAAATCTGGAAGAACATGGTGATCAGAATGTATCAATTCAGTTCACTAACTACAGCTAATATTTCCTTTCTTTAAGAAATCGGGTCGTTTTAAATGCAAAACATTTTTGATGAATGTTTTTTTCTTATGCTTCTCTTTCTGGGTCGGCCACAGCATTGCTGTGTAAACACCTCTTGCTCTTTACCTCAATTTCACCACCTCTGTTCGGGATAGAGACACTTCTCTAACTCCTAGCAGTAGTGCGATTTGAGTAGGTCATGAGTGTTAGACACCTTTGAGCTCCAAAGGACAATGGGTGATTTATCAAGAATCCCTGATGATTTCCTGCTTCTCTCCCATCCAGAGCCAATATCACATCTTTGGGTTTTGAAATTCTCAGCACCCCTCAGTCTCCTGCTGCCTTCAGTTGTTCCTCAGATTTAGAGGCTTGGATGCTAGCAGGACTAGAATTTCTTACTGGGTTCCTGTCTGTGTCTAGTCAATGAGGGTCTCAGTCTGGTCTCCTAAATTCAGAATCCCAGAAGTAGACATCTGGGTGGATTGATTTAAATCATTGATTTTAATCATGTTTTGCATTTGTACTTTTTAGTTATTTTCCTCATGATAGGTTGATTCTCATTACTTGAGAATCATTAAAAAATGTTGATTTGCAACTAAATATAGTCTTCACACTAAATTTGGTGTTTTCTTTTGCTAACCATGATGGTAAAGTATATCTATGTACATTTATATAAGCAGTTATGTGGCTTAATTTACATTTCTTGTGTCTAATTTTTACATTTTAATTATGTTGGAAAATGGCAAACGATGCATTTATTTCCAAGACTATGATGGATTTTTTACCTATGATTTGTCCATGCACTATTTCGATGAAAATTCAAATGCACTTAAAAATGCACAAAAACAGCATTTTCAATTGGTTTATGAATTGAACAAAACTACCTTAAATGTACTGGATACATAAGAACAAAAAAATTTACCGAAACATATTTTTCATTTAAAACTAACTGATTTAAGGAAGTATCTGCAGTTAGTGAAATGAACTGATTGTATCTGGTCATCGTGTCTCTCAGATTTTAGAACTAATAGGTCTGACGCCCTCACATCTAGTTTATATTTATAGACTGGAGGAGGAAAACAAGCTTACCTTCTTTTTCCACTCCCAGTCAGTTTCTGAAATTTGAATGAAATTGTTATTGAACCGAACTAGCTGAATCAACTTAAATTAAAAAAAATATTCTTTCTGTGCCTGCAGAAGAGGCTACTGCTGTCAAAATCTGGTTTACCATTTCAATAAACTCTGGTTTCAGCCAAAGACTGCCATGAGTTCAGTGGTTTGATTACCATTAAAACTTGGCAGCAACCATGGACTTGTCAATATTTATTACTTAATTTAAATGACTTTACGAAGCTATTGCAAGTTTAGGCATTAACATGAGTTGTCATAATTTCAAATTTAATCTCCAATAGATTTGTTTTTCAAAAAATAAACCTGTTTTTAATTTAAATAAAAATAATCCAATTTAACTTTTAAAAAATCCCTTTTTGGGTTTCTTGGTTTTGAAACAAGCATTGATTTTTATTCATCTTGATTTTAGGAGAACTACTACATTCATGAGAATCATAAACTGCTCATATGCCATGGAAGGAGAGAAGGCAGCAAAAGTCATCATATCAATAATTTGTTATGAATTATTGACTCAGTCTTAAAAGAGACTAACTAGAGGGTTGGACACTTGTTTGTTTATGTAGGGCCAGTTTCTACCTCTGAACCAGTAGCAATTGCACTGGATAATGCTGTAAAACCTACATTTTATTGTCAAATCGTCTAAGCCATTCCTCTTCTGCTCTTCTTGGTTTATAAGTTTCAGATCAACAAAATCTTCCCCTTGACAGTCAGTCACTGCCCATGGGGCTCTGCAGGCAGAGTAGCCTCAGCAGTAACATTGTGACATCCAAGGTAATTCAGCCACCCATCACTCACTCGCTCCAATAACCCTGACCTTAAATCCTAACCCTACGGCCTCTGCCTTGGTCATCTCTCCTATTGAAACCTGCAGGATCATTTGCTGATTCCTTTTAACCAATGGGGTTTAATGATGCAAATCATCTGCACAGGATTAGCATTGACTGGCTAAGTTAACTCTGATGTCACAATGTGCCTCTACCTGCAGCACCAACTCAATGGGCACAGTGTGGAGATCAGGCTTTCCTGGTGGTAGTGGTTCCCAGTTGCCACTAAAATCAACAAGAAGAAAATCAAGTGACTTCAAGTGAGCTCTAGCTCACGAAAGCTTATGCTCAAATAAACTGGTTAGTCTCTAAGGTGTCACAAGTCCTCCTTTTCTTTTTGCGGATACAGACTAACACGGCTGCTACTCTGAAATAAAATCAACAAGGTTCTTTCCACCAATGCCTAGAAATTCCCTGAAATTTTGGAATCAATACGATGTAGTCTTCAAAAATTACCGCATTACAGACTAACAAAGAAATGCCATTGAATTGTGCTTTAGACCTCACTGCTCTCAGCCAACAATGACTTGAATCTCCTCCCTTTTAACTCAGTAATAACCCCCAGCTCACCCAATCAGCATGGAGACTCTCAGGGACTGGAGGCTGAGCATTCTCAACAGGTGGCCAGAAGACAGCACTAGTCATGACAGGAGATCACTCTGGTGGAGATCTCTGTCAGTGCACTATTCCACCCCACCTCTTTGTGAGGGCCTCCTACAATGACAGCTGGAGAACAGCCCCACCTGCCTCAGGAAGAAGACCAGCACAGAGAAATGGAAAAAGAGAAGAGAAAAGAAAAGACATGAGGAAGGGCAGAAAAGAGAAGCAAAAAATGGACAAATTCCAAACACCTCAGTGAGTCATAGATTTCAAGGTCAGAAAGATCCACTCTGACCATCTAGTCTGTATAACATGGGCCATAGAACTTCCCTCAAAATAATTCCTGTTTGAATTAGAGCGCACATCTAAGAAAAACAGCTAATCTTGATTTTAAAAATGCTAGTTGTGGAGGATCCATCACAACCCTGGATTAATTACTTCAAACGCTGACTGTTAAAAATGTTTGCCTTATTTCCAGTCTGAATTTGTCTAGCTTCAACGCGCAGCCATTGGATCTTGTTATACCTTTGTCTGCTCAAATGAAGAGCCCATTAGCAAATAGTTGTTCGCTTATGCTCATCTTTTAACCCTCTCTTTGTTCAGCTAAATAGATGTAGCTCCTTGAACCTATCTTTATAAGGCATGTTTTCTAATCCTTTAATCTTTCTTGTGGCTCTTCTCTGAACCCTCTCAAATTAATCAGCATCTGTCTCAAATTGTGGACACCAGAACTGAACACAATATTCCAGTAGTGGTCGCACCAGTGCCCAGTACAGAGATACAGAACCTCTCTACTTCTACCGGAGATTCCGCTATGGGTGGGTCCCAGGGTCGCATTTGCCCTTTTGGCCAACGTGTCTCAGTGGGAGTTCGTGGTCAGTTGATCATCCACCATGACCCCAAGTCTTTTTCAGGGTTACAATTTCCCATGATAGAGTGCCCCCAGGACAGAGTCCCCCTATTGTACATATAGCCTATATTTTTTGTTCCAAAAGGGAAACTTTATATTTGGACATATTAAAATATATGTTATTTGCTTGTGCTCCGGTAACTAAGCAATCAAGCTGGCTCCATATGAGTGACATGTCCTCTTCATTATTTACCACTCCCCCGATCTTTCTGTCATCGGCAGATTTTACAGTGATGATTGTATATTTGCTTCCAAGTCACTGATCAAAATTTTAGGTAGCGTACATCCAAGAACCAATCCCTGCAGGACCCTACGAGAAAGACACTCGCTCGATAATGATTCCTTATTTAAAAGGACATTTTGAGACCGATTAGGTAGCCCGTTACTAAGGGGCGGAGTCCGAGTTGGGACATTTTTCTGACAACTTTACTTGTGTTTTCTGAACCTAGAACTCAGCTGGCAACGTATGCATCAGGCTGAATTGGTTCCAACCCTCACTGAGAATCTTACCTTCTACACAGGGGATATCTGCTTTTTGCAAAATCAACACCAAAAGGAGAAACACTTCCAAAGAAGCTCCTCCTTAGCACTCAGGTGCGTGAACACAAATCCTCTCTTAGTCCTCTAGGAGCGACTGCGAGAAGGAGGCTTGCTGCAGCAAGGCTACAGGGGTCTCCCAGGTTCCCCCTGCCCTGCATCCCTGTCCTGCCTGGCTGATGTCCAGGGAGCTCTGTGAGGTCACAGCCTCCTCACCACCTCTGCCCAATAGGCTGAGTTCTTGACAAAGGCCCTTGTGAAGTCACTGCCACACCCACCTCTCCCTTGAAGGGCTGATGTCTGCCCCTGGACAGCCCAGTAGGATGTTTGAGCTGCTCCCCACATCACCCCACATGCTCATTATTGATTCTGGGCAGCAAATAGGCTACCCAGAGTCTGTTCCTCACCCCACACTGAGTTTTTCATAGATTCATAGATTTTCTTTTAGGCCATTAGATCTCCTAATAAGGCCTCTATTTCACAAACCATGAAATTTCACACCCTTACCCCCATATTAAGCCCAATAGCTTGTGTTTCACTAAAACACGCCTTCCAAAAAGGCAGCCAAGTGTGATGTGAGGCCATCAGGAAACAGAGAATCCACCTCTTCCCTAGGCAATTTCTTCCACTCCTTAATCTCCCTCACTCCTAGATTAGGACTGGGCATTTGCTGTATTCAGATGTGTTGTTTGAATGGGCTGACTTGTCCTCATCGTTATTTACCACGACACCAATCTTTGTGCCCCCTGCAGACGTTACCGGCTGTGATGTGATATTGACTTCCAGATCGTTGGTGTAAATGCTGAAGACAGTTAGTGGCTGAGAATCTGTTCACCCCCCGCCGTCCCCCAGGCACCACACACCCACTCCCCCCTGTAGTACAGGAAAAGGGCATCCAGCCCTACTCTCAGATGGTTTCAAAAACACGCTTAGCAGCAGTTTCAACTATGGGGTTATGAACCACGCATGGGGGTCCCCTGTTAACAAACACACTTCACATCTAGAGTGTCAACAGGCTGCAGTTCTATGCATCTGAGTTTCCCACCTTCTAAACTGGTATGATAAACCCACCTTGATGATCTTCATTTAAAATTGGGGAGACTGTATGGCACAGGGAAATGAAGTGACTTGCTTGTGGTCACACAGTGATTGAATGGAAAAGCCTGGATGAGAACAATGTATTTGTTCTGGTTCCCAGACCAGGCCCTGGTCCCTTGTGTTCCTTGCCTCTCTGGTGTAAAATTCAGGAAGCATCTTCCTGGATGCTTTTCCTTCTTCTCCATTTCGCTAAGCTCCACATCCCCAGCAAGGAAGGATTTTTTGTTACCCAGCTGGCTCTAACATATGTGGTTATTGTCACAGACTGAGTCCCCCTGGTGGACACTTATCAGACTGCACCAATCGGACCCAACCTCTGGATCCAGCTCTGTGGATCTGCCCCCACCCCCACCTGCTCCTGTTCTGGCCAGGGCTCTGGGTGCCCAGGCTCAGGGCTTCTGGCCCCTGAGGCTGCAGCCAGGGTTTGGGGCACCCAGACTCATGTCTTGAGCTCCCGAAAACTCCAGCCAGGTGCCCGGGCTTGGGGCTTCTGCCTCCCCCCTACACACACACACTCCTGCCAGGGATCTGGACACCTGGGCTCAGGGTGGAGTCCCCCGCGGCTGGAGCCACAACTTGAGGCACTCAGGTTCAGGGCTGCTGCTCTGCAGCTGCAGCAGGGACTGGGGTGCCAGGCTTGAGGCTTCCACCCTCCAATTCTCTCCTGCCAGGGCTCTGGCTGCCCAGGCTCAGGGCTTACTTCCCCTGTGGCTCCTGCTGGGGCTCAGGTGCCTATTTTTCTGGGGCCCCCGAAATTGGCCAGGGCCCCTGCACTAATCTGCCAGGGAACCAGTAGCTAGGAGCCCCAGCTGAGGTGCTCCCACCAGCTGGGACCCACCTCCACATCCGGGAGCCTCCTCTCGCTTCAGGAAGGTTAGTGGCTGCTGCCTTCAGAGTCCAGCACTGAAGGCAGCACAGAAGTGAGGGGGGAAATGCTGTGACACCTCCCCCAAACAACTTTTGACCTCCCCGCATTATCCCATTTTGAGTCAGGACTCCCATGGTTTCAGCACTGTGAAATTTCAGATGTAAACATCTGAAATGGTGAAATTGACTAATTTAAAAACCCTCTGCCCGTGAAATTGACCAAAATGGTCGTGAATTTGGTAGGGCCCTAGTTATTATGGATGCCCTAGCAGCTTTGCACTCCCAGTTCACCTGAAAGACCATTGACAATTCATGCTACATGAGAAATTTCCTAGAATAAACTACCAGGATTGGGAAAAAATGAAGGAAATCAACCAAAGCCTAAGCTAGGATGGAGAGCATTCATCCAAGCAGTGTTTCAACCCCTCCCCTCCCACCTGTCTGCCTGCCGTGAAATGGGGGGATACAGAGGGGCATGGATTTCTGTCTGTGAACTTTCTAAAGACTAGGAGTACTTGTGGCACCTTAGAGACGAACACATTTATTTAGTCTCTAAGGTGCCACAAGTCATCCTTTTCTTTTTGCGAAGACAGACCAACACGGCTGCTACTCTGGAACCTTTCTAAAGACTGTAGGCTTTAGCACCAACCATACAGCCCAGACTCTGAATTCTTGAGAAAACATCCATTTTGGATTGTGCACAGCAGAGGCTGCTTGAAGGGGAGGGGAAGGTGGAGGAGGGAGGGTGAGGGGACAGGCTGGGCAAATGGCATGGCGTCTGCACTATACCACAGACACACACACAACGATGCATGGAATATTATCCAGGACAGTAAATTATTTGGCCTGAGTCCTGAGTTTTGAAAGTACAATTTATCCAGGAAAAAAATTGGGGTTGGGGGTAGGAGAGTTGCAGTTCCCAGCCTGGACTTCCAGTCTCTGGCCAGGTGCATCCCCCTATTTAGGGTTTTCACCGGTGTCTTCTCCAAACGGCTCCTTCTGATATAATTCGACGACCACGTCCTGGCCTTCAGGGTCATTTGCAGGATCTTCATTATTCCCAGCTGCAGCACCCCCCTCGTTATCCTGTCTGATAATGAGCCCGCTATGGTTCAACAGAATGGCATGTGTCATGATAGGCCCTCTGCTGAGAGCCCTCCATGTAGGGATAATACTCCCTTTTTCTTTTTCCTTAAGTTCTTTCCCTTGTTTCCTATGAGTTGCCCTGTGTAACCGTTGGTTGTCCGATGATATCAATTCTGCCTCGTAACAGAACGAGAGAGAAACCGCACCCTTTTTGGTGCCACGTGCCACCCAGGAAGTGGGCTGTGTGCAGAAAGTCAGTTGGCTGTCAATGGACTGGCAGTTGGCTGACCGTTTGTTGCTCGCGGCTCAGGGACAGCTTGGGCGGAGCAATCAAGGTGCTGCTGTCTATTCCACCACTTCAGAGACAGAGGAGAGCCTTGAATTGTCCTTACCCACGCACACTGCCCGTTATAGTGGCTCATACCGCACTCACTCTGCCCAGCGGGGGTAATTTTCTCGAACTCTTGAAGATGAGCGGCAGAGGAGGAGAGAGACGCACCTTGTGAAGGGATCTAACCTTTCCCCCCCACTCTTCTCTTTCTCTCCTCTTTTATTCCTGCCACTATCATTTGCTTGTTAGGGACTTGGCAACTGCCAAACTTATTATCTTTGTTATTAAGGTGTTAGGTAATAAATGTTATCTGGTTTGTGTTATTTACCTGTCAGTTTTGATTTTAAATACACCCTTTGACAGATACAGAGAGTTCGATCCTGTAAAAAGGGGTAGGATTTGAGGCCTAGGTTTCATTACTCCCCTGAATTTTATAGATTTTAAGAGACCTGTCTGTAAGACTGACAGCGCCCAATCTAGATCTGAATAGGAAGGGCACGTGCAAGGTGCATTTGCTGACTTTTTATTGGAGTCCTGGACCTTCTGATGCTGCTTCAAATGTTTCATTCTCTCTCAGCACTGAACAGCAGAATGCTCCGTGTCCAACTCTGCCAGCCGTTGGCTCTGCGACATACAGCTGTGTAGTGCTGCTGCTCTGAGAGAAACTGTGGTCACAGCTAGAATCCTGCCACCTACTGATGGCAATGTTGGTGTGTTCCTCCCGCCGACTAGCTGCTCACAGGGTGGTGAGCGTTTTAATCTACTGGCAGTTTGGGGGCTGCAGCATGTGACTTCTGGTGCACACAGCGGGAGTGGGAAGATAACAGACAGGTCAGGAAGATATGGGTACAGGGAACGGTGGGAATTGCAGTGGAGGACTATTCCGACTCGAAACCGGGAAACCACACCGTCACAACATTCACACTGCAAAGTGGGCAGATAGGGGGTGGGCCCACTGCAAAGATGTGGGTCTTTGCAATCCAGCTGTCCTAGGCCCCAAAGAAAAAGTTTCACAGCTTGCTTTTTCAAGTGATGTGCTCTCTAAGATGAGAAAGCCACTCCTGTGCCAGGAGCCCCAGAACACTGATCAAAACCAAAGCCCGGACCGGCTGCTAAGCATCATGGAGCGCCAAGCGCACTCAGTACAGGCGCTCGTAGCAACGCAGCCGGAGCACTACCGCGCCCGCCCCCACCCCCACAGCCCTTGCCCCAAAACTCTTTCCCTTGTGCTCCCATGTCACCTCCAACCCACTTTCCCCAACATCCGCCACCAGCTGCCTCCAACACCTGGAGCTTCACCACTCAGTCCTGAAAACTACGACCCTTACCCACTGCACTCAACCCCATCACCATGCAGTATAGCCATCCTGAAGTGCAGCACTCGTTGCACAGCACTCCAGACAGGACATACGCAAATCTGTGATTGTACCGTTCCCCACCCCCTTGCCCTTTCTGTTTCCCAAGCAGTTGTGTCTCTTTTCACTAAATGGGTTTTTTGGCTTTGAAAACATTCTTTATTATCGCATAAAGTAAAAGATACCTTAGCCCAGGAAAGCAACAGGCACTGCAAGTCAGTGTCTCAAACACAGATTCCAACTAACATTGGAACCACTGCACTTCACTGCCATGCAGGGCATCAAACATTACCGGTGGCTTTCAACCTCAAATGGCCCTCTCAAGGCATCCCTAATCCTTGCAGCCCCGTGCTGGGCCCCTCTAATAGCCCTGCTCTCTGGCTGTTCAAATTCAGCCTCCAAGTGTTGAACCTCTGAGTTCCATGCCTGAGTGAATCTTTCATCCTTCCCTTCACAAATGTTAGGGAGGGTACAGCACGCGGATATAACCGCTGGGATGCTGTCATTGGCCAGGTCCAGCTTCCCATACAGAGAGCACCAGCGGACCTTTAAAGGGCCAAAAGCACACCCCACAGTCATTCTGCACCGGCTCAGCATGTTGTTGAAGTGCTCCTTGCTGCTGTCAAGGCTCCTTGTGTAGGGTTTCATGAGCCATGGCATGAAAGGGTAAGCGGGGTCTCCAAGGATCACAATGGGCATTTCAACTTTCCCTGTGGTGATCTTCTGGTCTGGGAAAAAAGTCCCAGCTTGCAGCTTCCTGAACAGGCCAGTGTTCCGAAAGATGCGTGCGTCAGGCACCTTTCCGGGCCAGTCTGCGTTAATGTCAATGAAACGCCCATGGTGATCCACAAGCTCCCAGAGAACCACTGAGAAATATCCCTTCCGATTAACGTACTCGGAAACTAGGTGGGCTGGTGCCAGAACTGGAATATGCGTGCCATCTATCGCCTCTCCGCAGTTAGGGAAACCCATTTGTTCAAAGCCAGCCACAATGTCATACACGTTACCCAGAGTCATGGTTCTTCTGAGCAGGATCCGATTTATGGCCCTGCAAACTTGCATCAACACAATTCCAATGGTCGACTTCCCCACTCCAAACTGGTTAGCGACTGATCAGTAGCCTTCTGGAGTTGCCAGCTTCCAGATTGCAACAGCCACCCGCTTCTCCACCGTCAAGGCAGCTCTCAATCTCACGTCCTTGCACCACAGGGTGGGGGTGAGCTCCTCACAGAGTCCCATGGAAGTGGCTTTTCTCATCCAAAAGTTCTGCAGCCACTGCTCATCATCCCAGACTTGCATGACGATGTGATCCCACCACTCAGTGCTTGTTTCCCGAGCCCAAAAGCAGCGTTCCACGGTGGTGAGCATGTCCATGAATGCCACAAGCAAACTCATGTCATATGCATTCCTTGAGTCGATATCATCGTCGGAGCCCTCACTGTCACTTTGGATCATGAGGAATAACTGGACTGCCAAACATGATGTGCTGGCGAGACTCGTCAGCATACTCCTCAGCAGTTCGGGCTTGTCAAGTTTCCTTCCCCACTCTGAACTCTAGGGTAAAGATATGGGGACCTGCATGAAAACCCCCTATGCTTATTTTTACCAGCTTAGGTTAAAACTTCCCCAAAGTACAAACTATCTTACCTTTTGCCCTTGGACTTTATTGCTGCCACCACCAAACATCTAACAAATACACAACAGGGAAAGAGCCCGCTTGGAAACGTCTTTGCTCCACAAATCCTCCCCAAACCCTACATCCCCTTTCCTGGGGAAGGCTTGATAAAAATCCTCACCAATTTGCAAGGTGAACACAGACTCAAACCCTTGGATCTTAAGAACAATGAAAAAGCAATCAGGTTCTTAAAAGAAGAATTTTAATTGAAGAAAAAATAAAAGAATCACCTCTGTAAAATCAGGATGGTAAATACCTTACAGGGTAATAAGATTCAAAACATAGAGAATCCCTCTAAGCAAAACCTTAAGTTACAAAAAGACACAAAACCAGGAATAAACATTCCATTCAGCACAGCTTATTTTATCAGCCATTTAAACAAAACAGAATCTAACGCATATCTAGCTAGATTACTTACTAAGTTCTAAGACTCCATTCCTTTTCTGTTCCTGGCAAAACAACACACAGACAGAGAGAACCTTTGTTTCTCCCCGGCTCCAGCTTTGAAAGTATCTCGTCTCCTCATTGGTCATTTTGGTCAGGTGCCAGCGAGGTTATTCTAGCTTCTTAAACCCTTTACAGGTGAAAGGGTTTTCCTCTGTCCAGGAGGGATTTTAAAGGTGTTTACCCTTCCCTTTATATTTATGACAGGGCTCCATTCCCGCAGACCGAAAGGGAAGACCGAGCGCGCAGTACAAAAAACACTGAAAGATGGCGCCAAACGTGGACGGAAGCAAAGGGAATGCTGGGATGCAAACCGATCTATCATGGGGTGTTGGGACAGGACCCAGAATGCCCCACACTCCCCACCCCCTTCCCACAAGCCACAGCGCCAGAATGGGAAGAGGTGCTCTGCAGGATAGCTGCCCATAATGCATCATTCTCAATGCCTCTGCAAGTGCCACAAATCTGGCCACGCCAGTGCGCTTGCAGCTATCAGTGTGGACAGACTGCAGCGCTTTCCCCTCTGCGCTTTACGAAGGTGGGTTTAACTCACAGCGCTCTACATCTGCAAGTGTAGCCATGCCCTAAGAGTAAAGTGTGTATGTTTAAGAAGTTACTTTGCAAATCCTGTGGTTCCTCCCTTTAACTGCTCTGTGGTCCCTGAGGGTCTAAACTGGAAAGAGAAGTAAACAGAGATGAAGGGGGAATCTGGGAAAATGTGGAAAGTGCCTGGAGAGGCTTGGGATGTCCCAGCACTGGCTTTAGGTGCAGTCTAAGGATGTGCGGGAGATTCCCAAACCTGAGCCATTCTTTTTAGGTGACATATCTGAGGAACTCTCCCAGATTGAGATGTCATTAGAGGAGGTTTTGGAACAAATTGATAAATTATACTGTAATAAGTCACCAGGACCAGATGTTATTCACCCAAGAGTTCTGAAGGAACTCAAATGTGAAATTACAGAACTACTAACTGTGGGAGATTAAATCAGCTTCTGTACCAGATGACTGGAGGATAGCTAATGTGATGCCAATTTTTAAAAAAGCTCCAGAGGTGATCCTGGCAATTACAGGTTGGGAAGCCAAACTTCAGTACCAGGCAAACTGGTTGAAACTATAGTAAAGAACAGAATTATCAGATACATAGATGAACATGATTTGTTGGGGAAGAGTCAACATGTTTTTTGTAAAGGGAAATCATGCCTCACCAATCTACTAGTAGTCTCTGAGGGGGTCAACAAGCATGTGGACAAGGGTGATCCAGTGGATATAGCGTACTTAGATTTTCAGAAAGTCTTTGACAAGGACCCTCACCAAATGCTCTTAAACAAAGTTAGCTGTTATGGGATAAGAGGGAAGGTCCTTTCATGGATCGGTAATTGGTAAAAAGATAGGAAACAAAGGATAGGAATAAATGGTCAGTTTTCAGAACGGAGAGAGGTAAATAGCGGTGTCCCCCAGGGGTCTGTTCTGAGACCAGTCCTATTCAACATATTCATAAATGATCTGGAAAAAAAGGGTAAACAGTGAGGTGGCAAAATTCGCAGATGATACAAAACTACTCAAGAAAGTTAAGTCCAAAGCAGACTGTGAAGAGCAACAAAGCGATCTCACAAAACTGGGTGACTGGGCTACAAAAATGGCAGATGAAATTCAGTGTTGATAAATTGAAAGTAATGCACTTTAGAAAACATCATCCCAACTATACATATAAAATGATGGGGTCTAAATTAGCTGTTACCACTCAAGAGAGAGATCTTGGAGTCATTGTGGATAGTTCTCTGAAAACATCCACTCAATGTTCAGCGGCACTCAAAAAAGAGAACAGAATGTTGGGAACCATTAAGAAGTGGCTAGGTAATAAGACAGAAAATATCATATTGCCTCTATATAAATCTATGTTACACTCACATCTTGAATACTGCGTGCAGATATGGTCACCCCCTCTCAAAAATATATATATTGGAATTGGAAAAGGCACAGAAAAGGGCAACAAAAATGATTAAGGGTGTGCAAGAGCTCCCATATGAGGAGCAATTAATAAGACTGGGACTTTTCAGCTGTGAAAATAGATGACTAAGGGGGGCTATGATAGAGGTCTATAAAATCATGACTGGTGTGGAGCAAGTAAATAAGGAAGTGTAATTTACTCTTTCTCATAACACGAGAACTAGGGGTCACCGCCTGAAATTAAAAGGCAGCAGGTTTAAAACAAACAAAAGGAAATATTTCTTCACACCATGCACAGTCAACCTGTGGAACTCTTTGCCAGAGGGAATGTAATGAAGGTCAAGACTATAACAGGGTTCAAAAAAGGACTAGATAAATTCATGGAGGATAGGTCTACCAATGGCTATTAGCCAGGAATGGCAGGGATGGTGTCCCTAGTCTCTGTTTGCCAGAAGCTGGAAATGGGCAAGAGAGGATGGATCACTTGATGATTACCTGTTCTGTTCATTCCCTCTGAAGCACTTGGCACTGGCCATTGTCCAAAGATAGGCTACTGGGCTAGATCAACCTTTGGTCTGACCCACTATGGTCGTTCTTATGTTCTTCCACCCACCCCACTGGTTCTCACTCCTCTCTGGCTGCAAGTCCCCTTGCTCACTCAGGTCTACTCTCCGCCCTCCCCTCAACTCCAAATGCCAGTTTCTTTCACCCCCTGCCAGCTTCCAACATCCCTTAGGCTTTTTCTCCCAATCTACTCACCCCTGTCCCCTAGTCTCTGCATTTGAATCTAGTACTTCCTCGTCCGGGCCCAGTGGGATGGGGGAGGTGGGTAATTGAGAGCACAGGAGAGACAGGCTCTGTGCTCTCAGTTCAGGTATCTGGACCCAGCACAGACCGCAGCAGCTGAGAGCTGCAATTGTAGGGAAAGTCCTGCTCAGCCCCAGGCTGGAGCATGCCAGTGCAGACAGAATTGCCAGGGGGAATGGAGCTGCTAACCTCAAAGAAGTCTCTATTGGGGCTGTGTGAACTCTGACTTTTCAAAGATTTCTCATCTGGTCAATTTACATAGGTTTTCGGAGACAGCAAAAGCCGCATCCCTGGCACAAAGGCCACCTCCTTGGGAAATTTCAAGTCCCTGCTCCAAAGCCTGGGGGCACTAGAGCTTTTCAAAGGAAATGTCATCAGAAGTGTTTAGCATTGGTAAGCCTGTCTACATAGACTAAGGCCAGAAGGGACCATTGTGGTCATCTCGTCCCCGCCTATAACAGACCCATAACATCTGGCCTAGCCTCATTCTCACTAACAGCTGAATGACTTTGACTGAATGTTTCAGGAAATATTCAGCCTCAAGGCAGACACCCAGCATGGGAAATTTCAGCCCAGCCAGTTACAGTTTGACAATGTTATAAGCAACTGAAAACAAAGGCGTATCGTGGGAAGCACTGGGCAACCTTAATAACAGGCAGTGGTGGCAGCGCCCCCTATAATGTGAGGCACTCACAGCTGGGCTGGAGCGATGGGATGTCAGTCAGGGCCAGCAAAGGTCAGGATGTCAGAAAACCTCCTGATTTGAATTCACACGCCAGAAATCTTCTTTGCAGCGCTCCACAGCTCCTCCCCAACTTCAAAAACAACTTTTGACACCTAGCTCCAGGGTCTGACCCCTCCAGGTGCTTGGCTCAAAGGGCTGAGCAAGCCAATCCCCATGGGGTGCAATGGAAGTCGGGGCGCTGAACACCTGCCATGACTCGGCCTTTGGTGTGTCATACAGCCAGTCGGTGGAAACCATACCACACTCTGCCAGTTCAGCCCGGCCACAAGCAGGGGTGACCCCTGTTACCTGCTAGTGGATTGGCCACTGCTTACACCTGGGTTGAAGTTGGTCTTTTATGTTAGCTCTGTTTTCTTTGTACCAGCTTGTGCCATCAGATTTTTTGCTGCCTGCCCAAGGTAAATAAGATGCGAGAGCAGAATCATGTCCAGAGTCCAAAAAACAGCAATTAATCCAGAAACAATAAATTAATTATAAAATGCTGTTAATACCTGGAGTGACCCCACCAGGAAGCCAAATAGCCTGAAGACAAACCATGGAGCAGGGGAGCGGGGAGTGGGGAAGAGCACGACAGGGTATTTAAGCCCTCCTGCTGGTGTCGCAACTTTTTGTTAAAAACGGGCAAATTGTCACGTATTTTCTGTCTCCCCCCAGTCGGTTCTGGTGGGTCCCGCTGCTGGCTGGATCCCTGCTTGCCAGCCGCCTGCCCACCAGCATTGAGTGGGGGGACCCAGTGGCTGACAAGGGGGGTGGGTGTGCAAAGCTGGTGGCAGGGTGTTCCCCCTCTCGCTGTCCTCTCCCTGCTTTGCCCCTTCACCTTGACCCCAGCCCCGCTGCTCCTCCATATCTGCACCAGCGGGGAGTGTCCCACTCCCAGCACTGTGCGGAGAACCAGCCCTTGGTCGGAGTGCTCAGCTCACCAACAGCCGGGCCAGCAGGCTACTTCTTTCCCCCACTGCCTCTGGCTGGGCTGGCCCCGCAGGAAAGCTCAAGACCCTCGGCTTGGGGTGTTGGCCAGGAGGAGCCAAGCCCTGCATGTGCCAAAGCCCCAGGCAGCCGTGGCACAGGGAAGCCTTTCTGCCTCTCAGCTAAGCTCTGGAGCGGCTGGGGGAGGGAAGCGATTTCCAGCCTGTTTGCATCCCGACCCTGCAGACTCCACAGCAGTCCCCCGGACAGAGGCCTAGCACCCTCTGCACCCACCCCCACCCCGGAGCACAGGGTTTGGTCCGTCCCCTAGGCACCCTCCCCTGCTGAGCCACCTCACTGGCCAGGTTCACTCAAGCCCCTGCAGTCAGGTTCCCTGGGCACAATGCATCCGTAGGGCTTAACCCCTTCCTGCTTGTACTGTAGCCAGGGGACAGGAGGCAGCTGGGTTATATCGGTGGCCAGCAGCAGCCTGGAGGTGTTAGCTGCCTTTCAACACTGTGTGGGCAGGAAGGAGAAAGGTGCTTCCAGCCACGGGCAGGGGGAGAGGGGGAAGAGATGAGCTCTGCAAAGACATGGGCCAGGTCATCCCTCCCCACCCCCTCACCCCCGCTGTGGCTGGAAGCAGCTCCCATCCCTTCCCTCCTGCACAGTGCGGAAAGGCTGTTGCTGGCCACATTCTGGTGTGAACCCTGGGAGAAATCTGGGGTCGGGGGGCATGTGAACTTGTGTGCCCTCCCCCCCCCCCCACACACAGGTTGCCTTGGGAAGATGTGGTACCAGGTACCAGGAGAGGCGGGTCCGGCCCAGGGGCCCAACCAGACATGGAGTGCGGAGAGCGCCAGGCAGGGAGGGTTGAGCCTGTCGGTCAACCTGTCACCCCCTGTGTCAGAGAGATGAACGGGAGTGTGTGTGTGTCACCTCTCTCCATGTGAACCCTAAAGCCTAAAAGATAAGAAGGGAAATAAAAGAATCCAACTACTCAGTGTTTCTTTTTAACAGGGGCTCAGTCAACTTGATGTTAATGTTAACATTTGTACTGCATCGTTCTGATTGATTGCAGCTGAACTTGCTTGAATACGAGTAATTTTACCAGGTGTCCCGTATTCAGCATAGGGAAATATGGTCACCCTAAATAAGAGGGAGGCTGTTAGCTTGTTACGTGGGGAGGCTGTCACTCTGTGTGGCTTTGCAGAGAGTGACAGAAGAGGGCACCAGAGAGGTTCGTTGAGGAAACTTTACTGGCGCTGAACACAACCTGGAGCACCCAAGACGCACCACTGGACTGGAACTTTGCTCAAGACTCCTGAACTCTGTGTGTAGACACATTACTCGGTGTCAGCCCTTTCAGACTGTGCTACCACTGGGCCTGTGGGGCCTCGTCTTGAATGTTTTTGACCGTTCCCCCTAGCTTTCCCCCTGTTGTTTTTCTCCTTTCATCCCTCTCTAAATAAATATTTCCCTTTCCTGTATTCATTGTACTCTTCTGGTTCACACTGGGGACAGGTGTCTCTGGGGTGGAAGGGACTTTCCCTGATGCATTCCTGCACGTGCCTTTTCTTGGCCAGAGCTACCTGCAGAGCAGACTCTATGTTGGCCACGAGGGCGCTAAAGTTACACAACAACAAAAACAGGAGAGAAATTTCTCTCTAAAGATCAAAAAATAACAAAGAAGGAAGAACCCAGAACCACTGGAACTACAAGCAAAAGGCTAGAAATCCCCTTGAAAAGGAACTAACGATGAGTTTATATAAAGCAGGAGGGGCAGGGTAGTTGGTGGTTGAAGGCAGGAGGGCACTGTCTGTCCCTTATTTCTCTGATGCTCCAACCTGGGAGCTGTTCTTAAACATTTACAAATATTCCTTTTCTCTCTCTTGGTGCTTCTGAGTGCACGCCAGAAGCACTTCAACTCAGAAATGGGCATCTGGCTGAAACACCTTTTGGGTAAATCAATAAATCAGCCATTGTTCTTCAATGGAGGGAAGGGATCTTCTTATTGAGCATGAGAGACTATTACTGGTATTGAAAAGGCTGCACATTTGCTTCATTTACTTCAAGGAGCAACATGCCCTCTATCTGGCCACTACCCTACATTTAGCTATATGCAGGACTAAGCTCTTATAATGACAAGCACAGTGTGACTGGCCCCTTTAAAAAGAAGCTGTGCCCAGTGCCACTGTGACTGAACCTGCTGCCCAACTGGGCTTAAAGAAAGGCACCTGAGGAAGTGGTGGCAGAGAGTTAGAGGCTCCTACAGATGAGTTTGATACACCAGGGGAACAAAACTTCAGCCAGGTACGGCTGGAAATGGCCTCCTAAAAAGAACAAGGGGCCAGGAAGAAGAGAAACTTTGGCTTTCTTCCTTGATGGCCGCTAGCCTATGTAGGTTTTTATACCATGCTAATCACCACAGTGTCTGAGCACCTTCCAGTAGTGCATTAAGGACCGTAACCACACGTGTGTCGAGTTGGGGTAGTGCCTTGTTTAAAAATAGAAAATACTTGTAGCTATCCATTTATATGAGAAAAGGTTGCTTTCTTCAGTGTTGATTGGACGATTGCGGGTTTGAAGAAGGAAGGGGAGACTTGCTCTCAGACCCAGCAGGGTTGAACACTCAGCATATAGGGACAGTTGATATAAGCAGTGCTTGTAGCACAGCCAACAATCCAGAATCTTGCTAAAGTTCTAAGTTCTGCATATTGATCACCCACACAGAGAGAAGCAACACGAAAATCATTCCGGTTGCAAAGTCAAGCACTCAAAAGTTGGGAAATGCCGGACACAAGGCTGCCACTGCAGCAGGTGACTTTAACAGTCCAGTCACGCAAATCGTCCCACCAGGTTTCAATAATACCAACTCTATCAAATGTAGTTATCAATGAGAACCTTTAGTTCCTCCTGCTTCTTACCCAGTCTCCTAGCAATGGTGCATAAACAATTCAGTTTCTTCTCTTCACATTTCTTTACCACCTCTAGTCAATATCTTCCCAACACCCTGAGTCTGAACCCCATTTGACAGCTTAGAACCCTCCCTTTGTACTGTTAGAGGAATGTCCTCCAAGCTGCGTCACTAGTCTCCAAACCGTGAGATTATCCCCCACTTCGGAGTTGCAGCCTGTCCCATTGGTACAGCCCCTCTCTCACTGGAACATGTCACTATAGCCCTGAGGCTGCAGTACAACCCTGGAGCAGCTTAGCTCCACTCCCCGGCTTGTGTTGGAGGAACCCATTCCCTGAGAGTTTCTGTGAGCCAAGCCCTGCGGGGATGGGGGAGGGGAGGTTGGCTCATCACAGGCTCAATACACTCTGAAAGGGGCATAAGAGAGCAATGCTGATGAATGATATTTGGCCATCACCCCTGTCATAAATATAAAGGGAAGGGTAAACCCCTTTAAAATCCCTCCTGGCCAGAGGAAAAATCCTCTCACCTGTAAAGGGTTAAGAAGCTAAAGGTAACCTCGCTGGCACCTGACCAAAATGACCAATGAGGAGACAAGATACTTTCAAAAGCTGGGAGGAGGGAGAGAAACAAAGAGTCTGTGTCTGTCGGTATGCTGCTTTTGCCGGGGATAGAACAGGAATGGAGTCTTAGAACTTTTAGTCAGTAATCTAGCTAGGTTTGTGTTAGATTATGATTTCTTTCAATGGATGAGAAAATAACTGTGCTGAATAGAATGACTATTCCTGTCTGTGTGTCTTTTTTGTAACTTAAGGTTTTGCCTAGAGGGATTCTCTATGTTTTGAATCTAATTACCCTGTAAGGTATCTACCATCCTGATTTTACAGAGGTGATTCCTTTACTTCTATTTACTTCTATTTCTATTAAAAGTCTTCTTGTAAGAAAACTGAATGATTTTTCATTGTTTTCAGATCCAAGAGTTTGGGTCTGTGGTCACCTATACAAATTGGTGAGGATTTTTACCAAACCTTTCCCAGGAAGTGGGGTGCTAGGGTTAGGAGGATTTGGGGGGGAAAGACGTGTCCAAACTACGTTTCCCAGTAAACCCAGTTTGAGTTTGGTGGTGGCAGTGGAGATCCAGGGACAAAGGATAAAATTAATTTGTACCTTGGGGAAGTTTTAACCTAAGCTGGTAAAAGTAAGCTTAGGAGGTTTTCATGCAGGTCCCCACATCTGTACCCTAGAGTTCAGAGTGGGGGAGGAACCTTGACAACCCCACAACAGTGCTAACAGCATTCTGAGGTTGAGTGTCATGCATGCTGTGTACAGTACACCATAGCATTTCACTGAGAGCAAGGATGGGTTATCTATAGCCAGGGAGAAATTCACAGGGTCAGACGCTTCCCTCCTTTGGCAGTGTAGGGGGAGAAAGACAACGAATCTGTATCTGCAGTAGCACGGGATTGCTGGCTTTGCAGCATGCTCTGTAACGGGACTCTCCACTCACCGCTAGTCAGGCGCCTCGCCCTGGCCATTCCAGTGAATCATGTTCTGGTGAATTTACCTCCCACCTGCCAGCCATCCAAACTGCAGCTGCTGAGATGATCTTCCTCTCCTGGTGCTGTCTTCCCCACTTTCCCAAGTCTGGCTCTGGCTGCCCTTTTTCCATGTCCAGTTTGGACTTCTCCTTCTTACCTCCAAAGCTCCCTATGCAAACATCTCCCTGTGTAAAAATATCTCCACCTCAGTCATCTGCTCCTCCCCTCCCACTCCCACCTTACAGACCCTTCTTCCTGCAGCATCCTGCTGCTACTGGGAAGGACCCAGCAACCTCCGCTCAGGCTCCCCTTTCTATTCATTCCATCAGACTCACCCGGTACCTCTCCTACACTCCTAGAGTGACCCCTTTAGCTTGAGTGAGAGGGGCTTGTGCTGATGGACTCTGGTTCAATCCACACCAATGCCTGTGGTGTCTGTATGTGGCCAGGGTTTTACTTACCTATCATTGTAGGTTGTTCAGCCCATTCCCAGCCATCTGTGGTACATCTTTTGCTTCTTGCCATCTCTGTGATGTCGGTCCTTCATCTGTACAAGGACACGGCATATCAAGGCAAATCCAGCAGCTCCCATCCGGTCTTCACCTCCATGATAGACAGCGCATCCCAGCCTGACCACAGAAAGACAGGGTGGTGTTCTTCAGGGGAATCTGCTGGAGCTCCAGTCTCCCCTGATCCACCTCACCCCCACACACTAAGGGTTTTCAGAAGATACTGCTAATCTCAGCTAAACAAAGCAGCTAAAATGAGGTCAGTGTGGGTGGATTTACTGAATAGACTGGTTCTCAGAGAAGAGGAGTCCTTCTCTACTCTCATGAGATTCCCATAGGAAAAGTATCTGATGACAGGGTGGGGACAATACTAGCCATCAGCCCCTGGAAAGGCAGGAAATCAGGACTCTGGGAGTTAAGGCTTGTCTCTGTCCTGCTGGAGGGAACAGAGTTGGAGACCATAAAGGGCCCTGGTGTAATTGTATGAAAACAGTGACCTCTACCTGTGAAGGTGGCTGAAGCTTCTTGCAAGCAATAGAGTCCAGGATCCTTACGCCTCCTTTGGTGATGCTTTTCCTAGGAATAAAATCAACACAGTACAATGAGAACAACGTCTGAGTCCCAGGGCTGGGATCCAGGGATAAGGGCTGCTCGCAGCCAGGCTGCGTACCAGGAACTGGATCTTTGTCCCAAGAGCTGCAATCACCCAGATGAGTGAGTAGTTCCTACCTCTGTGAGGAGGGTGTGGTTTTCCATCTAAGCATCACTGAGAGCCAGCTCCTCTCAGTTTCACAGGATGAGGTCATTGCTCCCCAAGCTGGGCCAGCTGCTGGCTGCATTGATGTAGGAGGCATGGACAGATCCCAAAGCCTGGAAGACAGAGAAGGGAGGAAGCCCCTGCTCATTTACCGTTCAGGGAAGGGAGGGGAGAATGAAGGGCAGGAAGTGAAGCTGCCCTGTGGGGAGGGCACTAGAGTAGAACCAAGTCCTGTTCCCAGATCCACCCCATGTTTGTAGGTGTGACCTTAGAGAGGTCCATCACCTTCATTCCCTGTCTGTAAAATGGAGATAACAGTTTCTCCCACAAACATACAGGAGGTAAGGGGAGGACAGTCCCATTATCTGCATGGGGCTCAGGCACTAGGCATGGATTGTGCCAGAGTGAGGGAAGAAACCCAGATTTTACTCCCTACAAGCAGGAGAGGAGATGGGATCAGAAGACCAAGGAAGGGGGATGGAGTAGGAACTGCTGCCACAGACGGGACTTATGGATTTGGTCAGTGCCAGACCCTTGGTGCCTCCTTTCAGAAAATGGTTTCCCTAGCGAGAAAGACTGGCCTCCCCTGTTATCGGCAGTCCGCATACTATTTGAAGACCTTCCTAGTGTCCTCGAATGCCCCCTTAGATTCATTGAACCAGATTGCTAGCCAGGAATTTCAGAGAGGCCATTGCTGTGTACGATGAAATCGGGGGAAATCTATAGTTAGCAAAAAAAAAAAAAAAAAAAGGGTGTCATTTGAAAATTTAGAGCTGATCTCTCCTTTCAGCTGAAGGTACACAGTCACAGGGGGATGAAGCGTGCCATCTTGGTTAGTTGTTCTATGATAGTCAGTTCCACCATGTGGCCATTTGATTCAAGGAGTTCTACAATGAAATCCCTGGCAATGGCTGCCCATGGCTGGGGCAGGGTCTCCAGAGGCATGAGGTGCCAAGAATTTTGGCGTGTGGTGCCTTGGTAAGAGCTCAGAAGTCACTAGTCAACATGTCTGAATTTCAGCCCACATCTGGCACCACCAAACGAAACAGGAGGTTAGGCAGGAGATTTTGAAGCACCCAAAGTGCCCTGTTGGGAGGTGTCCTGTTTCAGATGGAGTACCTTCAATGGGGGACATCCTGGCAGAACATACAGGCAGTCCTCAGCAAATGTTATTGGGTCCCACATGGAATGTTGTTTCTCATTCCCTGGGCAGCACGTCATCCTAGGAGGCTGATTTAATAAGCATGATTAGAGCTTGAGGTATGGCAACATTAAGTACGTTGCGGGGCTTGAGGAGGAAGGGCTGTTCCTGACTAGCTTTCTCCCTTCTTGGTTATATTCTCCATTAGGGGATAAGGTCATTCTTAGTTCCAGTTGGGCAGTTAAGTAATCTTGAAATTGAAGTAGGAAAAGAATATGGTCTAGCTGAATTGTCCTTGATTCAGTGCTTTGGCTTTGCACAGATACTGGAGGCTTTTGTGATCAGTACAACCTTGTACTGGGTATCGGGGCCCCTTGAGCTACTCACACCAATCTTCAAATAAGGATTTAATCAGAACCTACTAATTATCAAGGGACTCCTATAGTTTTTGTCTGTGGGGTGAGCCTCCAGGAGCGGTATGCACAGGGGTGCAGCAGGTGCTGGGAGCCATGCCCCAGAGAGCCTGGCCCCGATTGATATATTAGATGTGTCAACTTCTGTGATGAATGCTCCAGTTGGATTGGGGTGCGCCAGAACAGGTGCAGCGGTGAAGGCAATTTTGAGCTGTTTGAGGGCTTGTTGGGCCTTGGGTGACCAAACAAATTGGACAGTCTTGTGGAGGAGAGCTATCATGGGGGTTATTTCTTCTGAGAACCCTGGGCCGAAGCAGCAGTAAAATTGGTGAAGCCTAGGAAGCACTGCTCTTTTTGAGTACTTCAAGCTTCCTCCCAGTTGTGGATGGCTTTCACCTTATTTGCATCAATCTTAATGCCTTCTGGGGAGAGGATGTACCCCAAAAACTCCATGGAGAGCTGGCTAGAGGTACACTTTTCCAATTTTGTATAGAGACCATGCTGCCGCAACCTCTCTGGGGTCTGTTGTGGGGCACATGCTGCTCTGGGTTCTCCAAAAAGAGAAGTATGTCATCTAAATAGATGACAATGTATTGATCCAGAATGTCCCCAAATACATCACTGAAGAAGTGTTGCAAGGTCAATCCAAATGGCATTACCAGACAATTAAAGTGTCTATAAAATGTATTGAAATCTCTCTTCCATTTGTCCACCGCCCAAATGAGTGTTAGATTGTAAGTCCTTGGAAGTCTACTCTGATGAATGCCCATACAGGTTTCATGTGATCCAAAAATTCTGGGATTAAGCATGGGGATAATGGTTCCAAACTTTCACTTTGTTCAGGGGCTGGTATTCTACAGAGAGGCATAGAGTCCCTCCTTCCTTCTTTCCAAAGAGGGCCAAGGCCTCTGTGGGAAATGCTTAATAGTAAATAAACTCTTTGGATCCATTTTCATGATTTTACGCAGGGAGAGCCACTAGTTCTGGTTCGGACATTGCATAAATACAGCCAAAGCAACTTTCGGGCAAGGTTTAGGTCAATAGGGCAGTCATAGTCTTGGTGCAGAGGTAATGTGTCCTCCTTTCTTTCAAAGATGTCCACATAATCCTGGTATTTATCAGGAATGTCGGGTGTCAGAGTCAAGAATGGTGGAGTAGGTCCAGGGGCAGAGGCTGGTTAAGGAAACCCCTACATTTTCACTCACCTCAACTGAGCCATTTTGGCAGGGGCAACACAGGGCCAGGCTCAGGTAGCAAGGCCTTGAGTCACACCTGGTATCCCCATTTACGTACAGGCCACTTACTTCTGGAAAGCCTGCTTTTCTGCAAACAGTCGCACCACCTGATGTCACATGTTGCATCTGATAATTAGGTTTAATGGTGGGAGCTAAGGTCACAGCTAGATATAGGATTGCACCTAGGCTAAGAGTGGTGCTAGAATCAAGATCCAGGAAGACGCCGGAGATGATGATGTGATCAGAGTCTGTAGACAAACCAGAATCAGAACTGGAGCCAGAGTCCAAGTGCAGGCCAAGGGTCGAAGCCGGGTGATCAGAGTCCAAAGTTAAGCCAAGTCGATATCAAGCCAGAGTCCAGATACAGGCGGAAGGTTGAAGCCGGGTAGTCAGAGTCCGAGGGCTTGGGGAGGATCAGGAGGAGGAGGCAAGGCTGGAGCGAGTCAGTTGTGGGGCTGGAGCAAGGCTAGAATACGGCAAGGATAATGCTGAGCCAGAGTTGGTAGCCAACGTCGAGAGCCAAGGGTCATGCCGAAGTCAGCAGCAAGAGACCGGAGCCGAGGGTCAAGACAGTCAATAGCTGGGAACCGGAGGGTAGGGCAGGGCGGTGCATGCAGGCAGAAAACAGGAATAACATGGGGACTGTCTCAGCAGCAGGGCAGGGGTCTGCCTTGTTGTCCAGATGACTTGAGGGTACTCCCACGCACTGCCCACCCGGAGCCCTAGACACCTGGGTTCAAGTCCCACGCATCCTCATCTGGGGACTCTCTTCTGAGGAATAAAAGAAGGACAGCAGGATGACAAAGATGTCTCTGTCCTTGGGCTGGGATCCAGGCCTAGGTGTCACAGCCTCCTCACCATCCCTTGCTCCTGTTCATTTCATACTCAGAGACCCCCTAGCAGGAGGGAAGAATAAAGGGCAGAAAGTGAAGCTGCCCCTGGGGGGAAGGCACTAGCCTGGGACCCAGTCCAGTTCCCAGATCTACACCCAGGATTGTGAGACCAGGCACCACAGCCCTTCCTCTGTGTCTTTGTCCCCACCTGTCAGATGGGGAGGATCCTTCACTTCCCAGGGTGCTTGGGGGGAGTTTCATTCCTGGCTGGGAAGAGTTCAGATACAATGTGGGTGGATTGGGCCCCCGGTGCAGGGTGGATCGGACATTCACTAGCTCAAAGGTGACACGGGCCAGGGGAACCTCTGAGCAGTGAGCACAGGGGACGGGTTCCACATCAGGCCACCACTCCCAGACTGCAGTGGTTACTGATGATAAACCATGGTTCTACCGATGTTCTCATTTGTAGTTGTCCTGGGCTGGGCCAGCCCCATGGTGCTGAGAGCCTGATGCTTCATAAAGGCCTCTGGGCATGGGGCAGGAGGGTCAGGGAGGGCGTGTGGTGAGAGGGAGGTGGCGTTCTAGGTTTGGCTCCCTGAGGGCAGGTTCCTCCTGTGGCCCCTTGGCCTGGAGGAGGGACTGAGGGGCCCTGCCACAGCAGCCCCGGGTCAGGAATTGTTTCAGATGTGACACTAGGCCATTCCCCCTGCTCTAATGCAGAGCTTTCAGAGCTCCACTGGGGGACATGGGCCTAACATGCAGGCCCTTCTGCATCAGGCTGGGCAGGGAGAGCTTGGCATGGGAAAAGGGGTGATGGCAGAGAGGCCAAGGCCAAGAAAAAAAGGGTGGGGAGAACCTCATGCCCCAGACAAAGGGGATTTGGAAGCAGAGGGAAGGCCCCCCCCACCCAGAAGGGAGAGGGTTTCACTCAGTGATGTCACCTCTATCTCCACTCCCACTAGCCCCTCTCCCCCATGTATAGTGAGACAGAGCAGTACCTGCAGCAGGGAGTGTGAGCTGCTGGGCATGTGAGGTGGGGGCCCTTTCAGGGTGTCCCATGGGGCAAAGCGCATGCAGTGCCTTGGGCACCTGGCAGAAACACAGGATGTAAAATAGGTGGGCCCTCACTTTGTCTGTAATATCCTCCTCCTGCAAGGGAACAACGATTAGTCAGAGACTCAGACACTGCCGGCAACGAATGGGAATAACGGCTCCTGGAGTCAGCTAAATTTCCACCCAGCCCCTAGCCACATCTGAGGCAGCTTGTCCTGTTGATGTGATGCCTGTTATGAAATAGCCTTGCTGGAGAGCTGGGTCTGAACTGCTTTGATCTGCTCAGGGGACAAGCTGGCGCCTAACAATGGCACCTGCCGTGACTCATTCGTCTCCTTCCTCCCAGGTCAGCAAATGGGGATGGGATGGCAGTGACCTTCTGTGGACTGGAGGTGAAAGGCCCTGGGTTCCTCCCAAAAGCTAGATTAATCCTTCTCTGGTTACCTCGTCCCCTATCAGCTGGCTGCCTTCCCCCATGATGGAGAAAGCTAGGACCAGCCCAGCCTGGCTGACATGTAGCCGGGAGTCGTGGATGGCCAGCACAGCCACCTGCAGGAAGGATCTTCTCTGCCCTTCTGAGAAGATCCCTCCGAAGACCTAAAACCAACAGCACGAGAGTCATAGGCAATTGCCCAGAACCAGGCTCCAAATCCATCTAGTGGCTCATGTGGAGAGTCGGAGTTCTGCTGCAGCCAAGCCAGCTAATTCCCCACGAGGACCTTTGGGGTCCCATGGCCCAGGGAACCCCCTTCAGTAAGAGGTTGCAGGCACTGAGGCCTCTCATTGCTCTTTCTGGAGCAGGATTCAATGCAGGTGCCATGACATGCTGGGAATGCGCCCATGTGCATGAGCCTGGCACGCTCTGGAACGTAGCTCACAAAGACCACACAGGACCCTCTACTGCGTCCAGCAGCGATATCTCCTGGGGCTCACATGCTAGAGGTATGGGCCTTTCAGAACTGCCTCTGTTCCCCACTCCCCACCCCACTGACATTTCCATGAGCCTTACGTATGGTGAAGTAATTCAGCCCAGGGTAGGAGCTCAGTGTCTCTGATCCAAGTCCCAGGGCAGGCGCAGATACTGCTTTCTGACTCATGATGGTGCTAAGCAAACTCCACACCCTTCTTGTTCTTCCACAGGGTGCAGGGAATCCAACAAGGTTCTGGTCACGCAATAGCTGGGTGTATCCTTCCCAACTCACTGACCCAGTGGCTCCCATCTCGGATACTCAGGTGTCAGCCAGGGAGTCACTGAGCGAAGCCGGATCCCTCGAGATACAATCCGCCATCAACTCAAGGTCCCAGAGGTTTCCTGTTTTGCCACTTATCAATGGATCCATGTAACACACACAAACCATGGCCGTTAGCAAAGCTCCAACCCAGGATCCTCAGCCTCTTGTCAGCTGGAAATAAGGAGTAGGCTCTTGCCCTGTATCCAGGACACAGCCACTGCAGGGAGACACAGCTCCGCATTTGAGCTGCTGCAATGCACCAGATGAGAGTCCTTACCTCCCCCATCTTGGCCATATTCCTGTAACCAAGGCGCTTGGTGATCTCGAGCCCCTCCCGGCACCACAGCTCCTTGGCATCTCTGACGTTCAGCCCTTGGAGAGAAAGACACGCAGGTTTGTGAGGTTTGCCATTCTGGTCTCAGTGCCTGTCTCCTTCTGTTCCCATTGCTGGGTGCACACTGGCTGGGGCTTCGCAGCATCCATGCCCCCATGAAATCGCAGGGTCCCACCAGGTGGTTTAGTACCTGGAGGGGGATTTGTCCCATTCATCACAGAAATCAGGTGACCCTTACGGTCATTGTGTTCTGGGAGTGGGTGCCTGAAAATGACGGCATCTAATGCTGAGAACCCCCCACTCCCACTGTAGTCAAGATCTGGCCCTAGGTAACCAACTGGTGACATCCTACAAGTTTTGTGTGCGTCCCCTGTAGTCCCTGCTCCTGACCCTGACTTCCCTATGGGCTCTTTCCCTCCATGTGTTTCAATAGCTCCATTCCTGTCCCCTCACCAGCTGGCAGCCCCATGGATGGACTGATTTTCCTGGTGGGGGGGGAGGGGGGAAGAGCTGGGCTCTGAGATAAAACAGCCAATTTCCCTGGCACTTTCACACTCATCTCCCTGATTCAGGGAGCAGGGAAGAGAAATAATCAGCATCTACACTGAGGTCCATCTCAGAGGAGGAGGCTTCTTTCTATAGGCTCCCATTGCCCAGCAAAATGAGTCCCAAATGAGGAACCTTGTTTCTATTGGGGTCCCTCTGCCCAGTTCCGGTTGGTCTACAAGGAGAGGCCTTTGTTCTATAGGAGTCCCAATGTCCATCTGCAGGTAGTCTCTGAGGATTCATTTCTATAAGGTGCCATTGCCCAGTTGGGTTTCTTACCCCTGTTCTGCAGCAGTAGCTGGTAGAGCCAGTAAATCCCACCCTTGGTTTGCCGGCTGATGTCATCTGGTGGGTCAGTGATATACAGACCCAGCTGTGCCACAAAGTAGCCCGCCTTGGGGAAGTCAGATGAGCTCTGATGGAAGGAGGAGGAGAGGGGAATCCATCCACATTCTACCTTCAGCTCTCCATCTGCCCTGGGCCAGGAGTCTCTCTCCTCCCACTCCATCTGTAGGAGGGGCTGGGGGAGAGGAGCTACAGCTAGAGATCTCATTCTCTCTGCCCCCAGGGGAGCTTGGAATAAAGGGACCAGGGAAAGGGCCCTCTATGAGGATTCGCTCCTCAGCTGCTCTAGAATGACAAGGGCCCTGAGGCCAAGCATGAATCTGCCAGCCAGTGGGCTCTGGAGCACAGTCCCTTACAGACCCAGCGGGAAAAACTTAGCCAGGAGACGAGGGACGTGACTCAAGCATGGTTGAATCTCAGTTCTGACTCTGGCTCCACACAGGAGCCATCAAAATCTCGAACCCCTGCAGCTGCAAATCCCACAGCCTGTCAGAGCCAGCCCTGCCTCTGCAGGATGCCGGGGTCAAAGGTCACTTACATCAACTCCAGGGAGGCAAGCAGTGAATTGCCACAGGGCAGTGCTACTCCGTATGGCCCTGGCTCTCTCTTGCTTCTCTCTGGAGTGCATCCAGAAATTGACATGCTGTGGGAGAAGGAGGCAGGTGAGGGTCAGGAGGCAGGTGCACGTGCTCTACAAACGAGTCTCTTCCCCTCCCCATGGGGCTGAGACATTGTGCTCAGGGTGAAAGAGCTGACTGGCTGATCGCAGAACTTTAAAAGGGGCTTCTTGCAACCAGGATGCTGCCCAGTTCCTGCTGGGCACAGGCTGTCATTGTCTCTCTAGCTGGGGAAAATGTTAGGCCTGGGGCTGGTCCATCCTCTCTGTACCTGATCCATGAACAGCACATCAGGATCAAGGCACATGCCCTGGCCCCTCCCTAGATGCAAAGGCCTTGGTGGGATGGAGGGAGTGGCCGTGAGGACAATCCCTTTGGGAACTGCAGTGTCCATATCAGAAGAGCTGATTCCCTGAGGATCCTCCTGTACTCACGGTCTTCCTAGAAAGGAGCCAGTGACTTTTCTTAGAGGCCCATGTCCTGGATCTCACAGGACTTTCAGTCTCTCAGTCCCTCAGACCCTGCCATTGTCCTCACCTCCAAGAGGTGCTCCAGCTTGTCCATGGTGGGGGTTTCTGTCAGCAGGCTCCTCAGCATCACATCCATGCTTTCTGTATAGCCCTTGGGCAGAGCCTGGAAGAGGAGGGAGCACCCGTCCGTTATGGGATCTGGGGCTACGCTGGTCAGGGGATGATTAGAAGGGTTCTCTGGGGAGCCCTGGCAAGACCCCAAAGACACATGCTGGCCTCTCCCATTCAAATCACCCCAGGGACACTTAGCAAGAGTTCATGGCCGGATGCCAGCTGGCTCTTCAATCCTTGCCCTTAGCAGTTCTCTGCAGAGGGCCAGGGACCTAGCAGGGTATGGAACAGCCAAACTGCAATGGATGGGAGCGAGGCGCCCGGACACAGTCCAGGCAGCAAAGCACAGAATGAGGAAGGAGGGAGAGGATCTGCCAAGGGCGGGTAACACTATCCCCTCTGGAGGGAAGGGGCGCTCTCTGCCATTTTCTTAACCCCTGGGCCTGTTCCCAGCTCTGCTCACCCCTCCCCTATTTTCAGCAGCTCCACCAAACTAAGGGAGTAGGGACCACAGGACCGCTCCTACAACAGAGAAGTAGGATAGTGACCCACCCGGAAGGGAACAGTGTCCTTCCCTGGGCGCATGGTAAAAACACTGCACAGGACAGCTCGCAGGAGGCCTGATTCCAGCTCCAGGTCCAGTTTGCTGGCAGGAAAGAGGAGCCTCGATTCGACTTTGCAGCACCAGAGTGGTGCTGGCACCACCATGGACATGAAACATGAGGGAAATAGTCACCGGCCAGCAAAAACGGAAATGGAGGTGCCAACGAGACTAGTGACCAGGCTGAAGTCACAGAGCCAGACACTGGCAGGGCTGAAACAGGGCCCGTTCCCCTGATCTCACCCTGGACCCTGCTGCCCCTATTATATGTCCCCCGCCCCGATGATCTTCTCCCTAAGGCCACTGTAACGTTACTGGAGTTAAATGAATCACCCAGCCTGGAAAGAGTGAACGTTCCCACCTTCTTGCCCGGAGGATGTGAACAGCCACAACTGGAGGGGGAGTGGGAGGATCTGTGACTCCTGGGTTAGGGCAGCTGGACAGGAGGGTCCTGGTACCTGAGGTGGCAAACTGCAGCTATAGAGCTCGAGAGGATGGAGCTTAGCTCAGACTCCAGGGGAACGTCTTCAATCAGCTCTTGGGAGACCCAAAGAAGACAAAAGCAGAGGATGAGATCCTGGCCCCGCTGACCCACAGGCACTTCCCAGAGAGGAGGCTGCCAGTATAACCCTGCCCCCCTGCCCAGCCAATCCAGCTGGGCCCCCACATTCCTTCCACCTTTCAAACTTACTCCCTCCCTCTACAGCTGGGACCACCCAATTCTTTCCTCCCCTCAGCCGCCCCTCCGGCCCTACAATTCCCCACTGCCAGCTCTGTGTCTGTGACAGAATTTCCCCCTCCCCTGCTCCCCAATCCTCATCCCCAAGAATCCCTGTCCTCTGCTGCCCCCTCCAGCCCCACCATCTAACAGAACTGGCCCAGGGGAGGCCTCTCTTAGTCTCATGTCTAGCTCCCTCCCCATGGGGTCTCATTCACCGCAATGCTCTCCACAAGGGACGCTTTGGAGCAGTGCGGCTGCAGGGTGTCCTGCCCCTTCTTTTGTGCAGGGAAGCACAGAGTGGGGATAGCGTGCAGGAAGCGGAGCTGCTTGGCCCTGTCCTGCACAGATGAGGAGTGGCATTGGGGGAGAGAGAGAGCCTGTTAGGTAGGGACCTCCCCACTCCACCCAAACCGGCTCCAGGGCCCAGGGCCTCCTTTGGGTTGGACAGGAAAAGCCCAAAATCACAGTGTCCTCCTGCAAAGCAGGGCTTCTAACTGGGACAATGGCTGTCGGGAGAGGAGACCCTGGCCTGCGTGGGAGAAACACCCTCTCTTCGGGGTCACAGATAATGGGGGTCATGGCTTTCCTGGGACAGGGCCCCCCGGAAGGGCTGGCGGGGGCAGGATAGACTAGATTGTACCTCATCTCTGCCCTGGGGATGCTGCTGGATGACCCTGATGGCAGCTTCCTCTGGGGATACGTCCTTCTCTTCCTCCTCAACCTCCAGCCGGACACTGGGGCTCCCTGCACCAGGCAGAGGAGGACAGAGGGTGACTCCTGCTGCTGCCGAGGGGAAGGACGGGGTGCAGTGGAGAGAGAAAGCTTAATGTGCCCCCCTCCTCTGTAAGGAACCCCAGGGCAGAAAAGGCCTCACCCTGCCCCTCCCAGAGATGCCCTCAGCCCCATCAGCTTCAGGGCCCCATGGCAGTCAGGCCACCCCCGCAAAATCATCAGGGGTCCGGGAGGCTGGAGTGCCCCCAACTCCGCCAAGAATGCCCTGCACCGGGCATGGCTGTGCCACTCCCACTAGTGTCAGCAGGGCTCACGTGGCTGAGACCTGACGCCTTTCTGAACCAATGGGCACACGGTGTTACTAGCCCCCCCGCCCCAGTCATTCTCCCTTTCCCTTGGGTCTCCCCTCACCAGTACTGTGGGAGCCTCCAGCCTCAAGGCTCTCACACTCCTCGGAGGTGCTGCTGGCCCCTTGGGAGTAGGTGGAGCTGCTGGTGCTAGAGCAGGGGTTGCCCCATCTCCTGTCCTAGGCAGGGTGGGGACTCTTTAGTGGCCAGGCAGGGACATGGCTCCTGCTGGGCCCTGGCACTAGGCTCCTGGCTCCTCTGCTTCCTGGAGAGGAAGCCCCAGAGCTGCCTTGCCCAGCTCCCACCCTGTCCTGGCTCCCTCCTGCAGAGCTGCACCCTGGGCCACCTCCATTTTGGCCCCGAAGGTGTCTCAGGGCCTACTCTGGGAGCTGGTGTCTTCCTCCTCCAGAACGCCAGGCACGTCCACCACTTGGCCTGGCCACAAGCTGCTTCCCCACCAGCGGGGACAGAGGGGCTGCTCTCCTCTTGGGGAAGCCGGTAGCTGCTTCCCACTGGCTCTGGAGCCTTCTTCCCAGCATCTGCTTCAGCCTCTTCATCCTGGAACCGAGTGGGGAGCAGCCGTGAGTCTGGGGTCAAGGCAGCCTCTCACTAACGGGCCTGTCTGCTCCGCACCCACCTCTCCTCCACTGGGGCAACTCCCCCTCACTGCACGCCCCACCACGGGGCACAGGGACTGAAATCTACACACACTGGCAGCAGCTCACAGCACAGGCTGCTCCCAAAGCTCCCTCTCCCCACTGAGGCACTGTGACACAGGGGCAGTCTCATCCTTTCAGAGCAGTGGGGTTTTCAGACTGTTTGGACAAGCAGCTCCCTCCTCCTGCCCAGGCCACACGCCCTCCCTGGCTAGAGAAAGACCAGAACCCAGGAAGGACTCTGAGTTTGCCCTGGGAACTTGTCCCCAGCTAAACTTCACAAGGTTCCAATCATATGAGGCATGAGTCCCCCTCAGTTCCCACAGAGTTCAGTGGGAAAGTGGGTGTTCAGCAGCTGGCAGGGTCTGACCCTCCAGAGACTCCTACAAGGGAAGGGCTGGGAGCCCTATTGCTGGGCTATTTCCACCATGCTGGAGATGGCTCTGGAGAACACCTGCAAGAAACACGCTGCCCAGGCCCAGAGCAAAGGGCTGCAGGGGGCTGTGTTAGCATATCTAGTCTCACTAGGAGGAGATCCCCCCTCCTGCTCCCACCATTTCTGCCTCTGCCCAAGCAGAACAGGGAAGCCTGTGAGGAAATACTACCTGCCACTCACTAGGTCTAGATGGCGCAGTGCTGGGTGGCAGATGCTCAGAGTTGGTCTGTTCCTGGCCCTCTTCCTCGCTCTCCCGCACCAAGGTGGGCTGAAAAGGGAGCTGCACAATGCCCTGCCAGCAGGGAGACCAACAGTGGCTGTGAAAACAAAATCATCTTTTATTGCCAAGGTTAAACTCAGGCTAGCGGCCGGGGTCCAGAACTCTGACATACTGCGGGCAGGACGCCTCCCATCTCAAGGTCTCCTAGCACCTCACACACATTCCTGAAGCCTGACAAGCCAAGGGCTGTAGGGGAGGGACTCCAACCCCACTGATAGAAAACTGTGGCCTGGGCAGGGGAAGCCACTGCCTCAGGGTCACACTGGGAGTCAGTGACAGAGCCAGGGATGGAGCCCAGGAGCCCTGTGTCCAGGCCCCTACACTAACCACTAGAGGAACATTCTTCCAGAGCTGGCAATTGCAAGCAGGACCTGTTCCCAGTCTCGCTGGCTCTGAGAGGGAGTGTGACCGGCTGGAGAGACTGAGGCAGGGGATTGGGGGTCAGGACTCCTGGCTTTCAGTGGCCATTTTCCTATTGATCTATGGGACCTCGGGCAAGCCATTCCCCCTCTCTGTGTTTCAGTCCCCAGCAGTAAAATGAGGATCTAATACTTACTCACTATTGTAAAGTGCTGAGATTTACCCAGGAAAAGTCGTTCTGTAAGTACTATGCAGCACTGGACCCTCATCGGTCAGATCCAAATTCAGCCCTTCTTGGGGTGGGAATTGAGCGAGGAGGCTTTTCCGTCCCTCGCCAGGTGGATTAACAATAGAGGGTTTTTAAAATATGAACCGGGTTTTTCAAATTAAACTCACCACGCGTTTTTTCGTTAAAAATAAGCCTGCTTCAAATTCAATTTGAATTTGACAATCTGTGTTAAGGCCTAAATTTGTTATCATCTCTTAAAATAATTTCAAGAGAATAGAAAGAAATCCATCTTAAGTAGTACATGTTTACTGCCAAGTTTTAAGGAGAGTCAAACGACTGAAGCACCCGGAACCAGAGTTCGTGGAAGTGCTAGAACAGCTTTAGACAGCAGTAGCCCTTCCTGTGAAAGTGCAGAAGGAGTAGTTTCTTCCTTTCAGTTTATTCATCTAGTTCAGTTCAATGACTAGTTAATTGAATTTGAAAAGAACACTGGGAGTTGACAAAGAAGGCAAACTTGTTTGCTTCCTTCAATCTAGGAAGTGTGGGCATGAGATCTACCCATTGAAAAATCTGGAAGAACATGGTGACCAGAATGTATCAATTCAGTTCACTAACTACAGCTAATATTTCCTTTCTTTAAGAAATCTGGTCGTTTTAAATGCAAAACATTTTTGATAAATGTTTTTTTCTTATGCTTCTCTTTCTGGGTCGGCCACAGCATTGCTGTGTAAACACCTCTTGCTCTTTACCTCAATTTCACCACCTCTGTTTGGGATAGAGACACTTCTCTAACTCCTAGCAGTAGTGCGATTTGAGTAGGTCATGAGAGTTAGACACCTACAGGGGGTTCTTGATTTTGAAACAACCATTCATTTTAATCACCTTGATTGTAGGAGAACTACTGCATTCACGAGAATCAGAAACTGCTCATATTCCATTAAAGAACGGAAGGCAGCAAAATTCATCATATCACCAATTTGTTATGAATTATTTACTCATTCTTGAAAGAGAGTTGGATGCTTTTTTTGTTATGTAGGCCCAGTTCCCACTGCTGAACCAGTACCAATTACACTGGATAATGCCACAAAACCTATATTTTATTGTCAAATCATGTAAGCCATTCCTCTTCTCCTCTTCTTGTTTTATAAGTTTCAGATCAACAAAATCCTCCCCTTGACAGTCACTGCCCGTGTGGCGCTGCAGGCAGAGTAGCCTGAGCAGGCTACATTGTGACATCAGGGGTAACTCAGCCACGCATCACTCATTTCACTCCAATAACCCTGAGCATAAACCCTAAACCTGCTACCTGTCTTGGTCATCTCTCCCATTGAAACCTGCGGAATCATTTGCTGACTCCTTTTAACCAATGGGGTTGAATTATGAAAATCACCTGTACAGAATTAGCATTGACTGGCTCAGTTAAATCTGAAGTCACAGTGCACCTCTACCGGCAGCACCAATTAAATGGGCACAGTGCAGAAACCAAGCTTTGCTGGTGGTTTCTTTTTCTAGTTGTCACCAGAATCAACAAGGTTCTTCCCACTGATGCCTGCCTAGAAATTCCCTGAAATTTTGGAATCAATTGGACATAGTCTTCAAAAATTATCGCATTACAGACAGACAAAGAAATGCCATTGAATTGAGCATTAGGCCTCACTGCACTCAGCCAACAATGACTTTAACTTCCTTTTAACTCAGTAATAACCCCCAGCTCACCCAATCAGCATGGAGACTCTCAGGGACTGGAGGCTGAGCATTCTCAACAGGTGGCCAAAAGACAGCACTAGTCACGACAGGAGATCACTCTGGAGGAGATCTCCGTTGTTAGAGAGCTTATTCCTTCACTCTCCCACTTCCCTGGTCCTTTTCACATGAACAGAGAGCAACAATACCCGAAGTCCGAAGGTGCAAACAATTCGATGTTTATTGGGGTGAACTTCCAGCAAGCTTACATACAAGTTCCTTTTCCTTATTTCCGAATCCCAACTTACTTCCTGTTTGCCCCTAATTTATATAGTAATATTCTTAGCTATACCTTAACCAATCATTCTACTAAAATTTAACTAACCAATCCTAACATATTGTAACATGATTATGTAACCAATTATATCCCACCACCTTAATTAGTTTACACCCAGCAAAATTAATTATACAGCAGACAGGAACAATCACAGAACCAGACAGAGATTATACAGACAAACAATAGCAAAGTGGGAACTATAATGGCAAGACAATACAGAAGTGAGGATTTCACATCCCAGTATTGATAAGTGAGTTCTTGCCAGACAGGATGCTATCAAACTAAGTTTTCTTTTACATTTTCCAGGCACTTCCCTTTCTCTGGAGCTGATAGGCACTATCAGGACAGGATTGTATTCCTAACAGCCCAATAGCACCTTCTTTCCATGTGACTACTTTGGAATGTGAGGATGTGACCGGTCGCTTCCCAGCTTATGGCTGCCTCTGTCGCTTAGCCAAAGGCCTTAGCCTAAGAACAGGGCCCCAGACTGTCACAGTAAGAGAAGGACCTTACATTGGCAGACAGTGATTTTGATTCTTTCTTTTATACCTCTAACTAGCCAAGTGATAAGAATACACCTAAATTCTTAAAGTACAGGCCTTTACAGACAGGCCTGAATATCTATATCCTAACATCTGTCAGCGCACTATTCCAGCCCCACGTCTTTGTGAGGGCCTCCTACAATGACAGCTGGAGAACAGCCCCACCTGCCTCAGGAAGAAGACCAGCAGAGAGAAATGGAACAAGAGAAGAGAAAAGAAAAGACAAGACAAGAGGAAGGGAGGAAAAGAAAAACAAAAATGGACAAATTCCAAACTCCTCAGTGAGTCAAAGATTCCAAGCTCAGAAAAATCAACTCTGACCATCTAGTCTATATAGAACTTCCCTTAAAGTAATTCCTGTTTGAATTAGAGCTCATATTTTAGAAAAAGAGCGAATCTTGATTTTTAAAAATGCTAGTTGTGGAGGATCCATCACAACCCTGGGTGAATTACTTCAATTCCTGACTGTTAAAAATGTTCGCCTTATTTCCAGTCTGAATTTGTCTAGCTTCAACTCGCAGCCATTGGATCTTGTTATACCTTTGTCTGCTCAAGTGAAGAGCCCATTAGCAAATAGTTGTTCTCTTATGCTCATCTTTTAACCTTCACTTTGTTAAGCTAAATAGATTGAGCTCCTTGAACCTATCTTTATAAGGCATGTTTTCTAATCCTTTAATCGTTCTTGTGGCTCTTCTCTGAACTCTCTCAAATTTATCAACATCGGTCTCAAATTGTGGACACCAGAACTGGACACAATATTCCAGTAGTGGTCACACCAGTGCCCAGTACAGAGATACAGAACCTTTCTACTTCTACCGGAGATTCCGCTATGGATGGGTCCCAGGGTCGCATTTGCCCTTTTGGCCAAAGTGTCTCAGTGGGAGCTCATGGTCAGTTGATTATCCACCATGAGCCCAAGTCTTTTTCAGGGTTACTATTTCCCATGATAGAGTCCCCCCGGGACAGAGTCCCCCTCTTGTACATATAGCCTATATTTTTTGTTCCTAAAGGGAAACTTTACATTTGGACATACTAAAATGTACGTTATTTGCTTGTGCTCCGGTAACTAAGCAATCGAGATGGCTCCATATGAGTGACATGTCCTCTTCATTATTTACCACTCCCCCGATCTTTCTGTCATTGGCAGATTTTACAGTGATGATTTTATATTTGCTTCCAAGTCACTGATCAAAATTTTAGGTAGCGTACATCCAAGAACCAAACCCTGCAGGACCCTACTAGAAAGACACCCGCTCGATAATGATTCCTTATTTAAAATTACATTTTGAGACCTATTAGGTAGCCCATTACTAAGGGGCGGAGTCCGAGTTGGGACATTTTTCTGACAACTTTACTTGTGTTTTCCAAGCCTAGAGCTCGGCTGGTAACGAATGGATCAGGCTGAACAGTTTCCAACCTTCACTGAGAATCTTACCTTCTACACAGGGGATGTCTGCTTTCTGCAATATCAACACAGAAAGGAGAACATGGCCAAAGAAGCTCCTCCTTCACACTTAGGTGCGTGACCACAAATCCTCTCTTGGTCCTCAAGGAGAGACCGCAAGGAGGAGTCTTGCTGCAGCAGGCTACAGGGGTCTCTGAAGTTTCCCCTGCCCTGAACCCCTGTACTGCATGTCTGATATTAAGGGAGCTCTGTGAGGTCACAGCCTTCTCACCGCCTTTGCCCAATAGCCCGAGTTCCTGCCAAAGGCCCTTGTGAAGTCACTGCCACGCCCACCTCTCCCTTGCAGGGCTGATGTCTGCCCCTGGACAGCCTGGTAGGATGTTTGAGCTGCTCCCCAGATCACCCCACTTGCTCACTATTGATTTTGGGGAGCAAGCAGTCTTCCCAGTAAAACAGCAGAGTCTGTTCCTCACCCCACACTGAGTTTTTCATAGATTGTGAGGCCATTAGGTGTCCTAATGAGGCCTCTATTTCACACGCCATGAAATTCCACTCTTACCCCCATATCAAAACCAATACTGTGTTTTACTAAAACACACATTCCAGAAAGACATCCATTTGTCATGTGAGGCCGTCAAGAAAAACAGAGTCCACCGCTTCCCTTGATAATTTGTTCCACTGGTTAATCTCCCTCACTCCTAGATTAGGACTGGGCATTTGCTGTATTCAAATGTGTTGTTTGAATGGGCTGACTTATCTTCATCATTATTTACCGCGACACCAATCTTTGTGCCACCTGCAGATGTTACCAGCTGTGATGTGATATTGACTTCCAGATGGTTGGTGTAAATGCTGAAGACAGTTAGTGGCTGAGAGCCTGTTCAACCCCCAGGCACCACACACCCACTCCCTCCTGTAGTACAGGAAAAGGGCATCCAGCCCTACTCTCAGATGGTTTCAAAAACACGCTTGGCAGCAGTTTCAACCACGGGGTTATGAACCACGCATGGGGGTCCCCTGTTAACAAACACACTTCACATCTAGAGTGTCAACAGGCTGCAGTTCTATGCATCTGAGTTTCCCACCTTCTAAACTGGTATGATAAACCCACCTTGATTATCTCCATTTAAAATTTGGGAGACTCTATGGCACAGGGAAGTGAAGTGACTTGCTTGTGGTCACACAGTGATTGAATGGAAAAGCCTGGACGAGAACAATGTATTTGTTCTGGTTCACAGACTGGGCCCTGATCTCTTGTATTCCTTGCCTCTTTGTTCTAAACTCAAATCCCAGACTGAGTCCCCCTGGTGGACACTCATTAGACTGCCTCAATCAGACCCAACCTCTGGATCCAACTTAGAATCAAGCCATGTGGGTCAGGCAATGTCCAGCCACTGCTTCAAGCTGTGGGACTCCTAAGGCCATGTCCCAGATACACACTTCTTCTCTGGCTCCCTTCCTGGTGATGTGGGACTTTGCAGTTCAGATGTTCTCGCCTCCAAGGAAAAGGTTTCACAGCCTGTTTTTTAAAGTGATGTGCTCTCTAAGATGAGAAAGCCAATCCTATGCCAGGAGCCCAGGACACAGACCAAACCCCAATGGCTCTCAGAAGTGTTGAGAATTCAGAGAGGGGACTGAGGTCAGGTGTTTATTTTTTGCACAGATGTGTGACTCTCTTGTGCTGTCTAAGAGTAAAGTGTGTGTGTGTTTAAGAAGTTACTTTGCAGAGCCTGGGATTCCTCCCTTTAACTGCTCTGTGGTCCCCAAGGGGCTAAACCGGAAAGGGAAATGAGCAGAGGTGAAGGGGGAATCTGGAAAAATGTGGAAAGTGGATGGAGAGGTGTGGGACATCTCAGCACTGGTTCAGGGCCCATCTCCTAGAGAGACAGTCCCAGTTGTCCCCCTCCCATCTCCTCATCTGATCTGTCTCTCCCTCCAATCCTGGCCTCCTGTGCCAATCTCACTCCCTAGGCTCCCCATCCAATCACAATACTCATGAACCTCCAGCCCCAGCTCCTGCTTTCAATCTCTTTGCCAAGCCAGTCCCAGTTCTCCTGAACCCCAGCTCTTCATCAGATCCATCTCCCATTCCCCCTCACTTCCTTCCACGCACCCCACTGGTTCTCACTCCCCGTCTCCTCTCTGGCTGCAAGTCTCCTTGCTCACTCAGACATATTCTCTGCCCTCCCCTCACCTCCAAATGCCAGTTTCTTCACCTCCTGCCAGCTTCCAGCATCGCTTAGGCTCTTTCTCCCAATCTACTCACCCCTGTCCCCTAGTCTCTGCATTTGAATCTAGCGCTCCCTCCTCTGGGCCCAGCAGGGAGGGGGGCATTGAGAGCACAGGAGAGACAGGCTCTCTGCTCTCAGTTCAGGTACCTGGACTGAGCACAGACCGCAGCAGCTGAGAGCTGCAATTACAGGGAAAGTCCTGCTCAGCCCCAGGCTGGAGCATGCCAGTGCAGACACAATTGTCAGGGTGAACGGAGCTGCTAACCTCAAAGAAGTCTCTATTTTGACTTCTTGGAGGTTAGCAGCTCCATTCTCCCTGACTTTTCAAAGACTTCTTGTTTGGTCAATTTAGGTAGATTTTCAGAGACAGCAAAAGGTGCATCCCTGGTACAAAGGCCACCTCCTTGGGAAATTTCAAGTCCCTGTTCCAAAACCTGGGGGCGCTAGAGCTTTTAAAAGACAACGGCACCTGAAATGTTTCGCACTGGCTAAGCACTGTTTTCATAAACTCATAGACTTTAAGGCCAGAAAAGACCATCGTGATCTTCCAGTCACCCTCCTGTAACAGACCCATAAGATGTGTCCTAGCCTCGTTCTCAACAACAACTCAATTATTTTGACTGAATGTTTCAGGAAATATTCAGCATCAGGGCAGACACCCAGCATGGGAAATTTCAGCCCAGCCAGTTACAGTTTGACAATGTTATAAACAACTGAAAACAAAGGCTTATTGTGGGAAGCACTGGGCAACCTTAATAACAGGCAGTGTTGGCAGCGCCCCCTATAATGTGAGGCACTCACAGCTGGCTGGAGCGATGGGATGTCAGTCAGGGCCAGCAAAGGTCAGGATGTCAGAAATCGTCCTGATTTGAATTCACACGCCAGAAATCATCTTTGCAGCGTCCCGCAGCCCCTCCCCTACTTCAAAAACAACTTTTGACAGCTAGCTCGGGGGTCTGACTCCATCAGGCGCTTTCTTTGATCCAGTCATGAAGGAGCATCTATGTACAATAACTGATCATGAAACACAGGTTCGTTACTTAGGAAAAAATACGCAGGATGAACTGATTCAAATCCTAGCAAATGCCGTTAAACAGAAAATTACAGAAGCTGCCCATTCTGCAAAATACTTTTCAATAATACTGGACTGTACTCCAGATGTGAGTCATGTTGAACAAATGACGATGATCATTTGTTTTGTGGATATGGAAAAGTCTGCAGATGAAGATAATATTGAAATGCTCATAAAGGAACATTTCTTGGGGTTCGTATCACTGAAGGAGATGACTGGAGCATTTATGACAAACTATTCTACAAGAGCTTGAAACAATGTCATTATCTGTTGAAAATTTACGTGGTCAAGGCTATGATAATGGGATTAATATGAAGGATAAAGACAATGGTGTGCAAAGGAGAATGAAGGAAATCAATCCTAGGGCATTTTTCGTTCCTTGCAGCGCGCATTCTCTGAATTTGTTTGTCAATGATGCTGCTAGATGCTGTTTGGAGGCAAGCAGTTTCTTTGACCTGGTGCAACGTGTTTATGTGTTTTTCTCAGGCTCAACATGCCGTTGGGAGATTCTGACTCGCCATGTGAATTCTCTAACTGTGAAACCACTTAGTCAGACAAGATGGGAGAGTTGCATTGATGCTTTGAAGCCTCTTCACTATGAACTTGGAAACATTTATGTTGCCCTAATTGAAGTTTCTGATGATACTACCTTTACTGGGTCATCTGGCAATATGGCACGTTCAGATGCAGAAGCTCTTGCAAATGGCCTTTCCAAAGTCAAATTTGTGACTTCACTCGTTAGGTGGTATAATATCCTTTTTGCTCACTCGTAAGCAGCTTCAGGAAAAGAACTTGAACATACATTCTGCTCTTCAAAAACTGCAGCAAACTCAAAATATTCTGGAGGAATTCAGAAGTGATGAAGGGCTCGAAAGAACACTGGTAGATTCTCTCAAGCTTGCTGAAGAAATAGACTTTCCGACAGACTTTGAACCAGAGCCAGTTCACATTCGGCAAAAGAAAGAGCAGTTTTCATATGAATGACAAGACACACCTATTCAGAGCCCAAAACAAAGGTTCAAAGTGCATTTCTCTTCGCAGTCCTTGATACTGCTGTTCACTCGGTTGGTGAAAGATGTCAACAGATGCAGCAGCTAGAGTCAATATTTGGCTTTCTAGATGATATCCACAGCTTGCAAAAGAAAACAGCAAAACAAATAAGAGAATTTGGTATAAAACTGAAGTCGGCATTGACTCCTGAAAATTCTAAAGACATTGATGCTACAGATTTGTGTAGTGAGCCTGAGACTTTTTCAAGACGACTTAAGAAACATTCCACTCCTGAAGAAGTACTGAAGTTTGTTTGTGAAAACAAACTCTCAGCCAGTTTTCCAAACATTTTTATAGCTCTATGCATTCTTTCAACTTTGCCAGTTTCCGTAGCTAGTGGGAAACGTAGCTTGTGAAAGTTAAAATTGATAAAAACATATCTGCGTTCCACATGGTGCAAGAGAGACTTGTTGGACTTGCCACAATGTCAAGAGAGCATGAACTAGCTGGAAAACTCGATCTAAGAGAACGAGTGACTGAATTTTCAAAACTTAAAGCAAAACAAGTCATGTTTTAAGAGCACAGAGTGTTTTTTATTCAGAGTGTTTTGTAAATACAAGTTGAAGTTCATTGAAGAGTTTTCTTATTTCTTTCTATATTGGATGTGGTGGTAATGGCAGTTAAAGCAGGACAGTGTAATGAATGATTTTGGATTTGTAATAATAAAAATTTTAATTAACATTTTAAATGCATTTTTATATGAAATCAACTGAAATATCACCTCACTGTCGTGTTCAGATCTATTCTGAAAAGTCGTGTCTCTATTTTATTTGATCTCAGAAACATTGGTTGGACAGACGGATGGATGGACAAACCGAATAATTAAGCCTCTGTTTTAAAAAAAACGCTTAAAAAACATTAAAAGGAAAAGAGGGGCAAAATGTTTCCCAGTTTACCAAAAACCTCAGCCTCAACCTTCCCTTGCGGTTTGGGCCTGGAGCACTGTCATAAATATAAAGGGAAGGGTAAACCCCTTTAAAATCCCTCCTGGCCAGAGGAAAAATCCTCTGACCTGTAAAGGGTTAAGAAGCTAAAGGTAACCTCGCTGGCCCCTGACCAAAATGACCAACAAGGAGACAAGATACTTTCAAAAGCTGGGAGGAGGGAGAAAAACAAAGGGTCTGTGTCTGTCTGTGTGATGCTTCTGCCGGAGACAAAACAGGAATGGAGTCTTAGAATTTAGTAAGTAATCTAGCTAGGTATGTGTTAGATTATGATTTCTTTAAGTGGCTGAGAAAATAGCTGTGCTGAATAGAATGACTATTCCTGCTGTGTGTCTTTTTTGTAACTTAAGGTTTTGCCTAGAGGAATTCTCTGTGTTTGAATCTAATTACCCTGTAAGGTATCTACCATCCTGATTTTACAGAGGTGATTCCTTTACTTCTATTAAAAGTCTTCTTGTAAGAAAACTGAATGCTTTTTTCATTGTTCTCAGATCCAAGGGTTTGGGTCTGTGGTCACCTACGCAAATTGGTGAGGATTTTTACTAAACCTTCCCCAGGAAGTGGGGTGCAAGGGTTGGGAGGATTTTGTGGGGAAAGACGTGTCCAAACTACGTTTTTTCAGGAAGCCAGATAAAGTTTGGTGGTGGCAGTGGAAGTTCAAGGGTAAAATAGTTTGTATCTTGGGGAAGTTTTAACCTAAGCTGGTAAAAGTAAGCTTAGGAGGTTTTCATGCAGGTCCCCACATCTGTACCGTAGAGTTCAGAGTGGGGAAGGAACCTTGACATAGTGGCAGAGTGGTGGAATTAACTTGAAATCATTTTGAGATCAATTTGAGATTTTTTTGAACCAGAGAAACAGACTTTAAAAGGAAATTTTTAAAATCCTTTGTGCTGCTAGAAAGCAGGTCTCCAACTGGCAATAGTTGGAAGTGTTTTTTTTTTTTGTTGTTGTTTTTTTACTTTGGGGCCAGAGCAGAGACAAAAGGAAATTGTCTTTGGGAGCTGCAGTTTCTCTTCTTAAAGGAAGAGTAGTTAACCTCCTGCAGGGAAATTCACAAGTTTTCACAGACCTAAGAGCAACTAGAGGGGATTTCTACCTATTTGCCTGAAGACAAAAGTGTTAGTTTTGGGGTTTTGGGTTTTGTTTTTTTTTTTTGATTTTTCTGTAGGCTGACAATCACTATCAGAGAATAGGTATCCTATTCCAGCACAGAAAAATTTTACAAGCCAAGTTTTAAGTTTGTTTTATTTCTAAACGTCGGGTGTAAAGTTAGTTAAAAAGAGAGAGGTTAGGATGACAGACTCCATGGCTCAACAAAAGCTGGAATTAGCCAGATTTCAGGCTGATGAAAAACAAAAGGAACATGAAAGACAGATAGAACTCATGCGGATCGAGAAGGATGTACAGCAGGCTGCCCACAGGAGGGAAATGGAGGAAAGGAAGCATGTGGAGGAGGAGAAGAAAAAAGAGAGGAATCATGAACTGGAGATGGAGAAGGTAAAGGCTCAGCAGAATATAGAAACAAACCCTAGCAATCCTTCTCCAGGTACCACTTCCCATCCGAGAAAGATCCCCACCTACAAGGCAGGCGATGATACTGAGGCCTTCTTAGAAAACTTCAAAAGGGCCTGCCTTAGGTACAGCATCTCTACTGACCAATACATGGTAGAGCTGAGGCTGCAGCTCAGTGGACCCTTAGCTGAGGTGGCGGGTGAAATGCCTAAAGAACACATGAACAAGTATGAACTGTTTAAATCCAAGGCGAGAGTCAGAATGGGGATAACACCCAAGCATTCTCGTCGGAGGTTCAGAGCCCTAAGGTGGAAACCAGACATGTCATTTACCCAACATGCCTACCACACTGTGAAACATTGGGATGCCTGGATATCAGGAGCAAGTGTTGAATCTCCAGTAAATTTGCCCTTCCGAATGCAAATGGAACAATTCCTAGAGGGTGTTCCTGAGGAAATAGAAAGATACACCCTAGATGGGAAGCCCAAAACTGTAATCGAGACAGGAGAGATTGGAGCCAGATGGGTAGAGGTGGCAGAGAAGAAGAAAACTGGTCGCAGTTGGAGCAGAGACCAGAAGGGACAACCCCAGACCAGACCCAATTACTGGGGGCCGCCCAAGGCCCCACCTACCTCCCAAAGAACCCTCCAGACACCTTATCGTCCCACCACCCCGTTCTCCAGCAACCCGCCTCGCCCCAGTGACCCGTCAGCTGGACGATGTTTTAAATGTAACGAGCTGGAGCATGTAAAGGCCAACTGCCCCAAGAACCCCAACAGATTACAGTTCATTGCACCGGAATCACACCAGAGATCCGCAGGCCCAGATACCCTTGGAGCGGAGGGAAACTGTGAGTGTGGGCGGGAAGAAGGTCACCGCATGGAGGGACACTGGAGCACAAGTGTCAGCCATCCATGCTTCCTTAGTGGACCCCAATTTAATCAACCCAGAGATCCAAGTGACAATTCAACCCTTCAAGTCCAACTCGTTCAATTTGCCTACAGCCAAGATGCCTGTCCAGTACCAGGGCTGGTCAGGAACGTGGACTTTTGCAGTCTATGATGATTATCCCATCCCCATGCTGTTGGGGGAAGACTTGGCCAATCATATGAAGCGGGCCAAGAAGTTGGGAATGGTCACCCACAGCCAGGCTAAACAAGCTGTGATGCCTAGCTCTGTTCCGGAAACTTCTATCAGGACTCAGTCAGAGGTGATGGACCCGGACCCCAGGCCAATGTCTGCAACAGCAGTAGTGGATCCAGTCCCACAGACCCAGATGGAACCAGTCCCAGAACCAGAACCAGCGGAACAACCAGCACCAGAGCCATTGCCAGCACTGAATCCAGTACTTGCAACCTCAACACCAGCGGGCCCCACCGAACATGAACCGGCAGCAGCCCATAACCCTACACAAGAGGCTCGGCCAGAGCATGAACCCCAACATAGTGTCCCAGCGGAGAGCGGTTCACAGTCAACGGAAAATGACCCATCCCCTACATCGCTTCCAGAGGGACCAAGCATAGGTCCACAATCCAAGGAGGAACTGGTGTCTCCAGCATCAAGGGAACAGTTCTAGATGGAACAGGAAGCAGATGAAAGCCTCCAGAGAGCTTGGACGGCAGCATGGAGCAACCCACCGCCTCTCAGCTCTTCTAATTGATCCAGGTTTGTTGTAGAAAAAGGGCTTTTATACAAGGAAACTCTTTCTGGTGGACACCAGGAAGACTGGCATCCTCAGAGACAGTTGGTAGTTCCAACTAAATACCGGGCCAAGCTCTTGAGCTTAGCCCACGATCACCCTCGTGGCCATGCTGTGGTGAACAGGACCAAAGACCATTTCGGGGGGTCATTCCACTGGGAGGGAATGGGCAAGAATGTTTCTACCTATGTCCAGTCTTGTGAAGTATGCCAAAGAGTGGGAAAACCCCAAGACCAGGTAAAAGCCCCTCTCCAGCCACTCCCCATCATTGAAGTTCCATTGCAATGAGTAGCTGTGGATATTCTGGGTCCTTTTCCGAAAAAGACACCCAGAGGAAAGCAGTACATACTGACTTTCATGGATTTTGCCACCCGATGGCCGGAAGCAGTAGCTCTAAGCAACACCAAGGCTAAAAGTGTGTGCCAAGCACTAGCAGACACTTTTGCCAGGGTAGGTTGGCCCTCCGATGTCCTCACAGATGCAGGGACTAATTTCCTGGCAGGAACTATGGAAAACCTCTGGGAAACTCATGGGGTAAATCGCTCGGTTGCCACTCCTTACCACCAACAAACAAATGGCATGGTGGGGAAGTTTAATGGAACTTTGGGGGCCACGATACGTAAATTTGTAAATGAGCACTCCAATGATTGGGACCTAGTGTTGCAGCAGTTGCTCTTTGCCTACAGAGCTGTACCACATCCCAGTTTAGGGTTTTCCCCATTTGAACTTGTATATGGCCGTGAGGTTAAGGGGCCATTACAGTTGGTGAAGCAGCAGTGGGAGGGATTTACACCTTCTCCAGGAACTAACATTCTGGACTTTGTAACCAACCTACAAACACGCTCTTTAGCCCTTCCTATAGAAAACTTACAGGATGCTCAAAAAGAGCAAAAAGCCTGGTATGATAAACATGCCAGAGAGCGTTCCTTCAAAGTAGGGGGCCAGGTCATGGTCTTAAAAGCGCTCCAGGCCCATAAAATGGAAGCATCGTGGGAAGGGCCATTCACGTCCAGGAGCACTGGGGAGCTGTTAATTATCTCATAGCATTAGCCACCTCCAACCGAAAGCCTAAGGTGTACCATATTAATTCTCTAAAGCCCTTTTATTCCAGAGAATTGCAGGTTTGTCAGTTTACAGCCCAGGGAGGGGACAACGCTGAGTGGCCTGAAGGTGTCTACTACGAAGGGAAAAGTGCTGGTGGTGTGGAAGAGGTGGACCTCCCATGACCCTTGGGCGTATGCAGTGACAGCAGATCAAGGAGCTGTGCACTAGCTATGCGCCGACATTCTCAGCCACCCCAGGACTGACTGAACGGGCATACCACTCCAGTGCACAAGTAATGCTCACCCAATTAAAGTCCAATCTTACCGGGTGTCTCCTAAAGCTAAAACTGCTATAGAACGGGAGATCCAGGATATGTTACAGTTGGGTGTAATCCACCCCTCTGGCCGTGCATGAGCATCTCCAGTGGTTCTAGTTCCCAAACCAGATGGGGAGATACGTTTTTGCGTGGACTACCGTAAGCTAAATGCTGTAACTCGCCCAGACAACTATCCAATGCCACGCACAGATGAACTATTATAGAAACTGGGATGGGCCCAGTTCATCTCTACCTTGGACTTAACCAAGGGGTACTGGCAGGTACCGCTAGATGAATCGGCCAAGGAAACGTCAGCCTTCACCACACGTCAGGTTGTATGAATTTAATGTACTCCCTTTCGGGCTTCGAAATGCACCCGCCACCTTCCAAAGATTTGTAGATGGTCTCCTCGCGGAATTAGGAGAACATGCAGCCGCCTACCTTGACGATGTGGCCATATTTTCGGATTCCTGGGCAGAACACCTGGAACATCTACAAAAAGTCCTTGAGCGCAAAAGGGAGGCAGGGCTAGCTGTTAAGGCTAAGAAGTGTCAAATAGGCCTAAACAGAGTGACTTACCTTGGACACCAAGTGGGTGAAGGAACTATCAGCCCCCCTACAGGCCAAAGTGGATGCTATCCAAAAGTGGCCTGTCCCAAAGTCAAAGAAACAGGTCCAATCCTTCTTAGGCTTGGCTGGATATTACAGGCGATTTGTACCGCAATACAGCCAGATCACTGCCCCACTGACAGACCTAACCAAAAAGAAACAGCCAAATGCAGTTCAGGGGACTGAAGAGTGTCAGAAGGCCTTCAACCAGCTTAAAGCGACACTCATGTCTGACCCTGTACTAAAGGCCCCAGACTTTGACAAACCGTTCCTAGTAACCACAGATGCGTCCGAGCATGGTGTGGGAGCAGTTTTAATGCAGAAAGGACCTGATCAAGAATTCCACCCTGTAGTGTTTCTCAGCAAAAAAACTGTCTGAGAGGGAAAGCAACTGGTCAGTCAGTGAAAAAGAATGTTACGCCATTTTCTACGCTCTGGAAAAGCTACGCCCATATGTTTGGGGACGGCGTTTCCACCTGCAAACAGACCACGCTGTGCTACAGTAGCTTCATACCGCCATGGGAAATAACAAAAAACTTATTCGGTGGAGTTTAGCTCTCCAAGATTTTGATTTCGACATCCAACACATCTCAGAAGCTGCTAACAAAGTGGCTGATGCACTCTCCCGTGAAAGTTTCCCAGGATCAACTGGTTAAAATCGTCCTTGAAATGTGGAAAATATTGTTAGACTTTATGTACTTGGTTGTATATTTAGAGGTGCATGTGTCTTATTAACTCTGTTTTTCCTAGCGCTCCAGGAAGAAATCCCAGCCAGCGTTTCACCCTAGCTGAGACTTGGGGGATATGTCATAAATATAAAGGGAAGGGTAAACCCCTTTAAAATCCCTCCTGGCCAGAGGAAAAATCCTCTCACCTGTAAAGGGTTAAGAAGCTAAAGGTAACCTTGGTGGCACCTGACCAAAATGACCAATGAGGAGACAAGATACTTTCAAAAGCTGGGAGGAGGGAGAAAAACAAAGGGTCTGTGTCTGTCTGTGTGATGCTTTTGCCGGAGACAAAACAGAAATTGAGTCTTAGAATTTAGTAAGTAATCTAGCTAGGTATGTGTTAGATTATGATTTCTTTAAGTGGCTGAGAAAATAGCTGTGCTGAATAGAATGACTATTCCTGTCTGTGTGTCTTTTTTGAAACTGAATGTTTTGCCTAGAGGGATTCTCTATGTTTGAATCTAATTACCCTGTAAGGTATCTACTATCCTGATTTTACAGAGGTGATTTCTTTACTTCTATTAAAAGTCTTCTTGTAAGAAAGCTGAATGCTTTTTCATTGTTCTCAGATCCAAGGGTTTGGGTCTGTGGTCACCTACGCAAATTGGTGAGGATTTTTACTAAACCTTCCCCAGGAAGTGGGGTGCAAGGGTTGGGAGGATTTTGGGGGGAAAGACGTGTCCAAACTACGTTTTTTCAGGAAGTCAGATAAAATTTGGTGGTGGCAGTGGAAGTCCAAGGGTAAAATAGTTTGTACCTTGGGGAAGTTTTAACCTAAGCTGGTAAAAGTAAGCTTAGGAGGTTTTCATGCAGGTCCCCACATCTGTACTTAGAGTTCAGAGTGGGGAAAGAAACTTGACAGGCACTTATTGCATCTTCGCCTAGGGCACCAGTTGCTGGCAGCTAGTCTAGGGCCGCCCCTGAGAGCAGGGGATAATGGTTCCAAACTGTCACTTTGTTCAGTGGCTGGTAGTCTACAGAGAGGCATGGAGTCCCACCTTTCTTCTTCCCGAAAAGGGCCGGGGCACCTGTGGGAAACCTGTGGGAAATGCTTAGTAGCAAATAAACCCTTTCTACCAGTTTTCATGGTTTTACACAGGGAGAGCCACTAGGTCTTTGGACATTGTGTAAATATGGCCAAAGGGAACTTTCAGGCTAGGTTGTAGGAAACCCTTACATTTTCAGTCATCTCCATTCAACCACTCTGGTAGGGGCACCATAGGGCCAGGCACTGGTAACAAGACTATGGTTCACACCTGATGTGATATGTCCCCTTTTGTATACAGGCCACTTACTTCCGGAATTAAATTTCTGCAAAAAGTTGCACCACCTGATCTCACATGCTGCATCCGATATTTAGGTCTAGTGCTTGGAGCGTAGGTCACAGCTAGGCGTAGGATTACGCCTAGGCTAAGAGTGATGCTAGAATCAAGCTCCAGGGACATGCCTGGGTCAACACCGAGATCAGACTCCATAGAGAAACCAGAATGAGAACTGGAGCCAGAGTCCAGGTGCAGGCCAGAGGTGAAAGCTGGGTGGTCAGAGTCCAAAGATAAGCCAAGTTGATATCAGGCCAGAGTCCAGATACAGGCGGAAGGTCAAAGCCGGGTAGTCAGAATCCAAGGACTTGGGGAGGATCAGGAGGAGGAGACAAGGCTGGAGTGGGTCAGTGGTGGGGCTGGAGTGAGGAAAGAAGAGGGAAAGCACAATGCTAAGCCAGAGTTGTTAGACAACATCTAGAGCCAAGGGTCATGCCAAGGTCATCAGCAAGAGACCGGAGCTGAGGGTCAAGCTTGAGTCAACAGCTGGGAACCGGAGGGAAGGGCAGAGCGATCCACGCAGGCAGGAACCAGGAACAAAGTGGGCACTGTGTCAGCATCAGGGCAGGGGGTCTGCCTTGTTGCCCAGATGACTTACAAGTACTCCCAGACACTGCCCACCTGGAGCCCTAGAGACCTGGGTTCAAATCCCACACATCCCCTTGTCTCTCTTCCGAGGAATAAAAGGAGGACAGCAGGATGACAAAGATGTCTCTGTCCTGGCTCTTTAATCCTTGCCCTTCGCAATTCTTCCCACAGGGCCTGGTACCCAACAGGGTATGGAACAGCCAAACTGCAATGAATGGGAGCCAGGCGACCAGACAGAGTCCAGGCAGCAGAGCACAGAATGAGGAGGAAAGGAGAGGATCTGACAAGGACGGGAAACACTATCCCCTCTGGAGGGAAGGGGCCCTCCCTGCCATTTTCTTAACCCCCGGGCCTGTTCCCAGCTCTGCTCACCCCTCCCCTATTTTCAGCAGTTCCACCAAACTAAGGGATTAGGTCGAAACCACAGGCCACTCCTGCTCCTGCAACAGAGAAGTAGGATGGTGACCTACCCGGAAGTGAGCGGTGTCCTTCCCTGGGAGCATGGTAAAAAACACTGTACAGGACAGCTCGCAGGAGGCCTGATTCCAGTTTTCTGGCAGGAAAGAGGAGCCTCTGTTTGACTTTGCAGCACCAGAATGGCACTGGCACCACCATGGACATGAATTGTCAGGGAAATAGGCACCGGCCAGCAAAAACGGAAATGGAGGTGCCAAGGAGCGCAGTGACCTGGCTGAAGTCACAGACCCAATCAGTGGCAGGGCTGCAATAAGGCCCATTCCCCTGATCTCACCACTGGACCCTGCTGCCCCTGTTATCTCTGCCCCCACCCCCCGGTGATCCTCTCCCTAAGGCCACTGTAATGTCACTGGCGTAAAATCAACCACACAGCCAGGAAAGAGTGAACGTTCCCGCCTCCTCGGCCGGAGGATGAGAACAGCCACAAATAACCTGGGGGGGGGAGGATCCGTGAGTCCCAGGTCTCAGCCTGAACAGCACCAGGTTTAGGGAAACTGGACGGGAGGGTCCTCGTACCTGGAGGTGGCAAACCGTGGCCATAGAGCTGGAGAGGATGGAGCTTGACTCAGAGCCCAGCGGAAGGTATTCAATCAGCTCCTGGGAGACCCAAAGGAGACAAAACAGCAGGTGGATTCTGGCCCTGATTACCCGTAGGCACTTCCCAGAGAGGAGGCCAAAGTGCGTTGCAGAGACAGCCAGCATATCCCCCCGCACACACACATCCAGCTTCCCAGTATTCAGCCCCAGGAATCCCTATCCTCTGCTGCACCCTCCAGCCCCACCATCTCCCCATACTGGTGCAGGGGAGGCTTCTCTTCATCCCACGTCTAGCTCCCTCCCCCAAGGGGCTGGGCACGGGTCTCGCTCACAATGGTCTCCACAAGGGACGCTTTGGAGCAGTGCGACCGCAGGATGTCCTGCCCCTGCTTTTGTGCAGGGAAGCACAGAGTGGGGATAGCATGCAGGAAGCGGAGCTGCTTGGCCCTGTCCCGCACCCACTAGGAGTGGGGTTGCGGGAGAGAGAGAGTCTGTTTGGTAGGGACCTCCCCACCCCACCCAAACTGGCTCCAGGGCCCAGGTCCTCCATGGGTTGGATAGGAAAAGCCCAAAACCACAGGGTCCTCCTGCACAGGCAGGGTTTGTAACTGGGACAGTGTCTGTGGGGAGAGGAGACCCTGCCCTCCGTGGGACAAACACCCCCTCTCTTGAGGGTCCCAGATAACATGGGAGAAATGCTAGGCAGAAAAGGACAGAGGGTGACTTCTGCTGCTGCCGAGGGGAAGGACAGGGTGCAGTGGAGAGAGAAGGCTTAATGTGCCCCCCTCCTCTGTAAAGAGCCCCAGGGCAGAAAGGGCCTCACCCGGCCCCTCCCAGAGATGCCCTCAGCTCCATCAGTTTCAGGGCACCATGGCAGTCAGGCCACCCCCGCAACATCATCAGCGGTCCAGGAGGCTGGAGCTCCCCTAACTCCGCCTAGAATGCCCTGCACCAGGCATGGCTGTGCCACACCCACTGGTGTCAGTGGGGCTCATGTAGCTGAGGACTGACAACTTAGTGAACCAATGGCACAGGGTGTTACTAGCCCCCCCGCCCCAGTCACTCTCCCTTTCCCTTGGGTCTCCCCTCACCAGTACTGTGGGAGCCTCCAGCCTCAGGGCTCTCACACTCCTCGGAGGTGCTGCTGGCGCCTTGGGTGTAGGTTGAGCTGCTGGTGCTAGAGCAGGTGTCAAGGTTCCTCCCCCACTCTGAACTCTAGGGTACAGATGTGGAGACCTGCATGAAAACCTCCTAAGCTTACTTTCACCAGCCTAGGTTAAAACTTCCCCAAGGTACAAATTAATTTTATCCTTTGTCCCTGGATCTTCACTGCCACCACCAAACTCTAACTGGGTTTACTGGGAAACATAGTTTGGACACGTCTTTCCCCCCAAAATCCTCCCCACCCTTGCACCCCACTTCCTGGGGAGGTTTGGTAAAAATCCTCACCAATTTGCATAGGTGACCACAGACACAAACCCTTGGATCTGAGAACAATGAAAAAGCATTCAGTTTTCTTACAAGACTTTTAATAGAAGTAAAGAAATCACCTCTGTAAAATCAGGATGGTAGATACCTTAGAGGGTAATTAGATTCAAAACATAGAGAATCCCTCTAGGCAAAACCTTAAGTTACAAAAAAGACACACAGACAGGAATAGTCATTCTATTCAGCACAGTTCTTTTCTCAGCCATTTAAAGAAATCATAATCTAACACATACCTAGCTAGATTACTTACTAAAGTTCTAAGACTCCATTCCTGGTCTATCCCCGGCAAAAGCAGCATACAGGCAGACCCAGACCCTTTGTTTTTCTCCCTCCTCCCAGCTTTTGAAAGTATCTTGTCTCCTCATTGGTCATTTTGGTCACGTGCCAGCGAGGTTACCTTTAGCTTCTTAACCCTTAACAGGTGAGAGGATTTTTCCTCTGGCCAGGAGGGATTTTAAAGGGGTTTACCCTTCCTTTATATTTATGACAGCAGGGGTCGCCCATCTCCTTCCCTAGGCAGGCTGGGGCCTCTTCAGTGGCCAGGCAAGGGGGTGGCTTCTCCTGGGCCCTGGCGCTGGGCTCCTGGATCTTCTGCTTCCTGGAGAGGAAGCCACAGAGCCGCCTTGCCCAGCTTCTGTCCAGTCCTGGCTCCCTCCTGCACAGATGAACCCTGGGCCACCTCCATTTTGCCCCAGAAGATGCCTCAGGGCCTCCTCTGGGAGCTGGTGTCTCCCTCCTCCAGAATGCCAGGCACATCCACCACTTGGCCTGGCCACAAGCTACTTCCCCTCCAGTGGGGACAGAGGGGCTGCTCTCCTCCTGGGGAAGCTGGCAGCTGCTTCCCACTGGCTCTGGAGCGAGCTGCACAGCCTTCTTCTGCAGCATTTCCCTGAGCCTCTCCATCATCTGCCTGAGCCTCTCCATCCTGGAACTCAGTGGGGAGAAGCCAGAGTCTGGGGTCAAGGCAGGCTCTCACTAACGGGCCTGTCTGCTCTGTCCCCCTGTTCCTCCCTCCTCACTGCACGCCCCACCATGGGACACAGGGACTACAATCTACACATGCTGGCAGCAGCTCACAGCACAGGCTGTTCCCAAAGCTCCCTCTCCCTACTGAGGCACTGTGACACAGGGGGAGTCTCATCCGTTCAGAGCAGTGGGGTTTTCAGTCTGTTTGGACAAGCAGCTCCCTCCTCCCTCCCAGGCTACATGCCCTCCCTGGCTAGAGAAAGACCAGAACCCGGGAAGGAGTCTGAGTTTGCCCTGGGAACTTGTCCCCAGCTCAACTTCACAAGGTACCAATCATATGAGGCATGAGTCCCCCTCAGTTCCCACTGAGTTCAGTGCAGTAGTGGGTGTTCAGCAGCTGCCGGGGTCTGACCCCCCAGAGACTCCTACAAGGGAAGAGCTGGGAGCTCTATTGCTGGCCTGGAGATGCTGGAGATGGCTCTGGAGAACACCCTGCAAGAAAGACGCTGCCCAGGCCCAAAGCGAAGGGCTTCAGGGGACTGTGTTAGCAAATCTAGCCTCACTAGGAGGAGATTCCCCCCTCCTCCTCCCACCATTTCTGCCTCTCCCCAAGCAGAACGGGGAAGCCTCTGAGGAAATGCTACCTGCCACTCACTAGGTCTAGATGGCACAGTGCTGGGTGGCAGATGCTCAGAGTTGGTCTGTTCCTGGCCCTCTTCCTTGTTTTCCTGCACCAAGGTGGGGTGAAAAGGGAGTTGCACAATGCCCTGCCAGCAGGGAGACCAACAGTGGCTGTGAAAACAAAATCATGTTTTATTGCCAAGGGATGGTTAAACTCAGGCTAGCAGCCGGGGTCCAGAACACTGACGTACTGTGGGCAGGACGCCTCCCATCTCAAGGTCTCCTAGCACCTCACACACATTCCTGAAGCCTGACAAGCTAAGGGCTGTAGGGAAGGGACTCCAACCGCACTGATAGAAAACTGTGGCCTGGGCAGGGGAAGCCACTGCCTCAGGGTCACACTGGGAGTCAGTGACAGAGCCAGGGATGGAGCCCAGGAGCCCTGTGTCCAGGCCCCTACACACCACTAGAGGAACGTTCCTTTCAGGAGCTGGCAGTTGCGAGCAGGACCCTGTTCCCAGTCTCCCTGGCTCTGAGAAGGAGTGTGACCGGCTGGAGAGACTGAGGCAGGGGATTGGGGGTCAGGACTCCTGGCTTTCACTGGCCATTTTTCAATTGACTTATGGGACCTCGGGCTAGCCATTCCCCCTCTCTGTGTTTCAGTCCCCAGCAGTAAAAGGAGGATCTAATACTTACTCACTATTGTAAAGTGCTGATATTTACCCAGAAAAAGTTGTTCTGTAAGTACTATGCAGCACTGGACCCTCATCGGTCAGATCCAAATTCCTAGAGTTTAGATCTCGGCTTTCAGTTCAATCCTGTACAGAGTGAGGAGCTCAGCCCTAGTCCTTGGATTGAGGATCAGCCCTTCTTGGGGTGGGAATTGAGCTAGGAGGCTTTTCCGTCCCTCGCCAGGTGGATTAACAGTAGAGGGTTTTTAAAATATGAACCGGGTTTTTCAAATTAAACTCACCACGGGTTTTTTCGTCAAAAATAAGCCTGCTTCAAATTCAATTTGAATTTGACAATCTATGTTAAGGCCTAAATTTGTTATAATCTCTTAAAATAATTTCAAGAGAATAGAAAGAAATCCATTTTAAGTAGTACACATTTACTGCCAAGTTTTAAGGAGAGTCAAATGACTGAAGCACCCGGAACCAGAGTTCGTGGAAGTGCTAGAACAGCTTTAGACAGCAGTAGCCCTTCCTGTGAAAGAGCAGAAGGAATAGTTTCTTCCTTTCAGTTTATTCATCTAGTTCAGTTCAATGACTAGTTAACTGAATTTGAAAAGAACACTGGGAGTTGACAAAGAAGGGAAACCTGTTTTCTTCCTTCAATCTAGGAATAAACACTAGGTGTGAGGGGATGAGATCTACCCATTGAAAAATCTGGAAGAACATGGTGACCAGAATGTATCAATTCAGTTCACTAACTACAGCTAATATTTCCTTTCTTTAAAAAATTGGGTCGTTTTAAATGCAAAACATTTTTGATGAATGTTTTATTCTTATGCTTCTCTTTCTGGCTCGGCCACAGCATTGCTGTGTAAACACCTCTTGCTCTTTACGTCAGTTTCACCACCTCTGTTTGGGATAGAGACACTTCTCTAACTCCTAGCAGTAGTGCGATTTGAGTAGGTCATGAGTGTTAGACACCTTTGAGCTCCAAAGGACAATGGGTGATTTATCAAGAATCCCTGCTGCTTTCCTGCTTCTCCCCCATCCAGAGCCAATATCACATCTTTGGGTTTTGAAATTCTCAGCACCCCTCAGTCTCCTGCTGCCTTCAGTTGTTCCTCAGATTTAGAGGCTTGGATGCTAGCAGGACTGGAATTTCTTACTGGGTTCCTGTCTGTGTCTAGTCAATGAGGGTCTCAGTCTGGTCTCCTAAATTCAGAATCCCAGAAGTAGACATCTGGCTGGATTGATTTAAATCATTGATTTTAATCATGTTTTGCATTTGTACTTTTTAGTTATTTTCCTCATGATAGGTTGATTCTCATTAGTTGAGAATCATTCAAAAATGTTGATTTGCAACTAAATATAGTCTTTACACTAAATTTGGTGCTTTTTCTTTTGCTAACCATGATGGTAAAGTATATCTATGTACACTTACGTAAGCAGTTATGTGGCTTAATTTACATTTCTTGTGTCTAATTTTTACATTTTAATTATGTTGGAAAATGGCAAATGATGCATTTATTTCCAAGACTATGATGGATTTTTTACTGATGATTTGTCCACGTACTATTTCGATGAAAATTCAAATGCACTTAAAAATGCACAAAAACAGCATTTTCAATTGGTTTATTAATTGAACAAAACTACCTTAAATGTGCTGGATACATAAGAACAAAAAAATTTACCAAAACATATTTTTCATTTAAAACTAACTGATTTAAGGAAAAAGAAAAGGAGTACTTGTGGCACCTTAGAGACGAACCAATTTATCTGAGCATGAGCTTTCAGCTCACGGCAAAAGCTCATGCTCAAATAAATTGGTTAGTCTCTAAGGTGCCACAAGTACTCCTTTTCTTTTTGTGAATACAGATTAACACGGCTGTTACTCTGAAACCTGATTTAAGGAAGTATCTGCAGTTAGTGAAATGAACTGATTGCATCTGGTCATCGTGTCTCTCAGATTTTAGAACTAATAGGTCTGACCCCCTCACGTCTAGTATTTATTTATAGACTGGAAGAGGAAAACAAGCTTTCCTTCTTTTTCCACTCCCAGTCAGTTTCTGAAATTCGAATGAAATTGTTATTGAACTGAACTAGCTGAATCAACTTAAATTAAAAAAATATTCTTTCTGTGCCTGCAGAAGAGGCTACTGCTGTCAAAAGCTGGTTTACCATTTCAATAAACTCTGGTTCCAGCCAAAGACTGCCATGAGTTCAGTGGTTTGATTACCATTAAAACTTGGCAGCAACCATGGACTTGTCAATATTTATTACTTAATTTAAATGACTTTACGAAGCTATTGCAAGTTTAGGCATTAACATGGGTTGTCATAATTTCAAATTTAATCTCCAAAAGATTCGTTTTTCAAAAAATAAACCTGTTTTTAATTTAAATAAAAATAATCCAATTTAACTTTTAAAAAATCCCTTTTTGGGTTTCTTGGTTTTGAAACAACCATTGATTTTTATTCACCTTGATTTTAGGAGAACTACTACATTCATGAGAATCATAAACTGCTCATATGCCATGGAAGGAGAGAAGGCAGCAAAAGTCATCATATTAATAATTTGTTATGAATTATTTACTCAGTCTTAAAAGAGACTAACTGGAGGGTTGGACACTTGTTTGTTTATGTAGGGCCAGTTTCTACCTCTGAACCAGTAGCAATTGCACTGGATAATGCTGTAAAACCTACATTTTATTGTCAAATCGTCTAAGCCATTCCTCTTCTGCTCTTCTTGGTTTATAAGTTTCAGATCAACAAAATCTTCCCCTTGACAGTCAGTCACTGCCCATGGGGCTCTGCAGGCAGAGTAGCCTGAGCAGTAACATTGTGACATCCAAGGTAATTCAGCCACCCATCACTCACTCGCTCCAATAACCCTGACCTTAAATCCTAACCCTACGGCCTCTGCCTTGGTCATCTCTCCTATTGAAACCTGCAGGATCATTTGCTGATTCCTTTTCACCAATGGGGTTTAATGATGCAAATCATCCGCACAGGATTAGCATTGACTGGCTAAGTTAACTCTGATGTCACAATGTGCCTCTACCTGCAGCACCAACTAAATGGGCACAGTGTGGAGATCAGGCTTTCCTGGTGGTAGTGGTTCCCAGTTGTCACTAAAATCAACAAGAAGAAAATCAAGTGACTTCAAGTGAGCTCTAGCTCACGAAAGCTTATGCTCAAATAAACTGGTTAGTCTCTAAGGTGTCACAAGTCCTCCTTTTCTTTTTGCGGATACAGACTAAGACGGCTGCTACTCTGAAATAAAATCAACAAGGTTCTTTCCACCAATGCCTAGAAATTCCCTGAAATTTTGGAATCAATACGACGTAGTCTTCAAAAATTACCGCATTACAGACTGACAAAGAAATGCCATTGAATTGTGCTTTAGACCTCACTGCTCTCAGCCAACAATGACTTGAATCTCCTCCCTTTTAACTCACCCAATCAGCATGGAGACTCTCAGGGACTGGAGGCTGAGCATTCTCAACAGGTGGCCAGAAGACAGCACTAGTCAGGACAGGAGATCACTCTGGTGGAGATCTCTGTCAGTGCACTATTCCACCCCACCTCTTTGTGAGGGCCTCCTACAATGACAGCTGGAGAACAGCCCCACCTGCCTCAGGAAGAAGAGCAGCAGAGAGAAATGGAACAAGAGAAGAGAAAAGAAAAGACATGAGGAAGGGCGGAAAAGAGAAGCAAAAAATGGACAAATTCCAAGCTCCTCAGTGAGTCATAGATTTCAAGGTCAGAAAGATCCACTCTGACCATCTAGTCTGTATAACATGGGCCATAGAACTTCCCTCAAAATAATTCCTGTTTGAATTAGAGCGCACATCTAAGAAAAACAGCTAATCTTGATTTTAAAAATGCTAGTTGTGGAGGATCCATCACAACCCTGGATTAATTACTTCAAACACTGATTGTCAAAAATGTTTGCCTTATTTCCAGTCTGAATTTCTCTAGCTTCAACTCGCAGCCATTGGATCTTGTTATACCTTTGTCTCCTCAAGTGAAGAGCCCATTAGCAAATAGTTGTTCCCTTATGCTCATCTTTTAACCCTCTCTTTGTTAAGCTAAATAGATGTAGCTCCTTGAACCTATCTTTATAAGGCATGTTTTCTAATCCTTTAATCTTTCTTGTGGCTCTTCTCTGAACCCTCTCAAATTAATCAGCATCTGTCTCAAATTGTGGACACCAGAACTGGACACAATATTGCAGTAGTGGTTGCACCAGTGCCCAGTACAGAGATACAGAACCTCTCTACTTCTACCGGAGATTCCGCTATGGATGGGTCCCAGGGTCGCACTTGCCCTTTTGGCCAAAGTGTCTCAGTGGGAGCTCGTGGTCAGTAGATCATCCACCATGAGCCCAAGTCTTTTTCAGGCTTACTATTTCCCATGATAGAGTGCCCCCAGGACAGCGTCCCCATCTTGTACATATAGCCTAAATTTTTTGTTCCTAAAGGGAAATTTTACATTTGGACATACTAAAATGTTATTTGCTAAGCAATCAAGATGGCTCCATATGAGTGACATGTCCTCTTCATTATTTACCACACCCCTGATCTTTCTGTCATCGGCAGATTTTACAGTGATGATTGTATATTTGCTTCCAAGTCACTGATCAAAATTTTAGGTAGCGTACATCCAAGAACCAATCCCTGCAGGACCCTACGAGAAAGACACCCGCTCGATAATGATTCCTTATTTAAAAGGACATTTTGAGACCTATTAGGTAGCCCGTTACTAAGGGGCGTAGTCCGAGTTGGGACATTTTTCTGACAACTTTACTTGTGTTTTCCGAACCTAGAACTCAGCTGGCAACGTATCAGGCTGAATTGGTTCCAACCCTCACTGAGAATCTTACCTTCTACACAGGGGATATCTGCTTTCTGCAAAATCAACACCGAAAGGAGAAACACTTTCAGAGAAGCTCCTCCTTAGCACTCAGGTGCATGAACACAAATCCTCTCTTAGTCCTCTAGGAGAGACTGCGAGAAGGAGGCTTGCTGCAGCAAGGCTACAGGGGTCTCCCAGGTTCCCCCTGCCCTGCATCCCTGTCCTGCCTGGCTGATGTCAAGGGAGCTCTGTGAGGTCACAGCCTCCTCACCACCTCTGCCCAATAGGCTGAGTTCCTGCCAAAGCCCTTGTGAAGTCACTGCCACACCCACCTCTCCCTTGCAGGGCTGATGACAGCCCAGTAGGATGTTTGAGCTGCTCCCCACATCACCCCACATGCTCATTATTGATTCTGGGCAGCAAATAGGCTACCCAGAGTCTGTTCCTCACCCCACATTGAGTTTTTCATTGATTCATAGATTTTCTTTTAGGCCATTAGATCTCCTAATGAGGCCTCTATTTCACAAACCATGAAATTTCACACCCTTACCCCCATATTAAGCCCAATAGCTTGTGTTTCACTCAAACAGGCCTTCCAAAAAGGCAGCCAAGTGTGACGTGAGGCCATCAGGAAACAGAGAATCCACCTCTTCCCTAGGCAATTTCTTCCACTCCTTAATCTCCCTCACTCCTAGATTAGGACTGGGCATTTGCTGTATTCAGATGTGTTGTTTGAATGGGCTGACTTGTCCTCATCATTATTTACCACGACACCAATCTTTGTGCCACCTGCAGACGTTACTGGCTGTGATGTGATATTGACTTCCAAATGGTTGGTGTAAATGCTGAAGACAGTTAGTGGCTGAGAATCTGTTCACCCCCCGCCGTCCCCCAGGCACCACACACCCACTCCCCCCTGTAGTACAGGAAAAGGGCATCCAGCCCTACTCTCAGATGGTTTCAAAAACACGCTTAGCAGCAGTTTCAACTATGGGGTTATGAACCACGTATGGGGGTCCCCTGTTAACAAACACACTTCACATCTAGCGTGTCAACAGGCTGCAGTTCTATGCATCTGAGTTTCCCACCTTCTAAACTGGTATGATAAACCCACCTTGATGATCTTCATTTAAAATTGGGGAGACTGTATGGCACAGGGAAATGAAGTGACTTGCTTGTGGTCACACAGTGATTGAATGGAAAAGCCTGGATGAGAACAATGTATTTGTTCTGGTTCCCAGACCAGGCCCTGGTCCCTTGTGTTCCTTGCCTCTCTTGTCTAAAATTCAGGAAGCATCTTCCTGGATGCTTTTCCTTCTCCATTTCGCTTAGCTCCACATCCCCAGTAAGGAAGGATTTTTTGTTACCCAGCTGGCTCTAACATATGTGGTTATTGTCACAGACTGAGTCCCCCTGGTGGACACTTATCAGACTGCACCAATCGGACCCAACCTCTGGATCCAGCTCTGTGGATCTTTTCGGGGGGTGGGGGTGGGGGAGGGTTTGCTGATTGTTCCATAGGGAGGAAGTCCTGTTGGGAGGGCAGGGGAGCAGAGAGATTGGGGAGAAAGCGATAGGGTGTGCGTCTGGAGGTCCAGACAGAAGGGCTGCAGCAAGCAGGCCCTCACAGATTGAAGTAGCGGAGAACCTGCCTGAAGCCTGCCTGAAGGGACAGAGCTGGGGATCAGGGACACCCCGGGACAGGAGCCAGGAGGAGCACTGCGCTAGGGTGGATTCGCATGAGAAGGACAAATTGGAGCTGGATCAAGTATCAGTGCTGCCCAGAGCTGTATGGGGCCGTGAGTACTGGGGCTTGTGACTTTGCATTGGGAATAAGGAGGGAGGCTGTTAGCTAGTTAAGTGGGGAGGTTGTCGCATGTCGCTCTGTGTGGCTTTGCAGAGAGCAGCAGAAGACGACACTGGAGGGGTTTGTTGGGGAAACTTTACTGGCGCCAAAGACGACCAGGAGCACCCAAGACTCACCACTGGACAGGAACTTTGCCCAGGACTCCTGAACTCTGTGTGCAGACACATTGCTCGGTGTCAGCCCTTTCAGAGTGTGGTACCACTGGGCCTGTAGGGCCTTGTGTTGAATGTAACCCTGTTTTACTGCTTCCCCTATCTTTGCCCCTGTTGTTTTTCTCCTCTGTAAATATCTGTTTCCCTTTCCTATAGGCATTGTAGTCTTCCAATGTGTGTGTGTGTTCACTCTATTGGAAGAGAAGGTTAAAGGACTAGGGAGGCAAGTATCAACCCTGCGCTGCATCAGAGAACATGAAGATTTTCTGGATAGAAGTCTGTTTGGTGCTTGAAGCACAATATGCTGAAGAATCAAAGAGTGCAGTGCAGAACGGGGGAGAATATTGGCAGCATGTGACCTCCAGAAGAAGAAAGAGGAGAACCTATGTACCCCCAATGCAGATAGAGGTGCAAAACCATTTTCAGGCTCTCTGCACAGCAAATGCAAAAAAGCAAACGCAATATGGGTTGCATAAAGAGAGGTATACCATGCAAGTCATAGGAGATGATGGTACTGCTCTACTCAGCGCTGGTTAGGGCTCAGCTGGAGTACTGTGTCCAATTTTGGTAACTGCTGTATGAAAAGGATGTAGAGAAACTGGAAAGGATCCAGAGGTGAGTGACAAAAATGATCAAAGTTGTGGAATATAAGTCATATGAGCAAAGGCTGGATGAATTGGGTATCTTTAGATTGGAAAAGAGGGAAATGATTGCAATCTTCAAATACTTGAAAGGCTTTCATAAGGAAGATCAGAGAAAAATTGTTCTCTTGCCAGAGGGCAGGACAAGAGGCAATGGGTTCAAACTATAGCATAGCGGATTTAGATTAAATCTCCAGAAATACTTCATAACCAAGATTTTATCAATGATGATTGTATATTTGCTTCCAAATCACTGATCAAAATATTAAATAGCATTAGCGCCAAGAACCAATCCCTGCAGGATCCTACTAGAAAGATACTTGCCTGAGAACGATTCCTCCTTTACAATTACATTTTGAGACCTATTAGGTAGCCCGTTACTAAGGGGAAGAATCCTAGGCAGGACATTTTTCTGCCCATTTTCCTTTTGTTTTCCGAGCCTAGAGCTCGGCTGGCAATGCATGGAGAAGACTGAAGAAGTTCCAACTCTCACTGAGAATCTTACCTTCCACACAGGAGATGTCTGCTTTCTCCAAAATCAACACAGGAAGGTGAAAACTCCCAAAGAAGCTCCTCCTTAGCACTCAGGTGCGTGAACACAAATCCGCTCTTGGTCCTCAAGGAGAGACCGTGAGAAGGAGGATTGCTTCAGCAAGGCTACAGGGGTCTCCGAGGTTCCCCCTGACCTGCACCCCTGTACTGCATGTCTGATGTCAAGGGAGCTCTGTGAGGTCACAGCCTCCTCACCAACTCTGCCCAATAGGCTGAATTCCTGCCAAAGGCCCTTGTGAAGTCACTGCCACACCCACCTCTCCTTTGCAGGGCTGATGTCTGCCCCTGGACAGCCAGGTTGGATGTTTGAGCTGCTCCCCCGATCACCCCACTTGCTCACTCTTGATTCTGGGGAACAAGCAGGCTTTCCAGTAAAACAGCAGAGTCCGTTCCTCATGCCGCTCTGAGTTTTTCATAGATTTGTAGGCCATTAGATCTCCTAATCCAGCTTCTATTTCAGAAGTCATGAAATTTCAGACACTTACCCCATATTAAGCTCAATTCCTTGTGTTTCACTGAAACCCGCCTTCCAGAAAGACAACAGTTGTGATGTGAGGCCATCAGGAAACAGAGACTCCACCTTTTCCCTTGGTAATTTGTTCCATTGGTTTGTCTCCGTCACTGTCAAAAATTCTTGCCTCACTTCTAATTTGAATTTCTCTGGCTTCAGCTGACAGCCGTTGCTTCTTGTTGTGCCTTTCTTGGCTAGATTGAAGAGCATTTTGGTACTCATTATTTTCTCTCCATGAAAGGAGTTCTACACAGAAATAAAGTCATCTCTCAACCTGCTTCTATAGCTAGGCCCCTACCAAATATAAAGGACAGTGAAATTAGCCCTGCCCTGTGAAATCCCATCTTCCCGTGCCGGCTTGGAGCATCCCGCTAGTCCGCTGGGCTGGGGACAGGACAAGATTTTCCCCTGCACAATTGCTTTTGGTGGGGCTACCAGACTCACCTGTAGATGCAGCGTATTAGTGAGGTTGGTACACCCTCAGATCTGTGCTGCAGCAGCCCCGGAGTTGGGCTCAGGGCTTTGGCCCTGGAAGCTTCTGCCCAGGCTTGGAGATTCTGCCCCCACCCCAACCTGCTCCTGTTCTGGCCAGGGCTCTGGGTGCCCAGGCTCAGGGCTTCTGGCCCCTGAGGCTGCAGCCAGGGTTTGGGGCACCCAGAGTCATGTCTTGAGCTCCCAAAAACTCCAGCCAGGTGCCTGGGCTTGGGCCTTCTGCCTCCCCCCTACACACACACACTCCTGCCAGGGATCTGGGCACCTGGGCTCAGGGCTTTTTCTGGGGCCCCGGAAATTGGCCAGGGCCCCTGCATTAATCTGCCAGGGAACCAGTAGCTTGGAGCCCCAGCTGAGGTGCTCCCACCAGCTGGGACCCACCTCCACATCCGGGAGCCTCCTCTAGCTTCAGGAAGGTTAGTGGCTGCTGCCTTCAGAGTCCAGCACTGAAGGCAGCACAGAAGTGAGGGGGGAAATGCTGTGACACCTCCCCCAAACAATTTTTGACCTCCCCGCATTATCCCATTTTGGGTCAGGACTCCCATGGTTTCAGCACTGTGAAATTTCAGATGTAAACATCTGAAATGGTGAAATTGACTAATTTAAAAACCCTCTGCCCGTGAAATTGACCAAAACGGTCCATGAATTTGGTAGGGCCCTAGTTATTATGGATGCCCTAGCAGCTTTGCACTCCCAGTTCACCTGAAAGACCATTGACAATTCATGCTACATGAGAAATTTCCTAGAATAAACTACCAGGATTGGGAGAAAATGAAGGAAATCAACCAAAGCCTAAGCTAGGATGGAGAGCATTCATCCAAGCAGTGTTTCAACCCCTCCCCTCCCACCTGTCTGCCTGCCGTGAAATGGGGGGATACAGAGGGGCATGGATTTCTGTCTGTGAACTTTCTAAAGACTAGGAGTACTTGTGGCACCTTAGAGACGAACACATTTATTTAGTCTCTAAGGTGCCACAAGTCATCCTTTTCTTTTTGCGAATACAGACCAACACGGCTGCAACTCTGAAACCTTTCTAAAGACTGTAGGCTTCAGCCCAAACCATACAGCCCAGACTCTGAATTCTTGAAAAAACATCCATTTTGGATTGTGCACAGCAGAGGCTGCTTGAAGGGGAGGGGAAGGTGGAGGAGGGAGGGTGAGGGGACAGGCTGGGAAATGGCATGGCGTCTGCACTATACCACAGACACACACACAACGATGCATGGAATATTATCCAGGACAGTAAATTATTTGGCCATAATTTACAAAGTCCTGAGTTTTGAAAGTACAATTTATCCAGGAAAAAAATCGGGGGGGGGCGGGGGGGTAGGAGAGTTGCAGTTCCCAGCCTGGACTTCCAGTCTCTGGCCAGGTGCATCCCCCTCTTCAGGGTTTTCACCGGTGTCTTCTCCAAACGGCTCCTTCTGATATAATTCGACGACCACGTCCTGGCCTTCAGGGTCACTTGCAGGATCTTCATTGTTCCCAGCTGCAGCACCCCCCTCGTTATCCTGTCTGATAATGAGCCCGCTATGGTTCAGCAAAATGGCACGTGCCATGATAGACCCTCTGCTGAGAGCCCTCGATGTAGGGATAATGCTCCCTTTTTCTTTTTTTTAATAAGTTCTTTCCCTTGTTTCCTATGAGTTACCCTGTGTAACCGTTGGTTGTCCTATGATATCTATTCTGCCTAGTAACAGAGCGAGAGAGAGACCCCACCCTTTTTGGTGCCACGTGCCACGCAGGAAGTGGGCTGTGTGCAGAAAGTCAGTTGGCTGTCAAGGGACTGGCAGTAGGCTGACAGTTTGTTGCTCGCGGCTCAGGGACAGCTTGGGCGGAGCAATCAAGGTGCTGCTGTCTATTCCACCACTTCAGAGACAGAGGAGAGCCTTGAATTGTCCTTACCCACGCACACTGCCCGTTATAGCGGCAGCATAGCGCACTCACTCTGCCCAGCGGGGGTAATTTGCTCGAACTCTTGAAGATGAGCGGCAGAGGAGGAGAGAGACGTATCTTGTGAAGGGATCTTACCTTTCCCCCCCACTCTTCTCTTTCTCTCCTCTTTTATTCCTGCCACTATCATTTGCTTTTTTGGGATTTGGCAACTGCCAAACTTATTATCTTTGTTATTAAGGTGTTATTAAGGCCTCTGCAAGTGCCGCAAATGTGGCCACGCCAGTGCGCTTGCAGCTATCAGTGTGGACAGACTGCAGCGCTTTCCCTACTGCGCTTTACGAAGGTGGGTTTAACTCACAGCGCTCTACATCTGCAAGTGTAGCCATGCCCTAAGAGTAAAGTGTGTATGTTTAAGAAGTTATTTTGCAAATCTGTGGTTCCTCTCTTTAACTGCTCTGTGGTCCCTGAGGGGCTAAACTGGAAAGAGAAGTAAACAGAGATGAAGGGGGAATCTGGGAAAATGTGGAAAGTGCCTGGAGAGCCTTGGGATGTCCCATCACTGGCTTTAGTTGCAGTCTCAAAGACAGACAGTCCCAGTTGTCCCCCTCCCATCTCCTCATCTGGTCTGTCTCTCTCCAGCATCCTGGCCTCCTGTACCAATCTAACTCCCCAGGCTCCTCATCCATTCACAATCTCCAGCCCCAGCTCCTGCTTTCAATCTCTTTGCCCAGCCAGTCCCAGTTCTCCAGAATCCCAGCTCTTCATCAGATCCATCTGCCATTCCCCTTCACCTCCTTTCTGGTCATGGTATATGGAGGTACCAATGACATAGGGAAGGATAGGAGAGAGGTCTTGGAGGCCAAATTTAGGTTGCTGGGGAAGAGATTGAAGTCCAGGACCTCCATGATAGCTTTCTCTGAAATGCTATCAGTTCCACACGCAGGGCCAGCTCGACAGGCAGAACTGCAGGTTCTCAATGCATGGGTGAGACAATGATGTAGGGAGGAGAAGTTTAGATTTATTAGGAACTGAGGAATCTTTTGGGAAAGGGGGAGACTAAACAAGAAGGATGGGCTCCGCCTAAACCAAAGTGGAACCACATTGCTGGCACTTAAAATTCAAAACGTCGTAGAGTAGTTTTTAAACTAAGGGCTGGGGAAAGCTGACATATGTGGAGGAGCATGTGGTTCGAACACAGACGTCTCTTAGGGGAGGATCTATTAATGGAGATTCTTTGTGTTCTAGTAAGGAGGAGAGGATGGACAATAAAATACTGCTAGGATTGGATGAGAAACAATCAAATGAAAAAGAGTCCCATTCATTTACATCACAAAATGGCAGACAGCTGAAAAGTAACAATTTTAAGTGCTTATATACAAATGGTAGAAGTCTAAATAATAAGACTGCTGAACTAGAGTGCCTCATATTAAATGAGGATATTGATACAGTAGACATCACAGAAACTTATATTGCCTCTATATAAATCTATGTTACACTCACATCTTGAATACTGCGTGCAGCTGTGGTTACCCCATCTCAAAAAATATATATTGGAATAGGAAAAGGCACAGAAAAGGGCAATAAAAATGATTACAGGTATGCAAGAGCTTCCATATGAGGAGCAATTAATAAGACTGGGACTTTTCAGCTGTGAAAATAGACGACTAAGGGGGGCTATGATAGAGGTCTATAAAATCATGACTGGTGTGGAGCAAGTAAATAAGGAAGTGTAATTTACTCTCTCATAACACGAGAACTAGGGGTCACCGCCTGAAATTAAAAGGCAGCAGGTTTAAAACAAACAAAAGGACGTATTTCTTCACACCATGCACAGTCAACCTGTGGAACTCTTTGACAGAGGGAATGTTATGAAGGTCAAGACTATAACAGGGTTCAAAAAAGGACTGGATAAATTCATGGAGGATAGGTCTACCAATGGCTATTAGCCAGGATTGGCAGGGATGGTGTCCCTAGTCTCTGTTTGCCAGAAGCTAGAAATGGGCAGCAGAGGATGGATCACTTGATGATTACCTGTTCTGTTCATTCCCTCTGAAGCACTTGGCATTGGCCATTGTCCAAAGATAGGCTACTGGGCTAGATCAACCTTTGGTCTGACCCACTATGGTCGTTCTTATGTTCTTCCACCCACCCCACTGGTTCTCAGTCCTCTCTGCTCTCTGGCTGCAAGTCTCCTTGCTCACTCAGGTCTACTCTCCGCCCTCCCCTCAACTCCAAATGCCAGTTTCTTTCACCTCCTGCCAGCTTCCAGCATCCCTTAGGCTTTTTCTCCCAACCTACTCACCCCTGTCCCCTAGTCTCTGCATTTGAATCTAGTACTTCCTTGTCCGGGCCCAGTGGGATGGAGGAGGTGGGTAATTGAGAGCACAGGAGAGACAGGCTCTCTGCTCTCAGTTCAGGTATCTGGACCCAGCACAGACCGCAGCAGCTGAGAGCTGCAATTGTAGGGAAAGTCCTTCTCAGCCCCAGGCTGGAGCATGCCAGTGCAGACACAATTGCCAGGGGGAATGGAGCTGCTAACCTCAAAGAAGTCTCTATTGGGTCTGTGTGAACTCTGACTTTTCAAAGACTTCTCATTTGGTCAATTTAGGTAGATTTTCGGAGACAGCAAAAGGCGCATCCCTGGCACAAAGGCCACCTCCTTGGGAAATTTCAAGTCCCTGCTCCAAAGCCTTGGGGCACTAGAGCTTTTCAAAAAAATGTCATCAGAAGTGTTTAGCATTGGTAAGCACTGTCTACATAGACTAAGGCCAGAAGGGACCACTGTGGTCATCTCGTCCCTGCCTATAACAGACCCATAACATCTGGCCTAGCCTCATTCTCACTAAAGCTGAATGACTTTGACTAAATGATTCAGGAAATATTCAGCCTCAAGGCAGACACCCAGCATGGGAAATTTCAGCCCAGCCAGTTACAGTTTGACAACGTTATAAGCAACTGAAAACAAAGGCGTATCGTGGGAAGCACTGGGCAACCTTAATAACAGGCAGTGCTGGCAGCGCCCACTATAATGTGAGGCACTCACAGCTGGGCTGGAGCGATGGGATGTCAGTCAGGGCCAGCAAAGGTCAGGATGTCAGAAATCCTCCTGATTTGAATTCACACGCCAGAAATCTTCTTTGCAGCGCTCCACAGCTCCTCCCCAACTTCAAAAACAACTTTTGACACCTAGCTCCAGGGTCTGACCCCTCCAGGTGCTTGGCTCAAAGGGCTGAGCAAGCCAATCCCCATGGGGTGCAATGGAAGTCGGGGCGCTGAACACCTGCCATGACTCGGCCTTTGGTATGTCATACAGCCAGTCGGTGGAAACCATACCACACTCTGCCAGTTCAGCCCGGCCACAAGCAGGGGTGACCCCTGTTACCTGCTAGTGGATTGGCCACTGCTTACACCTGGGTTGAAGTTGGTCTTTTATGTTAGCTCTGTTTTCTTTGTACCAGCTTGTGCCATCAGATTTTTTGCTGCCTGCCCAAGGTAAATAAGATGCGAGAGCAGAATCATGTCCAGAGTCCAAAAAACAGCAATTAATCCAGAAACAATAAATTAATTATAAAATGCTGTTAATACCTGGAGTGACCCCACCAGGAAGCCAAATACCCTGAAGACAAACCACGGAGCAGGTACTTTAGGAATGATTCTTTAGAGTTGCTATTCTAAAGGCTGGTGCCGGTGTCAGGAAGGGCAGGGCGAGTCACTTCTCTCCCCAACCTGCCTAAACACCCACTGTAACCCCTTTGGGGTTTAGAGAGCATGGCCCCTTTAAATCTTTTCCCGGGGGACAAGGAGTTGATTGTTCTATGAGGAGAAAGTCCTGTTGGGAGGGCAGGGGAGCGGGGAGGGGGGAAGAGCACGACAGGGTATTTAAGCCCTCCTGCTGGTGTCGCAACTTTTTGTTAAAAACGGGCAAATTGTCACATATTTTCTGTCTCCCCTCAGTCGGTACTGGTGGGTCCCGCTGCTGGCTGGATCCCTGCTTGCCAGCCGCCTGCCCACCAGCGTTGAGTGGGGGGACCCAGTGGCTGACAATGGGGGTGGGTGTGCAAAGCTGGTGGCAGGGTGTTCCCCCTCTCGCTGTCCTCTCCCTGCTTTGCCCATTCACCTTGACCCCCAGCCCCGCTGCTCCTCCATATCTGCACCAGCGGGGAGTGTCCCGCTCCCCGCACTGTGCGGAGAACCAGCCCCTGGTCGGAGTGCTCAGCTCACCAACAGCCGGGCCAGCAGGCTACTTCTTTCCCCCACTGCCTCTGGCTGGGCTGGCCCCGCAGGAAAGCTCAAGACCCTCGGCTTGGGGTGTTGGCCAGGAGGAGCCAAGCCCTGCATGTGCCAAAGCCCCAGGCAGCTGTGGCACAGGGAAGCCTTTCTGCCCCTCAGCTAAGCTCTGGAACGGCGGCGGGGGGTGGGGGGGAAAGCGATTTCCAGTCTGTTTGCATCCCGACCCTGCAGACTCCACAGCAGTCCCCCGGACAGAGGCCTAGCACCCTCTGCACCCACCCCCACCCCGGAGTACAGGGTTTGGTCCGTCCCCTAGGCACCCTCCCCTGCTGAGCCACCTCACTGGCCAGGTTCACTCAAGCCCCTGCAGTCAGGTTCCCTGGGCACAATGCATCCGTAGGGCTTAACCCCTTCCTGCTTGCGCTGTAGCCAGGGGACAGGAGGCAGCTGGGTTATATCGGTGGCCAGCAGCAGCCTGGAGGTGTTAGCTGCCTTTCGACACCGTGTGGGCAGGAAGGAGCAAGGTGCTTCCAGCCACGGGCAGGGGGAGAGGGGGAAGAGATGAGCTCTGCAAAGACATGGGCCAGGTCATCCCTCCCCACCCCGCCACCCCCGCTGTGGCTGGAAGCAGCTTCCATCCTTTCCCCCCAGCACAGTGCGGAAAGGCTGTTGCTGGCCACATTCTGGTGTGAACCCTGGCAGAAATCTGGGGTGGGGGGGCATGTGAACTTGTGTGCCACCCCCCCCACACACACCCACACAGGTTGCCTTTGGAAGATGTGGTACCAGGTACCAGGAGAGGCGGGTCCGGCCCAGGGGCCCAGCCAGGCATGGAGAGTGGAGAGCACCAAGCAGGGAGGGTCGAGCCTCTCGGTCAACCTGTCACCCCGCTGTGTCGGAGAGATGAACGGGAGTGTGTGTGTGTCACCTCTCTCCATGTGAACCCTAAAGCCTAAAAGATAAGAAGGGAAATAAAAGGAATCCAACTACTCAGTGTTTCTTTTTAACAGGGGCTCAGTCAACTTGATGTTAATGTTAACATTTGTACTGCATCGTTCTGATTGATTGCAGTTGAACTTGCTTGAATACGAGTAATTTTACCAGGTGTCCCGTATTCAGCATAGGGAAATATGATCACACTAAATAAGAGGGAGGCTATTAGCTTGTTATGTGGGGAGGCTGTCACTCTGTGTGGCTTTGCAGAGAGTGACAGAAGAGGGCACCAGAGAGGTTCGTTGAGGAAACTTGACTGGCGCTGAACACAACCTGGAGCACCCAAAACTCACCACTGGACTGGAACTTTGCACAAGACTCCTGAACTCTGTGTGTAGACACATTACTCGGTTTCAGCCCTTTCAGACTGTGCTACCACTGGGCCTGTGGGGCCTTTTGTTGAATGTAACCCTGTTTTTGACCGTTTCTCCTGGCTTTCCCCCTGTTGTTTTTCTCCTTTCATCCCTCTCTAAATAAATATTTCCCTTTCCTGTATTCATTGTACTCTTCTGGTTCACACTGGGGACAGGTGTCTCTGGGGTGGAAGGGGCTTTCCCTGATGCATTCCTGCACGTGCCTTTTCTTGGCTACAGCTACCTGCAGAGCAGACTCTATGTTGGCCACGAGGGCGCTAAAGTTACACAACAACAAAAACAGGAGAGAAATTTCTCTCTAAAGATCAAAAAATAACAAAGAAGGAAGAACCCAGAACCACTGGAACTACAAGCAAAAGGCTAGAAATCCCCTTGAAAAGGAACTAACGATGAGTTTATAAAAAGCAGGAGGGGCAGGGTAATTGGTGGTTGAAGGCAGGAGGGCACTGTCTGTCCCTTATTTCTCTGATGCTCCCACCTGGGAGCTGTTCTTAAACATTTACAAATATTCCTTTTCGCTCTCTTGGTGCTTCTGAGTGCACGCCAGAAGCACTTCAACTCAGAAATGGGCATCTGGCTGAAACACCTTTTGGGTAGCGGCCATTAGATCAATAAATCAGACATTGTTCTTCAATGGAGAGAAGGGATCTTCTTATTGAGCATGAGAGACTATTACTGGTATTGAAAAGGCTGCACATTTGCTTCATTTACTTCAAGGAGCAACATGCCCTGTATCTGGCCACTACACTACATTTAGCTATATGCAGGACTAAGCTCTTATAATGACAAGCACAGCATGACTGGCCCCTTTAAAAAGAAGCTGTGCCCAGTGCCACTGTGACTGAACCTGCTGCCCAAGTGGGCTTAAAGAAAGGCACCTGAGGAAGTGGTGGCAGAGAGTTAGAGGCTCCTACAGATGAGTTTGATACACCAGGGGAACACAACTTCAGCCAGGTAGGGCTGGAAATGGCCTCCTAAAAAGAACAAGGGGCCAGGAAGAAGAGAAACTTTGGCTTTCTTCCTTGATGGCTGCTAGCCTATGTAGGTTTTTATACCATGCTAATCACCACAGTGTCTGAGCACCTTCCAGTAGTGCATTAAGGACCGTAACCACACGTGTGTCGAGTTGGGGTAGTGCCTTGTTTAAAAATAGAAAATACTTGTAGCTATCCATTTATATGAGAAAAGGTTGCTTTCCTCAGTGTTGATTGGACGATTGCGGGTTTGAAGAAGGAAGGGGAGACTTGCTCTCAGACCCAGCAGGGTTGAACACTCAGCATATAGGGACAGTTGATATAAGCAGTGCTTGTAGCACAGCCAACAATCCAGAATCTTGCTAAAGTTCTAAGTTCTGCATATTGATCACCCACACAGAGAGAAGCAACACGAAAATCATTCCGGTTGCAAAGTCAAGCACTCAAAAGTTGGGAAATGCCAGACACAAGGCGGCCACTGCAGCAGGTGACTTTAACAGTCCAGTCATGCAAGTCATGCCCCCAGGTTTCAATAATAGCAACTCTATCAAATGTAGTTATCAATGAGAACGTTTAGTTCCTCCTGCTTCTTACCCAGTCTCCTAGCAATGGTGCATAAAGAATTCAGTTTCTTCTCTTCACATTTCTTTACCGCCTCTAGTCAATATCTTCCCAATACCCTGAGTTAGAACCCCATTTGACAGCTTAGTACCCTCCCTTTGTACTGTTAGAGGAATGTCCTCCTAGCTGCGTCACGAGTCTCCAAACCGTGAGATTATCCCCCACTTCTGAGATGCAGCCTGCCCCATTGGTACAGCCCCTCTCTCACTGGAACATGTCACTATAGCCCTGAGGCTGCAGTACAACCCTGGAGCAGCTTAGCTCCACTCGCTGGCTTGTGGTGAAGGAACCCATTCCCTGTGAGTTTCTATGAGCCAAGCCCTGCAGGGATGGGGGAGGGAAGGTTGGCTCATCACAGGCTCAATACAGTCTGAAATGGGCCTAAGAGAGCAATGCTCATCAATGATATGTGGCCATCACCCCACAACAGTGCTAACAGCATTCTGAGGTTGAGTGTCATGCATGCTGTGTACAGTACACCATAGCATTTCACTAAGAGCAAGGATGGGTTATCTGTAGTCAGGGAGAAATTCACAGGGTCAGACGCTTCCCTCCATTGGCAGTGTAGGGGGAGAAAGACAACGACTCTGCATCTGCAGTAGCACGGGATTGCTGGCTTTGCAGCATGCTCTGTAACGGGACTCTCCACTCACCGCTAGTCAGGCACCTCGCCCTGGCCGTTCTGGTGAATCATGTTCTGGTGAATTTACCTCCCACCTGCCAGCCATCCAAACTGCAGCTGCTGAGATGATCTTCCTCTCCTGGTGCTGTCTTCCCCACTTTCCCAAGTCTGACTCTGGCTGCCCTTTTTCCATATCCAGTTTGGACTTCTCCTTCTTACCTCCAAAGCTCCCTATGCAAACATCTCCCTGTGTAAAAAATATCTCCACCTCAGTCATCTGCTCCTCCCCTCCCACTCCCACCTTACAGACCCTTCTTCCTGCAGCATCCTGCTGCTACTGGGAAGGACCCAGCAACCTCCGCTCAGGCTCCCCTTTCTATTCATTCCATCAGACTCACCCGGTACCTCTCCTACACTCCTAGAGTGACCCCTTTAGCTTGAGTGAGAGGGGCTTGTGCTGATGGACCCTGGTTCAATCCACACCAATGCCTGTGGTGTCTGTATATGGCCAGGGTTTTACTTACCTATCATTGTAGGTTGTTCAGCCCATTCCCAGCCATCTGTGGTACATCTTTTGCTTCTTGCCATCTCTGTGATGTCGGTCCTTCATCTGTACAAGGACATGGCATATCAAGGCCAATCCAGCAGCTCCCATCCGGTCTTCACCTCCATGAGAGACAGCGCATCCCAGCCTGACCACAGAAGGACAGGGTGGTGTTCTTCAGGGGAACCTGCTGGAGCTCCAGTCTCCCCTGATCCACCTCACCCCCACACACTAAGGGTTTTCAGAAGATACTGCTAATCTCAGCTAAACAAAGCAGCTAAAATGAGGTCAGTGTGAGTGGATTCACTGAATAGACTGGTTCTAAGGAAAGAGGAGATTCCTTCTCTGCTCTCATGAGATTCCCATGGGAAAAGTATCTGATGACAGGTTGGGGACAATACAAGCCCTCAGCCCCTGGAAAGCTAGGAAATCAGGACTCTGGGATTTAAGGGTTGTCTCTGTCCTGCTGGAGGGAGCAGAGCTGGAGACCAGAAAGGGCACTGGTGTAATTGTATGAAAGACAGTGACCTCTAGCTGTGAAGGTGGCTGAAGCTTCTTGCAAGCAATAGAGTCCAGGATCCTTACGCCTCCTTCGGCGATGCTTTTCCTAGGAATAAAATCAACACAGTACAATGAGAACAACGTCTGAGTCCCAGGGCTGGGATCCAGGGATAAGGGCTGCTCTCAGCCAGGATGCGTACCAGGAACTGGATCTTTGTCCCAAGAGCTGCAATCACCCAGATGAGTGAGTAGTTCCTACCTCTGTGAGGGGGGTGTGGTTTTCCGGGTAAGCATCACTGAGAGCCACCTCCTCTCAGTTTGACAGGATGCGGTCATTGCTCCCCAAGCTGGGCCAGCTGCAGGCTGCATTGATGTAGGAGGCATGGACAGATCCCAAAGCCTGGAAGACAGAGAAGGGAGGAAGCCCCTGCTCATTTACCGTTCAAGGAAGGGAGAGGAGAATGAAGGGGGGAAGTGAAGCTGCCCTGTGGGGAGGGCACTAGAGTAGAACCCAGTCCCGTTCCCAGATCCACCCCATGTTTGTAGGTGTGACCTTAGAGAGGTCCATCACCTTCATTCCCTGTCTGTAAAATAGAGATAATAGTTTCTTCCACAAACACACAGGAGGTAAGGGGAGGACAGTCCCATTATCTGCATGGGGCTCAGGCGGTCTGTGCACAGATTGTGCCAGAGTGAGGGGAGAGACCCAGAGTTTGCTCCCTACAAGCAGGAGAGGAGATGGGATCAGAAGACCGAGGAAGGGGGATGGGGTAGGAACCGCTGCCACAGATGGGGCTTATGGATTTGGTCAGTGCCAGACCCTTGGTACCTCCTTTCAGTAAATGGTTTCCCTACTGAGAAGACTGGCCCCTCCTGTCATCGGCAGTCCGCATACTATTTGAAGACCTTCCTAGTGTCCTCGAATGCCCCCTTAGATTCATTGAATCAGATTGCTAGCCAGGAATTTCGGAGAGGCCATTGCTGTGTACGATGAAATCAGGGGGAAATCTATAGTTAGCCAAAAAAAAAAAAAAAAGATGTCATTGGCAAATTTGGAGCTGATCTGTCCTTTCAGCTGAAGATACACAGTCACAGGGGGATGAAGCGTGCCATCTTGGTTAGTTGTTCTATGATAGTCAGTTCCACCATGTGGCTATTTGATTCAGGGAGTTCTACAATGAAATCCCTGGGAATGGCTGCCCATGGTTGGGGCAGGGTCTCCAGAGGCATAGGGTGCCAAGAATTTTGGTGTGTGGTGCCTTGGTAAGAGCTCAGAAGTCACTAGTCAACATGTCTGAATTTCAGCCCACATCCAGCACGACCAAACGAAGCAGGAGATTAGGCAGGAATTTTGAAGCACCCAAAGTGCCCTGTTGGGAGGTGTCCTGTTTCAGATGTAGGACCTTCAGCGGGGGACATCCTGGCAGAACATACAGGCAGTCCTCAGTAAATGTTATTGGGTTCCACATGGAATGTTGTTTCTCGTTCCCTGTGCAGCAGGTCATCCTAGGAAGCTGATTTAATAAGCATGATTGAGGTATGGCAACATTAAGCACGTTGCAGGGCTTGAGGAGGAAGGGCTGTTCCTGACTAGCTTTCTCCCTTCTTGGTTATATTCTCCATTAGGGGATAAGGTCATTCTTAGTTCCAGTTGGGCAGTTAAGTAATCTTGAAATTGAAGCAGGAAAAGAATATGGTCTAGCTGAATTGTCCCTGATTCAGTGCTTTGGCTTTGCGCAGATACTGGAGGCTTTTGTGTACAACCTTGTGCTGGGTATCGAGGCCCCTTCAGCTACTCACACCAATCTTCAAATAAGGATTTAATCAGAACCTACTAATTATCAAGGGACTCCTATAGTTTTTGTCTGTGGGGTGAGCCTCCAGGAGCGGTATGCACAGGGGTGCAGCAGGTGCTGGGAGCCATGCCCCAGAGAGCCTGGCCCTGATTGATATATTAGATGTGTCAACTTCTATGATGAATGCTCCAGTTGGATTGGGTGCGCCAGAACAGGTGCAGCGGTGAAGGCAATTTTGAGCTGTTTGAGGGCTTGTTGGGCCTTGGGTGACCAAACAAATGGGACAGTCTTGTGGAGGAGAGCTATCATGGGGGTTATTTCTACTGAGAACCCTGGGCCGAAGCAGCAGTAAAATTGGTGAAGCCTAGGAAGCACTGCTCTTTTTGAGTACTTCAAGCTTCCTCCCAGTTGTGGATGGCTTTCACCTTATTTGCATCAATCTTAATGCCTTCTGGGGAGAGGATGTACCCCAAAAACTCCATGGAGAGCTGACTAGAGGTACACTTTTCCAATTTTGTATAGAGACCATGCTGCCGCAACCTCTCTGGGGTCTGTTGTGGGGCACATGCTGCTCTGGGTTCTCCAAAAAGAGAAGTATGTCATCTAAATAGATGACAATGTATTGATTCAGAATGTCCCCAAATACATCACTGATGAAGTGTTGCAAGGTCAATCCAAATGGCATCACCAGACAATTAAAGTGTCTCTAAAAAGTATTGAAATCTCTCTTCCATTTGTCCACCGCCCAAATGAGTGTTAGATTGTAAGTCCTTGGAAGTCTACTCTGACGAATGCCCGTACAGGTTTCATGTGATCCAATAATTCTGGGATTAAGGATAGGGGATAATGGTGCCAAACTTTCACTTTGTTCAGGGGCTGGTATTCTACAGAGAGGCATAGAGTCCCTCCTTTCTTCTTTCCAAAGAGGGCCAGGGCCTCTGTGGGAAATGCTTAATAGTAAATAAACCCTTTGGATCCGTTTTTATGATTTCACGCAGGGAGAGCCACGAGTTCTGGTTCGGACATTGCATAAATACAGCCAAAGGCAACTTTCGGGCAAGGTTTAGGTCAATAGGGCAGTCATAGTCTTGGTGCAGAGGTAATGTGTCCTCCTTTCTTTAGAAGATGTCCACATAATCCTGGTATTTATCAGGAATGTTGGGTGTCAGAGTCAAGAATGGTGGAATAGGTCCAGGGGCAGAGGCTGGTTAAGGAAACCCCAACATTTTCAGTCACCTCCATTGAGCCATTCTGGCAGGGGCAGCACAGGGCCAGGCTCAGGTAGCAAAGCCTTGAGTCACACCTGGTATCCCCATTTACGTACAGGCCACTTACTTCTGGAAAGCCTGCTTTTCTGCAAACAGTCGCACCACCTGATGTCACATGTTGCATCTGATAATTAGGTCTAGTGGTTGGAGCTGAGGTCACAGCTAGACATAGGATTGCACCTAGGCTAAGAGTGGTGCTAGAATCAAGATCCAGGAAGACGCCGGAGATGATGATGTGATCAGAGTCTGTAGACAAACCAGAATCAGAACTGGAGCCAGAGTCCAAGTGCAGGCCAAGGGTCGAAGCCGGGTGATCAGAGTCCAAAGTTAAGCCAAGTCGATATCAAGCCAGAGTCCAGATACAGGCGGAAGGTTGAAGCCGTGTAGTCAGAGTCCGAGGGCTTGGGGAGGATCAGGAGGAGGAGGCAAGGCTGCAGCGGGTCAGTTGTGGGGCTGGAGCAAGGCTAGAATACGGCAAGGATAATGCTGAGCCAGAGTTGGTAGCCAACGTCGAGAGCCAAGGGTCATGCCGAAGTCAGCAGCAAGAGACCGGAGCTGAGGGTCAAGACAGTCAATAGCCGGGAACTGGAGGGTAGGGCAGGGCGGTGCATGCAGGCAGAAACCAGGAATAACATGGGAACTGTCTCAGCAGCAGGGCAGGGGTCTGCCTTGTTGTCCAGATGACTTGAGGGTACTCCCAGGCACTGCCCACCCGGAGCCCTAGACATCTGGGTTCAAGTCCCAAGCATCCTCATCTAGGGACTCTCTTCCGAGGAATAAAAGAAGGACAGCAGGATGACAAAGATGTCTCTGTCCTTGGGCTGGGTTCCAGGCCAAGGGGAGCTCCCACCAAGGCGAGGTGTCATGGCCTCCTCACCATGCCTTCCTCCCGTTCATTTCATACTCAGAGACCCCCTAGCAGGAGGGAAGAATAAAGGGCAGAAAGTGAAGCTGCCCCTGGGGGGAAGGTACTAGCCTGGGACCCAGTCCAGTTCCCAGAGCTACACCCAGGATTGTGTGACCAGGCACCACAGCCCTTCCTCTGTGTCTTTGTCCCCACCTGTCAGATGGGGAGGATCCTTCACTTCCCAGGGTGCTTGGGGGGAGTTTCATTCCTGGCTGGGAAGAGTTCAGATACAATGTGGGTGGACTGGGCCCCCGGTGCAGGGTGCATCGGACATTCACTAGATCAAAGGTGACACGGGCCAGGGGAACCTCTGAGCAGTGAGCACAGGGGAGGGGTTCCACATCAGGCCACCACTCCCAGACTGCAGTGGTTATTGATGATAAACCATGGTTCTACCGATGTTCTCTTTGTAGTTATCCTGGGCTGGGCCAGCCCCATGGTGCTGAAAGCCTGATGCTTCATAAAGGCCTCTGGGCATGGGGCAGGAGGGTCGGGGAGGGCGTGTGGTGAGAGGGAGGTGGCGTTTTAGGTTTGGCTCCCTGAGGGCAGATTCCTCCTGTAGCCCCTTGGCATGGAGGAGGGGCTGAGGGGCCCTGCCACAGCAGCCCCGGGTCAGGAATTGTTTCAGATGTGACACTAGGCCATTCCCCCTGCTCTAATGCAGAGCTTTCAGAGCTCCACTGGGGGACATGGGCCTAACATGCAGGCCCTTCTGCATCAGGCTGGGCAGGGAGAGCGTGGCATGGGAAAAGGGGCGATGGCAGAGAGGCCAAGGCCAAGAAAAAAAGGGTGGGGAGAACCTCATGCCCCAGACAAAAGGGATTTGGGAGCAGAGGGAAGGCCCCCCCCACCCAGAAGGGAGAGGGTTTCACTCAGTGCTGTCACCTCTGTCTCCACTCCCACTAGCCCCTCTCCCCCATGTATAGTGAGACAGAGCAGTACCTGCAGCAGGGAGTGTGAGCTGCTGGACGTGTGAGGTGGGGGCCCTTTAAGGGTGTCCCATGGGATGTCCCATGCGCATGGAGTGCCTTGGGCACCTGGCACAATCACCGGATGTAAAATAGGTGGGCCATCACTTTGTCTGTAATATCCAGTAATATCCTCCTCCTTCAAGGGAACAAGAATTAATCAGAGACTCAGACACTCCCGGCAACGAAGGGTAATAACGGCACCTGCAGCCAGCTAAATTTCCACCCAGCCCCTCGCCACATCTGAGGCAGCTTGTCCTTTTGATGTGATGCCTGTTATGAAATAGCCTTGCTGGAGAGCTGGGTCTGAACTGCTTTGATCTGCTCAGGGGACAAGCTGGCGCCTAACAATGGCACCTGCTGTGACTCATTCGTCTCCTTCCTCCCAGGTCAGCAAATGCGGATGGGATGGCAGTGATCTTCTGTGAACTGGAGGTGAAAAGCTCTGTGTCCCTCCCAAAAGCTAGATTAATCCTTCTCTGGTTACCTCGTCCCCTGTCAGCTGGCCACCTTCCCCCGTGATGGAGAAAGCTAGGACCAGCCCAGCCTGGCTGACATGTAGCCAGGGGTCGTGGATGGCCAGCAAAGCCACCTGCAGGAAAGATCTTCTCTGCCCTTCTGAGAAGATCTCTCCAAAGACCTAAACCCAACAGCACGAGAGCCATTGGCAATTGCCCAGAACCAGGCTCCAAATCCATCTAGTGGCTCATGTGGAGAGTCGGAGTCCTGCTGCAGCCAAGCCAGCTAATTCCCCACGAGGACCTTTGGGGTCCCATGTCCCAGGGAACCCCCTTCAGTAAGAGGTTGCAGGCACTGAGGCCTCTCATTGCTTTTTCTGGAGCAGGATTCAATGCAGGTGCCATGACATGCTGGGAATGCGTCCATGTGCATGAGCCTGGCACACTCTGGAACGTAGCTCACAAAGACCACACAGGACCCTCTACTGCGTCCAGCAGCGATATCTCCTGGAGCTCACATGCTAGAGGTATGGGCCTTTCAGAACTGCCTCTGTTCCCCACTCCCCACCCCACTGACATTTCCATGAGCCTTACGTATGGTGAAGTAATTCAGCCCAGGGTAGGAGCTCAGTGTCTCTGACCCAAGTCCCAGGGCAGGCGCAGATACTGCTTCCTGACTCATGATGGTGCTAAGCAAACTCCACACCCTTCTTGTTCTTCCACAGGGTGCAGGAATCCAACAAGGTTCTGGTCACGCAATAGCTGGGTGTATCCTTCCCAACTCACTGACCCAGTGGCTCCCATCTCGGATACTCAGGTGTCAGCCAGGGAGTCACTGAGCGAAGCCGGATCCCTCAAGACACAATCCGCCATTAACTCAATGTCCTAGAGGTTTCCTGTTATGCCACTTATCAATGGATCCATGTAACACACACAAACCATGGCCGTTAGCAAAGCTCCAACCCAGGATCCTCAGCCTCTTGCAGCTGGACACTGTCAGCTGGAAATAAGGAGTAGGCTCTGGCCCTGTATCCAGGACACAGCCACTGCAGGGAGACACAGCTCCACATTTGAGCTGCTGCAATGCACCAGCTGAGTCCTTACCTCCCCCACCTTGCCCATATTCCTGTAACCAAGGCGCTTGGTGTTCTTGAGGCCCTCCCGGCACCACAACTCCTTGGCTTCTCTGACGTTCAGCCCTTGGAGAGAAAGACACGCAGGTTTGTGAGGTTTGCCATTCTGGTTTCAGTGCCTGTCTCCTTCTGTTCCCATTGCTTCCTTTTATATATATATATACCTTCCCTTTACATTTATGACGGCATCTAATGCTGAGAACCCCCCACTCCCACTGTAGTCAAGATCTGGCCCTAGGTAACCAACTGGTGACATCCTACAAGTTTTGTGTGCGTCCCCTGTAGTCCCTGCTCCTGACCCTGACTTCCCTATGGGCTCTTTCCCTCCATGTGTTTCAATAGCTCCATTCCTGTCCCCTCACCAGCTGGCGAGTCCCATGGACAGACTGATTTTCTTGGGCGGGGGAAGAGCTGGGCTCTGAGATAAAACAGCCAATTTCCCTGGCACTTTCACACTCATCTCCCTGATTCAGGGAGCAGGGAAGAGAAATAATCAGCATCTACGCTGGGGTCCATCTCAGAGGAGGGGGCTTCTTTCTATAGGCTCCCATTGCCCAGCAAAATGAGTCCCAAATCAGGGACCTTGTTTCCACTGGGGTCCCTCTGCCCAGCTCCAGTTGGTCTAAAAGGAGAGACCTTAGTTCTATAGGAGTCCCAATGTCCATCTGCAGGTAGTCTCTGAGGATTCATTTCTATAAGGTGCCATTGCCCAGTTGGGTTTCTTACCCCTCTTCTGCAGCGGTAGCTGGTAGAGCCAGTAAATCCCACCCTTGGTTTGCCGGCTGATGTCATCTGGTGGGTCAGTGATATACAGACCCAGCTGTGCCACAAGGTAGCCCACCTTGGGGAAGTCAGATGAGCTCTGATGGACGGAGGAGGAGAGGGGAATCCATCAACATTCTACCTTCAGCTCTCCATCTGCCCTGGGCCAGGAGTCTCTCTCCTCCCACTCCATCTGTAGGAGGGGCTGGGGGAGAGGAGCTACAGCTAGAGATCTCATTCTCTCTGCCCCCAGGGGAGCTTGGAATAAAGGGAACCAGGGAAAGGGCCCTCTATGAGGATTCGCTCCTCAGCTGCTCCAGAATGACAAGGGCCCTGAGGCCAAGCATGAATCTGCCAGCCAGTGGGCTCTGGAGCACAGTCCCTTACAGACCCAGGGGGAAAAACTTAGCCAGGAGATGAGGGACGTGACTCAAGCATGGTTGAATCTCAGTTCTGACTGTGGCTCCACACAGGAGCCATCAAAATCTCGAACCCCTGCAGCTGCAAATCCCACAGCCTGTCAGAGCCAGCCCTGCCTCTGCAGGATGCCGGGGTCAAAGGTCACCTACATCAAATCCAGGGAGGCAAGCAGTGAATTGCCACAGGGCAGTGCTACTCCGTATGACCCTGGCTCTCTCTTGCTTCTCTCTGGAGTGCATCCAGAAATTGACATGCTGTGGGAGAAGGAGGCAGGTGAGGGTCAGGAGGCAGGTGCACGTGCTCTACAAATGAGCTTGTCGTCCTCCCCATGGGGCTGAGACATTGTGCTCAGGGTGGAAGAGCTACTGACTGATCGCAGAACTTTAAAAGGGGCTTCTTGCAACCAGGACGCTGCCCAGGTCCTGCTGGGCACAGGCTGTCATTGTCTCTCTAGCTGGGGAAAATGTTAGGCCTGGGGCTGGTCCATCCTCTCTGTACCTGATCCATGAACAGCACATCAGGATCAAGGCACATGCTCTGGCCCCTCCCCAGATGCAAAGGCCTTGGTGGGATGGAGGGAGTGGCCGTGAGGACAATCCCTTTGGGAACTGCAGCATCCTTATCAGAAGAGCTGATTCCCTGAGGATCCTCCTGTCCTCAGGGTCTTCCTAGAAAGGAGCCAGTGACTTTTCTTAGAGGCCCATGTCCTCGATCTCACAGGACTTTCAGTCTCTCAGTCCGCAGCCAGGCCTGGTGCCCACTGTTAGTGCTTAACAGAACTATGCAGAGCTCTGGCTTACAGTCCCAGATCTTTCCCTTTATCCCCCGAAAGGCAGAAGAGTCCCAACATTGCGCTGCACAGAGAGCTCTGGCAAAGTCTGGCCTGCTGGGTCCCAGCTGGGAGGACACAATGGAAATGTGGCTCTTCCAGTCTCTCCTTTGCAGCCCTCCCACGGGGTTAAGGGGAAATTCCCCCCAGACCCTGCCATTGTGCTCACCTCCAAGAGTTGCTCCAGCTTGTCCATGGTGGGGGTTTCTGTCAGCAGGCTCCAAAGCATGACATCCATGCTGTGTGTATAGGCCTTGGGCAGAGCCTGCAAGAGGAGGGAGCACCCGTCTGTTATGGGATCTGGGGCTACGCTGGTCAGGGGATGATTAGAAGGGTTCTCTGGGGAGCCCTGGCAAGACCCCAAAGACACATCCTGGCCTCTCCCATTCAAATCACCCCAGGGACACTTAGCAAGAGTTCATGGCCGGATGCCAGCTGGCTCTTCAATCCTTGCCCTTAGCAGTTCTCTGCAGAGGGCCAGGGACCTAGCAGGGTATGGAACAGCCAAACTGCAATGGATGGGAGCGAGGCGCCCGGACAGAGTCCAGGCAGCAAAGCACAGAATGAGGAAGGAAGGAGAGGATCTGCCAAGGGCGGGTAACACTATCCCCTCTGGAGGGAAGGGGCGCTCTCTGCCATTTTCTTAACCCCCGGACCTGTTCGCAGCTCTGCTCACCCCTCCCCTATTTTCAGCAGCTCCACCAAACTAAGGGAGTAGGGACCACAGGACCGCTCCTACAACAGAGAAGTAGGATGGTGACCCACCCGGAAGTGAGCGGTGTCCTTCCCTGGGCGCATGGTAAAAAACACTGCATAGGACAGCTCTCAGGAGGCCTGATTCCAGCTCCAGGTCCAGTTTGCTGGCAGGAAAGAGGAGCGTCGATTCGACTTTGCAGCACCAGAGTGGTGCTGGCACCACCATGGACATGAAACATGAGGGAAATAGGCACCGGCCAGCAAAAACGGAAATGGAGGTGCCAACGAGACTAGTGACCAGGCTGAAGTCACAGAGCCAGACACTGGCAGGGCTGAAACAGGGCCCATTCCCCTGATCTCACCCTGGACCCTGCTGCCCCTATTATATGTCCCCCACCCCAATGATCTTCTCCCTAAGGCCACTGTAACGTTACTGGAGTGAAATGAATCACCCAGCCTGGAAAGAGTGAACGTTCCCGCCTCCTTGGCCGGAGGATGTGAACAGCCACAACTGGAGGGGGAGTGGGAGGATCTGTGACTCCTGGGTTAGGGCAGCTGGACAGGAGGGTCCTGGCACCTGAGGTGGCAAACTGCAGCCATAGAGCTCAAGAGGATGGAGCTTAGCTCAGACTGCAGGGGAACGTCTTCAATCAGCTCTTGGGAGACCCAAAGAAGACAAAAGCAGAGGATGAGATCCTGGCCCTGCTGACCCACAGGCACTTCCCAGAGAGGAGGCTGCCAGTATAACCCTGCCCCCCTGCCCAGCCAATCCAGCTGGGCCCCCACATTCCTTCCACCTTTCAAACTTACTCCCTCCCTCTCCAGCTGGGACCACCCAATTCTTTCCTCCCCTCCGGCCCTACAATTCCCCACTGCCAGCTCTGTGACTGTGACAGAATTTCCCCTTTCCCTGCTCCCCAATCCTCAGCCCCAAGAATCCCTGTCCTCTGCTGCCCCCTCCAGCCCCACCATCTCCCAGAACTGGCCCAGGGGAGACCTCTCTTAGTCCCATGTCTAGCTCCCTCCCCCTGGGGTCTCATTCACCGCAATGCTCTCCACAAGGGACACTTTGGAGCAGTGCGGCTGCAGGGTGTCCTGCCCCTGCTTTTGTGCAGGGAAGCACAGATTGGGGTTAGAGTGCAGGAAGCGGAGCTGCTTGGCCCGGTCCTGCACAGATGAGGAGTGGCATTGGGGGAGAGAGAGAGCCTGTTAGATAGGGACCTCCCCACTCCACCCAACCCTGCTCCAGGGCCCAGGGCCTCCTTTGGGTTGGACAGGAAAAGCCCAGAATCACAGTGTCCTCCTGCAAGGCAGGGCTTCTAACTGGGACAATGGCTGTGGGGAGAGGAGACCCTGGCCTGCGTGGGACAAACACCCTCTCTTCGGGGTCACAGATAATGGGGGTTATGAATAGACTCGATTGTACCTCATCTCTGCCCTGGGGATGCTGCTGGATGACCCTGATGGCAGGTTCCTCTGGGGACAAGTCCTCCTCTTCCTCCTCAACCTCCAGCCGGACACTGGGGCTCCCTGCACCAGGCAGAGGAGCACAGAGGGTGACTCCTGCTGCTGCCGAGGGGAAGGACAGGGTGCAGTAGAGAGAGCAGGCTTAATGTGCCCCCCTCCTCTGTAAGGAACCCCAGGGCAGAAAGGGCCTCACCCTGCCCCTCCCAGAGATGCCCTCAGCCTCATCAGCTTCAGGGCCCCATGGCAGTCAGGCCACCCCAGCAAAATCATCAGAGATCCGGGAGGCTGGAGTGCCCCCGACTCCGCCAAGAATGCCCTGCACCGGGCATGGCTATGCCACTCCCACTAGTGTCAGCAGGGCTCACGTGGCGGAGACCTGACGCCTTTCTGAACCAATGGGCACACGGTGTTACTAGCCCCCCGGCCCCAGTCATTCTCCCTTTCCCTTGGGTCTCCCCTCACCAGTACTGTGGGAGCCTCCAGCCTCAAGGCTCTCACACTCCTCGGAGGTGCTGCTGGCCCCTTGGGAGTAGGTGGAGCTGCTGGTGCTAGAGCAGGGGTTGCCCCATCTCCTGTCCTAGGCAGGGTTGGGACTCTTTAGTGGCCAGGCAGGGGCATGGCTCCTGCTGGGCCCTGGCGCTGGGCTCCTGGCTCCTCTGCTTCCTGGAGAGGAAGCCCCAGAGCTGCCTTGCCCAGCTCCCACCCTGTCCTGGCTCCCTCCTGCAGAGCTGCACCCTGGGCCACCTCCATTTTCGCCCCGAAGGTGCCTCAGGGCCTGCTCTGGGAGCTGGTGCCTTCCTCCTCCAGAACGCCAGGCACGTCCACCACTTGGCCTGGCAACAAGCTGCTTCCCCGCCAGCAGGGACAGAGGGGCCGCTCTCCTCTTGGGGAAGCCGGTAGCTGCTTCCCACTGGCTCTGGAGCCTTCTTCCCAGCATCTGCTTCAGCCTCTTCATCCTGGAACCGAGTGGGGAGCAGCCGTGAGTCTGGGGTCAAGGCAGCCTCTCACTAACGGGCCTGTCTGCTCCGCCCCCACCTCTCCTCCACTGAGGCAACTCCCCCTCACTGCACGCCCCACCACGGGGCACAGGGACTGCAATCTACACACACTGGCAGCAGCTCACAGCACAGGCTGCTCCCAAAGCTCCCACTCCCCACTGAGGCACTGTGACACAGGGGGAGTCTCATCCTTTCAGAGCAGTGGGGTTTTCAGACTGTTTCGACAAGCAGCTCCCTCCTCCTGCCCAGGACACACGCCCTCCCTGGCTAGAGAAAGACCAGATCCCGGGAAGGAGTCTGAGTTTGCCCTGGGAACTTGTCCCCAGCTCAACTTCACAAGGTTCCAATCATATGAGGCATGAGTCCCCCTCAGTTCCCACTGAGTTCAGTGGGAAAGTGGGTGTTCAACAGCTGGCAGGGTCTGACCCTCCAGAGACTCCTACAAGGGAAGGGCTGGGAGCCCTATTGCTGGGCTATTTACACCATGCTGGAGATGGCTCTGGAGAACACCCTGCAAGAAACACGCTGCCCAGGCCCAGAGCAAAGGGCTGCAGGGAGCTGTGTTAGCAAATCTAGTCTCACTAGGAGGAGATCCCCCCTCCTTCTCCCACCATTTCTGCTCTCCCCAAGCAGAACAGAGAAGCTTCTCAGGAAATGCTACCTGCCACTCACTAGGTCTTGATGGCGCAGTGCTGGGTTGCAGATGCTCAGAGTTGGTCTGTTCCTGGCCCTCTTCCTCGCTCTCCCGCACCAAGGTGGGCTGAAAAGGGAGCTGCACAATGCCCTGCCAGCAGGGAGACCAACAGTGGCTGTGAAAACAAAATCATGTTTTATTGCCAAACGATGGATAAACTCAGGCTAGCAGCCGGGGTCCAGAACTCTGACATACTGCGGGCAGGACGCCTCCCATCTCAAGGTCTCCTAGCACTTCACACACATTCCTGAAGCCTGACAAGCCAAGGGCTGTAGGGGAGGGACTCCAACCCCACTGATAGAAAACTGTGGCCTGGGCAGGAGAAGCCACTGCCTCAGGGTCACACTGGGAGTCAGTGACAGAGCCAGGGATGGAGCCCAGGAGCCCTGTGTCCAGGCCCCTACACTAACCGCTAGAGGAACGTCCTTTTCCAGAGCTGGCAATTGCAAGCAGGACCCTGTTCCCAGTCTCCCTGGCTCTGAGAGGGAGTGTGACCGGCTGGAGAGACTGAGGCAGGGGATTGGGAGTCAGGACTCCTGGCTTTCAGTGGCCATTTTCCGATTGACTTATGGGACCTCGGGCAAGCCATTCCCCCTCTCTGTGTTTCAGTGCCCAGCAGTAAAATGAGGATCTAATACTTACTCACTATTGTAAAGTGCTGAGATTTACCCAGGAAAAGTCGTTCTGTAAGTACACTGCAGCACTGGACCCTCATAGGTCAGATCCAAATTCCTAGAGTTTAGATCTGGGCTTTCAGTTCAATCCTATACAGAGTGAGGAGCCCAGCCCTAGACCTTGGATTGAGGATCAGCCCTTCTTGGGGTGGGAATTGAGCTAGGAGGCTTTTGCGTCCCTCGCCAGGTGGATTAACAATAGAGGGGTTTTAAAATATGAACCGGGTTTTTCAAATTAAACTCACCACAGGTTTTTTCGTTAAAAATAAGCCTGCTTCAAATTCAGTTTGAATTTGACAATCTATGTTAAGGCCTAAATTTGTTATCATCTCCTAAAATAATTTCAAGAGAATAGAAAGAAATCCATCTTAAGTAGTACACGTTTACTGCCAAGTTTTAAGGAGAGTCAAACGACTGACGCACCCGGAACCAGAGTTCGTGGAAGTGCTAGAACAGCTTTAGACAGCAGTAGCCCTTCCTGTGAAAGTGCAGAAGGAATAGTTTCTTCCTTTCAGTTTATTCATCTAGTTCAGTTCAATGACTAGTTAATGGAATTTGAAAAGAACACTGGGAGTTGACAAAGAAGGCAAACTTGTTTTCTTCCTTCAGTCTAGGAACAAACACTAGGTGTGAGGGGATGAGATCTACCCATTGAAAAATCTGGAAGAACATGGTGACCAGAATGTATCAATTCAGTTCACAAACTACAGCTAATATTTCCTTTCTTTAAGAAATCGGGTAGTTTTAAATGCAAAACATTTTTGATGTATGTTTTTTTCTAACTCCTAGCAGTAGTGCGATTTGAGTAGGTCATGAGAGTTAAACACCTACAGGGGGTTCTTGGTTTTGAAACAACCATTCATTTTAATCACCTTGATTGTAGGAGAACTACTACATTCACGAGAATCAGAAACTGCTCATATTCCATTAAAGAACGGAAGGCAGCAAAATTCATCATATCACCAATTTGTAATGAATTATTTACTCATTCTTAAAAGAGAGTTGAACGCTTTTTTTGTTACGTAGGCCCAGTTCCCACTGCTGAACCAGTACCAATTACACTGGATAATGCTGTAAAACCTATATTTTATTGTCAAATCATGTAAGCCATTCCTCTTCTCCTCTTCTTGTTTTATAAGTTTCAGATCAACAAAATCCCCCCCTTGACAGTCACTGCCCGTGTGGTGCTGCAGGCAGAGTAGCCTGAGCAGGCTACATTGTGACATCAGGGGTAACTCAGCCACGCATCACTCATTTCACTCCAATAACCCTGAGCATAAACCCTAAACCTGCTACCTGTCTTGGTCATCCCTCCCATTGAAACCTGCGGAATCATTTGCTGCCTCCTTTTAACCAATGGGGTTGAATTATGAAAATCACCTGCACAGAATTAGCATTGACTGGCTCAGTTAAATCTGATGTCACAGTGCACCTCTACCGGCAGCACCAATTAAATGGGCACAGTGCAGAAACCAAGCTTTGGTGGTGGTTTCTTTTTCTAGTTATCACCAGAATCAACAAGGTTCTTTCCACCAATGCCTAGAAATTCCCTGAAATTTTGGAATCAATTGGACATAGTCTTCAAAAATTATCGCATTACAGACAGACAAAGAAATGTCATTGAATTGAGCATTAGGCCTCACTGCACTCAGCCAACAATGACTTTAACTCCCTTTTAACTCAGTAATAACCCCCAGCTCACCCAATCAGCATGGAGACTCTCAGGGACTGGAAGCTGAGCATTCTCAACAGGTGGCCCCACGTCTATTCCAGCCCCACATCTTTGTGAGGGCCTCCTACAATGACAGCAGGAGAACAGCCCCACCTGCCTCAGGAAGAAGACCAGCAGAGAGAAATGGAACAAGAGAAGAGAAAAGAAAAGACAAGACAAGAGGAAGGGAGGAAAAGAGAAACAAAAATGGACAAATTCCGAACTCCTCAGTGAGTTAAAGATTCCAAGCTCAGAAAAATCTACTCTGACCATCTAGTCTATATAGAACTTCCCTTAAAGTAATTCCTGTTTGAATTAGAGCGCATATTTTAGAAAAAGAGCGAATCTTGATTTTAAAAATGCTAGTTGTGGAGGATCCATCACAACCCTGGGTGAATTACTTCAAATCCTGACTGTTAAAAATGTTTGCCTTATTTCCAGTCTGAATTTGTCTAGCTTCAACTCGCAGCTATTGGATCTTGTTATACCTTTGTCTGCTCAAGTGAAGAGACCATTAGCAAATAGTTGTTCTCTTATGCTCATCTTTTAACCTTCTCTTTGTTAAGCTAAATAGATTGAGCTCCTTGAACCTATCTTTATAAGGCATGTTTTCTAATCCTTTAATCTTTCTTGTGGCTCTTCTCTGAACTCTCTCAAATTAATCAGCATCGGTCTCAAATTGTGGACACCAGAACTGGACACAATATTCCAGTAGTGGTCGCACCAGTGCCCAGTACAGAACCTCTCTACTTCTACCGGAGATTCCGCTATGGATGGGTCCCAGGGTCGCATTTGCCCTTTTGGCCAAAGTGTCTCAGTGGGAGCTCATGGTCAGTTGATCATCCACCATGACCCCAAGTCTTTTTCAGGGTTACTATTTCCCATGATAGAGTTCCCCCGGGACAGAGTCCCCCTCTTGTACATATAGCCTATATTTTTTGTTCCTAAAGGGAAACTTTACATTTGGACATACTAAAATGTACGTTATTTGCTTGTGCTCAGGTAACTAAGCAATCGAGATGGCTCCATATGAGTGACATGTCCTCTTCATTATTTACCACTCCCCCGATCTTTCTGTCATTAGCAGATTTTACAGTGATGATTGTATATTTGCTTCCAAGTCACTGATCAACAGTTTAGGTAGCGTACATCCAAGAACCAAAGCCTGCAGGACCCTACTAGAAAGACACCCGCTCGATAATGATTCCTTATTTAAAATTACATTTTGAGACCTATTAGGTAGCCCGTTACTAAGGGGCGGAGTCCGAGTTGGGACATTTTTCTGACAACTTTACTTGTGTTTTCCAAGCCTAGAGCTCGGCTGGTAACGAATGGATCAGGCTGAACAGTTTCCAACCTTCACTGAGAATCTTACCTTCTACACAGGGGATGTCTGCTTTCTGCAATATCAACACAGAAAGCAGAACATGGCCAAAGAAGCTCCTCCTTCACACTTAGGTGCGTGACCACAAATCCTCTCTTGGTCCTCTAGGAGAGACCGCAAGGAGGAGTCTTGCTGCAGCAGGCTACAGGGGTCTCCGAAGTTCCCCCTGCCCTGAACCCCTGTACTGCATGTCTGATATTAAGGGAGCTCTGTGAGGTCACAGCCTCCTCACCGCCTTTGCCCAATAGCCTGAGTTCCTGCCTAAGGCCCTTGTGAAGTCACTGCCACACCCACCTCTCCCTTGCAGGGCTGATGTCTGCCCCGGACAGCCTGGTGGGATGTTTGAGCTGCTCCCCAGATCACCCCACTTGCTCACTATTGATTCTGGGGAGCAAATAGGCTTCCCAGTAAAACAGCAGAGTCTGTTCCTCACCCCACACTGAGTTTTTCATAGATTGTGAGGCCATTAGGTGTCCTAATGAGGCCTCTATTTCACACGCCATGAAATTCCACACTCTTACCCCCCTATCAAAACCAATACTGTGTTTTACTAAAACACACATTCCAGAAAGACATCCATTTGTGATGTGAGGCCGTCAAGAAAAACAGAGTCCACCGCTTCCCTTGATAATTTGTTCCACTGGTTAATCTCCCTCACTCCTAGATTAGGACTGGGCATTTGCTGTATTCAGATGTGTTGTTTGAATGGGCTGACTTATCTTCATCATTATTTACCGCGACACCAATCTTTGTGCCACCTGCAGATGTTACCAGCTGTGATGTGATATTGACTTCCAGACGGTTGGTGTAAATGCTGAGGACAGTTAGTGGCTGAGACCCTGTTCACCCCACAGGCACCACACACCCACTCCCCCCTGTAGTACAGGAAAAGGGCATCCAGCCCTACTCTCAGATGGTTTCAAAAACACGCTTGGCAGCAGTTTCAACCATGGGGTTATGAACCACGCATGGGGGTCCCCTCTTAACAAACACACTTCACATCTAGAGTGTCAACAGGTGGCAGTTCTATGCATCTGAGTTTCCCACCTTCTAAACTGGTATGAGAAACCCACCTTGATTATCTCCATTTAATATTTGGGAGTCTCTATGGCACAGGGAAGTGAAGTGACTTGCTTGTGGTCACACAGTGATTGAATGGAAAAGCCTGGACGAGAACAATGTATTTGTTCTGGTTCACAGACTGGGCCCTGATCTCTTGTATTCCTTGCCTCTTTGTTCTAAAGTCAAGTCCCAGACTGAGTCCCCCTGGTGGACACTCATTAGACTGCCTCAATCAGACCCAACCTCTGGATCCAACTTACAACCAAGCCATGTGGGTCAGGCAACGTCCAGCCACTGCTTCAAGCTGTGGGGCTCCTAAGGCCCTGTCCCAGATACACACTTCTTCTCTGGCTCCCTTCCTGGTGATGTGGGACTTTGCAGTCCAGATGTTCTCGGCCCCAAGGGAAAGGTTTCACAGCCTGTTTTTTAAAGTGATGTGCTCTCTAAGATGAGAAAGCCAATCCTATGCCAGGAGCCCAGGACACAGACCAAAACCCAATGGCTCTCAGAAGTGTTGAGAATTCAGAGAGGGGACTGAGGTCAGGTATTTATTTTTTGCACAGATGTGTGACTCTCTTGTGCTGTCTAAGAGTAAAGTGTGTGTGTGTTTAAGAAGTTACTTTGAGAGCCTGGGGTTCCTCCCTTTAACTGCTCTGTGGTCCCCAAGGGGCTAAACCGGAAAGGGAAGTGAGCAGAGGTGAAGGGGGAATCTGGAAAAATGTGGAAAGTGGATGGAGAGGTGTGGGACATGTCAGCACTGGTTCAGGGCCCATCTCCTAGACAGACAGTCCCAGTTGTCCCCCTCCCATCTCCTCATCTGATCTGTCTCTCCCCCCAATCCTGGCCTCCTGTGCCAATCTCACTCCCTAGGCTCCTCATCCAATCACAATACTCATGAATCTCCAGCCCCAGCTCCTGCTTTCAATCTCTTTGCCCAGCCAATCCCAGTTCTCCTGAACCCCAGCTCTTCATCAGATCCATCTCCCATTCCCCCTCACTTCCTTCCACCCACCCCACTGGTTCTCACTCCCCATCTCCTCTCTGGCTGCAAGTCTCCTTGCTCACTCAGACATATTCTCTGCCCTCCCCTCACCTCCAAATGCAAGTTTCTTTCACCTCCTGCCAGCTTCCAGCATCCCTTAGGCTCTTTCTCCCAATCTACTCACTCCTGTCCCCTAGTCTCTGCATTTGAATCTAGCGCTTCCTCCTCTGGGCCCAGCAGGGAGGGGGGCATTGAGAGCACAGGAGAGACAGGCTCTCTGCTCTCAGTTCAGGTACCTGGACTGAGCACAGACCGCAGCAGCTGAGAGCTGCAATTACAGGGAAAGTCCTGCTCAGCCCCAGGCTGGAGCATGCCAGTGCAGACACAATTGTCAGGGCGAATGGAGCTGCTAACATCAAAGAAGTCTCTATTTTGACTTCTTGGAGGTTAGCAGCTCCATTCTCCCTGACTTTTCAAAGACTTCTCGTTTGGTCAATTTAGGTAGATTTTCAGAGACAGCAAAAGGTGCATCCCTGGTACAAAGGCCACCTCCTTGGGAAATTTCAAGTCCCTGTTCCAAGACCTGGGGGGCGCTAGAGCTTTTAAAAGACAACGGCACCTGAAATGTTTAGCACTGGCTAAGCACTGTTTTCATAAACTCATAGACTTTAAGGCCAGAAAGGACCATCGTGATCTTCCAGTCACCCTCCTGTAACAGACCCATAAGATGTGGCCTAGCCTCGTTCTCAACAACAACTGAATTATTTTGACTGAATGTTTCAGGAAATATTCAGCATCAGGGCAGACACCCAGCATGGGAAATTTCAGCTCAGCCAGTTTCAGTTTGACAATGTTATGAGCAACTGAAAACAAAGGCTTATTGTGGGAAGCACTGGGCAACCTTAATAACAGGCAGCGTTGGCAGCGCCCCCTATAATGTGAGGCACTCACAGCTGGCTGGAGCGATGGGATGTCAGTCAGGGCCAGCAAAGGTCAGGATGTCAGAAATCGTCCTGATTTGAATTCATACGCCAGAAATCATCTTTGCAGTGTCCCGCAGCCCCTCCCCTACTTCAAAAACAACTTTTGACAGCTAGCTCGGGGGTCTGACCCCACCAGGAGCTTTCTTTGATCCAGTCATGAAGGAGCATCTATGTACAATAACTGATCATGAAACACAGGTTCGTTACTTAGGAAAAAATATGCAGAATGAACTGATTCAAATCCTAGCAAATGCCATTAAAAAGAAAATTACAGAAGCTGCCCATTCTGCAAAATACTTTTCAATAATACTGGACTGTACTCCAGATGTGAGTCATGTTGAACAAATGATGATGATCATTCGTTTTGTGGATATGGAAAAGTCTGCAGATGAAGATAATATTGAAGTGCTCATAAAAGGAACATTTCTTGGGGTTCGTATCACTGAAGGAGATGACTGGAGCATTTATGACAAACTATTCTACAAGAGCTTGAAACAATGTCATTATCTGTTGAAAATTTACGTGGTCAAGGCTATGATAATGGGAGTAATATGAAGGATAAAGACAATGGTGTGCAAAGGAGAATGATGGAAATCAATCCTAGGGCATTTTTCGTTCTTTGCAGCGTGCATTCTCTGAATTTGTTTGTCAATGATGCTGCTAGATGCTGTTTGGAGTCAAGCAGTTTCTTTGACCTGGTGCAACGTGTTTATGTGTTTTTCTCAGGCTCAACACGCCGTTGGGAGATTCTGACTCGCCATGTGAATTCTCTAACTGTGAAACCACTTAGTCAGACAAGATGGGAGAGTTGCATTGATGCTTTGAAGCCTCTTCACTATGAACTTGGAAACATTTATGATGCCCTAATTGAAATTTCTGATGATACTACCTTTACTGGATCATCTGGCAATATGGCACGTTCAGATGCAGAAGCTCTTGCAAATGGCCTTTCCAAAGTCAAATTTGTGACTTCACTCATTTTGTGGTATAATATCCTTTTTGAGATTAACCTCACTCGTAAGCAGCTTCAGGAAAAGAACTTGAACATACATTCTGCTCTTCAAAAACTGCAGCAAACTCAAAATATTCTGGAGGAATTCAGAAGTGATGAAGGGCTCGAAAGAACACTGGTAGATTCTCTCAAGCTTGCTGAAGAAATAGACTTTCCGACAGACTTTGAACCAGAGCCAGTTCGCATTCGGCAAAAGAAACAGCAGTTTTCATATGAATGACAAGACACACCTATTCAGAACCCAAAACAAAGGTTCAAAGTGCATTTCTCTTTGCAGTCCTTGATACTGCTATTCACTCGGTTGGTGAAAGATGTCAACAGATGCAGCAGCTAGAGTCAATATTTGGCTTTCTAGATGATATCCACAGCTTGCAAAAGAAAACAGCAAAACAGGTAAGAGAATTTGGTATAAAACTGGAGTCGGCATTGACTCCTGAAAATTCTAAAGACATTGATGCTACAGATTTGTGTAGTGAGCCTGAGACTTTTTCAAGACGACTTAAGAAACATTCCACTCCTGAAGAAGTACTGAAGTTTGTTTGTGAAAACAAACTCTCAGCCAGTTTTCCAAACATTTTTATAGCTCTACGCATTCTTTCAACTTTGCCAGTTTCCGTAGCTAGTGGGAAACGTAGCTTGTCAAAGTTAAAATTGATAAAAACATATCTGCGTTCAACAATGGTGCAAGAGAGACTTGTTGGACTTGCCACAATGTCAATAGAGCATGAACTAGCTGGAAAACTCGATCTAAGAGAACGAGTGACTGAATTTTCAAAACTTAAAGCAAAACAAGTCATGTTTTAAGAGCACAGAGTGTTTTTTATTCAGAGTGTTTTGTAAATACAAGTTGAAGTTCATTGAAGAGTTTTCTTATTTCTTTCTATATTGGATGTGGTGGTAATGGCAGTTAAAGCAGGATAGTGTAATGGATGATTTTGGATTTGTAACAATAAAAATTATAATTAACATTTTAAATGCATTTTTATTTGAAATCAACTGAAATATCACCTCACTGTCGTGTACAGATCTATTCTGAAAAGTCGTGTCTCTATTTTATTTGATCTCAGAAACATTGGTTGGACAGACGGATGGATGGACAAACCGAATAATTAAGTCTCTGTTTTAAAAAAAAACGCTTAAAAAACATTAAAAGGAAAAAAGGGGCAAAATGTTTCCCAGTTTACCAAAAACCTCAGCCTCGACCTTCCCTTGCGGTTTGGGCCTGGAGCACTGTCATAAATATAAAGGGAAGGGTAAACCCCTTTAAAATCCCTCCTGGCCAGAGGAAAAATCCTCTCACCTGTAAAGGGTTAAGAAGCTAAAGCTAACCTCGCTGGCACCTCACCAAAATGACCAACGAGGAGACAAGATACTTTCAAAAGCTGGGAGGAGGGAGAAAAACAAAGGGTCTGTGTCTGTTTGTGTGATGCTTCTGCCGGAGACAGAACAGGAATGGAGTCTTAGAATTTAGTAAGTAATCTAGCTAGGTATGTGTTAGATTATGATTTCTTTAAGTGGCTGAGAAAATAGCTGTGCTGAATAGAATGACGATTCCTGACTGTGTGTCTTTTTTGTAACTTAAGGTTTTGCCTAGAGGGATTCTCTGTGTTTGAATCTAATTACCCTGTAAGGTATCTACCATCCTGATTTTACAGAGGTGATTCCTTTACTTCTATTAAAAGTCTTCTTGTAAGAAAGCTGAATGCTTTTTTCATTGTTCTCAGATCCAAGGGTTTGGGTCTGTGGTCACCTACGCAAATTGGTGAGGATTTTTACTAAACCTTCCCCAGGAAGTGGGGTGCAAGGGTTGGGAGGATTTTGAGGGGAAAGACGTGTCCAAACTACGTTTTTTCAGGAAGCCAGATAAAATTTGGTGGTGGCCGTGGAAGTCCAAGGGTAAAATAGTTTGTATCCTGGGGAAGTTTTAACCTAAGCTGGTAAAAGTAAGCTTAGGAGGTTTTCATGCAGGTCCCCACATCTGTACCTAGAGTTCAGAGTGGGGAAGGAACCTTGACATGGTGGCAGAGTGGTGGGATTAACTTGAAATCATTTTGAGATGAATTTGAGATTTTTTTGAACCAGAAAAACAGATTTTAAAAGGAAATTTTTAAAATCCTTTGTGCTGCTAGAAAGCAGGTCTCCAACTGGCAATAGTTGGAAGTGGTTTTTTTTTTTTTGCTTTGGGGCCAGAGCAGAGACAAAAGGAAATTGTCTTTGGGAGCTGCAGTTTCTCTTCTTAAAGGAAGAGTAGTTAACCTCCTGCAGGGAAATTCACAAGTTTTCACAGACCTAAGAGCAACTAGAGGGGATTTCTACCTATTTGCCTGAAGACAAAAGTGTTAGTTTTGGGGTTTGGGTTTTTTTTTTTTTTTTTTTTGATTTTTCTGTAGGCTGACAATCACTATCAGAGAATAGGTATCCTATTCCAGCACAGCAAAATTTTACAAGCCAAGTTTTAAGTTTGTTTTATTTCTTAACGTCGGGTGTAAAGTTAGTTAAAAAGAGAGAGGTTAGGATGACAGACTCCATGGCTCAACAAAAGCTGGAATTAGCCAGATTTCAGGCTGATGAAAAACAAAAGGAACATGAAAGACAGATAGAACTCATGCGGATCGAGAAGGATGTACAGGAGGCTGCCCACAGGAGGGAAATGGAGGAAAGGAAGCATGTGGAGGAGGAGAAGAAAAAAGAGAGGAATCATGAACTGGAGATGGAGAAGGTAAAGGCTCAGCAGAATATAGAAACAAACCCTAGCAATCCTTCTCCAGGTACCACTTCCCATCCCAGAAAGATCCCCACCTACAAGGCAGGCGATGATACTGAGGCCTTCTTAGAAAACTTCGAAAGGGCCTGCCTTGGGTACAGCATCTCTACTGACCAATACATGGTAGAGCTGAGGCTGCAGCTCAGTGGACCCTTAGCTGAGGTGGCGGCTGAAATGCCTAAAGAAAACATGAACAAGTATGAACTGTTTAAATCCAAGGCGAGAGTCAGAATGGGGATAACACCCAAGCATTCTCATCGGAGGTTCAGAGCCCTAAGGTGGAAACCAGACATGTCATTTACCCGACATGCCTACCACATTGTGAAACATTGGGATGCCTGGATATCAGGAGCAAGTGTTGAATCTCCAGTAAATTTGCCCTTCCGAATGCAAATGGAACAATTCTTAGAGGGTGTTCCTGAGGAAATAGAAAGATACACCCTAGATGGGAAGCCCAAAACTGTAATCGAGACAGGAGAGGTTGGAGCCAGATGGGTAGAGGTGGCAGAGAAGAAGGAAACTGGTCGCAGTTGGAGCGGAGACCAGAAGGGACAACCCCAGACCACACCCTATTACTGGGGGCCACCCAAGGCCCCACCTACCTCCCAAAGAACCCTCCAGACACCTTATCGTCCCACCACCCCGTTCTCCAGCAACCCGCCTCGCCCCAGTGACCCGTCAGCTGGACGATGTTTTAAATGTAACGAGCTGGAGCATGTAAAGGCCAACTGCCCCAAGAACCCCAACAGATTACAGTTCATTGCACCGGAATCACACCAGAGATCTGCAGGCCCAGATACCCTTGGAGCGGAGGGAAACTGTGAGTGTGGGCGGGAAGAAGGTCACCGCATGGAGGGACACTGGAGCACAAGTGTCAGCCATCCATGCTTCCTAATGGACCCCAATTTAATCAACCCAGAGATCCAAGTGACAATTCAACCCTTCAAGTCCAACTCGTTCAATTTGCCTACAGCCAAGATGCCTGTCCAGTATCAGGGCTGGTCAGGAACGTGGACTTTTGCAGTCTATGATGATTATCCCATCCCCATGCTGTTGGGGGAAGACTTGGCCAATCATATGAAGCGGGCCAAGAAGGTGGGAATGGTCACCCACAGCCAGGCTAAACAAGCTGTGATGCCTAGCTCTGTTCTGGAAACTTCTATCAGGACCCAGTCAGAGGTGATGGACCCGGACCCCAGGCCAATGTCTGCAACAGCAGTAGTGGATCCAGTCCCACAGACCCAGATGGAACCAGTCCCAGAACCAGAACCAGCGGAACAACCAGCACCAGATCCATTGCCAGCACTGAATCCAGTACTTGCAACCTCAACACCAGAGGGCCCCACCGAACCTGAACCGGCAGCAGCCCATAACCCTACACAAGAGGCTCAGCCAGAGCATGAACCCCAACATAGTGTCCCAGCGGAGAGCGGTTCACAGTCAACGGAAACAGCCCCATCCCCTACATCGCTTCCAGAGGGACCAAGCATAGGTCCACAATCCAATGAGGAACTGGTGTCTCCAGCATCAAGGGAACAGTTCTAGATGGAACAGGAAGCAGATGAAAGCCTCCAGAGAGCTTGGACGGCAGCACGGAGCAACCCACCGCCTCTCAGCTCTTCTAATTGATCCAGGTTTGTTGTAGAAAAAGGACTTTTATACAAGGAAACTCTTTCTGGTGGACACCAGGAAGACTGGCATCCTCAGAGACAGTTGGTAGTTCCAACTAAATACCGGGCCAAGCTCTTGAGCTTAGCCCACAATCATCCTAGTGGCCATGCTGGGATGAACAGGACCTAAGACCGTTTGGGGGGGTCATTCCACTGGGAGAGAATGGGCAAGGATGTTTCTACCTATGTCCAGTCTTGTGAAGTATGCCAAAGAGTGGGAAAACCCCAAGACCAGGTCAAAGCCCCTCTCCAGCCACTCCCCATCATTGAAGTTCCATTGCAACGAGTAGCTGTGGATATTCTGGGTCCTTTTCCGAAAAAGACACCCAGAGGAAAGCAGTACATACTGACTTTCATGGATTTTGCCACCGGATGGCTGGAAGCAGTAGCTCCAAGCAACACCAGGGCTAAAAGTGTGTGCCAAGCACTAGCAGATACTTTTGCCAGGGTAGGTTGGCCCTCCGACGTCCTCACAAATGCAGGGATTAATTTCCTGGCAGGAACTATGGAAAACCTCTGGGAAGCTCATGGGGTAAATCACTCGGTTGCCACTCCTTACCACCAACAAACAAATGGCATGGTGGAGATGTTTAATGGAACTTTGGGGGCCATGTTACGTAAATTCGTAAATGAGCACTCCAATGATTGGGACCTAGTGTTGCAGCAGTTGCTCTTTGCCTACAGAGCTGTACCACATCCCAGTTTAGGGTTTTCCCCATTTGAACTTGTATATGGCCGTGAGGTTAAGGGGCCATTACAGTTGGTGAAGCAGCAGTGGGAGGGATTTACACCTTCTCCAGGAACTAACATTCTGGACTTTGCCCAACCTACAAACATGCTCTTTAGCCCTTCCTAAAGAAAACTTACAGGATGCTCAAAAAGAGCAAAAAGCCTGGTATGATAAACATGCCAGTGAGCGTTCCTTCAAAGTAGAGGGCCAGGTCATGGACTTAAAAGCGCTCCAGGCCCATAAAATGGAAGCATCGTGGGAAGGGCCATTCACGGTCCAGGAGCACTGGGGAGCTGTTAATTATCTCATAGCATTAGCCACCTCCAACCGAAAGCCTAAGGTGTACCATATTAATTCTCTAAAGCCCTTTTATTCCAGAGAATTGCAGGTTTGTCAGTTTACAGCCCAGGGAGGGGACAACGCTGAGTGGCCTGAAGGTGTCTACTACGAAGGGAAAAGTGCTGGTGGTGTGGAAGAGGTGGACCTCCCATGACCCTTGGGCGTATGCAGCGACAGCAGATCAAGGAACTGTGCACTAGCTATGCGCCGACGTTCTCAGCCACCCCAGGACTGACTGAACGGGCATACCACTCCACTGACACAAGTAATGCTCACCCAATTAAAGTCCAACCTTACCGGGTGTCTCCTAAAGCTAAAACTGCTATAGAACGGGAGATCCAGGATATGTTACAGATGGGTGTAATCCGCCCCTCTGGCCGTGCATGAGCATCTCCAGTGGTTCTAGTTCCCAAACCAGATGGGGAGATACGTTTTTGCATGGACTACTGTAAGCTAAATGCTGTAACTCGCCCAGACAACTATCCAATGCCACGCACAGAAGAACTATTAGAGAAACTGGGACGGGCCCAGTTCATCTCTACCTTGGACTTAACCAAGGGGTACTGGCAGGTACCGCTAGATGAATCCGCCAAGGAAACGTCAGCCTTCACCACACATGTCAGGTTGTATGAATTTAATGTACTCCCTTTCAGGCTTCGAAATGCACCCGCCACCTTCCAAAGATTTGTAGATGGTCTCCTAGCGGGATTAGGAGAATATGCAGCCGCCTACCTTGACAATGTGGCCATATTTTCGGATTCCTGGGCAGAACACCTGGAACATCTACAAAAAGTCCTTGAGCGCATAAGGGAGGCAGGGCTAGCTGTTAAGGCTAAGAAGTGTCAAATAGGCCTAAACAGAGTGACTTACCTTGGACACCAAGTGGGTCAAGGAACTATCAGCCCCCCTACAGGCCAAAGTGGATGCTATCCAAAAGTGGCCTGTCTCAAAGTCAAAGAAACAGGTCCAATCCTTCTTAGGCTTGGCTGGATATTACAGGCGATTTGTACCGCAATACAGCCAGATCACTGCCCCACTGACAGACCTAACCAAAAAGAAACAGCCAAATGCAGTTCAGGGGACTGAAGAGTGTCAGAAGGCATTTAACCAGCTTAAAGCGACACTCATGTCTGACCCTGTACTAAAGGCCCCAGACTTTGACAAACCGTTCCTAGTAACCACAGATGCGTCCGAGCATGGTGTGGGAGCAGTTTTAATGCAGAAAGGACCGGATCAAGAATTCCACCCTGCAGTGTTTCTCAGCAAAAAAACTGTCTGAGAGGGAAAGCAACTGGTCAGTCAGTGAAAAAGAATGTTACGCCATTGTCTACGCTCTGGAAAAGCTACGCCCATATGTTTGGGGACGGCGTTTCCACCTGCAAACCGACCACGCTGCGCTACAGTGGCTTCATACCGCCATGGGAAATAAAAAAAAACTTATTCAGTGGAGTTTAGCTCTCCAAGATTTTGATTTCGACATCCAACACATCTCAGAAGCTTCCAACAAAGTGGCTGATGCACTCTCCCGTGAAAGTTTCCCAGGATCAACTGGTTAAAATCGTCCTTGAAATGTGGAAAATATTGTTAGACTTTATGTACTTGGTAGTATATTTAGAGGTGCATGTGTCTTATTAACTCTGTTTTTCCTAGAGCTCCAGGAAGAAATCCCAGCCAGCGTTTCACCCTAGCTGAGACTTGGGGGGCATGTCATAAATATAAAGGGAAGGGTAAACCCCTTTAAAATCCCTCCTGGCCAGAGGAAAAATCCTCTCACCTGTAAAGGGTTAAGAAGCTAAAGCTAACCTCGCTGGCACCTGACCAAAATGACCAATGAGGAGACAAGATACTTTCAAAAGCTGGGAGGAGAGAGAAAAACAAAGGGTCTGTGTCTGTCTGTGTGATGCTTTTGCCGGAGACAGAACAGGAATGGAGTCTTAGAATTTAGTAAGTAATCTAGCTAGGTATGTGTTAGATTATGATTTCTTTAAGTGGCTGAGAAAATAGCTGTGCTGAATAGAATGAATATTCCTATCTGTGTGTCTTTTTTGTAACTTAAGGTTTTGCCTAGAGGGATTCTCTATGTTTGAATCTAATTACCCTGTAAGATATCTACCATCCTGATTTTACAGAGGTGATTTCTTTACTTCTATTAAAAGTCTTCTGGTAAGAAAACTGAATGCTTTTTCATTGTTCTTAGATCCAAGGGTTTGTGTCTGTGGTCACCTATGCAAATTGGTGAGGATTTTTACTAAACCTTCCCCAGGAAGTGGGGTGCAAGGGTTGGGAGGATTTTGGGGGGAAAGACGTGTCCAAACTACGTTTTTTCAGGAAGTCAGATAAAATTTGGTGGTGGCACTGGAAGTCCAAGGGTAAAATAGTTTGTACCTTGGGGAAGTTTTAACCTAAGCTGGTAAAAGTAAGCTTAGGAGGTTTTCATGCAGGTCCCCACATCTGTACCTAGAGTTCAGAGTGGGGAAGGAACCTTGACAGGCACTGATTGCATCTTCGCCTAGGGCACCAGTTGCTGGCAGCTAGTCTAGGGCCGCCCCTGAGAGCAGGGGGTAATGGTTCCAAACTGTCACTTTGTTCAGTGGCTGGTAGTCTACACAGAGGCGTAGAGTCCCACCTTTCTTCTTCCCAAAAAGGGCCAGGGCACCTGTGGGAAATCTGTGGGAAATGCTTAGTAGCAAATAAACCCTTTCTACCAGTTTTCATGGTTTTACACAGGGAGAGCCACTAGGTCTTTGGACATTGTGTAAATATGGCCAAAGGGAACTTTCAGGCTAGGTTGTAGGAAACCTCTACATTTTCAGTCATCTCCATTCAACCACTCTGGTAGGGGCACCATAGGGCCAGGCACAGGTAACAAGACTATGGTTCACACCTGGTGTGATATGCCCCCTTTTGTATACAGGCCACTTACTTCCGGAATTAAATTTCTGCAAAAAGTTGCACCACCTGATCTCACTTGCTGCATCTGATATTTAGGTCTAGTGCTTGGAGCGTAGGTCACAGCTAGGCGTAGGATTTACGCCTAGGCTAAGAGTGACGCTAGAATCAAGCTCCAGGGACATGCCTGGGTCAACACCGAGATCAGACTCCATAGAGAAACCAGAATGAGAACTGGAGCCAGAGTCCAGGTGCAGGCCAGAGGTGAAAGCCGGGTGGTCAGAGTCCAAAGATAAGCCAAGTTGATATCAGGCCAGAGTCCAGATACAGGCGGAAGGTCAAAGCCGGGGAGTTAGAATCCAAGGACTTGGGGAGGTTCAGGAGGAGGAGACAAGGCTGGAGTGGGTCAGTGGTGGGGCTGGAGCGAGGAAAGAATAGGGCAAGCACAATGCCAAGCCAGAGTTGTTAGACAACATCTAGAGCCAAGGGTCACGCCAAGGTCATCAGCAAGAGACCGGAGCTGAGGGTCAAGCTTGAGTCAATAGCTGGGAACCGGAGGGAAGGGCAGAGCGATGCACGCAGGCAGGAACCAGGAACAAAGTGGGCACTGTGTCAGCATCAGGGCAGGGGGTCTGCCTTGTTGCCCAGATGACTTACAGGTACTCCCAGGCACTGCCCACCTGGAGCCCTAGAGACCTGGGTTCAAATCCCACACATCCCCTTGTCTCTCTTCCGAGGAATAAAAGGAGGACAGCAGGATGACAAAGATGTCTCTGTCCTGGCTCTTTAATCCTTGCCCTTAGCAATTCTTCCTACAGGGCCTGGTACCCAACAGGGTATGGAACAGCCAAACTGCAATGAATGGGAGCCAGGCGCCCAGACAGAGTCCAGGCAGCAGAGCACAGAATGAGGAGGAAAGGAGAGGATCTGCCAAGGACGGGAAACACTATCCCCTCTGGAGGGAAGGGGCCCTCCCTGCCATTTTCTTAAGCCCCGGGCCTGTTCCCAGCTCTGCTCACCCCTCCCCTATTCTCAGCAGTTCCACCAAACTAAGGGAGTAGGTCGAAACCACAGGCCACTCCTGCTCCTGCAACAGAGAAGTAGGATGGTGACCTACCAGGAAGTGAGCGGTGTCCTTCCCTGGGCGCATGGTAAAAACGCAGTACAGGACAGCTCGCAGGAGGCCTGAGTCCAGCTCCAGGTCCAGTTTGCTGGCAGGAAAGAGGAGCCTCTATTCAACTTTGCAGCACCAGAGTGGTGCTGGCACCACCATGGACATGAATTGTCAGGGAAATAGGCACCGGCCAGCAAAAACGGAAATGGAGGTGCCAAGGAGCGCAGTGACCTGGCTGAAGTCACAGACCCAATCAGTGGCAGGGCTGCAATAGGGCCCATTCCCCTGATCTCACCCCTGGACCCTGCTGCCCCTGTTATCTCTGCCCCCGCCCCCCGGTGATCCTCTCCCTAAGGCCACTGTAATGTCACTGGCGTAAAATCAACCACACAGCCAGGAAAGAGGGAACGTTCCCGCCTCCTCGGCCGGAGGATGAGAACAGCCACAAATAACCTAGGAGCGGGAGGATCCGTGAGTCCCAGCTCTCAGCCTGACCAACACCAGGGTTAGGGAAACTGGACGGGAGGGTCCTGGTACCTGAGGTGGCAAACCGTGGCCATAGAGCTGGAGAGGATGGAGCTTGACTCAGAGCCCAGCGGAAGGTATTCCGTCAGCTTCTGGGAGACCCAAAGGAGACAAAACAGCAGGTGGATTCTGGCCCTGATTACCCATAGGCACTTCCCAGAGAGGAGGCCAAAGTGCGCTGCAGAGACAGCCAGCATATCCCCGCGCACACACACATCCAGCTTCCCAGTATTCAGCCCCAGGAATCCCTATCCTCTGCTGCCCCCTCCAGCCCCACCATCTCCCCACACTGGTGCAGGGGAGGCTTCTCTTCATCCCATGTCTATCTCCCTCCCCCAAGGGGCTGGGCACGGGTCTCGCTCACAATGCTCTCCACAAGGGACGCTTTGGAGCAGTGCGGCCGCAGGATGTCCTGCCCCTGCTTTTGTGCAGGGAAGTACAGAGTGGGGATAGCGTGCAGGAAGCGGAGCTGCTTGGCCCTGACCTGCACCCACTAGGAGTGGGGTTGCGGGAGAGAGAGAGCCTGTTAGGTAGGGACCTCCCCAACCCACCCAAACTGGCTCCAGGGCCTAGGTCCTCCATGGGTTGGATAGGAAAAGCCCAAAACCACAGGGTCCTCCTGCACAGGCAGAGTTTGTAACTGGGACAGTGTCTGTGGGGAGAGGAGACCCTGCCTTGTGTGGGACAAACACCCCGTCTTGAGGGTCCCAGGTAACATGGGAGAAATGCTAGGCAGAAAAGGAGAGAGGGTGACTTCTGCTACTGCGAAGGGGAAGGACGGGGTGCAGTGGAGAAAGAAGGCTTAATGTGGCCCCCTCCTCTGTAAGGAACCCCAGGGCAGAAAGGGCCTCACCCTGCCCCTCCCAGAGATGCCCTCAGCTCCATCAGTTTCAGGGCACCATGGCAGTCAGGCCACCCCGCAACATCATCAGGGGTCCAGGAGGCTGGAGCTCCCCTAACTCCGCCTAGAATGCCCTGCACCAGGCATGGCTGTGCCACTCCCACTGGTGTCAGTGGGGCTCACGTAGCTGAGGACTGACAACTTAGTGAACCAATGGCACAGGGTGTTACTAGCCCCCCCGCCCCAGTCACTCTCCCTTTCCCTTGGGTCTCCCCTCACCAGTACTGTGGGAGCCTCCAGCCTCAGGGCTCTCACACTCCTCGGAGGTGCTGCTGGCGCCTTGGGTGTAGGTGGAGCTGCTGGTGCTAGAGCTGGTGTCAAGGTTCCTCCCCCACTCTGAACTCTAGGGTACAGATGTGGGGACCTGCATGAAAACCTCCTAAGCTTACTTTCACCAGCTTAGGTTAAAACTTCCCCAAGGTACAAATTAATTTTATCCTTTGTCCCTGGATCTCCACTGCCACCACCAAACTCTAACTGGGTTTACTGGGAAACGTAGTTTGGACACGTCTTTCCCCCCAAAATCCTCCCAACCTTTGCACCCCACTGCCTGGGGAGGTTTGGTAAAAATCCTCACCAATTTGCATAGGTGACCACAGACACAAACCCTTGGATCTGAGAACAATGAAAAAGCATTCAGTTTTCTTACAAGAAGACTTTTAATAGAAGTAAAGAAATCACCTCTGTAAAATCAGGATGGTAGATACCTTAGAGGGTAATTAGATTCAAAACATAGAGAATCCCTCTAGGCAAAACCTTAAGTTACAAAAAAGACACACAGATAGTCATTCTATTCAGCACAGTTCTTTTCTCAGCCATTTAAAGAAATCATAATCTAACACATACCTAGCTAGATTACTTACTAAAGTTCTAAGACTCCATTCCTTGTCTATCCCTGGCAAAAGCAGCATACAGACAGACCCAGACCCTTTGTTTTTCTCCCTCCTCCCCGCTTTTGAAAGTATCTTGTCTCCTCATTGGTCATTTTGGTCAGGTGCCAGCGAGGTTACCTTTAGCTTCTTAACCCTTAACAGGTGAGAGGATTTTTCCTCTGGCCAGGAGGGATTTTAAAGGGGTTTACCCTTCCCTTTATATTTATGACAGCAGGGGTCGCCCATCTCCTCCCCTAGGCAGGCTGGGGTCACTTCAGTGGCCAGGCAGGGGTGTGGCTTCTCCTGGGCCCTGGCGCTGGGCTCCTGGATCTTCTGCTTCCTGGAGAGGAAGCCACAAAGCCCCCTTGCCCAGCTTCTGTCCTGTCCTGGCTCCCTCCTGCACAGATGCACCCTGGGCCACCTCCATTTTGCCCCAGAAGATGCCTCAGGGCCTCCTCTGGGAGCTGGTGTCTCCCTCCTCCAGAATGCCAGGCACATCCATCGCTTGGCCTGGCCACAAGCTACTTCCCCTCCAGTGGGGACAGAGGGGCTGCTCTCCTCCTGGGGAAGCTGGCAGCTGCTTCCCACTGGCTCTGGAGCGAGCTGCACAGCCTTCTTCTGCAGCATTTGCCTGAGCCTCTCCATCATCTGCCTGAGCCTCTCCATCCTGGAACTGAGTGGGGAGAAGCCATGAGTTTGGGGTCAAGGCAGGCTCTCACTAACGGGCCTGTCTGCTCTGTCCCCCTGTTCCTCCCCCCTCACTGCACGCCCCAACATGGGGCACAGGGACTACAATCTACACATGCTGGCAGCAGCTCACAGCACAGACTGCTCCCAAAGCTCCCTCTCCCTACTGAGGCACTGTGACACAGGGGGAGTCTCATCCTTTCAGAGCAGTGGGGTTTTCAGTCTGTTTGGACAAGCAGCTCCCTCCTCCTGCCCAGGCTACCTGCCCTCCCTGGCTAGAGAAAGACCAGAACCCGGGAAGGAGTCTGAGTTTGCCCTGGGAACTCGTCCCCAGCTAAACTTCACAAGGTTCCAATCATATGAGGCATGAGTCCCCCTCAGTTCCCACTGAGTTCAGTGCAGTAGTGGGTGTTCAGCAGCTGCCGGGGTCTGACCCCCCAGAGACTCCTACAAGGGAACAGCTGGGAGCTCTATTGCTGGGCTGGAGATGGCTCTGGAGAACACCCTGCAAGAAACACGCTGCCCAGGCCCAGAGCAAAGGGCTGCAGGGGGCTGTTTTAGCAAATCTAGTCTCACTGGGAGGAGATCCCCCCTCCTCCTCCCACCATTTCTGCCTCTCCCCAAGCAGAACGGGGAAGCCTCTGAGGAAATGCTACCTGCCACTCACTCGGTCTAGATGGCGCAGTGCTGGGTGGCAGATGCTCAGAGTTGGTCTGTTCCTGGCCCTCTTCCTCATTTTCCCGCACCAAGGTGGGCTGAAAAGGGAGCTGCACAATGCCCTGCCAGCAGGGAGACCAACAGCGGCTGTGAAAACAAAATCATGTTTTATTGCCAAGGGATGGTTAAGCTCAGGCTAGCAGCCGGCGTCCAGAACACTGACATACTGTGGGCAGGACGCCTCCCATCTCAAGGTCTCCTAGCACCTCACACACATTCCTGAAGCCTGACAAGCCAAGGGCTGTAGGGGAGGGACTCCAACCACACTGATAGAAAACTGTGGCCTCGGCAGGGGAAGCCACTGCCTCAGGGTCACACTGGGAGTCAGTGACAGAGCCAGGGATGGAGCCCAGGAGCCCTGTGTCAGGCCCCTACACTAACCACTAGAGGAATGTTCCTTTCCAGAGCTGGCAATTGCAAGCAGGACCCTGTTCCCAGTCTCCCTGGCTCTGAGAGGGAGTGTGACCGGCTGGAGTGACAGAAGCAGGGGATTGGGAGTCAGGACTCCTGGCTTTCAGTGGCCATTTTCCTATTGACCTATGGGACCTCGGACAAGCCATTCCCCCTCTCTGTGTTTCAGTCCCCAGCAGTAAAATGAGGATCTAATACTTACTCACTTGTTGTAAAGTGCTGAGATTTACCCAGGAAAAGTCGTTCTGTAAGTGCTATGCAGCACTGGACCCTCATCGGTCAGATCCAAATTCCTCGAGTTTAGATCTGGGCTTTCAGTTCAACCCCGTACAGAGTGAGGAGCCCAGCCCTAGACCTTGGATTGAGGATCAGCCCTTCTTGGGGTGGGAATTGAGCTAGGGGGCTTTTCCATCCCTTGCCAGGTGGATTAACAATAGAGGGTTTTTAAAATATGAACCGGGTTTTTCAAATTAAACTCACCACGGGTTTTTTCGTTAAAAATAAGCCTGCTTCAAATTCAGTTTGAATTTGACAATCTATGTTAAGGCCTAAATTTGTTATAATCTCTTAAAATAAATTCAAGAGAATAGAAAGAAATCCATCTTAAGTAGTACACGTTTACTGCCAAGTTTTAAGGAGAGTCAAACGACTGAAGCACCCGGAACCAGAGTTTGTGGAAGTGCTAGAACAGCTTTAGACAGCAGTAGCCCTTCCTGTGAAAGTGCAGAAGGAATACTTTCTTCCTTTCAGTTTATTCATCTAGTTCAGTTCAATGACTAGTTAATGGAATTTAAAAAGAACACTGGGAGTTGACAAAGAAGGCAAACTTGTTTTCTTCCTTCAATCTAGGAATAAACACTAGGTGTGAGGGGATGAGATCTACCCATTGAAAAATCTGGAAGAACATGGTGACCAGAATGTACCAATTCAGTTCACTAACTACAGCTAATATTTCCTTTCTTTAAGAAATCGGGTAGTTTTAAATGCAAAACATTTTTGATGAATGTTTTTTTCTTATGCTTCTCTTTCTGGCTCGGCCAGAGCACTGCTCTTTACCTCAGTTTCACCACCTCTGTTCGGGTTAGAGACACTTCTCTAACTCCTAGCAGTAGTGCGATTTGAGTAGGTCATGAGTGTTAGACACCTTTGAGCTCCAAAGGACAATGGGTGATTTATCAAGAATCCCTGATGATTTCCTGCTTCTCTCCCATCCAAAGCCAATATCACATCTTTGGGTTTTGAAATTCTCAGCACCCCTCAGTCTCCTGCTGCCTTCAGTTGTTCCTCAGAGTTAGAGGCTTGGATGCTAGCAGGACTGGAATTTGTTACTGGGTTCCTGTCTGTGTCTAGTCAATGAGGGTCTCAGTGTGGTCTCCTAAATTCAGAATCCCAGAAGTAGACATCTGGCTGGATTGATTTAAATCATTGATTTTAATCATGTTTTGCATTTGTACTTTTTAGTTATTTTCCTCATGATAGGTTGATTCTCATTAGTTGAGAATCATTAAAAAATGTTGATTTACAACTAAATATTGTCTTCACACTAAATTTGGTGCTTTTTCTTTTGCTAACCATGATGGTAAAGTATATCTATGTACATTTATGTAAGCAGTTATGTGGCTTCATTTACATTTCTTGTGTCTAATTTTTACATTTTAATTATGTTGGAAAATGGGAAACAATGCATTCATTTCCAAGACTATGATGGATTTTTTACTCATGATTTGTCCACGCACTATTTCGATGAAAATTCAAATGCACTTAAAAATGCACAAAAACAGCATTTTCAATTGGTTTATTAATTGAACAAAACTACCTTAAATGTGCTGGATACATAAGAACAAAAAAATTTACCGAAACATATTTTTCATTTAAAACTAACTGATTTAAGGAAAAAGAAAAGGAGTACTTGTGGCACCTTAGAGACTAACCAATTTATTTGAGCATGAGCTTTCGTGAGCTACAGCTCACTTCATCGGATGCAGTTGATAGATTTCCACTCCATACAACTAAATGCAGTGCCTTGCATAATGACAGGTTTCAGAGTAACAGCCGTGTTAGTCTGTATTCGCAAAAATAAAAGGAATACTTGTGGCACCTTAGAGAGTAACCAATTTATTTGAGCATGAGCTTTCAGCTCACGGCGAAAGCTCATGCTCAAATAAATTGGTTAGTCTCTAAGGTGACACAAGTACTCCTTTTCTTTTTGTGAATACAGATTAACATGGCTGTTACTCTGAAACCTGATTTAAGGAAGTATCTGCAGTTAGTGAAATGAACTGATTGCAACTGGTCATCGTGTCTCTCAGATTTTAGAACTAATAGGTCTGACCCCCTCACGTCTAGTATTTATTTATAGACTGGAAGAGGAAAACAAGCTTTCCTTCTTTTTCCACTCCCAGTCAGTTTCTGAAATTTGAATGAAATTGTTATTGAACTGAACTAGATGAATCAACTTAAATTGATTAACAATTAACATGGGTTGTCATAATTTCAAATTTAATCTCCAATAGATTTGTTTTTCAAAAAATAAACCCGTTTTTAATTTAAATAAAAATAATCCAATTTAACTTTTAAAAAATCCCTTTTTGGGTTTCTTGGTTTTGAAACAACCATTGATTTTTATTCACCTTGATTTTCGGAGAACTACTACATTCATGAGAATCATAAACTGCTCATATGCCATTGAAGGAGAGAAGGCAGCAAAAGTCATCATATCAATAATTTGTTATGAATTATTGACTCAGTCTTAAAAGAGACTAACTAGAGGGTTGGACACTTGTTTGTTTACATAGGGCCAGTTTCTACCTCTGAACCAGTAGCAATTGCACTGGATAATGCTGTAAAACCTACATTTTATTGTCAAATCGTCTAAGCCATTCCTCTTCTGCTCTTCTTGGTTTATAAGTTTCAGATCAACAAAATCTTCTCCTTGACAGTCAGTCACAGCCCATGGGGCTCTGCAGGCAGAGTAGCCTGAGCAGTAACATTGTGACATCCAAGGTAATTCAGCCACCCATCACTCACTCGCTCCAATAACCCTGACCTTAAATCCTAACCCTACGGCCTCTGCCTTGGTCATCTCTCCTATTGAAACCTGCAGGATCATTTGCTGATTCCTTTTCACCAATGGGGTTTAATGATGCAAATCATCCGCACAGGATTAGCATTGACTGGCTAAGTTAACTCTGATGTCACAATGTGCCTCTACCTGCAGCACCAACTAAATGGGCACAGTGTGGAGATCAGGCTTTCCTGGTGGTAGTGGTTCCCAGTTGTCACTAAAATCAACAAGAAGAAAATCAAGTGACTTCAAGTGAGCTCTAGCTCACGAAAGCTGATGCTCAAATAAACTGGTTAGTCTCTAAGGTGTCACAAGTCCTCCTTTTCTTTTTGCGGATACAGACTAACACGGCTGCTACTCTGAAATAAAATCAACAAGGTTCCTTCCACCAATGCCTAGAAATTCCCTGAAATTTTGGAATCAATAGGACGTAGTCTTCAAAAATTACCGCATTACAGACTGACAAAGAAATGCCATTGAATTGTGCTTTAGACCTCACTGCTCTCAGCCAACAATGACTTGAATCTCCTCCCTTTTAACTCCGTAATAACCCCCAGCTCACCCAATCAGCATGGAGACTCTCAGGGACTGGAGGCTGAGCATTCTCAACAGGTGGCCAGAAGACAGCACTAGTCATGACAGGAGATCACTCTGGTGGAGATCTCTGTCAGTGCACTATTCCACCCCACCTCTTTGTGAGGGCCTCCTACAATGACAGCTGGAGAACAGCCCCACCTGCCTCAGGAAGAAGAGCAGCAGAGAGAAATGGAACAATAGAAGAGAAAAGAAAAGACATGAGGAAGGGCGGAAAAGAGAAGCAAAAAATGGACAAATTCCAAACGCCTCAGTGAGTCATAGATTTCGAGGTCAGAAAGATCCACTCTGACCATCTAGTCTGTATAACATGGGCCATAGAACTTCCCTCAAAATAATTCCTGTTTGAATTAGAGCGCACATCTAAGAAAAACAGCTAATCTTGATTTTAAAAATGCTAGTTGTGGAGGATCCATCACAACCCTGGATTAATTACTTCAAATCCTGACTGTTAAAAATGTTTGCCTTATTTCCAGTCTGAATTTGTCTAGCTTCAATGCGCAGCCATTGGGTCTTGTTATACCTTTGTCTGCTCAAGTGAAGAGCCCATTAGCAAATAGTTGTTCTCTTACGCTCATCTTTTAACCTTCTCTTTGTTAAGCTAAATAGATTGAGCTCCTTGAACCTATCTTTATAAGGCATGTTTTCTAATCCTTTAATCATTCTTGTGGCTCTTCTCTGAACCCTCTCAAATTAATCAGCATCTGTCTCAAATTGTGGACACCAGAACTGGACACAATATTCCAGTAGTGGTCGCACCAGTGCCCAGTACAGAGATACAGAACCTCTCTACTTCTACCGGAGATTCCGCTATGGATGGGTCCCAGGGTCGCATTTGCCCTTTTGGCCAACGTGTCTCAGTGGGAGCTCGTGGTCAGTTGATCATCCACCATGACCCCAAGTCTTTTTCAGGGTTACAATTTCCCATGATAGAGTGCCCCCAGGACAGAGTCCCCCTCTTGTACATATAGCCTATATTTTTTGTTCCTAAAGGGAAACTTTACATTTGGACATATTAAAATATATAAAAAGAAAAGGAGTACTTGTGGCACCTTAGAGACTAACCAGTTTATTTGAGCATGAGCTTTCGTGAGCTACAGCTCACTTCATCAGCTCACGAAAACTCATGCTCAAATAAACTGGTTAGTCTCTAAGGTGCCACAAGTACTCCTTTTCTTTTTGCGAATACAGACTAACACGGCTGTTACTCTGAAACCTATTAAAATATATGTTATTTGCTTGTGCTCCGGTAACGAAGCAATGAAGATGGCTCCATATGAGTGACATGTCCTCTTCATTATTTACCACTCCCCCGATCTTTCTGTCATCAGCAGATTTTACAGTGATGATTGTATATTTGCTTCCAAGTCACTGATCAAAAGTTTAGGTAGCGTACATCCAAGAACCAATCCCTGCAGGACCCTACGAGAAAGACACTCGCTTGATAATGATTCCTTATTTAAAAGGACATTTTGAGACCGATTAGGTAGCCCGTTACTAAGGGGCGGAGTCCGAGTTGGGACATTTTTCTGACAACTTTACTTGTGTTTTCCGAACCTAGAACTCAGCTGGCAACGTATGGATCAGGCTGAATTGGTTCCAACCCTCACTGAGAATCTTACCTTCTACACAGGGGATATCTGCTTTTTGCAAAATCAACACCAAAAGGAGAAACACTTCCAAAGAAGCTCCTCCTTAGCACTCAGGTGCGTGAACACAAATCCTCTCTTAGTCCTCTAGGAGAGACTGCGAGAAGGAGGCTTGCTGCAGCAAGGCTACAGGGGTCTCTCAGGTTCCCCCGGCCCTGCATCCCTGTCCTGCCTGGCTGATGTCAAGGGAGCTCTGTGAGGTCACAGCCTCCTCACCACCTCTGCCCAATAGGCTGAGTTCCTGCCAAAGCCCTTGTGAAGTCACTGCCACACCCACCTCTCCCTTGCAGGGCTGATGTCTGCCCCTGGACAGCCCAGTAGGATGTTTGAGCTGCTCCCCACATCACCCCACATGCTCATTATTGATTCTGGGCAGCAAATAGGCTACCCAGAGTCTGTTCCTCACCCCACACTGAGTTTTTCATAGATTCATAGATTTTCTTTTAGGCCATTAGATCTCCTAATGAGGCCTCTATTTCACAAACCATGAAATTTCACACCCTTACCCCCATATTAAGCCCAATAGCTTGTGTTTCACTAAAACACGCCTTCCAGAAAGGCAGCCAAGTGTGATGTGAGGCCATCAGGAAACAGAGAATCCACCTCTTCCCTAGGCAATTTCTTCCACTCATTAATCTCCCTCACTCCTAGATTAGGACTGGGCATTTGCTGTATTCAGATGTGTTGTTTGAATGGGCTGACTTGTCCTCATCATTATTTACCACGACACCAATCTTTGTGCCCCCTGCAGATGTTACCGGCTGTGATGTGATATTGACTTCCAGATCGTTGGTGTAAATGCTGAAGACAGTTTGTGGCTAAGAGTCTGTTCACCCCCCGCCGTCCCCCAGGCACCAAATACCCACTCCCCCCTGTAGTACAGGAAAAGGGCATCCAGCCCTACTCTCATATGGTTTCAAAAACACGCTTAGCAGCAGTTTCAACTATGGGGTTATGAACGACGCATGGGGGTCCCCTGTTAACAAACACACTTCACATCTAGCGTGTCAACAGGCTGCAGTTCTATGCATCTGAGTTTCCCACCTTCTAAACTGGTATGATAAACCCACCTTGATGATCTTCATTTAAAATTGGGGAGACTGTATGGCACAGGGAAATGAAGTGACTTGCTTGTGGTCACACAGTGATTGAATGGAAAAGCCTGGATGAGAACAATGTATTTGTTCTGGTTCACAGGCCCTGGTCCCTTGTGTTCCTTGCCTCTCTGGTGTAAAATTCAGGAAGCATCTTACTGGATGCTTTTCCTTCTTCTCCATTTCGCTTAGCTCCACATCCCCAGCGAGGAAGGATTTTTTGTTACCCAGCTGGCTCGAACATATGTGGTTATTGTCACAGACTGAGTCCCCCTGGTGGACACTTATCAGACTGCACCAATCAGCTGCACTCTGGATCCAGCTTTGTGGATCTTTTCGGGGGGTGGGGGTGGGGGAGGGTTTGCTGATTGTTCCATAGGGAGGAAGTCCTGTTGGGAGGGCAGGGAAGCAGAGAGATGGGAGAGAAAGCGATAGGGTGTGTGTCTGGAGGTCCAGACAGAAGGGCTGCAGCAAGCAGGCCCTCACAGATTGAAGTAGCGGAGAACCTGCCTGAAGCCTGGGAGGGACAGAGCTGGGGATCAGGGACACCCCAGGACAGGAGCCAGGAGGAGCACTGCGCTAGGGTGGATTCGCATGAGAAGGACAAATCGGAGCTGGATCAAGTATCAGTGCTGCCCAGAGCTGTATGGGGCCGTGAGTACTGGGGCTTGTGACTTTGCATTGGGAATCAGGAGGGAGGCTGTTAGCTAGTTAAGTGGGGAGGTTGTCGCATGTCGCTCTGTGTGGCTTTGCAGAGAGCAGCAGAAGACGACACTGGGGGGGTTTGTTGGGGAAACTTTACTGGCACCAAAGACGACCAGGAGCACCCAAGACTCACCACTGGACAGGAACTTTGCCCAGGACTCCTGAACTCTGTGTGCAGACACATTGCTCGGTGTCAGCCCTTTCAGAGTGTGGTACCACTGGGCCTGTAGGGCCTTGTGTTGAATGTAACCCTGTTTTACTGCTTCCACTATCTTTGCCCCTGTTGTTTTTCTCCTCTGTAAATATCTGTTTCCCTTTCCTGTAGGCATTGTACTCTTCCAATGTGTGTGTGTGCTCACTCTATTGGAAGAGAAGGTTAAAGGACTAGGGAGGCAAGTATCAACCCTGCGCTGCATCAGAGAACATGAAGATTTTCTGGATAGAAGTCTGTTTGGTGCTTGAAGCACAATATGCTGAAGAATCAAAGAGTGCAGTGCAGAACGGGGGAGAATATTGGCAGCATGTGACCTCCAGAAGAAGAAAGAGGAGAACCTATGTACCCCCAATGCAGATAGTTGTGCAAAACCATTTTCAGGCTCTCTGCACAGCAAATGCAAAAAAGCAAACGCAATATGGGTTGCATAAAGAGAGGCATACCATGCAATTCATAGGAGATGATGGTACTGCTCTACTCAGCGCTGGTTAGGGCTCAGCTGGAGTACGGTGTCCAATTTTGGTCACTGCTGTATGAAAAGGATGTAGAGAAACTGGAAAGGATCCAGAGGCGAGTGACAAAAATGATCAAAGTTGTGGAATGTAAGTCATATGAGCAAAGGCTGGATGAATTGGGTATGTTTAGATTGGAAAAGAGGGAAATGATAGCAATCTTCAAATACTTGAAAGGCTTTCATAAGGAAAATAGAGAAAAATTGTTCTCTTGCCACAGAGGGCAGGACAAGAGGCAATGGGTTCAAACTATAGCATAGCGGATTTAGATTAAATCTCCAGAAATGCTTCATAACCAAGATTTTACCAATGATGATTGTATATTTGCTTCCAAATCACTGATCAAAATGTTAAATAGCATTAGCGCCAAGAACCAATCCCTGCAGGATCCTACTAGAAAGATACTTGCCTGAGAACGATTCCTCCTTTACAATTACATTTTGAGACCTATTAGGTAGCCCGTTATTAAGGGGAAGAATCCTAGGCGGGACATTTTTCTGCCCATTTACCTTTTGTTTTCCGAGCCTAGAGCTCGGCTGGCAATGCATGGAGAAGACTGAAGAAGTTCCAACTCTCACTGAGAATCTTACCTTCTACACAGGAGATGTCTGCTTTCTCCAAAATCAACACAGGAAGGTGAAAACTCCCAAAGAAACTCCTTCTTAGCACTCAGGTGCGTGAACACAAATCCGCTCTTGGTCCTCAAGGAGAGACCATGAGAAGGAGGATTGCTTCAGCAAGGCTACAGGGGTCTCCGAGGTTCCCCCTGACCTGCACCCCTGTACTGCATGTCTGATGTCAAGGGAGCTCTGTGAGGTCACAGCCTCCTCACCAACTCTGCCCAATAGGCTGAATTCCTGCCAAAGGCCCTTGTGAAGTCACTGCCACACTCACCTCCCCTTTGCAGGGCTGATGTCTGCTCCTGGACAGCCAGGTTGGATGTTTCAGCTGCTCCCCCGATCACCCCACTTGCTCACTCTTGATTCTGGGGAACAAGCAGGCTTTCCATTAAAACAGCAGAGTCTGTTCCCCATCCCGCGCTGAGTTTTTCATAGATTTGTAGGCCATTAGATCTCCTAATCCAGCCTCTATTTCACAAGTCATGAAATTTCAGACACTTACCCCATATTAAGCTCAATTCCTTGTGTTTCACTGAAACCCACCTTCCAGAAAGACAACCAGTTGTGATGTGAGGCCATCAGGAAACAGAGACTCCACCTCTTCCCTTGGTAATTTGTTCCATTGGTTTGTCTCCATCACTGTCAAAAATTCTTGTCTCACTTCTAATTTGAATTTCTCTGGCTTCAGCTGACAGCCGTTGCTTCTTGTTGTGCGTTTCTTGGCTAGATTGAAGAGCATTTTGGTACTCATTATTTTCTCTCCATGAAAGGAGTTCTATACCGAAATAAAGTCATCTCTCAAGCTACTTCTATAGCTAGGCCCCTACCAATTATAAAGGACAGTGAAATTAGCCCTGCCCTGTGAAATCCCATCTTCCTGTGCCAGCTTGGAGCATCCCGCTAGTCCGCTGAGCTGGGGACAGGACAAGATTTTCCCCTGCACAACTGCTCTCGGTGGGGCTATCAGACTCACCTGTAGACGCAGCACATTAGTGAGGTTGGTACACCCTCAGATCTGTGCTGCAGCAGCCCCGGAGTTGGGCTCAGGGCTTTGGCCCTGGCAGCTTCTGCCCAGGCTTGGGGATTCTGCCCCCACCCCCACCTGCTCCTGTTCTGGCCAGGGCTCTGGGTGCCCAGGCTCAGGGCTTCTGGCCCCTGAGGCTGCAGCCAGGGTTTGGGGCACCCAGACTCATGTCTTGAGCTCCCGAAAACTCCAGCCAGGTGCCCGGCCTTGGGGCTTCCGCCTCCCCTCTACACACACACACTCCTGCCAGGGATCTGGGCACCTGGGCTCAGGGCTTCTGCCCGGCAGCTGCAGTGGCGGCTCAAGGCTTCAGCCCCCGTGGCTGGAGCCAGAACTTGAGGCACTCGGGCTCAGGGCTGCTGCTCCGCAGCTGCAGCGGGGACTGGGGTGCCAGGCTTGAGGCTTCCACCCTCCAATTCTCTCCTGCCAGGGCTCTGGCTTCCCAGGCTCGGGGCTTACTCCCCCTGTGACTCCTGCTGGGGCTCAGGTGCCTATTTTTCTGGGGCCCCCGAAATTGGCCGGGGCCCCTGCATTAATCTGCCAGGGAACCAGTAGCTAGGAGCCCCAGCTGAGGTGCTCCCACCAGCTGGGACCCACCTCCACATCCAGGAGCCTCCTCTCGCTTCAGGAAGGTTAGTGGCTGCTGCCTTCAGAGTCCAGCACTGAAGGCAGCACAGAAGTGAGGGGGGAAATGCTGTGACACCTCCCCCAAACAACTTTTGACCTCCCCGCATTATCCCATTTTGAGTCAGAACTCCCATGGTTTCAGCACTGTGAAATTTCAGATGTAAACATCTGAAATGGTGAAATTGACTAATTTAAAAACCCTCTGCCCGTGAAATTGACCAAAATGGTCCGTGAATTTGGTAGGACCCTAGGTATTATGGATGCCCTAGCAGCTTTGCACTCCCAGTTCACCTGAAAGACCATTGAGAATTCATGCTACATGAGAAATTTCCTAGAATAAACTACCAGGATTGGGAGAAAATGAGGGAAATCAACCAAAGCCTAAGCTAGGATGGAGAGCATTCATCCAAGCAGTGTTTCAACCCCTCCCCTCCCACCTGTCTGCCTGCCGTGAAATGGGGGGATACAGAGGGGCATGGATTTCTGTTTGTGAACTTTCTAAAGACTAGGAGTACTTGTGGCACCTTAGAGACGAACACATTTATTTAGTCTCTAAGGTGCCACAAGTCATCCTTTTCTTTTTGCGAATACAGACCAACACGGCTGCTACTCTGGAACCTTTCTAAAGACTGTAGGCTTTAGCACCAACCATACAGCCCAGACTCTGAGTTCTTGAAAAAACATCCATTTTGGATTGTGCACAGCAGAGGCTGCTTGAAGGGGAGGGGAAGGTGGAGGAGGGAGGGTGAGGGGACAAGCTGGGCAAATGGCATGGCTGGACGCTATACTTGGGGGTGACCCCACCTCCACTCCGGGGACCACCATGGACACTTCAGAGCCCACTGCAACAAGGCAGGAGGAGGGGGAGGAGGAGGAGAAGCAAAGCGGGAGTGAGAGTGCTGAGGCGGAGGAAGACACCCCGGAATCCCTGCATGCATGCAGCCAGGAGCTGTTCTCAAGCCAGGAGGAAGGTAGCCAGTCGCCTTTACAGATGAAACCTTGAGATCTCAGCCGTCCATGTTGTCACCGACCGAAAGACTCCAAAGAATCAGAAAGAGGCCACGTAGAAGCAAGGAAGACATGTTGCATGAAGTAATGCAGCATTCAAGTAATGAAAATCAAAAGTGCAGGAGTGGCGGGAGAGTGAAAGGAGGGTCCGCCAGCAGAATGCGGATCGCCGGCACCAAAGCCCGGACCGGCTGCTGAGCATCATTCAATACAGGCGCTCGTAGCAACGCAGCCGGAGCACTACCGCGCCCGCCCCCACCCCCACAGCCCTTGCCCCAAAACTCTTTCCCTTGTGCTCCCATGTCACCTCCAACCCACTTTCCCCAACATCCGGGTTCTTACCGCCACCAGCTGCTTTCAACACCTGGAGCTTCACCACTCAGTCCTGAAAACTACGACCCTTACCCACTGCACTCAACCCCATCACCATGCAGTATAGACATCCTGAAGTGCAGCACTCATTGCACAGCACTCCAGACAGGACATACGCAAATCTGTGATTGTACCGTTCCCCACCCCCTTGCCCTTTCTGTTTCCCAAGCAGTTGTGTCTCTTTTCAATAAATGGATTTTTTGGCTTTGAAAACATTCTTTATTATTGCATAAAGTAAAAGATAAAAGCTTCCCATACAGAGAGCACCCCCTTGCCCTTTCTGTTTCCCAAGCAGTTGTGTCTCTTTTCAATAAATGGATTTTTTGGCTTTGAAAACATTCTTTATTATTGCATAAAGTAAAAGATACCTTAGCCCAGGAAAGCAACAGGCACTGCAAGTCAGCGTCTCAAACACAGATTCCAACTGACATTGGAACCACTGCACTTCACTCCCATGCTCTTCACCATGCAGGGCATCAAACATTACCGGTGGCTTTCAACCTCAAATTGCTCCCTCAAGGCATCCCTAATCCTTGCAGCCCCGCACTGGGCCCCTCTAATAGCCCTGCTCTCTGGCTATTCAAATTCAGCCTCCAAGTGTAGAACCTCTGTGTTCCATGCCTGAGTGAATCTTTCATCCTTTCCTTCACAAATGTTAGGGAGGGTACAGCACGCGGATATAACTGCTGGGATGCTGTCATTGTCCAGGTCCAGCTTCCCATACAGAGAGCACCAGCGGACCTTTAAAGGGCCAAAAGCACACCCCACAGTCATTCTGCACCGGCTCAGCCTGTTGTTGAACCGCTCCTTGCTGCTGTCAAGGCTCCTTGTGTAGGGTTTCATGAGCCACGGCATGAAAGGGTAAGCGGGGTCTCCAACCATCACAATGGGCATTTCAACTTCCCCTATGGTGATCTTCTGGTCTGGGAAAAAAGTCCCAGCTTGCAGCTTCCTGAACAGGCCAGTGTTCCGAAAGATGAGTGCGTCAGGCACCTTTCCGGGCCAGTCTGCGTTAATGTCAATGAAACGCCCATGGTGATCCACAAGCTCCCAGAGAACCATTGAGAAATACCCCTTCCGATTAACGTACTTGGAGACTAGGTGGGCTGGTGCCAGAATTGGAATATGCGTGCCATCTATCGCCTCTCCGCAGTTAGGGAAACCCATTTGTTCAAAGCCAGCCACAATGTCATGCACGTTACCCAGAGTCACGGTTCTTCTGCGCAGGATCAGATTAATGGCCCTGCAAACTTGCATCAACACAATTCCAACGGTCGACTTCCCCACTCCAAACTGGTTAGTGACTGATCAGAAGCTGTCTGGAGTTGCCAGCTTCCAGACTGCAACAGCCAGCCGCTTCTCCCCCGTCAGGGCAGCTCTCAATCTCACATCCTTGCACCGCAGGGTGGGGGTGAGCTCCTCACAGAGTCCCATGGAAGTGGCTTTTCTCATCCAAAAGTTCTGCAGCCACTGCTCATCATCCCAGACTTGCATAACGATGTGATCCCACCACTCACTGCTTGTTTCCCGAGCCCAAAAGCGGCGTTCCATGGTGGTGAGCATGTCCATGAATGCCACAAGCAAACTCATGTCATATACATTCCTTGAGTCGATATCATTGTCGGAGCCCTCACTGTCACTTTGGATCATGAGGAATAACTGGACTGCCAAACATGATGTGCTGGCGAGACTTGTCAGCATACTCCTCAGCAGTTCGGGCTTGTCAAGTTTCCTTCCCCACTCTGAACTCTAGGGTACAGATATGGGGACCTGCATGAAAACCCCCTACGCTTATTTTTACCAGCTGAGGTTAACACTTCCCCAAGGTATAAACTATTTTACCTTTTGCCCTTGGACTTTATTGCTGCCACCAACAAGCGTTTAACAAATATACAACAGGGAAAGAGTCCGCTTGGAAACGTCTTACCCCCACAAATCCTCCCCAAACCCTACATCCCCTTTCCTGGGGAAGGCTTGATAAAAATCCTCACCAATTTGCAAGGTGAACACAGACTCAAACCCTTGGATCTTAAGAACAATGAAAAAGCAATCAGGTTCTTAAAAGAAGAATTTTAATTGAAGAAAAAGTAAAAGAATCACCTCTGTAAAATCAGGATGGTAAATATCTTACAGGGTAATCAGATTCAAAACATAGAGAATCCCTCTAGGCAAAACCTTAAGTTACAAAAAGACACAAAACCAGGAATAAACATTCCATTCAGCACAGCTTATTTTATCAGCCATTTAAACAAAACAGAATCTAACGCATATCTAGCTAGATTACTTACTAAGTTCTAAGACTCCATTCCTTTTCTGTTCCTGGCAAAACAACACACAGACAGAGAGAACCTTTGTTTCTCCCCCGCTCCAGCTTTGAAAGTATCTCGTCTCCTCATTGGTCATTTTGGTCAGGTGCCAGCGAGGTTATTCTAGCTTCTTAAACCCTTTACAGGTGAAAGGGTTTTTCCTCTGTCCAGGAGGGATTTTAAAGGTTTTTACCCTTCCCTTTATATTTATGACAGCGCTTCATTCCCGCAGACCGAAAGGGAAGACCGAGCGCGCAGTACAAAAAAATACTGAAAGATGGCGCCAAACGTGGACGGAAGCAAAGGGAATGCTGGGATGCAAACCGATGCATCATGGGGTGTTGGGACAGGACCCAGAATGCCCCACACTCCCCACCCCCTTCCCACAAGCCACAGCGCCAGAATGGGAAGAGGTGCTCTGCAGGATAGCTGCCCATAATGCACCATTCTCAATGCCTCTGCAAGTGCCGCAAATGTGGCCACGCCAGTGTGCTTGCAGCTATCAGTGTGGACAGACTGCAGCGCTTTCCCTACTGCGCTTTACGAAGGTGGGTTTAACTCACAGCGCTCTACATCTGCAAGTGTAGCCATGCCCTAAGAGTAAAGTGTGTATGTTTAAGAAGTTACTTTGCAAATCCTGTGGTTCCTCCCTTTAACTGCTCTGTGGTCCCTGTGGGGCTAAACTGGAAAGAGAAGTAAACAGAGATGAAGGGGGAATCTGGGAAAATGTGGAAAGTGCCTGGAGAGCCTTGAGATGTCCCAGCACTGGCTTTAGATGCAGTCTCAAAGACAGACAGTCCCAGCTGTCCCCCTCCCATCTCCTCATCTGGTTTGTCTCTCTCCAGCGTCCTGGCCTCCTGTATCCATCTAACTCCCCAGGCTCCTCATCCATTCGCAATCTCCAGCCCCAGCTCCTGCTTTCAATCTCTTTGCCCAGCCAGTCCCAGTTCTCAAGAATCCCAGCTCTTCATCAGATCCATCTGCCATTCCCCCTCACCTCCTTTCTGCTCATGGTATATGGAGGTACCAATGACATAGGGAAGGATAGGAGAGAGGTCTTGGAGGCCAAATTTAAGTTGCTGGGGAAGAGATGGAAGTCCAGGACCTCCATGATAGCTTTCTCTGAAATGCTGTCAGTTCCACATGCAGGGCCAGCTAGACAGGCAGAACTGCAGGTTCTCAATGCATGGGTGAGACAATGATGTAGGGAGGAGAAGTTTAGATTTATTAGGAACTGAGGAATCTTTTGGGAAAGGGGGAGCCTAAACAGGACGGATGGGCTCCGCCTAAACCAAAGTGGAACCACATTGCTGGCATTTAAAATTAAAAACGTCGTAGAGTAGTTTTTAAACTAAGGGCTGGGGGAAGCCGACATATGTGGAGGAGCATGTGGTTGGAACAGAGACGTCTCTTAGGGGAGGATCTATTAATGGAGATTCTTTGTGTTCTAGTAAGGAGGAGAGGATGGACGATAAAATACTGCTAGGATTGGATGAGAAACAATCAAATGAAAAAGAGTCCCATTCATTTACATCACAAAATGGCAGACAGCTGAAAAGTAACAATTTTAAGTGCTTAAATACAAATGGTAGAAGTCTAAATAATAAGACTGCTGAACTAGAGTGCCTCATCTTAAATGAGGATATTGATACAGTAGACGTCACAGAAACTTGGTGGAATGAGGATAATCAATGGGACACAGTAATACCAGGCTACAAAATATATCGGAAGGACAGAACAGGCCGTGCTGGTGGAGGAGTGGCACTATATGTGAAAGAAAAAATAGAATCAAATGAAGTAAAAAGCTTAAATGAACCAAACTGAACCATACAATCTCTATGGATAGTTATTCTATGCTTGAACAATAAGAATATAGCGGTGGGGATATACTACAGATCACCTAACCGGGACGATGATAGTGACCGTGAAATGCTCAGGGAGATTAGAAAGGCTACAAAAATAAAAAACTCAATAATAATGGGGCATTTCAACTATATTGACGGGATACATGTCACCGGAGGACTGGATGCAGAGAGAGTTTCTTGACACCTTAAATGACTGCTTCTTGGAGCAGCTAGTCTTGGAACCCACAAAAAGAGAGGCAATTCTTGATTTAGTCCTAAGTGGAGCACAGGATCTGGTCCAAGAGGTGAATATAGCTGAACCGCTTGGTAATAGTGACCATAATATAGCCTATTTCCTCTTGTTTTTTCCTCCCACTCCCCCCCCCCAGATGTTCTGGTTTAACTTGGATTTAAACTTGGAGAGTGGTCAGTTTGGACGAGCTATTACCAGCAGGAGAGTGAGTCTGTGTGTGTATGGGGGTGGGTTTTTGGAGGGGGGTGAGGGAGTGAGAGAACCTGGATTTGTGCAGGAAATGGCCTAACTTCATTATCATGCACATTGTGTAAAGAGTTGTCACTTTGGATGGGCTATCACCAGCAGGAGAGTGAATTTGTGTGGGGGGGTGGAGGGTGAGAAAACCTGGATTTGTGCTGGAAATGGCCTAACCTGACGATTACTTTAGATAAGCTATTACCAGCAGGACAGTGGGGTGGGAGGAGGTATTGTTTCATATTCTCTGTGTATATATAAAGTCTGCTGCAGTTTCCACGGTATGTATCTGATGAAGTGAGCTGTAGCTCACGAAAGCTCATGCTCAAATAAATTGGTTAGTCTCTAAGGTGCCACAAGTACTCCTTTTCTTTTTGCGAATACAGACTAACACGGTTGTTACTCTGAAACCTGTCATAATATAATTAGATTTAACATCCTCATTGCAGGGAAAACACCACAGCAGCCCAACAGAATAGCACTTAATTTTGGAAAGGGGAACTACACAAAAATGAGGAAGTTAGTTAAACAGAAATTAAAAGGTACAGTGCCAAAAGTGAAATCCCTGCAAGTTGCATGGAAACTTTTTAAAACCCCATAATAGAGGCTCAACTTAAATGTATACCCCAAATTAAAAAACATAGTAAGAGAACCAAAAACATGCCACCGTGGCTAAACAACAAAGTAAAAGAAGCAGCGAGAGGCAAAAAGGCACCCTTTAAAAAGTGGAAGTTAAATCCTAGGGAGGAAAATAGAAAGGAGCATAAACTCTGGCAAATGAAGTGTAAAACTATAATGAGGAAGGCCAAGAAAGAATTTGAAGAACAGCTAGCCAAAGACTCAAAAAGTAACAGCCATTTTTTTTTAAAGTACATCAGAAGCAGGAAGTCTGCTAAACCACTAATGGGGCCATGGACAATCGAGATGCAAAAGGAGCACTCAAGGACCATAAGGCCATTGCAGAGAAATGAAATTAATTCTTTGTATCTGTCTCATGGCTAAGGATGTGCGGGAGATTCCCAAACCTGAGCCATTCTTTTTAGGTGACATATCTGAGGAACTCTCCCAGATTGAGATGTCATTAGAGGAGGTTTTGGAACAAATTGATAAATTATACTGTAATAAGTCACCAGGACCAGATGTTATTCACCCAAGAGTTCTGAAGGAACTCAAATGTGAAATTACAGAACTACTAACTGTGGGAGATTAAATCAGCTTCTGTGCCAGATGACTGGAGGATAGCTAATGTGATGCCAATTTTTAAAAAAGCTCCAGAGGTGATCCTGGCAATTATAGGTTGGGAAGCCAAACTTGAGTACCAGGCAAACTGGTTGAAACTATAGTAAAGAACAGAATTATCAGATACATAAATGAACATGATTTGTTGGGGAAGAATCAACATGTTTTTTGTAAAGGGAAATCATGCCTCACCAATCTACTAGTATTCTCTGAGGGGGTCAACAAGCATGTGGACAAGGGTGATCCAGTGGATATAGTGTACTTAGATTTTCAGAAAGTCTTTGACAAGGACCCTCACCAAAGGCTCTTAAACAAAGTTAGCTGTTATGGGATAAGAGGGAAGGTCCTTTCATGGATCGGTAATTGGTAAAAAGATAGGAAACAAAGGATAGGAATAAATGGTCGGTTTTCAGAATGGAGAGAGGTAAATAGCGGTGTCCCCAAGGGGTTTGTTCTGGGACCAGTCCTATTCAACATATTCATAAATGATCTGGAAAAAAAGTGTAAACAGTGAGGTGGCAAAATTCGCAGATGATACAAAACTACTCAAGAAAGTTAAGTCCAAAGCAGACTGTGAAGAGCAACAAAGCGATCTCACAAAACTGGGTGACTGGGCTACAAAAATGACAGATGAAATTCAGTGTTGATAAATGCAAAGTAATGCACTTTAGAAAACATAATCCCAACTATACATATAAAATGATGGGGTCTAAATTAGCTGTTACCACTCAAGAGAGAGATCTTGGAGTCATTGTGGATAGTTCTCTGAAAACATCCACTCAATGTTCAGCGGCAGTCAAAAAAGAGAACAGCATGTTGGGAACCATTAAGAAGTGGCTAGATAATAAGACAGAAAATATCATATTGCCTCTATATAAATCTATGTTACACTCACATCTTGAATACTGTGTGCAGATGTGGTCACCCCATCTCAAAAATATATATATTGGAATTGGAAAAGGCACAGAAAAGGGCAATAAAAATGATTAAGGGTATGGAAGAGCTCCCATATGAGGAGCAATTAATAAGACTGGGACTTTTCAGCTGTGAAAATAGATGCCTAAGGGGGGCTATGATAGAGGTCTATAAAATCATGACTGGTGTGAAGCAAGTAAATAAGGAAGTGTAATTTACTCTTTCTCATAACACGAGAACTAGGGGTCACCAACTGAAATTAAAAGGCAGCAGGTTTAAAACAAACAAAAGGACGTATTTCTTCACACCATGCACAGTCAACCTGTGGAACTCTTTGACAGAGGGAATGTTATGAAGGTCAAGACTATAACAGGGTTCAAAAAAGGACGAGATAAATTCATGGAGGATAGGTCTACCAATGGCCATTAGCCAGGATTGGCAGGGATGGTGTCCCTAGTCTCTATTTACCAGAAGCTGGAAATGGGCAACAGAGGATGGATCACTTGATGATTACCTGTTCTGTTCATTCCCTCTGAAGCACTTGGCACTGGCCATTGTCCAAAGATAGGCTACTGGGCTAGATCAACCTTTGGTCTGACCCACTATGGCCATTGTTATGTTCTTCCACCCACCCCACTGGTTCTCACTCCTCTCTGCTCTCTGGTTGGGGATGGGGGAGGTGGGTAATTGAGAGCATAGGAGAGACAGGCTCTCTGCTCTCAGTTCAGGTATCTGGACCCAGCACAGACCGCAGCAGCTGAGAGCTGCAATTGTAGGGAAAGTCCTGCTCAGCCCCAGGCTGGAGCATGCCAGTGCAGACACAACTGCCAGGGGAAATGGAGCTGCTGACCTCAAAGAAGTCTCTATTGGGTCTGTGTGAACTCTGACTTTTCAAAGACTTCTCATTTGGTCAATTTAGGTAGATTTTCGGAGACAGCAAAAGCCGCATCCCTGGCACAAAGGCCACCTCCTTGGGGAATTTCAAGTCCCTGCTCCAAAGCCCGGGGGCACTAGAGCTTTTCAAAGAAAATGTCATCAGAAGTGTTTAGCATTGGTAAGCACTGTCTACATAGACTAAGGCCAGAAGGGACCACTGTGGTCATCTCGTCCCCGCCTATAACAGACCCATAACATCTGGCCTAGCCTCATTCTCACTAAAGCTGAATGACTTTGACTAAATGTTTCAGGAAATATTCAGCCTCAAGGCAGACACCCAGCATGGGAAATTTCAGCCCAGCCAGTTACAGTTTGACAACGTTATAAGCAACTGAAAACAAAGGCGTATCGTGGGAAGCACTGGGCAACCTTAATAACAGGCAGTGCTGGCAACGCCCCCTATAATGTGAGGCACTCACAGCTGGGCTGGAGCGATGGGATGTCAATCAGGGCCAGCAAAGGTCAGGATGTCAGAAATCCTCCTGATTTGAATTCACACACCAGAAATCTTCTTTGCAGCGCTCCACTGCTCCTCCCCGACTTCAAAAACAACTTTTGACACCTAGCTCCAGGGTCTGAGCCTTCCAGGCGCTTGGCTCAAAGGGCTGAGCAAGCCAATCCCCATGGGGTGCAATGGAAGTCGGGGCGCTGAACACCTGCCATGACTCGGCTCTTTGGTATGTCATACAGCCAGTCGGTGGAAACCACAACACACTCTGCCAGTTCAGCCCGGCCACAAGCAGGGGTGACCCCTGTTACCTGCTAGTGGATTGGCCACTGCTTACACCTGGGTTGAAGTTGGTCTTTTATGTTAGCTCTGTTTTCTTTGTACCAGCTTGTGCCATCAGATTTTTGCTGCTTGCCCAAGGTAAATAAGATGCGAGAGCAGAATCATGTCCAGAGTCCAAAAAACAGCAATTAATCCATAAACAATAAATTAATTATAAAATGCTGTTAATACCTGGAGTGACCCTACCAGGAAGCCAAATAGCCTGAAGACAAACCACGGAGCAGGTACTTTAGGAACGATTCTTTAGAGTTGCTATTCTAAAGGCTGGTGCTGGTGTCAGGAAGGGCAGGGCGAGTCACTTCTCTCCCCAACCTGCCTAAACACCCACTGTAACCCCTTTGGGATTTAGAGAGCATGGCCCCTTTAAATCTTTTCCCGGGGGACGGGGAGTTGATTGTTCTATGAGGAGAAAGTCCTGTTGGGAGGGCAGGGGAGCGGGGAGGGGGGAAGAGCACGACAGGGTATTTAAGCCCTCCTGCTGGTGTCGCATTTTTTTGCTAAAAACGGTCCAATTGTCACATATTTTCTGTCACCCCACAGTCGGTACTGGTGGGTCCCGCTGCTGGCTGGATCCCTGCTTTCCAGCCGCCTGCCCACCAGCATTGAGTGGGGGGACCCAGTGGCTGACAATGGGGGTGGGTGTGCAAAGCTGGTGGCAGGGTGTTCCCCCTCTCGCTGTCCTCTCCCTGCTTTGCCCCTTCACCTTGCCCCTCAGCCCCGCTGCTCTTCCACATCTGCACCAGCGGGGAGTGTCCCGGTCCCAGCACTGTGCGGAGAACCAGCCCCTGGTCGGAGTGCTCAGCTCACCAACAGCCGGGCCAGCAGGCTACTTCTTTCCCCCACTGCCTCTGGCTGGGCTGGCCCCGCAGGAAAGCTCAAGACCCTCGGCTTGGGGTGTTGGCCAGGAGGAGCCAAGCCCTGCATGTGCCAAAGCCCCACGCAGCCGTGGCACAGGGAAGCCTTTCTGCCCCTCAGCTAAGCTCTGGAGCGGCGGCGGGCGGAGGGAAGCGATTTCCAGCCTGTTTGCATCCCGACCCTGCAGACTCCACAGCAGTCCCCCGGACAGAGGCCTAGCACCCTCTGCACCCACCCCCACCGCGGAGCACAGGGTTTGGTCCGTCCCCTAGGCACCCTCCCCTGCTGAGCCACCTCACTGGCCAGGTTCACTCAAGCCCCTGCAGTCAGGTTCCCTGGGCACAATGCATCCGTAGGGCTTAATCCCTTCCTGCTTGCGCTGTAGCCAGGGGACAGGAGGCAGCTGGGTTATATCGGTGGCCAGCAGCAGCCTGGAGGTGTTAGCTGCCTTTCGACACTGTGTGGGCAGGAAGGAGCAAGGTGCTTCCAGCCACAGTCAGGGGGAGAGGGAGAAGAGATGAGCTCTGCAAAGCTCATCTCTGCTATGGCTGGAAGCAGCTCCCATCCCTTCCCTCCTGCACAGTGTGAAAAGGCTGTTGCTGGCCACATTCTGGTGTGAACCCTGGCAGAAATCTGGGGTGGAGGGGCATGTGAAATTGTGTGCTACCCCCCCCCACACACACACACAGGTTGCCTTTGGAAGATGTGGTACCAGGTACCAGGAGAGGCGGGTCCGGCCTGGGGCCCAGCCAGGCATGGAGGGCGGAGAGCGCCAGGCAGGGAGAGTCAAGCCTCTCGGTCAACCTGTCACCCCCTGTGTCAGAGAGGTGCACAGGAGTGTGTGTGTGTCACCTCTCTCCATGTGAACCCTAAAGCCTAAAAGATAAGAAGGGAAATAAAAGGAATCCAACTACTCAGTGTTTCTGTTTAACAGGGGCTCAGTCAACTTGATGTTAATTTTAACATTTGTACTGCATCGTTCTGATTGATTGCAGCTGAACTTGCTTGAATATGAGTAATTTTACAAGGTGTCCCGTATTCAGCATAGGGAAATATGGTCACCCTAAATAAGAGGGAGGCTGTTAGCTTGTTACGTGGGGAGGCTGTCACTCTGCGTGGCTTTGCAGAGAGTGACAGAAGAGGGCACCAGAGAGGTTCGTTGAGGAAACTTTACTGGCACTGAACACAACCTGGAGCACCCAAGACGCACCACTGGACTGGAACTTTGCTCAAGACTCCTGAACTCTGTGTGTAGACACATTACTCGGTGTCAGCCCTTTCAGACTGTGCTACCACTGGGCCTGTGGGGCCTTGTGTTGAATGTTTTTGACCGTTCCCCCTAGCTTTCCCCCTGTTGGTTTTCTCCTTTCATCCCTCTCAAAATAAATATTTCCCTTTCCTGTATTCATTGTACTCTTCTGGTTCACACTGGGGACAGGTGTCTCTGGGGTGGAAGGGGCTTTCCCTGATGCATTCCTGCACGTGCCTTTTCTTGGCCAGAGCTACCTGCAGAGCAGACTCTATGTTGGCCACGAGGGCGCTAAAGTTACACAACCACAAAAAAAGAGGAGAGAAATTTCTCTCTAAAGATCAAAAAATAACAAAGAAGGAAGAACCCAGAACCACTGGAACTACAAGCAAAAGGCTAGAAATCCCCTTGAAAAGGAACTAACGATGAGTTTATATAAAGCAGGAGGGGCTGGGTAATTGGTGGTTGAAGGCAGGAGGGCACTGTCTGTCCCTTATTTCCCTGATGCTCCCACCTGGGAGCTGTTCTTAAACATTTACAAATATTCCTTTTCTCTCTCTTGGTGCTTCTGAGTGCATGCCAGAAGCACTTCAACTCAGAAATGGGCATCTGGCTGAAACACCTTTTGGGTAGCGGCCATTAGATCAATAAATCAGACATTGTTCTTCAATGGAGGGAAGGGATCTTCTTATTGAGCATGAGAGACTATTACTGGTATTGAAAAGGCTGCACATTTGCTTCATTTACTTCAAGGAGCAACATGCCCTATATCTGGCCACTACACTACATTTAGCTATATGCAGGACTAAGCTCTTATAATGACAAGCACGGAGTGACTGGCCCCTTTAAAAAGAAGCTGTGCCCAGTGCCACTGTGACTGAACCTGCTGCCCAACTGGGCTTAAAGAAAGGCACCTGAGGAAGTGGTGGCAGAGAGTTAGAGGCTCCTACAAATGAGTATGATACACCAGGGGAACAAAACTTCAGCCAGCTAGGGCTGGAAATGGCCTCCTAAAAAGAACAAGGGGCCAGGAAGAAGAGAAACTTTGGCTTTCTTCCTTGATGGCTGCTAGCCTATGTAGGTTTTTATACCATGCTAATCACCACAGTGTCTGAGCACCTTCCAGTAGTGCATTAAGGACCGTAACCACACGTGTGTCGAGTTGGGGTAGTGCCTTGTTTAAAAATAGAAAATACTTGTAGCTATCCATTTATATGAGAAAAGGTTGCTTTCTTCAGTGTTGATTGGACGATTGCGGGTTTGAAGAAGGAAGGGGAGACTTGCTCTCAGACCCAGCAGGGTTGAACACTCAGCATATAGGGACAGTTGATATAAGCAGTGCTTGTAGCACAGCCAACAATCCAGAATCTTGCTCAAGTTCTAAGTTCTGCATATTGATCACCCACACAGAGAAGCAACACGAAAATCATTCCGGTTGCAAAGTCAAGCACTCAAAAGTTGGGAAATGCCAGACACAAGGCGGCCACTGCAACACGTGACTTTAACAGTCCAGTCACGCAAATCATCCCACCAGGTTTCAATAATACCAATTCTATCAAATGTAGTTATCAATGAGAACGTTTAGTTCCTCCTGCTTCTTACCCAGTCTCCTAGCAATGGTGCATAAACAATTCAGTTTCTTCTCTTCACATTTCTTTACCACCTCTAGTCAATATCTTCCCAACACCCTGAGTCTGAACCCCATTTGACAACTTAGAACCCTCCCTTTGTACTGTTAGAGGAATGTCCTCCCAGCTGCATCACTAGTCTCCAAACCGTGAGATTATCCCCCACTTCGGAGATGCAGCCTGCCCCATTGGTACAGCCCCTCTCTCACTGCAAGGTGCCACTACAGCCCTGAGGCTGCAGTACAACCCTGGAGCAGCTTAGCTCCACTCCCTGGCTTGTGGTGGAGGAACCCATTCCCTGAGAGTTTCTGTGAGCCAAGCCCTGCGGGGATGGGGGAGGGAAGGTTGGCTCATCACAGGCTCAATACACTCTGAAAGGGGCATAAGAGAGCAATGCTGATGAAGGATATTTGGCCATCACCCCTGACATAAATATAGGGTAAACCCCTTTAAAATCCCTCCTGGCCAGAGGAAAAATCCTCTCACCTGTAAAGGGTTAAGAAGCTAAAGGTAACCTCGCTGGCACCTGACCAAAATGACCAATGAAGAGACAAGATAGTTTCAAAAGCTGGGAGGAGGGAGAGAAACAAAGGGTCTGTGTCTGTCGGTATGCTGCTTTTGCCGGGGATAGAACAGGAATGGAGTCTTAGAACTTTTAGTAAGTAATCTAGCTAGGTATGTGTTAGATTATGATTTCTTTAAATGGCTGAGAAAAGAACTGTGCTGAATAGAATGGCTATTCCTGTCTGTGTGTCTTTTTTGTAACTTTAGGTTTTGCCTAGAGGGATTCTCTATGTTTTGAATCTAATTACCCTCTAAGGTATCTATCATCCTGATTTTACAGAGGTGATTCCTTTACTTCCATTTACTTCTATTTCTATTAAAAGTCTTCTTGTAAGAAAACTGAATGCTTTTTCATTGTTCTCAGATCCAAGGGTTTGGGTCTGTGGTCACCTATGCAAATTGGTGAGGATTTTTACTAAACATTTCCCAGGAAGTGGGGTGCAAGGGTTGGGAGGATTTGGGGGGGAAAGACGTGTCTAAACTATGTGTCCCAGTAAACCCAGTTAGAGTTTGGTGGTGGCAGTGGATATTCCAAGGGCAAAGGATAAAATTAATTTGTACCTTGGGGAAGTTTTAACCTAAGCTGGTAAAAGTAAGCTTAGGAGGTTTTCATGCAGGTCCCCACATCTGTACCCTAGAGTTCAGAGTGGTTGAGTGTCATGCATGCTGTGTACAGTACACCATAGTATTTCATTGAGAGCAAGGATGGGTTATCTGTAGCCAGGGAGAAATTCACAGGGTCAGACGCTTCCCTCCATTGGCAGTGTAGGGGGAGAAAGACAACGACTCTGCATCTGCAGTAGCACGGGATTGCTGGCTTTGCAGCATGCTCTGTAACGGGACTCTCCACTCACCGCTAGTCAGGCACCTCACCCTGGCCGTTCCGGTGAATCATGTTCTGGTGAATTTACCTCCCACCTGCCAGCCATCCAAACTGAAGCTGCTGAGATGATCTTTCTCTCCTGGTGCTGTCTTCCCCACTTTCGCAAGTCTGGCTCTGGCTGCCCTTTTTCCATGTCCAGTTTGGACTTCTCCTTCTTACCTCCAAAGCTCCCTATGCAAACATCTCCCTCTGTAAAAATATCTCCACCTCAGTCATCTGCTCCTCCCCTCCCACTCCCACCTTACAGACCCTTCTTCCTGCAGCATCCTGCTGCTACTGGGAAGGACCCAGCAACCTCCGCTCAGGCTCCCCTTTCTATTCATTCCATCAGACTCACCCGGTACCTCTCCTACACTCCTAGAGTGACCCCTTTAGCTTGAGTGAGAGGGGCTTGTGCTGATGGACCCTGGTTCAATCCACACCAATGCCTGTGGTGTCTGTATGTGGCCAGGGTTTTACTTACCTATCATTGTAGGTTGTTCAGCCCATTCCCAGCCATCTGTGGTACATCTTTTGCTTCTTGCCATCTCTGTGATGTCGGTCCTTCATCTGTACAAGGACACGACATATCAAGGCCAATCCAGCAGCTCCCATCCGGTCTTCACCTCCATGATAGACAGCACATCCCAGCCTGACCACAGAAAGACAGGGTGGTGTTCTTCAGGGGAATCTGCTGGAGCTCCAGTCTCCCCTGATCCACCTCACCCCCACACATTAAGGGTTTTCAGAAGATACTGCTAATCTCAGCTAAACAAAGCAGCTAAAATGAGGTCAGTGTGGCTGGATTTACTGAATAGACTGGTTCTAAGGAAAGAGGAGATTCCTTCTCTGCTCTCATGAGATTCCCATAGGAAAAGTATCTGATGACAGGGTGGGGACAATACAAGCCCTCAGCCCCTGGAAAGGCAGGAAATCAGGACTCTGGGAGTTAAGGCTTGTCTCTGTCCTGCTGGAGTGAACAGAGTTGGAGACCATAAAGGGCACTGGTGTAAATGTATGAAAGACAGTGACCTCTACCTGTGAAGTTGGCTGAAGCTTCTTGCAAGCAATAGAGTCCAGGATCCTTACACCTCCTTTGGCGATGCTTTTCGTAGGAATAAAATCAACACAGTACAATGAGAACAATGTCTAAGTTCCAGGGCTGGGATCCAGGGATAAGGGCTGCTCTCAGCCAGGCTGCGTACCAGGAACTGGATCTTTGTCCCAAGAGCTGCAATCACCCAGATGAGTGAGTTGTTCCTACCTCTGTGAGGGGGGTGCGGTTTTCCGTCTAAGCATCACTGAGAGCCAGCTCCTCTCACTTTGACAGGACGAGGTCATTGCTCCCCAAGCTGGGCCAGCTGCAGGCTGCATTGATGTAGGAGGCATGGACAGATCCCAAAGCCTGGAAGATAGAGAAGGGAGGAAGCCCCTGCTCATTTACCATTCAGGGAAGGGAGGGGAGAATGAAGGGCAGAAAGTGAAGCTGCCCTGTGGGGAGGGCACTAGAGTAGAACCCAGTCCCATTCCCAGATCCACCCCATGTTTGTAGGTGTGACCTTAGAGAGGTCCATCACCTTCATTCCCTGTCTGTAAAATAGAGATAATAGTTTCTTCCACAAACACACAGGAGGTAAGGGGAGGACAGTCCCATTATCTGCATGGGGCTCAGGCAGTCTGTGCACAGATTGTGCCAGAGTGAGGGGAGAGACCCAGAGTTTGCTCCCTACAAGCAGGAGAGGAGATGGGATCAGAAGACCAAGGAAGGGGGATGTGGTAGGAACTGCTGCCACAGATGGGGCTTATGGATTTGGTCAGTGCCAGACCCTTGGTACCTCCTTTCAGTAAATGGTTTCCCTACTGAGAAGACTGGCCCCTCCTGTCATCGGCAGTCCGCATACTATTTGAAGACCTTCCTAGTGTCCTCGAATGCCCCCTTAGTTCTTCTTGAATGTGATAGATTCATTGAACCAGATTGCTAGCCAGGAATTTCGGAGAGGCCATTGCTGTGTACCATGAAATCAGGGGGAAATCTATAGTTAGCCAAAAAAAAGAAAAGGTGTCTTTGGCAAATTTGGAGCTGATCTGTCCTTTCAGCTGAAGGTACACAGTCACAGGGGGATGAAGCGTGCCATCTTGGTTGTTGTTCTATGATAGTCAGTTCCACCACGTGGCCATTTGATTCAGGGAGTTCTACAATGAAATCCCTGGCAATGGTTGCCCATGGCCGGGGCAGGGTCTCCAGAGGCATGAGGTGCCAAGGATTTTGGTGTGTGGTGCCTTGGTAAGAGCTCAGAAGTCACGAGTCAACATGTCTGAATTTCAGCCCACATCCGGCACCACCACCAGATGAAGCAGGAGGTTAGGCAGGAGATTTTGAAGCACCCAAAGTGCCCTGTTGGGAGGTGTCCTCTTTCAGATGTAGTACCTTCAACGGGGGACATCCTGGCAGAACATACAGGCAGTCCTCAGTAAATGTTATTGGGTCCCACATGGAATGTTGTTTCTCATTCCCTGGGCAGCACGTCATCCTAGGAGGCTGATTTAATAAGCATGATTAGAGCTTGATGTATGGCAACATTAAGCACGTTGCGGGGCTTGAGGAGGAAGGGCTGTTCCTGACTAGCTTTCTCCTTTCTTGGTTATATTCTGCATTAGGGGATAAGGTCATTCTTAGTTCCAGTTGGGCAGTTAAGTAATCTTGAAATTGAAGCAGGAAAAGAATATGGTCTAGCTGAATTGTCCCTGATTCAGTGCTTTGGCTTTGCGCAGATACTGGAGGCTTTTGTGTACAACCTTGTGCTGGGTATCGAGGCCCCTTCAGCTACTCACACCAATTTTCAAATAAGGATTTAATCAGAACCTACTAATTATCAAGGGACTCCTATAGTTTTTGTCTGTGGGGTGAGCCTCCAGGAGCGGTATGCACAGGGGTGCAGCAGGTGCTGGGAGCCATGCCCCAGAGAGCATGGCCCCGATTGATATATTAGATGTGTCAACTTCTGTGATGAATGCTCCAGTTGGATTGGGGTGCGCCAGAACATGTGCAGCGGTGAAGGCAATTTTGAGCTGTTTGAGGGCTTGTTGGGCCTTGGGTGACCAAACAAATTGGACAGTCTTGTGGAGGAGAGCTATCATGGGGGTTATTTCTTCTGAGAACCCTGGGCCGAAGCAGCAGTAAAATTGGTGAAGCCTAGGAAGCACTGCTCTTTTTGAGTACTTCAAGCTTCCTCCCAGTTGTGGATGGCTTTCACCTTATTTCCATCAATCTTAATGCCTTCTGGGGAGAGGATGTACCCCAAAAACTCCATGGAGAGTTGGCTAGAGGTACACAACCTCTCTGGGGTCTGTTGCGGGGCACATGCTGCTCTGGGTTCTCCAAAAAGAGATGTCATCTAAATAGATGACAATGTATTGATCCAGAATGTCCCCAAATACATCACTGATGAAGTGTTGCAAGTTCAATCCAAATGGCATTACCAGACAATTAAAGTGTCTATAAAATGTATTAAAATCTCTTTTCCATTTGTCCACCGCCCAAATGAGTGTTAGATTGTAAGTCCTTGGAAGTCTACTCTGATGAATGCCCGTACAGGTTTCATGTGATCCAAAAATTCTGGGATTAAGGATAGGGGATAATGGTTCCAAACTTTCACTTTGTTCAGGGGCTGGTATTCTACAGAGAGGCATAGAGTCCCTCCTTTCTTCTTTCCAAAGAGGGACAGGGCCTCTGTGGGAAATGCTTAATAGTAAATAAACCCTTTGGATCCGTTTTCATGATTTCACGCAGGGAGAGCCACTAGTTCTGGTTCGGACATTGCATAAATACAGCCAAAGGCAACTTTCGGGCAAGGTTTAGGTCAATAGGGCAGTCATAGTCTTGGTGCAGAGGTAATGTGTCCTCCTTTCTTTCGAAGATGTCCACATAATCCTGGTATTTATCAGTAATGTTGGGTGTCAGAGTCAAGAATGGTGGAGTAGGTCCAGGGGCAGAGGCTGGTTAAGGAAACCCCTACATTTTCAGTCACCTCCATTGAGCCATTCCAGCAGGGGCAGCACAGGTAGCAAGGCCTTGAGTCACATCTGGTATCCCCATTTACGTACAGGCCACTTACTTCTGGAAAGCCTGCTTTTCTGCAAACAGTCGCACCACTTGATGTCACATGTTGCATCTGATAATTAGGTCTAGTGGTTGGAGCTGAGGTCACAGCTAGACATAGGATTGCACCTAGGCTAAGAGTGGTGCTAGAATCAAGATCCAGGAAGACGCTGGAGATGAAGATGTGATCAGAGTCTGTAGACAAACCAGAATCAGAACTGGAGCCAGAGTCCAAGTGCAGGCCAAGGGTCGAAGCCGGGTGATCAGAGTCCAAAGTTAAGCCAAGTCGATATCAAGGCAGAGTTCAGATACAGGTGGAAGGTTGAAGCCGGGTAGTCAGAGTCCGAGGGCTTGGGGAGGATCAGGAGGAGGAGGCAAGGCTGGAGTGGGTCAGTTGTGGGGCTGGAGCAAGGCTAGAATACGGCAAGGATAATGCTGAGCCAGAGTTGGTAGCCAACGTCGAGAGCCAAGGGTCATGCCGAAGTCAGCAGCAAGAGACCGGAGCCGAGGGTCAAGACAGTCAATAGCCAGGAACTGGAGGGTAGGGCAGGGCGGTGCATGCAGGCAGAAACCAGGAATAACATGGGGACTGTCTCAGCAGCAGGGCAGGGGTCTGCCTTGTTGTCCAGATGACTTGAGGGTACTCCCAGGCACTGCCCACCCGGAGCCCTAGACACCTGGGTTCAAGTCCCAAGCATCCTCATCTAGGGACTCTCTTCCGAGGAATAAAAGAAGGACAGCAGGATGACAAAGATGTCTCTGTCCTTGGGCTGGGATCCAGGCCAAGGGGAGCTCCCACCAAGGCTAGGTGTCATGGCCTCCTCACCATGCCTTGCTCCTGTTCATTTCATACTCAAAGACCCCCAAGCAGGAGGGAAGAATAAAGGGCAGAAAGTGAAGCTGCCCCTGGGGGGAAGGCACTAGCCTGGGACCCAGTCCAGTTCCCAGAGCTACACCCAGGATTGTGAGACCAGGCACCACATCCCTTCCTCTGTGTCTTTGTCCCCACCTGTCAGATGGGGAGGATCCTTCACTTCCCAGGGTGCTTGGGGGGAGTTTCATTCCTGGCTGGGAAGAGTTCAGATACAATGTGAGTGGACTGGGCCCCCGGTGCAGGGTGCATCGGACATTCACTAGATCAAAGGTGACACGGGCCAGGGGAACCTCTGAGCAGTGAGCACAGGGGAGGGGTTCCACATCAGGCCACCACTCCCAGACTGCAGTGGTTATTGATGATAAACCATGGTTCTACCGATGTTCTCATTTGTAGTTGTCCTGGGCTGGGCCAGCCCCATGGTGCTGAAAGCCTGATGCTTCATAAAGGCTTCTGGGCATGGGGCAGGAGGGTCGGGGAGGGAGTGTGGTGAGAGGGAGGTGGCGTTCTAGGTTTGGCTCCCTGAGGGCAGATTTCTCCTGTGGCCCCTTGGCATGGAGAAGGGACTGAGGGGCCCTGCCACAGCAGCCCCGGGTCAGGAATTGTTTCAGATGTGACACAAGGCCTTTCCCCCTGCTCTAATGCAGAGCTTTCAGAGCTCCACTGGGGGACATGGGCCTAACATGCAGGCCCTTCTGCATCAGGCTGGGCAGGGAGAGCTTGGCATGGGAGAAGGGGCGATGGCAGAGAGGCCAAGGCCAAGAAAAAAAGGGTGGGGAGAACCTCATGCCCCAGACAAAGGGGATTTGGGAGCAGAGGGAAGGCCCCCCCACCCAGAAGGGAGAGGGTTTCACTCAGTGCTGTCACCTCTATCTCCACTCCCACTAGCCCCTCTCCCCCATGTATAGTGAGACAGAGCAGTACCTGCAGCAGGGAGTGTGAGCTGCTGGATGTGTGAGGTGGGGGCCCTTTAAGGGTGTCCCATGGGATGTCCCATGCTCATGGAGTGCCTTGGGCACCTGGCACAAACACCGGATGTAAAATAGGTGGGCCATCACTTTGTCTGTAATATCCAGTAATATCCTCCTCCTGCAAGGGAACAAGGATTAATCAGAGACTCAGACACTCCCGGCAACGAAGGGTAATAACGGCACCTGGAGCCAGCTAAATTTCCACCCAGCCCCTCGCCACATCTGAGGCAGCTTGTCCTGTTGATGTGATGCCTGTTATGAAATAGCCTTGCTGGAGAGCTGGGTCTGAACTGCTTTGATCTGCTCAGGGGACAAGCTGGCGCCTAACAATGGCACCTGCCATGACTCATTCGTCTCCTTCCTCCCAGGTCAGCAAATGGGGATGGGATGGCAGTGACCTTCTGTGGACTGCAGGTGAGAAGCCCTGGGTCCCTCCCAAAAGCTAGATTAATCCTTCTCTGGTTACCTCGTCCCCTATCAGCTGGCCGCCTTCCCCCATGATGGAGAAAGCTAGGACCAGCCCAGCCTGGCTGACATGTATCCGAGAGTTGTGAATGGCCAGCACAGCCACCTGCAGGAAGGATCTTCTCTGCCCTTCTGAGAAGATCCCTCCGAAGACCTAAAACCAACAGCACGAGAGCCATTGGCAATTGCCCAGAACCAGGCTCCAAATCCAGCTAGTGGCTCATGTGGAGAGTCGGAGTCCTGCTGCAGCCAAGCCAGCTAATTCCCCACGAGGACCTTTGGGGTCCCATGGCCCAGGGAACCCCCTTCAGTAAGAGGTTGCAGGCACTGAGGCCTCTCATAGCTCTTTCTGGAGCAGGATTCAATGCAGGTGCCATGACATGCTGGGAATGCGTCCATGTGCATGAGCCTGGCACTCTCTGGAACATAGCTCACAAAGACCACTCAGGACCCTCTACTGCGTCCAGCAGCGATATCTCCTGGAGCTCACATGCTAGAAGTAGGGGCCTTTCAGAACTGCCTCCGTTCCCCACTTCCCACCCCACTGACATTTCCATGAGTCTTACGTATGGTGAAGTAATTCAGCCCAGGGTAGGAGCTCAGTGTCTCTGACCCAAGTCCCAGGGCAGGCGCAGATACTGCTTCCTGACTCATGATGGTGCTAAGCAAACTCCACACCCTTCTTGTTCTTCCACAGGGTGCAGGGAATCCAACAAGGTTCTGGTCACGCAATAGCTGGGTGTATCCTTCCCAACTCACTGACCCAGTGGCTCCCATCTCGGATACTCAGGTGTCAGCCAGGGAGTCACTGAGCGAAGCAGGATCCCTCAAGACACAATCCGCCATTAACTCAAGGTCCTAGAGGTTTCCTGTTATGCCACTTATCAATGGATCCATGTAACACACACAAACCATGGCCGTTAGTAAAGCTCCAACCCAGGATCCTCAGCCTCTTGCAGCTGAACACTGTCAGCTGGAAATAAGGAGTAGGCTCTGGCCCTGTATCCAGGACACAGCCACTGCAGGGAGACACAGCTCTGCATTTGAGCTGCTGCAATGCACCAGCTGAGAGTCCTTACCTCCCCCACCTTGGCCACATTCCTGTAACCAAGGCGCTTGGTGTTCTCGAGGCCCTCCCGGCACCACAGCTCCTTGGCATCTCTGATGTTCAGCCCTTGGAGAGAAAGACACGCAGGTTTGTCAGGTTTGCCATTCTGTTTTCAGTGCCTGTCTCCTTCTGTTCCCATTGCTGGGTGCACACTGGCTGGGGCTTCGCAGCATCCATGCCCCCATGAAATCACAGGGTCACCACCAGGTGGTTTAGTACCTGGAGGGGGATTTGTCCCATTCATCACAGAAATCAGGCGACCCTTACGGTCATTGTGTTCTGGGAGTGGGTGCCTGAAAATGATGACATCTGTCAAGTTTCCTTCCCCACTCTGAACACTAGGGTACAGATGTGGGGACCTGCATGAAAAACCTCCTAAGCTTATCTTTACCAGCTTAGGTCAAAACTTCCCCAAGGTACAAAATATTCCACCCTTTGTTCTTGGATTGGCCGCTACCACCACCGAACAAATACTGGTTACTGGGGAAGAGCTGTTTGGAAACGTCTTTCCCCCCAAAATACTTACCAAAACTTTGCACCCCACTTCCTGGACAAGGTTTGGTAAAAAGCCTCACCAATTTGCCTAGGTGACTACAGACCCAGACCCTTGGATCTTAAGAACAATGAGCAATCCTCCCAATACTTGCACCCCCTCTTTCCTGGGAAATGTTGGATAAAAAGCCTTACCAATTTGCATAGGTGACCACAGACCCAAACCCTTGGATCTGAGAACAATGAAAAAGCATTCAGTTTTCTTACAAGAAGACTTTTGATAGAAATAGAAGTAAATAGAAGGAAAGAAATCACCTCTGTAAAATCAGGATGGTAGATACCTCACAAGGTAATTAGATTCAAAACATAGAGAATCCCTCTAGGCAAAAACTTAAGTTACAAAAAAGATACACAGACAGAAATAGTTATTCTATTCAGCACAATTCTTTTCTCAGCCATTTAAAGAAATCATAATCTAACACGTACCTAGCTAGATTACTTACTAAAAGTTCTAAGACTCCATTCCTGTTCTATCCCCGGCAGAAACAGCATATAGACAGATGGAGACCCTTTGTTTCTCTCCCTCCTCCCAGCTTTTGAAAGTATCTTGTCTCCTCATTGGTCATTTTGGTCAGGTGCCAGCGAGGTTACCTTTAGCTTCTTAACCCTTGACAAGTAAGACGAGCTTTCCCCTGGCCAGGAGGGATTTCCAAGGGGTTTAACCTTCCCTTTATATTTATGACGGCATCTAATGCTGAGATCCCCCCACTCCCACTGTAGTCAAGATCTGGCCCTAGGTAACCAACTGGTGACATCCTACAAGTTTTGTGTGCATCCCCTGTAGCCCCTGCTCTTGCCCCTGACTTCCCCATGGGCTCTTTCCCTCCATGTGTTTCAATAGCTCCATTCCTGTCCCCTCACCAGCTGGCGAGTCCCATGGACAGACTGATTTTCCTGGGGTGGGGGACAGAACTGGGCTCTGAGATAAAACAGCCAATTTTCCTGGCACTTTCACAGTCATCTCCCTGATTCAGGGAGCAGGGAAGAGAAATAATCAGCATCTACACTGAGGTCCATCTCAGAGGAGGGGGCTTCTTTCTATAGGCTCCCATTGCCCAGCAAAATGAGTCTCAAATGAGGGACCTCGTTTCTATTGGGGTCCCTCTGCCCAGCTCCGGTTGGTCTAAAAGGAGAGGCCTTAGTTCTATAGGAGTCCCAATGTTCATCTGCAGGTAGTCTCTGAGGATTCATTTCTATAAGGTGCCATTGCCCAGTTGGGTTTCTTACCCCTCTTCTGCAGCAGTAGCTGGTAGAGCCAGTAAATCCCACCCTTGGTTTGCCGGCTGATGTCATCTGGTGGGTCAGTGATATACAGACCCAGCTGTGCCACAAGGTAGCCCACATTAGGGAAGTCAGATGAGCTCTGATGGACGGAGGAGGAGAGGGGAATCCATCAACATTCTACTTTCAGCTCTCCATCTGCCCTGGGCCAGGAGTCTCTCTCCTCCCACTCCATCTGCAGGAGGGGCTGGGGGAGAGGAGCTACAGCTAGAGATCTCATTCTCTCTGCCCCCAGGGGAGCTTGGAATAAAGGGACCAGGGAAAGGGCCCTCTATGAGGATTCGCTCCTCAGCTGCTCCAGAATGACAAGGGCCCTGAGGCCAAGCATGAATCTGCCAGCCAGTGGGCTCTGGAGCACAGTCCGTTACAGACCCAGGGGGAAAAACGTAGCCAGGAGATGAGGGACGTGACTCAAGCATGGTTGAATCTCAGTTCTGACTGTGGCTCCACACAGGAGCCATCAAAATCTCGAACCCCTGCAGCTGCAAATCCCACAGCCTGTCAGAGCCAGCCCTGCCTCTGCAGGATGCCGGGGTCACAGGTCACTTACATCAACTCCAGGGAGGCAAGCAGTGAATTGCAGCAGGGCAGTGCTACTCCGTATGGCCCTGGCACTCTCTTGCTTCTCTCTGGAGTGCATCCAGAAATTGACATGCTGTGGGAGAAGGAGGCAGGTGAGGGTCAGGAGGCAGGTGCACGTGCTCTACAAATGAGCTTGTCGTCCTCCCCATGGGGCTGAGACATTGTGCTCAAGGTGGAAGAGCTGACTGGCTGATCGCAGAAAAGGGGCTTCTTGCAACCAGGACGCTGCCCAGGTCCTGCTGGGCACAGGCTGTCATTGTCTCTCTAGATGGGGAAAATGTTAGGCCTGGGGCTGGTCCATCCTCTCTGTACCTGATCCATTAACAGCACATCAGGATCAAGGCACATGCCCTGACCCCTCCCCAGATGCAAAGGCCTTGGTGGGATGGAGGGAGTGGCCGTGAGGACAATCCCTTTGGGAACTGCAGTGTCCATATCAGAAGAGCTGATTCCCTGAGGATCCTCCTGTACTCAGGGTCTTCCCAGAAAGGAGCCAGTGACTTTTCTTAGAGGCCCATGTCCTGGATCTCACAGGACTTTCAGTCTCTCAGTCCCCCAGACCCTGCCATTCTGCTCACCTCCAAGAGGTGCTCCAGCATGTCCATGGTGGGGGTTTCTGTCAGGAGGCTCCTCAGCATCACATCCATGCTGTCTGTATAGCCCTTGGGCAGAGCCTGTAAGAGGAGGGAGCACCCGTCCGTTATGGGATCTGGGGCTACGCTGGTCAGGGGATGACTAGAAGGGTTCTCTGGGGAGCCCTGGCAAGACCCCAAAGACACATCCTGGCCTCTCCCATTCAAATCACCCCAGGGACACTTAGGAAGAGTTCACGGCCGGATGCCAGCTGGCTCTTCAATCCTTGCCCTTAGCAGTTCTCTGCAGAGGGCCAGGGACCTAGCAGGGTATGGAACAGCCAAACTGCAATGGATGGGAGCAAGGCGCCCGGACAGAGTCCAGGCAGCAAAGCACAGAATGAGGAAGGAGGGAGAGGATCTGCCAAGGGCGGGTAACACTATCCCCTCTGGAGGGAAGGGGCGCTCTCTGCCATTTTGTTAACCCCCGGGCCTGTTCCCAGCTCTGCTCACCCCTCCCCTATTTTCAGCAGCTCCACCAAACTAAGGGAGCAGGGACCACAGGACCGCTCCTGTAACAGAGAAGTAGGATGGTGACCTACCCGGAAGTGAACAGTGTCCTTCCCTGGGCGCATGGTAAAAACACTGCACAGGACAGCTCGCAGGAGGCCTGATTCCAGCTCCAGGTCCAGTTTGCTGGCAGGAAAGAGGAGCCTCGATTCGACTTTGCAGCACCAGAGTGGTGCTGGCACCACCATGGACATGAAAAATGAGGGAAAAAAATGAGTCACCAGCCAGCAAAAACGGAAATGGAGGTGCCAACGAGACTAGTGACCAGGCTGAAGTCACAGAGCCAGACACTGGCAGGGCTGAAACAGGGCCCGTTCCCCTGATCTCACCCTGGAGCCTGCTGCCCCTATTATACGTCCCCCGCCCCGATGATCTTCTCCCTAAGGCCACTGTAACGTTACTGGAGTGAAATGAATCACCCAGAATTTCCCCTTCCCCTGCTCCCCAATCCTCAGCCCCAAGAATCCCTGTCCTCTGCTGCTCCCTCCAGCCCCACCATCTCCCAGAACTGGCCCAGGGGAGGCCTCTGTTAGTCTCATGTCTAGCTCCCTCCCCATGGGGTCTCATTCACCGCAATGCTCTCCACAAGAGACGCTTTGGAGCAGTGCGGCTGCAGGGTGCCCTGCCCCTGCTTTTGTGCAGGGAAGCACAGAGTGGGGATAGCGTGCAGGAAGCGGAGCTGCTTGGCCCTGTCCTGCACAGATGAGGAGTGGCATTGGGGGAGAGAGAGAGCCTGTTAGGTAGGGACCTCCCCACTCCACCCAAACCGGCTCCAGGGCCCAGGGCCTCCTTTGGGTTGGACAGGAAAAGCCCAAAATCACAGTGTCCTCCTGCAAGGCAGGGCTTCTAACTGGGACAATGGCTGTGGGGAGAGGAGACCCTGGCCTGCGTGGGACAAACACCCTCTCTTCGGGGTCACAGATAATGGGGGTTATGGCTTCTCTGGGACAGGGCACCCCCGGAAGGGCTGGCGGGGGCAGGATAGACTAGATTGTACCTCATCTCTGCCCTGGGGATGCTGCTGGATGACCCTGATGGCAGCTTCCTCTGGGGACACGTCCTCCTCTTCCTCCTCAACCTCCAGCCGGACACTGGGGCTCCCTGCACCAGGCAGAGGAGGACAGAGGGTGACTCCTGCTGCTGCCGAGGGGAAGGACGGGGTGCAGTGGAGAGAGAAAGCTTAATGTGCCCCCCTCCTCTGTAAGGAACCCCAGGGCAGAAAGGGCCTCACCCTGCCCCTCCCAGAGATGCCCTCAGCCCCATCAGCTTCAGGGCCCCATGGCAGTCAGGCCACCCCCACAAAATCATCAGGGGTCCGGGAGGCTGGAGTGCCCCCGACTCCGCCAAGAATGCCCTGAACCGGGCATGGCTGTGTCACTCCCACTAGTGTCAGCAGGGCTCACGTGGCTGAGACCTGACGCCTTTCTGAACCAATAGGCACACGGTGTTACTAGCCCCCCCGCCCCAGTCACTCTCCCTTTCCCTTGGGTCTCCCCTCACCAGTACTGTGGGAGCCTCCTGCCTCAAGGCTCTCACACTCCTCGGAGGTGCTGCTGGCCCCTTGGGAGTAGGTGGAGCTGCTGGTGCTAGAGCAGGGGTTGCCCCATCTTCTGTCCTAGGCAGGGTGGGGACTCTTTAGTGGCCAGGCAGGGGCATGGCTCCTGCTGGGCCCTGGCGCTGGGCTCCTGGCTCCTCTGCTTCCTGGAGAGGAAGCCCCAGAGCTGCCTGGCCCAGCTCCCACCCTGTCCTGGCTCCCTCCTGCAGATCTGCACCCTGGGCCACATCCATTTTGTCCCCGAAGGTGCCTCAGGGCCTACTCTGGGAGCTGGTATCTTCCTCCTCCAGAACGCCAGGCACGTCCACCACTTGGCCTGGCCATAAGCTGCTTCCCCGCCAGCGGGGACAGAGGGGCCGCTCTCCTCTTGGGGAAGCCGGTAGCTGCTTCCCACTGGCTCTGGAGCCTTCTTCCCAGCATCTGCTTCAGCCTCTTCATCCTGGAACCGAGTGGGGAGCAGCCGTGAGTCTGGGGTCAAGGCAGCCTCTCACTAATGGGCCTGTCTGCTCCGCCCCCACCTCTCCTCCACGGGGGCAACTCCCCCTCACTGCACGCCCCACCACGGGGCACAGGGACTGCAATCTAAACACTGGCAGCAGCTCACAGCACAGGCTGCTCCCAAAGCTCCCCCTCCCTACTGAGGCACTGTGACACAGGGGGAGTCTCATCCTTTCAGAGCAGTGGGGTTTTCAGACCGTTTGGACAAGCAGCTCCCTCCTCCTGCCCAGGCCACACGCCCTCCCTGGCTAGAGAAAGACCAGAACCCGGGAAGGAGTCTGAGTTTGCCCTGGGAACTTGTCCCCAGCTAAACTTCACAAAGTTCCAATCATATGAGGCATGAGTCCCCCCCAGTTCCCACAGAGTTCAGTGGGAAAGTGGGTGTTCAGCAGCTGGCAGGGTCTGACCCTCCAGAGACTCCTACAAGGGAAGGGCTGGGAGCCCTATTGCTGGGCTATTTCCACCATGCTGGAGATGGCTCTGGAGAACACCCTGCAAGAAACACGCTGCCCAGGCCCAGAGCAAAGGGCTGCAGGGGGCTGTGTTAGCAAATCTAGTCTCACAAGGAGGAGATCCCCCCTCCTCCTCCCACCATTTCTGCCTCTCCCCAAGCAGAACGGGGAAGCCTCTGAGGAAATGCTACCTGCCACTCACTAGGTCTAGATGGCGCAGTGCTGGGTGGCAGATGCTTAGAGTTGGTCTGTTCCTGGCCCTCTTCCTCGCTCTCCCGCACCAAGGTGGGCTGAAAAGAGAGCTGCACAATGCCCTGCCAGCAGGGAGACCGACAGTGGCTGTGAAAACAAAATCATGTTTTATTGCCAAGGGATGGTTAAACTCAGCCTAGCAGCCAGGGTCCAGAACTCTGACATACTGCGGGCAGGACGCCTCCCATCTCAAGGTCTCCTAGCACCTCACACACATTCCTGAAGCCTGACAAGCCAAGGGCTGTAGGGGAGGGACTCCAACCACACTGATAGAAAACTGTGGCCTGGGCAGGGGAAGCCACTGCCTCAGGGTCACACTGGGAGTCAGTGACAGAGCCAGGAATGGAGCCCAGGAGCCCTGTGTCAGGCCCCTACAATAACCACTAGAGGAACGTTCTTTTCCAGCGCTGGTAATTGCAAGCAGGACCCTGTTCCCAGTCTCGCTGGCTCTGAGAGGGAGTGTGACTGGCTGGAGAGACTGAGGATTGGGGGTCAGGACTCCTGGCTTTCAGTGGCCATTTTCCTATTGACTTATGGGACCTCGGGCAAGCCATTCCCCCTCTCTGTGTTTCAGTCCCCAGCAGTAAAATGAGGATCTAATACTTACTATTGTAAAGTGCTGAGATTTACCCAGGAAAAGTCGTTCTGTAAGTGCTATGCAGCACTGGACCCTCATCGGTCAGATCCAAATTCCTCGAGTTTAGATCTGGGCTTTCAGTTCAATCCTATACAGAGTGAGGAGCCCAGCCCTAGACCTTGGATTGAGGATCAGCCCTTCTTGGGGTGGGAATTGAGCTAGGAGGCTTTTGCGTCCCTCGCCAGGTGGATTAACAATAGAGGGTTTTTAAAATATGAACCGGGTTTTTCAAATTAAACTCACCACGGGTTTTTTCGTTAAAAATAAGCCTGCTTCAAATTCAATTTGAATTTGACAATCTATGTTAAGGCCTAAATTTGTTATCATCTCTTAAAATAATTTCAAGAGACTAGAAAGAAATCCATCTTAAGTAGTACATGTTTACTGCCAAGTTTTAAGGAGAGTCAAACGACTGACGCACCCGGAACCAGAGTTCGTGGAAGTGCTAGAACAGCTTTAGACAGCAGTAGCCCTTCCTGTGAAAGTGCAGAAGGAATAGTTTCTTCCTTTCAGTTTATTCATCTAGTTCAGTTCAATGACTAGTTAATTGAATTTGAAAAGAACACTGGGAGTTGACAAAGAAGGCAAACTTGTTTGCTTCCTTCAATCTAGGAATAAACACTAGGTGTGAGGGGATGAGATCTACCCATTGAAAAATCTGGAAGAACATGGTGACCAGAATGTATCAATTCAGTTCACAAACTACAGCTAATATTTCCTTTCTTTCAGAAATCGGGTCGTTTTAAATGCAAAACATTTTTGATGAATGTTTTTTTCTTATGCTTCTCTTTCTGGCTCGGCCACAGCATTGCTGTGTAAACACCTCTTGCTCTTTACCTCAATTTCACCACCTCTGTTTGGGATAGAGGCACTTCTCTAACTCCTAGCAGTAGTGCGATTTGAGTAGGTCATGAGAGTTAGACACCTACAGGGGGTTCTTGGTTTTGAAACAACCATTCATTTAAATCACCTTGATTGTAGGAGAACTACTACATTCACGAGAATCAGAAACTGCTCATATTCCATTAAAGAACGGAAGGCAGCAAAATTCATCATATCACCAATTTCTTATGAATTATTTACTCATTCTTGAAAGAGAGTTGAATGATTTTTTTTGTTATGTAGGCCCAGTTCCCACTGCTGAACCAGTACCAATTACACTGGATAATGCTGTAAAACCTATATTTTATTGTCAAATCATGTAAGCCATTCCTCTTCTCCTCTTCTTGTTTTATAAGTTTCAGATCAACAAAATCCTCCCCTTGACAGTCACTGCCCGTGTGGCGCTGCAGGCAGAGTAGCCTGAGCAGGCTACATTGTGACATCAGGGGTAACTCAGCCACGCATCACTCATTTCACTCCAATAACCCTGAGCAAAAACCCTAAACCTGCTACCTGTCTTGGTCATCTCTCCCATTGAAACCTGCGGAATCATTTGCTGACTCCTTTTAACCAAGGGGGTTGAATTATGAAAATCACCTGCACAGAATTAGCATTGACTGGCTCAGTTAAATCTGATGTCACAGTGCACCTCTACCGGCAGCACCAATTAAATGGGCACAGTGCAGAAACCAAGCTTTGCTGGTGGTTTCTTTTTCTAGTTGTCACCAGAATCAACAAGGTTCTTCCCAGTGATGCCTGCCTAGAAATTCCCTGAAATTTTGGAATCAGTTGGACATAGTCTTCAAAAATTATCGCATTACAGACAGACAAAGAAATACCATTGAATTGAGCATTAGGCCTCACTGCACTCAGCCAACAATGACTTTAACTCCCTTTTAACTCAGTAATAACCCCCAGCTCACCCAATCAGCATGGAGACTCTCAGGGACTGGAGGCTGAGCATTCTCAACAGGTGGCCAAAAGACAGCCCTAGTCACAACAGGAGATCACTCTGGTGGAGATCTCCGTCAGCGCACTATTCCAGCCCCACGTCTTTGTGAGGGCCTCCTACAATGACAGCTGGAGAACAGCCCCACCTGCCTCAGGAAGAAGACCAGCAGAGAGAAATGGAACAAGAGAAGAGAAAAGAAAAGACAAGACAAGAGGAAGGGAGGAAAAGAGAAACAAAAATGGACAAATTCCAAACTCCTCAGTGAGTCAAAGATTCCAAGCTCAGAAAAATCAACTCTGACCATCTAGTCTATCTAGAACTTCCCTTAAAGTAATTCCTGTTTGAATTAGAGCGCATATTTTAGAAAAAGAGCGAATCTTGATTTTAAAAATGCTAGTTGTGGAGGATCCATCACAACCCTGGGTGAATTACTTCAAATCCTGACTGTTAAAAATGTTCACCTTATTTCCAGTCTGAATTTGTCTAGCTTCAACGCGCAGCCATTGGATCTTGTTATACCTTTGTCTGCTCGAGTGAAGAGCCCATTAGCAAATAGTTGTTCTCTTATGCTCATCTTTTAACCTTCTCTTTGTTCAGCTAAATAGATTGAGCTCCTTGAACCTATCTTTATAAGGCATGTTTTCTAATCCTTTAATCTTTCTTGTGGTTCTTCTCTGAACTCTCTCAAATTTATCAACATCGGTCTCAAATTGTGGACACCAGAACTGGACACAATATTCCAGTAGTGGTCGCACCAGTGCCCAGTACAGAGATACAGAACCTCTCTACTTCTACCGGAGAGTCCGCTATGGATGGGTCCCAGGGTCGCATTTGCCCTTTTGGCCAAAGTGTCTCAGTGGGAGCTCATGGTCAGTTGATTATCCACCATGACCCCAAGTCTTTTTCAGGGTTACTATTTCCCATGATAGAGTCCCCCCGGGACAGAGTCCCCCTCTTGTACATATAGCCTATATTTTTTGTTCCTAAAGGGAAACTTTACATTTGGACATACTAAAATGTACGTTATTTGCTTGTGCTCAGGTAACGAAGCAATCGAGATGGCTCCATATGAGTGACATGACCTCTTCATTATTTACCACTCCCCTGATCTTTCTGTCATCGGCAGATTTTACAGTGATGATTGTATATTTGCTTCCAAGTCACTGATCAAAATTTTAGGTAGCGTACATCCAAGAACCAATCCCTGCAGGACCCTACGAGAAAGACACCCGCTCGATAATGATTCCTTATTTAAAAGGACATTTTGAGACCTATTAGGTAGCCCGTTACTAAGGGGCGGAGTCCGAGTTGGGACATTTTTCTGACAACTTTACTTGTGTTTTCCGAACCTAGAACTCAGCTGGCAACGTATCAGGCTGAATTGGTTCCAACTCTCACTGAGAATCTTACCTTCTACACAGGGGATATCTGCTTTCTGCAAAATCAACACCAAAAGGAAAAACACTTCCAAAGAAGCTCCTCCTTAGCACTCAGGTGCATGAACACAAATCCTCTCTTAGTCCTCTAGGAGAGACTGCGAGAAGGAGGCTTGCTGCAGCAAGGCTACAGGGGTCTCCCAGGTTCCCCCTGCCCTGCATCCCTGACCTGCCTGGCTGATGTCAAGGGAGCTCTGTGAGGTCACAGCCTCCTCACCACCTCTGCCCAATAGGCTGAGTTCCTGCCAAAGGCCCTTGTGAAGTCACTGCCACACCCACCTCTCCCTTGCAGGGCTGATGTCTGCCCCTGGACAGCCCAGTAGGATGTTTGAGCTGCTCCCCAGATCACCCCACATGCTCATTATTGATTCTGGGCAACAAATAGGCTACCCAGAGTCTGTTCCTCACCCCACACTGAGTTTTTCATAGATTCATAGATTTTCTTTTAGGCCATTAGATCTCCTAATGAGGCCTCTATTTCACAAACCATGAAATTTCACACCCTTACCCCCATATTAAGCCCAATAGCTTGTGTTTCACTAAAACACGCCTTCCAGAAAGGCAGCCAAGTGTGATGGGAGGCCATCAGGAAACAGAGAATCCACCTCTTCCCCAGGCAATTTCTTCCACTCCTTAATCTCCCTCACTCCTAGATTAGGACTGGGCATTTGCTATATTCAGATGTGTTGTTTGAATGGGCTGACTTGTCCTCATCATTATCTACCACGACACCAATCTTTGTGCCCCCTGCAGACGTTACCGGCTGTGATGTGATATTGACTTCCAGATCGTTGGTGTAAATGCTGAAGACAGTTAGTGGCTGAGAATCTGTTCACCCCCCGCCGTCCCCCAGGCACCACACACCCACTCCCCCCTGTAGTACAGGAAAAGGGCATCCAGCCCTACTCTCAGATGGTTTCAAAAACACGCTTAGCAGCAGTTTCAACTATGGGGTTATGAACCACGTATGGGGGTCCCCTGTTAACAAACACACTTCACATCTAGCGTGTCAACAGGCTGCAGTTCTATGCATCTGAGTTTCCCACCTTCTAAACTGGTATGAGAAACCCACCTTGATGATCTTCATTTAAAATTGGGGAGACTGTATGGCACAGGGAAATGAAGTGACTTGCTTGTGGTCACACAGTGATTGAATGGAAAAGCCTGGATGAGAACAATGTATTTGTTCTGGTTCCCAGACCGGGCCCTGGTCCCTTGTGTTCCTTGCCTCTCTGGTGTAAAATTCAGGAAGCATCTTCCTGGATGCTTTTCCTTCTTCTCCATTTCGCTTAGCTCCACAACCCCAGCGAGGAAGGATTTTTTGTTACCCAGCTGGCTCGAACATATGTGGTTATTGTCACAGACTGAGTCCCCCTGGTGGACACTTATCAGACTGCACCAATCGGACCCAACCTCTGGATCCAGCTCTGTGGATCATTTAGGGGGGTGGGGGTGGGGGAGGGTTTGCGGATTGTTCCATCGGAAGGAAGTCCTGTTGGGAGGGCAGGGGAGCAGAGAGATGGGGGAGAAAGCGATAGGGTGTGTGTCTGGAAGTCCAGACAGAAGGGCTGCAGCAAGCAGGCCCTCACATATTGAAGTAGCAGAGAACCTGCCTGAAGTCTGGGAGGGACAGAGCTGGGGATCAGGGACACCCCAGGACAGGAGCCAGGAGGAGCACTGCGCGAGGGTGGATTCGCATGAGAAGGACAAATCGGAGCTGGATCAAGTATCAGTGCTGCCCAGAGCTGTATGGGGCCGTGAGTACTGGGGCTTGTGACTTTGCATTGGGAATAAGGAGGGAGGCTGTTAGCTAGTTAAGTGGGGAGGTTGTCGCATGTCGCTCTGTGTGGCTTTGCAGAGAGCAGCAGAAGACGACACTGGAGGGGTTTGTTGGGGAAACTTTACTGGCACCAAAGACGACCAGGAGCACCCAAGACTCACCACTGGACAGGAACTTTGCCCAGGACTCCTGAACTCTGTGTGCAGACTCATTGCTCGGTGTCAGCCCTTTCAGAGTGTGGTACCACTGGGCCTGTAGGGCCTTGTGTTGAATGTAACCCTGTTTTACTGCTTCCCCTATCTTTGCCCCTGTTGTTTTTCTCCTCTGTAAATATCTGTTTCCCTTTCCTGTAGGCATTGCACTCTTCCAATGTGTGTGTGTGCTCACTCTATTGGAAGAGAAGGTTAAAGGACTAGGGAGGCAAGTATCAACCCTGCGCTGCATCAGAGAACATGAAGATTTTCTGGATAGAAGTCTGTTTGGTGCTTGAAGCACAATATGCTGAAGAATCAAAGAGTGCAGTGCAGAACGGGGGAGAATATTGGCAGCATGTGACCTCCAGAAGAAGAAAGAGGAGAACCTATGTACCCCCAATGCAGATAGAGGTGCAAAACCTTTTAAGGCTCTCTGCACAGCAAATGCAAAAAAGCAAACGCAATATGGGTTGCATAAAGAGAGGCATACCATGCAAGTCATAGGAGATGATGGTACTGCTCTACTCAGCGCTGGTTAGGGCTCAGCTGGAGTACTGTGTCCAATTTTGGTCACTGCTGTATGAAAAGGATGTAGAGAAACTGGAAAGGATCCAGAGGCGAGTGACAAAAATGATCAAAGATGTGGAATGTATGTCATATGAGCAAAGGCTGGATGAATTGGTATGTTTAGATTGGAAAAGAGGGAAATGATAGCAATCTTCAAATACTTGAAAGGCTTTCATAAGGAAAATAGAGAAAAATTGTTCTCTTGCCACAGAGGGCAGGACAAGAGGCAATGGGTTCAAACTATAGCATAGCGGATTTAGATTAAATCTCCAGAAATGCTTCATAACCAAGATTTTACCAATGATGATTGTATATTTGCTTCCAAATCACTGATCAAAATGTTAAATAGCATTAGCGCCAAGAACCAATCCCTGCAGGATCCAGAATAGGTAGCCCGTTACTAAGGGGAAGAATCCTAGGCGGGACATTTTTCTGCCCATTTACCTTTTGTTTTCCAAGCCTAGAGCTCGGCTGGCAATGCATGGAGAAGACTGAAGAAGTTCCTACTCTCACTGAGAATCTTACCTTCTACGCAGGAGATGTCTGCTTTCTCCAAAATCAACACAGGAAGGTGAAAACTCCCAAAGAAGCTCCTTCTTAGCACTCAGGTGCGTGAACACAAATCCGCTCTTGGTCCTCAAGGAGAGACCGTGAGAAGGAGGATTGCTTCAGCAAGGCTACAGGGGTCTCCGAGGTTCCCCCTGACCTGCACCCCTGTACTGCATGTCTGATGTCAAGGGAGCTCTGTGAGGTCACAGCCTCCTCACCACCTCTGCCCAATAGGCTGAATTCCTGCCACAGGCCCTTGTGAAGTCACTTCCACACCCACCTCTCTTTTGCAGGGCTGATGTCTGCCCCTGGACAGCCAGGTTGGATGTTTCAGCTGCTCCCCCGATCACCCCACTTCCTCACTCTTGATTCTAGGGAACAAGCAGGCTTTCCAGTAAAACAGCAGAATCTGTTCCTCATCCCGCAGTTTTTCACAGATTTGTAGGCCATTAGATCTCCTAATCCAGCCTCTATTTCACAAGTCATGAAATTTCAGACACTTGCCCCATATTAAGCTCAATTCCTTGTGTTTCACTGAAACCCACCTTCCAGAAAGACAACCAGTTGTGATGTGAGGCCATCAGGAAACAGAGACTCCACCTCTTCCCTTGGTAATTTGTTCCATTGGTTTGTCTCCGTCACTGTCAAAAATTCTTGCCTCACTTCTAATTTGAATTTCTCTGGCTTCAGCTGACAGCCGTTGCTTCTTGTTGTGTCTTTCTTGGCTAGATTGAAGAGCATTTTGGTACTCATTATTTTCTCTCCATGAAAGGAGTTCTATACCGAAATAAAGTCATCTCTCAACCTACTTCTATAGCTAGCCCCCTACCAATTATAAAGGACAGTGAAATTAGCCCTGCCCTGTGAAATCCCATCTTCCCGTGCCGGCTTGGAGCATCCCGCTAGTCCGCTGGACTGGGGACAGGACAAGATTTTCCCCTGCACAATTGCTCTCGGTGGGGCTATCAGAGTCACCTGTAGACGCAGCGCATTAGTGAGGTTGGTACACCCTCAGATCTGTGCTGCAGCAGCCCCGGAGTTGGGCTCAGGGCTTTGGCCCTGGCAGCTTCTGCCCAGGCTTGGGGATTCTGCCCCCACCCCCACCTGCTCCTCTTCTGGCCAGGGCTCTGGGTGCCCAGGCTCAGGGCTTCTGGCCCCTGAGGCTGCAGCCAGGGTTTGGGGCACCCAGACTCATGTCTTGAGCTCCCGAAAACTCCAGCCAGGTGCCCGGCTTGGGGGTTCTGCCTCCCCCCTACACACACAAACTCCTGCCAGGGATCTGGGCACCTGGGCTCAGGGCTTCTGCCCGGCAGCTGCAGTGGCGGCTCGAGGCTTCAGCCCCCATGGCTGGATCCAGAACTTGAGGCACTCAGGCTCAGGGCTGCTGCTCCGCAGCTGCAGCGGGGACTGGGGTGCCAGGCTTGAGGCTTCCACCCTCCAATTCTCTCCTGCCAGGGCTCTGGCTTCCCAGGCTCGGGGCTTACTCCCCCTGTGGCTCCTGCTGGGGCTCAGGTGCCTATTTTTCTGGGGCCCCCGAAATTGGCCGGGGCCCCTGCATTAATCTGCCAGGGAACCAGTAGCTAGGAGCCCCAGCTGAGGTGTTCCCACCAGCTGGGACCCACCTCCACATCCGGGAGCCTCCTCTCGCTTCAGGAAGGTTAGTGGCTGCTGCCTTCAGAGTCCAGCACTGAAGGCAGCACTGAAGTGAGGGGGGAAATGCTGTGACACCTCCCCCAAACAACTTTTGACCTCCCCGCATTATCCCATTTTGAGTCAGGACTCCCATGGTTTCAGCACTGTGAAATTTCAGATCTAAATATCTGAAATGGTGAAATTGACTAATTTAAAAACCCTCTGCCCATGAAATTGACCAAAATGGTCGTGAATTTGGTAGGGCCCTAGTCATTATGGATGCCCTAGCAGCTTTGCACTCCCAGTTCACCTGAAAGACCATTGACAATTCATGCTACATGAGAAATTTCCTCGAATAAACTACCAGGATTGGGAAAAAATGAAGGAAATCAACCAAAGCCTAAGCTAGGATGGAGAGCATTCATCCAAGCAGTGTTTCAACCCCTCCACTCCCACCTGTCTGCCTGCCGTGAAATGGGGGGATACAGAGGGGCATGGATTTCTGTTCGTGAACTTTCTAAAGACTAGACAAATTTATTTAGTCTCTAAGGTACCACAAGTCATCCTTTTCTTTTTGCGAATACAGACCAACACGGCTGCTACTCTGAAACCTTTCTAAAGACTGTAGGCTTCAGCCCAAACCATACAGCCCAGACTCTGAGTTCTTGAAAAAACATCCATTTTGGATTGTGCACAGCAGAGGCTGCTTGAAGGGGAGGGGAAGGTGGAGGAGGGAGGGTGAGGGGACAGGCTGGGAAATGGCATGGCGTCTGCACTATACCACAGACACACACACAACGATGCATGGAATATTATCCAGGACAGTAAATTATTTGGCCATAATTTACAAAGTCCTGAGTTTTGAAAGTGCAATTTATCCAGGAAAAAAATTGGGGTGGGGGTAGGAGAGTTGCAGTTCCCAGCCTGGACTTCCAGTCTCTGGCCAGGCGCATCCCCCTCTTTAGGGTTTTCACTGGTGTCTTCTCCAAACTGCTCCTTCTGATATAATTCGACGACCACGTCCTGGCCTTCAGGGTCATTTGCAGGATCTTCATTGTTCCCAGCTGCAGCACCCCCCTCGTTATCCTGTCTGATAATGAGCCCGCTATGGTTCAGCAAAAGGCATGTGCCACGATAGGCCCTCTGCTGAGAGCCCTCGATGTAGGGATAATACTCCCTTTTTCTTTTTCCTTAAGTTCTTTCCCTTGTTTCCTATGAGTTGCCCTGTGTAACCGTTGGTTGTCCGATTATATCTATTCTGCCTCGTAACAGAGCGAGAGAGACCCCACCCTTTTTGGTGCCACGTGCAGCCCAGGAAGTGGGCTGTGTGCAGAAAGTCAGTTGGCTGTCAATGGACTGGCAGTTGGCTGACCGTTCGTTGCTCGCGGCTCAGGGACAGCTTGGGCGGAGCAATCAAGGTGCTGCTGTCTATTCCACCACTTCAGAGACAGAGGAGGTCCTTGAATTGTCCTTACCCACGCACACTGCCCGTTATAGCGGCGCATACCGCACTCACGCTGCCCAGCGGGGGTAATTTGCTCGAACTCTTGAAGATGAGCGGAAGAGGAGGAGAGAGACGTACCTTGTGAAGGGATCTTACCTTCCCCCCCACTCTTCTCTTTCTCTCCTCTTTTATTCCTGCCACTATCATTTGCTTGTTAGGGACTTGGCAACTGCCAAACTTATTATCTTTGTAATTAAGGTGTTAGGTAATAAATGTTATCTGGTTTGTGTTATTTACCTGTCAGTTTTGATTTTAAATACACCCGGTGACAGATACGGAGAGTTCGATCCTGTAAAAAGGGGTAGGATTTGAGGCCTAGGTTTCATTACTTCCCTGAATTTTATAGATTTTAAGAGACCTGTCTGTAAGACTGACAGCGCCCAATCTAGATCTGAATAGGAAGGGCACGTGCAAGGTGCATTTGCTGACTTTTTATTGGAGTCCTGGACCTTCTGATGCTGCTTCAAATGTTTCATTCTCTCTCAGCACTGAACAGCAGAATGCTCCGTGTCCAACTCTGCCAGCTGTTGGCTCTGCGACATACAGCTGTGTAGTGCTGCTGCTCTGAGAGAAACTGTGGTCACAGCTAGAATCCTGCCACCTACTGATGGCAATGTTGGTGTGTTCCTCCCGCCGACTAGCTGCTCACAGGGTGGTGAGCGTTTTTAAGCTACTGGGAGTTTGGAGGCTGCAGCATGTGACTTCTGGTGCACACAGGGGGAGTGGGAAGATAACAGACAGGTCAGGAAGATATGGGTACAGGGAACAGTGGGAATTGCAGTGGAGGACTATTCCGACTCGAAACCGGGGAACCAGACCGTCACAACATTCACACTGCAAAGTGGGCAGATATGGGGGTGGGCCCACTGCAAAGATGTGGGTCTTTGCAGTCCAGCTGTCCTAGGCCCCAAAGAAAAAGTTTCACAGCCTGCTTTTTCAAGTGATGTTGAACCATTGCACTTCACTCCCATGCAGGGCATCAAACATTACCGGTGGCTTTCAACCTCAAATTGCTCCCTCAAGGCATCCCTAATCCTTGCAGCCCCGCGCTGGGCCCCTCTAATAGCCCTGCTGTCTGGCTGTTCAAATTCAGCCTCCAAGTGTTGAACCTCCGACTTCCATGCTTGAGTGAATCTTTCATCCTTCCCTTCACAAATGTTAGGGAGGGTACAGCACGCGGATATAACCGCTGGGATGCTGTCATTGGCCAGGTCCAGCTTCCCATACAGAGAGCACCAGCGGACCTTTAAAGGGCCAAAAGCACACCCCACAGTCATTCTGCACCGGCTCAGCCTGTTGTTGAACCGCTCCTTGCTGCTGTCAAGGCTCCTTGTGTAGGGTTTCATGAGCCACGGCATGAAAGGGTAAGCGGGGTCTCCAAGCATCACAATGGGCATTTCAACTTCCCCTATGGTGATCTTCTGGTCTGGGAAAAAAGTCCCAGCTTGCAGCTTCCTGAACAGGCCAGTGTTCCGACAGATGCGTGCGTCAGGCACCTTTCTGGGCCAGTCTGCCTTAATGTCAATGAAACACCCATGGTGTTCCACAAGCTCCCAGAGAACCATTGAGAAATATCCCTTCCGATTAACGTACTCGGAGACTAGGTGGGCTGGTGCCAGAATTGGAATATGCGTGCCATCTATCGCCTCTCCGCAGTTAGGGAAACCCATTTGTTCAAAGCCAGCCACAATGTCATGCACGTTACCCAGAGTCACGGTTCTTCTGAGCAGGATCCGATTAATGGCCCTGCAAACTTGCATCAACACAATTCCAACGGTCGACTTCCCCACTCCAAACTGGTTAGCGACGGATCAGTAGCCGTCTGGAGTTGCCAGCTTCCAGATTGCAAGAGCCAGCCGCTTCTCCCCCTTCAGGGCAGCTCTCAATCTCACGTCCTTGCACCGCAGGGTGGGGGTGAGCTCCTCACAGAGTCCCATGGAAGTGGCTTTTCTCTTCCGAAAGTTCTGCAGCCACTGCTCATCATCCCAGACTTGCATGACGATGTGATCCCACCACTCACTGCTTGTTTCCCAAGCCCAAAAGCAGCGTTCCACGATGGTGAGCATGTCCATGAATGCCACAAGCAAACTCATGTCATATACATTCCTTGAGTCGATATCATCGTCGGAGCCCTCACTGTCACTTTGGATCATGAGGAATAACTGGACTGCCAAACATGACATGCTGGCGAGTCTCGTCAGCATACTCCTCAGCAGTTCGGGCTTGTCAAGTTTCCTTCCCCACTCTGAACTCTAGGGTACAGATGTGGGGACCTGCATGAAAACCCCCTATGCTTATTTTTACCAGCTTAGGTTAAAGCTTCCCCAAGGTACAAACTATTTTACCTTTTGCCCTTGGACTTTATTGCTGCCACCACCAAGCATCTAACAAATACACAACAGGGAAAGAGCCCGCTTGGAAACGTTTTTCCGCCCCAGATCCTCCCCAAACCCTACACCCTCTTTCCTGGGGAAGGCTCAATAAAAATCCTCACCAATTTGCATAGGTGAACACAGACTCAAACCCTTGGATCTTAAGAACAATGAAAAAGCAATCAGGTTCTTAAAAGAAGAATTTTAATTGAAGCAAAAGTCAAAGAATCACCTCTGTAAAATCAGGATGGTAAATACCTTATAGGGTAATCAGATTCAAAACATAGAGAATCCCTCTAGGCAAAACCTTAAGTTACAAAAAGACACAAAACCAGGAATAAACATTCCATTCAGCACAGCTTATTTTATCAGCCATTTAAACAAAACAGAATCTAATGCATATCTAGCTAGATTACTTACTAAGTTCTAAGACTCCATTCCTTTTCTGTTCCTGGCAGAACAACACACAGACAGAGAGAACCTTTGTTTCTCCCCCCCTCCAGCTTTGAAAGTATCTTGTCTCCTCATTGGTCATTTTGGTCAGGTGCCAGCGAGGTTATTCTAGCTTCTTAACCCTTTACAGGTGAAAGAGTTTTTCCTCTGTCCAGGAGGAATTTTAAAGGTGTTTACCCTTCCCTTTATATTTATGACAGGGCTCCATTCCCATAGACCGAAAGGGAAGACCGAGCGCGTAGTACAAAAAACACTGAAAGACGGCGCCCAACGTGGACGGAAGCAAAGGGAATGCTAGGATGCAAACCGATGCATCATGAGGTGTTGGGACAGGACCCAGAATGCCCCACACTCCCCACCCCCTTCCCACAAGCCACAGCACCAGAATGGGAAGAGGTGCTCTGCAGGATAGCTGCCCATAATGCACTATTCTCAATGCCTCTGCAAGTGCCGCAAATGTGGCCACGCCAGTGCGCTTGCAGCTATCAGTGTGGACAGACTGCAGCGCTTTCCCCACTGCACTTTACGAAGGTGGGTTTAACTCACAGTGCTCTACATCTGCAAGTGTAGCCATGCCCTAAGAGTAAAGTGTGTATGTTTAAGAAGTTATTTTGCAAATCCTGTGGTTCCTCCCTTTAACTGCTCTGTGGTCCTTGAGGGGCTAAACTGAAAAGAGAAGTAAACAGAGATGAAGGGGGAATCTGGGAAAATGTGGAAGGTGCCTGGAGAGCCTTGGGATGTCCCAGCACTGCCTTTAGCTGCAGTCTCAAAGACAGACAGTCCCAGTTGTCCTCCTCCCATCTCCTCATCTGGTCTGTCTCTCTCCAGCATCCTGGCCTCCTGTACCAATCTAACTCCCCAGGCTCCTCACCCATTCGCAATCTCCAGCCCCAGCTCCTGCTTTCAATCTCTTTGCCCAGCCAGTCCCAGTTCTCCAGAATCCCAGCTCTTCATCAGATCCATGTGCCATTCCCCCTCACCTCCTTTCTGCTCATGGTATATGGAGGTACCAATGACATAGGGAAGGATAGGAGAGAGGTCTTGGAGGCCAAATTTAGGTTGCTGGGGAAGAGATTGAAGTCCAGGACCTCCATGATAGCTTTCCCTGAAATGCTGTCAGTTCCACACGCAGGGCCAGCTAGACAGGCAGAACTGCAGGTTCTCAATGCATGGGTGAGACAATGATGTAGGCAGGAGAAGTTTAGATTTATTAGGAACTGAGGAATCTTTTGGGAAAGGGGGAGCCTAAACAGGAAGGATGGGCTCCACCTAAACCAAAGTGGAACCACATTGCTGGCACTTAAAATTAAAAACGTTGTAGAGTAGTTTTTAAACTAAGGGCTGGGGAAAGCTGACATATGTGGAGGAGCATGTGGTTCGAACAGAGACATCTCTTAGGGGAGGATCTATTAATGGAGATTCTTTGTGTTCTCGTAAGGAGGAGAGGATGGACGATAAAATACTGCTAGGATTGGATGAGAAACAATCAAATGAAAAAAAGTCCCATTCATTTACATCACAAAATGGTAGACAGCTGAAAAGTAACAATTTTAAGTGCTTATATACAAATGGTAGAAGTCTAAATAATAAGACTGCTGAACTAGGGTGCCTCATATTAAATGAGGATATTGATACAGACAGAAACTTGGTGGAATGAGGATAATCAATGGGACACAGTAATACCAGGCTACAAAATATATTGGAAGGACAGAACAGGCCGTGCTGGTGGGGGAGTGGCACTATATGTGAAAGAAAAAATAGAATCAAATGAAGTAAAAAGCTTAAATGAACCAAACTGTACCATACAATCTCTATGGATAGTTATTCTATGCTTGAACAATAAGAATATAGCGGTGGGGATATACTACAGACCACCTAACCGGGATGGTGATAGTGACCGTGAAATGCTCAGGGAGATGAGAAAGGCTACAAAAATAAAAAACTCAATAATAATGGGGCATTTCAACTATACTGACGGGATACATGTCACCACAGGACTGGATGCAGAGAGAGTTTCTTGACACCTTAAATGACTGCTTCTTGGAGCAGCTAGTCTTGGAACCCACAAAAAGAGAGGCAATTCTTGATTTAGTCCTAAGTGGAGCACAGGATCTGGTCCAAGAGGTGAATATAGCTGAACCGCTTGGTAATAGTGACCATAATATAATTAGATTTAACATCCTCGTTGCAGGGAAAACACCACAGCAGCCCAACAGAATAGCACTTAATTTTGGAAAGGGGAACTACACAAAAATGAGGAAGTTAGTTAAACAGAAATTAAAAGGTACAGTGCCAAAAGTGAAATCCCTGCAAGCTGCATGGAAACTTTTTAAAACCCCATAATAGAGGCTCAACTTAAACGTATACCCCAAATTAAAAAACATAGTAAGAGAACCAAAAACATGCCACCGTGGCTAAACAACAAAGTAAAAGAAGCAGCGAGAGGCAAAAAGGCACCCTTTAAAAAGTGGAAGTTAAATCCTAGGGAGGAAAATAGAAAGGAGCATAAACTCTGGCAAATGAAGTGTAACACTATAATGAGGAAGGCCAAGAAAGAATTTGAAGAACAGCTAGCCAAAGACTCAAAAAGTAACAGCAATTTTTTTTAAAGTACATCAGAAGCAGGAAGTCTGCTAAACCACTACTGGGGCCATGGACAATCGAGATGCAAAAGGAGCACTCAAGGACCATAAGGCCGTTGCAGAGAAATGAAAGTAATTCTTTGTATCGGTCTTCATGGCTAAGGATGTGCAGGAGATTCCCAAACCTGAGCCATTCTTTTTAGGTGACATATCTGAGGAACTCTCCCAGATTGAGATGTCATTAGAGGAGGTTTTGGAACAAATTGATAAATTATACTGTAATAAGTCACCAGGACCAGATGTTATTCACCCAAGAGTTCTGAAGGAACTCAAATGTGAAATTACAGAACTACTAACTGTGGGAGATTAAATCAGCTTCTGTACCAGATGACTGGAGGATAGCTAATGTGATGCCAATTTTTAAAAAAGCTCCAGAGGTGATCCTGGCAATTACAGGTTGGAAAGCCAAACTTCAATACCAGGCAAACTGGTTGAAACTACAGTAAAGAACAGAATTATCAGATACATAGATGAACATGATTTGTTGGGGAAGAGTCAACATGTTTTTTGTAAAGGGAAATCATGCCTCATCAATCTACTAGTGTTCTCTGAGGGGGTCAACAAGCATGTGGACAAGGGTGATCCAGTGGATATAGCGTACTTAGATTTTCAGAAAGTCTTTGACAAGGACCCTCACCAAAGGCTCTTAAACAAAGTTAGCTGTTATGGGATAAGAGGGAAGGTCCTTTCATGGATCAGTAATTGGTAAAAAGATAGGAAACAAAGGATAGGAATAAATGGTCAGTTTTCAGAACGGAGAGAGGTAAATAGCGGTGTCCCCCAGGGGTCTGTTCTGGGACCAGTCCTATTCAACATATTCATAAATGATCTGGAAAAAAAGGGTAAACAGTGAGGTGGCAAAATTCGCAGATGATACAAAACTACTCAAGAAAGTTAAGTCCAAAGCAGACTGTGAAGAGCAACAAAGCGATCTCACAAAACTGGGTGACTGGGCTACAAAAATGGCAGATGAAATTCAGTGTTGATAAATGCAAAGTAATGCACTTTAGAAAACATAATCCCAACTCTACATATAAAATGAGGGGGTCTAAATTAGCTGTTACCACTCAAGAGAGAGATCTTGGAGTCATTGTGGATAGTTCTCTGAAAACATCCACTCAGTGTTCAGCGGCACTCAAAAAAGAGAACAGAATGTTGGGAACCGTTAAGAAGTGGCTAGATAATAAAACAGAAAATATCATATTGCCTCTATATAAATCTATGTTACACTCACATCTTGAATACTGCGTGCAGATGTGGTCACCCCATCTCAAAAATATATATTTTGGAATTGGAAAAGGCACTGAAAAGGGCAACAAAAATGATTAAGGGTATGCAAGAGCTTCCATATGAGGAGCAATTAATAAGACTGGGACTTTTCAGCTGTGAAAATAGATGCCTAAGGGGGGCTATGATGGAGGTCTATAAAATCATGACTGGTGTGGAGAAAGTAAATAAGGAAGTGTAATTTACTCTTTCTCATAACACGAGAACTAGGGGTCACCGCCTGAAATTAAAAGGCAGCAGGTTTAAAACAAACAAAAGGACGTATTTCTTCACACCATGCACAGTCAACCTGTGGAACTCTTTGACAGAGGATGTTATGAAGGTCAAGACTATAACAGGGTTCAAAAAAGGACTAGATAAATTCATGGAGGATAGGTCTACCAATGGCTATTAGCCAGGATTGGCAGGGATGGTATCCCTAGTCTCTGTTTGCCAGAAGCCGGAAATGGGCAGCAGAGGATGGATCACTTGATGATTACCTGTTCTGTTCATTCCCTCTGAAGCACTTGGCACTGGCCATTGTCCAAAGATAGGCTACTGGGCTAGATCAACCTTTGGTCTGACCCACTATGGTCGTTCTTATGTTCTTCCACCCACCCCACTGGTTCTCACTCCTCTCTGCTCTCTGGCTGCAAGTCTCCTTGCTCACTCAGGTCTACTCTCCGCCCTCCCCTCAACTCCAAATGCCAGTTTCTTTCACCTCCTGCCAGCTTCCAGCATCCCTTAGGCTTTTTCTCCCAACCTACTCACCCCTGTCCCCTAGTCTCTGCATTTGAATCTAGTACTTCCTTGTCCGGGCCCAGTGGGATGGGGGAGGTGGGTAATTGAGAGCAAAGGAGAGACAGGCTCTCTGCTCTCAGTTCAGGTATCTGGACCCAGCACAGACCGCAGCAGCTGAGAGCTGCAATTGTAGGGAAAGTCCTGCTCAGCCCCAGGCTGGAGCATGCCAGTACAGACACAATTGCCAGGGGGAATGGAGCTGCTAACCTCAAAGAAGTCTCTATTGGGTCTGTGTGAACTCTGACTTTTCAAAGACTTCTCATTTGGTCAATTTAGGTAGATTTTCGGAGACAGCAAAAGCCGCATCCCTGGCACAAAGGCCACCTCCTTGGGTAATTTCAAGTCCCTGTTCCAAAGCCTGGGGGCACTAGAGCTTTTCATCAGAAGTGTTTAGCATTGGTAAGCACTGTCTACATAGACTAAGGCCAGAAGGGACCACTGTGGTCATCTTGTCCCCGCCTATAACAGACCCATAACATCTGGCCTAGCCTCATTCTCACTAAAGCTGAATGACTTTGACTGAATGTTTCAGGAAATATTCAGTCTCAAGGCAGACACCCAGCATGGGAAATTTCAGCCCAGCCAGTTACAGTTTGACAATGTTATAAGCAACTGAAAACAAAGGCGTATCGTGGGAAGCACTGGGCAACCTTAATAACAGGCAGTGCTGGCAGCGCCCCCTATAATGTGAGGCACTCACAGCTGGGCTGGAGCGATGGGATGTCAATCAGGGCCAGCAAAGGTCAGGATGTCAGAAATCCTCCTGATTTGAATTCACACGCCAGAAATCTTCTTTGCAGCGCTCCACAGCTCCTCCCCAACTTCAAAAACAACTTTTGACACCTAGCTCCAGGGTCTGACCCCTCCAGGTGCTTGGCTCAAAGGGCTGAGCAAGCTAATCCCCATGGGGTGCAATGGAAGTCGGGGCGCTGAACACCTGCCATGACTCGGCCTTTGGTATGTCATACAGCCTGTCGGTGGAAACCCTACCACACTCTGCCAGTTCAGCCCGGCCACAAGCAGGGGTGACCCCTGTTACCTGCTAGTGGATTGGCCACTGCTTACACCTGGGTTGAAGTTGGTCTTTTATGTTAGCTCTGTTTTCTTTGTACCAGCTTGTGCCATCAGATTTTTTGCTGCCTGCCCAAGGTAAATAAGATGCGAGAGCAGAATCATGTCCAGAGTCCAAAAATCAGCAATTAATCCAGAAACAATAAATTAATTATAAAATGCTGTTAATACCTGGAGTGACCCCACCAGGAAGCCAAATAGCCTGAAGACAAACCACGGAGCAGGTACTTTAGGAACGATTCTTTAGAGTTGCTATTCTAAAGGCTGGTGCCGGTGTCAGGAAGGGCAGGGCGAGTCACTTCTCTCCACAACCTGCCTAAACACCCACTGTAACCCCTTTGGGATTTAGAGAGCATGGCCCCTTTAAATCTTTTCCCGGGGGATGGGGAGTTGATTGTTCTATGAGGAGAAAGTCCTGTTGGGAGGGCAGGGGAGCGGGGAGGGGGGAAGAGCATGACAGGGTATTTAAGCCCTCCTGCTGGTGTCGCAACTTTTTGTTAAAAACGGGCAAATTGTCACGTATTTTCTGTCTCCCCCCAGTCGGTACTGGTGGGTCCCGCTGCTGGCTGGATCCCTGCTTGCCAGCTGCCTGCCCACCAGCGTTGAGTGGGGGGACCCAGTGGCTGACAATGGGGGTGGGTGTGCAAAGCTGGTGGCAGGGTGTTCCCCCTCTCGCTGTCCTCTCCCTGCTTTGCCCCTTCACCTTGACTCCAGCCCCGCTGCTCCTCCATATCTGCACCAGCGGGGAGTGTCCCGCTCCCAGCACTGTGCGGAGAACCAGCCCCTGGTCGGAGTGCTCAGCTCACCAACAGCCGGGCCAGCAGGCTACTTCTTTCCCCCACTGCCTCTGGCTGGGCTGGCCCTGCAGGAAAGCTCAAGACCCTCGGCTTGGGGTGTTGGCCAGGAGGAGCCAAGCCCTGCATGTGCCAAAGCCCCAGGCAGCCGTGGCACAGAGAAGCCTTTCTGCCCCTCAGCTAAGCTCTGGAGTGGCGGCGGGGGGAGGGAAGCGATTTCCAGCCTGTTTGCATCCCGACCCTGCAGACTCCACAGCAGTCCCCCGGACAGAGGCCTAGCACCCTCTGCACCCACCCCCACCGCGGAGCACAGGGTTTGGTCCGTCCCCTAGGCACCCTCCACTGCTGAGCCACCTCACTGGCCAGGTTCACTCAAGCCCCTGCACTCAGGTTCCCTGGGCACAATGCATCCGTAGGGCTTAACCCCTTCCTGCTTGCGCTGTAGCCAGGGGACAGGAAGCAGCTGGGTTATATCGGTGGCCAGCAGCAGCCTGGAGGTGTTAGCTGCCTTTCAACACTGTGTGGGCAGAAAGGAGCAAGGTGCTTCCAGCCACGGGCAGGGGGAGATGGGGAAGAGATGAGCTCTGCAAAGACATGGGCCAGGTCATCCCTCACCACCCCCTCACCCCTGCTGTTGGTGGAAGCAGCTTCCATCCTTTCCCCCCAGCATAGTGCGGAAAGGCTGTTGCTGGCCACATTCTGGTGTGAACCCTGGCAGAAATCTGGAGTCGGGGGGCATGTGAACTTGTGTGCCCTCCCCCCACACACAAACACAGGTTGCCTTGGGAAGATGTGGTACCAGGTGCCAGGAGAGGCGGGTCCGGCCCAGAGGCCCAGCCAGGCATGGAGAGTGGAGAGCGCCAGGCAGGGAGGGTCGAGCCTGTCGGTCAACCTGTCACCCCCCTGTGTCAGAGAGGTGCTCGGGACTGTATGTGTGTCACCTCTCTCCATGTGAACCCTAAAGCCTAAAAAATAAGAAGGGAAATAAAAGGAATCCAACTACTCAGTGTTTCTTTTTAACAGGGGCTCAATCAACTTGATGTTAACGTTAACATTTGTACTGCATCGTTCTGATTGATTGCAGCTGAACTTGCTTGAATACGAGTAATTTTACCAGGTGTCCCATATTCAGCATAGAGAAATATGGTCACCCTAAATAAGAGGGAGGCTGTTAGCTTGTTACGTGGGGAGGCTGTCACTCTGTGTGGCTTTGCAGAGAGTGACAGAAGAGGGCACCAGAGAGGTTCGTTGAGGAAACTTGACTGGCGCTGAACACAACCTGGAGCACACAAAACTCACCACTGGACTGGAACTTTGCTCAAGACTCCTGAACTCTGTGTGTAGACACATTACTCGGTGTCAGCCCTTTCAGACTGTGCTACCACTGGGCCTGTGGGGCCTTGTGTTGAATGTAACCCTGTTTTTGACCGTTCCCTCTAGCTTTCCCCCTGTTATTTTTCTCCTTTCATCCCTTTCTAAATAAATATTTCCCTTTCCTGTATTCATTGTACTCTTCTGGTTCACACTGGGGACAGGTGTCTCTGGGGTGGAAGGGGCTTTCCCTGATGCATTCCTGCACGTGCCTTTTCTTGGCCAGAGCTACCTGCAGAGCAGACTCTATGTTGGCCACGAGGGCGCTAAAGTTACACAACAACAAAAACAGGAGAGAAATTTCTCTCTAAAGATCAAAAAATAACAAAGAAGGAAGAACCCAGAACCACTGGAACTACAAGCAAAAGGCTAGAAATCCCCTTGAAAAGGAACTAACGATGAGTTTATATAAAGCAGGAGGGGCAGGGTAATTGGTGGTTGAAGGCAGGAGGGCACTGTCTGTCCCTTATTTCTCTGATGCTCCCACCTGGGAGCTGTTCTTAAACATTTACACATATTCCTTTTCTCTCTCTTGGTGCTTCTGAGTGCACGCCAGAAGCACTTCAACTCAGAAATGGGCATCTGGCTGAAACACCTTTTGGGTAGCGGCCATTAGATCAATAAATCAGACATTGTTCTTCAATGGAGGGAAGGGATCTTCTTACTGAGCATGAGAGACTATTACTGGTATTGAAAAGGCTGCACATTTGCTTCATTTACTTCAAGGAGCAACATGCCCTATATCTGACCACTACCCTACATTTAGCTATATGCAGGACTAAGCTCTTATAATGACAAGCACGGTGTGACTGGCCCCTTTAAAAAGAAGCTGTGCCCAGTGCCACTGTGACTGAACCTGCTGCCCAACTGGGCTTAAAGAAAGGCACCTGAGGAAGTGGTGGCAGAGAGTTAGAGGCTCCTACAGATGAGTATGATACACCAGGGGAACACAACTTCAGCCAGGTAGGGCTGGAAATGGCCTCCTAAAAAGAACAAGGGGCCAGGAAGAAGAGAAACTTTGCCTTTCTTCCTTGATGGCTGCTAGCCTATGTACGTTTTTATACCATGCTAATCACCACAGTGTCTGAGCACCTTCCAGTAGTGCATTAAGGACCATAACCACAGGTGTGTCGATTTGGGGTAGTGCCTTGTTTAAAAATAGAAAATACTTGTAGCTATCCATTTATATGAGAAAAGGTTGCTTTCTTCAGTGTTGATTGGACGATTGCGGGTTTGAAGAAGGAAGGGGAGACTTGCTCTCAGACCCAGCAGGGTTGAACACTCAGCATATAGGGACAGTTGATATAAGCAGTGCTTGTAGCACAGCCAACAATCCAGAATCTTGCTCAAGTTCTAAGTTCTGCATATTGATCACCCACACAGAGAGAAGCAACACGAAAATCATTCCGGTTGCAAAGTCAAGCACTCAAAAGTTGGGAAATGCCAAACACAAGGCTGCCACTGTAGCAGGTGACTTTAACAGTCCAGTCACGCAAATCATCCCACCAGGTTTCAAAAATAGCAACTCTATCAAATGTAGTTATCAATGAGAACGTTTAGTTCCTCCTGCTTCTTACCCAGTCTCCTAGCAATGGTGCATAAACAATTCAGTTTCTTCTCTTCACATTTATTTACCATCTCTAGTCAATATCTTCCCAACACCCTGAGTCTGAACCCCATCTGAGAACTTAGAACCCTCCCTTTGTACTGTTAGAGGAATGTCCTCCCAGCTGCGTCACTAGTCTCCAAACCGTGAGATTATCCCCCACTTCGGAGATGCAGCCTGCCCCATTGGTACAGCCCCTCTCTCACTGGAAGGTGCCACTACAGCCCTGAGGCTGCAGTACAACCCTGGAGCAGCTTAGCTCCACTCCCCGGCTTGTGGTGGAGGAACCCATTCCCTGAGAGTTTCTGTGAGCCAAGCCCTGCGGGGATGGGGGAGGGGAGGTTGGCTCATCACAGGCTCAATACACTCTGAAAGGAGCCTAAGAAAGCAATGCTCGTCAATGATATTTGGCCATCACCCCACAACAGTGCTAACAGCATTCTGAGGTTGAGTGTCATGCACGCTGTGTACAGTACACCATAGCATTTCACTGAGAGCAAGGATGGGTTATCTGTAGTCAGGGAGAAATTACTTCTATTTAGTTCTATTTCTATTAAAAGTCTTCTTGTAAGAAAACTGAATGCTTTTTCATTGTTCTCAGATCCAAGGGTTTGGGTCTGTGGTCACCTATGCAAATTGGTGAGGATTTTTACCAAACCTTTCCCAGGAAGTGGGGTGCAAGGGTTGGGAGGATTTGGGGGGGAAAGACGTGTCTAAACTACATTTCCCAGTAAACCCAGTTAGAGTTTGGTGGTGGCAGTGGTATTCCAAGGGCAAAGGATAAAATTAATTTGTACCTTGGGGAAGTTTTAACCTAAGCTAGTAAAAGTAAGCTTAGGAGGTTTTCATGCAGGTCCCACATCTGTACCCTAGAGTTCAGAGTGGGGGAGGAACCTTCACAACTCCACAACAGTGCTAACAGCATTGTGAGGTTGAGTGTCATGCATGCTGTGTACAGTACACCATAGCATTTCACTGAGAGCAAGGATGGGTTATCTGTAGCCAGGGAGAAATTCACAGGGTCAGACGCTTCCCTCCATTGGCAGTGTGGGGGGAGAAAGACAACAACTCTGCATCTGCAGTAGCACAGGATTGCTGGCTTTGCAGCATGCTCTGTAACGGGACTCTCCACTCACCGATAGTCAGGCACCTCGCCCTGGCCGTTCTGGTGAATCATGTTCTGGTGAATTTCCCTCCCACCTGCCAGCCATCCAAACTGCAGCTGCTGAGATGATCTTCCTCTCCTGGTGCTGTCTTCCCCACTTTCCCAAGTCTGACTCTGGTTGCCCTTTTTCCATGTCCAGTTTGGACTTCTCCTTCTTACCTCCAAAGCTCCCTATGCAAACATCTCCCTGTGTAAAAATATCTCCACCTCAGTCATCTGCTCCTCCCCTCCCACTCCCACCTTACAGACCCTTCTTCCTGCAGCATCCTGCTGCTACTGGGAAGGACCCAGCAACCTCCGCTCAGGCTCCCCTTTCTATTCATTCCATCAGACTCACCCAGTACCTCTCCTACACTCCTAGAGTAACCCCTTTAGCTTGAGTGAGAGGGCTTGTGCTGATGGACCCTGGTTCAATCCACACCAATGCCTGTGGTGTCTGTATGTGGCCAGGGTTTTACTTACCTATCATTGTAGGTTGTTCAGCCCATTCCCAGCCATTTGTGGTACATCTTTTGCTTCTTGCCATCTCTGTGATGTCGGTCCTTCATCTGTACAAGGACACGGCATATCAAGGCCAATCCAGCAGCTCCCATCCGGTCTTCACCTCCATGAGAGACAGCGCATCCCAGCCTGACCACAGAAAGACAGGGTGGTGTTCTTCAGGGGAATCTGCTGGAGCTCCAGTCTCCCCTGATCCACCTCACCCACACACACTAAGAGTTTTCAGAAGATACTGCTAATCTCAGCTAAACAAAGCAGCTAAAATGAGGTCAGTGTGAGTGGATTCACTGAATAGACTGGTTCTAAGGAAAGAGGAGATTCCTTCTCTGCTCTCATGAGATTCCCATAGGAAAAGTATCTGATGACAGGGTGGGGACAATACAAGCCCTCAGCCCCTGGAAAGCTAGGAAATCAGGACTCTGGGAGTTAAGGCTTGTCTCTGTCCTGCTGGAGGGAGCAGAGCTGGAGACCAGAAAGGGCACTGGTGTAATTGTATGAAAGACAGTGACCTCTAGCTGTGAAGGTGGCTGAAGCTTCTTGCAAGCAATAGAGTCCAGGATCCTTACGCCTCCTTTGTCGATGCTTTTCCTATGAATGAAATCAACACAGTACAATGAGAACAACGTCTGAGTCCCAGGGCTGGGATCCAGGGATAAGGGCTGCTCTCAGCCAGGCTGCGTACCAGGAACTGGATCTTTGTCCCAAGAGCTGCAATTACCCAGATGAGTGAGTAGTTCCTACCTCTGTGAGGGGGGTGTGCTTTTCCATCTAAGCATCACTGAGAGCCAGCTCCTCTCAGTTTGACACGATACGGTCATTGCTCCCCAAGCTGGGCCAGCTGCAGGCTGCATTGATGTAGGAGGCATGGACAGATCCCAAAGCCTGGAAGACAGAGAAGGGAGGAAGCCCCTGCTCATTTACCGTTCAAGGAAGGGAGAGGAGAATGAAGGGGGGAAGTGAAGCTGCCCTGTGGGGAGGGCACTAGAGTCCAACCCAGTCCCGTTCCCAGATCCACCCCATGTTTGTAGGTGTGACCTTAGAGAGGTCCATCACCTTCATTCCCTGTCTGTAAAATAGAGATAATAGTTGCTTCCACAAACACACAGGAGGTAAGGGGAGGACAGTCCCATTATCTGCATGGGGCTCAAGCAGTCTGTGCACAGACTGGGAGAGACCCAGATTTTGCTCCCTACAAGCAGGAGAGGAGATGGGATCTGAAGACCAAGGAAGGGGGATGGGGTAGGAACTGCTGCCACAGGTGGGGCTTATGGATTTGGTCAGTGCCAGATCCTTGGTACCTCCTTTCAGTAAATGGTTTCCCTACTGAGAAGACTGGCCCCTCCTGTCATCGGCAGTCCGCATACTATTTGAAGACCTTCCTAGTGTCCTCGAATGCCCCCTTAGTTCTTCTTGAATGTGATAGATTCATTGAATCAGATTGCTAGCCAGGAATTTCAGAGAGGCCATTGCTGTGTACGATGAAATCAGGGGGAAATCTATAGTTAGCCAAAAAAAAGAAAAGGTGTCATTGGCAAATTTGGAGCTGATCTGTCCTTTCAGCTGAAGATACACAGTCACAGGGGGATGAAGCGTGCCATCTTGGTTAGTTGTTCTATGATAGTCAGTTCCACCATGTGGCCATTTGATTCAGGGAGTTCTACAATGAAATCCCTGGCAATGGCTGCCCATGGCTGGGGCAGGGTCTCCAGAGGCATAGGGTGCCAAGAATTTTGGTGTGTGGTGCCTTGGTAAGAGCTCAGAAGTCACTAGTCAACATGTCTGAATTTCAGCCCACATCCAGCACCACCAAATGAAGCAGGAGATTAGGCAGTAGATTTTGAAGCACCCAAAGTGCCCTGTTGGGAGGTGTCCTGTTTCAGATGTAGGACCTTCAGCGGGGGACATCCTGGCAGAACATACAGGCAGTCCTCAGTAAATGTTATTGGGTCCCACATGGAATGTTGTTTCTCATTCCCTGGGCAGCACGTCATCCTAGGAAGCTGATTTAATAAGCATGATTGAGGTATGGCAACATTAAGCACGTTGCGGGGCTTGAGGAGGAAGGGCTATTCCTGACTAGCTTTCTCCCTTCTTGGTTATATTCTCCATTAGGGGATAAGGTCATTCTTAGTTCCAGTTGGGCAGTTAAGTAATCTTGAAATTGAAGCAGGAAAAGAATATGGTCTAGCTGAATTGTCCCTGATTCAGTGCTTTGGCTTTGCGCAGATACTGGAGGCTTTTGTGTACAACCTTGTGCTGGGTATCGAGGCCCCTTCAGCTACTCACACCAATCTTCAAATAAGGATTTAATCAGAACCTACTAATTATCAAGGGACTCCTATAGTTTTTGTCTGTGGGGTGAGCCTCCAGGAGCGGTATGCACAGGGGTGCAGCAGGTGCTGGGAGCCATGCCCCAGAGAGCATGGCCCCGACTGATATATTAGATGTGTCAACTTCTGTGATGAATGCTCCAGTTGGATTGGGTGCGCCAGAACAGGTGCAGTGGTGAAGGCAATTTTGAGCTGTTTGAGGGCTTGTTGGGCCTTGGGTGACCAAACAAATTGGACAGTCTTGTGGAGGAGAGCTATCATGGGGGTTATTTCTACTGAGAACCCTGGGCCCAAGCAGCATTAAAATTGGTGAAGCCCAGGAAGCACTGCTCTTTTTGAGTACTTCAAGCTTCCTCCCAGTTGTGGATGGCTTTCACCTTATTTGCATCAATCTTAATGCCTTCTGGGGAGAGGATGTACCCCAAAAGCTCCATGGAGAGCTGGCTAGAGGTACACTTTTCCAATTTTGTATAGAGACCATGCTGCCGCAACCTCTCTGGGGTCTGTTGTGGGGCACAGGCTGCTCTGGGTTCTCCAAAAAGAGAAGTATGTCATCTAAATAGATGACAATGTATTGATCTAGAATGTCCCCAAATACATCACTGAAGAAGTGTTGCCGGGTCAATCCAAATGGCATTACCAGACAATTAAAGTGTCTATAAAATGTATTGAAATCTCTCTTCCATTTGTCCACCGCCCAAATGAGTGTTAGATTGTAAGTCCTTGGAAGTCTACTCTGATGAATGCCCGTACAGGTTTCATGTGATCCAAAAATTCTGGGATTAAGGATAGGGGATAATGGTTCCAAACTTTCACTTTGTTCAGGGGCAGGTATTCTACAGAGAGGCATAGAGTCCCTCCTTTCTTCTTTCCAAAGAGGGCCAGGGCCTCTGTGGGAAATGCTTAATAGTAAATAAACCCTTTGGATCCGTTTTCATGATTTTACACAGGGAGAGCCACTAGTTCTGGTTCGGACATTGCATAAATGCAGCCAAAGGCAACTTTCGGGCAAGGTTTAGGTCAATAGGGCAGTCATAGTCTTGGTGCAGAGGTAATGTGTCCTCCTTTCTTTAGAAGATGTCCACATAATCCTGGTATTTATCAGGAATGTCGGGTGTCAGAGTCAAGAATGGTGGAGTAGGTCCAGGGGCAGAGGCTGGTTAAGGAAACCCCTACATTTTCAGTCAGCTCCATTGAGCCATTCCGGCAGGGGCAGCACAGGGCCAGGCTCAGGTAGCAAGGCCTTGAGTCACATCTGGTATCCCCATTTACGTACAGGCCACTTACTTCTGGAAAGCCTGCTTTTCTGCAAACAGTCGCACCACCTGATGTCACAAGTTGCATCTGATAATTAGGTCTAGTGGTTGGAGCTGAGGTCACAGCTAGACATAGGATTGCACCTAGGCTAAGAGTGGTGCTAGCATCAAGATCCAGGAAGACGCCGGAGATGATGATGTGATCAGAGTCTGTAGACAAACCAGAATCAGAACTGGAGCCAGAGTCCAAGTGCTGGCCAAGGGTCGAAGCCGGGTGATCAGAGTCCAAAGTTAAGCCAAGTCGATATGAAGGCAGAGTCCAGATACAGGCGGAAGGTTGAAGCCGGGTAGTCAGAGTCCGAGGGCTTGGGGAGGATCAGGAGGAGGAGGCAAGGCTGGAGCGGGTCAGTTGTGGGGCTGGAGCAAGGCTAGAATACGGCAAGGATAATGCTGAGCCATAGTTGGTAGCCAATGTCGAGAGCCATGGGTCATGCCGAAGTCAGCAGCAAGAGACCAGAGCCGAGGGTCAAGACAGTCAAGAGCCGGGAACCGGAGGGTAGGGCAGGGTGGTGCATGCAGGCAGAAACCAGGAACAACATGGGGACTGTCTCAGCAGCAGGGCAGGAGTCTGCCTTGTTGTCCAGATGACTTGAGGGTACTCCCAGGCACTGCCCACCCGGAGCCCTAGACACCTGGGTTCAAGTCCCAAGCATCCTAATCTAGGGACTCTCTTCCGAGGAATAAAAGAAGGACAGCAGGATGACAAAGATGTCTCTGTCCTTGGGCTGGGATCCAGGCCAAGGGGAGCTCCCACCAAGGCGAGGTGTCATGGCCTCCTCACCATGCCTTGCTCCTGTTCATTTCATACTCAGAGACCCCCTAGCAGGAGGGAAGAATAAAGGGCAGAAAGTGAAGCTGCCCCTGGGGGGAAGGCACTAGCCTGGGACCCAGTCCACTTCCCAGAGCTACACCCAGGATTGTGTGACCAGGCACCACAGCCCTTCCTCTGTGTCTTTGTCCCCACCTGTCAGATGGGGAGGATCCTTCACTTCCCAGGGTGCTTGGGGGGAGTTTCATTCCTGGCTGGGAAGAGTTCAGATACAATGTAGGTGGACTGGGCCACCGGTGCAGGGTGCATCGGACATTCACTAGCTCAAAGGTGACACGGGCCAGGGGAACCTCTGAGCAGTGAGCACAGGGGAGGGGTTCCACATCAGGCCACCACTCCCAGACTGCAGTGGTAACTGATGATAAACCATGGTTCTACCGATGTTCTCATTTGTAGTTGTCCTGGGCTGGGCCAGCCACATGGTGCTGAAAGCCTGATGCTTCATAAAGGCCTCTGGGCATGGGGCAGGAGGGTCAGGGAGGGCGTGTGGTGAGAGGGAGGTGGCGTTCTAGGTTTGGCTCCCTGAGGGCAGATTCCTCCTGTGGCTCCTTGGTATGGAGGAGGGACTGAGGGGCCCTGCCACAGCAGCCCCGGTCAGGAATTGTTTCAGATGTCACACTAGGCCATTCCCCCTGCTCCAATGCAGAGCTTTCAGAGCTCCACTGGGGGACATGGGCCTAACATGCAGGCCCTTCTGCATCAGGCTGGGCAGGGAGAGCTTGGCATGGGAAAAGGGGCGATGGCAGAGTGGCCAAGGCCAAGAAAAAAAGGATGGGGAGAACCTCATGACCCAGACAAAGGGGATTTGGGAGCAGAGGGAAGGCCCCCCCACCCAGAAGGGAGAGGGTTTCACTCAGTGCTGTCACCTCTATCTCCACTCCCACTAGCCCCTCTCCCCAATGTATAGTGAGATAGAGCAGTACCTGCAGCAGGGAGTGTGAGCTGCTCGACATGTGAGGTGGGGGCCTTTTAAGGGTGTCCCATGGGATGTCCCATGCGCATGGAGTGCCTTGGGCACCTGGCACAATCACCGGATGTAAAATAGGTGGGCCATCACTTTGTCTGTAATATCCAGTAATATCCTCCTCCTGCAAGGGAACAAGGATTAATCAGAGACTCAGACACTCCCGGCAACCAAGAGTAATAACGGCACCTGGAGCCAGATAAATTTCCACCCAGCCCCTAGCCACATCTGAGGCAGCTTGTCCTGTTGATGTGATGCCTGTTATGAAATAGCCTTGCTGGAGAGCTGGGTCTGAACTGCTTTGATCTGCTCAGGGGACAAGCTGGTGCCTAACAATGGCACCTGCTGTGACTCATTCATCTCCTTCCTCCCAGGTCAGCAAATGGGGATGGGATGGCAGTGATCTTCTGTGAACTGGAGGTGAAAAGCCCTGGGTCCCTCCCAAAAGCTAGATTAATCCTCCTCTGGTTACCTCGTCCCCTATCAGCTGGCCGCCTTCCCCCATGATGGAGAAAGCTAGGACCAGCCCAGCCTGGCTGACATGTAGCCGCGGGTCGTGGATGGCCAGCAGAGCCACCTGCAAGAAGGATCTTCTCTGCCCTTCTGAGAAGATCTCTCCAAAGACCTAAAACCAACAGCACGAGAGCCATTGGCAATTGCCCAGAACCAGGCTCCAAATCCATCTAGTGGCTCATGTGGAGAGTCGGAGTCCTGCTGCAGCCAAGCCAGCTAATTCCCCACGAGGACCTTTGGGGTCCTATGGCCCAGGGAACCCCCTTCAGTAAGAGGTTGCAGGCCTCTCATAGCTCTTTCTGGAGCAGGATTCAATGGAGGTGCCATGACGTGCTGGGAATGCGTCCATGTGCATGAGCCTGGCACGCTCTGGAACGTAGCTCACAAAGACCACACAGGACCCTCTACTGCTTCCAGCAGCGATATCTCCTGGAGCTCACATGCTAGAAGTAGGGGCCTTTCAGAACTGCCTCCGTTCCCCACTCCCCACCCCACTGACATTTCCATGAGCCTTACGTATGGTGAAGTAATTCAGCCCAGGGTAGGAGCTGAGTGTCTCTGACCCAAGTCCCAGGGCAGGCGCAGATAATGCTTCCTGACTCATGATGGTGCTAAGCAAACTCCACACCCTTCTTGTTCTTCCACAGGATGCAGGAATCCAACAAGCTTCTGGTCACGCAATAGCTGGGTGTATCCTTCCCAACTCACTGACCCAGTGGCTCCCATCTCGGATACTCAGGTGTCAGCCAGGGAGTCACTGAGCGAAGCCGGATCCCTCGAGATACCATCTGCCATTAACTCAAGGTCCGAGATGTTTCCTGTTATGCGACATATCAATGGATCCATGTAACACACACAAACCATGGCCGTTAGCAAAGCTCCAACCCAGGATCCTCAGCCTCTTGCAGCTGAACACTGTCAGCTGGAAATAAGGAGTAGGCTCTGGCCCTGTATCCAGGACACAGCCACTGCAGGGAGACACAGCTCCGCATTTGAGCTGCTGCAATGCACCAGCTGAGAGTCCTTACCTCCCCCACCTTGGCCATAGTCCTGTAACCAAGGCGCTTGGTGTTCTCGAGCCCCTCCCGGCACCACAGCTCCTTGGCATCTCTGATGTTCAGCCCTTGGAGAGAAAGACACGCAGGTTTGTGAGGTTTGCCATTCTGGTTTCAGTGCCTGTCTCCTTCTGTTCCCATTGCTGGGTGCACACTGGCTGGGGCTTCGCAGCCTCCATGCCCCAATGGAATCGCAGGGTCACCACCAGGTGGTTTAGTACCTGGAGGGAGATTTGTCCCGTTCATCAGAGAAATCAGGTGACCCTTACGGTCATTGTGTTCTGGGAGTGGGTGCCTAAAAATGACGGCATCTGTCAAGGTTCCTTCCCCACTCTGAACGCTAGGGTACAGATGTGGGAACCTGTATGAAAAACCTCCTAAGCTTATCTTTACCAGCTTAGGTCAAAACTTCCCCAAGGTACAAAATATTCCACCCTTTGTCCTTGGATTGGCCGCTACCACCACCAAACAAATACTGGTTACTGGGGAAGAGCTGTTTGGAAACGTCTTTCCCCAAAAAATACTTCCCAAAACCTTGCACCCCACTTCCTGGACAAGGTTTGGTAAAAAGCCTCACCAATTTGCCTAGTTGACTACAGACCCAGACCCTTGGATCTTAAGAACAATGAACAATCCTCCCAACACTTGCACCCCCCCCTTTCCTAGGAAATGTTGGATAAAAAGCCTCACCAATTTGCACAGGTGACTACAGACCCAAACCCTTGGATCTGAGAACAATGAAAAAGCATTCAGTTTTCTTACAAGAAGACTTTTAATAGAAATAGAAGGAAATAGAAGGAAAGAAATCACCTCTGTAAAATCAGGATGGTAGATACCTTACAGGGTAATTAGATTCAAAACACAGAGAATCCCTCTAGGCAAAAACTTAAGTTACAAAAAAGATACACAGACAGAAATAGTTATTCTATTCAGCACAATTCTTTTCTCAGCCATTTAAAGAAATCATAATCTAACACGTACCTAGCTAGATTACTTACTAAAAGTTCTAAGATTCCATTCCTGGTCTATCCCCGGCAGAAAGAGCATATAGACAGACCCAGACCCTTTGTTTTTCTCCCTCCTCCCAGCTTTTGAAAGTATCTTGTCTCCTCATTGGTCATTTTGGTCAGGTGCCAGCGAGGTTACCTTTAGCTTCTTAACCCTTTACAGGTGTGAGGAGCTTTCCCCTGGCCAGGAGGGATTTTAAAGGGGTTTACCCTTCCCTTTATAGTTATGACAGCATCTAATGCTGAGAACCCCCCACTCCCACTGTAGTCAAGATCTGGCCCTAGGTAACCAACTGGTGACATCCTACAAGTTTTGTGTGCGTCCCCTGTAGTCCCTGCTCCTGACCCTGACTTCCCTATGGGCTCTTTCCCTCCATGTGTTTCAATAGCTCCATTCCTGTCCCCTCACCAGCTGGCAGCCCCATGGACGGACTGATTTTCCTGGGGTGGGGGACAGAGCTGCGCTCTGAGATAAAACAGCCAATTTCCCTGGCACTTTCACACTCATCTCCCTGATTCAGGGAGCAGGGAAGAGAAATAATCAGCATCTACGCTGGGGTCCATCTCAGAGGAGGGGGCTTCTTTCTATAGGCTCCCATTGCCCAGCAAAATGAGTCTCAAATGAGGGACCTCATTTCTATTGGGGTCCCTCTGCCCAGTTCCGGTTGGTCTAAAAGGAGAGGCCTTAGTTCTATAGGAGTCCCAATGTCCATCTGCAGGTAGTCTCTGAGGATTCATTTCTATAAGGTGCCATTGCCCATTTGGGTTTCTTACCCCTCTTCTGCAGCAGTAGCTGGTAGAGCCAGGAAATCCCACCCTTGGTTTGCTAGCTGATGCCATCTGGTGGGTCAGTGATATACAGACCCAGCTGTGCCACAAAGTAGCCCACCTTGGGGAAGTCAGATGAGCTCTGATGGACGGAGGAGGAGAGGGGAATCCATCGACATTCTACCTTCAGCTCTCCATCTGCCCTGGGCCAGGAGTCTCTCTCCTCCCACTCCATCTGTAGGAGGGGCTGGGGGAGAGGAGCTACAGCTAGAGATCTCATTCTCTCTGCCCCCAGGGGAGCTTGGAATAAAGGGACCAGGGAAAGGGCCCTCTATGAGGATTCGCTCCTCAGCTGCTCCAGAATGACAAGGGCCCTGAGGCCAAGCATGAATCTGCCAGCCAGTGGGCTCTGGAGCACAGTCCCTTACAGACCCAGGGGGAAAAACTTAGCCAGGAGACGAGGGACGTGACTCAAGCATGGTTGAATCTCAGTTCTGACTCTGGCTCCACACAGGAGCCATCAAAATCTCGAACCCCTGCAGCTGCAAATCCCACAGCCTGTCAGAGCCAGCCCTGGCTCTGCAGGATGTCGGGGTCAAAGGTCACTTACATCAACTCCAGGGAGGCAAGCAGTGAATTGCCGCAGGGCAGTGCTACTCCGTATGGCCCTGGCTCTCTCTTGCTTCTCTCTGGAGTGCATCCAGAAATTGACATGCTGTGGGAGAAGGAGGCAGGTGAGGGTCAGGAGGCAGGTGCACGTGCTCTACAAATGAGCTTGTCGTCTTCCCCATGGGGCTGAGACATTGTGCTCAGGGTGGAAGAGCTGACTGACTGATCGCAGAACTTTAAAAGGGACTTCTTGCAACCAGGACGCTGCCCAGGTCCTGCTGGGCACAGGCTGTCATTGTCTCTCTAGCTGGGGAAAATGTTAGGCCTGGGGCTGGTCCACCCTCTCTGTACCTGATCCATGAACAGCACATCAGGATCAAGGCAGATCCTGATGTGCTCCCCTCCCCAGATGCAAAGGCCTTGGTGGGATGGAGGGAGTGGCCGTGAGGACAATCCCTTTGGGAACTGCAGTGTCCATATCAAAAGAGCTGATTCCCTGAGGATCCTCCTGTCCTCAGGGTCTTCCTAGAAAGGAGCCAGTGACTTTTCTTAGAGGCCCATGTCCTGGATCTCACAGGACTTTCAGTCTCTCAGTCCCCCAGACCCTGCCATTGTGCTCACCTCCAAGAGGTGCTCCAGCTTGTCCATGGTGGGGGTTTCTGTCAGCAGGCTCCTCAGCATGACATCCATGCTGTGTGTATAGGCCTTGGGCAGAGCCTGCAAGAGGAGGGAGCACCCGTCCGTTATGGGATCTGGGGCTACACTGGTCAGGGGATGATTAGAAGGGTTCTCTGGGGAGCCCTGGCAAGACCCCAAAGACACATCCTCGCCTCTCCCATTCAAATCACCCCAGGGACACTTAGCAAGAGTTCATGGCCGAATGCCAGCTAGCTCTTCAATCCTTGCCCTTAGCAGTTCTCTGCAGAGGGCCAGGGACCTAGCAGGGTATGGAACAGCCAAACTGCAATGGATGGGAGCGAGGCGCCCGGACAGAGTCCAGGCAGCAAAGCACAGAATGAGGAAGGAAGGAGAGGATCTGCCAAGGGCGGGTAACACTATCCCCTCTGGAGGGAAGGGGCGCTCTCTGCCATTTTGTTAACCCCCGGGCCTGTTCCCAGCTCTGCTCACCCCTCCCCTATTTTCAGCAGCTCCACCAAACTAAGGGAGTAGGGACCACAGGACCCCTCCTACAACAGAGAAGTAGGATGGTGACCTACCCGGAAGGGAACAGTGTCCTTCCCTGGGTGCATGGTAAAAAACACTGCACAGGACAGCTCTCAGGAGGCCTGATTCCAGCTCCAGGTCCAGTTTGCTGGCAGGAAAGAGGAGCCTCGATTCGACTTTGCAGCACCAGAGTGGTGCTGGCACCACCATGGACATGAAACATGAGGGAAATAGGCACCGGCCAGCAAAAACGGAAATGGAGGTGCCAACGAGACTAGTGACCAGGCTGAAGTCACAGAGCCAGACACTGGCAGGGCTGAAACAGGGCCCGTTCCCCTGATCTCACCCTGGACCCTGCTGCCCCTATTATATGTCCCCTGCCCCGATGATCTTCTCCCTAAGGCCACTGTAACGTTACTGGAGTGACATCAATCACCCAGCCTGGAAAGAGTGAACGTTCCCGCCTCCTTGGCCGGAGGATGTGAACAGCCACAACTGGAGGGGGAGTGGGAGGATCTGTGACTCCTGGGTTAGGGCAGCTGGACAGGAGGGTCCCGGTACCTGAGGTGGCAAACTGCAGCCATAGAGCTCAAGAGGATAGAGCTTAGCTCAGACTGCAGGGGAACGTCTTCAATCAGCTCTTGGGAGACCCAAAGAAGACAAAAGCAGAGAATGAGATCCTGGCCCCGCTGACCCACAGGCACTTCCCAGAGAGGAGGCTGCCAGGATAACCCTGCCGCCCTGCCCAGCCAATCCAGCTGGGCCCCCACATTCCTTCCACCTTTCAAACTTACTCCCTCCCTCTCCAGCTGGGACCATCCAATTCTTTCCTCCCCTCAGCCGCCCCTCCGGCCCTACAATTCCCCACTGCCAGCTCTGTGTCTGTGACAGAATTTCCCCTTCCCCTGCTCCCCAATCCTCAGCCCCAAGAATCCCTGTCCTCTGCTGCCCCCTCCAGCCCCAGGGGAGGCCTCTCTTAGTCCCATGTCTAGCTCCCCCGCCCGGGGTCTCACTCAGCGCAATACTCTCCACAGGGACGCTTTGGAGCAGTGCGGCTGCAGGGTGTCCTGCCCCTGCTTTTGTGCAGGGAAGCACAGAGTGGGGATAGTGTGCAGGAAGCGGAGCTGCTTGGCCCTGTCCTGCACAGAGGAGGAGTGGCATTGGGGGAAAGAGAGAGCCTGTTAGGTAGGGACCTCCCCACTCCACCCAAACCGGCTCCAGGGCCCAGGGCCTCCTTTGGGTTGGACAGGAAAAGCCCAGAATCACAGTGTCCTCCTGCAAGGCAGGGCTTCTAACCTGGACAATGGCTGTGGGGAGAGGAGACCCTGGCCTGCGTGGGACAAACACCCTCTCTTCGGGGTCACAGATAATGGGGGTCATGGCTTCTCTGGGACAGGGCCCCCCCTGGAAGGGCTGGCGGGGGCAGGATAGACTAGATTGTACCTCATCTCTGCCCTGGCGATGCTTCTAGATGACCCTGATGGCAGCTTCCTCTGGGGACATGTCCTCCTCTTCCTCCTCAACCTCCAGCCGGACACTGGGGCTCCCTGCACCAGGCAGAGGAGGACAGAGGGTGACTCCTGCTGCTGCCGAGGGGAAGGACGGGGTGCAGTGGAGAGAGAAAGCTTAATGTGCCCCCCTCCTCTGTCAGGAACACCAGGGCAGAAAGGGCCTCAGCCTGCCCCTCCCAAAGATGCCCTCAGCCCCATCAGCTTCAGGGCCCCATGGCAGTCAGGCCACCCCCACAAAATCATCAGGGGTCCGGGAGGCTGGAGTGCCCCCGACTCCGCCAAGAATGCCCTGCACCGGGCATGGCTCTGCCACTCCCACTAGTGTCAGCAGGGCTCACGTGGCTGAGACCTGACGCCTTTCTGAACCAATGGGCACACGGTGTTACTAGCCCCCCGGCCCCAGTCATTTCCCCTTTCCCTTGGGTCTCCCCTCACCAGTACTGTGGGAGCCTCCAGCCTCAAGGCTCTCACACTCCTCGGAGGTGCTGCTGGCCCCTTGGGAGTAGGTGGAGCTGCTGGTGCTAGACCAGGGGTTGCCTCTTCTCCTGTCCTAGGCAGGGTGGGGACTCTTTAGTGGCCAGGCAGGGGCATGGCTCCTGCTGGGCCCTGGCGCTGGGCTCCTGGCTCCTCTGCTTCCTGGAGAGGAAGCCCCAGAGCTGCCTTGCCCGGCTCCCACCCTGTCCTGGCTCCCTCCTGCAGAGCTGCACCCTGGGCCACCTCCATTTTGGCCCCGAAGGTGTCTCAGGGCCTGTTCTGGGAGCTGGTATCTTCCTCCTCCAGAACGCCAGGCACGTCCACCACTTGGCCTGGCCATAAGCTGCTTCCCCGCCAGCGGGGACAGAGGGGCCACTCTCCTCTTGGGGAAGCTGGTAGCTGCTTCCCACTGGCTCTGGAGCCTTCTTCCCAGCATCTGCTTCAGCCTCTTCATCCTGGAACCGAGTGGGGAACGGTCGTGAGTCTGGGGTCAAGGCAGCCTCTCACTAATGGGCCTGTCTGCTCCGCCCCCACCTCTCCTCCACTGGGGCAACTCCCCCTCACTGCACGCCCCACCACGGGGCACAGGGACTGCAATCTACACACACTGGCAGCAGCTCACAGCACAGGCTGCTCCCAAAGCTCCCCCTCCCTACTGAGGCACTGTGACACACGGGGAGTCTCATCCTTTCAGAGCAGTGGGGTTTTCAGACTGTTTGGACAAGCAGCTCCCTCCTCCTGCCCAGGCCACACGCCCACCCTGGCTAGAGAAAGACCAGAACCCGGGAAGGAGTCTGAGTTTGCCCTGGGAACTTGTCCCCAGCTAAACTTCACAAAGTTCCAATCATATGAGGCATGAGTCCCCCTCAGTTCCCACAGAGTTCAGTGCAGTAGTGGGTGTTTAGCAGCTGGCAGGCTCTGACCCTCCAGAGACTCCTACAAGGGAAGGGCTGGGAGCCCTATTGCTGGGTTATTTCCACCATGCTGGAGATGGCTCTGGAGAACACCCTGCAAGAAACACGCTGCCCAGGCCCAGAGCGAAGGATTGTAGGGGGCTGTGTTAGCAAATCTACTCTCACCGGGAGGAGATTCCCCCCTCCTCCTCCCACCATTTCTGCCTCTCCCAAGCAGAACAGGGAAGCCTCTGAGGAAATGCTACCTGCCACTCACTGGGTCTAGATGGCGCAGTGCTGGGTGGCAGGTGCTCAGAGTTGGTCTGTTCCTGGCCCTCTTCCTCGCTCTCCTGCACCAAGGTGGGCTGAAAAGGGAGCTGCACAATGCCCTGCCAGCAGGGAGACCAACAGTGGCTGTGAAAACAAAATCATGTTTTATTGCCAAACGATGGATAAACTCAGGCTAGCAGCCAGGGTCCAGAACTCTGACATACTGCGGGCAGGACGCCTCCCATCTCAAGGTCTCCTAGCACCTCACACACATTCCTGAAGCCTGACAAGCCAAGGGCTGTAGGGGAGGGACTCCAACCCCACTGATAGAAAACTGTGGCCTGGGCAGGGGAAGCCACTGCCTCAGGGTCACACTGGGAGTCAGTGACAGAGCCAGGGGTGGAGCCCAGGAGCCCTGTGTCAGGCCCCTACACTAACCACTAGAGGAACGTTCTTTTCCAGAGCTGGCAATTGCAAGCAGGACCCTGTTCCCAGTCTCCCTGGCTCTGAGAGGGAGTGTGACCGGCTGGAGAGACTGAGGCAGGGGATTGGGGGTCAGGACTCCTGGCTTTCAGTGGCCATTTTCCTATTGACTTATGGGACCTCGGGCAAGCCATTCCCCTTCTCTGTGTTTCAGTCCCCAGCAGTAAAATGAGGATCTAATACTTACTCACTATTGTAAAGTGCTGAGATTTACCCAGGAAACGTCGTTCTGTAAGTTCTATATAGCACTGGACCCTCATCGGTCAGATCCAAATTCCTAGAGTTTAGATCTGGGCTTTCAGTTCAATCCTGTACAGAGTGAGGAGTTCAGCCCTCGACCTTGGATTGAGGATCAGCCCTTCTTGGGATGGGAATTGAGCTAGGAGGCTTTTCCGTCCCTCGCCAGGTGGATTAACAATAGAGGGTTTTTAAAATATGAACCGGGTTTTTCAAATTAAACTCACCACAGGTTTTTTCATTAAAAATAAGCCTGCTTCAAATTCAATTTGAATTTGACAATCTATGTTAAGGCCTAAGTTTGTTATCATCTCTTAAAATAATTTCAAGAGACTAGAAAGAAATCCATCTTAAGTAGTACACGTTTACTGCCAAGTTTTAAGGAGAGTCAAATGACTGAAGCACCCGGAACCAGAGTTCGTGGAAGTGCTAGAACAGCTTTAGACAGCAGTAGCCCTTCCTGTGAAAGTGCAGAAGGAATAGTTTCTTCCTTTCAGTTTATTCATCTAGTTCAGTTGAACACTGAAAGAATACTGGGAGTTGGCAAAGAAGGCAAACTTGTTTTCTTCCTTCAATCTAGGAATAAACACTAGGTGTGAGGGGATGAGATCTACCCATTGAAAAATCTGGAAGAACATGGTGACCAGACTGTATCAATTCAGTTCACTAACCACAGCTAATATTTCCTTTCTTTAAGAAATCGGGTAGTTTTAAATGCAAAACATTTTTGATGAATGGTTTTTTCTTATGCTTCTCTTTCTGGCTCGGCCACAGCATTCCTCTTTACCTCAGTTTCACCACCTCTGTTCGGGATAGAGACACTTCTCTAACTCCTAGCAGTAGTGCGATTTGAGTAGGTCATGAGTGTTAGACATCTTTGAGCTCCAAAGGACAATGGGTGATTTATCAAGAATCCCTGATGATTTCCTGCTTCTCCCCCATCCAGAGCCAATCTCACATCTTTGGGTTTTGAAATTCTCAGCACCCCTCAGTCTCCTGCTGCCTTCAGTTTTTCCTCAGATTTAGAGGCTTGGATGCTAGCAGGACTGGAATTTGTTACTGGGTTCCTGTCTGTGTCTAGTCAATGAGGGTCTCAGTCTGGTCTCCTAAATTCAGAATCCCAGAAGTAGACATCTGGGTGGATTGATTTAAATCATTGATTTTAATCATGTTTTGCATTTGTACTTTTTAGTTATTTTCCTCATGATAGGTTGATTCTCATTAGTTGAGAATCATTAAAAAATGTTGATTTGCAACTAAATATAGTCTTCACACTAAATTTGGTGTTTTCTTTTGCTAACCATTATGGTAAAGTATATCTATGTACATTTATATAAGCAGTTATGTGGCTTAATTTACATTTCTTGTGTCTAATTTTTACATTTTAATTATGTTGGAAAATGGCAAACGATGCATTTATTTCCAAGACTATGATGGATTTTTTACCTATGATTTGTCCACTTACTATTTCGATGAAAATTCAAATGCACTTAAAAATGCACAAAAACAGCATTTTCAATTGGTTTATTAATTGAACAAAACTACCTTAAATGTGCTGGATACATAAGAACAAAAAAATTTACCGAAACATATTTTTCATTTAAAACTAACTGATTTAAGGAAGTATCTGCAGTTCGTGAAATGAACTGATTGCATCTGGTCATCGTGTCTCTCAGATTTTAGAACTAATAGGTCTGACGCCATCACGTCTAGTTTGTATTTATAGACTGGAAGAGGAAAACAAGCTTTCCTTCTTTTTCCACTCCCAGTCAGTTTCTGAAATTTGAATGAAATTGTTATTGAACTGAACTAGCTGAATCAACTTAAATTAAAAAAATATTCTTTCTGTGCCTGCAGAAGAGGCTACTGCTGTCAAAAGCTGGTTTACCATTTCAATAAACTCTGTTTTCAGCCAAAGACTGCAATGAGTTCAGTGGTTTGATTACCATTAAAACTTGGCAGCAACCATGGACTTGTCAATATTTATTACTTAATTTAAATGACTTTACGAAGCTATTGCAAGTTTAGGCATTAACATGGGTTGTCATAATTTCAAATTTAATCTCCAATAGATTTGTTTTTCAAAAAATAAACCTGTTTTTAATTTAAATAAAAATAATCCAATTTAACTTTTAAAAAATCCCTTTTTGGGTTTCTTGGTTTTGAAACAACCATTGATTTTTATTCACCTTGATTTTAGGAGAACTACTACATTCATGAGAATAATAAACTGCTCATATGCCATGGAAGGAGAGAAGGCAGCAAAAGTCATCATATTAATAATTTGCTATGAATTATTTACTCAGTCTTAAAAGAGACTAACTGGAGGGTTGGACACTTGTTTGTTTATGTAGGGCCAGTTTCTACCTCTGAACCAGTAGCAATTGCACTGGATAATGCTGTAAAACCTACATTTTATTGTCAAATCGTCTAAGCCATTCCTCTTCTGCTCTTCTTGGTTTATAAGTTTCAGATCAACAAAATCTTCCCCTTGACAGTCAGTCACTGCCCATGGGGCTCTGCAGGCAGAGTAGCCTGAGCAGTAACATTGTGACATCCAAGGTAATTCAGCCACCCATCACTCACTCGCTCCAATAAGCCTGACCTTAAATCCTAACCCTACGGCCTCTGCCTTGGTCATCTCTCCTATTGAAACTTGCAGGATCATTTGCTGATTCCTTTTAACCAATGGGGTTTAATGATGCAAATCATCTGCACAGGATTAGCATTGACTGGCTAAGTTAACTCTGATGTCACAATGTGCCTCTACCTGCAGCACCAACTCAATGGGCACAGTGTGGAGATCAGGCTTTCCTGGTGGTAGTGGTTTCCAGTTGTCACTAAAATCAACAAAAAGAAAATCAAGTGACTTCAAGTGAGCTCTAGCTCACGAAAGCTTATGCTCAAATAAACTGGTTAGTCTCTAAGGTGTCACAAGTCCTCCTTTTCTTTTTGCGGATACAGACTAACACGGCTGCTACTCTGAAATAAAATCAACAAGGTTCTTTCCACCAATGCCTAGAAATTCCCCAAAATTTTGGAATCAATACGACGTAGTCTTCAAAAATTACCGCATTACAGACTGACAAAGAAATGCCATTGAATTGTGCTTTAGACCTCACTGCTCTCAGCCAACAATGACTTGAATCTCCTCCCTTTTAACTCCGTAATAACCCCCAGCTCACCCAATCAGCATGGAGACTCTCAGGGACTGGAGGCTGAGCATTCTCAACAGGTGGCCAGAAGACAGCACTAGTCATGACAGGAGATCACTCTGGTGGAGATCTCTGTCAGTGCACTATTCCACCCCACCTCTTTGTGAGGGCCTCCTACAATGACAGCTGGAGAACAGCCCCACCTACCTCAGGAAGAAGAGCAGCAGACAGAAATGGAACAAGAGAAGAGAAAAGAAAAGACATGAGGAAGGGCGGAAAAGAGAAGCAAAAAATGGACAAATTCCTAACGCCTCAGTGAGTCATAGATTTCAAGGTCAGAAAGATCCACTCTGACCATCTAGTCTGTATAACATGGGCCATAGAACTTCCCTCAAAATAATTCCTGTTTGAATTAGAGCGCACATCTAAGAAAAACAGCTAATCTTGATTTTAAAAATGCTAGTTGTGGAGGATCCATCACAACCCTGAGTTAATTACTTCAAACGCTGACTGTTAAAAATGTTTGCCTTATTTCCAGTCTGAATTTGTCTAGCTTCAACGCGCAGCCATTGGATCTTGTTATAACTTTGTCTGCTCAAATGAAGAGCCCATTAGCAAATAGTTGTTCCCTTATGCTTATCTTTTAACCCTCTCTTTGTTAAGCTAAATAGATTGAGCTCCTTGAACCTATCTTTAGAAGGCATGTTTTCTAATCCTTTAATCTTTCTTGTGGCTCTTCTCTGAACCCTCTCAAATTAATCAGCATCTGTATCAAATTGTGGACACCAGAACTGGACACTATATTCCAGTAGTGGTCGCACCACTGCCCAGTACAGAGATACAGAACCTCTCTACTTCTACCGGAGATTCCGCTATGGATGGGTCCCAGGGTCGCATTTGCCCTTTTGGCCAAAGTGTCTCAGTGGGAGCTCATGGTCAGTTGATCATCCACCATGACCCCAAGTCTTTTTCAGGGTTACAATTTCCCATGATAGAGTTCCCCCAGGACAGACTCCCCCTCTTGTACATATAGCCTATATTTTTTGTTCCTTAAGGGAAACTTCACATTTGGACATATTAAAATATTTTCTTGTGCTCCGGTAACTAAGCAATCAAGATGGCTCCATATGAGTGACATGTCCTCTTCATTATTTACCACTCCCCCGATCTTTCTGTCATCGGAAGATTTTACAGTGATGATTGTATATTTGCTTCCAAGTCACTGATCAAAATTTTAGGTAGCGTACATCCAAGAACCAATCCCTGCAGGACCCTACAAGAAAGACACCCGCTCGATAATGATTCCTTATTTAAAAGGACATTTTGAGACCTATTAGGTAGCCCGTTACTAAGGGGCGGAGTCCGAGTTGGGACATTTTTCTGACAACTTTACTTGTGTTTTCCGAACCTAGAACTCGGCTGGCAACGTATGGATCAGGCTGAATTGGTTCCAACCTCACTGAGAATCTTACCTTCTACACAGGGGATTTCTGCAAAATCAACACCGAAAGGAGAAACACTTCCAAAGAAGCTCCTCCTTAGCACTCAGGTGCGTGAACACAAATCCTCTCTTAGTCCTCTAGGAGAGACTGCGAGAAGGAGGCTTGCTGCAGCAAGGCTACAGGGTCTCCCAGGTTCCCCCTGCCCTGCATCCCTGTCCTGCCTGGCTGATGTCAAGGGAGCTCTGTGAGGTCACAGCCTCCTCACCACCTCTGCCCAATAGGCTGAGTTCCTGCCAAAGCCCTTGTGAAGTCACTGCCACACCCACCTCTCCCTTGCAGGGCTGATGTCTGCCCCTGGACAGCCCAGTAGGATGTTTGAGCTGCTCCCCACATCACCCCACATGCTTATTATTGATTCTGGGCAGCAAATAGGCTACCCAGAGTCTGTTCCTCTCCCCACACTGAGTTTTTCATAGATTCATAGATTTTGTTTTAGGCCATTAGATCTCCTAATGAGGCCTCTATTTCACAAACCATGAAATTTCACACCCTTACCCCCATATTAAGCCCAATAGCTTGTGTTTCACTAAAACACGCCTTCCAAAAAGGCAGCCAAGTGTGATGTGAGGCCATCAGGAAACAGAGAATCCACCTCTTCCCTGGGCAATTTCTTCCACTCATTAATCTCCCTCACTCCTAGATTAGGACTGGGCATTTGCTGTATTCAGATGTGTTGTTTGAATGGGCTGACTTGTCCTCATCGTTATTTACCACGACACCAATCTTTGTGCCCCCTGCAGACGTTACCGGCTGTGATGTGATATTGACTTCCGGATCGTTGGTGTAAATGCTGAAGACAGTTAATGGCTGAGAGTCTGTTCACCCCCCGCCATCCCCCAGGCACCACACACCCACTCCCCCCTGTAGTACAGGAAAAGGGCATCCAGCCCTACTCTCATATGGTTTCAAAAACACGCTTGGCAGCAGTTTCAACCATGGGGTTATGAACCACGCGTGGGGGTCCCCTGTTAACAAACACACTTCACATCTAGCGTGTCAACAGGCTGCAGTTCTATGCATCTGAGTTTCCCACCTTCTAAACTGGTATGATAAACCCACCTTGATGATCTTCATTTAAAATTGGGGAGACTGTATGGCACAGGGAAATGAAGTGACTTGCTTGTGGTCACACAGTGATTGAATGGAAAAGCCTGGATGAGAACAATGTATTTGTTCTGGTTCCCAGACCAGGCCCTGGTCCCTTGTGTTCCTTGCCTCTCTGGTGTAAAATTCAGGAAGCATCTTCCTGGATGCTTTTCCTTCTTCTCCATTTCGCTTAGCTCCACAACCCCAGCAAGGAAGGATTTTTTGTTACCCAGCTGGCTCTAACATATGTGGTTATTGTCACAGACTGAGTCCCCCTGGTGGACACTTATCAGACTGCACCAATCGGACCCAACCTCTGGATCCAGCTCTGTGGATCTTTTCGGGGGGTGGGGGTTGGGTAGGGTTTGCTGATTGTTCCATAGGGAGGAAGTCCTGTTGGGAGGGCAGGGGAGCAGAGAGATGGGGGAGAAAGCGATAGGGTGTGCGTCTGGAGGTCCAGACAGAAGGGCTGCAGCAAGGAGGCCCTCACAGATTGAAGTAGCGGAGAACCTGTCTGAAGCCTGGGAGAGACAGAGCTGGGGATCAGGGACACCCCAGGACAGGAGCAAGGAGGAGCACTGCGCTAGGGTGGATTCGCATGAGAAGGACAAATCGGAGCTGGATCAAGTATCAGTGCTGCCCAGAGCTGTATGGGGCTGTGAGTACTGGGGCTTGTGACTTTGCATTGGGAATCAGGAGGGAGGCTGTTAGCTAGTTAAGTGGGGAGGTTGTCACATGTCGCTCTGTGTGGCTTTGCAGAGAGCAGCAGAAGACGACACTGGAGGGGTTTGTTGGGGAAACTTTACTGGCGCCAAAGACGAGCAGGAGCACCCAAGACTCACCACTGGACAGGAACTTTGCCCAGGACTCCTGAACTCTGTGTGCAGACACATTGCTCGGTGTCAGCCCTTTCAGAGTGTGGTACCACTGGGCCTGTAGGGCCTTGTGTTGAATGTAACCCTGTTTTACTGCTTCCCCTATCTTTGCCCCTGTTGTTTTTCTCCTCTGTAAATATCTGTTTCCCTTTCCTGTAGGCATTGTACTCTTCTAATGTGTGTGTGTGCTCACTCTATTGGAAGAGAAGGTTAAAGGACTAGGGAGGCAAGTATCAACCCTGCGCTGCATCAGAGAACATGAAGATTTTCTGGATAGAAGTCTGTTTGGTGCTTGAAGCACAATATGCTGAAGAATCAAAGAGCGCAGTGCAGAACGGTGGAGAATATTGGCAGCATGTGACCTCCAGAAGAAGAAAGAGGAGAACCTATGTACCCCCAATGCAGATAGAGGTGCAAAACCGTTTTCAGGCTCTCTGCACAGCAAATGCAAAAAAGCAAATGCAATATGGGTTGCATAAAGAGAGGCATACCATGGAAGTCATAGGAGATGATGGTACTGCTCTACTCAGCGCTGGTTAGGGCTCAGCTGGAGTACTGTGTCCAATTTTGGTCACTGCTGTATGATGTAGAGAAACTGGAAAGGATCCAGAGGCGAGTGACAAAAATGATCAAAGGTGTGGAATGTAAGTCATATGAGCAAAGGCTGGATGAATTGGGTATGTTTAGATTGGAAAAGAGGGAAATGATAGCAATTTTCAAATACTTGAAAGGCTTTCATAAGGAAGATAGAGAAAAATTGTTCTCTTGCCACAGAGGGCAGAACAAGAGGCAATGGGTTCAAACTATAGCATAGCGGATTTAGATTAAATTTCCAGAAATACTTCATAACCAAGATTTTATCAGTGATGATTGTATATTTGCTTCCAAATCACTGATCAAAATGTTAAATGGCATTAGCGCCAAGAACCAATCCCTGCAGGATCCTACTAGAAAGGTACTTGCCTGAGAACGATTCCTCCTTTACAATTACATTTTGAGACCTATTAGGTAGCCCGTTACTAAGGGGAAGAATCCTAGGCGGGACATTTTTCTGCCCATTTACCTTTTGTTTTCCGAGCCTAGAGCTCGGCTGGCAATGCATGGAGAAGATTGAAGAAGTTCCAACTCTCACTGAGAATCTTACCTTCTACACAGGAGATGTCTGCTTTCTCCAAAATCAACACAGGAAGGTGAAAACTCCCAAAGAAGCTCCTTCTTAGCACTCAGGTGCGTGAACACAAATCCTCTCTTGGTCCTCAAGGAGAGACCGTGAGAAGGAGGATTGCTTCAGCAAGGCTACAGGGGTCTCCGAGGTTCCCCCTGACCTGCACCCCTGTACTGCATGTCTGATGTCAAGGGAGCTCTGTGAGGTCACAGCCTCCTCACCACCTCTGCCCAACAGGCTGAATTCCTGTCAAAGGCCCTTGTGAAGTCACTGCCACACCCACCTCCCCTTTGCAGGGCTGATGTCTGCTCCTGGACAGCCAGGTTGGATGTTTCAGCTGCTCCCCCGATCACCCCACTTGCTCACTCTTGATTCTGGGGAACAAGCAGGCTTTCCATTAAAACAGCAGAGTCTGTTACCCATCCCGCACTGAGTTTTTCATAGATTTGTAGGCCATTAGATCTCCTAATCCAGCCTCTATTTCACAAGTCATGAAATTTCAGACACTTACCCCATATTAAGCTCAATTCCTTGTGTTTCACTGAAACCCACCTTCCAGAAAGACAACCAGTTGTGACGTGAGGCCATCAGGAAACAGAGACTCCACCTCTTCCCTTGGTAATTTGTTCCATTGGTTTGTCTCCGTCACTGTCAAAAATTCTTGCCTCACTTCTAATTTGAATTTCTCTGGCTTCAGCTGACAGCCGTTGCTTCTTGTTGTGCCTTTCTTGGCTAGACTGAAGAGCAATTTGGTACTCATTATTTTCTCTCCATGAAAGGAGTTCTATACCGAAATAAAGTCATCTCTCAAGCTACTTCTATAGCTAGGCCCCTACCAATTCTAAAGGACAGTGAAATTAGCCCTGCCCTGTGAAATCACATCTTCCCGTGCTGGCTTGGAGCATCCCGCTAGTCCGCTGGGCTGGGGACAGGACAAGATTTTCCTCTGCACAATTGCTCTTGGTGGGGCTATCAGACTCACCTGTAGACGCAGCACATTAGTGAGGTTGGAACACCCTCAGATCTGTGCTGCAGCAGCCCCGGAGTTGGGCTCAGGGCTTTGGCCCTGGCAGCTTCTGCCCAGGCTTGGGGATTCTGCCCCCACCCCCACCTGCTCCTGTTCTGGCCAGGGCTCTGGGTGCCCAGGCTCAGGGCTTCTGGACCCTGAGGCTGCAGCCAGGGTTTGGGGCACCCAGACTCATGTCTTGAGCTCCCGAAAACTCCAGCCAGGTGCCCTGGCTTGGGGCTTCTGCCTCCCCCCTACACACACACACTCCTGCCAGGGATCTGGGCACCTGGGCTCAGGGCTTCTGCCCGGCAGCTGCAGTGGCGGCTCGAGGCTTCAGCCCCCGCAGCTGGAGCCAGAACTTGAGGCACTCAGGCTCAGGGCTGCTGCTCTCCAGCTGCAGCAGGGACTGGGGTGCCAGGCTTGAGGCTTCCACCCTCCAATTCTCTCCTTCCAGGGCTCTGGCTTCCCAGGCTCGGGGCTTACTCCCCCTGTGGCTCCTGCTGGGGCTCAGGTGCCTATTTTTCTGGGGCCCCCGAAATTGGCCGGGGCCCCTGCATTAATCTGCCAGGGAACCAGTAGCTAGGAGCCCCAGCTGAGGTGCTCCCACCAGCTGGGACCCACCTCCACATCCGGGAGCCTCCTCTCGCTTCAGGAAGGTTAGTGGCTGCTGCCTTCAGAGTCCAGCACTGAAGTCAGCACAGAAGTGAGGGGGGAAATGCTGTGACACCTCCCCCAAACAACTTTTGACCTCCCCGCATTATCCCATTTTGGGTCAGGACTCCCATGGTTTCAGCACTGTGAAATTTCAGATGTAAACATCTGAAATGGTGAAATTGACTAATTTAAAAACCCTCTGCCCGTGAAATTGACCAAAACCGTCGTGAATTTGGTAGGGCCCTAGTTATTATGGATGCCCTAGCAGCTTTGCACTCCCAGTTCACCTGAAAGACCATTGACAATTCATGCTACATGAGAAATTTCCTCGAATAAACTACCAGGATTGGGAAAAAATGAAGGAAATCAACCAAAGCCTAAGCTAGGATGGAGAGCATTCATCCAAGCAGTGTTTCAACCCCTCCCCTCCCACCTGTCTGCCTGCCGTGAAATGGGGGGATACAGAGGGGCATGGATTTCTGTCTGTGAACTTTCTAAAGACTAGGAGTACTTGTGGCACCTTAGAGACGAACACATTTATTTAGTCTCTAAGGTGCCACAAGTCATCCTTTTCTTTTTGCGAATACAGACCAACACGGCTGCTACTCTGGAACCTTTCTTAAGACTGTAGGCTTTAGCACCAACCATACAGCCCAGACTCTGAGTTCTTGAAAAAACATCCATTTTGGATTGTGCACAGCAGAGGCTGCTTGAAGGGGAGGGGAAGGTGGAGGAGGGAGGGTGAGGGGACAGGCTGGGAAATGGCATGGCGTCTGCACTATACCACAGACACACACACAACGATGCATGGAATATTATCCAGGACAGTAAATTATTTGGCCTGAGTCCTGAGTTTTGAAAGTACAATTTATCCAGGAAAAAAATCGGGGTGGGGGGTAGGAGAGTTGCAGTTACCAGCCTGGACTTCCAGTCTCTGGCCAGGCGCATCCCCCTCTTTAGGGTTTTCACCGGTGTCTTCTCCAAACGGCTCCTTCTGATATAATTCGACGACCACGTCCTGGGCTTCAGGGTCATTTGCAGGATCTTCATTGTTCCCAGCTGCAGCACCCCCCTCGTTATCCTGTCTGATAATGAGCCCGCTATGGTTCAGCAGAATGGCATGTGTCATAATAGGCCCTCTGCTGAGAGCCCTCGATGTAGGGATAATACGCCCTTTTTCTTTTTCCTTAAGTTCTTTCCCTTGTTTCCTATGAGTTGCCCTGTGTAACCGTTGGTTGTCCGATGATATCTATTCTGCCTCGTAACAGAGCGAGAGAGAGACCCCACCCTTTTTGGTGCCACGTGCAACCCAGGAAGTGGGCTGTGTGCAGAAAGTCGGTTGGCTGTCAATGGACTGGCAGTTGGCTGACCGTTCGTTGCTCGCGGCTCAGGGACAGCTTGGGCGGAGCAATCAAGGTGCTGCTGTCTATTCCACCACTTCAGAGACAGAGGAGGTCCTTGAATTGTCCTTACCCACGCACACTGCCCGTTATAGCGGCAGCATAGCGCACTCACTCTGCCCAGCGGGGGTAATTTGCTCGAACTCTTGAAGATGAGCGGAAGAGGAGGAGAGAGACGTACCTTGTGAAGGGATCTTACCTTTCCCCCCACTCTTCTCTTTCTCTCCTCTTTTATTCCTGCCACTATCATTTGCTTGTTAGGGACTTGGCAACTGCCAAACTTATTATCTTTGTTATTAAGGTGTTAGGTAATAAATGTTATCTGGTTTGTGTTATTTACCTGTCAGTTTTGATTTTAAATACACCCGGTGACAGATACGGAGAGTTCGATCCTGTAAAAAGGGGTAGGATTTGAGGCCTAGGTTTCATTACTCCCCTGAATTTTATAGATTTTAAGAGACCTGTCTGTAAGACTGACAGCACCCAATCTAGATCTGAATAGGAAGGGCACGTGCAAGGTGCATTTGCTGACTTTTTATTGGAGTCCTGGACCTTCTGATGCTGCTTCAAATGTTTCATTCTCTCTCAGCACTGAACAGCAGAATGCTCCGTGTCCAACTCTGCCAGCCGTTGGCTCTGCGACATACAGCTGTGTACTGCTGCTGCTCTGAGAGAAACTGTGGTCACAGCTAGAATCCTGCCACCTACTGATGGCAATGTTGGTGTGTTCCTCCCGCCGACTAGCTGCTCACAGGGTGGTGAGCGTTTTAAGCTACTGGGAGTTTGGAGGCTGCAGCATGTGACTTCTGGTGCACACAGGGGGAGTGGGAAGATAACAGACAGGTCAGGAAGATATGGGTACAGGGAACGGTGGGAATTGCAGTGGAGGACTATTCCGACTCGAAACCGGGAAACCACACCGTCACAACATTCACACTGCAAAGTGGGCAGATATGGGGGTGGGCCCACTGCAAAGATGTGGGTCTTTGCAGTCCAGCTGTCCTAGGCCCCAAAGAAAAAGTTTCACAGCCTGCTTTTTAAAGTGATGTGCTCTCTAAGATGAGAAAGCCACTCCTGTGCCAGGAGCCCCAGAACACTGATCAAAACCTAACGGCTCTCAGGAATGTTGAGGACTTGGAGCGGGGATTGAGGTCAGGTGTTTATTGTTTTGCACAGATGTGTAACTCTTGTGCTGTCTAAGGCCTTGGCTACACTTGCGAGTTACAGCGCATTAAAGGAGCCCCGGGCGCACTAGCTCACTCCCCGTCCACACTGGCAAGGCACGTAGAGCCCTCTGACTCCGCGGCTACAGCGCTGCTGGTACGCCACCTCGGCGAGTGGAACAGTGTTTGCTGTGCCCCCGCCGGAGCGCCGCAGCACCAGTGTGGATGCCCTGATCCTATCGTGCGCTCTGATCGGCCTCCAGAAGTGTCCCACAATGCCTGTGCTAGCCACTCTGGTCATCACTTTGAACTCTACTGCCCTGCCCTCAGGTGACCAACCGTCAGACCCGCCATTTAAATTCTCTGGGAATTTTGAAAAATCCCTTCCTGTTTGCTCAGCCAGGCGTGGAGTGCTATCAGCGAATCCTTCCAGGTGATCATGCCTCCGCGCGCCAGGCGAGCCCCAGTATGGAGCAATGGTGAGTCGCTGGACCTCATCGGTGTTTGAGAGGAGGAAGCTGTCCCATCCCAGCTGCACTCCAGCTGTAGGAATTACGATACCTTCGGGCAGATATCAAGGGACATGATGGAAAGGGGCCATGACCGGGATGCACTGCAGTGCAGGATTAAAATGAAGGAGCTGCAGAATGCCTACCACAAAGCCCGCGAGGCAAACCGCCACTCCGGTGCTGCCCCTGTGACCTGCCGTTTCTACAAAGAGCTGGATGCGATACTTGGGGGTGACCCCACCTCCACTCCGGGGACCACCATGGACACTTCAGAGCCCAGTGCAACAAGGCAGGAGAAGGGGGAGGAGGAGGAGAAGCAAAGCGGGAGTGAGAGTGCTGAGGCGGAGGAAGACACCCCGGAATCCCTGCATGCATGCAGCCAGGAGCTGTTCTCAAGCCAGGAGGAAGGTAGCCAGTCGCCTTTACAGATGAAACCTTGAGATCTCAGCCGTCCGTATTATCACCGACCGAAAGACTCCAAAGAATCAGAAAGAGGCCACGTAGAAGCAAGGAAGACATGTTGCATGAAGTAATGCAGCATTCAAGTAATGAAAATCAAAAGTGCAGGAGTGGCGGGAGAGTGAAAGGAGGGTCCGCCAGCAGAATGCGGATCGCCGGCACCAAAGCCCGGACCGGCTGCTAAGCATCATTCAATACAGGCGCTCGTAGCAACGCAGCCGGAGCACTACCGCGCCCGCCCCCACCCCCACAGCCCTTGCCCCAAAACTCTTTCCCTTGTGCTCCCATGTCACCTCCAACCCACTTTCCCCAACATCCGGGTTTTTTCCGCCACCAGCTGCCTCCAACACCTGGAGCTTCACCACTCAGTCCTGAAAACTACGACCCTTACCCACTGCACTCAACCCCCATCACCATGCAGTATAGCCATCCTGAAGTGCAGCACTCATTGCACAGCACTCCAGACAGGACATACGCAAATCTGTGATTGTACCGTTCCCCACCCCCTTGCCCTTTCTGTTTCCCAAGCAGTTGTGTCTCTTTTCAATAAATGGGTTTTTTGGCTTTGAAAACATTCTTTATTATCGCATAAAGTAAAAGATACCTTAGCCCAGGAAAGCAACAGGCACTGCAAGTCAGCGTCTCAAACACAGATTCCAACTAACATTGGAACCACTGCACTTCACTCCCATGCAGGGCATCAAACATTACCGGTGGCTTTCAACCTCAAATTGTCCTCTCAAGGCATCCCTAATCCTTGCAGCCCCGCGCTGGGCCCCTCTAATAGCCCTGCTCTCTGGCTGTTCAAATTCAGCCTCTAAGTGTTGAACCTCCGAGTTCCATGCTTGAGTGAATCTTTCATCCTTCCCTTCACAAATGTTAGGGAGGGTACAGCACGTGGATATAACTGCTGGGATGCTGTCATTGGCCAGGTCCAGCTTTCCATACAGAGAGCACCAGCGGACCTTTAAAGGGCCAAAAGCACACCCCACAGTCATTCTGCACCGGCTCAGCCTGTTGTTGAACCGCTCCTTGCTGCTGTCAAGGCTCCTTGTGTAGGGTTTCATGAGCCATGGCATGAAAGGGTAAGCGGGGTCTCCAAGGATCACAATGGGCATTTCAACTTCACCTATGGTGATCTTCTGGTCTGGGAAAAAAGTCCCAGCTTGCAGCTTCCTGAACAGGCCAGTGTTGTGACAGATGCATGCGTCAGGCACCTTTCCGGGCCAGTCTGCCTTAATGTCAATGAAACGCCCATGGTGATCCACAAGCTCCCAGAGAACCATTGAGAAATATCCCTTCCGATTAACGTACTCGGAGACTAGGTGGGCTGGTGCCAGAATTGGAATATGCGTGCCATCTATCGCCTCTCCGCAGTTAGGGAAACCCATTTGTTCAAAGCCAGTCACAATGTCATGCACGTTATCCAGAGTCACGGTTCTTCTGAGTAGGATCTGACTAATGGCCCTGAAAACTTGCATCAACACCATTCCAACGGTCGATTTCCACACTCCAAATTGGTTAGCGACTGATCAGTAGCCATCTGGAGTTGCCAGCTTCCAGATTGCAACAGCCACCTGCTTCTCCACCATCAGGGCAGCTCTCAATCTCACGTCCTTGCATTGCAGGGTGGGGGTGAGCTCCTCACAGAGTCCCATGGAAGTGGCTTTTCTCATCCGAAAGTTCTGCAGCCACTGCTCATCATCCCAGACTTGCATGACGATGTGATCCCACCACTCACTGCTTGTTTCCCGAGCCCAAAAGCAGCGTTCCATGGTGGTGAGCATGTCCATGAATGCCACAAGCAAACTCATGTCTAATACATTCCTTGAGTCGATATCATCATCGGAGCCCTCACTGTCACTTTGGATCATGAGGAATAACTGGACTGCCAAACATGATTTGCTGGCGAGACTTGTCAGCATACTCCTCAGCAGTTCGGGCTTGTCAAGTTTCCTTCCCCACTCTGAACTCTAGGGTACAGATGTGGGGACCTGCATGAAAACCCCCTATGCTTATTTTTACCAGCTTAGGTTAAAACTTCCCCAAGGTACGAACTATTTTACCTTTTGCCCTTGGACTTTATTGCTGCCACCACCAAGCATCTAACAAATATACAACAGGGAAAGAGCCCGCTTGGAAACATCTTTCCCCCACAAATCCTCCCCAAACCCTACATCCCCTTTCCTGGGGAAGGCTTGATAAAAATCCTCACCAATTTGCAAGGTGAACACAGACTCAAACCTTTGGCTCTGAAGAACAATGAAAAAGCAATCAGGTTCTTAAAAGAAGAATTTTAATTGAAGAAAAAGTAAAAGAATCACCTCTGTAAAATCAGGATGGTAAATACCTTACAGGGTAATCAAATTCAAAACATAGAGAATCCCTCTAGGCAAAACCTTAAGTTACAAAAAGACACAAAACCAGGAATATACATTCCATTCAGCACAGCTTATTTTATCAGCCATTTAAACAAAACAGAATCTAACGCATATCTAGCTAGATTACTTACTAAGTTCTAAGACTCCATTCCTTTTCTGTTCCTGGCAAAACAACACACAGACAGAGAGAACCTTTGTTTCTCCCCCGCTCCAGCTTTGAAAGTATCTCGTCTCCTCATTGGTCACTTTGGTCTGGTGCCAGCGAGGATATTCCAGCTTCTTAAACCCTTTACAGGTGAAAGAGTTTTCCTCTGTCCAGGAGGGATTTTAAAGGTGTTTACCCTTCCCTTTATATTTATGACAGGGTTCCATTCCCACAGACCGAAAGGGAAGACCGAGCGCGCAGTACAAAAAACAATGAAAGATGGCGCCAAACGTGGACGGAAGCAAAGGGAATGCTGGGATGCAAACCGATGCATCATGGGGTGTTGGGACAGGACCCAGAATGCCCCACACTCCCCACCCCCTTCCCACAAGCCACAGCACCAGAATGGGAAGAGGTGCTCTGCAGGATAGCTGCCCATAATGCACTATTCTCAATGCCTCTGCAAGTGCCACAAATGTGGCCACGCCAGTGCGCTTGCAGCTATCAGTGTGGACAGACTGCAGTGCTTTCCCCACTGTGCTTTACAAAGGTGGGTTTAACTCACAGCGCTCTACATCTGCAAGTGTAGCCGTGCCCTAAGAGTAAAGTGTGTATGTTTAAGAAGTTACTTTGCAAATCCTGTGGTTCCTCCCTTTAACTGCTCTGTGGTCCTTGAGGGGCTAAACTGAAAAGAGAAGTAAACAGAGATGAAGGGGGAATCTGGGAAAATGTGGAAAGTGCCTGGAGAGCCTTGGGATGTCCCAGCATTGCCTTTAGCTGCAGTCTCAAAGACAGACAGTCCCAGTTGTCCCCCTCCCATCTCCTCATCTGGTCTGTCTCTCTCCAGCATCCTGGCCTCCTGTACCAATCTAACTCCCCAGGCTCCTCACCCATTCGCAATCTCCAGCCCCAGCTCCTGCTTTCAATCTCTTTGCCCAGCCAGTCCCAGTTCTCCAGAATCCCAGCTCTTCATCAGATCCATGTGCCATTCCCCCTCACCTCCTTTCTGCTCATGGTATATGGAGGTACCAATGACATAGGGAAGGATAGGAGAGAGGTCTTGGAGGCCAAAGTTAGGTTGCTGGGTAAGAGATTGAAGTCCAGGACCTCCATGATAGCTTTCCCTGAAATGCTGTCAGTTCCACAAGCAGGGCCAGCTAGACAGGCAGAACTGCAGGTTCTCAATGCATGGGTGAGACAATGATGTAGGGAGGAGAAATTTAGATTTATTAGGAATTGAGGAATCTTTTGGGAAAGGGGGAGCCTAAACAGGAAGGATGGGCTCCGTCTAAACCAAAGTGGAACCACATTTCTGGCACTTAAAATTCAAAACGTCGTAGAGTAGTTTTTTAACTAAGGGCTGGGGAAAGCTGACATATGTGGAGGAGCATGTGGTTCGAACAGAGACATCTCTTAGGGGAGGATCTATTAATGGAGATTCTTTGTGTTCTAGTAAGGAGGAGAGGATGGACGATAAAATACTGCTAGGATTGGATGAGAAACAATCAAATGAAAAAGAGTCCCATTCATTTACATCACAAAATGGCAGACAGCTGAAAAGTAACAATTTTAAGTGCTTATATACAAATGGTAGAAGTCTAAATAATAAGACTGCTGAACTAGCGTGCCTCATATTAAATGAGGATATTGATACAGTAGACATCACAGAAACTTGGTGGAATGAGGATAATCAATGGGACACAGTAATACCAGGCTACAAAATATATCGGAAGGACAGAACAGGCCGTGCTGGTGGGGGAGTGGCACTATATGTGAAAGAAAAAATAGAATCAAATGAAGCAAAAAGCTTAAATGAACCAAACTGTACCATACAATCTCTATGGATAGTTATTCTATGCTTGAACAATAAGAATATAGTGGTGGGGATATACTACAGACCACCTAACCGGGATGGTGATAGTGACCGTGAAATGCTCAGGGAGATTAGAAAGGCTACAAAAATAAAAAAAGTCAATAATAATGGGGCATTTCAACTATACTGACAGGATACATGTCACCACAGGACTGGATGCAGAGAGAGTTTCTTGACACCTTAAATGACTGCTTCTTGGAGCAGCTAGTCTTGGAACCCACAAAAAGAGAGGCAATAATTGATTTAGTCCTAAGTGGAGCACAGGATCTGGTCCAAGAGGTGAATATAGCTGAACCGCTTGGTAATAGTGGCCATAATATAATTAGATTTAACATCCTCGTTGCAGGGAAAACACCACAGCAGCCCAACAGAATAGCACTTAATTTTGGAAAGGGGAACTACACAAAAATGAGGAAGTTAGTTAAACAGAAATTAAAAGGTACAGTGCCAAAAGTGAAATCCCTGCAAGCTGCATGGAAACTTTTTAAAACCCCATAATAGAGGCTCAACTTAAACGTATACCCCAAATTAAAAAACATAGTAAGAGAACCAAAAACATGCCACCGTGGCTAAACAACAAAGTAAAAGAAGCAGTGAGAGGCAAAAAGGCACCCTTTAAAAAGTGGAAGTTAAATCCTAGGGAGGAAAATAGAAAGGAGCATAAACTCTGGCAAATGAAGTGTAACACTATAATGAGGAAGACCAAGAAAGAATTTGAACAACAGCTAGCCAAAGACTCAAAAAGTAACAGCCATTTTTTTTAAAGTACATCAGAAGCAGGAAGTCTGCTAAACCACTAATGGGGCCATGGACAACCAAGATGCAAAAGGAGCACTCAAGGACAATAAGGCCATTGCAGAGAAATGAAATTAATTCTTTGTATCGGTCTTCATGGATAAGGATGTGCAGGAGATTCCCAAACCTGAGCCATTCTTTTTAGGTGACATATCTGAGGAACTCTCCCAGAATGAGATGTCATTAGAGGAGGTTTTGGAACAAATTGATAAATTATACTGTAATAAGTCACCAGGACCAGATGTTATTCACCCAAGAGTTCTGAAGGAACTCAAATGTGAAATTACAGAACTACTAACTGTGGGAGATTAAATCATCTTCTGTACCAGATGACTGGAGGATAGCTAATGTGATGCCAATTTTTAAAAAAGCTCCAGAGGTGATCCTGGCAATTACAGGTTTGGAAGCCAAACTTCAGTACCAGGCAAACTGGTTGAAACTACAGTAAAGAACAGAATTATCAGATACATAGATGAACATGATTTGTTGGGGAAGAGTCAACATGTTTTTTGTAAAGGGAAATCATGCCTCATCAATCTACTAGTGTTCTCTGAGGGGGTCAACAAGCATGTGGACAAGGGTGATCCAGTGGATATAGTGTACTTAGATTTTCAGAAAGTCTTTGACAAGGACCCTCACCAAAGGCTCTTAAACAAAGTTAGCTGTTATGGGATAAGAGGGAAGGTCCTTTCATGGATCAGTAATTGGTAAAAAGATAGGAAACAAAGGATAGGAATAAATGGTCAGTTTTCAGAACGGAGAGAGGTAAATAGCGGTGTCCCCCAGGGGTCTGTTCTGGGACCAGTCCTATTCAACATATTCATAAATGATCTGGAAAAAAAGGGTAAACAGTGAGGTGGCAAAATTCGCAGATGATACAAAACTACTCAAGAAAGTTAAGTCCAAAGCAGACTGTGAAGAGCAACAAAGCGATCTCACAAAACTGGGTGACTGGGCTACAAAAATGGCAGATGAAATTCAGTGTTGATAAATGCAAAGTAATGCACTTTAGAAAACATAATCCCAACTGTACATATAAAATGATGGGGTCTAAATTAGCTGTTACCACTCAAGAGAGAGATCTTGGAGTCATTGTGGATAGTTCTCTGAAAACATCCACTCAATGTTCAGCGGCAGTCAAAAAAGAGAACAGAATGTTGGGAACCGTTAAGAAGTGGCTAGATAATAAGACAGAAAAGAACATATTGCCTCTATATAAATCTATGTTACACTCAAATCTTGAATACTGCGTGCAGATGTGGTCACCCCATCTCAAAAATATATATATTGGAATTGGAAAAGGCACTGAAAAGGGCAACAAAAATGATTAAGGGTATGCAAGAGCTTCCATATGAGGAGCAATTAATAAGACTGGGACTTTTCAGCTGTGAAAATAGATGCCTAAGGGGGGCTATGATGGAGGTCAATAAAATCATGACTGGTGTGGAGAAAGTAAATAAGGAAGTGTAATTTACTCTCTCATAACACGAGAACTAGGGGTCACCGCCTGAAATTAAAAGGCAGAAGGTTTAAAACAAACAAAAGGACGTATTTCTTCACACCATGCACAGTCAACCTGTGGAACTCTTTGACAGAGGGAATGTTATGAAGGTCAAGACTATAACAGGGTTCAAAAAAGGACTGGATAAATTCATGGAGGATAGGTCTACCAATGGCTATTAACCAGGATTGGCACGGATGGTGTCCCTAGTCTCTGTTTGCCAGAAGCTAGAAATGGGCAGCAGAGGATGGATCACTTGATGATTACCTGTTCTGTTCATTCCCTCTGAAGCACTTGGCATTGGCCATTGTCCAAAGATAGGCTACTGGGCTAGATCAACCTTTGGTCTGACCCACTATGGTCGTTCTTATGTTCTTCCACCCACCCCACTGGTTCTCACTCCTCTCTGCTCTCTGGCTGCAAGTCTCCTTGCTCACTCAGGTCTACTCTCCGCCCTCCCCTCAACTCCAAATGCCAGTTTCTTTCACCTCCTGCCAGCTTCCAGCATCCCTTAGGCTTTTTCTCCCAACCTACTCACCCCTGTCCCCTAGTCTCTGCATTTGAATCTAGTACTTCCTTGTCCGGGCCCAGTGGGATGGGGGAGGTGGGTAATTGAGAGCACAGGAGAGACAGGCTCTCTGCTCTCAGTTCAGGTATCTGGACCCAGCACAGACCGCAGCAGCTGAGAGCTGCAATTGTAGGGAAAGTCCTTCTCAGCCCCAGGCTGGAGCATGCCAGTGCAGACACAATTGCCAGGGGGAATGGAGCTGCTAACCTCAAAGAAGTCTCTATTGGGTCTGTGTGAACTCTGACTTTTCAAAGACTTCTCATTTGGTCAATTTAGGTAGATTTTCGGAGACAGCAAAAGGCGCATCCCTGGCACAAAGGCCACCTCCTTGGGAAATTTCAAGTCCCTGCTCCAAAGCCTTGGGGCACTAGAGCTTTTCAAAGAAAATGTCATCAGAAGTGTTTAGCATTGGTAAGCACTGTCTACATAGACTAAGGCCAGAAGGGACCACTGTGGTCGTCTCGTCCCCGCCTATAACAGACCCATAACATCTGGCCTAGCCTCATTCTCACTAAAGCTGAATGACTTTGACTAAATGTTTCAGGAAATATTCAGCCTCAAGGCAGACACCCAGCATGGGAAATTTCAGCCCAGCCAGTTACAGTTTGACAACGTTATAAGCAACTGAAAACAAAGGCGTATCGTGGGAAGCACTGGGCAACCTTAATAACAGGCAGTGCTGGCAGCACCCCCTATAATGTGAGGCACTCACAGCTGGGCTGAAGCGATGGGATGTCAGTCAGGGCCAGCAAAGGTCAGGATGTCAGAAATCCTCCTGATTTGAATTCACACGCCAGAAATCTTCTTTGCAGCGCTCCACAGCTCCTCCCCAACTTCAAAAACAACTTTTGACACCTAGCTCCAGGGTCTGACCCCTCCAGGTGCTTGGCTCAAAGGGCTGAGCAAGCCAATCCCCATGGGGTGCAATGGAAGTCGGGGCGCTGAACACCTGCCATGACTCGGCCTTTGGTATGTCATACAGCCAGTCGGTGGAAACCATACCACACTCTGCCAGTTCAGCCCGGCCACAAGCAGGGGTGACCCCTGTTACCTGCTAGTGGATTGGCCACTGCTTACACCTGGGTTGAAGTTGGTCTTTTATGTTAGCTCTGTTTTCTTTGTACCAGCTTGTGCCATCAGATTTTTTGCTGCCTGCCCAAGGTAAATAAGATGTGAGAGCAGAATCATGTCCAGAGTCCAAAAAACAGCAATTAATCCAGAAACAATAAATTAATTATAAAATGCTGTTAATACCTGGAGTGACCCCACCAGGAAGCCAAATACCCTGAAGACAAACCACGGAGCAGGTACTTTAGGAATGATTCTTTAGAGTTGGTATTCTAAAGGCTGGTGGCGGTGTCAGGAAGGGCAGGGCGAGTCACTTCTCTCCCCAACCTGCCTAAACACCCACTGTAACCCCTTTGGGGTTTAGAGAGCATGGCCCCTTTAAATCTTTTCCCGGGGGCCAAGGAGTTGATTGTTCTATGAGGAGAAAGTCCTGTTGGGAAGGCAGGGGAGCGGGGAGGGGGGAAGAGCACGACAGGGTATTTAAGCCCTCCTGCTGGTGTCGCAACTTTTTGTTAAAAACGGGCAAATTGTCACATATTTTCTGTCTCCCCTCAGTCGGTACTGGTGGGTCCCGCTGCTGGCTGGATCCCTGCTTGCCAGCCGCCTGCCCACCAGCGTTGAGTGGGGGGACCCAGTGGCTGACAATGGGGGTGGGTGTGCAAAGCTGGTGGCAGGGTGTTCCCCCTCTCGCTGTCCTCTCCCTGCTTTGCCCATTCACCTTGCCCCCCAGCCCCGCTGCTCCTCCATATCTGCACCAGCGGGGAGTGTCCCGCTCCCAGCACTGTGCGGAGAACCAGCCCCTGGTCGGAGTGCTCAGCTCACCAACAGCCGGGCCAGCAGGCTACTTCTTTCCCCCACTGCCTCTGGCTGGGCTGGCCCCGCAGGAAAGCTCAAGACCCTCGGCTTGGGGTGTTGGCCAGGAGGAGCCAAGCCCTGCATGTGCCAAAGCCCCAGGCAGCGCTGGCACAGGGAAGCCTTTCTGCCCCTCAGCTAAGCTCTGGAGCGGCGGCGGGGGGTGGGGGCAGAAGCGATTTCCAGCCTGTTTGCATCCCGACCCTGCAGACTCCACAGCAGTCCCCCGGACAGAGGCCTAGCACCCTCTGCACCCACCCCCACCGCGGAGCACAGGGTTTGGTCCGTCCCCTAGGCACCCTCCCCTGCTGAGCCACCTCACTGGCCAGGTTCACTCAAGCCCCTGCAGTCAGGTTCCCTGGGCACAATGCATCCGTAGGGCTTAACCCCTTCCTGCTTGCGCTGTAGCCAGGGGACAGGAGGCAGCTGGGTTATATCGGTGGCCAGCAGCAGCCTGGAGGTGTTAGCTGCCTTTCGACACCGTGTGGGCAGGAAGGAGCAAGGTGCTTCCAGCCACGGGCAGGGGGACAGGGGGAAGAGATGAGCTCTGCAAAGACATGGGCCAGGTCATCCCTCCCCACCCCGCCACCCCCGCTGTGGCTGGAAGCAGCTTCCATCCTTTCCCCCCAGCACAGTGCGGAAAGGCTGTTGCTGGCCACATTCTGGTGTGAACCCTGGCAGAAATCTGGGGTGGGAGGGCATGTGAACTTGTGTGCCACCCCCCCCCGCCACACACCCACACAGGTTGCCTTTGGAAGATGTGGTACCAGGTACCAGGAGAGGCGGGTCCGGCCCAGGGGCCCAGCCAGGCATGGAGAGTGGAGAGCACCAAGCAGGGAGGGTCGAGCCTCTCGGTCAACCTGTCACCCCGCTGTGTCGGAGAGATGAACGGGAGTGTGTGTGTGTCACCTCTCTCCATGTGAACCCTAAAGCCTAAAAGATAAGAAGGGAAATAAAAGGAATCCAACTACTCAGTGTTTCTTTTTAACAGGGGCTCAGTCAACTTGATGTTAATGTTAACATTTGTACTGCATCGTTCTGATTGATTGCAGCTGAACTTGCTTGAATACGAGTAATTTTACCAGGTGTCCCGTATTCAGCATAGGGAAATATGATCACACTAAATAAGAGGGAGGCTATTAGCTTGTTACGTGGGGAGGCTGTCACTCTGTGTGGCTTTGCAGAGAGTGACAGAAGAGGGCACCAGAGAGGTTCGTTGAGGAAACTTTACTGGCGCTGAACACAACCTGGAGCACCCAAAACTCACCACTGGACTGGAACTTTGCTCAAGACTCCTGAACTCTGTGTGTAGACACATTACTCGGTGTCAGCCCTTTCAGACTGTGCTACCACTGGGCCTGTGGGGCCTTGTGTTGAATGTAACCCTGTTTTTGACCGTTTCTCCTGGCTTTCCCCCTGTTGTTTTTCTCCTTTCATCCCTCTCTAAATAAATATTTCCCTTTCCTGTATTCATTGTACTCTTCTGGTTCACACTGGGGACAGGTGTCTCTGGGGTGGAAGGGGCTTTCCCTGATGCATTCCTGCACGTGCCTTTTCTTGGCTACAGCTACCTGCAGAGCAGACTCTATGTTGGCCACGAGGGCCCTAAAGTTACACAACAACAAAAACAGGAGAGAAATTTCTCTCTAAAGATCAAAAAATAACAAAGAAGGAAGAACCCAGAACCACTGGAACTACAAGCAAAAGGCTAGAAATCCCCTTGAAAAGGAACTAACGATGAGTTTATAAAAAGCAGGAGGGGCAGGGTAATTGGTGGTTGAAGGCAGGAGGGCACTGTCTGTCCCTTATTTCTCTGATGCTCCCACCTGGGAGCTGTTCTTAAACATTTACAAATATTCCTTTTCGCTCTCTTGGTGCTTCTGAGTGCACGCCAGAAGCACTTCAACTCAGAAATGGGCATCTGGCTGAAACACCTTTTGGGTAGCGGCCATTAGATCAATAAATCAGACATTGTTCTTCAATGGAGGGAAGGGATCTTCTTTTTGAGCATGAGAGACTATTACTGGTATTGAAAAGGCTGCACATTTGCTTCATTTACTTCAAGGAGCAACATGCCCTGTATCTGGCCACTACACTACATTTAGCTATATGCAGGACTAAGCTCTTATAATGACAAGCACAGTGTGACTGGCCCCTTTAAAAAGAAGCTGTGCCCAGTGCCACTGTGACTGAACCTGCTGCCCAAGTGGGCTTAAAGAAAGGCACCTGAGGAAGTGGTGGCAGAGAGTTAGAGGCTCCTACAGATGAGTTTGATACACCAGGGGAACACAACTTCAGCCAGGTAGGGCTGGAAATGGCCTCCTAAAAAGAACAAGGGGCCAGGAAGAAGAGAAACTTTGCCTTTCTTCCTTGATGGCTGCTAGTCTATGTAGGTTTTTATACCATGCTAATCACCACAGTGTCTGAGCACCTTCCAGTAGTGCATTAAGGACCGTAACCACACGTGTGTCGAGTTGGGGTAGTGCCTTGTTTAAAAATAGAAAATACTTGTAGCTATCCATTTATATGAGAAAAGGTTGCTTTCCTCAGTGTTGATTGGACGATTGCGGGTTTGAAGAAGGAAGGGGAGACTTGCTCTCAGACCCAACAGGGTTGAACACTCAGCATATAGGGACAGTTGATATAAGCAGTGCTTGTAGCACAGCCAACAATCCAGAATCTTGCTAAAGTTCTAAGTTCTGCATATTGATCACCCACACAGAGAGAAGCAACACGAAAATCATTCCGGTTGCAAAGTCAAGCACTCAAAAGTTGGGAAATGCCAGACACAAGGCGGCCACTGCAGCAGGTGACTTTAACAGTCCAGTCATGCAAGTCATGCCCCCAGGTTTCAATAATAGCAACTCTATCAAATGTAGTTATCAATGAGAACGTTTAGTTCCTCCTGCTTCTTACCCAGTCTCCTAGCAATGGTGCATAAACAATTCAGTTTCTTCTCTTCACATTTCTTTACCGCCTCTAGTCAATATCTTCCCAATACCCTGAGTTAGAACCCCATTTGACAGCTTAGTACCCTCCCTTTGTACTGTTAGAGGAATGTCCTCCTAGCTGCGTCACTAGTCTCCAAACCGTGAGATTATCCCCCACTTCTGAGATGCAGCCTGCCCCATTGATACAGCCCCTCTCTCACTGGAACATGTCACTATAGCCCTGAGGCTGCAGTACAACCCTGGAGCAGCTTAGCTCCACTCGCTGGCTTGTGGTGAAGGAACCCATTCCCTGTGAGTTTCTATGAGCCAAGCCCTGCGGGGATGGGGGAGGGAAGGTTGGCTCATCACAGGCTCAATACACTCTGAAATGGGCCTAAGAGAGCAATGCTCATCAATCATATGTGGCCATCACCCCTCAACAGTGCTAACAGCATTCTGAGGTTGAGTGTCATGCATGCTGTGTACAGTACACCATAGCATTTCACTGAGAGCAAGGATGGGTTATCCGTAGTCAGGGAGAAATTCACAGGGTCAGACGCTTCCCTCCATTGGCAGTGTAGGGGGAGAAAGACAACGACTCTGCATCTGCAGTAGCACGGGATTGCTGGCTTTGCAGCATGCTCTGTAACGGGACTCTCCACTCACCGCTAGTCAGGCACCTCGCCCTGGCCGTTCTGGTGAATCATGTTCTGGTGAATTTACCTCCCACCTGCCAGCCATCCAAACTGCAGCTGCTGAGATGATCTTCCTCTCCTGGTGCTGTCTTCCCCACTTTCCCAAGTCTGACTCTGGCTGCCCTTTTTCCATATCCAGTTTGGACTTCTCCTTCTTACCTCCAAAGCTCCCTATGCAAACATCTCCCTGTGTAAAAAATATCTCCACCTCAGTCATCTGCTCCTCCCCTCCCACTCCCACCTTACAGACCCTTCTTCCTGCAGCATCCTGCTGCTACTGGGAAGGACCCAGCAACCTCCGCTCAGGCTCCCCTTTCTATTCATTCCATCAGACTCACCCGGTACCTCTCCTACACTCCTAGAGTGACCCCTTTAGCTTGAGTGAGAGGGGCTTGTGCTGATGGACCCTGGTTCAATCCACACCAATGCCTGTGGTGTCTGTATATGGCCAGGGTTTTACTTACCTATCATTGTAGGTTGTTCAGCCCATTCCCAGCCATCTGTGGTACATCTTTTGCTTCTTGCCATCTCTGTGATGTCGGTCCTTCATCTGTACAAGGACATGGCATATCAAGGCCAATCCAGCAGCTCCCATCCGGTCTTCACCTCCATGAGAGACAGCGCATCCCAGCCTGACCACAGAAGGACAGGGTGGTGTTCTTCAGGGGAACCTGCTGGAGCTCCAGTCTCCCCTGATCCACCTCACCCCCACACACTAAGGGTTTTCAGAAGATACTGCTAATCTCAGCTAAACAAAGCAGCTAAAATGAGGTCAGTGTGAGTGGATTCACTGAATAGACTGGTTCTAAGGAAAGAGGAGATTCCTTCTCTGCTCTCATGAGATTCCCATGGGAAAAGTATCTGATGACAGGTTGGGGACAAAACAAGCCCTCAGCCCCTGGAAAGCTAGGAAATCAGGACTCTGGGATTTAAGGGTTGTCTCTGTCCTGCTGGAGGGAGCAGAGCTGGAGACCAGAAAGGGCACTGGTGTAATTGTATGAAAGACAGTGACCTCTAGCTGTGAAGGTGGCTGAAGCTTCTTGCAAGCAATAGAGTCCAGGATCCTTACGCCTCCTTTGGCGATGCTTTTCCTAGGAATAAAATCAACACAGTACAATGAGAACAACGTCTGAGTCCCAGGGCTGGGATCCAGGGATAAGGGCTGCTCTCAGCCAGGATGCGTACCAGGAACTGGATCTTTGTCCCAAGAGCTGCAATCACCCAGATGAGTGAGTAGTTCCTACCTCTGTGAGGGGGGTGTGGTTTTCCATCTAACTCCTCTTAGTTTGACAGGATGCGGTCATTGTTCCCCAAGCTGGGCCAGCTGCAGGCTGCATTGATGTAGGAGGCATGGACAGATCCCAAAGCCTGGAAGACAGAGAAGGGAGGAAGCCCCTGCTCATTTACCGTTCAAGGAAGGGAGAGGAAAATGAAGGGGGGAAGTGAAGCTGCCCTGTGGGGAGGGCACTAGAGTAGAACCCAGTCCCGTTCCCAGATCCACCCCATGTTTGTAGGTGTGACCTTAGAGAGGTCCATCACCTTCATTCCCTGTCTGTAAAATAGAGATAATAGTTTCTTCCACAAACACACAGGAGGTAAGGGGAGGACAGTCCTATTATCTGCATGGGGCTCAGGCGGTCTGTGCACAGATTGTGCCAGAGTGAGGGGAGAGACCCAGAGTTTGCTCCCTACAAGCAGGAGAGGAGATGGGATCAGAAGACCGAGGAAGGGGGATGGGGTAGGAACCGCTGCCACAGATGGGGCTTATGGATTTGGTCAGTGCCAGACCCTTGGTACCTCCTTTCAGTAAATGGTTTCCCTGCTGAGAAGACTGGCCCCTCCTGTCATCGGCAGTCCGCATACTATTTGAAGACCTTCCTAGTGTCCTCGAATGCCCCCTTAGTTCTTCTTGAATGTGATAGATTCATTGAATCAGATTGCTAGCCAGGAATTTCGGAGAGGCCATTGCTGTGTACGATGAAATCAGGGGGAAATCTATAGTTAGCCAAAAAAAAAAGATGTCATTGGCAAATTTGGAGCTGATCTGTCCTTTCAGCTGAAGATACACAGTCACAGGGGGATGAAGCGTGCCATCTTGGTTAGTTGTTCTATGATAGTCAGTTCCACCATGTGGCCATTTGATTCAGGGAGTTCTACAATGAAATCCCTGGGAATGGCTGCCCGTGGCTGGGGCAGGGTCTCCAGAGGCATAGGGTGCCAAGAATTTTGGTGTGTGGTGCCTTGGTAAGAGCTCAGAAGTCACTAGTCAACATGTCTGAATTTCAGCCCACATCCAGCACGACCAAACGAAGCAGGAGATTAGGCAGGAATTTTGAAGCACCCAAAGTGCCCTGTTGGGAGGTGTCCTGTTTCAGATGTAGGACCTTCAGCGGGGGACATCCTGGCAGAACATACAGGCAGTCCTCAGTAAATGTTATTGGGTTCCACATGGAATGTTGTTTCTCGTTCCCTGTGCAGCAGGTCATCCTAGGAAGCTGATTTAATAAGCATGATTGAGGTATGGCAACATTAAGCACGTTGCGGGGCTTGAGGAGGAAGGGCTGTTCCTGACTAGCTTTCTCCCTTCTTGGTTATATTCTCCATTAGGGGATAAGGTCATTCTTAGTTCCAGTTGGGCAGTTAAGTAATCTTGAAATTGAAGCAGGAAAAGAATATGGTCTAGCTGAATTGTCCCTGATTCAGTGCTTTGGCTTTGCGCAGATACTGGAGGCTTTTGTGTACAACCTTGTGCTGGGTATCGAGGCCCCTTCAGCTACTCACACCAATCTTCAAATAAGGATTTAATCAGAACCTACTAATTATCAAGGGACTCCTATAGTTTTTGTCTGTGGGGTGAGCCTCCAGGAGCGGTATGCACAGGGGTGCAGCAGGTGCTGGGAGCCATGCCCCAGAGAGCCTGGCCCTGATTGATATATTAGATGTGTCAACTTCTATGATGAATGCTCCATTTGGATTGGGTGCGCCAGAACAGGTGCAGCGGTGAAGGCAATTTTGAGCTGTTTGAGGGCTTGTTGGGCCTTGGGTGACCAAACAAATGGGACAGTCTTGTGGAGGAGAGCTATCATGGGGGTTATTTCTACTGAGAACCCTGGGCCGAAGCAGCAGTAAAACTGGTGAAGCCTAGGAAGCACTGCTCTTTTTGAGTACTTCAAGCTTCCTCCCAGTTGTGGATGGCTTTCACCTTATTTGCATCAATCTTAATGCCTTCTGGGGAGAGGATGTACCCCAAAAACTCCATGGAGAGCTGACTAGAGGTACACTTTTCCAATTTTGTATAGAGACCATGCTGCCGCAACCTCTCTGGGGTCTGTTGTGGGGCACATGCTGCTCTGGGTTCTCCAAAAAGAGAAGTATGTCATCTAAATAGATGACAATGTATTGATTCAGAATGTCCCCAAATACATCACTGATGAAGTGTTGCAAGGTCAATCCAAATGGCATCACCAGACAATTAAAGTGTCTCTAAAAAGTATTGAAATCTCTCTTCCATTTGTCCACCGCCCAAATGAGTGTTAGATTGTAAGTCCTTGGAAGTCTACTCTGACGAATGCCCGTACAGGTTTCATGTGATCCAATAATTCTGGGATTAAGGATAGGGGATAATGGTGCCAAACTTTCACTTTGTTCAGGGGCTGGTATTCTACAGAGAGGCATAGAGTCCCTCCTTTCTTCTTTCCAAAGAGGGCCAGGGCCTCTGTGGGAAATGCTTAATAGTAAATAAACCCTTTGGATCCGTTTTTATGATTTCACGCAGGGAGAGCCACTAGTTCTGGTTCGGGCATTGCATAAATACAGCCAAAGGCAACTTTCGGGCAAGGTTTAGGTCAATAGGGCAGTCATAGTCTTGGTGCAGAGGTAATGTGTCCTCCTTTCTTTAGAAGATGTCCACATAATCCTGGTATTTATCAGGAATTTTGGGTGTCAGAGTCAAGAATGGTGGAATAGGTCCAGGGGCAGAGGCTGGTTAAGGAAACCCCAACATTTTCAGTCACCTCCATTGAGCCATTCTGGCAGGGGCAGCACAGGGCCAGGCTCAGGTAGCAAAGCCTTGAGTCACACCTGGTATCCCCATTTACGTACAGGCCACTTACTTCTGGAAAGCCTGCTTTTCTGCAAACAGTCGCACCACCTGATGTCACATGTTGCATCTGATAATTAGGTCTAGTGGTTGGAGCTGAGGTCACAGCTAGACATAGGATTGCACCTAGGCTAAGAGTGGTGCTAGAATCAAGATCCAGGAAGACGCCGGAGATGAAGATGTGATCAGAGTCTGTAGACAAACCAGAATCAGAACTGGAGCCGGAGTCCAAGCGCTGGCCAAGGGTCGAAGCCGGGTGATCAGAGTCCAAAGTTAAGCCAAGTCGATATCAAGCCAGAGTCCAGATACAGGCGGAAGGTTGAAGCCGGGTAGTCAGAGTCCGAGGGCTTGGGGAGGATCAGGAGGAGGAGGCAAGGCTGCAGCGGGTAAGTTGTGGGGCTGGAGCAAGGCTAGAATACGGCAAGGATAATGCTGAGCCAGAGTTGGTAGCCGACGTCAAGAGCCAAGGGTCATGCCGAAGTCAGCAGCAAGAGACCGGAGCCGAGGGTCAAGACAGTCAATAGCCGGGAACTGGAGGGTAGGGCAGGGCGGTGCATGCAGGCAGAAACCAGGAATAACATGGGAACTGTCTCAGCAGCAGGGCAGGGGTCTGCCTTGTTGTCCAGATGACTTGAGGGTACTCCCAGGCACTGCCCACCCGGAGCCCTAGACATCTGGGTTCAAGTCCCAAGCATCCTCATCTAGGGACTCTCTTCCGAGGAATAAAAGAAGGACAGCAGGATGACAAAGATGTCTCTGTCCTTGGGCTGGGTTCCACGCCAAGGGGAGCTCCCACCAAGGCGAGGTGTCATGGCCTCCTCACCATGCCTTCCTCCCGTTCATTTCATACTCAGAGACCCCCTAGCAGGAGGGAAGAATAAAGGGCAGAAAGTGAAGCTGCCCCTGGGGGGAAGGTACTAGCCTGGGACCCAGTCCAGTTCTCAGAGCTACACCCAGGATTGTGTGACCAGGCACCACAGCCCTTCCTCTGTGTCTTTGTCCCCACCTGTCAGATGGGGAGGATCCTTCACTTCCCAGGGTGCTTGGGGGGAGTTTCATTCCTGGCTGGGAAGAGTTCAGATACAATGTGGGTGGACTGGGCCCCCGGTGCAGGGTGCATCGGACATTCACTAGATCAAAGGTGACACGGGCCAGGGGAACCTCTGAGCAGTGAGCACAGGGGAGGGGTTCCACATCAGGCCACCACTCCCAGACTGCAGTGGTTACTGATGATAAACCATGGTTCTACCGATGTTCTCATTTGTAGTTGTCCTGGGCTGGGCCAGCCCCATGGTGCTGAAAGCCTGATGCTTCATAAAGGCCTCTGGGCATGGGGCAGGAGGGTCGGGGAGGGAGTGTGGTGAGAGGGAGGTGGTGTTCTAGGTTTGGCTCCCTGAGGGCAGATTCCTCCTGTAGCCCCTTGGCATGGAGGAGGGGCTGAGGGGCCCTGCCACAGCAGCCCCGGGTCAGGAATTGTTTCAGATGTGACACCAGGCCATTCCCCTGCTCTAATGCAGAGCTTTCAGAGCTCCACTAGGGGACATGGGCCTAACATGCAGGCCCTTCTGCATCAGGCTGGGCAGGGAGAGCGTGGCATGGGAAAAGGGGCGATGGCAGAGAGGCCAAGGCCAAGAAAAAAAGGGTGGGGAGAACCTCATGCCCCAGACAAAAGGGATTTGGGAGCAGAGGGAAGGCCCCCCCCACCCAGAAGGGAGAGGGTTTCACTCAGTGCTGTCACCTCTGTCTCCACTCCCACTAGCCCCTCTCCCCCATGTATAGTGAGACAGAGCAGTACCTGCAGCAGGGAGTGTGAGCTGCTGGACGTGTGAGGTGGGGGCCCTTTAAGGGTGTCCCATGGGATGTCCCATGCGCATGGAGTGCCTTGGGCACCTGGCACAATCACCGGATGTAAAATAGGTGGGCCATCACTTTGTCTGTAATATCCAGTAATATCCTCCTCCTTCAAGGGAACAAGAATTAATCAGAGACTCAGACACTCCCGGCAACGAAGGGTAATAACGGCACCTGCAGCCAGCTAAATTTCCACCCAGCCCCTCGCCACATCTGAGGCAGCTTGTCCTTTTGATGTGATGCCTGTTATGAAATAGCCTTGCTGGAGAGCTGGGTCTGAACTGCTTTGATCTGCTCAGGGGACAAGCTGGCGCCTAACAATGGCACCTCCTGTGACTCATTCGTCTCCTTCCTCCCAGGTCAGCAAATGCGGATGGGATGGCAGTGATCTTCTGTGAACTGGAGGTGAAAAGCTCTGTGTCCCTCCCAAAAGCTAGATTAATCCTTCTCTGGTTACCTCGTCCCCTGTCAGCTGGCCACCTTCCCCCGTGATGGAGAAAGCTAGGACCAGCCCAGCCTGGCTGACATGTAGCCAGGGGTCGTGGATGGCCAGCAAAGCCACCTGCAGGAAAGATCTTCTCTGCCCTTCTGAGAAGATCTCTCCAAAGACCTAAACCCAACAGCACGAGAGCCATTGGCAATTGCCCAGAACCAGGCTCCAAATCCATCTAGTGGCTCATGTGGAGAGTCGGAGTCCTGCTGCAGCCAAGCCAGCTAATTCCCCACGAGGACCTCTGGGGTCCCATGTCCCAGGGAACCCCCTTCAGTAAGAGGTTGCAGGCACTGAGGCCTCTCATTGCTTTTTCTGGAGCAGGATTCAATGCAGGTGCCATGACATGCTGGGAATGCGTCCATGTGCATGAGCCTGGCACACTCTGGAACGTAGCTCACAAAGACCACACAGGACCCTCTACTGCGTCCAGCAGCGATATCTCCTGGAGCTCACATGCTAGAGGTATGGGCCTTTCAGAACTGCCTCTGTTCCCCACTCCCCACCCCACTGACATTTCCATGAGCCTTACGTATGGTGAAGTAATTCAGCCCAGGGTAGGAGCTCAGTGTCTCTGACCCAAGTCCCAGGGCAGGCACAGATACTGCTTCCTGACTCATGATGGTGCTAAGCAAACTCCAAACCCTTCTTGTTCTTCCACAGGGTGCAGGAATCCAACAAGGTTCTGGTCACGCAATAGCTGGGTGTATCCTTCCCAACTCACTGACCCAGTGGCTCCCATCTCGGATACTCAGGTGTCAGCCAGGGAGTCACTGAGCGAAGCCGGATCCCTCAAGACACAATCCGCCATTAACTCAAGGTCCTAGAGGTTTCCTGTTATGCCACTTATCAATGGATCCATGTAACACACACAAACCATGGCCGTTAGCAAAGCTCCAACCCAGGATCCTCAGCCTCTTGTAGCTGGACACTGTCAGCTGGAAATAAGGAGTAGGCTCTGGCCCTGTATCCAGGACACAGCCACGGCAGGGAGACACAGCTCCACATTTGAGCTGCTGCAATGCACCAGCTGAGTCCTTACCTCCCCCACCTTGCCCATATTCCTGTAACCAAGGCGCTTGGTGTTCTTGAGGCCCTCCCGGCACCACAACTCCTTGGCTTCTCTGAGTTTCAGCCCTTGGAGAGAAAGACACGCAGGTTTGTGAGGTTTGCCATTCTGGTTTCAGTGCCTGTCTCCTTCTGTTCCCATTGCTTCCTTTTATATATATATATACCTTCCCTTTATATTTATGACGGCATCTAATGCTGAGAACCCCCCACTCCCACTGTAGTCAAGATCTGGCCCTAGGTAACCAACTGGTGACATCCTACAAGTTTTGTGTGCGTCCCCTGTAGTCCCTGCTCCTGCCCCTGACTTCCCTATGGGCTCTTTCCCTCCATGTGTTTCAATAGCTCCATTCCTGTCCCCTCACCAGCTGGCGAGCCCCATGGATGGACTGATTTTCCTGGGCGGGGGAAGAGCTGGGCTCTGAGATAAAACAGCCAATTTCCCTGGCTCTTTCACACTCATCTCCCTGATTCAGGGAGCAGGGAAGAGAAATAATCAGCATCTACGCTGGGGTCCATCTCAGAGGAGGGGGCTTCTTTCTATAGGCTCCCATTGCCCAGCAAAAGGAGTCCCAAATCAGGGACCTTGTTTCCACTGGGGTCCCTCTGCCCAGCTCCAGTTGGTCTAAAAGGAGAGACCTTAGTTCTATAGGAGTCCCAATGTCCATCTGCAGGTAGTCTCTGAGGATTCATTTCTATAAGGTGCCATTGCCCAGTTGGGTTTCTTACCCCTCTTCTGTAGCAGTAGCTGGTAGAGCCAGGAAATCCCACCCTTGGTTTGCCGGCTGATGTCATCTGGTGGGTCAGTGATATACAGACCCAGCTGTGCCACAAGGTAGCCCACCTTGGGGAAGTCAGATGAGCTCTGATGGTCGGAGGAGGAGAGGAGAATCCATCAACATTCTACCCTCAGCTCTCCATCTGCCCTGGGCCAGGAGTCTCTCTCCTCCCACTGCATCTGTAGGAGGGGCTGGGGGAGAGGAGCTACAGCTAGAGATCTCATTCTCTATGCCCCCAGGGGAGCTTGGAATAAAGGGAACCAGGGAAAGGGCCCTCTATGAGGATTCGTTCCTCAACTGCTCCAGAATGACAAGGGCCCTGAGGCCAAGCATGAATCTGCCAGCCAGTGGGCTCTGGAGCACAGTCCCTTACAGACCCAGGGGGAAAAACTTAGCCAGGAGATGAGGGACGTGACTCAAGCATGGTTGAATCTCAGTTCTGACTCTGGCTCCACACAGGAGCCATCAAAATCTCGAACCCCTGCAGCTGCAAATCCCACAGCCTGTCAGAGCCAGCCCTGCCTCTGCAGGATGCCGGGGTCAAAGGTCACCTACATCAAATCCAGGGAGGCAAGCAGTGAATTGCAGCAGGGCAGTGCTACTCCGAAGGACCCTGGCTCTCTCTTGCTTCTCTCTGGAGTGCATCCAGAAATTGACATGCTGTGGGAGAAGGAGGCAGGTGAGGGTCAGGAGGCAGGTGCACGTGCTCTACAAATGAGCTTGTCGTCCTCCCCATGGGGCTGAGACATTGTGCTCAGGGTGGAAGAGCTGACTGACTGATCGCAGAACTTTAAAAGGGGCTTCTTGCAACCAGGACGCTGCCCAGGTCCTGCTGGGCACAGGCTGTCATTGTCTCTCTAGCTGGGGAAAATGTTAGGCCTGGGGCTGGTCCATCCTCTCTGTACCTGATCCATGAACAGCACATCAGGATCAAGGCACATGCTCTGGCCCCTCCCCAGATGCAAAGGCCTTGGTAGGATGGAGGGAGTGGCCGTGAGGACAATCCCTTTGGGAGCTGCAGCATCCATATCAGAAGAGCTGATTCCCTGAGGATCCTCCTGTCCTCAGGGTCTTCCTAGAAAGGAGCCAGTGACTTTTCTTAGAGGCCCATGTCCTCGATCTCACAGGACTTTCAGTCTCTCAGTCCCCAGCCAGGCCTGGTGCCCACTGTTAGTGCTTAACAGAACTATGCAGAGCTCTGGCTTACAGTCCCAGATCTTTCCCTTTATCCCCCGAAAGGCAGAAGAGTCCCAACATTGCACTGCACAGAGAGCTCTGGCAAAGTCTGGCCTGCTGGGTCCCAGCTGGGAGGACACAATGGAAATGTGGCTCTTCCAGTCTCTCCTTTGCAGCCCTCCCACGGGGTTAAGGGGAAATTCCCCCCAGACTCTGCCATTGTGCTCACCTCCAAGAGTTGCTCCAGCTTGTCCATGGTGGGGGTTTCTGTCAGCAGGCTCCAAAGCATGACATCCATGCTGTGTGTATAGGCCTTGGGCAGAGCCTGCAAGAGGAGGGAGCACCCGTCTGTTATGGGATCTGGGGCTACGCTGGTCAGGGGATGATTAGAAGGGTTCTCTGGGGAGCCCTGGCAAGAACCCAAAGACACATCCTGGCCTCTCCCATTCAAATCACCCCAGGGACACTTAGCAAGAGTTCACGGCCGGATGCCAGCTGGCTCTTCAATCCTTGCCCTTAGCAGTTCTCTGCAGAGGGCCAGGGACCTAGCAGGGTATGGAACAGCCAAACTGCAATGGATGGGAGCGAGGCGCCCGGACAGAGTCCAGGCAGCAAAGCACAGAATGAGGAAGGAAGGAGAGGATCTGCCAAGGGCGGGTAACACTATCCCCTCTGGAGGGAAGGGGCGCTCTCTGCCATTTTCTTAACCCCCGGACCTGTTCGCAGCTCTGCTCACCCCTCCCCTATTTTCAGCAGCTCCACCAAACTAAGGGAGTAGGGACCACAGGACCGCTCCTACAACAGAGAAGTAGGATGGTGACCCACCCGGAAGTGAGCGGTGTCCTTCCCTGGGCGCATGGTAAAAAACACTGCACAGGACAGCTCGCAGGAGGCCTGATTCCAGCTCCAGGTCCAGTTTGCTGGCAGGAAAGAGGAGCCTCGATTCGACTTTGCAGCACCAGAGTGGTGCTGGCACCACCATGGACATGAAACATGAGGGAAATAGGCACCGGCCAGCAAAAACGGAAATGGAGGTGCCAACGAGACTAGTGACCAGGCTGAAGTCACAGAGCCAGACACTGGCAGGGCTGAAACAGGGCCCGTTCCCCTGATCTCACCCTGGACCCTGCTGCCCCTATTATATGTCCCCCACCCCAATGACCTTCTCCCTAAGGCCACTGTAACGTTACTGGAGTGAAATGAATCACCCAGCCTGGAAAGAGTGAACGTTCCCGCCTCCTTGGCCGGAGGATGTGAACAGCCATAACTGGAGGGGGAGTGGGAGGATCTGTGACTCCTGGGTTAGGGCAGCTGGACAGGAGGGTCCTGGTACCTGAGGTGGCAAACTGCAGCCATAGAGCTCAAGAGGATGGAGCTTAGCTCAGACTGCAGGGGAACGTCTTCAATCAGCTCTTGGGAGACCCAAAGAAGACAAAAGCAGAGGATGAGATCCTGGCCCTGCTGACCCACAGGCACTTCCCAGAGAGGAGGCTGCCAGTATAACCCTGCCCCCCTGCCCAGCCAATCCAGCTGGGCCCCCACATTCCTTCCACCTTTCAAACTTACTCCCTCCCTCTCCAGCTGGGACCACCCAATTCTTTCCTCCCCTCCGGCCCTACAATTCCCCACTGCCAGCTCTGTGACTGTGACAGAATTTCCCCTTTCCCTGCTCCCCAATCCTCAGCCCCAAGAATCCCTGTCCTCTGCTGCCCCCTCCAGCCCCACCATCTCCCAGAACTGGCCCAGGGGAGGCCTCTCTTAGTCCCATGTCTAGCTCCCTCCCCCTGGGGTCTCATTCACCGCAATGCTCTCCACAAGGGACACTTTGGAGCAGTGCGGCTGCAGGGTGTCCTGCCCCTGCTTTTCTGCAGGGAAGCACAGATTGGGGTTAGCGTGCAGGAAGCGGAGCTGCTTGGCCCTGTCCTGCACAGATGAGGAGTGGCATTGGGGGAGAGAGAGAGCCTGTTAGATAGGGACCTCCCCACTCCACCCAACCCTGCTCCAGGGCCCAGGGCCTCCTTTGGGTTGGACAGGAAAAGCCCAGAATCACAGTGTCCTCCTGCAAGGCAGGGCTTCTAACTGGGACAATGGCTGTGGGGAGAGGAGACCCTGGCCTGCGTGGGACAAACACCCTCTCTTCGGGGTCACAGATAATGGGGGTTATGAATAGACTCGATTGTACCTCATCTCTGCCCTGGGGATGCTGCTGGATGACCCTGATGGCAGGTTCCTCTGGGGACAAGTCCTCCTCTTCCTCCTCAACCTCCAGCCGGACACTGGGGCTCCCTGCACCAGGCAGAGGAGCACAGAGGGTGACTCCTGCTGCTGCCGAGGGGAAGGACAGGGTGCAGTGGAGAGAGCAGGCTTAATGTGCCCCCCTCCTCTGTAAGGAACCCCAGGGCAGAAAGGGCCTCACCCTGCCCCTCCCAGAGATGCCCTCAGCCTCATCAGCTTCAGGGCCCCATGGCAGTCAGGCCACCCCAGCAAAATCATCAGAGATCCGGGAGGCTGGAGTGCCCCCGACTCCGCCAAGAATGCCCTGCACCGGGCATGGCTATGCCACTCCCACTAGTGTCAGCAGGGCTCACGTGGCGGAGACCTGACGCCTTTCTGAACCAATGGGCACACGGTGTTACTAGCCCCCCGGCCCCAGTCATTCTCCCTTTCCCTTGGGTCTCCCCTCACCAGTACTGTGGGAGCCTCCAGCCTCAAGGCTCTCACACTCCTCGGAGGTGCTGCTGGCCCCTTGGGAGTAGGTGGAGCTGCTGGTGCTAGAGCAGGGGTTGCCCCATCTCCTGTCCTAGGCAGGGTTGGGACTCTTTAGTGGCCAGGCAGGGGCATGGCTCCTGCTGGGCCCTGGCGCTGGGCTCCTGGCTCCTCTGCTTCCTGGAGAGGAAGCCCCAGAGCTGCCTTGCCCAGCTCCCACCCTGTCCTGGCTCCCTCCTGCAGAGCTGCACCCTGGGCCACCTCCATTTTCGCCCCGAAGGTGCCTCAGGGCCTGCTCTGGGAGCTGGTGCCTTCCTCCTCCAGAACGCCAGGCACGTCCACCACTTGGCCTGGCAACAAGCTGCTTCCCCGCCAGCAGGGACAGAGGGGCCGCTCTCCTCTTGGGGAAGCCGGTAGCTGCTTCCCACTGGCTCTGGAGCCTTCTTCCCAGCATCTGCTTCAGCCTCTTCATCCTGGAACCGAGTGGGGAGCAGCCGTGAGTCTGGGGTCAAGGCAGCCTCTCACTAACGGGCCTGTCTGCTCCGCCCCCACCTCTCCTCCACTGAGGCAACTCCCCCTCACTGCACGCCCCACCACGGGGCACAGGGACTGCAATCTACACACACTGGCAGCAGCTCACAGCACAGGCTGCTCCCAAAGCTCCCACTCCCCACTGAGGCACTGTGACACAGGGGGAGTCTCATCCTTTCAGAGCAGTGGGGTTTTCAGACTGTTTCGACAAGCAGCTCCCTCCTCCTGCCCAGGACACACGCCCTCCCTGGCTAGAGAAAGACCAGATCCCGGGAAGGAGTCTGAGTTTGCCCTGGGAACTTGTCCCCAGCTCAACTTCACAAGGTTCCAATCATATGAGGCATGAGTCCCCCTCAGTTCCCACTGAGTTCAGTGGGAAAGTGGGTGTTCAACAGCTGGCAGGGTATGACCCTCCAGAGACTCCTACAAGGGAAGGGCTGGGAGCCCTATTGCTGGGCTATTTACACCATGCTGGAGATGGCTCTGGAGAACACCCTGCAAGAAACACGCTGCCCAGGCCCAGAGCAAAGGGCTGCAGGGAGCTGTGTTAGCAAATCTAGTCTCACTAGGAGGAGATCCCCCCTCCTTCTCCCACCATTTCTGCTCTCCCCAAGCAGAACAGAGAAGCTTCTCAGGAAATGCTACCTGCCACTCACTAGGTCTTGATGGCGCAGTGCTGGGTTGCAGATGCTCAGAGTTGGTCTGTTCCTGGCCCTCTTCCTCGCTCTCCCGCACCAAGGTGGGCTGAAAAGGGAGCTGCACAATGCCCTGCCAGCAGGGAGACCAACAGTGGCTGTGAAAACAAAATCATGTTTTATTGCCAAACGATGGATAAACTCAGGCTAGCAGCCGGGGTCCAGAACTCTGACATACTGCGGGCAGGACGCCTCCCATCTCAAGGTCTCCTAGCACTTCACACACATTCCTGAAGCCTGACAAGCCAAGGGCTGTAGGGGAGGGACTCCAACCCCACTGATAGAAAACTGTGGCCTGGGCAGGAGAAGCCACTGCCTCAGGGTCACACTGGGAGTCAGTGACAGAGCCAGGGATGGAGCCCAGGAGCCCTGTGTCCAGGCCCCTACACTAACCGCTAGAGGAACGTTCTTTTCCAGAGCTGGCAATTGCAAGCAGGACCCTGTTCCCAGTCTCGCTGGCTCTGAGAGGGAGTGTGACCGGCTGGAGAGACTGAGGCAGGGGATTGGGAGTCAGGACTCCTGGCTTTCAGTGGCCATTTTCCGATTGACTTATGGGACCTCGGGCAAGCCATTCCCCCTCTCTGTGTTTCAGTGCCCAGCAGTAAAATGAGGATCTAATACTTACTCACTATTGTAAAGTGCTGAGATTTACCCAGGAAAAGTCGTTCTGTAAATACACTGCAGCACTGGACCCTCATAGGTCAGATCCAAATTCCTAGAGTTTAGATCTGGGCTTTCAGTTCAATCCTATACAGAGTGAGGAGCCCAGCCCTAGACCTTGGATTGAGGATCAGCCCTTCTTGGGGTGGGAATTGAGCTAGGAGGCTTTTGCGTCCCTCGCCAGGTGGATTAACAATAGAGGGGTTTTAAAATATGAACTGGGTTTTTCAAATTAAACTCACCACAGGTTTTTTCGTTAAAAATAAGCCTGCTTCAAATTCAGTTTGAATTTGACAATCTATGTTAAGGCCTAAATTTGTTATCATCTCCTAAAATAATTTCAAGAGAATAGAAAGAAATCCATCTTAAGTAGTACACGTTTACTGCCAAGTTTTAAGGAGAGTCAAACGACTGACGCACCCGGAACCAGAGTTCGTGGAAGTGCTAGAACAGCTTTAGACAGCAGTAGCCCTTCCTGTGAAAGTGCAGAAGGAATAGTTTCTTCCTTTCAGTTTATTCATCTAGTTCAGTTCAATGACTAGTTAATGGAATTTGAAAAGAACACTGGGAGTTGACAAAGAAGGCAAACTTGTTTTCTTCCTTCAGTCTAGGAACAAACACTAGGTGTGAGGGGATGAGATCTACCCATTGAAAAATCTGGAAGAACATGGTGACCAGAATGTATCAATTCAGTTCACAAACTACAGCTAATATTTCCTTTCTTTAAGAAATCGGGTAGTTTTAAATGCAAAACATTTTTGATGTATGTTTTTTTCTAACTCCTAGCAGTAGTGCGATTTGAGTAGGTCATGAGAGTTAAACACCTACAGGGGGTTCTTGGTTTTGAAACAACCATTCATTTTAATAACCTTGATTGTAGGAGAACTACTACATTCACGAGAATCAGAAACTGCTCATATTCCATTAAAGAACGGAAGGCAGCAAAATTCATCATATCACCAATTTGTAATGAATTATTTACTCATTCTTAAAAGAGAGTTGAACGCTTTTTTTGTTATGTAGGCCCAGTTCCCACTGCTGAACCAGTACCAATTACACTGGATAATGCCACAAAACCTATATATTATTGTCAAATCATGTAAGCCATTCCTCTTCTCCTCTTCTTGTTTTATAAGTTTCAGATCAACAAAATCCCCCCCTTGACAGTCACTGCCCGTGTGGCGCTGCAGGCAGAGTAGCCTGAGCAGGCTACATTGTGACATCAGGGGTAACTCAGCCACGCATCACTCATTTCACTCCAATAACCCTGATCATAAACCCTAAACCTGCTACCTGTCTTGGTCATCCCTTCCATTGGGTTTTAAACCTGCGGAATCATTTGCTGCCTCCTTTTAACCAATGGGGTTGAATTATGAAAATCACCTGCACAGAATTAGCATTGACTGGCTCAGTTAAATCTGATGTCACAGTGCACCTCTACCGGCAGCACCAATTAAATGGGCACAGTGCAGAAACCAAGCTTTGCTGGTGGTTTCTTTTTCTAGTTATAACCAGAATCAACAAGGTTCTTTCCACCAATGCCTAGAAATTCCCTGAAATTTTGGAATCAATTGGACATAGTCTTCAAAAATTATCGCATTACAGACAGACAAAGAAATGTCATTGAATTGAGCATTAGGCCTCACTGCACTCAGCCAACAATGACTTTAACTCCCTTTTAACTCAGTAATAACCCCCAGCTCACCCAATCAGCATGGAGACTCTCAGGGACTGGAAGCTGAGCATTCTCAACAGGTGGCCCCACGTCTATTCCAGCCCCACATCTTTGTGAGGGCCTCCTACAATGACAGCAGGAGAACAGCCCCACCTGCCTCAGGAAGAAGACCAGCAGAGAGAAATGGAACAATAGAAGAGAAAAGAAAAGACAAGACAAGAGGAAGGGAGGAAAAGAGAAACAAAAATGGACAAATTCCGAACTCCTCAGTGAGTTAAAGATTCCAAGCTCAGAAAAATCTACTCTGACCATCTAGTCTATATAGAACTTCCCTTAAAGTAATTCCTGTTTGAATTAGAGCGCATATTTTAGAAAAGGAGCGAATCTTGATTTTAAAAATGCTAGTTGTGGAGGATCCATCACAACCCTGGGTGAATTACTTCAAATCCTGACTGTTAAAAATGTTTGCCTTATTTCCAGTCTCAATTTGTCTAGCTTCAACTCGCAGCTATTGGATCTTGTTATACCTTTGTCTGCTCAAGTGAAGAGACCATTAGCAAATAGTTGTTCTCTTATGCTCATCTTTTAACCCTCTCTTTGTTAAGCTAAATAGATTGAGCTCCTTGAACCTATCTTTATAAGGCATGTTTTCTAATCCTTTAATCTTTCTTGTGGCTCTTCTCTGAACTCTCTCAAATTAATCAGCATCGGTCTCAAATTGTGGACACCAGAACTGGACACAATATTCCAGTAGTGGTCGCACCAGTGCCCAGTACAGAACCTCTCTACTTCTACCGGAGATTCCGCTATGGATGGGTCCCAGGGTCGCATTTGCCCTTTTGGCCAAAGTGTCTCAGTGGGAGCTCATGGTCAGTTGATCATCCACCATGACCCCAAGTCTTTTTCAGGGTTACTATTTCCCATGATAGAGTTCCCCCGGGACAGAGTCCCCCTCTTGTACATATAGCCTATATTTTTTGTTCCTAAAGGGAAACTTTACATTTGGAAATACTAAAATGTACGTTATTTGCTTGTGCTCAGGTAACTAAGCAATCGAGATGGCTCCATATGAGTGACATGTCCTCTTCATTATTTACCACTCCCCCGATCTTTCTGTCATTAGCAGATTTTACAGTGATGATTGTATATTTGCTTCCAAGTCACTGATCAACAGTTTAGGTAGCGTACATCCAAGAACCAAAGCCTGCAGGACCCTACTAGAAAGAAACCCGCTCGATAATGATTCCTTATTTAAAATTACATTTTGAGACCTATTAGGTAGCCCGTTACTAAGGGGCGGAGTCCGAGTTGGGACATTTTTCTGACAACTTTACTTGTGTTTTCCAAGCCTAGAGCTCGGCTGGTAACGAATGGATCAGGCTGAACAGTTTCCAACCTTCACTGAGAATCTTACCTTCTACACAGGGGATGTCTGCTTTCTGCAATATCAACACAGAAAGCAGAACATGGCCAAAGAAGCTCCTCCTTCACACTTAGGTGCGTGACCACAAATCCTCTCTTGGTCCTCTAGGAGAGACCGCAAGGAGGAGTCTTGCTGCAGCAGGCTACAGGGGTCTCCGAAGTTCCCCCTGCCCTGAACCCCTGTACTGCATGTCTGATATTAAGGGAGCTCTGTGAGGTCACAGCCTCCTCACCGCCTTTGCCCAATAGCCTGAGTTCCTGCCTAAGGCCCTTGTGAAGTCACTGCCACACCCACCTCTCCCTTGCAGGGCTGATGTCTGCCCCGGACAGCCTGGTGGGATGTTTGAGCTGCTCCCCAGATCACCCCACTTGCTCACTATTGATTCTGGGGAGCAAATAGGCTTCCCAGTAAAACAGCAGAGTCTATTCCTCACCCCACACTGAGTTTTTCATAGATTGTGAGGCCATTAGGTGTCCTAATGAGGCCTCTATTTCACACGCCATGAAATTCCACACTCTTACCCCCCTATCAAAACCAATACTGTGTTTTACTAAAACACACATTCCAGAAAGACATCCATTTGTGATGTGAGGCCGTCAAGAAAAACAGAGTCCACCGCTTCCCTTGATAATTTGTTCCACTGGTTAATCTCCCTCACTCCTAGATTAGGACTGGGCATTTGCTGTATTCAGATGTGTTGTTTGAATGGGCTGACTTATCTTCATCATTATTTACCGCGACACCAATCTTTGTGCCACCTGCAGATGTTACCAGCTGTGATGTGATATTGACTTCCAGACGGTTGGTGTAAATGCTGAGGACAGTTAGTGGCTGAGACCCTGTTCACCCCACAGGCACCACACACCCACTCCCCCCTGTAGTACAGGAAAAGGGCATCCAGCCCTACTCTCAGATGGTTTCAAAAACACGCTTGGCAGCAGTTTCAACCATGGGGTTATGAACCACGCATGGGGGTCCCCTCTTAACAAACACACTTCACATCTAGAGTGTCAACAGGTGGCAGTTCTATGCATCTGAGTTTCCCACCTTCTAAACTGGTATGAGAAACCCACCTTGATTATCTCCATTTAATATTTGGGAGTCTCTATGGCACAGGGAAGTGAAGTGACTTGCTTGTGGTCACACAGTGATTGAATGGAAAAGCCTGGACGAGAACAATGTATTTGTTCTGGTTCACAGACTGGGCCCTGATCTCTTGTATTCCTTGCCTCTTTGTTCTAAAGTCAAGTCCCAGACTGAGTCCCCCTGGTGGACACTCATTAGACTGCCTCAATCAGACCCAACCTCTGGATCCAACTTACAACCAAGCCATGTGGGTCAGGCAACGTCCAGCCACTGCTTCAAGCTGTGGGGCTCCTAAGGCCCTGTCCCAGATACACACTTCTTCTCTGGCTCCCTTCCTGGTGATGTGGGACTTTGCAGTCCAGATGTTCTCGGCCCCAAGGGAAAGGTTTCACAGCCTGTTTTTTAAAGTGATGTGCTCTCTAAGATGAGAAAGCCAATCCTATGCCAGGAGCCCAGGACACAGACCAAAACCCAATGGCTCTCGGAAGTGTTGAGAATTCAGAGAGGGGACTGAGGTCAGGTATTTATTTTTTGCACAGATGTGTGACTCTCTTGTGCTGTCTAAGAGTAAAGTGTGTGTGTGTTTAAGAAGTTACTTTGAGAGCCTGGGGTTCCTCCCTTTAACTGCTCTGTGGTCCCCAAGGGGCTAAACCGGAAAGGGAAGTGAGCAGACGTGAAGGGGGAATCTGGAAAAATGTGGAAAGTGGATGGAGAGGTGTGGGACATCTCAGCACTGGTTCAGGGCCCATCTCCTAGACAGACAGTCCCAGTTGTCCCCCTCCCATCTCCTCATCTGATCTGTCTCTCCCCCCAATCCTGGCCTCCTGTGCCAATCTCACTCCCTAGGCTCCTCATCCAATCACAATACTCATGAATCTCCAGCCCCAGCTCCTGCTTTCAATCTCTTTGCCCAGCCAATCCCAGTTCTCCTGAACCACAGCTCTTCATCAGATCCATCTCCCATTCCCCCTCACTTCCTTCCACCCACCCCACTGGTTCTCACTCCCCATCTCCTCTCTGGCTGCAAGTCTCCTTGCTCACTCAGACATATTCTCTGCCCTCCCCTCACCTCCAAATGCCAGTTTCTTTCACCTCCTGCCAGCTTCCAGCATCCCTTAGGCTCTTTCTCCCAATCTACTCACCCCTGTCCCCTAGTCTCTGCATTTGAATCTAGTGCTTCCTCCTCTGGGCCCAGCAGGGAGGGGGGCATTGAGAGCACAGGAGAGACAGGCTCTCTGCTCTCAGTTCAGGTACCTGGACTGAGCACAGACCGCAGCAGCTGAGAGCTGCAATTACAGGGAAAGTCCTGCTCAGCCCCAGGCTGGAGCATGCCAGTGCAGACACAATTGTCAGGGCGAATGGAGCTGCTAACATCAAAGAAGTCTCTATTTTGACTTCTTGGAGGTTAGCAGCTCCATTCTCCCTGACTTTTCAAAGACTTCTCGTTTGGTCAATTTAGGTAGATTTTCAGAGACAGCAAAAGGTGCATCCCTGGTACAAAGGCCACCTCCTTGGGAAATTTCAAGTCCCTGTTCCAAAACCTGGGGGGCGCTAGAGCTTTTAAAAGACAACGGCACCTGAAATATTTAGCACTGGCTAAGCACTGTTTTCATAAACTCATAGACTTTAAGGCCAGAAAGGACCATCGTGATCTTCCAGTCACCCTCCTGTAACAGACCCATAAGATGTGGCCTAGCCTCGTTCTCAACAACAACTGAATTATTTTGACTGAATGTTTCAGGAAATATTCAGCATCAGGGCAGACACCCAGCATGGGAAATTTCAGCCCAGCCAGTTTCAGTTTGACAATGTTATAAGCAACTGAAAACAAAGGCTTATTGTGGGAAGCACTGGGCAACCTTAATAACAGGCAGCGTTGGCAGCGCCCCCTATAATGTGAGGCACTCACAGCTGGCTGGAGCGATGGGATGTCAGTCAGGGCCAGCAAAGGTCAGGATGTCAGAAATCGTCCTGATTTGAATTCATACGCCAGAAATCATCTTTGCAGTGTCCCGCAGCCCCTCCCCTACTTCAAAAACAACTTTTGACAGCTAGCTCGGGGGTCTGACCCCACCAGGAGCTTTCTTTGATCCAGTCATGAAGGAGCATCTATGTACAATAACTGATCATGAAACACAGGTTCGTTACTTAGGAAAAAATATGCAGAATGAACTGATTCAAATCCTAGCAAATGCCATTAAAAAGAAAATTACAGAAGCTGCCCATTCTGCAAAATACTTTTCAATAATACTGGACTGTACTCCAGATGTGAGTCATGTTGAACAAATGATGATGATCATTCGTTTTGTGGATATGGAAAAGTCTGCAGATGAAGATAATATTGAAGTGCTCATAAAAGGAACATTTCTTGGGGTTCGTATCACTGAAGGAGATGACTGGAGCATTTATGACAAACTATTCTACAAGAGCTTGAAACAATGTCATTATCTGTTGAAAATTTACGTGGTCAAGGCTATGATAATGGGAGTAATATGAAGGATAAAGACAATGGTGTGCAAAGGAGAATGATGGAAATCAATCCTAGGGCATTTTTCGTTCTTTGCAGCGTGCATTCTCTGAATTTGTTTGTCAATTATGCTGCTAGATGCTGTTTGGAGTCAAGCAGTTTCTTTGACCTGGTGCAACGTGTTTATGTGTTTTTCTCAGGCTCAACACGCCGTTGGGAGATTCTGACTCGCCATGTGAATTCTCTAACTGTGAAACCACTTAGTCAGACAAGATGGGAGAGTTGCATTGATGCTTTGAAGCCTCTTCACTATGAACTTGGAAACATTTATGATGCCCTAATTGAAATTTCTGATGATACTACCTTTACTGGATCATCTGGCAATATGGCACGTTCAGATGCAGAAGCTCTTGCAAATGGCCTTTCCAAAGTCAAATTTGTGACTTCACTCATTTTGTGGTATAATATCCTTTTTGAGATTAACCTCACTCGTAAGCAGCTTCAGGAAAAGAACTTGAACATACATTCTGCTCTTCAAAAACTGCAGCAAACTCAAAATATTCTGGAGGAATTCAGAAGTGATGAAGGGCTCGAAAGAACACTGGTAGATTCTCTCAAGCTTGCTGAAGAAATAGACTTTCCGACAGACTTTGAACCAGAGCCAGTTCGCATTCGGCAAAAGAAACTGCAGTTTTCATATGAATGACAAGACACACCTATTCAGAACCCAAAACAAAGGTTCAAAGTGCATTTCTCTTTGCAGTCCTTGATACTGCTATTCACTCGGTTGGTGAAAGATGTCAACAGATGCAGCAGCTAGAGTCAATATTTGGCTTTCTAGATGATATCCACAGCTTGCAAAAGAAAACAGCAAAACAGGTAAGAGAATTTGGTATAAAACTGGAGTCGGCATTGACTCCTGAAAATTCTAAAGACATTGATGCTACAGATTTGTGTAGTGAGCCTGAGACTTTTTCAAGACGACTTAAGAAACATTCCACTCCTGAAGAAGTACTGAAGTTTGTTTGTGAAAACAAACTCTCAGCCAGTTTTCCAAACATTTTTATAGCTCTACGCATTCTTTCAACTTTGCCAGTTTCCGTAGCTAGTGGCAAACGTAGCTTGTCAAAGTTAAAATTGATAAAAACATATCTGCGTTCAACAATGGTGCAAGAGAGACTTGTTGGACTTGCCACAATGTCAATAGAGCATGAACTAGCTGGAAAACTCGATCTAAGAGAACGAGTGACTGAATTTTCAAAACTGAAAGCAAAACAAGTCATGTTTTAAGAGCACAGAGTGTTTTTTATTCAGAGTGTTTTGTAAATACAAGTTGAAGTTCATTGAAGAGTTTTCTTATTTCTTTCTATATTGGATGTGGTGGTAATGGCAGTTAAAGCAGGATAGTGTAATGGATGATTTTGGATTTGTAATAATAAAAATTATAATTAACATTTTAAATGCATTTTTATTTGAAATCAACTGAAATATCACCTCACTGTCGTGTACAGATCTATTCTGAAAAGTCGTGTCTCTATTTTATTTGATCTCAGAAACATTGGTTGGACAGACGGATGGATGGACAAACCAAATAATTAAGTCTCTGTTTTAAAAAAAAACGCTTAAAAAACATTAAAAGGAAAAAAGGGGCAAAATGTTTCCCAGTTTACCAAAAACCTCAGCCTCGACCTTCCCTTGCGGTTTGGGCCTGGAGCACTGTCATAAATATAAAGGGAAGGGTAAACCCCTTTAAAATCCCTCCTGGCCAGAGGAAAAATCCTCTCACCTGTAAAGGGTTAAGAAGCTAAAGCTAACCTCGCTGGCACCTGACCAAAATGACCAACGAGGAGACAAGATACTTTCAAAAGCTGGGAGGAGGGAGAAAAACAAAGGGTCTGTGTCTGTTTGTGTGATGCTTCTGCCGGAGACAGAACAGGAATGGAGTCTTAGAATTTAGTAAGTAATCTAGCTAGGTATGTGTTAGATTATGATTTCTTTAAGTGGCTGAGAAAATAGCTGTGCTGAATAGAATGACGATTCCTGACTGTGTGTCTTTTTTGTAACTTAAGGTTTTGCCTAGAGGGATTCTCTGTGTTTGAATCTAATTACCCTGTAAGGTATCTACCATCCTGATTTTACAGAGGTGATTCCTTTACTTCTATTAAAAGTCCTCTTGTAAGAAAGCTGAATGCTTTTTTCATTGTTCTCAGATCCAAGGGTTTGGGTCTGTGGTCACCTACGCAAATTGGTGAGGATTTTTACTAAACCTTCCCCAGGAAGTGGGGTGCAAGGGTTGGGAGGATTTTGGGGGGAAAGACGTGTCCAAACTACGTTTTTTCAGGAAGCCAGATAAAATTTGGTGGTGGCCGTGGAAGTCCAAGGGTAAAATAGTTTGTATCCTGGGGAAGTTTTAACCTAAGCTGGTAAAAGTAAGCTTAGGAGGTTTTCATGCAGGTCCCCACATCTGTACCTAGAGTTCAGAGTGGGGAAGGAACCTTGACATGGTGGCAGAGTGGTGGGATTAACTTGAAATCATTTTGAGATCAATTTGAGATTTTTTTGAACCAGAAAAACAGATTTTAAAAGGAAATTTTTAAAATCCTTTGTGCTGCTAGAAAGCAGGTCTCCAACTGGCAATAGTTGGAAGTGTTTTTTTTTTTTTTGGTTTTTTTTTTTTTGCTTTGGGGCCAGAGCAGAGACAAAAGGAAATTGTCTTTGGGAGCTGCAGTTTCTCTTCTTAAAGGAAGAGTAGTTAACCTCCTGCAGGGAAATTCACAAGTTTTCACAGACCTAAGAGCAACTAGAGGGGATTTCTACCTATTTGCCTGAAGACAAAAGTGTTAGTTTTGGGGTTTGGGTTTTTTTTTTTTTTTTTTTTTTTCTGTAGGCTGACAATCACTATCAGAGAATAGGTATCCTATTCCAGCACAGCAAAATTTTACAAGCCAAGTTTTAAGTTTGTTTTATTTCTTAACGTCGGGTGTAAAGTTAGTTAAAAAGAGAGAGGTTAGGATGACAGACTCCATGGCTCAACAAAAGCTGGAATTAGCCAGATTTCAGGCTGATGAAAAACAAAAGGAACATGAAAGACAGATAGAACTCATGCGGATCGAGAAGGATGTACAGGAGGCTGCCCATAGGAGGGAAATGGAGGAAAGGAAGCATGTGGAGGAGGAGAAGAAAAAAGAGAGGCATCATGAACTGGAGATGGAGAAGGTAAAAGCTCAGCAGAATATAGAAACAAACCCTAGCAATCCTTCTCCAGGTACCACTTCCCATCCCAGAAAGATCCCCACCTACAAGGCAGGCGATGATACTGAGGCCTTCTTAGAAAACTTCGAAAGGGCCTGCCTTGGGTACAGCATCTCTACTGACCAATACATGGTAGAGCTGAGGCTGCAGCTCAGTGGACCCTTAGCTGAGGTGGCGGCTGAAATGCCTAAAGAACACATGAACAAGTATGAACTGTTTAAATCCAAGGCGAGAGTCAGAATGGGGATAACACCCAAGCATTCTCGTCGGAGGTTCAGAGCCCTAAGGTGGAAACCAGACATGTCATTTACCCGACATGCCTACCACATTGTGAAACATTGGGATGCCTGGATATCAGGAGCAAGTGTTGAATCTCCAGTAAATTTGCCCTTCCTAATGCAAATGGAACAATTCTTAGAGGGTGTTCCTGAGGAAATAGAAAGATACACCCTAGATGGGAAGCCCAAAACTGTAATCGAGACAGGAGAGATTGGAGCCAGATGGGTAGAGGTGGCAGAGAAGAAGAAAACTGGTCGCAGTTGGAGCGGAGACCAGAAGGGACAACCCCAGACCAGACCCTATTACTGGGGGCCGCCCAAGGCCCCACCTACCTCCCAAAGAACCCTCCAGACACCTTATCGTCCCACCACCCCGTTCTCCAGCAACCCGCCTCGCCCCAGTGACCCGTCAGCTGGACGATGTTTTAAATGTAACGAGCTGGAGCATGTAAAGGCCAACTGCCCCAAGAACCCCAACAGATTACAGTTCATTGCACCGGAATCACACCAGAGATCTGCAGGCCCAGATACCCTTGGAGCGGAGGGAAACTGTGAGTGTGGGCGGGAAGAAGGTCACCGCATGGAGGGACACTGGAGCACAAGTGTCAGCCATCCATGCTTCCTAATGGACCCCAATTTAATCAACCCAGAGATCCAAGTGACAATTCAACCCTTCAAGTCCAACTCGTTCAATTTGCCTACAGCCAAGATGCCTGTCCAGTATCAGGGCTGGTCAGGAACGTGGACTTTTGCAGTCTATGATGATTATCCCATCCCCATGCTGTTGGGGGAAGACTTGGCCAATCATATGAAGCGGGCCAAGAAGGTGGGAATGGTCACCCACAGCCAGGCTAAACAAGCTGTGATGCCTAGCTCTGTTCTGGAAACTTCTATCAGGACCCAGTCAGAGGTGATGGACCCGGACCCCAGGCCAATGTCTGCAACAGCAGTAGTGGATCCAGTCCCACAGACCCAGATGGAACCAGTCCCAGAACCAGAACCAGCGGAACAACCAGCACCAGATCCATTGCCAGCACTGAATCCAGTACTTGCAACCTCAACACCAGAGGGCCCCACCGAACCTGAACCGGCAGCAGCCCATAACCCTACACAAGAGGCTCAGCCAGAGCATGAACCCCAACATAGTGTCCCAGCGGAGAGCGGTTCACAGTCAACGGAAACAGCCCCATCCCCTACATCGCTTCCAGAGGGACCAAGCATAGGTCCACAATCCAGTGAGGAACTGGTGTCTCCAGCATCAAGGGAACAGTTCTAGATGGAACAGGAAGCAGATGAAAGCCTCCAGAGAGCTTGGACGGCAGCACGGAGCAACCCACCGCCTCTCAGCTCTTCTAATTGATCCAGGTTTGTTGTAGAAAAAGGACTTTTATACAAGGAAACTCTTTCTGGTGGACACCAGGAAGACTGGCATCCTCAGAGACAGTTGGTAGTTCCAACTAAATACCGGGCCAAGCTCTTGAGCTTAGCCCACAATCATCCTAGTGGCCATGCTGGGATGAACAGGACCTAAGACCGTTTGGGGGGGTCATTCCACTGGGAGAGAATGGGCAAGGATGTTTCTACCTATGTCCAGTCTTGTGAAGTATGCCAAAGAGTGGGAAAACCCCAAGACCAGGTCAAAGCCCCTCTCCAGCCACTCCCCATCATTGAAGTTCCATTGCAACGAGTAGCTGTGGATATTCTGGGTCCTTTTCCGAAAAAGACACCCAGAGGAAAGCAGTACATACTGACTTTCATGGATTTTGCCACCGGATGGCTGGAAGCAGTAGCTCGAAGCAACACCAGGGCTAAAAGTGTTTGCCAAGCAGTAGCAGATACTTTTGCCAGGGTAGGTTGGCCCTCCGACGTCCTCACAAATGCAGGGATTAATTTCCTGGAAGGAACTATGGAAAACCTCTGGGAAGCTCATGGGGTAAATCACTCGGTTGCCACTCCTTACCACCAACAAACAAATGGCATGGTGGAGAAGTTTAATGGAACTTTGGGGGCCATGTTACGTAAATTCGTAAATGAGCACTCCAATGATTGGGACCTAGTGTTGCAGCAGTTGCTCTTTGCCTACAGAGCTGTACCACATCCCAGTTTAGGGTTTTCCCCATTTGAACTTGTATATGGCCGTGAGGTTAAGGGGCCATTACAGTTGGTGAAGCAGCAGTGGGAGGGATTTACACCTTCTCCAGGAACTAACATTCTGGACTTTGTAACCAACCTACAAACACGCTCTTTAGCCCTTCCTAAAGAAAACTTACAGGATGCTCAAAAAGAGCAAAAAGCCTGGTATGATAAACATGCCAGTGAGCGTTCCTTCAAAGTAGAGGGCCAGGTCATGGACTTAAAAGCGCTCCAGGCCCATAAAATGGAAGCATCGTGGGAAGGGCCATTCACGGTCCAGAAGCACTGGGGAGCTGTTAATTATCTCATAGCATTAGCCACCTCCAACCGAAAGCCTAAGGTGTACCATATTAATTCTCTAAAGCCCTTTTATTCCAGAGAATTGCAGGTTTGTCAGTTTACAGCCCAGGGAGGGGACAACGCTGAGTGGCCTGAAGGTGTCTACTACGAAGGGAAAAGTGCTGGTGGTGTGGAAGAGGTGGACCTCCCATGACCCTTGGGCGTATGCAGCGACAGCAGATCAAGGAACTGTGCACTAGCTATGCGCCGACGTTCTCAGCCACCCCAGGACTGACTGAACGGGCATACCACTCCACTGACACAAGTAATGCTCACCCAATTAAAGTCCAACCTTACCGGGTGTCTCCTAAAGCTAAAACTGCTATAGAACGGGAGATCCAGGATATGTTACAGATGGGTGTAATCCGCCCCTCTGGCCGTGCATGAGCATCTCCAGTGGTTCTAGTTCCCAAACCAGATGGGGAGATACGTTTTTGCATGGACTACTGTAAGCTAAATGCTGTAACTCGCCCAGACAACTATCCAATGCCACGCACAGAAGAACTATTAGAGAAACTGGGACGGGCCCAGTTCATCTCTACCTTGGACTTAACCAAGGGGTACTGGCAGGTACCACTAGATGAATCCGCCAAGGAAACGTCAGCCTTCACCACACATGTCAGGTTGTATGAATTTAATGTACTCCCTTTCAGGCTTCGAAATGCACCCGCCACCTTCCAAAGATTTGTAGATGGTCTCCTAGTGGGATTAGGAGAATATGCAGCCGCCTACCTTGACGATGTGGCCATATTTTCGGATTCCTGGGCAGAACACCTGGAACATCTACAAAAAGTCCTTGAGCGCATAAGGGAGGCAGGGCTAGCTGTTAAGGCTAAGAAGTGTCAAATAGGCCTAAACAGAGTGACTTACCTTGGACACCAAGTGGGTCAAGGAACTATCAGCCCCCCTACAGGCCAAAGTGGATGCTATCCAAAAGTGGCCTGTCTCAAAGTCAAAGAAACAGGTCGAATCCTTCTTAGGCTTGGCTGGATATTACAGGCGATTTGTACCGCAATACAGCCAGATCACTGCCCCACTGATAGACCTAACGAAAAAGAAACAGCCAAATGCAGTTCAGGGGACTGAAGAGTGTCAGAAGGCATTTAACCAGCTTAAAGCGACACTCATGTCTGACCCTGTACTAAAGGCCCCAGACTTTGAAAAACCGTTCCTAGTAACCACAGATGCGTCCGAGCATGGTGTGGGAGCAGTTTTAATGCAGAAAGGACCGGATCAAGAATTCCACCCTGCAGTGTTTCTCAGCAAAAAAACTGTCTGACAGGGAAAGCAACTGGTCAGTCAGTGAAAAAGAACGTTACGCCATTGTCTACGCTCTGGAAAAGCTACGCCCATATATTTGGGGACGGCGTTTCCACCTGCAAACCGACCATGCTGCGCTACAGTGGCTTCATACCGCCATGGGAAATAAAAAAAAACTTATTCAGTGGAGTTTAGCTCTCCAAGATTTTGATTTCGACATCCAACACATCTCAGAAGCTTCCAACAAAGTGGCTGATGCACTCTCCCGTGAAAATTTCCCAGGATCAACTGGTTAAAATCGTACTTGAAATGTGGAAAATATTGTTAGACTTTATGTACTTGGTAGTGTATTTAGAGGTGCATGTGTCTTATTAACTCTGTTTTTCCTAGAGCTCCAGGAAGAAATCCCAGCCAGCGTTTCACCCTAGCTGAGACTTGGGGGGCATGTCATAAATATAAACGGAAGGGTAAACCCCTTTAAAATCCCTCCTGGCCAGAGGAAAAATCCTCTCACCTGTAAAGGGTTAAGAAGCTAAAGCTAACCTCGCTGGCACCTGACCAAAATGACCAATGAGGAGACAAGATACTTTCAAAAGCTGGGAGGAGAGAGAAAAACAAAGGGTCTGTGTCTGTCTGTGTGATGCTTTTGCCGGAGACAGAACAGGAATGGAGTCTTAGAATTTAGTAAGTAATCTAGCTAGGTATGTGTTAGATTATGATTTCTTTAAGTGGCTGAGAAAATAGCTGTGCTGAATAGAATGAATATTCCTATCTGTGTGTCTTTTTTGTAACTTAAGGTTTTGCCTAGAGGGATTCTCTATGTTTGAATCTAATTACCCTGTAAGATATCTACCATCCTGATTTTACAGAGGTGATTTCTTTACTTCTATTAAAAGTCTTCTGGTAAGAAAACTGAATGCTTTTTCATTGTTCTCAGATCCAAGGGTTTGAGTCTGTGGTCACCTATGCAAATTGGTGAGGATTTTTACTAAACCTTCCCCAGGAAGTGGGGTGCAAGGGTTGGGAGGATTTTGGGGGGAAAGACGTGTCCAAACTACGTTTTTTCAGGAAGCCAGATAAAATTTGGTGGTGGCACTGGAAGTCCAAGGGTAAAATAGTTTGTACCTTGGGGAAGTTTTAACCTAAGCTGGTAAAAGTAAGCTTAGGAGGTTTTCATGCAGGTCCGCACATCTGTACTTAGAGTTCAGAGTGGGGAAGGAACCTTGACAGGCACTGATTGCATCTTCACCTAGGGCACCAGTTGCTGGCAGCTAGTCTAGGGCCGCCCCTGAGAGCAGGGGGTAATGGTTCCAAACTGTCACTTTGTTCAGTGGCTGGTAGTCTACACAGAGGCGTAGAGTCCCACCTTTCTTCTTCCCAAAAAGGGCCAGGGCACCTGTGGGAAACCTGTGGGAAATGCTTAGTAGCAAATAAACCCTTTCTACCAGTTTTCATGGTTTTACACAGGGAGAGCCACTAGGTCTTTGGACATTGTGTAAATATGGCCAAAGGGAACTTTCAGGCTAGGTTGTAGGAAACCTCTACATTTTCAGTCATCTCCATTCAACCACTCTGGTAGGGGCACCATAGGGCCAGGCACAGGTAACAAGACTATGGTTCACACCTGGTGTGATATGTCCCCTTTTGTATACAGGCCACTTACTTCCGGAATTAAATTTCTGCAAAAAGTTGCACCACCTGATCTCACTTGCTGCATCTGATATTTAGGTCTAGTGCTTGGAGCGTAGGTCACAGCTAGGCGTAGGATTTACGCCTAGGCTAAGAGTGACGCTAGAATCAAGCTCCAGGGACATGCCTGGGTCAACACCGAGATCAGACTCCATAGAGAAACCAGAATGAGAACTGGAGCCAGAGTCCAGGTGCAGGCCAGAGGTGAAAGCCGGGTGGTCAGAGTCCAAAGATAAGCCAAGTTGATATCAGGCCAGAGTCCAGATACAGGCGGAAGGTCAAAGCCGGGGAGTTAGAATCCAAGGACTTGGGGAGGTTCAGGAGGAGGAGACAAGGCTGGAGTGGGTCAGTGGTGGGGCTGGAGCGAGGAAAGAATAGGACAAGCACAATGCCAAGCCAGAGTTGTTAGACAACATCTAGAGCCAAGGGTCACGCCAAGGTCATCAGCAAGAGACCGGAGCTGAGGGTCAAGCTTGAGTCAATAGCTGGGAACCGGAGGGAAGGGCAGAGCGATGCACGCAGGCAGGAACCAGGAACAAAGTGGGCACTGTGTCAGCATCAGGGCAGGGGGTCTGCCTTGTTGCCCAGATGACTTACAGGTACTCCCAGGCACTGCCCAACTGGAGCCCTAGAGACCTGCGTTCAAATCCCACACATCCCCTTGTCTCTCTTCCTAGGAATAAAAGGAGGACAGCAGGATGACAAAGATGTCTCTGTCCTGGCTCTTTAATCCTTGCCCTTAGCAATTCTTCCTACAGGGCCTGGTACCCAACAGGGTATGGAACAGCCAAACTGCAATGAATGGGAGCCAGGCGCCCAGACAGAGTCCAGGCAGCAGAGCACAGAATGAGGAGGAAAGGAGAGGATCTGCCAAGGACGGGAAACACTATCCCCTCTGGAGGGAAGGGGCCCTCCCTGCCATTTTCTTAAGCCCCGGGCCTGTTCCCAGCTCTGCTCACCCCTCCCCTATTCTCAGCAGCTCCACCAAACTAAGGGAGTAGGTCGAAACCACAGGCCGCTCCTGCAACAGAGAAGTAGGATGGTGACCTACCCGGAAGTGAGCGGTGTCCTTCCCTGGGCGCATGGTAAAAACGCAGTACAGGACAGCTCGCAGGAGGCCTGAGTCCAGCTCCAGGTCCAGTTTGCTGGCAGGAAAGAGGAGCCTCTATTCAACTTTGCAGCACCAGAGTGGTGCTGGCACCACCATGGACATGAATTCTCAGGGAAATAGGCACCGGCCAGCAAAAACGGAAATGGAGGTGCCAAGGAGCGCAGTGACCTGGCTGAAGTCACAGACCCAATCAGTGGCAGGGCTGCAATAGGGCCCATTCCCCTGATCTCACCCCTGGACCCTGCTGCCCCTGTTATCTCTGCCCCCGCCCCCCGGTGATCCTCTCCCTAAGGCCACTGTAATGTCACTGGAGTAAAATCAACCACACAGCCAGGAAAGAGGGAACGTTCCCGCCTCCTCGGCCGGAGGATGAGAACAGCCACAAATAACCTAGGAGCGGGAGGATCCGTGAGTCCCAGGTCTCAGCCTGACCAACACCAGGGTTAGGGAAACTGGACGGGAGGGTCCTGGTACCTGAGGTGGCAAACCGTGGCCATAGAGCTGGAGAGGATGGAGCTTGACTCAGAGCCCAGCGGAAGGTATTCAGTCAGCTTCTGGGAGACCCAAAGGAGACAAAACAGCAGGTGGATTCTGGTCCTGATTACCCATAGGCACTTCCCAGAGAGGAGGCCAAAGTGCACTGCAGAGACAGCCAGCATATCCCCGCGCACACACACATCCAGCTTCCCAGTATTCAGCCCCAGGAATCCCTATCCTCTGCTGCCCCCTCCAGCCCCACCATCTCCCCACACTGGTGCAGGGGAGGCTTCTCTTCATCCCACGTCTAGCTCCCTCCCCCAAGGGGCTGGGCACGGGTCTCGCTCACAATGCTCTCCACAAGGGACGCTTTGGAGCAGTGCGGCCGCAGGATGTCCTGCCCCTGCTTTTGTGCAGGGAAGCACAGAGTGGGGATAGCGTGCAGGAAGCGGAGCTGCTTGGCCCTGACCTGCACCCACTAGGAGTGGGGTTGCGGGAGAGAGAGAGCCTGTTAGGTAGGGACCTCCCCAACCCACCCAAACTGGCTCCAGGGCCTAGGTCCTCCATGGGTTGGATAGGAAAAGCCCAAAACCACAGGGTCCTCCTGCACAGGCAGGGTTTGTAACTGGGACAGTGTCTGTGGGGAGAGGAGACCCTGCCTTGTGTGGGACAAACACCCCGTCTTGAGGGTCCCAGGTAACATGGGAGAAATGCTAGGCAGAAAAGGAGAGAGGGTGACTTCTGCTACTGAGAAGGGGAAGGACGGGGTGCAGTGGAGAAAGAAGGCTTAATGTGGCCCCCTCCTCTGTAAGGAACCCCAGGGCAAAAAGGGCCTCACCCTGCCCCTCCCAGAGATGCCCTCAGCTCCATCAGTTTCAGGGCACCATGGCAGTCAGGCCACCCCGCAACATCATCAGGGGTCCAGGAGGCTGGAGCTCCCCTAACTCCGCCTAGAATGCCCTGCACCAGGCATGGCTGTGCCACTCCCACTGGTGTCAGTGGGGCTCACGTAGCTGAGGACTGACAACTTAGTGAACCAATGGCACAGGGTGTTACTAGCCCCCCCGCCCCAGTCACTCTCCCTTTCCCTTGGGTCTCCCCTCACCAGTACTGTGGGAGCCTCCAGCCTCAGGGCTCTCACACTCCTCGGAGGTGCTGCTGGCGCCTTGGGTGTAGGTGGAGCTGCTGGTGCTAGAGCAGGTGTCAAGGTTCCTCCCCCACTCTGAACTCTAGGGTACAGATGTGGGGACCTGCATGAAAACCTCCTAAGCTTACTTTCACCAGCTTAGGTTAAAACTTCCCCAAGGTACAAATTAATTTTATCCTTTGTCCCTGGATCTCCACTGCCACCACCAAACTCTAACTGGGTTTACTGGGAAACGTAGTTTGGACACGTCTTTCCCCCCAAAATCCTCCCAACCTTTGCACCCCACTGCCTGGGGAGGTTTGGTAAAAATCCTCACCAATTTGCATAGGTGACCACAGACACAAACCCTTGGATCTGAGAACAATGAAAAAGCATTCAGTTTTCTTACAAGAAGACTTTTAATAGAAGTAAAGAAATCACCTCTGTAAAATCAGGATGGTAGATACCTTAGAGGGTAATTAGATTCAAAACATAGAGAATCCCTCTAGGCAAAACCTTAAGTTACAAAAAAGACACACAGACAGGAATAGCCATTCTATTCAGCACAGTTCTTTTCTCAGCCATTTAAAGAAATCATAATCTAACACATACCGAGCTAGATTACTTACTAAAGTTCTAAGACTCCATTCCTTGTCCATCCCCGGCAAAAGCAGCATACAGACAGACACAGACCCTTTGTTTTTCTCCCTCCTCCCCGCTTTTGAAAGTATCTTGTCTCCTCATTGGTCATTTTGGTCAGGTGCCAGCGAGGTTACCTTTAGCTTCTTAACCCTTAACAGGTGAGAGGATTTTTCCTCTGGCCAGGAGGGATTTTAAAGGGGTTTACCCTTCCCTTCATATTTATGACAGCAGGGGTCGCCCATCTCCTCCCCTAGGCAGGCTGGGGCCTCTTCAGTGGCCAGGCAGGGGTGTGGCTTCTCCTGGGCCCTGGCGCTGGGCTCCTGGATCTTCTGCTTCCTGGAGAGGAAGCCACAAAGCCCCCTTGCCCAGCTTCTGTCCTGTCCTGGCTCCCTCCTGCACAGATGCACCCTGGGCCACCTCCATTTTGCCCCAGAAGATGCCTCAGGGCCTCCTCTGGGAGCTGGTGTCTCCCTCCTCCAGAATGCCAGGCACATCCATCGCTTGGCCTGGCCACAAGCTACTTCCCCTCCAGTGGGGACAGAGGGGCTGCTCTCCTCCTGGGGAAGCTGGCAGCTGCTTCCCACTGGCTCTGGAGCGAGCTGCACAGCCTTCTTCTGCAGCATTTGCCTGAGCCTCTCCATCATCTGCCTGAGCCTCTCCATCCTGGAACTGAGTGGGGAGAAGCCATGAGTCTGGGGTCAAGGCAGGCTCTCACTAACGGGCCTGTCTGCTCTGTCCCCCTGTTCCTCCCCCCTCACTGCACGCCCCAACATGGGGCACAGGGACTACAATCTACACATGCTGGCAGCAGCTCACAGCACAGACTGCTCCCAAAGCTCCCTCTCCCTACTGAGGCACTGTGACACAGGGGGAGTCTCATCCTTTCAGAGCAGTGGGGTTTTCAGTCTGTTTGGACAAGCAGCTCCCTCCTCCCGCCCAGGCTACCTGCCCTCCCTGGCTAGAGAAAGACCAGAAGCCGGGAAGGAGTCTGAGTTTGCCCTGGGAACTCGTCCCCAGCTAAACTTCACAAGGTTCCAATCATATGAGGCATGAGTCCCGCTCAGTTCCCACTGAGTTCAGTGCAGTAGTGGGTGTTCAGCAGCTGCCGGGGTCTGACCCCCAGAGACTCCTACAAGGGAACAGCTGGGAGCTCTATTGCTGGGCTGGAGATGGCTCTGGAGAACACCCTGCAAGAAACACGCTGCCCAGGCCCAGAGCAAAGGGCTGCAGGGGGCTGTTTTAGCAAATCTAGTCTCACTGGGAGGAGATCCCCCCTCCTCCTCCCACCATTTCTGCCTTTCCCCAAGCAGAACGGGGAAGCCTCTGAGGAAATGCTACCTGCCACTCACTCGGTCTAGATGGCGCAGTGCTGGGTGGCAGATGCTCAGAGTTGGTCTGTTCCTGGCCCTCTTCCTCATTTTCCCGCACCAAGGTGGGCTGAAAAGGGAGCTGCACAATGCCCTGCCAGCAGGGAGACCAACAGCGGCTGTGAAAACAAAATCATGTTTTATTGCCAAGGGATGGTTAAGCTCAGGCTAGCAGCCGGCGTCCAGAACACTGACATACTGTGGGCAGGACGCCTCCCATCTCAAGGTCTCCTAGCACCTCACACACATTCCTGAAGCCTGACAAGCCAAGGGCTGTAGGGGAGGGACTCCAACCACACTGATAGAAAACTGTGGCCTGGGCAGGGGAAGCCACTGCCTCAGGGTCACACTGGGAGTCAGTGACAGAGCCAGGGATGGAGCCCAGGAGCCCTGTGTCAGGCCCCTACACTAACCACTAGAGGAATGTTCCTTTCCAGAGCTGGCAGTTGCAAGCAGGACCCTGTTCCCAGTCTCCCTGGCTCTGAGAGGGAGTGTGACCGGCTGGAGTGACTGAAGCAGGGGATTGGGAGTCAGGACTCCTCGCTTTCAGTGGCCATTTTCCTATTGACCTATGGGACCTCGGACAAGCCATTCCCCCTCTCTGTGTTTCAGTCCCCAGCAGTAAAATGAGGATCTAATACTTACTCACTTGTTGTAAAGTGCTGAGATTTACCCAGGAAAAGTCGTTCTGTAAGTGCTATGCAGCACTGGACCCTCATCGGTCAGATCCAAATTCCTCGAGTTTAGATCTGGGCTTCCAGTTCAACCCCGTACAGAGTGAGGAGCCCAGCCCTAGACCTTGGATTGAGGATCAGCCCTTCTTGGGGTGGGAATTGAGCTAGGGGGCTTTTCCATCCCTTGCCAGGTGGATTAACAATAGAGGGTTTTTAAAATATGAACCGGGTTTTTCAAATTAAACTCACCACGGGTTTTTTCGTTAAAAATAAGCCTGCTTCAAATTCAATTTGAATTTGACAATCTATGTTAAGGCCTAAATTTGTTATAATCTCTTAAAATAAATTCAAGAGAATAGAAAGAAATCCATCTTAAGTAGTACACGTTTACTGCCAAGTTTTAAGGAGAGTCAAACGACTGAAGCACCCGGAACCAGAGTTTGTGGAAGTGCTAGAACAGCTTTAGACAGCAGTAGCCCTTCCTGTGAAAGTGCAGAAGGAATACTTTCTTCCTTTCAGTTTATTCATCTAGTTCAGTTCAATGACTAGTTAATGGAATTTAAAAAGAACACTGGGAGTTGACAAAGAAGGCAAACTTGTTTTCTTCCTTCAATCTAGGAATAAACACTAGGTGTGAGGGGATGAGATCTACCCATTGAAAAATCTGGAAGAACATGGTGACCAGAATGTATCAATTCAGTTCACTAACTACAGCTAATATTTCCTTTCTTTAAGAAATCGGGTCGTTTTAAATGCAAAACATTTTTGATGAATGTTTTTTTCTTGTGCTTCTCTTTCTGGCTCGGCCAGAGCACTGCTCTTTACCTCAGTTTCACCACCTCTGTTTGGGATAGAGACACTTCTCTAACTCCTAGCAGTAGTGCGATTTGAGTAGGTCATGAGTGTTAGACACCTTTGAGCTCCAAAGGACAATGGGTGATTTATCAAGAATCCCTGATGATTCCCTGCTTCTCCCCCATCCAGAGCCAATATCACATCTTTGGGTTTTGAAATTCTCAGTACCCCTCAGTCTCCTGCTGCCTTCAGTTGTTCCTCAGATTTAGAGGCTTGGATGCTAGCAGGACTGGAATTTCTTACTGGGTTCCTGTCTGTGTCTAGTCAATGAGGGTCTCAGTCTGGTCTCCTAAATTCAGAATCCCAGAAGTAGACATCTGGGTGGATTGATTTAAATCATTGATTTTAATCATGTTTTGCATTTGTACTTTTTAGTTATTTTCCTAATGATAGGTTGATTCTCATTAGTTGAGAATCATTAAAAAATGTTGGTTTCAGAGTAACAGCCGTGTTAGTCTGTCTTTGCAAAAAGAAAAGGAGTACTTGTGGCACCTTAGAGACTAACCAATTTATTTGAATATGAGCTTTTGTGAGCTACAGCTCACTTCATCGGATGCATACCGTGGAAACTGCAGTAGACATTATATACACACAGAGACCATGAAACGATACCCCCTCCTACCCCACTGTCCTGCTGGTAATAGCTTATCTAAAGTGATCATCAAGTTGGGTCATTTCCAGCACAAATCCAGGTTTTCTCACCCTCCGCCCCCCGCCCCCCCCCACAAACTCACTCCTGCTGGTAATAGCCCATCCAAAGTGACCACTCTCCTGAAGGTCGAAACAGCAGACTGGACTTCTACATAGAGTGCTTCCGCCGACATGCACGGGCTGAAATTGTGGAAAAGCAGCATCACTTGCCCCATAACCTGAGCCGTGCGGAACACAATGCCATCCACAGCCTCAGAAACAACTCTGACATCATAATCAAAAAGGCTGACAAAGGAGGTGCTGTTGTCATCATGAATAGATCGGAATATGAACAAGAGGCTGCTCGGCAGCTCTCCAACACCACTTTCTACAAGCCATTACCCTATGATCCCACTGAGAGTTACCAAAAGCAACTACAGCATTTGCTCAAGAAACTTCCTGAAAAAGCACAAGATCAAATCCGCACAGACACACCCCTGGAACTCCGACCTGGGATATTCTATCTACTACCCAAGATCCATAAACCTAGAAATCCTGGGCGCCCCATCATCTCAGGCATTGGCACCCTGACAGCAGGATTGTCTGGCTATGTAGACTCCCTCCTCAGGCCCTACGTTACCAGCACTCCCAGCTACCTTCGAGACACCACTGACTTCCTGAGGAAACTTCAATCCATCGGCGATCTTCCTGATAACATCATCCTGGCCACTATGGATGTAGAAGCCCTCTACACCAACATTCCACACAAAGATGGACTACAAGCCATCAAGAACACTATCCCCGATAATGTCACGGCTAACCTGGTGGCTGAACTTTGTGACTTTGTCCTTACCCATAACTATTTTACATTTGGGGACAATGTATACCTTCAGATCAGCGGCACTGCTATGGGTACCCGCATGGCCCCACAGTATGCCAACATTTTTATGGCTGATTTAGAACAACGCTTCCTCAGCTCTCGTCCCCTAAAGCCCCTACTCTACTTGCGCTATATTGATGACATCTTCATCATCTGGAGCCATGGAAAAGAAGCCCTTGAGGAATTCCACCATGATTTCAACAATTTCCATCCCACCATCAACCTCAGCCTGGTCCAGTCCACACAAGAGATCCACTTCCTGGACACTACAGTGCTAATAAACAATGGTCACATAAACACCACCCTATACCGGAAACCTACTGACCGCTATTCCGACCTACATGCCTCCAGCTTTCACCCTGACCACACCACACGATCCATCGTCTACAGCCAAGCTCTGCGACACAACCACATTTGCTCCAACCCCTCAGACAGAGACAAACACCTACAAGATCTCTATCAAGCTTTCTTACAACTACAATACCCACCTGCGGAAGTGAAGAAACAGATTGATAGAGCCAGAAGAGTTCCCAGAAGTCACCTACTACAGGACAGGCCTAACAAAGAAAATAACAGAACGCCACTAGCCGTCACCTTCAGCCCCCAACTAAAACCCCTCCAACGCATTATTAAGGATCTACAACCTATCCTGAAGGATGACCCAACACTCTCACAAATCTTGGGAGACAGGCCAATCCTTGCCTACAGACAGCCCCCCAACCTGAAGCAAATACTCACCAACAACCACATACCACACAACAGAACCACTAGCCCAGGAACCTATCCTTGCAACAAAGCCCGTTGCCAGCTGTGCCCACATATCTATTCAGGGGACACCATCACAGGGCCTAATAACATCAGCCACACTATCAGAGGCTTGTTCATCTGCACATCCACCAATGTGATATATGCCATCATGTGCCAGCAATGCCCCTCTGCCATTTACATTGGTCAAACTGGACAATCTCTACGTAAAAGAATAAATGGACACAAATCAGATGTCAAGAATTATAACATTCATAAACCAGTCGGAGAACACTTCAATCTCTCTGGTCACGCAATCACCGACATGAAGGTCACTGTCTTACAACAAAAAACCTTCAAATCCAGACTCCAGCGAGAAACTGCTGAATTGGAATTCATTTGCAAATTGGATACTATTAATTTAGACTTAAATAGAGACTGGGAGTGGCTAAGTCATTATGCAAGGTAGCCTATTTCCCCTTGCTTTTTCCTACCCCCCCCCCAAGACGTTCTGGTTAAACTTGGATTTAAACTTGGAGAGTGGTCAGTTTGGATGAGCTATTGCCAGCAGGAGAGTGAGTTTATGTGTGTGTGTGTGTTCCCGGGGGGCGGAGAGGGGTGAGAAAGCCTGGATCTGTGCTGGAAATGACCCACGTTGATTACCATGCACATTGCAGGGAGAGTGGTCACTTTGGATGAGCTATTACCAGCAGGAGAGTGAGTTTGTGTGTGTATGGGGGTGGGGGTGAGAAAACCTGGATTTATGCTGGAAATGGCCCACCTTGATTATCATGCACATTGTAGGGAGAGTGGTCACTTTGGATAAGCTATTACCAGCAGGAGATTGAGTTTGTGTGTGTGGTTTTTGGAGGCGGGTGAGGGGGTGAGAGAACCTGGATTTGTGCAGGAAATGGCCCACCTTGATTATCATACACATTGTGAAGAGAGTGGTCACTTTGGATGGGCTATTATCAGCAGGAGAGTGAGTTTGTGTGGGGGAGGGGGGGCGGAGGGTGAGAAAACCTGGATTTGTGCTGGAAATGGCCCAACTTGATGATCACTTTAGATAAGCTATTACCAGCAGGACAGTGGGGTGGGAGGGGGTATTGTTTCATGGTCTCTGTGTGTATATAATGTCTACTGCAGTTTCCACGGTATGCATGCGATGAAGTGAGCTGTAGCTCACGAAAGCTCATGCTCAAATAAATTGGTTAGTCTCTAAGGTGCCACAAGTACTCCTTTTCTTTTTTTAAAAAATGTTGATTTGCAACTAAATATAGTCTTTACACTAAATTTGGTGCTTTTTCTTTTGCTAACCATGATGGTAAAGTATATCTATGTACATTTATGTAAGCAGTTATGTGGCTTAATTTACATTTCTTGTGTCTAATTTTTACGTTTTAATTATGTTGGAAAATGGCAAACAATGTATTTATTTCCAAGACTATGATGGATTTTTTACTTATGATTTGTCCACGCACTATTTCGATGAAAATTCAAATGCACTTAAAAATGCACAAAAACAGTATTTTCAATTGGTTTATTAATTGAACAAAACTACCTTAAATGTGCTGGATACATAAGAACAAAAAAATTTACCGAAACATATTTTTCATTTAAAACTAACTGATTTAAGGAAGTATCTGCAGTTAGTGAAATGAACTGATTGTATCTGGTCATCGTGTCTCTCAGATTTTAGAACTAATAGGTCTGAACCCCCACCCCCTGTCTAGTATTTATTTATAGACTGGAAGAGGAAAACAAGCTTTCCTTCTTTTTCCACTCCCAGTCAGTTTCTGAAATTTGAATGAAATTGTTATTGAACTGAACTAGCTGAATCAACTTAAATTAAAAAAATATTCTTTCTGTGCCTGCAGAAGAGGCTACTGCTGTCAAAAGCTGGTTTACCATTTCAATAAACTCTGGTTCCAGCCAAAGATTGCCATGAGTTCAGTGGTTTGATTACCATTAAAAACTTGGCAGCAACCATGGACTTGTCAATATTTATTACTTAATTTAAATGACTTTACTAAGCTATTGCAAGTTTAGGCATTAACATGGGTTGTCATAATTTCAAATTTAATCTCCAATAGATTTGTTTTTCAAAAAATAAACCTGTTTTTAATTTAAATAAAAATAATCCAATTTAACTTTTAAAAAATCCCTTTTTGGGTTTCTTGGTTTTGAAACAACCATTGATTTTTATTCACCTTGATTTTAGGAGAACTACTACATTCATGAGAATCATAAACTGCTCATATGCCATTGAAGGAGAGAAGGCAGCAAAAGTCATCATATCAATAACTTGTTATGAATTATTTACTCAGTCTTAAAAGAGACTAACTGGAGGGTTGGACACTTGTTTGTTTATGTAGGGCCAGTTTCTACCTCTGAACCAGTAGCAATTGCACTGGATAATGTTTAACTTTATAATGGATAAAGTTTCAGATCAACAAAATCTTCCCCTTGACAGTCAGTCACTGCCCATGTGGCTCTGCAGGCAGAGTAGCCTGAGCAGTAACATTGTGACATCCAAGGGTTGGACACTTGTTTGTTTATGTAGGGCCAGTTTCTACCTCTGAACCAGTAGCAATTGCACTGGATAATGTTTAACTTTATAATGGATAAAGTTTCAGATCAACAAAATCTTCCCCTTGACAGTCAGTCACTGCCCATGTGGCTCTGCAGGCAGAGTAGCCTGAGCAGTAACATTGTGACATCCAAGGTAATTCAGCCACCCATCACTCACTCACTCCAATAACCCTGACCTTAAATCCTAACCCTACGGCCTCTGCCTTGGTCATCTCTCCTATTGAAACCTGCAGGATCATTTGCTGATTCCTTTTAACCAATGGGATTTAATGATGCAAATCATCTGCACAGGATTAGCATTGACTGGCTAAGTTAACTCTGATGTCACAATGTGCCTCTACCTGCAGCACCAACTCAATGGGCACAGTGTGGAGATCAGGCTTTCCTGGTGGTAGTGCTTCCCAGTTGTCACTAAAATCAACAAGAAGAAAATCAAGTGACTTCAAGTGAGCTCTAGCTCACGAAAGCTTATGCTCAAATAAATTGGTTAGTCTCTAAGGTGTCACAAGTCCTCCTTTTCTTTTTGCGGATACAGACTAACACGGCTGCTACTCTGAAATAAAATCAACAAGGTTCCTTCCACCAATGCCTAGAAATTCCCTGAAATTTTGGAATCAATATGATGTAGTCTTCAAAAATTACCGCATTACAGACTGACAAAGAAATGCCATTGAATTGTGCTTTAGACCTCACTGCTCTCAGCCAACAATGACTTGAATCTCCTCCCTTTTAACTCACCCAATCAGCATGGAGACTCTCAGGGACTGGAGGCTGAGCATTCTCAACAGGTGGCCAGAAGACAGCACTAGTCAGGACAGGAGATCACTCTGGTGGAGATCTCTGTCAGTGCACTATTCCACCCCACCTCTTTGTGAGGGCCTCCTACAATGACAGCTGGAGAACAGCCCCACCTGCCTCAGGAAGAAGAGCAGCAGAGAGAAATGGAACAAGAGAAGAGAAAAGAAAAGACATGAGGAAAGGCGGAAAAGAGAAGCAAAAACTGGACAAATTCCAAACGCCTCAGTGAGTCATAGATTTCAAGGTCAGAAAGATCCACTCTGACCATCTAGTCTGTATAACATGGGCCATAGAACTTCCCTCAAAATAATTCCTGTTTGAATTAGAGCGCACATCTAAGAAAAACAGCTAATCTTGATTTTAAAAATGCTAGTTGTGGAGGATCCATCACAACCCTGGATTAATTACTTCAAATGCTGACTGTTAAAAATGTTTGCCTTATTTCCAGTCTGAATTTGTCTAGCTTCAACTCGCAGCCATTGGATCTTGTTATACCTTTGTCTCCTCAAGTGAAGAGCCCATGAGCAAATAGTTGTTCCCTTATGCTCATCTTTTAACCCTCTCTTTGTTAAGCTAAATAGATTGAGCTCCTTGAACCTATCTTTATAAGGCATGTTTTCTAATCCTTTAATCTTTCTTGTGGCTCTTCTCTGAACCCTCTCAAATTAATCAGCATCTGTCTCAAATTGTGGACACCAGGACTGGACACAATATTCCAGTAGTGGTCGCACCAGTGCCCAGTACAGAGATACAGAACCTCTCTACTTCTACCGGAGATTCCGCTATGGATGGGTCCCAGGGTCACATTTGCCCTTTTGGCCAAAGTGTCTCAGTGGGAGCTTGTGGTCAGTAGGATCATCCACCATGACCCCAAGACTTTTTCAGGGTTACTATTTCCCATGATAGAGTCCCCCTCTTGTACATATAGCCTATATTTTTTGTTCCTAAAGGGAAACTTTACATTTGGACATATTAAAATATATGTTATTTGCTTGTGCTCCAGTAACTAAGAAATCAAGATGGCTCCATATGAGTGACATGTCCTCTTCATTATTTACCACTCCCCTGATCTTTCTCTCATCGGCAGATTTTACAGTGATGATTGTATATTTGCTTCCAAGTCACTGATCAAAAGTTTAGGTAGCGTACATCCAAGAACCAATCCCTGCAGGACCCTACGAGAAAGACACCCGCTCGACAATGATTTCTTATTTAAAAGGACATTTTGAGACCTGTTAGGTAGCCCGTTACTAAGGGGCGGAGTCCGAGTTGGGACATTTTTCTGACAACTTTACTTGTGTTTTCCGAACCTGGAACTCAGCTGGCAACGTATCAGGCTGAATTGGTTCCAACCCTCACTGAGAATCTTACCTTATACACAGGGGATATCTGCTTTCTGCAAAATCAACACCGAAAGGAGAAACACTTCCAAAGAAGCTCCACCTTAGCACTCAGGTGCGTGAACACAAATCCTCTCTTAGTCCTCTAGGAGAGACTGCGAGAAGGAGGCTTGCTGCAGCAAGGCTACAGGGGTCTCCCAGGTTCCCCCTGCCCTTCATCCCTGTCCTGCCTGGCTGATGTCAAGGGAGCTCTGTGAGGTCACAGCCTCCTCATCACCTCTGCCCAATAGGCTGAGTTCCTGCCAAAGCCCTTGTGAAGTCACTGCCACACCCACCTCTCCCTTGCAGGGCTGATGACAGCCCAGTAGGATGTTTGAGCTGCTCCCCACATCACCCCACATGCTCATTATTGATTCTGGGCAGCAAATAGGCTACCCAGAGTCTGTTCCTCACCCCACACTGAGTTTGTCATAGATTCATAGATTTTCTTTTAGGCCATTAGATCTCCTAATGAGGCCTCTATTTCACAAACCATGAAATTTCACACCCTTACCCCCATATTAAGCCCAATAGCTTGTGTTTCACTCAAACACGCCTTCCAAAAAGGCAGCCAAGTGTGATGTGAGGCCATCAGGAAACAGAGAATCCACCTCTTCCCTAGGCAATTTCTTCCACTCGTTAATCTCCCTCACTCCTAGATTAGGACTGGGCATTTGCTGTATTCAGATGTGTTGTTTGAATGGGCTGACTTGTCCTCATCATTATTTACCACGACACCAAACTTTGTGCCCCCTGCAGACGTTACCGGCTGTGATGTGATATTGACTTCCAGATCGTTGGTGTAAATGCTGAAGACAGTTAGTGGCTGAGAATCTGTTCACCCCCCGCCGTCCCCCAGGCACCACACACCCACTCCCCCCTGTAGTACAGGAAAAGGGCATCCAGCCCTACTCTCAGATGGTTTCAAAAACACGCTTAGCAGCAGTTTCAACTATGGGGTTATGAACCACGCGTGGGGGTCCCCTGTTAACAAACATACTTCACATCTAGCGTGTCAACAGGCTGCAGTTCTATGCATCTGAGTTTCCCACCTTCTAAACTGGTATGAGAAACCCACCTTGATGATCTTCATTTAAAATTGGGGAGACTGTATGGCACTGGGAAATGAAGTGACTTGCTTGTGGTCACACAGTGATTGAATGGAAAAGCCTGGATGAGAACAATGTATTTGTTCTGGTTCCCAGACCAGGCCCTGGTCCCTTGTGTTCCTTGCCTCTCTGGTGTAAAATTCAGGAAGCATCTTACTGGATGCTTTTCCTTCTTCTCCATTTCGCTTAGCTCCACATCCCCAGCAAGGAAGGATTTTTTGTTACCCAGCTGACTCTAACACATGTGGTTATTGTCACAGACTGAGTCCCCCTGGTGGACACTTATCAGACTGCACCAATCGGACCCAACCTCTGGATCCAGCTCTGTGGATCTTTTTGGGGGATAGGGGTGGGTGAGGGTTTGCTGATTGTTCCATTGGGAGGAAGTCCTGTTGGGAGGGCAAGGGAGCAGAGAGATGGGGAAGAAAGCGACAGGGTGTGCGTCTGGAGGTCCAGACAGAAGGGCTGCAGCAAGCAGGCCCTCACAGATTGAAGTAGCGGAGAACCTGCCTGAAGCCTGGGAGGGACAGAGCTGGGGATCAGGGACACCCCAGGACAGGAGCCAGGAGGAGCACTGAGCTAGGGTGGATTCACATGAGAAGGACAAATTGGAGCTGGATCAAGTATCAGTGCTGCCCAGAGCTGTATGGGGCCGTGAGTCCTGGGGCTTGTGACTTTGCATTGGGAATAAGGAGGGAGGCTGTTAGCTAGTTAAGTGGGGAGGTTGTCGCATGTCGCTCTGTGTGGCTTTGCAGAGAGCAGCAGAAGACGACACTGGAGGGGTTTGTTGGGGAAACTTTACTGGCACCAAAGATGACCAGGAGCACCCAAGACTCACCACTGGACAGGAACTTTGCCCAGGACTCCTGAACTCTGTGTGCAGACACATTGCTCAGTGTCAGCCCTTTCAGAGTGTGGTACCACTGGGCCTGCAGGGCCTTGTGTTGAATGTAACCCTGTTTTACTGCTTCCCCTATCTTTGCCCCTGTTGTTTTTCTCCTCTGTAAATATCAGTTTCCCTTTCCTGTAGGCATTGTACTCTTCCAATGTGTGTGTGTGCTCACTCTATTGGAAGAGAAGGTTAAAGGACTAGGGAGGCAAGTATCAACCCTGCGCTGCATCAGAGAACATGAAGATTTTCTGGATAGAAGTCTGTTTGGTGCTTGAAGCACAATATGCTGAAGAATCAAAGAGTGCAGTGCAGAACGGGGGAGAATATTGGCAGCATGTGACCTCCAGAAGAAGAAAGAGGAGAACCTATGTACCCCCAATGCAGATAGAGGTGCAAAACCGTTTTCAGGCTCTCTGCACAGCAAATGCAAAAAAGCAAACGCAATATGGGTTGCATAAAGAGAGGCATACCATGCAAGTCATAGGAGATGATGGTACTGCTCTACTCAGCGCTGGTTAGGGCTCAGCTGGAGTACTGTGTCCAATTTTGGTCACTGCTGTATGAAAAGGATGTAGAGAAACTGGAAAGGATCCAGAGGCGAGTGACAAAAATGATCAAAGATGTGGAATGTATGTCATATGAGCAAAGGCTGGATGAATTGGTATGTTTAGATTGGAAAAGAGGGAAATGATAGCAAACTTCAAATACTTGAAAGGCTTTCATAAGGAAAATAGAGAAAAATTGTTCTCTTGCCACAGAGGGCAAGGACAAGAGGCAATGGGTTCAAACTATAGCATAGCGGATTTAGATTAAATCTCCAGAAATACTTCATAACCAAGATTTTACCAACGATGATTGTATATTTGCTTCCAAATCACTGATCAAAATGTTAAATAGCATTAGCGCCAAGAACCAATCCCTGCAGGATCCAGAATAGGTAGCCCGTTACTAAGGGGAAGAATCCTAGGCGGGACATTTTTCTGCCCATTTACCTTTTGTTTTCCGAGCCTAGAGCTCGGCTGGCAATGCATGGAGAAGACTGAAGAAGTTCCAACTCTCACTGAGAATCTTACCTTCTACACAGGAGATGTCTGCTTTCTCCAAAATCAACACAGGAAGGTGAAAACTGCCAAAGAAGCTCCTTCTTAGCAATCAGGTGCGTGAACACAAATCCGCTCTTGGTCCTCAAGGAGAGACCGTGAGGAGGAGGATTGCTTCAGCAAGGCTACAGGGGTCTCCGAGGTTCCCCCTGACCTGCACCCCTGTACTGAATGTCTGATGTCAAGGGAGCTCTGTGAGGTCACAGCCTCCTCACCACCTCTGCCCAATAGGCTGAATTCCTGCCAAAGGCCCTTGTGAAGTCACTGCCACACCCACCTCTCCTTTGCAGGGCTGATGTCTGCCCCTGGACAGCCAGGTTGGATGTTTGAGCTGCTCCCCCGATCACCCCACTTGCTCACTCTTGATTCTGGGGAACAAGCAGGCTTTCCATTAAAACAGCAGAGTCTGTTCCTCATCCCGCACTGAGTTTTTCATAGATTTGTAGGCCATTAGATCTCCTAATCCAGCCTCTATTTCACAAGTCATGAAATTTCAGACACTTACCCCATATTAAGCTCAATTCCTTGTGTTTCACTGAAACCCACCTTCCAGAAAGACAACCAGTTGTGATGTGAGGCCATCAGGAAACAGAGACTCCACCTCTTCCCTTGGTAATTTGTTCCATTGGTTTGTCTCCGTCACTGTCAAAAATTCTTGCCTCACGTCTAATTTGAATTTCTCTGGCTTCAGCTGACAGCCGTTGCTTCTTGTTGTGCCTTTCTTGGCTAGTTTGAAGAGCATTTTGGTTCTCATTATTTTCTCTCCATGAAAGGAGTTCTATACCGAAATAAAGTCATCTCTCAAGCTACTTCTATAGCTAGGCCCCTACCAATTATAAAGGACAGTGAAATTAGCCCTGCCCTGTGAAATCCCATCTTCCCGTGCCGGCTTGGAGCATCCCGCTAGTCCACTGGGCTGGGGACAGGACAAGATTTTCCCCTGCACAATTGCTATTGGTGGGGCAATCCTCACCTGTAGACGCAGCGCATTAGTGAGGTTGGTACACCCTCAGATCTGTGCTGCAGCAGCCCCGGAGTTGGGCTCAGGGCTTTGGCCCTGGCAGCTTCTGCCCAGGCTTGGGGATTCTGCCCCACCCCCACCTGCTCCTGTTCCGGCCAGGGCTCTGGGTGCCCAGGCTCAGGGCTTCTGGCCCCTGAGACTGCAGCCAGAGTTTGGGGCACCCAGACTCATATCTTGAGCTCCCGAAAACTCCAGCCAGGTGCCCGGGCTTGGGGCTTCTGCCTCCCCCCTACACACACACACTCCTGCCAGGGATCTGGGCACCTGGGCTCAGGGCTTCTGCCCGGCAGCTGCAGTGGCGGCTCGAGGCTTCAGCCCCCGCGGCTGGAGCCAGAACTTGAGGCACTCAGGCTCAGGGCTGCTGCTCCGCAGCTGCAGCGGGGACTGGGGTGCCAGGCTTGAGGCTTCCACCCTCCAATTCTCTCCTGCCAGGGCTCTGGCTTCCCAGGCTCGGGGCTTACTCCCCCTGTGGCTCCTGCTGGGGCTCAGGTGCCTATTTTTCTGGGGCCCCCGAAATTGGCCAGGGCCCCTGCATTAATCTGCCAGGGAACCAGTAGCTAGGAGCCCCAGCTGAGGTGCTCCCACCAGCTGGGACCCACCTCCACATCCGGGAGCCTCCTCTAGATTCAGGAAGGTTAGTGGCTGCTTCCTTCAGAGTCCAACACTGAAGGCAGCACAGAAGTGATGGGGGAAATGCTGTGACACCTCCACCTAACAACTTTTGACCTCCCCGCATTATCCCATTTTGGGTCAGAACTCCCATGGTTTCAGCACTGTGAAATTTCAGATGTAAACATCTGAAATGGTGAAATTGACTAATTTAAAAACCCTCTGCCCATGAAATTGACCAAAATGGTCGTGAATTTGGTAGGACCCTAGTTATTATGGATGCCCTAGCAGCTTTGCACTCCCAGTTCACCTGAAAGACCATTGACAATTCATGCTACATGAGAAATTTCCTAGAATAAACTACCAGGATTGGGAAAAAATGAAGGAAATCAACCAAAGCCTAAGCTAGGATGGAGAGCATTCATCCAAGCAGTGTTTCAACCCCTCCCCTCCCACCTGTCTGCCTGCCGTGAAATGGGGGGATACAGAGGGGCATGGATTTCTGTCTGTGAACTTTCTAAAGACTAGGAGTACTTGTGGCACCTTAGAGACGAACACATTTATTTAGTCTCTAAGGTGCCACAAGTCATCCTTTTCTTTTTGCGAATACAGACCAACACGGCTGCTACTCTGAAACCTTTCTAAAGACTGTAGGCTTTAGCCCAAACCATACAGCCCAGACTCTGAGTTCTTGAAAAAACATCCATTTTGGATTGTGCACAGCAGAGGCTGCTTGAAGGGGAGGGGAAGGTGGAGGAGGGAGGGTGAGGGGACAGGCTGGGAAATGGCATGGCGTCTGCACTATACCACAGACACACACACACAACGATGCATGGAATATTATCCAGGACAGTAAATTATTTGGCCATAATTTACAAAGTCCTGAGTTTTGAAAGTACAATTTATCCAGGAAAAAAATCGGGGTGGGGGTAGGAGAGTTGCAGTTACCAGCCTGGACTTCCAGTCTCTGGCCAGGCGCATCCCCCTCTTTAGGGTTTTCACCGGTGTCTTCTCCAAACTGCTCCTTCTGATATAATTCGACGACCACGTCCTGGCCTTCAGGGTCATTTGCAGGATCTTCATTGTTCCCAGCTGCAGCACCCCCCTCGTTATCCTGTCTGATAATGAGCCCGCTATGGTTCAGCAAAATGGCTCGTGCCATGATAGGCCCTCTGCTGAGAGCCCTCGATGTAGGGATAATACTCCCTTTTTCTTTTTTTTAATAAGTTCTTTCCCTTGTTTCCTATGAGTTGCCCTGTGTAACCGTTGGTTGTCCGATGATATCTATTCTGCCTCGTAACAGAGCGAGAGAGAGACCCCACCCTTTTTGGTGCCACGTGCCACGCAGGAAGCGGGCTGTGTGCAGAAAGTCAGTTGGCTGTCAATGGACTGGCAGTTGGCTGACCGTTCGTTGCTTGCAGCTCAGGGACAGCTTGGGCGGAGCAATCAAGGTGCTGCTGTCTATTTCACCACTTCAGAGACAGAGGAGGTCCTTGAATTGTCCTTACCCACGCGCACTGCCTGTTATAGCGGCGCATACCGCACTCACGCTGCCCAGCGGGCGTAATTTGCTCGAACTCTTGAAGATGAGCGGAAGAGGAGGAGAGAGACGTATCTTGTGAAGGGATCTTACCTTCCCCCCCACTCTTCTCTTTCTCTCCTCTTTTATTCCTGCCACTATCATTTGCTTGTTAGGGACTTGGCAACTGCCAAACTTATTATCTTTGTAATTAAGGTGTTAGGTAATAAATGTTATCTGGTTTGTGTTATTTACCTGTCAGTTTTGATTTTAAATACACCCGGTGACAGATACAGAGAGTTCGATCCTGTAAAAAGGGGTAGGATTTGAGGCCTAGGTTTCATTACTCCCCTGAATTTTATAGATTTTAAGAGACCTGTCTGTAAGACTGACAGCGCCCAATCTATATCTGAATAGGAAGGGAACATGCAAGGTGCATTTGCTGACTTTTTACTGGAGTCCTGGACCTTCTGATGCTGCTTCAAATGTTTCATTCTCTCTCAGCACTGAACAGCAGAATGCTCCGTGTCCAACTCTGCCAGCAGTTGGCTCTGCAACATACAGCTGTGTAGTGCTGCTGCTCTGAGAGAAACTGTGGTCACAGCTAGAATCCTGCCACCTACTGATGGCAATGTTGGTGTGTTCCTCCCGCCGACTAGCTGCTCACAGGGTGGTGAGCGTTTTAAGCTACTGGGAGTTTGGAGGCTGCAGCATGTGACTTCTGGTGCACACAGGGGGAGTGGGAAGATAACAGACAGGTCAGGAAGATATGGGTACAGGGAATGGTGGGAATTGCAGTGGAGGACTATTCCGACTCGAAACCGGGAAACCACACCGTCACAACATTCACACTGCAAAGTGGGCAGATATGGGGGTGGGCCCACTGCAAAGATGTGGGTCTTTGCAGTCCAGCTGTCCTAGGCCCCAAAGAAAAAGTTTCACAGCCTGCTTTTTAAAGTGATGTGCTCTCTAAGATGAGAAAGCCACTCCTGTGCCAGGAGCCCCAGAACACTGATCAAAACCTAACGGCTCTCAGGAATGTTGAGGACTTGGAGCGGGGATTGAGGTCAGGTGTTTATTGTTTTGCACAGATGTGTAACTCTTGTGCTGTCTAAGGCCTTGGCTACACTTGCGAGTTACAGCGCATTAAAGGAGCCCCGGGTGCACTAGCTCACTCCCCGTCCACACTGGCAAGGCACGTAGAGCCCTCTGAGTCCGCGGCTACAGCGCTGCTGGTTCGCCACCTCGGCGAGTGGAACAGTGTTTGCTGCGCCCCCGCCGGAGCGCCGCAGCACCAGTGTGGATGCCCTGATCCTATAGTGCGCTCTGATCGGCCTCCAGAAGTGTCCCACAATGCCTGTGCTAGCCACTCTGGTCATCACTTTGAACTCTACTGCCCTGCCCTCAGGTGACCAACCGTCAGACCCGCCATTTAAATTCTCTGGGAATTTTGAAAAATCCCTTCCCGTTTGCTCAGCCAGGCGTGGAGTGCTATCAGCGAATCCTTCCAGGTGATCATGCCTCCGCGCGCCAGGCGAGCCCCAGTATGGAGCAATGGCGAGTTGCTGGACCTCATCAGTGTTTGGGAGGAGGCAGCTGTCCCGTCCCAGCTGCACTCAAGCCGTAGGAATTACGATACCTTCGGGCAGATGAAACCTTGAGATCTCAGCCGTCCGTGTTATCACCGACCGAAAGAGTCCAAAGAATCAGAAAGAGGCCATGTAGAAGCAAGGAAGACATGTTCCATGAAGTAATGCAGCATTCAAGTAATGAAAATCAAAAAGTGCAGGAGTGGCGGGAGAGTGAAAGGAGGGTCCGCCAGCAGAATGCGGATCGCCGGCACCAAAGCCCGGACCGGCTGCTAAGCATCATGGAGCGCCAAGCGCACTTCAATACAGGTGCTCGTAGCAACGCAGCCGGAGCACTACCGCGCCCGCCCCCACCCCCACAGCCCTTGCCCCAAAACTCTTTCCCTTGTGCTCCCATGTCACCTCCAACCCACCTTCCCCAACATCCGCCACCAGCTGCCTCCAACACCTGGAGCTTCACCACTCAGTCCTGAAAACTACGACCCTTACCCACTGCACTCAACCCCCATCACCATGCAGTATAGCCATCCTGAAGTGCAGCACTCATTGCACAGCACTCCAGACAGGACATACGCAAATCTGTGATTGTACCGTTCCCCACCCCGTTGCCCTTTCTGTTTCCCAAGCAGTTGTGTCTCTTTTCAATAAATGGGTTTTTTGGCTTTGAAAACATTCTTTATTATTGCATAAAGTAAAAGATACCTTAGCCCAGGAAAGCAACAGGCACTGCAAGTCAGCGTCTCAAACACAGATTCCAACTAACATTGGAACCATTGCACTTCACTCCCATGCAGGGCATCAAACATTACCGGTGGCTTTCAACCTCAAATTGATCCCTCAAGGCATCCCTAATCCTTGCAGCCCCGCACTGGGCCCCTCTAATAGCCCTGCTCTCTGGCTGTTCAAACTCAGCCTCCAGGTGTTGAACCTCCAAGTTCCATGCTTGAGTGAATCTTTCATCCTTCCCTTCACAAATGTTAGGGAGGGTACAGCACACGGATATAACCGCTGGGATGCTGTCATTGGCCAGGTCCAGCTTCCCATACAGAGAGCACCAGCGGACCTTTAAAGGGCCAAAAGCACACCCCACAGTCATTCTGCACCGGCTCAGCATGTTGTTGAACTGCTCCTTGCTGCTGTCAAGGCTCCTTGTGTAGGGTGTCATGAGCCACGGCATGAAAGGGTAAGCAGGGTCTCCAAGGATCACAATGGGCATTTCAACTTCCCCTGTGGTGATCTTCTGGTCTGGGAAAAAAGTCCCAGCTTGCAGCTTCCTGAACAGGCCAGTGTTCCGACAGATGCGTGCGTCAGGCACCTTTCCGGGCCAGTCTGCGTTAATGTCAATGAAACGCCCATGGTGATCCACAAGCTCCCAGAGAACCACTGAGAAATATCCCTTCCGATTAACGTACTCGGAGACTAGGTGGGCTGGTGCCAGAATTGGAATATGCGTGCCATCTATCGCCTCTCCGCAGTTAGGGAAACCCATTTGTTCAAAGCCAGCCACAATGTCATGCATGTTACCCGGAGTCACGGTTCTTCTGAGCAGGATCCGATTAATGGCCCTGCAAACTTGCATCAACACAATTCCAACGGTCGACTTCCCCACTCCAAACTGGTTAGCGACTGATCAGTAGCTGTCTGGAGTTGCCAGCTTCCAGATTGCAACAGCCAGCCGCATCTCCACCCTCAGGGCAGCTCTCAATCTCACATCCTTGCATCGCAGGGTGGGGGTGAGCTCCTCACAGAGTCCCATGGAAGTGGCTTTTCTCATCCAAAAGTTCTGCAGCCACTGCTCATCATCCCAGACTTGCATGACGATGTGATCCCACCACTCAGTGCTTGTTTCCCGAGCCCAAAAGCAGCGTTCCACGGTGGTGAGCATGTCCATGAATGCCACAAGCAAACTCATGTCATATACATTCCTTGAGTTGATATCATCGTCGGAGCCCTCACTGTCACTTTGGATCATGAGGAATAACTGGACTGCCAAACATGACGTGCTGGCGAGACTCGTCAGCATACTCCTCAGCAGTTCGGGCTTGTCAAGTTTCCTTCCCCACTCTGAACTCTAGGGTACAGATGTGGGGACCTGCATGAAAACCCCCTATGCTTATTTTTACCAGCTTAGGTTAAAACTTCCCCAAGGTACAAACTATTTTACCTTTTGCCCTTGGACTTTATTGCTGCCACCACCAAGCATCTAACAAATATACAACAGGGAAAGAGCCCGCTTGGAAACATCTTTCCCCCACAAATCCTCTCCAAACCCTACATCCCCTTTCCTGGGGAAGGCTTGATAAAAATCCTCACCAATTTGCAAGATGAACACAGACTCAAACCCTTGGCTCTGAAGAACAATGAAAAAGCAATCAGGTTCTTAAAAGAAGAATTTTAATTGAAGAAAAAGTAAAAGAATCACCTCTGTAAAATCAGGATGGTAAATACCTTACAGGGTAATCAAATTCAAAACATAGAGAATCCCTCTAGGCAAAACCTTAAGTTACAAAAAGACACAAAACCAGGAATATACATTCCATTCAGCACAGCTTATTTTATCAGCCATTTAAACAAATCAGAATCTAACGTATATCTAGCTAGATTACTTACTAAGTTCTAAGACTCCATTCCTTTTCTGTTCCTGGCAAAACAACACACAGACAGAGAGAACCTTTCTTTCTCCCCCCTCCAGCTCTGAAAGTATCTCGTCTCCTCATTGGTCATTTTGGTCAGGTGCCAGCGAGGTTATTCTAGCTTCTTAACCCTTTACAGGTGAAAGGGTTTTTCCTCTGTCCAGGAGAGATTTTAAAGGTGTTTACCCTTCCCTTTATATTTATGACAGGGCTCCATTCCCGCAGACCGAAAGGAAAGACCGAGCACGTAGTACAAAAAACACTGAAAGACGGCGCCCAAGGTGGACGGAAGCAAAGGGAATGCTAGGATGCAAACCGATGCATCATGAGGTGTTGGGACAGGACCCAGAATGCCCCACACTCCCCACCCCCTTCCCACAAGCCACAGCGCCAGAATGGGAAGAGGTGCTCTGCAGGATAGCTGCCCATAATGCACCATTCTCAGTGCCTCTGCAAGTGCCGCAAATGTGGCCACGCCAGTGCGCTTGCAGCTATCAGTGTGGACAGACTGCAGCGCTTTCCCCACTGCGCTTTACGAAGGTGGGTTTAACTCTCAGCGCTCTACATCTGCAAGTGTAGCCATGCCCTAAGAGTAAAGTGTGTATGTTTAAGAAGTTATTTTGCAAATCCTGTGGTTCCTCCCTTTAACTGCTCTGTGGTCCCTGAGGGGCTAAACTGAAAAGAGAAGTAAACAGAGATGAAGGGGGAATCTGGGAAAATGTGGAAAGTGCCTGGAGAGACTTGGGATGTCCCAGCACTGGCTTTAGTTGCAGTCTCAAAGACAGACAGTCCCAGTTGTCCCCCTCCCATCTCCTCATCTGGTCTGTCTCTCTCCAGCATCCTGGCCTCCTGCACCAATCTAACTCCGCAGGCTCCTCATCCATTCGCAATCTGCAGCCCCAGGTCCTGCTTTCAATCTCTTTGCCCAGCCAGTCCCAGTTCTCCAGAATCCCAGCTCTTCATGAGATCCATCTGCCATTCCCCCTCACCTCCTTTCTGGTCATGGTATATGGAGGTACCAGTGACATAGGGAAGGATAGGAGAGAGGTCTTGGAGGCCAAAGTTAGGTTGCTGGGGAAGAGATTGAAGTCCAGGACCTCCATGGTAGCTTTCTCTGAAATGCTGTCAGTTCCACACGCAGGGCCAGCTAGACAGGCAGAACTGCAGGTTCTCAATGAATGGGTGAGACAATGATGTAGGCAGGAGAAGTTTAGATTTATTAGGAACTGAGGAATCTTCTGGGAAAGGGGGAGCCTAAACAGCCTATAGCGGTGGGGATATACTACAGATCACCTAACCAGGATGGTGATAGTGACCTTGAAATGCTCAGGGAGATTAGAAAGGCTACAAAAATAAAAAACTCAGTAATAATGGGGCATTTCAACTATACTGACGGGATACATGTCACCTCAGGACTGGATGCAGAGAGAGTTTCTTGACACCTTAAATGACTGCTTCTTGGAGCAACTAGTCTTGGAACCCACAAAAAGAGAGGCAATTCTTGATTTAGTCCTAAGTGGAGCACAGGATCTTGTCCAAGAGGTGAATATAGCTGAACCGCTTGGTAATAGTGACCATAATATAATTAGAGTTAACATCCTCGTTGCAGGGAAAACACCACAGCAGCCCAACAGAATAGCACTTAATTTTGAAAAGGGGAACTACACAAAAATGAGGAAGTTAGTTAAACAGAAATTAAAAGGTACAGTGCCAAAAGTGAAATCCCTGCAAGCTGCATGGAAACTTTTTAAAGACCCCATAATAGAGGCTCAACTTAAATGTATACCCCAAATTAAAAAACATTTAGGAACAAAGGAGCATAAACTTTGGCAAATGAAGTGTAAAACTATAATGAGGAAGGCCAAGAAAGAATTTGAAGAACAGCTAGCCAAAGACTCAAAAAGTAACAGCAATTTTTTTTTAAAGTACATCAGAAGCAGGAAGTCTGCTGAACCACTAATGGGGCCATGGACAATCGAGATGCAAAAGGAGCACTCAGGGACCATAAGGCCATTGCAGAGAAATGAAATTAATTCCTTGTATTGGTCTTCATGGCTAAGGATGTGCAGGAGATTCCCAAACCTGAGCCATTCTTTATGGTGACATATCTGAGGAACTCTCCCAGATTGAGATGTCATTAGAGGAGGTTTTGGAACAAATTGATAAATTATACTGTAATAAGTCACCAGGACCAGATGTTATTCACCCAAGAGTTCTGAAGGAACTCAAATGTGAAATTACAGAATACTAACTGTGGGAGATTAAATCAGCTTCTGTACCAGATGACTGGAGGATAGCTAATTTGATGCCAATTTTTAAAAAAGCTCCACAGGTGATCCTGGCAATTATAGGTTGGGAAGCCAAACTTCAGTACCAGGCAAACTGGTTGAAACTATAGTAAAGAACAGAATTATCAGATACATAGATGAACATGATTTGTTGGGGAAGAGTCAACATGTTTTTTGTAAAGGGAAATCATGCCTCACTAATCTACTAGTATTCTCTGAGGGGGTCAACAAGCATGTGGACAAGGGTGATCCAGTGGATATAGCGTACTTATATTTTCAGAAAGTCTTTGACAAGGACCCTCACCAAAGGCTCTTAAGCAAAATTAGCTGTTATGGGATCAGAGGGAAGGTCCTTTCATGGATCGGTAATTGGTAAAAGGATAGGAAACAAAGGATAGGAATAAATGGTCATTTTTCAGAATGTAGAGAGGTAAATAGCGGTGTCCTCCAGGGGTCTGTTCTGGGACCAGTCCTATTCAACATATTCATAAATGAACTGGAAAAAGGGGGTAAACAGTGAGGTGGCAAAATTTGCAGATGATACAAAACTACTCAAGAAAGTTAAGTCCAAAGCAGACTGTGAAGAGCAACAAAGCGATCTCACAAAACTGGGTGACTGGGCTACAAAAATGGCAGATAAAATTCAGTGTTGATAAATGCAAAGTAATGCACTTTAGAAAACATAATCCCAACTATACATATAAAATGATGGGGTCTAAATTAGCTGTTACCACTCAAGAGAGAGATCTTGGAGTCATTGTGGATAGTTCTCTGAAAACATCCACTCAATATTCAGCGGCACTCAAAAAAGAGAACAGAATGTTGGGAACCATTAAGAAGTGGCTAGATAATAAGACAGAAAATATCATATTGCCTCTATATAAATCTATGTTACACTCACATCTTGAATACTGCGTGCAGATGTGGTCACCCCATCTCAAAAAATATATATTGGAATTGGAAAAGGCACAGAAAAGGGCAATAAAAATGATGAAGGGTATGCAAGAGCTTCCATATGAGGAGCAATTAGTAAGACTGGGACTTTTCAGCTGTGAAAATAGACGACTAAGGGGGGCTATGATAGAGGTCTATAAAATCATGACTGGTGTGGAGCAAGTAAATAAGGAAGTGTAATTTACTCTTTCTCATAACACGAGAACTAGGGGTCACCGACTGAAATTAAAAGGCAGCAGGTTTAAAACAAACAAAAGGAAGTATTTCTTCACACCATGCACAGTCAACCTGTGGAACTCTTTGCCAGAGGGAATGTTATGAAGGTCAAGACTATAACAGGGTTCAAAAAAGGACTAGATAAATTCATGGAGGATAGGTCTACCAATGGCCATTAGCCAGGATTGGCAGGGATGGTGTCCCTAGTCTCTGTTTGCCAGAAGCTGGAAATGGGCAGCAGAGGATGGATCACTTGATGATTACCTGCTCTGTTCATTCCCTCTGAAGCACTTGGCACTGGCCATTGTCCAAAGATAGGCTACTGGGCTAGATCAACCTTTGGTCTGACCCACTATGGTCGTTCTTATGTTCTTCCACCCATCCCACTGGTTCTCACTCCTCTCTGCTTTCTGGCTGCAAGTCTCCTTGCTCACTCAGGTCTACTCTCCGCCCTCCCCTCAACTCCAAATGCCAGTTTCTTTCACCTCCTGCCAGCTTCCAACATCCCTTAGGCTTTTTCTCCCAATCTACTCACCCCTGTCCCCTAGTCTCTGCATTTGAATCTAGTACTTCCTCATCCGGGCCCAGTGGGACGGGGGAGGTGGGTAATTGAGAGCACAGGAGAGACAGGCTCTCTGCTCTCAGTTCAGGTAGCTGGACCCAGCACAGACCGCAGCAGCTGAGAGCTGCAATTGTAGGGAAAGTCCTGCTCAGCCCCAGGCTGGAGCATGCCAGTGCAGACACAATTGCCAGGGGGAATGGAGCTGCTAACCTCAAAGAAGTCTCTATTGGGGCTGTGTGAACTCTGACTTTTCAAAGACTTCTCATTTGGTCAATTTAGGTAGATTTTCGGAGACAGCAAAAGCCGCATCCCTGGCACAAAGGCCACCTCCTTGGGAAATTTCAAGTCCCTGCTCCAAAGCCGGGGGTCACTAGAGCTTTTCATCAGAAGTGTTTAGCATTGGTAAGCACTGTCTACATAGACTAAGGCCAGAAGGGACCACTGTGGTCATCTCGTCCCCGCCTATAACAGACCCATAACATCTGGCCTAGCCTCATTCTCACTAAAGCTGAATGACTTTGACTGAATGTTTCAGGAAATATTCAGCCTCAAGGCAGACACCCAGCATGGGAAATTTCAGCCCAGCCAGTTACAGTTTGACAATGTTATAAGCAACTGAAAACAAAGGCGTATCGTGGGAAGCACTGGGCAACCTTAATAACAGGCAGTGTTGGCAGCGCCCCCTATAATGTGAGGCACTCACAGCTGGGCTGGAGCAATGGGATGTCAGTCAGGGCCAGCAAAGGTCAGGATGTCAGAAATCCTCCTGATTTGAATTCACACACCAGAAATCTTCTTTGAAGCGCCCCACAGTCCCTCCCCAACTTCAAAAACAACTTTTGACACCTAGCTCCAGGGTCTGACCCCCCGAGGTGCTTGGCTCAAAGGGCTGAGCAAGCCAATCCCCATGGGGTGCAATGGAAGTCGGGGCGCTGAACACCTGCCATGACTCGGCCTTTGGTATGTCATACAGCCAGTCGGTGGAAACCACACCACACTCTGCCAGTTCAGCCCGGCCACAAGCAGGGGTGATCCCTGTTACCTGCTAGTGGATTGGCCACTGCTTACACCTGGGTTGAAGTTGGTCTTTTATGTTAGCTCTGTTTTCTTTGTACCAGCTTGTGCCATCAGATTTTTTGCTGCCTGCCCAAGGTAAATAAGATGCGAGAGCAGAATCATGTCCAGAGTCCAAAAAACAGCAATTAATCCAGAAACAATAAATTAATTCTAAAATGCTGTTAATACCTGGAGTGACCCCACCAGGAAGCCAAATAGCCTGAAGACAAACCACGGAGCAGGTACTTTAGGAATGATTCTTTAGAGTTGGTATTCTAAAGGCTGGTGCCGGTGTCAGGAAGGGCAGGGCGAGTCACTTCTCTCCCCAACCTGCCTAAACACCCACTGTTACCCCTTTTGGGTTTAGAGAGCATAGCCCCTTTAAATCGGGGAGTTGATTGTTCTATGAAGAGAAACTCCTGCTGGAAGGGCAGGGGAGCGGGGAGGGGGGAGGGGGGAAGAACACGACAGGGTATTTAAGCCCTCCTGCTGGTGTCCCAACTTTTTGTTAAAAACAGGCAAATTGTCACGTATTTTCTGTCTCCCCCCAGTCGGTACTGGTGGGTCCTGCTGCTGGCTGGATCCCTGCTTGCCAGCTGCCTGCCCACCAGCGTTGAGTGGGGGGACCCAGTGGCTGACAATGGGGGTGGGTGTGCAAAGCTGGTGGCAGGGTGTTCCCCCTCTCGCTGTCCTCTCCCTGCTTTGCCCCTTCACCTTGCCCCCCAGCCCCGCTGCTCCTCCATATCTGCACCAGCGGGGAGTGTCCCGCCCCCAGCACTGTGCGGAGAACCAGCCCCTGGTCGGAGTGCTCAGCTCACCAACAGCCGGGCCAGCAGGCTACTTCTTTCCCCCACTGCCTCTGGCTGGGCTGGCCCCGCAGGAAAGCTCAAGACCCTCGGCTTGGGGTGTTGGCCAGGAGGAGCCAAGCCCTGCATGTGCCAAAGCCCCAGACAGCGCTGGCACAGGGAAGCCTTTCTGCCCCTCAGCTAAGCTCTGGAGCGGCGGCGGGGGAGGGAAGCGATTTCCAGCCTGTTTGCATCCCGACCCTGCAGACTCCACAGCAGTCCCCCGGACAGAGGCCTAGCACCCTCTGCACCCACCCCCACCCCGGAGTACAGGGTTTGGTCCGTCCCCTAGGCACCCTCCCCTGCTGAGCCACCTCACTGGCCAGGTTCACTCAAGCCCCTGCACTCAGGTTCCCTGGGCGCAATGCATCCGTAGGGCTGAACCCCTTCCTGCTTGTACTGTAGCCAGGGGACAGGAGGCAGCTGGGTTATATCGGTGGCCAGCAGCAGCCTGGAGGTGTTAGCTGCCTTTCGACACCGTGTGGGCAGGAAGGAGCAAGGTGCTTCCAGCCACGGGCAGGGGGAGAGGGGGAAGAGATGAGCTCTGCAAAGCTCATCTCTGATATGGCTAAAAGCAGCTCCCTTCCCTCCTGCACAGTGTGGAAAGGCTGTTGCTGGCCACATTCTGGTGTGAACCCTGGCAGAAATCTGGGGTGGGGGGTATGTGAAATTGTGTGCCACCCCCCCCACACACACACACACAGGTTGCCTTTGGAAGATGTGGTACCAGGTACCAGGAGAGGCAGGTCCAGCCCGGGGCCCAGCCAGGCATGGAGGGCGGAGAGCGCCAGGCAGGGAGGGTCAAGCCTCTCAGTCAACCTGTCACCCCCTGTGTCAGAGAGGTGCACGGGACTGTGTGTGTGTAACCTCTCTCCATGTGAGCCCTAAAGCCTAAAAGATAAGAAGGGAAATAAAAGGAATCCAACTACTCAGTGTTTCTGTTTAACAGGGGCTCAGTCAACTTGATGTTAATTTTAACATTTGTACTGCATCGTTCTGATTGATTGCAGCTGAACTTGCTTGAATATGAGTAATTTTACCAGGTGTCCTGTATTCAGCATAGGGAAATATGGTCACCCTAAATAAGAGGGAGGCTGTTAGCTTGTTACGTGGGGAGGCTGTCACTCTGTGTGGCTTTGCCGAGAGTGACAGAAGAGGGCACCAGAGAGGTTCGTTGAGGAAACTTTACTGGCGCTGAACACAACCTGGAGCACCCAAGACGCACCACTGGACTGGAACTTTGCTCAAGACTCCTGAACTCTGTGTGTAGACACATTACTCGGTGTCAGCCCTTTCAGACTGTGCTACCACTGGGCCTGTGGGGCCTGGTGTTGAATGTAACCCTGTTTTTGACCCGTTCCCTCTAGCTTTTCCCCTGTTGTTTTTCTCCTTTCATCCCTCTCTAAATAAATATTTCCCTTTCCTGTATTCATTGTACTCTTCTGGTTCACACTGGGGACAGGTGTCTCTGGGGTGGAAGGGGCTTTCCCTGATGCATTCCTGCACGTGCCTTTTCTTGGCTAGAGCTACCTGCAGAGCAGACTCTATGTTGGCCACGAGGGCGCTAAAGTTACACAACAAAAAAACAGGAGAGAAATTTCTCTCTAAAGATCAAAAAATAACAAAGAAGGAGGAACCCAGAACCACTGGAACTACAAGCAAAAGGCTAGAAATCCCCTTGAAAAGGAACTAACGATGAGTTTATATAAAGCAGGAGGGGCAGGGTAGTTGGTGGTTGAAGGCAGGAGGGCACTGTCTGTCCCTTATTTCTCTGATGCTCCCACCTGGGAGCTGTTCTTAAACATTTACAAATATTCCTTTTCTCTCTCTTGGTGCTTCTGAGTGCACGCCAGAAGCACTTCAACTCAGAAATGGGCATCTGGCTGAAACACCTTTTGGGTGGCGGCCATTAGATCAATAAATCAGACATTGTTCTTCAATGGAGGGAAGGGATCTTCTTATTGAGCATGAGAGACTATTACTGGTATTGAAAAGGCTGCACATTTGCTTCATTTACTTCAAGGAGCAACATGCCCTCTATCTGGCCACTACCCTACATTTAGCTATATGCAGGACTAAGCTCTTATAATGACAAGCACGGTGTGACTGGCCCCTTCAAAAAGAAGCTGTGCCCAGTGCCACTGTGACTGAACCTGCTGCCCAACTGGGCTTAAAGAAAGGCACCTGAGGAAGTGGTGGCAGAGAGTTAGAGGCTCCTACAGATGAGTTTGATACCCCAGGGGAACAAAACTTCAGCCAGGTAGGGCTGGAAATGGCCTCCTAAAAAGAACAAGGGGCCAGGAAGAAGAGAAACTTTGGCTTTCTTCCTTGATGGCCGCTAGCCTATGTAGGTTTTTATACCATGCTAATCACCACAGTGTCTGAGCACCTTCCAGTAGTGCATTAAGGACCGTAACCACACGTGTGTCCTGTTGGGGTAGTGCCTTGTTTAAAAATAGAAAATACTTGTAGCTATCCATTTATATGAGAAAAGGTTGCTTTCTTCAGTGTTGATTGGATGATTGCTGGTTTGAAGAAGGAAGGGGAGACTTGCTCTCAGACCCAACAGGGTTGAACACTCAGCATATAGGGACAGTTGATATAAGCAGTGCTTGTAGCACAGCCAACAATCCAGAATCTTGCTAAAGTTCTAAGTTCTGCATATTGATCACCCACACAGAGAGAAGCAACACGAAAATCATTCCGGTTGCAAAGTCAAGCACTCAAAAGTTGGGAAATGCCAGACACAAGGCGGCCACTGCAGCAGGTGACTTTAATAGTCCAGTCACGCAAATCATCCCACCAGGTTTCAATAATACCAACTCTATCAAATGTATTTATCAATGAGAATGTTTAGTTCCTCCTGCTTCTTACCCAGTCTCCTAGCAATGGTGCATAAACAATTCAGTTTCTTCTCTTCACATTTCTTTACCACCTCTAGTCAACATCTTCCCAACACCCTGAGTTAGAACCCCATTTGACAACTTAGTACCCTCCCTTTGTACTGTTAGAGGAATGTCCTCCCAGCTGCGTCACTAGTCTCCAAACCGTGAGATTATCCCCCACTTCTGAGATGCAGCCTGCCCCATTGGTACAGCCCCTCTCTCACTGGAAGGTGCCACTACAGCCCTGAGGCTGCAGTACAACCCTGGAGCAGCTTAGCTCCACTCCCCGGCTTGTGGTGGAGGAACCCATTCCCTGAGCGTTTCTGTGAGCCAAGCCCTGCGGGGATGGGGGAGTGGAGGTTGGCTCATCACAGGCTCAATACACTCTGAAAGGGGCCTCAGAGAGCAATGCTGATGAAGGATATTTGGCCATCACCCCTGTCATAAATATAAAGGAAAGGGTAAACCCCTTTAAAATCCCTCCTGGCCAAAGGAAAAATCCTCTCACCTGTAAAGGGTTAAGAAGCTAAAGGTAACCTCGCTGGCCCCTGACCAAAATGACCAATGAGGAGACAAGATACTTTCAAAAGCTGGGAGGAGGGAGAGAAACAAAGGGTCTGTGTCTGTCGGTACGCTGCTTTTGCTGGGGATAGAACAGGAATGGAGTCTTAGAACTTTTAGTAAGTAATCTAGCTAGGTATGTGTTAGATTATGATTTCTTTAAATGGCTGAGAAAAGAACTGTGCTGAATAGAATGACTATTCCTGTCTGTGTGTCTTTTTTGTAACTTTAGGTTTTGCCTAGGGGGATTCTCTATGTTTTGAATCTAATTACCCTCTAAGGTATCTATCATCCTGATTTTACAGAGGTGATTCCTTTCCTTCTATTTCCTTCTATTTCTATTAAAAGTCTTCTTGTAAGAAAACTGAATGCTTTTTCATTGTTCTCAGATGCAAGGGTTTGGGTCTGTGGTCACCTATGCAAATTGGTGAGGATTTTTACCAAACCTTTCCCAGGAAGTGGGGTGCAAGGGTGGGGAGGATTTGGGGGGGAAAGACGTGTCTAAACTATGTGTCCCAGTAAACCCAGTTAGAGTTTGGTGGTGGCAGTGGATATTCCAAGGGCAAAGGATAAAATTAATTTGTACCTTGGGGAAGTTTTAACCTAAGGTGGTGAAAGTAAGCTTAGGAGGTTTTCATGCAGGTCCCCACATCTGTACCCTACAGTTCAGAGTGGGGAAGGAACCTTGACATGGTGGCAGAGTGGTGGGATTAACTTGAAATCATTTTGAGATCAATTTGAGATTTTTTTGAACCAGAGAAACAGATTTTAAAAGGAAATTTTTAAAATCCTTTGTGCTGCTAGAAAGCAGGTCTCCAACTGGCAATAGTTGGAAGTGTTTTTTTTTTTTTTTTTTTTTTGCTTTGGGGCCAGAGCAGAGACAAAAGGAAATTGTCTTTGGGAGCTGCAGTTTCTCTTCTTAAAGGAAGAGTAGTTAACCTCCTGCAGGGAAATTCACAAGTTTTCACAGACCTAAGAGCAACTAGAGGGGATTTCTACCTATTTGCCTGAAGACAAAAGTGTTAGTTTTGGGGTTTTGGGGTTGTTTTTTTTTTTTTTTGGATTTTTCTGTAGGCTGACAATCACTATCAGAGAATAGGTATCCTATTCCAGCACAGCAAAATTTTACAAGCCAAGTTTTAAGTTTGTTTTATTTCTAAACGTCGGGTGTAAAGTTAGTTAAAAAGAGAGAGGTTAGGATGACAGACTCCATGGCTCAACAAAAGCTGAAATTAGCCAGATTTCAGGCTGATGAAAAACAAAAGGAACATGAAAGACAGATAGAATTCATGCGGATCAAGAAGGATGTACAGGAGGCTGCCCACAGGAGGGAAATGGAGGAAAGGAAGCATGTGGAGGAGGAGAAGAAAAAAGAGAGGAATCATGAACTGGAGATGGAGAAGGTAAAGGCTCAGCAGAATATAGAAACAAACCCTAGCAATCCTTCTCCAGGTACCACTTCCCATCCCAGGAAGATCCCCACCTACAAGGCAGGCGATGGTACTGAGGCCTTCTTAGAAAACTTCAAAAGGGCCTGCCTTGGGTACAGCATCTCTACTGACCAATACATGGTAGAGCTGAGGCTGCAGCTCAGTGGACCCTTAGCTGAGGTGGCGGCTGAAATGCCTAAAGAACACATGAACAAGTATGAACTGTTTAAATCCAAGGCGAGAGTCAGAATGGGGATAACACCGAAGCATTCTCGTCGGAGGTTCAGAGCCCTAAGGTGGAAACCAGACATGTCATTTACCCGACATGCCTACCACATTGTGAAACATTGGGATGCCTGGATATCAGGAGCAAGTGTTGAATCTCCAGTAAATTTGCCCTTCCTAATGCAAATGGAACAATTCTTAGAGGGTGTTTCTGAGGAAATAGAAAGATACACCCTAGATGGGAAGCCCAAAACTGTAATCGAGACAGGAGAGATTGGAGCCAGATGGGTAGAGGTGGCAGAGAAGAAGAAAACTGGTCGCAGTTGGAGCGGAGACGAGAAGGGACAACCCCAGACCACACCCTATTACTGGGGGCTGCCCAAGGCCCCACCTACCTCCCAAAGATCCCTCCAGACACCTTATCGTCCCACCACCCCGTTCTCCAGCAACCCGCCTCGCCCCAGTGACCCGTCAGCTGGACGATGTTTTAAATGTAATGAGCTGGAGCATGTAAAGGCCAACTGCCCCAAGAACCCCAACAGATTACAGTTCATTGCACCGGAATCACACCAGAAATCTGCAAGCCCAGATACCCTGGGAGCGGAGGGAAACTGTGAGTGTGGGCGGGAAGAAGGTCACCGCGTGGAGGGACATTGGAGCACAAGTGTCAGCCATCCATGCTTCCTTAGTGGACCCCAATTTAATCAATCCAGAGATCCAAGTGACAATTCAACCCTTCAGGTCCAACTCGTTCAATTTGCCTACAGCCAAGATGCCTGTCCAGTATCAGGGCTGGTCAGGAACGTGGACTTTTGCAGTCTATGATGATTATCCCATCCCCATGCTGTTGGGGGAAGACTTGGCCAATCATATGAAGCGGGCCAAGAGGGTGGGAATGGTCACCCACAGCAAGGCTAAACAAGCTGTGATGCCTAGCTCTGTTCCAGAAACTTCTATCAGGACCCAGTCAGAGGTGATGGACCCGGACCCCAGGCCAATGTCTGCAACAGCAGTAGTGGATCCAGTCCCACAGACCCAGATGGAACCAGTCCCAGAACCAGAACCAGCGGAACAACCAGCACCAGATCCATTGCCAGCACTGAATCCAGTACTTGCAACCTCAACACCAGAGGGCCCCACCGAACCTGAACCGGCAGCAGCCCATAACCCTACACAAGAGGCTCAGCCAGAGCATGAACCCCAACATAGTGTCCCAGCGGAGAGCGGTTCACAGTCAACGGAAACAGCCCCATCCCCTACATCGCTTCCAGAGGGACCAAGCATAGGTCCACAATCCAATGAGGAACTGGTGTCTCCAGCATCAAGGGAACAGTTCTAGATGGAACAGGAAGCAGATGAAAGCCTCCAGAGAGCTTGGATGGCAGCACGGAGCAACCCACCGCCTCTCAGCTCTTCTAATTGATCCAGGTTTGTTGTAGAAAAAGGACTTTTATACAAGGAAACTCTTTCTGGTGGACACCAGGAAGACTGGCATCCTCAGAGACAGTTGGTAGTTCCAACTAAATACCGGGCCAAGCTCTTGAGCTTAGCCCACGATCTTCCTAGTGGCCTTGCTGGGGTGAACAGGACCCAAGACCATTTGGGGGGGTCATTCCACTGGGAGGGAATGGGCAAGGATGTTTCTACCTATGTCCAGTCTTGTGAAGTATGCCAAAGAGTGGGAAAACCCCAAGACCAGGTCAAAGCCCCTCTCCAGCCACTCCCCATCATTGAAGTTCCATTTCAACGAGTAGCTGTGGATATTCTGGGTCCTTTTCCGAAAAAGACATCCAGAGGAAAGCAGTACATACTGACTGTTAGGATATCGATATTCAGGCCTGTCTGTAAAGGCCTATACTCTAAGAATGTAGGTGTATTCTTTTCACTTGGCTAGTGATAGAGGTATAAAAGAGAGAATCAAAACCACTGTCTGCCGGTGTAACGGCCTTCTCTTACTGTGACAGTTTGTGGCCCTGTGCTTAGGCTCAGGCCTTTGGCTAAGCAGCAGAGGCAGCCATAAGCTGGGAAGCGACCGGTCACCTCCTCACATCCCAAACTAGTCACATTGAAATAAGGTGCTATAGGGCTGTTAGGCACTATCAGGACAGGATTGTATTCCTATCACCTCCAGAGAAAGGGAAGTGCCTAGAAAATGTAAAAGGAAACTTAGTTTGATAGCATCCTGTCTGGCAAGAACTCACTTATCAATAGCTGGGATGTGAAATCCTCACTTCTGTATTGTTTTGTCATTATAGTTCCCACTTTGCTGTCGTTTGTCTGTATAATCTCTGTCTGGTTCTGTGATTGTTCATGTCTGCTGTATAATTAATTTTGCTGGGTGTAAACTAATTGAGGTGGTGGGATATAATTGGTTACATAATCATGTTACAATATGTTAGGATTGGTTAGTTAAATTTCAGGAAAATGATTCGTTAAGGTATAGCTAAGCAGAACTCAAGTTTTACTATATAATCTGTAGTCAATGAGGAAGTGAGTGGGTGTGGGTGAGGGTGGGGGTGGGCATGTGGGTGAGGGAGATGGGAGCAGGGAATGGGGGTAAGAAAATTGGAATCATGTTTTGCTAAAGGGGGAAATGGGAACAGGGAATGGGAGTAAGGAAGTTGGAATCATGTTTGGCTAAGGGTAGGAATGGGAACAGGGACACAGGTGTAAGGCTCTGTGGTGTCAGAGCTGGGAAGGAGGATACTAAGGAAGGAAACTGGAATCATGCTTGCTGGAAGTTCACCCCAATAAACATCGAATTGTTTGCACCTTTGGACTTCGGGTATTGTTGCTCTCTGTTCATGCGAAAAGGACCAGTGAAGTAAGTGGGTGAAGGAATAAGCCCCCTAACACTGACTTTCATGGATTTTGCCACCCGATGGCCGGAAGCAGTAGCTCTAAGCAACACCAGGGCTAAAAGTGTGTGCCAAGCACTAGCAGACACTTTTGCCAGGGTAGGCTGGCCCTCCGATGTCCTCACAGATGCAGGACTAATTTCCTGGCAGGAACTATGGAAAACCTCTGGGAAGCTCATGGGGTAAATCACTCGGTTGCCACTCCTTACCACCAACAAACAAATGGCATGGTGGAGAAGTTTAATGGAACTTTGGGGGCCATGATACGTAAATTCGTAAATGAGCACTCCAATGATTGGGACCTAGTGTTGCAGCAGTTGCTCTTTGCCTACAGAGCTGTACCACATCCCAGTTTAGGGTTTTCCCCATTTGAACTTGTATATGGCCGTGAGGTTAAGGGGCCATTACAGTTGGTGAAGCAGCAGTGGGAGGGATTTACACCTTCTCCAGGAACTAACATTCTGGACTTTGTAACCAACCTACAAACACGCTCCGAACCTCTTTAGCCCTTCCTATAGAAAACTTACAGGATGCTCAAAAAGAGCAAAAAGCCTGGTATGATAAACATGCCAGAGAGCGTTTCTTCAAAGTAGGGGGCCAGGTCATGGTCTTAAAAGCGCTCCAGGCCCATAAAATGGAAGCATCGTGGGAAGGGCCATTCATGGTCCAGGAGCACCGGGGAGCTGTTAATTCTCTCATAGCATTCCCCACCTCCAACCGAAAGCCAAAGGTGTACCATATTAATTCTCTAAAGCCCTTTTATTCCAGAGAATTACAGGTTTGTCAGTTTACAGCCCAGGGAGGGGACAACGCTGAGTGGCCTGAAGGCATCTACTACGAAGGGAAAAGTGCTGGTTGTGTGGAAGAGGTGAACCTCCCATGACCCTTGGGCGTATGCAGTGACAGCAGATCAAGGAACTGTGCACTAGCTATGCGCCGACGTTCTCAGCCACCCCAGGACTGACTGAACGGGCATACCACTCCACTGACACAAGTAATGCTCACCCAATTAAAGTCTAACCTTACCGGGTGTTTCCTAAAGCTAAAACTGCTATAGAACGGGAGATCCAGGATATGTTACAGATGGGTGTAATCCGCCCCTCTGGCCGTGCATGAGCATCTCCAGTGGTTCTAGTTCCCAAACCAGATGGGGAGATACGTTTTTGCATGGACTACCGTAAGCTAAATGCTGTAACTCGCCCAGACAACTATCCAATGCCCCGCACAGATGAACTATTAGAGAAACTGGGACGGGCCCAGTTCATCTCTACCTTGGACTTAACCAAGGGGTACTGGCAAGTACCGCTAGATGAATCTGCCAAGGAAACGTCAGCCTTCACCACACATGTCAGGTTGTATGAATTTAATGTACTCCCTTTCGGGCTTCGAAATGCACCCGCCACCTTCCAAAGACTTGTAGATGGTCTCCTCGCGGGATTAGGAGAATACGCAGCCGCCGACCTTGATGATGTGGCCATATGTTCAGATTCCTGGGCAGAACACCTGGAACATATACAAAAAGTCCTTGAGCGCATAAGGGAGGCAGGACTAACTGTTAAGGCTAAGAAGTGTCAAATAGGCCTAAACAGAGTGACTTACTTTGGACACCAGGTGGGTCAAGGAACTATCAGCCCCCCTACAGGCCGAAGTGGATGCTATCCAAAAGTGGCCTGTCCCAAAGTCAAAGAAAGAGATCCAATCCTTCTTAGGCTTGGCTGGATATTACAGGCGATTTGTACCGTAATACAGCCAAATCGCTGCCCCACTGACAGACCTAACCAAAAGGAAAAAGCCAAATGCAGTTCAGGGGACTGACACTAAACAGCCAAATGCAGTTCAGGGGACTGAAGAGTGTCAGAAGGCCTTTAACCAGCTTAAAGCGACACTCATGTCTGACCCTGTACTAAAGGCCCCAGACTTTGACAAACCGTTCCTAGTAACCACAGATGCGTCCGAGCATGGTGTGGGAGCAGTTTTAATGCAGAAAGGACCGGATCAAGAATTCCACCCTGCAGTGTTTCTCAGCAAAAAAACTGTCTGAGAGGGAAAGCAACTGGTCAGTCAGTGAACAAGAAAGTTACGCCATTGTCTACGCTCTGGAAAAGCTACGCCCATATGTTTGGGGACGGCGTTTCCACCTGCAAACCGACCATGCTGCGCTACAGTGGCTTCATACCGCCATGGGAAATAACAAAAAACTTCTTCGGTGGAGTTTAGCTCTCCAAGATTTTGATTTCGACATCCAACACATCTCAGAAGCTTCTAACAAAGTGGCTGATGCACTCTCCCGTGAAAGTTTCCCAGGATCAACTGGTTAAAATCGTCCTTGAGATGTGGAAAATATTGTTAGACTTTATGTACTTGGTAGTATATTTAGAGGTGCATGTGTCTTATTAACTCTGTTTTTCCTAGAGCTCCAGGAAGAAATCCCAGCCAGCGTTTCACCTAGCTGAGACTTGGGGGGCGTGTCATAAATATAAAGGGAAGGGTAAACCCCTTTAAAATCCCTCCTGGCCAGAGGAAAAATCCTCTCACCTGTAAAGGGTTAAGAAGCTAAAGGTAACCTCGCTGGCACCTGACCAAAATGACCAATGAGGAGACAAGATACTTTCAAAAGCTGGGAGGAGGGAGAAAAACAAAGGGTCTGGGTCTGTCTGTGTGATGCTTTTGCCGGAGACAGAACAGGAATGGAGTCTTAGAACTTAGTAAGTAATCTAGCTAGGTATGTGTTAGATTATGATTTCTTTAAGTGGCCTAGAAAATAGCTGTGCTGAATAGAATGACTATTCCTGTCTGTGTGTCTTTTTTGTAACTTAAGGCTTTGCCTAGAGGGATTCTCTATGTTTTGAATCTAATTACCCTGTAAGGTATCTACCATCCTGATTTTACAGAGGTGATTTCTTTACTTCTATTAAAAGTCTTCTAGTAAGAAAACTGAATGCTTTTTTCATTGTTCTCAGATCCAAGGGTTTGGGTCTGTGGTCACCTACGCAAATTGGTGAGGATTTTTACTAAACCTTCCCCAGGAAGTGGGGTGCAAAGGTTGGGAGGATTTTGGGGGGAAAGACATGTCCAAACTACGTTTTTTCAGGAAGCCAGATAAAATTTGGTGGTGGCAGTGGAAGTCCAAGGGTAAAATAGTTTGTACCTTGGGGAAGTTTTAACCTAAGCTGATAAAAGTAAGCTTTAGTAGGTTTTCATGCAGGCCCCCATGTCTGTACCCTAGAGTTCAGAGTGGGGAACAAACCTTGACAGGCACTGATTGCATCTTCGCCTAGGGCACCAGTTGCTGGCAGCTAGTCTAGGGCTGCCCCTGAGAGCAGGGGGTAATGGTTCCAAACTGTCACTTCGTTCAGTGGCTGGTAGTCTACACGGAGGCATAGAGTCCCACCTTTCTTCTTCCCAAAAAGGGCCAGGGCACCTGTGGGAAACCTGTGGGAAATGCTTAGTAGCAAATAAACCCTTTCTACCAGTTTTCATGGTTTTACACAGGGAGAGCCACTAGGTCTTTGGACATTGTGTAAATATGGCCAAAGGGAACTTTCAGGCTAGGTTGTAGGAAACCCCTACATTTTCAGTCATCTCCATTCAACCACTCTGGTAGGGGCATCATAGGGCCAGGCACAAGTAACAAGACTATGGTTCACACCTGGTGTGATATGTCTTCTTTTGTATACAGGCCACTTACGTCTGGAATTGAATTTCTGCAAAAAGTTGCACCACCTGATCTCACATGCTGCATCCGATATTTAGGTCTAGTGCTTGGAGCGTAGGTCACAGCTAGGCGTAGGATTACGCCTAGGCTAAGAGTGATGCTAGAATCAAGCTCCAGGGACATGCCTGGGTCAACATTGAGATCAGACTCCATTGACAAACCAGAATGAGAACTGGAGCCAGAGTCCAGGTGCAGGCCAGAGGTGAAAGCCGGGTAGCCAGAGTCCAAAGATAAGCCAAGTTGATATCAGGCCAGAGTCCAGATACAGGTGGAAGGTCAAAGCTGGATAATCAGAATCCAAGGACTTGGAGGATCAGGAGGAGGAGACAAGGCTGGAGTGGGTCAGTGGTGGGGCTGGAGCGAGGAAAGAATAGGGCAAGCACAATGCTAAGCCAGAGTTGTTAGACAACATCTAGAGCCAAGGGTCACGCCAAGGTCATCAGCAAGAGACCGGAGCTGAGGGTCAAGCTTGAGTCAATAGCTGGGAACTGGAGGGTAGGGCAGAGTGATGCACGCAGGCAGGAACCAGGAACAAAGTGGGCACTGTGTCAGCATCAGGGCAGGGGGTCTGCCTTATTGCCCAGATGACTTACAGGTACTCCCAGGCACTGCCCACCTGGAGCTCAAGAGACCTGCGTTCAAATCCCACACATCCCCTTGTCTCTCTTCCTAGGAATAAAAGGAGGACAGCAGGATGACAAAGATGTCTCTGTCCTGGCTCTTTAATCCTTGCCCTTAGCAATTCTTCCTACAGGGCCTGGTACCCAACAGGGTATGGAACAGCCAAACTGCAATGAATGGGAGCCAGGCACCCAGACAGAGTCCAGGCAGCAAAGCACAGAATGAGGAGGAAAGGAGAGGATCTGCCAAGGGCGGGAAACACTACCCCCGCTGGAGGGAAGGGGCCCTCCCTGCCATTTTCTTAAGCCCCGGGCCTGTTCCCAGCTCTGCTCACCCCTCCCCTATTCTCAGCAGTTCCACCAAACTAAGGGAGTAGGTCGAAACCACAGGCCACTCCTGCTCCTGCAACAGAGAAGTAGGATGGTGACCTACCCGAAAGTGAGCGGTGTCCTTCCCTGGGCGCATGGTAAAAACGCAGTACAGGACAGCTCGCAGGAGGGCTGATTCCAGCTCCAGGTCCAGTTTGCTGGCAGGAAAGAGGAGCCTCTATTCAACTTTGCAGCACCAGAGTGGTGCTGGCACCACCATGGACATGAATTGTCAGGGAAATAGGCACCGGCCAGCAAAAATGGAAATGGAGGTGCCAAGGAGCGCAGTGACCTGGCTGAAGTCACAGACCCAATCAGTGGCAGGGCTGCAATAGGGCCCATTCCCCTGATCTCACCACTGGACCCTGCTGCCCCTGTTATCTCTGCCCCCGCCCCCCAGTGATCCTCTCCCTAAGGCCACTGTAATGTCACTGGAGTAAAATCAACCACACAGCCAGAAAAGAGAGAACGTTCCCGCCTCCTCAGCCGGAGGATGAGAACAGCCACAAATAACCTAGGAGGGGGAGGATCCGTGAGTCCCAGGTCTCAGCCTGAACAGCACCAGGGTTAGGGAATTTGGACGGGAGGGTCCTGGTACCTGAGGTGGCAAACCGTGGCCATAGAGCTGGAGAGGATGGAGCTTGACTCAGAGCCCAGCGGAAGGTATTCAATCAGCTCCTGGGAGACCCAAAGGAGACAAAACAGCAGGTGGATTCTGGCCCTGATTACCCATAGGCACTTCCCAGAGAGGAGGCCAAAGTGCGCTGCAGACACAGCCAGCATATCCCCCCCCCACACACACATCCAGCTTCCCAGTATTCAGCCCCAGGAATCCCTATCCTCTGCTGCCCCCTCCAGCCCCACCATCTCCCCACACTGGTGCAGGGGAGGCTTCTCTTCGTCCCACGTCTAGCCCCCTTCCCCAAGGGGCTGGGCACGGGTCTCGCTCACAATGCTCTCCACAAGGGACGCTTTGGAGCAGTGCGGCCGCAGGGTGTCCTGCCCCTGCTTTTGTGCAGGGAAGCACAGAGTGGGGATAGCGTGCAGGAAGCGGAGCTGCTTGGCCCTGACCTGCACCCACTAGGAGTGGGGTTGCGGGAGAGAGAGAGCCTGTTAGGTAGGGACCTCCCCACCCCACCCAAACTGGCTCCAGGGCCCAGGTCCTCCATGGGTTGGATAGGAAAAGCCCAAAACCACAGGGTCCTCCTGCACAGGCAGGGTTTGTAACTGGGACAGTGTCTGTGGGGAGAGGAGACCCTGCCTTGTGTGGGACAAACACCCCGTCTTGAGGGTCCCAGGTAACATGGGAGAAATGCTAGGCAGAAAAGGAGAGAGGGTGACTTCTGCTACTGCGAAGGGGAAGGACGGGGTGCAGTGGAGAAAGAAGGCTTAATGTGTCCCCCTCCTCTGTAAAGAACCCCAGGACAGAAAGGGCCTCACCCTGCCCCTCCCAGAGATGCCCTCAGCTCCATCAGTTTCAGGGCACCATGGCAGTCAGGCCACCCCCGCAACATCATCAGGGGTCCGGGAAGCTGGAGTGCCCCCGACTCCGCCTAGAATGCCCTGCACCAGGCATGGCTGTGCCACACCCACTGGTGTCAGTGGGGCTCACGTAGCTGAGGACTGACAACTTAGTGAACCAATGGCACAGGGTGTTACTAGCCCCCCCGCCCCAGTCACTCTCCCTTTCCCTTGGGTCTCCCCTCACCAGTACTGTGGGAGCCTCCAGCCTCAGGGCTCTCACACTCCTCGGAGGTGCTGCTGGCGCCTTGGGTGTAGGTGGAGCTCCTGGTGCTAGAGCAGGTGTCAAGGTTCCTCCCCCACTCTGAACTCTAGGGTACAGATGTGGGGACCTGCATGAAAACCTCCTAAGCTTACTTTCACCAGCTTAGGTTAAAACTTCCCCAAGGTACAAATTAATTTTATCCTTTGTCCCTGGATCTTCACTGCCACCACCAAACTCTAACTGGGTTTACTGGGAAACGTAGTTTGGACACGTCTTTCCCCCCAAAATCCTCCCAACCCTTGCACCCCACTTCCTGGGAAAGGTTTGGTAAAAATCCTCACCAATTTGCATAGGTGACCACAGACCCAAACCCTTGGATCTGAGAACCATGAAAAAGCATTCAGTTTTCTTACAAGAAGACTTTTAATAGAAGTAAAGAAATCACCTCTGTAAAATCAGGATGGTAGATACCTTACAGGGTAATTAGTTTCAAAACATAGAGAATCCCTCTAGGCAAAACCTTAAGTTACGAAAAAGACACACAGGCAGGAATAGTCATTCTATTCAGCACAGTTCTTTTCTCAGCCATTTAAATAAATCATAATCTAACACATACCTAGCTAGATTACTTACTAAAGTTCTAAGACTCCATTCCTGGTCTATCCCCGGCAAAAGCAGCATACAGACAGACACAGACCCTTTGTTTTTCTCCCTCCTCCCAGCTTTTGAAAGTATCTTGTCTCCTCATTGGTCATTTTGGTCAGGTGCCAGCGAGGTTACCTTTAGCTTCTTAACCCTTTACAGGTGAGAGGATTTTTCCTCTCGCCAGGTGGGATTTTAAAGGGGTTTACCCTTCCCTTTATATTTATGACAGCAGGGGTCGCCCATCTCCTCCCCTGGGCAGGCTGGGGCCTCTTCAGTGGCCAGGCAGGGGGGTGGCTTCTCCTGGGCCCTGGTGCTGGTCTCCTGGATCTTCTGCTTCCTGGAGAGGAAGCCACAGAGCCCCCTTGCCAAGCTTCTGTCCCGTCCTGGCTCCCTGCTGCACAGATGCACCCTGGGCCACCTCCATTTTGCCCCAGAAGATGTCTCAGGGCTTCCTCTGGGAGCTGGTGTCTCCCTCCTCCAGAATGCCAGGCACATCCACCGCTTGTCCTGGCCACAAGCTACTTCCCCTCCAGTGGGGACAGAGGGGCTGCTCTCCTCCTGGGGAAGCTGGCAGCTGCTTCCCACTGGCTCTGGAGCGAGCTGCACAGCCTTCTTCTGCAGCATTTGCCTGAGCCTCTCCATCATCTGCCTGAGCCTCTCCATCCTGGAACTGAGTGGGGAGAAGCCATGAGTCTGGGGTCAAGGCAGGCTCTCACTAACGGGCCTGTCTGCTCTGTCCCCCTGTTCCTCCCCCCTCACTGCACGCCCCACCACGGGACACAGGGACTACAATCTACACATGCTGGCAGCAGCTCACAGCACAGGCTGCTCCCAAAGCTCCCTCTCCCTACTGAGGCACTGTGACACAGGGGGAGTCTCATCCTTTCAGAGCAGTGGGGTTTTCAGACTGTTTGGACAAGCAGCTCCCTCCTCCCGCCCAGGCCACACACCCTCCCTGGCTAGAGAAAGACCAGAACCCGGGAAAGAGTCTGAGTTTGCCCTGGGAACTTGTCCCCAGCTCAACTTCACAAGGTTCCAATCATATGAGGCATGAGTCCCCCTCAGTTCCCACAGACTTCAGTGGGAAAGTGGGTGTTCAGCAGCTGGCAGGGTCTGACCCTCCAGAGACTCCTACAAGGGAAGGGCTGGGAGCCCTATTGCTGGGTTATTTCCACCATGCTGGAGATGGCTCTGGAGAACACCCTGCAAGAAACACGCTGCCCAGGCCCAGAGTGAAGGGCTGCAGGGGGCTGTGTTAGCAAATCTAGTCTCACTGGGAGGAGATCCCCCCTCCTCCTCCCACCATTTCTGCCTCTCCCCAAGCAGAACGGGGAAGCCTCTGAGGAAATGCTACCTGCCACTCACTAGGTCTAGATGGCGCAGTGCTGGGTGGCAGATGCTCAGAGTTGATCTGTTCCTGGCCCTCTTCCTCGTTTTCCCGCACCAAGGTGGGCTGAAAAGGGAGCTGCACAATGCCCTGCCAGCAGGGAGACCAACAGCGGCTGTGAAAACAAAATCATGTTTTATTGCCAAGGGATGGTTAAGCTCAGGCTAGCAGCCGGCGTCCAGAACACTGACATACTGTGGGCAGGACGCCTCCCATCTCAAGGTCTCCTAGCACCTCACACACATTCCTGAAGCCTGACAAGCCAAGGGCTGTAGGGGAGGGACTCCAACCACACTGATAGAAAACTGTGGCCTGGGCAGGAGAAGCCACTGCCTCAGGGTCACACTGGGAGTCAGTGACAGAGCCAGGGATGGAGCCCAGGAGCCCTGTGTCAGGCCCCTACAATAACCACTAGAGGAATGTTCCTTTCCGGAGCTGGCAATTGCAAGCAGGACCCTGTTCCCAGTCTCCCTGGCTCTGAGAGGGAGTGTGACCGGCTGGAGTGACCGAGGCAGGGGATTGGGAGTCAGGACTCCTGGCTTTCATTGGCCATTTTCCTATTGACCTATGGGACCTCGGACAAGCCATTCCCCCTCTCTGTGTTTCAGTCCCCAGCAGTAAAATGAGGATCTAATACTTACTCACTTATTGTAAAGTGCTGAGATTTACCCAGGAAATGTCGTTCTGTAAGTGCTATGCAGCACTGGACCCTCATCGGTCAGATCCAAATTCCTAGAGTTTAGATCTGGGCTTTCAGTTCAATCCTGTACAGAGTGAGGAGCCCAGCCCTAGACCTTGGATTGAGGATCAGCCCTTCTTGGGGTGGGAATTGAGCTAGGAGGCTTTTCCGTCCCTCGCCAGGTGGATTAACAATAGAGGGGTTTTAAAATATGAACCGGGTTTTTCAAATTAAACTCACCACGGGTTTTTTCGTTAAAAATAAACCTGCTTCAAATTCAATTTGAATTTGACAATCTATGTTAAGGCCTAAATTTGTTATCATCTCTTAAAATAATTTCAAGAGACTAGAAAGAAATCCATCTTAAGTAGTACATGTTTACTGCCAAGTTTTAAGGAGAGTCAAACGACTGAAGCACCCGGAACCAGAGTTCGTGGAAGTGCTAGAACAGCTTTAGACAGCAGTAGCCCTTCCTGTGAAAGTGCAGAAGGAATAGTTTCTTCCTTTCAGTTTATTCATCTAGTTCAGTTCAATGACTAGTTAATGGAATTGAAAAAGAACACTGGGAGTTGACAAAGAAGGCAAACTTGTTTTCTTCCTTCAATCTAGGAATAAACACTAGGTGTGAGGGGATGAGATCTACCCATTGAAAAATCTGGAAGAACATGGTGACCAGAATGTATCAATTCAGTTCACTAACTACAGCCAATATTTCCTTTCTTTAAGAAATCGGGTAGTTTTTAATGCAAAACATTTTTGATGAATGTTTTTTTCTTATGCTTCTCTTTCTGGCTCGGCCACAGCATTGCTCTTTACTTCAGTTTCACCACCTCTGTTCGGGATAGAGACACTTCTCTAACTCCTAGCAGTAGTGCAATTTGAGTAGGTCATGAGTGTTAGACACCTTTGAGCTCCAAAGGACAATGGGTGATTTATCAAGAATCCCTGATGATTTCCTGCTTCTCCCCCATCCAGAGCCAATATCACATCTTTGGGTTTTGAAATTCTCAGCACCCCTCAGTCTCCTGCTGCCTTCAGTTGTTCCTCAGATTTAGAGGCGCCGCTTACCTGGAGTGGCTCCAGGGTGGCAGCGGCGTGCAGCGGGGCTAAGACAGGCTCCCCACCTGCCCTGGTCCCACCCCACGCCGCTCCCAAAAGCGGCCAGCACCACGTCCCTGTGACCCCTGAGGACTCCGTGCACTGCCTTGCCTGCAGGTACCTCCCCCAAAGCTCCCATTGGCCACGGTTCCCCATTCCCAGCCTGGGAGCTGCAGGGGGCGGTGCCTGGAGGCGAGGGCAGTGCACGGACCCCTCTGCTCTCCCCGCCACCCAACGCAGGGACATGGTGCCGGCCACTTCCAGGACCAGCGCGGGGCCCACGGTGCCACCGGGGTGGCAATCCCACAGGCCAGATCCAAAGCCCTGATGGGCCAGGATGTAGTTTGCTCACCCCTGCATTAGTATGAAGATACTGATGCCTTATAAGTACATGAGCACATTCATCAATGCTCTGAATTCTTTAAATTCTTTGTGTTGGTTTAAAGTTGTTGTAGGGATACAGTCTCGTGTTTAGAGATTGGGTCTGGGATCTGGATGCTGGAGCTTCTAGTCCTGTCTGTGTCTAGTCAATGAGGGTCTCAGTCTGGTCTCCTAAATTCAGAATCCCAGAAGTAGACATCTGGGTGGATTGATTTAAATCATTGATTTTAATCATGTTTTGCATTTGTACTTTTTAGTTATTTTCCTCATGATAGGTTGATTCTCAGTAGTTGAGAATCATTAAAAAATGTTGGTTTCAGAGTAACAGCCGTGTTAGTCTGTCTTTGCAAAAAGAAAAGGAGTACTTGTGGGTGAGAAAACCTGGATTTGTGCTGGAAATGGCCCAACTTGATGATCACTTTAGATAAGCTATTACCAGCAGGACAGTGGGGTGGGAGGGGGTATTGTTTCATGGTCTCTGTGTGTATATAATGTCTACTGCAGTTTCCACGGTATGCATCCGATGAAGTGAGCTGTAGCTCACGAAAGCTCATGCTCAAATAAATTGGTTAGTCTCTAAGGTGCCACAAGTACTCCTTTTCTTTTTTTAAAAAAATGTTGATTTGCAACTAAATATAGTCTTTACACTGAATTTGGTGCTTTTTCTTTTGCTAACCATGATGGTAAAGTATATCTATGTACATTTATGTAAGCAGTCATGTGGCTTAATTTACATTTCTTATGTCTAATTTTTACATTTTAATTATGTTGGAAAATGGCAAACGATGCATTTATTTCCAAGACTATGATGGATTTTTTACTTATGATTTGTCCACGCACAATTTCGATGAAAATTCAAATGCACTTAAAAATGCACAAAAACAGCATTTTCAATTGGTCTATTAATTGAACAAAACTACCTTAAATGTGCTGGATACATAAGAACAAAAAAATTTACCGAAACATATTTTTCATTTAAAACTAACTGATTTAAGAAAGTATCTGCAGTTAGTGAAATGAACTGATTGTATCTGGTCATCGTGTCTCTCAGATTTTAGAACTAATAGGTCTGACCCCCCGCCCCTGTCTAGTATTTATTTATAGACTGGAAGAGGTAAACAAGCTTTCCTTCTTTTTCCACTCCCAGTCAGTTTCTGAAATTTGAATGAAATTGTTATTGAACTGAACTAGCTGAATCAACTTAAATTAAAAAAATATTCTTTCTGTGCCTGCAGAAGAGGCTACTGCTGTCAAAAGCTAGTTTACCATTTCAATAAACTCTGGTTCCAGCCAAAGACTGCCATGAGTTCAGTGGTTTGATTACCATTAAAACTTGGCAGCAACCATGGACTTGTCAATATTTATTACTTAATTTAAATGACTTTACTAAGCTATTGCAAGTTTAGGCATTAACATAGGTTGTCATAATTTCAAATTTAATCTCCAATAGATTTGCTTTTCAAAAAATAAACCTGTTTTTAATTTAAATAAAAATAATCCAATTTAACTTTTAAAAAATCCCTTTTTGGGTTTCTTGGTTTTGAAACAACCATTGATTTTTATTCACCTTGATTTTCGGAGAACTACTACATTCATGAGAATCATAAACTGCTCATATGCCATTGAAGGAGAGAAGGCAGCAAAAGTCATCATATCAATAATTTGTTATGAATTATTGACTCAGTCTTAAAAGAGACTAACTAGAGGGTTGGACACTTGTTTGTTTACGTAGGGCCAGTTTCTACCTCTGAACCAGAAGCAATTGCACTGGATAATGCTGTAAAACCTACATTTTATTGTCAAATCGTCTAGGCCATTCCTCTTCTGCTCTTCTTGGTTTATATGTTTCAGATCAACAAAATCTTCCCCTTGACAGTCAGTCACTGCCCATGGGGCTCTGCAGGCAGAGTAGCCTGAGCAGTAACATTGTGACATCCAAGGTAATTCAGCCACCCATCACTCACTCGCTCCAATAACCCTGACCTTAAATCCTAACCCTACGGCCTCTGCCTTGGTCATCTCTCCTATTGAAACCTGCAGGATCATTTGCTGATTCCTTTTAACCAATGGGGTTTAATGATGCAAATCATCTGCACAGGATTAGCATTGACTGGCTAAGTTAACTCTGATGTCACAATGTGCCTCTACCTGCAGCACCAACTCAATGGGCACAGTGTGGAGATCAGGCTTTCCTGGTGGTAGTGGTTCCCAGTTGTCACTAAAATCAACAAGAAGAAAATCAAGTGACTTCAAGTGAGCTGTAGCTCACGAAAGCTTATGCTCAAATAAATTAGTTAGTCTCTAAGGTGCCACAAGTCCTCCTTTTCTTTTTGCGGATACAGTCTAACACGGCTGCTACTCTGAAATAAAATCAACAAGGTTCTTTCCACCAATGCCTAGAAATTCCCTGAAATTTTGGAATCAATGGGACGTAGTCTTCAAAAATTACTGCATTACAGACTGACAAAGAAATGCCATTGAATTATGCTTTAGACCTCACTGCTCTCAGCCAAGAAGGACTTGAATCTCCTCCCTTTTAACTCAGTAATAACCCCCAGCTCACCCAATCAGCATGGAGACTCTCAGGGACTGGAGGCTGAGCATTCTCAACAGGTGGCCAGAAGACAGCACTAGTCAGGACAGGAGATCACTCTGGTGGAGATCTCTGTCAGTGCACTATTCCACCCCACCTCTTTGTGAGGGCCTCCTACAATGACAGCTGGAGAACAGCCCCACCTGCCTCAGGAAGAAGAGCAGCAGAGAGAAATGGAACAAGAGAAGAGAAAAGAAAAGATATGAGGAAGGGCGGAAAAGAGAAGCAAAAAATGGACAAATTCCAAACGCCTCAGTGAGTCATAGATTTCAAGAAAGATCCACTCTGACCATTTAGTCTGTATAACATGGGCCATAGAACTTCCCTTAAAATAATTCCTGTTTGAATTAGAGCGCATATTGTAGAAAAACAGCTAATCTTGATTTTAAAAATGCTAGTTGTGGAGCATCCATTACAATCCTGGATTAATTACTTCAAACGCTGACTGTTAAAAATGTTTGCCTTATTTCCAGTCTGAATTTGTCTAGCTTCAGCTCACAGCCATTGGATATTGTTACACCTTTGTCTCCTCAAGTGAAGAGCCCATTAGCAAATAGTTGTTCCCTTATGCTCATCTTTTAACCCTCTCTTTGTTCAGCTAAATAGATGTAGCTCCTTGAACCTATCTTTATAAGGCATGTTTTCTAATCCTTTAATCTTTCTTGTGGCTCTTCTCTGAACCCTCTCAAATTAATCAGCATCTGTCTCAAATTGTGGACACCAGAACTGGACACAATATTCCAGTAGTGGTCGCACCAGTGCCCAGTACAGAGATACAGAACCTCTCTACTTCTACCGGAGATTCCGCTATGGATGGGTCCCAGGGTCACATTTGCCCTTTTGGCCAAAGTGTCTCAGTGGGAGCTCATGGTCAGCTGATCATCCACCATGAGCCCAAGTCTTTTTCAGGGTTACTATTTCCCATGATAGAGTGCCCCCAGGACAGAGTCCGCCTCTTGTACATATAGCCTATATTTTTTCTTCCTAAAGGGAAACTTTACATTTGGACATATTAAAATATATGTTATTTGCTTGTGCTCTGGTAACTAAGCAATCAAGATGGCTCCATATGAGTGAGATGTCCTCTTCATTATTTACCACTCCCCTGATCTTTCTGTGATCGGCAGATTTTACAGTGATGATTGTATATTTGCTTCCAAGTCACTGATCAAAATTTTAGGTAGCTTACATCCAAGAACCAATCCCTGCAGGACCCTATGAGAAAGACACCCGCTCGATAATGATTCCTTATTTAAAAGGACATTTTGAGACCTATTAGGTAGCCCATTACTAAGGGCCGGAGTCCGAGTTGGGACATTTTTCTGACAACTTTACTTGTGTTTTCCGAACCTAGAACTCGGCTGGCAACGTATCAGGCTGAATTGGTTCCAACCCTCACTGAGAATCTTACCTTCTACACAGGGGATATCTGCTTTCTGCAAAATCAACACCGAAAGGAGAAACACTTCCAAAGAAGCTCCTCCTTAGCACTCAGGTGCGTGAACACAAATCCTCTCTTAGTCCTCTAGGAGAGACTGCGAGAAGGAGGCTTGCTGCAGCAAGGCTACGGGGTCTCCCAGGTTCCCCCTGCCCTGCATCCCTGTCCTGCCTGGCTGATGTCAAGGGAGCTCTGTGAGGTCACAGCCTCCTCATCACCTCTGCCCAATAGGCTGAGTTCCTGCCAAAGCCCTTGTGAAGTCACTGCCACACCCACCTCTCCCTTGCAGGGCAGATGACAGCCCAGTAGGATGTTTGAGCTGCTCCCCACATCACCCCACATGCTCATTATTGATTCTGGGCAGCAAATAGGCTACCCAGAGTCTGTTCCTCACCCCACACTGAGTTTTTCATAGATTCATAGATTTTCTTTTAGGCCATTAGATCTCCTAATGAGGCCTCTATTTCACAAACCATGAAATTTCACACCCTTTCCCCCATATTAAGCCCAATAGCTTGTGTTTCACTCAAACACACCTTCCAAAAAGGCAGCCAAGTGTGATGTGAGGCCATCAGGAAACAGAGAATCCACCTCTTCCCTAGGCAATTTCTTCCACTCGTTAATCTCCCTCACTCCTAGATTAGGACTGGGCATTTGCTGTATTCAGATGTGTTGTTTGAATGGGCTGACTTGTCCTCATCATTATTTACCACGACACCAATCTTTGTGCCCCCTGCAGACATTACCGGCTGTGATGTGATATTGACTTCCAGATCGTTGGTGTAAATGCTGAAGACAGTTAGTGGCTGAGAGCCTGTTCACCCCCCGCCATCCCCCAGGCACCACACACCCACTCCCCCCTGTAGTACAGGAAAAGGGCATCCAGCCCTACTCTCATATGGTTTCAAAAACACACTTAGCAGCAGTTTCAGCTATGGGGTTATGAACCACGCATGGGGGTCCCCTGTTAACAAACACACTTCACATCTAGCGTGTCAACAGGCTGCAGTTCTATGCATCTGAGTTTCCCACCTTCTAAACTGGTATGATAAACCCACCTTGATGATCTTCATTTAAAATTGGGGAGACTGTATGGCACTGGGAAATGAAGTGACTTGCTTGTGGTCACACAGTGATTGAATGGAAAAGCCTGGATGAGAACAATGTATTTGTTCTGGTTCCCTGACCAGGCCCTGGTCCCTTGTGTTCCTTGCCTCTCTGGTGTAAAATTCAGGAAGCATCTTACTGGATGCTTTTCCTTCTTCTCCATTTCGCTTAGCTCCACATCCCCAGCCAGGAAGGATTTTTTGTTACCCAGCTGACTCTTACACATGTGGTTATTGTCACAGACTGAGTCCCCCTGGTGGACACTTATCAGACTGCACCAATCGGACCCAACCTCTGGATCCAGCTCTGTGGATCTTTTCGGGTGGTGGGGGTGGGGGAGGGTATGCTGATTGTTCCATAGGGAGGAAGTCCTGTTGGGAGGGCAGGGGAGCAGAGAGATGGGGGAGGAAGTGATAGGGTGTGCGTCTGCAGGTCCAGACAGAAGGGCTGCAGCAAGCAGGCCCTCACAGATTGAAGTAGCGGAGAACCTGCCTGAAACCTGGGAGGGACAGAGCTGGGGATCAGGGACACCCCAGGACAGGAGCCAGGAGGAGCACTGCACTAGGGTGGATTCGCATGAGAAGGACAAATCGGAGCTGGATCAAGTATCAGTGCTGCCCAGAGCTGTATGGGGCCGTGAGTACTGGGGCTTGTGACTTTGCATTGGGAATAAGGAGGGAGGCTGTTAGCTAGTTAAGTGGGGAGGTTGTCGCATGTCGCTCTGTGTGGCTTTGCAGAGAGCAGCAGAAGACGACACTGGAGGGGTTTGTTGGGGAAACTTTACTGGCACCAAAGACGACCGGGAGCACCCAAGACTCACCACTGGACAGGAACTTTGCCCAGGACTCCTGAACTCTGTGTGCAGACACATTGCTCGGTGTCAGCCCTTTCAGAGTGTGGTACCACTGGGCCTGTAGGGCCTTGTGTTGAATGTAACCCTGTTTTACTGCTTCCCCTATCTTTGCTCCTGTTGTTTTTCTCCTCTGTAAATATCAGTTTCCCTTTCCTGTAGGCATTGCACTCTTCCAATGTGTGTGTGTGCTCACTCTATTGGAAGAGAAGGTTAAAGGACTAGGGAGGCAAGTATCAACCCTGCGCTGCATCAGAGAACATGAAGATTTTCTGGATAGAAGTCTGTTTGGTGCTTGAAGCACAATATGCTGAAGAATCAAAGAGTGCAGTGCAGAACGGGGGAGAATATTGGCAGCATGTGACCTCCAGAAGAAGAAAGAGGAGAACCTATGTACCCCCAATGCAGATAGAGGTGCAAAACCGTTTTCAGGCTCTCTGCACAGCAAATGCAAAAAAGCAAACGCAATATGGGTTGCATAAAGAGAGGCATACCATGCAAGTCATAGGAGATGATGGTACTGCTCTACTCAGCGCTGGTTAGGGCTCAGCTGGAGTACTGTGTCCAATTTTGGTCACTGCTGTATGAAAAGGATGTAGAGAAACTGGAAAGGATCCAGAGGCGAGTGACAAAAATGATCAAAGATGTGGAATGTATGTCATATGAGCAAAGGCTGGATGAATTGGGTATGTTTAGATTGGAAAAGAGGGAAATGATAGCAATCTTCAAATACCTGAAAGGCTTTCATAAGGAAAATAGAGAAAAATTGTTCTCTTGCCACAGAGGGCAGGACGAGAGGCAATCGGTTCAAACTATAGCATAGCGGATTTAGATTAAATCTCCAGAAATACTTCATAACCAAGATTTTACCAATGATGATTGTATATTTGCTTCCAAATCACTGATCAAAATGTTAAATAGCATTAGCGCCAAGAACCAGTCCCTGCAGGATCCAGAATAGGTAGCCCGTAACTAAGGGGAAGAATCCTAGGCGGGACATTTTTCTGCCCATTTACCTTTTGTTTTCCGAGCCTAGAGCTCGGCTGGCAATGCATGGAGAAGACTGAAGAAGTTCCAACTCTCACTGAGAATCTTACCTTCTACACAGGAGATGTCTGCTTTCTCCAAAATCAACACAGAAAGGTGAAAACTCCCAAAGAAGCTCCTTCTTAGCACTCCGGTGCGTGAACACAAATCCTCTCTTGGTCCTCAAGGAGAGACTGTGAGAAGGAGGCTTGCTGCAGCAAGGCTACGGGGTCTCCCAGGTTCCCCCTGCCCTGCATCCCTGTCCTGCCTGGCTGATGTCAAGGGAGCTCTGTGAGGTCACAGCCTCCTCATCACCTCTGCCCAATAGGCTGAGTTCCTGCCAAAGCCCTTGTGAAGTCACTGCCACACCCACCTCTCCCTTGCAGGGCAGATGACAGCCCAGTAGGATGTTTGAGCTGCTCCCCACATCACCCCACATGCTCATTATTGATTCTGGGCAGCAAATAGGCTACCCAGAGTCTGTTCCTCACCCCACACTGAGTTTTTCATAGATTCATAGATTTTCTTTTAGGCCATTAGATCTCCTAATGAGGCCTCTATTTCACAAACCATGAAATTTCACACCCTTTCCCCCATATTAAGCCCAATAGCTTGTGTTTCACTCAAACACACCTTCCAAAAAGGCAGCCAAGTGTGATGTGAGGCCATCAGGAAACAGAGAATCCACCTCTTCCCTAGGCAATTTCTTCCACTCGTTAATCTCCCTCACTCCTAGATTAGGACTGGGCATTTGCTGTATTCAGATGTGTTGTTTGAATGGGCTGACTTGTCCTCATCATTATTTACCACGACACCAATCTTTGTGCCCCCTGCAGACATTACCGGCTGTGATGTGATATTGACTTCCAGATCGTTGGTGTAAATGCTGAAGACAGTTAGTGGCTGAGAGCCTGTTCACCCCCCGCCATCCCCCAGGCACCACACACCCACTCCCCCCTGTAGTACAGGAAAAGGGCATCCAGCCCTACTCTCATATGGTTTCAAAAACACACTTAGCAGCAGTTTCAGCTATGGGGTTATGAACCACGCATGGGGGTCCCCTGTTAACAAACACACTTCACATCTAGCGTGTCAACAGGCTGCAGTTCTATGCATCTGAGTTTCCCACCTTCTAAACTGGTATGATAAACCCACCTTGATGATCTTCATTTAAAATTGGGGAGACTGTATGGCACTGGGAAATGAAGTGACTTGCTTGTGGTCACACAGTGATTGAATGGAAAAGCCTGGATGAGAACAATGTATTTGTTCTGGTTCCCTGACCAGGCCCTGGTCCCTTGTGTTCCTTGCCTCTCTGGTGTAAAATTCAGGAAGCATCTTACTGGATGCTTTTCCTTCTTCTCCATTTCGCTTAGCTCCACATCCCCAGCCAGGAAGGATTTTTTGTTACCCAGCTGACTCTTACACATGTGGTTATTGTCACAGACTGAGTCCCCCTGGTGGACACTTATCAGACTGCACCAATCGGACCCAACCTCTGGATCCAGCTCTGTGGATCTTTTCGGGTGGTGGGGGTGGGGGAGGGTATGCTGATTGTTCCATAGGGAGGAAGTCCTGTTGGGAGGGCAGGGGAGCAGAGAGATGGGGGAGGAAGTGATAGGGTGTGCGTCTGCAGGTCCAGACAGAAGGGCTGCAGCAAGCAGGCCCTCACAGATTGAAGTAGCGGAGAACCTGCCTGAAACCTGGGAGGGACAGAGCTGGGGATCAGGGACACCCCAGGACAGGAGCCAGGAGGAGCACTGCACTAGGGTGGATTCGCATGAGAAGGACAAATCGGAGCTGGATCAAGTATCAGTGCTGCCCAGAGCTGTATGGGGCCGTGAGTACTGGGGCTTGTGACTTTGCATTGGGAATAAGGAGGGAGGCTGTTAGCTAGTTAAGTGGGGAGGTTGTCGCATGTCGCTCTGTGTGGCTTTGCAGAGAGCAGCAGAAGACGACACTGGAGGGGTTTGTTGGGGAAACTTTACTGGCACCAAAGACGACCGGGAGCACCCAAGACTCACCACTGGACAGGAACTTTGCCCAGGACTCCTGAACTCTGTGTGCAGACACATTGCTCGGTGTCAGCCCTTTCAGAGTGTGGTACCACTGGGCCTGTAGGGCCTTGTGTTGAATGTAACCCTGTTTTACTGCTTCCCCTATCTTTGCTCCTGTTGTTTTTCTCCTCTGTAAATATCAGTTTCCCTTTCCTGTAGGCATTGCACTCTTCCAATGTGTGTGTGTGCTCACTCTATTGGAAGAGAAGGTTAAAGGACTAGGGAGGCAAGTATCAACCCTGCGCTGCATCAGAGAACATGAAGATTTTCTGGATAGAAGTCTGTTTGGTGCTTGAAGCACAATATGCTGAAGAATCAAAGAGTGCAGTGCAGAACGGGGGAGAATATTGGCAGCATGTGACCTCCAGAAGAAGAAAGAGGAGAACCTATGTACCCCCAATGCAGATAGAGGTGCAAAACCGTTTTCAGGCTCTCTGCACAGCAAATGCAAAAAAGCAAACGCAATATGGGTTGCATAAAGAGAGGCATACCATGCAAGTCATAGGAGATGATGGTACTGCTCTACTCAGCGCTGGTTAGGGCTCAGCTGGAGTACTGTGTCCAATTTTGGTCACTGCTGTATGAAAAGGATGTAGAGAAACTGGAAAGGATCCAGAGGCGAGTGACAAAAATGATCAAAGATGTGGAATGTATGTCATATGAGCAAAGGCTGGATGAATTGGGTATGTTTAGATTGGAAAAGAGGGAAATGATAGCAATCTTCAAATACCTGAAAGGCTTTCATAAGGAAAATAGAGAAAAATTGTTCTCTTGCCACAGAGGGCAGGACGAGAGGCAATCGGTTCAAACTATAGCATAGCGGATTTAGATTAAATCTCCAGAAATACTTCATAACCAAGATTTTACCAATGATGATTGTATATTTGCTTCCAAATCACTGATCAAAATGTTAAATAGCATTAGCGCCAAGAACCAGTCCCTGCAGGATCCAGAATAGGTAGCCCGTAACTAAGGGGAAGAATCCTAGGCGGGACATTTTTCTGCCCATTTACCTTTTGTTTTCCGAGCCTAGAGCTCGGCTGGCAATGCATGGAGAAGACTGAAGAAGTTCCAACTCTCACTGAGAATCTTACCTTCTACACAGGAGATGTCTGCTTTCTCCAAAATCAACACAGAAAGGTGAAAACTCCCAAAGAAGCTCCTTCTTAGCACTCCGGTGCGTGAACACAAATCCTCTCTTGGTCCTCAAGGAGAGACTGTGAGAAGGAGGATTGCTTCAGCAAGGCTACAGGGATCTCCGAGGTTCCCCCTGACCTGCACCCCTGTACTGCATGTCTGATGTCAAGGGAGCTCTGTCAGGTCACAGCCTCCTCACCACCTCTGCCCAATAGGCTGAATTCCTGCCACAGGCCCTTGTGAAGTCACTGCCACACTCACCTCTCCTTTGCAGGGCTGATGTCTGCCCCTGGACAGCCAGGTTGGATGTTTGAGGTGCTCGCCCGATCACCCCACTTGCTCACTCTTGATTCTGGGGAACAAGCAGGCTTTCCATTAAAACAGCAGAGTCTGTTCCTGATCCCGCACTGAGTTTTTCATAGATTTGTAGGCCATTAGATCTCCTAATCCAGCCTCTATTTCACAAGTCATGAAATTTCAGACACTTACGCCATATTAAGCTCAATTCCTTGTGTTTCACTGAAACCCACCTTCCAGAAAGACAACCAGTTGTGATGTGAGGCCATCAGGAAACAGAGACTCCACCTCTTCCCTTGGTAATTTGTTCCATTGGTTTGTCTCCGTCACTGTCAAAAATTTTTGCCTCACTTCTAATTTGAATTTCTCTGGCTTCAGCTGACAGCCGTTGCTTCTTGTTGTGCCTTTCTTGGCTAGATTGAAGAGCATTTTGGTACTCATTATTTTCTCTCCATGAAAGGAGTTCTATACCGAAATAAAGTCATCTCTCAAGCTACTTCTATAGCTAGGCCCCTACCAATTGTAAAGGACAGTGAAATTAGCCCTGCCCTGTGAAATCCCATCTTCCCGTGCCGGCTTGGAGCATCCCGCTAGTCCGCTGCGCTGGGGACAGGACAAGATTTTCCCCTGCACAATTGCTCTCGGTGGGGCTATCAGACTCACCTGTAGACGCAGCGCATTAGTGAGGTTGGGACACCCTCAGATCTGTGCTGCAGCAGCCCCGGATTTGGGCTCAGGGCTTTGGCCTGGCAGATTCTGCCCAGGCTTGGGGATTCCCCACCCCCACCTGCTCCTGTTCCGGCCAGGGCTCTGGGTGCCCAGGCTCAGGGCTTCTGGCCCCTGAGGCTGCAGCCAGGGTTTGGGGCACCCAGACTCATGTCTTGAGCTCCCGAAAACTCCAGCCAGGTGCCCGGGCTTGGGGCTTCTGCTTCCCCCCTACACACACACACACTCCTGCCAGGGATCTGGGCACCTGGGCTCAGGGCTTCTGCCCGGCAGCTGCAGTGGCGGCTCGAGGCTTCAGTCCCCGCGGCTGGAGCCAGAACTTGAGGCACTCAGGCTCAGGGCTGCTGCTCTGCAGCTGCAGCAGGGACTGGGGTGCCAGGCTTGAGGCTTCCACCCTCCAATTCTCTCCTGCCAGGGCTCTGGCTTCCCAGGCTCGGGGCTTACTCCCCCTGTGGCTCCTGCTGGGGCTCAGGTGCCTATTTTTCTGGGGCCCCCGAAATTGGCCGGGGCCCCTGCATTAATCTGCCAGGGAACCAGTAGCTAGGAGCCCCAGCTGAGGTGCTCCCACCAGCTGGGACCCACCTCCACATCCGGGAGCCTCCTCTCGCTTCAGGAAGGTTAGTGGCTGCTGCCTTCAGAGTCCAGGACTGAAGACAGCACAGAAGTGAGGGGGGAAATGCTGTGACACCTCCCCCAAACAACTTTTGACCTCCCCGCATTATCCCATTTTGGGTCAGGACTCCCATGGTTTCAGCACTGTGAAATTTCAGATGTAAACATCTGAAATGGTGAAACTGACTAATTTAAAAACCCTCTGCCCGTGAAATTGACCAAAATGGTCCGTGAATTTGGTAGGACCCTAGTTATTATGGATGCCCTAGCAACTTTGCACTCCCAGTTCACCTGAAAGACCATTGACAATTCATGCTACATGAGAAATTTCCTAGAATAAACTACCAGGATTGGGAAAAAATGAAGGAAATCAACCAAAGCCTAAGCTAGGATGGAGAGCATTCATCCAAGCAGTGTTTCAACCCCTCCTCTCCCACCTGTCTGCCTGCCGTGAAATGGGGGGATACAGAGGGGCATGGATTTCTGTCTGTGAACTTTCTAAAGACTAGGAGTACTTGTGGCACCTTAGAGACGAACACATTTATTTAGTCTCTAAGGTGCCACAAGTCATCCTTTTCTTTTTGCGAAGACAGACCAACACGGCTGCTACTCTGGAACCTTTCTAAAGACTGTAGGCTTCAGCCCAAACCATACAGCCCAGACTCTGAATTCTTGAAAAAACATCCATTTTGGATTGTGCACAGCAGAGGCTGCTTGAAGGGGAGGGGAAGGTGGAGGAGGGAGGGTGAGGGGACAGGCTGGGAAATGGCATGGCGTCTGCACTATACCACAGACACACACACAACGATGCATGGAATATTATCCAGGACAGTAAATTATTTGGCCATAATTTACAAAGTCCTGAGTTTTGAAAGTACAATTTATCCAGGAAAAAAATCGGGGTGGGGGTAGGAGAGTTGCAGTTACCAGCCTGGACTTCCAGTCTCTGGTCAGGCGCATCCCCCTCTTAAGGGTTTTCACCGGTGTCTTCTCCAAACGGCTCCTTCTGATATAATTCGACGACCACATCCTGGCCTTCAGGGTCATTTGCAGGATCTTCATTGTTCCCAGCTGCAGCACCCCCCTCGTTATCCTGTCTGATAATGAGCCCGCTATGGTTCAGCAAAATGGCATGTGTCATGATAGGCCCTCTGCTGAGAGCCCTCGATGTAGGGATAATACTCCCTTTTTCTTTTTTTTAATAAGTTCTTTCCCTTGTCTCCTATGAGTTGCCCTGTGTAACCGTTGGTTGTCCTATGATATCTATTCTGCCTAGTAACAGAGCGAGAGAGAAACCCCACCCTTTTTGGTGCCACGTGCCGCCCAGGAAGTGGGCTGTGTGCAGAAAGTCAGTTGGCTGTCAATGGACTGGCAGTTGGCTGACCGTTCGTTGCTCGCGGCTCAGGGACAGCTTGGGCGGAGCAATCAAGGTGCTGCTGTCTATTCCACCACTTCAGAGGCAGAGGAGGTCCTTGAATTGTCCTTACCCACGCGCACTGCCCGTTATAGCGGCGCATACCGCACTCACGCTGCCCAGCGGGGGTAATTTGCTCGAACTCTTGAAGATGAGCGGAAGAGGAGGAGAGAGACGCACCTTGTGAAGGGATCTTACCTTTCCCCCCCACTCTTCTCTTTCTCTCCTCTTTTATTCCTGCCACTATCATTTGCTTCTTAGGGACTTGGCAACTGCCAAACTTATTATCTTTGTTATTAAGGTGTTGGGTAATAAATGTTATCTGATTTGTGTTATTTACCTGTCAGTTTTGATTTTAAATACACCCAGTGACAGATACAGAGAGTTCGATCCTGTAGAAAGGGGTAGGATTTGAGGCCTAGGTTTCATTACTCCCCTGAATTTTATAGATTTTAAGAGACCTGTCTGTAAGACTGACAGCGCCCAATCTAGATCTGAATAGGAAGGGCACGTGCAAGGTGCATTTGCTGACTTTTTATTGGAGTCCTGGACCTTCTGATGCTGCTTCAAATGTTTCATTCTCTCTCAGCACTGAACAGCAGAATGCTCCGTGTCCAACTCTGCCAGCCGTTGGCTCTGCGACATACAGCTGTGTACTGCTGCTGCTCTGAGAGAAACTGTGGTCACAGCTAGAATCCTGCCACCTACTGATGGCAATGTTGGTGTGTTCCTCCCGCCGACTAGCTGCTCACAGGGTGGTGAGCATTTTAAGCTACTGGGAGTTTGGAGGCTGCAGCATGTGACTTCTGGTGCACACAGGGGGAGTGGGAAGATAACAGACAGGTCAGGAAGATATGGGAACAGGGAACGGTGGGAATTGCAGTGGAGGACTATTCCGACTCGAAACCGGGGAACCACACCATCACAACATTCACACTGCAAAGTGGGCAGATATGGGGGTGGGCCCACTGCAAAGATGTGGGTCTTTGCAGTCCAGCTGTCCTAGGCCCCAAAGAAAAAGTTTCACAGCCTGCTTTTTCAAGTGATGTGCTCTCTAAGATGAGAAAGCCACTCCTGTGCCAGGAGCCCCAGAACACTGATCAAAACCAAAGCCCGGACCGGCTGCTAAGCATCATGGAGCGCCAAGCGCACTCAATACAGGCGCTCGTAGCAACGCAGCCGGAGCACTACCGCGCCCGCCCCCACCCCCACAGCCCTTGCCCCAAAACTCTTTCCCTTGTGCTCCCATGTCACCTCCAACCCACTTTCCCCAACATCCGCCACCAGCTGCCTCCAACACCTGGAGCTTCACCACTCAGTCCTGAAAACTACGACCCTTACCCACTGCACTCAACCCCATCACCATGCAGTATAGCCATCCTGAAGTGCAGCACTCATTGCACAGCACTCCAGACAGGACATACGCAAATCTGTGATTGTACCGTTCCCCACCCCCTTGCCCTTTCTGTTTCCCAAGCAGTTGTGTCTCTTTTCAATAAATGGATTTTTTGGCTTTGAAAACATTCTTTATTATCGCATAAAGTAAAAGATACCTTAGCCCAGGAAAGCAACAGGCACTGCAAGTCAGCGTCTCAAACACAGATTCCAACTAACATTGGAACCACTGCACTTCACTCCCATGCAGGGCATCAAACATTACCGGTGGCTTTCAACCTCAAATTGCCCCCTCAAGGCATCCCTAATCCTTGCAGCCCCGCGCTGGGCCCCTCTAATAGCCCTGCTCTCTGGCTGTTCAAATTCAGCCTCCAAGTGTTGAACCTCTGAGTTCCATGCCTGAGTGAATCTTTCATCCTTCCCTTCGCAAATGTTAGGGAGGGTACAGCACGCGGATATAACCGCTGGGATGCTGTCATTGGGCAGGTCCAGCTTTCCATACAGAGAGCACCAGCGGACCTTTAAAGGGCCAAAAGCACACCCCACAGTCATTCTGCACCGGCTCAGCATGTTGTTGAACTGCTCCTTGCTGCTGTCAAGGCTCCTTGTGTAGGGTTTCATGAGCCATGGCATGAAAGGGTAAGCGGGGTCTCCAACGATCACAATGGGCATTTCAACTTTCCCTGTGGTGATCTTCTGGTCTGGGAAAAAAGTCCCAGCTTGCAGCTTCCTGAACAGGCCAGTGTTCCGAAAGATGCGTGCGTCAGGCACCTTTCCGGGCCAGTCTGCCTTAATGTCAATGAAACACCCATGGTGATCCACAAGCTCCCAGAGAACCACTGAGAAATATCCCTTCCGATTAACGTACTCGGAGACTAGGTGGGCTGATGCCAGAATTGGAATATGCGTGCCATCTATCGCCTCTCCGCAGTTAGGGAAACCCATTTGTTCAAAGCCAGCCACAATGTCATGCACGTTACCCAGAGTCATGGTTCTTCTCAGCAGGATCCGATTAATGGCCCTGCAAACTTGCATCAACACGATTCCAATGGTCGACTTCCCCACTCCAAACTGGTTAGCGACTGATCAGTAGCCTTCTGGAGTTGCCAGCTTCCAGATTGCAACAGCCACCCGCTTCTCCACCGTCAAGGCAGCTCTCAATCTCACGTCCTTGCACCACAGGGTGGGGGTGAGCTCCTCACAGAGTCCCATGGAAGTGGCTTTTCTCATCCAAAAGTTCTGCAGCCACTGCTCATCATCCCAGACTTGCATGACGATGTGATCCCACCATTCACTGCTTGTTTCCCGAGCCCAAAAGCAGCGTTCCACGGTGGTGAGCATGTCCATGAATGCCACAAGCAAACTCATGTCATATACATTCCTGGAGTCGATATCATCGTCGGAGCCCTCGCTGTCACTTTGGATCATGAGGAATAACTGGACTGCCAAACATGATGTGCTGGCGAGACTTGTCAGCATACTCCTCAGCAGTTCGGGCTTGTCAAGTTTCCTTCCCCACTCTGAACTCTAGGGTACAGATGTGGGGACCTGCATGAAAACCCTCTACGCTTATTTTTACCAGCTTAGGTTAACACTTCCCCAAGGTACAATCTATTTTACCTTTTGCCCTTGGACTTTATTGCTGCCACCACCAAGCGTCTAACAAATATACAACAGGGAAAGAGCCCGCTTGGAAACGTCTTTACCCACAAATCCTCCCCAAACCCTACATCCCCTTTCCTGGGGAAGGCTTGATAAAAATCTTCACCAATTTGCATAGGTGAACACAGACTCAAACCCTTGGATCTTAAGAACAATGAAAAAGCAATCAGGTTCTTAAAAGAAGAATTTTAATTGAAGAAAAAATAAAAGAATCACCTCTGTAAAATCAGGATGGTAAATACCTTACAGGGTAATAAGATTCAAAACATAGAGAATCCCTCTAAGCAAAACCTTAAGTTACAAAAAGACACAAAACCAGGAATAAACATTCCATTCAGCACAGCTTATTTTATCAGCCATTTAAACAAAACAGAATCTAACGCATATCTAGCTAGATTATTTACTAAGTTCTAAGACTCCATTCCTTTTCTGTTCCTGGCAAAACAACACACAGACAGAGAGAACCTTTGTTTCTCCCCCACTCCAGCTTTGAAAGTATCTCGTCTCCTCATTGGTCATTTTGGTCAGGTGCCAGCGAGGTTATTCTAGCTTCTTAAACCCTTTACAGGTGAAAGGGTTTTCCTCTGTCCAGGAGGGATTTTAAAGGTGTTTACCCTTCCCTTTATATTTATGACAGGGCTCCATTCCCGCAGACCGAAAGGGAAGACCGAGCGCGCAGTACAAAAAACACTGAAAGATGGCGCCAACGTGGACGGAAGCAAAAGGAATGCTGGGATGCAAACCGATGCATCATGGGGTGTTGGGACAGGACCCAGAATGCCCCACACTCCCCACCCCCTTCCCACAAGCCACAGCGCCAGAATGGGAAGAGGTGCTCTGCAGGATAGCTGCCCATAATGCACCATTCTCAATGCCTCTGCAAGTGCCACAAATCTGGCCACGCCAGTGCGCTTGCAGCTATCAGTGTGGACAGACTGCAGCGCTTTCCCCTCTGCACTTTACGAAGGTGGGTTTAACTCACAGCGCTCTACATCTGCAAGTGTAGCCATGCCCTAAGAGTAAAGTGTGTATGTTTAAGAAGTTACTTTGCAAATCCTGTGGTTCCTCCCTTTAACTGCTCTGTGGTCCCTGAGGGGCTAAACTGGAAAGAGAAGTAAACAGAGATGAAGGGGGAATCTGGGAAAATGTGGAAAGTGCCTGGAGAGGCTTGGGATGTCCCAGCACTGGCTTTAGGTGCAGTCTAAGGATGTGCGGGAGATTCCCAAACCTGAGCCATTCTTTTTAGGTGACATATCTGAGGAACTCTCCCAGATTGAGATGTCATTAGAGGAGGTTTTGGAACAAATTGATAAATTATACTGTAATAAGTCACCAGGACCAGATGTTATTCACCCAAGAGTTCTGAAGGAACTCAAATGTGAAATTACAGAACTACTAACTGTGGGAGATTAAATCAGCTTCTCTACCAGATGACTGGAGGATAGCTGATGTGATGCCAATTTTTAAAAAAGCTCCAGAGGTGATCCTGGCAATTACAGGTTGGGAAGCCAAACTTCAGTACCAGGCAAACTGGTTGAAACTATAGTAAAGAAGAGAATTATCAGATACATAGATGAACATGATTTGTTGGGGAAGAGTCAACATGTTTTTTGTAAAGGGAAATCATGCCTCACCAATCTACTAGTATTCTCTGAGGAGGTCAACAAGCATGTGGACAAGGGTGATCCAGTGGATATAGCGTACTTATATTTTCAGAAAGTCTTTGACAAGGACCCTCGCCAAAGGCTCTTAAACAAAGTTAGCTGTTATGGGATAAGAGGGAAGGTCCTTTCATGGATCGGTAATTGGTAAAAAGATAGGAAACAAAGGATAGGAATAAATGGTCAGTTTTCAGAACGGAGAGAGGTAAATAGCGGTGTCCCCAGGGGTCTGTTCTGAGACCAGTCCTATTCAACATATTCATAAATGATCTGGAAAAAAAGGGTAAACAGTGAGGTGGCAAAATTCGCAGATGATACAAAACTACTCAAGAAAGTTAAGTCCAAAGCAGACTGTGAAGAGCAACAAAGCGATCTCACAAAACTGGGTGACTGGGCTACAAAAATGGCAGATGAAATTCAGTGTTGATAAATTGAAAGTAATGCACTTTAGAAAACATAATCCCAACTATACATATAAAATGATGGGGTCTAAATTAGCTGTTACCACTCAAGAGAGAGATCTTGGAGTCATTGTGGATAGTTCTCTGAAAACATCCACTCAATGTTCAGCGGCAGTCAAAAAAGAGAACAGAATGTTGGGAACCATTAAGAAGTGGCTAGATAATAAGACAGAAAATATCATATTGCCTCTATATAAATCTATGTTACACTCACATCTTGAATACTGCGTGCAGATATGGTCACCCCCTCTCAAAAATATATATATTGGAATAGGAAAAGGCACAGAAAAGGGCAACAAAAATGATTAAGGGTGTACAAGAGCTCCCATATGAGGAGCAATTAATAAGACTGGGACTTTTCAGCTGTGAAAATAGACGATTAAGGGGGGCTATGATAGAGGTCTATAAAATCATGACTGGTGTGGAGCAAGTAAATAAGGACGTGTAATTTACTCTTTCTCATAACACGAGAACTAGGGGTCACCGCCTGAAATTAAAAGGCAGCAGGTTTAAAACAAACAAAAGGAAGTATTTCTTCACACCATGCACAGTCAACCTGTGGAACTCTTTGCCAGAGGGAATGTAATGAAGGTCAAGACTATAACAGGGTTCAAAAAAGGACTAGATAAATTCATGGAGGATAGGTCTACCAATGGCTATCAGCCAGGATTGGCAGGGATGGTGTCCATAGTCTCTGTTTGCCAGAAGCTGGAAATGGGCAGCAGAGGATGGATCACTTCATGATTACCTATTCTGTTCATTCCCTCTGAAGCACTTGGCACTGGCCATTGTCCAAAGATAGGCTACTGGGCTAGATCAACCTTTGGTCTGACCCACTATGGTCGTTCTTATGTTCTTCCACCCACCCCACTGGTTCTCACTCCTCTCTGGCTGCAAGTCCCCTTGCTCACTCAGGTCTACTCTCCACCCTCCCCTCAACTCCAAATGCCAGTTTCTTTCACCCCCTGCCAGCTTCCAACATCCCTTAGGCTTTTTCTCCCAATCTACTCACCCCTGTCCCCTAGTCTCTGCATTTGAATCTAGTACTTCCTCGTCCGGGCCCAGTGGGATGGGGGAGGTGGGTAATTGAGAGCACAGGAGAGACAGGCTCTCTGCTCTCAGTTCAGGTATCTGGACCCAGCACAGACCGCAGCAGCTGAAAGCTGCAATTGTAGGGAAAGTCCTGCTCAGCCCCAGGCTGGAGCATGCCAGTGCAGACACAATTGCCAGGGGGAATGGAGCTGCTAACCTCAAAGAAGTCTCTATTGGGTCTGTGTGAACTCTGACTTTTCAAAGACTTCTCATCTGGTCAATTTACATAGGTTTTCGGAGACAGCAAAAGCCGCATCCCTGGCACAAAGGCCACCTCCTTGGGAAATTTCAAGTCCCTGCTCCAAAGCCTGGGGGCACTAGAGCTTTTCAAAGGAAATGTCATCAGAAGTGTTTAGCATTGGTAAGCGCTGTCTACATAGACTAAGGCCAGAAGGGACCATTGTGGTCATCTCGTCCCCGCCTATAACAGACCCATAACATCTGGCCTAGCCTCATTCTCACTAACAGCTGAATGACTTTGACTGAATGTTTCAGGAAATATTCAGCCTCAAGGAAGACACCCAACATGGGAAATTCCAGCCCAGCCAGTTACAGTTTGACAATGTTATAAGCAACTGAAAACAAAGGCGTATCGTGGGAAGCACTGGGCAACCTTCATAACAGGCAGTGGTGGCAGCGCCCCCTATAATGTGAGGCACTCACAGCTGGGCTGGAGCGATGGGATGTCAGTCAGGGCCAGCAAAGGTCAGGATGTCAGAAAACTTCCTGATTTGAATTCACACGCCAGAAATCTTCTTTGCAGCACTCCACAGCTCCTCCCCGACTTCAAAAACAACTTTTGACACCTAGCTCCAGGGTCTGACCCCTCCAGGTGCTTGGCTCAAAGGGCTGAGCAAGCCAATCCCCATGGGGTGCAATGGAAGTCGGGGCGCTGAACACCTGCCATGACTCGGCCTTTGGTATGTCATACAGCCAGTCGGTGGAAACCTTACCACACTCTGCCAGTTCAGCCCGGCCACAAGCAGGGGTGACCCCTGTTACCTGCTAGTGGATTGGCCACTGCTTACACCTGGGTTGAAGTTGGTCTTTTATGTTAGCTCTGTTTTCTTTGTACCAGCTTGTGCCATCAGATTTTTTGCTGCCTGCCCAAGGTAAATAAGATGTGAGAGCAGAATCATGTCCAGAGTCCAAAAAACAGCAATTAATCCAGAAACAATAAATTAATTCTAAAATGCTGTTAATACCTGGAGTGACCCCACCAGGAAGCAAATACCCTGAAGACAAACCACGGAGCAGGTACTTTAGGAATGATTCTTTATAGTTGGTATTCTAAAGGCTGGTGCCGGTGTCAGGAAGGGCAGGGCGAGTCACTTCTCTCCCCAACCTGCCTAAACACCCACTGTAACCCCTTTGGGGTTTAGAGAGCATGGCCCCTTTAAATCTTTTCCCGGGGGCCAAGGAGTTGATTGTTCTATGAGGAGAAAGTCCTGTTGGGAGGGCAGGGGAGCGGGGAGGGGGGAAGAGCACGACAGGGTATTTAAGCCCTCCTGCTGGTGTCGCAACTTTTTGTTAAAAACGGGCAAATTGTCACATATTTTCTGTCTCCCCTCAGTCGGTACTGGTGGGTCCTGCTGCTGGCTGGATCCCTGCTTGCCAGCCGCCTGCCCACCAGCATTGAGTGGGGGGACCCAGTGGCTGACAATGGGGGTGGGTGTGCAAAGCTGGTGGCAGGGTGTTCCCCCTCTCGCTGTCCTCTCCCTGCTTTGCCCCTTCACCTTGACCCCAGCCCCACTGCTCCTCCATATCTGCACCAGCGGGGAGTGTCCCGCTCCCAGCACTGTGCGGAGAACCAGCCCCTGGTCGGAGTGCTCAGCTCACCGACAGCCGGGCCAGCAGGCTACTTCTTTCCCCCACTGCCTCTGGCTGGGCTGGCCCCGCAGGAAAGCTCAAGACCCTCGGCTTGGGGTGTTGGCCAGGAGGAGCCAAGCCCTGCATGTGCCAAAGCCCCAGGCAGCGCTGGCACAGGGAAGCCTTTCTGCCCCTCAGCTAAGCTCTGGAGCGGCGGCGGGGGGAGGGAAGCGATTTCCAGCCTGTTTGCATCCCGACCCTGCAGACTCCACAGCAGTCCCCCGGACAGAGGCCTAGCACCCTCTGCACCCACCCCCACCGCGGAGCACAGGGTTTGGTCCGTCCCCTAGGCACCCTCCCCTGCTGAGCCACCTCACTGGCCAGGTTCACTCAAGCCCCTGCAGTCAGGTTCCCTGGGCACAATGCATCCGTAGGGCTTAACCCCTTCCTGCTTGCGCTGTAGCCAGGGGACAGGAGGCAGCTGGGTTATATCGGTGGCCAGCAGCAGCCTGGAGGTGTTAGCTGCCTTTCGACACCGTGTGGGCAGGAAGGAGCAAGGTGCTTCCAGCCACGGGCAGGGGGAAAGGGGGAAGAGATGAGCTCTGCAAAGACATGGGCCAGGTCATCCCTCCCCACCCCGCACCCCCGCTGTGGCTGGAAGCAGCTTCCATCCTTTCCCCCCAGCACAGTGCGGAAAGGCTGTTGCTGGCCACATTCTGGTGTGAACCCTGGCAGAAATCTGGGGTGGGGGGGCATGTGAACTTGTGTGCCACCCCCCCGCCACACCCACACAGGTTGCCTTTGGAAGATGTGGTACCAGGTACCAGGAGAGGCGGGTCCGGCCCAGGGGCCCAGCCAGGCATGGAGAGTGGAGAGCACCAAGCAGGGAGGGTCGAGCCTCTCGGTCAACCTGTCACCCCGCTGTATCAGAGAGATGAACGGGAGTGTGTGTGTGTCACCTCTCTCCATGTGAGCCCTAAAGCCTAAAAGATAAGAAGGGAAATAAAAGGAATCCAACTACTCAGTGTTTCTTTTTAACAGGGGCTCAGTCAACTTGATGTTAATGTTAACATTTGTACTGCATCGTTCTGATTGATTGCAGCTGAACTTGCTTGAATACGAGTAATTTTACCAGGTGTCCCGTATTCAGCATAGGGAAATATGATCACACTAAATAAGAGGGAGGCTATTAGCTTGTTACGTGGGGAGGCTGTCACTCTGTGTGGCTTTGCAGAGAGTGACAGAAGAGGGCACCAGAGAGGTTCGTTGAGGAAACTTTACTGGCGCTGAACACAACCTGGAGCACCCAAAACTCACCACTGGACTGGAACTTTGCTCAAGACTCCTGAACTCTGTGTGTAGACACATTACTCGGTGTCAGCCCTTTCAGACTGTGCTACCACTGGGCCTGTGGGGCCTTGTGTTGAATGTAACCCTGTTTTTGACCGTTTCTCCTGGCTTTCCCCCTGTTGTTTTTCTCCTTTCATCCCTCTCTAAATAAATATTTCCCTTTCCTGTATTCATTGTACTCTTCTGGTTCACACTGGGGACAGGTGTCTCTGGGGTGGAAGGGGCTTTCCCTGATGCATTCCTGCACGTGCCTTTTCTTGGCTACAGCTACCTGCAGAGCAGACTCTATGTTGGCCACGAGGGCCCTAAAGTTACACAACAACAAAAACAGGAGAGAAATTTCTCTCTAAAGATCAAAAAATAACAAAGAAGGAAGAACCCAGAACCACTGGAACTACAAGCAAAAGGCTAGAAATCCCCTTGAAAAGGAACTAACGATGAGTTTATAAAAAGCAGGAGGGGCAGGGTAATTGGTGGTTGAAGGCAGGAGGGCACTGTCTGTCCCTTATTTCTCTGATGCTCCCACCTGGGAGCTGTTCTTAAACATTTACAAATATTCCTTTTCGCTCTCTTGGTGCTTCTGAGTGCACACCAGAAGCACTTCAACTCAGAAATGGGCATCTGGCTGAAACACCTTTTGGGTAGCGGCCATTAGATCAATAAATCAGACATTGTTCTTCAATGGAGGGAAGGGATCTTCTTATTGAGCATGAGAGACTATTACTGGTATTGAAAAGGCTGCACATTTGCTTCATTTACTTCAAGGAGCAACATGCCCTGTATCTGGCCACTACACTACATTTAGCTATATGCAGGACTAAGCTCTTATAATGACAAGCACGGTGTGACTGGCCCCTTTAAAAAGAAGCTGTGCCCAGTGCCACTGTGACTGAACCTGCTGCCCAAGTGGGCTTAAAGAAAGGCACCTGAGGAAGTGGTGGCAGAGAGTTAGAGGCTCCTACAGATGAGTTTGATACACCAGGGGAACACAACTTCAGCCAGGTAGGGCTGGAAATGGCCTCCTAAAAAGAACAAGGGGCCAGGAAGAAGAGAAACTTTGGCTTTCTTCCTTGATGGCTGCTAGCCTATGTAGGTTTTTATACCATGCTAATCACCACAGTGTCTGAGCACCTTCCAGTAGTGCATTAAGGACCGTAACCACACGTGTGTCGAGTTGGGGTAGTGCCTTGTTTAAAAATAGAAAATACTTGTAGCTATCCATTTATATGAGAAAAGGTTGCTTTCCTCAGTGTTGATTGGACGATTGCGGGTTTGAAGAAGGAAGGGGAGACTTGCTCTCAGACCCAACAGGGTTGAACACTCAGCATATAGGGACAGTTGATATAAGCAGTGCTTGTAGCACAGCCAACAATCCAGAATCTTGCTAAAGTTCTAAGTTCTGCATATTGATCACCCACACAGAGAGAAGCAACACGAAAATCATTCCGGTTGCAAAGTCAAGCACTCAAAAGTTGGGAAATGCCAGACACAAGGCGGCCACTGCAGCAGGTGACTTTAACAGTCCAGTCATGCAAGTCATGCCCCCAGGTTTCAATAATAGCAACTCTATCAAATGTAGTTATCAATGAGAACGTTTAGTTCCTCCTGCTTCTTACCCAGTCTCCTAGCAATGGTGCATAAACAATTCAGTTTCTTCTCTTCACATTTCTTTACCGCCTCTAGTCAATATCTTCCCAATACCCTGAGTTAGAACCCCATTTGACAGCTTAGTACCCTCCCTTTGTACTGTTAGAGGAATGTCCTCCTAGCTGCGTCACTAGTCTCCAAACCGTGAGATTATCCCCCACTTCTGAGATGCAGCCTGCCCCATTGGTACAGCCCCTCTCTCACTGGAACATGTCACTATAGCCCTGAGGCTGCAGTACAACCCTGGAGCAGCTTAGCTCCACTCGCTGGCTTGTGGTGAAGGAACCCATTCCCTGTGAGTTTCTATGAGCCAAGCCCTGCGGGGATGGGGGAGGGAAGGTTGGCTCATCACAGGCTCAATACACTCTGAAATGGGCCTAAGAGAGCAATGCTCATCAATCATATGTGGCCATCACCCCACAACAGTGCTAACAGCATTCTGAGGTTGAGTGTCATGCATGCTGTGTACAGTACACCATAGCATTTCACTGAGAGCAAGGATGGGTTATCTGTAGCCGGGGAGAAATTCACAGGGTCAGACGCTTCCCTCCATTGGCAGTGTAGGGGGAGAAAGACAACAACTCTGCATCTGCAGTAGCACGGGATTGCTGGCTTTGCAGCATGCTCTGTAACGGGACTCTCCACTCACCGCTAGTCAGGCACCTCGCCCTGGCCGTTCTGGTGAATCATGTTCTGGTGAATTTACCTCCCACCTGCCAGCCATCCAAACTGCAGCTGCTGAGATGATCTTCCTCTCCTGGTGCTGTCTTCCCCACTTTCCCAAGTCTGGCTCTGGCTGCCGTTTTTCCATATCCAGTTTGGACTTCTCCTTCTTACCTCCAAAGCTCCCTATGCAAACATCTCCCTGTGTAAAAAATATCTCCACCTCAGTCATCTGCTCCTCCCCTCCCACTCCCACCTTACACACCCTTCTTCCTGCAGCATCCTGCTGCTACTGGGAAGGACCCAGCAACCTCCGCTCAGGCTCCCCTTTCTATTCATTCCATCAGACTCACCTGGTACCTCTCCTACACTCCTAGAGTGACCCCTTTAGCTTGAGTGAGACGGGCTTGTGCTGATGGACCCTGGTTCAATCCACACCAATGCCTGTGGTGTCTGTATGTGGCCAGGGTTTTACTTACCTATCATTGTAGGTTGTTCAGCCCATTCCCAGCCATCTGTGGTACATCTTTTGCTTCTTGCCATCTCTGTGATGTCGGTCCTTCATCTGTACAAGGACACGGCATATCAAGGCCAATCCAGCACCTCCCATCCGGTCTTCACCTCCATGAGAGACAGCGCATCCCAGCCTGACCACAGAAAGACAGGGTGGTGTTCTTCAGGGGAACCTGCTGGAGCTCCAGTCTCCCCTGATCCACCTCACCCCCACACACTAAGGGTTTTCAGAAGATACTGCTAATCTCAGCTAAACAAAGCAGCTAAAATGAGGTCAGTGTGAGTGGATTCACTGAATAGACTGGTTCTAAGGAAAGAGGAGATTCCTTCTCTGCTCTCATGAGATTCCCATAGGAAAAGTATCTGATGACAGGTTGGGGACAATACAAGCCCTCAGCCCCTGGAAAGCTAGGAAATCAGGACTCTGGGATTTAAGGGTTGTCTCTGTCCTGCTGGAGGGAGCAGAGCTGGAGACCAGAAAGGGCACTGGTGTAATTGTATGAAAGACAGTGACCTCTAGCTGTGAAGGTGGCTGAAGCTTCTTGCAAGCAATAGAGTCCAGGATCCTTACGCCTCCTTTGGCGATGCTTTTCCTAGGAATAAAATCAACACAGTACAATGAGAACAACGTCTGAGTCCCAGGGCTGGGATCCAGGGATAAGGGCTGCTCTCAGCCAGGCTGCGTACCAGGAACTGGATCTTTGTCCCAAGAGCTGCAATCACCCAGATGAGTGAGTAGTTCCTACCTCTGTGAATGGGGTGTGCTTTTCCATCTAAGCATCACTGAGAGCCAGCTCCTCTCAGTTTGACACGATACGGTCATTGCTCCCCAAGCTGGGCCAGCTGCAGGCTGCATTGATGTAGGAGGCATGGACAGATCGCAAAGCCTGGAAGACAGAGAAGGGAGGAAGCCCCTGCTCATTTACCGTTCAAGGAAGGGAGAGGAGAATGAAGGGGGGAAGTGAAGCTGCCCTGTGGGGAGGGCACTAGAGTAGAACCCAGTCCCGTTCCCAGATCCACCCCATGTTTGTAGGTGTGACCTTAGAGAGGTCCATCACCTTCATTCCCTGTCTGTAAAATAGAGATAATAGTTTCTTCCACAAACACACAGGAGGTAAGGGGAGGACAGTCCTATTATCTGCATGGGGCTCAGGCGGTCTGTGCACAGATTGTGCCAGAGTGAGGGGAGAGACCCAGAGTTTGCTCCCTACAAGCAGGAGAGGAGATGGGATCAGAAGACCGAGGAAGGGGGATGGGGTAGGAACCGCTGCCACAGATGGGGCTTATGGGTTTGGTCAATGCCAGACCCTTGGTACCTCCTTTCAGTAAATGGTTTCCCTACTGAGAAGACTGGCCCCTCCTGTCATCGGCAGTCTGCATACTATTTGAAGACCTTCCTAGTGTCCTCGAATGCCCCCTTAGTTCTTCTTGAATGTGATAGATTCATTGAATCAGATTGCTAGCCAGGAATTTCGGAGAGGCCATTGCTGTGTACGATGAAATCAGGGGGAAATCTATAGTTAGCCAAAAAAAAAAAAAAAGATGTCATTGGCAAATTTGGAGCTGATCTGTCCTTTCAGCTGAAGATACACAGTCACAGGTGGATGAAGCGTGCCATCTTGGTTAGTTGTTCTATGATAGTCAGTTCCACCATGTGGCCATTTGATTCAGGGAGTTCTACAATGAAATCCCTGGCAATGGCTGCCCATGGCTGGGGCAGGGTCTCCAGAGGCATAGGGTGCCAAGAATTTTGGTGTGTGGTACCTTGGTAAGAGCTCAGAAGTCACTAGTCAACATGTCTGAATTTCAGCCCACATCCAGCACGACCAAACGAAGCAGGAGATTAGGCAGGAGATTTTGAAGCACCCAAAGTGACCTGTTGGGAGATGTCCTGTTTCAGATGTAGGACCTTCAGCGGGGGACATCCTGGCAGAACATACAGGCAGTCCTCAGTAAATGTTATTGGGTTCCACATGGAATGTTGTTTCTCGTTTCCTGTGCAGCAGGTCATCCTAGGAAGCTGATTTAATAAGCATGATTGAGGTATGGCAACATTAAGCACGTTGCGGGGCTTGAGGAGGAAGGGCTGTTCCTGACTAGCTTTCTCCCTTCTTGGTTATATTCTCCATTAGGGGATAAGGTCATTCTTAGTTCGGCAGTTGGGCAGTTAAGTAATCTTGAAATTGAAGCAGGAAAAGAATATGGTCTAGCTGAATTGTCCCTGATTCAGTGCTTTGGCTTTGCGCAGATACTGGAGGCTTTTGTGTACAACCTTGTGCTGGGTATCGAGGCCCCTTCAGCTACTCACACCAATCTTCAAATAAGGATTTAATCAGAACCTACTAATTATCAAGGGACTCCTATAGTTTTTGTCTGTGGGGTGAGCCTCCAGGAGCGGTATGCACAGGGGTGCAGCAGGTGCTGGGAGCCATGCCCCAGAGAGCATGGCCCCGATTGATATATTAGATGTGTCAACTTCTATGATGAATGCTCCAGTTGGATTGGGTGCGCCAGAACAGGTGCAGCGGTGAAGGCAATTTTGAGCTGTTTGAGGGCTTGTTGGGCCTTGGGTGACCAAACAAATTGGACAGTCTTGTGGAGGAGAGCTATCATGGGGGTTATTTCTACTGAGAACCCTGGGCCGAAGCAGCAGTAAAATTGGTGAAGCCTAGGAAGCAATGCTCTTTTTGAGTACTTCAAGCTTCCTCCCAGTTGTGGATGGCTTTCACCTTATTTGCATCAATCTTAATGCCTTCTGGGGAGAGGATGTACCCCAAAAACTCCATGGAGAGCTGACTAGAGGTACACTTTTCCAATTTTGTATAGAGACCATGCTGCCACAACCTCTCTGGGGTCTGTTGTGGGGCACATGCTGCTCTGGGTTCTCCAAAAAGAGAAGTATGTCATCTAAATAGATGACAATGTATTGATCCAGAATGTCCCCAAATACATCATTGATGAAGTGTTGCAAGGTCAATCCAAATGGCATCACCAGACAATTAAAGTGTCTCTAAAAAGTATTGAAATCTCTCTTCCATTTGTCCACCGCCCAAATGAGTGTTAGATTGTAAGTCCTTGGAAGTCTACTCTGACGAATGCCCGTACAGGTTTCATGTGATCCAATAATTCTGGGATTAAGGATAGGGGATAATGGTGCCAAACTTTCACTTTGTTCAGGGGCTGGTATTCTACAGAGAGGCATAGAGTCCCTCCTTTCTTCTTTCCAAAGAGGGCCAGGGCCTCTGTGGGAAATGCTTAATAGTAAATAAACCCTTTGGATCCGTTTTCATGATTTCACGCAGGGAGAGCCACTAGTTCTGGTTCGGACATTGCATAAATACAGCCAAAGGCAACTTTCGGGCAAGGTTTAGGTCAATAGGGCAGTCATAGTCTTGGTGCAGAGGTAATGTGTCCTCCTTTCTTTTGAAGATGTCCACATAATCCTGGTATTTATCAGGAATGTTGGGTGTCAGAGTCAAGAATGGTGGAATAGGTCCAGGGGCAGAGGCTGGTTAAGGAAACCCGAACATTTTCAGTCACCTCCATTGAGCCATTCTGGCAGGGGCAGCACAGGGCCAGGCTCAGGTAGCAAAGCCTTGAGTCACACCTGGTATCCCCATTTACGTACAGGCCACTTACTTCTGGAAAGCCTGCTTTTCTGCAAACAGTCGCACCACCTGATGTCACATGTTGCATCTGATAATTAGGTCTAGTGGTTGGAGCTGAGGTCACAGCTAGACATAGGATTGCACCTAGGCTAAGAGTGGTGCTAGAATCAAGATCCAGGAAGACGCCGGAGATGATTATTTGATCAGAGTCTGTAGACAAACCAGAATCAGAACTGGAGCCAGAGTCCAAGTGCAGGCCAAGGGTCGAAGCCGGGTGATCAGAGTCCAAAGTTAAGCCAAGTCGATATCAAGCCAGAGTCCAGATACAGGCGGAAGGTTGAAGCCGGGTAGTCAGAGTCCGAGGGCTTGGGGAGGATCAGGAGGAGGAGGCAAGGCTGCAGCGGGTCAGTTGTGGGGCTGGAGCAAGGCTAGAATACGGCAAGGATAATGCTGAGCCAGAGTTGGTAGCCAACGTCGAGAGCCAAGGGTCATGCCGAAGTCAGCAGCAAGAGACCGGAGCTGAGGGTCAAGACAGTCAATAGCCGGGAACTGGAGGGTAGGGCAGGGCGGTGCATGCAGGCAGAAACCAGGAACAACATGGGGACTGTCTCAGCAGCAGGGCAGGGGTCTGCCTTGTTGTCCAGATGACTTGAGGGTACTCCCAGGCACTGCCCACACTGAGCCCTAGACATCTGGGTTCAAGTCCCAAGCATCCTCATCTAGGGACTCTCTTCCGAGGAATAAAAGAAGGACAGCAGGATGACAAAGACGTCTCTGTCCTTGGGCTGGGTTCCAGGCCAAGGGGAGCTCCCACCAAGGCGAGGTGTCATGGCCTCCTCACCATGCCTTCCTCCCGTTCATTTCATACTCAGAGACCCCCTAGCAGGAGGGAAGAATAAAGGGCAGAAAGTGAAGCTGCCCCTGGGGGGAAGGTACTAGCCTGGGACCCAGTCCAGTTCCCAGAGCTACACCCAGGATTGTGTGACCAGGCACCACAGCCCTTCCTCTGTGTCTTTGTCCCCACCTGTCAGATGGGGAGGATCCTTCACTTCCCAGGGTGCTTGGAGGGAGTTTCATTCCTGGCTGGGAAGAGTTCAGATACAATGTGGGTGGACTGGGCCCCCGGTGCAGGGTGCATTGGACATTCACTAGATCAAAGGTGACACGGGCCAGGGGAACCTCTGAGCAGTGAGCACAGGGGAGGGGTTCCACATCAGGCCACCACTCCCAGACTGCAGTGGTTAATGATGATAAACCATGGTTCTACCGATGTTCTCATTTGTAGTTGTCCTGGGCTGGGCCAGCCCCATGGTGCTGAAAGCCTGATGCTTCATAAAGGCCTCTGGGCATGGGGCAGGAGGGTCGGGGAGGGCGTGTGGTGAGAGGGAGGTGGCGTTCTAGGTTTGGCTCCCTGAGGGCAGATTCCTCCTGTAGCCCCTTGGCATGGAGGAGGGGCTGAGGGGCCCTGCCACAGCAGCCCCGGGTCAGGAATTGTTTCAGATGTGACACTAGGCCATTCCCCCTGCTCTAATGCAGAGCTTTCAGAGCTCCACTGGGGGACATGGGTCTAACATGCAGGCCCTTCTGCATCAGGCTGGGCAGGGAGAGCGTGGCATGGGAAAAGGGGCGATGGCAGAGAGGCCAAGGCCAAGAAAAAAAGGGTGGGGAGAACCTCATGCCCCAGACAAAAGGGATTTGGGAGCAGAGGGAAGGCCCCCCCCCCCACCCAGAAGGGAGAGGGTTTCACTCAGTGCTGTCACCTCTGTCTCCACTCCCACTAGCCCCTCTCCCCCATGTATAGTGAGACAGAGCAGTACCTGCAGCAGGGAGTGTGAGCTGCTGGACGTGTGAGGTGGGGGCCCTTTAAGGGTGTCCCATGGGATGTCCCATGCGCATGGAGTGCCTTGGGCACCTGGCACAATCACCGGATGTAAAATAGGTGGGCCATCACTTTGTCTGTAATATCCAGTAATATCCTCCTCCTTCAAGGGAACAAGAATTAATCAGAGACTCAGACACTCCCGGCAACGAAGGGTAATAACGGCACCTGCAGCCAGCTAAATTTCCACCCAGCCCCTCGCCACATCTGAGGCAGCTTGTCCTGTTGATGTGATGCCTGTTATGAAATAGCCTTGCTGGAGAGCTGGGTCTGAACTGCTTTGATCTGCTCAGGGGACAAGCTGGCGCCTAACAATGGCACCTGCTGTGACTCATTCGTCTCCTTCCTCCCAGGTCAGCAAATGCGGATGGGATGGCAGTGATCTTCTGTGAACTGGAGGTGAAAAGCTCTGTGTCCCTCCCAAAAGCTAGATTAATCCTTCTCTGGTTACCTCGTCCCCTGTCAGCTGGCCACCTTCCCCCGTGATGGAGAAAGCTAGGACCAGCCCAGCCTGGCTGACATGTAGCCAGGGGTTGTGGATGGCCAGCAAAGCCACCTGCAGGAAAGATCTTCTCTGCCCTTCTGAGAAGATCTCTCCAAAGACCTAAACCCAACAGCACGAGAGCCATTGGCAATTGCCCAGAACCAGGCTCCAAATCCATCTAGTGGCTCATGTGAAGAGTCGGAGTCCTGCTGCAGCCAAGCCAGCTAATTCCCCACGAGGACCTTTGGGGTCCCATGTCCCAGGGAACCCCCTTCAGTAAGAGGTTGCAGGCACTGAGGCCTCTCATTGCTTTTTCTGGAGCAGGATTCAATGCAGGTGCCATGACATGCTGGGAATGCATCCATGTGCATGAGCCTGGCACACTCTGGAACGTAGCTCACAAAGACCACACAGGACCCTCTACTGCGTCCAGCAGCGATATCTCCTGGAGCTCACATGCTAGAGGTATGGGCCTTTCAGAACTGCCTCCGTTCCCCACTCCCCACCCCACTGACATTTCCATGAGCCTTACGTATGGTGAAGTAATTCAGCCCAGGGTAGGAGCTCAGTGTCTCTGACCCAAGTCCCAGGGCAGGCGCAGATACTGCTTCCTGACTCATGATGGTGCTAAGCAAACTCCACACCCTTCTTGTTCTTCCACAGGGTGCAGGAATCCAACAAGGTTCTGGTCACGCAATAGCTGGGTGTATCCTTCCCAACTCACTGACCCAGTGGCTCCCATCTCGGATACTCAGGTGTCAGCCAGGGAGTCACTGAGCGAAGCCGGATCCCTCAAGACACAATCCGCCATTAACTCAAGGTCCTAGAGGTTTCCTGTTATGCCACTTATCAATGGATCCATGTAACACACACAAACCATGGCCGTTAGCAAAGCTCCAACCCAGGATCCTCAGCCTCTTGCAGCTGGACACTGTCAGCTGGAAATAAGGAGTAGGCTCTGGCCCTGTATCCAGGACACAGCCACTGCAGGGAGACACAGCTCCACATTTGAGCTGCTGCAATGCACCAGCTGAGAGTCCTTACCTCCCCCACCTTGGCCATATTCCTGTAACCAAGGCGCTTGGTGTTCTTGAGGCCCTCCCGGCACCACAGCTCCTTGGCTTCTCTGACGTTCAGCCCTTGGAGAGAAAGACACGCAGGTTTGTGAGGTTTGCCATTCTGGTTTCAGTGCCTGTCTCCTTCTGTTCCCATTGCTTCCTTTTATATATATATATACCTTCCCTTTATATTTATGATGGCATCTAATGCTGAGAACCCCCCACTCCCACTGTAGTCAAGATCTGGCCCTAGGTAACCAACTGGTGACATCCTACAAGTTTTGTGTGCGTCCCCTGTAGTCCCTGCTCCTGACCCTGACTTCCCTATGGGCTCTTTCCCTCCATGTGTTTCAATAGCTCCATTCCTGTCCCCTCACCAGCTGGCGAGCCCCATGGATGGACTGATTTTCTTGGGGGAAGAGGGGGGAAGAGCTGGGCTCTGAGATAAAACAGCCAATTTCCCTGGCACTTTCACACTCATCTCCCTGATTCAGGGAGCAGGGAAGAGAAATAATCAGCATCTACGCTGGGGTCCATCTCAGAGGAGGGGGCTTCTTTCTATAGGCTCCCATTGCCCAGCAAAAGGAGTCCCAAATCAGGGACCTTGTTTCCACTGGGGTCCCTCTGCCCAGCTCCAGTTGGTCTAAAAGGAGAGACCTTAGTTCTATAGGAGTCCCAATGTCCATCTGCAGGTAGTCTCTGAGGATTCATTTCTATAAGGTGCCATTGCCCAGTTGGGTTTCTTACCCCTCTTCTGCAGCGGTAGCTGGTAGAGCCAGTAAATCCCACCCTTGGTTTGCTGGCTGATGTCATCTGGTGGGTCAGTGATATACAGACCCAGCTGTGCCACAAGGTAGCCCACCTTGGGGAAGTCAGATGAGCTCTGATGGAAGGAGGAGGAGAGGGGAATCCATCAACATTCTACCTTCAGCTCTCCATCTGCCCTGGGCCAGGAGTCTCTCTCCTCCCACTCCATCTGTAGGAGGGGCTGGGGGAGAGGAGCTACAGCTAGAGATCTCATTCTCTCTGCCCCCAGGGGAGCTTGGAATAAAGGGAACCAGGGAAAGGGCCCTCTATGAGGATTCGCTCCTCAGCTGCTCCAGAATGACAAGGGCCCTGAGGCCAAGCATGAATCTGCCAGCCAGTGGGCTCTGGAGCACAGTCCCTTACAGACCCAGGGGGAAAAACTTAGCCAGGAGATGAGGGACGTGACTCAAGCATGGTTGAATCTCAGTTCTGACTCTGGCTCCACACAGGAGCCATCAAAATCTCGAACCCCTGCAGCTGCAAATCCCACAGCCTGTCAGAGCCAGCCCTGCCTCTGCAGGATGCCGGGGTCAAAGGTCACCTACATCAAATCCAGGGAGGCAAGGAGTGAATTGCAGCAGGGCAGTGCTACTCTGTATGGCCCTGGCTCTCTCTTGCTTCTCTCTGGAGTGCATCCAGAAATTGACATGCTGTGGGAGAAGGAGGCAGGTGAGGGTCAGGAGGCAGGTGCTCGTGCTCTACAAATGAGCTTGTCGTCCTCCCCATGGGGCTGAGACATTGTGCTCAGGGTGGAAGAGCTGACTGGCTGATCGCAGAACTTTAAAAGGGGCTTCTTGCAACCAGGACGCTGCCCAGGTCCTGCTGGGCACAGGCTGTCATTGTCTCTCTAGCTGGGGAAAATGTTAGGCCTGGGGCTGGTCCATCCTCTCTGTACCTGATCCATGAACAGCACATCAGGATCAAGGCACATGCTCTGGCCCCTCCCCAGATGCAAAGGCCTTGGTGGGATGGAGGGAGTGGCCATGAGGACAATCCCTTTGGGAACTGCAGTGTCCATATCAGAAGAGCTGATTCCCTGAGGATCCTCCTGTCCTCAGGGTCTTCCTAGAAAGGAGACAGTGACTTTTCTTAGAGGCCCATGTCCTCGATCTCACAGGACTTTCAGTCTCTCAGTCCCCAGCCAGGTCTGGTGCCCACTGTTAGTGCTTAACAGAACTATGCAGAGCTCTGGCTTACAGTCCCAGATCTTTCCCTTTATCCCCCGAAAAGCAGAAGAGTCCCAACATTGCACTGCACAGGCAGCTCTGGCAAAGTCTGGCCTGCTGGGTCCCAGCTGGGAGGACACAATGGAAATGTGGCTCTTCCAGTCTCTCCTTTGCAGCCCTCCCACGGGGTTAAGGGGAAATTCCCCCCAGACCCTGCCATTGTGCTCACCTCCAAGAGGTGCTCCAGCTTGTCCATGGTGGGGGTTTCTGTCAGCAGGCTCCAAAGCATGACATCCATGCTGTGTGTATAGGCCTTGGGCAGAGCCTGCAAGAGGAGGGAGCACCTGTCCGTTATGGGATCTGGGGCTACGCTGGTCAGGGGATGATTCGAAGGGTTCTCTGGGGAGCCCTGGCAAGACCCCAAAGACACATCCTGGCCTCTCCCATTCAAATCACCCCAGGGACACTTAGCAAGAGTTCATGGCCGGATGCCAGCTGGCTCTTCAATCCTTGCCCTTAGCAGTTCTCTGCAGAGGGCCAGGGACCTAGCAGGGTATGGAACAGCCAAACTGCAATGGATGGGAGCGAGGCGCCCGGACAGAGTCCAGGCAGCAAAGCACAGAATGAGGAAGGAAGGAGAGGATCTGCCAAGGGCGAGTAACACTATCCCCTCTGGAGGGAAGGGGCGCTCTCTGCCATTTTCTTAACCCCCGGGCCTGTTCCCAGCTCTGCTCACCCCTCCCCTATTTTCAGCAGCTCCACCAAACTAAGGGAGCAGGGACCACAGGACCGCTCCTACAACAGAGAAGTAGGATGGTGACCCACCCGGAAGGGAACAGTGTCCTTCCCTGGGCGCATGGTAAAAAACACTGCACAGGACAGCTCTCAGGAGGCCTGATTCCAGCTCCAGGTCCAGTTTGCTGGCAGGAAAGAGGAGCCTCGATTCGACTTTGCAGCACCAGAGTGGTGCTGGCACCACCATGGACATGAAACATGAGGGAAATAGGCACCGGCCAGCAAAAACGGAAATGGAGGTGCCAACGAGACTAGTGACCAGGCTGAAGTCACACAGCCAGACACTGGCAGGGCTGAAACAGGGCCCGTTCCCCTGATCTCACCCTGGACCCTGCTGCCCCTATTATATGTCCCCCACCCCGATGATCTTCTCCCTAAGGCCACTGTAACGTTACTGGAGTGAAATGAATCACCCAGCCTGGAAAGAGTGAACGTTCCCGCCTCCTTGGCCGGAGGATGTGAACAGCCATAACTGGAGGGGGAGTGGGAGGATCTGTGACTCCTGGGTTAGGGCAGCTGGACAGGAGGGTCCTGGCACCTGAGGTGGCAAACTGCAGCCATAGAGCTCAAGAGGATGGAGCTTAGCTCAGACTCCAGGGGAACGTCTTCAATCAGCTCTTGGGAGACCCAAAGAAGACAAAAGCAGAGGATGAGATCCTGGCCCCGCTGACCCACAGGCACTTCCCAGAGAGGAGGCTGCCAGTATAACCCTGACCCCCTGCCCAGCCAATCCAGCTGGGCCCCCACATTCCTTCCACCTTTCAAACTTACTCCCTCCCTCTCCAGCTGGGACCACCCAATTCTTTCCTCCCCTCCAGCCCTACAATTCCCCACTGCCAGCTCTGTGACTGTGACAGAATTTCCCCTTTCCCTGCTCCCCAATCCTCAGCCCCAAGAATCCCTGTCCTCTGCTGCCCCCTCCAGCCCCACCATCTCCCAGAACTGGCCCAGGGGAGGCCTCTCTTAGTCCCATGTCTAGCTCCCTCCCCCTGGGGTCTCATTCACCGCAATGCTCTCCACAAGGGACACTTTGGAGCAGTGCGGCTGCAGGGTGTCCTGCCCCTGCTTTTCTGCAGGGAAGCACAGATTGGGGTTAGCGTGCAGGAAGCGGAGCTGCTTGGCCCTGTCCTGCACAGATGAGGAGTGGCATTGGGGGAGAGAGAGAGCCTGTTAGATAGGGACCTCCCCACTCCACCCAACCCTGCTCCAGGGCCCAGGGCCTCCTTTGGGTTGGACAGGAAAAGCCCAGAATCACAGTGTCCTCCTGCAAGGCAGGGCTTCTAACTGGGACAATGGCTGTGGGGAGAGGAGACCCTGGCCTGCGTGGGACAAACACCCTCTCTTCGGGGTCACAGATAATGGGGGTTATGAATAGACTCGATTGTACCTCATCTCTGCCCTGGGGATGCTGCTGGATGACCCTGATGGCAGCTTCCTCTGGGGACAAGTCCTCCTCTTCCTCCTCAACCTCCAGCCGGACACTGGGGCTCCCTGCACCAGGCAGAGGAGCACAGAGGGTGACTCCTGCTGCTGCCGAGGGGAAGGACGGGGTGCAGTGGAGAGAGCAGGCTTAATGTGCCCCCCTCCTCTGTAAGGAACCCCAGGGCAGAAAGGGCCTCACCCTGCCCCTCCCAGAGATGCCCTCAGCCTCATCAGCTTCAGGGCCCCATGGCAGTCAGGCCACCCCAGCAAAATCATCAGAGATCCGGGAGGCTGGAGTGCCCCCGACTCCGCCAAGAATGCCCTGCACCGGGCATGGCTATGCCACTCCCACTAGTGTCAGCAGGGCTCACGTGGCGGAGACCTGACGCCTTTCTGAACCAATGGGCACACGGTGTTACTAGCCCCCCGGCCCCAGTCATTCTCCCTTTCCCTTGGGTCTCCCCTCACCAGTACTGTGGGAGCCTCCAGCCTCAAGGCTCTCACACTCCTCGGAGGTGCTGCTGGCCCCTTGGGAGTAGGTGGAGCTGCTGGTGCTAGAGCAGGGGTTGCCCCATCTCCTGTCCTAGGCAGGGTTGGGACTCTTTAGTGGCCAGGCAGGGGCATGGCTCCTGGCTCCTCTGCTTCCTGGAGAGGAAGCCCCAGAGCTGCCTTGCCCAGCTCCCACCCTGTCCTGGCTCCCTCCTGCAGAGCTGCACCCTGGGCCACCTCCATTTTCGCCCCGAAGGTGCCTCAGGGCCTGCTCTGGGAGCTGGTGCCTTCCTCCTCCAGAACGCCAGGCACGTCCACCACTTGGCCTGGCAACAAGCTGCTTCCCCGCCAGCAGGGACAGAGGGGCCGCTCTCCTCTTGGGGAAGCCGGTAGCTGCTTCCCACTGGCTCTGGAGCCTTCTTCCCAGCATCTGCTTCAGCCTCTTCATCCTGGAACCGAGTGGGGAGCAGCCGTGAGTCTGGGGTCAAGGCAGCCTCTCACTAACGGGCCTGTCTGCTCCGCCCCCACCTCTCCTCCACTGAGGCAACTCCCCCTCACTGCACGCCCCACCACGGGGCACAGGGACTGCAATCTACACACACTGGCAGCAGCTCACAGCACAGGCTGCTCCCAAAGCTCCCACTCCCCACTGAGGCACTGTGACACAGGGGGAGTCTCATCCTTTCAGAGCAGTGGGGTTTTCAGACTGTTTCGACAAGCAGCTCCCTCCTCCTGCCCAGGACACACGCCCTCCCTGGCTAGAGAAAGACCAGATCCCGGGAAGGAGTCTGAGTTTGCCCTGGGAACTTGTCCCCAGCTCAACTTCACAAGGTTCCAATCATATGAGGCATGAGTCCCCCTCAGTTCCCACAGAGTTCAGTGGGAAAGTGGGTGTTCAACACCTGGCAGGGTCTGACCCTCCAGAGACTCCTACAAGGGAAGGGCTGGGAGCCCTATTCCTGGGCTATTTCCACCATGCTGGAGATGGCTCTGGAGAACACCCTGCAAGAAACACGCTGCCCAGGCCCAGAGCAAAGGGCTGCAGGGAGCTGTGTTAGCAAATCTAGTCTCACTAGGAGGAGATCCCCCCTCCTTCTCCCACCATTTCTGCCTCTCCCCAAGCAGAACAGAGAAGCTTCTCAGGAAATGCTACCTGCCACTCACTAGGTCTTGATGGCGCAGTGCTGGGTGGCAGATGCTCAGAGTTGGTCTGTTCCTGGCCCTCTTCCTCGCTCTCCCGCACCAAGGTGGGCTGAAAAGGGAGCTGCACAATGCCCTGCCAGCAGGGAGACCAACAGTGGCTGTGAAAACAAAATCATGTTTTATTGCCAAGGGACGGTTAAACTCAGGCTAGCAGCCGGGGTCCAGAACTCTGACATACTGCGGGCAGGACGCCTCCCATCTCAAGGTCTCCTAGCACTTCACACACATTCCTGAAGCCTGACAAGCCAAGGGCTGTAGGGGAGGGACTCCAACCCCACTGATAGAAAACTGTGGCCTGGGCAGGAGAAGCCACTGCCTCAGGGTCACACTGGGAGTCAGTGACAGAGCCAGGGATGGAGCCCAGGAGCCCTGTGTCCAGGCCCCTACACTAACTGCTAGAGGAACGTTCTTTTCCAGAGCTGGCAATTGCAAGCAGGACCCTGTTCCCAGTCTCCCTGGCTCTGAGAGGGAGTGTGACCGGCTGGAGAGACTGAGGCAGGGGATTGGGAGTCAGGACTCCTGGCTTTCAGTGGCCATTTTCCTATTGACTTATGGGACCTCGGGCAAGCCATTCCCCCTCTCTGTGTTTCAGTGCCCAGCAGTAAAATGAGGATCTAATACTTACTCACTATTGTAAAGTGCTGAGATTTACCCAGGAAAAGTCGTTCTGTAAGTACACTGCAGCACTGGACCCTCATTGGTCAGATCCAAATTCCTAGAGTTTAGATCTGGGCTTTCAGTTCAATCCTATACAGAGTGAGGAGCCCAGCCCTAGACCTTGGATTGAGGATCAGCCCTTCTTGGGGTGGGAATTGAGCTATCCCCTCTGGAGGGAAGGGGCCCTCCCTGCCATTTTCTTAACCCCCGGGCCTGTTCCCAGCTCTGCTCACCCCTCCCCTATTCTCAGCAGTTCCACCAAACTAAGGGGTACGTCGAAACCACAGGCCACTCCTGCTCCTGCAACAGAGAAGTAGGATGGTGACCTACCCGGAAGTGAGCGGTGTCCTTCCCTGGGCGCATGGTAAAAACGCAGTACAGGACAGCTCGCAGGAGGCCTGATTCCAGCTCCAGGTCCAGTTTGCTGGCAGGAAAGAGGAGCCTCCATTCGACTTTGCAGCACCAGAGTGGTGCTGGCACCACCATGGACATGAATTGTCAGGGAAATAGGCACCGGCCAGCAAAAACGGAAATGGAGGTGCCAAGGAGCGCAGTGACCTGGCTGAAGTCACAGACCCAATCAGTGGCAGGGCTGCAATAGGGCCCATTCCCCTGATCTCACCACTGGACCCTGCTGCCCCTGTTATCTCTGCCCCTGCCCCCCGGTGATCCTCTCCCTAAGGCCACTGTAATGTCACTGGAGTAAAATCAACCACACAGCCAGGAAAGAGGGAACGTTCCCACCTCCTCGGCCGGAGGATGAGAACAGCCACAAATAACCTGGGGGGCGGGGGATCCATGAGTCCCAGGTCTCAGCCTGAACAGCACCAGGGTTAGGGAAACTGGACGGGAGGGTCCTCGTACCTGGAGGTGGCAAACCGTGGCCACAGAGCTGGAGAGGATGGAGCTTGACTCAGAGAACAGTGGAAGGTATTCAATCAGCTCCTGGGAGACCCAAAGGAGACAAAACAGCAGGTGGATTCTGGCCCTGATTACCCATAGGCACTTCCCAGAGAGGAGGCCAAAGTGCACTGCAGACACAGCCAGCATATCCCCCCGCACACACACATCCAGCTTCCCAGTATTCAGCCCCAGGAATCCCTATCCTCTGCTGCCCCCTCCAGCCCCACCATCTCCTCACACTGGTGCAGGGGAAGCTTCTCTTCGTCCCACGTCTAGCTCCCTCCCCCAAGGGGCTGGTCATGGGTCTCGCTCACAATGCTCTCCACAAGGGACGCTTTGGAGCAGTGCGGCCGCAGGGTGTCCTGCCCCTGCTTTTGTGCAGGGAAGCACAGAGTGGGGATAGCGTGCAGGAAGCGGAGCTGCTTGGCCCTTTCCTGCACCCACTAGGAGTGGGGTTGTGGGAGAGAGAGAGCCTGTTAGGTAGGGACCTCCCCTCCCCACCCCACCCAAACTGGCTCCAGGGCCTAGGTCCTCCATGGGTTGGATAGGAAAAGCCCAAAACCACAGGGTCCTCCTGCAGAGGTAGGGTTTGTAACTGGGACAGTGTCTATGGGGAGAGGAGACCCTGCCCTGCGTGGGACAAACACCCCCTCTTGAGGGTCCCAGATAACATGGGAGAAATGCTAAGCAGAAAAGGAGAGAGGGTGACTTCTGCTGCTGCCGAGGGGAAGGACGGGGTGCAGTGGAGAGAGAAGGCTTAATGTGTCCCCCTCCTCTGTAAAGAACCCCAGGACAGAAAGGGCCTCACCCTGCCCCTCCCAGAGATGCCCTCAGCTCCATCAGTTTCAGGGCACCATGGCAGTCAGGCCACCCCGCAACATCATCAGGTGTCCAGGAGGCTGGAGCTCCCCTAACTCCGCCTAGAATGCCCTGCACCAGGCATGGCTGTGCCACACCCACTGGTGTCAGTGGGGCTCACGTAGCTGAGGACTGACAACTTAGTGAACCAATGGCACAGGGTGTTACTAGCCCCCCCGCCCCAGTCACTCTCCCTTTCCCTTTGGTCTCCCCTCACCAGTACTGTGGGAGCCTCCAGCCTCAGGGCTCTCACACTCCTCGGAGGTGCTGCTGGCGCCTTGGGTGTAGGTGGAGCTGCTGGTGCTAGAGCAGGTGTCAAGGTTCCTCCCCCACTCTGAACTCTAGGGTACAGATGTGGGGACCTGCATGAAAACCTCCTAAGCTTACTTTCACCAGCTTAGGTTAAAACTTCCCCAAGGTACAAATTAATTTTATCCTTTGTCCCTGGATCTCCACTGCCACCAACAAACTCTAACTGGGTTTACTGGGAAACGTAGTTTGGACACGTCTTTCCCCCCAAAATCCTCCCCACCCTTGCACCCCACTGCCTGGGGAGGTTTGGTAAAAATCCTCACCAATTTGCATAGGTGACCACAGACCCAAACCCTTGGATCTGAGAACCATGAAAAAGCATTCAGTTTTCTTACAAGAAGACTTTTAATAGAAGTAAAGAAATCACCTCTGTAAAATCAGGATGGTAGATACCTTAGAGGGTAATTAGATTCAAAACATAGAGAATCCCTCTAGGCAAAACCTTAAGTTACAAAAAAGACACACAGACAGGAATAGTCATTCTATTCAGCACAGTTCTTTTCTCAGCCATTTAAAGAAATCATAATCTAACACATACCTAGCTAGATTACTTACTAAAGTTCTAAGACTCCATTCCTGGTCTATCCCCGGCAAAAGCAGCATACAGACAGACCCAGACCCTTTGTTTTTCTCCCTCCTCCCAGCTTTTGAAAGTATCTTGTCTCCTCATTGGTCATTTTGATCAGGTGCCAGCGAGGTTACCTTTAGCTTCTTAACCCTTTACATGTGAGAGGATTTTTCTTCTGGCCAGGAGGGATTTTAAAGGGGTTTACCCTTCCTTTATATTTATGACAGCAGGGGTCGCCCATCTCCTCCCCTAGGCAGGCTGGGGCCTCTTCAGTGGCCAGGCAGGGGGTGGCTTCTCCTGGGCTCTGGCGCTGGGCTCCTGGATCTTCTGCTTCCTGGAGAGGAAGCCACAGAGCCGCCTTGCCCAGCTTCTGTCCCGTCCTGGCTCCCTCGTGCACAGATGCACCCTGGGCCACCTCCATTTTGCCCCAGAAGATGCCTCAGGGCCTCCTCTGGGAGCTGGTGTCTCCCTCCTCCAGAATGCAAGGCACATCCATCGCTTGGCCTGGCCACAAGCTACTTCCCCTCCAGTGGGGACAGAGGGGCTGCTCTCCTCCTGGGGAAGCTGGCAGCTGCTTCCCACTGTCTCTGGAGCCAGCTGCACAGCCTTCTACTGCAGCATTTCCCTGAGCCTCTCCATCATCTGCCTGAGCCTCTCCATCCTGGAACTGAGTGGGGAGAAGCCATGAGTCTGGGGTCAAGGCAGGCTCTCACTAACGGGCCTGTCTGCTCTGTCCCCCTGTTCCTCCCCCCTCACTGCACGCCCCACCATGGGGCACAGGGACTACAATCTACACATGCTGGCAGCAGCTCACAGCACAGGCTGCTCCCAAAGCTCCCTCTCCCTACTGAGGCACTGTGACACAGGGGGAGTCTCATCCTTTCAGAGCAGTGGGGTTTTCAGTCTGTTTGGACAAGCAGCTCCCTCCTCCCGCCCAGGCTACACGCCCTCTCTGGCTAGAGAAAGACCAGAACCCGGGAAGGAGTCTGAGTTTGCCCTGGGATCTTTTCCCCAGCTAAACTTCACAAGGTTCCAAACATATGGGGCATGAGTCCCCCTCAGTTCCCACTGAGTTCAGTGCAGTAGTGGGTGTTCAGCAGCTGCCCGGGTCTGACCCCCCAGAAACTCCTACAAGGGAAGAGCTGGGAGTCCTATTGCTGGGCTGGAGATTGCTCTGGAGAACACCCTGTAAGAAACACGCTGCCCAGGCCCAGAGCGAAGGGCTTCAGGGGGATGTGTTAGCAAATCTAGTCTCACTAGGAGGAGATTTCCCCCTCCTCCTCCCACCATTTCTGCCTCTCCCCAAGCAGAACGGGGAAGCCTGTGAGGAAATGCTACCTGACACTCACTAGGTCTAGATGGCGCAGTGCTGGGTGGCAGATGCTCAGAGTTGGTTTGTTCCTGGACCTCTTCCTCGTTTTCCCGCACCAAGGTGGGCTGAAAAGGGAGCTGCACAGTGCCCTGCCAGCAGGGAGACCAACAGTGGCTGTGAAAACAAAATCATGTTTTATTGCCAAATGATGGATAAACTCAGGCTAGCAGCCGGGATCCAGAACTCTGACATACTGCGGGCAGGACGCCTCCCATCTCAAGGTCTCCTAGCACCTCACACACATTCCTGAAGCCTGACAAGCCAAGAGCTGTAGGGGAGGGACTCCAACCGCACTCATAGAAAACTGTGGCCTGAGCAGGGGAAGCCACTGCCTCAGGGTCACACTGGGAGTCAGTGACAGAGCCAGGGATGGAGCCCAGGAGCCCTGTGTCCAGGCCCCTACACTAACCACGAGAGGAACGTTCTTTTCCAGAGCTGGCAGTTGCAAGCAGGACCCTGTTCCCAGTCTCCCTGGCTCTGAGAGGGAGTGTGACCGGCTGGAGTGACCGAGGCAGGGGATTGGGAGTCAGAACTCCTGGCTTTCATTCGCCATTTTCCTATTGACCTATGGGACCTCGGGCAAGCCATTCCCCCTCTCTGTGTTTCAGTCCCCAGCTGTAAAATGAGGATCTAATACTTACTCACTATTGTAAAGTGCTGAGATTTACCCAGGAAAAGTTGTTCTGTAAGTGCTATGCAGCACTGGACCCTCATCGGTGAGATCCAAATTCCTAGAGTTTAGATCTGGGCTTTCAGTTCAATCCTGTACAGAGTGAGGAGCCCAGCCCTAGACCTTGGATTGAGGATCAGCCCTTCTTGGGGTGGGAATTGAGCTAGGAGGCTTTTGCGTCCCTCGCCAGGTGGATTAACAATAGAGGGTTTTTAAAATATGAACCGGGTTTTTCAAATTAAACTCACCACGGGTTTTTTCGTTAAAAATAAGCCTGCTTCAAATTCAATTTGAATTTGACAATCTATGTTAAGGCCTAAATTTGTTATCATCTCTTAAAATAATTTCAAGAGAATAGAAAGAAATCCATCTTAAGTAGTACATGTTTACTGCCAAGTTTTAAGGAGAGTCAAACGACTGAAGCACCCGGAACCAGAGTTCGTGGAAGTGCTAGAACAGCTTTAGACAGCAGTAGCCCTTCCTGTGAAAGTGCAGAAGGAATAGTTTCTTCCTTTCAGTTTATTCATCTAGTTCAGCTCAATGACTAGTTAATGGAATTTAAAAAGAACACTGGGAGTTGACAAAAAAGGCAAACTTGTTTTCTTCCTTCAATCTAGGAATAAACACTAGGTGTGAGGGGATGAGATCTGCCCATTGAAAAATCTGGAAGAACATGGTGATCAGAATGTATCAATTCAGTTCACTAACTACAGCTAATATTTCCTTTCTTTAAGAAATCGGGTAGTTTTAAATGCAAAACATTTTTGATGAATGTTTTTTTCTTATGCTTCTCTTTTTGGGTCGGCCAGAGCATTGCTCTTTACCTCAGTTTCACCACCTCTGTTCGGGATAGAGACACTTCTCTAACTCCTAGCAGTAGTGCGATTTGAGTAGGTCATGAGTGTTAGATACCTTTGAGCTCCAAAGGACAATGGGTGATTTATCAAGAATCCCTGATGATTTCCTGCTTCTCCCCCATCCAGAGCCAATCTCACATCTTTGGGTTTTGAAATTCTCAGCACCCCTCAGTCTCCTGCTGCCTTCAGTTGTTCCTCAGATTAAGAGGCTTGGATGCTAGCAGGACTGGAATTTCTTACTGGGTTCCTGTCTGTGTCTAGTCAATGAGGGTCTCAGTGTGGTCTCCTAAATTCAGAATCCCAGAAGTAGACATCTGGGTGGATTGATTTAAATCATTGATTTTAATCATGTTTTGCATTTGTACTTTTTAGTTATTTTCCTCATGATAGGTTGATTCTCATTAGTTGAGAATCATTAAAAAATGTTGATTTGCAACTAGATATAGTCTTCACACTAAATTTGGTGTTTTCTTTTGCTAACCATTATGGTAAAGTATATCTATGTACATTTATATAAGCAGTTATGTGGCTTAATTTACATTTCTTGTGTCTAATTTTTACATTTTAATTATGTTGGAAAATGGCAAACGATGCATTTATTTCCAAGACTATGATGGATTTTTTACCTATGATTTGTCCACGTACTATTTCGATGAAAATTCAAATGCACTGAAAAATGCACAAAAACAGCATTTTCAATTGGTTTATTAATTGAACAAAACTACCTTAAATGTGCTGGACACATAAGAACAAAAAAATTTACCGAAACATATTTTTCATTTAAAACTAACTGATTTAAGGAAGTATCTGCAGTTCGTGAAATGAACTGATTGTATCTGTCATCGTGTCTCTCAGATTTTAGAACTAATAGGTCTGACGCCCTCACATCTAGTTTGTATTTATAGACTGGAAGAGGAAAACAAGCTTACCTTCTTTTTCCACTCCCAGTCAGTTTCTAAATTTGAATGAAATTGTTATTGAACTGAACCAGCTGAATCAACTTAAATTAAAAAAATATTCTTTCTGTGCCTGCAGAAGAGGCTACTGCTGTCAAAAGCTGGTTTACCATTTCAATAAACTCTGTTTTCAGCCAAAGACTGCCATGAATTCAGTGGTTTGATTACCATTAAAACTTGGCAGCAACCATGGACTTGTCAATATTTATTACTTAATTTAAATTACTAAGCTATTGCAAGTTTAGGCATTAACATGGGTTGTCATAATTTCAAATTTAATCTCCAATAGATTTGTTTTTCAAAAAATAAACCTGTTTTTAATTTAAATAAAAATAATCCAATTTAACTTTTAAAAAATCCCTTTTTGGGTTTCTTGATTTTGAAACAACCATTGATTTTTATTCACCTTGATTTTAGGAGAACTACTACATTCATGAGAATCATAAACTGCTCATATTCCATGGAAGGAGAGAAGGCAGCAAAAGTCATCATATTAATAATTTGTTATGAATTATTTACTCAGTCTTAAAAGAGACTAACTGGAGGGTTGGACATTTGTTTGTTTATGTAGGGCCAGTTTCTACCTCTGAACCAGTAGCAATTGCACTGGATAATACTGTAAAACCTACATTTTATTCTCAAATCGTCTAAGCCATTCCTCTTCTGCTCTTCTTGGTTTATAAGTTTCAGATCAACAAAATCTTCCCCTTGACAGTCAGTCACTGCCCATAGGGCTCTGCAGGCAGAGTAGCCTGAGCAATAACATTGTGACATCCAAGGTAATTCAGCCACCCATCACTCACTCACTCCAATAACCCTGACCTTAAATCCTAACCCTACGGCCTCTGCCTTGGTCATCTCTCCTATTGAAACCTGCAGGATCATTTGCTGATTCCTTTTAACCAATGGGGTTTAATGATGCAAATCATCTGCACAGGATTAGCATTGACTGGCTAAGTTAACTCTGATGTCACAATGTGCCTCTACCTGCAGCATCAACTCAATGGGCACAGTGTGGAGATCAGGCTTTCCTGGTGGTAGTGGTTTCCAGTTGTCACTAAAATCAACAAAAAGAAAATCAAGTGACTTCAAGTGAGCTCTAGCTCACGAAAGCTTATGCTCAAATAAACTGGTTAGTCTCTAAGGTGTCACAAGTCCTCCTTTTCTTCTTGCGGATACAGACTAACACGGCTGCTACTCTGAAATAAAATCAACAAGGTTCTTTCCACCAATGCCTAGAAATTCCCTGAAATTTTGGAATCAATAGGACGTAGTCTTCAAAAATTACCGCATTACAGACTGACAAAGAAATGCCATTGAATTGTGCTTTAGACCTCACTGCTCTCAGCCAACAATGACTTGAATCTCCTCCCTTTTAACTCAGTAATAACCCCCAGCTCACCCAATCAGCATGGAGACTCTCAGGGACTGGAGGCTGAGCATTCTCAACAGGTGGCCGGAAGACAGCACTAGTCAGGACAGGAGATCACTCTGGTGGAGATCTCTGTCAGTGCACTATTCCACCCCACCTCTTTGTGAGGGCCTCCTACAATGACAGCTGGAGAACAGCCCCACCTGCCTCAGGAAGAAGAGCAGCAGAGAGAAATGGAACAAGAGAAGAGAAAAGAAAAGACATGAAGAAGGGCGGAAAAGGGAAGCAAAAAATGGATAAATTCCAAACGCCTCAGTGAGTCATAGATTTCAAGGTCAGAAAGATCCACTCTGACCATCTAGTCTGTATAACATGGGCCATAGAACTTCCCTCAAAATAATTCCTGTTTGAATTAGAGCGCACATCTAAGAAAAACAGCTAATCTTGATTTTAAAAATGCTAGTTGTGGAGGATCCATCACAATCCTGGATTAATTACTTCAAACGCTGACTGTTAAAAATATTTGCCTTATTTTCAGTCTGAATTTGTCTAGCTTCAACACGCAGCCATTGGATCTTGTTATACCTTTGTCTGCTCAAATGAAGAGCCCATTAACAAATAGTTGTTCCCTTATGCTCATCTTTTAACCCTCTCTTTGTTAAGCTAAATAGATGTAGCTCCTTGAACCTATCTTTATAAGGCATGTTTTCTAATCCTTTAATCTTTCTTGTGGCTCTTCTCTGAACCCTCTCAAATTAATCAGCATCTGTATCAAATTGTGGACACCAGAACTGGACACAATATTCCAGTAGTGGTCGCACCAGTGCCCAGTACAGAGATACAGAACCTCTCTACTTCTACCGGAGATTCCGCTATTGATGGGTCCCAGGGTCGCATTTGCCCTTTTGACCAAAGTGTCTCAGTGGGAGCTCATGGTCAGTTCATCATCCACCATGAGCCCAAGTCTTTTTCAGGGTTACTATTTCCCATGATAGAGTCCCCCCGGGACAGAGTCCCCCTCTTGTACATATAGCCTATATTTTTTGTTCCTAAAGGGAAACTTTACATTTGCACATACTAAAATGTACGTTATTTGCTTGTGCTCAGGTAACTAAGCAATCGAGATGGCTCCATATGAGTGACATGTCCTCTTCATTATTTACCACTCCCCCGATCTTTCTGTCATCGGAAGATTTTACAGTGATGATTGTATATTTGCTTCCAAGTCACTGATCAAAATTTTAGGTAGTGTACATCCAAGAACCAATCCCTGCAGGACCCTACGAGAAAGACACCCGCTCGATAATGATTCCTTATTTAAAAGGACATTTTGAGACCTATTAAGTAGCCCGTTACTAAGGGGCGGAGTCCGAGTTGGGACATTTTTCTGACAACTTTACTTGTGTTTTCCGAACCTAGAACTCGGCTGGCAACGTATGGATCAGGCTGAATTGGTTCCAACCTCACTGAGAATCTTACCTTCTACACAGGGGATATCTGCTTTCTGCAAAATCAACACCGAAAGGAGAAACACTTCCAAAGAAGCTCCTCCTTAGCACTCAGGTGCGTGAACACAAATCCTCTCTTAGTCCTCTGGGAGAGACTGCGAGAAGGAGGCTTGCTGCAGCAAGGCTACAGGGGTCTCCCAGGTTCCTCTGCCCTGCATCCCTGTCCTGCCTGGCTGATGTCAAGGGAGCTCTGTGAGGTCACAGCCTCCTCACCACCTCTGCCCAATAGGCTGAGTTCCTGCCAAAGGCCCTTGTGAAGTCACTGCCACACCCACCTCTCCCTTGCAGGGCTGATGTCTGCCCCTGGACAGCCCAGTAGGATGTTTGAGCTGCTCCCCACATCACCCCACATGCTCATTATTGATTCTGGGCAGCAAATAGGCTACCCAGAGTCTGTTCCTCACCCCACACTGAGTTTTTCATAGATTCATAGATTTTCTTTTAGGCCATTAGATCTCCTAATGAGGCCTCTATTTCACAAACCATGAAATTTCACACCCTTACCCCCATATTAAGCCCAATAGCTTGTGTTTCACTAAAACACGCCTTCCAAAAAGGCAGCCAAGTGTGATGTGAGGCCATCAGGAAACAGAGAATCCACCTCTTCCCTAGGCAATTTCTTCCACTCCTAAATCTCCCTCACTCCTAGATTAGGACTGGGCATTTGCTATATTCAGATGTGTTGTTTGAATGGGCTGACTTGTCCTCATCATTATTTACCACGACACCAATCTTTGTGCCCCCTGCAGACGTTACCGGCTGTGATGTGATATTGACTTCCAGATCGTTGGTGTAAATGCTGAAGACAGTTAATGGCTGAGAGTCTGTTCACCCCCCACCATCCCCCAGGCACCACACACCCACTCCCCCGTGTAGTACAGGAAAAGGGCATCCAGCCCTACTCTCATATGGTTTCAAAAACACGCTTAGCAGCAGTTTCAACCATGGGGTTATGAACCACGCATGGGGGTCCCCTGTTAACAAACACACTTCACATCTAGCGTGTCAACAGGCTGCAGTTCTATGCATCTGAGTTTCCCACCTTGTAAACTGGTATGATAAACCCACCTTGATGATCTTCATTTAAAATTGGGGAGACTGTATGGCACAGGGAAATGAAGTGACTTGCTTGTGGTCACACAGTGATTGAATGGAAAAGCCTGGATGAGAACAATGTATTTGTTCTGGTTCCCAGACCAGGCCCTGGTCCCTTGTGTTCCTTGCCTCTCTGGTCTAAAATTCAGGAAGCATCTTACTGGATGCTTTTCCTTCTTCTCCATTTCGCTTAGCTCCACATCCCCAGCCAGGAAGGATTTTTTGTTACCCAGCTGGCTCTAACATATGTGGTTATTGTCACAGACTGAGTCCCCCTGGTGGACACTTATCAGACTGCACCAATCGGACCCAACCTCTGGATCCAGCTCTGTGGATCTTTTCGGGTGGTGGGGGTGGGGGAGGGTTTGCTGATTGTTCCACAGGGAGGAAGTTCTGTTGGGAGGGCAGGGGAGCAGAGAGATGGGGGAGAAAGCGATAGGGTGTGCGTCTGGAGGTCCAGACAGAAGGGCTGCAGCAAGCAGGCCCTCACAGATTGAAGTAGCGGAGAACCTGCCTGAAGCCTGCCTGAAGGGACAGAGCTGGGGATCAGGGACACCCCAGGACAGGAGCCAGAAGGAGCACTGCACTAGGGTGGATTCGCATGAGAAGGACAAATCGCAGCTGGATCAAGTATCAGTGCTGCCCAGAGCTGTATGGGGCCGTGAGTACTGGGGCTTGTGACTTTGCATTGGGAATCAGGAGGGAGGCTGTTAGCTAGTTAAGTGGGGAGGTTGTCGCGTATCGCTCTGTGTGGCTTTGCAGAGAGCAGCAGAAGACGACACTGGAGGGGTTTGTTGGGGAAACTTTACTGGCACCAAAGACGACCAGGAGCACCCAAGACTCACCACCGGACAGGAACTTTGCCCAGGACTCCTGAACTCTGTGTGCAGACACATTGCTCGGTGTCAGCCCTTTCAGAGTGTGGTACCACTGGGCCTGTAGGGCCTTGTGTTGAATGTAACCCTGTTTTACTGCTTCCCCTATCTTTGCCCCTGTTGTTTTTCTCCTCTGTAAATATCTGTTTCCCTTTCCTATAGGCATTGTACTCTTCCAATGTGTGTGTGTGTTCACTCTATTGGAAGAGAAGGTTAAAGGACTAGGGAGGCAAGTATCAACCATGCGCTGCATCAGAGAACAGGAAGATTTTCTGGATAGAAGTCTGTTTGGTGCTTGAAGCACAATATGCTGAAGAATCAAAGAGTGCAGTGCAGAACGGGGGAGAATATTGGCAGCATGTGACCTCCAGAAGAAGAAAGAGGAGAACCTATGTACCCCCAATGCAGATAGAGGTGCAAAACCGTTTTCAGGCTCTCTGCACAGCAAATGCAAAAAAGCAAACGCAATATGGGTTGCATAAAGAGAGGTATACCATGCAAGTCATAGGAGATGATGGTACTGCTCTACTCAGCACTGGTTAGGGCTCAGCTGGAGTACTGTGTCCAATTTTGGTCACTGCTGTATGAAAAGGATGTAGAGAAACTGGAAAGGATCCAGACGCGAGTGACAAAAATGATCAAAGGTGTGGAATGTAAGTCATATGAGCAAAGGCTGGATGAATTGGGTATGTTTAGATTGGAAAAGAGGGAAATGATAGCAATCTTCAAATACTTGAAAGGCTTTCATAAGGAAGATAGAGAAAAATTGTTCTCTTGCCACAGAGGGCAGGACAAGAGGCAATGGGTTCAAACTATAGCATAGCGGATTTAGATTAAATCTCCAGAAATACTTCATAACTAACATTTTATCAATGATGATTGTATATTTGCTTCCAAATCACTGATCAAAATGTTAAATAGCATTAGCGCCAAGAACCAATCCCTGCAGGATCCTACTAGAAAGATACTTGCCTGAGAACGATTCCTCCTTTACAATTACATTTTGAGACCTATTAGGTAGCCCGTTACTAAGGGGAAGAATCCTAGGCGGGACATTTTTCTGCCCATTTACCTTTTGTTTTCCGAGCCTAGAGCTCGGCTGGCAATGCATGGAGAAGACTGAAGAAGTTCGAACTCTCACTGAGAATCTTACCTTCTACACAGGAGATGTCTGCTTTCTCCAAAATCAACACAGGAAGGTGAAAACTCCCAAAGAAGCTCCTTCTTAGCACTCAGGTGCGTGAACACAAATCCGCTCTTGGTCCTCAAGGAGAGACCGTGAGAAGGAGGATTGCTTCAGCAAGGCTACAGGGGTCTCCGAGCTTCCCCCTGACCTGCACCCCTGTACTGCATGTCTGATGTCAAGGGAGCTCTGTGAGGTCACAGCGTCCTCACCACCTCTGCCCAATAGGCTGAGTTCCTGCCAAAGGCCCTTGTGAAGTCACTGCCACACTCACCTCCCCTTTGCAGGGCTGATGTCTGCTCCTGGACAGCCAGGTTGGATGTTTGAGCTGCTCCCCCGATCACCCCACTTGCTCACTCTTGATTCTGGGGAACAAGCAGGCTTTCCATTAAAACAGCAGAGTCTGTTCCTCATCCCGCACTGAGTTTTTCATAGATTTGTAGGCCATTAGATCTCCTAATCCAGCCTCTATTTCACAAGTCATGAAATTTCAGACACTTACCCCATATTAAGCTCAATTCCTTGTGTTTCACTGAAACCCACCTTCCAGAAAGACAACCAGTTGTGATGTGAGGCCATCAGGAAACAGAGACTCCACCTCTTCCCTTGGTAATTTGTTCCATTGGTTTGTCTCCGTCACTGTCAAAAATTCTTGCCTCACTTCTAATTTGAATTTCTATGGCTTCAGCTGACAGCCGTTGCTTCTTGTTGTGCATTTCTTGGCTAGATTGAAGAGCATTTTGGTACTCATTATTTTCTCTCCATGAAAGGAGTTCTATACCTAAATAAAGTCATCTCTCAACCTACTTCTATAGCTAGGCCCCTACCAATTATAAAGGACAGTGAAATTAGCCCTGCCCTGTGAAATCCCATCTTCCTGTGCCGGCTTGGAGCATCCCACTAGTCCGCTGGGCTGGGGACAGGACAAGATTTTCCTCTGCACAATTGCTCTTGGTGGTGCTATCAGACTCACCTGTAGACGCAGCGCATTAGTGAGGTTGATACACCCTCAGATCTGTGCTGCAGCAGCCCCGGAGTTGGGCTCAGGGCTTTGGCCCTGGCAGCTTCTGCCCAGGCTTGGGGATTCTGCCCCCACCCCCACCTGCTCCTGTTCTGGCCAGGGCTCTGGGTGCCCAGGCTCAGGGCTTCTGGCCCCTGAGGCTGCAGCCAGGGTTTGGGGCACCCAGACTCATGTCTTGAGCTCCCGAAAACTCCAGCCAGGTGCCCGGGCTTGGGGCTTCCACCTCCCCCCTACACACACACACTCCTGCCAGGGATCTGGGCACCTGGGCTCAGGGCTTCTGCCCGGCAGCTGCAGTGGCGGCTCGAGGCTTCAGCCCCCGCCGCTGAAGCCATAACTTGAGGCACTCAGGCTCAGGGCTGCTGCTCTGCAGCTGCAGCGGGGACTGGGGTGCCAGGCTTCAGGCTTCCACCCTCCAATTCTCTCCTGCCAGGGCTCTGGCTTCCCAGGCTCGGGGCTTACTCCCCCTGTGGCTCCTGCTGGGGCTCAGGTGCCTATTTTTCTGGGGCCCCGGAAATTGGCCGGGGCCCCTGCATTAATCTGTCAGGGAACCAGTAGCTAGGAGCCCCAGCTGAGGTGCTCCCATCAGCTGGGACCCACCTCCACATCCGGGAGCCTCCTCTCGCTTCAGGAAGGTTAGTGGCTGCTGCCTTCAGAGTCCAGCACTGAAGGCAGCACAGAAGTGAGGGGGGAAATGCTGTGACACCTCCCCCAAACAACTTTTGACCTCCCCGCATTGTCCTATTTTGGGTCAGGACTCCCATGGTTTCAGCACTGTGAAATTTCAGATGTAAACATCTGAAATGGTGAAATTGACTAATTTAAAAACCCTCTGCCCGTGAAATTGACCAAAATGGTCCGTGAATTTGGTAGGGCCCTAGTTATTATGGATGCCCTAGCAGCTTTGCACTCCCAGTTCACCTGAAAGACCATTGACAATTCATGCTACATGAGAAATTTCCTAGAAAAAACTACCAGGATTGGGAAAAAATGAAGGAAATCAACCAAAGCCTAAGCTAGGATGGAGAGCATTCATCCCAGCAGTGTTTCAACCCCTCCCCTCCCACCTGTCTGCCTGCCGTGAAATGGGGGGATACAGAGGGGCATGGATTTCTGTCTGTGAACTTTCTAAAGACTAGGAGTACTTGTGGCACCTTAGAGACGAACACATTTATTTAGTCTCCAAGGTGCCACAAGTCATCCTTTTCTTTTTGCGAAGACAGACCAACACGGCTGCTACTCTGGAACCTTTCTAAAGACTGTAGGCTTTAGCACCAACCATACAGCCCAGACTCTGAGTTCTTGAAAAAACATCCATTTTGGATTGTGCACAGCAGAGGCTGCTTGAAGGGGAGGGGAAGGTGGAGGAGGGAGGGTGAGGGGACAGGCTGGGCAAATGGCATGGCGTCTGCACTATATCACAGACACACACACACAACGATGCATGGAATATTATCCAGGACAGTAAATTATTTGGCCATAATTCACAAAGTCCTGAGTTTTGAAAGTACAATTTATCCAGGAAAAAAATCGGGGTTGGGGGTAGGAGAGTTGCAGTTACCAGCCTGGACTTCCAGTCTCTGGCCAGGCGCATCCCCCTCTTTAGGGTTTTCACCGGTGTCTTCTCCAAACGGCTCCTTCTGATATAATTCGACGACCACGTCCTGGGCTTCAGGGTCATTTGCAGGATCTTCATTGTTCCCAGCTGCAGCACCCCCCTCGTTATCCTGTCTGATAATGAGCCCGCTATGGTTCAGCAAAATGGCATGTGTCATGATAGGCCCTCTGCTGAGAGCCCTCGATGTAGGGATAATGCTCCCTTTTTCTTTTTTTTAATAAGTTCTTTCCCTTGTTTCCTATGAGTTGCCCTGTGTAACCGTTGGTTGTCCTATGATATCTCTTCTGCCTAGTAACAGAGCGAGAGAGAGACCCCACCCTTTTTGGTGCCACGTGCCATGCAGGAAGTGGGCTGTGTGCAGAAAGTCAGTTGGCTGTCAATGGACTGGCAGTTGGCTGACCGTTCGTTGCTCGCAGTTCAGGGACAGCTTGGACGGAGCAATCAAGGTGCTGCTGTCTATTCCACCACTTCAGAGACAGAGGAGGTCCTTGAATTGTCCTTACCCACGCACACTGCCCGTTATAGCGGCAGCATAGCGCACTCACTCTGCCCAGCGGGGGTAATTTGCTCAACCTCTTGAAGATGAGCGGCAGAGGAGGAGAGAGACGTACCTTGTGAAGGGATCTTACCTTCCCCCCCACTCTTCTCTTTCTCTCCTCTTTTATTCCTGCCACTATCATTTGCTTGTTAGGGACTTGGCAACTGCCAAACTTATTATCTTTGTTATTAAGGTGTTATTAAGGCCTCTGCAAGTGCCGCAAATGTGGCCACGCCAGTGCGCTTGCAGCTATCAGTGTGGACAGACTGCAGCGCTTTCCCCACTGCGCTTTACGAAGGTGGGTTTAACTCACAGTGCTCTACATCTGCAAGTGTAGCCATGCCCTAAGAGTAAAGTGTGTATGTTTAAGAAGTTACTTTGCAAATCCTGTGGTTCCTCCCTTTAACTGCTCTGTGGTCCCTGAGGGGCTAAACTGGAAAGAGAAGTAAACAGAGATGAAGGGGGAATCTGGGAAAATGTGGAAAGTGCCTGGAGAGGCTTGGGATGTCCCAGCACTGGCTTTAGTTGCAGTCTCAAAGACAGACAGTCCCAGTTGTCCCCCTCCCATCTCCTCATCTGGTCTGTCTCTCTCCAGCATCCTGGCCTCCTGTACCAATCTAACTCTCCAGGCTCCTCATCCATTCGCAATCTCCAGTCCCAGCTCCTGCTTTCAATCTCTTTGCCCAGCCAGGCCCAGTTCTCCAGAATCCCAGCTCTTCATCAGATCCATCTGCCATTCCCCCTCACCTCCTTTCTGCTCATGGTATATGGAGGTACCAATGACATAGGGAAGGATAGGAGAGAGGTCTTGGAGGCCAAAGTTAGGTTGCTGGGGAAGAGATTGAAGTCCAGGACCTCCATGATAGCTTTCTCTGAAATGCTGTCAGTTCCACACGCAGGGCCAGCTAGACAGGCAGAACTGCAGGTTCTCAATGCATGGGTGAGACAATGATGTTGGGAGGAGAAGTTTAGATTTATTAGGAACTGAGGAATCTTTTGGGAAAGGGGGAGCCTAAACAGAAAGGATGAGCTCCGCCTAAACCAAAGTGGAACCACATTGCTGGCACTTAAAATTAAAAACTTCGTAGAGTAGTTTTTAAACTAAGGGCTGGGGAAAGCTGACATATGTGGAGGAGCATGTGGTTCGAACAGAGACGTCTCTTAGGGGAGGATCTATTAATGGAGATTCTTTGTGTTCTAGTAAGGAGGAGAGGATGGACGATAAAATACTGCTAGGATTGGATGAGAAACAATCAAATGAAAAAGAGTCCCATTCATTTACATCACAAAATGGCAGACAGCTGAAAAGTAACAATTTTAAGTGCTTATATACAAATGGTAGAAGTCTAAATAATAAGACTGCTGAACTAGAGTGCCTCATATTAAATGAGGATATTGATACAGTAGACGTCACAGAAACTTGGTGGAATGAGGATAATCAATGGGACACAGTAATACCAGGCTACAAAATATATCGGAAGGACAGAACAGGCCGTGCTGGTGGAGGAGTGGCATTATATGTGAAAGAAAAAATAGAATCAAATGAAGTAAAAAGCTTAAATGAACCAAACTGTACCATACAATCTCTATGGATAGTTATTCTATGCTTGAACAATAAGAATATAGCGGTGGGGATATACTACAGACCACCTAACCAGGATGGTGATAGTGACCGTGAAATGCTCAGGGAGATTAGAAAGGCTACAAAAATAAAAAACTCAATAATAATGGGGCATTCCAACTATACTGACGGGATACATGTCACCTCAGGACTGGATGCAGAGAGAGTTTCTTGACACCTTAAATGACTGCTTCTTGGAGCAGCTAGTCTTGGAACCCACAAAAAGAGAGGCAATTCTTGATTTAGTCCTAAGTGGAGCACAGGATCTGGTCCAAGAGGTGAATATAGCTGAACCGCTTGGTAATAGTGACCCTAATATAATTAGATTTAACATCCTCGTTGCAGGGAAAACACCACAGCAGCCCAACAGAATAGCACTTAATTTTGGAAAGGGGAACTTCACAAAAATGAGGAAGTTAGTTGAACAGAAATTAAAAGGTACAGTGCCAAAAGTGAAATCCCTGCAAGCTGCATGGAAACTTTTTAAAACCCCATAATAGAGGCTCAACTAAAACGTATACCCCAAATTAAAAAACATAGTAAGAGAACCAAAAACATGCCACCGTGGCTAAACAACAAAGTAAAAGAAGCAGCGAGAGGCAAAAAGACACCCTTTAAAAAGTGGAAGTTAAATCCTAGGGAGGAAAATAGAAAGGAGCATAAACTCTGGCAAATGAAGTGTAACACTATAATGAGGAAGGCCAAGAAAGAATTTGAAGAACAGCTAGCCAAAGACTCAAACAGTAACAGTCATTTTTTTTTAAAGTACATCAGAAGCAGGAAGTCTGCTAAACCACTAATGGGGCCATGGACAATCGAGATGCAAAAGGAGCACTCAAGGACCATAAGGCCATTGCAGAGAAATGAAATTAATTCTTTGTATCGGTCTTCATGGCTAAGGATGTGCGGGAGATTCCCAAACCTGAGCCATTCTTTATGGTGACATATCTGAGGAACTCTCCCAGATTGAGATGTCATTAGAGGAGGTTATGGAACAAATTGATAAATTATACTGTAATAAGTCACCAGGACCAGATGTTATTCACCCAAGAGTTCTGAAGGAACTCAAATGTGAAATTACAGAACTGCTAACTGTGGGAGATTAAATCAGCTTCTGTACCAGATGACTGGAGGATAGCTAATGTGATGCCAATTTTTAAAAAAGCTCCAGAGGTGATCCTGGCAATTACAGGTTGGGAAGCCAAACTTCAGTACCAGGCAAACTGGTTGAAACTATAGTAAAGAACAGAATTATCAGATACATAGATGAACATGATTTGTTGGGGAAGAATCAACATGTTTTTTGTAAAGGGAAATCATGCCTCACCAATTTACTAGTATTCTCTGAGAGGGTCAACAAGCATGTGGACCATGATCCAGTGGATATAGCGTTCTTAGATTTTCAGAAAGTCTTGGACAAGGACCCTCACCAAAGGCTCTTAAGCAAAGTTAGCTGTTATGGGATAAGAGGGAAGGTCCTTTCATGGATCGGTAATTGGTAAAAAGATAGGAAACAAAGGATAGGAATAAATGGTCAGTTTTCAGAACGGAGAGAGGTAAATAACGGTATCCCCCAGGGGTCTGTTCTGGGACCAGTCCTATTCAACATATTCGTAAATGATCTGGAAAAAAAGGGTAAACAGTGAGGTGGCAAAATTCGCAGATGATACAAAACTACTCAAGAAAGTTAAGTCCAAAGCAGACTGTGAAGAGCAACAAAACGATCTCACAAAACTGGGTGACTGGGCTACAAAAATGGCAGATGAAATTCAGTGTTCATAAATGCAAAGTAATGCACTTTAGAAAACATAATCCCAACTGTACATATAAAATAATGGGGTCTGAATTAGCTGTTACCACTCAAGAGAGAGATCTTGGAGTCATTGTGGATAGTTCTCTGAAAACATCCACTCAATGTTCAGCGGCAGTCAAAAAAGAGAACAGAATGTTGGGAACTATTAAGAAGGAGCTAGATAATAAGACAGAAAATATCATATTGCCTCTATATAAATCTATGTTACACTCACATCTTGAATACTGCGTGCAGATGTGGTTACCCCATCTCAAAAAATATATATTGGAATTGGAAAAGGCACAGAAAAGGGCAATAAAAATGATTAAGGGTATGCAAGAGCTTCCATATGAGGAGCAATTAGTAAGACTTGGACTTTTCAGCTGTGAAAATAGACGATTAAGGGGGGCTATGATAGAGGTCTATAAAATCATGACTGGTGTGGAGCAAGTAAATAAGGAAGTGTAATTTAGTCTTTCTCATAACACGAGAACTAGGGGTCACCGACTGAAATTAAAAGGCAGCAGGTTTAAAACAAACAAAAGGAAGTATTTCTTCACACCATGCACAGTCAACCTGTGGAACTCTTTGGCAGAGGGAATGTTATGAAGGTCAAGACTATAACAGGGTTCAAAAAAGGACTAGATAAATTCATGGAGGATAGGTCTACCAATGGCTATTAGCCAGGATTGGCAGGGATGGTGTCCCTAGGCTCTGTTTGCCAGAAGCTGGAAATGGGCAGCAGAGGATGGATCACTTAATGATTACCTGCTATGTTCATTCCCTCTGAAGCACTTGGCACTGGCCATTGTCCAAAGATAGGCTACTGGGCTAGATCAACCTTTGGTCTGACCCACTATGGTCGTTCTTATGTTCTTCCACCCACCCCACTGGTTCTCAGTCCTCTCTGCTCTCTGGCTGCAAGTCTCCTTGCTCACTCAGGTCTACTCTCCGCCCTCCCCTCAACTCCAAATGCCATTTTTTTTCACCTCCTGCCAGCTTCCAACATCCCTTAGGCTTTTTCTCCCAACCTACTCACCCCTGTCCCCTAGTCTCTGCATTTGAATCTAGTACTTCCTTGTCCGGGCCCAGTGGGATGGGGGAGGTGGGTAATTAAGAGCACAGGAGAGACAGGCTCTCTGCTCTCAGTTCAGGTATCTGGACCCAGCACAGACCACAGCAGCTGAGAGCTGCAATTGTAGGGAAAGTCCTGCTCAGCCCCAGGCTGGAGCATGCCAGTGCAGACACAATTGCCAGGGGGAATGGAGCTGCTAACCTCAAAGAAGTCTCTATTGGGGCTGTGTGAACTCTGACTTTTCAAAGACTTCTCATCTGGTCAATTTAGGTAGATTGTCGGAGACAGCAAAAGCCGCATCCCTGGCACAAAGGCCACCTCCTTGGGAAATTTCAAGTCCCTGTTCCAAAGCCTGGGGGCACTAGAGCTTTTCATCAGAAGTGTTTAGCATTGGTAAGCACTGTCTACATAGACTAAGGCCAGAAGGGACCACTGTGGTCATCTTGTCCCCGCCTATAACAGACCCATAACATCTGGCCTAGCCTCATTCTCACTAAAGCTGAATGACTTTGACTGAATGTTTCAGGAAATATTCAGCCTCAAGGCAGACACCCAGCATGGGAAATTTCAGCCCAGCCAGTTACAGTTTGACAATGTTATAAGCAACTGAAAACAAAGGCGTATCGTGGGAAGCCCTGGGCAACCTTAACAACAGGCAGTGCTGGCAACGCCCCCTATAATGTGAGGCACTCACAGTTGGGCTGGAGCAATGGGATGTCAATCAGGGCCAGCGAAGGTCAGGATGTTAGAAATCCTCCTGATTTGAATTCACACACCAGAAATCTTCTTTGCAGCGCTCCACAGCTCCTCCCCGACTTCAAAAACAACTTTTGACACCTAGCTCCAGGGTCTGACCCCTCCAGGTGCTTGGCTCAAAGGGCTGAGCAAGCCAATCCCCATGGGGTGCAATGGAAGTCGGGTCGCTGAACACCTGCCATGACTCGGCCTTTGGTATGTCATACAGCCAGTCGGTGGAAACCACACCACACTCTGCCAGTTCAGCCCATCGACAAGCAGGGGTGACCCCTGTTACCTGCTAGTGGATTGGCCACTGCTTACACCTGGGTTGAAGTTGGTCTTTTATGTTAGCTCTGTTTTCTTTGTACCAGCTTGTGCCATCCGATTTTTTGCTGCCTGCCCAAGGTAAATAAGATGCGAGAGCAGAATCATGTCCAGAGTCCAAAAAACAGCAATTAATCCAGAAACAATAAATTAATTATAAAATGCTGTTAATACCTGGAGTGACCCCACCAGGAAGCCAAATAGCCTGAAGACAAACCACGGAGCAGGTACTTTAGGAACGATTCTTTAGAGTTAGTATTCTAAAGGCTGGTGCCGGTGTCAGGAAGGGCAGGGCGAGTCACTTCTCTCCCCAACCTGCCTAAACACCCACTGTAACCCCTTTGGGATTTAGAGAGCATGGCCCCTTTAAATCTTTTCCCGGGGGACGGGAGTTGATTGTTCTATGAGGAGAAAGTCCTGTTGGGAGGGCAGGGGAGTGGGGAGGGGAGAAGAGCACGACAGGGTATTTAAGCCCTCCTGCTGGTGTCCCAACTTTTTGTTAAAAACAGGCAAATTGTCACGTATTTTCTGTCTCCCCCGAGTTGGTACTGGTGGGTCCCGCTGCTGGCTGGATCCCTGCTTGCCAGCCGCCTGCCCACCAGCGTTGAGTGGGGGGACCCAGTAGCTGACAATGGGGGTGGGTGTGCAAAGCTGGTGGCAGGATGTTCCCCCTCTCGCTGTCCTCTCCCTGCTTTGTCCCTTCACCTTGACCCCAGCCCCGCTGCTCCTCCATATCTGCACCAGCGGGGAGTGTCCCGCTCCCAGCACTGTGCGGAGAACCAGCCCCTGGTCGGAGTGCTCAGCTCACCAACAGCCGGGCCAGCAGGCTACTTCTTTCCCCCACTGCCTCTGGCTGGGCTGGCCCCGCAGGAAAGCTCAAGACCCTTGGCTTGGGGTGTTGGCCAGGAGGAGCCAAGCCCTGAATGTGCCAAAGCCCCAGGCAGCGCAGGCACAGGGAAGCCTTTCTGCCCCTCAGCTAAGCTCTGGAGCGGCGGCGGGGGAAGGGAAGCGATTTCCAGCCTGTTTGCATCCCGACCCTGCAGACTCCACAGCAGTCCCCCGGACAGAGGCCTAGCACCCTCTGCACCCACCCCCACCCCGTAGCGCAGGGTTTGGTCCGTCCCCTAGGCACCCTCCCCTGCTGAGCCACCTCACTGGCCAGGTTCACTCAAGCCGCTGCAGTCAGGTTCCCTGGGCACAATGCATCCGTAGGGCTTAACCCCTTCCTGCTTGTACTGTAGCCAGGGGACAGGAGGCAGCTGGGTTATATCGGTGGCCAGCAGCAGCCTGGAGGTGTTAGCTGCCTTTCGACACCGTGTGGGCAGGAAGGAGCAAGGTGCTTCCAGCCACGGGCAGGGGGAGAGGGGGAAGAGATGAGCTCTGCAAAGACATGGGCCAGGTCATCCCTCCCCACCCCCCTCCTCCGCTGTGGCTGGAAGCAGCTTCCATCCTTTCCCCCCAGCATAGTGCGGAAAGGCTGTTGCTGGCCACATTCTGGTGTGAACCCTGGCAGAAATCTGGGGTGGGGGGGCATGTGAACTTGTGTGCCACCCCCCCACACACACACACACAGGTTGCCTTTGGATGATGTGGTACCAGGTACCAGGAGAGGCGGGTCCAGCTCAGGGCCCAGCCAGGCATGGAGGGCGGAGAGCGCCAGGCAGGGAGGGTCGAGCCTCTCGGTCAATCTGTCAAGCCCTGTGTCAGAGAGGTGCACGGGACTGTGTGTGTGTCACCTCTCTCCATGTGAGCCCTAAAGCCTAAAAGATAAGAAGGGAAATAAAAGGAATCCAACTACTCAGTGTTTCTTTTTAACAGGGGCTCAGTCAACTTGATGTTAATTTTAACATTTGTCCTGCATTGTTCTGATTGATTGCAGCTGAACTTGCTTGAATACGAGTAATTTTACCAGGTGTTCCGTATTCAGCATAGGGAAATATGGTCACCCTAAATAAGGGGAAGGCTGTTAGCTTGTGACGTGGGGAGGCTGTCACTCTGTGTGGCTTTGCAGAGAGTGACAGAAGAGGGCACCAGAGAGGTTCGTTGGGGAAACTTTACTGGCGCTGAACACAACCTGGAGCACCCAAGACTCACCACTGGACTGGAACTTTGCTCAAGACTCCTGAACTCTGTGTGTAGACACATTACTCGGTGTCAGCCCTTTCAGACTGTGCTACCACTGGGCCTGTGGGGCCTGGTGTTGAATGTAACCCTGTTTTTGACCCGTTCCCCCGAGCTTTTCCCCTGTTGTTTTTCTCCTTTCATCCCTCTCTAAATAAATATTTCCCTTTCCTGTATTCATTGTACTCTTCTGGTTCACACTGGGGACAGGTGTCTCTGGGGTGGAAGGGGCTTTCCCTGATGCATTCCTGCACGTGCCTTTTCTTGGCCAGAGCTACCTGCAGAGCAGACTCTATATTGGCCACGAGGGCGCTAAAGTTACACAACCACAAAAACAGGAGAGAAATTTCTCTCTAAAGATCAAAAAATAACAAAGAAGGAAGAACCCAGAACCACTGGAACTACAAGCAAAAGGCTAGAAATCCCCTTGAAAAGGAACTAACGATGAGTTTATATAAAGCAGGAGGGGCAGGGTAGTTGGTGGTTGAAGGCAGGAGGGCACTGTCTGTCCCTTATTTCTCTGATGCTCCCACCTGGGAACTGTTCTTAAACATTTACAAATATTCCTTTTCTCTCTCTTGGTGCTTCTGAGTGCACACCAGAAGCACTTCAACTCAGAAATGGGCATCTGGCTGAAACACCTATTGGGTAGCGGCCATTAAATCAATAAATCAGACATTGTTCTTCAATGGAGGGAAGGGATCTTCTTATTGAGCATGAGAGACTATTACTGGTATTGAAAGGCTGCACATTTGCTTCATTTACTTCAAGGAGCAACATGCCCTATATCTGGCCACTACACTACATTTAGCTATACGCAGGACTAAGCTCTTATAATGACAAGCACGGTGTGACTGGCCCCTTTAAAAAGAAGCTGTGCCCAGTGCCACTGTGACTGAACCTGCTGACCAACTGGGCTTAAAGAAAGGCACCTGAGGAAGTGGTGGCAGAGAGTTAGAGGCTCCTACAGATGAGTTTGATACCCCAGGGGAACAAAACTTCAGTCAGGTAGGGCTGGAAATGGCCTCCTAAAAAGAACAAGGGGCCAGGAAGAAGAGAAACTTTGGCTTTCTTCCTTGATGGCCGCTAGCCTATGTAGGTTTTTATACCATGCTAATCACCACAGTGTCTGAGCACCTTCCAGTAGTGCATTAAGGACCGTAACCACACGTGTGTCGTGTTGGGGTAGTGCCTTGTTTAAAAATAGAAAATACTTGTAGCTATCCATTTATATGAGAAAAGGTTGCTTTCTTCAGTGTTGATTGGACGATTGTGGGTTTGAAGAAGGAAGGGGAGACTTGCTCTCAGACCCAGCAGGGTTGAACACTCAGCATATAGGGACAGTTGATATAAGCAGTGCTTGTAGCACAGCCAACAATCCAGAATCTTGCTAAAGTTCTAAGTTCTGCATATTGATCACCCACACAGAGAGAAGCAACACGAAAATCATTCCGGTTGCAAAGTCAAGCACTCAAAAGTTGGGAAATGCCAGACACAAGGCGGCCACTGCAGCAGGTGACTTTAACAGTCCAGTCATGCAAGTCATGCCCCCAGGTTTCAATAATACCAATTCTATCAAATGTAGTTATAAATGAGAACGTTTAGTTCCTCCTGCTTCTTACCCAGTCTCCTAGCAATGGTGAATAACAATTCAGTTTCTTCTCTTCACATTTCTTTACCACCACTAGTCAACATCTTCCCAACACCCTGAGTCTGAACCCCATTTGACAGCTTAGTACCCTCCCTTTGTACTGTTAGAGGAATGTCCTCCTAGCTGCGTTACTAGTCTCCAAACCGTGAGATTATCCCCCACTTCGGAGATGCAGCCTGCCCCATTGGTACAGCCCCTCTCTCACTGCAACATGTCACTATAGCCCTGAGGCTGCAGTACAACCCTGGAGCAGCTTAGCTCCACTCCCCGACTTGTGGTGGAGGAACCCATTCCCTGAGAGTTTCTGTGAGCCGAGCCTTGCGGGGATGGGGGAGGGAAGGTTGGCTCATTACAGGCTCAATACACTCTGAAAGGGGCCTGAGAAAGCAATGCTCATCATTGATATTTGGCCATCACTCCACAACAGTGCTAACAGCATTCTGAGGTTGAGTGTCATCCATGCTGTGTACAGTACACCATAGCATTTCACTGAGAGCAAGGATGGGTTATCTGTAGCCAGGGAGAAATTCACAGGGTCAGACGCTTCCCTCCATTGGCAGTGTAGGGGGAGAAAGACAACGACTCTGCATCTGCAGTGGCACGGGATTGCTGGCTTTGCAGCATGCTCTGTAACGGGGCTCTCCACTCACCGCTCGTCAGGCACCTCACCCTGGCCGTTCTGGTGAATCATGTTCTGGTGAATTTACTTCCCACCTGCCAGCCATCCAAACTGCAGCTGCTGAGATGATCTTCCTCTCCTGGTGCTGTCTTCCCCACTTTCCCAAGTCTGGCTCTGGCTGACCTTTTTCCATGTCCAGTTTTGACTTCTCCTTCTTACCTCCAGAGCTCCCTATGCAAACATCTCCCTGTGTAAAAAATATCTCAACCTCAGTCATCTGCTCCTCCCCTCCCACTCCCACCTTACACACCCTTCTTCTTGCAGCATCCTGCTGCTACTGGGAAGGACCCAGCAACTTCCGCTCAGGCTCCCCTTTCTATTCATTCCATCAGACTCACCCGGTACCTCTCCTACACTCCTAGAGTGACCCCTTTAGCTTGAGTGAGAGGGGCTTGTGCTGATGGACCCTGGTTCAATCCACACCAATGTCTGTGGTGTCTGTACGTGGCCAGGGTTTTACTTACCTATCATTGTAGGTGTTCAGCCCATTCCCAGCCATCTGTGGTACATCTTTTGCTTCTTGCCATCTCTGTGATGTCGGTCCTTCATCTGTACAAGGACACGGCATATCAAGGCCAATCCAGCAGCTCCCATCCGGTCTTCACCTCCATGATAGACAGCGCATCCCAGCCTGACCACAGAAAGACAGGGTGGTGTTCTTCAGGGGAACCTGCTGGAGCTCCAGTCTCCCCTGATCCACCTCACCCCCACACCCTAAGGGTTTTCAGAAGATACTGATAATTTCAGCTAAACAAAGCAGCTAAAATGAGGTCACTGTGGGTGGATTTACTGAATAGACTGGTTCTAAGGGAAGAGGAGATTCCTTCTCTCCTCTCATGAGATTCCCATAGGAAAAGTATCTGATGACAGGTTGGTGAGAATACAAGTCCTCAGCCCCTGGAAAATCAGGACTCTGGGAGTTAAGACTTGTCTCTGTCCTGCTGGAGGGAGCAGAGCTGGAGACCAGAAAGGGCACTGGTGTAATTGTATAAAAGACAGTGACCTCTAGCTGTGAAGGTGGCTGAAGCTTCTTGCAAGCAATAGAGTCCAGGATCCTTACGCCTCCTTTGGCGATGCTTTTCCTAGGAATAAAATCAACACAGTACAATGAGAACAACGTCTGAGTCCCAGGGCTGGGATCCAGGGATAAGGGCTGCTCTCAGCCAGGCTGCGTACCAGGAACTGGATCTTTGTCCCAAGAGCTGCAATCACCCAGATGAGTGAGTAGTTCCTACCTCTGTGAGTGGGGTGTGGTTTTCCGGCTAAGCATCACTGAGAGCCAGCTCCTCTCAGTTTGACAGGATGAGGTCATTGCTCCCCAAACTGGGCCAGCTGCATTGATGTAGGAGGCATGGACAGATCCCAAAGCCTGGAAGTCAGAGAAGGGAGGAAGCCCCTGCTCATTTACCGTTCAAGGAAGGGAGAGGAGAATGAAGGGGGGAAGTGAAGCTGCCCTGTGGGGAGGGCACTAGAGTAGAACCCAGTCCCGTTCCCGGATCCACCCCATGTTTGTAAGTGTGACCTTAGAGAGGTCCATCACCTTCATTCCCTGTCTGTAAAATAGAGATAATAGTTTCTTATAGATTTGGTCAGTGCCAGACCCTTGGTGCCTCCTTTCAGTAAATGGTTTCCCTAGTGAGACAGACTGGCCTGTCCTGTTATCGGCAGTCCGCATACTATGTGAAGACCTTCCTAGTGTCCTCGAATGCCCCCTTAGTTCTTCTTGAATGTGATAGATTCGTTGAACCAGATTGCTAGCCAGGAATTTCGGAGAGGCCATTGCTAGTGTACGATGAAATCAGGGGGAAATCTATAGTTAGCAAAAAAAAAAAAAAAGGTGTCATTGGCAAATTTGGAGCTGATCTGTCCTTTCAGCTGAAGGTACACAGTCACAGGGGGATGAAGCGTGCCATCTTGGTTAGTTGTTCTATTGATAGTCAGTTCCACCACGTGGCCATTTGATTCAGGGAGTTCTACAATGAAATCCCTGGCAATGGCTGCCCCTGGTCGGGGCAGGGTCTCCAGAGGCATGAGGTGACAAGAATTTTGGCGTGTGGTGCCTTGGTAAGAGCTCAGAAGTCACTAGTCAACATGTCTGAATTTCAGCCCACATCCGGCACCACCAAACGAAGCAGGTGGTTAGGCAGGAGATTTTGAAGCACCCAAAGTGCCCTGTTGGGAGGTGTCCTGTTTCAGATGTAGTACCTTCAACGGGGGACATCCTGGCAGAACATACAGGCAGTCCTCAGTAAATGTTATTGGGTCCCACATGGAATGTTGGTTCTCATTCCCTGGGCAGCAGGTCATCCTAGGAAGCTGATTTAATAAGCATGATTGAGGAATGGCAACATTAAGCACATTGCGGGGCTTGAGGAGGAAGGGCTGTTCCTGACCAGCTTTCTCCCTTCTTGGTTATATTCTCCATTAGGGGACAAGGTCATTCTTAGTTCCAGTTTGGCAGTTAAGTAATCTTGAAATTGAAGCAGGAAAAGAATATGGTCTAGCTGAATTGTCCCTGATTCAGTGCTTTGGCTTTACACAGATACTGGAGGCTTTTGTGTACAACCTTGTGCTGGGTATCGAGGCCCCTTTAGCTACTCACACCAATCTTCAGATAAGGATTTAATCAGAACCTACTAATTATCAAGGGACTCCTATAGTTTTTGTCTGTGGGGTGAGCCTCCAGGAGCGGTATGCACAGGAGTGCAGCAGGTGCTGGGAGCCATGCCCCAGAGAACATGGCCCCGATTGATATATTAGATGTGTCAACTTCTGTGATGAATGCTCCAGTTGGATTGGGTGCGCCAGAACAGGTGCAGCGGTGAAGGCAATTTTGAGCTGTTTGAGGGCTTGTTGGGCCTTGGGTGACCAAACAAATTGGACAGTCTTGTGGAGGAGAGCTATCATGGGGGTTATTTCTTCTGAGAACCCTGGGCCGAAGCAGCAGTAAAATTGGTGAAGCCTAGGAAACACTGCTCTTTTTGAGTACTTCAAGCTTCCTCCCAGTTGTGGATGGCTTTCACCTTATTTGCATCAATCTTAATGCCTTCTGGGGAGAGGATGTACCCCAAAAACTCCATGAAGAGTTGGCTAGAGGTACACTTTTCCAATTTTGTATAGAGACCATGCTGCCGCAACCTCTCTGGGGTCTGTTGTGGGGCACAGGCTGCTCTGGGTTCTCCAAAAAGAGAAGTATGTCATCTAAATAGATGACAATGTATTGATCCAGAATGTCCCCAAATACATAATTAATAGTAAATAAACCCTTTGGATCCGTTTTCATGATTTCACGCAGGGAGAGCCACTAGTTCTGGTTCGGACATTGCATAAATACAGCCAAAGGCAACTTTCGGGCAAGATTTAGGTCAATAGGGCAGTCATAGTCTTGGTGCAGAGGTAATGTGTCCTCCTTTCTTTCGAAGATGTCCACATAATCCTGGTATTTATCAGGAATGTCGGGTGTCAGAGTCAAGAATGGTGGAGTAGGTCCAGGGGCAGAGGCTGGTTAAGGAAACCCCTACATTTTCAGTCACCTCCATTGAGCCATTTTGGCAGGGGCAGCACAGGGCCAGGCTCAGGTAGCAAGGCCTTGAGTCACACCTGGTATCCCCATTTACGTACAGGCACTTACTTCTGGAAAGCCTGCTTTTCTGCAAACAGTCGCACCACCTGATGTCACATGTTGCATCTGATAATGAGGTCTAGTGGTTGGAGCTGAGGTCACAGCTCGACATAGGATTGCACCTAGGCTAAGAGTGGTGCTAGAATCAAGATCCAGGAAGACGCCGGAGATGATGATGTGATCAGAGTCTGTAGACAAACCAGAATCAGAACTGGAGCCAGAGTCCAAGTGCAGGCCAAGGGTCGAAGCTGGGTGATCAGAGTCCAAAGTTAAGCCAAGTCGATATCAAGCCAGAGTCCAGATTCAGGCGGAAGGTTGAAGCCGGGTAGTCAGAGTCCGAGGGCTTGGGGAGGATCAAGAGGAGGAGGCAAGGCTGGAGCGGGTTAGTTGTGGGGCTGGAGCAAGGCTAGAATACGACAAGGATAACGCTGAGCCAGAGTTGGTAGCCAACGTCGAGAGCCAAGGGTCACGCCGAAGTCAGCAGCAAGAGACTGGAGCCGAGGGTCAAGACAGTCAATAGCCGGGAACTGGAGGGTAGGGCAGGGCGGTGCATGCAGGCAGAAACCAGGAATAACATGGGGACTGTCTCAGCAGCAGGGCAAGCTCTGCCTTGTTGTCCAGATGACTTGAGGGTACTCCCAGGCACTGCCCACACAGGGCCCTAGACACCTGGGTTCAAGTCCCACGCATCCTCATCTGGGGACTCTCTTCCGAGGAATAAAAGAAGGACAGCAGGATGACAAAGATGTCTCTGTCCTTGGGCTGGGATCCAGGCCAAGGGGAGCTCCCACCAAGGCTAGGTGTCACAGCCTCCTCACCATCCCTTGCTCCTGTTCATTTCACACTCAGAGACGCCCTAGCAGGAGGGAAGAATAAAAGGCAGAAAGTGAAGCTGCCCCTGGGGGGAAGGCACTAGCCTGGGACCCAGTCCAGTTCCCAGAGCTACACCCAGGATTGTGAGACCAGGCACCACAGCCCTTCCTCTGTGTCTTTGTCCCCACCTGTCAGATGGGGAGGATCCTTCACTTCCCAGGGTGCTTGGGGGGAGTTTCATTCCTGGCTGGGAAGAGTTCAGATGCAATGTGGGTGGATTGGGCCCCCGGTGCAGGATGGATCGGACATTCCCTAGCTCAAAGGTGACACGGGCCAGGGGAACCTCTGAGCAGTGAACACAGGGGAGGGGTTCCACATCAGGCCACCACTCCCAGACTGCAGTGGTTATTGATGATAAACCATGGTTCTACCGATGTTCTCATTTGTAGTTGTCCTGGGCTGGGCCAGCCCCATGGTGCTGAAAGCCTGATGCTTCATAAAGGCCTCTGGGCATGGGGCAGGAGGGTCAGGGAGGGCGTGTGGTGAGAGGGAGGTGGCGTTCTAGGTTTGGCTCCCTGAGGGCAGATTCCTCCTGTGGCCCCTTGGCATGGAGGAGGGACTGAGAGGCCCCACCACAGCAGCCCCGGGTCAGGAATTGTTTCAGATGTGACACTAGGCCATTCCCCCTGCTCTAATGCAGAGCTTTCAGAGCTCCACTGGGGGACATGGGCCTAACATGCAGGCCCTTCTGCATCAGGCTGGGCAGGGAGAAGGGGTGATGGCAGAGAGGCCAAGGCCAAGGAAAAGAGGGTGGGGAGAACCTCATGCCCCAGACAAAGGGGATTTGGCAGCAGAGGGAAGGCCCCCCACCCCCCACCCAGAAGGGAGAGGGTTTCACTCAGTGCTGTCACCTCTATCTCCACTCCCACTAGCCCCTCTCCCCCATGTATAGTGAGACAGAGCAGTACCTGCAGCAGGAAGTGTGAGCTGCTGGGCATGTGAGGTGGGGGCCCTTTAAGGGTGTCCCATGGGGCAAAGCGCATGCAGTGCCTTGGGCACCTGGCACAAACACAGGATGTAAAATAGGTGGGCCCTCACTTTGTCTGTAATATCCTCCTCCTGCAAGGGAACAAGGATTAGTCAGAGATTCAGAAACTCCTGGCAACAAAGGGTAATAACAGCACCTGGAGCCAGCTAAATTTCCACCCAGCTCCTCGCCACATCTGAGGGATGGATTCTCCCACCCAACCCCGAGGTGAAGTCTTGTCTACTCTCTAGTGACCTCCAATCCCTCTCCCGCAATTTCAGAATGAACTCCTTCCCCATTCCTCTCAGTCCCCGCATTAGAGCTGTTCTACCTCCAAACCCATCTGGGGAACGAGCTCAGCTCCCCAGCATCCTCTCAACCAGCCCCTACCCCTCCAGCTATGGGTTTGGAAGGCTTCTGGCAGCAGGGAAGTTGGGTGAGAGGAAGTTGACATCTTTCCCCAAGTGACCCCTGGTCCTTACGGTGAAGCCGTGGACGGTAGCTCTGGTGAATGGGCCACATGGGTGGCTTCTGATGACTGAATCCTCCAGGTCTCCCAGAGGAGGTCCAGCCTGGCCAGCAGCAGGGCAAACTTTCCCCGGCCCATGTGCTCCAGCCCAGCCTGGTTAGGAAGGTCATGCCTGACTAATCTAATCGCCTTCTATGATGAGATTACTGGTTCTGTGGATGAAGGGAAAGCAGTGGATGTATTGTATCTTGACTTTAGCAAAGCTTTTGACACGGTCTCCCACAGTATTCTTGTCAGCAAGTTAAGGAAGTATGGGCTGGATGAATGCACTATAAGGTGGGTAGAAAGTTGGCTAGATTGTCAGGCTCAACGGGTAGTGATCAATGGCTCCATGTCTAGTTGGCAGCCGGTGTCGTGTGGAGTGCCCCAGGGGTCGGTCCTGGGGCCGGTTTTGTTCAATATCTTCATAAATGATCTGGAGGATGGTGTGGATTGCACTCTCAGCAAATTTGCGGATGATACTAAACTGGGAGGAGTGGTTGATACGCTGGAGGGGAGGGATAGGATACAGAGGGACCTAGACAAATTGGAGGATTGGGCCAAAAGAAATCTGATGAGGTTCAATAAGGATAAGTGCAGGGTCCTGCACTTAGGACGGAAGAACCCAATGCACAGCTACAGACTAGGGACCGAATGGCTAGGCAGCAGTTCTGCGGAAAAGGACCTAGGGGTGACAGTGGACGAGAAGCTGGATATGAGCCAGCAGTGTGCCCTGGTTGCCAAGAAGGCCAATGGCATTTTGGGATGTATAAGTAGGGGCATAGCGAGCTGATCGAGGGACGCAATCGTCCCCCTCTATTCCACATTGGTGAGGCCTCATCTGGAGTACTGTGTCCAGTTTTGGGCCCCACACTACAAGAAGGATGTGGATAAATTGGAGAGCGTCCAGCGAAGGGCAACAAAAATGATTAGGGGTCTGGAAACATAAGTTATGAGGAGAGGCTGAGGGAACTGGGATTGTTTAGTCTGCAGAAGAGAAGAATGAGGGGGGATTTGATAGCTGCTTTCAACTACCTGAGAGGTGGTTCCAGAGAGGATGGTTCTAGACTATTCTCAGTGGTGGAAGAGGACAGGACAAGGAGTAATGGTCTCAAGTTGCAGTGGGGGAGGTTTAGGTTGGATATTAGGAAAAACTTTTTCACTAGGAGGGTGGTGAAACACTGGAATGCGTTGCCTAGGGAGGTGGTGGAATCTCCTTCCTTAGAAGTTTTTAAGGTCAGGCTTGACAAAGCCCTGGCTGGGATGATTTAATTGGGTATGGGTCTTGCTTTTGAGCAGGGGGTTGGACTAGATGACCTCCTGAGGTCCCTTCCAACCCTGATATTCTATGATTCTATGATTCATGGCACTTTCAATCCCTGGGCTCCAAGGCTGCCAGTGATGGGGCAGCTCTGGATGGTGGTTCAAATGACGTAGACACTAGACCACTAGGAACTGGCCTGAGACCCTGAGGGGAAGAAAGGATCATAGAGGTCATAAGGGGCACTAGCACGAGCAATGGCAGCTTGTCCTGTTGATGTGATGCCTGTTATGAAATAGCCTTGCTGGAGAGCTGGGTCTGAACTGCTTTGATCTGCTCAGGGGACAAGCTGGTGCCTAATAATGGCACCTCCTGTGACTCATTCATCTTCTTGCTCCCAGGTCAGCAAATGGGGATGGGATGGCAGTGACCTTCTGTGGACTGGAGGTGAAAAGCCCTGGGTCCCTCCCAAAAGCGAGATTAATCCTTCTCTGGTTACCTCGTCCCCTATCAGCTGGCCGCCTTCCCCCATGATGGAGAAAGCTAGGACCAGCCCAGCCTGGCTGACATGTAGTCGGAGGTTGTGGATGGCCAGCAGAGCCACCTGCAGGAAGGATCTTCTCTGCCCTTCTGAGAAGATCCCTCCGAAGACCTAAAACCAACAGCACGAGCGCCATTGGCAATTGCCCAGAACCAGGCTCCAAATCCACCTAGTGGCTCATGTGGAGAGTCGGAGTCCTGCTGCAGCCAAGCCAGCTAATTCCCCACGAGGACCTTTGGGGTCCCATGGCCCAGGGAACCCCCTTCAGTAAGAGGTTGCAGGCACTGAGGCCTCTCATTGCTCTTTCTGGAGCAGGATTCAATGCAGGTGCCATGACATGCTGGGAATGCGTCCATGTGCATGAGCCTGGCACGCTCTGGAACGCAGCTCACAAAGACCACACAGGACCCTCTACTGCGTCCAGCAGCGATATCTCCTGGAGCTCACATGCTAGAGGTATGGGCCTTTCAGAACTGCCTCCGTTCCCCACTCCCCACCCCACTGACATTTCCATGAGCCTTACGTATGGTGAAGTAATTCAGCCCAGGGTAGGAGCTCAGTGTCTCTGACCCAAGTCCCAGGGCAGGCGCAGATACTGCTTCCTGACTCATGATGGTGCTAAGCAAACTCCACACCCTTCTTGTTCTTCCACAGGGTGCAGGAATCCAATAAGGATCTGGTCACGCAATAGCTGAGTGTATCCTTCCCAACTCACTGACCCAGTGGCTCCCATCTCGGATACTCAGGTGTCAGCCAGGGAGTCACTGAGCGAAGCTGGATCCCTCGAGATACTATCCGCCATTAACTCAAGGTCCGAGAGGTTTCCTGTTATGCCACTTATCAATGGATCCATGTAACACACACAAACCATAGCCGTTAGCAAAGCTCCAACCCAGGATCCTCAGCCTCTTGCAGCTGGACACTGTCATCTGGAAATAAGTAGTAGGCTCTGGCCCTGTATCCAGGACACAGCCACTGCAGGGAGACACAGCTCCGCATTTGAGCTGCTACAATGCACCAGCTGAGAGTCCTTACCTCCCCCACCTTGGCCATATTCCTGTAACCAAGGCGCTTGGTGTTCTCGAGCCCCTCCCGGCACCACAGCTCCTTGGTATCTCTGACGTTCAGCCCTTGGAGAGAAAGACACGCAGGTTTGTGAGGTTTGCCATTCTGGTTTCTGTGCCTGTCTCCTTCGGTTCCCATTGCTGGGTGCACACTGGCTGGGGCTTCGCAGCATCCATGCCCCAATGAAATCGCAGGGTCACCACCAGGTGGTTTAGTACCTGGAGGGGGATTTGTCCCATTCATCACAGAAATCAGGTGACCCTTACGGTCATTGTGTTCTGGGAGTGGGTGCCTGAAAATGACGGCATCTAATGCTGAGAACCCCCGACTCCCACTGTAGTCAAAATCTGGCCCTAGGTAACCAACTGGTGACATCCTACAAGTTTTGTGTGCGTCCCCTGTAGTCCCTGCTCCTGCCCCTGACTTCCCCATGGGCTCTTTCCCTCCATGTGTTTCAATAGCTCCATTCCTGTCCCCTCACCAGCTGGCAGCCCCATGGACAAACTGATTTTCCTGGGGGGGGAAGAGCTGGGCTCTGAGATAAAACAGCCAATTTCCCTGGCACTTTCACACTCATCTCCCTGATTCAGGGAGCAGGGAAGAGAAATAATCAGCATCTACACTGAGGTCCATCTCAGAGGAGGGGGCTTCTTTCTATAGGCTCCCATTGCCCAGCAAAATGAGTCCCAAATGAGGGACCTTGTTTCTATTGGGGTCCCTCTGCCCAGCTCCGGTTGGTCTAAAAGGAAAGACCTTAGTTCTATAGGAGTCCCAATGTCCATCTGCAGGTAGTCTCTGAGGATTCATTTCTATAAGGTGCCATTGCCCAGTTGGGTTTCTTACCCCTCTTCTGCAGCAGTAGCTGGTAGAGCCAGTAAATCCCACCCTTGGTTTGCCGGCTGATGTCATCTGGTGGGTCAGTGATATACATACCCAGCTGTGCCACAAAGTAGCCCACCTTGGGGAAGTCAGATGAGCTCTGATGGACGGAGGAGGAGAGGGGAATCCTTCGACATTCTACCTTCAGCTCTCCATCTGCCCTGGGCCAGGAGTCTCTCTCCTCCCACTGCATCTGTAGGAGGGGCTGGGGGAGAGGAGCTACAGCTAGAGATCTCATTCTCTCTGCCCCCAGGGGAGCTTGGAATAAAGGGACCAGGGAAAGGGCCCTCTATGAGGATTCGCTCCTCAGCTGCTCCAGAATGACAAGGGCCCTGAGGCCAAGCATGAATCTGCCAGCCAGTGGGCTCTGGAGCACAGTCCCTTACAGACCCAGGGGGAAAAGCTTAGCCAGGAGATGAGGGACGTGACTCAAGCATGGTTGAATCTCAGTTCTGACTCTGGCTTCACACAGGAGCCATCAAAATCTCAAACCCCTGCAGCTGCAAATCCCACAGCCTGTCAGAGCCAGCCCTGCCTCTGCAGGATGCCGGGGTCAAAGGTCACTTACATCAACTCCAGGGAGGCAAGCAGTGAATTGCCGCAGGGCAGTGCTACTCCGTATGGCCCTGGCTCTCTCTTGCTTCTCTCTGGAGTGCATCCAGAAATTGACATGCTGTGGGAGAAGGAGGCAGGTGAGGGTCAGGAGGCAGGTGCACGTGCTCTACAAACGAATCTCTTTCCCTCCCCATGGGGCTGAGACATTGTGCTCAGGGTGAAAGAGCTGACTGGCTGATCGCAGAACTTTAAAAGGGGCTTCTTGCAACCAGAATGCTGCCCAGTTCCTGCTGGGCACAGGCTGTCATTGTCTCTCTAGATGGGGAAAATGTTAGGCCTGGGGCTGGTCCATCCTCTCTGTACCTGATCCATGAACAGCACATCAGGATCAAGGCACATGCCCTGGCCCCTCCCTAGATGCAAAGGCCTTGGTGGGATGGAGGGAATGGCCGTGAGGACAATCCCTTTGGGAACTGCAGTGTCCATATCAGAAGAGCTGATTCCCTGAGGATCCTCCTGTACTCAGGGTCTTCCTAGAAAGGAGCTAGTGACTTTTCTTAGAGGCCCATGTCCTGGATCTCACAGGACTTTCAGTCTCTCAGTCCCCCAGACCCTACCATTGTGCTCACCTCCAAGAGGTGCTCCAGCTTGTCCATGGTGGGGGTTTCTGCCAGGAGGCTCCTCAGCATCACATCCATGCTGTCTGTATAGCCCTTGGGCAGAGCCTGCAAGAGGAGGGAGCACCCGTCTGTTATGGGATCTGGGGCTACGCTGGTCAGGGGATGATTAGAAGGGTTCTCTGGCAAGACTCCAAAGACACAGCCTGCCCTCTCCCATTCAGATCACCCCAGGGACACTTAGCAAGAGTTCATGGCCGGATGCCAGCTGGCTCTTCAATCCTTGCCCTTAGCAGTTCTCTGCAGAGGGCCAGGGACCTAGCAGGGTATGGAACAGCCAAACTGCAATGGATGGGAGCGAGGCGCCCGGACAGAGTCCAGGCAGCAAAGCACAGAATGAGGAAGGAAGGAGAGGATCTGCCAAGGGCGGGTAACACTATCCCCTCTGGAGGGAAGGGGCGCTCTCTGCCATTTTGTTAACCCCCGGGCCTGTTCCCAGCTCTGCTCACCCCTCCCCTATTTTCAGCAGCTCCACCAAACTAAGGGAGCAGGGACCACAGGACCGCTCCTACAACAGAGAAGTAGGATGGTGACCTACCCGGAAGGGAACAGTGTCCTTCCCTGGGCGCATGGTAAAAAACACTGCACAGGACAGCTCGCAGGAGGCCTGAGTCCAGCTCCAGGTCCAGTTTGCTGGCAGGAAAGAGGAGCCTCTATTCGATTTTGCAGCACTAGAGCGGTGCTGGCACCACCATGGACATGAAACATGAGGGAAATTGGCACCGGCCAGCAAAAACGGAAATGGAGGTGCCAACGAGACTAGTGACCAGGCTGAAGTCACAGAGCCAGACACTGGCAGGGCTGAAACAGGGCCCGTTCCCCTGATCTCACCCTGGACCCTGCTGCCCCTATTATATGTCCCCCGCCCCGATGATCCTCTCCCTAAGGCCACTGTAACGTTACTGGAGTGAAATGAATCATCCAGCCTGGAAAGAGTGAACGTTCCCGCCTCCTTGGCCGGAGGATGTGAACAGCCATAACTGGAGGGGGAGTGGGAGGATCTGTGACTCCTGGGTTAGGGCAGCTGGACAGGAGGGTCCTGGTACCTGAGGTGGCAAACTGCAGCCATAGAGCTCGAGAGGATGGAGCTTAGCTCAGACTGCAGGGGAACGTCTTCAATCAGCTCTTGGAAGACCCAAAGAAGGCAAAAGCAGAGGATCAGATCCTGGCCCCGCTGACCCACAGGCACTTCCCAGAGAGGACGCTGCCAGCATAACCCTGCCCCCGGCCCAGCCAATCCAGCTGGGCCCCCACATTCCTTCCACCTTTCAAACTTACTCCCTCCTTCTCCAGCTGGGACCACCCAATTCTTTCCTCCCCTCAGCCGCCCCTCCGGCCCTACAATTCCCCACTGCCAGCTCTGTGTCTGTGACAGAATTTCCCCTTCCCCTGCTCCCCAATCCTCAGCCCCAAGAATCCCTGTCCTCTTCTGCCCCCTCCAGCCCCACCATCTCCCAGAACTGGCCCAGGGGAAGCCTCTCTTAGTCCCATGTCTAGCTCCCTCCCCCTGGGGTCTCACTCACCGCAATGCTCTCCACAAGGGATGCTTTGGAGCAGTGCGGCTGCAGGGTGTCCTGCCCCTGCTTTTGTGCAGGGAAGCACAGAGTGGGGATAGCGTGCAGGAAGCGGAGCTGCTTGGCCCTGTCCTGCACAGATGAGGAGTGGCACTGGGGGAGAGAGAGAGCCTGTTAGGTAGGGACCTCCCCACTCCACCCAAACCGGCTCCAGGGCCCAGGGCCTCCTTTGGGTTGGACAGGAAAAGCCCAAAATCACAGTGTCCTCCTGCAAGGCAGGGCTTCTAACCTGGACAATGGCTGTGGGGAGAGGAGCCCTGGCCTGCATGGGACAAACACCCTCTCTTCGGGGTCACAGATAATGGGGGTTATGGCTTCTCTGGGACAGGGCCCCCCCTGGAAGGGCTGGCGGGGGCAGGATAGACACGATTGTACCTCATCTCTGCCCTGGTAATGCTGCTGGATGACCCTGATGGCAGCTTCCTCTGGGGACACGTCCTTCTCTTCCTCCTCAACCTCCAGCCAGACACTGGGGCTCCCTGCACCAGCAGAGGAGGACAGAGGGTGACTCCCGCTGCTGCCGAGGGGAAGGACGGGGTGCAGTGGAGAGAGAAGGCTTAATGTGCCCCCCTCCTCTGTAAGGAACCCCAGGGCAGAAAGGGCCTCACCCTGCCCCTCCCAGAGATGCCCTCAGCCCCATCAGCTTCAGGGCCCCATGGCAGTCAGGCCACCCCCGCAACATCATCAGGGGTCCAGGAGGCTGGAGTGCCTTCGACTCCACCAAGAATGCCCTGCACCGGGCATGGCTGTGTCACTCCCACTAGTGTCAGCAGGGCTCACGTGGCTGAGACCTGACACCTTTCTGAACCAATGGGCACACGGTGTTACTAGCCCCCCAACCCCAGTCATTCTCCCTTTCCCTTGGGTCTCCCCTCACCAGTACTGTGGGACCTCCAGCCTCAAGGCTCTCACACTCCTCGGAGGTGCTGCTGGCCCCTTGGGAGTAGGTGGAGCTGCTGGTGCTAGAGCAGGGGTTGCCCCATCTCCTGTCCTAGGCAGGGTGGGGACTCTTTCGTGGCCAGGCAGGGGCATGGCTCCTGCTAGGCCCTGGCGCTGGGCTCCTGGCTCCTCTGCTTCCTGGAGAGGAAGCCCCAGAGCTGCCTTGCCCGGCTCCCACCCTGTCCTGGCTCCCTCCTGCAGAGCTGCACCCTGGGCCTCCTCCATTTTGGCCCCGAAGGTGTCTCAGGGCCTACTCTGGGAGCTGGTGTCTTCCTCCTCCAGAACGTCAGGCACGTCCACCACTTGGCCTGGCCACAAGCTGCTTCCCCGCCAGCGGGGACAGAGGGGCCGCTCTCCTCTTGGGGAAGCCGGTAGCTGCTTCCCACTGGCTCTGGACCCTTCTTCCCAGCATCTGCTTCAGCCTCTTCATCCTGGAACCGAATGGGGAGCAGCCGTGAGTCTGGGGTCAAGGCAGCCTCTCACTAATGGGCCTGTCTGCTCCGCCCCCACCTCTCCTCCACTGGGGCAACTCCCCCTCACTGCACGCCCCACCACGGGGCACAGGGACTGCAATCTACACACACTGGCAGCAGCTCACAGCACAGGCTGCTCCCAAAGCTCCCCCTCCCCACTGAGGCACTGTGACACAGGGGGAGTCTCATCCTTTCAGAGCAGTGGGGTTTTCAGACTGTTTGGACAAGCAGCTCCCTCCTCCTGCCCAGGCCACACGCCCTCCCTGGCTAGAGAAAGACCAGAACCCAGGAAGGACTCTGAGTTTGCCCTGGGAACTTGTCCCCAGCTAAACTTCACAAGGTTCCAATCATATGAGGCATGAGTCCCCCTCAGTTCCCACAGAGTTCAGTGGGAAAGTGGGTGTTCAACAGCTGGCAGGGTCTGACCCTCCAGAGACTCCTACAAGGGAAGGCCTGGGAGCTCTATTGCTGGGCTATTTCCACTATGCTGGAGATGGCTCTGGAGAACACCTGCAAGAGACACGCTGCCCAGGCCCAGAGCAAAGGGCTGCAGGGGGCTGTGTTAGCAAATCTAGTCTCACTAGGAGGAGATCCCCCCTCCTCCTCCCACCATTTATGCCTCTCCCCAAGCAGAACACGGAAGCCTCTGAGGAAATGCTACCTGCCACTCACTAGGTCTAGATGGCGCAGTGCTGGGTGGCAGATGCTCAGAGTTGGTCTGTTCCTGGCCCTCTTCCTCGCTCTCCCGCACCAAGGTGGGCTGAAAAGGGAGCTGCACAATGCCCTGCCAGCAGGGAGACCAACAGTGGCTGTGAAAACAAAATCATGTTTTATTGCCAAGGTTAACCTCAGGCTAGCAGCCGGGGTCCAGAACTCTGACATACTGCGGGCAGGACGCTTCCCATCTCAAGGTCTCCTACCACCTCACACACATTCCTGAAGCCTGACAAGCCAAGGGCTGTAGGGGAGGGACTCCAACCGCACTGATAGAAAACTGTGGCCTGGGCAGGGGAAGCCACTGCCTCAGGGTCACACTGGGAGTCAGTGACAGAGCCAGGGATGGAGCCCAGGAGCCCTGTGTCCAGGCCCCTACACTAACCACTAGAGGAATGTTCTTTTCCAGAGCTGGCAATTGCAAGCAGGACCCTGTTCCCAGTCTCCCTGGCTCTGAGAGGGAGTGTGACCGGCTGGAGAGACTGAGGCAGGGGATTGGGGGTCAGGACTCCTGGCTTTCAGTGGCCATTTTCCTATTGATCTATGGGACCTCGGGCAAGCCATTCCCCCTCTCTGTGTTTCAGTCCCCAGCAGTAAAATGAGGATCTAATACTTACTCACTATTGTAAAGTGCTGAGATTTACCCACGAAAAGTCGTTCTGTAAGTGCTATGCAGCACTGGACCCTCATCGGTGAGATCCAAATTCCTAGAGTTTAGATCTGGGCTTTCAGTTCAATCCTGCACAGAATGAGGAGCTCAGCCCTAGACCTTGGATTGAGGATCAGCCCTTCTTGGGGTGGGAATTGAGCTAGGAGGCTTTTCCGTCCCTCGCCAGGTGGATTAACAATAGAGGGTTTTTAACATATGAACCAGGTTTTTCAAATTAAACTCACCACGGGTTTTTTCGTTAAAAATAAGCCTGCTTCAAATTCAATTTGAATTTGACAATCTGTGTTAAGGCCTAAATTTGTTATCATCTCTTCAAATAATTTCAAGAGAATAGAAAGAAACCAATCTTAAGTAGTACATGTTTACTGCCAAGTTTTAAGGAGAGTCAAATGACTGAAGCACCCGGAACCAGAGTTCGTGGAAGTGCTAGAACAGCTTTAGACAGCAGTAGCCCTTCCTGTGAAAGTGCAGAAGGAATACTTTCTTCCTTTCAGTTTATTCATCTAGTTCAGTTCAATGACTAGTTAATTGAATTTGAAAAGAACACTGGGAGTTGACAAAGAAGGCAAACTTGTTTTCTTCCTTCAATCTAGGAATAAACGCTAGGTGTGAGGGGATGAGATCTACCCATTGAAAAATCTGGAAGAACATGGTGACCAGAATGTATCAATTCAGTTCATTAACTACAGCTAATATTTCCTTTCTTTAAGAAATCGGGTAGTTTTAAATGCAAAACATTTTTGATGAATGTTTTTTTCTTATGCTTCTCTTTCTGGCTCGGCCACAGTATTGCTGTGTAAACACCTCTTGCTCTTTACCTCAGTTTCACCACCTCTGTTTAGGATAGAGACACTTCTCTAACTCCTAGCAGTAGTGCGATATGAGTAGGTCATGAGAGTTAGACACCTACAGGGGGTTCTTGGTTTTGAAACAACCATTCATTTTAATCACCTTGATTGTAGGAGAACTACTACATTCACGAGAATCAGAAACTGCTCATATTCCATTAAAGAACGGAAGGCAGCAAAATTCATCATATCACCAATTTGTTATAAATTATTTACTCATTCTTAAAAGAGAGTTGAACGCTTTTTTTGTTATGTAGGCCCAGTTCCCACTGCTGAACCAGTACCAATTACACTGGATAATGCTGTAAAACCTATATTTTATTGTCAAATCATGTAAGCCATTCCTCTTCTCCTCTTCTTGTTTGATAAGTTTCAGATCAACAAAATCCTCCCCTTGACAGTCACTGCCCGTGTGGCGCTGCAGGCAGAGTAGCCTGAGCAGGCTACATTGTGACATCAGGGGTAACTCAGCCACGCATCACTCATTTCACTCCAATAACCCTGAGCATAAACCCTAAACCTGCTACCTGTCTTGGTCATCTCTCCCATTGAAACCTGCGGAATCATTTGCTGACTCCTTTTAACCAATGGGGTTGAATTATGAAAATCACCTGCACAGAATTAGCATTGACTGGCTCAGTTAAATCTGATGTCACAGTGCACCTCTACCGGCAGCACCAATTAAATGGGCACAGTGCAGAAACCAAGCTTTGCTGGTGGTTTCTTTTTCTAGTTATCACCAGAATCAACAAGGTTCTTCCCACTGATGACTGTCTAGAAATTCCCTGAAATTTTGGAATCAATTGGACATAGTCTTCAAAAATTATCGCATTACAGACAGACAAAGAAATGCCATTGAATTGAGCATTAGGCCTCACTTCACTCAGTCAACAATGACTTTAACTCCCTTTTAACTCAGTAATAACCCCCAGCTCACCCAATCAGCATGGAGACTCTCAGGGACCGGACGCTGAGCATTCTCAACAGGTGGCCAAAACACAGCACTAGTCACGACAGGAGATCACTCTGGTGGAGATCTCCGTCAGCGCACTATTCCAGCCCCACGTCTTTGTGAGGGCCTCCTACAATGACAGCTGGAGAACAGCCCCACCTGCCTCAGGAAGAAGAGCAGCAGAGAGAAATGGAACAAGAGAAGAGAAAAGAAAAGACAAGACAAGAGGAAGGGAGGAAAAGAGAAACAAAAATGGACAAATTCCAAACTCCTCAGTGAGTCAAAGATTCCAAGGTCAGAAAAATCAACTCTGACCATCTAGTCTATCTAGAACTTCCCTTAAAGTAATTCCTGTTTGAATTAGAGCGCATATTTTAGAAAAAGAGCGAATCTTGATTTTAAAAATGCTAGTTGTGGAGGATCCATCACAACCCTGGGTGAATTACTTCAAATCCTGACTGTTAAAAATGTTCACCTTATTTCCAGTCTGAATTTGTCTAGCTTCAACGCGCAGCCATTGGATCTTGTTATACCTTTGTCTGCTCGAGTGAAGAGCCCATTAGCAAATAGTTGTTCTCTTATGCTCATCTTTTAACCTTCTCTTTGTTCAGCTAAATAGATTGAGCTCCTTGAACCTATCTTTATAAGGCATGTTTTCTAATCCTTTAATCTTTCTTGTGGTTCTTCTCTGAACTCTCTCAAATTTATCAACATCGGTCTCAAATTGTGGACACCAGAACTGGACACAATATTCCAGTAGTGGTCGCACCAGTGCCCAGTACAGAGATTCAGAACCTCTCTACTTCTACCGGAGATTCTGCTATGAATGGGTCCCAGGGTCGCATTTGCCCTTTTGGCCAAAGTGTCTCAGTGGGAGCTCATGGTCAGTTGATTATCCACCATGACCCCAAGTCTTTTTCAGGGTTACTATTTCCCATGATACAGTCCCCCCGGGACAGAGTCCCCCTCTTGTACATATAGCCTATATTTTTTGTTCCTAAAGGGAAACTTTACTTTTGGACATACTCAAATGTACGTTATTTGCTTGTGCTCAGGTAACTAAGCAATCGAGATGGCTCCATATGAGTGACATGTCCTCTTCATTATTTACCACTGCCCCGATCTTTCTGTCATCGGCAGATTTTACAGTGATGATTGTATATTTGCTTCCAAGTCATTGATCAACAGTTTACGTAGCGTACATCCAAGAACCAAAGCCTGCAGGACCCTACTAGAAAGACACCCGCTCGATAATGATTCCTTATTTAAAATTACATTTTGAGACCCATTAGGTAGCCCGTTACTAAGGGGCGGAGTCCGAGTTGGGACATTTTTCTCACACCTTTACTTCACGAATGGATCAGGCTGAACAGTTTCCAACCTTCACTGAGAATCTTACCTTCTACACAGGGGATGTCTGCTTTCTGCAATATCAACACAGAAAGGAGAACATGGCCAAAGAAGCTCCTCCTTCACACTTAGGTGCGTGACCACAAATCCTCTCTTGGTCCTCAAGGAGAGACCGCAAGGAGGAGTCTTGCTGCAGCAGGCTACAGGGGTCTCCGAAGTTTTCCCTGCCCTGAACCCCTGTACTGCATGTCTGATATTAAGGGAGCTCTGTGAGGTCACAGCCTCCTCACTGCCTTTGCCCAATAACCCGAGTTCCTGCCAAAGGCCCTTGTGAAGTCACTGCCACACCCACCTCTCCCTTGCAGGGCTGATGTCTGCCCCTGGACAGCCTGGTAGGACGTTTGAGCTGCTCCCCAGATCACCCCACTTGCTCACTATTGATTTTGGGGAGCAAGAAGGCTTCCCAGTAAAACAGCAGAGTCTGTTCCTCACCCCACGCTGAGTTTTTCATAGATTGTGAGGCCATTAGGTGTCCTAATGAGGCCTCTATTTCACACGCCATGAAATTCCACACTCTTACCCCCCTATCAAAACCAATACTGTGTTTTACTAAAACACACATTCCAGAAAGACATCCATTTGTGATGTGGGGCCGTCAAGAAAAACAGAGTCCACCGCTTCCCTTGATAATTTGTTCCACTGGTTAATCTCCCTCACTCCTAGATTAGGACTGGGCATTTGCTGTATTCAAATGTGTTGTTTGAATGGGCTGACTTATCTTCATCATTATTTACCGCGACACCAATCTTTGTGCCACCTGCAGATGTTACCAGCTGTGATGTGATATTGACTTCCAGATGGTTGGTGTAAATGCTGAAGACAGTTAGTGGCTGAGAGCCTATTCACCCCCCAGGCACCACACACCCACTCCCTCCTGTAGTACAGGAAAAGGGCATCCAGCCCTACTCTCATATGGTTTCCAAAACACGCTTGGCAGCAGTTTCAACCATGGGGTTATGAACCACGCATGGGGGTCCCCTGTTCACAAACATACTTCACATCTAGAGTGTCAACAGGCTGCAGTTCTATGCATCTGAGTTTCCCACCTTCTAAACTGGTATGAGAAACCCACCTTGATTATCTCCATTTAAAATTTGGGAGACTCTATGGCACAGGGAAGTGAAGTGACTTGCTTGTGGTCACACAGTGATTCAATGGAAAAGCCTGGACGAGAACAATGTATTTGTTCTGGTTCACAGACTGAGCCCTGATCTCTTGTATTCCTTGCCTCTTTGTTCTAAATTCAAGTCACAGACTGAGTCCCCCTGGTGGACACTCATTAGACTGCCTCAATCAGACCCAACCTCTGGATCCAACTTACAACCAAGCCACGTGGGTCAGGCAATGTCCAGCCACTGCTTCAAGCTGTGGGGCTCCTAAGGCCCTGTCCCAGATACACAATTCTTCTCTGGCTCCCTTCCTGGTGATGTGGGACTTTGCAGTCCAGATGTTCTCAGCCCCAATGGAAAGGTTTCACAGCCTGTTTTTTAAAGTGATGTGCTCTCTAAGATGAGAAAGCCAATCCTATGCCAGGAGCCCAGGACACAGACCAAAACCCAATGGCTCTCAGAAGTGTTGAGAATTCAGAGAGGGGACTGAGGTCAGGAATTTATTTTTTGCACAGATGTGTGACTCTCTTGTGCTGTCTAAGAGTAAAGTGTGTGTGTGTTTAAGAACTTACTTGCCAGAGCCTGGGGTTCCTCCCTTTAACTGCTCTGTGGTCCCCGAGGGGCTAAACTGGAAAGGGAAGTGAGCAGAGGTGAAGGGGGAATCTGGAAAAATGTGGAAAGTGGATGGAGAGGTGTGGGACATCTCAGCACTGGTTCAGGGCCCATCTCCTAGACAGACAGTCCCAGTTGTCCCCCTCCAATCTCCTCATCTGATCTGTGTCTCCCCCCAATCCTGGCCTCCTGTGCCAATCTCACTCCCTAGGCTCCTCATCCAATCACAATAGTCATGAATCTCCATCCCCAGCTCCTGCTTTCAATCTCTTTGCCAAGCCAGTCCCAGTTCTCCTGAACCCCAGCTCTTCATCAGATCCATCTCCCATTCCCCCTCACTTCCTTCCACCCACCCTACTGGTTCTCACTCCCCGTCTCCTCTCTGGCTGCAAGTCTCCTTGCTCACTCAGACATATTCTCTGCCCTCCCCTCACCTCCAAATGCCAGTTTCTTTCACCTCCTGCCAGCTTCCAGCATCCCTTAGGCTCTTTCTCCCAATCTACTCACCCTGTCCCCTAGTCTCTGCATTTGAATCTAGCGCTTCCTCCTCTGGGCCCAGCAGGGAGGGGGGCATTGAGAGCACAGGAGAGACAGGCTCTCTGCTCTCAGTTCAGGTACCTGGACTGAGCACAGACCGCAGCAGCTGAGAGCTGCAATTACAGGGAAAGTCCTGCTCAGCCCCAGGCTGGAGCATGCCAGTGCAGACACAATTGTCAGGGCGAACAGAGCTGCTAACATCAAAGAAGTCTCTATTTTGACTTCTTTGAGGTTAGCAGCTCCATTCTCCCTGACTTTTCAAAGACTTCTCGTTTGGTCAATTTAGGTAGATTTTCAGAGACAGCAAAAGGTGCATCCCTGGTACAAAGGCCACCTCCTTGGGAAATTTCAAGTCCCTGTTCCAAAACCTGGGGGCGCTAGAGCTTTTAAAAAACAATGGCACCTGAAATGTTTAGCACTGGCTAAGCACTGTCTTCATAAACTCATAGACTTTAAGGCCAGAAAGGACCATCGTGATCTTCCAGTCACCCTCCTGTAACAGACCCATAAGATGTGGCCTAGCCTTGTTCTCAACAACAACTGAATTATTTTGACTGAATGTTTCAGGAAATATTCAGCATCAGGGCAGTCACCCAGCACGGGAAATTTCAGCCCAGCCAGTTTCAGTTTGACAATGTTATAAGCAACTGAAAACAAAGGCTTATTGTGGGAAGCCCTGGGCAACCTTAATAACAGGCAGTGTTGGCAGCGCCCCCTATAATGTGAGGCACTCACAGCTGGCTGGAGCGATGGGATGTCAGTCAGGGCCAGCACAGGTCAGGATATCAGAAATCATGCTGATTTGAATTCACACGCCAGAAATCATCTTTGCAGTGTCCCGCAGCCCCTCCCCTACTTCAAAAACAACTTTTGACAGCTAGCTCGGGGGTCTGACCCCACCAGGCGCTTTCTTTGATCCAGTCATGAAGGAGCATCTACGTACAATAACTGATCATGAAACACAGGTTCGTTACTTAGGAAAAAATATGCCGAATGAACTGATTCAAATTCTAGCAAATGCCGTTAAAAAGAAAATTACAGAAGCTGCCCATTCTGCAAAATACTTTTCAATAATACTGGACTGTACTCCAGATGTGAGTTATGTTGAACAAATGACGATGATCATTCATTTTGTGGATATGGAAAAGTCTGCAGATGAAGATAATATTGAAGTGCTCATAAAGGAACATTTCTTGGGGTTCGTATCACTGAAGGAGATGACTGGAGCATTTATGACAAACTATTCTACAAGAGCTTGAAACAATGTCATTATCTGTTGAAAATTTACGTGGTCAAGGCTATGATAATGGGAGTAATATGAAGGATAAAGACAATGGTGTGCAAAGGAGAATGATGGAAATCAATCCTAGGACATTTTTCGTTCCTTGCAGCACACATTCTCTGAATTTGTTTGTCAATGATGCTGCTAGATGCTGTTTGGAGTCAAGCAGTTTCTTTGACCTGGTGCAACGTGTTTATGTGTTTTTCTCAGGCTCAACACGCCGTTGGGAGATTCTGACTCGCCATGTGAATTCTCTAACTGTGAAACCACTTAGTCAGACAAGATGGGAGAGTTGCACTGATGCTTTGAAGCCTCTTCACTATGAACTTGGAAACATTTATGATGCCCTAATTGAAATTTCTGATGATACTACCTTTACTGGATCATCTGGCAATATGGCACGTTCAGATGCAGAAGCTCTTGCAAATGGCCTTTCCAAAGTCAAATTTGTGACTTCACTGATTTTGTGGTATAATATCCTTTTCGAGATTAACCTCACTCGTAAGCAGCTTCAGGAAAAGAACTTGAACATACATTCTGCTCTTCAAAAACTGCAGCAAACTCAAAATATTCTGGAGGAATTCAGAAGTGATGAAGGGCTCGAAAGAACACTGGTAGATTCTCTCAAGCTTGCTGAAGAAATAGACTTTCCGACAGACTTTGAACCAGAGCCAGTTCGCGTTCGGCAAAAGAAACAGCAGTTTTCATATGAATGACAAGACACACCTATTCAGAACCCAAAACAAAGGTTCAAAGTGCATTTCTCTTTGCAGTCCTTGATACTGCTATTCACTCGGTTGGTGAAAGATGTCAACAGATGCAGCAGCTAGAGTCAATATTTGGCTTTCTAGATGATATCCACAGCTTGCAAAAGAAAACAGCAAAACAGGTAAGAGAATTTGGTATAAAACTGGAGTCGGCATTGACTCCTGAAAATTCTAAAGACATTGATGCTACAGATTTGTGTAGTGAGCCTGAGACTTTTTCAAGACGACTTACGAAACATTCCACTCCTGAAGAAGTACTGAAGTTTGTTTGTGAAAACAAGCTCTCAGCCAATTTTCCAAACATTTTTATAGCTCTACGCATTCTTTCAACTTTGCCAGTTTCCGTAGCTAGTGGGAAACGTAGCTTGTCAAATTAAAATTGATAGAAACATATCTGCATTCAACAATGGTGCAAGAGAGACTTGTTGGACTTGCCACAATGTCAATAGAGCATGAACTAGCTGGAAAACTCGATCTAAGAGAACGAGTGACTGAATTTTCAAAACTTAAAGCAAAAAAAGTCATGTTTTAAGAGCACAGAGTGTTTTTTATTCAGAGTGTTTTGTAAATACAAGTTGAAGTTCATTGAAGAGTTTTCTTATTTCTTTCTATATTGGATGTGGTGGTAATGGCAGTTAAAGCAGGATAGTGTAATGGATGATTTTGGATTTGTAATAATAAAAATTATAATTAACATTTTAAATGCATTTTTATTTGAAATCAACTGAAATATCACCTCACTGTCGTGTTCAGATCTATTCTGAAAAGTCGTGTCTCTATTTTATTTGATCTCAGAAACATTGGTTGGACAGACGGATGGATGGAGAAACCGAATAATTAAGCCTCTGTTTTAAAAAAAACGCTTAAAAAACATTAAAAGGAGAAAAGGGGCAAAATGTTTCCCAGTTTACCGAAAACCTCAGCCGCGACCTTCCCTTGCGGTTTGGGCCTGGGGCACTGTCATAAACATAAAGGGAAGGGTAAACCCCTTTAAAATCCCTCCTGGCCAGAGGAAAAATCCACTCACCTGTAAAGGGTTAAGAAGCTAAAGCTAACCTCGCTGACACCTGACCAAAATGACCAACGAGGAGACAAGATACTTTCAAAAGCTGGGAGGAGGGAGAAAAACAAAGGGTCTGTGTCTGTTTGTGTGATGCTTCTGCCGGAGACAAAACAGGAATGGAGTCTTAGAATTTAGTAAGTAATCTAGCTAGGTATGTGTTAGATTATGATTTCTTTAAGTGGCTGAGAAAATAGCTGTGCTGAATAGAATGACTATTCCTGTCTGTGTGTCTTTTTTGTAACTTAAGGTTTTGCCTAGAGGGATTCTCTGTGTTTGAATCTAATTACCCTGTAAGGTATCTACCATCCTGATTTTACAGAGGTGATTCCTTTACTTCTATTAAAAGTCTTCTTGAAAGAAAACTGAATGGTTTTTTCATTGTTCTCAGATCCAAGGGTTTGGGTCTGTGGTCACCTATGCAAATTGGTGATGATTTTTACTAAACCTTCCCCAGGAAGTGGGGTGCAAGGGTTGGGAGGATTTTGGGGGGAAAGACGTGTCCAAACTACGTGTTTTCAGGAAGCCAGATAAAGTTTGGTGGTGGCAGTGGAAGTCCAAGGGTAAAATAGTTTGTATCTTGGGGAAGTTTTAACCTAAGCTGGTAAAAGTAAGCTTAGGAGGTTTTCATGCAGGTCCCCACATCTGTACCCTAGAGTTCAGAGTGGGGAAGGAACCTTGACATGGTGGCAGAGTGGTGGAATTAACTTAAAATCATTTTGAGATCAATTTGAGATTTTTTTGAACCAGAGAAACAGACTTTAAAAGGAATTTTTTAAAATCCTTTGTGCTGCTAGAAAGCAGGTCTCCAACTGGCAATAGTTGGAAGTGGTTTTTTTTTTGTTTTTTTTTTACTTTGGGGCCAGAGCAGAGACAAAAGGAAATTGTCTTTGGGAGCTGCAGTTTCTCTTCTTAAAGGAAGAGTAGTTAACCTCCTGCAGGGAAATTCACAAGTTTTCACAGACCTAAGAGCAACTAGAGGGGATTTCTACCTATTTGCCTGAAGACAAAAGTGTTAGTTTTAGGGTTTTGGGGGTTTTTTTTGGGGGGGGATTTTTCTGTCGGCTGACAATCACTTTCAGAGAATAGGTATCCTGTTCCAGCACAGAAAAATTTTACAAGCCAAGTTTTAAGTTTGTTTTATTTCTAAACGTCGGGTGTAAAGTTAGTTAAAAAGAGAGAGGTTAGGATGACAGACTCCATGGCTCAACAAAAGCTGGAATTAGCCAGATTTCAGGCTGATGAAAAACAAAAGGAACATGAAAGACAGATAGAACTCATACGGATCGAGAAGGATGTACAGGAGGCTGCCCACAGGAGGGAAATGGAGGAAAGGAAGCATGTGGAGGAGGAGAAGAAAAAAGAGAGGAATCATGAACTGGAGATGGAGAAGGTAAAGGCTCAGCAGAATATAGAAACAAACCCTAGCAATCCTTCTCCAGGTACCACTTCCCATCCCAGAAAGATCCCCACCTACAAGGCAGGCGATGATACTGAGGCCTTCTTAGAAAACTTTGAAAGGGCCTGCCTTGGGTACAGCATCTCTACTGACCAATACATGATAGAGCTGAGGCTGCAGCTCAGTGGACCCTTAGCTGAGGTGGCGGCTGAAATGCCTAAAGAACACATGAACAAGTATGAACTGTTTAAATCCAAGGTGAGAGTCAGAATGGGGATAACACCCAAGCATTCTCGTCGGAGGTTCAGAGCCCTAAAGTGGAAACCAGACATGTCATTTACCCGACATGCCTACCACATTGTGAAACATTGGGATGCCTGGATATCAGGAGCAAGTGTTGAATCTCCAGTAAATTAGCCCTTCCTAATGCAAATGGAACCATTCTTAGAGGGTGTTCCTGAGGAAATAGAAAGATACACCCCAGATCATAGAATCATAGAATATCAGGGTTGGAAGGGACCCCAGAAGGTCATCTAGTCCAACCCCCTGCTCGAAGCAGGACCAATTCCCAGTTAAATCATCCCAGCCAGGGCTTTGTCAAGCCTGACCTTAAAAACCTCTCAGGAAGGAGATTCTACCACCTCCCTAGGTAACGCATTCCAGTGTTTAACCACCCTCTTAGTGAAAAAGTTTTTCCTAATATCCAATCTAAACCTCCCCCACTGCAACTTGAGACCATTACTCCTCGTTCTGTCATCTGCTACCATTGAGAACAGTCTAGAGCCATCCTCTTTGGAACCCCCTTTCAGGTAGTTGAAAGCAGCTATCAAATCCCCCCTCATTCTTCTCTTCTGCAGGCTAAACAATCCCAGCTCCCTCAGCCTCTCCTCATAAGTCATGTGTTCTAGACCCCTAATAATTTTTGTTGCCCTACGCTGGACTCTCTCCAATTTATCCACATCCTTCTTGTAGTGTGGGGCCCAAAACTGGACACAGTACTCCAGATGAGGCCTCACCAATGTCGAATAGAGGGGAACGATCACGTCCCTCGATCTGCTCGCTATGCCCCTACTTATACATCCCAAAATGCCATTGGCCTTCTTGGCAACAAGGGCACACTGCTGACTCATATCCAGCTTCTCGTCCACTGTCACCCCTAGGTCCTTTTCCGCAGAACTGCTGCCTAGCCATTCGGTCCCTAGTCTGGAGCGGTGCATTGGATTCTTCCATCCTAAGTGCAGGACTCTGCACTTATCCTTATTGAACCTCATCAGATTTCTTTTGGCCCAATCCTCCAATTTGTCTAGGTCCTTCTGTATCCTATCCCTCCCCTCCAGCGTATCAACCACTCCTCCCAGTTTAGTATCATCCGCAAATTTGCTGAGAGTGCAATCCACACCATCCTCCAGATCATTTATGAAGATATTGAACAAAACCGGCCCCAGGACCGACCCTTGGGGCACTCCACTTGATACCGGCTGCCAACTAGACATGGAGCCATTGATCACTACCCGTTGAGCCCGACAATCTAGCCAGCTTTCTACCCACCTTATAGTGCATTCATCCAGCCCATACTTCCTTAACTTGCTGACAAGAATACTGTGGGAGACCGTGTCAAAAGCTTTGCTAAAGTCAAGAAACAATACATCCACTGCTTTCCCTTCATCCACAGAACCAGTAATCTCATCAAAGGCGATTAGATTAGTCAGGCATGACCTTCCCTTGGTGAATCCATGCTGGCTGTTCCTGATCACTTCCCTCTCATGCAAGTGCATCAGGATTGATTCTTTGAGGACCTGCTCATGATTTTTCCAGGGACTGAGGTGAGGCTGACTGGCCTGTAGTTCCCAGGATCCTCCTTCTTCCCTTTTTTAAAGATTGGCACTACATTCGCCTTTTTCCAGTCATCCGGGACTTCCCCCGTTCGCCACGAGTTTTCAAAGATAATGGCCAATGGCTCTGCAATCACAGCCGCCAATTCCTTCAGCACTCTCGGATGCAACTCGTCCGGCCCCATGGACTTGTGCACGTCCAGCTTTTCTAAATAGTCCCTAACCACCTCTATCTCCACAGAGGGCTGGCCATCTCTTCCCCATTTTCTGATGCCCAGCGCAGCAGTCTGGGAGCTGACCTTGTTAGTGAAGACAGAGGCAAAAAAAGCATTGAGTACATTAGCTTTTTCCACATCCTCTGTCACTAGGTTGCCTCCCTCATTCAGTAAGGGGCCCACACTTTCCTTGGCTTTCTTCTTGTTGCCAACATACCTGAAGAAACCCTTCTCGTTACTCTTGACATCTCTTGCTAGCTGCAGCTCCAGGTGCGATTTGGCCCTCCTGATATCATTCCTACATGCCCAAACAATATTTTTATACTCTTCCCTGGTCATATGTCCAACCTTACACTTCTTGTAAGCTTCTTTTTTATGTTTAAGATCCGCTAGGATTTCACTATTAAGCCAAGCTGGTAGCCTGCCATATTTACTATTCTTTCGACTCATCGGGATGGTTTGTCCCTGTAACCTCAACAGGGATTCCTTGAAATACAGCCAGCTCTCCTGGACTCCTTTCCCCTTCAAGTTAGTCCCCCAAGGGATCCTGGCCATCCGTTCCCTGAGGGAGTTGAAGTCTGCTTTCCTGAAGTCCGCTTTCCTGAAGTCCAGGGTCCGTATCCTGCTGCTTACCTTTCTTCCCTGCGTCAGGATCCTGAACTCAACCAACTCATGGTCACTGCCTCCCAGATTCCCATCCACTTTTGCTTCCCCCACTAATTCTACCTGGTTTGTGAGCAGCAGGGAAGCCCAAAACTGCCCAAAACTGTAATCGAGACAGGAGAGATTGGAGCCAGATGGGTAGAGGTGGCAGAGAAGAAGAAAACTGGTCGCAGTTGGAGCGGAGACCAGAAGGGACAACCCCAGACCAGACCCTATTCCTGGGGGCCACCCAAGGCCCCACCTACCTCCCAAAGAACCCTCCAGACACCTTATCGTCCCACCACCCCGTTCTCCAGCAACCCGCCTCGCCCCAGTGACCCGTCAGCTGGACGATGTTTTAAATGTAACGAGCTGGAGCATGTAAAGGCCAACTGCCCCAAGAACCCCAACAGATTACAGTTCATTGCACCGGAATCACACCAGAGATCCGCAGGCCCAGATACCCTTGGAGCGGAGGGAAACTGTGAGTGTGGGCGGGAAGAAGGTCACCGCATGGAGGGACACTGGAGCACAAGTGTCAGCCATCCATGCTTCCTTAGTGGACCCCAATTTAATCAACCCAGAGATCCAAGTGACAATTCAACCCTTCAAGTCCAACTCGTTCAATTTGCCTACAGCCAAGATGCCTGTCCAGTACCAGGGCTGGTCAGGAACGTGGACTTTTGCAGTCTATGATGATTATCCCATCCCCATGCTGTTGGGGGAAGACTTGGCCAATCATATGAAGCGGGCCAAGAAGGTGGGAATGGTCACCCACAGCCAGGCTAAACAAGCTGTGATGCCTAGCTCTGTTCCGGAAACTTCTATCAGGACCCAGTCAGAAGTGATGGACCCGGACCCCAGGCCAATGTCTGCAACAGCAGTAGTGGATCCAGTCCCAGAGACCCAGATGGAACCAGTCCCAGAACCAGAACCAGCGGAACAACCAGCACCAGATCCATTGCCAGCACTGAATCCAGTACTTGCAACCTCAACACCAGAGGGCCCCACCGAACCTGAACCGGCAGCAGCCCATAACCCTACACAAGAGGCTCAGCCAGAGCATGAACCCCAACATAGTGTCCCAGCGGAGAGCGGTTCACAGTCAACGGAAACAGCCCCATCCCCTACATCGCTTCCAGAGGGACGAAGCATAGGTCCACAATCCAATGAGGAACTGGTGTCTCCAGCATCAAGGGAACAGTTCTAGATGGAACAGGAAGCAGATGAAAGCCTCCAGAGAGCTTGGACGGCAGCATGGAGCAACCCACCGCCTCTCAGCTCTTCTAATTGATCCAGGTTTGTTGTAGAAAAAGGGCTTTTATACAAGGAAACTCTTTCTGGTGGACACCAGGAAGACTGGCATCCTCAGAGATAGTTGGTCGTTCCAACTAAATACCGGGCCAAGCTCTTGAGCTTAGCTCACGATCATCCTAGTGGCCTTGCTGGGGTGAACAGGACCAAAGACCATTTCGGGGGGTCCTTCCACTGGGAGGGAATGGGCAAGGATGTTTCTACCTATGTCCAGTCTTGTGAAGTATGCCAAAGAGTGGGAAAACCCCAAGACCAGGTCAAAGCCCCTCTCCAGCCACTCCCCATCATTGAAGTTCCATTTCAACGAGTAGCTGTGGATATTCTGGGTCCTTTTCCAAAAAAGACACCCAAAGGAAAGCAGTACATACTGACTTTCATGGATTTTGCCACCCGATGGCCGGAAGCAGTAGCTCTAAGCAACACCAAGGCTAAAAGTGTGTGCCAAGCACTAGCAGACACTTTTGCCAGGGTAGGTTGGCCCTCCGACGTCCTCAAAGATGCAGGGATGAATTTCCTGGCAGGAACTATGGAAAACCTCTAGGAAGCTCATGGGGTAAATCACTCGGTTGCCACTCCTTACCACCAACAAACAAATGGCATGGTGGAGAAGTTTAATGGAACTTTAGGGGCCATGATACGTAAATTCGTAAATGAGCACTCCAATGATTGGGACCTAGTGTTGCAGCAGTTGCTCTTTGCCTACAGAGCTGTACCACATCCCAGTTTAGGGTTTTCCCCATTTGAACTTGTATATGGCCGTGAGGTTAAGGGGCCATTAGAGTTGGTGAAGCAGCAGTGGGAGGGATTTACACCTTCTCCAGGAACTAACATTCTGGACTTTGTAACCAACCTACAAACACGCTCTTTAGCCCTTCCTAAAGAAAACTTACAGGATGCTCAAAAAGAGCAAAAAGCCTGGTATGATAAACATGCCAGAGAGCGTTCCTTCAAAGTACGGGGCCAGGTCATGGTCTTAAAAGCGCTCCAGGCCCATAAAATGGAAGCATCGTGGGAAGGGCCATTCACGGTCCAGCAGCACTGGGGAGCTGTTAATTATCTCATAGCGTTAGCCACCTCCAACCAAAAGCCTAAGGTGTATCAAATTAATTCTCAAAAGCCCTTTTATTCCAGAGAATTGCAGGTTTGTCAGTTTATAGCCCAGGGAGGGGACAACGCTGAGTGGCCTGAAGGTGTCTACTACGAAGGGAAAAGTGCTGGTGGTGTGGAAGAGGTGAACCTCCCGTGACCCTTGGGCGTATGCAGCGACAGCAGATCAAGGAGCTGTGCACTAGTTATGCGCCGACGTTCTCAGCCACCCCAGGACTGACTGAACGGGCATACCACTCCACTGACACAAGTAATGCTCACCCAATTAAAGTCCAACCTTACCGGGTGTCTCCTAAAGCTAAAACTGCTATAGAACGGGAGATCCAGGATATGTTACAGATGGGTGTAATCCGCCCCTCTGGAAGTGCATGAGCATCTCCAGTGGTTCTAGTTCCCAAACCAGATGGGGAGATACGTTTTTGCGTGGACTACCGTAAGCTAAATGCTGTAACTCGCCCAGACAACTATCCAATGCCACGCACAGAAGAACTATTAGAGAAACTGGGATGGGCCCAGTTCATCTCTACCTTGGACTTAACCAAGGGGTAGTGGCAGGTACCGCTAGATGAATCCGCCAAGGAAACGTCAGCCTTCACCACACATGTCAGGTTGTATGAATTTAATGTACTCCCTTTCGGGCTTCGAAATGCACCCGCCACCTTCCAAAGATTTGTAGATGGTCTCCTAGCGGGATTAGGAGAATATGCAGCCGCCTACCTTGACCATGTGGCCATATTTTCGGATTCCTGGGCAGAACGCATAAGGGAGCAGGACTAACTGTTAAGGCTAAGAAGTGTCAAATAGGCCTAAACAGAGTGACTTACCTTGGACACCAAATGGGTCAAGGAACTATCAGCCCCCCTACAGGCCAAAGTGGATGCTATCCAAAAGTGGCCTGTCCCAAAGTCAAAGAAACAGGTACAATCCTTCTTAGACTTGGCTGGATATTACAGGCGATTTGTACCGCAATACAGCCAGATCGCTGCCCCACTGACAGACCTAACGAAAAAGAAACAGCCAAATGCAGTTCAGGGGACTGAAGAGTGTCAGAAGGCCTTTAACCAGCTTAAAGTGACACTCATGTCTGACCCTGTACTAAAGGCCCCAGACTTTGACAAACTGTTCCTCGTAACCACAGATGCGTCCGAGCATGGTGTGGGAGCAGTTTTAATGCAGAAAGGACCGGATCAAGAATTCCACCCTGCAGTGTTTCTCAGCAAAAAAAACTGAGAGGGAAAGCAACTGGTCAGTCACTGAAAAAGAATGTTACGCCATTGTCTATGCTCTGGAAAAGCTACGCCCATATGTTTGGGGACGGCGTTTCCACCTGCAAACCGACCATGCTGCGCTACAGTGGCTTCATACCTCCATGGGAAATAACAAAAAACTTCTTCGGTGGAGTTTAGCTCTCCAAGATTTTGATTTCGACATCCAACACATCTCAGAAGCTTCTAACAAAGTGGCTGATGCACTCTCCCGTGAAAGTTTCCCAGGATCAACTGGTTAAAATCGTCCTTGAAATGTGGAAAATATTGTTAGACTTTATGTACTTGGTAGTATATTTAGAGGTGCATGTGTCTTATTAACTCTGTTTTTTCTAGAGCTCCAGGAAGAAATCCAAGCCAGCGTTTCACCCTAGCTGAGACCTGGGGGACATGTCATAAATATAAAGGGAAGGGTAAACCCCTTTAAAATCCCTCCTGGCCAGAGGAAAAATCCTCTCACCTGTAAAGGGTTAAGAAGCTAAAGGTAACCTTGCTGGCACCTGACCAAAATGACCAATGAGGAGACAAGATACTTTCAAAAGCTGGGAGGAGGGAGAAAAACACAGGGTCTGTGTCTGTCTGTGTGATGCTTTTGCCGGAGACAGAACAGAAATGGAGTCTCAGAACTTAGTAAGTAATCAAGCTAGGTATGTGTTAGATTATGATTTCTTTAAGTGGCTGAGAAAATAGCTGTGCTGAATAGAATGAATATTCCTATCTGTGTGTCTTTTTTGTAACTTAAGGTTTTGCCTAGAGGGATTCTCTATGTTTGAATCTAATTACCCTGTGAGGTATCTACCATCCTGATTTTACAGAGGTGATTTCTTTACTTCTATTAAAAGTCTTCTTGTAAGAAAGCTGAATGCTTTTTCATTGTTCTCAGATCCAAAGGTTTGGGTCTGTGGTCACCTACGCAAATTGGTGAGGATTTTTACTAAACCTTCCCCAGGAAGTGGGGTGCAAGGGTTGGGAGGATTGTGGGGGGAAAGACGTGTGCAAACTATGTTTTTTCAGGAAGCCAGATAAAATTTGGTGGTGGCAGTGGAAGTCCAAGAGTAAAATAGTTTGTACCTTGGGGAAGTTTTAACCTAAGCTGGTAAAAGTAAGCTTAGGAGGTTTTCATGCAGGTCCCCCACATCTGTACCCTAGAGTTCAGAGTGGGGAAGGAACCTTGACAGGCACTGATTGCATCTTCGCCTAGGGCACCAGTTGCTGGCATCTAGTCTAGGGCCTCCCCTGAGAGCAGGGGGTAATGGTTCCAAACTGTCACTTTGTTCAGTGGCTGGTAGTCTACACAGAGGCGTAGAGTTCCACCTTTCTTCTTCCCAAAAAGGGCCAGGGCACCTGTGGGAAACCTGTGGGAAATGCTTAGTAGCAAATAAACCCTTTCTACCAGTTTTCATGGTTTTACACAGGGAGAGCCACTAGGTCTTTGGACATTGTGTAAATATGGCCAAAGGGAACTTTCAGGCTAGGTTGTAGGAAACCCCTCCATTTTCAGTCATCTCCATTCAACCACTCTGGTAGGGGCACCATAGGGCCAGGCACAGGTAACAAGACTATGGTTCACACCTGGTGTGATATGTCCCCTTTTGTATACAGGCCACTTACTTCCGGAATTAAATTTCTGCAAAAAGTTGCACCACCTGATCTCACATGCTGCATCCGATATTTAGGTCTAGTGCTTGGAGCGTAGGTCACAGCTAGGCGTAGGATTACGCCTAGGCTAAGAGTGATGCTAGAATCAATCTCCAGGGACATGCCTGGGTCAACACCGAGATCAGACTCCATAGACAAACCAGAATGAGAACTAGAGCCAGAGTCCAGGTGCAGGCCAGAGGTGAAAGCCGGGTGGTCAGAGTCCAAAGATAAACCAAGTTGATATCAGGCCAGAGTCCAGATACAGGCGGAAGGTCAAAGCCAGGTAGTCAGAATCTAAGGACTTGGGGAGGATCAGGAGGAGGAGACAAGGCTGGAGTGGGTCAGTGGTGGGGCTGGAGCGAGGAAAGAATAGGGCAAGCACAATGCTAAGCCAGAGTTGTTAGACAACATCTAGAGCCAAGGGTCACGCCAAGGTCATCAGCAAGAGACCGGAGCTGAGGGTCAAGCTTGAGTCAATAGCTGGGAACCGGAGGGTAGGGCAGAGCCATGCACGCAGGCAGGAACCAGGAACAAAGTGGGCACTGTGTCAGCATCAGGGCAGGGGGTCTGCCTTGTTGCCCAGATGACTCACAGGTACTCCCAGGCACTGCCCACCTGGAGCCCTAGAGACCTGGGTTCAAATCCCACACATCCCCTTGTCTCTCTTCCTAGGAATAAAAGGAGAACAGCAGGATGACAAAGATGTCTCTGTCCTGGCTCTTTAATCCTTGCCCTTAGCAATTCTTCCTACAGGGCCTGGTACCCAACAGGGAATGGAACAGCCAAATTGCAATGAATGGGAGCCAGGCGCCCAGACAGAGTCCAGGCAGAAGAGCACAGAATGAGGAGGAAAGGAGAGGATCTGCCAAGGACGGGAAACACTACCCCCTCTGGAGGGAAGGAGCCCTCCCTGCCATTTTCGTAAGCCCCGGGCCTGATCCCAGCTCTGCTCACCCCTCCCCTATTCTCAGCAGTTCCACCAAACTAAGGGGTAGGTCGAAACCACAGGCCACTCCTGCTCTTGCAACAGAGAAGTAGGATGGTGACCTACCCGGAAGTGAGCGGTGTCCTTCCCTGGGCGCATGGTAAAAACGCAGAACAGGACAGCTCGCAGGAGGCCTGATTCCAGCTCCAGGTCCAGTTTGCTGGCAGGAAAGAGGAGCCTCTATTCGACTTTGCAGCACAAGAGTGGTGCTGGCACCACCATGGACATGAATTGTCAGGGAAATAGGCACCGGCCAGCAAAAATGGAAATGGAGGTGCCAAGGAGCGCAGTGACCTGGCTGAAGTCACAGACCCAATCAGTGGCAGGGCTGCAATAGGGCCCATTCCCCTGATCTCACCACTGGACCCTGCTGCCCCTGTTATCTCTGCCCCCGCCCCCCCGGTGATCCTCCCCCTAAGGCCACTGTAATGTCACTGGAGTAAAATCAACCACACAGCCAGGAAAGAGTGAACGTTCCCGCCTCCTCAGCCAGAGGATGAGAACAGCCACAAATAACCTAGGAGGGGGAGGATCCGTGAGTCCCAGGTCTCAGCCTGAACAGCACCAGGGTTAGGGAAACTGGACGGGAGGGTCCTGGTACCTGAGGTGGCAAACCGTGGCCATAGAGCTGGAGAGGATGGAGCTTGACTCAGAGCCCAGCGGAAGGTATTCAATCAGCTCCTGGGAGACCCAAAGGAGACAAAAGAGCAGGTGGATTCTGGCCCTGATTACCCATAGGCACTTCCCAGAGAGGAGGCCAAAGTGCGCTGCAGACACAGCCAGCATATCCCCGCGCACACACACATCCAGCTTCCCAGTATTCAGCCCCAGGAATCCCTATCCTCTGCTGCCCCCTCCAGCCCCACCATCTCCCCACACTGGTGCAGGGGAGGCTTCTCTTCGTCCCACGTCTAGCTCCCTCCCCCAAGGGGCTGGGCACGGGTCTCACTCACAATGCTCTCCACAAGGGACGCTTTGGAGCAGTGCGGCCGCAGGGTGTCCTGCCCCTGCTTTTGTGCAGGGAAGCACAGAGTGGGGATAGCGTGCAGGAAGCGGAGCTGCTTGGCCCTGTCCTGCACCCACTAGGAGTGGGGTTGCGGGAGAGAGAGAGCCTGTTAGGTAGGGACCTCCCCACCCCACCCAAACTGGCTCCAGGGCTCAGGTCCTCCATGGGTTGGATAGGAAAAGCCCAAAACCACAGGGTCCTCCTGCACAGGCAGGGTTTGTAACTGGGACAGTGTCTGTGGGGAGAGGAGACCCTGCCCTGCGTGGGACAAACACCCCCTCTTGAGGGTCCCAGATAACATGGGAGAAATGCTAGGCAGAAAAGGAGAGAGGGTGACTTCTGCTGCTGCCGAGGGGAAGGACGGGGTGCAGTGGAGAGAGAAGGCTTAATGTGCCCCCCTCCTCTGTAAAGAACCCCAGGACAGAAAGGGCCTCACCCTGCCCCTCCCAGAGATGCCCTCAGCTCCATCAGTTTCAGGGCACCATGGCAGTCAGGCCACCCCCGCAACATCATCAGGGGTCCGGGAAGCTGGAGTGCCCCCGACTCCGCCTAGAATGCCCTGCACCAGGCATGGTTGTGCCACACCCACTGGTGTCAGTGGGGCTCACGTAGCTGAGGACTGACAACTTAGTGAACCAATGGCACAGGGTGTTACTAGCCCCCCCGCCCCAGTCACTCTCCCTTTCCCTTGGGTCTCCCCTCACCAGTATTGTGGGAGCCTCCAGCCTCAGGGCTCTCACACTCCTCGGAGGTGCTGCTGGCGCCTTGGGTGTAGGTGGAGCTGCTGGTGCTAGAGCAGGTGTCAAGGTTCCTCCCCCACTCTGAATTCTAGGGTATAGATGTGGGGACCTGCATGAAAACCTCCTAAGCTTACTTTCACCACCTTAGGTTAAAACTTCCCCAAGGTAGAAATTAATTTTATCCTTTGTCCCTGGATCTTCACTGCCACCACCAAACTCTAACTGGGTTTACTGGGAAACGTAGTTTGGACACGTCTTTCCCCCCAAAATCCTCCCAACCCTTGCACCCCACTTCCTGGGAAAGGTTTGGTAAAAATCCTCACCAATTTGCATAGGTGACCCCAGACCTAAACCCTTGGATCTGAGAACCATGAAAAAGCATTCAGTTTTCTTACAAGAAGACTTTTAATAGAAGTAAAGAAATCACCTCTGTAAAATCAGGATGGTAGATGCAAAAGCAGCATACAGACAGACCCAGACCCTTTGTTTTTCTACCTCCTCCCAGCTTTTGAAAGTATCTTGTCTCCTCATTGGTCATTTTGGTCAGGTGCCAGCGAGGTTACCTTTAGCTTCTTAACCCTTTACACGTGAGAGGATTTTTCTTCTGGCCAGGAGGGATTTTAAAGGGGTTTACCCTTCCTTTATATTTATGAAAGCAGGGGTCGCCCATCTCCTCCCCTAGGCAGGCTGGGGCCTCTTCAGTGGCCAGGCAGGGGGGTGGCTTCTCCTGGGCTCTGGCGCTGGGCTCCTGGATCTTCTGCTTCCTGGAGAGGAAGCCACAGAGCCGCCTTGCCCAGCTTCTGTCCCGTCCTGGCTCCCTCCTGCACAGATGAACCCTGGGCCACCTCCATTTTGCCCCAGAAAATGCCTCAGGGCCTCCTCTGGGAGCTGGTGTCTCCCTCCTCCAGAATGCCAGGCACATCCATCGCTTGGCCTGGCCACAAGCTACTTCCCCTCCAGTGGGGACAGAGGGGCTGCTCTCCTCCTGGGGAAGCTGGCAGCTGCTTCCCACTGGCTCTGGAGCGAGCTGCACAGCCTTCTTCTGCAGCATTTCCCTGAGCCTCTCCATCATCTGCCTGAGCCTCTCCATCCTGGAACTGAGTGGGGAGAAGCCATGAGTCTGGGGTCAAGGCAGGCTCTCACTAACGGGCCTGTCTGCTCTGTCACCCTGTTCCTCCCCCCTCACTGCACGCCCCACCATGGGGCACAGGGACTACAATCTACACATGCTGGCAGCAGCTCACAGCACAGGCTGCTCCCAAAGCTCCCTCTCCCTACTGCGGCACTGTGACACAGGGGGAGTCTCATCCGTTCAGAGCAGTGGGGTTTTCAGTCTGTTTGGACAAGCAGCTCCCTCCTCCCGCCCAGGCTACATGCCCTCTCTGGCTAGAGGAAGACCAGAACCCGGGAAGGAGTCTGAGTTTGCCCTGGGATCTTTTCCCCAGCTAAACTTCACAAGGTTCCAAATATATATGGGGCATGAGTCCCCCTCAGTTCCCACTGAGTTCAGTGCAGTAGTGGGTGTTCAGCAGCTGCCCGGGTCTGACCCCCCAGAAACTCCTACAAAGGAAGAGCTGGGAGCCCTATTGCTGGGCTGGAGATGGCTCTGGAGAACACCCTGTAAGAAACATGCTGCCCAGGCCCAGAGCGAAGGGCTTCAGGGGGATGTGTTAGCAAATCTAGTCTCACTAGGAGGAGATTTCCCCCTCCTCCTCCCACCATTTCTGCCTCTCCCCAAGCAGAACAGGGAAGCCTGTGAGGAAATGCTACCTGACACTCACTAGGTCTAGATGGCGCAGTGCTGGGTGGCAGATGCTCAGAGTTGGTCTGTTCCTGGACCTCTTCCTCGTTTTCCCGCACCAAGGTGGGCTGAAAAGGGAGCTGCCCTGCCAGCAGGGAGACCAACAGTGGCTGTGAAAACAAAATCATGTTTTATTGCCAAATGATGGATAAACTCAGGCTAGCAGCCGGGATCCAGAACTCTGACATACTGCGGGCAGGACGCCTCCCATCTCAAGGTCTCCTAGCACCTCACACACATTATTGAAGCCTGACAAGCCAAGAGCTGTAGGGGAGGGACTCCAACCGCCCTCATAGAAAACTGTGGCCTGGGCAGGGGAAGCCACTGCCTCAGGGTCACACTGGGAGTCAGTGACAGAGCCAGGAATGGAGCCCAGGAGCCCTGTGTCCAGGCCCCTACACTAACCACTAGAGGAACGTTCTTTTCCAGAGCTGGCAGTTGCAAGCAGGACCCTGTTCCCAGTCTCCCTGGCTCTGAGAGGGAGTGTGACCGGCTGGAGTGACCGAGGCAGGGGATTGGGAGTCAGGACTCCTGGCTTTCATTGGCCATTTTCCTATTGACCTATGGGACCTCGGACAAGCCATTCCCCCTCTCTGTGTTTCAGTCCCCAGCAGTAAAATGAGGATCTAATACTTACTCACTTATTGTAAAGTGCTGAGATTTACCCAGGAAAAGTCGTTCTGTAAGTGCTATGCAGCACTGGACCCTCATCGGTGAGATCCAAATTCCTAGAGTTTAGATCTGGGCTTTCAGTTCAATCCTGTACAGAGTGAGGAGCCCAGCCCTAGACCTTGGATTGAGGATCAGCCCTTCTTGGGGTGGGAATTGAGCTAGGAGGCTTTTCCATCCCTCGCCAGGTGGATTAACAATAGAGGGTTTTTAAAATATGAACCGGGTTTTTCAAATTAAACTCACCACGGGTTTTTTCGTTAAAAATAAGCCTGCTTCAAATTCAATTTGAATTTGACAATCTATGTTAAGGCCTAAATGTGTTATCATCTCTTAAAATAATTTCAAGAGAATAGAAAGAAATCCATCTTAAGTAGTACATGTTTACTGCCAAGTTTTAAGGAGAGTCAAACGACTGAAGCACCCGGAACCAGAGTTCGTGGAAGTGCTAGAACAGCTTTAGACAGCAGTAGCCCTTCCTGTGAAAGTGCAGAAGGAATAGTTTCTTCCTTTCAGTTTATTCATCTAGTTCAGCTCAATGACTAGTTAATGGAATTTAAAAAGAACACTGGGAGTTGATAAAGAAGGCAAACTTGTTTTCTTCCTTCAATCTAGGAATAAACACTAGGTGTGAGGGGATGAGATCTACCCATTGAAAAATCTGGAAGAACATGGTGACCAGAATGTATCAATTCAGTTCACTAACTACAGCTAATATTTCCTTTCTTTAAGAAATCGGGTCGTTTTAAATGCAAAACATTTTTGATGAATGTTTTTTTCTTATGCTTCTCTTTCTGGCTCGGCCAGAGCATTGCTCTTTACCTCAGTTTCACCACCTCTGTTCGGGATAGAGACACTTCTCTAACTCCTAGCAGTAGTGCGATTTGAGTAGGTCATGAGTGTTAGACACCTTTGAGCTCCAAAGGACAATGGGTGATTTATCAAGAATCCCTGATGATTTCCTGCTTCTCCCCCATCCAGAGCCAATATCACATCTTTGGGTTTTGAAATTCTCAGCACCCCTCAGTCTCCTGCTGCCTTCAGTTGTTCCTCAGATTTAGAGGCTTGGATGCTCGCAGGACTGGAATTTGTTACTGGGTTCCTGTCTATGTCTAGTCAATGAGGGTCTCAGTCTGGTCTCCTAAATTCAGAATCCCAGAAGTAGACATCTGGGTGGATTGATTTAAATCATTGATTTTAATCATGTTTTGCATTTGTACTTTTTAGTTATTTTCCTCATGATAGGTTGATTCTCATTAGTTGAGAATCATTAAAAAATGTTGATTTGCAACTAAATATAGTTTTCACACTAGATTTGGTGTTTTCCTTTGCTAACCATGATGGTAAAGTATATCTATGTACATTTATATAAGCAGTTATGTGGCTTAATTTACATTTCTTGTGTCTAATTTTTACATTTTAATTATGTTGGAAAATGGCAAACGATGCATTTATTTCCAAGACTATGATGGATTTTTTACCTATGATTTGTCCACGTACTTTTTCGATGAAAATTCAAATGCACTTAAAAATGCACAAAAACAGCATTTTCAATTGGTTTATTAATTGAACAAAACTACCTTAAATGCGCTGGATACATAAGAACAAAAAAATTTACCGAAACATATTTTTCATTTAAAACTAACTGATTTAAGGAAGTATCTGCAGTTCGTGAAATGAACTGATTGTATCTGGTCATCGTGTCTCTCAGATTTTAGAACTAATAGGTCTGACGCCTCCACGTCTAGTTTGTATTTATAGACTGGAAGAGGAAAACAAGCTTACCTTCTTTTTCCACTCCCAGTCAGTTTCTGAAATTTGAATGAAATTGTTATTGAACTGAACTAGCTGAATCAACTTAAATTAAAAAAATATTCTTTCTGTGCCTGCAGAAGAGGCTAATGCTGTCAAAAGCTGGTTTACCATTTCAATAAACTCTGTTTTCAGCCAAAGACTGCCATGAGTTCAGTGGTTTGATTACCATTAAAACTTGGCAGCAACCATGGACTTGTCAATATTTATTACTTAATTTAAATGACTTTACTAAGCTATTGCAAGTTTAGGCATTAACATGGGTTGTCATAATTTCAAATTTAATCTCCAATAGATTTGTTTTTCAAAAAATAAACCTGTTTTTAATTTAAATAAAAATAATCCAATTTAACTTTTAAAAAATCCCTTTTTGGGTTTCTTGGTTTTGAAACAACCATTGATTTTTATTCACCTTGATTTTAGGAGAACTACTACATTCATGAGAATCATAAACTGCTCATATGCCATGGAAGGAGAGAAGGCAGCAAAAGTCATCATATTAATAATTTGTTATGAATTATTTACTCAGTCTTAAAAGAGACTAACTGGAGGGTTGGACACTTGTTTGTTTATGTAGGGCCAGTTTCTACCTCTGAACCAGTAGCAATTGCACTGGATAATGCTGTAAAACCTACATTTTATTGTCAAATCGTCTAAGCCATTCCTCTCCTGCTCTTCTTGGTTTATAAGTTTCAGATCAACAAAATCTTCCCCTTGACAGTCAGTCACTGCCCATGGGGCTCTGCAGGCAGAGTAGCCTGAGCAGTAACATTGTGACATCCAAGGTAATTCAGCCACCCATTACTCACTCACTCCAATAACCCTGACCTTAAATCCTAACCCTACGGCCTGCGCCTTGCTCATCTCTCCTATTGAAACCTGCAGGATCATTTGCTGATTCCTTTTAACCAATGGGGTTTAATGATGCAAATCATCTGCACAGGATTAGCATTGACTGGCTCAGTTAAATCTGAAGTCACAGTGCACCTCTACCTGCAGCACCAATTAAATGGGCACAGTGTGGAGATCAGGCTTTCCTGGTGGTAGTGGTTTCCAGTTGTCACTAAAATCAACAAGAAGAAAATCAAGTGACTTCAAGTGAGCTCTAGCTCACGAAAGCTTATGCTCAAATAAACTGGTTAGTCTCTAAGGTGTCACAAGTCCTCCTTTTCTTTTTGCGGATACAGACTAACACAGCTGCTACTCTGAAATAAAATCAACAAGGTTCTTTCCACCAATGCCTAGAAATTCCCCGAAATATTGGAATCAATGGGACGTAGTCTTCAAAAATTACCGCATTACAGACTGACAAAGAAATGCCATTGAATTGTGCTTTAGACCTCACTGCTCTCAGTCAACAATGACTTGAATCTGCTCCCTTTTAACTCAGTAATAACCCCCAGCTCACCCAATCAGCATGGAGACTCTCAGGGACTGGAGGCTGAGCATTCTCAACAGATGGCCAGAAGACAGCACTAGTCATGACAGGAGATCACTCTGGTGGAGATCTCTGTCAGTGCACTATTCCACCCCACCTCTTTGTGAGGGCCTCCTACAATGACAGCTGGAGAACAGCCCCACCTGCCTCAGGAAGAAGAGCAGCAGAGAGAAATGGAACAAGAGAAGAGAAAAGAAAAGACATGAGGAGGGGCGGAAAAGAGAAGCAAAAAATGGACAAATTCCTAACGCCTCAGTGAGTCATAGATTTCAAGGTCAGAAAGATCCACTCTGACCATCTAGTCTGTATAACATGGGCCATAGAACTTCCCTCAAAATAATTCCTGTTTGAATTAGAGCGCACATCTAAGAAAAACAGCTAATCTTGATTTTAAAAATGCTAGTTGTGGAGGATCCATCACAACCCTGAATTAATTACTTCAAACCCTGACTGTTAAAAATGTTTGCCTTATTTCCAGTCTGAATTTGTCTAGCTTCAACGCGCAGCCATTGGATCTTGTTATACCTTTGTCTGCTCAAATGAAGAGCCAATTAGCAAATAGTTGTTCCCTTATGCTTATCTTTTAACCCTCTCTTTGTTAAGCTAAATAGATTGAGCTCCTTGAACCTATCTTTATAAGGCATGTTTTCTAATCCTTTAATCTTTCTTGTGGCTCTTCTCTGAACCCTCTCAAATTAATCAGCATCTGTATCAAATTGTGGACACCAGAACTGGACACTATATTCCAGTAGTGCTCGCACCAGTGCCCAGTACAGAGATACAGAACCTCTCTACTTCGACTGGAGATTCCGCTATGGATGGGTCCCAGGGTCGCATTTGCCCTTTTGACCAAAGTGTCTCAGTGGGAGCTCATGGTCAGTTGATCATCCACCATGACCCCAAGTCTTTTTCAGGGTTACAATTTCCCATGATAGAGTGCCCCCAGGACAGAGTCCCCCTCTTGTACATATAGCCTATATTTTTTGTTCCTTAAGGGAAACTTTACATTTGGACATATTAAAATATATGTTATTTGCTTGTACTCCGGTAACTAAGCAATCAAGATGGCTCCATATGAATGACATGTCCTCTTCATTATTTACCACTCCCCCGATCTTTCTGTCATCGGCAGATTTTACAGTGATGATTGTATATTTGCTTCCAAGTCACTGATCAAAATTTTAGGTAGCGTACATCCAAGAAGCAATCCCTGCAGGACCCTACTAGAAAGACACCCGCTCGATAATGATTCCTTATTTAAAAGGACATTTTGAGACCTATTAGGTAGCCCGTTACTAAGGGGTGGAGTCCGAGTTGGGACATTTTTCTGACAACTTTACTTGTGTTTTCCGAACCTAGAACTCGGCTGGCAACGTATGGATCAGGCTGAATTGGTTCCAACCTCACTGAGAATCTTACCTTCTACACAGGGGATATCTGCTTTCTGCAAAATCAACACCGAAAGGAGAAACACTTCCAAAGAAGCTCCTCCTTAGCACTCAGGTGCGTGAACACAAATCCTCTCTTAGTCCTCTAGGAGAGACTGCGAGAAGGAGGCTTGCTGCAGCAAGGCTACAGGGGTCTCCCAGGTTCCCCCTGCCCTGCATCCCTGTCCTGCCTGGCTGATGTCAAGGGAGCTCTGTGAGGTCACAGCCTCCTTACCACCTCTGCCCAATAGGCTGAGTTCCTGCCAAAGGCCCTTGTGAAGTCACTGCCACACCCACCTCTCCCTTGCAGGGCTGATGTCTGCCCCTGGACAGCTCAGTAGGATGTTTGAGCTGCTCCCCAGATCACCCCACATGTTCATTATTGATTCTGGGCAGCAAATAGGCTACCCAGAGTCTGTTCCTCTCCCCACACTGAGTTTTTCATTGATTCATAGATTTTCTTTTAGGCCATTAGATCTCCTAATGAGGCCTCTATTTCACAAACCATGAAATTTCACACCCTTACCCCCATATTAAGCCCAATAGCTTGTGTTTCACTAAAACACGCCTTCCAAAAAGGCAGCCAAGTGTGATGTGTGGCCATCAGGAAACAGAAAATCCACCTCTTCCCTAGGCAATTTCTTCCACTCGTTAATCTCCCTCACTCCTAGATTAGGACTGGGCATTTGCTGTATTCAGATGTGTTGTTTGAATGGGCTGACTTGTCCTCATCATTATTTACCACGACACCAATCTTTGTGTCCCCTGCAGACGTTACCGGCTGTGATGTGATATTGACTTCCAGATCGTTGGTGTAAATGCTGAAGACAGTTAGTGGCTGAGAGTCTGTTCACCCCCCGCCATCCCCCAGGCACCACACACCCACTCCCTCCTGTAGTACAGGAAAAGGGCATCCAGCCCTACTCTCATATGGTTTCAAAAACACGCTTAGCAGCAGTCTCAACTATGGGGTTATGAACCACGCGTGGGGGTCCCCTGTTAACAAACACACTTCACATCTAGTGTGTCAACAGGCTGCAGTTCTATGCATCTGAGTTTCCCACCCTCTAAACTGGTATGAGAAACCCACCTTGATGATCTTCATTTAAAATTGGGGAGACTGTATGGCACAGGGAAATGAAGTGACTTGCTTGTGGTCACACAGTGATTGAATGGAAAAGCCTGGATGAGAACAATGTATTTGTTCTGGTTCCCAGACCAGGCCCTGGTCCCTTGTGTTCCTTGCCTCTCTGGTGTAAAATTCAGGAAGCATCTTACTGGATGCTTTTCCTTCTTCTCCATTTCGCTTAGCTCCACAACCCCAGTGAGGAAGGATTTTTTGTTACCCAGCTGGCTCTAACATATGTGGTTATTGTCACAGACTGAGTCCCCCTGGTGGACACTTATCAGACTGCACCAATCAGACCCAACCTCTGGATCCAGCTCTGTGGATCTTTTCGGGGGGTGGGGGAGGGTTTGCTGATTGTTCCATTGGGAGGAAGTCGTGTTGGGAGGGCAGGGGAGCAGAGAGATGGGGGAGAAAGCGATAGGGTGTGCGTCTGGAGGTCCAGACAGAAGGGCTGCAGCAAGCAGGCCCTCACAGATTAAAGTAGCGGAGAACCTGCCTGAAGCCTGCCTGAAGGGACAGAGCTGGGGATCAGGGACACCCCAGGACAGGAGCCAGGAGGAGCACTGCACTAGGGTGGATTCGCATGAGAAGGACAAATCGGAGCTGGATCAAGTATCAGTGCTGCCCAGAGCTGTATGGGGCCGTGAGTACTGGGGCTTGTGACTTTGCATTGGGAATAAGGAGGGAGGCTGTTAGCTAGTTAAGTGGGGAGGTTGTCGCATGTCGCTCTGTGTGGCTTTGCAGAGAGCAGCAGAAGACGACACTGGAGGGGTTTGTTGGGGAAACTTTACTGGCGCCAAAGACGACCAGGAGCACCCAAGACTCACCACTGGACAGGAACTTTGCCCAGGACTCCTGAACTCTGTGTGCAGACACATTGCTCGGTGTCAGCCCTTTCAGAGTGTGGTACCACTGGGCCTGTAGGGCCTTGTGTTGAATGTAACCCTGTTTTACTGCTTCCCCTATCTTTGCCCCTGTTGTTTTTCTCCTCTGTAAATATCTGTTTCCCTTTCCTGTAGGCATTGTACTCTTCCAATGTGTGTGTGTGTTCACTCTATTGGAAGAGAAGGTTAAAGGACTAGGGAGGCAAGTATCAACCCTGCGCTGCATCAGAGAACATGAAGATTTTCTGGATAGAAGTCTGTTTGGTGCTTGAAGCACCATATGCTGAAGAATCAAAGAGTGCAGTGCAGAATGGTGAAGGATATTGGCAGCATGTGACCTCCAGAAGAAGAAAGAGAGAACCTATGTACCCCCAATGCAGATAGAGGTGCAAAACCGTTTTCAGGCTCTCTGCACAGCAAATGCAAAAAAGCAAACGCAATATGGGTTGCATAAAGAGAGGCATACCATGCAAGTCATAGGAGATGATGGTACTGCTCTACTCAGCGCTGGTTAGGGCTCAGCTGGAGTACTGTGTCCAGTTTTGGTCACTGCTGTATGAAAAGGATGTAGAGAAACTGGAAAGGATCCAGAGGCGAGTGACAAAAATGATCAAAGATGTGGAATGTAAGTCATATGAGCAAAGGCTGGATGAATTGGGTATGTTTAGATTGGAAAAGAGCGAAATGATAGCAATCTTCAAATACTTGAAAGGCTTTCATAAGGAACATAGAGAAAAATTGCTCTCTTGCCACAGAGGGCAGAACAAGAGGCAATGGGTTCAAACTATAGCATAGCGGATTTAGATTAAATCTCCAGAAATACTTCATAACCAAGATTTTATCAATGATGATTGTATATTTGCTTCCAAATCACTGATCAAAATGTTAAATGGCATTAGCGCCAAGAACCAATCCCTGCAGGATCCTACTAGAAAGATACTTGCCTGAGAACGATTCCTCCTTTACAATTACATTTTGAGACCTATTAGGTAGCCCGTTACTAAGGGGAAGAATCCTAGGCGGGACATTTTTCTGCCCATTTACCTTTTGTTTTCCAAGCCTAGAGCTCGGCTGGCAATGCATGGAGAAGACTGAAGAAGTTCCAACTCTCACTGAGAATCTTACCTTCTACGCAGGAGATGTCTGCTTTCTCAAAAATCAACACAGGAAGGTGAAAACTCCCAAAGAAGCTCCTTCTTAGCACTCAGATGCGTGAACACAAATCCTCTCTTGGTCCTCAAGGAGAGACCGTGAGAAGGAGGATTGCTTTAGCAATGCTACAGGGGTCTCCGAGGTTCCCCCTGACCTGCACCCCTGTACTGCATGTCTGATGTCAAGGGAGATCTGTGAGGTCACAGCCTCCTCACCACCTCTGCCCAATAGGCTGAATTCCTGCCACAGGCCCTTGTGAAGTCACTGCCACACTCACCTCCCCTTTGCAGGGCTGATGTCTGCTCCTGGACAGCCAGGTTGGATGTTTCAGCTACTCCCCCGATTACCCCACTTGCTCACTCTTGATCCTGGGGAACAAGCAGGCTTTCCATTAAAACAGCAGAGTCTGTTCCCCATCCCGCACTGAGTTTTTCACAGATTTGTAGGCCATTAGATCTCCTAATCCAGCCTCTATTTCACAAGTCATGAAATTTCAGACACTTACCCCATATTAAGCTCAATTCCTTGTGTTTCACTGAAACCCACCTTCCAGAAAGACAACCAGTTGTGATGTGAGGCCATCAGGAAACAGAGACTCCACCTCTTCCCTTGGTAATTTGTTCCATTGGTTTGTCTCCGTCACTGTCAAAAATTCTTGCCTCACTTCTAATTTGAATTTCTCTGGCTTCAGCTGACAGCCATTGCCTTTCTTGGCTAGACTGAAGAGCAATTTGGTACTCATTATTTTCTCTCCATGAAAGGAGTTCTATACCGAAATAAAGTCATCTCTCAACCTACTTCTATAGCTAGGCCCCTACCAATTATAAAGGACAGTGAAATTAGCCCTGCCCTGTGAAATCCCATCTTCCTGTGCCGGCTTGGAGCATCCCGCTAGTCCGCTGGGCTGGGGACAGGACAAGATTTTCCTCTGCACAATTGCTCTTGGTGGGGCTATCAAACTCACCTGTAGATGCAGCGCATTAGTGAGGTTGGTACACCCTCAGATCTGTGCTGCAGCAGCCCCGGAGCTGGGCTCAGGGCTTTGGCCCTGGCAGCTTCTGCCCAGGCTTGGGGATTCTGCCCCCACCCCCACCTGCTCCTGTTCTGGCCAGGGCTCTGGGTGCCCAGGCTCAGGGCTTCTGGCCCCTGAGGCTGCAGCCAGGGTTTGGGGCACCCAGACTCATGTCTTGAGCTCCCGAAAACTCCAGCCAGGTGCCCGGGCTTGGGGCTTCTGCCTCCCCCCTACACACACACACTCCTGCCAGGGATCTGGGCACCTGGGCTCAGGGCTTCTGCCCGGCAGCTGCAGTGGCGGCTCGAGGCTTCAGCCCCCACGGCTGGAGCCACAACTTGAGGCACTCAGGCTCAGAGCTGCTGCTCTGCAGCTGCAGCGGGGACTGGGGTGCCAGGCTTGAGGCTTCCACCCTCCAATTCTCTCCTGCCAGGGCTCTGGCTTCCCAGGCTCGGGGCTTACTCCCCCTGTGGCTCCTGCTGGGGCTCAGGTGCCTATTTTTCTGGGGCCCCCGAAATTGGCCAGGGCCCCTGCATTAATCTGCCAGGGAACCAGTAGCTAGGAGCCCCAGCTGAAGTGCTCCCACCAGCTGGGACCCACCTCCACATCCGGGAGCCTCCTCTCGCTTCAGGAAGGTTAGTGGCTGCTGCCTTCAGAGTCCAGCACTGAAGGCAGCACAGAAGTGAGGGGGGAAATGCTGTGACACCTCCCCCAAACAACTTTTGACCTCCCCGCATTATCCCATTTTGGGTCAGGACTCCCATGGTTTCAGCACTGTGAAATTTCAGATGTAAACATCTGAAATGGTGAAATTGACTAATTTAAAAACCCTCTGCCCATGAAATTGACCAAAACAGTCGTGAATTTGGTAGGGCCCTAGTTATTATGGATGCCCTAGCAGCTTTGCACTCCCAGTTCACCTGAAAGACCATTGACAATTCATGCTACATGAGAAATTTCCTAGAATAAACTACCAGGATTGGGAAAAAATGAAGGAAATCAACCAAAGCCTAAGCTAGGATGGAGAGCATTCATCCAAGCAGTGTTTCAACCCCTCCCCTCCCACCTGTCTGCCTGCCGTGAAATGGGGGGATATAGAGGGGCATGGATTTCTGCTTGTGAACTTTCTAAAGACTAGGAGTACTTGTGACACCTTAGAGACAAACACATTTATTTAGTCTCTAAGGTGCCACAAGTCATCCTTTTCTTTTTGCGAATACAGACCAACACGGCTGCTACTCTGGAACCTTTCTAAAGACTGTAGGCTTCAGCCCAAACCATACAGCCCAGACTCTGAATTCTTGAAAAAACATCCATTTTGGATTGTGCACAGCAGAGGCTGCTTGAAGGGGAGGGGAAGGTGGAGGAGGGAGGGTGAGGGGACAGGCTGGGAAATGGCATGGCGTCTGCACTATACCACAGACACACACACACAACGATGCATGGAATATTATCCAGGACAGTAAATTATTTGGCCTGAGTCCTGAGTTTTGAAAGTAGAATTTATCCAGGAAAAAAATCGGGGTGGGGGGTAGGAGAGTTGCAGTTACCAGCCTGGACTTCCAGTCTCTGGCCAGGCGCATCCCCCTCTTTAGGGTTTTCACCGGTGTCTTCTCCGAACGGCTCCTTCTGATATAATTCGACGATCACGTCCTGGCCTTCAGGGTCATTTGCAGGATCTTCATTGTTCCCAGCTGCAGCACCCCCCTCGTTATCCTGTCTGATAATGAGCCCGCTATGGTTCAGCAAAATGGCACGTGCCATGATAGGCCCTCTGATGAGAGCCCTCGATGTAGGGATAATGCTCCCTTTTTCTTTTTCCTTAAGTTCTTTCCCTTGTTTCCTATGAGTTGCCCTGTGTAACCGTTGGTTGTCCGATGATATCTATTCTGCCTCGTAACAGAGCGAGAGAGAGACCCCACCCTTTTTGGTGCCACGTGCCGCCCAGGAAGTGGGCTGTGTGCAGAAAGTCAGTTGGCTGTCAATGGACTGGCAGTTGGCTGACCGTTCGTTGCTTGTGGCTCAGGGACAGCTTGGGCGGAGCAATCAAGGTGCTGCTGTCTATTCCACCACTTCAGAGACAGAGGAGGTCCTTGAATTGTCCTTACCCACGCACACTGCCCGTTATAGCGGCGCATACCGCACTCACTCTGCCCAGCGGGCGTAATTTGCTCGAACTCTTGAAGATGAGCGGCAGAGGAGGAGAGAGACGCACCTTGTGAAGGGATCTTACCTTTCCCCCCCACTCTTCTCTTTCTCTCCTCTTTTATTCCTGCCACTATCATTTGCTTGTTAGGGACTTGGCAACTGCCAAACTTATTATCTTTGTAATTAAGGTGTCAGGTAATAAATGTTATCTGATTTGTGTTATTTACCTGTCAGTTTTGATTTTAAATACACCCGGTGACAGATACGGAGAGTTCGATCCTGTAAAAAGGGGTAGGATTTGAGGCCTAGGTTTCATTACTCCCCTGAATTTTATAGATTTTAAGAGACCTGTCTGTAAGACTGACAGCGCCCAATCTAGATCTGAATAGGAAGGGCACGTGCAAGGTGCATTTGCTGACTTTTTATTGGAGTCCTGGACCTTCTGATGCTGCTTCAAATGTTTCATTCTCTCTCAGCACTGAACAGCAGAATGCTCCGTGTCCAACTCTGCCAGCCGTTGGCTCTGCGACATACAGCTGTGTAGTGCTGCTGCTCTGAGAGAAACTGTGGTCACAGCTAGAATCCTGCCACCTACTGATGGCAATGTTGGTGTGTTCCTCCCGCCGACTAGCTGCTCACAGGGTGGTGAGCGTTTTAAGCTACTGGGAGTTTGGAGGCTGCAGCATGTGACTTCTGGTGCACACGGGGGAGTGGGAAGATAACAGACAGGTCAGGAAGATATGGGTACAGGGAACGGTGGGAATTGCAGTGGAGGACTATTCCGACTCGAAACCGGGAAACCACACCGTCACAACATTCACACTGCAAAGTGGGCAGATATGGGGGTGGGCCCACTGCAAAGATGTGGGTCTTTGCAGTCCAGCTGTCCTAGGCCCCAAAGAAAAAGTTTCACAGCCTGCTTTTTAAAGTGATGTGCTCTCTAAGATGAGAAATAAAGGAGCCCCGGGCGCACTAGCTCACTCCCCGTCCACACTGGCAAGGCACGTAGAGCCCTCTGACTCCGCGGCTACAGCGCTGCTGGTACGCCACCTCGGCGAGTGGAACAGTGTTTGCTGTGCCCCCGCCGGAGCGCCGCAGCACCAGTGTGGATGCCCTGATCCTATCGTGCGCTCTGATCGGCCTCCAGAAGTGTCCCACAATGCCTGTGCTAGCCACTCTGGTCATCACTTTGAACTCTACTGCCCTGCCCTCAGGTGACCAACCGTCAGACCCGCCATTTAAATTCTCTGGGAATTTTGAAAAATCCCTTCCCGTTTGCTCAGCCAGGCGTGGAGTGCTATCAGCGAATCCTTCCAGGTGATCATGCCTCCATGTGCCAGGTGAGCCCCAGTATGTGGAGCAATGGCGAGTTGCTGGACCTCATCAGTGTTTGGGAGGAGGAAGCTGTCCCGTCCCAGCTGCACTCCAGCCATAGGAATTACGATACCTTCGGGCAGATATCAAGGGACATGATGGAAAGGGGCCATGACCGGGATGCACTGCAGTGCAGGATTAAAATGAAGGAGCTGCAGAATGCCTACCACAAAGCCCGCGAGGCAAACCGCCACTCCGGTGCTGCCCCTGTGACCTGCCGTTTCTACAAAGAGCTGGACGCGATACTTGCGGGCGACCCCACCTCCACTACGGGGACCACCATGGACACTTCAGAGCCCAGTGCAACAAGGCAGGAGGAGGGGAAGGAGGAGGAGAAGCAAAGCGGGAGCGAGAGTGCTGAGGCGGAGGAAGACACTCCAGAATCCCTGCATGCATGCAGCCAGGAGCTGTTCTCAAGCCAGGAGGAAGGTAGCCAGTCGCCTTTACAGATGAAACCTTGAGATCTCAGCCGTCCGTGTTATCACCGACCGAAAGACTCCAAAGAATCAGAAAGAGGCCACGTAGAAGCAAGGAAGACATGTTGCATGAAGTAATGCAGCATTCAAGTAATGAAAATCAAAACGTGCAGGAGTGGCGGGAGAGTGAAAGGAGGGTCCGCCAGCAGAATGCGGATCGCCGGCACCAAAGCCCGGACCGGCTGCTAAGCATCATTCAATACAGACGCTCGTAGCAATGCAGCCGGAGCACTACCGCGCCCGCCCCCACCCCCACAGCCCTTGCCCCAAAACTCTTTCCCTTGTGCTCCCATGTCACCTCCAACCCACTTTCCCCAACATCCGGGTTTTTACCGCCACCAGCTGCCTCCAACACCTGGAGCTTCACCACTCAGTCCTGAAAACTACGACCCTTACCCACTGCACTCAACCCCCATCACCATGCAGTATAGCCATCCTGAAGTGCAGCACTCATTGCACAGCACTCCAGACAGGACATACGCAAATCTGTGATTGTACCATTCCCCACCCCCTTGCCCTTTCTGTTTCCCAAGCAGTTGTGTCTCTTTTCAATAAATGGGTTTTTTGGCTTTGAAAACATTCTTTATTATTGAATAAAGTAAAAGATACCTTAGCCCAGGAAAGAAACAGGCACTGCAAGTCAGCATAGCAAACACAGATGCCTACTAACATTGGAACCACTGCACTTCACTCCCATGCAGGGCACCAGACATTACTGGTGGCTTTCAGCCTCAAATTGCCCCGTCAAGGCATCCCTAATCCTTGCAGCCCCGCGCTGGGCCCCTCTAATAGCCCTGCTCTCTGGCTGTTCAAATTCAGCCTCCAAGTGTTGAACCTCCGAGTTCCATGCCTGAGTGAATATTTCATCATTCCCTTCACAAATGTTAGGGAGGGTATAGCACGCGGATATAACCGCTGGGATGCTGTCATTGGCCAGGTCCAGCTTCCCATAGAGAGAGCACCAGCGGACCTTTAAAGGGCCAAAAGCACACCCCACAGTCATTCTGCACCGGCTCAGCATGTTGTTGAACTGCTCCTTGCTGCTGTCAAGGCTCCTTGTGTAGGGTTTCATGAGCCATGGCATGAAAGGGTAAGCGGGGTCTCCAAGGATCACAATGGGCATTTCAACTTTCCCTGTGGTGATCTTCTGGTCTGGGAAAAAAGTCCCAGCTTGCAGCTTCCTGAACAGGCCAGTGTTCCGAAAGATGAGTGCGTCAGGCACCTTTCCGGGCCAGTCTGCGTTAATGTCAATGAAATGCCCATGGTGATCCACAAGCTCCCAGAGAACCATTGAGAAATATCCCTTCTGATTAACGTACTCGGAGACTAGGTGGGCTGGTGCCAGAATTGGAATATGCGTGCCATCTATCGCCTCTCCGCAGTTAGGGAAACCCATTTGTTCAAAGCCAGCTACAATGTCATGCACGTTACCCGGAGTCACGGTTCTTCTGAGCAGGATCCGATTTATGGCCCTGCAAACTTGCATCAACACCATTCCAACGGTCGACTTCCCCACTCCAAACTGGTTAGCGACTGATCAGTAGCCGTCTGGAGTTGCCAGCTTCCAGATTGCAAGAGCCAACCGCTTCTCCACCGTCAGGGCAGCTCTCAATCTCACGTCCTTGCACCGCAGGGTGGGGGTGAGCTCCTCACAGAGTCCCACGGAAGTGGCTTTTCTCATCCAAAAGTTCTGCAGCCACTGCTCATCATCCCAGACTTGCATGACGATGTGATCCCACCACTCAGTGCTTGTTTCCCGAGCCCAAAAGCAGCGTTCCATGGTGGTGAGCATGTCCATGAATGCCACAAGCAAACTCATCTCATATACATTCCTTGAGTCGATATCATCGTCGGAGCCCTCACTGTCACTTTGGATCATGAGGAATAACTGGACTGCCAAACATGATGTGCTGGCGAGACTCGTCAGCACACTCCTCAGCAGTTCGGGCTTGTCAAGTTTCCTTCCCCACTCTGAACTCTTGGGTATAGATGTGGGGACCTGCATGAAAACCCCCTATGCTTATTTTTACCAGCTTAGGTTAAAACTTCCCCAAGGTACAAACTATTTTACCTTTTGCCCTTGGACTTTATTGCTGCCACCACTAAGCATCTAACAAATACACAACAGGGAAAGAGCCCGCTTGGAAACGTCTTTCCGCCCCAGATCCTCCCCAAACCCTACACCCTCTTTCCTGGGGAAGGCTCAATAAAAATCCTCACCAATTTGCATAGGTGAACACAGACTCAAACCCTTGGCTCTTAAGAACAATGAAAAAGCAATCAGGTTCTTAAAAGAAGAATTTTAATTGAAGAAAAAGTAAAAGAATCACCTCTGTAAAATCAGGATGGTAAATACCTTACAGGGTTATCAGATTCAAAACATAGAGAATCTCTCTAGGCAAAACCTTAAGTTATAAAAAGACACAAAACCAGGAATATACATTCCATTCAGCACAGCTTATTTTATCAGCCATTTAAACAAAACATAACGCATATCTAGCTAGATTACTTACTAAGTTCTAAGACTCCATTCCTTTTCTGTTCCTGGCAAAACAACACACAGACAGAGAGAACCTTTGTTTCTCCCCCGCTCCAGCTTTGAAAGTATCTTGTCTCCTCATTGGTCATTTTGGTCAGGTGCCAGCGAGGTTATTCTAGCTTCTTCACCCTTTACAGGTGAAATGGTTTTTCCTCTGTCCAGGAGGAATTTTAAAGGTGTTTACCCTTCCCTTTATATTTATGACAGGGCTCCATTCCCGCAGACCAAAAGGGAAGACCGAGCGCATAGTACTAAAAACACTGAAAGACGGCGCCCAACGTGGACGGAAGCAAAGGGAATGCTAGGATGCAAACCGATGCATCATGAGGTGTTGGGACAGGACCCAGAATGCCCCACACTCCCCACCCCCTTCCCACAAGCCACAGCGCCAGAATGGGAAGAGGTGCTCTGCAGGATAGCTGCCCATAATGCACCATTCTCAATGCCTCTGCAAGTGCCGCAAATGTGGCCACGCCAGTGCACTTGCAGCTATCAGTGTGGACAGACTGCAGCGCTTTCCCCCCTGCGCTTTACGAAGGTGGGTTTAACTCACATTGCTCTGCAAGTGAGCTCTGCAAGCGCTCACATCTGCAAGTGTAGCCATGCCCTAAGAGTAAAGTGTGTATGTTTAAGAAGTTACTTTGCAAATCCTGTGGTTCCTCCCTTTAACTGCTCTGTGGTCCCTGAGGGGCTAAACTGAAAAGAGAAATAAACAGAGATGAAGGGGGAATCTGGGAAAATGTGGAAAGTGCCTGGAGAGGCTTGGGATGTCCTAGCACTGGCTTTAGTTGCAGTCTCAAAGACAGACAGTCCCAGTTGTCCCCCTCCCATCTCCTCATCTGGTCTGTCACTCTCCAGCATCCTGGCCTCCTGTACCAATCTAATTCCCCAGGCTCCTCATCCATTCGCAGTCTGCAGCCCCAGGTCCTGCTTTCAATCTCTTTGCCCAGCCAGGCCCAGTTCTCCAGAATCCCAGCTCTTCATCAGCTCCATCTGCCATTCCCCCTCACCTCCTTTCTGGTCATGGTATATGGAGGTACCAATGACATAGGGAAGGATAGGAGAGAGGTCTTGGAGGCCAAAGTTAGGTTGCTGGGGAAGAGATTGAAGTCCAGGACCTCCATGGTAGCTTTCTCTGAAATGCTGTCAGTTCCACACACAGGGCCAGCTAGACAGGTGGAACTGCAGGTTCTCAATGCATGGGTGAGACAATGATGTAGGGAGGAGAAGTTTAGATTTATTAGGAACTGAGGAATCTTCTGGGAAAGGTGGAGTCTAAACAGCCTATAGCGGTGGGGATATACTACAGATCACCTAACCGGGATGGTGATAGTGACCGTGAAATGCTCAAGGAGATTATAAAGGCTACAAAAATAAAAAACTCAGTAATAATGGGGCATTTCAACTATACTGACGGGATACATGTCACCTCAGGACTGGATGCAGAGAGAGTTTCTTGACACCTTAAATGACTGCTTCTTCGAGCAGCTAGTCTTGGAACCCACAAAAAGAGAGGCAATTCTTGATTTAGTCCTAAGTGGAGCACAGTATCTGGTTCAAGAGGTGAATATAGCTGAACCGCTTGGTAATAGTGACCATAATATAATTAGAGTTAACATCCTCATTGCAGGGAAAACACCACAGCAGCCCAACAGAATAGCACTTAATTTTGAAAAGGGGAACTACCCAAAAATGAGGAAGTTAGTTAAACAGAAATTAAAAGGTACAGTGCCAAAAGTGAAATCCCTGCAAGCTGCATGGAAACTTTTTAAAGAACCCATAATAGAGGCTCAACTTAAATGTATACCCCAAATTAAAAAACATTTAGGAACAAAGGAGCATAAACTTTGGCAAATTAAGTGTAAAACTATAATGAGGAAGGCCAAGAAAGAATTTGAAGAACAGCTAGCCAAAGACTCAAAAAGTAACAGCAATTGTTTTTTAAAGTACATCAGAAGCAGGAAGTCTGCTAAACCACTAATGGGGCCATGGACAATCGAGATGCAAAAGGAGCACTCAAAGACCATAAGGCCATTGCAGAGAAATGAAATTATTTCTTTGTATCGGTCTTCATGGCTAAGGATGTGCGGGAGATTCCCAAACCTGAGCCATTCTTTATGGTGACATATCTGAGGAACTCTCCCAGATTCAGATGTCATTAGAGGAGGTTTTGGAACAAATTGATAAATTATACTGTAATAAGTCACCAGGACCAGATGTTATTCACCCAAGAGTTCTGAAGGAACTCAAATGTGAAATTACAGAACTACTAACTGTGGGAGATTAAATCAGCTTCTGTACCAGATGACTGGAGGATAGCTAATGTGATGCCAATTTTTAAAAAAGCTCCAGAGGTGATCCTGGCAATTATAGGTTGGGAAGCCAAACTTGAGTACCAGGCAAACTGGTTGAAACTATAGTAAAGAACAGAATTATCAGATATATAGATGAACATGATTTGTTGGGGAGAGTCAACATGTTTTTTGTAAAGGGAAATCATGCCTCACTAATCTACTAGTATTCTCTGAGGGAGTCAACAAGCATGTGGACAAGGTTGATCCAGTGGATATAGCGTACTTATATTTTCAGAAAATCTTTGACAAGGACCCTCACCAAAGGCTCTTAAGCAAAATTAGCTGTTATGGGGTAAGAGGGAAGGTCCTTTCATGGATCGGTAATTGGTAAAAAGATAGGAAACAAAGGATAGGAATAAATGGTCAGTTTTCAGAACGGAGAGAGGTAAATAGCGGTGTCCCCCAGGGGTCTGTTCTGGGGCCAGTCCTATTCAACATATTCATAAATGATCTGGAAAAAAAGGGTAAACAGTGAGGTGGCAAAATTCGCAGATGATACAAAACTACTCAAGAAAGTTAAGTCCAAAGCAGGCTGTGAAGAGCAACAAAGCGATCTCACAAAACTGGGTGACGGGGCTACAAAAATGGCAGATGAAATTCAGTGTTGATAAATGCAAAATAATGCACTTTAGAAAACATAATCCCAACTGTACATATAAAATGATGGTGTCTAAATTAGCTGTTACCACTCAAGAGAGAGATCTTGGAGTCACTGTGGATAGTTCTCTGAAAACATCCACTCAGTGTTCAGCGGCAGTCAAAAAAGAGAACAGAATGTTGGGAACCATTAAGAAGTGGCTCGATAATAAGACAGAAAATATCATATTGCCTCTATATAAATCTATGTTACACTCACATCTTGAATACTGCGTGCAGATGTGGTCACCCCATCTCAAAAAATATATATTGGAATTGGAAAAGGCACAGAAAAGGGCAATAAAAATGATTAAGGGTATGCAAGAGCTTCCATATGAGGAGCAATTAATAAGACTGGGACTTTTCAGCTGTGAAAATAGATGACTAAGAGGGGCTATGATAGAGGTCTATAAAATCATGACTGGTGTGGAGCAAGTAAATAAGGAAGTGTAATTTACTCTTTCTCATAACACGAGAACTAGGGGTCACCACCTGAAATTAAAAGGCAGCAGGTTTAAAACAAACAAAAGGAAGTATTTCTTCACACCATGCACAGTCAACCTGTGGAACTCTTTGCCAGAGGATGTTATGAAGGTCAAGACTGTAACAGGGTTCAAAAAAGGACTAGATAAATTCATGGAGGATAGGTCTACCAATGGCTATTAGCCAGGATTGGCAGGGATGGTGTCCTTAGTCTCTGTTTGCCAGAAGTTGGAAATGGGCAACAGAGGATGGATCACTTGATGATTACCTGTTCTGTTCATTCCCTCTGAAGCACTTGGCACTGGCCATTGTCCAAAGATAGGCTACTGGGCTAGATCAACCTTTGGTCTGACCCACTATGGCCGTTGTTATGTTCTTCCACCCACCCCACTGGTTCTCACTCCTCTCTGCTCTCTGGTTGCAAGTCTCCTTGCTCACTCAGGTCTACTCTCCGCCCTCCCCTCAACTCCAAATGCCAGTTTCTTCACCTCCTGCCAGCTTCCAGCATCCCTTAGGCTTTTTCTCCCAACCTACTCACCCCTGTCCCCTAGTCTCTGCATTTGAATCTAGTACTTCCTCGTCCAGGCCCAGTGGGATGGGGGAGGTGGGTAATTGAGAGCACAGGAGAGACAGGCTCTCTGCTCTCAGTTCAGGTATCTGGACCCAGCACAGACCGCAGCAGCTGAGAGCTGCAATTGTAGGGAAAGTCCTGCTCAGCCCTAGGATGGAGCATGCCAGTACAGACACAATTGCCAGGGGGAATGGAGCTGCTAACCTCAAAGAAGCCTCTATTGGGGCTGTGTGAACTCTGACTTTTCAAAGACTTCTCATTTGGTCAATTTAGGTAGATTGTCGGAGACAGCAAAAGGCGCATCCCTGGCACAAAGGCCACCTCCTTGGGAAATTTCAAGTCCCTGTTCCAAAGCCTGGGGGCACTAGAGCTTTTCATCAGAAGTGTTTAGCATTGGTAAGCACTGTCTACATAGACTAAGGCCAGAAGGGACCACTGTGGTCATCTTGTCCCCCCCATAACAGACCCATAACATCTGGCCTAGCCTCATTCTCACTAACAGCTGAATGACTTTGACTGAATGTTTCAGGAAATATTCAGCCTCAAGGCAGACACCCAGCATGGGAAATTTCAGCCCAGCCAGTTACAGTTGGACAATATTATAAGCAACTGAAAACAAAGGCGTATCGTGGGAAGCACTGGGCAACCTTAATAACAGGCAGTGCTGGCAGCGCCCCCTATAATGTGAGGCACTCACAGCTGGGCTGAAGCGATGGGATGTCAATCAGGGCCAGCAAAGGTCAGGATGTCAGAAATCCTCCTGATTTGAATTCACACGCCAGAAATCTTCTTTGCAGCGCTCTACAGCCCCTCCCTGACTTCAAAAACAACTTTTGACACCTAGCTCCAGGGTCTGACCCCTCCAGGTGCTTGGCTCAAAGGGCTGAGCAAGCCATTCCCCATTGGGTGCAATGGAAGTCGGGGCGCTGAACACCTGCCATGACTCGGCCTTTGGTATGTCATACAGCCTGTCGGTGGAAACCATACCACACTGCCAGTTCAGCCCGGCCACAAGCAGGGGTGACCCCTGTTACCTGCTAGTGGATTGGCCACTGCTTACACCTGGGTTGAAGTTGGTCTTTTATGTTAGCTCTGTTTTCTTTGTACCAGCTTGTGCCATCAGATTTTTTGCTGCCTGCCCAAGGTAAATAAGATGCGAGAGCAGAATCATGTCCAGAGTCCAAAAAACAGCAATTAATCCAGAAAGAATAAATTAATTCTAAAATGCTGTTAATACCTGGAGTGACCCCACCAGGAAGCCAAATAGCCTGAAGACAAACCATGGAGCAGGTACTTTAGGAATGATTCTTTAGAGTTGGTATTCTAAAGGCTGGTGCCGGTGTCAGGAAGGGCAGGGCGAGTCACTTCTCTCCACAACCTGCCTAAACACCCACTGTAACCCCTTTGGGGTTTAGAGAACATGGCCCCTTTAAATCTTTTCTCGGGGGATGGGGAGTTGATTGTTCTATGAGGAGAAAGTCCTGTTGGGAGGGCAGGGGAGCGCGGAGGGGGGAAGAGCACGACAGGGTATTTAAGCCCTCCTGCTGGTGTCCCAACTTTTTGTTAAAAACGGGCAAATTGTCACGTATTTTCTGTCTCCCCCGAGTCGGTACTGGTGGGTCCCGCTGCTGGCTGGATCCCTGCTTGCCAGCCGCCTGCCCACCAGCATTGAGTGGGGGGACCCAGTGGCTGACAATGGGGGTGGGTGTGCAAAGCTGGTGGCAGGGTGTTCCCCCTCTCGCTGTCCTCTCCCTGCTTTGCCCCTTCACCTTGCCCCCCAGCCCTGCTGCTCCTCCATATCTGCACCAGCGGGGAGTGTCCCGTTCCCAGCACTGTGCGGAGAACCAGCCCCTGGTCGGAGTGCTCAGCTCACCAACAGCCGGGCCAGCAGGCTACTTCTTTCCCCCACTGCCTCTGGCTGGGCTGGCCCCGCAGGAAAGCTCAAGACCCTCGGCTTGGGGTGTTGGCTAGGAGGAGCCAAGCCCTGCATGTGCCAAAGCCCCTGGCAACGCTGGCATAGGGAAGCCTTTCTGCCCCTCAGCTAAGCTCTGGAGCAGCGGCGGGGGGAGGGAGGGAAGCGATTTCCAGCCTGTTTGCATCCCGACCCTGCAGACTCCACAGCAGTCCCCCGGACAGAGGCCTAGCACCCTCTGCACCCACCCCCACCGCGGAGCACAGGGTTTGGTCCGTCCCCTAGGCACCCTCCCCTGCTGAGCCACCTCACTGGCCAGGTTCACTCAAGCCCCTGCAATCAGGTTCCGTGGGCACAATGCATCCGTAGGGCTTAACCCCTTCCTGCTTGCGCTGTAGCCAGGGGACAGGAGGCAGCTGGGTTATATCGGTGGCCAGCAGCAGCCTGGAGGTGTTAGCTGCCTTTTGACACCGTGTGGGCAGAAAGGAGCAAGGTGCTTCCAGCCACGGGCAGGGGGAGAGGGGGAAGAGATGAGCTCTGCAAAGCTCATCTCTGCTATGGCTGGAAGCAGCTCCCATCCCTTCCCTCCTGCACAGTGTGGAAAGGCTGTTGCTGGCCACATTCTGGTGTGAACCCTGGCAGAAATCTGGGGTGGGGGGGCATGTGAACTTGTGTGCCACCCCCCCACACACACACAGAGGTTGCCTTTGGAAGATGTGGTACCAGGTACCAGGAGAGGCGGGTCCGGCCTGGGGCCCAGCCAGGCATGGAGGGCGGAGAGCGCCAGGCAGGGAGGGTCAAACCTCTCGGTCAACCTGTCACCCCCTGTGTCAGAGAGGTGCACAGGAGTGTGTGTGTGTCACCTCTCTCCATGTGAACCCTAAAGCCTAAAAGATAAGAAGGGACATAAAAGGAATCCAACTACTCAGTGTTTCTGTTTAACAGGGGCTCAGTCAACTTGATGTTAATGCTAACATTTGTACTGCATCGTTCTGATTGATTGCAGCTGAACTTGCTTGAATACGAGTAATTTTACCAGGTGTCCCATATTCAGCATAGGGAAATATGGTCACCCTAAATAAGAGGGAGGCTGTTAGCTTGTTACGTGGGGAGGCTGTCACTCTGTGTGGCTTTGCAGAGAGTGAAAGAAGAGGGCACCAGAGAGGTTCGTTGAGGAAACTTGACTAGTGCTGAACACAACCTGGAGCACCCAAGACTCACCACTGGACTGGAACTTTGCTCAAGACTCTTGAACTCTGTGTGTAGACACATTACTTGGTGTCAGCCCTTTCAGACTGTGCTACCACTGGGCCTGTGGGGCCTTGTGTTGAATGTAACCCTGTTTTTGACCCGTTCCCCCTAGCTTTTCCCCTGTTGTTTTTCTCCTTTCATCCCTCTCTAAATAAATATTTCCCTTTCCTGTATGCATTGTAGTCTTCTGGTTCACACTGGGGACAGGTGTCTCTGGGGTGGAAGGGGCTTTCCCTGATGCATTCCTGCACGTGCCTTTTCTTGGCTAGAGCTACCTGCAGAGCAGACTCTATGTTGGCCACGAGGGCGCTAAAGTTACACAACAACAAAAACAGGAGAGAAATTTCTCTCTAAAGATCAAAAAATAACAAAGAAGGAAGAACCCAGAACCACTGGAACTACAAGCAAAAGCCTAGAAATCCCCTTGAAAAGGAACTAACGATGAGTTTATATAAAGCAGGAGGGGCAGGGTAGTTGGTGGTTGAAGGCAGGAGGGCACTGTCTGTCCCTTATTTCTCTGATGCTCCCACCCACCTGGGAACTATTCTTAAACATTTACAAATATTCCTTTTCTCTCTCTTGGTGCTTCTGAGTGCACACCAGAAGCACTTCAACTCAGAAATGGGCATCTGGCTGAAACACCTTTTGGGTAAATCAATAAATCAGACATTGTTCTTCAATGGAGGGAAGGGATCTTCTTATTGAGCATGAGAGACTATTACTGGTATTGAAAAGGCTGCACATTTGCTTCATTTACTTCAAGGAGCAACATGCCCTCTATCTGGCCACTACCCTACATTTAGCTATATGCAGGACTAAGCTCTTATAATGACAAGCACGGTGTGACTGGCCCCTTTAAAAAGAAGCTGTGCCAAGTGCCACTGTGACTCAACCTGCTGCCCAACTGGTCTTAAAGGAAGACACCTGAGGAAATGGTGGCAGAGAGTTAGAGCCTCCTACAGATGAGTGTGATACCCCAGGGGAACAAAACTTCAGACAGGTAGGGCTGGAAATGGCCTCCTAAAAAGAACAAGGGGCCAGGAAGAAGAGAAACTTTGGCTTTCTTCCTTGATGGCTGCTAGCCAATGTAGGTTTTTATACCATGCTAATCACCACAGTGTCTGAGCACCTTCCAGTAGTGCATTAAGGACCGTAACCACACGTGTGTCGAGTTGGGATAGTGCCTTGTTTAAAAATAGAAAATACTTGTAGCTATCCATTTATATGAGAAAAGGTTGCTTTCTTCAGTGTTGATTGGACGATTGCGGGTTTGAAGAAGGAAGGGGAGACTTGCTCTCAGACCCAGCAGGGTTGAACACTCAGCATATAGGGACAGTTGATATAAGCAGTGCTTGTAGCACAGCCAACAATCCAGAATCTTGCTCAAGTTCTAAGTTCTGCATATTGATCACCCACACAGAGAGAAGCAACACGAAAATCATTCCGGTTGCAAAGTCAAGCACTCAAAAGTTGGGAAATGCCAGACACAAGGTGGCCACTGCAGCAGGTGACTTTAACAGTCCAGTCATGCAAATCATGCCCCCAGGTTTCAATAATACCAATTCTATCAAATGTAGTTATCAATGAGAACGTTTAGTTCCTCCTGCTTCTTACCCAGTCTCCTAGCAATGGTGCATAAACAATTCAGTTTCTTCTCTTCACATTTCTTTACCACCTCTAGTCAATATCTTCCCAACACCCTGAGTCTGAACCCCATTTGACAACTTAGTACCCTCCCTTTGTACTGTTAGAGGAATGTCCTCCCAGCTGCGTCACTAGTCTCCAAACCGTGAGATTATCCCCCACTTCGGAGATGCAGCCTGCCCCATTGGTACAGCCCCTCTCTCACTGGAAGGTGCCACTACAGCCCTGAGGCTGCAGTACAACCCTGGAGCAGCTTAGCTCCACTCCCCGGCTTGTGGTGGAGGAACCCATTCCCTGAGAGTTTCTGTGAGCCAAGCCCTGCGGGGATGGGGGAGGGGAGGTTGGCTCATCACAGGCTCAATACACTCTGAAAGGGGCATAAGAGAGCAATGCTGATGAAGGATATTTGGCTATCACCCCTGTCATAAATATAAAGGGAAGGGTAAACTCCTTTAAAATCTCTCCTGGCCAGAGGAATAATCCTCTCACCTGTAAAGGGTTAAGAAGCTAAAGGGAACCTCGCTGGCACCTGACCAAAATGACCATTGAGGAGACAAGATACTTTCAAAAGCTGGGAGGAGGGAGAGGAACAAAGGGCCTCTGTCTGTCCGTACGCTGCTTTTGCCAGGGATACAACAGGAATGGAGTCTTAGAACGTTTAGTAAGTAATCTAGCTAGGTATGTGTTAGATTATGATTTCTTTAAATGGCTGAGAAAAGAACTGTGCTGAATAGAATGACTATTCCTGTCTGTGTGTCTTTTTTGTAACTTTAGGTTTTGCCTAGAGGGATTCTCTATGTTTTGAATCTAATTACCCTGTAAGGTATCTATCATCCTGTTTTACAGAGGTGATTCCTTTACTTCTATTTACTTCTATTTCTATTAAAAGTCTTCTTGTAAGAAAACTGAATGCTTTTTCATTGTTCTCAGATCCAAGGGTTTGGGTCTGTGGTCACCTATGCAAATTGGTGAGGATTTTTACCAAACCTTTCCCAGGAAGTGGGGTGCAAGGGTTGGGAGGATTTGGGGGGGAAAGACGTGTCTAAACTACATTTCCCAGTAAACCCAGTTAGAGTTTGGTGGTGGCAGTGGATATTCCAAGGGCAAAGGATAAAATTAATTTGTACCTTGGGGAAGTTTTAACCTAAGCTAGTAAAAGTAAGCTTAGGAGGTTTTCATGCAGGTCCCATATCTGTACCCTAGAGTTCAGAGTGGGGGAGGAACCTTCACAACTCCACAACAGTGCTAACAGCATTGTGAGGTTGAGTGTCATGCATGCTGTGTACAGTACACCATAGCATTTCACTGAGAGCAAGGATGGGTTATCTGTAGCCAGGGAGAAATTCACAGGGTCAGACGCTTCCCTCCATTGGCAGTGTAGGGGGAGAAAGACAACAACTCTGCATCTGCAGTAGCACGGGATTGCTGGCTTTGCAGCATGCTCTGTAACGGGACTCTCCACTCACCGCTAGTCAGGCACCTCGCCCTGGCCGTTCTGGTGAATCATGTTCTGGTGAATTTCCCTCCCACCTGCCAGCCATCCAAACTGCAGCTGCTGAGATGATCTTCCTCTCCTGGTGCTGTCTTCCCCACTTTCCCAAGTCTGACTCTGGTTGCCCTTTTTCCATGTCCAGTTTGGACTTCTCCTTCTTACCTCCAAAGCTCCCTATGCAAACATCTCCCTGTGTAAAAAATATCTCCACCTCAGTCATCTACTCCTCCCTTCCCACTCCCACCTTACAGACCCTTCTTCCTGCAGCATCCTGCTGCTACTGGGAAGGACCCAGCAACCTCCGCTCAGGCTCCCCTTTCTATTCATTCCATCAGACTCACCCAGTACCTCTCCTACACTCCTAGAGTGACCCCTTTAGCTTGAGTGAGAGGGGCTTGTGCTGATGGACCCTGGTTCAATCCACACCAATGCCTGTGGTGTCTGTATGTGGCCAGGGTTTTACTTACCTATCATTGTAGGTTGTTCAGCCCATTCCCAGCCATCTGTGGTACATCTTTTGCTTCTTGTCATCTCTGTGATGTCGGTCCTTCATCTGTACAAGGACACGGCATATCAAGGCCAATCCAGCAGCTCCCATCCGGTCTTCACCTCCATGAGAGACAGCGCATCCCAGCCTGACCACAGAAAGACAGGATGGTGTTCTTCAGGGGAACCTGCTGGAGCTCCAGTCTCCCCTGATCCACCTCACCCCCACACATTAAGGACTTTCAGGAGATACTGCTAATCTCAGCTAAACAAAGCAGCTAAAATGAGGTCAGTGTGAGTGGATTCACTGAATAGACTGGTTCTAAGGGAAGAGGAGATTCCTTCTCTGCTCTCATGAGATTCCCATAGGAAAAGTATCTGATGACAGGTTGGGGACAATACAAGCCCTCAGCCCCTGGAAAGGCAGGAAATCAGGACTCTGGGAGTTAAGGCTTGTCTCTGTCCTGCTGGAGGGAGCAGAGCTGGAGACCAGAAAGGGCACTGGTGTAATTGTATGAAAGACAGTGACCTCTACCTGTGAAGGTGGCTGAAGCTTCTTGCAAGCAATAGAGTCCAGGATCCTTACGCCTCCTTTGGCAATGCTTTTCCTAGGAATAAAATCAACACAGTACAATGAGAACAACGTCTGAGTCCCAGGGCTGGGATCCAGGGATAAGGTCTGCTCTCAGCCAGGCTGCGTAGCAGAAACTGGATCTTTGTCCCAAGAGCTGCAATCACCCAGATGAGTGAGTAGTTCCTACCTCTGTGAGGGGGGTGTGGTTTTCCGGCTAAGCATCACTGAGAGCCAGCTCCTCTCAGTTTGACAGGATGCGGTCATTGCTCCCCAAGCTGGGCCAGCTGTAGGCTGCATTGATGTAGGAGGCATGGACAGATCCCAAAGCCTGGAAGACAGAGAAGGGAGGAAGCCCCTGCTCATTTACCTGGGTATCGAGGCCCCTTTAGCTACTCACACCAATCTTCAAATAAGGATTTAATCAGAACCTACTAATTATCAAGGGACTCCTATAGGTTTTGTCTGTGGGGTGAGCCTCCAGGAGCGGTATGCACAGGGGTGCAGCAGGTGCTGGGAGCCATGCCCCAGAGAGCCTGGCCCCGATTGATATATTAGATGTGTCAACTTCTATGATGAATGTTCCATTTGGATTGGGGTGCGCCAGAACAGGTGCAGCGATGAAAGCAATTTTGAGCTGTTTGAGGGCTTGTTGGGCCTTGGGTGACCAAACAAATTGGACAGTCTTGTGGAGGAGAGCTATCATGGGGGTTATTTCTACTGAGAACCCTGGGCCGAAACAGCAGTAAAATTGGTGAAGCCTCGGAAGCACTGCTCTTTTTGAGTACTTCAAGCTTCCTCCCAGTTCTGGATGGCTTTCACCTTATTTGCATCAATCTTAATGCCTTCTGGGAAGAGGATGTACCCCAAAAACTCCATGGAGAGTTGGTTAGAGGTACACTTTTCCAATTTTGTATAGAGACCATGCTGCCGCAACCTCTCTGGGGTCTGTTGTGGGGCACATGCTGCTCTGGGTTCTCCAAAAAGAGAAGTATGTCATCTAAATAGATGACAATGTATTGATCCAGAATGTCCCCAAATACATCACTGATGAAGTGTTGCAAGGTCAATCCAAATGGCATTACCAGACAATTAAAGTGTCTATAAAATGTATTGAAATCTGTCCACCGCCCAAATGAGTGTTAGATTGTAAGTCCTTGGAAGTCTACTCTGATGAATGCCCATACAGGTTTCATGTGATCCAAGAATTCTGGGATTAAGGATAGGCGATACTTTCACTTTGTTCAGGGGCAGGTATTCTACAGAGAGGCATAGAGTCCCTCCTTTCTTCTTTCCAAAGAGGGACAGGGCCTCTGTGGGAAATGCTTAATAGTAAATAAACCCTTTGGATCCGTTTTCATGATTTTACGCAGGGAGAGCCACTAGTTCTGGTTCGGACATTGCATAAATACAGCCAAAGGCAACTTTCGGGCAAGGTTTAGGTCAATAGGGCAGTCATAGTCTTGGTGCAGAGGTAATGTGTCCTCCTTTCTTTTGAAGATGTCCACATAATCCTGGTATTTATCAGGAATGTCGGGTGTCAGAGTCAAGAATGGTGGAGTAGGTCCAGGGGCAGAGGCTGGTTAAGGAAACCCCTAGATTTTCAGTCACCTCCACTGAGCCATTTTGGCAGGGGCAGCACAGGGCCAGGCTCAGGTAGCAAGGTTTTGAGTCACACCTGGTATCCCCATTTACGTACAGGCCACTTACTTCTGGAAAGCCTGCTTTTCTGCAAACAGTCGCACCACCTGATGTCACATGTTGCATCTGATAATTAGGTCTAGTGGTTGGAGCTGAGATCACAGCTAGACATAGGATTGCACCTAGGCTAAGAGTGGTGCTAGAATCAAGATCCAGGAACACGCCGGAGATAATGATGTGATCAGAGTCTGTAGACAAACCAGAATTAGAACTGGAGCCAGAGTCCAAGTGCAGGCCAAGGGTCGAAGCTGGCTGATCAGAGTCCAAAGTTAAGCCAAGTCGATATCAAGCCAGAGTCCAGATTCAGGCGGAAGGTTGAAGCCGGGTAGTCAGAGTCCGAGGGCTTGGGGAGGATCAAGAGGAGGAGGCAAGGCTGGAGCGGGTCAATTGTGGGGCTGGAGCAAGGCTAGCATACAACAAGGATAATGCTGAGCCAGAGTTGGTAGCCAACGTAGAGAGCCAAGGGTCATGCCGAAGTCAGCAGCAAGAGACCGGAGCTGAGGGTCAAGACAGTCAATAGCTGGGAACTGGAGGGTAGGGCAGGGCGGTGCATGCAGGCAGAAACCAGGAATAACATGGGGACTGTCTCAGCAGCAGGGCAAGCTCTGCCTTGTTGTCCAGATGACTTGAGGGTACTCCCAGGCACTGCCCACCCAGGGCCCTAGACACCTGGGTTCAAGTCCCACGCATCCTCATCTGGGGACTCTCTTCCGAGGAATAAAAGAAGGACAGCAGGATGACAAAGATGTCTCTGTCCTTGGGCTGGGATCCAGGCCAAGGGGAGCTCCCACCAAGGCTAGGTGTCACAGCCTCCTCACCATCCCTTGCTCCTGTTCATTTCACACTCAGAGACGCCCTAGCAGGAGGGAAGAATAAAGGGCAGAAAGTGAAGCTGCCCCTGAGGGGCAGGCACTAGCCTGGGACCCAGTCCAGTTCCCAGAGCTACACCCAGGATTGTGAGACCAGGCACCACAGCCCTTCCTCTGTGTCTTTGTCCCCACCTGTCAGATGGTGAGGATCCTTCACTTCCCAGGGTGCTTGGAGGGAGTTTCATTCCTGGCTGGGAAGAGTTCAGATACAATGTGGGTGGATTGGGCCCCCGGTGCAGGATGGATCGGACATTCACTAGCTCAAAGGTGACACGGGCCAGGGGAACCTCTGAGCAGTGAGCACAGGGGAGGGGTTCCACATCAGGCCTCCACTCCCAGACTGCAGTGGTTATTGATGATAAACCATGGTTCTACCGATGTTCTCATTTGTAGTTGTCCTGGGCTGGGTCAGCCCCATGGTGCTGAAAGCCTGATGCTTCATAAAGGCCTCTTGGCATGGGGCAGGAGGGTCGGGGAGGGTGTGTGGTGAGAGGAAGGTGGCGTTCTAGGTTTGGCTCCCTGAGGGCAGATTCCTCCTGTGGCCCCTTGGCATGGAGGAGGGACTGAGGGGCCCCGCCACAGCAGCCCCGGGTCAGGAATTGTTTCAGATGTGACACTAGGCCATTCCCCGTGCTCTAATGCAGAGTTTGCAGAGCTCCACTGGGGGACATGGGCCTAACATGCAGGCCCTTCTGCATCAGGCTGGGCAGGGAGAAGGGGCGATGGCAGAGAGGCCAAGGCCAAGAAAAAGAGGGTGGGGAGAACCTCATGCCCCAGACAAAGGGGATTTGGCAGCAGAGGGAAGGCCCCCCACCCCCCACCCAGAAGGCAGAGGGTTTCACTCAGGGCTATCACCTCTATCTCCACTCCCACTAGCCCCTCTCCCCCATGTATAGTGAGACAGAGCAGTACCTGCAGCAGGGAGTGTGAGCTGCTGGGCATGTGAGGTGGGGGCCCTTTAAGGGTGTCCCATGGGGCAAAGCGCATGCAGTGCCTTGGGCACCTGGCACAAACACAGGATGTAAAATAGGTGGGCCCTCACTTTGTCTGTAATATCCTCCTCCTGCAAGGGAAAAAGGATTAGTCAGAGATTCAGACACTCCCGGCAACAAAGGGTAATAACGGCACCTGGAGCCAGCTAAATTTCCACCCAGCTCCTCGCCACATCTGAGGGATGGATTCTCCCACCCAGCCCCCGAGATGAAGTCTTGTCTCCTCTCTAGTGACCTCCAACCCCACTCCCGCAATTGCAGAATGAACTCCTTCCCCATTCCTCTCAGTCCCCGCATTAGAGCTGTTCTACCTCCAAACCCATCTGGGGAATGAGCTCAGCTCCCCAGCATCCTCTCAACCAGCCCCTACCCCTCCAGCTATGGGTTTGGAAGGCTTCTGGCAGCAGGGAAGTTGGGTGAGAGGAAGTTGACATCTTTCCCCAAGTGACCCCTGGTCCTTACGGTGAAGCCGTGGACGGTAGCTCTGGTGAATGGGCCACATGGGTGGCTTCTGATGACTGAATCCTCCAGTTCTCCCAGAGGAGGTCCAGCCTGGCCAGCAGCACGGCAAACTTTCCCCGGCCCATGTGCTCCAGCCCAGCCTGGTTAGGAAGGTCATGCCTGACTAATCTAATCGCCTTCTATGATGAGATTACTGGTTCTGTGGATGAAGGGAAAGCAGTGGATGTATTGTATCTTGACTTTAGCAAAGCTTTTGACACGGACTCCCACAGTATTCTTGTCAGCAAGTTAAGGAAGTATGGGCTGGATGAATGCACTATAAGGTGGGTAGAAAGTTGGCTAGATTGTCAGGCTCAACGGGTAGTGATCAATGGCTCCATGTCTAGTTGGCAGCCGGTGTCGAGTGGAGTGCCCCAGGGGTCGGTCCTGGGGCCGGTTTTGTTTAATATCTTCATAAATGATCTGGAGGATGGTGTGGATTGCACTCTCAGCAAATTTGCGGATGATACTAAACTGGGAGGAGTGGTTGATACGCTGGAGGGCAGGGATAGGATACAGAGGGACCTAGACAAATTGGAGGATTGGGCCAAAAGAAATCTGATGAGGTTCAATAAGGATAAGTGCAGGGTCCTGCACTTAGGACGGAAGAACCCAATGCACAGCTACAGACTAGGGACCGAATGGCTAGGCAGCAGTTCTGCAGAAAAGGACCTAGGGGTGACAGTGGACGAGAAGCTGGATATGAGCCAGCAGTGTGCCCTGGTTGCCAAGAAGGCCAATGGCATCTTGGGATGTATAAGTGGGGGCATAGCGAGCAGATCGAGGGACGTAATCGTCCCCCTCTATTCGACATTGGTGAGGCCTCATCTGGAGTACTGTGTCCAGTTTTGGGCCCCACACTACAAGAAGGATGTGGATAAATTGGAGAGAGTCCAGCGAAGGGCAACAAAAATTATTAGGGGTCTGGAACACATGAGTTATGAGGAGAGGCTGAGGGAACTGGGATTGTTTAGTCTGCAGAAGAGAAGAATGAGGGGGGATTTGATAGCTGCTTTCAACTACCTGAGAGGTAGTTCCAGAGAGGATGGTTCTAGACTATTCTCAGTGGTGGAAGAGGACAGGACAAGGAGTAATGGTCTCAAGTTGCAGTGGGGAAGGTTTAGGTTGGATATTAGGAAAAACTTTTTCACTAGGAGGGTGGTGAAACACTGGAATGCGTTGCCTAGGGAGGTGGTGGAATCTCCTTCCTTAGAAGTTTTTAAGGTCAGGCTTGACAAAGCCCTGGCTGGGATGATTTAATTGGGTATGGGTCCTGCTTTTGAGCAGGGGGTTGGACTAGATGACCTCCTGAGGTCCCTTCCAACCCTGATATTCTATGATTCTTTGATTCTATGATTCATGGCACTTTCAATCCCTGGGCTCCAAGGCTGCCAGTGATGGGGCAGCTCTGGATGGTGGTTCAGATGACGTAGACACTAGACCACTAGGAACTGGCCTGAGACCCTGAGGGGAAGAAAGGATCATAGAGGTCATAAGGGGCACTAGCACGAGCAATGGCAGCGTGTCCTGTTGATGTGATGCCTGTTATGAAATAGCCTTGCTGGAGAGCTGGGTCTGAACTGCTTTGATCTGCTCAGGGGACAAGCTGGTGCCTAACAATGGCACCTGCTGTGACTCATTCGTCCTCTTGCTCCCAGGTCAGCAAATGGGGATGGGATGGCAGTGACCTTCTGTGGACTGGAGGTGAAAGGCCCTGGGTCCCTCCCAAAAGCTAGATTAATCCTTCTCTGGTTACCTCGTCCCCTATCAGCTGGCCGCCTTCCCCCATGATGGAGAAAGCTAGGACAAGCCCAGCCTGGCTGACATGTAGCCGGGGGTCGTGGATGGCCAGCAGAGCCACCTGCAGGAAGGATCTTCTCTGCCCTTCTGAGAAGATCCCTCCGAAGACCTAAAACCAACAGCACGAGAGCCATTGGCAATTGCCCAGAACCAGGCTCCAAATCCATCTCGTGGCTCATGTGGAGAGTCGGAGTCCTGCTGCAGCCAAGCCAGCTAATTCCCCACGAGGACCTTTGGGGTCCCATGTCCCAGGGAACCCCCTTCAGTAAGAGGTTGCAGGCACTGAGGCCTCTCATTGCTCTTTCTGGAGCAGGATTCAATGCAGGTGCCATGACATGCTGGGAATGCGCCCATGTGCATGAGCCTGGCACGCTCTGGAACGTAGCTCACAAAGACCACACAGGACCCTCTACTGCTTCCAGCAGCGATATCTCCTGGAGCTCACATGCTAGAGGTATGGGCCTTTCAGAACTGCCTCCGTTCCCCACTCCCCACCCCACTGACATTTCCATGAGCCTTACGTATGGTGAAGTAATTCAGCCCAGGGTAGGAGCTCAGTGTCTCTGACCCAAGCCCCAGGGCAGGCGCAGATACTGCTTCCTGACTCATGATGGTGCTAAGCAAACTCCACACCCTTCTTGTTCTTCCACAGGGTGCAGGAATCCAACAAGGTTCTGGTCACGCAATAGCTGGGTGTATCCTTCCCAACTCACTGACCCAGTGGCTCCCATCTCGGATACTCAGGTGTCAGCCAGGGAGTCACTGAGCGAAGCAGGATCCCTCAAGACACAATCCGCCATTAACTCAACATCCTAGAGGTTTCCTGTTATGCCACTTATCAATGGATCCATGTAACACACACAAACCATGGCCGTTAGCAAAGCTCCAACCCAGGATCCTCAGCCTCTTGCAGCTGAACACTGTCAGCTGGAAATAAGGAGTAGGCTCTGGCCCTGTATCCAGGACACAGCCACTGCAGGGAGACACAGCTCTGCATTTGAGCTGCTGCAATGCACCAGCTGAGAGTCCTTACCTCCCCCACCTTGGCCACATTCCTGTAACCAAGGCGCTTGGTGTTCTCGAGGCCCTCCCGGCACCACAGCTCCTTGGCATCTCTGATGTTCAGCCCTTGGAGAGAAAGACACGCAGGTTTGTGAGGTTTGCCATTCTGGTTTCAGTGCCTGTCTCCTTCTGTTCCCATTGCTGGGTGCACACTGGCTGGGGCTTCGCAGCATCCATGCCCCCATGAAATCACAGGGTCACCACCAGGTGGTTTAGTACCTGGAGGGGGATTTGTCCCATTCATCACAGAAATCAGGCGACCCTTACGGTCATTGTGTTCTGGGAGTGGGTGCCTGAAAATGATGACATCTGTCAAGTTTCCTTCCCCACTTTGAACGCTAGGGTACAGATGTGGGGACCTGCATGAAAAACCTCCTAAGCTTATCTTTACCAGCTTAGGTCAAAACTTCCCCAAGGTACAAAATATTCCACCCTTTGTTCTTGGATTGGCCGCTACCACCACCGAACAAATACTGGTTACTGGGGAAGAGCTGTTTGGAAACGTCTTTCCCCCCAAAATACTTCCCAAAACCTTGCACCCCACTTCCTGGACAAGGTTTGGTAAAAAGCCTCACCAATTTGCCTAGGTGACTACAGACCCAGACCCTTCAATCTTAAGAACAATGAACAATCCTCCCAACACTTGCACCCCCCCTCTTCCTGGGAAATGTTGGATAAAAAGCCTCACCAATTTGCACAGGTGACCACAGACCCAAACCCTTGGATCTGAGAACAATGAAAAAGCATTCAGTTTTCTTACAAGAAGACTTTTAATAGAAATAGAAGTAAATAGAAGGAAAGAAATCACCTCTGTAAAATCAGGATGGTAGATACCTTACAGGGTAATTAGATTCAAAACATAGAGAATCCCTTTAGGCAAAAACTTAAGTTACAAAAAAGATACACAGACAGAAATAGTTATTCTATTCAGCACAATTCTTTTCTCGGCCATTTAAAGAAATCATAATTAACACGTACCGAGCAGAAAGAGCATACAGACAGACACAGACCCTTTTTTTCTCTCCCTCCTCCCAGCTTTTGAAAGTATCTTGTCTCCTCATTGGTCATTTTGGTCAGGTGCCAGCGAGGTTACCTTTAGCTTCTTAACCTTTTACAGGTGAGACGAGCTTTCCCCTGGCCAGGAGGGATTTTAAAGGGGTTTACCCTTCCCTTTATAGTTATGACGGCATCTAATGCTGAGAACCCCCCACTCCCACTGTAGTCAAGATCTGGCCCTAGGTAACCAACTGGTGACATCCTACAAGTTGTGTGTGCGTCCCCTGTAGTCCCTGCTCCTGACCCTGACTTCCCTATGGGCTCTTTCCCTCCATGTGTTTCAATAGCTCCATTCCTGTCCCCTCACCAGCTGGCAGCCCCTTGGACGGACTGATTTTCCTCGGCGGGGGAAGAGCTGGGCTCTGAGATAAAACAGCCAATTTCCCTGGCACTTTCACACTCATCTCCCTGATTCAGGGAGCAGGGAAGAGAAATAATCAGCATCTACGCTGGGGTCCATCTCAGAGGAGGGGGCTTCTTTCTATAGGCTCCCATTGCCCAGCAAAATGAGTCTCAAATGAGGGACCTCATTTCTATTGGGGTCCCTCTGCCCAGCTCTCGTTGGTCTACAAGGAGAGGCCTTAGTTCTATAGGAGTCCCAATGTCCATCTGCACGTAGTCTCTGAGGATTCATTTCTATAAGGTGCCATTGCCCAGTTGGGTTTCTTACCCCTCTTCTGCAGCAGTAGCTGGTAGAGCCAGGAAATCCCACCCTTGGTTTGCCGGCTGATGTCATCTGGTGGGTCAGTGATATACAGACCCAGCTGTGCCACAAGGTAGCCCACCTTGGGGAAGTCAGATGAGCTCTGATGGAAGGAGGAGGAGAGGGGAATCCATCAACATTCTACCTTCAGCTCTCCATCTGCCCTGGGCCAGGAGTCTCTCTCCTCTCACTCCATCTGTAGGAGGGGCTGGGGGAGAGGAGCTACAGCTAGAGATCTCATTCTCTCTGCCCCCAGGGGAGCTTGGAATAAAGGGACCAGGGAAAGGGCCCTCTATGAGGATTCGCTCCTCAGCTGCTCCAGAATGACAAGGGCCCTGAGGCCAAGCATGAATCTGCCAGCCAGTGGGCTCTGGAGCACAGTCCCTTACAGACCCTGGGGGAAAAACTTAGCCAGGAGATGAGGGACGTGACTCAAGCATGGTTGAATCTCAGTTCTGACTCTGGCTCCACACAGGAGCCATCAAAATCTCGAACCCCTGCAGCTGCAAATCCCACAGCCTGTCAGAGCCAGCCCTGGCTCTGCAGGATGTCGGGGTCAAAGGTCACGTACATCAACTCCAGGGAGGCAAGCAGTGAATTGCCGCAGGGCAGTGCTACTCCGTATGGTCCTAGCTCTCTCTTGCTTCTCTCTGGAGTGCATCCAGAAATTGACATGCTGTGGGAGAAGGAGGCAGGTGAGGGTCAGGAGGCAGGTGCACGTGCTCTACAAATGAGCTTGTCGTCTTCCCCATGGGGCTGAGACATTGTGCTCAGGGTGGAAGAGCTGACTGGCTGATCGCAGAACTTTAAAAGGGACTTCTTGCAACCAGGACGCTGCCCAGGTCCTGCTGGGCACAGGCTGTCATTGTCTCTCTAGCTGGGGAAAATGTTAGGCCTGGGGCTGGTCCATCCTCTCTGTACCTGATCCATGAACAGCACATCGGGATCAAGGCAGATCCTGATGTGCTCCCCTCCCCAGATGCAAAGGCCTTGGTGGGATGGAGGGAGTGGCCATGAGGACAATCCCTTTGGGAACTGCAGTGTCCATATCAAAAGAGCTGATTCCCTGAGGATCCTCCTGTACTCAGGGTCTTCCTAGAAAGGAGCCAGTGACTTTTCTTAGAGGCCCATGTCCTGGATCTCACAGGACTTTCAGTCTCTCAGTCCCCCAGACCCTGCCATTGTGCTCACCTCCAAGAGGTGCTCCAGCTTGTCCATGGTGGGGGTTTCTGTCAGCAGGCTCCTCAGCATGACATCCATGCTGTGTGTATAGGCCTTGGGCATAGCCTGCAAGAGGAGGGAGCACCCGTCCGTTATGGGATCTGGGGCTACACTGATCAGGGGATGATTAGAAGGGTTCTCAGGGGAGCCCTGGCAAGACCCCAAAGACACGTCCTGGCCTCTCCCATTCAAATCACCCCAGGGACACTTAGCAAGAGTTCATGGCCGAATGCCAGCTGGCTCTTCAATCCTTGCCCTTAGCAGTTCTCTGCAGAGGGCCAGGGACCTAGCAGGGTATGGAACAGCCAAACTGCAATGGATGGGAGCGAGGCGCCTGGACAGAGTCCAGGCAGCAAAGCACAGAATGAGGAAGGAAGGAGAGGATCTGCCAAGGGCGGGTAACACTATCCCCTCGGGAGGGAAGGGGCGCTCTCTGCCATTTTGTTAACCCCCGGACCTGTTCCCAGCTCTGCTCACCCCTCCCCTATTTTCAGCAGCTCCACCAAACTAAGGGAGTAGGGACCACAGGACCGCTCCTACAACAGAGAAGTAGGATGGTGACCTACCCGGAAGGGAACAGTGTCCTTCCCTGGGCGCATGGTAAAAACGCTGTACAGGACAGCTCGCAGGAGGCCTGATTCCAGCTCCAGGTCCAGTTTGCTGGCAGGAAAGAGGAGCCTCGATTCGACTTTGCAGCACCAGAGTGGTGCTGGCACCACCATGGACATGAAACATGAGGGAAATAGGCACCGGCCAGCAAAAAACGGAAATGGAGGTGCCAACGAGACTAGTGACCAGGCTGAAGTCACAGAGCCAGACACTGGCAGGGCTGAAACAGGGCCCGTTCCCCTGATCTCACCCTGGACCCTGCTGCCCCTATTATATGTCCCCTGCCCCGATGATCTTCTCCCTAAGGCCACTGTAACGTTACTGGAGTGACATCAATCACCCAGCCTGTAAAGAGTGAACGTTCCCGCCTCCTTGGCCGGAGGATGTGAACAGCCACAACTGGAGGGGGAGTGGGAGGATCTGTGACTCCTGGGTTAGGGCAGCTGGACAGGAGGGTCCCGGTATCTGAGGTGGCAAACTGCAGCCATAGAGCTCAAGAGGATAGAGCTTATCTCAGACTGCAGGGGAACATCTTCAATCAGCTCTTGGGAGACCCAAAGAAGACAAAAGCAGAGAATGAGATCCTGGCCCCGCTGACCCACAGGCACTTCCCAGAGAGGAGGCTGCCAGGATAACCCTGCCGCCCTGCCCAGCCAATCCAGCTGGGCCCCCACATTCCTTCCACCTTTCAAACTTACTCCCTCCCTCTCCAGCTGGGACCACCCAATTCTTTCCTCCCCTCAGCCGCCCCTCCGGCCCTACAATTCCCCACTCCCAGCTCTGTGTCTGTGACAGAATTTCCCCTTCCCCTGCTCCCCAATCCTCAGCCCCAAGAATCCCTGTCCTCTGCTGCCCCCTCCAGCCCCAGGGGAGGCCTCTCTTAGTCCCATGTCTAGCTCCCCCGCCCGGGGTCTCACTCAGCGCAATACTCTCCACAAGGGACGCTTTGGAGCAGTGCGGCTGCAGGGTGTCCTGCCCCTGCTTTTGTGCAGGGAAGCACAGAGTGGGGATAGTGTGCAGGAAGCGGAGCTGCTTGGCCCTGTCCTGCACAGATGAGGAGTGGCATTGGGGGAGAGAGACAGCCTGTTAGGTAGGGACCTCCCCACTCCACCCAAACCGGCTCCAGGGCCCAGGGCCTCCTTTGGGTTGGACAGGAAAAGACCAGAATCACAGTGTCCTCCTGCAAGGCAGGGCTTCTAACCTGGACAATGGCTGTGGGGGGAGGAGACCCTGGCCTGCGTGGGACAAACACCCTCTCTTCGGGGTCACAGATAATGGGGGTCATGGCTTCTCTGGGACAGGGCCCCCCCTGGAAGGGCTGGCGGGGGCAGGATAGACTCGATTGTACCTCATCTCTGCCCTGGCGATGCTGCTGAATGACCCTGATGGCAGCTTCCTCTGGGGACACGTCCTCCTCTTCCTCCTCAACCTCCAGCCGGACACTGGGGCTCCCTGCACCAGGCAGAGGAGGACAGAGGGTGACTCCTGCTGCTGCCGAGGGGAAGGACGGGGTGCAGTGGAGAGAGAAATCTTAATGTGCCCCCCTCCTCTGTCAGGAACCCCAGGGCAGAAAGGGCCTCAGCCTGCCCCTCCCAAAGATGCCCTCAGCCCCATCAGCTTCAGGGCCCCATGGCAGTCAGGCCACCCCCACAAAATCATCAGGGGTCCGGGAGGCTGGAGTGCCCCCGACTCCGCCAAGAATGCCCTGCACCGGGCATGGCTCTGCCACTCCCACTAGTGTCAGCAGGGCTCACGTGGCGGAGACCTGACGCCTTTCTGAACCAATGGGCACAAGGTGTTACTAGCCCCCCGGCCCCAGTCATTTCCCCTTTCCCTTGGGTCTCCCCTCACCAGTACTGTGGGAGCCTCCAGCCTCAAGGCTCTCACACTCCTCGGAGGTGCTGCTGGCCCCTTGGGAGTAGGTGGAGCTGCTGGTGCTAGAGCAGGGGTTGCCTCATCTCCTGTCCTAGGCAGGGTGGGGACTCTTTAGTGGCCAGGCAGGGGCATGGCTCCTGCTGGGCCCTGGCGCTGGGCTCCTGGCTCCTCTGCTTCCTGGAGAGGAAGCCCGAGAGCTGCCTTGCCCGGCTCCCACCCTGTCCTGGCTCCCTCCTGCAGAGCTGCACCCTGGGCCACCTCCATTTTGGCCCCGAAGGTGTCTCAGGGCCTGTTCTGGGAGCTGGTATCTTCCTCCTCCAGAACGCCAGGCACGTCCACCACTTGGCCTGGCCATAAGCTGCTTCCCCGCCAGCGGGGACAGAGGGGCTGCTCTCCTCTTGGGGAAGCCGGTAGCTGCTTCCCACTGGCTCTGGAGCCTTCTTCCCAGCATCTGCTTCAGCCTCTTCATCCTGGAACCGAGTGGGGAACGGTCGTGAGTCTGGGGTCAAGGCAGCCTCTCACTAATGGGCCTGTCTGCTCCGCCCCCACCTCTCCTCCACTGGGGCAACTCCCCCTCACTGCACGCCCCACCACGGGGCACAGGGACTGCAATCTACACACACTGGCAGCAGCTCACAGCACAGGCTGCTCCCAAAGCTCCCCCTCCCTACTGAGGCACTGTGACACACGGGGAGTCTCATCCTTTCAGAGCAGTGGGGTTTTCAGACTGTTTGGACAAGCAGCTCCCTCCTCCTGCCCAGGCCACACGCCCTCCCTGGCTAGAGAAAGACCAGAACCCGGGAAGGAGTCTGAGTTTGCCCTGGGAACTTGTCCCCAGCTCAACTTCACAAGGTTCCAATCATATGAGGCATGAGTCCCCCTCAGTTCCCACAGAGTTCAGTGCAGTAGTGGGTGTTTAGCAGCTGGCAGGCTCTGACCCTCCAGAGACTCCTACAAGGGAAGGACTGGGAGCCCTATTGCTGGGTTATTTCCACGATGCTGGAGATGGCTCTGGAGAACACCCTGCAAGAAACACGCTGCCCAGGCCCAAAGCGAAGGATTGTAGGGGGCTGTGTTAGCAAATCTACTCTCACCGGGAGGAGATTCCCCCCTCCTCCTCCCACCATTCCTGCCTCTCCCCAAGCAGAACAGGGAAGCCTGTGAGGAAATGCTACCTGACACTCACTAGGTCTAGATGGCGCAGTGCTGGGTGGCAGATGCTCAGAGTTGGTCTGTTCCTGGACCTCTTCCTCGTTTTCCCGCACCAAGGTGGGCTGAAAAGGGAGCTGCCCTGCCAGCAGGGAGACCAACAGTGGCTGTGAAAACAAAATCATGTTTTATTGCCAAATGATGGATAAACTCAGGCTAGCAGCCGGGATCCAGAACTCTGACATACTGCGGGCAGGACGCCTCCCATCTCAAGGTCTCCTAGCACCTCACACACATTCCTGAAGCCTGACAAGCCAAGGGCTGTAGGGGAGGGACTCCAACCCCACTGATAGAAAACTGTGGCCTGGGCAGGGGAAGCCACTGCCTCAGGGTCACACTGGGAGTCAGTGACAGAGCCAGGGGTGGAGCCCAGGAGCCCTGTGTCAGGCCCCTACACTAACCACTAGAGGAACTTTCTTTTCCAGAGCTGGCAATTGGAAGCAGGACCCTGTTCCCAGTCTCCCTGGCTCTGAGAGGGAGTGTGACCGGCTGGAGAGACTGAGGCAGGGGATTGGGGGTCAGGACTCCTGGCTTTCAGTGGCCATTTTCCTATTGACTTATGGGACCTCGGGCAAGCCATTCCCCTTCTCTGTGTTTCAGTCCCCAGCAGTAAAATGAGGATCTAATACTTACTCACTATTGTAAAGTGCTGAGATTTACCCAGGAAACGTCGTTCTGTAAGTGCTATATAGCACTGGACCCTCATCGGTCAGATCCAAATTCCTAGAGTTTAGATCTGGGCTTTCAGTTCAATCCTGTACAGAGTGAGGAGTTCAGCCCTAGACCTTGGATTGAGGATCAGCCCTTCTTGGGATGGGAATTGAGCTAGGAGGCTTTGCCGTCCCTCGCCAGGTGGATTAACAATAGAGGGTTTTTAAAATATGAACCGGGTTTTTCAAATTAAACTCACCACGGGTTTTTTCATTAAAAATAAGCCTGCTTCAAATTCAATTTGAATTTGACAATCTATGTTAAGGCCTAAGTTTGTTATCATCTCTTAAAATAATTTCAAGAGACTAGAAAGAAATCCATCTTAAGTAGTACACGTTTACTGCCAAGTTTTAAGGAGAGTCAAACGACTGAAGCACCCGGAACCAGAGTTCGTGGAAGTGCTAGAACAGCTTTAGACAGCAGTAGCCCTTCCTGTGAAAGTGCAGAAGGAATAGTTTCTTCCTTTCAGTTCATTCATCTAGTTCAGTTGAACACTGAAAGAATACTGGGAGTTGGCAAAGAAGGCAAACTTGTTTTCTTCCTTCAATCTAGGAATAAACACTAGGTGTGAGGGGATGAGATCTACCCATTGAAAAATTTGGAAGAACATGGTGACCAGACTGTATCAATTCAGTTCACTAACCACAGCTAATATTTCCTTTCTTTAAGAAATCGGGTAGTTTTAAATGCAAAACATTTTTGATGAATTTTTTTTTCTTATGCTTCTCTTTCTGGCTCGGCCACAGCATTGCTCTTTACCTCAGTTTCACCACCTCTGTTCGGGATAGAGACACTTCTCTAACTCCTAGCAGTAGTGCGATTTGAGTAGGTCACCTTTGAGCTCCAAAGGACAATGGGTGATTTATCAAGAATCCCTGATGATTTCCTGCTTCTCCCCCATCCAGAGCCAATATCACATCTTTGGGTTTTGAAATTCTCAGCACCCCTCAGTCTCCTGCTGCCTTCAGTTGTTCCTCAGAGTTAGAGGCTTGGATGCTAGCAGGACTGGAATTTGTTACTGGGCTCCTGTCTGTGTCTAGTCAATGAGGGTCTCAGTCTGGTCTCCTAAATTCAGAATCCCAGAAGTAGACATCTGGGTGGGTTGATTTAAATCATTGATTTTAATCATGTTTTGCATTTGTACTTTTTAGTTATTTTCCTCAAGATAGGTTGATTCTCATTAGTTGAGAATCATTCAAAAATGTTGTTTTCAGAGTAACAGCCGTGTTAGTCTGTCTTTGCAAAAAGAAAAGGAGTACTTGTGGCACCTTAGAGACTAACCAATTTATTTGAGCATGAGCTTTCGTGAGCTACAGCTCACTTCATCGGATGCATACTGTGGAAACTGCAGTAGACATTATATACACACAGAGACCATGAAACGATACCCACTCCTACCCCACTGTCCTGCTGGTAATCGCTTATCTAAAGTGATCATCAAGTTGGGCCATTTCCAGCACAAATCCAGGTTTTCTCACCCTCCGCCCCCCCACCTCCACAAACTCACTCTCCTGCTGGTAATAGCCCATCCAAAGTGACCACTCTCCTGAAGGTCGAAACAACAGACTGGACTTCTACATAGAGTGCTTCCGCCGACATGCACGGGCTGAAATTGTGGAAAAGCAGCATCACTTGCCCCATAACCTGAGCCATGCGGAACACAATGCCATCCACAGCCTCAGAAACAACTCTGACATCATAATCAAAAAGGCTGACAAAGGAGGTGCTGTTGTCATCATGAATAGATCGGAATATGAACAAGAGGCTGCTCGGCAGCTCTCCAACAACACTTTCTACAAGCCATTACCCTATGATCCCACTGAGAGTTACCAAAAGCAACTACAGCATTTGCTCAAGAAACTTCCTGAAAAAGCACAAGGTCAAATCCGCACAGACACACCCTGGAACCCCGACCTGGGATATTCTATCTACTACCCAAGATCCATAAACCTGGAAATCCTGGGCGCCCCATCATCTCAGGCATTGGCACCCTGACAGCAGGATTGTCTGGCTATGTAGACTCCCTCCTCAGGCCCTACGTTACCAGCACTCCCAGCTACCTTCGAGACACCACTGACTTCCTGAGGAAACTTCAATCCATCGGTGATCTTCCTGATAACACCATCCTGGCCACTATGGATGTAGAAGCCCTCTACACCAACATTCCACACAAAGATGGACTACAAGCCGTCAAGAACACTATCCCCGATAATGTCACGGCTAACCTGATGGCTGAACTTTGTGACTTTGTCCTTACTCATAACTATTTTACATTTGGGGACAATGTATACCTTCAGATCAGCGGCACTGCTATGGGTACCCGCATGGCCCCACAGTATGCCAACATTTTTACGGCTGATTTAGAACAACGCTTCCTCAGCTCTCGTCCCCTAAAGCCCCTACTCTACTTGCGCTATATTGATGACATCTTCATCATCTGGACCCATGGAAAAGAAGCCCTTGAGGAATTCCACCATGATTTCAACAATTTCCATCCCACCATCAACCTCAGCCTGGTCCAATCCACGCAAGAGATCCACTTCCTGGACACTACAGTGCTAATAAACAATGGTCACATAAACACCACCCTATACCGGAAACCTACTGACCCCTATTCCTACCTACATGCCTCCAGCTTTCCCCCTGACCACACTACACGATCCATCGTCTACAGCCAAGCTCTGCGATACAACCGCATTTGCTCCAACCCCTCAGACAGAGACAAACACCTACAAGATCTCTATCAAGCTTTCTTACAATACCCACCTGCGGAAGTGAAGAAACAGATTGATAGAGCCAGAAGAGTTCCCAGAAGTCACCTACTACAGGACAGGCCTAACAAAGAAAATAACAGAACGCCACTAGCAGTCACCTTCACCCCCAACTGAAACCCCTCCAACGCATTATTAAGGATCTACAACCTATCCTGAAGGATGACCCAACACTCTCACAAATCTTGGGAGACAGGCCAGTCCTTGCCTACAGACAGCCCCCCAACCTGAAGCAAATACTCACCAACAACCACATACCACACAACAGAACCACTAGCCCAGGAACCTATCCTTGCAACAAAGCCCGTTGCCAACTGTGCCCACATATCTATTCAGGGGACACCATCACAGGGCCTAATAACATCAGCCACACTATCAGAGGCTCGTTCACCTGCACATTCACCAATGTGATATATGCCATCATGTGCCAGCAATGCCCCTCTGCCATTTACATTGGTCAAACTGGACAGTCTCTACATAAAAGAATAAATGGACACGAATCAGATGTCAAGAATTATAACATTCATAAACCAGTCGGAGAACACTTCAATCTCTCTGGTCACGCAATCACCGACATGAAAGTCGCTATCTTAAAACAAAAAAACTTCAAATCCAGACTCCAGCAAGAAACTGCTGAATTGGAATTCATTTGCAAATTGGATACTATTAATTTAGGCTTAAATAGAGACTGGGAGTGGCTAAGTCATTATGCAAGGTAGCCTATTTCCCCTTGCTTTTTCCTACCTCCCCCCCAGACGTTCTGGTTAAACTTGGATTTAAACTTGGAGAGTGGTCAGTTTGGATGAGCTATTGCCAGCAGGATAGTGAGTTTGTGTGTGTGTGTGTGTGTGTGTTCCCGGGGGGCGGGGTGGGTGAGAAAGCCTGGATCTGTGCTGAAAATGACCCACCTTGATTACCATGCACATTGTAGGGAGAGTGGTCACTTTGGATAAGCTATTACCAGCAGGAGATTGAGTTTGTGTGTGTGGTTTTTGGAGGCGGGTGAGGGGATGAGAGAACCTGGATTTGTGCAGGAAATGGCCCACCTTAATTATCATACACATTGTGAAGAGAGTGGTCACTTTGGATGGGCTATTACCAGCAGGAGAGTGAGTTTGTGTGGGAGGGGGCGGAGGGTGAGAAAACCTGGATTTGTGCTGGAAATGGCCCAACTTGATGATCACTTTAGATAAGCTATTACCAGCAGGACAGTGGGGTGGGAGGGGGTATTGTTTCATGGTCTCTGTGTGTATATAATGTCTACTGCAGTTTCCACGGTATGCATCCGATGAAGTGAGCTGTAGCTCACGAAAGCTCATGCTCAAATAAATTGGTTAGTCTCTAAGGTGCCACAAGTACTCCTTTTTTTAAAAAAATGTTGATTTGCAACTAAATATAGTCTTTACACTGAATTTGGTGCTTTTTCTTTTGCTAACCATGATGGTAAAGTATATCTATGTACATTTATGTAAGCAGTCATGTGGCTTAATTTACATTTCTTATGTCTAATTTTTACATTTTAATTATGTTGGAAAATGGCAAACGATGCATTTATTTCCAAGACTATGATGGATTTTTTACTTATGATTTGTCCACGCACTATTTTGATGAAAATTCAAATGCACTTAAAAATGCACAAAAACAGCATTTTCAATTGGTCTATTAATTGAACAAAACTACCTTAAATGTGCTGGATGCATAAGAACAAAAAAATTTACTGAAACATATTTTTCATTTAAAACTAACTGATTTAAGGAAGTATCTGCAGTTAGTGAAATGAACTGATTGTATCTGGTCATCGTGTCTCTCAGACTTTAGAACTAATAGGTCTGACCCCCCGCCCCCGTCTAGTATTTATTTATAGACTGGAAGAGGAAAACAAGCTTTCCTTCTTTTTCCACTCCCAGTCAGTTTCTGAAATTTGAATGAAATTGTTATTGAACTGAACTAGCTGAATCAACTTAAATTAAAAAAATATTCTTTCTGTGCCTGCAGAAGAGGCTACTGCTGTCAAAAGCTAGTTTACCATTTCAATAAACTCTGGTTCCAGCCAAAGACTGCCATGAGTTCAGTGGTTTGATTACCATTAAAACTTGGCAGCAACCATGGACTTGTCAATATTTATGACTTAATTTAAATGACTTTACTAAGCTATTGCAAATTTAGGCATTAACATGGGTTGTCATAATTTCAAATTTAATCTCCAATAGATTTGCTTTTCAAAAAATAAACCTGTTTTTAATTTAAATAAAAATAATCCAATTTAACTTTTAAAAAATCCCTTTTTGGGTTTCTTTTTTTTTGAAACAGCCATTGATTTTTATTCACCTTGATTTTAGGAGAACTACTACATTCATGAGAATCATAAACTGCTCATATGCCATTGAAGGAGAGAAGGCAGCAAAAGTCATCATATCAATAATTTGTTATGAATTATTGACTCAGTCTTAAAAGAGACTAACTAGAGGGTTGGACACTTGTTTGTTTATGTAGGGCCAGTTTCTACCTCTGAACCAGTAGCAATTGCACTGGATAATGCTGTAAAACCTACATTTTATTGTCAAATCGTCTAAGCCATTCCTCTTCTGCTCTTCTTGGTTTATAAGTTTCAGATCAACAAAATCTTCCCCTTGACAGTCAGTCACTGCCCATGGGGCTCTGCAGGCAGAGTAGCCTGAGCAGTAACATTGTGACATCCAAGGTAATTCAGCCACCCATCACTCACTCACTCCAATAACCCTGACCTTAAATCCTAACCCTACGGCCTCTGCCTTGGTCATCTCTCCTATTGAAACCTGCAGGATCATTTGCTGATTCCTTTTAACCAATGGGATTTAATGATGCAAATCATCTGCACAGGATTAGCATTGACTGGCTAAGTTAACTCTGATGTCACAATGTGCCTCTACCTGCAGCACCAACTAAATGGGCACAGTGTGGAGATCAGGCTTTCCTGGTGGTAGTGGTTCCCAGTTGTCACTAAAATCAACAAGAAGAAAATCAAGTGACTTCAAGTGAGCTCTAGCTCACGAAAGCTTATGCTCAAATAAATTGGTTAGTCTCTAAGGTGCCACAAGTCCTCCTTTTCTTTTTGCGGATACAGACTAACACGGCTGCTACTCTGAAATAAAATCAACAAGGTTCTTTCCACCAATGCCTAGAAATTCCCTGAAATTTTGGAGTCAATACGACGTAGTCTTCAAAAATTACCGCATTACAGACTGACAAAGAAATGCCATTGAATTGTGCTTTAGACCTCACTGCTCTCAGCCAACAATGACTTGAATCTCCTCCCTTTTAACTCAGTAATAACCCCCAGCTCACCCAATCAGCATGGAGACTCTCAGGGACTGGAGGCTGAGCATTCTCAACAGGTGGCCAGAAGACAGCATTAGTCATGACAGGAGATCACTCTGGTGGAGATCTCTGTCAGTGCACTATTCCACCCCACCTCTTTGTGAGGGCCTCCTACAATGACATCTGGAGAACAGCCCCACCTGCCTCAGGAAGAAGAGCAGCAGAGAGAAATGGAACAAGAGAAGAGAAAAGAAAAGACATGAAGAAGGGCGGAAAAGAGAAGCAAAAAATGGACAAATTCCTAACGCCTCAGTGAGTCAAAGATTTCAAAGTCAGAAATATCCACTCTGACCATTTAGTCTGTATAACATGGGCTATAGAACTTCCCTCAAAATAATTCCTGTTTGAATTAGAGCGCATATTGTAGAAAAACAGCTAATCTTGATTTTAAAAATGCTAGTTGTGGAGGATCCATCACAATCCTGGATTAATTACTTCAAACACTGATTGTTAAAAATGTTTGCCTTATTTCCAGTCTGAATTTGTCTAGCTTCAACTCACAGCCATTGGATCTTGTTATACCTTTGTCTGCTCAAGTGAAGAGCCCATTAGCAAATAGTTGTTCCCTTATGCTCATCTTTTAACCCTCTCTTTGTTAAAATAAATAGATGTAGCTCCTTGAACCTATCTTTATAAGGCATGTTTTCTAATCCTTTAATCTTTCTTGTGGCTCTTCTCTTAACCCTCTCAAATTAATCAGCATCTGTCTCAAATTGTGGACACCAGAACTGGACACAATATTCCAGTAGTGGTTGCACCAGTGCCCAGTACAGAGATACAGAACCTCTCTACTTCTACCGGAGATTCCGCTATGGATGGGTCCCAGGGTCGCATTTGCCCTTTTGGCCAAAGTGTCTCAGTGGGAGCTCGTGGTCAGTTGATCATCCACCATGACCCCAAGTCGTTTTCACGGTCACTATTTCCTATGATAGAGTGCCCCCAGGACAGAGTCCCCCTTTTGTACATATAGCCTATCTTTTTTGTTCCTAAAGGGAAACTTTACATTTGGACATATTAAAATATATGTTATTTGCTTGTGCTCCGGTAACTAAGCAATCAAGATGGCTCCATATGAGTGACATGTCCTCTTCATTATTTACCATTCCCCTGATCTTTCTGTCATCGGCAGATTTTACAGTTTTGATTCTATATTTGCTTCCAAGTCACTGATCAAAATTTTAGGTAGCGTACATCCAAGAACCAATCCCTGCAGGACCCTACGAGAAAGACACCCGCTCGATAATGATTCCTTATTTAAAAGGACATTTTGAGACCTATTAGGTAGCCCGTTACTAAGGGGCGGAGTCCGAGTTGGGACATTTTTCTGACAACTTTACTTGTTTTTTCCGAACCTAGAACTTAGCTGGCAACGTATCAGGCTGAATTGGTTCCAACCCTCACTGAGAATCTTACCTTCTACACAGGGGATATCTGCTTTCTGCAAAATCAACACCAAAAGGAGAAACACTTCCAAAGAAGCTCCTCCTTAGCACTTAGGTGCGTGAACACAAATCCTCTCTTAGTCCTCTAGGAGAGACTGCGAGAAGGATGCTTGCTGCAGCAAGGCTACAGGGGTCTCCCAGGTTCCCCCTGCCCTGCATCCCTGTCCTGCCTGGCTGATGTCAAGGGAGCTCTGTGAGGTCACAGCCTCCTCACCACTTCTGCCCAATAGGCTGAGTTCCTGCCAAAGGCCCTTGTGAAGTCACTGCCACACCCACCTCTCCCTTGCAGGGCTGATGTCTGCTCCTGGACAGCCCAGTAGGATGTTTGAGCTGCTCCCCACATCACCCCACATGCTCATTATTGATTCTGGGCAGCAAATAGGCTACCCAGAGTCTGTTCCTCACCCCACACTGAGTTTTTCATTGATTCATAGATTTTCTTTTAGGCCATTAGATCTCCTAATGAGGCCTCTATTTCACAAATCACGAAATTTCACACCCTTACCCCCATATTAAGCCCAATAGCTTGTGTTTCACTAAAACACGCCTTCCAAAAAGGCAGCCAAGTGTGATGTGAGGCCATCAGGAAACAGAGAATCCACCTCTTCCCTAGGCAATTTCTTCCACTCGTTGATCTCCCTCACTCCTAGATTAGGACTGGGCATTTGCTGTATTCAGATGTGTTGTTTGAATGGGCTGACTTGTCCTCATCATTATTTACCACGACACCAATCTTTGTGCCCCCTGCAGACGTTACCGGCTGTGATGTGATATTGACTTCCAGATCGTTGGTGTAAATGCTGAAGACAGTTAGTGGCTGAGAATCTGTTCACCCCCCGCCGTCCCCCAGGCACCACACACCCACTCCCCCCTGTAGGACAGGAAAAGGGCATCCAGCCCTACTCTCAAATGGTTTCAAAAACACGCTTAGCAGCAGTTTCAACTATGGGGTTATGAACCACGCGTGGGGGTCCCCTGTTAACAAACACACTTCACATCTAGTGTGTCAACAGGCTGCAGTTCTATGCATCTGAGTTTCCCACCTTCTAAACTGGTATGATAAACCCACCTTGATGATCTTCATTTAAAATTGGGGAGACTGTATGGCACAGGGAAATGAAGTGACTTGCTTGTGGTCACACAGTGATTGAATGGAAAAGCCTGGATGAGAACAATGTATTTGTTCTGGTTCCCAGACCAGGCCCTGGTCCCTTGTGTTCCTTGCCTCTCTGGTGTAAAATTCAGGAAGCATCTTACTGGATGCTTTTCCTTCTTCTCCATTTCGCTTAGCTCCACATCCACAGCCAGGAAGGATTTTTTGTTACCCAGCTGGCTCTAACATATGTGGTTATTGTCACAGACTGAGTCCCCCTGGTGGACATTTATCAGACTGCACCAATCGGACCCAATCTCTGGATCAAGCTCTGTGGATCATTTCGGGGGGTGGGGTGGGGGAGGGTTTGCTGATTGTTCCATCGGAAGGAAGTCCTGTTGGGAGGGCAGGGGAGCAGAGAGATGGGGGAGAAAGCGATAGGGTGTGTGTCTGGAGGTCCAGACAGAAGGGCTGCAGCAAGCAGGCCCTCACAGATTGAAGTAGCGGAGAACTTGCCTGAAGCCTGGGAGGGACAGAGCTGGGGATCAGGGACACCCCAGGACAGGAGCCAGGAGGAGCACTGCACTAGGGTGGATTCGCATGAGAAGGACAAATCGGAGCTGGATCAAGTATCAATGCTGCCCAGAGCTGTATGGGGCCGTGAGTACTGGGGCTTGTGACTTTGCATTGGGAATAAGGAGGGAGGCTGTTAGCTAGTTAAGTGGGGAGGTTGTTGCATGTCGCTCTGTGTGGCTTTGCAGAGAGCAGCAGAAGACGACACTGGAGGGGTTTGTTGGGGAAACTTTACTGGCACCAAAGACGACCAGGAGCACCCAAGACTCACCACTGGACAGGAACTTTGCCCAGGACTCCTGAACTCTGTGTGCAGACACATTGCTCGGTGTCAGCCCTTTCAGAGTGTGGTACCACTGGGCCTGTAGGGCCTTGTGTTGAATGTAACCTTGTTTTACCGCTTCCCCTATCTTTGCCCCTGTTGTTTTTCTCCTCTGTAAATATCTGTTTCCCTTTCCTGTAGGCATTGTAGTCTTCCAATGTGTGTGTGTGTTCACTCTATTGGAAGAGAAGGTTAAAGGACTAGGGAGGCAAGTATCAACCCTGCGCTGCATCAGAGAACATGAAGATTTTCTGGATAGAAGTCTGTTTGGTGCTTGAAGCACCATATGCTGAAGAATCAAAGAGTGCAGTGCAGAACGGGGGAGAATATTGGTAGCATGTGACCTCCAGAAGAAGAAAGAGGAGAACCTATGTACCCCCAATGCAGATAGAAGTGCAAAACCATTTTCATGCTCTCTGCACAGCAAATGCAAAAAAGCAAACGCAATATGGGTTGCATAAAGAGAGGCATACCATGCAAGTCATAGGAGATGATGGTACTGCTCTACTCAGCGCTGGTTAGGGCTCAGCTGGAGTACTGTGTCCAATTTTGGTCACTGCTGTGTGAAAAGGATGTAGAGAAACTGGAAAGGATCCAGAGGCGAGTGACAAAAATGATCAAAGATGTGGAATGTATGTCATATGAGCAAAGGCTGGATGAAGTGGTATGTTTAGATTGGAAAAGAGCGAAATGATAGCAATCTTCAAATACTTGAAAGGCTTTCATAAGGAAAATAGAGAAAAATTGTTCTCTTGCCACAGAGGGCAGGACAAGAGGCAATGGGTTCAAACTATAGCATAGCGGATTTAGATTAAATCTCCAGAAATGCTTCATAACCAAGATTTTACCAATGATGATTGTATATTTGCTTCCAAATCACTGATCAAAATGTTAAATAGCATTAGCGCCAAGAACCAATCCCTGCAGGATCCAGAATAGGTAGCCCGTTACTAAGGGGAAGAATCCTAGGGGGGACATTTTTCTGCCCATTTACCTTTTGTTTTCCAAGCCTAGAGCTCGGCTGGCAATGCATGGAGAAGACTGAAGAAGTTCGAACTCTCACTGAGAATCTTACCTTCTACACAGGAGATGTCTGCTTTCTCCAAAATCAACACAGGAAGGTGAAAACTCCCAAAGAAGCTCCTTCTTAGCAATCAGGTGCGTGAACACAAATCCTCTCTTGGTCCTCAAGGAGAGACCGTGAGAAGGAGGATTGCTTCAGCAAGGCTACAGGGGTCTCCGAGGTTCCCCCTGACCTGCACCCCTGTACTGCATGTCTGATGTCAAGGGAGCTCTGTGAGGTCACAGCCTCCTCACCACCTCTGCACAATAGGCTGAATTCCTGCCACAGGCCCTTGTGAAGTCACTTCCACACCCACCTCTCCTTTGCAGGGCTGATGTCTGCCCCTGGACAGCCAGGTTGGATGTTTCAGCTGCTCCCCCGATCACCCCACTTGCTCACTCTTGATTCTAGGGAACAAGCATGCTTTCCAGTAAAACAGCAGAATCTGTTCCTCATACCGCAGTTTTTCATAGATTTGTAGGCCATTAGATCTCCTAATCCAGCCTCTATTTCACAAGTCATGAAATTTCAGACACTTGCCCCATATTAAGCTCAATTCCTTGTGTTTCACTGAAACCCACCTTCCAGAAAGACAACCAGTTGTGATGTGAGGCCATCAGGAAACAGAGACTCCACCTCTTCCCTTGGTAATTTGTTCCATTGGTTTGTCTCCGTCACTGTCAAAAATTCTTGCCTCACTTCTAATTTGAATTTCTCTTTCTTCAGCTGACAGCCGTTGCTTCTTGTTGTGCCTTTCTTGGCTAGATTGAAGAGCATTTTGGTACTCATTATTTTCTCTCCATGAAAGGAGTTCTATACCGAAATAAAGTCATCTCTCAACCTACTTCTATAGCTAGGCCCCTACCAATTATAAAGGACAGTGAAATTAGCCCTGCCCTGTGAAATCCCATCTTCCCGTGCCGGCTTGGAGCATCCCGCTAGTCCGCTGGGCTGGGGACAGGACAAGATTTTCCCCTGCACAATTGCTCTCGGTGGGGCTATCAGACTCACCTGTAGACGCAGCGCATTAGTGAGGTTGGTACACCCTCAGATCTGTGCTGCAGCAGCCCCGGAGTTGGGCTCAGGGCTTTGGCCCTGGCAGCTTCTGCCCAGGCTTGGGGATTCTGCCCCCACCCCCACCTGCTCCTGTTCCGGCCAGGGCTCTGGGTGCCCAGGCTCAGGGCTTCTGGCCCCTGAGGCTGCAGCCAGGGTTTGGGGCACCCAGACTCATGTCTTGAGCTCCCGAAAACTCCAGCCAGGTGCCCGGCTTGGGGGTTCTGCCTCCCCCCTACACACACAAACTCCTGCCAGGGATCTGGGCACCTGGGCTCAGGGCTTCTGCTCGGCAGCTGCAGTGGCGGCTCGAGGCTTCAGCCCCCATGGCTGGAGCCAGAACTTGAGGCACTCAGGCTCAGGGCTGCTGCTCCGCAGCTGCAGCGGGGACTGGGGTGCCAGGCTTGAGGCTTCCACCCTCCAATTCTCTCCTGCCAGGGCTCTGGCTTCCCAGGCTCGGGGCTTACTCCCCCTGTGGCTCCTGCTGGGGCTCAGGTGCCTATTTTTCTGGGGCCCCCGAAATTGGCCGGGGCCCCTGCATTAATCTGCCAGGGAACTAGTAGCTAGGAGCCCCAGCTGAAGTGCTCCCACCAGCTGGGACCCACCTCCACATCCGGGAGCCTCCTCTCGCTTCAGGAAGGTTAGTGGCTGCTGCCTTCAGAGTCCAGCACTGAAGGCAGCACAGAAGTGAGGGGGGAAATGCTGTGACACCTCCCCCAAACAACTTTTGACCTCCCCGCATTATCCCATTTTGAGTCAGGACTCCCATGGTTTCAGCACTGTGAAATTTCAGATGTAAATATCTGAAATGGTGAAATTGACTAATTTAAAAACCCTCTGCCCATGAAATTGACCAAAATGGTCCGTGAATTTGGTAGGGCCCTAGTTATTATGGATGCCCTAGCTGCTTTGCACTCCCAGTTCACCTGAAAGACCATTGACAATTCATGCTACATGAGAAATTTCCTAGAATAAACTACCAGGATTGGGAAAAAATGAAGGAAATCAACCAAAGCCTAAGCTAGGATGGAAAGCATTCATCCAAGCAGTGTTTCAACCCCTCCCCTCCCACCTGTCTGCCTGCCGTGAAATGGGGGGATACAGAGGGGCATGGATTTCTGTCTGTGAACTTTCTAAAGACTAGGAGTACTTGTGGCACCTTAGAGACGAACACATTTATTTAGTCTCTAAGGTGCCACAAGTCATCCTTTTCTTTTTGCGAAGACAGACCAACACGGCTGCTACTCTGGAACCTTTCTAAAGACTGTAGGCTTCAGCCCAAACCATACAGCCCAGACTCTGAGTTCTTGAAAAAACATCCATTTTGGATTGTGCACAGCAGAGGCTGCTTGAAGGGGAGGGGAAGGTGGAGGAGGGAGGGTGAGGGGACAGGCTGGGAAATGGCATGGCGTCTGCACTATACCACAGACACACACACACAACGATGCATGGAATATTATCCAGGACAGTAAATTATTTGGCCTGAGTCCTGAGTTTTGAAAGTACAATTTATCCAGGAAAAAAATCGGGGTGGGGAGTAGGAGAGTTGCAGTTACCAGCCTGGACTTCCAGTCTCTGGCCAGGCGCATCCCCCTCTTTAGGGTTTTCACCGGTGTCTTCTCCAAACTACTCCTTCTGATATAATTCGACGACCACGTCCTGGCCTTCAGGGTCATTTGCAGGATCTTCATTGTTCCCAGCTGCAGCACCCCCCTCGTTATCCTGTCTGATAATGAGCCCGCTATGGTTCAGCAAAATGGCACGTGCCATGATAGGCCCTCTGATGAGAGCCCTCCATGTAGGGATAATACTCCCTTTTTCTTTTTCCTTAAGTTCTTTCCCTTGTTTCCTATGAGTTGCCCTGTGTAACCGTTGGTTGTCCTATGATATCTATTCTGCCTCGTAACAGAGCGAGAGAGAGTCCCCACCCTTTTTGGTGCCACGTGCCACGCAGGAAGTGGGCTGTGTGCAGAAAGTCAGTTGGCTGTCAATGGACTGGCAGTTGGCTGACAGTTCGTTGCTCGCGGCTCAGGAACAGCTTGGGCGGAGCAATCAAGGTGCTGCTGTCTATTCCACCACTTCAGAGACAGAGGAGGTCCTTGAATTGTCCTTACCCACGCACACTGCCCGTTATAGCGGCGCATACCGCACTCACGCTGCCCAGCGGGGGTAATTTGCTCAACCTCTTGAAGATGAGCGGCAGAGGAGGAGAGAGACATACCTTGTGAAGGGATCTTACCTTCCCCCCCACTCTTCTCTTTCTCTCCTCTTTTATTCCTGCCACTATCATTTGCTTGTTAGGGACTTGGCAACTGCCAAACTTATTATCTTTGTTATTAAGGTGTTAGGTAATAAATGTTATCTGGTTTGTGTTATTTATCTGTCAGTTTTGATTTTAAATACACCCGGTGACAGATACAGAGAGTTCGATCCTGTAAAAAGGGGTAGGATTTGAGGCCTAGGTTTCATTACTCCCCTGAATTTTATAGATTTTAAGAGACCTGTCTGTAAGACTGACAGCGCCCAATCTAGATCTGAATAGGAAGGGCACGTGCAAGGTGCATTTGCTGACTTTTTATTGGAGTCCTGGACCTTCTGATGCTGCTTCAAATGTTTCATTCTCTCTCAGCACTGAACAGCAGAATGCTCCGTGTCCAACTCTGCCAGTCGTTGGCTCTGCGACATACAGCTGTGTAGTGCTGCTGCTCTGAGAGAAACTGTGGTCACAGCTAGAATCCTGCCACCTACTGATGGCAATGTTGGTGTGTTCCTCCCGCCGACTAGCTGCTCACAGGGTGGTGAGCGTTTTAAGCTACTGGGAGTTTGGAGGCTGCAGCATGTGACTTCTGGTGCACACAGGGGGAGTGGGAAGATAACAGACAGGTCAGGAAGATATGGGTACAGGGAACGGTGGGAATTGCAGTGGAGGACTATTCCGACTCGAAACCGGGAAACCACACCGTCACAACATTCACACTGCAAAGTGGGCAGATATGGGGGTGGGCCCACTGCAAAGATGTGGGTCTTTGCAGTCCAGCTGTCCTAGGCCCCAAAGAAAAAGTTTCACAGCCTGCTTTTTAAAGTGATGTGCTCTCTAAGATGAGAAAGCCACTCCTGTGCCAGGAGCCCCAGAACACGGATCAAAACCTAACGGCTCTCAGGAATGTTGAGGACTTGGAGCGGGGATTGAGGTCAGGTGTTTATGTTTTGCACAGATGTGTAACTCTTGTGCTGTCTAAGGCCTTGGCTACACTTGCGAGTTACAGCGCATTAAAGGAGCCCCGGGCGCACTAGCTCACTCCCCGTCCACACTGGCAAGGCACGTAGAGCCCTCTGACTCCGCGGCTACAGCGCTGCTGGTATGCCACCTCGGCGAGTGGAATAGTGTTTGCTGCGCCCCCGCCGGAGCGCCGCAGCACCAGTGTGGATGCCCTGATCCTATAATGCGCTCTGATCGGCCTCCAGAAGTGTCCCACAATGCCTGTGCTAGCCACTCTGGTCATCACTTTGAACTCTACTGCCCTGCCCTCAGGTGACCAACCGTCAGACCCGCCATTTAAATTCTCTGGGAATTTTGAAAAATCCCTTCCTGTTTGCTCAGCCAGGCGTGGAGTGCTATCAGCGAATCCTTCCAGGTGATCATGCCTCCACACGCCAGGCGAGCCCCAGTATGGAGCAATGGCGAGTCGCTGGACCTCATCAGTGTTTGAGAGGAGGAAGCTGTCCCATCCCAGCTGCACTCCAGCTGTAGGAATTACGATACCTTCGGGCAGATATCAAGGGACATGATGGAAAGGGGCCATGACCGGGATGCACTGCAGTACAGGATTAAAATGAAGGAGCTGCAGAATGCCTACCACAAAGCCCGCGAGGCAAACCGCCACTCCGGTGCTGCCCCTGTGACCTGCCATTTCTACAAAGAGCTGGATGCGATACTTGGGTGTGACCCCACCTCCACTCCGGGGACCACCATGGACACTTCAGAGCCCAGTGCAACAAGGCAGGAGGAGGGGAAGGAGGAGGAGAAGCAAAGCGGGAGCGAGAGTGCTGAGGCGGAGGAAGACACTCCAGAATCCCTGCATGCATGCAGCCAGGAGCTGTTCTCAAGCCAGGAGGAAGGTAGCCAGTCGCCTTTACAGATGAAACCTTGAGATCTCAGCCGTCCGTGTTATCACCGACCGAAAGACTCCAAAGAATCAGAAAGAGGCCACGTAGAAGCAAGGAAGACATGTTCCATGAAGTAATGCAGCATTCAAGTAATGAAAATCAAAACGTGCAGGAGTGGCGGGAGAGTGAAAGGAGGGTCCGCCAGCAGAATGCGGATCGCCGGCACCAAAGCCCGGACCGGCTGCTAAGCATCATTCAATACAGGCGCTCGTAGCAATGCAGCCGGAGCACTACCGCGCCCGCCCCCACCCCCACAGCCCTTGCCCCAAAACTCTTTCCCTTGTGCTCCCATGTCACCTCCAACCCACTTTCCCCAACATCCGGGTTCTTACCGCCACCAGCTGCCTCCAACACCTGGAGCTTCACCACTCAGTCCTGAAAACTACGACCCTTACCCACTGCACTCAACCCCCATCACCATGCAGTATAGCCATCCTGAAGTGCAGCACTCATTACACAGCACTCCAGACAGGACATACGCAAATCTGTGATTGTACCGTTCCCCACCCCCTTGCCCTTTCTGTTTCCCAAGCAGTTGTGTCTCTTTTCAATAAATGGATTTTTTGGCTTTGAAAACATTCTTCATTATTGCATAAAGTAAAAGATACCTTAGCCCAGGAAAGCAACAGGCACTGCAAGTCAGCGTATCAAACACAGATTCCAACTAACATTGGAACCACTGCACTTCACTCCCATGCAGGGCATCAAACATTACCGGTGGCTTTCAACCTCAAATTGCCCCCTCAAGGCATCCCTAATCCTTGCAGCCCCGCGCTGGGCCCCTCTAATAGCCCTGCTCTCTGGCTGTTCAAATTCAGCCTCCAAGTGTTGAACCTCCAAGTTCCATGCCTGAGTGAATCTTTCATCCTTCCCTTCACAAATGTTAGGGAGGGTACAGCACGCGGATATAACTGCTGGGATGCTGTCATTGGCCAGGTCCAGCTTCCCATACAGAGAGCACCAGCGGACCTTTAAAGGGCCAAAAGCACACCCCACAGTCATTCTGCACCGGCTCAGCCTGTTGTTGAACCACTCCCTGCTGCTGTCAAGGCTCCTTGTGTAGGGTTTCATGAGCCATGGCATGAAAGGGTAAGCGGGGTCTCCAAGGATCACAATGGGCATTTCAACTTCCCCTATGGTGATCTTCTGGTCTGGGAAAAAAGTCCCAGCTTGGACCTTCCTGAACAGGCCAGTGTTGTGACAGATGCATGCGTCAGGCACCTTTCCGGGCCAGTCTGCCTTAATGTCAATGAAACGCCCATGGTGATCCACAAGCTCCCAGAGAACCATTGAGAAATATCCCTTCCGATTAACGTATTCGGAGACTAGGTGGGCTGGTGCCAGAATTGGAATATGCGTGCCATCTATCGCCTCTCCGCAGTTAGGGAAACCCATTTGTTCAAAGCCAGCCACAACGTCATGCACGTTACCCAGAGTCACGGTTCTTCTGAGTAGGATCTGACTAATGGCCCTGCAAACTTGCATCAACACGATTCCAACGGTCGACTTCCCCACTCCAAATTGGTTAGCGACTGATCAGTAGCCGTCTGGAGTTGCCAGCTTCCAGATTGCAACAGCCACCTCCTTCTCCACCGTCAGGGCAGCTCTCAATCTCACGTCCTTGCACCACAGGGTGGGGGTGAGCTCCTCACAGAGTCCCATGGAAGTGGCTTTTCTCATCCGAAAGTTCTGCAGCCACTGCTCATCATCCCAGACTTGCATGACGATGTGATCCCACCACTCACTGCTTGTTTCCCGAGCCCAAAAGCAGCGTTCCATGGTGGTGAGCATGTCCATGAATGCCACAAGCAAACTCATGTCTAATACATTCCTTGAGTCGATATCATCATCGGAGCCCTCACTGTCACTTTGGATCATGAGGAATAACTGGACTGCCAAACATGATTTGCTGGCGAGACTTGTCAGCATACTCCTCAGCAGTTCGGGCTTGTCAAGTTTCCTTCCCCACTCTGAACTCTAGGGTACAGATGTGGGGACCTGCATGAAAACCCCCTATGCTTATTTTTACCAGCTTAGGTTAAAACTTCCCCAAGGTACAAACTATTTTACCTTTTGCCCTTGGACTTTATTGCTGCCACCACCAAGCATCTAACAAATACACAACAGGGAAAGAGCCCGCTTGGAAACATCTTTCCCCCACAAATCCTCCCCAAACCCTACATCCCCTTTCCTGGGGAAGGCTTGATAAAAATCCTCACCAATTTGCAAGGTGAACACAGACTCAAACCCTTGGCTCTGAAGAACAATGAAAAAGCAATCAGGTTCTTAAAAGAAGAATTTTAATTGAAGAAAAAGTAAAAGAATCACCTCTGTAAAATCAGGATGGTAAATACCTTACAGGGTAATCAAATTCAAAACATAGAGAATCCCTCTAGGCAAAACCTTAAGTTACAGAAAGACACAAAACCAGGAATATACATTCCATTCAGCACAGCTTATTTTATCAGCCATTTAAACAAAACAGAATCTAACGCATATCTAGCTAGATTACTTACTAAGTTCTAAGACTCCATTCCTTTTCTGTTCCTGGCAAAACAACACACAGACAGAGAGAACCTTTGTTTCTCCCCCGCTCCAGCTTTGAAAGTATCTCATCTCCTCATTGGTCATTTTGGTCAGGTGCCAGCGAGGTTATTCTAGGTTCTTAAACCCTTTACAGGTGAAAGAGTTTTCCTCTGTCCAGGAGGGATTTTAAAGGTGTTTACCCTTCCCTTTATATTTATGACAGGGTTCCATTCCCGCAGACCGAAAGGGAAGACCGAGCACGCAGTACAAAAAACACTGAAAGATGGCGCCAAACGTGGACGGAAGCAAAGGGAATTCTGGGATGCAAACCGATGCATCATGGGGTGTTGGGACAGGACCCAGAATGCCCCACACTCCCCACCCCCTTCCCACAAGCCACAGCGCCAGAATGGGAAGAGGTGCTCTGCAGGATAGCTGCCCATAATGCACTATTCTCAATGCCTCTGCAAGTGCCACAAATGTGGCCACGCCAGTGCGCTTGCAGCTATCAGTGTGGACAGACTGCAGTGCTTTCCCCACTGTGCTTTACGAAGGTGGGTTTAACTCACAGTGCTCTACATCTGCAAGTGTAGCCATGCCCTAAGAGTAAAGTGTGTATGTTTAAGAAGTTACTTTGCAAATCCTGTGGTTCCTCCCTTTAACTGCTCTGTGGTCCTTGAGGGGCTAAACTGAAAAGAGAAGTAAACAGAGATGAAGTGGGAATCTGGGAAAATATGGAAAGTGCCTGGAGAGCCTTGGGATGTCCCAGCACTGGCTTTAGTTGCAGTCTCAAAGACAGACAGTCCCAGTTGTCCCCCTCCCATCTCCTCATCTGGTCTGTCTCTCTCCAGCATCCTGGCCTCCTGTACCAATCTAACTCCCCAGGCTCCTCACCCATTCGCAATCTCCAGCCCCAGCTCCTGCTTTCAATCTCTTTGCCCAGCCAGGCCCAGTTCTCCAGAATCCCAGCTCTTCATCAGATCCATCTGCCATTCCCCCTCACCTCCTTTCTGCTCATGGTATATGGAGGTACCAATGACATAGGGAAGGATAGGAGAGAGGTCTTGGAGGCCAAATTTAGGTTGCTGGAGAAGAGATTGAAGTCCAGGACCTCCATGATAGCTTTCTCTGAAATGCTGTCAGTTCCACACGCAGGGCCAGCTAGACAGGCAGAACTGCAGGTTCTCAATGCATGGGTGAGACAATGATGTAGGCAGGAGAAGTTTAGATTTATTAGGAATTGAGGAATCTTTTGGGAAAGGGGGAGCCTAAACAGGAAGGATGGGCTCCGCCTAAACCAAAGTGGAACCACATTGCTGGCACTTAAAATTAAAAACGTTGTAGAGTAGTTTTTAAACTAAGGGCTGGGGAAAGCTGACATATGTGGAGGAGCATGTGGTTCGAACAGAGACATCTCTTAGGGGAGGATCTATTAATGGAGATTCTTTGTGTTCTAGTAAGGAGGAGAGGATGGACGATAAAATACTGCTAGGATTGGATGAGAAACAATCAAATGAAAAAGAGTCCCATTCATTTACATCACAAAATGGCAGACAGCTGAAAAGTAACAATTTTAAGTGCTTATATAGAAATGGAAGAAGTCTAAATAATAAGACTGCTGAACTAGCGTGCCTCATATTAAATGAGGATATTGATACAGTAGACATCACAGAAACTTGGTGGAATGAGGATAATCAATGGGACACAGTAATACCAGGCTACAAAATATATCGGAAGGACAGAACAGGCCGTGCTGGTGGGGGAGTGGCACTATATGTGAAAGAAAAAATAGAATCAAATGAATCAAAAAGCTTAAATGAACCAAACTGTACCATACAATCTCTATGGATAGTTATTCTATCCTTGAACAATAAGAATATAGCGGTGGGGTTATACTACAGACCACCTAACCGGGATGGTGATAGTGACCGTGAAATGCTCAGGGAGATTAGAAAGGCTACAAAAATAAAAAACTCAATAATAATGGGGCATTTCAACTATACTGACAGGATACATGTCACCGCAGGACTGGATGCAGAGAGAGTTTCTTGACACCTTAAATGACTGCTTCTTGGAGCAGCTAGTCTTGGAACCCACAAAAAGAGAGGCAATTCTTGATTTAGTCCTAAGTGGAGCACAGGAACTGGTCCAAGAGGTGAATATAGCTGAACCGCTTGGTAATAGTGGCCATAATATAATTAGATTTAACATCCTCGTTGCAGGGAAAACACCACAGCAGCCCAACAGAATAGCACTTAATTTTGGAAAGGGGAACTACACAAAAATGAGGAAGTTAGTTAAACAGAAATTAAAAGGTACAGTGCCAAAAGTGAAATCCCTGCAAGCTGCATGGAAACTTTTTAAAACCCCATAATAGAGGCTCAACTTAAACGTATACCCCAAATTAAAAAACATAGTAAGAGAACTAAAAACATGCCACCGTGGCTAAACAACAAAGTAAAAGAAGCAGCGAGAGGCAAAAAGGCACCCTTTAAAAAGTGGAAGTTAAATCCTAGGGAGGAAAATAGAAAGGAGCATAAACTCTGGCAAATGAAGTGTAACACTATAATGAGGAAGACCAAGAAAGAATTTGAAGAACAGCTAGCCAAACACTCAAAAAGTAACAGCCATTTTTTTTAAAGTACATCAGAAGCAGGAAGTCTGCTAAACCACTAATGGGGCCATGGACAACCGAGATGCAAAAGGAGCACTCAAGGACCATAAGGCCATTGCAGAGAAATGAAATTAATTCTTTGTATCGGTCTTCATGGCTAAGGATGTGCAGGAGATTCCCAAACCTAAGCCATTCTTTTTAGGTGACATATCTGAGGAACTCTCCCAGATTGAGATGTCATTAGAGGAGGTTTTGGAACAAATTGATAAATTATACTGTAATAAGTCACCAGGACCAGATGTTATTCACCCAAGAGTTCTGAAGGAACTCAAATGTGAAATTACAGAACTACTAACTGTGGGAGATTAAATCAGCTTCTGTACCAGATGACTGGAGGATAGCTAATGTGATGCCAATTTTTAAAAAAGCTCCAGAGGTGATCCTGGCAATTACAGGTTGGGAAGCCAAACTTCAGTACCAGGCAAACTGGTTGAAACTACAGTAAAGAACAGAATTATCAGATACATAGATGAACATGATTTGTTGGGGAAGAGTCAACATGTTTTTTGTAAAGGGAAATCATGCCTCATCAATCTACTAGTGTTCTCTGAGGGGGTCAACAAGCATGTGGACAAGGGTGATCCAGTGGATATAGCGTACTTAGATTTTCAGAAAGTCTTTGACAAGGACCCTCACCAAAGGCTCTTAAACAAAGTTAGCTGTTATGGGATAAGAGGGAAGGTCCTTTCATGGATCAGTAATTGGTAAAAAGATAGGAAACAAAGGATAGGAATAAATGGTCAGTTTTCAGAACGGAGAGAGGTAAATAGCGGTGTCCCCCAGGGGTCTGTTCTGGGACCAGTCCTATTCAACATATTCATAAATGATCTGGAAAAAAAGGGTAAACAGTGAGGTGGCAAAATTCGCAGTTGATACAAAACTACTCAAGAAAGTTAAGTCCAAAGCAGACTGTGAAGAGCAACAAAGCGAGCTCACAAAACTGGGTGACTGGGCTACAAAAATGGCAGATGAAATTCAGTGTTGATAAATGCAAAGTAATGCACTTTAGAAAACATAATCCCAACTCTACATATAAAATGATGGGGTCTAAATTAGCTGTTACCACTCAAGAGAGAGATCTTGGAGTCATTGTGGATAGTTCTCTGAAAACATCCACTCAATGTTCAGCGGCACTCAAAAAAGAGAACAGAATGTTGGGAACCGTTAAGAAGTGGCTAGATAATAAGACAGAAAATATCATATTGCCTCTATATAAATCTATGTTACACTCACATCTTGAATACTGCGTGCGGATGTGGTCACCCCATCTCAAAAATATATATATTGGAATTGGAAAAGGCACTGAAAAGGGCAACAAAAATGATTAAGGGTATGCAAGAGCTTCCATATGAGGAGCAATTAATAAGACTGGGACTTTTCAGCTGTGAAAATAGATGCCTAAGGGGGGTTATGATGGAGGTCAATAAAATCATGACTGGTGTGGAGAAAGTAAATAGGGAAGTGTAATTTACTCTTTCTCATAACATGAGAACTAGGGGTCACCGCCTGAAATTAAAAGGCAGCAGGTTTAAAACAAACAAAAGGAAATATTTCTTCACACCATGCACAGTCAACCTGTGGAACTCTTTGACAGAGGGAATGTTATGAAGGTCAAGACTATAACAGGGTTCAAAAAAGGACTGGATAAATTCATGGAGGATAGGTCTACCAATGGCTATTAGCCAGGATTGGCAGGGATGGTGTCCCTAGTCTCTGTTTGCCAGAAGCTAGTAATGGGCAGCAGAGGATGGATCACTTGATGATTACCTGCTCTGTTCATTCCCTCTGAAGCACTTGGCATTGGCCATTGTCCAAAAATAGGCTACTGGGCTAGATCAACCTTTGGTCTGACCCACTATGGTCGTTCTTATGTTCTTCCACCCACCCCACTGGTTCTCACTCCTCTCTGCTCTCTGGCTGCAAGTCTCCTTGCTCACTCAGGTCTACTCTCCGCCCTCCCCTCAACTCCAAATGCCAGTTTCTTTCACCTCCTGCCAGCTTCCAGCATCCCTTAGGCTTTTTCTCCCAACCTACTCACCCCTGTCCCCTAGTCTCTGCATTTGAATCTAGTACTTCCTTGTCCGGGCCCAGTGGGATGCGGGAGGTGGTAATTGAGAGCACAGGAGAGACAGGCTCTCTGCTCTCAGTTCCGGCATCTGGACCCAGCACAGACCGGAGCAGCTGAGAGCTGCAATTGTAGGGAAAGTCCTGCTCAGCCCCAGGCTGGAGCATGCCAGTGCAGACACAATTGCCAGGGGGAATGTAGCTGCTAACCTCAAAGAAGTCTCTATTGGGGCTGTGTGAACTCTGACTTTTCAAAGACCTCATTTGGTCAATTTAGGTAGATTTTCGGAGACAGCAAAAGGCGCATCCCTGGCACAAAGGCCACCTCCTTGGGAAATTTCAAGTCCCTGCTCCAAACCCTGGGGGCACTAGAGCTTTTCAAAGAAAATGTCATCAGAAGTGTTTAGCATTGGTAAGCACTGTCTACATAGACTAAGGCCAGAAGGGACCACTGTGGTCATCTCGTCCCCGCTTATAACAGACCCATATCATCTGGCCTAGCCTCATTCTCACTAAAGCTGAATGACTTTGACTAAATGTTTCAGGAAATATTCAGCCTCAAGGCAGACACCCAGCATGGGAAATTTCAGCCCATGTTTGACAATGTTTGACAGTTTGACAATGTTATAAGCAACTGAAAACAAAGGCGTATCGTGGGAAGCACTGGGCAACCTTAATAACAGGCAGTGCTGGCAGCACCCCCTATAATGTGAGGCACTCACAGCTGGGCTGGAGCGATGGGATGTCAGTCAGGGCCAGCAAAGGTCAGGATGTCAGAAATCCTCCTGATTTGAATTCACACGCCAGAAATCTTCTTTGCAGCGCTCCACAACTCCTCCCCGACTTCAAAAACAACTTTTGACACCTAGCTCCAGGGTCTGACCCCCCCAGGTGCTTGGCTCAAAGGGCTGAGCAAGCCAATCCCCATGGGGTGCAATGGAAGTCGGGGCGCTGAACACCTGCCATGACTCGGCCTTTGGTATGTCATACAGCCAGTCGGTGGAAACCACACCACACTCTGCCAGTTCAGCCCGGCCACAAGCAGGGGTGACCCCTGTTACCTGCTAGTGGATTGGCCACTGCTTACACCTGGGTTGAAGTTGGTCTTTTATGTTAGCTCTGTTTTCTTTGTACCAGCTTGTGCCATCAGATTTTTTGCTGCCTGCCCAAGGTAAATAAGATGTGAGAGCAGAATCATGTCCAGAGTCCAAAAAAAAGCAATTAATCCAGAAACAATAAATTAATTATAAAATGCTGTTAATACCTGGAGTGACCCCACCAGGAAGCCAAATAGCCTGAAGACAAACCACGGAGCAGGTACTTTAGGAATGATTCTTTATAGTTGGTATTGTAAAGGCTGGTGCCGGTGTCAGGAAGGGCAGGGCGAGTCACTTCTCTCCCCAACCTGCCAAAAAACCCACTGTAACCCCTTTGGGGTTTAGAGAGCATGGCCCCTTTAAATCTTTTCCCGGGGGACGGGGAGTTGATTGTTCTATGAGGAGAAAGTCCTGTTGGGAGGGCAGGGGAGCGGGGAGGGGGGAAGAGCACGACAGGGTATTTAAGCCCTCCTGCTGGTGTCCCAACTTTTTGTTAAAAACGGGCAAATTGTCACGTATTTTCTGTCTCCCCCCAGTCGGTACTGGTGGGTCCCGCTGCTGGCTGGATCCCTGCTTGCCAGCCGCCTGCCCACCAGCGTTGAGTGGGGGGACCCAGTGGCTGACAATGGGGGTGGGTGTGCAAAACTGGTGGCAGGGTGTTCCCCCTCTCGCTGTCCTCTCCCTGCTCTGCCCCTTCACCTTGACCCCAGCCCCACAGCTCCTCCATATCTGCACCAGCGGGGAGTGTCCCGCTCCCAGCACTGTGCGGAGAACCAGCCCCTGGTCGGAGTGCTCAGCTCACCAACAGCCGGGCCAGCAGACTACTTCTTTCCCCTACTGCCTCTGGCTGGGCTGGCCCCGCAGGAAAGCTCAAGACCCTCGGCTTGGGGTGTTGGCCAGGAGGAGCCAAGCCCTGCATGTGCCAAAGCCCCAGGCAGCTGTGGCACAGGGAAGCCTTTCTGCCCCTCAGCTAAGCTCTGGAGCGGCGGCTGGGGGAGAGAAGCGATTTCCAGCCTGTTTGCATCCCGACCCTGCAGACTCCACAGCAGTCCCCCGGACAGAGGCCTAGCACCCTCTGCACCCACCCCCACCGCGGAGCACAGGGTTTGGTCCGTCCCCTAGGCACCCTCCCCTGCTGAGCCACCTCACTGGCCAGGTTCACTCAAGCCCCTGCAGTCAGGTTCCCTGGGCACAGTGCATCCGTAGGGCTTAACCCCTTCCTGCTTGTACTGTAGCCAGGGGACACGAGGCAGCTGGGTTATATCGGTGGCCAGCAGCAGCCTGGAGGTGTTAGCTGCCTTTCGACACCGTGTGGGCAGGAAGGAGCAAGGTGCTTCCAGCCACGGGCAGGGGGAGAGGGGGAAGAGATGAGCTCTGCAAAGCTCATCTCTGCTATGGCTGGAAGCAGCTCCCATCCCTTCCCTCCTGCACAGAGTGGAAAGGCTGTTGCTGGCCACATTCTGGTGTGAACCCTGGCAGAAATCTGGGGTGGGGGGGCATGTGAACTTGTGTTCCACCCCACACACACACACACACAGGTTGCCTTTGGAAGATGTGGTACCAGGTACCAGGAGAGGCGGGTCCGGCCTGGGGCCCACCCAGGCATGGAGGGCGGAGAGCGCCAGGCAGGGAGGGTCAAGCCTCTCGGTCAACCTGTCACCCCCTGTGTCAGAGAGGTGCACAGGAGCGTGTGTGTGTCACCTCTCTCCATGTGAACGCTAAAGCCTAAAAGATAAGAAGGGAAATAAAAGGAATCCAACTACTCAGTGTTTCTGTTTAACAGGGGCTCAGTCAACTTGATGTTAATTTTAACGTTTGTACTGCATCGTTCTGATTGATTGCAGCTGAACTTGCTTGAATACGAGTAATTTTACCAGGTGTCCCATATTCAGCATAGGGAAATATGGTCACCCTAAATAAGAGGGAGGCTGTTAGCTTGTTACATGGGGAGGCTGTCACTCTGTGTGGCTTTGCAGAGAGTGAAAGTAGAGGGCACCAGAGAGGTTCGTTGAGGAAACTTTACTGGCGCTGAACACAACCTGGAGCACCCAAGACGCACCACTGGACTGGAACTTTGCTCAAGACTCCTGAACTCTGTGTGAAGACACATTACTCGCTGTCAGCCCTTTCAGACTGTGCTACCACTGGGCCTGTGGGGCCTTGTGTTGAATGTTTTTGACCGTTCCCCCTAGCTTTCCCCCTGTTGTTTTTCTCCTTTCATCCCTCTCTAAATAAATATTTCCCTTTCCTGTATTCAATGTACTCTTCTGGTTCACAGTGGGGACAGGTGTCTCTGGGGTGGAAGGGGCTTTCCCTGATGCATTCCTGCACGTGCCTTTTCTTGGCTAGAGCTACCTGCAGAGCAGACTGTATGTTGGCCACGAGGGCCCTAAAGTTACACAACAACAAAAACAGGAGAGAAATTTCTCTCCAAAGATCAAAAAATAACAAAGAAGGAAGAACCCAGAACCACTGGAACTACAAGCAAAAGCCTAGAAATCCCCTTGAAAAGGAACTAACGATGAGTTTATATAAAGCAGGAGGGGCAGGGTAGTTGGTGGTTGAAGGCAGGAGGGCACTGTCTGTCCCTTATTTCTCTGATGCTCCCACCTGGGAGCTGTTCTTAAACATTTACAAATATTCCTTTTCTCTCTCTTGGTGCTTCTGAGTGCACACCAGAAGCACTTCAACTCAGAAATGGGATTCTGGCTGAAACACCTTTTGGGTAAATCAATAAATCAGACATTGTTCTTCAATGGAGGGAAGGGATCTTCTTATTGAGCATGAGAGACTATTACTGGTATTGAAAAGGCTGCACATTTGCTTCATTTACTTCAAGGAGCAACATGCCCTCTATCTGGCCACTACCTGACATTTAGCTATACGCAGGACTAAGCTCTTATAATGACAAGCACGGGGTGACTGGCCCCTTTAAAAAGAAGCTGTGCCCAGTGCCACTGTGACTGAACCTGCTGCCCAACTGGGCTTAAAGAAAGGCACCTGAGGAAGTGGTGGCAGAGAGTTAGAGGCTCCTACAGATGAGTTTGATACACCAGGGGAACAAAACTTCAGCCAGGTAGGGCTGGAAATGGCCTCCTAAAAAGAACAAGGGGCCAGGAAGAAAAGAAACTTTGGCTTTCTTCCTTGATGGCTGCTAGCCTACGTAGGTTTTTATACCATGCTAATCACCACAGTGTCTGAGCACCTTCCAGTAGTGCATTAAGGACCGTAACCACACGTGTGTCGAGTTGGGGTAGTGCCTTGTTTAAAAATAGAAAATACTTGTAGCTATCCATTTATATGAGAAAAGGTTGCTTTCTTCAGTGTTGATTGGACGATTGCGGGTTTGAAGAAGGAAGGGGAGACTTGGTCTCAGACCCAGCAGGGTTGAACACTCAGCATATAGGGACAGTTGATATAAGCAGTGCTTGTAGCACAGCCAACAATCCAGAATCTTGCTAAAGTTCTAAGTTCTGCATATTGATCACCCACACAGAGAGAAGCAACACGAAAATCATTCCGGTTGCAAAGTCAAGCACTCAAAAGTTGGGAAATGCCAGACAGAAGGCGGCCACTGCAGCAGGTGACTTTAACAGTCCAGTCATGCAAATCATCCCACCAGGTTTCAATAATACCAACTCTATCAAATGTAGCTATCAATGAGAACGTTTAGTTCCTCCTGCTTCATACCCAGTCTCCTAACAATGGTGCATAAACAATTCAGTTTCTTCTCTTCACATTTCTTTACCACCTCTAGTCAATATCTTCCCAACACCCTGAGTTAGAACCCCATATGACAACTTAGTACCCTCCCTTTGTACTGTTAGAGGAATGTCCTCCCAGCTCCGTCACTAGTCTCCAAACCGTGAGATTATCCCCCACTTCGGAGATGCAGCCTGCCCCATTGGTACAGCCCCTCTCTCACTGGAAGGTGCCACTACAGCCCTGAGGCTGCAGTACAACCCTGGAGCAGCTTAGCTCCACTCCCCGGCTTGTGGTGGAGGAACCCATTCCCTGAGAGTTTCTGTGAGCCAAGCCCTCCGGGGATGGGGGAGGGGAGGTTGGCTCATCACAGGCTCAATACACTTTGAAAGGGGCATAAGAGAGCAATGCTGATGAAGGATATTTGGCCATCACCCCTGTCATAAATATAAAGGGAAGGGTAAACCCCTTTAAAATCCCTCCTGGCCAGAGGAAAAATCCTCTCACCTGTAAAGGGTTAAGAAGCTAAAGGTAACCTCGCTGGCCCCTGACCAAAATGACCAATGAGGAGACAAGATACTTTCAAAAGCTGGGAGGAGGGAGAGAAACAAAGGATCTGTGTCTGTCGGTATGCTGCTTTTGCCGGGGATAGACCAGGAATGGAGTCTTAGAACTTTTAGTAAGTAATCTAGCTAGGTATGTGTTAGATTATGATTTCTTTAAATGGCTGAGAAAATAACTGTGCTGAATAGAAAGACTATTCCTGTCTGTGTTTCTTTTTTGTAAATTAAGGTTTTGCCTAGAGGGATTCTCTATGTTTTGAATCTAATTACCCTGTAAGGTATCTACCATCCTGATTTTACAGAGGTGATTCTTTTATTTCTATTTCCTTCTATTTCTATTAAAAGTCTTCTTGTAAGAAAACTGAATGCTTTTTCATGGTTCTCAGATCCAAGGGTTTGGGTCTGTGGTCACCTATGCAAATTGGTGAGGATTTTTACCAAACCTTTCCCAGGAAGTGGGGTGCAAGGGTTAGGAGGATTTGAGGGGGAAAGACGTGTCCAAACTACGTTTCCCAGTAAACCCAGGTAGAGTTTGGTGGTGGCAGTGGATATTCCAAGGGCAAAGGATAAAATTAATTTGTACCTTGGGGAAGTTTTAACCTAAGCTAGTAAAAGTAAGCTTAGGAGGTTTTCATGCAGGTCCCCACATCTGTACCCTAGAGTTCAGAGTGGGGGAGGAACCTTGACAACCCCACAACAGTGCTAACAGCATTCTGAGGTTGAGTGTCATCCATGCTGTGTACAGTACACCATAGCATTTCACTGAGAGCAAGGATGGGTTATCTGTAGCCAGGGAGAAATTCACAGGGTCAGACACTTCCCTCCATTGGCAGTGTAGGGGAAGAAAGACAACAACTCTGCATCTGCAGTGGCACGGGATTGCTGGCTTTGCAGCATGCTCTGTAACGGGACTCTCCACTCACCGCTAGTCAGGCACCTTGCCCTGGCCGTTCTGGTGAATCATGTTCTGGTGAATTTACCTCCCACCTGCCAGCCATCCAAACTGCAGCTGCTGAGATAATCTTCCTCTCCTGGTGCTGTCTTCCCCACTTTCCCAAGTCTAGCTCTGGCTGCCCTTTTTCCATGTCCAGTTTGGACTTCTCCTTCTTACCTCCAAAGCTCCCTATGCAAACATCTCCCTGTGTAAAAATATCTCCACCTCAGTCATCTGCTCCTCCCCTCCCACTCCCACCTTACAAACCCTTCTTCCTGCAGCATCCTGCTGCTACTGGGAAGGACCCAGCAACCTCCGCTCAGGCTCCCCTTTCTATTCATTCCATCAGACTCACCCGGTACCTCTCCTACACTCCTAGAGTAACCCCTTTAGCTTGAGTGAGAGGGGCTTGTGCTGATGGACCCTGGTTCAATCCACACCAATGCCTGTGGTGTCTGTATGTGGCCAGGGTTTTACTTACCTATCATTGTAGGTTGTTCAGCCCATTCCCAGCCATCTGTGCTACATCTTTTGCTTCTTGCCATCTCTGTGATGTCGGTCCTTCATCTGTACAAGAACACGGCATATCAAGGCCAATCCAGCAGCTCCCATCCGGTCTTCACCTCCATGAGAGACAGCGCATCCCAGCCTGACCACAGAAAGACAGGGTGGTGTTCTTCAGGGGAACCTGCTGGAGCTCCAGTCTCCCCTGATCCACCTCACCCCCACACACTAAGGGTTTTCAGAAGATACTGCTAATCTCAGCTAAACAAAGCAGCTAAAATGAGGTCAGTGTGGGTGGACTTACTGAATAGACTGGTTCTAAGAGAAGAGGAGATTCCTTCTCTGCTCTCATGAGATTCCCATAGGAAAAGTATCTGATGGCAGGGTGGGGACAATACAAGCCCTCAGCCCCTGGAAAGGCAGGAAATCAGGACTCTGGGAGTTAAGGCTTGTCTCTGTCCTGCTGGAGGGAGCAGAGCTGGAGACCATGGAGGGCCCTGGTGTAATTGTATGAAAGACAGTGACCTCTAGCTGTGAAGGTGGCTGAAGCTTCTTGCAAGCAATAGAGTCCAGGATCCTTACGCCTCCTTTGGCGATGCTTTTCCTAGGAATAAAATCAACACAGTACAATGAGAATAACGTCTGAGTCCCAGGGCTGGGATCCAGGGATAAGGTCTGCTCTCAGCCAGGCTGCGTAGCAGGAACTGGATCTTTGTCCCAAGAGCTGCAATCACCCAGATGAGTGAGTAGTTCCTACCTCTGTGAGGGGGGGTATGGTTTTCCGTCTAAGCATCACTGAGAGCCAGCTCCTCTCAGTTTGACAGGATGAGGTCATTGCTCCCCAAGCTGGGCCAGCTGCAGGCTGCATTGATGTAGGAGGCATGGGCAGATCCCAAAGCCTGGAAGACAGAGAAGGGAGGAAGCCCCTGCTCATTTACCGTTCAAGGAAGGGAGAGGAGAATGAAGGGCAGAAAGTGAAGCTGTCCTGTGGGGAGGGCACTAGAGTAGAACCCAGTCCCGTTCCCAGATCCACCCCATGTTTGTAGGTGTGACCTTAGAGAGGTCCATCACCTTCATTCCCTGTCTGTAAAATAGAGATAATAGTTTCTTATGGATTTGGTCAGTGCCAGACCCTTGGTGCCTCCTTTCAGTAAATGGTTTCCCTAGAGAGACAGACTGGCCTGGCCTGTTATCGGCAGTCCGCATACTATTTGAAGACCTTCCTAGTATCCTCGAATGCCCCCTGAGTTCTTCTTGAATGTGATAGATTCGTTGAACCATATTGCTAGCCAGGAATTTCGGAGAGGCCATTGCTAGTGTACGATGAAATCAGGGGGAAATCTATAGTTAGCAAAAAAAAAAAAAAAAGGTGTCATTGGCAAATTTGGAGCTGATCTGTCCTTTCAGCTGAAGGTACACAGTCACAGGAGGATGAAGCATGCCATCTTTGTTAGTTGTTCTATGATAATCAGTTCCACCACGTGGCCATTTGATTCAGGGAGTTCTACAATGAAATCCCTGGCAATGGCTGCCCATGGCTGAGGCAGGGTCTCCAGAGGCATGAGGTGCCAAGAATTTTGGTGTGTGGTGCCTTGGTAAGAGCTCAGAAGTCACTAGTCAACATGTCTGAATTTCAGCCCACATCCGGAACCACCAAATGAAGCAGGAGGTTAGGCAGGAGATTTTGAAGCACCCAAAGTGGCCTGTTGGGAGGTGTCCTGTTTCAGATGTAGGACCTTCAGCGGGGGACATCCTGGCAGAACATACAGGCAGTCCTCAGTAAATGTTATTGGGTCCCACATGGAATGTTGGTTCTCATTTCCCGGGCAGCAGGTCATCCTAGGAAGCTGATTTAATAAGCATGATTGAGGTATGGCAACATTAAGCACGTTGCGGGGCTTGAGGAGGAAGGGCTGTTCCTGACTAGCTTTCTCCCTTCTTGGTTATATTCTCCATTAGGGGATAAGGTCATTCTTAGTTCCAGTTGGGCAGTTAAGTAATCTTGAAATTGAAGCAGGAAAAGAATATGGTCTAGCTGAATTGTCCCTGATTCAGTGCTTTGGCTTTGCGCAGATACTGGAGGCTTTTGTGTACAACCTTGTGCTGGGTATCGAGGCCCCTTCAGCTACTCACACCAATTTTCAAATAAGGATTTAATCAGAACCTACTAATTATCAAGGGACTCCTATAGTTTTTGTCTGTGGGGTGAGGCTCCAGGAGCGGTATGCACAGGGGTGCAGCAGGTGCTGGGAGCCATGCCCCAGAGAGCCTGGCCCCGATTGATATATTAGATGTGTCAACTTCTGTGATGAATGCTCCAGTTGGATTGGGGTGCGCCAGAACAGGTGCAGCGGTGAAGGCAATTTTGAGCTGTTTGAGGGCTTGTTGGGCCTTGGGTGACCAAACAAATTGGACAGTCTTGTGGAGGAGAGCTATCATGGGGGTTATTTCTTCTGAGAACCCTGGGCTGAAGCAGCCGTAAAATTGGTAAAGCCTAGGAAACACTGCTCTTTTTGAGTACTTCAAGCTTCCTCCCAGTTGTGGATGGCTTTCACCTTATTTGCATCAATCTTAATGCCTTCTGGGAAGAGGATGTACCCCAAAAACTCCATGGAGAGTTGGCTAGAGGTACACCTTTCCAATTTTGTATAGAGACCATGCTGCCGCAACCTCTCTGGGGTCTGTTGTGGGGCACAGGCTGCTCTGGGTTCTCCAAAAAGAGAAGTATGTCATCTAAATAGATGACAATGTATTGATCCAGAATGTCCCCAAATACATCACTGATGAAGTGTTGCAAGGTCAATCCAAATGGCATTACCAGACAATTAAAGTGTCTATAAAATGTATTGAAATCTCTCTTCCATTTGTCCACCGCCCAAATAAGTGTTAGATTGTAAGTCCTTGGAAGTCTACTCTGATGAATGCCCATACAGGTTTCATGTGATCCAAGAATTCTGGGATTAAGGATAGGGGATACTTTCACTTTGTTCAGGGGCTGGTATTCTACAGAGAGGCATAGAGTCCCTCCTTTCTTTTTTCCAAAGAGGGACAGGGCCTCTGTGGGAAATGCTTCATAGTAAATAAACTCTTTGGATCCGTTTTCATGATTTTACACAGGGAGAGCCACTAGTTCTGCTTCGGACATTGCATAAATACAGCCAAAGGCAACTTTCGGGCAAGATTTAGGTCAATAGGGCAGTCATAGTCTTGGTGCAGAGGTAATGTGTCCTCCTTTCTTTCAAAGATGTCCACATAATCCTGGTATTTATCAGGAATGTCGGGTGTCAGAGTCAAGAATGGTGGAGTAGGTCCAGGGGCAGAGGCTGGTTAAGGAAACCCCTAGATTTTCAGTCACCTCCACTGAGCCATTTTGGCGGGGGCAGCACAGGGCCAGGCTCAGGTAGCAAGGCCTTGATTCACACCTGGTATCCCCATTTACGTACAGGCCACTTACTTCTGGAAAGCCTGCTTTTCTGCAAACAGTCGCACCACCTGATGTCACATGTTGCATCTGATAATTAGGTCTAGTGGTTGGAGCTGAGATCACAGCTAGACATAGGATTGCACCTAGGCTAAGAGTGGTGCTAGAATCAAGATCCAGGAAGACGCCGGAGATGATGATGTGATCAGAGTCTGTAGACAAACCAGAATCAGAACTGGAGCTAGAGTCCAAGTGCAGGCCAAGGGTCGAAGCTGGCTGATCAGAGTCCAAAGTTAAGCCAAGTCGATATCAAGCCAGAGTCCAGATTCAGGCGGAAGGTTGAAGCCGGGTAGTCAGAGTCCGAGGGCTTGGGGAGGATCAAGAGGAGGAGGCAAGGCTGGAGCGGGTCAATTGTGGGGCTGGAGCAAGGCTAGAATACGACAAGGATAACACTGAGCCAGAGTTGGTAGCCAACGTCGAGAGCCAAGGGTCACGCTGAAGACAGCAGCAAGAGACTGGAGCCGAGGGTCAAGACAGTCAATAGCCGGGAACCGGAGGGTAGGGCAGGGCGGTGCATGCAGGCAGAAACCAGGAATAACATGGGGACTGTCTCAGCAGCAGGGCAAGCTCTGCCTTGTTGTCCTGATGACTTGAGGGTACTCCCAGGAACTGCCCACCCGGAGCCCTAGACACCTGGGTTCAAGTCCCAAGCATCCTCATCTGGGGACTCTCTTCCGAGGAATTAAAGAAGGACAGCAGGATGACAAAGATGTCTCTGTCCTTGGGCTGGGATCCAGGCCAAGGGGAGCTCCCACCAAGGCTAGGTGTCACAGCCTCCTCACCATCCCTTGCTCCTGTTCATTTCACACTCAGAGATGCCCTAGCAGGAGGGAAGAATAAAAGGCAGAAAGTGAAGCTGCCCCTGGGGGGACGGCACAAGCCTGGGACCCAGTCCAGTTCCCAGATCTACACCCAGGATTGTGAGACCAGGCACCACAGCCCTTCCTCTGTGTCTTTGTCCCCACCTGTCAGATGGGGAGGATCCTTCACTTCCCAGGGTGCTTGGGGGGAGTTTCATTCCTGGCTGGGAAGAGTTCAGATACAATGTGGGTGGATTGGGCCCCCGGTGCAGGATGGATCGGACATTCACTAGCTCAAAGGTGACACGGGCCAGGGGAACCTCTGAGCAGTGAGCACAGGGGAGGGGTTCCACATCAGGCCACCACTCCCAGACTGCAGTGGTTATTGATGATAAACCATGGCTCTACCGATGTTCTCATTTGTAGTTGTCCTGGGCTGGGCCAGCCCCATGGTGCTGAAAGCCTGATGCTTCATAAAGGCCTCTGGGCATGGGGCAGGAGGGTCGGGGAGGGCATGTGGTGAGAGGGAGGTGGCGTTCTAGGTTTGGCTCCCTGAGGGCAGATTCCTCCTGTGGCCCCTTGGCATGGAGGAGGGACTGAGGGGCCCTGCCACAGCAGCCCCGGGTCAGGAATTGTTTCAGATGTGACACTAGGCCATTCCCCGTGCTCTAATGCAGAGCTTTCAGAGCTCCACTGGGGGACATGGGCCTAACATGCAGGCCCTTCTGTATCAGGCTGGGCAGGGAGAAGGGGCGATGGCAGAGAGGCCAAGGCCAAGAAAAAGAGGGTGGGGAGAACCTCATGCCCCAGACAAAGGGGATTTGGCAGCAGAGGGAAGGCCCCCCACTCCCCACCCAGAAGGAAGAGGGTTTCACTCAGGGCTGTCACCTCTATCTCCACTCCCACTAGCCCCTCTCCCCCCTGTATAGTGAGACAGAGCAGTACCTGCAGCAGGGAGTGTGAGCTGCTGGGCATGTGAGGTGGGGGCCCTTTAAGGGTGTCCCATGGGGCAAAGCGCATGCAGTGCCTTGGGCACCTGGCACAAACACAGGATGTAAAATAGGTGGGCCCTCACTTTGTCTGTAATATCCTCCTCCTGCAAGGGAACAAGGATTAGTCAGAGATTCAGACACTCCCGGCAACAAAGGGTAATAACGGCACCTGGAGCCAGCTAAATTTCCACCCAGCTCCTCGTCACATCTGAGGGATGGATTCTCCCACCCAACCCCCGAGATGAAGTCTTGTCTCCTCTCTAGTGACCTCCAATCCCTCTCCCGCAATTGCAGAATGAACTCCTTCCCCATTCCTCTCAGTCTCCGCATTAGAGCTGTTCTACCTCCAAACCCATCTGGGGAACGAGCTCAGCTCCCCAGCATCCTCTCAACCAGCCCCTACCCCTCCAGCTATGGGTTTGGAAGGCTTCTGGCAGCAGGGAAGTTGGGTGAGAGGAAGTTGACATCTTTCCCCAAGTGACCCCTGGTCCTTACGGTGAAGCCGTGGACGGTAGCTCTGGTGAATGGGCCACATGGGTGGCTTCTGATGACTGAATCCTCCAGTTCTCCCAGAGGAGGTCCAGCCTGGCCAGCAGCAGGGCAAACTTTCCCCGGCCCATGTGCTCCAGCCCAGCCTGGTTAGGAAGGTCATGCCTGACTAATCTAATCGCCTTCTATGATGAGATTACTGGTTCTGTGGATGAAGGGAAAGCAGTGGATGTATTGTATCTTGACTTCAGCAAAGCTTTTGACACGGACTCCCACAGTATTCTTGTCAGCAAGTTAAGGAAGTATGGGCTGGATGAATGCACTATAAGGTGGGTAGAAAGTTGGCTAGATTGTCAGGCTCAAAGGGTAGTGATCAGTGGCTCCATGTCTAGTTGGCAGCCGGTGTCGAGTGGAGTGCCCCAGGGGTCGGTCCTGGGGCCGGTTTTGTTCAATATCTTCATAAATGATCTGGAGGATGGTGTGGATTGCACTCTCAGCAAATTTGCGGATGATACTAAACTGGGAGGAGTGGTAGATACGCTGGAGGGCAGGGATAGGATACAGAGGGACCTAGACAAATTGGAGGATTGGGCCAAAAGAAATCTGATGAGGTTCAATAAGGATAAGTGCAGGGTCCTGCACTTAGGACGGAAGAACCCAATGCACAGCTACAGACTAGGGACCGAATGGCTAGGCAGCAGTTCTGCGGAAAAGGACCTAGGGGTGACAGTGGACGAGAAGCTGGATATGAGCCAGCAGTGTGCCCTGGTTGCCAAGAAGGCCAATGGCATTTTGGGATGTATAAGTGGGGATATAGCGAGCAGATCGAGGGACGTAATCGTCCCCCTCTATTCGACATTGGTGAGGCCTCATCTGGAGTACTGTGTCCAGTTTTGGGCCCCACACTACAAGAAGGATGTGGATAAATTGGAGAGAGTCCAGCGAAGGGCAACAAAAATGATTAGGGGTCTAGAACACATGGGTTATGAGGAGAGGCTGAGGGAACTGGGATTGTTTAGTCTGCAGAAGAGAAGAATGAGGGGGGATTTGATAGCTGCTTTCAACTACCTGAGAGGTAGTTCCAGAGAGGATGGTTCTAGACTATTCTCAGTGGTGGAAGAGGACAGGACAAGGAGTAATGGTCTCAAGTTGCAGTGGGGGAGGTTTAGGTTGGATATTAGGAAAAACTTTTTCACTAGGAGGGTGGTGAAACACTGGAATGCGTTGCCTAGGGAGGTGGTAGAATCTCCTTCCTTAGAAGTTTTTAAGGTCAGGCTTGACAAAGCCCTGGCTGGGATGATTTAATTGGGTATGGGTCCTGCTTTTGAGCAGGGGGTTGGACTAGATGACCTCCTGAGGTCCCTTCCAACCCTGATATTCTATGATTCTTTGATTCTATGATTCATGGCACTTTCAATCCCTGGGCTCCAAGGCTGCCAGTGATGGGGCAGCTCTGGATGGTGGTTCAGATGACGTAGACACTAGACCACTAGGAACTGGCCTGAGACCCTGAGGGGAAGAAAGGATCATAGAGGTCATAAGGGGCACTAGCACGAGCAATGGCAGCGTGTCCTGTTGATGTGATGCCTGTTATGAAATAGCCTTGCTGGAGAGCTGGGTCTGAACTGCTTTGATCTGCTCAGGGGACAAGCTGGTGCCTAACAATGGCACCTGCTGTGACTCATTCGTCCTCTTGCTCCCAGGTCAGCAAATGGGGATGGGATGGCAGTGACCTTCTGTGGACTGGAGGTGAAAGGCCCTGGGTCCCTCCCAAAAGCTAGATTAATCCTTCTCTGGTTACCTCGTCCCCTATCAGCTGGCCGCCTTCCCCCATGATGGAGAAAGCTAGGACGAGCCCAGCCTGGCTGACATGTAGCCGGGGGTCGTGGATGGCCAGCAGAGCCACCTGCAAGAAGGATCTTCTCTGCCCTTCTGAGAAGATCCCTCCGAAGACCTAAAACCAACAGCACGAGCACCATTGGCAATTGCCCAGAACCAGGCTCCAAATCCATCTAGTGGCTCATGTGGAGAGTCGGAGTCCTGCTGCAGCCAAGCCAGCTAATTCCCCACGAGGACCTTTGGGGTCCCATGTCCCAGGGAACCCCCTTCAGTAAGAGGTTGCAGGCACTGAGGCCTCTCATTGCTCTTTCTGGAGCAGGATTCAATGCAGGTGCCATGACATGCTGTGAATGCGCCCATGTGCATGAGCCTGGCACGCTCTGGAACGTAGCTCACAAAGACCACACAGGACCCTCTACTGCGTCCAGCAGCGATATCTCCTGGAGCTCACATGCTAGAGGTATGGGCCTTTCAGAACTGCCTCCGTTCCCCACTCCCCACCCCACTGACATTTCCATGAGCCTTACGTATGGTGAAGTAATTCAGCCCAGGGTAGGAGCTCAGTGTCTCTGACCCAAGCCCCAGGACAGGCGCAGATACTGCTTCCTGACTCATGATGGTGCTAAGCAAACTCCACACCCTTCTTGTTCTTCCAAAGGGTGCAGGAATCCAACAAGCTTCTGGTCACGCAATAGCTGGGTGTATCCTTCCCAACTCACTGACCCAGTGGCTCCCATCTCGGATACTCAGGTGTCAGCCAGGGAGTCACTGAGCGAAACCGGATCCCTCGAGATACAATCTGCCATCAACTCAAGGTCCTAGAGGTTTCCTGTTATGCCACTTATCAATGGATCCATGTAACACACACAAACCATGGCCATTAGCAAAGCTCCAGCCCAGGATCCTCAGCCTCTTGCAGCTGAACACAGTCAGCTGGAAATAAGTAGTAGGCTCTTGCCCTGTATCCAGGACACAGCCACTGTAGGGAGACACAGCTCCGCATTTGAGCTGCTGCAATGCACCAGCTGAGAGTCCTTACCTCCCCCACCTTGGCCATATTCCTGTAACCAAGGCGCTTGGTGTTCTCGAGCCCCTCCCGGCACCACAGCTCCTTGGCATCTCTGACGTTCAGCCCTTGGAGAGAAAGACACGCAGGTTTGTGAGGTTTGCCATTCTGGTCTCAGTGCCTGTCTCCTTCTGTTCCCATTGCTGGGTGCACACTGGCTGGGGCTTCGCAGCATCCATGCCCCCATGAAATCGCAGGGTCACCACCAGGTGGTTTAGTACCTGGAGGGGGATTTGTCCCATTCATCACAGAAATCAGGTGACCCTTACGGTCATTGTGTTCTGGGAGTGGGTGCCTGAAAATGACGGCATCTAATGCTGAGAACCCCCCACTCCCACTGTAGTCAAGATCTGGCCCTAGGTAACCAACTAGTGACATCCTACAAGTTTTGTGTGCGTCCCCTGTAGTCCCTGCTCCTGCCCCTGACTTCCCCATGGGCTCTTTCCCTCCATGTGTTTCAATAGCTCCATTCCTGTCCCCTCACCAGCTGGCGAGCCCCATGGACGGACTGATTTTCCTGGGGTGGGGGACAGAGCTGGGCTCTGAGATAAAACAGCCAATTTCCCTGGCACTTTCACACTCATCTCCCTGATTCAGGGAGCAGGGAAGAGAAATAATCAGCATCTACACTGAGGTCCATCTCAAAGGAGGAGGCTTCTTTCTATAGGCTCCCATTGCCCAGCAAAATGAGTCCCAAATGAGGGACCTTGTTTCTATTGGGCTCCCTCTGCCCAGCTCTCGTTGGTCCAAAAGGAGAGGCCTTAGTTGTATAGGAGTCCCAATGTCCATCTGCACGTAGTCTCTGAGGATTCATTTCTATAAGGTGCCATTGCCCAGTTGGGTTTCTTACCCCTCTTCTGCAGCAGTAGCTGGTAGAGCCAGGAAATCCCACCCTTGGTTTGCCGGCTGATGTCATCTGGTGGGTCAGTGATATACAGACCCAGCTGTGCCACAAAGTAGCCCACCTTGGGGAAGTCAGATGAGCTCTGATGGACGGAGGAGGAGAGGGGAATCCTTCGACATTCTACCTTCAGCTCTCCATCTGCCCTGGGCCAGGAGTCTCTCTCCTCTCACTCCATCTGTAGGAGGGGCTGGGGGAGAGGAGCTACAGCTAGAGATCTCATTCTCTCTGCCCCCAGGGGAGCTTGGAATAAAGGGACCAGGGAAAGGGCCCTCTATGAGGATTCGCTCCTCAGCTGCTCCAGAATGACAAGGGCCCTGAGGCCAAGCATGAATCTGCCAGCCAGTGGGCTCTGGAGCACAGTCCCTTACAGACCCAGGGGGAAAAACTTAGCCAGGAGATGAGGGACGTGACTCAAGCATGGTTGAATCTCAGTTCTGACTCTGGCTCCACACAGGAGCCATCAAAATCTTGAACCCCTGCAGCTGCAAATCCCACAGCCTGTCAGAGGCAGCCCTGCCTCTGCAGGATGCCGGGGTCAAAGGTCACTTACATCAACTCCAGGGAGGCAAGCAGTGAATTGCCACAGGGCAGTGCTACTCCGTATGGCCCTGGCTCTCTCTTGCTTCTCTCTGGAGTGCATCCAGAAATTGACATGCTGTGGGTGAAGGAGGCAGGTGAGGGTCAGTAAGCAGGTGCACGTGCTCTACAAATGAGCTTGTCGTCCTCCCCATGGGGCTGAGACATTGTGCTCAGGGTGGAAGAGCTGACTGGCTGATCGCAGAAAAGGGGTTTCTTGCAACCAGGACGCTGCCCAGGTCCTGCTGGGCACAGGCTGTCATTGTCTCTCTAGCTGGGGAAAATGTAAGGCCTGGGGCTGGTCCATCCTCTCTGTACCTGATCCATGAACAGCACATCAGGATCAAGGCACATGCCCTGGCCCCTCCCCAGATGCAAAGGCCTTGGTGGGATGGAGGGAGTGGCCGTGAGGACAATCCCTTTGGGAACTGCAGTGTCCATATCAGAAGAGCTGATTCCCTGAGGATCCTCCTGTACTCAGGGTCTTCCTAGAAAGGAGCCAGTGACTTTTCTTAGAGGCCCATGTCCTGGATCTCACAGGACTTTCAGTCTCTCAGTCCCCCAGACCCTGCCATTGTGCTCACCTCCAAGAGGTGCTCCAGCTTGTCCATGGTGGGGGTTTCTGTCAGGAGGCTCCTCAGCATCACATCCATGCTGTCTGTATAGCCCTTGGGCAGAGCCTGGAAGAGGAGGCAGCACCCGTCCGTTATGGGATCTGGGGCTACGCTGGTCAGGGGATGACTAGAAGGGTTCTCTGGGGAGCCCTGGCAAGACCCCAAAGACACATCCTGGCCTCTCCCATTCAAATCACCCCAGGGACACTTAGCAAGAGTTCATGGCCGGATGCCAGCTGGCTCTTCAATCCTTGCCCTTAACAGTTCTCTGCAGAGGGCCAGGGACCTAGCAGGGTATGGAACAGCCAAACTGCAATGGATGGGAGCGAGGCGCCCGGACAGAGTCCAGGCAGCAAAGCACAGAATGAGGAAGGAAGGAGAGGATCTGCCAAGGGCGGGTAACACTATCCCCTCTGGAGGGAAGGGGCGCTCTCTGCCATTTTGTTAACCCTCGGACCTGTTCCCAGCTCTGCTCACCCCTCCCCTATTTTCAGCAGCTCCACCAAACTAAGGGAGCAGGGACCACAGGACCGCTCCTACAACAGAGAAGTAGGATGGTGACCTACCCGGAAGTGAGCGGTGTCCTTCCCTGGGCGCATGGTAAAAAACACTGCACAGGACAGCTCGCAGGAGGCCTGATTCCAGCTCCAGGTCCAGTTTGCTGGCAGGAAAGAGGAGCCTCGATTCGACTTTGCAGCACCAGAGTGGTGCTGGCACCACCATGGACATGAAACATGAGGGAAATAGGCACCGGCCAGCAAAAACGGAAATGGAGGTGCCAACGAGACTAGTGACCAGGCTGAAGTCACAGAGCCAGACACTGGCAGGGCTGAAACAGGGCCCGTTCCCCTGATCTCACCCTGGACCCTGCTGCCCCTATTATATGTCCCCCGCCCTGATGATCTTCTCCCTAAGGCCACTGTAACGTTACTGGAGTGAAATGAATCACCCAGCCTGGAAAGAGTGAACGTTCCCGCCTCCTTGGCCGGAGGATGTGAACAGCCACAACTGGAGGGGGAGTGGGAGGATCTGTGACTCCTGGGTTAGGGCAGCTGGACAGGAGGGTCCTGGTACCTGAGGTGGCAAACTGCAGCTATAGAGCTCGAGAGGATGGAGCTCAGCTCAGACTGCAGGGGAATGTCTTCAATCAGCTCTTGGGAGACCCAAAGAAGACAAAAGCAGAGGATGAGATCCTGGCCCCGCTGACCCACAGGCACTTCCCAGAGAGGAGGCTGCCAGTATAACCCTGCCCCCTGCCCAGCCAATCCAGCTGGACCCCCACATTCCTTCCACCTTTCAAACTTACTCCCTCCCTCTCCAGCTGGGACCACCCAATTCTTTCCTCCCCTCAGCCGCCCCTCCGGCCCTATAGTTCCCCACTGCCAGCTCTGTGTCTGTGACAGAATTTCCCGCTCCCCTGCTCCCCAATCCTCATCCCCAAGAATCCCTGTCCTCTGCTGCCCCCTCCAGCCCCACCATCTCCCAGAACTGGCCCAGGGGAGGCCTCTCTTCGTCTCATGTCTAGCTCCCTCCCCATGGGGTCTCATTCATCGCAATGCTCTCCACAAGGGACGCTTTGGAGCAGTGAGGCTGCAGGGTGTCCTGCCCCTGCTTTTGTGCAGGGAAGCACTGAGTGGGGATAGCGTGCAGGAAGCGGAGCTGCTTGGCCCTGTCCTGCACAGATGAGGAGTGGCATTGGGGGAGAGAGAGAGCCTGTTAGGTAGGGACCTCCCCACTCCACCCAAACCGGCTCCAGGGCCCAGGGCCTCCTTTGGGTTGGACAGGAAAAGCCCAAAATCACAGTGTCCTCCTGCAAGGCAGGGCTTCTAACTGGGACAATGGCTGTGGGGAGAGGAGACCCTGGCCTGCATGGGACAAACACCCTCTCTTCGGGGTCACAGATAATGGGGGTCATGGCTTCCCTGGGACAGGGCCCCCCCGGAAGGGCTGGCGGGGGCAGGATAGACTAGATTGTACCTCATCTCTGCCCTGGGGATGCAGCTGGATGACCCTGATGGCAGCTTCCTCTGGGGACACGTCCTTCTCTTCCTCCTCAACCTCCAGCCGGACACTGGGGCTCCCTGCACCAGGCAGAGGAGGACAGAGGGTGACTCCTGCTGCTGCCGAGGGGAAGGACGGGGTGCAGTGGAGAGAGAAAGCTTAATGTGTCCCCCTCCTCTGTAAGGAACCCCAGGGCAGAAAGGGCCTCACCCTGCCCCTCCCAGAGAGGCACTCAGCCCCATCAGCTTCAGGGCCCCATGGCAGTCAGGCCACCCCCGCAAAATCATCAGGGGTCCGGGAGGCTGGAGTGCCCCCGACTCCGCCAAGAATGCCCTGCACCAGGCATGGCTGTGCCACTCCCACGAGTGTCAGCAGGGCTCATGTGGCTGAGACCTGACACCTTTCTGAACCAATGGGCACACGGTGTTACTAGCCCCCCGGCCCCAGTCATTCTCCCTTTCCCTTGGGTCTCCCCTCACCAGTACTGTGGGAGCCTCCAGCCTCAAGGCTCTCACACTCCTCGGAGGTGCTGCTGGCCCCTTGGGAGTAGGTGGAGCTGCTGGTGCAAGAGCAGGGGTTGCCCCATCTCCTGTCCTAGGCAGGGTTGGGGCTCTTTAGTGGCCAGGCAGGGGCATGGCTCCTGCTGGGCCCTGGCACTGGGCTCCTGGCTCCTCTGCTTCCTGGAGAGGAAGCCCCAGAGCTGCCTTGCCCGGCTCCCACCCTGTCCTGGCTCCCTCCTGCAGAGCTGCACCCTGGGCCACCTCCATTTTGGCCCCGAAGGTGTCTCAGGGCCTACTCTGGGAGCTGGTGTCTTCCTCCTCCAGAACGCCAGGCACGTCCACCACTTGGCCTGGCCACAAGCTGCTTCCCCACCAGCAGGGACAGAGGGGCCGCTCTCCTCTTGGGGAAGCCGGTAGCTGCTTCCCACTGGCTCTGGAGCCTTCTTCCCAGCATCTGCTTCAGCCTCTTCATCCTGGAACCGAGTGGGGAATAGCCATGAGTCTGGGGTCAAGGCAGCCTCTCACTAACGGGCCTGTCTGCTCCGCACCCACCTCTCCTCCACTGGGGCAACTCCCCCTCACTGCACGCCCCACCACGGGGCACAGGGACTGAAATCTACACACACTGGCAGCAGCTCACAGCACAGGCTGCTCCCAAAGCTCCCCCTCCCCACGGAGGCACTGTGACACAGGGGGAGTCTCATCCTTTCAGATCAGTGGGGTTTTCAGTCTGTTCCCTCCTCCTGCCCAGGCCACACGCCCTCCCTGGCTAGAGAAAGACCAGAACCCGGGAAGGACTCTGAGTTTGCCCTGGGAACTTGTCCCCAGCTAAACTTCACAAGGTTCAAATCATATGAGGCATGAGTCCCCCCTCAGTTCCCACAGAGTTCAGTGGGAAAGTGGGTGTTCAGCAGCTGGCAGGGTCTGACCCTCCAGACACTCCTACAAGAGAAGGGCTGGGAGCCCTATTGCTGGGCTATTTCCACCATGCTGGAGATGGCTCTGGAGAACACCCTGCAAGAAACACGCTGCCCAGGCCCAGAGCAAAGGGCTGCAGGGGGCTGTGTTAGCAAATCTAGTCTCACTAGGAGGAGATCCCCCCTCCTCCTCCCACCATTTATGCCTCTGCCCACGCAGAACAGGGAAGCCTGTGAGGAAATACTACCTGACACTCACTAGGTCTAGATGGCGCAGTGTTGGGTGGCAGATGCTCAGAGTTGGTCTGTTCCTGGCTCTCTTCCTCGCTCTCCCGCACCAAGGTGGGCTGAAAAGGGAGCTGCACAATGCCCTGCCAGCAGGGAGACCAACAGTGGCTGTGAAAACAAAATCATGTTTTATTGCCAAGGGATGGTTAAACTCAGGCTAGCAGCCGGGGTCCAGAACTCTGACATACTGCGGGCAGGACGCCTCCCATCTCAAGGTCTCCTAGCACCTCACACACATTCCTGAAGCCTGACAAGCCAAGGGCTGTAGGGGAGGGACTCCAACCACACTGATAGAAAACTGTGGCCTGGGCAGGGCAAGCCACTGCCTCAGGGTCACACTGGGAGTCAGTGACAGAGCCAGGGATGGAGCCCAGGAGCCCTGTGTCCAGGCCCCTACACTAACCACTAGAGGAACGTTCTTTTCCAGAGCTGGCAATTGCAAGCAGGACCCTGTTCCCAGTCTCCCTGGCTCTGAGAGGGAGTGTGACCGGCTGGAGAGACTGAGGCAGGGGATTGGGGGTCAGGACTCCTGGCTTTCAGTGGCCATTTTCCTATTGATCTATGGGACCTCGGGCAAGCCATTCCCCCTCTCTGTGTTTCAGTCCCCAGCAGTAAAATGAGGATCTAATACTTACTCACTATTGTAAAGTGCTGAGATTTACCCAGGAAAAGTCGTTCTGTAAGTGTTATGCAGCACTGGACCCTCATCGGTCAGATCCAAATTCCTAGAGTTTAGATCTGGGCTTTCAGTTCAATCCTGTACAGAGTGAGGAGACCAGCCCTAGACCTTGGATTGAGGATCAGCCCTTCTTGGGGTGGGAATTGAGCTAGGAGGCTTTTCCGTCCCTCGCCAGGTGGATTAACAATAGAGGGTTTTTAAAATATGAACCGGGTTTTTCAAATTAAACTCACCATGGGTTTTTTCGTTAAAAATAAGCCTGCTTCAAATTCAATTTGAATTTGACAATCTGTGTTGAGGCCTAAATTTGTTATCATCTCTTAAAATAATTTCAAGAGACTAGAAAGAAATCCATCTTAAGTAGTACATGTTTACTGCCAAGTTTTAAGGAGAGTCAAATGACTGAAGCACCCGGAACCAGAGTTCGTGGAAGTGCTAGAACAGCTTTAGACAGCAGTAGCCCTTCCTGTGAAAGTGCAGAAGGAATAGTTTCTTCCTTTCAATTTATTCATCTAGTTCAGTTCAATGACTAGTTAATGGAATTTGAAAAGAACACTGGGAGTTGACAAAGAAGGCAAACTTCTTTGCTTCCTTCAATCTAGGAATAAACACTAGGTGTGAGGGCATGAGATCTACCCATTGAAAAATCTGGAAGAACATGGTGACCAGAATGTATCAATTCAGTTCACTAACTACAGCTAATATTTGCTTTCTTTAAGAAATCGGGTAGTTTTAAATGCAAAACATTTTTGATGAATGTTTTTTTCTTATGCTTCTCTTTCTGGCTCGGCCACAGCATTGCTGTGTAAACACCTCTTGCTCTTTACCTCAGTTTCACCACCTCTGTTTGGGATAGAGACACTTCTCTAACTCCTAGGAGTTGTGCGATTTGAGTAGGTCATGAGAGTTAGACACCTACAGGGGGTTCTTGATTTTGAAACAACCATTCATTTTAATCACCTTGATTGTAGGAGAACTACTACATTCACGAGAATCAGAAACTGCTCATATTCCATTAAAGAACGGAAGGCAGCAAAATTCATCATATCACCAATTTGTTATGAATTATTTACTCATTCTTAAAAGAGAGTTGGACGCTTTTTTTGTTATGTAGGCCCAGTTCCCACTGCTGAACCAGTACCAATTACACTGGATAATGCTGTAAAACCTATATTTTATTGTCAAATCATGTAAGCCATTGCTCTTCTCCTCTTCTTGTTTTATAAGTTTCAGATCAACAAAATCCTCCCCTTGACAGTCACTGCCCGTATGGCGCTGCAGGCAGAGTAGCCTGAGCAGGCTACATTGTGACATCAGGGGTAACTCAGCCACGCATCACTCATTTCACTCCAATAACCCTGAGCATAAACCCTAAACCTGCTACCTGTCTTGGTCATCTCTCCCATTGAAACCTGCGGAATCATTTGCTGACTCCTTTTAACCAATGGGGTTGAATTATGAAAATCACCTGCACAGAATTAGCATTGACTGGCTCAGTTAAATCTGAAGTCACAGTGCACCTCTACCTGCAGCACCAATTAAATGGGCACAGTGCAGAAACCAAGCTTTGCTGGTGGTTTCTTTTTCTAGTTGTCACCAGAATCAACAAGGTTCTTCCCACTCATGCCTGCCTAGAAATTCCCTGAAATTTTGGAATCAATTGGACATAGTCTTCAAAAATTATCGTATTACAGACAGACAAAGAAATGCCATTGAATTGAGCATTAGGCCTCACTGCACTCAGCCAACAATGACTTTAAGTTTACCCTTTTAACTCAGTAATAACCCCCAGCTCACCCAATCAGCATGGAGACTCTCAGGGACTGGAGGCTGAGCATTCTCAACAGGTGGCCAAAACACAGCACTAGTCACGACAGGAGATCACTCTGGAGGAGATCTCCGTTGTTAGAGAGCTTATTCCTTCACTCTCCCACTTCCCTGGTCCTTCTCACATGAACAGAGAGCAACAATACCCGAAGTCCGAAGGTGCAAACAATTCGATGTTTATTGGGGTGAACTTCCAGCAAGCTTACATACAAGTTCCTTTTCCTTATTTCCGAATCCCAACTTACTTCCTGTTTGCCCCTAATTTATTTAGTAATATTCTTAGCTATACCTTAACCAATCATTCTACTAAAATTTAACTAACCAATCCTAACATATTGTAACATGATTATGTAACCAATTATATCCCACCACCTTAATTAGTTTACACCCAGCAAAATTAATTATACAGCAGACAGGAACAATCACAGAACCAGACAGAGATTATACAGACAAACAATAGCAAAGTGGGAACTATAATGGCAAGACAATACAGAAGTGAGGATTTCACATCCCAGTATTGATAAGTGAGTTCTTGCCAGACAGGATGCTATCAAACTAAGTTTTCTTTTACATTTTCCAGGCACTTCCCTTTCTCTGGAGCTGATAGGCACTATCAGGACAGGATTGTATTCCTAACAGCCCAATAGCACCTTCTTTCCATGTGACTACTTTGGAATGTGAGGATGTGACCGGTCGCTTCCCAGCTTATGGCTGCCTCTGTCGCTTTAGCCAAAGGCCTTAGCCTAAGAACAGGGCCCCAGACTGTCACAGTAAGAGAAGGACCTTACATTGGCAGAGAGTGATTTTGATTCTTTCTTTTATACCTCTAACTAGCCAAGTGATAAGAATACACCTAAATTCTTAAAGTACAGGCCTTTACAGACAGGCCTGAATATCTATATCCTAACATCCGTCAGCGCACTATTCCAGCCCCACGTCTTTGTGAGGGCCTCCTACAATGACAGCTGGAGAACAGCCCCACCTGCCTCAGGAAGAAGACCAGCAGAGAGAAATGGAACAAGAGAAGAGAAAAGAAAAGACAAGACAAGAGGAAGGGAGGAAAAGAAAAACAAAAATGGACAAATTCCAAACTCCTCAGTGAGTCAAAGATTCCAAGCTCAGAAAAATCAACTCTGACCATCTAGTCTATATAGAACTTCCCTTAAAGTAATTCCTGTTTGAATTAGAGCTCATATTTTAGAAAAAGAGCGAATCTTGATTTTTAAAAATGCTAGTTGTGGAGGATCCATCACAACCCTGGGGGAATTACTTCAATTCCTGACTGTTAAAAATGTTCGCCTTATTTCCAGTCTGAATTTGTCTAGCTTCAACTCGCAGCCATTTCATCTTGTTACACCTTTGTCTGCTCAAGTGAAGAGCCCATTAGCAAATAGTTGTTCTCTTATGCTCATCTTTTAACCTTCACTTTGTTAAGCTAAATAGATTGAGCTCCTTGAACCTATCTTTATAAGGCATGTTTTCTAATCCTTTAATCGTTCTTGTGGCTCTTCTCTGAACTCTCTCAAATTTATCAACATCGGTCTCAAATTGTGGACACCAGAACTGGACACAATATTCCAGTAGTGGTCGCACCAGTGCCCAGTACAGAGATACAGAACCTTTCTACTTCTACCGGAGATTCCGCTATGGATGGGTCCCAGGGTCGCATTTGCCCTTTTGGCCAAAGTTTCTCAGTGGGAGCTCATGGTCAGTTGATTATCCACCATGAGCCCAAGTCTTTTTCAGGGTTACTATTTCCCATGATAGAGTCCCCCCGGGACAGAGTCCCCCTCTTGTACATATAGCCTATATTTTTTGTTCCTAAAGGGAAACTTTACATTTGGACATACTAAAATGTACGTTATTTGCTTGTGCTCAGGTAACTAAGCAATCGAGATGGCTCCATATGAGTGACATGTCCTCTTCATTATTTACCACTCCCCCGATCTTTCTGTCATTGGCAGATTTTACAGTGATGATTTTATATTTGCTTCCAAGTCACTGATCAAAATTTTAGGTAGCGTACATCCAAGAACCAAACCCTGCAGGACCCTACTAGAAAGACACCCGCTCGATAATGATTCCTTATTTAAAATTACATTTTGAGACCTATTAGGTAGCCCATTACTAAGGGGCGGAGTCCGAGTTGGGACATTTTTCTGACAACTTTACTTGTGTTTTCCAAGCCTAGAGCTCGGCTGGTAACGAATGGATCAGGCTGAACAGTTTCCAACCTTCACTGAGAATCTTACCTTCTACACAGGGGATGTCTGCTTTCTGCAATATCAACACAGAAAGGAGAACATGGCCAAAGAAGCTCCTCCTTCACACTTAGGTGCGTGACCACAAATCCTCTCTTGGTCCTCAAGGAGAGACCGCAAGGAGGAGTCTTGCTGCAGCAGGCTACAGGGGTCTCCGAAGTTCCCCCTGCCCTGAACCCCTGTACTGCATGTCTGATATTAAGGGAGCTCTGTGAGGTCACAGCCTCCTCACCGCCTTTGCCCAATAGCCTGAGTTCCTGCCAAAGGCCCTTGTGAAGTCACTGCCACACCCACCTCTCCCTTGCAGGGCTGATGTCTGCCCCGGACAGCCTGGTAGGATGTTTGAGCTGCTCCCCAGATCACCCCACTTGCTCACTATTGATTTTGGGGAGCAAGCAGTCTTCCCAGTAAAACAGCAGAGTCTGTTCCTCACCCCACACTGAGTTTTTCACAGATTGTGAGGCCATTAGGTGTCCTAATGAGGCCTCTATTTCACACGCCATGAAATTCCACACTCTTACCCCCCTATCAAAACCAATACTGTGTTTTACTAAAACACACATTCCAGAAAGACATCCAAAAACAGAGTCCACCGCTTCCCTTGATAATTTGTTCCACTGGTTAATCTCCCTCACTCCTAGATTAGGACTGGGCATTTGCTGTATTCAAATGTTTTGTTTGAATGGGCTGACTTATCTTCATCATTATTTACCGCGACACCAATCTTTGTGCCACCTGCAGATGTTACCAGCTGTGATGTGATATTGACTTCCAGACGGTTGGTGTAAATGCTGAAGACAGTTAGTGGCTGAGAGCCTGTTCACCCCACAGGCACCACACACCCACTCCCTCCTGTGGTTCAGGAAAAGGGCATCCAGCCCTACTCTCAGATGGTTTCAAAAACACGCTTGGCAGCAGTTTCAACCATGGGGTTATGAACCACGCATGGGGGTCCCCTGTTAACAAACACACTTCACATCTAGAGTGTCAACAGGCTGCAGTTCTATGCATCTGAGTTTCCCACCTTCTAAACTGGTATGAGAAACCCACCTTGATTATCTCCATTTAAAATTTGGGAGACTCTATGGCACAGGGAAGTGAAGTGACTTGCTTGTGGTCACACAGTGATTGAATGGAAAAGCCTGGATGAGAACAATGTATTTGTTCTGGTTCACAGACTGGGCCCTGATCTCTTGTATTCCTTGCCTCTTTGTTCTAAACTCAAATCCCAGACTGAGTCCCCCTGGTGGACACTCATTAGACTGCCTCAATCAGACCCAACCTCTGGATCCAACTTACAACCAAGCCATGTGGGTCAGGCAATGTCCAGCCACTGCTTCAAGCTGTGGGGCTCCTAAGGCCATGTCCCAGATACACACTTCTTCTCTGGCTCCCTTCCTGGTGATGTGGGACTTTGCAGTTCAGATGTTCTCGGCTCCAAGGAAAAGGTTTCACAGCCTGTTTTTTAAAGTGATGTGCTCTCTAAGATGAGAAAGCCAATCCTATGCCAGGAGCCCAGGACACAGACCAAAACCCAATGGCTCTCAGAAGTGTTGAGAATTCAGAGAGGGGACTGAGGTCAGGTATTTATTTTTTGCACAGATGTGTGACTCTCTTGTGCTGTCTAAGAGTAAAGTGTGTGTGTGTTTAAGAAGTTACTTTGCAGAGCCTGGGATTCCTCCCTTTAACTGCTCTGTGGTCCCCAAGGGGCTAAACCGGAAAGGGAAATGAGCAGAGGTGAAGGGGGAATCTGGAAAAATGTGGAAAGTGGATGGAGAGGTGTGGGACATCTCAGCACTGGTTCAGGGCCCATCTGCTAGACAGACAGTCCCAGTTGTCCCCCTCCCATCTCCTCATCTGATCGGTCTCTCCCCCCAACCCTGGCCTCCTGTGCCAATCTCACTCCTAGGCTCCCCATCCAATCACAATACTCATGAACCTCCAGCCCCAGCTCCTGCTTTCAATCTCTTTGCCCAGCCAATCCCAGTTCTCCTGAACCCCAGCTCTTCATCAGATCCATCTCCCATTCCCCCTCACTTCCTTCCACGCACCCCACTGGTTCTCACTCCCCATCTCCTCTCTGGCTGCAAGTCTCCTTGCTCACTCAGACATATTCTCTGCCCTCCCCTCACCTCCAAATGCCAGTTTCTTCACCTCCTGCCAGCTTCCAGCATCCCTTAGCCTCTTTCTCCCAATCTACTCACCCCTGTCCCCTAGTCTCTGCATTTGAATCTAGCGCTCCCTCCTCTGGGCCCAGCAGGGAGGGGGGCATTGAGAGCACAGGAGAGACAGGCTCTCTGCTCTCAGTTCAGGTACCTGGACTGAGCACAGACCGCAGCAGCTGAGAGCTGCAATTACAGGGAAAGTCCTGCTCAGCCCCAGGCTGGAGCATGCCAGTGCAGACACAATTGTCAGGGTGAACGGAGCTGCTAACCTCAAAGAAGTCTCTATTTTGACTTCTTGGAGGTTAGCAGCTCCATTCTCCCTGACTTTTCAAAGACTTCTTGTTTGGTCAATTTAGGTAGATTTTCAGAGACAGCAAAAGGTGCATCCCTGGTACAAAGGCCACCTCCTTGGGAAATTTCAAGTCCCTGTTCCAAAACCTGGGGGCGCTAGAGCTTTTAAAAGACAACGGCACCTGAAATGTTTCGCACTGGCTAAGCACTGTTTTCATAAACTCATAGACTTTAAGGCCAGAAAAGACCATCGTGATCTTCCAGTCACCCTCCTGTAACAGACCCATAAGATGTGTCCTAGCCTCGTTCTCAACAACAACTCAATTATTTTGACTGAATGTTTCAGGAAATATTCAGCATCAGGGCAGACACCCAGCATGGGAAATTTCAGCCCAGCCAGTTACAGTTTGACAATGTTATAAACAACTGAAAACAAAGGCTTATTGTGGGACGCACTGGGCAACCTTAATAACAGGCAGTGTTGGCAGCGCCCCCTATAATGTGAGGCACTCACAGCTGGGCTGGAGCGATGGGATGTCAGTCAGGGCCAGCAAAGGTCAGGATGTCAGAAATCGTCCTGATTTGAATTCACACGCCAGAAATCATCTTTGCAGCGTCCCGCAGCCCCTCCCCTACTTCAAAAACAACTTTTGACAGCTAGCTCGGGGGTCTGACCCCACCAGGCGCTTTCTTTGATCCAGTCATGAAGGAGCATCTATGTACAATAACTGATCATGAAACACAGGTTCGTTACTTAGGAAAAAATACGCAGGATGAACTGATTCAAATCCTAGCAAATGCCGTTAAACAGAAAATTACAGAAGCTGCCCATTCTGCAAAATACTTTTCAATAATACTGGACTGTATCCAGATGTGAGTCATGTTGAACAAATGACGATGATCATTCGTTTTGTGGATATGGAAAAGTCTGCAGGTGAAGATAATATTGAAGTGCTCATAAAGGAACATTTCTTGGGGTTCGTATCACTGAAGGAGATGACTGGAGCATTTATGACAAACTATTCTACAAGAGCTTGAAACAATGTCATTATCTGTTGAAAATTTACGTGGTCAAGGCTATGATAATGGGATTAATATGAAGGATAAAGACAATGGTGTGCAAAGGAGAATGAAGGAAATCAATCCTAGGGCATTTTTCGTTCCTTGCAGCGCGCATTCTCTGAATTTGTTTGTCAATGATGCTGCTAGATGCTGTTTGGAGGCAAGCAGTTTCTCTGACCTGGTGCAACGTGTTTATGTGTTTTTCTCAGGCTCAACACGCCGTTGGGAGATTCTGACTCGCCATGTGAATTTTCTAACTGTGAAACCACTTAGTCAGACAAGATGGGAGAGTTGCATTGATGCTTTGAAGCCTCTTCACTATGAACTTGGAAACATTTATGTTGCCCTAATTGAAGTTTCTGATGATACTACCTTTACTGGGTCATCTGGCAATATGGCACGTTCAGATGCAGAAGCTCTTGCAAATGGCCTTTCCAAAGTCAAATTTGTGACTTCACTCATTTTGTGGTATAATATCCTTTTTGAGATTAACCTCACTCGTAAGCAGCTTCAGGAAAAGAACTTGAACATACATTCTGCTCTTCAAAAACTGCAGCAAACTCAAAATATTCTGGAGGAATTCAGAAGTGATGAAGGGCTCGAAAGAACACTGGTAGATTCTCTCAAGCTTGCTGAAGAAATAGACTTTCCGACAGACTTTGAACCAGAGCCAGTTCGCATTCGGCAAAAGAAAGAGCAGTTTTCATATGAATGACAAGACACACCTATTCAGAACCCAAAACAAAGGTTCAAAGTGCATTTCTCTTTGCAGTCCTTGATACTGCTATTCACTCGGTTGGTGAAAGATGTCAACAGATGCAGCAGCTAGAGTCAATATTTGGCTTTCTAGATGATATCCACAGCTTGTAAAAGAAAACAGCAAAACAAGTAAGAGAATTTGGTATAAAACTGAAGTCGGCATTGACTCATGAAAATTCTAAAGACATTGATGCTACAGATTTGTGTAGTGAGCCTGAGACTTTTTCAAGACGACTTAAGAAACATTCCACTCCTGAAGAAGTACTGAAGTTTGTTTGTGAAAACAAACTCTCAGCCAGTTTTCCAAACATTTTTATAGCTCTACGCATTCTTTCAACTTTGCCAGTTTCCGTAGCTAGTGGGAAACGTAGCTTGTCAAAGTTAAAATTGATAAAAACATATCTGCATTCCACATGGTGCAAGAGAGACTTGTTGGACTTGCCACAATGTCAATAGAGCATGAACTAGCTGGAAAACTCGATCTAGGAGAACGAGTGACTGAATTTTCAAAACTTAAAGCAAAACAAGTCATGTTTTAAGAGCACAGAGTGTTTTTTATTCAGAGTGTTTTGTAAATACAAGTTGAAGTTCATTGAAGAGTTTTCTTATTTCTTTCTATATTGGATGTGGTGGTAATGGCAGTTAAAGCAGGACAGTGTAATGAATGATTTTGGATTTGTAATAATAAAAATTTTAATTAACATTTTAAATGCATTTTTATATGAAATCAACTGAACTATCACCTCACTGTCGTGTTCAGATCTATTCTGAAAAGTCGTGTCTCTATTTTATTTGATCTCAGAAACATTGGTTGGACAGACGGATGGATGGACAAACCGAATAATTAAGCCTCTGTTTTAAAAAAAATGCTTAAAAAACATTAAAAGGAAAAAAGGGGCAAAATGTTTCCCAGTTTACCAAAAACCTCAGCCTCAACCTTCCCTTGCGGTTTGGGCCTGGAGCACTGTCATAAATATAAAGGGAAGGGTAAACCCCTTTAAAATCCCTCCTGGCCAGAGGAAAAATCCTCTGACCTGTAAAGGGTTAAGAAGCTAAAGGTAACCTTGCTGGCCCCTGACCAAAATGACCAACAAGGAGACAAGATACTTTCAAAAGCTGGGAGGAGGGAGAAAAACAAAGGGTCTGTGTCTGTCTGTGTGATGCTTCTGCCGGAGACAAAACAGGAATGGAGTCTTAGAATTTAGTAAGTAATCTAGCTAGGTATGTGTTAGATTATGATTTCTTTAAGTGGCTGAGAAAATAGCTTTGCTGAATAGAATGACTATTCCTGCTGTGTGTCTTTTTTGTAACTTAAGGTTTTGCCTAGAGGGATTCTCTGTGTTTGAATCTAATTACCCTGTAAGGTATCTACCATCCTGATTTTACAGAGGTGATTCCTTTACTTCTATTAAAAGTCTTCTTGTAAGAAAACTGAATGCTTTTTTCATTGTTCTCAGATCCAAGGGTTTGGGTCTGTGGTCACCTATGCAAATTGGTGAGGATTTTTACTAAACCTTCCCCAGGAAGTGGGGTGCAAGGGTTGGGAGGATTTTGGGGGGAAAGACGTGTGCAAACTACGTTTTTTCAGGAAGCCAGATAGTGTTTGGTGGTGGCAGTGGAAGTCCAAGGGTAAAATAGTTTGTGTCTTGGGGAAGTTTTAACCTAAGCTGGTAAAAGTAAGCTTAGGAGGTTTTCATGCAGGTCCCCACATCTGTACCCTGGAGTTCAGAGTGGGGAAGGAACCTTGACAGGCACTGATTGCATCTTTGCCTAGGGCACCGGTTGCTGGCAGCTAGTCTAGGGCCGCCCCTGAGAGCAGCGGGTATTGGTTCCAAACTGTCACTTTGTTCAGTGGCTGGTAGTCTAAAGAGAGGCGTAGAGTCCCACCTTTCTTCTTCCCGAAAAGGGCCAGGGCACCTGTGGGAAACCTGTGGGAAATGCTTAGTAGCAAATAAACCCTTTCTACCAGTTTTCATGGTTTTACAGAGGGAGAGCCACTAGTTCTTTGGACATTGTGTAAATATGGCCAAAGGGAACTTTCAGGCTAGGTTGTAGGAAACCCCTCCATTTTCAGTCATCTCCATTCAACCACTCTGATAGGGGCACCATAGGGCCAGGCACAGGTAACAAGACTATGGTTCACACCTGGTGTGATATGTCCCCTTGTGTATACAGGCCACTTACTTCCGGAATTAAATTTCTGCAAAAAGTTGCACCACCTGATCTCACATGCTGCATCCGATATTTAGGTCTAGTGCTTGGAGCGTAGGTCACAGCTAGGCGTAGGATTACGCCTAGGCTAAGAGTGATGCTAGAATCAAGCTCCAGGGACATGCCTGGGTCAACACCGAGATCAGACTCCATAGAGAAACCAGAATGAGAACTGGAGCCAGAGTCCAGGTGCAGGCCAGAGGTGAAAGCCGGGTGGTCAGAGTCCAAAGATAAGCCAAGTTGATATCAGGCCAGAGTACAGATGCAGGCGGAAGGTCAAAGCCAGGTAGTCAGAATCCAAGGACTTGGGGAGGATCAGGAGGAGGAGACAAGGCTGGAGTGGGTCAGTGGTGGGGCTGGAGCGAGGAAAGAATAGGGCAAGCACAATGCTAAGCCAGAGTTGATAGGCAACATCTAGAGCCAAGGGTCACGCCAAGGTCATCAGCAAGAGACCAGAGCTGAGGGTCAAGCTTGAGTCAATAGCTGGGAACCGGAAGGTACGGCAGAGTGATGCACGCAGGCAGGAACCAGGAACAAAGTGGCACTGTGTCAGCATCAGGGCAGGGGGTCTGCCTTGTTGCCCAGATGACTTACAGGTACTCCCAGGCACTGCCCACCTGGAGCCCTAGAGACCTGGGTTCAAATCCCACACATCCCCTTGTCTCTCTTCCGAGGAATAAAAGGAGGACAGCAGGACGACAAAGATGTCTCTGTCCTGGCTCTTTAATCCTTGCCCTTAGCAATTCTTCCTACAGGGCCTGGTACCCAACAGGGTATGGAACAGCCAAACTGCAATGAATGGGAGCCAGGCGCCCAGACAGAGTCCAGGCAGCAGAGCACAGAATGAGGAGGAAAGGAGAGGATCTGCCAAGGACGGGAAACACTACCCCCTCTGGAGGGAAGGGGCCCTCCCTGCCATTTTCTTAACCCCCGGGCCTGTTCCCAGCTCTGCTCACCCCTCCCCTATTCTCAGCAGTTCCACTAACTAAGGGAGGAGGTCGACACCACAGGCCACTCCTGCTCCTGCAACAGAGAAGTAGGATGGTGACCTACCCGGAAGTGAGCGGTGTCCTTCCCTGGGCGCATGGTAAAAACGCAGTACAGGACAGCTCGTAGGAGGGCCTGAGTCCAGCTCCAGGTCCAGTTTGCTGGCAGGAAAGAGGAGCCTCCATTCGACTTTGCAGCACCAGAGTGGTGCTGGCACCACCATGGACATGAATTGTCAGGGAAATAGGCACCGGCCAGCAAAAACGGAAATGGAGGTGCCAAGGAGCGCAGTGACCTGGCTGAAGTCACAGACCCAATCAGTGGCAGGGCTGCAATAGGGCCCATTCCCCTGATCTCACCACTGGACCCTGCTGCCCCTTTTATCTCTGCCCCCGCCGCCCAGTGATCCTCTCCCTAAGGCCACTATAATGTCACTGGAGTAAAATCAACCACACAGCCAGGAAAGAGTGAACGTTCCCGCCTCCTCGTCCGGAGGATGAGAACAGCCACAAATAACCTGGGAGGGGGAGGATCCGTGACTCCCAGGGCTCAGCCTGAACAGCACCAGGGTTCGGGAAACTGGACGGGAGGGTCCTGGTACGTGAGGTGGCAAACCGTGGCCATAGAGCTGGAGAGGATGGAGGTTGACTCAGAGCCCAGCGGAAGGTACTCAATCAGCTCCTGGGAGACCCAAAGGAGACAAAACAGGAGGTGGATTCTGGCCCTGATTACCCATAGGCACTTCCCAGAGAGGAGGCCAAAGTGCACTGCAGACACAGCCAGCATATCCCCCCGCACACACACATCCAGCTTCCCAGTATTCAGCCCCAGGAATCCCTATCCTCTGCTGCCCCCTCCAGCCCCACCATCTCCCCACACTGGTGCAGGGGAGGCCTCTCTTGTCCCACGTCTAGCTCCCTCCCCCAAGGGGCTGGGCACGGGTCTCGCTCACAATGCTCTCCACAAGGGACGCTTTGGAGCAGTGCGGCCGCAGGGTGTCCTGCCCCTGCTTTTGTGCAGGGAAGCACAGAGTGGGGATAGCGTGCAGGAAGCGGAGCTGCTTGGCCCTGTCCTGCACCCACTAGGAGTGGGGTTGCGGGAGAGAGAGAGCCTGTTAGGTAGGGACCTCCCCACCCCACCCAAACTGGCTCCAGGGCCCAGGTCCTCCATGGGTTGGATTGGAAAAGCCCAAAACCACAGGGTACTCCTGCACAGGCAGGGTTTGTAACTGGGACAGTGTCTGTGTGGAGAGGAGACCCTGCCCTGCGTGGGACAAACACCCCCTCTTGAGGGTCCCAGATAACATGGGAGAAATGCTAGGCAGAAAAGGAGAGAGGGTGACTTCTGCTGCTGCCGAGGGGAAGGACGGGGTGCAGTGGAGAGAGAAGGCTTAATGTGCCCCCCTCCTCTGTAAAGGACCCCAGGACAGAAAGGGCCTCACCCTGCCCCTCCCAGAGATGTCCTTAGCTCCATCAGTTTCAGGGCACCATGGCAGTCAGGCCACCCCCGCAACATCATCAGGGGTCCAGGAGGCTGGAGCTCCCCTAACGCCGCCTAGAATGCCCTGCACCGGGCATGGCTGTGCCACATCCACTGGTGTCAGTGGGGTTCACGTAGCTGAGGACTGACAACTTAGTGAACCAATGGCACAGGGTGTTACTAGCCCCCCCGCCCCAGTCACTCTCCCTTTCCCTTGGGTCTCCCCTCACCAGTACTGTGGGAGCCTCCAGCCTCAGGGCTCTCACACTCCTCAGAGGTGCTGCTGGCGCCTTGGGTGTAGATGGAGCTGCTGGTGCTAGAGCAGGTGTCAAGGTTCCTCCCCCACTCTGAACTCTAGGGTACAGATGTGGGGACCTGCATGAAAACCTCCTAAGCTTACTTTCACCAGCTTAGGATAAAACTTCCCCAAGGTACAAATTAATTTTATCCTTTGTCCCTGGATCTCCACTGCCACCACCAAACTCGAACTGGGTTTACTGGGAAACGTAGTTTGGACACATCTTCCCCCCAAAATCCTCCCAACCCTTGCACCCCACTTCCTGGGGAAGGTTTAGTAAAAATCCTCACCAATTTGCATAGGTGACCACAGACCCAAACCCTTGGATCTGAGAACAATGAAAAAGCATTCAGTTTTCTTACAAGAAGACTTTTAATAGAAGTAAAGAAATCACCTCTGTAAAATCAGGATGGTAGATACCTTACAGGGTAATTAGATTCAAACATGGAGAATCCCTCTAGGCAAAACCTTAGGTTACAAAAAAGACACACAGACAGGAATAGTCATTCTATTCAGCATAGTTCTTTTCTCAGCCATTTAAAGAAATCATAATCTAACACATACCTAGCTAGATTACTTACTAAAGTTCTAAGACTCCATTCCTGGTCTATCCCCGGCAAAAGTAGCATACAGACAGACACAGAACCTTTGTTTTTCTCCCTCCTCCCAGCTTTTGAAAGTATCTTGTCTCCTTGTTGGTCATTTTGGTCAGGTGCGGCAAGGTTACCTTTAGCTTCTTAACCCTTTACAGGTGAGAGGATTTTTCCTCTGGCCAGGGGGGATTTTAAAGGGGTTTACCCTGCCCTTTATATTTATGACAGCAGGGGTCGCCCATCTCCTCCCCTAGGCAGGCTGGGGCCTCTTCAGTGGCCAGGCAGGGGGGTGGCTTCTCCTGGGCCTGGCGCTGGGCTCCTGGATCTTCTGCTTCCTGGAGAGGAAGCCACAGAGCCGCCTTGCCCAGCTTCTGTCCCGTCCTGGCTACCTCCCGCACAGATGCACCCTGGGCCACCTCCATTTTGCCCCAGAAGATGCCTCAGGGCTTCCTCTGGGAGCTCGTGTCTCCCTCCTCCAGAATGCCAGGCACATCCACCGCTTGGCCTGGCCACAAGCTACTTCCCCTCCAGTGGGGACAGAGGGGCTGCTCTCCTCCTGGGGAAGCTGGCAGCTGCTTCCCACTGGCTCTGGAGTGAGCTGCACAGCCTTCTTCTGCAGCATTTCCCTGAGCCTCTCCATCATCTGCCTGAGCCTCTCCATCCTGGAACTGAGTGGGGAGAAGCCATGAGTCTGGGATCAAGGCAGGCTCTCACTAACGGGCCTGTCTGCTCTGTCCCCCTGTTCCTCCCCCCTCACTGCATGCCCCACCACGGGACACAGGGACTACAATCTACACATGCTGGCAGCAGCTCACAGCACAGGCTGTTCCCAAAGCTCCCTGTCCCTACTGAGGCACTGTGACACAGGGGGAGTCTCATCCGTTCAGAGCAGTGGGGTTTTCAGTCTGTTTGGACAAGCAGCTCCCTCCTCCCTCCCAGGCTACATGCCCTCCCTGGCTAGAGAAAGACCAGAACCCGGGAAGGAGTCTGAGTTTGCCCTGGGAACTTGTCCCCAGCTAAACTTCACAAGGTTCCAATCATATGAGGCATGAGTCCCCCTCAGTTCCCACAGACTTCAGTGGGGTAGTGGGTGTTCAGCAGCTGCCGGGGTCTGACCCCCCAGAAACTCCTACAAGGGAAGGGCTGGGAGCCCTATTGCTGGGTTATTTCCACCATGCTGGAGATGGCTCTGGAGAACACCCTGCAAGAAACACGCTGCCCAGGCCCAGAGCAAAGGGCTGCAGGGGGCTGTGTTAGCAAATCTAATCTCACTAGGAGGAGATTTCCCCCCTCCTCCTCCCACCATTTCTGCCTCTCCCCAAGCAGAACAGGGAAGCCTCTGAGGAAATGCTACCTGCCACTCACTAGGTCTAGATGGCGCAGTGCTGGGTGGCAGATGCTCAGAGTTGGTCTTTTCCTGGCCACGGGTTTTTTCGTTAAAAATAAGCCTGCTTATTTTTTTATTCACGGTGAAAGCTCATGCTCAAATAAATTGGTTAGTCTCTAAGGTGCCACAAGTACTCCTGTTCTTTTTGCGAATACAGATTAACACGGCTGTTACTCTGAAACCTGATTTAAGGAAGTATCTGCAGTTAGTGAAATGAACTGATTGCATCTGGTCATCGTGTCTCTCAGATTTTAGAACTAATAGGTCTGACCCCCTCACGTTTAGTATTTATTTATAGACTGGAAGAGGAAAAGAAGCTTTCCTTCTTTTTCCACTCCCAGTCAGTTTCTGAAATTTGAATGAAATTGTTATTGAACTCAACTAGCTGAATCAACTTAAATTAAAAAAATATTCTTTCTGTGCCTGCAGAAGAGGCTTGCACTGGATAATGCTGTAAAACCTACATTTTATTGTCAAATCGTCTAAGCCATTCCTCTTCTGCTCTTCTTGGTTTATAAGTTTCAGATCAACAAAATCTTCCCCTTGACAGTCAGTCACTGCCCATGTGGCTCTGCAGGCAGAGTAGCCTGAGCAGTAACATTGTGACATCCAAGGTAATTCAGCCACCCATCACTCACTCGCTCCAATAACCCCGACCTTAAATCCTAACCCTACGGCCTCTGTCTTGGTCATCTCTCCTATTGAAACCTGCAGGATCATTTGCTGATTCCTTTTCACCAATGGGGTTTAATGATGCAAATCATCTGCACAGGATTAGCATTGACTGGCTAAGTTAACTCTGATGTCACAATGTGCCTCTACCTGCAGCACCAACTAAATGGGCACAGTGTGGAGATCAGGCTTTCCTGGTGGTAGTGGTTCCCAGTTGTCACTAAAATCAACAAAAAGAAAATCAAGTGACTTCAAGTGAGCTCTAGCTCACGAAAGCTTATGCTCAAATAAACTGGTTAGTCTCTAAGGTGTCACAAGTCCTCCTTTTCTTTTTGCAGATACAGACTAACACGGCTGCTACTCTGAAATAAAATCAACAAGGTTCTTTCCACCAATGCCTAGAAATTCCCTGCAATTTTGGAATCAATAGGACGTAGTCTTCAAAAATTACCGCATTACAGACAGACAAAGAAATGCCATTGAATTGTGCTTTAGACCTCACTGCTCTCAGCCAACAATGACTTGAATCTCCTCCCTTTTAACTCAGTAATAACCCCCAGCTCACCCAATCAGCATGGAGACTCTCAGGGACTGGAGGCTGAGCATTCTCAACAGGTGGCCAGAAGACAGCACTAGTCAGGACAGGAGATCACTCTGGTGGAGATCTCTGTCAGTGCACTATTCCACCCCACGTCTTTGTGAGGGCCTCCTACAATGACAGCTGGAGAACAGCCCCACCTGCCTCAGGAAGAAGACCAGCAGAGAAAATGGAACAAGAGAAGAGAAAAGAAAAGACATGAGGAAGGGCGGAAAAGAGAAGCAAAAAATGGATAAATTCCAAACGCCTCAGTGAGTCATAGATTTCAAGGTCAGAAAGATCCACTCTGACCATCTAGTCTGTATAACATGGGCCATAGAACTTCCCTCAAAATAATTCCTGTTTGAATTAGAGCGCACATCTAAGAAAAACAGCTAATCTTGATTTTAAAAATGCTAGTTGTGGAGGATCCATCACAATCCTGGATTAATTACTTCAAACGCTGACTGTTAAAAATGTTTGCCTTATTTCCAGTCTGAATTTGTCTAGCTTCAACGCGCAGCCATTGGATCTTGTTATACCTTTGTCTGCTCAAATGAAGAGCCCATTAGCAAATAGTTGTTCCCTTATGCTCATCTTTTAACCCTCTCTTTGTTCAGCTAAATAGATTGAGCTCCTTGAACCTATCTTTATAAGGCATGTTTTCTAATCCTTTAATCTTTCTTGTGGCTCTTCTCTGAACCCTCTCAAATTAATCAGCATCTGTCTCAAATTGTGGACACCAGAACTGGACACAATATTCCAGTAGTGGTCGCACCAGTGCCCAGTACAGAGATACAGAACCTCTCTACTTCTACCGGAGATTCCGCTATGGATGGGTCCCAGGGTCACATTTGTTCTTTTGACCAAAGTGTCTCAGTGGGAGCTCATGGTCAGTTGATCATCCACCATGAGCCCAAGTCTTTTTCAGGGTTACTATTTCCCATGATAGAGTGTCCCCAGGACAGAGTCCCCCTCTTGTACATATAGCCTATATTTTTTGTTCCTAAAGGGAAACTTTACATTTGCACATACTAAAATGTACGTTATTTGCTTGTGCTCAGGTAACTAAGCAATCGAGATGGCTCCATATGAGTGACATGTCCTCTTCATTATTTACCACTCCCCCGATCTTTCTGTCATCGGAAGATTTTACAGTGATGATTGTATATTTGCTTCCAAGTCACTGATCAAAATTTTAGGTCGTGTACATCCAAGAACCAATCCCTGCAGGACCCTACGAGAAAGACACCCGCTCGATAATGATTCCTTATTTAAAAGGACATTTTGAGACCTATTAAATAGCCCGTTACTAAGGGGCGGAGTCCGAGTTGGGACATTTTTCTGACAACTTTACTTGTGTTTTAAGAACCTAGAACTCGGCTGGCAACGTATGGATCAGGCTGAATTGGTTCCAACCCTCACTGAGAATCTTACCTTCTACACAGGGGATATCTGCTTTCTGCAAAATCAACACCAAAAGGAGAAACACTTCCAAAGAAGCTCCTCCTTAGCACTCAGGTGCGTGAACACAAATCCTCTCTTAGTCCTCTGGGAGAGACTGCGAGAAGGAGGCTTGCTGCAGCAAGGCTACAGGGGTCTCCCAGGTTCCCCCTGCCCTGCATCCCTGTCCTGCCTGGCTGATGTCAAGGGAGCTCTGTGAGGTCACAGCCTCCTCACCACCTCTGCCCAATAGGCTGAGTTCCTGCCAAAGGCCCTTGTGAAGTCACTGCCACACCCACCTCTCCCTTGCGGGGCTGATGTCTGCCCCTGGACAGCCCAGTAGGATGTTTGAGCTGCTCCCCACATCACCCCACATGCTCATTATTGATCCTGGGCAGCAAATAGGCTACCCAGAGTCTGTTCCTCACCCCACACTGAGTTTTTCATAGATTCATAGATTTTCTTTTAGGCCATTAGATCTCCTAATGAGGCCTCTATTTCACAAACCATGAAATTTCACACCCTTACCCCCATATTAAGCCCAATAGCTTGTGTTTCACTAAAACACGCCTTCCAAAAAGGCAGCCAAGTGTGATGTGAGGCCATCAGGAAACAGAGAATCCACCTCTTCCCTAGGCAATTTCTTCCACTCCTTAATCTCCCTCACTCCTAGATTAGGACTGGGCATTTGCTATATTCAGATGTGTTGTTTGAATGGGCTGACTTGTCCTCATCATTATTTACCATGACACCAATCTTTGTGCCCCCTGCAGACATTACTGGCTGTGATGTGATATTGACTTCCAGATCGTTGGTGTAAATGCTGAAGACAGTTAATGGCTGAGAATCTGTTCACCCCCCACCATCCCCCAGGCACCACACACCCACTCCCCCCTGTAGTACAGGAAAAGGGCATCCACCCCTACTCTCATATGGTTTCAAAAACACGCTTAGCAGCAGTTTCAACTATGGGGTTATGAACCACGCATGGGGGTCCCCTGTTAACAAACACACTTCACATCTAGCGTGTCAACAGGCTGCAGTTCTATGCATCTGAGTTTCCCACCTTCTAAACTGGTATGAAAAACCCACCTTGATGATCTTCATTTAAAATTGGGGAGACTGTATGGCACAGGGAAATGAAGTGACTTGCTTGTGGTCACACAGTGATTGAATTGAAAAGCCTGGATGAGAACAATGTATTTGTTCTGGTTCCCAGACCAGGCCCTGGTCCCTTGTGTTCCTTGCCTCTCTGGTGTAAAATTCAGGAAGCATCTTACTGGATGCTTTTCCTTCTTCTCCATTTCGCTTAGCTCCACATCCCCAGCCAGGAAGGATTTTTTGTTACCCAGCTGGCTCTAACATATGTGGTTATTGTCACAGACTGAGTCCCCCTGGTGGACACTTATCAGACTGCACCAATCAGACCCAACCTCTGGATCCAGCTCTGTGGATCTTTTCGGGGGGTGGGGGAGGGTTTGCTGATTGTTCCATAGGGAGGAAGTCCTGTTGGGAGGGCAGGGGAGCAGAGAGATGGGGGAGAAAGCGATAGGGTGTGCGTCTGGAGGTCCAGACAGAAGGGCTGCAGCAAGCAGGCCCTCACAGACTGAAGTAGCGGAGAACCTGCCTGAAGCCTGCCTGAAGGGACAGAGCTGGGGATCAGGGACACCCCAGGACAGGAGCCAGGAGGAGCACTGCGCTAGGGTGGATTCGCATGAGAAGGACAAATCGGAGCTGGATCAAGTATCAGTGCTGCCCAGAGCTGTATGGGGCCGTGAGTACTGGGGCTTGTGACTTTACATTGGGAATCAGGAGGGAGGCTGTTAGCTAGTTAAGTGGGGAGGTTGTCGCATGTCGCTCTGTGTGGCTTTGCAGAGAGCAGCAGAAGACGACACTGGAGGGGTTTGTTGGGGAAACTTTACTGGCACCAAAGACGACCAGGAGCACCCAAGACTCACCACTGGACAGGAACTTTGCCCAGGACTCCTGAACTCTGTGTGCAGACACATTGCTCGGTGTCAGCCCTTTCAGAGTGTGGTACCACTGGGCCTGTAGGGCCTTGTGTTGAATGTAACCCTGTTTTACTGCTTCCCCTATCTTTGCCCCTGTTGTTTTTCTCCTCTGTAAATATCTGTTTCCCTTTCCTGTAGGCATTGTACTCTTCCAATGTGTGTGTGTGTTCACTCTATTGGAAGAGAAGGTTAAAGGACTAGGGAGGCAAGTATCAACCCTGCGCTGCATCAGAGAACATGAAGATTTTCTGGATAGAAGTCTGTTTGGTGCTTGAAGCACAATATGCTGAAGAATCAAACAGTGCAGTGCAGAACGGGGGAGAATATTGGCAGCATGTGACCTCCAGAAGAAGAAAGAGGAGAACCTATGTACCCCCAATGCAGATAGAGGTGCAAAACTGTTTTCAGGCTCTCTGCACAGCAAATGCAAAAAAGCAAACGCAATATGGGTCTCATAAAGAGAAGCATACCATGCAAGTCATAGGAGATGATGGTACTGCTCTACTCAGCACTGGTTAGTGCTCAGCTGGAGTACTGTGTCCAATTTTGGTCACTGCTGTATGAAAAGGATGTAGAGAAACTGGAAAGGATCCAGATGCGAGTGACAAAAATGATCAAAGGTGTGGAATGTAAGTCATATGAGCAAAGGCTGGATGAATTGGGTATGTTTAGATTGGAAAAGAGGGAAATGATAGCAATCTTCAAATACTTGAAAGGCTTTCATAAGGAAGATAGAGAAAAATTGTTCTCTTGCCACAGAGGGCAGGACAAGAGGCAATGGGTTCAAACTATAGCATAGCGGATTTAGATTAAATCTCCAGAAGTACTTCATAACTAGCATTTTATCAATGATGATTGTATATTTGCTTCCAAATCACTGATCAAAATGTTAAATAGCATTAGCGCCAAGAACCAATCCCTGCAGGATCCTACTAGAAAGATACTTGCCTGAGAACGATTCCTCCTTTACAATTACATTTTGAGACCTATTAGGTAGCCCGTTACTAAGGGGAAGAATCCTAGGCGGGACATTTTTCTGCCCATTTACCTTTTGTTTTCCGAGCCTAGAGCTCGGCTGGCAGTGCATGGAGAAGACTGAAGAAGTTCGAACTCTCACTGAGAATCTTACCTTCTACACAGGAGATGTCTGCTTTCTCCAAAATCAACACAGGAAGGTGAAAACTCCCAAAGAAGCTCCTTCTTAGCACTCAGGTGTGTGAACACAAATCCGCTCTTGGTCCTCAAGGAGAGACCGTGAGAAGGAGGATTGCTTCAGCAAGGCTACAGGGGTCTCCGAGGTTCCCCCTGACCTGCACCCCTGTACTGCATGTCTGATGTCAAGGGAGCTCTGTGAGGTCACAGCCTCCTCACCACCTCTGCCCAATAGGCTGAATTCCTGCCAAAGGCCCTTGTGAAGTCACTGCCACACTCACCTCCCCTTTGCAGGGTTGATGTCTGCTCCTGGACAGCCAGGTTGGATGTTTCAGCTGCTCCCCCGATCACCCCACTTGCTCACTCTTGATTCTGGGGAACAAGCAGGCTTTCCAGTAAAACAGCAGAATCTGTTCCTCATCCCGCACTGAGTTTTTCATAGATTTGTAGGCCATTAGATCTCCTAATCCAGCCTCTATTTCACAAGTCATGAAATTTCAGACACTTACCCCATATTAAGCTCAATTCCTTGTGTTTCACTGAAACCCACCTTCCAGAAAGACAACCAGTTGTGATGTGAGGCCATCAGGAAACAGAGACTCCACCTCTTCCCTTGGTAATTTGTTCCATTGGTTTGTCTCCGTCACTGTCAAAAATTCTTGCCTCACTTCTAATTTGAATTTCTCTGGCTTCAGCTGACAGCCGTTGCTTCTTGTTGTGCCTTTCTTGGCTAGACTGAAGAGCATTTTGGTACTCATTATTTTCTCTCCATGAAAGGAGTTCTATACCGAAATAAAGTCATCTCTCAACCTACTTCTATAGCTAGGCCCCTACCAATTATAAAGGACAGTGAAATTAGCCCTGCCCTGTGAAATCCCATCTTCCCGTGCCGGCTTGGAGCATCCCGCTAGTCCGCTGGGCTGGGGACAGGACAAGATTTTCCTCTGCACAATTGCTCTTGGTGGAGCTATCAGACTCACCTGTAGACGCAGCGCATTAGTGAGGTTGGTACACCCTCAGGTCTGTGCTGCAGCAGCCCCGGAGTTGGGCTCAGGGCTTTGGCCCTGGCAGCTTCTGCCCAGGCTTGGGGATTCTGCCCCCACCCCCACCTGCTCCTGTTCTGGCAAGGGCTCTGGGTGCCCAGGCTCAGGGCTTCTGGCCCCTGAGGCTGCAACCAGGGTTTGGGGCACCCAGACTCATGTCTTGAGCTCCCGAAAACTCCAGCCAGGTGCCCGGGCTTGGGGCTTCCGCCTCCCCCCTACACACACACACTCCTGCCAGGGATCTGGGCACCTGGGCTCAGGGCTTCTGCCCGGCAGCTGCAGTGGCGGCTCGAGGCTTCAGCCCCCGCGGCTGGAGCCAGAACTTGAGGCACTCAGGCTCAGGGCTGCTGCTCCGCAGCTGCAGCGGGGACTGGGGTGCCAGGCTTCAGGCTTCCACCCTCCAATTCTCTCCTGCCAGGGCTCTGGCTTCCCAGGCTCGGAGCTTACTCCCCCTGTGGCTCCTGCTGGGGCTCAGGTGCCTATTTTTCTGGGGCCCCGGAAATTGGCCGGGGCCCCTGCATTAATCTGCCAGGGAACCAGTAGCTAGGAGCCCCAGCTGAGGTGCTCCCACCAGCTGGGACCCACCTCCACATCTGGGAGCCTCCTCTCGCTTCAGGAAGGTTAGTGGCTGCTGCCTTCAGAGTCCAGCACTGAAGGCAGCACAGAAGTGAGGGGGGAAATGCTGTGACACCTCCCCCAAACAACTTTTGACCTCCCCGCATTATCCCATTTTGTGTCAGGACTCCCATGGTTTTAGCACTGTGTAATTTCAGATGTAAACATCTGAAATGGTGAAATTGACTAATTTAAAAACCCTCTGCCCGTGAAATTGACCAAAATGGTCCGTGAATTTGGTAGGGCCCTAGTTATTATGGATGCCCTAGCAGCTTTGCACTCCCAGTTTCAGCAGCTTTGCACTCCCTGAAAGACCATTGATAATTCATGCTACATGAGAAATTTCCTAGAATAAACTACCAGGATTGGGAAAAAATGAAGGAAATCAACCAAAGCCTAAGCTAGGATGGAGAGCATTCATCCAAGCAGTGTTTCAACCCCTCCCCTCCCACCTGTCTGCCTGCCGTGAAATGGGGGGATACAGAGGGGCATGGATTTCTGTCTGTGAACTTTCTAAAGACTAGGAGTACTTGTGGCACCTTAGAGACGAACACATTTATTTAGTCTCTAAGGTGCCACAAGTCATCCTTTTCTTTTTGCGAAGACAGACCAACACGGCTGCTACTCTGGAACCTTTCTAAAGACTGTAGGCTTCAGCACCAACCACACAGCCCAGACTCTGAATTCTTGAAAAAACATCCATTTTGGATTGTGCACAGCAGAGGCTGCTTGAAGGGGAGGGGAAGGTGGAGGAGGGAGGGTGAGGGGACAGGCTGGGCAAATGGCATGGCGTCTGCACTATACCACAGACACACACACACAACGATGCATGGAATATTATCCAGGACAGTAAATTATTTGGCCATAATTTACAAAGTCCTGAGTTTTGAAAGTACAATTTATCCAGGAAAAAAATTGGTGTGGGGGGGTAGGAGAGTTGCAGTTACCAGCCTGGACTTCCAGTCTCTGGCCAGGCGCATCCCCCTCTTTAGGGTTTTCACCGGTGTCTTCTCCAAACTGCTCCTTCTGATATAATTCGACGGCCACGTCCTGGCCTTCAGGGTCATTTGCAGGATCTTCATTGTTCCCAGCTGCAGCACCCCCCTCGTTATCCTGTCTGATAATGAGCCCGCTATGGTTCAGCAGAATGGCATGTGTCATGATAGGCCCTCTGCTGAGAGCCGTCGATGTAGGGATAATGCTCCCTTTTTCTTTTTCCTTAAGTTCTTTCCCTTGTTTCCTATGAGTTGCCCTGTGTAACCGTTGGTTGTCCTATGATATCTATTCTGCCTAGTCACAGAGCGAGAGAGAGACCCCACCCTTTTTGGTGCCACGTGCCACGCAGGAAGTGGGCTGTGTGCAGAAAGTCAGTTGGCTGTCAATGGACTGGCAGTTGGCTGACCGTTCGTTGCTCGCGGTTCAGGGACAGCTTGGACGGAGCAATCAAGGTGCTGCTGTCTATTCCACCACTTCAGAGACAGAGGAGATCCTTGAATTGTCCCTACCCACGCACACTGCCCGTTATAGCGGCGCATACCGCACTCACGCTGCCCAGCGGGGGTAATTTGCTCAACCTCTTGAAGATGAGCGGCAGAGGAGGAGAGAGACGTACCTTGTGAAGGGATCTTACCTTTCCCCCCCAACTCTTCTCTTTCACTCCTCTTTTATTCCTGCCACTATCATTTGCTTCTTAGGGACTTGGCAACTGCCAAACTTATTATCTTTGTTATTAAGGTGTTATTAAGGCCTCTGCAAGTGCCGCAAATGTGGCCACGCCAGTGCGCTTGCAGCTATCAGTGTGGACAGACTGCAGCGCTTTCCCCACTGCGCTTTACGAAGGTGGGTTTAACTCACAGCGCTCTACATCTGCAAGTGCAGCCATGCCCTAAGAGTAAAGTGTGTATGTTTAAGAAGTTACTTTGCAAATCCTGTGGTTCCTCCCTTTAACTGCTCTGTGGTCCCTGCGGGGCTAAACTGAAAAGAGAAGTAAACAGAGATGAAGGGGGAATCTGGGAAAATGTGGAAAGTGCCTGGAGAGCCTTGGGATGTCCCAGCACTGGCTTTAGGTGCAGTCTCAAAGACAGACAGTCCCAGTTGTCCTCCTCCCATCTCCTCATCTGGTCTGTCTCTCTCCAGCATCCTGGCCTCCTGTACCAATCTAACTCCCCAGGCTCCTCATCCATTCGCAATCTCCAGCCCCAGCTCCTGCTTTCAATCTCTTTGCCCAGCCAGGCCCAGTTCTCCAGAATCCCAGCTCTTCATCAGATCCATCTGCCATTCCCCCTCACCTCCTTTCTGCTCATGGTATATGGAGATACCAATGACATAGGGAAGGATAGGAGAGAGGCCTTGGAGGCCAAAGTTAGGTTGCTGGGGAAGAGATTGAAGTCCAGGACCTCCATGATAGCTTTCTCTGAAATGCTGTCAGTTCCACACGCAGGGCCAGCTCGACAGGCAGAACTGCAGGTTCTCAATGCATGGGTGAGACAATGATGTAGGGAGGAGAAGTTTAGATTTATTAGGAACTGAGGAATCTTTTGGGAAAGGGGGAGCCTAAACAGGAAGGATGGGCTCCGCCTAAACCAAAGTGGAACCACATTGCTGGCACTTAAAATTAAAAACGTTGTAGAGTAGTTTTTAAACTAAGGGCTGGGGAAAGCTGACATATGTGGAGGAGCATGTGGTTCGAACAGAGACATCTCTTAGGGGAGGATCTATTAATGGAGATTCTTTGTGTTCTCGTAAGGAGGAGAGGATGGACGATAAACTACTGCTAGGATTGGATGAGAAACAATCAAATGAAAAAGAGTCCCATTCATTTACATCACAAAATGGCAGACAGCTGAAAAGTAACAATTTTAAGTGCTTATATACAAATGGTAGAAGTCTAAATAATAAGACTGCTGAACTAGAGTGCCTCATCTTTAATGAGGATATTGATACAGTAGACATCACAGAAACTTGGTGGAATGAGGATAATCAATGGGACACAGTAATACCAGGCTACAAAATATATCGGAAGGACAGAACAGGCCATGCTGGTGGAGGAGTGGCACTATATGTGAAAGAAAAAATAGAATCAAATGAAATAAAAAGCTTAAATGAACCAAACTATACCATACAATCTCTATGGATAGTTATTCTATGCTTGAACAATAAGAATATAGCGGTGGGGATATACTACAGACCACCTAACCAGGATGGTGATAGTGACCGTGAAATGCTCAGGGAGATTAGAAAGGCTACAAAAATAAAAAACTCAATAATAATGGGGCATTCCAACTATACTGACGGGATACATGTCACCTCAGGACTGGATGCAGAGAGAGTTTCTTGACACCTTAAATGACTGCTTCTTGGAGCAGCTAGTCTTGGAACCCACAAAAAGAGAGGCAATTCTTGATTTAGTCCTAAGTGGAGCACAGGATTTGGTCCAAGAGGTGAATATAGCTGAACCGCTTGGTAATAGTGACCCTAATATAATTAGATTTAACATCCTCGTTGCAGGGAAAACACCACAGCAGCCCAACAGAATAGCACTTAATTTTGGAAAGGGGAACTTCACAAAAATGAGGAAGTTAGTTGAACAGAAATTAAAAGGTACAGTGCCAAAAGTGAAATCCCTGCAAGCTGCATGGAAACTTTTTAAAACCCCATAATAGAGGCTCAACTAAAACGTATACCCCAAATTAAAAAACATAGTAAGAGAACCAAAAACATGCCACCGTGGCTAAACAACAAAGTAAAAGAAGCAGCGAGAGGCAAAAAGGCACCCTTTAAAAAGTGGAAGTTAAATCCTTGGGAGGAAAATAGAAAGGAGCATAAACTCTGGCAAATGAAGTGTTACACTATAATGAGGAAGGCCAAGAAAGAATTTGAAGAACAGCTAGCCAAAGACTCAAAAAGTAACAGCCATTTTTTTTTAAAGTACATCAGAAGCAGGAAGTCTGCTAAACCACTAATGGGGCCATGGACAATCGAGATGCAAAAGGAGCACTCAAGGACCATAAGGCCATTGCAGAGAAATGAAATTAATTCTTTGTATCTGTCTTCATGGCTAAGGATGTGCGGGAGATTCCCAAACCTGAGCCATTCTTTATGGTGACATATCTGAGGAACTCTCCCAGATTGAGATGTCATTAGAGGAGGTTATGGAAGAAATTGATAAATTATACTGTAATAAGTCACCAGGACCAGATGTTATTCACCCAAGAGTTCTGAAGGAACTCAAATGTGAAATTACAGAACTGCTAACTGTGGGAGATTAAATCAGCTTCTGTACCAGATGACTGGAGGATAGCTAATGTGATGCCAATTTTTAAAAAAGCTCCAGAGGTGATCCTGGCAATTACAGGTTGGGAAGCCAAACTTCAGTACCAGGCAAACTGGTTGAAACTATAGTAAAGAACAGAATTATCAGATACATAGATGAACATGATTTGTTGGGGAAGAATCAACATGTTTTTTGTAAAGGGAAATCATGCCTCACCAATTTACTAGTATTCTCTGAGAGGGTCAACAAGCATGTGGACCATGATCCAGTGGATATAGTGTTCTTAGATTTTCATAAAGTCTTGGACAAGGACCCTCACCAAAGGCTCTTAAGCAAAGTTAGCTGTTATGGGATAAGAGGGAAGGTCCTTTCATGGATCGGTAATTGGTAAAAAGATAGGAAACAAAGGATAGGAATAAATGGTCAGTTTTCAGAACGGAGAGAGGTAAATAACGGTATCCCCCAGGGGTCTGTTCTGGGACCAGTCCTATTCAACATATTCGTAAATGATCTGGAAAAAAAGGGTAAACAGTGAGGTGGCAAAATTCGCAGATGATACAAAACTACTCAAGAAAGTTAAGTCCAAAGCAGACTGTGAAGAGCAACAAAACGATCTCACAAAACTGGGTGACTGGGCTACAAAAATGGCAGATGAAATTCAGTGTTGATAAATGCAAAGTAATGCACTTTAGAAAACATAATCCCAACTGTACATATAAAATAATGGGGTCTGAATTAGCTGTTACCACTCAAGAGAGAGATCTTGGAGTCATTGTGGATAGTTCTCTGAAAACATCCACTCAATGTTCAGCGGCAGTCAAAAAAGAGAACAGAATGTTGGGAACCATTAAGAAGTGGCTAGATAATAAGACAGAAAATATCATATTGCCTCTATATAAATCTATGTTACACTCACATCTTGAATACTGCGTGCAGATGTGGTTACCCCATCTCAAAAAATATATATTGGAATTGGAAAAGGCACAGAAAAGGGCAATAAAAATGATTAAGGGTATGCAAGAGCTTCCATATGAGGAGCAATTAGTAAGACTTGGACTTTTCAGCTGTGAAAATAGATGACTAAGGGGGGCTATGATAGAGGTCTATAAAATCATGACTGGTGTGGAGCAAGTAAATAAGGAAGTGTAATTTACTCTTTCTCATAACACGAGAACTAGGGGTCACTGACCGAAATTAAAAGGCAGCAGGTTTAAAACAAACAAAAGGAAGTATTTCTTCACACCATGCACAGTCAACCTGTGGAACTCTTTGACAGAGGATGTTATGAAGGTCAAGACTATAACAGGGTTCAAAAAAGGACTAGATAAATTCATGGAGGATAGGTCTACCAATGGCTATTAGCCAGGATTGGCAGGGATGGTGTCCCTAGGCTCTGTTTGCCAGAAGCTGGAAATGGGCAGCAGAGGATGGATCACTTAATGATTACCTGCTATGTTCATTCCCTCTGAAGCACTTGGCACTGGCCATTGTCCAAAGATAGGCTACTGGGCTAGATCAACCTTTGGTCTGACCCACTATGGTCGTTCTTATGTTCTTCCACCCACCCCACTGGTTCTCAGTCCTCTCTACTCTCTGGCTGCAAGTCTCCTTGCTCACTCAGGTCTACTCTCCGCCCTCCCCTCAACTCCAAATGCCATTTTTTTTCACCTCCTGCCAGCTTCCAACATCCCTTAGGCTTTTTCTCCCAATCTACTCACCCCTGTCCCCTAGTCTCTGCATTTGAATCTAGTACTTCCTTGTCCGGGCCCAGTGGGATGGGGGAGGTGGGTAATTAAGAGCACAGGAGAGACAGGCTCTCTGCTCTCAGTTCAGGTATCTGGACCCAGCACAGACCGCAGCAGCTGAGAGCTGCAATTGTAGGGAAAGTCCTGCTCAGCCCCAGGCTGGAGCATGCCAGTGCAGACACAATTGCCAGGGGGAATGGAGCTGCTAACCTCAAAGAAGTCTCTATTGGGTCTGTGTGAACTCTGACTTTTCAAAGACTTCTCATCTGGTCAATTTAGGTAGATTGTCGGAGACAGCAAAAGCCGCATCCCTGGCACAAAGGCCACCTCCTTGGGAAATTTCAAGTCCCTGTTCCAAAGCCTGGGGGCACTAGAGCTTTTCATCAGAAGTGTTTAGCATTGGTAAGCACAGTCTACATAGACTAAGGCCAGAAGGGACCACTGTGGTCATCTTGTCCCCGCCTATAACAGACCCATAACATCTGGCCTAGCCTCATTCTCACTAAAGCTGAATGACTTTGACTGAATGTTTCAGGAAATATTCAGCCTCAAGGCAGACACCCAGCATGGGAAATTTCAGCCCAGCCAGTTACAGTTTGACAATGTTATAAGCAACTGAAAACAAAGGCGTATCGTGGGAAGCCCTGGGCAACCTTAACAACAGGCAGTGCTGGCAACGCCCCCTATAATGTGAGGCACTCACAGTTGGGCTGGAGCAATGGGATGTCAATCAGGGCCAGCGAAGGTCAGGATGTTAGAAATCCTCCTGATTTGAATTCACACACCAGAAATCTTCTTTGCAGCGCTCCACAGCTCCTCCCCGACTTCAAAAACAACTTTTGACACCTAGCTCCAGGGTCTGACCCCTCCAGGTGCTTGGCTCAAAGGGCTGAGCAAGCCAATCCCCATGGGGTGCAATGGAAGTCGGGGCGCTGAACACCTGCCATGACTCGGCCTTTGGTATGTCATACAGCCAGTCGGTGGAAACCACACCACACTCTGCCAGTTCAGCCCATCGACAAGCAGGGGTGACCCCTGTTACCTGCTAGTGGATTGGCCACTGCTTACACCTGGGTTGAAGTTGGTCTTTTATGTTAGCTCTGTTTTCTTTGTACCAGCTTGTGCCATCAGATTTTTTGCTGCCTGCCCAAGGTAAATAAGATGCGAGAGCAGAATCATGTCCAGAGTCCAAAAAACAGCAATTAATCCAGAAACAATAAATTAATTATAAAATGCTGTTAATACCTGGAGTGACCCCACCAGGAAGCCAAATAGCCTGAAGACAAACCACGGAGCAGGTACTTTAGGAACGATTCTTTAGAGTTAGTATTCTAAAGGCTGGTGCCGGTGTCAGGAAGGGCAGGGCGAGTCACTTCTCTCCCCAACCTGCCTAAACACCCACTGTAACCCCTTTGGGATTTAGAGAGCATGGCCCCTTTAAATCTTTTCCCGGGGGACGGGGAGTTGATTGTTCTATGAGGAGAAAGTCCTGTTGGGAGGGCAGGGGAGTGGGGAGGGGAGAAGAGCACGACAGGGTATTTAAGCCCTCCTGCTGGTGTCCCAACTTTTTGTTAAAAACGGGCAAATTGTCACGTATTTTCTGTCTCCCCCGAGTTGGTACTGGTGGGTCCCGCTGCTGGCTGGATCCCTGCTTGCCAGCCGCCTGGCCACCAGCGTTGAGTGGGGGGACCCAGTAGCTGACAATGGGGGTGGGTGTGCAAAGCTGGTGGCAGGGTGTTCCCCCTCTTGCTGTCCTCTCCCTGCTTTGCCCCTTCACCTTGCCCCCCAGCCCCGCTGCTCCTCCATATCTGCACAAGCGGGAAGTGTCCCGCTCCCAGCACTGTGCAGAGAACCAGCCCCTGGTCGGAGTGCTCAGCTCACCAACAGCCGGGCCAGCAGACTACTTGTTTCCCCCACTGCCTCTGGCTGGGCTGGCCCCGCAGGAAAGCTCAAGACCCTCGGCTTGGGGTGTTGGCCAGGAGGAGCCAAGCCCTGCATGTGCCAAAGCCCCAGGCAGCGCTGGCACAGGGAAGCCTTTCTGCCCCTCAGCTAAGCTCTGGAGCGGCGGCGGGGGAGGGAAGCGATTTCCAGCCTGTTTGCATCCCGACCCTGCAGACTCCACAGCAGTCCCCCGGACAGAGGCCTAGCACCCTCTGCACCCACCCCCACCGCGGAGCACAGGGTTTGGTCCATCCCCTAGGCACCCTCCCCTGCTGAGCCACCTCACTGGCCAGGTTCACTCAAGCCCCTGCAGTCAGGTTCCCTGGGCACAATGCATCCGTAGGGCTTAACCCCTTCCTGCTTGCGCTGTAGCCAGGGGACAGGAGGCAGCTGGGTTATATCGGTGGCAGCAGCAGCCTGGAGGTGTTAGCTGCCTTTCAACACTGTGTGAGCAGGAAGGAGCAAGGTGCTTCTAGCCACGGGCAGGGGGAGAGGGGGAAGAGATGAGCTCTGCAAAGACATGGGCCAGGTCATCCCTCCCCACCCCCTCACCCCCGCTGTGGCTGGAAGCAGCTTCCATCCCTTCCCTCCTGCACAGTGCGGAAAGGCTGTTGCTGGCCACATTCTGGTGTGAACCCTGGCAGAAATCTGGGGTGGGGGGGTACGTGAACTTGTGTGCCCTCCCCCCACACACAAACACAGGTTGCCTTGGGAAGATGTGGTACCAGGTACCAGGAGAGGCGGGTCCGGCCCAGGGGCCCGGCCAGGCATGGAGAGTGGAGAGCGCCAGGCAGGGAGGGTCGAGCCTGTCGGTCAACCTGTCACCCCTCTGTGTCAGAGAGGTGCTCGGGACTGTATGTGTGTCACCTCTCTCCATGTGAACCCTAAAGCCTGAAAGATAAGAAGGGAAATAAAAGGAATCCAACCACTCAGTGTTTCTTTTTACAGGGGCTCAGTCAACTTGATGTTAATGTTAACATTTGTACTCCATCGTTCTGATTGATTGCAGCTGAACTTGCTTGAATACGAGTAATTTTACCAGATGTCCCATATTCAGCATAGGGAAATATGATCACACTAAATAAGAGGGAGGCTGTTAGCTTGTTACATGGGGAGGCTGTCACTCTGTGTGGCTTTGCAGAGAGTGACAGAAGAGGGCACCAGAGAGGTTCGTTGAGGAAACTTTACTGGCGCTGAACACAACCTGGAGCACCCAAGACTCACCACTGGACTGGAACTTTGCTCAAGACTCCTGAACACTGTGTGTAGACACATTACTCAGTGTCAGCCCTTTCAGACTGTGCTACCACTGGGCCTGTGGGGCCTGGTGTTGAATGTAACCCTGTTTTTGACCCGTTCCCTCTAGCTTTCCCCCTGTTGTTTTTCTCCTTTCATCCCTCTCTAAATAAATATTTCCCTTTCCTGTATTCATTGTACTCTTCTGGTTCACACTGGGGACAGGTGTCTCTGGGGTGGAAGGGGCTTTCCCTGATGCATTCCTGCACGTGCCTTTTCTTGGCTAGAGCTACCTGCAGAGCAGACTCTATGTTGGCCACGAGGGCGCTAAAGTTACACAACAACAAAAACAGGAGAGAAATTTCTCTCTAAAGATCAAAAAATAACAAAGAAGGAAGAACCCAGAACCACTGGAACTACAAGCAAAAGGCTAGAAATCCCCTTGAAAAGGAACTAACGATGAGTTTATATAAAGCAGGAGGGGCAGGGTAGTTGGTGGTTGAAGGCAGGAGGGCACTGTCTGTCCCTTATTTCTCTGATGCTCCCACCTGGGAACTATTCTTAAACATTTACAAATATTCCTTTTCTCTCTCTTGGTGCTTCTGAGTGCACACCAGAAGCACTTCAACTCAGAAATGGGCATCTGGCTGAAACACCTTTTGGGTAAATCAATAAATCAGACATTGTTCTTCAATGGAGGGAAGGGATCTTCTTATTGAGCATGAGAGACTATTACTGGTATTGAAAAGGCTGCACATTTGCTTCATTTACTTCAAGGAGCAACATGCCCTATCTCTGGCCACTACACTACATTTAGCTATATGCAGGACTAAGCTCTTATAATGACAAGCACGGTGTGACTGGCCCCTTTAAAAAGAAGCTGTGCCCAGTGCCACTCTGACTGAACCTGCTGCCCAAGTGGGCTTAAAGAAAGGCACCTGAGGAAGTGGTGGCAGACAGTTAGAGGCTCCTACAGATGAGTTTGATACACCAGGGGAACAAAACTTCAGCCAGGTATGGCTGGAAATGGCCTCCTAAAAAGAACAAGGGGCCAGGAAGAAGAGAAACTTTGGCTTTCTTCCTCGATGGCTGCTAGCCTATGTAGGTTTTTATACCATGCTAATCACCACAGTGTCTGAGCACCTTCCAGTAGTGCATTAAGGACCGTAACCACACGTGTGTCGAGTTGGGGTAGTGCCTTGTTTAAAAATAGAAAATACTTGTAGCTATCCATTTATATGAGAAAAGGTTGCTTTCTTCAGTGTTGATTGGACGATTGAGGGTTTGAAGAAGGAAGGGGAGATTTGCTCTCAGACCCAGCAGGGTTGAACACTCAGCATATAGGGACAGTTGATATAAGCAGTGCTTGTAGCACAGCCAACAATCCAGAATCTTGCTAAAGTTCTAAGTTCTGCATATTGATCACCCACACAGAGAGAAGCAACACGAAAATCATTCCGGTTGCAAAGCACTCAAAAGTTGGGAAATGCCAGACACAAGGCAGCCACTGCAGCAGGTGACTTTAACAGTCCAGTCACGCAAATCATCCCACCAGGTTTCAATAATACCAACTTTATCAAATGTAGTTATCAATGAGAACGTTTAGTTCCTCCTGCTTCTTACCCAGTCTCCTAGCAATGGTGCATAAACAATTCAGTTTCTTCTCTTCACATTTCTTTACCACCTCTAGTCAATATCTTCCCAACACCCTGAGTCTGAACCCCATTTGACAGCTTAGAACCCTCCCTTTGTACTGTTAGAGAAATGTCCTCCTAGCTGCGTCACTAGTCTCCAAACCGTGAGATTATCCCCCACTTCGGAGATGCAGCCTGCCCCATTGGTACAGCCCCTCTCTCACTGGAAGGTGCCACTACAGCCCTGAGGCTGCAGTACAACCCTGGAGCAGCTTAGCTCCACTCCCCGGCTTGTGGTGGAGGAACCCATTCCCTGAGAGTTTCTGTGAGCCAAGCCCTGCGGGGATGGGGGAGGGGAGGTTGGCTCATCACAGGCTCAATACACTCTGAAAGGGGCCTAAGAGAGCAATGCTGATGAATGGTATTTGGCCATCACCCCACAACAGTACTAACAGCATTCCGAGGTTGAGTGTCATGCATGCTGTGTACAGTACACCATAGCATTTCTCTGAGAGCAAGGATGGGTTATCTGTAGCCAGGGAGAAATTGACAGGGTCAGACACTTCCCTCCATTGGCAGTGTAAGGGGAGAAAGACAACGACTCTGCATCTGCAGTAGCACAGGATTGCTGGCTTTGCAGCATGCTCTGTAACGGGACTCTCCACTCACCGCAAGTCAGGCACCTCGCCCTGGCCGTTCTGGTGAATCATGTTCTGGTGAATTTACCTCCCACCTGCCAGCCATCCAAACTGCAGCTGCTGAGATAATCTTCCTCTCCTGGTGCTGTCTTCCCCACTTTCCCAAGTCTGACTCTGGCTGCCCTTTTTCCATGTCCAGTTTGGACTTCTCCTTCTTACCTCCAAAGCTCCCTATGCAAACATCTCCCTGTGTAAAAAATATCTCCACCTCAGTCATCTGCTCCTCCCCTCCCACTCCCACCTTACAGACCCTTCTTCCTGCAGCATCCTGCTGCTACTGGGAAGGACCCAGCAACCTCCGCTCAGGCTCCCCTTTCTATTCATTCCATCAGACTCACCCGGTACCTCTCCTACACGCCTAGATTGACCCCTTTAGCTTGAGTGAGAGGGGCTTGTGCTGATAGTGTCTGTATGTGGCCAGGGTTTTACTTACCTATCATTGTAGGTTGTTCAGCCCATTCCCAGCCATCTGTGGTACATCTTTTGCTTCTTGCCACCTCTGTGATGTCGGTCCTTCATCTGTACAAGGACACGGCATATCAAGGCCAATCCAGCAGCTCCCATCCGGTCTTCACCTCCATGAGAGACAGCGCATCCCAGCCTGACCACAGAAAGACAGGGTGGTATTCTTCAGGGGAACCTGCTGGAGCTCCAGTCTCCCCTGATCCACCTCACCCCCACACACTAAGGGTTTTCAGAAGATACTGCTAATCTCAGCTAAACAAAGCAGCTAAAATGAGGTCAGTGTGAGTGGATTCACTGAATAGACTGCTTCTAAGGGAAGAGGAGATTCCTTCTCTGCTCTCATGAGATTCCCACAGGAAAAGTATCTGATGACAGGGTGGGGACAATACAAGCCCTCAGCCCCTGGAAAGCTAGGAAATCAGGACTCTGGGAGTTAAGGCTTGTCTCTGTCCTGCTGGAGGGAGCAGAGCTGGAGACCAGAAAGGGCACTGATGTAATTGTATGAAAGACAGTGACCTCTACCTGCGAAGGTGGCTGAAGCTTCTTGGAAGCAAAAGAGTCCAGGATCCTTACGCCTCCTTTGGCGATGCTTTTCCTAGGAATAAAATCAACACAGTACAATGAGAACAACGTCTGAGTCCCAGGGCTGGGATCCAGGGATAAGGGCTGCTCTCAGCCAGGCTGCGTACCAGGAACTGGATATTTGTCCCAAGAGCTGCAATCACTCAGATGAGTGAGTAGTTCCTACCTCTGTGAGGGGGGTGTGGTTTTCCATCTAAGCATCACTGAGAGCCAGCTCCTCTCAGTTTGACAGGATGCGGTCATTGCTCCCCAAGCTGGGCCAGCTGCAGGCTGCATTGATGTAGGAGGCATGGACAGATCCCAAAGCCTGGAAGACAGAGAAGGGAGGAAGCCCCTGCTCATTTACCGTTCAAGGAAGGGAGAGGAGAATGAAGGGGGAAAGTGAAGCTGCCCTGTGGGGAGGGCAGTAGAGTAGAACCCAGTCCCGTTCCCAGATCCACCCCATGTTTGTAGGTGTGACCTTAGAGAGGTCCATCACCTTCATTCCCTGTCTGTAAAATAGAGATAATAGTTTCTTCCACAAACACACAGGAGGTAAGGGGAGGACAGTCCCATTATCTGCATGGGGCTCAGGCAGTCTGTGCACAGATTGTGCCAGAGTGAGGGGAGAGACCCAGAGTTTGCTCCCTACAAGCAGGAGAGGAGATGGGATCAGAAGACCAAGGAAGGGGGATGGGGTAGGAACTGCTGCCACAGATGGGGCTTATGGATTTGGTCAGTGCCAGACCCTTGGTACCTCCTTTCAGGAAATGGTTTCCCTACTGAGAAGACTGGCCCCTCCTGTCATCGGCAGTCCGCATACTATTTGAAGACCTTCCTAGTGTCCTCGAATGCCCCCTTAGTTCTTCTTGAATGTGATAGATTCATTGAATCAGATTGCTAGCCAGGAATTTCGGAGAGGTCATTGCTGTGTACCATGAAATCAGGGGGAAATCTATAGTTAGCCAAAAAAAAAAAAAGGTGTCACTGGCAAATTTGGAGCTGATCTGTCCTTTCAGCTGAAGATACACAGTCACAGCGGGATGAAGCGTGCCATCTTGGTTAGTTGTTCTATGATAGTCAGTTCCACCATGTGGCCATTTGATTCATGGAGTTCTACAATGAAATCCCTGGGAATGGCTGCCCATGGCTGGGGCAGGGTCTCCAGAGGCATAGGGTGCCAAGAATTTTGGTGTGTGGTGCCTTGGTAAGAGCTCAGAAGTCACTAGTCAACATGTCTGAATTTCAGCCCACATCCAGCACGACCAAACGAAGCAGGAGGTTAGGCAGGAGATTTTGAAGCACCCAAAGTGCCCTGTTGGGAGGTGTCCTGTTTCAGATGTAGGACCTTCAGCGGGGGACATCCTGGCAGAACATACAGGCAGTCCTCAGTAAATGTTATTGGGTCCCACATGGAATGTTGTTTCTCATTCCCTGGGCAGCAGGTCATCCTAGGACGCTGATTTAATAAGCATGATTGAGGTATGGCAACATTAAGCACGTTGCGGGGCTTGAGGAGGAAGGGCTGTTCCTGACTAGCTTTCTCCCTTCTTGGTTATATTCTCCATTAGGGGATAAGGTCATTCTTAGTTCCAGTTGGGCAGTTAAGTAATCTTGAAATTGAAGCAGGAAAAGAATATGGTCTAGCTGAATTGTCCCTAATTCAGTGCTTTGGCTTTGCGCAGATACTGGAGGCTTTTGTGTACAACCTTGTGCTGGGTATCGAGGCCCCTTCAGCTACTCACACCAATCTTCAAGTAAGGATTTAATCAGAACCTACTAATTATCAAGGGACTCCTATAGTTTTTGTCTGTGGGGTGAGCCTCCAGGAGCGGTATGCACAGGGGTGCAGCAGGTGCTGGGAGCCATGCCCCAGAGAGCATGGCCCTGATTGATATATTAGATGTGTCAACTTCTATGATGAATGCTCCAGTTGGATTGGGGTGCACCAGAACAGGTGCAGCGGTGAAGGCAATTTTGAGCTGTTTGAGGGCTTGTTGGGCCTTGGGTGACCAAACAAATGGGACAGTCTTGTGGAGGAGAGCTATCATGGGGGTTATTTCTACTGAGAACCCTAGGCCGAAGCAGCAGTAAAATTGGTAAAGACTAGGAAGCACTGCTCTTTTTGAGTACTTCAAGCTTCCTCCCAGTTGTGGATGGCTTTCACCTTATTTGCATCAATCTTAATGCCTTCTGGGGAGAGGATGTACCCCAAAAGCTCCATGGAGAGCTGGCTAGAGGTACACTTTTCCAATTTTGTATAGAGACCATGCTGCCGCAACCTCTCTGGGGTCTGTTGTGGGGCACATGCTGCTCTGGGTTCTCCAAAAAGAGAAGTATGTCATCTAAATAGATGACAATGTATTGATCCAGAATGTCCCCAAATACATCATTGAATAAGTGTTGCAAGGTCAATCCAAATGGCATTACCAGACAATTAAACTGTGGAGTAGGTCCAGGGGCATTAAAGAATGGTGGAGTAGGTCCAGGGGCAGAGGCTAGTTAAGGAAACCGCTACATTTTCAGTCACCTCCATTGAGCCATTCCGGCAGGGGCAGCACAGGGCCAGGCTCAGGTCGCAAGGCCTTGAGTCACATCTGGTATCCCCATTTACGTACAGGCCACTTACTTCTGGAAAGCCTGCTTTTTTGCAAACAGTCGCACCACCTGATGTCACATGTTGCATCTGATAATTAGGTCTAGTGGTTGGAGCTGAGGTCACAGCTAGACATAGGATTGCACCTAGGCTAAGAGTGGTGCTAGAATCAAGATCCAGGAAGACGCCGGAGATGATGATGTGATCAGAGTCTGTAGACAAACCAGAATCAGAACTGGAGCCAGAGTCCAAGTGCTGGCCAAGGGTCGAAGCTGGGTGATCAGAGTCCAAAGTTAAGCCAAGTCGATATCAAGGCAGAGTCCAGATACAGGCGGAAGGTTGAAGCCGGGTAGTCAGAGTCCGAGGGCTTGGGGAGGATCAGGAGGAGGAGACAAGGCTGGAGCGGGTTAGTTGTGGGGCTGGAGCAAGGCTAGAATACGGCAAGGATAATGCTGAGCCAGAGTTGGTAGCCAATGTCGAGAGCCAAGGGTCATGCCAAAGTCAGCAGCAAGAGACCGGAGCCGAGGGTCAAGACAGTCAATAGCCGGGAACCGGAGGGTAGGGCAGGGCTGTGCATGCAGGCAGAAACCAGGAACAACATGGGGACTGTCTCAGCAGCAGGGCAGGGGTCTGCCTTGTTGTCCAGATGACTTGAGGGTACTCCCAGGCACTGCTCACCCGGAGCCCTAGACACCTGGGTTCAAGGCCCAAGCATCCTCATCTAGGGACTCTCTTCCGAGGAATAAAAGAAGGACAGCAGGATGACAAAGATGTCTGTGTCCTTGGGCTGGGATCCAGGCCAAGGGGAGCTCCCACCAAGGCGAGGTGTCATGGCCTCCTCACCATGCCTTGCTCCTGTTCATTTCATACTCAGAGACCCCCAAGCAGGAGGGAAGAATAAAGGGCAGAAAGTGAAGCTGCCCCTGGGGGGAAGGCACTAGCCTGGGACCCAGTCCAGTTCCCAGAGCTACACCCAGGATTGTGAGACCAGGCACCACAGCCCTTCCTCTGTGTTTTTGTCCCCACCTGTCAGATGGGGAGGATCCTTCACTTCCCAGGGTGCTTGGGGGGAGTTTCATTCCTGGCTGGGAAGAGTTCAGATACAATGTGGGTGGACTGGGCCCCCGGTGCAGCGTGCATCGGACATTCACTAGCTCAAAGGTGACATGGGCCAGGGGAACCTCTGAGCAGTGAGCACAGGGGAGGGGTTCCACATCAGGCCACCACTCCCAGACTGCAGTGGTTACTGATGATAAACCATGGTTCTACCGATGGTCTCATTTGTAGTTGTCCTGGGCTGGGCCAGCCCCATGGTGCTGAAAGCCTGATGCTTCATAAAGGCCTCTGGGCATGGGGCAGGAGGGTCAGGGAGGGCGTGTGGTGAGAGGGAGGTGGCGTTCTAGGTTTGGCTCCCTGAGGGCAGATTCCTCCTGTGGCCCCTTGGTATGGAGGAGGGACTGAGGGGCCCTGCCACAGCAGCCCCGGTCAGGAATTGTTTCAGATGTGACACTAGGCCATTCCCCCTGCTCCAATGCAGAGCTTTCAGAGCTCCACTGGGGGACATGGGCCTAACATGCAGGCCCTTCTGCAACAGGCTGGGCAGGGAGAGCTTGGCACGGGAAAAGGGGCGATGGCAGAGAGGCCAAGGCCAAGAAAAAAAGGATGGGGAGAACCTCATGCCCCAGACAAAGGGGATTTGGGAGCAGAGGGAAGGCCCCTCACCCCCCACCCAGAAGGGAGAGGGTTTCACTCAGTGCTGTCCCCTCTATCTCCACTCCCACTAGCCCCTCTCCCCCATGTATAGTGAGACAGAGCAGTACCTGCAGCAGGGAGTGTGAGCTGCTCGACATGTGAGGTGGGGGCCTTTTAAGGGTGTCCCATGGGATGTCCCATGCGCATGGAGTGACTTGGGCACCTGGCACAAACACCGGATGTAAAATAGGTGGGCCACCACTTTGTCTGTAATATCCAGTAATATCCTCCTCCTGCAAGGGAACAACGATTAGTCAGAGACTCAGACACTCCCGGCAACGAAGGGGAATAACGGCACCTGGAGCCAGCTAAATTTCCACCCAGCCCCTCGCCACATCTGAGGCAGCTTGTCCTGTTGATGTGATGCCTGTTATGAAATAGCCTTGCTGGAGAGCTGGGTCTGAACTGCTTTGATCTGCTCAGGGGACAAGCTGGCGCCTAACAATGGCACCTGCCATGACTCATTCGTCTCCTTCCTCCCAGGTCAGCAAATGGGGATGGGATGGCAGTGACCTTCTGTGGACTGGAGGTGAAAGGCCCTGGGTCCCTCCCAAAAGCTAGATTAATCCTCCTCTGCTTACCTCTTCCCCTATCAGCTGGCCGCCTTCCCCCATGATGGAGAAAGCTAGGACCAGCCCAGCCTGGCTGACATGTAGCCAGGGGTCATGGATGGCCAGCAAAGCCACCTGCAGGAAGGATCTTCTCTACCCTTCTGAGAAGATCTCTCCGAAGACATAAAACCAACAGCATGAGAGCCATAGGCAATTGCCCAGAACCAGGCTCCAAATCCACCTAGTGGCTCATGTGGAGAGTCGGAGTCCTTCTCCAGCCAAGCCAGCTAATTCCCCACGAGGACCTTTGGGGTCCCATGGCCCAGGGAACCCCTTTCAGTAAGAGGTTGCAGGCAGTGAGGCCTCTCATAGCTCTTTCTGGAGCAGGATTCAATGCAGGTGCCATGACGTGCTGGGAATGCGCCCATGTGCATGAGCCTGGCACGCTCTGGAACGTAGCTCACAAAGACCACACAGGACCCTCTACTGCGTCCAGCAGCGATATCTCCTGGAGCTCACATGCTAGAGATATGGGCCTTTCAGAACTGCCTCCATTCCCCACTCCCCACCCCACTGACATTTCCATGAGCCTTATGTATGGTGAAGTAATTCAGCCCAGGGTAGGAGCTCAGTGTCTCTGACCCAAGTCCCAGGGCAGGCGCAGATACTGCTTCCTGACTCATGATGGTGCTAAGCAAACTCCACACCCTTCTTGTTCTTTCAAAGGGTGCAGGGAATCCAACAAAGATCTGGTCACGCAATAGCTGGGTGTATCCTTCCCAACTCACTGACCCAGTGGCTCCCATCTCGGATACTCAGGTGTCAGCCAGGGAGTCACTGAGCGAAGCCGGATCCCTCGAGACACAATCCGCCATTAACTCAAGGTCCTAGAGGTTTCCTGTTATGCCACTTATCAATGGATCCATGAAACACACACAAACCATGGCCGTTAGCAAAGCTCCAACCCAGGATCCTCAGCCTCTTCCAGCTGGACACTGTCAGCTGGAAATAAGTAGTAGGCTCTGGCCCTGTATCCAGGACACAGCCACTGCAGGGAGACACAGCTCCGCATTTGAGCTGCTACAATGCACCAGCTGAGAGTCCTTACCTCCCCCACCTTGGCCATATTCCTGTAACCAAGGAGCTTGGTGTTCTCGAGCCCCTCCCGGCACCACAGCTCCTTGGCATCTCTGATGTTCAGCCCTTGGAGAGAAAGACACGCAGGTTTGTGAGGTTTGCCATTCTGGTTTCTGTGCCTGTCTCCTTCTGTTCCCATTGCTGGGTGCACACTGGCTGGGGCTTCGCAGCATCCATGCCCCCATGAAATTGCAGGGTCCCACCAGGTGGTTTAGTACCTGGAGGGAGATTTGTCCCATTCATCACAGAAATCAGGTGACCCTTACGGTCATTGTGTTCTGGGAGTGGGTGCCTGAAAATGACGGCATCTAATGCTGAGAACCCCCCACTCCTAATGTAATCAAGATCTGGCCCTAGGTAACCAACTGGTGACATCCTACAAGTTTTGTGTGCGTCCTCCGTAGGCCCTGCTCCTGACCCTGACTTCCCTATGGGCTCTTTCCCTCCATGTCCTTCAATAGCTCCATTCCTGTCCCCTCACCAGCTGGCGAGCCCCATGGATGGACTGATTTTCCGGAGGGAGGAGGGGGGAAGAGCTGGGCTCTGAGATAAAACAGCCAATTTCCCTGGCACTTTCACACTCACCTCCCTGATTCAGGGAGCAGGGAAGAGAAATAATCAGCATCTACACTGAGGTCCATCTCAGAGGAGGGGGCTTCTTTCTATAGGCTCCCATTGCCCAGCAAAATGAGTCCCAAATCAGGGACCTTGTTTCTATTGGGGTCCCTCTGCCCAGCTCCGGTTGGTCTAAAAGGAAAGACCTTAGTTCTATAGGAGTCCCAATGTCCATCTGCAGGTAGTCTCTGAGGATTCATTTCTATAAGGTGCCATTGCCCAGTTGGGTTTCTTACCCCTCTTCTGCAGCAGTAGCTGGTAGAGCCAGTAAATCCCACCCTTGGTTTGCCGGCTGATGTCATCTGGTGGGTCAGTGATATACAGACCCAGCTGTGCCACAAGGTAGCCCACCTTGGGGAAGTCAGATGAGCTCTGATGGAAGAAGGAGGAGAGGGGAATCCATCAACATTCTACCTTCAGCTCTCCATCTGCCCTGGGCCAGGAGTCTCTCTCCTCCCACTTCATCTGTAGGAGGGGTTGGGGGAGAGGATCTACAGCTAGAGATCTCATTCTCTCTGCCCCCAGGGGAGCTTGGAATAAAGGGACCAGGGAAAGGGCCCTCTATGAGGATTCGCTCCTCAGCTGCTCCAGAATGACAAGGGCCCTGAGGCCAAGCATGAATCTGCCAGCCAGTGGGCTCTGGAGCACAGTCCCTTACAGACCCAGGGGGAAAAACTTAGCCAGGAGATGAGGGACATCCCTCAAGCATAGTTGAATCTCAGTTCTGACTCTGGCTCCACACAGGAGCCATCAAAATCTTGAACCCCTGCAGCTGCAAATCCCACAGCCTGTCAGAGCCAGCCCTGCCTCTGCAGGATGCCGGGGTCAAAGGTCACTTACATCAAATCCAGGGAGGCAAGCAGTGAATTGCAGCAGGGCAGTGCTACTCCGTATGGCCCTGGCTCTCTCTTGCTTCTCTCTGGAGTGCATCCAGAAACTGACATGCTGTGGGAGAAGGAGGCAGGTGAGGGTCAGGAGGCAGGTGCACGTGCTCTACAAATGAGCTTGTCGTCCTCCCCATGGGGCTGAGACATTGTGCTCAGGGTGGAAGAGCTGACTGGCTGATCGCAGAAAAGGGGTTTCTTGCAACCAGGACGCTGCCCAGGTCCTGCTGGGCACAGGCTGTCATTGTCTCTCTAGCTGGGGAAAATGTTAGGCCTGGGGCTGGTCCATCCTCTCTGTACCTGATCCATGAACAGCACATCAGGATCAAGGCACATGCCCTGGCCTCTCCCCAGATGCAAAGGCCTTGGTGGGATGGAGGGAGTGGCCATGAGGAGAATCCCGTTGGGAACTGCAGTGTCCATATCAGAAGAGCTGATTCCCTGAGGGTCCTCCTGTACTCAGGGTCTTCCTAGAAAGGAGCCAGTGACTTTTCTTAGAGGCCCATGTCGTGGATCTCACAGGACTTTCAGTCTCTCAGTCCCCAGCCAGGCCTGGTGCCCACTGTTAGTGCTTAACAGAACTATGCAGAGCTCTGCCTTACAGTCCCAGATCTTTCCCTTTATCCCCCGAAAGGCAGAAGAGTCCCAACATTGCACTGCACAGGCAGCTCTGGCAAAGTCTGGCCTGCTGGGTCCCAGCTGGGAGGACACAATGGAAATGTGGCTCTTCCAATCTCTCCTTTGCAGCCCTCCCACGGGGTTAAGGGGAAATTCCCCCCAGACCCTGCCATTGTGCTCACCTCCAAGAGGTGCTCCAGCTTGTCCATGGTGGGGGTTTCTGTCAGCAGGCTCCTCAGCATGACATCCATGCTGTCTGTATAGGCCTTGGGCAGAGCCTGCAAGAGGAGGGAACACCCGTCCGTTATGGGATTTGGGGCTACGCTGGTCAAGGGTTCTCTGGGGAGCCCTGGAAAGACCCCAAAGACACATCCTGGCCTCTTCCATTCAAATCACCCCAGGGACACTTAGCAAGAGTTCATGGCCGGATGCCAGCTGGCTCTTCAATCCTTGCCCTTAGCAGTTCTCTGCAGAGGGCCAGGGACCTAGCAGGGTATGGAACAGCCAAACTGCAATGGATGGGAGCGAGGCGCCCGGACAGAGTCCAGGCAGCAAAGCACAGAATGAGGAAGGAAGGAGAGGATCTGCCAAGGGCGGGTAACATTATCCCCTCTGGAGGGAAGGGGCGCTCTCTGCCATTTTGTTAACCCCCGGGCCTGTTCCCAGCTCTGCTCACCCCTCCCCTATTTTCAGCAGCTCCACCAAACTAAGGGAGCAGGGACCACAGGACCGCTCCTACAACAGAGAAGTAGGATGGTGACCTACCCGGAAGGGAACAGTGTCCTTCCCTGGGCGCATGGTAAAAACGCTGTACAGGACAGCTCTCAGGAGGGCTGATTCCAGCTCCAGGTCCAGTTTGCTGGCAGGAAAGAGGAGCCTCGATTCGACTTTGCAGCACCAGAGTGGTGCTGGCATCACCATGGACATGAAACATGAGGGAAATAGTCACCGGCCAGCAAAAACGGAAATGGAGGTGCCAACGAGACTAGTGACCAGGCTGAAGTCACAGAGCCAGACACTGGCAGGGCTGAAACAGGGCCCGTTCCCCTGATCTCACCCTGGACCCTGCTGCCCCTGTTATATGTCCCCCGCCCAGATGATCTTCTCCCTAAGGCCACTGTAACATTACTGGAGTGACATCAATCACCCAGCCAGGAAAGAGTGAACGTTCCCGCCTCCTTGGCCGGAGGATGTGAACAGCCACAACTGGAGGGGGAGTGGGAGGATCTGTGACTCCTGGGTTAGGGCCGCTGGACAGGAAGGTCCTGGTACCTGAGGTGGCAAACTGCAGCCATAGAGCTCGAGAGGATAGAGCTTAGCTCAGACTCCAGGGGAATGTCTTCAATCAGCTCTTGGGAGACCCAAAGAAGACAAAAGCGGAGGATGAGATCCTGGCCCCGCTGACCCACAGGCACTTCCCAGAGAGGAGGCTGCCAGTATAACCCTGCCCCCCTGCCCAGCCAATCCAGCTGGGCCCCCACATTCCTTCCACCTTTCAAACTTACTCCCTCCCTCTCCAGCTGGGACCACCCAATTCTTTCCTCCCCTCAGCCGCCCCTCCGGCCCTATAATTCCCCACTGCCAGCTCTGTGTCTGTGACAGAATTTCCCCTTCCCCTGCTCCCCAATCCTCAGCCCCAAGAATCCCTGTCCTCTGCTGCCCCCTCAAGCCCCACCATCTCCCAGAACTGGCCCAGGGGAGGCCTCTCTTAGTCTCATGTCTAGCTCCCTCCCCATGGGGTCTCATTCACCGCAATGCTCTCCACAAGGGACGTTTTGGAGCAGTGCGGCTGCAGGGTGTCCTGTCCCTGCTTTTGTGCAGGGAAGCACAGAGTGGGGATAGCGTGCAGGAAGCAGAGCTGCTTGGCCCTGTCCTGCACAGATGAGGAGTGGCATTGGGGGAGAGAGAGAGCCTGTTAGGTAGGGACCTCCCCACTCCACCCAAACCGGCTCCAGGGCCCAGGGCCTCCTTTGGGTTGGACAGGAAAAGCCCCAAATCACAGTGTCCTCCTGCAAGGCAGGGCTTCTAACTGGGACAATGGCTGTGGGGAGAGGAGCCCTGGCCTGCATGGGACAAACACCCTCTCTTCGGGGTCACAGATAATGGGGGTTATGGCTTCTCTGGGACAGGGACCCCCCGGAAGGGCTGGCGGGGGCAGGATAGACTCAATTGTACCTCATCTCTGCCCTGGGGATGCTGCTGGATGACCCTGATGGCAGCTTCCTCTGGGGACACGTCCTCCTCTTCCTCCTCAACCTCCAGCCGGACACTGGGGCTCCCTGCACCAGAGGGTGACTCCTGCAGCTGCCGAGGGGAAGGATAGGGTGCAGTGGAGAGAGAAAGCTTAATGTGCCCCCCTCCTCTGTAAGGAACCTGTTAGCCGACGGCCAAGGATGTTTGGTGAGGTGCCAGCTATGCCCGTTTATACCATCCGTGACTTTAACCGCTAGGACACACTGTCCCTTCACGGCGGGCAGCCCGGGCTAGGCTGACGGATGCCCCAAGGTCCTAACCACCCGTGACTTTAACTGCTAGAGCTCAGAGCTCCTTCGCAGTGGGCAGTCAATACTGACTGACAGGTGCCCCAATGGCAGCAGTAAGAGCCTCTCCACACCCGTGACTTTAACTGCTAGAGCTCAGGGCTCCTTCGCAGCGGGCAGCCAGGATTGACTGACAGGTGCCCCAAGAGTTTGCCCCGTGGAGGCGGCACAACTCAACGCTTGGCTCTTAGTACTCTCACCTAATGGCCAGGCTTTAGAGCCAAAACGGCTGAGGTTTTTAATTGTGTCGGCTGCTTTATAGTAAACCAGAGAAAACAAGTCAGGCTTATGCACAAATGGTTCCCAAAATTTATTAAGCTAGATTCTAATCATGTGGTTACAAAATTGCTAGTGCCTACTTATTTAAATGTAGAGATGTTACACACTCAAACAAGTTACAAAACTGAAGCCACAATCCCAAAGAAAGAAAACAAAGTATAGAGCTCTATTTCAAAACATGTGTACACTAAAGATAGGAGATCAGGTGTGGGTGCTTCTTACCCTCCTTGCATCTCTCGATTCCAGCGGTGCCAAGCCAGGATCGGTCACTCAATTCCATGGAAAGACGAATAAGGGACAAGGCTTAGGGACCCTCTTAGCTGCAGAAGCCTTGGGAGGCTGTCACTTATCTGACCAGCAGATAGATAGTGAAAAGCACTCAAAAATCATGGTGCTGTAGGTCCCCTACTTATACCTCTGTACTCCTTTATTCTCTTTCTCCTTTCTTATGCCAAATTGAGGCTGGTCTGTCTGGGTGATGCCAGCTTTCCCAAGAGTAGTTTACACTTGCAAGGCAGAGAAACAATAAGTGTCGACTACTGGACATTTCTTTTATCAGGGTAAATATTTTCCCACCTAGGATGTTGGTGTGTGTGCATCACGCTATTTAGTAGGGGCTAAGAGCCATGTCTGTCACAGGGCCTCTGCCTGCTGTGAGCTTAATCGTTGTATCTGTTCCCAGAGGCACATTGTAGCAGCACACCTGTGCTTTTCACAGCTTCAAAGGCTGTGCTGGAATATATGTTAAGTGCCCTGTTCCGGCTTCCTCCTGTGTTTCCAGCAATGGTGGTCGGGCGGGGCGGGGGGGTTGGCTGTCTGGCTACAGAACCCCAGGGGAGAAAGGGCCTCACCCTGCCCCTCCCAGAGATGCCCTCAGCCCCATCAGCTTCAGAGCCCCATGGCAGTCAGGCCACCCCCGCAAAATCATCAGGGATCCGGGAGGCTGGAGTGTCCCCGACTCCGCCAAGAATGCCCTGCACCGGGCATGGCTGTGCAACTCCCACTAGTGTCAGCAGGGCTCACGTGGCGGAGACCTGACGCCTTTCTGAACCAATGGGCACACGGTGTTACTAGCCCCCCCACCCCAGTCATTCTCCCTTTCCCTTGGGTCTCCCCTCACCAGTACTGTGGGAGCCTCCAGCCTCAAGGCTCTCACACTCCTCGGAAGTGCTGCTGGCCCCTTGGGAGTAGGTGGAGCTGCTGGTGCTAGAGCAGGGGTTGCCCCATCTCCTGTCCTAGGCAGGGTGGGGACTCTTTAGTGGCCAGGCAGGGGCATGGCTCCTGCGGGGCCCTGGCGCTGGGCTCCTGGCTCCTCTGCTTCCTGGAGAGCTGCCTTGCCCGGCTCCCACCCTGTCCTGGCTATCTCCTGCAGAGCTGAACCCTGGGCCACCTCCATTTTGGCCCCGAAAGTGTCTCAGGGCCTACTCTGGGAGCTGGTGTCTTCCTCCTCCAGAACGCCAGGCACGTCCACCACTTGGCCTGGCCACAAGCTGCTTCCCCACCAGCTGGGACAGAGGGGCCGCTCTCCTCTTGGGGAAGCCGGTAGCTGCTTCCCACTGGCTCTGGAGCCTTCTTCCCAGCATCTGCTTCAGCCTCTTCATCCTGGAACCGAGTGGGGAGAAGCCGTGAGACTGGGGTCAAAGCAGCCTCTCACTAATGGGCCTGTCTGCTCCAGAGCCCCCACCTCTCCTCCAAGGGACTGCAATCTACACACACTGGCAGCAGCTCACAGCACAGGCTGCTCCCAAAGCTCCCCCTCCCTACTGAGGAACTGTGACACAGGGGGAGTCTCATCCTTTCAGAGCAGTGGGGTTTTCAGACTGTTTCGACAAGCAGCTCCCTCCTCCCGCCCAGGCCACACGCCCTCCCTGGCTACAGAAAGACCAGAACCCGGGAAGGAGTCTGAGTTTGCCCTGGGAACTCGTCCCCAGCTAAACTTCACAAAGTTCCAATCATATGAGGCATGAGTCCCCCTCAGTTCCCACAGACTTCAGTGGGAAAGTGGGTGTTCAGCAGCTGGCAAGGTCTGACCCTCCAGAGACTCCTACAAGGGAAAGGCTGGGAGCCCTATTGCTGGGTTATTTCCACCATGCTGGAGATGGCTCTGGAGAACACCCTGCAAGAAACACGCTGCCCAGGCCCAGAGCGAAGGGCTGCAGGGGGCTGTGTTAGCAAATCTAGACTCACTAGGAGGAGATCCCCCCTCCTCCTCCCACCATTTCTGCCTCTCCCCAAGCAGAACAGGGAAGCCTCTGAGGAAATGCTACCTGCCACTCACTACGTCTAGATGGCGCAGTGCTGGGTGGCAGGTGCTCAGAGTTGGTCTGTTCCTGGCCCTCTTCCTCGCTCTCCCGCACCAAGGTGGGCTGAAAAGGGAGCTGCACAATGCCCTGCCAGCAGGGAGACCAACAGTGGCTGTGAAAACAAAATCATGTTTTATTTCCAAGGGATGGTTAAACTCAGGCTAGAAGCCAGGGTCCAGAACTCTGACATACTGCGGGCAGGACGCCTCCCATCTCAAGGTCTCCTAGCACCTCACACACATTCCTGAAGCCTGACAAGCCAAGGGCTGTAGGGGAGGGACTCCAACCCCACTGATAGAAAACTGTGGCCTGGGCAGGGCAAGCCACTGCCTCAGGGTCACACTGGGAGTCAGTGACAGAGCCAGGGATGGAGCCCAGGAGCCCTGTGTCAGGCCCCTACACTAACCACTAGAGGAACGTTCTTTTCCAGAGCTGGCAATTGCAAGCAGGACCCTGTTCCCAGTCTCGCTGGCTCTGAGAGGGAGTGTGACCGGCTGGAGAGACTGAGGCAGGGGATTGGGGGTCAGGACTCCTGGCTTTCAGTGGCCATTTTCCTATTGACTTATGGGACCTCGGGCAAGCCATTCCCCCTCTCTGTGTTTCAGTCCCCAGCAGTAAAATGAGGATCTAATACTTACTCACTATTGTAAAGTGCTGAGATTTACCCACGAAAAGTCGTTCTGTAAGTGTTATGCAGCACTGGACCCTCATCGGTCAGATCCAAATTCCTAGAGTTTAGATCTGGGCTTTCAGTTCAATCCTGTACGGAGTGAGGAGCCCAGCCGTAGACCTTGGATTGAGGATCAGCCCTTCTTGGGGTGGGAATTGAGCTAGGAGGCTTTTCCCTCCCTCGCCAGGTGGATTAACAATAGAGGGTTTTTAAAATATGAACCGGGTTTTTCAAATTAAACTCACCACAGGTTTTTTCGTTAAAAATAAGCCTGCTTCAAATTCAATTTGAATTTGACAATCTATGTTAAGGCCTAAATTTGTTATCATCTCTTAAAATAATTTCAAGAGAATAGAAAGAAATCCATCTTAAGTAGTACATGTTTACTGCCAAGTTTTAAGGAGAGTCAAATGACTGAAGCACCCGGAACCAGAGTTCGTGGAAGTGCTAGAACAGCTTTAGACAGCAGTAGCCCTTCCTGTGAAAGTGCAGAAGGAATAGTTTCTTCCTTTCAGTTTATTCATCTAGTTCAGTTCAATGACTAGTTAACTGAATTTGAAAAGAACACTGGGAGTTGACAAAGAAGGCAAACTTGTTTTCTTCCTTCAATCTAGGAACAAACACTAGGTGTGAGAGGATGAGATCTACCCATTGAAAAATCTGGAAGAACATGATGACCAGAATGTATAAATTCAGTTCACTAACTACAGCTAATATTTGCTTTCTTTAAGAAATCGGGTAGTTTTAAATGCAAAACATTTTTGATGAATGTTTTTTTTCTTATACTTCTCTTTCTGGCTCGGCCACAGCATTGCTGTGTAAGCACCTCTTGCTCTTTACCTCAATTTCACCACCTCTGTTTGGGAGACAGACACTTCTCTAACTCCTAGCAGTAGTGCGATTTGAGTAGGTCATGAGAGTTAGACACCTACAGGGGGTTCTTGATTTTGAAACAACCATTCATTTCAATAACCTTGATTGTAGGAGAACTACTACGTTCACGAGAATCAGAAACTGCTCATATTCCATTAAAGAATGGAAGGCAGCAAAATTCATCATATCACCAATTTGATATGAATTATTTACTCATTCTTAAAAGAGAGTTGGATGCTTTTTTTGTTATGTAGGCCCAGTTCCCACTGCTGAACCAGTACCAATTACACTGGATAATGCCGTAAAACCTATATTTTATTGTCAAATCATGTAAGCCATTCCTCTTCTCCTCTTCTTGTTTTGTAAGTTTCAGATCAACAAAATCCTCCCCTTGACAGTCACTGCCCATGTGGCGCTGCAGGCAGAGTTGCCTGAGCAGGCTACATTGTGACATCAGGGGTAACTCAGCCACGCATCACTCATTTCACTCCAATAACCCTGAGCATAAACCCTAAACCTGCTACCTGTCTTGGTCATCTCTCCCATTGAAACCTGCGGAATCATTTGTTGACTCCTTTTAACCAATGGGGTTGAATTATGAAAATCACCTGCACAGAATTAGCATTGACTGGCTCAATTAAAGCTGATGTCACAGTGCACCTCTACCGGCAGCACCAATTAAATGGGCACAGTGCAGAAACCAAGCTTTGCTGGTGGTTTCTTTTTCTAGTTATCACCAGAATCAACAAGGTTCTTCCCACTGATGCCTGCCTACAAATTCCCTGAAATTTTGGAATCAATTGGACATAGTCTTCAAAAATTATCGCATTACAGACAGACGAAGAAATGCCATTGAATTGAGCATTAGGCCTCACTGCACTCAGCCAACAATGACTTTAACTCCCTTTTAACTCAGTAATAACCCTCAGCTCACCCAATCAGCATGGAGACTCTCAGGGACTGGTGGTTGAGCATTCTCAACAGGTGGCCAAAAGACAGCCCTAGTCACAACAGGAGATCACTCTGGTGGAGATCTCCGTCAGCGCACTATTCCAGCCCCACGTCTTTGTGAGGGCCTCCTACAATGACAGCTGGAGAACAGCCCCACCTGCCTCAGGAAGAAGACCAGCAGAGAGAAATGGAACAAGAGAAGAGAAAACAAAAGACAAGACAAGAGGAAGGGAGGAAAAGAGAAACAAAAATGGACAAATTCCAAACTCCTCAGTGAGTCAAAGATTCCAAGCTCAGAAAAATCAACTCTGACCATCTCGTCTATCTAGAACTTCCCTTAAAGTAATTCCTGTTTGAATTAGAGCGCATATTTTAGAAAAAGAGCGAATCTTGATTTTAAAAATGCTAGTTGTGGAGGATCCATCACAACCCTGGGTGAATGACTTCAAATCCTGACTGTTAAAAATGTTCGCCTTCTTTCCAGTCTGAATTTGTCTAGTTTCAACTCACAGCCATTGGATCTTGTTATACCTTTGTCTGCTCAAGTGAAGAGCCCATTAGCAAACAGTTGTTCTCTTATGCTCATCTTTCAACCTTTTCTTTGTTAAGCTAAATAGATCGAGCTCCTTGAACCTATCTTTATAAGGCATGTTTTCTAATCCTTTAATCTTTCTTGTGGTTCTTCTCTGAACTCTCTCAAATTAATCAGCATCTGTCTCAAATTGTGCACACCAGAACTGGACACAATATTCCAGTAGTGGTCGCACCAGTGCCCAGTACAGAGATACAGAACCTCTCTACTTCTACCGGAGATTCCGCTATGGATGGGTCCCAGGGTCGCATTTGCCCTTTTGGCCAAAGTGTCTCAGTGGGAGCTCATGGTCAGTTGATTATCCACCATGACCCCAAGTCTTTTTCAGGGTCACTATTTCCCATGATAGAGTGTCCCCAGGACAGAGTCCCCCTTTTGTACATATAGCCTATATTTTTTGTTCCTAAAGGGAAACTTTACATTTGGACATATTAAAATATATGTTATTTGCTTGTGCTCAGGTAACTAAGCAATCAAGATGGCTCCATATGAGTGACATGTCCTCTTCATTATTTACCACTCCCCTGATCTTTCTGTCATTGGCAGATTTTACAGTGATGATTGTATATTTGCTTCCAAGTCACTGATCAAAATTTTAGGTTGCGTACATCCAAGAACCAAACCCTGCAGGACCCTACCAGAAAGACATCCGCTCGATAATGATTCCTTATTTAAAATTACATTTTGAGACCTATTAGGTAGCCCGTTACTAAGGGGCGGAGTCCGAGTTGGGACATTTTTCTGACAACTTTACTTGTGTTTTCCAAGCCTAGAGCTCGGCTGGTAACGTATGGATCAGGCTGAACAGTTTCCAACCTTCACTAAGAATCTTACCTTCTACACAGGGGATGTCTGCTTTCTGCAAATATAAACACAGAAAGGAGAACATGGCCAAAGAAGCTCCTCCTTCGCACTTAGATGCTTGACCACAAATCCTCTCTTGGTCTCAAGGAGAGACCGCAAGGAGGAGTCTTGCTGCAGCAGGCTACAGGGGTCTCCGAAGTTTCCCCTGCCCTGAACCCCTGTACTGCATGTCTGATATTAAGGGAGCTCTGTGAGGTCACAGCCTCCTCACTGCCTTTTCCCAATAGGCTGAGTTCCTGCCGAAGGCCCTTGTGAAGTCACTGCCACACCTACCTCTCCCTTGCAGGGCTGATGTCTGCCCCTAGACAGCCTGGTAGGATGTTTGAGCTGCTCCCCAGACCACCCACTTGCTCACTATTGATTTTGGGGAGCAAGCAGGATTCCCATTAAAACAGCAGAGTCTGTTCCTCACCCCACACTGAGTTTTTCATAGATTGTGAGGCCATTAGGTGTCCTAATGAGGCCTCTATTTCACACGCCATGAAATTCCACACTCTTACCCCCCTATCAAAACCAATACTGTGTTTTACTAAAAAACACATTCCAGAAAGACATCCATTTGTGATGTGAGGCCATCAAGAAAAACAGAGTCCACCGCTTCCCTTGATAATTTGTTCCACTGGTTAATCTCCCTCACTCCTAGATTAGGACTCGGCATTTGCTGTATTCAAATGTGTTGTTTGAATGGGCTGACTTATCTTCATCATTATTTACCGCGACACCAATCTTTGTGCCACCTGCAGATGTTACCAGCTGTGATGTGATATTGACTTCCAGATGGTTGGTGTAAATGCTGAAGACAGTTAGTGGCTGAGAGCCTGTTCACCCCCCAGCACCACACACCCACTCCCCCCTGTAGTACAGGAAAAGGGCATCCAGCCCTACTCTCATATGGTTTCAAAAACACGCTTGGCAGCAGTTTCATCCATGGGGTTATGAACCACGCATGGGGGTCCCCTCTTAACAAACACACTTCACATCTAGAGTGTCAACAGGCTGCAGTTCTATGCATCTGAGTTTCCCACCTTCTAAACTGGTGTGAGAAACCCACCTTGATTATCTCCATTTAAAATTTGGGAGACTCTATGGCACAGGGAAGTGAAGTGACTTGCTTGTGGTCACACAGTGATTCAGTGGAAAAGCCTGGACGAGAACAATGTATTTGTTCTGGTTCACAGACTGGGCCCTGATCTCTTGTATTCCTTGCCTCTTTGTTCTAAATTCAAGTCACAGACTGAGTCCCCCTGGTGGACACTCATTAGACTGCCTCAATCAGACCCAACCTCTGGATCCAACTTACAACCAAGCCATGTGGGTCAGGCAATGTCCAGCCACTGCTTCAAGCTGTGGGGCTCCTAAGGCCATGTCCCAGATACACACTTCTTCTCTGGCTCCCTTCCTGGTGATGTGGGACTTTGCAGTTCAGATGTTCTCAGCTCCAAGGGAAAGGTTTCACAGCCTGTTTTTTAAAGTGATGTGCTCTCTAAGATGAGAAAGCCAATCCTATGCCAGGAGCCCAGGACACAGACCAAAACCCAATGGCTCTCAGAAGTGTTGAGAATTCAGAGAGGGGACTGAGATCAGGTATTTATTTTTTGCACAGATGTGTGACTCTCTTGTGCTGTCTAAGAGTAAAGTGTGTGTGTGTTTAAGAAGTTACTTTGAGAGCCTGGGGTTCCTCCCTTTAACTGCTCTGTGGTCCCTGAGGGGCTAAACCAGAAAGGGAAGTGAGCAGAGGTGAAGGGGGAATCTGGAAAAATGTGGGAAGTGGATGGAGAGGTGTGGGACATCTCAGCACTGGTTCAGGGCCCATCTCCTAGACAGACAGTCCCAGTTGTCCCCCTCCCATCTCCTCATCTGATCTGTCTCTCCCCCCAATCCTGGCCTCCTGTGCCAAACTCACTCCCTAGGCTCCTCATCCAATCACAATACTCATGAATCTCCAGCCCCAGCTCCTGCTTTCAATCTCTTTACCCAGCCAATCCCAGTTCTCCTGAACCACAGCTCTTCATCAGATCCATCTCCCATTCCCCCTCACTTCCTTCCACCCACCCCACTGGTTCTCACTCCCCGTCTCCTCTCTGGCTGCAAGTCTCCTTGCTCACTCAGACATATTCTCTGCCCTCCCCTCACCTCCAAATGCCAGTTTCTTTCACCTCCTGCCAGCTTCCAGCATCCCTTAGGCTCTTTCTCCCAATCTACTCATCCCGTCCCCTAGTCTCTGCATTTGAATCTAGCGCTTCCTCCTCTGGGCCCAGAAGGGAGGGGGGCATTGAGAGCACAGGAGAGACAGGCTCTCTGCTCTCAGTTCAGGTACCTGGACTGAGCACAGACCGCAGCAGCTGAGAGCTGCAATTACAGGGAAAGTCCTGCTCAGCCCCAGGCTGGAGCATGCCAGTGCAGACACAATTGTCAGGGCGAACGGAGCTGCAAACCTCAAAGAAGTCTCTATTTTGACTTCTTGGAGGTTAGCAGCTCCATTCTCCCTGACTTTTCAAAGACTTCTCGTTTGGCCAATTTAGGTAGATTTTCAGAGACAGCAAAAGGTGCATCCCTGGTACAAAGGCCACCTCCTTGGGAAATTTCAAGTCCCTGTTCCAAAACCTGGGGGCGCTAGAGCTTTTAAAAGACAACGGCACCTGAAATGTTTAGCACTGGCTAAGCACTGTCTTGATAAACTCATAGACTTTAAGGCCAGAAAGGACCATCGTGATCTTCCAGTCACCCTCCTGTAACAGACCCATAAGATGTGGCCTAGCCTCGTTCTCAACAACAACTGAATTATTTTGACTGAATGTTTCAGGAAATATTCAGATAAAGGGCAGACACCCAGCATGGGAAATTTCAGCCCAGCCAGTTACAGTTTGACAATGTTATAAGCAACTGAAAACAAAGGCGTATCGTGGGAAGCACTGGGCAACCTTAATAACAGGCAGTGTTGGCAGCGCCCCCTATAATGTGAGGCACTCACAGCTGGGCTGGAGCGATGGGATGTCAGTCAGGGCCAGCAAAGGTCAGGATGTCAGAAATCGTCCTGATTTGAATTCACACGCCAGAAATCATCTTTGCAGTGTCCCGCAGCCCATCCCCTACTTCAAAAACAACTTTTGAAAGCTAGCTCGGGGGTCTGACCCCACCAGGCGCTTTCCTTGATCCAGTCATGAAGGAGCATCTACGTACAATAACTGATCATGAAACACAGGTTCGTTACTTAGGAAAAAATATGCCGAATGAACTGATTCAAATCCTAGCAAATGCCGTTAAAAAGAAAATTACAGAAGCTGCCCATTCTGCAAAATACTTTTCAATAATACTGGACTGTACTCCAGATGTGAGTCATGTTGAACAAATGACGATGATCATTCGTTTTGTGGATATGGAAAAGTCTGCAGATGAAGATAATATTGAAGTGCTCATAAAGGAACATTTCTTGGGGTTTGTATCACTGAAGGAGATGACTGGAGCATTTATGACAAACTATTCTACAAGAGCTTGAAACAATGTCATTATCTGTTGAAAATTTACGTGGTCAAGGCTACGATAATGGGAGTAATATGAAGGATAAAGACAATGGTGCGCAAAGGAGAATGATGGAAATCAATCCTAGGGCATTTTTCGTTCCTTGCAGCGCGCATTCTCTGAATTTGTTTGTCAATGATGCTGCTAGATGCTGTTTGGAGGCAAGCAGTTTCTCTGACCTGGTGCAACGTGTTTATGTGTTTTTCTCAGGCTCAACACGCCGTTGGGAGATTCTGACTCGCCATGTGAATTCTCTAACTGTGAAACCACTTAGTCAGACAGTATGGGAGAGTTGCATTGATGCTTTGAAGCCTCTTCACTATGAACTTGGAAACATTTATGATGCCCTAATTGAAATTTCTGATGATACTACCTTTACTGGATCATCTGGCAATATGGCACGTTCAGATGCAGAAGCTCTTGCAAATGGCCTTTCCAAAGTCAAATTTGTGACTTCACTGATTTTGTGGTATAATATCCTTTTTGAGATTAACCTCACTCGTAAGCAGCTTCAGGAAATGAACTTGAACATACATTCTGCTCTTCAAAAACTGCAGCAAACTCAAAATATTCTGGAGGAATTCAGAAGTGATGAAGGGCTCGAAAGAACACTGGTAGATTCTCTCAAGCTTGCTGAAGAAATAGACTTTCCGACAGACTTTGAACCAGAGCCAGTTTGCATTCGGCAAAAGAAACAGCAGTTTTCATATGAATGACAAGACACACCTATTCAGAACCCAAAACAAAGGTTCAAAGTGCATTTCTCTTTGCAGTCCTTGATACTGCTATTCACTCGGTTGGTGAAAGATGTCAACAGATGCAGCAGCTAGAGTCAATATTTGGCTTTCTAGATGATATCCACAGCTTGCAAAAGAAAACAGCAAAACAGGTAAGAGAATTTGGTATAAAACTGGAGTCGGCATTGACTCCTGAAAATTCTAAAGACATTGATGCTACAGATTTGTGTAGTGAGCCTGAGACTTTTTCAAGACAACTTAAGAAACATTCCACTACTGAAGAAGTACTGAAGCTTGTTTGTGAAAACAAACTCTCAGCCAGTTTTCCAAACATTTTTATAGCTCTACGCATTCTTTCAACTTTGCCAGTTTCCGTAGCTAGTGGGAAACGTAGCTTGTCAAAGTTAAAATTGATAAAAACATATCGGCGTTCAACAATGGTGCAAGAGAGACTTGTTGGACTTGCCACAATGTCAACAGAGCATGAACTAGCTGGAAAACTCGATCTAAGAGAACGAGTGATTGAATTTTCAAAACTTAAAGCAAAAAATGTCATGTTTTAAGAGCACAGAGTGTTTTTTATTCAGAGTGTTTTGTAAATACAAGTTGAAGTTCATTGAAGAGTTTTCTTATTTCTTTCTATATTGGATGTGGTGGTAATGGCAGTTAAAGCAGGATAGTGTAATGGATGATTTTGGATTTGGAATAATAAAAATTATAATTAACATTTTAAATGCATTTTTATTTGAAATCAACTGAAATATCACCTCACTGTCGTGTTCAGATCTATTCTGAAAAGTCGTGTCTCTATTTTATTTGATCTCAGAAACATTGGTTGGACAGACGGATGGATGGAGAAACTGAATAATTAAGCCTCTGTTTTAAAAAAAAACGCTTAAAAAACATTAAAAGGAAAAAAGGGGCAAAATGTTTCCCAGTTTACCAAAAACCTCAGCCTAGACCTTCCCTTGCGGTTTGGGCCTGAAGCACTGTCATAAATATAAAGGGAAGGGTAAACCCCTTTAAAATCCCTCCTGGCCAGAGGAAAAATCCTCTCACCTGTAAAGGGTTAAGAAGCTAAAGCTAACCTCGCTGGCACCTGACCAAAATGACCAACTAGGAGACAAGATACTTTCAAAAGCTGGGAGGAGGGAGAAAAACAAAGGGTCTGTGTCTTTCTGTGTGATGCTTCTGCCGGAGACAAAACAGGAATGGAGTCTTAGAACTTAGTAAGTAATCTAGCTAGGTATGTGTTAGATTATGATTTCTTTAAGTGGCTGAGAAAACAGCTGTGCTGAATAGAATGACTATTCCTGTCTGTGTTTCTTTTTTCTAACTTAAGGTTTTGCCTAGTATCTTCCATCCTAATTTTACAGAGGTGATTCCTTTACTTCTATTAAAAGTCTTCTTGTAAGAAAACTGAATGCGTTTTTCATTGTTCTCAGATCCAAGGGTTTGGGTCTGTGGTCACCTACGCAAATTGGTGAGGATTTTTACAAAACCTTCCCCAGGAAGTGGGGTGCAAGGGTTGGGAGGATTTTGGGGAGAAAGACGTCTCCAAAATACGTTTTTTCAGGAAGCCAGATGAAGTTTGGTTGTGGCAGTGGAAGTCCAAGGGTAAAATAGTTTGTATCTTGGGGAAGTTTTAACCTAAGCTGATAAAAGTAAGCTTAGGAGGTTTTCATGCAGGTCCCCACATCTGTACCCTAGAGTTCAGAGTGGGGAAGGAACCTTGACAGGCACTGATTGCATCTTCACCTAGGGCACCAGTTGCTGGCAGCTAGTCTAGGACCGCCCCGAGAGCAGGCGGTATTGGTTCCAAACTGTCACTTTGTTCAGTGGCTGGTAGTCTACACAGAGGCATAGAGTCCCACCTTTCTTCTTCCCAAAAAGGGCCAGGGCACCTGTGGGAAACCTGTGGGAAATGCTTAGTAGCAAATAAACCCTTTCTACCAGTTTTCATGGTTTTACACAGGGAGAGCCACTAGGTCTTTGGACATTGTGTAAATATGGCCAAAGGGAACTTTCAGGCTAGGTTGTTGGAAACCCCTCCATTTTCAATCATCTCCATTCAACCACTCTGGTAGGGGCACCATAGGGCCAGGCACAGGTAACAAGACTATGGTTCACACCTGGTGTGATATGTCCCCTTTTGTATACAGGCCACTTACTTCCGGAATTAAATTTCTGCAAAAAGTTGCATCACCTGATCTCACATGGTGCATCCGATATTTAGGTCTAGTGCTTGGAGCGTAGGTCACAGCTAGGTGTAGGATTACGCCTAGGCTAAGAGTGATGCTAGAATCAATCTCCAGGGACATGCCTGGGTCAACACCGAGATCAGACTCCATAGAGAAACCAGAATGAGAACTGGAGCCAGAGTCCAGGTGCAGGCCAGAGGTGAAAGCCGGGTGGTCAGAGTCCAAAGATAAACCAAGTTGATATCAGGCCAGAGTCCAGATACAGGCGGAAGGTCAAAGCCGGGGAGTCAGAATCCAAGGACTTGGGGAGGATCAGGAGGAGGAGACAAGGCTGGAGTGGGTCAGTGGTGGGGCTGGAGCGAGGAAAGAATAGGGCAAGCACAGTGCTAAGCCAGAGTTGTTAGGCAACATCTAGAGCCAAGGGTCACGCCAAGGTCATCAGCAAGAGACCGGAGCTGAGGGTCAAGCTTGAGTCAATAGCTGGGAACTGGAGGGAAGGGCAGAGCAATGCACGCAGGCAGGAACCAGGAACAAAGTGGGCACTGTGTCAGCATCAGGGCAGGGGGTCTGCCTTGTTGCCCAGATGACTTACAGGTACTCCCAGGCACTGCCCACCTGGAGCCCTAGAGACCTGGGTTCAAATCCCACACATCCCCTTGTCTCTCTTCCTAGGAATAAAAGGAGGACAGCAGGATGACAAAGATGTCTCTGTCCTGGCTCTTTAATCCTTGCCCTTAGCAGTTCTTCCTACAGGGCCTGGTACCCAACAGGGTATGGAACAGCCAAACTGCAATAAATGGGAGTCAGGCACCCAGACAGAGTCCAGGCAGCAGAGCACAGAATGAGGAGGAAAGGAGAGGATCTGCCAAGGACGGGAAACACTACCCACTCTGGAGGGAAGGGGCCCTCCCTGCCATTTTCTTAAGCCCCGGGCCTGTTCCCAGCTCTGCTCACCCCTCCCCTATTCTCAGCAGTTCCACCAAACTAAGGGAGTAGGTCGAAACCACAGGCCACTCCTGCTCCTGCAACAGAGAAGTAGGATGGTGTCCTACCCGGAAGTGAGCGGTGTCCTTCCCTGGGCGCATGGTAAAAACGCAGTACAGGACAGCTCGCAGGAGGCCTGATTCCAGCTCCAGGTCCAGTTTGCTGGCAGGAAAGAGGAGCCTCTATTCGACTTTGCAGCACCAGAGTGGTGCTGGCACCACCATGGACATGAATTGTCAGGGAAATAGGCACCGGCCAGCAAAAACGGAAATGGAGGTGCCAAGGAGCGCAGTGACCTGGCTGAAGTCACAGACCCAATCAGTGACAGGGCTGCAATAGGGCCCATTCCCCTGATCTCACCACTGGACCCTGCTGCCCCTGTTATCTCTGCCCCTGCCCCCCGGTGATCCTCTCCATAAGGCCACTGTAATGTCACTGCCGTAAAATCAACCACACAGCCAGGAAAGAGGGAAAGTTCCCGCCTCCTCGGCCGGAGGATGAGAACAGCCACAAATAACCTAGGAGGGGGAGGATCTGTGAGTCGCAGGTCTCAGCCTGAACAGCACCAGGGTTAGGGAAACTGGACGGGAGGGTCCTGGTACTTGAGGTGGCAAACCGTGGCCATAGAGCTGGAGAGGATGGAGCTTGACTCAGAGCCCAGCGGAAGGTACTCAATCAGCTCCTGGGAGACCCAAAGGAGACAAAACAGCAGGTGGATTCTGGCCCTGATTACCCATAGGCACTTCCCAGAGAGGAGGCCAAAGTGCTCTGCAGACACAGCCAGCATATCCCCCCGCACACACACATCCAGCTTCCCAGTATTCAGCCCCAGGAATCCCTATCCTCTGCTGCCCCCTCCAGCCCCACCATCTCCCCACACTGGTGCAGGGGAGGCTTCTCTTCGTCCCACGTCTAGCCCCCTCCCCAAGGGGCTGGGCACAGGTCTCGCTCACAATGCTCTCCACAAGGGACGCTTTGGAGCAGTGCTGCCGCAGGGTGTCCTGCCCCTGCTTTTGTGCAGGGAAGCACAGAGTGGGGATAGCGTGCAGGAAGCGAAGCTGCTTGGCCCTGTCCTGCACCCACTAGGAGTGGGGTTGCGGGAGAGAGAGAGCCTGTTAGGTTGGGACCTCCCCACCCCACCCAAACTGGCTCCAGGGCCCAGGTCCTCCATGGGTTGGATAGGAAAAGCCCAAAACCACAGGGTCCTCCTGCACAGGCAGGGTTTGTAACTGGGACAGTGTCTGTGGGGAGAGGAGACTCTGCCCTGCATGGGACAAACACCCCCTTTGAGGGTCCCACATAACTTGGGAGAAATGCTAGGCAGAAAAGGAGAGAGGGTGACTTCTGCTGCTGCCGAGGGGAAGGACGGGGTGCAGTGGAGAGAGAAGGCTTAATGTGCCCCCCTCCTCTGTAAAGAACCCCAGGACAGAAAGGGCCTCACCCTGCCCCTCCCAGAGATGCCCTCAGCTCCATCAGTTTCAGGGCACCATGGCAGTCAGGCCACCCCGCAACGTCATCAGCGGCCCAGGAGGCTGGAGCTCCCCTAACTCCACCTAGAATGCCCTGCACCAGGCATGGCTGTGCCACACCCACTGGTGTCAGTGGGGCTCACGTAGCTGAGGACTGACAACTTAGTGAACCAATGGCACAGGGTGTTACTAGCCCCCCCACCCCAGTCACTCTCCCTTTCCCTTGGGTCTCCCCTCACCAGTACTGTGGGAGCCTCCAGCCTCAGGGCTCTCACACTCCTTGGAGGTGCTGCTGGCGCCTTGGGTGTAGGTGGAGCTGCTGGTGCTAGAGCAGGTGTCAAGGTTCCTCCCCCACTCTGAACTCTAGGGTACAGATGTGGGGACCTGCATGAAAAACTCCTAAGCTTACTTTCACCAGCTTAGGTTAAAACTTCCCCAAGGTACAAATGAATTTTATCCTTTGTCCCTGGATCTCCACTGCCACCAACAAACTCAAACTGGGTTTACTGGGAAACGTAGTTTGGACACGTCTTTCCCCCCAAAATCCTCCCAACCCTTGCACCCCACTTCCTGGGACAGGTTTGGTAAAAATCCTCACCAATTTGCATAGGTGACCACAGACCCAAACCCTTGGATCTGAGAACAATGAAAAAGCATTCAGTTTTCTTACAAGAAGACTTTTAATTGAAGTAAAGAAATCACCTCTGTAAAATCAGGATGGTAGATACCTTAGAGGGTAATTAGATTCAAAACATAGAGAATCCCTCTAGGCAAAACCTTAAGTTACAAAAAAGACACACAGACAGGAATAGTCATTCTATTCAGCACAGTTCTTTTCTCAGCCATTTAAAGAAATCATAATCTAACACATACCTAGCTAGATTACTTACTAAAGTTCTAAGACTCCATTACTGGTCTATCCCTGGCAAAAGCAGCATACAGAAAGACACAGACCCTTTGTTTTTCTCCCTCCTCCCAGCTTTTGAATGTATCTTGTCTCCTCATTGGTCATTTTGGTCAGGTGCCAGCGAGGTTACCTTTAGCTTCTTAACCCTTTACAGGTGAGAGGATTTTTCCTCTGGCCAGGAGGGATTTTAAAGGGGTTTACCCTTCCCTTTATATTTATGACAGCAGGGTTCACCCATCTCCTCCCCTAGGCAGGCTGGGGACTTTTCAGTGGCCAGGCAGGGGGGTGGCTTCTCCTGGGCTCTGGCGCTGGGCTCCTGGATCTTCTGCTTCCTGGAGAGGAAGCCACAGAGCCGTCTTGCCCAGGTTCTGTCCCGTCCTGGCTCTCTCCTCCACAGATGCACCCTGGGCCACCTCCATTTTGCCTCAGAAGATGCCTCAGGGCCTCCTCTGGGAGCTGGTGTCTCCCTCCTCCAGAATGCCAGGCACATCCACCACTTAGCCTGGCCACAAGCTACTTCCCCTCCAGTGGGGACAGAGGGGCTGCTCTCCTCCTGGGGAAGCTGGCAGCTGCTTCCCACTGGCTCTGGAGCGAGCTGCACAGCCTTCTTCTGCAGCATTTCCCTGAGCCTCTCCATCATCTGCCTGAGCCTCTCCATCCTGGAACTGAGTGGGGAGAAGCCATGAGTCTGGGGTCAAGGCAGGCTCTCACTAACGGGCCTGTCTGCTCTGTCCCCCTGTTCCTCCCCCCTCACTGCACGCCCCACCATGGGGCACAGGGACTACAATCTACACATGCTGGCAGCAGCTCACAGCACAGGCTGCTCCCAAAGCTCCCTGTCCCTACTGAGGCACTGTGACACAGGGGGAGTCTCATCCGTTCAGAGCAGTGGGGTTTTCAGTCTGTTTGGACAAGCAGCTCCCTCCTCCCGCCAAGGCTACCTGCCCTCCCTGGCTAGAGAAAGACAAGAACCAGGGAAGGAGTCTGAGTTTGCCCTGGGAACTAGTCCCCAGCTAAACTTTACAAGGTTCCAATCATATGAGGCATGAGTCCCCCTCAGTTCCCACTGAGTTCAGTGCAGTAGTGGGTGTTCAACAGGTGCCGGGGTCTGACCCCCCAGAAACTCCTACAAGGGAAAAGCCGGGAGCTCTATTGCTGGGCTGGAGATGGCTCTGGAGAACACCCTGCAAGAAACATGCTGCCCAGACCCAGAGCAAAGGGCTGCAGGGGGCTGTGTTCGCAAATCTAGTCTCACTAGGAGATTCCCCCTCCTCCTCCCACCATTTCTGCCTCTCCCCAAGCAGAACAGAGAAGCTTCTGAGGAAATGCTTCCTGCCACTCACTAGGTCTAGATGGCGCAGTGCTGGGTGGCAGGTGCTCAGAGTTGGTCTGTTCCTGGCCCTCTTCCTCGTTTTCCCGCACCAAGGTGGGCTGAAAAGGGAGCTGCACAATGCCCTGCCAGCAGGGAGACCAACAGCGGCTGTGAAAACAAAATCATGTTTTATTGCCAAGGGATGGATAAACTGAGGCTAGCAGCCGGGGTCCAGAACACTGACATACTGTGGGCAGGACGCCTCCCATCTCAAGGTCTCCTAGCACCTCACACACATTCCTGAAGCCTGACAAGCCAAGGGCTGTAGGGGAGGGACTCCAACAGCACTGATAGAAAACTGTGGCCTGGGCAGGGGAAGCCACTGCCTCAGGGTCACACTGGGAGTCAGTGACAGAGCCAGGGATGGAGCCCAGGAGCCCTGTGTCAGGCCCCTACACTAACCGCTAGAGGAACGTTCTTTTCCAGAGCTGGCAGTTGCAAGCAGGACCCTGTTCCCCGTCTCCCTGGCTCTGAGAGGGAGTGTGACTGGCTGGAGTGACCGAGACAGGGGATTGGGAGTCAGGACTCCTGGCTTTCATTGGCCATTTTCCTATTGACTTATGGGACTTCGGGCAAGCCATTCCCCCTCTCTGTGTTTCAGTCCCCAGCAGTAAAACAAGGATCTAATACTTACTCACTATTGTAAAGTGCTGAGATTTACCCAGGAAAAGTCGTTCTGTAAGTGCTATGCAGCACTGGACCCTCATCGGTCAGATCCAAATTCCTAGAGTTTAGATCTGGGCTTTCAGTTCAACCCCGTAAAGAGTGAGGAGCGCAGCCCTAGACCTTGGATTGAGGATCAGCCCTTCTTGGGATGGGAATTGAGCTCGGAGGCTTTTCCGTCCCTCACCAGGTGGATTAACAATGGAGGGTTTTGAAAATATGAACCGGGTTTTTCAAATTAAACTCACCACGGGTTTTTTCGTTAAAAATAAGCCTGCTTCAAATTCAATTTGAATTTGACAATCTATGTTAATTTCAAGAGAATAGAAAGAAATCCATTTTAAGTAGTACATGTTTACTGTCAAGTTTTAAGGAGAGTCAAACGACTGAAGCACCCGGAAGCAGAGTTCGTGGAAGTGCTAGAACAGCTTTAGACAGCAGTAGCCCTTCCTGTGAAAGTGCAGAAGGAATACTTTCTTCCTTTCAGTTTATTCATCTAGTTCAGTTCAATGACTAGTTAATGGAATTGAAAAGAACACTGGGAGTTGACAAAGAAGGCAAACTTGTTTTCCTCCTTCAATCTAGGAATAAACACTAGATGTGAGGGGATGAGATCTACCTATTGAAAAATCTGGAAGAACATGGTGATCAGAATGTATCAATTCAGTTCACTAACTACAGCCAATATTTCCTTTCTTTAAGAAATCGGGTAGTTTTAAATGCAAAACATTTTTGATGAATGGGTGATTTATCAAGAATCCCTGATGATTTCCTGCTTCTCCCCCATCCAGAGCCAATATCACATCTTTGGGTTTTGAAATTCTCAGCACCCCTCAGTCTCCTCCTGCCTTCAGTTGTTCCTCACATTTAGAGGCTTGGATGCTAGCAGGACTGGAATTTGTTACTGGGTTCCTGTCTGTGTCTAGTCAATGAGGGTCTCAGTCTGGTCTCCTAAATTCAGAATCCCAGAAGTAGACATCTGGGTGGATTGATTTAAATCATTGATTTTAATCATGTTTTGCATTTGTACTTTTTAGTTATTTTCCTCATGATAGGTTGATTCTCATTAGTTGAGAATCATTCAAAAATGTTGGTTTCAGAGTAACAGCCGTGTTAGTCTGTCTTTGCAAAAAGAAAAGGAGTACTTGTGGCACCTTAGAGACTAACCAATTTATTTGAGCATGAGCTTTCGTGAGCTACAGCTCACTTCATCGGATGCATACTGTGGAAACTGCAGTAGACATCATATACACACAGAGATCATGAAACAATACCCCCTCCTACCCCACTATCCTGCTGGTAATAGCTTATCTAAAGTGATCATCAAGTTGGGTCATTTCCAGCACAAATCCAGGTTTTCTCACCCTCCGCCCCCCCACACACAAACTCACTCTCCTGCTGGTAATAGCCCATCCAAAGTGACCACTCTCCTGAAGGTCGAAACAGCAGACTGGACTTCTACGTAGAGTGCTTCCGCCGACATGCACGGGCTGAAATTGTGGAAAAGCAGCATCACTTGCCCCATAACCTGAGCCGTGAGGAACACAATGCCATCCACAGCCTCAGAAACAACTCTGACATCATAATCAAAAAGGCTGACAAAGGAGGTGCTGTTGTCATCATGAATAGATCGGAATATGAACAAGAGGCTGCTCGGCAGCTGTCCAACAACACTTTCTACAAGCCATTACCCTATGATCCCACTGAGAGTTACCAAAAGCAACTACAGCATTTGCTCAAGAAACTTCCTGAAAAAGCACAAGATCAAATCCGCACAGACACACCCTTGGAACCCCGACATGGGATATTCTATCTACTACCCAAGATCCATAAACCTGGAAATCCTGGGCGCCCCATCATCTCAGGTATTGTCACCCAGACAGCAGGATTGTCTGGCTATGTAGACTCCCTCCTCAGGCCCTATGCTACCAGCACTCCCAGCTACCTTCGAGACACCACTGACTTCCTGAGGAAACTTCAATCCATCGGTGATCTTCCTGATAACACCATCCTGGCCACTATGGATGTAGAAGCCCTCTACACCAACATTCCACACAAAGATGGACGACAAGCCGTCAAGAACACTATCCCCGATAATGTCACGGCTAACCTGGTGGCTGAACTTTGTGACTTTGTCCTTACCCATAACTATTTTACATTTGGGGACAATGTATACCTTCAGATCAGCGGCACTGCTATGGGTACCCGCATGGCCCCACAGTATGCCAACACTTTTATGGCTGATTTAGAACAACGCTTCCTCAGCTCTCGTCCCCTAAAGCCCCTACTCTACTTGCGCTATATTGATGACATCTTCATCATCTGGACCCATGGAAAAGAAGCCCTTGAGGAATTCCACCATGATTTCAACAATTTCCATCCCACCATCAACCTCAGCCTGGCCCAGTCCACACAAGAGATCCACTTCCTGGACACTACAGTGCTAATAAACAATGGTCACATAAACACCACCCTATACCGGAAACCTACTGACCGCTATTCCTACCTACATGTCTCCAGCTTTCCCCCTGACCACACCACACGATCCATCGTCTACAGCCAAGCTCTGCGATACAACCGCATTTGCTCCAATGCCTCAGACAGAGACAAACACCTACAAGATCTCTATCAAGCTTTCTTAGAACTACAATACCCACCTGCGGAAGTGAAGAAACAGATTGATAGAGCCAGAAGAGTTCCCAGAAGTCACCTACTACAGGACAGGCCTAACAAAGAAAATAACAGAACGCCACTAGCCGTCACCTTCAGCCCCCACTGAAACCCCTCCAACGCATTATTAAGGATCTACAACCTATCCTGAAGGATGACCCAACACTCTCACAAATCTTGGGAGACAGGCCAGTCCTTGCCTACAGACAGCCCCCCAACCTGAAGCAAATACTCACCAACAACCACATACCACACAACAGAACCACTAGCCCAGGAACCTATCCTTGCAACAAAGCCCGTTGCCAACTGTGCCCACATATCTATTCAGGGGACACCATCACAGGGCCTAATAACATCAGCCACACTATCAGAGGCTCGTTCACCTGCACATCCACCAATGTGATATATGCCACCATGTGCCAGCAATGCCCCTCTGCCATTTACATTGGTCAAACTGGACAGTCTCGACGTAAAAGAATAAATGGACATAAATCAGATGTCAAGAATTATAACATTCATAAACCACTCGGAGAACACTTCAATCTCTCTGGTCACGCAATCACCAACATGAAAGGTGGGTAATTGAGAGCATAGGAGAGACAGGCTCTCTGCTCTCAGTTCAGGTACCTGGACTGAGCACAGAACGCAGCAGCTGAGAGCTGCAATTGTAGGGAAAGTCCTGCTCAGCCCCAGGCTGGAGCATGCCAGTGCAGACACAATTGCCAGGGGGAATGGAGCTGCTAACCTCAAAGAAGTCTCTATTGGGGCTGTGTGAACTCTGACTTTTCAAAGACTTCTCATTTGGTCAATATAGGTAGATTTTCGGAGACAGCAAAAGCCGCATCCCTGGCACAAAGGCCACCTTCTTGGGAAATTTCAAGTCCCTGCTCCAAAGCCTGGGGGCACTAGAGCTTTTCATCAGAAGTGTTTAGCATTGGTAAGCACTGTCTACATAGACTAAGGCCAGAAGGGACCACTGTGGTCATCTTGTCCCCGCCTATAACAGACCCATATCATCTGGCCTAGCCTCATTCTCACTAAAGCTGAATGACTTTGACTGAATGTTTCAGGAAATATTCAGCCTCAAGGCAGACACCCAGCATGGGAAATTTCAGCCCAGCCAGTTACAGTTTGACAATGTTATAAGCAACTGAAAACAAAGGCGTATCGTGGGAAGCCCTGGGCAACCTTAACTACAGGCAGTGCTGGCAACGCCCCCTATAATGTGAGGCACTCACAGCTGGGCTGGAGCGATGGGATGTCAATCAGGGCCAGCAAAGGTCAGGATGTTAGAAATCCTCCTGATTTGAATTCACACGCCAGAAATCTTCTTTGCAGCGCTCCGCAGCTCCTCCCCGACTTCAAAAACAACTTTTGACCTCGCTCCAGGGTCTGACCCCCCCAGGTGCTTGGCTCAAAGGGCTGAGCAAGCCAATCCCCATGGGGTGCAATGGAAGTCGGGGCGCTGAACACCTGCCATGACTCGGCCTTTGGTATGTCATACAGCCAGTCGGTGGAAACCACACCACACTCTGCCAGTTCAGCCCATCGACAAGCAGGGGTGACCCCTGTTACCTGCTAGTGGATTGGCCACTGCTTACACCTGGGTTGAAGTTGGTCTTTTATGTTAGCTCTGTTTTCTTTGTACCAGCTTGTGCCATCCGATTTTTTGCTGCCTGCCCAAGGTAAATAAGATGCGAGAGCAGAATCATGTCCAGAGTCTAAAAAACAGCAATTAATCCAGAAACAATAAATTAATTATAAAATGCTGTTAATACCTGGAGTGACCCCACCAGGAAGCCAAATAGCCTGAAGACAAACCACGGAGCAGGTACTTTAGGAACGATTCTTTAGAGTTAGTATTCTAAAGGCTGGTGCCGGTGTCAGGAAGGGCAGGGCGAGTCACTTCTCTCCCCAACCTGCCTAAACACCCACTGTAACCCCTTTGGGATTTAGAGAGCATGGCCCCTTTAAATCTTTTCCCGGGGGACGGGGAGTTGATTGTTCTATGAGGAGAAAGTCCTGTTGGGAGGGCAGGGGAGCGGGGAGGGGGGAAGAGCACGACAGGGTATTTAAGCCCTCCTGATGGTGTCGCAACTTTTTGCTACAAACGGTCCAATTGTCACGTATTTTCTGTCTCCCCCCAGTCGGTACTGGTGGGTCCCGCTGCTGGCTGGATCCCTGCTTGCCAGCCGCCTGCCCACCAGCGTTGAGTGGGGGGACCCAGTGGCTGACAATGGGGGTGGGTGTGCAAAGCTGGTGGCAGGGTGTTCCCCCTCTCGCTGTCCTCTCCCTGCTTTGCCCCTTCACCTTGACCCCAGCCCCGCTGCTCCTCCATATCTGCACCAGCGGGGAGTGTCCCGCTCCCAGCACTGTGCTGAGAACCAGCCCCTGGTCGGAGTGCTCAGCTCACCAACAGCCGGGCCAGCAGGCTACTTCTTTCCCCCACTGCCTCTGGCTGGGCTGGCCCCGCAGGAAAGCTCAAGACCCTTGGCTTGGGGTGTTGGCCAGGAGGAGCCAAGCCCTGCATGTGCCAAAGCCCCAGGCAGCGCTGGCACAGGGAAGCCTTTCTGCCCCTCAGCTAAGCTCTGGAGCGGCGGCGGGGGAGGGAAGCGATTTCCAGCCTGTTTGCATCCCGACCCTGCAGACTCCACAGCAGTCCCCCGCACAGAGGCCTAGCACCCTCTGCACCCACCCCCACCCCGGAGCACAGGGTTTGGTCCATCCCCTAGGCACCCTCCCCTGCTGAGCCACCTCACTGGCCAGGTTCACTCAAGCCCCTGCACTCAGGTTCCCTGGGCACAATGCATCCATAGGGCTTAACCCCTTCCTGCTTGTGCTGTAGCCAGGGGACAGGAGGCAGCTGGGTTATATCGGTGGCCAGCAGCAGCCTAGAGGTGTTAGCTGCCTTTCAACACTGTGTGGGCAGGAAGGAGCAAGGTGCTTCCAGCCACGGGCAGGGGGAGAGGGGGAAGAGATAAGCTCTGCAAAGACATGGGCCAGGTCATCCCTCCCCACCCCCTCACCCCCGCTGTGGCTGGAAGCAGCTTCCATCCCTTCCCTCCTGCACAGTGCGGAAAGGCTGTTGCTGGCCACATTCTGGTGTGAACCCTGGCAGAAATCTGGGGTGGGGGGGCATGTAAACTTGTGTGCCACCCCCCCACACACACACACAGGTTGCCTTTGGAAGATGTGGTACCAGGTACCAGGAGAGGCGGGTCCGGCCTGGGGCCCAGCCGGACATGGAGGGCGGAGAGCGCCAAGCAGGGAGGGTCAAGCCTCTCGGTCAACCTGTCACCCCCTGTGTCAGAGAGATGAACGGGAGTGTGTGTGTGTCACCTCTCTCCATGTGAACCCTAAAGCCTAAAAGATAAGAAGGGCAATAAAAGGAATCTACTCAGTGTTTCTGTTTAACAGGGGCTCAGTCAACTTGATTTTAATTTTAACATTTGTACTGCATTGTTCTGATTGATTGCAGCTGAACTTGCTTGAAAACGAGTAATTTTACTAGGTGTCCCGTATTCAGCATAGGGAAATATGGTCACCCTAAATAAGAGGGAGGCTGTTAGCTTGTTACATGGCGAGGTTGTCACTCTGTGTGGCTTTGCCGAGAGTGACAGAAGAGGGCACCAGAGAGGTTCGTTGAGGAAACTTGACTGGTGCTGAACACAACCTGGAGCACCCAAGACTCACCACTGGACTGGAACTTTGCTCAAGACTCCTGAACACTGTGTGTAGACACATTACTCGGTGTCAGCCCTTTCAGACTGTGCTACCACTGGGCCTGTGGGGCCTGGTGTTGAATGTAACCCTGTTTTTGACCCGTTCCCTCTAGCTTTCCCCCTGTTGTTTTTCTCCTTTCATCCCTCTCTAAATAAATATTTCCCTTTCCTGTATTTATTGTACTCTTCTGGTTCACACTGTGGACAGGTGTCTTTGGGGTGGAAGGGGCTTTCCCTGATGCATTCCTGCACGTGCCTTTTCTTGGCCAGAGCTACCTGCAGAGCAGATTCTATGTTGGCCACGAGGGCGCTAAAGTTACACAACAACAAAAACAGGAGAGAAATTTCTCTCCAAAGATCAAAAAATAACAAAGAAGGAAGAACTCAGAACCACTGGAACTACAACCAAAAGGCTACAAATCCCCTTGAAAACGAACTAACAATGAGTTTATATAAAGCAGGAGGGGCAGGGTAATTGGTGGTTGAAGGCAGGAGGGCACTGTCTGTCCCTTATTTCTCTGATGCTCCCACCTGGGAACTGTTCTTAAACATTTACAAATATTCCTTTTCTCTCTCTTGGTGCTTCTGAGTGCACGCCAGAAGCACTTCAACTCAGAAATGGGCATCTGGCTGAAACACCTTTTGGGTAGCGGCCATTAGATCAATAAATCAGACATTGTTCTTCAATGGAGGGAAGGGATCTTCTTATTGAGTATGTGAGACTATTACTGGTATGAAAAGGCTGCACATTTGCTTCATTTACTTCAAGGAGCAACATGCCCTATATCTGGCCACTACACTACATTTAGCTATATGCAGGACTAAGCTCTTATAATGACAAGCACGGGGTAACTGGCCCCCTTAAAAAGAAGCTGTGCCCAGTGCCACTGTGATTGAACCTGCTGCCCAACTGGGCTTAAAGAAAGGCACCTGAGGAAGTGGTGGCAGAGAGTTAAAGGCTCCTACAGATGAGTTTGATACACCAGGGGAACACAACTTCAGCCAGGTACGGCTGGAAATGGCCTCCTAAAAAGAACAAGGGGCCAGGAAGAAGAGAAACTTTGGCTTTCTTCCTTGATGGCTGCTAGCCTATGTAGGTTTTTATACCATGCTAATCACCACAGTGTCTGAGCACCTTCCAGTAGTGCATTAAGGACCGTAACCACACGTGTGTCGAGTTGGGGTAGTGCCTTGTTTAAAAATAGAAAATACTTGTAGCTATCCATTTATATGAGAAAAGGTTGCTTTCTTCAGTGTTGATTGGACGATTGCGGGTTTGAAGAAGGAAGGGGAGACTTGCTCTCAGACCCAGCAGGGTTGAACACTCAGCATATAGGGACAGTTGATATAAGCAGTGCTTGTAGCACAGCCAACAATCCAGTATCTTGCTAAAGTTCTAAGTTCTGCATATTGATCACCCACACAGAGAGAAGCAACACGAAAATCATTCCGGTTGCAAAGTCAAGCACTCAAAAGTTGGGAAATGCCAGACACAAGGCGGCCACTGCAGCAGGTGACTTTAACAGTCCAGTCACGCAAATCATCCCACCAGGTTTCAATAACACCAACTTTATCAAATGTAGTTATCAATGAGAACGTTTAGTTCCTCCTGCTTCTTACCCAGTCTCCTAGCAATGGTGCATAAACAATTCAGTTTCTTCTCTTCACATTTCTTTACCACCTCTAGTCAATATCTTCCCAACACCCTGAGTCTGAACCCCATTTGACAGCTTAGTACCCTCCCTTTGTACTGTTGGAGGAATGTCCTCCTAGCTGCGTCACTAGTCTCCAAACCGTGAGATTATCCCCCACTTCGGAGATGCAGCCTGCCCCACTGGTACAGCCCCTCTCTCACTGGAACATGTCACTATAGCACTGAGGCTGCAGTACAACCCTAGAGCAGCTTAGCTCCACTCCCCGACTTGTGGTGGAGGAACCCATTCCCTGAGAGTTTCTGTGAGCCAAGCCCTGCGGGGATGGGGGAGGGAAGGTTGGCTCATCACAGGCTCAATACACTCTGAAAGGGGCCAAGAAAGTAATGCTCATCAATGATATTTGGCCATCACCCCACAACAGTGCTAACAGCATTCCGAGGTTGAGTGTCATGCATGCTGTGTACAGTACACCATAGCATTTCACTGAGAGCAAGGATGGGTTATCTGTAGCCAGGGAGAAATTCACAGGGTCAGACGCTTCCCTCCATTGGCAGTGTAGGGGGAGAAAGACAACGACTGCATCTGCAGTGACACGGGATTGCTGGCTTTGCAGCATGCTCTGTAACGGGACTCTCCACTCACCGCTAGTCAGGCACCTCGCCCTGGCCGTTCTGGTGAATCATGTTCTGGTGAATTTACCTCCCACCTGCCAGCCATCCAAACTGCAGCTGCTGAGATGACCTTCCTCTCCTGGTGCTGTCTTCCCCACTTTCCCAAGTCTGGCTCTGGCTGCCCTTTTTCCATGTCCAGTTTGGACTTCTCCTTCTTACCTCCAAAGCTCTCTATGCAAACATCTCCCTGTGTAAAAATATCTCCACCTCAGTCATCTGCTCCTCCCCTCCCACTCCCACCTTACAGACCCTTCTTCCTGCAGCATCCTGCTGCTACTGGGAAGGACCCAGCAACCTCCGCTCAGGCTCCCCTTTCTATTCATTCCATCAGACTCACCCGGTACCTCTCCTACACGCCTAGAGTGACCCCTTTAGCTTGAGTGAGAGGGGCTTGTGCTGATGGACCCTGGTTCAATCCACACCAATGTCTGTGGTGTCTGTATGTGGCCAGGGTTTTACTTACCTATCATTGTAGGTTGTTCAGCCCATTCCCAGCCATCTGTGGTACATCTTTTGCTTCTTGCCATCTCTGTGATGTCGGTCCTTCATCTGTACAAGGACACGGCATATCAAGGCCAATCCAGCAGCTCCCATCCGGTCTTCACCTCCATGAGAGACAGCGCATCCCAGCCTGACCACAAAAAGACAGGGTGGTATTCTTCAGGGGAACCTGCTGGAGCTCCAGTCTCCCCTGATCCACCTCACCCCCACACACTAAGGGTTTTCAGAAGATACTGCTAATCTCAGCTAAACAAAGCAGCTAAAATGAGGTCAGTGTGAGTGGATTCACTGAATAGACTGGTTCTAAGGAAAGAGGAGATTCCTTCTCTGCTCTCATGAGATTCCCATAGGAAAAGTATCTGATGACAGGTTGGTGACAATACAAGCCCTCAGCCCCTGGAAAGCTAGGAAATCAGGACTCTGGGAGTTAAGGGTTGTCTCTGTCCTGCTGGAGGGAGCAGAGCTGGAGACCAGAAAGGGCACTGGTGTAATTGTATGAAAGACAGTGACCTCTACCTGCGAAGGTGGCTGAAGCTTCTTGCAAGCAAAAGAGTCCAGGATCCTTACGCCTCCTTTGGCGATGCTTTTCCGAGGAATAAAATCAACACAGTACAATGAGAACAACGTCTGAGTCCCAGGGCTGGGATCCAGGGATAAGGGCTGCTCTCAGCCAGGCTGCGTACCAGGAACTGGATCTTTGTCCCAAGAGCTGCAATCACCCAGATGAGTGAGTAGTTCCTACCTCTGTGAGGGGGGGTGTGGTTTTCTGTCTAAGCATCACTTAGAGCCAGCTCCTCTCAGTTTGATGGGATGAGGTCATTGCTCCCCAAGCTGGGCCAGCTGCAGGCTGCATTGATGTAGGAGGCAAGGACAGATCCCAAAGCCTGGAAGACAGAGAAGGGAGGAAGCCCCTGCTCATTTACCGTTCAAGGAAGGGAGGGGAGAATGAAGGGCAGAAAGTGAAGCTGCCCTGTGGGGAGGGCACTAGAGTAGAACCCAGTCCCGTTCCCAGATCCACCCCATGTTTGTAGGTGTGACCGTAGAGAGGTCCATCACCTTCATTCCCTGTCTGTAAAATAGAGATAATAGTTTCTTCCACAAACACACAGAAGGTAAGGGGAGGACAGTCCCATTATCTGCATGGGGCTCAGGCAGTCTGTGCACAGATTGTGCCAGAGTGAGGGGAGAGACCCAGAGTTTGCTCCCTACAAGCAGGAGAGGAGATGGGATCAGAAGACCAAGGAAGGGGGATGGGGTAGGAACTGCTGCCACAGATGGGGCTTATGGATTTGGTCAGTGCCAGACCCTTGGTACCTCCTTTCAGTAAATGATTTCTCTACTGAGAAGACTGGCCCCTCCTGTCATCGGCAGTCCGCATACTATTTGAAGACCTTCCTAGTGTCCTCGAATGCCCCCTTAGTTCTTCTTGAATGTGATAGATTCATTGAATCAGATTGCTAGCCAGAAATTTCGGAGAGGTCATTGCTGTGTACCATGAAATCAGGGGGAAATCTATAGTTAGCCAAAAAAAAAAAAAGGTGTCATTGGCAAATTTGGAGCTGATCTGTCCTTTCAGCTGAAGATACACAGTCACAGGGGGATGAAGCGTGCCATCTTGGTTAGTTGTTCTATGATAGTCAGTTCCACCATGTGGCCATTTGATTCATGGAGTTCTACAATGAAATCCCTGGCAATGGCTGCCCATGGCTGGGGCAGGGTCTCCAGAGACATAGGGTGCCAAGAATTTTGGTGTGTGGTGCCCTGGTAAGAGCTCAGAAGTCACTAGTCAACATGTCTGAATTTCAGCCCACATCCAGCACCACCAAACGAAGCAGGAGGTTAGGCAGGAGATTTTGAAGCACCCAAAGTGCCCTGTTGGGAGGTGTCCTGTTTCAGATGTAGTACCTTCAACGGGGGACATCCTGGCAGAACATACAGGCAGTCCTCAGTAAATGTTATTGGGTCCCACATGGAATGTTGGTTCTCATTCCCTGGGCAGCAGGTCATCCTAGGACGCTGATTTAATAAGCATGATTGAGGTATGGCAACATTAAGCACGTTGCGGGGCTTGAGGAGGAAGGGCTGTTCCTGACTAGCTTTCTCCCTTCTTGGTTATATTCTCCATTAGGGGATAAGGTCATTCTTAGTTCCAGTTGGGCAGTTAAGTAATCTTGAAATTGAAGCAGGAAAAGAATATGGTCTAGCTGAATTGTCCCTAATTCAGTGCTTTGGCTTTGCGCAGATACTGGAGGCTTTTGTGTACAACCTTGTGCTGGGTATCGAGGCCCCTTCAGCTACTCACACCAATCTTCAAATAAGGATTTAATCAGAACCTACTAATTGTCAAGGGACTCCTATAGTTTTTGTCTGTGGGGTGAGCCTCCAGGAGCGGTATGCACAGGGGTGCAGCAGGTGCTGGGAGCCATGCCCCAGAGAGCATGGCCCCGATTGATATATTAGATGTGTCAACTTCTGTGATGAATGCTCCAGTTGGATTGGGGTGCGCCAGAACAGGTGCAGCGGTGAAGGCAATTTTGAGCTGTTTGAGGGCTTGTTGGGCCTTGGGTGACCAAACAAATGGGACAGTCTTGTGGAGGAGAGCTATCATGGGGGTTATTTCTACTGAGAACCCTGGGCCGAAGCAGCAGTAAAATTGGTGAAGCCTAGGAAGCACTGCTCTTTTTGAGTACTTCAAGCTTCCTCCCAGTTGTGGATGGCTTTCACCTTATTTGCATCAATCTTAATGCCTTCTGTGGAGAGGATGTACCCCAAAAGCTCCATGGAGAGGTGGCTAGAGGTACACTTTTCCAGTTTTGTATAGAGACCATGCTTCCGCAACCTCTCTGGGGTCTGTTGTGGGGCACATGCTGCTCTGGGTTCTCCAAAAAGAGAAGTATGTCATCTAAATAGATGACAATGTATTGATCCAGAATGTCCCCAAATACATCATTGAAGAAGTGTTGCAACGTCAATCCAAATGGCATTACCAGACAATTAAAGTGTGGAGTAGGTCCAGGGGCATTAAAGAATGGTGGAGTAGGTCCAGTGGCAGAAGCTAGTTAAGGAAACCCCTACATTTTCAGTCACCTCCATTGAGCCATTCCGGCAGGGGCAGCACAGGGCCAGGCTCAGGTCGCAAGGCCTTGAGTCACATCTGGTATCCCCATTTACGGACAGGCCACTTACTTCTGGAAAGCCTGCTTTTCTGCAAACAGTCGCACCACCTGATGTCACATGTTGCATCTGATAATTGGGTCTAGTGGTTGGAGCTGAGGTCACAGCTAGACATAGGATTGCACCTAGGCTAAGAGTGGTGCTAGAATCAAGATCCAGGAAGACGCCGGAGATGATGATGTGATCAGAGTCTGTAGACAAACCAGAATCAGAACTGGAGCCAGAGTCCAAGTGCTGGCCAAGGGTCGAAGCCGGGTGATCAGAGTCCAAAGTTAAGCCAAGTCGATATCAAGGCAGAGTCCAGATACAGGCGGAAGGTTGAAGCCGGGTAGTCAGAGTCCGAGGGCTTGGGGAGGATCAGGAGGAGGAGGCAAGTCTGGAGCGGGTTAGTTGTGGGGCTGGAGCAAGGCTAGAATACGGCAAGGATAATGCTGAGCCAGAGTTGGTAGGCAATGTCGAGAGCCAAGGGTCATGCCGAAGTCAGCAGCAAGAGATCGGAGCCGAGGGTCAAGACAGTCAGTAGCCGGGAACCGGAGGGTAGGACAGGGCTGTGCATGCAGGCAGAAACCAGGAATAACATGGGGACTGTCTCAGCAGCAGGGCAAGCTCTGCCTTGTTGTCCAGATGACCTGAGGGTACTCCCAGGCACTGCCCACCCGGAGCCCTAGACACCTGGGTTCAAGGCCCAAGCATCCTCATCAAGGGACTCTCTTCCGAGGAATAAAAGAAGGACAGCAGGATGACAAAGATGTCTCTGTCCTTGGGCTCGGATCCAGGCCAAGGGGAGCTCCCACCAAGGCGAGGTGTCATGGCCTCCTCACCATGCCTTGCTCCTGTTTGTTTCATACTCAGAGACCCCCTAGCAGGAGGGAAGAATAAACGGCAGAAAGTGAAGCTGCCCCTGGGGGGAAGGCACTAGCCTGGGACCCAGTCCAGTTCCCAGAGCTACACCCAGGATTGTGAGACCAGGCACCACAGCCCTTCCTCTGTGTCTTTGTCCCCACCTGTCAGATGGGGAGGATCCTTCACTTCCCAGGGTGCTTGGGGGGAGTTTCAATCCTGGCTGGGAAGAGTTCAGATACAATGTGGGTGGACTGGGCCCCTGGTGCAGGGTGCATCGGACATTCACTAGCTCAAAGGTGACACGGGCCAGGGGAACCTCTGAGCAGTGAGCACAGGGGAGGGGTTCCACATCAGGCCACCACTCCCAGACTGCAGTGGTTATTAATGATAAACCATGGTTCTACCGATGGTCTCATTTGTAGTTGTCCTGGGCTGGGCCAGCCCCATGGTGCTGAAAGCCTGATGCTTCATAAAGGCCTCTGGGTATGGGGCAGGAGGGTCGGGGAGGGCGTGTGGTGAGAGGGAGGTGGCGTTCTAGGTTTGGCTCCCTGAGGGCAGATTCCTCCTGTGGCCCTTGGTATGGAGGAGGGACTGAGGGGCCCTGCCACAGCAGCCCCGGTCAGGAATTGTTTCAGATGTGACATTAGGCCATTCCCCCTGCTCCAATGCAGAGCTTTCAGAGCTCCACTGGGAGACATGGGCCTAACATGCAGGCCCTTCTGCAACAGGCTGGGCAGGGAGAGCTTGGCACAGGAAAAGGGGCGATGGCAGAGAGGCCAAGGCCAAGAAAAAAAGGATGGGGAGAACCTCATGCCCCAGACAAAGGGGATTTGGGAGCAGAGGGAAGGCCCCCCCCACCCAGAAGGGAGAGGGTTTCACTCAGTGCTGTCACCTCTATCTCCACTCCCACTAGCCCCTCTCCCCCATGTATAGTGAGACAGAGCAGTACCTGCAGCAGGGAGTGTGAGCTGCTGGATGTGTGAGGTGGGGGCCCTTTAAGGGTGTCCCATGGGATGTCCCATGCGCATGGAGTGCCTTGGGCACCTGGCACAAACACCGGATGTAAAATAGGTTTGCCATCACTTTGTCTGTAATATCCAGTAATATCCTCCTCCTGCAAGGGAACAAGGATTAATCAGAGACTCAGACACTCCCGGAAACGAAGGGTAATAACGGCACCTGGAGCCAGCTAAATTTCCACCCAGCCCCTCGCCACATCTGAGGCAGCTTGTCCTGTTGATGTGATGCCTGTTATGAAATAGCCTTGCTGGAGAGCTGGGTCTGAACTGCTTTGATCTGCTCAGGGGACAAGCTGGCGCCTAACAATGGCACCTGCCGTGACTCATTCGTCTCCTTCCTCCCAGGTCAGCAAATGCGGATGGGATGGCAGTGACCTTCTGTGGACTGGAGGAGAAAAGCCCTGGGTCCCTCCCAAAAGCTAGATTAATCCTCCTCTGGTTACCTCGTCCCCTATCAGCTGGCCGCCTTCCCCCATGATGGAGAAAGCTAGGACCAGCCCAGCCTGGCTGACATGTAGCCGCGGGTCGTGGATGGCCAGCAAAGCCACCTGCAGGAAGGATCTTCTCTGCCCTTCTGAGAAGATCTCTCCGAAGACCTAAAACCAACAGCATGAGAGCCATTGGCAATTGCCCAGAACCAGGCTCCAAATCCATCTAGTGGCTCATGTGGAGAGTCGGAGTCCTGCTGCAGCCAAGCCAGCTAATTCCCCACGAGGACCTTTGGGGTCCCATGGCCCAGGGAACCCCCTTCAGTAAGAGGTTGCAGGCACTGAGGCCTCTCATAGCTCTTTCTGGAGCAGGATTCAATGCAGGTGCCATGACGTGCTGGGAATGCGTCCATGTGCATGAGCCTGGCGCGCTCTGGAACGTAGCTCACAAAGACCACACAGGACCCTCTACTGCGTCCAGCAGCGATATCTCCTGGAGCTCACATGCTAGAGGTATGGGCCTTTCAGAACTGCCTCCATTCCCCACTCCCCACCCCACTGACATTTCCATGAGCCTTACGTATGGTGAAGTAATTCAGCCCAGGGTAGGAGCTCAGTGTCTCTGACCCAAGTCCCAGGGCAGGCGCAGATACTGCTTCCTGACTCATGATGGTGCTAAGCAAACTCCACACCCTTCTTGTTCTTCCACAGAGTGCAGGAATCCAACAAGGTTCTGGTCACGCAATAGCTGGGTGTATCCTTCCCAACTCACTGACCCAGTGGCTCCCATCTCGGATACTCAGGTGTCAGCCAGGGAGTCACTGAGCGAAGCAGGATCCCTCAAGACACAATCCGCCATTTACTCAAGCTCCTAGAGGTTTCCTGTTATGCCACTTATCAATGGATCCATGTAACACACACAAACCATGGCCGTTAGCAAAGCTCCAACCCAGGATCCTCAGCCTCTTGCAGCTGGACACTGTCAGCTGGAAATAAGGAGTAGGCTCTGGCCTTGTATCCAGGACACAGCCACTGCAGGGAGACACAGCTCCGCATTTGAGCTGCTACAATGCACCAGCTGAGACTCCTTACCTCCCCCACCTTGGCCATATTCCTGTAACCAAGGCGCTTGGTGTTCTCGAGCCCCTCCCGGCAACACAGCTCCTTGGCATCTCTGATGTTCAGCCCTTGGAGAGAAAGACTCGCAGGTTTGTGAGGTTTGCCATTCTGGTCTCAGTGCCTGTCTCCTTCTGTTCCCATTGCTGGGTGCACACTGGCTGGGGCTTCGCAGCATCCATGCCCCCATGAAATCGCAGGGTCACCACCAGGTGGTTTAGTACCTGGAGGGAGATTTGTCCCATTCATCACAGAAATCAGGTGACCCTTACGGTCATTGTGTTCTGGGAGTGGGTGCCTGAAAATGACAGCATCTAATGCTGAGAACCCCCCACTCCCACTGTAGTCAAAATCTGGCCGTAGGTAACCAACTGGTGACATCCTACAAGTTTTGTGTGCGTCCCCTGTGGTCCCTGCTCCTGACCCTGACTTCCCTATGGGCTCTTTCCCTCCATGTGTTTCAATTGCTCCATTCCTGTCCCCTCACCAGCTCGCGAGCCCCATGGACAGACAGATTTTCCTGGGGGAGGAGGGGGGAAGAGCTGGGCTCTGAGATAAAACAGCCAATTTCCCTGGCACTTTCACACTCATCTCCCTGATTCAGGGAGCAGGGAAGAGAAATAATCAGCATCTACACTGAGGTCCATCTCAGAGTAGGGGGCTTCTTTCTATAGGCTCCCATTGCCCAGCAAAATGAGTCCCAAATCAGGGACCTTGTTTCTATTGGGGTCCCTCTGCCCAGCTCCGGTTGGTCTAAAAGGAAAGACGTTAGTTCTATAGGAGTCCCAATGTCCATCTGCAGGTAGTCTCTGAGGATTCATTTCTATAAGGTGCCATTGCCCAGTTGGGTTTCTTACCCCTCTTCTGCAGCAGTAGCTGGTAGAGCCAGTAAATCCCACCCTTGGTTTGCCGGCTGATGTCATCTGGTGGGTCAGTGATATACAGACCCAGCTGTGCCACAAGGTAGCCCACCTTGGGGAAGTCAGATGAGCTCTGATGGAAGGAGGAGGAGAGGGGAATCCATCAACATTCTACCTTCAGCTCTCCATCTGCCCTGGGCTAGGAGTCTCTCTCCTCCCACTCCATCTGTAGGAGGGGCTGGGGGAGAGGAGCTACAGCTAGAGATCTCATTCTCTCTGCCCCCAGGGGAGCTTGGAATAAAGGGACCAGGGAAAGGGCCCTCTATGAGGATTCGCTCCTCAGCTGCTCCAGAATGACAAGGGCCCTGAGGCCAAGCATGAATCTGCCAGCCAGTGGGCTCTGGAGCACAGTCCCTTACAGACCCAGGGGGAAAAACTTAGCCAGGAGATGAGGGACGTGCCTCAAGCATAGTTGAATCTCAGTTCTGACTCTGGCTCCACACAGGAGCCATCAAAATCTTGAACCCCTGCAGCTGCAAATCCCACAGCCTGTCAGAGCCAGCCCTGCCTCTGCAGGATGCCGGGGTCAAAGGTCACCTACATCAACTCCAGGGAGGCAAGCAGTGAATTGCAGCAGGGCAGTGCTACTCCGTATGGCCCTGGCTCTCTCTTGCTTCTCTCTGGAGTGCATCCAGAAATTGACATGCTGTGGGAGAAGGAGGCAGGTGAGGGTCAGGAGGCAGGTGCACGTGCTCTACAAATGAGCTTGTCGTCCTCCCCATGGGGCTGAGACATTGTGCTCACAGTGGAAGAGCTGACTGGCTGATCGCAGAAAAGGGGTTTCTTGCAACCAGGACGCTGCCCAGGTCCTGCTGGGCACAGGCTGTCATTGTCTCTCTAGCTGGGGAAAATGTTAGGCCTGGGACTGGTCCATCCTCTCTGTACCTGATCCATGAACAGCACATCAGGATCAAGGCACATGCCCTGGCCCCTCCCCAGATGCAAAGGCCTTGGTGGGATGGAGGGAGTGGCTGTGAGGACAATCCCTTTGGGAACTGCAGTGTCCATATCAGAAGAGCTGATTCCCTGAGGATCCTCCTGTACTCAGGGTCTTCCTAGAAAGGAGCCAGTGATTTTTCTTAGAGGCCCATGTCCTGGATCTCACAGGACTTTCAGTCTCTCAGTCCCCAGCCAGGCCTGGTGCCCACTGTTAGTGCTTAACAGAACTATGCAGAGCTCTGGCTTACAGTCCCAGATCTTTCCCTTTATCCCCCGAAAGGCAGAAGAGTCCCAACATTGCACTGCACAGACAGCTCTGGCAAAGTCTGGCCTGCTGGGTCCCAGCTGGGAGGACACAATGGAAATGTGGCTCTTCCAGTCTCGCCTTTGCAGCCCTCCCACGGGGTTAAGGGGAAATTCCCCCCAGACCCTGCCATTGTGCTCACCTCCAAGAGGTGCTCCAGCTTGTCCATGGTGGGGGTTTCTGTCAGCAGGCTCCAAAGCATGACATCCATGCTGTGTGTATAGGCCTTGGGCAGAGCCTGCAAGAGGAGGGAGCACCCGTCCGTTATGGGATCTGGGGCTACGCTGGTCAGGGGATGATTAGAAGGGTTCTCTGGGGAGCCCTGGCAAGACCCCAAAGACACATCCTGGCCTCTCCCATTCAAATCACCCCAGGGACACTTAGCAAGAGTTCACGGCCGGATGCCAGCTGGCTCTTCAATCCTTGCCCTTAGCAGTTCTCTGCAGAGGGCCAGGGACCTAGCAGGGTATGGAACAGCGAAACTGCAATGGATGGGAGCGAGGCACCCGGACAGAGTCCAGGCAGCAAAGCACAGAATGAGGAAGGAAGGAGAGGATCTGCCAAGGGCGGGTAACACTATCCCCTCTGGAGGGAAGGGACGCTCTCTGCCATTTTGTTAACCCCCGGGCCTGTTCCCAGCTCTGCTCACCCCTCCCCTATTTTCAGCAGCTCCACCAAACTAAGGGAGCAGGGACCACAGGACCGCTCCTACAACAGAGAAGTAGGATGGTGACCTACCTGGAAGGGAACAGTGTCCTTCCCTGGGCGCATGGTAAAAACGCTGTACAGGACAGCTCTCAGGAGGCCTGATTCCAGCTCCAGGTCCAGTTTGCTGGCAGGAAAGAGGAGCCTCGATTCAACTTTGCAGCACCAGAGTGGTGCTGGCACCACCATGGACATGAAACATGAGGGAAATAGGCACCGGCCAGCAAAAACGGAAATGGAGGTGCCAACGAGACTAGTGACCAGGCTGAAGTCACAGAGCCAGACACTGGCAGGGCTGAAACAGGGCCCGTTCCCCTGATCTCACCCTGGACCCTGCTGCCCCTATTATATGTCCCCCGCCCCGATGATCCTCTCCCTAAGGCCACTGTAACATTACTGGAGTGACATCAATCACCCAGCCAGGAAAGAGTGAACGTTCCCGCCTCCTTGGCCGGAGGATGTGAACAGCCACAACTGGAGGGGGAGTGGGAGGATCTGTGACTCCTGGGTTAGGGCAGCTGGACAGGAGGGTCCTCGTACCTGAGGTGGCAAACTGCAGCCATAGAGCTCGAGAGGATAGAGCTTAGCTCAGACTGCAGGTGAAACGTCTTCAATCAGCTCTTGGGAGACCCAAAGAAGACAAAAGCAGAGGATGAGATCCTGGCCCCGCTGACCCACAGGCACTTCCCAGAGAGGAGGCTGCCAGTATAACCCTGCCCCCCTGCCCAGCCAATCCAGCTGGGCCCCCACATTCCTTCCACCTTTCAAACTTACTCCCTCCTTCTCCAGCTGGGACCACCCAATTCTTTCCTCCCCTCAGCCGCCCCTCCGGCCCTACAATTCCCCGCTGCCACCTCTGTGTCTGTGACAGAATTTCCCCTTCCCCTGCTCCCCAATCCTCAGCCCCAAGAATCCCTGTCCTCTGCTGCCCCCTCCAGCCCCACCATCTCCCAGAACTGGCCCAGGGGAGGCCTCTCTTAGTCTCATGTCTAGCTCCCTCCCCATGGGGTCTCATTCACCGCAATGCTCTCCACAAGGGACGCTTTGGAGCAGTGCGGCTGCAGGGTGTCCTGCCCCTGCTTTTGTGCAGGGAAGCACAGAGTGGGGATAGCGTGCAGGAAGCGGAGCTGCTTGGCCCTGTCCTGCAGAGATGAGGAGTGGCATTGGGGGAGAGAGAGAGCCGGTTAGGTAGGGACCTCCCCACTCCACCCAAACCAGCTCCAGGGCCCAGGTCCTCCTTTGGGTTGGACAGGAAAAGCCCCAAATCACAGTGTCCTCCTGCAAGGCAGGGCTTCTAACTGGGACAATGGCTGTGGGGAGAGGAGACCCTGGCCTGCATGGGACAAACACCCTCTCTTCGGGGTCACAGATAATGGGGGTTATGGCTTCTCTGGGACAGGGCCCCCCCGGAAGGGCTGGCGGGGGCAGGATAAACTCGATTGTACCTCATCTCTGCCCTGGCGATGCTGCTGGATGACCCTGATGGCAGCTTCCTCTGGGGACACGTCCTCCTCTTCCTCCTCAACCTCCAGCCGGACACTGGGGCTCCCTGCACCAGGCAGAGGAGGACAGAGGGTGACTCCTGCAGCTGCCGAGGGGAAGGATAGGGTGCAGTGGAGAGAGAAAGCTTAATGTGCCCCCCTCCTCTGTAAGGAACCTGTTAGCCGACGGCCAAGGATGTTTGGTGGGGTGCCAGCTATGCCCGTTTATTCCATCCGTGACTTTAACCACTAGGACACACTGTCCCTTCGCGGCGGGCAGCCCGGGCTAGGCTGACGGATGCCCCAAGGTCCTAACCACCCGTGACTTTAACTGCTAGAGCTCAGAGCTCCTTCGCAGCGGGCAGTCAATACTGACTGACAGGTGCCCCAATGGCAGCAGTAAGAGCCTCTCCACACCCGTGACTTTAACTGCTAGAGCTCAGAGCTCCTTCGCAGCGGGCAGCCAGGATTGACTGACAGGTGCCCCAAGAGTTTGCCCCGTGGAGGCGGCACAACTCAACACTAGGCTCTTAGTACTCTCACCTAATGGCCAGGCTTTAGAGCCAAAACGGCTGAGGTTCTTTAATTGTGTCGGCTGCTTTATAGTAAACCAGAGAAAACAAGTCAGGCTTATGCACAAATGGTTACCAAAATTTATTAAGCTAGATTCTAATCATGTGGTTACAAAATTGCTAGTGCCTACTTATTTAAATGTAGAGATGTTACACACGCAAACAAGTTACAAAACTGAAGCCACAATCCCAAAGAAAGAAAAACAAAGTATAGAGCTCTATTTCAAAATATGTGTACACTAAAGATAGGAGATCAGGTGTGGGTGCTTCTTACCCTCCTTGCATCTCTCGATTCCAGCGGTGCCAAGCCAGGATCGGTCACTCAATTCCGTGGAAAGACGAATAAGGGACAAGGCTTACGGACCCTCTTAGCTGCAGAAGCCTTGGGAGGCTGTCACTTATCTGACCAGCAGATAGATAGTGAAAAGCACTCAAAAATCATGGTGCTGTAGGTCCCCTACTTATACCTCTGTACTCCTTTATTCTCTTTCTCCTTTCTTATGCCAAATTGAGGCTGGTCTGTCTGGGTGACGCCAGCTTTCCCAAGAGTAGTTTACGCTTGCAAGGGAGAGAAACAATAAGTGTCGACTACTGGACATTTCTTTTATCAGGGTAAATATTTTCCCACCTAGGATGTTGGTGTGTATGCATCACGCTATTTAGTAGGGGCTAAGAGCCATGTCTGTCACAGGGCCTCTGCCTGCTGTGAGCTTAATCCTTGTATCTGTTCCCAGAGGCACATTGTAGCAGCACACCTGTGCTTTTCACAGCTTCAAAGGCTGTGCTGGAATATATGTTAAGTGCCCTGTTCCGGCTTCCTCCTGTGTTTCCAGCAATGGTGGTCGGGGGGGGGGGCGCGGGTTGGCTGTCTGGCTACAGAACCCCAGCGCAGAAAGGGCCTCACCCTGCCCCTCCCAGAGATGCCCTCAGCCCCACCAGCTTCAGGACCCCATGGCAGTCAGGCCACCCCCGCAACATCATCAGAGGTCCGGGAGGCTGGAGTGTCCCCGACTCCGCCAAGAATGCCCTGCACCGGTCATGGCTGTGCAACTCCCACTAGTGTCAGCAGGGCTCACGTGGCGGAGACCTGACGCCTTTCTGAACCAATGGGCACACGGTGTTACTAGCCCCCCAACCCCAGTCATTCTCCCTTTCCCTTGGGTCTCCCCTCACCAGTACTGTGGGAGCCTCCAGCCTCAAGGCTCTCACACTCCTCGGAGGTGCTGCTGGCCCCTTGGGAGTAGGTGGAGCTGCTGCTGCTAGAGCAGGGGTTGCCCCATCTCCTGTTCTAGGCAGGGTGGGGACTCTTTAGTGGCCAGGCAGGGGCATGGCTCCTGCTGGGCCCTGGCGCTGGGCTCCTGGCTCCTCTGCTTCCTGGAGAGCTGCCTTGCCCGGCTCCCACCCTGTCCTGGCTCCCTCCTGCAGAGCTGCACCCTGGGCCACCTCCATTTTGGCCCCGAAGGTGTCTCAGGGCCTGCTCTGGGAGCTGGTGTCTTCCTCCTCCAGAACGCCAGGCACGTCCACCACTTGGCCTGGCAACAAGCTGCTTCCCCGCCAGCGGGGACAGAGGGGCCGCTCTCCTCTTGGGGAAGCCGGTAGCTGCTTCCCACTGGATCTGGAGCCTTCTTCCCAGCATCTGCTTCAGCCTCTTCATCCTGGAACCGAGTGGGGAGCAGCCGTGAGACTGGGGTCAAAGGAGCCTCTCACTAATGGGACTGTCTGCTCCGCCCCCACCTCTCCTCCACTGGGGCAACTCCCCCTCACTGCACGCCCCACCACAGGGCACAGGGACTGCAATCTACACACACTGGCAGCAGCTCACAGCACAGGCTGCTCCCAAAGCTCCCCCTCCCTACTGAGGCACTGTGACACAGGGGGAGTCTCATCCTTTCAGAGCAGTGGGGTTTTCAGACTGTTTCGACAAGCAGCTCCCTCCTCCCGCCCAGGCCACACGCCCTCCCTGGCTAGAGAAAGACCAGAACCCGGGAAGGAGTCTGAGTTTGCCCTGGGAACTCGTCCCCAGCTAAACTTCACAAAGTTCCAATCATATGAGGCATGAGTCCCCCTCAGTTCCCACAGAGTTCAGTGGGAAAGTGGGTGTTCAACAGCTGGCAGGGTCTGACCCTCCAGAGACTCCTACAAGGGAAAGGCTGGTAGACCTATTGCTGGGTTATTTCCACCATGCTGGAGATGGCTCTGGAGAACACCCTGCAAGAAACACGCTGCCCAGGCCCAGAGCGAAGGGCTGCAGGGGCCTGTGTTAGCAAATCTAGACTCACTAGGAGGAGATCCCCCCTCCTCCTCCCACCATTTCTGCCTCTCCCCAAGCAGAACAGGGAAGCCTCTGAGGAAATGCTACCTGACACTCACTAGGTCTAGATGGCGCAGTGCTGGGTGGCAGGTGTTCAGAGTTGGTCTGTTCCTGGCCCTCTTCCTCGCTCTCCCGCACCAAGGTGGGCTGAAAAGGGAGCTGCACAATGCCCTGCCAGCAGGGAGACCAACAGTGGCTGTGAAAACAAAATCATGTTTTATTGCCAAACGATGGATAAACTCAGGCTAGCAGCCAGGGTCCAGAACTCTGACATACTGCGGGCAGGACGCCTCCCATCTCAAGGTCTCCTAGCACCTCACACACATTCCTGAAGCCTGACAAGCCAAGGGCTGTAGGGGAGGGACTCCAACCCCACTGATAGAAAACTGTGGCCTGGGCAGGGGAAGCCACTGCCTCAGGGTCACACTGGGAGTCAGTGACAGAGCCAGGGATGGAGCCCAGGAGCCCTGTGTCAGGCCCCTACACTAACCACTAGAGGAACGTTCTTTTCCAGAGCTGGTAATTGCAAGCAGGACCCTGTTCCCAGTCTCGCTGGCTCTGAGAGGGAGTGTGACCGGCTGGAGAGACTGAGGCAGGGGATTGGGGGTCAGGACTCCTGGCTTTCAGTGGCCATTTTCCTATTGACTTATGGGACCTCGGGCAAGCCATTCCCCCTCTCTGTGTTTCAGTCCCCAGCAGTAAAATGAGGATCTAATACTTACTCACTATTGTAAAGTGCTGAGATTTACCCACGAAAAGTCGTTCTGTAAGTGTTATGCAGCACTGGACCCTCATCGGTCAGATCCAAATTCCTAGAGTTTAGATCTGGGCTTTCAGTTCAATCCTGTACAGAGTGAGGAGCCCAGCCCTAGACCTTGGATTGAGGATCAGCCCTTCTTGGGGTGGGAATTGAGCTAGGAGGCTTTTCCCTCCCTCGCCAGGTGGATTAACAATAGAGGGTTTTTAAAATATGAACCGGGTTTTTCAAATTAAACTCACCATGGGTTTTTTCGTTAAAAATAAGCCTGCTTCAAATTCAATTTGAATTTGACAATCTATGTTAAGGCCTAAATTTGTTATCATCTCTTAAAATAATTTCAAGAGACTAGAAAGAAATCCATCTTAAGTAGTACATGTTTACTGCCAAGTTTTAAGGAGAGTCAAACGACTGAAGCACCCGGAACCAGAGTTCGTGGAAGTGCTAGAACAGCTTTAGACAGCAGTAGCCCTTCCTGTGAAAGTGCAGAAGGAATACTTTCTTCCTTTCAGTTTATTCATCTAGTTCAGTTCAATGACTAGTTAATTGAATTTGAAAAGAACACTGGGAGTTGACAAAGAAGGCAAACTTGTTTTCTTCCTTCAATCTAGGAACAAACACTAGGTGTGAGGGGATGAGATCTACCCATTGAAAAATCTGGAAGAACATGGTGACCAGAATGTATCAATTCAGTTCACTAACTACAGCTAATATTTCCTTTCTTTAAGAAATCGGGTAGTTTTAAATGCAAAACATTTTTGATGAATGTTTTTTTCTTATGCTTCTCTTTCTGGCTCGGCCACAGCATTGCTGTGTAAACACCTCTTGCTCTTTACCTCAATTTCACCACCTCTGTTTGGCATAGAGACACTTCTCTAACTCCTAGCAGTAGTGCGATTTGAGTAGGTCATGAGAGTTAGACACCTACAGGGGGTTCTTGGTTTTGAAACAACCATTCATTTTAATCACCTTGATTGTAGGAGAACTACTACATTCACGAGAATCAGAAACTGCTCATATTCCATTAAAGAACGGAAGGCAGCAAAATTCGTCATATCACCAATTTGTTATGAATTATTTACTCATTCTTAAAAGAGAGTTGGACGCTTTTTTTGTTATGTAGGCCCAGTTCCCACTGCTGAACCAGTACCAATTACACTGGATAATGCTGTAAAACCTATATTTTATTGTCAAATCATGTAAGCCATTCCTCTTCTCCTCTTCTTGTTTTATAAGTTTCAGATCAACAAAATCCTCCCCTTGAAAATCACTGCCCGTGTGGCGCTGCAGGCAGAGTTGCCTGAGCAGGCTACATTGTGACATCAGGGGTAACTCAGCCACGCATCACTCATTTCACTCCAATAACCCTGAGCATAAACCCTAAACCTGCTACCTGTCTTGGTCATCTCTCCCATTGAAACCTGCGGAATCATTTGCTGACTCCTTTTAACCAATGGGGTTGAATTATGAAAATCACCTGCACAGAATTAGCATTGACTGGCTCAGTTAAATCTGATGTCACAGTGCACCTCTACCGGCAGCACCAATTAAATGGGCACAGTGCAGAAACCAAGCTTTGCTGGTGGTTTCTTTTTCTAGTTATCACCAGAATCAACAAGATTCTTCCCACTGATGCCTGCCTAGAAATTCCCTGAAATTTTGGAATCAATTGGACATAGTCTTCAAAAATTATCGCATTACAGACAGACAAAGAAATGCCATTGAATTGAGCATGAGGCCTCACTGCACTCAGCCAACAATGACTTTAACTCCCTTTTAACTCAGTAATAACCCTCAGCTCACCCAATCAGCATGGAGACTCTCAGGGACTGGTGGTTGAGCATTCTCAACAGGTGGCCAAAAGACAGCCCTAGTCACAACAGGAGATCACTCTGGTGGAGATCTCCGTCAGCGCACTATTCCAGCCCCACGTCTTTGTGAGGGCCTCCTACAATGACAGCTGGAGAACAGCCCACCTGCCTCAGGAAGAAGAGCAGCAGAGAGAAATGGAACAAGAGAAGAGAAAAGAAAAGACAAGACAAGAGGAAGGGAGGAAAAGAGAAACAAAAATGGACAAATTCCAAACTCCTCAGTGAGTCAAAGATTCCAAGCTCAGAAAAATCAATTCTGACCATCTAGTCTATATAGAACTTCCCTTAAAGTAATTCCTGTTTGAATTAAAGCGCATATTTTAGAAAAAGAGCGAATCTTGATTTTAAAAATGCTAGTTGTGGAGGATCCATCACAACCCTGGGTGAATGACTTTAAATCCTGACTGTTAAAAATGTTCGCCTTATTTCCAGTCTGAATTTGACTAGCTTCAACTCGCAGCCATTGGATCTTGTTATACCTTTTTCTGCTCAAGTGAAGAGCCCATTAGCAAATAGTTGTTCTCTTATGCTCATCTTTTAACTTCTCTTTGTTAAGCTAAATAGATTGAGCTCCTTGAACCCATCTTTATAAGGCATGTTTTCTAATCCTTTAATCTTTCTTGTGGTTCTTCTCTGAACTCTCTCAAATTAATCAGCATCTGTCTCAAATTGTGGACACCAGAACTGGACACAATATTCCAGTAGTGGTCGCACCAGTGCCCAGTACAGAGATACAGAACCTCTCTACTTCTACCGGAGATTCCGCTATGGATGGGTCCCAGGGTCGCATTTGCCCTTTTGACCAAAGTGTCTCAGTGGGAGCTCATGGTCAGTTGATCATCCACCCATGACCCCAAGTCTTTTTCAGGGTCACTATTTCCCATGATAGAGTTCCCCCGGGACGGAGTCCCCCTCTTGTACATATAGCCTATATTTTTTGTTCCTAAAGGGAAACTTTACATTTGGACATACTAAAATGTACGTTATTTGCTTGTGCTCAGGTAACTAATCAATCGAGATGGCTCCATATGAGTGACATGTCCTCTTCATTATTTACCACTCCCCCGATCTTTCTGTCATTAGCAGATTTTACAGTGATTGTATATTTGCTTCCAAGTCACTGATCAAAATTTTAGGTAGCGTACATCCAAGAACCAAACCCTGCAGGACCCTACTAGAAAGACACCCGCTCAATAATGATTCCTTATTAAAATTACATTTTGAGACCTATGAGGTAGCCCGTTACTAAGGGGCGGAGTCCGAGTTGGGACATTTTTCTGACAACTTTACTTGTGTTTTCCAAGCCTAGAGCTCGGCTGGTAACGTATGGATCAGGCTGAACAGTTTCCAACCTTCACTGAGAATCTTACCTTCTACACAGGGGATGTCTGCTTTCTTCAAAATCAACACCGAAAGGAGAACATGGCCAAAGAAGCTCCTCCTTCACACTTAGACGCGTGACCACAAATCCTCTCTTGGTCCTCAAGGAGAGACCGCAAGGAGGAGTCTTGCTGCAGCAGGCTACAGGGGTCTCCGAAGTTTCCCCTGCCCTGAACCCCTGTACTGCATGTCTGATATTAAGGGAGCTCTGTGAGGTCACAGCCTCCTCACTGCCTTTGCCCAATAACCCGAGTTCCTGCCAAAGGCCCTTGTGAAGTCACTGCCACACCCACCTCTCCCTTGCAAGGCTGATGTCTGCCCCGGACAGCCTGGTGGGATGTTTGAGCTGCTCCCCAGATCACCCCACTTGCTCACTATTGATTTTGGGGAGCAAGCAGACTTCCCAGTAAAACAGCAGAGTCTGTTCCTCACCCCACACTGAGTTTTTCATAGATTGTGAGGCCATTAGGTGTCCTAATGAGGCCTCTATTTCACACGCCATGAAATTCCACACTCTTACCCCCCTATCAAAACCAATACTGTGTTTTACTAAAACACACATTCCAGAAAGACATCCATTTGTGATGTGAGGCCGTCAAGAAAAACAGAGTCCACCGCTTCCCTTGATAATTTGTTCCACTGGTTAATCTCCCTCATTCCTAGATTAGGACTGGGCATTTGCTGTATTCAAATGTGTTGTTTGAATGGGCTGACTTATCTTCATCATTATTTACCGCGACACCAATCTTTGTGCCACCTGCAGATGTTACCAGCTGTGATGTGATATTGACTTCCAGACGGTTGGTGTAAATGCTGAAGACAGTTAGTGGCTGAGAGCCTGTTCACCCCCCAGGCACCACACACCCACTCCCCTCTGTAGTACAGGAAAAGGGCATCCAGCCCTACTCTCATATGGTTTCAAAAACACGCTTGGCAGCAGTTTCATCCATGGGGTTATGAACAACGCATGGGGGTCCCCTGTTAACAAACACACTTCACATCTAGAGTGTCAACAGACTGCAGTTCTATGCATCTGAGTTTCCCACCTTCTAAACTGGTATGAGAAACCCACCTTGATTATCTCCATTTAAAATTTGGGAGACTCTATGGCACAGGGAAGTGAAGTGACTTGCTTGTGGTCACACAGTGATTCAATGGAAAAGCCTGGACGAGAACAATGTATTTGTTCTGGTTCACAGACTGGGCCCTGATCTCTTGTATTCCTTGCCTCTTTGTTGTAAATTCAAGTCACAGACTGAGTTCCCCTGGTGGACACTCATTAGACTGCCTCAATCAGACCCAACCTCTGGATCCAACTTACAACCAAGCCATGTGGGTCAGGCAATGTCCAGCCACTCCTTCAAGCTGTGGGGCTCCTAAGGCCCTGTCCCAGACACACACTTCTTCTCTGGCTCCCTTCCTGGTGATGTGGGACTTTGCAGTCCAGATGTTCTCGGCCCCAAGGGAAAGGTTTCACAGCCTGTTTTTTAAAGTGATGTGCTCTCTAAGATGAGAAAGCCGATCCTATGCCAGGAGCCCCCGGGACACAGACCAAAACCCAATGGCTCTCAGAAGTGTTGAGAATTCAGAGAGGGGACTGAGGTCAGGTATTTATTTTTTGCACAGATTTGTGACTCTCTTGTGCTGTCTAAGAGTAAAGTGTTTGTGTGTGTTTAAGAAGTTACTTTGAGAGCCTGGGGTTCCTCCCTTTAACTGCTCTGTGGTCCCCGAGGGGCTAAACCGGAAAGGGAAGTGAGCAGAGGTGAAGGGGGAATCTGGAAAAATGTGGAAAGTGGATGGAGAGGTGTGGGACATCTCAGCACTGGTTCAGGGCCCATCTCCTAGACAGACAGTCCCAGTTGTCCCCCTCCCATCTCCTCATCTGATCTGTCTCTCCCCCCAATCCTGGCCTCCTGTGCCAATCTCACTCCCTAGGCTCCTCATCCAATCACAATACTCATGAATCTCCAGCCCCAGCTCCTGCTTTCAATCTCTTTGCCCAACCAGTCCCAGTTCTCCTGAACCCCAGCTCTTCATCAGATCCATCTCCCATTCCCCCTCACTTCCTTCCACCCACCCCACTGGTTCTCACTCCCCATCTCCTCTCTGGCTGCAAGTCTCCTTGCTCACTCAGACATATTCTCTGCCCTCCCCTCACCTCCAAATGCCAGTTTCTTTCACCTCCTGCCAGCTTCCAGCATCCCTTAGGCTCTTTCTCCCAATCTACTCACCCCTGTCCCCTAGTCTCTGCATTTGAATCTAGCGCTTCCTCCTCTGGGCCCAGCAGGGAGGGGGGCATTGAGAGCACAGGAGAGACAGGCTCTCTGCTCTCAGTTCAGGTACCTGGACTGAGCACAGACCGCAGCAGCTGAGAGCTGCAATTACAGGGAAAGTCCTGCTCAGCCCCAGGCTGGAGCATGCCAGTGCAGACACAATTGTCAGGGTGAACGGAGCTGCCAACATCAAAGAAGTCTCTATTTTGACTTCTTGGAGGTTAGCAGCTCCATTCTCCCTGACTTTTCAAAGACTTCTCGTTTGGTCAATTTAGGTAGATTTTCAGAGACAGCAAAAGGTGCATCCCTGGTACAAAGGCCACCTCCTTGGGAAATTTCAAGTCCCTGTTCCAAAACCTGAGGGCGCTAGAGCTTTTAAAAGACAACGGCACCTGAAATGTTTAGCACTGGCTAAGCACTGTTTTCATAAACTCATAGACTTTAAGGCCAGAAAGGACCATCGTGATCTTCCAGTCACCCTCCTGTAACAGACCCATAAGATGTGGCCTAGCCTCGTTCTCAACAACAACTGAATTATTTTGACTGAATGTTTCAGGAAATATTCAGCATCAGGGCAGACACCCAGCATGGGAAATTTCAGCCCAGCCAGTTTCAGTTTGACAATGTTATAAGCAACTGAAAACAAAGGCTTATTGTGGGAAGCACTGGGCAACCTTAATAACAGGCAGTGTTGGCAGCGCCCCCTATAATGTGAGGCACTCACAGCTGGGCTGGAGCGATGGGATGTCAGTCAGGGCCAGAAAAGGTCAGGATGTCAGAAATCCTCCTGATTTGAATTCACACGCCAGAAATCATCTTTGCAGTGTCCCGCAGCCCCTCCCCTACTTCAAAAACAACTTTTGACAGCTAGCTCGGGGGTCTGACCCCACCAGGAGCTTTCTTTGATCCAGTCATGAAGGAGCATGTACATACAATAACTGATCATGAGACTAAGGGTATGTCTACACTACGGAATAAGGTCGAATTTATAGAAGTCGGTTTTTTAGAAATCGTTTTTATATATTCAAGTGTGTGTGTCCCCACGGAAAATGCTCTAAGTGCATTAAGTGCATTAACTCGGGGAGTGCTTCCACAGTACCGAGGCTAGAGTCGACTTCCGGAGCGTTGCACTGTGGATAGCTATCCCACAGTTCCTGCAGTCTCCGCTGCCCATTGGAATTCTGGGTTGAGATCCCAATGCCTGATGCGGCTAAAACATTGTCGCGGGTGGTTCTGGGTACATATCATCAGGCCCCCGTTCCCTCCCTCCCTCCATGAAAGCAAGGGCAGACAATCGTTTCGCGCCTTTTTTCCTGAGTTACCTGTGCAGACGCCATACCACGGCAAGCATGGAGCCCGCTTAGGTAACCGTCACCCTATGTCTCCTGGGTGCTGGCAGACGCGGTACGGCTTTTCTACACAGTAGCAGCAACCCCTTGCCTTGTGGCAGCAGATGGGGCAATACGACTGGTAGCCGTCATCGTCATGTCCGAGGTGCTCCTGGCCACGTCGGCTGGGAGCGCCTGGACAGACATGGGCGCAGGGACTAAATTTGGAGTGACTTGACCAGGTCATTCTCTTTAGTCCTGCAGTCAGTCCTATTGAACCATTTTATGGTGAGCAGGCAGGCGATACGGATTGCTAGCAGTCGTACTGTACCATCTTCTGTCGGGCAGGCAAGAGATGAGGATTGCTAGCGGTCGTATTGTACCATCTTCTGCCAGGCAGGCAAGAGATGAGGATGGCTAGCAGTCGTACTGTACCATCTTCTGCCGAGCAGCCATGAGATGTGGATGGCATGCAGTCCTTCTGCGCCGTCTGCTGCCAGCCAAAGATGTAAAAGATAGATGAAGTGGATCAAAACAAGAAATAGACCAGATTTATTTTGTACTCATTTGCCTCCTCCCCTGTCTAGGGGACTCATTCCTCTAGGTCACACTGCAGTCACTCACAGAGAAGGTGCAGCGAGGTAAATCTAGCCATGTATCAATCAGAGGCCAGGCTAACCTCCTTGTTCCAATAAGAACGATAACTTAGGTGCACCATTTCTTATTGGAACCCTCCGTGAAGTCCTGCCTGAAATACTCCTTGATGTAAAGACACCCCCTTTGTTGATTTTAGCTCCCTGAAGCCAACCCTGTAAGCCATGTCATCAGTCGCCCCTCCCTCCGTCAGAGCAACGGCAGACAATCGTTCTGCGCCTTTTTTCTGTGCGGACGCCATTCCACGGCAAACATGGAGGCCGCTCAGCTCACTTTGGCAATTAGGAGCACATTAAACACCACACGCATTATCCAGCAGTATATGCAGCACCGGAACCTGGCAAAGCGATACCGGGCGAGGAGGCGACGTCAGCGCGGTCACGTGAGTGATCAGGACATGGACACAGATTTCTCTGAAAGCATGGGCCCTGCCAATGCATGCATCATGGTGCTAATGGGGCAGGTTCATGCTGTGGAACGCCGATTCTGGGCTCGGGAAACAAGCACAGACTGGTGGGACCGCATAGTGTTGCAGGTCTGGGACGATTCCCAGTGGCTGCGAAACTTTCGCATGCGTAAGGGCACTTTCATGGAACTTTGTGACTTGCTTTCCCCTGCCCTGAGGCGCATGAATACCAAGATGAGAGCAGCCCTCACAGTTGAGAAGCGAGTCGCCATAGCCCTGTGGAAGCTTGCAACGCCAGACAGCTACCGGTCAGTTGGGAATCAATTTGGAGTGGGCAAATCTACTGTGGGGGCTGCTGTGATGCAAGTAGCCCACGCAATCAAAGATCTGCTGATATCAAGGGTAGTGACCCTGGGAAATGTGCAGGTCATAGTGGATGGCTTTGCTGCAATGGGATTCCCTAACTGTGGTGGGGCCATAGACGGAACCCATATCCCTATCTTGGCACCGGAGCACCAAGCCGCCGAATACATAAACCGCAAGGGGTACTTTTCAATAGTGCTGCAAGCTCTGGTGGATCACAAGGGACGTTTCACCAACATCAATGTGGGATGGCCGGGAAAAGTGCATGACGCTCACATCTTCAGGAACTCTGGTCTGTTTCAAAAGCTGCAGGAAGGGACTTTATTCCCAGACCAGAAAATAACTGTTGGGGATGTTGAAATGCCTATATGTATCCTTGGGGACCCAGCCTACCCCTTAATGCCATGGCTCATGAAGCCGTACACAGGCAGCCTGGACAGTAGTCAGGAGCTGTTCAACTACAGGCTGAGCAAGTGCAGAATGGTGGTAGAATGTGCATTTGGACGTTTAAAGGCGCGCTGGTGCAGTTTACTGACTCACTTAGACCTCAGCGAAACCAATATTCCCACTGTTATTACTGCTTGCTGTGTGCTCCACAATATCTGTGAGAGTAAGGGGGAGACGTTTATGGCGGGGTGGGAGGTTGAGGCAAATCGCCTGGCTGCTGGTTACGCGCAGCCAGACACCAGGGCGGTTAGAAGAGCACAGGAGGGCGCGGTACGCATCAGAGAATCTTTGAAAACCAGTTTCATGACTGGCCAGGCTACGGTGTGAAAGTTCTCTTTCTTTCTCCTTGATGAAACCCCCCGCCCCTTGGTTCACTCTACTTCCCTGTAAGCTAACCACCCGCCCCTTCTCCCTTCAATCACCGCTTGCAGAGGCAATAAAGTCATTGTTGCTTCACATTCATGCATTCTTTATTCATTCATCACACAAATAGGGGCATGACTACCAAGGTAGCCCAGGAGGGGTGGTGGAGGAGGGAAGGAAAATGCCACACAGCACTTTAAGCACAGCACTTTAAAAGTTTACAACTTTAAAATTTATTGAATGACAGCCTTCTTTTTTTTTGGGCAATCCTCTGTGGTGGAGTGGCTGGTTGGCCGGAGGCCTCCCCACCGCGTCCTTGGGCGTCTGGGTGTGGAGGCTATGGAACTTGGGGAGGAGGGCGGTTGGTTACAGAGGGGCTGCAGTGGCAGTCTGTGCTCCAGTTGCCTTTGCTGCAGCTCAACCATACACTGGAGCATACTGGTTTGGTCCTCCAGCAGCCTCAGCATTGAATCCTGCCTCCTCTCATCACGCTGCCGCCACATTTGAGCTTCAGCCCTCTCTTCAGCCCGCCACTCACTCTCTTCAGCCCGCCACTTACTCTCTTCAGCCCGCCACCTCTCCTCCCGGTCATTTTGTGCTTTCCTGCACTCTGACATTATTTGCCTCCACGCATTCGTCTGTGCTCTGTCAGTGTGGGAGGACAGCATGAGCTCGGAGAACATTTCATCGCGAGTGCGTTTTTTTTTCTTTCTAAGCTTCACTAGCCTCTGGGAAGGAGAAGATCCTGTGATCATTGAAACACATGCAGCTGGTGGAGAAAAAAAAAGGGACAGCAGTATTTAAAAAGACACATTTTATAAAACAGTGGCTACACTCTTTCAGGGTAATCCTTGCTGTTAACATTACATACATAGCACATGTGCTTTCGTTACAAGGTCGCATTTTGCCTCCCCCCCACCGCGTGGCTACCCCCTCAATCTTCCCCGCTCCCTGTGGCTAACAGCGGGGAACATTTCTGTTTAGCCACAGGCAAACAGCCCAGCAGGAATGGGCTCCTCTGAGTGTCCCCTGAAGAAAAGCACTCTATTTCAACCAGGTGACCATGAATTATATCTCACTCTCCTGAGGATAACACAGAGAGATAAAGAACGGATGTTGTTTGAATGCCAGCAAACATACACTGCAATGCTTTGTTCTACAATGATTCCCGAGTACGTGTTACTGGCCTGGAGTGGTAAAGTGTCCTACCATGAAGGACGCAATAAGGCTGCCCTCCCCAGAAACCTTTTGCAAAGGCTTTAGGAGTACATCTAGGAGAACCGCGAATGCCAGGGCAAAGTAATCCTTTCACATGCTTGCTTTTAAACCATGTATAGTATTTTAAAAGGTACACTCACCAGAGGTCCCTTCTCCGCCTGCTGGGTCCAGGAGGCAGCCTTGGGTGGGTTCAGGGGGTACTGGCTCCAGGTCCAGGGTGAGAAACAGTTCCTGGCTGTCGGGAAAACCGGTTTCTCCGCTTGCTTGCTGTGAGCTATCTACAACCTCATCATCATCATCATCATCTTCTTCGTCCCCAAAACCTGCTTCCGTATTGCCTCCATCTCCATTGAAGGAGTCGAACAACACGGCTGGGGTAGTGGTGGCTGAACCCCCTAAAATGGCATGCAGCTCATCATAGAAGCGGCATGTTTGGGGCTCTGACCCGGAGCGGCCGTTCGCCTCTCTGGTTTTCTGGTAGGCTTGCCTCAGCTCCTTCAGTTTCACGCGGCACTGCTTCGGGTCCCTGTTATGGCCTCTGTCCTTCATGCCCTGGGAGATTTTGACAAAGGTTTTGGCATTTTGAAAACTGGAACGGAGTTCTGATAGCACGGATTCCTCTCCCCAAACAGCGATCAGATCCCGTACCTCCCGTTCGGTCCATGCTGGAGCTCTTTTGCAATTCTGGGACTCCATCATGGTCACCTCTGCTGATGAGCTCTGCATGGTCACCTGCAGCTTGCCACACTGGCCAAACAGGAAATGAGATTCAAAAGTTCACGGTTCTTTTCCTGTCTACCTGGCCAGTGCATCTGAGTTGAGAGTGCTGTCCAGAGCAGTCACAATGGAGCACTCTGGGATAGCTCCCGGAGGCCAATAACATCGAATTGTGTCCACAGTACCCCAAATTCGAGCCGGCAAGGTCGATTTAAGCACTAATCCACTTCTCAGGGGTGGAGTAAGGAAATCGATTTTAAGAGCCCTTTAAGTCGAAATAAAGGGCTTCATTGTGTGGACGGGTGCAGGTTTACATCGATTTAACGCTGCTAAATTCGACCTAAAGTCCTAGTGTAGACCAGGGCACAGGTTCGTTACTTAGGAAAAAATATGCAGAATGAAGTGATTCAAATCCTAGCAAATGCCATTAAAAAGAAAATTACAGAAGCTGCCCATTCTGCAAAATACTTTTCAATAATACTGGACTGTACTCCAGATGTGAGTCATGTTGAACAAATGACGATGATCATTCGTTTTGTGGATATGGAAAAGTCTGCAGATGAAGATAATATTGAAGTGCTCATAAAGGAACATTTCTTGGGGTTCGTATCACTGAAGGAGATGACTGGAGCATATATGACAAACTATTCTACAAGAGCTTGAAACAATGTCATTATCTGTTGAAAATTTACGTGGTCAAGGCTATGATAATGGGAGTAATATGAAGGATAAAGACAATGGTGTGCAAAGGAGAATGATGGAAATCAATCCGAGGGCATTTTTCGTTCTTTGCAGCGCGCATTCTCTGAATTTGTTTGTCAATGATGCTGCTAGATGCTGTTTGGAGTCAAGCAGTTTCTTTGACCTGGTGCAATGTGTTTATGTGTTTTTCTCAAGCTCAACACGCCGTTGGGAGATTCTGACTCGCCATGTGAATTCTCTAACTGTGAAACCACTTAGTCAGACAAGATGGGAGAGTTGCATTGATGCTTTGAAGCCTCTTCACTATGAACTTGAAAACATTTATGATGCCCTAATTGAAATTTCTAATGATACTACCTTTACTGGATCATCTTGGCAATATGGCACGTTCAGATGCAGAAGCTCTTGCAAATGGCCTTTCCAAAGTCAAATTTGTGACTTCACTCATTTTGTGGTATAATATCCTTTTCGAGATTAACCTCACTCGTAAGCAGCTTCAGGAAAAGAACTTGAACATACATTCTGCTCTTCAAAAACTGCAGCAAACTCAAAATATTCTGGAGGAATTCAGAAGTGATGAAGGGCTCGAAAGAACACTGGTAGATTCTCTCAAGCTTGCTGAAGAAATAGACTTTCCGACAGACTTTGAACCAGAGCCAGTTCGCGTTCGGCAAAAGAAACAGCAGTTTTCATATGAATGACAAGACACACCTATTCAGAACCCAAAACAAAGGTTCAAAGTGCATTTCTCTTTGCAGTCCTTGATACTGCTATTCACTCGGTTGGTGAAAGATGTCAACAGATGCAGCAGCTAGAGTCAATATTTGGCTTTCTAGATGATATCCACAGCTTGCAAAAGAAAACAGCAAAACAGGTAAGAGAATTTGGTATAAAACTGGAGTCGGCATTGACTCCTGAAAATTCTAAAGACATTGATGCTACAGATTTGTGTAGTGAGCCTGAGACTTTTTCAAGACAACTTAAGAAACATTCCACTCCTGAAGAAGTACTGAAGTTTGTTTGTGAAAACAAACTCTCAGCCAGTTTTCCAAACATTTTTATAGCTCTACGCATTCTTTCAACTTTGCCAGTTTCCGTAGCTAGTGGGAAACGTAGCTTGTCAAATGAAAATTGATAGAAACATATCTGCGTTCAAGAATGGTGCAAGAGAGACTTGTTGGACTTGCCACAATGTCAATAGAGCATGAACTAGCTGGAAAACTCGATCTAAGAGAACGAGTGACTGAATTTTCAAAACTTAAAGCAAAAAAAGTCATGTTTTAAGAGCACAGAGTGTTTCTTATTCAGAGTGTTTTGTAAATACAGGTTGAAGTTCATTGAAGAGTTTTCTTATTTCTTTCTCTATTGGATGTGGTGGTAATGGCAGTTAAAGCAGGATAGTGTAATGGATGATTTTGGATTTGTAATAATAAAAATTGTAATTAACATTTTAAATGCATTTTTATTTGAAATCAACTGAAATATCACCTCACTGTCGTGTACAGATCTATTCTGAAAAGTCGTGTCTCTATTTTATTTGATCTCAGAAACATTGGTTGGACAGAAGGATGGATGGACAAACCAAATAATTAAGACTCTGTTTTAAAAAAAAACACTTAAAAAACATTAAAAGGAAAAAAGGGGCAAAATGTTTCCCAGTTGACCAAAAACCCCAGCCTCGACCTTCCCTTGTGGTTTGGGCCTGGAGCACTGTCATAAATATAAAGAGAAGGGTAAACCCCTTTAAAATCCCTCCTGGCCAGAGGAAAAATCCTCTCACCTGTAAAGGGTTAAGAAGCTAAAGGTAACCTTACTGGCACCTGACCAAAATGACCAACGAGGAGACAAGATACTTTCAAAAGCTGGGAGGAGGGAGAAAAACAAAGGGTCTGTGTCTGTCTGTGTGATGCTTCTGCCGGAGACAAAACAGAAATGGAGTCTTAGAATTTAGTAAGTAATCTAGCTAGGTATGTGTTAGATTATGATTTCTTTAAGTGGCTGAGAAAATAGCTGTGCTGAATAGAATGACTATTCCTGTCTGTGTGTCTTTTTTGTAACTGAAGGTTTTGCCTAGAGGGATTCTCTGTGTTTGAATCTAATTACCCTGTAAGGTATCTACCATCCTGATTTTACAGAGGTGATTCCTTTACTTCTATTAAAAGTCTTCTTGTAAGAAAACTGAATGCTTTTTTCATTGGTCTCAGATCCAAGGGTTAGGGTCTGTGGTCACCTATGCAAATTGGTGAGGATTTTTACTAAACCTTCCCCAGGAAGTGGGGTGCAAGGGTTGGGAGGATTTTGGGGGGAAAGACGTGTCCAAACTACGTTTTTTCAGAAAGCCAGATAAAATTTGGTGGTGGCAGTGGAAGTCCAAGGGTAAAATAGTTTGTATCTTGGGGAAGTTTTAACCTAAGCTGGTAAAAGTAAGCTTAGGAGGTTTTCATGCAGGTCCCCACATCTGTACCCTAGAGTTCAGAGTGGGGAAGGAACCTTGACAGGCACTGATTGCATCTTCGCCTAGGGCACCAGTTGCTGGTAGCTAGTCTAGGGCCGCCCCTGAGAGCAGGGGGTATTGGTTCCAAACTGTCACTTTGTTCAGTGGCTGGTAGTCTACACAGAGGCGTAGAGTCCCACCTTTCTTCTTCCCAAAAAGGGCCAGGGCACCTGTGGGAAACCTGTGGGAAATGCTTAGTAGCAAATAAACCCTTTCTACCAGTTTTCATGGTTTTACACAGGGAGAGCCACTAGGTCTTTGGACATTGTGTAAATATGGCCAAAGGGAACTTTCAGGCTAGGTTGTAGGAAACCCCTCCATTTTCAGTCATCTCCATTCAACCACTCTGGTAGGGGCACCATAGGGCCAGGCACAGGTAACAAGACTATGGTTCACACCTGGTGTGATATGTCCCCTTTTCTATACAGGCCACTTACTTCCGGAATTAAATTTCTGCAAAAAGTTGCACCACCTGATCTCACATGCTGCATCCGATATTTAGGTCTAGTGCTTGGAGCGTAGGTCACAGCTAGGCGTAGGATTACGCCTAGGCTAAGAGTGATGCTAGAATCAATCTCCAGGGACATGCCTGGGTCAACACCGAGATCAGACTCCATAGAGAAACCAGAATGAGAACTGGAGCCAGAGTCCAGGTGCAGGCCAGAGGTGAAAGCCGGGTGGTCAGAGTCCAAAGATAAACCAAGTTGATATCAGGCCAGAGTCCAGATACAGACGGAAGGTCAAAGCCGGGTAGTCAGAATCTAAGGACTTGGGGAGGATCAGGAGGAGGAGACAAGGCTGGAGTGGGTCAGTGGTGGGGCTGGAGCGAGGAAAGAATAGGGCAAGCACAATGCTAAGCCAGAGTTGTTAGACAACATCTAGAGCCAAGGGTCACGCCAAGGTCATCAGCAAGAGACCGGAGCTGAGGGTCAAGCTTGAGTCAATAGCTGGGAACCGGAGGGTAGGGCAGAGCCATGCACGCAGGCAGGAACCAGGAACAAAGTGGGCACTGTGTCAGCATCAGGGCAGGGGGTCTGCCTTGTTGCCCAGATGACTCACAGGTACTCCCAGGCACTGCCCACCTGGAGCCCTAGAGACCTGGGTTCAAATCCCACACATCCCCTTGTCTCTCTTCCTAGGAATAAAAGGAGAACAGCAGGATGACAAAGATGTCTCTGTCCTGGCTCTTTAATCCTTGCCCTTAGCAATTCTTCCTACAGGGCCTGGTACCCAACAGGGTATGGAACAGCCAAACTGCAATGAATGGGAGCCAGGCTCCCAGACAGAGTCCAGGCAGAAGAGCACAGAATGAGGAGGAAAGGAGAGGATCTGCCAAGGACGGGAAACACTACCCCCTCTGGAGGGAAGGGGCCCTCCCTGCCATTTTCTTAAGCCCCGGGCCTGTTCCCAGCTCTGCTCACCCCTCCCCTATTCTCAGCAGTTCCACCAAACTAAGGGAGTAGGTCGAAACCACAGGCCACTCCTGCTCCTGCAACAGAGAAGTAGGATGGTGACCTACCCGGAAGTGAGCGGTGTCCTTCCCTGGGCGCATGGTAAAAACGCAGAACAGGACAGCTCGCAGGAGGCCTGATTCCAGCTCCAGGTCCAGTTTGCTGGCAGGAAAGAGGAGCCTCTATTCGACTTTGCAGCACAAGAGTGGTGCTGGCACCACCATGGACATGAATTGTCAGGGAAATAGGCACCGGCCAGCAAAAACGGAAATGGAGGTGCCAAGGAGCGCAGTGACCTGGCTGAAGTCACAGACCCAATCAGTGGCAGGGCTGCAATAGGGCCCATTCCCCTGATCTCACCACTGGACCCTGCTGCCCCTGTTATCTCTGCCCCCGCCCCCCGGTGATCCTCTCCCTAAGGCCACTGTAATGTCATTGGCGTAAAATCAACCACACAGCCAGGAAAGAGGGAACGTTCCCGCCTCCTCGGCCGGAGGATGAGAACAGCCACAAATAACCTAGGAGGGGGAGGATCCGTGAGTCCCAGGTCTCAGCCTGAACAGCACCAGGGTTAGGGAAACTGGACGGGAGGGTCCTGGTACCTGAGGTGGCAAACCGTGGCCATAGAGCTGGAGAGGATGGAGCTTGACTCAGAGCCCAGCGGAAGGTATTCAATCAGCTCCTGGGAGACCCAAAGGAGACAAAAGAGCAGGTGGATTCTGGCCCTGATTACCCATAGGCACTTCCCAGAGAGGAGGCCAAAGTGCGCTGCAGACACAGCCAGCATATCCCCCCCCACACACACATCCAGCTTCCCAGTATTCAGCCCCAGGAATCCCTATCCTCTGCTGCCCCCTCCAGCCCCACCATCTCCCCACACTGGTGCAGGGGAGGCTTCTCTTCGTCCCACGTCTAGCTCCCTCCCCCAAGGGGCTGGGCACGGGTCTCGCTCACAATGCTCGCCACAAGGGACGCTTTGGAGCAGTGCGGCCACAGGATGTCCTGACCCTGCTTTTGTGCAGGGAAGCACAGAGTGGGGATAGCGTGCAGGAAGCGGAGCTGCTTGGCCCTGTCCTGCACCCACTGGGAGTGGGGTTGCGGGAGAGAGAGAGCCTGTTAGGTAGGGACCTCCCCACCCCACCCAAACTGGCTCCAGGGCCCAGGTCCTCCATGGGTTGGATAGGAAAAGTCCAAAACCACAGGGTCCTCCTGCACAGGCAGGGTTTGTAACTGGGACAGTGTCTGTGGGGAGAGGAGACCCTGCCCTGCGTGGGACAAACACCCCCTCTTGAGGGTCCCAGATAACATGGGAGAAATGCTAGGCAGAAAAGGAGAGAGGGTGACTTCTGCTGCTGCCGAGGGGAAGGACGGGGTGCAGTGGAGAGAGAAGGCTTAATATGCCCCCCTCCTCTGTAAAGAACCCCAGGGCAGAAAGGGCCTCACCCTGCCCCTCCCAGAGATGCCCTCAGCTCCATCAGTTTCAGGGCACCATGGCAGTCAGGCCACCCCCGCAACATCATCAGGGGTCCAGGAGGCTGGAGCCCCCCTAACTCCGCCTAGAATGCCCTGCACCAGGCATGGCTCTGCCACTCCCACTGGTGTCAGTGGGGCTCACGTAGCTGAGGACTGACAACGTAGTGAACCAATGGCACAGGGTGTTACTAGCCTGCCCTCTGCCCCAGTCACTCTCCCTTTCCCTTGGGTCTCCCCTCACCAGTACTGTGGGAGCCTCCAGCCTCAGGGCTCTCACACTCCTCGGAGATGCTGCTGGCGCCTTGGGTGTAGATGGAGCTGCTGGTGCTAGAGCAGGTGTCAAGGTTCCTCCCCCACTCTGAACTCTAGGGTACAGATGTGGGGACCTGCATGAAAACCTCCTAAGCTTACTTTCACCAGCTTAGGTTAAAACTTCCCCAAGGTAGAAATTAATTTTATCCTTTGTCCCTGGATCTCCATTGCCACCACCAAACTCTAACTGGGTTTACTGGGAAACGTAGTTTGGACACGTCTTTCCCCCCAAAATCCTCCCAACCCTTGCACCCCACTTCCTGGGAAAGGTTTGGTAAAAATCCTCACCAATTTGCATAGGTGACCACAGACCCAAACCCTTGCACCTGAGAACAATGAAAAAGCATTCAGTTTTCTTACCAGAAGACTTTTAACAGAAGTAAAGAAATCACCTCTGTAAAATCAGGATGGTAGATACCTTACAGGGTAATTAGATTCAAAACATAGAGAATCCCTCTAAGCAAAACCTTAAGTTACAAAAAAGACACACAGACAGGAATAGTCATTCTATTCAGCACAGTTCTTTTCTCAGCCACTTAAAGAAATCATAATCTAACACATACCTAGCTAGATTACTTACTAAAGTTCTAAGACTCCATTCCTGGTCTATCCCCGGCAAAAGCAGCATACAGACAGACCCAGACCCTTTGTTTTTCTCCCTCCTCCCAGCTTTTGAAAGTATCTTGTCTCCTCATTGGTCATTTTGGTCAGGTGCCAGCGAGGTTACCTTTAGCTTCTTAACCCTTTACATGTGAGAGGATTTTTCTTCTGGCCAGGAGGGATTTTAAAGGGGTTGACCCTTCCCTTTATATTTATGACAGCAGGGGTCGCCCATCTCCTCCCCTAGGCAGGCTGGGGCCTCTTCAGTGGCCAGGCAGGGGGGTGGCTTCTCCTGGGCTCTGGCGCTGGGCTCCTGGATCTTCTGCTTCCTGGAGAGGAAGCCACAGAGCCGCCTTGCCCAGCTTCTGTCCCGTCCTGGCTCCTTCCCGCACAGATGCACCCTGGGCCACCTCCATTTTGCCCCAGAAGATGCCTCAGGGCCTCCTCTGGGAGCTGGTGTCTCCCTCCTCCAGAATGCCAGGCACATCCACCGCTTGGCCTGGCCACAAGCTACCTCCCCTCCAGTGGGGACAGAGGGACTGCTCTCCTCCTGGGGAAGCTGGCAGCTGCTTCCCACTGGCTCTGGAGCGAGCTGCACAGCCTTCTTCTGCAGCATTTCCCTGAGCCTCTCCATCCTGGAACTGAGTGGGGAGAAGCAGGCTCTGGGGTCAAGGCAGGCTCTCACTAACGGGCCTGTCTGCTCTGTCCCCCTGTTCCTCCCCCCTCACTACACGCCCCAACACGGGGCTCAGGGACTACAATCTACTCATGCTGGCAGCAGCTCACAGCACAGGCTGTTCCCAAAGCTCCCTCTCCCTACTGAGGCACTGTGACACAGGGGGAGTCTCATCCGTTCAGAGCAGTGGGGTTTTCAGACTGTTTCGACAAGCAGCTCCCTCCTCCCACCCAGGCTACACGCCCTCCCTGGCTACAGAAAGACCAGAACCCGGGAAGGAGTCTGAGTTTGCCCTGGGAACTTGTCCCCAGCTCAACTTCACAAGGTTCCAGTCATATGAGGCATGAGTCCCCCTCAGTTCCCACTGAGTTCAGTGGGGTAGTGGGTGTTCAGCAGCTGGCAGGGTCTGACCCTCCAGAGACTCCTACAAGGGAAGAGCTGGGAGCTCTATTGCTGGGCTGGAGATGGCTCTGGAGAACACCCTGCAAGAAACACGCTGCCCAGGCCCAGAGCAAAGGGCTGCAGGGGGCTGTGTTAGCAAATCTAGCCTCACTAGGACGAGATTTCCCCCTTCTCCTCCCACCATTTCTGCCTCTCCCCAAGCAGAACTTGGAAGCCTCTGAGGAAATGCTACCTGACACTCACTAGGTCTAGATGGCGCAGTGCTGGGTGGCAGATGCTCAGAGTTGGTCTGTTCCTGGCCCTCTTCCTCGCTCTCCCGCACCAAGGTGGGCTGAAAAGGGAGCTGCACAATGCCCTGCCAGCAGGGAGACCAACAGTGGCTGTGAAAACAAAATCATGTTTTATTGCCAAGGGATGGTTAAACTCAGGCTAGCAGCCGGGGTCCAGAACACTGACATACTGCGGGCAGGACGCCTCCCATCTCAAGGTCTCCTAGCACCTCACACACATTCCTGAAGCCTGACAAGCCAAGGGCTGTAGGGGAGGGACTCCAACCACACTGATACAAAACTGTGGCCTGGGCAGGGGAAGTCAGTGACAGAGCCAGATATGGAGCCCAGGAGCCCTGTGTCCAGGCCCCTACACTAACCACTAGAGGAACGTTCTTTTCCAGAGCTGGCAGTTGCGAACAGGACCCTGTTCCCAGTCTCTCTGGCTCTGAGAGGGAGTGTGACTGGCTGGAGTGACCGAGGCAGGGGATTGGGAGTCAGGACTCCTGGCTTTCATTGGCCATTTTTTCTATTGACTTATGGGACCTCGGGCAAGCCATTCCCCCTCTCTGTGTTTCAGTCCCCAGCAGTAAAACGAGGATCTAATACTTACTCACTTATTGTAAAGTGCTGAGATTTACCCAGGAAAAGTCGTTCTGTAGGTGCTATGCAGCACTGGACCCTCATCGGTCAGATCCAAATTCCTAGAGTTTAGATCTGGGCTTTCAGTTCAACCCCGTACAGAATGAGGAGCCCAGCCCTAGACCTTGGATTGAGGATCAGCCCTTCTTGGGGTGGGAATTGAGCTAGGAGGCTTTTCCGTCCCTCACCAGGTGGATTAACAATAGAGGGTTTTTAAAATATGAACCGGGTTTTTCAAATTAAACTCACCATGGGTTTTTTCGTTAAAAATAAGCCTGCTTCAAATTCAATTTGAATTTGACAATCTATGTTAAGGCCTAAATTTGTTATAATCTCTGAAAGTAATTTCAGGAGAATAGAAAGAAATCCATCTTAAGTAGTACATGTTTACTGCCAAGTTTTAAGGAGAGTCAAACGACTGACGCACCTGGAACCAGAGTTCGTGGAAGTGCTAGAACAGCTTTAGACAGCAGTAGCCCTTCCTGTGAAAGTGCAGAAGGAATAGTTTCTTCCTTTCAGTTTATTCATCTAGTTCAGTTCAATGACTAGTTAATTGAATTTGAAAAGAACACTGGGAGTTGACAAAGAAGGCAAACTTGTTTTCTTCCTTCAATCTAGGAATAAACACTAGGTGTGAGGGGATGAGATCTACCCATTGAAAAATCTGGAAGAACATGGTGACCAGAATGTATCAGTTCAATTCACTAACTACAGCTAATGTTTCCTTTCTTTAAGAAATTGGGTAGTTTTAAATGCAAAACATTTTTGATTAATGTTTTTTTCTTATGCTTCTCTTTCTGGCTCGGCCACAGCATTGCTGTGTAAACACCTCTTGCTCTTTACCTCAGTTTCACCACCTCTGTTCGGGATAGAGACACTTCTCTAACTCCTAGCAGTAGTGCGATTTGAGTAGGTCATGAGTGTTAGACACCTTTGAGCTCCAAAGGACAATGGGTGATTTATCAAGAATCCCTGATGATTTCCTGCTTCTCCCCCATTCAGAGCCAATATCACATCTTTGGGTTTTGAAATTCTCAGCACCCCTCAGTCTCCTGCTGCCGTCAGTTGTTCCTCAGATTTAGAGGCTTGGATGCTAGCAGGACTGGAATTTGTTACTGGGTTCCTGTCTGTGTCTAGTCAATGAGGGTCTCAGTCTGGTCTCCTAAATTCAGAATCCCAGAAGTAGACATCTGGGTGGATTGATTTAAATCATTGATTTTAATCATGTTTTGCATTTGTACTTTTTAGTTATTTTCCTCATGATAGGTTGATTCTCATTAGTTGAGAATCATTAAAAAATGTTGATTTGCAACTAAATATAGTCTTCACACTAAATTTGGTGTTTTCCTTTGCTAACCATGATGGTAAAGTATATCTATGTACATTTATGTAAGCAGTTATGTGGCTTAATTTACATTTCTTGTGTCTAATTTTTACATTTTAATTATGTTGGAAAATGGCAAACGATGCATTTATTTCCAAGACTATGATGGATTTTTTACTTATGATTTGTCCACGCACTATTTCGATGAAAATTCAAATGCACTTAAAAATGCACAAAAACAGCATTTTCAATTGGTTTATTAATTGAACAAAACTACCTTAAATGTGCTGGATACATAAGAACAAAAAAATTTACCGAAACATATTTTTCATTTAAAACTAACTGATTTAAGGAAGTATCTGCAGTTAGTGAAATGAACTGATTGTATCTGGTCATCGTGTCTCTCAGATTTTAGAACTAATAGGTCTGACGCCCTCACATCTAGTTTGTATTTATAGACTGGAAGAGGAAAACAAGCTTACCTTCTTTTTCCACTCCCAGTCAGTTTCTGAAATTTGAATGAAATTGTTTTTGAACTGAACTAGCTGAATCAACTTAAATTAAAAAAATATTCTTTCTGTGCCTGCAGAAGAGGCTACTGCTGTCAAAAGCTGGTTTACCATTTCAATAAACTCTGGTTCCCGCCAAAGACTGCCATGAGTTCAGTGGTTTGATTACCATTAAAACTTGGCAGCAACCATGGACTTGTCAAAATTTATTACTTAATTTAAATGACTTTACGAAGCTATTGCAAGTTTAGGCATTAAGATGGGTTGTCATAATTTCAAATTTAATCTCCAATAGATTTGTTTTTCAAAAAATAAACCTGTTTTTAATTTAAATAAAAATAATCCAATTTAACTTTTAAAAAATCCCTTTTTGGGTTTCTTGGTTTTGAAACAACCATTGATTTTTATTCACCTTGATTTTAGGAGAACTACTACATTCATGAGAATCATAAACTGCTCATATGCCATTGAAGGAGAGAAGGCAGCAAAAGTCATCATATCAATAACTTGTTATGAATTATTGACTCAGTCTTAAAAGAGACTAACTAAAGGGTTGGACACCTGTTTGTTTATGTAGGGCCAGTTTCTACCTCTGAACCAGTAGCAATTGCACTGGATAATGCTGTAAAACCTACATTTTATTGTCAAATCGTCTAGGCCATTCATCTTCTGCTCTTCTTGGTTTATAAGTTTCAGATCAACAAAATCTTCCCCTTGACAGTCAGTCACTGCCCATGGGGCTCTGCAGGCAGAGTAGCCTCAGCAGTAACATTGTGACATCCAAGGTAATTCAGCCACCCATCACTCATTCACTCTAATAACCCTGACCTTAAATCCTAACCCTACGGCCTCTGCCTTGCTCATCTCTCCTATTGAAACCTGCAGGATCATTTGCTGATTCCTTTTAACCAATGGGGTTTAATGATGCAAATCATCTGCACAGGATTAGCATTGACTGGCTAAGTTAACTCTGATGTCACAATGTGCCTCTACCTGCAGCACCAACTCAATGGGCACAGTGTGGAGATCAGGCTTTCCTGGTGGTAGCGGTTCCCAGTTGTCACTAAAATCAACAAAAAGAAAATCAAGTGACTTCAAGTGAGCTCTAGCTCACGAAAGCTTATGCTCAAATAAACTGGTTAGTCTCTAAGGTGTCACAAGTCCTCCTTTTCTTTTTGCGGATACAGACTAACACGGCTGCTACTCTGAAATAAAATCAACAAGGTTCTTTCCACCAATGCCTAGAAATTCCCTGAAATTTTGGAATCAATACGACGTAGTCTTCAAAAATTACCGCATTACAGACTGACAAAGAAATGCCATTGAATTGTGCTTTAGACCTCACTGCTCTCAGCCAACAATGACTTGAATCTCCTCCCTTTTAACTCAGTAATAACCCCCAGCTCACCCAATCAGCATGGAGACTCTCAGGGACTGGAGGCTGAGCATTCTCAACAGGTGGCCAAAAGACAGCACTAGTCAGGAAAGGAGATCACTCTGGTGGAGATCTCTGTCAGTGCACTTTTCCACCCCACCTCTTTGTGAGGGCCTCCTACAATGACAGCTGGAGAACAGCCCCACCTGCCTCAGGAAGAAGAGCAGCAGAGAGAAATGGAACAAGAGAAGAGAAAAGAAAAGACATGAGGAAGGGCGGAAAAGAGAAGCAAAAAATGGACAAATTCCAAATGCCTCAGTGAGTCAAAGATTTCAAGGTCAGAAAGATCCACTCTGACCATCTAGTCTGTATAACATGGGCCATAGAACTTCCCTCAAAATAATTCCTGTTTGAATTAGAGCGCACATCTAAGAAAAACAGCTAATCTTGATTTTAAAAATGCTAGTTGTGGAGGATCCATCACAACCCTGGATTAATTACTTCAAACGCTGATTGTTAAAAATGTTTGCCTTATTTCCAGTCTGAATTTCTCTAGCTTCAACTCCCAGCCATAGGATCTTGTTATACCTTTGTCTCCTCAAGTGAAGAGCCCATTAGCAAATAGTTGTTCCCTTATGCTCATCATCTTTTAACCCTCTCTTTGTTAAGCTAAATAGATTGAGCTCCTTGAACCTATCTTTATAAGGCATGTTTTCTAATCCTTTAATCTTTCTTGTGGCTCTTCTCTGAACCCTCTCAAATTAATCAGCATCTGTCTCAAATTGTGGACACCAGAACTGGACACAATATTCCAGTAGTGGTTGCACCAGTGCCCAGTACAGAGATACAGAACCTCTCTACTTCTACCGGAGATTCCGCTATGGATGGGTCCCAGGGTCGCATTTGCCCTTTTGGCCAAAGTGTCTCAGTGGGAGCTCGTGGTCAGTAGATCATCCACCATGAGCCCAAGTCTTTTTCAGGGTTACTATTTCCCATGATAGAGTCTCCCCGGGACAGAGTCCCCCTCTTGTACATATAGCCTATATTTTTTGTTCCTAAAGGGAAACTTTACATTTGGACATACTAAAATGTTATTTGCTTGTGCTCCGGTTACTAAGCAATCAAGATGGCTCCATATGAGTGACATGTCCTCTTCATTATTTACCACACCCCTGATCTTTCTGTCATCGGCAGATTTTACAGTGATGATTGTATATTTGCTTCCAAGTCACTGATCAAAATTTTAGGTAGCGTACATCCAAGAACCAATCCCTGTAGGACCCTATGAGAAAGACACCCACTCGATAATGATTCCTTATTTAAAAGGACATTTTGAGACCTATTAAGTAGCCCGTTACTAAGGGGCGGAGTCCGAGTTGGGACATTTTTCTGACAACTTTACTTGTGTTTTCCGAACCTAGAACTCAGCTGGCAACGTATCAGGCTGAATTGGTTCCAACCCTCACTGAGAATCTTACCTTCTACACAGGGGATATCTGCTTTCTGCAAAATCAACACCGAAAGGAGAAACACTTCCAAAGAAGCTCCTCCTTAGCACTCAGGTGCGTGAACAGAAATCCTCTCTTAGTCCTCTAGGAGAGACTGCGAGAAGGAGGCTTGCTGCAGCAAGGCTACAGGGGTCTCCCAGGTTCCCCCTGACCTGCTTCCCTGTCCTGCCTGGCTGATGTCAAGGGAGCTCTGTGAGTCACAGCCTCCTCACCACCTCTGCCCAATAGGCTGAGTTCCTGCCAAAGGCCCTTGTGAAGTCACTGCCACACCCACCTCTCCCTTGCAGGGCTGATGTCTGCCCCTGGACAGCCCAGTAGGATGTTTGAGCTGCTTCCCAGATCATCGCACATGCTCATTATTGATTCTGGGGAGCAAATAGGCTACCCAGAGTCTGTTCCTCACCCCACACTGAGTTTTTCATAGATTCATAGATTTTCTTTTAGGCCATTAGATCTCCTAATGAGGCCTCTATTTCACAAACCATGAAATTTCACACCCTTACCCCCATATTAAGCCCAATAGCTTGTGTTTCACTAAAACACGCCTTCCAAAAAGGCAGCCAAGAGTGATGTGAGGCCATCAGGAAACAGAGAATCCACCTCTTCCCTAGGCAATTTCTTCCACTCCTTAATCTCCCTCACTCCTAGATTAGGACTGGGCATTTGCTATATTCAGATGTGTTGTTTGAATGGGCTGACTTGTCCTCATCATTATTTACCACGACACCAATCTTTGTGCCCCCTGCAGACGTTACCAGCTGTGATGTGATATTGACTTCCAGATCGTTGGTGTAAATGCTGAAGACAGTTAGTGGCTGAGAATCTGTTCACCCCCCGCCGTCCCCCAGGCACCACACACCCACTCCCCCGTGTAATACAGGAAAAGGGCATCCAGCCCTACTCTCATATGGTTTCAAAAACACGCTTAGCAGCAGTTTCAACTATGGGGTTATGAACCACGCATGGGAGTCCCCTGTTAACAAACACACTTCACATCTAGCGTGTCAACAGGCTGCAGTTCTATGCATCTGAGTTTCCCACCTTCTAAACTGGTATGATAAACCCACCTTGATGATCTTCATTTAAAATTGGGGAGACTGTATGGCACAGGGAAATGATATGACTTGCTTGTGGTCACACAGTGATTGAATGGAAAAGCCTGGATGAGAACAATGTATTTGTTCTGGTTCCCAGACCAGGCCCTGGTCCCTTGTCTTCCTTGCCTCTCTGGTGTAAAATTCAGGAAGCATCTTCCTGGATGCTTTTCCTTCTTCTCCATTTCGCTTAGCTCCACATCCCCAGCGAGGAAGGATTTTTTGTTACCCAGCTGGCTCTAACATATGTGGTTATTGTCACAGACTGAGTCCCCCTGGTGGACACTTATCAGACTGCACCAATCGGACCCAACCTCTGGATCCAGCTCTGTGGATCTTTTCGGGGGGTGGGGGTGGGGGAGGGTTTGCTGATTGTTCCATAGGGAGGAAGTCGTGTTGGGAGGGCAGGGGAGCAGAGAGATGGCGGAGAAAGCGATAGGGTGTGTGTCTGGAGGTCCAGACAGAAGGGCTGCACCAAGCAGGCCCTCACAGATTGAAGTAGCGGAGAACCTGCCTGAAGCCTGGGAGGGACAGAGCTGGGGATCAGGGACACCCCAGGACAGGAGCCAGGAGGAGCACTGCGCTAGGGTGGATTCGCATGAGAAGGACAAATCGGAGCTGGATCAAGTATCAGTGCTGCCCAGAGCTGTATGGGGCCGTGAGTACTGGGGCTTGTGACTTTGCATTGGGAATCAGGAGGGAGGCTGTTCGCTAGTTAAGTGGGGAGGTTGTCGCATGTCGCTCTGTGTGGCTTTGCAGAGAGCAGCAGAAGACGACACTGGAGGGGTTTGTTGGGGAAACTTTACTGGCACCAAAGACGACCAGGAGCACCCAAGACTCACCACTGGACAGGAACTTTGCCCAGGACTCCTGAACTCTGTGTGCAGACACATTGCTCGGTGTCAGCCCTTTCAGAGTGTGGTACCACTGGGCCTGTAGGGCCTTGTGTTGAATGTAACCCTGTTTTACTGCTTCCCCTATCTTTGCCCCTGTTGTTTTTCTCCTCTGTAAATATCTGTTTCCCTTTCCTGTAGGCATTGTACTCTTCCAATGTGTGTGTGTGTTCACTCTATTGGAAGAGAAGGTTAAAGGACTAGGGAGGCAAGTATCAACCCTGCGCTGCATCAGAGAACATGAAGATTTTCTGGATAGAAGTCTGTTTGGTGCTTGAAGCACAATATGCTGAAGAATCAAAGAGTGCAGTGCAGAACGGGGGAGAATATTGGCAGCATGTGACCTCCAGAAGAAGAAAGAGGAGAACCTATGTACCCCCAATGCAGATAGAGGTGCAAAACCATTTTCAGGCTCTCTGCACAGCAAATGCAAAAAAGCAAACGCAATATGGATTGCATAAAGAGAGGTGTACCATGCAAGTCATAGGAGATGATGGTACTGCTCTACTCAGCGCTGGTTAGGGCTCAGCTGGAGTACTGTGTCCAATTTTGGTCACTGCTGTATGAAAAGGATGTAGAGAAACTGGAAAGGATCCAGAGGCGAGTGACAAAAATGATCAAAGGTGTGGAATGTATGTCATATGAGCAAAGGCTGGATGAATTTGGTATGTTTAGATTGGAAAAGAGGGAAATGATAGCAATCTACAAATACTTGAAAGGCTTTCATAAGGAAAATAGAGAAAAATTGTTCTCTTGCCACAGAGGGCAGGACGAGAGGCAATGGGTTCAAACTATAGCATAGCGGATTTAGATTAAATCTCCAGAAATACTTCATAACCAAGATTTTACCAATGATGATTGTATATTTGCTTCCAAATCACTGATCAAAATGTTAAATAGCATTAGCGCCAAGAACCAGTCCCTGCAGGATCCAGAATAGGTAGCCCGTAACTAAGGGGAAGAATCCTAGGCGGGACATTTTTCTGCCCATTTACCTTTTGTTTTCCGAGCCTAGAGCTCGGCTGGCAATGCATGGAGAAGACTGAAGAAGTTCCAACTCTCACTGAGAATCTTACCTTCTACACAGGAGATGTCTGCTTTCTCCAAAATCAACACAGGAAGGTGAAAACTCCCAAAGAAGCTCCTTCTTAGCACTCAGGTGCGTGAACACAAATCCTCTCTTGGTCCTCAAGGAGAGACCGTGAGAAGGAGGATTGCTTCAGCAAGGCTACAGGGGTCTCCGAGGTTCCCCCTGACCTGCACCCCTGTACTGCATGTCTGATGTCAAGGGAGCTCTGTGAGGTCACAGCCTCCTCACCACCTCTGCCCAATAGGCTGAATTCCTGCCACAGGCCCTTGTGAAGTCACTGCCACACCCACCTCTCCTTTGCAGGGCTGATGTCTGCTCCTGGACAGCCAGGTTGGATGTTTGAGCTGCTCTCCCGATCACCCCACTTGCTCACTCTTGATTCTGGGGAACAAGCAGGCTTTCCAGTAAAACAGCAGAATCTGTTCCTCATCCCTCACTGAGTTTTTCATAGATTTGTAGGCCATTAGATCTCCTAATCCAGCCTCTATTTCACAAGTCATGAAATTTCAGACACTTACCCCATATTAAGCTCAATTCCTTGTGTTTCACTGAAACCCACCTTCCAGAAAGACAACCAGTTGTGATGTGAGGCCATCAGGAAACAGAGACTCCACCTCTTCCCTTGGTAATTTGTTCCATTGGTTTGTCTCCGTCACTGTCAAAAATTTTTGCCTCACTTCTAATTTGAATTTCTCTGGCTTCAGCTGACAGCCGTTGCTTCTTGTTGTGCCTTTCTTGCCTAGATTGAAGAGCATTTTGGTACTCATTATTTTCTCTCCATGAAAGGAGTTCTATACCGAAATAAAGTCATCTCTCAAGCTACTTCTATAGCTAGGCCCCTACCAATTATAAAGGACAGTGAAATTAGCCCTGCCCTGTGAAATCCCATCTTCCCGTGCCGGCTTGGAGTATCCCGCTAGTCCGCTGGGCTGGGGACAGGACAAGATTTTCCCCTGCACAATTGCTCTCGGTGGGGCTATCAGACTCACCTGTAGACGCAGCGCATTAGTGAGGTTGGTACACCCTCAGATCTGTGCTGCAGCAGCCCCGGATTTGGGCTCAGGGCTTTGGCCCTGGCAGATTCTGCCCAGGCTTGGGGATTCTGCCCCCACCCCCACCTGCTCCTGTTCCGGCCAGGGCTCTGGGTGCCCAGGCTCAGGGCTTCTGGCCCCTGAGGCTGCAGCCAGGGTTTGGGGCACCCAGACTCATGTCTTGAGCTCCCGAAAACTCCAGCCAGGTGCCCGGGCTTGGAGCTTCTGCCTCCCCCCTACACACACACACACTCCTGCCAGGGATCTGGGCAGCTGGGCTCAGGGCTTCTGCCTGGCAGCTGCAGTGGCGGCTCGAGGCTTCAGCCCCCGCGGCTGGAGCCAGAACTTGAGGCACTCAGGCTCAGGGCTGCTGCTCCGCAGCTGCAGCAGGGACTGGGGTGCCAGGCTTGAGGCTTCCACCCTCCAATTCTCTCCTGCCAGGGCTCTGGCTTCCCAGGCTCGGGGCTTACTCCCCCTGTGGCTCCTGCTGGGGCTCAGGTGCCTATTTTTCTGGGGCAGAAATTAATCTGCCAGGGAACCAGTAGCTAGGAGCCCCAGCTGAGGTGCTCCCACCAGCTGGGACCCACCTCCACATCCGGGAGCCTCCTCTCGCTTCAGGAAGGTTAGTGGCTGCTGCCTTCAGAGTCCAGCACTGAAGGCAGCACAGAAGTGAGGGGGGAAATGCTGTGACACCTCCCCCAAACAACTTTTGACCTCCCCGCATTATCCCATTTTGAGTCAGGACTCCCATGGTTTCAGCACTGTGAAATTTCAGATGTAAACATCTGAAACGGTGAAATTGACTAATTTAAAAACCCTCTGCCCGTGAAATTGACCAAAACAGTCCTGAATTTGGTAGGGCCCTAGTTATTATGGATGCCCTAGCAGCTTTGCACTCCCAGTTCACCTGAAAGACCATTGACAATTCATGCTACATGAGAAATTTCCTAGAATAAACTACCAGGATTGGGAAAAATGAAGGAAATCAACCAAAGCCTAAGCTAGGATGGAGAGCATTCATCCAAGCAGTGTTTCAACCCCTCCCCTCCCACCGGTCTGCCTGCCGTGAAATGGGGGGATACAGAGGGGCATGGATTTCTGTCTGTGAACTTTCTAAAGACTAGGAGTACTTGTGGCACCTTAGAGACGAACACATTTATTTAGTCTCTAAGGTGCCACAAGTCATCCTTTTCTTTTTGCGAATACAGACCAACACGGCTGCTACTCTGAAACCTTTCTAAAGACTGTAGGCTTCAGCACCAACCACACAGCCCAGACTCTGAATTCTTGAAAAAACATCCATTTTGGATTGTGCACAGCAGAGGCTGCTTGAAGGGGAGGGGAAGGTGGAGGAGGGAGGGTGAGGGGACAGGCTGGGCAAATGGCATGGCGTCTGCACTATACCACAGACACACACACAACGATGCATGGAATATTATCCAGGACAGTAAATTATTTGGCCTGAGTCCTGAGTTTTGAAAGTACAATTTATCCAGGAAAAAAATCGGGGTGGGGGGTAGGAGAGTTGCAGTTACCAGCCTGGACTTCCAGTCTCTGGCCAGGCGCATCCCCCTCTTTAGGGTTTTCACCGGTGTCTTCTCCAAACTGCTCCTTCTGATATAATTCGACGACGACGTCCTGGCCTTCAGGGTCATTTGCAGGATCTTCATTGTTCCCAGCTGCAGCACCGCCCTCGTTATCCTGTCTGATAATGAGCCCACTATGGTTCAGCAAAAGGCATGTGTCATAATAGGCCCTCTGCTGAGAGCCCTCGATGTAGGGATAATACGCCCTTTTTCTTTTTCCTTAAGTTCTTTCCCTTGTTTCCTATGAGTTGCCCTGTGTAACCGTTGCTTGTCCGATGATATCTATTCTGCCTCGTAACAGAGCGAGAGAGAGTCCACACCCCTTTTGGTGCCACGTGCCACGCAGGAAGTGGGCTGTGTGCAGAAAGTCAGTTGGCTGTCAATGGACTGGCAGTTGGCTGACCGTTCGTTGCTCGCGGTTCAGGGACAGCTTGGGCGGAGCAATCAAGGTGCTGCTGTCTATTCCACCACTTCAGAGACAGAGGAGGTCCTTGAATTGTCCTTACCCACGCACACTGCCCGTTATAGCGGCGCATACCGCACTCACGCTGCCCAGCGGGGGTAATTTGCTCCAACTCTTGAAGATGAGCGGCAGAGGAGGAGAGAGACGCACCTTGTGAAGGGATCTTACCTTTCCCCCCCACTCTTCTCTTTCTCTCCTCTTTTATTCCTGCCACTATCATTTGCTTGTTTGGGACTTGGCAACTGCCAAACTTATTATCTTTGTTATTAAGGTGTCAGGTAATAAATGTTATCTGATTTGTGTTATTTACCTGTCAGTTTTGATTTTAAATACACCCGGTGACGGATACAGAGAGTTCGATCCTGTAAAAAGGGGTAGGATTTGAGGCCTAGGTTTCATTACTCCCCTGAATTTTATAGATTTTAAGAGACCTGTCTGTAAGACTGACAGTGCCCAATCTAGATCTGAATAGGAAGGGCACGTGCAAGGTGCATTTGCTGACTTTTTATTGGAGTCCTGGACCTTCTGATGCTGCTTCAAATGTTTCATTCTCTCTCAGCACTGAACAGCAGAATGCTCCGTGTCCAACTCTGCCAGCCGTTGGCTCTGCGACATACAGCTGTGTAGTGCTGCTGCTCTGAGAGAAACTGTGGTCACAGCTAGAATCCTGCCACCTACTGATGGCAATGTTGGTGTGTTCCTCCCGCCGACTAGCTGCTCACAGGGTGGTGAGCGTTTTAAGCTACTGGGAGTTTGGAGGCTGCAGCATGTGACTTCTGGTGCACACAGGGGGAGTGGGAAGATAACAGACAGGTCAGGAAGATATGGGTACAGGGAACGGTGGGAATTGCAGTGGAGGACTATTCCGACTCGAAACCGGGAAACCACACCGTCACAACATTCACACTGCAAAGTGGGCAGATATGGGGGTGGGCCCACTGCAAAGATGTGGGTCTTTGCAGTCCAGCTGTCCTCGGCCCCAAAGAAAAAGTTTCACAGCTTGCTTTTTAAAGTGATGTGCTCTCTAAGATGAGAAAGCCACTCCTGTGCCAGGAGCCCCAGAACACTGATCAAAACCTAACGGCTCTCAGGAATGTTGAGGACTTGGAGTGGGGATTGAGGTCAGGTGTTTATTGTTTTGCACAGATGTGTAACTCTTGTGCTGTCTAAGGCCTTGGCTACACTTGCGAGTTACAGCGCATTAAAGGAGCCCCGGGCGCACTAGCTCACTCCCCGTCCACACTGGCAAGGCACGTAGAGCCCTCTGAGTCCGCGGCTACAGCGCTGCTGGTACGCCACCTCGGCGAGTGGAACAGTGTTTGCTGCGCCCCCGCCGGAGCGCCGCAGCACCAGTGTGGATGCCCTGATCCTATAGTGCGCTCTGATCGGCCTCCAGAAGTGTCCCACAATGCCTGTGCTAGCCACTCTGGTCATCACTTTGAACTCTACTGCCCTGCCCTCAGGTGACCAACCGTCAGACCCGCCATTTAAGTTCTCTGGGAATTTTGAAAAATCCCTTCCTGTTTGCTCAGCCAGGCGTGGAGTGCTATCAGCGAATCCTTCCAGGTGATCATGCCTCCACGCGCCAGGCGAGCCCCAGTATGGAGTAATGGCGAGTTGCTGGACCTCATCAGTGTTTGAGAGGAGGAAGCTGTCCCATCCCAGCTGCACTCCAGCTGTAGGAATTACGATACCTTTGGGCAGATATCAAGGGACATGATGAAAAGGGGCCATGACCGGGATGCACTGCAGTGTAGGATTAAAATGAAGGAGCTGCAGAATGCCTACCACAAAGCCCGCGAGGCAAACCGCCACTCCGGTGCTGCCCCTGTGACCTGCCGTTTCTACAAAGAGCTGGATGCGATACTTGGGGGTGACCCCACCTCCACTCCGGGGACCACCATGGACACTTCAGAGTCCAGTGCAACAAGGCAGGAGGAGGGGGAGGAGGAGGAGAAGCAAAGCGGGAGCGAGAGTGCTGAGGCGGAGGAAGACACTCCAGAATCCCTGCATGCATGCAGCCAGGAGCTGTTCTCAAGCCAGGAGGAAGGTAGCCAGTCGCCTTTACAGATGAAACCTTGAGATCTCAGCCGTCCGTGTTATCACTGACCGAAAGACTCCAAAGAATCAGAAAGAGGCCACGTAGAAGCAAGGAAGACATGTTGCATGAAGTAATGCAGCATTCAAGTCATGAAAATCAAAACGTGCAGGAGTGGCGGGAGAGTGAAAGGAGGGTCCGCCAGCAGAATGCGGATCGCCGGCACCAAAGCCCGGACCGGCTGCTAAGCATCATCCAATACAGACGCTCGTAGCAATGCAGCCGGAGCACTACCGCGCCCGCCCCCACCCCCACAGCCCTTGTCCCAAAACTCTTTCCCTTGTGCTCCCATGTCACCTCCAACCCACTTTCCCCAACATCCGGGTTTTTACCGCCACCAGCTGCCTCCAACACCTGGAGCTTCACCACTCAGTCCTGAAAACTACGACCCTTACCCACTGCACTCAACCCCCATCACCATGCAGTATAGCCATCCTGAAGTGCAGCACTCATTGCACAGCACTCCAGACAGGACATACGCAAATCTGTGATTCTACCGTTCCCCACCCCCTTCCCCTTTCTGTTTCCCAAGCAGTTGTGTCTCTTTTCAATAAATGGATTTTTTGGCTTTGAAAACATTCTTTATTATCGCATAAAGTAAAAGATACCTTAGCCCAGGAAAGCAACAGGCACTGCAAGTCAGCGTATCAAACACAGATTCCAACTAACATTGGAACCACTGTACTTCACTCCCATGCAGGGCATCAAACATTACCGGTGGCTTTCAACCTCAAATTGCTCCCTCAAGGCATCCCTAATCCTTGCAGCCCCGCACTGGGCCCCTCTAATAGCCCTGCTCTCTGGCTGTTCAAATTCAGCTTCCAAGTGTTGAACCTCCGAGTTCCATACTTGAGTGAATCTTTCATCCTTCCCTTCACAAATGTTAGGGAGGGTACAGCACGCGGATATAACTGCTGGGATGCTGTCATTGGCCAGGTCCAGCTTCCCATACAGAGAGCACCAGCGGACCTTTAAAGGGCCAAAAGCACACCCCACAGTCATTCTGCACCGGCTCAGCCTGTTGTTGAACCGCTCCTTGCTGCTGTCAAGGCTCCTTGTGTAGGGTTTCATGAACCATGGCATGAAAGGGTAAGCGTGGTCTCCAAGGATCACAATGGGCATTTCAACTTCCCCTGTGGTGATCATCTGGTCTGGGAAAAAAGTCCCAGCTTGCAGCTTCCTGAACAGACCAGTGTTCCGAAAGATGCGTGCGTCAGGCACCTTTCCGGGCCAGTCTGCCTTAATGTCAATGAAACGCCCATGGTGATCCACAAGCTCCCAGAGAACCATTGAGAAATACCCCTTCCGATTAACATACTCGGAGACTAGGTGGGCTGGTGCCAGAATTGGAATATGTGTGCCATCTATCGCCTCTCCGCAGTTAGGGAAACCCATTTGTTCAAAGCCAGCCACAATGTCATGCACGTTACCCAGAGTCACGGTTCTTCTGAGTAGGATCTGACTAATGGCCCTGCAAACTTACATCAACACGATTCCAACGGTCGACTTCCCCACTCCAAACTGGTTAGCGACTGATCAGTAGCCGTCTGGAGTTGCCAGCTTCCAGATTGCAACAGCCACCTGCTTCTCCACCGTCAGGGCGGCTCTCAATCTCCCGTCCTTGCACCGCAGGGTGGGGGTGAGCTCCTCACAGAGTCCCATGGAAGTGGCTTTTCTCACCCGAAAGTTCTGCAGCCACTGCTCATCATCCCAGACTTGCATGACGATGTGATCCCACCACTCACTGCTTGTTTCCCGAGCCCAAAAGCAGCGTTCCACGGTGGTGAGCATGTCCATGAATGCCACAAGCAAACTCATGTCATATACATACCTTGAGTCGATATCATCGTCGGAGCCCTCACTGTCACTTTGGATCATGAGGAATAACTGGACTGCCAAACATGATGTGCTGGCGAGACTTGTCAGCATACTCCTCAGCAGTTCGGGCTTGTCAAGTTTCCTTCCCCACTCTGAACTCTAGGGTACAGATGTGGGGACCTGCATGAAAACCCCCTACGCTTATTTTTACCAGCTTAGGTTAAAACTTCCCCAAGGTACAAACTATTTTACCTTTTGCCCTTGGACTTTATTGCTGCCACCACCAAGCATCTAACAAATACACAACAGGGAAAGAGCCCGCTTGGAAACGTCTTTCCGCCCCAGATCCTCCCCAAACCCTATACCCTCTTTCCTGGGGAAGGCTCAATAAAAATCCTCACCAATTTGCATAGGTGAACACAGACTCAAACCCTTGGATCTTAAGAACAATGAAAAAGCAATCAGGTTCTTAAAAGAAGAATTTTAATTGAAGAAAAAGTAAAAGAATCACCTCTGTAAAATCAGGATGGTAAATACCTTACAGGGTAATCAGATTCAAAACATAGAGAATCCCTCTAGGCAAAACCTTAAATTACAAAAAGGCACAAAACCAGGAATATACATTCCATTCAGCACAGCTTATTTTATCAGCCATTTAAACAAAACAGAATCTAACACATATCTAGCTAGATTACTTACTAAGTTCTAAGACTCCATTCCTTTTCTGTTCCTGGCAAAACAACACACAGACAGAGAGAACCTTTGTTTCTCCCCGCCTCCAGCTTTGAAAGTATTTTGTCTCCTCATTGGTCATTTTGGTCAGGTGCCAGCGAGGTTATTCTAGCTACTTAAACCCTTTACAGGTGAAAGGGTCTTTTCTCTGTCCAGGAGGGATTTTAAAGATGTTTACCCTTCCCTTTATATTTATGACAGGGTTCCATTCCCGCAGACCGAAAGGGAAGACCGAGCGCGCAGTACAAAAAACACTGAAAGACCGCACCCAACGTGGACGGAAGCAAAGGGAATGCTAGGATGCAAACCGATGCATCATGAGGTGTTGGGACAGGACCCAGAATGCCCCACACTCCCCATCCCCTTCCCACAAGCCACAGCGCCAGAATGGGAAGAGGTGCTCTGCAGGATAGCTGCCCATAATGCACCATTCTCAATGCCTCTGCAAGTGCCGCAAATATGGCCATGCCAGTGCGCTTGCAGCTATCAGTGTGGACAGACTGCTGCGCTTTCCCTACTGCGCTTTACGAAGGTGGGTTTAACTCACAGCACTCTACATCTGCAAGTGTAGCCATGCCCTAAGAGTAAAGTGTGTATGTTTAAGAAGTTACTTTGCAAATCCTGTGGTTCCTCCCTTTAACTGCTCTGTGGTCCCTGAGGGGCTAAACTGAAAAGAGAAGTAAACAGAGATGAAGGGGGAATCTGGGAAAATGTGGAAAGTGCCAGAAGAGGCTTGGGATGTCCCAGCACTGGCTTTAGTTGCAGTCTCAAAGACAGACAGTCCCAGTTGTCCCCCTCCCATCTCCTCATCTGGTTTGTCTCTCTCCAGCGTCCTGGCCTCCTGTACCAATCTAACTCCCCAGGCTCCTCATCCATTCGCAATCTGCAGCCCCAGGTCCTGCTTTCAATCTCTTTGCCCAGCCAGTCCCAGTTCTCCAGAATCCCAGCTCTTCATCAGATCCATCTGCCATTCCCCCTCACCTCCTTTCTGCTCATGGTATATGGAGGTACCAATGACATAGGGAAGGATAGGAGAGAGGTCTTGGAGGCCAAATTTAGGTTGCTGGGGAAGAGATTGAAGTCCAGGACCTCCATGGTAGCTTTCTCTGAAATGCTGTCAGTTCCACACGCAGGGCCAGCTAGACAGGCAGAACTGCAGGTTCTCAATGCATGGGTGAGACAATGATGTTGGGAGAAGAAGTTTAGATTTATTAGGAACTGAGGAATCTTCTGGGAAAGGGGGAGCCTAAACAGCCTATAGCGGTGGGGATATACTATAGATCACCTAACCGGGATGGTGATAGTGACCGTGAAATGGTCAGCGAGATTAGAAAGGCTACAAAAATAAAAAACTCAGTAATAATGGGGCTTTTCAATTATACTGACGGGATACATGTCACCTCAGGACTGGATGCAGAGAGAGTTTCTTGACACCTTAAATGACTGCTTCTTGGAGCAGCTAGTCTTGGAACCCACAAAAAGAGAGGCAATTCTTGATTTAGTCCTAAGTGGAGCACAGGATCTGGTCCAAGAGGTGAATATAGCTGAACCGCTTGGTAATAGTGACCATAATATAATTAGATTTAACATCCTCTGTTAAACACCACAGCAGCCCAACAGAATAGCACTTAATTTTGGAAAGGGGAACTACACAAAAATGAGGAAGTTAGTTAAACAGAAATTAAAAGGTACAGTGCCAAAAGTGAAATCCCTACAAGCTGCATGGAAACTTTTTAAAGACCCCATAATAGAGGCTCAACTTAAATGTATACCCCAAATTAAAAAACATTTAGGAACAAAGGAGCATAAACTTTGGCAAATTAAGTGTAAAACTATAATGAGGAAGGCCAAGAAAGAATTTGAAGAACAGCTAGCCAAAGACTCAAAAAGTAACAGCAATTGTTTTTCAAAGTACATCAGAAGCAGGAAGTCTGCTAAACCGCTAATGGGGCCATAGACAATCGAGATGCAAAAGGAGCACTCAAGGACCATAAGGCCATTGCAGAGAAATGAAATTAATTCTTTGTATTGGTCTTCATGGCTAAGGATGTGCGGGAGATTCCCAAACCTGAGCCATTCTTTATGGTGACATATCTGAGGAACTCTCCCAGATTGAGATGTCATTAGAGGAGGTTTTGGAACAAATTGATAAATTATACTGTAATAAGTCACCAGGACCAGATGTTATTCACCCAAGAGTTCTGAAGGAACTCAAATGTGAAATTACAGAATACTAACTGTGGGAGATTAAATCAGCTTCTGTACCCGATGACTGGAGGATAGCTAATGTGATGCCAATTTTTAAAAAAGCTCCAGAGGTGATCCTGGCAATTATAGGTTGGGAAGCCAAACTTCAGTACCAGGCAAACTGGTTGAAACTACAGTAAAGAACAGAATTATCAGATACATAGATGAACATGATTTGTTGGGGAAGAATCAACATGTTTTTTGTAAAGGGAAATCATGCCTCACTAATCTACTAGTATTCTCTGAGGGGGTCAACAAGCATGTGGACAAGGGTGATCCAGTGGATATAGCGTACTTATATTTTCAGAAAGTCTTTGACAGGGACCCTCACCAAAGGCTCTTAAGCAAAATTAGCTGTTATGGGATAAGAGGGAAGGTCCTTTCATGGATCGGTAATTGGTAAAAAGATAGGAAACAAGGGATAGGAATAAATGGTCAGTTTTCAGAATGGAGAGAGGTAAATAGCGGTGTCCCCCAGGGGTCTGTTCTGGGACCAGTCCTATTCAACATATTCATAAATGAACTGGAAAAAGGAGGTAAACAGTGAGGTGGCAAAATTCGCAGATGATACAAAACTACTCAAGAAAGTTAGGTCCAAAGCAGACTGTGAAGAGCAACAAAGCGATCTCACAAAACTGGGTGACTGGGCTACAAAAATGGCAGATGAAATTCAGTGTTGATAAATGCAAAGTAATGCACTTTAGAAAACATAATCCCAACTATACATATAAAATGATGGGGGTCTCAATTAGCTGTTACCACTCAAGAGAGAGATCTTGGAGTCATTGTGGATAGTTCTCTGAAAACATCCACTCAATGTTCAGCGGCAGTCAAAAAAGAGAACAGAATGTTGGGAACCATTTAGAAGTGGCTAGATAATAAGACAGAAAATATCATATTGCCTCTATATAAATCTATGTTACACTCACATCTTGAATACTGCGTGCAGATGTGGTCACCCCATCTCAGAAAATATATATTGGAATTGGAAAAGGCACAGAAAAGGGCAATAAAAATGATTAAGGGTATGCAAGAGCTTCCATATGAGGAGCAATTGATAAGACTGGGACTTTTCAGCTGTGAAAATAGACGACTAAGGGGGGCTATGATAGAGGTCTATAAAATCATGACTGGTGTGGAGCAAGTAAATAAGGAAATGTAATTCACTCTTTCTTCAAACACGAGAACTAGGGGTCACTGCCTGAAATTAAAAGGCAGCAGGTTTAAAACAAACAAAAGGAAGTATTTCTTCACACCATGCACAGTCAACCTGTGGAACTCTTTGACAGAGGATGTTATGAAGGTCAAGACTATAACAGGGTTCAAAAAAGGACTAGATAAATTCATGGAGGATAGGTCTACCAATGGCTATTAGCCAGGATTGGTAGGGATGGTGTCCCTAGTCTCTGTTTGCCAGAAGTTGGAAATGGGCAAGAGAGGATGGATCACTTGATGATTACCTGTTCTGTTCATTCCCTCTGAAGCACTTGGCACTGGCCATTGTCCAAAGATAGGCTACTGGGCTAGATCAACCTTTGGTCTGACCCACTATGGCCGTTGTTATGTTCTTCCACCCACCCCACTGGTTCTCACTCCTCTCTGCTCTCTGGTTGCAAGTCTCCTTGCTCACTCAGGTCTACTCTCCGCCCTCCCCTCAACTCCAAATGCCAGTTTCTTTTACCTCCTGCCAGCTTCCAGCATCCCTTAGGCTTTTTCTCCCAACCTACTCACCCCTGTCCCCTAGTCTCTGCATTTGAATCTAGTACTTCCTCGTCCGGGCCCAGTGGGATGGGGGAGGTGGGTAATTGAGAGCACAGGAGAGACAGGCTCTCTGCTCTCAGTTCAGGTATCTAGACCCAGCACAGACCGGAGCAGCTGAGAGCTGCAATTGTAGGGAAAGTCCTGCTCAGCCCCAGGCTGGAGCATGCCAGTGCAGACACAATTGCCAGGGGGAATGGAGCTGCTAACCTCAAAGAAGTCTCTATTGGGGCTCTGTGAACTCTGACTTCTCAAAGACTTCTCATTTGGTCAATTTAGGTAGATTTTCGGAGACAGCAAAAGGCGCATCCCTGGCACAAAGGCCACCTCCTTGGGAAATTTCAAGTCCCTGCTTCAAAGCCTAGGGGCACTAGAGCTTTTCAAAGGAAATGTCATCAGAAGTGTTTAGCATTGGTAAGCACTGTCTACATAGACTAAGGCCAGAAGGGACCACTGTGGTCAACTCGTCCCCGCCTATAACAGACCCATATCATCTGGCCTCGCGTCATTCTCACTAAAGCTGAATGACTTTGACTGAATGTTTCAGGAAATATTCAGCCTCAAGGCAGACACCCAGCATGGGAAATTTCAGCCCAGCCAGTTACAGTTTGACAATGTTATAAGCAACTGAAAACAAAGGCGTATCGTGGGAAGCACTGGGCAACCTTCATAACAGGCAGTGCTGGCAGCGCCCCCTATAATGTGAGGCACTCACAGCTGGGCTGGAGCGATGGGATGTCAGTCAGGGCCAGCAAAGGTGAGGATGTCAGAAATTATCCTGATTTGAATTCACACGCCAGAAATCTTCTTTGCAGCGCTCCACAGCTCCTCCCCGACTTCAAAAACAACTTTTGACACCTAGCTCCAGGGTCTGACCCCTCCAGGTGCTTGGCTCAAAGGGCTGAGCAAGCTAATCCCCATGGGGTGCAATGGAAGTCGGGGCGCTGAACACCTGCCATGACTCGGCCTTTGGTATGTCATACAGCCAGTCGGTGGAAACCATAAGACACTCTGCCAGTTCAGCCCGGCCACAAGCAGGGGTGACCCCTGTTACCTGCTAGTGGATTGGCCACTGCTTACACCTGGGTTGAAGTTGGTCTTTTATGTTAGCTCTGTTTTCTTTGTACCAGCTTGTGCCATCAGATTTTTTGCTGCCTGCCCAAGGTAAATAAGATGCGAGAGCAGAATCATGTCCAGAGTCCAAAAAACAGCAATTAATCCAGAAACAATAAATTAATTATAAAATGCTGTTAATACCTGGAGTGACCCCACCAGGAAGCCAAATAGCCTGAAGACAAACCATGGAGCACGTACTTTAGGAACGATTCTTTAGAGTTGCTATCCTAAAGGCTGGTGCCGGTGTCAGGAAGGGCAGGGCGAGTCACTTCTCTCCCCAACCTGTCTAAACACCCACTGTAACCCCTTTGGGATTTAGAGAGCATGGTCCCTTTAAATCTTTTCCCGGGGGACAGGGAGTTGATTGTTCTATGAGGAGAAAGTCCTGTTGGGAGGGTAGGGGAGCGGGGAGGGGGGAAGAGCACGACAGGGTATTTAAGCCCTCCTGCTGGTGTCGCAACTTTTTGTTAAAAACGGTCCAATTGTCACGTATTTTCTGTCTCCCCCCAGTCGGTACTGGTGGGTCCCGCTGCTGGCTGGATCCCTGCTTGCCAGCCGCCTGCCCACCAGCATTGAGTGGGGGGACCCAGTGGCTGACAATGGGGGTGGGTGTGCAAAGCTGGTGGCAGGGTGTTCCCCCTCTCGCTGTCCTCTCCCTGCTTTGCCCCTTCACCTTGACCCCAGCCCCGCTGCTCCTCCATATCTGCACCAGCGGGGAGTGTCCCACTCCCAGCACTGTGCGGAGAACCAGCCCTTGGTCGGAGTGCTCAGCTCACCAACAGCCGGGCCAGCAGGCTACTTCTTTCCCCCACTGCCTCTGGCTGGGCTGGCCCCGCAGGAAAGCTCAAGACCCTCGGCTTGGGGTGTTGGCTAGGAGGAGCCAAGGCCTGCATGTGCCAAAGCCCCAGGCAGCGAGGCAGCGCTGGCATAGGGAAGCCTTTCTGCCCCTCAGCTAAGCTCTGGAGCGGCGGCCGGGGGAGGGAAGCGATTTCCAGCCTGTTTGCATCCCGACCCTGCAGACTCCACAGCAGTCCCCCGGACAGAGGCCTAGCACCCTCTGCACCCACCCCCACCCCGGAGCACAGAGTTTGGTCAGTCCCCTAGGCACCCTCCCCTGCTGAGCCACCTCACTGGCCAGGTTCACTCAAGCCCCTGCAGTCAGGTTCCCTGGGCACAATGCATCCGTAGGGCTTAAGCCCTTCTTGCTTGCGCTGTAGCCAGGGGACAGGAGGCAGCTGGGTTATATCGGTGGCCAGCAGCAGCCTGGAGGTGTTAGCTGCCTTTCGACACCATGTGGGCAGGAAGGAGCAAGGTGCTTCCAGCCACGGGCAGGGGGAGAGGGGGAAGAGATGAGCTCTGCAAAGCTCATCTCTGCTATGGCTGGAAGCAGCTCCCATCCCTTCCCTCCTGCACAGAGTGGAAAGGCTGTTGCTGGCAACATTCTGGTTTGAACTCTGGCAGAAATCTGGGGTGGAGGGGCATGTGAAATTGTGTGCCCTCCCCACACACACACACACAGGTTGCCTTTGGAAGATGTAGTACCAGGTACCAGAAGAGGCGGGTCCGGCCTGGGGCCCAGCCAGGCATGGAGAGTGGAGAGCGCCAGGCAGGGAGGGTCAAGCCTCTCGGTCAACCTGTCACCCCCTGTGTCAGAGAGGTGCACAGGAGTGTGTGTGTGTCACCTCTCTCCATGTGAACCCTAAAGCCTAAAAGATAAGAAGGGAAATAAAAGGAATCCAGCTACTCAGTGTTTCTGTTTAACAGGGGCTCAGTCAACTTGATGTTAAAGTTAACATTTGTACTGCATCATTCTGATTGATTGCAGCTGAACTTGCTTGAATACGAGTAATTTTACCAGGTGTCCTGTATTCAGCATAGGGAAATATGGTCACCCTAAATAAGAGGGAGGCTGTTAGCTTGTTACATGGGGAGGTTGTCACTCTGTGTGGCTTTGCAGAGAGTGACAGAAGAGGGCACCAGAGAGGTTCATTGAGGAAACTTTACTGGCGCTGAACACAACCTGGAGCACCCAAGACTCACCGCTGGACTGGAACTTTGCTCAAGACTCCTGAACTCTGTGTGAAGACACATTTCTCGGTGTCAGCCCTTTCAGACTGTGCTATCACTGGGCCTGTGGGGCCTTGTGTTGAATGTTTTTGACCGTTCCCCCTAGCTTTCCCCCTGTTGTTTTTCTCCTTTCATCCCTCTCTAAATAAATATTTCCCCTTCCTGTATTCATTGTACTCTTCTGGTTCACACTGGGGACAGGTGTCTCTGGGGTGGAAGGGGCTTTCCCTGATGCATTCCTGCACGTGCCTTTTCTTGGCCAGAGCTACCTGCAGAGCAGACTCTATGTTGGCCACGAGGGCGCTAAAGTTACACAACAACAAAAACAGGAGAGAAATTTCTCTCCAAAGATCAAAAAATAACAAAGAAGGAAGAACCCAGAACCACTGGAACTACAAGCAAAAGGCTAGAAATCCCCTTGAAAAGGAACTAACGATGAGTTTATATAAAGCAGGAGGGGCAGGGTAGTTGGTGGTTGAAGGCAGGAGGGCACTGTCTATCCCTTATTTCTCTGATGCTCCCACCTGGGAACTATTCTTAAACATTTACAAATATTCCTTTTCTCTCTCTTGGTGCTTCTGAGTGCACACCAGAAGCACTTCAACTCAGAAATGGGCATCTGGCTGAAACACCTTTTGGGTAAATCAATAAATCAGACATTGTTCTTCAATGGAGGGAAGGGATCTTCTTATTGAGCATGAGAGACTCTTACTGGTATTGAAAAGGCTGCATATTTGCTTCATTTACTTCAAGGAGCAACATGCCCTATATCTGGCCACTACCTGACATTTAGCTATATGCAGGACTAAGCTCTTATAATGACAAGCACGGTGTGACTGGACCCTTTAAAAAGAAGCTGTGCCCAGTGCCACTGTGACTGAACCTGCTGCCCAACTTGGCTTAAAGAAAGGCACCTGAGGAAGTGGTGGCAGAGAGTTAGAGCCTCCTACAGATGAGTTTGATACACCAGGGGAACAAAACTTCAGTCAGGTAGGGCTAGAAATGGCCTCCTAAAAAGAACAAGGGGCCAGGAAGAAGAGAAACTTTGGCTTTCTTCCTTGATGGCTGCTAGCCTATGTAGGTTTTTATACCATGCTAATCACCACAGTATCTGAGCACCTTCCAGTAGTGCATTAAGGACCGTAACCACACGTGTGTCGTGTTGGGGTAGTGCCTTGTTTAAAAGTAGAAAATACTTGTAGCTATCCATTTATATGAGAAAAGGTTGCTTTCTTCAGTGTTGATTGGACGATTGCAGGTTTGAAGAAGGAAGAGGAGACTTGCTCTCAGACCCAGCAGGGTTGAACATTCAGCATATAGGGACAGTTGATATAAGCAGTGCTTGTAGCACAGCCAACAATCCAGAATCTTGCTAAAGTTCTAAGTTCTGCATATTGATCACACACACAGAGAGAAGCAACACGAAAATCATTCCGGTTGCAAAGTCAAGCACTCAAAAGTTGGGAAATGCCAGACACAAGGCGGCCACTGCAGCAGGTGACTTTAACAGTCCAGTCACGCAAATCATCCCACCAGGTTTCAATAATACCAATTCTATCAAATGTAGTTATCAATGAGAACGTTTAGTTCCTCCTGCTTCTTACCCAGTCTCCTAGCAATGGTGCATAAACAATTCAGTTTCTTCTCTTCACATTTCTTTACCACCTCTAGTCAACATCTTCTCAATACCCTGAGTTAGAACCCCATTTGACAGCTTAGTACCCTCCCTTTGTACTGTTAGAGGAATGTCCTCCTATCTGCATCACTAGTCTCCAAACCGTGAGATTATCCCCCACTTCGGAGATGCAGCCTGCCCCATTGGTACAGCCCCTCTCTCACTGGAACATGTCACTATAGCCCTGAGGCTGCAGTACAACCCTGGAGCAGCTTAGCTCCACTCCCCGGCTTGTGGTGGAGGAACCCATTCCCTGAGAGTTTCTGTGAGCCAAGCCCTGCGAGGATGGGGGAGGGAAGGTTGGCTCATCACAGGCTCAATACACTCTGAAAGGGGCCTAAGAAAGTAATGCTCATCCATGATATTTGGCCATCACCCCACAACAGTGCTAACAGCATTCTGAGGTTGAGTGTCATCCATGCTGTGTACAGTACACCATAGCATTTCACTGAGAGCAAGGATGGGTTATCTATAGCCAGGGAGAAATTCACAGGGTCAGACGCTTCCCTCAATTGGCAGTGTAGGGGGAGAAAGACAACGGCTCTGCATCTGCAGTGGCACGGGATTGCTGGCTTTGCAGCATGCTCTGTAACGGGACTCTCCACTCACCGGTAGTCAGGCACCTCGCCCTGGTCGTTCTGGTGAATCATGTTCTGGTGAATTTACGTCCCACCTGCCAGCCATCCAAACTGCAGCTGCTGAGATGATCTTCCTCTCCTGGTGCTGTCTTCCCCACCTTCCCAAGTCTGGCTCTGGCTGACCTTTTTCCATGTCCAGTTTGGACTTCTCCTTCTTACCTCCAAAGCTCCCTATGCAAACATCTCCCTGTGTAAAAATATCTCCACCTCAGTCATCTGCTCCTCCCTTCCCACTCCCACCTTACAGACCCTTCTTTCTGCAGCATCCTGCTGCTACTGGGAAGGACCCAGCAACCTCCGCTCAGGCTCCCCTTTCTATTCATTCCATCAGACTCACCCAGTACCTCTCCTACACTCCTAGAGTGACCCCTTTAGCTTGAGTGAGAGGGGCTTGTGCTGATGGACCCTGGTTCAATCCACACCAATGTCTGTGGTGTCTGTATGTGGCCAGGGTTTTACTTACCTATCATTGTAGGTTGTTCAGCCCATTCCCAGCCATCTGTGGTACATCTTTTGCTTCTTGCCATCTCTGTGATGTCAGTCCTTCATCTGTACAAGGACACGGCATACCAAGGCCAATCCAGCAGCTCCCATCCGGTCTTCACCTCCATGATAGACAGCGCATCCCAGCCTGACCACAGAAAGACAGGGTGGTGTTCTTCAGGGGAACCTGCTGGAGCTCCAGTGTCCCCTGATCCACCTCACCCCCACACATTAAGGACTTTCAGAAGATACTGCTAATCTCAGCTAAACAAAGCAGCTAAAATGAGGTCAGTGTGAGTGGACTCACTGAATAGACTGGTTCTAAGGGAAGAGGAGATTCCTTCTCTGCTCTCATGAGATTCCCATAGGAAAAGTATCTGATGACAGGGTGGGGACAATACAAGCCCTCAGCCCCTGGAAAGGCAGGAAATCAGGACTCTGGGAGTTAAGGCTTGTCTCTGTCCTGCTGGAGGGAGCAGAGCTGGAGACCAGAAAGGGCCATGGTGTAATTGTATGAAAGACAGTGACCTCTACCTGTGAAGGTGGCTGAAGCTTCTTGCAAGCAATAGAGTCCAGGATCCTTACGCCTCCTTTGGCGATGCTTTTCCTAGGAATAAAATCAACACAGTACAATGAGAACAACGTCTGAGTCCCAGGGCTGGGATCCAGGGATAAGGGCTGCTCGCAGCCAGGCTGCGTAGCAGCAACTGGATCTTTGTCCCAAGAGCTGCAATCACCCAGATGAGTGAGTAGTTCCTACCTCTGTGAGTGGGGTGTGGTTTTCCGGCTAAGCATCACTGAGAGCCAGCTCCTCTCAGTTTGACAGGATGAGGTCATTGCTCCCCAAGCTGGGCCAGCTGCAGGCTGCATTGATGTAGGAGGCATGGACAGATCCCAAAGCCTGGAAGACAGAGAAGGGAGGAAGCCCCTGCTCATTTACCTGGGTATCGAGTCCCCTTTAGCTACTCACACCAATCTTCAAATAAGGATTTAATCAGAACCTACTAATTATCAAGGGACTCCTTTAGTTTTTGTCTGTGGGGTGAGCCTCCAGGAGCGGTATGCACAGGAGTGCAGCAGGTGCTGGGAGCCATGCCTCAGAGAGCCTGGCCCCGATTGATATATTAGATGTGTCAACTTCTGTGATGAATGCTCCATTTGGATTGGGGTGCGCCAGAACAGGTGCAGCGGAGAAGTCAATTTTGAGCTGTTTGAGGGTTTGTTGGGCCTTGGGTGACCAAACAAATGGGACAGTCTTGTGGAGGAGAGCTATCATGGGGGTTATTTCTACTGAGAACCCTGGGCCGAAGCAGCAGTAAAATTGGTGAAGCCTCGGAAGCACTGCTCTTTTTGAGTACTTCAAGCTTCCTCCCAGTTGTGGATGGCTTTCACCTTATTTGCATCAATCTTAATGCCTTCTGGGGAGAGGATGTACCCCAAAAACTCCATGGAGAGTTGGCTAGAGGTACACTTTTCCAATTTTGTATAGAGACCATGCTGCCGCAACCTCTCTGGGGTCTGTTGTGGGGCACATGCTGCTCTGGGTTCTCCAAAAAGAGAAGTATGTCATCTAAATAGAAGACAATGTATTGATCCAGAATGTCCCCAAATACATCACTGATAAAGTGTTGCAAGGTCAATCCAAATGGCATTACCAGACAATTAAAGTGTCTATAAAATGTATTGAAATCTCTCTTCCATTTGTCCACCGCCCAAATAAGTGTTACATTGTAAGTCCTTGGAAGTCTACTCTGATGAATGCCCATACAGGTTTCATGTGATCCAAGAATTCTGGGATTAAGGATAGGGGATACTTTCACTTTGTTCAGGGGCTGGTATTCTACAGAGAGGCATAGAGTCCCTCCTTCCTTCTTTCCAAAGAGGGCCAGGGCCTCTGTGGGAAATGCTTAATAGTAAATAAACCCTTTGGATCCGTTTTCATGATTTTACGCAGGGAGAGCCACTAGTTCTGGTTCGGACATTCCATAAATGCAGCCAAAGGCAACTTTCGGGCAAGGTTTAGGTCAATAGGGCAGTCATAGTCTTGGTGCAGAGGAAATGTCTCCTCCTTTCTTTCAAAGATGTCCACATAATCCTGGTATTTATTAGGAATGTCGGGTGTCAGAGCCAAGAATGGTGGAGTAGGTCCAGGGGCAGAGGCTGGTTAAGGAAACCCCTAGATTTTCAGTCACCTCCATTGAGCCATTCCGGCAGGGGCAGCACAGGGCCAGGCTCAGGTAGCAAGGCCTTGAGTCACACCTGGTATCCCCATTTACATACAGGCCACTTACTTCTGGAAAGCCTGCTTTTCTGCAAACAGTCGCACCACCTGATGTCACATGTTGCATCTGATAATTAGGTCTAGTGGTTGGAGCTGAGATCACAGCTAGACATAGGATTGCACCTTGGCTAAGAGTGGTGCTAGAATCAAGATCCAGGAAGACGCCGGAGATGATGATGTGATCAGAGTCTGTAGACAAACCAGAATCAGAACTGGAGCCAGAGTCCAAGTGCAGGCCAAGGGTCGAAGCCGGGTGATCAGAGTCCAAAGTTAAGCCAAGTCGATATCAAGCCAGAGTCCAGATTCAGGCGGAAGGTTGAAGCCGGGTAGTCAGAGTCCGAGGGCTTGGGGAGGATCAAGAGGAGGAGGCAAGGCTGGAGCAGGTCAGTTGTGGGGCTGGAGCAAGGCTAGAATACGACAAGGATAATGCTGAGCCAGAGTTGGTAGCCAACGTCGAGAGCCAAGGGTCACGCCGAAGTCAGCAGAAAGAGACTGGAGCTGAGGGTCAAGACGGTCAATAGCCGGGAACTGGAGGGTAGGGCAGGGCGGTGCATGCAGGCAGAAACCAGGAATAACATGGGGACTGTCTCAGCAGCAGGGCAAGCTCTGCCTTGTTGTCCAGATGACTTGAGGGTACTCTCAGGCACTGCCCACCCGGAGCCCTAGACACCTGGGTTCAAGTCCCACGCATCCTCATCTGGGGACTCTCTTCCGAGGAATAAAAGAAGGACAGCAGGATGACAAAGATGTCTCTGTCCTTGGGCTGGGATCCAGACCAAGGGGAGCTCCCACCAAGGCTAGGTGTCACAGCCTCCTCACCATCCCTTGCTCCTGTTCATTTCATACTCAGAGATGCCCGAGCAGGAGGGAAGAATAAAAGGCAGAAACTGAAGCTGCCCCTGGGGGGAAGGCACAAGCCTGGGACCCAGTCCAGTTCCCAGATCTACACCCAGGATTGTGAGACCAGACACCACAGCCCTTCCTCTGTGTCTTTGTCCCCACCTGTCAGATGGGGAGGATCCTTCACTTCCCAGGGTGCTTGGGGGGAGTTTCATTCCTGGCTGGGAAGAGTTCAGATACAATGTGGGTGGATTGGGCCCCCGGTGCAGGATGGATCGGACATTCCCTAGCTCAAAGGTGACACGGGCCAGGGGAACCTCTGAGCAGTGAGCACAGGGGAGGGGTTCCACATCAGGCCACCACTCCCAGACTGCAGTGGTTATTGATGATAAACCATGGTTCTACTGATGTTCTCTTTGTAGTTATCCTGGGCTGGGCCAGCCCCATGGTGCTGAAAGCCTGATGCTTCATAAAGGCCTCTGGGCATGGGGCAGGAGGGTCGGGGAGGGCATGTGGTGAGAGGGAGGTGGCGTTCTAGGTTTGGCTCCCTGAGGGCAGATTCCTCCTGTGGCCCCTTGGCATGGAGGAGGGACTGAGGGGCCCCGCCACAGCAGCCCCGGGTCAGGAATTGTTTCAGATGTGACACTAGGCCATTCCCCCTGCTCTAATGCAGAGCTTTCAGAGCTCCACTGGGGGACATGGGCCTAACATGCAGGCCCTTCTGTATCAGGCTGGGCAGGGAGAAGGGGCGATGGCAGAGAGGCCAAGGCCAAGAAAAAGAGGGTGGGGAGAACCTCATGCCCCAGACAAAGGGGATTTCGCAGCAGAGGGAAGGCCCCCCACCCCACACCCAGAAGGCAGAGGGTTTCACTCAGTGCTGTCACCTCTATCTCCACTCCCACTAGCCCCTCTCCCCCCTGTATAGTGAGACAGAGCAGTACCTGCAGCAGGGAGTGTGAGCTGCTGGGCATGTGAGGTGAGGGCCCTTTAAGGGTGTCCCATGGGATGTCCCATGCGCATGGAGTGCCTTGGGCACCTGGCACAATCACCGGATGTAAAATAGGTGGGCCATCACTTTGTCTGTAATATCCTCCTCCTGCAAGGGAAAAAGGATTAGTCAGAGATTCAGACACTCCTGGCAACAAAGGGTAATAATGGCACCTGGAGCCAGCTAAATTTCCACCCAGCTCCTCGCCACATCTGAGGGATGGATTCTCCCACCCAGCCCCCGAGATGAAGTCTTGTCTCCTCTCTAGTGACCTCCAATCCTACTCCCGCAATTGCAGAATGAACTCCTTCCCCATTCCTCTCAGTCCCCGCATTAGAGCTGTTCTACCTCCAAACCCATCTGGGGAACGAGCTCAGCTCCCCAGCATCCTCTCAACCAGCCCCTACCCCTCCAGCTATGGGTTTGGAAGGCTTCTGGCAGCAGGGAAGTTGGGTGAGAGGAAGTTGACATCTTTCCCCAAGTGACCCCTGGTCCTTACGGTGAAGCCGTGGACGGTAGCTCTGGTGAATGGGCCACATGGGTGGCTTCTGATGACTGAATCCTCCAGTTCTCCCAGAGGAGGTCCAGCCTGGCCAGCAGCAGGGCAAACTTTCCCCGGCCCATGTGCCCCAGCCCAGCCTGGTTAGTCTTCATGGCACTTTCAATCCCTGGGCTCCAAGGCTGCCAGTGATGGGGCAGCTCTGGATGGTGGTTCAGATGATGAAGACACTAGACCACTAGGAACTGGCCTGAGACTCTGAGGGGAAGAAAGGCTCATAGAGGTCATAAGGGGCACTAGCATGAGCAATGGCAGCTTGTCCTGTTGATGTGATGCCTGTTATGAAATAGCCTTGCTGGAGAGCTGGGTCTGAACTGCTTTGATCTGCTCAGGGGACAAGCTGGCACCTAACAAAGGCACCTGCCGTGACTCATTCGTCTTCTTGCTCCCAGGTCAGCAAATGGGGATGGGATGGCAGTGACCTTCTGTGGACTGGAGGTGAAAGGCCCTGGGTCCCTCCCAAAAGCTAGATTAATCCTTCTCTGGTTACCTCGTCCCCTATCAGCTGGCCGCCTTCCCCCATGATGGAGAAAGCTAGGACCAGCCCAGCCTGGCTGACATGTAGTCGGAGGTTGTGGATGGCCACCAGAGCCACCTGCAGGAAGGATCTTCTCTGCCCTTCTGAGAAGATCCCTCCGAAGACCTAAAACCAACAGCACGAGCGCCATTGGCAATTGCCCAGAACCAGGCTCCAAATCCACCTAGTGGCTCATGTGGAGAGTCGGAGTCCTGCTGCAGCCAAGCCAGCTAATTCCCCACGAGGACCTTTGGGGTCCCATGGCCCAGGGAACCCCCTTCAGTAAGAGGTTGCAGGCACTGAGGCCTCTCATTGCTCTTTCTGGAGCAGGATTCAATGCAGGTGCCATGACATGCTGGGAATGTGTCCATGTGCATGAGCCTGGCACGCTCTGGAACATAGCTCACAAAGACCACACAGGACCCTCTACTGCGTCCAGCAGCGATATCTCCTGGAGCTCACATGCTAGAGGTATGGGCCTTTCAGAACTGCCTCCGTTCCCCACTCCCCACCCCACTGACATTTCCATGAGCCTTACGTATGGTGAAGTAATTCAGCCCAGGGTAGGAGCTCAGTGTCTCTGACCCAAGTCCCAGGGCAGGCGCAGATACTGCTTCCTGACTCATGATGGTGCTAAGCAAACTCCACACCCTTCTTGTTCTTCCACAGGGTGCAGGAATCCAACAAGGTTCTGGTCACGCAATAGCTGGGTGTATCCTTCCCAACTCACAGACCCAGTGGCTCCCCTCTCGGATACTCAGGTGTCAGCCAGGGAGTCACTGAGCGAAGCCGGATCCCTCAAGACACAATCCGCCATGAACTCAAGGTCCTAGAGGTTTCCTGTTATGCCACTTATCAATGAATCCATGTAACACACACAAACCATGGCCGTTAGCAAAGCTCCAACCCAGGATCCTCAGCCTCTTGCAGCTGGACACTGTCAGCTGGAAATAAGGAGTAGGCTCTGGCCCTGTATCCAGAACACAGCCACTGCACGGAGACACAGCTCCGCATTTGAGCTGCTGCAATGCACCAGCTGAGAGTCCTTACCTCCCCCACCTTGGCCATATTCCTGTAACCAAGGCGCTTGGTGTTCTCGAGCCCCTCCCGGCACCACAGCTCCTTGGCATCTCTGACGTTCAGCCCTTGGAGAGAAAGACACGCAGGTTTGTGAGGTTTGCCATTCTGGTTTCAGTGCCTGTCTCCTTCTGTTCCCATTGCTGGGTGCACACTGGCTGGGGCTTCGCAGCATCCATGCCCCCATGAAATCGCAGGGTCACCACCAGGTGGTTTAGTACCTGGAGGGGGATTTGTCCCATTCATCACAGAAATCAGGCGACCCTTACGGTCATTGTGTTCTGGGAGTGGGTGCCTGAAAATGACGGCATCTAATGCTGAGAACCCCCCACTCCCACTGTAGTCAAGATCTGGCCCTAGGTAACCAACTGGTGACATCCTACAAGTTTTGTGTGCGTCCCCTGTAGTCCCTGCTCCTGACCCTGACTTCCCTATGGGCTCTTTCCCTCCATGTGTTTCAATAGCTCCATTCCTGTCCCCTCACCAGCTGGCAGCTCCATGGATGGACTGATTTTCCTGGGGGGGGAAGAGCTGGGCTCTGAGATAAAACAGCCAATTTCCCTGGCACTTTCACACTCATCTTCCTGATTCAGGGAGCAGGGAAGAGAAATAATCAGCATCTACACTGAGGTCCGTCTCAGAGGAGGAGGCTTCTTTCTATAGGCTCCCATTGCCCAGCAAAATGAGTCCCAAATGAGGAACCTTGTTTCTATTGGGGTCCCTCTGCCCAGTTCCGGTTGGTCTACAAGGAGAGGCCTTAGTTCTATAGGAGTCCCAATGTCCATCTGCAGGTAGTCTCTGAGGATTCATTTCTATAAGGTGCCATTGCCCAGTTGGGTTTCTTACCCCTCTTCTGCAGCAGTAGCTGGTAGAGCCAGGAAATCCCACCCTTGGTTTGCCGGCTGATGTCATCTGGTGGGTCAGTGATATACAGACCCAGCTGTGCCACAAGGTAGCCCACCTTAGGGAAGTCAGATGAGCTCTGATGGACGGAGGAGGAGAGGGGAATCCATCGACATTCTACCTTCAGCTCTCCATCTGCCCTGGGCCAGGAGTCTCTCTCCTCCCACTCCATCAGTAGGAGGGGCTGGGGGAGAGGAGCTACAGCTAGAGATCTCATTCTCTCTGCCCCCAGGGGAGCTTGGAATAAAGGGACCAGGGAAAGGGCCCTCTATGAGGATTCGCTCCTCAGCTGCTCCAGAATGACAAGGGCCCTGAGGCCAAGCATGAATCTGCCAGCCAGTGGGCTCTGGAGCACAGTCCCTTACAGACACAGCGGGAAAAGCTTAGCCAGGAGATGAGGGACGTGACTCAAGCATGGTTGAATCTCAGTTCTGACTCTGGCTCCACACAGGAGCCATCAAAATCTCGAACCCCTGCAGCTGCAAATCCCACAGCCTGTCAGAGCCAGCCCTGCCTCTGCAGGATGCCGGGGTCAAAGGTCACTTACATCAACTCCAGGGAGGCAAGGAGTGAATTGCCGCAGGGCAGTGCTACTCCGTATGGCCCTGGCTCTCTCTTGCTTCTCTCTGGAGTGCATCCAGAAATTGACATGCTGTGGGAGAAGGAGGCAGGTGAGGGTCAGGAGGCAGGTGCACGTGCTCTACAGACGAGTCTCTTCCCCTCCCCATGGGGCTGAGACATTGTGCTCAGGGTGAAAGAGCTGACTGGCTGATCGCAGAACTTTAAAAGGGGCTTCTTGCAACCAGGATGCTGCCCAGTTCCTGCTGGGCACAGGCTGTCATTGTCTCTCTAGATGGGGAAAATGTTAGGCCTGGGGCTGGTCCATCCTCTCTGTACCTGATCCATGAACAGCACATCAGGATCAAGGCACATGCCCTGGCCCCTCCCTAGATGCAAAGGCCTTGGTGGGATGGAGGGAGTGGCCGTGAGGACAATCCCTTTGGGAACTGCAGTGTCCATATCAGAAGAGCTGATTCTCTGAGGATCCTCCTCCACTCAGGGTCTTCCTAGAAAGGAGCCAGTGACTTTTCTTAGAGGCCCATGTCCTCGATCTCACAGGACTTTCAGTCTCTCTGTCCCCCAGACCCTACCATTGTGCTCACCTCCAAGAGGTGCTCCAGCTTGTCCATGGTGGGGGTTTCTGTCAGGAGGCTCCTCAGCATCACATCCATGCTGTCTGTATAGCCCTTGGGCAGAGCCTGGAAGAGGAGGGAGCACCCGTCCGTTATGGGATCTGGGGCTACGCTGGTCAGGGGATGATTAGAAGGGTTCTCTGGCAAGACTCCAAAGACACATCCTGGCCTCTCCCATTCAAATCACCCCAGGGACACTTAGCAATAGTTCATGGCCGAATGCCAGCTGGCTCTTCAATCCTTGCCCTTAGCAGTTCTCTGCAGAGGGCCAGGGACCTAGCAGGGTATGGAACAGCCAAACTGCAATGGATGGGAGCGAGGCGCCCGGACAGAGTCCAGGCAGCAAAGCACAGAATGAGGAAGGAAGGAGAGGATCTGCCAAGGGCGGGTAACACTATCGCCTCAGGAGGAAAGGGGCGCTCTCTGCCATTTTGTTAACCCCCGGGCCTGTTCCCAGCTCTGCTCACCCCTCCCCTATTTTCAGCAGCTCCACCAAACTAAGGGAGCAGGGACCACAGGACCGCTCCTACAACAGAGAAGTAGGATGGTGATCTACCCGGAAGTGAGCGGTGTCCTTCCCTGGGCGCATGGTAAAAAACACTGCACAGGACAGCTCGCAGGAGGCCTGATTCCAGCTCCAGGTCCAGTTTGCTGGCAGGAAAGAGGAGCCTCGATTCGACTTTGCAGCACCAGAGTGGTGCTGGCACCACCATGGACATGAAACATGAGGGAAATAGGCACCGGCCAGCAAAAACGGAAATGGAGGTGCCAACGAGACTAGTGACCAGGCTGAAGTCACAGAGCCAGACACTGGCAGGGCTGAAACAGGGCCCGTTCCCCTGATCTCACCCTGGACCCTGCTGCCCCTATTATATGTCCCCCGCCCCGATGATCCTCTCCCTAAGGCCACTGTAACGTTACTGGAGTGAAATGAATCATCCAGCCTGGAAAGAGTGAACGTTCCCGCCTCCTTGGCCGGAGGATGTGAACAGCCACAACTGGAGGGGGAGTGGGAGGATCTGTGACTCCTGGGTTATGGCAGCTGGACAGGAGGGTCCTGGTACCTGAGGTGGCAAACTGAAGCCATAGAGCTCGAGAGGATGGAGCTTAGCTCAGACTGCAGGGGAACGTCTTCAATCAGCTCTTGGGAGACCCAAAGAAGACAAAAGCAGAGGATGAGATCCTGGCCCCGCTGACCCACAGGCACTTCCCAGAGAGGAGGCTGCCAGCATAACCCTGCCCCCGGCCCAGCCAATCCAGCTGGGCCCCCACATCCCTTCCACCTTTCAAACTTACTCCCTCCTTCTCCAGCTGGGACCACCCAATTCTTTCCTCCCCTCATCCTCCACCCGGCCCTACAATTCCCCACTGCCAGCTCTGTGTCTGTGACAGAATTTCCCCTTCCCCTGCTCCCCAATCCTCAGCCCCAAGAATCCCTGTCCTCTTCTGCCCCCTCCAGCCTCACCATCTCCCAGAACTGGCCCAGGGGAAGCCTCTCTTAGTCCCATGTCTAGCTCCCTCCCCCTGGGGTCTCACTCACCGCAATGCTCTCCACAAGGGATGCTTTGGAGCAGTGCGGCTGCAGGGTGTCCTGCCCCTGCTTTTGTGCAGGGAAGCACAGAGTGGGGATAGCGTGCAGGAAGCGGAGCTGCTTGGCCCTGTCCTGCACAGATGAGGAGTGGCACTGGGGGAGAGAGAGAGCCTGTTAGGTAGGGACCTCCCCACTCCACCCAAACCAGCTCCAGGGCCCAGGGCCTCCTTTGGGTTGGACAGGAAAAGCCCAAAATCACAGTGTCCTCCTGCAAGGCAGGGCTTCTAACCTGGACAATGGCTGTGGGGAGAGGAGACCTGGCCTGCATGGGACAAACACCCTCTCTTCGGGGTCACAGATAATGGGGGTTATGGCTTCTCTGGGACAGGGCCCCCCCTGGAAGGGCTGGCGGGGGCAGGATAGACACGATTGTACCTCATCTCTGCCCTGGCAATGCTGCTGGATGACCCTGATGGCAGCTTCCTCTGGGGACACATCCTCCTCTTCCTCCTCAACCTCCAGCTGGACACTGGGGCTCCCTGCACCAGGCAGAGGAGGACAGAGGGTGACTCCTGCTGCTGCCGAGGGGAAGGACGGGGTGCAGTGGAGAGAGAAGGCTTAATGTGCCCCCCTCCTCTGTAAGGAACCCCAGGGCAGAAAGGGCCTCACCCTGCCCCTCCCAGAGATGCCCTCAGCCCCATCAGCTTCAGGGCCCCATGGCAGTCAGGCCACCCCCGCAAAATCATCAGGGGTCCGGGAGGCTGGAGTGCCCCCGACTCCGCCAAGAATGCCCTGCACCGGCCATGGCTGTGTCACTCCCACTAGTGTCAGCAGGGCTCACGTGGCTGAGACCTGACACCTTTCTGAACCAATGGGCACACGGTGTTACTAGCCCCCCGCCCCAGTCACTCTCCCTTTCCCTTGGGTCTCCCCTCACCAGTACTGTGGGAGCCTCCAGCCTCAAGGCTCTCACACTCCTAGGGGGTGCTGCTGGCCCCTTGGGAGTAGGTGGAGCTGCTGGTGCTAGAGCAGGGGTTGCCCCATCTCCTGTCCTAGGCAGGGTGTGGACTCTTTCGTGGCCAGGCAGGGGCATGGCTCCTGCTGGGCCCTGGCGCTGGGCTCCTGGCTCCTCTGCTTCCTGGAGAGGAAGCCCCAGAGCTGCCTTGCCCAGCTCCCACCCTGTCCTGGCTCCCTCCTACAGAGCTGCACCCTGGGCCTCCTCCATTTTGGTCTAAGGGCCTACTCTGGGAGCTGGTGTCTTCCTCCTCCAGAACGCCAGGCACGTCCACCACATGGCCTGGCCATAAGCTGCTTCCCCGCTAGCGGGGACAGAGGGGCCGCTCTCCTCTTGGGGAAGCCGGTAGCTGCTTCCCACTGGCTCTGGAGCCTTCTTCCCAGCATCTGCTTCAGCCTCTTCATCCTGGAACCGAGTGGGGAGCAGCCGTGAGTCTCGGGTCAAGGCAGCCTCTCACTAACGGGCCTGTCTGCTCCGCCCCCACTTCTCCTCCACTGGGGCAACTCCCCCTCACTGCACGCCCCACCACAGGGCACAGGGACTGCAATCTACCCATGCTGGCAGCAGCTCACAGCACAGGCTGCTCCCAAAGCTCCCCCTCCCCACTGAGGCACTGTGACACAGGGGCAGTCTCATCCTTTCAGAGCAGTGGGGTTTTCAGACTGTTTGGACAAGCAGCTCCCTCCTCCTGCCAAGGCCACACGCCCTCCCTGGCTAGAGAAAGACCAGAACCCGGGAAGGAGTCTGAGTTTGCCCTGGGAACTTGTCCCCAGCTAAACTTCACAAGGTTCCAATCCTATGAGGCATGAGTCCCCCTCAGTTCCCACAGAGTTCAGTGGGAAAGTGGATGTTCAGCAGCTGGCAGGGTTTGACCCTCCAGAGACTCCTACAAGGGAAGGCCTGGGAGCCCTATTGCTGGGCTATTTCCACCATGCTGGAGATGGCTCTGGAGAACACCTGCAAGAAACACGCTGCCCAGGCCCAGAGCAAAGGGCTGCAGGGGGCTGTGTTAGCAAATCTAGTCTCACTAGGAGGAGATCCCCCCTCCTCCTCCCACCATTTCTGCCTCTCCCCAAGCAGAACAGGGAAGCCTCTGAGGAAATGCTACCTGCCACTCAGTAGGTCTAGATGGCGCAGTGCTGGGTGGCAGATGCTCAGAGTTCGTCTGTTCCTGGCCCTCTTCCTCGCTCTCCCGCACCAAGGTGGGCTGAAAAGGGAGCTGCACAATGCCCTGCCAGCAGGGAGACCAACAGTGGCTGTGAAAACAAAATCATGTTTTATTGCCAAGATTAAACTCAGGCTAGCAGCCGGGGTCCAGAACTCTGACATACTGTGGGGAGGACGCTTCCCATCTCAAGGTCTCCTAGCACCTCACACACATTCCTGAAGCCTGACAAGCCAAGGGCTGTAGGGGAGGGACTTCAACCGCACTGATAGAAAACTGTGGCCTGGGCAGGGGAAGCCACTGCCACAGGGTCACACTGGGAGTCAGTGACAGAGCCAGGGATGGAGCCCAGGAGCCCTGTGTCCAGGCCGCTACACTAACCACTAGAGGAATGTTTCTTTCCAGAGCTGGCAGTTGCGAGCAGGACCCTGTTCCCAGTCTCCCTGGCTCTGAGAGGGAGTGTGACCGGCTGGAGAGACTGAGGCAGGGGATTGGGGGTCAGGACTCCTGGCTTTCAGTGGCCATTTTCCTATTGATCTATGGGACCTCGGGCAAGCCATTCCCCCTCTCTGTGTTTCAGTCCCCAGCAGTAAAATGAGGATCTAATACTTACTCACTATTGTAAAGTGCTGAGATTTACCCAGGAAAAGTCGTTCTGTAAGTGCTATGCAGCACTGGACCCTCATCGGTCAGATCCAAATTCCTAAAGTTTAGATCTGGGCTTTCAGTTCAACCCCGTACAGAGTGAGGAGCCCAGCCCTAGACCTTGGATTGAGGATCAGCCCTTCTTGGGGTGGGAATTGAGCTAGCAGGCTTTTCCGTCCCTCGCCAGGTGGATTAACAATAGAGGGTTTTTAACATATGAACCGGGTTTTTCAAATTAAACTCACCACAGGTTTTTTCGTTAAAAATAAGCCTGCTTCAAATTCAATTTGAATTTGACTATCTGTGTTAAGGCCTAAATTTGTTATCATCTCTTAAAATAATTTCAAGAGAATAGAAAGAAATCCATCTTAAGTAGTACATGTTTACTGCCAAGTTTTAAGGAGAGTCAAACGACTGAAGCACCCGGAACCAGAGTTCGTGGAAGTGCTAGAACAGCTTTAGACAGCAGTAGCCCTTCCTGTGAAAGTGCAGAAGGAATACTTTCTTCCTTTCAGTTTATTCATCTAGTTCAGTTCAATGACTAGTTAATTGAATTTGAAAAGAACACTGAGAGTTGACAAAGAAGGCAAACTTGTTTTCTTCCTTCAATCTAGGAATAAACACTAGGTGTGAGGGGATGAGATCTACCCATTGAAAAATCTGGAAGAACATGGTGACCAGAATGTATCAATTCAGTTCATTAACTACAGCTAATATTTGCTTTCTTTAAGAAATCGGGTAGCTTTAAATGCAAAACATTTTTGATGAATGTTTTTTTCTTATGCTTCTCTTTCTGGCTCGGCCACAGCATTGCTGTGTAAACACCTCTTGCTCTTTACCTCAGTTTCACCACCTCTGTTTGGGATAGAGACACTTCTCTAACTCCTAGCAGTAGTGCGATTTGAGTAGGTCATGAGAGTTAGACACCTACAGGGGGTTCTTGGTTTTGAAACAACCATTCATTTTAATCACCTTGATTGTAGGAGAACTACTACATTCACGAGAATCAGAAACTGCTCATATTCCATTAAAGAACGGAAGGCAGCAAAATTCATCATATCACCAATTTGTTATGAATTATTTACTCATTCTTAAAAGAGAGTTCAACGCTTTTTTTGTTATGTAGGCCCAGTTCCCACTGCTGAACCAGTACCAATTACACTGGATAATGCTGTAAAACCTATATTTTATTGTCAAATCATGTACCCATTCCTCTTCTCCTCTTCTTGTTTTATAAGTTTCAGATCAACAAAATCCTCCCCTTGACAGTCACTGCCCGTGTGGCGCTGCAGGCAGAGTAGCCTGAGCAGGCTACATTGTGACATCAGGGGTAACTCAGCCACGCATCACTCATTTCACTCCAATAACCCTGAGCATAAACCCTAAACCTGCTACCTGTCTTGGTCATCTCTCCCATTGAAACCTGCGGAATCATTTGCTGACTCCTTTTAACCAATGGGGTTGAATTATGAAAATCACCTGCACAGAATTAGCATTGACTGGCTCAGTTAAATCTGATGTCACAGTGCACCTCTACCGGCAGCACCAATTAAATGGGCACAGTGCAGAAACCAAGCTTTGCTGGTGGTTTCTTTTTCTAGTTATCACCAGAATCAACAAGGTTCTTCCCACTGATGCCTGCCTAGAAATTCCCTGAAATTTTGGAATCAATTGGACATAGTCTTCAAAAATTATCGCATTACAGACAAAGAAATGCCATTGAATTGAGCATTAGGCCTCACTGCACTCAGCCAACAATGACTTTAACTCCCTTTTAACTCAGTAATAACCCCCAGCTCACCCAATCAGCATGGAGACTCTCAGGGACTGGTGGTTGAGCATTCTCAACAGGTGGCCAAAAGACAGCACTAGTCATGACAGGAGATCACTCTGGTGGAGATCTCCGTCAGCGCTCTATTCCAGCCCCACGTCTTTGTGAGGGCCTCCTACAATGACAGCTGGAGAACAGCTCCACCTGCCTCAGGAAGAAGACCAGCAGAGAGAAATGGAACAAGAGAAGAGAAAAGAAAAGACAAGACAAGAGGAAGGGAGGAAAAGAGAAACAAAAATGGACAAATTCCAAACTCCTCAGTGAGTCAAAGATTCCAAGCTCAGAAAAATCAACTCTGACCATCTAGTCTATCTAGAACTTCCCTTAAAGTAATTCCTGTTTGAATTAGAGCGCATATTTTAGAAAAAGAGCGAATCTTGATTTTAAAAATGCTAGTTGTGGAGGATCCATCACAACCCTGGGTGAATTACTTCAAATCCTGACTGTTAAAAATGTTCACCTTATTTCCAGTCTGAATTTGTCTAGCTTCAACTTGCAGCCATTGGATCTTGTTATACCTTTGTCTGCTCGAGTGAAGAGCCCATCAGCAAATAGTTGTTCTCTTACGCTCATCTTTTAACCTTCTCTTTGTTCAGCTAAATAGATTGAGCTCCTTGAACCTATCTTTATAAGGCATGTTTTCTAATCCTTTAATCTTTCTTGTGGTTCTTCTCTGAACTCTCTCAAATTTATCAACATCGGTCTCAAATTGTGGACACCAGAACTGGACACAATATTCCAGTAGTGGTCGCACCAGTGCCCAGTACAGAGATACAGAACCTCTCTACTTCTACCGGAGATTCCGCTATGGATGGGTCCCAGGGTCGCATTTGCCCTTTTGGCCAAAGTGTCTCAGTGGGAGCTCATGGTCAGTTGATTATCCACCATGACCCCAAGTCTTTTTCAGGATTACTATTTCCCATGATAGAGTCCCCCCGGGACAGAGTCCCCCTCTTGTACATATAGCCTATATTTTTTGTTCCTAAAGAGAAACTTTATTTAGTAAAGTATATTTGGACATACTAAAATGTACGTTATTTGCTTGTGCTCAGGTAACTAAGCAATCGAGATGGCTCCATATGAGTGACATGTCCTCTTCATTATTTACCACTCCCCCGATCTTTCTGTCATCGGCAGATTTTACAGTGATGATTGTATATTTGCTTCCAAGTCACTGATCAAAATTTTAGGTAGCGTACATCCAAGAACCAAACCCTGCAGGACCCTACTAGAAAGACACTCGCTCGATAATGATTCCTTATTTAAAAGGACATTTTGAGACCTATTAAGTAGCCCGTTACTAAGGGGCGGAGTCCGAGTTGGGACATTTTTCTGACACCTTTACTTAACGAATGGATCAGGCTGAACAGTTTCCCAGCTTCACTGAGAATCTTACCTTCTACACAGGGGATGTCTGCTTTCTGCAATATCAACACAGAAAGCAGAACATGGCCAAAGAAGCTCCTCCTTCACACTTAGGTGCGTGACCACAAATCCTCTCTTGGTCCTCAAGGAGAGACCGCAAGGAGGAGTCTTGCTGCAGCAAGGCTACAGGGGTCTCCGAAGTTCCCCCTGCCCTGAACCCCTGTACTGCATGTCTGATAGTAAGGGAGCTCTGTGAGGTCACAGCCTCCTCTCCGCCTTTGCCCAATAGCCTGAGTTCCTGCCAAAGGCCCTTGTGAAGTCACTGCCATGCCCACCTCTCCCTTGCAGGGCTGATGTCTGCCCCGGACAGCCTGGTAGGATGATTGAGCTGCTCCCCACATCACCCCACATGCTCATTATTGATTTTGGGGAGCAAGCAGGCTTCCCAGTAAAACAGCAGAGTCTGTTCCTCACCCCACACTGAGTTTTTCATAGATTGTGAGGCAATTAGGTGTCCTAATGAGGCCTCTATTTCACACGCCATGAAATTCCACACTCTTACCCCCATATCAAAACCAATACTGTGTTTTACTAAAACACACATTCCAGAAAGACATCCATTTGTGATGTGAGGCCGTCAAGAAAAACAGAGTCCACCGCTTCCCTTGATAATTTGTTCCACTGGTTAATCTCCCTCACTCCTAGATTAGGACTGGGCATTTGCTGTATTCAAATGTGTTGTTTGAATGGGCTGACTTATCTTCATCATTATTTACTGCGACGCCAATCTTTGTGCCACCTGCAGATGTTACCAGCTGTGATGTGATATTGACTTCCAGATGGTTGGTGTAAATGCTGAAGACAGTTTGTGGCTGAGAGCCTGTTCATCCTCCAGGCACCACACACCCACTCCCCCTGTAGTACAGGAAAAGGGCATCCAGCCCTACTCTCAGATGGTTTCAAAAACACGCTTGGCAGCAGTTTCAACCATGGGGTTATGAACCACGCATGGGGGTCCCCTGTTAACAAACACACTTTACATTTAGTGTGTCAACAGGCGGCAGTTCTATGCATCTGAGTTTCCCACCTTCTAAACTGGTATGAGAAACCCACCTTGATTATCTCCATTTAAAATTGGGGAGACTGTATGGCACAGGGAAGTGAAGTGACTTGCTTGTGGTCACACAGTGATTCAATGGAAAAGCCTGGATGAGAACAATGTATTTGTTCTGGTTCACAGACTGGGCCCTGATCTCTTGTATTCCTTGCCTCTTTGTTCTACATTCAAGTCACAGACTGAGTTCCCCTGGTGGACACTCATTAGACTGCCTCGATCAGACCCAACCTCTGGATCCAACTTACAACCAAGCCATGTGGGTCAGGCAATGTCCAGCCACTGCTTCAAGCTGTGGGGCTCCTAAGGCCCTGTCCCAGACACACACTTCTTCTCTGGCTCCCTTCCTGGTGATGTGGGACTTTGTAGTCCAGATGTTCTCAGCCCCAAGGGAAAGGTTTCACAGGCTGTTTTTTAAAGTGATGTGCTCTCTAAGATGAGAAAGCCAATCCTATGCCAGGAGCCCCAGGACATAGACCAAAACCCAATGGCTCTCAGAAGTGTTGAGAATTCAGAGAGGGGACTGAGGTCAGGTATTTATTTTTTGCACAGATGTGTGACTCTCTTGTGCTGTCTAAGAGTAAAGTGTGTGTGTGTTTAAGAAGTTACTTTGCAGAGCCTGGGGTTCCTCCCTTTAACTGCTCTGTGGTCCCCGAGGGGCTAAACCGGAAAGGGAAGTGAGCAGAGGTGAAGGGGGAATCTGGAAAAATGTGGAAAGTGGATGGAGAGGTGTGGGACATCTCAGCACTGGTTCAGGGCCCATCTCCTAGACAGACAGTCCCAGCTGTCCCCCTCCCATCTCCTCATCTGATCTGTCTCTCCCCCCAATCCTGGCCTCCTGTGCCAATCTCACTCCCTAGGCTCCTCATCCAATCACAGTACTCATGAATCTCCAGCCCCAGCTCCTGCTTTCAATCTCTTTGCCCAGCCAATCCCAGTTCTCCTGAACCCCAGCTCTTCATCAGATCCATCTCCCATTCCCCCTCACTTCCTTCCACCCACCCCACTGGTTCTCACTCCCCATCTCCTCTCTGGCTGCAAGTCTCCTTGCTCACTCAGACATATTCTCTGCCCTCCCCTCACCTCCAAATGCCAGTTTCTTTCACCTCCTGCCAGCTTCCAGCATCGCTTAGGCTCTTTCTTCCAATCTACTCACCCCTGTCCCCTAGTCTCTGCATTTGAATCTAGCGCTTCCTCCTCTGGGCCCAGCAGGGAGGGGGGCATTGAGAGCACAGGAGAGACAGGCTCTCTGCTCTCAGTTCAGGTACCTGGACTGAGCACAGACCGCAGCAGCTGAGAGCTGCAATTACAGGGAAAGTCCTGCTCAGCCCCAGGCTGGAGCATGCCAGTGCAGACACAATTGTCAGGGCGAATGGAGCTGCTAACATCAAAGAAGTCTCTATTTTGACTTCTTGGAGGTTAGCAGCTCCATTCTCCCTGACTTTTCAAAGACTTCTCGTTTGGTCAATTTAGGTAGATTTTCAGAGACAGCAAAAGGTGCATCCCTGGTACAAAGGCCACCTCCTTGGGAAATTTCAAGTCCCTGTTCCAAAACCTGGGGGCGCTAGAGCTTTTAAAAGACAACGGCACCTGAAATGTTTAGCACTGGCTAAGCACTGTCTTCATAAACTCATAGACTTTAAGGCCAGAAAGGACCATCGTGATCTTCCAGTCACCCTCCTGTAACAGACCCATAAGATGTGTCCTAGCCTCGTTCTCAACAACAACTGAATTATTTTGACTGAATGTTTCAGGAAATATTCAGCATCAGGGCAGACACCCAGCATGGGAAATTTCAGCCCAGCCAGTTTCAGTTTGACAATGTTATAAGCAACTGAAAACAAAGGCTTATTGTGGGAAGCACTGGGCAACCTTAATAACAGGCAGCTTTGTCAGCGCCCCCTATAATGTGAGGCACTCACAGCTGGGCTGGAGCGATGGGATGTCAGTCAGGGCCAGCAAAGGTCAGGATGTCAGAAATCCTCCTGATCTGAATTCACACGCCAGAAATCATCTTTGCAGTGTCCCGCAGCCCCTCCCCTACTTCAAAAACAACTTTTGACAGCTAGCTCGGGGGTCTGACCCCACCAGGAGCTTTCTTTGATCCAGTCATGAAGGAGCATGTACGTACAATAACTGATCATGAAACTAAGGGTATGTCTACACTACGGAATAAGGTCGAATTTATAGAAGTCGGTTTTTTAGAAATCGGTTTTATATATTGGAGTGTGTGTGTCCCCACAGAAAATGCTCTAAGTGCATTAAGTGCATTAACTCGGGGAGTGCTTCCACAGTACCGAGGCTAGAGTCGACTTCCGGAGCATTGCACTGTGGATAGCTATCCCACAGTTCCCGCAGTCTCCGCTGCCCATTGGAATTCTGGGTTGAGATCCCAATGCCTGATGGGGCTAAAACATTGTCGCGGGTGGTTCTGGGTACATATCGTCAGGCCCCCGTTCCCTCCCTCCCTCCATGAAAGCAAGGGCAGACAATCGTTTCGCGCCTTTTTTCCTGAGTTACCTGTGCAGACGCCATACCACGGCAAGCATGGAGCCCGCTCTGGTAACCGTCACCCTATGTCTCCTGGGTGCTGGCCGACGCGGTACGGGTTTGCTACACAGTAGCAGCAACCCCTTGCCTTGTGGTAGCAGGCGATGCAATACGACTGGTAGTCGTCATCGTCATGTCCGAGGTGCTCCTGGCCACGTTGGCTGGGAGCGTCTGGACAGACATGGGCGCAGGGACTAAATTTGGAGTGACTTGACCAGGTCATTCTCTTTAGTCCTGCAGTCAGTCCTATTGAACCGTCTTATGGTGAGCAGGCAGGCGATACGGATTGCTAGCAGTCGTACTGTACCATCTTCTGTCGGGCAGGCAAGAGATGAGGATTGCTAGCGGTGGTATTGTACCATCTTCTGCCAGACAGGCAAGAGATGAGGATGGCTAGAAGTCGTACTGTACTATCTTCTGCCGAGCAGCTATGAGATGTGAATGGCATGCAGTCCTTCTGCACCGTCTGCTGCCAGCCAAAGATGTAAAAGATAGATGGAGTGGATCAAAACAAGAAATAGACCAGATTTATTTTGTACTCATTTGCCTCCTCCCCTGTCTAAGGGACTCATTCCTCTAGGTCACACTGCAGTCACTCACAGAGAAGGTGCAGTGAGGTAAATCTAGCCATGTATCAATCAGAGGCCAGGCTAACCTCCTTGTTCCAATAAGAACGATAACTTAGGTGCACCATTTCTTATTGGAACCCTCCGTGAAGTCCTGCCTGAAATACTCCTTGATGTAAAGACACCCCCTTTGTTGATTTTAGCTCCCTGAAGCCAACCCTGTAAGCCATGTCGTCAGTTGCCCCTCCCTCCGTCAGAGCAACGGCAGACAATCGTTCCGCGCCTTTTTTCTGTGCGGATGCCATTCCACGGCAAGCATGGAGGCCGCTCAGCTCACTTTGGCAATTAGGAGCACATTAAACACCACACGCATTATCCAGCAGTATATGCAGCACTGGAACCTGGCAAAGCGATACCGGGCGAGGAGGCGACGTCAGCGCGGTCACGTGAGTGATCAGGACATGGACACAGATTTCTCTGAAAGCATGGGCCCTGCCAATGCATGCATCATGGTGCTAATGGGGCAGGTTCATGCTGTGGAACGCCAATTCTGGGCTCGGGAAACAAGCACAGACTGGTGGGACCGCATAGTGTTGCAGGTCTGGGACGATTCCCAGTGGCTCGAAACTTTCGCATGCGTAAGGGCACTTTCATGGAACTTTGTGACTTGCTTTCCCCTGCCCTGAGGCGCATGAATACCAAGATGAGAGCAGCCCTCACAGTTGAGAAGCGAGTGGCCATAGCCCTGTGGAAGCTTGCAACGCCAGACAGCTACCGGTCAGTTGGGAATCAATTTGGAGTGGGCAAATCTACTGTGGGGGCTGCTGTGATGCAAGTAGCCCACGCAATCAAAGATCTGCTGATATCAAGGGTAGTGACCCTGGGAAATGTGCAGGTCATAGTGGATGGCTTTGCTGCAATGGGATTCCCTAACTGTGGTGGGGCCATAGACGGAACCCATATCCCTCTCTTGGCACCGGAGCACCAAGCCGCCGAGTACATAAACCGCAAGGGGTACTTTTCGATAGTGCTGCAAGCTCTGGTGGATCACAAGGGACGTTTCACCAACATCAACGTGGGATGGCCGGGAAAGGTGCATGATGCTCGCATCTTCAGGAACTCTGGTCTGTTTCAAAAGCTGCAGGAAAGGACTTTATTCCCAGACAAGAAAGTAACTGTTGGGGATGTTGAAATGCCTATATGTATCCTGAGGGACCCAGCCTACCCCTTAATGCCATGGCTCATGAAGCCGTACACAGGCAGCCTGGACAGTAGTCAGGAGCTGTTCAACTACAGGCTGAGCAAGTGCAGAATGGTGGTAGAATGTGCATTTGGACGTTTAAAGGCGTGCTGGTGCAGTTTACTGACTCGCTTAGACCTCAGCAAAACCAATATTCCCACTGTTATTACTGCTTGCTGTGTGCTCCACAATAGCTGTGAGAGTAAGGGGGAGACGTTTATGGCGGGGTGGGAGGTTGAGGCAAATCGCCTGGCTGCTGGTTACGCGCAGCCAGACACCAGGGCGGTGAGAAGAGCACAGGAGGGCGCGGTACGCATCAGAGAATCTTTGAAAACCAGTTTCATGACTGGCCAGGCTACGGTGTGAAAGTTCTGTTTGTTTCTCCTTGATGAAACCCCCCGCCCCTTGGTTCACTCTACTTCCCTGTAAGCTAACCACCCACCCCTCCTCCCTTCAATCACTGCTTGCACAGGCAATAAAGTCATTGTTGCTTCACATTCATGCATTCTTTATTCATTCATCACACAAATAGGGGCATGACTACCAAGGTAGCCCAGGAGGGGTAGTGGAGGAGGGAAGGAAAATGCCACACAGCACTTTAAGCACAGCACTTTAAAAGTTTACAACTTTAAAATTTATTGAATGACAGCCTTCTTTTTTTTGGGCAATCCTCTGTGGTGGAGTGGCTGGTTGGCCGGAGGTCCCCCCAACGCGTTCTTGGGCATCTGGGTGTGGAGGCTATGGAACTTGGGGAGGAGGGCGGTTGGTTACAGAGGGGCTGCAGTGGCAGTCTGTGCTCCAGTTGCCTTTGCTGCAGCTCAACCATAGACTGGAGCATACTGGTTTGGTCCTCCAGCAGCCTCAGCATTGAATCCTGCCTCCTCTCATCACACTGCCGCCACATTTGAGCTTCAGCCCTCTCTTCAGCCCGCCACTTACTCTCTTCAGCCTGCCACTTACTCTCTTCAGCCCGCCACCTCTCCTCCCGGTCATTTTGTGCTTTCCTGCACTCTGACATTATTTGCCTGCACACATTTGTCTGTGCTCTGTCAGTGTGGGAGGACAGCATGAGCTCGGAGAACATTTCATCGCGAGTGCATTTTTTTTTCTTTCTAAGCTTCACTAGCCTCCGGAAGGAGAAGATCCTGTGATCATTGAAACACATGCAGCTGGTGGAGAAAAAAAAAGGGACAGCAGTATTTAAAAAGACACATTTTATAAAACAGTGGCTACACTCTTTCAGGGTAATCCTTGCTGTTAACATTACATACATAGCACATGTGCTTTCGTTACACGGTCGCATTTTGCTTCCCCCCACCGCGTGGCTACCCCCTCAATCTTCCCCCCTCCCTGTGGCTAACAGCGGGGAACATTTCTGTTTAGCCACAGGCAAACAGCCCAGCAGGAATGGGCTCCTCTGAGTGTCCCCTGAAGAAAAGCACTCTATTTCAACCAGGTGACCATGAATTATATCTCACTCTCCTGAGGATAACACAGAGAGATAAAGAATGGATGTTGTTTGAATGCCAGCAAACATACACTGCAATGCTTTGTTCTACAATGATTCCCGAGTACGTGTTACTGGCCTGAAGTGGTAAAGTGTCCTACCATGAAGGACGCAATAAGGCTGCCCTCCCCAGAAACCTTTTGCAAAGGCTTTAGGAGTACATCTAGGAGAACCGCGAATGCCAGGGCAAAGTAATCCTTTCACATGCTTGCTTTTAAACAATGTATAGTATTTTAAAAGGTACACTCACCAGAGGTCCCTTCTCCGCCTGCTGGGTCCAGGAGGCAGCCTTGGGTGGGTTCAGGGGGTACTGGCTCCAGGTCCAGGGTGAGAAACAGTTCCTGGCTGTCGGGAAAACCGGTTTCTCCGCTTGCTTGCTGTGAGCTATCTACAACCTCCTCCTCATCATCATCTTCTTCATCCCCAAAACCTGCTTCCGTATTGCCTCCATCTCCATTGAAGGAGTCAAACAACACGGCTGAGGTAGTGGTGGCTGAACCCCCTAAAATGGCATGCAGCTCATCATAGAAGCGGCATGTTTGGGGCTCTGACCCGGAGCAGCCGTTCGCCTCTCTGGTTTTCTGGTAGGCTTGCCTCAGCTCCTTCAGTTTCACGCGGCACTGCTTCGGGTCCCTGTTATGGCCTCTGTCCTTCATGCCCTGGGAGATTTTGACAAAGGTTTTGGCATTTCGAAAACTGGAACGGAGTTCTGATAGCACGGATTCCTCTCCCCAAACAGCGATCAGATCCCGTACCTCCCGTTCGGTCCATGCTGGAGCTCTTTTCCGATTCTGGGACTCCATCATGGTCACCTGTGCTGATGAGCTCTGCATGGTCACCTGCAGCTTGCCACGCTGGCCAAACAGGAAATGAGATTCAAAAGTTCGCGGTTCTTTTCCTGTCTACCTGGCCAGTGCATCTGAGTTGAGAGTGCTGTCCAGAGCGGTCAGAATGGAGCACTCTGGGATAGCTCCCGGAGGCCAATACCATCGAATTGTGTCCACAGTACCCCAAATTCGAGCCGGCAAGGTCGATTTAAGCGCTAATCCACTTGTCAGGGGTGGAGTAAGGAAATCGATTTTAAGAGCCCTTTAAGTCGAAATAAAGGGCTTCATTGTGTGGACGGGTGCAGGTTTACATCGATTTAACGCTGCTAAATTCGACCTAAAGTCCTAGTGTAGACCAGGGCACAGGTTCGTTACTTAGGAAAAAATATGCAGAATGAACTGATTCAAATCCTAGCAAATGCCATTAAAAAGAAAATTACAGAAGCTGCCCATTCTGCAAAATACTTTTCAATAATACTGGACTGTACTCCAGATGTGAGTCATGTTGAACAAATGACGATGATCATTCGTTTTGTGGATATGGAAAAGTCTGCAGATGAAGATAATATTGAAGTGCTCATAAAGGAACATTTCTTGGGGTTCGTATCACTGAAGGAGATGACTGGAGCATTTATGACAAACTATTCTACAAGAGCTTGAAACAATGTCATTATCTGTTGAAAATGTATGTGGTCAAGGCTATGATAATGGGAGTAATATGAAGGATAAAGACAATGGTGTGCAAAGGAGAATGATGGAAATCAATCCTAGGGCATTTTTCGTTCTTTGCAGTGCGCATTCTCTGAATTTGTTTGTCAATGATGCTGCTAGATGCTGTTTGGAGGCAAGCAGTTTCTTTGACCTGGTGCAACGTGTTTATGTGTTTTTCTCAGGCTCAACACGCCGTTGGGAGATTCTGACTCGCCATGTGAATTCTCTAACTGTGAAACTGTTAGCTGACGGCCAAGGATGTTTGGTGAGGTGCCAGCTATGCCCGTTTATACCATCCGTGACTTTAACCGCTAGGACGCACTGTCCCTTTGCGGCGGGCAGCCTGGGCTAGGCTGACGGATGCCCCAAGGTCCTAACCACCCGTGACTTTAACTGCTAGAGCTCAGAGCTCCTTCGCAGCGGGCAGTCAAGATTGACTGACAGGTGCCCCAAGAGTTTGCCCCGTGGAGGCGGCACAACTCAACGCTAGGCTCTTAGTACTCTCACCTAATGGCCAGTCTTTAGAGCCAAAATGGCTGAGGTTCTTTAATTGTGTTGGCTGCTTTACAGTAAACCAGAGAAAACAAGTCAGGCTTATGCACAAATGGTTACCAAAATTTATTAAGCTAGATTCTAATCATGTGGTTACAAAATTGCTAGTGCCTACTTATTTAAATGTAGAGATGTTACACACGCAAACAAGTTACAAAACTGAAGCCACAATCCCAAAGAAAGAAAAACAAAGTATAGAGCTCTATTTCAAAATATGTGTACACTAAAGATAGGAGATCAGGTGTGGGTGCTTCTTACCCTCCTTGCATCTCTCGATTCCAGCGGTGCCAAGCCAGGATCGGTCACTCAATTCCGCGGAAAGACGAATAAGGGACAAGGCTTAGGGATCCTCTTAGCTGCAGAAGCCTTGGGAGGCTGTCACTTATCTGACCAGCAGATAGATAGTGAAAAGCACTCAAAAATCATGGTGCTGTAGGTCCCCTACTTATACCTCTGTACTCCTTTATTCTCTTTCTCCTTTCTTATGCCAAATTGAGGCTGGTCTGTCGGGGTGACGCCAGCTTTCGCAAGAGTAGTTTACACTTGCAAGGGAGAGAAACAATAAGTTTCGACTACTGGACATTTCTTTTATCAGGGTAAATATTTTCCCACCTGGGATGTTGGTGTGTATGCATCACGCTATTTAGTAGGGGCTAAGAGCCATGTCTGTCACAGGGCCTCTGCCTGCTGTGAGCTTAATCCTTGTATCTGTTCCCAGAGGCACATTGTAGCAGCACACCTGTGCTTTTCACAGCTTCAAAGGCTGTGCTGGAATATATGTTAAGTGCCCTGTTCCGGCTTCCTCCTGTGTTTCCAGCAATGCTGGTTTGGGGAGGGGGGGGGGGCTGGCTGTCTTCTGGCTACAGAAACCACTTAGTCAGACAAGATGGGAGAGTTGCATTGATGCTTTGAAGCCTCTTCACTATGAACTTGGAAACATTTATGATGCCCTAATTGAAATTTCTGATGATACTACCTTTACTGGATCATCTGGCAATATGGCACGTTCAGATGCAGAAGCTCTTGCAAATGGCCTTTCCAAAGTCAAATTTGTGACTTCTCAAAAAGGATATTATACCACAAAATGAGTGATTAACCTCACTCGTAAGCAGCTTCAGGAAAAGAACTTGAACATACATTCTGCTCTTCAAAAACTGCAGCAAACTCAAAATATTCTGGAGAAATTCAGAAGTGATGAAGGGCTCGAAAGAACACTGGTAGATTCTCTCAAGCTTGCTGAAGAAATAGACTTTCCGACAGACTTTGAACCAGAGCCAGTTCGCATTCGGCAAAAGAAAGAGCAGTTTTCATATGAATGACAAGACACACCTATTCAGAACCCAAAACAAAGGTTCAAAATGCATTTCTCTTTGCAGTCCTTGATACTGCTATTCACTCGGTTGGTGAAAGATGTCAACAGATGCAGCAGCTAGAGTCAATATTTGGCTTTCTAGATGATATCCACAGCTTGCAAAAGAAAACAGCAAAACAGGTAAGAGAATTTGGTATAAAACTGAAGTCGGCATTGACTCCTGAAAATTCTAAAGACATTGATGCTACAGATTTGTGTAGTGAGCCTGAGACTTTTTCAAGACGACTTAAGAAACATTCCACTCCTGAAGAAGTACTGAAGTTTGTTTGTGAAAACAAACTCTCAGCCAGTTTTCCAAACATTTTTATAGCTCTACGCATTCTTTCAACTTTGCCAGTTTCCGTAGCTAGTGGGAAACGTAGCTTGTCAAAGTTAAAATTGATAAAAACATATCGGCGTTCAACAATGGTGCAAGAGAGACTTGTTGGACTTGCCACAATGTCAACAGAGCATGAACTAGCTGGAAAACTCGATCTAAGAGAACGAGTGACTGAATTTTCAAAATTTAAAGCAAAAAATGTCATGTTTTAAGAGCACAGAGTGTTTTTTATTCAGAGTGTTTTGTAAACACAGGTTAAAGTTCATTGAAGAGTTTTCTTATTTCTTTCTATATTGGATGTGGTGGTAATGGCAGTTAAAGCAGGATAGTGTAATGGATGATTTTGGATTTGTAATAATAAAAATTATAATTAACATTTTAAATGCATTTTTATTTGAAATCAACTGAAATATCACCTCACTGTCGTGTACAGATCTATTCTGAAAAGTCGTGTCTCTATTTTATTTGATCTCAGAAACATTGGTTGGACAGACGGATGGATGGATGAACCGAATAATTAAGCCTCTGTTTTAAAAAAAAACGCTTAAAAAACATTAAAAGGAAAAAAGGGGCAAAATGTTTCCCAGTTTACCAAAAACCTCAGCCCAGACCTTCCCTTGCGGTTTGGGCCTGGGGCACTGTCATAAATATAAAGGGAAGGGTAAACCCCTTTAAAATCCCTCCTGGCCAGAGGAAAAATCCTCTCACCTGTAAAGGGTTAAGAAGCTAAAGGTAACCTTCCTGGCACCTGACCAAAATGACCAACGAGGAGACAAGATACTTTCAAAAGCTGTGAGGAGGGAGAAAAACAAAGGGTCTGTGTCTGTCTGTGTGATGCTTCTGCCGCAGACAAAACAGGAATGGAGTCTTAGAATTCAGTAAGTAATCTAGCTAGGTACGTGTTAGATTATGATTTCTTTAAGTGGCTGAGAAAATAGCTGTGCTGAATAGAATGACTATTCCTGTCTGTGTGTCTTTTTTGTAACTGAAGGTTTTGCCTAGAGGGATTCTCTGTGTTTGAATCTAATTACCCTGTAAGGTATCTACCATCCTGATTTTACAGAGGTGATTTCTTTACTTCTATTAAAAGTCTTCTAGTAAGAAAACTGAATGCTTTTTTCATTGTTCTCAGATCCAAGGGTTTGGGTCTGTGGTCACCTACGCAAATTGGTGAGGATTTTTACTAAACTTTCCCCAGGAAGTGGGGTGCAAGGGTTGGGAGGATTTTGGGGGGAAAGACGTGTCCAAACTACGTTTTTTCAGGAAGCCAGATAAAGTTTGGTGGTGGCAGTGGAAGTCCAAGGGTAAAATAGTTTCTTTCTTGGGGAAGTTTTAACCTAAGCTGGTAAAAGTAAGCTTAGGAGGTTTTCATGCAGGTCCCCACATCTGTACCTAGAGTTCAGAGTGGGGAAGGAACCTTGACAGGCACTGATTGCATCTTCGCCTAGGGCACCAGTTGCTGGCAGCTAGTCTAGGGCCGCCCCTGAGAGCAGGGGGTATTGGTTCCAAACTGTCACTTTGTTCAGGGGCTGGTAGTTTACACAGAGGCATGGAGTCCCACCTTTCTTCTTCCCAAAAAGGGCCAGGGCACCTGTGGGAAACCTGTGGGAAATGCTTAGTAGCAAATAAACCCTTTCTACCAGTTTTCATGGTTTTACACAGGGAGAGCCACTAGGTCTTTGGACATTGTGTAAATATGGCCAAAGGGAACTTTCAGGCTAGGTTGTAGGAAACCCCTACATTTTCAGTCATCTCCATTTAACCACTCTGATAGGGGCACCATAGGGCCAGGCACAGGTAACAAGACTATGGTTCACACCTGGTGTGATATGTCCCCTTTTATATACAGGCCACTTACTTCCGGAATTAAATTTCTGCAAAAAGTTGCACCACCTGATCTCACATGCTGCATCCGATATTTAGGTCTAGTGCTCGGAGCGTAGGTCACAGCTAGGTGTAGCATTACACCTAGGCTAAGAGTGATGCTAGAATCAATCTCCAGGGACATGCCTGGGTCAACACTGAGATCAGACTCCATAGAGAAACCAGAATGAGAACTGGAGCCAGAGTCCAGGTGCAGGCCAGAGGTGAAAGCCGGGTTGTCAGAGTCCAAAGACAAGCCAAGTTGATATCAGGCCAGAGTCCAGATACAGGAGGAAGGTCAAAGCCGGGTAGTCAGAATCCAAGGACTTGGGGAGAATCAGGAGGAGGAGACAAGGCTGGAGTGGGTCAGTGGTGGGGCTGGAGGGAGGAAAGAATAGGGAAAGCACAATGCTAAGCCAGAGTTGTTAGACAACATCTAGAGCCAAGGGTCACGCCAAGGTCATCAGCAAGAGACCGGAGCTGAGGGTCAAGCTTGAGTCAATAGCTGGGAACCGGAGGGTAGGGCAGAGCCATGCACGCAGGCAGGAACCAGGAACAAAGTGGGCACTGTGTCAGCATCAGGGAAGGGGGTCTGTCTTGTTGCCCAGATGACTCACAGGTACTCCCAGGCACTGCCCACCTGGAGCCCTAGAGACCTGGGTTCAAATCCCACACATCCCCTTGTCTCTCTTCCGAGGAATAAAAGGAGGACAGCAGGATGACAAAGATGTCTCTGTCCTGGCTCTTTAATCCTTGCCCTTAGCAATTCTTCCTACAGGGCCTGGTACCCAACAGGGTATGGAACAGCCAAACTGCAATGAATGGGAGCCAGGTGCCAGGAGTCCAGGCAGCAGAGCACAGAATGAGGAGGAAAGGAGAGGATCTGCCAAGGGCGGGAAACACTATCCCCTCTGGAGGGAAGGGGCCCTCCCTGCCATTTTCTTAACCCCCGGGCCTGTTCCCAGCTCTGCTCACCCCTCCCCTATTCTCAGCAGTTCTACCAAACTAAGGGAGTAGGTCGAAACCACAGGCCACTCCTGCTCCTGCAACAGAGAAGTAGGATGGTGACCTACCCGGAAGTGAGCGGTGTCCTTCCCTGAGCGCATGGTAAAAACGCAGCACAGGACAGCTCGCAGGAGGGCTGATTCCAGCTCCAGCTCCAGTTTGCTGGCAGGAAAGAGGATCCTGTATTCGACTTTGCAGCACCAGAGTGGTGCTGGCACCACCATGGACATGAATTGTCAGGGAAATAGGCACCGGCCAGCAAAAACAGAAATGGAGGTGCCAAGGAGCGCAGTGACCTGGCTGAAGTCACAGACCCAATCAGTGGCAGGGCTGCAATAGGGCCCATTCCCCTGATCTCACCACTGGACCCTGCTGCCCCTGTTATCTCTGCCCCCACCCCCTGGTGATCCTCTCCCTAAGGCCACTGTAATGTCACTGGAGTAAAATCAACCACACAGCCAGGAAAGAGGGAACGTTCCCGCCTCCTCGGCCGGAGGATGAGAACAGCCACAAATAACCTGGGGGGGGGGGGTGGGGGGATCTATGAGTCCCAGGTCTCAGCCTGAACAGCACCAGGGTTAGGGAAACTGGACGGGAGGGTCCTCGTACCTGGAGGTGGCAAACCATGGCCATAGAGCTGGAGAGGATGGAGCTTGACTCAGAGCCCAGCGGAAGGTATTCAATCAGCTCCTGGGAGACCCAAAGGACATAAAACAGCAGGTGGATTCTGGCCCTGATTACCCATAGGCACTTCCCAGAGAGGAGGCCAAAGTGCGCTGCAGAGACATCCAGCATAACCCCCCGCACACACACATCCAGCTTCCCAGTATTCAGCCCCAGGAATCTCTATCCTCTGCTGCCCCCTCCAGCCCCACCATCTCCCCACACTGGTGCAGGGGAGGCTTCTCTTCGTCCCACGTCTAGCTCCCTCCCCCAAGGGGCTGGGCACGGGTCTCGCTCACAATGCTCTCCACAAGGGACGCTTTGGAGCAGTGCGGCTGCAGGGTGTCCTGCCCCTGCTTTTGTGCAGGGAAGCACAGAGTGGGGATAGCGTGAAGGAAGCGGAGCTGCTTGGCCCTGTCCTGCACCCACTAGGAGTGGGGTTGCGGGAGAGAGAGAGCCTGTTAGGTCGGGACCTCCCCACCCCACCCAAACTGGCTCCAGGGCCCAAGTCCTCCATGGGTTGGATAGGAAAAGCCCAAAACCACAGGGTCCTCCTACACAGGCAGGGTTTGTAACTGGGACAGTGTCCGTGGGGAGAGGAGACCCTGCCCTGCGTGGGACAAACACCCCCTCTTGAGGGTCCCAGATAACATGGGAGAAATGCTAGGCAGAAAAGGAGAGAGGGTGACTTCTGCTGCTGCCGAGGGGAAGGACGGGGTGCAGTGGAGAGAGAAGGCTTAATGTGCCCCCCTCCTCTGTAAGGAACCCCAGGACAGAAAGGGCCTCACCCTGTCCCTCCCAGAGATGCCCTCAGCTCCATCAGTTTCAGGGCACCATGGCAGTCAGGCCACCCCCGCAACATCATCAGGGGTCCAGGAGGCTGGAGCCCCCCTAACTCCGCCTAGAATGCCCTGCACCAGGCATGGCTGTGCCACACCCACTGGTGTCAGTGGGGCTCACGTAGCTGAGGACTGACAACTTAGCGAACCAATGGCACAGGGTGTTACTAGCCCCCCCGCCCCAGTCACTCTCCCTTTCCCTTGGGTCTCCCCTCACCAGTACTGTGGGAGCCTCCAGCCTCAGGGCTCTCACACTCCTCGGAGGTGCTGCTGGCGCCTTGGGTGTAGGTGGAGCTGCTGGTGCTAGAGCAGGTGTCAAGGTTCCTCCCCCACTCTGAACTCTAGGGTACAGATATGGGGACCTGCATGAAAACCTCCTAAGCTTACTTTCACCAGCTTAGGTTAAAACTTCCCCAAGGTAGAAATTAATTTTATCCTTTGTCCCTGGATCTTCACTGCCACCACCAAACTCTAACTGGGTTTACTGGGAAACATAGTTTGGACACGTCTTTCCCCCCAAAATCCTCCCCACCCTTGCACCCCACTGCCTGGGAAAGGTTTGGTAAAACTCCTCACCAATTTGCATAGGTGACCACAGACCCAAACCCTTGGATCTGAGAACAATGAAAAAGCATTCAGTTTTCTTACCAGAAGACTTTTAATAGAAGTAAAGAAATCACCTCTGTAAAATCAGGATGGTAGATACCTTACAGGGTAATTAGTTTCAAAACATAGAGAATCCCTCTAGGCAAAACCTTAAGTTACAAAAAAGACACACAGACAGGAATCGTCATTCTATTCAGCAGAGTTCTTTTCTCAGCCATTTAAAGAAATCATAATCTAACACATACCTAGCTAGATTACTTACTAAAGTTCTAAGACTCCATTCCCGGTCTATCCCCGGCAAAAGCAGCATACAGACAGACCCAGACCCTTTGGTTTTCTCCCTCCTCCCAGCTTTTGATAGTATCATGTCTCCTCATTGGTCATTTTGGTCAGGTGCCAGCGAGGTTACCTTTAGCTTCTTAACCCTTCACACTTGAGAGGATTTTTCTTCTGGGCAGGAGGGATTTTAAAGGGGTTTACCCTTCCTTTATATTTATGACAGCAGGGGTCGCCCATCTCCTCCCCTAGGCACGCTTGGGCCTCTTCAGTGGCCAGGCAGGGGGGTGGCTTCTCCTGGGCTCTGGCGCTGGGCTCCTGGATCTTCTGCTTCCTGGAGAGGAAGCCACAGAGCCCCCTTGCCTGGCTTCTCTCCCGTCCTGGCTCCCTCCTGCACAGATGCACCCTGGGCCACCTCCATTTTGCCCCAGAAGATGCCTCAGGGCCTCCTCTGGGAGCTGGTGTCTCCCTCCTCCAGAATGCCAGGCACATCCATAGCTTGGCCTGGCCACAAGCTACTTCCCCTCCAGTGGGGACAGAGGGGCTGCTCTCCTCCTGGGGAAGCTGGCAGCTGCTTCCCACTGGCTCTGGAGCGAGCTGCACAGCCTTCTTCTGCAGCATTTCCCTGAGCCTCTCCATCTTCTGCCTGAGCCTCTCCATCCTGGAACTGAGTGGGGAGAAGCCATGAGTCTGGGGTCAAGGCAGCTTCTCACTAACGGGCCTGTCTGCTCTGTCCCCCTGTTCCTCCCCCCTCACTGCACGCCCCACCATGGGGCACAGGGACTACAATCTACACATGCTGGCAGCAGCTCACAGCACAGGCTGCTCCCAAAGCTCCCTCTCCCCACTGAGGCACTGTGACACAGGGGCAGTCTCATCCTTTCAGAGCAGTGGGGTTTTCAGACTGTTTGGACAAGCAGCTCCCTCCTCCTGCCCAGGCCACACGCCCTCCCTGGCTAGAGAAAGACCAGAACCCAGGAAGGAGTCTGAGTTTGCCCTGGGAACTTGTCCCCAGCGAAACTTCACAAGGTTCCAATCATATGAGGCATGAGTCCCCCTCAGTTCCCACAGAGTTCAGTGGGAAAGTGGGTGTTCAGCAGCTGGCAGGGTCTGACCCTCCAGAGACTCCTACAAGGGAAGGGCTGGGAGCCCTATTGCTGGGCTATTTCCACCATGCTGGAGATGGCTCTGGAGAACACCTGCAAGAAACATGCTGCCCAGGCCCAGAGCAAAGGGCTGCAGGGGGCTGTGTTAGCATATCTAGTCTCACTAGGAGGAGATCCCCCCTCCTGCTCCCACCATTTCTGCCTCTGCCCATGCAGAACAGGGAAGCCTGTGAGGAAATACTACCTGCCACTCACTAGGTCTAGATGGCGCAGTGCTGGGTGGCAGATGCTCAGAGTTGGTCTGTTCCTGGCCCTCTTCCTCGCTCTCCCGCACCAAGGTGGGCTGAAAAGGGAGCTGCACAATGCCCTGCCAGCAGGGAGACCAACAGTGGCTGTGAAAACAAAATCATGTTTTATTGCCAAGGTTAAACTCAGGCTAGCGGCCGGGGTCCAGAACTCTGACATACTGCGGGCAGGACGCCTCCCATCTCAAGGTCTCCTAGCACCTCACACACATTCCTGAAGCCTGACAAGCCAAGGGCTGTAGGGGAGGGACTCCAACCCCACTGATAGAAAACTGTGGCCTGGGCAGGGGAAGCCACTGCCTCAGGGTCACACTGGGAGTCAGTGACAGAGCCAGGGATGGAGCCCAGGAGCCCTGTGTCCAGGACCCTACACTAACCACTAGAGGAACGTTCTTTTCCAGAGCTGGCAATTGCAAGCAGGACCTGTTCCCAGTCTCCCTGGCTCTGAGAGGAAGTGTGACCGGCTGGAGAGACTGAGGCAGGGGATTGGGGGTCAGGACTCCTGGCTTTCAGTGGCCATTTTCCTATTGATCTATGGGACCTCGGGCAAGCCATTCCCCCTCTCTGTGTTTCAGTCCCCAGCAGTAAAATGAGGATCTAATACTTACTCACTATTGTAAAGTGCTGAGATTTACCCGGGAAAAGTCGTTCTGTAAGTACTATGCAGCACTGGACCCTCATCGGTCAGATCCAAATTCAGCCCTTCTTGGGGTGGGATCAGCCCTTCTTGGGGTGGGAATTGAGCGAGGAGGCTTTTCCGTCCCTCGCCAGGTGGATTAACAATAGAGGGTTTTTAAAATATGAACCGGGTTTTTCAAATTAAACTCACCACGCGTTTTTTCGTTAAAAATAAGCCTGCTTCAAATTCAATTTGAATTTGACAATCTGTGTTAAGGCCTAAATTTGTTATCATCTCTTAAAATAATTTCAAGAGAATAGAAAGAAATCCATCTTAAGTAGTACATGTTTACTGCCAAGTTTTAAGGAGAGTCAAACGACTGAAGCACCCGGAACCAGAGTTCGTGGAAGTGCTAGAACAGCTTTAGACAGCAGTAGCCCTTCCTGTGAAAGTGCAGAAGGAGTAGTTTCTTCCTTTCAGTTTATTCATCTAGTTCAGTTCAATGACTAGTTAATTGAATTTGAAAAGAACACTGGGAGTTGACAAAGAAGGCAAACTTGTTTGCTTCCTTCAATCTAGGAAGTGTGGGCATGAGATCTACGCATTGAAAAATCTGGAAGAACATGGTGACCAGAATGTATCAATTCAGTTCACTAACTACAGCTAATATTTCCTTTCTTTAAGAAATCTGGTCGTTTTAAATGCAAAACATTTTTGATGAATGTTTTTTTCTTATGCTTCTCTTTCTGGGTCGGCCACAGCATTGCTGTGTAAACACCTCTTGCTCTTTACCTCAATTTCATCACCTCTGTTTGGGATAGAGACACTTCTCTAACTCCTAGCAGTAGTGCGATTTGAGTAGGTCATGAGAGTTAGACACCTACAGGGGGTTCTTGATTTTGAAACAACCATTCATTTTAATCACCTTGATATTAGGAGAACTACTGCATTCACGAGAATCAGAAACTGCTCATATTCCATTAAAGAACGGAAGGCAGCAAAATTCATCATATCACCAATTTGTTATGAATTATTTACTCATTCTTGAAAGAGAGTTGGATGCTTTTTTTGTTATGTAGGCCCAGTTCCCACTGCTGAACCAGTACCAATTACACTGGATAATGCCACAAAACCTATATTTTATTGTCAAATCATGTAAGCCATTCCTCTTCTCCTCTTCTTGTTTTATAAGTTTCAGATCAACAAAATCCTCCCCTTGACAGTCACTGCCCGTGTGGCGCTGCAGGCAGAGTAGCCTGAGCAGGCTACATTGTGACATCAGGGGTAACTCAGCCACGCATCACTCATTTCACTCCAATAACCCTGAGCATAAACCCTAAACCTGCTACCTGTCTTGGTCATCTCTCCCATTGAAACCTGCGGAATCATTTGCTGACTCCTTTTAACCAATGGGGTTGAATTATGAAAATCACCTGTACAGAATTAGCATTGACTGGCTCAGTTAAATCTGAAGTCACAGTGCACCTCTACCGGCAGCACCAATTAAATGGGCACAGTGCAGAAACCAAGCTTTGCTGGTGGTTTCTTTTTCTAGTTGTCACCAGAATCAACAAGGTTCTTCCCACTGATGCCTGCCTAGAAATTCCCTGAAATTTTGGAATCAATTGGACATAGTCTTCAAAAATTATCGCATTACAGACAGACAAAGAAATGCCATTGAATTGAGCATTAGGCCTCACTGCACTCAGCCAACAATGACTTTAACTTCCTTTTAACTCAGTAATAACCCCCAGCTCACCCAATCAGCATGGAGACTCTCAGGGACTGGAGGCTGAGCATTCTCAACAGGTGGCCAAAAGACAGCACTAGCACGACAGGAGATCACTCTGGAGGAGATCTCCGTTGTTAGAGAGCTTATTCCTTCACTCTCCCACTTCCCTGGTCCTTTTCACATGAACAGAGAGCAACAATAGCCGAAGTCCGAAGGTGCAAACAATTCGATGTTTATTGGGGTGAACTTCCAGCAAGCTTACATACAAGTTCCTTTTCCTTATTTCCGAATCCCAACTTACTTCCTGTTTGCCCCTAATTTATATAGTAATATTCTTAGCTATACCTTAACCAATCATTCTACTAAAATTTAACTAACCAATCCTAACATATTGTAACATGATTATGTAACCAATTATATCCCACCACCTTAATTAGTTTACACCCAGCAAAATTAATTAAACAGCAGACAGGAACAATCACAGAACCAGACAGAGATTATACAGACAAACAATAGCAAAGTGGGAACTATAATGGCAAGACAATACAGAAGTGAGGATTTCACATCCCAGTATTGATAAGTGAGTTCTTGCCAGACAGGATGCTATCAAACTAAGTTTTCTTTTACATTTTCCAGGCACTTCCCTTTCTCTGGAGCTGATAGGCACTATCAGGACAGGATTGTATTCCTAACAGCCCAATAGCACCTTCTTTCCATGTGACTACTTTGGAATGTGAGGATGTGACCGGTCGCTTCCCAGCTTATGGCTGCCTCTGTCGCTTAGCCAAAGGCCTTAGCCTAAGAACAGGGCCCCAGACTGTCACAGTAAGAGAAGGACCTTACATTGGCAGACAGTGATTTTGATTCTTTCTTTTATACCTCTAACTAGCCAAGTGATAAGAATACACCTAAATTCTTAAAGTACAGGCCTTTACAGACAGGCCTGAATATCTATATCCTAACATCTGTCAGCGCACTATTCCAGCCCCACGTCTTTGTGAGGGCCTCCTACAATGACAGCTGGACAACAGCCCCACCTGCCTCAGGAAGAAGACCAGCAGAGAGAAATGGAACAAGAGAAGAGAAAAGAAAAGACAAGACAAGAGGAAGGGAGGAAAAGAAAAACAAAAATGGACAAATTCCAAACTCCTCAGTGAGTCAAAGATTCCAAGCTCAGAAAAATCAACTCTGACCATCTAGTCTATATAGAACTTCCCTTAAAGTAATTCCTGTTTGAATTAGAGCTCATATTTTAGAAAAAGAGCGAATCTTGATTTTTAAAAATGCTAGTTGTGGAGGATCCATCACAACCCTGGGTGAATTACTTCAATTCCTGACTGTTAAAAATGTTCGCCTTATTTCCAGTCTGAATTTGTCTAGCTTCAACTCGCAGCCATTGGATCTTGTTATACCTTTGTCTGCTCAAGTGAAGAGCCCATTAGCAAATAGTTGTTCTCTTATGCTCATCTTTTAACCTTCACTTTGTTAAGCTAAATAGATTGAGCTCCTTGAACCTATCTTTATAAGGCATGTTTTCTAATCCTTTAATCGTTCTTGTGGCTCTTCTCTGAACTCTCTCAAATTTATCAACATCGGTCTCAAATTGTGGACACCAGAACTGGACACAATATTCCAGTAGTAGTCACACCAGTGCCCAGTACAGAGATACAGAACCTTTCTACTTCTACCGGAGATTCCGCTATGGATGGGTCCCAGGGTCGCATTTGCCCTTTTGGCCAAAGTTTCTCAGTGGGAGCTCATGGTCAGTTGATTATCCACCATGAGCCCAAGTCTTTTTCAGGGTTACTATTTCCCATGATAGAGTCCCCCCGGGACAGAGTCCCCCTCTTGTACATATAGCCTATATTTTTTGTTCCTAAAGGGAAACTTTACATTTGGACATACTAAAATGTACGTTATTTGCTTGTGCTCCGGTAACTAAGCAATCGAGATGGCTCCATATGAGTGACATGTCCTCTTCATTATTTACCACTCCCCCGATCTTTCTGTCATTGGCAGATTTTACAGTGATGATTTTATATTTGCTTCCAAGTCACTGATCAAAATTTTAGGTAGCGTACATCCAAGAACCAAACCCTGCAGGACCCTACTAGAAAGACACCCGCTCGATAATGATTCCTTATTTAAAATTACATTTTGAGACCTATTAGGTAGCCCATTACTAAGGGGCGGAGTCCGAGTTGGGACATTTTTCTGACAACTTTACTTGTGTTTTCCAAGCCTAGAGCTCGGCTGGTAACGAATGGATCAGGCTGAACAGTTTCCAACCTTCACTGAGAATCTTACCTTCTACACAGGGGATGTCTGCTTTCTGCAATATCAACACAGAAAGGAGAACATGGCCAAAGAAGCTCCTCCTTCACACTTAGGTGCGTGACCACAAATCCTCTCTTGGTCCTCAAGGAGAGACCGCAAGGAGGAGTCTTGCTGCAGCAGGCTACAGGGGTCTCTGAAGTTTCCCCTGCCCTGAACCCCTGTACTGCATGTCTGATATTAAGGGAGCTCTGTGAGGTCACAGCCTTCTCACCGCCTTTGCCCAATAGCCCGAGTTCCTGCCAAAGGCCCTTGTGAAGTCACTGCCACGCCCACCTCTCCCTTGCAGGGCTGATGTCTGCCCCTGGACAGCCTGGTAGGATGTTTGAGCTGCTCCCCAGATCACCCCACTTGCTCACTATTGATTTTGGGGAGCAAGCAGTCTTCCCAGTAAAACAGCAGAGTCTGTTCCTCACCCCACACTGAGTTTTTCATAGATTGTGAGGCCATTAGGTGTCCTAATGAGGCCTCTATTTCACACGCCATGAAATTCCACTCTTACCCCCATATCAAAACCAATACTGTGTTTTACTAAAACACACATTCCAGAAAGACATCCATTTGTCATGTGAGGCCGTCAAGAAAAACAGAGTCCACCGCTTCCCTTGATAATTTGTTCCACTGGTTAATCTCCCTCACTCATAGATTAGGACTGGGCATTTGCTGTATTCAAATGTGTTGTTTGAATGGGCTGACTTATCTTCATCATTATTTACCGCGACACCAATCTTTGTGCCACCTGCAGATGTTACCAGCTGTGATGTGATATTGACTTCCAGATGGTTGGTGTAAATGCTGAAGACAGTTAGTGGCTGAGAGCCTGTTCAACCCCCAGGCACCACACACCCACTCCCTCCTGTAGTACAGGAAAAGGGCATCCAGCCCTACTCTCAGATGGTTTCAAAAACACGCTTGGCAGCAGTTTCAACCATGGGGTTATGAACCACGCATGGGGGTCCCCTGTTAACAACCACACTTCACATCTAGAGTGTCAACAGGCTGCAGTTCTATGCATCTGAGTTTCCCACCTTCTAAACTGGTATGATAAACCCACCTTGATTATCTCCATTTAAAATTTGGGAGACTCTATGGCACAGGGAAGTGAAGTGACTTGCTTGTGGTCACACAGTGATTGAATGGAAAAGCCTGGACGAGAACAATGTATTTGTTCTGGTTCACAGACTGGGCCCTGATCTCTTGTATTCCTTGCCTCTTTGTTCTAAACTCAAATCCCAGACTGAGTCCCCCTGGTGGACACTCATTAGACTGCCTCAATCAGACCCAAACTCTGGATCCAACTTAGAATCAAGCCATGTGGGTCAGGCAATGTCCAGCCACTGCTTCAAGCTGTGGGGCTCCTAAGGCCATGTCCCAGATACACACTTCTTCTCTGGCTCCCTTCCTGGTGATGTGGGACTTTGCAGTTCAGATGTTCTCGGCTCCAAGGAAAAGGTTTCACAGCCTGTTTTTTAAAGTGATGTGCTCTCTAAGATGAGAAAGCCAATCCTATGCCAGGAGCCCACGACACAGACCAAAACCCAATGGCTCTCAGAAGTGTTGAGAATTCAGAGAGGGGACTGAGGTCAGGTATTTATTTTTTGCACAGATGTGTGACTCTCTTGTGCTGTCTAAGAGTAAAGTGTGTGTGTGTTTAAGAAGTTACTTTGCAGAGCCTGGGATTCCTCCCTTTAACTGCTCTGTGGTCCCCAAGGGGCTAAACCGGAAAGGGAAATGAGCAGAGGTGAAGGGGGAATCTGGAAAAATGTGGAAAGTGGATGGAGAGGTGTGGGACATCTCAGCACTGGTTCAGGGCCCATCTCCTAGACAGACAGTCCCAGTTGTCCCCCTCCCATCTCCTCATCTGATCTGTCTCTCCCTCCAATCCTGGCCTCCTGTGCCAATCTCACTCCCTAGGCTCCCCATCCAATCACAATACTCATGAACCTCCAGCCCCAGCTCCTGCTTTCAATCTCTTTGCCAAGCCAGTCCCAGTTCTCCTGAACCCCAGCTCTTCATCAGATCCATCTCCCATTCCCCCTCACTTCCTTCCACGCACCCCACTGGTTCTCACTCCCCGTCTCCTCTCTGGCTGCAAGTCTCCTTGCTCACTCAGACATATTCTCTGCCCTCCCCTCACCTCCAAATGCCAGTTTCTTCACCTCCTGCCAGCTTCCAGCATCGCTTAGGCTCTTTCTCCCAATCTACTCACCCCTGTCCCCTAGTCTCTGCATTTGAATCTAGCGCTCCCTCCTCTGGGCCCAGCAGGGAGGGGGGCATTGAGAGCACAGGAGAGACAGGCTCTCTGCTCTCAGTTCAGGTACCTGGACTGAGCACAGACCGCAGCAGCTGAGAGCTGCAATTACAGGGAAAGTCCTGCTCAGCCCCAGGCTGGAGCATGCCAGTGCAGACACAATTGTCAGGGTGAACGGAGCTGCTAACCTCAAAGAAGTCTCTATTTTGACTTCTTGGAGGTTAGCAGCTCCATTCTCCCTGACTTTTCAAAGACTTCTTGTTTGGTCAATTTAGGTAGATTTTCAGAGACAGCAAAAGGTGCATCCCTGGTACAAAGGCCACCTCCTTGGGAAATTTCAAGTCCCTGTTCCAAAACCTGGGGGCGCTAAAGCTTTTAAAAGACAACGGCACCTGAAATGTTTCGCACTGGCTAAGCACTGTTTTCATAAACTCATAGACTTTAAGGCCAGAAAAGACCATCGTGATCTTCCAGTCACCCTCCTGTAACAGACCCATAAGATGTGTCCTAGCCTCGTTCTCAACAACAACTCAATTATTTTGACTGAATGTTTCAGGAAATATTCAGCATCAGGGCAGACACCCAGCATGGGAAATTTCAGCCCAGCCAGTTACAGTTTGACAATGTTATAAACAACTGAAAACAAAGGCTTATTGTGGGAAGCACTGGGCAACCTTAATAACAGGCAGTGTTGGCAGCGCCCCCTATAATGTGAGGCACTCACAGCTGGCTGGAGCGATGGAATGTCAGTCAGGGCCAGCAAAGGTCAGGATGTCAGAAATCGTCCTGATTTGAATTCACACGCCAGAAATCATCTTTGCAGCGTCCCGCAGCCCCTCCCCTATTTCAAAAACAACTTTTGACAGCTAGCTCGGGGGTCTGACCCCACCAGGCGCTTTCTTTGATCCAGTCATGAAGGAGCATCTATGTACAATAACTGATCATGAAACACAGGTTCATTACTTAGGAAAAAATACGCAGGATGAACTGATTCAAATCCTAGCAAATGCCGTTAAACAGAAAATTACAGAAGCTGCCCATTCTGCAAAATACTTTTCAATAATACTGGACTGTACTCCAGATGTGAGTCATGTTGAACAAATGACGATGATCATTTGTTTTGTGGATATGGAAAAGTCTGCAGATGAAGATAATATTGAAATGCTCATAAAGGAACATTTCTTGGGGTTCGTATCACTGAAGGAGATGACTGGAGCATTTATGACAAACTATTCTACAAGAGCTTGAAACAATGTCATTATCTGTTGAAAATTTACGTGGTCAAGGCTATGATAATGGGAGTAATATGAAGGATAAAGACAATGGTGTGCAAAGGAGAATGAAGGAAATCAATCCTAGGGCATTTTTCGTTCCTTGCAGCGCGCATTCTCTGAATTTGTTTGTCAATGATGCTGCTAGATGCTGTTTGGAGGCAAGCAGTTTCTTTGACCTGGTGCAACGTGTTTATGTGTTTTTCTCAGGCTCAACATGCCGTTGGGAGATTCTGACTCGCCATGTGAATTCTCTAACTGTGAAACCACTTAGTCAGACAAGATGGGAGAGTTGCATTGATGCTTTGAAGCCTCTTCACTATGAACTTGGAAACATTTATGTTGCCCTAATTGAAGTTTCTGATGATACTACCTTCACTGGGTCATCTGGCAATATGGCACGTTCAGATGCAGAAGCTCTTGCAAATGGCCTTTCCAAAGTCAAATTTGTGACTTCACTCATTTTGTGGTATAATATCCTTTTTGCTCACTCGTAAGCAGCTTCAGGAAAAGAACTTGAACATACATTCTGCTCTTCAAAAACTGCAGCAAACTCAAAATATTCTGGAGGAATTCAGAAGTGATGAAGGGCTCGAAAGAACACTGGTAGATTCTCTCAAGCTTGCTGAAGAAATAGACTTTCCGACAGACTTTGAACCAGAGCCAGTTCACATTCGGCAAAAGAAAGAGCAGTTTTCATATGAATGACAAGACACACCTATTCAGAACCCAAAACAAAGGTTCAAAGTGCATTTCTCTTCGCAGTCCTTGATACTGCTGTTCACTCGGTTGGTGAAAGATGTCAACAGATGCAGCAGCTAGAGTCAATATTTGGCTTTCTAGATGATATCCACAGCTTGCAAAAGAAAACAGCAAAACAAATAAGAGAATTTGGTATAAAACTGAAGTCGGCATTGACTCCTGAAAATTCTAAAGACATTGATGCTACAGATTTGTGTAGTGAGCCTGAGACTTTTTCAAGACGACTTAAGAAACATTCCACTCCTGAAGAAGTACTGAGGTTTGTTTGTGAAAACAAACTCTCAGCCAGTTTTCCAAACATTTTTATAGCTCTACGCATTCTTTCAACTTTGCCAGTTTCCGTAGCTAGTGGGAAACGTAGCTTGTGAAAGTTAAAATTGATAAAAACATATCTGCGTTCCACATGGTGCAAGAGAGACTTGTTGGACTTGCCACAATGTCAAGAGAGCATGAACTAGCTGGAAAACTCGATCTAAGAGAACGAGTGACTGAATTTTCAAAACTTAAAGCAAAACAAGTCATGTTTTAAGAGCACAGAGTGTTTTTTATTCAGAGTGTTTTGTAAATACAAGTTGAAGTTCATTGAAGAGTTTTCTTATTTCTTTCTATATTGGATGTGGTGGTAATGGCAGTTAAAGCAGGACAGTGTAATGAATGATTTTGGATTTGTAATAATAAAAATTTTAATTAACATTTTAAATGCATTTTTATATGAAATCAACTGAAATATCACCTCACTGTCGTGTTCAGATCTATTCTGAAAAGTCGTGTCTCTATTTTATTTGATCTCAGAAACATTGGTTGGACAGACGGATGGATGGACAAACCGAATAATTAAGCCTCTGTTTTAAAAAAAACGCTTAAAAAACATTAAAAGGAAAAGAGGGGCAAAATGTTTCCCAGTTTACCAAAAACCTCAGCCTCAACCTTCCCTTGCGGTTTGGGCCTGGAGCACTGTCATAAATATAAAGGGAAGGGTAAACCCCTTTAAAATCCCTCCTGGCCAGAGGAAAAATCCTCTGACCTGTAAAGGGTTAAGAAGCTAAAGGTAACCTCGCTGGCCCCTGACCAAAATGACCAACAAGGAGACAAGATACTTTCAAAAGCTGGGAGGAGGGAGAAAAACAAAGGGTCTGTGTCTGTCTGTGTGATGCTTCTGCCGGAGACAAAACAGGAATGGAGTCTTAGAATTTAGTAAGTAATCTAGCTAGGTATGTGTTAGATTATGATTTCTTTAAGTGGCTGAGAAAATAGCTGTGCTGAATAGAATGACTATTCCTGCTGTGTGTCTTTTTTGTAACTTAAGGTTTTGCCTAGAGGGATTCTCTGTGTTTGAATCTAATTACCCTGTAAGGTATCTACCATCCTGATTTTACAGAGGTGATTCCTTTACTTCTATTAAAAGTCTTCTTGTAAGAAAACTGAATGCTTTTTTCATTGTTCTCAGATCCAAGGGTTTGGGTCTGTGGTCACCTATGCAAATTGGTGAGGATTTTTACTAAACCTTCCCCAGGAAGTGGGGTGCAAGGGTTGGGAGGATTTTGGGGGGAAAGACGTGTGCAAACTATGTTTTTTCAGGAAGCCAGATAAAGTTTGGTGGTGGCAGTGGAAGTTGAAGGGTAAAATAGTTTGTGTCTTGGGGAAGTTTTAACCTAAGCTGGTAAAAGTAAGCTTAGGAGGTTTTCATGCAGGTCCCCACATCTGTACCCTAGAGTTCAGAGTGGGGAAGGAACCTTGACAGGCACTGATTGCATCTTTGCCTAGGGCACCAGTTGCTGGCAGCTAGTCTAGGGCCGCCCCTGAGAGCAGGGGGTATTGGTTCCAAACTGTCACTTTGTTCAGTGGCTGGTAGTCTACAGAGAGGCGTAGAGTCCCACCTTTCTTCTTCCCAAAAAGGGCCAGGGCACCTGTGGGAAACCTGTGGGAAATGCTTAGTAGCAAATAAACCCTTTCTACCAGTTTTCATGGTTTTACAGAGGGAGAGCCACTAGTTCTTTGGACATTGTGTAAATATGGCCAAAGGGAACTTTCAGGCTAGGTTGTAGGAAACCCCTCCATTTTCAGTCATCTCCATTCAACCACTCTGATAGGGGCACCATAGGGCCAGGCACAGGTAATAAGACTATGGTTCACACCTGGTGTGATACGTCCCCTTGTGTATACAGGCCACTTACTTCTGGAATTAAATTTCTGCAAAAAGTTGCACCACCTGATCTCACATGCTGCATCCGATATTTAGGTCTAGTGCTTGGAGCGTAGGTCACAGCTAGGCGTAGGATTACGCCTAGGCTAAGAGTGATGCTAGAATCAAGCTCCAGGGACATGCCTGGGTCAACACCGAGATCAGACTCCATAGAGAAACCAGAATGAGAACTGGAGCCAGAGTCCAGGTGCAGGCCAGAGGTGAAAGCCGGGTTGTCAGAGTCCAAAGATAAGCCAAGTTGATATCAGGCCAGAGTCCAGATGCAGGCGGAAGGTCAAAGCCAGGTAGTCAGAATCCAAGGACTTGGGGAGGATCAGGAGGAGGAGACAAGGCTGGAGTGGGTCAGTGGTGGGTCTGGAGCGAGGAAAGAATAGGGCAAGCACAATGCTAAGCCAGAGTTGTTAGTCAACATCTAGAGCCAAGGGTCACGCCAAGGTCATCAGCAAGAGACCAGAGCTGAGGGTCAAGCTTGAGTCAATAGCTGGGAACCGGAAGGTACGGCAGAGCGATGCACGCAGGCAGGAACCAGGAACAAAGTGGCACTGTGTCAGCATCAGGGCAGGGGGTCTGCCTTGTTGCCCAGATGACTTACAGGTACTCCCAGGCACTGCCCACCTGGAGCCCTAGAGACCTGGGTTCAAATCCCACACATCCCCTTGTCTCTCTTCCGAGGAATAAAAGGAGGACAGCAGGATGACAAAGATGTCTCTGTCCTGGCTCTTTAATCCTTGCCCTTAGCAATTCTTCCTACAGGGCCTGGTACCCAACAGGGTATGGAACAGCCAATACTGCAATGAATGAGAGCCTGATGCTTCATAAAGGCCTCTGGGCATGGGGCAGGAGGGTCAGGGAGGGCGTGTGGTGAGAGGGAGGTGGCGTTCTAGGTTTGGCTCCCTGAGGGCAGATTCCTTCTGTGGCCCCTTGGTATGGAGGAGGGACTGAGGGGCCCTGCCACAGCAGCCCCGGGTCAGGAATTGTTTCAGATGTGACACTAGGCCATTCCCCCTGCTCTAATGCAGAGCTTGCAGAGCTCCACTGGGGGACATGGGCCTAACATGCAGGCCCTTCTGCATCAGGCTGGGCATGGAGAGCTTGGCATGGGAGAAGGGGCGATGGCAGAGAGGCCAAGGCCAAGAAAAAAAGGGTGGGGAGAACCTCATGCCCCAGACAAAGGGGATTTGGGAGCAGAGGGAAGGCCCCCCCCACCCAGAAGGGAGAGGGTTTCACTCAGTGCTGTCACCTCTGTCTCCACTCCAACTAGCCCCTCTCCCCCATGTATAGTGAGACAGAGCAGTACCTGCAGCAGGGAGTGTGAGCTGCTCGACGTGTGAGGTGTGGGCCTTTTAAGGGTGTCCCCTGGGATGTCCCATGCGCATGGAGTGCCTTGGGCACCTGGCACAATCACCGGATGTAAAATAGGTGGGCCATCACTTTGTCTGTAATATCCAGTAATATCCTCCTCCTGCAAGGGAACAAGGATTAATCGGAGACTCAGACACTCCCAGCAACGAAGGGTAATAACGGCACCTGGAGCCAGCTAAATTTCCACCCAGCCCCTCGCCACATCTGAGGCAGCTTGTCCTGTTGATGTGATGCCTGTTATGAAATAGCCTTGCTGGAGAGCTGGGTCTGAACTGCTTTGATCTGCTCAGGGGACAAGCTGGCGCCTAACAATGGCACCTGCCGTGACTCATTCATCTCCTTCCTCCCAGGTCAGCAAATGGGGATGGGATGGCAGTGATCTTCTGTGAACTGGAGGTGAAAAGCCCTGGGTCCCTCCCAAAAGCTAGATTAATCCTTCTCTGGTTACCTCGTCCCCTATCAGCTGGCCGCCTTCCCCCATGATGGAGAAAGCTAGGACCAGCCCAGCCTGGCTGACATGTAGCCGCAGGTCGTGGATGGCCAGCAAAGCCACCTGCAGGAAGGATCTTCTCTGCCCTTCTGAGAAGATCTCTCCGAAGACCTAAAACCAACAGCACGAGAGCCATTGGCAATTGCCCAGAACCAGGCTCCAAATCCATCTAGTGGCTCATGTGGAGAGTCGGAGTCCTGCTGCAGCCAAGCCAGCTAATTCCCCACGAGGACCTTTGGGGTCCCATGGCCCAGGGAACCCCCTTCAGTAAGAGGTTGCAGGCACTGAGGCCTCTCATAGCTCTTTCTGGAGCAGGATTCAATGCAGGTGCCATGACATGCTGGGAATGCGCCCATGTGCATGAGCCTGACGCGCTCTGGAACATAGCTCACAAAGACCACACAGGACCCTCTACTGCGTCCAGCAGCGATATCTCCTGGAGCCCACATGCTAGAGGTATGGGCCTTTCAGAACTGCCTCCGTTCCCCACTCCCCACCCCACTGACATTTCCATGAGCCTTACGTATGGTGAAGTAATTCAGCCCAGGGTAGGAGCTCAGTGTCTCTGACCCAAGTCCCAGGGCAGGCGCAGATACTGCTTCCTGACTCATGATGGTGCTAAGCAAACTCCACACCCTTCTTGTTCTTCCACAGGGTGCAGGAATCCAACAAGGTTCTGGTCACGCAATAGCTGGGTGTATCCTTCCCAACTCACTGACCCAGTGGCTCCCATCTCGGATACTCAGGTGTCAGTCAGGGAGTCACTGAGTGAAGCTGGATCCCTCGAGATACAATCCGCCATTAACTCAAGGTCCTAGAGGTTTCCTGTTTTGCCACTTATCAATGGATCCATGTAACACACACAAACCATGGCCGTTAGCAAAGCTCCAACCCAGGATCCTCAGCCTCTTGCAGCTGAACACTGTCAGCTGGAAATAAGGAGTAGGCTCTGGCCCTGTATCCAGGACACAGCCACTGCAAGGAGACACAGCTCCGCATTTGAGCTGCTGCAATGCACCAGCTGAGAGTCCTTACCTTCCCCACCTTGGCCACATTCCTGTAACCAAGGCGCTTGGTGTTCTCGAGGCCCTCCCAGCACCACAGCTCCTTGGTATCTCTGACGTTCAGCCCTTGGAGAGAAAGACACGCAGGTTTGTGAGGTTTGCCATTCTGGTCTCAGTGCCTGTCTCCTTCTGTTCCCATTGCTGGGTGCACACTGGCTGGGGCTTCGCAGCATCCATGCCCCCATGAAATCGCAGGGTCACCACCAGGTGGTTTAGTACCTGGAGGGGGATTTGTCCCATTCATCACAGAAATCAGGTGACCCTTACGGTCATTGTGTTCTGGGAGTGGGTGCCTGAAAATGACGGCATCTAATGCTGAGAACCCCCCACTCCCACTGTAATCAAGATCTGGCCCTAGGTAACCAACTGGTGACATCCTACAAGTTTTGTGTTCGTCCCCTGTAGTCCCTGCTCCTGCCCCTGACTTCCCTATGGGCTCTTTCCCTCCATGTGTTTCAATAGCTCCATTCCTGTCCCCTCACCAGCTGGCGAGCCCCTTGGACGGACTGATTTTCCTCGGCGGGGGAAGAGCTGGGCTCTGAGATAAAACAGCCAATTTCCCTGGCACTTTCACACTCATCTCCCTGATTCAGGGAGCAGGGAAGAGAAATAATCAGCATCTACGCTGGGGTCCATCTCAGAGGAGGGGGCTTCTTTCTATAGGCTCCCATTGCCCAGCAAAATGAGTCCCAAATCAGGGACCTTGTTTCCACTGGGGTCCCTCTGCCCAGCTCCAGTTGGTCTAAAAGGAGAGGCCTCAGTTCTATAGGAGTCCCAATGTCCATGTGCAGGTAGTCTCTGAGGATTCATTTCTATAAGGTGCCATTGCCCAGTTGGGTTTCTTACCCCTCTTCTGCAGCGGTAGCTGGTAGAGCCAGTAAATCCCACCCTTGGTTTGCCGGCTGATGTCATCTGGTGGGTCAGTGATATACAGACCCAGCTGTGCCACAAGGTAGTCCACCTTGGGGAAGTCAGATGAGCTCTGATGGAAGGAGGAGGAGAGGGGAATCCATCAACATTCTACCTTCAGCTCTCCATCTGCCCTGGGCCAGGAGTCTCTCTCCTCCCACTCCATCTGTAGGAGGGGCTGGGGGAGAGGAGCTACAGCTAGAGATCTCATTCTCTCTGCCCCCAGGGGAGCTTGGAATAAAGGGAACCAGGGAAAGGGCCCTCTATGAGGATTCGCTCCTCAGCTGCTCCAGAATGACAAGGGCCCTGAGGCCAAGCATGAATCTGCCAGCCAGTGGGCTCTGGAGTACAGTCCCTTACAGACGCAGGGGGAAAAACTTAGCCAGGAGATGAGGGACGTCACTCAAGCATGGTTGAATCTCAGTTCTGACTGTGGCTCCACACAGGAGCCATCAAAATCTCGAACCCCTGCAGCTGCAAATCCCACAGCCTGTCAGAGCCAGCCCTGCCTCTGCAGGATGCTGGGGTCAAAGGTCACCTACATCAAATCCAGGGAGGCAAGCAGTGAATTGCAGCAGGGCAGTGCTACTCCGTATGGCCCTGGCTCTCTCTTGCTTCTCTCTGGAGTGCATCCAGAAATTGACATGCTGTGGGAGAAGGAGGCAGGTGAGGGTCAGGAGGCAGGTGCACGTGCTCTACAAATGAGCTTGTCGTCCTCCCCATGGGGCTGAGACATTGTGCTCAGGGTGCAAGAGCTGACTGGCTGATCGCAGAAAAGGGGTTTCTTGCAACCAGGACGCTGCCCAGGTCCTGCTGGGCACAGGCTGTCATTGTCTCTCTAGCTGGGGAAAATGTTAGGCCTGGGGCTGGTCCATCCTCTCTGTACCTGAACCATGAACAGCACATCAGGATCAAGGCACATGCCCTGACCCCTCCCCAGATGCAAAGGCCTTGGTGGGATGGAGGGAGTGGCCGTGAGGACAATCCCTTTGGGAACTGCAGTGTCCATATCAGAAGAGCTGATTCCCTGAGGATCCTCCTGTACTCAGGGTCTTCCTAGAAAGGAGCCAGTGATTTTTCTTAGAGGCCCATGTCCTGGATCTCACAGGACTTTCAGTCTCTCAGTCCCCAGCCAGGCCTGGTGCCTACTGGGTCCCAGCTGGGAGGACACAATGGAAATGTGGCTCTTCCAGTCTCTCCTTTGCAGCCCTCCCACGGGGTTAAGGGGAAATTCCCCCCAGACCCTGCCATTGTGCTCACCTCCAAGAGGTGCTCCAGCTTGTCCATGGTGGGGGTTTCTGTCAGCAGGCTCCTCAGCATGACATCCATGCTGTGTGTATAGGCCTTGGGCAGAGCCTGCAAGAGGAGGGAGCACCCGTTATGGGATCTGGGGCTACGCTGGTCAGGGGATGATTCAAAGGGTTCTCTGGGGAGCCCTGGCAAGACCCCAAAGACACATCCTGGCTTCTCCCATTCAAATCACCCCAGGGACACTTAGCAAGAGTTCATGGCCGGATGCCAGCTGGCTCTTCAATCCTTGCCCTTAGCAGTTCTCTGCAGAGGGCCAGGGACCTAGCAGGGTATGGAACAGCCAAACTGCAATGGATGGGAGCGAGGCGCCCGGACAGAGTCCAGGCAGCAAAGCACAGAATGAGGAAGGAAGGAGAGGATCTGCCAAGGGCGGGTAACACTATCCCCTCTGGAGGGAAGGGGCGCTCTCTGCCATTTTGTTAACCCCCGGGCCTGTTCCCAGCTCTGCTCACCCCTCCCCTATTTTCAGCAGCTCCACCAAACTAAGGGAGCAGGGACCACAGGACCGCTCCTACAATAGAGAAGTAGGATGGTCACCCACCCGGAAGTGAGCGGTGTCCTTCCCTGGGCGCATGGTAAAAAACACTGCACAGGACAGCTCGCAGGAGGGCTGATTCCAGCTCCAGGTCCAGTTTGCTGGCAGGAAAGAGGAGCCTCGATTCGACTTTGCAGCACCAGAGTGGTGCTGGCACCACCATGGACATGAAACATGAGGGAAATAGGCACCGGCCAGCAAAAACGGAAATGGAGGTGCCAACGAGACTAGTGACCAGGCTGAAGTCACAGAGCCAGACACTGGCAGGGCTGAAACAGGGCCCGTTCCCCTGATCTCACCCTGGACCCTGCTGCCCCTATTATATGTCTCCCGCCCCGATGATCTTCTCCCTAAGGCCACTGTAACGTTACTGGAGTGAAATGAACCACCCAGCCTGGAAAGCGTGAACGTTCCCGCCTCCTTGGCCGGAGGATGTGAACAGCCACAACTGGAGGGGGAGTGGGAGGATCTGTGACTCCTGGGTTAGGGCAGCTGGACAGGAGGGTCCTGGTACCTGAGGTGGGAAACTGCAGCCATAGAGCTCAAGAGGATAGAGCTTAGCTCAGACTGCAGGGGAACGTCTTCAATCACCTCTTGGGAGACCCAAAGAAGACAAAAGCAGAGGATGAGATCCTGGCCCCGCTGACCCACAGGCACTTCCCAGAGAGGACGCTGCCAGCATAACCCTGCCCCCCGCCCAGCCAGTCCAGCTGGGCCCCCACATTCCTTCCACCTTTCAAACTTACTCCCTCCCTCTCCAGCTGGGACCACCCAATTCTTTCCTCCCCTCAGCCGCCCCTCCGGCCCTACAATTCCCCACTGCCAGCTCTGTGTCTGTGACAGAATTTCCCCTTCCCCTTCCCCTGCTCCCCAATCCTCAGCCCCAAGAATCCCTGTCCTCTGCTGCCCCCTCCAGCCCCACCATCTCCCAGAACTGGCCCAGGGGAGGCCTCTCTTAGTCCCATGTCTAGCTCCCTCCCCATGGGGTCTCACTCACCGCAGTGCTCTCCACAAGGGACGCTTTGGAGCAGTGCGGCTGCAGGGTGTCCTGCCCCTGCTTTTGTGCAGGGAAGCACAGAGTGGGGATAGCGTGCAGGAAGCGGAGCTGCTTGGCCCTGTCCAGCACAGATGAGGAGTGGCATTGCGGGAGAGAGAGAGCCTGTTAGGTAGGGACCTCCCCACTCCACCCAAACCGGCTCCAGGGCCCAGGTCCTCCTTTGGGTTGGACGGAAAAGCCCAAAATCACAGTGTCCTCCTGCAAGGCAGGGCTTCTAATCTGGACAATGGCTGTGGGGAGAGGAGACCCTGGCCTGCGTGGGACAAACACTCTCTCTTCAGGGTCACAGATAATGGGGGTTATGGCTTCTCTGGGACAGGGCCCCCCTGGAAGGGCTGGAGGGGGCAGGATAGACTCGATTGTACCTCATCTCTGCCCTGGCGATGCTGCTGGATGACCCTGATGGCAGCTTCCTCTGGGGTCACGTCCTCCTCTTCCTCCTCAACCTCCAGCCGGACACTGGGGCTCCCTGCACCAGGCAGAGGAGGACAGAGGGTGACTCCTGCTGCTGCCGAGGGGAAGGACGGGGTGCAGTGGAGAGAGAAAGCTTAATGTGCTCCCCTCCTCTGTAAGGAACCCCAGGGCAGAAAGGGCCTTACTCTGCCCCTCCCAGAGATGCCCTCAGCCCCATCAGCTTCAGGGCCCCATGGCAGTCAGGCCACCCCCGCAAAATCATCAGGGGTCCGGGAGGCTGGAGTGCCCCCGACTCCGCCAAGAATGCCCTGCACCGGCCATGGCTGTGCCACTCCCACGAGTGTCAGCAGGGCTCACGTGGCAGAGACCTGACGCCTTTCTGAACCAATGGGCACACGGTGTTACTAGCCCCCCCGCCCCAGTCACTCTCCCTTTCCCTTGGGTCTCCCCTCACCAGTACTGTGGGAGCCTCCAGCCTCAAGGCTCTCACACTCCTCGGAGGTGCTGCTGGCCCCTTGGGAGTAGGTGGAGCTGCTGGTGCTAGAGCAGGGGTTGCCCCATCTCCTGTCCTAGGCAGGGTTGGGGCTCTTTAGTGGCCAGGCAGGGACATGGCTCCTGCTGGGCCGTGGCACTGGGCTCCTGGCTCCTCTGCTTCCTGGAGAGGAAGCCCCAGAGCTGCCTTGCCCGGCTCCCACCCTGTCCTGACTCCCTCCTGCAGAGCTGCACCCTGGGCCACCTCCATTTTGGCCCCGAAGGTGCCTCAGGGCCTGCTCTGGGAGCTGGTGTCTTCCTCCTCCAGAACGCCAGGCATGTCCACCACTTGGCCTGGCCACAAGCTGCTTCCCCGCCAGCGGGGACAGAAGGGCCGCTCTCCTCTTGGGGAAGCTGGTAACTGCTTCCCACTGGCTCTGGAGCCTTCTTCCCAGCATCTGCTTCAGCCTCTTCATCCTGGAACCGAGTGGGGAGCAGCCGTGAGTCTGGGGTCAAGGCAGCCTCTCACTAACGGGCCTGTCTGCTCCGCACCCACCTCTCCTCCACTGGGGCAACTCCCCCTCATTGCACGCCCCACCACGGGGCACAGGGACTGCAATCTACACACACTGGCAGCAGCTCACAGCACAGGCTGCTCCCAAAGCTCCCCCTCCCCACTGAGGCACTGTGACACAGGGGGAGTCTCATCCTTTCAGAGCAGTGGGGTTTTCAGACTGTTTGGACAAGCAGCTCCCTCCTCCTGCCCAGGCCACACGCCCTCCCTGGCTAGAGAAAGACCAGAACCCGGGAAGGAGTCTGAGTTTGGCCTGGGAACTTGTCCCCAGCTCAACTTCACAAGGTTCCAATCGTATGAGGCATGAGTCCCCCTCAGTTCCCACAGAGTTCAGTGGGAAAGTGGGTGTTCAACTGCTGGCAGGGTCTGATCCTCCAGAGACTCCTACAAGGGAAGGCCTGGGAGCCCTATTGCTGGGCTATTTCCACCATGCTGGAGATGGCTCTGGAGAACACCCTGCAAGAAACACGCTGCCCAGGCCCAGAGCAAAGGGCTGCAGGGGGCTGTGTTAGCAAATCTAGTCTCACCGGGAGGAGATCCCCCCTCCTCCTCCCACCATTTCTGCCTCTCCCCAAGCAGAACGGGGAAGCCTCTGAGGAAATGCTACCTGCCACTCACTAGGTCTAGATGGCGCAGTGCTGGGTGGCAGATGCTCAGAGTTGGTCTGTTCCCGGCCCTCTTCCTCGCTCTCCCGCACCAAGGTGGGCTGAAAAGGGAGCTGCACAGTGCCCTGCCAGCAGGGAGACCAACAGTGGCTGTGAAAACAAAATCATGTTTTATTGCCAAACGATGGATAAACTCAGGCTAGCAGCCGGGATCCAGAACTCTGACATACTGCGGGCAGGACGCCTCCCATCTCAAGGTCTCCTAGCACCTCATACACATTCCTGAAGCCTGACAAGCCAAGGGCTGTAGGGGAGGGACTCCAACCCCACTGATAGAAAACTGTGGCCTGGGCAGGGGAAGCCACTGCCTCAGGGTCACACTGGGAATCAGTGACAGAGCCAGGGATGGAGCCCAGGAGCCCTGTGTCCAGGCCCCTACACTAACCACTAGAGGAACGTTCATTTCCAGAGCTGGCAATTGCAAGCAGGACCCTATTCCCAGTCTCCCTGGCTCTGAGAGGGAGTTTGACCGGCTGCAGAGACTGAGGCAGGGGATTGGGGGTCAGGACTCCTGGCTTTCAGTGGCCATTTTCCTATTGACTTATGGGACCTCAGGCAAGCCATTCCCCCTCTCTGTGTTTCAGTCCCCAGCAGTAAAATGAGGATCTAATACTTACTCACTATTGTAAAGTGCTGAGATTTACCCAGGAAAAGTCGTTCTGTAAGTGTTCTGAAACAACCATTCATTTTAATCACCTTGATTGTAGGAGAACTACTGCATTCACGAGAATCAGAAACTGCTCATATTCCATTAAAGAACGGAAGGCAGCAAAATTCATCATATCACCAATTTCTTATGAATTATTTACTCATTCTTGAAAGAGAGTTGGATGCTTTTTTTGTTATGTAGGCCCAGTTCCCACTGCTGAACCAGTACCAATTACACTGGATAATGCCACAAAACCTATATTTTATTGTCAAATCATGTAAGCCATTCCTCTTCTCTTCTTCTTGTTTTATAAGTTTCAGATCAACAAAATCCTCCCCTTGACAGTCACTGCCCGTGTGGCGCTGGCAGGCAGAGTTGCAGGCAGAGTAGCCTGAGCAGGCTACATTGTGACATCAGGGGTAACTCAGCCACGCATCACTCATTTCACTCCAATAACCCTGAGCATAAACCCTAAACCTGCTACCTGTCTTGGTCATCTCTCCCATTGAAACCTGCGGAATCATTTGCTGACTCCTTTTAACCAATGGGGTTGAATTATGAAAATCACCTGCACAGAATTAGCATTGACTGGCTCAGTTAAATCTGATGTCACAGTGCACCTCTACCGGCAGCACCAATTAAAGGGGCACAGTGCAGAAACAAGCTTTGCTGGTGGTTTCTTTTTCTAGTTGTCACCAGAATCAACAAAGTTCTTCCCACTGATGCCTGCCTAGAAATTCCCTGAAATTTTGGAATCAATTGGACATAGTCTTCAAAAATTATCGCATTACAGACAGACAAAGAAATGCCATCGAATTGAGCATTAGGCCTCACTGCACTCAGCCAACAATGACTTTAACTCCCTTTTAACTCAGTAATAACCCCCAGCTCACCCAATCAGCATGTAGACTCTCAGGGACTGGTGGTTGAGCATTCTCAACAGGTGGCCAAAAGACAGCCCTAGTCACAACAGGAGATCACTCTGGTGGAGATCTCGTCAGCGCACTATTCCAGCCCCACGTCTTAGTGAGGGCCTCCTACAATGACAGCTGGAGAACAGCGCCACCTGCCTCAGGAAGAAGACCAGCAGAGAGAAATGGAACAAGAGAAGAGAAAAGAAAAGACAAGACAAGAGGAAGGGAGGAAAAGAGAAACAAAAATGGACAAATTCCGAACTCCTCAGTGAGTCAAAGATTCCAAGCTCAGAAAAATCAACTCTGACCATCTAGTCTATATAGAACTTCCCTTAAAGTAATTCCTGTTTGAATTAGAGCGCATATTTTTGAAAAAGAGCGAATCTTGATTTTAAAAATGCTAGTTGTGGAGGCTCCATCACAACCGTGGGTGAATTACTTCAAATCCTGACTGTTAAAAATGTTCGCCTTATTTCCAGTCTGAATTTGTCTAGCTTCAACTCGCAGCCATTGCATCTTGTTATACCTTTGTCTGCTCAAGTGAAGAGCCCATTAGGAAATAGTTGTTCTCTTATGCTCATCTTTTAACTTCTCTTTGTTAAGCTAAATAGATTGAGCTCCTTGAACCCATCTTTATAAGGCATGTTTTCTAATCCTTTAATCTTTCTTGTGGTTCTTCTCTGAACTCTCTCAAATTAATCAGCATCGGTCTCAAATTGTGGACACCAGAACTGGACACAATATTCCAGTAGTGGTTGCACCAGGATCAGGCTGAACAGTTTCCAACCTTCACTGAGAATCTTACCTTCTACACAGGGGATGTCTGCTTTCTGCAATATCAACACAGAAAGGAGAACATGGCCAAAGAAGCTCCTCCTTCACACTTAGGTGCGTGACCACAAATCCTCTCTTGGTCCTCAAGGAGAGACCGCAAGGAGGAGTCTTGCTGCAGCAGGCTACAGGGGTCTCCGAAGTTCCCCCTGCCCTGAACCCCTGTACTGCATGTCTGATATTAAGGGAGCTCTGTGAGGTCACAGCCTCCTCACCGCCTTTGCCCAATAGCCCGAGTTCCTGCCAAAGGCCCTTGTGAAGTCACTGCCACGCCCACCTCTCCCTTGCAGGGCTGATGTCTGCCCCGGACAGCCTGGTAGGATGTTTGAGCTGCTCCCCAGATCACCCCACTTCCTCACTATTGATTTTGGGGAGCAAATAGGCTTCCCAGTAAAACAGCAGAGTCTGTTCCTCACCCCACACTGAGTTTTTCATAGATTGTGAGGCCATTAGGTGTCCTAATGAGGCCTCTATTTCACACGCCATGAAATTCCACACTCTTACCCCCCTATCAAAACCAATACTGTGTTTTACTAAAACACACATTCCAGAAAGACATCCATTTGTGATGTGAGGCCGTCAAGAAAAACAGAGTCCACCGCTTCCCTTGATAATTTGTTCCACTGGTTAATCTCCCTCACTCCTAGATTAGGACTGGGCATTTGCTGTATTCAAATGTGTTGTTTGAATGGGCTGACTTATCTTCATCATTATTTACCGCGACACCAATCTTTGTGCCACCTGCAGATGTTACCAGCTGTGATGTGATATTGACTTCCAGATGGTTGGTGTAAATGCTGAAGACAGTTAGTGGCTGAGAGCCTGTTCACCCCCCAGGCACCACACACCCACTCCCTCCTGTAGTACAGGAAAAGGGCATCCAGCCCTACTCTCAGATGGTTTCAAAAACACGCTTCGCAGCAGTTTCATCCATGGGGTTATGAACCACGCATGGGGGTCCCCTGTTAACAAACACACTTCACATCTAGAGTGTCAACAGACTGCAGTTCTATGCATCTGAGTTTCCCACCTTCTAAACTGGTATGAGAAACCCACCTTGATTATCTCCATTTAAAATTGGGGAGTCTCTATGGCACAGGGAAGTGAAGTGACTTGCTTGTGGTCACACAGTGATTCAATGGAAAAGCCTGGACGAGAACAATGTATTTGTTCTGGTTCACAGACTGGGCCCTGATCTCTTGTATTCCTTGCCTCTTTGTTCTAAATTCAACTCACAGACTGAGTTCCCTTGGTGGACACTCATTAGACTGCCTCGATCAGACCCAACCTCTGGATCCAACTTACAACCAAGCCATGTGGGTCAGGCAATGTCCAGCCACTGCTTCAAGCTTGGGGCTCCTAAGGCCCTGTCCCAGATACACACTTCTTCTCTGGCTCCCTTCCTGGTGATGTGGGACTTTGCAGTCCAGATGTTCTCGGCCCCAAGGGAAAGGTTTCACAGGCTGTTTTTTAAAGTGATGTGCTCTCTAAGATGAGAAAGCCAATCCTATGCCAGGAGCCCCAGGAGACAGACCAAAACCCAATGGCTCTCAGAAGTGTTGAGAATTCAGAGAGGGGACGGAGGTCAGGAATTTATTTTTTGCACAGATTTGTGACTCTCTTGTGCTGTCTAAGAGTAAAGTGTGTGTGTGTTTAAGAAGTTACTTTGCAGAGCCTGGGGTTCCTCCCTTTAACTGCTCTGTGGTCCCCGAGGGGCTAAACCAGAAAGGGAAGTGAGCAGAGGTGAAGGGGGAATCTGGAAAAATGTGGAAAGTGGATGGAGAGGTGTGGGACATCTCAGCACTGGTTCAGGGCCCATCTCCTAGACAGACAGTCCCAGTTGTCCCCCTCCCATCTCCTCATCTGATCTGTCTCTCCCCCCAAACTTGGCCTCCTGTGCCAATCTCACTCCCTAGGCTCCTCATCCAACCACAATACTCATGAATCTCCAGCCCCAGCTCCTGCTTTCAATCTCTTTGCCCAGCCAATCCCAGTTCTCCTGAACCCCAGCTCTTCATCAGATCCATCTCCCATTCCCCCTCACTTCCTTCCACCCACCCCACTGGTTCTCACTCCCCATCTCCTCTCTGGCTGCAAGTCTCCTTGCTCACTTAGACATATTCTCTGCCCTCCCCTCACCTCCAAATGCCAGTTTCTTTCACCTCCTGCCAGCATCCAGCATCCCTTAGCCTCTTTCTCCCAATCTACTCACCCCTGTCCCCTAGTCTCTGCATTTGAATCTAGCGCTTCCTCCTCTGGGCCCAGCAGGGAGGGGGGCATTGAGAGCACAGGAGAGACAGGCTCTCTGCTCTCAGTTCAGGTACCTGGACTGAGCACAGACCGCAGCAGCTGAGAGCTGCAATTACAGGGAAAGTCCTGCTCAGCCCCAGGCTGGAGCATGCCAGTGCAGACACAATTGTCAGGGCGAACGGAGCTGCAAACCTCAAAGAAGTCTCTATTTTGACTTCTTGGAGGTTAGCAGCTCCATTCTCCCTGACTTTTCAAAGACTTCTCGTTTGGTCAATTTAGGTAGATTTTCAGAGACAGCAAAAGGTGCATCCCTGGTACAAAGGCCACCTCCTTGGGAAATTTCAAGTCCCTGTTCCAAAACCTGGGGGCGCTAGAGCTTTTAAAAGACAACGGCACCTGAAATGTTTAGCACTGGCTGAGCACTGTTTTCATAAACTCATAGACTTTAAGGCCAGAAAGGACCATCGTGATCTTCCAGTCACCCTCCTGTAACAGACCCGTAAGATGTGTCCTAGCCTCATTCTCAACAACAACTGAATTATTTTGACTGAATGTTTCAGGAAATATTCAGCCTCAAGGCAGACACCCAGCATGGGAAATTTCAGCCCAGCCAGTTTCAGTTTGACAATGTTATAAGCAACTGAAAACAAAGGCGTATCGTGGGAAGCACTGGGCAACCTTAATAACAGGCAGTGTTGGCAGCGCCCCCTATAATGTGAGGCACTCACAGCTGGCTGGAGCGATGGGATGTCAGTCAGGGCCAGCAAAGGTCAGGATGTCAGAAATCGTCCTGATTTGAATTCACACGCCAGAAATCATCTTTGCAGCGTCCCGCAGCCCCTCCCCTACTTCAAAAACAACTTTTGACAGCTAGCTCGCGGGTCTGAGCCCACCAGGAGCTTTCTTTGATCCAGTCATGAAGGAGCATCTATGTACAATAACTGATCATGAAACACAGGTTCGTTACTTAGGAAAAAATACACAGAATGAACTGATTCAAATCCTAGCAAATGCCGTGAAAAAGAAAATTACAGAAGCTGCCCATTCTGCAAAATACTTTTCAATAATACTGGACTGTACTCCAGATATGAGTCATGTTGAACAAATGACAATGATCATTCGTTTTGTGGATATGGAAATGTCTGCAGATGAAGATAATATTGAAGTGCTCATAAAGGAACATTTCTTGGGGTTCGTATCACTGAAGGAGATGACTGGCGCATTTATGACAAACTATTCTACAAGAGCTTGAAACAATGTCATTATCTGTTGAAAATTTACGTGGTCAAGGCTATGATAATGGGAGTAATATGAAGGATAAAGACAATGGTGTGCAAAGGAGAATGATGGAAATCAATCCTAGGGCATTTTTCGTTCCTTGCAGCGCGCATTCTCTGAATTTGTTTGTCAATGATGCTGCTAGATGCTGTTCGGAGGCAAGCAGTTTCTTTGACCTGGTGCAATGTGTTTATGTGTTTTTCTCAGGCTCAACACGCCGTTGGGAGATTCTGACTCGCCATGTGAATTCTCTAACTGTGAAACCACTTAGTCAGACAAGATGGGAGAGTTGCATTGATGCTTTGAAGCCTCTTCACTATGAACTTGGAAACATTTATGATGCCCTAATTGAAATTTCTGATGATACTACCTTTACTGGATCATCTGGCGATATGGCACGTTCAGATGCAGAAGCTCTTGCAAATGGCCTTTCCAAAGTCAAATTTGTGACTTCACTCATTTTGTGGTATAATATCCTTTTTGAGATTAACCTCACTCGTAAGCAGCTTCAGGAAAAGAACTTGAACATACATTCTGCTCTTCAAAAACTGCAGCAAACTCAAAATATTCTGGAGGAATTCAGAAGTGATGAAGGGCTCGAAAGAACACTGGTAGATTCTCTCAAGCTTGCTGAAGAAATAGACTTTCCGACAGACTTTGAACCAGAGCCAGTTCGCATTCGGCAAAAGAAAGAGCAGTTTTCATATGAATGACAAGACACACCGATTCAGAACCCAAAACAAAGGTTCAAAATGCATTTCTCTTCGCAGTCCTTGATACTGCTGTTCACTCGGTTGGTGAAAGATGTCAACAGATGCAGCAGCTAGAGTCAATATTTGGCTTTCTAGATGATATCCACAGCTTGCAAAAGAAAACAGCAAAACAGGTAAGAGAATTTGGTATAAAACTGGAGTCGGCATTGACTCCTTAAAATTCTAAAGACATTGATGCTACAGATTTGTGTAGTGAGCCTGAGACTTTTTCAAGACGACTTAAGAAACATTCCACTCCTGAAGAAGTACTGAAGTTTGTTTGTGAAAACAAACTCTCAGCCAGTTTTCCAAACATTTTTATAGCTCTACGCATTCTTTCAACTTTGCCAGTTTCCGTAGCTAGTGGGAAACGTAGCTTGTGAAAGTTAAAATTGATAAAAACATATCTGCGTTCAACATGGTGCAAGAGAGACTTGTTGGACTTGCCACAATGTCAATAGAGCATGAACTAGCTGGAAAACTCGATCTAAGAGAACGAGTGACTGAATTTTCAAAACTTAAAGCAAAAAAAGTCATGTTTTAAGAGCACAGAGTGTTTTTTATTCAGAGTGTTTTGTAAATACAAGTTGAAGTTCATTGAAGAGTTTTCTTATTTCTTTCTATATTGGAAGTGGTGGTAATGGCAGTTAAAGCAGGATAGTGTAATGGATGATTTTGGATTTGTAATAATAAAAATTATAATAAACATTTTAAATGCATTTTTATTTGAAATCAACTGAAATATCACCTCACTGTCGTGTACAGATCTATTCTGAAAAGTCGTGTCTCTATTTTATTTGATCTCAGAAACAGTGGTTGGACAGACGGATGGATGGACAAACCGAATAATTAAGCCTCTGTTTTTAAAAAAATGCTTAAAAAACATTAAAAGGAAAAAAGGGGCAAAAAGTTTCCCAGTTTACCAAAAACCTCAGCCGCGACCTTCCCTTGCGGTTTGGGCCTGGAGCACTGTCAGAAATATAAAGGGAAGGGTAAACCCCTTTAAAATCCCTCCTGGCCAGAGGAAAAATCCTCTCACCTGTAAAGGGTTAAGAAGCTAAAGGTAACCTCGCTGAAAAGTGAATGCTTTTTTCATTGTTCTCAGATCCAAGGGTTTGGGTCTGTGGTCACCTACGCAAATTGGTGAGGATTTTTACTAAACCTTCCCCAGGAAGTGGGGTGCAAGGGTTGGGAGGATTTTGTGGGGAAAGACGTGTCCAAACTACGTTTTTTCAGGAAGCCAGATAAAGTTTGGTGGTGGCAGTGGAAGTTCAAGGGTAAAATAGTTTGTATCTTGGGGAAGTTTTAACCTAAGCTGGTAAAAGTAAGCTTAGGAGGTTTTCATGCAGGTCTCCACATCTGTACCGTAGAGTTCAGAGTGGGGAAGGAACCTTGACATAGTGGCAGAGTGGTGGAATTAACTTGAAATCATTTTGAGATCAATTTGAGATTTTTTTGAACCAGAGAAACAGACTTTAAAAGGAAATTTTTAAAATCCTTTGTGCTGCTAGAAAGCAGGTCTCCAACTGGCAATAGTTGGAAGTGGTTTTTTTTTGTTTGTTTGTTTTTTACTTTGGGGCCAGAGCAGAGACAAAAGGAAATTGTCTTTGGGAGCTGCAGTTTCTCTTCTTAAAGGAAGAGTAGTTAACCTCCTGCAGGGAAATTCACAAGTTTTCACAGACCTAAGAGCAACTAGAGGGGATTTCTACCTATTTGCCTGAAGACAAAAGTGTTAGTTTTGGGGTTTTGGGTTTTTTTTTTTTTTTTTGATTTTTCTGTAGGCTGACAATCACTATCAGAGAATAGGTATCCTATTCCAGCAGAGAAAAATTTTACAAGCCAAGTTTTAAGTTTGTTTTATTTCTAAACGTCGGGTGTAAAGTTAGTTAAAAAGAGAGAGGTTAGGATGACAGACTCCATGGCTCAACAAAAGCTGGAATTAGCCAGATTTCAGGCTGATGAAAAACAAAAGGAACATGAAAGACAGATAGAACTCATGCGGATCGAGAAGGATGTACAGCAGGCTGCCCACAGGAGGGAAATGGAGGAAAGGAAGCATGTGGAGGAGGAGAAGAAAAAAGAGAGGAATCATGAACTGGAGATGGAGAAGGTAAAGGCTCAGCAGAATATAGAAACAAACCCTAGCAATCCTTCTCCAGGTACCACTTCCCATCCCAGAAAGATCCCCACCTACAAGGCAGGCGATGATACTGAGGCCTTCTTAGAAAACTTCAAAAGGGCCTGCCTTAGGTACAGCATCTCTACTGACCAATACATGGTAGAGCTGAGGCTGCAGCTCAGTGGACCCTTAGCTGAGGTGGCGGGTGAAATGCCTAAAGAACACATGAACAAGTATGAACTGTTTAAATCCAAGGCGAGAGTCAGAATGGTGATAACACCCAAGCATTCTCGTCGGAGGTTCAGAGCCCTAAGGTGGAAACCAGACATGTCATTTACCCAACATGCCTACCACACTGTGAAACATTGGGATGCCTGGATATCAGGAGCAAGTGTTGAATCTCCAGTAAATTTGCCCTTCCGAATGCAAATGGAACAATTCCTAGAGGGTGTTCCTGAGGAAATAGAAAGATACACCCTAGATGGGAAGCCCAAAACTGTAATCGAGACAGGAGAGATTGGAGCCAGATGGGTAGAGGTGGCAGAGAAGAAGAAAACTGGTCGCAGTTGGAGCAGAGACCAGAAGGGACAACCCCAGACCAGACCCTATTACTGGGGGCCGCCCAAGGCCCCACCTACCTCCCAAAGAACCCTCCAGACACCTTATCGTCCCACCACCCCGTTCTCCAGCAACCCGCCTCGCCCCAGTGACCCGTCAGCTGGACGATGTTTTAAATGTAACGAGCTGGAGCATGTAAAGGCCAACTGCCCCAAGAACCCCAACAGATTACAGTTCATTGCACCGGAATCACACCAGAGATCCGCAGGCCCAGATACCCTTGGAGCGGAGGGAAACTGTGAGTGTGGGCGGGAAGAAGGTCACCGCATGGAGGGACACTGGAGCACAAGTGTCAGCCATCCATGCTTCCTTAGTGGACCCCAATTTAATCAACCCAGAGATCCAAGTGACAATTCAACCCTTCAAGTCCAACTCGTTCAATTTGCCTACAGCCAAGATGCCTGTCCAGTACCAGGGCTGGTCAGGAACGTGGACTTTTGCAGTCTATGATGATTATCCCATCCCCATGCTGTTGGGGGAAGACTTGGCCAATCATATGAAGCGGGCCAAGAAGGTGGGAATGGTCACCCACAGCCAGGCTAAACAAGCTGTGATGCCTAGCTCTGTTCCGGAAACTTCTATCAGGACTCAGTCAGAGGTGATGGACCCGGACCCCAGGCCAATGTCTGCAACAGCAGTAGTGGATCCAGTCCCACAGACCCAGATGGAACCAGTCCCAGAACCAGAACCAGCGGAACAACCAGCACCAGAGCCATTGCCAGCACTGAATCCAGTACTTGCAACCTCAACACCAGCGGGCCCCACCGAACATGAACCGGCAGCAGCCCATAACCCTACACAAGAGGCTCGGCCAGAGCATGAACCCCAACATAGTGTCCCAGCGGAGAGCGGTTCACAGTCAACGGAAAATGACCCATCCCCTACATCGCTTCCAGAGGGACCAAGCATAGGTCCACAATCCAAGGAGGAACTGGTGTCTCCAGCATCAAGGGAACAGTTCTAGATGGAACAGGAAGCAGATGAAAGCCTCCAGAGAGCTTGGACGGCAGCATGGAGCAACCCACCGCCTCTCAGCTCTTCTAATTGATCCAGGTTTGTTGTAGAAAAAGGGCTTTTATACAAGGAAACTCTTTCTGGTGGACACCAGGAAGACTGGCATCCTCAGAGACAGTTGGTAGTTCCAACTAAATACCGGGCCAAGCTCTTGAGCTTAGCCCACGATCACCCTCGTGGCCATGCTGGGGTGAACAGGACCAAAGACCATTTCGGGGGGTCATTCCACTGGGAGGGAATGGGCAAGAATGTTTCTACCTATGTCCAGTCTTGTGAAGTATGCCAAAGAGTGGGAAAACCCCAAGACCAGGTCAAAGCCCCTCTCCAGCCACTCCCCATCATTGAAGTTCCATTGCAATGAGTAGCTGTGGATATTCTGGGTCCTTTTCCGAAAAAGACACCCAGAGGAAAGCAGTACATACTGACTTTCATGGATTTTGCCACCCGATGGCCGGAAGCAGTAGCTCTAAGCAACACCAAGGCTAAAAGTGTGTGCCAAGCACTAGCAGACACTTTTGCCAGGGTAGGTTGGCCCTCCGATGTCCTCACAGATGCAGGGACTCATTTCCTGGCAGGAACTATGGAAAACCTCTGGGAAACTCATGGGGTAAATCACTCGGTTGCCACTCCTTACCACCAACAAACAAATGGCATGGTGGGGAAGTTTAATGGAACTTTGGGGGCCACGATACGTAAATTTGTAAATGAGCACTCCAATGATTGGGACCTAGTGTTGCAGCAGTTGCTCTTTGCCTACAGAGCTGTACCACATCCCAGTTTAGGGTTTTCCCCATTTGAACTTGTATATGGCCGTGAGGTTAAGGGGCCATTACAGTTGGTGAAGCAGCAGTGGGAGGGATTTACACCTTCTCCAGGAACTAACATTCTGGACTTTGTAACCAACCTACAAACACGCTCTTTAGCCCTTCCTATAGAAAACTTACAGGATGCTCAAAAAGAGCAAAAAGCCTGGTATGATAAACATGCCAGAGAGCGTTCCTTCAAAGTAGGGGGCCAGGTCATGGTCTTAAAAGCGCTCCAGGCCCATAAAATGGAAGCATCGTGGGAAGGGCCATTCACGTCCAGGAGCACTGGGGAGCTGTTAATTATCTCATAGCATTAGCCACCTCCAACCGAAAGCCTAAGGTGTACCATATTAATTCTCTAAAGCCCTTTTATTCCAGAGAATTGCAGGTTTGTCAGTTTACAGCCCAGGGAGGGGACAACGCTGAGTGGCCTGAAGGTGTCTACTACGAAGGGAAAAGTGCTGGTGGTGTGGAAGAGGTGGACCTCCCATGACCCTTGGGCGTATGCAGCGACAGCAGATCAAGGAGCTGTGCACTAGCTATGCGCCGACATTCTCAGCCACCCCAGGACTGACTGAACGGGCATACCACTCCAGTGCACAAGTAATGCTCACCCAATTAAAGTCCAATCTTACTGGGTGTCTCCTAAAGCTAAAACTGCTATAGAACGGGAGATCCAGGATATGTTACAGTTGGGTGTAATCCGCCCCTCTGGCCGTGCATGAGCATCTCCAGTGGTTCTAGTTCCCAAACCAGATGGGGAGATACGTTTTTGCGTGGACTACCGTAAGCTAAATGCTGTAACTCGCCCAGACAACTATCCAATGCCACGCACAGATGAACTATTAGAGAAACTGGGATGGGCCCAGTTCATCTCTACCTTGGACTTAACCAAGGGGTACTGGCAGGTACCGCTAGATGAATCGGCCAAGGAAACGTCAGCCTTCACCACACGTCAGGTTGTATGAATTTAATGTACTCCCTTTCGGGCTTCGAAATGCACCCGCCACCTTCCAAAGATTTGTAGATGGTCTCCTAGCGGGATTAGGAGAACATGCAGCCGCCTACCTTGACGATGTGGCCATATTTTCGGATTCCTGGGCAGAACACCTGGAACATCTACAAAAAGTCCTTGAGCGCAAAAGGGAGGCAGGGCTAGCTGTTAAGGCTAAGAAGTGTCAAATAGGCCTAAACAGAGTGACTTACCTTGGACACCAAGTGGGTGAAGGAACTATCAGCCCCCCTACAGGCCAAAGTGGATGCTATCCAAAAGTGGCCTGTCCCAAAGTCAAAGAAACAGGTCCAATCCTTCTTAGGCTTGGCTGGATATTACAGGCGATTTGTACCGCAATACAGCCAGATCACTGCCCCACTGACAGACCTAACCAAAAAGAAACAGCCAAATGCAGTTCAGGGGACTGAAGAGTGTCAGAAGGCCTTCAACCAGCTTAAAGCGACACTCATGTCTGACCCTGTACTAAAGGCCCCAGACTTTGACAAACCGTTCCTAGTAACCACAGATGCGTCCGAGCATGGTGTGGGAGCAGTTTTAATGCAGAAAGGACCTGATCAAGAATTCCACCCTGTAGTGTTTCTCAGCAAAAAAACTGTCTGAGAGGGAAAGCAACTGGTCAGTCAGTGAAAAAGAATGTTACGCCATTTTCTACGCTCTGGAAAAGCTACGCCCATATGTTTGGGGACGGCGTTTCCACCTGCAAACAGACCACGCTGTGCTACAGTAGCTTCATACCGCCATGGGAAATAACAAAAAACTTATTCGGTGGAGTTTAGCTCTCCAAGATTTTGATTTCGACATCCAACACATCTCAGAAGCTGCTAACAAAGTGGCTGATGCACTCTCCCGTGAAAGTTTCCCAGGATCAACTGGTTAAAATCGTCCTTGAAATGTGGAAAATATTGTTAGACTTTATGTACTTGGTTGTATATTTAGAGGTGCATGTGTCTTATTAACTCTGTTTTTCCTAGGGCTCCAGGAAGAAATCCCAGCCAGCGTTTCACCCTAGCTGAGACTTGGGGGACATGTCATAAATATAAAGGGAAGGGTAAACCCCTTTAAAATCCCTCCTGGCCAGAGGAAAAATCCTCTCACCTGTAAAGGGTTAAGAAGCTAAAGGTAACCTTGGTGGCACCTGACCAAAATGACCAATGAGGAGACAAGATACTTTCAAAAGCTGGGAGGAGGGAGAAAAACAAAGGGTCTGTGTCTGTCTGTGTGATGCTTTTGCCGGAGACAAAACAGAAATTGAGTCTTAGAATTTAGTAAGTAATCTAGCTAGGTATGTGTTAGATTATGATTTCTTTAAGTGGCTGAGAAAATAGCTGTGCTGAATAGAATGACTATTCCTGTCTGTGTGTCTTTTTTGAAACTGAATGTTTTGCCTAGAGGGATTCTCTATGTTTGAATCTAATTACCCTGTAAGGTATCTACTATCCTGATTTTACAGAGGTGATTTCTTTACTTCTATTAAAAGTCTTCTTGTAAGAAAGCTGAATGCTTTTTCATTGTTCTCAGATCCAAGGGTTTGGGTCTGTGGTCACCTACGCAAATTGGTGAGGATTTTTACTAAACCTTCCCCAGGAAGTGGGGTGCAAGGGTTGGGAGGATTTTGGGGGGAAAGACGTGTCCAAACTACGTTTTTTCAGGAAGTCAGATAAAATTTGGTGGTGGCAGTGGAAGTCCAAGGGTAAAATAGTTTGTACCTTGGGGAAGTTTTAACCTAAGCTGGTAAAAGTAAGCTTAGGAGGTTTTCATGCAGGTCCCCACATCTGTACTTAGAGTTCAGAGTGGGGAAGGAACCTTGACAGGCACTGATTGCATCTTCGCCTAGGGCACCAGTTGCTGGCAGCTAGTCTAGGGCCGCCCCTGAGAGCAGGGGATAATGGTTCCAAACTGTCACTTTGTTCAGTGGCTGGTAGTCTACAGAGAGGCATGGAGTCCCACCTTTCTTCTTCCCGAAAAGGGCCAGGGCACCTGTGGGAAACCTGTGGGAAATGCTTAGTAGCAAATAAACCCTTTCTACCAGTTTTCATGGTTTTACACAGGGAGAGCCACTAGGTCTTTGGACATTGTGTAAATATGGCCAAAGGGAACTTTCAGGCTAGGTTGTAGGAAACCCTTAAATTTTCAGTCATCTCCATTCAACCACTCTGGTAGGGGCACCATAGGGCCAGGCACTGGTAACAAGACTATGGTTCACACCTGGTGTGATATGTCCCCTTTTGTATACAGGCCACTTACTTCCGGAATTAAATTTCTGCAAAAAGTTGCACCACCTGATCTCACATGCTGCATCCGATATTTAGGTCTAGTGCTTGGAGCGTAGGTCACAGCTACGCGTAGGATTACGCCTAGGCTAAGAGTGATGCTAGAATCAAGCTCCAGGGACATGCCTGGGTCAACACCGAGATCAGACTCCATAGAGAAACCAGAATGAGAACTGGAGCCAGAGTCCAGGTGCAGGCCAGAGGTGAAAGCTGGGTGGTCAGAGTCCAAAGATAAGCCAAGTTGATATCAGGCCAGAGTCCAGATACAGGCAGAAGGTCAAAGCCGGGTAGTCAGAATCCAAGGACTTGGGGAGGATCAGGAGGAGGAGACAAGGCTGGAGTGGGTCAGTGGTGGGGCTGGAGTGAGGAAAGAAGAGGGAAAGCACAATGCTAAGCCAGAGTTGTTAGACAACATCTAGAGCCAAGGGTCACGCCAAGGTCATCAGCAAGAGACCGGAGCTGAGGGTCAAGCTTGAGTCAATAGCTGGGAACCGGAGGGAAGGGCAGAGCGATCCACGCAGGCAGGAACCAGGAACAAAGTGGGCACTGTGTCAGCATCAGGGCAGGGGGTCTGCCTTGTTGCCCAGATGACTTACAAGTACTCCCAGACACTGCCCACCTGGAGCCCTAGAGACCTGGGTTCAAATCCCACACATCCCCTTGTCTCTCTTCCGAGGAATAAAAGGAGGACAGCAGGATGACAAAGATGTCTCTGTCCTGGCTCTTTAATCCTTGCCCTTAGCAATTCTTCCCACAGGGCCTGGTACCCAACAGGGTATGGAACAGCCAAACTGCAATGAATGGGAGCCAGGCGGCCAGACAGAGTCCAGGCAGCAGAGCACAGAATGAGGAGGAAAGGAGAGGATCTGACAAGGACGGGAAACACTATCCCCTCTGGAGGGAAGGGGCCCTCCCTGCCATTTTCTTAACCCCCGGGCCTGTTCCCAGCTCTGCTCACCCCTCCCCTATTTTCAGCAGTTCCACCAAACTAAGGGATTAGGTCGAAACCACAGGCCACTCCTGCTCCTGCAACAGAGAAGTAGGATGGTGACCTACCCGGAAGTGAGCGGTGTCCTTCCCTGGGAGCATGGTAAAAAACACTGTACAGGACAGCTCGCAGGAGGCCTGATTCCAGTTTGCTGGCAGGAAAGAGGAGCCTCTGTTTGACTTTGCAGCACCAGAATGGCACTGGCACCACCATGGACATGAATTGTCAGGGAAATAGGCACCGGCCAGCAAAAACGGAAATGGAGGTGCCAAGGAGCGCAGTGACCTGGCTGAAGTCACAGACCCAATCAGTGGCAGGGCTGCAATAAGGCCCATTCCCCTGATCTCACCACTGGACCCTGCTGCCCCTGTTATCTCTGCCCCCACCCCCCGGTGATCCTCTCCCTAAGGCCACTGTAATGTCACTGGCGTAAAATCAACCACACAGCCAGGAAAGAGTGAACGTTCCCGCCTCCTCGGCCGGAGGATGAGAACAGCCACAAATAACCTCGGGGGGGGAGGATCCGTGAGTCCCAGGTCTCAGCCTGAACAGCACCAGGGTTAGGGAAACTGGACGGGAGGGTCCTCGTACCTGGAGGTGGCAAACCGTGGCCATAGAGCTGGAGAGGATGGAGCTTGACTCAGAGCCCTGCGGAAGGTATTCAATCAGCTCCTGGGAGACCCAAAGGAGACAAAACAGCAGGTGGATTCTGGCCCTGATTACCCGTAGGCACTTCCCAGAGAGGAGGCCAAAGTGCGCTGCAGAGACAGCCAGCATATCCCCCCGCACACACACATCCAGCTTCCCAGTATTCAGCCCCAGGAATCCCTATCCTCTGCTGCCCCCTCCAGCCCCACCATCTCCCCACACTGGTGCAGGGGAGGCTTCTCTTCAGAGGAGACCCTGCCCTGCGTGGGACAAACACCCCCTCTCTTGAGGGTCCCAGATAACATGGGAGAAATGCTAGGCAGAAAAGGACAGAGGGTGACTTCTGCTGCTGCCGAGGGGAAGGACAGGGTGCAGTGGAGAGAGAAGGCTTAATGTGCCCCCCTCCTCTGTAAAGAGCCTCAGGGCAGAAAGGGCCTCACCCGGCCCCTCCCAGAGATGCCCTCAGCTCCATCAGTTTCAGGGCACCATGGCAGTCAGGCCACCCCCGCAACATCATCAGCGGTCCAGGAGGCTGGAGCTCCCCTAACTCCGCCTAGAATGCCCTGCACCAGGCATGGCTGTGCCACACCCACTGGTGTCAGTGGGGCTCATGTAGCTGAGGACTGACAACTTAGTGAACCAATGGCACAGGGTGTAACTAGCCCCCCCGCCCCAGTCACTCTCCCTTTCCCTTGGGTCTCCCCTCACCAGTACTGTGGGAGCCTCCAGCCTCAGGGCTCTCACACTCCTCGGAGGTGCTGCTGGCGCCTTGGGTGTAGGTTGAGCTGCTGGTGCTAGAGCAGGTGTCAAGGTTCCTCCCCCACTCTGAACTCTAGGGTACAGATGTGGAGACCTGCATGAAAACCTCCTAAGCTTACTTTCACCAGCCTAGGTTAAAACTTCCCCAAGGTACAAATTAATTTTATCCTTTGTCCCTGGATCTTCACTGCCACCACCAAACTCTAACTGGGTTTACTGGGAAACATAGTTTGGACACGTCTTTCCCCCCAAAATCCTCCCCACCCTTGCACCCCACTTCCTGGGGAGGTTTGGTAAAAATCCTCACCAATTTGCATAGGTGACCACAGACACAAACCCTTGGATCTGAGAACAATGAAAAAGCATTCAGTTTTCTTACAAGACTTTTAATAGAAGTAAAGAAATCACCTCTGTAAAATCAGGATGGTAGATACCTTAGAGGGTAATTAGATTCAAAACATAGAGAATCCCTCTAGGCAAAACCTTAAGTTACAAAAAAGACACACAGACAGGAATAGTCATTCTATTCAGCACAGTTCTTTTCTCAGCCATTTAAAGAAATCATAATCTAACACATACCTAGCTAGATTACTTACTAAAGTTCTAAGACTCCATTCCTGGTCTATCCCCGGCAAAAGCAGCATACAGGCAGACCCAGACCCTTTGTTTTTCTCCCTCCTCCCAGCTTTTGAAAGTATCTTGTCTCCTCATTGGTCATTTTGGTCACGTGCCAGCGAGGTTACCTTTAGCTTCTTAACCCTTAACAGGTGAGAGGATTTTTCCTCTGGCCAGGAGGGATTTTAAAGGGGTTTACCCTTCCTTTATATTTATGACAGCAGGGGTCGCCCATCTCCTTCCCTAGGCAGGCTGGGGCCTCTTCAGTGGCCAGGCAAGGGGGTGGCTTCTCCTGGGCCCTGGTGCTGGGCTCCTGGATCTTCTGCTTCCTGGAGAGGAAGCCACAGAGCCGCCTTGCCCAGCTTCTGTCCAGTCCTGGCTCCCTCCTGCACAGATGAACCCTGGGCCACCTCCATTTTGCCCCAGAAGATGCCTCAGGGCCTCCTCTGGGAGCTGGTGTCTCCCTCCTCCAGAATGCCAGGCACATCCACCGCTTGGCCTGGCCACAAGCTACTTCCCCTCCAGTGGGGACAGAGGGGCTGCTCTCCTCCTGGGGAAGCTGGCAGCTGCTTCCCACTGGCTCTGGAGCGAGCTGCACAGCCTTCTTCTGCAGCATTTCCCTGAGCCTCTCCATCATCTGCCTGAGCCTCTCCATCCTGGAACTCAGTGGGGAGAAGCCAGAGTCTGGGGTCAAGGCAGGCTCTCACTAACGGGCCTGTCTGCTCTGTCCCCCTGTTCCTCCCTCCTCACTGCACGCCCCACCATGGGACACAGGGACTACAATCTACACATGCTGGCAGCAGCTCACAGCACAGGCTGTTCCCAAAGCTCCCTCTCCCTACTGAGGCACTGTGACACAGGGGGAGTCTCATCCGTTCAGAGCAGTGGGGTTTTCAGTCTGTTTGGACAAGCAGCTCCCTCCTCCCTCCCAGGCTACATGCCCTCCCTGGCTAGAGAAAGACCAGAACCCGGGAAGGAGTCTGAGTTTGCCCTGGGAACTTGTCCCCAGCTCAACTTCACAAGGTACCAATCATATGAGGCATGAGTCCCCCTCAGTTCCCACTGAGTTCAGTGCAGTAGTGGGTGTTCAGCAGCTGCCGGGGTCTGACCCCCCAGAGACTCCTACAAGGGAAGAGCTGGGAGCTCTATTGCTGGCCTGGAGATGCTGGAGATGGCTCTGGAGAACACCCTGCAAGAAAGACGCTGCCCAGGCCCAGAGCGAAGGGCTTCAGGGGACTGTGTTAGCAAATCTAGCCTCACTAGGAGGAGATTCCCCACTCCTCCTCCCACCATTTCTGCCTCTCCCCAAGCAGAACGGGGAAGCCTCTGAGGAAATGCTACCTGCCACTCACTAGGTCTAGATGGCACAGTGCTGGGTGGCAGATGCTCAGAGTTGGTCTGTTCCTGGCCCTCTTCCTCGTTTTCCTGCACCAAGGTGGGCTGAAAAGGGAGCTGCACAATGCCCTGCCAGCAGGGAGACCAACAGTGGCTGTGAAAACAAAATCATGTTTTATTGCCAAGGGATGGTTAAACTCAGGCTAGCAGCCGGGGTCCAGAACACTGACGTACTGTGGGCAGGACGCCTCCCATCTCAAGGTCTCCTAGCACCTCACACACATTCCTGAAGCCTGACAAGCTAAGGGCTGTAGGGAAGGGACTCCAACCGCACTGATAGAAAACTGTGGCCTGGGCAGGGGAAGCCACTGCCTCAGGGTCACACTGGGAGTCAGTGACAGAGCCAGGGATGGAGCCCAGGAGCCCTGTGTCCAGGCCCCTACACGAACCACTAGAGGAACGTTCCTTTCAGGAGCTGGCAGTTGCGAGCAGGACCCTGTTCCCAGTCTCCCTGGCTCTGAGAAGGAGTGTGACCGGCTGGAGAGACTGAGGCAGGGGATTGGGGGTCAGGACTCCTGGCTTTCACTGGCCATTTTCCAATTGACTTATGGGACCTCGGGCTAGCCATTCCCCCTCTCTGTGTTTCAGTCCCCAGCAGTAAAAGGAGGATCTAATACTTACTCACTATTGTAAAGTGCTGATATTTACCCAGAAAAAGTTGTTCTGTAAGTACTATGCAGCACTGGACCCTCATCGGTCAGATCCAAATTCCTAGAGTTTAGATCTCGGCTTTCAGTTCAATCCTGTACAGAGTGAGGAGCTCAGCCCTAGACCTTGGATTGAGGATCAGCCCTTCTTGGGGTGGGAATTGAGCTAGGAGGCTTTTCCGTCCCTCGCCAGGTGGATTAACAATAGAGGGTTTTTAAAATATGAACCGGGTTTTTCAAATTAAACTCACCACGGGTTTTTTCGTCAAAAATAAGCCTGCTTCAAATTCAATTTGAATTTGACAATCTATGTTAAGGCCTAAATTTGTTATAATCTCTTAAAATAATTTCAAGAGAATAGAAAGAAATCCATTTTAAGTAGTACACATTTACTGCCAAGTTTTAAGGAGAGTCAAATGACTGAAGCACCCGGAACCCGGAGTTGACAAAGAAGGGAAACCTGTTTTCTTCCTTCAATCTAGGAATAAACACTAGGTGTGAGGGGATGAGATCTACCCATTGAAAAATCTGGAAGAACATGGTGACCAGAATGTATCAATTCAGTTCACTAACTACAGCTAATATTTCCTTTCTTTAAAAAATTGGGTCGTTTTAAATGCAAAACATTTTTGATGAATGTTTTTTTCTTATGCTTCTCTTTCTGGCTCGGCCACAGCATTGCTGTGTAAACACCTCTTGCTCTTTACGTCAGTTTCACCACCTCTGTTTGGGATAGAGACACTTCTCTAACTCCTAGCAGTAGTGCGATTTAAGTAGGTCATGAGTGTTAGACACCTTTGAGCTCCAAAGGACAATGGGTGATTTATCAAGAATCCCTGATGATTTCCTGCTTCTCCCCCATCCAGAGCCAATATCACATCTTTGGGTTTTGAAATTCTCAGCACCCCTCAGTCTCCTGCTGCCTTCAGTTGTTCCTCAGATTTAGAGGCTTGGATGCTAGCAGGACTGGAATTTCTTACTGAGTTCCTGTCTGTGTCTAGTCAATGAGGGTCTCAGTCTGGTCTCCTAAATTCAGAATCCCAGAAGTAGACATCTGGCTGGATTGATTTAAATCATTGATTTTAATCATGTTTTGCATTTGTACTTTTTAGTTATTTTCCTCATGATAGGTTGATTCTCATTAGTTGAGAATCATTCAAAAATGTTGATTTGCAACTAAATATAGTCTTTACACTAAATTTGGTGCTTTTTCTTTTGCTAACCATGATGGTAAAGTATATCTATGTACACTTACGTAAGCAGTTATGTGGCTTAATTTACATTTCTTGTGTCTAATTTTTACATTTTAATTATGTTGGAAAATGGCAAATGATGCATTTATTTCCAAGACTATGATGGATTTTTTACTTATGATTTGTCCACGTACTATTTCGATGAAAATTCAAATGCACTTAAAAATGCACAAAAACAGCATTTTCAATTGGTTTATTAATTGAACAAAACTACCTTAAATGTGCTGGATACATAAGAACAAAAAAATTTACCAAAACATATTTTTCATTTAAAACTAACTGATTTAAGGAAAAAGAAAAGGAGTACTTGTGGCACCTTAGAGACTAACCAATTTATCTGAGCATGAGCTTTCAGCTCACGGCAAAAGCTCATGCTCAAATAAATTGGTTAGTCTCTAAGGTGCCACAAGTACTCCTTTTCTTTTTGTGAATACAGATTAACACGGCTGTTACTCTGAAACCTGATTTAAGGAAGTATCTGCAGTTAGTGAAATGAACTGATTGCATCTGGTCATCGTGTCTCTCAGATTTTAGAACTAATAGGTCTGACCCCCTCACGTCTAGTATTTATTTATAGACTGGAAGAGGAAAACAAGCTTTCCTTCTTTTTCCACTCCCAGTCAGTTTCTGAAATTCGAATGAAACTGTTATTGAACTGAACTAGCTGAATCAACTTAAATTAAAAAAATATTCTTTCTGTGCCTGCAGAAGAGGCTACTGCTGTCAAAAGCTGGTTTACCATTTCAATAAACTCTGGTTCCAGCCAAAGACTGCCATGAGTTCAGTGGTTTGATTACCATTAAAACTTGGCAGCAACCATGGACTTGTCAATATTTATTACTTAATTTAAATGACTTTATGAAGCTATTGCAAGTTTAGGCATTAACATGGGTTGTCATAATTTCAAATTTAATCTCCAATAGATTCGTTTTTCAAAAAATAAACCTGTTTTTAATTTAAATAAAAATAATCCAATTTAACTTTTAAAAAATCCCTTTTTGGGTTTCTTGGTTTTGAAACAACCATTGATTTTTATTCACCTTGATTTTAGGAGAACTACTACATTCATGAGAATCATAAATTGCTCATATGCCATGGAAGGAGAGAAGGCAGCAAAAGTCATCATATTAATAATTTGTTATGAATTATTTACTCAGTCTTAAAAGAGACTAACTGGAGGGTTGGACACTTGTTTGTTTATGTAGGGCCAGTTTCTACCTCTGAACCAGTAGCAATTGCACTGGATAATGCTGTAAAACCTACATTTTATTGTCAAATCGTCTAAGCCATTCCTCTTCTGCTCTTCTTGGTTTATAAGTTTCAGATCAACAAAATCTTCCCCTTGACAGTCAGTCACTGCCCATGGGGCTCTGCAGGCAGAGTAGCCTGAGCAGTAACATTGTGACATCCAAGGTAATTCAGCCACCCATCACTCACTCACTCCAATAACCCTGACCTTAAATCCTAACCCTACGGCCTCTGCCTTGCTCATCTCTCCTATTGAAACCTGCAGGATCATTTGCTGATTCCTTTTCACCAATGGGGTTTAATGATGCAAATCATCCGCACAGGATTAGCATTGACTGGCTAAGTTAACTCTGATGTCACAATGTGCCTCTACCTGCAGCACCAACTCAATGGGCACAGTGTGGAGATCAGGCTTTCCTGGTGGTAGTGGTTCCCAGTTGTCACTAAAATCAACAAGAAGAAAATCAAGTGACTTCAAGTGAGCTCTAGCTCACGAAAGCTTATGCTCAAATAAACTGGTTAGTCTCTAAGGTGTCACAAGTCCTCCTTTTCTTTTTGCGGATACAGACTAAGACGGCTGCTACTCTGAAATAAAATCAACAAGGTTCTTTCCACCAATGCCTAGAAATTCCCTGAAATTTTGGAATCAATACGACGTAGTCTTCAAAAATTACCGCATTACAGACTGACAAAGAAATGCCATTGAATTGTGCTTTAGACCTCACTGCTCTCAGCCAACAATGACTTGAATCTCCTCCCTTTTAACTCACCCAATCAGCATGGAGACTCTCAGGGACTGGAGGCTGAGCATTCTCAACAGGTGGCCAGAAGACAGCACTAGTCAGGACAGGAGATCACTCTGGTGGAGATCTCTGTCAGTGCACTATTCCACCCCACCTCTTTGTGAGGGCCTCCTACAATGACAGCTGGAGAACAGCCCCACCTGCCTCAGGAAGAAGAGCAGCAGAGAGAAATGGAACAAGAGAAGAGAAAAGAAAAGACATGAGGAAGGGCGGAAAAGAGAAGCAAAAAATGGACAAATTCCAAGCTCCTCAGTGAGTCATAGATTTCAAGGTCAGAAAGATCCACTCTGACCATCTAGTCTGTATAACATGGGCCATAGAACTTCCCTCAAAATAATTCCTGTTTGAATTAGAGCGCACATCTAAGAAAAACAGCTAATCTTGATTTTAAAAATGCTAGTTGTGGAGGATCCATCACAACCCTGGATTAATTACTTCAAACACTGATTGTCAAAAATGTTTGCCTTATTTCCAGTCTGAATTTCTCTAGCTTCAACTCGCAGCCATTGGATCTTGTTATACCTTTGTCTCCTCAAGTGAAGAGCCCATTAGCAAATAGTTGTTCCCTTATGCTCATCTTTTAACCCTCTCTTTGTTAAGCTAAATAGATGTAGCTCCTTGAACCTATCTTTATAAGGCATGTTTTCTAATCCTTTAATCTTTCTTGTGGCTCTTCTCTGAACCCTCTCAAATTAATCAGCATCTGTCTCAAATTGTGGACACCAGAACTGGACACAATATTCCAGTAGTGGTTGCACCAGTGCCCAGTACAGAGATACAGAACCTCTCTCCTTCTACCGGAGAGTCCGCTATGGATGGGTCCCAGGGTCGCATTTGCCCTTTTGGCCAAAGTGTCTCAGTGGGAGCTCATGGTCAGTAGATCATCCACCATGAGCCCAAGTCTTTTTCAGGCTTACTATTTCCCATGATAGAGTGCCCCCAGGACAGCGTCCCCATCTTGTACATATAGCCTAAATTTTTTGTTCCTAAAGCGAAATTTTACATTTGGACATACTAAAATGTTATTTGCTAAGCAATCAAGATGGCTCCATATGAGTGACATGTCCTCTTCATTATTTACCACACCCCTGATCTTTCTGTCATCGGCAGATTTTACAGTGATGATTGTATATTTGCTTCCAAGTCACTGATCAAAATTTTAGGTAGCGTACATCAAAGAACCAATCCCTGCAGGACCCTACGAGAAAGACACCCGCTCGATAATGATTCCTTATTTAAAAGGACATTTTGAGACCTATTAGGTAGCCCGTTACTAAGGGGCGTAGTCCGAGTTGGGACATTTTTCTGACAACTTTACTTGTGTTTTCCGAACCTAGAACTCAGCTGGCAACGTATCAGGCTGAATTGGTTCCAACCCTCACTGAGAATCTTACCTTCTACACAGGGGATATCTGCTTTCTGCAAAATCAACACCGAAAGGAGAAACACTTTCAAAGAAGCTCCTCCTTAGCACTCAGGTGCATGAACACAAATCCTCTCTTAGTCCTCTAGGAGAGACTGCGAGAAGGAGGCTTGCTGCAGCAAGGCTACAGGGGTCTCCCAGGTTCCCCCTGCCCTGCATCCCTGTCCTGCCTGGCTGATGTCAAGGGAGCTCTGTGAGGTCACAGCCTCCTCACCACCTCTGCCCAATAGGCTGAGTTCCTGCCAAAGCCCTTGTGAAGTCACTGCCACACCCACCTCTCCCTTGCAGGGCTGATGACAGCCCAGTAGGATGTTTGAGCTGCTCCCCACATCACCCCACATGCTCATTATTGATTCTGGGCAGCAAATAGGCTACCCAGAGTCTGTTCCTCACCCCACATTGAGTTTTTCATTGATTCATAGATTTTCTTTTAGGCCATTAGATCTCCTAATGAGGCCTCTATTTCACAAACCATGAAATTTCACACCCTTACCCCCATATTAAGCCCAATAGCTTGTGTTTCACTCAAACAGGCCTTCCAAAAAGGCAGCCAAGTGTGACGTGAGGCCATCAGGAAACAGAGAATCCACCTCTTCCCTAGGCAATTTCTTCCACTCCTTAATCTCCCTCACTCCTAGATTAGGACTGGGCATTTGCTGTATTCAGATGTGTTGTTTGAATGGGCTGACTTGTCCTCATCATTATTTACCACGACACCAATCTTTGTGCCACCTGCAGACGTTACTGGCTGTGATGTGATATTGACTTCCAAATGGTTGGTGTAAATGCTGAAGAAAGTTAGTGGCTGAGAATCTGTTCACCCCCCGCCGTCCCCCAGGCACCACACACCCACTCCCCCCTGTAGTACAGGAAAAGGGCATCCAGCCCTACTCTCAGATGGTTTCAAAAACACGCTTAGCAGCAGTTTCAACTATGGGGTTATGAACCACGCATGGGGGTCCCCTGTTAACAAACACACTTCACATCTAGCGTGTCAACAGGCTGCAGTTCTATGCATCTGAGTTTCCCACCTTCTAAACTGGTATGATAAACCCACCTTGATGATCTTCATTTAAAATTGGGGAGACTGTATGGCACAGGGAAATGAAGTGACTTGCTTGTGGTCACACAGTGGTTGAATGGAAAAGCCTGGATGAGAACAATGTATTTGTTCTGGTTCCCAGACCAGGCCCTGGTCCCTTGTGTTCCTTGCCTCTCTTGTCTAAAATTCAGGAAGCATCTTCCTGGATGCTTTTCCTTCTCCATTTCGCTTAGCTCCACATCCCCAGTAAGGAAGGATTTTTTGTTACCCAGGTGGCTCTAACATATGTGGTTATTGTCACAGACTGAGTTCTCCTGGTGGACACTTATCAGACTGCACCAATCGGACCCAACCTCTGGATCCAGCTCTGTGGATCTTTTCGGGGGGTGGGGGTGGGGGAGGGTTTGCTGATTGTTCCATAGGGAGGAAGTCCTGTTGGGAGGGCAGGGGAGCAGAGAGATTGGGGAGAAAGCGATAGGGTGTGCGTCTGGAGGTCCAGACAGAAGGGCTGCAGCAAGCAGGCCCTCACAGATTGAAGCAGCGGAGAACCTGCCTGAAGCCTGCCTGAAGGGACAGAGCTGGGGATCAGGGACACCCCGGGACAGGAGCCAGGAGGAGCACTGCGCTAGGGTGGATTCGCATGAGAAGGACAAATTGGAGCTGGATCAAGTATCAGTGCTGCCCAGAGCTGTATGGGGCCGTGAGTACTGGGGCTTGTGACTTTGCATTGGGAATAAGGAGGGAGGCTGTTCGCTAGTTAAGTGGGGAGGTTGTCGCATGTCGCTCTGTGTGGCTTTGCAGAGAGCAGCAGAAGACGACACTGGAGGGGTTTGTTGGGGAAACTTTACTGGCGCCAAGGACGACCAGGAGCACCCAAGACTCACCACTGGACAGGAACTTTGCCCAGGACTCCTGAACTCTGTGTGCAGACACATTGCTCGGTGTCAGCCCTTTCAGAGTGTGGTACCACTGGGCCTGTAGGACCTTGTGTTGAATGTAACCCTGTTTTACTGCTTCCCCTATCTTTGCCCCTGTTGTTTTTCTCCTCTGTAAATATCTGTTTCCATTTCCTGTAGGCACTGTACTCTTCCAATGTGTGTGTGTGTTCACTCTATTGGAAGAGAAGGTTAAAGGACTAGGGAGGCAAGTATCAACCCTGCGCTGCATCAGAGAACATGAAGATTTTCTGGATAGAAGTCTGTTTGGTGCTTGAAGCACAATATGCTGAAGAATCAAAGAGTGCAGTGCAGAACGGGGGAGAATATTGGCAGCATGTGACCTCCAGAAGAAGAAAGAGGAGAACCTATGTACCCCCAATGCAGATAGAGGTGCAAAACCATTTTCAGGCTCTCTGCACAGCAAATGCAAAAAAGCAAACGCAATATGGGTTGCATAAAGAGAGGTATACCATGCAAGTCATAGGAGATGATGGTACTGCTCTACTCAGCGCTGGTTAGGGCTCAGCTGGAGTACTGTGTCCAATTTTGGTAACTGCTGTATGAAAAGGATGTAGAGAAACTGGAAAGGATCCAGAGGTGAGTGACAAAAATGATCAAAGTTGTGGAATATAAGTCATATGAGCAAAGGCTGGATGAATTGGGTATCTTTAGATTGGAAAAGAGGGAAATGATTGCAATCTTCAAATACTTGAAAGGCTTTCATAAGGAAGATCAGAGAAAAATTGTTCTCTTGCCAGAGGGCAGGACAAGAGGCAATGGGTTCAAACTATAGCATAGCGGATTTAGATTAAATCTCCAGAAATACTTCATAACCAAGATTTTATCAATGATGATTGTATATTTGCTTCCAAATCACTGATCAAAATATTAAATAGCATTAGCGCCAAGAACCAATCCCTGCAGGATCCTACTAGAAAGATACTTGCCTGAGAACGATTCCTCCTTTACAATTACATTTTGAGACCTATTAGGTAGCCCGTTACTAAGGGGAAGAATCCTAGGCGGGACATTTTTCTGCCCTTTTTCCTTTTGTTTTCCGAGCCTAGAGCTCGGCTGGCAATGCATGGAGAAGACTGAAGAAGTTCCAACTCTCACTGAGAATCTTACCTTCCACACAGGAGATGTCTGCTTTCTCCAAAATCAACACAGGAAGGTGAAAACTCCCAAAGAAGCTCCTCCTTAGCACTCAGGTGCGTGAACACAAATCCGCTCTTGGTCCTCAAGGAGAGACCGTGAGAAGAAGGATTGCTTCAGCAAGGCTACAGGGGTCTCCGAGGTTCCCCCTGACCTGCACCCCTGTACTGCATGTCTGATGTCAAGGGAGCTCTGTGAGGTCACAGCCTCCTCACCAACTCTGCCCAATAGGCTGAATTCCTGCCAAAGGCCCTTGTGAAGTCACTGCCACACCCACCTCTCCTTTGCAGGGCTGATGTCTGCCCCTGGACAGCCAGGTTGGATGTTTGAGCTGCTCCCCCGATCACCCCACTTGCTCACTCTTGATTCTGGGGAACAAGCAGGCTTTCCAGTAAAACAGCAGAGTCCGTTCCTCATGCCGCTCTGAGTTTTTCATAGATTTGTAGGCCATTAGATCTCCTAATCCAGCTTCTATTTCAGAAGTCATGAAATTTCAGACACTTACCCCATATTAAGCTCAATTCCTTGTGTTTCACTGAAACCCGCCTTCCAGAAAGACAACAGTTGTGATGTGAGGCCATCAGGAAACAGAGACTCCACCTTTTCCCTTGGTAATTTGTTCCATTGGTTTGTCTCCGTCACTGTCAAAAATTCTTGCCTCACTTCTAATTTGAATTTCTCTGGCTTCAGCTGACAGCCGTTGCTTCTTGTTGTGCCTTTCTTGGCTAGATTGAAGAGCATTTTGGTACTCATTATTTTCTCTCCATGAAAGGAGTTCTACACAGAAATAAAGTCATCTCTCAACCTGCTTCTATAGCTAGGCCCCTACCAAATATAAAGGACAGTGAAATTAGCCCTGCCCTGTGAAATCCCATCTTCCCATGCCGGCTTGGAGCATCCCGCTAGTCCGCTGGGCTGGGGACAGGACAAGATTTTCCCCTGCACAATTGCTTTTGGTGGGGCTACCAGACTCACCTGTAGATGCAGCGTATTAGTGAGGTTGGTACACCCTCAGATCTGTGCTGCAGCAGCCCCGGAGTTGGGCTCAGGGCTTTGGCCCTGGAAGCTTCTGCCCAGGCTTGGAGATTCTGCCCCCACCCCAACCTGCTCCTGTTCTGGCCAGGGCTCTGGGTGCCCAGGCTCAGGGCTTCTGGCCCCTGAGGCTGCAGCCAGGGTTTGGGGCACCCAGACTCATGTCTTGAGCTCCCAAAAACTCCAGCCAGGTGCCTGGGCTTGGGCCTTCTGCCTCCCCCCTACACACACACACTCCTGCCAGGGATCTGGGCACCTGGGCTCAGGGCTTTTTCTGGGGCCCCGGAAATTGGCCAGGGCCCCTGCATTAATCTGCCAGGGAACCAGTAGCTTGGAGCCCCAGCTGAGGTGCTCCCACCAGCTGGGACCCACCTCCACATCCGGGAGCCTCCTCTAGCTTCAGGAAGGTTAGTGGCTGCTGCCTTCAGAGTCCAGCACTGAAGGCAGCACAGAAGTGAGGGGGGAAATGCTGTGACACCTCCCCCAAACAATTTTTGACCTTCCCGCATTATCCCATTTTGGGTCAGGACTCCCATGGTTTCAGCACTGTGAAATTTCAGATGTAAACATCTGAAATGGTGAAATTGACTAATTTAAACACCCTCTGCCCGTGAAATTGACCAAAATGATCCATGAATTTGGTAGGGCCCTAGTTATTATGGATGCCCTAGCAGCTTTGCACTCCCAGTTCACCTGAAAGACCATTGACAATTCATGCTACATGAGAAATTTCCTAGAATAAACTACCAGGATTGGGAGAAAATGAAGGAAATCAAGCAAAGCCTAAGCTAGGATGGAGAGCATTCATCCAAGCAGTGTTTCAACCCCTCCCCTCCCACCTGTCTCCCTGCCGTGAAATGGGGGGATACAGAGGGGCATGGATTTCTGCCTGTGAACTTTCTAAAGACTAGGAGTACTTGTGGCACCTTAGAGACGAACACATTTATTTAGTCTCTAAGGTGCCACAAGTCATCCTTTTCTTTTTGCGAATACAGACCAACACGGCTGCTACTCTGGAACCTTTCTAAAGACTGTAGGCTTCAGCCCAAACCATACAGCCCAGACTCTGAATTCTTGAAAAAACATCCATTTTGGATTGTGCACAGCAGAGGCTGCTTGAAGGGGAGGGGAAGGTGGAGGAGGGAGGGTGAGGGGACAGGCTGGGCAAATGGCATGGCGTCTGCACTATACCACAGACACACACACAACGATGCATGGAATATTATCCAGGACAGTAAATTATTTGGCCATAATTTACAAAGTCCTGAGTTTTGAAAGTACAATTTATCCAGGAAAAAAATCGGGGGGGGCGGGGGGGTAGGAGAGTTGCAGTTCCCAGCCTGGACTTCCAGTCTCTGGCCAGGTGCATCCCCCTCTTCAGGGTTTTCACCGGTGTCTTCTCCAAACGGCTCCTTCTGATATAATTCGACGACCACGTCCTGGCCTTCAGGGTCACTTGCAGGATCTTCATTGTTCCCAGCTGCAGCACCCCCCTCGTTATCCTGTCTGATAATGAGCCCGCTATGGTTCAGCAAAATGGCACGTGCCATGATAGACCCTCTGCTGAGAGCCCTCGATGTAGGGATAATGCTCCCTTTTTCTTTTTTTTAATAAGTTCTTTCCCTTGTTTCCTATGAGTTGCCCTGTGTAACCGTTGGTTGTCCTATGATATCTATTCTGCCTAGTAACAGAGCGAGAGAGAGACCCCACCCTTTTTGGTGCCACGTGCCACGCAGGAAGTGGGCTGTGTGCAGAAAGTCAGTTGGCTGTCAATGGACTGGCAGTTGGCTGACAGTTCGTTGCTCGCGGCTCAGGGACAGCTTGGGCGGAGCAATCAAGGTGCTGCTGTCTATTCCACCACTTCAGAGACAGAGGAGGTCCTTGAATTGTCCTTACCCACGCACACTGCCCGTTATAGCGGCGCATACCGCACTCACTCTGCCCAGCGGGGGTAATTTGCTCGAACTCTTGAAGATGAGCGGCAGAGGAGGAGAGAGACGTATCTTGTGAAGGGATCTTACCTTTCCCCCCCACTCTTCTCTTTCTCTCCTCTTTTATTCCTGCCACTATCATTTGCTTTTTTGGGATTTGGCAACTGCCAAACTTATTATCTTTGTTATTAAGGTGTTATTAAGGCCTCTGCAAGTGCCGCAAATGTGGCCACGCCAGTGCGCTTGCAGCTATCAGTGTGGACAGACTGCAGCGCTTTCCCTACTGCGCTTTACGAAGGTGGGTTTAATTCACAGCGCTCTACATCTGCAAGTGTAGCCATGCCCTAAGAGTAAAGTGTGTATGTTTAAGAAGTTATTTTGCAAATCTGTGGTTCCTCTCTTTAACTGCTCTGTGGTCCCTGAGGGGCTAAACTGGAAAGAGAAGTAAACAGAGATGAAGGGGGAATCTGGGAAAATGTGGAAAGTGCCTGGAGAGCCTTGGGATGTCCCATCACTGGCTTTAGTTGCAGTCTCAAAGACAGACAGTCCCAGTTGTCCCCCTCCCATCTCCTCATCTGGTCTGTCTCTCTCCAGCATCCTGGCCTCCTGTACCAATCTAACTCCCCAGGCTCCTCATCCATTCACAATCTCCAGCCCCAGCTCCTGCTTTCAATCTCTTTGCCCAGCCAGTCCCAGTTCTCCAGAATCCCAGCTCTTCATCAGATCCATCTGCCATTCCCCTTCACCTCCTTTCTGGTCATGGTATATGGAGGTACCAATGACATAGGGAAGGATAGGAGAGAGGTCTTGGAGGCCAAATTTAGGTTGCTGGGGAAGAGATTGAAGTCCAGGACCTCCATGATAGCTTTCTCTGAAATGCTATCAGTTCCACACGCAGGGCCAGCTCGACAGGCAGAACTGCAGGTTCTCAATGCATGGGTGAGACAATGATGTAGGGAGGAGAAGTTTAGATTTATTAGGAACTGAGGAATCTTTTGGGAAAGGGGGAGACTAAACAAGAAGGATGGGCTCCGCCTAAACCAAAGTGGAACCACATTGCTGGCACTTAAAATTCAAAACGTCGTAGAGTAGTTTTTAAACTAAGGGCTGGGGAAAGCTGACATATGTGGAGGAGCATGTGGTTCGAACACAGATGTCTCTTAGGGGAGGATCTATTAATGGAGATTCTTTGTGTTCTAGTAAGGAGGAGAGGATGGACAATAAAATACTGCTAGGATTGGATGAGAAACAATCAAATGAAAAAGAGTCCCATTCATTTACATCACAAAATGGCAGACAGCTGAAAAGTAACAATTTTAAGTGCTTATATACAAATGGTAGAAGTCTAAATAATAAGACTGCTGAACTAGAGTGCCTCATATTAAATGAGGATATTGATACAGTAGACATCACAGAAACTTATATTGCCTCTATATAAATCTATGTTACACTCACATCTTGAATACTGCGTGCAGCTGTGGTTACCCCATCTCAAAAAATATATATTGGAATAGGAAAAGGCACAGAAAAGGGCAATAAAAATGATTACAGGTATGCAAGAGCTTCCATATGAGGAGCAATTAATAAGACTGGGACTTTTCAGCTGTGAAAATAGACGACCAAGGGGGGCTATGATAGAGGTCTATAAAATCATGACTGGTGTGGAGAAAGTAAATAAGGAAGTGTAATTTACTCTCTCATAACACGAGAACTAGGGGTCACCGCCTGAAATTAAAAGGCAGAAGGTTTAAAACAAACAAAAGGACGTATTTCTTCACACCATGCACAGTCAACCTGTGGAATTCTTTGACAGAGGGAATGTTATGAAGGTCAAGACTATAACAGGGTTCAAAAAAGGACTGGATAAATTCATGGAGGATAGGTCTACCAATGGCTATTAGCCAGGATTGGCAGGGATGGTGTCCCTAGTCTCTGTTTGCCAGAAGCTAGATATGGGCAGCAGAGGATGGATCACTTGATGATTACCTGTTCTGTTCATTCCCTCTGAAGCACTTGGCATTGGCCATTGTCCAAAGATAGGCTACTGGGCTAGATCAACCTTTGGTCTGACCCACTATGGTCGTTCTTATGTTCTTCCACCCACCCCACTGGTTCTCACTCCTCTCTGCTCTCTGGCTGCAAGTCTCCTTGCTCACTCAGGTCTACTCTCCGCCCTCCCCTCAACTCCAAATGACAGTTTCTTTCACCTCCTGCCAGCTTCCAGCATCCCTTAGGCTTTTTCTCCCAACCTACTCACCCCTGTCCCCTAGTCTCTGCATTTGAATCTAGTACTTCCTTGTCCGGGCCCAGTGGGATGGGGGACGTGGGTAATTGAGAGCACAGGAGAGACAGGCTCTCTGCTCTCAGTTCAGGTATCTGGACCCAGCACAGACCGCAGCAGCTGAGAGCTGCAATTGTAGGGAAAGTCCTTCTCAGCCCCAGGCTGGAGCATGCCAGTGCAGACAAAATTGCCAGGGGGAATGGAGCTGCTAACCTCAAAGAAGTCTCTATTGGGTCTGTGTGAACTCTGACTTTTCAAAGACTTCTCATTTGGTCAATTTAGGTAGATTTTCGGATACAGCAAAAGTCGCATCCCTGGCACAAAGGCCACCTCCTTGGGAAATTTCAAGTCCCTGCTCCAAAGCCTTGGGGCACTAGAGCTTTTCAAAAAAATGTCATCAGAAGTGTTTAGCATTGGTAAGCACTGTCTACATAGACTAAGGCCAGAAGGGACCACTGTGGTCATCTCGTCCCTGCCTATAACAAACCCATAACATCTGGCCTAGCCTCATTCTCACTAAAGCTGAATGACTTTGACTAAATGTTTCAGGAAATATTCAGCCTCAAGGCAGACACCCAGCATGGGAAATTTCAGCCCAGCCAGTTACAGTTTGACAACGTTATAAGCAACTGAAAACAAAGGCGTATCGTGGGAAGCCCTGGGCAACCTTAATAACAGGCAGTGCTGGCAGCGCCCACTATAATGTGAGGCACTCACAGCTGGGCTGGAGCGATGGGATGTCAGTCAGGGCCAGCAAAGGTCAGGATGTCAGAAATCCTCCTGATTTGAATTCACACGCCAGAAATCTTCTTTGCAGCGCTCCACAGCTCCTCCCCAACTTCAAAAACAACTTTTGACACCTAGCTCCAGGGTCTGACCCCTCCAGGTGCTTGGCTCAAAGGGCTGAGCAAGCCAATCCCCATGGGGTGCAATGGAAGTCGGGGCGCTGAACACCTGCCATGACTCGGCCTTTGGTATGTCATACAGCCAGTCGGTGGAAACCATACCACACTCTGCCAGTTCAGCCCGGCCACAAGCAGGGGTGACCCCTGTTACCTGCTAGTGGATTGGCCACTGCTTACACCTGGGTTGAAGTTGGTCTTTTATGTTAGCTCTGTTTTCTTTGTACCAGCTTGTGCCATCAGATTTTTTGCTGCCTGCCCAAGGTAAATAAGATGCGAGAGCAGAATCATGTCCAGAGTCCAAAAAACAGCAATTAATCCAGAAAGAATAAATTAATTATAAAATGCTGTTAATACCTGGAGTGACCCCACCAGGAAGCCAAATAGCCTGAAGACAAACCACGGAGCAGGTACTTTAGGAATGATTCTTTAGAGTTGCTATTCTAAAGGCTGGTGCCGGTGTCAGGAAGGGCAGGGCGAGTCACTTCTCTCCCCAACCTGCCTAAACACCCACTGTAACCCCTTTGGGGTTTAGAGAGCATGGCCCCTTTAAATCTTTTCCCGGGGGACAAGGAGTTGATTGTTCTATGAGGAGAAAGTCCTGTTGGGAGGGCAGGGGAGCGGGGAGGGGGGAAGAGCACGACAGGGTATTTAAGCCCTCCTGCTGGTGTCGCAACTTTTTGTTAAAAATGGGCAAATTGTCACATATTTTCTGTCTCCCCTCAGTCGGTACTGGTGGGTCCCGCTGCTGGCTGGATCCCTGCTTGCCAGCCGCCTGCCCACCAGCGTTGAGTGGGGGGACCCAGTGGCTGACAATGGGGGTGGGTGTGCAAAGCTGGTGGCAGGGTGTTCCCCCTCTCGCTGTCCTCTCCCTGCTTTGCCCATTCACCTTGACCCCCAGCCCCGCTGCTCCTCCATATCTGCACCAGCGGGGAGTGTCCCACTCCCAGCACTGTGCGGAGAACCAGCCCCTGGTCGGAGTGCTCAGCTCACCAACAGCCGGGCCAGCAGGCTACTTCTTTCCCCCACTGCCTCTGGCTGGGCTGGCCCCGCAGGAAAGCTCAAGACCCTCGGCTTGGGGTGTTGGCCAGGAGGAGCCAAGCCCTGCATGTGCCAAAGCCCCAGGCAGCTGTGGCACAGGGAAGCCTTTCTACCCCTCAGCTAAGCTCTGGAGCGGCGGCGGGGGGTGGGGGGAAAAGCGATTTCCAGCCTGTTTGCATCCCGACCCTGCAGACTCCACAGCAGTCCCCCGGACAGAGGCCTAGCACCCTCTGCACCCACCCCCACCCCGGAGTACAGGGTTTGGTCCGTCCCCTAGGCACCCTCCCCTGCTGAGCCACCTCACTGGCCAGGTTCACTCAAGCCCCTGCAGTCAGGTTCCCTGGGCACAATGCATCCGTAGGGCTTAACCCCTTCCTGCTTGCGCTGTAGCCAGGGGACACGAGGCAGCTGGGTTATATCGGTGGCCAGCAGCAGCCTGGAGGTGTTAGCTGCCTTTCGACACCGTGTGGGCAGGAAGGAGCAAGGTGCTTCCAGCCACGGGCAGGGGGAGAGGGGGAAGAGATGAGCTCTGCAAAGACATGGGCCAGGTCATCCCTCCCCACCCCGCCACCCCCGCTGTGGCTGGAAGCAGCTTCCATCCTTTCCCCCAGCACAGTGCGGAAAGGCTGTTGCTGGCCACATTCTGGTGTGAACCCTGGCAGAAATCTGGGGTGGGGGGGCATGTGAACTTGTGTGCCACCCCCCCCCCACACACCCACACAGGTTGCCTTTGGAAGATGTGGTACCAGGTACCAGGAGAGGCGGGTCCGGCCCAGGGGCCCAGCCAGGCATGGAGAGTGGAGAGCACCAAGCAGGGAGGGTCGAGCCTCTCGGTCAACCTGTCACCCCGCTGTGTCGGAGAGATGAACGGGAGTGTGTGTGTGTCACCTCTCTCCATGTGAACCCTAAAGCCTAAAAGATAAGAAGGGAAATAAAAGGAATCCAACTACTCAGTGTTTCTTTTTAACAGGGGCTCAGTCAACTTGATGTTAATGTTAACATTTGTACTGCATTGTTCTGATTGATTGCAGTTGAACTTGCTTGAATACGAGTAATTTTACCAGGTGTCCCGTATTCAGCATAGGGAAATATGATCACACTAAATAAGAGGGAGGCTATTAGCTTGTTACGTGGGGAGGCTGTCACTCTGTGTGGCTTTGCAGAGAGTGACAGAAGAGGGCACCAGAGAGGTTCGTTGAGGAAACTTTACTGGCGCTGAACACAACCTGGAGCACCCAAAACTCACCACTGGACTGGAACTTTGCTCAAGACTCCTGAACTCTGTGTGTAGACACATTACTCGGTTTCAGCCCTTTCAGACTGTGCTACCACTGGGCCTGTGGGGCCTTGTGTTGAATGTAACCCTGCTTTTGACCGTTTCTCCTGGCTTTCCCCCTGTTGTTTTTCTCCTTTCATCCCTCTCTAAATAAATATTTCCCTTTCCTGTATTCATTGTACTCTTCTGGTTCACACTGGGGACAGGTGTCTCTGGGGTGGAAGGGGCTTTCCCTGATGCATTCCTGCACGTGCCTTTTCTTGGCTACAGCTACCTGCAGAGCAGACTCTATGTTGGCCACGAGGGCCCTCAAGTTACACAACAACAAAAACAGGAGAGAAATTTCTCTCTAAAGATCAAAAAATAACAAAGAAGGAAGAACCCAGAACCACTGGAACTACAAGCAAAAGGCTAGAAATCCCCTTGAAAAGGAACTAACGATGAGTTTATAAAAAGCAGGAGGGGCAGGGTAATTGGTGGTTGAAGGCAGGAGGGCACTGTCTGTCCCTTATTTCTCTGATGCTCCCACCTGGGAGCTGTTCTTAAACATTTACAAATATTCCTTTTCGCTCTCTTGGTGCTTCTGAGTGCACGCCAGAAGCACTTCAACTCAGAAATGGGCATCTGGCTGAAACACCTTTTGGGTAGCGGCCATTAGATCAATAAATCAGACATTGTTCTTCAATGGAGGGAAGGGATCTTCTTATTGAGCATGAGAGACTATTACTGGTATTGAAAAGGCTGCACATTTGCTTCATTTACTTCAAGGAGCAACATGCCCTGTATCTGGCCACTACACTACATTTAGCTATATGCAGGACTAAGCTCTTATAATGACAAGCACAGCATGACTGGCCCCTTTAAAAAGAAGCTGTGCCCAGTGCCACTGTGACTGAACCTGCTGCCCAAGTGGGCTTAAAGAAAGGCACCTGAGGAAGTGGTGGCAGAGAGTTAGAGGCTCCTACAGATGAGTTTGATACACCAGGGGAACACAACTTCAGCCAGGTAGGGCTGGAAATGGCCTCCTAAAAAGAACAAGGGGCCAGGAAGAAGAGAAACTTTGGCTTTCTTCCTTGATGGCTGCTAGCCTATGTAGGTTTTTATACCATGCTAATCACCACAGTGTCTGAGCACCTTCCAGTAGTGCATTAAGGACCGTAACCACACGTGTGTCGAGTTGGGGTAGTGCCTTGTTTAAAAATAGAAAATACTTGTAGCTATCCATTTATATGAGAAAAGGTTGCTTTCCTCAGTGTTGATTGGACGATTGCGGGTTTGAAGAAGGAAGGGGAGACTTGCTCTCAGACCCAGCAGGGTTGAACATTCAGCATATAGGGACAGTTGATATAAGCAGTGCTTGTAGCACAGCCAACAATCCAGAATCTTGCTAAAGTTCTAAGTTCTGCATATTGATCACCCACACAGAGAGAAGCAACACGAAAATCATTCCGGTTGCAAAGTCAAGCACTCAAAAGTTGGGAAATGCCAGACACAAGGCGGCCACTGCAGCAGGTGACTTTAACAGTCCAGTCATGCAAGTCATGCCCCCAGGTTTCAATAATAGCAACTCTATCAAATGTAGTTATCAATGAGAACGTTTAGTTCCTCCTGCTTCTTACCCAGTCTCCTAGCAATGGTGCATAAACAATTCAGTTTCTTCTCTTCACATTTCTTTACCGCCTCTAGTCAATATCTTCCCAATACCCTGAGTTAGAACCCCATTTGACAGCTTAGTACCCTCCCTTTGTACTGTTAGAGGAATGTCCTCCTAGCTGCGTCACGAGTCTCCAAACCGTGAGATTATCCCCCACTTCTGAGATGCAGCCTGCCCCATTGGTACAGCCCCTCTCTCACTGGAACATGTCACTATAGCCCTGAGGCTGCAGTACAACCCTGGAGCAGCTTAGCTCCACTCGCTGGCTTGTGGTGAAGGAACCCATTCCCTGTGAGTTTCTATGAGCCAAGCCCTGCGGGGATGGGGGAGGGAAGGTTGGCTCATCACAGGCTCAATACACTCTGAAATGGGCCTAAGAGAGCAATGCTCATCAATGATATGTGGCCATCACCCCACAACAGTGCTAACAGCATTCTGAGGTTGAGTGTCATGCATGCTGTGTACAGTACACCATAGCATTTCACTGAGAGCAAGGATGGGTTATCTGTAGTCAGGGAGAAATTCACAGGGTCAGACGCTTCCCTCCATTGGCAGTGTAGGGGGAGAAAGACAACGACTCTGCATCTGCAGTAGCACGGGATTGCTGGCTTTGCAGCATGCTCTGTAACGGGACTCTCCACTCACCGCTAGTCAGGCACCTCGCCCTGGCCGTTCTGGTGAATCATGTTCTGGTGAATTTACCTCCCACCTGCCAGCCATCCAAACTGCAGCTGCTGAGATGATCTTCCTCTCCTGGTGCTGTCTTCCCCACTTTCCCAAGTCTGACTCTGGCTGCCCTTTTTCCATATCCAGTTTGGACTTCTCCTTCTTACCTCCAAAGCTCCCTATGCAAACATCTCCCTGTGTAAAAAATATCTCCACCTCAGTCATCTGCTCCTCCCCTCCCACTCCCACCTTACAGACCCTTCTTCCTGCAGCATCCTGCTGCTACTGGGAAGGACCCAGCAACCTCCGCTCAGGCTCCCCTTTCTATTCATTCCATCAGACTCACCCGGTACCTCTCCTACACTCCTAGAGTGACCCCTTTAGCTTGAGTGAGAGGGGCTTGTGCTGATGGACCCTGGTTCAATCCACACCAATGCCTGTGGTGTCTGTATATGGCCAGGGTTTTACTTACCTATCATTGTAGGTTGTTCAGCCCATTCCCAGACATCTGTGGTACATCTTTTGCTTCTTGCCATCTCTGTGATGTCGGTCCTTCATCTGTACAAGGACATGGCATATCAAGGCCAATCCAGCAGCTCCCATCCGGTCTTCACCTCCATGAGAGACAGCGCATCCCAGCCTGACCACAGAAGGACAGGGTGGTGTTCTTCAGGGGAACCTGCTGGAGCTCCAGTCTCCCCTGATCCACCTCACCCCCACACACTAAGGGTTTTCAGAAGATACTGCTAATCTCAGCTAAACAAAGCAGCTAAAATGAGGTCAGTGTGAGTGGATTCACTGAATAGACTGGTTCTAAGGAAAGAGGAGATTCCTTCTCTGCTCTCATGAGATTCCCATGGGAAAAGTATCTGATGACAGGTTGGGGACAATACAAGCCCTCAGCCCCTGGAAAGCTAGGAAATCAGGACTCTGGGATTTAAGGGTTGTCTCTGTCCTGCTGGAGGGAGCAGAGCTGGAGACCAGAAAGGGCACTGGTGTAATTGTATGAAAGACAGTGACCTCTACCTGTGAAGGTGGCTGAAGCTTCTTGCAAGCAATAGAGTCCAGGATCCTTACGCCTCCTTTGGCGATGCTTTTCCTAGGAATAAAATCAACACAGTACAATGAGAACAACGTCTGAGTCCCAGGGCTGGGATCCAGGGATAAGGGCTGCTCTCAGCCAGGATGCGTACCAGGAACTGGATCTTTGTCCCAAGAGCTGCAATCACCCAGATGAGTGAGTAGTTCCTACCTCTGTGAGGGGGGTGTGGTTTTCCGGGTAAGCATCACTGAGAGCCACCTCCTCTCAGTTTGACAGGATGCGGTCATTGCTCCCCAAGCTGGGCCAGCTGCAGGCTGCATTGATGTAGGAGGCATGGACAGATCCCAAAGCCTGGAAGACAGAGAAGGGAGGAAGCCCCTGCTCATTTACCGTTCAAGGAAGGGAGAGGAGAATGAAGGGGGGAAGTGAAGCTGCCCTGTGGGGAGGGCACTAGAGTAGAACCCAGTCCCGTTCCCAGATGCACCCCATGTTTGTAGGTGTGACCTTAGAGAGGTCCATCACCTTCATTCCCTGTCTGTAAAATAGAGATAATAGTTTCTTCCACAAACACACAGGAGGTAAGGGGAGGACAGTCCCATTATCTGCATGGGGCTCAGGCGGTCTGTGCACAGATTGTGCCAGAGTGAGGGGAGAGACCCAGAGTTTGCTCCCTACAAGCAGGAGAGGAGATGGGATCAGAAGACCGAGGAAGGGGGATGGGGTAGGAACCGCTGCCACAGATGGGGCTTATGGATTTGGTCAGTGCCAGACCCTTGGTACCTCCTTTCAGTAAATGGTTTCCCTACTGAGAAGACTGGCCCCTCCTGTCATCGGCAGTCCGCATACTATTTGAAGACCTTCCTAGTGTCCTCGAATGCCCCCTTAGTTCTTCTTGAATGTGATACATTCATTGAATCAGATTGCTAGCCAGGAATTTCGGAGAGGCCATTGCTGTGTACGATGAAATTAGGGGGAAATCTATAGTTAGCCAAAAAAAAAAAAAAAGATGTCATTGGCAAATTTGGAGCTGATCTGTCCTTTCAGCTGAAGATACACAGTCACAGGGGGATGAAGCGTGCCATCTTGGTTAGTTGTTCTATGATAGTCAGTTCCACCACGTGGCCATTTGATTCAGGGAGTTCTACAATGAAATCCCTGGGAATGGCTGCCCATGGTTGGGGCAGGGTCTCCAGAGGCATAGGGTGCCAAGAATTTTGGTGTGTGGTGCCTTGGTAAGAGCTCAGAAGTCACTAGTCAACATGTCTGAATTTCAGCCCACATCCAGCACGACCAAACGAAGCAGGAGATTAGGCAGGAATTTTGAAGCACCCAAAGTGCCCTGTTGGGAGGTGTCCTGTTTCAGATGTAGGACCTTCAGCGGGGGACATCCTGGCAGAACATACAGGCAGTCCTCAGTAAATGTTATTGGGTTCCACATGGAATGTTGTTTCTCGTTCCCTGTGCAGCAGGTCATCCTAGGAAGCTGATTTAATAAGCATGATTGAGGTATGGCAACATTAAGCACGTTGCGGGGCTTGAGGAGGAAGGGCTGTTCCTGACTAGCTTTCTCCCTTCTTGGTTATATTCTCCATTAGGGGATAAGGTCATTCTTAGTTCCAGTTGGGCAGTTAAGTAATCTTGAAATTGAAGCAGGAAAAGAATATAGTCTAGCTGAATTGTCCCTGATTCAGTGCTTTGGCTTTGCGCAGATACTGGAGGCTTTTGTGTACAACCTTGTGCTGGGTATCGAGGCCCCTTCAGCTACTCACACCAATCTTCAAATAAGGATTTAATCAGAACCTACTAATTATCAAGGGACTCCTATAGTTTTTGTCTGTGGGGTGAGCCTCCAGGAGCGGTATGCACAGGGGTGCAGCAGGTGCTGGGAGCCATGCCCCAGAGAGCCTGGCCCTGATTGATATATTAGATGTGTCAACTTCTATGATGAATGCTCCAGTTGGATTGGGTGCGCCAGAACAGGTGCAGCGGTGAAGGCAATTTTGAGCTGTTTGAGGGCTTGTTGGGCCTTGGGTGACCAAACAAATGGGACAGTCTTGTGGAGGAGAGCTATCATGGGGGTTATTTCTACTGAGAACCCTGGGCCGAAGCAGCAGTAAAATTGGTGAAGCCTAGGAAGCACTGCTCTTTTTGAGTACTTCAAGCTTCCTCCCAGTTGTGGATGGCTTTCACCTTATTTGCATCAATCTTAATGCCTTCTGGGGAGAGGATGTACCCCAAAAACTCCATGGAGAGCTGACTAGAGGTACACTTTTCCAATTTTGTATAGAGACCATGCTGCCGCAACCTCTCTGGGGTCTGTTGTGGGGCACATGCTGCTCTGGGTTCTCCAAAAAGAGAAGTATGTCATCTAAATAGATGACAATGTATTGATTCAGAATGTCCCCAAATACATCACTGATGAAGTGTTGCAAGGTCAATCCAAATGGCATCACCAGACAATTAAAGTGTCTCTAAAAAGTATTGAAATCTCTCTTCCATTTGTCCACCGCCCAAATGAGTGTTAGATTGTAAGTCCTTGGAAGTCTACTCTGACGAATGCCCGTACAGGTTTCATGTGATCCAATAATTCTGGGATTAAGGATAGGGGATAATGGTGCCAAACTTTCACTTTGTTCAGGGGCTGGTATTCTACAGAGAGGCATAGAGTTCCTCCTTTCTTCTTTCCAAAGAGGGCCAGGGCCTCTGTGGGAAATGCTTAATAGTAAATAAACCCTTTGGATCCGTTTTTATGATTTCACGCAGGGAGAGCCACGAGTTCTGGTTCGGACATTGCATAAATACAGCCAAAGGCAACTTTCGGGCAAGGTTTAGGTCAATAGGGCAGTCATAGTCTTGGTGCAGAGGTAATGTGTCCTCCTTTCTTTAGAAGATGTCCACATAATCCTGGTATTTATCAGGAATGTTGGGTGTCAGAGTCAAGAATGGTGGAATAGGTCCAGGGGCAGAGGCTGGTTAAGGAAACCCCAACATTTTCAGTCACCTCCATTGAGCCATTCTGGCAGGGGCAGCACAGGGCCAGGCTCAGGTAGCAAAGCCTTGAGTCACACCTGGTATCCCCATTTACGTACAGGCCACTTACTTCTGGAAAGCCTGCTTTTCTGCAAACAGTCGCACCACCTGATGTCACATGTTGCATCTGATAATTAGGTCTAGTGGTTGGAGCTGAGGTCACAGCTAGACATAGGATTGCACCTAGGCTAAGAGTGGTGCTAGAATCAAGATCCAGGAAGACGCCGGAGATGATGATGTGATCAGAGTCTGTAGACAAACCAGAATCAGAACTGGAGCCAGAGTCCAAGTGCAGGCCAAGGGTCGAAGCCGGGTGATCAGAGTCCAAAGTTAAGCCAAGTCGATATCAAGCCAGAGTCCAGATACAGGCGGAAGGTTGAAGCCGGGTAGTCAGAGTCCGAGGGCTTGGGGAGGATCAGGAGGAGGAGGCAAGGCTGCAGCGGGTCAGTTGTGGGGCTGGAGCAAGGCTAGAATACGGCAAGGATAATGCTGAGCCAGAGTTGGTAGCCAACGTCGAGAGCCAAGGGTCATGCCGAAGTCAGCAGCAAGAGACCGGAGCTGAGGGTCAAGACAGTCAATAGCCGGGAACTGGAGGGTAGGGCAGGGCGGTGCATGCAGGCAGAAACCAGGAATAACATGGGAACTGTCTCAGCAGCAGGGCAGGGGTCTGCCTTGTTGTCCAGATGACTTGAGGGTACTCCCAGGCACTGCCCACCCGGAGCCCTAGACATCTGGGTTCAAGTCCCAAGCATCCTCATCTAGGGACTCTCTTCCGAGGAATAAAAGAAGGACAGCAGGATGACAAAGATGTCTCTGTCCTTGGGCTGGGTTCCAGGCCAAGGGGAGCTCCCACCAAGGCGAGGTGTCATGGCCTCCTCACCATGCCTTCCTCCCGTTCATTTCATACTCAGAGACCCCCTAGCAGGAGGGAAGAATAAAGGGCAGAAAGTGAAGCTGCCCCTGGGGGGAAGGTACTAGCCTGGGACCCAGTCCAGTTCCCAGAGCTACACCCAGGATTGTGTGACCAGGCACCACAGCCCTTCCTCTGTGTCTTTGTCCCCACCTGTCAGATGGGGAGGATCCTTCACTTCCCAGGGTGCTTGGGGGGAGTTTCATTCCTGGCTGGGAAGAGTTCAGATACAATGTGGGTGGACTGGGCCCCCGGTGCAGGGTGCATCGGACATTCACTAGCTGAAAGGTGACACGGGCCAGGGGAACCTCTGAGCAGTGAGCACAGGGGAGGGGTTCCACATCAGGCCACCACTCCCAGACTGCAGTGGTTATTGATGATAAACCATGGTTCTACCGATGTTCTCTTTGTAGTTATCCTGGGCTGGGCCAGCCCCATGGTGCTGAAAGCCTGATGCTTCATAAAGGCCTCTGGGCATGGGGCAGGAGGGTCGGGGAGGGCGTGTGGTGAGAGGGAGGTGGCGTTCTAGGTTTGGCTCCCTGAGGGCAGATTCCTCCTGTAGCCCCTTGGCATGGAGGAGGGGCTGAGGGGCCCTGCCACAGCAGCCCCGGGTCAGGAATTGTTTCAGATGTGACACTAGGCCATTCCCCCTGCTCTAATGCAGAGCTTTCAGAGCTCCACTGGGGGACATGGGCCTAACATGCAGGCCCTTCTGCATCAGGCTGGGCAGGGAGAGCGTGGCATGGGAAAAGGGGCGATGGCAGAGAGGCCAAGGCCAAGAAAAAAAGGGTGGGGAGAACCTCATGCCCCAGACAAAAGGGATTTGGGATCAGAGGGAAGGCCCCCCCCACCCAGAAGGGAGAGGGTTTCACTCAGTGCTGTCACCTCTGTCTCCACTCCCACTAGCCCCTCTCCCCCATGTATAGTGAGACAGAGCAGTACCTGCAGCTGGGAGTGTGAGCTGCTGGACGTGTGAGGTGGGGGCCCTTTAAGGGTGTCCCATGGGATGTCCCATGCGCATGGAGTGCCTTGGGCACCTGGCACAATCACCGGATGTAAAATAGGTGGGCCATCACTTTGTCTGTAATATCCAGTAATATCCTCCTCCTTCAAGGGAACAAGAATTAATCAGAGACTCAGACACTCCCGGCAACGAAGGGTAATAACGGCACCTGCAGCCAGCTAAATTTCCACCCAGCCCCTCGCCACATTTGAGGCAGCTTGTCCTTTTGATGTGATGCCTGTTATGAAATAGCCTTGCTGGAGAGCTGGGTCTGAACTGCTTTGATCTGCTCAGGGGACAAGCTGGCGCCTAACAATGGCACCTGCTGTGACTCATTCGTCTCCTTCCTCCCAGGTCAGCAAATGCGGATGGGATGGCAGTGATCTTCTGTGAACTGGAGGTGAAAAGCTCTCTGTCCCTCCCAAAAGCTAGATTAATCCTTCTCTGGTTACCTCGTCCCCTGTCAGCTGGCCACCTTCCCCCGTGATGGAGAAAGCTAGGACCAGCCCAGCCTGGCTGACATGTAGCCAGGGGTCGTGGATGGCCAGCAAAGCCACCTGCAGGAAAGATCTTCTCTGCCCTTCTGAGAAGATCTCTCCAAAGACCTAAAACCAACAGCACGAGCGCCACTGGCAATTGCCCACAACCAGGCTCCAAATCCATCTAGTGGCTCATGTGGAGAGTCGGAGTCCTGCTGCAGCCAAGCCAGCTAATTCCCCACAAGGACCTTTGGGGTCCCATGGCCCAGGGAACCCCCTTCAGTAAGAGGTTGCAGGCACTGAGGCCTCTCATAGCTCTTTCTGGAGCAGGATTCAATGCAGGTGCCATGACATGCTGGGAATGCGCCCATGTGCATGAGCCTGGCACGCTCTGGAACGTAGCTCACAAAGACCACACAGGACCCTCTACTGCGTCCAGCAGCGATATCTCCTGGAGCTCACATGCTAGAGGTATGGGCCTTTCAGAACTGCCTCCGTTCCCCACTCCCCACCCCACTGACATTTCCATGAGCCTTACGTATGGTGAAGTAATTCAGCCCAGGGTAGGAGCTCAGTGTCTCTGACCAAAGCCCCAGGGCAGGCACAGATACTGCTTCCTGACTCATGATGGTGCTAAGCAAACTCCACACCCTTCTTGTTCTTCCACACGGTGCAGGAATCCAACAAGCTTCTGGTCACGCAATAGCTGGGTGTATCCTTCCCAACTCACTGACCCAGTGGCTCCCATCTCGGATACTCAGGTGTCAGTCAGGGAGTCACTGAGCGAAGCCGGATCCCTCGAGATACAATCCGCCATCAACTCAAGGTCCTAGAGGTTTCCTGTTATGCCACTTATCAATGGATCCATGTAGCACACACAAACCATGGCCGTTAGCAAAGCTCCAACCCAGGATCCTCAGCCCCTTGCAGCTGAACACTGTCAGCTGGAAATAAGGAGTAGGCTCTGGCCCTGTATCCAGGACACAGCCACTGCAGGGAGACACAGCTCCGCATCTGAGCTGCTGCAATGCACCAGCTGAGAGTCCTTACCTCCCCCACCTTGGCCATATTCCTGTAACCAAGGCGCTTGGTGTTCTCGAGCCCCTCCCGGCACCACAGCTCCTTGGCAACTCTGACGTTTAGCCCTTGGAGAGAAAGACACGCAGGTTTGTGAGGTTTGCCATTCTGGTCTCAGTGCCTGTCTCCTTCTGTTCCCATTGCTGGGTGCACACTGGCTGGGGCTTCGCAGCATCCATGCCCCCATGAAATCGCAGGGTCACCACCAGGTGGTTTAGTACCTGGAGGGGGATTTGTCCCATTCATCACAGAAATCAGGTGACCCTTACGGTCATTGTGTTCTGGGAGTGGGTGCCTGAAAATGACGGCATCTAATGCTGAAAACCCCCGACTCCCACTGTAGTCAAGAATTGGCCGTAGGTAACCAACTGGTGACATCCTACAAGTTTTGTGTGCGTCCCCTGTAGTCCCTGCTCCTGCCCCTGACTTCCCTATGGGCTCTTTCCCTCCATGTGTTTCAATAGCTCCATTCCTGTCCCCTCACCAGCTGGCGAGCCCCTTGGACGGACTGATTTTCCTGGGGTGGGGGACAGAGCTGGGCTCTGAGATAAAACAGCCAATTTCCCTGGCACTTTCACACTCATCTCCCTGATTCAGGGAGCAGGGAAGAGAAATAATCAGCATCTACGCTGGAGTCCATCTCAGAGGGGGGGGCTTTTTTCTATAGGCTCCCATTGCCCAGAAAATGAGTCCCAAATGAGACACCTTCTTTCTATTGGGGTCCCTCTGCCCAGCTCCGGTTGGTCTAAAAGGAAAGACCTTAGTTCTATAGGAGTCCCAATGTCCATCTGCAGGTAGTCTCTGAGGATTCATTTCTATAAGGTGCCATTGCCCAGTTGGGTTTCTTACCCCTCTTCTGCAGCAGTAGCTGGTAGAGCCAGGAAATCCCACCCTTGGTTTGCCGGCTGATGTCATCTGCTGGGTCAGTGATATACAGACCCAGCTGTGCCACAAGGTAGCCCACCTTGGGGAAGTCAGATGAGCTCTGATGGACGGAGGAGGAGAGGGGAATCCATCAACATTCTACCTTCAGCTCTCCATCTGCCCTGGGCCAGGAGTCTCTCTCCTCCCACTCCATCTATAGGAGGGGCTGGGGGAGAGGAGCTACAGCTAGAGATCTCATTCTCTCTGCCCCCAGGGGAGCTTGGAATAAAGGGACCAGGGAAAGGGCCCTCTATGAGGATTCGCTCCTCAGCTGCTCCAGAATGACAAGGGCCCTGAGGCCAAGCATGAATCTGCCAGCCAGTGGGCTCTGGAGCACAGTCCCTTACAGACCCAGGGGGAAAAACTTAGCCAGGAGATGAGGGACGTGACTCAAGCATGGTTGAATCTCAGTTCTGACTCTGGATCCACACAGGAGCCATCAAAATCTAGAGCCCCTGCAGCTGCAAATCCCACAGCCTGTCAGAGCCAGCCCTGCCTCTGCAGGATGCCGGGGTCAAAGGTCACCTACATCAACTCCAGGGAGGCAAGGAGTGAATTGCAGCAGGGCAGTGCTACTCCGTATGGCCCTGGCTCTCTCTTGCTTCTCTCTGGAGTGCATCCAGAAATTGACATGCTGTGGGAGAAGGAGGCAGGTGAGGGTCAGGAGGCAGGTGCACGTGCTCTACAAATGAGCTTGTCGTCCTCCCCATGGGGCTGAGACATTGTGCTCAGGGTGAAAGAGTTGACTGGCTGATCGCAGAACTTTAAAAGGGGCTTCTTGCAACCAGGATGCTGCCCAGTTCCTGCTGGGCACAGACTGTCATTGTCTCTCTAGATGGGGAAAATGTTAGGCCTGGGGCTGGTCCATCCTCTCTGTACCTGATCCATGAACAGCACATCAGGATCAAGGCACATGCCCTGGTCCCTCCCCAGATGCAAAGGCCTTGGTGGGATGGAGGGAGTGGCCGTGAGGACAATCCCTTTGGGAACTGCAGTGTCCATATCAGAAGAGCTGATTCCCTGAGGATCCTCCTCTACTCAGGGTCTTCCTAGAAAGGAGCCAGTGACTTTTCTGAGAGGCCCATGTCCTCGATCTCACAGGACTTTCAGTCTCTCAGTCCCCAGCCAGGTCTGGTGCCCACTGTTAGTGCTTAACAGAACTATGCAGAGCTCTGGCTTACAGTCCCAGATCTTTCCCTTTATCCCCCGAAAGGCAGAAGAGTCCCAACATTGCACTGCACAGGCAGCTCTGGCAAAGTCTGGCCTGCTGGGTCCCAGCTGGCAGGACACAATGGAAACGTGGCTCTTCCAGTCTCTCCTTTGCAGCCCTCCCACAGGGTTAAGGGGAAATTCCCCCCAGACCCTGCCATTGTGCTCACCTCCAAGAGGTGCTCCAGCTTGTCCATGGTGGGGGTTTCTGTCAGCAGGCTCCTCAGCATGACATCCATGCTGTCTGTACAGGCCTTGGGCAGAGCCTGCAAGAGGAGGGAGCACCCGTCCGTTATGGGATCTGGGGCTACGCTGGTCAGGGGATGATTAGAAGGGTTCTCTGGGGAGCCCTGGCAAGACCCCAAAGACACATCCTGGCCTCTCCCATTCAAATCACCCCAGGGACACTTAGCAAGAGTTCATGGCCGGATGCCAGCTGGCTCTTCAATCCTTGCCCTTAGCAGTTCTCTGCAGAGGGCCAGGGACCTAGCAGGGTATGGAACAGCCAAACTGCAATGGATGGGAGCGAGGCGCCCGGACAGAGTCCAGGCAGCAAAGCACAGAATGAGGAAGGAAGGAGAGGATCTGCCAAGGGCGGGTAACACTATCCCCTCTGGAGGGAAGGGGCGCTCTCTGCCATTTTGTTAACCCCCGGGCCTGTTCCCAGCTCTGCTCACCCCTCCCCTATTTTCAGCAGCTCCACCAAACTAAGGGAGTAGGGACCACAGGACCGCTCCTACAACAGAGAAGTAGGATGGTGACCTACCCGGAAGTGAGCGGTGTCCTTCCCTGGGCGCATGGTAAAAAACACTGCACAGGACAGCTCGCAGGAGGCCTGATTCCAGCTCCAGGTCCAGTTTGCTGGCAGGAAAGAGGAGCCTCGATTCGACTTTGCAGCACCAGAGTGGTGCTGGCACCACCATGGACATGAAACATGAGGGAAATAGTCACCGGCCAGCAAAAACGGAAATGGAGGTGCCAACGAGACTAGTGACCAGGCTGAAGTCACAGAGCCAGACACTGGCAGGGCTGAAACAAGGCCCGTTCCCCTGATCTCACCCTGGACCCTGCTGCCCCTATTATATGTCCCCCGCCCCGATGATCTTCTCCCTAAGGCCACTGTAACGTTACTGGAGTGAAATGAATCACCCAGCCTGGAAAGAGTGAACGTTCCCGCCTCCTTGGCCGGAGGATGTGAACAGCCACAACTGGAGGGGGAGTGGGAGGATCTGTGACTCTTGGGTTAGGGCAGCTGGACAGGAGGGTCCTGGTACCTGAGGTGGCAAACTGCAGCCATAGAGCTCAAGAGGATAGAGCTTAGCTCAGACTGCAGGGGAACGTCTTCAATCAGCTCTTGGGAGACCCAAAGAAGACAAAAGCAGAGGATGAGATCCTGGCCCCGCTGACCCACAGGCACTTCCCAGAGAGGAGGCTGCCAGCATAACCCTGCCCCCCGCCCAGCCAATCCAGCTGGGCCCCCACATTCCTTCCACCTTTCAAACTTAATCCCTCCCTCTCCAGCTGGGACCACCCAATTCTTTCCTCCCCTCAGCTGCCCCTCCGGCCCTACAGTTCCCCACTGCCAGCTCTGTGTCTGTGACAGAATTTCCCCTTCCCCTTCCCCTGCTCCCCAATCCTCGGCCCCAAGAATCCCTGTCCTCTGCTGCCCCCTCCAGCCCCACCATCTCCCAGAACTGGCCTAGGGGAGGCCTCTCTTAGTCCCATGTCTAGCTCCGTCCCCCTGGGGTCTCACTCACCGCAATACTCTCCACAAGGGACGCTTTGGAGCAGTGCGGCTGCAGGGTGTCCTGCCCCTGCTTTTATGCAGGGAAGCACAGAGTGGGGATAGCGTGCAGGAAGCAGAGCTGCTTGGCCCTGTCCTGCACAGATGAGGAATGGCATTGGGGGAGAGAGAGAGCCTGTTAGGTAGGGACCTCCCCACTCCACCCAAACCGGCTCCAGGGCCCAGGGCCTCCTTTGGGTTGGACAGGAAAAGCCCAGAATCACAGTGTCCTCCTGCAAGGCAGGGCTTCTAACTGGGACAATGGCTGTGGGGAGAGGAGACCCTGGCCTGCGTGGGACAAACACACTCTCTTTGGGGTCACAGATAACGGGGGTTATGGATAGACTCGATTGTACCTCATCTCTGCCCTGGGGATGCTGCTGGATGACCCTGATGGCAGCTTCCTCTGGGAACACGTCCTCCTCTTCCTCCTCAACCTCCAGCCGGACACTGGGGCTCCCTGCACTAGGCAGAGGAGGACAGAGGGTGACTCCTGCTGCTGCGAGGGGAAGGACGGAGTGCAGTGGAGAGAGAAGGCTTAATGTGCCCCCCTCCTCTGTAAGGAACCCCAGGGCAGAAAGGGCCTCACCCTGCCCCTCCCAGAGATGCCCTCAGCCTCATCAGCTTCAGGGCCCCATGGCAGTCAGGCCACCCCAGCAAAATCATCAGAGGTCCGGGAAGCTGGAGTGCCCCCGACTCCTCCAAGAATGCCCTGCACCGGCCATGGCTGTGTCACTCCCACTAGTGTCAGCAGGGCTCACGTGGCTGAGACCTGACTCCTTTCTGAACCAATGGGCACACGGTGTTACTAGCCCCCCGGCCCCAGTCATTCTCCCTTTCCCTTGGGTCTCCCCTCACCAGTACTGTGGGAGCCTCCAGCCTCAAGGCTCTCACACTCCTCGGAGGTGCTGCTGGCCCCTGGGGAGTAGGTGGAGCTGCTGGTGCTAGAGCAGGGGTTGCCCCATCTCCTGTCCTAGGCAGGGTGGGGACTCTTTAGTGGCCAGGCAGGGGCATGGCTCCTTGCTGGGCCCTGGTGCTGGGCTCCTGGCTCCTCTGCTTCCTGGAGAGGAAGCTCCAGAGCTGCCTTGCCTGGCTTCCACCCTGTCCTGGCTCCCTCCTGCAGAGCTGCACCCTGGACCACCTCCATTTTGGCCCCAAAGGTGCCTCAGGGCCTGCTCTGGGAGCTGGTATCTTCCTCCTCCAGAACGTCAGGCACGTCCACCACTTGGCCTGGTCACAAGCTGCTTCCCTGCCAGCGGGGACAGACGGGCCGCTCTCTTCTTGGGGAAGCCGGTAGCTGCTTCCCACTGGCTCTGGAGCCTTCTTCCCAGCATCTGCTTCAGCCTCTTCATCCTGGAACCGAATGGGGAGCAGCCGTGAGTCTGGGGTCAAGGCAGCCTCTCACTAACAGGCCTGTCTTCTCCGCCCCCACCTCTCCTCCCCCTCACTGCACACCCCACCACGGGGCACAGGGACTGCAATCTACACACACTGGCAGCAGTTCACAGCAGAGGCTGCTCCCAAAGCTCCCCCTCCCCACTGAGGCACTGTGACACAGGGGGAGTCTCATCCTTTCAGAGCAGTGGGGTTTTCAGTCTGTTTGGACAAGCAGCTCCCTCCTCCTGCCCAGGCCACATGCCCTCCCTAGCTAGAGAAAGACCAGAACCCGGGAAGGAGTCTGAGTTTGCCCTGGGAACTCATCCCCAGCTAAACTTCACAAAGTTCCAATCATATGAGGCATGAGTCCCCCTCAATTTCCACTGAGTTCAGTGGGAAAGTGAATGTTCAGCAGCTGGCAGGGTCTGACCCTCCAGAGACTCCTACAAGGGAAGGCCTGGGAGCCCTATTGCTGGGCTATTTCCACCATGCTGGAGATGGCTCTGGAGAACACCCTGAAAGAAACACGCTTCCCAGGCCCAGAGCGAAGGGCTGCAGGGGGCTGTGTTAGCAAATCTAGTCTCACTAGGAGGAGATCCCCCCTCCTCCTCCCACCATTTCTGCCTCTCCCCAAGCAGAACAGAGAAGCTTCTGAGGAAATGCTACCTGCCACTCACTACGTCTAGATGGCGCAGTCCTGGGTGGCAGATGCTCAGAGTTGGTCTGTTCCTGGACCTCTTCCTCGCTCTCCCGCACCAAGGTGGGCTGAAAAGGGAGCTGCACAATGCCCTGCCAGCAGGGAGACCAACAGTGGCTGTGAAAACAAAATCATGTTTTATTGCCAAACGATGGATAAACTCAGGCTAGCAGCCGGGGTCCAGAACTCTGACATACTGCAGGCAGGACGCCTCCCATCTCAAGGTCTCCTAGCACATCACACATATTCCTGAAGCCTGACAAGCCAAGGGCTGTAGGGGAGGGACTCCAACCGCACTGATAGAAAACTGTGGCCTGGGCAGGGGAAGCCACTGCCTCAGGGTCACACTGGGAGTCAGTGACAGAGCCAGGGATGGAGCCCAGGAGCCCTGTGTCAGGCCCCTACACTAACCGCTAGAGGAACGTTCTTTTCCAGAGCTGGCAGTTGCAAGCAGGACCCTGTTCCCAGTCTCGCTGGCTCTGAGAGGGAGTGTGACCGGCTGGAGAGACTGAGGCAGGGGATTGAGGGTCAGGACTCCTGGCTTTCATTGGCCATTTTCCTATTGACTTATTGGACCTCGGGCAAGCCATTCCCCCTCTCTGTGTTTCAGTCCCCAGCAGTAAAATGAGGATCTAATACTTACTCACTATTGTAAAGTGCTGAGATTTACCCAGGAAAAGTCGTTCTGTAAGTGCTATGCAGCACTGGACCCTCATCGGTCAGATCCAAATTCCTAGAGTTTAGATCTGGGCTTTCAGTTCAATCCTATACAGAGTGAGAAGCCCAGCCCTAGACCTTGGATTGAGGATCAGCCCTTCTTGGGGTGGGAATTGAGCTAGGAGGCTTTTCCATCCCTCGCCAGGTGGATTAACAATAGAGGGTTTTTAACATATGAACCGGGTTTTTCAAATTAAACTCACCACGGGTTTTTTCGTTAAAAATAAGCCTGCTTCAAATTCAATTTGAATTTGACAATCTATGTTAAGGCCTAAATTTGTTATCATCTCTTAAAATAATTTCAAGAGAATAGAAAGAAATCCATCTTAAGTAGTACATGTTTACTGCCAAGTTTTAAGGAGAGTCAAACGACTGAAGCACCCGGAACCAGAGTTCGTGGAAGTGCTAGAACAGCTTTAGACAGCAGTAGCCCTTCCTGTGAAAGTGCAGAAGGAATACTTTCTTCCTTTCAGTTTATTCATCTAGTTCAGTTCAATGACTAGTTAATTGAATTAAAAAAGAACACTGGGAGTTGGCAAAGAAGGCAAACTTGTTTTCTTCCTTCAATCTAGGAATAAACACTAGGTGTGAGGGGATGAGATCTACCCATTGAAAAATCTGGAAGAACATGGTGACCAGAATGTATCAATTCAGTTCACTAACTACAGCTAATATTTGCTTTCTTTAAGAAATCGGGTAGCTTTAAATGCAAAACATTTTTGATGAATGTTTTTTTCTTATGCTTCTCGTTCTGGCTTGGCCAGAGCATTGCTATGTAAACACCTCTTGCTCTTTACCTCAATTTCACCACCTCTGTTTGGGATAGAGACACTTCTCTAACTCCTAGCAGTGGTGTGATTTGAGTAGGTCATGAGAGTTAGACACCTACAGGGGGTTCTTGGTTTTGAAACAACCATTCATTTTAATCACCTTGATTGTAGGAGAACTACTACATTCACGAGAATCAGAAACTGCTCATATTCCATTAAAGAACGGAAGGCAGCAAAATTCATCATATCACCAATTTGTTATGAATTATTTACTCATTCTTGAAAGAGAGTTGGATGCTTTTTTTGTTATGTAGGCCCAGTTCCCACTGCTGAACCAGTACTAATTACACTGGATAATGCCACAAAACCTATATTTTATTGTCAAATCATGTAAGCCATTCCTCTTCTCCTCTTCTTGTTTTATAAGTTTCAGATCAACAAAATCCTCCCCTTGACAGTCACTGCCCGTGTGGCGCTGCAGGCAGAGTAGCCTGAGCAGGCTACATTGTGACATCAGGGGTAACTCAGCCACGCATCACTCATTTCACTCCAATAACCCTGAGCATAAACCCTAAACCTGCTACCTGTCTTGGTCATCCCTCCCATTGAAACCTGCGGAATCATTTGCTGACTCCTTTTAACCAATGGGGTTGAATTATGAAAATCACCTGCACAGAATTAGCATTGACTGGCTCAGTTAAATCTGATGTCACAGTGCACCTCTACCGGCAGCACCAATTAAATGGGCACAGTGCAGAAACCAAGCTTTGCTGGTGGTTTCTTTTTCTAGTTATCACCAGAATCAACAAGGTTCTTCCCACTCATGCCTGCCTAGAAATTCCCTGAAATTTTGGAATCAATTGGACATAGTCTTCAAAAATTATCGCATTACAGAAAGACAAAGAAATGCCATTGAATTGAGCATTAGGCCTCAGTGCACTCAGGCAACAATGACTTTAACTCCCTTTTAACTCAGTAATAACCCCCAGCTCACCCAATCAGCATAGAGACTCTCAGGGATTGGAGGCTGAGCATTCTCAACAGGTAGCCAAAAGACAGCCCTAGTCACAACAGGAGATCACTCTGGTGGAGATCTCCGTCAGCGCACTATTCCAGCCCCACGTCTTTGTGAGGGCCTCCTACAATGACAGCTGGAGAACAGCCCCACCTGCCTCAGGAAGAAGAGCAGCAGAGAGAAATGGAACAAGAGAAGAGAAAAGAAAAGACAAGACAAGAGGAAGGGAGGAAAAGAGAAACAAAAATGGACAAAATCCAAACTCCTCAGTGAGTCAAAGATTCCAAGCTCAGAAAAATCAACTCTGACCATCTAGTCTATCTAGAACTTCCCTTAAAGTAATTCCTGTTTGAATTAGAGCGCATATTTTAGAAAAAGAGCGAATCTTGATTTTAAAAATGCTAGTTGTGGAGGATCCATCATAACCCTGGGTGAATGACTTCAACTGCTGACTGTTAAAAATGTTCGCCTTATTTCCAGTCTGAATTTGTCTAGCTTCAACGCGCAGCCATTGGATCTTGTTATACCTTTGTCTGCTCAAGTGAAGAGCCCATTAGCAAATAGTTGTTCTCTTATGCTCATCTTTTAACCTTCTCTTTGTTAAGCTAAATAGATCGAGCTCCTTGAACCTATCTTTATAAGGCATGTTTTCTAATCCTTTAATCTTTCTTGTGGTTCTTCTCTGAACTCTCTCAAATTAATCAGCATCGGTCTCAAATTGTGGACACCAGAACTGGACACAATATTCCAGTAGTGGTCGCACCAGTGCCCAGTACAGAGATACAGAACCTCTCTACTTCTACCGGAGATTCCGCTATGGATGGGTCCCAGGGTCGCATTTGCCCTTTTGGCCAAAGTGTCTCAGTGGGAGCTCATGGTCAGTTGATTATCCACCATGACCCCAAGTCTTTTTCAGGGTCACTATTTCCCATGATAGAGTCCCCCCGGGACAGAGTCCCCCTCTTGTACATATAGCCTATATTTTTTGTTCCTAAAGGGAAACTTTACATTTGGACATATTAAAATATATGTTATTTGCTTGTGCTCCGGTAACTAAGCAATCAAGATGGCTCCATATGAGTGACATGTCCTCTTCATTATTTACCACTCCCCCGATCTTTCTGTCATTGGCAGATTTTACAGTGATGATTGTATATTTGCTTCCAAGTCACTGATCAAAATTTTAGGAAGCGTACATCCAAGAACCAAACCCTGCAGGACCCTACTAGAAAGACACCTGCTCGATAATGATTCCTTATTTAAAATTACATTTTGAGACCTATTAGGTAGCCCGTTACTAAGGGGCGGAGTCCGAGTTGGGACATTTTTCTGACAACTTTACTTGTGTTTTCCAAGCCTAGAGCTCGGCTGGTAACGTATGGATCAGGCTGAACAGTTTCCAACCTTCACTGAGAATCTTACCTTCTACACAGGGGATGTCTGCTTTCTGCAATATCAACACAGAAAGGAGAACATGGCCAAAGAAGCTCCTCCTTCGCACTTAGATGCTTGACCACAAATCCTCTCTTGGTCTCAAGGAGAGACCGCAAGGAGGAGTCTTGCTGCAGCAGGCTACAGGGGTCTCCGAAGTTTCCCCTACCCTGAACCCCTGTACTGCATGTCTGATATTAAGGGAGCTCTGTGAGGTCACAGCCTCCTCACTGCCTTTTCCCAATAGGCTGAGTTCCTGCCAAAGGCCCTTGTGAAGTCACTGCCACACCTACCTCTCCCTTGCAGGGCTGATGTCTGCCCCTAGACAGCCTGGTAGGATGTTTGAGCTGCTCCCCAGACCACCCACTTGCTCACTATTGATTTTGGGGAGCAAGCAGGCTTCCCAGTAAAACAGCAGAGTCTGTTCCTCACCCCACACTGAGTTTTTCATAGATTGTGACGCCATTAGGTGTCCTAATGAGGCCTCTATTTCACACGCCATGAAATTCCACACTCTTACCCCCATATCAAAACCAATACTGTGTTTTACTAAAAAACACATTCCAGAAAGACATCCATTTGTGATGTGAGGCCATCAAGAAAAACAGAGTCCACCGCTTCCCTTGATAATTTGTTCCACTGGTTAATCTCCCTGACTCCTAGATTAGGACTCGGCATTTGCTGTATTCAAATGTGTTGTTTGAATGGGCTGACTTATCTTCATCATTATTTACCGCGACACCAATCTTTGTGCCACCTGCAGATGTTACCAGCTGTGATGTGATATTGACTTCCAGATGGTTGATGTAAATGCTGAAGACAGTTAGTGGCTGAGAGCCTATTCACCCCCCAGGCACCACACACCCACTCCCTCCTGTAGTACAGGAAAAGGGCATCCAGCCCTACTCTCAGATGGTTTCAAAAACACGCTTGGCAGCAGTTTCATCCATGGGGTTATGAACCACGCATGGGGGTCCCCTGTTAACAAACACACTTCACATCTAGAGTGTCAACAGACTGCAGTTCTATGCATCTGAGTTTCCCACCTTCTAAACTGGTGTGAGAAACCCACCTTGATTATCTCCATTTAAAATTTGGGAGACTCTATGGCACAGGGAAGTGAAGTGACTTGCTTGTGGTCACACAGTGATTCAGTGGAAAAGCCTGGACGAGAACAATGTATTTGTTCTGGTTCACAGACTGGGCCCTGATCTCTTGTATTCCTTGCCTCTTTATTCTACATTCAAGTCACAGACTGAGTCCCCCTGGTGGACACTCATTAGACTGCCTCAATCAGACCCAACCTCTGGATCCAACTTACAACAAAGCCATGTGGGTCAGGCAATGTCCAGCCACTGCTTCAAGCTGTGGGGATCCTAAGGCCCTGTCCCAGATACACACTTGTTCTCTGGCTCCCTTCCTGGTGATGTGGGACTTTGCAGTTCAGATGTTCTCGGCTCCAAGGGAAAGGTTTCACAGCCTGTTTTTTAAAGTGATGTGCTCTCTAAGATGAGAAAGCCAATCCTATGCCAGGAGCCCAGGACACAGACCAAAACCCAATGGCTCTCAGAAGTGTTGAGAATTCAGAGAGGGGACTGAGATCAGGTATTTATTTTTTGCACAGATGTGTGACTCTCTTGTGCTGTCTAAGAGTAAAGTGTGTGTGTGTTTAAGAAGTTACTTTGAGAGCCTGGGGTTCCTCCCTTTAACTGCTCTGTGGTCCCCGAGGGGCTAAACTGTAAAGGGAAGTGAGCAGAGGTGAAGGGGGAATCTGGAAAAATGTGGAAAGTGGATGGAGAGGTGTGGGACATCTCAGCACTGGTTCAGGGCCCATCTCCTAGACAGACAGTCCCAGTTGTCCCCCTCCCATCTCCTCATCTGATCTGTCTCTCCCCCCAGTCCTGGCCTCCTGTGCCAATCTCACTCCCTAGGCTCCTCATCCAATCACAATACTCATGAATCTCCATCCCCAGCTCCTGCTTTCAATCTCTTTACCCAGCCAATCCCAGTTATCCTCAACCCCAGCTCTTCATCAGATCCATCTCCCATTCCCCCTCACTTCCTTCCACCCACCCCACTGGTTCTCACTCCCCGTCTCCTCTCTGGCTGCAAGTCTTCTTGCTCACTCAGACATATTCTCTGCCCTCCCCTCACCTCCAAATGCCAGTTTCTTTCACCTCCTGCCAGCTTCCAGCATCCCTTAGGCTCTTTCTCCCAATCTACTCATCCCATCCCCTAGTCTCTGCATTTGAATCTAGCGCTTCCTCCTCTGGGCCCAGCAGGGAGGGGGGCATTGAGAGCACAGGAGAGACAGGCTCTCTGCTCTCAGTTCAGGTACCTGGACTGAGCACAGACTGCAGCAGCTGAGAGCTGCAATTACAGGGAAAGTCCTGCTCAGCCCCAGGCTGGAGCATGCCAGTGCAGACACAATTGTCAGGGCGAACGGAGCTGCTAACGTCAAAGAAGTCTCTATTTTGACTTCTTTGAGGTTAGCAGCTCCATTCTCCCTGACTTTTCAAAGACTTCTCGTTTGGCCAATTTAGGTAGATTTTCAGAGACAGCAAAAGGTGCATCCCTGGTACAAAGGCCACCTCCTTGGGAAATTTCAAGTCCCTGTTCCAAAACCTGGGGGCGCTAGAGCTTTTAAAAGACAACGGCACCTGAAATGTTTAGCACTGGCTAAGCACTGTCTTCATAAACTCATAGACTTTAAGGCCAGAAAGGACCATCATGATCTTCCAGTCACCCTCCTGTAACAGTCCCATAAGATGTGGTCTAGCCTCGTTCTCAACAACAACTGAATTATTTTGACTGAATGTTTCAGGAAATATTCAGAATCAGGGCAGACACCCAGCATGGGAAATTTCAGCCCAGCCAGTTACAGTTTGACAATGTTATAAGCAACTGAAAACAAAGGCGTATCGTGGGGAGCACTGGGCAACCTTAATAACAGGCAGCGTTGGCAGCGCCCCGTATAATGTGAGGCACTCACAGCTGGGCTGGAGCGATGGGATGTCAGTCAGGGCCAGCAAAGGTCAGGATGTCAGAAATCCTCCTGATTTGAATTCACACGCCAGAAATCATCTTTGCAGTGTCCCGCAGCCCCTCCCCTACTTCAAAAACAACTTTTGACAGCTAGCTCGGGGGTCTGACCCCACCAGGCGCTTTCTTTGATCCAGTCATGAAGGAGCATCTACGTACAATAACTGATCATGAAACACAGGTTCATTACTTAGGAAAAAATATGCAGAATGAACTGATTCAAATCCTAGCAATTGCCATTAAAAAGAAAATTACAGAAGCTGCCCATTCTGCAAAATACTTTTCAATAATACTGGACTGTACTCCAGATGTGAGTCATGTTGAACAAATGACGATGATCATTCGTTTTGTGGATATGGAAAAGTCTGCAGATGAAGATAATATTGAAGTGCTCATAAAGGAACATTTCTTGGGGTTCGTATCACTGAAGGAGATGACTGGAGCATTTATGACAAACTATTCTACAAGAGCTTGAAACAATGTCATTATCTGTTGAAAATTTACGTGGTCAAGGCTATGATAATTGGAGTAATATGAAGGATAAAGACAATGGTGCGCAAAGGAGAATGATGGAAATCAATCCTAGGGCATTTTTCGTTCCTTGCAGCGCGCATTCTCTGAATTTGTTTGTCAATGATGCTGCTAGATGCTGTTTGGAGGCAAGCAGTTTCTCTGACCTGGCGCAACGTGTTTATGTGTTTTTCTCAGGCTCAACACGCCGTTGGGAGATTCTGACTCGCCATGTGAATTCTCTAACTGTGAAACCACTTAGTCAGACAGTATGGGAGAGCTGCATTGATGCTTTGAAGCCTCTTCACTATGAACTTGGAAACATTTATGATGCCCTAATTGAAATTTCTGATGATACTACCTTTACTGGATCATCTGGCAATATGGCATGTTCAGATGCAGAAGCTCTTGCAAATGGCCTTTCCAAAGTCAACTTTGTGACTTCACTGATTTTGTGGTATAATATCCTTTTTGAGATTAACCTCACTCGTAAGCAGCTTCAGGAAAAGAACTTGAACATACATTCTGCTCTTCAAAAACTGCAGCAAACTCAAAATATTCTGGAGGAATTCAGAAGTGATGAAGGGCTCGAAAGAACACTGGTAGATTCTCTCAAGCTTGCTGAAGAAATAGACTTTCCGACAGACTTTGAACCAGAGCCAGTTTGCATTCGGCAAAAGAAACAGCAGTTTTCATATGAATGACAAGACACACCTATTCAGAACCCAAAACAAAGGTTCAAAGTGCATTTCTCTTTGCAGTCCTTGATACTGCTATTCACTCGGTTGGTGAAAGATGTCAACAGATGCAGCAGCTAGAGTCAATATTTGGCTTTCTAGATGATATCCACAGCTTGCAAAAGAAAACAGCAAAACAGATAAGAGAATTTGGTATAAAACTGGAGTCGGCATTGACTCCTGAAAATTCTAAAGACATTGATGCTACAGATTTGTGTAGTGAGCCTGAGACTTTTTCAAGACGACTTAAGAAACATTCCACTCCTGAAGAAGTACTGAAGCTTGTTTGTGAAAACAAACTCTCAGCCAGTTTTCCAAACATTTTTATAGCTCTACGCATTCTTTCAACTTTGCCAGTTTCCATAGCTAGTGGGAAACGTAGCTTGTCAAAGTTAAAATTGATAAAAACATATCGGCGTTCAACAATGGTGCAAGAGAGACTTGTTGGACTTGCCACAATGTCAACAGAGCATGAACTAGCTGGAAAACTCGATCTAAGAGAACGAGTGATTGAATTTTCAAAACTTAAAGCAAAAAATGTCATGTTTTAAGAGCACCGAGTGTTTTTTATTCAGAGTGTTTTGTAAATACAAGTTGAAGTTCATTGAAGAGTTTTCTTATTTCTTTCTATATTGGATGTGGTGGTAATGGCAGTTAAAGCAGGATAGTGTAATGGATGATTTTGGATTTGTAATAATAAAAATTATAATTAACATTTTAAATGCATTTTTATTTGAAATCGACTGAAATATCACCTCACTGTCGTGTACAGATCTATTCTGAAAAGTCGTGTCTCTATTTTATTTGATCTCAGAAACAGTGGTTGGACAGACGGATGGATGGAGAAACCGAATAATTAAGCCTCTGTTTTAAAAAAAACGCTTAAAAAACATTAAAAGGAAAAAAGGGGCAAAATGTTTCCCAGTTTACCAAAAACCTCAGCCTAGACCTTCCCTTGCGGTTTGGGCCTGAAGCACTGTCATAAATATAAAGGGAAGGGTAAACCCCTTTTAAATCCCTCCTGGCCAGAGGAAAAATCCTCTCACCTGTAAAGGGTTAAGGAGCTCAAGCTAACCTCGCTGGCACCTGACCAAAATGACCAACAAGGAGACAAGATACTTTCAAAAGCTGGGAGGAGGGAGAAAAACAAAGGGTCTGTGTCTGTTTGTGTGATGCTTCTGCCGGAGACAAAACAGGAATGGAGTCTTAGAACTTAGTAAGTAATCTAGCTTGGTATGTGTTAGATTATGATTTCTTTAAGTGGCTGAGAAAACAGCTGTGCTGAATAGAATGACTATTCCTGTCTGTGTGTCTTTTTTCTAACTTAAGGTTTTGCCTAGTATCTTCCATCCTGATTTTACAGAGGTGATTCCTTTACTTCTATTAAAAGTCTTCTTGTAAGAAAACTGAATGCGTTTTTCATTGTTCTCAGATCCAAGGGTTTGGGTCTGTGGTCACCTACGCAAATTGGTGAGGATTTTTACTAAACCTTCCCCAGGAAGTGGGGTGCAAGGGTTGGGAGGATTTTGGGGAGAAAGACGTGTCCAAAATACGTTTTTTCAGGAAGCCAGATGAAGTTTGGTGGTGGCAGTGGAAGTCCAAGGGTAAAATAGTTTGTATCTTGGGGAAGTTTTAACCTAAGCTGATAAAAGTAAGCTTAGGAGGTTTTCATGCAGGTCCCCACATCTGTACCCTAGAGTTCAGAGTGGGGAAGGAACCTTGACAGGCACTGATTGCATCTTCACCTAGGGCACCAGTTGCTGGCAGCTAGTCGAGGACCGCCCCGAGAGCAGGGGGTATTGGTTCCAAACTGTCACTTTGTTCAGTGGCTGGTAGTCTACACAGAGGCGTAGAGTCCCACCTTTCTTCTTCCCAAAAAGGGCCAGGGCACCTGTGGGAAACCTGTGGGAAATGCTTAGTAGCAAATAAACCCTTTCTACCAGTTTTCATGGTTTTACACAGGGAGAGCCACTAGGTCTTTGGACATTGTGTAAATATGGCCAAAGGGAACTTTCAGGCTAGGTTGTAGGAAACCCCTCCATTTTCAGTCATCTCCATTCAACCACTCTGGTAGGGGCACCATAGGGCCAGGCACAGGTAACAAGACTATGGTTCACACCTGGTGTGATATGTCCCCTTTTGTATACAGGCCACTTACTTCCGGAATTAAATTTCTGCAAAAAGTTGCATCACCTGATCTCACATGCTGCATCCGATATTTAGGTCTAGTGCTTGGAGCGTAGGTCACAGCTAGGTGTAGGATTACGCCTAGGCTAAGAGTGATGCTAGAATCAATCTCCAGGGACATGCCTGGGTCAACACCGAGATCAGACTCCATAGAGAAACCAGAATGAGAACTGGAGCCAGAGTCCAGGTGCAGGCCAGAGGTGAAAGCCGGGTGGTCAGAGTCCAAAGATAAACCAAGTTGATATCAGGCCAGAGTCCAGATACAGGCGGAAGGTCAAAGCCGGGTAGTCAGAATCCAAGGACTTGGGGAGGATCAGGAGGAGGAGACAAGGCTGGAGTGGATCAGTGGTGGGGCTGGAGCGAGGAAAGAATAGGGCAAGCACAATGCTAAGCCAGAATTGTTAGGCAACATCTAGAGCCAAGGGTCATGCCAAGGTCATCAGCAAGAGACCGGAGCTGAGGGTCAAGCTTGAGTCAATAGCTGGGAACTGGAGGGAAGGGCAGAGCAATGCACGCAGGCAGGAACCAGGAACAAAGTGGGCACTGTGTCAGCATCAGGGCAGGGGGTCTGCCTTGTTGCCCAGATGACTTACAGGTTCTCCCAGGCACTGCCCACCTGGAGCCCTAGAGACCTGTGTTCAAATCCTACACATCCCCTTGTCTCTCTTCCTAGGAATAAAAGGAGGACAGCAGGATGACAAAGATGTCTCTGTCCTGGCTCTTTAATCCTTGCCCTTAGCAATTCTTCCTACAGGGCCTGGTACCCAACAGGGTATGGAACAGCCAAACTGCAATGAATGGGAGTCAGGCACCCAGACAGAGTCCAGGCAGCAGAGCACAGAATGAGGAGGAAAGGAGAGGATCTGCCAAGGACGGGAAACACTATCCCCTCTGGAGGGAAGGGGCCCTCCCTGCCATTTTCTTAAGCCCCGGGCCTGTTCCCAGCTCTGCTCACCCCTCCCCTATTCTCAGCAGTTCCACCAAACTAAGGGAGTAGGTCGAAACCACAGGCCACTCCTGCTCCTGCAACAGAGAAGTAGGATGGTGACCTACCCGGAAGTGAGCAGTGTCCTTCCCTGGGTGCATGGTAAAAACGCAGCACAGGACAGCTCGCAGGAGGCCTGAGTCCAGCTCCAGGTCCAGTTTGCTGGCAGAAAAGAGGAGCCTCTATTTGACTTTGCAGCACCAGAGTGGTGCTGGCACCACCATGGACATGAATTGTCAGGGAAATAGGCACCGGCCAGCAAAAACGGAAATGGAGGTGCCAAGGAGCGCAGTGACCTGGCTGAAGTCACAGACCCAATCAGTGGCAGGGCTGCAATAGGGCCCATTCCCCTGATCTCACCACTGGACCCTGCTGCCCCTGTTATCTCTGCCCCTGCCCCCCGGTGATCCTCTCCATAAGGCCACTGTAATGTCACTGCCGTAAAATCAACCACACAGCCAGGAAAGAGGGAACGTTCCCGCCTCCTCGGCCGGAGGATGAGAACAGCCACAAATAACCTAGGAGGGGGAGGATCTGTGAGTCCCAGGTCTCAGCCTGAACAGCACCAGGGTTAGGGAAACTGGACGGGAGGGTCCTGGTACCTGAGGTGGCAAACCGTGGCCATAGAGCTGGAGAGGATGGAGCTTGACTCAGAGACCAGCGGAAGGTACTCAATCAGCTCCTGGGAGACCCAAAGGAGACAAAACAGCAGGTCGATTCTGGCCCTGATTACCCATAGGCACTTCCCAGAGAGGAGGCCAAAGTGCTCTGCAGACACAGCCAGCATATCCCCCCCCACACACACATCCAGCTTCCCAGTATTCAGCCCCAGGAATCCCTATCCTCTGCTGCCCCCTCCAGCCCCACCATCTCCCCACACTGGTGCAGGGGAGGCTTCTCTTCGTCCCACGTCTAGCCCCCTCCCACAAGGGGCTGGGCACGGGTCTCGCTCACAATGCTCTCCACAGGGGACGCTTTGGAGCAGTGCGGCCGCAGGGTGTCCTGCCCCTGCTTTTGTGCAGGGAAGCACAGAGTGGGGATAGCGTGCAGGAAGCGGAGCTGCTTGGCCCTGTCCTGCACCCACTAGGAGTGGGGTTGCGGGAGAGAGAGAGCCTGTTAGGTTGGGACCTTCCCACCCCACCCAAACTGGCTCCAGGGCCCAGGTCCTCCATGGGTTGGATAGGAAAAGCCCAAAACCACAGGGTCCTCCTGCACAGGCAGGGTTTGTAACTGGGACAGTGTCTGTGGGGAAAGGAGACTCTGCCCTGCATGGGACAAACACCCCCTTTGAGGGTCCCAGATAACATGGGAGAAATGCTAGGCAGAAAAGGAGAGAGGGTGACTTCTGCTGCTGCCGAGGGGAAGGACGGGAAGCAGTGGAGAGAGAAGGCTTAATGTGCCCCCCTCCTCTGTAAAGAACCCCAGGGCAGAAAGGGCCTCACCCTGCCCCTCCAGAGATGCCCTCAGCTCCATCAGTTTCAGGGCACCATGGCAGTCAGGCCACCCCGCAACATCGTCAGGGGTCCAGGAGGCTGGAGCTCCCCTAACGCCGCCTAGAATGCCCTGCACCAGGCATGGCTGTGCCACACCCACTGGTGTCCGTGGGGCTCACGTAGCTGAGGACTGACAACTTAGTGAACCAATGGCACAGGGTGTTACTAGCCCCCCCGCCCCAGTCACTCTCCCTTTCCCTTGGGTCTCCCCTCACCAGTACTGTGGGAGCCTCCAGCCTCAGGGCTCTCACACTCCTCGGAGGTGCTGCTGGCGCCTTGGGTGTAGGTGGAGCTGCTGGTGCTAGAGCAGGTGTCAAGGTTCCTCCCCCACTTTGAACTCCAGGGTACAGATGTGGGGACCTGCATGAAAACCTCCCAAGCTTACTTTCACCAGCCTAGGTTAAAACTTCCCCAAGGTAGAAATTAATTTTATCCTTTGTCCCTGGATCTCCACTGCCACCAACAAACTCGAACTGGGTTTAGTGGGAAACGTAGTCTTTCCCCCCAAAATCCTCCCAACCCTTGCACCCCACTTCCTGGGACAGGTTTGGTAAAAATCCTCACCAATTTGCATAGGTGACCACAGACCCAAACCCTTGGATCTGAGAACAATGAAAAACCATTCAGTTTTCTTACCAGAAGACTTTTAATAGAAGTAAAGAAATCACCACTGTGAAATCAGGATGGTAGATACCTTACAGGGTAATTAGATTCAAAACATACAGAATCCCTCTAGGCAAAACCTTAAGTTACAAAAAAGACACACAGACAGGAATAGTCATTCTATTCAGCACAGTTCTTTTCTCAGCCATTTAAAGAAATCATAATCTAACACATACCTAGCTAGATTAATTACTAAAGTTCTAAGACTCCATTCCTGGTCTATCCCCGGCAAAAGCAGCATACAGACAGACACAGACCCTTTGTTTTTCTCCCTCCTCCCAGCTCTTGAAAGTATCTTGTCTCCTCATTGGTCATTTTGGTCATGTGCCAGCGAAGTTACCTTTAGCTTCTTAACCCTTTACACGTGAGAGGATTTTTCTTCTGGCCAGGAGGGATTTTAAAGGGGTTGACCCTTCCCTTTATATTTATGACAGCAGGGGTCGCCCATCTCCTCCCCTAGGCAGGCTGGGGCCTCTTCAGTGGCCAGGCAGGGGGGTGGCTTCTCCTGGGCTCTGGCGCTAGCTCCTGGATCTTCTGCTTCCTGGAGAGGAAGCCACAGAGCCGCCTTGTCCAGCTTCTATCCCGTCCTGGCTCTCTCCTCCACAGATGCACCCTGGGCCACCTCCATTTTGCCTCAGAAGATGCCTCAGGGCCTCCTCTGGGAGCTGGTGTCTCCCTCCTCCAGAATGCCAGGCACATCCACCACTTAGCCTGGCCACAAGCTACTTCCCCTCCAGTGGGGACAGAGGGGCTGCTGTCCTCCTGGGGAAGCTGGCAGCTGCTTCCCACTGGCTCTGGAGCGAGCTGCACAGCCTTCTTCTGCAGCATTTCCCTGAGCCTCTCCATCATCTGCCTGAGCCTCTCCATCCTGGAACTGAGTGGAGAGAAGCCATGAGTCTGGTGTCAAGGCAGGCTCTCACTAACGGGCCTGTCTGCTCTGTCCCCCTGTTCCTCCCCCCTCACTGCACGCCCCACCATGGGGCACAGGGACTACAATCTACACATGCTGGCAGCAGCTCACAGCACAGGCTGCTCCCAAAGCTCCCTCTCCCCACTGAGGCACTGTGACACAGGGGGAGTCTCATCCGTTCAGAGCAGTGGGGTTTTCAGTCTGTTTGGACAAGCAGCTCCCTCCTCCCGCCCAGGCTACCTACCCTCCCTGGCTAGAGAAAGACCAGAAGCCGGGAAGGAGTCTGAGTTTGCCCTGGGAACTAGTCCCCAGCTAAACTTTACACGGTTCCAATCATATGAGGCATGAGTCCCCCTCAGTTCCCACTGAGTTCAGTGCAGTAGTGGGTGTTCAACAGGTGCCAGGGTCTGACCCCCGAGAAACTCCTACAAGGGAAAAGCCGGGAGCTCTATTGCTGGGCTGGAGTGGGCTCTGGAGAACACCCTGCAAGAAACATGCTGCCCAGACCAAGAGCGAAGGGCTGCAGGGGCCTGTGTTAGCAAATCTAGTCTCACTAGGAGGAGATTCCCCCTCCTCCTCCCACCATTTCTGCCTCTCCCCAAGCAGAACAGAGAAGCTTCTGAGGAAATGCTACCTGCCACTCACTAGGTCTAGATGGCGCAGTGCTGGGTGGCAGATGCTCAGAGTTGGTCTGTTCCTGGCCCTCTTCCTCGTTTTCCCGCACCAAGGTGGGCTGAAAAGGGAGCTGCACAATGCCCTGCCAGCAGGGAGACCAACAGCGGCTGTGAAAACAAAATCATGTTTTATTGCCAAGGGATGGATAAACTCAGGCTAGCAGCCGGGGTCCAGAACACTGACATACTGTGGGCAGGACGCCTCCCATCTCAAGGTCTCCTAGCACCTCACACACATTCCTGAAGCCTGACAAGCCAAGGGCTGTAGGGGAGGGACTCCAACCGCACTGATAGAAAACTGTGGCCTGGGCAGGGGAAGCCACTGCCTCAGGGTCACACTGGGAGTCAGTGACAGAGCCAGGGATGGAGCCCAGGAGCCCTGTGTCCAGGCCCCTACACTAACCACTAGGGGAACGTTCCTTTCCAGAGCTGGCAGTTGCAAGCAGGACCCTGTTCCCAGTCTCCCTGGCTCTGAGAGGGAGTGTGACTGGCTGGAGTGACCGAGGCAGGGGATTGGGAGTCAGGACTCCTGGCTTTCATTGGCCATTTTCCTATTGACTTATGGGACTTCGGGCAAGCCATTCCCCCTCTCTGTGTTTCAGTCCCCAGCAGTAAAACAAGGATCTAATACTTACTCACTATTGTAAAGTGCTGAGATTTACCCAGGAAAAGTCATTCTGTAAGTGCTATGCAGCACTGGACCCTCATCGGTCAGATCCAAATTCCTAGAGTTTAGATCTGGGCTTTCAGTTCAACCCCGTACAGAGTGAGGAGCCCAGCCCTAGACCTTGGATTGAGGATCAGCCCTTCTTGGGCTGGGAATTGAGCTAGGAGGCTTTTCCGTCCCTCACCAGGTGGATTAACAATAGAGGGTTTTTAAAATATGAACCGGGTTTTTCAAATTAAACTCACGACGGGTTTTTTCGTTAAAAATAAGCCTGCTTCAAATTCAATTTGAATTTGACAATCTATGTTAATTTCAAGAGAATAGAAAGAAATCCATTTTAAGTAGTACATGTTTACTGTCAAGTTTTAAGGAGAGTCAAACGACTGAAGCACCCGGAACCAGAGTTCGTGGAAGTGCTAGAACAGCTTTAGACAGCAGTAGCCCTTCCTGTGAAAGTGCAGAAGGAATAGTTTCTTCCTTTCAGTTTATTCATCTAGTTCAGTTCAATGACTAGTTAATGGAATTGAAAAGAACACTGGGAGTTGACAAAGAAGGCAAACTTGTTTTCTTCCTTCAATCTAGGAATAAACACTAGGTGTGAGGGGATGAGATCTACCTATTGAAAAATCTGGAAGAACATGGTGACCAGAATGTATCAATTCAGTTCACTAACTATTGCTAATATTTCCTTTCTTTAAGAAATCGGGTAGTTTTTAATGCAAAACATTTTTGATGAATGTTTTTTTCTTATGCTTCTCTTTCTGGCTCGGCCACAGCATTACTCTTTACGTCAGTTTCACCACCTCTGTTCGGGATAGAGACACTTCTCTAACTCCTAGCAGTAGTGTGATTTGAGTAGGTCATGAGTGTTAGACACCTTTGAGCTCCAAAGGACAATGGGTGATTTATCAAGAATCCCTGCTGCTTTCCTGCTTCTCCCCCATCCAGAGCCAATATCACATCTTTGGGTTTTGAAATTCTCAGCACCCCTCAGTCTCCTGCTGCCTTCAGTTGTTCCTCACATTTAGAGGCTTGGATGCTAGCAGGACTGGAATTTGTTCCTGGGTTTCTGTCTGTGTCTAGTCAATGAGGGTCTCAGTCTGGTCTCCTAAATTCAGAATCCCAGAAGTAGACATCTGGCTGGATTGATTTAAATCATTGATTTTAATCATGTTTTGCATTTGTACTTTTTAGTTATTTTCCTCATGATAGGTTGATTCTCATTAGTTGAGAATCATTCAAAAATGTTGGTTTCAGAGTAACAGCCGTGTTAGTCTGTCTTTGCAAAAAGAAAAGGAGTACTTGTGGCACCTTAGAGACTAACCAATTTATTTGAGCATGAGCTTTCGTGAGCTACAGCTCACTTCATCGAATGCATACTGTGGAAACTGCAGTAGACATCATATACACACAGAGATCATGAAACAATACCCCCTCCTACCCCACTATCCTGCTGGTAATAGCTTATCTGAAGTGATCATCAAGTTGGGCCATTTCCAGCACAAATCCAGGTTTTCTCACCCTCCGCCCCCCCCCCCCCCACAAACTCACTCTCCTGCTGGTAATAGCCCATCCAAAGTGACCACTCTCCTGAAGGTCGAAACAGCAGACTGGACTTCTACATAGAGTGCTTCCGCTGACGTGCACGGGCTGAAATTGTGGAAAAGCAGCATCACTTGCCCCATAACCTGAGCCGTGAGGAACACAATGCCATCCACAGCCTCAGAAACAACTCTGACATCATAATCAAAAAGGCTGACAAAGGAGGTGCTGTTGTCATCATGAATAGATCGGAATATGAACAAGAGGCTGCTCGGCAGCTCTCCAACACCACTTTCTACAAGCCATTACCCTATGATCCCACTGAGAGTTACCAAAAGCAACTACAGCATTTGCTCCAGAAACTTCCTGAAAAAGCACAAGATCAAATCCGCACAGACACACCCTTGGAACCCCGACCTGGGATATTCTATCTACTACCCAAGATCCATAAACCTGGAAATCCTGGGTGCCCCATCATCTCAGGTATTGTCACCCTGACAGCAGGATTGTCTGGCTATGTAGACTCCCTCCTCAGGCCCTATGCTACCAGCACTCCCAGCTACCTTCGAGACACCACTGACTTCCTGAGGAAACTTCAATCCATCGGTGATCTTCCTGATAACACCATCCTGGCCACTATGGATGTAGAAGCCCTCTACACCAACATTCCACACAAAGATGGACTACAAGCCGTCAAGAACACTATCCCCGATAATGTCACGGCTAACCTGGTGGCTGAACTTTGTGACTTTGTCCTTACCCATAACTATTTTACATTTGGGGACAATGTATACCTTCAGATCAGCGGCACTGCTATGGGTACCCGCATGGCCCCACAGTATGCCAACATTTTTATGGCTGATTTAGAACAACGCTTCCTCAGCTCTCGTCCCAGAAAGCCCCTACTCTACTTGCGCTATATTGATGACATCTTCATCATCTGGAGCCATGGAAAAGAAGCCCTTGAGGAATTCCACCATGATTTCAACAATTTCCATCCCACCATCAACCTCAGCCTGGTCCAGTCCACACAAGAGATCCACTTCCTGGACACTACAGTGCTAATAAACAATGGTCACATAAACACCACCCTATACCGGAAACCTACTGACCGCTATTCCTACCTACATGCCTCCAGCTTTCACCCTGACCACACCACACGATCCATCGTCTACAGCCAAGCTCTGCGATACAACCGCATTTGCTCCAACGCCTCAGACAGAGACAAACACCTACAAGATCTCTATCAAGCTTTCTTAGAACTACAATACCCACCTGCGGAAGTGAAGAAACAGAGTGATAGAGCCAGAAGAGTTCCCAGAAGTCACCTACTACAGGACAGGCCTAACAAAGAAAATAACAGAACGCTACTAGCCGTCACCTTCAGCCCCCAACTGAAACCCCTCCAACGCATTATTAAGGATCTACAACCTATCCTGAAGGATGACCCAACACTCTCACAAATCTTGGGAGACAGGCCACTCCTTGCCTACAGACACCCCTGCAACCTGAAGCAAATACTCACCAACAACCACATACCACACAACAGAACCACTAGCCCAGGAACCTATCCTTGCAACAAAGCCCGTTGCCAACTGTGCCCACATATCTATTCAGGGGACACCATCATAGGGCCTAATCACATCAGCCACACTATCAGAGGCTCGTTCACCTGCACATCCACCAATGTGATATATGCCATCATATGCCAGCAATGCCCCTCTGCCATTTACATTGGTCAAACTGGTCAGTCTCTACGTAAAAGAATAAATGGACATAAATCAGATGTCAAGAATTATAACATTCATAAACCACTCGGAGAACACTTCAATCTCTCTGGTCACGCAATCACCAACATGAAAGGTGGGTAATTGAGAGCATAGGAGAGACAGGCTCTCTGCTCTCAGTTCAGGTACCTGGACTGAGCACAGACCGCAGCAGCTGAGAGCTGCAATTGTAGGGAAAGTCCTGCTCAGCCCCAGGCTGGAGCATGCCAGTGCAGACACAATTGCCAGGGGGAATGGAGCTGCTAACCTCGAAGAAGTCTCTATTGGGGCTGTGTGAACTCTGACTTTTCAAAGACTTCTCATTTGGTCAATATAGGTACATTTTCGGAGACAGCAAAAGCCGCATCCCTGGCACAAAGGCCACCTCCTTGGGAAATTTCAAGTCCCTGCTCCAAAGCCTGGGGGCACTAGAGCTTTTCATCAGAAGTGTTTAGCATTGGTAAGCACTGTCTACATAGACTAAGGCCAGAAGGGACCACTGTGGTCATCTTGTCCCCACCTATAACAGACCCATATCATCTGGCCTAGCCTCATTCTCACTAAAGCTGAATGACTTTGACTGAATGTTTCAGGAAATATTCAGCCTCAAGGCAGACACCCAGCATGGGAAATTTCAGCCCAGCCAGTTACAGTTTGACAATGTTATAAGCAACTGAAAACAAAGGCGTATCGTGGGAAGCACTGGGCAACCTTAACAACAGGCAGTGCTGGCAACGCCCCCTATAATGTGAGGCACTCACAGCTGGGCTGGAGCGATGGGATGTCAATCAGGGCCAGCAGAGGTCAGGATGTTAGAAATCCTCCTGATTTGAATTCACACGCCAGAAATCTTCTTTGCAGCGCTCCACAGCTCCTCCCCGACTTCAAAAACAACTTTTGACACCTAGCTCCAGGGTCTGACCCCTCCAGGTGCTTGGCTCAAAGGGCTGAGCAAGCTAATCCCCATGGGGTGCAATGGAAGTCGGGGCGCTGAACACCTGCCATGACTCGGCCTTTGGTATGTCATACAGCCAGTTGGTGGAAACCTTACCACACTGCCAGTTCAGCCCATCGACAAGCAGGGGTGACCCCTGTTACCTGCTAGTGGATTGGCCATTGCTTACACCTGGGTTGAAGTTGGTCTTTTATGTTAGCTCTGTTTTCTTTGTACCAGCTTGTGCCATCTGATTTTTTGCTGCCTGCCCAACGTAAATAAGATGCGAGAGAAGAATCATGTCCAGAGTCCAAAAAACAGCAATTAATCCGGAAAGAATAAATTAATTATAAAATGCTGTTAATACCTGGAGTGACCCCACCAGGAAGCCAAATAGCCTGAAGACAAACCACGGAGCAGGTACTTTAGGAATGATTCTTTAGAGTTGGTATTCTAAAGGCTGGTGCCGGTGTCAGGAAGGGCAGGGCGAGTCACTTCTCTCCCCAACCTGCCTAAACACCCACTGTAACCCCTTTGGGATTTAGAGAGCATGGCCCCTTTAAATCTTTTCCCGGGGGACGGGGAGTTGATTGTTCTTTGAGGAGAAAGTCCTGTTGGGAGGGCAGGGGAGCGGGGAGGGGGGAAGAGCACGACAGGGTATTTAAGCCCTCCTGATGGTGTCGCAACTTTTTGCTAAAAACAGTCCAATTGTCACGTATTTTCTGTCTCCCCCCAGTCGGTACTGGTGGGTCCCGCTGCTGGCTGGATCCCTGCTTGCCAGCCGCCTGCCCACCAGCGTTGAGTGGGGGGACCCAGTGGCTGACAATGGGGGTGGGTGTGCAAAGCTGGTGGCAGGGTGTTCCCCCTCTCGCTGTCCTCTCCCTGCTTTGCCCCTTCACCTTGATCCCAGCCCCGCTGCTCCTCCATATGTGCACCAGCGGGGAGTGTCCCGCTCCCAGCACTGTGCGGAGAACCAGCCCCTGGTCGGAGTGCTCAGCTCACCAACAGCCGGGCCAGCAGGCTACTTCTTTCCCCCACTGCCTCTGGCTGGGCTGGCCCCGCAGGAAAGCTCAAGACCCTCGGCTTGGGGTGTTGGCCAGGAGGAGCCAAGCCCTGCATGTGCCAAAGCCCCAGGCAGCGCTGGCACAGGGAAGCCTTTCTGCCCCTCAGCTAAACTCTAGAGCGGCGGCGGGGGGAGGGGGAGAAGCGATTTCCAGCCTGTTTGCATCCCGACCCTGCAGACTCCACAGCAGTCCCCCGGACAGAGGCCTAGCACCCTCTGCACCCACCCCCACCCCGGAGCAGAGGGTTTGGTCCGTCCCCTAGGCACCCTCCCCTGCTGAGCCACCTCACTGGCCAGGTTCACTCAAGCCCCTGCAGTCAGGTTCCCTGGGCACAATGCATCTGTAGGGCTTAACCCCTTCCTGCTTGTGCTGTAGCCAGGAGACAGGAGGCAGCTGGGTTATATCGGTGGCCAGCAGCAGCCTGGAGGTGTTAGCTGCCTTTCAACACTGTGTGGGCAGGAAGGAGCAAGGTGCTTCCAGCCACGGGCAGGGGGAGAGGGGGAAGAGATGAGCTCTGCAAAGACATGGGCCAGGTCATCCCTCCCAACCCCCTCACCCCCGCTGTGGCTGGAAGCTGCTCCCATCCCTTCCCTCCTGCACAGTGCGGAAAGGCTGTTGCTGGCCACATTCTGGTGTGAACCCTGGCAGAAATCTGGGGTGGGGGGGCATGTAAACTTGTGTGCCACCCCCCCCCCCACACACACACAGGTTGCCTTTGGAAGATGTGGTACCAGGTACCAGGAGAGGCGGGTCCGGCCTGGGGCCCAGCCAGGCATGGAAGGCGGAGAGCGCCAAGCAGGGAGGGTCAAGCCTCTCGGTCAACCTGTCACCCCCTGTGTCAGAGAGATGAACGGGAGTGTGTGTGTGTCACCTCTCTCCATGTGAACCCTAAAGCCTAAAAGATAAGAAGGGAAATAAAAGGAATCTACTCAGTGTTTCTGTTTAACAGGGGCTCAGTCAACTTGATTTTAATTTTAACATTTGTACTGCATTGTTCTGATTGATTGCAGCTGAACTTGCTTGAAAACGAGTAATTTTACCAGGTGTCCCATATTCAGCATAGGGAAATATGGTCACCCTAAATAAGAGGGAGGCTGTTAGCTTGTTACATGGCGAGGTTGTCACTCTGTGTGGCTTTGCCGAGAGTGACAGAAGAGGGCACCAGAGAGGTTCTTTGAGGAAACTTGACTGGTGCTGAACACAACCTGGAGCACCCAAGACTCACCACTGGACTGGAACTTTGCTCAAGACTCCTGAACTCTGTGTGTAGACACATTACTCGGTGTCAGCCCTTTCAGACTGTGCTACCACTGGGCCTGTGGGGCCTTGTGTTGAATGTTTTTGACCGTTCCCCCAGCTTTCCCCCTGTTGTTTTTCTCCTTTCATCCGTCTGTAAATAAATATTTCCCTTTCCTGTATTCATTGTACTCTTCTGGTTCACACTGGGGACAGGTGTCTTTGGGGTGGAAGGGGCTTTCCCTGATGCATTCCTGCACGTGCCTTTTCTTGGCCAGAGCTACCTGCAGAGCAGACTCTATGTTGGCCACGAGGGCGCTAAAGTTACACAACAACAAAAACAGGAGAGAAATTTCTCTCCAAAGATCAAAAAATAACAAAGAAGGAAGAACTCAGAACCACTGGAACTACAAGCAAAAGGCTAGAAATCCCCTTGAAAAGGAACTAACGATGAGTTTATATAAAGCAGGAGGGGCAGGGTAATTGGTGGTTGAAGGCAGGAGGGCACTGTCTGTCCCTTATTTCTCTGATGCTCCCACCTGGGAGCTGTTCTTAAACATTTACAAATATTCCTTTTCTCTCTCTTGGTGCTTCTGAGTGCACGCCAGAAGCACTTCAACTCAGAAATGGGCATCTGGCTGAAACACCTTTTGGGTAGCGGCCATTAGATCAATAAATCAGACATTGTTCTTCAATGGAGGGAAGGGATCTTCTTATTGAGTTTGTGAGACTATTACTGGTATGAAAAGGCTGCACATTTGCTTCATTTACTTCAAGGAGCAACATGCCCTATATCTGGCCACTACACTACATTTAGCTATATGCAGGACTAAGCTCTTATAATGACAAGCACGGGGTAACTGGCCCCCTTAAAAAGAAGCTGTGCCCAGTGCCACTGTGATTGAACCTGCTGCCCAACTGGGCTTAAAGAAAGGCACCTGAGGAAGTGGTGGCAGAGAGTTAAAGGCTCCTACAGATGAGTTTGATACACCAGGGGAACACAACTTCAGCCAGGTACGGCTGGAAATGGCCTCCTAAAAAGAACAAGGGGCCAGGAAGAAGAGAAACTTTGGCTTTCTTCCTTGATGGCTGCTAGCCTATGTAGGTTTTTATACCATGCTAATCACCACAGTGTCTGAGCACCTTCCAGTAGTGCATTAAGGACCGTAACCACACGTGTGTCGAGTTGGGGTAGTGCCTTGTTTAAAAATAGAAAATACTTGTAGCTATCCATTTATATGAGAAAAGGTTGCTTTCTTCAGTGTTGATTGGACGATTGCGGGTTTGAAGAAGGAAGGGGAGACTTGCTCTCAGACCCAGCAGGGTTGAACACTCAGCATATAGGGACAGTTGATATAAGCAGTGCTTGTAGCACAGCCAACAATCCAGTATCTTGCTAAAGTTCTAAGTTCTGCATATTGATCACCCACACAGAGAGAAGCAACACGAAAATCATTCCGGTTGCAAAGTCAAGCACTCAAAAGTTGGGAAATGCCAGACACAAGGCTGCCACTGCAGCAGGTGACTTTAACAGTCCAGTCACGCAAATCATCCCACCAGGTTTTAATAACACGAACTTTATCAAATGTAGTTATCAATGAGAACGTTTAGTTCCTCCTGCTTCTTACCCAGTCTCCTAGCAATGGTGCATAAACAATTCAGTTTCTTCTCTTCACATTTCTTTACCACCTCTAGTCAATATCTTCCCAACACCCTGAGTCTGAACTCCATTTGACAGCTTAGTACCCTCCCTTTGTACTGTTGGAGGAATGTCCTCCTAGCTGCGTCACTAGTCTCCAAACCGTGAGATTATCCCCCACTTCAGAGATGCAGCCTGCCCCACTGGTACAGCCCCTCTCTCACTGGAACATGCCACTATAGCCCTGAGGCTGCAGTACAACCCTGGAGCAGCTTAGCTCCACTCCCCGACTTGTGGTGGAGGAACCCATTCCCTGAGAGTTTCTGTGAGCCAAGCCCTGCGGGGATGGGGGAGGGAAGGTTGGCTTATCACAGGCTCAATACACTCTGAAAGGGGCCAAAGAAAGTAATGCTCATCAATGATATTTGGCCATCACCCCACAACAGTGCTAACAGCATTCCGAGGTTGAGTGTCATGCATGCTGTGTACAGTACACCATAGCATTTCACTGAGAGCAAGGATGGGTTATCTGTAGCCAGGGAGAAATTCACAGGGTCAGACGCTTCCCTCCATTGGCAGTGTAGGGGGAGAAAGACAACGACTGCATCTGCAGTGACACGGGATTGCTGGTTTTGCAGCATGCTCTGTAACGGGACTCTCCACTCACCGCTAGTCAGGCACCTCGCCCTGGCCGTTCTGGTGAATCATGTTCTGGTGAATTTACCTCCCACCTGCCAGCCATCCAAACTGCAGCTGCTGAGATGACCTTCCTCTCCTGGTGCTGTCTTCCCCACTTTCCCAAGTCTGGCTCTGGCTGACCTTTTTCCATGACCAGTTTGGACTTCTCCTTCTTACCTCCAAAGCTCCCTATGCAAACATCTCCCTGTGTAAAAATATCTCCACCTCAGTCATCTGCTCCTCCCCTCCCACTCCCACCTTACAGACCCTTCTTCCTGCAGCATCCTGCTGCTACTGGGAAGGACCCAGCAACCTCTGCTCAGGCTCCCCTTTCTATTCATTCCATCAGACTCACCCGGTACCTCTCCTACACTCCTAGAGTGACCCCTTTAGCTTGAGTGAGACGGGCTTGTGCTGATGGACCCTGGTTCAATCCACACCAATGTCTGTGGTGTCTGTACGTGGCCAGGGTTTTACTTACCTATCATTGTAGGTGTTCAGCCCATTCCCAGCCATCTGTGGTACATCTTTTGCTTCTTGCCATCTCTGTGATGTCGGTCCTTCATCTGTACAAGGACACGGCATATCAAGGCCAATCCAGCAGCTCCCATCCGGTCTTCACCTCCATGATAGACAGCGCATCCCAGCCTGACCACAGAAAGACAGGGTGGTGTTCTTCAGGGGAATCTGCTGGAGCTCCAGTCTCCCCTGATCCACCTCACCCCCACACACTAAGGGTTTTCAGAAGATACTGATAATCTCAGCTAAACAAAGCAGCTAAAATGAGGTCACTGTGGGTGGATTTACTGAATAGACTGGTTCTAAGGGAAGAGGAGATTCCTTCTCTCCTCTCATGAGATTCCCATAGGAAAAGTATCTGATGACAGGTTGGTGAGAATACAAGTCCTCAGCCCCTGGAAAGGCAGGAAATCAGGACTCTGGGAGTTAAGACTTGTCTCTGTCCTGCTGGAGGGAGCAGAGCTGGAGACCAGAAAGGGCACTGGTGTAATTGTATAAAAGACAGTGACCTCTACCTGTGAAGGTGGCTGAAGCTTCTTGCAAGCAATAGAGTCCAGGATCCTTACGCCTCCTTTGGCGATGCTTTTCCTAGGAATAAAATCAACACAGTACAATGAGAACAACGTCTGAGTCCCAGGGCTGGGATCCAGGGATAAGGGCTGCTCTCAGCCAGGCTGCGTACCAGGAACTGGATCTTTGTCCCAAGAGCTGCAATCACCCAGATGAGTGAGTAGTTCCTACCTCTGTGAGTGGGGTGTGGTTTTCCGGCTAAGCATCACTGAGAGCCAGCTCCTCTCAGTTTGACAGGATGAGGTCATTGCTCCCCAAGCTGGGCCAGCTGCAGGCTGCATTGATGTAGGAGGCATGGACAGATCCCAAAGCCTGGAAGACAGAGAAGGGAGGAAGCCCCTGCTCATTTACCGTTCAAGGAAGGGAGAGGAGAATGAAGGGGGGAAGTGAAGCTGCCCTGTGGGGAGGGCACTGGAGTAGAACCCAGTCCCGTTCCCGGATCCACCCCATGTTTGTCGGTGTGACCTTAGAGAGGTCCATCACCTTCATTCCCTGTCTGTAAAATAGAGATAATAGTTTCTTATGGATTTGGTCAGTGCCAGACCCTTGGTGCCTCCTTTCAGTAAATGGTTTCCCTAGTGAGACAGACTGGCCTGTCCTGTTATCGGCAATCCGCATACTATGTGAAGACCTTCCTAGTGTCCTCGAATGCACCCTTAGTTCTTCTTGAATGTGATAGATTCGTTGAACCAGATTGCTAGCCAGGAATTTCGGAGAGGCCATTGCTAGTGTATGATGAAATCAGGGGGAAATCTATAGTTAGCCAAAAAAAAAAAAAAAGGTGTCATTGGTAAATTTGGAGCTGATCTGTCCTTTCAACTGAAGGTACACAGTCACAGGAGGATGAAGCGTGCCATCTTGGTTAGTTGTTCTATTGATAGTCAGTTCCACCACGTGGCCATTTGATTCAAGGAGTTCTACAATGAAATCCCTGGCAATGGCTGCCCCTGGTCGGGGCAGGGTCTCCAGAGGCATGAGGTGACAAGAATTTTGGCGTGTGGTGCCTTGGTAAGAGCTCAGAAGTCACTAGTCAACATGTCTGAATTTCAGCCCACATCCGGCACCACCAAACGAAGCAGGTGGTTAGGCAGGAGATTTTGAAGCACCCAAAGTGCCCTGTTGGGAGGTGTCCTGTTTCAGATGTAGTACCTTCAACGGGGGACATCCTGGCAGAACATACAGGCAGTCCTCAGTAAATGTTATTGGGTCCCACATGGAATGTTGGTTCTCATTCCCTGGGCAGCAGGTCATCCTAGGAAGCTGATTTAATAAGCATGATTGAGGAATGGCAACATTAAGCACATTGCGGGGCTTGAGGAGGAAGGGCTGTTCCTGACCAGCTTTCTCCCTTCTTGGTTATATTCTCCATTAGGGGACAAGGTCATTCTTAGTTCCAGTTTGGCAGTTAAGTAATCTTGAAATTGAAGCAGGAAAAGAATATGGTCTAGCTGAATTGTCCCTGATTCAGTGCTTTGGCTTTACACAGATACTGGAGGCTTTTGTGTACAACCTTGTGCTGGGTATCGAGGCCCCTTCAGCTACTCACACCAATCTTCAGATAAGGATTTAATCAGAACCTACTAATTATCAAGGGACTCCTATAGTTTTTGTCTGTGGGGTGAGCCTCCAGGAGCGGTATGCACAGGGGTGCAGCAGGTGCTGGGAGCCATGCCCCAGAGAGCATGGCCCCGATTGATATATTAGATGTGTCAACTTCTGTGATGAATGCTCCAGTTGGATTGGGTGCGCCAGAACAGGTGCAGCGGTGAAGGCAATTTTGAGCTGTTTGAGGGCTTGTTGGGCCTTGGGTGACCAAACAAATTGGACAGTCTTGTGGAGGAGAGCTATCATGGGGGTTATTTCTTCTGAGAACCCTGGGCCGAAGCAGCAGTAAAATTGGTGAAGCCTAGGAAACACTGCTCTTTTTGAGTACTTCAAGCTTCCTCCCAGTTGTGGATGGCTTTCACCTTATTTGCATCAATCTTAATGCCTTCTGGGGAGAGGATGTACCCCCAAAACTCCATGGAGAGTTGGCTAGAGGTACACTTTTCCAATTTTGTATAGAGACCATGCTGCCGCAACCTCTCTGGGGTCTGTTGTGGGGCACATGCTGCTCTGGGTTCTCCAAAAAGAGAAGTATGTCATCTAAATAGATGACAATGTATTGATCCAGAATGTCCCCAAATACATAATTAATAGTAAATAAACCCTTTGGATCTGTTTTCATGATTTCACGCAGGGAGAGCCACTAGTTCTGGTTCGGACATTGCATAAATACAGCCAAAGGCAACTTTCGGGCAAGATTTAGGTCAATAGGGCAGTCATAGTCTTGGTGCAGAGGTAATGTGTCCTCCTTTCTTTCAAAGATGTCCACATAATCCTGGTATTTATCAGGAATGTCGGGTGTCAGAGTCAAGAATGGTGGAGTAGGTCCAGGGGCAGAGGCTGGTTAAGGAAACCCCTACATTTTCAGTCACCTCCATTGAGCCATTTTGGCAGGGGCAGCACAGGGCCAGGCTCAGGTAGCAAGGCCTTGAGTCACACCTGGTATCCCCATTTACGTACAGGCCACTTACTTCTGGAAAGCCTGCTTTTCTGCAAACAGTCGCACCACCTGATGTCACATGTTGCATCTGATAATGAGGTCTAGTGGTTGGAGCTGAGGTCACAGCTAGACATAGGATTTCACCTAGGCTAAGAGTGGTGCTAGAATCAAGATCCAGGAAGATGCCGGAGATGATGATGTGATCAGAGTCTGTAGACAAACCAGAATCAGAACTGGAGCCAGAGTCCAAGTGCAGGCCAAGGGTCGAAGCCGGGTGATCAGAGTCCAAAGTTAAGCCAAGTCGATATCAAGCCAGAGTCCAGATTCAGGCGGAAGGTTGAAGCCGGGTAGTCAGAGTCCGAGGGCTTGGGGAGGATCAAGAGGAGGAGGCAAGGCTGGAGCGGGTCAGTTGTGGGGCTGGAGCAAGGCTAGAATACGACAAGGATAATGCTGAGCCAGAGTTGGTAGCCAACGTCGAGAGCCAAGGGTCACGCCAAAGTCAGCAGCAAGAGACTGGAGCCGAGGGTCAAGACAGTCAATAGTCGGGAACTGGAGGGTAGGGCAGGGTGGTGCATGCAGGCAGAAACCAGGAATAACATGTGGACTGTCTCAGCAGCAGGGCAAGCTCTGCCTTGTTGTCCAGATGACTTGAGGGTACTCCCAGGCACTGCCCACCCAGGGCCCTAGACACCTGCGTTCAAGTCCCACGCATCCTCATCTGGGGACTCTCTTCCGAGGAATAAAAGAAGGACAGCAGGATGACAAAGATGTCTCTGTCCTTGGGCTGGGATCCAGACCAAGGGGAGCTCCCACCAAGGTTAGGTGTCACAGCCTCCTCACCATCCCTTGCTCCTGTTCATTTCACACTCAGAGACGCCCTAGCAGGAGGGAAGAATAAAAGGCAGAAAGTGAAGCTGCCCCTGGGGGGAAGGCACTAGCCTGGGACCCAGTCCAGTTCCCAGATCTACACCCAGGATTGTGAGACCAGGCACCACAGCCCTTCCTCTGTGTCTTTGTCCCCACCTGTCAGATGGGGAGGATCCTTCACTTCCCAGGGTGCTTGGAGGGAGTTTCATTCCTGGCTGGGAAGAGTTCAGATGCAATGTGGGTGGATTGGGCCCCCGGTGCAGGATGGATCGGACATTCCCTAGCTCAAAGGTGACACGGGCCAGGGGAATCTCTGAGCAGTCAGCACAGGGGAGGGGTTCCACATCAGGCCACCACTCCCAGACTGCAGTGGTTACTGATGATAAACCATGGTTCTACCGATGTTCTCATTTGTAGTTGTCCTGGGCTGGGCCAGCCCCATGGTGCTGAAAGCCTGATGCTTCATAAAGGCCTCTGGGCATGGGGCAGGAAGGTCAGGGAGGGCGTGTGGTGAGAGGGAGGTGGCGTTCTAGGTTTGGCTCCCTGAGGGCAGATTCCTCCTGTGGCCCCTTGGCATGGAGGAGGGACTGAGAGGCCCCACCACAGCAGCCCCGGGTCAGGAATTGTTTCAGATGTGACACTAGGCCATTCCCCCTGCTCTAATGCAGATCTTTCAGAGCTCCACTGGGGGACATGGGCCTAACATGCAGGCCCTTCTGCATCAGGCTGGGCAGGGAGAAGGGGCGATGGCAGAGAGGCCAAGGCCAAGAAAAAGAGGGTGGGGAGAACCTCATGCCCCAGACAAAGGGGATTTGGCAGCAGAGGGAAGGCCCCCCACCCCCCACCCAGAAGGGAGAGGGTTTCACTCAGTGCTGTCACCTCTATCTCCACTCCCACTAGCCCCTCTCCCCCATGTATAGTGAGACAGAGCAGTACCTGCAGCAGGGAGTGTGAGCTGCTGGGCATGTGAGGTGGGGGCCCTTTAAGGGTGTCCCATGGGGCAAAGCGCATGCAGTGCCTTGGGCACCTGGCACAAACACAGGATGTAAAATAGGTGGGCCCTCACTTTGTCTGTAATATCCTCCTCCTGCAAGGGAACAAGGATTAGTCAGAGATTCAGACACTCCTGGCAACAAAGGGTAATAACAGCACCTGGAGCCAGCTAAATTTCCACCCAGCTCCTCGCCACATCTGAGGGATGGATTCTCCCACCCAACCCCCGAGGTGAAGTCTTGTCTACTCTCTAGTGACCTCCAATCCCTCTCCCGCAATTTCAGAATGAACTCCTTCCCCATTCCTCTCAGTCCCCGCATTAGAGCTGTTCTACCTCCAAACCCATCTGGGGAACGAGCTCAGCTCCCCAGCATCCTCTCAACCAGCCCCTACCCCTCCAGCTATGGGTTTGGAAGGCTTCTGGCAGCAGGGAAGTTGGGTGAGAGGAAGTTGACATCTTTCCCCAAGTGACCCCTGGTCCTTACGGTGAAGCCGTGGACGGTAGCTCTGGTGAATGGGCCACATGGGTGGCTTCTGATGACTGAATCCTCCAGGTCTCCCAGAGGAGGTCCAGCCTGGCCAGCAGCAGGGCAAACTTTCCCCGGCCCATGTGCTCCAGCCCAGCCTGGTTAGGAAGGTCATGCCTGACTAATCTAATCGCCTTCTATGATGAGATTACTGGTTCTGTGGATGAAGGGAAAGCAGTGGATGTATTGTATCTTGATTTAGCAAAGCTTTTGACACGGTCTCCCACAGTATTCTTGTCAGCAAGTTAAGGAAGTATGGGCTGGATGAATGCACTATAAGGTGGGTAGAAAGTTGGCTAGATTGTCAGGCTCAACGGGTAGTGATCGATGGCTCCATGTCTAGTTGGCAGCCGGTGTCAAGTGGAGTGCCCCAGGGGTCGGTCCTGGGGCCGGTTTTGTTCAATATCTTCATAAATGATCTGGAGGATGGTGTGGATTGCACTCTCAGCAAATTTGCGGATGATACTAAACTGGGAGGAGTGGTTGATACGCTGGAGGGGAGGGATAGGATACAGAGGGACCTAGACAAATTGGAGGATTGGGCCAAAAGAAATCTGATGAGGTTCAACAAGGATAAGTGCAGGGTCCTGTACTTAGGACGGAAGAACCCAATGCACAGCTACAGACTAGGGACCGAATGGCTAGGCAGCAGTTCTGCGGAAAAGGACCTAGGGGTGACAGTGGACGAGAAGCTGGATATGAGCCAGCAGTGTGCCCTGGTTGCCAAGAAGGCCAATGGCATTTTGGGATGTATAAGTAGGGGCATAGCGAGCTGATCGAGGGACGTAATCGTCCCCCTCTATTCCACATTGGTGAGGCCTCATCTGGAGTACTGTGTCCAGTTTTGGGCCCCACACTACAAGAAGGATGTGGATAAATTGGAGAGCGTCCAGCGAAGGGCAACAAAAATGATTAGGGGTCTGGAAACATAAGTTATGAGGAGAGGCTGAGGGAACTGGGATTGTTTAGTCTGCAGAAGAGAAGAATGAGGGGGGATTTGATAGCTGCTTTCAACTACCTGAGAGGTGGTTCCAGAGAGGATGGTTCTAGACTATTCTCAGTGGTGGAAGAGGACAGGACAAGGAATAATGGTCTCAAGTTGCAGTGGGGGAGGTTTAGGTTGGATATTAGGAAAAACTTTTTCACTAGGAGGGTGGTGAAACACTGGAATGGGTTGCCTAGGGAGGTGGTGGAATCTCCTTCCTTAGAAGTTTTTAAGGTCAGGCTTGACAAAGCCCTGGCTGGGATGATTTAATTGGGTATGGGTCTTGCTTTTGAGCAGGAGGTTGGACTAGATGACCTCCTGAGGTCCCTTCCAACCCTGATATTCTATGATTCTATGATTCATGGCACTTTCAATCACTGGGCTCCAAGGCTGCCAGTGATGGGGCAGCTCTGGATGGTGGTTCAGATGACGTAGACACTAGACCACTAGGAACTGGCCTGAGACCCTGAGGGGAAGAAAGGCTCATAGAGGTCATAAGGGGCACTAGCACGAGCAATGGCAGCTTGTCCTGTTGATGTGATGCCTGTTATGAAATAGCCTTGCTGGAGAGCTGGGTCTGAACTGCTTTGATCTGCTCAGGGGACAAGCTGGTGCCTAACAATGGCACCTGCTGTGACTCATTCATCTTCTTGCTCCCAGGTCAGCAAATGGGGATGGGATGGCAGTGACCTTCTGTGGACTGGAGGTGAAAAGCCCTGGGTCCCTCCCAAAAGCTAGATAAATCCTTCTCTGGTTACCTCGTCCCCTGTCAGCTGGCCGCCTTCCCCCATGATGGAGAAAGCTAGGACCAGCCCAGCCTGGCTGACATGTAGTCGGAGGTTGTGGATGGCCAGCAGAGCCACCTGCAGGAAGGATCTTCTCTGCCCTTCTGAGAAGATCCCTCCGAAGACCTAAAACCAACAGCACGAGCGCCATTGGCAATTGCCCAGAACCAGGCTCCAAATCCACCTAGTGGCTCATGTGGAGAGTCGGAGTCCTGCTGCAGCCAAGCCAGCTAATTCCCCACGAGGACCTTTGGGGTCCCATGGCCCAGGGAACCCCCTTCAGTAAGAGGTTGCAGGCACTGAGGCCTCTCATTGCTCTTTCTGGAGCAGGATTCAATGCAGGTGCCATGACATGCTGGGAATGCGTCCATGTGCATGAGCCTGGCACGCTCTGGAATGCAGCTCACAAAGACCACACAGGACCCTCTACTGCGTCCAGCAGCGATATCTCCTGGAGCTCACATGCTACAGGTATGGGCCTTTCAGAACTGCCTCCGTTCCCCACTCCCCACCCCACTGACATTTCCATGAGCCTTACGTATGGTGAAGTAATTCAGCCCAGGGTAGGAGCTCAGTGTCTCTGACCCAAGTCCCAGGGCAGGTGCAGATACTGCTTCCTGACTCATGATGGTGCTAAGCAAACTCCACACCCTTCTTGTTCTTCCACAGGGTGCAGGAATCCAATAAGGATCTGGTCACGCAATAGCTGAGTGTATCCTTCCCAACTCACTGACCCAGTGGCTCCCATCTCGGATACTCAGGTGTCAGCCAGGGAGTCACTGAGCGAAGCTGGATCCCTCGAGATACCATCCGCCATTAACTCAAGGTCCGAGAGGTTTCCTGTTATGCCACTTATCAATGGATCCATGTAACACACACAAACCATAGCCGTTAGCAAAGCTCCAACCCAGGATCCTCAGCCTCTTGCAGCTGGACACTGTCAGCTGGAAATAAGTAGTAGGCTCTGGCCCTGTATCCAGGACACAGCCACTGCAGGGAGACACAGCTCCGCATTTGAGCTGCTACAATGCACCAGCTGAGAGTCCTTACCTCCCCCACCTTGGCCATATTCCTGTAACCAAGGCGCTTGGTGTTCTCGAGCCCCTCCCGGCACCACAGCTCCTTGGCATCTCTGACGTTCAGCCCTTGGAGAGAAAGACACGCAGGTTTGTGAGGTTTGCCATTCTGGTTTCTGTGCCTGTCTCCTTCGGTTCCCATTGCTGGGTGCACACTGGCTGGGGCTTCGCAGCATCCATGCCCCCATGAAATCGCAGGGTCACCACCAGGTGGTTTAGTACCTGGAGGGGTATTTGTCCCATTCATCACAGAAATCAGGTGACCCTTACGGTCATTGTGTTCTGGGAGTGGGTGCCTGAAAATGACGGCATCTAATGCTGAGAACCCCCCACTCCCACTGTAGTCAAGATCTGGCCCTAGGTAACCAACTAGTGACATCCTACAAGTTTTGTGTGCGTCCCCTGTAGTCCCTGCTCCTGACCCTGATTTCCCTATGGGCTCTTTCCCTCCATGTGTTTCAATAGCTCCATTCCTGTCCCCTCACCAGCTGGCAGCCCCATGGACAAACTGATTTTCCTGGGGGGGGAAGAGCTGGGCTCTGAGATAAAACAGCCAATTTCCCTGGCACTTTCACACTCATCTCCCTGATTCAGGGAGCAGGGAAGAGAAATAATCAGCATCTACACTGAGGTCCGTCTCAGAGGAGGGGGCTTCTTTCTATAGGCTCCCATTGCCCAGCAAAATGAGTCCCAAATGAGGGACCTTGTTTCTATTGGGGTCCCTCTGCCCAGTTCCGGTTGGTCTACAAGGAGAGGCCTCAGTTCTATAGGAGTCCCAATGTCCATCTGCAGGTAGTCTCTGAGGATTCATTTCTATAAGGTGCCATTGCCCAGTTGGGTTTCTTACCCCTCTTCTGCAGCAGTAGCTGGTAGAGCCAGTAAATCCCACCCTTGGTTTGCCGGCTGATGTCATCTGGTGGGTCAGTGATATACATACCCAGCTGTGCCACAAAGTAGCCCACCTTGGGGAAGTCAGATGAGCTCTGATGGACGGAGGAGGAGAGGGGAATCCATCGACATTCTACCTTCAGCTCTCCATCTGCCCTGGGCCAGGAGTCTCTCTCCTCCCACTGCATCTGTAGGAGGGGCTGGGGGAGAGGAGCTACAGCTAGAGATCTCATTCTCTCTGCCCCCAGGGGAGCTTGGAATAAAGGGACCAGGGAAAGGGCCCTCTATGAGGATTCGCTCCTCAGCTGCTCCAGAATGACAAGGGCCCTGAGGCCAAGCATGAATCTGCCAGCCAGTGGGCTCTGGAGCACAGTCCCTTACAGACCCAGGGGGAAAAGCTTAGCCAGGAGATGAGGGACGTGACTCAAGCATGGTTGAATCTCAGTTCTGACTCTGGCTTCACACAGGAGCCATCAAAACCTCAAACCCCTGCAGCTGCAAATCCCACAGCCTGTCAGAGCCAGCCCTGCCTCTGCAGGATGCCGGGGTCAAAGGTCACTTACATCAACTCCAGGGAGGCAAGCAGTGAATTGCCGCAGGGCAGTGCTACTCCGTATGGCCCTGGCTCTCTCTTGCTTCTCTCTGGAGTGCATCCAGAAATTGACATGCTGTGGGAGAAGGAGGCAGGTGAGGGTCAGGAGGCAGGTGCACGTGCTCTACAAACGAATCTCTTTCCCTCCCCATGGGGCTGAGACATTGTGCTCAGGGTGAAAGAGCTGACTGGCTGATCGCAGAACTTTAAAAGGGGCTTCTTGCAACCAGAATGCTGCCCAGTTCCTGCTGGGCACAGGCTGTCATTGTCTCTCTAGATGGGGAAAATGTTAGGCCTGGGGCTGGTCCATCCTCTCTGTACCTGATCCATGAACAGCACATCAGGATCAAGGCACATGCCCTGGCCCCTCCCTAGATGCAAAGGCCTTGGTGGGATGGAGGGAGTGGCCGTGAGGACAATCCCTTTGGGAACTGCAGTGTCCATATCAGAAGAGCTGATTCCCTGAGGATCCTCCTGTACTCAGGGTCTTCCTAGAAAGGAGCTAGTGACTTTTCTTAGAGGCCCATGTCCTGGATCTCACAGGACTTTCAGTCTCTCAGTCCCCCAGACCCTACCATTGTGCTCACCTCCAAGAGGTGCTCCAGCTTGTCCATGGTGGGGGTTTCTGCCAGGAGGCTCCTCAGCATCACATCCATGCTGTCTGTATAGCCCTTGGGCAGAGCCTGCAAGAGGAGGGAGCACCCGTCTGTTATGGGATCTGGGGCTACGCTGGTCAGGGGATGATTCGAAGGGTTCTCTGGCAAGACTCCAAAGACACATCCTGCCCTCTCCCATTCAGATCACCCCAGGGACACTTAGCAAGAGTTCATGGCCGGATGCCAGCTGGCTCTTCAATCCTTGCCCTTAGCAGTTCTCTGCAGAGGGCCAGGGACCTAGCAGGGTATGGAACAGCCAAACTGCAATGGATGGGAGCGAGGCGCCCGGACAGAGTCCAGGCAGCAAAGCACAGAATGAGGAAGGAAGGAGAGGATCTGCCAAGGGCGGGTAACACTATCCCCTCGGGAGGGAAGGGGCGCTCTCTGCCATTTTGTTAACCCCCGGGCCTGTTCCCAGCTCTGCTCACCCCTCCCCTATTTTCAGCAGCTCCACCAAACTAAGGGAGCAGGGACCACAGGACCGCTCCTACAACAGAGAAGTAGGATGGTGACCTACCCGGAAGGGAACAGTGTCCTTCCCTGGGCGCATGGTAAAAAACACTGCACAGGACAGCTCGCAGGAGGCCTGAGTCCAGCTCCAGGTCCAGTTTGCTGGCAGGAAAGAGGAGCCTCTATTCGATTTTGCAGCACCAGAGCGGTGCTGGCACCACCATGGACATGAAACATGAGGGAAATTGGCACCGGCCAGCAAAAACGGAAATGGAGGTGCCAACGAGACTAGTGACCAGGCTGAAGTCACAGAGCCAGACACTGGCAGGGCTGAAACAGGGCCCGTTCCCCTGATCTCACCCTGGACCCTGCTGCCCCTATTATATGTCCCCCGCCCCGATGATCCTCTCCCTAAGGCCACTGTAACGTTACTGGAGTGAAATGAATCATCCAGCCTGGAAAGAGTGAACGTTCCCGCCTCCTTGGCCGGAGGATGTGAACAGCCATAACTGGAGGGGGAGTGGGAGGATCTGTGACTCCTGGGTTAGGGCAGCTGGACAGGAGGGTCCTGGTACCTGAGGTGGCAAACTGCAGCCATAGAGCTCGAGAGGATGGAGCTTAGCTCAGACTGCAGGGGAACGTCTTCAATCAGCTCTTGGGAGACCCAAAGAAGACAAAAGCAGAGGATCAGATCCTGGCCCCGCTGACCCACAGGCACTTCCCAGAGAGGACGCTGCCAGCATAACCCTGCCCCCGGCCCAGCCAATCCAGCTGGGCCCCCACATTCCTTCCACCTTTCAAACTTACTCCCTCCTTCTCCAGCTGGGACCACCCAATTCTTTCCTCCCCTCATCCTCCACCCGGCCCTACAATTCCCCACTGCCAGCTCTGTGTCTGTGACAGAATTTCCCCTTCCCCTGCTCCCCAATCCTCAGCCCCAAGAATACCTGTCCTCTTCTGCCCCCTCCAGCCCCACCATCTCCCAGAACTGGCCCAGGGGAAGCCTCTCTTAGTCCCATGTCTAGCTCCCTCCCCCTGGGGTCTCACTCACCGCAATGCTCTCCACAAGGGATGCTTTGGAGCAGTGCGGCTGCAGGGTGTCCTGCCCCTGCTTTTGTGCAGGGAAGCACAGAGTGGGGATAGCGTGCAGGAAGCGGAGCTGCTTGGCCCTGTCCTGCACAGATGAGGAGTGGCACTGGGGGAGAGAGAGAGCCTGTTAGGTAGGGACCTCCCCACTCCACCCAAACCGGCTCCAGGGCCCAGGGCCTCCTTTGGGTTGGACAGGAAAAGCCCAAAATCACAGTGTCCTCCTGCAAGGCAGGGCTTCTAACCTGGACAATGGCTGTGGGGAGAGGAGACCTGGCCTGCATGGGACAAACACCCTCTCTTCGGGGTCACAGATAATGGGGGTTATGGCTTCTCTGGGACAGGGCCCCCCCTGGAAGGGCTGGCGGGGGCAGGATAGACACGATTGTACCTCATCTCTGCCCTGGCAATGCTGCTGGATGACCCTGATGGCAGCTTCCTCTGGGGACACGTCCTCCTCTTCCTCCTCAACCTCCAGCCAGACACTGGGGCTCCCTGCACCAGGCAGAGGAGGACAGAGGGTGACTCCCGCTGCTGCCGAGGGGAAGGACGGGGTGCAGTGGAGAGAGAAGGCTTAATGTGCCCCCCTCCTCTGTAAGGAACCCCAGGGCAGAAAGGGCCTCACCCTGCCCCTCCCAGAGATGCCCTCAGCCCCATCAGCTTCAGGGCCCCATGGCAGTCAGGCCACCCCCGCAACATCATCAGGGGTCCAGGAGGCTGGAGTGCCCCCGACTCCACCAAGAATGCCCTGCACCGGCCATGGCTGTGTCACTCCCACTAGTCTCAGCAGGGCTCACGTGGCTGAGACCTGACACCTTTCTGAACCAATGGGCACACGGTGTTACTAGCCCCCCAACCCCAGTCATTCTCCCTTTCCCTTGGGTCTCCCCTCACCAGTACTGTGGGACCTCCAGCCTCAAGGCTCTCACACTCCTCGGAGGTGCTGCTGGCCCCTTGGGAGTAGGTGGAGCTGCTGGTGCTAGAGCAGGGGTTGCCCCATCTCCTGTCCTAGGCAGGGTGGGGACTCTTTCGTGGCCAGGCAGGGGCATGGCTCCTGCTAGGCCCTGGCGCTGGGCTCCTGGCTCCTCTGCTTCCTGGAGAGGAAGCCCCAGAGCTGCCTTGCCCGGCTCCCACCCTGTCCTGGCTCCCTCCTGCAGAGCTGCGCCCTGGGCCTCCTCCATTTTGGCCCCGAAGGTATCTCAGGGCCTACTCTGGGAGCTGGTGTCTTCCTCCTCCAGAACGTCAGGCACGTCCACCACTTGGCCTGGCCACAAGCTGCTTCCCCGCCAGCGGGGACAGAGGGGCCGCTCTCCTCTTGGGGAAGCCGGTAGCTGCTTCCCACTGGCTCTGGACCCTTCTTCCCAGCATCTGCTTCAGCCTCTTCATCCTGGAACCGAATGGGGAGCAGCCGTGAGTCTGGGGTCAAGGCAGCCTCTCACTAATGGGCCTGTCTGCTCCGTCCCCACCTCTCCTCCACTGGGGCAACACCCCCTCACTGCACGCCCCACCACGGGGCACAGGGACTGCAATCTACACACACTGGCAGCAGCTCACAGCACAGGCTGCTCCCAAAGCTCCCCCTCCCTACTGAGGCACTGTGACACAGGGGGAGTCTCATCCTTTCAGAGCAGTGGGGTTTTCAGACTGTTTGGACAAGCAGCTCCCTCCTCCTGCCCAGGCCACACGCCCTCCCTGGCTAGAGAAAGACCAGAACCCAGGAAGGACTCTGAGTTTGCCCTGGGAACTTGTCCCCAGCTAAACTTCACAAGGTTCCAATCATATGAGGCATGAGTCCCCCTCAGTTCCCACAGAGTTCAGTGGGAAAGTGGGTGTTCAACAGCTGGCAGGGTCTGACCCTCCAGAGACTCCTACAAGGGAAGGCCTGGGAGCCCTATTGCTGGGCTATTTCCACTATGCTGGAGATGGCTCTGGAGAACACCTGCAAGAAACACGCTGCCCAGGCCCAGAGCAAAGGGCTGCAGGGGGCTGTGTTAGCAAATCTAGACTCACTAGGAGGAGATCCCCCCTCCTCCTCCCACCATTTATGCCTCTCCCCAAGCAGAACACGGAAGCCTCTGAGGAAATGCTACCTGCCACTCACTACGTCTAGATGGCGCAGTGCTGGGTGGCAGATGCTCAGAGTTGGTCTGTTCCTGGCCCTCTTCCTCGCTCTCCCGCACCAAGGTGGGCTGAAAAGGGAGCTGCACAATGCCCTGCCAGCAGGGAGACCAACAGTGGCTGTGAAAACGAAATCATGTTTTATTGCCAAGGTTAAACTCAGGCTAGCAGCCGGGGTCCAGAACTCTGACATACTGCGGGCAGGACGCTTCCCATCTCAAGGTCTCCTACCACCTCACACACATTCCTGAAGCCTGACAAGCCAAGGGCTGTAGGGGAGGGACTCCAACCGCACTGATAGAAAACTGTGGCCTGGGCAGGGGAAGCCACTGCCTCAGGGTCACACTGGGAGTCAGTGACAGAGCCAGGGATGGAGCCCAGGAGCCCTGTGTCCAGGCCCCTACACTAACAACTAGAGGAATGTTCTTTTCCAGAGCTGGCAATTGCAAGCAGGACCCTGTTCCCAGTCTCCCTGGCTCTGAGAGGGAGTGTGACCGGCTGGAGAGAGTGAGGCAGGGGATTGGGGGTCAGGACTCCTGGCTTTCAGTGGCCATTTTCCTATTGATCTATGGGACCTCGGGCAAGCCATTCCCCCTCTCTGTGTTTCAGTCCCCAGCAGTAAAATGAGGATCTAATACTTACTCACTATTGTAAAGTGCTGAGATTTACCCACGAAAAGTCGTTCTGTAAGTGCTATGCAGCACTGGACCCTCATCGGTGAGATCCAAATTCCTAGAGTTTAGATCTGGGCTTTCAGTTCAATCCTGCACAGAGGGAGGAGCTCAGCCCTAGACCTTGGATTGAGGATCAGCCCTTCTTGGGGTGGGAATTGAGCTAGGAGGCTTTTGCGTCCCTCGCCAGGTGGATTAACAATAGAGGGTTTTTAACATATGAACCAGGTTTTTCAAATTAAACTCACCGCGGGTTTTTTCGTTAAAAATAAGCCTGCTTCAAATTCAATTTGAATTTGACAATCTGTGTTAAGGCCTAAATTTGTTATCATCTCTTCAAATAATTTCAAGAGAATAGAAAGAAACCCATCTTAAGTAGTACATGTTTACTGCCAAGTTTTAAGGAGAGTCAAACGACTGAAGCACCCGGAACCAGAGTTCGTGGAAGTGCTAGAACAGCTTTAGACAGCAGTAGCCCTTCCTGTGAAAGTGCAGAAGGAATACTTTCTTCCTTTCAGTTTATTCATCTAGTTCAGTTCAATGACTAGTTAATTGAATTTGAAAAGAACACTGGGAGTTGACAAAGAAGGCAAACTTGTTTTCTTCCTTCAATCTAGGAATAAACACTAGGTGTGAGGGGATGAGATCTACCCATTGAAAAATCTGGAAGAACATGGTGACCAGAATGTATCAATTCAGTTCATTAACTACAGCTAATATTTCCTTTCTTTAAGAAATCGGGTAGTTTTAAATGCAAAACATTTTTGATGAATGTTTTTTTCTTATGCTTCTCTTTCTGGCTCGGCCACAGCATTGCTGTGTAAACACCTCTTGCTCTTTACCTCAGTTTCACCACCTCTGTTTGGGATAGAGACACTTCTCTAACTCCTAGCAGTAGTGCGATATGAGTAGGTCATGAGTGTTAGACACCTACAGGGGGTTCTTGGTTTTGAAACAACCATTCATTTTAATCACCTTGATTGTAGGAGAACTACTACATTCACGAGAATCAGAAACTGCTCATATTCCATTAAAGAACGGAAGGCAGCAAAATTCATCATATCACCAATTTGTTATGAATTATTTACTCATTCTTAAAAGAGAGTTGAACGCTCTTTTTGTTATGTAGGCCCAGTTCCCACTGCTGAACCAGTACCAATTACACTGGATAATGCTGTAAAACCTATATTTTATTGTCAAATCATGTAAGCCATTCCTCTTCTCCTCTTCTTGTTTTATAAGTTTCAGATCAACAAAATCCTCCCCTTGATAGTCACTGCCCGTGTGGCGCTGCAGGCAGAGTAGCCTGAGCAGGCTACATTGTGACATCAGGGGTAACTCAGCCACGCATCACTCATTTCACTCCAATAACCCTGAGCATAAACCCTAAACCTGCTACCTGTCTTGGTCATCTCTCCCATTGAAACCTGCGGAATCATTTGCTGACTCCTTTTAACCAATGGGGTTGAATTATGAAAATCACCTGCACAGAATTAGCATTGCCTGGCTCAGTTAAATCTGATGTCACAGTGCACCTCTACCGGCAGCACCAATTAAATGGGCACAGTGCAGAAACCAAGCTTTGCTGGTGGTTTCTTTTTCTAGTTATCACCAGAATCAACAAGGTTCTTCCCACTGATGACTGTCTAGAAATTCCCTGAAATTTTGGAATCAATTGGACATAGTCTTCAAAAATTATCGCATTACAGACAGACAAAGAAATGCCATTGAATTGAGCATTAGGCCTCACTTCAGTCAGCCAACAATGACTTTAACTCCCTTTTAACTCAGTAATAACCCCCAGCTCACCCAATCAGCGTGGAGACTCTCAGGGACTGGAGGCTGAGCATTCTCAACAGGTGGCCAAAACACAGCACTAGTCACGACAGGAGATCACTCTGGTGGAGATCTCCGTCAGCGCACTATTCCAGCCCCACGTCTTTGTGAGGGCCTCCTACAATGACAGCTGGAGAACAGCCCCACCTGCCTCAGGAAGAAGAGCAGCAGAGAGAAATGGAACAAGAGAAGAGAAAAGAAAAGACAAGACAAGAGGAAGGGAGGAAAAGAGAAACAAAAATGGACAAATTCCAAACTCCTCAGTGAGTCAAAGATTCCAAGCTCAGAAAAATCAACTCTGACCATCTAGTCTATCTAGAACTTCCCTTAAAGTAATTCCTGTTTGAATTAGAGCGCATATTTTAGAAAAAGAGCGAATCTTGATTTTAAAAATGCTAGTTGTGGAGGATCCATCACAACCCTGGGTGAATTACTTCAAATCCTGACTGTTAAAAATGTTCACCTTATTTCCAGTCTGAATTTGTCTAGCTTCAACGCGCAGCCATTGGATCTTGTTATACCTTTGTCTGCTCGAGTGAAGAGCCCATTAGCAAATAGTTGTTCTCTTATGCTCATCTTTTAACCTTCTCTTTGTTCAGCTAAATAGATTGAGCTCCTTGAACCTATCTTTATAAGGCATGTTTTCTAATCCTTTAATCTTTCTTGTGGTTCTTCTCTGAACTCTCTCAAATTTATCAACATCGGTCTCAAATTGTGGACACCAGAACTGGACACAATATTCCAGTAGTGGTCGCACCAGTGCCCAGTACAGAGATTCAGAACCTCTCTACTTCTACCGGAGATTCTGCTATGGATGGGTACCAGGGTCGCATTTGCCCTTTTGGCCAAAGTGTCTCAGTGGGAGCTCATGGTCAGTTGATTATCCACCATGAGCCCAAGTCTTTTTCAGGGTTACTATTTCCCATGATACAGTCCCCCGGGGACAGAGTCCCCCTCTTGTACATATAGCCTATATTTTTTGTTCCTAAAGGGAAACTTTACTTTTGGACATACTCAAATGTACGTTATTTGCTTGTGCTCAGGTAACTAAGCAATCGAGATGGCTCCATATGAGTGACATGTCCTCTTCATTATTTACCACTCCCCCGATCTTTCTGTCATCGGCAGATTTTACAGTGATGATTCTATATTTGCTTCCAAGTCACTGATCAAAATTTTAGGTAGCGTACATCCAAGAACCAAACCCTGCAGGTCCCTACTAGAAAGACATCCGCTCGATAATGATTCCTTATTTAAAATTACATTTTGAGACCCATTAGGTAGCCCGTTACTAAGGGGCGGAGTCCGAGTTGGGACATTTTTCTGACACCTTTACTTAACGAATGGATCAGGCTGAACAGTTTCCAAACTTCACTGAGAATCTTACCTTCTACACAGGGGATGTCTGCTTTCTGCAATATCAACACAGAAAGCAGAACATGGCCAAAGAAGCTCCTCCTTCACACTTAGGTGCGTGACCACAAATCCTCTCTTGGTCCTCAAGGAGAGACCGCAAGGAGGAGTCTTGCTGCAGCAGGCTACAGGGGTCTCCGAAGTTTCCCCTGCCCTGAACCACTGTACTGCATGTCTGATATTAAGGGAGCTCTGTGAGGTCACAGCCTCCTCACTGCCTTTGCCCAATAGCCTGAGTTCCTGCCTAAGGCCCTTGTGAAGTCACTGCCACGCCCACCTCTCCCTTGCAGGGCTGATGTCTGCCCCGGACAGCCTGGTGGGATGTTTGAGCTGCTCCCCAGATCACCCCACTTGCTCACTATTGATTTTGGGGAGCAAGCAGGCTTCCCAGTAAAACAGCAGAGTCTGTTCCTCACCCCACGCTGAGTTTTTCATAGATTGTGAAGCCATTAGGTGTCCTAATGAGGCCTCTATTTCACACGCCATGAAATTCCACACTCTTACCCCCCTATCAAAACCAATACTGTGTTTTACTAAAACACACATTCCAGAAAGACATCCATTTGTGATGTGAGGCCGTCAAGAAAAACAGAGTCCACCGCTTCCCTTGATAATTTGTTCCACTGGTTAATCTCCCTCACTCCTAGATTAGGACTGGGCATTTGCTGTATTCAAATGTGTTGTTTGAATGGGCTGACTTATCTTCATCATTATTTACTGCGACACCAATCTTTGTGCCACCTGCAGATGTTACCAGCTGTGATGTGATATTGACTTCCAGACGGTTGGTGTAAATGCTGAAGACAGTTAGTGGCTGAGAGCCTATTCACCCCCCAGGCACAACACACCCACTCCCTCCTGTAGTACAGGAAAAGGGCATCCAGCCCTACTCTCATATGGTTTCAAAAACACGCTTGGCAGCAGTTTCAACCATGGGGTTATGAACCACGCATGGGGGTCCCCTGTTCACAAACATACTTCACATCTAGAGTGTCAACAGGCTGCAGTTCTATGCATCTGAGTTTCCCACCTTCTAAACTGGTATGAGAAACCCACCTTGATTATCTCCATTTAAAATTTGGGAGACTCTATGGCACAGGGAAGTGAAGTGACTTGCTTGTGGTCACACAGTGATTCAATGGAAAAGCCTGGACGAGAACAATGTATTTGTTCTGGTTCACAGACTGAGCCCTGATCTCTTGTATTCCTTGCCTCTTTGTTCTAAATTCAAGTCACAGACTGAGTCCCCCTGGTGGACACTCATTAGACTGCCTCAATCAGACCCAACCTCTGGATCCAACTTACAACCAAGCCACGTGGGTCAGGCAATGTCCAGCCACTGCTTCAAGCTGTGGGGCTCCTAAGGCCCTGTGCCAGATACACAATTCTTCTCTGGCTCCCTTCCTGGTGATGTGGGACTTTGCAGTCCAGATGTTCTCAGCCCCAATGGAAAGGTTTCACAGCCTGTTTTTTAAAGTGATGTGCTCTCTAAGATGAGAAAGCCAATCCTATGCCAGGAGCCCAGGACACAGACCAAAACCCAATGGCTCTCAGAAGTGTTGAGAATTCAGAGAGGGGACTGAGGTCAGGAATTTATTTTTTGCACAGATGTGTGACTCTCTTGTGCTGTCTAAGAGTAAAGTGTGTGTGTGTTTAAGAAGTTACTTTGCAGAGCCTGGGGTTCCTCCCTTTAACTGCTCTGTGGTCCCCGAGGGGCTAAACTGGAAAGGGAAGTGAGCAGAGGTGAAGGGGGAATCTGGAAAAATGTAGAAAGTGGATGGAGAGGTGTGGGACATCTCAGCACTGGTTCAGGGCCTATCTCCTAGACAGACAGTCCCAGTTGTCCCCCTCCAATCTCCTCATCTGATCTGTCTCTCCCCCCAATCCTGGCCTCCTGTGCCAATCTCACTCCCTAGGCTCCTCATCCAATCACAATAGTCATGAATCTCCATCCCCAGCTCCTGCTTTCAATCTCTTTGCCAAGCCAGTCCCAGTTCTCCTGAACCCCAGCTCTTCATCAGATCCATCTCCCATTCCCCCTCACTTCCTTCCACCCACCCTACTGGTTCTCACTCCCCGTCTCCTCTCTGGCTGCAAGTCTCCTTGCTCACTCAGACATATTCTCTGCCCTCCCCTCACCTCCAAATGCCAGTTTCTTTCACCTCCTGCCAGCTTCCAGCATCCCTTAGGCTCTTTCTCCCAATCTACTCACCCTGTCCCCTAGTCTCTGCATTTGAATCTAGCGCTTCCTCCTCTGGGCCCAGCAGGGAGGGGGGCATTGAGAGCACAGGAGAGACAGGCTCTCTGCTCTCAGTTCAGGTACCTGGACTGAGCACAGACCGCAGCAGCTGAGAGCTGCAATTACAGGGAAAGTCCTGCTCAGCCCCAGGCTGGAGCATGCCAGTGCAGACACAATTGTCAGGGCGAACAGAGCTGCTAACATCAAAGAAGTCTCTATTTTGACTTCTTTGAGGTTAGCAGCTCCATTCTCCCTGACTTTTCAAAGACTTCTCGTTTGGTCAATTTAGGTAGATTTTCAGAGACAGCAAAAGGTGCATCCCTGGTACAAAGGCCACCTCCTTGGGAAATTTCAAGTCCCTGTTCCAAAACCTGGGGGCGCTAGAGCTTTTAAAAAACAACGGCACCTGAAATGTTTAGCAGTGGCTAAGCACTGTCTCCATAAACTCATAGACTTTAAGGCCAGAAAGGACCATCGTGATCTTCCAGTCACCCTCCTGTAACAGACCCATAAGATGTGGCCTAGCCTTGTTCTCAACAACAACTGAATTATTTTGACTGAATGTTTCAGGAAATATTCAGCATCAGGGCAGTCACCCAGCACAGGAAATTTCAGCCCAGCCAGTTTCAGTTTGACAATGTTATAAGCAACTGAAAACAAAGGCTTATTGTGGGAAGCCCTGGGCAACCTTAATAACAGGCAGTGTTGGCAGCGCCCCCTATAATGTGAGGCACTCACAGCTGGCTGGAGCGATGGGATGTCAGTCAGGGCCAGCACAGGTCAGGATATCAGAAATTGTCCTGATTTGAATTCACACGCCAGAAATCATCTTTGCAGTGTCCCGCAGCCCCTCCCCTACTTCAAAAACAACTTTTGACAGCTAGCTCGGGTGTCTGACCCCACCAGGCGCTTTCTTTGATCCAGTCATGAAGGAGCATCTACGTACAATAACTGATCATGAAACACAGGTTCGTTACTTAGGAAAAAATATGCCGAATGAACTGATTCAAATTCTAGCAAATGCCGTTAAAAAGAAAATTACAGAAGCTGCCCATTCTGCAAAATACTTTTCAATAATACTGGACTGTACTCCAGATGTGAGTTATGTTGAACAAATGACGATGATCATTCATTTTGTGGATATGGAAAAGTCTGCAGATGAAGATAATATTGAAGTGCTCATAAAGGAACATTTCTTGGGGTTCGTATCACTGAAGGAGATGACTGGAGCATTTATGACAAACTATTCTACAAGAGCTTGAAACAATGTCATTATCTGTTGAAAATTTATGTGGTCAAGGCTTTGATAATGGGAGTAATATGAAGGATAAAGACAATGGTGTGCAAAGGAGAATGATGGAAATCAATCCTAGGGCATTTTTCGTTCCTTGCAGCACACATTCTCTGAATTTGTTTGTCAATGATGCTGCTAGATGCTGTTTGGAGTCAAGCAGTTTCTTTGACCTGGTGCAACGTGTTTATGTGTTTTTCTCAGGCTCAACACGCCGTTGGGAGATTCTGACTCGCCATGTGAATTCTCTAACTGTGAAACCACTTAGTCAGACAAGATGGGAGAGTTGCACTGATGCTTTGAAGCCTCTTCACTATGAACTTGGAAACATTTATGATGCCCTAATTGAAATTTCTGATGATACTACCTTTACTGGATCATCTGGCAATATGGCACGTTCAGATGCAGAAGCTCTTGCAAATGGCCTTTCCAAAGTCAAATTTGTGACTTCACTCATTTTGTGGTATAATATCCTTTTCGAGATTAACCTCACTCGTAAGCAGCTTCAGGAAAAGAACTTGAACATACATTCTGCTCTTCAAAAACTGCAGCAAACTCAAAATATTCTGGAGGAATTCAGAAGTGATGAAGGGCTCGAAAGAACACTGGTAGATTCTCTCAAGCTTGCTGAAGAAATAGACTTTCCGACAGACTTTGAACCAGAGCCAGTTCGCGTTCGGCAAAAGAAACAGCAGTTTTCATATGAATGACAAGACACACCTATTCAGAACCCAAAACAAAGGTTCAAAGTGCATTTCTCTTTGCAGTCCTTGATACTGCTATTCACTCGGTTGGTGAAAGATGTCAACAGATGCAGCAGCTAGAGTCAATATTTGGCTTTCTAGATGATATCCACAGCTTGCAAAAGAAAACAGCAAAACAGGTAAGAGAATTTGGTATAAAACTGGAGTCGGCATTGACTCCTGAAAATTCTAAAGACATTGATGCTACAGATTTGTGTAGTGAGCCTGAGACTTTTTCAAGAAGACTTACGAAACATTCCACTCCTGAAGAAGTACTGAAGTTTGTTTGTGAAAACAAGCTCTCAGCCAATTTTCCAAACATTTTTATAGCTCTACGCATTCTTTCAACTTTGCCAGTTTCTGTAGCTAGTGGGAAACGTAGCTTGTCAAATTAAAATTGATAGAAACATATCTGCATTCAACAATGGTGCAAGAGAGACTTGTTGGACTTGCCACAATGTCAATAGAGCATGAACTAGCTGGAAAACTCGATCTAAGAGAACGAGTGACTGAATTTTCAAAACTTAAAGCAAAAAAAGTCATGTTTTAAGAGCACAGAGTGTTTTTTATTCAGAGTATTTTGTAAATACAAGTTGAAGTTCATTGAAGAGTTTTCTTATTTCTTTCTATATTGGATGTGGTGGTAATGGCAGTTAAAGCAGGATAGTGTAATGGATGATTTTGGATTTGTAATAATAAAAATTATAATTAACATTTTAAATGCATTTTTATTTGAAATCAACTGAAATATCACCTCACTGTCATGTACAGATCTATTCTGAAAAGTCGTGTCTCCATTTTATTTGATCTCAGAAACATTGGTTGAACAGACGGATGGATGGAGAAACCGAATAATTAAGCCTCTGTTTTAAAAAAAACGCTTAAAAAACATTAAAAGGAGAAAAGGGGCAAAATGTTTCCCAGTTTACCGAAAACCTCAGCCGCGACCTTCCCTTGCGGTTTGGGCCTGGGGCACTGTCATAAACATAAAGGGAAGGGTAAACCCCTTTAAAATCCCTCCTGGCCAGAGGAAAAATCCTCTCACCTGTAAAGGGTTAAGAAGCTAAAGGTAACCTCGCTGACACCTGACCAAAATGACCAACGAGGAGACAAGATACTTTCAAAAGCTGGGAGGAGGGAGAAAAACAAAGGGTCTGTGTCTGTTTGTGTGATGCTTCTGCCGGAGACAAAACAGGAATGGAGTCTTAGAATTTAGTAAGTAATCTAGCTAGGTATGTGTTAGATTATGATTTCTTTAAGTGGCTGAGAAAATAGCTGTGCTGAATAGAATGACTATTCCTGTCTGTGTGTCTTTTTTGTAACTTAAGGGATTTGCCTAGAGGGATTCTCTGTGTTTGAATCTAATTACCCTGTAAGGTATCTACCATCCTGATTTTACAGAGGTGATTCCTTTACTTCTATTAAAAGTCTTCTTGAAAGAAAACTGAATGGTTTTTTCATTGTTCTCAGATCCAAGGGTTTGGGTCTGTGGTCACCTATGCAAATTGGTGAGGATTTTTACTAAACCTTCCCCAGGAAGTGGGGTGCAAGGGTTGGGAGGATTTTGGGGGGAAAGACGTGTCCAAACTACGTGTTTTCAGGAAGCCAGATAAAGTTTGGTGGTGGCAGTGGAAGTCCAAGGGTAAAATAGTTTGTATCTTGGGGAAGTTTTAACCTAAGCTGGTAAAAGTAAGCTTAGGAGGTTTTCATGCAGGTCCCCACATCTGTACCCTAGAGTTCAGAGTGGGGAAGGAACCTTGACATGGTGGCAGAGTGGTGGAATTAACTTAAAATCATTTTGAGATCAATTTGAGATTTTTTTGAACCAGAGAAACAGACTTTAAAAGGAAATTTTTAAAATCCTTTGTGCTGCTAGAAAGCAGGTCTCCAACTGGCAATAGTTGGAAGTGTTTTTTTTTTTTGTTTTTTTTTTACTTTGGGGCCAGAGCAGAGACAAAAGGAAATTGTCTTTGGGAGCTGCAGTTTCTCTTCTTAAAGGAAGAGTAGTTAACCTCCTGCAGGGAAATTCACAAGTTTTCACAGACATAAGAGCAACTAGAGGGGATTTCTACCTATTTGCCTGAAGACAAAAGTGTTAGTTTTAGGGTTTTGGGGTTTTTTTTTTTTTTTGGATTTTTCTGTCGGCTGACAATCACTTTCAGAGAATAGGTATCCTGTTCCAGCACAGAAAAATTTTACAAGCCAAGTTTTAAGTTTGTTTTATTTCTAAACGTCGGGTGTAAAGTTAGTTAAAAAGAGAGAGGTTAGGATGACAGACTCCATGGCTCAACAAAAGCTGGAATTAGCCAGATTTCAGGCTGATGAAAAACAAAAGGAACATGAAAGACAGATAGAACTCATACGGATCGAGAAGGATGTACAGGAGGCTGCCCACAGGAGGGAAATGGAGGAAAGGAAGCATGTGGAGGAGGAGAAGAAAAAAGAGAAGAATCATGAACTGGAGATGGAGAAGGTAAAGGCTCAGCAGAATATAGAAACAAACCCTAGCAATCCTTCTCCAGGTACCACTTCCCATCCCAGAAAGATCCCCACCTACAAGGCAGGCGATGATACTGAGGCCTTCTTAGAAAACTTTGAAAGGGCCTGCCTTGGGTACAGCATCTCTACTGACCAATACATGATAGAGCTGAGGCTGCAGCTCAGTGGACGCTTAGCTGAGGTGGCGGCTGAAATGCCTAAAGAACACATGAACAAGTATGAACTGTTTAAATCCAAGGCGAGAGTCAGAATGGGGATAACACCCAAGCATTCTCGTCGGAGGTTCAGAGCCCTAAGGTGGAAACCAGACATGTCATTTACCCGACATGCCTACCACATTGTGAAACATTGGGATGCCTGGATATCAGGAGCAAGTGTTGAATCTCCAGTAAATTTGCCCTTCCTAATGCAAATGGAACAATTCTTAGAGGGTGTTCGTGAGGAAATAGAAAGATACACCCCAGATCATAGAATCATAGAATATCAGGGTTGGAAGGGACCCCAGAAGGTCATCTAGTCCAACCCCCTGCTCGAAGCAGGACCAATTCCCAGTTAAATCATCCCAGCCAGGGCTTTGTCAAGCCTGACCTTAAAAACCTCTAAGGAAGGAGATTCTACCACCTCCCTAGGTAACGCATTCCAGTGTTTAACCACCCTCTTAGTGAAAAAGTTTTTCCTAATATCCAATCTAAACCTCCCCCACTGCAACTTGAGACCATTACTCCTCGTTCTGTCATCTGCTACCATTGAGAACAGTCTAGAGCCATCCTCTTTGGAACCCCCTTTCAGGTAGTTGAAAGCAGCTATCAAATCCCCCCTCATTCTTCTCTTCTGCAGGCTAAACAATCCCAGCTCCCTCAGCCTCTCCTCATAAGTCATGTGTTCTAGACCCCTAATCATTTTTGTTGCCCTACGCTGGACTCTCTCCAATTTATCCACATCCTTCTTGTAGTGTGGGGCCCAAAACTGGACACAGTACTCCAGATGAGGCCTCACCAATGTCGAATAGAGGGGAACGATCACGTCCCTCGATCTGCTCGCTATGCCCCTACTTATACATCCCAAAATGCCATTGGCCTTCTTGGCAACAAGGGCACACTGCTGACTCATATCCAGCTTCTCGTCCACTGTCACCCCTAGGTCCTTTTCCGCAGAACTGCTGCCTAGCCATTCAGTCCCTAGTCTGGAGCGGTGCATTGGATTCTTCCATCCTAAGTGCAGGACTCTGCACTTATCCTTATTGAACCTCATCAGATTTCTTTTGGCCCAATCCTCCAATTTGTCTAGGTCCTTCTGTATCCTATCCCTCCCCTCCAGCGTATCTACCACTCCTCCCAGTTTAGTATCATCCGCAAATTTGCTGAGAGTGCAATCCACACCATCCTCCAGATCATTTATGAAGATATTGAACAAAACCGGCCCCAGGACTGACCCTTGGGGCACTCCACTTGATACCGGCTGCCAACTAGACATGGAGCCATTGATCACTACCCGTTGAGCCCGACAATCTAGCCAGCTTTCTACCCACCTTATAGTGCATTCATCCAACCCATACTTCCTTAACTTGCTGACAAGAATACTGTGGGAGACCGTGTCAAAAGCTTTGCTAAAGTCAAGAAACAATACATCCACTGCTTTCCCTTCATCCACAGAACCAGTAATCTCATCAAAGGCGATTAGATTAGTCAGGCATGACCTTCCCTTGGTGAATCCATGCTGGCTGTTCCTGATCACTTCCCTCTCATGCAAGTGCATCAGGATTGATTCTTTGAGGACCTGCTCATGATTTTTCCAGGGACTGAGGTGAGGCTGACTGGCCTGTAGTTCCCAGGATCCTCCTTCTTCCCTTTTTTAAAGATTGGCACTACATTCGCCTTTTTCCAGTCATCCGGGACTTCCCCCGTTCGCCACGAGTTTTCAAAGATAATGGCCAATGGCTCTGCAATCACAGCCGCCAATTCCTTCAGCACTCTCGGATGCAACTCATCCGGCCCCATGGACTTGTGCACGTCCAGCTTTTCTAAATAGTCCCTAACCACCTCTATCTCCACAGAGGGCTGGCCATCTCTTCCCCATTTTCTGATGCCCAGCGCAGCAGTCTGGGAGCTGACCTTGTTAGTGAAGACAGAGGCAAAAAAAGCATTGAGTACATTAGCTTTTTCCACATCCTCTGTCACTAGGTTGCCTCCCTCATTCAGTAAGGGGCCCACACTTTCCTTGGCTTTCTTCTTGTTGCCAACATACCTGAAGAAACCCTTCTTGTTACTCTTGACATCTCTTGCTAGCTGCAGCTCCAGGTGCGATTTGGCCCTCCTGATATCATTCCTACATGCCCAAGCAATATTTTTATACTCTTCCCTGGTCATATGTCCAACCTTACACTTCTTGTAAGCTTCTTTTTTATGTTTAAGATCCGCTAGGATTTCACTATTAAGCCAAGCTGGTAGCCTGCCATATTTACTATTCTTTCGACTCATCGGGATGGTTTGTCCCTGTAACCTCAACAGGGATTCCTTGAAATACAGCCAGCTCTCCTGGACTCCTTTCCCCTTCAAGTTAGTCCCCCAGGGGATCCTGGCCATCCGTTCCCTGAGGGAGTTGAAGTCTGCTTTCCTGAAGTCCAGGGTCCGTATCCTGCTGCTTACCTTTCTTCCCTGCGTCAGGATCCTGAACTCAACCAACTCATGGTCACTGCCTCCCAGATTCCCATCCACTTTTGCTTCCCCCACTAATTCTACCTGGTTTGTGAGCAGCAGGGAAGCCCAAAACTGCCCAAAACTGTAATCGAGACAGGAGAGATTGGAGCCAGATGGGTAGAGGTGGCAGAGAAGAAGAAAACTGGTCGCAGTTGGAGCGGAGACCAGAAGGGACAACCCCAGACCAGACCCTATTCCTGGGGGCCGCCCAAGGCCCCACCTACCTCCCAAAGAACCCTCCAGACACCTTATCGTCCCACCACCCCGTTCTCCAGCAACCCGCCTCGCCCCAGTGACCCGTCAGCTGGACGATGTTTTAAATGTAACGAGCTGGAGCATGTAAAGGCCAACTGCCCCAAGAACCCCAACAGATTACAGTTCATTGCACCAGAATCACACCAGAGATCCGCAAGCCCAGATACCCTTGGAGCGGAGGGAAACTGTGAGTGTGGGCGGGAAGAAGGTCACCGCATGGAGGGACACTGGAGCACAAGTGTCAGCCATCCATGCTTCCTTAGTGGACCCCAATTTAATCAACCCAGAGATCCAAGTGACAATTCAACCCTTCAAGTCCAACTCGTTCAATTTGCCTACAGCCAAGATGCCTGTCCAGTACCAGGGCTGGTCAGGAACGTGGACTTTTGCAGTCTATGATGATTATCCCATCCCCATGCTGTTGGGGGAAGACTTGGCCAATCATATGAAGCGGGCCAAGAAGGTGGGAATGGTCACCCACAGCCAGGCTAAACAAGCTGTGATGCCTAGCTCTGTTCCGGAAACTTCTATCAGGACCCAGTCAGAAGTGATGGACCCGGACCCCAGGCCAATGTCTGCAACAGCAGTAGTGGATCCAGTCCCAGAGACCCAGATGGAACCAGTCCCAGAACCAGAACCAGCGGAACAACCAGCACCAGATCCATTGCCAGCACTGAATCCAGTACTTGCAACCTCAACACCAGAGGGCCCCACCGAACCTGAACCGGCAGCAGCCCATAACCCTACACAAGAGGCTCAGCCAGAGCATGAACCCCAACATAGTGTCCCAGCGGAGAGCGGTTCACAGTCAACGGAAACAGCCCCATCCCCTACATCGCTTCCAGAGGGACCAAGCATAGGTCCACAATCCAATGAGGAACTGGTGTCTCCAGCATCAAGGGAACAGTTCTAGATGGAACAGGAAGCAGATGAAAGCCTCCAGAGAGCTTGGACGGCAGCATGGAGCAACCCACCGCCTCTCAGCTCTTCTAATTGATCCAGGTTTGTTGTAGAAAAAGGGCTTTTATACAAGGAAACTCTTTCTGGTGGACACCAGGAAGACTGGCATCCTCAGAGATAGTTGGTCGTTCCAACTAAATACCGGGCCAAGCTCTTGAGCTTAGCTCACGATCATCCTAGTGGCCTTGCTGGGGTGAACAGAACCAAAGACCATTTCGGGGGGTCATTCCACTGGGAGGGAATGGGCAAGGATGTTTCTACCTATGTCCAGTCTTGTGAAGTATGCCAAAGAGTGGGAAAACCCCAAGACCAGGTCAAAGCCCCTCTCCAGCCACTCCCCATCATTGAAGTTCCATTTCAACGAGTAGCTGTGGATATTCTGGGTCCTTTTCCAAAAAAGACACCCAGAGGAAAGCAGTACATACTGACTTTCATGGATTTTGCCACCCGATGGCCGGAAGCAGTAGCTCTAAGCAACACCAAGGCTAAAAGTGTGTGCCAAGCACTAGCAGACACTTTTGCCAGGGTAGGTTGGCCCTCCGACGTCCTCAAAGATGCAGGGATGAATTTCCTGGCAGGAACTATGGAAAACCTCTAGGAAGCTCATGGGGTAAATCACTCGGTTGCCACTCCTTACCACCAACAAACAAATGGCATGGTGGAGAAGTTTAATGGAACTTTAGGGGCCACGATACGTAAATTCGTAAATGAGCACTCCAATGATTGGGACCTAGTGTTGCAGCAGTTGCTCTTTGCCTACAGAGCTGTACCTCATCCCAGTTTAGGGTTTTCCCCATTTGAACTTGTATATGGCCATGAGGTTAAGGGGCCATTACAGTTGGTGAAGCAGCAGTGGGAGGGATTTACACCTTCTCCAGGAACTAACATTCTGGACTTTGTAACCAACCTACAAACACGCTCTTTAGCCCTTCCTAAAGAAAACTTACAGGATGCTCAAAAAGAGCAAAAAGCCTGGTATGATAAACATGCCAGAGAGCGTTCCTTCAAAGTAGGGGGCCAGGTCATGGTCTTAAAAGCGCTCCAGGCCCATAAAATGGAAGCATCGTGGGAAGGGCCATTCACGGTCCAGGAGCACTGGGGAGCTGTTAATTATCTCATAGCGTTAGCCACCTCCAACCGAAAGCCTAAGGTGTATCAAATTAATTCTCAAAAGCCCTTTTATTCCAGAGAATTGCAGGTTTGTCAGTTTACAGCCCAGGGAGGGGACAACGCTGAGTGGCCTGAAGGTGTCTACTACGAAGTGAAAAGTGCTGGTGGTGTGGAAGAGGTGAACCTCCCATGACCCTTGGGCGTATGCAGCGACAGCAGATCAAGGAGCTGTGCACTAGTTATGCGCCGACATTCTCAGCCACCCCAGGACTGACTGAACGGGCATACCACTCCACTGACACAAGTAATGCTCACCCAATTAAAGTCCAACCTTACCGGGTGTCTCCTAAAGCTAAAACTGCTATAGAAAGGGAGATCCAGGATATGTTACAGATGGGTGTAATCCGCCCCTCTGGAAGTGCATGAGCATCTCCAGTGGTTCTAGTTCCCAAACCAGATGGGGAGATACGTTTTTGAGTGGACTACCGTAAGCTAAATGCTGTAACTCGCCCAGACAACTATCCAATGCCACGCACAGAAGAACTATTAGAGAAACTGGGATGGGCCCAGTTCATCTCTACCTTGGACTTAACCAAGGGGTACTGGCAGGTACCGCTAGATGAATCCGCCAAGGAAACGTCAGCCTTCACCACACATGTCAGGTTGTATGAATTTAATGTACTCCCTTTCGGGCTTCGAAATGCACCCGCCACCTTCCAAAGATTTGTAGATGGTCTCCTAGCGGGATTAGGAGAATATGCAGCCGCCTACCTTGACCATGTGGCCATATTTTCGGATTCCTGGGCAGAACGCATAAGGGAGCAGGACTAACTGTTAAGGCTAAGAAGTGTCAAATAGGCCTAAACAGAGTGACTTACCTTGGACACCAAATGGGTCAAGGAACTATCAGCCCCCCTACAGGCCAAAGTGGATGCTATCCAAAAGTGGCCTGTCCCAAAGTCAAAGAAACAGGTACAATCCTTCTTAGGCTTGGCTGGATATTACAGGCGATTTGTACCGCAATACAGCCAGATCGCTGCCCCACTGACAGACCTAACCAAAAAGAAACAGCCAAATGCAGTTCAGGGGACTGAAGAGTGTCAGAAGGCCTTTAACCAGCTTAAAGTGACACTCATGTCTGACCCTGTACTAAAGGCCCCAGACTTTGACAAACCGTTCCTCGTAACCACAGATGCGTCCGAGCATGGTGTGGGAGCAGTTTTAATGCAGAAAGGACCGGATCAAGAATTCCACCCTGCAGTGTTTCTCAGCAAAAAAAACTGAGAGGGAAAGCAACTGGTCAGTCAGTGAAAAAGAATGTTACGCCATTGTCTATGCTCTGGAAAAGCTACGCCCATATGTTTGGGGACGGCGTTTCCACCTGCAAACCGACCATGCTGCGCTACAGTGGCTTCATACCGCCATGGGAAATAACAAAAAACTTCTTCGGTGGAGTTTAGCTCTCCAAGATTTTGATTTCGACATCCAACACATCTCAGAAGCTTCTAACAAAGTGGCTGATGCACTCTCCCGTGAAAGTTTCCCAGGATCAACTGGTTAAAATCGTCCTTGAAATGTGGAAAATATTGTTAGACTTTATGTACTTGGTAGTATATTTAGAGGTGCATGTGTCTTATTAACTCTGTTTTTCCTAGAGCTCCAGGAAGAAATCCAAGCCAGCGTTTCACCCTAGCTGAGACCTGGGGGACATGTCATAAATATAAAGGGAAGGGTAAACCCCTTTAAAATCCCTCCTGGCCAAAGAAAAAATCCTCTCACCTGTAAAGGGTTAAGAAGCTAAAGGTAAACTTGCTGGCACCTGACCAAAATGACCAATGAGGAGACAAGATACTTTCAAAAGCTGGGAGGAGGGAGAAAAACAAAGGGTCTGTGTCTGTCTGTGTGATGCTTTTGCCGGAGACAGAACAGAAATGGAGTCTCAGAACTTAGTAAGTAATCAAGCTAGGTATGTGTTAGATTATGATTTCTTTAAGTGGCTGAGAAAATAGCTGTGCTGAATAGAATGAATATTCCTATCTGGGTGTCTTTTTTGTAACTTAAGGTTTTGCCTAGAGGGATTCTCTATGTTTGAATCTAATTACCCTGTGAGGTATCTACCATCCTGATTTTACAGAGGTGATTTCTTTACTTCTATTAAAAGTCTTCTTGTAAGAAAGCTGAATGCTTTTTCATTGTTCTCAGATCCAAAGGTTTGGGTCTGTGGTCACCTACGCAAATTGGTGAGGATTTTTACTAAACCTTCCCCAGGAAGTGGGGTGCAAGGGTTGGGAGGATTGTGGGGGGAAAGACGTGTGCAAACTATGTTTTTTCAGGAAGCCAGATAAAATTTGGTGGTGGCAGTGGAAGTCCAAGAGTAAAATAGTTTGTACCTTGGGGAAGTTTTAACCTAAGCTGGTAAAAGTAAGCTTAGGAGGTTTTCATGCAGGTCCCCACATCTGTACCCTAGAGTTCAGAGTGGGGAAGGAACCTTGACAGGCACTGATTGCATCTTCGCCTAGGGCACCAGTTGCTGGCATCTAGTCTAGGGCCTCCCCTGAGAGCAGGGGGTAATGGTTCCAAACTGTCACTTTGTTCAGTGGCTGGTAGTCTACACAGAGGCGTAGAGTCCCACCTTTCTTCTTCCCAAAAAGGGCCAGGACACCTGTGGGAAACCTGTGGGAAATGCTTAGTAGCAAATAAACCCTTTCTACCAGTTTTCATGGTTTTACACAGGGAGAGCCACTAGGTCTTTGGACATTGTGTAAATATGGCCAAAGGGAACTTTCAGGCTAGGTTGTAGGAAACCCCTCCATTTTCAGTCATCTCCATTCAACCACTCTGGTAGGGGCACCATAGGGCCAGGCACAGGTAACAAGACTATGGTTCACACCTGGTGTGATATGTCCCCTTTTGTATACAGGCCACTTACTTCCGGAATTAAATTTCTGCAAAAAGTTGCACCACCTCATCTCACATGCTGCATCCGATATTTAGGTCTAGTGCTTGGAGCGTAGGTCACAGCTAGGCGTAGGATTACGCCTAGGCTAAGAGTGATGCTAGAATCAATCTCCAGGGACATGCCTGGGTCAACACCGAGATCAGACTCCATAGAGAAACCAGAATGAGAACTAGAGCCAGAGTCCAGGTGCAGGCCAGAGGTGAAAGCCGGGTGGTCAGAGTCCAAAGATAAACCAAGTTGATATCAGGCCAGAGTCCAGATACAGGCGGAAGGTCAAAGCCGGGTAGTCAGAATCTAAGGACTTGGGGAGGATCAGGAGGAGGAGACAAGGCTGGAGTGGGTCAGTGGTGGGGCTGGAGTGAGGAAAGAATAGGGCAAGCACAATGCTAAGCCAGAGTTGTTAGACAACATCTAGAGCCAAGGATCACGCCAAGGTCATCAGCAAGAGACCGGAGCTGAGGGTCAAGCTTGAGTCAATAGCTGGGAACCGGAGGGTAGGGCAGAGCCATGCACGCAGGCAGGAACCAGGAACAAAGTGGGCACTGTGTCAGCATCAGGGCAGGGGGGCTGCCTTGTTGCCCAGATGACTCACAGGTACTCCCAGGCACTGCCCACCTGGAGCCCTAGAGACCTGGGTTCAAATCCCACACATCCCCTTGTCTCTCTTCCTAGGAATAAAAGGAGAACAGCAGGATGACAAAGATGTCTCTGTCCTGGCTCTTTAATCCTTGCCCTTAGCAATTCTTCCTACAGGGCCTGGTACCCAACAGGGTATGGAACAGCCAAACTGCAATGAATGGGAGCCAGGCGCCCAGACAGAGTCCAGGCAGAAGAGCACAGAATGAGGAGGAAAGGAGAGGATCTGCCAAGGACGGGAAACACTACCCCCTCTGGAGGGAAGGAGCCCTCCCTGCCATTTTCGTAAGCCCCGGGCCTGTTCCCAGCTCTGCTCACCCCTCCCCTATTCTCAGCAGTTCCACCAAACTAAGGGGTAGGTCGAAACCACAGGCCACTTCTGCTCCTGCAACAGAGAAGTAGGATGGTGACCTACCCGGAAGTGAGCGGTGTCCTTCCCTGGGCGCATGGTAAAAACGCAGAACAGGACAGCTCGCAGGAGGCCTGATTCCAGCTCCAGGTCCAGTTTGCTGGCAGGAAAGAGGAGCCTCTATTCGACTTTGCAGCACAAGAGTGGTGCTGGCACCACCATGGACATGAATTGTCAGGGAAATAGGCACCGGCCAGCAAAAACGGAAATGGAGGTGCCAAGGAGCGCAGTGACCTGGCTGAAGTCACAGACCCCATCAGTGGCAGGGCTGCAATAGGGCCCATTCCCCTGATCTCACCACTGGACCCTGCTGCCCCTGTTATCTCTGCCCCCGCCCCCCGGTGATCCTCTCCCTAAGGCCACTGTAATGTCACTGGAGTAAAATCAACCACACAGCCAGGAAAGAGGGAACGTTCCCACCTCCTCGGCTGGAGGATGAGAACAGCCACAAATAACCTAGGAGGGGGAGGATCCGTGAATCCCAGGTCTCAGCCTGAACAGCACCAGGGTTAGGGAAACTGGACGGGAGGGTCCTGGTACCTGAGGTGGCAAACTGTGGCCATAGAGCTGGAGAGGATGGAGCTTGACTCAGAGCCCAGCAGAAGGTATTCAATCAGCTCCTGGGAGACCCAAAGGAGACAAAACAGCAGGTCGATTCTGGCCCTGATTACCCATAGGCACTTCCCAGAGAGGAGGCCAAAGTGCTCTGCAGACACAGCCAGCATATTCCCCCGCACACACACATCCAGCTTCCCAGTATTCAGCCCCAGGAATCCCTATCCTCTGCTGCCCCCTCCAGCCCCACCATCTCCCCACACTGGTGCAGGGGAGGCTTCTCTTCGTCCCATGTCTAGCCCCCTCCCCCAAGGGGCTGGGCACGGGTCTCGCTCACAATGCTCTCCACAAGGGACGCTTTGGAGCAGTGCGGCCGCAGGGTGTCCTGCCCCTGCTTTTGTGCAGGGAAGCACAGAGTGGGGATAGCGTGCAGGAAGCGGAGCTGCTTGGCCCTGTCCTGCACCTACTAGGAGTGGGGTTGTGGGAGAGAGAGAGCCTGTTAGGTCGGGACCTCCCCACCCCACCCAAACTGGCTCCAGGGCTCAGGTCCTCCATGGGTTGGATAGGAAAAGCCCAAAACCAAAGGGTCCTCCTGCACAGGCAGGGTTTGTAACTGGGACAGTGTCTGTGGGGAGAGGAGACCCTGCCCTGCGTGGGACAAACACCCCCTCTTGAGGGTCCCAGATAACATGGGAGAAATGCTAGGCAGAAAAGGAGAGAGGGTGACTTCTGCTGCTGCCGAGGGGAAGGACGGGGTGCAGTGGAGAGAGAAGGCTTAACGTGCCCCCCTCCTCTGTAAAGAACCCCAGGGCAGAAAGGGCCTCACCCTGCCCCTCCCAGAGATGCCCTCAGCTCCATCAGTTTCAGGGCACCATGGCACTCAGGCCACCCCGCAACATCGTCAGGGGTCCAGGAGGCTGGAGCTCCCCTAACGCCGCCTAGAATGCCCTGCACCAGGCATGGCTGTGCCACACCCACTGGTGTCAGTGGGGCTCACGTAGCTGAGGACTGACAACTTAGTGAACCAATGGCACAGGGTGTTACTAGCCCCCCCGCCCCAGTCACTCTCTCTTTCCCTTGGGTCTCCCCTCACCAGTACTGTGGGAGCCTCCAGCCTCAGGGCTCTCACACTCCTCGGAGGTGCTGCTGGCTCCTTGGGTGTAGGTGGAGCTGCTGGTGCTAGAGCAGGTGTCAAGGTTCCTCCCCCACTCTGAACTCTAGGGTACAGATGTGGGGACCTGCATGAAAACCTCCTAAGCTTACTTTCACCAGCTTAGGTTAAAACTTCCCCAAGGTACAAATTAATTTTATCCTTTGTCCCTGGACCTCCACTGCCACCAACAAACTCTAACTGGGTTTACTGGGAAACGTAGTTTGGACACGTCTTCCCCCCAAAATCCTCCCAACCCTTCCACCCAACTTCCTGGGACAGGTTTGGTAAAAATCCTCACCAATTTGCGTAGGTGACCACAGACCCAAACCTTTGGATCTGAGAACAATGAAAAAGCATTCAGTTTTCTTACCAGAAGACTTTTAATAGAAGTAAGGAAATCACCTCTGTAAAATCAGGATGGTAGATACCTTAGAGGGTAATTAGATTCAAAACATAGAGAATCCCTCTAGGCAAAACCTTAAGTTACAAAAAAGACACACAGACAGGAATAGTCATTCTATTCAGCACAGTTCTTTTCTCAGCCATTTAAAGAAATCATAATCTAACACATACCTAGCTAGATTACTTACTAAAGTTCTAAGACTCCATTCCTGATCTATCCCCGGCAAAAGCAGCATACAGACAGACACAGACCCTTTGTTTTTCTCCCTCCTCCCAGCTTTTGAAAGTATCTTGTCTCCTCATTGGTCATTTTGGTCAGGTGCCAGCAAGGTTACCTTTAGCTTCTTAACCCTTTACAGGTGAGAGGATTTTTCCTCTGGCCAGGAGGGATTTTAAAGGGGTTTACCCTTCCCTTTATATTTATGACAGCAGGGGTCGCCCATCTCCTCCCCTAGGCAGGCTGGGGACTTTTCAGTGGCCAGGAAGGGGGGTGGCTTCTCCTGGGCTCTGGCGCTGGGCTCCTGGATCTTCTGCTTCCTGGAGAGGAAGCCACAGAGCTGCCTTGCCATGCTTCTGTCCCGTCGTGGCTTCCTCCTGCACAGATGCACTCTGGGCCACCTCCATTTTGCCCCAGAAGATGCCTCAGGGCCTCCTCTGGGAGCTGGTGTCTCCCTCCTCCAGAATGCCAGGCACATCCACCGCTTGGCCTGGCCACAAGCTACTTCCCCTCCAGTGGGGACAGAGGGACTGCTCTCCTCCTGGGGAAGCTGGCAGCTGCTTCCCACTGGCTCTGGAGCAAGCTGCACAGCCTTCTTCTGCAGCATTTGCCTGAGCCTCTCCATCCTGGAACTGAGTGGGGAGAAGCCAGAGTCTGGGGTCAAGGCAGGCTCTCACTAACGGGCCTGTCTGCTCTGTCCCCCTGTTCCTCCCCCCTCACAACACGCCCCACCACGGGGCACAGGGACTACAATCTACACATGCTGGCAGCAGCTCACAGCACAGGCTGCTCCCAAAGCTCCCTCTCACTACTGAGGCACTGTGACACAGGGGGAGTCTCATCCATTCAGAGCAGTGGGGTTTTCAGTCTGTTTGGACAAGCAGCTCCCTCCTCCCGCCCAGGCCACACGCCTTCCCTGGCTAGAGAAAGACCAGAACCCGGGAAGGAGTCTGAGTTTGCCCTGGGAACTTGTCCCCAGCTAAACTTCACAAGGTTCCAATCATATGAGGCATGAGTCCCCCTCAGTTCCCACTGAGTTCAGTGGGGTAGTGGGTGTGCAGCAGCTGCCGGGGTCTGACCCCCCAGAGACTCCTACAAGGGAAGAGCCGGGAGCTCTATTGCTGGGCTGGAGATGCTGGAGATGGCTCTGGAGAACACCCTGCAAGAAACACGCTGCCCAGGCCCAGAGCAAAGGGCTGCAGGGGGCTGTGTTAGCAAAACTAGTCTCACCGGGAGGAGATTCCCCCCTCCTCCTCACACCATTTCTGCCTCTCCCCAACGGGAGAGAACGGGGAAGCCTCTGAGGAAATGCTACCTGACACTCACTAGGTCTAGATGGCGCAGTGCTGGGTGGCAGATGCTCAGAGTTGGTCTGTTCCTGGCCCTCTTCCTCGTTTTCCCGCACCAAGGTGGGCTGAAAAGGGAGCTGCACAATGCCCTGCCAGCAGGGAGACCAACAGTGGCTGTGAAAACAAAATCATGTTTTATTGCCAAGGGATGGTTCAACTCAGGCTAGCAGCCGGGGTCCAGAACTCTGACATACTGCGGGCAGGACGCCTCCCATCTCAAGGTCTCCTAGCACCTCACACACATTCCTGAAGCCTGACAAGCCAAGGGCTGTAGGGGAGGGTCTCCAACCCCACTGATAGAAAACTGTGGCCTGGGCAGGGGAAGCCACTGCCTCAGGGTCAGACTGGGAGTCAGTTACAGAGCCAGGGATGGAGCCCAGGAGCCCTGTATCCAGGCCCCTACACTAACCACTAGAGGAATGTTCCTTTCCAGAGCTGGCAGTTGCAAGCAGGACCCTGTTCCCAGTCTCCCTGGCTCTGAGAGGGAGTGTGACTGGCTGGAGTGACCGAGGCAGGGGATTGGGAGTCAGGACTCCTGGCTTTCATTGGCCATTTTCCTATTGACCTATGGGACCTCGGGCAAGCCATTCCCCGTCTCTGTGTTTCAGTCCCCAGCAGTAAAACAAGGATCTAATACTTACTCACTATTGTAAAGTGCTGAGATTTACCCAGGAAAAGTCGTTCTGTAAGTACTATGCAGCACTGGACCCTCATAGGTCAGATCCAAATTCCTAGAGTTTAGATCTGGGCTTTCAGTTCAATCCTGTACAGAGTGAGGAGCCCAGCCCTAGACCTTGGATTGAGGATCAGCCCTTCTTGGGGTGGGAATTGAGCTAGGAGGCTTTTCCGTCCCTCGCCAGGTGGATTAACAATAGAGGGTTTTTAAAATATGAACCGGGTTTTTCAAATTAAACTCACCACGGTTTTTTTCGTTAAAAATAAGCCTGCTTCAAATTCAATTTGAATTTGACAATCTATGTTAAGGCCTAAATTTGTTATCATCTCTTAAAATAATTTCAGGAGAATAGAAAGAAATCCATCTTAAGTAGTACATGTTTACTGCCAAGTTTTAAGGAGAGTCAAACGACTGAAGCACCCGGAAGCAGAGTTCGTGGAAGTGCTAGAACAGCTTTAGACAGCAGTAGCCCTTCCTGTGAAAGTGCAGAAGGAATACTTTCTTCCTTTCAGTTTATTCATCTAGTTCAGTTCAATGACTCGTTAATTGAATTTGAAAAGAACACTGAGAGTTGACAAAGAAGGCAAACTTGTTTTCTTCCTTCAATCTAGGAATAAACACTAGGTGTGAGGGGATGAGATCTACCCAGTGAAAAATCTGTAAGAACATGATGACCAGAATGTATCAATTCAATTCACTAACTACAGCTAATATTTCCTTTCTTTAAGAAATCGGGTCGTTGTAAATGCAAAACATTTTTGATGAATTTTTTTTCTTATGCTTCTCTTTCTGGCTCGGCCACAGCATTGCTCTTTACCTCAGTTTCACCACCTCTGTTCGGGATAGAGACACTTCTCTAACTCCTAGCAGTAGTGCGATTTGAGTAGGTCATGAGTGTTAGACACCTTTGAGCTCCAAAGGACAATGGGTGATTTATCAAGAATCCCTGATGATTTCCTGCTTCTCCCCCATCCAGAGCCAATATCACATCTTTGGGTTTTGAAATTCTCAGCACCCCTCAGTCTCCTGCTGCCTTCAGTTGTTCCTCAGAGTTAGAGGCTTGGATGCTATCAGGACTGGAATTTGTTACTGGGTTCCTGTCTGTGTCTAGTCAATGAGGGTCTCAGTCTGGTCTCCTAAATTCAGAATCCCAGAAGTAGACATCTGGGTGGATTGATTTAAATCATTGATTTTAATCATGTTTTGCATTTGTACTTTTTAGTTATTTTCCTCATGATAGGTTGATTCTCATTAGTTGAGAATCATTCAAAAATGTTGGTTTCAGAGTAACAGCCGTGTTAGTCTGTCTTTGCAAAAAGAAAAAATTTTTTTGTTCTTATGTATCGAGAACATTTAAGATAGATTTGTTCAATTAATAAACCAATTGAAAATGCTGTTTTTGTGCATTTTTAAGTGCATTTGAATTTTCATCGAAACAGTGCATGGACAAATCCTAAGTAAAAAATCCATCATAGTCTTGGAAATAAATGCATTGTTTGCCATTTTCCAACATAATTAAAATGTAAAAATTAGACACAAGAAATGTAAATTAAGCCACATAACTGCTTACATAAATGTATATAGATATAGTTTACCAACAGGGATAGCAAAAGAAAAAGCACCAAATTTAGTGTAAAGACTATATTTAGTTGCAAATCAACATTTTTTAAAAAAAGAAAAGGAGTACTTGTGGCACCTTAGAGACTAACCAATTTATTTGAGCATGAGCTTTGGTGAGCTACAGCTCACTTCATCGGATGCATACCGTTGATACTGCAGTAGACATTATATACACACAGAGACCATGAAACAATACCCCCTCTCACCCCACTGTCCTGCTGGTAATAGCTTATCTAAAGTGATCATCAAGTTGGGCCATTTCCAGCACAAATCCAGGTTTTCTCACCCTCCGCCCCCCCACACACAAACTCACTCTCCTGCTGGTAATAGCCCATCCAAAGTGACCACTCTCCTGAAGGTCGAAACAGCAGACTGGACTTCTATATAGAGTGCTTCCGCCGACGTACACGGGCTGAAATTGTGGAAAAGCAGCATCACTTGCCCCATAACCTGAGCCGTGAGGAACACAATGCCATCCACAGCCTCAGAAACAACTCTGACATCATAATCAAAAAGGCTGACAAAGGAGGTGCTGTTGTCATCATGAATAGATCGGAATATGAACAAGAGGCTGCTCGGCAGCTCTCCAACACCACTTTCTACAAGCCATTACCCTATGATCCCACTGAGAGTTACCAAAAGCAACTACAGCATTTGCTCAAGGAACTTCCTGAAAAAGCACAAGATCAAATCCGCACAGACACACCCCTGGAACCCCGACCTGGGATATTCTATCTACTACCCAAGATCCATAAACCTGGAAATCCTGGGCGCCCCATCATCTCAGGCATTGGCACCCTGACAGCAGGATTGTCTGGCTATGTAGACTCCCTCCTCAGGCCCTACATTACCAGCACTCCCAGCTACCTTCGAGACACCACTGACTTCCTGAGGAAACTTCAATCCATCGGCGATCTTCCTCTACACCAACATTCCACACAATGCCCTCTACACCAACATTCCACACAAAGATGGACGATAAGCCGTCAAGAACACTATCCCCGATAATGTCACGGCTAACCTGGTGGCTGAACTTTGTGACTTTGTCCTTACCCATAACTATTTTACATTAGGGGGGACAATGTATACCTTCAGATCAGCGGCACTGCTATGGGTACCCGCATGGCCCCACAATATGTCAACATTTTTATGGCTGATTTAGAACAACGCTTCCTCAGCTCTCGTCTCCGAAAGCTTCTACTCTACTTGCGCTATATTGATGACATCTTCATCATCTGGACCCATAGAAAAGAAGCCCTTGAGGAATTCCACCATGATTTCAACAATTTCCATCCCACCATCAACCTCAGCCTGGTCCAGTCCACACAAGAGATCCACTTCCTGGACACTACAGTGCTAATAAACAATGGTCACATAAACACCACCCTATACCGGAAACCTACTGACCGCTATTTCTACCTACATGCCTCCAGCTTTCATCCTGACCACACCACACAATCCATCGTCTACAGCCAAGCTCTGCGATACAACTGCATTTGCTCCAACCCCTCAGACAGAGACAAACACCTACAAGTTCTCTATCAAGCTTTCTTACAACTACAATACCCACCTGCGGAAGTGAAGAAACAGATTGATAGAGCCAGAAGAGTTCCCAGAAGTCACCTACTACAGGACAGGCCTAACAAAGAAAATAACAGAACGCCACTAGCCGTCACCTTCAGCCCCCAACTAAAACCCCTCCAATGCATTATTAAGGATCTACAACCTATCCTGAAGGATGACCCAACACTCTCACAAATCTTGGGAGACAGGCCAGTCCTTGCCTACAGACAGCCCTGCAACCTGAAGCAAATACTCACCAACAACCACATACCACACAACAGAACCACTAACCCAGGAACTTATCCTTGCAACAAAGCCCGTTGCCAACTGTGCCGACATATCTATTCAGGGGACACCATCATAGGGCCTAATAACATCAGCCACACTATCAGAGGCTCGTTCACCTGCACATCCACCAATGTGATATATGCCATCATGTGCCAGCAATGCCCCTCTGCCATTTACATTGGTCAAACTGGACAATCTCTACGTAAAAGAATAAATGGACACAAATCAGATGTCAAGAATTATAACATTCATAAACCACTCGGAGAACACTTCAATCTCTCTGGTCACGCAATCACCAACATGAAAGTCGCAATCTTAAAACAAAAAAACTTCAAATCCAGACTCCAGCGAGAAACTGCTGAATTGGAATTCATTTGCAAATTGGATACTATTAATTTAGGCTTAAATAGAGACTGGGAGTGGCTGAGTCATTATGCAAGGTAGCCTATTTCCCCTTGCTTTTTCCTACCCCGCCCCCCCCAGACGTTCTGGTTAAACTTGGATTTAAACTTGGAGAGTGGTCAGTTTGGATGAGCTATTGCCAGCAGGAGAGTGAGTTTATGTGTGTGTGTGTGTTCCTGGGGGGAGGGGTGGGTGGGAAAGCCTGGATCTGTGCTGAAAATGACCCACCTTGATTACCATGCACATTGTAGGGAGAGTGGTCACTTTGGATGAGCTATTACCAGCAGGAGAGTGAGTTTGTGTGTGTATAGGGGTGGGGGGGTGAGAAAACCTGGATTTACGCTGGAAATGGCCCACCTTGATTATCATGCACATTGTAGGGAGAGTGGTCACTTTGGATGGGCTATTACCAGCAGGAGAGTGAGTTTGTGTGTGGCGGGGCGGAGGGTGAGAAAACCTGGATTTGTGCTGGAAATGGCCCAACTTGATGATCACTTTAGATAAGCTATTACCAGCAGGACAGTGGGGTGGGAGGGGGTATTGTTTCATGGTCTCCGTGTGTATATAATGTCTACTGCAGTTTCCACGGTATGCATCCGATGAAGTAAGCTGTAGCTCACGAAAGCTCATGCTCAAATAAATTGGTTAGTCTCTAAGGTGCCACAAGTACTCCTTTTCTTTTTTTAAAAAATGTTGATTTGCAACTAAATATAGTCTTTACACTAAATTTGGTGCTTTTTCTTTTGCTAACCATGATGGTAAAGTATATCTATGTACATTTATTTAAGCAGTTATGTGGCTTAATTTACATTTCTTGTGTCTAATTTTTACATTTTAATTATGTTGGAAAATGGCAAACAATTCATTTATTTCCAAGACTATGATGGATTTTTTACTTAGGATTTGTCCATGCACTATTTCGATGAAAATTCAAATGCACTTAAAAATGCACAAAAACAGCATTTTCAATTGGTTTATTAATTGAACAAAACTATCTTAAATGTTCTCGATACATAAGAACAAAAAAATTTACCGAAACATATTTTTCATTTAAAACTAACTGATTTAAGGAAGTATCTGCAGTTAGTGAAATGAACTGATTGTATCTGGTCATCGTGTCTCTCAGATTTTAGAACTAATAGGTCTGACCCCCTCACGTCTAGTATTTATTTATAGACTGGAAGAAGAAAACAAGCTTTCCTTCTTTTTCCACTCCCAGTCAGTTTCTGAAATTTGAATGAAATTGTTATTGAACTGAACTAGCTAAATCAACTTAAATTAAAAAAAATATTCTTTCTGTGCCTGCAGAAGAGGCTACTGCTGTCAAAAGCTGGTTTACCATTTCAATAAACTCTGGTGCCAGCCAAAGACTGCCATGAGTTCAGTGGTTTGATTACCATTAAAACTTGGCAGCAACCATGGACTTGTCAATATTTATTACTTAATTTAAATGACTTTACTAAGCTATTGCAAGTTTAAGCATTAACATGGGTTGTCACAATTTCAAATTTAATCTCCAATAGATTTGTTTTTCAAAAAATAAACCTGTTTTTAATTTAAATAAAAATAATCCAATTTAACTTTTAAAAAATCCCTTTTTGGGTTTCTTGGTTTTGAAACAACCATTGATTTTTATTCACCTTGATTTTAGGAGAACTACTACATTCATGAGAATCATAAACTGCTCATATGCCATTAAAGGAGAGAAGGCAGCAAAAGTCATCATATCAATAATTTGTTATGAATTATTGACTCAGTCTTAAAAGAGACTAACTAGAGGGTTGGACACTTGTTTGTTTACGTAGGGCCAGTTTCTACCTCTGAACCAGTAGCAATTGCACTGGATAATGCTGTAAAACCTACATTTTATTGTCAAATCGTCTAAGCCATTCCTCTTCTGCTCTTCTTGGTTGATAAGTTTCAGATCAACAAAATCTTCCCCTTGACAGTCAGTCACTGCCCATGGGGCTCTGCAGGCAGAGTAGCCTCAGCAGTAACATTGTGACATCCAAGGTAATTCAGCCACCCATCACTCACTCACTCCAATAACCCTGACCTTAAATCCTAACCCTACGGCCTCTGCCTTGCTCATCTCTCCTATTGAAACCTGCAGGATCATTTGCTGATTCCTTTTAACCAATGGGGTTTAATGATGCAAATCATCTGCACAGGATTAGCATTGACTGGCTAAGTTAACTCTGATGTCACAATGTGCCTCTACCTGCAGCACCAACTAAATGGGCACAGTGTGGAGATCAGGCTTTCCTGGTGGTAGTGGTTTCCAGTTGTCACTAAAATCAACAAAAAGAAAATCAAGTGACTTCAAGTGAGCTCTAGCTCACGAAAGCTTATGCTCAAATAAATTGGTTAGTCTCTAAGGTGTCACAAGTCCTCCTTTTCTTTTTGCAGATACAGACTAACACGGCTGCTACTCTGAAATAAAATCAACAAGGTTCTTTCCACCAATGCCTAGAAATTCCCTGAAATTTTGGAATCAATAGGACGTAGTCTTCAAAAATTACCGCATTACAGACTGACAAAGAAATGCCATTGAATTGTGCTTTAGACCTCACTGCTCTCAGCCAACAATGACTTGAATCTCCTCCCTTTTAACTCCGTAATAACCCCCAGCTCACCCAATCAGCATGAAGACTCTAAGGGACTGGAGGCTGAGCATTCTCAACAGGTGGCCAAAAGACAGCACTAGTCAGGACAGGAGATCACTCTGGTGGAGATCTCTGTCAGTGCACTATTCCACCCCACCTCTTTGTGAGGGCCTCCTACAATGACAGCTGGAGAACAGCCCCACCTGCCTCAGGAAGAAGAGCAGCAGAGAGAAATGGAACAAGAGAAGAGAAAAGAAAAAACATGAGGAAGGGCGGAAAAGAGAAGCAAAAAATGGATAAATTCCAAACGCCTCAGTGAGTCATAGATTTCAAGGTCAGAAAGATCCACTCTGACCATCTAGTCTGTATAACATGGGCCATAGAACTCCCCTCAAAATAATTCCTGTTTGAATTAGAGCGCACATCTAAGAAAAACAGCTAATCTTGATTTTAAAAATGCTAGTTGTGGAGGATCCATCACAATCCTGGATTAATTACTTCAAACTCTGACTGTTAAAAATGTTTGCCTTATTTTCAGTCTGAATTTGTCTAGCTTCAACGCGCAGCCATTGGATCTTGTTATACCTGTGTCTGCTCAAATGAAGAGCCCATTAGCAAATAGTTGTTCCCTTATGCTCATCTTTTAACCCTCTCTTTGTTAAGCTAAATAGATTGAGCTCCTTGAACCTATCTTTATAAGGCATGTTTTCTAATCCTTTAATCTTTCTTGTGGCTCTTCTCTGAACCCTCTCAAATTAATCAGCATCTGTCTCAAATTGTGGACACCAGAACTGGACACAATATTCCAGTAGTGGTTGCACCAGTGCCCAGTACAGAGATACAGAACCTCTCTACTTCTACCGGAGATTCCGCTATGGATGGGTCCCAGGGTCGCATTTGCCCTTTGGCCAAAGTGTCTCAGTGGGAGCTCATGGTCAGTTGATCATCCACCATGAGCCCAAGTCTTTTTCAGGGTTACTATTTCCCATGATACAGTCCCCCCGGGACAGAGTCCCCCTCTTGTACATATAGCCTATATTTTTTGTTCCTAAAGGGAAACTTTACATTTGCACATACTAAAATGTACGTTATTTGCTTTTGCTCAGGTAACTAAGCAATCGAGATGGCTCCATATGAGTGACATGTCCTCTTCATTATTTACCACTCCCCCGATCTTTCTGTCATCGGCAGATTTTACAGTGATGATTGTATATTTCCTTCCAAGTCACTGATCAAAATTTTAGGTAGTGTACATCAAAGAACCAATCCCTGCAGGACACTACGAGAAAGACACCCGCTCGATAATGATTCCTTATTTAAAAGGACATTTTGAGACCTATTAAGTAGCCCGTTACTAAGGGACGGAGTCCGAGTTGGGACATTTTTCTGACAACTTTACTTGTGTTTTCTGAACCTAGAACTCGGCTGGCAATGTATGGATCAGGCTGAATTGGTTCCAACCTCACTGAGAATCTTACCTTCTACACACGGGATATCTGCTTTCTGCAAAATCAACACCGAAAGGAGAAACCCTTCGAAAGAAGCTCCTCCTTAGCACTCAGGTGCGTGAACACAAATCCTCTCTTAGTCCTCTGGGAGAGACCGCGAGAAGGAGGCTTGCTGCAGCAAGGCTACAGGGGTCTCCCAGGTTCCCCTGCCCTGCATCCCTGTCCTGCCTGGCTCATGTCAAGGGAGCTCTGTGAGGTCACAGCCTCCTCACCACCTCTGCCCAATAGGCTGAGTTCCTGCCAAAGGCCCTTGTGAAGTCACTGCCACACCCACCTCTCCCTTGCAGGGCTGATGTCTGCCCCTGGACAGCCCAGTAGGATGTTTGAGCTGCTCCCCACATCACCCCACATGCTCATTATTGATTCTGGGGAACAAGCAGGCTTTCCATTAAAACAGCAGAGTCTGTTCCTCACCCCACACTGAGTTTTTCATAGATTTGTAGGCCATTAGATCTCCTAATCCAGCCTCTATTTCACAAGTCATGAAATTTCAGACACTTACTCCATATTAAGCTCAATTCCTTGTGTTTCACTGAAACCCACCTTCCAGAAAGACAACCAGTTGTGACGTGAGGCCATCAGGAAACAGAGACTCCACCTCTTCCCTTGGTAATTTGTTCCATTGGTTTGTCTCCGTCACTGTCAAAAATTCTTGCCTCACTTCTAATTTGAATTTCTCTGGCTTCAGCTGACAGCCGTTGCTTCTTGTTGTGCCTTTCTAGGCTAGATTGAAGAGCATTTTGGTACTCATTATTTTCTCTCCATGAAAGGAGTTCTATACCGAAATAAAGTCATCTCTCAACCTACTTCTATAGCTAGGCCTCTACCAATTATAAAGGACAGTGAAATTAGCCCTGCCCTGTGAAATCCCATCTTCCCGTGCCGGCTTGGAGCATCCCGCTAGTCCGCTGGGCTGGGGACAGGACAAGATTTTCCTCTGCACAATTGCTCTTGGTGGTGCTATCAGACTCACCTGTAGACGCAGCGCATTAGTGAGGTTGGTACACCCTCAGATCTGTGCTGCAGCAGCCCCGGAGTTGGGCTCAGGGCTTTGGCCCTGGCAGCTTCTGCCCAGGCTTGGGGATTCTGCCCCCACCCCCACCTGCTCCTGTTCTGGCCAGGGCTCTGGGTGCCCAGGCTCAGGGCTTCTGGCCCCTGAGGCTGCAGCCAGGGTTTGGGGCACCCAGACTCATGTCTTGAGCTCCCGAAAACTCCAGCCAGGTGCCCGGGCTTGGGGCTTCCGCCTCCCCCCTACACACACACACTCCTGCCAGGGATCTGGGCACCTGGGCTCAGGGCTTCTGCCCGGCAGCTGCAGTGGGGGCTCAAGGCTTCAGCCCCCGCGGCTGGAGCCAGAACTCGAGGCACTCAGGCTCAGGGCTGCTGCTCCGCAGCTGCAGCGGGGACTGGGGTGCCAGGCTTCAGGCTTCCACCCTCCAATTCTCTGCTGCCAGGGCTCTGGCTGCCCAGGCTCGGGGCTTACTCCCCCTGTGGCTCCTGCTGGGGCTCAGGTGCCTATTTTTCTGGGGCCCCCGAAATTGGCCGGGGCCCCTGCATTAATCTGCCAGGGAACCAGTAGCTAGGAGCCCCAGCTGAGGTGCTCCCACCAGCTGGGACCCACCTCCACATCCGGGAGCCTCCTCTCGCTTCAGGAAGGTTAGTGGCTGCTGCCTTCAGAGTCCAGCACTGAAGGCAGCACAGAAGTGAGGGGGGAAATGCTGTGACACCTCCCCCAAACAACTTTTGACCTCCCCGCATTATCCCATTTTGGGTCAGGACTCCCATGGTTTCAGAACTGTGAAATTTCAGATGTAAACATCTGAAATGGTGAAATTGACTAATTTAAAAACCCTCTGGCCGGAAATTGACCAAAATGGTCTGTGAATTTGGTAGGACCCTAGTTATTATGGATGCCCTAGCAGCTTTGCACTCCCAGTTCACCTGAAAGACCATTGACAATTCATGCTACATGAGAAATTTCCTAGAATAAACTACCAGGATTGGGAAAAAATGAAGGAAATCAACCAAAGCCTAAGCTAGGATGGAGAGCATTCATCCAAGCAGTGTTTCAACCCCTCCCCTCCCACCTGTCTGCCTGCCGTGAAATGGGGGGATACAGAGGGGCATGGATTTCTGCTTGTGAACTTTCTAAAGACTAGGAGTACTTGTGGCACCTTAGAGACGAACACATTTATTTAGTCTCTAAGGTGCCACAAGTCATCCTTTTCTTTTTGCGAATACAGACCAACACGGCTGCTACTCTGGAACCTTTCTAAAGACTGTAGGCTTCAGCACCAACCACACAGCCCAGACTCTGAATTCTTGAAAAAACATCCATTTTGGATTGTGCACAGCAGAGGCTGCTTGAAGGGGAGGGGAAGGTGGAGGAGGGAGGGTGAGGGGACAGGCTGGGAAATGGCATGGCGTCTGCACTATACCACAGACACACACACAACGGTGCATGGAATATTATCCAGGACAGTAAATTATTTGGCCATAATTTACAAAGTCCTGAGTTTTGAAAGTACAATTTATCCAGGAAAAAAATCGGGTTGGGGGTAGGAGAGTTGCAGTTCCCAGCCTGGACTTCCAGTCTCTGGCCAGGCGCATCCCCCTCTTTAGGGTTTTCACTGGTGTCTTCTCCAAACGGCTCCTTCTGATATAATTCGACGACCACGTCCTGGCCTTCAGGGTCACTTGCAGGATCTTCATTGTTCCCAGCTGCAGCACCCCCCTCGTTATCCTGTCTGATAATGAGCCCGCTATGGTTCAGCAAAATGGCATGTGTCATGATAGGCCCTCTGCTGAGAGCCCTCGATGTAGGGATAATACGCCCTTTTTCTTTTTTTTAATAAGTTCTTTCCCTTGTTTCCTATGAGTTGCCCTGTGTAACCGTTGGTTGTCCTATGATATCTATTCTTCCTAGTAACAGAGCGAGAGAGAGACCCCACCCTTTTTGGTGCCACGTGCCGCCCAGGAAGTGGGCTGTGTGCAGAAAGTCAGTTGGCTGTCAATGGACTGGCAGTTGGCTGACCGTTCGTTGCTCGCGGTTCAGGGACAGCTTGGACGGAGCAATCAAGGTGCTGCTGTCTATTCCACCACTTCAGAGACAGAGGAGGTCCTTGAATTGTCCCTACCCACGCACACTGCCCGTTATAGCGGCGCATACCGCACTCACTCTGCCCAGCGGGGGTAATTTGCTCAACCTCTTGAAGATGAGCAGAAGAGGAGGAGAGAGACGTATCTTGTGAAGGGATCTTACCTTTCCCCCCCCCACTCTTCTCTTTCTCTCCTCTTTTATTCCTGCCACTATCATTTGCTTTTTTGGGACTTGGCAACTGCCAAACTTATTATCTTTGTTATTAAGGTGTTATTAAGGCCTCTGCAAGTGCCGCAAATGTGGCCACGCCAGTGCGCTTGCAGCTATCAGTGTGGACAGACTGCAGCGCTTTCCCTACTGCGCTTTACGAAGGTGGGTTTAACTCACAGCACTCTACATCTGCAAGTGTAGCCATGCCCTAAGAGTAAAGTGTGTATGTTTAAGAAGTTATTTTACAAATCCTGTGGTTCCTCCCTTTAACTGCTCTGTGGTCCCTGAGGGGCTAAACTGGAAAGAGAAGTAAACAGAGATGAAGGGGGAATCTGGGAAAATGTGGAAAGTGCCTGGAGAGCCTTGGGATGTCCCAGCACTGCCTTTAGGTGCAGTCTCAAAGACAGACAGTCCCAGTTGTCCCCCTCCCATCTCCTCATCTAGTCTGTCTCTCTCCAGCATCCTGGCCTCCTGTACCAATCTAACTCCCCAGGCTCCTCATCCATTCACAATCTCCAGCCCCAGCTCCTGCTTTCAATCTCTTTGCCCAGCCAGGCCCAGTTCTCCAGAATCCCAGCTCTTCATCAGATCCATCTGCCATTCCCCCTCACCTCCTTTCTGCTCATGGTATATGGAGGTACCAATGACATAGGGAAGGATAGGAGAGAGGTCTTGGAGGCCAAATTTAGGTTGCTGGGGAAGAGATTGAAGTCCAGGACCTCCATGATAGCTTTCTCTGAAATGCTATCAGTTCCACACGCAGGGCCAGCTCGACAGGCAGAACTGCAGGTTCTCAATGCATGGGTGAGACAATGATGTAGGGAGGAGAAGTTTAGATTTATTAGGAACTGAGGAATCTTTTGGGAAAGGGGGAGCCTAAACAGGAAGGATGGGCTCCGCCTAAACCAAAGTGGAACCACATTGCTGGCATTTAAAATTAAAAACGTCGTAGAGTAGTTTTTAAACTAAGGGCTGGGGAAAGCTGACATATGTGGAGGAGCATGTGGTTCGAACAGAGACATCTCTTGGGGAGGATCTATTAATGGAGATTCTTTGTGTTCTAGTAAGGAGAAGAGGATGGACGATAAAATACTGCTAGGATTGGATGAGAAACAATCAAATGAAAAAGAGTCCCATTCATTTACATCACAAAATGGCAGACAGCTGAAAAGTAACAATTTTAAGTGCTTATATACAAATGGTAGAAGTCTAAATAATAAGACTGCTGAACTAGAGTGCCTCATCTTAAATGAGGATATTGATACAGTAGACTTCACAGAAACTTGGTGGAATGAGGATAATCAATGGGACACAGTAATACCAGGCTACAAAATATATCGGAAGGACAGAACAGGCCGTGCTGGTGGAGGAGTGGCACTATATGTGAAAGAAAAAATAGAATCAAATGAAGTAAAAAGCTTAAATGAACCAAACTATACCATACAATCTCTATGGATAGTTATTCTATGCTTGAACAATAAGAATATAGCGGTGGGGATATACTACAGACCACCTAACCGGGATGGTGATAGTGACCGTGAAATGCTCAGGGAGATTAGAAAGGCTACAAAAATAAAAAACTCAATAATAATGGGGCATTCCAACTATACTGACGGGATACATGTCACCTCAGGACTGGATGCAGAGAGAGTTTCTTGACACCTTAAATGACTGCTTCTTGGAGCAGCTAGTCTTGGAACCCACAAAAAGAGAGGCAATTCTTGATTTAGTCCTAAGTGGAGCACAGGATCTGGTCCAAGAGGTGAATATAGCTGAACCGCTTGGTAATAGTGGCCATAATATAATTAGATTTAACATCCTCGTTGCAGGGAAAACACCACAGCAGCCCAACAGAATAGCACTTAATTTTGGAAAGGGGAACTTCACAAAAATGAGGAAGTTAGTTGAACAGAAATTAAAAGGTACAGTGCCAAAAGTGAAATCCCTGCAAGCTGCATGGAAACTTTTTAAAACCCCATAATAGAGGCTCAACTAAAACGTATACCCCAAATTAAAAAACATAGTAAGAGAACCAAAAACATGCCACCGTGGCTAAACAACAAAGTAAAAGAAGCAGCGAGAGGCAAAAAGGCACCCTTTAAAAAGTGGAAGTTAAATCCTAGGGAGGAAAATAGAAAGGAGCATAAACTCTGGCAAATGAAGTGTAACACTATAATGAGGAAGGCCAAGAAAGAATTTGAAGAACAGCTAGCCAAAGACTCAAAAAGTAACAGCCATTTTTTTTTAAAGTACATCAGAAGCAGGAAGTCTGCTAAACCACTAATGGGGCCATGGACAATCGAGATGCAAAAGGAGCACTCAAGGACCATAAGGCCATTGCAGAGAAATGAAATTAATTCTTTGTATCGGTCATCATGGCTAAGGATGTGCGGGAGATTCCCAAACCTGAGCCATTCTTTATGGTGACATATCTGAGGAACTCTCCCAGATTGAGATGTCATTAGAGGAGGTTTTGAAACAAATTGATAAATTATATTGTAATAAGTCACCAGGACCAGATGTTATTCACCCAAGAGTTCTGAAGGAACTCAAATGTGAAATTACAGAACTGCTAACTGTGGGAGATTAAATCAGCTTCTGTACCAGATGACTGGAGGATAGCTAATGTGATGCCAATTTTTAAAAAAGCTCCAGAGGTGATCCTGGCAATTACAGGTTGGGAAGCCAAACTTCAGTACCAGGCAAACTGGTTGAAACTATAGTAAAGAACAGAATTATCAGATACATAGATGAACATGATTTGTTGGGGAAGAGTCAACATGTTTTTTGTAAAGGGAAATCATGCCTCACTAATCTACTAGTATTCTCTGAGGGGGTCAACAAGCATGTGGACAAGGGTGATCCAGTGGATATAGCGTACTTATATTTTCAGAAAGTCTTTGACAAGGACCCTCACCAAAGGCTCTGAAGCAAAATTAGCTGTTATGGGATAAGAGGGAAGGTCCTTTCATGGATCGGTAATTGGTAAAAGGATAGGAAACAAAGGATAGGAATAAATGGTTAGTTTTCAGAATGGAGAGAGGTAAATAGCGGTGACCCCCAGGGGTCTGTTCTGGGACCAGTCCTATTCAACATATTCATAAATGATCTGGAAAAAAAGGGTAAACAGTGAGGTGGCAAAATTCGCAGATGATACAAAACTACTCAAGAAAGTTAAGTCCAAAGCAGACTGTGAAGAGCAACAAAACGATCTCACAAAACTGGGTGACTGGGCTACAAAAATGGCAGATGAAATTCAGTGTTGATAAATGCAAAGTAATGCACTTTAGAAAACATAATCCCAACTGTACATATAAAATAATGGGGTCTGAATTAGCTGTTACCACTCAAGAGAGAGATCTTGGAGTCATTGTGGATAGTTCTCTGAAAATATCCACTCAATGTTCAGCGGCAGTCAAAAAAGAGAACAGAATGTTGGGAACCATTAAGAAGTGGCTAGATAATAAGACAGAAAATATCATATTGCCTCTATATAAATCTATGTTACACTCACATCTTGAATACTGCGTGCAGATGTGGTTACCCCATCTCAAAAAATATATATTGGAATTGGAAAAGGCACAGAAAAGGGCAATAAAAATGATTAAGGGTATGCAAGAGCTTCCATATGAGGAGCAATTAGTAAGACTTGGACTTTTCAGCTGTGAAAATAGACGATTAAGGGGGGCTATGATAGAGGTCTATAAAATCATGACTGGTGTGGAGCAAGTAAATAAGGAAGTGTAATTTACTCTTTCTCATAACAAGAGAACTAGGGGTCACCGACTGAAATTAAAAGGCAGCAGGTTTAAAACAAACAAAAGGAAGTATTTCTTCACACCATGCACAGTCAACCTGTGGAACTCTTTGCCAGAGGATGTTATGAAGGTCAAGACTATAACAGGGTTCAAAAAAGGACTAGATAAATTCATGGAGGATAGGTCTGCCAATGGCTATTAGCCAGGATTGGCAGGGATGGTGTCCCTAGTCTCTGTTTGCCAGAAGCTGGAAATGGGCAGCAGAGGATGGATCACTTGATGATTACCTGCTCTGTTCATTCCCTCTGAAGCACTTGGCACTGGCCATTGTCCAAAGATAGGCTACTGGGCTAGATCAACCTTTGGTCTGACCCACTATGGTCGTTCTTATGTTCTTCCACCCACCCCACTGGTTCTCACTCCTCTCTGCTTTCTGGCTGCAAGTCTCCTTGCTCACTCAGGTCTACTCTCCGCCCTCCCCTCAACTCCAAATGCCATTTTTTTTCACCTCCTGACAGCTTCCAGCATCCCTTAGGCTTTTTCTCCCAACCTACTCACCCCTGTCCCCTAGTCTCTGCATTTGAATCTAATACTTCCTTGTCCGGGCCCAGTGGGATGGGGGAGGTGGGTAATTGAGAGCACAGGAGAGACAGGCTCTCTGCTCTCAGTTCAGGTATCTGGACCCAGCACAGACCGCAGCAGCTGAGAGCTGCAATTGTAGGGAAAGTCCTGCTCAGCCCCAGGCTGGAGCATGCCAGTGCAGACACAATTGCCAGGGGGAATGGAGCTGCTAACCTCAAAGAAGTCTCTATTGGGGCTGTGTGAACTCTGACTTTTCAAAGACTTCTCATCTGGTCAATTTAGGTAGATTGTCGGAGACAGCAAAAGCCGCATCCCTGGCACAAAGGCCACCTCCTTGGGAAATTTCAAGTCCCTGCTCCAAAGCCTGGGGGCACTAGAGCTTTTCAAAGGAAATGTCATCAGAAGTGTTTAGCATTGGTAAGCACTGTCTACATAGACTAAGGCCAGAAGGGACCACTGTGGTCATCTCGTCCCCGCCTATAACAGACCCATAACATCTGGCCTCGCCTCATTCTCACTAAAGCTGAATGACTTTGACTGAATGTTTCAGGAAATATTCAGCCTCAAGGCAGACACCCAGCATGGGAAATTTCAGTCCAGCCAGTTACAGTTTGACAACGTTATAAGCAACTGAAAACAAAGGCGTATCGTGGGAAGCACTGGGCAACCTTCATAACAGGCAGTGCTGGCAACGCCCTCTATAATGTGAGGCACTCACAGCTGGGCTGAAGTGATGGGATGTCAGTCAGGGCCAGCAAAGGTCAAGATGTCAGAAATCCTCCTGATTTGAATTCACACACCAGAAATCTTCTTTGCAGCGCCCCACAGCCCCTCCCCGACTTCAAAAACAACTTTTGACACCTAGCTCCAGGGTCTGACCCCTCCAGGTGCTTGGCTCAAAGGGCTGAGCAAGCTAATCCCCATGGGGTGCAATGGAAGTCGGGGCGCTGAACACCTGCCATGACTCGGCCTTTGGTATGTCATACAGCCAGTCGGTGGAAACCATACCACACTGCCAGTTCAGCCCATCGACAAGCAGGGGTGACCCCTGTTACCTGCTAGTGGATTGGCCACTGCTTACACCTGGGTTGAAGTTGGTCTTTTATGTTAGCTCTGTTTTCTTTGTACCAGCTTGTGCCATCAGATTTTTTGCTGCCTGCCCAAGGTAAATAAGATGCGAGAGCAGAATCATGTCCAGAGTCCAAAAAACAGCAATTAATCCAGAAAGAATAAATTAATTATAAAATGCTGTTAATACCTGGAGTGACCCCACCAGGAAGCCAAATAGCCTGAAGACAAACCACGGAGCAGGTACTTTAGGAACGATTCTTTAGAGTTGCTATTCTAAAGGCTGGTGCCGGTGTCAGGAAGGGCAGGGCGAGTCACTTCTCTCCCCAACCTGCCTAAACACCCACTGTAACCCCTTTGGGATTTAGAGAGCATGGCCCCTTTAAATCTTTTCCCGGGGGACGGGGAGTTGATTGTTCTATGAGGAGAAAGTCCTGTTGGGAGGGCAGGGGAGCGGGGAGGGGGGAAGAGCACGACGGGGTATTTAAGCCCTCCTGCTGGTGTCGCAACTTTTTGCTAAAAACGGGCAAATTGTCACGTATATTCTGTCTCCCCCCAGTCGGTACTGGTGGGTCCCGCTGCTGGCTGGATCCCTGCTTGTCAATCGCCTGCCCACCAGCGTTGAGTGGGGGGACCCAGTGGCTGACAATGGGGGTGGGTGTGCAAAGCTGGTGGCAGGGTGTTCCCCCTCTCGCTGTCCTCTCCCTGCTTTGCCCATTCACCTTGCCCCCCAGCCCCGCTGCTCCTCCATATCTGCACCAGCGGGGAGTGTCCCGCTCCCAGCACTGTGCGGAGAACCAGCCCCTGGTCGGAGTGCTCAGCTCACCAACAGCCGGGCCAGCAGGCTACTTCTTTCCCCCACTGCCTCTGGCTGGGCTGGCCCCGCAGGAAAGCTCAAGACCCTCGGCTTGGGGTGTTGGCCAGGAGGAGCCAAGCCCTGCATGTGCCAAAGCCCCAGGCAGCGCTGGCACAGGGAAGCCTTTCTACCCCTCAGCTAAGCGGTGGAGCGGCGGCGGGGGAGGGAAGCGATTTCCAGCCTGTTTGCATCCCGACCCTGCAGACTCCACAGCAGTGCCCCGGACAGAGGCCTAGCACCCTCTGCACCCACCCCCACCCCGGAGCACAGGGTTTGGTCCGTCCCCTAGGCACCCTCCCCTGCTGAGCCACCTCACTGGCCAGGTTCACTCAAGCCCCTGGAGTCAGGTTCCCTGGGCACAATGCATCTGTAGGGCTTAACCCCTTCCTGCTTGCGCTGTAGCCAGGGGACAGGAGGCAGCTGGGTTATATCGGTGGCCAGCAGCAGCCTGGAGATGTTAGCTGCCTTTCAACACTGTGTGGGCAGGAAGGAGCAAGGTGCTTCCAGCCACGGGCAGGGGGAGAGGGGGAAGAGATGAGCTCTGCAAAGACATGGGCCAGGTCATCCCTCCCCACCCCCTCACCCCTGCTGTGGCTGGAAGCAGCTTCCATCCCTTCCCTCCTGCACAGTGCGGAAAGGCTGTTGCTGGCCACATTCTGGTGTGAACCCTGGCAGAAATCTGGGGTGGGGGGGCATGTGAACTTGTGTGCCCTCCCCCCACACACAAACACAGGTTGCCTTGGGAAGATGTGGTACCAGGTACCAGGAGAGGCGGGTCCGGCCCAGGGGCCCAGCCAGGCATGGAGAGTGGAGAGCGCCAGGCAGGGAGGGTCGAGCCTGTCGGTCAACCTGTCACCCCCCTGTGTCAGAGAGGTGCTCGGGACTGTATGTGTGTGTCATAAATATAAAGGGAAGGGTAAACCCCTTTGAAATCCCTCCTGGCCAGGGGAAAGCTCCTCTCACCTGTAAAGGGTTAAGAAGCTAAAGGTAACCTCGCTGGCACCTGACCAAAATGACCAATGAGGAGACAAGATACTTTCAAAAGCTGGGAGGAGGGAGAGAAACAAAGGGTCTGTGTCTGTCTGTGTGCTGCTTTTGCCAGGGACAGAACAGGAATGGAGTCTTAGAACTTTTAGTAAGTAATCTAGCTACGTATGTGTTAGATTATGATTTCTTTAAATGGCTGAGAAAAGAATTGTGCTGAATAGAATAACTATTTCTGTCTGTGTATCTTTTTTGTAACTTAAGGTTTTGCCTAGAGGGGTTCTCTATGTTTTCTAATCTAATTACCCTGTAAGATAGCTACCATCCTGATTTTACAGGGGGGATTTCTTCATTTCTATTTACTTCTATTTTCTATTAAAAGTCTTCTTGTAAAAGACTGAATGCTTTTTCATTGTTCTCAGATCCAAGGGTTTGGGTCTGTGGTCACCTATGCAAATTGGTGAGGCTTTTTATCCAACATTTCCCAGGAAAGCGGGGGTGCAAGTGTTGGGAGGATTGTTCATTGTTCTTAAGATCCAAGGGTCTGGGTCTGTAGTCACCTAGGCAAATTGGTGAGGCTTTTTACCAAACCTTGTCCAGGAAGTGGGGTGCAGGGTTTTGGGAAGTATTTTGGGGGGAAAGACGCGTCCAAACAGCTCTTCCCCAGTAACCAGTATTAGTTTGGTGGTGGTAGCGGCCATTCCAAGGACCACGGGTGGAATACTTTGTACCTTGGGGAAGTTTTGACCTAAGCTGGTAAAGATAAGCTTAGGAGGTTTTTCATGCAGGTCCCCACATCTGTACCCTAGAGTTCAGAGTGGGGGAGGAACCTTGACATGGTGGCATAGTGGTGGGATTAACCTGAAATCATTTTGAGATCCAGTTGAGATTTTTTGAACTAGAAATACAGATTTTAAAAAGGAATTTTTTTTTCCTGTGGCTTTGAAGCAGCTTTGAAACTGAAAGCATCTTGGGTTTTCCCTGCTTTGTGGCCAAGCAGAGACAAAAGGGGATTATCTTGTGAATTGCAGGTTTTCTTTGCCTGGAGACAGGGTACTTAACTCCTACAGGGAAATTCACAGTCTTCCAACCCAGAGGTTTTTTTTTTTTTTTCCTTCCTAAAAGTAAATAGGGGGTGTGTGCTCTACCCATTTGCCTGGAGACAAAAGTGGCAGGGTTTTTTTTTTTTGGATTTTGATTTTTTTGTTTTACAAGGAGCACAGGTTTGAAAGGGAATTTTTTTTTTCTTTGGGCTGGGTAAGCAGGTTTCCAAGTAGCTGGAGGTTTTTTGCTTTAAGTTGGGCCCAGAGCAGAGACAAGGGAATTGTCTTTTTCTGTAGGCTGACAATCACTATCAGAGAATAGGTATTCTATTCCAGCACAGCAAAATTTTACAGCCAAGTTTTGTTTGTTTATTTCTAAACCTCGGGTGTAAAGTTAGTTAAAAACAGAGAGGTTAGAATGACCAAATCCTCAGCTCGACTACAGCTGGAATTAGCCAAATTTCAGGCTGAGGAAAGACAAAGGGAACATGAAAGACAGATAGAACTCATGCGGCTGAAGAAGGAACAAGAAAGGGAGGCAGAACAACACCAAGCGGCTGCTCACAGGAGAGCTATGGAAGCGAGGGACAAAGAACTGGAGGAGAAGGAAAAAGAGAGGAAGTATGTGGAGGAGATGGAGAAGATAAAGGCTCAGCAGAATATCCCAACAAACCCTAGTAATCCTTCTCCAAGTACCACTTCCCATCCCAGAAAGTTCCCCACCTACAAGGCAGGCGATGATACTGAGGCCTTCCTAGAAAACTTCGAAAGGGCCTGCCTTGGGTACAACATCTCTACTGACCAATACATGGTAGAACTGAGGCCGCAGCTCAGTGGACCCTTAGCTGAGGTGGCAGCTGAAATGCCTAAAGAACACATGAACAAGTATGAACTGTTTAAATCCAAGGCGAGAGTCAGAATGGGGATAACACCTGAGCAGTCTCGTCGGAGGTTCAGAGCCCTAAGGTGGAAACCAGACATGTCATTTACCCGACATGCCTACCACATTGTGAAACATTGGGATGCCTGGATATCAGGAGCAAGTGTTGAATCTCCAGTAAATTTGCCCTTCCTAATGCAAATGGAACAATTCTTAGAGGGTGTTCCTGAGGAAATAGAAAGATACATCCTAGATGGGAAACCCAAAACTGTAATCGAGGCAGGAGAGATTGGAGCCAGATGGGTGGAGGTGGCAGAGAAGAAGAAAACTGGTCGCAGTTGGAGCGGAGACCAGAAGGGACCACCCCAGACCACACCCTATTACCGGGGGCCGCCCAAGGCCCCACCTACCTCCCAAAGAACCCTCCAGACCCCTTATCGTCCTGCCACCCCGTTCTCCAGCAACCCTCCTCGCCCCAGTGACCCGTCAGCTGGACGATGTTTTAAATGTAACGAGCTGGGGCATGTAAAGGCCAACTGCCCCAAGAACCCCAACAGATTACAGTTCATTGCACCGGAATCACACCAGAGGTCCACAGGCCCAGATACTTCCCAGATACCCTTAGAGCGGAGGGAAACTGTGAGTGTGGGCGGGAAGAAGGTCACCGCGTGGAGGGACACCGGAGCACAAGTGTCAGCTATCCATGCTTCCTTAGTGGACCCCAATTTAATCAACCCAGAGATCCAAGTGACGATTCAACCCTTCAAGTCCAACTCTTTCAATTTGCCTACAGCCAAGTTGCCTGTCCAGTACAAGGGCTGGTCAGGAATGTGGACTTTTGCAGTCTATGATGATTATCCCATCCCCATGCTGTTGGGGGAAGACTTGGCCAATCATGTGAAGCAGGCCAAGAGGGTGGGAACGGTCACCCGCAGCCAGGCTAAACAAGCCGTGAGGCCTAGCTCTGTTCCGGAAACTTCTATCAGGACCCAGTCAGAGGTGATGGACCCGGACCCCAGGCCAATGTCTGCAACAGCAGTAGTGGATCCAGTCCCAGAGACCCAGACGGAACCAGTCCCAGAACCGGAACCAGCCGAACAACCAACACCAGACCCTGTGTCAGCACTGAATCCAGTACTTGCAACCTCAACACCAGAGGGCCCCACTGAACCTGAACTGGCAGCAGCCGATAACCCTACACAAGAGGCTCAGCCGGAGCCTGAATCCCAACATAGTGCACCAGCGGAGAGCGGTTCACAGTCAACAGAAACAGCTCCATCCCCTATATTGCTTCCAGAGGGACCAAGCCTAGGTCCACAATCCAATGAGGGACTGATGTCTCCAGCATCAAGGGAACAGTTCCAGACCGAACAGGAAGCAGATGAAAGCCTCCAGAGAGCTTGGACAGCGGCACGGAGCAACCCACCGCCTCTCAGCTCTTCTAATCGATCCAGGTTTGTTGTAGAAAGAGGACTTTTATACAAGGAAACTCTTTCTGGTGGACACCAGGAAGACTGGCATCCTCAGAGACAGTTGGTAGTTCCAACTAAATACCGGGCCAAGCTCTTGAGCTTAGCCCACGATCACCCTAGTGGCCATGCTGGGGTGAACAGGACCAAAGACCGTTTGGGGGGGTCATTCCACTGGGAGGGAATGGGCAAGGATGTTTCTACCTATGTCCAGTCTTGTGAGGTGTGCCAAAGAGTGGGAAAACCCCAAGACCAGGTCAAAGCCCCTCTACAACCACTCCCCATCATTGAAGTTCCATTTCAGCGAGTAGCTGTGGATATTCTGGGTCCTTTTCCGAAAAAGACAGCCAGAGGAAAGCAGTACATACTGACTTTCATGGATTTTGCCACCCGATGGCCGGAAGCAGTAGCTCTAAGCAACACCAGGGCTAAAAGTGTATGCCAGGCACTAGCAGACATTTTTGCCAGGGTAGGTTGGCCCTCCGACATCCTCACAGATGCAGGGACTAATTTCCTGGCAGGAACTATGAAAAACCTTTGGGAAGCTCATGGGGTAAATCACTTGGTTGCCACTCCTTACCACCATCAAACAAATGGCATGGTGGAGAAGTTTAATGGAACTTTGGGGGCCATGATACGTAAATTCGTAAATGAGCACTCCAATGATTGGGACCTAGTGTTGCAGCAGTTGCTCTTTGCCTACAGAGCTGTACCACATCCCAGTTTAGGGTTTTCCCCATTTGAACTTGTATATGGCCGTGAGGTTAAGGGGCCATTGCAGTTGGTGAAGCAGCAATGGGAGGGATTTACACCTTCTCCAGGAACTAACATTCTGGACTTTGTAACCAACCTACAAAACACCCTCCGAACCTCTTTAGCCCTTGCTAAAGAAAACTTACAGGATGCTCAAAAAGAGCAAAAAGCCTGGTATGATAAACATGCCAGAGAGCGTTCCTTCAAAGTAGGAGACCAGGTCATGGTCTTAAGGGCGCTCCAGGCCCATAAAATGGAAGCATCGTGGGAAGGGCCATTCACGGTCCAGGAGCGCCTGGGAGCTGTTAATTATCTCATAGCATTCCCCACCTCCAACCGAAAGCCTAAGGTGTACCATATTAATTCTCTAAAGCCCTTTTATTCCAGAGAATTAAAGGTTTGTCAGTTTACAGCCCAGGGAGAAGATGATGCTGAGTGGCCTGAAGGTGTCTACTACGAAGGGAAATGTGCTGGTGGTGTGGAAGAGGTGAACCTCTCCATGACCCTTGGGCGTATGCAGCGACAGCAGATCCAGGAGCTGTGCACTAGCTACGCGCCAACGTTCTCAGCCACCCCAGGACTGACTGAACGGGCATACCACTCCATTGACACAGGTAATGCTCATCCGATTAGAGTCCAACCTTACCGGGTGTCTCCTCAAGCTAAAACTGCTATAGAACGGGAGATCCAGGATATGTTACAGATGGGTGTAATCCGCCCCTCTGAAAGTGCATGGGCATCTCCAGCGGTTCTAGTTCCCAAACCAGATGGGGAAATACGTTTTTGCGTGGACTACCATAAGCTAAATGCTGTAACTCGCCCAGACAACTATCCAATGCCACGCACAGATGAACTATTAGAGAAACTGGGACGGGCCCAGTTCATCTCTACCTTGGACTTAACCAAGGGGTACTGGCAGGTACCGCTAGATGAATCTGCCAAGGAAAGGTCAGCCTTCATCACACATGTCGGGCTGTATGAATTTAATGTACTCCCTTTCGGGCTGCGAAATGCACCCGCCACTTTCCAAAGACTTGTAGATGGTCTCCTAGCGGGATTAGGAGAATATGCAGTTGCCTACCTTGACGACGTGGCCATATTTTCGGATTCCTGGGCAGACCACCTGGAACATCTACAAAAAGTCCTTGAGCGCATAAGGGAGGCAGGACTAACTGTTAAGGCTAAGAAGTGTCAAATAGGCCTAAACAGAGTGACTTACCTTGGACACCAGGTGGGTCAAGGAACTATCAGCCCCCTACAGGCCAAAGTGGATGCTATCCAAAAGTGGCCTGTCCCAAAGTCAAAGAAACAGGTTCAATCCTTCTTAGGCTTGGCCGGTTATTACAGACGATTTGTACCGCACTACAGCCAAATCGCTGCCCCACTGACAGACCTAACCAAAAACAAACAGCCAAATGCTGTTCAGTGGACCGGAAAGTGTCAGAAGGCCTTTAACAAGCTTAAAGCGACACTCATGTCTGACCCTGTACTAAGGGCCCCAGACTTTGACAAACCGTTCCTAGTAACCACAGATGCATCCGAGCGTGGTGTGGGAGCAGTTTTAATGCAAAAAGGACCTGATCAAGAATTCCACCCTGTAGTGTTTCTCAGCAAAAAACTGTCTGAGAGGGAAAGCAACTGGTCAGTCACTGAAAAAGAATGTTATGCCATTGTCTACGCTCTGGAAAAGCTACGCCCATATGTTTGGGGACGGCGTTTCCACCTGCAAACCGACCATGCTGCACTGAAGTGGCTTCACACCGTCAAGGAAACTAACAAAAAACTTCTTCGGTGGAGTTTAGCTCTCCAAGATTTTGATTTCGACATTCAACACATCTCAGGAGCTTCTAACAAAGTGGCTGATGCACTCTCCCGTGAAAGTTTCCCAGAGTCAACTGGTTAAAATCGTCCTTGAGATGTGGAAAATATTGTTAGTCTTTATGTACTTGGTAGTATATTTAGAGATGCATGTGTCTTATTAACTCTGTTTTCCTAGAGCTCCAGGAAGAAATCCCAGCCAGTGTTTCACCCTAGCTGAGATTTGGGGGGCGTGTCATAAATATAAAGGGAAGGGTAAACCCCTTTGAAATCCCTCCTGGCCAGGGGAAAGCTCCTCTCACCTGTAAAGGGTTAAGAAGCTAAAGGTAACCTCGCTGGCACCTGACCAAAATGACCAATGAGGAGACAAGATACTTTCAAAAGCTGGGAGGAGGGAGAGAAACAAAGGGTCTGTGTCTGTCTGTGTGCTGCTTTTGCCAGGGACAGAACAGGAATGGAGTCTTAGAACTTTTAGTAAGTAATCTAGCTACGTATGTGTTAGATTATGATTTCTTTAAATGGCTGAGAAAAGAATTGTGCTGAATAGAATAACTATTTCTGTCTGTGTATCTTTTTTGTAACTTAAGGTTTTGCCTAGAGGGGTTCTCTATGTTTTCTAATCTAATTACCCTGTAAGATATCTACCATCCTGATTTTACAGGGGGGATTTCTTCATTTCTATTTACTTCTATTTTCTATTAAAAGTCTTCTTGTAAAAGACTGAATGCTTTTTCATTGTTCTCAGATCCAAGGGTTTGGGTCTGTGGTCACCTATGCAAATTGGTGAGGCTTTTTATCCAACATTTCCCAGGAAAGCGGGGGTGCAAGTGTTGGGAGGATTGTTCATTGTTCTTAAGATCCAAGGGTCTGGGTCTGTAGTCACCTAGGCAAATTGGTGAGGCTTTTTACCAAACCTTGTCCAGGAAGTGGGGTGCAGGGTTTTGGGAAGTATTTTGGGGGGAAAGACGCGTCCAAACAGCTCTTCCCCAGTAACCAGTATTAGTTTGGTGGTGGTAGCGGCCATTCCAAGGACCACGGGTGGAATACTTTGTACCTTGGGGAAGTTTTGACCTAAGCTGGTAAAGATAAGCTTAGGAGGTTTTTCATGCAGGTCCCCACATCTGTACCCTAGAGTTCAGAGTGGGGGAGGAACCTTGACAGTGTGTCACCTCTCTCCATGTGAACCCTAAAGCCTAAAATATAAGAAGGGAAATAAAAGGAATCCAGCTACTCAGTGTTTCTTTTTAACAGGGGCTCAGTCAACTTGATGTTAATGTTAACATTTGTACTGCATCGTTCTGATTGATTGCAGCTGAACTTGCTTGACTACGAGTAATTTTACCAGGTGTCCCATATTCAGCATAGGGAAATATGATCACACTAAATAAGAGGGAGGCTGTTAGCTTGTTACGTGGGGAGGCTGTCACTCTGTGTGGCTTTGCAGAGAGTGACAGAAGAGGGCACCAGAGAGGTTCATTGAGGAAACTTGACTCGCGCTGAACACAACCTGGAGCACCCAAGACTCACCACTGGACTGGAACTTTGCTCAAGACTCCTGAACTCTGTGTGTAGACACATTACTCGGTGTGAGCCCTTTCAGACTGTGCTACCACTGGGCCTGTGGGGCCTGGTGTTGAATGTAACCCTGTTTTTGACCCGTTCCCTCTAGCTTTCCCCCTGTTGTTTTTCTCCTTTCATCCCTCTCTAAATAAATATTTCCCTTTCCTGTATTCATTGTACTCTTCTGGTTCACACTGGGGACAGGTGTCTCTGGGGTGGAAGGGGCTTTCCCTGATGCATTCCTGCACGTGCCTTTTCTTGGCTAGAGCTACCTGCAGAGCAGACCCTATGTTGGCCACGAGGGCGCTAAAGTTACACAACAACAAAAACAGGAGAGAAATTTCTCTCTAAAGATCAAAAAATAACAAAGAAGGAAGAACCCAGAACCACTGGAACTACAAGCAAAAGGCTAGAAATCCCCTTGAAAAGGAACTAACGATGAGCTTATATAAAGCAGGAGGGGCAGGGTAGTTGGTGGTTGAAGGCAGGAGGGCACTGTCTGTCCCTTATTTCTCTGATGCTCCCACCTGGGAGCTGTTCTTAAACATTTACAAATATTCCTTTTCGCTCTCTTGGTGCTTCTGAGTGCACACCAGAAGCACTTCAACTCAGAAATGAGCATCTGGCCGAAACACCTTTTGGGTGGCGGCCATTAGATCAATAAATCAGACATTGTTCTTCAATGGAGGGAAGGGATCTTCTTATTGAGCATGAGAGACTATTACTGGTATTGAAAAGGCTGCACATTTGCTTCATTTACTTCAAGGAGCAACATGCCCTGTATCTGGCCACTACACTACATTTAGCTATACGCAGGACTAAGCTCTTATAATGACAAGCACGGTGTGACTGGCCCCTTTAAAAAGAAGCTGTGCCCAGTGCCACTGTGACTGAACCTGCTGCCCAACTGGGCTTAAAGAAAGGCACCTGAGGAAGTGGTGGCAGAGAGTTAGAGGCTCCTACATATGAGTTTGATACACCAGGGGAACACAACTTCAGCCAGGTAGGGCTGGAAATGGCCTCCTAAAAAGAACAAGGAGCCAGGAAGAAGAGAAACTTTGGCTTTCTTCCTTGATGGCTGCTAGCCTATGTAGGTTTTTATACCATGCTAATCACCACAGTGTCTGAGCACCTTCCAGTAGTGCATTAAGGACCGTAACCACACGTGTGTCAAGTTGGGGGGGTAGTGCCTTGTTTAAAAATAGAAAATACTTGTAGCTATCCATTTATATGAGAAAAGGTTGCTTTCTTCAGTGTTGATTGGACGATTGCGGGTTTGAAGAAGGAAGGGCAGACTCGGCTCTCAGACCCAACAGGGTTGAACACTCAGCATATAGGGACAGTTGATATAAGCAGTGCTTGTAGCACAGCCAACAATCCAGAATCTTGCTAAAGTTCTAAGTTCTGCATATTGATCACCCACACAGAGAGAAGCAACACGAAAATCATTCCGGTTGCAAAGTCAAGCACTCAAAAGTTGGGAAATGCCAGACACAAGGCGGCCACTGCAGCAGGTGACTTTAACAGTCCAGTCACGCAAATCATCCCACCAGGTTTCAATAATACCAATTCTATCAAATGTAGTTATCAATGAGAACGTTTAGTTCTCCTAGCAATGGTGCATAAACAATTCAGTTTCTTCTCTTCACATTTCTTTACCACCTCTAGTCAATATCTTCCCAACACCCTGAGTCTGAACCCCATTTGACAGCTTAGAACCCTCCCTTTGTACTGTTAGAGGAATGTCCTCCCAGCTGCGTCACTAGTCTCCAAACCGTGAGATTATCCCCCACTTCTGAGATGCAGCCTGCCCCATTGGTACAGCCCCTCTCTCACTGGAAGGTGCCACTACAGCCCTGAGGCTGCAGTACGACCCTGGAGCAGCTTAGCTCCACTCCCCGGCTTGTGGTGGAGGAACCCATTCCCTGAGAGTTTCTGTGAGCCAAGCCCTGCGGGGATGGGGGAGGGGAGGTTGGCTCATCACAGGCTCAATACACTCTGAAAGGGGCCTAAGAGAGCAATGCTGATGAATGGTATTTGGCCATCACCCCACAACAGTGCTAACAGCATTCCGAGGTTGAGTGTCATGCATGCTGTGTACAGTACACCATAGCATTTCACTGAGAGCAAGGATGAGTTATCTGTAGCCAGGGAGAAATTCACAGGGTCAGACGCTTCCCTCCATTGGCAGTGTAGGGGGAGAAAGACAACGACTCTGCATCTGCAGTAGCACAGGATTGCTGGCTTTGCAGCATGCTCTGTAACGGGACTCTCCACTCACCGCTAGTCAGGCACCTCGCCCTGGCCGTTCTGGTGAATCATGTTCTGGTGAATTTCCCTCCCACCTGCCAGCCATCCAAACTGCAGCTGCTGAGATGATCTTCCTCTCCTGGTGCTGTCTTCCCCACTTTCCCAAGTCTGACTCTGGCTGCCCTTTTTCCATGTCCAGTTTGGACTTCTCCTTCTTACCTCCAGAGCTCCCTATGCAAACATCTCCCTGTGTAAAAAATATCTCCACCTCAGTCATCTGCTCCTCCCCTCCCACTCCCACCTTACAGACCCTTCTTCCTGCAGCATCCTGCTGCTACTGGGAAGGACCCAGCAACCTCCGCTCAGGCTCCCCTTTCTATTCATTCCATCAGACTCACCCGGAACCTCTCCTACACGCCTAGAGTGACCCCTTTAGCTTGAGTGAGAGGGGCTTGTGCTGATGGACCCTGGTTCAATCCACACCAATGCCTGTGGTGTCTGTATGTGGCCAGGGTTTTACTTACCTATCATTGTAGGTTGTTCAGCCCATTCCCAGCCATCTGTGGTACATCTTTTGCTTCTTGCCATCTCTGTGATATCGGTCCTTCATCTGTACAAGGACACGGCATATCAAGGCCAATCCAGCAGCTCCCATCCGGTCTTCACCTCCATGAGAGACAGCGCATCCCAGCCTGACCACAAAAAGACAGGGTGGTATTCTTCAGGGGAACCTGCTGGAGCTCCAGTCTCCCCTGATCCACCTCACCCCCACACACTAAGGGTTTTCAGAAGATACTGCTAATCTCAGCTAAACAAAGCAGCTAAAATGAGGTCAGTGTGAGTGGATTCACTGAATAGACTGGTTCTAAGGAAAGAGGAGATTCCTTCTCTGCTCTCATGAGATTCCCATAGGAAAAGTATCTGATGACAGGTTGGTGACAATACAAGCCCTCAGCCCCTGGAAAGCTAGGAAATCAGGACTCTGGGAGTTAAGGGTTGTCTCTGTCCTGCTGGAGGGAGCAGAGCTGGAGACCAGAAAGGGCACTGGTGTAATTGTATGAAAGACAGTGACCTCTACCTGCGAAGGTGGCTGAAGCTTCTTGCAAGCAAAAGAGTCCAGGATCCTTACGCCTCCTTTGGCGATGCTTTTCCTAGGAATAAAATCAACACAGTACAATGAGAACAACGTCTGAGTCCCAGGGCTGGGATCCAGGGATAAGGGCTGCTCTCAGCCAGGCTGCGTACCAGGAACTGGATCTTTGTCCCAAGAGCTGCAATCACCCAGATGAGTGAGTAGTTCCTACCTCTGTGAGGGGGGGTGTGGTTTTCTGTCTAAGCATCACTGAGAGCCAGCTCCTCTCAGTTTGATGGGATGAGGTCATTGCTCCCCAAGCTGGGCCAGCTGCAGGCTGCATTGATGTAGGAGGCAAGGACAGATCCCAAAGCCTGGAAGACAGAGAAGGGAGGAAGCCCCTGCTCATTTACCGTTCAAGGAAGGGAGGGGAGAATGAAGGGCAGAAAGTGAAGCTGCCCTGTGGGGAGGGCACTAGAGTAGAACCCAGTCCCGTTCCCAGATCCACCCCATGTTTGTAGGTGTGACCGTAGAGAGGTCCATCACCTTCATTCCCTGTCTGTAAAATAGAGATAATAGTTTCTTCCACAAACACACAGGAGGTAAGGGGAGGACAGTCCCATTATCTGCATGGGGCTCAGGCAGTCTGTGCACAGATTGTGCCAGAGTGAGGGGAGAGACCCAGAGTTTGCTCCCTACAAGCAGGAGAGGAGATGGGATCAGAAGACCAAGGAAGGGGGATGGGGTAGGAACTGCTGCCACAGATGGGGCTTATGGATTTGGTCAGTGCCAGACCCTTGGTACCTCCTTTCAGTAAATGATTTCTCTACTGAGAAGACTGGCCCCTCCTGTCATCGGCAGTCCGCATACTATTTGAAGACCTTCCTAGTGTCCTCGAATGCCCCCTTAGTTCTTCTTGAATGTGATAGATTCATTGAATCAGATTGCTAGCCAGAATTTCGGAGAGGTCATTGCTGTGTACCATGAAATCAGGGGGAAATCTATAGTTAGCCAAAAAAAAAAAAAAGGTGTCATTGGCAAATTTGGAGCTGATCTGTCCTTTCAGCTGAAGATACACAGTCACAGCGGGATGAAGCGTGCCATCTTGGTTAGTTGTTCTATGATAGTCAGTTCCACCATGTGGCCATTTGATTCATGGAGTTCCACAATGAAATCCCTGGCAATGGCTGCCCATGCCTGGGGCAGGGTCTCCAGAGACATAGGGTGCCAAGAATTTTGGTGTGTGGTGCCCTGGTAAGAGCTCAGAAGTCACTAGTCAACATGTCTGAATTTCAGCCCACATCCAGCGCCACCAAACGAAGCAGGAGGTTAGGCAGGAGATTTTGAAGCACCCAAAGTGCCCTGTTGGGAGGTGTCCTGTTTCAGATGTAGTACCTTCAACGGGGGACATCCTGGCAGAACATACAGGCAGTCCTCAGTAAATGTTATTGGGTCCCACATGGAATGTTGTTTCTCATTCCCTGGGCAGCAGGTCATCCTAGGACGCTGATTTAATAAGCATGATTGAGGTATGGCAACATTAAGCACGTTGCGGGGCTTGAGGAGGAAGGGCTGTTCCTGACTAGCTTTCTCCCTTCTTGGTTATATTCTCCATTAGGGGATAAGGTCATTCTTAGTTCCAGTTGGGCAGTTAAGTAATCTTGAAATTGAAGCAGGAAAAGAATATGGTCTAGCTGAATTGTCCCTAATTCAGTGCTTTGGCTTTGCGCAGATACTGGAGGCTTTTGTGTACAACCTTGTGCTGGGTATCGAGGCCCCTTCAGCTACTCACACCAATCTTCAAATAAGGATTTAATCAGAACCTACTAATTGTCAAGGGACTCCTATAGTTTTTGTCTGTGGGGTGAGCCTCCAGGAGCAGTATGCACAGGGGTGCAGCAGGTGCTGGGAGCCATGCCCCAGAGAGCATGGCCCCGATTGATATATTAGATGTGTCAACTTCTGTGATGAATGCTCCAGTTGGATTGGGGTGCGCCAGAACAGGTGCAGCGGTGAAGGCAATTTTGAGCTGTTTGAGGGCTTGTTGGGCCTTGGGTGACCAAACAAATGGGACAGTCTTGTGGAGGAGAGCTATCATGGGGGTTATTTCTACTGAGAACCCTGGGCCGAAGCAGCAGTAAAATTGGTGAAGCCTAGGAAGCACTGCTCTTTTTGAGTACTTCAAGCTTCCTCCCAGTTGTGGATGGCTTTCACCTTATTTGCATCAATCTTAATGCCTTCTGGGGAGAGGATGTACCCCAAAAGCTCCATGGAGAGCTGGCTAGAGGTACACTTTTCCAGTTTTGTATAGAGACCATGCTGCTGCAACCTCTCTGGGGTCTGTTGTGGGGCACATGCTGCTCTGGGTTCTCCAAAAAGAGAAGTATGTCATCTAAATAGATGACAATGTATTGATCCAGAATGTCCCCAAATACATCATTGAAGAAGTGTTGCAACGTCAATCCAAATGGCATTACCAGACAATTAAAGTGTGGAGTAGGTCCAGGGGCATTAAAGAATGGTGGAGTAGGTCCAGTGGCAGAAGCTAGTTAAGGAAACCCCTACATTTTCAGTCACCTCCATTGAGCCATTCCGGCAGGGGCAGCACAGGGCCAGGCTCAGGTCGCAAGGCCTTGAGTCACATCTGGTATCCCCATTTACGGACAGGCCACTTACTTCTGGAAAGCCTGCTTTTCTGCAAACAGTCGCACCACCTGATGTCACATGTTGCATCTGATAATTGGGTCTAGTGGTTGGAGCTGAGGTCACAGCTAGACATAGGATTGCACCTAGGCTAAGAGTGGTGCTAGAATCAAGATCCAGGAAGACGCCGGAGATGATGATGTGATCAGAGTCTGTAGACAAACCAGAATCAGAACTGGAGCCAGAGTCCAAGTGCAGGCCAAGGGTCGAAGCCGGGTGATCAGAGTCCAAAGTTAAGCCAAGTCGATATCAAGCCAGAGTCCAGATTCAGGCGGAAGGTTGAAGCCGGGTAGTCAGAGTCCGAGGGCTTGGGGAGGATCAGGAGGAGGAGGCAAGTCTGGAGCGGGTTAGTTGTGGGGCTGGAGCAAGGCTAGAATACGGCAAGGATAATGCTGAGCCAGAGTTGGTAGGCAATGTCGAGAGCCAAGGGTCATGCCGAAGTCAGCAGCAAGAGATCGGAGCCGAGGGTCAAGACAGTCAGTAGCCGGGAACCGGAGGGTAGGACAGGGCGGTGCATGCAGGCAGAAACCAGGAATAACATGGGGACTGTCTCAGCAGCAGGGCAAGCTCTGCCTTGTTGTCCAGATGACCTGAGGGTACTCCCAGGCACTGCCCATCCGGAGCCCTAGACACCTGGGTTCAAGGCCCAAGCATCCTCATCAAGGGACTCTCTTCCGAGGAATAAAAGAAGAACAGCAGGATGACAAAGATGTCTCTGTCCTTGGGCTCGGATCCAGGCCAAGGGGAGCTCCCACCAAGGCGAGGTGTCATGGCCTCCACACCATGCCTTGCTCCTGTTTGTTTCATACTCAGAGACCCCCTAGCAGGAGGGAAGAATAAACGGCAGAAAGTGAAGCTGCCCCTGGGGGGAAGGCACTAGCCTGGGACCCAGTCCAGTTCCCAGAGCTACACCCAGGATTGTGAGACCAGGCACCACAGCCCTTCCTCTGTGTCTTTGTCCCCACCTGTCAGATGGGGAGGATCCTTCACTTCACAGGGTGCTTGGGGGGAGTTTCAATCCTGGCTGGGAAGAGTTCAGATACAATGTGGGTGGACTGGGCCCCTGGTGCAGGGTGCATCGGACATTCACTAGCTCAAAGGTGACACGGGCCAGGGGAACCTCTGAGCAGTGAGCACAGGGGAGGGGTTCCACATCAGGCCACCACTCCCAGACTGCAGTGGTTATTAATGATAAACCATGGTTCTACCGATGGTCTCATTTGTAGTTGTCCTGGGCTGGGCCAGCCCCATGGTGCTGAAAGCCTGATGCTTCATAAAGGCCTCTGGGCATGGGGCAGGAGGGTCGGGGAGGGCGTGTGGTGAGAGGGAGGTGGCGTTCTAGGTTTGGCTCCCTGAGGGCAGATTCCTCCTCTGGCCCTTGGTATGGAGGAGGGACTGAGGGGCCCTGCCACAGCAGCCCCGGTCAGGAATTGTTTCAGATGTGACACTAGGCCATTCCCCCTGCTCCAATGCAGAGCTTTCAGAGCTCCACTGGGAGACATGGGCCTAACATGCAGGCCCTTCTGCAACAGGCTGGGCAGGGAGAGCTTGGCACGGGAAAAGGGGCGATGGCAGAGAGGCCAAGGCCAAGAAAAAAAGGATGGGGAGAACCTCATGCCCCAGACAAAGGGGATTTGGGAGCAGAGGGAAGGCCCCCCCCACCCAGAAGGGAGAGGGTTTCACTCAGTGCTGTCACCTCTATCTCCACTCCCACTAGCCCCTCTCCCCCATGTATAGTGAGACAGAGCAGTACCTGCAGCAGGGAGTGTGAGCTGCTGGATGTGTGAGGTGGGGGCCCTTTAAGGGTGTCCCATGGGATGTCCCATGCGCATGGAGTGCCTTGGGCACCTGGCACAAACACCGGATGTAAAATAGGTGGGCCATCACTTTGTCTGTAATATCCAGTAATATCCTCCTCCTGCAAGGGAACAAGGATTAATCAGAGACTCAGACACTCCCGGAAACGAAGGGTAATAACGGCACCTGGAGCCAGCTAAATTTCCACCCAGCCCCTCGCCACATCTGAGGCAGCTTGTCCTGTTGATGTGATGCCTGTTATGAAATAGCCTTGCTGGAGAGCTGGGTCTGAACTGCTTTGATCTGCTCAGGGGACAAGCTGGCGCCTAACAATGGCACCTGCCGTGACTCATTCGTCTCCTTCCTCCCAGGTCAGCAAATGCGGATGGGATGGCAGTGACCTTCTGTGGACTGGAGGAGAAAAGCCCTGGGTCCCTCCCAAAAGCTAGATTAATCCTCCTCTGGTTACCTCGTCCCCTATCAGCTGGCCGCCTTCCCCCATGATGGAGAAAGCTAGGACCAGCCCAGCCTGGCTGACATGTAGCCGCGGGTCGTGGATGGCCAGCAAAGCCACCTGCAGGAAGGATCTTCTCTGCCCTTCTGAGAAGATCTCTCCGAAGACCTAAAACCAACAGCATGAGAGCCATTGGCAATTGCCCAGAACCAGGCTCCAAATCCATCTAGTGGCTCATGTGGAGAGTCGGAGTCCTGCTGCAGCCAAGCCAGCTAATTCCCCACGAGGACCTTTGGGGTCCCATGGCCCAGGGAACCCCCTTCAGTAAGAGGTTGCAGGCACTGAGGCCTCTCATAGCTCTTTCTGGAGCAGGATTCAATGCAGGTGCCATGACGTGCTGGGAATGCGTCCATGTGCATGAGCCTGGCGCGCTCTGGAACGTAGCTCACAAAGACCACACAGGACCCTCTACTGCGTCCAGCAGCGATATCTCCTGGAGCTCACATGCTAGAGGTATGGGCCTTTCAGAACTGCCTCCATTCCCCACTCCCCACCCCACTGACATTTCCATGAGCCTTACGTATGGTGAAGTAATTCAGCCCAGGGTAGGAGCTCAGTGTCTCTGACCCAAGTCCCAGGGCAGGCGCAGATACTGCTTCCTGACTCATGATGGTGCTAAGCAAACTCCACACCCTTCTTGTTCTTCCACAGGGTGCAGGAATCCAACAAGCTTCTGGTCACGCAATAGCTGGGTGTATCCTTCCCAACTCACTGACCCAGTGGCTCCCATCTCGGATACTCAGGTGTCAGCCAGGGAGTCACTGAGCGAAGCCGGATCCCTCAAGACACAATCCGCCATTAACTCAAGGTCCTAGAGGTTTCCTGTTATGCCACTTATCAATGGATCCATGTAACACACACAAACCATGGCCGTTAGCAAAGCTCCAACCCAGGATCCTCAGCCTCTTGCAGCTGGACACTGTCAGCTGGAAATAAGGAGTAGGCTCTGGCCCTGTATCCAGGACACAGCCACTGCAGGGAGACACAGCTCCGCATTTGAGCTGCTACAATGCACCAGCTGAGAGTCCTTACCTCCCCCACCTTGGCCATATTCCTGTAACCAAGGCGCTTGGTGTTCTCGAGCCCCTCCCGGCAACACAGCTCCTTGGCATCTCTGATGTTCAGCCCTTGGAGAGAAAGACTCGCAGGTTTGTGAGGTTTGCCATTCTGGTCTCAGTGCCTGTCTCCTTCTGTTCCCATTGCTGGGTGCACACTGGCTGGGGCTTCGCAGCATCCATGCCCCCATGAAATCGCAGGGTCACCACCAGGTGGTTTAGTACCTGGAGGGGGATTTGTCCCATTCATCACAGAAATCAGGTGACCCTTACGGTCATTGTGTTCTGGGAGTGGGTGCCTGAAAATGACAGCATCTAATGCTGAGAACCCCCCACTCCCACTATAGTCAAAATCTGGCCCTAGGTAACCAACTGGTGACATCCTACAAGTTTTGTGTGCGTCCCCTGTAGTCCCTGCTCCAGACCCTGACTTCCCTATGGGCTCTTTCCCTCCATGTGTTTCAATAGCTCCATTCCTGTCCCCTCACCAGCTGGCGAGCCCCATGGACAGACTGATTTTCCTGGGGGAAGAGGGGGGAAGAGCTGGGCTCGGAGATAAGACAGCCAATTTCCCTGGCACTTTCACACTCATCTCCCTGATTCAGGGAGCAGGGAAGACAAATAATCAGCATCTACACTGAGGTCCATCTCAGAGGAGGGGGCTTCTTTCTATAGGCTCCCATTGCCCAGCAAAATGAGTCCCAAATCAGGGACCTTGTTTCTATTGGGGTCCCTCTGCCCAGCTCCGGTTGGTCTAAAAGGAAAGACCTTAGTTCTATAGGAGTCCCAATGTCCATCTGCAGGTAGTCTCTGAGGATTCATTTCTATAAGGTGCCATTGCCCAGTTGGGTTTCTTACCCCTCTTCTGCAGCAGTAGCTGGTAGAGCCAGGAAATCCCACCCTTGGTTTGCCGGCTGATGTCATCTGGTGGGTCAGTGATATACAGACCCAGCTGTGCCACAAGGTAGCCCACCTTGGGGAAGTCAGATGAGCTCTGATGGAAGGAGGAGGAGAGGGGAATCCATCAACATTCTACCTTCAGCTCTCCATCTGCCCTGGGCCAGGAGTCTCTCTCCTCCCACTCCATCTGTAGGAGGGGCTGGGGGAGAGGAGCTACAGCTAGAGATCTCATTCTCTCTGCCCCCAGGGGAGCTTGGAATAAAGGGACCAGGGAAAGGGCCCTCTATGAGGATTCGCTCCTCAGCTGCTCCAGAATGACAAGGGCCCTGAGGCCAAGCATGAATCTGCCAGCCAGTGGGCTCTGGAGCACAGTCCCTTACAGACCCAGGGGGAAAAACTTAGCCAGGAGATGAGGGACGTGCCTCAAGCATAGTTGAATCTCAGTTCTGACTCTGGCTCCACACAGGAGCCATCAAAATATTGAACCCCTGCAGCTGCAAATCCCACAGCCTGTCAGAGCCAGCCCTGCCTCTGCAGGATGCCGGGGTCAAAGGTCACCTACATCAACTCCAGGGAGGCAAGCAGTGAATTGCAGCAGGGCAGTGCTATTCCGTATGGCCCTGGCTCTCTCTTGCTTCTCTCTGGAGTGCATCCAGAAATTGACATGCTGTGGGAGAAGGAGGCAGGTGAGGGTCAGGAGGGAGGTGCACGTGCTCTACAAATGAGCTTGTCGTCCTCCCCATGGGGCTGAGACATTGTGCTCACAGTGGAAGAGCTGACTGGCTGATCGCAGAAAAGGGGTTTCTTGCAACCAGGACGCTGCCCAGGTCCTGCTGGGCACAGGCTGTCATTGTCTCTCTAGCTGGGGAAAATGTTAGGCCTGGGACTGGTCCATCCTCTCTGTACCTGATCCATGAACAGCACATCAGGATCAAGGCACATGCCCTGGCCCCTCCCCAGATGCAAAGGCCATGGTGGGATGGAGGGAGTGGCCGTGAGGACAATCCCTTTGGGAACTGCAGTGTCCATATCAGAAGAGCTGATTCCCTGAGGATCCTCCTGTACTCAGGGTCTTCCTAGAAAGGAGCCAGTGATTTTTCTTAGAGGCCCATGTCCTGGATCTCACAGGACTTTCAGTCTCTCAGTCCCCAGCCAGGCCTGGTGCCCACTGTTAGTGCTTAACAGAACTATGCAGAGCTCTGGCTTACAGTCCCAGATCTTTCCCTTTATCCCCCGAAAGGCAGAAGAGTCCCAACATTGCACTGCACAGACAGCTCTGGCAAAGTCTGGCCTGCTGGGTCCCAGCTGGGAGGACACAATGGAAATGTGGCTCTTCCAGTCTCTCCTTTGCAGCCCTCCCACGGGGTTAAGGGGAAATTCCCCCCAGACCCTGCCATTGTGCTCACCTCCAAGAGGTGCTCCAGCTTGTCCATGGTGGGGGTTTCTGTCAGCAGGCTCCAAAGCATGACATCCATGCTGTGTGTATAGGCCTTGGGCAGAGCCTGCAAGAGGAGGGAGCACCCGTCCGTTATGGGATCTGGGGCTACGCTGGTCAGGGGATGATTAGAAGGGTTCTCTGGGGAGCCCTGGCAAGACCCCAAAGACACATCCTGGCCTCTCCCATTCAAATCACCCCAGGGACACTTAGCAAGAGTTCATGGCCGGATGCCAGCTGGCTCTTCAATCCTTGCCCTTAGCAGTTCTCTGCAGAGGGCCAGGGACCTAGCAGGGTATGGAACAGCGAAACTGCAATGGATGGGAGCGAGGCACCCGGACAGAGTCCAGGCAGCAAAGCACAGAATGAGGAAGGAAGGAGAGGATCTGCCAAGGGCGGGTAACACTATCCCCTCTGGAGGGAAGGGACGCTCTCTGCCATTTTGTTAACCCCCGGGCCTGTTCCCAGCTCTGCTCACCCCTCCCCTATTTTCAGCAGCTCCACCAAACTAAGGGAGCAGGGACCACAGGACCGCTCCTACAACAGAGAAGTAGGATAGTGACCTACCCGGAAGTGAGCGGTGTCCTTCCCTGGGCGCATGGTAAAAAACACTGCACAGGACAGCTCGCAGGAGGCCTGATTCCAGCTCCAGGTCCAGTTTGCTGGCAGGAAAGAGGAGCCTCGATTCGACTTTGCAGCACCAGAGTGGTGCTGGCACCACCATGGACATGAAACATGAGGGAAATAGGCACCGGCCAGCAAAAACGGAAATGGAGGTGCCAACGAGACTAGTGACCAGGCTGAAGTCACAGAGCCAGACACTGGCAGGGCTGAAACAGGGCCCGTTCCCCTGATCTCACCCTGGACCCTGCTGCCCCTATTATATGTCCCCCGCCCCGATGATCTTCTCCCTAAGGCCACTGTAACATTACTGGAGTGACATCAATCACCCAGCCAGGAAAGAGTGAACGTTCCCGCCTCCTTGGCCGGAGGATGTGAACAGCCACAACTGGAGGGGGAGTGGGAGGATCTGTGACTCCTGGGTTAGGGCAGCTGGACAGGAGGGTCCTGGTACCTGAGGTGGCAAACTGCAGCCATAGAGCTCGAGAGGATAGACCTTAGCTCAGACTGCAGGTGAAACGTCTTCAATCAGCTCTTGGGAGACCCAAAGAAGACAAAAGCAGAGGATGAGATCCTGGCCCCGCTGACCCACAGGCACTTCCCAGAGAGGAGGCTGCCAGTATAACCCTGCCCCCCTGCCCAGCCAATCCAGCTGGGCCCCCACATTCCTTCCACCTTTCAAACTTACTCCCTCCTTCTCCAGCTGGGACCACCCAATTCTTTCCTCCCCTCAGCTGCCCCTCCGGCCCTACAATTCCCCGCTGCCACCTCTGTGTCTGTGACAGAATTTCCCCTTCCCCTGCTCCCCAATCCTCAGCCCCAAGAATCCCTGTCCTCTGCTGCCCCCTCCAGCCCCACCATCTCCCAGAACTGGCCCAGGGGAGGCCTCTCTTAGTCTCATGTCTAGCTCCCTCCCCATGGGGTCTCATTCACCGCAATGCTCTCCACAAGGGACGTTTTGGAGCAGTGCGGCTGCAGGGTGTCCTGCCCCTGCTTTTGTGCAGGGAAGCACAGAGTGGGGATAGCGTGCAGGAAGCGGAGCTGCTTGGCCCTGTCCTGCAGAGATGAGGAGTGGCATTGGGGGAGAGAGAGAGCCTGTTAGGTAGGGACCTCCCCACTCCACCCAAACCAGCTCCAGGGCCCAGGTCCTCCTTTGGGTTGGACAGGAAAAGCCCCAAATCACAGTGTCCTCCTGCAAAGCAGGGCTTCTAACTGGGACAATGGCTGTGGGGAGAGGAGACCCTGGCCTGCATGGGACAAACACCCTCTCTTTGGGGTCACAGATAATGGGGGTTATGGCTTCTCTGGGACAGGGCCCCCCCGGAAGGGCTGGCGGGGGCAGGATAAACTCGATTGTACCTCATCTCTGCCCTGGCGATGCTGCTGGATGACCCTGATGGCAGCTTCCTCTGGGGACACGTCCTCCTCTTCCTCCTCAACCTCCAGCCGGACACTGGGGCTCCCTGCACCAGGCAGAGGAGGACAGAGGGTGACTCCTGCAGCTGCCGAGGGGAAGGATAGGGTGCAGTGGAGAGAGAAACCTTAATGTGCCCCCCTCCTCTGTAAGGAACCTGTTAGCCGACGGCCAAGGATGTTTGGTGGGGTGCCAGCTATGCCCGTTTATTCCATCCGTGACTTTAACCACTAGGACACACTGTCCCTTCGCGGCGGGCAGCCCGGGCTAGGCTGACGGATGCCCCAAGGTCCTAACCACCCGTGACTTTAACTGCTAGAGCTCAGAGCTCCTTCGCAGCGGGCAGTCAATACTGACTGACAGGTGCCCCAATGGCAGCAGTAAGAGCCTCTCCACACCCGTGACTTTAACTGCTAGAGCTCAGAGCTCCTTCGCAGCGGGCAGCCAGGATTGACTGACAGGTGCCCCAAGAGTTTGCCCCGTGGAGGCGGCACAACTCAACGCTAGGCTCTTAGTACTCTCACCTAATGGCCAGGCTTTAGAGCCAAAACGGCTGAGGTTCTTTAATTGTGTCGGCTGCTTTATAGTAAACCAGAGAAAACAAGTCAGGCTTATGCACAAATGGTTACCAAAATTTATTAAGCTAGATTCTAATCATGTGGTTACAAAATTGCTAGTGCCTACTTATTTAAATGTAGAGATGTTACACACGCAAACAAGTTACAAAACTGAAGCCACAATCCCAAAGAAAGAAAAACAAAGTATAGAGCTCTATTTCAAAATATGTGTACACTAAAGATAGGAGATCAGGTGTGGGTGCTTCTTACCCTCCTTGCATCTCTCGATTCCAGCGGTGCCAAGCCAGGATCGGTCACTCAATTCCGTGGAAAGACGAATAAGGGACAAGGCTTAGGGACCCTCTTAGCTGCAGAAGCCTTGGGAGGCTGTCACTTATCTGACCAGCAGATAGATAGTGAAAAGCACTCAAAAATCATGGTGCTGTAGGTCCCCTACTTATACCTCTGTACTCCTTTATTCTCTTTCTCCTTTCTTATGCCAAATTGAGGCTGGTCTGTCTGGGTGACGCCAGCTTTCCCAAGAGTAGTTTACGCTTGCAAGGGAGAGAAACAATAAGTGTCAACTACTGGACATTTCTTTTATCAGGGTAAATATTTTCCCACCTAGGATGTTGGTGTGTATGCATCACGCTATTTAGTAGGGGCTAAGAGCCATGTCTGTCACAGGGCCTCTGCCTGCTGTGAGCTTAATCCTTGTATCTGTTCCCAGAGGCACATTGTAGCAGCACACCTGTGCTTTTCACAGCTTCAAAGGCTGTGCTGGAATATATGTTAAGTGCCCTGTTCCGGCTTCCTCCTGTGTTTCCAGCAATGGTGGTCGGGGGGGGGGGGCGGGTTGGCTGTCTGGCTACAGAACCCCAGCGCAGAAAGGGCCTCACCCTGCCCCTCCCAGAGATGCCCTCAGCCCCACCAGCTTCAGGACCCCATGGCAGTCAGGCCACCCCCGCAACATCATCAGAGGTCCGGGAGGCTGGAGTGTCCCCGACTCCGCCAAGAATGCCCTGCACCGGTCATGGCTGTGCAACTCCCACTAGTGTCAGCAGGGCTCACGTGGCGGAGACCTGACGCCTTTCTGAACCAATGGGCACACGGTGTTACTAGCCCCCCAACCCCAGTCATTCTCCCTTTCCCTTGGGTCTCCCCTCACCAGTACTGTGGGAGCCTCCAGCCTCAAGGCTCTCACACTCCTCGGAGGTGCTGCTGGCCCCTTGGGAGTAGGTGGAGCTGCTGGTGCTAGAGCAGGGGTTGCCCCATCTCCTGTCCTAGGCAGGGTGGGGACTCTTTAGTGGCCAGGCAGGGGCATGGCTCCTGCTGGGCCCTGGCGCTGGGCTCCTGGCTCCTCTGCTTCCTGGAGAGCTGCCTTGCCCGGCTCCCACCCTGTCCTGGCTCCCTCCTGCAGAGCTGCACCCTGGGCCACCTCCATTTTGGCCCCGAAGGTGTCTCAGGGCCTGCTCTGGGAGCTGGTGTCTTCCTCCTCCAGAACGCCAGGCACGTCCACCACTTGGCCTGGCAACAAGCTGCTTCCCCGCCAGCGGGGACAGAGGGGCCGCTCTCCTCTTGGGGAAGCCGGTAGCTGCTTCCCACTGGATCTGGAGCCTTCTTCCCAGCATCTGCTTCAGCCTCTTCATCCTGGAACCGAGTGGGGAGCAGCCGTGAGACTGGGGTCAAAGGAGCCTCTCACTAATGGGCCTGTCTGCTCCGCCCCCACCTCTCCTCCACTGGGGCAACTCCCCCTCACTGCACGCCCCACCACGGGGCACAGGGACTGCAATCTACACACACTGGCAGCAGCTCACAGCACAGGCTGCTCCCAAAGCTCCCCCTCCCTACTGAGGCACTGTGACACAGGGGGAGTCTCATCCTTTCAGAGCAGTGGGGTTTTCAGACTGTTTCGACAAGCAGCTCCCTCCTCCCGCCCAGGCCACACGCCCTCCCTGGCTAGAGAAAGACCAGAACCCGGGAAGGAGTCTGAGTTTGCCCTGGGAACTCGTCCCCAGCTAAACTTCACAAAGTTCCAATCATATGAGGCATGAGTCCCCCTCAGCTCCCACAGAGTTCAGTGGGAAAGTGGGTGTTCAACAGCTGGCAGGGTCTGACCCTCCAGAGACTCCTACAAGGGAAAGGCTGGTAGCCCTATTGCTGGGTTATTTCCACCATGCTGGAGATGGCTCTGGAGAACACCCTGCAAGAAACACGCTGCCCAGGCCCAGAGCGAAGGGCTGCAGGGGCCTGTGTTAGCAAATCTAGACTCACTAGGAGGAGATCCCCCCTCCTCCTCCCACCATTTCTGCCTCTCCCCAAGCAGAACAGGGAAGCCTCTGAGGAAATGCTACCTGACACTCACTAGGTCTAGATGGCGCAGTGCTGGGTGGCAGGTGTTCAGAGTTGGTCTGTTCCTGGCCCTCTTCCTCGCTCTCCCGCACCAAGGTGGGCTGAAAAGGGAGCTGCACAATGCCCTGCCAGCAGGGAGACCAACAGTGGCTGTGAAAACAAAATCATGTTTTATTGCCAAACGATGGATAAACTCAGGCTAGCAGCCAGGGTCCAGAACTCTGACATACTGCGGGCAGGACGCCTCCCATCTCAAGGTCTCCTAGCACCTCACACACATTCCTGAAGCCTGACAAGCCAAGGGCTGTAGGGGAGGGACTCCAACCCCACTGATAGAAAACTGTGGCCTGGGCAGGGGAAGCCACTGCCTCAGGGTCACACTGGGAGTCAGTGACAGAGCCAGGGATGGAGCCCAGGAGCCCTGTGTCAGGCCCCTACACTAACCACTAGAGGAACGTTATTTCCAGAACTGGTAATTGCAAGCAGGACCCTGTTCCCAGTCTCGCTGGCTCTGAGAGGGAGTGTGACCGGCTGGAGAGACTGAGGCAGGGGATTGGGGGTCAGGACTCCTGGCTTTCAGTGGCCATTTTCCTATTGACTTATGGGACCTCGGGCAAGCCATTCCCCCTCTCTGTGTTTCAGTCCCCAGCAGTAAAATGAGGATCTAATACTTACTCACTATTGTAAAGTGCTGAGATTTACCCACGAAAAGTCGTTCTGTAAGTGTTATGCAGCACTGGACCCTCATCGGTCAGATCCAAATTCCTAGAGTTTAGATCTGGGCTTTCAGTTCAATCCTGTACAGAGTGAGGAGCCCAGCCCTAGACCTTGGATTGAGGATCAGCCCTTCTTGGGGTGGGAATTGAGCTAGGAGGCTTTTCCCTCCCTCGCCAGGTGGATTAACAATAGAGGGTTTTTAAAATATGAACCGGGTTTTTCAAATTAAACTCACCATGGGTTTTTTCGTTAAAAATAAGCCTGCTTCAAATTCAATTTGAATTTGACAATCTATGTTAAGGCCTAAATTTGTTATCATCTCTTAAAATAATTTCAAGAGACTAGAAAGAAATCCATCTTAAGTAGTACATGTTTACTGCCAAGTTTTAAGGAGAGTCAAACGACTGAAGCACCCGGAACCAGAGTTCGTGGAAGTGCTAGAACAGCTTTAGACAGCAGTAGCCCTTCCTGTGAAAGTGCAGAAGGAATACTTTCTTCCTTTCAGTTTATTCATCTAGTTCAGTTCAATGACTAGTTAATTGAATTTGAAAAGAACACTGGGAGTTGACAAAGAAGGCAAACTTGTTTTCTTCCTTCAATCTAGGAACAAACACTAGGTGTGAGGGGATGAGATCTACCCATTGAAAAATCTGGAAGAACATGGTGACCAGAATGTATCAATTCAGTTCACTAACTACAGCTAATATTTCCTTTCTTTAAGAAATCGGGTTGTTTTAAATGCAAAACATTTTTGATGAATTTTTTTTCTTATGCTTCTCTTTCTGGCTCGGCCACAGCATTGCTGTGTAAACACCTCTTGCTCTTTACCTCAATTTCACCACCTCTGTTTGGCATAGAGACACTTCTCTAACTCCTAGCAGTAGTGCGATTTGAGTAGGTCATGAGAGTTAGACACCTACAGGGGGTTCTTGGTTTTGAAACAACCATTCATTTTAATCACCTTGATTGCAGGAGAACTACTACATTCACGAGAATCAGAAACTGCTCATATTCCATTAAAGAACGGAAGGCAGCAAAATTCGTCATATCACCAATTTGTTATGAATTATTTACTCATTCTTAAAAGAGAGTTGGACGCTTTTTTTGTTATGTAGGCCCAGTTCCCACTGCTGAACCAGTACCAATTACACTGGATAATGCTGTAAAACCTATATTTTATTGTCAAATCATGTAAGCCATTCCTCTTCTCCTCTTCTTGTTTTATAAGTTTCAGATCAACAAAATCCTCCCCTTGAAAATCACTGCCCGTGTGGCGCTGCAGGCAGAGTTGCCTGAGCAGGCTACATTGTGACATCAGGGGTAACTCAGCCACGCATCACTCATTTCACTCCAATAACCCTGAGCATAAACCCTAAACCTGCTACCTGTCTTGGTCATCTCTCCCATTGAAACCTGCGGAATCATTTGCTGACTCCTTTTAACCAATGGGGTTGAATTATGAAAATCACCTGCACAGAATTAGCATTGCCTGGCTCAGTTAAATCTGATGTCACAGTGCACCTCTACCGGCAGCACCAATTAAATGGGCACAGTGCAGAAACCAAGCTTTGCTGGTGGTTTCTTTTTCTAGTTATCACCAGAATCAACAAGATTCTTCCCACTGATGCCTGCCTAGAAATTCCCTTAAATTTTGGAATCAATTGGACATAGTCTTCAAAAATTATCGCATTACAGACAGACAAAGAAATGCCATTGAATTGAGCATGAGGCCTCACTGCACTCAGCCAACAATGACTTTAACTCCCTTTTAACTCAGTAATAACCCTCAGCTCACCCAATCAGCATGGAGACTCTCAGGGACTGGTGGTTGAGCATTCTCAACAGGTGGCCAAAAGACAGCCCTAGTCACAACAGGAGATCACTCTGGTGGAGATCTCCGTCAGCGCACTATTCCAGCCCCACGTCTTTGTGAGGGCCTCCTACAATGACAGCTGGAGAACAGCCCACCTGCCTCAGGAAGAAGAGCAGCAGAGAGAAATGGAACAAGAGAAGAGAAAAGAAAAGACAAGACAAGAGGAAGGGAGGAAAAGAGAAACAAAAATGGACAAATTCCAAACTCCTCAGTGAGTCAAAGATTCCAAGCTCAGAAAAATCAATTCTGACCATCTAGTCTATCTAGAACTTCCCTTAAAGTAATTCCTGTTTGAATTAAAGCGCATATTTTAGAAAAAGAGCGAATCTTGATTTTAAAAATGCTAGTTGTGGAGGATCCATCACAACCCTGGGTGAATGACTTTAAATCCTGACTGTTAAAAATGTTCGCCTTATTTCCAGTCTGAATTTCTCTAGCTTCAACTCGCAGCCATTGGATCTTGTTATACCTTTGTCTGCTCAAGTGAAGAGCCCATTAGCAAATAGTTGTTCTCTTATGCTCATCTTTTAACTTCTCTTTGTTAAGCTAAATAGATTGAGCTCCTTGAACCCATCTTTATAAGGCATGTTTTCTAATCCTTTAATCTTTCTTGTGGTTCTTCTCTGAACTCTCTCAAACTAATCAGCATCTGTCTCAAATTGTGGACACCAGAACTGGACACAATATTCCAGTAGTGGTCGCACCAGTGCCCAGTACAGAGATACAGAACCTCTCTACTTCTACCGGAGATTCCGCTATGGATGGGTCCCAGGGTCGCATTTGCCCTTTTGACCAAAGTGTCTCAGTGGGAGCTCATGGTCAGTTGATCATCCACCCATGACCCCAAGTCTTTTTCAGGGTCACTATTTCCCATGATAGAGTTCCCCCGGGACGGAGTCCCCCTCTTGTACATATAGCCTATATTTTTTGTTCCTAAAGGGAAACTTTACATTTGGACATACTAAAATGTACGTTATTTGCTTGTGCTCAGGTAACTAAGCAATCGAGATGGCTCCATATGAGTGACATGTCCTCTTCATTATTTACCACTCCCCCGATCTTTCTGTCATTAGCAGATTTTACAGTGATTGTATATTTGCTTCCAAGTCACTGATCAAAATTTTAGGTAGCGTACATCCAAGAACCAAACCCTGCAGGACCCTACTAGAAAGACACCCGCTCAATAATGATTCCTTATTAAAATTACATTTTGAGACCTATTAGGTAGCCCGTTACTAAGGGGCGGAGTCCGAGTTGGGACATTTTTCTGACAACTTTACTTGTGTTTTCCAAGCCTAGAGCTCGGCTGGTAACGTATGGATCAGGCTGAACAGTTTCCAACCTTCACTGAGAATCTTACCTTCTACACAGGGGATGTCTGCTTTCTTCAAAATCAACACCGAAAGGAGAACATGGCCAAAGAAGCTCCTCCTTCACACTTAGACGCGTGACCACAAATCCTCTCTTGGTCCTCAAGGAGAGACCGCAAGGAGGAGTCTTGCTGCAGCAGGCTACAGGGGTCTCCGAAGTTTCCCCTGCCCTGAACCCCTGTACTGCATGTCTGATATTAAGGGAGCTCTGTGAGGTCACAGTCTCCTCACTGCCTTTGCCCAATAACCAGAGTTCCTGCCAAAGGCCCTTGTGAAGTCACTGCCACACCCACCTCTCCCTTGCAGGGCTGATGTCTGCCCCGGACAGCCTGGTGGGATGTTTGAGCTGCTCCCCAGATCACCCCACTTGCTCACTATTGATTTTGGGGAGCAAGCAGACTTCCCAGTAAAACAGCAGAGTCTGTTCCTCACCCCACACTGAGTTTTTCATAGATTGTGAGGCCATTAGGTGTCCTAATGAGGCCTCTATTTCACACGCCATGAAATTCCACACTCTTACCCCCCTATCAAAACCAATACTGTGTTTTACTAAAACACACATTCCAGAAAGACATCCATTTGTGATGTGAGGCCGTCAAGAAAAACAGAGTCCACCGCTTCCCTTGATAATTTGTTCCACTGGTTAATCTCCCTCACTCCTAGATTAGGACTGGGCATTTGCTGTATTCAGATGTGTTGTTTGAATGGGCTGACTTATCTTCATCATTATTTACCGCGACACCAATCTTTGTGCCACCTGCAGATGTTACCAGCTGTGATGTGATATTGACTTCCAGACGGTTGGTGTAAATGCTGAAGACAGTTAGTGGCTGAGAGCCTGTTCACCCCCCAGGCACCACACACCCACTCCCCCCTGTAGTACAGGAAAAGGGCATCCAGCCCTACTCTCAGATGGTTTCAAAAACACGCTTGGCAGCAGTTTCATCCATGGGGTTATGAACCACGCATGGGGGTCCCCTGTTAACAAACACACTTCACATCTAGAGTGTCAACAGACTGCAGTTCTATGCATCTGAGTTTCCCACCTTCTAAACTGGTATGAGAAACCCACCTTGATTATCTCCATTTAAAATTTGGGAGACTCTATGGCACAGGGAAGTGAAGTGACTTGCTTGTGGTCACACAGTGATTCAATGGAAAAGCCTGGACGAGAACAATGTATTTGTTCTGGTTCACAGACTGGGCCCTGATCTCTTGTATTCCTTGCCTCTTTGTTGTAAATTCAAGTCACAGACTGAGTTCCCCTGGTGGACACTCATTAGACTGCCTCAATCAGACCCAACCTCTGGATCCAACTTACAACCAAGCCATGTGGGTCAGGCAATGTCCAGCCACTCCTTCAAGCTGTGGGGCTCCTAAGGCCCTGTCCCAGACACACACTTCTTCTCTGGCTCCCTTCCTGGTGATGTGGGACTTTGCAGTCCAGATGTTCTCGGCCCCAAGGGAAAGGTTTCACAGCCTGTTTTTTAAAGTGATGTGCTCTCTAAGATGAGAAAGCCAATCCTATGCCAGGAGCCCCAGGACACAGACCAAAACCCAATGGCTCCCAGAAGTGTTGAGAATTCAGAGAGGGGACTGAGGTCAGGTATTTATTTTTTGCACAGATTTGTGACTCTCTTGTGCTGTCTAAGAGTAAAGTGTTTGTGTGTGTTTAAGAAGTTACTTTGAGAGCCTGGGGTTCCTCCCTTTAACTGCTCTGTGGTCCCCGAGGGGCTAAACCGGAAAGGGAAGTGAGCAGAGGTGAAGGGGGAATCTGGAAAAATGTGGAAAGTGGATGGAGAGGTGTGGGACATCTCAGCACTGGTTCAGGGCCCATCTCCTAGACAGACAGTCCCAGTTGTCCCCCTCCCATCTCCTCATCTTATCTGTCTCTCCCCCCAATCCTGGCCTCCTGTGCCAATCTCACTCCCTAGGCTCCTCATCCAATCACAATACTCATGAATCTCCAGCCCCAGCTCCTGCTTTCAATCTCTTTGCCCAACCAGTCCCAGTTCTCCTGAAACCCAGCTCTTCATCAGATCCATCTCCCATTCCCCCTCACTTCCTTCCACCCACCCCACTGGTTCTCACTCCCCATCTCCTCTCTGGCTGCAAGTCTCCTTGCTCACTCAGACATATTCTCTGCCCTCCCCTCACCTCCAAATGCCAGTTTCTTTCACCTCCTGCCAGCTTCCAGCATCCCTTAGGCTCTTTCTCCCAATCTACTCACCCCTGTCCCCTAGTCTCTGCATTTGAATCTAGCGCTTCCTCCTCTGGGCCCAGCAGGGAGGGGGGCATTGAGAGCACAGGAGAGACAGGCTCTCTGCTCTCAGTTCAGGTACCTGGACTGAGCACAGACTGCAGCAGCTGAGAGCTGCAATTACAGGGAAAGTCCTGCTCAGCCCCAGGCTGGAGCATGCCAGTGCAGACACAATTGTCAGGGTGAACGGAGCTGCCAACATCAAAGAAGTCTCTATTTTGACTTCTTGGAGGTTAGCAGCTCCATTCTCCCTGACTTTTCAAAGACTTCTCGTTTGGTCAATTTAGGTAGATTTTCAGAGACAGCAAAAGGTGCATCCCTGGTACAAAGGCCACCTCCTTGGGAAATTTCAAGTCCCTGTTCCAAAACCTGAGGGCGCTAGAGCTTTTAAAAGACAACGGCACCTGAAATGTTTAGCACTGGCTAAGCACTGTTTTCATAAACTCATAGACTTTAAGGCCAGAAAGGACCATCGTGATCTTCCAGTCACCCTCCTGTAACAGACCCATAAGATGTGGCCTAGCCTCGTTCTCAACAACAACTGAATTATTTTGACTGAATGTTTCAGGAAATATTCAGCATCAGGGCAGACACCCAGCATGGGAAATTTCAGCCCAGCCAGTTTCAGTTTGACAATGTTATAAGCAACTGAAAACAAAGGCTTATTGTGGGAAGCACTGGGCAACCTTAATAACAGGCAGTGTTGGCAGTGCCCCCTATAATGTGAGGCACTCACAGCTGGGCTGGAGCGATGGGATGTCAGTCAGGGCCAGAAAAGGTCAGGATGTCAGAAATCCTCCTGATTTGAATTCACATGCCAGAAATCATCTTTGCAGTGTCCCGCAGCCCCTCCCCTACTTCAAAAACAACTTTTGACAGCTAGCTCGGGGGTCTGACCCCACCAGGAGCTTTCTTTGATCCAGTCATGAAGGAGCATGTACATACAATAACTGATCATGAGACTAAGGGTATGTCTACACTACGGAATAAAGTCGAATTTATAGAAGTCGGTTTTTTAGAAATCGGTTTTATATATTAAAGTGTGTGTGTCCCCACGGAAAATGCTCTAAGTGCATTAAGTGCATTAACTCGGGGAGTGCTTCCACAGTACCGAGGCTAGAGTCGACTTCCGGAGCGTTGCACTGTGGATAGCTATCCCACAGTTCCTGCAGTCTCCGCTGCCCATTGGAATTCTGGGTTGAGATCCCAATGCCTGATGCGGCTAAAACATTGTCGCGGGTGGTTCTGGGTACATATCATCAGGCCCCCGTTCCCTCCCTCCCTCCATGAAAGCAAGGGCAGACAATCGTTTCGCGCCTTTTTTCCTGAGTTACCTGTGCAGACGCCATACCACGGCAAGCATGGAGCCCGCTTAGGTAACCGTCACCCTATGTCTCCTGGGTGCTGGCAGACGCGGTACGGCTTTTCTACACAGTAGCAGCAACCCCTTGCCTTGTGGCAGCAGATGGTGCAATACGACTGGTAGCCGTCATCGTCATGTCCGAGGTGCTCCTGGCCACGTCGGCTGGGAGCGCCTGGACAGACATGGGCGCAGGGACTAAATTTGGAGTGACTTGACCAGGTCATTCTCTTTAGTCCTGCAGTCAGTCCTATTGAACCGTCTTATGGTGAGCAGGCAGGCGATACGGATTGCTAGCAGTCGTACTGTACCATCTTCTGTCGGGCAGGCAAGAGATGAGGATTGCTAGCGGTCGTATTGTACCATCTTCTGCCAGGCAGGCAAGAGATGAGGATGGCTAGCAGTCGTACTGTACCATCTTCTGCCGAGCAGCCATGAGATGTGGATGGCATGCAGTCCTTCTGCGCCGTCTGCTGCCAGCCAAAGATGTAAAAGATAAATGAAGTGGATCAAAACAAGAAATAGACCAGATTTATTTTGTACTCATTTGCCTCCTCCCCTGTCTAGGGGACTCATTCCTCTAGGTCACACTGCAGTCACTCACAGAGAAGGTGCAGCGAGGTAAATCTAGCCATGTATCAATCAGAGGCCAGGCTAACCTCCTTGTTCCAATAAGAACGATAACTTAGGTGCACCATTTCTTATTGGAACCCTCCGTGAAGTCCTGCCTGAAATACTCCTTGATGTAAAGACACCCCCTTTGTTGATTTTAGCTCCCTGAAGCCAACCCTGTAAGCCATGTCGTCAGTCGCCCCTCCCTCCGTCAGAGCAACGGCAGACAATCGTTCTGCGCCTTTTTTCTGTGCGGACGCCATTCCACGGCAAGCATGGAGGCCGCTCAGCTCACTTTGGCAATTAGGAGCACATTAAACACCACACGCATTATCCAGCAGTATATGCAGCACCGGAACCTGGCAAAGCGATACCGGGCGAGGAGGCGACGTCAGCGCAGTCACGTGAGTGATCAGGACATGGACACAGATTTCTCTGAAAGCATGGGCCCTGCCAATGCATGCATCATGGTGCTAATGGGGCAGGTTCATGCTGTGGAACGCCGATTCTGGGCTCGGGAAACAAGCACAGACTGGTGGGACCGCATAGTGTTGCAGGTCTGGGACGATTCCCAGTGGCTGCGAAACTTTCGCATGCGTAAGGGCACTTTCATGGAACTTTGTGACTTGCTTTCCCCTGCCCTGAGGCGCATGAATACCAAGATGAGAGCAGCCCTCACAGTTGAGAAGCGAGTCGCCATAGCCCTGTGGAAGCTTGCAACGCCAGACAGCTACCGGTCAGTTGGGAATCAATTTGGAGTGGGCAAATCTACTGTGGGGGCTGCTGTGATGCAAGTAGCCCACGCAATCAAAGATCTGCTGATATCAAGGGTAGTGACCCTGGGAAATGTGCAGGTCATAGTGGATGGCTTTGCTGCAATGGGATTCCCTAACTGTGGTGGGGCCATAGACGGAACCCATATCCCTATCTTGGCACCGGAGCACCAAGCCGCCGAATACATAAACCGCAAGGGGTACTTTTCGATAGTGCTGCAAGCTCTGGTGGATCACAAGGGACGTTTCACCAACATCAATGTGGGATGGCCGGGAAAAGTGCATGACGCTCACATCTTCAGGAACTCTGGTCTGTTTCAAAAGCTGCAGGAAGGGACTTTATTCCCAGACCAGAAAATAACTGTTGGGGATGTTGAAATGCCTATATGTATCCTTGGGGACCCAGCCTACCCCTTAATGCCATGGCTCATGAAGCCGTACACAGGCAGCCTGGACAGTAGTCAGGAGCTGTTCAACTACAGGCTGAGCAAGTGCAGAATGGTGGTAGAATGTGCATTTGGACGTTTAAAGGCGCGCTGGTGCAGTTTACTGACTCACTTAGACCTCAGCGAAACCAATATTCCCACTGTTATTACTGCTTGCTGTGTGCTCCACAATATCTGTGAGAGTAAGGGGGAGACGTTTATGGCGGGGTGGGAGGTTGAGGCAAATCGCCTGGCTGCTGGTTACGCGCAGCCAGACACCAGGGCGGTTAGAAGAGCACAGGAGGGCGCGGTACGCATCAGAGAATCTTTGAAAACCAGTTTCATGACTGGCCAGGCTACGGTGTGAAAGTTCTCTTTCTTTCTCCTTGATGAAACCCCCCGCCCCTTGGTTCACTCTACTTCCCTGTAAGCTAACCACCCGCCCCTTCTCCCTTCAATCACCGCTTGCAGAGGCAATAAAGTCATTGTTGCTTCACATTCATGCATTCTTTATTCATTCATCACACAAATAGGGGCATGACTACCAAGGTAGCCCAGGAGGGGTGGTGGAGGAGGGAAGGAAAATGCCACACAGCACTTTAAGCACAGCACTTTAAAAGTTTACAACTTTAAAATTTATTGAATGACAGCCTTCTTTTTTTTTGGGCAATCCTCTGTGGTGGAGTGGCTGGTTGGCCGGAGGCCTCCCCACCGCGTTCTTGGGCGTCTGGGTGTGGAGGCTATGGAACTTGGGGAGGAGGGCGGTTGGTTACAGAGGGGCTGCAGTGGCAGTCTGTGCTCCAGTTGCCTTTGCTGCAGCTCAACCATACACTGGAGCATACTGGTTTGGTCCTCCAGCAGCCTCAGCATTGAATCCTGCCTCCTCTCATCACGCTGCCGCCACATTTGAGCTTCAGCCCTCTCTTCAGCCCGCCACTTACTCTCTTCAGCCCGCCACCTCTCCTCCCGGTCATTTTGTGCTTTCCTGCACTCTGACATTATTTGCCTCCACGCATTCGTCTGTGCTCTGTCAGTGTGGGAGGACAGCATGAGCTCGGAGAACATTTCATTGCGAGTGCGTTTTTTTTTCTTTCTAAGCTTCACTAGCCTCTGGGAAGGAGAAGATCCTGTGATCATTGAAACACATGCAGCTGGTGGAGAAAAAAAAAGGGACAGCAGTATTTAAAAAGACACATTTTATAAAACAGTGGCTACACTCTTTCAGGGTAATCCTTGCTGTTAACATTACATACATAGCACAAGTGCTTTCGTTACAAGGTCGCATTTTGCCTCCCCCCCACCGCGTGGCTACCCCCTCAATCTTCCCCGCTCCCTGTGGCTAACAGCGGGGAACATTTCTGTTTAGCCACAGGCAAACAGCCCAGCAGGAATGGGCTCCTCTGAGTGTCCCCTGAAGAAAAGCACTCTATTTCAACCAGGTGACCATGAATTATATCTCACTCTCCTGAGGATAACACAGAGAGATAAAGAACGGATGTTGTTTGAATGCCAGCAAACATACACTGCAATGCTTTGTTCTACAATGATTCCCGAGTACGTGTTACTGGCCTGGAGTGGTAAAGTGTCCTACCATGAAGGACGCAATAAGGCTGCCCTCCCCAGAAACCTTTTGCAAAGGCTTTAGGAGTACATCTAGGAGAACCGCGAATGCCAGGGCAAAGTAATCCTTTCACATGCTTGCTTTTAAACCATGTATAGTATTTTAAAAGGTACACTCACCAGAGGTCCCTTCTCCGCCTGCTGGGTCCAGGAGGCAGCCTTGGGTGGGTTCAGGGGGTACTGGCTCCAGGTCCAGGGTGAGAAACAGTTCCTGGCTGTCGGGAAAACCGGTTTCTCCGCTTGCTTGCTGTGAGCTATCTACAACCTCATCATCATCATCATCTTCTTCGTCCCCAAAACCTGCTTCCGTATTGCCTCCATCTCCATTGAAGGAGTCGAACAACACGGCTGGGGTAGTGGTGGCTGAACCCCCTAAAATGGCATGCAGCTCATCATAGAAGCGGCATGTTTGGGGCTCTGACCCGGAGCGGCCGTTCGCCTCTCTGGTTTTCTGGTAGGCTTGCCTCAGCTCCTTCAGTTTCACGCGGCACTGCTTCGGGTCCCTGTTATGGCCTCTGTCCTTCATGCCCTGGGAGATTTTGACAAAGGTTTTGGCATTTTGAAAACTGGAACGGAGTTCTGATAGCACGGATTCCTCTCCCCAAACAGCGATCAGATCCCGTACCTCCCGTTCGGTCCATGCTGGAGCTCTTTTGCGATTCTTGGACTCCATCATGGTCACCTCTGCTGATGAGCTCTGCATGGTCACCTGCAGCTTGCCACACTGGCCAAACAGGAAATGAGATTCAAAAGTTCACGGTTCTTTTCCTGTCTACCTGGCCAGTGCATCTGAGTTGAGAGTGCTGTCCAGAGCAGTCACAATGGAGCACTCTGGGATAGCTCCCGGAGGCCAATAACATCGAATTGTGTCCACAGTACCCCAAATTCGAGCCGGCAAGGTCGATTTAAGCACTAATCCACTTCTCAGGGGTGGAGTAAGGAAATCGATTTTAAGAGCCCTTTAAGTCGAAATAAAGGGCTTCATTGTGTGGACGGGTGCAGGTTTACATCGATTTAACGCTGCTAAATTCGACCTAAAGTCCTAGTGTAGACCAGGGCACAGGTTCGTTACTTAGGAAAAAATATGCAGAATGAAGTGATTCAAATCCTAGCAAATGCCATTAAAAAGAAAATTACAGAAGCTGCCCATTCTGCAAAATACTTTTCAATAAAAGTACTCCAGATGTGAGTCATGTTGAACAAATGACGATGATCATTCGTTTTGTGGATATGGAAAAGTCTGCAGATGAAGATAATATTGAAGTGCTCATAAAGGAACATTTCTTGGGGTTCGTATCACTGAAGGAGATGACTGGAGCATATATGACAAACTATTCTACAAGAGCTTGAAACAATGTCATTATCTGTTGAAAATTTACGTGGTCAAGGCTATGATAATGGGAGTAATATGAAGGATAAAGACAATGGTGTGCAAAGGAGAATGATGGAAATCAATCCTAGGGCATTTTTCGTTCTTTGCAGCGCGCATTCTCTGAATTTGTTTGTCAATGATGCTGCTAGATGCTGTTTGGAGTCAAGCAGTTTCTTTGACCTGGTGCAATGTGTTTATGTGTTTTTCTCAAGCTCAACACGCCGTTGGGAGATTCTGACTCGCCATGTGAATTCTCTAACTGTGAAACCACTTAGTCAGACAAGATGGGAGAGTTGCATTGATGCTTTGAAGCCTCTTCACTATGAACTTGAAAACATTTATGATGCCCTAATTGAAATTTCTAATGATACTACCTTTACTGGATCATCTTGGCAATATGGCACGTTCAGATGCAGAAGCTCTTGCAAATGGCCTTTCCAAAGTCAAATTTGTGACTTCACTCATTTTGTGGTATAATATCCTTTTCGAGATTAACCTCACTCGTAAGCAGCTTCAGGAAAAGAACTTGAACATACATTCTGCTCTTCAAAAACTGCAGCAAACTCAAAATATTCTGGAGGAATTCAGAAGTGATGAAGGGCTCGAAAGAACACTGGTAGATTCTCTCAAGCTTGCTGAAGAAATAGACTTTCCGACAGACTTTGAACCAGAGCCAGTTCGCGTTCGGCAAAAGAAACAGCACTTTTCATATGAATGACAAGACACACCTATTCAGAACCCAAAACAAAGGTTCAAAGTGCATTTCTCTTTGCAGTCCTTGATACTGCTATTCACTCGGTTGGTGAAAGATGTCAACAGATGCAGCAGCTAGAGTCAATATTTGGCTTTCTAGATGATATCCACAGCTTGCAAAAGAAAACAGCAAAACAGGTAAGAGAATTTGGTATAAAACTGGAGTCGGCATTGACTCCTGAAAATTCTAAAGACATTGATGCTACAGATTTGTGTAGTGAGCCTGAGACTTTTTCAAGACAACTTAAGAAACATTCCACTCCTGAAGAAGTACTGAAGTTTGTTTGTGAAAACAAACTCTCAGCCAGTTTTCCAAACATTTTTATAGCTCTACGCATTCTTTCAACTTTGCCAGTTTCCGTAGCTAGTGGGAAACGTAGCTTGTCAAATGAAAATTGATAGAAACATATCTGCGTTCAAGAATGGTGCAAGAGAGACTTGTTGGACTTGCCACAATGTCAATAGAGCATGAACTAGCTGGAAAACTCGATCTAAGAGAACGAGTGACTGAATTTTCAAAACTTAAAGCAAAAAAAGTCATGTTTTAAGAGCACAGAGTGTTTCTTATTCAGAGTGTTTTGTAAATACAGGTTGAAGTTCATTGAAGAGTTTTCTTATTTCTTTCTCTATTGGATGTGGTAGTAATGGCAGTTAAAGCAGGATAGTGTAATGGATGATTTTGGATTTGTAATAATAAAAATTGTAATTAACATTTTAAATGCATTTTTATTTGAAATCAACTGAAATATCACCTCACTGTCGTGTACAGATCTATTCTGAAAAGTCATGTCTCTATTTTATTTGATCTCAGAAACATTGGTTGGACAGAAGGATGGATGGACAAACCAAATAATTAAGACTCTGTTTTAAAAAAAAACACTTAAAAAACATTAAAAGGAAAAAAGGGGCAAAATGTTTCCCAGTTGACCAAAAACCCCAGCCTCGACCTTCCCTTGTGGTTTGGGCCTGGAGCACTGTCATAAATATAAAGAGAAGGGTAAACCCCTTTAAAATCCCTCCTGGCCAGAGGAAAAATCCTCTCACCTGTAAAGGGTTAAGAAGCTAAAGGTAACCTTGCTGGCACCTGACCAAAATGACCAACGAGGAGACAAGATACTTTCAAAAGCTGGGAGGAGGGAGAAAAACAAAGGGTCTGTGTCTGTCTGTGTGATGCTTCTGCCGGAGACAAAACAGGAATGGAGTCTTAGAATTTAGTAAGTAATCTACCTAGGTATGTGTTAGATTATGATTTCTTTAAGTGGCTGAGAAAATAGCTGTGCTGAATAGAATGACTATTCCTGTCTGTGTGTCTTTTTTGTAACTGAAGGTTTTGCCTAGAGGGATTCTCTGTGTTTGAATCTAATTACCCTGTAAGGTATCTACCATCCTGATTTTACAGAGGTGATTCCTTTACTTCTATTAAAAGTCTTCTTGTAAGAAAACTGAATGCTTTTTTCATTGGTCTCAGATCCAAGGGTTAGGGTCTGTGGTCACCTATGCAAATTGGTGAGGATTTTTACTAAACCTTCCCCAGGAAGTGGGGTGCAAGGGTTGGGAGGATTTTGGGGGGAAAGACGTGTCCAAACTACGTTTTTTCAGGAAGCCAGATAAAATTTGGTGGTGGCAGTGGAAGTCCAAGGGTAAAATAGTTTGTATCTTGGGGAAGTTTTAACCTAAGCTGGTAAAAGTAAGCTTAGGAGGTTTTCATGCAGGTCCCCACATCTGTACCCTAGAGTTCAGAGTGGGGAAGGAACCTTGACAGGCACTGATTGCATCTTCGCCTAGGGCACCAGTTGCTGGTAGCTAGTCTAGGGCCGCCCCTGAGAGCAGGGGGTATTGGTTCCAAACTGTCACTTTGTTCAGTGGCTGGTAGTCTACACAGAGGCGTAGAGTCCCACCTTTCTTCTTCCCAAAAAGGGCCAGGGCACCTGTGGGAAACCTGTGGGAAATGCTTAGTAGCAAATAAACCCTTTCTACCAGTTTTCATGGTTTTACACAGGGAGAGCCACTAGGTCTTTGGACATTGTGTAAATATGGCCAAAGGGAACTTTCAGGCTAGGTTGTAGGAAACCCCTCCATTTTCAGTCATCTCCATTCAACCACTCTGGTAGGGGCACCATAGGGCCAGGCACAGGTAACAAGACTATGGTTCACACCTGGTGTGATATGTCCCCTTTTCTATACAGGCCACTTACTTCCGGAATTAAATTTCTGCAAAAAGTTGCACCACCTGATCTCACATGCTGCATCCGATATTTAGGTCTAGTGCTTGGAGCGTAGGTCACAGCTAGGCGTAGGATTACGCCTAGGCTAAGAGTGATGCTAGAATCAATCTCCAGGGACATGCCTGGGTCAACACCGAGATCAGACTCCATAGAGAAACCAGAATGAGAACTGGAGCCAGAGTCCAGGTGCAGGCCAGAGGTGAAAGCCGGGTGGTCAGAGTCCAAAGATAAACCAAGTTGATATCAGGCCAGAGTCCAGATACAGACGGAAGGTCAAAGCCGGGTAGTCAGAATCTAAGAACTTGGGGAGGATCAGGAGGAGGAGACAAGGCTGGAGTGGGTCATTGGTGGGGCTGGAGCGAGGAAAGAATAGGGCAAGCACAATGCTAAGCCAGAGTTGTTAGACAACATCTAGAGCCAAGGGTCACGCCAAGGTCATCAGCAAGAGACCGGAGCTGAGGGTCAAGCTTGAGTCAATAGCTGGGAACCGGAGGGTAGGGCAGAGCCATGCACGCAGGCAGGAACCAGGAACAAAGTGGGCACTGTGTCAGCATCAGGGCAGGGGGTCTGCCTTGTTGCCCAGATGACTCACAGGTACTCCCAGGCACTGCCCACCTGGAGCCCTAGAGACCTGGGTTCAAATCCCACACATCCCCTTGTCTCTCTTCCTAGGAATAAAAGGAGAACAGCAGGATGACAAAGATGTCTCTGTCCTGGCTCTTTAATCCTTGCCCTTAGCAATTCTTCCTACAGGGCCTGGTACCCAACAGGGTATGGAACAGCCAAAATGCAATGAATGGGAGCCAGGCTCCCAGACAGAGTCCAGGCAGAAGAGCACAGAATGAGGAGGAAAGGAGAGGACCTGCCAAGGACGGGAAACACTACCCCCTCTGGAGGGAAGGGGCCCTCCCTGCCATTTTCTTAAGCCCCGGGCCTGTTCCCAGCTCTGCTCACCCCTCCCCTATTCTCAGCAGTTCCACCAAACTAAGGGAGTAGGTCGAAACCACAGGCCACTCCTGCTCCTGCAACCGAGAAGTAGGATGGTGACCTACCCGGAAGTGAGCGGTGTCCTTCCCTGGGCGCATGGTAAAAACGCAGAACAGGACAGCTCGCAGGAGGCCTGATTCCAGCTCCAGGTCCAGTTTGCTGGCAGGAAAGAGGAGCCTCTATTCGACTTTGCAGCACAAGAGTGGTGCTGGCACCACCATGGACATGAATTGTCAGGGAAATAGGCACCGGCCAGCAAAAACGGAAATGGAGGTGCCAAAGAGCGCAGTGACCTGGCTGAAGTCACAGACCCAATCAGTGGCAGGGCTGCAATAGGGCCCATTCCCCTGATCTCACCACTGGACCCTGCTGCCCCTGTTATCTCTGCCCCCGCCCCCCGGTGATCCTCTCCCTAAGGCCACTGTAATGTCATTGGCGTAAAATCAACCACACAGCCAGGAAAGAGGGAAAGTTCCCGCCTCCTCGGCCGGAGGATGAGAACAGCCACAAATAACCTAGGAGGGGGAGGATCCGTGAGTCCCAGGTCTCAGCCTGAACAGCACCAGGGTTAGGGAAACTGGACGGGAGGGTCCTGGTACCTGAGGTGGCAAACCGTGGCCATAGAGCTGGAGAGGATGGAGCTTGACTCAGAGACCAGCGGAAGGTATTCAATCAGCTCCTGGGAGACCCAAAGGAGACAAAACAGCAGGTGGATTCTGGCCCTGATTACCCATAGGCACTTCCCAGAGAGGAGGCCAAAGTGCGCTGCAGACACAGCCAGCATATCCCCCCCCACACACACATCCAGCTTCCCAGTATTCAGCCCCAGGAATCCCTATCCTCTGCTGCCCCCTCCAGCCCCACCATCTCCCCACACTGGTGCAGGGGAGGCTTCTCTTCGTCCCACGTCTAGCTCCCTCCCACAAGGGGCTGGGCACGGGTCTCGCTCACAATGCTCTCCACAAGGGACGCTTTGGAGCAGTGCGGCCGCAGGGTGTCCTGCCCCTGCTTTTGTGCAGGGAAGCACAGAGTGGGGATAGCGTGCAGGAAGCGGAGCTGCTTGGCCCTGTCCTGCACCTACTAGGAGTGGGGTTGTGGGAGAGAGAGAGCCTGTTAGGTAGGGACCTCCCCACCCTACCTAAACTGGCTCCAGCGCCCAGGTCCTCCATGGGTTGGATAGGAAAAGCCCAAAACCAAAGGGTCCTCCTGCACAGGCAGGGTTCGTAACTGGGACAGTGTCTGTGGGGAGAGGAGACCCTGCCCTGCGTGGGACAAACACCCCCTCTTGAGGGTCCCAGATAACATGGGAGAAATGCTAGGCAGAAAAGGAGAGAGGGTGACTTCTGCTGCTGCCGAGGGGAAGGACGGGGTGCAGTGGAGAGAGAAGGCTTAATGTGCCCCCCTCCTCTGTAAAGAACCCCAGGGCAGAAAGGGCCTCACCCTGCCCCTCCCAGAGATGCCCTCAGCTCCATCAGTTTCAGGGCACCATGGCAGTCAGGCCACCCCCGCAACATCATCAGGGGTCCAGGAGGCTGGAGCTCCCCAAACTCCGCCTAGAATGCCCTGCACCAGGCATGGCTGTGCCATACCCACTGGTGTCAGTGGGGCTCACGTAGCTGAGGACTGACAACTTAGTGAACCAATGGCACAGGGTGTTACTAGCCCCCCCACCCCAGTCACTCTCCCTTTCTCTTGGGTCTCCCCTCACCAGTACTGTGGGAGCCTCCAGCCTCAGGGCTCTCACACTCCTCGGAGGTGCTGCTGGCGCCTTGGGTGTAGATGGAGCTGCTGGTGCTAGAGCAGGTGTCAAGGTTCCTCCCCCACTCTGAACTCTAGGGTACAGATGTGGGGACCTGCATGAAAACCTCCTAAGCTTACTTTCACCAGCTTAGGTTAAAACTTCCCCAAGATACAAATTAATTTTATCCTTTGTCCCTGGATCTCCACTGCCACCACCAAACTCTAACTGTGTTTACTGGGAAATGTAGTTTGGACACGTCTTTCCCCCCAAAATCCTCCCAACCCTTGCACCCCACTTCCTGGGAAAGGTTTGGTAAAAATCCTCACCAATTTGCATAGGTGACCACAGACCCAAACCCTTGGATCTGAGAACAATGAAAAAGCATTCAGTTTTCTTTCCAGAAGACTTTTAATAGAAGTAAGGAAATCATCTCTGTAAAATCAGGATGGTAGATACCTTACAGGGCAATTAGATTCAAAACATAGAGAATCCCTCTAGGCAAAACCTTAAGTTACAAAAAAGACACACAGACAGGAATAGTCTTTCTATTCAGCACAGTTCTTTTCTCAGCCATTTAAAGAAATCATAATCTAACACATACCTAGCTAGATTACTTACTAAAGTTCTAAGACTCCATTCCTGGTCTATCCCCGGCAAAAGCAGCATACAGACAGACCCAGACCCTTTGGTTTTCTCCCTCCTCCCAGCTTTTGAAAGTATCTTGTCTCCTCATTGGTCATTTTGGTCAGGTGCCAGCAAGGTTACCTTTAGCTTCTTAACCCTTTACAGGTGAGAGGATTTTTCTTCTGGCCAGGAGGGATTTTAAAGGGGTTGACCCTTCCCTTTATATTTATGACAGCAGGGGTCACCCATCTCCTCCCCTAGGCAGGCTGGGGCCTCTTCAGTGGCCAGGCAGGGGGATGGCTTCTCCTGGGCTCTGGCGCTGGGCTCCTGGATCTTCTGCTTCCTGGAGAGGAAGCCACAGAGCCCCCTTGCCAAGCTTCTGTCCCATCCTGGCTCCCTCCTGCACAGATGCACCCTGGGCTACCTCCATTTTGCCCCAGAAGATGCCTCAGGGCCTCCTCTGGGAGCTGGTGTCTCCCTCCTCCAGAATGCCAGGCACATCCACCGCTTGGCCTGGCCACAAGCTACTTCCCCTCCAGTGGGGACAGAGGGGCTGCTCTCCTCCTGGGGAAGCTGGCAGCTGCTTCCCACTGGCTCTGGAGCGAGCTGCACAGCCTTCTTTTGCAGCATTTCCCTGAGCCTCTCCATCATCTGCCTGAGCCTCTCCATCCTGGAACTGAGTGGGGAGAAGCCATGAGTCTGGGGTCAAGGCAGGCTCTCACTAACGGGCCTGTCTGCTCTGTCCCCCTGTTCCTCCCCCGTCACTGCACGCCCCACCATGGGGCACAGGGACAACAATCTACACATGCTGGCAGCAGCTCACAGCACAGGCTGCTCCCAAAGCTCCCTCTCCCTACTGAGGCACTGTGACACAGGGGGAGTCTCATCCGTTCAGAGCAGTGGGGTTTTCAGTCTGTTTGGAGAAGCAGCTCCCTCCTCCCAGCCAGGCTACATGCCCTCCGTGGCTAGAGAAAGACCAGAACCCAGTCCCCAGCAGTAAAACGAGGATCTAATCCTTACTCACTTATTGTAAAGTGCTGAGATTTACCCAGGAAAAGTCGTTCTGTAAGGGCTATGCAGCACTGGACCCTCATCGGTCAGATCCAAATTCCTAGAGTTGAGATCTGGGCTTTCAGTTCAATCCTGTACAGAGTGAGGAGCCCAGCCCTAGACCTTGGATTGAGGATCAGCCCTTCTTGGGGTGGGAATTGAGCTAGGAGGCTTTTCCGTCCCTCGCCAGGTGGATTAACAATAGAGGGTTTTTAAAATGTGAACCGGGTTTTTCAAATTAAACTCACCACAGGTTTTTTCATTAAAAATAAGCCTGCTTCAAATTCAATTTGAATTTGACAATCTATGTTAAGGCCTAAATTTGTTATCATCTCTCAAAATAATTTCAAGAGAATAGAAAGAAATCCATCTTAAGTAGTACATGTTTACTGCCAAGTTTTAAGGAGAGTCAAACGACTGAAGCACCTGGAAGCAGAGTTCGTGGAAGTGCTAGAACAGCTTTAGACAGCAGTAGCCCTTCCTGTGAAAGTGCAGAAGGAATAGTTTCTTCCTTTCAGTTCATTCATCTGGTTCAGTTCAATGACTAGTTAATTGAATTTGAAAAGAACACTGGGAGTTGACAAAGAAGGGAAACTTGTTTTCTTCCTTCAATCTAGGAATAAACACTAGGTGTGAGGGGATGAGATCTACCCGTTGAAAAATTTGGAAGAACATGGTGACCAGAATGTATCAATTCAGTTCACTAACTACAGCTAATATTTCCTTTCTTTAAGAAATCGGGTCGTTTTAAATGCAAAACATTTTTGATGAATTTTTTTTCTTATGCTTCTCTTTCTGGCTCGGCCACAGCATTGCTCTTTACCTCAATTTCACCACCTCTGTTCGGGATAGAGACACTTCTCTAACTCCTAGCAGTAGTGCGATTTGAGTAGGTCATGAGTGTTAGACACCTTTGAGCTCCAAAGGACAATGGGTGATTTATCAAGAATCCCTGATGATTTCCTGCTTCTCCCCCATCCAGAGCCAATATCACATCTTTGGGTTTTGAAATTCTCAGCACCCCTCAGTCTCCTGCTGCCTTCAGTTGTTCCTCAGAGTTAGAGGCTTGGATGCTATCAGGACAGGAATTTGTTACTGGGTTCCTGTCTGTGTCTAGTCAATGAGGGTCTCAGTCTGGTCTCCTAAATTCAGAATCCCAGAAGTAGACATCTGGGTGGATTGATTTAAATCATTGATTTTAATCATGTTTTGCATTTGTACTTTTTAGTTATTTTCCTCATGATAGGTTGATTCTCATTAGTTGAGAATCATTAAAAAATGTTGATTTGCAACTAAATATAGTCTTCACACTAAATTTGGTGCGTTTTCTTTTGCTAACCATGATGGTAAAGTATATCTATGTACATTTATGTAAGCAGTCATGTGGCTTAATTTACATTTCTTGTGTCTAATTTTTACATTTTAATTATGTTGGAAAATGGCAAACGATGCATTTATTTCCAAGACTATGATGGAATTTTTACTTATGATTTGTCCACGCACTATTTCGATGAAAATTCAAATGCACTTAAAAATGCACAAAAACAGCATTTTCAATTGGTTTATTAATTGAAGAAAACTACCTTAAATGTGCTGGATACATAAGAACAAAAAAATTTACCGAAACATATTTTTCATTTAAAACTAACTGATTTAAGGAAGTATCTGCAGTTAGTGAAATGAACTGATTGTATCTGGTCATCGTGTCTCTCAGATTTTAGAACTAATAGGTCTGACCCCCCGTCTCCTGTCTAGTATTTATTTATAGACTGGAAGAGGAAAACAAGCTTTCCTTCTTTTTCCACTCCCAGTCAGTTTCTGAAATTTGAATGAAATTGTTATTGAACTGAACTAGCTGAATCAACTTAAATTAAAAAAATATTCTTTCTCTGCCTGCAGAAGAGGCTACTGCTGTCAAAAGCTGGTTTACCATTTCAATAAACTCTGGTTCCAGCCAAAGACTGCCATGAGTTCAGTGGTTTGATTACCATTAAAACTTGGCAGCAACCACGGACTTGTCAATATTTATTACTTAATTTAAATGACTTTACGAAGCTATTGCAAGTTTAGGCATTAACATGGGTTGTCATAATTTCAAATTTAATCTACAATAGATTTGCTTTTCAAAAAATAAACCTGTTTTTAATTTAAATAAAAATAATCCAATTTAACTTTTAAAAAATCCCTTTTTGGGTTTCTTGGTTTTGAAACAACCATTGATTTTTATTCACCTTGATTTTAGGAGAACTACTACATTCATGAGAATCATAAACTGCTCATATGCCATTGAAGGAGAGAAGGCAGCAAAAGTCATCATATCAATAATTTGTTATGAATTATTGACTCAGTCTTAAAAGAGACTAACTAGAGGGTTGGACATTTGTTTGTTTATGTAGGGCCAGTTTCTACCTCTGAACCAGTAGCAATTGCACTGGATAATGCTGTAAAACCTACATTTTATTGTCAAATCGTCTAAGCCATTCCTCTTCTGCTCTTCTTGGTTTATAAGTTTCAGATCAACAAAATCTTCCCCTTGACAGTCAGTCACTGCCCATGTGGCTCTGCAGGCAGAGTAGCCTGAGCAGTAACATTGTGACATCCAAGGTAATTCAGCCACCCATCACTCACTCGCTCCAATAACCCTGACCTTAAATCCTAACCCTACGGCCTCTGCCTTGGTCACCTCTCCTATTGAAACCTGCAGGATCATTTGCTGATTCCTTTTCACCAATGGGGTTTAATGATGCAAATCATCTGCACAGGATTAGCATTGACTGGCTAAGTTAACTCTGATGTCACAATGTGCCTCTATCTGCAGCACCAACTCAATGGGCACAGTGTGGAGATCAAGCTTTCCTGGTGGTAGTGGTTCCCAGTTGCCACTAAAATCAACAAAAAGAAAATCAAGTGACTTCAAGTGAGCTCTAGCTCACGAAAGCTTATGCTCAAATAAATTGGTTAGTCTCTAAGGTGTCACAAGTCCTCCTTTTCTTTTTGCGGATACAGACTAACACGGCTGCTACTCTGAAATAAAATCAACAAGGTTCTTTCCACCAATGCCTAGAAATTCCCTGAAATTTTGGAATCAATACGACGTAGTCTTCAAAAATTACCGTATTACAGACTGACAAAGAAATGCCATTCAATTGTGCTTTAGACCTCACTGCTCTCAGCCAACAATGACTTGAATCTCCTCCCTTTTAACTCCGTAATAACCCCCAGCTCACCCAATCAGCATGGAGACTCTCAGGGACTGGAGGCTGAGCATTCTCAACAGGTGGCCAGAAGACAGCACTAGTCAGGACAGGAGATCACTCTGGTGGAGATCTCTGTCAGTGCACTATTCCACCCCACCTCTTTGTGAGGGCCTCCTACAATGACATCTGGAGAACAGCCCCACCTGCCTCAGGAAGAAGAGCAGCAGAGAGAAATGGAACAAGAGAAGAGAAAAGAAAAGACATGAGGAAGGGCGGAAAAGAGAAGCAAAAAATGGACAAATTCCAAACGCCTCAGTGAGTCATAGATTTCAAGGTCAGAAAGATCCACTCTGACCATCTAGTCTGTATAACATGGGCCATAGAACTTCCCTTAAAATAATTCCTGTTTGAATTAGAGCGCACATCTAAGAAAAACAGCTAATCTTGATTTTAAAAATGCTAGTTGTGGAGGATCCATCACAACCCTGGATTAATTACTTCAAACGCTGACTGTTAAAAATGTTTGCCTTATTTCCAGTCTGAATTTGTCTAGCTTCAACGCGCAGCCATTGGATCTTGTTATCCCTTTGTCTGCTCAAATGAAGAGCCCATTAGCAAATAGTTGTTCCCTTATGCTCATCTTTTAACCCTCTCTTTGTTAAGCTAAATAGATTGAGCTTCTTGAACCTATCTTTATAAGGCATGTTTTCTAATCCTTTAATCTTTCTTGTGGCTCTTCTCTGAACCCTCTCAAATTAATCAGCATCTGTCTCAAATTGTGGACACCAGAACTGGACACAATATTCCAGTAGTGGTCGCACTAGGGCCCAGTACAGAGATACAGAACCTCTCTACTTCTACCGGAGATTCCGCTATGGATGGGTCCCAGGGTCGCATTTGCCCTTTTGGCCAAAGTGTCTCAGTGGGAGCTCGTGGTCAGTTGATCATCCACCATGACCCCAAGTCTTTTTCAGGGTTACTATTTCCCATGATAGAGTGCCCCCAGGACAGAGTCCCCCTCTTGTACATATAGCCTATATTTTTTGTTCCTAAAGGGAAACTTTACATTTGGACATATTAAAATATATGTTATTTGCTTGTGCTCCTGTAACTAAGCAATCAAGATGGCTCCATATGAGTGACATGTCCTCTTCATTATTTACCACTCCCCCGATCTTTCTGTCATCGGCAGATTTTACAGTGATGATTGTATATTTGCTTCCAAGTCACTGATCAAAATTTTAGGTAGCGTACATCAAAGAACCAATCCCTGCAGGACCCTACGAGAAAGACACCCGCTCGATAATGATTCCTTATTTAAAAGGACATTTTGAGACCTATTGGGTAGCCCGTTACTAATGGGCGGAGTCCGAGTTGGGACATTTTTCTGACAACTTTACTTGTGTTTTCCGAACCTAGAACTCAGCTGGCAACGTATGGATCAGGCTGAATTGGTTCCAACCTCACTGAGAATCTTACCTTCTACACAGGGGATATCTGCTTTCTGCAAAATCAACACCGAAAGGAGAAACACTTCCAAAGAAGCTCCTCCTTAGCACTCAGGTGCGTGAACACAAATCCTCTCTTAGTCCTCTAGGAGAGACTGCGAGAAGGAGGCTTGCTGCAGCAAGGCTACAGGGGTCTCCCAGGTTCCCCCTGCCCTGCATCCCTGTCCTGCCTGGCTGACGTCAAGGGAGCTCTGTGAGGTCACAGCCTCCTCACCATCTCTGCCCAACAGGCTGAGTTCCTGCCAAAGGCCCTTGTGAAGTCACTGCCACACCCACCTCTCCCTTGCAGGGCTGATGTCTGCCCCTGGACAGCCCAGTAGGGTGTTTGAGCTGCTCCCCACATCACCCCACATGCTCATTATTGATTCTGGGCAGCAAATAGGCTACCCAGAGTCTGTTCCTCACCCCACACTGAGTTTTTCATAGATTCATAGAATTTCTTTTAGGCCATTAGATCTCCTAATGAGGCCTCTATTTCACAAACCATGAAATTTCACACCCTTACCCCCATATTAAGCCCAATAGCTTGTGTTTCACTAAAACACGCCTTCCGAAAAGGCAGCCAAGTGTGATGTGAGGCCATCAGGAAACAGAGAATCCACCTCTTCCCTAGGCAATTTCTTCCACTCATTAATCTCCCTCACTCCTAGATTAGGACTGGGCATTTGCTGCATTCAGATGTGTTGTTTGAATGGGCTGACTTGTCCTCATCGTTATTTACCACGACACCAATCTTTGTGCCCCCTGCAGACGTTACCGGCTGTGATGTGATATTAACTTCCAGATCGTTGGTGTAAATGCTGAAGACAGTTAATGGCTGAGAGTCTGTTCACCCCCCGCCATCCCCCAGGCACCACACACCCACTCCCCCCTGTAGTACAGGAAAAGGGCATCCAGCCCTACTCTCATATGGTTTCAAAAACACGCTTAGCAGCAGTTTCAACTATGGGGTTATGAACCACGCATGGGGGTCCCCTGTTAACAAACACACTTCACATCTAGCGTGTCAACAGGCTGCAGTTCTATGCATCTGAGTTTCCCACCTTCTAAACTGGTATGATAAACCCACCTTGATGATCTTCATTTAAAATTGGGGAGACTGTATGGCACAGGGAAATGAAGTGACTTGCTTGTGGTCACACAGTGATTGAATGGAAAAGCCTGGATGAGAACAGTGTATTTGTTCTGGTTCCCAGACCAGGCCCTGGTCCCTTCTTTTCCTTGCCTCTCTGGTCTAAAATTCAGGAAGCATCTTACTGGATGCTTTTCCTTCTTCTCCATTTCGCTTAGCTCCACATCCCCAGCGAGGAAGGATTTTTTGTTACCCAGCTGGCTCTAACATATGTGGTTATTGTCACAGACTGAGTCCCCCTGGTGGACCCTTATCAGACTGCACCAATCGGACCCAACCTCTGGATCCAGCTCTGTGGATCTTTTCGGGGGGTGGGGGTGGGGGAGGGTTTGCTGATTGTTCCATAGGGAGGAAGTCCTGTTGGGAGGGCAGGGGAGCAGAGAGGTGGGGGAGAAAGCGATAGGGTGTGCGTCTGGAGGTCCAGACAGAAGGGCTGCACCAAGCAGGCCCTCACAGATTGAAGTAGCGGAGAACCTGCCTGAAACCTGGGAGGGACAGAGCTGGGGATCAGGGACACCACAGGACAGGAGCCAGGAGGAGCACTGCGCTAGGGTGGATTCGCATGAGAAGGACAAATCGGAGCTGGATCAAGTATCAGTGCTGCCCAGAGCTGTATGGGGCCGTGAGTACTGGGGCTTGTGACTTTGCATTGGGAATCAGGAGGGAGGCTGTTCGCTAGTTAAGTGGGGAGGTTGTCGCATGTCGCTCTGTGTGGCTTTGCAGAGAGCAGCAGAAGACGACACTGGAGGGGTTTGTTGGGGAAACTTTACTGGCACCAAAGACGACCAGGAGCACCCAAGACTCACCACCGGACAGGAACTTTGCCCAGGACTCCTGAACTCTGTGTGCAGACACATTGCTCAGCGTCAGCCCTTTCAGAGTGTGGTACCACTGGGCCTGTAGGGCCTTGTGTTGAATGTAACTCTGTTTTACTGCTTCCCCTATCTTTGCCCCTGTTGTTTTTCTCCTCTGTAAATATCTGTTTCCCTTTCCTGTAGGCACTGTACTCTTCCAATGTGTGTGTGTGTTCACTCTATTGGAAGAGAAGGTTAAAGGACTAGGGAGGCAAGTATCAACCCTGCGCTGCATCAGAGAACATGAAGATTTTCTGGATAGAAGTCTGTTTGGTGCTTGAAGCACAATATGCTGAAGAATCAAAGAGTGCAGTGCAGAACGGGGGAGAATATTGGCAGCATGTGACCTCCAGAAGAAGAAAGAGGAGAACCTATGTACCCCCAATGCAGATAGAGGTGCAAAACCGTTTTCAGGCTCTCTGCACAGCAAATGCAAAAAAGCAAACGCAATATGGGTTGCATAAAGAGAGGTATACCATGCAAGTCATAGGAGATGATGGTACTGCTCTACTCAGCGCTGGTTAGGGCTCAGCTGGAGTACTGTGTCCAATTTTGGTCACTGCTGTATGAAAAGGATGTAGAGAAACTGGAAAGGATCCAGACGCGAGTGACAAAAATGATCAAAGGTGTGGAATGTAAGTCATATGAGCAAAGGCTGGATGAATTGGGTATGTTTAGATTGGAAAAGAGGGAAATGATAGCAATCTTCAAATACTTGAAAGGCTTTCGTAAGGAAGATAGAGAAAAATTGTTCTCTTGCCAGAGGGCAGGACAAGAGGCAATGGGTTCAAACTATAGCATAGCGGATTTAGATTAAATCTCCAGAAATACTTCATAACGAAGATTTTATCATTGATGATTGTATATTTGCTTCCAAATCACTGATCAAAATATTAAATAGCATTAGCGCCAAGAACCAATCCCTGCAGGATCCTACTAGAAAGATACTTGCCTGAGAACGATTCCTCCTTTACAATTACATTTTGAGACCTATTAGGTAGCCCGTTATTAAGGGGAAGAATCCTAGGCGGGACATTTTTCTGCCCATTTACCTTTTGTTTTCCGAGCCTAGAGCTCGGCTGGCAATGCATGGAGAAGACTGAAGAAGTTCCAACTCTCACTGAGAATCTTATCTTCCTCACAGGAGATGTCTGCTTTCTCCAAAATCAACACAGGAAGGTGAAAACTCCCAAAGAAGCTCCTCCTTAGCACTCAGGTGCGTGAACACAAATCCTCTCTTGGTCCTCAAGGAGAGACCGTGAGAAGGAGGATTGCTTCAGCAAGGCTACAGGGGTCTCCCAGGTTCCCCCTAACCTGCACCCCTGTACTGCATGTCTGATGTCAAGGTGGCTCTGTGAGGTCACAGCCTCCTCACCAACTCTGCCCAATAGGCTGAATTCCTGCCAAAGGCCCTTGTGAAGTCACTGCCACACCCACCTCTCCTTTGCAGGGCTGATGTCTGCCCCTGGACAGCCAGGTTGGATGTTTCAGCTGCTCCCCCGATCACCCCACTTGCTCACTCTTGATTCTGGGGAACAAGCAGGCTTTCCAGTAAAACAGCAGAGTCCGTTCCTCATCCCGCTCTGAGTTTTTCATAGATTTGTAGGCCATTAGATCTCCTAATCCAGCCTCTATTTCACAAGTCATGAAATTTCAGACACTTACTCCATATTAAGCTCAATTCCTTGTGTTTCACTGAAACCCACCTTCCAGAAAGACAACAGTTGTGATGTGAGGCCATCAGGAAACAGAGACTCCACCTCTTCCCTTGGTAATTTGTTCCATTGGTTTGTCTCCGTCACTGTCAAAAATTCTTGCCTCACTTCTAATTTGAATTTCTCTGGCTTCAGCTGACAGCCGTTGCTTCTTGTTGTGCCTTTCTTGGCTAGATTGAAGAGCATTTTGGTACTCATTATTTTCTCTCCATGAAAGGAGTTCTACACAGAAATAAAGTCATCTCTCAACCTACTTCTATAGCTAGGCCCCTACCAATTATAAAGGACAGTGAAATTAGCCCTGCCCTGTGAAATCCCATCTTCCCGTGCCAGCTTGGAGCATCCCGCTAGTCCGCTGGGCTGGGGACAAGACAAGATTTTTCCCTGCACAATTGCTCTCGGTGGGGCTATCAGACTCACCTGTAGATGCAGCGCATTAGTGAGGTTGGAACACCCTCAGATCTGTGCTGCAGCAGCCCCGGAGTTGGGCTCAGGGCTTTGGCCCTGGCAGCTTCTGCCCAGGCTTGGAGATTCTGCCCCCACCCCAACCTGCTCCTGTTCCGGCCAGGGCTCTGGGTGCCCAGGCTCAGGGCTTCTGGCCCCTGAGGCTGCAGCCAGGGTTTGGGGCACCCAGACTCATGTCTTGAGCTCCCAAAAACTCCAGCCAGGTGCCTGGGCTTGGGCTTTCTGCCTCCCCCCTACACACACACACACTCCTGCCAGGGATCTGGGCACCTGGGCTCAGGGCTTTTTCTGGGGCCCCGGAAATTGGCCAGGGCCCCTGCATTAATCTTCAAGGGAACCAGTAGCTTGGAGCTCCAGCTGAGGTGCTCCCACCAGCTGGGACCCACCTCCACATCCGGGAGCCTCCTCTCGCTTCAGGAAGGTTAGTGGCTGCTGCCTTCAGAGTCCAGCACTGAAGGCAGCACAGAAGTGAGGGGGGAAATGCTGTGACACCTCCCCCAAACAACTTTTGACCTCCCCGCATTATCCCATTTTGGGTCAGGACTCCCATGGTTTCAGCACTGTGAAATTTCAGATGTAAACATCTGAAATGGTGAAACTGACTAATTTAAAAACCCTCTGCCCGTGAAATTGACCAAAATGGTCCATGAATTTGGTAGGGCCCTAGTCATTATGGATGCCCTAGCAGCTTTGCACTCCCAGTTCACCTGAAAGACCATTGACAATTCATGCTACATGAGAAATTTCCTAGAAAAAACTACCAGGATTGGGAAAAAATGAAGGAAATCAACCAAAGCCTAAGCTAGGATGGAGAGCATTCATCGAAGCAGTGTTTCAACCCCTCCCCTCCCACCTGTCTGCCTGCCGTGAAATGGGGGGATACAGAGGGGCATGGATTTCTGTCTGTGAACTTTCTAAAGACTAGGAGTACTTGTGGCACCTTAGAGACGAACACATTTATTTAGTCTCTAAGGTGCCACAAGTCATCCTTTTCTTTTTGCGAATACAGACCAACACGGCTGCTACTCTGGAACCTTTCTAAAGACTGTAGGCTTCAGCCCAAACCATACAGCCCAGACTCTGAGTTCTTGAAAAAACATCCATTTTGGATTGTGCACAACAGAGGCTGCTTGAAGGGGAGGGGAAGGTGGAGGAGGGAGGGTGAGGGGACAGGCTGGGAAATGGCATGGCGTCTGCACTATACCACAGACACACACACAACGATGCATGGAATATTATCCAGGACAGTAAATTATTTGGCCTGAGTCCTGAGTTTTGAAAGTACAATTTATCCAGGAAAAAAATCGGGGGGGGGCGGGGTAGGAGAGTTGCAGTTCCCAGCCCGGACTTCCAGTCTCTGGCCAGGCGCATCCCCCTCTTTAGGGTTTTCACCGGTGTCTTCTCCAAACGGCTCCTTCTGATATAATTCGACGACCACGTCCTGGCCTTCAGGGTCACTTGCAGGATCTTCATTGTTCCCAGCTGCAGCACCCCCCTCGTTATCCTGTCTGATAATGAGCCCGCTATGGTTCAGCAAAATGGCATGTGTCATGATAGGCCCTCTGCTGAGAGCCCTCGATGTAGGGATAATGCTCCCTTTTTCTTTTTCCTTAAGTTCTTTCCCTTGTTTCCTGTGAGTTGCCCTGTGTAACCGTTGATTGTCCGATTATATCTATTCTGCCTCGTAACAGAGCGAGAGAGAGACCCCACCCTTTTTGGTGCCACGTGCAGCCCAGGAAGTGGGCTGTATGCAGAAAGTCAGTTGGCTGTCAATGGACTGGCAGTTGGCTGACCGTTCGTTGCTCACGGCTCAGGGACAGCTTGGGCGGAGCAATCAAGGTGCTGCTGTCTATTCCACCACTTCAGAGACAGAGGAGGTCCTTGAATTGTCCTTACCCACGCACACTGCCCGTTATAGCGGCGCATACCGCACTCACTCTGCCCAGCGGGGGTAATTTGCTCAACCTCTTGAAGATGAGCGGCAGAGGAGGAGAGAGACGTATCTTGTGAAGGGATCTTACCTTTCCCCCCCCCACTCTTCTCTTTCTCTCCTCTTTTATTCCTGCCACTATCATTTGCTTTTTTGGGACTTGGCAACTGCCAAACTTATTATGTTTGTTATTAAGGTGTTATTAAGGCCTCTGCAAGTGCCGCAAATGTGGCCACGCCAGTGCGCTTGCAGCTATCAGTGTGGACAGACTGCAGCGCTTTCCCTACTGCGCTTTACGAAGGTGGGTTTAACTCACAGCACTCTACATCTGCAAGTGCAGCCATGCCCTAAGAGTAAAGTGTGTATGTTTAAGAAGTTATTTTGCAAATCCTGTGGTTCCTCCCTTTAACTGCTCTGTGGTCCTTGAGGGGCTAAACTGGAAAAAGAAGTAAACAGAGATGAAGGGGGAATCTGGGAAAATGTGGAAAGTGCCTGGAGAGCCTTGGGATGTCCCATCACTGGCTTTAGTTGCAGTCTCAAAGACAGACAGTCCCAGTTGTCCCCCTCCCATCTCCTCATCTGGTCTGTCTCTCTCCAGCATCCTGGCCTCCTGTACCAATCTAACTCCCCAGGCTAGTCATCCATTCGCAATCTCCAGCACCAGCTCCTGCTTTCAATCTCTTTGCCCAGCCAGGCCCAGTTCTCCAGAATCCCAGCTCTTCATCAGATCCATCTGCCATTCCCCCTCACCTCCTTTCTGCTCATGGTATATGGAGGTACCAATGACATAGGGAAGGATAGGAGAGAGGTCTTGGAGGCCAAATTTAGGTTGCTGGGGAAGAGATTGAAGTCCAGGACCTCCATGATAGCTTTCTCTGAAATGCTATCAGTTCCACACGCAGGGCCAGCTCGACAGGCAGAACTGCAGGTTCTCAATGCATGGGTGAGACAATGATGTAGGGAGGAGAAGTTTAGATTTATTAGGAACTGAGGAATCTTTTGGGAAAGGGGGAGCCTAAACAGGAAGGATGGGCTCCGCCTAAACCAAAGTGGAACCACATTGCTGGCATTTAAAATTCAAAACGTCGTAGAGTAGTTTTTAAACTAAGGGCTGGGGAAAGCTGACATATATGGAGGAGCATGTGGTTCGAACAGAGACGTCTCTTAGGGGAGGATCTATTAATGGAGATTCTTTGTGTTCTAGTAAGGAGGAGAGGATGGACAATAAAATACTGCTAGGATTGGATGAGAAACAATCAAATGAAAAAGAGTCCCATTCATTTACATCACAAAATGGCAGACAGCTGAAAAGTAACAATTTTAAGTGCATATATACAAATGGTAGAAGTCTAAATAATAAGACTGCTGAACTAGAGTGCCTCATATTAAATGAGGATATTGATACAGTCAACATCACAGAAACTTATATTGCCTCTATATAAATCTATGTTACACTCACATCTTGAATACTGCGTGCAGATGTGGTCACCCCATCTCAAAAAATATATATTGGAATAGGAAAAGGCACAGAAAAGGGCAATAAAAATGATTACGGGTATGCAAGAGCTTCCATATGAGGAGCAATTAATAAGACTGGGACTTTTCAGCTGTGAAAATAGACGACTAAGGGGGGCTATGATAGAGGTCTATAAAATCATGACTGGTGTGGAGCAAGTAAATAAGGAAGTGTAATTTACTCTTTCTCATAACACGAGAACTAGGGGTCACCGCCTGAAATTAAAAGGCAGCAGGTTTAAAACAAACAAAAGGAAGTATTTCTTCACACCATGCACAGTCAACCTGTGGAACTCTTTGACAGAAGATGTTATGAAGGTCAAGACTATAACAGAGCTCAAAAAAGGACGAGATAAATTCATGGAGGATAGGTCTACCAATGGCTATTAGCCAGGATTGGAAGGGATGGTGTCCTTAGTCTCTGTTTGCCAGAAGCTAGAAATGGGCAGCAGAGGATGGATCACTTGATGATTACCTGTTCTGTTCATTCCCTCTGAAGCACTTGGCACTGGCCATTGTCCAAAGATAGGCTACTGGGCTAGATCAACCTTTGGTCTGACCCACTATGGTCGTTCTTATGTTCTTCCACCCACCCCACTGGTTCTCACTCCTCTCTGCTCTCTGGCTGCAAGTCTCCTTGCTCACTCAGGTCTACTCTCCGCCCTCCCCTCAACTCCAAATGCCAGTTTCTTTCACCTCCTGCCAGCTTCCACCATCCCTTAGGCTTTTTCTCCCAACCTACTCACCCCTGTCCCCTAGTCTCTGCATTTGAATCTAGTACTTCCTCATCCGGGCCCAGTGGGATGGGGGAGGTGGGTAATTGAGAGCACAGGAGAGACAGGCTCTCTGCTCTCAGTTCAGGTATCTGGACCCAGCACAGACCGCAGCAGCTGAGAGCTGCAATTGTAGGGAAAGTCCTGCTCAGCCCCAGGCTGGAGCATGCCAGTGCAGACACAATTGCCAGGGGGAATGGAGCTGCTAACCTCAAAGAAGTCTCTATTGGGTCTGTGTGAACTCTGACTTTTCAAAGACTTCTCATTCGGTCAATTTAGGTAGATTGTCAGAGACAGCAAAAGCCGCATCCCTGGCACAAAGGGCACCTCCTTCGGAAATTTCAAGTCCCTGCTCCAAAGCCTGGGGGCACTAGAGCTTTTCAAAGAAAATGTCATCAGAAGTGTTTAGCATTCGTAAGCACTGTCTACATAGACTAAGGCCAGAAGGGACCACTGTGGTCATCTCGTCCCCGCCTATAACAGACCCATAACATCTGGCCTAGCCTCATTCTCACTAAAGCTCAATGACTTTGACTGAATGTTTCAGGAAATATTCCGCCTCAAAGCAGACACCCAGCATGGGAAATTTTAGCCCAGCCAGTTACAGTTTGACAATGTTATAAGCAACTGAAAACAAAGGCGTATCGTGGGAAGCACTGGGCAACCTTCATAACAGGCAGTGCTGGCAGCGCCCCCTATAATGTGAGGCACTCACAGCTGGGCTGGAGCGATGGGATGTCAATCAGGGCCAGCAAAGGTCAGGATGTCAGAAATCCTCCTGATTTGAATTCACACGCCAGAAATCTTCTTTGCAGCGCTCCACAGCTCCTCCCCGACTTCAAAAACAACTTTTGACACCTAGCTCTAGGGTCTGACCCCTCCAGGTGCTTGGCTCAAAGGGCTGAGCAAGCTAATCCCCATGGGGTGCAATGGAAGTCGGGGCGCTGAACACCTGCCATGACTCGGCCTTTGGTATGTCATACAGCCAGTCGGTGGAAACCACACCACACTCTGCCAGTTCAGCCCGGCCACAAGCAGGGGTGACCCCTGTTACCTGCTAGTGGATTGGCCACTGCTTACACCTGGGTTGAAGTTGGTCTTTTATGTTAGCTCTGTTTTCTTTGTACCAGCTTGTGCCATCAGATTTTTTGCTGCCTGCCCAAGGTAAATAAGATGCGAGAGCAGAATCATGTCCAGAGTCCAAAAAACAGCAATTAATCCAGAAACAATAAATTAATTATAAAATGCTGTTAATACCTGGAGTGACCCCACCAGGAAGCCAAATAGCCTGAAGACAAACCACGGAGCAGGTACTTTAGGAACGATTCTTTAGAGTTGGTATTCTAAAGGCTGGTGCCGGTGTCAGGAAGGGCAGGGCGAGTCACTTCTCTCCCCAACCTGCCTAAACACCCACTGTAACCCCTTTGGGATTTAGAGAGCATGGCCCCTTTAAATCTTTTCCCGGGGGACAGGAAGCTGATTGTTCTATGAGGAGAAAGTCCTGTTGGGAGGGCAGGGGAGCGGGGAGGGGGGAAGAGCACGACAGGGTATTTAAGCCCTCCTGCTGGTGTCCCAACTTTTTGTTAAAAACGGTCCAATTGTCACGTATTTTCTGTCTCCCCCCAGTCGGTACTGGTGGGTCCCGCTGCTGGCTGGATCCCTGCTTGACAGCCGCCTGCCCACCAGCATTGAGTGGGGGGACCCAGTGGCTGACAATGGGGGTGGGTGTGCAAAGCTGGTGGCAGGGTGTTCCCCCTCTCGCTGTCCTCTCCCTGCTTTGCCCATTCACCTTGCCCCCCAGCCCCGCTGCTCCTCCATATCTGCACCAGCGGGGAGTGTCCCGCTCCCAGCACTGTGCAGAGAACCAGCCCCTGGTCGGAGTGCTCAGCTCACCAACAGCCGGGCCAGCAGGCTACTTCTTTCCCCCACTGCCTCTGGCTGGGCTGGCCCCGCAGGAAAGCTCAAGACCCTCGGCTTGGGGTGTTGGCCAGGAGGAGCCAAGCCCTGCATGTGCCAAAGCCCCAGGCAGCTGTGGCACAGGGAAGCCTTTCTGCCCCTCAGCTAAGCTCTGGAGCGGCGGCGGGGGGCGGGGGGCAGAAGCGATTTCCAGCCTGTTTGCATCCCGACCCTGCAGACTCCACAGCAGTCCCCCGGACAGAGGCCTAGCACCCTCTGCACCCACCCCCACCGCGGAGCACAGGGTTTGGTCCGTCCCCTAGGCACCCTCCCCTGCTGAGCCACCTCACTGGCCAGGTTCACTCAAGCCCCTGCAGTCAGGTTCCCTGGGCACAATGCATCCGTAGGGCTTAACCCCTTCCTGCTTGCGCTGTAGCCAGGGGACAGGAGGCAGCTGGGTTATATCGGTGGCCAGCAGCAGCCTGGAGGTGTTAGCTGCCTTTCGACACCATGTGGGCAGGAAGGAGCAAGGTGCTTCCAGCCACGGGCAGGGGGAGAGGGGGAAGAGATGAGCTCTGCAAAGCTCATCTCTGCTATGGCTGGAAGCAGCTCCCATCCCTTCCCTCCTGCACAGTGTGGAAAGGCTGTTGCTGGCCACATTCTGGTGTGAACTCTGGCAGAAATCTGGGGTGGAGGGGCATGTGAAATTGTGTGCCCTCCCCCCACGCACACACACAGGTTGCCTTTGGAAGATGTGGAACCAGCTACCAGGAGAGGCGGGTCCGGCCTGGGGCCCATCCAGGCATGGAGGGCGGAGAGCGCCAGGCAGGGAGGGTCAAGCCTCTCGGTCAACCTGTCACCCCCTGTGTCAGAGAGGTGCATGGGACTGTGTGTGTGTCACCTCTCTCCATGTGAACCCTAAAGCCTAAAAGATAAGAAGGGAAATAAAAGGAATCCAACTACTCAGTGTTTCTGTTTAACAGGGGCTCAGTCAACTTGATATTAATGTTAACATTTGTACTGCATCGTTCTGATTGATTGCAGCTGAACTTGCTTGAATACGAGTAATTTTACAAGGTGTTCCGTATTCAGCATAGGGAAATATGGTCACCCTAAATAAGAGGGAGGCTGTTAGCTTGTTACATGGGGAGGTTGTCACTCTGTGTGGCTTTGCAGAGAGTGACAGAAGAGGGCACCAGAGAGGTTCGTTGAGGAAACTTTACTGGCGCTGAAAACAACCTGGAGCACCCAAGATGCACCACTGGACTGGAACTTTGCTCAAGACTCCTGAACTCTGTGTGAAGACACATTACTCGGTGTCAGCCCTTTCAGACTGTGCTACCACTGGGCCTGTGGGGCCTTGTGTTGAATGTTTTTGACCGTTCCCCCTAGCTTTCCCCCTGTTGTTTTTCTCCTTTCATCCCTCTCTAAATAAATATTTCCCTTTCCTGTATTCATTGTACTCTTCTGGTTCACACTGGGGACAGGTGTCTCTGGGGTGGAAGGGGCTTTCCCTGATGCATTCCTGCACGTGCCTTTTCTTGGCTACAGCTACCTGCAGAGCAGACTCTATGTTGGCCACGAGGGCGCTAAAGTTACACAACAACAAAAACAGGAGAGAAATTTCTCTCTAAAGATCAAAAAATAACAAAGAAGGAAGAACCCAGAACCACTGGAACTACAAGCAAAAGGCTAGAAATCCCCTTGAAAAGGAACTAACGATGAGTTTATATAAAGCAGGAGGGGCAGGGTAGTTGGTGGTTGAAGGCAGGAGGGCACTGTCTGTCCCTTATTTCTCTGATGCTCCCACCCACCTGGGAACTATTCTTAAACATTTACAAATATTCCTTTTCTCTCTCTTGGTGCTTCTGAGTGCACACCAGAAGCACTTCAACTCAGAAATGAGCATCTGGCTGAAACACCTTTTGGGTAAATCAATAAATCAGACATTGTTCTTCAATGGAGGGAAGGGATCTTCTTATTGAGCATGAGAGACTATTACTGGTATTGAAAAGGCTGCACATTTGCTTCATTTACTTCAAGGAGCAACATGCCCTGTATCTGGCCACTACCCGACATTTAGCTATACGCAGGACTAAGCTCTTATAATGACAAGCACGGTGTGACTGGCCCCTTTAAAAAGAAGCTGTGCCCAGTGCCACTGTGACTCAACCTGCTGCCCAACTGGTCTTAAAGGAAGACACCTGAGGAAGTGGTGGCAGAGAGTTAGAGGCTCCTACAGATGAGTTTGATACCCCAGGGGAACAAAACTTCAGCCAGGTAGGGCTGGAAATGGCCTCCTAAAAAGAACAAGGGGCCAGGAAGAAAAGAAACTTTGGCTTTCTTCCTTGATGGCTGCTAGCCTATGTAGGTTTTTATACCATGCTAATCACCACAGTGTCTGAGCACCTTCCAGTAGTGCATTAAGGACCGTAACCACACGTGTGTCGAGTTGGGGTAGTGCCTTGTTTAAAAATAGAAAATACTTGTAGCTATCCATTTATGTGAGAAAAGGTTGCTTTCTTCAGTGTTGATTGGACGATTGCGGGTTTGAAGGTCAGACTCGGCTCTCAGACCCAGCAGGGTTGAACATTCAGCATATAGGGACAGTTGATATAAGCAGTGCTTGTAGCACAGCCAACAATCCAGAATCTTGCTAAAGTTCTAAGTTCTGCATATTGATCACCCACACAGAGAGAAGCAACACGAAAATCATTCCGGTTGCAAAGTCAAGCACTCAAAAGTTGGGAAATGCCAACACAAGGCGGCCACTGCAGCAGGTGACTTTAACAGTCCAGTCACGCAAATCATCCCACCAGGTTTCAATAATACGAATTCTATCAATTGTAGTTATCAATGAGAACGTTTAGTTCCTCCTGCTTCTTACCCAGTCTCCTAGCAATGGTGCATAAACAATTCAGTTTCTTCTCTTCACATTTCTTTACCACCTCTAGTCAATATCTTCCCAACACCCTGAGTTAGAACCCCATTTGACAGCTTAGTACCCTCCCTTTGTACTGTTAGAGGAATGTCCTCCTAGCTGCATCACTAGTCTCCAAACTGTGAGATTATCCCCCACTTCTGAGATGCAGCCTGCCCCATTGGTACAGCCCCTCTCTCACTGGAACATGTCACTATAGCCCTGAGGCTGCAGTACAACCCTGGAGCACCTTAGCTCCACTCCCCGGCTTGTGGTGGAGGAACCCATTCCCTGAGAGTTTCTGTGAGCCAAGCCCTGCGGGGATGGGGGAGGGAAGGTTGACTCATCACAGGCTCAATACACTCTGAAAGGGGCCTAAGAGAGCAATGCTCATCCATGATATTTGGCCATCACCCCACAACAGTGCTTACAGCATTCTGAGGTTGAGTGTCATCCATGCTGTGTACAGTACACCATAGCATTTCACTGAGAGCAAGGATGGGTTATCTATAGCCAGGGAGAAATTCACAGGGTCAGACGCTTCCCTCCATTGGCAGTGTAGGGGGAGAAAGACAACGACTCTGCATCTGCAGTGGCACGGGATTGCTGGCATTGCAGCATCCTCTGTAACGGGACTCTCCACTCACCGCTAGTCAGGCACCTCGCCCTGGCCGTTCTGGTGAATCATGTTCTGGTGAATTTACCTCCCACCTGCCAGCCATCCAAACTGCAGCTGCTGAGATGATCTTCCTCTCCTGGTGCTGTCTTCCCCACTTTCCCAAGTCTGGCTCTGGCTGCCCTTTTTCCATGTCCAGTTTGGACTTCTCCTTCTTACCTCCAAAGCTCCCTATGCAAACATCTCCCTGTGTAAAAATATCTCCACCTCAGTCATCTACTCCTCCCTTCCCACTCCCACCTTACAGACCTTTCTTCCTGCAGCATCCTGCTGCTACTGGGAAGGACCCAGCAACCTCCGCTCAGGCTCCCCTTTCTATTCATTCCATCAGACTCACCCAGTACCTCTCCTACACTCCTAGAGTGACCCCTTTAGCTTGAGTGAGACGGGCTTGTGCTGATGGACCCTGGTTCAATCCACACCAATGCCTGTGGTGTCTGTATGTGGCCAGGGTTTTACTTACCTATCATTGTAGGTTGTTCAGCCCATTCCCAGCCATCTGTGGTACATCTTTTGCTTCTTGTCATCTCTGTGATGTCGGTCCTTCATCTGTACAAGGACACGGCATATGAAGGCCAATCCAGCAGCTCCCATCTGGTCTTCACCTCCATGAGAGACAGCGCATCCCAGCCTGACCACAGAAAGACAGGATGGTGTTCTTCAGGGGAACCTGCTGGAGCTCCAGTGTCCCCTGATCCACCTCACCCCCACACATTAAGGACTTTCAGAAGATACTGCTAATCTCAGCTAAACAAAGCAGCTAAAATGATGTCAGTGTGAGTGGATTCACTGAATAGACTGGTTCTAAGGGAAGAGGAGATTCCTTCTCTGCTCTCATGAGATTCCCATAGGAAAAGTATCTGATGACAGGGTGGGGACAATACAAGCCCTCAGCCCCTGGAAAGGCAGGAAATCAGGACTCTGGGAGTTAAGGCTTGTCTCTGTCCTGCTGGAGGGAGCAGAGCTGGAGACCATGGAGGGCCCTGGTGTAATTGTATGAAAGACAGTGACCTCTAGCTGTGAAGGTGGCTGAAGCTTCTTGCAAGCAATAGAGTCCAGGATCCTTACGCCTCCTTTGGCGATGCTTTTCCTAGGAATAAAATCAACACAGTACAATGAGAACAACGTCTGAGTCCCAGGGCTGGGATCCAGGGATAAGGTCTGCTGTCAGCCAGGCTGCGTACCAGGAACTGGATCTTTGTCCCAAGAGCTGCAATCACCCAGATGAGTGAGTAGTTCCTACCTCTGTGAGGGGGGTGTGGTTTTCCATCTAACTCCTCTCAGTTTGACAGGATGCGGTCATTGCTCCCCAAGCTGGGCCAGCTGCAGGCTGCATTGATGTAGGAGGCATGGACAGATCCCAAAGCCTGGAAGACAGAGAAGGGAGGAAGCCGCTGCTCATTTACCTGGGTATCGAGGCCCCTTTAGCTACTCACACCAATCTTCAAATAAGGATTTAATCAGAACCTACTAATTATCAAGGGACTCCTATAGTTTTTGTCTGTGGGGTGAGCCTCCAGGAGCGGTATGCACAGGAGTGCAGAGCCATGCCCCAGAGATCATGGCCCCGATTGATATATTAGATGTGTCAACTTCTGTGATGAATGCTCCAGTTGGATTGGGTGCGCCAGAACAGGTGCAGCGGTGAAGGCAATTTTGAGCTGTTTGAGGGCTTGTTGGGCCTTGGGTGACCAAACAAATTGGACAGTCTTGTGGAGGAGAGCTATCATGGGGGTTATTTCTTCTGAGAACCCTGGGCCGAAGCAGCAGTAAAATTGGTGAAGCCTAGGAAGCACTGCTCTTTTTGAGTACTTCAAGCTTCCTCCCATGGATGGCTTTCACCTTATTTTCATCAATCTTAATGCCTTCTGGGGAGAGGATGTACCCCAAAAACTCCATGGAGAGTTGGCTAGAGGTACACTTTTCCAATTTTGTATAGAGACCATGCTGCCGCAACCTCTCTGGGGTCTGTTGTGGGGCACAGGCTGCTCTGGGTTCTCCAAAAAGAGAAGTATGTCATCTAAATAGATGACAATGTATTGATCCAGAATGTCCCCAAATACGTCACTGATGAAGTGTTGCAAGGTCAATCCAAATGGCATTACCAGACAATTAAAGTGTCTATAAAATGTATTGAAATCTCTCTTCCATTTGTCCACCGCCCAAATGAGTGTTAGATTGTAAGTCCTTGGAAGTCTAGTCTGATGAATGCCCATACAGGTTTCATGTGATCCAAGAATTCTGGGATTAAGGATAGGGGATACTTTCACTTTGTTCAGGGGCAGGTATTCTACAGAGAGGCATAGAGTCCCTCCTTTCTTCTTTCCAAAGAGGGCCAGGGCCTCTGTGGGAAATGCTTAATAGTAAATAAACCCTTTGGATCCGTTTTCATGATTTTACACAGGGAGAGCCACTAGTTCTGCTTCGGACATTGCATAATTACAGCCAAAGGCAACTTTCGGGCAAGGTTTAGGTCAATAGGGCAGTCACAGTCTTGGTGCAGAGGTAATGTGTACTCCTTTCTTTCAAAGATGTCCACATAATCCTGGTATTTATCAGGAATGTCGGGTGTCAGAGTCAAGAATGGTGGAGTAGGTCCAGGGGCAGAGGCTGGTTAAGGAAACCCCTACATTTTCAGTCAGCTCCATTGAGCCATTCCGGCAGGGGCAGCACAGGGCCAGGCTCAGGTAGCAAGGCCTTGAGTCACACCTGGTATCCCCATTTACGTACAGGCCACTTACTTCTGGAAAGCCTGCTTTTCTGCAAACAGTCGCACCACCTGATGTCACATGTTGCATCTGATAATTAGGTCTAGTGGTTGGAGCTGAGATCACAGCTAGACATAGGATTGCACCTAGGCTAAGAGTGGTGCTAGAATCAAGATCCAGGAACACGCCGGAGATAATGATGTGATCAGAGTCTGTAGACAAACCAGAATCAGAACTGGAGCCAGAGTCCAAGTGCAGGCCAAGGGTCGAAGCCGGGTGATCAGAGTCCAAAGTTAAGCCAAGTCGATATCAAGCCAGAGTCCAGATTCAGGCGGAAGGTTGAAGCCGGGTAGTCAGAGTCCGAGGGCTTGGGGAGGATCAAGAGGAGGAGGCAAGGCTGGAGCGGGTCAGTTGTGGGGCTGGAGCAAGGCTAGAATACAACAAGGATAACGCTGAGCCAGAGTTGGTAGCCAACGTCGAGAGCCAAGGGTCACGCCGAAGTCAGCAGCAAGAGACCGGAGCTGAGGGTCAAGACAGTCAATAGCCGGGAACTGGAGGGTAGGGCAGGGCGGTGCATGCAGGCAGAAACCAGGAATAACATGGGGACTGTCTCAGCAGCAGGGCAAGCTCTGCCTTGTTGTCCAGATGACTTGAGGGTACTCACAGGCACTGCCCACCCAGGGCCCTAGACACCTGCGTTCAAGTCCCACGCATCCTCATCTGGGGACTCTCTTCCGAGGAATAAAAGAAGGACAGCAGGATGACAAAGATGTCTCTGTCCTTGGGCTGGGATCCAGGCCAAGGGGAGCTCCCACCAAGGCTAGGTGTCACAGCCTCCTCACCATCCCTTGCTCCTGTTCATTTCACACTCAGAGACGCCCTAGCAGGAGGGAAGAATAAAGGGCAGAAAGTGAAGCTGCCCCTGGGGGGCAGGCACTAGCCTGGGACCCAGTCCAGTTCCCAGAGCTACACCCAGGATTGTGAGACCAGGCACCACAGCCCTTCCTCTGTGTCTTTGTCCCCACCTGTCAGATGGGGAGGATCCTTCACTTCCCAGGGTGCTTGGGGGGAGTTTCATTCCTGGCTGGGAAGAGTTCAGATACAATGTGGGTGGATTGGGCCCCCGGTGCAGGATGGATCGGACATTCACTAGCTCAAAGGTGACACGGGCCAGGGGAACCTCTGAGCAGTGAGCACAGGGGAGGGGTTCCATATCAGGCCACCACTCCCAGACTGCAGTGGTTATTGATGATAAACCATGGTTCTACCGATGTTCTCATTTGTAGTTGTCCTGGGCTGGGTCAGCCCCATGGTGCTGAAAGCCTGATGCTTCATAAAGGCCTCTGGGCATGGGGCAGGAGGGTTGGGGAGGGTGTGTGGTGAGAGGAAGGTGGCGTTCTAGGTTTGGCTCCCTGAGGGCAGATTCCTCCTGTGGCCCCTTGGCATGGAGGAGGGACTGAGGGGCCCCGCCACAGCAGCCCCGGGTCAGGAATTGTTTCAGATGTGACACTAGGCCATTCCCCGTGCTCTAATGCAGAGCTTGCAGAGCTCCACTGGGGGACATGGGCCTAACATGCAGGCCCTTCTGCATCAGGCTGGGTAGGGAGAAGGGGTGATGGCAGAGAGGCCAAGGCCAAGAAAAAGAGGGTGGGGAGAACCTCATGCCCCAGACAAAGGGGATTTGGCAGCAGAGGGAAGGCCCCCCACTCCCCACCCAGAAGGAAGAGGGTTTCACTCAGGGCTGTCACCTCTATCTCCACTCCCACTAGCCCCTCTCCCCCATGTATAGTGAGACAGAGCAGTACCTGCAGCAGGGAGTGTGAGCTGCTGGGCATGTGAGGTGGGGGCCCTTTAAGGGTGTCCCATGGGGCAAAGCGCATGCAGTGCCTTGGGCACCTGGTACGAACACAGGATGTAAAATAGGTGGGCCCTCACTTTGTCTGTAATATCCTCCTCCTGCAAGGGAAAAAGGATTAGTCAGAGATTCAGACACTCCCGGCAACAAAGGGTAATAACGGCACCTGGAGCCAGCTAAATTTCCACCCAGCTCCTCGCCACATCTGAGGGATGGATTCTCCCACCCAGCCCCCGAGATGAAGTCTTGTCTCCTCTCTAGTGACCTCCAATCCCACTCCCGTAATAGCAGAATGAACTCCTTCCCCATTCCTCTCAGTCCCCGCATTAGAGCTGTTCTACCTCCAAACCCATCTGGGGAACGAGCTCAGCTCCCCAGCATCCTCTCAACCAGCCCCTACCCCTCCAGCTATGGGTTTGGAAGGCTTCTGGCAGCAGGGAAGTTGGGTGAGAGGAAGTTGACATCTTTCCCCAAGTGACCCCTGGTCCTTACGGTGAAGCCGTGGACGGTAGCTCTGGTGAATGGGCCACATGGGTGGCTTCTGATGACTGAATTCTCCAGTTCTCCCAGAGGAGGTCCAGCCTGGCCAGCAGCAGGGCAAACTTTCCCCGGCCCATGTGCCCCAGCCCAGCCTGGTTAGTCTTCATGGCACTTTCAATCCCTGGGCTCCAAGGCTGCCAGTGATGGGGCAGCTCTGGATGGTGGTTCAGATGACGAAGACACTAGACCACTAGGAACTGGCCTGAGACCCTGAGGGGAAGAAAGGCTCATAGAGGTCATAAGGGGCACTAGCATGAGCAATGGCAGCTTGTCCTGTTGATGCGATGCCTGTTATGAAATAGCCTTGCTGGAGAGCTGGGTCTGAACTGCTTTGATCTGCTCAGGGGACAAGCTGGCACCTAACAAAGGCACCTGCCGTGACTCATTTGTCTTCTTGCTCCCAGGTCAGCAAATGGGGATGGGATGGCAGTGACCTTCTGTGGACTGGAGGTGAAAGGCCCTGGGTCCCTCCCAAAAGCTAGATTAATCCTTCTCTGGTTACCTCGTCCCCTATCAGCTGGCTGGCTTCCCCCATGATGGAGAAAGCTAGGACCAGCCCAGCCTGGCTGACATGTAGCCGGGGGTCGTGGATGGCCAGCAGAACCACCTGCAGGAAGGATCTTTTCTGCCCTTCTGAGACGATCCCTCTGAAGACCTAAAACCAACAGCACGAGCGCCATTGGCAATTGCCCAGAACCAGGCTCCAAATCCATCTAGTGGCTCATGTGGAGAGTCGGAGTCCTGCTGCAGCCAAGCCAGCTAATTCCCCACGAGGACCTTTGGGGTCCCATGGCCCAGGAAACCCCCTTCAGTAAGAGGTTGCAGGCACTGAGGCCTCTCATTGCTCTTTCTGGAGCAGGATTCAATGCAGGTGCCATGACATGCTGTGAATGCGCCCATGTGCATGAGCCTGGCACACTCTGGAACGTAGCTCACAAAGACCACACAGGACCCTCTACTGCGTCCAGCAGCGATATCTCCTGGAGCTCACATGCTAGAGGTATGGGTCTTTCAGAACTGCCTCCGTTCCCCACTCCCCACCCCACTGACATTTCCATGAGCCTTACGTATGGTGAAGTAATTCAGCCCAGGGTAGGAGCTCAGTGTCTCTGACCCAAGTCCCAGGGCAGGCGCAGATACTGCTTCCTGACTCATGATGGTGCTAAGCAAACTCCACACCCTTCTTGTTCTTCCACAGAGTGCAGGAATCCAACAAGGTTCTGGTCACGCAATAGCTGGGTGAATCCTTCCCAACTCACTGACCCAGTGGCTCCCACCTCGGATACTCAGGTGTCAGCCAGGGAGTCACTGAGCGAAGCCGGATCCCTCGAGATACAATCCGCCATGAACTCAAGGTCCTAGAGGTTTCCTGTTTTGCCACTTATCAATGGATCCATGTAACACACACAAACCATGGCCATTAGCAAAGCTCCAACCCAGGATCCTCAGCCTCTTGCAGCTGAACACTGTCAGCTGGAAATAAGGAGTAGGCTCTGGCCCTGTATCCAGGACACAGCCACTGCAGGGAGACACAGCTCCGCATTTGAGCTGCTGCAATGCACCAGCTGAGAGTCCTTACCTCCCCCACCTTGGCCATATTCCTGTAACCAAGGTGCTTGGTGTTCTCGAGCCCCTCCCGGCACCACAGCTCCTTGGCATCTCTGACGTTCAGCCCTTGGAGAGAAAGACACGCAGGTTTGTGAGGTTTGCCATTCTGGTTTCAGTGCCTGTCTCCTTCTGTTCCCATTGCTGGGTGCACACTGGCTGGGGCTTCGCAGCATCCATGCCCCCATGAAATCGCAGGGTCACCACCAGGTGGTTTAGTACCTGGAGGGGGATTTGTCCCATTCATCACAGAAATCAGGTGACCCTTACGGTCATTGTGTTCTGGGAGTGGGTGCCTGAAAATGACGGCATCTGTCAAGGTTCCTTCCCCACTCTGTATGCTAGGGTACAGATGTGGGGACCTGCATGAAAAACCTCCTCAGCTTATCTTTACCAGCTTAGGTCAAAACTTCCCCAAGGTACAAAATATTCCACCCTTTGTCCTTGGATTGGCTGCTATCACCACCAAACAAATACTGGTTACTGGGGAAGAGCTGTTTGGAAACGTCTTTCCCCCCAAAATACTTCCCAAAACCTTGCACCCCACTTCCTGGACAAGGTTTGGTAAAAAGCCTCACCAATTTGCCTAGGTGACTACAGACCCAGACCCTTGGATCTTAAGAACAATGAACAATCCTCCCAACACTTGCACCCCCCCTCTTCCTGGGAAATGTTGGATAAAAAGCCTCACCAATTTGCACAGGTGACCACAGACCCAAACCCTTGGATCTGAGAACAATGAAAAAGCATTCAGTTTTCTTACAAGAAGACTTTTAATAGAAATAGAAGTAAATAGAAAGAAAGAAATCACCTCTGTAAAATCAGGATGGTAGATACCTTACAGGGTAATTAGATTCAAAACATAGAGAATCCCTTTAGGCAAAAACTTAAGTTACAAAAAAGATACACAGACAGAAATAGTTATTCTATTCAGCACAATTCTTTTCTCGGCCATTTAAAGAAATCATAATTAACACGTACCGAGCTAGATTACTTACTAAGTTCTAAGATTCCATTCCTGGTCTATCCCAGGCAGAAAGAGCATATAGACAGACACAGACCCTTTTTTTCTCTCCCTCCTCCCAGCTTTTGAAAGTATCTTGTCTCCTCATTGGTCATTTTGGTCAGGTGCCAGCGAGGTTACCTTTAGCTTCTTAACCCTTTACAGGTGAGAGGAGCTTTCCCCTGGCCAGGAGGGATTTTAAAGGGGTTTAACCTTCCCTTTATATTTATGACGGCATCTAATGCTGAGAACCCCCCACTCCCACTGTAGTCAAAATCTGGCCGTAGGTAACCAACTAGTGACATCCTACAAGTTTTGTGTGCGTCCCCTGTAGTCCCTGCTCCTGACCCTGACTTCCCTATGGGCTCTTTCCCTCCATGTGTTTCAATAGCTCCATTCCTGTCCCCTCACCAGCTGGCAGCCCCATGGACAGACTGATTTTCCTGGGGAGGGGGACAGAGCTGCGCTCTGAGATAAAACAGCCAATTTCCCTGGCACTTTCACAGTCATCTCCCTGATTCAGGGCGCAGGGAAGAGAAATAATCAGCATCTACGCTGGGGTCCATCTCAGAGGAGGGGGCTTCTTTCTATAGGCTCCCATTGCCCAGCAAAAGGAGTCCCAAATCAGGGACCTTGTTTCTATTGGGCTCCCTCTGCCCAGCTCCGGTTGGTCTACAAGGAGAGGCCTTAGTTCTATAGGAGTCCCAATGTCCATCTGCAGGTAGTCTCTGAGGATTCATTTCTATAAGGTGCCATTGCCCAGTTGGGTTTCTTACCCCTCTTCTGCAGCAGTAGCTGGTAGAGCCAGGAAATCCCACCCTTGGTTTGCCGGCTGATGTCATCTGGTGGGTCAGTGATATACAGACCCAGCTGTGCCACAAAGTAGCCCACCTTGGGGAAGTCAGATGAGCTCTGATGGACGGAGGAGGAGAGGGGAATCCATCGACATTCTACCTTCAGCTCTCCATCTGCCCTGGGCCAGGAGTCTCTCTCCTCCCACTCCATCTGTAGGAGGGGCTGGGGGAGAGGAGCTACAGCTAGAGATCTCATTCTCTCTGCCCCCAGGGGAGCTTGGAATAAAGGGACCAGGGAAAGGGCCCTCTATGAGGATTCGCTCCTCAGCTGCTCCAGAATGACACGGGCCCTGAGGCTAAGCATGAATCTGCCAGCCAGTGGGCTCTGGAGCACAGTCCCTTACAGACCCAAGGGGAAAAACTTAGCCAGGAGATGAGGGACGTGACTCAAGCATGGTTGAATCTCAGTTCTGACTATGGCTCCACACAGGAGCCATCAAAATCTCGAACCCCTGCAGCTGCAAATCCCACAGCCTGTCAGAGCCAGCCCTGCCTCTGCAGGATGTCGGGGTCAAAGGTCACTTACATCAAATCCAGGGAGGCAAGCAGTGAATTGCAGCAGGGCAGTGCTACTCCGTATGGCCCTGGCTCTCTCTTGCTTCTCTCTGGAGTGCATCCAGAAATTGACATGCTGTGGGAGAAGGAGGCAGGTGAGGGTCAGGAGGCAGGTGCACGTGCTCTACAAATGAGCTTGTTGTCCTCCCCATGGGGCTGAGACATTGTGCTCAGGGTGGAAGAGCTGACTGACTGATCGCAGAACTTTAAAAGGGACTTCTTGCAACCAGGACGCTGCCCAGGTCCTGCTGGGCACAGGCTGTCATTGTCTCTCTAGATGGGGAAAATGTTAGGCCTGGGGCTGGTCCATCCTCTCTGTACCTGATCCATGAACAGCACATCAGGATCAAGGCAGATCCTGATGTGCTCCCCTCCCCAGATGCAAAGGCCTTGGTGGAATGGAGGGAGTGGCCATGAGGATAATCCCTTTGGGAACTGCAGTGTCCATATCAGAAGAGCTGATTCCCTGAGGATCCTCCTGTACTCAGGGTCTTCCTAGAAAGGAGCCAGTGACTTTTCTTAGAGGCCCATGTCCTGGATCTCACAGGACTTTCAGTCTCTCAGTCCCCCAGACCCTGCCATTGTGCTCACCTCCAAGAGGTGCTCCAGCTTGTCCATGGTGGGGGTTTCTGTCAGCAGGCTCCTCAGCATGACATCCATGCTGTGTGTATAGGCCTGGGGAAGAGCCTGCAAGAGGAGGGAGCACCCGTCCGTTATGGGATCTGGGGCTACACTGGTCAGGGGATGATTAGAAGGGTTCTCTGGGGAGCCCTGGCAAGACCCCAAAGACACATCCTGGCCTCTCCCATTCAAATCACCCCAGGGACACTTAGCAAGAGTTCATGGCCGAATGCCAGCTGGCTCTTCAATCCTTGCCCTTAGCAGTTCTCTGCAGAGGGCCAGGGACCTAGCAGGGTATGGAACAGCCAAACTGCAATGGATGGGAGCGAGGCGCCCGGACAGAGTCCAGGCAGCAAAGCACAGAATGAGGAAGGAGGGAGAGGATCTGCCAAGGGCGGGTAACACTATCCCCTCTGGAGGGAAGGGACGCTCTCTGCCATTTTGTTAACCCCCGGGCCTGTTCCCAGCTCTGCTCAACCCTCCCCTATTTTCAGCAGCTCCACCAAACTAAGGTCCCGGTACCTGAGGTGGCAAACTGCAGCCATAGAGCTCAAGAGGATAGAGCTTAGCTCAGACTGCAGGGGAACGTCTTCAATCAGCTCTTGGGAGACCCAAAGAAGACAAAAGCAGAGAATGAGATCCTGGCCCCGCTGACCCACAGGCACTTCCCAGAGAGGAGGCTGCCAGGATAACCCTGCCGCCCTGCCCAGCCAATCCAGCTGGGCCCCCACATTCCTTCCACCTTTCAAACTTACTCCCTCCCTCTCCAGCTGGGACCACCCAATTCTTTCCTCCCCTCAGCCGCCCCTCCGGCCCTACAATTCCCCACTGCCAGCTCTGTGTCTGTGACAGAATTTCCCCTTCCCCTGCTCCCCAATCCTCAGCCCCAAGAATCCCTGTCCTCTGCTGCCCCCTCCAGCCCCAGGGGAGGCCTCTCTTAGTCCCATGTCTAGCTCCCCCGCCCCGGGGTCTCACTCAGCGCAATACTCTCCACAAGGGACGCAGTGCGGCTGCAGGGTGTCCTGCCCCTGCTTTTGTGCAGGGAAGCACAGAGTGGGGATAGCGTGCAGGAAGCGGAGCTGCTTGGCCCTGTCCTGCACAGATGAGGAGTGGCATTGGGGGAGAGAGAGAGCCTGTTAGGTAGGGACCTCCCCACTCCACCCAAACCAGCTCCAGGGCCCAGGGCCTCCTTTGGGTTGGACAGGAAAAGCCCAGAATCACAGTGTCCTCCTGCAAGGCAGGGCTTCTAACCTGGACAATGGCTGTGGGGAGAGGAGACCCTGGCCTGCGTGGGACAAACACCCTCTCTTCAGGGTCACAGATAATGGGGGTCATGGCTTCTTTGGGACAGAGCCCCCCCTGGAAGGGCTGGCGGGGGCAGGATAGACTAGATTGTACCTCATCTCTGCCCTGGCGATCCTTCTGGATGACCCTGATGGCAGCTTCGTCTGGGGACACATCCTCCTCTTCCTCCTCAACCTCCAGCTGGACACTGGGGCTCCCTGCACCAGGCAGAGGAGGACAGAGGGTGACTCCTGCTGCTGCCGAGGGGAAGGACGGGGTGCAGTGGAGAGAGAAAGCTTAATGTGTACCCCTCCTCTGTCAGGAACCCCAGGGCAGAAAGGGCCTCAGCCTGCCCCTCCCAAAGATGCCCTCAGCCCCATCAGCTTCAGGGCCCCATGGCAGTCAGGCCACCCCCGCAAAATCATCAGGGGTCCGGGAGGCTGGAGTGCCCCCGACTCCGCCAAGAATGCCCTGCACCGGGCATGGCTATGCCACTCCCACTAGTGTCAGCAGGGCTCACGTGGCTGAGACCTGACGCCTTTCTGAATCAATGGGCACACGGTGTTACTAGCCCCCCGGCCCCAGTCATTCTCCCTTTCCCTTGGGTCTCCCCTCACCAGTACTGTGGGAGCCTCCAGCCTCAAGGCTCTCACACTCCTCGGAGGTGCTGCTGGCCCCTTGGGAGTAGGTGGAGCTGCTGGTGCTAGAGCAGGGGTTGCCCCATCTCCTGTCCTAGGCAGGGTGGGGACTCTTTAGTGGCCAGGCAGGGGCATGGCTCCTGCTGGGCCCTGGCGCTGGGCTCCTGGCTCCTCTGCTTCCTGGAGAGGAAGCCCCAGAGCTGCCTTGCCCAGCTCCCACCCTGTCCTGGCTCCCTCCTGCAGAGCTGCACCCTGGGCCACCTCCATTTTCGCCCCGAAGGTGTCTCAGGGCCTGTTCTGGGAGCTGGTGTCTTCCTCCTCCAGAACGCCAGGCACGTCCACCACTTGGCCTGGCCATAAGCTGCTTCCCCACCAGCGGGGACAGAGGGGCCGCTCTCCTCTTGGGGAAGCCGGTAGCTGCTTTCCACTGGCTCTGGAGCCTTCTTCCCAGCATCTGCTTCAGCCTCTTCATCCTGGAACCGAGTGGGGAACGGTCGTGAGTCTGGGGTCAAGGCAGACTCTCACTAATGGGCCTGTCTGCTCCGCCCCCACCTCTCCTCCACTGGGGCAACTCCCCCTCACTGCACGCCCCACCACGGGGCACAGGGACTGCAATCTACACACACTGGCAGCAGCTCACAGCACAGGCTGCTCCCAAAGCTCCCCCTCCCCACTGAGGCACTGTGACACAGGGGGAGTCTCATCCTTTCAGAGCAGTGGGGTTTTCAGACTGTTTCGACAAGCAGCTCCCTCCTCCTGCCCAGGCCACACGCCCTCCCTGGCTAGAGAAAGACCAGAATCCAGGAAGGAGTCTGAGTTTGACCTGGGAACTTGTCCCCAGCTCAACTTCACAAGGTTCCAATCATATGAGGCATGAGTCCCACTCAGTTCACACAGAGTTCAGTGGGAAAGTGGGTGTTCAGCAGCTGGCAGGGTCTGACCCTCCAGAGACTCCTACAAGGGAAGGGCTGGGAGCCCTATTGCTGGGTTATTTCCACGATGCTGGAGATGGCTCTGGAGAACACCCTGCAAGAAACAAGCTGCCCAGGCCCAGAGCGAAGGATTGTAGGGGGCTGTGTTAGCAAATCTACTCTCACCGGGAGGAGATTCCCCCCTCCTCCTCCCACCATTTCTGCCTCTCCCAAGCAGAACAGGGAAGCCTCTGAGGAAATGCTACCTGACACTCACTAGGTCTAGATGGCGCAGTGCTGGGTGACAGATGCTCAGAGTTGGTCTGTTCCTGGCCCTCTTCCTCGCTCTCCTGCACCAAGGTGGGCTGAAAAGGGAGCTGCACAATGCCCTGCCAGCAGGGAGACCAACAGTGGCTGTGAAAACAAAATCATGTTTTATTGCCAAACGATGGATAAACTCAGGCTAGCAGCCAGGGTCCAGAACTCTGACATACTGCGGGCAGGACGCCTCCCATCTCAAGGTCTCCTAGCACCTCACACACATTCCTGAAGCCTGACAAGCCAAGGGCTGTAGGGGAGGGACTCCAACCCCACTGATAGAAAACTGTGGCCTGGGCAGGGGAAGCCACCGCCTCAGGGTCACACTGGGAGTCAGTGACAGAGCCAGGGGTGGAGCCCAGGAGCCCTGTGTCAGGCCCCTACACTAACCACTAGAGGAACGTTCTTTTCCAGAGCTGGCAATTGCAAGCAGGACCCTGTTCCCAGTCTCCCTGGCTCTGAGAGGGAGTGTGACCGGCTGGAGAGACTGAGGCAGGGGATTGGGAGTCAGGACTCCTGGCTTTCAGTGGCCATTTTCCCAATGATTTATGGGACCTCGGGCAAGCCATTCCCCTTCTCTGTGTTTCAGTCCCCAGCAGTAAAATGAGGATCTAATACTTACTCACTATTGTAAAGTGCTGAGATTTACCCAGGAAATGTCGTTCTGTAAGTGCTATATAGCACTGGACCCTCATCGGTCAGATCCAAATTCCTAGAGTTTAGATCTGGGCTTTCAGTTCAATCCTGTACAGAGTGAGGAGTTCAGCCCTAGACCTTGGATTGAGGATCAGCCCTTCTTGGGGTGGGAATTGAGCTAGGAGGCTTTTCCGTCCCTTGCCAGGTGGATTAACAATACAGGGTTTTTAAAATATGAACCGGGTTTTTCAAATTAAACTCACCACAGGTTTTTTCATTAAAAATAAGCCTGCTTCAAATTCAATTTGAATTTGACAATCTATGTTAAGGCCTAAGTTTGTTATCATCTCTTAAAATAATTTCAAGAGACTAGAAAGAAATCCATCTTAAGTAGTACACGTTTACTGCCAAGTTTTAAGGAGAGTCAAACGACTGAAGCACCCGGAACCAGAGTTCGTGGAAGTGCTAGAACAGCTTTAGACAGCAGTAGCCCTTCCTGTGAAAGTGCAGAAGGAATAGTTTCTTCCTTTCAGTTTATTCATCTAGTTCAGTTGAACACTGAAAGAATACTGGGAGTTGGCAAAGAAGGCAAACTTGTTTTCTTCCTTCAATCTAGGAATAAACACTAGGTGTGAGGGGATGAGATCTACCCATTGAAAAATCTGGAAGAACATGGTGACCAGAATGTATCAATTCAGTTCACTAACCACAGCTAATATTTCCTTTCTTTAAGAAATCGGGTAGTTTTAAATGCAAAATATTTTTGATGAATGTTTTTTTCTTATGCTTCTCTTTCTGGCTCGGCCAGAGCATTGCTCTTTACCTCAGTTTCACCACCTCTGTTCGGGATAGAGACACTTCTCTAACTCCTAGCAGTAGTGCGATTTGAGTAGGTCATGAGTGTTAGACACCTTTGAGCTCCAAAGGACAATGGGTGATTTATCAAGAATCCCTGATGATTTCCTGCTTCTCCCCCATCCAGAGCCAATATCACATCTTTGGGTTTTGAAATTCTCAGCACCCCTCAGTCTCCTGCTGCCTTCAGTTGTTCCTCAGATTTAGAGGCTTGGATGCTAGCAGGACTGGAATTTGTTACTGGTTTCCTGTCTGTGTCTAGTCAATGAGGGTCTCAGTCTGGTCTCCTAAATTCAGAATCCCAGAAGTAGACATCTGGCTGGATTGATTTAAATCATTGATTTTAATCATGTTTTGCATTTGTACTTTTTAGTTATTTTCCTCATGATAGGTTGATTCTCATTAGTTGAGAATCATTCAAAAATGTTGGTTTCAGAGTCACAGCCGTTTTAGTCTGTCTTTGCAAAAGGAAAAGGAGTACTTGTGGCACCTTAGAGACTAACCAATTTATTTGAGCATGAGCTTTCGTGAGCTACAGCTCACTTCATCGGATGCATACTGTAGAAACTGCAGTAGACATTATATACACACAGAGACCATGAAACGATACCCCCTCCTACCCCACTGTCCTGCTGGTAATAGCTTATCTAAAGTGATCATCAAGTTGGGCCATTTACAGCACAAATCCAGGTTTTCTCACCCTCCGCCCTCCCCCCCCCCACAAACTCACTCTCCTGCTGGTAATAGCCCATCCAAAGTGACCACTCTCCTGAAGTTCGAAACAGCAGACTGGACTTCTACATAGAGTGCTTCCGCCGACATGCACGGGCTGAAATTGTGGAAAAGCAGCATCACTTGCCCCATAACCTGAGCCGTGCGGAACACAATGCCATCCACAGCCTCAGAAACAACTCTGACATCATAATCAAAAAGGCTGACAAAGGAGGTGCTGTTGTCATCATGAATAGATCGGAATATGAACAAGAGGCTGCTCGACAGCTCTCCAACACCACTTTCTACAAGCCATTACCCTATGATCCCACTGAGAGTTACCAAAAGCAACTACAGCATTTGCTCAAGAAACTTCCTGAAAAAGCACAAGATCAAATCCGCACAGACACACCCCTGGAACCCCGACCTGGGATATTCTATCTACTACCCAAGATCCATAAACCTGGAAATCCTGGGCGCCCCATCATCTCAGGCATTGGCACCCTGACAGCAGGATTGTCTGGCTATGTAGACTCCCTCCTCAGGCCCTAAGCTACCAGCACTCACAGCTACCTTCGAGACACCACCGACTTCCTGAGGAAACTTCAATCCATCGGCGATCTTCCTGATAACACCATCCTGGCCACTATGGATGTAGAAGCCCTCTACACCAACATTCCACACAAAGATGGACTACAAGCCGTCAAGAACACTATCCCCGATAATGTCACGGCTAACCTGGTGGCTGAACTTTGTGACTTTGTCCTTACTCATAACTATTTTACATTTGGGGACAATGTATACCTTCAGATCAGCGGCACTGCTATGGGTACCCGCATGGCCCCACAGTATGCCAACATTTTTATGGCTGATTTAGAACAACGCTTCCTCAGCTCTCGTCCCCTAAAGCCCCTACTCTACTTGCGCTATATTGATGACATCTTCATCATCTGGACCCATGGAAAAGAAGCCCTTGAGGAATTCCACCATGATTTCAACAATTTCCATCCCACCATCAACCTCAGCCTGGTCCAATCCACGCAAGAGATCCACTTCCTGGACACTACAGTGCTAATAAACAATGGTCACATAAACACCACCCTATACCGGAAACCTACTGACCCCTATTCCTACCTACATGCCTCCAGCTTTCCCCCTGACCACACCACACGATCCATCATCTACAGCCAAGCTCTGCGATACAACCACATTTGCTCCAACCCCTCAGACAGAGACAAACACCTACAAGATCTCTATCAAGCTTTCTTACAATACCCACCTGCGGAAGTGAAGAAACAGATTGATAGAGCCAGAAGAGTTCCCAGAAGTCACCTACTACAGGACAGGCCTAACAAAGAAAATAACAGAACGCCACTAGCAGTCACCTTCAGCCCCCAACTGAAACCCATCCAACGCATTATTAAGGATCTACAACCTATCCTGAAGGATGACCCAACACTCTCACAAATCTTGGGAGACAGGCCAGTCCTTGCCTACATACAGGCCCCCAACCTGAAGCAAATACTCACCAACAACCACATACCACACAACAGAACCACTAGCCCAGGAACCTATCCTTGCAACAAAGCCCGTTGCCAACTGTGCCCACATATCTATTCAGGGGACACCATCACAGGGCCTAATAACATCAGCCACACTATCAGAGGTTCGTTCACCTGCACATCCACCAATGTGATATATGCCATCATGTGCCAGCAATGCCCCTCTGCCATTTACATTGGTCAAACTGGACAGTCTCTATATAAAAGAATAAATGGACACGAATCAGATGTCAAGAATTATAACATTCATAAACTAGTCGGAGAACACTTCAATCTCTCTGGTCACGCAATCACCGACATGAAAGTCGCTATCTTAAAACAAAAAACCTTCAAATCCAGACTCCAGCGAGAAACTGCTGAATTGGAATTGATTTGCAAATTGGATACTATTAATTTAGACTTAAATAGAGACTGGGAGTGGCTAAGTCATTATGCAAGGTAGCCTATTTCCCCTTGCTTTTTCCTACCTCCCCGCCAGACGTTCTGGTTAAACTTGGATTTAAACTTGGAGAGTGGTCAGTTTGGATGAGCTATTGCCAGCAGGAGAGTGAGTTTGTGTGTGTGTGTGTGTGTTCCCGGGGGGCGGGGTGGGTGAGAAAGCCTGGATCTGTGCTGAAAATGACCCACCTTGATTACCATGCACATTGTAGGGAGAGTGGTCACTTTGGATGAGCTATTACCAGCAGGAGAGTGAGTTTGTGTGTGTATAGGGGTTGGGGGGGTGAGAAAACCTGGATTTACGCTGGAAATGGCCCACCTTGATTATCATGCACATTGTAGGGAGAGTGGTCACTTTGGATAAGCTATTACCAGCAGGAGATTGAGTTTGTGTGTGTGGTTTTTGGAGGCGGGTGAGAGAACCTGGATTTGTGCAGGAAATGGCCCACCTTAATTATCATACACATTGTGAAGAGAGTGGTCACTTTGGATGGGCTATTACCAGCAGGAGAGTGAGTTTGTGTGGGAGGGGGCGGAGGGTGGGAAAACCTGGATTTGTGCTGGAAATGGCCCAACTTGATGATCACTTTAGATAAGCTATTACCAGCAGGACAGTGGGGTGGGAGGGGGTATTGTTTCATGGTCTCTGTGTGTATATAATGTCTACTGCAGTTTCCACGGTATGCATCCGATGAAGTGAGCTGTAGCTCACGAAAGCTCATGCTCAAATAAATTGGTTAGTCTCTAAGGTGCCACAAGTACTCCTTTTCTTTTTTTAAAAAATGTTGATTTGCAACTAAATATAGTCTTTACACTAAATTTGGTGCTTTTTCTTTTGCAAACCATGATGGTAAAGTATATCTATGTACATTTATGTAAGCAGTCATGTGGCTTAATTTACATTTCTTGTGTCTAATTTTTCCATTTTAATTATGTTGGAAAATGGCAAACTATGCATTTATTTCCAAGACTATGATGGATTTTTTACTTATGATTTGTCCACATACTATTTCGATGAAAATTCAAATGCACTTAAAAATGCACAAAAACAGCATTTTCAATTGGTTTATTAATTGAACAAAACTACCTTAAATGTGCTGGATACATAAGAACAAAAAAATTTACCAAAACATATTTTTCATTTAAAACTAACTGATTTAAGGAAGTATCTGCAGTTAGTGAAATGAACTGATTGTATCTGGTCATCGTGTCTCTCAGATTTTAGAACTAATAGGTCTGACCCCCCGCCTCCTGTCTAGTATTTATTTATAGACTGGAAGAGGAAAACAAGCTTTCCTTCTTTTTCCACTCCCAGTCAGTTTCTGAAATTTGAATGAAATTGTTATTGAACTGAACTAGCTGAATCAACTTAAATTAAAAAAATATTCTTTCTGTGCCTGCAGAAGAGACTACTGCTGTCAAAAGCTAGTTTACCATTTCAATAAACTCTGGTTCCAGCCAAAGACTGCCATGAGTTCAGTGGTTTGATTACCATTAAAACTTGGCAGCAACCATGGACTTGTCAATATTTATTACTTAATTTAAATGACTTTACTAAGCTATTGCAAGTTTAGGCATTAACATGGGTTGTCATAATTTCAAATTTAATCTCCAATAGATTTGCTTTTCAAAAAATAAACCTGTTTTTAATTTAAATAAGAATAATCCAATTTAACTTTTAAAAAATCCCTTTTTGGGTTTCTTTTTTTTTTGAAACAACCATTGATTTTTATTCACCTTGATTTTAGGAGAACTACTACATTCATGAGAATCATAAACTGCTCATATGCCATTGAAGGAGAGAAGGCAGCAAAAGTCATCATATCAATAATTTGTTATGAATTATTGACTCAGTCTTAAAAGAGACTAACTAGAGGGTTGGACACTTGTTTGTTTATGTAGGGCCAGTTTCTACCTCTGAACCAGTAGCAATTGCACTGGATAATGCTGTAAAACCTACATTTTATTGTCAAATCGTCTAAGCCATTCCTCTTCTGCTCTTCTTGGTTTATAAGTTTCAGATCAACAAAATCTTCCCCTTGACAGTCAGTCACTGCCCATGGGGCTCTGCAGGCAGAGTAGCCTCAGCAGTAACATTGTGACATCCAAGGTAATTCAGCCACCCATCACTCACTCACTCCAATAACCCTGACCTTAAATCCTAACCCTACGGCCTCTGCCTTGCTCATCTCTCCTATTGAAACCTGCAGGATCATTTGCTGATTCCTTTTAACCAATGGGGTTTAATGATGCAAATCATCTGCACAGGATTAGCATTGACTGGCTCAGTTAAATCTGAAGTCACAGTGCACCTCTACCTGCAGCACCAATTAAATGGGCACAGTGTGGAGATCAGGCTTTCCTGGTGGTAGTGGTTCCCAGTTGTCACTAAAATCAACAAGAAGAAAATCAAGTGACTTCAAGTGAGCTCTAGCTCACGAAAGCTTATGCTCAAATAAATTGCTTAGTCTCTAAGGTGCCACAAGTCCTCCTTTTCTTTTTGCGGATACAGACTAACACGGCTGCTACTCTGAAATAAAATCAACAAGGTTCTTTCCACCAATGCCTAGAAATTCCCTGAAATTTTGGAATCAATACGACATAGTCTTCAAAAATTACCGCATTACAGACTGACAAAGAAATGCCATTGAATTGTGCTTTAGACCTCACTGCTCTCAGCCAACAATGACTTGAATCTCCTCCCTTTTAACTCAGTAATAACGCCCAGCTCACCCAATCAGCATGGAGACTCTCAGGGACTGGATGCTGAGCATTCTCAACAGATGGCCAAAAGACAGCACTAGTCAGGACAGGAGATCACTCTGGTGGAGATCTCTGTCAGTGCACTATTCCACCCCACCCCTTTGTGAGGACCTCCTACAATGACGGCTGGAGAACAGCCCCACCTGCCTCAGGAAGAAGAGCAGCAGAGAGAAATGGATCAAGAGAAAAGAAAAGAAAAGACATGAGGAAGGGCGGAAAAGAGAAGAAAAAAATGGACAAATTCCAAATGCCTCAGTGAGTCAAAGATTTCAAAGTCAGAAAGATCCACTGTGACCATTTAGTCTGTATAACATGGGCCATAGAACTTCCCTCAAAATAATTCCTGTTTGAATTAGAGCGCATATTGTAGAAAAACAGCTAATCTTGATTTTAAAAATGCTAGTTGTGGAGGATCCATCACAATCCTGGATCAATTACTTCAAACGCTGATTGTTAAAAATGTTTGCCTTATTTCCAGTCTGAATTTGTCTAGCTTCAACTCACAGCCATTGGATCTTGTTATATCTTTGTCTGCTCAAGTGAAGAGCGCATTAGCAAATAGTTGTTCCCTTATGCTCATCTTTTAACCCTCTCTTTGTTAAGCTAAATAGATTGAGCTCCTTGAACCTATCTTTATAAGGCATGTTTTCTAATCCTTTAATCTTTCTTGTGGCTCTTCTCTGAACCCTCTCAAATTAATCAGCATCTGTCTCAAATTGTGGACACCAGAACTGGACACAATATTCCAGTAGTGGTCGCACCAGTGCCCAGTACAGAGATACAGAACCTCTCTACTTCTACCGGAGATTCTGCTATGGATGGGTCCCAGGGTCGCATTTGCCCTTTTGGCCAAAGTGTCTCAGTGGAAGCTCATGGTCAGTTGATCATCCACCATGACCCCAAGTCTTTTTCAGGGTTACAATTTCCCATGATAGAGTGCCCCCAGGACAGAGTCCCCCTCTTGTACATATAGCCTATATTTTTTGTTCCTAAAGGGAAACTTTACATTTCGACATATTAAAATATATGTTTTTTGCTTGTGCTCCGGTAACTAAGCAATCAAGATGGCTCCATATGAGTGACATGTCCTCTTCATTATTTACCACTCCCCTGATCTTTCTCTCATCGGCAGATTTTACAGTGATGATTGTATATTTGCTTCCAAGTCACTGATAAAAATTTTAGGTAGCGTACATCCAAGAACCAATCCCTGCAGGACCCTACGAGAAAGACACCCGCTCGATAATGATTCCTTATTTAAAAGGACATTTTGAGACCTATTAGGTAGCCCGTTACTAAGGGGCGGAGTCCGAGTTGGGACATTTTTCTGACAACTTTACTTGTGTTTTCCGAACCTAGAACTCAGCTGGCAACGTATCAGGCTGAATTGGTTCCAACCCTCACTGAGAATCTTACCTTCTACACAGGGGATATCTGCTTTCTGCAAAATCAACACCAAAAGGAGAAACATTTCCAAAGAAGCTCCTCCTTAGCACTCAGGTGCGTGAACACAAATCCTCTCTTAGTCCTCTAGGAGAGACTGCGAGAAGGAGGCTTGCTGCAGCAAGGCTACAGGGGTCTCCCAGGTTCCCCCTGCCCTGCATCCCTGTCCTGCCTGGCTGATGTCAAGGGAGCTCTGTGAGGTCACAGCCTCCTCACCACTTCTGCCCAATAGGCTGAGTTCCTGCCAAAGGCCCTTGTGAAGTCACTGCCACACCCACCTCTCCCTTGCAGGGCTGATGTCTGCCCCTGGACAGCCCAGTAGGATGTTTGAGCTGCTCCCCACATCACCCCACATGCTCATTATTGATTCTGGGCAGCAAATAGGCTACCCAGAGTCTGTTCCTCACCCCACACTGAGTTTTTCATAGATTCATAGATTTTCTTTTAGGCCATTAGATCTCCTAATGAGGCCTCTATTTCACAAACCATGAAATTTCACACCCTTACCCCCATATTAAGCCCAATAGCTTGTGTTTCACTAAAACACGCCTTCCAAAAAGGCAGCCAAGTGTGATGTGAGGCCATCAGGAAACAGAGAATCCACCTCTTCCCTAGGCAATTTCTTCCACTCATTAATCTCCCTCACTCCTAGATTAGGACTGGGCATTTGCTGTATTCAGATGTGTTGTTTGAATGGGCTGACTTGTCCTCATCATTATTTACCACGACACCAATCTTTGTGCCCCCTGCAGACGTTACTGGCTGTGATGTGATATTGACTTCCAGATCGTTGGTGTAAATGCTGAAGACAGTTAGTGGCTGAGAATCTGTTCACCCCCCGCCGTCCCCCAGGCACCAAATACCCACTCCCCCCTGTAGTACAGGAAAAGGGCATCCAGCCCTACTCTCAGATGGTTTCAAAAACACGCTTAGCAGCAGTTTCAACCATGGGGTTATGAACCACGCGTGGGGGTCCCCTGTTAACAAACACACTTCACATCTAGCGTGTCAACAGGCTGCAGTTCTATGCATCTGAGTTTCCCACCTTCTAAACTGGTATGATAAACCCACCTTGATGATCTTCATTTAAAATTGGGGAGACTGTATGGCACAGGGAAATGAAGTGACTTGCTTGTGGTCACACAGTGATTGAATGGAAAAGCCTGGATGAGAACAATGTATTTGTTCTGGTTCCCAGACCAGGCCCTGGTCCCTTGTGTTCCTTGCCTCTCTGGTGTAAAATTCAGGAAGCATCTTACTGGATGCTTTTCCTTCTTCTCCATTTCGCTTAGCTCCACATCCCCAGCGAGGAAGGATTTTTTGTTACCCACCTGGCTCGAACATATGTGGTTATTGTCACAGACTGAGTCCCCCTGGTGGACACTTATCAGACTGCACCAATCGGACCCAACCTCTGGATCCAGCTCTGTGGATCATTTCGGGGGGTGGGGGTGGGGGAGGGTTTGCGGATTGTTCCATCGGAAGGAAGTCCTGTTGGGAGGGCAGGGGAGCAGAGAGATGGGGGAGAAAGCGATAGGGTGTGTGTCTGGAGGTCCAGACAGAAGGGCTGCAGCAAGCAGGCCCTCACAGATTGAAGTAGCGGAGAACCTGCCTGAAGCCTGGGAGGGACAGAGCTGGGGATCAGGGACACCCCAGGACAGGAGCCAGGAGGAGCACTGCGCTAGGGTGGATTCGCTTGAGAAGGACAAATCGGAGCTGGATCAAGTATCAGTGCTGCCCAGAGCTGTATGGGGCCGTGAGTACTGGGGCTTGTGACTTTGCATTGGGAATAAGGAGGGAGGCTGTTAGCTAGTTAAGTGGGGAGGTTGTCGCATGTCGCTCTGTGTGGCTTTGCAGAGAGCAGCAGAAGACGACACTGGAGGGGTTTGTTGGGGAAACTTTACTGGCACCAAAGACGACCAGGAGCACCCAAGACTCACCACTGGACAGAAACTTTGCCCAGGGCTCCTGAACTCTGTGTGCAGACACATTGCTCGGTGTCAGCCCTTTCAGAGTGTGGTACCACTGGGCCTGTAGGGCCTTGTGTTGAATGTAACCCTGTTTTACTGCTTCCCCTATCTTTGCCCCTGTTGTTTTTCTCCTCTGTAAATATCAGTTTCCCTTTCCTGTAGGCATTGTACTCTTCCAATGTGTGTGTGTGCTCACTCTATTGGAAGAGAAGGTTAAAGGACTAGGGAGGCAAGTATCAACCCTGCGCTGCATCAGAGAACATGAAGGTTTTCTGGATAGAAGTCTGTTTGGTGCTTGAAGCACAATATGATGAAGAATCAAAGAGTGCAGTGCAGAACGGGGGAGAATATTGGCAGCATGTGACCTCCAGAAGAAGAAAGAGGAGAACCTATGTACCCCCAATGCAGACAGAGGTGCAAAACCATTTTCAGGCTCTCTGCACAGCAAATGCAAAAAAGCAAACGCAATATGGGTTGCATAAAGAGAGGCATACCATGCAATTCATAGGAGATGATGGTACTGCTCTACTCAGTGCTGGTTAGGGCTCAGCTGGAGTACTGTGTCCAATTTTGGTCACTGCTGTATGAAAAGGATGTAGAGAAACTGGAAAGGATCCAGACGCGAGTGACAAAAATGATCAAAGGTGTGGAATGTAAGTCATATGAGCAAAGGCTGGATGAATTGGGTATGTTTAGATTGGAAAAGAGGGAAATGATAACAATCTTCAAATACTTGAAAGGCTTTCATAAGGAAGATAGAGAAAATTTGTTCTCTTGCCACAGAGGGCAGAACAAGAGGCAATGGGTTCAAATTATAGCATAGCAGATAGAGATTAAATCTCCAGAAATACTTCATAACTAAGATTTTATCAATGATGATTGTATATTTGCTTCCAAATCACTGATCAAAATGTTAAATAGCATTAACGCCAAGAACCAATCCCTGCAGGATCCTACTAGAAAGATACTTGCGTGAGAACGATTCCTCCTTTACAATTACATTTTGAGACCTATTAGGTAGCCCGTTACTAAGGGGAAGAATCCTAGGCGGGACATTTTTCTGCCAATTTACCTTTTGTTTTCCGAGCCTAGAGCTCGGCTGGCAATGCATGGAGAAGACTGAACAAGTTCCAACCCTCACTGAGAATCTTACCTTCTACACAGGAGATGTCTGCTTTCTCCAAAATCAACACAGGAAGGTGAAAACTCCCAAAGAAGCTCCTCCTTAGCACTCAGGTGCGTGAACACAAATCCGCTCTTGGTCCTCAAGGAGAGACCGTGAGAAGGAGGATTGCTTCAGCAAGGCTACAGGGGTCTCCCAGGTTCCCCCTGACCTGCACCCCTGATGTCAAGGGAGATCTGTGAGGTCACAGCCTCCTCACCACCTCTGCCCAATAGGCTGAATTCCTGCCAAAGGCCCTTGTGAAGTCACTGCCACACCCACCTCTTCTTTGCAGGGCTGATGTCTGCTCCTGGACAGCCAGGTTGGATGTTTGAGCTGCTCCCCCGATCACCCCACTTGCTCACTCTTGATTCTGGGGAACAAGCAGGCTTTCCAGTAAAACAGCAGAGTCTGTTCCTCATCCCGCACTGAGTTTTTCATAGATTTGTAGGCCATTAGATCTCCTAATCCAGCCTCTATTTCACAAGTCATGAAATTTCAGACACTTACCCATATTAAGCTCAATTCCTTGTGTTTCACTGAAACCCACCTTCCAGAAAGACAACCAGTTGTGATTTGAGGCCATCAGGAAACAGAGACTCCACCTCTTCCCTTGGTAATTTGTTCCATTGGTTTGTCTCCATCACTGTCAAAAATTCTTGCCTCACTTCTAATTTGAATTTCTCTGGCTTCAGCTGACAGCCGTTGCTTCTTGTTGTGCCTTTCTTGGCTAGTTTGAAGAGCATTTTGGTACTCATTATTTTCTCTCCATGAAAGGAGTTCTATACCAAAATAAAGTTATCTCTCAACCTACTTCTATAGCTAGGCTCCTACCAATTATAAAGGACAGTGAAATTAGCCCTGCCCTGTGAAATCCCATCTTCCCGTCCTGGCTTGGAGCATCCCGCAAGTCCGCTGGGCTGGGGACAGGACAAGATTTTCCTCTGCACAATTGCTCTTGAAATGGTGAAATTGACTAATTTAAAAACCCTCTGCCCGTGAAATTGACCAAAATGGTCCGTGAATTTGGTAGGCCCCTAGTTATTATGGATGCCCTAGCAGCTTTGCACTCCCAGTTCACCTGAAAGACCATTGACAATTCATGCTACATGAGAAATTTCCTAGAATAAACTACCAGGATTGGGAAAAAATGAAGGAAATCAACCAAAGCCTAAGCTAGGATGGAGAGCATTCATCCAAGCAGTGTTTCAACCCCTCCCCTCCCACCTGTCTGCCTGCCGTGAAATGGGGGGATACAGAGGGGCATGGATTTCTGCCTGTGAACTTTCTAAAGACTAGGAGTACTTGTGACACCTTAGAGACGAACACATTTATTTAGTCTCTAAGGTGCCACAAGTCATCCTTTTCTTTTTGCGAATACAGACCAACACGGCTGCTACTCTGGAACCTTTCTAAAGACTGTAGGCTTTAGCCCAAACCATACAGCCCAGACTCTGAGTTCTTGAAAAAACATCCATTTTGGATTGTGCACAGCAGAGGCTGCTTGAAGGGGAGGGGAAGGTGGAGGAGGGAGGGTGAGGGGACAGGCTGGGCAAATGGCATGGCGTCTGCACTATACCACAGACACACACACACAACGATGCATGGAATATTATCCAGGACAGTAAATTATTTGGCCTGAGTCCTGAGTTTTGAAAGTACAATTTATCCAGGAAAAAAATCGGGGTGGGGGGTAGGAGAGTTGCAGTTACCAGCCTGGACTTCCAGTCTCTGGCCAGGCGCATCCCCCTCTTTAGGGTTTTCACCGGTGTCTTCTCCAAACTGCTCCTTCTGATATAATTCAACGACCACGTCCTGGCCTTCAGGGTCATTTGCAGGATCTTCATTATTCCCAGCTGCAGCACCCCCCTCGTTATCCTGTCTGATAATGAGCCCGCTATGGTTCAGCAAAATGGCATGTGTCATGATAGGCCCTCTGCTGAGAGCCCTCCATGTAGGGATAATACGCCCTTTTTCTTTTTCCTTAAGTTCTTTCCCTTGTTTCCTGTGAGTTGCCCTGTGTAACCGTTGGTTGTCCGATGATATCTATTCTGCCTCGTAACAGAGCGAGAGAGAGACCCCACCCTTTTTGGTGCCACGTGCAGCCCAGGAAGTGGGCTGTGTGCAGAAAGTCAGTTGGCTGTCAATGGACTGGCAGTTGGCTGACCGTTCGTTGCTCACGGCTCAGGGACAGCTTGGGCGGAGCAATCAAGGTGCTGCTGTCTATTCCACCACTTCAGAGACAGAGGAGGTCCTTGAATTGTCCTTACCCACGCACACTGCCCGTTATAGCGGCGCATACCGCACTCACTCTGCCCAGCGGGGGTAATTTGCTCAACCTCTTGAAGATGAGCGGCAGGGGAGGAGAGAGACGCACCTTGTGAAGGGATCTTACCTTTCCCCCCGACTCTTCTCTTTCTCTCCTCTTTTATTCCTGCCACTATCATTTGCTTGTTAGGGACTTGGCAACTGCCAAACTTATTATCTTTGTTATTAAGGTGTTAGGTAATAAATGTTATTTGGTTTGTGTTATTTACCTGTCAGTTTTGATTTTAAATACACCCGGTGACAGATACGGAGAGTTCGATCCTGTAAAAAGGGGTAGGATTTGAGGCCTAGGTTTCATTATTCCCCTGAATTTTATAGATTTTAAGAGACCTGTCTGTAAGACTGACAGCACCCAATCTAGATCTGAATAGGAAGGGCACGTGCAAGGTGCATTTGCTAACTTTTTATTGGAGTCCTGGACCTTCTGATGCTGCTTCAAATGTTTCATTCTCTCTCAGCACTGAACAGCAGAATGCTCCGTGTCCAACTCTGCCAGCCGTTGGCTCTGCGACATACAGCTGTGTACTGCTGCTGCTCTGAGAGAAACTGTGGTCACAGCTAGAATCCTGCCACCTACTGATGGCAATGTTGGTGTGTTCCTCCCGCCGACTAGCTGCTCACAGGGTGGTGAGCGTTTTAAGCTACTGGGAGTTTGGAGGCTGCAGCATGTGACTTGTGGTGCACACAGGGGGAGTGGGAAGATAACAGACAGGTCAGGAAGATATGGGTACAGGGAACGGTGGGAATTGCAGTGGAGGACTATTCCGACTCGAAACCGGGAAACCACACCATCACAACATTCACACTGCAAAGTGGGCAGATATGGGGGTGGGCCCACTGCAAAGATGTGGGTCTTTGCAGTCCAGCTGTCCTAGGCCCCAAAGAAAAAGTTTCACAGCCTGCTTTTTCAAGTGATGTGCTCTCTAAGATGAGAAAGCCACTCCTGTGCCAGGAGCCCCAGAACACTGATCAAAACCTAACGGCTCTCAGGAATGTTGAGGACTTGGAGCGGGGATTGAGGTCAGGTGTTTATTGTTTTGCACAGATGTGTAACTCTTGTGCTGTCTAAGGCCTTGGCTACACTTGCGAGTTACAGCGCATTAAAGGAGCCCCGGGCGCACTAGCTCACTCCCCGTCCACACTGGCAAGGCACGTAGAGCCCTCTGACTCTGCGGCTACAGCGCTGCTGGTACGCCACCTCGGCGAGTGGAACAGTGTTTGCTGTGCCCCCGCCGGAGCGCCGCAGCACCAGTGTGGATGCCCTGATCCTATCGTGCGCTCTGATCGGCCTCCAGAAGTGTCCCACAATGCCTGTGCTAGCCACTCTGGTCATCACTTTGAACTCTACTGCCCTGCCCTCAGGTGACCAACCATCAGACCCGCCATTTAAATTCTCTGGGAATTTTGAAAAATCCCTTCCTGTTTGCTCAGCCAGGCGTGGAGTGCTATCAGCGAATCCTTCCAGGTGATCATGCCTCCGCGCGCCAGGCGAGCCCCAGTATGGAGCAATGGCGAGTCGCTGGACCTCATCAGTGTTTGAGAGGAGGAAGCTGTCCCATCCCAGCTGCACTCCAGCTGTAGGAATTACAATACCTTCGGGCAGATATCAAGGGACATGATGGAAAGGGGCCATGACCGGGATGCACTGCAGTGCAGGATTAAAATGAAGGAGCTGCAGAATGCCTACCACAAAGCCCGCGAGGCAAACCGCCACTCCGGTGCTGCCCCTGTGACCTGCCGTTTCTACAAAGAGCTGGATGCGATACTTGGGGGTGACCCCACCTCCACTCCGGGGACCACCATGGACACTTCAGAGCCCAGTGCAACAAGGCAGGAGGAGGGGGAGGAGGAGGAGAAGCAAAGCGGGAGCGAGAGTGCTGAGGCGGAGGAAGACACTCCAGAATCCCTGCATGCATGCAACCAGGAGCTGTTCTCAAGCCAGGAGGAAGGTAGCCAGTCGCCTTTACAGATGAAACCTTGAGATCTCAGCCGTCCGTGTTACCACCGACCGAAAGACTCGAAAGAATCAGAAAGAGGCCACGTAGAAGCAAGGAAGACATGTTGCATGAAGTAATGCAGCATTCAAGTAATGAAAATCAAAAGTGCAGGAGTGGCAGGAGAGTGAAAGGAGGGTCTGCCAGCAGAATGCGGCTCGCCGGCACCAAAGCCCGGACCGGCTGCTAAGCATCATTCAATACAGGCGCTCGTAGCAACGCAGCCGGAGCACTACCGCGCCCGCCCCCACCCCCACAGCCCTTGCCCCAAAACTCTTTCCCTTGTGCTCCCATGTCACCTCCAACCCACTTTCCCCAACATCCGGGTTTTTACCGCCACCAGCTGCCTCCAACACCTGGAGCTTCACCACTCAGTCCTGAAAACTACGACCCTTACCCACTGCACTCAACCCCCATCACCATGCAGTATAGCCATCCTGAAGTGCAGCACTCATTGCACAGCACTCCAGACAGGACATACGCAAATCTGTGATTGTACCGTTCCCCACCCCCTTGCCCTTTCTGTTTCCCAAGCAGTTGTGTCTCTTTTCAATAAATGGGTTTTTTGGCTTTGAAAACATTCTTTATTATCGCATAAAGTAAAAGATACCTTAGCCCAGGAAAGCAACAGGCACTGCAAGTCAGCGTATCAAACACAGATTCCAACTAACATTGGAACCACTGCACTTCACTCCCATGCAGGGCATCAAACATTACCGGTGGCTTTCAACCTCAAATTGTCCTCTCAAGGCATCCCTAATCCTTGCAGCCCCGCGCTGGGCCCCTCTAATAGCCCTGCTCTCTGGCTGTTCAAATTCAGCCTCTAAGTGTTGAACCTCCGAGTTCCATGCTTGAGTGAATCTTTCATCCTTCCCTTCACAAATGTTAGGGAGGGTACAGCACGCGGATATAACTCCTGGGATGCTGTCATTGGCCAGGTCCAGCTTTCCATACAGAGAGCACCAGCGGACCTTTAAAGGGCCAAAAGCACACCCCACAGTCATTCTGCACCGGCTCAGCCTGTTGTTGAACCGCTCCTTGCTGCTGTCAAGGCTCCTTGTGTAGGGTTTCATGAGCCATGGCATGAAAGGGTAAGCGGGGTCTCCAAGGATCACAATGGGCATTTCAACTTCACCTATGGTGATCTTCTGGTCTGGGAAAAAAGTCCCAGCTTGCAGCTTCCTGAACAGGCCAGTGTTGTGACAGATGCATGCGTCAGGCACCTTTCCGGGCCAGTCTGCCTTAATGTCAATGAAACGCCCATGGTGATCCACAAGCTCCCAGAGAACCATTGAGAAATATCCCTTCCGATTAACGTACTCGGAGACTAGGTGGGCTGGTGCCAGAATTGGAATATGCGTGCCATCTATCGCCTCTCCGCAGTTAGGGAAACCCATTTGTTCAAAGCCAGTCACAATGTCATGCACGTTATCCAGAGTCACGGTTCTTCTGAGTAGGATCTGACTAATGGCCCTGCAAACTTGCATCAACACCATTCCAACGGTCGATTTCCACACTCCAAATTGGTTAGCGACTGATCAGTAGCCATCTGGAGTTGCCAGCTTCCAGATTGCAACAGCCACCTGCTTCTCCACCATCAGGGCAGCTCTCAATCTCACGTCCTTGCACCGCAGGGTGGGGGTGAGCTCCTCACAGAGTCCCATGGAAGTGGCTTTTCTCATCCGAAAGTTCTGCAGCCACTGCTCATCATCCCAGACTTGCATGACGATGTGATCCCACCACTCACTGCTTGTTTCCCGAGCCCAAAAGCAGCGTTCCATGGTGGTGAGCATGTCCATGAATGCCACAAGCAAACTCATGTCTAATACATTCCTTGAGTCGATATCATCATCGGAGCCCTCACTGTCACTTTGGATCATGAGGAATAACTGGACTGCCAAACATGATTTTCTGGCGAGACTTGTCAGCATACTCCTCAGCAGTTCGGGCTTGTCAAGTTTCCTTCCCCACTCTGAACTCTAGGGTACAGATGTGGGGACCTGCATGAAAACCCCCTATGCTTATTTTTACCAGCTTAGGTTAAAACTTCCCCAAGGTACAAACTATTTTACCTTTTGCCCTTGGACTTTATTGCTGCCACCACCAAGCATCTAACAAATATACAACAGGGAAAGAGCCCGCTTGGAAACATCTTTCCCCCACAAATCCTCCCCAAACCCTACATCCCCTTTCCTGGGGAAGGCTTGATAAAAATCCTCACCAATTTGCAAGGTGAACACAGACTCAAACCTTTGGCTCTGAAGAACAATGAAAAAGCAATCAGGTTCTTAAAAGAAGAATTTTAATTGAAGAAAAAGTAAAAGAATCACCTCTGTAAAATCAGGATGGTAAATACCTTACAGGGTAATCAAATTCAAAACATAGAGAATCCCTCTAGGCAAAACCTTAAGTTACAAAAAGACACAAAACCAGGAATATACATTCCATTCAGCACAGCTTATTTTATCAGCCATTTAAACAAAACAGAATCTAACGCATATCTAGCTAGATTACTTACTAAGTTCTAAGACTCCATTCCTGTTCTGTTCCTGGCAAAACAACACACAGACAGAGAGAACCTTTGTTTCTCCCCCGCTCCAGCTTTGAAAGTATCTCGTCTCCTCACTGGTCACTTTGGTCAGGTGCCAGCGAGGTTATTCTAGCTTCTTAAACCCTTTACAGGTGAAAGAGTTTTCCTCTGTCCAGGAGGGATTTTAAAGGTGTTTACCCTTCCCTTTATATTTATGACAGGGTTCCATTCCCACAGACCGAAAGGGAAGACCGAGCGCGCAGTACAAAAAACACTGAAAGATGGTGCCAAACGTGGACGGAAGCAAAGGGAATGCTGGGATGCAAACCGATGCATCATGGGGTGTTGGGACAGGACCCAGAATGCCCCACACTCCCCACCCCCTTCCCACAAGCCACAGCACCAGAATGGGAAGAGGTGCTCTGCAGGATAGCTGCCCATAATGCACTATTCTCAATGCCTCTGCAAGTGCCACAAATCTGGCCACGCCAGTGCGCTTGCAGCTATCAGTGTGGACAGACTGCAGCGCTTTCCCCTCTGCACTTTACGAAGGTGGGTTTAACTCACAGCGCTCTACATCTGCAAGTGTAGCCATGCCCTAAGAGTAAAGTGTGTATGTTTAAGAAGTTACTTTGCAAATCCTGTGGTTCCTCCCTTTAACTGCTCTGTGGTCCCTGAGGGGCTAAACTGGAAAGAGAAGTAAACAGAGATGAAGGGGGAATCTGGGAAAATGTGGAAAGTGCCTGTAGAGGCTTCGGATGTCCCAGCACTGCCTTTAGGTGCAGTCTAAGGATGTGCGGGAGATTCCCAAACCTGAGCCATTCTTTTTAGGTGACATATCTGAGGAACTCTCCCAGATTGAGATGTCATTAGAGGAGGTTTTGGAACAAATTGATAAATTATACTGTAATAAGTCACCAGGACCAGATGTTATTCACCCAAGAGTTCTGAAGGAACTCAAATGTGAAATTACAGAACTACTAACTGTGGGAGATTAAATCAGCTTCTCTACCAGATGACTGGAGGATAGCTAATGTGATGCCAATTTTTAAAAAAGCTCCAGAGGTGATCCTGGCAATTACAGGTTGGGAAGCCAAACTTCAGTACCAGGCAAACTGGTTGAAACTATAGTAAAGAACAGAATTATCAGATACATAGATGAACATGATTTGTTGGGGAAGAGTCAACATGTTTTTTGTAAAGGGAAATCATGCCTCACCAATCTACTAGTATTCTCTGAGGGGGTCAACAAGCATGTGGACAAGGGTGATCCAGTGGATATAGCGTACTTAGATTTTCAGAAAGTCTTTGACAAGGACCCTCGCCAAAGGCTCTTAAACAAAGTTAGCTGTTATGGGATAAGAGGGAAGGTCCTTTCATGGATCGGTAATTGGTAAAAAGATAGGAAACAAAGGATAGGAATAAATGGTCAGTTTTCAGAACGGAGAGAGGTAAATAGCGGTGTCCCCCAGGGGTCTGTTCTGAGACCAGTCCTATTCAACATATTCATAAATGATCTGGAAAAAAAGGGTAAACAGTGAGGTGGCAAAATTCGCAGATGATACAAAACTACTCAAGAAAGTTAAGTCCAAAGCAGACTGTGAAGAGCAACAAAGCGATCTCACAAAACTGGGTGACTGGGCTACAAAAATGGCAGATGAAATTCAGTGTTGATAAATTGAAAGTAATGCACTTTAGAAAACATAATCCCAACTATACATATAAAATGATGGGGTCTAAATTAGCTGTTACCACTCAAGAGAGAGATCTTGGAGTCATTGTGGATAGTTCTCTGAAAACATCCACTCAATGTTCAGCGGCAGTCAAAAAAGAGAACAGAATGTTGGGAACCATTAACAAGTGGCTAGATAATAAGACAGAAAATATCATATTGCCTCTATATAAATCTATGTTACACTCACATCTTGAATACTGCGTGCAGATATGGTCACCCCCTCTCAAAAATATATATATTGGAATAGGAAAAGGCACAGAAAAGGGCAACAAAAATGATTAAGGGTGTACAAGAGCTCCCATATGAGGAGCAATTAATAAGACTGGGACTTTTCAGCTGTGAAAATAGACGATTAAGGGGGGCTATGATAGAGGTCTATAAAATCATGACTGGTGTGGAGCAAGTAAATAAGGACGTGTAATTTACTCTTTCTCATAACACGAGAACTAGGGGTCACCGCCTGAAATTAAAAGGCAGCAGGTTTAAAACAAACAAAAGGAAGTATTTCTTCACACCATGCACAGTCAACCTGTGGAACTCTTTGCCAGAGGGAATGTAATGAAGGTCAAGACTATAACAGGGTTCAAAAAAGGACTAGATAAATTCATGGAGGATAGGTCTACCAATGGCTATCAGCCAGGATTGGCAGGGATGGTGTCCATAGTCTCTGTTTGCCAGAAGCTGGAAATGGGCAGCAGAGGATGGATCACTTAATGATTACCTGTTCTGTTCATTCCCTCTGAAGCACATGGCACTGGCCATTGTCCAAAGATAGGCTACTGGGCTAGATCAACCTTTGGTCTGACCCACTATGGTCGTTCTCATGTTCTTCCACCCACCCCACTGGTTCTCACTCCTCTCTGGCTGCAAGTCCCCTTGCTCACTCAGATCTACTCTCCGCCCTCCCCTCAACTCCAAATGCCATTTTTTTTCACCTCCTGACAGCTTCCAGCATCCCTTAGGCTTTTTCTCCCAACCTACTCACCCCTGTCCCCTAGTCTCTGCATTTGAATCTAGTACTTCCTCATCCGGGCCCAGTGGGATGGGGGACGTGGGTAATTGAGAGCACAGGAGAGACAGGCTCTCTGCTCTCAGTTCAGGTATCTGGACCCAGCACAGACCGCAGCAGCTGAGAGCTGCAATTGTAGGGAAAGTCCTGCTCAGCCCCAGGCTGGAGCATGCCAGTGCAGACACAATTGCCAGGGGGAATGGAGCTGCTAACCTCAAAGAAGTCTCTATTGGGTCTGTGTGAACTCTGACTTTTCAAAGACTTCTCATCTGGTCAATTTAGGTAGATTGTCGGAGACAGCAAAAGCCGCATCCCTGGCACAAAGGCCACCTCCTTCGGAAATTTCAAGTCCCTGTTCCAAAGCCTGGGGGCACTAGAGCTTTTCAAAGGAAATGTCATCAGAAGTGTTTAGCATTGGTAAGCACTGTCTACATAGACTAAGGCCAGAAGGGACCACTGTGGTCATCTCGTCCCCGCCTATAACAGACCCATAACATCTGGCCTAGCCTCATTCTCACTAAAGCTGAATGACTTTGACTGAATGTTTCAGGAAATATTCAGCCTCAAGGCAGACACCCAGCATGGGAAATTTCAGCCCAGCCAGTTACAGTTTGACAACGTTATAAGCAACTGAAAACAAAGGCGTATCGTGGGAAGCACTGGGCAACCTTAATAACAGGCAGTGCTGGCAGCGCCCCCTATAATGTGAGGCACTCACAGCTGGGCTGAAGCGATGGGATGTCAGTCAGGGCCAGCAAAGGTCAGGATGTCAGAAATCCTCCTGATTTGAATTCACACACCAGAAATCTTCTTTGCAGCGCTCCACAGCCCCTCCCCGACTTCAAAAACAACTTTTGACACCTAGCTCCAGGGTCTGACCCCTCCAGGTGCTTGGCTCAAAGGGCTGAGCAAGCTAATCCCCATGGGGTGCAATGGAAGTCGGGGCGCTGAACACCTGCCATGACTCGGCCTTTGGTATGTCATACAGCCAGTCGGTGGAAACCACACCACACTCTGCCAGTTCAGCCCGGCCACAAGCAGGGGTGACCCCAGTTACCTGCTAGTGGATTGGCCACTGCTTACACCTGGGTTGAAGTTGGTCTTTTATGTTAGCTCTGTTTTCTTTGTACCAGCTTGTGCCATCAGATTTTTTGCTGCCTGCCCAAGGTAAATAAGATGCAAGAGCAGAATCATGTCCAGAGTCCAAAAAACAGCAATTAATCCAGAAACAATAAATCAATTATAAAATGCTGTTAATACCTGGAGTGACCCCACCAGGAAGCCAAATAGCCTGAAGACAAACCACGGAGCAGGTACTTTAGGAATGATTCTTTAGAGTTGCTATTCTAAAGGCTGGTGCCGGTGTCAGGAAGGGCAGGGCGAGTCACTTCTCTCCCCAACCTGCCTAAACACCCACTGTAACCCCTTTGGGATTTAGAGAGCATGGCCCCTTTAAATCTTTTCCCGGGGGACGGGGAGTTGATTGTTCTATGAGGAGAAAGTCCTGTTGGGAGGGCAGGGGAGCGGGGAGGCGGGAAGAGCACGACAGGGTATTTAAGCCCTCCTGATGGTGTCGCAACTTTTTGCTAAAAACGGGCAAATTGTCACGTATATTCTGTCTCCCCCCAGTCAGTACTGGTGGGTCCCGCTGCTGGCTGGATCCCTGCTTGCCAACCGCCTGCCCACCAGCGTTGAGTGGGGGGACCCAGTAGCTGACAATGGGGGTGGGTGTGCAAAGCTGGTGGCAGGGTGTTCCCCCTCTTGCTGTCCTCTCCCTGCTTTGCCCCTTCACCTTGCCCCCCAGCCCCGCTGCTCCTCCATATCTGCACCAGCGGGGAGTGTCCCGCTCCCAGCACTGTGCGGAGAACCAGCCCCTGGTCGGAGTGCTCAGCTCACCAACAGCCGGGCCAGCAGGCTACTTCTTTCCCCCACTGCCTCTGGCTGGGCTGGCCCCGCAGGAAAGCTCAAGACCCTCGGCTTTGGGTGTTGGCCAGGAGGAGCCAAGCCCTGCATGTGCCAAAGCCCCAGGCAGCACTAGCACAGGGAAGCCTTTCTACCCCTCAGCTAAGCTGTGGAGCGGCGGCGGGGGAGGGAAGCGATTTCCAGCCTGTTTGCATCCCGACCCTGCAGACTCCACAGCAGTCCCCCGGACAGAGGCCTAGCACCCTCTGCACCCACACCCACCCCGGAGTACAGGGTTTGGTCCGTCCCCTAGGCACCCTCCCCTGCTGAGCCACCTCACTGGCCAGGTTCACTCAAACCCCTGCAGTCAGGTTCCCTGGGCACAATGCATCCGTAGGGCTTAACCCCTTCCTGCTTGCGCTGTAGCCAGGGGACAGGAGGCAGCTGGGTTATATCGGTGGCCAGCAGCAGCCTGGAGGTGTTAGCTGCCTTTCAACACTGTGTGGGCAGGAAGGAGCAAGGTGCTTCCAGCCACGGGCAGGGGGAGAGGGGGAAGAGATGAGCTCTGCAAAGACATGGGCCAGGTCATCCCTCCCCACCCCCTCACCCCTGCTGTGGCTGGAAGTAGCTTCTATCCCTTCCCTCCTGCACAGTGCGGAAAGGCTGTTGCTGGCCACATTCTGGTGTGAACCCTGGCAGAAATCTGGGGTGGGGGGGCATGTGAACTTGTGTGCCCTCCCCCCACACACAAACACAGGTTGCCTTGGGAAGATGTGGTACCAGGTACCAGGAGAGGCGGGTCCGGCCCAGGGGCCCAGCCAGGCATGGAGAGTGGAGAGCGCCAGGCAGGGAGGGTCGAGCCTGTCGGTCAACCTGTCACCCCCCTGTGTCAGAGAGGTGCTCGGGACTGTATGTGTGTCACCTCTCTCCATGTGAACCCTAAAGCCTAAAATATAAGAAGGGAAATAAAAGGAATCCAGCTACTCAGTGTTTCTTTTTAACAGGGGCTCAGTCAACTTGATGTTAATGTTAACATTTGTACTGCATCGTTCTGATTGATTGCAGCTGAACTTGCTTGAATACGAGTAATTTTACCAGGTGTCCCATATTCAGCATAGGGAAATATGATCACACTAAATAAGAGGGAGGCTGTTAGCTTGTGACGTGGGGAGGCTGTCACTCTGTGTGGCTTTGCAGAGAGTGACAGAAGAGGGCACCAGAGAGGTTCGTTGAGGAAACTTTACTGGCGCTGAACACAACCTGGAGCACCCAAGACTCACCACTGGACTGGAACTTTGCTCAAGACTCCTGAACTCTGTGTGTAGACACATTACTCGGTGTCAGCCCTTTCAGACTGTGCTACCACTGGGCCTGTGGGGCCTTGTGTTGAATGTAACCCTGTTTTTGACCCGTTCCCCCGAGCTTTTCCCCTGTTGTTTTTCTCCTTTCATCCCTCTCTAAATAAATATTTCCCTTTCCTGTATTCATTGTACTCTTCTGGTTCACACTGGGGACAGGTGTCTCTGGGGTGGAAGGGGCTTTCCCTGATGCATTCCTGCACGTGCCTTTTCTTGGCCAGAGCTACCTGCAGAGCAGACTCTATGTTGGCCACGAGGGCGCTAAAGTTACACAACCACAAAAACAGGAGAGAAATTTCTCTCTAAAGATCAAAAAATAACAAAGAAGGAAGAACCCAGAACCACTGGAACTACAAGCAAAAGGCTAGAAATCCCCTTGAAAAGGAACTAACGATGAGTTTATATAAAGCAGGAGGGGCAGGGTAATTGGTGGTTGAAGGCAGGAGGGCACTGTCTGTCCCTTATTTCTCTGATGCTCCCACCTGGGAGCTGTTCTTAAACATTTACAAATATTCCTTTTCTCTCTCTTGGTGCTTCTGAGTGCACGCCAGAAGCACTTCAACTCAGAAATGGGCATCTGGCTGAAACACCTTTTGGGTGGCGGCCATTAGATCAATAAATCAGACATTGTTCTTCAATGGAGGGAAGGGATCTTCTTATTGAGCATGAGAGACTATTACTGGTATTGAAAAGGCTGCACATTTGCTTCATTTACTTCAAGGAGCAACATGCCCTCTATCTGGCCACTACCCTACATTTAGCTATATGCAGAACTAAGCTCTTATAATGACAAGCACGGGGTGACTGGCCCCTTTAAAAAGAAGCTGTGCCCAGTGCCACTGTGACTGAACCTGCTGCCCAACTGGGCTTAAAGAAAGGCACCTGAGGAAGTGGTGGCAGAGAGTTAGAGGCTCCTACAGATGAGTTTGATACACCAGGGGAACAAAACTTCAGCGAGGTACGGCTGGAAATGGCCTCCTAAAAAGAACAAGGGGCCAGGAAGAAGAGAAACTTTGGCTTTCTTCCTTGATGGCTGCTAGCCTATGTAGGTTTTTATACCATGCTAATCACCACAGTGTCTGAGCACCTTCCAGTAGTGCATTAAGGACCGTAACCACACGTGTGTCGAGTTGGGGTAGTGCCTTGTTTAAAAATAGAAAATACTTGTAGCTATCCATTTATATGAGAAAAGGTTGCTTTCTTCAGTGTTGATTGGATGATTGCGGGTTTGAAGAAGGAAGGGCAGACTCGGCTCTCAGACCCAGCAGGGTTGAACACTCAGCATATAGGGACAGTTGATATAAGCAGTGCTTGTAGCACAGCCAACAATCCAGGATCTTGCTAAAGTTCTAAGTTCTGCATATTGATCACCCACACAGAGAGAAGCAACACGAAAATCACTCAAAAGTTGGGAAATGCCAGACACAAGGCGGCCACTGCAGCAGGTGATTTTAACAGTCCAGTCACGCAAATCATCCCACCAGGTTTCAATAATACCAATTCTATCAAATGTAGTTATCAATGAGAACATTTAGTTCCTCCTGCTTCTTACCCAGTCTCCTAGCAATGGTGCATGAACAATTCAGTTTCTTCTCTACACATTTCTTTACCACCTCTAGTCAATATCTTCCCAACACCCTGAGTCTGAACCCCATTTGACAGCTTAGTACCCTCCCTTTGTACTGTTAGAGGAATGTCCTCCCAGCTGTGTCACTAGTCTCCAAACCGTGAGATTATCCCCCACTTCGGAGATGCAGCCTGCCCCATTGGTACAGCCCCTCTCTCACTGGAAGGTGCCACTACAGCCCTGAGGCTGCAGTACAACCCTGGAGCAGCTTAGCTCCACTCGCTGGCTTGTGGTGGAGGAACCCATTCCCTGAGAGTTTCTGTGAGCCAAGCCCTGCGGGGATGGGGGAGGGGAGGTTGGCTCATCACAGGCTCAATACACTCTGAAAGGGGCATAAGAGAGCAATGCTGATGAATGGTATTTGGCCATCACTCCACAACAGTGCTAACAGCATTCCGAGATTGAGTGTCATGCATGCTGTGTACAGTACACCATAGCATTTCACTGAGAGCAAGGATGGGTTATCTGTAGCCAGGGAGAAATTCACAGGGTCAGACGCTTCCCTCCATTTGCAGTGTAAGGGGAGAAAGACAACGACTGCATCTGCAGTAGCACGGGATTGCTGGCATTGCAGCATGCTCTGTAACGGCACTCTCCACTCACCGCTAGTCAGGCACCTCGCCCTGGCCGTTCCGGTGAATCATGTTCTGGTGAATTTCCCTCCCACCTGCCAGCCATCCAAACTGCAGCTGCTGAGATGATCTTCCTCTCCTGGTGCTGTCTTCCCCACTTTCCCAAGTCTCGCTCTGGCTGCCCTTTTTCCATGTCCAGTTTGGACTTCTCCTTCTTACCTCCAAAGCTCCCTATGCAAACATCTCCCTGTGTAAAAAATATCTCCACCTCAGTCATCTGCTCCTCCCTTCCCACTCCCACCTTACAGACCCTTCTTCCTGCAGCATCCTGCTGCTACTGGGAAGGACCCAGCAACTTCCGCTCAGGCTCCCCTTTCTATTCATTCCATCAGACTCACCCGGTACCTCTCCTACACGCCTAGAGTGACCCCTTTAGCTTGAGTGAGAGGGGCTTGTGCTGATGGTGTCTGTATGTGGCCAGGGTCTTACTTTCCTATCATTGTAGGTTGTTCAGCCCATTCCCAGCCATCTGTGGTACATCTTTTGCTTCTTGCCATCTCTGTGATGTCGGTCCTTCATCTGTACAAGGACACGGCATATCAAGGCCAATCCAGCAGCTCCCATCCGGTCTTCACCTCCATGATAGACAGCGCATCCCAGCCTGACCACAAAAAGACAGGGTGGTCTTCTTCAGGGGAACCTGCTGGAGCTCCAGTCTCCCCTGATCCACCTCACCCCCACACACTAAGGGTTTTCAGAAGATACTGCTAATCTCAGCTAAACAAAGCAGCTAAAATGAGGTCAGTGTGAGTGGATTCACTGAATAGACTGGTTCTAAGGAAAGAGGAGATTCCTTCTCTGCTCTCATGAGATTCCCATAGGAAAAGTATCTGATGACAGGTTGGTGACAATACAAGCCCTCAGCCCCTGGAAAGCTAGGAAATCAGGACTCTGGGAGTTAAGGGTTGTCTCTGTCCTGCTGGAGGGAGCAGAGCTGGAGACCAGAAAGGGCACTGGTGTAATTGTATGAAAGACAGTGACCTCTACCTGCGAAGGTGGCTGAAGCTTCTTGCAAGCAAAAGAGTCCAGGATCCTTACGCCTCCTTTGGCGATGCTTTTCCTAGGAATAAAATCAACACAGTACAATGAGAACAACGTCTGAGTCCCAGGGCTGGGATCCAGGGATAAGGGCTGCTCTCAGCCAGGCTGCGTACCAGGAACTGGATCTTTGTCCCAAGAGCTGCAATCACCCAGATGAGTGAGTAGTTCCTACCTCTGTGAGGGGGGTGTGGTTTTCCATCTAAGCATAACTGAGAGCCAGCTCCTCTCAGTTTGACACGATACGGTCATTGCTCCCCAAGCTGGGCCAGCTGCAGGCTGCATTGATGTAGGAGGCATGGACAGATCCCAAAGCCTGGAAGACAGAGAAGGGAGGAAGCCCCTGCTCATTTACCATTCAAGGAAGGGAGAGGAGAATGAAGGGGGGAAGTGAAGCTGCCCTGTGGGGAGGGCACTAGAGTAGAACCCAGTCCCGTTCCCAGATCCACCCCATGTTTGTAGGTGTGACCTTAGAGAGGTCCATCACCTTCATTCCCTGTCTGTAAAATAGAGATAATAGTTTCTTCCACAAACACACAGGAGGTAAGGGGAGGACAGTCCCATTATCTGCATGGGGCTCAGGCAGTCTGTGCACAGATTGTGCCAGAGTGAGGGGAGAGACCCAGAGTTTGCTCCCTACAAGCAGGAGAGGAGATGGGATCAGAAGACCAAGGAAGGGGGATGGGGTAGGAACTGCTGCCACAGATGGGGCTTATGGATTTGGTCAGTGCCAGACCCTTGGTACCTCCTTTCAGGAAATGGTTTCCCTACTGAGAAGACTGGCCCCTCCTGTCATCGGCAGTCCGCATACTATTTGAAGACCTTCCTAGTGTCCTCGAATGCCCCCTTAGTTCTTCTTGAATGTGATAGATTCATTGAATCAGATTTCTAGCCAGAAATTTCGGAGAGGTCATTACTGTGTACCATGAAATCAGGGGGAAATCTATAGTTAGCCAAAAAAAAAAAAAAGGTGTCATTGGCAAATTTGGAGCTGATCTGTCCTTTCAGCTGAAGATACACAGTCACAGGGGGATGAAGCGTGCCATCTTGGTTAGTTGTTCTATGATAGTCAGTTCCACCATGTGGCCATTTGATTCAGGGAGTTCTACAATGAAATCCCTGGCAATGGCTGCCCATGGCTGGGGCAGGGTCTCCAGAGGCATAGGGTGCCAAGAATTTTCGTGTGTGGTGCCTTGGTAAGAGCTCAGAAGTCACTAGTCAACATCTCTGAATTTCAGCCCACATCCAGCACCACCAAACGAAGCAGGAGGTTAGGCAAGAGATTTTGAAGCACCCAAAGTGCCCTGTTGGGAGGTGTCCTGTTTCAGATGTAGGACCTTCAGCGGGGGACATCCTGGCAGAACATACAGGCAGTCCTCAGTAAATGTTATTGGGTCCCACATGGAATGTTGTTTCTCATTCCCTGGGCAGCACGTCATCCTAGGAAGCTGATTTAATAAGCATGATTGAGGTATGGCAACATTAAGCACGTTGCGGGGCTTGAGGAGGAAGGGCTGTTCCTGACTAGCTTTCTCCCTTCTTGGTTATATTCTCCATTAGGGGATAAGGTCATTCTTAGTTCCAGTTGGGCAGTTAAGTAATCTTGAAATTGAAGCAGGAAAAGAATATGGTCTAGCTGAATTGTCCCTGATTCAGTGCTTTGGCTTTGCGCAGATACTGGAGGCTTTTGTGTACAACCTTGTGCTGGGTATCGAGGCCCCTTCAGCTACTCACACCAATCTTCAAATAAGGATTTAATCAGAACCTACTAATTATCAAGGGACTCCTATAGTTTTTGTCTGTGGGGTGAGCCTCCAGGAGCGGTATGCACAGGGGTGCAGCAGGTGCTGGGAGCCATGCCCCAGAGAGCATGGCCCTGATTGATATATTAGATGTGTCAACTTCTATGATGAATGCTCCAGTTGGATTGGGTGCGCCAGAACAGGTGCAGCGGTGAAGGCAATTTTGAGCTGTTTGAGGGCTTGTTGGGCCTTGGGTGACCAAACAAATTGGACAGTCTTGTGGAGGAGAGCTATCATGGGGGTTATTTCTACTGAGAACCCTGGGCCGAAGCAGCAGTAAAATTGGTGAAGCCTAGGAAGCACTGCTCTTTTTGAGTACTTCAAGCTTCCTCCCAGTTGTGGATGGCTTTCACCTTATTTGCATCAATCTTAATGCCTTCTGGGGAGAGGATGTACCCCAAAAGCTCCATGGAGAGCTGGCTAGAGGTACACTTTTCCAGTTTTGTATAGAGACCATGCTGCCGCAACCTCTCTGGGGTCTGTTGTGGGGCACATGCTGCTCTGGGTTCTCCAAAAAGAGAAGTATGTCATCTAAATAGATGACAATGTATTGATCCAGAATGTCCCCAAATACATCATTGAAGAAGTGTTGCAAGGTCAATCCAAATGGCATTACCAGACAATTAAAGTGTGGAATAGGTCCAGGGGCATTAAAGAATGGTGGAGTAGGTCCAGGGGCAGAAGCTAGTTAAGGAAACCCCTACATTTTCAGTCACCTCCATTGAGCCATTCCGGCAGGGGCAGCACAGGGCCAGGCTCAGGTCGCAAGGCCTTGAGTCACATCTGGTATCCCCATTTACGTACAGGCCACTTACTTCTGGAAAGCCTGCTTTTCTGCAAACAGTCGCACCACCTGATGTCACATGTTGCATCTGATAATTAGGTCTAGTGGTTGGAGCTGAGGTCACAGCTAGACATAGGATTGCACCTTGGCTAAGAGTGGTGCTAGAATCAAGATCCAGGAAGACGCCGGAGATGATGATGTGATCAGAGTCTGTAGACAAACCAGAATCAGAACTGGAGCCAGAGTCCAAGTGCTGGCCAAGGGTCGAAGCCGGGTGATCAGAGTCCAAAGTTAAGCCAAGTCGATATCAAGGCAGAGTCCAGATACAGGCGGAAGGTTGAAGCCGGGTAGTCAGAGTCCGAGGGCTTGGGGAGGATCAGGAGGAGGAGGCAAGTCTGGAGCGGGTTAGTTGTGGGGCTGGAGCAAGGCTAGAATACGGCAAAGATAATGCTGAGCCAGAGTTGGTAGCCAATGTCGAGAGCCAAGGGTCATGCCGAAGTCAGCAGCAAGAGACCGGAGCCTAGGGTCAAGACAGTCAGTAGCCGGGAACTGGAGGGTAGGGCAGGGCGGTGCATGCAGGCAGAAACCAGGAATAACATGGGGACTGTCTCAGCAGCAGGGCAAGCTCTGCTTTGTTGTCCAGATGACCTGAGGGTACTCCCAGGCACTGCCAACCCGGAGCCCTAGACACCTGGGTTCAAGGCCCAAGCATCCTCATCAAGGGACTCTCTTCCGAGGAATAAAAGAAGGAGAGCAGGATGACAAAGATGTCTGTGTCATGGCCTCCTCACCATGCCTTGCTCCTGTTCGTTTCATACTCAGAGACCCCCTAGCAGGAGGGAAGAATAAAGGGCAGAAAGTGAAGCTGCCCCTGGGGGGAAGGCACTAGCCTGGGACCCAGTCCAGTTCCCAGAGCTACACCCAGGATTGTGAGACCAGGCACCACAGCCCTTCCTCTGTGTCTTTGTCCCCACCTGTCAGATGGGGAGGATCCTTCACTTCCCAGGGTGCTTGGGGGGAGTTTCAATCCTGGCTGGGAAGAGTTCAGATACAATGTGGGTGGACTGGGCCCCTGGTGCAGGGTGCATCGGACATTCACTAGCTCAAAGGTGACACGGGCCAGGGGAACCTCTGAGCAGTGAGCACAGGGGAGGGGTTCCACATCAGGCCACCACTCCCAGACTGCAGTGGTTATTAATGATAAACCATGGTTCTACCGATGGTCTCATTTGTAGTTGTCCTGGGCTGGGCCAGCCCCATGGTGCTGAAAGCCTGATGCTTCATAAAGGCCTCTGGGCATGGGGCAGGAGGGTCGGGGAGGGCGTGTGGTGAGAGGGAGGTGGCGTTCTAGGTTTGGCTCCCTGAGGGCAGATTCCTCCTGTGGCCCTTGGTATGGAGGAGGGACTGAGGGGCCCTGCCACAGCAGCCCCGGTCAGGAATTGTTTCAGATGTGACATTAGGCCATTCCCCCTGCTCCAATGCAGATCTTTCAGAGCTCCACTGGGAGACATGGGCCTAACATGCAGGCCCTTCTGCAACAGGCTGGGCAGGGAGAGCTTGGCACGGGAAAAGGGGCGATGGCAGAGAGGCCAAGGCCAAGAAAAAAAGGATGGGGAGAACCTCATGCCCCAGACAAAGGGGATTTGGGAGCAGAGGGAAGGCCCCCCCTCACCCAGAAGGGAGAGGGTTTCACTCAGTGCTGTCACCTCTATCTCCACTCCCACTAGCCCCTCTCCCCCATGTATAGTGAGACAGAGCAGTACCTGCAGCAGGGAGTGTGAGCTGCTGGATGTGTGAGGTGGGGGCCCTTTAAGGGTGTCCCATGGGATGTCCCATGCGCATGGAGTGCCTTGGGCACCTGGCACAAACACCGGATGAAAAATAGGTGGGCCATCACTTTGTCTGTAATATCCAGTAATATCCTCCTCCTGCAAGGGAACAAGGATTAATCAGAGACTCAGACACTCCCGGCAACGAAGGGTAATAACGGCACCTGGAGCCAGCTAAATTTCCACCCAGCCCCTCGCCACATCTGAGGCAGCTTGTCCTGTTGATGTGATGCCTGTTATGAAATAGCCTTGCTGGAGAGCTGGGTCTGAACTGCTTTGATCTGCTCAGGGGACAAGCTGGCGCCTAACAATGGCACCTGCCGTGACTCATTCGTCTCCTTCCTCCCAGGTCAGCAAATGGGGATGGGATGGCAGTGACCTTCTGTGGACTGGAGGTGAAAAGCCCTGGGTTCCTCCCAAAAGCTAGATTAATCCTCCTCTGGTTACCTCGTCCCCTATCAGCTGGCTGCCTTCCCCCATGATGGAGAAAGCTAGGACCAGCCCAGCCTGGCTGACATGTAGCCGCGGGTCGTGGATGGCCAGCAAAGCCACCTGCAGGAAGGATCTTCTCTGCCCTTCTGAGAAGATCTCTCCGAAGACCTAAAACCAACAGCATGAGAGCCATTGGCAATTGCCCAGAACCAGGCTCCAAATCCATCTAGTGGCTCATGTGGAGAGTCGGAGTCCTGCTGCAGCCAAGCCAGCTAATTCCCCACGAGGACCTTTGGGGTCCCATGGCCCAGGGAACACCCTTCAGTAAGAGGTTGCAGGCACTGAGGCCTCTCATAGCTCTTTCTGGAGCAGGATTCAATGCAGGTGCCATGACGTGCTGGGAATGCGTCCATGTGCATGAGCCTGGCGCGCTCTGGAACGTAGCTCACAAAGACCACACAGGACCCTCTACTGCTTCCAGCAGCGATATCTCCTGGAGCTCACATGCTAGAGGTATGGGCCTTTCAGAACTGCCTCCGTTCCCCACTCCCCACCCCACTGACATTTCCATGAGCCTTACGTATGGTGAAGTAATTCAGCCCAGGGTAGGAGCTCAGTGTCTCTGACCCAAGTCCCAGGGCAGGCGCAGATACTGCTTCCTGACTCATGATGGTGCTAAGCAAACTCCACACCCTTCTTGTTCTTCCACAGGGTGCAGGAATCCAACAAGGTTCTGGTCACGCAATAGCTGGGTGTATCCTTCCCAACTCACTGACCCAGTGGCTCCCATCTCGGATACTCAGGTGTCAGCCAGGGAGACACTGAGCGAAGCCGGATCCCTCGAGACACAATCCGCCATTAACTCAAGGTCCTAGAGGTTTCCTGTTATGCCACTTATCAATGGATCCATGTAACACACACAAACCATGGCCGTTAGCAAAGCTCCAACCCAGGATCCTCAGCCTCTTGCAGCTGAACACTGTCAGCTGGAAATAAGGAGTAGGCTCTGGCCCTGTATCCAGGACACAGCCACTGCAGGGAGACACAGCTCCGCATTTGAGCTGCTACAATGCACCAGCTGAGAGTCCTTACCTCCCCCACCTTGGCCATATTCCTGTAACCAAGGCGCTTGGTGTTCTCGAGCCCCTCCCGGCACCACAGCTCCTTGGCATCTCTGATGTTCAGCCCTTGGAGAGAAAGACTCGCAGGTTTGTGAGGTTTGCCATTCTGGTCTCAGTGCCTGTCTCCTTCTGTTCCCATTGCTGGGTGTACACTGGCTGGGGCTTCGCAGCATCCATGCCCCCATGAAATCGCAGGGTCACCACCAGGTGGTTTAGTACCTGGAGGGAGATTTGTCCCATTCATCACAGAAATCAGGTGACCCTTACGGTCATTGTGTTCTGGGAGTGGGTGCCTGAAAATGACAGCATCTAATGCTGAGAACCCCCCACTCCCACTGTAGTCAAGATCTGGCCGTAGGTAACCAACTGGTGACATCCTACAAGTTTTGTGTGCGTCCCCTGTAGTCCCTGCTCCTGACCCTGACTTCCCTATGGGCTCTTTCCCTCCATGTGTTTCAATAGCTCCATTCCTGTCCCCTCACCAGCTGGCAGCCCCATGGACAAACTGATTTTCCTGGGGTGGGGGACAGAGCTGGGCTCTGAGATAAAACAGCCAATTTCCCTGGCACTTTCACACTCATCTCCCTGATTCAGGGAGCAGTGAAGAGAAATAATCAGCATCTACACTGAGGTCCATCTCAGAGGAGGGGGCTTCTTTCTATAGGCTCCCATTGCCCAGCAAAATGAGTCCCCAATCAGGGACCTTGTTTCTATTGGGCTCCCTCTGCCCAGCTCCGGTTGGTCTAAAAGGAAAGACCTTAGTTCTATAGGAGTCCGAATGTCCATCTGCAGGTAGTCTCTGAGGATTCATTTCTATAAGGTGCCATTGCCCAGTTGGGTTTCTTACCCCTCTTCTGCAGCAGTAGCTGGTAGAGCCAGGAAATCCCACCCTTGGTTTGCCGGCTGATGTCATCTGGTGGGTCAGTGATATACAGACCCAGCTGTGCCACAAGGTAGCCCACCTTGGGGAAGTCAGATGAGCTCTGATGGAAGGAGGAGGAGAGGGGAATCCATCAACATTCTACCTTCAGCTCTCCATCTGCCCTGGGCCAGGAGTCTCTCCTCCCACTCCATCTGTAGGAGGGGCTGGGGGAGAGGAGCTACAGCTAGAGATCTCATTCTCTCTGCCCCCAGGGGAGCTTGGAATAAAGGGACCAGGGAAACGGCCCTCTATGAGGATTCGCTCCTCAGCTGCTCCAGAATGACAAGGGCCCTGAGGCCAAGCATGAATCTGCCAGCCAGTGGGCTCTGGAGCACAGTCCCTTACAGACCCAGGGGGAAAAACTTAGCCAGGAGATGAGGGACGTGCCTCAAGCATAGTTGAATCTCAGTTCTGACTCTGGCTCCACACAGGAGCCATCAAAATCTTGAACCCCTGCAGCTGCAAATCCCACAGCCTGTCAGAGCCAGCCCTGCCTCTGCAGGATGCCGGGGTCAAAGGTCACCTACATCAACTCCACGGAGGCAAGCAGTGAATTGCAGCAGGGCAGTGCTACTCCGTATGGCCCTGGCTCTCTCTTGCTTCTCTCTGGAGTGCATCCAGAAACTGACATGCTGTGGGAGAAGGAGGCAGGTGAGGGTCAGGAGGCAGGTGCACGTGCTCTACAAATGAGCTTGTCGTCCTCCCCGTGGGGCTGAGACATTGTGCTCAGGGTGGAAGAGCTGACTGGCTGATCACAGAAAAGGGGTTTCTTGCAACCAGGACGCTGCCCAGGTCCTGCTGGGCACAGGCTGTCATTGTCTCTCTAGATGGGGAAAATGTTAGGCCTGGGGCTGGTCCATCCTCTCTGTACCTGATCCATGAACAGCACATCAGGATCAAGGCACATGCCCTGGCCCCTCCCCAGATGCAAAGGCCTTGGAAGGGATGGAGGGAGTGGCCGTGAGGACAATCCCTTTGGGAACTGCAGTGTCCATATCAGAAGAGCTGATTCCCTGAGGATCCTCCTGTACTCAAGGTCTTCCTAGAAAGGAGCCAGTGACTTTTCTTAGAGGCCCATGTCCTCGATCTCACAGGACTTTCAGTCTCTCAGTCCCCAGCCAGGCCTGGTGCCCACCGTTAGTGCTTAACAGAACTATGCAGAGCTCTGGCTTACAGTCCCAGATCTTTCCCTTTATCCCCCGAAAGGCAGAAGAGTCCCAACATTGCACTGCACAGACAGCTCTGGCAAAGTCTGGCCTGCTGGGTCCCAGCTGGGAGGACACAATGGAAACGTGGCTCTTCCAATCTCTCCTTTGCAGCCCTCCCACGGGGTTAAGGGGAAATTCCCCCCAGACCCTGCCATTGTGCTCACCTCCAAGAGGTGCTCCAGCTTGTCCATGGTGGGGGTTTCCGTCAGCAGGCTCCAAAGCATGACATCCATGCTGTGTGTATAGGCCTTGGGCAGAGCCTGCAAGAGGAGGGAACACCCGTCCGTTATGGGATCTGGGGCTACGCTGGTCAGGGGATGATTCGAAGGGTTCTCTGGGGAGCCCTGGCAAGACCCCAAAGACACATCCTGGCCTCTCCCATTCAAATCACCCCAGGGACACTAAGCAAGAGTTCATGGCTGGATGCCAGCTGGCTCTTCAATCCTTGCCCTTAGCAGTTCTCTGCAGAGGGCCAGGGACCTAGCAGGGTATGGAACAGCCAAACTGCAATGGATGGGAGCGAGGCGCCCGGACAGAGTCCAGGCAGCAAAGCACAGAATGAGGAAGGAAGGAGAGGATCTGCCAAGGGCGGGTAACACTATCCCCTCTGGAGGGAAGGGGCGCTCTCTGCCATTTTGTTAACCCCCGGGCCTGTTCCCAGCTCTGCTCACCCCTCCCCTATTTTCAGCAGCTCCACCAAACTGAGGGAGCAGGGACCACAGGGCCGCTCCTACAACAGAGAAGTAGGATAGTGACCTACCCGGAAGGGAACAGTGTCCTTCCCTGGGCGCATGGTAAAAACGCTGTACAGGACAGCTCGCAGGAGGGCTGATTCCAGCTCCAGGTCCAGTTTGCTGGCAGGAAAGAGGAGCCTCGATTCGACTTTGCAGCACCAGAGTGGTGCTGGCACCACCATGGACATGAAACATGAGGGAAATAGGCACCAGCCAGCAAAAACGGAAATGGAGGTGCCAACGAGACTAGTGACCAGGCTGAAGTCACAGAGCCAGACACTGGCAGGGCTGAAACAGGGCCCGTTCCCCTGATCTCACCCTGGACCCTGCTGCCCCTATTATATGTCCCCCGCCCCGATGATCTTCTCCCTAAGGCCACTGTAACGTTACTGGAGTGACATCAATCACCCAGCCAGGAAAGAGTGAACGTTCCCGCCTCCTTGGCCGGAGGATGTGAACAGCCACAACTGGAGGGGGAGTGGGAGGATCTGTGACTCCTGGGTTAGGGCAGCTGGACAGGAGGGTCCTGGTACCTGAGGTGGCAAACTGCAGCCATAGAGCTCGAGAGGATAGAGCTTAGCTCAGACTGCAGGTGAAACGTCTTCAATCAGCTCTTGGGAGACCCAAAGAAGACAAAAGCAGAGGATGAGATCCTGGCCCCGCTGACCCACAGGCACTTCCCAGAGAGGAGGCTGCCAGTATAACCCTGCCCCCCTGCCCAGCCAATCCAGCTGGGCCCCCACATTCCTTCCACCTTTCAAACTTACTCCCTCCCTCTCCAGCTGGGACCAGCCAATTCTTTCCTCCCCTCAGCCGCCCCTCCGGCCCTACAATTCCCCGCTGCCAGCTCTGTGTCTGTGACAGAATTTCCCCTTCCCCTGCTCCCCAATCCTCAGCCCCAAGAATCCCTGTCCTCTGCTGCCCCCTCCAGCCCCACCATCTCCCAGAACTGGCCCAGGGGAGGCCTCTCTTAGTCTCATGTCTAGCTCCCTCCCCATGGGGTCTCATTCACCGCAATGCTCTCCACAAGGGACGCTTTGGAGCAGTGCGGCTGCAGGGTGTCCTGCCCCTGCTTTTGTGCAGGGAAGCACAGAGTGGGGATAGCGTGCAGGAAGCGGAGCTGCTTGGCCCTGTCCTGCACAGATGAGGAGTGGCATTGGGGGAGAGAGAGAGCCTGTTAGGTAGGGACCTCCCCACTCTACCCAAACCAGTTCCAGGGCCCAGGGCCTCCTTTGGGTTGGACAGGAAAAGCCCCAAATCACAGTGTCCTCCTGCAAGGCAGGGCTTCTAACTGGGACAATGGCTGTGGGGAGAGGAGACCCTGGCCTGCATGGGACAAACACCCTCTCTTCGGGGTCACAGATAATGGGGGTTATGGCTTCTCTGGGACAGGGCCCCCCCGGAAGGGCTGGCGGGGGCAGGATAGACTCGATTGTACCTCATCTCTGCCCTGGCGATGCTGCTGGATGACCCTGATGGCAGCTTCCTCTGGGGACACGTCCTCCTCTTCCTCCTCAACCTCCAGCCGGACACTGGGGCTCCCTGCATCAGGCAGAGGAGGACAGAGGGTGACTCCTGCATCTGCCGAGGGGAAGGATAGGGTGCAGTGGAGAGAGAAAGCTTAATGTGCCCCCCTCCTCTGTAAGGAACCTGTTAGCCGACGGCCAAGGATGTTTGGTGGGGTGCCAGCTATGCCCGTTTATACCATCCGTGACTTTAACCGCTAGGACACACTGTCCCTTCGCGGCGGGCAGCCCGGGCTAGGCTGACGCATGCCCCAAGGTCCTAACCACCCGTGACTTTAACTGCTAGAGCTCAGAGCTCCTTCGCAGTGGGCAGTCAATACTGACTGACAGGTGCCCCAATGGCAGCAGTAAGAGCCTCTCCACACCCGTGACTTTAACTGCTAGAGCTCAGAGCTCCTTCGCAGCGGGCAGCCAGGATTGACTGACAGGTGCCCCAAGAGTTTGCCCCGTGGAGGCGGCACAACTCAACGCTAGGCTCTTAGTACTCTCACCTAATGGCCAGGCTTTAGAGCCAAAACGGCTGAGGTTCTTTAATTGTGTCGGCTGCTTTACAGTAAACCAGAGAAAACAAGTCAGGCTTATGCACAAATGGTTACTAAAATTTTTTAAGCTAGATTCTAATCATGTGGTTACAAAATTGCTAGTGCCTACTTATTTAAATGTAGAGATGTTACACACACAAACAAGTTACAAAACTGAAGCCACAATCCCAAAGAAAGAAAAACAAAGTATAGAGCTCTATTTCAAAATATGTGTACACTAAAGATAGGAGATCAGGTGTGGGTGCTTCTTACCCTCCTTGCATCTCTCGATTCCAGCGGTGCCAAGCCAGGATCGGTCACTCAATTCCGCGGAAAGACGAATAAGGGACAAGGCTTAGGGACCCTCTTAGCTGCAGAAGCCTTGGGAGGCTGTCACTTATCTGACCAGCAGATAGATAGTGAAAAGCACTCAAAAATCATGGTGCTGTAGGTCCCCTACTTATACCTCTGTACTCCTTTATTCTCTTTCTCCTTTCTTATGCCAAATTGAGGCTGGTCTGTCTGGGTGACACCAGCTTTCGCAAGAGTAGTTTAAACTTGCAAGGGAGAGAAACAATAACTTTCGACTACTGGACATTTCTTTTATCAGGGTAAATATTTTCCCACCTAGGATGTTGGTGTGTGTGCATCACGCTATTTAGTAGGGGCTAAGAGCCATGTCTGTCACAGGGCCTCTGCCTGCTGTGAGCTTAATCCTTGTATCTGTTCCCAGAGGCACATTGTAGCAGCACACCTGTGCTTTTCACAGCTTCAAAGGCTGTGCTGGAATACATGTTAAGTGCCCTGTTCCGGCTTCCTCCTGTGTTTCCAGCAATGGTGGTCGGGCGGTGGGGGGGGTTGGCTGTCTGGCTACAGAACCCCAGGGCAGAAAGGGCCTCACCCTGCCCCTCCCAGAGATGCCCTCAGCCCCATCAGCTTCAGGACCCCATGGCAGTCAGGCCACCCCCGCAAAATCATCAGAGGTCCGGGAGGCTGGAGTGTCCCCGACTCCGCCAAGAATGCCCTGCACCGGGCATGGCTGTGCAACTCCCAGTAGTGTCAGCAGGGCTCACGTGGCTGAGACCTGACACCTTTCTGAACCAATGGCACACGGTGTTACTAGCCCCCGGCCCCAGTCACTCTCCCTTTCCCTTGGGTCTCCCCTCACCAGTTCTGTGGGAGCCTCCAGCCTCAAGGCTCTCACACTCCTCGGAGGTGCTGCTGGCGCCTTGGGAGTAGGTGGAGCTGCTGGTGCTAGAGCAGGGGTTGCCCCATCTCCTGTCCTAGGCAGGGTGGGGACTCTTTAGTGGCCAGGCAGGGGCATGGCTCCTGCTGGGCCCTGGAGCTGGGCTCCTGGCTCCTCTGCTTCCTGGAGAGCTGCCTTGCCCGGCTCCCACCCTGTCCTGGCTATCTCCTGCAGAGCTGCACCCTGGGCCACCTCCATTTTGGCCCCGAAGGTGTCTCAGGGCCTGCTCTGGGAGCTGGTGTCTTCCTCCTCCAGAACGCCAGGCACGTCCACCACTTGGCCTGGCCACAAGCTGCTTCCCCGCCAGCGGGGACAGAGGGGCCGCTCTCCTCTTGGGGAAGCCGGTAGCCGCTTCCCACTGGATCTGGAGCCTTCTTCCCAGCATCTGCTTCAGCCTCTTCATCCTGGAACCGAGTGGGGAGCAGCCGTGAGACTGGGGTCAAAGCAGCCTCTCACTAATGGGCCTGTCTGCTCCGCCCCCACCTCTCCTCCACTGGGGCAACTCCCCCTCACTGCACGCCCCACCACGGGGCACAGGGACTGCAATCTACACACACTGGCAGCAGCTCACAGCACAGGCTGCTCCCAAAGCTCCCCCTCCCTACTGAGGCACTGTGACACAGGGGGAGTCTCATCCTTTCAGAGCAGTGGGGTTTTCAGACTGTTTCGACAAGCAGCTCCCTCCTCCCGCCCAGGCCACACGCCCTCCCTGGCTAGAGAAAGACCAGAACCCGGGAAGGAGTCTGAGTTTGCCCTGGGAACTCGTCCCCAGCTAAACTTCACAAAGTTCCAATCATATGAGGCATGAGTCCCCCTCAGTTCCCACAGAGTTCAGTGCAGTAGTGGGTGTTCAGCAGCTGGCAGGGTCTGACCCTCCAGAGACTCCTACAAGGGAAAGGCTGGGAGCCCTATTGCTGGGTTATTTCCACCATGCTGGAGATGGCTCTGGAGAACACCCTGCAAGAAACACGCTGCCCAGGCCCAGAGCGAAGGGCTGCTGGGGCCTGTGTTAGCAAATCTAGACTCACTAGGAGGAGATCCCCCCTCCTCCTCCCACCATTTCTGCCTCTCTCCAAGCAGAACAGGGAAGCCTCTGAGGAAATGCTACCTGCCACTCACTAGGTCTAGATGGTGCAGTGCTGGGTGGCAGGTGTTCAGAGTTGGTCTGTTCCTGGCCCTCCCGCACCAAGGTGGGCTGAAAAGGGAGCTGCACAATGCCCTGCCAGCAGGGAGACCAACAGTGGCTGTGAAAACAAAATCATGTTTTATTTCCAAGGGATGGTTAAACTCAGGCTAGCAGCCAGGGTCCAGAACTCTGACATACTGCGGGCAGGACGCCTCCCATCTCAAGGTCTCCTAGCACCTCACACACATTCCTGAAGCCTGACAAGCCAAGGGCTGTAGGGGAGGGTCTCCAACCCCACTGATAGAAAACTGTGGCCTGGGCAGGGCAAGCCACTGCCTCAGGGTCACACTGGGAGTCAGTGACAGAGCCAGGAATGGAGCCCAGGAGCCCTGTGTCAGGCCCCTACACTAACTACTAGAGGAACGTTCTTTTCCAGAGCTGGTAATTGCAAGCAGGACCCTGTTCCCAGTCTCGCTGGCTCTGAGAGGGAGTGTGACCGGCTGGAGAGACTGAGGCAGGGGATTGGGGGTCAGGACTCCTGGCTTTCAGTGGCCATTTTCCTATTGACTTATGGGACCTCGGGCAAGCCATTCACCCTCTCTGTGTTTCAGTCCCCAGCAGTAAAATGAGGATCTAATACTTACTCACTATTGTAAAGTGCTGAGATTTACCCACGAAAAGTCGTTCTGTAAGTGTTATGCAGCACTGGACCCTCATCGGTCAGATCCAAATTCCTAGAGTTTAGATCTGGGCTTTCAGTTCAATCCTGTACAGAGTGAGGAGCCCAGCCCTAGACCTTGGATTGAGGATCAGCCCTTCTTGGGGTGGGAATTGAGCTAGGAGGCTTTTCCGTCCCTCGCCAGGTGGATTAACAATAGAGGGTTTTTAAAATATGAACCGGGTTTTTCAAATTAAACTCACCACGGGTTTTTTCGTTAAAAATAAGCCTGCTTCAAATTCAATTTGAATTTGACAATCTATGTTAAGGCCTAAATTTGTGATCATCTCTTAAAATAATTTCAAGAGACTAGAAAGAAATCCATCTTAAGTAGTACATGTTTACTGCCAAGTTTTAAGGAGAGTCAAACGACTGAAGCACCCGGAACCAGAGTTCATGGAAGTGCTAGAACAGCTTTAGACAGCAGTAGCCCTTCCTGTGAAAGTGCAGAAGGAATAGTTTCTTCCTTTCAGTTTATTCATCTAGTTCAGTTCAATGACTAGTTAATTGAATTTGAAAAGAACACTGGGAGTTGACAAAGAAGGGAAACTTGTTTTCTTCCTTCAATCTAGGAACAAACACTAGGTGTGAGGGGATGAGATCTACCCATTGAAAAATCTGGAAGAACATGGTGACCAGAATGTATCAACTCAGTTCACTAACTACACCTAATATTTCCTTTCTTTAAGAAATCGGGTAGTTTTAAATGCAAAACATTTTTGATGAATGTTTTTTTCTTATGCTTCTCTTTCTGGCTCGGCCACAGCATTGCTGTGTAAACACCTCTTGCTCTTTACCTCAATTTCACCACCTCTGTTCGGGATAGAGACACTTCTCTAACTCCTAGCAGTAGTGCGATTTGAGTAGGTCATGAGAGTTAGACACCTACAGGGGGTTCTTGGTTTTGAAACAACCATTCATTTTAATCACCTTGATTGTAGGAGAACTACTACATTCATGAGAATCAGAAACTGCTCATATTCCATTAAAGAACGGAATGCAGCAAAATTCGTCATATCACCAATTTGTTATGAATTATTTACTCATTCTTAAAAGAGAGTTGGACGCTTTTTTTGTTATGTAGGCCCAGTTCCCACTGCTGAACCAGTACCAATTACACTGGATAATGCTGTAAAACCTATATTTTATTGTCAAATCATGTAAGCCATTCCTCTTCTCCTCTTCTTGTTTTATAAGTTTCAGATCAACAAAATCCTCCCCTTGACAATCACTGCCCGTGTGGCGCTGCAGGCAGAGTTGCCTGAGCAGGCTACATTGTGACATCAGGGGTAACTCAGCCACGCATCACTCATTTCACTCCAATAACCCTGAGCATAAACCCTAAACCTGCTACCTGTCTTGGTCATCTCTCCCATTGAAACCTGCGGAATCATTTGCTGACTCCTTTTAACCAATGGGGTTGAATTATGAAAATCACCTCCACAGAATTAGCATTGACTGGCTCAGTTAAATCTGATGTCACAGTGCACCTCTACCGGCAGCACCAATTAAATGGGCACAGTGCAGAAACCAAGCTTTGCTGGTGGTTTCTTTTTCTAGTTATCACCAGAATCAACAAGATTCTTCCCACTGATGCCTGCCTAGAAATTCCCTGAAATTTTGGAATCAATTGGACATAGTCTTCAAAAATTATCGCATTACAGACAGACAAAGAAATGCCATTGAATTGAGCATGAGGCCTCACTGCACTCAGCCAACAATGACTTTAACTCCCTTTTAACTCAGTAATAACCCTCAGCTCACCCAAACAGCATGGAGACTCTCAGGGACTGGTGGTTGAGCATTCTCAACAGGTGGCCAAAAGACAGCCCTAGTCACAACAGGAGATCACTCTGGTGGAGATCTCCGTCAGCGCACTATTCCAGCCCCACGGCTTTGTGAGGGCCTCCTACAATGACAGCTGGAGAACAGCCCACCTGCCTCAGGAAGAAGACCAGCAGAGAGAAATGGAACAAGAGAAGAGAAAAGAAAAGACAAGACAAGAGGAAGGGAGGAAAAGAGAAACAAAAATGGACAAATTCCAAACTCCTCAGTGAGTCAAAGATTCCAAGCTCAGAAAAATCAACTCTGACCATCTAGTCTATCTAGAACTTCCCTTAAAGTAATTCCTGTTTGAATTAAAGCGCATATTTTAGAAAAAGAGCGAATCTTGATTTTAAAAATGCTAGTTGTGGAGGATCCATCACAACCCTGGATTAATTACTTCAAATGCTGACTGTTAAAAATGTTTGCCTTATTTCCAGTCTGAATTTGTCAAGCTTCAACTCGCAGCCATTGGATCTTGTTATACCTTTGTCTGCTCAAGTGAGGAGCCCATTAGCAAATAGTTGTTCTCTTATGCTCATCTTTTAACTTCTCTTTGTTAAGCTAAATAGATTGAGCTCCTTGAAACCTATCTTTATAAGGCATGTTTTCTAATCCTTTAATCTTTCTTGTGGTTCTTCTCTGAACTCTCTCAAATTAATCAGCATCTGTCTCAAATTGTGGACACCAGAACTGGACACAATATTCCAGTAGTGGTCGCACCAGTGCCCAGTACAGAGATACAGAACCTCTCTACTTCTACCGGAGATTCCGCTATGGATGGGTCCCAGGGTCGCATTTGCCCTTTTGGCCAAAGTGTCTCAGTGGGAGCTCATGGTCAGTTCATCATCCACCCATGACCCCAAGTCTTTTTCAGGGTCACTATTTCCCATGATAGAGTTTCCCCGGGACGGAGTCCCCCTCTTGTACATATAGCCTATATTTTTTGTTCCTAAAGGGAAACTTTACATTTGGACATACTAAAATGTACGTTATTTGCTTGTGCTCAGGTAACTAAGCAATCGAGATGGCTCCATATGAGTGACATGTCCTCTTCATTATTTACCACTCCCCCGATCTTTCTGTCATTAGCAGATTTTACAGTGATGATTTTATATTTGCTTCCAAGTCACTGATCAAAATTTTAGGTAGCGTACATCCAAGAACCAAACCCTGCAGGACCCTACTAGAAAGACACCCGCTCGATAATGATTCCTTATTTAAAATTACATTTTGAGACCTATTAGGTAGCCTGTTACTTAGGGGCGGAGTCCGAGTTGGGACATTTTTCTGACAACTTTACTTGTGTTTTCCAAGCCTAGAGCTCGGCTGGTAACGAATGGATCAGGCTGAACAGTTTCCAACCTTCACTGAGAATCTTACCTTCTACACAGGGGATGTCTGCTTTCTGCAATATCAACACAGAAAGCAGAACATGGCCAAAGAAGCTCCTCCTTCACACTTAGGTGCGTGACCACAAATCCTCTCTTGGTCCTCAAGGAGAGACCGCAAGGAGGAGTCTTGCTGCAGCAGGCTACAGGGGTCTCCGAAGTTTCCCCTGCCCTGAACCCCTGTACTGCATGTCTGATATTAAGGGAGCTCTGTGAGGTCACAGCCTCCTCACTGCCTTTGCCCAATAGGCTGAGTTCCTGCCAAAGGCCCTTGTGAAGTCACTGCCACGCCCACCTCTCCCTTGCAGGGCTGATGTCTGCCCCTGGACAGCCTGGTAGGACGTTTGAGCTGCTCCCCAGATCACCCCACTTGCTCACTATTGATTTTGGGGAGCAAGCAGGCTTCCCAGTAAAACAGCAGAGTCTGTTCCTCACCCCACACTGAGTTTTTCATAGATTGTGAGGCCATTAGGTGTCCTAATGAGGCCTCTATTTCACACGCCATGAAATTCCACACTCTTACCCCCCTATCAAAACCAATACTGTGTTTTACTAAAACACACATTCCAGAAAGACATCCATTTGTGATGTGAGCCCATCAAGAAAAACAGAGTCCACCGCTTCCCTTGATAATTTGTTCCACTGGTTAATCTCCCTCATTCCTAGATTAGGACTGGGCATTTGCTGTATTCAAATGTGTTGTTTGAATGGGCTGACTTATCTTCATCATTATTTACCGCGACACCAATCTTTGTGCCACCTGCAGATGTTACCAGCTGTGATGTGATATTAACTTCCAGACGGTTGGTGTAAATGCTGAAGACAGTTAGTAGCTGAGAGCCTGTTCACCCCCCCGGCACCACACACCCACTCCCCCCTGTAGTACAGGAAAAGGGCATCCAGCCCTACTCTCAGATGGTTTCAAAAACACGCTTGGCAGCAGTTTCATCCATGGGGTTATGAACCACGCATGGGGGTCCCCTGTTAACAAACACACTTCACATCTAGAGTGTCAACAGACTGCAGTTCTATGCATCTGAGTTTCCCACCTTCTAAACTGGTATGAGAAACCCACCTTGATTATCTCCATTTAAAATTTGGGAGACTCTATGGCACAGGGAAGTGAAGTGACTTGCTTGTGGTCACACAGTGATTCAATGGAAAAGCCTGGACGAGAACAATGTATTTGTTCTGGTTCACAGACTGGGCCCTGATCTCTTGTATTCCTTGCCTCTTTGTTGTAAATTCAAGTCACAGACTGAGTTCCCCTGGTGGACACTCATTAGACTGCCTCAATCAGACCCAACCTCTGGATCCAACTTACAACCAAGCCATGTGGGTCAGGCAATGTCCAGCCACTCCTTCAAGCTGTGGGGCTCCTAAGGCCCTGTCCCAGACACACACTTCTTCTCTGGCTCCCTTCCTGTTGATGTGGGACTTTGTAGTCCAGATGTTCTCAGCCCCAAGGGAAAGGTTTCACAGCCTGTTTTTTAAAGTGATGTGCTCTCTAAGATGAGAAAGCCAATCCTATGCCAGGAGCCCCAGGACACAGACCAAAACCCAACGGCTCTCAGAAGTGTTGAGAATTCAGAGAGGGAACTGAGGTCAGGAATTTATTTTTTGCACAGATTTGTGACTCTCTTGTGCTGTCTAAGAGTAAAGTGTTTGTGTGTGTTTAAGAAGTTACTTTGAGAGCCTGGGGTTCCTCCCTTTAACTGCTGTGTGGTCCCCGAGGGGCTAAACCGGAAAGGGAAGTGAGCAGAGGTGAAGGGGGAATCTGGAAAAATGTGGGAAGTGGATGGAGAGGTGTGGGACATCTCAGCACTGGTTCAGGGCCCATCTCCTAGACAGACAGTCCCAGTTGTCCCCCTCCCATCTCCTCATCTGATCTGTCTCTCCCCCCAATCCTGGCCTCCTGTGCCAATCTCACTCCCTAGGCTCCTCATCCAATCACAATACTCATGAATCTCCAGCCCCAGCTCCTGCTTTCAATCTCTTTGCCCAGCCAATCCCAGTTCTCCTGAACCACAGCTCTTCATCAGATCCATCTCCCATTCCCCCTCACTTCCTTCCACCCACCCCACTGGTTCTCACTCCCCATCTCCTCTCTGGCTGCAAGTCTCCTTGCTCACTCAGACATATTCTCTGCCCTCCCCTCACCTCCAAATGCCAGTTTCTTTCACCTCCTGCCAGCTTCCAGCATCCCTTAGGCTCTTTCTCCCAATCTACTCACCCCTGTCCCCTAGTCTCTGCATTTGAATCTAGCGCTTCCTCCTCTGGGCCCAGCAGGGAGGGGGGCATTGAGAGCACAGGAGAGACAGGCTCTCTGCTCTCAGTTCAGGTACCTGGACTGAGCACAGACCGCAGCAGCTGAGAGCTGCAATTACAGGGAAAGTCCTGCTCAGCCCCAGGCTGGAGCATGCCAGTGCAGACACAATTGTCAGGGCGAACGGAGCTGCTAACCTCAAAGAAGTCTCTATTTTGACTTCTTGGAGGTTAGCAGCTCCATTCTCCCTGACTTTTCAAAGACTTCTCGTTTGGTCAATTTAGGTAGATTTTCAGAGACAGCAAAAGGTGCATCCCTGGTACAAAGGCCACCTCCTTGGGAAATTTCAAGTCCCTGTTCCAAAACCTGGGGGCGCTAGAGCTTTTAAAAGACAACGGCACCTGAAATGTTTAGCACTGGCTAAGCACTGTCTTCATAAACTCATAGACTTTAAGGCCAGAAAGGACCATCGTGATCTTCCAGTCACCCTCCTGTAACAGACCCATAAGATGTGGCCTAGCCTCGTTCTCAACAACAACTGAATTATTTTGACTGAATGTTTCAGGAAATATTCAGCATCAGGGCAGACACCCAGCATGGGAAATTTCAGCCCAGCCAGTTTCAGTTTGACAATGTTATAAGCAACTGAAAACAAAGGCTTATTGTGGGAAGCACTGGGCAACCTTAATAATAGGCAGTGTTGGCAGCGCCCCCTATAATGTGAGGCACTCACAGCTGGGCTGGAGCGATGGGATGTCAGTCAGGGCCAGCAAAGGTCAGGATGTCAGAAATCCTCCTGATTTGAATTCACACGCCAGAAATCATCTTTGCAGCGTCCCGCAGCCCCTCCCCTACTTCAAAAACAACTTTTGACAGCTAGCTCGGGGGTCTGACCCCACCAGGCGCTTTCTTTGATCCAGTCATGAAGGAGCATGTACGTACAATAACTGATCATGAAACTAAGGGTATGTCTACACTACGGAATAAGGTCGAATTTATAGAAGTCGGTTTTTTAGAAATCGGTTTTATATATTCGAGTGTGTGTCCCCACAGAAAATGCTCTAAGTGCATTAAGTGCATTAACTCGGGGAGTGCTTCCACAGTACCGAGGCTAGAGTCGACTTCCGGAGCGTTGCACTGTGGATAGCTATCCCACAGTTCCTGCAGTCTCCGCTGCCCATTGGAATTCTGGGTTGAGATCCCAATGCCTGATGCGGCTAAAACATTGTCGCAGGTGGTTCTGGGTACATATCATCAGGCCCCCGTTCCCTCCCTCCCTCCATGAAAGCAAGGGCAGACAATCGTTTTGCGCCTTTTTTCCTGAGTTACCTGTGCAGACGCCATACCACGGCAAGCATGGAGCCCGCTTAGGTAACCGTCACCCTATGTCTCCTGGGTGCTGGCAGACGCGGTACGGCTTTTCTACACAGTAGCAGCAACCCCTTGCCTTGTCGCAGCAGATGGTGCAATACGACTGGTAGCCGTCATCGTCATGTCCGAGGTGCTCCTGGCCACGTCGGCTGGGAGCGCCTGGACAGACATGGGCGTAGGGACTAAATTTGGAGTGACTTGACCAGGTCATTCTCTTTAGTCCTGCAGTCAGTCCTATTGAACCGTCTTATGGTGAGCAGGCAGGCGGTACGGATTGCTAGCAGTCGTACTGTACCATCTTCTGTCGGGCAGGCAAGAGATGAGGATTGCTAGCGGTCGTATTGTACCATCTTCTGCCAGACAGGCAAGAGATGAGGATGGCTAGCAGTCGTACTGTACCATCTTCTGCCGAGCAGCCATGAGATGTGGATGGCATGCAGTCCTTCTGCACCGTCTGCTGCCAGCCAAAGATGTAAAAGATAGATGAAGTGGATCAAAACAAGAAATAGACCAGATTTATTTTGTACTCCTTTGCCTCCTCCCCTGTCTAGGGGACTCATTCCTCTAGGTCACACTGCAGTCACTCACAGAGAAGGTGCAGCGAGGTAAATCTAGCCATGTATCAATCAGAGGCCAGGCTAACCTCCTTGTTCCAATAAGAACGATAACTTAGGTGCACCATTTCTTATTGGAACCCTCCGTGAAGTCCTGCCTGAAATACTCCTTGATGTAAAGACACCCCCTTTGTTGATTTTAGCTCCCTGAAGCCAACCCTGTAAGCCATGTCGTCAGTCGCCCCTCCCTCCGTCAGAGCAACGGCAGACAATCGTTCTGCGCCTTTTTTCTGTGCGGACGCCATTCCACGGCAAGCATGGAGGCCGCTCAGCTCACTTTGGCAATTAGGAGCACATTAAACACCACACGCATTATCCAGCAGTATATGCAGCACTGGAACCTGGCAAAGCGATACCGGGCGAGGAGGCGACGTCAGCGCGGTCACGTGAGTGATCAGGACATGGACACAGATTTCTCTGAAAGCATGGGCCCTGCCAATGCATGCATCATGGTGCTAATGGGGCAGGTTCATGCTGTGGAACGCCGATTCTGGGCTCGGGAAACAAGCACAGACTGGTGGGACCGCATAGTGTTGCAGGTCTGGGACGATTCCCAGTGGCTGCGAAACTTTCGCATGCGTAAGGGCACTTTCATGGAACTTTGTGACTTGCTTTCCCCTGCCCTGAGGCGCATGAATACCAAGATGAGAGCAGCCCTCACAGTTGAGAAGCGAGTGGCCATAGCCCTGTGGAAGCTTGCAACGCCAGACAGCTACCGGTCAGTTGGGAATCAATTTGGAGTGGGCAAATCTACTGTGGGGGCTGCTGTGATGCAAGTAGCCCACGCAATCAAAGATCTGCTGATATCAAGGGTAGTGACCCTGGGAAATGTGCAGGTCATAGTGGATGGCTTTGCTGCAATGGGATTCCCTAACTGTGGTGGGGCCATAGACGGAACCCATATCCCTATCTTGGCACCGGAGCACCAAGCCGCTGAGTACATAAACCGCAAGGGGTACTTTTCAATAGTGCTGCAAGCTCTGGTGGATCACAAGGGACGTTTCACCAACATCAACGTGGGATGGCCGGGAAAGGTGCATGACGCTCGCATCTTCAGGAACTCTGGTCTGTTTCAAAAGCTGCAGGAAGGGACTTTATTCCCAGACCAGAAAATAACTGGGGATGTTGAAATGCCTATATGTATCCTTGGGGACCCAGCCTACCCCTTAATGCCATGGCTCATGAAGCCGTACACAGGCAGCCTGGACAGTAGTCAGGAGCTGTTCAACTACAGGCTGAGCAAGTGCAGAATGGTGGTAGAATGTGCATTTGGACGTTTAAAGGCATGCTGGTGCAGTTTACTGACTCGCTTAGACCTCAGCGAAACCAATATTCCCACTGTTATTACTGCTTGCTGTGTGCTCCACAATATCTGTGAGAGTAAGGGGGAGACGTTTATGGCGGGGTGGGAGGTTGAGGCAAATCGCCTGGCTGCTGGTTACGCGCAGCCAGACACCAGGGCGGTTAGAAGAGCACAGGAGGGCGTGGTACGCATCAGAGAATCTTTGAAAACCAGTTTCATGACTGGCCAGGCTACGGTGTGAAAGTTCTCTTTCTTTCTCCTTGATGAAACCCCCAGCCCCTTGGTTCACTCTACTTCCCTGTAAGCTAACCACCCGCCCCTCCTCCCTTCAATCACCGCTTGCAGAGGCAATAAAGTCATTGTTGCTTCACATTCATGCATTCTTTATTCATTCATCACACAAATAGGGGCATGACTACCAAGGTAGCCCAGGAGGGGTGGTGGAGGAGGGAAGAAAAATGCCACACAGCACTTTAAGCACAGCACTTTAAAAGTTTACAACTTTAAAATTTATTGAATGACAGCCTTCTTTTTTTTTGGGCAATCCTCTGTGGTGGAGTGGCTGGTTGGCCGGAGGCCTCCCCACCGCGTTCTTGGGCGTCTGGGTGTGGAGGCTATGGAACTTGGGGAGGAGGGCGGTTGGTTACAGAGGGGCTGCAGTGGCAGTCTGTGCTCCAGTTGCCTTTGCTGCAGCTCAACCATACACTGGAGCATCCTGATTTGGTCCTCCAGCAGCCTCAGCATTGAATCCTGCCTCCTCTCATCACGCTGCCGCCACATTTGAGCTTCAGCCCTCTCTTCAGCCCGCCACCTCTCCTCCCAGTCATTTTGTGCTTTCCTGCACTCTGACATTATTTGCCTCCACGCATTCGTCTGTGCTCTGTCAGTGTGGGAGGACAGCATGAGCTCGGAGAACATTTCATCGCGAGTGCGTTTTTTTTTCTTTCTAAGCTTCACTAGCCTCTGGGAAGGAGAAGATCCTGTGATCATTGAAACACATGCAGCTGGTGGAGAAAAAAAAAGGGACAGCAGTATTTAAAAAGACACATTTTATAAAACAGTGGCTACACTCTTTCAGGGTAATCCTTGCTGTTAACATTACATACATAGCACATGTGCTTTCGTTACAAGGTCGCATTTTGCCTCCCCCCACCGCGTGGCTACCCCCTCAATCTTCCCCCCTCCCTGTGGCTAACAGCGGGGAACATTTCTGTTTAGCCACAAGCAAACAGCCCAGCAGGAATGGGCTCCTCTGAGTGTCCCCTGAAGAAAAGCACTCTATTTCAACCAGGTGACCATGAATTATATCTCACTCTCCTGAGGATAACACAGAGAGATAAAGAACGGATGTTGTTTGAATGCCAGCAAACATACACTGCAATGCTTTGTTCTACAATGATTCCCGAGTACGTGTTACTGGCCTGGAGTGGTAAAGTGTCCTACCATGAAGGACGCAATAAGGCTGCCCTCCCCAGAAACCTTTTGCAAAGGCTTTAGGAGTACATCTAGGAGAACCGCGAATGCCAGGGCAAAGTAATCCTTTCACATGCTTGCTTTTAAACCATGTATAGTATTTTAAAAGGTACACTCACCAGAGGTCCCTTCTCCGCCTGCTGGGTCCAGGAGGCAGCCTTGGGTGGGTTCAGGGGGTACTGGCTCCAGGTCCAGGGTGAGAAACAGTTCCTGGCTGTCGGGAAAACCGGTTTCTCCGCTTGCTTGCTGTGAGCTATCTACAACCTCATCATCATCATCATCTTCTTCGTCCCCAAAACCTGCTTCCGTATTGCCTCCATCTCCATTGAAGGAGTCGAACAACACGGCTGGGGTAGTGGTGGCTGAACCCCCTAAAATGGCATGCAGCTCATCATAGAAGCGGCATGTTTGGGGCTCTGACCCGGAGCGGCCGTTCGCCTCTCTGGTTTTCTGGTAGGCTTGCCTCAGCTCCTTCAGTTTCACGCGGCACTGCTTCGGGTCCCTGTTATGGCCTCTGTCCTTCATGCCCTGGGAGATTTTGACAAAGGTTTTGGCATTTCGAAAACTGGAACGGAGTTCTGATAGCACGGATTCCTCTCCCCAAACAGCGATCAGACCCCGTACCTCCCGTTCGGTCCATGCTGGAGCTCTTTTGCGATTCTTGGACTCCATCATGGTCACCTCTGCTGATGAGCTCTGCATGGTCACCTGCAGCTTGCCACGCTGACCAAACAGGAAATGAGATTCAAAAGTTCGCGGTTCTTTTCCTGTCTACCTGGCCAGTGCATCTGAGTTGAGAGTGCTGTCCAGAGCGGTCACAATGGAGCACTCTGGGATAGCTCCCGGAGGCCAATACCATCGAATTGTGTCCACAGTACCCCAAATTCGAGCCGGCAAGGTCGATTTAAGCTCTAATCCACCTGTCAGGGTGGAGTAAGGAAATCGATTTTAAGAGCCCTTTAAGTCGAAATAAAGGGCTTCATTGTGTGGACGGGTGCAGGTTTACATCGATTTAACGCTGCTAAATTTGACCTAAAGTCCTAGTGTAGACCAGGGCACAGGTTCGTTACTTAGGAAAAAATATGCAGAATGAAGTGATTCAAATCCTAGCAAATGCCATTAAAAAGAAAATTACAGAAGCTGCCCATTCTGCAAAATACTTTTCAATAATACTGGACTGTACTCCAGATGTGAGTCATGTTGAACAAATGACGATGATCATTCGTTTTGTGGATATGGAAAAGTCTGCAGATGAAGATAATATTGAAGTGCTTATAAAGGAACATTTCTTGGGGTTCTTATCACTGAAGGAGATGACTGGAGCATTTATGACAAACTATTCTACAAGAGCTTGAAACAATGTCATTATCTGTTGAAAATGTATGTGGTCAAGGCAATGATAATGGGAGTAATATGAAGGATAAAGACAATGGTGTGCAAAGGAGAATGATGGAAATCAATCCTAGGGCATTTTTCGTTCTTTGCAGCGCGCATTCTCTGAATTTGTTTGTCAATGATGCTGCTAGATGCTGTTTGGAGGCAAGCAGTTTCTTTGACCTGGTGCAACGTGTTTATGTGTTTTTCTCAGGCTCAACACGCCGTTGGGAGATTCTGACTCGCCATGTGAATTCTCTAACTGTGAAACTGTTAGCCGGCCAAGGATGTTTGGTGAGGTGCCAGCTATGCCCGTTTATACCATCCGTGACTTTAACCGCGAGGATGCACTGTCCCTTTGCGGCAGGCAGCCCGGGCTAGGCTGACGGATGCCCCAAGGTCCTAACCACCCGTGACTTTAACTGCTAGAGCTCAGAGCTCCTTCGCAGCGGGCAGTCAAGATTGACTGACAAGTGCCCCAAGAGTTTGCCCCGTGAAGGCGGCACAACTCAACGCTAGGCTCTTCGTACTCTCACCTAATGGCCAGGCTTAAGAGCCAAAACGGCTGAGGTTCTTTAATTGTGTTGGCTGCTTTACATTAAACCAGAGAAAACAAGTCAGGCTTATGCACAGATGGTTACCAAAATTTATTAAGCTAGATTCTAATCATGTGGTTACAAAATTGCTAGTGCCTACTTATTTAAATGTAGAGATGTTACACACGCAAACAAGTTACAAAACTGAAGCCACAATCCCAAGAAAGAAAAACAAAGTATAGACCTCTATTTCAAAATATGTGTACACTAAAGATAGGAGATCAGGTGTGGGTGCTTCTTACCCTCCTTGCATCTCTCGATTCCAGCGGTGCCAAGTCAGGATCGGTCACTCAATTCAGCGGAAAGACGAATAAGGGACAAGGCTTAGGGATCCTCTTAGCTGCAGAAGCCTTGGGAGGCTGTCACTTATCTGACCAGCAGATAGATAGTGAAAAGCACTCAAAAATCATGGTGCTGTAGGTCCCCTACTTATACCTCTGTACTCCTTTATTCTCTTTCTCCTTTCTTATGCCAAATTGAGGCTGGTCTGTCTGGGTGACGCCAGCTTTCCCAAGAGTAGTTTACACTTGCAAGGGAGAGAAACAATAAGTTTCGACTACTGGACATTTCTTTTATCAGGGTAAATATTTTCCCACCTAGGATGTTGGTGTGTGTGCATCACGCTATTTAGTAGGGGCTAAGAGCCATGTCTGTCACAGGGCCTCTGTCTGCTGTGAGCTTAATCCTTGTATCTGTTCCCAGAGGCACATTGTAGCAGCACACCTGTGCTTTTCACAGCTTCAAAGGCTGTGCTGGAATATATGTTAAGTGCCCTGTTCCGGCTTCCTCCTGTATTTCCAGCAATGCTGGTTTGGGGAGGGGGCGGGGGCTGTCTGTCTTCTCGCTACAGAAACCATTTAGTCAGACAAGATGGGAGAGTTGCACTGATGCTTTGAAGCCTCTTCACTATGAACTTGGAAACATTTATGATGCCCTAATTGAAATTTCTGATGATACTACCTTTACTGGATCATCTGGCAATATGGCACGTTCAGATGCAGAAGCTCTTGCAAATGGCCTTTCCAAAGTCAAATTTGTGACTTCACTCATTTTGTGGTATAATATCCTTTTTGAGATTAACCTCACTCGTAAGCAGCTTCAGGAAAAGAACTTGAACATACATTCTGCTCTTCAAAAACTGCACTATCAAAATATTCTGGAGGAATTCAGAAGTGATGAAGGACTCGAAAGAACACTGGTAGATTCTCTCAAGCTTGCTGAAGAAATAGACTTTCCGACAGACTTTGAACCAGAGCCATATCAAAACATATCTGCGTTCAACAGTGGTGCAAGAGAGACTTGTTGGACTTGCCACAATGTCAATAGAGCATGAACTAGCTGGAAAACTCGATCTAAGAGAACGAGTGACTGAATTTTCAAAATTTAAAGCAAAAAATGTCATGTTTTAAGAGCACAGAGTGTTTTTTATTCAGAGTGTTTTGTAAATACAGGTTGAAGTTCACTGAAGAGTTTTCAAATTTCTTTCTATATTGGATGTGGTGGTAATGGCAGTTAAAGCAGGATAGTGTAATGGATGATTTTGGATTTGTAATAGTAAAAATTATAATTAACATTTTAAATGCATTTTTATTTGAAATCAACTGAAATATCACCTCACTGTCGTGTACAGATCTATTCTGAAAAGTCGTGTCTCTATTTTATTTGATCTCAGAAACATTGGTTGGACAGACGGATGGATGGACAAACCGAATAATTAAGCCTCTGTTTTAAAAAAAAAACGCTTAAAAAACATTAAAAGGAAAAAAGGGGCAAAATGTTTCCCAGTTTACCAAAAACCTCAGCCTAGACCTTCCCTTGCGGTTTGGGCCTGGGGCACTGTCATAAATATAAAGGGAAGGGTAAACCCCTTTAAAATCTCTCCTGGCCAGAGGAAAAATCCTCTCACCTGTAAAGGGTTAAGAAGCTAAAGGTAACCTCGCTGGCCCCTGACCAAAATGACAAACGAGGAGACAAGATACTTTCAAAAGCTGGGAGGAGGGAGAAAAACAAAGGGTCTGTTTCTGTCTGTGTGATGCTTCTGCCGCAGACAAAACAGGAATGGAGTCTTAGAACTTAGTAAGTAATCTAGCTAGGTATGTGTTAGATTATGATTTCTTTAAGTGGCTGAGAAAATAGCTGTGCTGAATAGAATGACTATTCCTGTCTGTGTGTCTTTTTTGTAACTGAAGGTTTTGCCTAGAGGGATTCTCTATGTTTGAATCTAATTACCCTGTAAGGTATCTACCATCCTGATTTTACAGAGGTGATTTCTTTACTTCTATTAAAAGTCTTCTAGTAAGAAAACTGAATGCTTTTTTCATTGTTCTCAGATCCAAGGGTTTGGGTCTGTGGTCACCTACGCAAATTGGTGAGGATTTTTACTAAACCTTCCCCAGTAAATGGGGTGCAAGGGTTGGGAGGATTTTGGGGGGAAAGACGTGTCCAAACTACGTTTTTTCAGGAAGCCAGATAAAGTTTGGTGGTGGCAGTGGAAGTCGAAGAGTAAAATAGTTTGTATCTTGGGGAAGTTTTAACCTAAGCTGGTAAAAGTAAGCTTAGGAGGTTTTCATGCAGGTCCCCACATCTGTACCCTAGAGTTCAGAGTGGGGAAGGAACCTTGACAGGCACTGATTGCATCTTCGCCTAGGGCACCAGTTGCTGGCAGCTAGTCTAGGGCCGCCCCTGAGAGCAGGGGGTATTGGTTCCAAACTGTCACTTTGTTCAGGGGCTGGTAGTCTACGCAGAGGCATGGAGTCCCACCTTTCTACTTCCCAAAAAGGGCCAGGGCACCTGTGGGAAACCTGTGGGAAATGCTTAGTAGCAAATAAACCCTTTCTACCAGTTTTCATGGTTTTACACAGGCAGAGCCACTAGGTCTTTGGACATTGTGTAAATATGGCCAAAGGGAACTTTCAGGCTAGGTTGTAGGAAACCCCTACATTTTCAGTCATCTCCATTCAACCACTCTGGTAGGGGCACCATAGGGCCAGGCACAGGTAACAAGACTATGGTTCACACCTGGTGTGATATGTCCCCGTTTGTATACAGGCCACTTACTTCCGGAATTAAATTTCTGCAAAAAGTTGCACCACCTCATCTCACATGCTGCATCTGATATTTAGGTCTAGTGCTCGGAGCGTAGGTCACAGCTAGGTGTAGGATTACACCTAGGCTAAGAGTGATGCTAGAATCAATCTCCAGGGACATGCCTGGGTCAACACCGAGATCAGACTCCATAGAGAAACCAGAATGAGAACTGGAGCCAGAGTCCAGATGCAGGCCAGAGGTGAAAGCCGGGTTGTCAGAGTCCAAAGATAAGCCAAGTTGATATCAGGCCAGAGTCCAGATACAGGCGGAAGGTCAAAGCCGGGTAGTCAGAATCCAAGGACTTGGGGAGAATCAGGAGGAGGAGACAAGGCTGGAGTGGGTCAGTGGTGGGGCTGGAGTGAGGAAAGAATAGGGAAAGCACAATGCTAAGCCAGAGTTGTTCGACAACATCTAGAGCCAAGGGTCACGCCAAGGTCATCAGCAAGAGACCGGAGCTGAGGGTCAAGCTTGAGTCAATAGCTGGGAACCGGAGGGTAGGGCAGAGCCATGCACGCAGGCAGGAACCAGGAACAAAGTGGGCACTGTGTCAGCATCAGGGCAGGGGGTCTGCCTTGTTGCCCAGATGACTTACAGGTACTCCCAGGCACTGCCCACCTGGAGCCCTAGAGACCTGGGTTCAAATCCCACACATCCCCTTGTCTCTCTTCCTAGGAATAAAAGGAGGACAGCAGGATGACAAAGATGTCTCTCTCCTGGTTCTTTAATCCTTGCCCTTAGCAATTCTTCCTACAGGGCCTGGTACCCAACAGGGTATGGAACAGCCAAACTGCAATGAATGGGAGCCAGGTGCCAGGAGTCCAGGCAACAGAGCACAGAATGAGGAGGAAAGGAGAGGATCTGCCAAGGGCGGGTAACACTATCCCCTCTGGAGGGAAGGGGCCCTCCCTGCCATTTTCTTAACCCCCGGGCCTGTTCCCAGCTCTGCTCACCCCTCCCCTATTCTCAGCAGTTCCACCAAACTAAGGGGTACGTCGAAACCACAGGCCACTCCTGCTCCTGCAACAGAGAAGTAGGATGGTGACCTACCCGAAAGTGAGCGGTGTCCTTCCCTGGGCGCATGGTAAAAACGCAGTACAGGACAGCTCGCAGGAGGCCTGATTCCAGCTCCAGGTCCAGTTTGCTGGCAGGAAAGAGGAGCCTCCATTCGACTTTGCAGCACCAGAGTGGTGCTGGCACCACCATGGACATGAATTGTCAGGGAAATAGGCACCGGCCAGCAAAAACGGAAATGGAGGTGCCAAGGAGCGCAGTGACCTGGCTGAAGTCACAGACCCAATCAGTGGCAGGGCTGCAATAGGGCCCATTCCCCTGATCTCACCACTGGACCCTGCTGCCCCTGTTATCTCTGCCCCTGCCCCCCGGTGATCCTCTCCCTAAGGCCACTGTAATGTCACTGGAGTAAAATCAACCACACAGCCAGGAAAGAGTGAACGTTCCCGCCTCCTCGGCCGGAGGATGAGAACAGCCACAAATAACCTGGGGGGCGGGGGATCCATGAGTCCCAGGTCTCAGCCTGAACAGCACCAGGGTTAGGGAAACTGGACGGGAGGGTCCTCGTACCTGGAGGTGGCAAACCGTGGCCACAGAGCTGGAGAGGATGGAGCTTGACTCAGAGCCCAGCGGAAGGTATTCAATCAGCTCCTGGGAGACCCAAAGGAGACAAAACAGCAGGTGGATTCTGGCCCTGATTACCCATAGGCACTTCCCAGAGAGGAGGCCAAAGTGCGCTGCAGACACAGCCAGCATATCCCCCCGCACACACACATCCAGCTTCCCAGTATTCAGCCCCAGGAATCCCTATCCTCTGCTGCCCCCTCCAGCCCCACCATCTCCCCACACTGGTGCAGGGGAGGCTTCTCTTCGTCCCACGTCTAGCCCCCTCCCACAAGGGGCTGGGCACGGGTCTCGCTCACAATGCTCTCCACAAGGGACGCTTTGGAGCAGTGCGGCCGCAGGGTGTCCTGCCCCTGCTTTTGTGCAGGGAAGCACAGAGTGGGGATAGCGTGCAGGAAGCGGAGCTGCTTGGCCCTGTCCTGCACCCACTAGGAGTGGGGTTGTGGGAGAGAGAGAGCCTGTTAGGTAGGGACCTCCCCTCCCCACCCCACCCAAACTGGCTCCAGGGCCCAGGTCCTCCATGGGTTGGATAGGAAAAGCCCAAAACCACAGGGTCCTCCTGCAGAGGTAGGGTTTGTAACTGGGACAGTGTCTATGGGGAGAGGAGACCCTGCCCTGCGTGGGACAAACACCCCCTCTTGAGGGTCCCAGATAACATGGGAGAAATGCTAAGCAGAAAAGGAGAGAGGGTGACTTCTGCTGCTGCCGAGGGGAAGGACGGGGTGCAGTGGAGAGAGAAGGCTTAATGTGTCCCCCTCCTCTGTAAAGAACCCCAGGACAGAAAGGGCCTCACCCTGCCCCTCCCAGAGATGCCCTCAGCGCCATCATTTTCAGGGCACCATGGCAGTCAGGCCACCCCGCAACATCATCAGGTGTCCAGGAGGCTGGAGCTCCCCTAACTCCGCCTAGAATGCCCTGCACCAGGCATGGCTGTGCCACACCCACTGGTGTCAGTGGGGCTCACGTAGCTGAGGACTGACAACTTAGTGAACCAATGGCACAGGGTGTTACTAGCCCCCCCGCCCCAGTCACTCTCCCTTTCCCTTAGGTCTCCCCTCACCAGTACTGTGGGAGCCTCCAACCTCAGGGCTCTCACACTCCTCGGAGGTGCTGCTGGCGCCTTGGGTGTAGGTGGAGCTGCTGGTGCTAGAGCAGGTGTCAAGGTTCCTCCCCCACTCTGAACTCTAGGGTACAGATGTGGGGACCTGCATGAAAACCTCCTAAGCTTACTTTCACCAGCTTAGGTTAAAACTTCCCCAAGGTACAAATTAATTTTATCCTTTGTCCCTGGATCTCCACTGCCACCACCAAACTCTAACTGGGTTTACTGGGAAACGTAGTTTGGACACGTCTTTCCCCCCAAAATCCTCCCCACCCTTGCACCCCACTGCCTGGGGAGGTTTGGTAAAAATCCTCACCAATTTGCATAGGTGACCACAGACCCAAACCCTTGGGTCTGAGAACCATGAAAAAGCATTCAGTTTTCTTACAAGAAGACTTTTAATAGAAGTAAAGAAATCACCTCTGTAAAATCAGGATGGTAGATACCTTACAGGGTAATTAGTTTCAAAACATAGAGAATCCCTCTAGGCAAAACCTTAAGTTACAAAAAAGACACACAGACAGGAATCGTCATTCTATTCAGCACAGTTCTTTTCTCAGCCATTTAAAGAAATCATAATCTAACACATACCTAGCTAGATTACTTACTAAAGTTCTAAGACTCCATTCCTGGTCTATCCCCGGCAAAAGCAGCATACAGACAGACCCAGACCCTTTGTTTTTCTCCCTCCTCCCAGCTTTTGAAAGTATCTTGTCTCCTCATTGGTCATTTTGATCAGGTGCCAGCGAGGTTACCTTTAGCTTCTTAACCCTTTACATGTGAGAGGATTTTTCTTCTGGCCAGGAGGGATTTTAAAGGGGTTTACCCTTCCTTTATATTTATGACAGCAGGGGTCGCCCATCTCCTCCCCTAGGCAGGCTGGGGCCTCTTCAGTGGCCAGGCAGGGGTTGGCTTCTCCTGGGCTCTGGCGCTGGGCTCCTGGATCTTCTGCTTCCTGGAGAGGAAGCCACAGAGCCGCCTTGCCCAGCTTCTGTCCCGTCCTGGCTCCCTCGTGCACAGATGCACCCTGGGCCACCTCCATTTTGCCCCAGAAGATGCCTCAGGGCCTCCTCTGGGAGCTGGTGTCTCCCTCCTCCAGAATGCAAGGCACATCCATCGCTTGGCCTGGCCACAAGCTACTTCCCCTCCAGTGGGGACAGAGGGGCTGCTCTCCTCCTGGGGAAGCTGGCAGCTGCTTCCCACTGTCTCTGGAGCCAGCTGCACAGCCTTCTACTGCAGCATTTCCCTGAGCCTCTCCATCATCTGCCTGAGCCTCTCCATCCTGGAACTGAGTGGGGAGAAGCCATGAGTCTGGGGTCAAGGCAGGCTCTCACTAACGGGCCTGTCTGCTCTGTCCCCCTGTTCCTCCCCCCTCACTGCACGCCCCACCATGGGGCACAGGGACTACAATCTACACATGCTGGCAGCAGCTCACAGCACAGGCTGCTCCCAAAGCTCCCTCTCCCTTCTGAGGCACTGTGACACAGGGGGAGTCTCATCCGTTCAGAGCAGTGGGGTTTTCAGTCTGTTTGGACAAGCAGCTCCCTCCTCCCGCCCAGGCTACACGCCCTCTCTGGCTAGAGAAAGACCAGAACCCGGGAAGGAGTCTGAGTTTGCCCTGGGATCTTTTCCCCAGCTAAACTTCACAAGGTTCCAAACATATGGGGCATGAGTCCCCCTCAGTTCCCACTGAGTTCAGTGCAGTAGTGGGTGTTCAGCAGCTGCCCGGGTCTGACCCCCCAGAAACTCCTACAAGGGAAGAGCTGGGAGTCCTATTGCTGGGCTGGAGATTGCTCTGGAGAACACCCTGTAAGAAACACGCTGCCCAGGCCCAGAGCGAAGGGCTTCAGGGGGATGTGTTAGCAAATCTAGTCTCACTGGGAGGAGATTTCCCCCTCCTCCTCCCACCATTTCTGCCTCTCCCCAAGCAGAACGGGGAAGCCTGTGAGGAAATGCTACCTGACACTCACTAGGTCTAGATGGCGCAGTGCTGGGTGGCAGATGCTCAGAGTTGGTTTGTTCCTGGACCTCTTCCTCGTTTTCCCGCACCAAGGTGGGCTGAAAAGGGAGCTGCACAGTGCCCTGCCAGCAGGGAGACCAACAGTGGCTGTGAAAACAAAATCATGTTTTATTGCCAAATGATGGATAAACTCAGGCTAGCAGCCGGGATCCAGAACTCTGACATACTGCGGGCAGGACGCCTCCCATCTCAAGGTCTCCTAGCACCTCACACACATTCCTGAAGCCTGACAAGCCAAGGGCTGTAGGGGAGGGACTCCAACCCCACTGATAGAAAACTGTGGCCTGGGCAGGGGAAGCCACTGCCTCAGGGTCACACTGGGAGTCAGTGACAGAGCCAGGGATGGAGCCCAGGAGCCCTGTGTCCAGGCCCCTACACTAACCACGAGAGGAACGTTCTTTTCCAGAGCTGGCAGTTGCAAGCAGGACCCTGTTCCCAGTCTCCCTGGCTCTGAGAGGGAGTGTGACCGGCTGGAGTGACCGAGGCAGGGGATTGGGAGTCAGGACTCCTGGCTTTCATTCGCCATTTTCCTATTGACCTATGGGACCTCGGGCAAGCCATTCCCCCTCTCTGTGTTTCAGTCCCCAGCTGTAAAATGAGGATCTAATACTTACTCACTATTGTAAAGTGCTGAGATTTACCCAGGAAAAGTTGTTCTGTAAGTGCTATGCAGCACTGGACCCTCATCGGTGAGATCCAAATTCCTAGAGTTTAGATCTGGGCTTTCAGTTTAATCCTGTACAGAGTGAGGAGCCCAGCCCTAGACCTTGGATTGAGGATCAGCCCTTCTTGGGGTGGGAATTGAGCTAGGAGGCTTTTCCGTCCCTCGCCAGGTGGATTAACAATAGAGGGTTTTTAAAATATGAACCGGGTTTTTCAAATTAAACTCACCACGGGTTTTTTCGTTAAAAATAAGCCTGCTTCAAATTCAATTTGAATTTGACAATCTATGTTAAGGCCTAAATTTGTTATCATCTCTTAAAATAATTTCAAGAGACTAGAAAGAAATCCATCTTAAGTAGTACATGTTTACTGCCAAGTTTTAAGGAGAGTCAAACGACTGAAGCACCCGGAACCAGAGTTCGTGGAAGTGCTAGAACAGCTTTAGACAGCAGTAGCCCTTCCTGTGAAAGTGCAGAAGGAATAGTTTCTTCCTTTCAGTTTATTCATCTAGTTCAGCTCAATGACTAGTTAATGGAATTTAAAAAGAACACTGGGAGTTGACAAAGAAGGCAAACTTGTTTTCTTCCTTCAATCTAGGAATAAACACTAGGTGTGAGGGGATGAGATCTGCCCATTGAAAAATCTGGAAGAACATGGTGATCAGAATGTATCAATTCAGTTCACTAACTACAGCTAATATTTCCTTTCTTTAAGAAATCGGGTAGTTTTAAATGCAAAACATTTTTGATGAATGTTTTTTTCTTATGCTTCTCTTTTTGGGTCGGCCAGAGCATTGCTCTTTACCTCAGTTTCACCACCTCTGTTCGGGATAGAGACACTTCTCTAACTCCTAGCAGTAGTGCGATTTGAGTAGGTCATGAGTGTTAGATACCTTTGAGCTCCAAAGGACAATGGGTGATTTATCAAGAATCCCTGATGATTTCCTGCTTCTCCCCCATCCAGAGCCAATATCACATCTTTGGGTTTTGAAATTCTCAGCACCCCTCAGTCTCCTGCTGCCTTCAGTTGTTCCTCAGATTAAGAGGCTTGGATGCTAGCAGGACTGGAATTTCTTACTGGGTTCCTGTCTGTGTCTAGTCAATGAGGGTCTCAGTCTGGTCTCCTAAATTCAGAATCCCAGAAGTAGACATCTGGGTGGATTGATTTAAATCATTGATTTTAATCATGTTTTGCATTTGTACTTTTTAGTTATTTTCCTCATGATAGGTTGATTCTCATTAGTTGAGAATCATTAAAAAATGTTGATTTGCAACTAGATATAGTCTTCACACTAAATTTGGTGTTTTCTTTTGCTAACCATTATGGGAAAGTATATCTATGTACATTTATATAAGCAGTTATGTGGCTTAATTTACATTTCTTGTGTCTAATTTTTACATTTTAATTATGTTGGAAAATGGCAAACGATGCATTTATTTCCAAGACTATGATGGATTTTTTACCTATGATTTGTCCACGTACTATTTCGATGAAAATTCAAATGCACTGAAAAATGCACAAAAACAGCATTTTCAATTGGTTTATTAATTGAACAAAACTACCTTAAATGTGCTGGACACATAAGAACAAAAAAATTTACCGAAACATATTTTTCATTTAAAACTAACTGATTTAAGGAAGTATCTGCAGTTCGTGAAATGAACTGATTGTATCTGTCATCGTGTCTCTCAGATTTTAGAACTAATAGGTCTGACGCCCTCACGTCTAGTTTGTATTTATAGACTGGAAGAGGAAAACAAGCTTACCTTCTTTTTCCACTCCCAGTCAGTTTCTGAAATTTGAATGAAATTGTTATTGAACTGAACCAGCTGAATCAACTTAAATTAAAAAAATATTCTTTCTGTGCCTGCAGAAGAGGCTACTGCTGTCAAAAGCTGGTTTACCATTTCAATAAACTCTGTTTTCAGCCAAAGACTGCCATGAATTCAGTGGTTTGATTACCATTAAAACTTGGCAGCAACCATGGACTTGTCAATATTTATTACTTAATTTAAATTACTAAGCTATTGCAAGTTTAGGCATTAACATGGGTTGTCATAATTTCAAATTTAATCTCCAATAGATTTGTTTTTCAAAAAATAAACCTGTTTTTAATTTAAATAAAAATAATCCAATTTAACTTTTAAAAAATCCCTTTTTGGGTTTCTTGATTTTGAAACAACCATTGATTTTTATTCACCTTGATTTTAGGAGAACTACTACATTCATGAGAATCATAAACTGCTCATATGCCATGGAAGGAGAGAAGGCAGCAAAAGTCATCATATTAATAATTTGTTATGAATTATTTACTCAGTCTTAAAAGAGACTAACTGGAGGGTTGGACACTTGTTTGTTTATGTAGGGCCAGTTTCTACCTCTGAACCAGTAGCAATTGCACTGGATAATGCTGTAAAACCTACATTTTATTCTCAAATCGTCTAAGCCATTCCTCTTCTGCTCTTCTTGGTTTATAAGTTTCAGATCAACAAAATCTTCCCCTTGACAGTCAGTCACTGCCCATAGGGCTCTGCAGGCAGAGTAGCCTGAGCAATAACATTGTGACATCCAAGGTAATTCAGCCACCCATCACTCACTCACTCCAATAACCCTGACCTTAAATCCTAACCCTACGGCCTCTGCCTTGGTCATCTCTCCTATTGAAACCTGCAGGATCATTTGCTGATTCCTTTTAACCAATGGGGTTTAATGATGCAAATCATCTGCACAGGATTAGCATTGACTGGCTAAGTTAACTCTGATGTCACAATGTGCCTCTACCTGCAGCATCAACTCAATGGGCACAGTGTGGAGATCAGGCTTTCCTGGTGGTAGTGGTTTCCAGTTGTCACTAAAATCAACAAAAAGAAAATCAAGTGACTTCAAGTGAGCTCTAGCTCACGAAAGCTTATGCTCAAATAAACTGGTTAGTCTCTAAGGTGTCACAAGTCCTCCTTTTCTTCTTGCGGATACAGACTAACACAGCTGCTACTCTGAAATAAAATCAATAAGGTTCTTTCCACCAATGCCTAGAAATTCCCTGAAATTTTGGAATCAATAGGACGTAGTCTTCAAAAATTACCGCATTACAGACTGACAAAGAAATGCCATTGAATTGTGCTTTAGACCTCACTGCTCTCAGCCAACAATGACTTGAATCTCCTCCCTTTTAACTCAGTAATAACCCCCAGCTCACCCAATCAGCATGGAGACTCTCAGGGACTGGAGGCTGAGCATTCTCAACAGGTGGCCGGAAGACAGCACTAGTCAGGACAGGAGATCACTCTGGTGGAGATCTCTGTCAGTGCACTATTCCACCCCACCTCTTTGTGAGGGCCTCCTACAATGACAGCTGGAGAACAGCCCCACCTGCCTCAGGAAGAAGAGCAGCAGAGAGAAATGGAACAAGAGAAGAGAAAAGAAAAGACATGAAGAAGGGCGGAAAAGGGAAGCAAAAAATGGATAAATTCCAAACGCCTCAGTGAGTCATAGATTTCAAGGTCAGAAAGATCCACTCTGACCATCTAGTCTGTATAACATGGGCCATAGAACTTCCCTCAAAATAATTCCTGTTTGAATTAGAGCGCACATCTAAGAAAAACAGCTAATCTTGATTTTAAAAATGCTAGTTGTGGAGGATCCATCACAATCCTGGATTAATTACTTCAAACGCTGACTGTTAAAAATATTTGCCTTATTTTCAGTCTGAATTTGTCTAGCTTCAACGCGCAGCCATTGGATCTTGTTATACCTTTGTCTGCTCAAATGAAGAGCCCATTAACAAATAGTTGTTCCCTTATGCTCATCTTTTAACCCTCTCTTTGTTAAGCTAAATAGATGTAGCTCCTTGAACCTATCTTTATAAGGCATGTTTTCTAATCCTTTAATCTTTCTTGTGGCTCTTCTCTGAACCCTCTCAAATTAATCAGCATCTGTCTCAAATTGTGGACACCAGAACTGGACACAGTATTCCAGTAGTGGTCGCACCAGTGCCCAGTACAGAGATACAGAACCTCTCTACTTCTACCGGAGATTCCGCTATGGATGGGTCCCAGGGTCGCATTTGCCCTTTTGACCAAAGTGTCTCAGTGGGAGCTCATGGTCAGTTCATCATCCACCATGAGCCCAAGTCTTTTTCAGGGTTACTATTTCCCATGATAGAGTCCCCCCGGGACAGAGTCCCCTTCTTGTACATATAGCCTATATTTTTTGTTCCTAAAGGGAAACTTTACATTTGCACATACTAAAATGTACGTTATTTGCTTGTGCTCAGGTAACTAAGCAATCGAGATGGCTCCATATGAGTGACATGTCCTCTTCATTATTTACCACTCCCCCGATCTTTCTGTCATCGGAAGATTTTACAGTGATGATTGTATATTTGCTTCCAAGTCACTGATCAAAATTTTAGGTAGTGTACATCCAAGAACCAATCCCTGCAGGACCCTACGAGAAAGACACCCGCTCGATAATGATTCCTTATTTAAAAGGACATTTTGAGACCTATTAAGTAGCCCGTTACTAAGGGGCGGAGTCCGAGTTGGGACATTTTTCTGACAACTTTACTTGTGTTTTCCGAACCTAGAACTCGGCTGGCAACGTATGGATCAGGCTGAATTGGTTCCAACCTCACTGAGAATCTTACCTTCTACACAGGGGATATCTGCTTTCTGCAAAATCAACACCGAAAGGAGAAACACTTCCAAAGAAGCTCCTCCTTAGCACTCAGGTGCGTGAACACAAATCCTCTCTTAGTCCTCTGGGAGAGACTGCGAGAAGGAGGCTTGCTGCAGCAAGGCTACAGGGGTCTCCCAGGTTCCTCTGCCCTGCATCCCTGTCCTGCCTGGCTGATGTCAAGGGAGCTCTGTGAGGTCACAGCCTCCTCACCACCTCTGCCCAATAGGCTGAGTTCCTGCCAAAGGCCCTTGTGAAGTCACTGCCACACCCACCTCTCCCTTGCAGGGCTGATGTCTGCCCCTGGACAGCCCAGTAGGATGTTTGAGCTGCTCCCCACATCACCCCACATGCTCATTATTGATTCTGGGCAGCAAATAGGCTACCCAGAGTCTGTTCCTCACCCCACACTGAGTTTTTCATAGATTCATAGATTTTCTTTTAGGCCATTAGATCTCCTAATGAGGCCTCTATTTCACAAACCATGAAATTTCACACCCTTACCCCCATATTAAGCCCAATAGCTTGTGTTTCACTAAAACACGCCTTCCAAAAAGGCAGCCAAGTGTGATGTGAGGCCATCAGGAAACAGAGAATCCACCTCTTCCCTAGGCAATTTCTTCCACTCCTTAATCTCCCTCACTCCTAGATTAGGACTGGGCATTTGCTATATTCAGATGTGTTGTTTGAATGGGCTGACTTGTCCTCATCATTATTTACCACGACACCAATCTTTGTGCCCCCTGCAGACGTTACCGGCTGTGATGTGATATTGACTTCCAGATCGTTGGTGTAAATGCTGAAGACAGTTAATGGCTGAGAGTCTGTTCACCCCCCGCCATCCCCCAGGCACCACACACCCACTCCCCCCTGTAGGACAGGAAAAGGGCATCCAGCCCTACTCTCATATGGTTTCAAAAACACGCTTAGCAGCAGTTTCAACCATGGGGTTATGAACCACGCATGGGGGTCCCCTGTTAACAAACACACTTCACATCTAGCGTGTCAACAGGCTGCAGTTCTATGCATCTGAGTTTCCCACCTTGTAAACTGGTATGAGAAACCCACCTTGATGATCTTCATTTAAAATTGGGGAGACTGTATGGCACAGGGAAATGAAGTGACTTGCTTGTGGTCACACAGTGATTGAATGGAAAAGCCTGGATGAGAACAATGTATTTGTTCTGGTTCCCAGACCAGGCCCTGGTCCCTTGTGTTCCTTGCCTCTCTGGTCTAAAATTCAGGAAGCATCTTACTGGATGCTTTTCCTTCTTCTCCATTTCGCTTAGCTCCACATCCCCAGCCAGGAAGGATTTTTTGTTACCCAGCTGGCTCTAACATATGTGGTTATTGTCACAGACTGAGTCCCCCTGGTGGACACTTATCAGACTGCACCAATCGGACCCAACCTCTGGATCCAGCTCTGTGGATCTTTTCGGGTGGTGGGGGTGGGGGAGGGTTTGCTGATTGTTCCATAGGGAGGAAGTTCTGTTGGGAGGGCAGGGGAGCAGAGAGATGGGGGAGAAAGCGATAGGGTGTGCGTCTGGAGGTCCAGACAGAAGGGCTGCAGCAAGCAGGCCCTCACAGATTGAAGTAGCGGAGAACCTGCCTGAAGCCTGCCTGAAGGGACAGAGCTGGGGATCAGGGACACCCCAGGACAGGAGCCAGAAGGAGCACTGCACTAGGGTGGATTCGCATGAGAAGGACAAATCGCAGCTGGATTAAGTATCAGTGCTGCCCAGAGCTGTATGGGGCCGTGAGTACTGGGGCTTGTGACTTTGCATTGGGAATCAGGAGGGAGGCTGTTCGCTAGTTAAGTGGGGAGGTTGTCGCATGTCGCTCTGTGTGGCTTTGCAGAGAGCAGCAGAAGACGACACTGGAGGGGTTTGTTGGGGAAACTTTACTGGCACCAAAGACGACCAGGAGCACCCAAGACTCACCACTGGACAGGAACTTTGCCCGGGACTCCTGAACTCTGTGTGCAGACACATTGCTCGGTGTCAGCCCTTTCAGAGTGTGGTACCACTGGGCCTGTAGGGCCTTGTGTTGAATGTAACCCTGTTTTACTGCTTCCCCTATCTTTGCCCCTGTTGTTTTTCTCCTCTGTAAATATCTGTTTCCCTTTCCTATAGGCATTGTACTCTTCCAATGTGTGTGTGTGTTCACTCTATTGGAAGAGAAGGTTAAAGGACTAGGGAGGCAAGTATCAACCCTGCGCTGCATCAGAGAACATGAAGATTTTCTGGATAGAAGTCTGTTTGGTGCTTGAAGCACAATATGCTGAAGAATCAAAGAGTGCAGTGCAGAACGGGGGAGAATATTGGCAGCATGTGACCTCCAGAAGAAGAAAGAGGAGAACCTATGTACCCCCAATGCAGATAGAGGTGCAAAACCGTTTTCAGGCTCTCTGCACAGCAAATGCAAAAAAGCAAACGCAATATGGGTTGCATAAAGAGAGGTATACCATGCAAGTCATAGGAGATGATGGTACTGCTCTACTCAGCACTGGTTAGGGCTCAGCTGGAGTACTGTGTCCAATTTTGGTCACTGCTGTATGAAAAGGATGTAGAGAAACTGGAAAGGATCCAGACGCGAGTGACAAAAATGATCAAAGGTGTGGAATGTAAGTCATATGAGCAAAGGCTGGATGAATTGGGTATGTTTAGATTGGAAAAGAGGGAAATGATAGCAATCTTCAAATACTTGAAAGGCTTTCATAAGGAAGATAGAGAAAAATTGTTCTCTTGCCACAGAGGGCAGGACAAGAGGCAATGGGTTCAAACTATAGCATAGCGGATTTAGATTAAATCTCCAGAAATACTTCATAACTAACATTTTATCAATGATGATTGTATATTTGCTTCCAAATCACTGATCAAAATGTTAAATAGCATTAGCGCCAAGAACCAATCCCTGCAGGATCCTACTAGAAAGATACTTGCCTGAGAACGATTCCTCCTTTACAATTACATTTTGAGACCTATTAGGTAGCCCGTTACTAAGGGGAAGAATCCTAGGCGGGACATTTTTCTGCCCATTTACCTTTTGTTTTCCGAGCCTAGAGCTCGGCTGGCAATGCATGGAGAAGACTGAAGAAGTTCGAACTCTCACTGAGAATCTTACCTTCTACACAGGAGATGTCTGCTTTCTCCAAAATCAACACAGGAAGGTGAAAACTCCCAAAGAAGCTCCTTCTTAGCACTCAGGTGCGTGAACACAAATCCGCTCTTGGTCCTCAAGGAGAGACCGTGAGAAGGAGGATTGCTTCAGCAAGGCTACAGGGGTCTCCGAGCTTCCCCCTGACCTGCACCCCTGTACTGCATGTCTGATGTCAAGGGAGCTCTGTGAGGTCACAGCGTCCTCACCACCTCTGCCCAATAGGCTGAGTTCCTGCCAACGGCCCTTGTGAAGTCACTGCCACACTCACCTCCCCTTTGCAGGGCTGATGTCTGCTCCTGGACAGCCAGGTTGGATGTTTGAGCTGCTCCCCCGATCACCCCACTTGCTCACTCTTGATTCTGGGGAACAAGCAGGCTTTCCATTAAAACAGCAGAGTCTGTTCCTCATCCCGCACTGAGTTTTTCATAGATTTGTAGGCCATTAGATCTCCTAATCCAGCCTCTATTTCACAAGTCATGAAATTTCAGACACTTACCCCATATTAAGCTCAATTCCTTGTGTTTCACTGAAACCCACCTTCCAGAAAGACAACCAGTTGTGATGTGAGGCCATCAGGAAACAGAGACTCCACCTCTTCCCTTGGTAATTTGTTCCATTGGTTTGTCTCCGTCACTGTCAAAAATTCTTGCCTCACTTCTAATTTGAATTTCTCTGGCTTCAGCTGACAGCCGTTGCTTCTTGTTGTGCATTTCTTGGCTAGATTGAAGAGCATTTTGGTACTCATTATTTTCTCTCCATGAAAGGAGTTCTATACCTAAATAAAGTCATCTCTCAACCTACTTCTATAGCTAGGCCCCTACCAATTATAAAGGACAGTGAAATTAGCCCTGCCCTGTGAAATCCCATCTTCCTGTGCTGGCTTGGAGCATCCCGCTAGTCCGCTGGGCTGGGGACAGGACAAGATTTTCCTCTGCACAATTGCTCTTGGTGGTGCTATCAGACTCACCTGTAGACGCAGCGCATTAGTGAGGTTGATACACCCTCAGATCTGTGCTGCAGCAGCCCCGAAGTTGGGCTCAGGGCTTTGGCCCTGGCAGCTTCTGCCCAGGCTTGGGGATTCTGCCCCCACCCCCACCTGCTCCTGTTCTGGCCAGGGCTCTGGGTGCCCAGGCTCAGGGCTTCTGGCCCCTGAGGCTGCAGCCAGGGTTTGGGGCACCCAGACTCATGTCTTGAGCTCCCGAAAACTCCAGCCAGGTGCCCGGGCTTGGGGCTTCCGCCTCCCCCCTACACACACACACTCCTGCCAGGGATCTGGGCACCTGGGCTCAGGGCTTCTGCCCGGCAGCTGCAGTGGCGGCTCGAGGCTTCAGCCCCCGCCGCTGAAGCCATAACTTGAGGCACTCAGGCTCAGGGCTGCTGCTCTGCAGCTGCAGCGGGGACTGGGGTGCCAGGCTTCAGGCTTCCACCCTCCAATTCTCTCCTGCCAGGGCTCTGGCTTCCCAGGCTCGGGGCTTACTCCCCCTGTGGCTCCTGCTGGGGCTCAGGTGCCTATTTTTCTGGGGCCCCGGAAATTGGCCGGGGCCCCTGCATTAATCTGTCAGGGAACCAGTAGCTAGGAGCCCCAGCTGAGGTGCTCCCACCAGCTGGGACCCACCTCCACATCCGGGAGCCTCCTCTCGCTTCAGGAAGGTTAGTGGCTGCTGCCTTCAGAGTCCAGCACTGAAGGCAGCACAGAAGTGAGGGGGGAAATGCTGTGACACCTCCCCCAAACAACTTTTGACCTCCCCGCATTGTCCTATTTTGGGTCAGGACTCCCATGGTTTCAGCACTGTGAAATTTCAGATGTAAACATCTGAAATGGTGAAATTGACTAATTTAAAAACCCTCTGCCCGTGAAATTGACCAAAATGGTCCGTGAATTTGGTAGGGCCCTAGTTATTATGGATGCCCTAGCAGCTTTGCACTCCCAGTTCACCTGAAAGACCATTGACAATTCATGCTACATGAGAAATTTCCTAGAAAAAACTACCAGGATTGGGAAAAAACAAAGGAAATCAACCAAAGCCTAAGCTAGGATGGAGAGCATTCATCCAAGCAGTGTTTCAACCCCTCCCCTCCCACCTGTCTGCCTGCCGTGAAATGGGGGGATACAGAGGGGCATGGATTTCTGTCTGTGAACTTTCTAAAGACTAGGAGTACTTGTGGCACCTTAGAGACGAACACATTTATTTAGTCTCTAAGGTGCCACAAGTCATCCTTTTCTTTTTGCGAATACAGACCAACACGGCTGCTACTCTGAAACCTTTCTAAAGACTGTAGGCTTCAGCCCAAACCATACAGCCCAGACTCTGAGTTCTTGAAAAAACATCCATTTTGGATTGTGCACAGCAGAGGCTGCTTGAAGGGGAGGGGAAGGTGGAGAAGGGAGGGTGAGGGGACAGGCTGGGCAAATGGCATGGCGTCTGCACTATATCACAGACACACACACACAACGATGCATGGAATATTATCCAGGACAGTAAATTATTTGGCCAAAATTTACAAAGTCCTGAGTTTTGAAAGTACAGTTTATCCAGGAAAAAAATCGGGGTGGGGGGTAGGAGAGTTGCAGTTACCAGCCTGGACTTCCAGTCTCTGGCCAGGCGCATCCCCCTCTTTAGGGTTTTCACCGGTGTCTTCTCCAAACGGCTCCTTCTGATATAATTCGACGACCACGTCCTGGCCTTCAGGGTCACTTGCAGGATCTTCATTGTTCCCAGCTGCAGCACCCCCCTCGTTATCCTGTCTGATAATGAGCCCGCTATGGTTCAGCAAAATGGCTCGTGCCATGATAGACCCTCTGCTGAGAGCCCTCGATGTAGGGATAATGCTCCCTTTTTCTTTTTTTTAATAAGTTCTTTCCCTTGTTTCCTATGAGTTGCCCTGTGTAACCGTTGGTTGTCCTATGATATCTATTCTGCCTAGTAACAGAGCAAGAGAGAGACCCCACCCTTTTTGGTGCCACGTGCCACGCAAGAAGTGGGCTGTGTGCAGAAAGTCAGTTGGCTGTCAATGGACTGGCAGTTGGCTGACAGTTTGTTGCTCGCGGCTCAGGGACAGCTTGGGCGGAGCAATCAAGGTGCTGCTGTCTATTCCACCACTTCAGAGACAGAGGAGGTCCTGGAATTGTCCTTACCCACGCACACTACCCATTATAGCGGCAGCATACCGCACTCACTCTGCCAAGCGGGGGTAATTTGCTCAACCTCTTGAAGATGAGCGGCAGAGGAGGAGAGAGACGTATCTTGTGAAGGGATCTTACCTTTCCCCCCGACTCTTCTCTTTCTCTCCTCTTTTATTCCTGCCACTACCATTTGCTTTTTGGGGACTTGGCAACTGCCAAACTTATTATGTTTGTTATTAAGGTGTTATTAAGGCCTCTGCTAGTGCCGCAAATGTGGCCACGCCAGTGCGCTTGCAGCTATCAGTGTGGACAGACTGCAGCGCTTTCCCTACTGCGCTTTACGAAGGTGGGTTTAACTCACAGCGCTCTACATCTGCAAGTGTAGCCATGCCCTAAGAGTAAAGTGTGTATGTTTAAGAAGTTATTTTGCAAATCCTGTGGTTCCTCCCTTTAACTGCTCTGTGGTCCCTGAGGGGCTAAACTGGAAAGAGAAGTAAACAGAGATGAAGGGGGAATCTGGGAAAATGTGGAAAGTGCCTGGAGAGCCTTGGGATGTCCCATCACTGGCTTTAGTTGCAGTCTCAAAGACAGACAGTCCCAGTTGTCCCCCTCCCATCTCCTCATCTGGTCTGTCTCTCTCCAGCATCCTGGCCTCCTGTACCAATCTAACTACCCAGGCTCCTCATCCATTCACAATCTGCAGCCCCAGCTCCTGCTTTCAATCTCTTTGCCCAGCCAGGCCCTGTTCTCCAGAATCCCAGGTCTTCATCAGATCCATCTGCCATTTCCCCTCACCTCCTTTCTGCTCATGGTATATGGAGGTACCAATGACATAGGGAAGGATAGGAGAGAGGTCTTGGAGGCCAAATTTAGGTTGCTGGGGAAGAGATTGAAGTCCAGGACCTCCATGATAGCTTTCTCTGAAATGCTGTCAGTTCCACACGCAGGGCCAGCTAGACAGGCAGAACTGCAGGTTCTCAATGCATGGGTGAGACAATGATGTAGGGAGGAGAAGTTTAGATTTATTAGGAACTGAGGAATCTTTTGGGAAAGGGGGAGCCTAAACAGAAAGGATGGGCTCCACCTAAACCAAAGTGGAACCACATTGCTGGCACTTAAAATTCAAAACGTCGTAGAGTAGTTTTTAAACTAAGGGCTGGGGAAAGCTGACATATGTGGAGGAGCATGTGGTTGGAACAGAGACGTCTCTTAGGGGAGGATCTATTAATGGAGATTCTTTGTGTTCTAGTGAGGAGGAGAGGATGGACAATAAAATACTGCTAGGATTGGATGAAAAACAATCAAATGAAAAAGAGTCCCATTCATTTACATCACAAAATGGCAGACAGCTGAAAAGTAACAATTTTAAGTGCTTATATACAAATGGTAGAAGTCGAAATAATAAGACTGCTGAACTAGAGTGCCTCATATTAAATGAGGATATTGATACAGTCAACATCACAGAAACTTATATTGCCTCTATATAAATCTATGTTACACTCACATCTTGAATACTGCGTGCAGATGTGGTTACCCCATCTCAAAAAATATATATTGGAATTGGAAAAGGCACAGAAAAGGGCAATAAAAATCATTAAGGGTATGCAAGAGCTTCCATATGAGGAGCAATTAATAAGACTGGGACTTTTCAGCTGTGAAAATAGACGACTAAGGGGGGCTATGACAGAGGTCTATAAAATCATGACTGGTGTGGAGCAAGTAAATAAGGAAGTGTAATTTACTCTTTCTCATAACACGAGAACTAGGGGTCACCGCCTGAAATTAAAAGGCAGCAGGTTTAAAACAAACAAAAGGAAGTATTTCTTCACACCATGCAGTCAACCTGTGGAACTCTTTGACAGAGGATGTTATGAAGGTCAAGACTATAACAGGGTTCAAAAAAGGACTAGATAAATTCATGGAGGATAGGTCTACCAATGGCTATTAGCCAGGATTGGCAGGGATAGTGTCCCTAGTCTCTGTTTGCCAGAAGCTGGAAATGGGCAGCAGAGGATGGATCACTTGATGATTACCTGCTCTGTTCATTCCCTCTGAAGCACTTGGCACTGGCCACTGTCCAAAGATAGGCTACTGGGCTAGATCAACCTTTGGTCTGACCCACTATGGTCGTTCTTATGTTCTTCCACCCATCCCACTGGTTCTCAGTCCTCTCTGCTCTCTGGCTGCAAGTCCCCTTGCTCACTCAGGTCTACTCTCCGCCCTCCCCTCAACTCCAAATGCCAGTTTCTTTCACCTCCTGCCAGCTTCCAGCATCCCTTAGGCTTTTTCTCCCAACCTACTCACCCCTGTCCCCTAGTCTCTGCATTTGAATCTAGTACTTCCTCGTCCGGGCCCAGTGGGATGGGGGAGGTGGGTAATTGAGAGCACAGGAGAGACAGGCTCTCTGCTCTCAGTTCAGGTATCTGGACCCAGCACAGACCGCAGCAGCTGAGAGCTGCAATTGTAGGGAAAGTCCTGCTCAGCCCCAGGCTGGAGCATGCCAGTGCAGACACAATTGCCAGGGGGAATGGAGCTGCTAACCTCAAAGAAGTCTCCGTTGGGTCTCTGTGAACTCTGACTTTTCAAAGACTTCTCATTTGGTCAATTTAGGTAGACTGTCAGAGACAGCAAAAGCCACATCCCTGGCACAAAGGCCACCTCCTTGGGAAATTTCAAGTCCCTGTTCCAAAGCCTGGGGGCACTAGAGCTTTTCATCAGAAGTGTTTAGCATTTAGCACTGTCTACATAGACTAAGGCCAGAAGGGACCACTGTGGTCATCTTGTCCCCGCCTATAACAGACCCATATCATCTGGCCTAGCCTCATTCTCACTAAAGCTGAATGACTTTGACTGAATGTTTCAGGAAATATTCAGCCTCAAGGCAGACACCCAGCATGGGAAATTTCAGCCCAGCCAGTTACAGTTTGACAATGTTATAAGCAACTGAAAACAAAGGCGTATCGTGGGAAGCACTGGGCAACCTTAACAACAGGCAGTGCTGGCAATGCCCCCTATAATGTGAGGCACTCACAGCTGGGCTGGAGCGATGGGATGTCAATCAGGGCCAGCAAAGGTCAGGATGTCAGAAATCCTCCTGATTTGAATTCACACGCCAGAAATCTTTGCAGCGCCCCACAGCCCCTCCCCGACTTCAAAAACAACTTTTGACACCTAGCTCCAGGGTCTGACCCCTCCAGGTGCTTGGCTCAAAGGGCTGAGCAAGCCAATCCCCATGGGGTACAATGGAAGTCGGGGCGCTGAACACCTGCCATGACTCGGCCTTTGGTATGTCATACAGCCAGTCGGTGGAAACCACATCACACTCTGCCAGTTCAGCCTGGCCACAAGCAGGGGTGACCCCTGTTACCTGCTAGTGGATTGGCCACTGCTTACACCTGGGTTGAAGTTGGTCTTTTATGTTAGCTCTGTTTTCTTTGTACCAGCTTGTGCCATCAGATTTTTTGCTGCCTGCCCAAGGTAAATAAGATGCGAGAGCAGAATCATGTCCAGAGTCCAAAAAACAGCAATTAATCCAGAAAGAATAAATTAATTATAAAATGCTGTTAATACCTGGAGTGACCCCACCAGGAAGCCAAATAGCCTGAAGACAAACCACGGAGCTGGTACTTTAGGAACGATTCTTTAGAGTTGGTATTCTAAAGGCTGGTGCCGGTGTCAGGAAGGGCAGGGCGGGTCACTTCTCTCCCCAACCTGCCTAAACACCCACTGTTACCCATTTGGGGTTTAGAGAGCATGGCCCCTTTAAATCTTTTCCCGGGGGACAGGGAGTTGATTGTTCTATGAGGAGAAAGTCCTGTTGGGAGGGCAGGGGAGCGGGGAGGGGGGAAGAGCACGACAGGGTATTTAAGCCCTCCTGCTGGTGTCCCAACTTTTTGTTAAAAACAGGCAAATTGTCACGTATTTTCTGTCTCCCCCGAGTCGGTACTGGTGGGTCCCGCTGCTGGCTGGATCCCTGCTTGCCAGCCACCTGCCCACCAGCGTTGAGTGGGGGGACCCAGTGGCTGACAATGGGGGTGGGTGTGCAAAGCTGGTGGCGGGATGTTCCCCCTCTCGCTGTCCTCTCCCTGCTTTGTCCCTTCACCTTGACCCCAGCCCCGCTGCTCCTCCATATCTGCACCAGCGGGGAGTGTCCCGCTCCCAGCACTGTGCAGAGAACCAGCCCCTGGTCGGAGTGCTCAGCTCACCAACAGCCGGGCCAGCAGGCTACTTCTTTCCCCCACTGCCTCTGGCTGGGCTGGCCCCGCAGGAAAGCTCAAGACCCTCGGCTTGGGGTGTTGGCCAGGAGGAGCCAAGCCCTGCATGTGCCAAAGCCCCAGGCAGCGCAGGCACAGGGAAGCCTTTCTGCCCCTCAGCTAAGCTCTGGAGCGGCGGCGGGGGGCGGGGGGGGGGGGGGCAGAAGCGATTTCCAGCCTGTTTGCATCCCGACCCTGCGGACTCCACAGCAGTCCCCCGGACAGAGGCCTAGCACCCTCTGCACCCACCCCCACCCCGGAGCACAGGGTTTGGTCCGTCCCCTAGGCACCGTCCCCTGCTGAGCAACCTCACTGGCCAGGTTCACTCAAGCCCCTGCAGTCAGGTTCCGTGGGCACAATGCATCCGTAGGGCTTAACCCCTTCCTGCTTGCGCTGTAGCCAGGGGACAGGAGGCAGCTGGGTTATATCGGTGGCCAGCAGCAGCCTGGAGGTGTTAGCTGCCTTTCGACACCGTGTGGGCAGGAAGGAGCAAGGTGCTTCCAGCCACGGGCAGGGGGAGAGGGGGAAGAGATGAGCTCTGCAAAGACATGGGCCAGGTCATCCCTCCCCAACCCCCTCCTCCGCTGTGGCTGGAAGCAGCTTCCATCCTTTCCCCCCAGCATAGTGCGGAAAGGCTGTTGCTGGCCACATTCTGGTGTGAACCCTGGCAGAAATCTGGGGTGGGGGGGCATGTGAACTTGTGTGCCACCCCCCCCACACACACACACACGGGTTGCCTTTGGATGATGTGGTACCAGGTACCAGGAGAGGCGGGTCCAGCTCAGGGCCCAGCCAGGCATGGAGGGCGGAGAGCGCCAGGCAGGGAGGGTTGAGCCTCTCAGTCAATCTGTCAAGCCCTGTGTCAGAGAGGGGCACGGGACTGTGTGTGTGTCACCTCTCTCCATGTGAACCCTAAAGCCTAAAAGATAAGAAGGGAAATAAAAGGAATCCAACTACTCAGTGTTTCTTTTTAACAGGGGCTCAGTCAACTTGATGTTAATTTTAACATTTGTACTGCATCGTTCTGATTGATTGCAGCTGAACTTGCTTGAATACGAGTAATTTTACCAGGTGTTCCGTATTCAGCATAGGGAAATATGGTCACCCTAAATAAGGGGAAGGCTGTTAGCTTGTGACGTGGGGAGGCTGTCACTCTGTGTGGCTTTGCAGAGAGTGACAGAAGAGGGCACCAGAGAGGTTCGTTGGGGAAACTTTACTGGCGCTGAACACAACCTGGAGCACCCAAGACTCACCACTGGACTGGAACTTTGCTCAGGACTCCTGAACTCTGTGTGTAGACACATTACTCGGTGTCAGCCCTTTCAGACTGTGCTACCACTGGGCCTGTGGGGCCTGGTGTTGAATGTAACCCTGTTTTTGACCCGTTCCCCCGAGCTTTTCCCCTGTTGTTTTTCTCCTTTCATCCCTCTCTAAATAAATATTTCCCTTTCCTGTATTCATTGTACTCTTCTGGTTCACACTGGGGACAAGTGTCTCTGGGGTGGAAGGGGCTTTCCCTGATGCATTCCTGCACGTGCCTTTTCTTGGCCAGAGCTACCTGCAGAGCAGACTCTATATTGGCCACGAGGGCGCTAAAGTTACACAACCACAAAAACAGGAGGGAAATTTCTCTCTAAAGATCAAAAAATAACAAAGAAGGAAGAACCCAGAACCACTGGAACTACAAGCAAAAGGCTAGAAATCCCCTTGAAAAGGAACTAACGATGAGTTTATATAAAGCAGGAGGGGCAGGGTAGTTGGTGGTTGAAGGCAGGAGGGCACTGTCTGTCCCTTATTTCTCTGATGCTCCCACCTGGGAGCTGTTCTTAAACATTTACAAATATTCCTTTTCTCTCTCTTGGTGCTTCTGAGTGCACACCAGAAGCACTTCAACTCAGAAATGGGCATCTGGCTGAAACACCTTTTGGGTAGCGGCCATTAAATCAATAAATCAGACATTGTTCTTCAATGGAGGGAAGGGATCTTCTTATTGAGCATGAGAGACTATTACTGGTATTGAAAGGCTGCACATTTGCTTCATTTACTTCAAGGAGCAACATGCCCTATATCTGGCCACTACACTACATTTAGCTATACGCAGGACTAAGCTCTTATAATGACAAGCACGGTGTGACTGGCCCCTTTAAAAAGAAGCTGTGCCCAGTGCCACTGTGACTGAACCTACTGCCCAACTGGGCTTAAAGAAAGGCACCTGAGGAAGTGGTGGCAGAGAGTTAGAGGCTCCTACAGATGAGTTTGATACCCCAGGGGAACAAAACTTCAGTCAGGTAGGGCTGGAAATGGCCTCCTAAAAAGAACAAGGGGCCAGGAAGAAGAGAAACTTTGGCTTTCTTCCTTGATGGCCGCTAGCCTATGTAGGTTTTTATACCATGCTAATCACCACAGTGTCTGAGCACCTTCCAGTAGTGCATTAAGGACCGTAACCACACGTGTGTCGTGTTGGGGTAGTGCCTTGTTTAAAAATAGAAAATACTTGTAGCTATCCATTTATATGAGAAAAGGTTGCTTTCTTCAGTGTTGATTGGACGATTGCGGGTTTGAAGAAGGAAGGGGAGACTTGCTCTCAGACCCAGCAGGGTTGAACACTCAGCATATAGGGACAGTTGATATAAGCAGTGCTTGTAGCACAGCCAACAATCCAGAATCTTGCTAAAGTTCTAAGTTCTGCATATTGATCACCCACACAGAGAGAAGCAACACGAAAATCATTCCGGTTGCAAAGTCAAGCACTCAAAAGTTGGGAAATGCCAGACACAAGGCGGCCACTGCAGCAGGTGACTTAACAGTCCAGTCATGCAAGTCATGCCCCCAGGTTTCAATAATACCAATTCTATCAAATGTAGTTATAAATGAGAACGTTTAGTTCCTCCTGCTTCTTACCCAGTCTCCTAGCAATGGTGAATAACAATTCAGTTTCTTCTCTTCACATTTCTTTACCACCTCTAGTCAACATCTTCCCAACACCCTGAGTCTGAACCCCATTTGACAGCTTAGTACCCTCCCTTTGTACTGTTAGAGGAATGTCCTCCTAGCTGCGTTACTAGTCTCCAAACCGTGAGATTATCCCCGAATTCTGAGATGCAGCCTGCCCCATTGGTACAGCCCCTCTCTCACTGGAACATGTCACTATAGCCCTGAGGCTGCAGTACAACCCTGGAGCAGCTTAGCTCCACTCCCCGACTTGTGGTGGAGGAACCCATTCCCTGAGAGTTTCTGTGAGCCGAGCCTTGCGGGGATGGGGGAGGGAAGGTTGGCTCATCACAGGCTCAATACACTCTGAAAGGGGCCTGAGAAAGCAATGCTCATCAATGATATTTGGCCATCACTCCACAACAGTGCTAACAGCATTCTGAGGTTGAGTGTCATCCATGCTGTGTACAGTACACCATAGCATTTCACTGAGAGCAAGGATGGGTTATCTGTAGCCAGGGAGAAATTCACAGGGTCAGACGCTTCCCTCCATTGGCAGTGTAGGGGGAGAAAGACAACGACTCTGCATCTGCAGTGGCACGGGATTGCTGGCTTTGCAGCATGCTCTGTAACGGGACTCTCCACTCACCGCTCGTCAGGCACCTCACCCTGGCCGTTCTGGTGAATCATGTTCTGGTGAATTTACTTCCCACCTGCCAGCCATCCAAACTGCAGCTGCTGAGATGATCTTCCTCTCCTGGTGCTGTCTTCCCCACTTTCCCAAGTCTCGCTCTGGCTGCCCTTTTTCCATGTCCAGTTTGGACTTCTCCTTCTTACCTCCAGAGCTCCCTATGCAAACATCTCCCTGTGTAAAAAATATCTCCACCTCAGTCATCTGCTCCTCCCCTCCCACTCCCACCTTACAGACCCTTCTTCTTGCAGCATCCTGCTGCTACTGGGAAGGACCCAGCAACCTCCGCTCAGGCTCCCCTTTCTATTCATTCCATCAGACTCACCCGGTACCTCTCCTACACTCCTAGAGTGACCCCTTTAGCTTGAGTGAGAGGGGCTTGTGCTGATGGACCCTGGTTCAATCCACACCAATGTCTGTGGTGTCTGTACGTGGCCAGGGTTTTACTTACCTATCATTGTAGGTGTTCAGCCCATTCCCAGCCATCTGTGGTACATCTTTTGCTTCTTGCCATCTCTGTGATGTCGGTCCTTCATCTGTACAAGGACACGGCATATCAAGGCCAATCCAGCAGCTCCCATCCGGTCTTCACCTCCATGATAGACAGCGCATCCCAGCCTGACCACAGAAAGACAGGGTGGTGTTCTTCAGGGGAATCTGCTGGAGCTCCAGTCTCCCCTGATCCACCTCACCCCCACACACTAAGGGTTTTCAGAAGATACTGATAATCTCAGCTAAACAAAGCAGCTAAAATGAGGTCACTGTGGGTGGATTTACTGAATAGACTGGTTCTAAGGGAAGAGGAGATTCCTTCTCTCCTCTCATGAGATTCCCATAGGAAAAGTATCTGATGACAGGTTGGTGAGAATACAAGTCCTCAGCCCCTGGAAAGGCAGGAAATCAGGACTCTGGGAGTTAAGACTTGTCTCTGTCCTGCTGGAGGGAGCAGAGCTGGAGACCAGAAAGGGCACTGGTGAAATTGTATAAAAGACAGTGACCTCTACCTGTGAAGGTGGCTGAAGCTTCTTGCAAGCAATAGAGTCCAGGATCCTTACGCCTCCTTTGGCGATGCTTTTCCTAGGAATAAAATCAACACAGTACAATGAGAACAACGTCTGAGTCCCAGGGCTGGGATCCAGGGATAAGGGCTGCTCTCAGCCAGGCTGCGTACCAGGAACTGGATCTTTGTCCCAAGAGCTGCAATCACCCAGATGAGTGAGTAGTTCCTACCTCTGTGAGTGGGGTGTGGTTTTCCGGCTAAGCATCACTGAGAGCCAGCTCCTCTCAGTTTGACAGGATGAGGTCATTGCTCCCCAAGCTGGGCCAGCTGCAGGCTGCATTGATGTAGGAGGCATGGACAGATCCCAAAGCCTGGAAGTCAGAGAAGGGAGGAAGCCCCTGCTCATTTACCGTTCAAGGAAGGGAGAGGAGAATGAAGGGGGGAAGTGAAGCTGCCCTGTGGGGAGAGCACTAGAGTAGAACCCAGTCCCGTTCCCGGATCCACCCCATGTTTGTCGGTGTGACCTTAGAGAGGTCCATCACCTTCATTCCCTGTCTGTAAAATAGAGATAATAGTTTCTTATGGATTTGGTCAGTGCCAGACCCTTGGTGCCTCCTTTCAGTAAATGGTTTCCCTAGTGAGACAGACTGGCCTGTCCTGTTATCGGCAGTCCGCATACTATGTGAAGACCTTCCTAGTGTCCTCGAATGCCCCCTTAGTTCTTCTTGAATGTGATACATTCGTTGAACCAGATTGCTAGCCAGGAATTTCGGAGAGGCCATTGCTAGTGTACGATGAAATCAGGGGGAAATCTATAGTTAGCAAAAAAAAAAAAAAAAGGTGTCATTGGCAAATTTGGAGCTGATCTGTCCTTTCAGCTGAAGGTACACAGTCACAGGGGGATGAAGCGTGCCATCTTGGTTAGTTGTTCTATTGATAGTCAGTTCCACCACGTGGCCATTTGATTCAAGGAGTTCTACAATGAAATCCCTGGCAATGGCTGCCCCTGGTCGGGGCAGGGTCTCCAGAGGCATGAGGTGACAAGAATTTTGGCGTGTGGTGCCTTGGTAAGAGCTCAGAAGTCACTAGTCAACATGTCTGAATTTCAGCCCACATCCGGCACCACCAAACGAAGCAGGTGGTTAGGCAGGAGATTTTGAAGCACCCAAAGTGCCCTGTTGGGAGGTGTCCTGTTTCAGATGTAGTACCTTCAACGGGGGACATCCTGGCAGAACATACAGGCAGTCCTCAGTAAATGTTATTGGGTCCCACATGGAATGTTGGTTCTCATTCCCTGGGCAGCAGGTCATCCTAGGAAGCTGATTTAATAAGCATGATTGAGGAATGGCAACATTAAGCACATTGCGGGGCTTGAGGAGGAAGGGCTGTTCCTGACCAGCTTTTTCCCTTCTTGGTTATATTCTCCATTAGGGGACAAGGTCATTCTTAGTTCCAGTTTGGCAGTTAAGTAATCTTGAAATTGAAGCAGGAAAAGAATATGGTCTAGCTGAATTGTCCCTGATTCAGTGCTTTGGCTTTACACAGATACTGGAGGCTTTTGTGTACAACCTTGTGCTGGGTATCGAGGCCCCTTTAGCTACTCACACCAATCTTCAGATAAGGATTTAATCAGAACCTACTAATTATCAAGGGACTCCTATAGTTTTTGTCTGTGGGGTGAGCCTCCAGGAGCGGTATGCACAGGAGTGCAGCAGGTGCTGGGAGCCATGCCCCAGAGAGCATGGCCCCGATTGATATATTAGATGTGTCAACTTCTGTGATGAATGCTCCAGTTGGATTGGGTGCGCCAGAACAGGTGCAGCGGTGAAGGCAATTTTGAGCTGTTTGAGGGCTTGTTGGGCCTTGGGTGACCAAACAAATTGGACAGTCTTGTGGAGGAGAGCTATCATGGGGGTTATTTCTTCTGAGAACCCTGGGCCGAAGCAGCAGTAAAATTGGTGAAGCCTAGGAAACACTGCTCTTTTTGAGTACTTCAAGCTTCCTCCCAGTTGTGGATGACTTTCACCTTATTTGCATCAATCTTAATGCCTTCTGGGGAGAGGATGTACCCCAAAAACTCCATGGAGAGTTGGCTAGAGGTACACTTTTCCAATTTTGTATAGAGACCATGCTGCCGCAACCTCTCTGGGGTCTGTTGTGGGGCACATGCTGCTCTGGGTTCTCCAAAAAGAGAAGTATGTCATCTAAATAGATGACAATGTATTGATCCAGAATGTCCCCAAATACATAATTAATAGTAAATAAACCCTTTGGATCCGTTTTCATGATTTCACGCAGGGAGAGCCACTAGTTCTGGTTCGGACATTGCATAAATACAGCCAAAGGCAACTTTCGGGCAAGATTTAGGTCAATAGGGCAGTCATAGTCTTGGTGCAGAGGTAATGTGTCCTCCTTTCTTTCAAAGATGTCCACATAATCCTGGTATTTATCAGGAATGTCGGGCGTCAGAGTCAAGAATGGTGGAGTAGGTCCAGGGGCAGAGGCTGGTTAAGGAAACCCCTACATTTTCAGTCACCTCCACTGAGCCATTTTGGCAGGGGCAGCACAGGGCCAGGCTCAGGTAGCAAGGCCTTGAGTCACACCTGGTATCCCCATTTACGTACAGGCCACTTACTTCTGGAAAGCCTGCTTTTCTGCAAACAGTCGCACCACCTGATGTCACATGTTGCATCTGATAATTAGGTCTAGTGGTTGGAGCTGAGGTCACAGCTAGACATAGGATTGCACCTAGGCTAAGAGTGGTGCTAGAATCAAGATCCAGGAAGACGCCGGAGATGATGATGTGATCAGAGTCTGTAGACAAACCAGAATCAGAACTGGAGCCAGAGTCCAAGTGCAGGCCAAGGGTCGAAGCCGGGTGATCAGAGTCCAAAGTTAAGCCAAGTCGATATCAAGCCAGAGTCCAGATTCAGGCGGAAGGTTGAAGCCGGGTAGTCAGAGTCCGAGGGCTTGGGGAGGATCAAGAGGAGGAGGCAAGGCTGGAGCGGGTCAGTTGTGGGGCTGGAGCAAGGCTAGAATACGACAAGGATAATGCTGAGCCAGAGTTGGTAGCCAACGTCAAGAGCCAAGGGTCACGCCGAAGTCAGCAGCAAGAGACTGGAGCCGAGGGTCAAGATAGTCAATAGCCGGGAACTGGAGGGTAGGGCAGGGCGGTGCATGCAGGCAGAAACCAGGAATAACATGGGGACTGTCTCAGCAGCAGGGCAAGCTCTGCCTTGTTGTCCATATGACTTGAGGGTACTCCCAGGCACTGCCCACCCAGGGCCCTAGACACCTGGGTTCAAGTCCCACGCATCCTCATCTGGGGACTCTCTTCCGAGGAATAAAAGAAGGAGAGCAGGATGACAAAGATGTCTCTGTCCTTGGGCTGGGATCCAGGCCAAGGGGAGCTCCCACCAAGGCTAGGTGTCACAGCCTCCTCACCATCCCTTGCTCCTGTTCATTTCACACTCAGAGACGCACTAGCAGGAGGGAAGAATAAAAGGCAGAAAGTGAAGCTGCCCCGGGGGGAAGGCACTAGCCTGGGACCCAGTCCAGTTCCCAGATCTACACCCAGGATTGTGAGACCAGGCACCACAGCCCTTCCTCTGTGTCTTTGTCCCCACCTGTCAGATGGGGAGGATCCTTCACTTCCCAGGGTGCTTGGGGGGAGTTTCATTCCTGGCTGGGAAGAGTTCAGATGCAATGTGGGTGGATTGGGCCCCCGGTGCAGGATGGATCGGACATTCCCTAGCTCAAAGGTGACACGGGCCAGGGGAACCTCTGAGCAGTGAGCACAGGGGAGGGGTTCCACATCAGGCCACCACTCCCAGACTGCAGTGGTTATTGATGATAAACCATGGTTCTACCGATGTTCTCATTTGTAGTTGTCCTGGGCTGGGCCAGCCCCATGGTGCTGAAAGCCTGATGCTTCATAAAGGCCTCTGGGCATGGGGCAGGAGGGTCAGGGAGGGCGTGTGGTGAGAGGGAGGTGGCGTTCTAGGTTTGGCTCCCTGAGGGCAGATTCCTCCTGTGGCCCCTTGGCATGGAGGAGGGACTGAGAGGCCCCACCACAGCAGCCCCGGGTCAGGAATTGTTTCAGATGTGACACTAGGCCATTCCCCCTGCTCTAATGCAGAGCTTTCAGAGCTCCACTGGGGGACATGGGCCTAACATGCAGGCCCTTCTGCATCAGGCTGGGCAGGGAGAAAGGGCGATGGCAGAGAGGCCAAGGCCAAGAAAAAGAGGGTGGGGAGAACCTCATGCCCCAGACAAAGGGGATTTGGCAGCAGAGGGAAGGCCCCCCACCCCCCACCCAGAAGGGAGAGGGTTTCACTCAGTGCTGTCACCTCTATCTCCATTCCCACTAGCCCCTCTCCCCCATGTATAGTGAGACAGAGCAGTACCTGCAGCAGGGAGTGTGAGCTGCTGGGCATGTGAGGTGGGGGCCCTTTAAGGGTGTCCCATGGGGCAAAGCGCATGCAGTGCCTTGGGCACCTGGCACAAACACAGGATGTAAAATAGGTGGGCCCTCACTTTGTCTGTAATATCCTCCTCCTGCAAGGGAACAAGGATTAGTCAGAGATTCAGACACTCCTGGCAACAAAGGGTAATAACAGCACCTGGAGCCAGCTAAATTTCCACCCAGCTCCTCGCCACATCTGAGGGATGGATTCTCCCACCCAACCCCCGAGGTGAAGTCTTGTCTACTCTCTAGTGACCTCCAATCCCTCTCCCACAATTTCAGAATGAACTCCTTCCCCATTCCTCTCAGTCCCCGCATTAGAGCTGTTCTACCTCCAAACCCATCTGGGGAACGAGCTCAGCTCCCCAGCATCCTCTCAACCAGCCCCTACCCCTCCAGCTATGGGTTTGGAAGGCTTCTGGCAGCAGGGAAGTTGGGTGAGAGGAAGTTGACATCTTTCCCCAAGTGACCCCTGGTCCTTACGGTGAAGCCGTGGACGGTAGCTCTGGTGAATGGGCCACATGGGTGGCTTCAGATGACTGAATCCTCCAGGTCTCCCAGAGGAGGTCCAGCCTGGCCAGCAGCAGGGCAAACTTTCCCCGGCCCATGTGCTTCAGCCCAGCCTGGTTAGGAAGGTCATGCCTGACTAATCTAATCGCCTTCTATGATGAGATTACTGGTTCTGTGGATGAAGGGAAAGCAGTGGATGTATTGTATCTTGACTTTAGCAAAGCTTTTGACACAGTCTCCCACAGTATTCTTGTCAGCAAGTTAAGGAAGTATGGGCTGGATGAATGCACTATAAGGTGGGTAGAAAGTTGGCTAGATTGTCAGGCTCAACGGGTAGTGATCGATGGCTCCATGTCTAGTTGGCAGCCGGTGTCGAGTGGAGTGCCCCAGGGGTCGGTCCTGGGGCCAGTTTTGTTCAATATCTTCATAAATGATCTGGAGGATGGTGTGGATTGCACTCTCAGCAAATTTGCGGATGATACTACACTGGGAGGAGTGGTTGATACGCTGGACGGCAGGGATAGGATACAGAGGGACCTAGACAAATTGGAGGATTGGGCCAAAAGAAATCTGATGAGGTTCAATAAGGATAAGTGCAGGGTCCTGCACTTAGGACGGAAGAACCCAATGCACAGCTACAGACTAGGGACCGAATGGCTAGGCAGCAGTTCTTCGGAAAAGGACCTAGGGGTGACAGTGGACGAGAAGCTGGATATGAGCCAGCAGTGTGCCCTGGTTGCCAAGAAGGCCAATGGCATTTTGGGATGTATAAGTAGGGGCATAGCGAGCTGATCGAGGGACGTAATCGTCCCCCTCTATTCGACATTGGTGAGGCCTCATCTGGAGTACTATATCCAGTTTTGGGCCCCACACTACAAGAAGGATGTGGATAAATTGGAGAGTCCAGCGAAGGGCAACAAAAATGATTAGGGGTCTTGAACACATAAGTTATGAGGAGAGGCTGAGGGAACTGGGATTGTTTAGTCTGCAGAAGAGAAGAATGAGGGGGGATTTGATAGCTGCTTTCAACTACCTGAGAGGTAGTTCCAGAGAGGATGGTTCTAGACTATTCTCAGTGGTGGAAGAGGACAGGACAAGGAGTAATGGTCTCAAGTTGCAGTGGGGGAGGTTTAGGTTGGATATTAGGAAAAACTTTTTCACTAGGAGGGTAGTGAAACACTGGAATGCGTTGCCTAGGGAGGTGGTGGAATCTCCTTCCTTAGAAGTTTTTAAGGTCAGGCTTGACAAAGCCCTGGCTGGGATGATTTAATTGGGCATGGGTCCTGCTTTTGAGCAGGGGGTTGGACTAGATGACCTCCTGAGGTCCCTTCCAACCCTGATATTCTATGATTCTATGATTCATGGCACTTTCAATCCCTGGGCTCCAAGGCTGCCAGTGATGGGGCAGCTCTGGATGGTGGTTCAGATGACGTAGACACTAGACCACTAGGAACTGGCCTGAGACCCTGAGGGGAAGAAAGGCTCATAGAGGTCATAAAGGGCACTAGCACGAACAATGGCAGCTTGTCCTGTTGATGTGATGCCTGTTATGAAATAGCCTTGCTGGAGAGCTGGGTCTGAACTGCTTTGATCTGCTCAGGGGACAAGCTGGTGCCTAACAATGGCACCTGCTGTGACTCATTCGTCTTCTTGCTCCCAGGTCAGCAAATGGGGATGGGATGGCAGTGACCTTCTGTGGACTGGAGGTGAAAAGCCCTGGGTCCCTCCCAAAAGCTAGATTAATCCTTCTCTGGTTACCTCGTCCCCTATCAGCTGGCCGCCTTCCCCCATGATGGAGAAAGCTAGGACCAGCCCAGCCTGGCTGACATGTAGCCGGGGGTCGTGGATGGCCAGCACAGCCACCTGCAGGAAGGATCTTCTCTGCCCTTCTGAGAAGATCCCTCCGAAGACCTAAAACCAACAGCACGAGAGCCATTGGCAATTGCCCAGAACCAGGCTCCAAATCCATCTAGTGGCTCATGTGGAGAGTCGGAGTCCTGCTGCAGCCAAGCCAGCTAATTCCCCACGAGGACCTTTGGGGTCCCATGGCCCAGGGAACCCCCTTCAGTAAGAGGTTGCAGGCACTGAGGCCTCTCATTGCTCTTTCTGGAGCAGGATTCAATGCAGGTGCCATGACGTGCTGGGAATGTGCCCATGTGCATGAGCCTGGCGCGCTCTGGAACGTAGCTCACAAAGACCACACAGGACCCTCTACTGCGTCCAGCAGCGATATCTCCTGGAGCTCACATGCTAGAGCTATGGGCCTTTCAGAACTGCCTCCGTTCCCCACTCCCCACCCCACTGACATTTCCATGAGCCTTACGTATGGTGAAGTAATTCAGCCCAGGGTAGGAGCTCAGTGTCTATGACCCAAGTCCCAGGGCAGGCGCAGATACTGCTTCCTGACTCATGATGGTGCTAAGCAAACTCCAAACCCTTCTTGTTCTTCCACACGGTGCAGGAATCCAACAAGCTTCTGGTCACGCAATAGCTGGGTGTATCCTTCCCAGCTCACTGACTCCCAGTGGCTCCCATCTCGGATACTCAGGTGTCAGCCAGGGAGTCACTGAGCGAAGCCGGATCCCTCGAGACACAATCCACCATTAACTCAACATCCTAGAGGTTTCCTGTTATGCCACTTATCAATGGATCCATGTAACACACACAAACCATGGCCGTTAGCAAAGCTCCAACCCAGGATCCTCAGCCTCTTGCAGCTGAACACTGTCAGCTGGAAATAAGGAGTAGGCTCTGGCCCTGTATCCAGGACACAGCCACTGCCGTGAGACACAGCTCCGCACTTGAGCTGCTGCAATGCACCAGCTGAGAGTCCTTACCTCCCCCACCTTGGCCATATTCCTGTAACCAAGGCGCTTGGTGTTCTCGAGCCCCTCCCAGCACCACAGCTCCTTGGCATCTCTGACGTTCAGCCCTTGGAGAGAAAGACACGCAGGTTTGTGAGGTTTGCCATTCTGGTTTCAGTGCCTGTCTCCTTCTGTTCCCATTGCTGGGTGCACACTGGCTGGGGCTTCGCAGCATCCATGCCCCCATGAAATCGCAGGGTCACCACCGGGTGGTTTAGTACCTGGAGGGGGATTTGTCCCATTCATCACAGAAATCAGGTGACCCTTACGGTCATTGTGTTCTGGGAGTGGGTGCCTGAAAATGACGGCATCTAATGCTGAGAACCCCCCACTCCCACTGTAGTCAAAATCTGGCCCTAGGTAACCAACTAGTGACATCCTACAAGTTTTGTGTGCGTCCCCTGTAGTCCCTGCTCCTGACCCTGACTTCCCTATGGGCTCTTTCCCTCCATGTGTTTCAATAGCTCCATTCCTGTCCCCTCACCAGCTGGCGAGCCCCATGGACAGACTGATTTTCCTGGGGTGGGGGACAGAGCTGGGCTCTGAGATAAAACAGCCAATTTCCCTGGCACTTTCACACTCATCTCCCTGATTCAGGGAGCAGGGAAGAGAAATAATCAGCATCTACGCTGGGGTCCATCTCAGAGGAGGGGGCTTCTTTCTATAGGCTCCCATTGCCCAGCAAAATGAGTCCCCAATCAGGGACCTTGTTTCTATTGGGCTCCCTCTGCCCAGTTCCGGTTGATCTACAAGGAGAGGCCTTAGTTCTATAGGAGTCCCAATGTCCATCTGCAGGTAGTCTCTGAGGATTCATTTCTATAAGGTGCCATTGCCCAGTTGGGTTTCTTACCCCTCTTCTGCAGCAGTAGCTGGTAGAGCCAGGAAATCCCACCCTTGGTTTGCCGGCTGATGTCATCTGGTGGGTCAGTGATATACAGACCCAGCTGTGCCACAAGGTAGCCCACCTTGGGGAAGTCAGATGAGCTCTGATGGAAGGAGGAGGAGAGGGGAATCCATCAACATTCTACCTTCAGCTCTCCATCTGCCCTGGGCCAGGAGTCTCTCTTCTCCCACTCCATCTGTAGGAGGGGCTGGGGGAGAGGAGCTACAGCTAGAGATCTCATTCTCTCTGCCCCCAGGGGAGTTTGGAATAAAGGGAACCAGGGAAAGGGCCCTCTATGAGGATTCGCTCCTCAGCTGCTCCAGAATGACAAGGCCCTGAGGCCAGGCATGAATCTGCCAGCCAGTGGGCTCTGGAGCACAGTCCCTTACAGACCCAGGGGGAAAAACTTAGCCAGGAGATGAGGGACATGCCTCAAGCATAGCTGAATCTCAGTTCTGACTCTGGCTCCACACAGGAGCCATCAAAATCTAGAACCCCTGCAGCTGCAAATCCCACAGCCTTTCAGAGCCAGCCCTGCCTCTGCAGGATGCCGGGGTCAAAGGTCACCTACATCAACTCCAGGGAGGCAAGGAGTGAATTGCAGCAGGGCAGTGCTACTCCGTATGGCCCTGGCTCTCTCTTGCTTCTCTCTGGAGTGCATCCAGAAATTGACATGCTGTGGGAGAAGGAGGCAGGTGAGGGTCAGTAAGCAGGTGCACGTGCTCTACAAATGAGCTTGTCGTCCTCCCCATGGGGCTGAGACTTTGTGCTCAGGGTGGAAGAGCTGACTGGCTGATCGCAGAAAAGGGGCTTCTTGCAACCAGGACGCTGCCCAAGTCCTGCTGGGCACAGGCTGTCATTGTCTCTCTAGCTGGGGAAAATGTTAGGCCTGGGGCTGGTCCATCCTCTCTGTACCTGGTCCATGAACAGCACATCAGGATCAAGGCACATGCCCTGGCCCCTCCCCAGATGCAAAGGCCTTGGTGGGATGGAGGGAGTGGCCGTGAGGACAATCCCTTTGGGAACTGCAGTGTCCATATCAGAAGAGCTGATTCCCTGAGGATTCTCCTGTACTCAGGGTCTTCCTAGAAAGGAGCCAGTAACTTTTCTCAGAGGCCCATGTCCTGGATCTCACAGGACTTTCAGTCTCTCAGTCCCCAGCCAGGCCTGGTGCCCACCGTTAGTGCTCAACAGAACTATGCAGAGCTCTGGCTTACAGTCCCAGATCTTTCCCTTTATCCCCCGAAAGGCAGAAGAGTCCCACCATTGCACTGCACAGACAGCTCTGGCAAAGTCTGGCCTGCTGGGTCCCAGCTGGGAGGACACAATGGAAATGTGGCTCTTCCAGTCTCTCCTTTGCAGCCCTCCCACGGGGTTAAGGGGAAATTCCCCCCAGACCCTGCCATTGTGCTCACCTCCAAGAGGTGCTCCAGCTTGTCCATGGTGAGGGTTTCCGTCAGCAGGCTCCTCAGCATGACATCCATGCTGTCTGTATAGCCCTTGGGCAGAGCCTGCAAGAGGAGGGAGCACCCGTCCGTTATGGGATCTGGGGCTACGCTGGTCAGGGGATGATTAGAAGGGTTCTCTGGGGAGCCCTGGCAAGACCCCAAAGACACATCCTGGCCTCTCCCATTCAAATCATCCCAGGGACACTTAGCAAGAGTTCATGGCCGGATGCCAGCTGGCTCTTCAATCCTTGCCCTTAGCAGTTCTCTGCAGAGGGCCAGGGACCTAGCAGGGTATGGAACAGCCAGACTGCAATGGATGGGAGCGAGGCGCCCGGACAGAGTCCAGGCAGCAAAGCACAGAATGAGGAAGGAAGGAGAGGATCTGCCAAGGGCGGGTAACACTATCCCCTCTGGAGGGAAGGGGCGCTCTCTGCCATTTTGTTATCTGCAATGCTCTCCACAAGGGACGCTTTGGAGCAGTGCGGCTGCAGGGTGTCCTGCCCCTGCTTTTGTGCAGGGAAGCACAGAGTGGGGATAGTGTGCAGGAAGCGGAGCTGCTTGGCCCTGTCCTGCACAGATGAGGCGTGGCATTGGGGGAGAGAGAGAGCCTGTTAGGTAGGGACCTCCCCACTCCACCCAAACCGGCTCCAGGGCCCAGGTCCTCCTTTGGGTTGGACAGGAAAAGCCCAAAATCACAGTGTCGTCCTGCAAGGCAGGGCTTCTAACTGGGACAATGGCTGTGGGGGGAGGAGACCCTGGCCTGCGTGGGACAAACACCCTCTCTTCGTGGTCTCTTCTCTGGGACAGGGCCCCCCCGGAAGGGCTGGCGGGGGCAGGATAGACTCGATTGTACCTCATCTCTGCCCTGGCAATGCTGCTGGATGACCCTGATGGCAGCTTCCTCTGGGGACAAGTCCTCCTCTTCCTCCTCAACCTCCAGCTGGACACTGGGGCTCCCTGCACCAGGCAGAGGAGCACAGAGGGTGACTCCTGCTGCTGCCGAGGGAAAGGACGGGGTGCAGTGGAGAGAGAAAGCTTAATGTGCCCCCCTCCTCTGTAAGGAACCCCAAGGCAGAAAGGGCCTCAGCCTGCCCCTCCCAGAGATGCCCTCAGCCCCATCAGCTTCAGGGCCCCATGGCAGTCAGGCCACCCCCACAACATCATCAGGGGTCCGGGAGGCTGGAGTGCCCCCGACTCCGCCAAGAATGCCCTGCACCGGCCATGGCTGTGTCACTCCCACGAGTGTCAGCAGGGCTCACGTGGCTGAGACCTGACGCTTTTCTGAACCAATGGGCACACGGTGTTACTAGCCCCCCGGCCCCAGTCACTCTCCCTTTCCCTTGGGTCTCCCCTCACCAGTACTGTGGGAGCCTCCAGCCTCAAGGCTCTCACACTCCTCGGAGGTGCTGCTGGCCCCTTGGGAGTAGGTGGAGCTGCTGGTGCTAGAGCAGGGGTTGTCCACCTCCTGTCCTAGGCAGGGTGGGGCCTCTTTAGTGGCCAGGCAGGGGCATGGCTCCTGCTGGGCCCTGGTGCTGGGCTCCTGGCTCCTCTGCTTACTGGAGAGGAAGCCCCAGAGCTTCCTTGCCCGGCTCCCACCCTGTCCTGGCTCCCTCCTGCAGAGCTGCACCCTGGGCCACTACCATTTTGGCCATGAAGGTGTCTCAGGGCCTGCTCTGGGAGCTGGTGTCTTCCTCCTCCAGAAAGCCAGGCACGTCCACCACTTGGCCTGGCAACAAGCTGCTTCCCTGCCAGCGGGGACAGAGGGGCCGCTCTCCTCTTGGGGAAGCCGGTAGCTGCTTCCCACTGGCTCTGGAGCCTTCTTCCCAGCATCTGCTTCAGCCTCTTCATCCTGGAACCGAGTGGGGAGCAGCCGTGAGTCTGGGGTCAAGGCAGCCTCTCACTAACGGGCCTGTCTTCTCCGCCCCCACCTCTCCTCCACTGGGGCAACTCCCCCTCACTGCACGCCCCACCACGGGGCTCAGGGACTGCGATCTACACACACTAGCAGCAGCTCACAGCACAGGCTGTTCCCAAAGCTCCCCCTCCCCACTGAGGCACTGTGACACAGGGGGAGTCTCATCCTTTCAGAGCAGTGGGGTTTTCAGACTGTTTCGACAAGCAGCTCCCTCCTCCTGCCCAGGCCACACGCCCTCCCTAGCTAGAGAAAGACCAGAACCCTGGAAGGAGTCTGAGTTTGCCCTGGGAACTTGTCCCCGGCTCAACTTCACAAGGTTCCAATCATATGAGGCATGAGTCCCCCTCAGTTCCCACTGAGTTCAGTGGGAAAGTGGGTGTTCAGCAGCTGGCAGGGTCTGACCCTCCAGAGACTCCTACAAGGGAAGGGCTGGGAGCCCTATTGCTGGGCTATTTCCACCATGCTGGAGATGGCTCTGGAGAACACCCTGCAAGAAACAGGCTGCCCAGGCCCAGAGCGAAGGGCTGCAGGGGGCTGTGTTAGCAAATCTAGTCTCACCGGGAGGAGATCCCCCCTCCTCCTCCCACCATTTCTGCCTCTCCCCAAGCAGAACAGGGAAGCCTCTGAGGAAATGCTACCTGCCACTCACTAGGTCTAGATGGCGCAGTGCTGGGTGGCAGATGCTCAGGGTTGGTCTGTTCCTGGCCCTCTTCCTCGTTTTCCCGCACCAAGGTGGGCTGAAAAGGGAGCTGCACAATGCCCTGCCAGCAGGGAGACCAACAGTGGCTGTGAAAACAAAATCATGTTTTATTGCCAAACGATGGATAAACTCAGGCTAGCAGCCGGGGTCCAGAACTCTGACATACTGCGGGCAGGACGCCTCCCATCTCAAGGTCTCCTAGCACCTCACACACATTCCTGAAGCCTGACAAGCCAAGGGCTGTAGGGGAGGGACTCCAACCCCACTGATAGAAAACTGTGGCCTGGGCAGGGGAAGCCTCTGCCTTAGGGGCGCACTGGGAGTCAGTGACAGAGCCAGGGACGGAGCCCAGGAGCCCTGTGTCCAGGCCCTTACACTAACCACTAGAGGAACATTCTTTTCCAGAGCTGGCAATTGCAAGGAGGTCCCTATTCCCAGTCTCCCTGGCTCTGAGAGGGAGTGTAACCGGCTGGAGAGACTGAGGCAGGGGATTGGGGGTCAGGACTCCCGACTTTTATGCATGGATTTTCTGTTGAGTTATGGGACCTTGGGCAAGCTATTCCCCTTCTCTGTGTTTCAGTCCGCAGCAGTAAAATGAGGATCTAATACTTACTCACTATTGTAAAGTGCTGTGAGATTTACCCAGGAAAAGTTGCTCTGTGAGTGCTATGCAGCACTGGACCAACAGAGGAGGTGTTGTTTCATGGTCTCTGTGTGTATATAAAGTCTGCTGCAGTTTCCACGGTATGCATCCGATGAAGTGAGCTCTAGCTCACGAAAGCTCATGCTCAAATAAATTGGTTAGACTCTAAGGTGCCACAAGTACTCCTTTTCTTTTAACTACATATAACATTTCCTTTGTTTAAGGAATCAGTTTTTTTCGTATGCTTCTCTTTCTAGCTCTGCCACGATGGTGCTGTGTGACCATGGATAGGTCACTTCCTTTCTCTTTACCTCATTTTTTGCACCTTTGTAATGGGGGTGAAGAAATTTCTCTTACTCCTAGCAGTAGGGAGATGTGAGCAGGTCAGGAGTGTTAGAGCCCTTTGAGCTCAACAGGACAATGGGTGATTATTGTTTGGGGCAAGAATCCCTACTGATTTCCCATTTGTCCCCCATCCAAAGCCAATAACACATCTCTGTGTTTGCAATCATGGGTTAGAAAAAGACAATTACCTTTTCCGTATCTGGTGTTCTTTGAGATGTGTTGCTCATGTCCATTCCACAATAGGTGTTTGTGCTCACCATGTCCCTTAGCAGTACCCATAGGGGAGCACCCCAAGTGACCCCTGGAGTGGCGCCACCATGGCACCATATAAGGGGCACTGCACGCTCCCCCCACCCTCAGTTCATTCTTGCCGGGCAACTCCGACAGAGGGGAAGGAGGGTGGGATGTGGAATGGACATGAGCAAAACATCTCGAAGAACAACAGTTACGGAAAAGGTAACTTTTCTTCTTCGAGTGATTGCTCATGTGCATTCCACAATAGGCGATTCCAAGCTATATCTGTTAGAGGTGGGTAGGAGTTCACAGACACTCGGGACAGAGCATTGCCCTGCCGAACCCGGCTTCCTTCCTAGTTCGGGAGACGATTGCATAATGCGAGGTGAACGTGTGTCCCGATGACCATGTGGCAGCCCTACAAATGTCCTGAATAGGGATTTGAGCCAGAAAGGCAGTCAACGAGGCTTGCGCCCTTGTCGAGTGCACCCTCACAATCGGCAGCGGGGGAACTCCCGCCAGGTCATAACAAGTCCGGATACACAAAGTGATCCAGTTGGAGAGCTGCCAGGTAGAGATCAGCCGACCTTTCTTGTGCTCAGCCGTGGCGATGAACAGTTGCGAAGACTTCCTGAACAGTTTCATATGTTCCAGGTAAAAGGCCAGAGCCCATCTAGCATGTGGAGGCAGTGCTCCTCACTGGACGCATGGGGCTTGGGACAGAGCACCAACAGGAAAATATCCTGGCCCATATGATAGGCAGAGACCACCTTAGGGAGGAACGAAGGGTGTGGTGGGAGCTGGACCTTGTCCTTATGGAACACCATACACGGGGGTTTGGAGGTCAGGGCCTGGAGCTCGGAGACCCGCCTAGCAGATTTGATCATCACAAGAAAGCTACTTTCCATGAGAGGTGGGACCAGGAGCATGTAGCAAGCGGCTCAAATGGAGATCCTGATAACTTGGTTAGCACCAAGTTCAGATCTCACTGAGGAACCAGGGGTCTAACATAAGGAAAGAGGCGATCCAAGCCCTTAAGGAATCGACTGGTCATGGCATGAGAGAATATCGTGTGGCCTGTACTGGTGGGTGAAAAGCCAATATGGCTGCCAGATGCACCTTGACAGATGAGGGAGCTAGGCCCTGAGATGAAGGAGGTAATTCAATGTGAGCTGGATTGGGGCAACCACTGGAAAACGCCCCAATCAGTAGCCCACAGGAAACCGAGACCATTTCACCAGGTAGGCCTGAGGTGTGGAGGGCCTCCTGCTCTTCAGTAGGATGCGCTGGACACCTTCCAAGCAAGTCCTCTCCTCCTGGTCTAACCATTGAGCAACCACACTGTGAGGTGGAGGGCTGCTAGGTTGGGGTGGAGGAGGCAACCTTGGTCCTGGGAGAGAAGGTCCGGGCAGGTTGACAACAGCCATGGCGGGGCGACTGCCAAGCTCGTGAGAGTCCTGTACCAGTGCTGCCTGGGCCATGCCAGGGCGATCAGAAGGACGTGAGCCTTGTCCATCTTGATCTTTTCCAAGACCTTGACAATCAAGGGGGGAAAGCATACAGAAGCTGACCCGACCAAGACAGAAGAAAGGCATCGGAGATCACGCCCATGCCCAGCCCTCCCCGGAGCAGAAATGGAGGCACAGGCAGTGCTGCCTGGTCGTGAAGAGGTCCAGTTGGGGAGTGCCCCACGTGCGGAAAATCCTGTGCAGCGACCATTCATGCTGAGAAGAAAAGTCTCGGCTCAGCCGATCCACCCGAGAGTTTCGGACACCCGGTAAGTGGTGGGCTTCCAAGGCGATATCGTGGGCTATACAGAAATCCCACAGCCTGAGGGCTTCCTGGCAGAGGGCTGAGGAGTGGACCCCGCCTTGCCTGTTGATGTAGAACATGGAGGCCGTGTTGTCCGTGAGAACCCTGACCCTCCTGCCTGCTAGGCACGAGCAAAAGGCCACAGCGGCTAGACGGACTTCCCTGAGCTCCTTGACATTTATGTGCAGGGCTAGTTCCTGTGTGGACCACAGACCTTGGGTCTAAAGATTTCCCACATGGGCCCCCCACCCCAAGTGTGACGCATCGGACACCAACTCTACAGTTGGGGGCCGGCTCCTGAATGGGACCCCCTAGAGCATGTTCCCCAGGGTGGACCACCAGCAGAGGGAGGTTCGGGCACAGTGAGGACTTTGTCCATCCTGTCTCTGGACTGGGAGAAAGCCGAGGCCAACCAGAGCTGAAGGGGCTGCATCCTGAGTCTGGCGTGACAAACCAGGTATGTGCACACCAGCGTATGACCCAGGAGCTGGAGGCACGTTCTGACAGTCAACACAGGAAACCTTGTGACCACACCAATGAGCTCCCTCAGGGTTTCGAATCTCTCTGGAGGGAGGCAGGCTCTGGCCAATGTCACATCCAGAATCGCTCCAATGAACGTTATGTGTTGCACCGGTACCAGTGTGGACTTGGTGCTGTTTACCAGCAGCCCCAGTGTGGAGCGTGTGGACATGAGGAGAGTTACGTGATCCTGTACCTGTGATCTGGAGCTGCCTTTGACCAGCCAGTTGTCGAGGCAGGGAAAAATCTGGACTTCCCCCAATGCCCGAGGTAGGCCACTACCACAGATATACACTTTGTGAAGACCCTGGGAGCAGCTGATCGGCCAAACAGGAGGACAGTGAACTGGTAGTGTTCCTGCCCTACCGTGAAATGGAGGAAACGCCTGTGGCCCTTGAATATGTGAATGTGGAAGTATGCCTCCTGTAGATCGAGGGTGGCATACCAGCCTCTGGGATCCAGGGAGGGGACAATGGAGGCCAGAGAGACCATTTGAAACTTCAGCTTTACCACATACTGGTTCAGGCCTCACAGGTGCAGGATGGGCCTGAGCCACCCTTTCACCTTTGGGATAAGGAAATAGATGGTAGTACCCCTTGAATCTGAACTCCGCCAGCACCACCTCCACCACTCCTAAGTGAAGGGGCCGCCACGCCTCTTGCTCGAATAAGCCCTCGTGAGAGGGGTCCCTGAAGAGTGATGGGGAGGGAAGGTGGGTGGGTGGGTGGGATAGCAAGAAACTGGAGGGTATAGCCCCAGGAGATAGTGTTGAGGATCCGCTGGTCTGAGGTCAGCCGTGACCACTCTGGGAAGAAAATACATAGGCGGTTGGAGAAGGGAAGGTCAAGTGGATCCCTGGTACCTGGTACGTTGTCCCCAGGTGTCCCATCAAAACTGGCGTTTACCTGCCTGCTTGCCCTTGGCTGAGGCGCAGGCTGAGATTGTCATTGTGGGCGCTTTTTATCGTCCCTTGATTTTTTATAAGGGGGCTCATATCTGGAGTGGGTGGCCTGACTGGGGGCCTGTGGTGGTTTGAGTTTGGTCCTGGCCAGGGGCCAGGACATAAAGCTCAAGAGTCTTTAATGTCGTGTGGGAGTCCTTAAGATCTTGTAACTTCACATCTGTTTGTTCTGCAAACAGGGCCTTGCTATCAAAAGGGAGGTCCTGCAGGGAGTTCTGTGTCTCGATGGACAACCCCAATAACAGGAGCCATGACGCTCTCCTCATGGACACCGCAAAGGCCATAGATCTTGCAGACATATCTGCAGTGTCCAAAGCTGCCTGAAGGGCCGCCCTGGCAGCAGCTGTGCCCTCATCGACCAGAGCCTTAAACTCCTTTTTAGCATGCTCCTGGAGGGAGCCCGCAAACTTGGGCATTGAGCCCCACAAATTGAAGTCATGTCTGCCCAGGAGGGCTTGGTGGTTTGCCACCCTCAGATGGAAACTTGAGGAAGGATAAATCTTCCTACCAAATAAATCTAGTCTCCTCGAGTCCTTATTCTTAGGGGTAGGAACAGGTTGGCCCTGGCGCTCTTTGTGGTTGACTGCCTCGACCACTTAGAGAGTTGGGGGCGGGGTGGGTATACAGATACTTGTGCCCCTTGGGGGCATGAAATACTTTCATTCTGCCCTCTTAGAGCTGGGGGGCAAGGAAGCTGGGGTTTGCCACAGGGCTTTTGAGATCTTTGCCACCCCTTTGTGGAGTGGGAGAGCCACCTTGGCCAGCGCTGTAGCTGAGAGGACATAGAAGAGGGAGTCCGAGGGCTCCTCCACCTCCTCAGCTTGTAGGTTGAGGCTTGATGCCACCCTTTTCAAAAGTTCCTGGTGGGCTTTAGTGTCCTCCTGCGGGACAGGAGGAGGAGGGGCTGTGATTGCCTCATCGGGGGAGGATGAGGATGGGGGTGCAGTGCTCTGCGTCCCCACCAGTGCCACAGGACCCACCACTTGGTCCCCTTCTGAGCACAGAACTGGGGAGGAGCACTCCACTGACCCCTTTCTGGGGGGCTGAGAGAGGGAGGCCAACGGTCTTTCCGAGGCTCCAGCCAACGAGCGAGCCACCAACAGGGGCTGCGTCGGGGCCCCTTGGTACCATGGTGCTGGCCAGGGAGCCTGGCGCCACTGCACCTGCTGCGGTACTGACAAAGCAGACTGTCTTGCCTCGCTCACCAACTGTTGACTTCAAAGGGAGGCCGGGCTGGCATACGATCTGCCGCTATCCCGGGATGAGGATGAGCTATGGCATTGGGAGCGGTGCCGATCTTGGGCCCGTGATCCCGGCGTGGAGGAGCGGGAGTACCGTCTGTAGCAGCTGCTCCACGAAAGGCTATGACAGGCGGATCCGTGGCGGCTGGGTGCCAGCAAGCTTTGCCTGGGGCTGCGGGAGCGGTGCCGTGGCGGGAACCTCGAGCAGGATGAATAACGGGAGCGCCGTCGACGTCCGTATCACGAGGGACTACAATAAGCTTCTCAGAGTCAGCGATCTCCTGTGCCACCTGTCCCGGTGGGGCACACTCTGATCGCGAGGTCTGTGTTCCCTCGAGGCGGAGCGGTGCCTGGAACCCCTGCTGCTTGGCACCCAGCCAGGCAACCTGGTGGGGTCAACAAGGACCGGTGCAGGCTGCATGCGGGACGGTCACTGCACAGAGAACAGCTTCGGGAACTTTCCCTTGACCGTGAATGGTACCGTCCGGGCAGCGACTGTGGAGGTGCGAGTGTTGGCTTGCCTCTGGACTGGAGAGCCGCTGGCATCGGTGCAACGAGTACCAGTAGAGACAGAATGTCTCAAGCTGCCTGCAGGGCCTCCGGCGTGGAGGGCACCTGAATGTGGCCACTGGTGCCCAGAGAGGTTGGCTTCGAGTGGGACTTGAGTCGGAGGCCGCGAGGTTGATGGGGATTGAGAGCTGCCCAACAATGGTCTAGTCTCTCCTCCAGCCTTGCCCCAGTGCCTTGGTGGAGAAGACCTCTTCTTCGCCTTTTTAGAGTGTGCTGTGGATGGGGAGCGGTGCCAACTAATGAAAGGCACCAATGGGTCACGGCGCACTGATGCCACGGTGCTCAGTGCCGATTAGGAGCAGAGTAGCGGTGTCAGAGTCAGGGCCGACTCCATGAAAATGGCTCGGAGCTGTATGTCCCGCTCCTTCTTGGTCCGAGGCTTAAAGGATCTGCAAATTTTGCAGCGGTCACTGAGCTGGGTTTCCCCCAGACAGCATAAACATTTAGTGTGTGGATCACTCACTGGCACAGGCCTTTTACAAGTGTCACACACGACTTAAAGCCCGGGGCATGCCCCAACCCAGGTGCACATGATTATTCTAACTTCTTTTTTTTTTTTCTTTTTTTTTTAAACTACAGGTACTAACTAACTATGAACTAACAAAGTCCAAAGAGGGAAGCTACAGCAGAGCTGGAGCAAAGCAGTTCCGAGGCACCTTTACTGGCGATAAGAAGGAACTGAGGGTGGGGGGAGTGCGCAGCTCCCCTTATACCACGCCATGGCGGCACCACTCCTGGGGCTGCTAGGGGCGTTCCCCTATGGGTACTGCTGAGGAACAAACTTCTGACACTGGTGCACGTGGCGAGCATGCACACCTATTGTGGAATACACGAGCAATCACTCGAAGAAGAACGGTCAGTGCCCCTCTGTCCCCCACTGCCTTCAGTTGTTCTTTGGAGTTAGAGGCATGGGTGCTAACAGGACAGGAGTCCCTAGCCAATGAGGGTCTCAGTCTGGCCTGTAGGCCCAGAATCCCAGACAGTAGAGATCAGGACGGATTGATTTCATTCAGAATGTTTTGCATTTGTACTTTTTCGTTATTTTCCTAATGAAAGATTGATTCTCATGAATAGGTGACCATTAAAACATGTTGACTTTCTGGATGCGTAGGATACATAAAAACAAAAAGGTTGTTTGAAACATACTTTTAATTGAAAACTAACTGATGTAAGCAAGTATCTCTAGTTAGTGAATTGAACTGATTTTTCATGGTCATAATGTCGAGTAGCTCACTTCCTCTCCTAGCTAGTGTTTATTCTTTTTATTCTACTCCCAGTCAGTTTTTTAAATTTGAATGAACTAGTCATTGAACTGAACTAGCTGCATCAACTGAATGAAGAAAATATTCTTTCTGCACCTGCAGAAGAGGCTATTGCTGCCAAAATCTGGTTTAGCATTTCATCAAATTTCAGTTTCAGGTCCTTAGCCAATGACTTCCAACCGTTCAGTGGTTTGACTGCCTTTGAAACTTGGCAGCAAACATGGACTTCTTAACGTTTTTATTTAATTTAAATTAGTTTAAAGCAACTTTAGGCCTTAATATAGGTTGTCATACTTTCACATTTAATCCCCAATAGGTTTGTTTTTCAAAAAATAAACCTGCTTTTAATTTACACTTAAAAAATCCTATTTAAATATTTTAAAAATCCCCCTTTGGGGGTTTTGGGTTTGAAACAACCATTGATTTTTATTCACCTTGATTTTAGAAGAACTACTTCATTCACGAGAATCATAAACTGCTCATATTCCATTAAAGGAGAGAAGGCAGCAAAAGTCATCATATCGATCATGTGTTGTATATTATTTGCTCAGTCTTAAAAAGACTAACTAGAGGGTCGGACACTTGTTTGTTTATGCAGGCCCAGCTAACAGGTGTGGGGAGGGGCAGGAATGCTGTGTCTGTCCCTGAACCAGTAGCAATTGCAGAGGATACTGCTACAACACCTACATTTTATAAACAAATCATCTAAGCCATTCCTCTTCTGCTCTTCTTGTTTTACAAGTTTCAGAACAACAAAATCTTTCCCCTAACAGTCAGTCACTGCCCATGTGGTGCTGCAGGCAGAGGAGCCTGAGCAATAACATTGTGACATCAGGGGTAACTCAGCCACCCATCACTCACTCACTCCAATAACCCTGAGCATAAACCCTAAGCCTGCTGCCTGACTTGGTCATCTCTCCCATTGAAACCTGCAGGTTCATTTGCTGACTCCTTTTAACCAATGGGGTTGAACTATGCAAATCACCTGCAGAGAGTTAGCACTGACTGGCTGAGTTGACTCCAAAGTCACAATGCCCTTCCGCTTACAGCACCAATTTAAAGGGCACAGTGTGGAAACCAGGCTTTTGCGGTGTTGTTGTTTTCCAGTTGTCACCAAAATCAAGAAGATTCTTCCCACTGATGCCTGCCTAGAAATTCCCTGAAATTTTGGAATCAATCGGACTTAGTCTTCAAAAATTATCGCATTACAGACAGACAAAGAAATGCCATTGAATTGAGCATTAGGCCTCACTGCACTCAGCCAACAATGACTTTAACTCCCTTTTAACTCAGCTCACCCAATCAGCATGGAGACTCTCAGTGACTGGAGGCTGAGCATTCTCAACAGGTGGCCAAAACACAGCACTAGTCATGAGAGAAGAGGAGAGATCACTCTGGTGGAGATCTCCGTCAGCGCACTATTCCAGCCCCACGTCTTTGTGAGGGCCTCCTACAATGACAGCTGGAGAACAGCCCCACCCTCCTCAGGAAGAAGAGCAGCAGAGGGAAATGGAACAAGAAAAAAGAGAATAAGAGAGGAGGAGGAAAAGGGAAACAAAAAGGACAAATTCCGAATGCCCCCCGTGTGTCACAGATTTATAAACCCCAAGGCCAGAAGGAACCACTCTGATCATCTAGTCATAATACTTTTTCAATAGACACCAATTTAAGTACTCAAGATACATAAAAATACTTGCATAATAAAATTACTAGACAGACCTATATTTCATTTTTATCCCTTCTACATTTCACCTGAAACAACTTTGAAATGGAGTTTATCTATCTGTAATTGGAAGTCTTTCAAGATGTGCGATCCTTATCTGTAGTCCACACATGGGCACATATGCACGCCATGCACCTGAGTCTGGAAATTCTAACAGACAGCATCAGTTGACCTGCACACGTGTGGTAGATCTCCTTGTACTCTCAGTTCTCACCTTCTGTGTAAATATGGGCCATAAAACTTCCCTCAAAAATAATTTGTATAGGAATTAGAGCAGATTTTTTAGAAAAACACCCAATCGTGATTTTAAAAAATACCAGTTCTGGAGGATCCATCACGACCCTGGGTAAATTGCTCCAAACCCTGACTGTAAAAAATGTTCGCCTTATTTCCAGTCTGAATTCATCTAGCTTCAACTTGCAGCCATTGGATCTTGTTATACCCTTTGTCCGCTCAAGTGAAGAGCCCATTAGCAAATATTTGTTCCCTTATGTTAATCCCTTAACCTTCGCTTTGTTAAGATAAATAGATTGAGTTCCTGGAGTCTGTCATTATAAGGCATGTTTTCCAACCCTTTAATCATTCTTGTGGCTCTTCTCTGAACCCTCTGCAATTTGTCAGCATCTGTCCCAAATTGTGGACACCAGAACTGGACACAATATTCCAGTAGTGGTCACACCAGTACCCAGTACAGAGATATAGAACCTCTCTACTTCCACCTGAGATTCTGCTATGTATGGGTCCAAAGATCATATTTGCCCTTTTGGCCACAGTGTCCCACTGGGAGCTCATGGTGAGCTGATTATTCACCATGAATAATAATCACCTATATTTTTTGTTGCTAGAGGTATAACTTTACATTTGGACATACTAAAATGCATGTTATTTGCTTGTGCTCAGGTAACTAAGCAATCCAGATGGCTCTGTATGAGTGACATGTCCTCTTCGTTATTTACCACTTCCCCAATCTTTCCGTCATCTGCAGATTTTATCAGTGATGATTGTATATTTGCTTCCAAGTCACTGATCAAAATGTTAAAAAGCATAGGTCATGGGCAGTGGGTATTTTAGACAAGGGGAGGCTTTGCCTCCCCAAAAACAGCCTACTGTGGCCCTGCTCCCAGGCCAGCGTGCCTCTTGGCTCCTGCAGGAATTCAGAGCCGCCCAGGGCGGCTGGTGCTGGGCCATGCTGCCTGCCTGGCGCTGGCTGCCCGAGCACCGGGACTGAGGGCTGCCTAGAGCCCTGAGGCTGTGGGAGCGGCGACTGCGCTGCCTGGCCACTTGGAGCTGGGGGCACGGCGACCGTGCTGCCCAGCCGCCTGGAGCTCTGAGGCTGGGGGGCGCGGTGGCTGCGCTGCCCAGGGGCTGTGGGAGCTGAGGCTGCGGCTCGCTGGGGCCTCGCCCCTCCGCCCGGCGCTTGGGGGGCCATGGTGGGGATGCTTTGGGCTCCTGTGGGGGATGGGAAGGCAGAAGGGGAGGGGAGGGTCCTCAGGCACAAAGGGAGGGGCCCAAGGTTAGCTCCAAGAACTGATCCCTGCAGGACCCTACTAGAAAGACACCCGCTCGATAATGATTCCTTATTTACAATTACATTTTGAGCCAGTTACTAAGGGGGCGGAGTCCTCGGCGGGACATTTTTCTGCCAGCTTACCCTGTATTTTCCAAGCCTAGAGCTTGGTTGGCAACATCTGGATCAGACTGAACAGGTTCCAGCCCTCACAGAGAATCTTACCTTCTACACAGGAGATGTCTGCTTTCTCCAAAATCAACACGGAAAGAAGAAAACTCCCAAAGAAGCTCCTCCTTAGCACTCAGGTGCGTGACCACAAATCCTCTCTTAGTCCAGAAGGGGAGACTGCGAGAAGGAGGCTTGCTGCAACAGGGCTACAGGGGTCTCCAAAGTTCCCACTGCCCTGCACCCCTATCCTGCCTGGCTGATGTCAAGGGAGCTCTGTGAGGTCACAGCCTCCTCACCACCTTTTCCCAATAGGCTGAGCTCCTGCCAAAGGCCCTTGTGAAGTCACTGCCACACCCACCTCTCCTTTGCAGGGCTAATGTCTGCCCCTGGACAGCCCGGTTGGATATCTGAGCTGCTCCCCCGATCACCTCCCTGCTCACTATTGATTCTGGGGAGCAAGGAGGCTTCCGAGTAAAACATCAGAGTCTGTTACTCACCCCCAAGTTTTTCATAGATTCATAGATTGTGAGGCCATTAGATCTCCTAATCAGGCCTCTATTTCACAGGCCATGAAATTTCACACACTTACCCCCATATTAAGCCCAATAGCCTGTGTTTCACTAAAACACACCTTCCAGAAAGACAACCAGGTGTGATGCGAGACCATCAGGAAACAGAGAATTCACCTCTTTCGTCTGTAATTTGTTCCAGTGATTAATCACCCTCACTGTTAAAATGTATGCCTTACTTCTCATTTGAATTTCTCTGGCTTCAGCTGGTAGCCGCTGGTTTTTGTTGTGCCTTTTCTTAGCTAGAGTAAAGAGCACTTTGGTACTCATTATCTTCTCTCCATGAAGGTATTTATAGGCCATAATCAAGTCACCTCTCAATCTTCTTCTATAGCTAGCCATCTTGAGATCTACTTGCCTTGAGACAGGCAGTTCAGGGGTTTCAGTGTGAACAACAGGTAGTTTGGGCTCACCTGGACATGCATAGCGGCTGCCCTAAGAGGCAGAAAGCCTTATATCCAATTTCCCATATAGAGCACATGACTAGTAGCAGGTATATGACCTACACCTACAGCTCTAAGTTTTGAAAGACTGCAAGATGTGGACTAGGACATGTGCGTGCACCCCAGGGCCACTGCCCTGTTAAACTAGGATTCAAGGAAGTGACATGATGAACACATGTAGTGAAGTTTAGTTGCACAAGCCAAATGAATTCTGCTCCTGGAAGCTGCCAGCTCCTCCGGCAAAAATCCTGGAATTTCTGAATTTCATCAGAAAGATGGAGGAATTAGTGAAGTATTCCAGGTGCCGCACCAAGTATCCAAAAGAGTGAAAGGCAGCCCCCAAGTCCACAGGTTGGCATGGCAATGGAGAACACCCCTGCTACTTTTGCATCACAGATTTCTTACAGACTTGGATCCAACTATCTGAAGGACTTTCTTCCTGCTTATTATCCTCCCCAGCATCTGCACTCCCGCTCAAGCCAGCTCTTAATGGTACAGCAAAGCTTGCTTTAAGTCAATGGGTAACTGGATATTTGCATATTAGCCATTAATCTCTGTTTTAATAAAAATATTGAAGACTATTCCACAGGTTCTATAGTACTAAGGAATTGCCAGCATTATAGCTATATTTTAACTGATTTTATTTTTATCCCACATTGTTTTCTAAACTGTTCAACAGGGGCCCCCAAGCACTTTAGCCTAAGAGGATTTTTTTAACAACATTCTTGGAAAGACTTATATTCAAAATAAATAGAACAAAAGGAATGTATTTTTTACATAATTCATTTTTTCAGTTATAGTACTTGTATATTGCTAGTCATGATAATTACCGTGTCTAGATACTACAGACAGATAATAAACTTTTTAAGTAATCATAAAAGTATGAGTACATTGTTGGTATTTTGTAAATAACAGCATTATGCTACTATAAACAATTTTTAAACTTCCACATAGAACAGAACCAAAACAAAGAGCAACATGTTGAATTCAGGAAAAAAGGTTTTTTTAATAAATAAAATATAATCAGAAATGTGGTTTTGGTAAGAGAAAAAAAATTATGTATCGAACAGTTTTAATTAAAGACTACAAATTATTGAACAAACCATCCACAATCCAATAAAATTTTCAGGAAACAAAACAATTACAATACTCACCAAAACCATGTTTGCTTTATAAATATATATACATATATATAAAGAAATATAAGAGGAAAAAGTTGCTTTTCATTACAGAAAGGAATAGCTCGGTCTCTATGTACTCGAAGCATATATAATTGGTTTAACTCCTGAGGACCTAATTCACCACTTCATTCTGGTAAATTATCTCCTGTGAGAGCAAGAGAAACACTACATGCATCTTTGGAGATGATTTCAATATTATTTAAAGGAAAACTGTTTGTTTCTTATTAAAAACTCTTCTCTTTATATATAATCTTATTAGAGAAGTGACTCAAATAATTTTAAGCTTATGATTAAGGCTATGTTTTAGGCATGGATATTTTTAGTAAAAGTCAGACAGGTCACGGACAGTAAACAAAAATTCACAGCCCGTGACCTGTCCATGACTTGTACCATATGCCCCGGACTAAATATTGGGGGGGTGGGGGTGGCCCGGCGGTGCTGCGGGGGGCATCCCAGGGGCCACCATTAGTGCTCGGGTGGGAGGCAGCAGCCTACAGCACGGGACCCCCGCTGATACTGGATTGGCAGGGCTGGCAGGCTCCCTACCTGGCTCCGCGCCTCCTTGGAAGTGGCGACATTCCCCCAGCTCCTAGGCAGAGGCATGGCCAGGCAGCTCTGCATGCTGCCTCCTCCCCGAGTGCTGGCTCCGCAGCTCCCATTGGCCAGGAACTGCGGCCAATGGGAGCTGCAGGGGTGGTGTCTGCAGGTAGAGGCAGTGCACAGAGTTGCCTGGCCACGCCTCCGCCTAGGAGCTGAGGAATGTCGCCGCTTCTGGGGAGTCCTCCTGAGGAAAGCGCCACCCAGAGCCCTCACCCACTCCCGTGCCCCAACCCCCAGCCCTGAGCCCCTTCCCACATCCAAACTCCTGCTGCTGCTGGGGTAGGGGGTGCGGTGGCCCAAGACTGCCCCAGCAGTGGCTGGTGAAGCTGCAAAAGTCATGGAGGTCCCGCAAAGTCATGGAATCTGTGACCTCCATGACAAACTTGCAGCCTTACTTGTGATAATATTCATGTGCCACAAATAAACATATTGCTACACTGTTATCACTTTAATTTTCATTAAAGTTAAGCTTCCTAATTTTGCTGCTATTTCAACACACTAAGACAATTTGCTTGTTATACTGGACTCTTCTTAAGACCCTCAAAAACTAGAAGTAACCTTGATGTGAAGATTAAGGAAAGTAACTCAAAGGTATTAAATCGTATATACAAAAAAAGCTTAGGAAATATGAGTCCTGCTAAATATATATAATGTACAGAGAGTTAACATTTTTGTGAAAAGCCAATATTTGTAAATGCACTGAAGTGCAAAGCCTTCTCAAACCAATTGCAAAGAAAATCCTTTACATATTTGTGATAGGTAACATTAAATTTGACCCTTCCAAAAAGAAGGGATAGGGGGAGGGCAGGGGGAAGAGTATATATTGAGTAAAGCTATACTGCAAGTTATTTCTTTTTATTATTGCCTTTGTTTCTCTCCCAAGTCAGTGGCTGAAGCACCCTTCTTAAACAAACAATAGGTATCATTTGGCATTGTTAAGTTTATACACAACACATCTTTTGGACGTAGCTCAACAAGTGACTATCAACTATCTAATGAAAATGTTTTCTCGCAGGCGATTTACCCTATTTTTTTAATTTGAGGACCCTAATATGTCAGTTAATTATTTATTTTTCATTTTTCTGAGGCAGATACAGGTGATATGGGTCAGTACAAGCAAGCAAGATGTTAACATAATAAACCTGTGAGTCCTGTAGTCATAATTTTATGTTACTTGAAATCCTACTGTTGCCGGCAAAGGACTTGGCTTAAAGGTGATAATTTACTGGAGGTGGTCACTTCTTGTACTTCATGGTTAGAAATCAGTCTTATATTCTAATAATGGGGATGTGATAGTGATGGTCGTCCTCAGTCAGAAGAGAGACTTCCTGCCAGTCTCTGTGATACTCCTCTGGATAGTTTACTTGAAACTCTTCAGTGTTAAATTTATACAATCTGTAAACTCTTATCTTTACTTCAAGTAAATATCCAAGAAGAAACATTTCAACCTAAGGGGGAAAAAAAAAGATGTAAACATTTGTTTATAGATATATAAGAAGGAAACTGGGGGGGGGGGACATCCCACACTTTAATCATGCTCTGATGTTTAGTGTAAGTCATTTAACTTGTTTACTTGTGTAATAAGAAGAGTGGACTAGGAATTACAACAGCAGGAATTTCCCACAACCAACCAAAGATGATAAGCAGCCAAAGGAGATCTGTGTCAAAAGGGCAAATATACTTTCTAAAGTGGCCTATCTGGAAAGCTTCTATTAAAAAAAAAAAACAAAGAAAACCCCCCACACGAAAAACAGGTGCAAAAGGTGAAATAGGTCAAACATGCAGGGTACTGTCATCTAAATACCATGTTATTTTACATATCAGTGATATCACTGCTTTTAATAATTTGTATAAAGATTTGGAGACACTTATTTTGGAGACACTTTAAAATCCCCCCCACACACACACTTTTTAACTGCTTTTTCCTCTTGGAAAAATTTGCTTTTTACCCTTCCAAATAAAATAATTCTAATATAGTATGATGTATTAAATAGAGCTGAGCAAATAGCTGATTTTTTGACTCAGTGGCTGAACTGAAAAAAAACATCAGTTTCAAAACAAAACTAAGTTTTTTTGTTTTTTCTCACTGAAAAGAAAAAGAAAAATTATTTCGGGTCAAACCGTTTAGAAAATTTTGATTAGAAATGATATTTTGTTCAGAAAATGTCAAAACGGTTCATTTTAAAAAGATCAAAACAAAATGATTTGATATTTCCAAACTTTGTCTTCCAGTTTCTTTCTGGTTGAAACTATTCGCTAAATCCTACCTGAATTTGCAAACAGTTTAGGTGTGCTAAAAACAATGCATTTTTCACCCAGTCCTAGTATTGAACTATACTAGGAACATCAAGTCAATGAATAAGAACTCAAAAGTATTCCCAATCCCTAATCCTTCAGAAAACACAGACTGCTAGAACTCATTTTTTATTCACACCATTACCTGCTCCAGACCGCCCGTGTCCCCTATGGAATTCAGATGATTCATCATGAAACTCAAAGGGTCAGATGACGTATCACGAGCAAAAAGGAGGCTAAAAAGGATGGGGACATGTTTCTGCTCATTCTTCATCTGTTCATAGGCTTCCACAACTTGGTAAAGCATGATGAATTTTATAGCCTCATACAGCTTATATTCCTTGCTTTCATCAGAGAAAAGGATATTGCACATGTTTCCTCTTTCGTCATGGTCTTTAACACCACTTATTTCAGTCCACTACAAAGCATACACAAGAAATTCAAATCAGCCACTTAACTCATGACTAATAAATGTTTTGTGTGCTATTTTTTTTTAATGGTAACTATTTTTTATAAGGATTAAAAAAAGAATAATCACTGGGACTCAATAACCATTATCATAATTAAAGTAAAAATAAGTGGAAGAACTGAATGGCTTTTAGAGAATGGCAATGGAACTCAAAGCCTTTTATGTATATGTCACCATTTTGAAGCACCCGAGGTTGTTAGTTACAAAAAATAAAGGGACAGTACCAGAACTATTAGTTCTGAGGCTCAATCCCTCACTGAGTCTATGAAACTGATTTAATCAGGAAGGTCAAAAGACCAAAACTGATTAATAAAGAACTCTGTCAACATTTAAAAGGACACTCTCTTTGGAAACCAGACCGAAAAAAACATTCACAGGGACCAGTGGGCATGCCTGAAAATAGATGTGCCTCAATTGCCATTATGGAATTGTAGCAAGTTGGGTAAGACAGGCTGTTTGTTGTTTTAAACTCCTCCCCACCACATCTAATGCTTTATTCTAGCTGTATACTTTGTTTTTAAAAGTCTGTTGGTCACTGTATCATTGATCACAGATTCCCAAAAGGGAAGAAACACAAGTGTCTGAGACCCAGCTGGAACTGCAGGGAAAAAAGGGAGGAGGTGTTGCCTTCTGTATCAAAGATGTACACACTTGGACTGAGGTTGAGATGGAGATAAGAGACAGACTTGTGGAAAGTCTCTGGGTAAGGATAAAAGGGGTAAAAAACAAGCTTGATGTCATGATGGGGGTCTACTATAGGCCAACATCTGTTGGGGAAATAACAAAACAGAGAATAGATTACCCAACAAGTTCTTCGAATGCACTGGAGACAATTTTTTTATTTCAGAAGATGGATAATGCTACTATGGGAGAGGCTGTTTTAGATTTGATTTGGACAAATATGAAGGAACCAGCTGAAAATTTGAAGGTGGAAGGCAGCTTTGGTGAAAGTGATCATGAAATGATAGAGTTCATGATTCTAAGGAATGTTCGGAGGGAAAACAGCACAATAAAGATAATGAATTTCAAGAAGGCAGATTTTAGCAAACTGAGGCAATTAATTGGTAGCTAAGATCCCATGGGAAGCAAGTCTCTTAGGCCACGTCTACACTACCCGCCGGATCGGCGAGTAGTGATCAACATATCAGGGATCAATTTATCGTGTCTAGTGTAGACACAATAAATCGATCCCCGATCACTCTGCTGTCAACTCCGGAACTCCACCATGGCGAGAGGCAGAAGCAGAGTTTACGGGGGAGCGGTGGCAGACGATCCCGTGCCACGAGGATGTGAAGTAAGTGATTCTAAGTCGATCTAAGATACGTTGACTTCAGCTATGAGAATAGCGTAGCTGAAGTTGCGTACCTTAGATCGATCCCTCTCCTCCCCCACAGTGTAGACCAGGCCTGAGAAAAACAGTTCAGAAGAGCTGGCAGTTTTTCAAAGATACCTTTTTAAGGGCACAAGAGCAAAATATCCCACTGTGTAGGAAAGATAGGAAGTATAGGAAGAGACCACCCTGGCTTAGCCAGGAAACCTTCAATGATCTGTAACTCAAAGAAGAGTCCTATAAAAAGTAGAAACTAGGTCAAATTACAAAGGACAAATATAAACAAACAACACAAGTATGTAGGGACAAAGTTAGAAAGGCCAAGCACAAAATGAGATTAAACTAGCTAAAGACATAAAGGGTAACAAGAAAACATTCTACAAATACATTAGAAGCAAGATGAAAACCAAGGACAGGATAATCCCATTACTAAATGAGGAGGGAAAGACAATAACAGAAAATGTGGAAATGGCTGGAGCACTGTAAGCAAGACACAAGAAGTAATTCTTCTACTCCACTCCCTGCTGATAAGGCCCCAGCTGGAGTATTGTGTCCAATTCTGGGCACCACATTTCAGGAAAGATGTGGACAAATTGGAGACAGTACAGAGGAGAACAACAAAGACGATTAAAGGTCTAGAAAACATGGCCTATGAGGAAAAATTGGGTTTGTTTAGTCTGGAGAAGAGAAGGCTGAAGGGAGACATGATACCAGTTTTCAAGTACATAAAAGGTTATTAGGAGGGTGAAAAAATTATTCTCCTTAACCTCGGTGGATAGGACAAGAAGCAATGGGCTTAAATGGCAGCAAGGGAAATTTAGGTTGGACATTAAGAAAAAATTCCTGTCAGGGTGGTTAAGCCCTGGAACAAATTGCCTAGGGAGATTGTGAAATCTCCATCATTGGAGGTTTTTAAGAACAGGTTAGACAAACACCTGTCAGGAATGGTCTAGTTATTAGGTAATCCTGCCTTGAGTGCAGGGCACTGGACTAAATGACCTACTGAGGTCCCTTCCAGCCCAACACTTCTATGATAAGTGCTTGGCATACATGAAGTAGTGTAATAAGGACCCAAAATCACAAGCTGCTGCCCCAAGACAGAGAAAGGCAAAGAGACCAAAAAGGCCTGATGTGGATGCTCTCTGAGAGACCTGAACGGGGGCAGAGGTGTAGTCATCCTGGTAACAAGTGACAACAGGATCTCAAAAGATATAAGATCATTTACTGGTAAACCAAGACAAAAAGATATACAGTAGAATTAAAAATGAACATGTAAAGACCAAAATAGTGATGACCAATAGTTACAGGGACATACTTATGCCCATACGTAAATCCAGTAAATACCAGTAACATCTGACAGATTGCACAGGAGCAATGTTTTGAGCGGAAAGCCGATACTTCTGTGACAGTAAATGATTTCCCTTTTCAGTCTCATTCCCCCCTTCTAACATTTTTTTTCCATTTCCTAAATAGTCACCTGTGTCTTTAATGTTTCAATACATTTACGTAATTTTCCAAATACGTTGGCGCCTGTGTATCTTTCTGGTCCAAAACTATATTGCTGAATCCAGTTGCAGCCTTGTGAATACAGAAGCTTTTCAGGGAGCTGCAAAAATATAATAGGGGAGAGATCACTACTGTAACAACAAGCAGAATATACTATTGTAAATAATTTAGGTATAGAGAAGATAGGTTTTAAATGATAAACCACATTCTGAATAAGATTAAAACCCTGAGCCTACAGCTTTAAAAAAAGGGGAGGTTACTTACCTTGTGATAACTGGAGATTCTATGCAATATATTGATCGGTAGTGACTTCAGGTGCTCATGAACTCCATCCGCCCAGAACCAGAGAATTCTTCCTAGCGGTGTCTGCTCGGTCTGCGTATGTGCCCACGCGCTCCTTATGCCCCTCACCAAGGGTATAAAATGGGCTGCTGGACCACCCCCTTCTCAGGTCCTTCTCCACCATAAGGTTCCACAACGGGATTCGAGGCAGTGGGAATAGAGGGTAAGTGGTGCATGACACATAAGAGCATTTCAAAGAACTCCAGTTACTACAAGGTGAGTAATCTTTCCTTTGAGTACTTGTCATTTTGTGTGGTGCACCTCAGATGATTTACAACCAGAGTCCCTCCCAAGGAGGTGGATGCCTGCAGCCTTGCACCACTACAGAATGCAGGACTGACCTAGCCCGGGAGGCATCCAAGTCAGATGCTTGGACCAGAGCATGGTGCCTCACAGAGGTGTGTACCAAGCCCCAGGCTGCTGCTCTGTAGATGTCAATGATCCTTGAGTGAGGCTATCCAAGCTGCCTGGACTCTCATCTAATGTGTTCTTACACCACTCCCAAGAGGGATCTCATTCAGCTTGTAGCAGAGTACCGTGCAGCTTGAGATCCATTTTGGCAGCCTCCGGTGGAAATGGCCTCTCCCATCATCCTCTCTGCAAATGAGACAAAGAGTCTAGGTGACTTCTAGAATTGCTTTGACCTCTACAGTAAAAGCGAGAGCTCTATGCGTATCCCAGGAGTGACACTTCGCCTCTTCCCTTGTGGCGTGCGGCTTGGGGGAGAACACAGGTGACTGGATGCTTTGGTTGATGTGAAAGTCAAACCTCACATGCAGTCTCATGGACACCTTGTCCTTGTGTTATACTGCGTGGGGGATCTGCCATGAGCACCCCTAGTGCCCCTTCCTGACTGACATGACAGTGACCAGAAACTCTACCTTCACAGAAACGAGCTGTAGGGAGCACGATGCCAACGGCTCAAACGGCAACCGCCTCAGACTGAATAAGACTAAGTTTAAGTCCCAGGCTGCCACAGGCTTCATCACTGGAGGGAAGTCCCTAACTAAAACCTGCAGGAACTGGGATGTAAACGGGTGAGAGAGAACAGTGTAGCTAACCACTGTCGGGTGGAATGCACGGATGGCTGCCAAGTGGACCCTCAGAAAGCTGAGGGACAGCCCTGAGGATTTAGAAGGTAACAGGTAGTCCAACATGTAAGACACCCCTGAATGCAAGGGGGAAATTCCCGGTTGATCATACTACATCACAAATCTCTTCCATTTTATAGTGTAGCACCTCCTGGTAAAGTTTTCCTACAGCTACTCTGTAAGGTCTGCATGTCAGCCAAACAAACACTGTTTAGGGTCAACATCCATCCAAATACCACACCCTCAGGTGCAGCATAGATGGGTTGGTGAGCCCTCCCCTCATCCTGCGTCAAGAGGTCTCACACCACGGGAAGTGGAGAGGACCCCAAGCAAACAAGTGCAACAGAGTGTAGGATACAAGAACTGACAAGGCCTCCCCAATGCCATAAGAATGGCTCGCACCTTGTTCTGCGTGATCTTTCTTAAGTACCTGTGGTCACAGAGGGATCGGGTGAAATACAAACCTCAGAGCCTCCAAGCATCACACGAGGAAAATGTCACCCAGAGAGCCTGAGCTGCAACCCCTCTGTGGAGGGGAACTCCCTGCACTTCTTGTTCTGATCTGACACATTTAAGTCTGTGATTAGGTGAGCCCATTCTGGAAACACCACCTGCAGAGTCAGGCCACGAAACTCCCACTCATTCTCACCGCACAAGTGTCTGCTAAAGGAGTCAGCCAGGGTGTTCTGAAACTCTGGCAGATGGACTGCTCAGGGCAATGTTCAGAGGTATGCACCCATTCCAGACATGGATGGTCTCCATGCAGAGATGTGAGGACCGTGCACCTCCTTGCTTGTTGATGTAACAGAGCACTGTTATGTTTCCAACAGCACCTGGACCAACTGGCCCCAAATGCAAGGGGGGAAATGCTTGCAGGTCAGCCAAACCACCCTCACCCTCCAGCACAGTGATGTGGAAAATTCACTCCTGAGGGGACCACATCCCTTGGTCCATCTGCCCCTCCATGTGACTTCCTCCGCCTGACAGAGAGGTGTCTGTGGTCATAGTCCTAGCCAATAGCAGGTAACAGAACAGGACATCCAGGCACGCACCTTTCTCCTGTCTTCACACTGGCCAAAGCAGTCTACAACCCTTCAGGGAACAGAGACTAGCAAGTTGAGACTGTGTGGACACCATCCGTAGCCACGCCTGCAGGCACAAAGTGATTGTCTGACAAATATGACACTGGGTCCGGACGTACCCCAATGACCTCTATAGCCTGTGTCAATTCCACAGTGAACTTGTCCAAGTTCACCCTGAGACCCAGTCTTTTTGACCAGGCCCAGGAGTGTGACCAGACACCTGCGCCTCCTGGCAAGGTCGCCTCTTGAGGAGCCAATCATCCAAGTGGGGGTACACTAATGGCCCCTACTGGGGATAATGCGCTGCTACCACCGGCCGTGCTGTGGTGAATACCCTCAGCGCCACTGAAAGTCTGAAAGGAAGTCCTGAGTACTGGTAGTGCTGCTGCCCAGCGGCAAATCTCAGGAGTCTCCCGTGGCGCGGGTGGACGTTTATGTGGAAATAGAAATCGAAAGCCATGAACCAATCGCCAAGATCTAGTGAGGGAAAAACTGAAACCAGGGTGATCACCCTGAACTTCAGGCTGCAGATAAACTTGTTCAGCTCCCTGAGGCCCAAAGTAGGTCTCCATTCCCCTATGACCCCATCTTTTTGGGGACAAGGAAATACCTCAAATAGAAACTCTTTCCCTTTGCTGCCAGGGGCATTGATTTTATCGACCCTCATTGCAGGACGGCCTCCACCTCCTGCTGAAGAACCCGCTTGTGAAAGTTGTCCATGAAAGAGAATGGAGAAGGGGGTTTGGGGTTGGGGAGGGACAAAAGCTGGACGGTATATCCCAAGATGACCTCTAGTACCCACTTGTCTGTCGTGTCTCTCTCCAGATGGGTAGGTACTGGGGCAGCCACACTTCAAAAGTTGGAGAAACGGGGGAGGAGCCTAAATCCACTGGTCTGGCTGGTGCCTGGTTCTCAAGAGTCCCAGCAAAATGCTCATTTGTGAGTCTGATGGATATGAAGGATGATTGCTCCTGGGCACTCCTCCTCTGCTTCCTCTGGCACTTGTGGTGCTGCCACGGGTGACACAACACTGGCTTGGGTGGGCCTCTGCCTGAACTGTGGCTTGATGGACTTGTGCTTCATCACAGGTGTGTAATTGCCAACCAAACTGAGCATGGCTCAGGAGTCCTTTAGCGAATGGTGGGATTCATCCATCCTCATGCTAAACAGTTTGTTACACTCGAATGGAAGGTCCTCCATCATTAATTGCATGTCCTTTTGGATCCCTGATGAAGACAGCTACAACTAATGTCTCATTGCCACTGCCATATACATGGACCGTGCCACAGTGTCTGCCACATTTAGGGCTGTCAGGAGGGTGGATCTGGACACTAGCTTTCCCTCACTGATTAGGGCCTGAAACTGCTCCCTATTGTCCTGAGGTATCATCTTGATGAATTTGATGAGCCTATTTTAGATGTTAAAGTCATACTTGGCCATCAGCACCTGGCAGTTCAAAATCCAAAACTGTAGAGAAGGCGAAGAGTACTCTTCCCTCCCAAAATTCTCTTAGCCGCCTTTTCGTGAGGCATGGATCTGGCAGCTGTTGCCTACTGCACTCCGTTGCTACTGTCACCATCAGCAAGCTGGGGGTCAGGTGGGAAAAAAAGGTATTCTGACCCCTTTGTGGGCATGAAATCTCCCTCCTGTGCCCGCCTGGACACCACAGGAATGGTGGCCGGCATCTGCCAAAGTGTCTTAGTTTGCTCAAGGATGGCCTTGTTAATTGTCAGCTCCACCCTGTTTGGTCCCAAGCTGTGCAGAATGTCCAGCAGTCTATGCAGAGTCCCCAGGACCTCTTCCAGGGAGATGTGCAGGGCCTCAACACCCTCTTAAGCAAGCCCTGGAAGACCTTAGGGTCAACCAGGCACTGTGGAGAAGCTGGTATTACTGCTTCCTCTGGAAATAATACGGATAAGCTCACCGATGCACTCTCCTCCTGCCCAGGCTGGTCCTCATCTTCTGAGGGTGTCACTGTTCCAGGGAGCCTGTGGAGATTCTTCCTCTCACAGGAGAGATTTATCTCCCTGAGCTCCCAAGTCCCTCAGTGTGGGTACAAAACGCAGTGGGTCTGTGGATCTTCTGGGCCCCACTATTGCCACTGTAGAGCCTCATACCCCATCATAGCATCCCCAAGATGATGGGTACCAATACAAATAGGGTGAATATTCCCTGGGACGGGAGTACTGTGACACTCAGGGATGCCCGATGCCCTATCTGGGCTTAACCCTCACAAAAGTCACCTTGGGGAGTAGTATGGGAACAGGCCTCCTGTTCCTGGTACCTCCAGAGTCAAAAGATTTTGAGTCTGAGTCCAATGGGGATCTCTCAGTACCAGGAGGTGGCGATGCCCTGTCTCTATTAGTCAACAGTACTGGCGAAAGCCTGGCTTGACCCTAGCTCAGTGATGGGATACAGGCTGGTATCAACTGGCATGTTGGTACAACTGGGTGCAGGTCTCTGGACAGCAATAGTGACTCTGGTTCCTAGCGGATCAGAAAGTCATCCAGTGCCAAACAGTGAGCTGAAGCTGAGAGGCCCACCTCCTTCTCCACCACGAGGGCGGTTGGTGCCATCGTCAAGGGAGCCGAGGATGCAAGTCTGGATGTGGGCGCTGGAGGTGCCAAAGTTCAGGTCCCAAACAGGGTCTTGCCCTTAGTCGATGCCCTAGGCTGATCTTTCACAGTGCCAAATGCTGCTAAGCGAGAGCACAAGGCTTCCCCCACCTCGGAGAGGGAAGAGGACTTCTGTCTCTTTTTAGAGAAGTTGGAAAAGCAACTTCCCCTCATTTTTATGAGAGCATTTGTGTCTCCTTTCCTCTGTTTTAATCCCAGGTCTTCTCACCCAAGTCTTTTGGAACCGATGGGGGATTGGGAGGAGAGGCCTGGAACCAGCTAAAGCCACACTCCTACCTTCCTCAGGCCGACATACAGGGGGCAGAATCTGGAGCTGCCCTCATGGACCTATCCATGAGAAACGTCATGAGACGGATCTCCCTTGACTGCCTCATCCTGCGTAGAAATGACCTACAAGTACTGCACTTGGTAGGGATAAGGGCTTTCTACAGGTGGTACAAAAAGAGTCATTACTGTCATTTACCTGGAAGTCCCCCTGGCAGTCCACAAAGCTCTTGAAGCCGGGAGCCTTTGGCATATTCACCCTGCCCCAGAGTGAAGCTGTGGAGCGGGGGGGAGAGAAGGAATGAGGAGGTGAGGAAGGGAGGATCACTGCCCTACACAAGGGGTGTTCAATGAGGGCACAAAATATAGTAAGCTAAACTATTTACAGGTAAAGGCTGAAAGGATGCAGTGATCTGAGGCTCCATCCCAGACCCCAAGCAGTGAGAAGGAACTGAGAGGGCCGTGCTCTGGCAGCCCCTTCTTCTCCTCGGTGCAGAGCACATGAATGGACTGAACAGACACTGCTAGGAAGAAGCCTCTGGTCCCAGGCTCATGGAGCGCATATACAACCTGAAGTGCACTACAAAAAAAGAAAAGCACTCAAAAAGAAACCCCCAGTCATCTACCACTGTAACTAATGGTAAAGCTCTGTTGACTCTCAGCTTCATAAGAGCTTTTATAGCCTTTTCAATAGATAACCAGCCAATAAAGAGCACAATGGGACCCTCATTCCAGACCGGGATGTCAAAGCACCCCCAATACAAATAGTAAATAATAATCCCTGTCCAGTGGCAGGCATAAGTCTTAAAATGGGACCACACAGATTATTATTATGCCTTATTAGCATGATAGAAATAGCCCTTATACCCATGCCCCCTCAGACATGATACTAAAGTATACCCACCCATCCCCCTTCATTTATTCTTGTACTCTTAACAATAAGGGAACACAATGGACTTGATACTTGCTTCCACTTTTGCATAGTGCTTAATCTGTCTTGCTCCCCCCTGTACACTCTACTCACGCTTGCAATGGAGTACAGCAGTTTTAGAGAAGTTGTTGCTGGATCAAATCCGCCTTTTATAATATAAGGACATGTAAATTTTATTTGCTTCAGCAACTGAAACATACCTTTAAAATGTCTCTCTCCTTCATCCATGATGGAAAATAAATGCCCTGGCTGAATACCTGAAACAGCACAGCTCTTAATGCACAGTAGTTATCTCTTCTGACTTGTCGTATATATTTAATATGGTATCTCCAAAATAGTTCTTTATAAGCCTAAAAAAAGGCCAAAACAACAGTGAACAACGTGTATCTTAAATCCTAGAATGAAACAGTGAGACAAGTTAGCTTTGAGGCTAATTTCAACATGTTCTTAAGGGTCTGTACAAATTCTGTTTTCAGTGGAGTAATACTACTGACCTCAGTGGAGTTACTGCTGATGAACACTAGTACAAGGGAAAGCAGAAGACATTTGATTTCACTATAGATGTATACACTTTCTACCAGTTTCAACACGTTTATACATGGTCTGGACATTGTACTTCTCCAATTTCCATAATGATCTTTATGATCATCTGTTTGTGTGTATAATTCAATGCATATTTAAATAATTTTTTATCCTCTCTCTTGAACTTGAAATTGATGTTTAGCAGTTTATGTGTTGTGAACAGAAGATAGCAAACTGCTATGGCCAAAAAGGTTTGATGTGGGGAATTTTTATGGAGTCACTGGTGCTGTCAGTCTAATACTAACAGTCCTAATCTTTGATGAACATCTGCTTCCTAGGCACTCAGAGGTGCTAGGAATTTGTTATCAAGGTGACTGAGAAAAAGATCACAACTTTTGTGTGCAGAACTTCATATGACAATGCCAATATTTCAAAAAGAAAATTTGGATCCAGATGTTAGGTTCATACCACATTGTTTTCTCTTCTAAAATTGTGTATCTAGCAATGTACAGCAGATGGAGCCCTTCCATTGCAAAAATTATGCCACTGGATTACTAAATTGATTCTCAATCTGAAGATAGTTGGCACAAAATGCTTTAATGCTGAATGATAACCCGAATATTTATTTTACCCTCTGTGATCTCTGGGAAATGCTTTCTTGTGTCTCTTCAGCCATTACTGATACTATTTATTTATTCACTATTCATTTTCTGAAGATTTTATTAAGAATTGGTGCATGCAACAATAGCATAACTACTGACAAGCAGTTTGCAGCGGAGCAAACTAATCCAACACATCGCGTCTAGTCTATTTTAAAAAGACAGGGAACTGGGATATAATCACAACTCTTCACATCCGTGGCAATTACTAGGCTAAATCCCCATGACCCACTGTGATGGCCAAATATGGCTTCTAATTTCTAAAAGCTTTTGTGCCCATAAAACATGTTGTTTGGCATCTTCACTGTATTATGTAAACCTGTAACTGACTATGCCAGCAAACTACAGGCCAGGATGAGACCACTGAAATTTCTGGCCTCATTCTTTGGCTGCCAGAAAAATAATGGGCCGATATCAAGAATAAACGTTTTAAACCCCAAATGCCTATTTTATGCTACAGCATTCTAGAAAGCACAGCTATGCATTTAAAACAAAGACTCCCTCCCCCTCCAAACTGAATCAGCAGCAGTCCTGAGAACTGGGAGCATGCCAGCATTGCCAGGTTGTTAGTTGCTAGGCTGTTGCCCCCACCACCACCTATTTTCCAAACAGTGGGATGAGAGGGTCATTGCTACATTTCCAAAAATAATGCTATTAATAGTCACATTCCCAGATACACTTGTGCAAAAGATCAAGCCGCACAAGTTTTCCCTCAGTATCACTTCATTAAATATTAAACATAGTCTTGCTGAAATTATAGGAAGTGCCTAGCTTAAACCCACACATTTCCTGAGAAAAGTCAGAGTTAAGGCACGAAACAATTCATGACAGTAAGTAAACTCCACACCCAAACCTTTGCAGAGTGAGTTAAGGATTGGGTGAGAAGTCACAATGCTGTGGTGTTTGGTTTTAACTATACTAAAAGTCACATTATCTTGGCGTTTTGTGTTTAATATCCCTTTTTCTTCCTACAAGATACCACTAAAAATAATCACTTGTCATTAAACTGATTCCAGTTCTTCAGACTAGTACGTTTTCAAAGAGGTTTTAATATATGGATTACTAAAACAAATTGTAATAGCATTATGCCAATGTACTTGGGGTGTAATCCAGAAATTTGGCTATGTAATAAGATGATTATCTGAAATTTATAGCAGGTAGCTTGTGTACATGTTATTCTAGGCTACAAAAACTCATTTTCACTTTTTACAATAAAATAAAACCAAGTATAGAAGGAGTCATTGTGAACCAACAGTAAAATATCATTGCCTCTCTTCCTTGATCCGTGGTTCAGTCGGAAGAAAGGACAAAAGAGAACTGGTGCCTCTTTCTTTTTGGATTTGTAGCATCAGGCTCAGTTTGGTTTTGGGGGTAATTCAGCATGTCGGCACTTGCTGCCCACATTGCTTGAGTCCCGCTACAGTATTGAGGAGATTACTTTGCCCCATCATGTGCTGCTAGGACAGTTGTGGTGAGCTTAGGTGTTTGAGTATATACTTGGTTGCGTTTTGTTTTTGTTTCATCGAAACCATCAATTCACCTTTTGTATTAACTTAGTTTAGTTTCTTTGCAGTTAGAAATTAGCAGTTCTGTAACTACTATTCCTCCTACAAAGGGGTGCGTGCTAGTGAATCAGATCCATTGCTTCGAGGGCTAAAGACAAGTCTCGTCTGGCCAACCTGCGCTCAGGATCAGGACCCAAATTTGGGGAAAACAACAGTAGTTATATGCCACCTTTGTGTTCCCCCAGAGCTTTTGGAGAATTAGTTTGGTGCCCAGGACAAATTAAATCTGCTCAGGGCTACTTTAACTTCAACCAGCTGGCCTGAGAACCACAGTGCAGTTCTGCTTTGAGTATGCCTTCCAACACAGCCATACACCAAAGGGTGGCCAGCTCTTCTAGCTCTATGGCAGCCATGAATTCCTCCATGACAAGGGAATCTCCAGCTGCCCAGTTAGGCTAGCTCGTTGGCTCGTTTGTGCTGGTAGAGCAGTGCAAAGAGGATGCATCAGTGCTGAGGATCTGGTCCATTTCTGAGTAATTCTTGCCTGTAAGGGTACATCTGCACTGCAGCTGGAGGTGTAACATCCAGCTCAGGTAGATGTACACGTGCTCACTCAATCAAAGCTAGTGTGTACACATCTACCCTAGCTGGAAATTATACCTCCTGTCTATATATAGAACTGTGTATCTAAGGAGAGCTTGCCGCCTTCCCTTTTTGAAATTGATTTGATCTCACACAGCTCATAACACATGCTTACATCAACACTGGATGGAATTTATTCTTTTTTTCAAGCTCAGTATTTTTTTTCAAACTTTTTATATCTAGATTTAACTTTAGAAACTCTTACCGCCTTCATCTGCTTGGCCTGCTTGGTTTCTCCTTTCCATTCTCTTGCACAATAACCAAGCAGATCAACTTCTGCCAGTACACTGAGGTTCTCTAAACCAAATTTAATTCACAGATTAGTTAAACATCTACTTTTTTGCATTTAAAAAGAAGGAAAGTTATAATGCAGATTGGTAACAAAAAAGTTTACTTTTAAATTTTCTCTGCAGATATCTGCTCCACCTGAAATCCAAATGATAAAATAGCTGTCAAAAAGAATTTGCAGCAAGTAAATATTTAATGAAAGAACAAAGATACAATTGAAAACGAAAGGCATTGTAGTAAAAACATACCATTTCAACAGCTGTGCTAAGTATGCATAGAGCCTTCTACAATACCAGAGAGCAGCAAGGAGAAAAGACATGACTAATATTAGCTGTCTCTCTATTTTTTGCCACACAATATGTAAGAATTGGTTCATAGTGGTCATCCAGGATTGCATTTCATTCCTTCCTGAAACAAAAATTAAAAAGTGATCAATATCTCACTGTTTCACAATATCTGTATACACCCCTAGTACTACTGACTTTATGTTGCCAAGCATTCAAAATGAGTCAGTCCTCAAAAACCATGAGATTGGCTTAAAACCTATGAGATTTTTAGAAATGATAAATTTGGGGGCTCATTTAGTTATCCTCTGCTTTCTGAACCTTTTGGGTGCATCTGAGTCATGCTTTCAAACTTTTTTCTGCAACAATGAGGGCTAGAAACTTACTTTTTTAATGAAAGCTGAGATTCTCATCTAATCACTTGAATCCGGGAGATGGTGTTTTAAGAAAAAAAACAAATATTGCGAGACTCACAATCAAATTGTGAGAGTTGACAACACTGGAGATCAGCAATAGGGAAACCAAGATGTTTTGAAAACTGATTGCTAGTTCTTGGGCACGTGCACTCATTGCAATGTCTTGTTCTGAGGCCTGGCCCTTTAAGACTAAGGGAGTTGTATTCTCCAGATGGAGCACAAGATGGAGAATGATCAATTTAGCATCATGTGACTGGAAACCACAAAAAGGAATAATCCTGGGTCAATATGGGGAAGATGAAGGTTAATTTACGACCCTGAAGAAAGTTCCGCCTTGAAGATCTAGCAGGAGATCTAGGGATTAGCCAGCCAGGAAAGGCATTCACCCTTATTTCCCAGCTGGGAGAAAGCAAGACAGCTCTAACACTCTGTATTATTTTGAGGTTTTTTTAATCTTTTGTTAATAAAACCCACCCTGAAGAAACGGACATGAACTGAGTGGCTGTAGAGAGCTTTACTCTACCTTCCTTGACTGGTGAATTTGCCACTGGTTTAGGCTTAATACATTCCTATAATTTATGATTAACTATTGCTCTACCAATAACTGCTTCAAGTATTAACACATTTGCACCAAAGGATCAACAGATCTGTAATAATGAACATTAACCAACCAAAAAAAGCAACAGGACATAACTTTCTTGCATTTTCATTTAGTACAATATTTTAAGCATCATCTGACTTTAAAAAGGGCTTCTCTTAATCATGAGGATGGCCCCTGAGCTGTTGAGTCCCTGAGCTGATTGCTTTCTTTCTATAGGCACCACCTGTGGTCAGTGCCTTGCCCGTGCAATATGAATTGTGGGCCAGATCCTCAAACAATGTAAATCAGTGTAGCTTCCTTGACTTCAATGGATCTATGCTAATTTACATCAGCTGAGGTTCAGTCCCTCTGCCTTTAATTGTGAGTTTACTTAATCTTTAGGGACCGATTTTTCCAAAATATGTATGGAGTTCAAATTCAATTTGTCCATTCACTTACAGCTACCGTGAGTGCATGAATCATTCAGATGTATGCCCATGTAGTCCTGGTAATTACATGCACAATTGTGCACAAGTTCTTAGATGAGCTATTGCACACAAAGAATATTAGTGTTATGCTATCATTCAAAAGCTTTGTGACAGGATATAACTTTTAGGCTGTGTGGAAACAAGGATCATGTCTAGAATCACACACTGCAATGTTTTCTTCCAATAGTTGTGAAGAAAAAGAAGCGAATGAGTTTTAAAGGGTTTGTTGAATGATTTAAAGTACTCCTTCTTCTGCTAATCCCACTTGGGCTGAGTATGCTAGCAAACTCAGATAGCATGGGGAGTGAGAGAGATTTCAATGATTTAGCACATACAGGGTACATGCAGCAACACACTTTGGCCTTGTGCATATGCTTAATACATAAAGACAGACAAATAGCCTATTACCTTTTATTCACAGTGCTATAGTAAATACCTGCTCACCTGACATGAAAGGAGGTTACTCCTGGAAGTGCTGCTTTTGAAGGGATAAAGAACAATTTTATAATATTCACTCCATACATAGTAAAATAGATCCAAAATTCAGTATGACATTTCAAAACACATTGCTTTCCAGGAGCTGCAGCTTATCACTGACTACAACTATAACAAAACATTAGTTCTTTTGGTAAGGTCCAGAGATTTTGATAGTTGTGGAATATTCTATGGCATCTCTATTCATAGCATATGCACTGATTATCTACGGAAACAAACAGGGATACTTTTAATAAACAATTTCAAAGCAGCTAAATTATGACTAATTGTATGAGGTTTACACATTGTTTGAGGGGAAAAGTCCTGGGAGATTAACAGAGTTACAGTGATTTATTTTATCCTTCCTCTATTTCTGTGGTGAAGGCATGATTTTAAAAAAAATCAGCAAGTTTACAATATAAGCTTCTGTTAACTATACTAGCCCCTTGTAACAGTTTACAACTCTTGGCACATTCAGTTATCTAAGTTTTCCCACCATGATACGAAGCAAACCCAATGCTGATCCAGCTTAAAATATCCACAGCAAATTAATCAAACATATTGAAACAAAAACAAGTGAAGATGCAAACGAAAAAAACAACTTGTCAGGTCTTTTTTTGCGTTATTTATGGTGGCCATATATATACAGTACCCTCATTTGATTTTGATTGCGCAGAATGGGACTATTAAAAGGACTGAACCGGTATTTTTCCCAAAGTAACGTGTTTTGTAGAATAGTAGAAATACATTTGAGCAAATTCCTGACACCTAAGGTTTCTGTTCCAGTTCCATATTTTACAGGGAGGCTCACATGAACTTTGCTAGTGTTGAAAAAGTCCTTTAATTTAGACATAAAACAGAATTTCTCAATAGCCTGACACTGTATTAAGAGATTCAGCAAAAAAGCAGTAGAGCCTCTTTTGAAATCCAGGGAAACTCCTCTCTTGGTATGTGTGTAATAACATAGCAATAAGTAACTTGGATGTTCTTTCGGCCTGGTCTACACTACAAGGTTAAGTCGATGTAAGCTGTCTTGCATCAACCTAGCTGTGGAAATGTCTTCACTTAAATTTGGCTCCCACCACCTTAAGTGCCTCTCTATGCCAATTTAGTAACACCACCTCCCCTAGGGGCACAGAGTCAATGCTGATGTAGTTATGCTTATGTCGACTGTTATTGGCTTTCAGGAGCTGTCCCACAATGCCCCACACTAACAATACAAGTGATACAAGCACTCCTGGTGAGGAGGCGCAATGCTCACACAAAGAGCCAAGTGTGCACACGCACAAGTGATTTAATAACTGCACTGACTCTATGCTGAAGTTAGGTTGACATAATTTTGAATTGCAGACATGGGCTAAGTAAGATATTGATGCTTTCCTATGGGAGGTTGGGAGGCACAAGGCTGTGTGCCTTCAATAAGAGAAGTTAAATTCTGCACCACTGTGCACATGCAGAATTCATGTCCCCCATAGATTTTCTTTTCTCAGCAGAAAATACATTCTGCTGGAGAAGCACTGCAGTTACGCCTTTCACCCACCAGGACTGCTGTGGCACAGAACAAAGGGCAGCCAGCTCACTGGCCACATGAATCAATCAGCAGCTGATAGAGAGGAGGAGTGGCTGCGTTTCTCACAGTGCCCTGTCTGTGGGGCCAGGTGAGGAGACATATGATATGGTGGAGGACAAAGTAGGGCACACATGGCTGCTGGGTGGGTCACATAGACTGGGGCTCAGAAGGGCTAGTGGATGGACAGACTGGGGCGGGGGATGAATAGGAGTGGGGGTGCAGTGCCACATGGAGATGGGTAGGAGGGGTGGCTGAGTGGGGATGCAGGGACACATGAGGACAGGGGCAGATGTGCCTGACTGAATGGGAGAGGCTCCCCAACTCCCTAACAATCCCCCAACCAAAAAAACCTGTTCCATACTTCTCCAACTCACACCCAACCACCCTACAGGTTCACTCCTGCATTCCCAGCAATTATTTTCCTCTCCCTCGGCCCCTCCGTTCCTCTCCCTCAGCCCCACCCTCAGCCTGCAAGCCTTTACACTGCTTCTGAGGGGTGCTGGAAATACATTTCTGTATTGTAGTTTAAATGAATTATTACTCAGAGTTCTGTATTAATATGCCTAGTAAGGAATCTATTTGTCAAAAAACATTTCCTGAATCTCTTGTTGTCTGTTTTGTTACAGACATTTTGAAACTGGCATGATTCTATTGTGTTATTTTGACAAATAAAATATGCAGAATTTTACAGAATTTTAAAATATTGTGCTCAGAATTTTTAAGCACAGAATTTTTATTTTTTTGGCAAAGAATTCCCATAGGAGCAGAGAAGTGCACCAGCAGTCTACTACCACAGGAATGACTATGGGATTGTCTAGACAAACAGCAAGATGGGGTGTAATTCTACAGTGCATTAATATGCTGTGCACTTATGGTACTTACAGACCTTGCTACCATGCATTAGAAGTTCCCTAATGCACACTGACCTACTCCTGTTTCGAAGCACACAAGGGAACTTTTAGACTGCAGTAGCAAGGTTCATACAGACAGTTAGTGTGCAACATACTAGTGTGCTGTAGATTTACACCCCAGTTTGCTGCACACTCACTGCTCATCTTGACTAGCCCTTATTCTGATTAGAACATCACTTGTCCATTTACATCTTAGACTGAAATTATTTAAATAAATGGCTATTGGAAACAGAGTTGTTGTTTTTGGTACCAGTTGTAAACTGGAATAACCCACCAATACCAAACTTTCCAACACATACTATATATGGGATTCTGCCTCCGAGGCAGGGTTAGAGCTCAGCAGTTCCTTGCACCCAGTGCTCACACCAAATCTCTTCTCCACACCTGAGTGAAGACATCACTACAGTCAAGGTGAGGGCTGACTCTTCTGCAATCTATGGAAATAGGTGCAACTCTCAGGCTTCTAACAAAACACTCATGAGGCTTTGGGATGCCCAAGGAAACCTGATGATCCTCCACCCAGACAGATGAGCTGCATGAGACACATCTGGGCAGACAGCAAATGGCAAGTAATGCGAGAACTTTTAAATTATGACATATGGACTTTTCTATACGACTGTCCATTGAGCAGGTTTGAAGCCTGTGTACAAATAAAGGAGCCCTCAACAAGAGTGGCTTCTCACTGAGTATTTGTGGAGTGATTGGTGGGACCTGCAGTGGCACATTCCTAGTGCAAGGGAGCATCTGGAGGCCTTGACCCCTCATACAGCCAGAAAGGGAATACAAAGAAAACTGCCATAAAACTTATGTGTCAGAACTCCCCACAGTGGCCATCATCTTGTGCTAAATCATCATCTTTACAATCAACTCTGCTAGCACTAGAAAAATCTACAGACTATTGGGTTCTTTCTATTAGGCACTGAAAAATACCAGGAAAAAATCCTTCCCCACCTCCCCACCCCAAGAATATAAAGAGGAGTGTGCCTGCAACTGTGTTTTATTGCTGGTGGATAGTGAGAAATGGATTCTTGTCAAAGTCCTCCTCAGATCAGCCACAAAAAATATTAGGTAGTGTCTTCTCCAAGGACACAGCCTTCTCGCTCTTCTGTTCAGCTTTTTATACCACACGCATCACTGTGATAACCAAGCACCTTCCAAAATTAAAAGTAGACTGGGTGATGTATGACTGAGTACACTTTTTTTCTCCATTCCCTCACACAGGTGTGGGTGTGTGTACTTTTTTGGCATTTAAAAAAAAAAGGCTTTATGGCACACACAGGCAAACAAGTTCAGAAAACCAAGTTTGTATTTTGATCAGAAAGTGACGAGGTCTATATATTTAGATACTACACAATGTACGTCAGATCCCTTCTCGTGGCTGCTACGGAGAGCACAGTTATTCCTTTACATCACATCATAGAATTCTGGGCTCAGGATCTGAGGATCCAGAGTTCAAACTTTGCTGACCACCAATGTTTGTTTGGGAACAGTGGGTTTGGGTACAGTGCATACCTCCTCTTTTTCCAGGTGAATTGAATAAACCTTTTAAAAAGAACCCCAGAAAATTTCCTTGAACAGAGGTTTTATAGTATAAAACTATTTCTCTGTCAATGACATGTCAATCTGACATGCAATGAAACACAAGTATTCCATCTTTTAGTCATTTTTCAGTCACTTGGATGAATTGTGTCACACATTGGCAGGTTTGAAGGTTGAGAGAGCTATGATAGCAAAGACTCCAGTGAAATGAGGGCCATAGTACCTGAATGCAGTTTGTAGCTTCAGTTCCCTTAGAACTAATAGGAAATAGCCATACTAACAAAGCTTTCTCCCCTTCTTCTATCAGAAACACCATAAGTGCTAATTGCTTCCTCAGTATCCGAAGGTAATGGTGATGGGTATGGGACAGGATGGTATCAATAACTGCATTCACCATATGGTAAAAGTAGTGTTCAGTTTAAATTGTTCAAGTCTTGGCTTTTATATGGAAATGGGCATACATATTGAGACTGAGACTAGAGTCAAAAGGTCACACAATATACAACAGTTTCTGCAGTATTTTGGCCCAATACTTTCAGGAAATCCTTTGCTACTCAGCTGCCTTATAGGAGTCAAAAATGTCTTTCCCTCTGGTGTCCAGAGGCCTTTCAGAAAAAATAAAATTGTGAGGTAGCAGAGTAGCCTTTTCGTTATAAAAATACCCCAGTCTCCCAAGCTGTCCAAAATTGTAGTGTTTAGTACACTTCAGCTGCTGTTTGACATACTACCACCATATCTATACCCAGGACCCTGTTTGCTGAGAATTTAAAGTATATTTTTGAGATTTTCCCCCTGCTTGATTGCAAAAAGGAAAATGTACATAATTATATTTTTCTTCTAGGGATTCGTACAAATGAGGGTAAATTTCAGTTCATGAATCCATTCCTAATCTAGTCTCCTTGCAGAATGGTATTCCAGCAAAGACCAATAACAGGCTCAAATCCACTTCCAATCAAGCAATGAAAAAACACAAGAGAAAGCTTCAGACACTAGTAAGTGAATATCATTATGTACCACAGAAAACGTAAACCTTCTCTAAGCACTTACCCTTAGCAACTATTATAAATACATTCCTTTTTAAAACAAACAGAAAACCTTCCTGAAATTTTGGTCATTGCCATTATTATTTTATATTACAGTAGAAGCTCAAAGATATAATCACCAGAATTATGGACTTACTGGTCAACTGGACACCTTGTGGAACCAGAAGTGACCAATCAGCCGATTTCAGCCCCAGCACTCGCCTCGTAGCTAAAGCCCCGAGCCGCAGTGCCTCTCCTCCGGCTGAAACTGAGAATGGAGCCACGATGGAGACCCAAGGCCCAGCAACCCTGCAGGGCTGAAGCTGGGAATAGAGCCATGGGGCTGCAGACCCAAGCCCCAAACACTCCCCCCAGGTCTAAAGTCCTGAGCCCTGGTGCTCCTGCGGGGCAGAAGCCCAAAGCCCTCAGCCCCTCACCCAGAGCCCTATGCCCGTAGGGTCAGAAGCCCTGATTCCCCCGCCCCCACCTGCAGCCCTGCCCCTCCCTGCATCTGCAACCCTCTTCCCCGCCCCTCATCCCCATGGCTGACATCGGTAATGTCTGTCTTGTTCAGAGTTATGGACAACCTCCATTCCTGAGGTGTGCAAAACTCTGAGGTTCTACCGTAATTCATTAGGATAAGTCTCCTTCCGCATTCAGAGATGTTACACTCCAATCATATGCAAAGAAATTGGATTTATGTAAAGTCCTATAAAGCTATTATATCAAGGAAGGTTATTATTTATAGAGGATCTATCAGTTGCTGAGGTTTATGATGAGTCAGCCTGACACTGCTCAGGTTTGTTTTGTCCAGTCTCTGCTTTCCAAAACATACAACTTTTGAGAGTGGTGTGCTAAATCCAAATTGGCAGAGTAAAGGACTATTGAACCTATATTTTAACCCTGAATGCCTTCCCACACTTAATCTTAGACGAAAGGTCCTCACCAGTATCTCCCAAGCTGTCAGCCATTCTGACACTAAGGGTATGCCTGCACTGCAGTACAATAGCTGTGGCTGGCCCATGCCAGCTGACTCAGGCTCAGGCTGCAGGATTATAAAACTGAAGTGTTGACGTTCGGGCTCGGGCTGGAACCCAGGGTCTGAGACACTCCCCCACTTGCTGGGTTTCTGAGCCTGGGCTCCAGCCCAAGCCCGAACATCTACACGGCAATTTTTAGCCCTGTGAGCCTGATTCAGCTTACCCAGGATACCTGTGACTGTGCCAGGGGTCTTTTATTGCAGTGTAGACGTACACGTAAGCTTGAGAAGCACTGCTCTAGACATCTGATGTGGGGGATTGGCAATTTTTTTTCCAATGTGCGTGCAAACCAGCAGCCAATGGCTCGTGGACCGACACTGGTCCACAGCCCACCACTTTGAGTAGCACTGGTCTAGAGTGTGAACTGTATTGCATTCTGCAGCAAATGCTGCTGCCACTGGGGAATCTTAGTAAAACTGACACTGTCCCAGTCCTCTGAGACCCTGCAGGAACAGGCTGGCAGACATATTATGGCCTCTGTCTCCAGCCAGGGGCAAAGGGCTGTGGGTGGTGCTGCTTAGTAAATAAATTTGAGTGTCTAGAGAATCACAGGTAGTTGCCTGTGTCCTGATCTCTTCTCAAGTGGGCAGAGTGTTACAACAAGAGCAATATACATACAACATAACTAGGACAGGAAACACCTTTTCTCATGTTTATTTGTACAATTCCTAACACAAAGGAGTCCTCCTGCTCAGGGCCGTCCCTCAAGGTGTGTGGGGCCCGGGGCAGAAGTGACGAATTCGTCACTTCCAGGACTGACCAGGCAGGGCAGGAGAGGCGGTGCCTCCCCAAACAGCCAGGTGTGGCCCCACCCACACTCCGCCCCCCAAACCCCCCCCCGGGTGCTGCCGCTGGGCTTCAGGGGGCTGGGGCCACACCGCCTGCCTTCCCGGGACTGGGGAGGCTGCAGCAGCGCCACCAAGCACTGTCCCTCGGGTGGAAGGGGCAAGGTTGGGGGCTAGCCTCCCCCAGCCAGTGGGGTAACACAGTGCCCATGCGTGCCGGCCAACCATGCCAGCCCGCGAGGCCAGGAGCAGTCACCCTGATTCGCCATACCCTAGGGACGGCTCTGCTCCTGCTACATGACTGGGGTCCACAGGCATTATCATCATAAAAATTATAATCATGGACATGAGCGTCAGAAGGTCAAGATGTACAATAAAATGTGAGTACTTGTAAACCAAATCATAGAATCATAGAATAGAATATCAGGGTTGGAAGGGACCTCAGGAGGTCATCTACTCCAACCCCCTGCTCAAAGCAGGACCGATCCCCGACTAAATCATCCCAGCCAGGGCTTTGTCAAGCCTGACCTTAAAAACTTCTAGGGAAGGAGATTCTACCACCTCCCTAGGTAACGCATTCCAATGTTTCACCACCCTCCTAGTGAAAAAGTTTTTCCTAATATCCAACCTAAATCTCCCCCACTGCAACTTGAGACCATTACTCCTTGTTCTGTCATCTGCTACCACTGAGAACAGTCTAGAACCATCCTCTTTGGAACCCCCTTTCAGGTAGTTGAAAGCAGCTATCAAATCCCCCTTATTCTTCTCTTCCGCAGACTAAGCAATCCGAGTTCCCTCAGCCTCTCGTCACAAGTCATGTGTTCCAGTCCCCTAATCATTTTTGTTGCCCTCCGCTGGACTCTTTCCAATTTTTCCACATCCTTCTTGTAGTGTGGGGCCCAAAACTGGACACAGTACTCCAGATGAGGCCTCACCAATGTCGAATAGAGGGCAACGATCACGTCCCTCGATCTGCTGGCAATGCCCCTACTTATACATCCCAAAATGCCATTGGCCTTCTTGGCAACAAGGGCACACTGTTGACTCATATCCAACTTCTCGTCCACTGTACCCCTAGGTCCTTTTCTGCAGGACTGCTGCTGAGCCATTCGGTCCCTAGTCTGTAGCGGTGCATGGGATTCTTTCGTCCTAAGTGCAGGACTCTGCACTTGTCCTTGTTGAACCTCATCAGATTTATTTTGGTCCAATCCTCCAATTTGTCTAGGTCCCTCTGTATCCTATCCCTACCCTCCAGTGTATCTACCACTCCTCCCAGTTTAGTGTCAGATAAGGGATGTATTCAAAGGACTCAGTCACTGAGCAATCAGAACAGAAAATAAAAACACATACAATAGAACTGATTGTGACCTGTATGAGAAAATAAACCATCTGTCAGAGTACCCCATCAGCTCTCTCAGGAGAAAGAAATCAGAGCAGGCCTTGTATGGTTTTGGGCAAGTCACCTAATCTCAGTGTTACTCATCAGTTTATCCATTTGTAAACAACCATTTGTAGGCTTTAGGACTCCAGAGCCTTACAGTTGAAGTGTGGCAGCTGAAAGGACACAACACAACACAAACTGCTGTCTAGCAAGCAGACTATTAGCTTCAGGGCAATATTCATATATTCACAAGCTCAGCACACCCCACACATCCAATAAATAAAAGATTACTCAGACAGTCAGGAACCTCAACCCTAACCTAACCAATGACAGAAACAGCATTATACCGAACCAAGCCTGCTTCCTATCCATACCTACAAGCTTCTGAGAAACGGCATGCTGACTACCTGGCACCTACTGACAGCAATTTGTTCTGAAAGCCCATCAGTTTTTACATAATTAGTGATATCAATACAATTCTGGTTGTTTTTGTCTTCAGCTGCTAGTACAAGGAAGCACTCACCTTTGCCTGTGCCAGTGTAGGAAATCAATTCATTTGATAGTCTAGCTATTTTGATGACTGAGAAAAGCAAGCTTAAATTTTTTACTCTGGTTAGCATCCCAGAGGGGAAAAAATATCAGTGAGGCAGCCAGATTTGATTAGTGTGGTCTCTTCAACCCTAAAGGGACATCATTAACTTGAAATCTAGACAATTTAAAAAATAGTTAAAAGTAGTGGCAGATACAGCACCTCCACATGAGTTCTTCTCCCAGTTTTTGGTGTGCTCCAATTACATTTTTCTGTTTTTCTCTCCCAGTCATGTGAAAGATCCACACAAATAAAAAGGTGAACTGACTTGACAATATCAGAGAAACTGAAATAGACTATAAACAAAGCACTGTCTGATGCACAAAATAAACAAATAAATGTTTTATTTCCATTCTCTTAGTCACTCTTGTAATGCCAAAAACTACTGAAAGTATAAATATTTCACCTTTGTGATTTAAGTTGATGGTGTTCCTTTAACTCCTGATTGAAATACTTTGTACAATGGAATTTATTATTATTTCTAGTATATATCTGGCATCACCGTTAGTATCTGGACACCTTACAAGGATTAAATAGAGACATTCAAGATCTCCATAAAAAGAAGCCAAAAGACCATGGTCTCCTGCTGCCTCTGCAGCTTTACCATCAGCTTAGAAACCAAGACTTAATCAGCTGGGAAGGCCTGGAAAAAGAAATGAATCTTGCAGTTCCATCTAGCAATGGATTCTAATTAAGTTTGACTCTGGATACCAAGCTGATTTTACAGGGCTGGCAGTTTGGGGAACGGGGGGTGTCTTTTTACTTGTAAACTAAGGATATTTAATATGGAAATTACTGAGAGTAAATAATATTGGAGTACTGCAATGCAGTATTTACAGAATAATTTTTCAGAACTGATCTGCACTTTAAAGCTGTATCTGGAGTTAACTATTTTTGAAAACCCAAGCTTTGAGGAACATGCCACAGCTAAAAGGAATTAAAAGAAAAACAGGAAGTGACAAGAAATGAAAACAGAACTAAAGGACATTAAACAAAGCACACAGCAAACGGGAATAACAATAAAAGGTCCCTACATGCATGGGCTTGCTTAAACCTTAAAATTTCCATGCCAGCTGTTGTAACTTTCCCTCAGTCCAGCTATCACCATCTCTGGCTGGGAGAAGCACATTAACCTGCTCACAGCATCTGTGTTTCTTGCCAGCCTGTTAGCTTTTGCTGATACCTTGGGGCAGTCAGTGGCCACTCACTCCACCCCTACTTACCTTTTATAGGATCTCTGAGGTTTCTAATCCCTTTGATCCTATGGTCTGCCTTGGGAACAGTAAACTATTCTAGCCCAGAGAGTGACAGACAGGGGGTACTCCCCATCTGATAACTGCCATTGTTTCGTTTCCTGTGGGTTTCCCCCTTTACAGCCTCCTTTGATTTAACTCCCAGCATTCAGGCAGAGTCATATGAAACAGATTATAAAATATCATATGCCCCTTTGGTTAAGAAATACTACATAAATCGCCACAGCTCCTCGTTCATTTCAGCATCTAGTTTTAAAAATCCCCCGTCTTTAGTACCCTCCATGGACTGGACTCCCCTGCTATTCGGAACAGCCTCTCTCTCCTCCTACTGCCCCACAGCCCCTTCACCCCTTAGATTTGCCACTTGTTTTCAAATCTCAGCAAAAGCCATCTCTTTTCTCCCTTGTCTACATCTAATTTGTTTCCCATTGGTTATTATTTCTGCACTGCATGATTTTGTGTGATTTTAACTGATTTTATCTTTAACAAAAGGTATTCTGCCCAATTGTAAGTAAATGTGTAAATATGTATACATAAAAATAAACACAATAGCGTGAACTTACTCTCAGAAACCCATGAAGAATGGTGGGGGAAGGAGAGCAAAAGACAATTTATAGCCATCTTGCACCAGATTTAAACTCTTTGTTCTCAGCCATGGGAAAATATAAACTGGGATTCATTGTAATGAAATTAATTAAAGAATTAGTTAATAATGCCTTATTATGGTATCTTTCTGTAAAGTGCCATGTTGTCAAGTCTGACTTCAAGTGTTGGAATAATGCACATAAAATCTGTATTTGCCAAGCATGGAATCCCAGCAACGATATTTGTGAGCAAAGGTCCTTATTATTCCATACATGGATGAAAGCAGCTTCATCAGCATTGGAGTACAATTACTCCACTGTATATCAAGTAAACGACAAAGCCAAAAGAGAGATGCAGATTGCCAAGACAGTGCTGGAAAAGGTGTCAGACAGTATCTCAGATTAATGTTTTGTTTTATTAGCTTATTATAGCTCAGTTAGAATTCAAATTATGGTCTTCAGGAACAGTTATAAAGGTTTTAAAGAAGCTCCACAATTAATGTGTCTAGTTAAAGCACTTTATGAAAATATCTTTATACCAATACAACTGCATCCACACTATGGGGCTTGTACCATTTAACTATACATTTAAATCTGTACAACTGTTGTGTGTAGCCAAACTACAAAATCACTTTGCTACTGCACCTTCTCACAGTGCTTTCAGAGCTAAGGAATTATAACCAGACATGGTTTAAAGCTGTAAACCCAAGAAATACAGACTTCTGAAAAATAATGTATTTAAAAAATAAAATGACTATATATAGTTGTAACCTTTGTGCAAGGCTAGCAGATCTCTCAAGTCCCAACATACCTGATATTTTACCATGATTGTTAATGTAGAACATTTGTGTCATTGCATAATATCATTTGCACAGCCCACTCCCACAATTCACCTACCAATAAAATTACATTAGTCACTGACAACACACAACAGAATGTGTATATTGTATACATGATGGTGTGGTGCAATAAGAAGTTTGAATGGCCACATTACTCACAATTGCCAAATCACATGATCATGCTACCTATTTTACCAAATGAACTTCTTTTCAATTCTTTGAGAGGTTTTTCTGTTTTCAACAAAAATGTATTGGCATCATCTTTTGTATTCTCTCCTCCTGAAAGCTAAATTAGTACTGTGGGTCCAGTCGCTCAGGGCTAAGAGCAAGGGGACATCTAAACTATATTTCAGACAATTTAAGACCAAATATTTTGGAACCTACCAGGCCTACAAGCAAGTGATGGTTCCATCAGAAAGCTGCAAGTCTCCCTTTTCTGTTTATAGTGGCATCCCTGGCCGATAATCTTTGGGAACTGAACCTGAGGCCTCACTCTAAAAATCATGAACCTTTGCTCAGGACCGAACAGAGGTTTGGGGGGGAGGGTGCGGGGCAAAAATCTGAAATAGAGACCCCCACACACATACATCCTTCCTCCCCCCCAAAAAAAAGTACCATGGAGATGGAAGAGTTTAAGAAGAGGGGAAGGAATGGGGGGTCAGAGATGATCCAGGCCTGTGCAGTTGCTACCCTCCCCACAGAGACAAGGGGACTCTGCCCTGCTTGTGTCCAGGAGGGGCAGGGAGTGTGCCCCCAGTCTGCCTCTCCTTGTACTTCAGCCCCGCTGATGGTGGGAGTGGTATCCCCAGCCCCTAGTCCCCACATCTGCCTCTGTATTCACAGCTCAGCGAGACTCCTGGGTCCTGGTGCAATGATGCCAAGGGCAGCCATAGTGGAATTTGGACTCAGCCAGAGGGAGCAAGTCGCTCTCCGTACTACTGATTGCAGGCACCAAACCCAAGGTGTGCTGTGTGACCCTGTGCACCACTTCGCAACGGCTCTCACTCAACTTTGGACTGGCCACCCCCGCATTATTTTGGGCACCCTCTAAAATGGACCAGGTCCATTAGCTCAGGGCAGCAGCAGACCGAGATCTCTGATCTAGCCACTAGAGGGAGACAAGGAGCCATTCTATTAGCATGTAACCCATGCTAATTTTGCATGGCCAGGGAAGCTCATCCACCGAGTTGAAAGAAAATCATATTTCAAGGGTTACATAGTGGGTAAAATAAAAATAAGAGTGGTTTGAAACAGCTCAGAGATTTGGAATATTAAAAATAATGCCACTAAAGATGCACTTGCGGGCAGGAGGCAGGTGCCGATACACAATGAATTTCAAAAGACCCTGCAATTCTTCTTCTCCCCAAAAGGAGGGCCCTGCTACTGAAGACTTAGCCTAGGGCCTGTTTGTAGTAAAAACGCTTGTTACAGTTGTTTAAATTTACAATGCCTAAAGCAGTGGTCACTTTTTGAATCTAAGGGCAACCCAGGATCTACCCCACCCCTTCCCCAAAGCCCCACTCACTCCATCACCCCTCTCTCCATTGCCCACACTTCCCCACCCTCACCCACTTTCACCAGGCTGAGTTAGGGGGTTGGGGCTCAGGAGGGGGGTGCAGGCTCTGGACTTGGGCCGAGGGGTTTGCAGTGTGGGAGGGGGCTCTGGGCTGAGCCTGGGGCAGAGGGTTGGGGTGCAGGAAGGGGTGAGGGGTGCAAGCTCTAGGAGAGAGTTTGGGAGCAGGAAGGGGCTCCAAGATGGGGCAGAGTGTTGGGATGCAAGAGGGGATATGGGGTGCTGACTCCGAGAGGCAGCTCAGAGATGGGGAGCGGCCTCCCACCAGGCAGCACCTACCTCCAGTGGTTCCTGGTCGGCAGCAGGCGCAGCAAGGTTAAGACAGGCTCTCGGCCTATCCCGGCCCTATACCACTCCCGGAAGGGGCCAATGCGCCCCTGTGGGGGGGGCTGGGGAGCATGTGGCTCCGTGCACTGCCCCTCTCTGCAAGCACCGCCCCCGCAGCTCTCCCAGCCAATGGGAGCTGTGGGGGCAGTGCTTGCAGGCAGAAGCAGAGCGGGGAGGATGCCTTAGCGGCAGCCACACTACAACACTGGAGATCGCGATCGACTGGGAGATCCTCTAGGATCGACCAGTCAATCGTAATCGACCGATTGGTGACCTCTGACCTAAAGTTAGGCACCCAAATCCATTTTAAGGCAATTACACAGAGGCCTGACTTTTAGAAGTGCTGATCATGCAGATTTGTCATTGAAGTGTATGGAATATTTGGGTGTTCAAAATCTCTGAAAAATCAGACCAATTATTTATTTGCTTAATTAAGGAATTAGTTGCCTAGTTTTAGGCATGCAACTTTGAAAATGTTGAGCATAATTTCTAGAGTTTTCCCTCTCCTCCTCCATCAAGAAAACCAAAACAAAAAATAAATTCACATACCCTCTTACGTACAGTGGATTCCCAGGGAGGGCGAGGGGGAAGAGAAGTGGGGAGAGTGGGTCTAGCAATATTTTGCATGTTGGTTATGCAAATTGGCTTCTTTGTGGTGCCTCTAAAATACAAGCATCTGTTGTCCCACTGTACATCTCTATTTTAATGTACGTTTAAATTCTCTGTCTAAACATTAGCTGTTGTTAATTACAGATCTCAACTTAGGTCCTGAGAGACAAGCTCCAGAGATTTAAACACAGTTTTTAGAGCCCAAGTATAGAAATGACCAGTTTTAATAGTTCACACACATTATTCCAGCTTCAATATACTGAGAAATGTGAAAACAGCTGTTCCTAGGGCTAAGGTAAAATAGTAATTATATCTTCAAGTATCAGCAATTGAGAGAATCACAATAACCACAATGGTACTGTCTGATTGAATAGCTTGCAAATTTCTTCCCTTTAACTTTCAGAAGTTAAAACTGAAAGCGAGGTAGGAGCAATTTTCACATTTCAATCAGTGAGCAAATGATTAGTTGGTCAGCAAGAGAGAAAGAGTCCAGACTCAGTCAGAGTATGTAATAAGACAGATGGACCGGTAGTAATTATTAAACCAGAAATTTACTCTAAAGCTGGACTGCTACAGCAGAAAGACAAAGTGAAAATTTATGGTTTCTGGAACATAAGAGATCAGGCAAATACAGGCACAAGGCTGTAAGGTAGTAAGCACTGACTTCACTATGACTATGAGATGTAGCTGCAATCACCTGGGAGGAGACTAAGGGGAACACGTCCATCTTTTGACTGCTCTGGTGATGTCCCCCTCAGCGTGACTTTGGAAGTCGAGCACTCCCTCCTCCTCCTTTCCTGCTGTGATGGGAGTTGAGGGCACTCAACACCATGCAAGTTTGGACGCTTATCTGTGCATCTACAAGCCAACAACCTCAGAGTGTTCAAAATGTAACATTAAAGGTTTAAAATGAAGAATTTCCATTTTCACAAAATATAATCCCTTCCTGGAATTCCTCCCCACCTTAAACAACATGTAGAAACATCCCCTTGGAACCTTGCAATATTTACAAGGCACTGTTTTCCCCCAAATCTCTGGCCTCAGTCAAATCCACTGCTGTCTCTATTAAAAGGTTCCAGCAATATTGTGTGTTTTTTGTTTCTTAAACAGAGAGCACAATTGGAAGAAAGCTGAGCATTATTAAGTCTCTCTTAAATCTCTGTAGACACTTCAAGTATTTATACTCCTTGCCAAGGAGCCTTCAAATAACAGAGCATAAAAAGACCTATGAATATAATTCCCTATCAACAGTTCCCCAAGCTGTGGGTAGTAGAGGGGGAGTCAGGACATTACAACAAATGCATGGGCCAAACTGTTTTCTTTTTTAAAAACCACAGTGGGAGGACTAATGTAAAGAAAGCTCTTTGCCCTTATCTTTTTTCCTGGGGCATCACCCTCTGGCACCTGCCATAACAGTAGGTAGGTGAGGCTTACAGAAAACGCCCCTTGGCCTGGAAGCCAAATGCCACCCCCGGCTTGTGCCAAGAATGACTGAAAGGGGAAGGACCCGATCCGTCTCCCCGAGCCCTGCAGGGTCCACCCTCCGCGCCCCCAGGCGCTCTCCACATCTCGTTGCCGTTCCCCTGTTTCCCGCCCCGTCCAAACCATGCTAGAAAACCAGCCACCCCCGGGGCAGCCACCGATCCTGCGAGAGAGGGAGGGGAAACACCACGCCCGGCCAGAGCCCAGCCCCGCTGTTGTCCCTCGCCATGAGCCCGGGCTCGCCTTGACACCCCCTCACGCCCCAGCCGCCCACCCCAGGACGCAGCCAAAGGGGGCGGGGGAGGGGGCATCCTCTGGCGCCTGCCACACGCTAGCGCCGGGCAGAGACAGGGGGCGGCCGGTGCAGCGCGGGCAGCGGCAGCAGCAGCAGCCGCCGGGCGGGGCGCGGGCGAGCGCGGAGGGGAAGGGGCAGGGATCCCCGGGGCGGCACCTGCCAGGAGCCCCAAACGCCGGAGCCGCCACGCGCGAGCAGTCCCGGGACAGCCTCTCACCTGCGGGGCCGCCGGCGCCGCCGCTGCCGGGAGTGCCGCGCCCGGGGCCCTGGGGACAGGCGGCGCCGCGCCGCTGGGGAGGAGCTGCCGGCGCTGCCACTCCCACCCCCGGCTCGGGGGCCGCGCTCCCTCAGGCTCCGCCGCCTGCGCCTCTGAGGGGCGCCGCCCGCTCTCTGCGGGGGGTGGGAAGGGCGCCCCCAGAGGGGCGGGCAGGCACTGCAGGCAGGGTGGGGGACTTTGGGGTACCAGCACAGCACCCCCCGCTTTTAGCCAGGCCCGTGCTGCCCTGTGGACACAGCTGTTGGGATATGCGCCCCTGCCAGAGGCGCCCGTGTGGACGCACTCCCCATAAGGAGTTTCGGCAGGTGCACTGCGCTGGCCAGTCCCCTAATGGTGCAGCTGGTGTGCGCAGAGAAGCCCTAAGATTTCCGAGGCGTGCCCCACTCTTAATATGCAGATCCAATTAACATGGTGGGAAAGTAACAGGCCCCTAAAATGGCTTGATGGGGAGACTAGCACTTGTCTCATAGCTTTTGATGCATCACAACATGATATGAAGGTTTGACCCAAATTCGGAAAAAGTGCTCCCTCTATTTTCCCCACCAATCCATCTGCCTCCCCTATTAACCAAATAGAAAAATAAACTATTTTAAACATATTCCATGCAGGAGGGCACTCTGAGACCTTTTCTTTATTGTTTTAAACCAACATTTCCCTTAAAATCTGAAGACTCCTATGATTTAGGACCAGAAAGGATGAGCAGATCATCTAGTCTGCCCTGCATACCCCAGCCCACCAACACTACACCCCCCCCCAAAAAAAAATTGAAATTAGTCCAAACTATTACAGTCCACAGGAGACTAAACTATTATGTGCCACAGGCAGAGAATAGGAAGAACCACCCACAATGGCAGGGAACTGATCAAGTGACATATAGCCAGTTAATCCCAGCAAGTGACCCACATTCCATACTTCAGAGAAGGACAAAGAAAACCAACCCCAAAGGTCACTGCCAATCAGACCAGGGAGGAAATTCCTTCCCCACCCCCGCATTTGGTGATCAGACCCTGAGCATGTGAGCAAGAACCAGCCAGCTAAGCACATGAGAAAGAAAGTGCTCAATGTCACTCTGGCCCACCCTGTCTAGTGTCCTTATCTTCAGGTACGGCCATCTCAGATGCTTCAGAGGAAGGATCTCCCCCCACACACCCTAAAAAAACCCAGAAACATGGGGGAGGGAGATTTTTCCTAACCCCTGCAGGTAACTGTCTGAAACATAAGGAAGACCAAAACAAAAACAAAAACCAACCACCTAGTAGCAAACATGCTGGGATTTTTAAGGAGATATTGTACTGCCAACCTGTCAGTTTTAAAAAATTGAGTTAAAGGCATCCTACACATTCCCCTGAATCCTCCTGCTAATTTGTTATTTTATGGTCACACTTATCCTATTGTTTAAAAGTGGTTTTAATTCTCTTTAACTCACTACAAAAAACAAGAGAGAGAAACTGATCGCATACTGAACAGTCAAACTGAGAAAGAGAATCCCACCCTGCCTATCACTGCAGTCACTGCAAACGTAGGTGTTATTTGTCACAGTAGTGGGTAAAACATTTGCAGTTAGAAGTGCAAATTTAAAGTTGGTTACCCTTTCAGGAGCAAGTAAGTGATATTTCACCTGCTTCTACTCAGTGGCATAGGTGTTTTTTCTCCCACCCCCAAAGGGTTAGCAAATAGAGAGAAGTTAATTTTAAGGACCTGTCTACACTATGAAAGTGATACAGTTGGGAACAATTAGTTTGCTTCATCCTCTGGATGGGGCCAATTTATCAGTTTTTATTTTTAAAATGTTATAAAATGCCAACAGGATGTTAGTCTAAAACATCAGCATGTGACTTCTTCAGCTTACCATCAGCAAACGCCTGCTGATATACTTCAGCACTATGCACTCTCCTTATAGAATCATAGAATATCAGGGTTGGAAGGGACCTCAGGAGGTCATCTAGTCCAAACCCCTGCTCAAAGCAGGACCAATCCCCAACTAAATCATCCCAGCCAGGGCTTTGTCAAGCCTGACCTTAAAAACTTCTATGGGAGGAGATTCCACCATCTCCCTAAGTAACGCATTCCAGTGTTTCACCACCCTCCTAGTGAAAAAGTTTTTCCTAATATCCAACCTAAACCTCCCCCACTGCAACTAGAGACCATTACTCCTTGTTCTGTCATCTGCTACCACTGAGAACAGTCTAGATCCATCCTCTTTGGAACCCCCTTTCAGGTAGTTGAAAGCAGCTATCAAATCCCCCCTCATTCTTCTCTTCCGCAGACTAAGCAATCCGAGTTCCCTCAGCCTCTCGTCACAAGTCATGTGTTCCAGTCCCCTAATCATTTTTGTTGCCCTCCACTGGACTCTTTCCAATTTTTCCACATCCTTCTTGTAGTGTGGGGCCCAAAACTGGACACAGTACTCCAGATGAGGCCTCACCAATGTCGAATAGAGGGCAACGATCACGTCCCTCGATCTGCTGGCAATGCCCCTACTTATACATCCCAAAATGCCATTGGCCTTCTTGGCAACAATGGCACACTGTTACCCTCCCTCTTCTTTTCAAAATGTTAAGAAACAAAGGAAGAAATTGATGCAATAGATTAAAATATGGGAATTCTGGGTTCCAACCCTAATACATGAGTGTCAAATGTAGCCTTGAATCCAGAGTAGTCCCAATTGATACAATAGGCAGTAAATTTGCATCTTGTTTCTCAGTAATTTCAAAGGAAACAACAAGGATAATACATCTCTTGTTTAAAAAAGGCCATCAAATATCCCTTAAACCCAGTAAAAAAATCAGATCTGAATTAAAATATTTCAGTGCTGTGACTAGTGGAGGACAGCATCTAATCCCACATGTTGCCTATGGCTCTGAAATTGGAGATCCCATTTGTGATGGACATTGTTAATGAACACATGTGGAAAGGTGAGATGTGATGCTCCTGGAGTCGTTTACTAGATATCCATTTTTTAATGCTCATGTCACTGAGATTTGTTCTGGAGCTACAAGGTAGTGTCCTATCCTACAGTGGTCAGCAGACAAGGTCACCATGGTACCTGATGCTCTGAGCTTCAATTTCCCCTCATCTAGTTCCAGGCATTTCAATCTCCTACTCTTGGATATGGCAATTCAAGTGCTTTTTAATGATTTAGCCCTCCAGCCAAATTCTGCTTCCCTTTTTGGGAGGTAAACAAAGTCCAACAAAACAAACGGGCATCCAGCAAACCTCACACTGGTCTTCATCCTGACTCCAGGCTGTTGTCCTCCCTCTTGTGGCAGGGGATTTTCACGCCACCTCCTTGCCAGTGGCCCTATAGAAGAACCCAGACCCTTCCTTACTCTGGTTTCCCATCCAGGGACCCTGTAGCAGGCAGCCCAAGTCCACCTATTCAGACCTCTTGCTTCACCTCCTGGGATCATTTCCTACCTATGTCTGTGCCTAGGCCTTTTCCACAGCCCCTCCCTAGGTTCTCTCTCGCTAGGCTTTTTCACTGGGCACCTTTTGGAGAGCCTTTTGCTGAGCCCAGCTCCCTTAAAGGACCAGTCCACCCTGTGACCTGTTGATATACTAAGCTCAGGATGTTACAGAATTCATTATTAACTTTTACTCCAAACCCTCAGATATCCATTGTATGGCTAATCAAAGGAAGGCAGTCTAGATCAAAACTAGGATCACCTGAGACAAAAACAGCAGATTCTTCCCAACCAGAGAATAATTTTTCTGCTATTGATGGGTTGGGAGTGGAAACATCCCGCTGAACTGTGCTGTTAGCAAGGAAACTTGTCTGAAAGGTAATTTCATCTCAAAGCAAGCCTGGGAAACTACAGAGGGAACCAATGAAGAAATCAATTAAACCCTGGCAGAGCCAAGCTCCATCACAGGCCCTAGATACAAAATATTTTCACTTTAACTAATGTTTACCTAAAACAGTGGTTCCCAAACTTGTTCTGCCGCTTGTGCAGGGAAAGCCCCTGGTGGGCCAGGCCGGTATGTTTACCTGCTGCGTCCGCAGGTTCGGCCAATCGCGGCTCCCAGCAGCTGGGGTTCGCTGCTCCAGGGCAATGGGAGCTGCTGGAAGTGGCGCGGGCCGAGGGACATACTGGCCGCTGCTTCCAGCAGCTCCCATTGGCCTGGAGCAGCGAACCGCGGCCACTGGGAGCTGCAATCGGCCGAACCTGCAGACGCGGCAGGTAAACAAACTGGCCCGGCCCACCAGGGGCTTTCCCTGCACAAGTGGCGGAACAAGTTTGGGAACCACTGACCTAAAAGATACATGTGACTTCCATGAAGACACAAAGAAAATTCTGCAAAGGCTATCCCCTGAGAATGGCTAAAGTTTGACACTGTTTCCCACATTTTCTATTGCAGATATTTTTTTCATGCCACTGTACCACACTGACAGACTCTCTGGGATTTTAGTGACTTTGCTGCCAATAAACAGGATCTAACATCATGCTGCTGGGGTTTCCAGAGGATATTGTGGGCATTTGTAAGCAAGTTGAAATTTCAGCTTAGTGTCTATCCAGAGCCTCTAGTCCTTGACCGGACATGTACTGAGTTATACCAAGATCAGCATGTTTAGGACACTTAGACAACTCTACAAACAGATTGTGGGATGCTACTACATGAAAACATTGCATGTTCTATCTTGTGAGGAAACTTACAGAAACTTTTGGATAGGGTAAACCACATCGTTATAGAAAGTGTCTCAAGGACACCTCCTCTCCTAATAAAGAAATCAATTAAACCCTGGCAGAGCCTTCACATGGATTGCCTTCTCTTATTCATGATCACACAACATCCCCGTGGCAACTACAGCAGCTGCTTAAAGGGGAAGTTATATTACACAAGTATCAAGGTATTTTAATTGTCGTTACTGCCATAGATATACTGCGTCCTTTTTAAAATAATTAATCTCGCTGTCTATTTTTGTTCATTATATTTCCCACTCCCATCTGTGGGAAAGCCAGCATTGTAACTGCATTAACTCAAGAAAAAGACATGGGCATCTCTGTGGCCAGCTCTGTGGAAAGAGTGGGAAACATCTATTTCCTAACAACTAATGACCTGCTGGATTTAAGGATCTTAAACTTTGCTTCTGTCTTTCAGTTTCTCCAGTCCATCATTAACAGCCAAGGAATGCTTTCCCTATTGGTCATTGTTGGTTACATTTGAAATGCAACATGTAATCAAACCCATACATATAAACAGTGCCTATGAGGACATCATCCTCAACACCAAGAGCTTTCTCTAATTGTTCACAGTGAGTCTAGATGAGACTCCAGCACTTAGAACTCAGTTCCACAAACTCACCAATGCTTTTTTTTGATGATTGGTTAACTCTGTTGCTTTTTACGGGTTCAGTGAGTTGCTCTCTATTCTTGCTCTCTCCTCTGTCCAGGCGTCTCAGCATCTCCTCTCTTGGGGTTCCTTCCAACTAGATTTTTTTCCCCCAAGTTGTTTTGTCAGTTGTAGAAAACCAGTCTTTACAGACTCAGCTCGTCTTTACAGATCAACAAACTGTGAAAGGATCAGACTTCCTGTTTCACTTCCGTTAAGCTTTTCAAAGTTTCACAGGCAGCGTATGCTTCTCCATGCATAAGCCACAAGAAAAAAAACAATGAAGCGTAATTCAGCTATTTATAAAGGCCACGTTGGTTACCTCCCTGTGTATCTTCCATATTCCTTGGAGATTATAGGACAGCGATTTTCAAATTGTGGTCCATTGGTGGCCCAAAGGGGTCGTGTCAGAAGTTCACAGAATCATATGGCACTGGCTGCTCCTCCTTTCCAACTACTAAATCACATCAAAAAGCTAAAAAAAATATAAAAACTTCCTTAATATTATCTATCCATGCAAAAAATTGCTTTAGTTTCTGCAGGAACCTGATGTGTTGTCAATGGGAAGGGAGGTGGCTTACAGAACTACCACTCTTTTAAGATATGGTGCAAATGGGGTATTGTAGCAGGGTGGTCACCCCGCTCCAGCCCTGAAGGGGTTAAAATAGCCCTTGGAGAGCGCTGGGGAGCCAATAGTAAAAGCAGCCCTGGAGAGGGCTAGGGAAAAGGAGTGAAAGCAGCAAACCTAGGCTGATTCGGGGAAGTGGCCACAGCTGGGGCCACACCTCAATCAGGCCACAGCTGGCCCTATCAGAGGGCTGTGGACCTGAAGCAGGAGTCTCCCTCAAACCCTGGAGGGAGAAGGCCTGCCTACCTATCTGGGAGGGAGCTGAAGGTGCCTGAGTGGAGCAGGGCTGCGGATAGGGCAAGGGGAGCTCCCGCCTGGTAAACCCCCAAGCTGCAGCCCTTGGTGAAGGCCTACACAGGTACTGGGGTTGCAGAGGTGCAGCCCAGGGTTAGGCAGAGGCAGCTGGTCCTACCCCCTTGCCTGTGATGAGTGGCTATTACAGACTTCAGTCTGCCCCAGTGAGTGGGGTCTAGATGATGACTGCAGTAGCCACTGAGGCAAGGTGAGTTTAGAGGGTTGGGGGTTCCCCTGGGAGGGGAGACCCAGGGTGTGGGGGTACTGCTGTGGCAGAACCCCAGGTAAAGGGCACTGGGTCTGGGAGTGACACAGGGCCAGCGGCAGGCAAGACACCAGCCTGCAAAGGGCGCTCTGAAGGCTGGAAAGAGCTAATTCCCAGACAACCATCAGGAGGCACCACACCGGTAAGTCATTGTGTCACTACAGGTACATATAAAGCCAATTAACCCACTTAACAAAAGGTGAATTTTAAAAAAGGATGAGAAAATTAACCTCTTGTGAGGTTCATGTTCATTTCCTCCCCAGGTTTTCTAAGTTAAATCAGCCAGTGGTTTCACAAAAAAACTAAACCATTTATTTTTTTAATGGCCAGTAGGAAGACATCATTTATGATATGGACTCAGCCCATTGGTCATCAAGTCCAGTCTCCTGCTCCTGGAAGTAACAAACACCATATTGTTTCAGAGGAATGGAGAACCCCTCTCACCCCAAGGTAATTGATATACAGGGGCCAATTGAGCAGTGCTATAAGCAGGATCATACTGGCTCTTGCAGTTACCATCTTACACCCTCCTTTCCTGTGAGATTTGATTATACTTCTATAACTACTAACGATTTTAATAAAGTTAAGCAGTTGTTTTTAAAGGAGCACCTTCCTTTTTCTTTCAATGTGCTTGGATCAGTTGTGCTTGTTTGTTACCTTAAAGAAATGCTTCATGCATGGAAATTAATAAAAAAGAATTTTTACTTATGACACTTTGTTCTTCCTGTGATTCTGCATCTCAGGAACCCAAGGTAAAGATCTGCTCGCTCAGCCCTGATCATAAGGCTGTGCCTTATGACTGCAAGCCCACTGAGGCTTCTTCCTGTCTCATCTAACAAGGTAGCAGTGCCCCTTCACTAAAGAGTTGTGTATCCTTAAAAGTTCACCTGCTGGCTTTGAACACTTATCTGCTGCAGTGTTTTTTGTTTTCAGATCTGTTGTCTGTATTCTGATTCCAATGGGTCAGATGACCAGCTTCTCAAAGGGGGAAATTGGGATACCTATATGGGGGGGGGGGGAGGCACTGGTGAAAGTCCAGGAAGTTCGTGTAGGAAGGATTTGATATCTGGGAAAAGGGGAGAAAAGAGTGCACTCACCCTCTTTTTTTCAATCAATCATCTTCTTTTCTTTCTTCCACCTCCCTTTTCTGAAAGAAAAATCTGGATATTACATGAAAGGGCAAGGTAGGAGTAAGCCATCTTTACTGTGCTACATTCCCCGATACTGTCTTCGACAGCTCTTGTATTGGATTTCTTACCCCATTCTTGGCTTCTTTGAGAAACATTTCATTATATCTGTCTCCCTCTGTTTTTGACTCCTACCTCATTTCTACATCCTTCCTGAGCACTTGTTTTTGCTGCTTCATTCCCTCATTCTCCTGTTTCTCACTTTGCACTCCCTACATTCCTCTTCTCTCTTTTCTCCTTCAATTTCCACCTCCTTTCTTCCTTCCTCTAGCTGCGACCCCTTCATACCTCCCCATTCTGTCAGCTACACTCTCATGGATTCGTTAGACTCCCTCTCAGCCACTGGTCCTTGGATTCACTCACCTCTCTTCCTCATGTCCCTGAGGGTGGAGAAGGGAAGTAGCACTGTTAGGACCCCTGGGTGATGGCCTGGGGAGCTGGTGAAAGAGAAGGCTGGGGCCTTCAGAACAATTTACAGGTTTGTGCTGTCTAGACCTGGCACCTCAGTCCTGTCTTGTCAGGTGAGATGGGCTATTATGGTGCACAAAATAAAAAAAGGTCTGTCTTGCTGATCAGCCAGAATTTGTATATTTGCTCATTTTGTTCTCCAGCTTCTTATCTCATTCACAAGCCAAAAAGGAAATATCCTCTGTCCACCCACACACTCCTGTGGCTGCTGTTATCTGCATGTTTCTGCCACCCATGACAATTCCCTTGCGGTTCCACAAGCTACATAAGTTGGGGTCTGAGTTTGACCATGTGATAGTGAAACTTTCTTTTCTTGTTGTCCTTTTGAAAGAGGATATTGGAACAAGTTGCCTTTGATCCTACAGAGCAACAACTTTGAATCCCTATTGGGATGCAAAAGAGCAGGATCAAGAAGGCTTAACTTGATACTTTCACACATACGCCTTAGACTGGAACTGACCCAAGTCTTAACAGTCCTGAGCTTTAGGGGAGTTCAAATCCATTTCTGAATTTTACTGTTGAGCCCCCCTGTCTGTCATGGATTGACCAAAACTCTGGAACTGAACATGCAAACTAATCAGAACATGTCCATTTCTCATCATTATTATCATATCCTTGAACCTGCAATCTGGGAGAAAGTACATTCTGTAGACCAAGTTATTACTGTAATCAGTGGAAAGAGAAGTTACTTACTTAGTACAAAAAGAAAAGGAGTACTTGTGGCACTCTGAAACCTGTCATTACTTAGTACAGGAACTGGAGTTATTCAAGATGCATAGTCTATCTGTATTCCACATGTGCTCCATGCAACTGACAGGAATATTTTTTTCTAGCAGTAGCTGTTGGTCTGTGCCTGTGCTCTTCTCCTCCTCATGCTCTAAACAGAGGACAATAACGGGCAGTGTAGATCAACCACTTCTCCAGTTCCTTCTCTATTGCAAATCATATATCCAAGATCCAAAGCAGAGGGCAAGGAGGCCATGCAGTGGAATATAGCTAGAGACCACACATCTTGAACTCCAATTACTGTAGTAGGTAATTAACTTTTTCTTTCTTCTTTGAATGATAGTCCGTAATGCTCTATAGCTCGGGGGAACACTCAACACCCCCATGTTTATCCTTGTAAAATGATTGTGTGGTATCAAAGTTTGTCATGTCGGGTGTCTTCAGAAGGCTCATGATGCACTGAGCATGGTTGTTACAGTAATGTTATTTCATGTATATAGTTATTAGGCTGAAAATGTGTCTTCATGGCTCAAAATAGGCAAGAACTCTAAGAGCAGAGAGGCACTTCACACCTCACCAGGACATGTATGGGACAGCCCAGCCCAGCCTCACAGGAACAAAGGGTGCTGGCCTAGGCAGCAACAAAAGGATCTGTTGGACTCTTGAGTGAGTGTCCCCCCCCCCCCCCAACACTTACTTTGGTCAGTTTGGGACTGTGATGAGGTAATGCTCACCTGACTCTGAAGGGGGGGGGGAGGGCAAAGCCAAGCGGGAAGAAACAACATAATTGGGACAGACATTTGCCATGCTCTTCCTCTCTCTTCCACCTCCATTTACAGACACCACACCAAGCAACTGAAGCACTGATCAAAGGGGAGAGCCTGGCTGAAGGGGAGCCAGCCAGCCTGTGGTGAGGAGAAGCATCTAAGTTTGTAAGGGCACTGAAAGTGTTAAGATCAGATTAGAATGCGTTTTGCTTTTATTTCATTTGACCAAATCTGTCTGACTATTTGAGTGATTAAAAGTCAAAACATATCTTTATAGTTAATAAATTTGTTAGTTCTACCTGAAGCAGTGCATTTGGTTTGAAGCACATCAGAGGCACCCCTTGGGATAACAAGCCTGGTACATTTCAATTTCTTTGTTAAACTGAAAAACTCCTATAAGCTTGCAGCATCCAGCAGGCATAACTGGACAGCGCAAGATGGAGGTTCCTAGGGTTGTGTCTGGGACCGAAGATATTGGTTTAGTGTCATTCAGTTGCACAGTCCAAGGAGCAGCTTAATGCCAGAGGCTGTGTGTAAACAGCCCAAGAGTGGGGGTTTTCACAGCAGAGCAGGGTAAGGCTGGCTCCCAGAGTCAAGGATTGGAGTGACCTAGCAGATCACCCGTCCAGATAGCACCAGAGGGGAACATCACATAGTCCCTATATGTATTTCCCTGTAGTTGATTGATTGACAAGAGGCACTCATTAAGGAGGGATGTGTGAAGACCTCTGAGATACAGCAGTGCTCCTGTCAGTGGTAGCGAGAGATGTATTAGGTGCAGAAGCCTGTACCAAGGCATTATGTCTTAAAAAGATATGTACCACATCCCATATTGCTGCTTGTCAGATTTTGACAAGAACATCTCAGACATTACAGAGACAAAGCACATGCACACTGATCTATAACACCCTGGGGTGAGTAATATTCATCAGCTTGTATCACAGCATAATGCATCCTGAAATCCACTTTGAAAGCCTTTAGGAGAAGATTGCTTTCCCTCTCATCCATTCTACAAATGATCTAAGTGATTTCCTAAATAGCTTTGTTCTTTGGAAGTAGAACACCATGGCTCAAGAGATGTCCAGGGCATGAAACCTTTTGTTTTCACTGGTGGTGTGGGATTTCAGGAAGAAGGTGTGCAGATGGATTGTCTGATTCAGAAGGAAATCCAAGCTCACTTTGGGGGTAAATTTAGGGTGTAGCCTCAGAAATTGTATCCTTAGGGATAAAATCACAGTTCACCCACCTTTCTTGCTGAGGTTATGGCAATTAGAAAGGTGACTTTTGTGGATAAGCAGGCTAATGAACATGAATCTCTGAGCTCAGACAGAGTCCTTCTTAATTCTGAGAAGACAAGAATGAGGTTCCATGTCAGGGAGGCTTATCCACAGGAGGAAAAGTTCTAACTACTCTCTTTAGAAAACATATTGTCACAGGATGGGTGAAAACTAAGTGGATATCGTCAGAGGGTGGTAGGCACTCACAGCCATGAAGTGAACCCATAGGAAGCTGAGGGAAAGACCTGATGTACTTAAAGGAAGAAGATATTCCAAAATAGTAGGGATATTGGAGTCCTCTAGCTGAGGACCATGCAACCAGGCTGACACCCTTTCTACTTAGCTACATAGCATTTCCTAGTGGTCTCCTTCTTACTATTGTTAAGGATGGCCTAAACTGCTTTTGAACATGAATTTTCTAGGGTCGATGCTCCTCTAAAACCCAGGCTGACAGGTAGAAGGAAACTGGATTGGAATGCTTGACTCTGCCTTTATCAATAGGTCTGGGAAGGTCTGTAAACTGATGACAACTGGTCATGGTGACAAATGAAGGTGGTAGGGCAGGGGTGGGCAAACTATGGCCTGGAGGCCACATCTGACCCTTCAGATGTTTTAATCCGGCCCTCGAGCTCCAGCTGGGGAGCTGGGTCCGGGGCTTGCCCCACTCCACGTGTGGCATGGCTCCCGGAAGCAGAGGCATGTCCCCACTCCAGCTCTTACATGTAGGGGTAGCCAGGGGGTTCCACATGTTGCCTCTGCCCCAAGTGCCACCCCTGCAGTTCCCAAGGGCTGGGAACTGCAGCCAATGGGAGATGCAGGGGCAGTGCCTGTGGATGGGACATCATGCAGAGCTGCCTGGCTGCGCCTCCGCATAGGAGCCAGAGAGGGGACATTCCGCTGCTTCTAGGAGCTGCTTGAGATAAGTGACAACCAGAGCCTGCACCTCTGACTCCATCCTGGACCCCAATCCCCAGCCCTGATCCCCCCCGAACCCCTTGGTCCCAGCACAGAGCACCCTCCTGCAGCCCCAAGCCCACACCCCCAGCTGGAGTCCCCACACACCCCCAGCCCGGAGCCCCCTCCTGAGCCTTGAACTCATTTCTAACCCTACCCCACAGCCCGCACCCCCTTCCACACCCCAACCCCCAATTTTATGAGCATTCATGGCCCACCATACAATTTCCATACCCAGATGTGGCCCTTGCAGCAAAAAGTTTGCCCACTCCTGTAGTAGGGGAACCAGAATTACCTGGACCATCTGGGAGCAATCAGAATTGTTGCTGCTCCATCCTGTCTGATATTCCTCAGAACCTGAGGTAAGAGAGGAATTGGTGTGAAGGCATACATCAGATGTCCCGACCAATGAACTAGAAGAGCATCTCCTCTTGAGCCTTGACTCCACCCTACCCCCACCCCCCAGAGACTAGCTTGCTCCTACTGTCTGAAGTCAAGTCTGCAGGAAGCAAAGCTGAAACCTCACGAAGGAGGTCACATACATGCAGGAATCCATATGACCTAGAACAGGGGTAGGCAAGCTTTTTGGCCCGAGGGTCACATCTGGATATGGAAATTGTATGGTGGGCCATGAACGCTTATGAAATTGGGGGTTGGGGTGCAGAAGGGGGTGAGGACTCCAGCTGGGGTTGCAGGCTCTAGGGTGGGGCCAGAAATGAGGAGTTCAGGGTGCAGGGGGGGTTTTGGGCTGGGACAGCAGGTTGGGGCATGTGGGGGCTCCAGCTGGTGGTGTGGACTTTGGGGATGAGGGGCTGGGGGTGCAGGAGGGTGCTCTGTGCTGGGACCAAGGGTTCAGAGGAGAATCATGGCTGCGGGTTGGGGTGCAGGAGAGGGTCAGGGGTGCAAGCTCTGGGCAGTGCTTACCTCAAGCGCTCCCAGAAGCAGTGGCATGTCCCCCCTTCTGGCTCCTATGTGGAGGCGCAGCCAGGCAGCTCTGCATGCTGCCCTGTCCACAGGCGCTGCCCCTGCATCCCCATTGGCTGCTGTTCCTGGCCAATGGGAGCTGTGGGGGCAGCACTTGGGGCGGAGGCAATATGTAGAGCCCCCTGGCTGGCCCTACATGTAGGAGCCGGACTGGGGACATGCCTCTTCTGCTGGGAGCCATGCAGAGCCATGGCACACATGGAGTGGGGCAAGCCCCGGACCCCGCTTCCCAGCTGGAGCTCAAGGGCCGGATTAAAACCTCTGAAGGGCCAGATGTGGCCCCCGGGCCATAGTTTGCCCACCTCTGACCTAGAAGGATGAGACATGAATGGGTCAACATTTGTGGGCTCAGTCTGAGTTGAGTGACAAATTCCTTCCTGGACTGGAATTTGTCCTGGTGAAGATATGCTTTGGCCCTGATGAAGTCCAGAGTCACCCTGATAACTCTATGTATTGTGTTGGAATCTAAACAGATTTTTCTGTGTTTATGCAGATCCCCAACAATTGTAGAGGATCAGCATCAATTATGTCCCCAACCAATACCTCATGATAAGACTTCATTGTCAGCAGCCAGTTATCGAGGTAGTGGAAAACCGATGACTGGTAGCACCAGAAGTGAACTACCACTTCTGAGAGTATCTTTGTAATACCCTTGGTATTACTGCAAGGCTGAAAGGGAGCACCTTGTATTGATAGTGTTTCAGGCCCACAGTGAACCTGAAGAACCTTCTGTGTGTGAGGGGGTTGGACATCTAGATGGAAGTAGGCATCCTTCATATTGTGAGCTGTGAACTACTGGTTTCTGTTCAGCGATGGAATTATTGATGTCAGGGTGACCATTCTGAAACACAATTTGTTGATAAAGGCATTGAGTTGTCTGAGGTCCAAGAGAGTCTCCACCTTCTCTTCTCTTGGGTGTGATGAAATAATTTGAGTAAAATCCCTCCCCGCCCCACAGTTGAGGAAGTACCAGCTCTATGGCTCTCTCAGGAAGGAGGGAATTCACCCCTTGAATGAGCTAACTCTTAACAGAATGGTCCCTGAAGAGGGATGGGAAGAGGGTTCCAGAGGTTGTGGGGAGATTAATTCTATAGTGTAGCCAGAATGAATTATGCTAAGACCTCATCTTTCTGTTGTTATCTGCCAGGCTTGGGGCAAAGCACGCTAGATAGCCTCCAGATTGGCTTTTGGGTCTCAGGGTTGATGGATGTGGCATCTACTGTGGTTCATAGCTCTCCAAAGTCCTGTCAAAAAGAATTCTTAGCGGGAGGTTGAGGTTGGAAGGAGGAGGAGCATTATATGCTTGCTCCATTGCAGCTTCTGTTGCTTCCACAGTGGTTCGTAGCCTCTTTGGTGATTTGTACCTCTGAGGTCTATCAAACTTCTTTCTCAGTACTGGAGTGTAGCTCTCCAGTGAGTGGAGGGATGCCTTAGAATTTTTCAATTGGTGTAATGATTCATTTGTTTTCTCACCGAAAAGATTATTCACTTCAAAGGGCACATTCTCCATTGTGGAATGAATTTCCCTAGGGAATTCTAAGGAATGAAGCCACGATGCTCAGCTAATGACAACAGCTGTCAACGTCAAATGAGAGGCTGTGTCCGCTGCATCAGCTGAGGCTTGTAGGGATAATCTCGCTATCAGTTTATCTTTCTCAGTCAGTCTGGAATTATGCTCTGTACTCCTGCGGGAATTTGTCCATGAATTTCACAAACTTGGAATAGTTGACAAAACTATATTTAGAAGTTAGCTCTTGGCAGTTGACTATGCAGAACTGAAGACTGGTTGAACTGGAAAAAAAGGGCAGAAAATGCCGGCTCTGAGATTCACTACAGTGGTGTTTTTCCCCACTCCCTTCTTTTGGCATTTAAACATATGCTAAAACATGTAGCCAATTGTTTGAGTACACATGTGGCTTGTTCTTAAAAATGTTCAAGAGACCAAAGAGCTAAATTTATTGTCTAAAGGCAAAAAAAGTACAATATGAAAAGGAGACATACATACCCTACTTCTGGAAAAGAAATTTACAGTGTGCTCACCTTAAATGGATCATTTGTTTCAAAGATATGCATTTGAGCTAGTAGCATTTATAGTATGATTTTACAAGTGTGATGGGGCAAGGCCAGATGGCTATGGAAAAGTAGTGGGAGATAGATATATTAGCTCCAGGCTAAACAAATCCCTGGTACCAGGTTAAGTGAAATGGAAGCTGCTCCAGGTCAGTTAAGACACCTGGGGCCAATTAATTTTCCAGAAGGCCGGGAGAATGCTAGGTTGACTGGGACACCTGAAGCCAATCAGGGGCTGGCTGAAACTAGTTAAAAGCCTCCCAGTTAGTCAGGTGGGTGTGCATGTCAGGAGCTGTGGGAAGAAGTTGCGCTGTTGGAGAGGCTGAGTAGTACACACCATATCAGGCACAAGGAAGGAGGCCCTGAGGTAAGGGTGAAGTGAAGCTTGAGGAAGTGAGGGCTGCTGTGGGGGAAGTAGCCCAGGGAATTGCACATGTCATGTTTCTAAAAGGTCAGCTACCATAGCTGATACTATTAGGGTCCCTGGGCCGGAGCCCGGAGTAGAGGGTGGGCCCGGGCTCCCCCCCCTCCACCTTTGCCCCCTGATTAATCACTGAGACTGGGAGACAACAGAAACTGTGCAAGGAAGGATAAAGTCTCCTCACCTCCCTCGCTGGCTTATGATGAAAATGCCTCAGTAGACTGTGACCCTTGTCTCTAGAGAAAGAAGGGTTACGTGGAGGGTCACAGTGAGCCTCTGAGGCTAGCGAAATCCGCCAGGAAACGCGGGACCCACAGAGGCAAGGACAGAGCTTTGTCACACAAGTTACAAAACTCTTTACATATCACTAAAATCCAACCTAACAGTTTGTAACAATTCTTTGACTACTCTGAATTCTTTGACTTGTTTTATTCTGTACTATTCTTATCTCTGTTTTGGATACTACATTCCAAACCAGTTAATAAACCGTGAAAGTACTCCTTAACTGTACTTGTTACAAAGTATTTTTGAATCTTTGCTTTGACAAGTTTCCTATTTTTTTAATTCCAAAGCTGACTTGAGCTTTGCACAATGTTGTGAACTGCTTGATATGGGTGAACAGAATTGTAGGATGAGCATAATTCATTCAGTTTACAAAACTTCCAACACTCAGGCACAGGTACAATGTAAAACACGATAATTGTTTGGGGCATTTGATGGGGCTTGCAGTATTTTTGTGTGTTTGTTTTTTGCAATGATACTGTTATGGTAGGAGTCACCAGATGGTGCAGTTATACATAGTCTTACAAACTCTTTCTGTGTGGGCCAGCAAGTTTTTAGTCTCTGAAGAAAGGTTGTATTATTGCGAGAAAGTTCTGTGGAGAGGAAACTGTTGCACACAGTAAGAAAGTTTCCTGAGAATTTAGCATTGGTGTGTGGCCTGGTCTACAATGGAAAATTAGGTTGGCATAACTATGTTGCTCAAGGGTATGAGAAATCCACACCCAAGTGGAGTAGTTAAGCCAGCCTAAGTTCCCATATAGAGAATATGTTGACAGAAGAATACTTCCGTAAACCTAGCTACTGCCTCTCAGGGAAGTGGATTAATGACAGTAATGGGAAAATCCCTCCCATCAGCAGAGGTAGTGTCTACCAGGAAGTGCTACAGTTGTGCAGCTGTAGCATATTAAGTGTAGACAAGCCCTGAGATTACTGAAAGAGGCAATTGTACCCAGGCTGTTTGTGACTGGCTGTGTGGTAGGGTTGGTGTGTGTGTGTGTGTCGGGGGGAGGGGTGGCTGTGGAGTGTAAATGAAGCAATCTACATTTAGAATAGACCCAAACTTCAAGTAATCGATTTCTCCACCACTGCGAAGTGGTCATCAAAGCCTTGCTATTGCTCACAAAGGGCTGGTCCCAGTGTCAGCAGTGGGACACTGGTGTTGGAAGAAGGGGCAACAATATGAAGCACTATTTCCTGTGATTTGGGCACTTCCTAGTACATGTGCCAGCTTGTACGGTATTAAGCTAACAAAGAGGGGCAAGGGTAGCAGTAGTGCATTACATAGCAGTTTTATGTATATAAGTGTCTGCTCCTGCCCCGATACAAGGTTTGCCATGGATTTCAGTGAAAGCAGGAATGAGCTCATCTCTCATCTCTCTCTTTGCTTTGGCAAGTTCTTGCAATTTTTGTCCCTTTAAATGGGCAAGAGTTAACCCATGCAGTGCCAATATCTAGCACATTTTAATAGTCTTAGAAACTAGTGAGAAATTTACTCAGGAGACCAAAACGCACAATCAGCAACTTATGCTATCACTAAGGGATTTTTTAAAAGAATCCCATTAGCCAACATGGTGAGAGACACTAGAGAAACAATGTGAATGCTTGACTGTTGGCAGCTACAGTTAAATATTTAGAACTGTTTAACATGAATCATCAAAAACACCTGATGAAGCAGAGAGAGTAGCTCCAGCTGATTTGCTGTGAGCCACAGTGTCAAATCAAAGTTTAGAATGCAGGAGTTTCTGGATCTCTGTTTCCTAGTCAGGCAAAAAGAGAAAATCCCTTTCTCTCACCTCTTCAAGAAACACTCCCCAGAACGATGCACACTTCTGCTGTCAGCAATAATGACAGTATATAGAGAAATAAAAAGCAGCTGCTTTTCCATTAGAAGAGCAAATCTCATTCAGCAAGAAACGGTTTCATGCGTCTCAGATGTGGGACTCACATGAACAACAACCACAAAAGAAATATACGAATGAAAATGGATGTCTTTATGCTAAGAACTGGGGGCCACGGGGAAGACATAAACGATGAACACTTGGCCAGAAGAAAATATTAGTATCAGACAGCACTGAAAGAAGCAGTGTTGAGAGAATGAGTCAGCAAATAGCCATGTGCCCCAGAATGCATATGCCCCACTTAAGAATTCACTGGAAGTCCAGCTGAATGACTGATCAGAGAAGTTAATTAGCAAGTCTGTAGGAATATTTTTCTCCCTGTAAGTCTCCTCATGTACAATTAGTGATCTCTTATTCTGAGTTGCAGAGGTAAGTGTTTTAGGCCTTTTTAATCATTTTTTCCCATCTCTTAGCAGACTTTGCTGTCTACTCTGCAGGTCGAAATTAAAATCCTTTACTAGCTCAGCAAGATGAGCTAAGCTATGAACTGTCTGTGTATGTAGGAACAGAGATAGGAAGAATGATTCTGTGATTAAGGCACTGTAATGGGACTCAGCAGAGCTAGGTTCTATGTTCCGGGCTCTGCAACATATTTCCTGTGTGACCTTGGCAAGTCACTTTACCACAGGCAAACAAAGGGGGGTAATAATAAATAGGGCCAAAACGCCAATCATCTCCTATGGTGTACTGAAGAGTACCCTCAGCACCCTTTGGTGTTCTTCAGCCCCTTTTAGTCTGAGACCCAAGCTGTGAATTTTTAGGGCAGATCAAAGCTTTCCCCAAAGTTCAGGAGAAGGGGGGAATCCAGTCTGGGGCCATCTCTGCTTTCACTATCGCTATACTACACTTCTGAGACTTCACAAGGGGTATCCTACTCAAGACCCTTAAGAGTCATAATCAAGGCCCTGTGCACTCCAAGCAAGTGGGATTGATTCTGCAAGATACCTGGTCTCTGTGGCACTCCAGTGCAGCACCTTGAGATTCAACAACTGCTTCAAGTAAATCCCATTATGGAGGCATTTATTAAAATAATTTTGAAAATGAATGATGCAATCAGTCAGCTACGCCTTGTGCTGTTTGTTTTTGATATTTTTAAAAATGACACAATCCCCACATTTGCAGATTTCAATGTTCTGCAGCTTTTAGTATTGACGACGCAACTGCATGGTAGGAATCGGCGGAGAAAAGATGTAGGAGAAACCGACAAGAGACTGTCCATTGCAGCCTACTTTTTTGTGGGGGAAGGAAGTCTTCGACACACGTTGGAGACACAGCAGGAAACGAATGAGGAACTGAGTGACAACTATCACATCTGTGAAATTTAGATGCTCAGCTTTAAAACAGTGAGGAAGATTCATGGTAGGGTCTCTCCTGTTGCTGAAATGCTAAATACGCTTCACATTCTTAAACATTCAAAAAGTTGGGGCTGCAAGGAGTTCCTGCCAACCACTCCCTTTAGTATAAATTATCATAGACTACAGCCACAGATAATACCAGTTATTCCCAAATATGTTGGAACTTCCTTCTGGAAGCCATACAGCGCAGCACTGCTGGATTTGTTGCTGCACATGTGGCTACTGCTCTGTGCGCTGCTGATGTTGTTGCTACTGGGGTCACTGTGCCATGAACTGCCCATGACAGCTGAAACACTGAGGCTATGTCTACACTACTACGGTAAGTCGACATATGAATCATAGAATATCAGGGTTGGAAGGGACCCCAGAAGGTCATCTAGTCCAACCCCCTGCTCGAAGCAGGACCAATTCCCAGTTAAATCATCCCAGCCAGAGCTTTGTCAAGCCTGACCTTAAAAACCTCTAAGGAAGGAGATTCTACCACCTCCCTAGGTAACCCATTCCAGTGTTTCACCACCCTCTTAGTGAAAAAGTTTTTCCTAATATCCAATCTAAACCTCCCCCACTGCAACTTGAGACCATTACTCCTCGTTCTGTCATCTGCTACCATTGAGAACAGTCTAGAGCCATCCTCTTTGGAACCCCCTTTCAGGTAGTTGAAAGCAGCTATCAAATCCCCCCTCATTCTTCTCTTCTGCAGGCTAAACAATCCCAGCTCCCTCAGCCTCTCCTCATAAGTCATGTGTTCTAGACCCCTAATCATTTTTGTTGCCCTTCGCTGGACTCTCTCCAATTTATCCACATCCTTCTTGTAGTGTGGGGCCCAAAACTGGACACAGTACTCCAGATGAGGCCTCACCAGTGTCGAATAGAGGGGAACGATCACGTCTCTCGATCTGCTCGCTATGCCCCTACTTATACATTCCAAAATGCCATTGGCCTTCTTGGCAACAAGGGCACACTGCTGACTCATATCCAGCTTCTCGTCCACTGTCACCCCTAGGTCTTTTTCCGCAGAACTGCTGCCTAGCCATTCGGTCCCTAGTCTTTAGCGGTGCATTGGATTCTTCCATCCTAAGTGCAGGACCCTGCACTTATCCTTATTGAACCTCATCAGATTTCTTTTGGCCCAATCCTCCAATTTGTCTAGGTCCTTCTGTATCCTATCCCTCCCCTCCAGCGTATCTACCACTCCTCCCAGTTTAGTATCGTCCGCAAATTTGCTGAGAGTGCAATCCACACCATCCTCCAGATCATTTATGAAGATATTGAACAAAACCGGCCCCAGGACCGACCCTTGGGGCACTCCACTTGATACCGGCTGCCAACTAGACATGGAGCCATTGATCACTACCCGTTGAGCCCGACAATCTAGCCAGCTTTCTACCCACCTTATAGTGCATTCATCCAGCCCATACTTCCTTAACTTGCTGACAAGAATACTGTGGGAGACCGTGTCAAAAGCTTTGCTAAAGTCAAGAAACAATACATCCACTGCTTTCCCTTCATCCACAGAACCAGTAATCTCATCATAAAAGGCAATTAGATTAGTCAGGCATGACCTTCCCTTGGTGAATCCATGCTGGCTGTTCCTGATCACTTTCCTCTCATGCAAGTGCTTCAGGATTGATTCTTTGAGGACCTGCTCCATGATTTTTCCAGGGACTGAGGTGAGGCTGACTGGCCTGTAGTTCCCAGGATCCTCCTCCTTCCCTTTTTTAAAGATTGGCACTACATTAGCCTTTTTCCAGTCATCCGGGACTTCCCCGGTTCGCCACGAGTTTTCAAAGATAATGGCCAATGGCTCTGCAATCACAGCTGCCAATTCCTTCAGCACTCTCGGATGCAACTCGTCCGGCCCCATGGACTTGTGCACGTCCAGCTTTTCTAAATAGTCCCTAACCACCTCTATCTCCACAGAAGGCTGGCCATCTCTTCCCCATTTTGTGATGCCCAGCGCAGCAGTCTGGGAGCTGACCTTGTTAGTGAAAACAGAGGCAAAAAAAGCATTGAGTACATTAGCTTTTTCCACATCCTCTGTCACTAGGTTGCCTCCCTCATTCAGTAAGGGGCCCACACTTTCCTTGGCTTTCTTCTTGTTGCCAACATACCTGAAGAAACCCTTCTTGTTACTCTTGACATCTCTTGCTAGCTGCAGCTCCAGGTGCGATTTGGCCCTCCTGATATGATTCCTACATGCCCGAGCAATATTTTTATACTCTTCCCTGGTCATATGTCCAACCTTCCACTTCTTGTAAGCTTCTTTTTTATGTTTAAGATCCGCTAGGATTTCACCATTAAGCCAAGCTGGTCGCCTGCCATATTTACTATTCTTTCGACTCATTGGGATGGTTTGTCCCTGTAACCTCAACAGGGATTCCTTGAAATACAGCCAGCTCTCCTGGACTCCTTTCCCCTTCAAGTTAGTCCCCCAGGGGATCCTGGCCATCCGTTCCCTGAGGGAGTCGAAGTCTGCTTTCCTGAAGTCCAGGGTCCGTATCCTGCTGCTTACCTTTCTTCCCTGCGTCAGGATCCTGAACTCAACCAACTCATGGTCACTGCCTCCCAGATTCCCATCCACTTTTGCTTCCCCCACTAATTCTACCCGGTTTGTGAGCAGCAGGTCAAGAAAAGCGCCCCCCCTAGTTGGCTCCTCTAGCACTTGCACCAGGAAATTGTCCCCTACGCTTTCCAAAAACTTCCTGGATTGTCTATGCACTGCTGTATTGCTCTCCCAGCAGATATCAGGAAAATTAAAGTCACCCATGAGAATCAGGGCATGCGATCTAGTAGCTTCCGCGAGCTGCCGGAAGAAAGCCTCATCCACCTCATCCCCCTGGTCCGGTGGTCTATAGCAGACTCCCACCACTACATCATATGCTACGCAACTCCAGCTGCATGAATAAAGTTGCTGGAGTCAACCTCCCTTAGGTTAAGTTACCCCAGGGGGTTGACAGGAGAAACTCTCCCGTTGACTTACCTTACTCTTCTTGTTGGGGGTAGAGTACAGGGGTCGACTGGAGAACGATCTGCTGTTGATTTGGTGGGTCTTCACTAGACCCGCTAAATCGACCGTCAGTGGATTGATCTCAGAGCATCGATCCTGGCTGTAGTGTAGCTGTAGCCTCAGTAGCAGAATTTTGTTTCTTGTGCTGGTGTACATATGTTTGTCTAGATAAGACATAGGAGCTGTTATTGGGTTGTTAGAATCAGTCTTGGCTCCACTGCACCTCATGTGCCAGTCTAACACAAAACACGAGTATAACTTTTTAAATGTGGTGACTGATTGGTAGGGAAGGAAATACAATATTTTCCTGTACAGATAACATTTCCACAAGGTGGACTTCAGACCTTAATATGTGCATGTGACAGAGAGCAGAACCACTCCCAACAATAAAATAATTTAGTCCCCTTGAGCAAACACAGCCATTTGGCACAAAATCAAATGTGTAAACATAACAAAAAATGAAACGTTAATTTAGTTAAGTCACAGTATGTCAAATGCAAATGATAATAGTGAAAGATTGCTTGACCGTACAACGCTGGCTAACAAAAGGCAGGAAATGCAAAAATTAAGATTGCATGCCTAACCTTCATTCGGCTTCTCTGCACATATACATTGCAAATGTTTAGTCATGTGATCACACTTTTGAAAATATACCTTTTGCTACAAACTTCATACACGTGTATCTCAGCTAACCTCATGGAATTAAAGATTCCCATAACGCATATGTGCAAGAGGGTTCTGCATTCAACTTTGACTTGTGCATTTCCCGGCTTTTTATTGCCGAACATTAACATTGCATAGATATCATTTTTATGGTTAATTTCTGAGGATTTTTAAAAAGGAAAAAAGTCTAAACCTGTGGCTAGAGGAGTGGCAGACAGGTGCCACACAACCGCTGTGTGGCCCCTATTTGCTCCTAGCCAAGAAATGTGCCCCTGTTCAAATAAAGGCTAGGACACTGCCACTGAAGAGGCAAAGATGATTGCTGCCTCTACTGACCAAGCACCATGATAGCGTTGCTGAGCAGACGCCGCTGTCATAATGCCTGCTGCCTTTATATTAAGGTTCTCTTTATGAATGGTTTAAAACTGGCCCCTTGTGCCGTGGAAAATTTTCCTCTTAAAGCGTAACATGCAGGCAATATGAAACGTGAGCATTTTGGCAGAGATTTTAGCCACCTAAAGGATTTGGACACGGAGCAGCCGAAGCTCCGAGACAGCTTGGAAAAATCTCAGCCTACAGTGATTGTGTGCGAATGCAGGACAAGCAGGGGACCTGGCGGAGTATTTGCTCACAGTTCTATGCAGGGGCTCCATACTGCTGGATTTACACTCTGAGGTCATTTGTCTTGTCTGGAACAACATCACCACCATGGGCAGGCTTAGAAATGATAGCAGTGATTACAGGTTTCAGGCCAAATGCTTGCTGGATGCCTGAGATAGACAGGGTGTGTGTGTATGTACCTGGCCTGCAGAGCTCTCTGTACATGAACTCAAGAACCTTATCGCATCTCAGAGATGGAGTAAACTAGGCACAGGTGTATTCGTAGCTGCAGGGTGGGGGTGGGGGAGAGCACTGAATGAGACACACCTACCTTCTAGCTGATAGTGCATATTGCTCGTGATACCATTTTGTCAATACAAGTCTCCCTACCTCCCCCTATGAGAGGCAGTCCGAATGAAGCCTTTTCATTTCAAAAATGTTTCTCTACAGGAGGCTCTGAAAAGCACCAAACTAGCACTCATTCTGCTGGGAGGAGGAGAAACCTTTCCTGCTCTTAGGCCCCTCCCTGCAGCCATCTCTACACCCTGATGTGAGAGAAGCCCCCGCACCTGATGTTACTCCCGGGGCTTATCCTGGAACCATCCATCTGCCATTTCAGAAGCTGACAGCGACCCTCTCCATTTTTTTTTTTAAGTGGAACATTTAAAAATGAAAGCTGTAAAAATTTTCAGTGTGCGCGAGCCTCAAACTCACACTGCTCAAAGTGCACACCGTTGGAGGTGTGCGCATGGAAAAGCAACAGGGTGGGCATATTGGGGAGGAAGGAGAGAAAATCTTGCTAACTATTTTACTTCCGGTGGAGTTTATCGTGGAAGTGCTGACAAGCTGCAGGCAATATCTCCTACCATTGAAAGGGCACAACAGAACCCTGAATACAGATATTTCATAGACTCATAGGCTTTAAGGTCAGAAATGACCATCGTGATCATCTAGTCTGACCTCCAGCACGTTGCAGGCCACAGAACCTCACCCACTCCTGAAATAGACCCCTAACCTCTGACTGAGTTACTAAAGACCTCAAAGTTTAAAGACTTCCTTTAAATGCAGTTCTTTTCTAAACTGAAATGGCACCAATTTCACTTCCATTATCTGGAGCAACTCTTATGCTATGTGTTAACATCAGTACCTTTAGGCAAAACCATGAGGACAAGACATTGGATGTGCTACCATCAACACAATTTATCTGACTAGGCCACAGTGTAAGAGAGAAAGGGAACCTCTGTTTATATTGTACGCAGCATACACTTATTCTACACTGTATCATGGAAAAGCCCTGACAAACCTGCAGAGAGATATTATGCCTTCAATATCTGGCCATCAGGTAGGAGGCAGGTTTCCCGCCTGCCCAGAAACTAAATGAGAAAATCCAAAAATAGAGTCAGTAACATGTTAAATAGCTTTTCTTTCAAAGTTTGAGTTGGAAGAAACATTGGCCACTGAGCAAACTTGCTTTATACTCCCCAGCCATGGAAAATAGAACCATACATTCTGTGGCTTATTCATATAGACATTCTTTCTATACAAACCTTTAGAAAATTATGACCTTTAATAAGGCTTTGTATTCCACAGGGTGTGTAGGGGGTTTCTCATATTTAATCCATATCAAGTCTGAGTGGATTTAAAAAAAGCCTGCCTCCGAACAAAATGTTGACCCACACTTCATTATTTAAACAAAACAAGATCTGCAAACAGAAATATTCAGTTGGCTGGGAGCAGACATGCAAAGCAGATGCAGAGTGTTAGTTGAGTGACGTTGCTCTGTGGGGAGCAAAGGTTCCATGTACGTCTGGAGTGATGGAAACCAGAATTCCTAGTGCTCACTCAATTGTCACTATAAAGGTGACAGACTGAAATGTGTGGAAAGGTAACTCCCTTCCTTCCAAATACAGCCCAACTGCCTCAACTATGGAACTGAAAACTCAGTTCAATGCTCTGCTCCCAGCTACCCCCATGGGAATTTGTTCGGCTAGCATATCTCCTGCACGTCAGTGGAATTATTCCCAATTTATATCAGACCAGGATTTGGCCCACAGTGGCTGCTGAAAAGCAGAGACTTTTGCAATTAGTGTTTTCTTACAGCTCGTTGAATTTTTTTGAATTTTGGGTTTTCGCTACAGAAACATGGGATTTTTCACAGAAAATTCCCATTCTTTCACCCGGCTCTTAGTTTGTATGTTCTTGATGTGGAGGCCTCATTCCTGAGACTTCTCACAGGCAGCACAGAGGTCTGCCTCGTTTTCCTGCTGGCAATGTCTTCCATTACACGCCTGCACATTTTCTAGCCGTGTTTAGCACCTGGAGAGGGGTCATTTTGCAGGGGTTAGGAAAGATAAACAAGGTGATTAAATTCCTTAAAATTTGCTTATTTCAGAAATTATGCAAATCAACAATACAATGTAAAGATGAAGCCCCCCCACTAATCCAACATTTACATTACTTACCATGTACCACCGTAACTGGACAGTTGCATCACGTTTGCACAAACCGTAAAGTTTCCTCTTCGCCTGTGCCAAAATTGCATCATCCAAACCCAGAAGTCCCTCTGAATGCCAGCAGCACAGAATGGAATCTCAGCCTTGCCTGCTATGGACGCTGCTGATCCTGTGGCATTTGTTACTACAAATAGGGGACTATTCTGTTATCCTGCACCTCTGTGCTTGGTTTGGTTATCACCCTCCCATCCCAAAGCCTCTGTGAACTAGCAGGACATTTATAGCCTGTGCAACATCCTCTTAGCATGGATACCACAACCCATTCTGGGCAGCCCAGGTCTCATCTCCCTTAGGATTATTACTTTGTCAAGGGAAGAGATGATTTTTGGACATAAAACATCAGGGAGGTGCCCTATTCTCTCAGACTTTCAACGTGAGTTAGACAGCTACTATTGGTGCCTCTGAGAATATCCCCCAAGTTGACATCCTCCTCCCTCACCACCTCTCTCATATCCTGCTTATGACCTCACAAGCTCATTGCAGCAACTTTACCCTGTCCCCATCTCAGGAGTGCTGGATGCAGCTGGCTAAGGCCAGTCAGGCTGTGCTGCTAATTTACAGTCAGTACAAATGTAATCAGCAGACAATTGCATTTTAGAGACCTGCAGGGAGAGGTTGGATAAATCAGCTATTTATCAGGTAGTCATAAAATCCCAGACCAAATACTTGAACACATTTGGATCCTGGTGCCCAAAGGGATCTGAGTGGGCAGACCCTGGCAGACTTCAGGTGGGATTCTGGAAAAGGTGTTCGAGTCCACACATGGAGACCCTATATGTGTGCATGGGGATGGTGGGAATCATCGCCTTTACTTTGTACTTACTGGCATTTTTTGGGGGGGGGCTGCTGATATTGTCAACCCCCTCAGAACACTGACAACAAGTGTTTGCCCACAGCAGTAGTTCTCAACCCTTTTGTATACTGACCCTCTCTCCCACCTGGATGCAAACCCCTTTCCCTTTAAAAAGTTGGGAAGAGCAGGATGAGCTGTGTCTCCTGGTTGCTGCTCCCAGGTCAAGAACCCCTGCTCTAAAGGTTGGTAACTTTTCATCAGACACTCCTTACCTCAGCTGCAGCGCAGGTTCATTGAGAAGTTACGCCAGTGCTATTTACCTATGGGATGGAGCATTGGCTTTGGCAAAACTGTTGGTCTGGGTACATGCAGAATCCTACCTCCATATGCTTAACACTGCACTCAACCCCTTCCCTGTAATAGGTAAGTTAATAATGAACATTCAGAATAAAAGTTACTCAGGGGCTTCCATTGCTCTACCGATACAGGAAAGGTACATGAAGTATAAATCACTTCCTGGACTGGCGATGAGATGCCCCTCCCTTCCATCACCAGTTCTACCACCGCCACAACCGATAGACATTCAAAATGGAGTTCTATTTTGGCACCCATCCATAACACAGCAGCAACTGACTTCACATTAATACCATTGCCGCCTTCCCCTAGCCTTGGCTTCTCACTAACTGGACTCACCCAATGCCACATCATCCTGCATGTACCACAGAGCAGCACGGTACTGTGCCTGCTACTCATTTTTCACTCACTAGGAAAGTGGCTGGCTTTCTGCCTCTCTCTGATGGACGACTGCCTGGGATCTGCTGGCTGTGGTGCTTGACCTCCCTCCAGCCAGCTGTTTTTGTTACTCCCTTCCTATGCTTGTGCACACCAGCACCTCCCTCCTCACCACCTTCATTTGATGGGTTCACAACATTTTTTCTCTCTGCCACCTCAGGCTAGGGTATCTGGTGTCTCATGATAATGTTGTGGGGTAGACATTCTCAGACCACCACCAGGCTTTTGCAGAGACCTGACTCTCTTCTTCTTCGTCTCTGCTCACCCGCGATGAAACTGGACTCACTGGATCCACTCTGACAGCAGAGGCAGGATAACACTCGGTACAGAGTCACAACAGGATCCATGAAATTTGACCACAACTCTGAACAGCAACTTTATCTTTTAACATGATGCTTGTGGCTAAGTTGGCGTCCTTCCCATTTCTGGAGACATTATCCACCTTGAGAGCCCTCAGGGTTATGCGTATCATTCGTTATACCCAGCACTGATGGGAAGTGGGCTATATGACAGAATTCACACATTATCTAGATGTGCTTATTTCTCTCTGTCAAGGTTCCTCCCCCACGCTGAACTCTAGGGTACAGATGTGGGGACCTGCATGAAAAACCTCCTAAGCTTATCTTTACCAGCTTAGGTCAAAACTTCCCCAAGGTACAAAATATTCCACCCTTTGTCCTTGGATTGGCCGCTACCACCACCAAACTAATACTGGTTACTGGGGAAGAGCTATTTGGACGCGTCTTTCCCCCCAAAATACTTCCCAAAACCCTGCACTCCACTTCCTGGACAAGGTTTGGTAAAAAGCCTCACCAATTTGCCTAGGTGACTACAGACCCAGACCCTTGGATCTTAAGAACAATGAACAATCCTCCCAACACTTGCACCCCCCCTTTCCTGGGAAATGTTGGATAAAAAGCCTCACCAATTTGCATAGGTGACCAGAGACCCAAACCCTTGGATCTGAGAACAATGAAAAAGCATTCAGTTTTCTTACAAGAAGACTTTTAATAAAAATAGAAGTAAATAGAAATAAAGAAATCCACCCTGTAAAATCAGGATGGCAGATACCTTACAGGGTAATTAGATTCAAAAACATAGAGAACCCCTCTAGGCAAAACCTTAAGTTACAAAAAAGATACACAGACAGAAATAGTTATTCTATTCAGCACAGTTCTTTTCTCAGCCATTTAAAGAAATCATAATCTAACACGTACCTAGCTAGATTACTTACTAAAAGTTCTAAGACTCCATTCCTGGTCTATCCCCGGCAAAGACGGAATATAGACAGACACACAGACCCTTTGTTTCTCTCCCTCCTCCCAGCTTTGAAAGTATCTTGTCTCCTCATTGGTCATTTTGGTCAGGTGCCAGCGAGGTTACCTTTAGCTTCTTAACCCTTTACAGGTGAGAGGAGCTTTCCCCTGGCCAGGAGAGATTTCAAAGGGGTTTACCCTTCCCTTTATATTTATGACACTCTCCATGGGTAAGGCTGTGTGATAATTGCTTTCCTCTCTGTGGCAGTCAGGACATCTTCCAGGTAATAGTGCATAGCAGGGTGGTGGAAGGCAAGACCAACTTGCTAGTATGCCCAATGCTGTGGTGACCCTATCTGGAACTAGGAGGGCATGGCTCCTATGGAATTGTCTCCAAATCCTCCTGCAGATTATCACAAAGATGCATGAAGACTTAAAAGATGTAGTCCAAAGGCGCAGATTCAGTGTGCCTCAGTGAAGTCAAGGAAGGTCCCACGGGCTCTCAAATCCCGGTCAGAAAGTAATGGCACTCCACTCTTTCTAGGCCGAGTAAGTCTTGGCCACCTCCTCCTTTCTGTCAAAATACATCTAGAAGTCATGCCTATAGTCAGAGGTTGGTACAGCCAGAGGCGGATTTACAGTGAAACACAGAGTGCCCTGGCATGGGGCCCCCCTACGACAGGGGGCCACAGGGCCGGGCAGTTGCGGAGGCAGAAGCTTGGTCCTGCCGGCTCCTGGGACTCCTGCTGCAGGCTCCGCACCCATCAGCCAAACTCCCTCCTCCCCCGAGCACGCCATGTTCCCAGCGCTCCTCCCAGCGCTGCCCCCACTGCCAAACAGCTGTTTGCTAGCGCTCCAGGAGGGAGAGGGAGGAGCGGGGCCGCAGCACGCTTGCTGGAGGAGGCGGAGAGGAGGCGGGGTGGGGCCTTGGGGAAGAGGGTGGAATTGGGGCAGGGCGAAGCAAAGGTGGGGCCCCCGCACTCCCCCATCAGCCGCTCAGGGCAGGGGGCTGGGAGCATCCCCATGACCCCATCCCTGACTCCTGCACCCCCCCACATCCCCACCCCCATCCTGAGCACCAAATGGGAGCTCCTGCACACACACCCCACATTCCCACCTGCACCCCTCGCACCAAATGGAAGTGGCCCCAGGTAAGCGTTCCACACCCAAACCTCCTGCCCCAGCCTTGAGCCCTGTCCCGCACCCTAACTCCTGGCCAGACCCTGCACCCCAACCCCCTCCCAGACCCTGCACCCCCAGCTGTGACTCCTGCATCCCCTCACACCCCCCAACCCCCCTCACTCCTGCACCCCCCCCCACCATGCCCACCCTGACTCCTGCACCCCCCCACATCCGCACCTGCACCCCTCGCACCAAACAGGAGGTGCCCCAGGTAAGCGCGCCACACCCCAACCCCCTTCCCCCCCGCACCCTAACTTTTTTTACATTTTTAAAATAAATGCTCTTATCCAATGCGCTTTCCAATCGTTAGCTAATGGTACAAACAATATTTGGAAAGATCATTAAGTGGTCCGCCGAGACCCTCAGTGACTTTCAAGTGGTCTGTGGAAAAATAAGTGAAGACTACAAGAACAATCGAGGTACCTCACTTTATTTTCATTTACTTGCTATTACTTATAAGAGGAGGATGAAGAAAAAAAGAATGAAAACACTGGGGCAGGGAGAGATAAGAGAGAATATTTTTTTTCTTGGCTGGGTCCCAAGGAGGGACTCCAGAAATGAAGCTGAGCCCAGGGCCCCACTAACTCTAAATCCGCCACTGGGTGCAGCACCAAACCTCAAAGTGCACCCTCTTCCAGACCCGTTCCCCGCCCCATCCTTTCCACTGAAACTCTCCTACCCTCCCCACACCCTGCAGCATTGCCCTAGACTATAAACCCCATATTAGCTGCTCTCACCCAAGCTATTTGCCTTTTTCCTTCAGTCAGATTGCAGTGCTATTTCCAGGCATGTTGTGTGCAAACCAGCTGATGCGTGCTTGTGTCTGAGGGGCTTAACTTGCCCCTGTAGGCCTAATTGTGCTAATTTGGGACCAAGGGTGCATCTGCACTGTAATCTGAGGTCTGACTGCAACAAGCGTAGTCATACCCAACATAGCTTTGATCTAGTTAGTGCAAATAACAATAGCAGTGAAACCGCAGTAGTGTGCACTTGAGTTCAGGGACCCGGGCTTGTTCAGGCCATGCTGCCTCTGCTTCACAGCTATTGTTATTCAAGCTAGCTAGGTCACGCCTACTCCTGCTGCAATCACACCTCTGACTGCAATGTGGACACGCTCCAAAACTTGGGTAAATGTGTGTCTGGGGGACCTCTGAGCACATCTGAACATTCCTATTGAATAGCCTTAAACAACCCCCTTGGAGTGCTCAGCCTTCGAAGTAAGCAGGGGACTGGGGTACAAATGAACGTTCTCTTTGATTAAAAAAAAAACAACAACCCTGAGCACCCAAACTTGTGCAGACTTCTAGAGCAGGGCCTGTGCACCCACAAGTTCTCTGCCACTAATATTAGTTGAAAGGAACGCATTTTTGTCACTGAAACCCACCAGGTGAGTAATGTCTACACATACTCTACTTGGGTTAATCCTCTTCCCCACTGTGGTTTATTGCCAAGCCTAATCCATTTTCCTGCTCAACAAGAAGAGGGGCAGGTGTGTAATCACAGAGCAGCAAGGAGCTTGAGCGTTTATAACAGAAACAACAGGTTGGGATGGCGTATTTTATTTTCATACCCTCGAAGAGACTTCAGGCTGTTTGCCCTGTCAGATAGATCTCTGAATATTCTGTATGTTTATTTCTGGGATTTCCATGGCAAATTGTGCATGGGGAAGGGAAGTGGGTGCAGGGAAGAGAGAGAAACAACTAGTTTTTGAAGCTGGGCAATATACTATCCTGAAAATCAGGAATTCAATGAATTGATATGCAGAAGTGCTACATATTGAGTTACGGACCTTTAAATTCAACTTTGAATTGCAAATAAGGTAAGGACAAGAAGTGTACATATTCAAAAGCTTTCCACCTGAATCCTTTGAAGGATCTAGATGGAGTTACATCAGCAATAATGAAACCATCCCTAGATTAAAACGATTTTCCTCATGGGTAGCATGCTCCAGATTAAATATAAGAGTGACTGGAATATACTCCATTTTATATGATTTAATTTTGATCCTTTGGTTTCTTGATAAATTGGCAATGTGGCCCTTAATTGGGTGACGTCTGGCTGCAACTGTTGTATCCACAGTTGCTCTAAAGGTATACAATGCAGTGACAAACAAGTCCCAGAAGGGTAGCTAATCAAATTATCTAATCATGTGGGAAGACAAGGATACCGCAAAGCACTCAACACTTAGAAGTAAAGGGCAAACAGTATTTTGTGGGGCATACTCCCGGCTTTTAAAATAGGCAATTTAAATCTCATTCTATAGCAAGGAACTATTGCTGTAGCTTCAGTGCAGAGCACCACTGAAATATAGGAAGACCTAGATCATAAGGTCTTAAAACAAGAGAGATCAGACAAATATGTCAAATATGTTTAATTTTTTTTTAAAATAACTGATGGCAAAATAAAATATTTACATCACATCATACTGTTTAAACACATAACGTCACTGTACAAAGAAATATACATGCAAAATAAAGTAAAAATTTAACTGAAATAATAGAGGAAAATAAACACGAACAAGATGTTATGAGGTTGGTACGAATACACATCCAGTTTTGAATTCAATTTTCTTTTAAAAAGTTTCTGTACAACTTTACAAAACAAACAAAAAACAAACAAAAAGGAATAAATAGAATACAATGGAAGCGGCAAAGCTTAAAACTAACCAAAGCCAGTTTATGGCTTAAGACCCATATATCTAACTAGTGTGGGTTGCAGGCTTAGTTTCCTTATTAAACATGGCATTTTGCACAGAGAAACATAGACGACAACACATCCATGTGAACTCCTTGATGCACAGAAAACCATCTCTGTCTTTTTAAATATTTCATCACATGTTAATATTACCTCAATCTTAAAAACAGTTACATAAGATACAATTACATTACGTGTCAGGTCTTGTAACCACTACTGCTTGGATGTATTTCTTCACCAAAGAGCAAAAAATTCATTCAATTATTGTACAGAAAGCAGTAAACGCAGATTTGAAAATTCTAAAAAGTCGTAAATGTTGAGACTGATTTTGGGAAAGTAATACTTTGGCATTTTGAATAATAATATAATAATAATTTTTTTAAAAATGTCACCCTATTTCATATTCAGTTTGTGATTTGGGTTATGAATATCTAATTTATTTATTTACAATCCTTAAAACTCACTAGATTTTTTTTTTACTAAGTTTTATGCTAAAATCTCATCTTAAACTAGTAATGACAGTGTGATACAATATTCCCTCCCTCACCCGCCCAGAAACCCCAAACACACAAACAAAACCATAAAGCTCGCCGTACTAAGTATGTGCTTTTTCTATATATTTATTACAGTTACAACAGAGGTCCTCATAAATAGTTGCATAAAATGTTAAAGCCACAACATTGCACATGATATGAAATAAAACAAAATCCCAAATGAGTGCATTTACAGTATTTTCATCCTGCTGTATACTGCTCGACAATCAGATTGGCAGGCTGGGCACCAACCCAAAGTCCTTTTCGAATGGGACAGCAAGGGCTGACCTGAACTGAAGACCCGCACAGTGGTATACCACCATTTAGGAAGGAGGGAGAGGGGGAGAAAAATTACAAACCAAAGGCAGGTAACAGTCTATATACAAGTAAGGCCTACATTTTATCAGAGCAAAACGATTCATTCTATTTGTATGCAAAAATTTTGAGGTTGGATGCACTTAAAAGCAGAGTCTGATCTCAGTGCACTGCTATGTGAGATACATACAGGCGAGGCAACTGGAAAGCTCTAGGACCAAGTGAAAAACGGACATCAATGGAGGCTATATCAATGGGCAGCCAATTTGGTGAGTCTTCTCCAGGTGTGATTTGATATTTGTCTTTGTTTGTTCGTTAATACCAGTGCTTTGAACATAGGCATTTATTTCCTTGAACACATCTTGAAAATGATAGATCAGTTCATTTGCAAAATTCTATCAGTTTGTTTTTTTAAAAAAGTGTTTTTTTTTGTTTTTTGCAGAAACCTGAATAAAATACTGTTACTGTAACGCTCTTGACTGCCTTTCACAGAGTACAATGCTATAGTTCTCCACCTCAGCGTAGTTTGCATTGCTAGTCCCAAGTACTACTCTGTGCAGGTTTACTTGGAATGCATTTTCACACGAACATTCTAGCAACTGATTGGCTCTATTTGTTTTTTTCTCCAAAATTCAAGTCAACAGCTGATTGGCAGGAGATTTCTATCTCCAGTTTGATTGGCAGGTGAAAGAGAATGAGAGAGAATTTCAAGCGAGGTCAAACTCTTGGCAAGAGCCTGCTCTGTAAGAAGTTTTTAATGCTACGAATGGGTCGAACATCATTCTGGTGTTTTCGCCGCTCAATGAACGAAGTCAGTCTGGATATGTCAATGCTGTCAACATTTTTGCTATTCCCCAGCTGCAGCCATTGCTCTTGAAGGGCCAATGCAGCAGAAGGACGCTTGGCCGGGTCATCCTGAAGTAGGAAACATACAAAATCTTTGGCCTTTTGGCTAACTCCTTTGAAGTAGTCATCTGGGAAACTAAAGTCTAAGCGGCAAATATTCAGGCAAGTTTCCTCTACACTTTCATCCAGGAAAGGAGAGACGCCACTAAGAAGGACATATGTGAGCACTCCAATGCTCCAAACATCTGAGGTGAGGGAGACAGGATTTCCGAGGATAATTTCAGGAGCTGCAAACTCTGGGTTCCCAAGTAACTGGTGGATATAATAGGTGGTATTGAGCTGGACGGCATCTCCAAAGTCAGCCAGTTTTATTGTTGGCTTAGCTGAGCTCTGATCCACCAGAATGTTTTCAGGCTAGAAAATACAAAGAGAAAAATCATACCCATCTTTCAAATAAGTCTAGCACACATCTAACGCCCTAGTTTACTGCTTCCCCGCCAGCGGGGTCAGTTGGTGAGCACAGCAAACATTTACAAGCTAAGTGGATTACAATGGTTAGCTCCACAAAGTTCCTGCACCATTCTATCAAGCTCCTCAAACAATCCTGCAGCATCCTGCAACATGTGATCATCAAGTTTTAGGTTCTCACACAGTCATGACACAGGAAACACAGTCCTGCCTTAGTTGGCAAAAACTCACAAGAAGAGTTCTGCAGAAAAGCTTCACCGAAAACAGGAACCCTGTAAACCTGCATTTTGAAGACCCAACAACTTTTGACTGATACTGTGTATATAATACTCATTGACTACTTGCCTCTGACACAGAAAAACAACAAACAGCACATATTTGAAGACTGGGGTAGCAAGTTAAAGATTTTTTTTCCCCCAACATAGAAGTGTCCCTTAACATTTACATGCCATTTATTTTACAATATAGAGGCAGCTGAACTGAGCTGAAGTTTAAAATCAGTCTCTTGGAGCCACACTGGAAACCACAGGAACTCTTACAAGCACCTCCTAAAAGCAATGAGGGAAGGTGGAATTTTTATTGTGTTTTGAATTAAAGAAAAGTTACTTACCTGTAACTGGATCTCAAGTAGACCCCCACTCTTGAATTCAGCTGTGCATGCCATACAAACCCAGAAACAACTAGAAAGCTCTGATTTTTTGGGCCCACAACAGCTGTAGATCAAGCCAATTTTTGTAATTAATTTTTTTTGAAGATGAGTAGGAATCTGGGGCATGATGGTACTGCCTCTTTTTTCCTCTTCTTTTCCTATCAAGAATGAAATCTGCAGAACTGAGTTCAAGACCCCTTACAGCTTAGCAGACCCTTCCTGCACAGAGGATCTCTTGATACCAGATTTCCCCATCTAAACCAAAATTGGGTGGGAGGAAGGGCCAGTAACAAGCTTCAAATCCATCTTGAAACCTTCAAGACTTTTTCCATCAAAATGGATCAGATACAAACAGTGAAACCCAGATGGATGGAACAAGAAGAGAAGAATGAGGGGGGATTTGATAGCTGCTTTCAACTACCGGAAGAGGGGTTCCAAAGAGGATGGATCTAGACTATTCTCAGTGGTAGCAGATGACAGAACGAGAAGTAATGGTCTCAAGTTGCAGTGGGGGAGGTTTAGGTTGGATATTAGGAAAAACTTTTTCACTAGGAGGGTGGTGAAGCACTGGAATGGGTTACCTAGGAAGGTGGTGGAATCTTCTTCCTTAGAGGTTTTTAAGGCCTGACTTGACAAAGCCCTGGCTGGGATAATTTAGTTGGGATTGGTCCTGCTTTGAGCAGCGGGTTGGACTAGATGACCTCCTGAGGTTCCTTCCAACCCTGATATTCTATGATATTCTATTCTAACGATCCAGCAGATGCCCTTCACCCAAGCACCTCAGACAGAGTATAAAAAAGAGAAAAGGAGAATTTGGAGCCACAAGAAGAGCAATTCTTGAACCCAATTTGCACAATAGATTCTGTTGTTTCAAGTGGAGAAAACGATATATATAACAAATTCCCCAGGCAAAAACCAAGCAAACAAATCAAGAGTGCATTACACAAAATCTAACGAAAATGGACACGAACAACTAATGAGCAAAACTGGAAGACGCAGAGGAAGTTAAGACTTTCTGTTTCAGTGGCAGAAAACAACTTGGGGTGCATGGGGGGTGGCAATTCCCACCACTTCATATAACCTTGAATGGAGCATTCTATGGCTCAAGGCAAAGGTTGCATGGCTCTCAATGGCCATTCTAGGAAGCCATTTCTAGGAGACCCAAGTTTGTATGTAGCATGCAGCTGCACCCCAGAAATCGCAATCTCTTCTGGTAACACTCCAGGAGTACCATCTGCTCCTCACCTTTAGGTCCAGGTGTGCTATTCTGCAGTTGTGAAGATACTGTACAGCTTCCAGAATCTCTCCCAGATAGAGCCTGATCTTCCCTTCAGTGAGGTTTCCCCATCGCACAACACAGTCTAGAAGGCGACCCTGGTCAGCCCTATTGAAGTACAAGAGTTACATTTCATTGCAACAGTAAAACAGCAACATTTAAAAAACATATTTGCTAATTTTAAAGTTTCAAAAGCATTTTCAAGTTAAACTGTCCTTATCTTCATCAACAGCATCAGTTAATTCACTATTAGTGAATCCTGGCTACCATTACTCACTAGAAGTTTAATCTTACTTTTCTTGAAGTCAAATGACAAATTCGATGCCCCTTGGGATTAATCGGTCTGCATTAATCATGTGGCACCGTTAAGTGAGGATTACTATTCTGAAGCACATTTTGGAAGGGGGTGACTAAAGAAGGAAAAGCAGTATTTCAACCAATAAAAGAAATGCTATAAAACTGTGCAACACTAGCTATTTTTGATGGGTACATTCCTTCTATTGTGAATTTTAAAAAATACTAGTAGAATACAGGCAGTGCAAGAACACTGCTCTAGAACCGACGGCTTTATTCAACTGAAGCTATACCAGGGCAACACAGCTAATCCCAATTCCAGTTTAAGTACTGAAGACCCCTGATGTACTTCACACAGTTTTAATCTACTGACTTTCCACTACATAGACCTGTAAAGATAACCCAGAAAAGCAGCTCACAACAATGTAATAAAAATATTATGGGGCCTCCATTTTTGGTGCCCAGTCTGAGACACTAACATTCAAGATGCCTGATTTTCATAACGTGCTGAAGCACCTAAAACCATTAGTTTCTTTTGAAAGTCTTGGGCACCATGTTCATGTTAGACATGCGGAGAACCTGCATTTTGAACCCTTTTGAATAGTGTGTTAACATACGTACAGATGGAACCTTTAATGCTTGTGCTGCATTTACAAAGAAGAAAAAACCTTAGGAGAATGAGGAGGAGGGTGGAGGGGTGCTGAACAGGGAAGCATGGAATTGTTGACCTAATTAGGATGCTACAAAAAGAACTTCCTCTTCCACCACCCACTACAGCTTATATTGAAATGTGGTAGAATGCAGCTTCAGGAAGAGAGGAACAGCATATGAGATGAGAAGTCCAGGCACATCAGCATTTTAGAACATTTACTCCATCCACATCTCACTCCTGTTCTCACCACACCTAAAGCCACTTACACAATTTCAGAGGGATGCTGTTATGAGGATCATTTCTACATTGCAACGATCCTCCTGTCCCCTCCTTACCAAACCCTTCCGATGGGAACTTGTTTACAGGAGATTTTAGTTGGGGGAACTGGTTCTTGTGAACAGCCAGGGCCTTTGCTTTCCATTATGGACAAGCGGAACATTTCAGTATTGCCATCTCAGAATGTGAGAGTTCCAGGACTTTATGTAAGCACTCTAGAAATTCTGTGAAATCCTAAACTTCTCCAGAATCATTCACAAACTACTACAATACCCAGTTGCATGAAGATTACACATATACATAACATAATGTTACTTAGAGCCCACACACATCTCTAATATTAAGATGTAGCTGGTGGAAGTCTCAAAGGTATCTAGAAGGCCAATGAGCTGGGGATGCTGGAGATTCTGCATGACTCCGAGTTCATGGGTAACCTGGTCTCGTTTCATCAACTTCTTGTTCACAAACTTGGTGGCCACTGCTCGCTTGGTTCCCTTCTGATCACATTTCTTCACAACAGAAAACCTGCCCCTGAAAAACAATTACAAAGGAAAAGAATTAGCTGAGGGCAGTGCTAAAGGACCAGAAACTGTACAAAATTTTATTAGGACAAATGTTATGGCTATGACCAATGGGACATGAGTAGAGTAGAGTAGAATAGTTTGACTACATTCAAAGACTTTAAGTATTATTAATAGTCTAGCAAACTGGTCTTGATAACTAATTAGCAGTTACCAAAAATCTTTTTAAATATCCAGAAAAGTAAAATCCAGAATGTTATCTGTTTTCTAGGGTACTACAACTAAGTAATGCAAATGGATTTTGTTGGAAAGACTAAGATACTTAACTAAGGGAGTGCTGTACAATCTTATGGAGCACTTATGTACAATCATTTGCAGAACCTGCACAATTTTTCATAAAACACAAGCAGTGCATAAACCCTCTAATTTTGCCCATGAATAAAGTTTCAGCATAAACAAAACTGCTTTTGTATTTAAACTATGTCATCTAGTTATGGCAGAATTTTAGCATTATGTTACTTTTTCTTCACAGGGTGAGCAATTCTGTGTTCTGTTTTTGACTCCAACAGTTGATCATTGTGAGAAATAAATGTAAATTTCAAGAAGATTTCATAAAGAAATAATCTGAACCAATGTCATATTTGGACATTTCTCTTCCACCCTTCAGAGACTAACACACACACCGGCTGAACTTTCCAACCTTCACAATGAAATGGCATGGGTAAGTCATACCTGCCAAGTTCAGCCACTTCACTGTACAGGGAATCAAAGTTGTCTTTCCAGATTACCATGATCCCATCACTTCCAGGACCTTAAAGGAAAGACAAGTAGAATTATTTCTAGTACAAAAAATTATTTTCAGCCTTAATTTAAACAACCAATATTAAAAAGGAATACTCCTCAGAATTTCACGACTGCCATGACAACCATAGGACTGTTTCAGGTGGCTGTCGGCCGGACAAACTCTGGAAATCGTGCATTATTTGGGAGTGGATTTTGGAGGAATGAATACTCCTCCATCACGGACTGACCATTGTCTTTTTTTGGTTTGAGACTGGGATGCATATATCCTGGAAGGGTGATAGGCCTGTTTAGTGGTGTCAGTAATTTTCAGGAACCCTTGAGGGATAAGATTGCTCTTCTGATTGACCCCTCCTGATGGTTTGGTAGGACTTCATTTCCATAATGGAGAACAAAATAATATTCTAATGGCCTGTAAATGCCTTTCTCCTCTGGCTTTGTCCTACAAGTCATCACATAAGTGACTTGAAAAAGATGATGCAAGAAGTTGGCTACAGGGCTGGTGACTGAAGTCTCACGTGAGTCTGAAGAATTGTGACAGATTTTAAGGTCACATGCTATAGCCTTGCAGAAATACAGGTGCTCTGTCCTACAACCTAGGAGTTGGAATTTTGTCTTTACGGGCTGGTGAAGCTTAATGGGGAGAGGCACTGAGGCCCCTGTTTATTGAGGCTGTCAGCATTTCCCGCCAAGGAGCTGAGGAGGAATAGGGATGCTGGCTGTCACTGTAAGGCTAATGGTCCAGAAACCAATGCTTGATGCTGCCAGTCTGGCTTACTGTTAACTGGCATTCAGTCTCCCATTTTTGGGCAAGGTCATTAAGAGAGTTGTGGCAGGGACAGTAGCAGTTCCTTGAGTTCTAAGATTTCCTTGATCCTAATTACATCACAGTGTGGGATAGCTAGTGGAAGTGTGGGATAGGTAGTGCAACCAGTGCAACTTCTGATTATTTTATTCTAACTGTAAATAAATTGATGACATTTCCACACTGATTTTTTTTTTTTTTAATCTGCAGCAGCTTTTGATACCATTGCTTATGAAGCTTCCTTCATTGGCTTACAGATCCAGGCAAGGGAGAGAGGAATTGTTCTTGAATGGCTCTGTTCTCATCTCTCCAAGAGCCCAGAAGCTAACTGCGGGCTATCATTCCTCTGTGCTGAGGAAGCGTTCCTGCAGGGTATTACCGTATGGTCAATTGCAATGAAGTGGCTGGAAGCAGGAGTGAGACAACATGGGCAGCAGTGCACTCAAGTATGCTGACAGAACAGTGGAGTAAAACCTATTTAATATATAATTTCAAGCTTGGAAAGGGCTAGCTGGCTGTGACTTATTTGGACAAGTGTGACAATCTTGGTGGGTTTGAAGCAGCAGCCAGAAGAATAGGTGGGATGTATATTGGGGTCCTTTATTGAGGGAGTGAAATTGCCATTTATAAACACAGGTATGTAACTTGGGTGTGTCGTCAGATCCCTGGCTTCTCCAGCATGCCCAAGTTCCAAACACGGATTCTGTGACTTTCCATGACTTTTGAGTGGCTGGTGCAGTTGGCTCCGGGGTTGCCCGAGCAGCTCAGGTAACCCCTGGGCCAGTTGCACTGGCCGCTACTGGGGCAGTCTTGGGCCACCGTCTCCTCCCCCTCCCCAGCAGCAGCAGGAGGAGTTGGGGAGGAGGGGGAGGGCTGGGGCACGGGAGGGGGTGAGGGCTCTGGGTAGCATCTACCTTGGGGGGACTTCCTGGAAGTGACAACATATCCTTCAATCAGCTCCTAGCTCCGCACGCTGCCTCTGCCCCCGCAGCTCCCATTGGCTGCAGTTCCTGGCCAATGGAAGCTGTGGAGCTGGCAGTGTGTGGAGCTGGGAGCTTAGGGACATGTCGGCGCTTCCAAGAAGCTGGATAGGGAGCCTGCCAACCCTCCACACCACCATTAGTACCAGCGGAGGTCCCGGGCTGCTCCCACCCAAGCACCCACGGTGCCTCCTGGAGCACTTGCGCCACCCCCCCCAGACCACCCCCCTCCCCACGCTGCCTCCCTGAGCACCTACAGGCCCCCTCTCGAGGACCTGCAGCACTCCCAAGATTTAGTCAGGGGTATATAGTACAAGTCATGGACAGGTCACAGGGCGTGAATTTTTGTTTACTGCCCATGACTTTTGTTTACTGTCCATGACTTTTACTAAAAATTAGAATGACTAAAATGTAGCCTTAACTATGGCCAAGAGGCCTTTTCCCCCCACAGGTACCTAGTGAGAAAAGCAGGACTTTCCTTTCCAATGAGGAACTAGCCTGCCCCAATTATGCCCACCTCATTATCACCTCAAAACCAGGCTGCTGCAATACACTCAACATTGGGCTACATACACAGACTATTTCAAATCTGAAGATAGTGCAGAATGCCTTGACTGTTTTATTGAAAGGAGTTATGTATCAGGAGCACACGTTATGAGATCTGCATTGGTTGCCAATGCAATTCAGAGTGGTGGTGGTGATGTTGCCTATAAAACCCTAAGTGGTTTGAGACTTGGTGATCTAAGAGGTCACTTATTTCAGAGCCTAGACTTAAGCTTCCAGACACTCTACAAAACTCATCCTTTTTTTTCCCCGCACAGGCTTTGGGGAAGCCCAAGTCTATTTCATAGTCCCCATATTGGCTGGCACATGTGTCAAGGGTAGGATGAGCAGTCCTTTGTTGTATTTCATTTTGTGTTTTATTTTATGGAATGGACAGAGCACAGAATGGGCATCTATAGAGGTTTGTATTGTATTGTATTTGTATTGATTGTATCCAAATCAATGACAAAACATGACCTTGACAATTTAAAAAAATGACTTAAGTAGTTTCAGGTATTTCACCTGCCCAAATCACCTACTAATTTTTGTTTTACCACTTTACTTAATTTTTCATGTTTTTAAAAATGTCTGTTGCTTCCCAACTGCTGGGTGGAGGACCCGTTTTAAAAAAAGGGAAATTTGTTAACAAAACACTGAAACTGTTATGTATGTTCTGTCAAAAGCATAAAGTAAACAAACCAGAAAAAATATTCTCATCTTAAACAGTGACATGTAGCTATAGTAGGTAAAAGATCCTCAAGTAAAACAGTCATTTTTATGTTGCTAGTGTTCCTTTATTCCCCCACATACATGCTTTAAAATATCTGCTTTATTTCAGATCCTGAAGTAAGATACTACTTGAAAGTGTTAGACGGGCCACATAAGAGGATTGTGTGGTTTTTGGATCTGAGAAACGGGAGATGAAGAATTATGCACCACTAAGCATTTGGCCTTCCCTATTTAGAGTGAAAGAGCTTTGAAAAAGAGCTCAAAGGGGACATCTCACTAGTGTTTGATCTCTTGTGGGTTTGAGAAATTCTGAGATGACACAATTTTCGCCCAAAATGGCATTAAGAATACAGACTTAGAAAACGTGATTTCAATACAGATCTCAGCTGGTATTGGTAGCCACTGAGACTGCCAACTGGGACAAGAAAATCACTACAGGATTCTTGACTCACCGGGCCAAGCTGGGAGCCGCTCAAGGAACTAGTAAACTCAACTCTCCCCACACAGGATTACCATCTGTGGGTGCCCCAAACTAGTTCACTTCTGAAATCTGTCCAGCCTTGCTGAGGCTACTGGCGAAGGAATATAAGAATGGCCCTACTGGGTGAGACCAAAGGTCCATCTAGCCCAGTATTCTGCTTTCGACAGTGGCCAGTGCCAGGTGCCCAAGAGGGAACGAACAGAACAGGTAACCATCAAGTGATTCATCTCCTGTCGCTCATTCCCAGCTTCTGGCGAACAGGCTAGGGACACCATTCCTGCCCATCCTGGCTATTAGCCATTGATGAACCTATCCTCCATGAATTTAATTCTTTTTTGAACCCTGTTATGGTCTTGGCCTTCACAACATCCTCTGGAAAGGAGTTCCACAGCTTGACTGTGCGTTGTGCGAAGAAATACTTCCTTTTATTTGTTTTAAACCTACTGCCTATTCATTTCATTTGGTGATCCCTAGTTCTTGTGTTATGAGAAATCACAAACACGACTTCCTTATCTACTTTCTCTATACCAGTTATGATTTTATAGACCTCAATCATATCTCCCCTTAGCCATCTCTTTTCAAAGCTGAAAAGTCCCAGTCTTATTAATCTCTCTCCATACGGAAGCTGTTCCATACCCCATATCATTTTAATTGTCCTTTTCTGAACCTTTTCCAATTCCAGAATATCTTTTTTGAGATGGGGCTACCACACCTGCACACAGTATTCAAGATGTGGGAGTACCATGGATTTAAACAGAGGCAACATATTTTCTGTCCTATTACCTATCCCTTTCTTAATTATTCCCAGCATTCTGTTCGCTTTTTTAACTGCCGCTGCACACTGAGTGGATATTTTCAGAGAACTATCCACAATGACTCCAAGATTTCTTTCTTGACTGGTAACAGCGAATTTAGACCCCCATCACTTTATATGTATAGCTGGGATTGTGTTTTCCAATGTGCATTACTTTGCATTTATCAACATTAAATTTCATCTGCCATTTTGTTGCCCAGTCACAAACAAAGTTGTGAGAGATCCTTTTGAAGCTCTTTGCAGTCTGCTTGGGTCTTAACTTTGGGTCTTAATTTTGTATCATCTGCAAATTTTGCCACCTCACTGTTTATCCCCTTTCCAGATCATTTATGAATATGTCGAATAGGACTGGTCCCAGAACCCCTCAGGGACACCACTATTTACCTCTCTCCATTCTGAAAACTCACCATTTATACCTACCTTTTAACTGGTTACTAATTTCCCTCTTATCCCGTGGCAGCTTACTTTGCGTAACAGCCTTTGGTGAGAGACCTTGTCAAAGGCTTTCTGAACATCTAAGTACACTATATCCACTGGATCCTCTTGGTCAGCATGCTTGTTGACCTTCTCAAAGAATTCTAGTAGATTGGGGAGCCATGATTTCCCTTTACTAAAGCCATATTGACTCTTTCTCAACAAATTATGTTCATCTATATGTCTGACAATATTGTTCTTTATTATAGTTTCAACCAGTTTGCCTGGTACTGAAGTCAGGCTTACCGGCCTGTAATTGCTGTGATCATCTCTGGAGCCCTTTTTAAAAACTGGCATCACATTAGCTGTCCTCCAGTCATCTGGTATGTAAGCTGATTTAAATGATAGGTTACAGATAACAGTTAGTAGCTCTGCAATTTCACATTTGAGTTCCTTCAGAACTCTTGGGTGAATATCATCTGGTCCTGGTGACTTATTGCTGTTTAATTTATCAATTTGTTCCAAAACCTCCTTTATGACACCTCAATCTGGGAGAGTTCCTCAGATTTGTCACGTAAAAAGAATGGCTCATGTTTGGGAAACTCCCTCACATCCTCAGCCGTGAAGACCGATGCAAAGAATTCATTTAGTTTCTCCGCAATGGCCTTATTGTCCTTGAGTGCTCCTTTAGCACCTCGATCGCCCAGTGGCCCCACGGGTTGTTTAGCAGGCTTCCTGCTTCTCATATACTTAAAAAAAAATATTTGCGATTACTTTTTGATTCTTTGGCTAATTGTTCCTCAAATTCTTTTTTGGTCTTCCTAATTGTATTTTTACATTTCATTTGCCAGTGTTTATGCTCCTTTCTATTTTCCTCACTAGGATTTAAATTCCACTTTTTAAAAGATGCCTTTTTGCCATCACTGCTTCTTTTACTTTGTTGTTTAGCCATGGTGGCAAGTTTTTGTTCTCTTACTATGTTTCTTAATTGGGGTATACATTTAAGTTGAGCCTCTATTATGGGGTCTTTAAAAAGTTTCCATGCAGCTTGCAGTGATTTCACTTTTGGCACTGTACCTTTTAATTTCTGTTTAACTAACTTCCTTATTTTTGTGTAGTTCCCCTTTCTGAAATTAAATAATACAGTGTTGGGCTGCTGTGGTGTTTTTCCTGCCACAGGGATATTAAATTTAATTATATTATGGTCACTATTACCAAGCGGTCCAGCTGTATTCACCTCTTGGACCAGATCCTGTACTCCAATTAGGACTAAATCAAGAATTGCCTCTCCTCTGGTGGGTTTCAGGACCAGCTGCTCTAAGAAGCAGCCATTTAAGGTATCAAGAAACTTTATCTCTGCATCCCGTCCTGAGGTGACATGTACCCAGTCAATTTGGGGATAACTGAAATCCCCCATTATTATTACTGAGTGTTTAATTTCAATAGCCTCTCTAATCTCCCTGAGCATTTCATAGTCACTATCACCATCCTGGTCAGGTGGTCGGTAATATATCCCTATCGCTATATATTCTTATTATTAGAGCATGGAATTTCTATCCATAGAGATTCTGTGGTACAGTTTGATTCATTTATAATTTTTACTTCATTTGATTCTATGCTTTTTTTCACATATAATACCACATATCCCGTGAAAAAGATAGACATAAATCACCTCTAAATTTCATGAACTCAGAGGCCAGGGTTTTCTACATACTGTGGATAATGTATAGCCATCCTATGAAACCCAAGACTGCTGGTAATGTTATCAGATGAAAAGAGGCAAAGGAGACAAACCCACCTAAAACTCGAAGACTGGCTGAAGATGAAACCGAACCCATATCATTTGCAGCTATACAGGTATAGATACCATCGTCGTCTGTGGTCACACCAATGATTTTCAAGGATGCTTCTCCTAAATCACTGCAAAACACATTAGAATCAATCAGGGAGTTCCATGTCCTATTTAGAAGTCTCCAGCTCTCAACGCATCTTACATTCAAATTCAGCACTCTTACAATACATGCCCACCAACTCCACTAAATAATGGTATATACTAGCTCTGAGCATTTCAGAGTGACATCTTGCAGACTCACATTAGAATCAAAATCTTCATCTGACAACTGGTCTCCTGTTGGCAAACCCTCTGACGCCTGAAGATCAAGAATTTCCTTTTTCTCCTGCCATCCTGAAGTCCCCATTTTGTAGCAACTTTTGTGTCAGAGAGTCCCCTATGGAACCATTTAATGCTGCCCTCCTCTGGCAGAGAGATCAGTACAACCCTCCTTCCCAAACACTCAGGAGTACTGTTGTTGTCACTCCATCACCAGGCTGGCCACGGGACAAATTTGAGTGTCATCCAATTGCTTAAAACATAACGAAACTTTCTGCCACAACATTTGCTTGACTATCTAGTGTCAGGAAAACACTGGATTTTATTTTATTTTTAAAAGGACTAGCAACATTTAACTAGTCTTACTCTCAGTTCATTCAATCACCACCTCTGTGTTTAAAAAAAAAAAAGGTCACCAAAAATAAGTGAATTTAGTGACTCTGAAATAGAGAACTAATAACTATAGCTTGAGTCAGGTGTCAGCACTGTATCAGCTTCTCATTCAGGTCTGACACTGAACCTCAGCCCTGCAAAACCTCTTCTATTCCAGCTTTATGCCTCTCTGGAGCAGAGATTGTGTTTGGTGGAAAGGACAAACATCTAACTAGCAGAAAATTTCACTTCTGCATTCCAATTTTTACTTGCTATTATTGCAAGTACCACTAAAGTTTCCAATAACTGAAAGTTTATTCAATAAACACCTCACTATTATTTCCTCTTTATTTGTTCAGGATATTTACTTTGTGCATTTGACAGCACTTTGTGTGTAACCAGTTAGACAGTTCTCCCAGTTGGTGTGGGTCTCTAACAGCAGCAGGGGAGAAGAAAACAATAAATAAATTAGGAAAGAGTGATAGAGTCACAACAATTGCCAGGCAGACTTAAGCAGATGCAATATCTTAAACTTCTTTTAACTGATTTTTTCAAAATTGGCTACATTTGACCCTTAAACTCTAACCCCTTGTTTTGAAATCAATGATGCTTAGATAGTGGTCCCCCAACTTTTTACCTTGCATGCCCCCTCCCACCTCTGGGGCCAGGAGAAGGGCCATGGCCCAAGGGCGGGGGAGAGGAGATACATGGACGGGGTAAAGGGGCCAAGGCTGGGGCCACAGCTGAGGGCACGGCTGAGAGCAGAGCCTCGGCTGGGGCCCTGGGAGCGAGGCCAGCAGCCAGGGCACCGGGGTGGAGCTCTGGGCACAAGGCCAGTAGCCCTGGCACCGGGGGGGGCCTGAAACCAGGGCTGAGCCAGGAAAGAAGATAGGTGGCACTCCCTCCCCCACCTCCTGTGCGGGCTGGCCCAGGCCCCAGATGCACTCCCCCAAACATTCCTTCATGCCCCCTAGGGAGGCACGCAACAATTTGGGGACCTCTGGTTTAGATAAAGAGCCAGAGCCCTTCCAGCAGTGACTCCTCTGCAGTTTCACAAAGACATGAAACATTTCATACAAAACCTTTAGATCAGCTACACTCCATTACAATTCCCTGCAGTCCTCCTCTAGAACTCCTACAGAACAAATCCTGCATTAATGCTGCTTGCTGAGACTATGGTTTATTCCTGAGATTTTCAAGAAGCGTGAAGATACCTCTAATGCCCTTGTCCAAAACAAACATACACTCATCCACACCCAACACTGTATGATTTCTGGATTAGCAGCAAACTGGAGGATTGGCAGCTAAAGCCTATTATGTGCAGTCAAAGCACAAACAGGAATTTGAACTCCATTATTTATTTTGGGGGGTGGGGGAGGGAATGGAAAAAGTAAAATGGGACTGAAGGCAATGCCCCACACTTTCAAGAAAACAAGTCATTCTGCTCTCCACAGAACTCTCTCCTTCAGAATGCTGAAACAAGCGAACACACTACTGTACCTGTATGAAATGCTGTAGTGACTGTCATTGCTTAGGGTGTTATGATCAGGACCCTTCCAAGTTACTGAAGCTTTCGGGCGACCACAGACTTTACACCTAAAAACGATGGTCTCTCCTGTCTCACATGTGACCTCACCCAACGGTATTATAAACTCTGGGGGAACTGCAAAAGGAAAAGTAATTACAATAAGTGGACTGAAGTTACCACCCTTTCATCCTGCCCTCCCATCATTCCAAGATAAAGCACTGTATTTACAAGTTTGGGGCCTTTCCCTCTCCCCTTGAAATACTTATTCTACATGTCCAATTGAAGCCTATAGTGTCAAGTGGTTAGACCAAGCAACGGGGACTCCGCAGAGTTCTAATCCTTAGTCACCCATTCTCTGCATGAACTTGGGCAAAACATTTTGCCCTTGTTATTCCTTATGCTACCCACAGAGATCTAACTGAAAACTAAACACTATCTGAGGTGAGTTTCCTGAGTAAATGCTACAGCGAGTGATCTAAATGGATGTGCTGAGGTTTTGGGTTTTTTAAAAGAAGTGTTAGCATGTGTAACTCCATTCATCTGAAACCAAGTCCAATCTAATGTCAGGATGAGCCTGAGTAACCCTGAGGAATGAGAAGGGATGAGAAGGTTACTCACCTTGTGCAGTAACTGAGGTTCTTCAAGATGGTGGTCCCTGTGGGTGCTCCACTTTAGATGTCTTGGCACACTACACTTCTAGTCGGAGACTTGTGATAGCAGTGCCCTGGTTGGCTGCGCACGCGCGGCAGCCATCTTACGCTGCTCCAAGCAGCTACCCCATGAGCACAGCCAACCGCCACCCGGTTCCTTCTCTACCCCAGAGGATCAAGCCGGAACTCTGAAGCAGAGGGGAGAAGGGTGGGAGCACCCACAGGGACAACCATCTCGGAGAACCTCAGTTACTGCACAAGGTGAGTAAACCTTTTCTTCTTTGAGGAGTGTCCCTGTGGGTGCTCCACTTTAGGTGACTGAAGAGCAGTGCCCCTCGGTGGAGAGGAGGGGCTTCGTAGTTGATGTATGTACAGTGAAGAGCACCGATAGACTGAAGTGAGCGTCTGCAGCTGACTGCTGTTCCAGGGCATAGTGTTTGGTGAAAGTATGGTGCGATCCCCAGGTAGCTGCTTTACAAATATCAGTGACAGATACATGTCTGAGAAAGGCTATGGATGTGGACATAGCTCTAGTGGAGTGTGTGCAAAGTCCAGAAGGAGCTTGCAGATTGTAATTTTGGTAACATATTTTGATACAATTAGAGATCCATTTAGAAAGTCTCTGGAAATGGTTTGGCCTCTTGATCGTTCTGTTGTGGATACGAATAGCCTGGATGATTTTCTGAATGTTTTTGTTCTCTCTACATAGAATGCCAGCACTCTGTGGATGTCTAGCGTGTGAAGGGATGCCTCCTTGTTGTTGTCGTGTGGCTTGGGAGAGAATACAAGTAAGTAAATGGATTTATTGAGATGGAAGAGGGAGGCAACCCTGGGTATGAATTTAGGGTGTGGGCATAGGATGACTTTGTCCTTGAGGAATGTGGTATAAGGTGGTTGTGCCATTAGGGCACCCAAATCTCCCACTCTTCGTGCTGATGTGATAGCTACTAGAAAGGGAAACTTCCTGGATAAGTGTAGGAACAAGCAGGTCACTAGTGGTACAAAGGGTTTGCCTACGAGGGCAAAGAGAACAAGGTTGAGGTCCCACATAGGGGTCGAGTCTGTTAATGTGTGGTAAGTATTCTCTATACCCTTGAGAAAGCACTTAGTCAGTGGATGGGTGAAGACCGTGAGTCCGTCCACCTTGTCGTGAAAGGTGGTGATGGCTGATAAGTGCACTCTGAATGAGCTAGTCGAGAGGCCAGATTTTTTGAGTGTCAATATGTAATCAAGGATAGTGGGTAACGGGGCCAACTGTGGAATGATTTGCTTGTCTCGGCACCAGATGGAGAATCTTTTCCACTTGTGTGCATATGTTTTTCGTGTGGAGAGACATCGGCAGTTAAGTAGAATGTTTTAGACCTCCTTGGAACAGCGTAATTGGAGTTCTGTCATCCCTGAATTAGTCATGCGTAGAGACAAAGTGTTGGAATGTTGGGGTGACAGAGGTATCCTGTGTCCACAGGTGAGGCAGGAGGAGAAGGGTTCGTGATCTGACAGCCACTGGGGTCTGGTATGGGAACCAAGTTGGTATGGGCCATGTTGGTGCAATCAAGATGACTCTGGATTTGTCTTGTCTGATCTTGTGAAGGACATGATTCAACAGGGGGATCGGGGGAAGGCATACAAGAGCGGGGCCTCCCATCTGATGAGGAAGGCGTCTCCAAGAGAGTTGTGTCCTGGTCCCGCTCTGGAGCAGTATTGTGGGCATTTGGCATTGTGGGTTGTGGCAAAACGGTCTATTGAGGGGAATCCCCATTGTTGGAATATAGTTTGCAGAATTTGTGCTTCTAGTTCTCACTCATGTGTCCATGAGAAGTTCCTGCTGAGGTTGTCTGCTGTGGCATTCTGGTTTCCAGGCAGGTAGGATGCCGTGATGTGTGTTGTTAGAGATGCACCATTGCCAGAGGCAGACTGCTTCTGTGCAGAGCAGGTAAGATCGGGCCCCTCCTTGGCGATTTATATAAAACAGTTGCCAAGTTGTCCGTGAGAATCTGGACAGTTTTGTTGCAGATCGGGGGAGAAAGTGATGGCAGGTATTTTGAATTGCTTGGCGCTCCAGTAGATTTATGTGGAGATTTGACTCCTCTAGGGACCATTGGCCCTGGATGGTGTTGTCGGCCACGTGTGTCCCCCATCCTACCAGAGAGGTGTCCATGGTGACAGTGACTGATGGGGTTTCCCTTTGGAAGGGAAGGCCTCAGCAGACATTTGTTTGTTTTGTCCACCATGTGAGCGAGTCTTTCACTCTGCTGGGTATTGTAAGCAGTCTGTTGATTGGGTGTGTGTGAGCAATGTATACAGTGCAAGCCAGGTTTGTAGACATCTCAGATGCAGCCTAGCTTGTTTCATGACAAAAGTGGTAGCCAGCATGTGTCCGAGAAGTTGTAGGCACGTTCTGGCGAACGTTTGTGGGCTGTGTCTTACTGTTGTGATTAGGTTTTGTGACAAAGTTCCTCCTCTACCTTGGTGGGTCTTGTGCTTATTGGCGGATTTGCTCGCCTTGGAGCTTCACGGCAGCCCTTAGCTTGGCTGTTTTCGAGAACCCACAGTCCAGGTAAACTCCTCCTGTGTCTGACCAGGAGTTGGGAGGTTTGGGGGGAACCTGGGCCGCCCTCTACTCCGGGTTCCAGCCCAGGGCCCTGTGGAATGCAGCTGTCTAGAGTGCCTCCTGGAATAGCTGTGCAACAGCTACAACTCCCTGGGCTACTTCCCCATGGCCTTCTCCCAACACCTTCTCTCACCACAGGACCTTCCTCCTAGTGTCTGATAATGCTTGTACTCCTCAGTCCTCCAACAATATGCGTTCTCACTCTCAGCTCCTAGCGTCTCTTGCTCCTAGCTCCTTACATGCACACCACACACTGAAGTGAGCTCCTTTTTAAACCCAGGTGCCCTGATTAGCCTGCCTTAATCGATTCTAGCAGCTTCTTGATTCGAACACCTGCAGCCAATCAGCTTGTCTGTCTTAATTGTCTCCAGAAGGTTCCTGATTGTTCTGGAACCTTCCCTGTTATCTTACCCAGGGAAAAGGGATTTACTTAACCTGGGGCTAACATATCTGCCTTCTATTACTCTCCTGTAGCCATCCGGCCCGACCCTGTCACAGTTTGTTAAGGGGTAGCCGTGCTGATGCCATGACACAGTCGAGGTGTGCCCTTATAAAAGTCCAGTTGTTGGGTTGGGGTCAGGGTGGATTTCTGTCGGTTGGTTTGTAAATAGGGTTAGGTTTGTGAACTGCCTCATCGTATGTCGGTGCTTTCAGCAGGCAGTCGTCTAGATAGGGGAATATGGTCCCACCCTACTTGCGAAGATGTGCTGCTGCAATGGCAAGTACTTTGGAAAAAAACCTTGGGGCCGTAGAGAGGCCAAAAGGAATATCTTGTATTGGTCGTGTAGGCTGCCCAGAGTGAATCGTAGGAATCTCCTGTGCAGGGATACAGATTCCAAGTGTCCCTCGTGTCACACAGGAGTCCTTCAGGGTGTTTAAGGAGACGTCTGTGCTCTCTGCAATCAATTTCTTCCCCTCAAAAGGTAAGTCCTCTACTGTTGCCTGAACTTCCCTGGGGAAGCCGGAGAGATGGAGCCATGAAGCCCTCCGCATGACAATCGACGTGGCGATGGAGCAGGCTGCTGTGTCAGCAGAATCCAGAAAAGCCTGCAGAGCAGTTTTGGTGATGAGGAAATCTTCTGCTATATCGGCTTTATATTGTTCTTTTTTGTCACCTGGGACGTGGTAAATAAAAGATGACATCTGAGAAAAAAAATGTTGTGCGTGTACTTGTCCAGTAATGCAGAATAGTTTGCTATGTGCAACTGGAGGGTCGCTGATGAAGAGGCTTTCCTGCCAAAGAGGTCTCGGTGTTTCCAATCTTTATCATAGGGGTGGTTTTGGTTTGATGTTGCTTCCCCCTTTGATTAACTGCCTCTACCACCAATGAGTTTGCAGTAGGGTGAGTAAACAAAAACTCAGCTCCTTTAGCCGGCATGTAGTACTTCTTGTCAGATCACTTACAAGAAAGTAGGGCTGTGGCTGGAGTCTGCTATACGGTTTTTGCTGGGGCCATGATGGCAGCATTCATGGGTAGTGCTATCTTGGCTGATAGAGAAGTTTGCAATGTGTCTGTCAGCTTATGTTGAGTCTCTGGTAACTCAGCCAATGAGATGTCTAATGAATCAGCTACTCTTTTAAACAAATCCTGAAAGGATTTGAAATCATCTCCCAATGTGGGGGGAGGTGGCATTATTGTTTCGTCTGGAGATGAAGTTGGGATGGTGTCACCCTCCGGCCTGTCCGCAGATTCTTCAGCTTCCTCCTCCAGCAGTCCTGGGGAAGCTGGAGCAGATGGAGATGATCACTGTGTCCTGGACCTGGGTGGATTGGATGGCTGGGTATCCTGGGCTCTGTATAATACCCAGGGGTCCCAGTATGACCACTGCAGTGGGAAGGCCATGGGAGAAGACACCCTTGTGAGGGCTGCCAACCCACGCCCTGTGGGTCCAGGTTTAGGAGAGGAGTGATGAGGTGTGCCCACTCTTGTCTCCACTTCCTCCTCTTCATCACTGGAGAGAGGAGGGGCAGAGTCAGCGAGTGTCGCGATAAAGCTTGGCCCTGACTCTGGCCAGGGTGCCATCGGTACCGAAGAGCAGGTGGAAGCAATGAGGAGGTCTGCATGGCTGACAAACTGTTGAGGTACCGGGAGACTCGGTGCCAGCAGCACAGGCAAGCTCAGGCTGGGAACCAGAGGGAGCATCGGTGCTGCAGACTTGTCATGTTGTATTGGTGCAGCAGGTGGCACCAGAGTGCGGCGCTGTGCCTGAGGTTTCCAATGAGGCTTAGTTTTGCTGCTATGAGAGTGAGACCGCAGAGGGTCTTTTGCTCCTCAGGATGTCTCGGTACTGGACGGGCCCAGTGCCTCGTGGTCCAGTGCTCTGGGTGCTGTTGATACCGAGGCAGTTTTTGTGTTTGGGGATTGCTTTTTTGGAGGTGAATCCTGGTGTGGCGAGGAGTGAGACCACTTTTTTGTGGCTTTGGTAGGACCAGGGTCCTTAGCAGTCATTTTTGAAGAGGACCCCATATCTGAGGCAGCTGAAGGTGAGAACTGGTGAGGTGGCGTCTTGGACTCGGGGTCGGAGGGATCTCTTCATCATTAAAAGTTTTAATGGGAGGTCCCTGGCCTTTCTTGTCCACGCTGTGAGTTTCTTGCAGTGGGGACACGTTTGGGTAACGTGTGTCTCCCTCTGCAGGCAACGGACACACTGCGATTGGCCGTCAGTCACTGGTATTGAGAGTCTGCAGGTCAGACAGCACTTGAGACCTGCAAAGCCCAGCATGTCTGAGAGGCTAGCTGAATGAAAAATGGGAACAGTCCCGGTCTAATGCCTCTTTGGCGGCTGCCTGCCAGAGGCAGGGACAAAAATGGGAAAGTTTTTTTTTTTTTTAATGTGAAAATGAAAGAAAAATGAATGGAGAGAGAAACAATCGGGAAAATTAACTGAGAAAAGGGCAGAGATGAAAGGAATATGAGAGTACATAGGCCACTGCCATCGTTCTGACTGAAACCAAGGGCAGTAGAGAAGGAACTGGGTGGCGGTTGGCTCCGCGTGTGGGGTGTCTGCTCGGAGCAGTGCAAGATGGCTGCCGCACATGCATGGCCAACTGGGGCACTGCTACCACAAGTCTCCGACTAGAAGTGCAGGGCACCAAGACACCCGAAGTGGAGCACCCACAGGGACACTCCTTGAAGAAGAAACCTAAAGGTACCTATGAAATTATGTTCTCTTCAAGATCTGGGCCTTGCCAGAGCAATCCATGTATTTATCACCTCACAACTGGATTACTGAATAGAGTTTATATCTGACGATCACTCAGAAGCCGGAGCTGGTGCAGAATGCTGTACTCCATCCAATATGTGGATGTTAGCAAAATTCAGCAAACACACAGGTTTTCTGTTTACTCGTAGGTCTGATCAGCCCTTGCATTTGAGGTGCTCTTGTTAATATTCCCTAGATTTAAAGGTGAGGAAATGGAGGCAGGGCATTCTTGGGGGAGGGTTCTCAGTTCTAGATCTTGTTTCCCCCCCGCCCCCCATCTCCAACACAGCGTGGATTTTACAGGCCTTCTGTGTTCAATACAAGACCCATCTCTTTTTTCAGGTGTAAGCCATACTGGGTAGGGAGAGGAAAAGAGTGGGTGGGAATCTGTTAGCAGTGGTGTCTTTGCCCATTTCTTAAAGGTATGTTACACAGTACAATATGTATTTGTGGATATATGCCCAAAGTTCCAAGATAATATCACAGCACGTACTTCAGGAACTGCCTCCCTTCTCCAAAAAACCTTCAAGTTTTTAAGACACAATACAGTCAATTCCTGATGTGTGTCACATCAAGCAAGTGACTATTTCTGGTGATGAAACAATGAGGAGTGGTTTCTCCTATACTCAGAATCACATCAGCAGATACAATGCAAAGTATGTTTTCCTCAAACTATGGTTACGATGGCTTTTAATTATTAGAACAACTTACCATCATAAATGTAGTTGGGGTTGAGAAGCTGAAAAAGAGAGAAAGTGAAATAATTAATTCTTTCAAGTAACATTCTTAAAACTAATATTATTTCCAATGGTCTAAAATGAAAACGCTTTAGCATGGTGATGGGTTTTAGCCATACCCACAAAAGCACAGAAGCAGCTGCAACTCAGTGTTTTGGCACCCATACCACTTTCCCCATATTCACTTTGGAACGGCCTCACAGCCCCAAACTGGAGGATCACTTCCACAGGCTCTGAATTTGGAGAAACAACATGAAGAACCACACACACTGAGCCAAATTCCTCCTTGGTCTAATGCCACTCAGGTCAATGCTGTTACACAAGAGACAAATTTGACCCATTATTTTAACTTACCCCACAGGCTCATTTTTGAAATACCATATCCTTGTAGCATTTACCTTCACGGAAACCTTGTTGGCAAGTCCTTCTCGGGATTTGCGATAACCATTTTCTAGCTTGCCTTCCCTTTTGCCGTCTTTATCTTTTTTCTCAGATTTCTTCCTTAAACGGAGTGCTGTGTGCCAAGATGTTGACTTCCTGAAGGCAGAACATTAACATTTTGTTCAACTCTTTTGAGCTCTCAGCAGGGCATTGTGCTGTTTAACTTCACTGGAAAATTTTAATGTTTGTAAATATCTAAGAGAAAAGATTGCAGAGTCCAGTCCTGTTGAGTATGGGAGCTGTAAAGGAAACTCACAAAATATCTTCAAGAAATCTTAGATTTCCTGGTGACCCTCTAAGCTAAAAGTATCAATTTTGATCTCAGTGTATTTCTGCAAAAAATTACAAAATTAAAGGATGCAGGGTAAGTATAAGAGACATTTTGCCTTTGTTTAAAACTGTAGACAAAATGAAAGATCAATGAGAAGCGTTGTAATGTATGGAATCTTACCTATGAAGCGAAGTCTTTCATAAAATCATGGAAACTGTCAGTCAAATACAGCAATGGCCCATCTGTCCTGTCTCCAAGCACAGGTGCCGTTTTTTCAAAGTGATGGGGGGTGCTCGACCCCCCATCTCTGCCCCCACTCCACCCCTTCCCCCAAAACCCCATCCGGCCCCTTCCTGCCTCCATGCCACCCCCACCCCCAACAGCACCATGTCCTCGCTCCTCTCCCCCAGCCTCCTGAACGCCACGAAACAACTGTTCACGGCGGGCGGGAGGTGCTGGGAGGGAAGGGGAGACTCTGGTTTGTGGGGCCTGCCAGCAGGCTGGAACTACTGTGGGGAGCTGATAGGGGGCTGTTGACGGTTGCTCAGCACCCGCCATTTTTTCCCTGTGGACGCTCCAGCCCCGGAGCACCTATGGAGTCGGTGCCTATGTCTCCAACACTGATCAATGACAAATGTTTCAGATACAAATGTAAACCCCCCCATAAATCATCCAATTTTCCAATACTACAGTATGGGGAGAAATATACTTTCATGCCAACAACCATCTTTCTGCTTTAAAGCATAAGAACTGGCAGCCCTGGTAATCTCATTCTAATTGGTGTAACTATAGTTTATTATTCTTATTAATAGAAATGCCTAATTCTTAATAAATTATTCCATTTAAAGTTTGCCTTAATTTCCATTTCAGGTCTCTTGATTCTTTTATTATGGGAAAGGTTAAGTTTGAGTGCATAATTAGTCTTCTTTCAGTAACATTAGGTATCATTTCAGGAGAGCTAAATAGCATTTGTAATAAAGAAAATACTTGCATGGGTTTCTTAAACATTTCTATCATAGCAAATTTCCAACCTATAAATCAGTTTTACTGACACTAAGATACACCAAATATTTTCCAGGAATTCATCACACGTGAGGTCCATTTCCTTCTGGAAGTTCACAAAAACTTTTAGTTTAGAAGGCTCAAATCCTGATTTAATTGTAAATCTTTTTACAAAATGCTCAAGTAACATAAAATATGTGCAAACCCTCTTCTCTTCTGAAGAAACCCAGACACTCACTTGATTGTTCCATCATGGTTGTCAATGATGACTGCACTGGTATGCCCCAAGACATAGCCGGGAATCCAGCCCTCGGCTGCAGGGCACTGGTCAGTGGCGGCTCTGAACACCAAAAACATGTTCTGTTGGTTGCTGGCTAGAATTTGCACGACCTCTCCTTGGTAGACATTTATCTCATCCTCCTTCACTGCCGTGTAGTCGTGTGTCACCAGCATGGTGGAGATATTGCTACTGCTGCTACTTTCACTCTGTAGGTATTAATGGGATAGGGACAGAGAGGGGAGGGGAAAAAATGGGATCAAGTTTAGAGCTCACACAGAGGACACTTAAGATTACATTGTGCTGCGACACTAAACAATCTGTATTCCAAAGAGTTTATCTGTCTTTTTGAACATGCCTGGTCAACTGTATCTTTGTCATTTACACAAATAAAATATACTATTACCTGCCATTACAGAAAGCTGATGAAGAAATGGGGATTTCCCCCCACATTTGTTACTTTTATTTATCATTCTATGGATCCCAGTTTTATTGAAGCCTCAGGGCACCCCTTTTTACTACCTACAGAAGCAAACGACAGTACATGGGATTATCCATTGGGAGGCATTATAAATCACAATTTGAAAGAGAGACCGAAAATTAAGGCTAGGACCCAACCTAATCAAAGCTGGGAAATTCAGCCTTGAAGCAGATGATCGTTCTCACCTTGCTCCATTTGTTGGATCTTAGGACAGTAGCCCAATCTTGCATATTACATATAATAAGGTACAAAAGGGCAAAATGAACTGGCTTTTGTTAGTGTTTCTCAAAAATCTTAATGCTTGACAGTTTAGTCTGTTAAAGACTAACAGATTTATTTGGGCATAAGCTTTCGTGGGTAAAAAACCCACTTCTTCAGACGCATGGGCCATTTATGTTAGTCTTTAAGGTGCCACCGGACTCCTCCTTGTTTTTGTGGATACAGACTAACACGGCTACTCCCTGATACTTTGTGCATTTTTTTAATTCTTTATTTTTAAATGCGCAGGATGAGATAAATTAGCTACTTTTTAGGTATTTAAAAAAAAACACAAAAAAAACAGGAAAAACAGATCATTAATTGACCCATTTATAGCTACCCTACAGTTGGAGGTCTTTTTTCTCATATTCTATCAGTAAGTACAACCATTATAAGTGTGTGTAGTTACAAGCATGGACTCAACATTGTATGGGTATATCTGAATTTTTTGCCTTTCTCCTTAATAAGCATTGGTAACAAATGTTGTAATGACTGATCAATAACTCATATGATGTAAATCACACTATCAGCCATGAAAAGTTATCTGTCTTGACAGTGGTCCCACCTGAAAACTCAGGTCTAGCTATTACCTCTTGTGACTACCTTATGCTTCTTTCTGAAATTTTAATGAATGTCAACATGCAATTTCTCATCAGACTAACAAACCAACTCCATATAGCTTGGCCCTGAACATCCAGTTTCCTTAGGAAGGACTTAAAGGTAAGCCAACCTGTAAACTGGGGGACTGGATGATTCCGGGGAATAACAATGTGGCGTAAGTGTTGGTGCTCTGAATGTATCTTAAGTCGATGACTATTATCACTACCACCACCCAATGGCTGGTCAATAGCTCAAAGACATTAAGCTGATGGTGAAAAGTGCATCCAACAGAAAATGCACCCTGTGCTGGGAGTCTCAGTACAGAGGGCAAGAATTCAACTGTCTCCCCATTATTATTATTATGCCACTCCTATCTGATAATCAATATCACCTGTAACTGCAAATGAAAAGAAAATGGACCACAATCTGCTCAGTTACATCAATGTCAAGTTTCTTCAGATTTATACCAGTGTAAATGATAGTTTGGCCCAGTGTTTAATACGTGGTTGTGGTCAGAAGAGTAAAGCCTGCTCGAATGGCACCTTCTTACCCAACACACCTGCTCCTGATGTATATTCTGAGTCATCACTGTTGGCAGCATGGTTCCACGCACAGTGCACTGGGCTGGGAGTCAGGACACTTGAGTTCTATTCCTGGCTCTTCCATCTACCAGCTGTGTGACCATGAGCAAGTCACCACACCTCTCTGTGCTTCTGTTTCTCTTAACACTTTTGTGTGTGTCTACTCTATTTTGAATTCAAGTTCTTAGGGGTAGCAACCAGCTGTGATTATGTGTTGGCACAGTACCTAGCACAGCTGGGGACTTCAGGCACTACTATAATACCTTAGTATTACCTGTAATACTGCTCTGGTGATTAAAGTGGGTATGTACTGCATTTCACTCCTATTATCATGACAGAGCGCACACACCTCTGGGTGAGGGAACAGGATTTTATTCTGGGCTGCATACCCCCAATAAGATAATTAACTGAATTCCAGTTAACTGTCTTTGTATTACAGTTAACAATGTTCAAGACAAAAAGAACCCAGCTTGACTCCCCCACCCTAGGGAGAGTCAATGGTCCCTGTAAATGGCATGTCTGAGGAGGGAGCATCTGCAACTGCCTGCCTGGACTGGGAGTGTGCACAGCCAGCCAAAGGGAGAGTCAGCACATAGAAATCCTCCTAGCAGTTCCCCTAATACCAGTAGGGAGCATCTTCAGATTTTTATGCCAGCCTAGGAATGTGCCCATCATATCTACAAAGGCAGGGAAATCCATCTAATTTCCAGGCTAGTCAATGTATGAACACAAATGCCCAGCCCCAGTAGGGAGCATCCATAAATTCCAACATGGTCAGATTAATATATTCCAAGGCCACAAGGGACCATTGTGATCATCCATGGAACACAGGCCAGAGAACTTTCCCAGAATAATTTTGAGAGCATATCATTTAGAAAAACATCCAATTGTTTTAAAAATTGTCCATGATTGAGAATCCACCACAACCCTGATAAATTGTTCCAAATGTTAGCTTCCCTCACTTTTAAAAATTTACGCCTTAATTCCATTCTGAATTTGTTTAGCTTCAACTTCCAGCCACTCGACTGTGTTATACCTTTCGCTGCTAGACTGAAGAGCCAATTATCAAATATTTGTTCCCCATGAAGGTACATACAGACAGTAATCAAGTCACCCCTCAAATCTTCTCTTTGTTAAACTAAAACAGATTGAGTCCCTTGAGTCCACCACTAATCAGGCATGTTTTCTGACCCTTTAATTATTCTTGTGACTCTTCTGTAAACCCTTTCCAATTTATCAAAATCCTTGAATTGTGGGCACCAGAACTGGACAGTTTTCCAGCAGTGGCTGCATCCGTGCCAAGTACAGAAGTAAAATAATCTCTCTACTCCTACTCAAGATTACCTTGTTATCATCCATAACTCTGCTGGCCATAGATTTCTCCTTGTGTCCCTTTGCTTTCCTTATCAATCTTCTACAATTCCTAATTTCTGATTTATATTCATTACTATCAACTTCCCCTTTCTTCCATTTGCTATATATTATTTTTAATTTTTTTATAGCTGCCTTCACTCCCATTCTGTACCAGGTAGTTTTTCTTTTCCTTTTTTTAACCAATATGGCCTTCTTTCTTGATTGTGGCTTTTTGGAAATCTAGTTACATGTTCTTAAATAATTCCCAATTATCATTCACGTTTCTGATTAAGTTCTACCGCCCAGCCGATTTGGCTTTTAATTGTTTTCAGCTTTGTGAAGCTGGGCCTATTAAAGCATCAAATACACATTTACTAGTGACTTTATTCTGTTTGCACATTATAAATGTGATCAAGTCATGATCATTTGTATCTAAGTTACCTCTAATTTTTAGTTCTGTGATCAGTTCCTCTTTATCTGTCAAGAAGAGGTCTAATATAGAATTCCCCCATGTTGGATGCAACACTTTTTGAATTAGGACATTGTCATAATATTTAGAAATTCCAGGGATGTTTTAATACTGGCAGCAAGACACCCCGAGAATATGTCACTTAAACTGAAGTCCCCCATGATCATGCAGCTTTTCCCCCTATTCATTATATATGGATGTGCAAGAAGCTGGCCATCCTGTTCAGGGGTCTGCAGCAGACACCAACTAATACCCCATTTTGTGCTTTATCTGATAGGACATTGATCCATAAGCATTCAAGGTCATTTTCTCTTGAGTTATCAGTGACTCAGAAACAGGTAATGCCATTTTTGACAGAGTGTTATTCCCAGTCTCCTTTTGCCTGCTTGCTCCTTCCTAAATATGTGATAACAATTGATTTTAACATTCCAATCATGTGAATCATCCCACCAGAACTACTTGCAAACTGCTAGTACTGTCAGGGAAACTGCACAGCAATCTAGCCCAAGAAGGGAAAACCTGCAAAGTACCACGTCCCCCCATAATTCAAGCATTGTGTACCATAAAAGCTTAATCAAGAATTGTTTCCACATACTTGACAATCCTACTAAGTAGAAATCTTCTATGTTTTGAATAGGTGTTTCTCACAGCTTTTACAAGAGCCAGACTAGAAGGTTCATTTCATGTGTTTTTCAGGGTTGCCCCCTTTTCAGTTATGAAACAGAAACACATGCATACATGAGTGCATGTGTATGTATATTTTTACACATATCATTTAACTATATCTATATACGTGTGTGTAAATATGTACAAACACACATCCACAAATGAATACATCAAATTTAAGGACATAAACCTTCACAGCTCATTTTCTCCAATTAGTTGATCACAGAGGGAAGTCACTAAGTTAAAATTTGTGACATCACCTTGTATGACGACAGACAGTGACGTTATAAATGTAAAATTATGACCTACCTCCATAATCGAGCTAAAAGAGAAGGTGAATTGTGAGGGAGAAGGCATATTCAGGTAGCGTTGGCTATTGTAGGAAGCAAACACAGAAATTATGGCCTCCTTTTCAAGTTTTCATGAATGTCCCAGTTCAAAAAATGAAATTTTAATAATTGATTTAAAGCCTTATTTGGGAATTACAGAAGAAATTGGTGTTTATTGCTTTAGTTCACATAAATCTATCTTATTAATGCTCTATTCATTTATTCAAAAGACATCTATTTACCCTAGATATCATATTAACATAACATTCTGCTAGACTAAAGAAAAAGATAACGGCAAGACAAAGCCAAACCAAATGAAAATTAGAAAGGAGACCAGATCAAATAAAAAAAGAATACATGCAAAGCACAATTTTTTTCCTCTAAGGCTATTACAAAGGTAAGTGTAAGAACTAAAACATCGAGAGAGCTCTATATGTTAAACAATTCTACCAAGAAGTGCATGCGTTTAAAAAAGTATTGCAGGTTAGGTGATTTGCAATTGGTATTGTGTAGGAGCTGTGACAGCTACTGAAAAAACAAACACTTGTGAAAACAACACTTAGTGAGGGAAAACCAAATGCTCGTAAAAGGCACGGTGACATGCCTATCACATTCACAGTGAGTGACATTCATTTGTTGTGCATTAAATTTGCACATGCCCCATGACTATGTTGCGTTTCCTGGTGGACATCAGTTCAGGATGTGGATTCTGTTAACCCTTTTTTCCCCACACACACAAAAAAGTGCAGACTAAAAGGTTGAATCTCCAGATGCCCTAACACAGTTTCTTTTACACAGGGGAATAAAGGCGTGGAGTGAATATTTCCACTTCCTTACTTTTGGGGGGCTGACGGTGATCAGAGGTTTTTTTTGGTTGTGTGTTTGTGTGTTTTCAGTTGATACTTGGAAGCTTCACTGACCAGATATGGGATTTAAAGAGGATGAGTAAAAAGAATGCTGCAGTTCAATTAAGGCTGAAAGGAGTAAAATAAAGCAGCCCAGGGAGTGTGACATGGATGCCTCACCAAAGTCAAAACTATATAGGGAAAAACAAAAAAGGGATGGATGTGTGTGGGGGAAAAAAGCCCCACGACAATCGGCCAACTGGAAATCTTACAAATGCTGTTGGTGTCGCACAAACAGAGGCCATGTGATTGCCATATTCAGCACGTTAATTATCTGCCTTCGGATTAGAGACAAAAAAGCAAGGAGAGCAAGTTAGTAGGAATCAGACTAGTGATTGATGTTTCAGCAGAGGTGGAAGTCACAACTAATGTTAGCAGTTGTGTTGTGTCTGTATACATATCACAAGTCTGCTGTATGCATACACACACAGACATAGAATATATATTCTATTTGTTTGTGTAGAGAAGATATTGGAACAGTTGATTATTTCAGAGCAGTGCAGCACTGGAGAGCCAGAAGTTAGTATGGAGAGTGATGGTAACGCACAGAAGGGGAGCATGGGAAGGTTTTAGAAGAGCTCGCAGGACAGAGATGCTCCGCTCTTACCCCATTACTTTGGGTGGAGTGAACTGACTGCTCGCTGGTCGAGGAGCATGTGCTCATGCGGTCTGTGTCCTTGCTGTGTGAAGAGTGGCGGTGGACCTGGCGCTGGAGGGAGTCATTGTCCCCAGGGAAAGTGAAGGAGCCAGGACGGCTGGCAGGGGATGCTGGGATGGAGCTCCAAAAGGAGCCCTTTTGCAGGGGACTGCTGGGTGGAAAGGTTTCCTTGCCAAAAGGAGAAGGGAAAGTCGTTGAGAGAGGAGAGTTCATTGGAGAGATGGCTCCTGGCCTTGGCTTCCCGAGCGTCAGAGATCCTATGCTGCTCCTTGAGCGATTGTCCTCCGAGCTCCCACGCAGTTCTTTCTGGGCTCCATCTGCTGACCCAGAAACGTTTCCAGCTGTCTTCCTGGGGCTCTCAATAACTTTCATCTTGGGAATCTGCTCAGCTTCTTTCTCAGGACCATCCGGTTCTGCAATGGGAGGGTGCCTGGCTGGCTGGCTGAGGCCAGTCTCTAGGGATGTGCTGTGGGGTGGCAGGGAGGGATTATGAATGGACATACCTGACATCTTGTCTGCCTCTGCTTGGGCGGAGGCTGCAGAGGAGACCAGGACTGGGGAATGGTGTCTGACAGGCTGGGGGATCCGGGAGGGCCTGCTGCGGCTGGAGCTGGTAATTCCGCTACAGCTGCTGGGGCCGCTGCTGTTGCTGCTGCCACCGCCACTGCTACTGTGGTTCTTCTGATACTCAATTGGTGATGTCAAGGCTGCAATTTAAATACAGGGGAAGGAGCAGAGGGAGTGAGAAGAGGGCAGGTTAAAGCTGGATATGTTTAATGCAACCTTAGAGTCTGACCAAAACCAAACTTTATTCTTACATAACACCTTTACTCCACTGACCTCAAAATGCTTTACAGATATTAATGCTTCATGACATCCCTGCAAGGTAGACTGGTGGGTAAGATTATATTCCCAAAACAGATGGAGAAGCTGCGGCAGAGGTTAAGCCATTTCTCCTACGTCATAAGTCAATGGCTGAGCTGTAAATACCTGCCACAACTCCCAGCTCCCGGTCCTGTGCTCTAACCACCACATCCTGTTTCCAACAGGTCTTTTTACATGATTTTTAAACCAGTTCTTTCACAATGGAAAAAAAAAAAATCTATGCTGAGGAAGAATGAGTGATTCAAAAGTAGAAACATGAGTGAAGGTCAGTGAAAAGACCTTTTTGAGATCTGTGGCAATTCCTAGCTTTCTCCTAGTGACACTAAATGTTATAGTACTAAATGCTGTTGAACAAACTATGAATGCAAGTGAAATACATTTATACTGTAATGTTAGGCTGACACTTTGGTTTAGCCCTCCAAAAACTCCCGTTTATTTAAAGCGGATACGTTATTTCCTCATATCAGAGAGACATTGTCAATTTTAATTCTTTCCTATAAAGCACTTTGAAATAGTCAGTTACAGGCCACTACACAAGTTCAAACATTTGTTGGGAAGTGAAAACAAAGGAGCATGTTTCCCCCCAGCTGAAAGGCCTGCCACCCCAGAAGAAAGAAATCTTTTGGAGTATTACTTGAACTAGGTCAGATAAAATATGAAGGAGAGCAAGTAGTTGGGGCATCCAGTACAGCGCCTGGGGCAGAAAGATTACAACAAATGATTTACCATTCAAAAAATTACGCTGGTTTTCCAGAATTTGGTTGATTTCATGGATCCACAATTGGCGTACGCCTGGACTGGTAGAATGCAAAACAAAGGTCTCCATGACATCCCCTGTTCTTGATGTTAGTGCAAATTTACATGGATCACTGTCCACGTTTTCCTCCAGGCAAAGACAACTCACCTTAATGAAAGAGAATTTATTGTATCTATTGTACTGCAAAGACACCACCAACAGCCCTAGGCAGGAGCTCTGAGCTTCTAAAGTCTTCAAAACATTTAAGATAATGATTATTTAATGTAGTCAGGATTACTGTAAAATAAATTATTAAATGAAACTAAGGATTCATGATGGATACTCGTCATCCTTGTCACATCACTTAAGATTTCACTCAGTCATTAACAGCATCTTGCATTTCAGAAACTATGACTCAAGGTCAGAAAGAAGTCAAATGTGATCCATTCCAGGGTAGCACAGTGAAATTCCCCTTGCTGGAGTCCTCTGCTCACTCCTTCCTTTTATTTAAAATACTACAGTAGTTTTGTACTTTAATCTGTAGTCTATAAAGATTTCACTATAAGAAAGCAACTATTTCCAAACAAGTACAAGCTGCCAAGTCAGAGCAGAACTATGAAGCATAGCTTGCATCCAGAGCTCAGTATAGTCACTCAGATCAATCCATGCACATACCAATTTACCCTATTGCTCAGAAGCCCCCAGTCAGATTACTTCTGGGAATATCCAACGTAACTGTGCAGCACACTACTGCTTAAGGGCAGGGCTAAAATGTTTAAGGGATTAGCCTGTGGAACTCGAGTCATGTGATCTGACAGATGTTCTAGTCAAGATTTCAGTACTGTTGGCAAGTATTTGCATTTGGTTTGGGCTGAGACTTCTTGGGGAATAATACTTTCAAGTTACTGCCTTCAAGCTTTAAGATATAGACATGTTACTGTAAGGGCAGGTATTGCAATTATCTGTGATAAGATGTGAACACAGAGTTGAGACACAGCTCCTTAGTGCAGCGCATATCTAAGTTACAATGAGGACATTTATATTACTGTATTTAAGGCAGAAGAGGTCAGAAAGCCAGCACGGAAAGAGTTTAATGTGTTGGCACAGCTAAGCACAGAATTGTTTGCATGTGTTTTTAGTAGTGAGCTTAATGCTACCATTCTTCTAGGTTTACTGGTAAAGACATAGGTTCATGAGTTGGTAGGCCATTACCAGAAAATGATTACCTTGGTACCCCACTGTACAAACCCTACTGGGCTCACAGACAACAGTTACCTTGATACTGTTTTTAAACAAGAATCCCGGCATGGAGAAACCTTTCTTTTTATCTAGTGGCTCACTGAATATGACAATCTGCTCAAACAGGAAGACCCGCCTTTCTTTGCAACGTGGCAGAAGTCCCGTGTCCTGGTCTGTGACCAGGAATGTGTCCTGCAGCAGGAGTTTACCCTGGGCTACAATTTTACCCTAAAAAACAGAAGCAGAAACAAATTCATTTAATCCATCAGTTATTTTTCTGAACCTCTCCAAGAAATAAAACCTCATTACAAGGGTTTTTTAGCGTTCAGAGTAGTTTTTATGTATGTTCACTGATTGATACATGAGAGAGAGAGAGAGAGGGGCACTCACTCACTCAAAATCCCTTTTAAATCATTTCTATGCAATTGACTAACTTCTTGCAAGAAGATATTTCAAAATGATGATGTCATAATGAAAACACTTCCCACACTGGTAGTTCCTGAGGGTCAATTTTACTCATATAAGAGTCAAGCAATGAGAGACACAAGACAGGTCATGTTTTTGAGGTTGATCAAACGAGGTACCAGGCTGGCCTGCTCTTGGGCTGGGCTCGCATTAAGATTCTCCTTTCCCATTTTGCATTAACACAAATAATTAGGAGCAAAACTTTGTGTCACAGACGGTGAGAAATGCATAGCCATCCCAGATGCAATATAAATTCATCTGGAAATGATGTCATAAGGAGAACAGAAACGTATGCACCATTTTAAGAAAGAAAACCAACTTACATCAAATCCTTGCAGGCGGCCAACATTCATCATGTCGTTGCACCGTTTCGGTACTATGCACATGACCTCTACAGCTCTCTGTTAAAGCCAAGGAGAGAAAATAAAAATTTAACTCTCTAGCGGAGGATTGTGTGTGTGATGGCCGGGGCTTTACAATATAGTTCAGTGTATTTAATCAGCAGGACAATTAGAGCTGAAACAGAACAGTAGTTTCATATAACTCAACTTGTTCACAAGCACTGCACTGGAAGTAAAAGAAGTGTGGAGCACAAGTATTCAAGTCAATAAAGAAAATGCCAAAAGTACCTCTAGTTCTGTTGTGTCAAGGTTAGCTTTTTTAGAGTATTTGAGGAAGTCCTGTAAGGAAAAAGGTAAAATTATCTCAAGTCCAAACTGGCTCCTATTTGTGTGAGAATTACACATTCCAAAAGATGCTCTTAAGAAAATAATACAAATATTCAAAGCCTCTTTCTGACATGAATTAGGTAGGTTTTTAGTGCTAAGTTTCACATCTGATTTCAGATAATTCAAGAACATTTACTGAGTCATCAATCCCCCTTGGTAGAAAGGGTCAAAAATACATTTTGCCAAACACTCAGACAAAAAGTGTTAAAGGGATTATAAAATTAATTAAAGAAAAAAATCAGAGGAAAATCAAACAAAATTTTGCCTTCAGTTACATGGGTGCAAATCCTAAGCCCTTCCACTATACTGAAGAGTTAATGTGGATTTACACTGGTTTAAACAGTATCAGAATTTGGTCCAACCTGTTTACTGGGATTCAGAGAACAATGTGAACCCAAGTTAGGAAACAAACTGAAATACAGTATTAAAAATTCTGGCTTATGTCGAGTACAAAGAGGCCCCTTCACCATTTTCAATTCTACTACCCAAAAAACAAAGCTAAGAGTAATACGATTTTTCAGTTCTTCTTTCGTAAAGGTGGTTACACTGAAAGGGTACCCAGCATCACCTCACCTTGAGTAACAATTGGTATTTCATAATTCTCTGCACTGGTTTTATTAGCAAGTCTGTAAGCTGAAGTCTGTGGCCCAGGCGCTGCTTCAAGTCCTAAAGGTTGTAAAATGAAGAGCGTTAGCTTTAAATTTTACTGGTTTTACTTCGATATAGACCAGTACTTTTACTGTCATGGAGCTAAGGCAGAAGAACAGAAATAAATTTAATCTTGAAGTTGTGCTCCAAATTTTCATTTTCTTGTGATAACCTTAAAAGCCATTCCTGTTTTATTCGTATCATCTTTATTCCCAAAGTATTCCAAATTCTGCCTTTTCAAAGCTTTTCTTATAACCCTGGGGCCCAGTTCTTCAGTCTTTACTTTGGATCCAAACCTGCAAAAGCTTATGCACATAAATTCAATGGTAATGCTCACATGCTTCAAGTATTTGCACGACTGAGACCTTAAGATGATCTCATGGGGAGAGCCAGTATGATGCTATGGGCAGAGAGGCTGTGACAATGTGGGAGGGAAGCTGCTGGCAGAGCATTCACACAAGTTCCTTTGCGCCTCCTATGTCACAGGTAGGCAAACTACAGCCTGTGGGCTGGATCCGGCCGGCGAACTGCACCACGCAGCTCGGCCCTGCTCTGGCGGGGGTACTGGGTCAGGGTTGCACCATGCGGCTCAGACCCACTCCAGCCGGGGCGCTGGGTCGGGGTCCGCAGCATGTGGCTCCCTGAAGCTGCAGCATGGCCCCACTCAGGCTCCTATGCAATCTAATGTGAGCTGCAGGGGTGGTGCCTGTGGATTGGGCAGCGTGCAGAGCTGCTTGCCTGCGCCTCCACATAGGAGCTGGAGAAGGGACATGCCATTGCTTCTGGGAGCCGCTTGAGGTAAGCGCCACCTGAGCCTCTCCCCATGCCCCAGCCCTGATTCTCCTCCCGCTCTCCAAACCCTTCGATCCCAGCCCAGAGCCCCCTCCTGCATCCCAAAGCTCTCATCCCCAGCCCCACCCCAGAGCCCGCACTCCCAGCCAGAACCTGCACCCCTTCCCGCACCGCTGCCCCAGCTCTGATCCTCCTTCCGCTCTCCGAACCCTTAGATCCCAGCCCAGAGCACCCTCCTACACCCCAAACTCCTCATTCCCAACCCCACCCCAGAACCAACACCCCAACCCCAATTTTGTGAGCATTCATCGCCCATCATACAATTTCTATTTCCCGATATGGCCCTTGGGCCAAAAAGTTTGCCCACCCCTGTCCTATGTGCTGCAGAAAGGATTTCTATCCCAGGCCACATAATCCCGTGTTGGTGGCCACAAAGGAATAAACGAGGGATGAGACTTCAAAACCACCTCTCCACAGATCCAGTGTCATCAATATCTGTGCAATTACTGCAACTGCTATTCCAACCCACTGTCTGGAATAGCAGCCCTCAAGGGGACCAGCAACCTCAAACAACTCCCACAGCCTGGCAATGAAAGGCGGATTTTACTTCCTCAACAGCTCATTCCACCCAGCTAGAGCTCAAATACTCCTGTGGGGTGGAATGGATTTTATTCTTAGTTTATTCATAAAACATTCCCACAGACTTCAACAGTGTTTTTGTCAGAATCACGAGTACAGAATCAGTGTCTCAAGTAGGTTTTATCTCTAATTATGAAATGAACAGAAATTACCTTCATAGTTCATAATATCTGCTTTTTAGTTTACTTATTTTTGCTACTGTCAACTTTTCTGCCTTTATTTAAGGCCCTCAGGGTTGATCTGCAGAACTGGCAGGAGATCTGAACATAGAATACTATGACAAACTTGTGAGGCAAAACATTAAGGTAAAGGTTTTGTCTTAACACCTCATGTTTTGTCTACAGCATCTGAGTTTCTGATGAGTCTCAAAAGTACTGTATAGCGAAATCAAATATTGCCATTTGCATCCATATTGTAATCCATCTCTCTGTCTGCATTACTGTTTAATAATAAGTATAATACATTAACAACACCTCCCTTGGCCTACCAAGAGTGAAGCTCGTTCATTTGGTATCACTGAATTTATCTCAAATTTGAATACCAGCAGCCCCCTTCTGAAGGTGGTGGTGCTAATCTATCTCTTAAAGAGCAACAATACTTAAGAGCAAAGAAGAACGCTCATAATTTGGAATAAAACCCAACTTCCACCCTGAAAATCTATGTTACTCTCTGAGACTTACCTCAAAAAATGTATCAATGTACTCTGAGACAATGTGCTCAGACTTTGGTTTGTTTTGGCAGTAAACTATGTACATGTGCAACCTTCTCTCCTAGGAAGAATAAACAGAGACACAAAGATAATGTACTACAGTCAGAAAAAAAGTGACAGGCTGAAATGGAGTATAATAAAAAAGCACATATATCTAAATGTATACTTCTATGTTAAAAGGATCATTCTGCCTTCTGGTAGAATAAATTCTGTATCAAGAGCAAATAAGCAGGTATACTTCAAACATAACAAATTAGCCAGAAAAGAAAAACCCTCAAATAGTTTGAAGCATCTGTCTAAGAGTTACAATTACTTGAAAACTGGATACCTCTGACCCAAAAATGTAACTGTACATGCAGAAGTTATAGATCTGAGCATGGTACTACACAAACACACCTGACATTGGGACACAGAGAATGATAAAATAATGGAAAAACAGACAACTGGGTTGTATATAATATTTTGAATTTCAAAGTATTTCACAAAATTAGCATTTGAGATATTGTTTATCATAATGACTTCTAAGGTGCTGATTACCGTGGTATCCAAGCATAGTGCACTATTTTAATTTCCATTTTACGGCTAGGCGGGAAGGAAAAACCAGTGAGTGACCTGTCTAATGCTGCAGAGGAAAGCTTCAGAATTAAAATTCCTGGCTCTTAAACTTGTACCTTTGTCTTCTAAGGTAAGTGGTAAAAGGAGACGTATGATGTTAGACTGGATAGAGAGCTAGAAAACCAATCCTGCATAGGTCACTCAGTTCTTCCAGTGCCAAACAGATCTTTTCCATCTAGAGTTTTTATTGCTCTGTAAGTATTGCATTAGGATTTGAGAGGATATTTTTTTCATCTGGTCATATGAAACTACGGCCTCCTAAAAGAGGCGCTGAGATTGAGTTGAGAGACAGGTACCATGTTAACCATTTTCTTCACAAAGCATTGCAAACAAAAATTAGACTCCCTGGTTCACCTAATTCTCTGTCTCTGCCTCTTACCCTGTGTTATTTTATTCTACTGACTTTTCACCTGTGCTGCTCCACAGATAAATCCTTTATATAATAAGGTCAGTCACTAGTAATACCAGCAATTGGCACTACCTGCTTGAAAGAGGATGTTTGTACTTACATGCTTAACAAAGAGGGATCCCAGTTTTTCTGGATCTTCAAGGCACTTCTCCAATTCTCCTAAAAAGAAGCTGAACAAAGAAGAAATAATTTAGCTTGTACCACATTATCTGGCAACAGGTAATGTTAAAAGAAAGTGGTGATTGCATTCTTTATATCCACACTCTCTTCACTGCTGGGATCCTTGATTAGTGAGTGTCCTATCTGCAATTGAACCCTATATAAAGAATATATTGCAGGGCTTCAAAGCAAGCAGCATTTTAAAGTAAAGAACAAAAAGAAGCAACATAGTGACTCATGATTGCAATCCTTTTGTTTGCTATGGGGATTCAAATTTCTCTTCTACTCATTCTGATTCCTTGATGTGCTCATAACTACATTACCACTGAAATTTGAGAACAAAAACTGTTTTTGATCCATTCGCAGCATAGCCTCTCACTGTCAGAAGAATAGGTAAGTACCGCGCATGTTACTGCGTAAGACACAGGATTTTTTCTTTTCCTTAATGCTTTCTTAATAGGATCAACTAAATAGTCACGTTAAATGTTATCTATACAATACAGATCAGTCCAAATGCTTGATGTGTTTACATATTTATTTTGAATAGTCTCCATACAAATAACTATAGGAATCGTCTCAACTTAGAAATTAATTTTAACTGTAAAAGTGTAGGACGAGCTGCTCTTAATTTCTTGTTACTTGCTTTTATAATCTTTGAAACACTTTTATTGCCAAAGGTTTTTGCCCTGTGTGCACTCAGTATGTTATAAAATTATTTTCTACCAGTAACAGATAATTCTTAAATAAAAAACATACATACTCTCTGTGCCAGTCGTAAATCTGGTGAATGTTGCCGAATACAATCTTGTCTTTCCCCTTCATGTCATCAGGTACACCATCTTCTTTCATAAGTGCCATGTAACCCTGAAACAATCCAGGACAATTCTTTGTGAAATGTCCAGGTTTAAACGGTGGGTTTCTTTCTCTCTTTCTTTTTCTGTCTCTCGCTTTAAGGAGCTTAAGAATTTTTAAACTGCAAGCTCCTATTTAAGCCACTAAATCAATAGGATGTAAGAATCCAATATTACATGTAGCAGTGTATTTAGCTGTTAAATTAACGATTTTATTGAAATACGATTTGTCTCAACTATGTTTAAATTTAGCCAGTACTTTTAATTTAATTTTTCAGTTTATTTTCACTTCCCACAAGTACATGAAATCAAAATGTAATCAGACTGGAAAGTTTCACATTCCCCAGTTCTAAAAAAACATTTCTTTTCACATTTTTCTTGGTAAGCCTTCTGTTTACAGAGACCACACTGTGGTCCCAAATGACTTTATGATGTCCCATCTGAAACACTAAGGCTTCTTTTTTTTTTTGGCCTCATAGCTTCCCAGCCCTATGACTGTGTACAATTATTGAAAAGGGATCAATTTCTCCACCTATTTTATTGTAATTTTTTTTACATTATCTTCAGAAAAAACAACGGCCATACTGGGTCAGACCAAAGGTCCATCCAGCCCAGTATCCTGTCTACTGACAGTGGCCAATGCCAGGTGCCCCAGAGGGAGTGAACCTAACAGGTAATGATCAAGTGATCTCTCTCCTGCCATCCATCTCCACCCTCTGACAAACACCATTCCTTACCTGTCCTGGCTAATCGCCACTGATGGACTTAACCTCCATGAATTTATCTAGTTCTCTTTTAAACCCTCTTATAGTCCTAGCCTTCACAACCTCCTCAGGCAAGGAGTTCCACAGGTTGACTGTGCGGTGAGTGAAGAACTTCCTTTTATTTGTGTTAAACCTGCTGCCCATTAATTTAATTTGGTGGCCCTTAGTTCTTATATTATGGGAACAAGTAAATAACTTTTCCTTATTCACTTTCTCCACACCACTCATGATTTTATATACCTACCATATCCCTCCTTAGTCTCCTATTTTCCAAGCTGAAAAGTCCTAGCCTCTTTAATCTCTTCTCATATGGGACCCATTCCAAACCCCTAATCATTTTAGTTGCCCTTCTCTGAACCGTTTTTAATGCCAGTATATCTTTTTTTGAGATGAGGAGACCACATCTGTACGCAGTATTCAAGATGTGGGCGTACCATGGATTTATATAAGGGCAATAAGATATTCTCCATCTTACTCTTTATCCCTTTTTTAATAATTCCTAACATCCCGTTTGCTTTTTTGACTGCCGCTGCTCACTGAGTGGATGTCTTCAGAGAACTATCCATGATGACTACAAGATCTCGTTCCTGATTAGTTTTAGCTAAATTTGCCCCCATCATATTGTATGTATAGTTGGGGTTATTTTTTCCAGCGTGCATTACTCTACATTTATCCACATTAAATTTCATTTGCCATTTTGTTGCCCAGTCACTTAGTTTTGTGAGATCTTTTTGAAGTTCTTCACAGTCTGCTTTGGTCTTAACTATCTTGAGCGGTTCAGTATCATCTGCAAACTTTGCCACCTCACTGTTTACCCCTTTCTCCAGAACATTTATGAATAAGTTGAATAGGATTGGTCCTAGGACTGACCCTTGGGGAACACCACTAGTTACCCCTCTCCATTCTGAAAATTTACCATTTATTCCTACCCTTTGTTCCCCGTCTTTTAACCAGTTCTTAATCCATGAAATGATCTTCCCTCTTATCCTATGACAATCTTTCACAAAGCATCTTTCAAAGCATAAAGATGCATAAAATGAAAGAAATACAGGATTATCTGGATGGTACCCCAATAAGAATTTGACAAATTGTCTCTCTTCAATGTCTGTAATAAATCCACAGTAAGAAGAATTTTTAAAAAATCTGGAACCTTAACTTGTAATAGAGTTTCCTTCTTACCAGTTCCCAGTTAAGCACAGTAAAAAGAGTATTTGTCAACCACTAAACTTGGAATACTTAAGATCTTGTACATTAGCATTGACCTTTAAGCACAGCATGCACATAAAGTAATACTTTGATCCCACACACTGAATAAATACTAAGCCTGTATAACTGTTTGTTTAGTACATTTAAGGCCCGGAGTATGTGATATTTATTCAATACTCTGGGCTGGGCTGCTGCCTCACCTAGGAGTTGGCCTTTAATCTAGTTAACAGACCTGTTAATCAGCTCCTCTCAGGAACATGTCTAAACTTGGGGAAAAGATAGTTTTCTGGAACATACTTGGAAATAGCTAAATGAGGAAATCAGCAGATCTAAGCAATTTACAAAGCAGGTCAGTATCATAATCGGCATTCTGCAGATGGGAAACAGACGCAAAAAGGTAAAGAGACTTGCCTAATGTCACCCAGTAGAGAAGTACCAGAGCCAGGTGTAGAAGCCAAGTCTCCTGAGTCTCAGTCCAGTGGTCTATCCACTAGACCACACTGCCTCAACTAATTAAACTGTGCCTATTGTTTCAGATGTTATTAGGTGTCACTAATTAAAACATGAATGACAAAGAACTAATTTTCTTATAAGGGGGAAAAAAAGGATGTATGAAGTAGTGTGAAGGAGAGACACGGAATTCTATATCAAATCCTGTTTTTTCTTAAATTTCTATAGAAAAACCCACACCTAAAGTCGACTCGTTCTTTTTCTTCTAACAGAACAGTGTGCGAGCCACATAGATGACTGGCAATGGGATTAATAAAAGAAATTTAGAAAGGATGAACTAACATACCTCAACTACATAACCCAGATCTCGGACGTAATCTCGCTCCGTCTCCACTAATTCCTGTAAGACATAGCTACAAGGAGGGGGAAAAGGTGGAAAAAAAACATTCAGGGAGAAAAATGTATTGATGTGGATAAAAATTCTTAAAGAGGATTAAGAATGGGCATACAACATTTTACAAGTTTGCAGTTATCACATTTAGTAAGGTAGAGTTTACATCTGACTTTCCGAATCTGGATGCTTCACTCTCTTCAGGGCATTCTTACTTCTTGTGTTTACTAAACTAGAGTTGCAGCAGCCAGGACTTTTGCTGCATGGGTCAGGACAATTAAAACATTAATTAAAAAGAATTCCAATTTTTGACTCACAAGAAACAGCAAGAGATTCATAAGCAAACGAACTGAAGATGTCTTTATTATTTTAACACCGACATACATACGGTTAATCTTCAATACCAGCTGAAATGTCAACGAATATTTCTGGATCTTCCCAACTATCATTTGAGTTCAAGGTAGAGAAAGACGGTTTCAGGAAAAAGCAACGATTTATGGTTTTTGGAACCTAAAAATACCCTTGAGAATAGTTAAAAGCCAGCATCCTCTTCCATGAAGGCTGAGACTGACATGTTTGACAGGACTTTTGGGTGAACTTAGTACTGGAAATAATATGCCTGAGAATTCTCTTTGAACAACAGCTGGTTTTCAAGGAAGAACCAAATCATCCATTTGATGCCTAACATGCAAGCTGGAAGGGAAAAAGAACTACTTCTTCTGTTAAATTAAAATAGACTGTTTTGAAAGGATGCAAAGGACTTTATAAATGTTACCTGATTGAGAACAGAGGGGAAATATAAATTTGTAAGCCAGTCTTACTGTCGTCTTTTTAAAGAGCTGGATTTCCTTTCTTCCATCTCATCTATGGGTGATGAGGAAGAGAGAAGGGAGTTGTCCGAAGGGTTGAAAGATGGACTGCTGCTGTCACCTTGATCTACCAACAGTGAACTTGGACGATCTTCCAGTGCCTAAGAGTGTATTCATAAATTGTTGCAATATTTATTCATCTTGCCTTCTATTCATGCTGTCTTGAAATGTATAAAATGAATACACATTTACAGTTGTTAAAAAATATGGAACCTCTGTTTTGTACTCAAATATTTACATTACCTTAGTGAGTCCAAAAAAAATAAGATGACACTCTAGCGTTGCCATTAAAAAGTCAAAATTTGTCACACTGTTACCACACTTTTATTCTACCTACAGGGAAAATCTGTGGTAACTGTTGGTAAATGCTGAATTTTTAACAGCGATTACTATAATGAAGTTTAGAACAATTTAAATCCTCACCATTGCATTTAAATGACAAGGGCAGAAAAAATTAAAGGGGACTCACAAAAACCAACAACCCCTCTGAAGAGATGACCTCTCCCTCTTCTTCTTTATAAGGTATAAGTAGAAGTCCAGGAATAATTTTTCTTCAGCTTGTTTGTTTTCTTTCTTTCCTTTTTTTAAACACACACTAAGCTTTTCAGGGCAGGAACTCTGTTTTACTCTGTTTGTCAGAGGTGAAAGTAGGCTGGTACCAGCTATTAAGAGATTAATATTACTTTCACCCCTGCTATTTGTACAGCATCTAGTACTATGGGCATAAACCCAGGTTATGGCTCTAGATGCTAACAAAATTCTCACTACATTAAAAAATTGTCCAATCTGGAAGACCGATGACCTACCAACTTGTGAAAATTATGACATCACCCGAGATAACAGAATGTAAACTAAGAGGGAAGGAATTTTGAGACCGACTGTTTATAGCAGTTTTTGATTGCTTTAGTCAATGGCTACATTTTGGAGAAAGAAAGAAGTTGTTAAATATAGAACAAAATCCCCCCCTTCAATAAAATATAAGAGCTAGAAATACATATTGAGACCCCTACAATCCCCCTTCCCCACACAGGGTAAGAATAACCCTTCCCATCAACCTTTAAGGTCTTCTATATGTTTCAAAGCAGACAAAAAAAATTGCACAAGACCAATTTTTAAAAAAATTTGCAGGTCACCTTTAATCCTTTGGTTTCATAAAACAGTCTTTTCTCCACACCTGCACTACATACAATAGTAACTGTCATTTATACTCTTCAGAATGAACTCTCAAAACCAGGGGCAAAATTCTGTGTTGAAAGAGGGTGCAGTTCCATTGCCCTTGGAAGTTAGACAGCAAGCAGAATTTTATACGGTTTTGGAAAAGAAGGGGTGTTGAAGAGATTGTGTGAAGGAGTGTTCTAGAAAGTATTTATTAAGCCAGTTTAACTCCAGCCCACAGGGTCAGGTCTTGCTGCAGCTATTGATCATGTTTCCCCGCAGCATTACAGTAAGATGCAGCTGAGCCACACCCTCCTGAGTCAGATGCACTATTCAAGACTTTGAAATCAATAAAAACCCAGTAGGATTTGACCTCATAGACAGACGGCCCAAAAACTAGGAAAAACTGATCTGTGTTGGTGAATTATCTGATGGGGGAATGATATCACCACTTGAGACTACACAGAGCAATCATTAAAACTGTTAGTGGTGCCCAGCAAGCATTGCTCATCACAGACAGTTTTATTTATTAAAACCTGATTTAGTCTTCCAGAGGGTCACATTTAAAAAAATACATCCTCTACCTTTCCTGGGGAGGAGGGATAGCTCAGTGGTTTGAGCGTTGGCCTGCTAAACCCAGAGTTGTGAGTTCAATCCTTGAGGGGGCCATTTGGGATCTGGGGCAAAAACTGGGGATTGGTCCTGCTTTGAGCAGGGGGTTGGACTAGATGACCTCCTGAGGTCTCTTCCAACCCTGGTGTTCTATGATTGTAAGGAAAAACTAAACCTCAAAGATATTATGAATCCATACACAAGCTAGCAAAGAATTACTATATATAATGAAGTCAGGACTGTCCTCAGCAAGAGGAAAATATATAAAGGAAATGTAATGTGCCTGGTTCTGCATCTTAAAGGTATTCAAATAAAGAAGAGTTTGGAAATAGTCTGTGTGTCACCTGAAAATATGAGATGAAAGTACTCTGCTGCAAACCAAGCTCTACATTACTTTAACACTGACCTCTGAGTATGCTTTAACAAAGTATTAAATACTTTCTCTTCAAATAGCAATAAAACTCTCATATTTTTGAAGTATTTTACTTGAGCAAACAAACTAGTGTGAGGTAATGAAAGAGCGTCTTAAATAGAAGCTTTACAGTTAACTCTCTGCTTGGTTTGTTTCATTCACTTGTCCCTGGACAAGACTTATACTGTGAAATCCTTGGGGCAGGGACTCTAAAATGTAAGTTTATATACAGGGTATTGCACAATGGAACTTCAATCCTTGATTGTGCTGCCACATGCTACTGCAATACAAATAAATTTAAGTATATATCACATTGACTAGTAATCTTTTCTCTCTGAATATATGTATATTCCATATATGCTCGTACATTCATGAATACATGCCACTTTGCATGCGCAAAATTTTGAGACTGCTTTTGAAAACGGATGATGCTAAATGTTGGAATTCATAGGGAAGTGTGTTGGAACTTTTCATACAGCGGGGCAGTTTGGAGTTGCCTTAGCTTCTGAATCATGTTTATCTTCCAAACAGTCTCACCATTTTACTTTTGACGAGTTCCTCAATTGCGCTGACTAGTTCTGCTGCACTGGGTGTCTCAGAGCTGGTGGGGCGTACCAATAATCGAGAAGATGTCTGTGCAATGACAAAAAAGGAAAAATATCATGTTTACTTTCGTTTGTCACAGGCTGTCAAGATTCCTCTTTCAAGTATCTTTTCAGGTCAAGCTACCCAGCAAAGATTTCCCTTTAGTTTAAGAATACGTTTCCTTATAATTTATGCAACTGGAATCTAAAATTTTTAAATAAACCTTGATACACCTTGAGAACTGTCCATGCACAGGTTTAATCCATTTCAATTAGTCGGATGTAACTTCATAATTCTGTTTCGCACATTATAGATCTGGGAAATATCCTTGGGAAACTTTCAACTACTATAAAGTCTATCAGGACAGCCATACAGATTGCAGGGACTGACCTGATTGATAGTGAACAATTTAAGTATTTTTTCAACTATGTATATCATTAAGAAGCAACTGTAAAAATAAATTACAACACACAAACCTTGAAACAGGATTAAAAAAATAAACCAAGAACATTTACATTTCTAAAAGGAGCTGGGGTATATTTCCCAGATTGAATAAGGGAAATCAAGCTCACCATTCTGTGTGTCATCCATTTTTCCCAAAGGTAAGTGCAGAGTATAGAAGATCTCTGGCCTCACAAGCTATAAGATGTCAGTTTATAGCTATAACTGAGGGTAAAAGGTATTCACAGTAAAGGATTCTGGGAGAGGGCCATTAAATTCAGCTTCCGTAATTAGCAAACACACAGCTGGTTTGCAGATTACATGTATCATTAAATAACTGGAAAGAGGAACAGGGTACAATATGAACCTTACTTCATATTAAGGAAAGGGCAGACATACATCATGCAACACAGGTTAAACTGTTCTGCAAGTGTTTCAAACATGTTGGACAAACAACGAAATTACATTCATTATGATTTTAAACAGAATGCTCTTGACTGTGGTTTTCAACCCCATTACTGAAAACAAGGACTGCAAAGATATGGGTGTGCTTTTGTTTGCCTCACTGAGAAAGGAACATGGGGTAGGGTAAACGAGGGAATCACAAATAACTTTAAATGGAAAGGTAAGGGAATTGAGCCAAAGCAGAGACAGAACACAAATCAACATAATGCTACAGTCAAAATTTACAAAAAGAGAAAAACAAAAAACAAAAATAATTAGTTTTACAATATAACAACTGTATTGGAACATTAATATTGTTTATCCAAAAATAAATGCAAAAAACTCATAAACTGCTATTCAATGCAATAAATGAATTGTGCAATGATTCTCCAAACAGAAGCGTGTGTACTGTACAAGAAATGCTAATGAAAAAAAAAATGAGTCTGTTATTTAGTGATATTAGAGAAATCAATATGGCCTCATACCTGGTGCTCGCATATACCTCTAAAACTGAGCAAGCCCACATGCAATGGGACTTTGAGGCAGATGTTGCCAGATGTCACAATCCCAACTCCCAAATGCTACTAAAAACAACTTTACAAAAAGTATGTCCTAAACATGCATCCAAGACAAAGTTTAAATCTGGATGTAGATCAGAATCCAAACTACCATGAAGTTGGCAGTGTTTGGGTACAAGGTTCGGTCTATTAGAGACAGACAGAAACACTATGGGAGCATGTTTCTGTCCTCCACGGGATTCATATTAAAACAAGGTAAATCCTTGTAAATCCAAGGTAAGGTCCTGCTTATACCAGTGTTGAAAATGCATGAGGCAGATCATCGTTCAAACATGTTTTTTTGCAAGCAGGATGATAATCTGGCAAGTGAGGGCAAAACCTATCTTTTGGTGCATTACACTACACTGTGCTAAAGATCCAATCTACACTGAAAATGCAAAGTGAATGGAGACCAAGTTATAACATGGCTTCCTCTGATATAATTGCATTTGTAATGCAGATGGACCTATGCAATAAGGGCAATGTTAGTATGTGTTATTCGTATCACAGTTACTGAATATACTGGTTAAGAAATCATGTTAGCAGCTTGCTAGCAAGAGTTTGTAAACATGATTCTCACCAACACTATTGCAATTCTAGCAAACAAAGGGTCAGACAATTTTCTAATTAGCAGGAAAAAAACCCCCAACAATTGTTTTTAAAGAGTAAAAAGATTTGAAGAATATAATTCTTTTTTTAATTTGGTCTCAGAAGTATTTCCCAGTATGTTCATCCATCATTTCCTAAATTGCGACGGTTTCCAATTTAGAAAAAAAGCAGGAAACTGGTGCATGCAGTGCACGGAAAAAACCCATTGCAATCCAGAAAGTGTCTACTTCAGTTATGATTGAGATGCCCAGGAGAAAACAACAAGAGTGAAGGAGAGAAAGAAAATTTGTTGAAAAAGAATCTGGTCTACTAAGAAAGACGAATAACCGCCAACACAACTCACTAACAATGAGATCATACCATATATTTCACCACTTAAGCATTTTAAATAGAACAATGGGGACAAAATGATATTAGAAGTGAGGTCCATGCTGCAGAAGTCAACAGAGTTTCCATTTTAAAATCCTCTATTTTCAGGCTTTGTGACTGCCCCATAAAAATGTGATTCATTTTGAAAATTGAAATAAAACATCTCAAAACCTGAGAATGTTGTGAGATTTTTTTTTAAACCAACAAAATATGAAAACACGATTAATTTGGCAGATTGATGATCTCCATCCAAAACTTATCAGTTAATGGTTTCAGATACAGTTTTGTACTCTCAATTTAAACTTGGCTATGCTTGTTAAACTGAACAGTTTCAGGCAGCAAGTCACTGATGTGGACCAAGGCTTTACAGCACTTGAGGAAGCTATGGTGTGCTCACAATGGACATGCGACTTTATGTCGACATGAAAAACCATCTTCCTGTGCAAATGGAAAATATTTGTGACAAAAACTCCAGGTCTGAGGATAAACAGAATTGTTTTGTGAATTACCTACAGGACAAAAAGATTTCAGTCAGAAAGTTAACTGCTCCCACAACAGCTCTTAACTAGTAGAAAGGGGGAAGACTAAGCATATATAAGCATGAAGTATTACAAAAATGTGAAGCCACTCAGAAGGGGGGTGCATGTGTGTGTGTGTGTGTGTGTGTGAAAACTCCTTTACGCACACAAAGATCAACTGCTCATCCCTACCTTTGCTATAAGGTTCTTTTTTAAACAATGATGTAAGGTTCCTGTAATTGTGTACTCAATTGTACTCATATAATTACATATGTCCCAGATATTTTCTCCACAGCAAATCCCTTTAAGACACTCTAAAAGTTATCAGTCTATCTCAGCATGTGAGATTCTTCCCTATTTCCCTTTTTACCTTGTCATCCTGGGAGTCTGGCTGGAGTAGACTGTGTTGCTGAATTGCCATTGGAGGGGGGAGTGGTACAGCATCTGCTCCTTCTTCACCTTCTTCCTCTCCACAGCTCTGCATGCCAGAAGAGGAGGATTTGGAGAGAGTGCCGCTGCTGAGCCCCTCATTCCGCCCTCTCTGCAATGAAGATCAAGACATTCATAAGATGCATAAAGCAGAGTTAGTGGAAGCTGTCTCACAGATGCCAGACTACCTCTGAAGGCTCATCTCCAGCAAGCCTAGGGATAGCTAAACAGATCAACATCTCAAGAGATAGACACAGTTGCCAAAAATCTAACTACCTTAAAAGAGACGCAGTTTATGACTTGTTCAACAGGTAAGGCAACTGGGCTGATGCACTGAGTACAAGTGACTTGCAGAACTTCAGCCCGAGTTTTACTGTAGAAAAAGGTATAAACCGAGGCTTGGGAGTTGACTGCTGGGTTCTATCAGCGACTTTGATTCTGCTCAGTTTACCTCTGTAAAATGGGTGCAACATATGTAACTACAAACTTGGCATCTGTAGAGTACTCATGTCCTCAAACTGAAAGGTGCGACATGAGTACAAAACAGTATTAAAATATGGGATACTTTAACAAAATCCTAAATTTCATCACTAGTTCGCCTTTAAACAGTGAATACAGACCACATACTTTGTTTTTAATGTTTTCTGGGTAGAAACCATCCAGTCAGCTACACGAGGAACAGGACCTCAATCCTTGGTCTGTGACAAAAATAGTTTACAGGATATTGCAATTGCCTTCACAGTAACGAGGAATGACTTGTGCTGCCTCTCTCTCCACCTCAGGGCATTGATATGACGCTGGCGCTCTTCCCCACACTCAGGAACGTAGGAGTGTGGCTACTTCTGAGAAAATGGCGACAATTGCCTTGGGAGAAGGGTCTCTTTTTACCTTATGGCACCTGAGGGCGGAGAACAACACTTTTCCCAAACCCACAGCTCCTACACCATCCTGGTGCCATGCCTCTAGTCCATTCCCTTTCAACTTTTACTTGGATCACCGATGCTCCAAGTTGAAAATGAAATATGCCAGTAGCAAAAGAAAAATAAGACAAAAAGCCACTAAAATAATAACACTGGGCCACTTAGTTAGAAATCAGACTTCATTACCTATAATCTATAGGAAAACCATCAGAACTGATGGTCCGATTCAGGTCAAAGAAAAGGTGAACTAAAATACATTGTGAGTAGAACCCTTGGATGCTCTGTTATGCCACTAGATTCAATGTGAGCTGTGCACACATAAGTGAAAGCATAATCAGGCCCAGTTTGTATCTTTATCAACTGGATATGGGTCCTAATTTCATACCAGAACTATGAATGGCAGGGAAGAAAAAGGCTTTCGACAAACATCTGTGACATGAACTCCATGATACAACCTCCCCATTCCCTTTGCTTTAATGAAAGCTTGTGAGGGTATTACGTAACTGATTGGAACCACCTTTTGGTTTGAGAAGTCAGCTATTTCCCAGGACACTGCACTAATGAGACGCACATTATTTCTAAAGGCAGGAACGCAAGATTTGTTGGCTTTAAAGTGGTTAATAACCCTTCCCTATACATCCTCCTGGTCCTTTGGGAAGGGAGAAAAGGGAAGCATGAAATAGCCTATCATCAGAACATTGCTCAGATGTTACTCAGTATGTGTCAAAAAGTCATTTTTTTCTGATTGGGGGTGGGATGGGAGATGAGGTTAAAAAGTAATTTCCCAAATCCTCTTTTCTGTTCTTCAACTAGAGTGCTCTCCCCACACGACTCTGCTAACATTCTTAACATTGAACTGCATAAACCCTTGTATTCCAATACAGGGCTTGTTCTTGAGCAGAGAATGACAGTCAAGGCATGCATGGGACTAATGGCTGCGTAAAACTGAAACACACCCACAAGAGACCTGGATGAGATGAATCTGTTTTACTTGACCAAATCAAATTTGTACAAGAAGCAACAGATGCAAAATAAGCTGTTGTGCTATCCTGCAGTGCCCCCCAGCATCCAAAACCCAAGCACTTGAATCATGTCCAACATTTACAAACCATAAGAAAGTTGCCTGAACACTAACCTCTTCAATAGTTTCATCCTGTGGCGTAGCAGCACTGTCATCGGAGTCCTTCTGAGAGCCAGCATCCGCACTTTTGCGGACCTCTCTACTCTTCTTATGCTTATGGGCCAATTTCTTGACATGCCCATCTGCCTTCCCACTGCTAAGGCGCCTCACTGGACTGGTAAGCCATTTCCTCAGGGTGTTGCCAGGGCGTTTGGGGCCTGGGGAGCTCTGTGCACCAATCATATGGGGCTGAAGTGATGTTACGGAGGCAGGAGGACTGGCATCGTTACTGGAGACTGAAAGAGAGTCTGAGGAAAGAAGGTGAACAATCTTTTAGAGGGAAAATATTGACAACTGAGCAATTTAAAATCAAGAGAAAGAACCTTAAGTAGATTTTAAGAACTGATGGTAAAATATGAAATATAAATGAAAAAATGTACCAAAAGAGTCTTCATTTATATTTGCATTACAGTAGGAGGCAACTGTAATTGTACATTTGTGGGGTGGGAGGAGGTATTGTTTCATATTCTCTGTGTATATATAGAGTCTGCTGCAGTTTCCACGGTATGCATCTGATGAAGTGAGCTGTAGCTCACGAAAGCTCATGCTCAAATAAATTCGTTAGTCTCTAAGGTGCCACAAGTACTCCTTTTCTTTCTGTACATTTCATGTGACAGATTTGCTAAGAGAGAAAGACTAGAAACGCAGCACAAACTAAATATTTACATTGATAATGTGGCATTAGCCACAGTGGAACAAATTACTAGATTTATCAAGTCTAGTTTAATGCCTTTCACAATGGCTAATGCCACCTGATGACTATGAGGGAAGCTTAAAAGCCCCACTACAAACCAGGGCCAGAGTCTTCTCAAATAAGCTGTGATTTTGGATGCTCAACTCGAGACATCTTAAAAGGACCCATTTTGCAGGAAGTGATGAGCACAGGCTCTCTGAATGCAAGACCCCTTCAAAATGTCTTAACTTGAGGACCAAAATCATTCCATCAATTAAGAATATCTTGGCCCACGACATTATAAATGACCACTCATAGGCTGGCAAACATTTACAAGACACTGTCCTCCATAACAGTCATGTCCTTTGCCTTTTGCTGATTACCATTTACACATATACACGGACCAAAAATTGCTGTGTTCTAATTTTACATATTTTGTAAAGTGCACAAATTCAGGAAAGTATTAAAAAAAAAAAGTAAAAGGAAGTTGTCTTAAAATGTGTTAATTTTTTAACTCAGCTACAATACTTATATATACGTACGCACAAGCATCCAGTGTGCACAATCACCACAAATGTTCTCTTTAGTTTTGTGACAAACTGATTTATTTATTTATTTATTTAGGAGGGTGACAGTAGGTTTGGAGGAGAAAGGGAAGACGACTTCAGATAAACTCCAGTTAAATATTTGTTTCTTTTGCTTTAATCTGACAGTTTTAAAAAGGAAACAGCATGAGTAGTTCCATTTAAAAGAAAATATGCCCTTGCTCAAACCCCAAGATGAGCAATGTTTGTTTCTTTGCTTGAGAATGCCCAAGGTTCTGCAATCAAACAAAGGATAATTCTCCCTCCGCCCAATCTAGCAATTACGGATACAGAAGACCAATAGTTTCCAGTGAGGTTCATGTCACTCGGACTTGACAGTACCTCTACTGTAAACACACACTGGCTTATGAATTGCTAGTACTGCTAGTCTGTGCTTTTTCCCTAGCCAAAGTATGTATTCATACAATTTTTGTTTTTTAAATTTGAAGGCTTCTCTTACAAACACAATTATTAGTGTATTAACAAGACCCCATTAAACGGTTCTCGTTTTTTTTCTTTTTTTGCTAGTTTTTTGGAGTTATCACTGCAGGTTTACGTTTAAAAGCCAGGTTTGTGAAATGACCTTTAGCTGGATGGCTTTAGTGCTGGGAGTTAAACACCCTCTCTGCATTCCTTCTCCAAGGTTGGTATTTATACTCAGATTCCTCCTACACAGCTTAGGTGCAAGGGGATTCTTTCACCAAAAATGGTGGGGAACAAATAAAGCCATTTAGAACAGTGTTCAATTTAGAACAACGGTAGGCACAGCCTGGGTAAGTTTATCTTTCTTGCAGAGGAGCAGCTCTGCAAAACGGAACCCATTGGGCTGCTTAGCTATTGCAGAATACTAAGTGCAAACTATTCATTAAGAGCCATATCTGATGTGGAGGAAGAGTTAAAGGATCCAGAAAGAATGCAAAAATACTGCTTTAGGTTATTCGTAAGTGTGGCTTGAGCCTCCCCAGAGATGCCCATCTCACAGACTAAAGAAGCTGGGGGAGCGTGTGCTGCCTTTCTATTAATCTCTCCTTGGAATAAGGCTTATTTTCTAGCCTCCAGCCCATCTCAATATTTTCCTGGATATTTGCTAATACATCCTTGGGCACACAATCTTCTCTGTAGCAACAGACATGTAACCACTGGGATATTTTAACTTTGGGTATGCAATTCACTAGAACAGTGTATGTTATTTGTTTGTGCATATGCATCCTCATATCACAAAGTACTCATTCGTAACTCTTACAGATGTTCACTCACATTTCCACTTATTAGAGGTTTAATGTAATTGTTTGTATTGGTTCATACTGATCTCACTCTCAATGAGGAAGCCTCAGAGTTGACTCCACAGAGTACATGTATGCCATTTCAAGGGCCGAACACAAGAGGTTGCTTCCCAATAACAATTCATTGTCTCACTCTAAAAGGATCCCAGCTGCTGCTGACCAGGGACCAGATTCTGTAGTCCTTATTCAAGCATGCAGTCTCCCACTGAAGTTAAAAGGAACGGAATCTGTCTAATGATTATAGAATTAGGGCGCAACTATACAAACATTTCCTCAGCCGCTCAACTTTGTGCATGTGAGCAGTGTTACCTATCTGCTCTGTGTTCTTGGGGAACCAGGGTACAGTACCCGGCCTGACTCACAAAAGACCTCCCTCCTGCCCGGCTCAGCCTCTGCTTAAACCAAAACCAATCAGAAGAAAGACTTACAAAAAGCAATGAAAAGGCAGTGGGAGAGACATGTAAACCCCTGGGACAAGGGTGACAGAATTAAGGAAACTCCCCTAACCTCATTTGCATTGTAGTTGGGAAAGAGAGAGGCATTTCAATTATCATACAGAATGGAGAACAGAGACTCCAAGGCAAGCACCGCATAGAACTCTGGGACCAGAAAAGAAGGGAAGCACTGCATGATGGGGGATCTCTGCTCCAGATGTTAATGAACCCATGCCTGCACACACCCAGCTCAGTAGTTATCAGACCAACGCTAGTAATAAATCCTTTACTGGTATCCAAAATAGTGAAGTTCCCTATCTGCATTGTGAGCTCCCTCCGAGGAACACCGCCCACAGCCAGGAATGAGCAGTTCCTATTATCTAGCCTGAACAAAACAACTCTGGTATACTCCCTTGAGCCATCAGTTTACCCATAAACAAATCTAGTGTTCTCCCTTGAAACACTGTTTCCCTACAAAAACCCCTACCCATGCTTCAAGTAAGTGTTCTGATGCCTGGATCCAAAATCTGCATTAGTTCCACTGGGACTTCATCTTCTCCTGACTGAGCATGCTGGGGGCTCTGCCTGACTCTGGACACTAAGCTACCACCACCACTTGGGAACCCCGATCGATTCAAGTTTCGTGGAGTGGTGAGAACGCAGCTTCTCTCTCTCTCTCTCGGTATAGCCTTCTGACCCTGACTTGTGTGATCAGTTATAGTTTTCTAAACCTGACTTTTATAATCAAATTTAAGTTAGATTTAATATTATAACTGTTTTCTTTGCTTGGCTCCCCTTGTATGATTATTACTTTGCAATAAATAACTTTCATGGTTAAGCTGGTTGCTTCTCTCTCTCCCCCCCCACCCCCCATGGGTGTTTTTTGGCTTCCTCATTTGCTCTGCAACCACACTCCTCGTACCTAAGCTAAAGACCCATGAAGCGCCCAAAAATCCTGAGGGGTTTGCTCATCACGTGGGTTACTACCAGAACTGTAACGTGGAAGTGGGGATAGGGACGTGTGGAGTCCAGGGACATAGAAGGGTGGCAGACTGAAAATGCTGCTCGACCCAGCCAGCTCAGGGGCACTCTATTCCGGTTCGGTGCCCATGGCACACGAGGGTGACAGCTTGGCGGTGCTGTTCAACCCAGTCTGCTGAGTCCAAGGGCCTATGAGGGTGACAGCTTTGAAATGCTGCTCCACCCAGCCTACTGAGTCCAGGGACATATAAGGGGTCAGCTTGGGAACACTGATTAACCCGATCCTCTCAGATGCTCTCTCTTAATGTGTGTGTGTGTTCGTCTGATTCTGGGGCTGGAGGAACCCAGCCCTGGGGAACCGTAGGTCCTGCAGGATAGCTCCACTGGGAGGGAACTTGCAGGAGGGAGAAGTAGAGCTCAGTATGAGAACACAAGTGGCACAAGCAGGACATTAATAGACTTACAGAATAACCTTCCCCCCCCCCCCCCAGAAGAATAACCCTAATAAATGAGCATACCCCAAAGTCACGGGCAAATCTGATAACAGCAGTCCCATTGCAGGATCAGGACCTTAGGCTCCAGAGCTGAGGTACAAGTACAGGACATTAATTCTAATCCACCTTCATGTTAAGCAGGAATCTCAAAGTCCCAGCCCGTGGGCCATCAGTGGCCTGAGAACCTCCCTACTGAGGTCCGTGGAGGAGACACATATGCAGCCACGCTGCCAGCTCTGTCTGCTGCAGGCGCAACCCCCCGCAGCTCCCATTGGCTGGGGGAGAGGGTCAGAGATACCATCACTAGTCACCAGGCAGAGTCAGCCATGGAGGCAGCATCACTTTTTTCCACACTGAATATAAACAAGTCAAAATACCAAACACAACTATCTACCAAGCACACCTTGCTGCAATCCTAAAGGTTTCAGCTGCTCAGTCACAGAGGCCAAACATCAACAAACTGACAGAACGGAAGCATTGCCAGCTGCCTGGCAAACACTAAAAACTCTCTGGTAGGTGAATAATTGTATAAAGTTGTACGACTGTTTCATTATTTCTAAGAAATTTGAAATAAAAAATACAGTATAAACGTTTTCTTTTCTGAACACTGTCTTCAGTGACATTATTGGCCCACTCAGAGGATTTGAGGACTGGCACTGGTCCTAAGGTAAATTGAGTTTGAGACCCCTGCTGTTAAATAAGATAACAGGCCCTGCAATGCATGATTAACAGAAACTCTGGTGAAACTGGTTACTTATATTGATCGGTGTAACTGATTAGCAAAAATAACATAAAATTCATCATCTTACATCCATTTGTTAAAGTTTAGGAGTTAAATTATCAAAAAGCTCCCTAAGGGCCGTTTACTTTCACTTTTGAAAAACGGCACTCACATGCTTTCAAAAATTCTACCCTGGTTTAGCTACATCATACCCAGATAATTAAAGCAACATTTTCTCCACCATTTACAGTTCTTCATGGGAACCTTAAACTAAAACTGGTTTTATTTTTTCTTTATTGTGACTGCTGACCAATTTGTTTTACTAAGGTTGCTCAAGAATCCTTTATCAGTAATACAAGCTCTAAGAAGAGATATAAGAATTCAAAATGAAACCAAGAACAACACTGACTTTGCAAATAGAGACAGACTGTTTACGTTTTGGGTCTTTTAGCCCTTACTAAAAAGAACAGGAGTACTTGTGGCACCTTAGAGACTAACAAATTTATTTGACCATAAGCTTTCATGAGCTACAGCTCACTTCATCGGATGCATGCAGTGGACAATACAGTGGGGAGATTTTATATACACAGAGAACATGAAACAATGGGTGTTACCATACACACTGTAACAAGAGTGATCAGGTAAGGTGAGCTATTACCAGCAGGAGAGGGAAAAAAAACCTTTTGTAGTGATAATCAAGGTGGGCCATTTCCAGCAGTTGACAAGAACGTGTGAGGAACAGTAGGGTGGAAAAATAAACATGGGGAAATAGTTTTACTTTGTGTAATGACACATCCACTCCCAGTTTCTATTCAAGCCTAAGTTAATTCTATCCAGTTTGCAAATTAATTCCAACTCAGCAGTCTCTCGCTGGAGTCTGTTTTTGAAGTTTTTTTATTGTAATATTGCAACTTTTAGGTCTGTAATTGAGTGACCAGAGAGACTGAAGTGTTCTCCGACTGGTTTTTGAATGTTCTAATTCTTGACATCTGATTTGTGTCCACTTATTCTTTTACGTAGAGACTGTCCGGTTTGACCAATGTACATAGCAGAGGGGCATTGCTGGCACATGATGGCATATATCACATTGGTTGATGCGCAGGTGAACGAGCCTCTGATAGTGTGGCTGATGTGATTAGGCCCTATGATGGTGTCCCCTGAATAGATATGTGGGCACAGTTGGCAACCGGCTTTGTTGCAAGGATAGGTTCCTGGGTTAGTGTTTTTGTTGTGTGGTTGCTGGTGAGTATTTGCTTCAGGTTGGGGGGCTGTCTGTAAGCAAGGACCGGTCTGTCTCCCAAGATCTGTGAGAGTGATAGGTCGTCCTCCAGGATAGGTTGTAGATCCTTTATGATGCGCTGGAGAGGTTTTAGTTTGAAAAAACTTCAAAAACAGACTCCAACGAGAGACTGCTGAATTGGAATTAACTTGACAGGCTTGACAAAGCCCTGACTGGGATGATTTAGTTGGGGATTGGTCCTGCTTTGAGCAGGGGGGTGGACTAGATGACCTCCTGAGGTCCCTTCCAACCCTGATATTCTATGATTCTATGACACCATTAAATTAGGCTTGAATAAAGACCGGGAGTGGATGTGTCATTACACAAAAAAAAACAATTTCCCCATATTTATTTTTCCCCCCTACTGTTCCTCAGATGTTCTTGTCAACTGCTGGAAATGGCCCACCTTGATTATCACTACAAAAGGTTTTTTTTTTCCCTCTCCTGTTGGTAATAGTGCACCTTAACTGATCACTCTCGTTACAGTGTGTATGGTAACACCCATTGTTTCATGTTCTCTGTATGTATAAATATCTTCTTCCTATATGTTCCATTCTATGCATCCGATGAAGTGGGCTGTAGCCCACGAAAGCTTATGCTCAAATAAATTTGTTAGTCTCTAAGGTGCCACAAGTCCTCCTGTTCTTTTTGCGGATACAGACTAACACGGCTGCTACTCTGAAACCTGTCTTAGCCCTTACTGTGTCCCAAGAACAGAAAACCTTTCCAGCAAGTGTCTGTCAGGTGTCTTATAGCCTCTCCTTTAGAGAAACATTTGACACTAATTTCTAGCAAGGCACAGGTACAATAGTAAATTAAGTTTCATTAACTTATATCTGTTCAAATTCAGACACCACTGGAGCTTGGTAAACCTTTGGTTTTTTTTCTTTCCTGAATTACTAATGGCTGCACTTTTTTGTTAGACAATTCATAAACATAAGAGAAAGTCAATTAAATTCCACCTCTCCCCTAACTTGAAGTAAAACCACATATGTTTCTCTGTTGATGAGGTCAGAGAGTTCACAGAAAGTCCATTAATTTACTTTTTTTTTTTTTAAATAACAGAGCTAGAGAAAAAAGGCAAGCAGCATGGATTCTGACCCTCTCAAACTAAAATACAAGATGACCTCCAGTGAACACACACATTCCTGACGTTAAGGGGGAACTGGAATACTCCTTCTATTCACAGCTCTTCCAACCCTGGAAACTTGGACATCTGTGATTAATAATTGATTTTTTTTTTAAATAATGAACCATGTCCAGCTAGTTGATGACTTGAAGTTTTCTGCTCCAGATTAACTATTTCCATATTGCATTGTAACGGTCTTAGTACTTAAAGGTCAGGGTACTACAGGGAACATACTTCCCTACTTCTTTAGAAAGCAAACTGAGTCCAATTGTTGTACTGTCTGCACCATCTAAACATTTTTTAATCAAAACACCACCACCATGCTGCTGCCAATGAACCCAGGGACCAGTCTGACTAGAAAGAAAGCTGTCTAGACAGTCAAACTTTCTTGTTATTTCTAATTAATATATTAAAATGTAGTTTTGGCAATTTCAAAAACACTATTAAACAACTGACCAACATGCACAAACCAGCGCCAGGTCAATCAGATACCGGAGAAGGAAGAGTTTGATCTTCTTTTCCAAAATAAGAATCAATGACAAAGGTCCATAACAACCAAAACTAAACTCAGCTGCAAAGTACCCGTTCACTGGGCAAGAGATATTGGGGAGGCATGAGAAAGGAGTAAAGAAATATATTTTATTCACAGACGTGTATACACAGTGCAGCTCTTTAACCTCTGACCTGCAGTTGGTAAAAAAGGTGTCATGTGTACAACCATTCAAAACTTTCCTAAATGGCATAAATTTGTTTCTTTCCTGCTCAGTTTTCCCTGAATACTTTTGTAAGCCAACATTCTAATATACATCAAAGAACATTAAAAATGTTTCATATTTAACAAGCATCTATAAAAAAGCAATTGACACTTGAAGGACCACACAACTGCCATTTTTATTATGCTTGCAAATGTGGAATTTCCCCTTCACTCATTGAGAGACAATTTCCCTTTCCATGAAAACACTGTAGTAGTTTCCATAGAACCATTTTTTAAGCCAGCCCAAAACATATTGGAAACTATTATTCCATATACAAAAGAACTATATGCTAATCATCTGCAGTGGTACAAATACATTGACTATTCATCTCTAGTAAACCAGCTGTTCCTTTCAAATTGTGTACTATATGCTCCATGACGTTTCTATGTATTATAGCTGCCTTATGTTGTAAACCAAAATACTTTTGAATGGGAACCCTACAGTTCATTGCATCACTTTTAGAACTATGTGTATTAATACTAGAGAATGGCATAGAGGATTTTATGTCTTAATGCTAATTTGTAATGGCCTAGTAGTAATACTCATCAAAATTTACAGCTGTCATATATATATTTTTACCTTTTTGCTTAAGAGGTAGTAGCTATTATACATACTGTATGTATTGTAACCAGTCGTGGCAAACTGTTCTGTATGACTGGAACACATTTTCACTTCTGATCTTTTGATTAAAACGTACTTCCATTTTCTAAAACAGAGTATAAGCAAATGAAAGGCGGTGGATTGAGAACCTCAGAAAAAAATCTTGTTATCCACAGAAAAGATATTGCACTGGCTATGGCAACTCTTCTCTGAAAATAATACCTCCAGAAGTAACCTTGAGAGACTAGTTCAGCCCTCAGAAGTCATTCTACCCCTAATTTCTCTGCTAAAACTGACAACGAGATGTCAGTTAATACTAAATGTGGCTTTTGTAATGTGGACACCTGTCCACTAGGAAATGAACTGAGAGAATGTCTTTGAATAGTTACCGTCACCAAATGTAATCACCTGGATCACATCAATATTGATTATAGTTGGAATTTTGACCATGAAGCTGTTGTTCAGCTCTTGTTGACAGAGAGGAGATATCTGGTAGGTCTTCAAACAACATGTCTAGGAATTTTAACATCAACTATTTAACAAAGGCAGAGAAAGAAAGAGGAGGCTGTATATGTTCTTTTACCTCTTCAGAGGTCCTGTATGAAATCCTTTCAGATGATGTCCAATTATTCACAAGCGAACATACCATCTCAACCACTAAAATATGCACCAAATGTCTCCTTATGATAAACCTATTACTGAATTAGTCCAAACTTTCGAGTCTACTTTTACTAGGCACTTTAGAAAATAAACTGATATTTTTCTCCATGCTCCTCACTCTCCTCATGAGCTCCCAATAATAATTTGGAAGGTGGGATAACAGTTTGCAAAAACATTTCATAATAGCAAACTGTGCACAAAAATGCTCTGTGTCTGAATAAAATAAACTAGTGGCACAGGTCTACAGGGTCTAATGCACTACTGTGTTCTTTCAGGATCTCTCAGGTTATTTGTTCTTCGGGTTCCATCCACCCCCTTTCTCCTTTCAATAGAGCAGTAGGAATTAAGGTCTTGCATTTAATCTTTTTAAAATAAAACCCTTATCTAATCTTGCACACAGAGGCAGCTTTCAACATGTCAGTGTCACCAATCAAAATTCAAACACCAACACATTTTAGATGCAAAGATGCCCTCCTTCCTTTCATGCCTGCTGGATAGTTTTACATGCTAACAGAGACGTTTTTTTAAAAAAAGCGTGACATTGTCCCAGGCCATTTTCCCAGATAAACAGAAAGGGTTCTGTTTCTGCTCCCTGGAATTTAGACCACACGGCTATAGAAAACCAAATCCAAAATCCTGCATGCAACTGAGCGTTAGGCAGTTTTACAGGAAGGGAGAGCGAGTCGGTAGGGCATTTTATTCAACTCTTGGCACTCAGTGGTCAAATTCTCTCCTATTTAAAGTCTGTTTTTTGGTAAACAGGAAATAAATATATTTTATAAAACATTAAGGGAAAAATCTGTTTCTACTGATTAAATTTATATGCAGGATTTGCCAAACCACCACGTGCTTTTAATAATAAAAGTAGGGATTATCATCTTTTCCCTTTGGCATAGCCCATATTTTTATTAGTAGTATCTTGGTCTTGCATTTGGAATCTTCTAGACCAGTGGTTCTCAAAGCCGGTCCACCGCTTGTTCAGGGAAAGCCCCTGGCATGCCAAGCCAGTTTGTTTACCTGCCGTGTCCGCAGGTTCAGCAGATCGCGGCTCCCACTGGCCTCGGTTCGCCGCTCCAGGCCAATGGGGGCTGCGGGAAGGGGAGCCAGCACAGCCCGTGCCACTTCCCACAGCCCCCTTTGGCCTGGAGTGGCGAACTGCGGCCAATGGGAGCTGTGATCAGCTGAACCTGCGGACGTGGCAGGTAAACAAACTGGCTTGGCCCACCAGGGGCTTTCCCTGAACAAGCGCTGGACAGGCTTTGAGAACCACTGTTCTAGACTACCTACCATCTCCCACTCAAAAACACCCGGATCACTGCCCCTCGAATAATGTTCTTCTGATGACTATCCATTTTCTATTCAAGGCTTGAGTGACTTTTAATTAAATTTAGTGGCTTGAATCAAGCTGCAGCAAATGACACGTGACCTCTCAACTCTGTGGACCAAGAAAAAGTGCTCCAACCACCAGAGTTTGGGCATCTCTGCCTAAAAGGAATGTTCAGCTGTGTTTATACTATGAAAATAGACTAAAAACCGGTGGGTGTTCACAAGCGCAAATAAAATTCACCAATCCTGCAAACAAAATTTTATATCTTACAGTTAGCGCTGGGTTCTTTCCTTTTTATGCATCATTTCCAGTCATTACAGTTCCACTGGCCAACTTAGATCTCGAGTTAGATACATTCCACTCTATTCCAGTCTGTGCCTTCAGACACCTCATGTGTGTTCTACACTAAGATATTTTATTTGTGCAAATCAGCTGTACATAATGGGCTTCCACAGGTATAAGTGGTGGAATTTAGTATCGAGTTTTGTTAGCGATGCACAAACAATAACAGAAACCAGTTCATGAGGAAAGAAAGAATCACTAGAGTAAACAGTTATTTTCCTATGTACACAAAGGGTGCAGATGTGAGTTAAAAAGGTGCCATTTTTACTTACTATTCATAGCAGAATGATCCTTTAAATGACAGTGGCTTTTTTTTTTTTTTTTTTTTTTTAAACAAAGAGCTAACTTCCCTCTCCCCCACCCTCCATCTTGTTTTGGGAGCACTCTATAGCCTCAAAGTTTACACAAACAAGACTTTTCACATCAAAACTTCTATGTACGTTTTGATGCAAGAAAGCTATCCAAATGCAATTTCTAATTTTGAAATTTCAAGACTATCAAGATCTGTACTTTAAAAATAAGACAAAATTAAAATGTTCTCAACTCCTATTGAAGAGTATATTTTTGCAGGTTTTCTTCATGAAATTGGACCCCTTTCATAAAATTGAAACTAATCATATTTCAAGATTTTTGAATCTCAGCGTGAACAGTTCCCAGGCACTTTTCCAAGAGACACTGACGGGTTAATAGATTCCAAGACCAGAAGGGACCAGTGTGAACACCTAGTCTGATCTCCTGTATAAAACAAGACAGTGTCCCCAAAATATTCCATATATTTTGGAAAAACATATATTTTGGAAAAACATCCAATCTTGATTTAAAAATAGTCAAGACTCCACCACAACCAGTTGTAAATTGTTCCAATGATTAATTGCCCTCACTGCCAAAAATGCACACCTTTATTTCCAGTCTGAATTTATCTAACTTCAACTCCCAACCACTGGAACATGTTATACCTTTCTCTGCTCGACTGAAGAGCCGATTATCAAATATTTGTTCTACATGTAGATCCTGACAAGCTGTAATCAAGTTACCCTTTAACCTTCTCTTTGTTAACTTAAATTGAGCTCTTCCAATCTAACACTTCTCATCCTTTAATCATTCTTGTGGCTCTACTCTGAACCCTCTCCAATTTATCAACATCCTTTCTGAATCTGAGGGCATCAGAACTGGACTCAGTGTTCCAGCAGCAGATGCACCAGTACCAAATACAGAGGTAAAATAACTTCTCCACTCCTACCTGAGATTTCCTATTTATACATCTAAGGATCACATTTGCTCTTTTGGTTCCAGAGTCACTTTGGGAACTCTTGTTCAGCTGATTAACCACTATGATATCCAAATCTTTTTCCGTGTCACTACTTCCAAGGATAGAGTCCCCTATCCTGTAACTATGGCCTACATTCTTTGTTCCTAGATGCATACGCTTATATTTAGCTGTATTAAAACACACATTGTTTGCTTGTTCCACTTATCAAGAGAGCCAGATGATTCTGAATCAGTGAGCCGGTCCTCTTCATTATTTACCATTCTCCCAATGTGTGTGTCATCTGAAACTTCAGCAGTGATGATTTTATTTTCTTCCAGGTTATGGCGAAAAATGTTAAATAGGGTAGGACCAAGAACCAATCCATGTGGGACACCACTGGAAACACTCCTGCTTGATGATGATTCCCAGTTTACAGTTACATTTTAAGACCTATCGGTTAGCCAGTTTTTAATCCATGGGTGCCATGTTAATTTTATAGTGTTCCATTTTTTAATCAAAATGCCAAGCGGTACCAAGTCAAACACCTTAGAGAAGTCTAAGTATATTACACCAACACTACTACCTTTATCAATCAAACTTGTAACCTCATCAAAAAAAGATATCAAGTTAGTTAGAGAGGATCTGTATTCCATAAATCCATGTTGATTAGCATTACATTACTCTTCTTTTGTTTTCTATTAATCAAATCTCATATCAGTTGCTCCATTACCTTGCCAGGATTGATGTCAAGATGACAAACCTCTAAGTAACCAGGTCATTCTGTTTACCTTTTTTAAAATATTGGCACAACACTAGCTTTCTTTCAGTCTTCAGGCACTTCACCAGCACTCCGTGACTTATTGAAAATATACATTAATGGTCTAGTGAGCTCATCAGCCTGCTCTTTTAAAACTCTTGGATGCAAGTTATCTGGACCTGCTGATTTAAAAATGTTTGACTTTAGTAGTTTCTGTTTAACATCCTCCAGAGACACTAGTGGAATAGAAAGAGTGTTGTGAGGATATGATGAAAATATATTATCTGTTTGTTCCCCAAAAACAGAACAGAAAAAAAACACTTCAGTCTTTTCTAAATTATTATTGATAATTATACCATTTCCATCTAGTAATGGACCAATACCATTGCCAGGGTTCTTTTCGTTACTAATGTTTTTTTTTAAAGCTCCTCCTTGTCCTTAACTCTGCTGACCACAGATTTCTCCTTGTGTAAACCTGGCTTTCCTTATCGCTCTTCTACAATTCCCAACTCCTGATTTATATTCATTACTATCAACTTACCCTTTTTTCCATTTGTTGTATATATCGATAGATAGATATATTTTATTTTTATAGCTGCTTTCACTTCCTCCTCTAAACCAGGTTGGTTTTTTAACCAGTATGGCCTTCTTCCTCGATTTGTGGGCATCTAGTAAGGTGTTCTCAAATGAGTCCCAATTATCATTTTTCTGATTAAATTCTTCCTCCCAGCTGATTTGGCTCAATTGCTTTCAGCTTTATCAAACTGGCCCTTTTAAAGCACCAAGTATATATATTATTGGTCTGGACTTTATTCTGCTTGCACATTATAAATGTGATCACAGGGTAGGGAGGCAAAGTATGTGAACAGGTGTATTGAAAGATTTAAAAAACCTGCTTTCTGAGATGTGTTTTTCCTCCCCCAGGACCACGGAATGTTGAACACTTCATACAGTTCTCTGGACCATGAAAGTTAACATTTAATGTAGAAGTAATTTAATATATAAATCATGGGCCACATCTGACAACTGCTTAAAAATAGTCTGTGGTATAAATTGGTTGCTTCTCATTCATGTGTTTGGAATCTTAAATTTTAAGACAAGAGATCAACTGCATTTTTTAAAACCAACTACAAACTATTGATCTGGTTTATGAAGTTTGAAGCTGCCATATGTGGTACTCTGAGTCCTAACTTAAAATTTTTTTCTTTAAACAAAGGAAGATAAAGACACTAAATCTTTTTGTGTGTATCAGACATTTAGCACTCATTTATCCATTAAGCATATATAGAAATCTCCATTCATTTCAATGGGAGATGTGTGCAAATTCATGAGAGCTTTCAAACAGGACTTGGGCAGGTAAACAAATCCAATTTCACAAGCGAAGATCAGTTGGGCCTCATGAATATTTTTATGCAACTAACGAAACCCCAAAGTGCTGCAGGAAGTAGTGCTGATAATTCAAGTATCATGCTGACATGAAGCACGGTGTTAAGTTGGCACTGTGCTGTTGGGAGATGCCACCTTCTCAATTATGGTTATTGAAGAGCAGGTATACTTGGCCCCATCTCCTGGATAAGTACTTTTTTGCAATTTCATCTATATTCTAGCTATGTATATTTCCACTGCCGTTGCAACTGGACAAGATACTCTTCACCGTGACCTAAACCGTTTTACAGGGATGCTCTGTGGTGTTAAACAACTGCTATGTACTAACCAAAGAGGCGGCTGCTTTCTTGGTAGGAAAGTGCACTTCCTGGAATGCAAATGGGAAATACTATTAATGTAAGGTTTACATAGAACAGTTATTCTACTTTTATCATCAAAGCAGCTGTGTGGTGCATTTATGTTCAACCATTATTGACACCAAGATTTCTTATCTGCCCTCTCAAAGCTGTTTCTGCTGACAAGTAATTATTTCCCTGTGAAAACAATTGTGCAGCACTACAAATATAACCACAAGGCAATTTAATAGCTTGTCTTGATATATGCAGCATGACTGTCCAGAACGAGAAATGATAACAAGAACATCAACATCAATACAGAAAAACATGGAAATGTTAAGCGGCAAGCAGGGAAAGTTACATTCAGCAGCGTCTGGCCGAAAAGCAAGCAATGACAGATGAGCAGAGAAAGACAAGGAAAGAAACAAGAGATTGCACAGACCTAGCAGGAATCACTTAATTCAAACACTAGTAAAAACACTGCAAGCACTATGCATGCCATGCCTATGAAAGTGTGCAGAATCTCAACAAGTCAAAGGCGGCTGATTAGAAGAACCTGTCCAAGGTTGCTTTCAATATATAATTTCAGATTCCAAAACATCTAAACTAATCTAGCCATAAGGCTATCTGTGTGCTTGTAAGAGTATGACTGAGGGAGTCAGTACTCAGAAGAAGTGGTGCACTGGTAATAATTTCTATTAGGGCATCTTTCATGGAATCCAGGAGTTCTATACCAGTGGAAGGAAATAAGCGATGGTGGTAGAAGAGGAGAAGAAAGAAAGTATGAAACAAACAGACAGCGAAGATCAAGAAGGCCAGATGCTTAAACAAGCATCTGTTGGTGCTGAGTAGAAGGGAATTAAATTCTTCAATTTTTCACTGATGAGAGGGAAAACAAATATATGATCTGCCAAACGTGTACTGAACATGTGGTCTGGATTTCAGGAGAAGATTGAATGTGGATCCACTGTAGTCTCTCTCTACTCAGAATGCCTATAAGAAAGTTATACCCTGCAAAAAAAGCTCTCTACTGATATCACTGGTGGAATCAAGAGAACATGTGACAAAAAGAAATAGTATGCAGATCTATATTGAAATCAACAAGAATTAAAGGTTGACAATGCAAGAGGCACCTCCAAAGTTGCATCTCATCTTTGCCAGAGGATCAATATACTCTCTATGGACAAAAATCACTACTTACACAGTTTCTTCCCAATTAGAAGTTCAATGGAGAAGCTTACCGTCCATTCCTGGCATACTATCCACATGATCTAAGATGTAACTCCGAGTCCACACTTACACCATTTTGCACACCAAAAATAAAAATCTTAACACTGATTATTCTTGAGTGTTACCGCTCAGCACCCAGATACAGCAATAAACCAGGCTGTTGAAAATCCCTAGAAATTCTTCCTGAATATTCACCAGAGTATGAAAGCAAGAACATACTAAGTAATACAGATAATTTTGATCCAGTGAGAGAGGACAAAGATTGGTGACATACTGAATAAACACCCAGCGAAGAAGAGGAAACAGATGATATAAGTAGGGCCCTACGAAATTTACGGCCATGAAAAATACGTCACGGACCATTGTCTCCCTGTGAAATCTGCTCTTTTGCGTGCTTTTACTTTATACTATACAGATTTCACAGAGGAGACCAGCATTTCTCAAATTGGGGGTCCTAACCCAAAAGAAAGTTGCAGGGGGGTGGCAAGGTTATTTTAGGGGGGGGGTCACGCCACCCTTACTTCTGTGCTGCCTTCAGAGCTGGGCAGCCAGAGAGCGGCAGCTGATGGCCGGGCCCCCAGCCCTGAAGGCAGAGCCACCACCAGCAGCAGTGCAGAAGTAAGTGTGATAATACCATACTGTGCCACCCTTACTTCTTTGCTGCTGCCGTCAGAGATAGGTGGCCGGAGAGTGGCAGCTGCTGACTGAGAGCCCAACTCTACAGGCAACAGCGCAGAAGTAAGGGTGGCAATACCATCCCATCCCATCCTTCCTTCTGCGCTGCTGCTGGACTGGGGGTGGCTCTGCCTTCAGAGCTGGGGCCCCAGCCAGCAGCCGCCGTTCCCCAGCTGCCCAGCTCCGAAGACAGCAGCGCCGCCCGCAACAGTGCGGAAGTAAGGTTGGCAGTACTGCAGCCCCCCCTACAATAACATTGTTACCCCCCCCAACCAATTCCTTTTTGGGCCAGGATCTCTACAATTACAACACCCTGAAATTTCAGATTTAAATAGGTGAAATCATGAAATTTATGATTTTTAAAAATCCTATGACCATGAAATGGACTATGAATTTGGAAGGGTCCTAGTCATAAGTCAAATAATATTTTGTCTCTAGTTAGGTCACTAAACCGATATTTGCTGGTGATGTACAAATGATGACAATTTTAACAATGATGGCTTTAAGCTAATTTACAATGAAGAGAATTTATGCAAGTCAGAACACAAGGCATGCTTGTAGCTGCAAGCAATAAAAAACTGATAATATTCTGCAAATCAATGGGGGGGGCGTGTCTCTGGGCCCCTGGAAGGGGCGGGGCTGGGGCCAGATTCCCCCAGCCAGCCCTTCAGCATTGCCTGGGGCTCCGGCGGTGATTTAAAGGGCCCGGGGCTACAGCCACTGCTGGGAGCCCTGGGCCCTTTTAAATCACCGGGGCCCCAGGGCAGCTGCCACCTTTGCCCCCTCCGTCCCCCATCAGCGGCCCTGCCGGTATGGTCGGCTGTGTACCAGCAGCCACTTTCTTACCGGTACGCTGTGCCATACAGTACCAGCTTATTTCACCTCTGTCTATGTTGATAAATAGTGGTCAGAGTCCATCCGAAACCTGTACTGGATATAGGATAGAGTACAATACAATATGCAATGCAAGTCATTTTCAGTTTTAGGTGAACCTAAGCATGCACACTAATTCAACGCTATTTTAAAATTATTTTCTTCCTGATCACTTTTATTAAAACCAGAATTATTTAGTAAGACAACTATTGACTGTTTTAAGCAACAGCTGTGTAAACACTCTGACCTTGGGACAGGAACATTGCCTTGAACTTGAAACAATGTTCTCATACTGTTTGGTTCCAAGGCTATCACAATAACTTTGGTAATTTTTTCTTTTCAAATACTCCTCTTCTGCTGTAGGTAGTTAGGACAAGTTGGAAAGAAGATGAATCCACTAAATAAATGAGCTAAACTGGTCCTTCATAATGACCAGTCATTATGAAAAAGATTTAATTTTTATCACAGTTCTTGCCAAATCCAACATTATAAAATAAACTTACCAACATTTCTAAAAATAACATCCCAGAAAAGCATACCTTTTATATAGGAGCATTAAAATGTGTACTTTCCCACTCCACTATGGGTACTCGCCCAAAAACAATCTAGCTGGTTTATTGTGGGTAATGACAAACTAGTCCCCTTTCCCCACAATAGCTGCATTAGTAATTGCAGATTTAAACAACAATTAAAAGTAATTTAGTTTCAATAATTTCTATCTTCACATCAAAGCGTAATCTGAACAATGAGAAACAAATATGCATTACTGTCAGTACAGGCAAATTATCCCACCAACTATTTTTAATAGTGCTTTCTAGACAAGGTCAAGTAGCACCTTTCAGTAAATCTGCAAGGCAGAATTATGAGAACAACAGATTTTCAGAATGTAGTATCTGAATAAAAGGAAGAGACTGTGCGAAAGGAGTAAATAACCAGAGTAGAATGATTCTGACCGAATTAGAATCAAAGTGTCCACTGACCTACTGGGGTGGGAAATCACACTGCTTTATATTGCCAATACATAAAAGAACAAAATATCCTTTAATTTATTACTGAAAGAGCAGTCAGTTTACACCTTTGCATAATTACAACATGTAAAACTGAACTTCCATTGCAAATTGAAACCAGAACCTTTGATCGCCACATGTATGGTCTTCCAGCAGGGTATCTTTACTGCTGGTCCTATTTGGTATGAAAAAGCCCACGTCTCAAAATTAAATGCTACATTTTGCTGTATGACTCATTTTCTGCAGTTGTATCTCATGAATAGCTCAAAGCAAAGTCCATGTTCTGAGGAAAAATCCCCTGCATCTTTCTTCACTGAATCATTTCCCGACCCCTCCTTACTGCTAATAACTAGTAAGTGACCACAAAGAAATAATGAGAAAGGAGGAGAGGGTGAGGGGGAGAGAACCGTCTGGAGATATTCCAGACAAAGAAAGCAAGAAAAAAGGGAAACAAAGAAAAGGGAGTGAAAAAGAGCAACACCATTTTTCTCAAACCCTGACTAACTGTAAAAATCCTTTAATTAGCAGCATGCACGATAAATTCACATCAACACTGGCTGTGTTATGGTAAGCAGCATGAGAGGGTGAAATGACATTCACTTTTTTAAAGCAACTGAGTTATTCAGGAACCAGAAATGCATTTTTCTTCTTTGTGAGGAAGAAAGGGGATAGGGAATGAACACATGTCCATTCCTTTTTGGATTCTTAATAAATAATAAAAGATAGTAGATGGTAATTTTTTCATTAACCAAGACCCCCGGCTCCTCATTGCAACAACGTGTGCTCCCCAAGAGCTGTACTGACCTCTGCCAAAAGGTTCCTGTTAGAGCAACCTATAACACTTGGATGATATAGGCCCGATCCTGCGAGGCACTATGCATCATTTGTAAAGGGCTTACCATCCCTAACTTCCATTTAAGTCAACTTGCTGGAGAGATGAGTAGTCGTCTCAGCATTTGGCACTAGGAGACAGAAGCTACCAGAAGCTATAAACAACTGAAATACACTTTAGTTCAAATACCTGTTAGTTCTTAGCAACACATTAAAAGCCATCCTAAGAAAAAGGGTTTTTTTCCGCTCAAGCATTGTTATGTATGACTGTCTTCTTTTCAAGACCGTGTGCATACACAAATGAGAACAAAAACGCAGATATCAAGTAAAGCTTCCTACAGACAGTAAGGAGGAGCATTCATATTTTCTCTCACTCCGCCACCTTTATTTTACTATTGAACATAGTAATTACCACTAAAAATTGCAAATATTGAAATTATGCTTTGTATCCAGATCACAGATATTACAAAACCTCCTACTCATGAGTGAATTTGGTCAGAGCAGATGGATTATGCTGCCCTTCCTAACCCCAGTAACAGGAAAAGGAAACAGGTCAAGCCTGGATGGACAAATTCCATGGATCATTACACCACTATGTAGTCAAACATTCAACAGTCTTTATGAACCCACTATTCACTCCAAGGCCTAACAATGAGCACCTGGAAAAAAAAAATTCAGAATGAAAGGTCATAATTTGTGCTTCTCTTGCAAACTGGCAATACAGTTTAAACAGACACACCAGAAAACACTAAACCTAATGAAGAAATCTAGTATACACAGAATTGAATAAAAAGCTAGTGCATTCTGCCTTGCTTTGCAACTTAATATGCTCAATTTGAACTTAGTCGGCTTGTCACTGATCCTCAACTGCTATACAATGGTATAGCCTGCAAAATGCTTAATTGTAGGTATTCCTTTTAGACAATAAATGTGTTTTGTCTTCAAAATGACAGAGAAGGGGACTAGCTCAGGTTGGCTTTTCTATTGCTGGCAATAGCCTAAAATGCAGTCTCTATTGTGCAAGTATTACCAGCATCGTTTTTTGTTTTCATAATTCTTATGAAGCCTTCTTGGTATCAGCTGTCTGTAATATCTGTAAAATGATGCATTTGTGACATACAGCAATCGTCTTCTCAACAAAAGAACAAACAGCATGCACTAGGAAAATTATTATTTTCCTTATTATGGAGTTGCTGTTGTCAGTCCTGGCTTCAGACTCCAACAAAGTCTACGCTATAAATCCAATTTCACCCTCTCCCCACGCAGAAATATAAAGAAACACCAAACTCAAAATTGGTAGCTTAGTCAGGTGGCTTAAGAAGAATATTTTAAACTAATTTTAAGTTTAAAATATGGATTCCTAAACTGACAAGGTAATATTTACAGGTGTTCACATTCTAACTAAGCTGATTGTAGTTGGTGGGGTTTTTTATCTGCAGCCCAGGGTGAATCACCAGCCTCCAGGGAGTGGGAATTAAACATTCTAAAGCTCATGGGGGGGAGTGGTATAGGTAGAGAAGAATTAAAACAGTTTCCTAATGTTCACACAGAAAGGCCCACACACCTTCAAAGACCCATGGGAGGAGGCGGTACAACTAGGAAAGGACCAATAAGCGTTTTTAAGGGTTATATGACGTTGGGACTCATCGACTGCCAAATGAGCATGAATTTCCTATCTCTGATGATTTGCATTAACTATAAAGATTCTTACGCTTAATTTACTGATGTAAGCTTTCAACCTCAACTCAACCTTTCTGAATTTTGTGTGTCTAGGAAGCCAAAAAAAAATCCCAAGAGAGACAAAAGAAAGGAAGGATGCATGGGCCTGCAGAGAATTACCCTCAGACATGCAGTTACATAGCACACAGATGCATGTAATTCTGAGGGGATTTGTGTTGCAGGTTATTTTGACTGAGCTGGACAAGAGCATGCAATGCACATATAATGTTCAACTGTGTTCTAAGAGGCTACACATATTTCAGAACTGGATCAGATCCAAAAATTACACCAAGCCACCAGTACCACTGGTTTCTCCCACTGTATTCTTTGAATCCAGACCTCAGAGAATCTTCTCCTCTCTTGTATGCACTTTCTCAACTATTACACTCTGTAGTCAAACTATCCTGATTTATGGATATATAAATTATTTTAACATTGGCTGTATCTATAAAGTGATATGGGTGATCAAACAGGAAATTGAACTTATATATATATGACAAAGCCCTGGCTGGGATGATTTAACTGGGAATTGGTCCTGCTTCGAGCAGGGGGTTGGACTAGATGACCTTCTGGGGTCCCTTCCAACCCTGATATTCTATGATTCTATGATATATATATATATATATGGATCAAATTAAGTGCAACTAGATGACCTGTGCTTTCCACTGTAGATATATGTCATATGAAATATAAAACATCTCTTCCCAGGCAAACTAAAGCCAATTCATCTCCCTCTTAACCCACCACACATATCCCTATGGGTGTAATGCACTTTAAGGTTAGTAACTCATGGGCTTTGCACATTTATTCCCTGGATTTCATTCATCATGCTTTTTTAAATTTCCAAACTGAAATATGGGGTCACATGATCCACTTATGGATTGGAATAAATGTGTCCTGTAATTTCCTCTGGTTAACAGGATAATTGGGAAAAAATCTAATCATTTTAACATTCATTTGTAGGAGTAAGACTCAAATCAATCCTTTTCCTCCCCCTACAGTCAAATCACAGCCAAGTTTGGTTTTCAACCATACTCCTCTTTTTTAGTGCATTTGTATGTTTACAGATATGAGTGTGATCTTTACGAGAATTTATTTCCTGATTGGTTTTTAGTGAGAAATTCCTAAAATCTTCAACATTTTCTAAACTACCCAAAGTTATGGGAACAAAATTAGAGCGTCTAAATATTTGCTGTAGTTTATTTTCCAATGCTTTTCTTGAAATATGTACCTTCTCTGATTTACTGCTTAGTAACGCATCCACTTTCCCCTCATCTTTTACTACAGATTTCAGTCTGACACATATTTGGAAAGAACAACAAAAAGATCACAGTGTTAAGGAAGAACAGTTCATTATCAATTCCATGAAAATTCTCTCTCAAACATTTTAAGGAAGTTACAAACTTCAAGTTCTGAAGAATTCTTAAGACAAACCAGTGTTGTTCAAAATTTCTACTGAGAAAACTGCAGCAATTACTACCCCTAATTTCAATGCTCTGTGTAGCTTGAAAGCTCGTCTCTTTCACCAACAGAATTTGGTACCAAAAAAAGATATCACCTCACCCACTTGTCTTTCTAATATTCTGGGACCAATACAGCTACAACAACAAACGACAAAAAAAAAAAAACACTGGCAGTTGTAAATTTGTGGCAGCTAAAAACTCTCGAAACAACATCTTGCTGTTGCTACTCTCACTGACACCATTACTATTAAGTGACAGTGGATCATGCAAGCAGTTCTGTTCTTGTATTAGGAAAGGGTATAGGAGCTGCTCATGAAAATGCACTATACAGACAGACATCAATTTACAACCAGGAAAACTGCACATGGAAATAACATTACTTTGAAAAGTAACATATCAGAGCACGCAGAGTCACCATTTGCAAACACGACTTTTCATATACAAACAACAGACTTTTCAATCTTAACTCACAGATGGATGTAAAATGTCTTATTAGTGTAGTTTATTACACTCAGCATTTCAAAAAAAATGTGTTCTTTATGAAGACACCTTGGAAGCAACACACATGGTATGCTGCACAGCAGACGCCTACAGTAACAAAAACTCAGCAGAGGATGGATACAAAGCAGCACATATCAAGGCGATGAAGCGCTCAGTGTTTCGGGGGAAAGCAGCATCCTGCCAAGTGAATTAGTGGCCCTATCTAGCTAACTGGAGAAGGCATGGCATGAATGTTAGCTGCACAGAAATTTGCTGGCTGTTTCTGACTTGAGAGAGGAGGAGGGAAAAGCAGGGTAGTTTAAAGTACTTTTTTATTTATTTTTAAGTCTAAAAGTTTGAATAATCATCGTCAATGGAAGTCTGACAGCTCTGGCACCACAGACTATTAGGGAGGATACTGAGAATGTGATTTTGTGTGACAAGTACAGTAGCTAGACTGCCAGCACTTGGCCCCTTTGCCACACATCAGAGCAGTAACTAAAGAGCAGATGCCCACTTTTCCCATCTTTCAGTGAGCCAGTGAATTATGTGAAGTTGTCCTACTGACATGCCACTTTGTCTTCAGATGCCCACAGCAGGTTTAAACTTCCTGTTCCTCCTACCTGCAGTTTTACTGTGTTTCTTTTATGTTTTTCCTCTTAGTTCAACACACAAAACCAGCAAGGCTACAATCAACTGGTGCTGCATAGCAGAGCACATCTCCTTTCCTCTTGCTGCCCACTGCCAGTGTGCCTGCTGATAGCAAGCAGGAAAGCCAGTATATGAACCACCACAAAACTACCTGAATTTGTAGCGTAACCATCCCAGTGACCACATAGGTTGCTGCATTTGAGACACACCTGTGTTTTACCTTGAAAAATTTCAGATGTTTTGCATGAAAGTCTACTCTATTTTTGAAGCTGCAGTGATCACAATATAGTCAGAATAGCAGAGACAAGTATAATTTTCCTGGTACAAGCATGATTTCTCCCCCATCCTAACTTAAGCAGTGTCCCCTTACAGCCTACCCTGACTCTCCTTGCACTCATTCCCCCAATCACCAATTAAATGGCATCTCTTCCTGGGTAACATTGGATTAACTTTCACCATCAATGATAAATTCCCAAACCATTTGAAACAGTCTAACTGGTCTGTTGCTTCCACATTATCTCCCAACAGCTCTTCACCTGAACTGTTACCACTCAGTAATTTTAAATTCAACAGTGACAATTCATACAGATGAGAAAATCAAGGCTCCCTCAGCCAAGCCGCAGCACTCTGACAAGATTGCTGCTAAACATTTCAGATTAATTGCTACCAGGTGACAGCGTGTATATAACACAGGCAATGCTTCTCATTGCTACAGTTCCATTTTATAAAAATAACATCAATTGAAATTCACTTTAACCTTCTGCAAAAGCCTCCCATACAGTTTCCCTGCAATTTTTACAGGGTTCACACAGACTAATTTCATTTACACTCCCTCTTGGTTACACAGCCACTCACTAGTATACTCCACACCTCGACTTATTTTGAGAGTGGGGAAAAAAGACAGACTGCAACACCCATGATTTGGAAATATCTCATAAACTACCTATCTGCTTTATGTATTTTTGTACCTAAGTCCAGGATCCAGTATTTACAGTTGCCAGACTGCCCGTTGCCGCAGTAGGTCGGGTTTAGAGAGTGAAGAGAATCCAGAGTATCTATCTGCTTAACCCCGTTTGGCATGGTAAGCAGTTAGTTGTTCCGAGACCTCTGGTTCAAAAACACCTACTTGCCCGCCCTTACACACTCTGCTGAAGATGGTTACACAAACCGTATAAAACAAAGAAACGAAAACAAACAAAAAAATCGAAGTAATCAGATTTAGGAAGCTCTGTTAGCTTTCATCTGTTTTAGCCCCATTGCACTATCTTCAGAGCAGCTATTCTCTCTTCCTGGGGATGCTCTCCTCTGACTCACTTCTGAGCAGTACTCCAGATTTTAGCTTCACATGTGGGAATAGCCAGATGCAGTGGATTACACTCTACCGTAACTACCCTAATTGAAGCTCATGCAAAGCTTGGAAAATACCATAAACCAGATAATTTTTGTTTTCTCTCTGAGAAAGGGTCTACCTTATTATGTGAGTACAACTTAGTGTTTGGAACACAGGATCACACTAGAGAGCCTGAATTTTTTTAGCAGCGCTCAGTTTTGTTTTCTTCCTGTTTTAGAGATTTTACACACACAAATTCTCATCAAATACATGATGAGGGCATGTATCTCCTAGTCATCCTTATTGCGTAAAGTAAAGAACTAGGTTTCCTTGTCTTCTAAATGAGGTTTGGTTAAAAGTCTATTTCAGAGCTACGCATTTTAAGTCAATATTCTGCAGGATGAAATTATATCTTAAGTTCAGTACACTGTTCACTGAACTATACCTTTGGGTGTATTTTCTCCAACCTATGCATTTCCCTCTCAATACATCACACTAACACTTACCTGTATTCTTTCCCATGTCTGTCCATTATTACTATTTATTATTTTCACAGTGCTAAGGATTTCCCAGGCACGACACAGTGCAAACAGGAAAACTTGGTCCTTACCCGGAAATCTTACAATCTAATTTTAGATGGGATGCAAATGAGAGAAACAGCAGCAGGCAGGGTATGTGGTTGAGAAGGCTAAGGAGTAAAGTTATTATCAGTCACTGAGTGGGTATGTAAACATCTCTCTGCCTCAAGTGAGTCATTAATTTATCGTGAAAACAGCAGTTCAATTCTTACTTCACAGCATCATAACATAAATTAGCCTTCAGAAGAGACTCAACAAGTGGTGCCGAAAAAGGTACAGATGACAGACAATGATGAGATGACGGACAATGATGCTGGCACTGGGGGAGTGAAGGGGCAAGGGTGTGATGTGATGAAATAACAGGTAACATATAGAAACAGATGTACATTTATGAAGGCCCTGAAGACAGCGACAATGGGCTTACCATCAGCACTTAACACTGCTTTTACACATATCTACTAACATGATTTTAATATTAAGCAGCTTCATGCACCAGGTTTAAAAATCAGTCTCTTTTCCCTTCTATTTTTATTTGTTTTAAAGATATCTGCTGAAATCTTAAAATAGTGTTCCCCCCCTTCTTAGACTCCTTATAGTCATTACAGTACTTCAGCCCTGAAATCCCTCCTCTCATCCAAGGTGAATTCCACTGAATAATACTGAGTTCCTGGGGGGGGGGGGGGGGGGGAATCTTTTTGCAGAACAGGTGCAATTTTAGAGCTTCAGGACTGTATGAATCTCACTAGCAGAATGAGATTTACACTACTGTATTATGTATTAACTGTTATAGGTCTGCTATTTATTCTATATTTCCTAAGATATTAGCAAGGAAAAGGTTAACAACTTATTCCTACATCTCCTTCCCCAACAGTTTCCAAAAAAAACCAAACTTCATACACACTAATGGAAAGATTCTTTGGAGACTAGAAGATAGCCCTCAACTATTCTTTTTTCTTATGTACATACAGGAATACTCAAGTGAGATTTGGGGAGCAAGTTGATGGGTTTATTAGCACTGCTATGAAATAATGTAGTCTCAAGCTGGAAGTGAATTTTTGGTGCAGACATGCTTCAAAATTCTTATGTCCAGAGCTGTCACATGCAGTATGCAACTTTAATTGGAAACAGCTTTACTTTTTATTGGCAACAGTGCATTCACACAAAGCCACTTAGAAATCTGTACAAACCACATCATTTGCAGTTTCCCATTGCAACACTTTTCTTTTTTTTTTTTTTTTTTTTTTAGTTTTTTGCTTTGGTCCATTCTCAAAATGAAAGTCTGAGCAGTAAATTGAAAAGATAAAATGAGCCTGTGAAGCACAAGCCAAAAGATATGAAGCAAATCAATATGAGTAAGAGGAAGGGAGCAAGGAAACAAGAATAGACTGTTTATGTCCCCAAGGCTTAAAATGGCATTACGAAAAAAACAAATGTTCTACAATCATACACAGTGGACCATAACCTGTCCCATCCAGTCTCAGTGATTTCATGAGACTATAGTTGTCAGCAGAATCTAGCTCTAAAGGACCCCAATACAGATACTGAAAAAGGGCAACAATTTATAAATTATGTTCAATTAGGAAATACAGAAAGAGTCATATAGCTGCTTGTAACATCCTTTCTGGGATGGAACATTCTTTTACGTCTACTGTAAGAATAATTTTCCTATCGTAGATTTAGCCAACAAGATGTTATCCACGACTTAAAACATAGCAGCACAATTATATGAACATTTGTTGGCCAGAATTTAAAGTCATTTTTATCTTAATTTAGATTTAAAAAAATTCAGAGAAGTTAAAAAAACCTAATTCTCCTCAACTCCTATATGACCAAATGAGCACCATTACTTTTATTTCATGTTTTATTTGTTTTTTATATTGATTATTTTATATATTTTCATTGGGAGTGAGGCTGGGACACAGATCTCGTGAGGAGCCAGGGTGTGTGTCGGGAGTACTGGGTCTTAGCTGGCAAAGAGTTTGGGACAAGGAGCCAGGGGAACACTGAAACTTGGAAGGAACTGGACTGTGAGCCAGTGTGGATGGGGTTGACTGAAGACCGAGAGTGGGTGGGAAGGGAAGACACAGATTGCTTGATGACCTGGGAAGGTTGGGGAACCGAGACTGGCTGAGCACGGAGACTGGGACTGGGTAGGTCAAGAAAACGGGACTGGGATGAGGAACTGTGAAAGAGAGAGGATGGGGACAGGGACCGGTTGGAAGGGACAGGATAGAAGGGGGTCAATAATATTACTCCCCCATCTCACTGAGATGTTGTGAAAAACAAATATGTCATTAATGTTTGTGAAGCACTCTGATAATACAGTGATGAGTTCCACAGAAACGGGAAATTAATAATTCTGTCTTAAGAGCACGGTTTGAATAGTATGGAGTACGAAAGGTCTGGGGCTACACAACGAACAATCAGGAGAAAGCAAAATACTGAACTGCACAGGTAATTTTAATGTTGGCATTTCCTAACTTCTGATTACCAAAACTTTGCAATCTTAATAATGTTCTTAATGTAGAGTGAGTGAGTGAGTGTGTATGTGTGAGAGAGAAATATTTACATCAATTTTGCAGAGAGATTTAAATCAAATGTGGGTTTAATCCCTTGTAAGTATCCCTTCATCAGCAAAGCCACTTGGGGCCAGATTTTGACACCTCAGTACCTTACTAAGTGAATAGTTCTGTTTACCATAATGGGACTGGCATGGAGCAATGTACTGTTTATTGTGAATAAGGATGAAAGTATTCAGCCTTTTAAAAAAAGCCACCCTGAAGTAAAAGACAATAGTAGGAGTTGAATTGATTTTGTTTCATATTCTCATACTTCTAGTTTAACAAAAACATCACCCCAATCTGCAAAACACATTAACAAATTTCACTCCAGCATAACCCATGTAAAACACATTACAATGTGCATCAACTGCTCAAAAGCCAAGGCATAGGGGTTAATCAGAATACTGAAAGATCTTTAATGACATTTTTAGAATAACCTATTTAAGTTGAGCATAAGCTTTCGTGAGCTACAGCTCACCTCATCGGATGCATTCAGTGGAAAATACAGTGGGGAGATTTATATACACAGAGAACATGAACATGAAACAATGGGTGTTACCATACACACTGTAACCAGAATGATCACTTAAGGTGAGCTATTACCCGCCTCCCCCACCACCGTTCCTCAGACGTTCTTGTCAACTGCTGGAAATGGCCCACCTGGATTATCACTACAAAAGGTCTGCCCTCCCCCTGGCTCTCCTGCTGGTAATAGCTCACCTTAAGTGATCACTCTGGTTACAGTGTGTATGGTAACACCCATTGTTTCATGTTCTCTGTGTATATAAATCTCCCCACTGGATTTTCCACTGAATGCATCCGACAAAGTGAGCTGTAGCTCACGAAAGCTTATGCTCAAATAAACTGGTTAGTCTCTAAGGTGCCACAAGTCCTCCTGTTCTTTTGGCGAATACAGACTAACACGGCTGCTACTCTGAAACCTATTTAAGTTGTACCACAACTTCAAAAATGTTTTTACTGAACATCCATCCTTCTCCCTTTATTTCTGTATACTGAATAATTGATGTGACTCTTTAGGACTGTTTAAAAAAAACCTCTTCCAAAGTCAATGAAACATTCAAGCAACACCAGATGAACAGTCTGCATTTATGGAACTTTCCCACGTGTCTCATACATTCAATTCACAGAGTACTTCATACATTTAGAAGTTATCACTACAAATTATTAATAGGATTCCCATTAATCTGAAATGCAAATGTGCTAGTTCATTTTTACCTGCTAGAAACTAGGTATTTATTTTAAGTTACACTAAGGGTGAATTATTTAGTTTTTCAGGCATCTAAATGCCATGTTTTGAAGATTTTTTTTTAAAGCTATCTTATAAAGGCAAATACTTTCCTTATTTCAGTGTTTAACCTTCAGAATTCTGATCCATGTTTTTGCATGAGGGAGAGGATAAATATTTAGAATTGCGCAATATCGTCCTGGACAGAAGACCACCCAGGCCTAAAAGCTAAAGTTCAGAAATATAAAGCTGTAACTATTAAACTCTTGGATAAAATCTAATGTTACACAGACTAGTCGGAATTTTATTTACAATATGCATTTCACATTAAAGAAACAAACAGTGCTTGCTTATGAACCCACATAATTCATTCTTTGTTGCCAGCTCTGCTAATTCAGACTCTCCTCTCTACATCCTCCCCAAAATACCACAACCTAACGAGGAAACCAAGAGTACTTCAATAAATAAATTTAAGGTGGAGACTTTGAGGGTAACTTTAACATTACATTAAAATAGAAATTGTGAAAGGAATCTAATTTTTGCTTTTCCTCTTTGTAGAATGTGTCTACAGTTTCAGTACTTCCAGCACAGCTGCACCCACTAGGATCTGGTTTCTTATGTTCCATACACAAAGATAGCCCTGTTCACAGAACTCCTCTCTGCTCTTCTACCCCACAGATAACACTATGCAGACCGCAAGAGCGGAATGATTAGAACACTGCTTCTTTCGAAATGTATTCAGCACATTATTTCCTGTTCCTTCCTAGCGGGACTGCCAGCTGAAAAGCACCTTTTGTTGGGTAAAATCAGAAGCTGCATTTTGGGGGTAATGGTGTGAACGTCGCTTCTTTGGGGTGTCCATTAACATTTCCATCTTTCAACATACTAGGACTATTTCCACAAAAAGTCAAACATGCATCATCGCCCCTCTCTCTTTTTTTAAAATTGGCTCAAAATGGGAAACCATGTTAAACTGAAAACTGATGGAAGGGAATTTTTTTGTTTGGTTCTCAAAAACCGCTCCTAGCCAGACAATTCATAAGTTTCCTTTAAACTTCTATTTGTCCTATGAAATGAGAATTTTCCAATAACTAAACTGTGAAGAACTGCCACCAAGTCACTCAGCTACTAAGACTCTAACCAGAAATATTAAAGCTTGAGAACAGTTAATCTCATCCGGGTCATGGACTTGATGACTAACTCAGTCTCTTCCATCACTATGATCATATAAGGTATGCCAGAGGTGTGGCAAATGTCTGCCATTATACAGGCACAATCACGAAAGCACAGACCTTCACAAACTTTCTCTCAACACCATCTTCATCATATTAATAATTTATTTTCTGACTAATTTAGATTTTAAAAGCAGTCAGAGAAATACTGAATGCTTCAATGTCCCTGTCTTGCATTTATCTGGATAAGATTTGGGAAAACTCTGACTTCTAAGCTCAGTCACCACTGCAGGATGCCAATTCAGCTTGAAGGATTCCAGTCACTGTCAGCAAAACCACAACAAAACCAGCGTCAGATAATTCAAACACTGAAACTCTCTTGGATGACTGCAAGCAATGCTATTCCTCATACAGAGATTACTTAACAAGGGGGAAGGAAACAGTCTCCTTTCTCCATGGGAGAGCGCCAAAAAAAGCAGTTGTTCACAGTGAGGAATATTTTGCGCTCCTAATGAAGTGCTGAATACTAATTTTACCATTAGTCGATGTTGCATCCGATGAAGTGGGCTGTAGCTCACGAAAGCTTATGCTCAAATAAATTGGTTAGTCTCCAAGGTGCCACAAGTACTCCTTTTCTTTTTGTCTGTTATCCAAAACTTTCGCCATGAACTGTTTTGCTTTTTTAAATAAAATTTTGCAACAAATAAGTTGCTACCTTTTTTCTTTTAAAGATTTTCATCAAAACTGTTTAAAACAAAAGGAATCAGTGTGCTCAAGAAAACAACTAGATTGAGTATTGACTTTCACTTGTGAATACACTGGTAGAAGTCAAAAGATTTGTAAGGTGATACTGTGGGGCATGATGGTGGTTACATTTTAACTGGAAATACACCTGGCCACTGAGAAAAGAGAAACAGAGAAGCATGTTCACATTCATAAAATGTTTTAAAAAGTGAAAGTATGTTCTGGAGTTACACGCAACCTCTTTAAATGCTTTAGAGGGAAAATGATGTAATTTAAATTGGCAACCAGAGAGTTTTACTCAAACAAAAAAATCACTGACCCTTCAAAATTATTATTTATATTAATAGTTATTTAATATTATTTGTGTTATGTGTACACACACACACACACATAGTAACTACTTTCACTTGCTTTTGGTGTGAAATCCACCTGGTAAAGCTGTTGCGTAGCACTGTCTCACACAATTACAGGCAAGAATGGAATAATTCTTCAACCATTTTAAACAGGGCAATTTTTTTTACTGCATGTGCAATGTAAAGATGTTAGTGTAAATGAGACTCTGACCCCAAGTGTCAATATTGTAAACTTTCACTGTTGATCAAGCAGAGAGAGGAAACAAAGAGATGCTACTGTGCAGATCCTCAGAATGCAGCCTCTTCCAAGTACCACTTCATGTCAATATCAGAGTGGGCCAACCTCGGGCTGTGGCCAGGGCCTTTGAGAGCACTATCACCTTGTTTTCAAACTGACTTATGCATAACAGTATGAGACTCACCATGTTTTGCGTGGTATCCGGTGGCACCTTAAAGACTAACAAATTTATTAGGGCATAAGCTTTCATGGGTTAAAAGCCCACTTCTTCAGATGCGTTTTTTACCCACAAAAGCTTATGCCCAAATAAATTTGTCTTTAAGGTGCCACCGGACTCCTCATTGTTTTTGTGGATACAGACTAACACAGCTATCCCTCTGATACTTAACACCATGTTTATGGGGTGGATAAAGAAAACGTAAGAGGCCTGGGCCTCTCCCACTAACCCACCCAGTAATGTAGTGTGATTACATTCTCACTCTCCTGGATACATGGTGTAAACTGGGTTGCACAAGACTCTCCACAGAGCACAAGACTCAAGAACAGGAAAAGGCCAATCAAGCTGTCATTAATGCCCATTTAAAATAAATTAATCACTGAAGGAGGTTAAAAATAAGTCAATAGAGGAGCTAGAGTTTTAGTAAAAAGAAAAGGAGTACTTGTGGCACCTTAGAGACTAACCAATTTATTTGAGCATAAGCTTTCGTGAGCTACAGCTCACTTCATCGGATGCATACTGTTTTACTGGCCATCACCAAGACTCAACCAAGGTTTTCATACCTAAATTGGCATAAAAATATGTATTTTAAAAAATTCATTTAATTTACCAACTCCCTTTTCTTGTTTTCATTTCACTTTCCTTTCTTGCTACTGTGTCCAGGTTTATCTAATTCTCAGTCTTGTTTATTGCAAGATCTTCTTTCTCCTCTCTCTTCCAAGATGATTTAATTTTCTAATTTCGCCTCTCATCTGATTCTCTACAGTTTTCTTTTTCCTGTTTAATGAACTGTCGATATTTACTCTGAATTATACTGCATTCCAGTTGGTCAAATTTCTTCCTTCTGTTATTTCCCCACATTTCCTTGCCTGTATTAGTAATGTGTTTTCTTTCTTCATCTCCATCACCACCTTATTCTCTCTACCCATCATATCCCACTTTGTGAGATGGACCTCAACCTCTTCCCTTTCTCATTCCATCTTGTTTCTCCCAATTCTACTTTTCTTCCAAAACTATTACTTCATTCACAGCTCCACCCTATTTTATTCTCTCCATAACCTCTTCTGTGCTCAGTGTTACTGGGGTCCATTCCCTTGTCCTTGGGGTGAGGCCTTACTTCTGTCTCCCCTCTGTGGTAAGAGAGGAAGCTGGCATGAGGCTCCCCTTCTGCCCATAAGGGAGTCACCAAGCAGCTTCTCTGCTGTCCTCCAAGACTGTGGGGGACTAGAAAGGGGAAGAGAATTACTGATGGTAGGAAGTTGCCAAAGGTGCCACTCAGTGCTCTCATTCTGCACATTTAAGCTGACGGATTTCCATGGGCTAGCATCTCACTATAGGATGAACAACCACCACCACCATACTGACTCAGAACAATGGTCCACCTAGCCAAGTATCCTGTCTTCTGACCGTGGCCAGTGCCAGATGCTACAGAAGGAATAAATGGAACAGGGCTATTTCAAGTGACCCATGCTCCGTTGTCCAGTCCCAGCTTCCAGCAGTCGGAAGTTTAGCAGCACCTAGAGCATGAGGGTGCATCCCTGACTATCTTGGCTAATAGTGAAGACCTATCCTTCATCAATGTATGTAATACTTTTTTGAACCCCGGCTGTACTTTTGGCTTTCACAACATCCCATGGCAATGAGTTCCACAGGTTGACTGTGCATTGTGTAAAGATGTACTTCCTTTTGTTTGCTTTAAACCTGCTGCCTATTAATTTCATCAGATGACCCTTAGTTCTTGTTTTATATGGAAGAGTAAATAGTATTTCCCTATTCACTTTCTCCATTCATGATTTTATAGGTCTCTATCATAACTCATCTTAGTTGTCTCTTTTCCAAGCTGAATGACTCCCAACACAGTTAGCTTTTCTGACTGCCACTGAACATTGAGCAGACATTTCCAGAGAACCATCCACAATGACTCAAAATCTCTCTATTGCGTGATAACAGCTAATTTAAACTCCATCATTTTGAATGTATAGCTGGGATATGTTCTACAATGTGCATTACTTTGCGTTTACCAACACTGAATTTCCTCTGCCATTTTGTTGCCAAGACACCCACTTTAGTGAGATCCATTTATAATTCTTTGCAGTCAGCTTTAGACTTAATTATCATCTGTAAGGTTTGAAGAATGATATGAGGGGGAACCACTTTTTGCTCTCCCATTTAGTGCTCTGGGTGCATCACACCACCAAATGTAAAGGTTAGCACAAGGCGGCAGGCAAAGGGGAGCACCAATCCCAAAGGCCAAATTGAGAGAGCACTTCTACAAGAACAAGTAATTGTACTTCCTAACCACCTTCCCCTCACCAAAATTTTATCCCAGACATCACTTTCTTAATTTGACATCTCACAAAGCTCTCCTTCACGAAGAGATCGGTACCTTTTGAATTTGTTATACTTAGCTTTAATTGTATTCCCTAGTACTTTTTTCCATTCAGTATATTTATTACTCTTCACATGCCATTAGCTCTATTTAAATTCCCTATTTATTTCTAGCTTCCACTAAAATTTTAGGATTTTTTAAAAATAATGTTTAGGCAGAGGCACTGGTCTCACAGTGCAGCAAGACAGAAAGCTCACTTTTTATAAATAAAAAACCACTTCCTGATTCATATTTGGCTCTTCCTTGGATTGAACTAGTACATGATACTAAATAAGAAGCACTCCCAATAAGGTGTCCATAATAATCTTGGACAGAAGAGAAATTTTGGCCTTCAGAAAAAGAATAAACTATAATTCATCCACAGTTACTAGGCTATGTAACAGTTATGGCAATTTCCTGCAATATTCTGGACACACTGTACTGAATGAAGTGTAACTATTTTAAGAGTTCATTGTATTAAAAATGCAAACGTTTATGTATCAATGTGGGATTGTATGGAGCTTCTTTAGGAAGAAGACAGGATTAATGCAATCTCTGGGTAGTACTGTGAGCTTTGAAAGACTAGGTTGAGCAATGTGTAGGCACGTATGATGTTTTGGACAATACGTGTGAAGTGGAATTCTTAGGATGTACTTGGGAGGAGGGGATTGCAAACTCCTATATAAGGACTCAGCCTTTGACGCTTTATCCTCAGGGGAACATCTTTTGATCACCTGTTATATGAAGACAGTTCAAAGACAAATTGTATAAAAGAATAACTGACTCATTAATGAGGATTCTTGTTCTGAGTTGAAGCTGTGATGAATTTATAACCACAGGAAAAAAAACCTTGTGCGAGTTGGGGTGATCTCTGGTAAAGTTATTGACGTGTGTAGGTTCTTTCATTGTTTTACTGTTTTCTCTATAATGCTTTTCACCTTAAGAATAAATGTGCTTGCTTAGAAAAAGCTGTGTGGTAGCTTAACTGTGGCAATTGCACTATATAACATCTTCTGGGGAGAAAAGTAAAGCAGGCCAGCTTAGGCTGCCTGACTTTGCTAGGGAGAACACAGTATAGGAAATACTCTTCCGGTAAGGAGGGAGGGTGAGGTGGGTCTCCGCTGAAAAGAGGTGATGGCTCAGGAGCTGGAAGCCTAGAGCGAGTGCCCTCACAACACTGTAACTGGGGAATAAAGGTGCAGTTGTGCTGAACTGACATGTTAATCTTGAATTTGTTGCATTACTTCGATAATGTCTTTTATTCAAGGACTTCAGTGTTGCTATACTGTATTTAGTCTACTGTGTAAGAGCATACTGCAAACTGATTTACAGCCCAAGGACCAGAAGATTTAAAGTGCCTAGGTTACCAGGAGTGACTAAGTTTTATTTCAGACACCTGGGTTCTCCAGGTTTGCTCATATCAGAACTACACACAGATTGATAATGCTTTCACCACTTCTAAAAATAAATTGCTGGGACTGCTCTCTACAAAAAGGCCAGAGAGCGAGAGAGAGAATGCATGTGTGCACTTATACCACATTTCTAAAGATTTTAGGGGTAGTTTCCTTAAGAATAGGAAGGGTCTCTCCAGCCTCATTCATTTATGCAGTTGGTCTCTTCCTTTTGTCCAGTTCACAGCGAAAATCCGACCTCCTGCTTGCTTCTTCCATACTAGACATTATTCACATTAATACATTAATTCAGCAGTTATTGTCAGTGCACCACTACTTCTTGATAATGCCAATAAACCTTGACTGAAAACAGTACTGAAATGAGGACATCGTGTACCAAAGCAGTGAGGTATCACCTAATCAAAAGCTCAATCATATACTGGAAAGCTCAAAGCAGCATGCTTCAGAGGCTATCTGAAACCAAAGCCACCTCTATTTAGCAAGAGCACAAATTCGTCTGTTTAAAAAGTGGTAGTATTGTTTAGTTTAAAATGTTATGACATACTGTAGCAGGTTCCGTTTAGTATGAGTGAAAACTGATCAGACAGCCTGTACTGCAAGGGAAGCTGAAAGTGTGTATGTACAAAGGTGAACTAATTTTAACAGCCTCTCTTCTCAGCAAATTTAATTAACGCAGAGTACAGCACCTAGAAAGACTACCACAGAAAGTAATTAATATTCTAGGACTTCTGTCTTCAATGCAATAAACTAAGGACATTTCTCGCAAACAAAACGTGATGGCTACAGCCTATCCGATGTCTGAATCTAGCTGAAAAATGTACAGAAAATTGCCATGAGCAAAGCTAATTACATGCAAAATACTAATTCCCCAGGGAAATCCTAGGCAGCCAGCCAGAATTGCTGGTTTGTACCTTCTATCTCCAAAGCTTCAGCTGTGCAAATACATCTGTTCCGAAGCAGACACTTTTTATACCCCGATTTCCCTTCCAGCTAATATTAAAATAAATAAATAAAAATGGCTGCTGCCTAGTACCCAAAGCATGTTCAAGTGAATGAATACCAAATCCAGCCTGAGCAGTTCTCTCCTCTGCAGGCTGCTCTGTCTCAAATGTAATGCTTTGTTCATTTAACTTCCCACAGGGTAGGAAGATTTCGTTGTCGCTATTCAAGTTTCAGAAGCCAACTCTTTAACCGCATTTTAATACCCCTGAACAGGGGTAACTTATGAACTGCAGACAGAATTGACCAGTCTCCTGGGTTGAAATGGTGAAACCTAATCCTTCATGATCCAAACATATATTCATTAATGGAGCCATCAATTCTGTTAATTCTGAGAAAATTCAAAATGTTAGAGATAATATAATTTGAGAAACAGAAACTAGTAAAAAATTAATCTGATATTTGATTTGGAAAAAAAATCCACCTCTGCTAGAGAGAGAAAACTATCAGAAATTTAATTTCCGAAGTTTTATTGGGACCTGATAAGATCCAAGATAGCTAATGTAGGATGTGGCAGGAAAAGAGAACTAAAAACACAAATCCTCAGAGATATGGCAGACTGCACTAGAATTTGGCTACATACTCACTTTGACAAATCCACCACTTGACCTCTTGCCCAGGTTTGGAAATTTGGTGTCTCATATTTGTAACTATCCTTCTCTCACATACAATTTTTTGCTATGTCCCATCATATCTGCCTGTGTATTTCACATAGGTTATTTCCTCCTTATTCATTCTACCTCTAAACCCTTGTCCATACCTTGGTCTTCTGAAGCCTGGGTTACTTTAACCACCTTATCTGTATCTTTCCCCACCTTTCCAGCCTAAATAAAGTGTCACTGATGAAGTCATCTTACTTTCCCATTTTTATTACTTTACACACCCCTCCCTGAATCCCCAGTTTTCACAGTTAGAGTCAGGACCCTTCCTCTGCATGATGTCTTGTCGTCTTTGCCCCAAACGTAGCCATTCTTTTTTTCTGTCACCACTGTGAAAGCCCTTGCCCACACCTTGGTCATATTTTACCTTCATTAGATATAATTTATATCCATCCATCCAAGTATTAGACGTGTTCAGATCACAAGCCAGTCTAGGTGTGAAATTCAGGAGTTTTGAGATTCTGGGTGGTACTACTCTATGGACTGAACACAGAAAGTTTTTCTTTGGGGAAAGAAAGGGGAAGAATTGGAAAATGTTGCTCCTTATATTCAGGGAACCCTTGTACAAACAGATTAATCAGTTAGAGTACGATGTAAAGCAAGAGTTAAAACCAAAACTCCTGCAACAGGAAGTTCCATAGCCTGGCAATGACTGACAACAGACCAACTTCCGATCTGGCAAGCTTTGTCATGGAGTGATGCTGCAGGAGAGAGATAGCTGTTCAAGTAGTTTGGCCTTATCCTGTTTATGGCTCTTATAAGGACTACAGCCTTACATTGAATGAGGAGCTATTGAGGCATGAGCGCAGACCAATGTGACATGTCATCTGCCTTTTCCACTGTGAACAAGTTGCAGAAACTGCTCAGCTTTTATGATCAGCTTCAGGTATCAATTATGTGGCAATCCAGCCTTGAGTCACTAAATACCCACGATATGAATTAAATCTCCTTTACTTGCCATGTGCTCCCTGTTCTCACATTTAATAAAAATGTTACCTAAAAACAAGTTTTCTTGTAAGTTCCATTTCCTGCTCAGCATTACAGACATTTTAATATTATAAACTATGAATATGCTTTATTTATAAAAAAATAATGCCAACAGCTGTGCCTCAGTGCAGAATACTCCCAAATCAATGTTTTGGTCATCTAGCATTTTTTAATATAGGCTGAATAAAATCTGACAGTGTGCTGTGTTTTATTTGACGTAGACTGACCACCACGGGTGTTTAGATTGGCTGCAAGCACTAGGCTTTCCTGAAATGAAACCCTTTTAGCTCTCTAGTTACCATAGAAATCCAGATTTTAGATAGTTAATTGAGAATTAAACCACAACTAACATGATTTTTTTTTTTTTACATTTGATGGCAGTGAAATCCCCTTGAGAATATATATAGTTTTTTTTAAAATAAATGCCACACAGGAATTAGCTATTTATATTAGAAGAGAAGAGACTGGCTACGTCCAACTGCTGAAGCCCATTTTAGCTTTCGGACATCCTATAATTTTCCAACTATCATGTAAAGTAGGAAACTTCTGAGACGGTTTTTCAGTGCTTCTTGTAAAGCCATGATTGCAGGAATCTAAGAGTTTTAACAATATGTCTTCATGGATTTCAGAAATATATTCAAAATGAAGTTGTTTCATGCTTCAGTCTGTGTCGTGGTTTTGAAGAGGAAGAAAGTTACTGTGGAACTGAGGAGGATTACCAAAGTAATCCTTTGTTTCTACAAAGATCCAACTGGGGGAAAAAAGAAAATGAAGCGGATTCATTTGAAGAAAATCTCAACCCAGGTAGGCTGGCTATTGAAGTAAATAAAAATACGAAACCTAATACCATAAACATCTGTTGATTCACTCAAACAACACAGAAGCTTTATTATATTACACGGGGGAAAAACTACATTAAAAGAATAGTATGGATTTAAAGTTGAGCATTAATGTGTCAGGAAATACCAGAATGAGCAACTATTCAATATCTTGTTTTATCCTTGTTCAGTGTGTGGCCTGATGACTTATTCACTATCAACTATTTAAACCTTTCTCTGAAGAAAAAATTATTAATATCAAGGGCTTTTCTATGCTGCTTATTACTACAGAATCTGTGCACTTCACAATACTCCTGTGAGGATTGGGGCTGGTATTAGCCTCATTTTTCAGATAGGGACCTGAGGCACAGAGACAGTAAGGCTGAAGTATCCCCTAATTTCGGGTGCCCAATTTGAAATACCTAGGACTTGATTTTTCAGAGTATTCAGCACTTTAAAGCACTTCATATTTTTAGTTCAAATTACAGTTCCCATTGACTTCAGTTGCAGCTGTGACTTGTCAACACTTCTGCAAATCAGAGCCTAGGCTCTCACATCAGGCATCCAGAAAATTAGGAACAAATAATTAGTGAGCAGCTGACCACCTGTGAAAAGTCTGGTTTAAGTGAGTTGTCCAACATCACATGGGAATTCTGTGGCAAAGGCCAGGGAGAGAATCCAGTTCTCCAGGGCAGCCTCACCAAAGTTGTGGGGAGGACGTTAAACTAGCTTCAAAGGAGGCAAGTCACAAAATCCCACAGGTAAACATAAAAATGGTGACCTTGACAAAGGGCTAGAAGTTGGGGAGAAATTAAAATTATAACAGGGTCACACAGGAGCAACAAGAAAGAGTGTGTGCATGTGTGTGTGTGGGGGGGGGGAATCTGCTCCACATCACAAATGTCGATAAATGCAGGGAATATGGTGTATAAACAGGAAGAACTAGAAGTTGTATACAAGCTGAAGTATTAGTTAACCGGCATCACATAGACTGGGGGGGGTGGCGGGAGGGAGAATAAATCTCATGGCTATGCACGAAGAATGTGCACACAAGTTCCGAGGTCCAGAAAGAGATGAAGGCAGACCAGTTGAAAAGTCTCTGGGTAAGGATAAATGGGGAATAAAAGGAGGCACTGTCATGGCAGGGGTCTACTACATACCACCCAAGCAGGAGGAAGAAATGGAGGATTCATTTCTAGAACCAACAGCAGAAGTATCCAAAATAGCTGTAGCTCACGAAAGCTTATGCTCAAATAAATTTGTTAGTCTCTAAGGTGCCACAAGTACTCCTTTTCTTTTTGCGAATACAGACTAACATGGCTGCTACTCTGAAACCTGTCAAAATACTAATGTACTAATACTAATTACTACCCAGACATCTGTTGGAAATGTAACTACGGAAAAATATAAAATATCCAGTACTTTCTTGGAATGTATTGGGGACACTTTCTTGTTTTTGAAGGTGAAGGAGGCAATCAGAGGGTTGGTCAATTTAGACTTGATTCTGACTAACAGGGAGGAACTGGTTGCCAGTCTGAAGGTGGAAGGCAACCTGGGTGAATGTAATCATGAAATGACAGATGTTATGATTTTAAGGAAAAGGCAGGAGTGAGAGCAGCAGAATAAGGACAATGGACCTCCAAAAGCAGACTTCAACAAACTCAGAGAACTGGTAGGGTAAGGTCCCATGGGAGGAAGAAAAAAGGGACAAAAGGAGTTCAGGAGAACTGGCAGTTTCTCAAAGAGACACTATTAAGTCACAACAGCAAACTGTCCCAACACAAAGGAAAGGCAGGAAGAATAGTAGAGGCAACATGGCTCCATCAGGAGCTCTTTAGTGACCTGAAAACCAAAAAAGGAATCCTACAAAAAGTGGAAACATGGACAAATTACTAAGGAGTAGTACAAAAGAATAGCAGAAGCAAGCAAGGTCAAAAACAGAAGGATTAAGGTACAAAATGAGTCACACTTAGCAAGGGACATAAAAGGCAAAGTAAAGTGAAGGTCTTCTACTTAGTGGGGAAGGAGAACTATTAATGGACAACAAGGCTGAGGTGTTTAATGCCTATTTTGCTCAGTCTTCACTAAAAGTATGTGACTAGACACTTAACACAATATTAACAACTAAGTGGGAGGGAGCACAAGTCAGAATAAGGACAGAACAAGTTAAAGAGTACTGACTTAAGTTAGACGAATTCACATCAGCTGGGCCTGATGAAATGCATCCTAGAGCATGTAAGCAACTAGCTGTAGCCAACTTCGAACTGGTAGCAATCATCTTTAAGTACAGGTCAGACCCCTGAGGATGAGGGCAAATATCACACCTATCTTTAAAAAGGAGAACAAAGAGGACCCCGGGGAGTGACAGACCTAACTTCTGATACCTGGAAAAATAGTGTAACAAATTATTAAACCATCAATTTATAAGCACCTAGAGGATAATAGGGCTATAAGGAATAGCCAGCATAGATTTGTCAATAATGAATAATGCCAAGCCAACTTAATTATTTTCTTTTACAGGGTTCCCCGTCTAATGGATAGTGGGTAAAAGTAGATGTGATATATCTTGATTGTAGTAAGGCTTTTGACACAGTCCCACAGGACAGTCACATAAGCAAACTAGGGAAATTGCTATGTGTGGGTGCAAAACTAGTTGGAAGACTGTACTCAAAGAATAGTTATCAATGGTTTACTGAGAGCACTATATGGTGGGTCCCACAGAAGTCTGTCCTGAGTCTGGTACTATTCAATATTTTCATTAATGACCTGGATAATGGAATGAAAAGGACGTTTATAAAATCTGCGTATGACACCAAGCTGGGAGGGGTTGCAAGCACTTTGGAGGGCAGAATTATAAATCAAAATTACCTTGATAAATTGGAGAATTGGTCTGAAATCAAATCAAGACATGTTCAACGTACTACACTTAGGAAGGAAAAATCAAATGCAAAACTTATTAAAACATAAATGTAGTTTTGTGTGTCTCACACAGAATCCCGCATGAGTCTGGTTATAACTGGTTCATTATTCCCCACATCACATACTGTAATTTTCCTTTTGTCTAATCCAGCCTGCCCTTTCTAATAAGAATTGTTTTGCTTCAAAGGCTCCCTTTGCAAACAGTGACACGTTATTATGATTTCACACTCCCAGTCAAAGGAAGAAACGCCTTAGTGAAACCAAAAAATATTTATCAATTAATCATCCAAATGGCTGCTAGGCTTCCTTACCCAGAATACCACAGGACAAAAAAGTTGAAGTATCAACCTAGAGACAAAACCTTCAGCTTTCTCTGCTCCGTCACCCTGCATACACAGAATTCCTGCTGTGCATGCTGCACACCCAAGTAAGTAACACATAAAGCTTTCCTGTTATAGCCAACTATATTGTTGCACAAGCTGAAGAAACCAGGAAGAGAAGAGAAAAGAGAAGAGAAGAACAAGGAGCTGGCTGGAAAATCGACGAAGTGGGAAAAATAAAAAGTGCTTTCCAACAGCATAGTATACCATTCCAGACAATTTTTTCCACCAATTGATTTCTCAACAGTTCTTCTGCTTATAATACAATCTGATCAATGTAGAAGTTCTATAGATATTTACCGCATTTGTGATGAGGCACTTTGACTCATAACTTACATTTAATTCTCTATTCTAAATGAAGAGGCTCAAAAGTCTTTTTTTAAATGGGCAAACTGCTTTTTCCAATAAACCTATTTGCTTCTGAGCACAGGCTTTGTGTGTCAGCCTAATTCGGGAATGAAATCCATTGCCCCCAGTCGAGAAGTCAAGAGACACAGCTATTCATTCCTAGACTGATATTACATGTAAAAACATCCTGTGAGGACTGGAACATTAAACACCACACCCACTTATCCAGGAACACACCAAATAAAGATAATCCCTCTCTTTGCTAGAGGGTGAAATATCCCATTCACACTGAAAAAAAACTTATTTTTCCAGAGCCTCAATAAAATTAATAAAAAGCTACAGGCAGCCTCCCATATTGCCCTTGATTTCCTAAAAAGAGTATCATTCATTCGGAAAACTAGATTGTGCCCTTACATATAAAGGTTTTTTCAAACAATTATGCCCCCCAAAATTTAAACAGGACCCAAAATAGCTGCGGCTGAAGTCTAATGATTAGGCTCCTTACAGGCTACTTATAAAGCTGAACAACTAGACAAAGGGAAAAGCTTAATCTCCCAAGACTCATTGTACAATTTTTAAAATGCTGAGAAAGAAAAACGTAGCATTCTACACAGCTAACTGGTATTGTGAGTGGCAAGAATTTTCACCATAGTTTTTTTTTTTTTTTTTTAGCAGCTGAACTTAATTTTCTCTCTCCATGCAGGGCAAGACCCTGGTCTCCTTTTAAATTTTTTTCTTCTAAATTTCTGAGGCACAGGTTAGCTCAGTGTCAGGGCTTGCTCCAGCACAACATACAACTCAGTTTATTTTAATAGGACATAGCTTGTCTACATGGCTTCCAAATCTCCCATTGTTTCTCCACTTCACACACAAGATGCTGAGCTGCTTCAGTCTGGGTCCTCAGAAGTCTTGTAATACAAGTTTTACCCATAGACTTCTACGTCCAGAAAGTCTTATCCAAGAATAGATAAAAATTCAAAGGCATCGAATGAAACCCTTAAAAAAAAATCATTATCTTACACAGCATTTTTTACTAAAAAATATGAAGTGCTGCAATAAGGCCAACAACTGGGACGTAAAACGCATTCTCACTTACCTTTGTGATTAAAGATACCTTCCATCTCCATGCTGCTTCTAGAGTGGGCAATGCAGAGCGACCCACAGGGAACTAGCCCTTCTGCAGCAGGGGATCGATCTGTGGTTCGTACTAGACACCAGTCGGGCTTGTCATGTGGCCTCTCTAGAACCTCCACTGTCTGACCACGGCGGATTGTCAGCTCATTGCTGTTGCATGCTGTGAAGTCATGGATGACCACAGTCAACTCGCAGCCACCTGACAACTGTGGAAAGAGAGAAAACAAGGGAAGGATGGGTGCTGCAGTTTTTTTAAACACACACCAGGGTTTATTTAGGATTTCTGCCAAGATCTATTTTTGTCTATGACATTTACAATATGGCAATGTTTTCTGGGTTTTTTTTTTTAATGGCACCATATTAAAATTTATTAGCTTTAAAGAAACGTTGTCGGTTTTGAAGATTTACTGCAAACCCCCATCTCTCCTTCACCTCAGATTCACTGTGCAGAATGATTCCAAGAGCTGCGAATGATATGGGTTAAGCAGGTAGGCTTGCATCTGGGTGTAGCTTTCTCTCAAGGGTATCTTGAGAAAACTGAAGACAAAAAGCAGACTCACCACTCCACACAAGACAGCAAGGGAAACCCACTCTCTTCTCCCACTGAAACCAGGTTCAGGTGGAGCCCTGCAAGTCTTAGAACAGTAACTAGACACTCACAACTAAAGCCCATAAAGGTATGTTAGCCATCACAGTAGGTCTTTTGTGCATTTTTTGGTCCTGGGCTTAGTGCAGAGACAGCTAAAGCAAGAGAGGAAGGGATTTTACCTTCCCACTGCAATTTGGAGTATTTTAGGGAAGTGAAGAACTTTCTTGGCTCACCTCAGACAACCCTTCTAGTCAATAACCTCTGCGAAAGCAGGAGATGTGGGAGGGAGTTCATCAGCCAGCCCTCTCATCACCCTCCTCCTCACCCAAGGGGTCTGAAGCAGCAGTTACCCAGGACAGTGTACAGGTGTGTGGTGGTTGGGGGTGGCAGGAAGCCAAAGACACCACTATTAAATATGGGGCCCTGTGACTCGGTGGAGGTGAAGAGGAATTGTAACTGGGAGAGGGAGGAAGACAAACTAGCTGACAAAAAGAAGTTCAACACTTTTCTGCAACTGCTCACCATCTCCCTCCAGGTTCTTCAGTCATCAAACACCTCAAATCCAGTCTCTGAATATGTGGGTCAAAATTTTACTATGGACTTTTCACATATCTTAAGCATAGGGATCCTTGCACACCAGTTCTTGAGACAACCAACTATTTTAGGATCCTTTGTGATACGGACCCAAAAATAGCTGTATTTCAAGATTTTTAACTCTCTCCTTCCTAACCCTACCCAACGACAAAAAAAAGACTTCCAACTCATACAGATACGCATGTGAACCGGTGTTGGCAAAACCCAGCATGCCTCACTAGTGTTTTTCTAAGCACTTAATTAAAATTCTTTTGATCCAGATTAACTACGCTCTACTGCTTCACCTTGTTTGAGATTAACTGAAAGCATGCTGATAAATACACTGAAGTTCCCTAGTTGCACCACAGCTTCTTTAAGTGCCTTTAACTTGATTTTAATTTCTAATAGTAATACTACAGCAGCAGTATTCTATTGGACTATTTTTTCTCCTGGTGTACGAGTACCACTGTTACAACACAATCTACTAGAACAGAACAGATTAATGTTTCATCTAATCTGGTAGGCAACGTCCAGTAGTAGAAAACATCAGACATTTTAGACACAAAATCCCCATATTTCATGGGGATAATTGTGCAATAGCATGGGGGAATGTTTCTTCCAGTTTATACTCAGATTAATAAAGACAACTATTCCCTTATAGTTCTTACCCCAGAAAATGTAACTGCAGAGGTTATTACACAAACATTTTATAATCTTGAAATTTGCTTACCTAATTTTGCTACAACTAAAATTTCCTTTTTATCCTGATACCAGAAAGTCCTCTGTACTTTAGACACAGGGCTACATACACATCTGGATTATTACTTATAGATCAGTTTTAATTAATTTTCTTGGACTGAAATGCAAGATAGAAATTTTCTTCTCCAGGATAATGCTTTGTCATCAAACAAGAATTTGAAAAGTGTTTGCCAAGCAACCCATGACACCACAGACAGACTAATTCCATCCTTCCTTCCCCATCTCTGCCACTTCCACAGGACATAACCCCTGACAGCCAGTCTGCAGAACTTTCCCATGACCACTGCCTGCCAATCTTGTTAACTAATCCTGGTTGCGTGTGCGCGTGGAGTGATTTTTCTTGGGAGGGAAAGAGAAACCTTATGTTTCTCATAATTAATGAAAGTACAGCAGCCTGCAACCCCTCCTCCCAGGTTTTGGCAAGAAATTAATCACACGGCTTCTACTTCATCTTTCAAGACAGTCTCAGGTCTCAAGTTATGAGGTGCACAGCTTCAAAACATGCTACCTTCTCACTCGTTAAAAATATCTTGCTACCCTCCCCCCCCTTCCTTTGCATTATATTAGCTTTTAGTCCACTCAAAGTTATGCCAAAGGGGAAAAAGTCAAGAGCCTTCCCTTGGTTTCTGGCACTGATTTATGTTATAGCCCTCTTCAAACTAAGTCTGAAACAATTGAAAACATGTGTATGCCTGAAGAGGTCTGAGAAAAAGTCCACAGAGTCTAACTTCATAAGGTGTCAAATGCAAGGCTCCAAACTTTTTCTCATGAAAAGCACATTCTCTCTTCCCCACTACCCTAAGCATAGGTCAGTAACAAGTTTCACCACTTTTGGAAACCATGCATTAACCGATCTGAATACCTATAGTTTTCTGCTTTCACACAGATGTTCCTTCTTCCCCCTCCCTTAATTAAATGGAAGTTAGCTAACAACAGATTTCATTTTCCCTAAATATTTCAACTGGTGAGAGTCTTAGGACAGAAGAGTATAACAAACAGAGATAATATGGATTACCTATGTGGGAACCAACAAACAATAGTATTGGTTAGCTGTCCCTTTCATCTTAACTATTCAATAACACTCACGTCCACAACACAGCCTGTGCATTAGACTCTAAGGGTATGGCTGTACTGCTATAAAACACCTGTGGCTGGCCTGTGTTGGCTCATGGGGCTTGAACTATAGGGGTATAAAATTTCAGGGTAGACACTCACCCAGACTCTGGGGAGCCCCCACCCCCTGCATGGGGGCCCAGAGCTGGGGCACCAGTCCAAGTCTGAAAGTCTACACGGCAATTTTATAGCCCTGCAGGACGAGCCCCATGAGCCCGAGTCAGCTGACATAGGCCAGCTGCAGGTGTGTCACTGCAGTGAAGACATACCATCGGGTTACAGCATGCCAATGCTGACACCATGTTCTCAGCTCTGCACAACGTCTGCAGGTGAAAGTGAGTGTGGTCTCTTTCCCACTGTGATCAATAACAGAACAAACTAAGTTCTACTCCCTCTACCCATCTCATCCAGAAACACTAGACATCACCATGAAAAATATGATTTTAAGAACATAAAAATATTTTCAACTTTTAACTGTCCAACATTTGAGACAACACCCATTAATTTCCCCCACATTACTTTAACTGTTAGTCAATGTTTTTCTTTTTAAATTGTTTCTGCCCTTTATTCTCCTTAATGCACCTTACAAATGCAGATTCATCTTTAGCACTCAAACACAGTTGGAAAACAAGGGGTGTCTGTGATAAAGAGCATAGCTCAAGCAGCTGGTGTTGTACAGCTTTGGCATGAAACTCTAGATTGGATGGGAGAAGAAAAGAAGACATGCCGGAAAGTGGAGACTGATTTACACTGATGAGGACATTAGGACTTTGAAAACGCCTAAATCCCAGTTTAAGTTTCACAAGGGACTGTAAATATTCTGCGTAAATTCATCCTTTTCTCTCAAGAAACCCCTTATGTAAACTGCATTAGTAAGACCTGATGAAATATATGATGAGGCTAAGTTTGAAACATGGGAGTTGCTGGAAAGACAGAGGCAAGATGAGAAATGAAAACTAGGCACGGACAAACTCACATATCTTAAGAGGAAGGAAGTTCTTTTCATTAACAAACATGCCATGGGAATTATTAACATCTTAATGTTATACACGATTCACATTTTGTGCCTCTTTTTAAAAAAAATTGTATTTTCTGGTAGAAAAAAAATCTTATTAAATGGGCCAAATACACTCCTTATGTACATCTGATGAATTCAGTGCAGTTGCATCAACAATGCCTTTGACCTTCAATGCTGGAAACAATCACTATCCGACACAAATATGAGATGCCTTTTAAAAGGAACCTTATGCGTGTTTTAGTTAGACCATACCATCTCACATTATGTTACATCTTAACACTACATATTTAAGATTTCATGAAAAAAATAACTTTATGTAGAAAGCATAAAAGGTAAGTTTGAATAATGTCTACGTATGCAAATAAGTGCTCTTGTACAGAATGTAACTGGTTTTGGTTTAGTATCCTCAGTACAAAAACAGACTATTTACAGTTTGGAAGGGCAGAAATCATCTTTGTTTTCAACTAGTCTTCTCTAAAGAGAAGACATGGGGAAAGCGGGAAGTTAAAAAAATCTCATCTTTTGAAGATCAGTTGTAGGTAGTTCTGAGCAGCAAAAAAGGAAACTGAACAAGCCCTTTCCCCCTGGCTTTTGCTAACTAATACATTAAGTACTTTCAGATCTCTCCTGTTGCCTCAAACTTTGTTGTCTTTCAAGAACTGCAAACAAATATAAAGATGCTTGTAGATTAAAGCTAGTTTCACACAGAGTGGATTGCACGGAGCAGGCTGCAAAGAGCAACTGCTTGATAAAGAAGGATGACAGAAGTCAAGATTTTTACTGAATGCCTACACATTGTAGCCAATATAACTAACTGTAATCCTAGCACTCTACATTGACTCTCTTCCCACCCCACCCCAACCATCGCTTACCCCTTCCATTTTCCATATGATTGTTTGAAATAGCATTTAGTATCACTGCCAACTCAGTCACCATAAACATGAAAAGATTTGACATACCACTGCACAACATACTCTCATGCCTACACTTAATTTCCTCTGCATTAGGACCAGTTGAAGGAACTTGGGATGTTTTACATCATCTAAACTTCCAAACCTAGTAACTGCTAAAAGATATTTTCAGGGTGCTACCAAAACTCTGTTCTAACCTTCATTTCAGCCATTAACGACTTGTCTACATTGAGAGAGTAATCGATTACTATGCCCTTATTCAACTCAAATGCGCCTCCCACCTGCTGTACAAAAGACAGTTTATTGATAGGGAGATACAAATTGAAGCTACCTTGGTAATTAAGTAGTTAGCCAGCTGAGAGCCCCCTTCTGGCCCTTGAAATGCACTAGTTCCTGCTCTGCAGCTCTTCAGTCAGTCATCCAGGTGTGGCTCACATGTAGAGACCAACTTCTGCTCACCCAAACAATGCCCTCTCTTGCTCTCAACTACAATCATCCCCCTTCCCCTGTCTCTATTCCCCTCATGTATGCTGTCCCCTGCCCTCAGTAATGCCCGCACTCTGGTAGCTGTCCTCAGGAATTCAGTTTTCCTCAGGAGAAGGGCAGCTAGGAGAACAGGGGCGTTACTGATACTGCAGGAAGGGAAGAATGGTCAATGATTGCTGTCTTTTTTTCCTGTATCAACAAGCAGATCATCAGCAGAGGAGCTGCGGAGTGGGAGGCAAACTAGATACTGGGTTGTTGGGAGACATTACTGAAGGGGGCCTGGCAAGGGGAAACAAAACACTCAGCTGGGGGACTGAGGAGTTTGCCAAATACAGGAACCACGAGAGGCCAGCTAGTGCAACACAGCCCTAATGTGGAAGAAACGGCACCAATTCGGGCTGGGTAGTATGGATGTTCTAAATTGTTCCTACAACTATTTTTTGCTATCTTACCAACTGATTTCCCTAGTGTAAGCACGGCCTAAGATTCCAGCATAAGTACTCAGATGGGGGGGGAGGGGAGGGAGTTGAAGTCTTTTATATGATTTTAAGTTATTCTCACTTGCACACACCTTTTCAAAGATCATGTTAGCAAAACAAGGCTACAGGAAAAGGAGAAATTGCTCTAAAATCCCGTGAGCATTCAAGTGCGCGATTATGGAAACTCAAAAAGCGGGCGGCACTGTGCCCAGAGACCTGCCTGGAAAAAGTATAGAAAGACAAGGCTTTCGGACAGAACTCAAGGTCTGGGCAATCAACTGCAGCTCACTCCATATGGGCAAATCTACACTACAAAATTAAGTTGACCTAAGTTATGTTGACATACAGCCACCGCAGTAATTGAATCAGTTTTACACGACCACACTACGCTCATTGTGTTGGAGGTGCGTGTCCTCACCAGGAGCACTTGCACCGATGTACCTGCCAGTGTGGGGCATTGTGGGATGGTTTCTGAAAGGCAACAACAGTCGATGTAAGCAACACAGGGTCCACACTGACACTGTGTCAACCTAACTATGTCGACTTAAGTGCTACACCTCTCGTAGAGGTGGACTTATTAAGTCGGTGTAGTGAGTGAGTTACATCAGTGGTAGCTACATTTTAGTGTCGACACTTACAGAGTTAGGTTGACATAAGCTGCATTAAAATCAGCTTAACTCTGTAGTGTAGGCCAAGCCTATGTTTTCAGGAATTTGCCATGCCCCTCTCTCTCACCCTCTTAATTTGTGACCAGCTCAAGTAGCTACCCTTCCTCAGACCCTCTCCCTAAAACATCTTTCCATGGGGGAAGGGAGGGGAAAATAGAGATGCTCTGGGCCAGCAATTTCAGAATAATACAGACAGTCCACAGAAGAAATGGAGAACAGCCAGGTATGTAAAACAAAATTTTTGGTTTAGATAAGGACTGTTCAATCCCTGTCAAACAAGTTTGGCAAGTCACACACTGTGTAGCTTAATGACCAAGACCCAGCAGAGGCAGGATCAAACAAGCAACATGTTTTCTCTTCAGTGCAGAAGCTTGTTATTACAAACACCAAGGAACGTTTTATAGGCGAATTAAGGCAATACAAGGTCCTAGGCCCACACTTAAATAGAAACCACAGTGCCTCTACCCAGGCTTGGGGTGATAGCAATAAAGGCCACCCACGCCATAAGCTAAGCTTAACAAGAACCTAAAACCATCCCTGTTTCAGCTGGCACAGGTCCATCTCTGCTCCAGACCATCACACTGACAGATCAGAGGGAGAACTCAGCCCCCACATGACTCAACAGAGGACTTGATGGAGTGGTAACAAGGGCCTGGCCTCTCCTTTCTCCAGCCCCACCAGAGTCTCTTGCTGGGGTGGGGCTTCCTCAGGCCATCAGGTTCCAGAGTTAAGCCACTGAGGTTGTTGGTTTTTTTTAACCTCTGAGTTAAGTTATGGCCAAACAATTCCAAGTAAACATATTTGTAAAGGCTAGCTTGGACACTTCCTAATTGTTTGTAGGTTACAAAGATTTCTAGTTTACCCTACGCTGCTGTCTAGCAAAAATGAAACAAATCCTTGCTTTTTGGCGAGCAGTTCATTGGAATCCATCGTGCTTACCACTAGTTTAATTGACACCGTTCATATTTAAACTGTGCGACAGCTTATTTGTTCTACTCAGAACATGTAAAAGAAATGACTTGCATACAAATATAATTGGACAGAATGAGTGGGTTTAGTCACCTGTTGAGCAGCACGGGAGCATTTGCCATGTGGTTTTTGGTGTGATGTGATTTAAGAAGAGCACATAAATAAAATTATGGAAATATATATCGTGGAGTAGTTTCACCACCTGATTATGACTATTTTAAATTAGGTAAAATGTGTTTTACATGTTGATACTTTTAATTAATCTGTTTCTAATTTAATGAAAATAACCATAGTCTAAACGGTCTGTAAATTTTAATTTAGCAATAAGAAGCTTTTTGGCTGAACTTCATTAGAAGTACCTAAAGTCTCAGCTCTCTACCCTCTTTTTTACCATCTCATTGTGTAAGTGATTTAAACATTTAAAAAAAAAAGTATTTAGGCTGAGAAATTATGTGCCAAATTTCAGCCCCAAGTGGACTGTAACTAGCAAGTTACAAACCCATTAAATGAAATATATGTATTACTTATGATTCATATTCCTCAGAGACTTCACTGGCCTCCTGCCTCATGTCCTTTCACTGTGCCTCATATTAAAATTATTTTAAAAAAAACCACTAGACTTTGGATTGCCTGATTGCAGGTCTTTTTCTTTATCCAAAGGTAGTTTTGATTAACATTTATAATCTGCATTTGGCTAATCCATACACTTGAAAATCTGCGCAAATAAAGGCAGCCTCTGCAATTTTTAGCAATGGTTTAATATCAGTGAACTATCTTTTTGTTACGATTTCTTTCTTTCTTTTTTTTTTTAAACCAATTATACCAGACAACATTTTCAGTGCAAATACAAAAAACTCAAAAAAAAATGACAATTGTCAAAGTAAATTGAAGTGCCTTATTTTTGTCATTTTTCTTTGTGTATTCAATACATTATTTAAGCAGGTCATTTGCAGTTGGACTCCTAGTCATCAATATGAATTAATGAGGTTCTACTGTGTTAACCCACCAAACCCAGATGACATGCTGTCTCTGTTTTCCCAGTGTCTGGCTGAGACAGGAACGAATATGAGCAATGGCTGACTTGAAGCACACGCTGGACAATAAAGAGGTGATGCAATCCATTCCCAGCATAACCAAACGCCCTCTTCTGTTATTTATGATGTAGTATTTCCTAGGAAATTGGGTGGCTTATCTGTAGCCCTATTTCACAGCAATACTTCATGTATCATGTGAGAATTATTAAGAGGCTTGGCTGAATGAACTTCCCTCAGGACTTAAACTTAACATGTTGATTGCCTTCCACCCTATAACATCTGTGAAGAAACTTCTTACTAACAACCCACTTAACAGGCATTATAAACTCAAGCATGGGGGGAGATTGCTAAACATTATATCCTATAGCTCCATGAGTTCACTTACACCAATACCTACTAAATCCTAGATTACACTGGTGCAGAAAAGCTTATTAGGTAGAAGTGCATCTAAACACAGTTAGCCATTTCTCTAACCAACATAGAGGAGGAAAGATTATGTTTGAAGACCATACCATGCATTAGTCCTCTTCCTCGGTACATATCAATAGATGAACGTGAGTATATACAGTACAATTTTGTAAATGATGTATAGGTAGACACACTAGATCCAGCTTTTGCTCAAATCAGAATGTGGATTTTGTCCAAATGGAAGAGGAAAATACCACAGGCAAAAGCTGTTGAGACATTTCCCCCTCCCTCTTTTTCCCTGACAATACATAGCAGGCTTCTGGCTAACAGTGTTAGAGCTCAGGTAGACACCAAGATCTATGAACTGTACAACCAATGACTACCAATTGCTGGCACGATTGCAGCTAGTCAAAAAGTAGATTTTCCCCCCAGCAGATTCAATAAATATCAGCCCTAAGTATTTTTGAGGGAGCTGAACTTACCCTCTTGCCTGCTTCCTTCTCTTCCTCATTTAGCAAAAAGTCTCAATTGCCAGTAGACTTGAACTGTTACATCAGTACAGAAATCATGTCGTGTGTGTGTGAGTGTAGGGACTCTAGGAGAAAATAATTCTTTAAACACTCTGTTTAGAACCCTCTCACCTAGCTGTCTTAGGATGTCACTGATGATTTGAACACTTCTGCCTGGCTCAAATACACTTCACCCTATTTAATGACATTTAGACTGTTGGAAACCCCTTCACGTTTTATAAGATATGTTACTGTGCTGATCTGAGCTGTTGGTAGACAGTGCCCTTTCAAAGTTGACATTCCTATTTGACACAATAGCCAGTATTGCCTAGCTGTCACAAACGGCACAAGGTATATTTTCAGAAAGATTCAGAGAGAGAGATTAGGGACAACTTTGAAGGTTAATTGGATTTTACACATACACAAAATAAAGGTCCCCTCTTTATCTTCACCATCATGCATCCTTGGGTCAAAGTTATAAATGACTCTGGGGTGGAGAAAAGGAATAGTATAAGTTTGGAAAAATGAAAGCCTTGCCTCAAGACTATGGTGTTAAGCCATGATACCTCATTGACAAGGGACTAAAATGCATATTCTTTATTGCATGTAGCCAATCTGGAGGAAGGAAGGCTGTCAGAAGTATGCTTCAGGGGAAACTAGGCACAGTTGGTGATACCTCAGTCTAAACTGTATGCCATTTGCTAAAAAATAATAAAATAAAATAAAATAAAATAATAATAATAATAAAAAATGGAATATCACTTAATGTCTCTTACCTTATCACTGTCTAGTGTGTTCTGGGAAGTTCGTGATGCAATTGAAATAGTATCAGGCTGGCTGCTGCCATCTCCCTGACTGTCCAGGTCCTCTCCATCTCTGCAAATATACAATCCAATTGTCAGAATTTGGTTAGCACATCTGTTTCAGAGGCTGCCAGTTCTTATTTGCAACCCTAATGGCAGGCATCTAGATATCACAGCAGTGGGTGCCTAAGACAGAGCAGCTGATGACCAGCCTTGCACCCCAACATTTGCTTAATTACTTTATTTTATACTGTAATATATAATGAACTGAGTTAACTTTCTTTGTCCAACTTAAGCTGTAAAAAAATATAGCAGCAGCCAACCACAAGGAAGCTTGGTAAGAGAACCCCCCAGGTAGCCATTTCACCAAAACTGCAGAGTGTGAAGTCTGGTTTAAACAAACAAGCAACTTGAGTAAAAAACATGTACTGTAAAAGTTTAATGAGTACATCTGGTCTATGCCCACCTCCTAGGTTGCTGAACATAACACTGACTTCAAACAACACATCCTTTTAGAACAGCACCACAAAAAAATGCAAGGGAGCATTTAGAGCAGAGATTTGAACATGTACCTCACTGTGGTCAACTGGAGCTTAATTTACAAGGACCACACTTGAAGATAACGCTAGCCAACAACGACTCCTATCTTGGCTTAAGTCACGGAATGCACTGAGAACACTGTGTTCCTTACAGAAAATTCCATCATTGCAGTTCAAATATGGCCTTCATGATGGGGCACTTTAAAAATGATCCCCATCTTCTTAATAAGTTATTCAAATTCTAACCTCCTTCCTTTCTGCTTAGTTGTTGGAGCTGTTTTGGGGATGTGGATTGGCTCTTTCAATGCTCCTTTCAGATGAATGGTTCTTTCTTGTATCACTTCCCGAATGTGCTTGATCCAGTCTTGTTTGTTCTCTATACTGGAAGCCTTTAATATGCAAACAAACAAATGGACCATTATGGTTAAGAAGGCCTGTGTCCACTAGTAAACCACACATATACACATGGGAAAAGGCATAAGTATGGTTCCACATATTTATTTTCAAAAATGTATTTAATAGAAAATTCCAGCTAGCTGTTCCCATTTTCAAATTGCACTATTTTCGGTTCCTGACTTTACCAATACTGTTTTATCAAAATATAAATAATTTCAGCTTTGCATACTATATGTTTGCATAATAAAGCACCCTGGAACCCTCATCGAGGTTATGGCCCTATTGTGTTATAGCTGCTACATGAATACATTGCAAGACGTGTGCGGTAATAGCACCTTACAAATTAGTAACAGAGTAATAAATTCTAAGTGAAGTCTAACTGCATTTAAAGAGATGCTGCCATTTCATAGAAAATCAACTATTTTATTGAGGTATTTAAGCTTCTGTGTTATGTTTTCTCTACTACTTTTCCCATTTCTTGATATTTGCATGAAAACAGGATCATTGTTTAAGGGCCAGATTCTCAAGAACTGCCTCTAATTGAGCACCTGCACTCTTGTGGTACAACAAATAGTATTTGGTATCCAGCCACTTGATTTGTGGGTACAAATGCTATTTATGGCCAGAAAGAAAGTCACTTAACATCTCAATTGAGCTGTTTGCAAGTGCAATTAATTTCAGACACAAACTTATAGACAAGGTCAAGGTCTTACTAAAATTTGGTTTCAAGCATTAGCCTGCAGCTCCTGCTTCCTCTCCCATCAAAATCGTAAACTTCTAATACATCATAATTGTTTATTTAATTATACAAATTACGTAAAGTTTCACAATGGGACTTCATTGGGGAAAAAGCTGCAGGAACAGCTAAATTGCAAGGACAAATGTTTAATTTTTTGTTTAAAAAAAAAAAACCCCAAAAAACAGCAACCCAAAACACCTCTCCCGCTTCAAAAATAGAAGATAGGGAGATTTGTTTCCTTACAGTTTTCCATGAAGTGTAGCTCCTTTTGCAGCTACAATATCAGAATTGCTCCAAAGCTCCAGCTTCGACAATTCAGAGTGACAGAGGCATCTTTGTACAGAACAAGAAAAAAAATTGGCAGGAGCTAGTAACAAATGTGTCTGAAAAATAAAATGGCAAGGATGTCTTAAAGTATCAGACACAGTCCAACCAGATTATAAAAATATTTTCCAAAGAAAACCATAAAAAAAACTTAAGATGTTGCACGTAGCTGAGCCTTTAAAATCTTTATCTAAAGGGGAAAAAAAAAGCAACAGGAAATAACTTAAGTGTTTGAAATATAAACGCAGGAGACCAGTCTCTCAGTGGGTAGCTACTAGTTATGCCAAAAAAGGTTCGGAAGAGAGGTGGTGGACTGAAGTGTTGAGTTGTCTGCTGTAATATCAATTTAGTGTCAAGGACTTTTATGGTGCTAGACTTTCACATACATTTAATTAATTAATTTCCACATGGCAGTTGTAAAAAAATGCAAACCCTTTTTGCTGTCATTCTGGACCAGTCTGATTTCTCACCCTCCAAACACAGTAAGAGTGAGATTTTTTGTGTGGTTTCCAGGCCAATGCCTTATGACTAAAATTAAGTGCCTGTTCTAGAACATTTCATACTTGGATTTAATAATCAAGGGTTTTAATCCTCTTCACCCAGTAAAGGGATAGATTAAGAACACAGCAGTTCCTGTGATAGCCACCATATGCTGTTACCATACAAATAATCCCTCAGATATTCCACTATAGGGTAACTGTCCTGTTGACTTAAAATAAATGTAAGCAGCAAATGTGGTAATTTTTTTCTTTTTAATTGGCAACCGCTGGATCCACCAACATTTTATCTCAATCAGAAGACATGAGAACTCCTACCAGTCACTCTCTTCCCATCCAGCCTGCTCTGCCTGGGGCAGACTCCCCTTACTCTGAGGCACTCTTGCCTTCCTCCTTAGTAAGACAGCTCATGGCAATTCTTAACTGGTTACAGTAACTCCTCGCTTAACGTTGTAGTTATGTTCCTGAAAAATGCTACTTTAAGTGAAATAATGTTAAGTGAAGAGAGAGAGAGAGAGAGAAATTTTTTTTGCCAGACAAAAGACGTTATATACACATACACAGTATAAGTTTTAAACAAACAGTTTAATACCATACACAGCAATGATAATTGTGAAGCGTGGTTGAGGTGGTGGAGTCAGGGGGAGGGATATGTATTAGTAGGAGCATTGCCAGAAGATCGAGGGAAGTGATTATTCCCCTCTATTCGGCACTGGTGAGACCACACCTGGAGTACTGCGTTCACTTTTGGTACCCCCACTACAGCAGAGATGCGGACAAATTTGAGACAGCCCAGCTGTCATAAATATAAAGGGAAGGGTAAACCCCTTTAAAATCCCTCCTGGCCAGAGGAAAAAATCCTCTCACCTGTAAAGGGTTAAGAAGCTAAAGGTAACCTCGCTGGCACCTGACCAAAATGACCAATGAGGAGACAAGATACTTTCAAAAGCTGGGAGGAGGGAGAGAAACAAAGGGTCTGGGTCTGTCTGTATGCTGCTTTTGCCGGGGATAGAACAGGAATTGAGTCTTAGAACTTTAGTAAGTAATCTAGCTAGGTATGTGTTAGATTATGATTTCTTTAAATGGCTGAGAAAAGAACTGTGCTGAATAGAATGACTACTCCTGTCTGTGTGTCTTTTTTGTAACTTAAGGTTTTGCCTAGAGGGATTCTCTATGTTTTTAATCTAATTACCCTGTAAGGTATCTTCCATCCTGATTTTACAGAGGTGATTCCTTTACTTCTATTTACTTCTATTTCTATTAAAAGTCTTCTTGTAAGAAAACTGAATGCTTTTTCATTGTTCTCAGATCCAAGGGTTTGGGTCTGTGGTCACCTATGCAAATTGGTGAGGATTTTTACCAAACCTTCCCCAGGAAGTGGGGTGCAAGGGTTGGGAGGATTTTGGGGGGAAAGACGTGTCCAAACTACATTTCCCAGTAAACCCAGTTCGAGTTTGGTGGTGGCAGTGGAGATCCAGAGACAAGGGATAAAATTAATTTCTACCTTGGGGAAGTTTTAACATAAGCTGGTGAAAGTAAGCTTAGGAGGTTTTCATGCAGGTCCCCACATCTGTACCCTAGAGTTCAGAGTGAGGGAGGAACCTTGACACCAGCGGAGGGCAACGAAACTGATAAGGGGGTTGGGGCACACGACTTATGAGGAGAGGCTGAGGGAACTGGGGTTACTTAGTCTGCAGAAGAGAAGAATAAGGAGAGATTTGATAGCGGCCTTAAACTACCTGAATGGGGGGTTCCAAAGAGGATGGAGCTAGGCTGTTCTCAATGGTGGCAGATGACAGAACAAGGAGCAGTGGGGGAGGTCTTTGAATATTGGGAAACACTATTTCAGTAGGAGGGTGGTGAAGCACTGGAATGGGTTACCAAGGGAGGTGGTGAAATCTCCATCCTTAGAGGTTTTTAAGGCCCGGCTTGACAAAGTCCTGGCTGGGATGATTTAATTGTGGTTGGTTCTGCTTTGAGCAGAGGGTTGGACTAGATGACCTCCTGAGGTCTCTTCCAATCCTAATAGTCTATGATTCTATGATATTTTCCAGGGGATGCCTTGCTGCTAAATGATGAACTAGCACTTGGCTGAGCCCTCAAGGGTTAACACATTGCTGTTACTGTAGCCTCACACTTTACAAGGCAGCACGAATGGAGGGAGGGGACACAATAGATGCATGGCAGTGGCTGCAAACATTCCCTGTGGAAACTGAATGTGATGATGAACCCACGCTATCTGACTGGAGTGCACCACTAGGGTGCTGGGGGGGGGGGAAACGGGACACGACGACGACACACAGAGACATGTGAATTGCCTCTTTAAGTACTCTGACCCCACTCTAAGTACACTGCCTTTTTACATAGATCAGCAAGCTGAGACAGCAGCCGCTGGCAGCAAGCTCCCTCTGTCCTGAGCCCTGTCTTGTCCCTCCCCCGCTCTGTGAAGATGGCGTATGGGGGGGGGGGGCGGACAGACAGGAGCAGGGGAGGAAAACACCCTGACATTAGCAGCCCTCTTCCCCCCCACGCCCCCGCAGAGCAAGCAGGAGGCTCGTGGAGCAGCTCCAAGGCAGAGGACAGGAGCAGCACATGGCAGTGGGGGGACGGACAGCTGAACTGCCAGGCAATTGATAGCCTGCTGGGCTGGGGAAAGCTGATAGGGGGGCTGCTGGTCTCCCCTGGTTCCAAGCCCCCACCAGCTGGCTCCAATGGGCTGCTCTTCCTGCAAGCAGTGGACAAAACAGGCAGCTGCCAAACATTATAAGGGAGCATTGCACAACTCTAAATGAGAATGTTCTCTAATAGATCAGCGACGTAACAACATTAAATGGGACAACGTTAAGTGAGGAGTTACTGTATTACTTTTTACTGTGCTGCTATCTGTTACTTTGTCCCACTCCTACATTTGAGATTTCTCAGGGCCGAAGTACCCAATATTCTGATCTTTAGCTATTCCCACCCCCACCCTCCAAAAGAGTATTATTCCTACCCACGTGAATATTTCTATTTTGTGTAATGTGAAAAATGTCCCTCCAGTCAACGTAGTCTGATCTCAGGCCCCAGCTCAGCCAGAGTTGGTGGTGGTGCCTTGTTCCACTTGGTGTCTACTACCAAGTGCCGGAACTCTGTTGCATCCTTGCCACAACCCCTGAAGTGCAGCTTCGGCCACATACTCATGACTTGGATCATCAAAGACCTCTGCCATAGCACGAACAAAGTCTTCAAACAGTCCTAGAAATGCGCTTGATTCTTCCAGGAGTGGAGATGCCCGAGCCAGTGCCTCCCCAGTAAGGAGGCTGATATCAGTCCCACTTGGGCTTGATCACTGGGGTACAACTGTGGATGTAGTAGAAACTGGAGCCATGAAATTTATTGCCATCACCATTGAACTTGTCAGGGGAGGGGAAGCTTGGGCTTGCAGGGAGCAGGGATCACTGCTGATGGCAGCATGGCTTGAGCTTGCAGAACCACATTTTGCACTTGCAGGGAGGCAATCTGGGCCTGCAAGGTCTGTAGGGCTCCCAGGTATCGCTGTCAGAGATACTGGCTTTTGTAGAATCCACGTTCACTGTATCAGCTCTAGTTCTCTTATTGTTGGTGTTGGGGATGCTCAAATCATCACGTGACTGGGACAGTGGTAGTCACGCCCAGTGGTCATAGCAGAAGATGGATGCCAGGAATTGGAGCCCAGAGTCAGAACCAGAGTCAAAGGCCAGCTCTGACCCATGGCTCTGGCATGTGGAGTCCAAAATGAGGAATCAGAGCTGTGGGTTAGACCAGGTTACCTGGAGTGAGGCAAGGCAAAGGCAAGGCTCGGGCCAAGGCAGGAGCAGGGCTGGGAACAAACAGGGAAAGCCTATCACAGCTATGGACAAATGCTTTGAGCAGCCGCTAAACAGCTGCTGCTGGGCTTAAGAGCCGGTCTGCTGATTTTTCCCACCAATCAGATTGTGTAGCCAATCAGGCAGCTTACTACAGGCCAGCTGTGTTCATTAGGTTGCCTAGAGATCGGCCCTGCTGCAGGCCCTGCTTTCTGATGCTCCCTATATTCACAATTTACAGGCTGTTCTTTCAGTTTAGAACTCACAGCCCGGTTCTCAAAAGGCTTGTCACGGCACCTCTGTCTCTGGTTTAACCCAAGAACAGTCTTCAGCACTATCACAATGCCCCCTGGTCATGTTTATAAGACTTCTGCCCTGTGGGAATACACGTCTCATGGAACCTGAGCATTATAGCTGCTGCAGTCCTCTTCGCTGTCCCCCCTCTGAAATGCTGCTCAGTTCTCTTGTAGTGCTGGCACCTCTCAGAGATGCAGGATAAATAACAGAGGCTGCTTTCCCCAGTGTTCACCCATTCACACACTGCACTCTACTAGGCTTTAGGCGGATCAGCCTCAAGTATAGTTTAACACTTCTTTTGTGGCATTTCACATCTATCCTTTACTAGTAAGCCACAGTAGGAGTCATGTCTTCCACATTGCTCATTGTGCACAGGATTAGCCTTGTTAGAATAAAATTATCCAAAACTGGGAATTGCTACATTAGATTTGATTAGTTATCTATCTAGTAGAGCACACCATTCATCAGCAATTCGTAACAGATACAGAGCACAATAAACCCTGTAACTGACAGTTATGGAATAGCCTGTCCATGGGTTTATTTCTTCCTGACTCCATCAGTTAGCGGCTGGCTTAAATTCTCAAGCAAGAGGATTTAAATCCCAACAGAAAAGCAAAGTAAACAAATTAAACAGCTTTACACTCCTCTCAAATTTACAGGAGAGAACAAGATTGCTTATTCCTAGGTGGGCTGCACAGACTCTCCCAGTATCTAAAGGACCACTAAGATTTAATATACACCACCCCTAATTAAGGTTAAGGTAAGTTTACCTGGCTCAAGGGGGTGTCCATCCATAGGCAATCAAATTCACAGAGGTTATTTTTTTGTTTATTTTAAACAGTAATGTATAAAGATCTGCAGTCAAACAATTGATATAGGAAGCATAAATATGCCTCCTTGAAAAATTACCTTAAGCACAATTTTGTTGTCAGAAGTTGGTGTCCTTCCTACCCACAGTGCAAATTTGCATGGATCTCCTTCTACGTGCTCCGTGACACCCAACTCTGAAGTCTGGAAGTGAGAAAAATTGGTTAGGACTTTATGATAATTTTTGCACAGTATCCACAGAAAGACAACTATTCCACTAAGCTGAACATATACTCCTAAGTCACTCCTGAGCATTCAAAAGTTCCTCTTCACATTGACATTGTTGAGAACCCCATCTGTTGGCTTTTTTGCTTAGAAATAAAAATTTTCAGCAAACTACTTCCAACATTGGTATACAAATTAATAAAAATGTGGTTACACCACCAAACAACATGTCAGAAATTCTATGTTCTGATTTTTCACCCAAATCCTCATTACTCTATTCTAAGTGTCAGTTTCTCAGGCTAGAAGTCAAGCAGCTGCTGTCCTCACTTATTTCAGTTAGAGATCAAGGCAATTATTACAGCAAGTAAGGGACAGTATTCTTGCCTGGAAATCATGGGTTAACAAAAGAAGATTTTTATTTATGTTTAAAATTCTAATCTCCTTTCTACCTAAGAAATCACTTCTAATGTGTTTCCTTTCCTCTGCAATAATGGAAATGATTCAGAAATTGCATGGCCTTGGAGGTGAACTTTCCGAGATGTGTATTCCAAGTAGGTGTGTGCGCGCACTGGAGGTGGAGACTTTTGCCTAGCAGTTTCTGTAGAGAGGTGGCATTCATGCCTTATGGCTGTGGCCCCTCCCCAGATACATGAGGCAATGCCGCCCCAACCCCTCAGTTCCTGTGCACTGAACATCCAGGGAAGACTTCAATTCAGAGGGGACCCAGCGTGGGCCGTGGAATATATGTCTGCATCCCATCTTGAAGAACCACAGTTACAGTAAGTAAACATTTCTTTTTCTTTGAGTAGATGCAGAGGTGTATTCCAAGTAGGTGACTAGCAAGCAGTACCCCCATCTGGAGGCAGGGCTTGGCGTCTACCTTGAATAAGGACTGCAGGACTGAACTTCTGACATTAGTGTCTGCTCTGGAAGATGCAACGATTGCGTAATGGTCTGTAAATGTATATATGGACGACCATGTGGCCACCCTGCAAATGTCCAATATGGAAATGTCATTAAGGAATGCCACTGATGTTGCCTTCACTGTTGTTGAATGTGCCTGTATCTGCGGGGGAGAGGGGAGGGACGTAGCAGAAGCTCTCTCTTGATCTTGATACAAGATGTTATCCTTCTAGAGATGGTCTGTACAGAGATTGCTTGTGCCTTCATGCGGTCCGCACAGGATATGAACAGGCAAGGCGAAGCACAAAACTATTCAGTCCTGTTCAGATAAAAGGCTAGATAGCATCTAACACATGGAGGCATTATTTCTCTGGGGAGAAATGAGGTTTAGGGAAAAATACAGGTAAATACGCCACCTGATTCAAATGAAACTCAGAGATCACTTTGAATCCAAGTTTGGTTGTGGCCAGAGTGTAACTTTGTCCCTGGGGAACTGCGTGTCAGGAGACCAAGTCATCAGGGCCTGCAACTCTCATGCTCTCCTGGCTGAGTTAAAGGCTTTCAAGAATGCAATTTTCTGTAGCCTGATCTGACAGTGGCTAGGACCCAACTGTTGAATGTTATCAAGACCCAGGCATTGTAAAAGTGGGCCAGCCTGCCTGAAAAAGAAGGGGGAGGATGATGAGGGAGGAAGAAAAACAACTGGAAGAGTACTCTAGAACTAGCGAGTGAAAATGGGTGCTTAGCAGGCACTGAAGGCTGGTGTGCAGAGCGGTCAGGTCCCAAACTCTAGTGCTTCCTCTTATGAGACCTCTCTCTCTTCCTGGGATAGTTTCACGTCTTGGGGTTGGGAGGGAAGGGCTGCACAAAGTGGTGCTGCTGCGCCGCATAATGGCATCTCTGGATGGGTGGCATATATACTTCCAAAGACCTTAAGGTAGTCCTTGAAAGAATGCAAGATTTCATCTGTCGTGTCCAAAAACAAGATTCAGCCATTAAATGGCAAGTCCTCCATGGCTTGCTGGACATCCAGTGTGATCCCCGTGTTCCGGAGTCAAAAAGCCCTCTACATAGTAATTGCCAAGGCCCTGGCCCTGGTCAAAGTGTTTGCCACATCAAGTGCTGATTGTAAAGACATTTCAGCCACCAAGCAACCCTCAGTGAGAAATGCCCAAAATTCATCTTGGGAAGCCTCGGCAACTGCTCTTCAAATTTGTCCACAGCCGACCAACTGAAGTCATATTTGGCAGCAGGGCTTTCTGGTTCATGATCCTCATCTATTCTGATGATGAATATCTTCCTGCCTAGAAGGTCCAGGCACTTTGAGTGCCTGTCCCAGGGGGAGAACTTCAACCTGCCCTTCCAAACTCTGTCGTTCAATACTGTGACCATCAGGGAGCTCTGGGACAGGTGTGAATAAAACCCCTTATATCCCCGTACCAGCACAAAATATGCTTGGCCACCGGTGGTACAGAGGCCAGTGTACCCCAAAGAGACTTCACAGGCTCAATGAGCATCTCGTTAATTGGGAGGGCCACTCTCCCAGGGACAGAGGACTGGATAATGTCCATGAGTTTATGGGTATTCTCCTGGAGAAATTCCACCTGAATACCCAGGGACAAGGCCACCTGACTTAAAAAGTCTTGGTATGCCCTGAAGTCCTCCGGGATGGAAGGGAAGGATGAACCTGGCCACAGCTTATTGCCCACCAAGGAGGATGAGGTTGTTGGCTGGATCAGAGGCAGATCCTGTTCCTGAGGCAGCATTTCCAGAAGGGGAAACTCTGATGGCTCCACAGGAAGGGGAACCCTGGTCATCTGGACTTGCAGCTGATCTGCAGCCACGAATGCTGCATGAGCAGGCAATCTCGCTCTTGAGACAATGAGCAAGATCTCTGGAAGTGAGGAGCTTCCCACTGAGCCCAAGGTGCAGCCACTGATATGGGTAAAGCATTGGTGGCCAGCAGGCGCTGGGCCAAGGGCCTCCATCCTGGCCTCAGGACACATGCCAACCTTGGTAGCTGTACTGGTCCACCGGTTGCCTCTGAACCCCCTCAGGTGAAGTGGAATGGGAGAATGAGGAGCCTGACTCTGAAACAGAGGAGTCCTGGACCTTGGAGACATGGGAGGAGCAACTCCAGAGGGAGCCAGCAGGAGATCTGACTCATCCATAGCCCAGAATGACATCACAATCAGCACTGCTGATGTAGTTGGTACCACCGTGCCAAAAAGGTCAGTGCCGTAGGCCAGGTTGGTCCTGGTGTAAACGATAGTACTAGGGTGCCTGCGTGTCTTGATGTAGCGAGGGCGGGGGGCATGCCAACATCCACATAATCATCTGCAGCATTGATGCAGAGGAAAGGCCCGTGTGGTGGGGCGATGCCCCACCCCCATGCCAGATTGGGCTTCAACAGGCCAGATCGGCTGCGCAAGGTGGCAGCCAATCAGGGAGGGCCTGTTAGAGAGCCAATCAGGGCCAGTATTACAGCCAGCCAATCAGGGCTAGGCTAGGCCCTATATAAAGGCTGCCCAGGAAGGGAGCGGGCAGTGTCTCCCAGGCCTTCAGAGGGTGAAGGTCTGTCTCCTGCATGAGGAGACTAGTACCAGGGACAGCGCAGTGCTGGGCAGGCAGGGGGAGCAGAAGGGAACTTCCGCCCAGTACCTGCCGGGCTGCGGGCCCTGAGAAAAAGGGCTGAGCCAGTGCAAAGGGGCCGAAGGGGAAACGGCCCAGGGAGAGAGACGGACAAAGGGAGAGAAGGAGGGCAGGCAGGAAGGCTGCCGCCAAAGGGTCCCTGGGTTGGGACCCAGAGTAGAGGGCGGGCCTGGGTCCCCCCCTTCCACTTCCACCTGGCCATTAGAAGTGGACATCACGGACTGTACCAGACCTCTGCCAAAAGGGGTTAGACTTTGGGGTGTGGTTGGCTATTGTGGCTGCGGTGAAGAGAAGGACTGCTGATAACACCAAACCCCTGTAAGGGGGTGAGACCAGAGCAGTGGGCACTGCTGGAGGGCAGTGTCCTGAAGAGGACACTGCAAGCTGGGAGCAACGCAGATCAAGATGCCAATCTAGGGCGAGAGATAGATGGGACATCATTACTGGCAGGGGGAGCGCCGCATGAACTGAGCTAATTCCCAGAGTGAACAGCAGGAGTCGCTGCGGTGATGAGTCCAAACCCCGTCACAGCCTGGTACTGAAGAACTTTGTACTGTCTCCGGTACCATGTCCATACTTTGTGGTGAGGTGCTGATTTGGCGGCGTGCTCCAACTGAGGGGTCATCACAGGTGCCAGGCCCACAAAGTCTTGGACCAATGGCAAGGACGGGACTGAAAGGCAGAGTAGGTCTGCCACAACCTGGTACGCTGACGTCACTTAAACTGTCGGTACTGGACTAAACAGATGCCCAGAGCCTGGAACTGGAGTTGATGGCATGGGGTGTCTGCCCTCACTACCCTGTACTGAGGGAGAGTCAAAGTCACCTGTGTCAGTCCGCGTTCTTCTCAGGAGAGTGGGAGAACTCATCCTGGCACCTAGAGCACTTCCGATCAGTCTTATGCGACCTCCTCTTTTGGTGCCGACAACTAAGAACGACTCCTATGCCTCTTCAGAGAGGCCCCTGACCTGAAACAGGAGGCAGCGCTTCCCGAGCCAGAGGGTGATCTGCAGCCTGAGGAAGGCCACGGCACTGGGTCAGGCCTTGTGGCCTGCTCAAGCAGCTGTTGCTTAAGGCGAAGTCCACCACCTGAGTCCTCTCCTTGAACCATCTGCAGATTGAACAGTGCTCCTTTAAGGGGGGCTTCGCCAAGGCAGAGCAAGCACCACGTGTGGTGGTCATTGTTAGGAATCACCACTTCACATGAAGGGCAATGCTTGAACCCCAGTGAGGGCATCACCAGGGAGCACTACCACTAAACTAACTAGCCATTTACAACGTACAATCAAACTAGATGAAGAGATAAAATGCCAGGTTGTGAAGCAACAACTGCACAGAGCTCTGACTCCAGCTGATGGACAGTGAAAAGGAACTGAGGGGGGTTGGGGCAATGCTACCTCATATCGCCAGAGGAGGGGCTATAGGCACAAGACATGAGCACCTCCCCTCTAGGGGTACTAGTAGGCAAAAGGCTCCAACGCACGCACACACTTACTTGGAATACACATCTGCATCTACTTGAAGAACCCAAAACATAAAAGGATAAATTAAGGACGAAGTATTGGCTTCTCAGAACATGTGGGTACAGGCAGACGTTTTAATACCAGAACCTTGTAGAGAACTGCTGTCCAATAACTTGTTTTTTCTTTCCAATTGGAGTATAAAACGTCACTTAGTTTCTCCTTTAGCAATACAAAAAGAATTTAGTCCAAGAGAACTAGCAAATAAATTAGGAAACAAATCAAACTGCAAGATGCCTGACTCTTTAAATGTAAAAAGGTGAACGTTCAGAATTGTTATGTGGGATTATGGCTTAAGTGTAAGTAACAAAGTCAATTGTTACATGCATAATGGAAATTATCTTCCTACACACACACACAGCACTAATAGCATCTACACACTGACTGTAGCGTGCACTGGATAGCCACAGCATGGGAGGCACTAATTTTTTTTTCTAATAGCATTTCGACACTACTTGCTTTTGTGGCCTTGGTCAAATCAGACTCACTGCTTTGTCATCCACATCTGTAAAACTTTACCTCATAAGGGTGTTTGTAAAGCACTTTTATTTCAAAGTGTAAAATATATTTAATTGATCTATGAACAATCTTTGCATGTGCCAACAAGCTGTACAATGCAAATACTGAAGGGTATCTTAACATGTAACATCACAATTAAACAATATCAGAAAAGTATTTTTAAGTGAACTTTAAAAAGTTATTAGTGTAAGTGATACTTGGAAAAGCAATCCTCTGGGTGCTACAGGGACGTTGGTGTTGAAAAGCCCCATCCTCAGATACTGCTTAGTCAGAGGATAGAAATATTAGAAAGAAATCAGATTATATTTCTGCCTGTACCCTATATAAATTAATATGAAATAGACTATTTGGAGAACAAAAATCCCTAGTAATACAGAATTCCACTGCTTGTCTCAAACTAAGTCAAGAAATAGAATAGTTTATATTCAGCAGCAAGTTCTAAATATAAATTTTAGTTATTAAGACAACAACTTGAATTCTAGAAAAGTTTTAAAGATAATTTTAAAGTACTGTAGTTTCAGGTACTGCACTTGCTCCCAAGTCCTGCCAATTTTTATAAATTTACAAATCACATCTTTTTAAATTAATGTCTCTCCTCCATCTACTCCAAGAAACTGCTTATTCATAAGTGCTGTAAGGTGTACCCCGTGAAACTGAAACAAAAGGAAAATATATTTTCTTCCTCCAACCCCTTTCAGTTGTTTGACAGTAATTCAGCTGTTACTTGTCACAATACTAGATAAAAAACAATTGCATGTTTTTCAGGTGGTGGCATTCCTTTAATTTCACTTTTAGCCAAGTTACATGTAGTAATTAAGTCAACAATCTCTGATTTTGAGACAATGTACTTTTGTATTACTGGGGGGTGAGGGTGGTGGGTTTGCTCTCTTTCTTCAACTTAATCCCCAGAGTATTATCTTGACAATATCCTCATTAGATCTGGTTAGAAAATGCCACCATGGAAAATTACAACAGTAAAAGATTTTTGTCAAAAATTTCCAGGGAAAATATCAACTCTGTCTAATTACCTGAAATACAAAATAATCAGCTTTCAGCAGAAAATTCTTTGATTTTTCTATGAAAATTCAACATTTTCCATGGAAAGGAAACACGATGTAAAAAGTTTTCCACAGAACACTGGGATTTTTGACAAAACCAATATAAACAGAAAATTTTCCACAAGCCCTAATCCTAGCTCTGCCTTGAAGATTACCATTTCCACAAGCACACAGAAACGTTTCCCTCTCATAGGTTAATAATGGCAAAGACCAGATGGGCTATGATGTGGGATTGCGCAGCAGGAAGACGATACGCTGTCTACTCCTAGCAAGTATGAAAAATCTGGCAGCAGCACCGATGCACCCAGGTATAAACTCTTAACACATCTGTACAAGACAGTTAATTTCACATAGAAAGTGCTGCCATTTCACAGGGAAGCTGACAGAACAGTATTTATATGCATAGCTTTTAAGATCGAAACAAGCAGAAGTTGTTGGAGAACTCGGAGCTCTATCATACATCTCTGACTCCAAACTCTTATTACATTTACATTTTCAAACTGTTCCTCCCGTGATATCTTGAAGTTTGTTTTTTTTTAATTTACTCGATGCATTCTATTTCTGATATCAGGCAGGACTGCGGCAGAGCAACACGAACTCCAGCTTACGATCTTTCCTCGGCACAGTGCAACATGAGAACATCAACACTGGACAGGAAGCAGAGCTCTGGGATTGTTTTAGACGTTAGTATTAATGACGAATCCCATTTTGTTTCCTAACTTTCATTACTGACATTTAGCTGGGTCAGAAGTTGACTTCATGCAGTTCAATGGGTTAATACACCAGCTTCTCATCCCTAGAAACTTCAAATCAAACCACGGTTTAGATCACAAAAGAAAGAGTTTGGTTGTCTCAGCAGGAGGTCCTACAGATTGCGATGACTGGCAGTCTGAGTCCTCAGGATATTCTGAAGCCCAGGGTGACCTTTTTTTGTTTTTGGTGGGTCACAAGTGAGGCACAATGCCAGTTTTTGGTACGTGTAAGGAAGCAGCTTTCACAGTGTTTTCCCAGCAACCACTGTGGCTCTAAGAGCTACCAGCAGAAGCTGGGAACTGAAATGACAAGCTCGCAAGGGACAGAGTTTATTTTTTAGTACTTGTCCTACACGTGGCTCTTCCTCCCAGGTAAAGTCTTAGCAGCTGAGAACTCCTGAGGTGCTCAAACTAATGACTTCCCGGGGTCAGCTTCATGTGGGCAACAAAGTAGGCTGTGCTCAGTGAGGGAATTTGTTACCACCCTGACTTCAACGCTGATGTTTAGGTCATGTTGTAGTTATTCTCCCAATCTCTTCCAGAGGGAAGGATTAGCAGGTGAGTGGGGCTGATCGGAGTGTGGCATAGATAGGGTAGGAACTGATAGAATACTTCTTACTTTTTGAACCATGGTCTGCATTATTGGTTTAGACTAGGGTTGCCAAAGAAAGTGAGTTACTTATCTACCTTATGCTCCGTTTAAAAATCCCAGTCTCAGTTTTGTAAGCTTTATAAATCTGGCCAAAGCATTTTTAGAAATTAAAACAGTGATTTATGTTTCCATCCTTCCAACAGACCATAAACAGAACTATCTGGAGCCAATAAAATATTTGTTTGCAGGCAGGGTTCAAAAGGCCCTGTAAGAACAGAACATACACTGAAGCTATTACACCGAACCCTCGCTATAGCCCGCATTGCTATAGCGCGGTCGTGGCAATGGATCCCAAATTTAAATATTTAAATTGGGATCCAGGGCAACGCGTTCCCTGCGTTAACGTGGGACCGTGCATGGATCCTGAACCCTGGGCTATCGCAAGGGTCCGGTGTACTGCAGAGTTGTGTGTTCTACAAAAACCACTGCAAGCTTTTCAGGACAGGTAGACTCTTCTTTTATCTTTGTAGAGCTCACCAGGAGATCTGGGTTCTATTGTAACTGCAATGGTTAACAGTTATAAATACTACTTCTAATAATTCTGTGTCAGCCAAATCCTTAAAAAAAAAGAACTCATTTAGTTTTATAAATATGCATCCTACATAACAACCATCTGTACAATGGATACACACAAAACTGTTATAGACTGAACTAACCTAAAATTCACTTTCACCTCCACAGGTTCCATGAGGACTAATAACTTCTCCATTTCAACACACCCTTCTTCGCAGAAGCATGGCAAGAGAGTAAGCCTAACTGCTTACCTTAAAAGGCCAATGATCCAACACTATCAAGCATTTTTCTTTTGGAGGGGGGTGGGGGCGCTTGCTGAAAGCTAAAGTGTTCCAAAGTCATGTTTAAGTCATTTGAATACACCTGCTTAAAACTTTTGGTTACATTTGGATAAGAATTCTTTAATTTTTCTGGACACAACGATCTTCTGCTGTTTTCGCATACTTACAAACAGTTTGCTCTTGTATATGTACTTGCTCCTCCCACTTGAGTCCTTCACCTCTTTACTGAAGACCAAGGACATCTCAAAAAGGAAGAGATGCCTCTCACGACCCTTTCGGATTAAAGTTTTGGGGTCCCAAACTTGGAAGGATTCCTGAAGGATGAGCTCTCCCTGAGATTCAATATTCTCATCAAATCCTGCAAAACAGGCAAAGATAGACAAGGTCAAGCTGAAAAGTAGCAGTGAGAACACTAAAAACATACCATGCTTTATCAAATCATTCCTTCACTGCTCTGTTTTCAAATACATTTAGTACTTTTAATAAAGAGGGTTCCGGGAGGTGGTATTCCAATCCCAGTTGGTTTAGGGTATGCTTTACAGTTCAAAACCAAATCATTACTCAAGTTTATGTTTCGATTCAACAGCTGAAAAGTCTTGTGAACTACTCTGGTAAGATTCTGGCTCCAAATGACATGTCTCCAAAATCAGCTTCTCATGTACATCCCCCCATCATGAAATTAAACTTTTCTTACAAGGTTTCTGCCACCTTAGGCTGAAGTCTTACAAAACTATTTTGTCTTGTGAGGGTTTGGACTCATCTAAAGCCAAATGAGATTTTAACCTCATGTGACAGGACAACAGGTGTCGATTTTAAATTAGCAAATACAAATTTGCATATTCTTTCCCCAAAAAGCCCAACTAGATTTATTTGAACTATAATTCTAGGGAACAGATGGACCTGAGCCGCATATTCTAGTTGGGATCCACACCTCCTCAGATTTCAGGGTACTTACTATGAGCACCATCAGACTCATCTCTCTTTCAAAAGAGAGGAATGTAATTTGAAGAAAGACTTCTGGCCTTCAAACACCAGTTTCCTTCTAAACTAATTTACTTTTACCCACTATAAATTGGCAAGCACAATTTAACCAGTGCATTTCTCAGTCTAGACAAATGGCATCTTTTATTTTCTTAATAAAAGAAGTTCAGTAACTGCTATAGAAAGAATACAGACCTCCGAAATCTCTCACAGGTCGCAGCAGAAGTTGTAGTAAAGTCCCCTCTCCATCATTTAAAGGTGAATTTACATTTACTCTATATTTAAGTGTAAAACATTATGTAACAAAGCGGCACATAAATGGGGCCTGACTACCATGACAATATAAAACAATTTACGTAGAGAAATACGTAGAGAGTATCTTAGAGAAGTTGGATTAGGATGTTCATTTAGGAGTCTCGAGACATAAAAGGAAATGTGTTCACTCATGAGATTCATCTACCATGAAATGACTCATAACTATGCACATATGCTTTGTGACAGAAATATTAGAATATTCTGTAGAGTCAGCCTATGTGCATTTAGTGGTAAAGGATGAACATTAATGCTTTTCAGCATTCAAGCTCACATTGCATGGGACTTTGGGACTGATCCTGCAAACTTTCATTCACTTTAGTAGTTCCATAAGAATATGGAGGGGTGGGGAAAATTTTCAAAAGTGACATTTAGGAGCACGTCCCACTGAAAGTCAATGCATGATATGCTCTAAGTCATTCAGGAGATTTTGGAAATCCCATCTGAAGTGTTTTCAGTTTCCTATCACAGGGCCCAACCCTGCAGTCACAATAGTCTCAAAGAAAATGTAAATATTAGCCAACACATCTGTGATAAATCCTTTATATGAAACTTAAATTTCCTGTGGTCATGCTTTTATCTCTATTTGTGATGGGTTGCTTTGCAAAACAGATCTTCCATCAAAGTTCTCAAGTATATGGGGGATCTTTTTATGCAATACATGATCATGTACAGACTATGAAATGGTTTTGGGTCAAATGTCAATTATAAGCATATGTAAGCAATTGAATCCAAACTTAAATGCCTGCTATATTCTGCATGTACATGATTGTTCTTTTCTGGCTATGTCTCAGACTAAATTGGTTTATGTTGCCTTTTTTTTTTTTTTTTTTTAAACTGCCAAAAGATGTACTGTTTTTGAACCGAAAGTCAGTTATGGAACAGACAGCATACAGATGTGAAAGCAATGACCTTCCTGGAGATTATTACTTGATACATAGACCAGAACCACCTCTGGTGGATTTACATACTTTTTTGAACTTTCTTCAGACAAAAAAAGTTATAACACTGGATGAGAAATGCAGCTGAGATTATTTAGCTCTATGTGCGTTCCCTTAGAATAGAACTGAATCAAAATGTTTCAACTGTAAGTAAGCTGTAAACAGCTGTATGTCGAGATGTAAGAACATCCTTTTTTAAATCAGATATATTACTATAGTTTTTTGTCATCTGCTACCTCATAGTTTTATAAAAAGAAATCATCCAAATAATTCCATTTCAAAAAGATGAAAGCATATCAATGTCATTAGAAAGCGAGAGCAACTCTAAACAAAATTTCCACTTTTCCCTCAGATCTCTCTGACTTCAGCGAATATTTTAATATGTAGTTACAGAATTTATTACACAAGTGTACGTTGGCAAGTTTTAGTTCTACCTTCCAGCATGCTGAGGTGCATGGCATCATTGGCTCGCTTTGGCACACTAAGCATCACCTCCAGACCATCTTTAATCTCGCCTTTACCTTCTTCACAGCAAGTGAGCAGCTCCTGCAGAAGATCAACGGGTCATTATGAGCACACCATCTGTTTCTACAATACAACAAAACGAAAACAGTGGCATTTGCTCTGGTGACCAAAGGCCCTGTCCTGCCAGCTGCCCTTCAGCTCCTCTCAGACTGCAAGTGGCAGTGTAGCACATACTCTATACTTCACAAGATCAGACCCTCAAGGGTTAGCAAGAGATTCTATTTGATTTGTTAACCATCCATATGTTTTAAAGTAAGCTGATCCAAATATTAATCGGTTTTTAAAACTGAAAGTGTTAAAGAAAGAAGCTTTTGATAAAGTGATTAAATTTTTAAATGTCCAGTGTTCAATAAAATGTTAGTATACACTTGCAAATCTCCCAAAAGTTATAGTTTTGCTTGAATATATACATGACATACTGGTCAAAGAGATGTCCTTAAGCACTAGATGTCCTTAAGCACTAGTAGGATGCCACAATCCTGCATTCCGATTTAACAGTATATATCCTTGTGCCCATGTGAAATCCCACTGGACTTTAGCATAAAACTGTATGGCTCCACATTACTTGACTCTAAGGCAGGACTTTCTTAGAGTCAGACATTCTTGTGCCACACTGCTGCAGCATCTCAACAACACAGGTATAAAACTCATCTTTCCTTAGCTAAAGAGGCATATATGCCCCCTCAGGTATCCAAGCGGGGCTCCACATTCACTACAGCATGTTTCTAGAACTTCTTTTTTCTTTAAAAAATAAAACGGTCTTATTGCTCATTCTTAGCCTATTTTTGCTACTTCATTTTTTTTAAAGAACGGTCAACATAATAAATGTAAGAAACTAGAGTAAAAACAGACTTCAGAGTTACGTGGCGTTAGTACTAAAAGCTGAAGATACTTCAAGAACTTTCCGGGCATAGGTTCTGAAAGAGACAAATTAAAGCAACCTGCCAGAATCTGGGGAAGTGATCGAGCCCTCTGAAATTTCAACTGCCACTAATCTGTTGGCTCGCTCTACTCTTCCTAGTTGCTTTTATTTATGCTCTTTCACATCTGCCACGTCTCCTTCCTTTGCCTTTTTTTCTCTTTAAAATGCTGTTTTAATCCCTTACTTCACTGTGCAGGTGGCAGCAAGCAACAGTGTGTTAGAAGACTGCTCTCTGAAGCATATAATCAGGATGCTTCACTTTGCTGATGTCTGCACAGTGGAACAGAATGAAATGGCAGGGGAGAGGCACAATTTAAATAAACTGTATAGAGAGTGGTGCAGAGGTAAGACAAACTAACAGCAGATGATGCATGAATAATCGGAAACACAAAATAAACTTAATGTTCTCAGTTGGATACTTTCCTTAAAACTGTCAGCCCTAATGTTTTCCAGCCTTCCTTCAGTACATCATCCCACATCATGAAGTCCGAAGATAGGCCAAAATGTATGCCACAGCCTTGATTTACAACCCCAACTGATTTCAGGCACAGGGAGGGGGTCTGGATTAAGAACTCTGCATCTCCACCCACTCCTGTGTATTTGGTACTGGTCGCTTCCAAAAGTGAAAGGAGCCTATTTTCTAATTCTGGTCCAGATACAGGCAAAATCTCATGAACACAGCCAATCCAGGCACTCTGGCCAGTCCAGATGAAAGACAGTGTCCAGTTGTTTTTTGGATTCTGCCACTTTAGGCTAAAATTTCATGAGAAAAGCTTGGCATGTTTGACATCATCAAATCTGATTTCAAACAGCAATAACCCTTGGCTGGACTCTAACTCAGAGTTTGTCTTCACTACCGGGGTAAGTCAATCTAAATTATGCTACTCCAGCTACGTGAACAACATAACTGAAGTAGATGCCTTCACTGCTCTGCGTTGATGGGAGACGCTCTCCAGTCGACTTCCCTTACTTCTGAGTCAACCAGAGAGTACTCTGCCGTCGATTTAGTGGGTCTTCACTAGACCCATTAAATCGACACCTGCTCCATTGATTGCTGCAGCGTGGATCTCCTCATAGTGATGACCAGCCCTCAAACTTAACTTCAAGCCTGACCCAGCTCGCAACACTGCCAATGTATTCCCTAACTAGGTAAGAAACAACTATACGTGGCGAGTGTCATTTAGTCCTAACTTTCAATTTGTTTTTATTTTTATTTCTTCTCCTGGGGATATGGGCTGGTCCACATTTTCTTCCCCCTCTAGCCTCTCACAGTATCCCACAATGCACCAACACCCTTTAAGCTACAGGTAACTGAACAGAAATATGGAGGATGTCAATGCCACTGGGGGATGAAGTGGCTGATTGTGAGTAGTGAGGCATATTCTACTCATACAGTTACTGCTTTGTGACTCACTGGGGTCATGAAACTAGGCTTCCTTGTCAGTGCACATCACCAATCAACTCAGACACCAGGCTGCCCCACAACTTTTGTATTAATCCATAATTTTGGCAATGTTTATATTTAAAATTAAGTTTTGAAACTGACAGCTGACACTTTCTAAACACACATCTGTTTGGATCAATATTGTAAATTAAATAATTAACAGGTTTATGGATTTATTCATTAATTTTTTTCACTGGCAGAGGACAGGGAGGATTTCACATTCAATATAAAAAGAGATGTAGTTTCCACCCGTTGTGACCTGAAATGGCCAAGCTATTAAACATTCAAAAAGAACAATAAGGAATATTTTATCAGTACACAGGCTGGCAATCAAATCAAAGTGCAATTTTAGCTAAACATAGAAAAAGTTAATATCTAATTTTGAACTCGTTAAGCACACAAAACCCAGGATACCCTAGAATATTTTAAAACTGCAAATACAGTACATTGCCCAAGTCTCATAATCACTGCCCTGGAGTCCAAAGTGTTCTCTCTCCATTGTCAAACGCTTCTTTTGCTGAATTGTAAGCTCAAATTTACCCGCATCCTGTAGTAGTAATAGTTGTCTATTTGTGTTTTAGTATTTGCAACGTCATTGTCTAGATAATTTTATACAGTATTAGATAAAAATCCATAGCCCTGTGGTTTTCCAGACACTCGTAATAGTATATTAAGCAATTAAAAAATATTAATACAGCTAGAGGCTTATGAGACTTCATTCTAGTAGCTATTTCAACATTATCATTCACAAACTCTTGGGATGGACATTAGCTGCTCATTTTTTAACTGGAAAAAGTATTTTTAAAATTAAGAGTAGGATAACTAGGGCAAGTGTATGGGTGTCATATTTGATTTACAGGTGTCTGAATAGAAAATTGCTTATTTAGGACAATTTTTTCATTTTTAAGCAGTTTCTTACAGAAGATGTTACTGCAGTTCCTGAGGCTCAGTGAAAAGCTGCAGCATCAGACCTTACGCAAGTAATAGTCCTATTGACTGTGATGGGGGTTTTGCCTGTATGAGAATTGCAGGATCAGACATCCTACAACTTTAAAGTGATACCTACCTTTAAGAGAAGCTGATATTTTGTTATTCTCTGGACAGGTTTGATAAGGTAAGAGGAGATGGAGTTGGCCAATCCATGCCGCTGTTGTATTTCCTGTATTGAACAATGATGAATTTGAGTGTCATGTGTATTAACGATAATAGGTTAGCCAGCTACAAGTGTGATAATTGATACAATACCTGTCCTTTCCATTGTAATGAGCAAAGAAAAAAGGACGGTATGGCAAGATTTTCAAACCAAAGCATATTATGTTTTGAGTCCATCTGCTCCCCTTCCATACAAACATTCTTTTAATTTCTTGGCCAACTCTCATCAAGCTTTTAAAAATGACCTGCATCTGAACAGCAAAGACTCTGGATCTGAAACGCTGAGTTTTTAGGCATTTTAACTTTGATAATTATCTCCTAAGTCGCTTTGGGTAAACAGGGAAATGCTTTTGGCTGTGATGATATTGTCTGGCAATAGCCAACGCCCATTTGGGAACAGATTTCACACTGTGGCTTGCTAGTTTTAAGTGTAACCAACTCAGGGAAACATGTTTCATTAACTGCTGCTACAAGGCCAGCAGAGGGAGCAAGAAGTGTAATTTACTGACAACTTACCAAAAGAGAAAGAGCTCAGCAATAGTAGGCAAGATTTTTAAGAAGAAAGCTGAGTATTTACATGGAGGACTTTCTTCCAGTATACTATAACAGTTATAAAAGTAGGCTAATTAAGAACCTCAAACACTGAATGTTTGACTGATTGGTGGTGTCAATTTGGCACAAAACTTTAATACAATTTACACCCACAGAGCAGTTGTACTCATTTTTAAGTAACAAATTATCTATCTATTGAATCCATGAGTTGTAAGACCACGATCGTAATGGAGTCACACACACAGCATGGAGGTACAGACTGTGTACTAAATATGAAGTCAAGTATATTTTTAGTTTGAAGCTGAAACGCTAGATTTCTTTAATAGACTCAGAAGCATAAGGTACTGTTTTTAAGGAAATCTTAGGTTTGAGGTTTTAAACAGTTGCAAACAGCATCCCCCTATAATATACAATGCAGTCTTAACTTCTACATATACTTAGCTATGAATGTTACATGCATGTGTGTTGTGCTCATATATGTACCAAGTGTGCATTCATTTGCATACACACACTTTTTACATCAACATTAGTTGCCTAATTACACATTACGTAGGATTATTTGGTTCTCTCTGACTAGTTTTCTCTCCCAACACAGCTCTTCATTTTCATGTAGTAGAAATGCAGCATGTGGAAGTCCAACGTGATGGGTCTTTAAAACATTCATACTGTTTGGTGGCATTAGTGAAAGTTATTTGGCATACAGTTCAGATACCTGTAAAGATTTTTTTAGAGGTGATTAAATCACAAGCCCCTTTTTTCTCCTCTTTGCACAAACAGTTCTTCCCAGTATCCATTTCACTAGTGATGGCTCAGAGTACATACTTAGGAGGGAGCACCATAATTGGCATTTAAATACAAATGCACTCTTTAACCAAGGGCACATTTGGAAAGGGAATCTTAGTCCTCTATTGTGGCAACTATGAGTCCTCAATGAAGTTCAGTGCTCAAAGTCCAGAAGCAGTTGCTGCCTTTATGCCCTTGTCTCAAGTGGACATCACATATACCTTATAAGGAACTTCCATATAAAAGCAAGTTGTGCCATAATTAGATTAGCAGCTGTGATGGGGTGATAAACCCCTCATTGGACGGGAGGGGAGTTAAGGTGCAGCTCTGGGCTAAGAGTTGGTTGCTTATGTTAGCAACAAGAAGGTGGTCAGGGAAAGTGAGGGACCCCTACTGAACGGGGGAGGCAACCTAGTGACAGATGATGTGGAAAAAGCTGAAGTACTCAATGCTTTTTTTGCCTCGGTCTTCACAGACAAGGTCAGCTCCCAGACTGCTGCACTGGGCAGCCCAGTATGGGGAGGAGGTGAGCAGCCCTCAGTGGTGAAAGAACAGGTTAAGGACTATTTAAAAAAGCTGGACATGCACAAGTCCATGGGCCTGGTTCTAATGCATCCGAGGGTGCTGAGGGAGTTGGTTGATGTAATTGCAGAGCCATTGGCCATTATATTTGAAAATTCCCCTGGACTACTGGAAAAAGACAAATATAGTGCCCATCTTTAAAAAAGGGAAGAAGGAGAACTACAGACTGGTCACAGCCTCACCTCAGTCCCTGGAAAAGTCATGGAGCAGGTTCTCAAGAAATCCATTTTGAAGAGGAGAGGAAGGTGATCAGGAACAGTCAACATGGATTCCCCAAGGGCACGTCATGCTGACCAACCTGATTGCCTTCTAGGATGAGATAACTGCCTCTGTAGATATGGGGAAAGCAGTGGACGCGATATAGCTTGACTTTAGCAAAGCTTTTGATATGGTCTCCCACAGTATTCTTGCCAGCAAGTTAAAAAAGTATGGATTGGATGAATGGATTATAAAGTGGATAGAAAGCCGACTAGATCGTCGGGCTCAATGAGCAGTGATCAACAGCTCGATGTCTAGTTGGCAGCCAGTATCAAGCAGAGTGCCCTAGGGGGTCGGTCCTGGGACCGGTTTTGTTCAACATCTTCATGATGGGATGGATTTCACAGTCAGCAAGTTCACAGATGACACTAAACTGGGAGGAGAGATCGATATGCTGGAGGGTAGGGATAGGGTCCAGAATGACTTAGACAAATTGGAGGATTGGGCCAAAAGAAATTTGATGAGATTCAACAAGAACAAGTGCAGAGTCCTGCACTTAGGATGGAAGAATCCCATGCACTGCTACAGGCTGAGGATCGACTGGCTATGAGGCAGTTCTGCAGAAAAGGACCTGGGGATTACAGTGGACAAGAAGCTGGTTATGAGTCATCAGTGTGCCCTTGTTGCCAAGAAGGCTAATGGCATTTTGGGCTGTATGAATAGGAGCATTGCCAGAAGATCGAGGGATGTGATCATCCCCCTCTGTTCCGCACTGGTGAGGCCTCATCTGGAGTACTGTGTCTAGTTTTGGGCCCCATACTAAAAGAAGGATGTGGAAAAATTGGAGAGAGTCCAGTGGAGGGCAACGGAAATGATTAGGGGGCTGGGGCGCATGACTTATGAGGAGAGGCTGAGGGAACTGGGATTGTTTAGTCTGAAGAAGAGTGAGGGGGCATTTGATAGCAGCCTTCAACTACCTGAAGGGGGGTTCCAAGGAGGATGGAGCTCAGCTGCTCTCAGCGGTGGCAGATGACAGAAAAAGAAGCAATGGTCTCAAGTTGCAAGTGGGGGAGGTCTAGGTTGGATATTAGGAAAACCTATTTCACTAGGAAGGTGGTGAAGCACTGAAGTGGGTTACCTAGGGAAGTGGTGGAATCTCCATCCTTAGAGGTTTTTAAGGCCCGTCTTGACAAAGTCCTGGCTCGGATGATTTAGTTGTGGTTGATCCTGCTTTGAGCAGGGGGTTGGACTAGATGACTTCCTGAGGTCTCTTCCAACCCTAATCTTCTATGATTCTAAGAAGGCAGGAGGACCTGAGCTGAGTCCACACCGAACCAGGAAGTGGAGGAGCCACAGCACCCAGCAACTGAAGCAGGGCTGGAAACTCAGAAGGTGATGTTTCCCAGGGATGGGCGGTGGCTGGATGGGGTGCATGCCAAGGTAGAAAGTGACCCAGGGAAGTCAACTTGGGGCAGTCATCAGATGCCGACAGGTGTGCAGCCAAACCAGCCTCAAAGGGCCCTGGGTTGGAACCTGGTGTAGGGGGAAGGACCTGGTTTCCCTACCCCACTCTACCCTGTATCCACTAAGAGGAGCTGCTGCCCTGAGAACTGTATGCATTCAATGGAGATGCGTGAACCACACCCACTAGGTGCAACGGCTACCGTAGATGCTAACCAATAGGCAGGAAACCCTTTCCCCCTGATTACAGTAGCTTTGAACAGTACATTGAAAAGAAATATAAGCAGGTTACTGTTAATATACATTTTTATGCTGCTAGTCCAAGATTTTAGTCTTGATTCAGTGCAATCAAACTGAACCAAATTCATCGTTGTTAGAATATGCAGCATCTGTCTCTAAAACTGTAGTTTTATATGTGAGTTTTAGTTGCTAAAATCTGTTTGCATTTCAAAACAGATATCCAACCATTGCTATGTTTCCAATTCCTTTGATAGGTAATAGCGACTGTTTAAAATTATATTTTAATTGATTTTTAGGGGACTAAAATAGCAATAAAACACTATATATTAGACACCAGAGACATAAAAGTTCTTCGATTTAACTGACATTGTGTTGTAGGGTTATTAATTATGGAGAGTTTATCTGGTGTTACTAGTAGATGTCCAATTTCTTAGGCATTCCAATGTAATTAGAACTGCATGATTAATAACAACCCATCCACAGTTTTAATATATATACAAAGTCTGGTACTTACATCAAAATATGCTCCTGCATGCTCCAATATCAGCTGAGTAGAATCTGGCTTATTTTTACAATATGTAACATACATTTGAAACTTGTCTGCCTGCAGAACAAAATGCAAATTTAAACAGCTTATGAAACAGCATTTCCACTGCCTGAAACCAGACAAACTACAGGGGAGCCTTTTCCAATTCAACCCAACATTGTGAGAAAATACACAACCTAATTAGAGCCCTGGGCGGATACAAAATTTGTATCCACATCCAATCCATGATCCGCAAACATGGTCAGTGGATATCCACAGATTTGCAGGGCTCTAAACATATTACAATCAAAATAATAAAAAGGAATGAGAAAGTTGATTTATAGTTAAGTGAGCTATATTCTGCCTCAGGTGTATGCACGCAACTCAAACTGATTTCAGTGGGAGCCATGTTCTTGCATTTGTTGGCAGACATTGGCTTTTTAATTCAAGTCAATAGTTTGTTTACTCCAAGAGGAAAAAAAGTACTTCTACAAATCCACTAATTAAGAAAAAGACTTCACAAAACGAAAGTCTCCATCTCCTTCTGCTCTCGATTTCCTTTGTTACTTCTAACACCAACCAGGATTTCATTACCCAAGTTACGAAGCAGTGCCCAACATCTTCTGGTAATTGTTCGTATTTCTCCAGCTCCTTTAGGAATATGCTACGGGTAGAGAAAAACAGAACACCATTAAAAGGAACATGGCATGTTTTCATTAGGGCAGCTAACATTTATTTAGAGTTTAAGCAGATATATTGTTAGAGGATCTTCATACCAACAGCATGGTCTGACAACTGGATCAAGATACTATGAATGGATGAGAATCTGGGGTGCCAGGACCCTATAAATACCACATCCCAAACAACACAGATTTTAAATAGTTGGTGATAAATACTGTTGTATTGACTTTTCTTTTACTGCTGTATTATCTACTCACTGTAGTAACTGTTGCTGTTCCCTTCAGAAAGGGGCTAATTGGTGTCCTCTCACCTAAGCCCCACGAATGGTTTAATTTTTAAAATGTCAGTAAAAAATAGAAAAAGAGATGGAGGCCAGCCCCAGCAATAAAAGCCTTCCCCCCCCTCCCCCCAAAAGCCAATCAATGAAGGGAAAAAAACCTCCATTATCTACATCCATAATAGATTATTTATGAAGTTATTTAAGGGCAGCAACAGGTGCATACAAAGTAATCAACAAGTGGCTTTCTTTGCAAGCCTATCCCTTTCACAGCTAAAGTAATTTGTTATTGATCTAAGCTCCTGGTATGAATTTTATTAAGTCTGAGATTTTTCACTACTGATACGGCATAGTGCACACTGCTATTGTACCTCGTGGATCATTAGAGAATATAGCTGTTGTGAATCCCTCAGATAATATACAAAATGGTAGCTCTGCTAGACATTATTATTATTATTATTTCTATTACAACAGCATGTAAAAACACCCATCAGGGTCTGGATGGTGATAAGCCAGGCAACAGACAAACACACAGGCTTACATGGTCTGTCACTCAAAAAGATTTCAGTCGAACTTAACACGAGATGCAGTAAGTGCACGTAACAAACAACAGGAAAATATGACTAAGGCTAGCTAAACATAATGCTTCTGAATCATTAAGAGTTAAAAAAAAGGTATACTGAACAAGTGTCCATATCAAACTCCTTGTAACCAGTGCTAATGCAATCCTTTTTGACAATTTTCACAGTAGGGCCAAGGAACAACAGAAAAAGAGACTGAACTACCCCCTCCCACTAGCAGTGGTTTCTAAAAGTCAGAAATGAGCCCACTGGCAGGTGAACATGATGAACCTGACACAACCACTGCCAGTGCTAAGTAGAATCAGTGGTGTCCATCTCTTCAAGGCAATCAACCAGTCTAGAACTTTACTTAAGCGTTCAAATTGCTTCTTAAAAAATTCAAGATTAGTAGACATATCTGGGACAGAGAAGGTCATTTTAAATGGAATTATATAGCTATTTACTGAAAAATGCTATAATGGAAGCAAGTAATTCAACAATGGGGGAGACACTTTAGCTACTGCTGTGGCAAAACGTCCTTTATTCATTTATATTGTGGTACAGGAGGGCCAGGGAGCAATGGTAGAATGGTTGAGGGGAAATATATAAGCCCTAGGCTAATTAAGGCGTAGTTCCCTGTAGACTAGGGAGGGTTGCTACTGGTTAATTGGAGCACCTGTGGTCAATTAAACCCTGTCAGGAACCAAATAAAACTCGCTGCTTCAGGCAGTCAGAGGAGGAGGAAGAGGAAGGAGAGAGGACTGGAGCTTGGAGATGTGTTGAGTTTTGGAAGATCTGAACACTGAAGTAAGGGAGACCCTGCCCCAGCAGTACAGGGAGACTCCCTTCCCCGCAGCATCTAAGGACCGAGGGTAACCCCATCTAAGGGGGACGAGGGTAAGAAACCAGCAGAGGTTGAGAGGGGCTGGGACTCAGAGTGAAGAGCAAACCCAGACCCCTCCCCTGCTTCCCTCCTCTACCACCTTCCCGGGCTAGTTGCGGGGCCCTTGGCACCCAAGAGCAGGGGCAAGGGGTGACATCTTAGCCTCTCTCCAAGAAAAGCTCAGGACCCACCATATAAACATTGGCCATCTTGCCACAATATACACAATATTCTGACTGGGAAATACCTGAAGTGATCACTTAATCTTTACTAGTAAACCTAGGCATGGAAGCTAAGTTACTCACTTATTATGGAACTCATAGATTTCCTGCATGTTTCCAAAGATAATGTGTTCTTTGTTTACAATACCAGGTGGGATCTCCTCAACGCCACTGGTCATTTCCCACAGATACGTCTGACCAGAAGGAAAAAGGCACATGAAAAGCAATCAAGTTTCCAAACAGTAGCAGTTTCTGACATTTGTAAGTAAACCTTTTCAAAGGGAGAAGTACAGGAAAGTACAACTTATAATTGATTTTGGGGTATGGAGCTTTACACACTGTGCAGCTTAAAAAAAGTCAAGGCCTGAAAGTGACAATCAAATATGCTCCTTGAGACTTAATCTTTTCAAATATGCAATATTCCTGACAACAAACAGTGCTTCAGGGTATTATACCAAGGTCATGTTTGGATTCCAGAAGTTTTCATTTTGTGTAATAGCTACTGCTGAGCATTACTTGCTCGAGTTTAACAATTACTGGGCACTTTTCCATGGAACCTCTCTGAATTTCTATTCAAAGAGAGTCAGCCAGTCCTGAAACAAGTGATAAACACAATGAAAGAATTAACAAAGGCTCATCTCTGCTACTAACAAAACAAACTGACCAAAAACCCAACAGAAGTGGATAGTCAGTTTTGAGGCCATTAAAATGTTTTCTATTGAGCAAAGAGCAATAAAGTATTGTAAATAAAAATGAGCAAAAATAAAGCACATGGGATAAATTCTCCATTGGCTGACACCTGGTGCAATTATGTTGACACCAGCAAGTTAGCAGGAGGCAAAAATTAGCACAGAATTTGGCCCTGTGATGATAAACTAACAACACTTGGTTGCTAAAGAAATGCAGAAGCAAAATGATATACATAATGAAACCTTGTCCCATAAAATATACACTTACATCCATACATTCGCGGAGGTCTCTTACATAAGCCTTTTCTGTCTGAATTAGCTCAGCCATAATGAACCTTAAAAATGACAAAAGAATGAAAGATCAAATCGCAGCCTGCTAGAGCACAGGATAATGCTTTTCCATTAACCAGAATATGCTCTCTCCATTGCAATGAACTTACTCTATTTCCAATATTACAAGAAAAGCATATAAGAGATTAATTAGCATCAGAAGGACTTTTTGTTGGGGGAGGGGCTTCCAACACTAGCAAAGTTTACATTGGAAAAAAAAAAATGGAGGGATGATGCAGCAAGGATTTTTAAGACCATTAACACAGAGAGAGAGAAGAGGATCCGTTAGAAGCATGGGGCTACTATTCAACTGATTAAAAAAAAAAGAGCAATAGCTGCTACTATTCATGAGCAGGAAAAATCTCGACCTTTTATGGAGTTGTGTTACTTATTTAATATTATTTTAACCGTCGTATTTTGCAAATACTTTAGCCTCACTGCTACTATTTCCCTCCTTGCCCACTTATTTTTCGTGAATTTTTCTGGATTTCTACCAATTCTTCTTCTTCTTCTTCTTTTTTTAAAATGATCCTTATTTTAAGCTTGGTTTTGAACACTTCCTAAACCCAGATAGTGAAGAACCAAAATTGGAATAAGGCAATGAATAAGTCTGTGCAAGGCTATGGAAGGTACACTCTGGGTAGTACAGAGCTCTCCTTTGCTACATTCCTATTTAAAACGTTTTGCTAAATCTTGAAGTAAAAAAATGACAGTTGCTTCACTAACAGTAATTTATATATTTATATCTGTAAAGACTGCATTACTCTTTCCTGCGGGCAGATTTTCGCTTTTCTTCATTAAGCTCATGAGCAGCATCTCGCAGTTTCACCTCTGATCCAGGAACACTAGCTGGGATTATATCCAGCTGCAGGCTTTTGCTCTGTATTAAGGAGAAAAGGGAAAATGGTTAAGGGAGGAGACAGGGAAAAACAATGGCCAATCAGCTACAAGGAGCTATGTTAAAGCATTTGCTTATTCGCCTATTAAAACATGCAGAAATTTCACTCACCGATTTATTTGAATCAGAAGAAATCCCCAGGGCTTTTTCTAAAGAGGTCCTATATTTCTCCATGCGCAGAGAGAAGTCTCTGTACCTCTTGTCCACTGCTGTGACACATTTTTTAATCTCTGCTGCATGGGCATGCCCTTTTTCACAAAAGCCATCAGCCAGCTGTATCAACAGCTTCACCCTCTCTTTGGTTTGCTGTGAAAAACAACAGGAAAATACTGCCAAGTAAAGTTACTGCCAAGTACCTATAATGTGAGGGCTCGTTTTGTATAATTAATTATTAAAAACAAGTGGAGGGCTGATGGAAGGTAACTGAATAAGTGTTACCTTCCATCATCTCCCTTCTAACCCACCCAAGTGTTTTTAAATACCATAATTTTTCCCAAGGAAAAGAAGATCAGCAAGTGCTGCCTGCTTCTTTATTATTTCAACAGCAGCAAAAAACCTCATGCTTTAAACCTTTGGAAATTCTCTTGACTGGAAATAGAGAATATCAGTTCTGCAAGGTAAGCTTTTAGGGCAAGGACCATGTCTTCTCAGGTGTTTCTATAGCTCCTGGCACCAAGGGTCTCTGATCCCTATTAAGGTCTTTAGGTACTACCACAATACAAACACTGGCCCTAAGCCTGCAAAGACTTATGCTCATACTTAAGGACAACGCATCCTCCTGGCAAATGGCTGCAAATGTGTAGGGAAGTTGCACTAAAATGGTACTTTAAAATGCGCACACTACCCGCTGTCTGCCACTGAAAATAACAGAGGCAGCATTGCATGACAGAAGTTTAACATTAAGAGGGCTGGACCAAGTCTTTGAGGGGACAGTGGGTTTGGTGTGCAGAGGCATGCTTAGTCCTTCCATATATAATGTGACCACTCTCTCCTTCCTTCCTCCATGACATCCTGCATTTCCAGCTATCTTTCTTTGATCACCACTCTTTACCAGCTTGAGGCTCCATGATTTTTCCACACAGGACAGAGAGCCAAGAGGTGTAGACAAAGTACAGCTTTTTAAATGGGGAGCAGGAGAGGGAAATTAGGGAAACTAATCCCTGCTGCAGTTACTTGTGCCAGAGTTCAACAATTAATAATGAACAAAATGTCCTGTGCCTGGAATGTTAGGTTTGCACCTGTGATGCTGGGTCCCATGTGGCCACAGTGTACAGAGAAGTAAGCCTGCCACTGCCTAGAAACATTGCAGTACAATATGTTGTTCTAGGTAAGAGCCATACCTGAATGATTGAATCTTTCATCTTGTGCTATCTTCTCATTAGTAAAGTGTTCAGTATTTTGAAGCACACAAACTGGAACATAATAAGCCTTACTGCTTTTTGCTAACATAAAATAAGATTTAAGAGTTGTGTTCCAGTTGAGTTCCAGATTGATCTGAAAACCAACCAAGCTGAGGACTCGAAAGGAAGTTATCTTTCTCCATTTTTAAGCGAGGTCACCACAGTCTTGTCAACGTAGGGTAACACCAGCAATTTTGTGTTTCATTTCATGTCAAGTGGAAACAGGTAAGAGAGCCAATACAGCAAGGTGAAGCTGGCCATACACCTGCTGTTGCTCTTTATTTACCTTTGCAGTGATCTGAAATTCTTCATGTTCTTTTAAAAGCTCTTGAGTGTGATGGATACTGGAACCAGTGGAAGTATGCGTGGATAAATAAAACTCTCCATTGTCATGGATCCATTCCAAAGCCTGAATAAAACAAGAAACAATGAAGAGTAGAAAAGAAAGTAGCATACTTTTTCCAATAGACACCAATTTAAGTACTCAAGATACATAAAAATACTTGCATAATAAAATTACTAGACAGACCTATATTTCATTTTTATCCCTTCTACATTTCACCTGAAACAACTATGAAATGGAGTTTATCTACCTGTAATTGGCAGTCCTTCAAGATGTGTGATCTTTATCTGTAGTCCACACATGGGCACATATGCACGCCATGCACCTGAGTCTGGAAATTCTAACAGACAGCATCAGTTGACCTGCACACGTGTGGTAGATCTCCTTGTACTCCCAATCAGGGGTATAAGAGGCAGTGCGGGTTCACACCTCTCCAATTCCTCTTTTTGCCACAAATCGAACAGGATCTAAAGCAGAGGGGATGTAGGGTGGGTAGTGGAATACAGATAGGGACCACACATTTTGAAGAATTTGCAGCTACCGGTAAATAATCTCCATTTCTTTTTCAAGTGCTGGTCCCTATGTGTAGTCTACATCTGGGTGACCGATAAGCAGTGCTCAGATTGGAAGGGTGAGAGGAAACCCTCAGAAAAGATGCTTGCAGTACTGCAGTTCCTACTGTTGCGTCTGCAGCAGAGGCCTGAACGAGCACGTAATGTCTGCACGTATCTAGTACTGCAATGTCCTACAGGGATACTGTAGAGGCAGCTTGTGCCCTTGTGGAGCGTGTCCTGCTGGTGTCAGAAGGAGGCATGCAAGCTAACCGGTAACACTCGACGATACACCTGAAAACCCAAACTGAATTTCTCTGAGAGGATATTGCTTGATCTTGCAATCTTTCTACTATGGCAAGAAGTAGTCTTGGTGATTTTCTGACGGGTTTGATCCTTTGAAGGTAGAACACCAGGGCATGTCCGACATCAAGGGAATTAAGTCTTTTCTGTTAGGTAGAAAAGTGGGGTTGTGGAAAAAGGAAAGGTAAGTAGATACTTCAGTTGACATGGAATTCAGAAATAACTTTGGGGAGGAACTTAGAATGGAAATGAACGGATATCTTTTTCCTGTGAAAAACCGTATGAGGAGGGTCTGCCATGAGAGCTCCCAACTCACCCTCCTGGCTGAAGTATTAGCAACTAAAAATGAAAGTTTTATGAACAGGTTGGACATGGAGCCAAGGGTGGAAGTGTCTGTGTCCTTGAAAGATCAGTGTGTGGAAGTATGCGTCCTTCAGTCAAGGGTGACATACCAGTCTCCCGGATCCAGGGATGGGATGATACAGGCCAGGGAAATTATGCGGAACTTTAGCTTCTTTAAGTATTTGTTGAGGTCTCGTAGCTCCAGGATGGGCCATAGACGGCCCTGGGCCTTTGGGATTAAAAAGTACCACTAATAGAACCCCTTGTTCCTGTACTCAAGAGGAACTTCTTCCACTGCACCCAGCTGCAGTAACCCTTTTATCTCCTGCATGAGGAGACTCTTGTGAGAGGGGTCCCTGAAGAGGGATGGGAAGGCAGGTGGGAAGGGGGGTTAGAAAGGAACAGGAGGGTATAACCTTGCTCCACTGTGCTGAGGACCCATAGGTCCGAGGTTATAGTGGTTCAAGCAGGGAGAAAAAGGGGAAGGCGGTTGGAGAACACTGGGACAGATGGATCTGGGGAACAGTCTTGTAGGTCGCACTCAGGCGCACCCTCAAAATGACTGTTTGGCCCCTTGCTTGGTACGGGTCAAGCCCGACTGAGCATAGGGTGAAGGCGGGTGGCTCAGATGGCACTTGTAGCCCTTGGCTCGTTTGTAGGGCTGGTCCTGCCATGGCTAGTTGCCCTGGCCCTGAGGGTGCTGCGGTTTGAACGGCTTATGTGCCGGTGCTGGGACGTAAAGACCCAGGGTTTTCAGAGTGGTGTGGGAGTCCTTGAGGCCACGCAACTTGTTGTCTGTTTGGTCCGCAAATAGGGCTCGGCCGTCAAAGGGCAAGTCCTGCATTGACTGCTGGGCCTCGGTGGACAACCCAGAGGGGAACAACCAAGAGGCTCGCAGCATGGAGATAGCAGAACGACCAAGAGGCTCGCAGCATGGAGATAGCAGAAGCCATGGTTCCGGCAGCAACAGCAGTGGCATCTGACGCTGCCTGGAGGGCCGCCTTGGCCGTGGTCATGCCTCATCGAGGATCACTCAGAACTCCCTCTTGGAAGCCTCAGGGAGCCACCCTTCGAACTTGGCCATGGCTTGCCACATATTAAAGTCACATCGGCCAAGGTGGGCTTGGTGGTTGGCCACTCTCAGTTGAAGGCTGGAAGATGAATAAATCTTAAACCCAAAGCGATCCTACCTCTCCGAGTCTTTATTTTGGTGTGTGGCCCTGGATTGTCCTTGCCTCTCTTTGTGGTTAACCACCTCCACCACAAGGGACTTGGGGCTGGGTGGGAGTATAAGTACTCATGCCCCTTGGTTGGCACGAAGTACTTGCTTTCAGCCCTCTGGGAGATAGGGGCCAGGGAAGAGGGGGTCTGCCACAGGGCATTAGTGATTTTGGAAACCCCTTCATGAAGGGGTAGGACCACCCTGACAGGAGCCGAGGAGGAGAGGACATCAAACAGGGAGTCCGAGGGCTCTTTCAGTTCCTCTGCCTGAAGCCCCAGGTTGGATGCAACCCTTTTCAAAAGTTCCTGGTGAGCTTTGGCGTCATCTTGAGGAAGTGGGTGAGGGGGCCCTGTGATAGCCTCCTCTGGCAACAATGAGGATGATGCTGGTGCCACAGTGTCCTCTACTTACATTGGTGGTCCAACAGCTTGCTCCCCTGGATCCTCCTGGACCTGTGGGTCCTACCCCCTGAAGCCTCGAGCACTGGAGGGGGATGGGATGCTGAGGCCACTGGCTTCTCCGAAGCTCTCGATGCTGACCAGACAGCCTGGGAAGTTTGGGTGAACCCCCAAGGGTTCTACAGGTACCATGGCGCCAGCTACTGCACCTGGGCCAGTGGGACAGGTTTCGGTGCTGATGATGTAGGCAGAACTGCAGGTACCAGGGATTGTCCCGCAGTCAGGGAACCTAGCTCCATGTCAGAGGTATAAATGGAGCGGTCGGTACCAGGCGACCAGGATTGGGTGGAGCGCTGGCTCTTGTCCAACTGGTGCCGGTCACTGTGTCCCAAAGCTGACCGGTCCGAGTGAGACGGGCGTCTTGGCTGGGATCTCAGGGTCCGACGGTGTTCAGTGGATCTGCATCGGAGACCCAGCGATACACGCCTCATGCTACTCCACCAGTACCAGGACCGGGAGCTAATACAGGCCGCTTGCCAAGAGGATCTTCCCAGGTAGGGTGACCAACTGCTAGGAGACAGATGATGACAGTCCAGTGATCTCTGATCCTCGGTTCCATGATCAGTACCAGGCCCTTGGAGACGGATGGGGCCGGTCCGGGAGTTTTTGCCGGATGGTGTATGCCTCAGAAGGTCTGCGCCAATCTACCGGCGAGGTACATCTCAAGTCCCTTGAGCGGTGCCCCCTGTGAGGAGACCAAAGAAAGCTCCGCTGAGTCTGCCTCTCTAGTCCTGAGGTGTGACGGCTCTGAGTGGCGGAACAGTGCTGCTGAAGCAGGGACTCCTGCATAGGTCCCAGCGCGGGTTTCCCCTGAGACCGGGGTACTGCTGGAGCCGATGTGGACGGCACTAGGAGCACCAGGATCTCCTGAGCTGCTTGAAGGGCTTTGGGCGTCAAAGGCACCTGAAGTTGGCCAGAGCCTGCGCCGCTATCTGGAGTTGCAGGAGAAGTATGGGATGGGCTGCACTGCTCAACTTGAGCTGGGGCCTGACTTCCCAAAGGAGGCGTTGAACTGCCCAGCACGGGTCGTGGCTCGCCCCCAGCCCTCTCCTTTCCCTTATGGGAGGTAGGAGAGCTTCCCTTCACAATCTTTTTTAGCTTCTTGACCAGAGTCGTGGAGGGGGATCATTGCCAGTTCGTAGGCGGCGCCAGCGAAACACTGTGCACAGAGGCTGCGGGGCTCGGGGCAGAGTCGGACCGCTGCCGGAGTGAGGGCCGACTCCATTAGGAACGCTTTCAGACAGATATCCTGCTCCTTCTTCGTCCCAGCTTTAAAGAACTTGCAGATACAGCACTTGTCACTTATGGGTCCCTCCCTAAGCACCTTAGGTACCTGATGTGTGGATAGCTGATGAGCATAGACCGTTTGCAGCTATCGCAGGGCATGCCCCGTCCCCCAGCTGAGTCCGGTTCGGGACTAACAAAGAATTGAGAACTACTACTAAGGGTAACTAAGAAACTACTAACTATATACAACTATATTACAGGTTTTCAAAGGTTTGCAAGAACAGAGAACGAAACAACGCTAGCTGAAGCGGTCGATGTTTCAGCACCATCGCTGGTGGCAAGAAGGAATTGAGGATGTGGGGAGCTGGTGGTGCCACTTATACCTCACCATGCGGGCGCCACTCCAGAGGGCACCAGAACCAGTCCCCTACTGAGGGAAAAACTTCCGACACCAGCGCATGTGGCGAGCACACACACCAAATCTGGAATGGACATGAGCAAGCACTCAAAGAAGAACCATACATCCAGGCTGTATCCAAGCTTGGGTGCTTCTGCCCATACCATATTTCTGAAATTCAGCCTTTTCGGTCTCTCCAGACTGGGAAGTCATTTTCTCGAGACGCAATTATTCTAATTTCTACCTCTCTGGCCTCAATGACAGTGACTCCTACACAGTCATTCCAAACAGTGGGTAGCTAGGATGCAGATATATAGTACCTAAGGGGTAGCTGCCAGAGGTAGAATACCTCCTGAACTGAATTTCGAATATTCCTGGGCAAGTACACCAGGAGCCAAGTGACACAAGGAGGCCAGACATCTGCTAAAGCCACCTACACAAGAGACAGCCAGCATGATGCTGCCTGTAGTGACTGAGCCAAGTGGACCAAAAAACAGAGTATTTGACAGAACTTTCTGTGTCATCTAGTCAATTCCAAGAAGTTAAAAGCCATTTCAATTACTACTTCTGCCTTGGAGTTCCCCTGATATTTTTATGGTTTAAAAATCACTTCTCTTTTTAAATATTCTCTCCACCATTGTGTAATAGACCCACACAAATGTATGACGTTAACCCAGTAAGCAGGACAAACAGTGAAACCGAGTGTATACAAAGTGTTATTAAATGCACACAATAGTGAAGATTTTTCTTCCCTGATCTTTCACTTACAATGATGTTATTTAACAGTTCTGAAGATACTCAAAAGAAACGCAGTTTTTAAAGGTAATATTGTTATGACTCAGCCTTTCAGGTATTTCCTTATTCATATTATTTTGCATTGGTAGAATTTACTAAAATATTTAACAATTTATTCAACACAGCCTGGCAAAAAAACAACAACTCAACAGTGGGGTAAAACAACCACCTGTTTGTAGTACAATATGACAGTGATAGATTGGTTATAGGTGGCTGCCTACATTTTTTTTTAAATTATTTCTAGTGTTCTAATTAGAGGGAGGAGTGGAGTAAGGTTTTTAAACCTTGATTCTTAATAGTCTGCCTTTCAGAAGTTCCGAGTAGCATAGTCAATGGGAGCAACCTACTCTCTCAAAGTCAGGCGATAAGCCACACCTTGATCTGCATGGAATTTGAGTTGCATGGAATGGAAAATGTTCTTAGATAAAATCCTGACCTGTTTGGCACTTCTTTCAAAGACCACATACTGCTGACACTGGTCAAGGCGCCTTTTTCTCATTGTCCAGTAATGCAGCACGCGGTTCTCCCTCTGGAAGAGTTCATTTAAGATATCTGCAGGGACAGACAAATTAACTGAAGGTTATGGTCCTTTATTTTGTAATGAAGGGAAGCTGTGAGGCTAAAAGCTCTGCAAATAAATATTGTGTTGTATTAAGAACTACACAAAAAAAGTTTCCTTTACAAATTTAAAAAAAAAATTGTTTTATAAACAGGGACACTGATTTAGTTAAAATAAAGACTGGTGGTTTCATCAAAAAGTGGTATTGAAACAATAGGCTTTTGAGACTAGAGAGAGCACTTGATATAATGTAGGGGACAGTTCTGCACCAGGCTGGTGAGGAAAAAGAGAATGGGGACAAGTAGACAAGATGTATTTAAGCATTCAGGCTGAACATAATCAATAATCATTTCCCAACTGAAATTTCTAGAGTTCTATAAGGTATCTGGTGTCATGAAATAAACATGGGTGAACATACAGCCCAGGAATAAATACGTTAACAGATTTATTCTTGTGATATCTTAACTCACCTGAAACCCCACGCATGCAGAGAAATCCACTACAAAACTCAGAAATAAAATTACTATAATTAACATCCCTTCAAAAGTCAACAAGAATACTGTCAGTCAAACAAATCATGCACCGATTCAAATAGTCCCCAGTCCATTTGGTTTCAAGCAAATGAATTTATTACTTGGAAATGAAGACACATGTAAAAGCAGTTCTGCTGTTTATTATGCCATCTCTCTCCTTTCACACATCAGAGAATCCCACAAACAGCAGGCCCTCAGGAATCCCAACCCACCTGCCACTGTTAATTTGACCTTTCATCCCCTCAGTTTGGTTAACCACCATTTTTCCTTTTATGTCAATGACAAGGACTGGATGCACTTTACTGTCACTCAACTGTGGCCGAGAAAGGGGGAAATTCTGGATGGACACTAAAACAGAGGTGGGTTCTGATAAAAGCCACAGGATAGAGGGGGCGAGACGCTGGTGGAGAGAGAGAGGGAGTCTGATGAGATGCAAACTGGTCCTCCAACTTGGGTGGGGGCAGGGGGAGGGGAAGGAGAGAGATCTGGGATGAGCTAGTGCCTACTTAAAGATGCAAGTGAAGACTGAGGTTTAAGGCAGAAGAGATGCATATAGACATTTGTTTTAACGCTATTTTAATTCTACTGTTAGTTTCCATAAACAAATAAATCATAATTTTTGATTAAGCTGTCCTGAGTCACTGCAGTTCATTCTGGTCACAAACTTCCAGAAAGGACTGCACAGCCAGACCCAAACCCATTTAGGCTGGCTCAAACGAATGTGGCTTGTGAAACAGGAGTTTGTAACCTAATGACCCAGTCTAAAGTGGGATGAACTGCATACTTCTACTCTTGGAGAAGTGCACATAGAAGCCTTATGAGAGGAGACTCAAAGAGCTTGGTTTGTTTAGCCTAACCAAAAGAAGGCTGAGGGGAGATATGATTGCTCTGTATAAATACACCAGAGGGATAAATACCAGGAAGGGGAGTAATTATGTGAGTTAAGCGCCAATGTTGACACAAGAACGAATGGATAGAAATTTGCCATCAGCAAGTTTAGGCTTGAAATTAGGTTTCTAACCATTAGAGGAGTGAAGTTCTGCAACAGGCTTCAAGGGGAGCAAAAAGCCTAACTGGCTTCAAGACTCAGCTAGATAAGTTTATGGAGGAGATGGTATGACGAGAATGCCTACAATGGCATGTAGCTGATCTGTGACTGCCAGCAGCAAAAATTTCCAATGGCTGGTGATGGGACACTAGATGGGGAGGGTTCTGAGTCACTCCAGAAAATTCTTTCCCAGGTGTCTGGCTGATGGGTCTTGCCCAGATGCGCAGGGTCTAACTGATCAGCATATTTGAGGTAGGGAAGGAATTTTCCCCCAGGTCAAATGGACAGAGACCCTGAGGGTTTTACGCCTTCCTGTGCAGCATGGGGTATAGGTCACTTGCAGGTTAAAACTAGTGTAAATGGTGGATTCTCTGTCACCTGGAGTCTCTTAACCATGATTTGAGGACTTCCCTAACCCCTGGCTGAGTCACTGGTCTATTACAGGAGCAGGTGAATGAGGTTCTGTGGCCTGCAATGTACAGGTCAGACTAGATGACCATGATGGTCCCTTCTGACCTTAAAGTCTATGAGTCTAAGCCTCTCACCTGGAAATAGTATCCCCAACAAGACTGGGAGAGAGCTCACAAGCATAGCTTGTCCCTGAACCATAAATAGTTTATAATCCCATTTTTTCAGTTACCTATTCCACTCCTCGGTTTTTGTGACTAGAAAGTAACATTTTCGACTGCCTCACAACTTTATCTCCCATTGTGCAATCCTTCTTTCCTCTATTTTATTTCTCCTCTTGCCCATTTGTACTCCAAATTCTTAGTGGGTATCACTTCTGTTCACATTATGCTCATACTTGTCATCCATCCTCATCAAGGTAACATTTCCCTTAGTGTCTTGCCTGTATCAACCCTATGACTGACTCTGCTGTTACTTCAAATGAGTAGGCCAAGTTCAGTAGTGGAGGTGCACACAGTGAGGGAATTAAACTCATGCACACTGAGCAGCTTCCCTCGATACAGCTTAATCGACAAAGCAGACAGTGACAGGCAAGCAGCAAAATTCAGAGGAATCAAAGCAGAAACGCTCATTTTCATAGTTGTTCATGCCAGCCCACAAAGCAATCTCTGAGGGAGGACTACACAGATGAGCCAGAACATTGGAGACCTATTTTACATATGATTAAATTTGAATTATGTAAAATAAATGACAGTATACAGAAAATATCTAGATCAGGGATGGGCAAACTTTTTGGCCCGAAGGCCACATCGGGGAACAAAACTGTATGGAAGGCCAGATAGGGAAGGCTGTGCCCCCCAAACAGCCTGGCCCCCACCCCCTATTCAGCCCCATCCACTTCCCGTCCCCTGACTGCCCCCTCCTGGGGACCCCTTCTGCCCCAACCCGCCCCCCATCCCCAGGGATCTCACCCCCTATCCAACCCCCCCCCCCACTCTCCCTGTACCCTGACTGCCCCGACCTATCCACACCCCTGCCCCGACAGGCCACCCCGGGACTCCCACGCTCTATCCAACCCCCCGTGTTCCCTGACCCCTGACTGCCCCAAAACCTCCGCCCCACCCACCCAACCGCCCCCTGCGACCCAACCCCCCCACCGCTGCACGCGCCGCCCCCTTACCATGCCGCTCAGAGCGGCAGGAGATCACAGCCCCACTGCCCGCACGGAGGCATGGCTGTGTGGGAGGGGGAGGGGCAGGAGGCGAACCTCCCGGGCCAGGAGCTCAAAGGCTGGGCTGGATGGTCCCGTGGGCTGGATGTGGCCCACAGGCTGTAGTTTGCCCACCTCTGATCTAGATCATAGATTCAAAGCCATATAAGCCATTAAACACCCTCCCCAAAAAGAAGCACATTAAAATAACACTGCAACCGTAATAGTCAAGTAGACAAAGTTCGGAAATGCCGGAATTAAGATTGCTTATGCAATTTAAATTTGCACCCCTTTGTGCGAATGCATTATAATACTATCTTTAATTGCATGTGTTATATTTGGATCCAGCAGAAAAAGACACAGACACAGAGGGAGCTGATAGAAACTCAGCTGTCTGTTGCGATGGTAGTTCTATTGTTCTTGCAGCAAAAGTGAAAACAACATGAAAGTGAGGTTCTGCACTGCAGAGTTGGGGAGTGCTCAAATGTTTAAAGGGACAGGACATCATAACATAATCATATACTATTTTTTTCTATGGGACTACTGCTTCATTCAGTGGATTAGAAGTTATTCAATATATTTTTTTAACCTCCTGGTTCAATGTGTCGCCCAGGCTTCACGTAATGCACACCATCTAAACCCTACACAGAATACAAAATTATTGATTTTGTCCTGGATGTTTGCAGTGCTCTCACAATAGTATAACAGTGCTTCACAAACATCAACGTAGCTTCACAAGAATCCTATGAGATTAGGTAGCACTATTCCCATTTTACAACTACGGAATTGAGGATGAGAGAGATTAAAGCTAAAATTGGCATAAACATTCACTAATTTTGTATGCCCGACTTGAGACACACAGGGTTTTCACAGTGCTTATTTTTATAGCATATTATGTATTTAAAGCACTGCTCCAATAGACTTCATTTTCAAGCACTCAGCACTTCACAGATCTAGACCCAGGTGTCTCATATTGCGTGTGCCTCACTTTCCTGGTGCCCAAACAGTGATCACCTGTGAACAGTTTGGCGTAAGTGACTTGCCCAGCACCACACATGAAGTCTGTGGTAGAGGTAGGGATAGAATCCAATTCTTCAGGGCAGCATTCAACTGCCTTAGCCCTGAGACCATGCCTTCGCTTCCTACATACCACTCAACCTCTGCAACAAATGAGGCAGGGTCAGAAATCCCACACAGAACTCAGGGTAAACACAATGGATTGCAATTGCTTTTTAGAGAGATTATGGTCTATTGTGTACATGAATATTTCAGGATTGTTTAAAGTATGGATTACATAAATGTTCAAGTAAGGACTTCAGAAATGCATAGTATTGACCGTACTAGACTAGAGTATCATGTACACGTGTGTCAAAGGAGTTTTAAAGACAGGTATTATTGTGCAGTATCCTGCCAGTAGAAGAACAATTACTTGGACTGCTTGAGACCTGCTTCCACTTCTAGCAGCAATTAAACCCATAATTAAGTTAGGTGGTGTTGCTAACAATTTTGTTCAGGATCCTTACATTTAGTTATTAAATTCAGGAACATGGATAAAATTAAAATGAGCACATTTGGCATTTCTTGGTACTCTGCGTAAGAGTACTCACAAACAGACTTTTGTCATGTTCATCCAATTTTACTTGTAGCATCATTCGATGCTTCTCAATATAAGGAACTTCAAACTTGTAAAAACAGATGGCGAGGGCATGGCTTTACTTTTAGACTCGTGGATTCTGATAATTCAAAGAAAGAAAGAAACAAAAAATGTCCTATTACTGATATTTGAAAATTGGCTACCATAATTGTTACTCTGGGTATTTTGGTAACTTCTATGTCATGGGCAGGAACCTCAGCCCTGAAGGGAGCCCCCCTACCATCCCCTTCTTTGAACCTGTCTCCCCAACCCATCTCTCACCCCTTCCCTGCTGGCCATGAGAAGCGGGTGCTGAGATGTGCTGTCGTGCTGGGGGCAGGGGGAAGCTTCTGCCACGTATATCCTGTTTCTGCAAACCCTGTAGAGAGCTCACCCGGTTTACAGTAACTTTTATCCTCTCTGCTCTTCCCTGTCTTGTCCCACCCCCACGCCACTGTCTGGCAGCGCCCATTTCCCTTTCTTAAACCTGGCTCCTACCTCCCATCCCTGACTCTCCCCCTCTCTCTGCTTCCCCTCCCTCCATCTGTTTGAGCCCCATGCACACACAGTTTGCTCCCTGAACAAATTCAGCCCATCACTCCCTCCAATTTCCCCCACCACCACCCTTTTAGCCTCTGTTACTAGCAAGGGGCAAATTGTTATGCCATGTGAGGGCAAAATAAGGGCAGAAGCTTCACAAGATGTTACTAAGCATGCTCAGTAACAGCAAAGCAGCAAATTGTGTTGGGAAGCAGTCTGTGTTGCTACATTGGCTGGGCTCCCTGCATGGTAGATACAGGATAGCTGTGCACAGCTTACAGGGAATGTTAATACTAACTCAGGGTCAATGCACAGTACATGGCCAACAGGACAGCAACTCGGCCCATTAATATTATGATCTCCTAATTTGGTAAGAAGGGAGTACCAGCCATAATTGTACCTCCATTCCCCTCATCTACTGAGCTCCCATTCCACTTTTCTGACAGGTTTACTTTGATCGCATTTTCCCATCTACTTTGACAGTCTATCCGCCTACCACCACCTCTCAAACGCTCATCCTAGAGAAACGTTTCCCAGATTTCTGGGGAAATCTCAATGTATTACAACATTTCAGACTGGACACTACACAAAAATGGACATCTTGAGACTGACGTAACTGGAGTCAATTGTTATACACAGCATGTAAGATCTACTTAGCTAACTGGAACAGAGTCCATGCTATCAGAACATTGTACAGATGGTGTGCCAGTGAGAGACATTTGGCTGTGCTTTTGCAATGATTTATGCTATTAGTTCCTTTGGATGCCAAGAGCCAGAAAAAGATACTGTATAGCACAGCATGAAGTTATATAACAGTAGTGTGTTGAATTCAGCTGCTGACAAGCAGCTTTGCATATTTTCATCTCCTGAATTATACCCCTGCCCCATTAACAGTGGCCTCTCATAACTCATCTTCCAGGGGTGGTTAGGATAACAGCATGTTTCCTAAACTTTTTTGATTTGTATTGCAGGTACCACAAACTGCACCTCGTAAAGCCTTCCTGAGACAGGAGCAAAAGTAATGGATCTTAGACAGAGGATCACCCAGCCACCTCCTTCATTAAGTGGGTGTGTGTGTGGGGTGGGGGGGCGGGGGTGAGTAACATACTTTTAAGCCTTCAGTACTAGACTTGACTGGTTTTATGAAATACGCATCCAGTGTGTTCTTGGAAAAGCCTTTTAAAATGTGAATTATAGGTGTGTATTTGTTCAGTTTTTCCTATGTTAAATGTATGCTAAAAGTTTTAATCTCTATTTACAGAGCACAGGCTTGCAGAGCAGACAGCATTTCAAGCTGTCAGATTCTTCTATGAACGAGAGGGAATGAAACGACTCTGAAATGTACTGCAGCTTGCATTTGACAAGAAATGTATTTATGGTTTTATTACCGTCCTTTATCATACTCCTTCCTTTTGTTTTTCTTAAATACACTTAGAAAAAGAAAAACTATCCTACAATGACTAGATTACCTCTGCAGGTACCTTCCACACCTACATTCCCTATGGTTCTATGATTTATCTGTTCAGCTACCACGGCAGTACTGAGTCCTACAAAGAAAAAAACCTCAGTACGCCTCAATACATCTTTTCAACACCATTACGCTGTTTTATGAAACAGATGAAGAATTTACTAAGATGAAAGGTGTATATTGCCTACATGTAAGTTATTGTAGATTTAGTTTTTCCTATATTTAGGTTATTGTCATCTGTGACTTGTATGTCTGAACTGAGCATGCCAATTACTATGTTCAACAGTGGTCCTCGGTCAGGTGTACGCATACCCCTGGGGGTACATCAGCTCATCTAGATATTTGCCTAGTTGTACAACAGGCTACATAAAAAACACTACTGAAGTCAGTACAAACTAAAATTTCATACAGACAGTACTTCTTTATTCTGTTCTGAATACTATGTACTGAAATGTAAGTACAATATTTATATTCCAATTGATTCATTTTATAATTATATGGTAAAAATGAGAAAGTAAGCAATTTTTCAATAATAGTGTGCTGTGATGCTTTTGTATTTTTACCTCTGATTCTGTAAGCAAGTAGTTTTTAAGAGAGGTAAAACTTGGGGATATGCAAGACAAATCAGACTCCTGAAAGGGGTACAGTAGTCTGGAAAGACTGAAAGCCACTGATGTAGGAGACCATGAAAAGTACAGTACAGGTACAGTAATACCCTGGAGGATACAGGTTGGTATTTCTCCCCTTTCCTCACTCAAATCTTTCTGGTTTACAGTAGGTGAGTTGATTGCACACCTACTGTGAATGTACCAATAACAATCAGATTAAAAGTCTTTGTTGCTACACTACACTATTTCAAATTCTTACTTAAAAAAAATCCATGAAGTTGTAAGAAAAAACCCTTATGTAAGCAATATATTTCTGAGTGGGTCTTAACCTCTTCATAAACTAATTCATGTTTTTATCCCTTCTCATATTCAGTGGTGTGACTCCATCCCTTGTGAACCCTCTTCAGTCTTCCATTTCAAATCATATATTTGTCTGACACCCACAATTCGTTTCCCCCATAGCCAGAACCACCTCAGATAGCTGCTGACATCCACAAACACAATTCAACATGGCTTAGCTTTCAATTTCAGCATAACCAGACTGTGTGAAGAAGCAACTGCAGAAAGTTCTTCAACCTGCAGTGCAACGAGGGGACAATCTTTCCTTCTGCAATACTTACACACACTCTACCTGTCTACTTTATGACCCAAACGTTTAGCCATAGTTAAAGTGTGGTTGGGGGAACGACAACTGGCAAACAAGCAATCATCACTCAGAAATCTATTGAAGAAAGATCCTTATTGTTCAAAACCTTCTCTGAGTTCTATCCCATTCCATCTCCATTTCTCCTATTTCATTTATTTTCTGAGCTTAAGTTCTGTTGGTGTAATACCACTGATCTTTGTTCTCTCTCCATCCACTGTTTCACTGTGGGCACTAACATCTCTCGCATTCCTCACCCGAGTGGACCAATACTACCTTAAAGTCTTGCTCTGCCTAAATGAATACTGACAATTTTCAAATCCAATCTCAAGATCCATCTCCTTTTCTCCACCACCACAGATGCACACACATTTGTAGCTTTAATAGAACCATTTTACCCTACTACCTGGGCCTCCCAGTTATCCTATGTTCAATCAAGTACCTTTAAACTACTCCAGAGATTCAGTAGGCCATTTTCAAGTTTTGTGTTCTCCTAACACAGAATTCCCATTGCATTTTGCATAGCCCAGAATACCAAATGTGCTTATATAGATTTATTGGCTGTGGAATTCTTGACACTTCTGTATGAAGAGCAATGCATTTAAGTCTCCATTTGTAAATTAAACATGACATTAACTTTGAAATATACAAATTGATAACAATCAAGCTTTATTTGGGTGCAAGACTCTTCCCTTTCTTAAAACTGAAAAATGAAGATGAGTGGTTACCAGCTATTTTAAACCTTCACCAGGGTTTATTATTTATATTTATTTATATTTATTATTTATATTTATTATTTAATTATTTATTTATAAGATCACTTATTTTCTGATAAATCTGAAATACTGTATCCGCCCTGGCAGGGGCTCACCCTCATTTTCTCAGATTTGTTGCAGCGCAAGAAGGCCAAATTCCTAACAGAACACTTACTTTTGACTTGTTGTTCAGGAGCTTTGATGTGAGTTACCATCCCTGGCATGTTTACACTATTCCTGTGCAGGTATTTCAGGAAGACATCAGCATTTCTCCGAGCCAGCGTACAAGCCTATGAGAAGATTCAGTAGCATTTGAAATTGCTGTGTTTGAAGGGGCATTAACAGACACATGGATATACACACTCCTTTTTCTGCTTACTATGTCCTATTCAATACAGAGCAGACAAACAGTTAAAAAGATCACTATTTTCCAGGCAAATAGCAGTTCATCCAGGGCTAGGTTATCTGGCACTGCACACTAAATAGCATTATATGTAATTTATACCTGAAGTTACTTAAAAGTGATCATCTTCTCCATACTTTTAAGTGCGGCTCAAGGTACACAGAGTAGATTGTTTTAACTTATTTGTCATTATTATGTAAACCAAGCGCACAACTTTCAGTAATCACCTGGATATTGTAAAAGATTCACCACTAGTTTAAACTGAAAAAATAGTTGCTCTGCTGAAATGAAACCAAAAGTACTGAAAGAAGACATGCCCTTTAAAGGTCTTAAAAGCATTCAAACCAAAGAGCAACACAACAACCAGAATTTAACTGCATTGCCAAGAACCAGCATAGCTGCCTTCCTAACCTCAACTTCTGAATATATACCAAATACTATATATAGGCCTGGTGTCCTTTGTTTGTAATGAAGTGGAACATCAAACTACTACTTTAAAAGGTTAGGTGAAGACAGAACAGATATGATCAATGACAAAGATCACTGAGACAGTAATTCATCAGATCATATTCTCAGAACAGCCCAAAAGTTCAGACATTTGCAAGTGAGAGATCCATTTGACACTGCCCCTACAGTTATACGAAAATTCATGTTTTCAGTGGTGTTTGCAGCTCAGTATCTAACATTAAGAGACTTTCAAACTACTCTAATACAACACCACAGGAAGGACATTCTGTATACTTACTGACCATATAGTATTTTCCATGCAGTCACACATCCCACAGGCAGAGGCTATCACAATTATTTTCCAAGTGCCACTGACGTATTACCATTGCTAAGTCACCTTGCTTATCAGCAAAAATTGAATACAAGTGGCCCAATACTACTGCCTTATCTTTTCTTCAGATTGCTGTTGTGTTGAATTTCTTGTACTATATTTTAAGATTGTATTTCTCTGGAAAACAGCAGCCTTCACACACACACCCCACCTCCCGGCCGTCCTTTGTCTCCCTCTCCTGGTATTCTCTCCCCACTCGCCTTCTCTACCCTTTCCCCTTCCAAACTGGCTCTCCTCTTCCTAAGTGATTTTTTATTTATCATTTGGTTACAAAATCTGAACCACTACCTTTATTTTAAGGGTAGGAGAATTGTAACAGGAATACTCAAAGACATGGTGGCACTATAGTGTTTTGGAGCTTTACTGTAGTGTAGAATATTATTTTGGTTTTTTAAGAGCAATTATAAAATACCATAGAAAAAGGAGCACAGAATCAGGTTTCCCCACTGCAGCTCTAGTTCTGCTGGGAGCTGCTTTGAGTCATGGGGAGCCACTGTGCTGAGCAGCTGTTGCTTCTTTTAAAGAAGTGTCTCTCAAGTGTTCTGGGAAGTGGAGGCTGCTGAAAAAAGTGAGTCCCAGCTGCACATCTATCACAGTGGGATGCCTGATTCTCCAAGCTATCTGCTGAAGTTGAATTGGAAACTTATTTATATAAACGGGCATACATTTTATGTTCTTGGCAATGTTCTAATCACCACGAGAAACAGTCATATGCCATTCCCTGTGTAATCACCATTCAGGAGCTCACGAAGCCATACACCTGTCACTGGGTTTTTCTGGTCTATTCAAGATATGTGAGGATGTAACTGCTTACTTCCCAACATGTAACCAACATCATCTTTACCTTCAGGAACGCTTCTTTTTGTTCAAGGTGCTTGCTTATCATAGGGGTCACGTGATCTGTTTCAGAGTTGGGACCCAGTTTGTCTGCTCCCCCACACCAGTCTTCTTCCCGCTTATATTCCTGCTCCAGACTCTCCAGCACACTGCAAACCTACCAGCCAAGAGGAGACAAATATCTCTAGTATTTCAGTTGAACAACACTGTGAAGCAGTTTGATCCAGGAGACTTGAAACCAAGAACCCTAGACATCTAATCCCAGCTCTGACATAGATGCTGATTGTGTCTTCAATTTATCTGTTTTCCATTCCGCCTCTCTAAAATAGGGAAACTGCCATCAGCCTCTGCCCAGGATGTGATGTGGATTAAAACTCATGAAACACTTTGAAGATGAAAAGTATGATATAGGTGGTAACACATAGTTATTTATGATAGGATTTTAATCAAGCTATGATCAGAAGTGATTTCTTACATGACAGTACATCTGCACATATGACACTTTCCCTGGGCAAGGCCCTTTCCAGAAACTGAAAATCCAAATTACTCAATTACGTAATCCTGATTTGAAACATGGGGGAAAAGAAAAAAAGGTCAAGAAGGGCAGATGGGGATTTAAGATGTAGCTGACTTACCACTAAAGAAAAAAATCTAATACCAGAGCAACATTTTAGAGGAAATCTTACATAAATGTTATTAATAACATGTGAATAATTTGTAACCAAGCATTTTACAAACACACTTTGTTTTATCAATTATAATGTGTGGTTTTTGCTTTCTGCTCAGTATAGAAAATAAAACTTCACTGACTGTACTGCAATTTGGTTAGGGTCAGTTTCATTTTTCTAGGCCTCAGTTAATATAATACCGTCAGCGTTTCCAAAACAGCATGGAAAGTTCTAAATAAAAATTTTAAAATACCAACATTTCTGCTAATATCAGTTTTATAAACTTGAGCTCTAAAGCTAATTAACTCTGCCACTTGAGCCAAAGGTAATTTTTATGATAAAACATCACAAATCCCTTTACTATTCTGCAAGGCATGGGTCTTCAGGAGTTCCTATACCTGCTCTGATGTTTTATAGAAGGCTACGGAAGCATTCACAAGTTTGAGACGGTCCTCCATCTTGAGCATCAGCTGTTGCCAATGAGAAGCAACTTTCTCAGCGCAGTCCCTGATCATATCCATATCATAATGATTAGCCTGCAGCATCGCCTCTGCTTTCTGCTGCACCTGCAGTGCACTTTGATGCGTTTTCTGATAAGAAGTTGAAATAAAATATTTAATTGCATAATGTTTAAATGCATTTGCTTTAAATCCACGTTTCACTTTCTTATTTGCAATGCTATTTTCTACACACATATATCAGACAAAGGAAATAAAGGGCTAGCAGTAGGTTTGCAGCATAACTTTTTCTAGGCAAACAAATATGAAGTAAATTCAACAGAGATTTATTATCAATTGACAGTGTCTATCAGTCTACAAGAACATCAACTGCATAGCAACAGATTATGCAAGCCATACAATGCTCGCCGAGTTACAGTACATAACCAGATTATAATTATGGCTTCCAGGTTTGTTCTCTCTTTGGATTGGGAGGGGAAAGGTGGAGTGTTCTGGGTCCAAATACCCCAGGGGGAGAACGGGGACTGAACCTCAAAGAATAAGCATTTGAATCAATTGATTGGCTACAATACTACTGTACTATAGAAGTATATTGAGTAAGGTCTCTTATGAAAGCTGGTGACACACTGGTGATTACTATCATTGTGAAATGTATGTACTAACAATGTATGAGGAATTAGGAATGTTCACTCATATTATGCTTTAAAGCAGAGGTGAGCAAAACTACGGCCCACAGGACCGTCCTGCCTGGCCCTTGATCTCCCGGGTGGGGGCGCTAGCCCCCGGCACCTCCCCTGCTGTCTCCCCCTTCCCCACAGCCTCAGATCGGAGCACCGCCAGTGCTCTGGTCCGCCGTTCCTACCGGGCAGCGTGGCTGCGAACTCCTGCTGCTCTGAGCGGCATGGTAAGGGGGCGGGGAGTTGGATAAGGGGCAGGGGACAGGGAGTGGAGGTTCTTGGGGGTGGTCAGGGGACTGGGAACCGGGGGGGGGGGGGTTGGATAGGTGTGGGAGTCCCAGGGGGCCTGGCAGGGGCGTGGATAGGGGTCGGGGGCTTGGATAGGTGGGGTCCCCGGGGGGGGGCCCAGGGGGCGGTTGGTTCCCAGGAGGGGAGCAGTCAGGGGACAAGGATCGGGGGGGGAGGGGGGCAGTTGGATGGGTCATGGGTTCTGAGGGGGGCAGGAAGTGGGAGGGGGCAGGGGCCAGGCTGTTTGGGGAGGCACAGCCTTGCCTACCCGGTCCTCTATACAGTTTCGCAACCCCGATGTGGCCCTCAGGTCAAAAAGTTTGTCCGCCCCTACTTTAAAATCTGTGACTAAACAAAGGGAGAAACAGGTATTCTCCTAGACAGGGGGGAAGGCAGCCTTCCACATATCTCCAACGTAAATTAAGCATTGTGGAATCAACACAACAGAAGTTCCTTTTACATACGAATCAGAAGGAAAGAGGGAGATGGGAAGAACAGCACAAGTCTGAACACCAGGCTGCATCCTGAGTCTGGGGACAAAACAGTGAGTTTTGGAAATACAAAAGGGGATGCAAAAAGCCTTTTCATTTGTGCGTCCATCTCTAATGGGACGATCAGGTACAGTACCCTTTGAGCCTATGAAAGTTGATGTGGGTAAGGAAATTGTTTAGGCCATGATTGTAACTGGCTGGAATTAACTTTTAGTCACAAGAAAGAGCATTCGGTTTGTTTTATTTGTAACCTCTCCTGGCTCTCTTTCACTCTTACTTGTAATTACTTAATTCTTCTTTCACTAGGTTTCTTGATAATAAACATATTCTTGTTTTATTAGAAAAGTATCTTAAGTGTGGGTCTTCAGCCAACTACCAGGCTGTTGTGTGTTGTCTTTTTGGATGTAGCAAACTTGGTATCTTCTGTGAGGGTTCAGCAAGAGGGACTGGACGCTGCAGGGGCAACTTGGATCTGGAAGGGCTGTTGGTGTCACCCTGCAAGGGCTGGAGCCAGGTTGAGGCCATTGTGTAGTGAGCTGGCTGCTGGTTTCAGGGCTCTGAGGCAAAGTTACATAGCACAAAGGTTACAGGGCAGGCAGCGACAACCTCTTACTGGTCTGGGTGAAACCCAAAGCATCACAGCTTGATTATTGGATATCAGAATTATTTTCTTCATACAAACTTTCTTGCAATCCATTTCACACTTATGTGGAGTGAAAATGGATAGAACAAGTATCCAGGGGGATGTGAAATGAGCCAACTAATTGATTATTTGTTAATGATAATACTGAACATTTGGTCCCCCAGTAAAAACATACACCTGTTTGTAATCTGGAAGCCCTACGTACAAGAAGTTTGATTATATCCAAGTGCACTATGATCCAGAAAATATTCAAATTAAAAATCATCATCATTTATACCTACAAGGATAAATACTCATAGCTCAGGAGTGTTATACCCTATACCAAAGCTTTCAAGAGTGAGGACACACACACACTACAAACTGTAAACAGAGATGGGAAACAGAAAACTCCACAAAAAGGCAGCAAAACAGAAGGCATTTATTGTAAAATAGAGTTCTTCTGAAAACAAAAAAGCTAATCAACCACCAGAGACTTTTTAGTGTTCAGCAACAATAAAATACCGAACAAATATCTACACACTACCTCTCCCCACATGCCAAAAAATTTGGCTTTAATTTTTTGTCCAGTTTTATACTGAAAGGGTAGACAGGATTAACACTAACATACTAATAATGAAAGCTCAGTTAGCAAGACCTTGTAAAGATCAAATTAAAGTATTAATAAAACCTAGTAATTTACACATACAGTACACTGAAGTTATGAGACCATGTTAGGAAAACTTTTATCTTATCTATAATGATGCAATTTGTGTATATTCCCCATTTGTAACCAATCTGTCATCTATTATATTAGCTTAGTCTTAAAACCTAAAAACCCACAGCATCCTATTCTAAAACGCTGTGTTTGCAATAGTCTTTTGTTTGATTAAATCTGTCTCAGCCATTTTGTAAATACACAATTTAAATATTTATATAAAGTGAACTTCCACTGCCCTTGACTTATTAAAAGCACTGCACTGACATAGAACAGAATCACGACTGTCAGAATCCCTGCTACCCAAAACTCCCTTTCCTAGAAACTGTCCTCACCTCCCTCCATCTATTCACCCCAAATGTACACACTCATGTTATTAACCTTTTCGTTGTTGCCCAGGTGGGTGAGAGATCTACCTAGAAGGTACATACGGATTTAATCTATTCCTCATGTTGCTTTATAATGATTGCCATGAACTATATCGTAAGCACCCATCTTATTGGAGAATGGCATGAACACCACACTTTTTATACCTCTATAGCATGCTGGAACTGCTCATGTTCTCTTTGCAGCTGTTCTGCCTCCTGGAGGGAGCTAGCCGTGATAAGCCCCGCATTTAACATGGACTCCCCATTTCGGATCCAGCCCAGCACCTGAAACAGAACACAAGCCAGCACAATTTAGAAGTCCTCCTCTGATCAGCAAGAAAGGCTCCATTTCTATTACTACACAGAAGTAAGTTATTTGCAATTAACACTACTTAAGGAAACAAGACTTGTTCCACAACATAATGCCCTTGACAGTGCCTGGAAAACAACACTAGGTGAAGTTACAGAACTGATTTATAACAGCTAACGTTAATTTTGTTTCAGATCAAGAATTTGAACTGTGAGCATAAGGCTTAGTAACTGTACGTTTATGACTATATGCACATACAAACGCTAAGATAATGACTACTGTATTTTTTTTTTTTTTAATTCTTGGTTGTCAAACTCAGACTTGAGCTACCTTTAAGTCATCCATTAAGCCTTTTAGTGGGGAATGAAGCAGTAAGAACATCATATTGAGGCAATCTATGGTACTAATGTTAATGCATGTTTTGGGCTACTCTCTCCCTTCTGACTTTTGAATGCTCCTGGGTAAGTACTTCTGCAGTCCCGCCATGTGTGAACCCCACTGTCTGACACTCACAAGAATAGAATCCTATTTGGTTCCCAGTGCAATACAAATGTGGTAGTACCCACATACATCAACAGTGGGTTTAAAAACACAAACAAGTCAAGTAACTGGTTAGGGTGTTGCATAACCACAGTAACTCAGAGTTGGATCTCCCCATCCAGAGTGGGGAACAGCACCAAGCCTAGTTCTCCCTCTAACAGCTCAGGAAGTTACAAACAGCAAGACCTCTCTTGACACATGCATATAAGTATATGCACTAATGTTCCGTTTATATTATATGTCACTTCCCCCTCCCACACTGTCAAAAATGTCACCAGATTTATATGACTACCTGCCAATACCTAGTTCTACAGTTAATCACTTAAAGGTGGAGTTGTCATGATATGTTGAAAACATGTCAGGGATGGGAAACCAGAAAGGAAGTTAAAGAAATTAAACAGTCTATATCGTCTCAAAGTGAAAAGGGTTAATGTAGAAAAACATGGAAATGCAGCGTACCCTATTGTAAGGTATCTGTACATAGAACAAGCTTCACAGCTCCAGTAACTGACCTTTAGTGTTGCACTTTTTGCAGGTTTGGCCAAGAATAATCTTAAAATCAAGGTATTTTGAGGGTTCACTTATAGATTTTAATAAGTCCGCAGCTGTAGGGTATATGTAGCAAGAAGTATTACCCTAATAGGAAGAGTATATGGGACTTATGATATCTGCAGCCCCAGAGAATCTAATTAATGTATATTTGAGAAGTTAAAATGGTGAACTCCCCACCGTCAGTGTCATAAATCAACTCACCAGGAAGACTGGAGTGAGAATTGTATAGGTCTCGAAGACAGAAAGTCAGTAATGTTGTATTGTCAAGTTAAGTGCCATGGAGGATGAATCTATTCATGTAGATGGGGCAACTGTTAGCATGCAGAGCGTAATACAGCAAAGAAATTGTGTTGGTCATACTATCAAAGTTTAACTGCATATAGGCATCATCTCCTCTCAGCTATTAACAATTTTCAACATCACAGTTTCTAAACAAGGTGGATAGTAATTTAGATCCACAAAGCTTTTTCCAGGTGCATTTCATATTAGATGGTCTCTCCTTTCCCCAGTTCAAGGAAACTGCTAGCTTATTCTCTCCCTTATTAATATTTCTCATCTTCTCTGAGAGGAAGGCATACGGTGGTCTCATAAGGTGCAGTAGAGCAGAGCTAAGGTGCAATTCCACTCCTTGTCATTTATAAATTTGACCTGGATAACTAACTACATTGGCCTACGATCTATTGGTTTATGCTACTTTAATGGACATTAAAAAAAATGTAATTATTTCCCTAATTTTTTTTGAAAGTCTTAAGAATTCATCTGGTAAACTTTGATAGCTTGTTCTTGGTTTCTCAAGCTAGAATGTATTTCAGTCTATATTTGTGAAGTATTATTATGGTATAATGTCAACACAGGAGTTTTTGAATGGCTCAGGACTGAGGGGGGACTCACAAACCCTGCAGGAGCCCACTTCTAAGACTGGGACATATATTAAACCCCATAATCTCTGGTGGCCCCACTACAGATATCAGGAAGTCAATGGATATAATAATAAACACCATCAGAACATAGATTTAAAAAAAATTTTCATGTCAGTTAAAATTTAACAATCTATTTTCTGAAAATAGCATAAGACACCAGTGCTGACACTGAGAAACAAGCAAATGTTGTAAAGGTTAAATTGAGTTTCATGAGGCAAAAACTGTTAGAAATCTTATGGAAAAAGCACACCACCCTTATTTTTCAAGCCAATGTCTGATGTGTGTTGCATCAGTTTACCTTTCACTTCCCCCCAGAATTCTCTTCTAGCCAGACACCACACATCCCTGGAGTTCAAGTCAAGCTCTACTCGTCCCTACATCTGAAGCAATCTCTCTTCTTGAACACCAAGCATCCTGAGACTCCCTCCAAGTTCCACCTCAAACCCCTTCTTCTATACCACTCTCCGCTGCTATTTACTCTTGCCCTACCCAACTCTATTCGGCATCTTAATTTAGCAAGCAAAGCTTTTATGTGACTTATTAAAGCCTCTGTTCCTCTTTTAGCCCTTCCACTACCTCCTCATTTTCTGTTATCGTTCTAGCTTGTAGTTTTATCTACACTAACCTTTTTTTTTTTTTGGGGTGGGTGGGGGAAATTACCACTGCTGTCAGAAATAAAAAGAGCTGAACCAGTGGTAGAGGTAAAGTAATTAAGGCACCAGCAACCATGGATGTTTTTATCACCATGTCCATTTGTTGTGCTCAAAGCAAGGATGGACAACTCCAATCAAAATTAAGTAGCTGCAAGAGCCTCGTCTTCACAGTGCTCCCACCATTGTTGCTATCACTGGTAGAGTTGAGGGACAATTGTGGCAACTAAACCCAGCACAGGCACATCTTATTTGTTTTCATTAGATGGTAAACAGCTTGAGCTATCGACCCCTTTTTCTTTGGAGGGCACCATGCCACGCTACTGCTATATGTAAATGAATCATGAAAAGAAGTCAGCAGTAGCAGCAGGTTTGACAGTTAGTGGGGGAGTCAAAATCATGACTAAACTGAAAAGCTGGTTACAATCTTAGCTCTGCAGAGACACTGTCTCTCCATAACGTAATGGATGCTTATGCCCAGTTCTACAGTAGTAAATTGGGCAGGAAATCACAGTAATTTAACCCTGGAAACCATGTGTTCAGAGCTTCTGGCAACAAAATACAAACAGAACAGTCTGAAAAGGAGGTTTAGTATGTCGTGTTCCTCTCAGATAGCGCAAGGGCTGTGACCTGCTGTGCTACAAAGCTTTTTCCAGTTCAGAGGAAACAGCAAGTGGTCCTGCTTCCTGGCTTAACCGCCCCCCCCCAAAACTCATGTATTTGTATTAAGGTAATGAAAGTCAGAAGAAATAAAAGTTACTAGTCCCAAAACACTTCAAAGGGTGTTAGTAGAATTATAAGGAGACCACACAAATACAAAGTATCAGACCATATTTTTAGATTCATACACTTTTCAGTCTCAGGATGAGAGAAGCATTTTTAGATTATATGGATAAGAAGCGATAAACTTACAAATTAAGTGTTTAACATATGCATGCACCCTCTCAGTTGTGTGTTTAAATAAGTATTTATATTAAGCACAGTTTATGAACTTATTTGAAAATTCAAACGCCTTTGAAAAATGTGACAGGTCAAGAATGACAGTATTACAGTTAATATAAAACTCTAGACAGATAAAAATGGGTTCTTAATTGTTGATATTAAGGTATAACCTCGAGACAAGCATAATGGGGCCCTGATTTCTGTTAAGACCTATACTAACCATAAGAGAGAGCACTTGCCTTGAAGAACTTACAATCTAAATATTCTTTATGGGTTGCACCCTTTCATGTGAACATTCATAAATCTGAAGGGACTAAAAAAATAAAAAAACATAGGAAGATGCTCTGTAAACAACCTATCTCCTGGGTGGGAATATTACTGTTTTATGACTAGGCAGTATGAACAATACTATCTTGGCAAGTGTTTTTTATTTACAATACTAGAAATGAGCTCTAGTTCTAAAGGGCCTGATCCAACTGACTTTTAAGTCAGCTGAAAGATTCCCACAAACTTACTTCAAGAAGAAGAGGGGTCCAATCTCAGCAATTAACATCTATATAAGAGGCTTGTGCTAAATGCTTTCAGTACTTTGGTTTTATAGTCAACTTTCAATGTCCACTTTAGCTAGGATTACTAATCACTCAGAAAAATGAAGAGTCACACAGGGTTTACTGAATAAATCCTGAAAACACGTATTAAGCATGACACTGGCATTGCTCAGCAGTATACCTCTGTCAACTACTGTAGGACATGTGATCAGCAACACATGGCAATGCAATTTTCAACTGTTCCTCCTCTCTCGCTCCCTGGTCCCCCAGCTCTCATACACAAATGCAGGTGACAGGACAGCGTACGCTGTAGTAAGAATTACATATGTGATTAAACCATAAATATAGTATGCCATGGAATATGAACCAAGTACTATTTTCTAAAGTACGATTGCTTCGACCTCACTGGAAAGGGAGGGGTAGTGCCACTGACCACATTCTAGTCCATCAGCATTTCATAAAGAAAAGATCCTGTCTCAGCTGGTAAGTGACTCTGCAATCAAGAATATATTGTGCAAGCTGGACATTATAACCAACTGGCACTTTCCTTTCATCCTCACAAGACAACATGTAATAAATAACAGAAGGGCTGTCTCAGCTACATCATTGGAAAATCTCTTCCACCTCCCTTCCTCTTACAGTAAAAGGGTCATTTGCACTCTGTAATCATTCTAAGAAGTGCTGCCTATACTGTCTGCACACTGGCCAACTATAAACATTTAGATACTTCAAGTTACATTACAGTAGGGTGCTCACATGATTCACAGCTTCTTCAGGCTGAGCTCCTTGCACACCAGGGGCTTCTTGCACTCCCTCATTCCCTTTCACAAGTTTCCTGGGGGGTGGGAGGGGTGCACCCTCCCATCCTCCCCCTCTACTTCAGCGTTCCCTACAACCCACCTCAACCCCTTCTTTATGCCCCCTGCTCTCCCCTATTCCATATGCCAGGGGCTCTGTGCACCCCCTCCCCATTCCCAGGTTCCCCAGTCTTCCATCACCCATTTCCCTCCTGTCTGGGAGTAAATCATTCAGGGTGCCAACATTTTAAACTCTATTTGGACAATGGGTAGAGCTCAGATGGGGACTGTTGTTACGCTGGAAGATGCTAATAGGAGCTAGAAGATGTCCATGGCTGTCATCAACCGGTTTTTTGATCTATGGACAATTAGAGCTGGCTGAAGCTGCTGGCTCTGTTCACCAGGTGCAAGGGCTCCCTTTCTGCCTTCTGGATTTCCTAATTTCACCAAAATCAATAGAGTTATGCCCACCGATGCCTAAAACCATCTCCGAAATTTTGGACTTGACTACATGCAGCATTCCAAAGTTATTGCATTACAGAAAGACAGAGATTCCATCAAGCTGAGTGAAAGGTCTCACTTCGCTCAGCCAGTATGATGTGCCCTGCTGTTATGCATTATCCCTCCTTACTGGTACATGCTGCAAGCAAGGCACCCATGCTAGTCACACTGCACAGCTCAGGGAATATTTCAAAGGATTTTTTACAATCTGCTACAGGGAAGATACAAAAATGGACTGAACAGTCTAACTGCTCTTCAGACAGCGTTGTCCCATAGCAAACAGTAACTTAACAATTAAGCTGGTATTATCTGTTTTGAGATTCGAGGGTCAAAAAAGTGCGCTAGATGCTTAATTCTCAGGACAAAAATCTGCAAGAATAAGAAGTTAAAACACTTTTTTCTTACAACCTAGCTACCTTATTTGCATACATATGTATATATATATATATGGAACACATACGCACATCTACTCACAACGCACAGCACATATTTAGCTCATACCTGTTTGACTTCAGCCTGCAGGTGGCGCAGCTGTACACACTGTTCCAAGTGTTTCCGATGCTGTTCCGCTGCCGAGTCCAGCTCCTGTTGTTTCTCATGAAGAAATTCCAGCAGATCCTGAACACGAGTTGCCATATCTACATCTCTGTCACAAAGCAGCTCCACACCTGTGGAGACCCATTAATTTGAAACATACGTGGATCTAATTTCCAGGGGAGTTACAGTTATTATATACCAACAATTTTCGATTTAGTAAAATATACTTAAATCTTGAAGAATTTGATTAAGGAACTTAAACATTATTTCCAGGTGTTTTATAATGAGCAAGTGAATGCTCAACATTATCTTGGGAGAAGTCCTTAAAGTCTATAATGATATCTTGTGAAGGATTAAATGCAGCAGGATATTGCAAAGAAAATCAAGTGAAAAGGGTTAAGAAACTAAAATATGAATTGCTTTTACTTGTAAAGTCAATGCATAATTTACAGACATGACTTATCTCAAAATAAATTCCCTGTACTATTCATTCTATTCTTTTTTCTATTTACTTTCACTTCCTACAGAGTTCCCCCAACCCCCACTTTAAACCTGAGCATTTTAATTGTCAGTAGGGTCTACTTTATTAGTGATCCGCATGCTTCATCTATTTTATTTAAATGCTATGGAATTATTTTCAAGAAGCAAAATACATGTCCATTCTCCTCTCGATTGTGATTAATGGGGATCGATGCCACTTTCAGACCCATTAGTATCAGTTTGGAAAATCCCTCTAAAGAATTAACTGGAATAAGATGGGACAGATCCATCTTACCAGAGGCCTGCACTTCATTGACATACTGCAGCAGATCTTGTCCTTGGTGGATGACATCAAAGGTCAGGTTATTCATGGTCAGGGCTTTGTCTGCATGGTGCTGGAGTCTCTGCTCTGCTATCGTAAGATCTTCAGTGTCAAAGTCATTCATCTGCTGAGAGAGCTCATCATTCCACGATTCAAGGTCTGAAATTATCTGATATAGAGAAAGGAGAGGTTTTTATTGGGATTAAGAACTACAACTTGTCCAATTTGTACTGGAGACTCAGATGACCAGGAATTCAAAAACAAGTTAGAAGAACTATGCTTTCCTCCTCCATCTGTTCTCTCCCCAGCTAACAGCTTCGTAATATCCATTCGGCAAAACATCTAAGCTACAGACTAACGTAACTATTACTGACTTGTACAAACACTGGGCTGTCTGAGCAAGTTTTGGAAGTTATTAGTTTTATGATGTAGGCAGGCAAGAAAATTCTGCTAATTTGGGAGGTAAGGAATTCCTCCTTGAGGTTAGCGCTGGCTCTGTAGGCCAACAGCAGAGCGTGCATGCTTGTGGCGCGTGTGTGCATGCAAGTACTTTTAATATCAATTTACAAGCACATTACTTTGCAGGCAGCAGAATTATCGTCTTTGTACCCATGGGTAAAATAAACAAACTTTGGCATAAAACCTCAGGTAGAAAATCTACTCACTTACGCTAAGAGTGGTAAGAAACAACAGTCATACAGCAGCATGGTGTGCCAGTTTAGCCTTCAGCTACGCCACTCAGGTGCATTAATAAAACGAGCCAATAACGCCTCACCTTTGTGAGCAGGAACTGCCAGTTTTCTTGTGTGTGTTCCATTATCAGCTAACCGCTTAGCAAAACTCTTGTCGTAGTATATTGAGAATTTTATACAGAAAAGCTCAAGTGCAGTAATTATATAACCTATCCAATCAATCTTGCATTCTGAAATCTTGATTTTAAGTGTACCCAGACTTAGTTTACTTAGATTTACGTATCTCTTGACACAGCTCCAACATCAATTGCATGGTATTTTAGTAAACAGTATTTTAGTACTTCAAATCAAATGCAAAGTCGTTTTGTTTCTTCCCAAGAGCGTGTTTTTCCATGTGTCAATTTGAAAACCAGCACCACTCTTGTAGCTGATACCACTGAGGGGATGTTTACATGACAAGCATTAGAGCAGCACATTCTACAGCACTGCAAATGTGCCGCTGTAGCATAGACACTTACTACAGCGATAGAAGGGTTTTTTCCATCACTGTAGTAAGCCCATTCCTGCAAGAGGAAGCAGCTAGTTCGACAGAAGAGTTCTTCAATTGACCAAGCACTGTCTCCACCAGGGCATAGGTCGGCTTAACTAGGTCAACTTAAGTTTTGGGTGTAGACCAAGCCTAAGGCATAAACAACTATCAGAAACTGCAAACAGTTAATTAAAAAAACAGGCTATTTATACAAAGTTAGCACCGTATCCCAATAGAATATCTGTAAGCCTCACTGTTGATCAGACTGGATTACTTTCTTGTGATAGGGTAGAAATAGATAAACAGCCATCAGACTCAAACAAACCTGTTTCACATAGAGAAATCTCAAACACCGAATGATCTGGGGCCTATTATCTATGTTCTACTACAAAACCTTTCTGGACTTCCATATGTTTCACTGAAAATTGGTATTGGCATGGGAAAAGAATCATCATACAAAACCATTTGTGGTACAACCCTATTCCTAGGGCACTGTGATTTAGGGAGCAAGATAGATGGGCACCAACAGCAGTGAGGGGAGAGAGGTAGAAAACACTGAAAACCAGGTAGCCCAGCTAAGAGGTGTTCATGCAGCACAACTGGTCATGCACAGGTATGCGATATAAGCTGGGTAGTGAGAATGCAGGTCCTGGAGCTGCTGCCTAACTGGCTATGGGAAAAACTGGCACTATGATAGGGGTTCTAACACGGTGAGGGGCTCTGACACTGATCTGCCAAGCGGTTACTCAGGACTGAAAAGTTACAAGAATATAGGAAAGCTGCACAAAAATCTTGAAGCACTATTGGTGGGTACCCACTGGGTTTATCTGGCCATGGGGGACAAAAAGCTGATCAGAAAGGATCACAGCTTAAGCAATGGGTGGAAGCGTTATGTACTTGGATGCATTTTTCCTCTGGTTATTTTGTATTTTGCTTACTAGACATCATGCAAATTATGCTGTAATGTAGGCATGGTTAGAGATATGCCATATTGGGTCCCTTATGGAACGTCCACTCTCAGGATGGCCTGCAGACACGGCACACCGAGCTAGCCCAGGTACAAATGGCAGCACAAACTGTGAGCCAGGGCTTTGGTGAGTTGAGTTTCTGGAACAAATTGCTAAACAATCAGTTTGTAAGTACCTCAAGGATAACAGGGTTATAAGGAATAGCCAACATAAATTTGTCAAGAACAAGTCATGCCAAACCAACCTAATTTCCTTCTTTGACAGGATTACCGGCCAGGTGGTTAGTGAGAAAGCAGTAGATGTGATAAAATTTGATTTTAGTGTGGCTTTTGACACAGTGCCACATGACATTCTTATGAACAAACTGAGAAATGCAGTCTAGATTAAATTACTAGAAGGTGGATGCACAACTAGTTGAAAGACCATACTCGAAGAGTAGTTATCAATGGTTTGCTTGGAGGGTGTATCTAGTGGCATCCTGCAGGGATCCGACACGTGTCTGGTAGGATTAAACATTTTCATTAATGACAAGATTAATGGAGGTTGATGGTATACTTGTCATATTTGCACATGACACGATGATGTGAGGGGTTGTTAACACTTCAGAGGTCAGGATTAGAATTCAAAAGGACCTTGAAAAATTGGTAGAATTGGTCTGAATTCAACAAGATGAAATTCAGTGAAGATAAGTGCAAAGTACTTAACTTAGAAAGGAAAAATCAAATGCACAAATACAAACTAGGGAATACGTGGGTAGGTGGTAGTACTGTTGACAAGGATCTGGGGGTTATAGTGGATCACAAAATGAATATAAGTGAACAGTATGATGCAGTTGGAAAAAAGGCTATTATTTTAGAGTGTATTAACTGGAGTGTTGTATAAGACAAGGGATGTAAATTGTCTGTTCTCCTCAGCTGGAATACTGAGTCCAATACTGGGTGTCACAGTTTAGTAAAGACGTGAGCAAACTGGAGACGGTTCAGACGAGAGTGAGCCAATGATAAAAGGTTTACAAAACCTGGCATATGTGAAAAGGTTAAAAAAACAGGACATGTTTAGTCTCGAGAAAAGAAGACGCGCGCGTGTGTGTGTGTGTGTAATCTTCAAACATGTTAAGGGCTGTTATAAAAAGAGGATAGTAATCAATTGTTCTCCGTGTCCACTGAAGGTAGGATGAGAAGTATCGGGCTTAATCTGCAGCAAGGGAGATTAAGTTAGATATTAGGAGAAACTTTCTAACTATAAGGATAGTTAAGATATGGAATAAACTTCCAAGGGAGACTGTGGAATCCCCATTGGACAAACACCTGTCAGGAATGGTCTAAGTGCAGGGGGCCGGTCTTGATAACATCTTGAGGTCTCTTCCAGTCCTACTTTTCTATGATTCTATAACAGTATCCATGGATTTAAATATTGCAGAACTGTGCTATTGCTTGAGAAATCAAGCAGTTTATTTTCACTATCAAAGCTAAGTAAAACAGTAAACACCACAAATGGTTAACAGAGCTTAGTGCCAACGTAGGCACAGTCAAGTTTGAGCATTACTTTCTGTTTAAAAGCGGACTACTCTAAGCGCTGTAAAATCCTCATGCTACCTCTGACTGGCTTGAAATTTGTTGCGCCTCATGGTGGATGCTGGGCAATATCAGTGGTCCAAACATGGGATCATTTGAGCAAAGACTTCCAAGATACAGCCTCCCCTGAACGCAGCATTTTACAAAGTCATCTAAGAGCTTGTCTACACTCTGGCACTTTACAGCGCTGCAACTTTCTTGCTCAGGGGTATGAAAAAACACCCCCCTGAGCGCTGCGAGTTTCAGCGCTGTAAAGTGCCAGTGTGGACAGTTCACCAGCGCTGGGAGCTATTCCCCTGGTGGGGGTGGGGGTTTTAGAGGGCTGGGAGAGCTCTCTCCCAGTGCTGGTGCCGTGACCACAAAAGCCACGTGAAAGCACGGTCGCTGCAGCGCTTTAACGTTGCCAGTGAGGACGTGCCCTAAGTGTTTTAACATGATTTTGCAGACACCTAAGGCTTAACCTATGGCTCTTACCCTTCCCAACTAGATCTCAGTCAATCAGCACTCATCTTAGTCAGTGCACAGCACCCACTACCCTGCTGGGGAAGCAATATTGAAGTAGCTATTAACTTTAAGAGTCAGGAACTTCCAATCAGCTTGTGCTAACTTGGCACAAAGCTTCAAGCATGCATGTGCAGCAAGACCAGGACTTTTAACAGCAAAAGGGCTTCCAGGCCATCTGTTGTCACAGCAACTGGGTGGCTCAAGGTGACAAGTTATGTTTACTGAACCTGTGCAACACCCATGCACTGTGAGTGCAAGCCCCACCCTTGGCAGCTCCTAGAGAACGTGTCTTGTTGTCTGCCTGCATCCAGCAAAGGCTCTTTTGGGGAGTTCTGCCCTGATACCAACATTTCTGCTTTAACATGCCCCAAAATCTAAATGCAAAGTCTGATTTTACTTAAGAATTGCTGTCAAGGAAGTAAGTGAAGATGAAAGACCCTAGACAATCGGGGTCTTCACCTGTTTCCTAAACAACAGAAGTGAGTATGATCAAAGGAGAGCAAGTGACTGATCAGTTTGGTTTCCTTATGTACAGCCCCTGCCCCTTACATGAGCTGCTCCTAACATTTTCATACTCTTATAAACTTTTGTGGGGCAGAAAGAGGAAGATGTGGGGAGTTTGGAGCAGCAAGGGGCTGTTGGGTAGTGGACGGAGTGTGTTCTCTGCCCCATTGCCAAGGTTCCCCTGTAGAGCGGCGCTTTGGCACAGCTACTGAGAAGTGAGAACACTCTAGACAGCTACTTTTCTGAGTGTAAGTGAGCATTCAAACACTGTTTGCCCCACATCCTTCCCTTTCCTCCTCTGCGCTGCTCCTCCATCCCTGGCTGAGCCCATTCACAGCCCCATCTCTCAGGGAGACAGCTGGGGTGCTGAGAGTGAGCCAGGATTTGGGGACTCTGAGCCAGTCTCCTTGCTCACGTGTGAGATGGGATCCAGGGAGCCCTGTCCCTCTGGAAGGTTCTGAGCCCCTCTCCGTGATCCCCCATATGGGAACGAGCACCCGGGGGGCTCTGCCCCTCTGGACACTTATGAGCTTCACTCCCTGCCCTGCAGCACGAGCTGGAATCTGGGAGGCCATGACCCTCTGAGAAGGTCAGAGCCCCCATCTCTGCTGCTTTTGTGAGCTAACACTTGGAGGTCCCTGACCCTCTTGATGGGGAACTGAGAAGAGACATACTTGGAGCAGGCACAAAGCATGGAAACTGAGGAGCTGAGCTGGAACACGGCCCACAAGAGCAGCAATCCTGGAAGGGGGAGGGGGGAGCCAGATAATAGGGAAGAACAGGTACTTAGATGAATGTTGCAGTTCACACAACGCAGAGCTATTGATTCAGACAGTGTTCATCTCTGTAGGGTGCCCTCGTTCTGCTGAGAACGTGTCACTGACATTAATGGGCCACTTCTACAGGTCTCCTGTGCTGTAAATGGATGTGCAGAGTCCTATCCCCTACACTTGGCCTAGATGGGGGGGGGGGGGAGCAGGGGGAGAGACACTCTGCTTCTCCACTCTCCTGCCCCTTCCTGCCTCCAGCAGGTACAGGCAGCTCACAGCCCCATCACCTTCCCACATCCACTTCAACTTTGCAGGGGTCATGGAGTAGCAAGGATGAGGGTGGAGCTGGTGTGAGAGTGTGGGGCTCGAAACAACAGGTACGTTGGGGCGGGGAAGGGAGGAGCAGTGGGCATGATGGAGGAAATGCTGGAGTACCTGGAGCAGTGGAAGGCAAGTCTGAGCACAGGGGAAGGAACATGTGGGTGAGAGCCATGAGGAGGGAGTGTTGGAACAATGCCGGGTGGAAAGGAAGGGGTCAGAGCTGTGAAGAGGGGATGCTGCAGGGCTTCAGCCAACGCATCCATCTAATCACAGGAACTGATATGGCTCCCTACCGCTGTAGTATCTGAACACCTCACGATCTTTATTGTATTTCCCCTCACAACTCCCCTGTAAGGCAGGTCAGTGCTATTTGTTTGTTAAATAGATGGGGAACGGACACAGGGAGACTAAGTGACTTGCCCAAGGTCACAGAGGAACTCCAAGGTGGAGCAGGGACCAAATCTTCCAAGTGCCAGATTAGTATCTGAACTACTAGACCATACTTCCTCTCGTTATGTCCCATCTCTGTCTCCACCCCTCTTTAAAAATGTCCCCACTAACTCCCTGCTAGTCCTTGCAGCCTCTCCTCAACCTGCAGGTCCCATGCTGATGCCAGTTTCTCTGTGGGGAGAAGGGAGAACCAGGCAGTGCTGGTCAGGCGGAGAGAGGGGATATAGAAATGATGGAGGGGGCAGTGAAGGGATCAACATGCAGCCAGTGCCTTCTGTAGCCAGGGTAATCATTGCTAAGGAGCCAGAAGCAGTGGAGAGGGAAGCTGGGCTATTGCCCCAGACTGGCAGAAAAGAGGTTAAAAGCAGCCCTAGGGAGGCAGCCAATTACCGAAGAGTTTATAGGAGCAACCAATCAGAGCCGGGCTGGCCCATATAAGAAGGGCAGCAGAACAGAGCTGTGGGAGTTACTCTGTGAAGCGTGAGAAGGGAGGAGGAGTGGCTGCCTTGTAGGCGGAAGGCAGCAAGTACTCTGGGCAGAGCAGTTCTCCAGGCAGAAACCCAGGGAGCTAAAGGCAGCTCCTGGCAGGCTGCAGGGATCTGCAGACTGGGGCCCTGACACAAGGGCAAGGAGGGTGCTGGAGCCACTGAAGGAAGGGGCTAGACCGTGGACTGCAGTTGCCACTAAAGGAAGTGGCTGGACAGTAGACTGCAGGTTCCCCCGGAAGTGGGGGACAGAATGTGTGGCACAGCTGGAGGGCAGTGTCTCTGAAGAGGACGCCGCAGTCCTGGGAGTGACGTGGGTCCAGGAATAGAGGTGACAGCAGGTGAGACACCACCAGAAGAGGGCACAGCACTAATTCCCCAGACAGCCAACAGGAGGCGCCGCAGTGGTGAGGCATGCCCTGTCACAGAGGTGCTGTGAATTTTTTTTAAACAAAGGTAATTAAATGCTGAAAACGTCATTAACAGAAAGTTAAGGCTGCCCGGTGTGCCTTGTATCCTTCCGGAAGGTGGAGAGTGACTAAACCTGGTGAAAACCAGGAAATACAAAGTTAAGGTCCACACCACTCCTGCAACACAACTGTGACTGTTTCCTCTCTAAGGATACCCCAGCACTCTGCCTTCATAGATACTACACAACACTCTGGGAACAGTGCACATGAGCACTCTAAGACGAAGGGTAACACCTTTCCTTACCTAAGGCAAAACTCAGGTTTAAGTCAGATGTAGCAAACTGAAGCTACCTGTACCTGGCCTATATGCAAACACTGAGCCTACTCCAGAGAAACCACCCTTCAATCTTTCCCTGAAGATTCCTTCTGAGACATTGCCTTCACATAACCCTCAGTAAGCCCTTGAGACCAGTGAGGTATGTCACCAGACTGCTGACAGTCCCTATGTCAGACCGACACCTTTGTGCACCTCTAATAACATGCTACCAAATTCAGTGCTGAAATGAGGCATATTTGATTCCTCAAGGTACACAAGCACCTCTCTACTCATCGCAGTTCTGCAGAGCTGCCCCAACAAATCGCTCCACCATTCAGAACAGAAACACCTAGCACAATGAATGTAGCTAGAATGCAGGCAGATAAACACTGGAATTCAGGTGTGTGGAGCACAATGCGAACAATGGCATGTTCTTAGTTCTCCCTCATATCTCCTGACAGCAGATACACAGATATTTAACAACAAAGTATAAAACAGAGCAGAGAATTTCACCCAGTTACTCCTGCATTGGGCCTAACAGTTTTGGTCTGACTAAAGCATCTTCCAATAAGATTCTTGATTTGAAGACAAAGAGGCTGAGAAACCACCACATCTCAGTAGTTTGTTAACCTTTGCACCACCTTTCTAGCCATGTCTCGTGGCTATTGCCAGCTCCATGGGGCAGAGTTAAGGTTGCATTGTGGAGGTCGGAGGAGGGATAGCTCAGTGGTTTGAGCACTGGCCTGCTAAATCCAGAGTTGTGAGTTCAATCCTTGAGGGGGCCATTTAGGGATCGGGGCAAAAACAAAATTGGGGATTGGTCCTGCTTTGAGCAGGCGGTTGGATTAGATGACCTCCTGAGGTCCCTTCCAACCCTGATATTCTATGAACCTTAACTCTTCAATTCTTTGTTTTCACAGGTTTAAATTTAGCCACTCTCCACATTCAGGCACCACTGATCAGCCTGAATTCTGCATTAAGTTTCTGAGAATTTTTGTGTGCATTTATAGTATCAAACAACAATTTAGGGTTTGGGTTGTTTTGTTTTTTTACAGGATACATGATTAACCCAGCAGCATCTTTGAAAGGCCATCTTACTAACATATGGGGAATCTAGAGTCTTCTGGGATTAATTTTATATGTAAAGTTACTTAAAGTATGAATAGCCAAAAAGCATTCATACCAATAGCAAGTATTTTCTTCCAAGTGTTGGCCAGTCCACAAGCTGCTTGCAAGTTTGCGCAGGTTTTGCAGTACAACTGAATGGGTGGGTTTTGTTATTTTAAATGCTATCGAAAAGGGGGGGGAGGGGAGCTTTTTGTTTGTTTTAGGCTTTCCAAGAGCAGCAAAAACACAGCCATTCAGAAGTACCCTTGAGGTTTAATATATCTGCAACTGAGAGTCTGGTGTGCAGAAGAGGAAGAAAGGATGGTTATAACTACTACTGAATAGCACTGATGTAGTGTTTTTTCATACTCAAAACTCTTTACAACTCAACACCCCTGTGAAAGAGTCAACTTGATAGCTTAACGCCCCATTTTACACACGGATTAACTGTAGCAGCAAGATTAAGTAATTTGCCAGCAGCCACAGAGTGTGTTTATCAGAGCTCAGATTTGAATGAAGGCGTCCTCAGCTTCCAGTTCTACACTCAGGCCATGCCACTCCCATAGTTTAGAGGAAAGCAAATCCATCAGACCATTCAGGTAAGAACTAAACCAGTGAAATCATTATTTTCATGTGTCTGTATAAATTCATGTGTCTGTATAAATCTTCCCATATGGATAAAGCAAATTTAATGAAAGTTATTCACAAAACAGAGACTCACATCTATTGCATCTCTCTCAAATATGCGTAGCTGCAGGAAGAGTTCAAGCTTGATCTTGCGTTCCTGAAAAAGCTCCTCCATCTGAGACTGGGCCTCATCCAGCTGCTGCAGAACTGTCTCTATGTGATTGATGGAACTGTTGTGAGGGGTCTTGTTACTAGAAATGGCAGAATCCCTATTGAAAGTGGAAAGGAAGGAAAAGGGGTATTATGAAAGAAAGCAACAGGAATTGGATTACATACAGTCAACTGTTAAATGTGCATGACAAAGCTCTTTAACTAAAACCATTAGTATGAACAACACTAGGAGGAAGCTGGCCTTGTTTCAGCACATAAGGTCCTTTGATAAATTATTACAATGATGCTGTAGTAATTTAATAAAGCATCAGGATACTAGATTACTTTCTTTTTCTGCCTCAGTGTTCAACATATAGGCACATTCTTGTTTAATACATGTATTCAATCTACATTTTATTTGTGTCAAGAGTAAAATTTAAATGTTAAACTTTTCATTTTGAACAGGGAATGAGATATGATGACTACATACTTCATTGTATGCTGAATTACACAATTCAATTTTACTTGAGTATAACGCCAAAAAAGAAAGAAGAAAAAAAAAAAAATACTCCACCACCACAAATGAGGTAACATCCACTTCTGCAGAATTCAGAAAGTGCCCAAGGATTTATTTAAGCTACCAGTAATGGACAAGACCACACATTCACTTTGCCTTCACAGGAAAAAAAACAATCATGTCACGTGCTAACATTCAAAAGAACTTCAAGTGTCAGTTTAAAACAAGCGGTTTCTTTAGAAAGGGCTGCTGCTCAGAGTTCAGTAATCCTTAAGCACTGCATGCCACACGGATGCTTCTGACTGATATCACGCAGACTCATGTCACATAGAGAATTTATGGAGGCTAACTCTCCTTTACGTGAAGGTAATGTTTATGAGCCCAACTTCCTGTAAACAAAGGGTGAGATAAGATCTGCATAGAATGAAACACATCTAATCGTACTGCTCATATTTATTTTCATAAAGGGTAGCTTTTTATTCTCGCTCTTCCCCTCACAAAAAAAATCAAGAGGGTAATGATCCATTATATGGGGGAAGTATATGGAGGAAGAGGCTTAAGGAGAAATATCCCCAATGCTTTAAAACAAAATGTTGAAAAAATTTTAACACCAATTTTTCTTAAAAAAAAACCAAAAAACAAAAAACATTACCTTAGTTGCTGTATAAGATCCTCCCCTTCCTTGATGACATTGACTGTAACCTGTAAAGTGGTCTGTTGCTGCTGGCCAAAGCGTTTGATCAAGTCTTGTACAGCCTCCACAGACTCTGCATAGACATCATCAAGCAGCTCTTTTTGTAACTCCTCGAGCCATGTCCACAGCTACAAGAGAAAATAAATGAAGGCTGGTGTCAGGCAGACACTACCTCGTATGGATCTCCTTGGGAGAAGCAAACAGATGAAAAAGCCACAAGATTTGCTTCTGTTTATACAAAATTCAGTTCTCAATGTTAGAAAAAAATTGATGACCCCATGTCAGAGAGATGGTGTTCTCTTGCTGGAAAAACAAGTGGAGTTTTATCCATGCTGCTATGTTACCCTCTTTCCCATTCTCCTACTACATCGTATCAGAGCTACCAGCACAGAATTCAGAGTCAGTCCCGTCTGCAGCTCTGGGAGGAAAATGCTATGGTAACACTCCCTGAGAGAAGGAAGGAAGGAAGGGAGATGTATCTCAACAGCTAAATTTACACTGCTGAGTGACACACATACATAAAAGGTAGATGGCACTGAGCAGTGGTCATGAAAATCAACAATAGCAGTCAAAGGGGTACATCAAAAATAAACTGAATTCTCTACTTTTCCTAGCCTCAGTCCAGAACACAATCTACGGTAGTGTCCTATGGAAAATATTAATCTGCTCTAATTATGCTAACTATTTAGCTATGGTAATTATGCTGTCCACTTATTCAAATATGGAACCATACTAAATCCAGACAGAGTATATAACTTGCAATGCCAACTGGCTGAATTATTCATTACAAGTAATTTATCCTATAAACTTCCACCTTTTCATCTTTGTACTTTTTCAGCAAGCATGTCTACAAGTCTTTTTGTAATTAATTTTCACAAACACACTTTAACCTGTAAACAACAAATCACTGAGTATTTACTATTGCGTAGTATTATTGGTTACTTAGGCTATGGCTATACTAGAGGGCTTACAGTGGCACAGCTGCACAGATGAAGCTGTGCCACTGTAAGCTTTCTAGTGTACCTGCTCTAAGCCTATAAAAGAGAGCTCTCCCGTCAGCTTAATTACTCCAGCCCCCATGAGTGGCGGTAGCTATGTTGGCCTGACATATTGCTGTCCACACCGGTGCTTAAGTCTGCATAAGTTATGTCGCTCAGGGGGAAGTGGGGACTAATTCATAGCCCTGAGTGACATAATTTATGTCAACTTAAGCTGTAGTGTAGCCATAGCCTTAGATGATGTGGTATTCTGTTCCCTGATTGGATGAGCTAAGCTGTCAAACATGAGCCTCTCTTCACAAATTATCCACTAACATTTGCAGCTACCAGACATCTATTATACAAATGACCAAAATACTGTTCAAAGAAGCTGAGAACTCACTTCTGGTGTGAATACTCCTGTGAGTATTTTTTCTTGTTAGCATATGTGACACTTAGTGTGATACATAAAACAACTTGCAAGTATCTTGTTTACCCAGATCATGACTTCTCAAATTCTTCTGTCTGAACTTCATATGTTCATGAAATCTGGTGCGTTTTTTTAATTTTATTTTATTACTATTTTCAAAGCGAAAAATAATTCCTATTTGAGTTCCCTCAATAAAAGAATTAAAATCTTACTCCAATTATCTTTGAAGAGTTGCTTTGATATACTGTATGAACATTACCCGTGATTTTCTCTAAAACCCTGAATACGACTCTGAATATAATGCTGTTGGAAACTGATGACATTAAGCAGCAAATTTTGCTTAATTTCAAGACCTCTCACATGCTAGTAATGCTGCAACACCTTATGCAAAATTATTGTTTTTATTTAAGCATATATTCTAAGACACTTGCCTACAGTGTTGCTCTCAGACAAAAGAGGTTCACTAATATCCAATGAAAAATTAATTTGACAAAACACTTGTATGAAAATAATGAAAAATTACAATTCTGGGTTTTTTTTTTTTAAAAAAACACAGCTCTACTAACAACTATAATTAAAAACTACAGTACTCCAACAATACTGTTTTAATTTCATTATCTAGGTACTACCTTAGGTATATCTTAAAGTAACACCAACAACCCAGTTTTCACTTAGCTGCACAGTTATTGAGACTGGGCCAAACTCATATCCCTCTGACACATGTACAACCCTATCATTTACAATAGGAATAAGAGTACAAAACTGCACAGGGTGGCTCATTATCTGTTTCTTATGACTATAGTCATTTAAAGACATCACCTATTATTCATTTAAGGAACAAAGTTCAAACTTTGGTAAACCAAACCAAATGGACTGAATGTGTAGTGGACTCCTTGAACCCAAGCAATTCAACCAACAGCTCTTACACAGTCTTTCAGACCATAAGCAAACTTTATCAAGTCCAACAGGACACAATACAGTATTTACATGGGATAATTCTTTCCATTTTCACTTAGGAATCCAAGTCTCATTCAAAGTAAAAAGGGACTTAGGATCCTGTCACTTTTGAGAATAGGACTTTGGCACTTTTGAAAACTTTGCCCAGGTTCTATTTCCAAAATAAACAGCCTAACCTAACAATCCTATATGTAAAATAATTTTTCCCCTGAAATACACCTGCCTGTGACAGTTGATGCCAATATTCTTAATCCTTATGACAACTATTTCCACGCTAGGTAACTAAGAAGCCTGATTTTCAGAAGTGTTAGCCATGCATGAAGTGTTAAAGCTCTCTGTAGACCATGGCACTATAAAATGTTTGGCTCCTTGCTCCCCTATGGGCCTCTGTTACCCAGCCCACTGGTCAGCTGAGGACCCCTCTAAATTTGTGTCCTAAACCATCCATGAGTTAGCTCCCTAGCCTGTGCCTCTGAAGCACCCCAATTCTCTGTTCCTAACCCACAGAGAACCATGTTTCAGAGGATTCAGTTACTAGGTTAAAGAGGTATTGGCAGGATGAGTTGAGGCTTACTAATGCTGAGCTGGCTCTGCACTGCCTGCCTGCACGCATGAACATTTCCCTTCGCTGCTATGCTATGCACCAGACCGAGCAAACACAGAATAAGCAGAGATTTCATTCTGCAGAGCCAGCCAAGCAGCAGCCCAATCCCAAGCATAGAAACAATATGGAGACTAGCCCAGCAGGGCATTGTGTCCATTGGTTTGATGCCTGGTTGCCAAAAGCAGAGCTCATTCTAGATGCAGAGCCAGTATGGTTTCAAACAAGGCCTCATGCCCTCAGGGTGACAGACACTGACTGACCTACTTGCACAGTCCAGCCTTGAGCACTCACAGTTCAGACAAAAAAATTATGTTTGACAAATTTACATAGACAATAATGACAATACTTAATATGCAGTGTTTGTCTAGTTGTGCCAAAATCTGCTGTTGAAGCCACAGAAAATTAAACACTTGTGTGATCACTGAACACTTTTATGATACATCTGCAGCAAACGAATTTTACCTAATAGATCTTTTATATGGTCTCCCAAGCCAACCTCTGAAGAGAATATTAAAATGATTATTCCTAAAGATATTCTTGAATCCATGTAGCATACATACTCAGTAGTTAAAATAAGACTGCTACAGATCAACATGCCATAACATTACCATCAGAGTGGGAAGTAGATATTTAACTAAGGCCTTGTTTACACTATGGGGGGAGATCCATCCAGGTTATGCAACTTCAGCTACGTGAATAAAGTAGCTGAAGTCGACATACTTAGATCTACTTACTGCGGGGTCCACACTACGCTGTGTCGACTGGAGATGCTCTCCTGTCAACTTCCCTTGAGCTTCTCGTTCAGGTGGGAGTACAGGAGTTGACAGGAGAGTGATCGACCACCGATGCATCAATTGCCGCACGTTGAACCCCCTGGTAAGCCCTATGTACCATAGCAAGTTAGACAAGCCCTAACTGTAGTGGTGAGTCTAGTTCATGATGAACAGGAGTGGCTGATTGCCTTGTGTACTGATTTGCAAAATAGCATTAGGTATAGTGTCATTACTTGAGACAAGCTTCTATCAAGAGGCAGGAAGTCAAGTTAGGATGGAAGGAGAGCATGCAGAAGAAACAAAACAAGTACTGAAGAGAATCAAACTGTTTTTCACATGAAGGAGGCTGAGTCAATCAACATAGATGTTACTTGGCAGAGAACTACAGTTGTTTAGAGTGATAGCAAAATAATTTTCTTGTAAAACAGGTCAGGATACACAAAATGAAGCCAAATAGTAAGAACTAATACAAATACTTCCTACTAAAATAAACATGCATTTTCTCTTTGAACTGAAGAGGAAGAAGGATTTCAAAGAGCTGGCACCAGGGGCACAGAACTGGGGATTAAGTATGTTTTGTGCTCTTACTTCAACCTTCATTCAGCAACAGTGAAAACTTTTTAATTTTATTTTAATTCAATAGTTTTCCCTAGGAATTAGAGAATTACTGTACAAGTAGATAAGAGTACAATCTCAATATGATCCTCTCCAACTGCACTTCTCTGCTCTAACGCCTTATCAGCCTCGGAGCTCACACACAAAGCTGCAACTCCTGGATCTCTGGTAGATGAACGTTACACCAACTTAACATTTCTCCATACATAAATACAGTAACGTCTCAAACATCTGCTAAAACAATCCTGTATCCTGTGCAATTTCTTTCCTAAAATCTTGGGAGCTAGTATCTGATAAGTGTCCTTTCAATTTGTAATTTTTTAAAAGGACATAGGTGACTTAGAAGCCTATGACAAAGTTAGGCAGGCATTTCAGGAGCTTAAGTTCCATGGTCTTTCTGTGAGACTTAAGTTGATAAATATCTAAGTCCCTTTTAGAAATGGGATTTTAAAATCAAAAAGTGCACAGCCTGATGCTACCATTGCAGAGATGAATATTAAAAAACAGAGGAACATACTATTTGACTACATTTAAGCAACTTTATTAGTTCAATATTTTGTCTAAATTTTTTGAAAACCCTAAGTTTCAACAGAACTACATTAAGATGCACTAGGGATTTTTTCGTGGGTCCACAAGAGCCAGTTAGTGCATAACATGCTAGTGCACACTAGAATTTACACCCCTCTAGGGTGGACTAACACACTGTTCAGACAAGCCTTAAGTGTTCTTCTCACTACTTCTTCCATCATAATTTCCCCCTTCCCCTCATAAATTACAGCCAAACATTTCAAAGTTTGGGACAGCAGGGGTTTTCTGCACTGTGTTTTACATTTAGCTCACGGTATTCCCTCCCTTCCCGCATTGGCCTGAATGCACATCAGTTTGCAATGGAGAAGGTGACAAATTTGTATTGAAGTGAGGGGAGGGAGAGAAAGGAGTTGACTAAGCTGTTCTAAAAAGAACATGCCACATACAGAGCAAAGGCTTTAACTTTTTAAAAATTAACTCGACAGGATATTCACAAGTGTTACACGTAAAATGCCAAAAAATAAGTGTTTTTAAACCCACCATTCTCTCCAATCTGTGTTCACCTCTGATCTATTTTTCTACACTTTACTCCAGTTATTGAGATGATTTGTTTGCTGTACTTTGGCACTGCTACAAACACCAGGTTTGGCCATTACACCATTTTCCTCCTGTCATGGATGACGGGGGATCCATTTAATTATGTATTTGAATAGCAGCATGTGGAAGAATGATGAGTGCATAGACACCTACACATACCGCACTCATCTTTCATACGGATATTTGTATCCCAGCCCCAAAGGTTGTTTTACTCACCCTGGTGCTAAACCACACCTTGGGAAATCACCAGTGGAGCTTGCCACTGATTTCTGCATACAGACCTCAAACTAAACCACTACTCTTGTAAACAAGATTTTTATTATTCATGCTGTCCAGCCAGAAGACTTATTTCCCCAAAACATCATTCAGACCAGTAACAGGTTGTACTAGTATTAACACAAGAGTATGAATATCTGTTCAGTAATTTCTATTCCGTATCTGAATTGTATTTTGCAATACTTTGTGTATGTGCACTGTACAAACCATCACACTGAAATACAGTCTGTTACCTTCCAATTCAGTCCTCAAACTTGATAATTCTTATTTGCTTACTTTGCAAAAACAAATATATGGTGGTTCCCATACCTAGTAGAAAAACAACTGTAATATCTCAGATGCTGCTGTGCTGTAATTGTTAGCAAATGTTAACTGTAAACCCTGAGCACCATAACTTAAGCCACTTACCCCAGAGGCGAGGCCTGTTTATAAGAAAGTGGTGGCCTAAAAACACAGGGGCAACATTTTTCTAAATCTCCCAAACCAGTGAGAGGAGCAACTGAATGCAAATAAAAATATGGGAAGAGCAGAGCAAATAAAAATATGGGAAGAGCAGAGAAAATGGGGACTATGGAAAGAGAAGAAAGTGAACGGGTGACACATGCATGAAGGAATAACAGTATGTGGGGGAGACACAAAATAAAGGAGGAAAAGAGAGTAGGAACTGGAACATGCAAGCAGAGATGAAGGACAACAATGAAACATAAGACAGGCAACAGTGAAAGTGAGAGGTGAGATAAAACAAGAACATGGAGGCAACAAATTTTGAGGAAGATGAAGAAAGGCTAAGAAACAAAAGCAAGGGGCAGAAGAATTCTAGAAGATCCATTCCACCAGGAAGAGAGTTTGTTTTAAATAGTAAGTTGCTTTTATAGACAAGCCAGCTCAGACACTAGAAAGTAGCAGGAGTCAGGGCAAGACTGAGCTGGCAAGTGCTCCCCAAGAATCTGACAATGAATTAAAAACCACAGACAAAGCAAGGCAGAAGAGGAAGCTACACACCCCCACAATTTAGTAAGTGCTCACTGTCACTCAGACATCAGGTTAGATTTTCAATGGTTGCCCTTTGGCCAGGCAAAACTGCAAGTACCTGAGAATCAAAACACATCCTGTGGGAGGAGGGCAGGTAAAGTGTGATAGTATTATGTTACTGAAAGATCCTTCCACCCAGCCTGTGATCAGCAAGTACATTAAAATATACACAAATACTTCTCTTTGCCCTAGCAAACTTAAGTGTACATATAAAATAAGCTTTTTATTCAACTGAAATGCACACCAGAAAATTACACTTAAAATATTGTGATTATAATCCCAATTTCTAACAAATGTCTTGCAGGACGAATACAATGCTCATGCCAATGTAGCAAGGAGGATATTTTGGCTTAGCACATTTTTATCTTCCATCTGTTTTGTGGCGTCATCTCTGCATTCTACACACTGTTTGAGAACAAGCAACATGCCACTGAATTGAGAAAGCAGTGCTCCTCTGAGCAGGAACACAGAACAAAAACATAAGCCAACAAAGGAATCATTTCTCTCATACTTTTCATATACCTCCTAATTTTATCCTGAAAATACTGGACACTCAAATAGGAGAAGTCTGTCTTAATCTTGCCCCAGTAGTTTAAATTGTATATGTTGCAAATGAAGAGCTAATCTTGTCTGGATATATTAAATACTCATTTCCACTTCTCCTGTTTGCATATGTTTAAAAATTGACTACATTAGGGCTTGGTCTATACTTGTGAGTTCCCTCAGCATAGCTATGCGAGTCAGGAGTGTGAAAACCCCACCCTGACTGACATAGCTATGCCAACAAAATCCCTGGATAGACCCAGCTTTGTTGATGGAAGAGGGGTCCTGTTGACACAGCTAACCTTGTTTGGAGGTGTTCCCATACTGACAAAACATTCCCATCAGCGTAGGCCATGCCTACGCTAGGGGACAATGCTGGCATAACTATGTTGACATAGGCTTTGTAGTGTAGACATACCCTATAACATGACATTTAACTTTAAAAAAATTAACAGCTACATAACCAAGCCTTTAGAGAATAGGTAAAAAAACAAGCTTCCCTATAAACGACTGTTACACTGCAGATGTACAACAGCAAAACTTATCCAGGGGGAAAGATGTAAATGCCTGAAGAGACAGAAGTTGTGTAGCAAGAAGTCAAACAGCATCTAGAGGCACAGAGGCAACATTCCAACACATCTGGGTTGATTTGTCAGAATTCCTGAGTTGTGACTCACAGGCAAGCCTGTCCTTTGTAAATCCCCTCTTCCCCACTTTCTTCCTCTACATTCCACATCGTTCACTGTTGCCCTCCACTGAGTCCACCCTAGATACATTACAGCACTTCAGCCTCTCTTTTGGTGCAGATGAATAGATACTGCAGAAATACAAAGAACAACCATAAGAGTATCATCATATTATGGCATCCAGCCCAAGCTGCCATTTCTCTGCTGGATTAGTCTTCAGTTCCCGTTTGTCAGCTCAGTGGTGACAATGGGGCTGAATGAAGCCTTTCCACCACTTTCTTGCTTGTACCAGCTTCACTAACCTTTAAACCTTTTTGTTCCATGTCATTCTTCACCGTTTCTATCTAACCCACCCTCGGTCTTCCTTTATTTCTATGTCCTTGCACTTCGGTATGTACCACTGTGTACAGTATCCTTTCTGGGTCCATTCTTGACACGTGTCCAAACCATCACAGTCATCTCTCTCCAATCTTAGTTCTTGCTTTACCCATTTTATCATCACTTACTTATTTTAGATTTTGTAGACTTTTTCAAATTCTTAGAAAAAGTAAAGCTCTCGACAGAAAGTCTGAAAAAGGCACCATGAAGTGATGATAAATTCACAGCACTGCTGCAAAAAACACATAGTAAAGGCAAAGCACAAAGTACTCAGTAAGATTTACAAGCAAGAGCAAGTGCTTAGGGAATGGGGAAAGCAATAACAAGTACCTATCTATAAAAAAAAAACACAAAGTAAGAGTGAGTGCAAGACCTACAGAGCAATCCACTTGTTGAGTGTTCTGGGAAACACGTTCCCCAAGATGTTGCTGAGGACAATGAGAGGTATGAGGATGCGGCCCTGGCAGAGGAACAGGTTGCGCTGAGACCGACATCAGAGAAAAACACACAACACAATTGAACCTGCTAAAAGAACCATGTAGAAGTCACATGGGCTTTCGATAGCATTTGGCAGACAGGGCTATGGCAAGTTTTGAGTATGTATGGCATTCCCAAGAAATTGATTGAGCTGGTAGAAAGTATCTACAGCAAGTTGATGAATGTGCAGAGACTAGATAAGAAGCTGATGGAATGGTTCAGGATGACCACAGGAGTGCAACAAGGATATGCGGTATCACCGGATTTGTTCAGCTTGGTACTAGACGCATTCAGGGCTGTAGCACTGAGAGATGAAATAGAAGGAGCCAAGTTAAGAGGGAGAACAGCGAATAGCCTTAGATTCCCAGATGATATTGACCTCACAGCATTGTCCAGGGTGGCCCTAGAGAGTAATCGACAAGGTAGACCACCAAAACAGAAAATTGGGATGGATGATATGTACAGAGAAGACAAAAATTATGGCAACTGGAAGACAGGAGGAAGAGACAAAGATTCAACTCAGTGACAAAGAACTAGAAGAGGTGGAAAAATGTAATTTTGGAGGACTAGTACTGAAAATGGGAATTGTGAAGATGACATAAAAAAGAATCTCTGCTGGATTAATGATACATAGCAGCACCAGATGATATCAGAGGAACAGAGAGGAAAGAGAAAGTAGATCTATACTGAGACACCAAAAAATAACGTAAAGTATAATAGGTGAGAGTTAATTTTTAAGGACTCTCTTCATGTTGCATTAATGCAGGAAATGTCTAATGGAGGGGGCTCTAACATGGGAGACAGGAGGCCTGGTTCTATTCCCAGCTCTGCCAACGTGTGATCCTGGGGAAAGTCACTGGACTTCTGTGCCTTGGATCTCCCCCACTCCACTATCTTATAAATATAGATTTTAAGCTCTCTCTAGGACAGCAACTGTCTCTTACTGTGTCTACATATAAGCTACTGTAACCCACACACCTTCTGGGTGTGGTGTTCTGTCCCATCTAGTGGCACCAAGACCACTTAAAGAGAGAGATAAAATGAGTCTGCTCTACAGTGTTAGCTAACAGGCAGTTTGGCTTTTAGCTCATGCGGCAGAGACTCATGCACTAAGCTCCAGAGGTGCCCGGTTCAATCCCACATGCTGACAACCAGGGTCTGTCTGTGTTACATTATCATAATACAAATAATAATAATCACATCCCATTCACGGATAAACAGTTGTCAGGGACTGTCTATGTACAGAGATAGCTAACACTGTGGTGACAGTAGAATAGGACAGGCAGAACTCAGTTTTGAATTAAAGGCTCACTGTACAGTTGGGGTTCGTTGTATCGCATTAGCAAGAGCTGTATGTTATACCAGTGAAAATATTACTCAGCTTGCATCCTTTTCAAGTTTGCCAGGTACTTCCATGGCTTGTGGTCAACTTACCTCTTTAACGTGAGTGTGAAAAGACACAGACATGTCCAGCAGGATCTTGCGTTGCTCCACACGCCTCACAAAATCCTGTATTCTGTCTTCCAACTGATGTGCAGCTTGATAAATCTCTTCTGGGTCACACTCCCCCGTCTGAGCCAGCTGCTCGGCTGCTTCTAGCAATTTATCTGCATTGGTATATGTGTTCTGCAGAAAAATAAAATGATCGTTTTACAGGGATAAGCGAACAGAAGGTAATGCTGGCCTCTATCTAAAGACACAATACATTACCCATTGCAGGAAAACTGGAAAAAATGAAGCAGTAAAGCACTAGGTTGCTGGAATCTCATGTCAATAAGCCTTCTCATACTCATTACAGTAGAGAGGTAACTGTCTAATCCTCTGACCTTGTCCTTTAATACACTGCAGAAAAAGGAACATCTGCAGACAAACCGTCACTTTACGTACACCAGGCAATAAAATGCTTTTATGATTTTTTGCATGTAGCCAAGTACCAGAGTAAAGGAAGCATCTATAAATGTCTGCTGCACTTTGCTTCAGTTTCATAAAAAACAAAATGGACCTCTAGCTGCTGTTCCTTTTGGGGGCAGTGGATGGAAATTCTTAGAATTATAGGTCTTTGAAGTCACGTTTTAACAAGCATAATCCTTTCACATCACTTCACTTTTGTAGTTGAAGTGTGTGGTTTTTCTCCTGTTAGGAAGAGTAACTATCCAATTCATTCAAATAAAACATGGTGAATATTCACCATTTGTTAATTTTCTTCATTTTTTTTTTTGTGGTGTTCTAACCACAATGAAAACACATCACGAGTGAAGCAGAATTTCTCCTAGCATTGAAAATATACTAGTCCAAGATGCAGGACTTGGTCCATTCCTTCCAGGACTAGTAACACAAATCCACTGCCAGACTGAAGGACAGTTTTAAGGCCTGATATGTTGTAAATTAACATGTTAAACACCATTTGGCAGACCAGTAACAAATACTCTCAGGTCAGAAAGCTTTTCCCAGCACTTATCCAAGAGCAATGACCAGACAGAGAAGGCTTTAATTCACATTTTTAAGCAGGGCATTTAGAAAAAAATATCATACAACTGACAGCAATGAGGTGTCAAGAGTCAATGGATAAGAAAAAAATCCTCAGGTTTCCTTGCAAAAGCTGATAAATTTGGCAGTTGTGAGGTGCTGAAATGGCGCATAGGGAGGCAGGTAACTGGAAGGGGGGGCATAATGAAAGGGCAGTGGAAGGATTCAGGGGGTAACTCTGGACACAAGTTGCAAAACAGTCTGGTGTTTGTGTGGCAGGGCCAAGTAAGGCAAACTTTGGAAGCGGCATAAGGGATTGTTTCCCAGGAGTGGAGTGCTGACTGACTGTGATTTTGGAAAGGCAGAGCGAGAGTTCAGCAGCTGCGAAGGGGAGAGGAGTCAGTTCACAAAAGTGAACAACAAAAACCAAAACCCCAAGAACCAAAAGACTCAAATATCTGACATGAAAACAATTTCCTCTCCAAGACAGCCTCTGTCAATTGAAAGGAGATGTTTTTAAACAAGTACGTTTCCTTACTTATTAAAACTGAAATGTAGAATCTCGCTTACTGTTACATTTCATCCTGCGCTCTCTGTTCAGTGTGTTACACTTCCAGTGACACGCAGGTTTCATACACTAGCACAATTCCGCAGTGTTTACATTACAAATACTAATGGGGAACTTTTAGCCACTAAAGAGGAAGAAGATGGAGACCTAGTCTACACAAGAAAAGGGTTGCTGGCATAGCATCACCGGCAAACGTTCCTAATAAAGATGAAGCCTATACCAGCAGAAGAGTGCGTTAGCCAGTATAGCTTATATTGGATCCCCACATAAAAACTGTATTGGCAAAAGCCTTCTCACTTTGCAAGTGTAACTGTGGCTACACTAGGGCTTTTGCTGGTATGGAAAGGAAAAGAAAAGAAATTACACCCCTAATAGATATTACCATACCAGTCAAAGTTTCTATTGTAGACCTAAAACATGACAAGGAGCCAGGCAATCAGCATTCTCCTTGCTTGCTTTGCCACTGAGTTACCGGGCAACTCCTACACAAATCATCTGTTCATCTTTGTGCCTCTGTATGCAGAGCAGAGAGAGTCTTACATACCTCTGCTAGGGAGGTGGAAATAGTAAGAGGTTTTATTTATTAGTGTGTGCAAAATTGCTTTAAGTGCCTCAGTTGGAAAGTGCTTGTGATATAAAATGTTTTTTTTAAAATATCTTCACACAAACTAGAAAAATAAAACTTGGGTAATGTTGGCATGTTCCTGTAAAAACTCATTCCTATAGCCTCCCTCTCACTTCCCCTAAGAAACCTAATGTTTCATCTGATCTTGCTCCTTTAAGCTCAGGTTTTAACTCAATTTTTAAAATCAACACCAACATTTTGAAATTAACTGTAAACATGGTTCAAAGCCATTCCAAAATACTCCGATTCATTATCTGCCGGCAGCACAAACTTTTGTACACTTTGGGATCGACAACCTTGTCTGTCTCAATACTGCTTTCAACTATGCGATTTTTTTTCCTTGTTCAGTATAATAAATTCATTAATTATTTATGCAACAACATTAGTCCCTGGTGCTTTTTGAATAAACTGTGCACACACCAGACAATGGGTGTCTCCTCCTGCTCTCCAACCCTGAAGGGAGGTTCTGAGTCTGTAAGATGTTATACCTGAGGAAGCCTGCACCCGCACGGTACTGGAGTGCACTACCCACCACCTTAGAAGATGTTCGATCAGAACACTTCCTGGTCAGTACTTACGCATGCCCAGTGCTATAGTCAAAGCTCACACAGATGAACAAGAAAAGAAGTTCAATGCTCACATTTGTAACCTGAAAGGCTACACTGGGAACTACCTAGGGAACCAAGGGCCCCACCCACAGCCATCTGTGTGACTGAAAAGATCGTTTCCCATTTTATAATTAATCTGACATTTTATTCTTATGAAATACTATTTAAGAATTCTGAGAGCATCCTCGTTATGATGTAGCCCAAGCATTTCAGATTTATCTTTCTGAAAACTGTAAAATGATATAGATGAATTAAGGATTTAATGTAATTACGAAGTTAATGTAATTTGGATGTCATTTTCAAAAATAGCTCAGATGCTGTATCCTTAGACAGCATGCAGAAAAGAAGGTCAATCCTCAACTCACTTTTGTAAACCTTCCTTCAACTGGTAATGACATCCAGCGGAAATGCTTTTTCTTATATAGTTATGCCAGTGTGCAGGAGCTAAGACCTTAAACATGGTGGGTTGTGCTGGAGAACTCCCCAAGACAGACAGATGAATAAAAAGGGTGCAAAGAGAAGGCATCTCTTTAGGCATTTAATAAAACTGATCTAAAGTATGCCAGGTGATTTTATATCTAGCTGTCAGTTAAGGTTATTCTAGCAGGCTGGAAAGACAAGAGTAACAGCATGGCACTCGAAGAGGTTTATGCCCATTTCCTAACTAGACAGGGAGGCATTCATGATGTAGATCAGCTTTAACTATCTGTATTTAATTATCATGCCTTTTCAGTAGGGCTGTCGCTTAATTGCAGTTAACTCACGCGATTAACTGAAAAAAAAAATAATCAAAAAAATTAATCGTGATTAAAAAATTCATCACAATTAATGGCAGTTTTAATTGCACTGTTAAACAATAGAATACCAATTGACATTTATTAAATATTTTGGACATTTTTCTATATTTTCATATATATTGTATTCGGTGTTGTAACTGAAACCAAAGTGTATATTATTTTTGATCATCTTTACAGTACAAATATTTGTAAACAAAAGAAATAGTATTTTTCAATTCACCTCTTACAATTACTGTAGTGCAATCTCTTTGTCATGAAAGTAAAACTTACAAATGTAGATTTATTTTTGTTACATAACTGCACTCAAAAACAAAACAATGTAAAACTTCAGAACCTACAAGTCCACTCAGTACTATTTCTTGCTCAGCCGATTGTTTACAAGTTTCTTTTCATTTACAGAAGATAATGCTGCCCTCTTCTTATTTAGTGCCACCAGAAAGCGAGAACAGGCATTTGCATGGCACTTTTGTAGCTGGCATAGCAAGGTATTTACCTGCTATATATACTAAACATTTGTATGTCCTTTCATGCTTCGGCCACCATTCCAGAGGACATGCTGATGACTAAGGCTACGTTTTAGTCATGGGTATTTTTAGAAAAAGTCTTGGACGGGTCATAGGTAATAAATAAAAATTCACAGTTATACCCCTAACTAAATCTTGGGCGGGAGGCCACGGGTGCAGTCCAAGGGCGCTGTGGCCCACGTGGCCCAGGACCCCCGCTGGTGCTGGGGGGATGGTTGGCGGGACTGGCTGGGACTCCCTTCCTGGCTCCGCGTGTCCCTGCAGCTCCTAGGTGGCGGAAGGGCTGGGGGCTCTGCCTGCTGCTCCTGCCACAAGCCCCTGCTGCGCAGCTCCCATTGGCTGGGAACCGCAGCCAATGGGAGCTGCGGGTGCAGGCAGCACACAGAGCTCCCTGGCCCCTCCTCCACCTAGGAGCTGCAGGGCCATGCCAGTGGGAGCTGGGAAACCCCCACCCTGAGGTAAGCGCCCCCCACATTCCCCAACCCTCTGCCCCAGCCCTGAGCCCTTCCTACAAACCCAAACTGCTGCTGCTGGCCCAGGGGCTTCCCGGCTCAGGCAGCCCCTGAATCAGCACCAGCCCCTGCAGAAGTCACGGAGGTCACGGAATCAGTGACCTTCATGACAGGCTCACAGCCTTATTGATGATGCTTGTTAAAAAAACAATGTGCTAATTTTATGACCGAACTCTTGGGGAAGAACTGTATGACCCCTGCTGTTTTACCTGCATTCTGCCATATATTTCATGTTATAGCAGTCTCGGATGATGACCCAGCACATGTTGTTTGTTTTAAAAACACTTTCACTGCAGATTTGACAAAACGCAAAGAAGGTACCAATGTGAGATTTCTAAAAATAGCTATAACACTTGACCCAAGGTTTAAGAATCTGAAGTGCCTTCCAAAACCTGAGAGGGACAGGGTGTAGAGCATGCTTTCTGAAGTCTTAAAAGAGTAACACTCCAATGAGGAAACTACAGAACTTGAACCACCAAAAAAGAAAATCAACCCTTTTGATGGTGGCATCTGACTCGGATAATGAAAATGAACATGCGTCGGTCCGCACGGCTTTGGATTGTTATTGAGCAGAAACCCTCATTAGCATGGACGCATGTCCTCTGGAATGGTGGCTGAAGCATGAAGGGACATATGAATCTTTAGCACATTTGGCAAATAAGTATCTTGTGATGCTGGCTACAATAGTGCCATGGGAACGCCTCTTCTCACTTTCAGGTGATATTATAAACAACAAGAGGGCAGCATTATCTCCTGAAAACGTAAACGAACTTGTTTGTCTGAGTGATTGGCTGAACAAAAAGTAGGACTGAGTGGATTTGCAGACACTAAAATTTTACATTATTTTATTTTTGAATGCAGGGTTTTTTTGTATATAATTCTACATTTGTAAGTTCAACTTTCATGATAAAGAGATTGCACTTCAGTACTTGTATTAGGTGAACTGAAAAATACTATTTCTTTTATTTTTTTTACAGTGCAAATACTTGTAATCAAAAAATAAATATAAAGTGGTATTCTATTATTAACAGTGTGATTAATCGCTTGGCAGCCCTATTTTTCAGAGATTCTGCAGTAGCTGTCACCTTCATGAGCCATCCCTCAAGAAAATTAACACCTGTTATGTATTTATATAGCACAATATATTATGTATCTAGATTTCGTACAAAAGTTAAGTGTGAATTAAATAAAATAGCACAGATTCATAGCCACCACCAACAGAAGAAAATGGACAAGGGCTACCAGGTAACTGGTAAAAGTAGGAGGCTACAATGGTCTCATGTGAGCTGGCTGAAATTATAAAGGCCTTATTTCAGCCTTGACTTATTCTACCAACAGGCTCAGGAGGGCATGGTAAGGAATGGATTTCTACAGACTTGGTCCCTGAACCAAGGAAGCTGATCCATAGCTCAATTAAGATGCAACCTCCATAAGGATAAAAAGTTAACTCGGCTTTGTAGAAGAAACACATGGCTAACAGACTCTTGCCCTATATACCATACATGTATCTTGGGCAGAGACCATTATGCACAATTGGACATCTCTCAGCCACAGTTGCAAAAAAAAAGGAACAGTTGAGTCAGAATCCAATCCACAAATATACAAGGGAATAAATACAAAACATTTGTCAGCGTCCAAGGTTTTTTAAGATGACAATCTTTTGCCCTACAAGTGGACTGTTAAAGGTAACTGGAATCGAAATCCTATACCTCTGGGGTAAATGTTCTTGTGTGTGCAACACAGATCACGAGAAATTTTAGCTAGCAGGGAAGAAAGGATAGGCTCTAGCGCTGCTTCTTTGAAGGGAAAATTGGTCAATTTGATAGTAACTGTTATACTCACTTGTGGCTTGTGCGTGTAATACTGAAAATTTTGTCCATGTGTGTTACAATCACCATATTTTGAGATATAGTCATACCTAAGGCTATGATTTTGTCACTGAAGTCATGGAATCCATGACTTCCAGAGACCTCTATGATTTCAGCCCATGGTGGCTAGGAGTTGCAGGGTCACCCTGCAACGGTGACCTTGCAGCTCTGTGCTGCTTCAGGCAGCGGAGGGACCCTGCAGCTCAGTACCATCTCAGGGGGCGGGGGGATCTCGCAGCTCCTGGCCATCTTGGGCAGTGGGTGCCCCTAAAGCTCTGAGCCCCCATAGGCGGTGGGGGCCACTGGAGCTCTGAGCCACAGCCCCCACAGTTGCCCAGCCGCCACGGGTGGTGTGGGGACTTCGCAACTCCACATTTTGTCATGGATATTTTTAGTAAAATCAGGGACAGGTCACAGGCTTCCATTAATTTTTCTTTATTGCCTATCCATTACTCTTACTAAAAATATCTGTGATCAAATATTAGCCTTTTTCATAACTGCTAAAGAAAGCATTTTAACCTATAGCCAATGTAACAAATCCCCTTTGCATTTGCATTTGCATTGATGGGATACATAAACATACTGCAGGCCCTTGTTATAGAAGACCAATGCTATCCAGTACAGTGAGCAGATGAAAATGTCAATCTTTCATCAGACTATTTAACCTGTGATGACACTGAAGTCTGCTGACATTACAGGGAATTATGAACACTTTTTGCATATTGTGTGCTAGCTTATTCCATGATTCCTTTGAGCAGTCCTGGGGAGTTGGAATCTGAATTACCCTGGAGAAACAGCATAGGAGGAAAAAAGGACAGATCACCTGCCTGAACTTGTCAGCTCCTTAGCTGAAAGTGAATAGTTCAGCATTTAATAGAGGCTCCAGGTGATTGAGCAATGTAGCCAGGTGGGATTTCAAAGGGTTGATGCCTTCTCATTTTTTTTTTTTTGTAGAGTTGACTCTGATAACCCCAGGTGTGGCCAGGTTCTCTGATCAAAGGAAAAACGTGAATAACTTGAAGTGTACATAGGGAATAAGTACACTTCATCTGCAGTCACTCTTACAGGACATAATGCATCTCATAGCAAAAAACTGTCATATGCCCGCACACAAGTGAACAGCAGGAGTATGTGACGGACATTACATTCATTGTTATGTTAAGCCCTGAAGTATAAAAATCAACGGTCTTATCTGGAATACACAAAGCAGGGATGCATGTTTGTTGCCTGCTTATATTTGGTTTAGAGAAGGGAAAAAATCTTGAAGGGTGTGCCTGTCTTGGCAATCACCACAGAACCAGAAGTTAGAGATGAAAAAAAAGACTTATTAGGTCATCTTGTCTATCCTTTTGCCAGTGAAGGATTGTTTCCTACAGTATATTTAAGCACTTTGTCCAGTCTAGTTTTTCAAGTCTCAAGCAATAGATATTCCACCCTTTCCCTGAGGAGATTATTTTTCAATCTAGTAGAGCTCAGCATCAGGAAATTTTTCCTTATTATTCAGCTTAATTTTTTTCCTTTGTTCAGTTTCATTACATTACACCTAAAAATATTCCTCTTGTTGCCTAGATCAGAGGTTCTCAAACATGTAAGGTAAGGTGGTGGCCTTGGGAGGAACAGGGTGTAGGTGGAGGGGGGCAGTGGGATGAGAAAACGGGGTGGGAAGAATTTGGGATGTGCAGGGCTGCGGCAGACAGAGAAAGAGGCAACTTTCCCCAGCTCCAGGGCTGTGGCTGCCGGGGAGAGATGGCCCTCCTTCCCAGCCTCAGCTCTGTGGCTGCTGTGGCGGGGGAGAGAGGGCACATCCATCGAATTAGAAAGGTAAGACTACTGATATTAAAATATGAATTGTGTGCTTTTATTTGTAGAACAAAAAAAGTTTATTATTGAGGTGGTTTTTTTATATAGCGCTTTTATCCAAAGCACTTTACAATAATTAGCTAACAGTACAAACAACAGTTGGAAAGATCATTAAGTGGTCCGCCAAGAACTGCAGCAATTTTCAAGTGGTCCACGGAAAAAAAAAAGTTTGAGAACCACCGGCCTAGATCAATTCCTCTGTCCCAGATGTTTACACCCTTCCAATACTTTCACCCTGTTCTCTCTTAGGGCATGGCTACACTTGCGAGTTAGAGCGCATTAAAGCAGCACTGGGCGCCCTAGCTCACTACCTGTCCACACTGGGAAGGCACGTACAGTGCTCTGACTCCATGACTAGAGCGCTCCTGGTACTCCACCTCGGGGAGAAGATTAACACTTGTTGCACCCTGGCTGAACTGCCCAGGTATCAGTATGAACGAGGTGTTGCATTACTGCGCTTTGATCAGCCTCAGGAAACGTCCCATAATCCCCTTAAGTCAAGTGGCCACTCTTGTCATTGTTTTGGAATCACTGCAGGAATGCGGATATGCCCTTTGAAAGCTCCATTTCTGACTCCCGGCATGCTTATCTGCTCCAAGACAAAGCAACCATTAGTGTGGAATGCTGTGTGAGAGAGAGAGAGGCTGGGGGAAGGGGGTCTGCTGCTGTCTGAACTTACAAGACAGCATGCTGACATGCTCTCAGCCCCCCAAAAACCTACTCTCTTCCCCCCCCCACATACACACACAACACACTCCCTGTCACACTCCACCTCCCCCTCCCCCCATTTGAAAAGCACATTGCAGTCACTTGCATGCTGGGATAGCTGCCCATAATGCACCGTTCCCAATGCTGTGGCAAGTGCCACAAATGTGGCCATGCCAGTGCTCTTGAAGCTGTCAGTGTGAACACACACTGCCGCGCTTTCCCTACTGCGCTCTGGTTTAACTCAAAACACCCTACATCTGCAAGGGTAGCCATACCCTTAGTCACGTTTTGTTCTTTTAATCCTTCTACTCAAGTATCACAGTGTAAAATACCTAATGGGACTTCATCTCCAGCATCTTAATCAAAGAGGGTCTGGACTCTCTGATGCAGAAAGTAATGACTCTGAATGTAAAACAAAAGACACATTTGCTATAAATGAAAAATTAAGAGTGTGTATGGAATCCAGTGTCTGTGTATAGCCCTAAGGTTGTTTCAGTGTCTTTGAGCCCTTTATCAGATATTGTCATGAGAGATCTGGTTTTCTCATGGTGTTTCAGTTCCTGAGTAGTGGAAATGCTCTAAGACATGCTCTCAACATTACAGGTCCATAAATGGCTACCTTGTGCATTAAACAGGAAAACTAATACAAACAAAACCCACATCTTGTGAACACACAAATATTTGACTCCTCACTCACACTTTGATCAATCCACTATACTGTCTATTAAATCTGTACTTCTGATTCTGTTAATACTTCACAGTATTCTGGTTGCCTGACTGCCACTTCCAGCAGTCATTAGCAAAAAACACCCAATGGGAAAACACCACAACTTCCCAATTTAAACGCTAACATTCCCCTGGTAAACAAACCAGCTTAGACAGACCTACTATATATGATTTGCCTTAGCATACATGTTTGCCAGGATAATTCGTCAATAAAACTGGCTCGCAGATAACCCTGGCAGCGCAAGCGTCACCAGTAGCGTGTGTGTTGAAGCTAAGTGTCAGCTACACAAGCGTTGTTATTTTTCCCATTTTTGATGACTGGTATCACCATAGCTTTCCCTCTAAGTTGTCTGGTAACTCTCTCTCCAAGGCTTGTCTTTATAAGCTGTGATTTCACTAATTACAACTCAATGTATTTTAAGATAATACCCAGATATAGTCATTTCTTTAATGTCTTCCAAGCCTTTTTTGTGACCATGCTGTATTTCCAAGGTACACATTAGCTGTAGCTCACGAAAGCTCATGCTCAAATAAATTGGTTAGTCTCTAAGGTGCCACAAGTCCTCCTTTTCTTTTTATTAATTCCCAGTTACACATTACTTATCTTCCAAGTTAAAGCCAGACACACAAAAGCATTCAATAGGCTCAGTCATTTCTCTCAGATCATAAGCTTTGAAAAAAAGCTCTGGTGAATAAAAACTGAACTCGTAAACATTACTGGTAATCTTACTCGATGCGAGAGCTGGTCGAAAATATTCTGAATGTTTTCCACCCAACAATGTTGATTTCACGGAAACCAGGCACACTGGCCACCCAGCTTCCACACATGCCTGGCTTGAAACTCAGCAGCCAGGGAACGTTGGAGCCTGGGGGGCAGGGACTGGAATTATTCAAACAATCCCATTTTGGTTCTTCTGAAATGCAAGGATTTTTAAGTTTCAGAGTAGCAGCCATGTTAGTCTGTCTTCGCAAAAAGAAAAGGAGTACTTGTGGCACCTTAGAGACTAACCAATTTATTTGAGCATAAACTTTCGTGAGCTACAGCTCACTTCATCGGATGCATACTGTGGAATTTTTAAGACGTTCCTCCCATGGAAGATTGCACATATCTGAATTTTTGTTCTGATTAGGAATTAATGTTTTTATCTTATTTGAGAAACGTGAAGTTTTTCACAGGATGGAAATTCCAGTATCTGCACAACCTGCACCAGAACTTGAATTGTAAACATTCAGCTCAGAAGAAATGTGTCTATTGTTTCATCACCTAGCATGCATATTAAACTCATTTGTTTTAACAGGGAGAATGGTCGTCAATCTTAACTCAAACAACATGAGCATGAGTCCTTAAGTCCCAACTTTGTTTTACAATCTTCTCATTTTCATATTGATGTTTCTGTAGCCAAACAAAGGTATTGTTACATTTATGAGATTGATGTGAATACTTAAACCCGTGGTTAAAAAACTGTGTTTACTATCATGTGTTTTAATTGGTTATGTTGAATGGCTGACTGACACTGAGTTTATCAGATGGGTGTTTGATTTTTACAAACAATGGAGTGTGCCTACTTGCACCCAATCGGATATAAAAGATTTCAGAGATTTACTGATGGTTGTTCTTGCAAGCATCATTTTCACTTTTTGCAGTGGATGCATTGCTTTTTGCTTTCAATATTTTTATGCACAATTGAAAACTCAAATAAAAATCTACTCGAGAAGTTAAGTTAAAAGGAAACACTCAGAATTTAAATTTGCATGGTGTCTGGATTCATTGTTTTCTTACCAGAGCACTCAATGTGCCCAACCCTACAATGTCAAGTAGGCAATTTAAGGCACCATTGAACAGTGATATAGGTGCAATTGTTTAACAGGATGTGGGTTTAACATGTTTGAAACATTTACCTGTGCTACTTCTTCAAAGTCTTCATGGCGTTTCTGCAAAGCTCTGGCCCGATGCAGGGACTTTCCTACCCCGGTATGTTTGCTAAGGAAAGCTTCTCCATGGTTCTCAATCCAGTCCAATACCTGCAACAAAAAGACAACCGTATAAAATATAGCTTCAATGCATGCCTCTCTATTTTGCTTCCAGAGCCTGCTTCCTGCAGTGGGAGAAATAAAAAGCAATAAAACCAAGCTATCAAAGAAATTGAGGAGCAGTTAGTTAGGCAACAATCTATGAAGAACTGTATTGATAGTTCTGACGTCAGTTTTCCCTTTACAAAATTTTAATAAAGCTTACATTGAAAGCTATGTTTACAGTTACTAAACCGGTAGCCATCTAAATCGAGCAAGATTATACAGTACATGTTGACAGAGTTCCAACAAGGCCCAGCGGACTCCACAGCAAGGACAACCTAAGTTCCACAGCAGGGTCCATGGATTCTGAGCACTACAATTTGACATGCTGTAAATTCTGTAGCAATTTAGTGTAAACTCCGTTTTTTAATTAATTGAACACACAGCACAGTATGTATTTTATCTTCGCTGATGTAGAACTGATTTACATACTCTCTACATTTGTTTGTATTTATTTTTATAACTTCAGTGCACCACAAAAGTAATGAGGAGAGTTAGAGGTTTTGGCAGCTGGATATAGGGTGACCAGGCAGCAAGTGTGAAAAATCGGGACAGGGGGTAGGGGGTAATAGGACCCTATATAAGAAAAAGACCCAAAAATCAGGACATCTGGACACCCTAGCTGGAGAGGAGAGAGTTGGAACTTTTGGCACTGAGGGAAATGTTGGGTCTGTTACAGATAAGCATATTAGATTGATGTTTCCACTACTGTAGAGTAGTGAAAACATTTATGTTGGCATTTAAACAGTCATTAGGCACTGAGTTAATTTTCTGTAGATAAGTGAGGGAAGTTCACATTTTTGCAGAGCAATTGTTTCAGGTTCTTTGGAGACTGGCGGTATATCTACACTGCAATAAGACACCTGTGCCAGCTGACTTGGGCTTGTGGGTCTCCGCTGCGGGGTTGTTTAACTGTGGTGCAGATGTTTGGCCTTGTGCTGCAGCCTGAGCTTTGGGATGCTCCTCCCTTGCAGGTTTCTAGAGCCCAGGCTCCAGCCTGAGCCTAAATATCTACATTGCAATTAAACAACCCCGCAGCCAGAGGCCCGCGAGCCCAAGTCAGCTGACAGGAGCCAGGCGCGGATGTTTCATTGCAGCGTAGAGATACCCTGAGACAACTGCAACGGTTTACCTCAGTACAAATGGAGTAACCTTCACAACCATGAGAGTTTTTTGGTGTTGTTTTTTAAATGAAAGCTTTGGGCTTGTCTACACTTACATGTTGTAGTGCTCTAACTTACTGGCTCAGGGGTGTGAAAAATCCCCCTCCCCCCGAGTGCAGCAAGTCTGAGAGCTTTAAAGCACTAGTGTGGACAGGCTCTGAGCTAATCCCCTCGTGGAGGTGGATCCCCAGGAGCGCTGGGAGAGCTCGCGACCACACTCACACTTCAAAGCGCTGCGGCGGGAGCGCTCCCGTGGCAGCACTTTGGACGTTTCCAGTGTAGCCATGCCCGTAAGACTCTGGGAGCATAATTCTGCAGTTTTTTGAGTCACTGAACACAAGGCCTTGAATAATTTGACATTTTTTCTGTAATAAACCAATAATGGACTTCACATGATCAAAAAGAACATTTTAATGGATAGCACATTTAAGTTCTACTTCTCAAGAGAGTTCCTAGCCTCCTAGAGTGTAGTAAGACCAATGGAAGGGTCAGCAATCAAGAAGCCAATCCTAGGATCCTTGCATATTTTCACTGAAAGGTATTAATGTTATAAGTTATGTCTGTATCACAAGTTTTAATTAAAAAAAATTAGACTCTCAAAGACAAAAATGATCAATTATGCTATTAATAAGCTAGATCTTTAAACCACACACGACAATGCCTGCGCCAAGAACTTTGTACAACTGAACTCCATACTGCACAACAGCTTCTACATGTAACAGTATTCTCTACAGTGTTACACACATCCTCTTCATGGTGGTAGAAAAGGGACATCTTTCAGTTGCCTTTTAAACGCATGAAACTTAAGTTTATTACTTTAAATCTTTCAATGAAAATTTAAACATTAGAAAGACTTTATATAGTATTTAATTCCATATAAGCCAAATCATTCCACAAGTCCAAGACTGCTACACAGAACAAGGAGAAACTTCACAGGAGTGATACAATACACATCTTCCAGAATTCAACTTAACCAGGAGGAATCTTATATATATCTCCTATATAATCTCCTATACAATACTACGTAACACAGCCTTCGTCGTAAGTTTTATTTAAGGGCTTCCTTAGAAGTGCACACCCACAGGTCCCCCCGAGATACACTTTCTGGTAATTTTTTTTCTTTATACCACATTTAAAAGTTATATTTAGTTTTTAAAAGGTGCAGTTATTAACTGGAAAGAGTGACAACACTGGTACAGCGGTCTATACATACATTTAAGAGCTGTATGGATCTACATTTGTGACTTCACTTTACATACTCTTACCGCAATACAAAGTAGGTAATTTGTTCGTGTGCATTTGTCTTTCCTTTATGTGAAGTTTAAAGCCATAGTATTTTATGAAGATAACAAATTCTGAAATGTTATCCATTTTCTTTATTATAGCAATGATATAAACTAACATTAGAGCTAGGGGATGGGCCGTCTATTTTTAGCTCACCATTTACACAATTGTGATAGTTTACTATCCTTCCAGATAGCTGCCTTCTTTTCAAGTTTTATATAAACTTATGAATTAACCTGAACCCTAAGTAGGGAGCTATCTGGAAAAATAATAAATTACCACAACTGTACTGCTTCTTAAGGCATACCATCAGCTTAATTAGTGAACATCTGTGTTACTGCAGCACCTAGGAGCTCGGGCATTGGTCACAAAGCAAATAACGGGCAGAGCAAGAAACAGACTGCAGTAGCATCCAGAATCCCTGCTCTAGCCACTACTCAACTTTCATTCCATGCATTCGCTTCCAGAAAAGCCCGGTGCTATTCACAACTGTGTGACTATAGCTTGAAATAGAATACAAGTCAGATGCAATTAAAAAGAATTCACCACAATGATTTGTTAAGGCATCTCTAACTTTAAGTTCGATGTGATGGGGTGTTCACCCCTTGCCAGCCCTGAAGGGGCCACAGTGTCTCAGAAAGGGCCAATTAACCTTCACAGTTGCATCTGCAGGGAGGCCTGGCATTTACAAACACTAATTACAGATGAGGCCCAGCTGGGATAGGTTTATAAAAAGAGGAAGTTTGCTAATAGCAAATGGGGCTGCAGTCACTCTCTGGGCCTAGTGAGGTGAGAAGGAGGAAACCCAGGGCGGAACAGAAGCCCTGGGATCCTAATCCTGAGGGAAGGGGTTTACCCAAAACGGGAGAGGAGAAGAAAGCCAGCAGGGGATAGAATAGGAAGAAGCCCCGGAAAACATCAGCCAGGGTAGAGACGGTGTTGACCTTGACTGCTGATTACAGGATCCCTGGGCTGAAAATGGGAGTAGCAGGCGAGCCCGTGTTCCCCTACCAGCCACTGGGAAGTGGCTCAGGACCGGTGAAGACATCATCTGGACAATTGGACTGGCAAGACATCAATACCCTGGAAGGGGAAAACTACACAGTGAGCCAGCTGGAGAGCTGAGTCATGGAGAGAACAGATGAGGCCAGACAAGAGCTGATCCTCAGACCCACCGCCAGTGGTGAGTGAACCCTTTTACGGTCTGCTTACCTGTATGATCACAATTTAAGTAGTTAACATTTACTCCAGTGAAAGTCTACACTAAGTTATTTTGAGATATTTTGTCTAATTTCTTAAATCTACCTGCTAGAATTCTATACATTATCTCACCTTGTTAACACAATCTGTCAACTTTACTGACTAAATTAAGTTTTTCACGGCTCTTAACTCTTCTTGGCATCTCACAGCCACTACAGTTATGAGGTGGAGGGCCGGGATTCTTTTCTGGCTTGTGCATGACCAGCAAATTTTCTTGCTAAAGTTCCAATCCTGTAACTGGTTTCAGAGTAACAGCCGTGTTAGCCTGTATTCGCAAAAAGAAAAGGAGTACTTGTGGCACCTTAGAGACTAACCAATTTATTTGAGCATGAGCTTTCATGAGCTACTGTATACTCATGGATAATTTAATGCATGCATATAATTCCAAACTACATTTTTAAATTTAAATGGATTTTTATTTGATGGTGGTGCATACCTCAGAAGGAGCCCTTTCTGACTTTGAGATCTGAGTTGGCAAGACTGGCAGTTAGAAAAAAATCTGCTCAAGTTTGTCAACTGATTTCCAGATCACATTTTCTTGACACACACAGTATGCAATCGCATGATGCCACATTCACAGCCACTTAAGATTAGAAACGCTTCAAAAAAATCACTCTGGGACATGTGTCTGGGGTCCAACACTAAAGAGACAATAGAGAAAAACAATATTGCTGTTAAATAATTTTTCCTAAAAAATTTATACATCAAATTTACCAGTTTTATAGTTTATTCTTGGATTGTCTTTAATTTTGTTCTTTGAAAGCGAAAGGGTAACTGGAGATGGTGCAGAAAAAAGTGTAATTAAGAAACATGGTCATGCCTAGTATGCATTCACAATTATTACATTTTCTCCATAACGATTTAATAAAATCCATTTATAAAATTTGTACTTAAAGGTGGTTGAAACAAAAGACTGATTTTCTCTCTGGCCTTGAAACACATCTATTAAACACAGACATTGAAAGCAGCAGAATTTCTCTTTCAGTTTAGTTTAACAAATAAAGAGCACAGTTTTAAACCTTACTGTAAAGCTAGGGCTTGGCAGAATTGGGGGCGGGGGTTGTTTGTTGTTTTTTTTTAAATAATTTTGACAGATATCAGTATTTTAAAGCTTTTTTATTTTTATCCATATAAATGTTCATAGTTGTGGGAAATCAGGGGGCCAGGTCAGACAATAATTATTTAATGACAGTCGACACAGATTCGAAAAGTTAACGCTTTGTAACTGTTAAAACAGTCACCATATACATGTCAAAATATAAAAAATAAATATCCTTAAATCAAACTCTCAAAGTTCTCAAGCAGCATTTTTGTTACTTTGCCTATCTGTAAATTTCATTTATTGTTAATGGAAATTTTTCTTCATTTGTTAGTGTGTGTATGGTGAAATCAAGGTTTATTGACATTACTGATAAAAATCTAACCCTTTCAATCCTAACTACAGTTAATATCCCGTAATACCCTCTTGGAAACAAAACCACAAACCAAACTTTGAATTTATAATTGCTCATACTTTCTAATTATTTCAAGATTTGTATCTTTAGCAACAATAACAGAACAGTCCCTACTTGAGAAATCTCAATGACAATTTCAAGACCATGCACCTTCAGAAAAATTATGCATTAAGTGGAAAGCAGTTGGGCTGTTGCCTGTCTTGTGCAGAAGTTCATATTTTGATCTATATTAAGACTGATAGGCATTTAGAACGATGAATATCCATACAACATTCATCTCTAAGAACTTCATCACACGCCCACAATTTTTACTTGACTTTACCAACTTCTAAAGCAGCCATATGTCTTACCAGGTCCACTGAGAGCCCAGAAGGCAGATACAAGCTTTGAACCTACAATCAGGCAAAACTCATCAACTCCAATAGTATCTATTCTGGGCACTAGTTTGTAACTGAAAGCCAGTTTCAAAACCACACATAACTGTAAGTAAAAGGTCCAACATACCACAATTGTACTATTGTAATTAAAAGCAGTAATGAAAGCAAGATTTTGTTCAGTTCCATGCGTTCTGTACAGATGCACTCACTTCATTAGCACATTCCAGTGCATTTCCCTTATTTCCAAAGAGCTCCTATTTAATTTAAATCTGTCCAAAATAACATTTTCAAGAATTCCATGTACTGTAGTGGCTTACTTGACATCCCTGTACTACTTGTGCTGGTCAGATGAAGTTACACAGCCTTCAAACAGGGAAGTTCAGTCGCATGCCCTCCTCCCCAGAAGACTGTAGAAGGAAATGAAAATCTCTGATATTAGCCAGGCCTGTTGCATAAACACATGGCTGCACAAAATGAGGAAGACATTGAAGATTCTGTCATATGTAGGGAGAATGAAGCCCAGAGACTGGGACTGAAAGACTTTTCAATGGTCTACCTACAGTTGGTGCGCATCTCTGTATGCAATAATTTTAAAAAATCAAGACCGATGCTTAAGTGGACAGAAACACCTCGGTCAGCAGGAATAAGGAGGAAAATCATGTGTCAATGAGTACCTACTGGTGATGCATTTTCAGAGTTCCTGGCTAGTTTCAAGGAGGCCATTCTCCTAACATTTCAGATGTGAAACTAAGGTGAACTAAGAATGCAGAAGGGTTATGATTATAAAGACAAATTCTGCTCTCAATTGCATTAGACTTCTAGAGTTAATTCAGATTTACATAGATTTTACTGACAACAGAATCTGGCCAACAGAGGAGTAAGTGGAAAGCACTGAATATAGGACTGAGGCAGACTCTGCACTCCAAACAGTGATCGTGATGCCCTGACTTTCCAAATGGTGCAGGTGGGGTGATTCCCTCGGGGGAAAAAGTAAATGGTCTATGAATAAAGCCACAAAAACTGAGCAACACTACTTTCCCCAAAGTGAACCTAGCACTACTTCACATCTTTGTACTAGGGCTGTAGATTAATCGCGATTAATTTTTTTGAGTTAATTGCATGAGTTAACTGCGATTAATCGGTTTTAATCACACTGTTAAACAATAGAATTAACTGAAATTTATAAAATATTGTGGCTGTTTGCCTACATTTTCATATATATTATATTCTATGTTGTAACTGAAATCAGTGTATATTTATTATATTTGCACTGTAAAAATGATAAAACAAAAGAAATAGTATTTTTCAATTCACCTCATACAAGTTCTGTAGTATAACCTGTCATGAAAATGCAACTTATAAATGTAGATTTTTTTTGGTTACATGACTGCACTCAAAAACAAAACAATGTAAAACTTCAGAGCCTACAAGTCCACTCAGTCCTACTTCTTTTTCAGTCAATCACTAAGAGACAAACAAGTCTGCTTACATTTACAGGAGATAATGCTGCCCTCTTCTTACTTACAGTGCCACCAGAAAGTGAGAATAGGCATTGCAAGGTATTTACATGCCAGATATGCTAAACAGAAGTCTTTAAAGAGCAACACTCTGATGTGGAAACTACAGAACCCAAAACATCAAAAAAGAAAACAACCTTCCGCTGGTGGCATCTGACTCAGATAATGAAAATGAACATGCATCGGTCCATACTACTTTGGATTGTTATTGAGCAGAACCTGTCATCGGCATGGACCCATGTCCCCTGGAATGGTGGTTGAAACATGAAGGGACGTCAAGAATTATAACATTCAAAAACCAGTCGGAAAACATTTCAATTTCTCTGGTCACTCGATTACAGACCTAAAAGTCGCAATTCTGAACAAAAAAAATTCAAAAACAGACTCCAATGAGAGACTGCTGAATTGGAATTAATTTGCAAACTGGACACCATTAAATTAGTCTTGAATAAAGACTGGGAGTGGATGTGTCATTACACAAAGTAAAATTATTTTCCCATGTTTATTTCCCCCCCCCCCACTGTTCCTCACACGTTCTTGTCAACTGCTGGAAATGGCCCACCCTGATTATCACTACAAAAGGTTTTTTTTCTCTCTCCTGCTGGTAATAGCTCACCTTACCTGATCACTCTTGTTACACTGTGTATGGTAACACCCACTGTTCCATGTTCTCTGTGTATATAAAATCTCCCCACTGTATTTTTCACTGCATGCATCCGATGAAGTGAGCTGTAACTCACGAAAACTTATGCTCAAAGAAATTTGTTAGTCTCTAAGGTGCCACAAGTACTCCTTTTCTTTAGGGCATTTGACATGTAAATATCTTGTGACACTGGCTACAACAGTGCCTTGTGAATGCCTGTTCTCACTTTCAGGTGACACTGTAAATAAGAAGTGGGCAGCATTATCTCCTGCAAATGTAAACAAACTTACTGGTCTGAGCAATTGGCTGACCAAGAAGTAGGACTGAGTGGACTTGCAGCCTCTAAAAATTTGGATTGTTTTATTTTTGAATGCAGTTTTTTTTGTACATAATGCTACATTTGTAAGTTCAACTTCCATGATAAAGTGATTGCACTACAGTACTTGTATTAGGTGAATTAAAAAATACTATTTCTTTTGGGGTTTGTTTGTTTTTTTACAGTAAAAATACTTGTAATCAAAAATAAATATGAAGTGAGCACTGTACACTTTGTATTCTGTGTTGTAATTGAAATCAATATATTTGAAAATGTAGAAAACATCCAAAAATATTTAAATAAATGCTAGTCAAGTTTTTTAATCGCTCGATTAATCACAATTAATTTTTTTAATCGCTTGACAGCCCTACTTTGTACTCATCTTTCCAACTTTAGTTCCTATATTAATCTCCTCTGTTGCAGTGCAGTATCTGGTATAGCTTCCCAGAGAGTCACATGGTTCCACAGCTAATCTTGGAAAATATTTCAGTAAGGATTCAGTTCAGGAAGGTGACTGCTTGTAGAAGTATAATCACTTTTAAATGTGAGTAATCCTGCCAACAACAGTTCTGCCTATCCCCTTCTAGAGCTGTCAGTGGGGCCTTCTGCGCAACAGCGTACCATTTGAGCCAAAGGAGCCGCTTCATTAGCGGCCTTTTAACTTTTTATGTTGATTAGCCACAATCCTACCCTGAGCAGAGTTTTGGCTCCAGGAAGGAAGATCCAGAGACTCCATGAAGTCCACTAAGGACTAGACTGCTGTGACTGAAAGTACATGGAAGGCACTCCAATATTATGGTGAGGGGGAACAGTATAAGACCTTCAGAGAGAGAAGAACAGAGACCCATATTGCAATACCATGTGTTACACAAACACTATCCAAAGTTGTGCTTAACAGTAGTAGTCTCAAAGGGCCTACTCTTAGAGGTCCTTTTGATGGCGATATGCTGAAAACTGTGTTAAAATGATAAGATATCAGTTTAAATTTTCAGGGGTTTTCCAAATCATCCTTGTAGCTAGGTGGGTTGGTAGGGAATGTGCGATCTGGGTCTTTAGCAGTGAGTGTGCAAAGAATTAGTTTAGAGCAAAGTGGGGTAAGTTATGCCTTGCTACCTTAAGGAGAAGCCTGTTTTCTCTGTTTTTGGTTCTTGTGTAGTAGGGGTTTGGGATTCTGAGAAGTAAATGTTATGTTGCAACCTTCCAGAAAGAGGGTTTTTTTTGGTTTTTTTTTTTTTATAGTTTTACTGAACTTCTCTGTCCATGAACATAACACCACCAACGTCCTGGGACTTCTGTTTAATGAGATTGCACTGCATGACTTAAATGCTTACTTTTTTCCCCACAATCATTGATTTCAAATGAGATTGATGACTGTGTAAAAATAGTAATTTAGAAACGTGTTACTGCAATTTTAGATCAAAATTTGTAATTAACTGCATTACAAAACTTCTTTTTTTTAAAAATGCTACTACTGGTAAAGGCTTTTATTTGACTTTTATGTAACTGTTGTAGGCAATAAACCAAATATTGAAAGTTATGGCCCAAATCCTGCAAACAGGTACACAAGTTTAAACATATGCATAGTTCTATTGACATCAATGGACTTCTTACCTAAACTTTAATCGTGCTTAAGTGTTTGCAGTAACTGGAGCAAAACATTATTAAATTTAATATTATTTATTAAAAACGTTGTGGTATACATTCTTTGTCACTTCACAACAAAATCAATTCTGTTTTACCTATGAAAAGTTTAGACTTTCAAAATATTAACGAACTTATTGTGTACTTAATACACATATAATTTTTTTTCCAAAATAGGAGCCTGAAGTTTAGCTCTGAAGCAAGAGTTAAACATGGAAGATGGGATTTTTCTTAAGCACCTAGATATCCTATTATTGTAGCATTGACTGAGAAGCACAAGTCCCATAACTTGAAGCTGAAAGGCTTGATGTGTGATTACAGCCTGGTCAAAGCATTTCTGCTTTCTTGTGGAAACTCAATACATCAGAAAGCAGTGCAATGGCTATTTGCTTATCAATTTTCTATTTATGTTACTCCCACACTAAGGAAGTTATTGAGGTCCTGGATTTGTCTTTATCAACACTGACAACACTTCAAATGTGCATTTCCTTGGTAGAAAATAACTATGTAAAACCTAATATTTTACTAGCAATTAGGAAACCATGCATCCACTTTAGCAAGTTAAGACACTAATATGCAGAGGTGTCTAAGTGACTAGCTACATGTAAATAAAAAATGTGATTTAAATTAAAAAAACATTTTATTTATGCCTGTACTCTGTTCGTTTTTACAGTACATCAACCACCACCTGAAAAGAGCAAGATAAAAGCTTCCAAAAGGGAGTCTGAGTAAATGATCAGAAGTGTTTATCAGTGCATTATAAACACAACTCCATGGGAGAATGCTTGATTTATAATTTCCCTATTTACTTCAAAATTTCAAGTTCAGCAGCAAGTTTTAAAAATCCAAGGCCCCTGAGGAAACTGCTATTTTAAAAATGCTCTTGGGTTACAAAAGTTTCCAATACTTTTCTAGGATCTGCAGACATCTCTTTACACATAAAAACAGAGACAGTAATAACGCCCTTCCCATATTTTTTTAATTGCATTTGTTGTGTTGACATTCATATTACAAGTACAATATTTTTCTAAGCCTGTAAATAAACATGCATGTTATTTATTGAACACTCACTTGCTGGTACTTCTAACAACAACACTAACCACTCTCCTGTTATCTTTTTTCCACACATTTTATGCTTCAATACCAAGAGACCAAGTTAGTCCAGTACTTATAGCTTTCATTAAGAAAATGCTGTTAAGCATATTTCCATTTCTCTGATTTATGTATGAGAGTTTTCCCTATCATTCTATTTTCTCCACTATTTTATGAGACATTCCTACATCATTCATAAAAATCCATCCCTTCAGCCTTATCTGCGCCACTGATCTATTTTTTATTTCCATACTGAACATTCAGTGCACCTTATGGTATTTAAGATATGTGTTCAATATTTTCATGTTGAGATGGTATGCATTCCTTTCCCATTTGTTGCTCTCATCCTTAAGGAATCTGGAGCTTTGATAAATAAATATAAACCGTTAAATTTAAAAAAGTTAACAATATCCAAATGAGATTAAATAAATAAATAAATAAATAAATAAATGTGTGTGAGAGAGAGAGAGAGAGAGAGAGAGAGAGAGAGATTCACAAAATCTTAGGTCTGCTGATCCATACAAGCCCATTGGTTGAGAGGGCAAGACACACTGTTTGTCCAAGGAACCACAAAGCACACAGCAAGGTGCATGAGTATGAGAATGAGAATTAAAACTTCAAATTTCTCTTACACTTCACAGACAAATGAATGTTATCAGACTGAGTGCTCTCTTCTTAATTTGGACTGCAGTGACATTTGTTACAGGCTGTGCAGAAATCTTGGTTAAAAAGCAGTTCATTCAGCTAACAAGCTACTATTTTCTCTTATTTCCCCTTCTTAGCAGGGCCTGGGCTACTTTAAGATAGCAATATGCATCACATCTCTAATCAAAATAAAGGTCGGTTACTGTGAAAAATAAGCAAAGCTTCACGATTGGGCTGTGATCTGCTTTTCAATCACAGAACCATTTGGGTCATAAAGGCAGACCACTAGTTCACTTAGCCCTTCCAATCTAACTGTAACAGGATTAATTTGATTATCAAAATCACCTCTGGGAGATAGCCTACTTTTTAACAATTGGTAATAATAAATACTATGCAATAATGATAGCCTTGCCTTGAAATATAATTGGTTACTGCTGCTAGGTTGCTGAAACCCTGCTATGTGACGGAATGCACAGGCCATTTGTCTTTTCTAGACTGAACATGCCCATTTCAACCCATTTTTCCGTTTCATTTTCCAGACCTTTCATTGTTTTGTTGTGTTGCTGTGATCCCCCAATTTTTTCTCCCTCACCTCCCCCGAATTATTTTGTCATATTTGCTACAAATAACACAGAAAAAATGTTAAATTTACCGAATACCTTCACATTTAAATAAGTCTAGAGTTTTCAAATAAACTAAGCCTACCAATTGCTGTGAAACCCTTTCCCATAGCAATTAGAAAAGGCAGGGGGAACCTGTATGTCCCACAATAGTGACATAATTAAGTTGTGACACAATGAAGGTAATCATCATTTCAGGTCTGACTTTCTGTATCCAATACACAACTAAGAGTGGCATTCCCTTTTAAAAAAAGATTCATTGAGCAGTCGTCCCTGTAGGGGTCAGAGAAAGCAGGAAGAGCAACCACACGCAGCATACGCACAGGTCAAAACGCTACCCAAAGTAAATACATATTTAAGAGGAAATACAAGAAAAACTCGAATTTCTTTCTGGCATATAGACTATTAACATCCATTTTCAAGCCAAAGTATTATTAAGTATTTTATTGACCAAACTTCAGTAAATGTGTCCAGCAACAAGAATTTACCCTCTCTGACAGAACACATTTTTGCCAGGTATTTTGTCCACCACCACCTTCAATTTCACGGTCTTTTTCTTTCAACACAGCTGAAAAACTGTAATTCACCCAGAACTGATGCCTGCTGCATTTTATTACATTGAAGCCTTCTTTGTCAAAGCCAGATCTGTTGCTTGCCTTCCCTAGAAACAGTACTTGCCTTTAAACTATATTATTTGAGCTAAAAAGTCCAGATCTAATCTCTTGCACCTCCAGATGCCAGAGATCTCTGTTCAGGGCAGTAACAGACAACATGTTCAAAGTGAGGCTCGGCACACAACTCTTCCTGTGTTGATCCAATTATCCAAAGTCACTACTTGGATAATGTCTGCTAGGCCTATCTTCTCTCAGCTGATTGGCAACTCAGTTCTGTTGTTCTGCCCAGCAACTTTTTCTTCTGACCCAATGTCGCCAAGTTATCTTGGCACCACTCCCATATAGTCCATGTTTACTCCTGGGGGAATTCGACGCCACTGTGCAATGCAGACTTTTGCAGAAATTAATGTTGGGTGTGTAGAATTTCCTTTTCCCCCCACAGAAATGGTCAGATCATTTCCTTTACCATATTCTTCTACCTATTGCAAAAACCCAAACAAAACAAAAACAAAAACACAAAAAATACTTTCCACCGTTATAAAGCACCAATTTCAATTGTGTTGCTGCCTCAGCTGAATTTTGCACTCATTGCCAAACCCGTCCAAGGTGCATACTTCGTTTTACTCCCAACAGCTCTTATCCAGTATTTTGTGAAAGGCAGATGTATGTGAGAATTTCATTTACAAGTCATTTTTTTAATCATTTTTAATCTTAATCGACATGCAAATCAGTACCCATAATACAGTGGAACGTGTGGCCAAATCGCCAAGCTAACCCCATAATCACAAGCTATTGATTTATGAACAGATTTATGTTATATCAACTAAAATCCACTTTCAGTAAAACTTAATCATCTATATCTTTTATAAAAGAAACTATAAGCATAAACATGGCCTAATTTCTTTGTCAATTTGGCCCGAAGATGAGTAATGAGTCTCTTTGCTGTGCAATATTTTCTGTATAGTTCTTTTCAGAAACAAGAGAGTCTGCTTCAGCCACACTTCTGTGAATTTTTTTATTTCATTCTGAATCCAGTATCAATTAAATTTTTCTGATATAGATTTGGCTTCACATTGCCATTTGCTCTAAAACTGTGCCACCACAAACAAATAACCCACCCTGTGTGTTCTGAACTGTGTGGTATTGAAGTGTACTACTCATAAATTGTCAGAAGAAATGTCTTCACATTAAATGAGAATTATGCATTGTTCTAAAGATTGACAATGATCGGCAGTTGCTACAGAGTAATACTCAATGACCCTTCCCTCCCTTCCCCCCCCAAACACAGTACCCAAAGACAAAAAAGCCAGGTGTGGTACTCCTACTACAGCACTTCCTTCCAGCCTTGAAGCAACCAACCTTGCCTAAGAACACAATGCCTATTCCCTGTGCTGTGCAGCCACCCTGCAGTGCCAACACTGGCTATCTGGGTAAGATGAAATCCAACACTTGCCTGATTCCGTAAGGATGCCTGACAAAGCAGCAACTTGATCTTGGAGCATCTGTACTGCCAGGGCTCACCTAAATCTATCTTGAATAAACTCAAGAACTGTGGTAATGATGCAGATGTAGGGATGAGACTGGATACGAATGGGAGAGCCTCAGCCAGGCCATTGGATGGCCTGTATTAGCAGATTTGTTTATGGAAGCTAAAACTGTGAATATTACCTTTCTGAATAACCTTTTCGGCTTAAGAGGCTCTGTTCAAGAACCACGTAGCTAAGCTAGACTGTCTGGATTCTGATGCATGAGTGGCCCTATGTAATATCATATACCTTCTAGATGGAAAGCAGATAGGAAATCTTTCCATCACGTCAAGGAGACCAGAAAACAAAGGTGTTGTTGGCCAGAATGGGGATATCGGAATTACCAGTGCTGCTTGTCTTCTGAATCCCTTTTGGCCATCTTTGTTACAAGGCATCTGCTGCCTTGGCTTTGTGATCCCATCAGCAAAAGAAGAACCTGAAACCTTGTGATAAAGGTCGTAGGCAAACCCATCGACTGTTGGGAAACCAAAATCCTTTACCAGGAGACTGAACACCTGTGGATGCAGTTACTATTCTGGATGATCCAACTTTGCCTGCTGAGCCAGTTGGCCATAACATTCTATTTTGCCTTTGATGTGAAGGGAATGAGTAGACTGTAAATTGTTCCCTGCCCAAGTTGATGACAAGGTAAATTTCTTTTTTGCAGGACTGTAGAACTTGCTCCCCTTTGTCTGTAGACAAATGACATGGTTGAGGTGTTGTCTATCATGATCTGCACAAGGGAAGTCCCAGTATGGGAGCAAAGCTGTGAGACCACGTTGCATTGCCCTGGATTCTTGTCAGTTTATGTTGTGCGTGTTCTCTTGTTTCAGATCCTTTGGAGAGTCCTTGATTCCATGTAAGCACACCATCCCTCTAGGCTGGCATATGTAGTGATAACTGTCCTGACTGGTTCTCCTATTGGAAAACCCGACTTCAATCTGCTTGGACATGTCCACCATCTGAGTGACCTGAGAATCCTCCTGGGGAGGAAACCCTTTTCTGAGGAGTAGAGGAGAGATACTTGGAAGAAGAATAAGAGGATGCTCCAGTGGCCTCATGTGAGCAATAGCCCACTGAGAATATCCACATGGGAGACCACTGATCCCAGAAGAGAAAGGAGTGTGGCAAGGGGTAGTCCCCATTGAAAGGTTGACTATTTTGAAAAGATTTCTCAGCTTCTCTGGACTTTCATGCAATAAGGCAGTGGCTCTCAACCTTTCCAGACTACTGTACCCCTGTCAGGAGTTTGATTTTTCCTGTGTCTCCCTCTCACCCACCCCCCCAAGCTTCACCTCACTTAAAGACTTCTTCCTTACAAAATCAGGCATACAAAATATAAACGTGTCACAGCACTCTATTACTGAAAAATTGCTTACTTTCCCATTTTTACTATATAATTCTAAAATAAATCAAATGGAATATAAATACACTGAAATGTAAGTACATAGTATATAGAGCAGTATAAACAAGTCATTTATGAAATTTTAGTTTGTTCTGACTTTGATAGTACTTTTTGTGTAGCCTGTTAAAACTAGGCAAATATCTAGATGAGTGATGAACTTTGTAGAAGATGGGGGACACATGGAGACTGAGTTAAGAGACTCAAATCATAAAACCATTGCTTCGCAGCAACCCTATTGCTTGGGTATTGCCATCTAGGACTGACTCAGGACAGAGATCACCCAGGAGGGGGTAGACAGAGCAGCTCTCAGACAGCACTACGTCAGTGGTTTTCAAACTTTTGTACTGGTGACCTCTTTCACATAGCAAGCCTCTGAGTGCGACTCCCCTAATAAATTAAAAATACTTTTAAATATATTTAACACCACTATAAACGCTGGAGGCAAAGCAGGGTTTGGGGTGGAGGCTGACCGCTCGTGACCCCCTGAGGGGTCCCAGCCCCCCCAGGTCGAGAACCCCTGCACTACATGCACGTTTTATAAGCTTTTGCAGTGCTGACCCTAAACCAAAGGCCACGGACGGATATTTGTAGTGTTGTGTACTTAAGAGTTAACCGTCTGTTGAATCAGGATAGAGAGACAGGCCTCCTTCGCAGCTATTGATATCGCACAGTCCCCTTCATCGATGGCAGCTAATGTGCATTTTAACATCTTTATTCTGAATTGTGATTTCTTCATGGATCTGTTGAGATACCAGAGATTGAGAACAGCTGAGAAGCCTCATGACTTGTTGGGCGGGGGGGCAGGAATAATATGGAGCAACCGTCTTATTTCCTGTGAAGGAGGAGAGAGAGAGAGATTCTATTGCTGTCATTTGTAGGATATCTAGGATGACCAGCTGTCTCTCTTTATCTCCTCTTCTTCCACAGGGAGAAGCCCTTAGTCCTTCCTGCTGGTGAGCAAAGCCTATCTGTTCCGCCTCCTAGTGCGGAGAGAAGCGCAAGCCTCAGCCACCACACGGAGAGCCCGGCCTGCCAACGGATCTGAGTGCTGCACTAGCCGTGCTCCCAGCAGCCATGTGACCTGCGTGCTAACAGCTGCATGGCTATTGGCACCAACATGCACGGGTGCAATTTACAGGTGCTGGTTGCAACGCCAGCAACCGGCAAGCCAATAGAAAAGGTGCCAGGCTAAAGCTGAGTGATGCTGTGACCCTTCATGACAGGTCAGAGCACCATTCACTCCGGTTTGTCCTGACTGACCCTCCATCATGACAGAAAATGGGGAGGGAGGATGCCAAATCTGAGTGAGTGGCACTGCAAGCTGGGGTGCCCGCCAATCTGTGGCTTATGTTTTTGGGGACCACCCACACAAATGAATTCAGGCCCGAGGCCCTGGTCCGAAAGTCTGAGACACACTGATGCCCTTGATCCTGATCCTCCTCAGAAGAGAGGAATTTCAGACAGACAGTCCCATGGGGTGGGGGAGAAGGGCCTTGTTGTTACTCTTTTGAGCAGCTTTCTTGCTCTGAGAAAGTGGCAGTTCGGAATGGACATTGGTGCTGCAATGGGTCCAGAAGGGTCCTCCCTGGGTCCCAAGCTTTGTTCACTGGAGATTCCTGGTTGTGGCCTGGAGATAGGCTGACCCGATTCAAGGAGCACCAGGCTCCAACCCTGTAGGTTCAGAGTCTTTGGCCCACTTACTGCACTGGAAGACAGCAGTTGGGCTGACCCTGCTAGGAAATAATAACCTGGAGTCACTGTAGGGGGCATGCTGTAGAACTGAGGAACGGGTTGGGCCCAGGGGCCCCTTACCAAGGCTCATCCTTGCTCTGCCTCTGGATCCCTACCAGATCCCTTCTGTCACAGCAGCTGTAGAGTAGGGGCTGCACAGCTGCTCTGCAGTCAGTCGTGGCTGAGAACCTGGGCTCCAGAGGCTGGGTGGGAAGTTTCCCCGGGCCTTCTGGTATCTGTACTTCAACCTACGCTCCCCCTGCATGGCCTGGGCCTCCACAGAACAAGCACACATCTCCATGCAGGCACTTCATCAGCAGGGGATGTGCAGAAGAGAATCTGTCTTTCCCTCCCTCCTTAGTGTCTCTGCCATGCTGCACTCTGCATGGGTGAAGGATGAGGGGGAGGGGGCGCAGACTTCCCAGTGAATATGAGGAGAAAGGCAGAGAGGCAGACCAAATCTGGCTGTTTCTCAGAGGTGGAGCCACATCTTCCCTGCCTCTGTCTAACAGACTAGTCTGCCTCCAAGGCTGCACAGGAGCAGAAATCCCAATGTCTAGGATCTGTGGACTTCATTCTGAATAAGAAAGGAGCTGACAGAAGTTGTAGTCTCCTGCTTGGCAAATCCATCACAGTACGGTCTCAATCAGGCACAGCTGATAGCACATTTACTTTTGGATTGACTGTCAATTCTAGGGCACTGTTTAATTGTTGAACAAAAAAAAAAAACAAGCTACTGTCTTGGTGGTCTAAGCACAGCTGAGAGTTAGGAGGTCCTCAGCTGCAAGCTAGGATCCACCAGCTACAAACGTGGCCTTGGTTAAGTCACAATCTCTTCAATTCAATTTCCTGATCCATAAAATGGGAGATTACACTTATGTTCACAGGGGTCTCTCTCTAATGTGCTTTGAGCGTTTTAGCACTACATAAGTTTCAAGTATCCTCATCAATTATTTTAAGTGCTAACCTGTAGGTGAGTCATTAAATTGGAGTGACTTTTGCTTCTCACAAAGAAGGCTATACAGAGGAAAGTTAAAGATGGCCTCTATTTTTCAAAATAGACAGAGAAACCTTGTGTTCTGATCAGTGTTCCACCACTCAAAAAAAGCCTGACCCATTCCCTAAGACGTATGCAAGCTATGCATCTCAACTTCCATGCTTCCTCATGACATCACTGCTCGACCATTACCAATAATTCATTGCTGTCATTACCATAAGCTGAAAAGTTCTATGTGACATAAAACACAGCACAAATGAATACCTAAGAGTAAGTTGCTAGGTACTACAAATTTGTACCTGCGGGATTTTGCCAACAGTATGCTTTATACCAGAAAATTTATTTCCATCTACCTTTTCATTTTCTTCTCGATTGAGTCTCTGCCTATGCCTGGTAACTTTGGGCTTGGATTTTCTAATTTATACAGGAATTGCTTGTTTTGAATTATTTTCTCATCTTTGTTAATAGCGTATTTGGCCACAAACACAAACATCAGGAGACTGGAACTAACCTGTTGGACATCCTGTTGAAAAACACACAGCTGAAGCCGTTGGTGCAGGCGGACCTTCCGATGCTGCCAAATGTTCTCCAGTTGTCGCTGGTGGTGCAGGACTTCATGGATGACATCCAGGACATGATGCACTGCCTTGGAGTAGTTAGCAGAAGCTGTTAGTGAGTCAGAGCTTCCAGGAGTCAAAGGTCGCTGAAGTTTGTCAAGTAATGACTTCCCATCTTGGCTCACCTGACCAGCAAGAAGGATGAAGCATTAAGTTTCTGTTCGAAAACTCATTAATGAACAACGCAGACTACAAAATTATACAGAACAGATTCATTAAAGACGTGACACCTAGCACTCTCAATCTCTCTAATCCCAGAATAGGAACACACTGCTGTTACAACAGACAGCGCAGAGAAAATGACATATATGATGTCCACTGTATGCATTAAGTTACTGTTCTGAAACAGTGGCCTACCAATAAAGCTCATCTTCCTAGTGACTTTTCAATAAGAGTCAAAGTGATGCGAGGTAAGGCCAAAGTTGGTTTTAACTGAAATCTGTTGATTTCACATGCTTAAATCAAAGTTTACTATTACTTGGGACTTAACCTTAGAATAAGGTGTGGATGTTATCAGAGCCAAAGTGCTTCTATGAAGCATAATATTGAGAAATACATGACAAATCTTGCTACATTTTAACCTGTAGTACTGATATCAGAGTATCAGGTTAATTCTGTTAGTTTTGTCTTGATTCTACCCAACCATTAAAGTGCAAAATAATTTCAAAAGAACACAGCAACTTATCACAGTTAGTCTTACTAGCTGAAGAAAAAGCAGCAATGATCAAATAAAGAGGAACGGTTACTTTTAACTAATGTTCAACACTCGTTGTTTAAGTCCTTAAGAAATTAATTTTCAAGATTAATTCCAATTAAGATGCTGTCATTTGTAGGAGGAATTTGGTGCAGTGCTCTGACAGCCCACACCTGTACTATTGTGGAAAGAACGCCTTCCAATTGTGAAGTAAGAAAAAAAAAAAGACATCTCTCATTCAATGAGAATCAGACTTTAGAGACAGTTAAGACCTAGTGTGTCAAGTCCAACCCAATCTAGAAATTGTACAGGGTACTTCCCTATTGTGTATTTCCTAGTATTCCACAGCCTTGCAGAGTTTCAGAGGTTCTCTCTTTTCCCAGTAATTAAAGAGGGAAGCATTTTATCTTTATTCCCACACACATGCCTTACCTATTTGAGTGGTTAGGTTTAAACACAAAATATTGTAATATGGCCAAAGAAAGTACATTTGAAAATATGAATATCCTACAAAGTAAAGTACGATAGAAAATAGGCATCTATATATGCAGCAAAACCTGGTAGTTCAGCAGATGACACTTTTCTTTCTTAATCAGTAACTCAACTAATGACCCAGAACAACGTTAGAGACTGGGTTTTTTCTTGCCATTATGTCAAGAAAGTAAGGCCCGGATCTTTTTACTTAAAAAGCGTCCACAAGAAACTTTCCATAAAAATACGTTAGCCCCTGTGTTCTGACCGAATTTATTACTCTGGTAACCGTACACCTATGAAATTTTTTCCTTGTAAAGTAACAGGGGAAAGTATTCTTCACATCCTGTCCCAGACTACTGTGCATAGTTACTGTGAAGTGATAAATAGTTAATATGTTCCACCATATTCATAAAGGCCAGAAGGGACCACTGTGATCATCTAGTCTTACATCCTGTACAACACAGGCCAAAGAACTTCCCCAAAATAATTCATCAGGTAGATCTTTTACAGAAACAAACAATCATGATTTTAAAACTGTCAGTGAGGGAGAATCCACCAGGACCTTTGATAAATTGTTCCAGTGGCTAATTATTCTCATTGTTAAAAATGTATGCCTTCCTTATTTTCACTCTGACTTTGTCTAGTTTCAGTTTCTAGCCATTGGATCGTGTTGTATCTCTCTCTGCTAGACTGAAGAATCTATTTTGAAATATTGTTCCCCACACAGATATTTACAGACTGATCAAGTCATTCCCTTAACCATCTTTTTGATATGCTAGACTTAAGGAGTTCAATTTATTTATCACTATAAGTCATGTTTTTTAATCCTTTCATCATTCTTGTAGCTTTTATCTGAACCCTCGGAAATTTATCAACATCCTTCTTGAATTGTGGGCACCGGAACTGGACACAGTATTCCAGCTGTGGTCACACCATTGCCAATTACAGAAGTAAAATAACTTCTCTGCTTCTACTCAAGATTCCCATTTATGCATCCCAGGATCACATTATCTCTTTTTGCAACAGGATCACACCAGGAGCTCAGATTCAGCTGATTATCCACTACAATCCCCACTGCTTCCAAGGATAGAGTTCCCCATCCTGTAAGTATGGCCTACATTCTTTGTTCCTAGATGTACATTTATATTTAGCCATATTAAAATGTATATTGTTTACTTGATCCCAGTTTACAATCATTCTGAATCAGTGGTCTGTCCTCTTCATTATTTACACCTCCCTCAATTTGTACATCATCTGCAAAACTGATCAGTGACGACTATGTTTCCTTCCAGATCCATTGATAAAAATGTTAAACAACGCTGGACAAAGAACCAATTCCTGCAGAACCCCACTGGAAACACTTGGCTTGATGATGGTCTCAACATGGGATTGTAAATGGAGAATCATCAATTAGCCAGTTTTTAATCCATTGTATGCATGCCACATTAATTTTATAAGATTCTAGTTTTAGCTGCATTTCAGTGATTGGGCATACAATGATCCACACGTATATCCAATATCTGAGTTTATGTTCATTAGGCACTGTAGGATTCTTCCTACTAATGGACAGTGTAATTAGTATCTCAAATTTGCAAGCCACAATCAAGGCTTAGAAGCAAGTTTAGTTTTGAAGTTGGTTACAAAGTAGGGAAAAAGTACATCTATTTGTCAACACATTATAAGTGTAATGCTTAAAAACATGGTCAGTCACGAATGCTGGAATTATTAGGATACTTCTCCCTCTGCCCACAATTCATTCATCCTAAAGTGACTGAAGCATACGCTATAATCTAGCTATTCTATTGGGTTTTTTTTAAAAGATAAATGAATAGATCACCTAGGACACTAAGGCTACGTCCACACTACGCACCTCACAGAGGCCCAGTTGTGCCGCTACAGCAGTGCCACTGTAAGGTACGCAACGTAGCCGCTCTTTACAATAAAACCGCCCCCAATGAGGGGCGGTAGCTTTGTCGGCAGGAAAGCATCTCCCGCCAACAAAGTGCTATCCACACGGGCGCTTTTGTTGGTCAGGGGTGTGGTTTTTTTCACACCCCAACCGACAAAAGTTTTACCGACAAAAGAGCAGTGTAGACAGCCTAAAACTCAAGGTTCTCACCTATGCCTACATCACCCATTAACAACGACTGGATTTGAGTCTGTGTCAAAGGAGGGTAAAGTTGAACTCTTTCTGTTGAGTAACAAGCTCTTGATGGTACCATGGCACCAGCACACTGATCATGTGTGAACATTATGCATTCAGGTTTTGGTTCTGCATTCCGGGTACGGTCAGTTCTTCATCACATTGAGGCGGGAATTGCTGTTGTGATGAATCATAGAATATCAGGGTTGGAAGGGACCTCAGGAGGTCATCTAGTCCAATCCCCTGCTCAAAAGCAGGACCCATACCCAATTAAATCATGAAGTCTCGCCTCATTTATTTCAAGGGATTCTGTTCAGATATCTCGCTGTACTCAAGCTGAGAACATAGGATTTCAACTTCCAGTCTCAGGCAAAAACTCCACATAGTTTGCCTGAGTAAAGTCTTGCCTACAAAGGATATATAGTCTAATTCATTTTTCCTACTCATCACCATCAGGTACTATTGCACCAAAAGACTAAAATGACAGACTATCCAATTTTTCCACAGCTTTGGTTAGCAAGGAATAAGATGTTCAAGTGAAGTTTCATTTACACTTGTAATGTTTCATAATTAACTCAAGAAGAAAAACTAATTTGGTTTTGCTTCAAGACTTTATTGCTCTTTACATGTCTGAAATCATTTCACAATTCACCCTGTTGTCCTGTCCTCCACCGTGAAGTGCTTTCATTTGAGTTAGCAGGAATACTGAGTCTAGCCTTTCACTCTTTCTTTTTTTCCAACCAGGATCCACTGGATGACTGAAAGAGCTTGAAGAAGCGGAGTTGTTAAAAATTTCAAAGACAGTTTCTTTTCTTGGGAGGCCAGGTGTTAAAAACTAAAGAAACTAAGTCTTAAACACATTAAAACTTGCATCAAATGCTCAGGTTTGTCGTAAGAAACAATCTCAACCATTCTCCTTTCCTCCAAGGAGTCTGTCAGCATAAAACAGGGAAATCAAGGTATGTTTTACACACAGAAAGAGACCTTGTGACTTCAGCCAAGTCCAAAGGGCAGTATGGGATATAAATTAAAATGTTAGCCACAAATTTAAAATTAGACAATTAACTTGTAATTACTTTTCATCTTATAATGACAGGTTTCAGAGTAGCAGCCATGTTAGTCTGTATCTGCAAAAAGAACGAGGAGTACTTGTGGCACCTTAGAGACTAACAAATTTATTAGAGCATAAGCTTTCGTGGGCTACATTGGCCAAACCAGACAGTCTTTACGCAAAAGAATAAATGGACACAAATCTGACATCAGGAATCATTCAAAACATTCAAAAACCGGTAGAACACTTCAACCTCTCTGGCTACTCAGTAAAAGATTTAAGGGTGGTAATTTTGCAACAGAAAAGCTTCAAAAACAGACTCCAAGGAGAAAAGAAGTACTTGTGGCACCTTAGAGACTAACCAATTTATTTGAGCATGAGCTTTCGTGAGCTACAGCTCACTCAAATAAATTGGTTAGTCTCTAAGGTGCCACAAGTACTCCTTTTCTTTTTGCGAATACAGACTAACACGGCTGTTACTCTGAAACAAGTACTCCTGTTCTTTTTGCGAATACAGACTAACAGGGCTGCTACTCTAAAGACTCCAAGGAGAAACTGCTGAGCTTGAATTAATATGCAAACTAGATACCATTAGGGGTTTGAATAGAGACTGGGAGTGGCTGGGTCATTACACATATTGAATCTATTTCCCTAAGTTAAGTATCCTCACACCCTCTTGTGAACTGTCTAAATGGGCCACCTTGATTATCACTACAAAAGTTTTTTTCTCTGGCTGATAATAGCTCATCTTAACTAATTAGCCTCTCACAGTTTGTACAGCAACTTCCAACTTATCTGTATGTACATATATATCTTCTTACTATATGTTCCATTCTGTGCATCTGATGGAGTGGGCTGTAGCCCACGAAAGCTTCTGCTCTAATAAATTTGTTAGTCTCTAAGGGGCCACAAGTACTCCTGTTCTCTTTCATCTGATGTTGCTTAATTTCTGCATTTCATTCAGACAGTAAAACGAAACCATCACCAGCAGTAGGCAGAGTTTTGTACCATTTGAGTTCAACACCAAATGAGAATTTTTGTTCTTGAAAGTAGTATTTTTAAAAAATTCTTTATCATCAGTATCCTCAATTCATTCACTTTTGTAACACCTCACCCAAGCCCCTTCAAAAAAAGTTCTCCAGAAGCACACAATACACATTAAGAAAAGGAGGTCTTGTGGCACCGCAGAGACTAACAACATTTGTTAGTCTCTACAGTGCCACAAGTCCTCCTTTTCTTTTTTGCGGATACAGACCAACACGGCTGCTACTCTGAAACCTGTCACAATACACATTGACACTAAAGGAGATGGAGTGAGAGAGACTGAACAGAAAAACCGTTAATACAGGACATTTTAGTTATAAAGGGAAGCCAACACCCATTTGATTTCCTGCCCCTTTGGGACCCTGAAATATTTAAAGTACACCAGAAACACTTCATGATGGATGTTATTTTTTTGTGCTCTATTGGTGTTCTGCCAGCATTTTTCAAAAGGAATTGTTTCCTAGAGTTGGTAACTCAGCTGTAAATACATTCTCTAGCTTAGAAGTGCAACCTTGTGGTTGTAATTCTGAAAGCCAGGATTTTATGACTTTTTGAAAACAAACAGTGATGTTGAACATGTTAAAATATTATAAATCCTGACTGTGTGTGTACACTGGCTAGTTTTAGATGCTTTTTTGCTGCTGGCAGAACAAGGTATCTAATTTTAGTTTGCCAAAGGAATAATGCGACCCTTACTCCAATCCGCGTTAGCTTTTTGCAATAAACAGAAAGTTTTAAAAACACTTAAGTGCTGACTCCTAATTCAGTGCTTTTCCAAAGGTATTTCACATTTGCTGTGCACTTAAAAACATATTTTAATGACAGTATCGTAATACATCTGAACATCTTTTAATGGCATTAAGTAATACACAATGGAAAAAATACACCGTTTCATACATTGCCAAGCTGTCTGCATCAAGGCAGCCTGCAGGGGAAGCATTATGGTATCCCAGTTAGACAGTTTAAAGTTCTTCCCACAAGAGCAAAAGCCAGAAACCAAGTCTGAGTTTGAAAAACAGACCAGCAAAAGCCAGAATTTGAAGTTAAGACTAATACTCTGCCCTTCTGTGTAATACTTCAAGGCATAGTACCAAACTTAGCAGATAGTTTTCTGGTTTTTGTCAGTTGGTGATGTAACCATCATTTTATTTAAACATACTATAAATAAGTCAGCAGCCTAATGGAATAAATAAACTGCCTACCTCCGAGTAAGCCAGGCTGATATGCTCATATATTCCTTGATGATGATGAATGGCATCTTCTAAATCTTGTAGTTCAGAAGGAAGCTCTACCTCACCACAGGCCTTACACCATGAATCCACATTGTTCATGTACTAGAAATTGAAAAACCACATTGTGTCATTCCCAGATGTACATATGGTAAGACACCATCAGTAAGTAAAACTTATTACCGATGCTCATACATAGGAGTGTGCAAAACTATTTTGGGTGGGGAGGACCTTTAAAAAGTGTTATTTGATGAAAACCATCTAATGTAAGTGAATATGTGAGTTCACAAGTCAAATAGTTTCCATAATACAACCAACAGTCTTTAAACAATCTGTTTGAGTCCATGTTTTTAGTTCTCCAGCACTCTCTGGAGCGCTACACACGGAAGCTGGCCTACTTAATGTCAGAAATCTTCAAAGTGAACTCAACTGCTAAATATACCTCTCATTTCTGGAGCTTACTTTCATTCACACAGTTTCTTGATTTTTCAGCTAACCAAAAAAGATAAAGGCATGAGACGAATCTCACATCACATACACCAAAGGCAACTACACCCTATTATGCCAGTGGTTTTCAACCTGTGATCCGTGGACTCTGTCTAAGATTTCCAAAGAGGTCTGCACCGTCATTTGAAATTTTTCTAGGGCTCTGCAAATGAAAAAAAAGGTTGAAAACCACTGTATTATGCTACCCACAACAGTGAGCATAAGGGGAGATGCAACTTAAACAAGAGGTACTCTCTCAGTTAAGTGTGCTGGATCTGGGAAGTAGATCTGGAAGTGGATCTGGGAAGTAGTATATGGAAGCACTAAAATAATTAAAGACCTAAAGCTATTTGCATGTAAACAGAAAGTCCTAAATGCAAATGACAGTTTAAAGGCAACCATTTGTAGTCTCTGGTTGTTGCAAACCATTCCTTTCTCACCCCATTTCTTCTCCACCTCAACTTTCAACCCCTATGACTAATCAGATAGCTGATCAATCACAGCCAGTTTTCCTATGGAAAGATTATTAGAATCCATCACAGCTAATTGTCAAATGAACACAGCAGAAGGAGCAATTAAAGAAACTAATTTAATTAATCCCAGCAAACTGCAAACCATGTTCTTTCCTTTAATTTATTTTACTTCTCTCTCACCAATTCACATTTCTGTACACTCTGTACTGAAGCACGTAGTAACTTCCCAAAATGGCTTGGACACGGTCAGTCATAACTTGTCAGTTAACTGCCAGGTACAAAACAACCTTTCTGTGAAATACATTCCTAATTTCAGACACTGATGCAATTCATTTGGAAAAAAAAAAAAAAAACCACTCCACTTTGGTCAGGAGGCACACCAACACGTAATTATGTTTTTGCATATGGTGCTTTTTCAAAGGTGTCAGACTGGTAACTCTAGCGATGCAAATCTTTAAGTTAACCAGGGAACAAATATAGCACAAGCACTGGTGAAGTCCCACACGTCCCACCAAGTATCACAAACTGACCTAGAATGACCACGTCTATAGGTGCATGAAAACAGTTTATGCTTCAGGACTTGCCCTTCTGTGGCCTCACTGTTGAGAATGCCAAAAAAAGGTCTCTCTTAGTAACAGCTGTACTTGCAATAAGGACATCTATTTACCAGAAATGGACTACGATCAGCTACTTGCTTCCCTAGACCAAAGCATCATCATTAGCATGCTGGAAGCACTGTAGGGTTGTCTGTCAATTAATGGATTCACATTCTCAAACAATTTGGTTTTAAGAATCTAACATCTCCTCTTAGTAAACATGCAAAAATCCACTTTAAGACAATTAGTCATTAGACTGCTTCTTAAATTTTTGTGGCCAAATGACCTTGTTCCCAACAGGCCACTTATATCAGTTATGAGCAACTGGCAATTTTTCTGGAATTCAGTTTGGCATGTCACAGGAGAAAACTGAAGAATATCTACAGGAACTATACTTAACACGCTACCTTCTTACCTAGCTCAACAAGCCTAGTGCTCCCCATCAATAAAACCACCCCCAGCAGCTAACAAAACACACCAACAAGGAAACGGAATACTGATGGGAGACTCAAGAGCATGCCTCTGTCAACTAGGCTGCAACTAATTCCCTGAAGGGAAAAACATGCTCTAGTTATCAAGGCTATTAACCTGGAAATGTGGAATACTTAGGCCTACTTCTTCCTGGACCAGAATAATTCACTGGTTGTTACACATGGCTTATAACTGGTATTTTAAGTTGTTAGGGGGCCTAGAGCCAGGAACAGGGACATGTAATGCCAATGGAAGTTAAGTGTACACCTATGGGACGCTGAGTAAACATCCCCCACCCAACTCCAAATGCAGATTAAAGACAAAAAGAAAAGGAGTACTTGTGGCACCTTAGAGACTAACCAATTTATTTGAGCATAAGCTTTCGTGAGCTACGATGAAGTGAGCTGTAGCTCATGAAAGCTTATGCTCAAATAAATTGGTTAGTCTCTAAGGTGCCACAAGTACTCCTTTTCATTTTGCGAATACAGACTAACACGGCTGCTACTCTGAAACCTAGATTAAAGACAGACACTTAAGTACTTTACTTCCCCTAATTTTCCAGTGAGTTAGGTTTACTACTCAATAGGTGTTTCCTGAAATGCTCCTTAAATACTGAACCATTCTGGGACTGATATTCACATGTCAAACACTATCATCTCTCATCGTGTGAGGCAAAAAGCAAGGAATTGCTGGCCAAATGATTGTTTGGGTAAAAAGACCTTTATATTCATACTATTTTTTTTTTTTTTTTTTTTTTACTTTCTTCATCATCTCAAAAGGTTGCCCTAGGTTAAGCCTCTATGCTCAAATCATTAAATTCCTACGTCCTTTTGCTTTCTAATTTCTATCCTGTATTGGTGTTCTAAGGAGCCTCGTGTATAGAGCACAAGGAGCAGTGACTTAAAACCCAGGCAGTCTTGAGTCAGGGAGAACAAGGCTCTGCTTAAATGTGATGATGAAGTTCCATACTACTGTACAGCTGAGCAGAGATCAAGTCTTCTGCCTGTAGCCTTTGCTTCCTTTTAAGCCCCATCCAAAATGGAGCTAAATTGCTTTCTGGATTTGTTTTTTAACTGGTTTCATAGCTAAATCAGGTAATTTGGTTTATGATTTCAGCTTGCTAGCTTTCATTGGCTGTGTCCCATTTACTGACCTGTTCAGTTTTCTGGTGGAAGATGGAGGACATATCCAGTAAGGTGCTTCGTTCATCCAAGGCTGCAGCAAATGCCTTCCACTCTTGCTCCAACTGACTAGCGATCTGTTTAATCTGCTGTGAAGCATAATGGCCAGATTCAACCAAACGATTTGCTACTGACATGATGCGATTTATGTTTACATACACATTCTGCGGAGAAAGGATGACAAAGGCAGAATGTGGTTAGGAAATACAATTAACCTCACAAGCCTAGATTCAAGAAAGAATCTGTGAAAAAAAGCTAAGCAATGTTTTCTGAATAACCTAGTTTTACATATACTAAAAGTACATATTTGGGGGTAGATCCTCTCTTGGTGTAAAGAAGCCTTGCTCCATTGACAACAATGGAACTTCTCAGCTGTTGCAAATTTGTGTTTCTGACTCAATGAATGATAATACTGTGGTCAAAGGAACCCCTAGTACTTCACAAAGACCCTAATAAAAGCAAACAGACAAGCTTCATCTTGCCTCACAGAGGGCTTGTATAGTAAATCTATTGCACTAATGGAGAAATGAAGGCATTCAAATAGTTAACCATTAGGAAATCATAAGTGACTGGTAATCACGTGTTTTAAACAGCGTGTTCATGTTCCCAGACCACCATAACCTAGGGACCTTCTCTCCCCCTTAAAATTTTACCTCCACTCATTGAGGCATTACAGCCGTTCAAGGTCGCAGAAAGTGACAGCAGCAGAAGTCCTCTTCAGTATTTGGCAATAACTGAACTGTTTTTGCACATACTTTCTGAAAAAAATTACTTCCAGACTTAATCACTGAACTCTAGCCAGAGGAGTAAAAGACTAGCTAACTTCCAAAAAATTGAAAATGATACCCTAAAGCAGTGGTTTTCAAGCTGTGGTCTGCGGACCCCTAGGGGGGGTCCATAGACTATGTCTAAGATTTCCAAAGGGGTCCGCACCTCCATTTGAAATTTTGTAGGGCTCCGCAAGTGGAAAAAGGTTGAAAACCACTGCTCTGAAATTTTAATACCTGGGCAATCTTAGGCATCCATAGACATCACTGCATTCATCTCACAATTACATCCTTATTCTGACCCTAAACACTCAACACCTAAACTCTGGGCAGATAAAAAGTAAGATCATGCAACTGAAAAAACCACGTATTTCAGCTTCTAGAAAATACCAGAAGCTGAAAATCTTTACCTAACCAAAGGGTATTTGTTTTCACAGTGTCACTCTTTTTCTCGGCCAACCTGAGAAGCTACAATAAAGTTATCTGTAGCAAGTGCTCTTGTTTTACTTTTCTCCTCGTAACATTGAAAAATACTGGGAGTACCTCATCAAATTTGGATGAAGATTTGGCACGTGACACAGAAGTTCTTTAGCAAAAGGTCCCCATTCTTTGCAAACAGCTCTTACCTCAGACCTGACAAACTCACTACACCACACGTCTGACCAGATATTTATCCATGAAGAACAACATGTAAGTTACCTACAGAAAGCTCGTAACTTACCAAGATTTATAAGATATACTTACTTATGGGTAATATTTAAGGAATAATGTATTTATATTGAAAGTCTGCTTATGCATCTGAAGTACAAATTAGTCACCAGGAAGTAATGTGTTTCAATGACGACAGATTCCAGCAAGAGAAAAGGAGTACTTGTGGCACCTTAGAGACTAACCAATTTATTTGAGCATGAGCTTTTGTGAGCTACAGCTCACTTCATCGGATGCATACCGTGGAAACTGCAGCAGACTTTATATATACACAGAGACTATGAAACAACTCCTCCTCCCACCCCACTGTCCTGCTGGTAATAGCTTATCAAAAGTGATCATCAGGTTGGGCCATTTCCAGCACAAATCCAGGTTTTCTCACCCTCCACCCCCCCCACACAAATTCACTCTCCTGCTGGTGATAGCCCATCCAAAGTGACAGCAGACAGTGGGGTGGGAGGAGGTATTGTTTCATATTCTCTGTGTATATATAAAGTCTGCTGCAGTTTCCACAGTATGCATCCGATGAAGTGAGCTGTAGCTCACGAAAGCTCATGCTCAAATAAATTGGTTAGTCTCTAAGGTGCCACAAGTACTCCTTTTCTTTTTGCGAATACAGACTAACACGGCTGTTACTCTGAAACCTGTCATCAAGCAAGAGAGAGTTGTTCCCCACCCCCCACTCACCATCCCTGCTATCAGCTGGCAAGGTAATGCAAGGTTCTCTTGTTTACCCTTGCCACATCCCAGAATATTCAATAGAAAACTATCAGAGACAACTGCCAACGACAGAAACCACTTGGAGGTGAAAAGGAACATTATAGCAGGCAGGAGATCGCCTTGGCTATGAATAAAGACAAAAGGTTCTTTCAGTATAACAGTGTGTAGGGAAGGACACCGTATCCATTCACTGAGGAAACCCCTTAAGGAGTGATCGTTTGGATTCTGTTTTTTGTGAAACCAGCTAGGTCTGCAATGGACTGAACTTTGGGGGGGAAAGCCTACTTTATTATATAGGAAATTTAACTATTAATAATTGTAGATCCAGGTTCACATTTTAGGATTTTGTTTTGTACTGTAACCATTTGCTTTCATCACTTTCTCCCACTTCCAATTAATTCTTTGCCCTTTTTTAAATGAGCCTGCTTTTGCTTTATCATAAGTGCTTGCAAGTGCTGTGTGGTTTACAGAAGTGGAGGTTTAATGTTAAACTGGTAAATTGGGGTACTTTGCATGCTAAGTATCTGGAATTTCTACGAGTAGCATGTGTCAGGGGCTGGATACCACAGGGGAACAATTCAAAAAGGACTCGGGGCTTGGACTGCACCTATCGTTAACCTGCAAGGTGAAGTAAGGGCTGGTATAGCCCAGAGGAGAGTGCTTGAGTGGCTAAAAGGCTCATGGTGTTACTGAGTTGAGACTCCCTCTCATAAGAAGCAGGGGGTAATAAAGTGACTCTCAGTCCGAGGTGCCCCGAGAACCATCACACCTGTAGTAAAAACTACCTGAAGTTCCAGCAAGCACTAATACACACAATGCTCGTGAGGAGTACAACTTTTTAAAATCACCAGGTTCTCTGTATTCTGTCCACGTGAGTTCCACTTTCCAACCTTCTGCGCTTTTTGAAAATCATCACAGATCAGTGCGGAAAAAAGGTAGCACTCTCTAATACTCTGTGATTTGATACCTTTACTAACTGAAATCACAATGCATCAGATCTGGAAATAAAGTGTATAACAAAGTGTATAACAAAACAAAATCTAACCTGGCTTTGTCTCTTCCTCTTTGAAGCAGCAGTATATATGATTGGAGAAACACAGGAGAACTCTATCTGTTATCTGAACTATCTTATTGAAGTAAGTTCAATTTGATTCTCTGGCATGTGGACTATATGATAAAAAGCCTGTTAAAACACCTGACAATGGGGCTTGGCTGAGTAATGGGAAATTATGTTAAGTATAGTGAAAACTGAAAATCCCTTCCCTTTCTCCATACTGAGAAACTGAAAAGAATGAAGGAAATATTCTATTACTATATGAAGTGTACATCTAATCCGTATAACCCACCACAACAAGAAGTCAGCTAATCTTATGGCATCAGCTGGGCTTGAAGGACTGAAATTTTTACCACCATAAATGTGAGTAATTACAGAAGCCAAAGCAATGATAAGGGTAACCAAATCTAAGGCTTCCAGCGTGAATGGCTCATCTATGGGTGTCAAAGAAATATTCCTTATCACTGTATTTACACTACTTTGTTCTCTGAAGCTTTAGAATGAAAGGTACTAAAAAGTGTGCAAATGCACACTGCCAGAACACAAATGAACAGCAGTCTCACTCAGTATTTTATTTTTTCCTCCATTACAGCACCCACCACAATTTGAGAAGTCTACTAAAGATTTAAATCTCAGTATCTAGAAGCTGGTTCCTATGACAGAAAGCAGCAGCAATTCAGATCAGAGAAAGAAGAATGACAAAAAGGAAGAACTGGAGGATGACAAACCCCTCAAATATCAACTGGCTACCATAGGAAGACTTAACTGAACCTTGGATACAGATAGAGAGGGACTGACAGATGCATTCAGTGAAAGCATATGGTCAACTATCTTTATAACACCTATACGCAAAGTGAAAATGTCATGCCGTTCGAGAACCAACAGGTATTTCTTGAATTGAATCGAGTACTCTCTTTTTCTACTGCCCCATCCAGGGATTTCTTCTTAATTATCCCATTAGTTGATGGGTGCCATTAGCTGACTGCAAGTAAATAGGCAATAATTGTAGGCCAATGATCATCAACAACTTTACTAAGAAATAATAATTGTTTAATCGGTCATTTTAAATGACAACTAATGCAATGAATCTGGAGCTTCCAAATGCTAATCAACTGTTTAGGAAGTCGGGGAGGAAAGAGGTACAACTTCGCTGTGTTTTTCAGATTATTCCACTGCATTGCAGAAGTGTAAAGCTAATGAATGCTATGGAGCAGCACAAAAGGGCAGCAAAAAAACCAGCAATAGAAAAACAAGTATATGGGCAGCAGTTTGTATAAAAGTACATCTCATTTACAACCTTCTTTACTCAGAGCACACTTTAATAGAATGGCATTTGCTCTTTAAATTTCAAAATACCTGACAGAGGTTCTGCAAGGTCTGGAAATACCAGAATTTTTCTCCTACAGGCTATATAAAAAAATTTATTGTTCAACATGGCAAAGGCTAGCAAATACAGATAAACAAGCTAAGGCACAGGCCGGCTATAGTAGCATGTGTCATCCTTTGGCATGTGGCTGATTTCAGTGGAAGGCAAGTATACACGGGAAATATGGGTGACAGCCTGCCAGTTTACCTCAGCTTCTCTGTAGCACTTAATAGAAACAAACCGGCAAAAGCATTAAAGGTTTCCTTTTTCACCCACATATTCCCAAGCCCTTTATAAAATGCTGGTTTAGTAAACAGGTTCTGAAACAGGAGCTGCTATTCTGCATATAGGGAGTGCACATTTGGTATGATATACAAAAAGAGACATCCTTAAAAGTATCAGAGTAACAGCCGTGTTAGTCTGTATTCGCAAAAAGAAAAGAGTACTTGTGGCACCTTAGAGACTAACCAATTTATTTGAGCATAAGCTTTTGTGAGCTACAGCTCACTTCATCGGATGCATACTGTGGAAACTGCAGAAGACATTATATACACAGAGACCATGAAACAATACCTCCTCCCACCCCAGTCTCTCCCGCTGGTAATAGCTTATCCAAAGTGACCACTCTCCTTACAATGTGTATGATAATCAAGGTGGGCCATTTCCTGCACAAATCCAGGTTTTCTTACCCCACACCCCCATACACACACAAACTCACTCTCCTGCTGGTAATAGCTCATCCAAAGTGACCACTCTCCTTACAATGTGTATGATAATCAAGGTGGGCCATTTCCAGCATAAATCCAAGTTTAACCAGAACGTCTTGGGGGGGGGGGGTAAGGAAAAAACAAGGGGAAATAGGCTACCTTGCATAATGACTTAGCCACTCCCAGTCTCTATTTAAGCCTAAATTAATAGTATCCAATTTGCAAATGAATTCCAATTCAGCAGTTTCTCGCTGGAGTCTGGATTTGAAGTTTTTTTGTTTTAAGATAGCGACCTTCATGTCTGTAATTGTGTGACCAGAGAGATTGAAGTGTTCTCCGACTGGTTTATGAATGTTATAATTCTTGACATCTGATTTGTGTCCATTTATTCTTTTACGTAGAGACTGTCCAGTCTGACCAATTCCACCATGATTTCAACAATTTCCATCCCACCATCAACCTCAGCCTAGTCCAGTCCACACAAGAGATCCACTTCCTGGACACTACAGTGCTAATAAACAATGGTCACATAAACACCACCCTATACCGGAAACCTACTGACCGCTATTCCTACCTACATGCCTCCAGCTTTCACCCTGACCACACCACACGATCCATCGTCTACAGCCAAGCTCTGCGATACAACCGCATTTGCTCCAACGCCTCAGACAGAGACAAACACCTACAAGATCTCTATCAAGCATTCTTACAACTACAATACCCACTTGCAGAAGTGAAGAAAGAGATTGATAGAGCCAGAAGAGTTCCCAGAAATCACCTACTACAGGACAGGCCTAACAAAGAAAATAACAGAACGCCACTAGCCGTCACCTTCAGCCCCCAACTAAAACCCCTCCAACGCATTATTAAGGATCTACAACCTATCCTGAAGGATGACCCAACACTCTCACAAATCTTGGGAGACAGGCCAGTCCTTGCCTACAGACAGCCCCCCAACCTGAAGCAAATACTCACCAACAACCACATACCACACAACAGAACCACTAACCCAGGAACCTATCCTTGCAACAAAGCCCGTTGCCAACTGTGCCCACATATCTATTCAGGCTACACCATCACAGGGCCTAATAACATCAGCCACACTATCAGAGGCTCGTTCACCTGCACATCCACCAATGTGATATATGCCGTCATGTGCCAGCAATGCCCCTCTGCCATTTACATTGGTCAAACTGGACAGTCTCTACGCAAAAGAATAAATGGACTTTATTTATTTTATTTATTCAGATGTCAAGAATTATAACTTCATAAACCAGTCGGAGAACACTTCAATCTCTCTGGTCACGCAATTACAGACATGAAGGTCGCTATCTTAAAACAAAAAAACTTCAAATCCAGACTCCAGCGAGAAACTGCTGAATTGGAATTCATTTGCAAATTGGATACTATTAATTTAGGCTTAAATAGAGACTGGGAGTGGCTAAGTCATTATGCAAGGTAGCCTATTTCCCCTTGTTTTTTCCTACCCCACCCACCCCCCAGACGTTCTGGTTAAACTTGGATTTATGCTGGAAATGGCCCACCTTGATTATCATGCACATTGTAGGGAGAGTGGTCACTTTGGATGAACTATTACCAGCAGGAGAGTGAGTTTGTGTGTGTTTGGGGGTGGGTAGTGAGAAAACCTGGATTTGTGCTGGAAATGGCCCACCTTGATTATCATACACATTGTAAAGAGAGTGGTCACTTTGGATGGGCTATTACCAGCAGGAGAGTGAGTTTGGGGGTGGGGGGGCGGGCGGGCGGAGGGTGAGAAAACCTGGATTTGTGCTGGAAATGGCCCAACTTGATTATCATACACATTGTAAGGAGAATGATCACTTTAGATAAGCTATTACTAGCAGGAGAGTGGGGTGGGAGGAGGTATTGTTTCATGGTCTCTGTGTATATAATGTCTTCTGCAGTTTCCACTGTATGCATCCGATGAAGTGAGCTGTAGCTCACAAAAGCTTATGCTCAAATAAATTGGTTAGTCTCTAAGGTGCCACAAGTACTCCTTTTCTTTCTTCCTTAAAAGTATGTCACTAGGACTATTATCACTGAATCCTTACTTCTCTTTTGTGGTAAATTACTAATTACTCATCTGAGATGGCATTCAGAAGTTCCAATCAGGGATCAATGATCCACTGTACTAGGCACTGCCCAGACAAGTGAAAACTGGGCAATGTCAACAGTTTTATAGTCCCTCATTAGTAATTATTTAAGTTACCTGCAGTATCCAACCAGTACTCCCTGTTGCATTATGGAAAAGAAAACTGGACTCTTTAGTCTAGAAATGCTTTACAAAAACCCCTCCCTGGGAAACTAGAATACAAAAATAATGAAGTCTACAGAGACACCTAGGTGCGTCTATTCCAATTATGCGTTAGCATTTAGTCTTTTGAAAAATCACTGCATGTCAAAGTGATCTGACAAAGACTGCAGTTTAAAACTAACAGTGCAGCTCTTGTTTGTTGGAGACTCAAAGAATCTTACAGGAGTTTAAAATTCAAGATGTAGCTTATCAATCAGTCTAAGGTGACAGGTTTGTAAATTAAAGAAATGTTAGAAGTAAAAAACTTGAGACCGAAAAAGGTATCTTTAAGAGGGGGAAGAAAAAAAAAAAACAGAGGTTTTCAGTTCTTGAACGCTCTTTACCTCATCTGACCCGCTTAATGTTTTCGTTCATACCAGCCCCTGAGGTGGGGTTTAAACAGATTCTACCCTAGTACCTTCTCTCTGCTCCAAGTTAACTGTTGACCCACTGGAGTCTGTAGTGCAGCCTCCGTGCTTTAGATTAAAGCTTCCAAAAATCTGTAAGGGCGCTTAGTTCTAAGACTCACAGTTCACAGACAAAACTGACAGTGTTTGACTACTACAGATTTTAGTGATTCTGAAACAAGCTAGTGTGTATATGTATATACACATACCCACCCACCCACACACACACACACCTGATAGATACCATACTTTGACAATAGGAATCCAGAATTCCTTAACTAAAATATATGTTCGCCGGTCACGGGTCAGTTAACTCCCAGGGCAAAGAGGATAAGCAAGTATAGCTTTTAGCATTATCTATGGGGAAAACAAAACCTGAGATTAAGGGCTGGTCCACACTTAAAAATTAGATTAACCTAGCCACGTGGCTCAGGGCTATGAAAGATTTTGCACCCTGAGAGCCACAAGTTAGGTTGACCTAACCCTCAGTGTAGACCAGATGTGAGCAAACTACAGCCCGCGGGACCATCCTGCCTGACCCTTGAGCTCCCGGCCAGGGAGGCTAGCCCCTGGCCCCTCCCCGGCTGTCCCCGCTCCCCTGCAGCACTCTGGGTGGCAAGGCTGCACACTCCTGCAGGGCAGCGCGTCTGGCTCCGGCCAAGCGGCACGGCTGCCAGACATGCTGCTCTGAGCGGCATGGTAAGGGGGCTGGGGCCGGGGGGTTGGATAAAGGGCAGGGGGGGCCCAGGGGTAAGTCAGCAGACAGGGAGCAGGGGGCGGTTGGATGGGGCGGAGGTTCTGGGGGCGGGGGGATGGGCGCGGTCAGCGGACGGGGAACGGGAGGGTTGGATAAGGGTAGGAGTCCCTGTCTGAGGGCAGGGGTGTGGATAGGGGTCGGGGCAGTCAGCAGACAGGGAGCAGGGGGGGTTGGATAGGGGATGGGGTCCCGGGAGAGCAGTTAGGGTCAGGGAGTCTCAGGATGGGGCAGTCAGAGGACAAGGGGTTGGATGGGTCAGGGGTTCTGAGGGGGGCAGTCAGGGAGCGGGGGCCAGGCTGTTTTGGGAGACACAGCCTTCCCTACCCAGCCCTCCATACAGCTTTGCAACGCCGATGTGGCCCTCGGGCCAAAAACGTTTGCCCACCCCTGGTGTAGACACAGCTAGGTTACAGAAGAATTCTTCTGTCGACCTATCTATCGCCTCTCAGAGAGGTGGATTAACTATATTGATGGAAAACACGCTTCCATCGAGGTAGGAAGCGTCTGCACTAGGGTGCTACAATGGCCCAGTTGCAGTGCCATGTAGCATAGATATAACCCACAATTTACCATAATTGGCTACTCTATGTCAAACCCAACAAACACAACTGTGCCTTCACACATTAATTTTCAGGCGTGCAGTGTGCTACGCCTCTGGCAGTAGCCAAAGGTCGCTCAGCTTTAGCTTTCTCTTACCCAATTTATTTTTAAAGCAATACTAACACTGGCCTATACAATCATGTCCACCGCTCTGAGGAAAGCAAAACCATGGAAAGTCCAGAAAAAAGGTTGTAGAGGCAGTGAGATGATGTACAAAAGGCCAATGAGAGAGAGTGAGATTCCTAGAACAGATGTTTTAGAAATAGATTTATAATGGGATTTTTTAGTAATAATTTTTCAGTATTTTTATTATTGTATATATTTTTGTTAATGGTTATACAAATTTATGGGAGCTGCCCCTTTAAGGATAGGGTGGAGGCATAGTGACTGAGCTAACGCAGGGGCTCCCAAGGGCCTGCCCAGTGATGATGATGCTGCAAGAGGAGGCTGGCCTGTAGCTGCATACCGAGCTGTGAACTCCTAAAGAAAAGGTTTGGATCCCCAACATAAACACAGCTCTCTTTAAAAAGCTGAGTTTTGTAATGGAGGCTGCAACAACTGCTGTGCAAGGTGTTCCTCATGCTCCCTCCACTCCATACACTTGCACAGCTACTTCTGTCATGCCTGCCAGCATCTGCAGCCCACGGGGCACATGGAATCAGGGGGCATAGCCATGGAGCACGTCTTCCCTCCTCCTCCACATAAAGTGGACTGAAGCCTTCGTAACTGATCAATGATTGATAAAGTTTTCGACCCCACGCGCTGAAAAAAGATAATCAAGCCTCTCACCCCCAAAATAATTAAATTGGCTTAAAGACCCAAACAATTTTTTCAACCATATGCATTTTGGGTTCTTTCTACTTGCCTTCTGTTTTTTGTGATTTTAAAGTTCGTGGTTTTCAAGCTTCTTCACCTCGAACATGAGAGCTAGAAACTTAATTTTGATCATTCAAAGCAGAGATTCACAATCACCTGACTCTAGGAGCTGGGGTGTTACAGACTGGCTAGAACTTTACGAGGAGTCTGATTCAGCTTCACCTGTGACAGATCAGCTACCCCGCCCTTCCTCTCCACCTGTCCTGCCCTGCTAATCCTGATTTGCTGGGCATCAGAGGGCCTAGATCAATTATCAGACCCCCTGTGTAAGAGCTGGATGATTCCCCTAAAAGCCTGGGAGAGCTCAACTAGAGAGAAGAGCTGCAGGAGGAAGGCTGTCTCCTGTTACTGGCACTGAAGGAAGAGGGTGGTAGGCAGGAGGGGAGCAAGCTCCTGTGAGAGGGCCTAGACAGGTCCAAATCCCGGATAAGTGGCCTGGAGGCAAACTGGGGAGAAGGATCCAGCTTGTGGAGAACAACCAGACTGGGAAAGGACTCCAGGGAGCAAGCCCTGGGGTCAGTAGCTCAGATAAGAGGTGGGCCTCCAGGGAGAAAGTCTAGAGGGTCTGCACGCTGCAGGAGGGTGGGGGGAGGGCAGCCCCTCCATTTTGTTTTCTTTGGGAATAACGTTGAAATTAGTTTTCAATGCCCCACTTAGGGGTGCTGAGATAGGTGGGCGCCTGACAGAGCCGCCCTGATTGAAGGTGGGCCGGACACAAGGGGGCCTTATGAAGTTCAACCCTTAGGGCTTCAAGAAAAACGCTGATTATCACTAAACTCAAGTAAGTCTCACATACTGATAAGACTGAGTCACTGCTCTTTAAAGAAACTCTAACACTTGAGCGATTCCCAAGTGGTCAGAGTAAACAGGCTGGTAATAAGTTGTGCTGCTACTGCTGAAGGCAGAGACGGACACTGAACATGCACACAAGGGAAAGCCCTCTGGGCGGACTGTAGGTTTGATCTACAAGTGATTGCAAGCCCCCTGCCCTTTAGGCTTCCCTTGATTCGTGCTGTGTTTATTCCATATCTCCGGCTTTCCCTTTGCGGAACGACAACATGGCTCAACAGCAGCACCTAAAAAAACCCAAAGTTTGGAACTGCCTTGTTTCCCATTGCACACTTTTAATGTAAGTAGGGAAACCAGGGCCCACTGCGATCAAATGAGAGGCTAATGTTAACTGATGTACAACGGTTGTATTTTTTCAAGGTGGTGTGTGTCTTGGGCCATTTGACAACTGTATCCTCAAAGAGAATCTAAGTTCAGTAGTTTTATTTTAAAATGGTGTACAGACAGGTGCTTTACTTATGCTAAATACAGTGTACTGAAGACTAGTTTGTTCTTTTCACCTTTGGAGATGAATCATTTGGAATAGTTTACCCTGTAGTTAGGGGCAACACTAGTGTACAGAAAAAGGGTAATATATGCAGATGTGCTATTTCTTGTATTGCAAGGAAAAAGACTCAGCGCTTGTCAAATTTATTCCTCTGCAGACTAAACACATGAAGTGTAGGTCATATACCCATAACTACACAGAAGGTTAACTATATCCAATTTAAAATAGCAATTTGCTTTTTGTTCTTATCCATACTTAAAACGTTCAGCTGGCCCCACTCAGTCTCCTTGTGTATGTTCCTCTCCTCAGCATTTCTCACTGGACCCACAAAGAATCCCATTGGTCACAGCTTCTTCACTACTACTGGACCCAGCTTGTGTTCTGGCAGCAAGCTTCCATCTAGCACTTATTCTGATTAATGGAAAACTAGAAAGTACAGCACCAGCTATGCCCGTCCATTTTTCTGGCTAAGGCTGTTGGCTGAACACAGGCGATGCCTCATTCAGCAGTGAAGCAATTACCAGAGAGGGAACTCAGTGATGTTCAAGCTTGTTTTTTCAGGCATTATAAGGGGTTGGGGGGTGTTTGTTTGAAGGCTCTATTGTCTTGTTGAACCTGCAGATGATTTGCTCTGAAATTTCATCTTCAAAAAGGAAGGACAGAAAAGTTTATGAATCAGGTTCTGGACAAAAACATTTATGAGACAAACTTCTATTTGCAAGCCCTATTTCCCCTCCCCCCACCCCAATTTGGATTTAGATTACTCCTACTGATGACAGAGCCATTACGACTTAATTCAGCAACAACTTGCACCTCCAAAATCTCTTGCATATAGAGAAGCTGTACATACCTAGCAGCTATTTTATCACTTTTTCTCCCTCCCCTCTACTTTGTCAGGGAGATGCAGGCTGGTGCAAGGGAGAGACAATCATCTTTTTTTAAGTGAGAATATTTAATACATAATGTATGTAAGCTGCATATGATTACTGACAATTTTTTCAAATCGAGACTGTCAATTTACTGCTTACAAAGCATGTGACATTTCTGATGACTGCAGTTTTTATAGGCTTCGTTAAGATTGTCTGACACTTTCCATGAAAGGACCCTGTTTTCAGTTGCTTTTAACTTTGCTCAACTTTAATTGTTCAGGCTGAATTTGATAGTATGTTTCATCCACAATGCTTCAGCCATTTCTCAAAGTGAGATTAAAGAAAAACATGTTTTGCCCATGTTGAAACAATTCTTTCAGCTGTTTCACTGAGAAGCTCTGTGCCTCCAGCAAAGGCTCAGGTGACGGGTGTCTTGCTAGCGTCTGGAATGTGCCTTTGGCTGTTCCTAGGGTGAGCAGGTAGCAAGTGTGAAAAACTGGGACACTTTTTTTTTTTTTTTTTTTTGCGGGGTGAGGGAGTATAGTTGCAGATATAAGACACAGCCCCTAATATCGGCACATCTGGTCACTCTAGCTGTTCCCATGAAAACACATCCAAAGTTGGCGCACGTGTAAGATTTGAAAAACAACAGTTTGCACATGTTTTATATAGGCTTTGTGAACTTTGGCAGCTAAATTCACAAAAGATTTAATCTTCACTGAATGTGCTCCAGCCCAGGGCTGCAGAAGCCAGGCAGGGCTTCTCCTGCAATTGCTTCTCCCAGCTGTAGTGACACCAGAACTGACAGCAGGGAGATTCTCGCCTGTGCTTACTGCCAACCCCCACCACTCTGGCACCCAAGCAACAGGGAGGAGGAAACCTCCTGTCTCTAATTCAGAGGGGATGCATGCCTGTAGGGTAGGGATCACTAGTAGGACAGGCTGGAATGGGCTGAGGCAAAATCGCTAACCACTAGAGAAGACTTGCCTACCGAGCCTGGAGTAGAACCCAAAATAACCAATAGCCAACATTCCTCTCCTGTCAGCAAAGTCAGAAGTTCAGATATACCAGAATTAAGGTTGCTTGTGCAATCTTAATTTGGCCCCCTTGTGCAGATGCATAAATTGAAGTTATATAGCAGGGGTGGCCAAACCGCAGCTCGTGGCTCTTTAACAGTTAAAATGTGGCTTGTGGAGCCTCCCCCGCCATTCTCCCCCTGTCAGAGGGGGAGGGGGAGATTGGGGCTTCTGCCCTGGCGCAGGGCAGTGGGGCTAGTTTCTTCTGCTAGAGACGACTGGTGCCTGCTGGGGGAGGCATAATTTAAAAGGTTTGCCCCTCCCTCAACAGCTTGAGTCACAACCTCCTCTTACCATCAGTGGCCCCTCCCTGCAGATCCCAGGTGTTAGCTCCGCATGGAGAGGTAGCGGCAAACAGCCAGAAGCTGCAGGAAGGGGCCACTGCCTTTAGCTCCGTGGTGAGAGGCAGCAGCCCCCGCACCACCACCACCCACAGAGCTCCCAGCTGTTTGCTGCTGCCTCTCCCTCTCCCCACAGCCACAGCTCCCAGCTTGCTGGCTCCAGCAGCTTTGCGGCATCATGTGACCGAGTAGGGTCAGCAAACCCTGGCAAAAATCTGGGGTGGCGCATGACTCCGTGTGCCCCCCCTCATGCGTCACCTCTGGTTCTGAGCAATGGGGACGGGAGTCTCAGGGCTTCAGCAGGTGCAGGGCTTCAGCCCCGAGCCCCGGCAGGTGCCCCAGCTCTCGAACTTCTGAAGGTTGTCATATGCAGCTCAGAGGATCAGTAAGTTTGGCCACCCCTCTTACAGAGTCTTTTATTACATGATCACATACTAATTTTTCCACAGGACCCCTGCCTCATTCAGTACATAAAACGGATGATGATCTCCGAATGAGCAGATATTCAATAATTTGTTTTCTCTTCATGGTTCAAACTGTGTGACTTCTTAATAGCATCACACTTGTTTTTGAAAAAGTTCATCAAATTTACAATATAAAAGTATACATAGATTTATTTTTTCTACCCCTTTGTACTTGCCTACACTTGGAAGTTTACATTGAATAGCTGGTCCTGAAAAGGGTGGACTGATTTTAAGTCAAAGAAACTTAAATCACCAATTTAAAATGATTTATTAGCAAGCAGGAAACGGATTTAAATCAATTATTTTAATCTAGTTTTGAATTTGTACTATTTACGTATTTCCTAAAGAAAGACAGATTTGCATTGGGTGGTAATAATTAAAACATGTTGACCTGCAGCTAAATATAGGCTTTCCACGAAATCTGGTGGAGGTTTTTTTGCTAAGAAGGATGATCCACTATATCTATATTCATTTGATTAAACAATTACATAGCAACTTACATTTATGCAGATTCTCAATGTTTACATGTTTATGATGTTAGAAAACAGTGAATGATTCATTTCTTATTTACCAGATTATTTTGTGTTGAGCTCTATTTGGACGGAAATTCAAATAAAATACACCAAAACAGAGTTTTAATTGATAAAATTAAGTAAAATGATCTTTAAAGTGCTGGATACACAAGAAAAAAGTTTTGCGGTTTATATTAGCATGTTTGGCATTTAAATTAGCTATCTATTACACAAAGCAAGTATCTTTAATTAGTGATCCAAACGGATTGTTTCTGGACACATATTGAATCTATTTCCCTATGTTAAGTACCCTCACACCTTCTTGTCAACTGTCGAAATGGGCCATCTTGATTATCACTACAAAAGTTTTTTTCTCTGGCTGATAATAGCTCTTCTCAATTAATGAGCCTCTTACAGTTTGTATGGCAACTTCCACCTTCTCTGTATGTGTGTATATATATCTTCTTACTATATGTTCCATTCTATGCATCCGATGAAGTGGGCTGTAGCTCATGAAAACTTATGCTCAAATAAACTGGTTAGTCTCTAAGGTGCCACAAGTCCTCCTGTTCTTTTTGCAGATACAGACTAACACGGCTGCTACTCTGAAAACTTTCTGGACACCATGCTCTACCTACATTTTAGAACGACTAGATCTCACCCTCTCATACCTACTTTTTAATCCATAACTCTGAAGTTGAAAACAAGCTTTCCTGGTTTTTCAACTGCCAAGTGGTTTCTTAGCTTTGAATTAGTGATTGAACTGAACTAGCTGAAGAAACTGAAATCAAGAAAATAGTCTCTCTGTTGCTGCAGAAATGGCTCCTGATGTTTCGCTGGTTTAGCACTTTAAACTCTGGTTCCAGGTGCTTAGCCAATAACTGACACCAATTCAGTGGTCTGACTTGTTTTAAAACTTGGCAGGCAAACATGTACTAATTATTATTTTTTATTCAATTTAAAATAGTTTAGGCTTTAACATAGGTTTATTTTAAAAACAAACCTGTATTTAATTTAAAACTTTTAAAAAATCTGTTTTTTTTTTTTTTTAAAAAAACATCCATTTTTGTCCACACTGAAAGTACCAATTCCATGAGAAAACATTTACTTCAACTTCATTCTGTTATGTCAGAATGATAAATGATCCCTTTTAAAAATGGAGGATTGTGAATACTGAGCTGACAGGCTCTTTTATTGAATAGTGAAATTTCTTATAAGTATTCAAGCATAAGCTGGAGTCAATTTATGGGTTTTTATATAACTAATTCTGCCCACATTGTGAGCCCATCTAGCATCATTCTTCATTTAAAGCCCTACATGTTTTCTCTGAAGTTGCTGACAATTTCTAAAGCAATACTTGAGAATCCACTACTGAAATACTTGCTAGTAGTTGCCAAAGAACTATTCATTATCCGTATGCTGTACTTTCACCAATACTGACATGTGGTCTAATGGACAGGATACTGGGGGACTTGGAGTCCGAAGACCTGGATTCTATCATAGGTCTGCCACTGAACTGTGTGACTTTGGTAAAATCACATTGCCGCTATGTCTATTTCCCCTCTCATCCTTTCTTCAGATTCTAAACTCTTTGGAGCACTGACCGTCTCTCACTGTGCATTTGCACAGAAACATGGTCCTGATTTTGGTCAGAGACTGTAAATGTTTCCATAAAATCCAACAGCTGTGCAAGAAACTGTTTTGCAAGTCATGTTTCTTACCATACAGTTCATGGCAAAGTGATTGTGCTGCGTCTGCAGCTCCATAGCGTGGGGGTGACTGGTTCCAATCTCTGTGTAACTATTCAGAAACAGACCTTTGTTGTGTGTGATCCAGTCAAACATCTGTAAGAAAAACAACAACAAGATCACTCATTTACAATGCAATGACAAGCTATAAACAAGGAGCATGTGATTTCGCGTTTTACAAGAGACCCAGACCCTACAATAATGAAACCTGAAGTTGCAGTTTATTTTTGCTACTTTGTTAATTTCAGTGTTAACCATCTCAAAGCTTTCTCAAACGAACAATCTCAGCCCAAAGATTTTATCACCCCATACTCTAGTTGCAGCAAAATCTGCTCCATTAAATTAGGGCCAGAGAAAAAATCTTTACTTGAAGTTTGAAGGTAATGCACAAAGACAGACTGCATGATAAAACATCTACCTTTTCGTGTTGCTAATCTTCTCAATGCTGGCTTGCTAAATTAAAAAAAAAAATTAAGACAAGCTATTAGAAGCCTACTTCTATACCTGCTCAAAAATATAATTTTAGTTATGTAATTGCCTGCAGTCATAGCCACGTTTTATTTGTATTACAGCAGTGCAGCTTAAAGCCTAGGCATTCATACAAAATATAAATGTTCAAGTACACGATCACAACTTCCTCCATTTTTGTCTTAAATACAATAGTCACAAAATCCTACATTATGACAATGCCAAGGTTTTTTAATTCAACATAAATGCAGGAAATGCAAGTTACACTCCCAACCACCATCTAAGCGAGAAGTTGGTGCAACTGATGTATCTTGAATTATTGGTTACATTGTTAAGCGTGACTTCAAATACAGCATTCAAGGTGTAGATGAGTTAATGCTGCATTTCCTTCACTTTTTAATTGCCGTGTGTTAACAGAATTAACATTCACATAGATTTTTTGCATGCAATGTATATATATATATTTGATGCTGGGGAGCCGTTCAGTTTTTTGCCGGTGGAAAGTGAAGCCCTACAGAGAACAAGCAGCACGGCAAAACAGATGCAGAGCTTGATTCCCTGCTGTGATCATCAACTCCTCCATAATTCTAAACTGAAGAGACCACCTGCTCTCCGAGCTGGGTGAAAAGGATTCCTTGATGAAAGAACACAGGCAGGAACCAAAAGTGCTGCCAAGTTGAAAATATCAGCCTTAATAATATGTAGGTTACCAAAGCAACACTAGTAACTTCAGTTCTCCATTCCTCCATGAGCTGGGAACACAGAATATATTGTAAGTGGCTGGGTTGCATGTCAGGAGCCAGGAGCAGGAAGAGCCAAGAGCGTGGCAGCTTCAACGTGAGGGCAGTCCAGACATACCTGAGCAAAGAGGTTGAATATTTAGAAGGAATAATCTCAGGTCTGCGTGAGCCACACCTTCAGACTTGGTGTTTCTAAGCCTGCATTTGGGGGTCCATTGGAAACTCAGACCTTACAACCATGCTGGCACATCCAAACTGCTCTATGCAGACCCAAGTCAGAACTTCAGCTTCTGTGGGTGTTTAGCATCATATCCCAGAGTTCCTAGCTCTCTAGCTAGCTTAAGCTGCTCTGTGCTTGGTTATGGGAGAACTTGTCTGTGAAGTTGACAGGAAGTATTTTGCATGGTTTTAGCCCACCAACACATCGAACCAAGCCATTCTGAGTCTGCATGCTCCCAGCAGTCAAAGCCATCCACATGGATTCCGACTCGGCGGAAAAACTTTTCCACCTCATGCTGCCAATCCTAGTTCACGAATCAGGCAGAGCGTCTGCAAGATGCTGGTGGACATTAAAGTAGCAGTTTGTGAGCTGCCAAAGGCACCTCTCAGAAGGGGGTACTGACATGCCAGCCATGACCCAGCTGATGCTGCTCATGCCTGTTGCCTTAGCCACAGTCTCCCTCTATGTAGACCAGAGCTTCTGGAGCAGGGCCACAGCACAGACTGGTGGGTTCACATCATCAAACAGACTTGGAGTGACTAGCAAAGCACAGTCCTTTCACATGAAGAAACAGATGCTCCTGGAGGTATGCAATCAGCTTGCCCCATCCTCCAGTGCCAGTACACCGACATGAGGGCAGCCAAGCCAGTCCAGAAGCAGGTCACCATAGCCATCTGGAAGCTAATACCCCAGCCTAATACAGGTCCATGGCTAGCCAGCTTAGAATTGGCAAGTCACTGTGCGAGTTGTTGTGGCAGAGGTTTGAGAGGTGATCAGGCCTGTGAAGTACTGAAAGTTGGTAGGCACTACATATGTTACGGCACAATGTCTGGGAGGATAAGGGGAAACCTCTTCTAGTAGACTCAGGACACTCCTGGATTTCTGCACTGGCATACACGGCCAGACAGTGAATCTGTCATAATGGGTGCGGGATCCAGATGTCCCACAGAAATTAGGGATGCTTTGTGTGCCCACATACCAGTTTGCATGATGCCATGCATAAGGGGGAATTAAGTGTTATTTTAAGTCATACTCTGTATGAGTGAAAGGCAGCTATGGGATTTTTATTTTTATTTTTTTATTTTTAAGTGTGTTGGTAATATGAATTCTGGAAACACTTTCATGAAATGTATGGAGATGTTATACATTTTATGACTATTGGCCAGGTACTTCAACTCAGTCTATGGATTACTCTGACATTTGTAAAATTTTATTGTGAAATTTACTGAGAATGGGCATGTGATGACCTTTATTAATGTTTGCCACTTAACATTACATCTAATAAAACTTGAATTCCACACAAGGCTAAAGAAGCAAGACTTTATTTAATACATGTATTAAGATACCAATATAAGAAACAGAAAAGCAGACCAGCTGCCCTCAGAACGTACAACACAATAACCAAGTTATGTGCAAGAACAGTGAAAGGTGCATGTTACCAAATGACATGGCCAACTATTCCTGGGTGGCCTCTCCTTGACTTTCTGGTGCATTTTACACATGTGGGCTGCAACTAGACTTGAATGGACGAATCCAGAGGGTACACCTGCCCATTCCACGTGCTACTGTTCATTGCTTGTGACATGATCCAGCCAACTGCTGAACTGCTACACAGTCTGCAGGACACAATAGTGTGGAGGGAATTCAGGGCATGGAGGTAAAGCTGGAAGTGGCAATAGAAGCTGCAGTGTGGTAGCCATGAGTAAAAGTAATAGCTCGAACTGTTCCTTCTGCTGCACTGTCTTCCTTCTTCAACCTCAAGGCATGCTCCATTAATCTATCTGCCAATCCTTGCTCACGCTGTGCATCGTCTCTCTTTTTCCACTCTTCTCTCATCCTTATCCTTCTGATATTTCATTGGGTGCTTCTGGAACTCTATCTAGAATCTCTCCCACCAGCTCATCTCAGATTTTCTGCTTGCCAGAAGAAGGTAGGTCCACTCCCCCAGGCTCCTAGTGCCGTGTATTTGCCCTACAGAGGTGGAAGGATCTTGGGGTGGGGTGGAGGGGGATCCTGCTTTAATTCAAGGTCAAAAGATGTTACTTTCATCAATGGACTGTTTATTATTCACACAAAAAACACTGGCCATTGACGATCTCCTCTGGAGCAGCACTGAAAGCCATCATACATCATGGCAAGAAATACATAAAAAATTAATCTATTTTCCTTTCATTTTTCCATGATTGGGAGGGAGAACTTATAAGTGGTCTACTTACTGGCCATGGATTTTTCAGTCCTTTCAGGCAGGGCAAGCTCTGGAAAACATTGATATTCTGGAAGTCCCTGACTGGAAATGTGAACTTCGTTCCAAGCCAAGAGAGGACAGCCATCTGTCTATGCTAAGATCTGTTTAAGCTTCTAGTGCCCAACATATGGAGGGGCTCAAGAGTAAGGCTAAGATTTTGTCACGGAGGTCATGGAAGTCACCAAATCTGTGACTTCCAGAGACCTCCGTGATATTTTTGCTTCAGCCCCAGGGTGGCGGTGATGGACCCGTCAGCTGACGGGGGACCCCCTGCAGCTCCCAGCCGGCATGGGCAATGGGGTCCCCCTGGCAGCTCGGAGCCACCGCTGTAGGCGGTGGAGCTGCTGCCGCAGGGGGACCCCACAGTTACAAGCTATTGCCGAAGACACTGTGGGCAGAACCCACAGCTCCAAGGTGCTGCTGGAGGCAGGGGGGACCCCACGCTGAACTCTGGAGTCCCAGCAGCAGTGGGTGCTGGACCCTCCTCCTTCCCCATTTTGTCATAGTTATTTTTAATAAAAGTCAGGGGCAGGTCACAGGCTTCCATGAATTTTTGGTTATTGCCCCTGACCTGTCCGTGACTTTTACTAAAAATAGCAGTGACAAAATCTTAGCCTTACTCTTGAGTTCGAGAGGCAGCCCTGATAAGTATACCAGCCCTGGAAAGAAATCAATCATCTGGAGTTCCTACTCAGTGAGAAGTTGGTTTTAATCACCAACCAGCAATGGGTGAAAATTTGTAGTAAAATCAATAAGGTGCTGATTTAGCATGGAGACACAGTACATCCTCCTTACAAGCATCTTGTGTCCATGCATAGACCCAAATGACTGCCAGCCATGGGGACTCCTAACACAGACAGCTACCATCTGCTGTAATTTGGACTCCTATTTAAGCCAGCTATGGACCAAAATACACACTGGCATTTTGTTTGGACTCATAACAGCCAGCTTTTTGGGGGACTCAGTTTACAGAACAGTATGGGCATGGCCAATTTATAAGATGCACTGTATTAGATGGGAAGAGTACGTGAGGTTAATTGTGGGGCCCTGATGCATCCTGATAACAGCCATTAACTAGTAAAAATTTTATGATAACCGCTCAACTTTCTTACTCATTTTACGGTATCCATTTTGAATCCCAAGTGGTGATGGGAGGAAAGCGGGGGGAGCTAAGGGAAGGGCGTGGGTTCTGCCATGAACAGAAGTACATCCAAACCCTGACTGATATTCATAAAGTAATAGACATTCCTCCCTTCCGTATACTAACAAACATGGCAGCAGAAACTTATCAGATTCTAGAGCGGGCTGCTCCCAAGGGCTGTCCCTCCGCTCAGCACAGTCACACACCATTGTGTGCTCAGTGCACACCACAGTTGCCAGTACCTGGATGAATTTCTCATAAAAGAGGCAGGAGGACAGTGAGTTCCCAAAAAGTTCTGTTGACATCCTTGAATCTGCAGTACTTGGTCTTCAGACACTGGCCCAAGTCCAGAAGGGTTCCTGGCCTAGTCAGACTAATTTGTGTGTGTGTACTGAAAGGGGTTTGGGTTTCAACCTGATTCGGAGCCCAGGCTTCATGTGCTGTGAATACATACTCTTAAGGCAGTGGTTCTCAACCCGCAGCCCAATCAGCACACAGCTGCGGCCTATGTGACATCCTCAGGGTCATACAGGCAGTATTGTGTGGATGAGGCCCACGTAACACATAGAGAGCTGCATATGTGGCCCACAATGGTAAATAGGTTGAGAACCACTCTCTTAAGGTCTTATCTGGACTAGAATAAAAAGGTGTGTGTATTAGAACATATTAGCTAGCACAGACAGATTTTACAAGTTTAGCGTGCTGCCTCTAAAACTTGCTGAGCTGCTTAGCACTTTAGCTAATTAATACCCACACCTTTTTTCCTAGTCTAGACAAGAACAAAGAAACAACATTAACCACCACTGAGCACGGCTACCCATAGGAGCACATCCCAGAGGTGAACAATCTCAGCTTTATCAACTCATAACCCACCTATTCCAGTCTTTGGGAAATAGAAAAAATGGAAGAGATTTTTTTCTGACAGACTGAAAAGACAGAACTCTGAGTGATTGGCATAAACCCTACAACCAAAACTTTTAAGCAGGAGTTAACAATATGAATCAGGAGCTTTTCAGGCAAGACAATAAGGGAAATAGTTGTCAAGTGCCATATTTAGGTGTCTTAAACATTAACTCTTCCTTCATATGTTCGCTGTACAAAATTAACACAGCAAGAAATTTGCAGCTTTGTAGGCTTTCAATCCCTGCAAGAGTAACTGAATTAACACATTTCTAAGGAGATATGGGGCATCGTGAATGCTGGATGACAGAGAGCATTCAATCTTGGTCAGATTTTTTCTGTGAGTGTGTTTTTGAGCTAATGTGCACCATCCCCCCAGTTCCTGAATGGCAGAAACAGCTTCTATTTACTTTTTTAATAATTTTCCTTTGGTCATAGATCATAAGAAGTGGTATCTCCAGGAGAAATTATAACCCGAGCATTTTAGAAAATGGGCCAAAACCCACTCTCCAAGGGTTTTGGCAGTCTAATTTCAGCCTCTCTTAGGAAGAAACTACTATCTTTCTAGAAAGCTTCTTGATCAAATATATAGTGGTCATCAGTTTCTAGTTATGTCCCATCTTCTGACGCAGACCTGCTTTTACTCTAATGCACGTAACTCTTTACCCCTTACCAAACAAACCCTGGTAATACTATGAACACAAATGCGAAGTGAGTGTTGTATCTATGGCCATTCATTAGGCTTCCCCACTAGGGCGTGCACTCTTTTCAAAGGAGATATTATCAACCACTAAAAATGAATCTCAGGAAATTAGACAGCACATCCGTCTCGCCCAGTAATTAACACAGGACTCTTAAACATGTCAATGTAGGCATCTTTTTCCCCCTCCTGTAGTTCAGGAGAGCTTAACTCATTCTGACCACTTACAGACTGAGCAAGAGTCACTCAACAGGAAACTGAGATGATGCATCACTGCATTCATTCTGCTGCAGCAGAGGGGCATTACTCTTTAACAGTATGCACATTCATGTTGTGCCAGAAAAAATACCATCCTAAAATAAACTTACTGCAACTGAAGTGTCTGTGTGTCACTCAAAACCCAAATCCCTCTCCGTTAATCAAGTTCACTGAAACACCAATTATCCACACTAGAAACTGAGTTCAGAAAATACTAAAAGCCACTCTGAATACAACACTCCCCCACACCTCAATGGAAAGTTGTAGTTAGTAGTTCTTAGAGAATGTTTTCCAGCTTTCATTGGCACTTTTTTTCTTTTTTTTTTTTTAAATCAGGCAAGACCAACCTAAGTACCTTGAAGCTGATGGTGCATGGTTGTTTCCCCTTTACCCCACAGCCCTTTTACCTTTTCAGCATCCTGCTCAAACAGCCTGAGCTGAAAACATTGGTCCAGTTTCAACTTCCGCACATGCCACATCTGATGCAGATGCTGCCGAGTTGAGTGCAGCCGGTCCAACATGGTGGATACTTTGGGTAAAAGGTTCTGCAAGTCTGCGTTCCCTGACCCAGAGTTCTTTTTGGGGAAACTTTCACTGCTCTGTATCCGCTGGAGCAGCTTTTGTCCTTCCAAGTCAAGGTCCTCAATAGGGGCCTTAATGACTTTCTTCTTCAACTGTGAATGCTCCTCAATCATATTTCGAGCACCCTCCAAGTCCTGAGGCAATTCCTTTTTAGCCAGTATATCCTGCAGTTCCTCCAATCTGGACAGCATATGGGTTGCACTGCTAATGTAGTCCTCAAAGGCAACTCTGATTTCGATCCATTCCTCATGGTTATACTCCAAACAGCCATCAAATTCTGGAGTTAGCTGAGAGGGGTCAACTACTTTGGTAAGGCCTTCCAGAGATACCATGTTAGTCTAAAACACAATGAAGAATATTGCAATCACAAATCTGATGCATTTGGAAAATACAGTGAAAATGCAGTTCAGAGCATCTAGTTAATATTGTCTGTGCTCGTATTTTGAACAATATATAACATTAAAAACAACCAAGGCAACACACAATGCTTTATTTACAAAGCACAGGTGGCCTTAGAAACCACAAATCTAACATGAGATTAAAAATAGACCCACACTTCTTGCAGTCCTGCAGCCTGATTTAGCTCTCCTCCCATTCAAATGCCAAGGTTCAGCTCAACTATTTTTAATAAAAACTTGAGCTAGGTGGACCAAAACTCCCCAGGAACTAAGCAGTAAGCCTACATTTTTCTATCTTGCTATTACCTCAAATTCAAACTTAGAGCTGCCAAAGTTAGTCCTTTGTTTTTGCCAGAAGTTGTCTGGCTTGATTATCAGTGCAACATGAATACAACAGGGAAAGGATTCCTGTAAAATCTTCAGCAGAGGCTTAATAGAGTCCCATTTAGATCCACGCATGTCTACAATCACTGTGAATCCTCGTTTACAAACTTCTTCACTGGAGGGAGAAGAAAAGAAAAGAAAATGTTAATATGCACTATTACAAGTTAAAGGTCAAATTAGGCTTCTCTTGTTCCATCACAACATTTGGTAATTCAGTTACCTGTGTAACAGCAGCAGGATTTGGCCTAAATGCTTACTATCGGACGTACTAACCAGGTCTAGAACTACACCCTGGTAAAGGAAGCACAAAACTTGCTCTTAGTCAAGATTAATTTTTTATTTCCAAGCTCTCTATGTAGTTATCGTTTTTCAGCCTTGTTGCGAATCAGCAGAGCAGCAAGCATATTCACAAGTTGTTTTTCAATGCTGTACTAGTATCATTCATTTTGTACATCTATATTTTATCCTCTTAGGCTGTAACCCCATGGAAGGATACACAGTCCATGTTAGCAGCAAAATGCATTAATAAATACCTGATTTTTTATCCCTTGTGCACATCAATGACATACCTCTTCGTGTCCGGAGAGAGGGGATACCCAACTGTGCTATGCAAATTAACTGGATGAGTCTCAAACAAAAATGCATGAAGACAGTTAAATAGGTATCTAGGAAAGATGTATCCAATATTAAATATCAGCAGTGCTGTGGACCCAGACTAACCAACCTAAGAGTTAAGTATAATCTAAAAGTAGCTGATAAAAAAAGTTTTCCAGGCTGCTGAGGAAAAAAGTGACGTCTACCCATTGGTAAAACGTGAGCTGAGTTTTACTGGCTGAGCAGAAAGCGACCCGACACTCTACGATTTCCGCTACAATCACCGTGGAAATTACTGATTTCCACTACAATCATCGTGTTGTCATTAATACACAGGGGTGAGGCAACGATCTTGGGGTAAGGGGTTACGGCACTACAGAGTTTCTTCCGCCTGTAGCACCAAATGGACATTCTGTGGGACTATTTTAGTGGAAATCAGGCTACTGGAAGCCCTTGCCCCATCCCTCCCCCCAACCTACCTGGGCCATCCCACTCTGGCCAGGCACCTCCTTCCTTCCCCTCCCCATATACTGAGTGACCCGATGGCCAACTGACAAATTCATTGTCATAATGACCAGAGTCATTTGTCCAGAGAGCCTCTATAGGCTGGTAGTTGGGTCTCCCAAAGCCACTGGTCTAAAAGTTGTAAGGAGGGTGCTACCACCTCCACCCCAAATGCCTATTTGTGACTCTAGCCCTTTATAAACACCAGAATAAAAATCAATTTCAGGTCAAACAAACAATTTCATTTAAATGCTTCCCCATACACTGATTTTTTGATTCACTGACATTTTCTGCAATTTTTGGATTCAGTTTGGGGAACAGGGGGGGTTGGGTAGGCGTGGGAGCCCCGGGGGCCCTGTCAGGGGATGGGGGTGTGGATAGGTCAGGGCAGACAGGGGACAGGGGCTGTGGGAGGGTCCCGGGAGGGAGAGGACAAGGAGCAGGGTGGGTTGGATGGGTCGAGGGTTCTGAGGGGGGCAGTCAGGGGGCAGGAAGTGGAAGGGGGCAGAGGGCCAGGCTGTTTGCGGAGGCACGGCCTTCCCTACCTGGCCTTCCATACCATTTCGCAACCCCGATGTGGCCCTCGGGCCAAAAAGTTTGCCCATCCCTGTTTAGAGAATTTGCTCATCAATTTTTGTGCAACAAAGCAGCAGCTTGATTTAATCCTTACCTTCTACATTTTTTAACTTAAGGCTACAGCTCAGATCACCTTTAGGTTTATTCATTACCTATCACTCTCAACTTAAGTTTCCTAAAGAACAGTCAAACTGAATGCTGGTGTGAAACCAATCTGCTCATAGAAAAAAAATTAGACACAAACATATCCATATTTATTAGCCATGAACAAAAGCAAAATAAAAATTGCCATAGTGGAACTCACAAAGAGTGAATTTATCACAAGATTTTCAAAAGCATCTACTTAATTGAAAAGGAGTACTTGTGGCACCTTAGAGACTAACCAATTTATTTGAGCATGAGCTTTCATGAGCTACAGCTCACTTCATCGGATGCATACCATGGAAACTACAGAAGACATTATATACACACAAAGACCATGAAACAATACCTCCTCCTACCCCACTGTCCTGCTGGTAATAGCTTATCTAAAGTGATCATCAAGTTGGGCCATTTCCAGCACAAATCCAGGTTTTCTCACCCCCCCACCCCCAATTGAGAGTACAAGTCCCAATGACTTTCAATGGAACTTGTGCTCCTAATTCATTTTTGAAAACTAAGCCTTAATCCAGTAGTCGTTCCCTGGAAGTCGTCTACTCAGAAAAAGATAAAACCATGCTGCAGTTGGACTTCAACTGGGGTGATAGCTGAGAGAAGACAACACTGCCCAGGCTTATCTGTTTATACCCTGAAGCACTGCTATTGTTACCTATTTTAATAGACATATCTTAGCACAGTGGCCTTTCACTTGCTGCTGTAAGTACACGGAGGGAACAAGGGAGGTCACTACTTCTCTATTGCACTTGTTCCTCCTCCACCCTGAATAAGAAAGGCATTGCTCCCAGCTACAAGGGGCTGGGGAGCCCCCTAACATTAACTGACAGCGGATCCTAGGCTCTAAAACTGACCTTCCTCTCCAACAAAATCTTCCATTTAGTACCTTAATGGTCCTTCTACTTAGTGGCTGCAATAGCTACCTTCCTCTTCCCCTTACTCCCTCAGAACTCTAGCCAGTACCACTTTGCCCCTTCCCTCTCAAATCCTGCTGAGAGTCTGTGGCTTTCCTCACAACTTGTTTTGGGAAGGAACAGGTGGTGGGGCAAAGATAACACTTCTGCTCACTTGGAGCCCAACTCAGGCGTAGCACCAGCAGCCGTTTCCAGCCCTGAACACATTCATGAATACAAGCCTCCAACACCTTTCTAGCCCCTTGAGAGAGTTCAGACACCTAGGGTGAAATCTCTTGTCCATTAAAGCTAGTAGCTTTGGCACACCTATTCAGTTCCCAGCACCCTGACATTGTGTAAACCACTTAAACACAGGAGTAGCAAAGCATGTGAACTACCTCAAAATTCAAAAATTATTGTGTAACAGACAAACAGCCTGTCAGAAATAAGTAAGAGTCACATAATACAAGGATTCTGCCAAAGACTCAAGTGACATTAGGAATAGCATGTGTTAGAGGATTGTTTAGCCCCCTACCACATCATAAGTTACAGTGGCTTGTTTACACAAACTTGCGCCAAAACAAAAGAAATCAGTTTTAATGCACACTTTTTTGGGTCTGTTTTCAGTTTGTGTATAAGCTAGCCCTTACTATCTGTAAGACACAGCTCTTTTTTACCACTTTGGCAGTTTAAAAGTGCTGTACAGCCAGACAGTTCAGCCATCGGGGGTAACACTCGTTTAATGAGACTTCCCTGGATGTAGAAACTGTTTTTCAATTCCTTCTTGGAACCCGCACCATAGGAGGCCTTGCGGCTTTGTACTGCTGCCTTCCAGCTATTCTCAGCTATTAGAGCCACTCCTTTGGGTCAGACAGCTGAGGTGATGAAAGCAGGCTTAGGGCTAATTTAACTCACACCAGGGTTGGCAGGTCTTAGCTGGACCAGAATAAAAGGCATACAGTAGTCATCTTTGTCCCCGCTCTGTCCTGCACTGAGCATAGCTCAGCTGAAGCAGGGGTTGGGGCAGATACTTTTCTTTAATATCAGCTCCAATCTGTGTATTTTTTATGGTGTTTTTCGTTGTGTTTCACAGCATATAAGATGTCCAAAGTTACCATGGTGTACTATGTTATTATACAAAGGGATATTCTTTATAGTTTTACATATTGCTTTCTTCTTAGGCCTTGTATCAACAAGTTTGTTCAGTCAGTTAATTGTAACTGTGCAAGTTCAAGACCTGTTAGCAACTACGGCAGACTTCAATACCACTAAAATGTGTTAACAGGTCACGCTCAACCCAAGGAGGCGGCTGAGGTGTTCAACGCTAGCGACACTAGGTACGAACGCGGTTTTTAAATCAACTTTTTTCCCTATTTTTGACAAGTCCTTTGAGTGATGATCTCATTATTTCAGAATGCAAGCACCCCTATATGACCATCTAGAGACCACTGCCTACTCCCAGCTGACATGCAGCAGCCAGTCTGCCAGCAATCCATGTTCCACAGGCAGCCCCATTTGCTGTTAAGTCTTTTTCTAAGCAGCTTAAAGACAGTGAGGGGTGTGAACTTGCATCGCTCCTTAACCCATTTCATTTCATAACCAGGAAAGATGCTGCAACACTAACCAACAATTTCAGCGTAAAGTTTGAAAGCTTAACGGGTGATTAGCTCTTACCTAGGGATACAAGCTAAGTATGATATTAGTCTCCTAAGGTCCTCTTGTCGTATTCTATCATGGTTGCTGCGAGCTGGAAATGTTAGAATGGGGCCTCCACGTTTATCTCTGCCACCTGAAAAACAAGATTTGTGATAAGTGCCAAAAGCGTACTATACAACACAACAAACCGACAAGAGTCCCTGCCTTGTACAGTTTACAATCAGACTGCACTTAGAAAAGAACTAAGGCCTCGTTCTAATAGGTGTGCACATCCACTTGGAAAGAAAATGGGATTTAAAATTTACTAAACAGAACCACCCAAGGCTGTGGGTCAAAAGACCATTTTAACTAAACAACAAATTGTTGGGGTCAGGATGACCAACACCATGCTCCCCTATTTTCATCACTGCAAACCAATGATGTGCCTGAGTCCCTGGCAGCTCACAGGATGTGACTGTCAGTGAGTCATAGACACTACCTTACCTACTGCTCACAGCTTGGTGTATTTACTGATGGGGGGAGGGGAAGTTATCAGCACCTAATATGTGCTTCTCAGAGAATTCATGGATTCACAGATTCATGGAGGATAGGTCCATCAATGTCTATTAGCCAGGATGGGCAGGAATGGTGTCCCTAGCCTCTGTTTGCCAGAAGCTGGGATTGGGTGACAGGGTATGGATCACTTGACGATAACCATTCATTCACTTTGGGGCACCTGCCATTGCCCACTGTCGGTAGACAGGATACTGGGCTTGATGGACCTTTAGTCTGACCCAGCATGGCCATTCTTATGTTCTTATGTTAATTTAAGATAGCTGGCTTTATGTAACTGATTCTTCTAATGCCAAAAACCAATATAAAAATTTCCCAAAAGACACACTTAACTATGTCTACGCTGTGCACATTACAAGGGCACAGCTGTGCCACTGCGGCCATACCGCTGTAAGGTGTGCAGTGTGGCCATTCTCTTGCCGGGAGAGAGCTCGCCTGGCAACAAAATAAAAGCACCTCCAACGAGGGGAGGTAGCTTCATTGCTGGGAGTGCAGCTCCCAACAACAAAGTACTGTCCACACCAGTGCTTTTTGTCGCTACAACCTTTGTCGTTCGGGGGGAGTTTTTCCACAACCCTGAGCGACAAAAGTTTTAGCAACAAAAATGCCAGAGTAGAAAAAGCCTAAAACCTGACAGAAACAAACCATGCTACCCACTGTATGCTTTTAGGTTATTTACAATTCCATGACGGACACCAAGTTACAGATAATCACTGGTTCTGTGAAACTTGTTCATTTGACTGTGCAACCACAAAGGCTAACATGAAGGGGTGGGGAGTTGTCTTAACCAAAGACAATACTACACATCTCAGCATACCTCCCACCATCTGAGTGCCTATACAATATTAATATAAATGACTTCAATTCAAGTAGTTCAATTACATCAGCATGTCCCTACTTAGAAGAGCCCATGGACACTACATAATTTCACATTGAGAGCTTTATTCTGCATATCTGTGCACTAAATACGAAGAACTCAGCTATGGTTAATATCATTCTATAAAGAAAGAACGGCACCACATGCTGTCAGCTCCGTTGAACTACTCAAGTATTATTGGGAGATATTAAGGTATTACTTCTGAAATAAAGAGTTTTAAGCCAGTGAATATGACAGCATCAAGTTACACTTTCTGCAGTGAGGATGCATCTGCACCCTAATAGAAATACAAATTCAGGGCCTAGGGGAAAAAAACAGGACTATGCTTTAAATAATTTTTAGACTTCAACACTGCAGTACAATGTACCTGAAGTAGCATACTGTGATGGCTAAACAATGTGCACCTAGCAATAAAAAACCTGGGACTGTAGGGATGACTATCATTGTAGATTTTTGCCACCGTCTTCAAGTACTTTTAGTAAGAGACTCCAAGGTCTTGAGTTTATAAAATTTAACAGTCGTGGTGACATCTGACGTTTACCCAGAACATACTTTGCTTTATAAGCAAATAACTCCAAAACAATGGGATTTAGTACCCATTACACTAAGAGATAAATGGCTTATACATTCATGTGTTGACATGCAGCTGCTGAATCTGTCAATTCATTAGGAATTTATCCTCATGTTCACTCTGGAAAAAGCGAAATCCTTGTATCACAGTGTAAGAGACTGAACCAATAAAACATGTAGGTAATTGGCTAGCAATTCTGCCGCGGAGCTCCCCCATTTTTATCTGTGTGACTTTAAACCGTAATTTTGTAAACAAAGTAAACAAATTCTGCTTGAAGAATGGATTGCAACTGTATATCCAATACTTACTAGCGACAATGAAATTTAATTATGGGGCACCACTTAATATACTAAAATTAACAGCGTGTCTTCATTTCTATCATTTCTCATTTTATAGCTTTAAGCTTGAAATAGAAACAACTCTTAAATTAAACTTAGTATACAAAATGATCAGCCAGATACTTGTGTGGTGTAACTTTAAACTCTATCTTGCAGTCAGTGCAGCATTGCTTCTGAGATGCTGTCAGATTCCTTTTGCTGGACCTCCAGTGATAGTATTTTTATGGTATTAAGAACAGTATAAGAAATGCAACTATATCTATATCTCGCCAGCAGTAGTCAAACATAAAAATTTAACAGTCCTTTCCCTCCCGTATCAAAGTACAAGCATCACTGCACTCTCAGAAGAAAACAATTACACAGTATTCAAATTAAATCAAGTACTTCAGCTAAATCAAAGCAGCAAGTTAATATACAACTTGCAATACACAGGAGCTAATAGTTAATAGCTAATAGAAAAGCTCCTGCAGAAAGAAGCCCCAATTCCTGGTTATGGTTCTCTGATGATCAGGCTGGGTTTGTGGCAGCCTTGGTTCCAGTGGAGATTAAAGCAGCCTCAAAGCTACTCTGAACTTGACCAGCAGATAGTAATTTCACAGCCTGTTCCAACCACACCCTCTCTCCATGACAGCCTAACGCTCCCCTTCACCAGGGGCTGAAGGAGGAAGCTTAGAAGTGAGCTATACTGGCTCTATGACCAGTGGGAGGTTTCCCATGGACTATGGACCTGTAGCTAGAGATGTGGCTGTTTCAACCCTCCTAATGGTTACCAGAGCAGTGCAAAGAGAGCAGAGAGCCAGGATCTGGACCGAAGTTTACTGGGTTGTCTTTAAATTGTGAGGGATAGGTTAGGGCATACATTTTTATGAATGAGTTCAACACCTGATCAGTCTGATCCATCATGCAGATTCAGCGTTCAGCACCCACTCATGGTGCTTTCTTTATGTAATCATGAAGACCAAAAGAGTACCATTCTATAATAAATGATTAAGTGCATCCACGTACCAACGCACAGGCAGAGTGGTTAAAGTTGTTGGATAGTTCTAGTTTAAGACCCTGTCTTCAGTTGCTTACAACTTTGCTGAAATTTGGCCATTTGGGCTGACATTTTCTGGACTGAGTATCTGCTGCATGCTGGTGGTTTGGTTTTGTTTTGTTTTAAAAAAGTTTTCAGCCAAAACTATTCAGCTGTTCGTGAGAACAAAGTTAGAAGGAACAGGGAAGAACTATGATTTTGTCCATGCTGAAATGGACTCCTTTCTTGAGAAGCTCTAGCACTCCCATACTGTTGAGCATAGACTTGAAATTTGGCAAGGGGATGGCCTCTTTGTCAGGGATGTACTTTTTGCCATCCTTGTGAAAGTCCACCCATATTTGGTGAAGTTATAAGGCTTTGAAAAACTGCTGTTCACACATGTGCAGTAGAAACTCAAGAGTTTAGCACTAAGTTCTGAGGAGATTCCATCCACAGTAGGCATACTCCAATCCAGGTCTGAGCAGGACGTTCCCTGGCAACAGCAGTTTGGGCTAAGGCGGGCCATACTCGAGTCAGACATTGGAACCGAACAGGAAACCCCACTCTCCTGCACTGTCAATGACCCCTCTGCTTGCACTACTTGGTGAGGAGCAGGAAGCCATCTGATTTGAACACAGAAGGGACAACAGTCAGACCTGGGGGGCGGGGACAGAGGAAATAAGACTAGGAAAAGAAAGAACAGACCAAGATTGAGTGTGGCACAGCAGGTGGGAGAAGGGAACTGGGACTGAGAGTTAAAGGAGGGAGGCGAGGACTGGGTGGGCAGATAGACTAGCATTAGAGTCGGGGAGGGAAAATGAGATCAGATGAGATGCTGGGGCCGGGGGGGAAGATGAGGCTAGGATTGGCTGGGCAAAGAGACTGTGACAAAGTGTCAGCAGGGTGGGGTTAAAGACAACAGATTGTACAACTAAGGAAAGAAGAATGGGACTGGGAGCCTTTGGGGTGGGAGAATGTGGGTGGAGGTGACTTGAGACTGGGCAGGGAAGAGAGACTGAACCAAGAACCAGGATGGGAGGACTGGGTGGGCAAGGAGAAGAACTGAGATGAGAAGACTGAGGAGTGGAGACAAAACTACCTATATGAGGAGAAAAGGATTGCAATGACAAGCCGGGGGGGGGGGGGGGCCCACAAGGGGGAAAGAGAGAATGGGAAGAGGGCACAAAGTGTCAATTTTGGAAGGGAAACTGGCAGACACAAAGGTCTGTGGATGAATCACCGTTCTATTGTCAAGGAGACTTGTCTGTAGGACCCCGTGCCTCATTTGGTTCAAAAGTTTAAAGTCAGACCGATTGGTGTGTGGACGGAAGGGGGACTTGGGCTCATATCTAACTCAGAACCCAGGCTTAGTGTGCAATATAAACATACCCAATAAGGCCTGGGCCATACAATGAACAATGACGAGAAAAAACAGAATATTGAATAGCTGCTCATTCAGTGAGCATCATCCATCCTGTGCACTGAATGAGACAGGACTCCTCTGGAAAAATTAGTATGTGATCATTTAAATAAATCAAGTATCAGAGGGATAGCCATGTTAGTCTGGATCTGTAAAAGCAGCAAAGAGTCCTGTGACACCTTATAGACTAACAGACCTATTGGAGCATAAGCTTTTGTGGGTGCACAAGCATCTGACGAAGTGGGTATTCACCCACGAAAGCTTATGCTCCAATATGTCTGTTAGTCTATAAGGTGCCACAGGACTCTGCCATGTAAATAAAGACTATCCTAATGTATATGTACAAGCAGGCCGAATTGAGGTTGGTCAAGCAATCTTAATTCTGGTGTTTCCTTGAGCACTTGACTTGAGCAACCTCAATAATGTTCTTTTAACGTAGTGTGTGTGTGTGGGGGGGGGAGGGGGGGAGGTATTGTAGATATCTTATCTTGAAGAAAATTAACAGATTTAACCAATACCTAGGTACACAAGCACAGGTATCTTCGAGCAACAGTCACTAGAGGGAAAAAAGTGTGTTATTTGCCATGCCTGAACGTCAAGGGAGACTCGAACGACAAGTGAGGGAAGATCTAGTTGTACAGTGAATTTGCTGGTTCTTTGTTTTTACACAGTAACACGCTTGTTTTAAAATAATTTTGTTTTGTAGTGCCAATTCAAAATGTGTACTTAATTACCCACTTTACACCACAGTTGTACTGCCTCACTGACTAAGGAAACCCTCACTCAAGACCTCTGAACCAAAGCTCTAGCTTTGTAACAGCTTTGGCAGACATTTGTTGACAAACAATATTTGAATCTGAAGGTGTACCAAAAACCTTAGACCTATATATTACTTGAGATTGTCTCAATTCATGTGTATGCATTTTATACTGTATAGCTGAAGACACAGAACCAGGCTATTTGAATTAAATGTACCCTCAAAATTAAGTTTAGTCCATTAGACTTTTGTATTAAGATTCCTTTTTATGACCCTGTAACAAATATTAATTTTAGACAGCATTTAATTTGAATATCTCCAAGTACTAAAGAGTGCACTGTGGAAGTAATAATTTCTCAACTTCCCACAATACACCTTTGAGGCCTAGTCTTCATTAAAAAAGGTTTGCTGGTATACCGATATAAGGATACCTATACCAGCAAACTTTCTAGTGTAAAAGTGTTTTGCAGTAGAGATTATACTGGTTCCCCAAGTGAAGTATGTTATACAGGAAAAAGCACTTATATATGCTGATGTAACTGCATATACACTAGGACTCATCAATTAAACATGTTGTAAAAAAAAAAACACAAAAAATACCCCAAACCCCTCTCCCCTCACTGATATTACTAAACCAGGTAATGTTTCTAGCATAGATCTGGCTTGAGATTAAACATGAGCATTTTCTGGCCAAAAGGAGTTAGTCTGTCACATTGCAAGTCGTAATGTAATGCTATGGATCATAGAGCAGGTCTACATACAGACTTCTGCTGACATAGATATGTCAGTCAGGGGTGTGCAGATAAGTGATCGCTGACCAACACAGCTGTGCCAGAAGTCATCCCTTGTGTAGATGCAGTTAAGGCAAAACTGTGCTTTTACTGGCATAGCTTGTGTTGCCCATGAAGGTGGTTTTAATATACCAGTACAAAACACAGCCTACTAGGAGCACTTTGCTGGTGAAGTACACTGCTACAAGAACACCAGTGAAGAGCTCCATGTGTAAACATGTGCAGTGTAGGAGAGAAGAGCTAAAAATCAGGAGTCCCTTAAACACGCAGAAAAATAAGTGATTTTTAAATTTAAGATCCCATGGGAATCAAGTTACTAGACGCGTAATCTATGAGTCAACAGCTGCATAATAAACTCCCTTTTGTAAATCCCCTCAAAGGGTACAAGGGCTTATAGCTGTAACCCCTAGCTGGTATCTGCCAGCCATCAGGACTGTACTAAGCTGCTTAAGATCAAACAAGCTCTAGAGCTAAACTCAACTGCCAGGCTCAAGGAAGATTTTGAAGTGGAGAGGGTGTCAGAACTATGCTACACTCAGAGTGGAATTCGGAGCTACACTGAACTCCCAAGCTGGAATGTGCTCTACCTTGGAGCAAACTTCTAACTAAACTGAGCTCCTAAGTATTGAAGCAGGGTATATAGCAGTGGTTCTCAACCCGTGGCCCAGTCAGCACACAGCTGCGGCCCATATGACCTCCTCAGGGTCATACAGGTAGTATATATATTGTGTGGATGCGGCCCACATAACACACAGAGCAGCATATGCGGCCCATAATGGTAAATACAATGAAAACCACTGCTATATAGCCTCTTTGACCTCCTCGATAGGATCTGGATCATCAGCCAGACTGACTCAAAATGTAGATGCAACTCAAAATGGAATCCCACTGTTGCCAGTAAATATTACCACCTCTCTCAACCCCAAGCGAAGTCCAACACCCCCAAAGTTGCAGAGTATAAGCAGCTCTCATCAGAAGATAGTTATTACTCTCTGTAGTAAGACTTGGATTTTTTATTTTAGTAATATAAACTAAAATCAAATATTAATCCACAGACACCAAATTCCTCTGCCTGTAAAGAGAGATGTGTATTGTCTTTCATTTGATTTTTTTTTCCCCAGCCAGAATCAGTGGGCATGCATCACTTCTTGCAAGCGAAAGTATGTAAGAGCAGCCTTGCCAACAGCCTCCAGATGGCTAGTTTAAGTTTTTCAGGAAATGCCAATTTGCACAAAACCTTACCAATACAACACATTGACAAGAAGCAGCGGTCTTCAGGGATACCCTTGAAGAGAAGTGCAAGTTAATAAGTTTTGTTTGTGATGTGAAACTACAAGTTATCTTCGGGGAAGGTTGTCTAGTAGTTAAGGTTCCAGCCAGGAACTCAGGAGACCCAGGGACCATTTCCTGCTCTGCTACAGATTTCCTGTGTGTCCCTGGGCAAGTAACTTAGTCTCTGTGCCTCAGTTCCTTATCAGTAAAATTAAGGTAATAGTACTTCCACACTACCTCACAGAGGTGTTTGTGAGGATAAATACTTTCAAGATTACAAAGTTCCATCACTGTAATATATGAGTGCCAAGTGCATTCCTAAATTAGAAAAGACTGGTTAAGACCAGCAAGAGCACAGTCATAGTTAATATTTATGTCATCTGGTAAAAAGTTGGATTCTAAGCAATGCTGCTAAACTATGTATAATGGTATAGTAGACTAATGGTAAGAGTAAAGGATTTGAGGTCTGGACATATTCTAATCCAAACTATACAAGTGCAGTGACTCACTGGAAAACCTCCAATGAGTCACTTCATCTAGTGCCTCAGTTTGAGAAATCAGCAGTATGTTAACATTTTTATCTGCAGTACTGAACAGAGACTGTTACAGCTTTGTGGGAACCCGAGTCAGAGCTCTTGTGCTCTGTGCCTGGTTATGCCATTAACTTTCTGGGTTATTCTAGGGTAGTCACTCCCATCTGTGACTGTGATGAAAAAGGTTATCATCAGGGCCCTGATTATTTCATTATTTCTTGGTCATACCAGTTGCTTAAAAAACAAATCATATGTAGCTCCAGAACCCAAGCTCTGATTTCTAGCAATGTTTGAAGACTTTGTTCTAGAGGAAAGCATAATAATGTCAACCAAGAGTAAACTGCTACTGTCATCTTCCAGATTCTGCTGCTATCTACTGTGCAAGTGTTAATGTATCTCAAGATGAGAAATATTTTAAGATCCATGGGCAGGAGAAGAGGGATGGGAGAAGAAAAGGCACCCAGAAGCTGAGGTGCTCACTGACATTTTCAATGACCTTTCTCGTGTGATTGTTCTGTACCAGAAGTACTTTTTCTACATAGAATTGCTGCCTTTTCTCACTATTCTTCACTTCTGTATGTAGATGTGTTTGACAATTAGTGTGCTTGTTTAACAGCTTGCCAACTCGACGAAACCAATTAGGAATGAATGCAAAAATGTAGTATGCCTATAAGTGTACTGTTTTAACAGAACCATTACGTTTCCAGTACAGATCTTATTCAGGAATTTATACCTTGTTCTCAAATTTCTTTTTTGTTAGTACATGTACGATTTTTAAATCTTAATGGTTTAATATAATGACCTGATATAGTCCCTTGTAAATAAATTTCAGAGAAGCTGGATACAGTTTTACCAGATAAACTAACAGCACCTACAGAGATAGAATCTATTGAAAGGCTGCTAATTGCATTTTTCTGCAATAAACCAGTAAGGCAGTGTTTTTTTTCTCACCCTAATTTTCCCGGGTACTGCAATGGGCAGCTCTGATAGCTGGTATAATACATTTAGAATCCTCTTATGTTGTGATTTGTTGCATATCCTTTCACATTTACACCAACATAAAAACACTGCGTAGGCCTATGTAACACTAAGCAAGCTCCTCCAGAACTATCCCATCTTCTCTGGTTTCAGACAAACTATATTAACACTACTCCACTATGGAAAGCAGCAAGGTACCATTCCCAATACCCAAATAGCAAACACTTCCAAGTTGCAGGGGGCTGCCTGTTTTTTCTACCTTTTTCCTTGAGGAATATGACTGGAAAATGTTTTGCAGTCATGTTGTTCCCACTAACTGCTTCGTTAACTCACTAGAACAGGGGTGGGCAAACTTTTTGGCCCGAGGACCACACTGGGGTTGCAAAACGGTATGATGGGCCGGGTAGGGAAGGTCGTGACTCTGCAAACAGCCTGGCCCCCCGCCCCCTATCCGCCCCTTTCCACTTTCCGCCCCCTGACTGCCCCCCCTCAGAACTCCCAACCCATCCAACCCCACCCGCTCCCTGACTGCCCCCTCTGAGGACCCCCTGCCCCTAACCATGCCCCCCCACAGGACCCCACTCCCTATCCAACCCCCCCTGCTCCCTGTCCCCTGACTGCCCCGCCCCCATCCACACCCCCACCCCCTGACAGGTCCCCCGACCCATCCAACCCCCTGCCCCACTCCTTGTCCCCTGACCGCCCCCTCCCCGGACCCCCATCCCTAACTGCCCCCCCAGGACCCCTCCCTCTATCCAACCCCCCCTGCTCCCTGTCCCCCCCATCCCAGAACCCCCCCAAGTCCCCGTGACCCCCCCATCCAACCCTCCCTGCTCCCTGCCTCCTGACCACCACCCCCAAACCTCCACCCCATCCAACCCCCCCGCTCCCTGCCTCCTGACCACCCCCCCGAACCTCCACCCCATCCAACCCCCCCTGCTCCCTGCCTCCTGACCACCCCCCCGAACCTCCACCCCATCCAACCCCCCCTGCTCCCTGCCTCCTGACCACCACCACCCCCCCAAACCTCCACCCCATCCAACCGCCCCCGACTACCCCCTCGGACCTCCTGCCCCTTATCCAACCCCACGCCCCCTTACCATGCTGCTCAGAGTGGCAGGGCAGGCTTACTGGAACGCCTGGGAGGTGGGCGGGCACAAGTCGCGTGGCTGCAAAGGAAGAGGGACAGCGCGGGAGGGGCCGGGGGTTAGACTCCCCGGCCGGGAGCTCAGGACCAGGCAGGACTGTCCTGCGGGCCGTAGTTTGCCCACCTCTAAACTAAAGTGACACCTGAATATTCTGTTTACACTATGCCATAAAAGTTTATGGCACATGACAGAGACTGATCCCTACTCCCAGGCGCTTACAATTTTTCCTTGAACACTGGGGGAATAATGGCAGGTGACAAAGATCATTAAGTAGCCTTCAGTAACTAATGCATGCACCACAGATGTACACGGTTTTAATATAAGAAAAACCCTTCCTATTAGGGGAAGACTCAAGTTATTGGGCTTCACTGAAGCAATGCATTTTGAGAAAAAAAACAAACAAACATAAAACAGGGGAGAGGGAGAGCAAAAGTTTGCCAAATCAGGTTAGATATATCGGTTACACCATCCCCTTCCCCCATTCTTCTAAAGTAGAGGTCTTCAATCTGTGGGGATGCATTCACAGGTGAGCGGGGAGGGAGCGCCACCCAGCTCCGCTCTTGGCCCAAGCCGCCAGCCCTGGGTCCAGGGTCCCAGCCACCAGCCCCAGCAATCCTCCCCCAGAGCTGCAGCCCCATGCCGGGCTGCAGGCCTGGGCCGCTGGCCAAGGGTCAGCCACCAGCTGAGGGTCCCCTCTCCTCCCCCCCGCAACCCCAGCTGCGGCCCCCTTACCCATCTGTGTCCCAGCTCTGTGGGGGCGCGAGGTAAAAAATTTGGGAACCACTGCTCTAAAGTGCTATGTTTGGGGATTGAGAGAATAGATAGGCAGATAGAACAAAGCCAGGGCAAGCACTTCCAATGAACCCCAAGTAAAGCGAAAGCAAAAACTGCAAACCAAGAAAACTAGAATGGCTGGCCTGAAATTCCCCAACGTTCATTGAAAAGCTTTGTTGGGTTTTAAAGCTGTTGGCAAACTCTAGTGTTCATAACTAGATGAGACAGTGGCTCTCACAGTAACAAGGGCATTCATTCAGTGATCCCCTTCCTGTGTGGGGAAGTGTTTCTGTGACCTTGGAATTAGGCTCAGCATTTCTCTGATAATAAGCTTCCCTCCCAGCTGATGAGAGAGCCTGCAAGTCTCACGACCCACACTCTCAAAAGCAAACAGCAGCATCAGTGTGTTAGGTGCGCCAATCTGAGGCACCCTTGTGTGCCTGAATATTTATAGATAAAAACCTTTCTGCACTTTTAACACACTATTAACCTAAAAAAAAGGTAATATCAAGGCTGAAACTGTCCTCTGCAAGTGATTTGTCATTTATGGATTATGGGTAGAGAGACTGCTGCTTCTTAATCTCAACAGTTTTTAAAGTATTTAAATCAGAATGAAGCCACAGCCATAGCCTTGTTCACAGGAGTATGTCATTAAAAGATACGGTCAGCATTCCTTTAAGGAGGTTACCTATCAGTGTGCAGGTTAACACCAAACAGTTGTTGTCTTTGTGAATCTAAACCACACTTTTAAATCCTTCCACCAGTTTGTAGACTAGCCAGCACTGAACTCCAATTGTATACTGGAGAAATTGGGGGGGGGGGGGGGGGAGGAGGATATCAAGCTTCTCTCAGTGCAATGCTCATCAATTTTGTCTCTCAATCAACTTGTGACGTAGGCTTTACAGATCAAACACATGACCCAATGAACTAGTCAACACACTTGTCCTATTTTACCATGTTCCCAAGCAGAGAACAAACTTAAGGCTCATAAGACAGGGGAAAGCATTTTGAGTGAAGTGGAAAAAGCAAGTAATCTGTTATGGAAACAAGTTGCCAGTGATACTTTAATTTTATGTCATTGTACAAGGATAAATATTGGCAAAAAATTATGTGATGGTTCTTATTTTACAGGTGTTGAGACATACAAATATTTAACGCTGGTAGATCGTCTTACCTGGTATTTTGTGGACATGTAAACTAGTGGGTTTTTTTCTGTCAAACACTTCAATTAAAAATACAATGCATGTTAGTAAGACTTTACCTGAAAGATAGGCAACTTTTTCCTTTAAAATTGGCAATACTTCCATAGCCTTCATTTCATCATTTTTGCGAAACCCTGGAACACATAAGAAACAAGGAAATAAGTCAGCGGTTTGATATGCAATGTAAGCAGGCTTTCAAATCCCATCTACCTAATACACAAGGAAACATTTACCTTATTTAATGTATCTTGAAGCCTACAACTTTATTTAAGTTCTTTTAACCCTGTTAATGAGATCTCAGTAAGTTAGAATCTTTGGTAAACTCCATTTTTATCCTATACAATTTTACCTAAACAAACACATGAATGATCAGTTGAGAAGTGTGTATACATGTAACATACCAACAACGTCAGTAGGCAACCCTTAATAGAAGATGAAGCACTGAAGTTAAACATTTTCAAAGCAGATAAAAAGAAAGGTCAGCTTAATTTAGAAGCTCTCACTTTGAATGGTGCTCTGATACCAGTCTTTCACTTCCTCTTCCAGCAAAGAGAGATCTAATATGCAACTAATGGCATGAATCCTTCAAGGCAGCAAGCAATGAATTTCAGTCACCTACACACCATTTTCAAAACACCTCCATAAGCAAAAATAAAGCTGTCTTACATGTGGATTCCTTTCTAGCTCCTGGCTTCTACTGGTGTGAACCTTAGGAGTACTATGCAAAACCCAGTGAATATTCATTCATCTCCACCTTTTACAAGCCAGGGCTCACAAAAAGAGATCTGAGATGATCCAAAGGTCCAGCAATTTCTGATTACACCAAAGAGGTGTCAACTGGCCTTTAGCAAGTAATTTTACTACTTCCTCCTCATTCAGTAAAGAATTCCATTCATTGTTGCAAAGCTTACCAGAATAAAAAATTCAATTAACGTGGCAATAAATTCTGTCACTTAGAAGCTAGTACCATTAAGTCTTAGAAGACCACAGAGAAACTTCATAAGGATATCACTGAGTTGTCAAGAGGTTTGTGTGGTCTCTTGTTCAGAAAGGGTAGGGATGGGGAGGCTTGAATAGTCTATGCAGTGGTGTTACATTTTCCATTTGTATCCACAGAAGTTAAAAATCATATTTTAAAAAATCGCTGCAAGACAGCATCAAACACAGACTTGTTTAACAGTTGCCACCAAATTAGAAAAAATTTCAGCACTGGACTAGAACGAGCACTGCAGCTGGGAGTGCTTTTCCTAGTTCACGTACGTAAACCCACTAGCTTGGCTCAAACTAGTGCACTAAAAATAGCAGTGTAGCTGGGGTAGCATAAGTGGCAGCTCAGGGTAGCTGTTCGAGTATGTACCTAGGGGGTATGGGTGGGTTTGTATTCAAGCAAGTCCAAGCTACCTTTGCTACCCCTAGCTACACTGCTGCTTTTAATGCACTAGCTCGAGTGGAGGTACTGTGAAACTGTCTGCCTGAGCTGAGAAGCATGCTCCCAGCTGCAGCACAGACATACTCCAAGATCCTGCATGTTTAGATGGGGAAAAAAGCATTCACATCATGGAGAGCGAGTGACACTTTAAGTCTCTTGAATGGTTCATCCTAAACCCCTTTGTAAATGTCCAGCATTCAGAGGAATGCCACCCCATGTCCTGCAGCCAGAACTCGGTTTGTATCCTTCTTCTGTCCCCCTTTCCTTCTTCCAGTCAACCACATACATAGTGCTTAGAGTACTCTATGTCACGGTGGGCAAACTTTTTGGCCCGAGGGCCACATCAGGGTACAAAACGGTATGGAGGGTCGGGTAGGGAAGGCTGTGACTCCCCAAACAGCCTGGCCCTGCCCCCTCTCTAACCCCTCCCACTTCCCGCCCCCCACTGCCCCCCTCAGAATCCTGACCCATCCAACCCCCCCCCCACACCCTTGGTCCCCTGACCGTCCCATTCCAGGACCCCCACCCCTAACCATCCCCCTGGGACCATGCCTCTTATCCAACTCTGCCTGCTCCCTGTTCTGACTGCCCCAACCCCTATCCAAACCCCCACCCCCTGACAGGCCCACCGGGACTCCCACGCCTATCCAACCCCCCCGTTCCCCGTCCCCTGACTGCCCCTGGGGACCCTCTGCCCCTTATCCAACCCCGCCACTCCCTGCCCCCTTACCATGCCACTCAGAGTAGCAGGACTGGCAGCTGCGCTGCCCAGCAGGAGCTCACAGCCGCACTGGCAGTGCGGTGAGCTGAGGCAGCAGGCGAGGGGCCGGGGGCTAGCCTCCCCGGCTGGGAGCTCAAGGGCCGGGCAGGACGGTCCCGCGAGCCATAGTTTGCCCACCTCTGCTCTATCTTGCTAAGAGAAATTTTTGTTAAAGTGCATCATTAATGCTTCCTTACCAGCAATCTCTTCGGGAAATACCTGCAAACAAGATAAAACGAGTTTCTCATTTGCAGAATCTGTTAAGTCAACAAAACAGGTGGTACTCCATGGGTGGAACATCACCCCGACTAAATCATAATTCATAATTTTCAATTCTCTTTTCAAAAAAGATTCTTTTAAAAACCAAATTCATCCAGTTTTTAGCCACATTCCGCATTTTAATGGCAAGATTTTATGCAGATTTAAAAATGAGACATACGAGACCCCATAGGACCTTGAATCCTCCAGAAGGCAAAATAGTGCAACTCACATAGCGCTTTACACAAGCTCATTCTTGCCCCCCACTCCCCAGTGGTAATTCGTCCCAAGTGAGGGAAGGTGGCTTTGACGTTGCCTCTGCTCCAATGAGTTTCTGCTGGTTGTTTCCTGCTAACTGTGACTGGACCTCTGGCCCTTTCTTGTCTCTTTCTCAAGCCTTCATCTCAGAATGGAATCAAGACTTGGAGTTAGGCTGCAGTCCCTGGATACTGTGATTACCTAAGGAGGCGTGCCTTAGGTTCAGGGTTCAGTATGTGCATTTCTTCTCCTCGAGAGCTATGGCCAGTGGCATCCAGTGACCACGCAGCCTTCTTAATGCCATGTATTTTTAATTAGTACCAACACATTTCAGTCGGAGAACACTTCAATCTCTCTGGTCACGCAATCACAGACATGAAGGTCGCTATCTTAAAACAAAAAAACTTCAAATCCAGACTCCAGCGAGAAACTGCTGAATTGGAATTCATTTGCAAATTGGATACTATTAATTTAGGCTTAAATAGAGACTGGGAGTGGCTAAGTCATTATGCAAGGTAGCCTATTTCCTCTTGTTTTTTCCTACCCCCCCCCCCCCCGATGTTCTGGTTTAACTTGGATTTAAACTTGGAGAGTGGCCAGTTTGGATGAGCTATTACCAGCAGGAGAGTGAGTTTGTGTGTGTATGGGGGTGGGTTTTTGGAGGGGGGTAAGGGAGTGAGAGAACCTGGATTTGTGCAGGAAATGGCCTAACTTCATTATCATGCACATTGTGTAAAGAGTTGTCACTTTGGATGGGCTATCACCAGCAGGAGAGTGAATTTGTGGGGGGGGGTGGAGGGTGAGAAAACCTGGATTTGTGCTGGAAATGGCTTTTAGATAAGCTATTACCAGCAGGACAGTGGGGTGGGAGGAGGTATTGTTTCATATTCTCTGTGTATATATAAAGTCTGCTGCAGTTTCCACGGTATGCATCTGATGAAGTGAGCTGTAGCTCACGAAAGCTCATGCTCAAATAAATTTGTTAGTCTCTAAGGTGCCACAAGTACTCCTTTTCTTTTCACATTTCAGAGAGAGATCTTAAACCAAAAACAATACTGAGGCCTGTCTTCCCTAAGGCCTACTGTCCCCTCCTGGAAGCTTGGGAAGGTCTCTACTTTGGACACTCCTGCATGACCTGTCTGTGATTACATCAGTTGCCACCCACAGGAAGAATTCATTGACAATCCCCCCACCCTGCCCCCAAGTCTTAACTGTTAAGAATCGCTTTGATCTCCAGGCTCCCAGCCTTGGCAAAAGAGCTGCATTGCTCTGGACTGGAGCCGGGAAATAGCACACTTCACCACTAATTATTTGGCCAGTGTTTTGTAACTGCCCCCAAATTTGTCAGAAGGCTGCTTATCTACAGCTGTTGTGTTGCTCTCCTCCTTGTTCTTCTGATAGCCCACCGTTAAAAGTTAACCAAAACATTCGAATTACAGCCCAATAAGCCATTATAGCCATAGAGCAATTCTCACTATTCGGATCACACACGGTATCGATAAGTTACAGGTCATCATTCCTAGATTACATAGCTGTTCCACATCCATCAAACTAATGTGGGGGCATGGTTTGAAGTTTTAGATCCCTGTTTGAGCATCACAGGTCCCGCAGGTTGCAGCTGCTCAAGGGAGCCGCTCATGTTTCGTAGTAATCTACGTAGCAACTTTTTGTTGATATATCCTAGCTCCCCCTGCGGCAGCTGTGCCTCTATGGGGACAGGAGTAAGGCCAGCAACTTTAGATGAAAAGAACAAGTCTGCCAGCATGTTTGTGAAAGCATTTATTCTGCCATAGCACGATTACCACCAGCTCTAGAAAGGTGACCGTATTCTGCAGCCTCTCTTTCAAGAGACAGAGTTCTTTGGTAATACTCTGAGTTATCTACCCTAAACCTGCTGAGGGTTTTGTATACCACTTCCTCATCTGCCACCCTGGACCAATTAAGATGCTGATTTTATTAAGGTTAAGGTGAAAAATGTTTTATCTGATAGAAATTCATGCAGAAATAATCTTATTGTATAGGGCTAGTTCTGTATGTTAGAGTCTGCCTTAGGCTCCAATTCCACTAGATACCTAAAAATGTGTATAATCCCACTGACTTGGGAATGAGTAGCTAGTGAGGTTAGGCACTAGATTAGGCACCTTGCTAAACTGGGGCCTCCGAGACTTACTCACTGCAGCTGAATGTGCCCTTAAAGGCTCATGGTGTACGAGTTTCATGTTTCTGTCCCCTTAAAGGCCTATTTCTGTGCCTGTTCTACAATGGTGAATTTACTGAAGGCAAAAGACAGCAGGGGTTATATTTGGGTGAGAGGGTGCTGGAAGAAAGGAAAGAGCATGTGCTCTTTTTAACTCCATGGGGGAGTTAATATGCCAATAAATAAAGCAGCACATTATATGTTTTAAGGTTAATTGTACTACAAAGCACTTATGATTTGTAGGTTTAGTAAGACTTATTGAAGCAAGTCATTGAATGTACTCAATAGCAGTGCCAAAAATCTGCACCAATCTCTACACAGCTCAGCAACCTCTGAGCCAGCAGTCTTTATCACACATTAATGGAGGTGATGTCATCCTTTCAAACCAGGCCAGTCTGCAGTTGCTGCTGCCGTGTTTTTCACTGCAGTGCCTGCAGTAGTCAGAGGATTTTGAGAAGCACAAGGTGGCATAGTGTTCAAGCAAACAAAGGTTTGAGATGTAGAGGCAATTCTATATGTACATACCCATACTGAGAGCTTTAAGTGACGAATGGACTTCTAATTCAAGCATGTATAATTAAAAATGTATGATTGGAATTCTGAAGCTGATCGTATTTCTCACACAATAGCATTTGCAGCTATCCAACACAATATTTGCCTGTATAAAGTCTCTGTTTAACACATTGCACACTATTTCTACATCAGTTTTTCACCACTCAAACCTAATATAAAGCAATTTCTTGCTTGCCAAATACCTGATTTTAAAATTACATAAAGAAAAAGAGTAACAAATAGCAGCTTCATTTATAATTTCTTTTGGTTTTATACAAACAATACCACCAAGATTTAATGTGGGTTTTCGTTTCAAATAATTGTGCAGTTTACTATTTAACTATTTAGTTTTAACACCAATTTGCCATTTCACATTTCTTTTTTTTGTCAGTTACTGTTAACTAGTAGGTCCCTGGATTTTGTTACATTTTATGTAAGTCATGTAGTCAGAGAATTTAGATGGCTATCTGGGTCTAAAGGATGGTGGAATGCAGTAAGGTCCTCTTCCTCTTGCTTTACTAGAAGTCATACTAATAAACTTTACATTTTATAGAATTTGGTAAACACTCAGAAAAAAAATCTTCTAATATTTGAATACAAGTGTAGGGGGAAAACAACTGTTGCTTGAACTTCTCAAGCCCCCTATCACCACTATGGTATCAAAATACTGAGATGGTGTGGAATTGAAGGAACTCTGAGTACATAAAGCAAATAATCAAGTGCCACACACCTTGCAATTACTGAAGGACATTTGAGAGATGTTTAATTGATGATTAAGAGACTACTTGCTGTGCTAAGGATTTTATACAACCCTATGACAACACTGGAAAACTTAGCAAAGATAGAGCCAGCCCGCCCATTACTTAAAATGTAGGTTGTGTGCACCTTTAGATCACTTGGAGAAAAATGCCCACCAAAGGGCAGATAAACCACTAAAAAGAATAGGTAAGCAGTGTGTACCAGGGTGGATTTGATTAAAATCAAATTGATTTAAATCATGATTGAAATCACTAGTCAGGAAGACTTGATTTAATCATGGATTTCTACATAAAAGTGCATTCTTGTTGGTTGTTATAACCTTAATACGTATTCTTCACAACTCAGAGACCGATGTAGGTTTCATTTTTAGAAGGCACTCACTACACATTTTTAAAGTGATTTATTTTGAAAACTTTTCCGATTAGTTTTACAGCTATATCAGAAAATGAATGATTGTTTGGTTATTTCATTTAGCAAGGGTAATTGAAGCAGATATTTATGAAGTCATTGGGAGGTGAACTATCTCCAATTCAACATGTTAATCATTAATATTTGGAGGATTTTCTTGCCATGCTGTATTAGGAGGAGATCCCCACCAGACAAACATTTAAATTGTTTTATTTAACTAAAATAATGTTATGTATTCTGGATTCTTTTCTTCAACAAATATTCAACTTTTTTAAAATCAGGTTTGTTTTTGTTAAAACTGTTTTGAACTAAAATAGTTAAACGAAATATTTTTAAAATAAAAACAAAAATTAAAGTGACTGTCAGCCAGGTCAACATGAGAAACTTAAAATATTGGTTTCAGAATAGCAGCCGTGTTAGTCTGTATTCGCAAAAAGAAAAGGAGGACTTGTGGCACCTTAGAGACTAACCAATTTATTTGAGCATAAGCTATTGTGAGCTACAGCTGACTTCATCAGATACTCCTTTTTTAAAATATTGGCTTCTGCAGCTAACTCAGTCGTCTTCACCTTCATTTTCCTGTTTGTTCATGATCTGGAAAAGAAAAACAAGCTTTCCTGATTTTTCAGGTCCCAAACCATTTCTCAATTTGGAATGAATTAGTCCAAAGGAAGAAAATATTCTTTCTACACCGGCAGAAGAAGCTACTGCTGTTAGAAGTGAGATTACCATTTCAACAGTCTCTGAATCCAAGTGCTTAAGTGACTTCCACCAGTTCAGTGGTGTGCCTTTCTTTAAAACATCAGCAGCAAGCATACATTTCTTGAATGGTTCTTATTCCCAAACTGGGTCTCTTTTACGGCCTGCTGCCATTATAGGTCTTCCCTTCTAGTGAGAGAATGGTATGGTAGATCTCAAATCAATGAAGGCTATGCTCAGAAAGACTTCTGGAATATGCTGCTCAAACACTTTCACTTTTGCTTCTACTGCCTGTCCCTCCCTTCTCACATTTATCTCCAGACTTCTTCTCCTTGTCCAGATCTATTCCGCCGCCAACAATCTTCTATTCATTGAACTTTTTGAAACTTTGCACTTTTAGAGAGAAGTAAGCGATTGAATCTGTGTACACAAATTTGCAGAAGGGCAATAGGGTTGAGGTCTGTTATTTCTCACCTCTATATATTATTTATTTTAAAACATTTTTACTGTTAACTAGCATGTTATCTCTGGAGACACAAATCCACAGTTTGAGAACTGCAAAACGAAGCATCTCTGATGGTATCTTCCAGACTGAGCACTGAGTCCCACTGGGTAGATAGAAAGATTAACCTAAATCTATACAGAAGTCCCCGGAACCCCATAAGATTGGGTCCCTGATTCGTGAACTATTGGAACTCATTTACAAAAATTTTCTTAAACATTATATGAATATATTGTCTCATACTATAGAATTAGAATTTATAATCCCTATTCCATGATGAGATATCTTTGAGCTATAATGTATCTTAATTAAAAACTATCTTTAGATAAGGTTTTTCCTCAAAAAGCATTTTATCAAAACAATCTGATTTCAATAAAAAAACTAATTAAAAAAAATCGGATTTGTTTTTTAAATCATTGATTTTTATCCACCCTGGTGTGTACTATTACTTTCTCTTACACTGTAGAAATCTAAATCCTGTCACTTTCATTTGCTACTCTACACTTCTATTTTGCAAATCTGGAAGCTAGCTGGCATCACAAAATTTCAGGGCTGACACCTTGCAAACAATCAAGAATCACAATTATCATCTTAGGAAATCAATAGGAAAAGGGATCCACTGCTTGGGAACACTGCCATGTTCTGCATGAGTGTCATACTCTTATGAATACTGAAGTTTTATGCTGTACGTTACATGGTTTCTTGAAGCCTATGAATTGCAGACAGTCAGAGAGCCACCTTTAGGGAGTAGCAAGAAACCACACTGGTCTGTGGCACCCACAAACCTTTTATGACAAATTTAAAGACTTTAATCTGGTCAAAATCTCTAAATCTATGATCTCCTTTAGAGACAGAGAAGAAGGTAACTGTGTTAATCCCATGAACACACTACATGGACAGTGGGGGGCAGAGTGAGGGCAGCGGCTTCAGCAGGTGTTATTGAGCATGCTCAGTTCATGTGAGCATTCTCAGTACAAGCCAAGCAATTCTGGGACTCACATGACCCCGCATGCTCCCCCCACGCATTGCCTCTGATGACATTCAATGACTAACCACATATACAGTGTAATTGTGTATACCCCATTATCAACTAAGCTACGTTGGGAAAACAAGTTTTAGCTGTTATTGCAATACTGAGTGGGGGGGAAGACTGAGAGAAGAGGATGACACTATATAAATTCCCTTAAAAAGACTGCCTTCAAAGGAGTGTAAAGCTCATTTTGCATACTTTGAAGACACCTTACAAAAATATCCAATGATGCACACCGTATTTAGTTGCACTAGCATGACTGTACAAGCTAGTAAGCACACTGGCACCCCTGTTTCATCACTGGCCCCAGCACTGATGGGCTTCTGTGCTAAAACAGGTGTGTTAGCTTCAGGCTGATTTCCGCAAACAGCACAACATACCTGCATGGGTAATGTGGGGAGGGCTCAATCTCTGACTGGGAGGAGGCACTAGCAAGTAAGTTTCTCAGTGGTTTGGAGAGCTGATGGGAGAAAAGCAACATCCACGGAAGAAGGGGCTGTACAACCAGAAAGAAAAGCTGAGGTTTAGGGTGTAGTGAGGCTTGCAGGGACACTCCAGTGTTGTTCCTCCCTTGCTCCCCCCCCTCCCCCCAATAGTCAGGAAGGTAAAGAGGGCAACTCTACTCTGGTAGGAGCATAGGTTTAGGGACAGCCATGACAAAGAAAAGTACAGACTGGGGGAGGGGGCAGAAGAGAACCACATACAGTTATTTGGTATTTGCTGTATATAACACAATTTACATATTTGTGTAAAAACAGTAATAAGTCTTATACTTTCAACTATCATTCACAGTGTGTGGAAGATCACTTCATATGGAACACAACATTTACATCTAGTGGTGTTCAATTCTCCCATGCACTTCCTTAAGAAGAGAGAGGGAAGCCTGCCTGTCTGCTTCCAGATCAGTGCATAAGCAGGATGAGGTCACCCTGCTGCTGCACATGAACCAGGCAGCAGACAAACCATCTGCCATTTTCACAGCTACACACAAGTTGCATAAGCGGAGGCAAACTAGTCTGGCCCAAAGACAAGCTTCAGTTTTAAATTTCAAGTAATAATTGGTCAATAAAGAGAAAAACAAGTTAAGCTTCGTAGTTTTCCTTTCAACTCACCTGTACTCCATAGCAAGAACAGTAATGAGTGCAAGCACCTTAAACTTGAACTAGGATTTCCAGAATGGTCTTTCTGTACTTTTTCAACAAATCTTTGTCTACATACTATTACATAATTCCAAAAGCAAAATTATTCCCAATGAAGAGGTATGTCTATTGCTAAATATGGATCAGTTAAATTCACCTGGATAATATTCCAGTGAGGTTATAAAACATAACTCAATTTGTTTCCCTAACCTATACCTGGATTACCCAACAAACAGAAGTGAGTTCTTTAGTAACAGAGGAAAAAAAGAAATTAAATATATTAATAAACCTACAGGTGAATAAGGTCTATACTAAGTGTGGGCGAAACTTTGGGAAGAAAGCTTCATTCCCCAGGTGAGAGAGTCCTATTTCCCAGTTCTCACACGGTCTTCTTTTTCCACCAGAACAGGCGGTGGAATTTCAGATTTACATGGACGTGAAGAAGAAGTCTCATATCAGATCTGAAACCATTAAGACAACGATGGCCATTTGGTGAATTAAAGGAAATTTCCAAATAATTTAATGGGGTCTAAAATAAGTTTGGTAAGAAACCTAAAATACATATTTGATTCCAAGTCTGATCTAATAGGTGTGCTCCTTCTCCAAGGTAACAAAAGAAATTACTGACAGAAAATGGCCATCTATAAAAGGCATCTTCTTTGTAGAGGCAATATATTTTTAAAGCCTTTCAAGAAGCTTGAAGAACAGATTTTATTTTTTAAAACAGAAGAAGCCTCAAACAATTCAGTTGAGAACATTTAAAGCTTATCTCGTTAGCTCTCTCTCAAAGGTATGTTAAACTAGAAAGCTGAATTCTCACTTCAGAGGGTGGTGAAGTGGGATCACAAGCCGGGGCAAGCCTACTTCAGTGTGCTCAATGAGACAGCCTAGTGAAATTCTCATCTCTAAAGGCAATTCCCCTGGTGCAGTGAGCAAAGAGAAGCAACTTGCTCTAACATTAGTTTTCATTTCCTTCAACTTTTGTTCTGCAAATGGTCACAAATAGAAACTGTAGAAACAAAGTGACACACTGACAACCAGACCTTAACACCTATGGTTCAGTTCTGTGTATTCTGCAATTTTTGATAAAATACATAATGTTAAGTGCCATTAGTAAAGTTATGTGATGCAACCAAAATGACTCACCAGAAAGTTACATCTTGGGGAGAAACTAATTTCCAGTTGCCTGTTGAAAGACTAAAAAGGGGCAGGCGAGTCAAAAGTAATGAAATTCACTGACTCCTAGTTATGGTCCACACCGCTTCATTACTCTGTTCCCTCCATAGACCAAGCAGAGCACTTTGATCACAGCCCTCCCACCTTCCTGACAACCCATTTTATTATATAAAAATTTGCTTGCTATCTGAGGATATTTCACTACAAAGCTCCGGCTCTTTTCACATGTCCCCTCTTCTCATTTCTTTTACTTGACAATAAAAGGGTATCATTCTCCCACTTAGCCACTATATTCCATTGTGCTGGACTTCACTGGTGTTTTTCAATAGCGGTGTGCAAATACACCAAGGCGAATACCTAAATGGCCTTTTATTCCATGAAAAAGTTATTTCAAGCATAACTGAAGTGGTCATTTGATTCTGAGTTTAATTAATGCAGTGCTTGTGAAATATACCACAGTGACTGCTTGGGAGATGTTAGCTACAAAACCAGCAGGCAGTGGCACAGCAAGATTTTCCATGCCGTAACTCTGACCTGGATAAAGAATTTCTAGGATAATTTAATTCCGTCTCAAGGCTCTTGCAGACTTGGACTCGGGGCTCAAACAGTCAGCAATCGGCAGGTATTAGTGAGAGTTGTGAAGTGCAGGCTGGAAAATGGTGTTGTGGACTCATGTATAGTGTCTGAAACCAGTGAATATTTGGCAACAGTGTCTGAATTCAAAAAGTAAAAAGCTGTAATAATGGACAAGAAAACTATGAAAATGTGGACAGTAGTTGCCATGTTTCTCAGGACTAGAAGCCATTAGACTCATTTTACTGTAGGTATATCTAGAAAGTCTCATGGTCGTGTTCTTGAGTTTACAAAGTGTTCCTTTTTACTGCAATATATAGTGGTCATCCCTAGCTTCCCAACTGCCCTAGTTATCTTAATCTCTCTCTTTTAGCAGGGTTCTAGACATTGCCTATAATGTATCAGTTAAGGTAATACAGAAGTAACCCAATCTTTGGAACTTCAGCAAAGTTCAAAGGCAGATTTCAAGGGTATTTACTAAGGGATGCAATTTTACCATTTCCCCCCAAAGTTTCAGTCTAAAGCACTGGTTCCCAAACTTGTTCCGCCGCTTGTTCAGGGAAAGCCCCTGGCGGGCCAGGCCAGTTTGTATACCTGTCACGTCCGCGGGTTCGGCCAATCGCAGCTCCCAGTGGCCGCAGCTCGCTGCTCCAGGCCAATGGGAGTTGCTGGAAGTAGCGGCCAATACGTCCCTCAGCCCGTGCCACTTCCAGCAGCTCCCATTGGCCTGGAGCAGCGAACCGCGGCCACGGGGAGCCGCGATTGGCTGAACCTGCGGATGCGGCAGGTAAACAAACCGGCCCAGCCCGCCAGGGGCTTTCCCTGCACAAGCGAAGGAACAAGTTTGGGAACCACTGGTCTAAAGGAACCAGCATTATCCACCCTGTGGAAAGAGCAATTTATAATGGATGTGCTGGTGATCCCCCAGCTCAGAGGACATCATGACAATTTTAAGTATGACTAACAGGTCATCTTTAAAAACAAATGTCATTGTTATTCCTCTTTGCCAAAAAGCGCACACAAAGTGTCATCCTGTTCGGTTCACTCAGCCTCTGAATATTGTGTAAGGACATTCAACAAGCAGTAAAACATACCAAACATTATGTACCTTAGTATCCACGTAGTGGTGTTTGATAACATATTCTAAGTTAGACTGTTTAATGTTAGCCACCTATAGGTTTTCTAACATGTGTAGTTACAGTGGAATGAGAAGAGAACAATGTAATCCAAAACCCACCGCTACATTTAATTTCACCAGCCACACTGGTCAAATTAAGAGAGGTTCTTCTTTGTTTTTGTTTAGGCAAAGCCTGTAAGTTAACATTAAAATGCTATCCTCAACTTTTAGGAGACTTCAAGAGCACTGAGGCAGTTGTGCTTTTGACTAAATCAGCTCTGGTCAGGCTTGACAACTCACCCGTCACAAGACATTACATCATCAAACCTTCAACTGCTCATCATGATTGCTGCTCCGGATACCTTACTTCCCTTCCACTCATCTACCCCATGCACCCCCACAAACTGGAAGGAATATCCTGCACTATGACCACACTTTATTTGAGAGGCTGCAGGGCTGCATTCGACTCACAGACATGCATGTAAATTAGAACTGACAGCCTGGAATTACTTCAACACAATAGAGAATGGAATTTATTGCCAGTTTTTTAGTTCTTAGCAAAAAAACAACAAAGTGCTAAGTACAAATGCACACTATCTGTTTTATGATTCAGTTGTTACGGATGGTATAAAATGCCCTGTTCCCTTACTAGTGCCAACTGTGAGACGGGGAGGAGAACTCAAAGACACCACACAACGGCTGCAAGCAATTTGAACGACTCCAATAGTACACTGAAGCAATGTGATACGTTGCCTTGTAAACCTCAAAGTAACAATGAATTTAAGGTATTCAAGTTTTATCTTGTTTCAGAAACCGTAAGATAATTAACACACCAAAATATTTAGAGCCAAAGGAGAAAGAGCATGATAGATGTGAGGGGCTGAGGCAGAAAAATGGTTGCTCTTATGACAGCTGTTCTTAAGTGCTCAGGAGTGATTTTAAAACATGTTTGAGACATTGTACAAACCAGAACAACAGTCCCTGTTCCAAAATGCTTACAAACTGATTTGATGATGAGCCATAATAGTTGAATGAGACACAAGCAGTACTACAAGGGGTGAATGAGCAGTTGGACAGGCTAATTAATAGTTGCTGGGGAGGGGAGAAGAGGGAACAACCTAAAATGTAAATGAAAATAACCTCCCTGACTGGATCTATTGTGAACAAACTTTTGAGTTGAATACAGTGGTAACACTTTATATTAAGGGTCCACTTAAAGTTTAAAGGTCAATTCATGGGTAACAAGTAATTGGTAGCTTACCACCCTGGCTTACAACCATTTACAATACCTTCCACTAAAGTGCTTATAATACATACGACTGATGTTTATAGAATAGTGGACGTTAAACTGTTTATAAATGCAAAATTAATATCAAGGGTGACCTATACTGCTTCCCTGATATTCAGTAGGTTGGATTTTTAAACTTATATGTCCATTGGTGTCTTTCTTCCGTTCCTGCCTTTAAGTCACCCACTTTTATCTGAAAAATATTATTTCACCCTTTAACACTGTCTAAAGCATCAACTTACTGCTTCATTCATGAACCAATAGGCGTTTTATGTGCTGTTGTTCACCAGACTGTTCTTATCTCCAGCTCCATATTTCTTCTCTTGGCTGGTACTGCAGACATTTAGTTTAGAGGTGCTAATACCACTGATGGTATGGTTTATGAGCTTGAAGACATTACTTTTATTTAGTTTTAGAACCTGAAAGGTGCTGGTATGTAAGAGCATCTTGTATGCCACAAGCAATTCTGATGTTTGACGCACAACCATTAGTAACACTTAAGTCGGCAGTTTTAGGTGGCTGTTGCCTAATACTTAAGGTACAGTATACCCAACATCTTCCCACAAGAATGCAGCATTAACTTTCCTATATCTTGAAAGATTTTTCTATAGTGCTTAATTACATAATTTCCATATATATAGGTCAAGTAAAAGTGAACAGTTAAAATGTTATAGTGACAGAAGGGATTTCCAGTACTGCTTATTAATGCAGAAAAAAAAATTATTTTAAGTACCAAGCAAACCAATATATTGTTTTAGAAACTATTAACAACACAACATTAGGGTCAAGTTTTGTGTTGACTCAAGATTTGTTATCATCCCTAAGTCTTTGTGAAGCCTAGAAAAATGGACTCTCCCATCTGGCTGTAGTTACTGGGCAGGTATATAAAGAAAAGGATTCCCAGGGGCACCAGCCACAGCACCATAATGTTTTTTCTTGAAAGCTCAATTTTACTACTCTTGCTGATGATCTGCTATGATTTTTTAATGTGCAATGAGATCATGTATAAGTTACCTGTCCCATCCCAGGAAAAGCAGAAAATCCTACCCCTTGACTAGGTTGTTGCATTACTCAAGAAAAGGGTGTTTTGTTCTGTTTTTGTGGTTGCTACCAGCTAAAAGCAGAAGAGTTGAGGCATGAGCCTGCATTTATGGCTATGGGCAAAAAAGAAAAAAGGAGAACAAGGAAAGATGACCAACTGAAGATTAACACCCCAAACAAGCAGAGACTTGAATTCTACTCCCACCTTGTGCTCAGCAGCCATGGCAAGTTCTATTCAGCTGGACATCAAATTGATAGAGTAACCTCTGTCTTAAGTTCTGCTTTGGTACCATACACTATTAGGAGATCCAGTACGTTTCCCTACACAGCAACTGAGGCACGTGATTGTGCTGGGCTTCCCACCAAGGTGCAGTCTTTGGGTCTTACTATTCCTCAACTTTATTTGTCGCTAGGTATGGGATGCCTGGTAAGTTTCTTTCTAGTTTCACCAATAGTATACACAATTCCATGGCTCTTTGGTATGTCAATTTATCTGCTAAGATTAAGTTAAAATCAATCAGGTCTGAGGGAGTTGACCAACCAGCATTCACACAGCATTGTAGTGTTACACGCAGTCTTCTTAGGCCATAAAATTTTATGCTGTATTTGTGATCAAGCTAAATTAATACTAACTTGGATCTCAATATAAACAACTATATTATTTTCCCATCTAGCAGCCAGCCACAAAATTTATGTTGAACAACTTTAACACAAGTAGTCCTGTACGATTAAGCAAGGAGCTTTGCATGCAAATACATTGACTTTTCCCTTTTAATGATCCTTGAATGCAATAATCTTAAATACCAGAAATTAGTTAAAGTTACTCTAGATTTTGTGGTAGTCCAAGTTAGATTAGAGAGCATGTAGAAGGGAGAAATGGTAGGAAGCAAAAGAGAGAGACATTTCTTTTGTTTATTCAGCATGACAATATGCTGAAACCCTTTTTATTGGGGCAAGAAGAGGCAGGAATAGTCTGCAGCTAGCTTTACATACACGCTAGCTAGATTCAGTGAGACACATGAATCTATTAAAGATACTTAAAAGGCATAGTTAAACAAGTTACACCAGAGAAGTGTTTTTTATTGAACAGATTTTTTTCCCCCTCAAAAAGATTCATTTGTGCAATTACTCTGGATATGCCATAATCTCAATTTTAAGATCTCAGTACTGGATGGAAGTGAGCAATCCACAAAGAACGAAAAACCTGTGCAATTCACTTATATTTAAATGAGCAAGTAGTTGCTAATAGCAACCTGCCTTCCCTCTCCCAATCGTAGAACAGAAGATAAAACAGCATCCAATGCCTGAACAGATGGCCACAAGCTTTCACGTTTGTGATCCTGTGTTGTGAAAGAAAGGCTAATTCAATTGTTCTGGGTAGGTTCATATGCACACCCAGTATGTATGTGCAGTATTATCAAGCGGAAGGGAACAGCAGCCATAGAGGAGACAAAGTCACACTGGCAATAATTCAACTGTACTGCCGATGCATACTAGCTCCTGGGATGCTGAAGCGGAGCAGTACAGTGCTATCTGTGTGAAGCCAATGACAGTGTAGGTACTACATGATCAGCAGTACTTGCAGCAGAACCCATTACATCATCTTTGTTCAAAGCTGAACTATCACTGAACCAGTGAAGAATATTTTATACACAGCACTTAGCCTGGAGCTGCTTTGCCTCATTTCTCGAAATACTGCTCTCTAGAAATCAGTTAGAAACCCTAAAATGCCACAAAATTTGAAGATTTACATAACTGTCATAAGGAGGCAAGATGGCAATGGTTTGTGTGGTTTACCGAGTCATCTGGGCAAGGCAGCAAGAAGGGGCTGTCTCCCCTCTAGCGAAAGCCCAATTTAGCAAACGCAGCACCTGATCTTCTTGCCTTTACTCAGATAAATGGATTAAACGTCAGCAGTAGTTTTGCCAGAATGAGAGCTAAAATATTTGGGCCATCAACTGATTTTGTCTTTTTCCATGAGGGAGGTGTGTACTGTACACTCAATCACTCTCCTGACAAAGTAAATGGAGAGTGCCTCCCACTCCTGCCACTTGTACAGTCGTTTGTTGTACTAGTGTTGTTTTTTTCTCATGGGGAAAAGCTGCAGCTGGAAGTATTTCACATACATATTGCAGAGTCAAAGTTCACTGTCCTCTGAAGCAGGGGTTCTCAACCTTTTTCTTTCTGAGGCCCCCCAACATGCTATAAAAAAACCTCTGGGGCCCACCTGTGCCACAACCATTTTTCTGCATATAAAAGCCAGGGCCAGCATTAGGGGGTAACAAGCAGCGTAACTGCTACTCCTGAGGGTATTCTGCATCAAAAAATTAAAAATTTTGCACACAGTATTTTACAATTCTGCATATTTTATTTGTCATATAAATGTGGAGGCTCCTGCATGGCACTGGGGAGCAAAGGCCACTGCCTGCACAGAGGTGGGAGATCACTGTGCAGCTCCCCCAACCCTGGACATGGACTCAGTGGTGAGGCTGCTCCCAAACCTGACACAGCGCAAGGACTGGGCCTGTCCCAGAAACATTCCCCACCACCGCGTACCAGGTGCACCAGATGTGGGCAGGCAGGCTCAGCAAGGCAGGATCCAGGTGTGGAGGTGCTTGGTGTGGGTTGAGAAGGTTCTGTGTGGGGCAATCTGGGTGCAAGCAGTTCAGTGTGGGAGCCAGATGCAGGGGGATCTGGATACACAGGGTCTTGTTGGGTGGTTCTGGGTGCAATGGTAATGGGACTCTGTAGGGGGGGTCTAGGTGAAGGTGGTAGGGGCTTAGAGGGGGGTCTGGATGTGGATGGGGGATACAGCTCAGTATGGGGGCATGGGTGGTTCGGGGGGGGATCCAGATGCTGGGGGAATGGGGCTCATTGGGGTGGGGATCCGGGTGGCTTTTCAGAGTGATCCAAGTGCAGGGGGAGTGGGGCTCATTGGGGGGTGGGGGGGCAAGGATCGGCAGGAGAATCTGGGTATGAGGGGTTCTGGATGCACGGGGGTTGGGTGGATGGGGGAGCAGTTCCCTATACAGGGATCCCTCCTCTTGCAGCTCAGGCGATATGTGTGCAGGAAGTGGTGGGCCAGGGCGTGGGGAGTTTACAGAGCTTCCTGCAGCTGTGGGAGAAATATAGGGGTGAGTCTGACCCAGTCCCAGATGCCGTGCAGGGGAAGAGGAAGTCCTATCCTCCCCAGCTCAGCTGGGACTAGCAGCTGAGCCTGTTGCAGGGTAGGGAGCCAGGTCTTCCCAGGTCCCACCCCCTGCACCACAGTGATTTACCTCTCAGCCAGCTGCCCTGGGCACCCAAAACATACTGCTGCAGAGGGTTGCATGACCACTCTTGTGGATTATCCTTGCTTCCCAGTCAGAAAGTCATTTTTCTATGGGGAAGCAAAGAAATCTGCAGGGGAAATAAATTCTGTGCATGCACAGTGGCGCAGAATTCCCCCAGGAGTAAATTGCCCATGGCCCTACGATACAGGGGGTCCCACAAAGCTTAAGCTGCACGGGCTTCAGGTTCAGCCCCAGGTTGCAGGGTTCGGGGTAGCATGGCTTTGGCTTTTTGCCTTGTCTGCGAGCTTGGCAGATCCCCTAAAACCTGCTTGCGGCCCCTCCAGCGAGCCTCAGACCCCTGGTTGAGAATGCTACTCTGAGGCACTCCACTCAGCTACTTCTTAAAAGTTTTACTTAGGGAAGCTGGGAGCTTAACAACATTTTAACTCAAGTTACACTACGCCTGTAAGTAGACACAAATTATTGTGTGTGCAATAGGCTCACTAGTTTTCACATGTCTGCTAAATCCTGAAAGTGCACTTCTGAATCCAGATCTCAATGCAAGTCAAGAGGTTATCACCAAGTCATCTCAGACTAGCCTAGATTCATGATTAAAGCAACTGCAAGCTCAACTTTAATAAGGATTAAGCAGTATATGCAAGATTAAGGAAACAAATCACCACCCAAAAAAGACCAAATAAGCGAATGAAGTGCTGTTTAAAAAAGGCATTTGCAGAAACAATGAACTTATCTGTTAGACCGGTGTAAAATTCAAGTTACCAATTGTGGCATTTACAGTTTTATAGATCAATGTTACATCAAAACAGTGTACTATTATAGATACAACAAACTCCAAATATTTAGTGCATGAGCAGTTACTTGAACACTCACCATTTTCAACTGCTTATAATACAATGAATTACAATATACTTAAATTCTGACTATGGCTAGAAATGGGCAATAGCTGCTTGAGTCTCAGTGTGCTGTTTATCACCTGCAACTAGTTGCTGGTACATCATATCCAGTTTCAACCTGTGGTTTGCAACTAAGCCCTGTTAGAAGTTAAACAACTGAAAGCAAAGACTCCAATACTGCCGTCCTTACTTGATGATCCTATTGACTATACCAGACATCATGTTCATTTAAAGACTTCTGAATTAGGTACTACTGCATACTACTCGTGGGGAAATTCTGCACCACTGCACATGCACAGAATTCATGTCCCCAGCAGATTTCTTTGCTTCCCCACAGAAAAATGACTCTCTTATGAGGAAGCAAAGGAAAGCCATAAGAGTGGTCATGTGACCCTCCCCAGCCGTACGTTTTGGGTGCCCAGGACAGTCAACACAGGTTTAAATCACTGTGGGGCAGGGGACTGGACTGGGGAAGACCTGGTTTGTAGCTCCTTCCCTGCGCCAGGCTCAGCTGTTAGTCCTGGCTGGGCTGGGGAGGAAAGAACTTCCTCTTCCTCTGCACAGTATCCAGGGCCGGGTCAGACCCACCCCTAGATTTCTCCCCAGGCTCCAGGGAAGCTCTGCAAATTCCCTCCCCCACTCCCCCCCACCACTCCTCAGCTGCAGGGGGATGGATCATTGTACGGGGAGCTGCTCCCCCATCCGCCCAACCCCCATTCATCCAGACCCCCTCATACCCAGACCCTCCCACTGAGCCTCACCCTCCACCCCCCCCACACACAGAGCCCCGCCCCCTGAACCATACCGATGAGTCACTGGCACCCTGATCCGTACCCCACTGAGCCCCGGCCAGCTGCACCTGGATCCCCACCCCACTGACCCCCACTCCCCCAGCATCTGAAACCCCCCCACTGAACCCCACATACCCAGACCGCCCTGCCGAGCTCTATCCCCTCCTGCCCAAACACCACCACCCTCTGCCCACTGAGTGCCAACCACCTTCATCTGGACCTCCCTGCAGGGTCCCATTACCTTTGCACCCAGAAACCTCCAACAAACCTCTGGGCATCCAGATCCCCAACTGAGCTGTCCGCACCCAGATTGCCCCATACAGAACCTTCTCAACCCATACCTGGATCCCCCCACACTGAGCCCCTCCACACTTGGATCCTGCTGGGCTATGCCTGCCTGCCCACACTTGGTGCACCTGGCACAGAGAGGCAGGGCCTTGGGGTGTTTCTGGGGCAAGCCCGGTCCTTGCACTATGTCAGGTTTGAGTGCAGTCTCACCGCTGAATTTGTGTCCCGGGGGGAGCTGCAGAATGATCTCCGACCTCTGTGCAGCCAGTGGCCTGTGCTCCCCAATGCCATGCTAGAGCCTCCACATTTATTTAACAAATAAAATGTTCAGAATTTTAAAATATTGTGTGCATAATTTTTCATGTTTTGGCACATGATTTTTAGGCACAAAATGCCCTCAGTAGTAACATACACATCACAAGTATGGAGTTCAATGTATGAGCAACTTACTTCTCACTTTCAGTTGGACTGAAGAGTGGCTACCCATTAGCTTCTGGGTAAAAATTACAGTGTTGGCTGTAACATGCAAAGCACTTTAAAGTGGCTTGAGGTCTGCCTACTTAAGAGACCACCAGACTCAGAGATATTGTCACAGCTGAGGTCAGCAGAGATGCACAGACTTTCCTCATTTAGAGAGGAGGTGGCTTAGTGACTTGGGAATCATCTACTGCATCTTTATCCCCTCCTTGATCCAACGTGCTGTTTTCCCAGGCTTTCAGACAGGGTGATAATTCTGAGGCCATGAGATACCATCCGAGCTATAAAGGGCAAGGAAGCTGCTTCTACTCTTGATAAAAGGTGGATTTAAAGAGTTACACTAAATGGGATATTTGATTACATTACATGTTTGTTTGCGATTAATTACTGGCTGAGTACCTAGAGATGAAGATTTTTTGAAGATAAAGAAGTACCTCAACAAATTAAGTCTGGGATTTATTCATCTCATTTCTAAATGGTAGACTAGTTTGCTATGCCTTGTTAATGAGCTGCTGTGCACAAGTCCAAAAATGTCTGTTTCTCTGATGGCAAAGCAATTTTCATATAGATTTTAGAATACTAGTGGAAATATTAGAGAAATGCAGGATTGTTAAAATGAAAGGCGCATTTCTGTTTCTCAAAAAGAATTTTATCGTATAGCACTGAATAGAGATTTTGTCAAGTGAGCTATTTTAATCTCTGCTTTGTAAAGCAAAATACTGACAATTTTTTAAATGATTGTAGAACAGGGGTGGGCGAACTTTTTGGCCCGAGGGCCACATCTGGAAATAGAAATGTTATTGCGGGCCATGAACACTCACAAAATTGGGGTTGGAGCACAGAAGAGGGTACGAGCTCTGGGTTGGGGCTGGGGATGGAGAGTTTGGGGTGTAGGAGAGTGCTCTGGCCTGGGACCAAGGGGTTTGTAGGGTGGGAGGGGCAATAGGGCTGGGGCAGGGGTGCAGGAAGGGGTGCAGGTTCCGGCTGGGGGTGCTGGCTCTGGGGTAGGGCTAGGGATGAGCGTTTTGGGGTGCAGGACGGTGCTCTGGGCTGGGATTGAGGGGTTTGGAGAACAGGAGGGGGATAAGGGCTGAGGCAGGGGGTTGGGGCATGGGAAGAGGCTCGGGGGTGCAGGCTCTGAGCAGCGCTTACCTAAAGTAGCTCCTGGAAGCAGTGGCATGTTCCTTCTCTGGCTCCTAAGCAGAAGAGGAGGCAGGCAGCTCTGTACGCTGCCCCATCAGCAGGCACCGCCCCTGCATCTCCCACTGGAGGGTGTAGAAGCTGGAGCAGGGCCATGCCAGCATCCGGGAGCCATGTGGTGTGGCCCCGACCCAGCGTCCCGGCCGGAACAGGGCCGAGCTGCTGGTGCGACTCATGGGTCAGCTTAAAACGGCTTGCGGGCCACCCCTGCTGTAGAAAGTACCTTTCATAGTTTCATAGATTTTAAAGCCAGAAGGGACCTTTGTGAGCCTCTCATTTGATTCCTCTAAAACACAGACAGCAGAAGTTCCCCAAATATTTGCTAGAACAGATCTTAATTTAAAAATTGTCAGTGAATTGTTCCAATGGTTAATTATTCTCACTGTTATAAATGTATGTCTTATTTCCAGTCTGAATTTGTCTAGCTTTAACTTTCAGCCATTGGATCATGTTACACCTTTCTCTGCTAAACTGAAGAGCCCATTATTAAATATTTGTTCCCCATGTAGGTACTTGCAGACTAATCAAGCCACCCCTTTAACTTCTCTTTGTTAATCTAATTAGATCAAGTTCTGCAAGTCCATTGTGCTAAATCCAATCCTTTCATGATTTTCGCGACTCTTCTCTGAACCCTCTCCAATTTATCAACATCCTTCTTGAATTGTAGGCACCAAAACTAGACACAGTATTCTAGCAGTGGACACACAACTTTCTACTCCTATTCAAGATTTTCACTTATACATCCCAGGCTCACATTAGTTCTTTTGGGCACAGCGTCACACTGTTAGCTGATTATCCACCACGGCTCCCACATCTTTTTCAGAAGCACTGCTTCCAAAAATAGAGTACCTCATCCTGTAAGTTTGGCCCACACTCTTTGTTCCCCAAGATATACATTTACTTTTAGCTGTATGAAAAACACATATTGTTTGCTTGCGCCCAGTTTACCAAGCGATCTAGATCACTCTGAATCGGTGACCCGTCCCTCTTTATTATTTATCACTCCCCCAGTTCGGGTATCATCTGCCAACTTGATCAGGGAGGATTTTTTGTTGTTTTCTTCCAGGTCATTGATAAAGATTTTAAACAGCATAGGGCCAAGAACTGATCTCTGAGGGACACCATTAGAAATAGACTCCCTCAAAGATGGTTCCCCATTTACAGTTACATTTTGAGACCTATCAGTTAGCCAGTTTTCATACATTTAATGTGTGCCTTTTTTTAATGAAAATGTTTGTTACCAATTCAAACACCTTACAGAAGCCTAAGTATATTACTTTAAACACTATTATCTTTATCCACCAAACTTGTGATCTCATTCAAAAAAAAGGTATCAAGTTAGTTTGCCAGGATCTGTTGTCCACAACCCATGTTGATTTGCACCAATTACATTACCTTTAGTGATTTAGTAACTGAGTCCTGCAGCAGCCACTCAATTATCTTGCCCAGGATCTAAGACAGGCTGACAGGCCTAATAATTACCCAGGTTATCCCATCTACCCTTTTTTAAAAACTGACACATTAACTTTTTTCCCTAGAACTTCCTCAATGCTCCAAGACTTATGCAAAGTCAACATTAAAGGTCCAGGGAGCGCCTCCGTCCACTCTTTTAAAACTCTTGGATGCAAGTATCTGGACCCACTGATTTTAAAATGTCTAACTTGAATAGTTTCTGTTTAACATCCTCCAGAAATACTAGCAGAATGGAATAAGTGCTATCCTTACCATATAATGAGATTTTTTCCCAATACAGTCCCATTTAAACAAGCTTTTGGTCCAAGAATGAGCCTGAAGTTTCTCTTCATTATAAATGTTTTACAATATTCTACAACGTGAATTTAAGTCTTTTGGAATAATCTGTTTATAGTCGTATATGTTGCTGCAATTGCATTAACAGAAGGCATCCTTTTATGCTGACTGCTTTCTTTATACAAGTACTTTAGAGGTTAGGCCACAACACAAGTACAGGATGTTATCTCAAAGAAACTCACCACACTCTTTCTTAAAAGAATCCTGGCTAAAATTTTCAAAAGAGATTAAGTGTCTCAGAATCCTATATCCCATTGAAACTCAATGGAATTTACACCTAACCATATAAGGATACATTTACACACCGATAAAAACCCCACAGCTGGCCTGGGCTCGCAGGGTTCAGGCTCCAGGCTGAAATATCAATGCACTGGCATTCTGGTTCAAGGAGGAGGGAGGGTCCTGGAGCTCAGGCTGGAGTCCAAGCTGACCCGGGCCAGCCATGGGTTTTTTATCCCTGTGCAGACATATCTATCCTATGTGGCATTTGAAAACAGAAGTTAGGTGGGTGGTTCGTTGTTGTTTTTTTTAACTCTTAAGATTAAGCATCAGCCATACAATACACTTCATGGTGAGCTGACATGCTTCATTAGCTGCTTAAGTCATGCTTTCATGAGAAATTGTTACAAATTCCAGTTAAAATTATGAAATTGAGAGATAAATGGTTCCATACTACTTCAAATCAAATGTGATCAAACTAATCTTCTACTAAAGTCTTTCATATTAGTAGAGAAGTCTACAACAGTAATACAGCATGGCACATCCAGCCTATATATCAATTGTGACTGTGTAAATAAACTTGCCTCATACTATGAAATTAATAAGCACTCTCTTTATGGAAGCACTTTTGATTTAGATCCACTTCTGTTTCAGGGAGGACCAAAAAAATCATACCAGCTTGTTTTTAAGATCCAATATCACATATGTTTTGTCAAAGCTGTCATATTATTCCAATACTAAAGTTCCAAATTTCCCAACAGTGTTAGAAATATTTGTTTTTATCTTGGCAATTTGTATGATACTGAACCCTAGAAGTCATTAGTTCCTTGATGTACTCGGTACACATCCAAGACTGGGAGAATGGGTATGGGGTAAGGTCTGAGAAATCAGAAGTGACATACCAAGGAGGCTGATGAGCATGGTTTTTTTTATTACTCAATATCTAGTAAAAGGAGGGAAGTGTGTGCTGCAAGCTGCTAGGCTGGCCAAAACATGTTGTGTCCAATATACAATGTAGAACTGAGTAGCCTAGAAACCAGCTGCTTTCCACAGAAGCCTTCAGAAGCGCTTCCACCATTGGTTGGCCCCTCCTCTTCTCTTTTCTTAAGAAAATTCAAATGCACTCAAGACAGACACTGCCTCCTGCACTAGGAGTAACCAAACATCCTAAACAAGGTCATCTGTCGCACAATTGCTGCGGTTAGAGATCAACTGCACCTCAGTCACCCCACCTCCCCTTACTACTCAGTTCAGTGTGAACTTTTTGCACACTTTTCCACCGTTATCTAATGCCAATAACACACTTTTGTTCTACTGCAGTATCATACATTTCAGAAGAAAAAAATAGTACAATTTTTAACAACTCATTCAAATTTTAGAGGAAATGTATGAGACCATTTACACTAATCTCTAGGATCTACAGTACCAGCAGGTTGTCTAAGAAATCAGTGACTCACTGTACATTTCGTATTTTACCATCAAGGTCAGCAGCAAGGCTTAGTCCACTGCAGCACAAAGACCTCTTCAGCTCACAATTGCCCTTTTCGATGAAGGGCAAGGCAACTCTAATATTTGTCTAACACCAACTAGATTCCAGTTTTGCAAATTCGCCATTAAATCCACAAGTAGTAAATACATGGCTGGTTACTGTTCAAAGAAAGGGCTGCCAAGCAAGCCAGAAATATGCACTTCTGCCAGAAGGTCTTAGAACTGTCAGCTTCACGCCAAATCTATACTGCTTTAAAGCAGTTCCAGTTACACTGAAACTTCAGCCGTCAGGAAAAAATATAAACCACTTCTTGTTTCATTCCCCCCACCCCACTGAATCCAAGGACATCAACTGCTTTGGGGCATCAAAACATTTACTGATAGTTATTGGTGTTACAAAATAAGGTTAGTATGCTCTGGAAAGTCCCTACCCCAGAAAGCTTATACTCTAAAATTTTACATACACAACTGTGGGTGGACCAATAGGGAAAGAATGAAATCAAGGTTAAGAGTTACAGAGAGGAGATGGTCAGACATCTTGGTGGATTCTTTAATATAGAAAGATGTATCTAGGTTATTCGGTATTATAGTATTGGGGTAAGGGACCTAGTTAAACAACAATGCTATCAAAAGCTTGTCAGAGTATGTGTGACGGAACATAGAAATTGCCATACTGGATCAAACCTGAGGTCCATCTAGCCGAGTATGTTTCTCAGACCATGGCCACTACCAGATGCTTCAGAGGAAGGTGTAACAGCGCTGCAATAGGCAAGTGTGGGGTCATCTGTTGCTCAGCCTGATCTCTGAACAGCTAGAGCCTGGCTTAAATATTAAAGCATGATGTTTAATATCTCTTCTGAAGTGTTAACTCTAACAAGTCTGGATACATCTGTTTTCTTTATGAGTGTCCAATCCCTTTTTGAATCTGAAGTTGTTGCCCTCAGTGAGTCTGACAATAAGTTTAAAACATTTTGATAAAAAAACCAGAATATAGGATTTAAAAATGGCACACATTAAATGGTCTCAAAGTGTAACTGTAAATGGGGAATCATCATCAAGGGAGTGTGTTTCCAGTGGGGTCCTGCAGAGATCATTTCTTGGCTCAAGCTATTTAACATCTTTATCAATGAGCTGGAAGAAAACAAAATCCTCCCTGATAAAGTTTGCAGGTGACAAACAAATTGGGAGAGTGATAAATAATGAAGAGGACAGGTCACTGATTCAAAGCAATTGCTTGGTAAACTGGGCACAAGCAAACAGTATGTGTTTTCATAAGAAACTGCTGGAATGGCCCGCCTTGATCATCACTACAAAAGGTTCCCCCTGACCCCCCGCCCCCGCCCTCCTGCTGGTAATAGCTCACCTTACCTGATCACTCTCGTTACAGTGTGTATGGTAACACCCATTGTTTCATGTTCTCTGTGTATATAAATCTCCCCACTGTATTTTCCACTGAATGCATCCGATGAAGTGAGCTGTAGCTCATGAAAGCTTATGCTTCAAATAAATTTGTTAGTCTAAGGTGCCACAAGTACTCCTTTTCTTGTAACCGAAAAATGACATTCCTTTATAATAATCATAGCATCTGAAGTGCCATATCTCCAAAAAAAGATTACTAAAATTACAATCAATCACGCTCCTTTGGTTGCAATTCAATACCATAGCTGCCATTACCTCTTATATCAGACTAGAAATGGGAAGCGTAGTCCATGTCCTCTTGGAAAGAGAACTATTATAAAAACAGGGGTAACATGCTACACTCAAGAACTGTCATCAAAAGTTAACCGATACATCAGTCTATCAATTTTATTTTACATTCTTCTGTTTTACAAGGGAGTTAACTAAAAGAACAAGGGATTCTATTCTTACAACGTTCTCATGTTACAGCTATGTTAACACCAGAAATGTTTTTACATTAGCAGACATCATACTATTGCAAAGGAAGTACTTAAAAGAATACTCAAGTGGCTTACCATGAGAAATATCACCACATCTGTTTTGTTCTGCGTCCCACTTGTAAGTATCTATAGTACACGACTCTTATAACCAAGGGAGCACATACCTGAAATTATCTAACTACCCAAGAACTGAAAATTCGGTTTCCTTTCAGCTCCTTCGTAAGGCTTAAATTTTTTTGCATGGTGAACAAGATGGATAAAAATGATTCTGTAAAATAAGCATCAAATTAAATTTATCTCCTCTCTCCGACTGAATGAGTCAAGCTTTCAGAACTACAGTCTCTCAAAATCAGGTGCATGCTGAATCTAACTTATTTTCCCTGACTGCTAACTTTCCACCATCTCAAGGAAGTTATATTTCAGAGGTCAAAAATTGCTTCTAAAATTCTTGTGCATGAGAAACCTGACAAAAAAGGTACAATCCATATTCCAAAGCCCAAATCTTATGCATTAATACAGATCTTCACTCTGTAGAGTTTGCCAGAATGCCCGCCTGCTTAACAGTTGCTCTGCCTGGATTTACTACCAAATAGGCTTTGACAATGATTGCTATTTAATCTTCTGTAATACCCAGATGCAACTGTTCCAACAAGGACGACAGTAACAACAACAAAAACCAGCCGTACACCCACAAGACTGAAGTCATATGCTAAAAACACTTTAGTAGCCGAACTGAGGAAGACAACTTCCTGAGAAAGAAGCATTGCTTCTGTACTCTAATCAGATCATGTAAATCCAATCAAGCACCTACATATTTACATTTTGTGCTGCTTAAAATGCAGATTTTTGTTAAGAAATACAAGTGAGCATTACTCAAGATAATGGTGCTGTCACAAATAAAGGTAATTTAACTGGCAGTGTAGTGGCTGGGTAATTTACTACTTTTGTTACAGTACTTTACAAGCAACAAAAGTCTGTGTGTCATCAGCATCATTTTTGTTAGGCACGATTACTTGTTTGTCTATACAGGAAGTGGGGGGGAGTGACAGGTGGGGTGTCAACCTACAGCACTGTAGCCAGCCATGCACTAAATAGCTATGTAGACCCTACTACCACGCACTCAAAGTTCCAGGGTGCACTTTGACCTATTGCTGTCTGAACCCACAGGATTCTCCGTGGATCTGCACATCTATTTAACATGCAGCAGACTGCACTGTAGATTGACACCTCCTCACTTTGCTACACACTAAGTGGACAGACGCACCCTAAATTTCACTATATTTAAACTCAGCACCAGAATTACCTGCCACCTCCAGAAAGTTAGTGGTAATTTCAGGTGGAGGGTGAAAAAGACCAAAAAGAAATGGACTTTGTTTTCTTATGTCTCTGCTAGATATACAGTTGAGTTAAGGAATTAAGGTTGCTCTACCAGACAAGTTTTCTGCACAATAATTTTCTCCTAAATATGATCTAGAAGATACAGGATTTTTCTCCTCTCTTCTCCTTATAGGAGATCACTGCCAGTACCCAAAGTCACCAGGATTTCAGAGATAAGCAACACTCAATTGTACATCAGTATTTACTGAACTTCTTGCTCAAGAGATCAAACCACAAGGAACCAGGAAATAATTTTGCCTGTGAACTCCGATATTTCAGCTCATACCCACATTAGAGTCTTGCTGTTATCCCCCCCAATATCCACACATTCAAATGACAGGTTTCAGAGTAGCAGCCGTGTTAGTCTGTATCCGTAAAAAGAAAAGGAGTACTTGTGGCACCTTAGAGACCAACAAATTTTTTAGAGCATAAGCTTTCGTGAGCTACAGCTCCGATGCATCCGATGAAGTGAGCTGTAGCTCACAAAAGCTTATGCTCTAAAAAATGTGTTAGTCTCTAAGGTGCCACAAGTCCTCCTTTTCTTCTTACACACATTCAAATGGTTCCCAGGATGCCTTCTCATTTATTACCTGGATGATTATTAAGTGAGACACCTTCACTTCGCCACCAGACTGATGTTCAAACTTTAGGCTAAAGTTGCCTAAATATGAAGGATAAAATATCTGATGTGACTGTTTACATTTGATTCTGCCTGCACTAGAATCAGTCATCTCACAAGCTTCTTCAGGAAATAAGAACACAAAAGAGCCTAACAGTAATCAGCACTCCACCTGACCAAGATATTGAGTCAATTACCATGGAGACTAATGGATGTACAAACAGAAAGCAGGTACCTAAAATTCAGTGCAGATTCAGTCTATATTGAACTTGACTGTAAAAACCAAAAAAAAAAAAAAACAACAACCCTGCTTCACTGTAAAAACAAAAACAAAAAAACCTATGAAAAAAACAGTGATTACTAGTTATAGTTAAAGCAGAGGAAGAATAGGTCTTAAAATCCCCTGAAGCAGGGCAAACGAAAGGATCCTATTTCATCTTGACTTAGAGGATGTTATATCTCGAGAACCCCATTTTTAATATTAGTTTTGTTCCTATAATTAATGAACAAGCACCTACCTATCCATAACGCTCTAGATGCTACAACTTCAGTGTAAGTCTCAATCATACAGCAGTAGTAGTTCATTGTAATAAGGAGCAAAAAGTTGGGGAATGGGGCTGATGCGACCAAATTAGAAACCAAAGAAAAAGCATCAAGATAGCACAGGAAAGATATAATCTATTAAAAGTAGTTCAGACACTCAGTATGGGATCCACTATTTTAGCTCAAAACTTTCCTCCAGCTTTTCTCCCACTTGAATGAGACTCAAAGTTTTAAGTAGATACCACTGCTTTATACCCTCTGAAGGGGTGAGAGAACAGGATACAGCACACTCAATGTGGAGTACCCACAGCTAGGTAAGATTACACTTAAGAATTCTATTCCACAATCATTTAAGCACCCTAGTCAGTTTCCACTAAAGGTAACAACCAATCAAGCAAGCTTTCAGGACACGTTACCAGTATATGAACCTAAACCTCACTGAGATCTACGTGGTATGAAGACACACAGTACTATGCAATCATGGAACTTCATTTTGCAATATTCTAACCAGTTTAGAAGTAGAAATGGGAGCACTATTCCTTTACTTTACACCCAATTAAAATGAATAAGCCTCAATGATTTTAACTTGTAACAACAGTAGCTTAAAAGTTAACAACTAATGTTTGTAACTGAAGACAGATATCTATCCTAGCTAAGTTTGGATCATTAGTCATTGGGTCATGTCATAAATATAAAGGGAAGGGTAAACCCCTTTGAAATCCCTCCTGGCCAGGGGAAAGCTCCTCTCACCTGTAAAGGGTTAAGAAGCTAAAGGTAACCTCGCTGGCACCTGACCAAAATGACCAATGAGGAGACAAGATACTTTCAAAAGCTGGGAGGAGGGAGAGAAACAAAGGGTCTGTGTCTGTCTGTATGCTGTGCTTGGCCAGGGATAGACCAGGAATGGAGTCTTAGAACTTTTAGTAAGTAATCTAGCTAGGTATGTGTTAGATTATGATTTCTTTAAATGGCTGAGAAAAGAATTGTGCTGAATAGAATAACTATTTCTGTCTGTGTATCTTTTTTGTAACTTAAGGTTTTGCCTAGAGGGGTTCTCTATGTTTTTTAATCTAATTACCCTGTAAGATATCTACCATCCTGATTTTACAGGGTGGATTTCTTTATTTCTATTTACTTCTATTTTTATTAAAAGTCTTCTTGTAAGAAACTGAATGCTTTTTCATTGTTCTCAGATCCAAGGGTTTGGGTCTGTGGTCACCTATGCAAATTGGTGAGGCTTTTTATCCAACATTTCCCAGGAAAGGGGGGGTGCAAGTGTTGGGAGGATTGTTCATTGTTCTTAAGATCCAAGGGTCTGGGTCTGTAGTCACCTAGGCAAATTGGTGAGGCTTTTTACCAAACCTTGTCCAGGAAGTGGGGTGCAAGGTTTTGGGAAGTATTTTGGGGGGAAAGACGCGTCCAAACAGCTCTTCCCCAGTAACCAGTATTAGTTTGGTGGTGGTAGCGGCCAGTCCAAGGACAACGGGTGGAATATTTTGTATCTTGGGGAAGTTTTGACCTAAGCTGGTAAAGATAAGCTTAGGAGGTTTTTCATGCAGGTCCCCACATCTGTACCCTAGAGTTCAGAGTGGGGGAGGAACCTTGACAGGTCATTTCTCCTGGTGGTAGCTATAACAGAAGCACCAAGAGACATGATTCAGTCATTTTCCTGTCTGTGCTAACATTTTCACTTTTGCTACAACCAGTGGTGCTACACTACTGATATTCAGACATGAACGGAAATCTTACGGCAGATGCACTTAAGAAGATTACATATCGTTTTGTTTCCAGTTTCCCATACACCATTCACAGTGCTTCGCACAGCTGGTTTGCCCTATGTTTTGTTCCTTTCAGGCATCAACAAAGCACTAATATTTTGTCAAGGTAGTTAATTACTGGAAAGCCCCTAGAATGGGCAAGAAAACTCAGGAGCAGGTACAGTAAGAAGCTTTTTCTGAAACTAATTTCAAGTGGGTATCCCTTTAATTATTGGGAACAATGAGTGCAGCAGCCCCCTTCATAAACCTGCTACCAGAAACTAATTTAAATAAATACAGACTCATACTGATCACTAAATGTACGACGAGAATCTGGTTCAAGTTTTGTCTAAAAAGCAAGCATGGAAATCTGGGACATAATTTTACCCTTTTCCAACAAAGAGCCTGTTGTCCATAGTCTGTGGCCAATGATTCCTTCTCAATCCAAAACAAAACAAAAATACTGGAATCCAGGCAAACAATTTTTTGACTATAAAATGACAAGTCTTCCAACTACTGCAGATGTATTTTATTCAAGTGTGTGTGTGCAGGGAGGGAGGGAGGGAGGGAGGGGGGAAACAGGGAAATGTATCAGCTATTCCATGACAAATATTTCCGAGTGTGAATCTAATGAATGAAAGCAATTCTGATTGAGGTGAAGATATCTTTACCCAATAAATTCCATTTCATACAGCACCAATTCCTTTATTAAAACTGTGTCAAGCAGACTAACAGCTTGATATGTAACAGGATACCCCGATTTACCATTCAGCATGAAAGGTAACAAACGGACCACCAACTGGAGAGTATCTGTAAGTATTGCTAAATACTGACCTTACCATATCCATTTGAGCAAGTATATAAAAAAATTAAAAAAAAAAAAATATTCACCACTGAAGAGAAAGAGGAAAAAAAAAGTCCTACATACTAGTTCAGCTCCAAACCCAAACACTAACTATGTCATGTCTCACTCCCAATTGTCTGCACACAGCCACACCCATCTGCATCAGGCCTACAACTTTGACTTCAATCCAGCAATTGCAATACACACAGACACACACACACACGCACCAGTGCCTCCCACCAGCAGAGAAATGAAGGAATTAATTCAGCTGTGCTTCTCTGTAGCAACATGAGTCATTAGCAAGCCACTCCTTACCCCAACAGACATGTTGTAAACCCACAAAATTAGTGTACCTATTTCAACAGGGTCGCAAACAAATTCAGTATGCAAAGATTGGCTGTAGTGTCACTCCATCTAAACAAGGAGCAGAAAATGCTGTATATACCCGAACAGTAATATGTATTACTAAGGCCTAGTCCCTATTTTCATTTTTAAACAGCAATTTAGCCCTGTATTTTCATGGGGTATAAAACGTGCCCCTATTTTTCTCCACAAATGAACCTTTTAAAAAGCTTTCAAACGTTGGTGACAGTACTTCAACAAAAATTTACCTTACATTTCAACAAATTATGTAGCTCTGAGTCTCCAAATACAAGAGTCTACTTAAGCATTTATTACTTTGCAAGTGGAGAAACAAGTTTGTTCCCAATTTAATTTTAGCTTAAAAGTTTTTCAGATAAGTGGTTGCTAGATACTATTTGAGGATTCCATCAAAATACATCGAAAGCAAATTTTTTTTTGAAGTCCCATTCCATTGCTCTCGCAAGAGCTACAAGAATAGGCAACACATACATATACTGTATATAAACAGAATGGCTCAGATGGTCTAGAATTTAAAGCAGGCAGTACTATAATTTTTTTATTTGATCCACAAAAGGTTACAGTGCAAGATTTCCTTGCCCAGTACTTGGTTTAGTCTTTATTTGGTTCTTTTCTTGAGCAACAAAAGTTAATACCAACACAGGCACAAATATAAAAGAGCAGCTTGACTATGTAATTCTTAAATTAACAATGCTCCCAACTCTGTCAAGACACCCTTCTTTTGTACCAGCAATCTGAATTTACTTGTGTACTATTCCTGGAACAAATTTATTTAAATTTGGTTAAATTGGGAGAGATAGCTCAGTGGTTTGAGCACTGGCCTGCTAAACCCAGGGTTGTGAGTTCAATCCTTGAGGGGGCCATTTAGGGATCTGGGGCAAAAATTGGGGATTGGTCCTGCTTTGAGCAGGGGGTTGGACTAGATGACCTCCTGAGGACCCTTCCAACCCTGATATTCTATGAACTATTTGCCAGTTAAGAACAAACTTGGTTCTCCCCCCTCCCCCCCTTCACTCTATTGAATTTACAAGTATTAACTTTCCCAGAGACCTAGAACTAATTCACATTTATGTAACCAAAACAATACCGGTTAGATTATTAACGCAGCATTATTTTAGAAGTGCATGTACAAGTCAGGAGTATGACAGTTCCATTTAATCGGAAGCTAGTCCGACTGCGCAGCACACATGCCCTTGAGCTAAGAGGTTCCAGAAACACAGGATACTGGCTTGTTAGTTTTAAGAAAACTAACTTCTCGATCCTCAGCTCAGATAATTTCCCTATCATGGAGTCACAACCTCCATAATTAAAACGGACTCCCTGCTTAAATTGCAAAAATGGACTCAATCTCTTTTTTATGTATGAAAAAAATATAGCATCATACCCTCCCCATATTTACAATACTTATTCTTTGGACATGTATGAAATTCCTACAAAAAAGGTGCTTTAAGTTTAGGATCTGTTTCAGTTGTTTCCTTGCTGCCAGTGATCTTAACATAATAATGAGACATTTGAAACCTTCCCTATACAAACTTATGCATAGGCTATGTTTGAAGAAATTAAATTGAAACTAGGAGAAATTAATCATTTTCTCCTCTCATTGCTAGGCTTTTACTGATAGGCATGCTTTATTGCTCAGCTTACCCAAGTGGGACCACTATGACACGGTGTAAGAATGAGCATCTGCCATGGCAGGCATGCTATTGGGCAGCTGGAGGAACAGAACATAGCACACAAATGAAAGAATCTCTCCATCAAACACAACTCAAAGAGGGAATGCTTATGGGATGTAAAGCATGGAGGACATGCAAACAGCAGCCCTATACAGACAGGGATGGTGGAGCCTCATTTGCGCCCTAAGGAACATCTGATGGCGTGGGAAGGATTCAGATTCAGACCTGGGCTACACCTAAAACTTAGGTCAAACTGAGTTACATTGCTCAGAGCTGTCAAAAATTCCACGCCTTGTGCAATGTAATTAGGTCTACTTAAATCATACAGTAGATGCAACTAGGTCAACGGAAGAATACTTCCATTGACCTAGCTATTGCGTCTCAAGGGGGAGGGATTTACTACAGCGACAGAAAAATCCCTTCCCTTGCTGTAATAAATGTGCACATTACATCAGTGTAACTGTAGCTGTGGGGCTGTAGTTCTTGTAGCGCAGACATACCCTCAGACTGTGACAGACTAACTCAGCCCGTCACCACCCTCCCTCTGCAGCTCATTTGCATGCAATGGCTGTTGCAGTGTCTCAGTAACGTGAGGGAGACAGGGCACATGATAAGAGTTAGCATTAGTGTATCACTTGGAACCTCGGAAGAACAGTTACAATTGTGTCACGGCTGCACAATATACTCGCTTGGCCGTCAGTGATCGAAATGCTTCCCATGGAACTCCTGCACTCGCTCCACTGCACAGTGAAGTAGCACTGCCGAGGGAACCAAACGCAAGAAGAGTCCTTACAGCACAAAGATACTGAGACTCAGCATGTCTACACTACAAGCACTCAGCAGCACAAGTGTGGCACGGCAGCTATGCTGCCATAGTGCTGTACCATAGATGCTTGCTGCAGTGATGGAATGGGGCTTTCCATTGCTGTAGTCGATCCACCCCTCAAGATGGAGCAATTAAGTTGACAGAAAAATTCTTCCATTGATCTAGCAGCATCTACACTGTTTTTTTCCCCCTCTAAGTTACAGATATGTACTCTCAACCTTAATGGAGAAACAACTTTGGTCTTTGATTATACTATCAAAAAGCAAAGTCACTGAATTTCAGCTTCAATTGCAAGTTTGTTCCTTTGTCTTAAAAAAATATATAAATTATAAATGGTTATGTTTCCTTTGTAATAAATATCCCAGCAGCAGCAAAATCAATATAAAGTTGACTGAAGACCTACATATTTTCTCTGTGTTATTGTTGAGCACCAATGAAACGCTGACATCTTCTCAGATTCACAAGTGCTGTTTTAGAAGAACCAGAAGCTAAATCTGTGATTAATTTGGAGGGGGAGGGGGGGAGGAAGAGAAGGAATAGAAGGAAAGCTGGAAGGGTAAATAAAATTGAGAAATTAAACTCCAGGTAAGAGCTGGAAGAGGGAAAAACTTCCCAACCCTCTCTCAGTTTTCATAATATTCTCTGCTTCAAATGGGGGGGGGGGGGTGTGAAAGGAGGGAGGCGGAAAACAAACCACATTGTGCTATAAATTTAAATTAGGTGAAATGACCACATTAACAAGTGTATTGTATGGGTTGAAAATTTGTGCTTAAAATTCTAACCATTACTATAGCATTATTTATTATCAGTGCTGCTGGTACTATTCTAAGGACATCTCAGAAAACAACCATGACTATCTATCAGGCTAGTAAACTTTAAGTTGCTGTGACAAGATGTTTTGAGTGAAAAAACAGTCTTTAACAAGGGAAAAGACACCATTAAAATTGTGGGCCTGTAATTTTGAGAAAAAAAATGGGAAAGCTTACCATTTGATATACAGAGAAGGGTACAGGTTATTTTACTTATTTAAGATTTAGTTCCAGAGAAATTTGTAAGAACTCAATCTTCTTGAAACAGAACAAAAAACTTCAGCTTTAGATATTCTGGGCCTATGGTAGTTGATTTGCACCGAATCAGAGATATGATACTGTCGTTTTGGGGACCAATGAGTGCAAATGGTTTTTCCATCTGTTGAAGGAAACCACCAAAGTCATTCCATCTCCATTTTAAATATTTGCAAAAGGCTAAAAGTGAAATATTTCGAGACTGACCATAGTGATAGTGACAAGTACCAAGCACTGAAGATTTCCAGATTTACTTGCGCTCTTCTAACTGACAGAGTTTAGCAAACCACCATCTAATAAACAGAGATACAGAACAGACTTTGAAATTAAAGTGGAATTAATATTCAGCAACAGAATATTCCAATAGTGAATTTGTGAGACGTGAAAAGGTCAAAAACTATGCACTTGAAAATGAAAGGCCGCAAAATGAGGTGTCACCTTTTAAATAACCCAATCCTAACTCTTGGTTTGGAGAGCATTTAAAAGTATTGGATTCTGCCAACTGACTTGGAATTTTAGCAGCTGAGCTGAGACTACAGTTGACTCTGTTTAAAGAAATGTGAGGGCTGTCACTATACTAATAAAATGGCAAAAAAACACTTAGTTAATGCAGCGTTCAGGTGGCCTGATAATAGCTCATGTAGTTTCAGCAAAACTCAAACTTCTGAAAATCAGGAAATAGAGAGTTACGGCCAACATCCATGAAATCCTTAGCTCAGCCTCCCCCTCCCACATCCTCGGCAATGGAAATAGCCCCTGGAAATTATCAGTATGCACTCCACCTGCATTCACTGTGTCAGGGGGAGCTGTACTAAACTGCGGAGGAATAAACCGCAGCAGCTTAGGAGACCTGTGATTGTGATATGAGGAGATCTGGGTCTGAGTCCTCCCCTTCAAATGTGTGTTACCAATAGGAATGAGGTGCATGTGCACCATTTCAAAGCAGAATTGTGTGTGTTGTGCCAGTAGCAAGGCACTAGGGGTCTTTTTGTCATGGCTATGTGAGGTGGGATGTGAGAACAAGAGAGACAGAGGAGTAATCCTGTAAAGAATCCAGCTTTCCATTATTTGGAAAACTTAAAGGCAACTGATAAGTTCTGATCTTTAAATTAAATCTACAAATAGAATGAGTAACTTACATTTTTAACATGCCCAAGTTTAGTGGACATAAACATCAGATACAATTCACATGTCTGCCTACCAGGAATCCATGCATCAGGTAGATACTATACCTCAGACAGATTAAGAAACTGAAGCACTCAGCGATGGCATAATTTACACACCATTGTACAGCAAATCTATGGCAAAACCGAACCCAATATGTCACTTGTTTCCTCCACTTTTATTAAAGTATTTCATAACAATTTTCACCAGTTTATTTAGAATATGCTAAACTCCAAGCTTTCTAAAAGCTTGTTTCTTCTCTCCATACATTATACACTAATTAACTCACTGACTACCAAAACAGCTCACAGAGAATTCAGACCCTCTGCTAAACAAAGAACAGTCCCTGAAGGAGGATGGGAGTAGAACAGGCTACAATGAAATAAAGTAAATTTAGGAAAGTTTCCAGCTTGAACGCAAACAAAATAGTCTTCTGGCATGTTGCATTGTACTTTCTTCCTAAGTTCAAGCCATTTGTTCTCCGCAATTCTTGTCACATACCCCAACTCCTACTCTAAAATGCCTGGCATTCTTTATTTACAGTGTTGTTCTTGTTCTACCAGTGTTGGTCGCAAGATACAACACACACGAGGTGGGTGAGGTAGTATCTTATTGGACCAACTTCTGTTGGCAGAAGGGGCAAGCTTCTGAGCCTCAGGCCTGGTCTGCACTACATGATTAGGCTGACACAAGGCAGCGTAGCTACGTTGACCTAGCTATGGAAGTGTCTTCACTTAGATTTGTCTCCTGCTGACATAAGTGCTCCGTTACACCGACTTAATGACACACCTCCCCGAGCCGTGCAGAGTCACAGTCAGTCAATGTAGTGATAATGCAGATACTACATTACTTATGTCGACTGTCACTGGCCTCAAGGCGCTCACACTGACCACTTTTGTCACCGTTGTGAACTCTACTGCCCAGGGGTCAGGTGGACAGGAAGCAGCCCCTCCCCTTTAAAGACAGGTGAATTTTTGAAATTCCTATTCCTGGTTGCCTGACTTGGCAGACACATGCCTGCCTGGAATACACAGGAGGTGTTGGCCCTCCTGGGCCTGTGGGGAGAAGAGGCTGTGCAGGCACAGCTCTCATCCTCCCACCGAAACGTGGACATCTACAAACAGATTGCTCAGGGGATGCAGAAGGGCAAGAATAAGGACCAGCAGCAGGGCTGCGTGAAAGCCCAGAAGCTGTGGCAGTCATATCAGAAGGCCAGGGAGGCCAACAATCGATCAGGTGCAGAGTCAATAACCGATCAGCCATCTTCGATGGACACGCCCCGCACACCCACCCCAGAGAGCAATGGATACTTCCGAGGACCATGAATTACAGGCACCTGCCATGAACAAAGAGGAGGAGGTGGTAGACGAGGAGTATAGGGGACAAGCAACTGGGGGATCCAGATGCACAGCGAGCCAGGAAATGTGCTTGACTCCACCGCAATCCAGCCTGTCCTGACAGTCAAACAGAGGCAAGCCTGATGCAGGGGAAGGAACCTCTGTTAACTTTGAAATTACAGGGGTGGAACACCCAAAGTAGCAGGACATCTGTTGATTTACTGATTTATACTTGTGCTAGGAGAGGTAGAGCTCAGGGCTGGGGCAGAGGGTTGTGATGCGGGGGGCTGAGGGGTCTGGCTGGGGGTGCAGGCTCTGGGGTGGGGGCACAGATGAGGGGTTTGGAGTGCAGGAGGAGTCTCAGGGCTGGGGCAGAGGGTTGGGGTGCAGTGGGGTGAGGGCTCTGGCTGGGGGTGGGGGCTTAGGCGTAGGGCCCGGAATGAGGGGTTTGGGGTGCAGTGTGGATAAAAAATTTTTTTTTTAATTCCCTGCATTTAATTTAAATAGAAAACTCGATTTTTTAAAATACCTTTTTAAAATTACATTTGAAGTTATGAGAGTATGTTATGGCCTAAACTTACTGTACTATACTAAATTTAAATTAAATTACAAAAATAATAAGCAGCACATTTGTTGACAAATTTTGAAAGAAGTCAAATCACTGAATTGTTGGAGGTCACTGGCTAAGCCAATTTGTGGACATGCTAAACCCAGCTTTTGACAACAGTGGCCACTTGTGCAGGTGCAGAGAATATTTTCCTAATTTCAGTTTATTCAAAGCAAGGAAACCAGCAGGGAGTTGAAGAAGCAGGAAAATTTGTTCTCATCTTCCATTTATGAATAAAAGGTAGATGTAAGAGAGTGAGACCTACAAGTTCTAAACTCTTGAAGGACATGGTGATCAGAAACAAAATCAAATTCAGTTCACTAAATACCTCCTTTGTTTAATAAACTGAGTTAGTTTTAAATGCAAAACTTCTTTTGATCAATTTTCATGTATTAAGCAGATAAGGTAGTTTTATTTAACTAATAAAAACAATTTAAAATGTTATTTTTGTGTACGTTAATTGAATTTTTATTTTCATCCAAATAGAGCTTGACACAAATCAAGTAAAAAAAAAAATCTAGTAATTAAGGAATAACAAAGTAAAAATTAATAACCTGAATAAATGTAACTTAAACTTACATTTAAATATTTAAAATTATTAAATATGTAAAGATAGAAATACTCTCCTTGTTAGCAAAAAGCAGCATCAAATTTAGTGTAAAAGCTGTATTTAATTGAAAATTAGCATGTTTAGATGTTATCAATGAACCTTTCTAAAAAAGTATAAATACAAAATGAGATTAAAATCAATTATTTAAACTCAGGTTTCCTGCTTGTTGAAATCATTTAATTTCAGTTATTTTAATCAGTGATCATTTAAATCAGTGATTAAAATTACTTTGATTTAAATCAATTCCACCTATTCAGGAACAGCTACTCCATGTTAACTTCCAAGTGTAGACAAACCCTTATTGTTTGAAAAGAGAAGGAAAAATAAATATTTGTATACAGTACTTCTGTGACACCACTAAAAAGTCTGTCCTCTGACTGTGGTCACCAACAGTGGTAGGCTAAGAATATTTGTTAATGTCCATGAGTTAACAGCTAGCTTACAAAAATGAACTCCTAGGGCATAACTTGGTTTACTATAAAGTTAAATGGAGAAAGAAATGGGAAACAAAGACAAAGGCTTTCCACAGCACTGTGGACTGCAATGAAATGAAAGCTCAAAGCCTGGCACTTGTGAATGTGAATTCTTACTAGAAATCTGAAAAGTATGGTCATATCTGACCCTTAGTCACAAACCACCTATACTGAAGGAGTCCACCAACCAACTTCTGGTTGACTGGTGACAGATTAAGATTGTGTGTCTGCTATGTTACTCTATCCGTGGTATTCAACAGTTATTTTGGAGATGGTGGTGTATCACCGTCAAAGCACAGCAGCAATGGATAGTGATACTCCCACAGTACTTCTTTTTCTGTAGATCCCAGAGCAAAGTACCTGGAAATAGTTATTCTTTCTTGAAAACCTGCAGTGTATCTTGATGCTCACAAGGTACGCTTACACCAGGGATGGGCAAACTACAGCCTGGGGGCCACATCTGGCCCTTCAGATATTTTAATCTGGTCCTCATGCTCCTGCCAAGGAGCGGGGGCCAGGGCTTGCCTGGCTCCTTGCAGTGGCTCCGTGCAGCTCCCAGAAGCAGCAGCATCTCCACCCTCCGGCTCCTACGTGTAGGGGCAGGTAGGGGGCTCGGCACGCTGCCCCTGACCCAAGCACTGCCCCCACAGCTCCCATTGGCCAGGAACTGCTGCTTGAGGTAAGCATCACCTGGAGCCTGAACCCCTGACCCCCTCCTGCGCCCCAACCCTCTGTCCTAGCCCTGGTCCCCCTCCTGCCCTCTGAGCCCCTCGGTCCCAGCCCAGAGCACCCTCCTGCACCCCCCAACCCCTCATCCTCAGCCGCATCCCAGAGCCCGCACCCCCAGCTGGAGCCCTGCCCCCGCATCCCAGCACCCTACCCCAGTCCGGAGCCCCTTCCCACACCCGAACTTCTAATTTCTGGCCCCACCCCAGAGCCCTCACCCGCTCCCGCACCCCAACCCTCAATTTCATGAGCATTCATGACCCGCCATATAATTTCCATACCCAGATGTGGCCCTTGGGCCAAAAAGTTTGCCCACCCCGGCTTATACTACAAGCTAAGGTTGAGATTCCCCTGCTTATGTACTAGCTCTTATCAAGTATGTATCCAACTGGTACCAGTTTTGCACATACTTGGCATGACTAACCCATGCCTCCATCGCTACTACCCATGCTACCACAACTTCACTGCCATTTGTGCCGGAAGTACGCAGTTTATCAGCAAACTGCACAACTTTATTTTATCGAGGCCTGGTCCTCACTTACCAATTAGATCGACCTAGTTTACACTGCTGTGAAAAATCTCGCATCCCAAGCATCACCACTAGGTCAACCTAACCCCAGGCGTCGCTACCACCTCTCAGAGAGATGGATAAATTATGTGGATAGAATTACCCCTCCCGACGTACAGACCAGGTACACTATACAGCCGCACTGCCACAGCTGTGCTACTGTAGCAGTTGTCACGCCGACACGCTCCACGTCAACCACAAAGCACTTCAGAGAAACCTGATGTTTTAAATCCGTCTTGGCAATCAATGTCAACCTCGTTCCCCATCTCCACCCCTCTTTGTTTTTTTTTTAAGTACTAAACGAACTGAAGCTTTTTTCCAACGTCCTGTAATGGGTTTATGGTAACTGGCTTATGTTACCTGCCATAATCCAGTGACAAAACTGAATATTCATCATGAAAACAAGTTCAGATATATATGACATGGTTTGACCAGCCTTTATGAACACAGAGTATGAGCTGCCAAACTGCAGACAGCGGCGTACCACATAAAGTACTTTTCATTTGAAAAGAATTCATTGTGTTAAAGCGAACATTCAACATTTCTACATCTTGATCAAAGTTGAGCTTACCAACTTGAAAGTTTCAAGAAGCGTAAAGAACGAGGAGTACTTGCGGCACCTTAGAGACTAACAAATTTATCTGAGCATAAGCTTTCGTGGGCTAAAGCTTATGCTCAAATAAATTTGTTAGTCTCTAAAGTGCCCCAAGTACTCCTCATTCTTTCTGCTGATGCAGACTAACACGGCTACCACTCTGAAACTAAGTGTAAACTGACAGTACAATTAACACTTGCCAGTTCAAGCAACTCTCCAGTCTGTCTCCCACATTTTTGTTCTGAACACAGAAGTTTGCCCACCTTAAAAGTTCACCTCTGAACAACCTGCTTCCTCTACCCTCACTTGTCTCCAGCTTATAACCAACCAGTAAAGGCCTAAAACTTGAGTTAATACCTCCAGACCAAAGATTGTAACATTTTACCACATGTGTGACCGAGTTAAGTATTTTCCAGTTAACTTCTGATTGAGAGGAGCGCTTCAACTAAAAGAGTTTCAACAGTTAAGTTGGTGTCATTTGTAAAGGGCATTCAAAATAGAAAAACTGAAAGTTTTAAAAGAATCAACTAACAGGTTGCTATAGATCAGGGGTGGCCAAACTGCAGCTTGTGAGCTGCATGAGGCTCTTTTACAGTTAAAGTGTGGTTCGGGGAGGCTCCTATGCCCCGTCCCTCCCCGCCGCCCCCCCCCCCCCCCCCCATTCTCCACCTACCAGACTCCGGGGAGAGGAGAGCTCGGGGCTTCTGCCTGCAGCGCAGTGGTGGGGCTAGCAGCTTCTGCCAGAGATGTCTGGTGCCTGCTGAGTGGGGGGCACAATTTAAAGGTTTGGCCTCCCCAACAGCTTAAGTCACACCCCCCCTTACCCTCAGCAGTCCCTCCCTGCAGCTACCAGGTGTTAGCTCACAGCAGCAAACAGCTGCAGGAAGGGGCTGCTGCTTTAGCTCAGTGGAGAGACGCAGCAGCTCTCCCTGCAGTTCACTGCTGTTTGCCACTACCTCTCCCACCAGCTGTAGCTCCCACCTGGCTGGCTCCAGCAGCTGCCATGCATGTGATTGAGAGGGGCCAGCAAACCCTGGGAAAAATCTGGGGGTGGGGGGCACATCACCCCTGCATGACCCCCGTCTCCAATGTCTTCTGCACAGCGGAGAGCAAGGTCTCAGGGCTTCAGCCCTGTAAGAGGTACACCCTGGCTCTCGAACTTCTGAAAATTGTTCTATGCGGTGTAGAGGGTCAGTATGTTTGTCCAATCCTGCTATAGATCTTTTCAACTGATCATTGAAGTTTATTATGGTAGTTTGATCTGACTTAAACCTGTTTATTAATTACTCAAACACTAAATGTTTCTTTGCCAAAGCCAAGGTTTACACTTATGTTATAGGCATTTACAGATGGTCTTCAGCCTCCCAAAGTACTCTGTTCAAAATTTTATGGGGCTGAGACAGAAGTTGCATTTCTGTACCACTAGGACGACGTACAATTTCAAAAGGTACCTACGTGTCCCTCCAAATGTGCTCTACAATACATATAACTAAATATTGTCAAGGAGTGGAAAGCCAGAAACTTGAGCACTTTCTTGAAGTATTGCTGCCAGATTAGTTTTGTATCTAGATGTCTCCGGGAGACTTAATGCATTTACTCAATCACCTTTTTTAATTAAAAGTTCTATTTAAGAAATTCAAGTAAGGGATATTTTCTCATGCAGCTTCACAGAGGCAGCAATTTCTGAAATTCCTAGAAGGGGGAAGGGTGCTTGTAGCGGATGAATTTACATTAGTCTTAAAAGCTGCTTATAGTGGTAATAGCACATAATACTTTTCAACCAACACCACAAATTGCAAATAAACAGAATGGAGGGGAAATGCATTTCCTGGCTAGGAAGTTGTATGCTTGTTTGTAGAGGGATAATTACCTTCATTTTTCCCACTCACAGGTTAGTTACTTTACAGAGCCCATTTAACCTTTTGACACCACCACTTCTTTCAAGGAAGTCAGGCTGTTTATCTACTATGGGCAAAATGGAAAAAACAAATAGTTTTTGTGCTGTAGAGGCAACATTATTACATCAGCTATGAAAACACTGTCATGCTTACCTGTTTTCAGTTCTGTATGACACGGACAGGTTACTCTAAAGCTAAGAGGATACACAGCTGTTACTGAACACAAACATGTCATTTTTTCATAACTCTCCCATCAAACCTTTCAAAGTAGACCAAAATTGACTCTGAACATACTTCAAGTTCACGTCATTTTAAGCAGTTTAAAATGTAGTCAATTGAAGCGAGCTAAAAACCTCTTCAGGTACTACACCTGCCCTTACAGTTTGTAACATGCATCTACGATTTGACAATTTTGAGTCAATATCCTTCTCTGCAGAAAAGCCCAGCTAGATTCCAAACTATTTCCTGTGACCTCCTGGTAGCTAAATACCCAACTTTCACTCCAAGCTGAAAACATTTCTTCTGATATTACGGTGTAGTTCCTTTTGGTATACAGCACAAAAAATACTGTACCAACTAAAAGACACACCCATTTTATTCAGTAAGAAACTCATTTTAAAGTATATCTGAAACTGCCACTGAGGTAGTGTCTACACTGACAAGTTACTGTGCAGTAAAGCAGCTTTCTGCGGCATAACTCCCGAGGTGTACACACTGCCAAGCCACTTAGCATGCAGAAACTCCTCACCTGCAGCATTGCAAAAAAACCTCCTTGACTTAAGGCCTCCAGCATAGATGCTCCTGTGCTGCATTGCCAGTGTAAACACATCAATTGCTTTCAGTGCTGTAATTAGCTTCCAGAAGTGTCCCATAATGAGCAGAGCAGCCACTTGAGGGTTGTTTTGAACCTGGCTGGCTGCCCTGAAGGCATGCTCCTCTCCCCTTTCAAAGCTCTCTTTCTGACAGCCCTTGTGTGCTGAGCTGATCTGCTCCAGGACACAAAGCAAACCATTATTGTGGAATGCACGTGCTGTTGAACAGAGGCCTATGTATGCACACACGCAGGCTGGGGATGGAGGCAGGGGCTGATATCCGGATTTCCCCCTCCCCCAAGACTGGCTGCTTCCCGCGGCTCTCTGAATTTACAAGACAGTGTGCTGACACTGTCTGTCCCCCACATATACACTCCCTGTCACACACTCTCCCCCTCCACTTCAGTTGAAAAGTGACTGGCAATGAAGAAGGATGCTCATGGAACAATGGGATTGAGAAACCTGCATCATGTGCCGCTGTCCCTGCCCCATGAGGCATTGCAAACCCTTCCCAAAGCACCCTGCAGCCAGTTGCACAGTGGGATAGCTACCACAATCCACGGCTCTCTTTGGTGTTGCAAGAGCTGCTAATGTGGATGCACTCCACTGTCACAAGGAGCACAGAGTGCAAACGCAACAGCGGTTTAATTCCAGCACATTAATAAAAGTGGTATAACTTATTGCACAAAAACTCTGCAGTGTAGACATACCTTGAGTTTCCAGTCTACCAAACTGGAGTGTTTCAGGAGCCTGGGATGGGTGTAGGGAAAAACCCCCCACCCCTGAGCGACATAAGTTTCGTCAGCATAAGTGGTAGTGTGCACAGTGCCATGTCAGTGGGAGAACTTCTCCTACCAACAAAACTGTAGCTGGTCATAGAGGTGGTTTTATTACACCTATGGGAGAGCTCTCTCCCGTTGGCAGAGAGTGGCTACACGAGCAATCTTACAGCAGTGCAGCTGCATCAGTCTAGCTGCGCCACTGTACGCTTTCTAGTATAGACATGGCCTTCATCAAGACATAACCTTGGCAAAGGATATTGACTAATGACACGTTAGTTGTCCAAGAGACTTAGGGCAGGTGTAACTAATTTCTAGAGTAACTGAAAGTAGTTATCAGCCAGTCTTGTCACCCTAACACAGGTGAAACAAAGTAGAATTAATACAAGTACTTAGCCAATCTATTTTCATTTTTGAAACGAAGTACTAAGTTCAGTTTTCAGAAGTTCTCAATTTTAGGCATTCTTAACATGAGGTTTTTTAAAAGCTATCCATGTTTCAATTTATACGGACAGTCAACCAACTAACTTTAAGGTACATAATGTGTAAATGCCTTTTTCAAGCATGGCTAACTAGTATGTAAAATTCTATTTACCAGAAGCTAATGAGATCTGAATATCACCATCATGCAGCGATTGAGAGGAAGCATCACTACATTGCTGCTATGCGTACAATGCAAAAAGCCAAAGCTTAAAAGCCTTGCTACAGCAGTCACTACTTCCCTATTATTTTTAATGGAACTAGTCATGTGTAACTGCTTTGAACCAGCAGGGTTACCTCAAAGGTTCAAAATGGAAATTCATGAGATCCTTAATTAAAATCTCTCGCTATATTTTTTCCACCAAACCCGTAATCCACCTTGTCCCTGACACAATCCATTCAAGGTTACATGGAAACATCTCATAGCTTAGTTAAGGAGCACTCAAGCAGCAATAATTAAAAGGCTATTACCCCAAAAATCTATGTATTTGTTTTGCCAGGGCCAGTCTTAAAACATTCACTGGTCAATACGCCACACTGTTTAGGCATCATCCAAATGCTGACAGAGTTTTCCACAAGCCACTGAAGTTATACCGCTGTAACAACTAGCTCCAAAAATCCTTTTGTTGGAAGGCTGTGGAAAGAAAAGGATGCTAGAGTTTGTTTACTACATAGCAGTAGCTTGTGTATACAAACTACCGCAAGGAAGAAAGGGGTGCACAATTGCTAGAAGGTACATTTAGCAACAAAGTAATCTTCACGTAGGCCTGGCCTAAGTAAAATTTCAGTTGATACAGCTGTGTCACTATGGTGTGTGAAAATCCACACACCCATGCTCTGTAACTATGCAAACCTAACCCACAGCGTAGACTTCGGTAGGTCGATGGAAAAGTGCGTCCGTTGACCTAGCTGCGGGCACTCAGAAGGTGGGAGTTCCTACAGCAATGGAAACACACACCCCTCCCCTCGGCATCATCTACACTGTGGGGTTATGCCAGCACAGATACAGTGCCAGGGCTGTGCACCTTTAGTCCCCGTAGTATAGATATGCCTTGGGTCAAACACAGTGCATGGTTTTGGCTTACCAGCTTACAACTACGCTGTGTTTCAAAATTATCACACATTGCAATTTCTATAGTTGAGAAATACAAAGAGGAATACCACTATTATAAACTAAGCCATTTTACTTGTAATTTTTTTCTTTTATGTATCCTTTTCGGTTGCTCAATGCTAGGGTGCCCTCTACATTTTGAAAGGAAGGTTAATCGTTAGGAATAATAATTCATGTACATATTTTTATTATTGCCTCATCCACACTTTAGTTCAACAGGACACTACATCAGTAAAAAGCGATGTTCCCTGGAATTAATGGAACCAATATTATTCTGAGGCAGTGGTTCCCAAACTGGGGTTCGCACAACGTTACACGGGGTTCACCAGAAAAATTTCCCTAATGGCGGCCAGAGGACCCTGGGCATGGGAGACAGGTGGGACCCGGTTGCAGGGCAGACAGCCCGATCCCCTTGGAGCACTGAGCTGGCAGCCAGAGCCCCAGAGGTCAGCACGGGGCCGGCAGCGCGAGCCCCATGGAGAGCAGGGCCAAACAGTTGGGGCTAGCAGCCTGAGCCCTGCCCCCATCAGAAGGGGGGGCCAGCAGTCCAAGCCCCAGCGGTAAGCATGGGGTCGGAAGCCCAAGCCCCATCAAGCGCGGGGCTGGGCAGTTGGGGCCGGCAGCCCAAGCTCCGGCAGTCAGCGGGGACCGGCAGCCTGAGCTCAGTGGAGCGCTGAGCCAGCAGCCCAGACCCTGATGCAGGGCCAGCAGCCTGAGCCCTGTGGTGGGCAGGGCAGCAGCTGGGACCCCAGTCCTTGGCAGACAAGGGGAAGTTGGGTGGCATGAAGGGCAGAGTGAGCAGGGCCCATGCTGTACATGGGCGGTGATCCAGGCTGATTTGTCCCTCGCGGGGCACCCCCCAGGGATGGCCCTGGTGGCAGAAGAAAAGGTGTTTGTGCGCCAAACCAGCCAGAACCACTTTGTAGCCAGTGTAGCAGCATTAAGGTGCCTCAGTAATTTGATACTAAGTCGTTCTCTCTGGAGTGCTGTTTTGCTTCAGTGAAATGTAAGTGAATCTTCTCATTTTCCAGTTTATTGGTTGTTAAGCATTCTCTCTGCGTTATTTTTATTAGAACTTTTGTACACAAGTTCAATGGATAAGTGGCTGAAAAAGGAAAGTGTAATGATGCAAGAATCAGCTAGTGTTTCCTCAAGTCCACATTGTGGAAAATCTAAGCCTAATGATCATGATGGTCCTGGAAAGTCACTTACAAAGAAAAGAAAATATGACTATGATTATATAAAATATGGCTTTACATGCATTGGTGATCAAGAACGTTCGAAACCACTGGGTGTAATTTGTGGTGATGTCCTAGCAAACAGCAGCCTCAAACCTTCTCTGCTTCGGCGCCATTTAGAAACTAGGCATCCTGCACAACTCAACAAGCCTGTTTTTCGCAAGCAAAAATTAGCTGAGAGGAAAAGTGACATTACCAATTTTATACCCAAAGCAAGTACTGATAATGAAAATGCACTCAAAGCATCATACCACATGAGCTACCAAGTAGCAAAAGCATCAGAAGCCCATACCATAGCAGAAAGCTTGATTTGTCCATGTATAAAAGACGTAGTTCATTGCATGCTCAGAGAAAAGGCTGCAAAAAGGACTGACATGGTACCTTTGTCCAATACTAAGTGGTCATGAAGAATTAATGACATGTCAAATAATGTAGAAACTACAATTGTACAGAGTGAAAAATAGTCCGTATTACGCTATACAGTTGAATCAACTGATGTAACTAATCTACCTATTCTGTTAGTTTGTATGTTATGTGAACGAAGGTATGGTTGAAGGTGACTTGTTGTTTTGCTGACCATTGGAAGAACATACAACTGGAGCAGGTATCTTCAATCTGACTAATGCATATTTTCAAGAAAAGGAAATAGACTGGTCTCGTTGCCTAGGCATTTGCACTGATGGGGCCACATCATTGACGGGGAAGTACACTGTATCTGTAGCTCGAACGAAAAAGGTTACATCAAAAGTCTCTTGGACTCATTGCAGTATCCATAGACAAGCCCTCGCATCAAAACGCATGCCTGAGGGACTGAAGGAAGTGCTGGGCAATGCAGTAAAAATAGTGAACTTCATAAAATCACAGCCAACGAATTCCAGAATATTTCACGTACTTTGTGAAGAAATGGGTAGCATACACAATTGTCTGACGCATACCAAAGTTAGATGGCTCTCACGGGGCAAAATCCTTGTGCGCTTGTTTGAGCTTAGAATGGAAATCCTAGGTTTTTTTCAACAGCCATCCTTCCCACTTTGCCAGCTGTATGGAAAATAATGTCTGGCTCCAGAGCCAGGCTTATTTTGCAGATATTTTCTCAAGAATTAATGACCTAAATTTATCTCTTCAAGGCCTCAATATAACAGTTTTCAATATGCAAGAGTGAGATGAATCCATGATAAAGAAGTTGCAGTTCTGGGAAAGTTGTTTGGAAAACATGCAAACTGTGTGTTTCAGTAATCTTCACGACTTCCAACAGAACATAAACTTCGGTTGGATCACTGCACTAAAACCAATAAAACGGCACACCTAAAAGGACTTTACATAACTTTCAGGGAATACTTTCCAGCTATGTCAGGTGATAATGACTGGATTCACAACCCTTTTGATAATACCCCTTTCTCAACACAGATATTGAACACTGAGGAAAAAGAGAAATTGATTTGAGATCTGTGATTACGAACTGAAAAGGAGTTTCAGAAATCTGTCACTGATCAACTTTTGGCTGAGTTTTAAGAAACTAGTACCCCCTTCTGGCAGAAAAAGCTACTACAGTTTTGTTACCATTTTTAACAACATAACTTATGCAAGAAAGCGTTTTCCTCGTATGCACATCTGAAAACTAAATACAGAAACAGACTTGATGCCGAACCAGACCTGAGACTATCTTTCTCCAGTGGCTCCGGACTTCCAAGAGCTATGCAGAGCAAAGCAAGCACATCCATCACACTGAGGAAATTAAGATTAAATCCCTGGAAATATTTATTTTTAGGAGGGGGTTCACAAGATTTCACAATTTAGTGAAAGGGGTTCACAGATTGTTAAAGTTTGGGAACCACTGTTCTAAGGTAAATATACTGCCATTTTACCAGTAGCACTTCCTTTCTTCCATTTTTACTCATATTGGGCAATACAATTTTGCTGTTTTCCCTCCTTATGTTTTTTCACTCTCTACATCGGTGACCTGTACCGTATATCAACAATCAGCTACTAGAAGTAAAAGGCATATTTTAGGTGAGCTTTTATAGTTCCTTAACAAAGGTGCATAATGTGGCAAAATCAAGAGCCAGCAAAATTGATAGTTAAGTTGTGCTACCAACCTTTTTCACACAAGTTCCCAAGTCGTCTTCAAATTTTAGTTCTTTAATTTTTGGTCCGCCTCCAGAGGTACTTTGTTTGTGAGGCTTAATATGAAACAGGCATATTCACTAACTGAAAGGACTAGACTTGATGGCAGTGAGAACTCAAGTCATATCCACAAATCAAGAACAGCACTAAAAGGAATAAGTTTGTATTTCTAGACAGTGATCTTCCAGTTTGACCGTCCCCATAGAAGGGCTACAATAAGAGGTGAGGCTACTTCCGCCTGTACACCCATCTCAGCTGTTGGCCGATGTTAGGCTTGCCAATTGTGGACAGAAATATTTGTCTTGTTATAAAGTGGAATGAGACAGCAAAGTCTTTTCACAAAGGCTACTCACAGATCATCCAATCGTGATGCCTTTCAGCCACTACTGGCACATAAGACTCCTAAATGGACAGCCACCTTTCATTTCCTCTGGACATTTGAGTCTTCCCAGCCCCTCACTGGATTGAGACAGACTGCAAAGTTAAAGTGATTCTCCACTGTAGCAAGCAAGTGTTGCCATATCTCCAGCTTTCATTTTACTTTCTGCACAAGGTTTCTGATTACTGAAATCAGTTAGACTAAGATTTTCTGCAATGCATAACTACAGTGCTTTCAAGTGACAGCTGTGGAAGAGCAGACACAACCTTGTAAACAATCAATTAATTCTCTATACTCAGCATTGCTTCAGAACCAGAACAGATCAGGTGAGGTCAGGTAAAAGGGGGGTGGGGGGGAAGAGGAGGGGGCTTGACAAGAGACTATATCCTACAAAAAACAGACCTGACAGACTATGCTGAACCAATCTCCCACAACATCTGATGCATGAGGAACACACTCCTGAAATGCAGTAGTGAGACCACTAAGCCACCTTAAGAGTTTTAATCTACATGACTTATTCAGAACACCTTAAGTTCAATGAACATCAAGTTGCTTTTGGCTTTCTGACCCTTTATTAAGCTTACACAAATACATGAATGTCAGTTTTGATTCTACGGAAGTGCTAAATAGCCAAAGCCTCTACAATTTGATCAGAAAAGTTTACTGACAGACTTTGGGGGGAAAAAAAATTATTCTATGAAAGTGAAAACGTAACAGTGAGTATGTTTAGTTAAAAATCATTCAGAAGGGGACAATCCTTTAGTGTTGACCTTTAAAGCAGCAAGTAATTTTTCCTTCTTAACGAGATTTTCCACCTCACCACTTGATAGGCTGGCGTTATGAATTAACTCAACCACATTAATTTTAAACTTTCACCCCTAGTCATTTACCACACATATAAATACAGACTATAGGTGGGGCTAACTGGTAGTAAGCATGGCGGTCAATTCCTGTCAAGCCTTTATTTCAATAAAGAGTAATTGTTATAAGCCATGCTGCATCTGCTTAATTCCTTCGCTTTTACCCACACACGTCTTCCCTATGATAAAGACACAACTGAGGTTCTTGTTTCACTCTGGAAGATTAAGGAATCTCAGAAGCATTCCAAAACTTTCCAACTTAAAAGTAGGCTTGGCACAATTTGACCTTTTTAAAATAATTTTGATACATGTGGATGTTTAAACTTTTTATTTTTGCTAATTTAGACTTTTACAGTTGTGAGAAATTATAGGAGAGGGGTCAGAATTACAGAATGACAGATGTCAAGATTCAGAAAGTTAAAGCTTTCAACTGTTAACACAAATGGTCAATGCCACATCAAAGTATATGACATCAGTACTTTAAAATCAAAAACGCTAGTAAGTTCTCAAGCAGCATTTTTCTTACTCTATCTAAAATACTACCCATCCATTTTTATTTTTTTGCTTGTGTGCACACAGTGAAGTAGTTTACAGTAAAATCTAATCATGCCAAGCCTACTTATAAGTACCCCAATCCTCTAAGGAAAGAAGCTGGGGGTGGTTTAGGCAGTTGTTTTTCAGTAGAAGATCACACTGAGGTGGCACTAGTACTAACAAATTGGTAACAGGACAGAGATTTATAAAAAACATCCCAAATGCAAGCACACCTCCTGTAACAGATTTGGTACTTTGTCTTGGACTAACAGACACTACGATTATTAAGTACACGGTGGAAAAATGTCTTCTGACTAAAAATCTCTGAAAATATTTAAATTACTTCCACCTTGACAGCACTACAGGCATTGACATTCCTTCCCCTCTCTCCACCTTATGTGCCAAAGGTGTTCTGGTAATTACTAGATGGTTGAAATGTATCCTCACGTAACTATGTACACATACAAATATATTTTAAATGAAGGGAAATACAGGTCATCATCCAGTACACAAAGAGAGAATGACATGGACTCTAACTGTGAATTTCTGTACGTAAGTCACTTGAGCACTAAGCTATAGCCATGTGAGTTTCCTTTTACGGTCGACAGGGTGCAGTGAGAAGACAATGACGACACAAAATCGTTTTCCTTCCTTTTTAAATCTACACCACAGACAAGAAAAAGGCACCTTTTTATGGAAACTCAGATTTCAGAACTATTTGAAAAAGTTTAAGAATTGTTGCCAAGGGACCATAAGTCCAGTAAGAGGAATCTGGAGAGCGTTTTGTACATTGACCTATGACTTTTATGAAGGTATCACATGGTTACAATGGTATTATCAATTAAGGTTCATTCTAAGGTTCTACTGGTAAAATTGGAGCTGCTTGACTACTGAACACTGAATTTTGTTTGTATTAACATGAGCTTCCATTAATGAAAACATTCCTGGATACTGATGTCTGCTAGCCCAATATGTTTAGTTGTCCAAGCAAAGGAAAGGAAGTAGTGTGAAATCATCTAGATCTCACTTCAGGCTGGTAGTTCTGCAATCCTTGTTTTGACCTAATTCCTCAGCCCATCTTGGTGGGGGCTGTCCAGCTATGTATACTACTTTGCAGTTTTGTTACTTCCCAAAATATTTATGAGTCCACAGATCCAGTTGAGCTGGGCACTGTATAAAGATATTAAGAAACAGTCGCTACTCCAGAGAGATGATAAAATGTTAGAGAAGACTAGCAGGGTAGGTGACAAACAAGCAAGAACAAAATAAAGACGCTGACGCTAAACATGATGCTTTTGCTATCTAAACTAGGTCTGTGCAAGTACACAGCTCATTACAGGTAATCACCTCCATCTGGCAAGCCATTATTTGATGGCTGTAACACATATGCAGGTAACTAACATGAGACTGTGGCTTTACTCAAGTTAAATTGGGAAATTTTTTCCCTACATGTAAGTGACTGCATGGGAGAGTGAAAATACTTGGAGAAGCAGACAAATGGGAGATAAAGTAAGGACAAAGATGCCATCCTCTAAGGAAATGAAAGGGAAAGGGTACCATGCGAAGACTTCCTGGACCAATTCCTGCCTCAGGCATTTATGTCTTAGGACTTTGCTGAGTTTCATCTTTCCCAATTTATTTGAGCATGAGCTTTCGTGAGCTACTTTCTGCAGTTTCCACAGTATGCATCCGATGAAGTGAGCTGTCGTTCACGAAAGCTCATGCTCAAATAAATTGGTTAGTCTCTAAGGTGCCACAAGTACTCCTTTTCTTTTTGCGAATACAGACTAACACGGCTGTTACCCTGAAATCTTTCCCAATGGAACTATAAAGGGAGCTTGAGCTGAATGTTACTAGGAATGGTCTGTGAGTCAGAAAAATGAAATATCTTATGTTCTGTTTAGAAAAATCTGCATACCTTTTTTGACAGGTTTGGTGGTGAAGTGATATGATACGTGTTGTCAGAGCGGCTTTAAACAACAAATTCTCCTTTCCTTTCCTCCAGGAAAGCAAGCAGAGTAGTAATAGTACTCAATGCTCTTTTCTGGCAACCTCTTCATGTTACTGGAGTAATAGCAAGTGCTGGTCCAAGTCTTTGGAACTGTCACTCCATAGGTATGTGTTTTACCATTACACCAGTAATCATCTCAGCATGTGTTTTCTTTATGGCTTCAAGGAAAGTTCTTATCTGTGTTTACTGCTTGAGAACCCCAAGAAGGGATGCAGACTGTTTGCCTCTTGAGACAATAGTCATTTATCTTGGGACTACACCTTTATCCTGATACATTGTACAGCTTACTCATTGTAGAAGCATCCTGTTTGAAAAGCTGTACACATTAGAATGTATTTAGAGGCACAATAAATTAACTGGGAATATCAGTAAATTAGTCTAGATTTTCCATTTTGCTAAAGTAATTTGAGGCATTTCAGATTGTGAGTCAGTTACACAAAAAACATTTTGCATTAATCAAGGGGTATAGTTAATAGTTTATCAGAAGATAAACATCAAATGAATATCCTAAGGATTTCGCCCAGATACTTAACATTATGGAGCTTTCAGACCAAAGCAAGGTAAGTTTTCAGGCTAACTCTTGCAAAGTCTCCAAGCATCAGCTGATGTACTGGAACAATTATGGAAGAAACAGGCTTAATTTTCATTTTAAGGCTCACAAGAAGCTTCTTGTTGCACTGGTTTTACTCAAGAAACCAGACATTTTCTTACTGTGAAGTCTGATCAGCCATGTTCCTGCAAAGTAATATATTTTCCAATAGCCAGAAAACTTTAATGCTATTAAGTCACATATTATTTCTTTTCACACAATTAAAAGACAAAGATAGCATTCTCTTCCCCTCAAACTAGCAATTTACGTCAGATAAACCAGTCATTCTAACTTTGGTGTTCCTTCTCAATTACATAAAGCCTATGAATAATCACCTTTATAAATATCTGAGCTCACCAAGTTTGTGTGGCAACATCCATAGCTCTCAACACTCAGTATATGTGAGCTATCCCAGTAACAATATCTGTATTGATAATTAACTATTAATGGAATCTGAGTTAAATAAAACCTTCAGTTTCACATCTTTTCAGTTTGTCAGTGACTATCTGAGTAGAGTAGGCATATTTGTTTTGGTTCCAATTTTCTGAAGCCATAGGCTACATTATTAAACTAACTGTTTTAGCTGTTCATAGCATCTAGACCAGAAACAGAAATACAGAGGGGTTGAGTACTATCCAGTAATACAACAGGTTTCGCTTATAGCTCAGTTTAGGATATTGTGATCAGGAAGGCAATTTTTAGTCTCAAAACTGATTTCTCCCCACCAAATGAAAGCAAAGAATGAACTAACAGTATATCAACAGAGGCAACCTTGCTGTGCCGTCCAGAAATGCACACAAGGTAGCTACTCACTTCAGCTTTGCTTCCCCATATTCAGGTACAAGTCCTCTGAGGTTAGGATACACACCCTGCTAAAGTTAGTTTTGATTCACTATAATGTAGTGGTGTGTGCATTACTTCAATCTCACCCACTCATGATTTTATGAGCCTGGCTGCCAACTGCTTGACAGGATTCATTTGTGTGTATGATTATAGCAAATAGAACAGCATGACTGCTACCAGTTTCTTCAGTGTTCTGCCAGCATCCTGGATTCTCCCCCACGCTTACTGCTTTTGTCCTGGAAGCTCCTGCAACAGGCAAGTTTAGGCTACTGCTGCTCTCCATGTAGTAATGGTTCCCTCTTGTGCCGCTTTCTCCAGGCCCTTCATTCTACTTAAATGACAAAAAGTGGCTTGTTTTGGTAGGCAGTTCACCAGTTGATGTTCTGCCCAACAACATATTGTATGGAACTGATCCAATTCTTTCCTAGTCAGACTATTCATCACCAGAACACAGTTGAATTTTCTAGCACCCAAGAATGACAAGGCCCTAGGCTACATTAAGAGTCAGATTTACTCTTTGGTACTTAGTTGGTAGTAGCGTTGGGACAGAGACACAGTCTGAATTTAGTTACAGCAGCACTGGTTAACAACACGTGAATTCAGAATGATGGAACAGTGCTGGCTCTGTGGCCTAAATATCATGCTGTGCAAAGACAAGGGTGACACCCACATCTTAATCCCATTTGGTCAGTAACACTGAGGTCTAAAGTATTGAAACATCTGGTGACTATGGCAATGCAACATCTCTGATGCAGCCTGACACAAATTCAAAATTTGTTGGATAATTAGGGGCAGCATAAGGTTTTCAGGGACACCTACATTAGGCCTCCAGAACGGGTTTATTTGCACATCGTAGCAGCCATATTTGTACAAAACCGATGACCACGGAGGTCACCAGTCCACAGATGCATCCTACTTGCCATTAGCACTCCAACCATTTAGCGTTACAAGAGAAAGGGGTTAAGCCTAATGAAAATTAGTCACACATTTGACTAAGATAATTCAGCTTTCACCATATTGAATTAACAAGACACAATTTACTTCTGACAGGTAAATCCTGCCCTTCTGGGCCTGGAAAGGGCTCCGTTGAATCAGTGTGTTTTTTCTGCAGTGGGTAAAGATATGATTTGAGAAATTTGTGCAATTGCATGCACATCTTGCACACCCCAGGAAGAGCAGCTCTTTAAGCACTCAAGGAATGCTGTTGCACCTTGGGGAAGAGCTGCTGGATCCAACACAATACAAATCCAGGAACTATTCCCTGACGGAGCAAGTGTTGTGCAACTCACTCCATCCATGAAGCTGCAGTAAAAGCTCCACTGCTGAAGAAAAGGACTGAACAGAGTAGTGGCTTTTCCTCCCCGGCACTTCAGAAACCCCTGTGCACCAACTCCACCTACTGGCAGGGAGGCTTGGAGTCCATGGAACTCTTGGTGTGCACTGAAGCCAGGAATGAAGGATAGAAAGGTTTACATTTGTTTGCCAGGCTCTCTCTAGACTTTGCACCACGTTACCATTCAGAATGTTTTCAGCACATGGTTGCAAATCATGTTCATGTGAAAGCTTACTTCAGAACCCAAGGAAATCGCACTCAAATCTTCCTCCTAGTGACTAGCACAGTGAACCCCAAACACACAAGATCTTACATCGAGTATTGAATTTTAACTCAAAAGTCACATGCCAGCACAGGAGCAAACATTCTAACACCACTTTAGTTATATTGTAAAGTTAGTTATAGCTCTGCATGATGAACAAGTAAAAATATTACATATAAAACAACAAAACCAGCCCCTGCTCAACATCTTTCCCAGAACGGTCTTCAACATTCTACAAGAAACTAAAAAAAAATTCATTGGAGTGCTCTAGATCAGTGGTCACCAACCCATCGATGATGTTCGACTGGTCGATCCTGGAGTCTCTGCCAGTCCATCGTGATCTCCATGGCCGGCAGCGCAGCGGGGCTCAGGGAGGCTGCCTGCTTGCCTTAGCCACACCCCACTCCCGGAAGCGGCTGGATGCTGGCACATCTCTGCGTGCCCCTGGGGGCTGGGGATGAGGCAGCTCCACAGTCTGCGGCTGGCTTGCGGGCATGGGCAGGCAGTGCACAGACACCCGCTTACCTCCCCCTCTTCCCCCAGGGGCCGCAGAGACGTGCCAGCAGCCAGCCTTAGTCCCTAGGTCCCTCTAGGAGCAGCGCGGGGCCAGGGCAAGCAGGCAGCCTGTCTGAGCCCCACTGCACCACCAACCAGGAGCCGCCTGTAATGAGTGCCTCCTGTCTGGAGGCTGCACCTCGCACCCCATCCTTTACCCTAACCCCTTGCTCCAGCCCCGAGCTCCCTCCTGCACCAAACTCCCTCCCAGAGCTTGCACCCAACCCTCTGCCCCAGGCTCAGCCAATGCACACCCCACAGCTGAGAATGTTACACTGATCTGCGACAATCCCTGACGGATTTTAGATCTATAAACCAAAATGACACTAATAAAAAGTAAAACTCATGAAATGTCCAGTGGATTCTATGAGATTAGACGCAGTGAGACAATATGACCCCTGCACCCAAACTCCCTCCCAGAGCTTGCACCCCTCACTCCTGCATCCCAACCCCCTGCCCCAGGCTCAGTCCGGAGCCTTCTCCCACATTCCGTACCCCTCAGCCCTAGCCCAGCGCCTGCACCCCCTCCCAAACCCCAACCTCCTGCCCCAGCCCATTAAAAGTGAGTGAGGGTGGGGGACAGCAAGTGATGGAGGGAGGGGGGAATGGCGTGAACAAGGAGGGGCGGGGCCCCAGGGAAGGGATGGGACAGATCCTGGGTTGATCTTAAATTCAAAAAGTGATCTTGTGCGTAAAAAGTTTGCAGATCACTCCGCTAGATTGCAGACCACTTGTCCTGCTTTGAGCAGGGGGTTGGACTAGATGACCTCCTGAGGTCCCTTCCAACCCTGATAGTCTATGATTCTAGATGCAGAGGAAAGGGCACAGAATCACACCAAAATGCAGCACTTGAGATGTTTTGTTTTATAACTAACTTCTATGTACCTCCCCACCTTCCCCAGGAAGAGAAGGAACATTTACATACTTAGAAACATGTTTACTTTCAAACTGATGCATTTCAGTGCTTAAGATTTTATCACTCCTTTCCCCTCCCCCACCCTTTAGTTATGAAGTCATTTTGTAAACTAACGTGGTTTTTAATACTTAGTTGTATTCAAACAGTGCCTAAAAGCCTCGCATTCAGAACGCATTCATGAATTAGATCAGACCTAAAACCCCCATGTCATGTGCTGACTGACCTTCTAGAGTTAGTTTCCCCTAACACCAAAAATTGAGAGTTGTATCATAGAAGGACATAGTGCCAAGTCAGATATTTGTGGATTTGAGGAAACCTGATGCTTCAAGTGATAAGACCCAATGTTTAAGGGGGGGGGGTTGTTTGTTTAAATAAAAATCTTTGTAGGGATCATCTGTCACTTTGGCAACATCAGTGAGGCTTCAAATATAACCTCCAACACCACTGAAGTCAGACATACTCCATACAAAATGTGTAATTACCCTCCAATAGCAAAGAAAGTAGCCCTGGGGCTAATTTGTCATGGGCTTTCATTTGAATTGCTTGTGTCTAGAACAAGGATGTGAGAAATACCTTTTAAGATTTGACAGCCCTAAATTCCAATCAACTAAGAAGTCAAATAATTTGGTATTTATTGTTCCCTTCTACTAGCATAAATTATCTGACATTGTGTAGGTCAGCAAAAAAGAAAAACAGCCTTATGTCTAGTAATGTTTGGTCTTGTGTTTATACATATGCCTTTAAAAAGAAAAGGAGTACTTGTGGCACCTTAGAGACTAACATATGCCTTTATTATTCCACTAGGTGAATAAACTATGCCACCAAATGTTTACTCCCTGTACAAAGAGTAAGACCCAGCATCTAGGAAACTTGCTCCCATGGTATTTGCAACCCAAGTGAATACAAGTACTTTATTCATTAAAATATACTATCCTCACTGAACCCAAACAAAAGAAAAAGCTTAATATCAACACACGGCATGGGTTCTTAAACTTCATTGCACCATGACCCCCTTCTGACAACAAAAATTATTTCATGGCCTCCACAGGGGGGACTGAAGCCTGAACTCACCCGTGGACTCACCCGGGGGGGGGGGAGGGGGGGGGCCTGAGCCCCACCGCTCCAGGCAAGGGTGCCGAAGTTAAAACTCAAGGGCTTCACCCCAGGCACAGGGCCTGTAACCTGAGCCCCACCACCCAGGGCTGAAGCTCTCTCAGGCTTTGGCCCTGGGCGGAGGGGCTTGGGCTTCAGCCCCAGGCCCCAGCAAGTCTAAGCCAGCCCTGGCGACCTCATTCAAAAGGGTGTCGCGACCCACTTTGCAGTCCCGACCCACAGCTTGAGAACTGCCTACATAAGTGAATGATGTTGTATCAGATATTATAAGCCACTGATACTTGGAAAGAAGCACAGACAATCACGTGATGTGAAGGAGTACAATTAGAAGGCTGGTTCTGTCACTCAATCTTTTTGAAACCTTACTATTAATGTACTATGCTTTGCTGTTTTAACCACTGCTGTAAGTGCCTCCCCACCCCCATTGTAAGCCTCAATTACCATATGACCAAAGGGGGCAGAAACACTAAACTAGCTTTTAGGTCGTACAGGTGAACTCTGATACAGGACAAAAGTACACCAATAAGTCGGAGAGAGAGAGAGAGAGAGAGAGAGAGAATATATCACAGTTCTGGTGTCTCTACAGTACTTTTTTCTGTGGACTACACACTTCATTCTACACTACTGTCAATATTCTATTTCAAGGGCCCTGGACTCACTAAAGCAATCTTCATATCTGTGATTTTAATAGTCCAAAGGGACTGGGGGATCTTATATCATCCCATGTCCATTATACACAAGGAAGCTAAACTTTTATTAACACCCTGTTTTAAGTTTGGAGTGTCTGCATACTTGAAAATGAAGGTTTACCATGGCTAAATCCCTCCAAAAGCTTTTTGTCTATATTATATGTTATGTCAATAACAATAAGTTAGCACTGATGTTGCTGGTTCAGCTTCAGAAAAGCCTGCCTACCCAAGATGCTATACTCTTTTAAACAAAGCTTAAGAACTTTCAGGACAAGTCTGTGCTTGCTTAAAAAAAAAAAAAAAGGTTGTATTGCTGTTTGTGCAGAGGGTGAGACCTTTGCTCTTAAAAAGTACTTTTTTTACTACTACTACTACCTCGTATCCAGATGCTCTCCTTCCCTAGTTCTTGCCACTCCTGCTGCCCCTTCTGCCTTCCCACCATCAAGAAATCTTCCATTAAGTGGTATAGTAACACTACAAAACTATTTTCAGTTCATGCTACCACCTTAGGATTCAGTCAGGGGAAGGGATGGGGCTTCCTGTAGCTATACCGCAGTCACCATTTGCTCAAGACAACTCACTCCTGCATCATTCCCAGAATGCAATGCTGACCGCTCACCAAAAAGTCATACTGACAGATTCAAAGAAAAAAAAAATGTTGACAGAGCAGACAAAATGCACCTTCAAGATTTAAGTTCAGAGTCTCAAGCCAATGAACTGAAAAGATCACTACTTGTATTTAAACACATTACCCTAAATTCATAAGCTTTCCCAACATTTCAAAGTCAACACTCAATTTTCAGAATCTACGTGCCCTTAAATCAAGAAGCTTATCTTTTATCTTTTCACAGCCATTTGTTTGGCCTTCAGAAGTACATTTTGTTTTCAGATATCATATGTTGCCATGCTGTTTGTCCTTTGGGCCACCCTCTTTAGTGTCCTTGTAAACAACCCACATGAGCTCTATCACCACCAAATAGGCCAAAGGCAACAGAAAGGCATATGTGTTTTGTTCGTTAACTTAGAACTGAAGAGATTAACCCTTTTATGATTATGTACTGTTGCAACATTCCATTTAGTTCTACTTCATGCTTGGCAGTAACAATGTGAAAGTGTTTCAAGAAGGAAAAAAGCAGGAAAGCCATTTGCACCCATTACGGAAAGATAAACATGCCCCATCTTTCCATACATTAGCAATATTTAATACTACTCATCCCACAAAAACACACATGAGCAGTTTAACACTATCCTTTACCACTTTCAAAGAAGTCACAGAAAGCCACTTGGACTTCCTCCAATTTCTGCTGTGCTCATCAAAATTATTTGTTTCTTTGGAAATACAGAGACTCCTACCAGCCTGTTGTTTTTTGTATACAAATCCATTCTATCTATAAATTCTACATGTGACTTTATTTTGCTTCAATTACATAGGCCAGTGTGTTGCCTCAACTTGAGAAGGGTATGTTTGACTTCTGTGTTAATACCTCACTTTCATACAAGAGCTTCATAATGCTTTGAATTAAAACGGCTTTCCAATTCCTTTTCAGATACTTAAGTAATTATTCCTTGCATATATTGTACTAATACACAGCACTTGCCACTAAAGTTGGTAGTCATTGCAAAATTTATCAAATTATAGTCCCCTTACTGCCAACAACTGACTCAGCCAGCTACATGAAATACTTAGCTGTTAGGTACTTCAAATTAACTTCACAAGTCACTAGACAAGCGTAACTCTTTTCCAGTTCTTGAGTAACTATCCCAATACTCAGCTACCAGTCATTGAAATGTGCACCATAGCAAATGAACTAATCCACACACTTTAATGTGCACAGACAGACTGCTTCTCTGACACATTTAATGTTCAATAAGGTAGTGTAGTGAGTTCTCATTACTTAAATAATTTTACAAGGCTGTATTTGTTTGTCACAGACACAATTCCTCTGAAAGCCAATCATTTGTATGGTTTATCTAGTCATGATCTTGCACCCTCATCTCTCTTCTCCTAAGACAAGACTTTGGTTATTTCTAAAACCCTTCCTTTCCACACTTTTCCCCCCTTACATCGACTACATCTTAAAACCAAAGATGCCTAAACCAGTTACCCTCCAACTCTTACAATAATATTTCTGTGGCAAGCGAGGCAGTTGCTTCTATGAAACTGACAGCTGGAAGTGCTGCTAAATCTTTATTGTTTAATGCAATTCAACAGCTGCAAACAAATTTGCACCATTTGACCTCTCAGCTCTAAACCATCACAAAGCATTGAAAGGACCACCAGTTTGAGAAACACTAGTTTGTGCCACCACCAACTGACAGCCTGGTCTTATGAACATTACCATGAATAACCATCTTACATAAGATTTTATTAGCAATAGTACTAGCAAGCAGCACCTTTTGTGACTCATTTAACACACAATTAAGCAAAACATTTGGACAAAATAATTTGTGGACAAATTGGAGAAAGTCCAAAGGAGAGCAATAAAAGTGATCAAAGGTCTAGAAAACATGACCTATGAGGAAAGACTGAAAAAAATTGGGTTAGTCTTGTCTTCTCCAGACTAAAGTGAGTGGGGACATAACAGTTTTCAAATCCATAAAAGGTTATTACAAGGAGGAGGGTGAAAAAATTATTCTCCTTAACCTCCGAGGATAGGACAAGAAGCAATCGACTTAAATTGCAGCAAGGGCCGTTTAGGTTGGACATTAGGAAAAACTTCCAGTCAGGGTGGTTAAGCACTGGAACAAATTGCCTAGAGAGACTGTGGACTCTCTATCATTGGAGGTTTTAAAGAACAGGTTAGACAAATACCTGCCAGTAATGGTTTAGTTATTAGGTAGTCCTGCCTTCAGTGCAGGGCACTGGACTAGATGACCTACTGAGGCCCCTTCCAGTCTTACACACTTCTACAATTCTATGAAAATTTACAGAGAAGATAGTCTGACCACCCACATCTAAACTACAATGGTTTGAAGGCTCTACTTTTTTTTGCCATATCTAAAGTAAGAGTGCAATATGTACACAGCCGGTCTTGGACTATGCCAGTGATTTGAATTGGATTCCACTTGAGTTCTAATTCCAACTTTTGTAATAGCCAATTTGGTTTCTGGCAAGTTATCATGCATGTAGAAAGGGCTATTCCCAAAACCTCTAGTGCAGAATTCTTGTTACACAGTGTGACTTGAGTTTGAGTGCTGCTCAGTAACCTAAATCTCATTACCATTAAACAAACTTGTTTGCTTTTCTCAGCAACTCTATCTTCTTAGTATTCCAAAAATTAACTTACATTGGTCCATGATATGTTCTTAGGTTTGCGGGCTAGAAAACTAGAAAGGAAAAGTAATAGTTAGTGGATCTTAAACTAGATACTACTTAAGCAAAAATGGCAGCCAGAGAAATGACAATAATATACAAAACATAAAAGCCAACGGACAACAATCTGGTGGTAGCTTGGCTTGTTTGGATGAGAAAGGAAGTCAATGCTTTGTCTTCTTTTCTGAAGATGCTTAAGTGAGTTATTTTCATTCACTTAGACTTGCAGTAAATATCAGATTCCAAAGAAACTCATCCAACAATAATGAACAGAATCACATAACCCACAAGGTTGGCTTCAGTATCTCACAGTGTGCCAATGGGAGCCCATCCGAGTTTATTTCTAAATGCTGCTACTGAGCTGAAGTTCAGTGCAACATTAACTGAACAGGAAACTAAATCTGCTTCCACCCACATGCAGACACAGCAGTAAAACTGAGCAACCCCACACTGAGGCAGACTACAAGCACTTTGTTAATTTCTACCACACAGAATACTGGGAAAAAAACAGCTAAACATTAATTAAAATTCTACCCCTCTTCTTTTGCTGAGACACTCAAGAGCATGGCAAATTGCTCTAACAAATCTGAAAAAAACACCATGTTGTCAGGCCTATGATGCTTGTTTCCCTGTTTTGTATGCCAAACACAAATTTATATACATATATATAAATATATATATGCAATTTCCTCTGGGCATTTTATTATTCATTTTTGGCCAAATAAGGGTCAATAGACTAATGGTACCTATTAAATTAGTATTCAGTCTTAACATGCCCACCATACTATCAGACTCTGAGGAAAATACACAAAGTAGGACTTTCAAGGCCTTATTTCTGTCAAGCTCTAGAAGAGCCCCCACAGAAAAACTTGCAGGGAACAGAAGCAAACTATTTTTCTCCTGGGCCTTTGTCTCTAATTTGAGGCTTTGCAGAGTGCTCCTGAGTCTTTCCTTAGAGATTTTTGAAAAGATATTTTGTTCTAATTATCCACTATCATTTAATAGTTTATGGCCACCTCTGGACCACGAAGAAGCTAGGCAGGTAGCTAGGGAGTTTTACAAAATTAGATTTTTCATCCTTGGGAAGACAGTTGGGTAACACTAACTTATGATACCAATATATATATGGTTTGCCATGGTGGTTAGCATCCATAAGTGGTAAATTAGAAATGAGCCAACTATAGGGTAAGGCATTTGATTTATATTTATTGTCTGCTGCAGTAGGAGGAAGATTTCAAGTGTACATGATGACTTTTTTATTAAAATGAAAGATTGGGTTTTTTAAAATTTTTGTACTATGTAAGTGTGTCAGAGTTTTAAGGTTACTCAATAAAAAACATAAATCCCTTTTTGTTCTACCTAGTCAGTGCTGGTGACTTCCTAGCCAATACTAACATGAGGGAAGTATGACATTTCTGACCAACTGAGAAGGACTGCAGTGGTTTTTACCAAAAGAGAGTTAGTATTTTCATCTTTATTCTAGTTATGATCTACAAGGGAACAGCTCTGAAGTAGCATTTGAGTTCTATAGTTACTGCCTCCCTCTGTCATTCCTTTTGAACGCTAGCTTGAAAAGCAGTTTAGTAAATGCTTGGTATGCTCCAAGAATACTCCAAGACAAATTTAAGGCAATTTGTTCATTGAAACAGAGGCTGAGGTTTTTAAAAGGTATTTAAGTCATAGTTTTGCTCGACATTGCAACACCTAACTGATTTAGGAGAAAGACAAGGTAGGTGAGGTAATATCTTTTATTGGAGTAACTTTTGTTGATGGAAGGGACAAGCTTTCGACCTTCACAGAGTTCTTGAGGTCTGGGCAAGGTAACCAGAGTGTTTGAGCTAAATACAAGTTGGGACACATGATTAAGCATAAGCGATTCACACATGTTGTAAGAGACCACTTAAAATTAAGTGAGCAATTGAGGGTTAGCAGGCAGTAGGATGTGTTACAAATTGTTGTAATAAGCCATAAAACCAGCGTCTCTATTAAGTCCATGACTTTTCGTGTCTGGCCAAGTTATGAATGTCAGTTCCCAGGCTCGTCTCCTGAAGGTGTTGTACAGGTTTCCTTTGAGGATGAGGACAGAGGTCAGATATGGAGAGTCTCCTTCTCAAAAAGGATTCAGGAATTTAGGAGCCTAAATCTCACTGGATTTAGCTTCCTAAGTGCCTGAATCTCTTTTGACAAAGGGACTCACATGTTGCCATCCTGAGTTCAGCAACACCTAAATACCTTTACAAATCTGAGACAGAAGGCCTTAGGCCAGTTCTACAATAAAGTTTTGTCAGTATAGCTAATATTGTTCAGGGTGGTGGTGTTACTATACATGCTGTGTCAACACTTATGGGGCTCAGGCAATACAGCTATATCAGCAAAATACTTGTACCGCAGAGCTGGCCTCAGACCATTTACAAACTTCCTCCCCACTACATATTCCCCTGCCCATCTCCCTCATGACAGAAATGAACAGGCCTTTTGTTGATTAACATTAGGAACAGGTTTCTCAGTCCTTTCCGAACAGAGACTGGCCAATACTGTAATACTCTGCCATCTTGACAAGTTAAGTGTGATGAGTTACTAGAAATGAAATGTTAGGCATTCTGAGACATCAGCTGGTCATGGTCAACCTTACTGGGGAATCTGAAGGTAGACCATACCCAGCTATAAGAGTTGTACATGTATTAATCCTATGTACACTTCTGTTTAATGTGTTTGCTAATAAATTTTAGTGAACACACTTACATTCACGATCTTTTCCTAGTCTAACCACCACCATGGTTGTGTATGACAAGATGAAGAAACACTTAGTGATCTATATTTGTACATTTTCATCAGCGTAGCACCACACATACATCGCTCCATATCTGAGATATGATGCATGAACTGTATTATTGCGACATCCTATGCTCAGATGCACTTTATATGGCCTTTGGGCTACGCTTCTGTAATCACATCTTGTTACAGAAGTACACAAGCCCCATCTCATATTGTTAACTGAAGAGAAGTTTGATACTATTTTAGTGTTAATTTCCCCTTGTATGCACAGCATGTTCGTTATCAGCATATCTTTGCCAACACTGACCTACTTTTCAAATGCTTTCAATAGGATTGGTGTGATGGCCAGATATTTTACCAGCACTTCATTTTCTGTGATTTCTTATAATTATTTTATCACTAACTTTTTGTTTTCAGATTTTCATTTATGACAGAGAAAGGAAAGCAGGATGGCTGTACCTGTCCTTTGTTGTGTCAATGCACAGAAGTTCCTCCAAAAAGTAACTTGTCTATTTATGCTCTTGACAGATTTCAGTTCATTCCTCTTCAATATCCTTATATTTTTTTGTGCCACTTGCACTTTCTCTTCAACTGCTTCACGTTATGACACAACTATGTCTTATCTTCCAGATTCTTCGTTTTGATTTCCTAGTTTTTCCCCCCCACGATATCTTGTGCTTTATACACACATTTATTGCATGTCAGTTGCTAGATTACATTAATTAAGGCCTGCCTAAACAGAGAGTTTGTGCGTGACAAGCTGAGGTATATCTACAGTGCACCAGCTTGCTGAACACTAACTGGTTGCATGGACCCAGCTACTGTGCACTGAAAGTTCCACAGTATACTTTGATCTACTGCTGTGTGTACAGTGTTTGAACGAACAGTATGTCCAAGTGCACTACAGAACTTTTTGTACATGTTAGCAGGAGCCATACAGCAACTTTCATGCCCTGGCTTACCATGCACTGAGGCCTGGTAAAGCCACAATCAACCTACTGACGTTGACATAGTACAAGGGTCTCTGCTGACCCTAGTAGTCTACCAGCAGCTGTCCCTCAGCAGCCCATTCCCTGTAATAGCAACTCCTCTAGTCACAACTGTGAGCTCCGCTGCCCAGGAGTCACAGAGACTGAAAGCTACTCCCTTTAAAACGCCCCACTTATTTTGAAATACCTTTTATGGATTGCCCAGCCTGGCGAGCACACTTAGCAGTTCTCTCTTGTTCTGTGCAATTGCCCAACCAACCTCATGCACTAACGCACGCCTGCCCAGAGCAGACCAGAAGTACGGATCTCCTGGACATCTACAGATTGCACAGGGGATGCAAGCAAAGAGGTATGACAGACATCAGCAGCAGTGCCACATGAAAACAAAATAACTTCACTAGGGATACCACAGGGCCAGGAGGCCTACAATCAATCAACCTGGTACCGAGCCACAGACCTGCTGCTTTCACAAGACGTGTCCAAATTTTGGCAGAGACCCCACCAGCACCCTGCAGACTCTGCGGATACCTCTGAAGAGCCCAAACAGAGACTCCTGTAGTGAACAGCGAGGAAGACAGGGGAGGGAGCTAGGACCGGTACAAGACTCCAGCACTGTCTAGCCAGTCCTGCCAGCCTGGCACGGATGAGCCCAATGGGACCTCTGGTAAGTGTGCTTGCATTTTATCTTACAAGGTTTAAATTTAAGGATGGTGCCCATCCCAACCTGAAGCTAACAAGGCACACCTATCTACTTTTCATTGTTTTAGTCATAGAAGAGGTAGAGGTACAACAAATAGAGATAGAGTAGGCATCTGCTTTTCATTGCCCTGTTGGGGTTAGGGGTGCCCATAAGCAGCAATTTATGTACACAGGGACGTCCCTTGTATCCTCCTGAAAGGGCTTGATAAACTTTCCATAGAGATATCGGCAATCCTCTCTCAAAGGTTTCTAGGGATGGCTGTCTTGTCTCTTCCTCTGCACATAGCAGGACACTTTCTCATGCTACTACTCCTTGATGAGTTTGGATACCATTGCAGTAAACAGGCAACACAAACGGGCCCAAGCACTTTTGGTACATAAGCAGCAGCTGTATTCCGTGCCTTTGTTACCCTCAGAAATGAGATAGAGCTAAAACCACCACTACCTGTCAAAAACAGTGCCATTCCCACTATGCTTCTGCCCATCGAAACAGGGAGCAAAATTTTATTGTTCCATGAAACCCAAATGCCTTCTTCACCCTCACCACCCTGCCTCGCTCTTGAAGGATCATGCTCATTATGGTTGGGGCTGGACAGCAGTGTTGTGCAGAGGATCTTTAATGCTGAAGTGTCAATAAGCATTTCTTATTTAGAAGTGTTTATGGGAACAAGGAAAGGGAGATCTGAAATGTAGCTTTCTCTTTCGGTTGTAAGTGCAAATCCAATCTCTGGCTTTTAATCTGCAACTTCTGGCTTGACAGCCTTGAAGGGTGCCCCCTCCACACCCACAGAACTACTGACCCTGATGAGGATAAAGGAGAGGATTAGGGAGGACATGTTCAGCAAGATCCTGTAAGCTACTTTGGACCGTAAACAAATGGTCCGGACGTCCAACATAGCACACAGCATGGAGAAAGAGCAGGCAGGAAGAAGGCCTAGAAATCCCAGCAGGAAAAAGAAGGAGAGCACCAGAACAAGATAGGTCTTCTCAGGCAGCAAACCCAAAAGCTGCACACCCTGGTTGACCTATAGGTCCAAAAATCCCAGATGGTAATGAATTTCACACACTCCTGTACTGTCCTGTTTCTAGAGAGACTTGTGCTCTGCTGACAAAACTTTGTAATGTAGCCCTCGCCTAAGAACTTCTGTCCAGGATTTGTAAAGGGATTATACACTATTAAATGATCTGGCAGGATTTCTAAGCAGATACTCTACCCTGCCAATATTCTTCATTCCAACAACTTCCACAGCAAGAGGACCAGGAGAACCAAGATTTTTAGCAATGTGACACTTCAGTACTTTTAAGTATGGTCTATTTGCCTAATGACATCAAGTGGGGGGGGGGAAAAACAAAAAAAGAGTCCTCGTGGCACCTTAGAGACTAAAATTCATTTGGGCATTAAGCTTTCGTGGGGTAGAACCCACTTCATCAGATGTATGAAGTAAAAGATACCGGAGCAGATATAAATACATGAAAGGATGTGGGTTGCTTTACCAAGTGTTAGGTCAGTCTAACGAGATAAACCAATTAACAGCAGGATACCAAAGGAGGAAGAATAACTTTTGAAGTGGTAAGAGAGTGACTCATTACAGACAGTTGACAAGAAGGTGTGAGTAACAGTAGGGAGAAATTAGTATTGGGGAAATTAAGTTTAGGTTTTGTAATGCCCCAACCACTCCCAGTCTTTATTCAGGCCTAATCTGATGGTATCTAGTTTACAAATTAATTCCAGTTCTGCAGCTTCACGTTGGAGTCTTTTTTTGAAGTTTTTTTTGTTGAAGAATTGCCACTTTGAGGTCCGCTATTGAGTGACCAGAGAGACTGAAGTGTTCTCCAACTGGTTTTTGAATGTTATGATATCAAGACATCAAGTGAGTTTAACACAGAATTTGAGCAGGGCAATCCGCAATCAACACTGCACACTTGAAAGCCTATTCTCACTCTCTTAGGTTAGCTTTCAGTAAAAGGAATTTCCAGATGTACCCGTTTTGAGGTAATTGCAGCCAGAATTTCTCAAAAACAGGGCTAATTTAAGCCCCAAACACACATTGCTGACATGTTAGTTCTATACCAATATTGAACTATAACATTTGGGGGGAGAATTGACAAAGAACCCTTTACAACTTCATTTTTATAGGCGCAAGTGGATATCATTTTGCAGGGAGTTTCCAGGCTCTTGTTTATACTATATTTAGGACTTATCTGTATATTTAGGCCTTATCTGTACGAGGAAAATTTTGCTGGCACAGATATAATGGCAAAACTCCCTAGTGTAGATGCCAGTTGCCCTATTATACTGATGTTTCTGCTGACATAGTTCACATTGATTCCGAGACATGTAAGGTATATAGTCAAAAGTACTTAAACTGATAAAAGTGTGTCTATACTAGGGCTTATACTAGCATAAATAGAAAAGGAGGACTTGTGGCACCTTAGAGACTAACCAATTTATTTGAGCATAAGCTTTCGTGAGCTACAGCTCACTGCATCCGATGAAGTGAGCTGTAGCTCACGAAAGCTTATGCTCAAAGAAATTGGTTAGTCTCTAAGGTGCCACAAGTACTCCTTTTCTTTTTGCGAATACAGACTAACACGGCTGCTACTCTGAAACTAGCATAAATATGTCAGTAAAAATAAAATGATCACACCCCTTACACATGTAAGTATGCCAGCACATGTTTTAAGTGTACACAAGGCCTCTGGTTGTAAGAGGAAGGATTTAGACTCCAAAGGGTGGAAGGAAAGACTAAATTGTCAACTCCACCTCCCATTGCTTAAATGTCACTCTACAGCCAATGCAATTCTTGTTCTAAAATTCTCCAAAATTACCTTCAGTAAGTCCCACCTACATGCACGTACCACCAGTCCTATGTAAGGTAAAAAGACCCCACTCACCACACACTGCTGCTGCCCATGCTCAAAATAACAGATTAAGTTTAAGACTGCTTCACTGATATTACTAATATTTCACCCTTCTGTAGACGTCTGAGGATCACGGGGCTTTTTAGAATCATCACATTTATTTCATAATATAGTTGGACATGGTTGATATTGACATGTGGAAATAAAGCAAGAAAGCTATGAAATCCCAGTGTACCAACCAAATTTTTAATTCCCATCAGCTCCCTCCAAATTGAACGTTTCCTTAGAATGTGACCTAGTGGCACTTTAACATTAAGCTTTGGGCAACTGAGTTACAGCTCTAATCAGCCTCCTTCTCTTGAAGATCAGACGAACATGCTTCACATACACACTACTGTATTAGCGTACCATCAGGTGCCAACGTGATACTTAGAACTAGTGTTTTATTATTCATGAATAGATCCAGATTTTCATAAAAAGTCAGTTAGAGTTGTTATTTTATAGTGTGATGTTTTCATACAAAAGTAAAAATCTAATATTTGAGATATAAGTGACATCTTTGGTCACCTAATCTTTCTACCAAAATAGGATTTCTCTGTTTTACACACACTCGTACTTTGCCAGTCTAATACTGGAGTGAGTGCCTGAAGTGATGGGACTAGCACTTTCCCTTTGGTAGCCAATTTCCTTGACAGCATGACTTTTCTCTCATTAGCATACCATAACTTTTGGTTGTATTCCTTTGAATTTTTCCCTCTTGTGTTTTTACCCTTCAAAAATTTTCAGATCTTTATAATTACTATTTACAAACTTAAGTATTGTTTCCCTTAGAGAAATATCGATGCACAACATGGTTTTGTTTTTTTTGTTTTTTTTTTTTTTTACAAAAACATTTATACAGGACAGGAAAACACAGCCCTTTGCTTTGCTCATCTGAAACACTATCCTACACAAAATGACCCTGTGATAGGGCCCCAAAGGGTTAAGGTGAATAGGTAGGCCAATTAACTGCCTAGACTACACCTGAAGGAGTCAGGGAGCGACTAATCAGAGATGAGGCTAAGCTCTATATGAGCAGGAGGGGCCTGTATTAAGCCCAGTAGCCAAAAATAGAAGGGGGCTACAGAGAGAGAAGTGGGGTCAGGGTGAGAGATGGCAAAGTAGTAGTCCAGGGATACAGCAGTAAGGGATAGGACAGAGCAGACCCTGACTGCTTGTTGTAGGGTCCCTTGGCTGGACCCCTGTGTAGAGGGCAGGCCAGGGCTCCCCTACCAGCCACTGGGGAAGTGGTACCATTAAGAGGCAGTGAAAAAGAAATCTGCCAGGGACAGTAGGTCCTACGAGACTTTGATGTGCATGGTTTCCCCAGAAGGGGAAAAAACCACAGTGGCCTGGCTGGAGGGCTACGCGATGAAGCAGAAGCAACTGAGTCCCAGGACAGCAAAACAGAGAGTGAGGGAGTGCAACTGCAGGAAGGGGTGTCAGCCTGGCAGAGCTAATCCCCAGATGCAGCCAGAAGGAGGCGCTCCAGCAGTGAGTAAAGCACCTCATGATCAACCCACAAGTAAAAACCTGATTTAAAAATCTACATCAAATTAAAATCGGAGATGAAAACAAGTCAAAGTCGTCAAAAAGTAAGAGCATCCAGAATATGTTATCAATTTGACAGAAGTGACCTGAAACATTCACAAATTCCTAGCACATATTTCATTTGTGATAATGAGTGGCACTTTCAAACCAATCATGCACCCCCCCCCCAAAATCATTTGGAACTAATGTATTAAGTTCAACGCCCCAGAAGTTCTGAAATCTACATTTCATACATTCCTGAAGTTCTGTAATAAACTTAAGCATCAGATTGTTTTAAACAGTAGTAGTTTACATACCTTCATCTTTGCTGGTAATTAACAGCTGAGAATATTTAGCATTTGCCAGTTCTGAAATTCTCATTCTTGCCCTTACTGAGCACGCAATCAAAAGTTACCCAGTCTCCTATAATTGAAGTCAATGTAAAAGTTCTTGGAGTACAGTACTTAATTTAATGTTCTCAAACTCTGTTTGGGATTCTTTATGTAGAGTATTCCTTTACTGGAAATGGTAAATTAAGGAAAACAATAGTTTAGCCAAACCACAGTGAACCAGATTGAAAAGGATTAATTCAATCAATGTGGGTGGATTGTAGACTGCTATCTTGCTGTGCTCATGTTTTTTTTTATTCTGACTTTTACTTTGGGCTTCTCTACACTGTGAAGTTGTCGAAAAAACTTTGGTCTTTCACGAGTAATTTAAAAAGCCCCCCGCAGCAAAAGACAAAAGTTTTACCGACGCAAGTGGCAGCGTGAACGCTAAAAGCTGCGTGGTGTAGACGAGCCCTTTGACATAATCTTCTAATTTGAGAAAGAAAGCCATTTTATAGGGCTCGTCTACACCACACAGCTTTTAATGACCAGGCTGTGTCAACACAGCCTTGTAGCTAAAAGTAGGTGTGAGTAAATGCTCTTTTTCGGTACTTTGTCGGCCGACAAAATACCTCAAGCCCCGCGAACGGCATTAGCTTTGTCGGCAGGAGAGCGCTCCCTCCAAAAAAGCCGCGTTCACACTGCCACTTGCATAGGCAAAACTTTTGTCTTTCATGGGGGGGGGGCTTTTTTAAGACCCATGAAAGACAAAAGTTTTGTCTACAACTTTGCAGTGTAGACAAGCCCTTATTCCTCCAACAGGGTTCTTCCTCTGCTAGCAAATTCAGTTTGGGCAACGTATTCAAGCTAGCCTAGTTTTGTGTCTTAAATTGGCGAAACTCCTTCATTTCCAGGATTTTAAAAACAGAATGTCTAGGATAATTGCTAATGTCAACATACAACAGTATAAAGAACGAGGAGTACTTGTGACACCTTACAGACTAACGAATTCATTTGAGCAGAAGGTTTTGTGGGCTAAAACCTACTTCATCAGATGCATGCAGTGGAAAATACAGTAGGAAGATTATATATATTACACACACACAGAGAACATGAAAAAATGGATGTTGCCATACACACTATAACGAGAACAAGAGTATTTGTGACACCTTAGAGACTAACACATTTATTTGAGCATAAGCTTTCGTGGGCTACAGTCCACTTAATCAGATGCATAGAATGGAACATACAGAGTTCTCTGGCACATGATGGCATATATCACATTGGTAGATGTGCAGGTGAACTCTGATAGCGTGGCTGATGTGATTAGGCCCTATGATGGTGTCCTCTGAATAGATATGTGGACACAGTTGGCAATGGGTTTTGTTGCAAGGATAGGTTCCTGGGTTAGTGTTTTTGTTGTGTGGTTGCTGGTGAGTATTTGCTTCAGGCTGGGGGGCTGTCTGTAGGCAAGGACCGGCCTGTCTCCCAAGATCTGTGAGAGTGAGGGATAGTCCTTGTACTTCTCAGATTTGGTGTTTAAGAGGCCTGTACTAACTCCTGATTTTCCTGTTCCCCTTCTGGGGATTTTCCATCTCTCCAAACCCTATCTCCTGCTAGACAAGCTAGACAAAACTGCTTTCACCTAGAAGCTAGCCATCCCATTGTACTGTACAGGCATGATGTATTCAATATGTCTTTAATGACAGTCCTATTCAGAATACCTCACCCACCTTGTTTCTCCAGTCCTATTCAGAGACACTCAAGTGCCCCTCCCTGTCTCCTTAATGTAAGTAAGATTTTCTTCATGGTATTTTTGACTCATACTAAAGGCTTACATATAGAAGGAGTTCATAATCTCTGAGTTCACATGTTGCACATACAGAAATATGAATGCGTGATGACCTCGGACCACAAATTGTTCCCTACCCGAACCCAGGGAGGCAGTGCACATGAACACAATGCAACTGGGACTTGAAACAAAGAACACAGGTGTTATAAGGCTGCTGTAAGAAACTTGCTCTCCTCCACGGAAAGGCAATTCCAATTCAGGACTATTGGGAAGGGGAGGGAGGCTTGCTGCAGGCATGCAGTCTGTCTTCTAAGCAAGTGAAAAGAGACCCTCCTAAGCAAGCAAGAGGAAGCTGATTGGTTAGGTCAAAGTTATGAGACTGGGTTAAAATGGTAAAAAACCATGGGAATGAAAACCTTAATTGAAAATTGGCTTCAAACTGTTTTTTTTTTTTTTTTGGGGGGGGGGGGGGAAGAGATCTAGAAGGATTTAACAACAAAGACCATGAATCCATCCCCAACTTTTGTCTTTTAAATGCTCTTTTACCATCTGTTTGCGCTGTGTTTATTTAGGCAATGCCTAAACAAGTTCCAAGTTGTACCTGTCTTAATACGTACCACAGGAGGAAGAGATTTCCACTCCACGCACTTTTAAGTTTTTATCTTTTACCCCCCTTACTATGGTCTAGCGTCAGAGATGCAGTATGTTTTCCCCATTCCAAATACTCCCATGAGCCGCAGTCTACTTTCCGTGTGTCGACATTAGCCTCACTTGTTAAAATGTTTGTTCTTCACAATGCCCCTTCTCCCCACATCAAAAGCTCATGGTAGTTACTTCTCTTCATTATTTTTATTATCTCGTATCTCAGTATTTGTGATGAACCTTGTCTAAATGACATTTCCCTCAATTTCTTCACAGTTATACAAACACCCACTCAAACATGAACAAGTCCACTAACAAGCAGCCTATAAGCCATTTCTTTTACAGGTTGAAAATAAAAAGTGTTTCTTTTAACTATTTCTGAAGTGTTCGGACACCATGATGGGTAACATTCAAGTTCCGCCAATAGCAATAGTTGAGCATTTCCCATCCATATTTCAATGATATTTTTAAAATGTTATCCGATGAGGTAACAGACAACCCAGACTTTCATTTTTAGATTTGCTATCTGTAAATCAAAGTACTTCCACATTAGTGCAGGTATAGTTTTACTATTTTATGACTACTCGCTATGTAAAGATTAAATACATTTCAAACAATTAAATGTGTTCTTGCACCAGTATGGTTTACACGGATGGACAACTGATGGGACATTCGTATTAAAAAATATTATACAGAGATGGCAGGAAGGGTGAGGTAAGGAGCTGTCATGGAAGTTTGAATGTTTTATTGGGGCATTCATTTCCTTTTCAACCACATTAATTTATGCAAGTATTAACATTTAAGTTCATTGTACTGTCATCTTCAGATTTTTTACAATTTGAAAGTTTCAGTGACCAGTTGGATTGCAAAAGCTTCCAGTTTCATTTCATACCAATGCGGCATAAAGATTAACTTTAGGCGAATGATAGTTTATTACTAAGTTTAAGAATAAGTTTGCTAGGTGACAGACTAGTTATTTCTAGACACTTCACCCTTGAGAAACATACTGCATTTGTGAAGCATGGGGGTCACTGTAAATTGGGTTGGAGCTATTCTGGGGAAAGTTTCAGTTGAGCAACACAAGACTTTTGATTTATTCAAGGTTTCATTTAAGCAGCTTCCAGGGGAGGCATGCAATAAGTAAGTTGGCTGATTTTCACTTGCCTTTTAAAAACATAGCTAAGCGAATGTTCATTTTACTTACAAAAGGCAGAGACAATTACAACTGACATGTTGAAGTCTGGATTGATTTAATTGCATAGCATTAAAGATGACGTGTAAAATACTGTGTTCCAAGATGTTTCAGTACTATTTAGTAACTATGAGTTGCTTAGCAGCTTTCAAATGAATTGCTTACTATTCACTTTGTACATAGTAGTAAAGATGTCACTCGCTCACTATTTGTCACTTAAGTAGTAGTTCCACGTTCATAGATTGTGGCCAGCAGGGACGATTGGATCATCTGTTTGACCTTCTGTGTAAGAGAGGCCAGAGAATTTCACCCTGTTACCCCTGTACTAAGCTCAATAACTTTGGATGATTTTGTAGAGTTTAAGACCAAAAGGGACCATTAGCCTTTTTGTCTGCAGTATCACCAACCTCAAACATGAAAAAAAATCCTGAGATTGGCTTAAAATCATGAGATTTTAATGAAGTAATAAATTTGGGATTCATACAGAGTGCTTTTAACTTTAACATATTGAACTCTTATGAGCATTAAACTAAAAACTTAGTTTTAAGTGTTCATGTTTAAGTTCGTAGCTGACATTGCAGCCTGGACAATCCTGTGGAAGAGGTGTTACCTTGCCAGGTCCTCCCACCTCCTCAGAACAGTAATATGTTTCTTGCAGATAGGTACTGGACTGTGTAAAAAATGATTCTGTGCTGTGAGTTTTGTACCTCTAATCTTTTTAGGCAATTTCAAGGGTGTAGTTATTTATCACTTGAATACATTTGAAGTGTTGTCTCTCTCACCCCCTTACCCTTGGTACCATTACTGAGAGCCTTTAGAAACACGTGTTATTCTCAACAGGTTTAAACCCCTTCTTGTGTGCATTTTAGCCAAGGAGACGGTGGGAAGACAAGCTGCTACTGCTGCCATTATCTCATTCCCATCCAATTTTTGCCTCTGAACTTCAGTGCACGCCTTTGTGAGGGGAAAAGGAGGTGTGTTCTCAACTTCAGTGAGCTAGTTCTAGCTCACTAGATGTTTATACCACATTAACTCAAGGTAAGAGCACACTTCTCCCATAGTGATGACAAAAGGCCTTCTGACCATGTATCTACGTGCACTGTAGTTCACAAATATACACAGTAGTCAGTATCATGCCAATGTTTTTCTTCCTTGCTAGTTAGTGCCAAGAGGAGAGCTGAAGTGCTCACACTAACCCGCAATAAAGCGGCCTCTGCATATTTAAACCACAATCCTAGAGAATGACCAATCTCTACAATAGCAACCTTTTGTTCCTGTGATAGTTACCTATAAGGGATTTTTCTGTTTACAAGAAGATCTATGAACGTGATCGCCTCTAACTTCTCTCTCTCACACACACTTTTTTCAGAAATACCATTCAGCTACTTAAATGTTACCCTCTTATTTGTTGTAAGAGGGAAGAGATTACTGTTTTAAGGGCTTTTCCAGTAGGTCATTAAAATAAGATGAAATCTGGGGTTTAACACATCCTGTGCATAAATCCTAATTTTTTTTTTTCCTATATGCAGTGTCCAGTTTAAGCAGGGGCCATTGGTATCAACTGTACATTTACCTGACAAGTTCTCACATACTCTAGGAGTGGAAGAAGGCAAGACATCCTGCCCATTATTATTTCTTTTGTAGTACTGGCAAGGGAAAGGAATTTTAATTACATTGACACAACTCTGTGATTAAGCATTGATAATCCACACATACTCTCATTCATACAGCCATCTTCCCATTCTTCAGATATAACAGAATGCCATTAAGTGATACACTACTTAACATTTAAGACTGCACTTGTCAAGTAAGTAATAGTAGTTTTGCAACTCTATCAGTGCTTTGTGTTACTATGAAGAGAATTATGGTCATTCACTATGTCCCTATCAGTGTGCATTAGCAAGGTTCAACTGTACATCTATTACAGCAGAATAGCTTTCATAAATTATTGACTGTAACAGCAAGAGAAGCTATTCCATCAAGGATCTACTGACTTGAGACTCTTGGAGGACTGACTCCTCTAGCTACAGTTGCTAATTCACAGCTTTATTTATTTTTAATAAAGAATCCTCTCTAGCCTCTGATTTTTTATACCAGAATTGCCCAAATCTCTCATCTCTAAGGCTCTGAACTAATGGATTCACCTGCAGCAGAAGCTGTTGGTTTTCCCAAGGAAATATGAGCTTGTGCAATTTTTAATCAATTTTTCCAGATCAGTAGTCTTCTTCCAGCCACGCTGGTGATGAAGAGGGAGTGACCTGTTCTTACATCATATGGTTGGTGACATGAACTTAAAATTACTAAAGTTATAAGATTCCTCTGGATTTAGCGAACAAATTATTTTCTACTTTTGAATTTTGCACCTGACTGACAATTCATGCCTGTTCTACTACAGGAAAGCATAGTAACAAATTAAGGAGCACACTGTTAGTAACAGATTTTCAATACTTCCTGAAGGATTGGGGAGAAAAAGAGGAATTTGTTTTAACCCCATTCCATATAGCTCTGTTCAAAACAAATTGCTTCATTACTCACTGAATCAAAAAAGGTACTATTTTAGGAAAATTAGATGTACATCATCTCAATTTCTACACTGAAATCCAATTTTCTAGTCACATCCCCACCTCCAAACACTCAGCATGCAGTTTTATTACTGTTATCCTTGGCTGAGTATTTTGACAATAACCAGGGCGCAGGTAGAAACCACCCTTTTCCAATAGCTATGTACTGGGTGTGGTAGCACACTGGAAAATTTAACAAAGGACTGCCACAGCCACAGGAAGACAAGCTAGTGCAACTAATATAGCAGACACCCAATTTCCATATCTGTAATTATTCGGTAAATCTCTCCCCCCCCCCCATATCCCCCCCAGTATAACCAGGAATAGAAAAGAGCAATTCTGACATGGTTCCACACTCCACGTAACCTTCACTGAATTGCCATCCAAAGAAGTTTTACCAGCTTTACAGGTGACTTCAAAAGTCTTCCACTATTAGTACCTGAGGCCAAAAGCATCCTGTATTCATACCCTACACCAGAGGTGGCCAAACTTACTGACCTCCAAGCCGCATAGGACAATCTTCAGAAGTTCGAGAGCCAGGGTGTGCCTCCCACAGGGCTGAAGCCCCAAGGCAGAAGCCAGAGGAGTCACATGGCCCCACGTGTCTCCCCCTCAATTTTTGCCAGGGTTTTCTGGCCCCACTCAGTCACATGGTACCGCTGGACACCCTCCCTGCATGGTAGCTGCTGGAGCCAACGAGGTAGGAGCTGCAGCAGATAGGAGAGGCGGCAAACAGCCGAGAGCTGCGGGAAGAGCTGCTGCCTCTCCCTGCTGAGCTAAAGCGGCGGCCCCTCCCTGCAGCTCCCAGCTGTTTGCCGCTGCCTTTCCATGGGGAGCTAACACCTGGGAGCTGCAGGGAGGGGCCGCTGCGGGTAAGGTGGGGGAGGGAGGGACCCAAGCTGTTTGGAGGTTGGGGGAGGTAAACCTTTAAACTGTGCCTCCCACTCTCAGCAGGCACCGGACATCTCTGGCAGAAGTCCCTAGCCCCACCACAGGGCAGAAGCCCCGAACTCCCCCCGCAGTCTGGTAGGTGGGGAATGGAGGGCTCCACCATCCGCACTTTAACTGGAAAAGAGACGCATGCAGCTCGCAAGCCGCAGTTTGGCCATCCCTGCCTTACACACCTCTGTAATAATCTTTGTACATAATATGCCCTGTACAGTATCCTTTGAAAACTAAACTCACTCATCAATAATATCCTACTGAAATGTACATTATATGTAAATTTATGAATTCGCCCCCAGATAATGTTATTAGCACACGTTCAAAACTGGACAGCCCTGTCTAGGCAAAAGTTGTTAAACAAGCCTATCCTAATCAAAGGAAAGTCTATTTACCTCAGTTCTCAAAAGAGCAGAGGGAGAAAATGGCAGGAAACACAACAATTTGCATTTCAGAAAACGTAAATGGGCGAAGAAAGAACACATAGCCTCTTCACCACAAAACTTCATGCTGCCTTCCTCACCACTTGGATCAACTTTGCTTTGCGGGTCCACTTCAAATGTTCACTGGACTATAAAAGAAAGGAGCAGAAAACCCCAAGTTCTCTCTTTCACCTAAGACAATGGTCCCAGCATCTTTGGGCCTCAGGGAAAGGGTCAGTCACCATCTGGCTAGAAGACCATGGATGAGCAAGGCCATCTTAAAGAAAGCCTTGAACCAAAACTTGTTAGATTAAATTTTAAATGCATGTTTTCACTTCTGTTTGTAACCATTTCTAAAAACTTTACCGCCTATACTTGAATTCACTTAAAATCCTATCTTTTTGGAGGGATTAATAAATGTGTTTCATTTTTCATCTAAACTAATCCAATGCTGTGTTTAAAATTAACTGTTTGGTAACTCCAGTTAAAGTAACAAACCCTTTAATAGGTTTCAGAGTAGCAGCCATGTTAGTCTGTATTCGCAAAAAGAAAAGGAGTACTTGTGGCACCTTAGAGACTAACCAATTTATTTAAGCATAAGCTTTCGTGAGCTACAGCTCACTTCATCGGATGCATTCAGTGGAAAACCCTTTAATAGAGGCTCTCTGAAGGGGCAACAAATCTTAATATCTGAAATGTCCAGGAGAGGGCTGGACATTGCAGAACACATTTTTGAGATTGGAGTCACCCTGGAAGTAATAAGCCAGGCTGGTGGAAGCCAGAGTGTGACTGGAGTTTTGTAGATAGGCTGCTGAGGTCAGAGCTGCTGAACCAGGGCTGCACCTAAATATAGACACTCAGGGTGGGTGTGACCTGAATGCTGACAGGCTGGTTCCAAGTGGCTCAGCTTGGGAGTTACAGCAGCAAAGCACTGTCAGGCACCCACTGTTACAGGGCAGGTGGTGGCAACCTCTCACTGGTCTGGATTGCACCCAAGAACGGTGAAAGTAATAACACTACAAAATTTGGGCACTGATGTTTAATATAGAAATTGGCAATTTCCTTTTTGTCTTTGTATTGTACAGTGTAAATATCTCCCTGTGGTAAAATATTTCAAAAAAAGTCAAACCTACCACCAACCACCACTGCTGCATTTCCAGAGTCCAAACTGCTTGCAACTACCAACTGAAGTTACTTTTATATAATAGATTAGTACTTGTCACTATTCTCTTGATACTGTTTTGTCAAACTGAAGGAATGCTAAGCATTTTGTTGACATCAACTGAAGTTAAACTTTGGTCATACAAGAAAAGGAGTACTTGTGGCACCTTAGAGACTAACCAATTTATTTGAGCATAAGCTTTTGTGAGCTACAGCTCACTTCATCGGATGTAGCTGTGTATGTTTCAAACAGTTGACAGCAAGGAAGGACTGAGATGTACACAGTTCTTACACTGCCCACAACTAATCTTGCCATATAATGGGGTGAGAGCTGTAGTTTGTGTTTATACTTGTTTTCAAACTACAAACTACAAGCAGTTAGGTCAGAATGAAGCAGCAGTATTCCTGGACTTCCATACTCCTTGTTGCAAACGTAAGCTTTACCATTCTTTTAAAAAAAAATTAAATTTGTTACTGGAACTGTTACAGGAAGCTAACAGCTAAGTGAGGGGAGAAAAACTAGACTAAGAGGATGCTGGGTACTTCAAATGGAATTTCAGCAGTCCATGTTCATTGGTAAATGTAAATAGGGTTCACAAGATCTGATTCACAGCAGCTTCATAAGATGGTACTTTTAGTTTGAGCCTACTGTTCTGTAGTCCAAAACCTCAGCTTTTATTTTATTTTAGGAAAGCCTGTAGCCCTCCTTTGTAACTCCTTCCAAACATGAACTGAGTGTGAAAGATGCAGTTTTGTCTGCCTGAGTTTAAAATAACACTGCAAGGTGCAAGCTGCTTTTGTTCATTTTTGGTGGTGTTTAAATTCCCAGAATAGTTTAGATGTCTATTAACTATTGCATTGATGATTAAAGCATTTAAGAAAGGAGATCTATATTTGCACATCTGCTTTGAGTAGAATCAGTGAGTGGGATTTGAGAGTACGCTATCAAGTCTTCTCAATCTCACCAGCAGAGCCAGAAACCCTATGGATGATTCAAGCCATACGAAGGGGAAACCAACCCTGCAGAGCCCAGCAGGGGATCCAACCTCTCAAGAATAAGCTCACCCCAAGGACCCCAGAACAATATATAGGATTTTTCCATCTCAGTCTCCAGATGGCATCTCAATTTCATTTTCCATGCAAACAATGCTTTGTTTGGGGCAGAATAATTGCTCCCTTTCCCACTTGAACATCCCCCCATCATATATTTCAATTTCTTTTAAGCCATTTAACTCTACACCCACTCTTAGCTTTGTGTTTCAAGCATACTCAAAAGTAATAACCATGCAAATGGTAACATCATAACGAGGGAAGTTTTGACATGCCTGTATTACCATTAGTGTGTGCAGTAAGATTTTGCAATACTATGTTGCTGTCTAATGAGAGTTTAATCACTTCACTACTGAGATTAAGTTTGAGCGTAGATACCCATTTTACTTCAGGAAGCATGTATGTATCTAATTTTCATTAGCATTAATTAGAGTGCCACATGGACAGCCCCCAGAGAGCAGACACTGATCTCAGCCTCTCTTTCTCAATAGCGTAGAAATCGAGTGGGTCTTATTTTAAAGAAAGTTATAGGCAACATCTTCTGCACTCAGTGGGGTTGCCAGGCATCCAGTTTTCGACCAGAATGCCCGGTCAAAAAGGGACCCTGGCGGCTACAGGCCACACCACCAACCAGGCCGTTAAAAGTCTGGTTGGCGATGCAGCAGGGGCCTGGGGCCTGCCCTAGCTCTGTGTGGCTCCCCAAAGTGGCCACCAGGTCCCGGCGCTCCTAGACGCATGGGCAGCCAGGGAGGCTCTGTGCTCTGCCCCTGCCCTCAGGGCGGTCTCTGCAGCTCCCATTGGCCAGGAACCACGAGTCCTCACTCTGCCGCACCCCATCCCCTGCCCCAGTCTGGAGAACTCTCCAGCACCCTGAACCCCTCATTTCTGGCCCCACCCAGAGCCCGCATCCCCAGCCCAGAGCCCATACCCCACCTGCACACCAACCCCCTGCCCGGAGCCCTCTCCCATACTCCAAACCTCTCATCCCCGGCTCCACTCCAGAGCCTGTGCCCCCAGCCAGAGCCCTCACCGCCCTCCCATACCCCAAGCCCCAGCCCCAGCCCAGTGAAAGTGAGGGTGGGGGAGAGCGAGTGACGGAGGGAGGGGATGGAGCGAGCAGGGGCAGGGCCCTTGAGACGGGGCAGAGCTGCAGAGAAGGGGCGAGGCAGGGGTGTTCAGTTTTGTGTGATTAAAGTTGGCAACCCCAGCACTCAGCTATTCTACCTGAGACAACATTAAGCATTCCTTACTTAAATTAATCTGGAAACGTTTCCATCACAACTGCATAACCTCTCACTACACTCAGATTTCATTTTAGCACCCTTTTATCCCATCTACCTGACATATATCTGGACTGCAGTATGCCCAAGAGCCTCTTTCTGGACCCCCATTGTGCCACACACGAGACCAATACTGATGTAACTAGCCACAGATGTCAAAGTAACACATGCACCAAAACAAGCTGCTGCCCTACTGCTAGCCAATAGAGGGGAGATGAGAAGTCACATCACATACCTAACTCATTACATTGATATTAGTAGTCATCAGTGTCCAAAGGTTCTAGAAGTTTCTATGTTCAATTGTTGGGACAATCAGGTATCACGGAGAGTTAAGATTCTTTTGTGGCTCCATAAGCCATTTGAAACCACATTTTTTAAAAATTAGTTTTGCTATTTCAGATGTTACTTATCTTGGGGTTTCCCTTCTCATTTGTGGTTTTACAATGTTTGTTCCCCCATTTTAAGTTTTCTTCCTATTGCTATCAAATATACAAATGGGGCAAAAACTGCAAATTACTGACAAATGCCTAAAGTAAATAGATGTTATCTATTTTCAATTACTATTGCTAAAAACTAAATCATTCTATGTCAACAGTAGGTCATGTGATTATCCCTTTAACCCCAGAAATTTTATGTTTTTAACATTAGACTGCTTTGCCCAATTACTGGATTGTGTTTGAGACATTATTTCTAATCTTGAATCTTAGTTTTGGTTGGCCACTGACCAGGACATGAACAAATAAAATGCAACTAGTACACTGTTAATTTGTCTTACTCTACATGAAGCAGGACAAGTTGGAGTTGTTACTATACATGCACATTATACTTACCAAGCTTAAACAGTTTTAAATTTGATTTTAAGCCTGAGATGTTGTCAAGCGGTAAGGTACTCTAAAGCTCCCAGGTGCCATTTTCAGACATGACTTAATACTTTTGAAACTTTAGCCCTGAAGATTTAGTGTATAATCCAACTATTCAGTTTTAAGAGGGCTATAAAGCAGTACAAACCAGCAAAACTTCTGTTGAGTTTTTCATCCTCAACTAAGGTTATTCAAAATCACATAAAAATAAAGACAGCACTGCTTGACTAAAAGCTTCTAAATCAAGTATAGCAGAACTAGAATGAAGTTACTGTATGAACTGTATTTGTGCATGATACAACTGGTACGGTTTTCCAGGAAGTGTTTTATCAGGTTGAAGGAAGAGGGGCAGAAATCCTGCGTGATTTTAAGTCATGACAATTTTACTAGTGTTTACCATGAAAACACCAACGCCATGCAATCTTTCAAGTAAAAGAGTCACATTCAAAGCCACAACAACAATGTTTAGAGACATTAATACAGTCTAGTCCATTCAAGAATGAGGAGTACTTTGCACGGCTCCAGCGTCAATAAGCAACACCTCTGCCTCATCCATCCAGCTTAGCAGTATGACACCACTGTCATTTCAAATCTACATTTTCACGGTTCTATGCAGTTATACTCAATTCTCTTCATTTATTACAGATACCAATAGAATCTTTTAAAAACCCTCCTGCTCTTCCCCCTTTAAATATACTTGGTTTTTCTCTCAAGTGGATATGTAGCTCAAGTTATTAATATAGTCATGTAGTTTCTGTTAATTCAATCATGAGCACTCAATTTTACAGATAACACCGCACCTGTTTCTTCCTTCACACCACAGAGATTTCAGGCATACTTGTGAGTTCTACATTATGGAGCTTAATATTTTCTTCATTTTATGAACCTGTAAATTAATAGTCGGAATCAACCCAAATTCAATATTACCAAAGTACTCTGAAGTGAGATTGCATTTTTATTGTTGTTTTATGTTATATATGCCACCAATGTATTGCCCAAGATTATTCAAGTCGGAGAAATAACTCATGTCTTTAGTATAAGCTTTATTTCAAAATCAGTTATGGTACTTTCAGATGCTGGTTTGACTCAAAAAGGCCAAGGAAAATAACCTGTTGATTTTTTTCCAATGGATAAAGTGTTCTAAATATTTTAAAAAGCAGAATATAACACAGTAGATGCTACAAACAGTAAAAGTAAGATGATCTATTTTTCTCCAAGACCTGTAATCTACATTGGTACAGATCAAGTTATGGATCAACCAAATTAAGTTTTTCAAATTATTTGCTTTAGACTCCTACAAGGCTCTGAACGCAAATGTTGAAGGGGATGTCTTACAAAAAAGTGACTACTAAAAAAAAAAGGTTTAAGAGGAATGATTTGAATTGTGAGCCTGTCAAAAAATGTAGGTAATTTAGTCTAATACCTGGTAAAAACGGAAGTTGAAAAAGGAGGGACACAGCCCACAATTCCACCACAAGATCAGCTTCATTTCACCTTGAAAACATTGATATTAAAACAACCTGCTTCTGTTTATGAATTATTACTGAGTCTGGCAAAAGTAGTAGAAGCTAAAAAAAAGCTAACGACTATAGCGAAAAATATTTTTAGCAGGGCTTTCATGTGAGAGAGGGCAGGGCCAACTAGTCAACAGGGACTGGTGGGGCTAGCCCCGCCAACAGTGTCAAAGGGTATGTCTACACCACAATGTAAACCCAGGATTAGTGGAACATGAGTCAGCAGATGGTGGATTAGAGAACCCACAACTTGAGTGTCTACATGGATTGTCAACCCTAATTTAAGAATTTTCTAACTCAGGCCCAAGCCTGGGGCTCCAGCGTCCACACTGCAGTCCCAGCTTGACTGAGGCTTGGACTCTCCATTCCTGTGGGGTCCTGGGACCTTTGGTCCGAGCCCCAGCTCAGGGCAATTTGTAGGTAGATGAAATGGGGGTTAGGCTTGAGCCTGAGTTCAAACCTTGGGCTTACACTGCAGGGTAGACATACCAAGAGTTATTTAGTTATCTATGTATTACAGAGTGCAGCAATACTTTTTGCCCCTGGGGGACTCCTGGTGGGGCTGGAGCGCCTACACTTCTGGAGGTTGCAGCACACCTGTCTGTCTCCAGGGGATTTCTGGCCCTGCAGCACCAACGGCAGACTGAAGAGCATGGAATGTAGGCTTCTACAGAGCCCGAGCTCTACAGAGTTTAGGCAGAAAACAGAGAAGTTCTCAGATTGGTAACGGGGTCTATATAGGTTTGAGTAGGTGCGAGCTGGGCTCAAGAAAGCTTGAGATGTTTCAAAACTGGGAGGTGGGGATAGGTTAGGTTGGCAGCTTCACTACAGAGGGACGAGAGTCTGTTGGTGAATAAGATTGTGAGTGGGCAGAGGAAGACTGCAGGGAAAGCTAGGTTAGAAGGGGAAAAATTCAGTATTGGAGGAAAAAATCAGTATTGAGGAGAACAGTGAAGGAATCACAAGAAGCCAACAAAGTTTCTCTCACCCTGCTACTTACAAGAAGCAACCCAAATGTTTTTCCTTCTTTTTAAAACAAGACTGATGGGGTAAAGAGAGAATATTGCTACCAACTGCCCCACTTAATTTTGCACATCGTCACCAATTAAGACTATATGCCCAGACATTTTCCTCCGGCTCACTGATTGGGGAATGCAGGCAGATATCAGAACTACTTGGTTAACATAAAAAGAATGTGCCACACCCTATACACAAAGGGCCTCATAATAAGTCACATATTTTAATCACTTAAATATTTAACCTTCAGGGCAATTGCTTACAGCATCAAAATATAGTATCACCACTGTACCGTAAGTTATATACCACGGTTTTTATAAAAGGATCAAGGTGGCTAACCATCACTGTAAGCACGGTAAGTGTTTCCTTTCACCGTCTCCACCTGTCCACAGAAATCTCAAGTCAGTGTTTCAACTCCACGTTCAAAGCGTAGATTTTACTCTATGTGAGAAATGGCATTCAGTGACCCACCAATAGGCAGGCTTGAATGTAATTCCTAATGGACGAGTGTCCACATCACAAAACAGTAGGCACTGCTCAGCTGTATTTCTAGTGTGTGCACTTAAAATGCACTCCTGTAGATAATGCTAAGATATTAGTGGGCACTATAAAAAACTTTCGAGAAGAATGCTAATTATGCATGTGAGAAATGTGGTGTACACTTGGCAAACAAGGAGTCAGATTTGCACACCTCTGTCAAGGTCCAAAGGACTCATTTGGTTTGTGAACTGCAACTTTTTCCCCTGGTATTTTATACTCAAGTCATAGGAGCTGAGGATGTCAGTCAGGGTGTGCTTCCAAGGAGGTAGCAGGCCTAGACACTGCACCTAATCTGTTCTATATTTTCTGTGGGGAAAGAATAACTTTCAGTTACACATTTTCAAATCACAAAGCAATGGCTTTTTGCAAAGATAAAGATGAAGTCACTCTTTTGGTGTAAGTGCAAGAACTAAAGTTTGGTAGCGACGAAGACACTTAAGAAACCCATGCTAGCTTACTCTTATAGATATTTTTAAGTACAGACACTATATATGATTATACGCTTTCAGAAGTTCTTATTGTCAGCAACCAGTTCTGATATTCAACAGGTAGATTTCAGAGTAACAGCCGTGTTAGTCTGTATTCGCAAAAAGAAAAGGAGTACTTGTGGCACCTTAGAGACTAACCAGTTTATTTGAGCATGAGCTTTCGTGAGCTACAGCTCACTTCACGAAAGCTCATGCTCAAATAAACTGGTTAGTCTCTAAGGTGCCACAAGTACTCCTTTTCTTTCAACAGGTAGAATAAGTTTTCCAGTTGGATTCACATAAAAAGTTTGCTTTTACATTAAAGTAACGCATAAATCCTCACATTATAAAATGAGGCAAATCATGTATACGAAGGGTGCTTGCCCTATGTTTCTCTACCATCACCGCATATCCGGTAGTACAATCCTGTTTACAACTGTGTGAAGCTGACCTATTATGTAGACTGGTTGAAAGGGAACACTGATTGGGAGTTGGCTTCATCCATCTTAAAAATACAAACCCCACATGCCAAACCTACCAATCTAAGTAGTTACCAGACATACGCATTTTGATGCTATTGAAGGAAAGGAAGCCACACTGAGGAAGCCACAATTGAAATGCTTCCCAAAGGAAGGCTGTAATCATGGAAACATGTTTTTCCCCCATTTAAATTCTAAAGTTGTCAGCAACATCAGAACAAAATAGAAATGCAAGGCTTTCCTGTTAGCAATACAGCCTTACTGTTCCATTTTCAGCACCTGCATGGGCCAGCTGAAATGACATGGCCACTGTTTTTTAATGCCAAGTCAAAAGTTAGGATGAAAACAAACAACATAGTTTCAGTTTAACCTCTTTTCTTAAGTCTTTCTTAGGGGCTTCTTACCTAACATGGTAAACTTTGACAGAACGGGAACTGGTCTCCTGAAGTAATTATATATAAAAAATTTGGGAAAAATCAAGGTTAACTTCAGAGTATGGTATTAGCCTTAGTACTTAGGAAGTTAGAGAAATGACACAAAGAATGAAGCAAGTTAATAAATCAACTTTCAGAAAGGCCATTCATAAGTGTTTCTTGTTAGACAAGATTTTCTAAGCAAAGCCATTCTGTCCCTGGTTTGGGGGAGGGCTGGGGGGGGGGAATCAAATTTTAAGACAGTGACACTGATTATCTGTCTAAAAACAAAAAGGACAGTAAAGCTTTTTAAAAAGCAGCAGCAAAGCAAATAAGCAATTATTGATTCAAATGAGTTTGCCAAAAATTTTCACTCACTCAGAACAAGGGGAGTTAAGAGACTTTCCACGACATTATTTGTAGCGGCACAAAGGGCCTCTCAAGCTTTTATAAGGAAAGTTGAAAGACCAGCCAGATACCAAGTGCTGACAAACACTGATTCACTGCTCCAGTCACACTTAAGTCATGTATGAAATGAGCAATTTAGTCATCTAAGAAGCACGGGGGGAGAGGGTGGAGGAATTTTGTCCGTTTTAAACAGAACTCCATTTAGAGTATCCTTCTGATTCAGCACCATCCCTTATGACCAGTGTTCTTGGCCAGCCCTCAGTGCCTTTATTTATCCAGTGGTAAAAGAAACATGATTCCCTTCCCTGACACAAAAGTTAGGCGCAAGACAAAAAAGTGAATGTCACTGAGCGGAGACACAGCAGTTACCTTAATGAGTTCATTACAGCCTAGAAGGTGGAGAATCCACTCATCAATTTTTCAGGCCATTTAAGGTTGATCTGCAAAGTTAAAGTCCAGTGTGACACAATCTCAGCCTCTACCAGGCTCAGGTACCTTGAGACATTGGGAAGCCAGACATTAAGACATTGTTTACTTGTGCACTGAGACTAACCTATACTATTTAAGTGGCTGATGCTCCCTTGGGGTATTCAGGGTTGTAAGGCATCTTGCGATCAGCTGCCTTTAGTGTGAGAGAACCGTGCCTTTATCTATCAGGGCATAGCTCCTGGACAACCCCAGCCACAGGAAGCACAAGTACTCCCCCCCCACACCCCTCCCATGGGCTCCACTGTCCACTCTGCAGACACACTCCAATCCCCAAGTCCCCCGGTGTGTCCAGCCCCTTATCTACCAGACACTCTCAGAATCACCAAACCCATTGTTCCCAAATGAAAAGCACACCACAACTTACTAGCTCACCTTAGAACACAGCTCCACTTAACACAGAACAAGAAAGCAAGTTTTATTTAACAAAAATAGATCCATATGACAGCAAACAGAAAAACTGGAAACAAAGGGCTACATATAAAATAAAACCATGGCATTCATTCTGAGCCTAAACACAACACGATGCCCCCTTGTGTAGTATGTTACTGCTTACCCCAAAGCCCCTCTCAGAGCATTTTTCAGCCAGGATACACACACATCCCACTCCTTACATATTATCCACACGTACATTTTGCAAATATTATGATGACCAGTGTGACCCGGACTTTCAGTAGAAACCTTACAGGACACTCTCAACTAGAATATAAATAGCAGACCCCAGAGATCCCTGTAACATTATATACCCCATCAGTTGGCATCAAGAGGTCCTTGGGTCACAGGCCTAAGTGTGTCTATGTCACTGAGGGCATGGCTACACTTGCAGATGTAGAGCGCTTGGAGTTAAACCAGCCTCCAGAGAGTGCAGCAGGGAAAGCGCTGCAGTCTGTCCACACTGACCGCTTCAGGCACACTGGTGTGGCCACATTTGCCGCAGCATTAGGCGCAGTACGTTATGGGCAACTATCCCAGCATGCGACTGCAATGTGTTTTTCAAATGGGGGGATGGGGGTGGAGTGTGACAGGGAGTGTGTTGTGTGTATGTTGGGAGAGAGAGAGTGGGTTTTTGGGGGGGCTGAGAGCATATCAGCATGCTGTCTTGTAAGTTCAGACAGCAGCAGACCCCCTTCCCCCCAGCCTCTCTCTCTCACACAGCATTCCACACTAATGGTTGCTTTGTCTTGGAGCAGATAAGCCGCTGGCTGTCAGAAACGGAGCTTTCAAAGGGCATATCCGCATTCCTGCAGCGATTCCAAAACAATGACAAGAGTGGCCACTTGACTTAAGGGGATTATGGGACCTTTCCGGAGGCTGATCAGAACGCAGTAAAGCAATACCTCGTCCACACTGGTGCCGCGGCACTCCAGTGGGGGCGCAGCAACCATTATTCCACTTGCCATGGTGGAGTACCAACAGTGCTGTAGCCATGGAGTCAGAGGGCTCTACGCGCCTTGCCAGCGTGGACGGGGAGTGAGCTAGTGCACCCGGGGCTCCTTTATTGCGCTGTAACTCGCAAGTGTAGCCAAGCCCTGAGTCACCCTAGCATTGTTTAGGCCAACTGCTGGTTACTTCCCCTCCCCATCAGGGTCCCACAGGCAAATCCAGCTTCTGTAACTAGAAGCCCTCTTCCTCTGGCTGCCTGGCTTCCGCACTTTAGCTCCTTGTTTTTATAGCCCTGTAGTCAGCTGCTTTGTTGCCAACTAATCAGGCTGCATCTACGCTACCTGAATGTGTGCCTTGGTTTCAGCAACAGGCAGCAACTCAACAGCTGCACTAGAGCCAAGCCATTAGTGTAGATACTAGTGACAAGCGCCATATAGGAACCTATAAAAGTTAAAAATCTCAAGTGTTCACCAGAGCCTGATAAAGAACACATTCAAAGTAGGCAGTGACTCAGCAGGAAGGAGATGCTTGGGCTCTGTCTGCACTAACATTTACACTGTTGCCATCACCAGCACAGCTGCCTCACTGATGCAATCGGTGCAGTACAGAAACTTATTTTGCTAGTATAGACATGGCCAGTTCCCTCTAACTCTGCAGGCTCATTTTCAGATCCTCCTCCTAAATGCTTTCTGGGATGAAGCAACCTAAGCGTTTTCCTGCTTTTTCAGCTGGTGGGTGCTTCATTATCTTCCTGCACAAGACAACATCCCATTAGCTACAGGGAAATGACTGTTAAGACTTCCAACCAGTTTTAAAACCTTTCCTATACAGGACACATACTCAATAAACCTGCCAAACAGTTGGTCAGTTTAAGGTGCATTTACAACTGGCAACAGCCCAGTAAGTTCTTGCACCAGACTTTAGCACTTCCAAAAATAATTGAGAGAGAAGTGAAATCAGTCAATACTTAAATATGGCTGGAATGTGAAAGGCGAGGTAGGAAGTGGTAGAGCTGGGAAAAGGAAGAGGAACACAGGAGGGAAAAACAGGGAGCTCATGGCCAGACATCCCTGAGGATGTGTCAGTCAGGCCAACGATTTAGTTTGGACAGACAGAAGTGTAGCTGTTTGTCTTAAGAAGAGAGGTAATAACCCAATTTGCATGCCACACTGTTGCTTCAGTTTGTCATAAACCATCAATGCAGCCTCTCCCAGGTAAAGACAAACACTAAACCATCTGCAGTCATCTTCAGATACACTTAATGTGTTCAAGCTTAGCTTGCTTAAATATCTTACTACCAGAGCTGGTTCTAGGGTCAGATGAGCACAGCGATCACCCTGAGCACCAGCTTCCAGGGCGTGCGATATTGCTGTGTCGCTCAGTATGGGCGGGGGGGGGGGGGGAGAAGAGGCAGAGGGTTGCCCCACACTGATTGGCCAGCTATGTGGTTTTTTTTTTTTTTTGCTGCTCAGCCACTTGGGGGTGGGGGAGAGGGGAGCTCGTACTGAAAATTTCTTCCAGCCTGACTGTCGAAACTGTTAGGGCTGCTCCTGACTACCAACACACTGAAGCCAGCCTGCATAAACCATTCTAAGATATCAAAATTTCATCCATCTAAAGCTGATGTGACCAGAGTTATTTCATCTGCCTCCCATGCTTTGCACTTGAAAGCCATGGTGGACACTGCTCCAGCATTAGTTCATTTGTTTTTTCTCTCGTTTCAACTCAGACTGAGTGGCAGTCACATTCCTGTTCTTCAAAACTCTGTGGTAACCTTTCTTTAAGGATCACTTATCTACGCACATCTAGTCTTAACCATTCCCAAAGATCTTACTGTGACCAGGAAGCTCCTGCATGTTTTAATTAACTTGTCTTCTCAAACTTTTCCATTTGAGTCATTATGGATCTTGTCTTCCCTACCCTTCCATTTGAAATCAAGCAGCCAACCTCCACTCCCATTTACCATTATATAGCATCCCTTTGACAAAAGCAATTTTTGAAGTTTGAAGTAATGTTAATGAGATAGTGAACATTTCGCTATCTTATTATTATTTTGACAGTGGAAGTGAGGAGCCACTGCCAAGTGACCAATCAGCTAGTAGACAACCACTGGTTCAGACTAGTCTGGAAACCTCTGCTTCAGGGTTTTTGAAAAGCTTTGTTCAACAAAAGCACTAACATTTATGACAATTTGACCAACTGGTTACATTCAATACTTCACCTACTGTTGAGATAGTACCATGCCTTTGTAATCACATTTAGCATGTTATATAAAGTACAAGATTTGGAAATGAAAAACTACATTCCAGTACACTCCAGCACAACAGAAATAGGGATATCGAACAAAAAGTGTTATCCATTTATTTTAAGTGAAGATGATATGCAGAAAGTACCTGATAAGCGTAAGCAAGGTGATCTTGACAGTACGCACCTATAAAAGGTTATTGGAGCCAGATAGTTTGCATAATCTCTGCACTTTTTGTTATTTAAAATGGAATTGAAATCACCCAATCTTTAAAATGTTAAATAGAGGCTAGTTACAAGTGCCACAGTAAAAAAAACAAAAAAAACCAAACAAACAAACTTAAATGACATGCTGTAGTGCAGCATAAGATCTGAGCCTACTGTCAGAGTCATGAGTGATATCTGAAGAACATGAATTCAGGAACCTCTGATTTGTGTTCTATTCCTGCGGTAGAACAGTACAAATCAGATCCCCACCACATTTGTGCCCGTCAGCTAACACCATATAGTATATTCACAGTGACAGCAACTAGAAGCGAAGGAAGAAACTCAGGTTAATGCTTTTCTCCTTTCACTTAACTTCAACCAACATTTTGACCCCATCTAATAAAAACTCTAGGTCTAGGTCAGAACTAGTTTGGAATAAAGAGCATCAAAAGCATGAGCTAAGAAAGGCAGCCACATACTCTGGAAACCTTATGTCATCCATTATGGTAGCAAGTTGCATGTTGGGAACTTGACTCCTAGCTCCCAGAGATCCCTGTCAACTCACTTCTCCTCGCCAAGACTTAGGAAAAAGATTCCATCAGGCACTGTGCCAGATGGTGGCAAGTGGCACACTGGGATACCTACCTGTGGTGCATGTCACTTGCATCAATGCAAGCACTCCTGGTGAGCACAGGCAGAGCTGACACAAGCAGCCAAATATGCACGCCTCTGAGTGATATACAAACTGCAGTGGGTGTACACAGATATAACTGGTGTTGATCGTGGTTTGTGGTGTAGACATGGTCTCAGAGTTTGACAGAAGCAGCTACCTGTACCACACAAGAAGCCCAGTGTGGGCTCAATAAATACCATAGTAGAAAAGTGGCCATTCCACAGCAGACAGATCCTTCACAGAATCCTCAGAGAAGGCCGAGCTGCCCATTAATGTCGCTACCTTAAGATCCTGCTTTATAGCTAGGCTCACAGCCCAGTACAGAAAGCTCTGTATTAAATCTTATACTGCTACACTCAAAGTGTAGGGGCCCCACTAAAAATAATAAAAGTTGCTGACAACAGCATCAGGATAAGAACTCAAGCCACTCATCTGCATACCAATTCTCATAAGGCCCATGCAACAATTTTGTGTGAAAGTAGATTTGTTTTCTTCACTAGGCTTTACAAAAGCAACTTTTACAAGGCTCTCTTCATTTCAGAATACTTTTAACTTAAGTGAAACTGAATCTATAGAAAGGGAAGACAGCACAAGCTGAAACACTGAGTACAAGTGATAACTCTCAATCCTATTCTCCAGCCTTTATTTAACAAGAAATCCCTGTATCTGACATTGTCATTTAGCATGAAGGAATTCTGCTTGAGGAAGAGAAGTTCAACTTACTAGTTTGCAGCTGTAAGAACATTCGTTCTTGAGAGAAGAATACTGCATTCAAGTTTATTATCTTTTTTAGCATGAGACAGAGGGAAAAAAAAAGCTTTGCAGATCACATTCTAAAACAACAGTCTCATGTTAGATACGCTAAGCCATAGTCATCCTGTTATTAAAAAAAATTCTGCCTCATTCCTCCAAGTTTCCCTTCGGACAACACTTTGCAGTTTGTTTAACTTTGCTTTCTGTTAAATGGGGACATGAAATCCTAAAGACTTAATCACTCATTATATTGGGTGCTCCTAGTCAGTTTTCTGCTCCCACAGTGCGTTGAGAGGCAGCAATTTAACACGTTTAGTCAAAATTAGGTTTGTAAGGGAAAGTGATATTAGCATCTTCTTCGGCTGCAAAAAGCAGTGATATCAGCAGGGATGTAGTTTAAGTCATTTTAAGTTGGGTTTTTCCTGTTAATGGTGAGGTGTGCACCACTATTTTTATTTTTAAATTCTTGTTAGACTTTGACCAAAAAAGCTGAAATAGCTCCCAGTTGATCACAAGTACTGTAAGCTGAGCTAACTCCAAGAGAGCTAACTGAACAACTTAATAGTGGCTATCCATTTAATTTTGCCCTGAAATTTAGTAATTTGAAAATTAAGGGCTTTATCTGCGATATGAACAGATGGCCTTGCATAGTTAAAAAAACAACTTTCAACTCCAGTGTGGGGAAACCTGACGGTAGTATCATCCTAATGCAGCAGGTCGGGAAATGGATAGCCAGTCTAGTTTTAGTCTTCCAACTGAGAGAAAGAGAAAGTGAATCTAGAGGACTAAAAGTAATCTATTGTGTATAGGCTGCTTTTCTGAACAACCCATTTAAAACGGAAAGTTCAGGCCTCTGAAGTGGTATTGATAACATGAACAAATTCCTTACATTGTTTCTCTTCGCAATGGCCAAGTGAAGTATCTGCTTTAAGGGAGAAAACATAGTTCAGACAGTATGACACACTACTCCATGAAGAGGCCTGGATTGCAGTGCAAAGATCAATCATGGATGACTTGATTGGTGTATCCTGAGCAAATCACTTGAATCCCAGGCACTTCAATTCCCCGCATTTGAAAGAGTGATTTACTCTGTGTAAGATACTGTTATGTGCTATCTTCATCAGCACTAAGAATATATACCTTAACAGTGCTCAATAAATTGACGCCATCTTTCATTTTTTGGTGATCGTAATCCACAACAAAAAACCCACAGGCTTTTGAGGAGCTCTCCTCCTTTCAGGGACAGGCCTATAGTTCTACCAAGTAGACTTACAGAACCTGCCACTTCTGTTAGTTTTAATGTTTTTCTTTTTCTTTTTAAGGCAACCATTAATATTTCTTCCTCAGGGCTAGGCAGCAAGGAAACCTGCAGGATCGCTACCTTCTCTAGAGTACAGAATAAAAGAAATTTAAACATACTTTGCCTTACTGGACCAAAATATTTTTTAAGACACATAAAAACATAAGAAGAGCAGGTTTAGAACACACAAATAAACTTTCCCCATTATAATCAAACTGGGAAAAGTACACACAAAATCACTTCATGACACTCTTATTCAGATAGCTTTAAGTTTAAACTTTCAGGCCTAAGACATTCAGAATTAAATTCAGAATTGCTAGGACTAATGTTGTTCAATCGTAATGAACAACAAGGTCACTTCTTACAGAGGGAAGAAATATTACTGCTTTGTAACCAAATCACATTGTCAAAGCTTTAAGTTTATACTGCTGATCAGTTATTAGTGCAAGCATAATTACACCAAAGTGACTTTTCTACCTGTAAGTTTTAGGCATTCTTTTTCTGTATGTTACGAGCACCAATTTGGCAAAGTCCAGTGGTAACCTGCTGGCTGCCTCTTTAAAAAACAAAAACAAAAACTGATAGCTTAACCAGATGGTCTTGTGTTCCCCATTTTGTCATTCCAAGATACCACTGGTTCTTCTGAAGTATCGATATAGCTGTTATATCATGCCATTGGTTTAGACAAGTTGAAAAGCTGCCTGATTAACTTCTGTGGAAGCCAATCATGATTCTATTCTTATAGTTGGATGGTTCATTGAGCAGAATGATGCCTGTGGGGTCAGATGGAAATGTCACCTTCTCTTCCTGCCAAACGCCTGCCATGTACAGTCAGAAGGTGAAAGACACAATGTATAAATTCTAAACAAATCCTTATTTTTCTTTAAAGAGAAAACAGTTGAAATATTTATGTAATAGAGGGACACCTTTATTCATTACCATAAAGACTTAAGCCTACTGCTACAGAAGTCCATGGTGCTTCTGTCAAAAGAGAAAATAGCCCCTTGTCCTGAATACTTTATAACATACTTCCTGCATCCCAAGAAACAAAATGAAGGTAGGACTTGAAGTTATATCCAGGACAATAAATACTTCTGAGGGCATTCTGTGCCAAAAAATTTAAAATTCTGCGCATAATATTTTTAAATTCTTCAAGATTCTGGAAGTTTTATTTGTCAATAAATAAATGCAGAGGCTCCAGCGTGACAGTGGGGAGCAAAGGCCACGAGCTGCATGAAGGTGAAAGATCACCCTGCAGTCCCCCTCACCCCCCAACCCCAGGACACGGACTCAGCAGTGAGGCTGCACCTGACCCTGACACAGCATAAGGCCTAGGCCTGCCCCCAGAAATATCCTGGAGCCCTACCCCTCTGTGCCAGGTGCACCAAGTGTGGGACAGGTAGGCTCAACCAGGCAGGATCCAAGTGTGGAGGGGATCAAGGTGTGGGGTGAGAGGATTCTGTGTGGGACAATCTGGGTGCAGGCAGCAGAGTTGGGGGGTGGGGGAAGAACACTCTAGATGGGAGGAGGATCTGGATGCACAGAGGCTTCTTATGGGGGGTTCCAGGTGAAGGCTGTTGAGGCTCAGCGGAGAGATCTGGGTGCAACTACTTGGTGGTCAGTGGCAATGGGGGTCTGGATGTGGGGGCTCAGGGTGGCAGAGGGTGAGGCAGCAGGGTGGGAATTTGAGTGTAGGGAGCTCAGTGCAGGGTGGTCTGGGTGCAGGAGTGGGGGTCCAGAGGCAGGGGGTCTGGGTGCAGGGGGACTCCAGATGCAGAGGGTTGAGATTCATTGGCGTGGGGTTCAGGTATGGAGGGTTAGGGGGGTTCTGGATGTACCAGGTGAGGCTTGGCAGGGGTGTCTGGGTATAGGAGGTCCAGATGCACAGGGGTTGGATGGATGGGGGAGCAGCTCCCATACATTGACCCCTCCCCCTACAGCTGAGGAGTGATGGGGGCAGGAAGCAGGGGAGGAGGCTGAGCTTCCTGCAGCTGGGGGAGGTTTCTGGGGATGGGTCTGACACAGCCCCAGCCACTCCTCACAGAGGAAGAGGAAGTCCCATCCTCTCCTACCTCAAACCCAGCCAGGACTAGCAGCTGATCCCGTTTCAGGGTAGGAGCCACTGGCTGGGGTGCCCCCAGACCTGCAGTGATTTACCTCTCCACTGGCTACTCTGGGTGCCTGAAACATTGTACCTGCACTGCTAGGGAGTGGTCTGTGACTGTTCTTGCAGCTTCCCTGTCAGAAAGTAATTTTTCTGCAGGGAAGCAAAGAACTCAGTGCGGAACATGAATTCTGTGCACACGCAGTGGCACAGAATTCCACCAGAAGCAAATAAACTGAGTGAGGGAAGGCAGTCACGTCTTCCTCCCTCGGTGGTGCAGAACAGCAGAAGTGTCTCCGCTCCCTTCTGTGGAAGCAGTCATCACACTCTGGCTTTTAAGTAAATAAATTCAATTAGCCTATTACTTTAACTACAGTATGAGGTACCCCACAGTAGAAAGCAAATTACAATTTCTCCTGGCCTTGTGTCCTGGCTATCAACAAGGAAAACACACGCAGGTTTGGGTGCATTTGTGTGTTCCTGCTACACACTGCTGAAACATGTCATTTTCATGCAAGTCAGTTTTCTATACAATTAACTCTCCCATGAAGGATTTATTTTATTTCCCCAACATCAATTTTATCTGACCTTGATGTTCAAATGGACACCAACCCTAGCTTTGTGTTCAATAATTTCAATTACACAGCACCAGGCCATTCTTCTCAAATGTTTTATATTGTGCTGTACAAGTGATGTCATGTTAGTTTGTTGAAACTCAGTGGTTTGAATATCCATTATAGAGCATATTTCTAGTATGCCATTTTAATGTCTGATCATTCGTGATCATATTCAAATGCTTCATAAGCGTTAATGACTTCACATTCACAACACTTATGTGAGATGGAGTTTTCCCCATTTCACATAGAAAGAAAATGCAGGCCTGAGTTCAGCTCAACACAATCATATATTTCACTACATATTCCTTGTGTTTCCATGAAAGTATTGTCATTTATCATTTAGGTTACTTTTTTAAAAATATTCAAGTCCAAATGTGTATTACATTCCACTGACATTAAGCTACAAGACCATGTTTGTGTACAGCAGGTTTAGTATTCAAATACATCCAAAAAATTATCTTGAAAGAACATTAAGGTTTCAAAGGTTTAAAGCACTCAAGTTAGCCAACACCAACATTAAGGTTGCCTGTGTAATGTTATTTCACATACACCCCCACTACCTTTGTGCCTATGCATGATGTAGTCTTTCCTATGTGACCACGTAATTTTTTTTCCGCAGCCCTCCCCCCCACCACCACCACACACACACTTCCTTCAGAGCACAGGCCAGACCTGCTCTAGAGATGAATCAGGGTTGTGTAGAGAAGGCAGTTATTTATAGTACCCCTTCATCTGTTGCAGAAATTGAAAGATGTGTAGTGAATGAGGAAGGGGACTGCAAGAAGCAAAAGGATGGTCTCATGGTTCAGGTAGTTGAATGTTTCCCTGGAAAATTGGAATCTATGCTCGTCTCTGCCCCTGTAATGCTAGACAAGTTACTTAAAATGTTCACATGTGGCCACTGTGTGAGCCTCACTTTTTGGGTACCCAACTTGAATCACGAAGTGTCCTATTTGCATAAGGGCGGACCACTTGCAGTAGAAGTCAGTGGGAGCTGTGCTCCTACATGAAGTGTTATGAAATGCCATATATTCTGAAAATTAAGGCCCCAAGGTCTTCTAGTTTTGCAACTAACTTTGGATTCCCCTTTTGACAATTTTGGCCTTAATCTGTGCTTCAATTGCCCAGCTGTGAAATGGGGAAAACTCCATCTCACATAAGTGTTGTGAATGTGAAGTCATTAACGCTTATGAAGCATTTGAATATGATCACGAATGCACAATACAAAAGCCCAGAAGAAAATTAATATTGTATTTAATTCACTATTTGGAGGGAGTGCTGTAAATACCCATAACCAGACGACAACTGTTGCTGATCCAAAAAAAAGAATGAATACCCAGCGAGCTCAGTCTGTCCTGTGCACTAGAACGGGGTCCTATGGAAACGATAAGTATGTGATCCACTAATTGAAGAAAATCATAATGCATATGCACAAGAGGGCCAAATTAAGGTTTTACGGACTTGAGTTTTTGACTTTGCAAGTGTAATATTTGCATGTCTTTTAATGTATTTTTCCAAAAAAATTAAAAATAGAGGCGTACAAAACAAGTATTTCATCATGTAGACCCACAGTACCCTGACATGGTTTCATTAGCAGGGACCTTTACATCCACGCAGTCCTCTACCACTTGAGCTAACAAAGTCGTTGCAGGAGAAAGCTAACTTTCACTGACCTCCACTAGACAGGGATGAGCCACCTAGCCAACAGGTTAGCTACCTGTCGAACAATCAAAATTTGCTAACACTCGGGAATAATGTGTTTAAGCCCAGGTTCCGTAGTAGAGTGTGATTATGATTTACAGGTCAGAGACCCTTCTGCATCTCACCCCACTCCCATCTCCATCCCTTTCTGCTCTTATTCTTACCCACTGCAAATCCTGACCCTGGCCCCTCCTTTTTCCTCCCCATGCCCTTGTACCCTCCTCCTACTTCCCCACCTCATCATTTCACCCCTCTGTATTGCACTCACGCTGCTTCCTCCTCTTCACTGCTGGGGGGCTGGGGGAGCAGAAGCAACACAGAGCACCAGAGACTGCTCCTGGGGTATTACCTCTCAGTTCCTGTGTACAGTGCCATAGTGTCTCTGAGCTGCATTTGCAAGAGAGGTCCTGCTCAGACCTTATAGCCCCAGCCTGGCGTATGCTCAGTGGAGATGGGAAGGACGGACACACACACACAGGATTAATTTAGCTGGCAAACTCCAACTAGTCTAGAATATGTGTAAAGATGAAAATTTTTAGAGGCTTATGGCTTGACCAAAAAAAAGAAAAAGAAAAGAAGCACCTCACCTAAAGGTACATCCCTGAAAAGAAACTCAGTATGGGCAAAATGTATTTTTCTTAAACCTCATTCCCTTTAAAGGCTGAACTATTTTAGCTGAATCATTCAAAATCAAATCAGCTTGAGGCAGAAAACTAGCATGGATTTTTTTTTTGCCTCACTGTAACCCTTAGGGCTAAGTTACAAGCAAATAAAAAATGGGTCTTATAATGGAATGTACAGGCATCACTACTTGCATACTGCTTATAATGAAGAGCTTTAAATAGAACGTTTTACAGGCTAAACTGCACGTATACTCTTCTGTTTTCTATGACCCATACAGGACGCCACTCGAACTTCAAATTGGAACTGGGAACCGTTGCTATATTTAGCAACAAAAGTAACGTGCAAGGTTTGTTTGAGCAACACTGCAGGAGCACAGAAACGGTTTTCAAAAGCTTCCAGCAGACAGTCAAGAAAACAGAGCAAGATAACAGCATTCAGCCATGATGTAAGCTCTCTGTGGAGCAACAAATTAGACACTGGTCTTTTAACATCAACTGCTCCATGATAAGCAACAGACACTCAATGCTATACAAGAAATCACAGAACAGGAAATCCCACCCTCAATCCCAAGACACTTATTGGCTAGAATTTTCAAAAACATTTAAGTTTCAAGCTATTTAAAAACTTTCCTCACATTTGTTTAAGCAAATATTTTCTTCTAGTCACTTTTAATGAACAAATTTCTAACAATTTCAGGACTGACTCCCCTCTCAGATGGTTTGCTCAATCTGTGAGGTTGTACTTAACTACTTCTCCAACTACAATAATCTTTCACTATAGGTGTGAACTGCCTAAAGCAAAAAAGCAAGTGACTTGAGATTTCAATCTGAAATTGCCCTTATATATGAAACAAACAGAAAGGGAATAAGCTGGTAAGTTTTCCTTTGTTTGAAGAGTGCCTTTAAGTGAAGTTTTGCTGTGCATTTAGCATATATCCATGTTGAAGATTTCCAGAATTACTGACAAATATCACTTTGTTGACAAAACATTATTTTCAAAAAGATCCCCACCATATCAAGCAATTTTTTCTCCAGCAAGAGGAGCAGCCAGAATAGTAAAATGCGAAGAAAAGCTCTTCACTGGGAGCCAGTGACTGCAAGTCTACAATGATTCACTTTAACCTGGTTTGCTAGAAATCAGGCTGGAAAAATCTTAATTCTATTCTTGTTTCGCTGTCAGCTTCCAACTTTTAACAAAAAGTTGTGCAATGCTGCCTGTTACAGATGGAGAGGAAGTGTCCTTTTCAAAAGCATGCAGCATAACAAACTATCTTGGCTAGGATTAAACTGCTTCTTAACTAGTGCTTGCACATGCAGCAGATTCTCTTATGGTCCTTTCAATTTTACACTACTTCAACCTTAGTTTGTTTTCCCACCCCACCCTCAACTTAACCAAGGTGCCTGGATTACTTCTGAACTGGTATATAAAGCAAGTCAGAGGACAAAACTCACACACACACATATGGTTTCAGAGTAGCAGACGTGTTAGTCTGTATTCGCAAAAAGAAAAGGAGTACTTGTGGCACTTAGAGACTAACAAATGTATTTGAGCATAAGCTTTTGTGAGCTACAGCTCACTTCATCGTGAAGCTCACGAAAGCTTATGCTCAAATAAATTTGTTAGTCTCTAAGGTGCCACAAGTACTCCTTTTCTTTTTACACACACACACACACACACACACACACACACACGAGAGAGAGAGAGAGAGAGAATTTACATATATAAAGAATCCCAGTAACATATGTAACACCCTTTTAATTTTGATCTCTACTTAACTTGGGAAAGAGCCAGTAGTAGGAGTCTTTACCAGCAGTTCTCAACCTGCAGCCCAATTAGCACACACTGCAGCCCAGCTCAGCTGTGTACTAAAGGCCATGGGCTCAGGGTTGGGGCTGCCGGCTGCTGCCCGGCGGGCTCAGACTGCCACCTGGCGGGATCCAGGTGCTGGCTGCCCCATCAGCCCCACATGGTGGGGTCCAGGTCAGGGTCCCTGCTCCCCAGCTGGCTCTCCATCCAGAAAACCCTCCACAGAGTGGGGCCAGGAGCAGAACGAGCTGGGCATAGGGGTTTGTGTGGAAGTTTAGGTTGGGGGCACTGTGGTTCTCAACCTGTGGCCCAGGTAAACACTTTGTGGACCACATATGTAGCCCACAATGATAAATAGGTTGAGAACCACTGGTCTTTACTGACACCCTAAATAGGCTTCCAGATCTATTTTATTAATTTTTTCTAGCCAGTCATCTACATTTCTTTTTTCCTCCAGGATACTCAAGCACAAATTATTAACTGTTCCCAGACACTTGCTCTTAGTGGAAGCTGAAGATGGAGTGTCCACAACTGAGTACTAATTTTTCTATGTGAGGCAATTTTCTGGATACATGGGTCAGGTTTGACTACTGTTACCCCTTTTTGACCTGAGTAACTAGCCAAAGTTCAGGGCCCTGCAGGCTGTTTCCTTTAGGAAGAGAATCCGATGCAAGTCATGTATTCAATCCAATCCTATTTACAGAGAAAGCAAGAAGTCCTATTTCCCTGAACACAGGAGGAATCTAACAGAAGAGGGGTTTTTGCTCAGCTCCTAACTTCTTTTAACCAACACAGTGCCTAGAGGCGCAGCTTTTACCGCAGACAGGCTACCAGTTCTTCCATGACTATGGTGCTTCATTTCTGCCAGTCAATGCCCTTGTCTCTGTGTTTGCTGTATCAGTCCCCAGGGAAATCCCTTGGGCCACATGGTTCAGCTTCTCCTCAAGCCTTGCCATATGCCTGCATTTTGGGTGGTACTCATTGTTTCAGCTACCTGGTTGTATAAAATAGCTTAATGGGGCTTTTTACATTTATCATGAATGAATTATGAATGCTACCCCATCCCCTAACTGAAACAAGGATTAACCCAACCCTTTACATAGTGACACAAAATAGAATTAACAAGGGTTACTAACCAACCTGATCACACTGCCAGACTTCCTAGTGCCATCTTCTACCTAAACCATTTAAATATCATTTGACAGTTTCCTCTGTAATTTACATGATGGATCTTTACCTGATAAAGTGGTCTAATAGAAACTTGAGGGGGAATTAAATTTAAAAGGGCATAGAGGACGTTACCAAAAAATACAAGTTAGAAGTACAGTAAAAATTAGACTTGTAGCTTTCTCCTTTTCATTTTGTAAACTGATTCGACTTTTTACTGTTGTGAACACTTCCCTTCTTTCATCTGTGTAACTGCAGCACAACTTCTCAATGTGCCCAAGTGACTAAGAAGGATTAGCTATGATAAGGATTTAAGAATGCCCATACTGGGTCATACCATCAATAGTCCACCTAGCCTAGCATCCTGTCTCTGACAGTGGCCAGTGCCACATACTTCTCGAAGTTGGTAACAGCTAATAATTTAGATCCCATCATTTTGTCTGTATGTATGCTTAGGATTCTTTTTTCCAAGGTGCATTACTTTGCACTTATCAACACTAAATTTCATCTGCCATTTGGTTGCCCCGTCACCCAATTTTGAGAGATCCCTTTATAACTCTTTGCAATTAGCTTTGGACTCAGCTAGTCTGCAAGTTTTGCCACCTCATTGTTTACCCTTTCTCCAGATAATTTCTGAATACGTTGAACAGATTCTTGGGGAACCTCTCTATTTACATCTCTCCATTGTGAAAACAGATCATTTATTCCTACCCTTTGTTTTCTTTCCTTTAACCAGTTACCGATCCATGAGAGGACATTACCTCTTACTCCATGACTGCCTACTTTGCTTGAGAGTCTTTGGGAAGGGACCTTGTCAAAAGTTTTCTGAAAGTCTAAGTACACTATATCCACTAGATCACTTTGTCCACATGGTTTTTGACTCCCTCAAAGAATGCTAGTAGATTGATGAGGCAAAATTTCCCCTTGTAAAAGTCATGTCGACTCTTCATCAGGTACGTAGATGAACATGATAAGTTGAGGATGATTTTGTTCTTTACTACAATTTCAACCAATTTGCCTGGTAATGAAGTTAGGCTTACTATCCTGTAATTGCTTAGCTCGCCTCTGGCATAGAGACTGATTTAGGCAATAGGTTACATACATCCGATGAAGTGAGCTGTAGCTCACGAAAGCTTATGCTCCAATAAATTTGTTAGTCTCTAAGGTACCACAAGTCCTCCTTTTCTTTGTACCACAGTTAGTAGTTCTGCAATTTCATATTTGAGTTCCTTCAGAACTCTTGAGTGAATTACCATGTGGTCCTGGTGACTTACTGCTGTTTGATTTATCAATTTGTTCCAAAACCTTCTCCATCTCCTGAGGATAGTTCCTCAGATTTATCACCTAAAAAGAATAGCTTTGGTGTGGGGGATCTTCTGATCAGCTGACAACCCACCACTGGAAAAAGCTTACAAAGTGAAGGAATTAGTTTATCGTTGATTGAAAGATTCAAACCAAGTTCTGATATCTTCCTCAAAAAGGCACGAAGAGCACAAAAACCTTACAGGCTACAAAAGTCTTTGACTATCAAGCATCCTGGCTTTTTATAAATCATCAACCACAGAAAGCACATTCAGTCTTATGTTTGTATAGTGCAAAGTGTAATGGGGCCCTATACCTGATGGGAGTTTCTGGTGCCATCATAATGTTGACCTTCGTAGCATGACTCATGGGCCACCTTTTGAATGGGCAACTGAAAAGTGGGACCTAATATGCATTACTTTTGAAGGATGACTCTGGTTTTCCTGGAGGTTTAGTGATGTTAGGTTTTAGACTACCTAAGGTGCACTGAACAGCAGGTATGCCTGTTTTTATAGATTTAAGAATAATAAATGAAAGTACTCAAATTTCATGTCTCTGATGTAACACTTTTGATTAGCAAGCAGAGATCTCAAAATCCAGCTACATTTTACAGTCTGAAGAAATAGAATCATCCTTCCATAAACAAGGTTCTATATCCCAACATGTTCAGCACTTAGGTTTCCTAAGCATTTATTCATTATTTATTATGGAGATGGTTAAGACATAATGCTACCTTCTACAGGAACTATATCTGAAGCCCAGTGTAACTTCGGACAGCCAGCACTACGTACTAGATAACTTAGTACTTCTTTTCTCTAATAACCATGCATACTTCTATTCTGCATTTTTCACTGACTTACATCTTGGTACAATTTATCGTGTTGGGTTTTATAAATCTCTTGAAAGTTGGGTCCCTAACTACCAATAGTGTCACCTCATTTTATTCTGAGTGTCAGCATTTGCTTAGGCACCGGAACAAATTCCAGATTCCAATGTGATGGCTATTTTCCCTTTCTGTGAAGGAAGGATTTTGCTCCAGCTGGTCAGAACTGAAGTTAATTTATATTAATCATGTTTATTTTTGTAGTTTATAAGGACCAAGTCACTTTTTGGCAGAAGTCAAGGCTTGTGGATGTGAAGGCGTCTTTAATTTAGCACATGCATTGAAAGGGTGGTCTTAAAGATGCAGAGGTTAGGTTCCTTCATTAGGTTTTATATTGACTTTATCTAGGTTTGTTTTTTGTTTGTTTTACTTTTTTTAAGATTTATACTGTTGTGCTTGAGACATAATTAAGTCTAAAAAGCATTTTAGCACTTGCCCCTGGTGAATGAGTCACTAGCCCTGGTGTTGGTCTCCCATTTGCCATCAGCTTCTACAAAACCTAAAGTCAACATTACTTTTGTAGTCCTTATGGTTGCCAGAGAGTTCTTGTGAAGCCAAGTGTAAATTAGCATAGGTTATTTCACTCAGTCTGTGGTCAACTCCCGTGCCTCTACATCGGCTCCAGTTTTTTCAAACATTAGCAGAAGAAAACAAGATTGTTCACTACCACTCCTGTTAGTAGCACCCAAAGTAAGCTAATTTCTTATCATCCTAGTGCTGATAATTAACAATTCTAACAGCCAACGTTATTAAACCCTTTCAGTCTAGTATTTGTTTCTTTTTAGTAGCTTACGATGAATAAACTGTTTCAAATCTATGTGTATGAAGCTTTTGCTTAACAGAATATACATCTTTATTCAAATTGGTGTAACAAATCCTCTTTTGGATTTTCTGTGTATTTACTCTGACTCCATGCTTAACACACCGAAACAGTTAACCTGACCCCTGCATAGATTTACAAGAGTTATCAGAGCACTTGGTTGAAATATGGGAGTACACTAAAATACGTCCTCCCGAACACCTAACAAGGGGTGCCAATAAGTACTTTTACAGTGCTGAACAGAACGCCAATTAGCTTCAAAACAATCTCATCTTTCTTCCTCGCTATTCCATTGCCTCACACTGTATAACATGCCTCCAGAACAATTAAATAAGACTGGAGGGACATTTTTCCTTGGCCCACATGAAGATTGTTACTTTACTATTTGTCACTGCAGTAAATGGGTGTAAATGTATTCAAGCCCCCATTGTAACATACCCTTTAACAAAGTACTTTATTACAGTATTTTGGACATGAAGTGTGAAGCAAGAAGTCCTAATTTTAACAGGCCTGTTTAGTGCAGTAAGTGAGAGTGACAATTCAGTGTTTATTATGCCATCATTTAATAGCTGGTGCTCCTCCTCCGTTCAAGTGGCTATAGCTCTCACAGGACAGCCAGAAGAAACATCATCAGAAGTGGCAGAGAACTCAGCTCTGCAAGCATCTATGCAGTTTGGGAAAGCTCCTGCCTACCAAAAACCCTGAAAGATGTGTGTTCAGAAAAGGGGATAAGCTTTAGAAAGCAAGCTACAAATCAAAAACTGAAAGATCTGTTAATGACCAGCGATAGAAGGCAGGAGCACAGCCCTTACCGGATACAACAGAAGCAGCAGAAGCAATGAAACTGCAAACCCTGAGAGACAGCCTGCAGTTTATGAACAAAAACTGGCAGTTAAAAAAAAAAAAAAACTTCAAGTCCTGCAGGGATGCAGACAGCAGCCATCCACTTCTGCTCCCTTCAAACTCATGGTTTGCTCCCTTGCTTCACTCCTCACCCAACTAGCCAGCTTCTCTCCCGCTCATATCCTACAATGGAAGGCAAGTTGAAGAGCTGGAATTTAAGAGATGGTCATTTCTATCAAATTACATGGCACAAACACGGTTTGTTGCTTCTTGGCAAAAGAGTGTATTGTGGCTATTTGTGTGGCCATAATTCTTGATTTAAGTCCTTGCACTTACACTTCTTAAGTCAGGGCAGCTCATCTGAAGGCTAGTTTAGATCAGGGTTTCTCAACCTGTGGGTCAGGATATGTTTCAAATGGTTGTGTGGCAGCTCCCATCCCACAGGGCTGGCTGGGCTCGCCTCCTTGCTCTCAGCACTGCAGCCTCTGGGGTCCCAGTGCTGCTCAGGTCTGGCCCAGCCATCATGACGATGGAGTCTGGGTACGACAAATCTGAGCGAGCGGCACTGCATCCCGATGAGCCAGGTCACAATTCCACTCTCACAAATTTGGTCCAGCCAGAGGGGTGGGGCCAAACCTGAGAGGCACTGCACTCTGGAAGTTGCGACACTCAGATCAGAGAGCCAAGCCTAGCCAGCCCCACAGCACAGAAGCTGCCACTGTGGGGTGAGTGCTGGGCAGGACCCAACCCCCCTCAGGGGACAGGACCCGACTGAAACCACGCCAGGGCCTCTACCCCCAGACTATTTATTCAGTCATGACAGACAATAGACATTTACAAATGGGTCCTAAGCCCGAAAAGGTTGAGAACCACTGGTCTAGACCAGTGGTCTCCAAAGTGGGGTGCGCACAAGACCATCCGTGGGGGTGCGTGGCAGGAGAAGCGCTCCTGGACCTTTGATTCTTTGGCAGCACACCGGCGGCAGCTTGGCTCTCCCTGCTCCGTCTTCGGTGGCACGCCGGCGGCAGTTTTGTTTTTGTGGTTTTTTTTGCTTCCCCAGAGCTGGCCCTGGGGGTGCGCGATTTAAAAAGTTTGGAGACCCCGGTCTAGACTTTGTTAATACAGATACGCCAGCAAGGCCCCCTAGTGGAGACTCTGCATATACCAGCAAAAGAAGTTCTCTAGCTGGTGTAATTAATCCAGTTTGCCCAATGACCAACTGTGCCAATGAAAGGACTCTTGTTAGTGTAAGCTGTGTCAACACGGGGATTTTGCCAGCACAGCTGTATGTGAGGAGCATCGGATTTTTTCCCCCCCACATCTCTGACAAAGCTATGCTGGCAAAACTGTAGTATAGACCTGCCCTGATATTTTACTGCACCAGAGAATTAAAAATGCCCAGACCTAGTGTAAATCTAGAAGTACTTATGTTTGTTTTTTGCTGTTAAGATTTGCCCCCACCCCACCCCACCCCCCCCACTATCTAAGTGATTAATTTCCCACAACAGCAGCATACTTCCTGAACTAGAGTGATTCAGCTTTGCAGATGCTCACGCATACTACTTTGCCAGCAACCTACTTTTGTCTTTTCCTGTGTCGTTAGAAATAATGTAAGTTGAATAGTATCAAATCCCTCCCCAGGCTAATGGATATTAGTTGATATTATTGTAGAAGAGAGAGTTCGCTATTTAAAAAAAAAATCTCCGTGGACACTTAATAACAGACTTTAAAAAGTAGCAATTCTTCAACAAAAAAAAACTTCAAAAACAGACTTCAATGAGAAACTGCAGAACTGGAATTAATTTGCAAAATGGACACCATCAAATTAGGACTGAATAAAACTGGGAGTGGCTGAGTCACTACAAAAAGTAATTTTCCCTCCATTGTTACTCACACCTTCTTGCCAACCATAGGGAACGGGCAACATCCACCTTGATTGAATTGGCCTCGTTAGCACTAACCCCCCACTTGGTAAGGCAACTCCCATCTTTTCATGTGCTGTACACACTGCTTTCTGTTATTTTTCACTCCATTTATCTGATGAAGTGGGTTTTAGCCCATGAAAGCTTATGCCCAAATAAATTTGTTAGTCTCTACGGTGCTACAAGGACTCCTCGTTGTTTTCGTTCATACAGACTAACACAGCTACCACTCTGAAACCTTTCACTCTTTAAATAACTAGTAAGCCACAGTTTACTAGATCTATTTAAGATTGAAGTTTGAAAGTACCATAATAACAAAAAAAATGTACACTTGAATTATTTTACCTACTACACAATTTTTCCCCCATTGTACATGTTTTCCCCTTTCCCCACATGTAATCTGAGAGAAAACACCTTAAATTTATTTTCATCGTGGTCTTGGAAAGCTTCTAGAAACACCATCCACATATACACTTACCAGAAACATAATAAAGCAGAACAATTTAATATGTTTCTACATGATATTTCTGGTAAACTACAAATAATTATTTCAGAAGGAATGAAAGTGGCATCCTTTTGGCAGTCATGACTCGTGAGATCCTTAGGAATGCAAAATCCATTTTCTCTCCCAGACAGATTTTAATGGGCTCTTTACAGTATTGAAATTAAGTCACATCCTGATTTCAAACCTGGACAGCTCAACTAATCAGTTGGTAGGCAGCTTCTTTTGAAGTCAGTGAGTCAATCCATTCAAATCACAATGTTTTTATATACAATTTCTCTCTTTATTGGGCCAGTGTATGGCAAGGGCAGTATCTTATCTTTATAGATTACTAAGAGTGTTGTTGCAGGTTCTTATTTTAGTGTGTTGCTCCCAAGCCTCTTGGAGAGAAGCTGATGCAACTTGGTACTTCTTGAGCTAAGCACACCTATGTTCACATTTGTCAAAAAAACATTTTCAGTCTTCCAATTTTCCACATGCTGGCTGAGCGAGACTGACACTCCCAATACCTACTATTTATATGCACCAGCATGATGACTTACTATTCTGAAATCACAGGCACACCATTTGTCCATTCATTCCAGACAACAAACATCTAATATAAAGTGCATCCGTTTCTTAAAACAAAATTAACTTCAAGCTTTATTTTTGTACTTTCCTGGACTCTTGTCTTGCACACAAAAAGAAAGCATAGAGTCAATTACAGTAAAACTCTTAAATGAATTAAAAAGTACCACAGAATCTCTATGGACAGAAATTCTATACATGAATAAAAAGTGTTTAGCAATAAGAATATACTTACACTACTGACCAAGATGGTGACAATGACTGTGAAATGCTCCAAGAGACTAGATTTCAGAGTAGCAGCCGTGTTAGTCTGTATCCGCAAAAAGAGCAGGAGTACTTGTGGCACCTTAGAGGCTTAGTCTCTAAGATGCCACAAGTACTCCTGTTCTTTTGGAGAGACTAGAGAGGTTACAAAAACAGAAAACTCTAATAATGGAGGATTTCAGCTATCCCCATATTGACTGTGAACACGTCATCATGGAATGCAGAGATAAAATTTCTAGATACCATTAATGACTGCTTCCTGGAGCAGTTAGTCCTGCAACCCACAAGGGGAAAGCAATTTTTGTTTAGTTTTAAGTGACACACGGGATCTGCTCCAAGCGGTGAATATAGCTGAACTGCTTTGTAACAGCGACTGTAATGTAATTAAATTTTAAATCCTTGTGGGGGGGAAAATACCAAAGAAACTCACTACAGTAACATTAAACTTCAAAGGAACTACACAAAAATGGAGAGGCTAGTTAAACGAAGTTAAAATAAGTCACAAGAGTGAAATGGCTCAAAGGGTCATGGAAACTTTTAAAAAATACCATAATAGAGGCTCAAACTATAAGTAAGAGAAGCAAAAAATGCCACCATGCCTAAACAGAGTAGCAAAAAGATATCCTTTAAAAATTAGAAGTCAAATCCTACTGAGGAAAATAGAAAGAAACATACTCTGGCAAATCAAGGGTAAAAGTATAATTAGGCAGGCCACAAAAGAATTGTAAGAGCAACTAGCAAAAGACAAAAACTAATGGCAAAAAATTATTTAAATACATCAGAAGCAGGAAGCCTGATGATTGTCCAGTGGCCCCACTGATTATTTGAGGTCCCAAAGAAACACTCAAAGACGACAAGGCCGTTGCGGAAAATCTAAATGGATTCTTTTTATTCGTCTTCACTGCAGAGGTTGTAAGGAAGATTCCCACACCTGAGCTATTATTTTAGGTGACAAATCTGATGAACTATCCCAAATGGAGCTGTCGATAGAGGTGATTTTGGAACAAACCAATAAATTTAAGAGTAATAAGTCACCAGGACCAGATGTTATTTACCCAAGAGTTCTGAAGGAACTCAAACACGAAATTACAGAATTACTAAACCTGTGGTATGTAACCTATTGCTTCAATCAGCCTCTGTACCTGATAACTGGATGATAGTTAATGTGACACTGATTTTTAAAGAAGGCTCAAGGAGGTGGCCCTGGCAATTACAGGCCAGTAAGCCTAATTTCAGTACCAGGAATATTAGTTGAAACCATAATAAAGAATAGAATTGTCAGACACATAGATGAACACAATACATTGGGGAAGAGTCAACACAGCCATTGTAAAGGGGAATTATGCCTCATCAATCTATTGGAATTCTTTGAGGGAGTCAACAAATGTGTGGACAAAGATGAGCCAGTGGATATAGTATACTTGGACTTTCAGAAAGCCTTTGATAAGGGCCCTCTCCAAAGACTCTTAAGCAAACTAAGCAGTCATGGGAGAAGAAGGAAAGTCCTTTCACGGATGAGTAACTGGTTAAAAAATAGGAAACAAAGGGTAGGAACGAATTATCAGTTTTCACAGTGGACAGAAATAAATAGCTGGTCCCAGCACAGATCCTTGGGGGATCCCATGCTTTTCAACATATTCATAAATGATCTGGAAAAAGGGGGAAACAATGGAGGTGATAAAGTTTGCAGACTATACAAAAATTACTCAAGATAGTTCAGTCTAAAGCTGATTCTAAAAAAAGAGTAGAAAAGGATCTCACAAAACTGGGTGACTGGGCAAAAAAATAGCAGATGAAACTCAATGTTGATAAATGCAAAGTAATGCACGTTGGAAAACAATCCCAACTACACATACAAAATGATGTGTAAATCAGCTGCTAACATTCAAGAAAGATCTTGGAGTCATGGTGGTTAGTTCTCTAAAAAACATCTGCTCAATGTGCACTAGCATTAAAAAAAAAGAGAACAGAATGTTAGGAACCATTAGGAAAGGGACAGATAAAACGACAAAAAAATATAATGTCACTATATAAATCCTTGGTACGCCCATATCTTGAATATTGTATGTGGCTTTAGTCATCATATCTCAAAGATGCATTAGAATTAGAAAAAGCATAGAGAAAGGCAACAAAAATTATTAGGGGTATGGAACAGTTTTCATATGAAGAGAGATTTAAAAAAAACAAACTATTCAGCTGGGAAAATAGACGACCAATGAAAATATGGTTGAGGTCTAGAAAACATTGTGGAGAAAGTGGATAAGGAAACATTATTCACCCCTTCGCATAACACACAAACCAGATAACATCCAATGAAATTAATAGGCAGCAGGTTTAAAACAAATAAAAGGAAGTACTTCTTCACACAGTGCACAGTCAACCTGCAGAACTCACGGCCAGGGAATGTAGTGAAGACCAAAAGTATAACTGGGTTCAAAAAAAGAATTAGATAAGTTCATGGAGGATAGGTCCATCAATGGCTATTTGCCAAGATGGTCAGAGATGCAACCCCATGCTCTGGGTGTCTCTAAACCTCTGACTGCCAGAATCTGGGATTGGACGACAGGGAATGGATCACTCAATGAATTGCCCTGTTCTCTTCGCTCCTGCTGAAGTATGTGCCATTGACCATTGTTAGAAAACAGGACACTAGGCTGGATGGACCATTGGTCTGACCCAATATGGCCATTCTTATGTTCTTACATCAAGCAACCACTTTGTTTTGAAAAGGCTTGTGTGACCTAAAGATGCTCCAGGCAATACTTGCACATAACAGCCACCTGACAGCCTGCAGGATCCAACTGAAAGAAGGCCCCACTGAAGTAGCTACTACTGTATTGTGAGGTCAGGCAGAATTTTTCTCTTTAAAAGATTGACAAAGGATTCCTAGCTTGATTTTGTCTGTTCGTTTTTGGTCTGTCATGCCAAGTAGTCCATGCAACCAAATGCACAATGAAAGTTTACTATATCTTTCGAGCCCCATATTTCCTTTGCAGCCTTACAGTAAATCTACGCTGCCACAAAAAACCCACAGCACCAAGTCTCAGAGCCTGGCTCAGCTGACTCGGGCAGCTCAGCCTGCGGGGCTAAAAATTGCCGTATAGACATTTTGGGTCAGGCTGAAGCCCAGGCTCCAAGACACTCTGATGCACTGTGTTGAAAGCCCAAGCACAGGCACATCTCCAGCATTGAAAGGGGTGCCCAGATAGACTGAACAGGGCTAACGGTGCACTTTACCCCTGAACTCTAGCAGCAGAAAATAGGGTATGCCTTCTCAGATGGTTTTGTCAAGTGCTGACCTAGCTGAAGTGGGTGAGTTCAAGAAAGGAAATAATTTAAAAGTTATCACTTTCTTTTTCATGTTGAACTGTACATATTAGTACTGAATGGTCTCAGCTACTCAGAACAAAAGATTATTGGCACAATTGTACAAATATTGCAAGCTACCTTTCGGCTGAAACAAGTACATAGCAGGCAAATCCACGTCCGTAGATTCACTCTTGTCCTCAAAACTCTATGTCCATAAATATTATGGATGTCTCAACATCCCTTTCACTTTGTTATCAGTCTTTTCTTCAGGTGGAAGCAGAATTCTCACTAGTCATTGAACTGTTGTGACTAGGAAGTTCTCACCATTAGCTTAGAACAACCTGGACAAACACCTTCATCTTCATAGTGGTTAGCCCTGCATGTAGTTATTATCTTTTAAACAGTAGACATTAGATAGCTAGCTACAGGATGCATTAAGTAGACCAGTGGCTCTCAACCTGTCCGGACTACTGTACCTCTTTCAGGAGTCTGATTTGTCTTGAGTACCCTCAAGTTTCACCTCACTTAAAAATTATTTGCCTACAAAATCAGACATAAGAATACAAAAAAGTGTCTCAGCACACTATTATTGAAAAATTGTGTATTTTCTCATTTTACCATGTAATTATAAAATAAATCAATTGGAATAGAAATACTGTACTTACATTTCTGTGTATAGTATATAGAGCAGTATAAACAAGCCATTGTCGGTATAACATTTGAGTTTGTATTGACTTTACTAGTGCTTTTTATGTAGCCTGTTGTAAAGCAAGGAAAATATCTAGATGAGTTGATGCACCCCCTGAAAGATCTCTGCATATCCCCAGGGATACATGTACCCCTGGTTGAGAACCACTGATGAAGACAACAAAAGAGCATTAGCGGTTTAGAGTAGGGCCCACTATTATCCTTATTAGCTATTTTGATTAACTTTACCTACTTCGTTAGGCTTCTTGGGGAATAATTAAATGTCACTTGTATCATGTCTTCAATCCATCACATAGCCTAATAATTCATCTATTGCTCTGGACAATTATAACTAAAGTACTCAGTGATATGTACCAATTTCTTGACATCCTTAGCCCAAAGGTTTTTCAGAAACAGAGTTCAGCATCCTGGACATTCACCTAAAGCCTTGATTGTTCAATGAGCACAAGAGCTTACTTTTACTGATGTAGTCCTATTTCAAACACTATTAAAAATTAAATGCAAAATGGCTTAAGAAGTTAACCACAGGTGGAAGCTCTTTATCAGGAATTGATTTATCTTAGCTCTTTTGAAAAAAAAAAAAAATCCACTGCAGATCTCAGTTTCTATCACTGACTTAATATTTAATAAAAGGGGTCAATGCTCACCAACTTAGTAAAGTTATGCATATCACTGCATAGATCCACACAACTTTAGAAGCAGTTAAGCAAACAGGACTACTTTATCATGATTCTTTTACCCCCACATAATTCAAAACACTAATCTCCTATTGCTCAGAATTTTATTCCATCAGCTTACATGTAAACCCAACTTGTGTTGCAGTGCTCTGATTTTTATTAATGGTTGGATACTTGTAATTCCATGTAAGTTCCGGAAGTTTAATGGTTGGCTAGCTCCCCCATTATAACTTTGTCTTAAAAGCTTATCCAGTGGTATTCAAATCCTTTTTCTAATTATGATTGAGACAGAATGTAAGGGTAAAGAACATGGTCTGGTCTACACTGAAATGTTAGGTTGACCCATCTACATCACTTAGGGGTGTAAAAAATCCACACCCAACTGGCATTGTTAAACTGACCTAATCTCTGTCGATCTTGCGACTGCTTCTCAGGGATTGGCAGTGTCTACGCTGAAGCACTACAGGGCTCTGCCATCGCATAGGCGCAGCGTTGCAGCTGTGCCGCTGTAGCGTTTTTAGCGTAGATAAGTCCTATGTTCTCTGTTCATGCGTTTAAGGAGAGACTTGACAAGCTTTTTGCATTTTAATTCTTTAGTGTTCAATTTTTGAAAGTGAAGCTTACAACAGGCTCCTTCCTCATCTCAACAACAACAATTTAAATAAGAGCCTTAAACCAACATATGCTGTTTCCAGCAAGTCTTGCTGCGGTGTATTGGTTGACAAGTTCCAATGCAAAATGCAGGAGTTGTAGCTACCAAAGTTCTTTAGATTAACATCTGTCACAGAAATATTTCAGTCTTTGCCTCAACTCGCTTCCTTTTCCACTTACGGCTTAAGTACATTTTCTACTCTGAAGTCTCCTGAAGCCATCAACTAAATTTTGCAATATGATCTTTCCAAAAGTAGCTTGATGTCCTTACTATAATGAGAACAGTGAAATGTTAAATTTTGTAAAACGCAGACTTTGTTTAAGTTACACTGGTCAGTTTCCTCCTCTTCCCCCCAGGGATGTTTGTTTGCCCCTCTCCATCTTAGAGCCCAGTGATCCTGTCTCACAGAAAAAACTGCAGGACGGCAAAGGCACTAACCAGAGACACTTGAATTTCATTGGCACAGAGCAGCAGCATCATGTTCCCCCTACACTTCCAATCAAAAATTCTTCAAACTAACGACTTATTCCATATAGCTTTTCACCTGGAGAACCTATTCCCAAGCACCCGCTAAAAAAAAAAAAAAAAAAAAAAGAGCACCATACAACAGTCACTACTCCCCACCTATTCATTAACTTCACCACACATCTACACTTTGTCCTTTCCATTCACATCAGTGATTTATTAAATATTTTTGCAGTAGTGTACTGTAGGCCACACCTTCAGCAACAGAGTCCCTTCAGCATAGCTAAAGACAAAACAAAGCATTGCACTTGTCCTCCACTCCAGCCCCTAAGCACCCACAGATTTATATCCCATAATTCAACCGTTTTGCCAGATTCATTGATGGTATTTTAAGTATAAATGAAAAAAAATCTATCAATGCTATATTAAGTCAACACTTCCATGCCAAATAAAGTATTTTATGTCAACGTTACAGAGAACAAAATGTGTTGTGTCCTTCAGAATATTTTGGTTCACAATGTCAACAGTTCTTGCAAGTGTTAAGTTTAACATTTGTCGTTGTTTATAACCAAGTCTTACACAAAGCTTTGCAATTGCTAGCCTATGTTAACTGGGCTCACCACTCTGCATATTTGACAGAGATCATCTAATATTCTCCCCAATTCTGCAACTTCTGTAACCCAGCTGAATTGCATTAGAAACAGCTGTTTAATATTGCATTTTAAGATTCTCAATCAACAGGAAGTCATTTGTTAGGCAGAAAAGTACAAATACTTTTTCCCTGTTGCTCAAGAGATTGACTAGTCATCTTCAAAAAGAAAAGGAGGACTTGTGGCACCTTAGAGACTAACAAATTTATTTGAGCATAAACTTTTGTGAGCTACAGCTTACTTCATCGGGTGCTGTAGCTCACGAAAGCTTATGCTCAAATAAATTTGTTAGTCTCTAAGGTGCCACAAGTACTCCTTTTCTTTTTGCGGATACAGACTAACACGGCTGCTACTCTGAAAATAGTCATCTTGGTAGTCACCAAGGTGATATGTCCAGTAAAGCAATTCCCTCACTAAATACAGATACAGGCACAGACAGTAAATTTTCAACTGATTCAGTGTTCAAAGAAATCCTCATATTCAGACTACCCACTCACTGACTGAGGTTCTCAAAACTTTAATTCAAGATGGATTTTTCCATTTTTTTAATTTCCCAGAGTAACATTTCATATTCGCTTGTGTGTGCCACCTCTTCTGCTGATCACTTACCAATTTATGTTTCTTTTGTTGTGGATACATTCATTAGCATTTACGTTCCAGCCAAGACACCAAAATTCTTCACACTATAACTTCAATTCATAGATTTCAAGGCCAGAAGGGACTTCAGTGATCATCTAGTCTAATCTACTGTATAACAAAGGCCAGAGAATTTTCCCCAAAATAATTCTTAGGGCAGACCTTTGTGAAAATCATCCAATCTTGATTGAAAAAACTGTCAGTGAGGGAGAATCCACAAACCGAAGTATGTTGCTCCAATGGTCAATTTACACCTTATTTCCAGTCTGGAAATGTCTAGCTTCAACTACAAGCCACTGGATTATGTTACACCTTTCTCTTCTAGATCTAGAGTCCATTATTATATATTTGTTTCCCAGGTAGGTACTTATGGACTGTAATCAAGTCACCCTTTAATCTGCTCTTTGTTAAACTAAATAGATTGAGCTCCTTTGAGTCTATCTTTCTTGTGGCTCTTCTCTGAACACCTCTAATTTATCAACAGGTTTCAGAGTAACAGCCATGTCACTGTATTCTGTATTCGCAAAAAGAAAAGGAGTACTTGTGGCACCTTAGAGACTAACCAATTTATTTGAGCATAAGCTTTCGTGAGCTACAGCTCACTTCATCGGATGCATACTGTGGAAAGTATAGAAGATCTTTTTATACACAGAAAGCATGAAAAAATGGGTGTTTACCACTACAGAAGGTTTTATTTATCAACATCCTTCTTGAGTTGTGGACACTAGAACTTGACACACTCTTCCAGTAGCGATCACAGCCGTGCCAAATACAGAGGTAAAATAACCCCTCTACCACCTGAGATTCCTGTTTATGCAGCCCAGGATCACATTAGCCCTTCTGGCCACCATAGCCCCAAATTTCTGCCCATTTAAGCAAGAATAGAATCTGGATCTTTACAAAGTTAAACTGAGTAGTGAGAATTCTATCAGACTCCATTAAATTGTACATCTTTAAGTTTACTGATTTATCTGCTCCTGTGTTATTTCACTCAAAGTAATATGCCTATTTTTAAGATAAGACTTAGTTTAAAAACTGGACTGCAGAAAAGCTTTGCCACCTCTGTGCTGCACAACAGACAAAATGGAACACTTTAAATTAAGATGGGCACAATGTACTTGGGAATAGTTTTCTGGTTTGTTTTTTTTTTAAATGCATTGCTCCCTGTTTACAGTCCTCTAAGCAATCTTAATAAAAATTGCAATTTTAATAATTTCATTCACCCCTTTGTAACTATAGCAGCTACAGTGTTGCTGACACTTATTTGCAAAGTCTGGGGGAAATGAATATTCCGTCTTCTATGAAGTGTGCAATCAAAATGTTTAACTTCAACTTCATGCCTAAACCTAAGCAACACCCTTTAAGCGTTTTGCTTATTGGTTGGCCACAGCATCACCCTGGCCTGTATGCTATTATATCTTTAAGAATGCATTCCCTTCCACCTCACTCCCAACTTCAAGGACATGGATGTAATGATCCTGTCTCTGTCCCATAATGGGCAGCACTGACATGCTTTGAAGAGATTTTTTTCTACTTTGCCAGGAGAATGAAGCTGTCACCTGGAGCATGAGGTAAAAATGGAAGTAGGGGAATACATGCATATACATACACTCTCTCCCCCGTCCCCAGCAGGGCCATGGGTAAACAAAGTTAAAAAGCCAATACATATTAATTTCTTTGCCACAGGTAAACAGAAGGGTGTTCAAAACATTAGTTTCAGTTGCTTCTGGATTCCAGTTCACCAAGACTTTAGTAGTAGCACACCAACACACATTCTTTGTTGACGAGCTTACAAACAAGCAAGATTCTTTGAGTTTGTTACACCAAATAGAATACTTGGTCCTTTTCATTTGTCTAGTGGAGTAAGACTATTAATGCTGTCATTTTCAGTAACTGGGGAAAATCTGCCACAGGTCATCTAGTGCAGCTGACTACTTCTAGGGCTGTCAACATTCCATACTGCAAAAGCTATCACATGAAGTGTACCTCACTGTGCACACACTAACAGATTTCCACTTTGGCTGTTAAAAAGCATGTATAATTTTGCTGTCACTGTAGGAGCCTGCCTAACACGGGGAGCAAGAAAAAACTCACTCTGCACAAATGCTATTATCCTCATGGACTTTTCAGGTATTTGTGCACTGGTCAACTTGTTTTGAGCCTATTTCTAAAAGAGCCAGACGCTCCAGATAAGACTCAATGTCACTATTTGCATCGCCTATCCATGCAAATCCCTAGAGCAAAGATGAGGTCTCTTTCAAACTGCACTTCTTCCCCCACAACCTTATCAACCGGAAAGAACCAATTCTTTACCGAGTGCTGGTCATTCACACATACACAGGCAACCTCCCTCATGAAGAAAAGGAGTACTTGTGGCACCTTAGAGACTGACCAATTTATTTGAGCATAAGCTTTGGTTAGTCTCTAAGGTGCCACAAGTCCTCCTTTTCTTTTTGCGAATACAGACTAACACGGCTGTTACTCTGAAACCTCCCTCATGGCACTTGCTTAAATATCCCACAAATAAAGTCGAAATCTTACACACCTAACCCGGACTCCCCTTCATCTTTCCAGCGGTGAGTCTGCATTTTCCTTTCCAGCCCACTCCTTTTGTGGACATCCAGATGGAACAAGTAACCAAGGCCGATGTCCTCCCTATCTCCTCCTCCGGCCTGTTAGCTGGGGCATGATGAGGGGGGAGAGAATCGCCAGAAGAGGGGAGCTGCGGCTGATGTTCTGGGGGAGAGTAACCCCAGCCGGAGCCTCATCCCTGCCGCCGCCGCCCGGAATCTGGGGAGGGGTGTTGAGCCTCGGCCCCTGTTTATTCATTCGCCTTGTAGTCAGCAGGCAGCCCTTCCCCTCCGCCGGCCCCAGCGGCAGCCGCAGCAGGCATGTGGTGGGTGCCCCCCGGGGGCACCAATCCCTTCCGAGGCTCAGGCTCTGTTACTGGGGCGTTAATGCCTCCAGCAGCAAAGCTGCCATCGCCACATCACAGCTTGCGCCACAGAGAGCGCGTTATTCCGCAGCTCCCTGGAGTGCACTGACTAGGTACCGAGGGGAGACACTGAGGGAGGAAGAGGCGGACTCCATTTTTATCCTAGCAGCCTGTCAACAAGCTCCCCCCACTTTTCCCCTCCCCAGTCTCCAAAGCACAGCGAGACTTTCCAGCTCAGCGGCAAGCCAGCAACACATGAGGAGCAGCAGCAGCAGCCCGGCTCCTTCCACTGCTCCTCCTTCGTGCAGGCAGGGAAATCCCTCAGCGTTTTCACTTCCCGCTGCAAACACGGTTTTGAAATTTTCCCTCTTCCACCCATCTCCCTAATCACCGTCTAGAAATGCAGCCCAGACACACTGGAGTTGCAACAGACTGGAGTTGCATTGCTATTTATAGTAGTGCCATCCACACCCTACATACATAGCAAACATCACCGCATTATGTGCAAATTTAATCTTTACGTTAGCAGGAGCCTCGAACATGCCTCCGTTTCCCCCCTTAAATCCACGAATTGCTTGTATGCCTTCCCCACCATTTGCAGCGACTTTCTCCCGTCCCAACAGTTCAGCAGTGACATACGATACAGGGGGTTAACCCCTCAGCCGGCCATGGTAGAAAGTCCTTTCGTGTCTGGCGTCAAATGCTACTTTAAGGTTCTGCCTCCAAGTGCAAGTGACATGTGTTTTCTTACTAACGTCATAAATACTTACACCTGTCACCAGCCGAGCCACCATTTGCTACATCACAGAACCATGGCCCTAATGCTTATTGAACTAGGCCGGTCTCCACAATTTCCGATGAACATTTATTTCTGATTGTGTCCCAACTTTTGTAAGTGACTAGTATGCCGACTGAGGTTTGTTAGTTCACCATTAGTGACTGCGATATCACGCCTATAATTTTCTTCCAATATCGGAGTGAAGTGAAAAGCAGCATGGTCGTAGTCAAAGGTCATAACTTACTGTTGCGACAGTTGTGTATGGATAGTCCCCTCCTTGTTATTCATGGGGACTGGAATAGAAGCTTTTTATATACTATCATTCTTTAACAGTTAACTATGACAAAGGCTGTAATTCAGATTTCTCCCTGTGACACGCTCCACAGTAAGCTCTGCCATTTACACGGACGTATACCTTAATAATCGGGAGCACACAACTGTCTCCTTAAAAAGAGACATCCGAATACTCTAGATTGCAGTCATGTATAAAAATGGATACCGTAAAACGTATGCAATCCTCTACACACCAACGCATCTGTAGATCCATTACACCCCTCCCCCTCGATACACGACTATAAATGCAAAAGATTCAGAGTGTTCCTTTCTTAGGGAGGGAAAGAAAAGCCTCCCCCCAGTCAGCTACCAGTTTGCATTTCTCACAAAGCCAGCTCCCAAGCAGCGAATCACTCCCACTCCCTCTTGGGGGGGAGGAAAGAGAAAAGAGACTTTTTACCACCTCCTCCAAGCTGGTGCAAAGCGTGGCCTCCCAGTCCGCCTCCCCCCATCAAAATCTCTCCTGTCCCAAGGAAACAAGTACACTCACCGGATCGGAAAAACGCCACGATGTCTGCAGAGTCTTTGGCCGCCTCCTCAGCCCCTTCCCCGGCGTTGCTGCTGCTGGTCGTGGAGGTGGTGGTAGTGGAGCTGCTCATGGCTGCTGCATGCAGTGGCGGCTCCTCCAGACAAGATCCCCCCACCACCACCACCACCCTGATCCACTCACTGCTCCCCCGCTGGTGCCTGGGAAGAGGAAGGTGTGTCTATGTTTTGTCTTCAGGTCCCGGCTTCACCTTCCAGCAGCAGCCAACGCGGAAATCCAGGCAACAGAGTAATGCACCGAGGTGGGGGTGGCTGCCAGTGGCAACAATAAATACAGGAACATGAAGGTATGCGTGCAATTGCAGCTCTACGGGGGTCCCCCCTTCATCCTCCAGCAGCCACCTAGGGGGCTGTGTGTGCACGCACAGATTCAATGCATGCGGGCAAGAGGCAGGGAGAGCAGAAGCAGAGACAATTGCAGGAGGAAGGGGGTGAGTGCATGGAGGGCGATTGCAATCAGTGCAGCAGGAAGCTGGTGGGAGGGGAAACCGGGGTGTTGCAGCCTCTTCAGGGATCAGGAGCAGCAGCTGCAATAGCAGCGGTAGTGTCCGCAGCAGCCACCATCCTCCATCTTGGTTTCAAGTGGGGTGGGCGGGGGAGAGGGGATCAGGGAAGAGAATCCCCGCCCAGGGCGCAAGAGAAAAGGGGGAGCGCGGAGGGGGAGCCTCGGCGATCTCCGCCTCGCTCCGGGCCTGCTCGGCACTGGGCGGCTCCCGCCGCTGAGGCGGCTTCTCATTGGCTGCCCGCGGGGGCGAGCGCGGGGCTGCCCGAGGCCGGGGATCCCCGCCTGCGAGGGGACGCCCCCTGGCCGGGGAGAGAAACCCCGCAGCGAGCCCGGGAGCGGCGCAGTCGCCCGCGGCTGTGTCCGTCCGACGGGGAGGGGCCCGCTTGCGCGCCCAGCCGGTGGCGCCGGAGCCGCAGCGCCCGCTGGGGGCAGGGCGGGGGGCCGGGCCCAGCCCCGCGGGGTGGCAGCTGCCGCTGGGGGCTGCGCGCGGGGCGGGCTCAGCCTCCACAGCCCAAAAATATTTTCCCCAGCCACCTATGGGGGAAGCGGGGCCAGCCTAGGGTGACGGAAATGTCCCAGTTTTATAGGGACAGTCTCGATTTTTGGGTCTTCTTTTAAAATAGGCTCCTATTACCCCCCCCATCCCGATTTTTGACACTTGCTGTCTGGTCACCCAAGGACAGTCCCATCTCCGGCAGGAGAGCCCAGCAGCTTCCTCCTGCTTTGGGAAATGTATGAGCAGAGCAAGGGACAAGTCCTGAGCCCACACCCTCTCCCAGGGCGAAGGGCAGCATTCATCACTTTTTGCCCCCCACCCGCACTGCGGGGAGAAGTAGGGTTACCACCTTCGAAAGGCACCTAGCCCCCCTCCACAAAGTAACTCTGCAACACCCACCCCCCAGTCACGTGTAGCATCTACATCCATAACACAAAAAGAAAAGGAGAACTTGTGGCACCTTGGAGACTAACCAATTTATTTGAGCATAAGCTTTCGTGAGCTACAGCTCACTTCATTGGATGCATACTGTGGAAACTGCAGAAGACATTATAGACACAGAGACCATGAAACAATACCTCCTCCCACCCCACTCTCCTGCTGGTAATAGCTTATCTAAAGTGATCACTCTCCTTACAATGTGTATGATAATCAAGTTGGGCCATTTCCAGCACAAATCCAGGTTTTCTCACCCTCCGCCCCCCCACACACAAACTCACTCTCCTGCTGGTATTTTTGCCCCAGATCCCTAAATGGCCCCCTCAAGGATTGAACTCACAACCCTGGGTTTAGTAGGCCAATGCTCAAAGTGACCACTCTCTTTACAATGTGTATGATAATCAAGGTGGGCCATTTCCAGCACAAATCCAGGTTTTCTCAGCCCCCCCCCCCCGCCCTTTTTTCCAAAAACCACACACACAAACTCACTTTCCTGCTGGTAATAGCTTATCCAAAGTGACCACTCTCCTTAAAATGTGTATGAAAATCAAGGTGGGCCATTTCCAGCTCAAATCCAGGTTTTCTCACCCCTCCCCCCCAAACACACACACACAAACTCACTCTCCTTCTGGTAATAGTTCATCCAAAGTGACCACTCTCCCTACAATGTGCATGATAATCAAGGTGGGCCATTTCCAGCACAAATCCAGGTTTTCTCACTTCCCATCCCCCCCCCCCCACACACACACAGACTCACTCTCCTGCTGGTAATAGCTCATCCAAACTGACCACTCTCCTTACAATGTGTATGATAATCAAGGTGGGCCATTTGCAGCATAAATCCAAGTTTAACCAGAACGTCTAGGGGGGATGGGGGTAGGAAAAAACAAGGGGAAATAGGCTACCTTGCATAATGACTTAGCCACTCCCAGTCTCTATTTAAGCCTAAATTAATAGTATCCAATTTGCCAATCAATTCCAATTCAGCAGTTTCTTGCTGGAGTTTGAAGTTTTTTTGTTTTAAGATAGCGACCTTCATGTCTGTAATTGCGTGACCAGAGAGATTGAAGTGTTCTCCGACTGGTTTATGAATGTTATAATTCTTGACATCTGATTTGTGTCCATTTATTCTTTTACATAGAGACTGTCCAGTTTGACCAATGTACATGGCAGAGGGGCATTGCTGGCACATGATGGCATATATCACATTGGTGGATGTGCAGGTGAACGAGCCTCTGATAGTGTGGCTGATGTTATTAGGCCCTGTGATGGTGTCCCCTGAATAGATATGTGGGCACAGTTGGCAACGGGCTTTGTTGCAAGGATAGGTTCCTGGGTTAGTGGTTCTGTTGTGTGGTATGTGGTTGTTGGTGAGTATTTGCTTCAGGTTGGGGGGCTGTCTGTAGGCAAGGACTGGCCTGTCTCCCAAGATTTGTGAGAGTGTTGGGTCATCCTTCAGGATAGCTATTACCAGCAGGAGAGTGAGTTTGTGTGTGTGTGTTTTGAGGGGAGGGGTGAGAAAACCTGGATTTGTGCTGGAAATGGCCCACCTTGATTTTCATACACATTGTAAGGAGAGTGATCACTTTAGATAAGCTATTACCAGCAGGAGAGTGGGGTGGGAGGAGGTATTGTTTCATGGTCTCTGTGTATATAATGTCTTCTGCAGTTTCCACTGTATGCATCCGATGAAGTGAGCTGTAGCTCACGAAAGCTTATGCTCAAATAAATTGGTTAGTCTCTAAGGTGCCACAAGTACTCCTTTTCTTTTTGTGAATACAGATTAACACGGCAGTTACTCTGAAACCATCCATAACACACATAGATAAGACTGAGAACATCATTTTCTCCCCATTTTCTCAAAGCGGTTTGTGTTCTCCATCTCCGTTGAGATTTTATTGTTTCCCAAACTGCATTGATTCTATATTTTAATTATATACGTGAATGCTTTAGAACTTTATAAATGAAGACAATCAAGTGAGTTTGTGTCTTGAATTAGTATTTGTCATCTGATTGTGCCATTTCCAGCCATTTATTTTTAACAGCAACATTGTAGAATTCCAGACAGGAATAGCTAAGATTGCATCTAATGCAAAGCTCACTTTTGACCACTTCAACACCTAGGCAATTCCAGTCTAATCAGTTCAGAGGTTTTCCATCAAACTGAAAATTCGCCCCATGAATGCCTTATTGCATGGAACAGCAAACACATGCTGAACAATTTTCAAGACATTTGGGGCTTCCACCATCCTGAAAAATGCGTACCACTTATCAGCAGGTCCAGCAAGACTGTCATCTTCCGTTAGAGCCAGGACACCAGTACTTAAGACACAGAACTCCCTGTAGAAATCATCCCCATCTACAACAGTAGCAGCACTCAATTTCAAAAGGTCTTGCAGCTTCATTAAGTCATGAAATGCTGACACTTCCTTGAAGTTTAGGCAGGAAAATGACTTAAATGGAGAGTCTTTGAAAGAAAACCATTTCTCCAGATAAGCTACTGCTCAATTGTACATAGTCTTTGCTTCATTTCTGAACTTTTCCTGGGCTTCCCTTGGCAAGTGTGGCAAAGCTCTGTTCACCTGATAACCGAAAAACTCGTCCTTTGCTCTGTCAATCAGGTGGCTTCTGACATCTGACATCAGATCAAAAAGTTCTGTGGCATTCGTAGAATCCTTTTCAAGAATGGAAATTGACTTCTGAAAGATGGCCATGACAGAATGCAAACAAAATAAATGTAGTACTTGGGAAGCATCAACTTGTCATTTAACTCATGCTTCTGATCGCCAGTGAATCTCCAGATCAGCCTGTCACAGTCCAATTCCTCAAGATCCGAGTAGTACACCTTCATAGCTTCCCAATTCTACATAGGAGGAATTCTGGCGGAATACCATCAGGGTCTGCAGCCTTCCCTTTTGTCATAACGCCAAGTCCTTCTTTCACTTCCTCAATGTTGACACTGGAAGGTTCTCCTCTGGGGATTGCTGCAAGTGTCTGGTAGAATTGCTGGTACACTCCTCTACCATCTTGGCCCCAAAGGATTCCAGTGGTTAGCAACATTGTACTCTGCTACCTTCAGGACAGTATGGATCCCTGAAATCTGGTGTGAGGCAATGGTAATTTGTTGACATGTCATCTACATATGACACTGTATAGATGAAGGGCCTGATGCTGAAATTTGCAAAAATTATACCTTGCTACCAAACACTTTGCCTGCTGTGGACCGTGCTAGCAGACACCTGTGGGTGTACCTAAGTAATAAGACCAGCTCACCCCATACCATAAACGGGCTACTACAAGACTCTGTACTCGCACCAACCCTTTTAAATATTTACATGAGTGGCATGCCTCTAACTAAATCATGCAAATTTGCATATGCAGATGATCTTGCCATGCCAATCCAAACACCAAACCTGCATGATATTGAGAAAGCATTAACTGAGGGAGTCTGAGCTAGAGAACAATACTTCTGGAAATGGAGGCTCAAACCAAACTTTGGAAAAAATAATAGTAAGTGCATTTCATCTTGATAATAGGAGTGCCAAAAGCACACTGAAAGTAGCTTTGTGTGGTAAAAATATGCAACATGATTACATCCCAATGTACCTCAGAGTGAAACTCGACCGCATCCTCACCTTCCTCAATCACCTTGAGAAGGTAACTACAAAGATAAAAACGAGACCCAACATAATCCAGAAATTAACAAGTACAACCTGGGGTGCATTGGCATTACTGTTGTGAACATCTGCAATAGCACTTTTATATTCGGTAGCTGAATATTGTGCACAGGTATGGATCAGATGCAGCCACATGTGACTTGTTGACACCCAACTGAATACAGTGATGCGGTGCATCACTGGAACCCTTACTTTGACTCCAGCACCATGGCTATCTGTTCTCTCTAACATTGTTCCCCCGCGATGTTAGGACAGGATATGCTGAACTGCTGTAGCACTCTGCGAAGCTCAGTGAATCCAGGAAATGGATGTCTTCCTATCCACCAAGACCTTGACAATGCCCCACCCCCCAACACCTTATGTCCCGCAAGCCTTTCTGGGAACATTAGCCTAGCCTCATGCAATCAGGCTGCGATCAGAAGGAGACTTGGAAAGCAGATTGGACTAAACAAGGCTTAAAAAATAAGCACCTTGTGCCAGATCCCATGCAGAAGGTGCCTGGGTTCAACCTTCCACAGTCTTCTTAATCTACTCTGAACTAACCATGGTAGATGCGGACATCTAATGCACAAATCGAAAATCAAGGACTCCCCAGTGTGCGAGTGTGGCTCTCCACGACAGACTATGGAACATATCACCACCTACTGCCCAATGTATAAATAGGAAGTAGGCATTACTGCAATAAATTCTGCCACTCCTGATGTAGCCATTTGACTCAGTTAACTTCAAGTGAAACTGTAGTTGCTGCTCTCCACCAGCCATATGAAAGAAGAAAAAGAAGTTTAACCGAAGCCTTTCAGTTGTAGTGAAGAGGGTTAACCAGCGAATGGGCACATGCAAAAGTGCTTTCTGATACTCTTCCTCCACAGATTCAAAGCAGAATTTGAGATGTTCTGCTTTTTTTGCACTACATGAAAACTCATTGAAAATCTTCAAAACCAAACCTTCCATGTCAAAGCTGAGGGCTTTCATGCGATTTTTTGCTGCATTGTTTAAAACATAACATTTGCAGTTAGCTTGGATCTTCAGTGGTTGAACAGCTTTGAGTTCAGCAAACACAGAACAGTTCTTACCATAATTCACAGATGTGTTATTGGCTCCACAAGCACTGACATTTTTCAGGTCCAACCCAAGCTCATTTATGGCATTCATTATACCTCCTGAAATCAACTCCGATGTCTCATCTAGTTCTTCATAAAAATCCAAAAGGATGTTGTTTATGCCTCTTCCAATATTAAAAAAACACCAAGTAACCAAAGGAAAAAACTTCTGGCTTCCTTCATTTGATGCGTAAGTAGCAACTGCAAAGGGAGAACCTTTCTTTTAGCTTTTTTTACTCCTGTTTCCAAAGAAAACACATTCTCAGCTAGACTTTTGATTTTTGTTCCTTTCAGCTTCATTTGATTTGCCACAGCAGAAGCAGTGTGTACCTATTTAACTGCCACAGTCATTGACAAAAAACTGCAGTCATGCTTCACTTCACGAAAGACATAGGCCAATTCACTTGCAGCCACAGCGTCATCTTTAACTGTGTTTCCCCATGGGAAAAATGTTGATATGCTCCAGGGCTGGTGCATAGAAGCCAACTTTGTAGGTTCTCCAGGGCTGGCGCACCGATGGGGAAAAAATGGTGAGTGCTGCAGCCCCCCTATCAGCTCCTCCCTCCTGCAGCGCCTCCAGCCCACCAGTGGGCCCCATGGATCAGCATCTCCCACTCCCTCCCCATGCCTCCCACCCGCAGCAATCAGCTGTTTCACAGCATGCTGGAGGCTCGGGGAGCAAGGACATGGTACACTTGGGGGAGGGGGTGGAACTGGGTGGGAAGATGTGGGGTGGGAGTGGGAAGAGACGGGATGGGGCCTTGGGGAAAGGAGTGGGGTGGGGGCAGAGCCGGGGGTCGAGCGCACCCCAGCAGTTTGGAAAGTCAGCACCTGTGTATGCATGCATTCTGTTTTGCACTCTGAACCACTGTTGGGTGTTTTTTTCCAGTTGAATATTTCCAAACAGCATCAATTCCATCAAATTTCAGTGTAAAGACACCTTGACACATTGTACAATGGGCATTTGTTTTATCAGCACATTTTGCCAGCCAGTCTTTGTAGTCTGTTTCATTTAGCCAGTTGTCACTGGATGTGCAGTTTCTGATGCAAGCTTTTTTTCCCAGGGGATGTCGTGGGATCACTTGCACCACCACCCTGATCTTCCCTTCATAGGTGCTGACTCTGTGGGTGCTCCAGGGCTGGAGCACCAACAGGAAAAAAATGTGGGGTGTTCAGCGACCACCGGCAGCCAGCTCCCCGCTCTTCTCCCCCAGCGCCTCCCACCCATGTCGGCCCTGGTGATCAGCACCTCCCCATCCCTCCCAGCGCCTTCCACCCGCCGCGATCAGCTGTTCCATGGCATGCAGAAGGTAATGGCGGGGAGGAGCGAGGGCCCGGCCTCCTTGGTGGAGGGGGCGGAACAGGGCGGGAAGAGGCAGGAGTGGGGGCAGAGCCCGGGGCAAAGCCAGGGTGTCGAGCCCCCACTTCCCCAGCACATTAGAAAGTCGGCACCTCTGCTTTCATTATTTAATATACTTTGCACGGTTCTTCAGTCTTGTGTGACTCAAACCTTCTCTCACACACATGCGCTGTGTGCTTGCTTGTTGATGGGCAGACAGCTGCTGTATTTTCAAAAGTTTTGATCTGTTATCACTTAAACTGCGGAAGTGGAAATACTGCAGCATCTTTAGCTGGACAGAGAAACTTTTAACATTAGATATCCCAGTGTACTGTGATGATAATGCAAATCTTTATACCCATGTAAAAAAACCCAGCAGATTAAATTATTTTTTTGGCAATTGGCAAATCCGTTAAAAAAAACCCGGCCAGCCTGGTCAAATACTGGCCAGGTGGTAACCTTAGGGAGAAGGGGCAAGTCAGAGACTGCCCAGGGAGTGGAAACCAGCTGGGCTGGCTGCAGAGCTGCATGAAGAGTTTCTTACACACACAAATGCCAAGGATTCCTACGGGTCACAAACCCAAGACCTTTTTGAGTTTTTCCATGAAGAAACATGGGACATACACACACCATAGCCCCGTAGCTGGGCACTCACCTGTGATGTAGAGACCTAGGTTCAAATCAGGGCTTTGAGTCCAGCAGAGCAAGAACTGGAACCTAAGGCTCCTAGGTCAGTGCCCTAACCACTGGGCTATCCAGGGGGCCAGTCACTCTTCCCCCTGCTCCCAGTAATTTATCCAAACTCATATTTCCACCAAACAGTTAAGTTTTTGGAGACAATGGCATATTTCAACAGCAAAAAGATTCAAACATTGGTGTGATGTTGCACTCCATATGTTTTTTGGAAATACGTATATAAGTGTAAATATAATGTAACTGGAATATGCTTTATGCAAAAGGTCTCTTGTAAGGCATCATTACAAAGCCTATAATCTACTGAGTGTGTTCATCCTATTTGTATTAATGTATCATTCTTGTATCTGAAGCTAGAAATATTAACAGGTTTCAGAGTAGCAGCCGTGTTAGTCTGTATTGGCAAAAAGAACAGGAGTACTTGTGGCACCTTAGAGACTAACCAATTTATTTGAGCATAAGCTTTCGTGAGCTACAGCTCACTTCATCGGATGCATTCAGTGGAAAATACAGTGAGGAGATTTATATACACACAGAACGTGAAAAAATGGGTGTTTATCACTACAAAAGGTTTTCTTCCCTCCCCCACTCTCCTGCTGGTAATAGCTCATCTTAAGTGATCACTCTCCTTACAGTGTGCATAATAAACACCCATTTTTTCATGTTCTGTGTGCATATAAATCTCCTCACTGTATTTTCCACTGAATGCATCCGATGAAGTGAGCTGTAGCTCACGAAAGCTTATGCTCAAATAAATCGGTTAGTCTCTAAGGTGCCACAAGTACTCCTTTTCTTTTTAGAAATATTAAGTTTTACTCTATGAAGTCCTATTGTAATTATGCAAAGTGTGGGCCATTAATGGTGGCCTGGAACCTTGATGGCTCCCCTTAACTAGGACAATTGGTTGTAAATGGCTCTGTTTACTTGTAAGCCTTTATGTATATGTGGGTGCCAGCCAGTGAGTAATGAAGTCTCACAGGACATGTGAACATGTCACATGATACTGGAATCCATCTTAAACCTGGTGTTTTTCCATTTAGAAGGAAGGGTGGGAATCCACAGAGAGACAAAGAAACGGAGTACTTGTGGCACCTTAGAGACTAACAAAATTATTAGAGCATAAGCTTTCGTGAGCTACAGCTCACTTTCCCCCACCCCCTGCCCTGGCCCGGGAGGAGCTCACTCTTCCCTCTGCTCCAGCAGGAGCTTGCTCAGTTTCCTGCCTCCGCAGCCCCGGGGGCCAGAGATGTTCTCTTCCCCGAATGAATATTGGGGGGGCCATGCCCCTGCTTGCTCCCTCTTGGGCACACCCCTGTTTGGGAGTAAACTCAGCATGCTCTATGTCTGGTCAAGCTAACTGAGAGAAGCTTCAGTTGGCCTAAAGCCTGACCAAGAAGTGCACTGGACTGCCTGAAGGCCACTGAAGATTTATGAAAACATTCAAAACTAGTGGGAATTGAAAGGTATGGTTGACAAAGGGGAACAAATATATGTGAAATGTGAGAGAAGTTGCATTCCCCCATAACACAAGCAGATTAGTTTAATAATGCATGAAATGTAGGTCTTCATGGTTGTCTTTCTATCAAAGCCAACTGGAAGCTTATGGTAGCAAATACAACTAGGATTTTCCTGCTCCAAAAGCCTACGCCCTTAGTCACTTAAACTGAAATATCTCTGTGACGTTACACTCCATATTCTTTATGGAAATATGCTTCTGATATGGATATGACATAACTGAGATGTACTTTACGCAAGATGGCTCATGTAGGATATCATTGGAAAGGTTACAGACTAACAAATTTATTTGAGCATAAACTTTCGTGAGCTACAGCTCACTTCATCCGATGAAGCTCACGAAAGTTTATGCTCAAATAAATTTGTTAGTCTCTAAGGTGCCACAAGTCCTCCTTTTCTTTTTGTGGATACAGACTAACATGGCTGCTACTCTGAAACCTGTCATTGGAAAGGTTATGATTTACTGAATGTGATTATCCAATTTGTATGCCTGTATCATTTCTGTAACTAAAGTTAGGAATATGGACTATATAACTGTGACACATGGCCAGAAAGGGTTAAACATCCTGCAAAATAAATAACCCTCAAAAGACAGTGAGAAGATAATGTTTGTGTATGTATATATGTATGATGAGGGTCAACAATGTAATTAACAGTCCCTGTGGTTGCTGTATTCTGATAGTTCAGAGATCAAAAGAACATCGTAACATTTAAATGAATTGTAAACACAGGATATCTTGGTATTCATCTCTCTTTGAAATACACTGTGAATGGTGGAGGAATAAGCAAATGGCCTTAGGTTAATTCGTATAGCTAAGTACCAATGATGGACCTCCTTCAAAGTAATCCTAATTACCTATTCTTCCCTGAGGAAATCCCAACTTGTCGAAGTGTTGCTTGGCTAGAAGTTGCAATGTTAAAGGTATGCCACATATGGTAATGGCTCGACCCAACTCAATATCTATCACCTGTAAGGACCTCCCACCTCCAAATCACTGGAAGGATGTCTGATACATGTGGAAATGAAACTGAAGAAAGATTTTTTAAATGAAAGATAGTACAACAAATAACTCAGTGGTTGATCTTGGAACTGTGGGCATTGAGCCCAGACCCAATTATGGGTGACTAACAACGGTGTTACTTGATGACTGGTTTCAGGATGGCCGGAGACCAGTCGAGATATTCATCTCTTTACCCACATCTATCATCGGGGTTTAAGGTCACCCAAGATAAATGCCAACAAGGGAGTGCAGGAGTAAAGCTCAGGTATGTTCATTAGAAAACAAGATAAGTAAACAGGGTATGCTATAAAGGACTCCCAACACAGGTAATAAGGTAAACAGGTAAAGGTGACACTATAACTGTACTGACTGTGACCAAAAAGGGTTTACTCCCTTCCCAAGACAGGTCCCAGGTAAGGGGTATGGAGGACTTAAAAGGTCTCTACCATTTCTTGCAGCTTGTGTCTGGAGCCTCCTGACTTCACAACGCAGATCGGGTCTGGAACCAATCAGGTAACTCAGCAGGGTGAGAAGTGGACCTCAGGCAACAGGTAGGTGGTAACTCTGATTGATGCTGGTGATTCTTCTTTCTCCTCCTCATGCGTTGTCCTGGGTGCAAGTAAGATCCAGATGAGAGGGTGGCAGCTAGCAGCTCACCCTTGCGTGCAAGTGTGTTAAAGCCTCCCACAACCCTAAGACGCAGTGTCCTGGCTTACGCACCTGCGTAGAACACACTGCTGTGATCCAGCACTCTGCCACTCAGATGGGCATCCCCTTCCCTCCAACATGCTAACCCTTATATGCCCTGCTGTTACTGGGCAAATCACATGTCACATGGTTGCCCGGTTGCCCGCCTTTCGGTAGAAAGGGCAGGAAACTATACCTAAGGAGGGGAAAGAAAGGCAGCCAAGTTGGATTCCTAGTCGTCAGGAATTCAAGATGGCGTGTGGGTATTAACAACCGGAACAGAAATACAGAAATCCTCCTCCTACATTACTATACTTGCAGATGGACCTCCAGACACGGACAGGCTATGTGACTGAAAACATTGTTTCCTGGACTGCCTACTACTTAGATAACGGTTGGCAAGAGGAACACGGAATCTGGATGAACCACGGCTATGGAGCACCTTGACTGGAGATCAGGTAAGCTGTTTTGATGGTACGTTGCCTCTCAAAGTGCACATCTCACGGACTGCCACTCAGAAGGACAGCACCACTTCAGGTGTGTTCTCCCCTTATATAGTCTCTCTCTCAGCCATACCCTGTTGTGACATTGCACCCCATAATGCATTCTAGAAATATGCTTTTAAATGTAAATATGACATAAATGGAATACGTTTTATGCTACATATGCTCTGTAGCATATCTTTGCAAAGGTTGTGTTCTTCTGCATGTATTCAACCTATTCGTATGCATGTATCATTTTCATATCTGAAGTTATGAGCGTTGGCTCTATGCTTGTATTGAAAGTGTTTGCTGTAGGAAGCACCTAAGGCAAACCTGGTCAACATAATGTGAAGGGGTTATTCAAGTAATTGGGAGTACTTGGCTAACAATGGACCTTGATAGACGCCAATCCACATCTGAGCTTTCCTGGGAACATTCAAACTAGCATGTGGACAATGGCATGGGCCTGTAAAGAACTGAGTCATGCATGGACATGTGACTTGCCCATGTGACTCCAAAACTCCATCTAGTAGCTGTAATTCTACACAGTGGGAGAGAGGAGTTTCTACCCACCAGAGAGACACTGTATAAGCCTCTGGGAAACCCTTCCATTTTGTCTTCAGCCGGCTCAAAAGATAGCCTCTCCACCCCAAAGTATGCCTGAAAGAAACTGGAACAAAGGACAGTAAATAGGGTGTGAGTGATGGCTGGACCCAGACTAGAAGGAGGCTAGTCTGTCAAAGAAGCTTATTTGGAACATCTCTGAGGGTGAGATTTACCTGCATTTAGTTTCCTACTGTATTAGGCTTAGACTTACGTGTTTTATTTTATTTTGTCTGGTAATGTACTTGTTCTCTCCATTATTACTTGGAACCCCTTAAATCCTACATTTTGTAGTTAATAAAATTACTTTTTACTTATTAATTAACCCAGAGTAAGTATTAATACCTGAGGGGGAGGGCAAACAGCTGTGCATATCTCTCTATAAGTATTATAGAGGGTGAACAATTTATGAGTTTACCCTGTACAGGCTTTATATAGGGTAAAATGGATTTATTTGGGGTTTGGATCCCATTGGGACTTGGGTATCTGAGTGCTGGAGACAGGAGTACTTCGTAAGCTGTTTTCAGTTAAGCCTGCAGTTTGTGGGGGACGTGGTTCAGACTTGGATCTGTGTTTGCAGCAGGCAAGGGTGTCTGGCTCAAACAAGGCAAGGTACTGAAGTCCCAAGATGGCAGGAAAAATGGGCTCAGAGGTAGTCTAGGCATATCAGGTGGCAGTCCCAAAGGGGTTTCTGTGATCCAACCCATCACACACGTGACCTAGACCCAGTGGTCTTCCCACTCTTTTACACCAAATGACATAAAACACCTTACATTTCCCCTCCTTGACAGTAAAGGGATATACATAGAAGTTTAACCATCACATTCCATAGACATTACTTAACTTAAAAGATGATACAGGCACAGAAGCTATAGATAACAGCTGTTTTTCTTTTGATCGACACAGTAAGGCAGATCAAGTACACAATGATTACAAATTGGATGATTAGGACCACAATAATAGGATGAAACATAATATTCCATACATCATTAAAATTTTCCAATCCCCCAAATAGATTCTCCCACCACTGACTAGAAGCGGTCTCATTTTTGATTCGCTTTAACACCTGCCTAATCTGATTAAAGGCAGATGCACTGTCAGCAATACCTCTTTCCCTTCCTTCTCAATTTGCTTTAAGTGGGCCTTCATTTCTGGGTGGAATATAAATTGGTTTAGGGCTGCTATATTTGCTCCAAGGTGAACTGGATCTAAAGTATACTGACATAATATATATGACTGGATATAAAGTATACTATACATCTATAGTCTCGGTGGTGATGTCATGTCAGACAAAGTCTATATAACAACCCTTGATGGAAAATATGGAGCCCAGACAAAGGTTGATGGAGGGGTCGTATGTAATTCTATAATAACTATTTACAGTAACTCACTGCACCAACTGCTTAAACATAAACAATGGTCATTCGTGAGCACGATGGAGGAGTGACTAAAATCTGAAGAGTGCATTTTATAATGACACATTCCTTTTTGAGCATTTAAATATACATGGGATTCTTCCAAAACTTCAGTGTTACAAATGTAGCCTAGGCCCTTTTCTTCTAAGCAAGACTGGAGGTTCACAGTGTGGTATTCCTCACCCTTCCGATGGACCCATTTGCTGATAGCCATAGGAATAAGTACAGTTTGTCCCACATTTAAGCCTGTGGGCACTAAAGGGTAAATGCATTCCTTCTTTGCTGCTTTTAAGGTCAGCACATAAGCAATTATTGAATGGTTGCGGTGGAGGTAAGTGAAGTTAATTAACTTCCACCACCCCTGGTGTTCTTGCTCAAAGGGAGTGAGATGGTTCCACAAAACATGCCTTATCTCTACTGGAATAAGCCCATTCAGGCAATCCCTCACAATAGATTTAGCCACATCTAGAATCCATTGCTGAGCTTGCACACATGCTAAAGTGAGGGAGATGTTAGACTGAAGAATGTTTAAGGCCCCTATGATGTTGACGTGATCTGTCTCCTGAATTTGCATCCAGGAAGGTAAGGTATTGGCTATATGATACTCAAGCTCACTACTCCTATTTAATGAGGTAGTAAGAGATTGTGATAAAGAGGCTATATCATAGCCCAAAGCTCCTATTTATTGGCTAGGATCTGATCATCTATCGTATTTAACATGCCTAGTCCAGTTCTGACCCCTCCTAATATTTAGATAAGGTATCCCTAGGTTTCCTTATGAGAGAGTTGGATGATGGAACCACTCCTTGCACCCAAGCACTCCATCCTGCAATTAGAGGTGCAGTGTATGCAAAACATCCTTGGTTAACATTGTGTATGGAAATTTGTACAGGCATTACTGTATTAACCTTTTGATGGAATATACTGGATTTATCATCAGTACTTTTCTAACATTCTGTTTGACCACCATCAGTCCAACAGAACTTGTATATGATCTAGGTACCACAGATATCTTTACCTTGACCTTAGTTCCATACAGACTTGTGATAACCTAGTCACCTGTCTCATTTGATAACATTGTAACACGAGCTTTCCCAATACATACAACAGGGAAACTGTTTACAAAACCCATTCATGATACTGGCATTATAATTACTAACATGGTTCTATACAATGGCTGCATTTCAGAGTTGCTAGATAATGACCTGATGGCAAATACAAATGGGCATTTATAAAGGTTTGATTAACATTACGGATGCCTATTTAAACCATTACACTTAAATCCCCAGGATTTACCTGTAGAGGGAGGTCACTTAGGATGGACAGACACTTGGACAGTTCCCAAACCTCAATAAACCTAGAGCATCTCTGTAGGAAAGTGTCATAGAAGAGCCATGAACAATTGCCCCCTCGTTTCCTTATAGATTTAATTTGTGCATCCTTATCTAATATGAGCTCATGCTTCCATTCGTCATCCGCTGTGAAGGCCATTAATGAAGTGTTTGTTACCCCTTTTTTCTGCCCATACAAGATAACAATAGCCAGTATCCTCATAGGCATATACAGATATAATCCCTTTCAAGACCGAGCTCAACAGAGCTTTATTCATCAGTATACTTCTGTCCTTGGGATTATATACCGCATCTTCATCATAATCATCAGTTTAATTATACATGGATTCTAGCAACTCATAATTATATTCATAAACCCCTACAGGTGTATCCCATCTCTCAGCCATCCTATTGTTCACTTTACAATACAAGTGTTCATTCTTATTTACAATAAGAGAGTCCATAAATCTAGCAAACAACAATATTAACACATTTAACGTTTTCCAATCCAGGTGGTTGCACGAATTTCCTGGAATAGACAGAGCAGAGATTTAGGTTAGTGACACTGATTATGGCCCCACACCACCCTTCCATTCCTTTAGTTGGGACGAATGGAACCATTTAAAAACCCATCTCTTGCCAGATTTTAACTCGACCTGATACGTTGTTGGACTGGCCTTTTTGGTTATAACTACGAGGCCTACCCAGCGGGGACTCAGAGGGTGATGTTTCTCTGAGTAGAATTAAAATAAAACTTTATCTCCAACATGCCATTCATGAAATTTTAGGTTGGCATTCAGTCTTTTGTCCATTTGACATATGTTCTGCTTTAACTGGGTAGTTACCTCCTTCTGAGCATCACTAATTTTAGCCAACAGCTGGGTTATGTACTGGTCTATTTGTACCCGGAGCTGATAGTTATCAGGTGGTACCCCCCCTAGCCACCACAACTCAGGAGTCCTCATTGGCTGACCTGTAAAGGTCTCATGGGATGTAAATCCGTGTGCTCCAATTGAGGACCTGATGGCCATTAGGACAAAGGGTAGCTTTTTATCCCCATTCTTTGCTGCAAGCTCTATGATCTTCCTTAATACTCTTTTAATTTTCCTATTAGCCCACTCAATGAGCCCCGAGCTCTGGGGATGTCCGGCGTTGTGGAGATGCTGTTTGCTGTTAAGTGCAAGGCAAATGTTCTTAACCAGGTCACACACTAAGTGGGGTCCCTGGTCAGAGTCGATGACCTCTGGAAGGCCATACCGGGAAAATGTTTGCTCCAGAAGCAGGTGTGCGGTGGTGGCTGCAGTATTATTTTCGGAAGGGTAGGTCTCCACTCACTTTGAAAATGGATCCACTACCACAAGGCAGTAGCAGTTTCACTGCCCTGTGTGTGGTAGTGGGCCAATGTAGTCCACCTGGATCCAATGCTAAGGACAATCAGTGGGCTGGTGGATGACAGGTCCCTTCCTAACAGGATGGTCTGGGTTGTTCTGTGCACATGCCAAACAATTCCAGATATGATACTCTACATCCCTTGTGATGTCTGGCCACCACCCAACAGTGAGGAGCCTTTTTACTGTCTTCTTGATGCCAAAATGACCTTGTTGGTGCATTAAAGTTATAAGTTCCTTATGTAGACAGCCCAGAACTACCAATATTGGAAGGTCATCTTTCACCTCTGCTCAATTTGCCGTTACCAGTCCTCTTTTATGTTCAGATATTTGGTACCACTATGACATGTTGAGAGAGTAGATCCTGAATCTCTTTGTCCTTCTTTTGCATCTGCAAAATGTCAAGTTGTTGCTGTACAGCTGCAGGTTCCAGTGAGCACTTAACATTGTCCGATTTTACCCACAACATGTCCGGGCCCATTAATGCTGCCTCTTTGGTTAGGCCATCCACCTGGTTGTTAAGTATGGATACCTCGGCCATGTTCTTCCGATGAGCCCGTACCTTAAAAAGGAAAGTTGAAGCTCTGCTGCCTTCAGCAAGTTTCCAGGCATGAATAAGATATTTGGAATGGGCTACTGGTTTGTTGTATGTATGCTGCGAGCCATCCACACCATCATCCAGTCAATGAGGGCCCTCAGTACCCAATCAGAATCTGAGCAAATCATTATCACAGAGTCTGTATCCACAGCATCCAAAGTGGCTACTATGGCAACAACTTCTGCTGCCTGGGCAGAATGGGGCAACACAGTGCTTTGCAAAACCCTATCTGTTGCTACCTGGAATACAGCATAACCTGTATGGGGGGTGCCTTTTAGATGGAAACAGCTCCCATCAACGACCCATATAGAATCATAGAATCATAGAATATCAGGGTTGGAAGGGACCCCTGAAGGTCATCTAGTCCAACCCCCTGCTCGAAGCAGGACCAATTCCCAGTTAAATCATCCCAGCCAGGGCTTTGTCAAGCCTGACCTTAAAAACTTCCAAGGTAGGAGATTCCACCACCTCCCTAGGCAACGCATTCCAGTGTTTCACCACCCTCTTAGTGAAAAAGTTTTTCCTAATATCCAATCTAAACCTCCCCCACTGTAACTTGAGACCATTACTCCTCGTTCTGTCATCTGCTACCATTGAGAACAGTCTAGAGCCATCCTCTTTGGAACCCCCTTTCAGGTAGTTGAAAGCAGCTATCAAATCCCCCCTCATTCTTCTCTTCTGCAGGCTAAACAATCCCAGCTCCCTCAGCCTCTCCTCATAAGTCATGTGTTCCAGTCCCCTAATCATTTTTGTTGCCCTTCGCTGGACTCTCTCCAATTTATCCACATCCTTCTTGTAGTGTGGGGCCCAAAACTGGACACAGTACTCCAGATGAGGCCTCACCAGTGTCGAATAGAGGGGAACGATCACGTCCCTCAATCTGCTCGCTATGCCCCTACTTATACATCCCAAAATGCCATTGGCCTTCTTGGCAACAAGGGCACACTGCTGACTCATATCCAGCTTCTCGTCCACTGTCACCCCTAGGTCCTTTTCCGCAGAACTGCTGCCTAGCCATTCAGTCCCTAGTCTGTAGCGGTGCATTGGATTCTTCCGTCCTAAGTGCAGGACCCTGCACTTATCCTTATTGAACCTCATCAGATTTCTTTTGGCCCAATCCTCCAATTTGTGTAGGTCCTTCTGTATCCTATCCCTCCCCTCCAGCGTATCTACTACTTCTCCCAGTTTAGTATCGTCCGCAAATTTGCTGAGAGTGCAATCCACACCATCCTCCAGATCATTTATGAAGATATTGAACAAAACCGGCCCCAGGACCGACCCCTGGGGCACTCCACTTGACACCGGCTGCCAACTAGACATGGAGCCATTGATCACTACCCGTTGAGCCCGACAATCTAGCCAGCTTTCTACCCACCTTATAGTGCATTCATCCAGCCCATACTTCCTTAACTTGCTGACAAGAATACTGTCACGACCCACTGCTTTAGCTACTTCATATGAGGTCTCTAGCTGGAATGGAGACTTGATAGTATTATTCTCCTCCAATGGAACCGGGCACTCGTGGTCTTCACCTTCTGACAATAGAGCAAATGGTACAGCGGACACAGACGGCACTTGATGAACCCTCACCTCCCGGTTGAACAAGCACAGAGTCCAACTGGTGAGACGGGGATTGGACACCCAGCCGCCATTTGCCTTTCCAGATAAGATGTACCTGACTGGTGTGTGAGATGTACCTGACTGCTCAGAGAGGCATGATAAGGGGGTGGGGAGTGGGGGGTTGGATAAGGGGCAGAGGGTCCTGGGGAGCAGTCAGGGGACAGGGAGCAGGGGGTGGTTGAATAGGCATGGGAGTCCTGGGGGGGCCTATCAGGGGGCGAGGGTGTGGATAAGGGTTGGGGCAGTCAGGGGACAGGGAGCAGGGGGGTTGGATAGGGGGTGGGATCTCAGGGGGGCGGTTAGGGGTGGGGGTTCCGGGGGGACGGTCAGGGGACAGGGAGCAGGCCAGGTTGGATGGGTCGGGAGTTCTAGGGGTGCAGTCAGGGGGTGGGTGGGGGCAGAGAGGGGGCAGGGGCCAGGCTGTTTAGGGAGGCACAGCCTTCCCTACCTTGCCCTCCATACAGTTTCGGAATCCCGATGTGGCCCTAAGGCAAAAAAGTTTGCCCACCCCTGCTCTAAGCGGTAGCTATTTTATTGAAGGAGCTGCTTTTGTGCAAATTCTACTCATTGTGTCCCCAGTGTCCAGCAGCATTGTTTGCTTGATGTTACCGAACTCCTCTTGCAGGCAGATGTTAGTTGCTGCCTTCCCCACCTATCATTTACAATAGTGGCCACATGCAATGGGGAAGGGAGAGCTTGGTGGCTTCAGAGGGAGCTTTGGGGTGGTGCTCTTTCCTCTCTACGAACCGCTTCCTCCCCTGCTAGATCCTCTCCCTCATACCGTGCTAGCTTTATCAGCAAGGCTCGAGTTGGCAGACCATCTAGTTGTTCTATGGGCTCGTACTTGAGGAGTTTTATCCATAAGGCTAATCTAAACCCATAGTCAGGATCTCTATTTTTGCCATTCTTTCAATAACTAGCCTTCCCATCATTCCCACCTTTTATGGCAGCCACTTTCTTTTTGTGTCCCAGGATGTTATTACCGCTAGGGTAAGCTTCCCTATATAGATCATACGCTTCTTGAGCTCTGGTTTCCAATTCTTTGAGACGAGTTACTCTGGGATTCGCAGTTCCCATGGCCACTTTAATTGCAGGGAGCAAACTCTGAACGAACATCTCCTGGAATTCGGAGGTATCATACACAACAACTCCATTTACTATCTGAGGCTGACCTGTAAGCCAATATAGTAATCGTTTCCTGGCAAGGAATTTCTGTGGTCTTTCTGAGATCCTCTGTTTGTCAGCGTACATCTTGCCCCTAAGATTTTCATATGGGTAGTACAGCTTCATAATGGCAAGGTAAATTTATACAGATTCCTGAACACTAGCCACCTGCACCTCTGTAGGTAGGGCCCCGAACTCATCAGTGCTCATACTTTCTTTTACCAACTCAACTGTGTCTTCAAAACTTAAATTGGCGGTCACACTAAGCTTTGCCAGCCAATCCAATGCATTTTCTTTATAAAAGGGGCCCATGTGCTTGCTCATAGCTTGCACCTGTTCCGGCCCCAGGGCACGGATTTCATACCTCATTTCCGAGGGTTTACCATGTCCATAATGAACCACAGTAGTGGTTATTGGAGCAATCAGAGGGTGAATTGAATTCCCCTCCTAGTTCCCCCAAGACTCATGTGGCTCCTCTGGTGCTGAGGGGGAAACAGATTCATTCCTAGTATACCTAGGAGGAGGAGGTAACATTTCTCTTTCTGTGTCACTCCCATCCAAGTCAATAGATGTACCAGTCTCATACTCTCTTACGGGGTCAGTTTTTACAGCATTTATGACACCCTGCATATGCTGCAACCTTTGCTTCAACATTCTTATCTTTTGATCACATACACTATAATTCACAGATGTTCCTTGTCTTGCTGTCTTTACCTCTTTCATTAACTCTCTAGTTGCAGCTTGAGAGCCTTCTACTTTTTTTGACAGCATATATATTTCTCCTTTTTCAGGAGGTTACCATTCAACTCCTGCACTTGGGATTATAACTGGTTAAGCTGCATTGTCAAGTTAGCAATCTGGGCTGTCGCAGCCGCCTGCTGGGAGCCAAGCTTTCCTACCTCAGCTTCCTTTTCAGCTGCTACACTTAGAGCTTGAGAAGTGGCTTCTTGTTTCAGTCTCAGTTGCCTATCCAGCTCTTCTGCAGTCATACCCAACCTGAAGAGCAAAGCTCTCTTCTTAGACTTTTTAGTGGGGGAAGGCTTAGACATCATAAACCTTTCCCATGTTCTGCATAGTTTAACCATAGCATTCTCCCCACTGAACAGATCATAAGTCCTGGGGTTTTTATTCTTCCCAAATAAAGCAATACAGAAGTCAATGGAATTTTTATTTAATTGCCTTGTCCAGCCTGTCACTCCAACCATGTTCTCTGCCATCCTACCCTGGCAGATTAACTTTTTCTTCTTTAGTTAGGGACTCAATCAATTGGGGAACGAACACACACACACACACACACAGACCCACCTCAAGGTATTTTAACAAGGTGTTTCTCCACACACCCTTGGGTGGGGGACAGGATTTACTAATCCCACACCCACAGATTCGTGCACCCCGAGTGAGGGTCCCGCAAGGGAGTCCGTCTTCCCCAGGGGCTCACACCCACAATCTCACACCACTCACACAGGGGGATTGCTATTTTGCAGATCCCACCCAAGGAAACAAATGTTTCCCCTCCTCGGATAGCATCCTACTTCTGAGCCTGCCTAGTCCACCAACCGGTGTCAGGACGATCGCTGTCGCTGCCTCAGAGGCGTCCTTGCATCGGATGCAGAAACCTCCTCGCTAACCCTCTACCCAGTCAGGGATGTTTATTCCAACGACCATCTGGCTCATTGTATCCAATGGATCCCGAACAGAGTCTTACCAGATCACCGTACAAATATGGGTGTCTAACAATGATGTTACGATACTTGCGGATGGACCTCCAGACAGAGACAGGCTGCGTGACTGCAACATCGGATCCTGGACTGCCTACTACCTAGATAATGGTCAGCAAGAGGAACATGGAATCTGGATGAACCATGGTTATGGAGCACCGTGTATGGAAATCAGGTAAGCTCTTTTGATGGTACGTTGTCTCTCGAAGCGCGCATCTCATGGGCTGCCGCTCAGAAGGACAGCACTGCTTAAGGTGTGTTCTCCCCTTATATAGTTTCTCTCTCAGCTATACCACGTGACCTAGATCCAGTGATCTTCTTGCTCTTTTACACCAAATGACATAAAACACCTTACAAAAGAAGACATGAAATTGTATAAAAGATCCTGGGGTCCTGATTCTGTCATCTCAGATCTGCTTACGCTTCATCAGGGGAAGTTTGAGTCGCAAGACTGAGGTCCCAGTTATGCTGGTATGCCCTGAATATGAGATTTGGACATTGGACCTATGAACTATTTCTAAAAGAACTCTTTGCAACTACAAAGCTCACCATCTCTGCTATGAATCTGCACCTAAATGAATTGAACTCATGTCTGTATGTATATTGATCTTTTAACCGTACTCTCTCTCTTTTGTTTTTTAATAAATTTTAGTTTAGTTAATATGAATTGGTTATAGTGTGTATTTGAGTAAGATCTGAAACATTCATTAACCTGGGAGGTAATCCTTTGGGATTGGTAGAACCTTTTCTTTTATATGATGAAATAAACAGAAATAAATAAATGAAATAAACGTTTACAGAAACGTTCATTATATTTGATTTGAGTACCTGGATGGAGGCCTGAGGCTGGATCACTTTAAGGGAACTGTGTTGTTTGGACTTCTGAGTAACCAGTAAGGTAATAAAGAAGCTGTTTTATGCTGGCTTGGTAAATCTAAGTATTGGAATATCCACCAGCTTTATGGGGATTGTCTGCCCCATTCTTTGCAGTTCACCCTAATTGAGTGACCACAGCTGGCTCCCCAGTAGGATCCCGGTCACAGTAACAATTACAACTGGGTGTGTATTGGGAAGACACCCACCAGACAACAGGCCATCAGGAAGGAACAACAAGACTGTGAAGATACTAATCTCTCTCCCTCCTGGGAAGCATCCTGGGATGTAACTGTGACACTACTAGGTCAGGTGGTCTTGTCACCTGATACTAAACATTTTCTTGGACTTCTTGTAACTTTCCACTAAAAGGGGAGAGGTCAAGTTTGGGAAACAAAGGATTCCCGCCTTATGTAAACCTTATTTAAGGGTGGGGAGAAAGGCAAACGGGACTCCTCCTCTCCATAGCCTGTGTGCCCAAGAAGAAAGATTGCTAAAGACACCTGAAGGGAAGGCTAGAGGGGAGTCCAGACTGAGACAGGGGTCCAGTCTGAAAAGAAATATAACTGTAACTCTAAGCTACAGAAACTTTGGAACCTGCCTAAAATAACATTTAGGGTAAGAAATTACATTTTGTAAACTGTTTCTTAAGTATATTGAGCGTAGCTTGCATATTTTGTTTTATTTGCTCAGTAATCTGCTTTGTTTTGTGTGTTCTCTCTTATATTCCCTTAAAATTCACCTTTTGTAGTTAATAACCCTATTTCTTGTTTATAATATAACCCAGTTTGTGCAATTCATAACTGGAGGCAGGTGGTAAGAGGCTGTGCAATCCTTCCTCCACATTGAGGGAGGAGGCGAATTTCATAATATACCTTTGGGTCTGCACTTCAAGGGAGGTGGACACCTGAGTGCTTGGGCAAGTCCCTTAAGCGGAGTCTTCCCAGAGATGATCTCAGTGTCTGTGTCATTCTGCAGATGGGTGTGTGCTGGAGGAGGCTTAATAGCCTGGCTCAGCAAGACAGGTAAAAAGGGTGCCCAGGGAGGCTGAGTGGTATCTCAGCATGTCAGGTGGCATCCTAAGATGGGCAACACATTACAATCTCCTGTAACTGTTGCATTGTATAATTTATTATACAGTTGAGAAGTCCCAGAATCAAGTGACTGGTTTGTTTATACTACCCTGGTCATTACAATGTTTATGTAACATGTCGTTTTTGTGTATTTAATGGTAGGCAACAGATGTACTTAAGGTTGGCATTTTATAATTAAGTGCTTTTATGTGAGGTTAAACATTTATGTAGTTTTGAGAATCAGAGGATTGATATTTTAAGTTTAGTTTATGCCCAGAGTTGAACTTTACCTGGAGAACATACCATAATTACTAATCACTTTGGAGACCACTCCATTGTTTAGGCAGAATTTGCCTAAGCCCTGTAAAATAGGCTGTTAGCTTTGCAGTAGTACTAAACGAGTGAGCTGTTTTCCCAGAGCTCCTCCAACACACTTGGGCCAATTTTATTCCACTGTTGGTACAATGCCAGTTTACATCAGACAGTTTTCTCTCCCTTGAGATTAGAGAGTGGGTTTTTTTGGCACAATGAGGAATTTCATAATATGGCCTGTCCTTATTGTATACTTTCAATGATGAACAAATCAACATACAAGCAGAAGACAAAATTAAAGATGAGCTCTCAAGTTTTTGAGTGGGCATGATTAGCAATTGAGATAAACAGAAATATCCTGTACCTTTTTATAATTTTATTTTATATTTTTACAGAAGTTGAACTGAGTCACTTCTCCCACCATGAGCCAGTTCCTGGCACTTCTGCTGAGAAGCTTCTATTTGACTTGTAGAAATATTGTTATCAAAACCAGAACAGTTAAACTGATGGTTGTTTTGACATAAGAACAGCCATATTGGGTTGGACCAAAGGTCCATATAGCCCCGTATTCTGTCTTCCAACAGTGGCCAATACCAGGTGCCTCAGAGGGAATGAACAGAACAGGTAATTATCAATCTTAAATTTGCACTTTAGGGGCACACCAATAACTACTGCTTCCAAGGAAGACCAATTTCCACGTGATGGATATGACACTAGCAGTTTTGAATTGTAAAAGTGAGGAAAAGTTTTCCTTTTGATGACATGTTGACATGCTGTGATGCCAGTCAGCTCTGTGTTTTTGGGGAACCAGAGCCCAGTATCTAGCCTGTCTGACTCATGACAGACACCCCCCACTACCAGTCTCTGCTTGAACCAAAACCGATCAGAGAAAAGGCTTGCAGAGAGCAGTGAAGGGCATTGGGAGGCACACCTAGATCCCCCCTGACAAGGGTGACAAGATTAAGACATCTCCATTAGTATACAGAATGAAGAACAGAGACAACTCCCCTAGCCTCATCCGCATGAAAGATGGGACATGGATTAGTATAAAGAATGAAGAACAGAGAACCGCACTGAACTGTGGGACCAGAAAAGCAGAGAAGCACTGCATCATGGGAATTTCTGTTCCAGATATTAATGAACCTACACCTGCACACACCCAGCTCAGCAATTATCAGACCAATTCTAGTAATGAATCCTTCATTGATATCCAAAATACTGAAGCAGCCTAGTTGCATTGTGAGCTCCCTGGAAGAAAACATCACCCATAGCCAAGAGTGATCAGCTCCTATTGTCTAGCCTAAACAAAACCCTTGAGTCATCAGTTTACCTATAAACAAATCTAGTATTCTCCCTTGAACCATTGTATTTTCTCTACAAAAATCCCTACTCACCCTCCAGTCAGTGTTCTGATGTATGGATCCAAACTCTGCAACAGTTCCACTGGGACTCCATCTCCTGACTGATCGTGCTGGGGGCTCTGCCTGTCTCCAGCACTCAGGACCCTGAGCTACCACCATCACCTGGGAACCCCGACGAGTTCAAGCCTCATGGAGTGGGTGAGATCCCTCTCTCTCTCTCTCTCTCTCTCTCTTCTTTTCTACTTCAGGTATTAGCCTTTAAAAATGTAACTGTTAGGTTTGTTTAGCCCTCCTTGTGTAGTTATCACTATTATTCAATAAATAACTTTTATGGTTAAGCTGGTTGCTTCTCTCTCTCTCTCTCTCTCTGAACTTTACTCTTTTGTGTTTTTAGCTTCCCGCAGTTACTCTGCAGCAACCCTTCTGTTACCTAAGCTAAAAGATCCCTGTAGCGCCCAATAATACTGTGGGGTTTGCTCATACCAGTACAATTGTGACATGAAAGTGGGGACAGGGATGTGTTAAACCTGTGGCACATAAGGGGGGGTGCTACTTGACCCAGCCCATTGAGTACAGGGGCATATAAGGGGATCAGCTTGAGAGTGCTGATTGACGCGGTCCGCTCAGACTTGCTCTGTTAGTCTGTGTGTGTGTGTGTGTGTGTGTGTGTGTGTGTGTTCATCTGGTTCTAGGACTGGAGAAACCCAGTCCTGGGGAACCTAGGTCCTGCAGGATAGCTCCATTGGGAGGGGACTTGCAGAAGGAAGGAATAGAGTTCCATATGAACACACAAGTGACATACGCAGTACATTAATAGAATTACAGAAACCCCCACCCCCCAACCCCCAGACGAGTAACCCTAATCAATGAGCATACCCCAAAGTAACGGGCATATCTGGTAACAGTTGTGATCCACTTATGTCCAGAAGATATACCTTTACACTGGCATGTGTACCTTTGTATATTGTTGATCCTAACACTATCTTTCGATTATTTCCAACCTTTGTGTTTGACTCTTCACTCTGGCAACATGTTCCACAGGTGGACTTTTTTTATGTTTCCAGTTTTACATATTCAGAATTTACCAGCTACTCATTAGACCTCTTGTTCTCATAATATGGGACACTAAGAGGGCCTTAATGCTATGCACAATTCCCTTCATAAATGGACAGTTAAGTCAAACTTAGTTTAAGCTTTGTTTTTATCAAGTCCTGCGCTTACAAAATCCAAGACAAACAGCAGTATTTTAATCCTTTAGGTCCAATAATAGTTACAGCTTTTCTTGTGAAGTGTCGGTAAGTGCACAATATACTACCACGTGAAGAAAACTAGTTTGGCTGTTGTCATTGTCCAGATGAATGAATTGCAGAAAGCATCCAATCAGCATAAGTGGTGAGAAGTTAGTTTCAGATTTAAATATCCAGTCCAGGAGCAGATTTACCATGAAACAAACTGTGGGGTACCATGGGGCCCCCCAGTGACAGGGGGCCCCCCAAATGGAGGATAAATATCTGACAACCTGCCCCCAAGTCCTGGCCGGCGGTGCAGCAGAGCTCAGGCAGGCAGGCTGCCTGCATGCCATGGCCGGTGGCTCCACACCGCTCTGGAAGTGGCTGGCTGCTGGCATGTCTCTGCATGCCCCTGGTGGGGTGGGGGAGGTGGTTCCACATGCTGCCCCTGCCCCAGGCAGCGCAAGGAGACCCGCTGCCTCCCTCTCCCCAAGAGGTGTGCAGAGACGTGCCAGCAGCAGGGCTAAGGCGCTCCCGGAGCCTATGAGCCGCTGCCAGAGGGCTGTGTGTGCCTGTCGCCTTGGGAGCCGCACTGCCCGAGGTAAGCGCCTCTCCCCTGCCCCCATTCCACACCCCAAACCCCTGCCCCAGCTCATAGCCCGCACCCAAATTTCCTCCCAGAGCTGGAACCCCTCACCCACTCCCTGAGAGAGTCCAAGCAGTCCAGATGTTCTGGTTTAACTTGGATTTAAACTTGGAGAGTGGTCAGTTTGGACGAGCTATTACCAGCAGGAGAGTGAGTCTGTGTGTGTATGGGGGTAGTTTTTGGAGGGGGGTGAGGGAGTGAGAGAACCTGGATTTGTGCAGGAAATGGCCTAACTTCATTATCATGCACATTGTGTAAAGAGTTGTCACTTTGGATGGGCTATCACCAGCAGGAGAGTGAATTTGTGTGGGGGGGTGGAGGGTGAGAAAACCTGGATTTGTGCTGGAAATGGCCTAACCTGACGATTACTTTAGATAAGCTATTACCAGCAGGACAGTGGGGTGGGAGGAGGTATTGTTTCATATTCTCTGTGTATATATAAAGTCTGCTGCAGTTTCCACGGTATGCATCTGATGAAGTGAGCTGTAGCTCACGAAAGCTCATGCTCAAATAAATTGGTTAGTCTCTAAGGTGCCACAAGTACTCCTTTTCTTTTTGCGAATACAGACTAACACGGCTGTTACTCTGAAACAGATCTTTCCTTGAATCCATGCTTCTAGGTTCTACTCCCAGAAAACAAGCAGACATTGTTACTACCCACGTGGACTTTTCCTTTGATGACAGAGACTGAGGAATGCATTTTGAGTCTTTGACCTCCGATCATCACACTCAATGACCACTTGCTTTGAAATTAGCACTTTTCTGTGAAGTTCTCCATTTGCATTCCACAAGGCTTCTTCCTCATTTGATGGGTTATTTAGTTACAGGGGTATATACAATGTAAAATGTTTGCTACTACATTATAACAGGAGGGGGAGCGATAGCTCAGTGGTTTGAGCATTAGCCTGCTAAACCCAGGGATGTGAGTTCAATACCTGAGGGGCCATTTAGGGATCAGGGCAAAAATTGGGGATTGGTCTTGCTTGGAGCAGGGTGTTGGACTAGATGACCTCCTAAGGTCCCTTCCAACCCTGAGATTCTATGACAAAGATAAGTGAAAACAATGCAGGTAACTTTTCATGAAGTTTAAACACCACATAGACTCTTATACACAGGCGCTGACTTTTGTTTTTGCTGGTGGGTGCTTTCCACCTGCCAGTTGCACTGTGCACCATGTACATGCTCTTGCCACCTGCTGGTGGTTTGTGGGGGCCGAGCACCTCCTATTTTTTCGGTGGGTGCTTGAGTCCTGGGTCGAGCACCCCCGGCATTTTGGAAAGTCGGCGCATCTGTCCCAACCAGTGTCCTGGACTTAGAACTGTGCAGGCGAACACTCTTGTTCTGGGGCACTAGGCTCCATTCCACCTCCCCCGATCAAGTGAGTCCCAGGAGGAGTTCAGCCTTGGAAGAGCCTCTTTGCTCCTGCTGACTTGAGAATCAGCTGCAGCAGTGTCCTCCAGACACTGAAGATCGTATTCAACTTCTAGCAACAGTGTTTACTCTAGGCATCTCTCGTGCACTGACTGGCTTTTGATTCCAATTGCCTCTCCCTCCAGGTCTTTTCACCCCACCCCACACCTTTTCAGTGCTCTCCATTTCCCCTCCTTTCTCCATCAGCCCTCCCCAGACACACACCGTAGCCTTTCTTCTTTTTTTCCAAGTGTAATCACTTCCTAAATTGTTAAAGATAAATGAAGCAGCATGTTTGCAGACCACATTGTTCACTCAGTTTGTATGTTATATGCCCTTTCTGTATGCACTTTTCTATGTTGAAATTAAGTTCTGCAGGATGGGGGCAGGCTTACTCTGCTGTGAGAAGCATAATGGGACCCTCTTCTTGATTAGAAACTTTAGGTGTCACTGCAGTTGAAGTAGTAAAAAGGAACCAATCCTGACCACCACTACAAAATGCTTAGCACCCTTTAACTCCTGGTGAAGTCAGTTGGTGTTGAAGGCATTAAATGGCGTGCAAGGCTAGTGGCTCAGAACACTTAATACTTACTATCCTGGGCCCAACACATCTACTACGACAGTGCATATAACACAAGCGGGGTCAATGTAATTTTCCTCACCCCAGCCCAAGTGTCTCAATCCTCCTCTTTATGGGGAATCCTCTAGGTATGAGAGGGTAGTTAAGGCTTCCTGCCCATTCAGTCTTTTGCCTCTTTGCCAGTATTGCACACAAAGGTGAAAAGTAATGACATCCGTGGATTGTGTTGGATTTTGGCATTTACTATTGATAAGGAGAACCACCAAATCATTTAGTCCTTGAACATCAGTTTTCATGTACTTCTAATCTGAATCACTGACTCTCAAACACCCCCACTTTAGCTGTCAGCATATTTTATTTGCTGCACTGCAATCTGTAAGTATAAAAAGTTTAAAGGGAAAAACTAAAATCTTATCTTTACTTTGTTTCATTTGGAGGTATGGACTTAAAATGCTATTGAAAAAATGAATCTTTATAAACTTTTGTGAACCGTTAGTTCAATGTATATTTTTCTGTACCAAAGCCTTTCTGCTATTTGTGTTAAGTTCTTCACTGCTTTGCTCACAGGTAATCTATCATGTAGAGTAGTGAGCAGACTATTATCAGAAAATTTCCATGTTGGTCTGCTTGTTCGGCACAAGAACTTAAATCCAAAGCAGCGCAACTTAAGTGATTGAAGTGTTGTCTTTGTTATGTCAAGTTATACTTTGGGACCTGGAATATTTGATATTTTTATTACTTTTTTGGTAAAAAGTATCAGAAACAAACCACATGTTGCTAACCTTTCACAACATCTAAGCCAATCCTTCTTGAAACTTCCTTTACAGTGAGAAACATGTGAAGGTATCACTGATTTTTACTAACTTTGACTTCAGGGTGTGTTCTCTCCCCGCCATCTGAATAGCAAAAACCTACTGTCTGTTTATTATGTTATCAGAACCAGACCAAGAGAACAAGCGGGTTGCGATAAAGCTGCCCTTGGCTCCATAATTTAAGTTGGGTCATTTGCTAGAAGGTAGTTCCTTTTTAAGTAAACAGAAAATTATGTTTACAAATCAACCACACTCAGAGTAGAAGGTTGTATAATGGAGTCAAGTAATTCTTGCTCTTGTTTGATACATTGCTAGAAGTGTGGTGATTTGGATTAAGTGTTTAGGAGAGTTGTCTGATGCCAACTTTCTTTAAAAAAAAAAAGAAAGGGGGAAAAATAAAAAGGTTTAACTGGGTTTAACCAGGAGGTTAAGAGGTTCAGAACTGCATTTTGAAAGAGTGGATTCAGACTAAGTTTATTTCTAGCGATAATAGCTCCTCAGGATGCATTCAAGTTTGTTCCAGGTTTTATTTTGCCTAGAACTCATTAGCCTCCTATTGCTGTCCTGGGATAACTAGAATTTTCAAAGTCATGGCACACATGAGACGTTACCACCATATTTGTCATCTTTTTTTATGTCTTGAGAGCAGAGCATATATAACACACTCCCTTTCTTCCTCATCTCCTAACACTATTTCTTAATCCAATTTCTATTGAGAATCTAGATTTCAGGAGGGGACAGCCATTTCTGAAGACAAGAGTTCTGACTATACAATACCCACTGTCCATCCTGGAGCAAATACGTTTCCTATTGGCACCATGTGAGAGACAGTTTTCTGAAGGGAGATTTCAGTTTTGCTTTTAAGAGATCTGGCCTATCATTAATTTACAAATTTGGTCCAGTAGTTAGAGATTTTTGAGCATTTTATCAAGAAAACACAGTTTATGAGCAACACCTTAAGTGCATTTGTTCTTGAAAAGAGGATAAAGCACTTTAAAATCTCTACATTTTGTTTTTTAATGTTAAAAACTAGATTCTGTCTAATTACAGCAAGAATAAGCTTTTTATCTCTAGCATGTGTTAGAATCTTGATTTTTGAACCCTAGCTGCATCCATGTCTTGACAAAAAGCAACCCAGGGAAATTTCCAGAGAATTCTCTCAACTGAGTTTCATAATTTTTTCTCTTAATACTCACGAGTCTAAGTTAGTGTTGTGTTAACCAGAGCAACTGTGACTGAATTATAATTATTGGCATTAATTCAATGAGAAAAACTGATGAAAGAGGTTTAGAAAAATGGGGGGGGAGAACAGGAACCTTTTTAAAGTAACCTTTTTTCTGGCAAAACTGCCGTTTTTACAGGTGACAGTCTTCCACCGCTTGCAGTTCAGGATACAGCAGCTCATGGTATAAAGCAGGCTTCTCATTTATGTGTAACTCATGTCACAGTTAGGGTTGCCAATCCTCCAGGATTGTCCGGGAGTCTCCAGGAATTAAAGCGTAACTTTTAATTAAAGCTTATGTCATGTGACAAAATCTCCAGGCATTTGGCCAACCAAAGTTGGCAGTGCCAGTCAAAATGTGGTTTTTCAGCCATGGCATGCAATCTAAATTTAGGACACAGATGGGAGCTTTGATTAGATATGGGGATGTTTATCTACTGTAACATGCTTTTTTAGAGGACGCAGACAAGCATCAGTTTACCATAAAGGCAGCTGTTAAATGCTCAGATGCATAAGCTTGTCCAGTTTAAAAGGGTATACTTACTGCTGGAGGTCAGAACTGAGCACTATATAGTTGATCTCTTGGCTTGAGCCATAAAGCTATACTGTATGGTAACTCACGTGATTTGTCTATTAAGTAGTCAGGAAGGTGCTACTCTCACTGTGCTTTCTTTCCTGTTTATACAGCCAAAGGCAACTACTTCACAACTTTAGGTCCCAAATTCTACTTTTTGAAATGAATACTTGTGCAATTTACTACAGTGGCAGCAGGGTCAGACTTATAGCCTGGACTGAGGCTTCTCTTTTATTATGCAATAATAATTTTCTTTGATAACCCAGGCATAAGTTTCCTCATCAGTTAAAGTTGTATTACATCAACTAGCCCCACAGGCAGCATTATTAATGTCAGGCAGCTAATTTGTGAATAGTTTAAATATGTGTTTCATCTCCACTGGTTATTGTGTTGGGGTATATGAGCCACACACTGGTGAACTAAGGGTTAAAGAACATAACATAAAGCTCTGGACCCAGAAGGCCCCACCCAGCCACACCTGCTAGGCATGCTCACTTTGGAGGTGGGGCTCACAAAGGAGCAGCTCAGATAAGTCTGGGTGGACACAGCAGAGGAGCAGTTGTGCACTGCAAGCTCCTGCAGAGAAACCACTGGGGCTCTACGCAGCTGAGACCAGGCCTCACTGCCAAGCTGCCACAGGCCCTTCCCTCTATGGGGGCAGGGAACGATGGGCCGTGGATGATAAAGGAAAACCCTCCAGAGTGTGATCAGAGAGAACTTCAGGGGGATCCCGGAAACTGACCAGTGGTGCAGATGGAGGAACTGAAGCTGGGGTAGGCAGTAGCCCAGAGTACAGGTGTAAGGGCACCTGCCCCTAGGCCATATATTTGGACTGTTATTCACATGGCTCTGGGCACCAGGGTTCTAAGCTGATGGCGTAGAGGGGGCCTGGGTTCTCCTATCCCCAGCCACTGTCTCTTGCTGCTGGGCAGCACTGCCAGATTTGGACCTTAGCCCCCCAACATGTGGTGGAGAATGTGGGCGACAGACACTGTCTGTCTAGTTCCTAGAGAACGAATGTCCATGTCATACCACCACCACATTTAGTACCAATTTTTGGCAGTCTCAGGCAAGTCAAAGATTGAATGGGCAGATAAATATCTGTAGTTTACCTCAGAGATTGTCTTTTGTTATCCATAGATGAGAAGGGTTTGCAGGGAATTACTTCATCTTACACCACCAGTCCTCTCTTCTACAGACAAGCAGTTCAATGAAGCTGATATGATTATGGATTGTTTCCCAATCAGTCTGGCACCTTTAACAACTCACTTATAAATTAATTCATTATTTTTATCGCTCACCTAAGAACCTCATCTTGGGAGTCGAGAGCAATGTTTTAAATAGTTTTTCTGTAATCAAAGTTTGAGGTGCCAGAGAGTCACTGAAGCTCCCCAAAATCCTTAGGCAGGCCCACTCAAATATACCAAAAAACATTTCTACCCCTGTTACCAACTAGACATAACAGAGAAGGTGCTAGAATCACCCCCAAAGGACATCAGTGAGAGAGGTTATGAATGGCAATTGGGAATGGTAGCATGACTAGCAAGGAGTTGACCCAGAGTGAGATTTAAGAGCATCACCACAAGTCACTCCTTGGTTATAAGTGTCATAGTTTCAGAAGTCCAAGCAAATCCAAACAAACATTTGTCGTTTTCAAACTGACTTTATTCATTTGTACCCTTATTCTTTAATTCTGTTTTTGATGCTGTGAAGCTTAAATTTTAGAACTGTTAATTGCATACAAATTAACCAAATTAATACAATTAACCAAGAGCAACATTTCCTTGGCTTTCTTCACTCAAGAATGACACTAGCAAGTAGAAGGTGCCCACAAGCCTGTAATAGTAAATACACATACAGTTTTGGGCCTTGCTTTCCTCTGCTCTGATTTACACTTCTGCAAATAGAGCACAAAACATGATCTTTCTGATCTGAAAGCTTATTTACATTTTGTAGTGGTGGGAATAGCTTTCCAAGCTTAAAAGCAGAAGAGAATAATACTTCATGCTTTTTTTCTTTACATCAAGCAAGACAATCAAGGTTTCAAGTTAAGAAATTCATAAACTTCACACTGAAGGTCACAGACCTGGTATTCTTCCACAACTTGTCGCTCTTAATGAAAAGAATAAGTTTCCTGTGCCTTCTTGCCTCCTCACCTCTTATACAGTGAAGATTTTACAGTCTGCATTGTTTCGGATAGAAATATGGCCTTAGAAGCTTTAACTACTGACATTTATTGACCGTTTTCAGTAAATCTAGTTAGGATGTCAACTGGCAACATGTACTGCACCAAGTTTATCACCCAGTTTTTAGAGTCAAACACCCATCTCTCCCTTTCTTCTTCTTAAAAAAAAGTCTGTTTATTTTGATTATTCAATATCCATTAAAAAAAAGTAATTAATTGAAAAAGTGTTTTAACCAATAGCCTTACAGCAAGGAACAAGGCTCCCCTCCGTGAGGAAAGTTAGCCCTCATCAAGGTCCTTCCTCCCCAAATACCTGAGCAAGTAGCTATTTTCAGTTCCACAGAAAAAGCTTAGAAAGTTGTCTTCACAGAGATCCATCTTTCCTGTTGGAGATCTCTTAACATACTTCCCTGTCAACGCTATAAAGCTGCTCTTTAGAACATGCTCTTTGCTTAGAAAGCAAACGACATAGTTTTATCTAGTTTTTGGATATGATATCAATTAGATTTTTGCTTTAACAGGCATATATTTACTGTATTCCTTGGAGACAGGCATATGGAAGGAATAAGCCTCTTTTACAGAGAGGAAACATTGGCACTGATTTTCAGGCATGCCATATTGCAGGAAGCGGAAAACTTACTCCAATACCACAAACCTTCTTAAGCCAGGTACTGAAAGGAAAGACAAGCCATTTCATTCTCAGCTTCTTTTATCTAGTCGTACATACAAAATCACACAGGGCAGCTTCCTTCCACTTATTCTGGGAAGTAACACCAGCGATAACCCAAATAGAAAAAGCAACAAATTACTTTTTATCATGGGTCTAGCAATTTGTCACCACTACAATCATAGTCCTCAGCTACCTCATTTTTCTTGTCCCCAATTGGTCACTTGATTAACAATTACCCCTTCTTTCCTCCCCTTTCCCCCCCGTAAAATCAATATTCTTTCATTGCAGAAAGATCTTTTCCTTTACCCTCTGGGGGGTGGGCAGCCCTACTTCCTTTGTAATCTACATCTCTTCCATCAGCCTAACCAGCCATAGCTGCCAGCTTTTCTCTCCATATTTGACAGTGGTCAAAGACTAGTTTTCTTCTACCTGGCTTGCATCCCTAGCAATATGTTTAGGGGCCTCATCATTTCCTCTTTGCTTCCTGAAAGATCACTGCTTCTAAGTGATATGTTGTCAAGTAACTCTGTTTCTGTAGTAGAGTCAGATATCCAAGATGTACTTCAGTTATTTGAGGTAGTCTTTGAACTACTGAGTGACAATTTTTATAAATCTTTCTTATGGAATTGGGGGGCAAAGGAGCTATTTTGTTAGGAGTAAACCACTAAGTAAGCCAAAAGAAACTAGCCAAGACCGCACTGTGACAGTTCAGGTTGGAAGCCAGGAGATATAGAACTGCTTCTGAGTGCTGTGAGGAGCTGCACTATAGCAAATAGGTTGTACCAGTTGAATCGTTTAGTGGGGGAGAGAGAAGTGGAGCATAAAATACTGCTCTCCTGAAACTGACAAAGTTTTGATGTTCATATATATCTGAACCTGTTTTGTTTTTTTTCCCCCATGTGGAATATTGACAGTTTTGTAGTTTGTAAACCTCCATTTTAAGACGTAAAATGGAGAACAGTAAATCACTATGGAAGTTCCTTCACAGTCAAGTCTTCAAATGGGAATTGCCATAGTGGGTCAGAACAGTGATCTATGTATTTCAGAATCCTGTCTCAACAGTGGCAAATACCTGATACTGCAGACGAAGAATTAAATCCCCATAATGATTAATAATATTTTGCCTATGGGGAAAATTTCTTCCTAATCATATGCAGTTAATAGTGGGCTTATATCCTGAAACATGATTGTGGTCCTTCAAACATTTTTATCCTGCCTAGTGTACCTGCATACAATAGTCATATATGCCTAGTCCTGTTTTGAATCCTACTAAGCTCTTGACTTCTGTCTTGTGGCAGGGAATTCTACAGGGTAATTATGCAGAAAATAAAAAACTACTATTTCTTTTATCAAATTGTAGAAAAGTGGCTTCCTGCTGCACATCCCATGTGGCTGGTTGTGGCATAGCAGCTCTTTCACATCTAGAATCCCCTGTGGATGGTCATTCCAGTCCCACGGTAGTCTGCCCTTTCCCAGGGATCGGCCTTCTGGACAGAACACACCTTAGTTCTACCACTTCTGGTGGAGAAAAAGTCCATCTAATAGTCCTAATATCCTTTCAAAAAGGTTTTTGGTCTCAGTTCTGGGCAGCATGGTCTTCATCACAGCCCTTCTCTCAAGGCTTCCAATTGTTCTCATCACTTTGCCAGGAGCTTCATGCTACCTTCCCACTGATTGGTAAGAGAACCTAGACCCACCATCTACAGTGGGTTCCAATCCAGAGACACTATAACAAGTAGCTATAGTGTGCTCTGCCAGACTTGTTGCAGCTGCCCCCTGACTTCTTCCCACTAACCACATCTCTCACGTCAGGGCTCCTGCAAGCAAGTCCTCTGCAATGTTCTCCACAGTGTCCACCACATACGAGTTATACCTCTGCTCGACTCCTCCAGAATCTCCCCTTGCTTTTGCATTCAGCCTCTCTGCTTCTTACTGGCTCTACCTCACGGCCTCACGGGAGCCTAACCTGCTCTCTGTAGGAGCCTTCTGTAGCCCTTGCCACAGCTTTCCTTCAGACTTCAGTCCAAAACACTCCTTTTGCCCAAATTCACTATGCTTGTAGCCCAGGAGAGGAAACTCCCCACTACTTCTCATCAGGGCCTCCTGCCTGGTTTCCTTCCCCTTCTCCTGTCATTTTAGGGCACAGTAGCCTCAGCATGTGTCCTGTATCCTTGAAAAGGTGCTTTAATCCTTTTTTAATGCTACCCCATTTTCCCAGCACTCTCACCAATACTTTTAATCTATATTCTCTCACCTTGAGGCATCTTAGTTCTTCCTAAAGAATTACTCTTTCTGTATAATTCTCCCTACATTGCCAATGTTCAGTCGTTTCTTTAACTTTGCTTGTTTTCCTAGACTCATAGACTTTAAGGTCAGAAGGGACCATTATGATCATCTAGTCTGACCTCCTGCACAACGCAGGCCACAGAATCTCACCCACCCACTCCTGTAACAATCCCTTTACCTATGTCTGAGCTATTGAAGTCCTCAACTCGTGGTTTAAAGACTTCAAGGTGCAGAGAATCCTCCAGCAAGTGACCCATGCTGCAGCGGAAGGCGAAAACCCCCCAGGACCTCTTCCAATCTGCCCTGGAGGAAAATTCCTTCCTCACCCCAAATATGGCAATCAGCTAAACCCTGAGCATGTGGCCAAGACTCACCAGCCAGACACCCAAGAAAGAATTCTCTGTAGTAACTCAGATCCCATCCAATCTAGCGTCCCATCACAAGTGATTGGGCATATTTACCGCTAATAGTCAAAGATCAATTAATTGCCAAAATTAGGCTATCCCATTCTTCCATCCCCTCCATAAAGTTACCAAGCTTAGTCTTGAAGCCAGATAGGTCATTTGCCTCCACTGCTCCCCTTGGAAGGCTATTCCAGAACTTCACTCCTCTGATGGTTAGAAACCTTCGTCTAATTTCAAGTCTAAACTTCCTGATGGCCAGTTTATATCCATTTGTTCTTGTGTCCACATTGGTACTGATCTTAAATAATTCCTCTCCCTCCCTGGTATTTATCCCTCTGATATATTTATAGGGAGCAATCATATCTCCCCTCAGCCTTCTTTTGGTTAGGCTAAACAAGCCAAGCTCCTTGAGTCTTCTTTCATAAGACAGGTTTTCCATTCCCTGGATCATGCTAGTAGCCCATCTCTGGACCTTTTCCGGTTTGAATTCATCCTTCTTAAACATGGGAGACCAGAACTGCACACAGTATTCCAGGTGAGGTCTCACCAGTGCCTTGTATAATGGTACTAACACCTCCTTATCTCTACTGGAAATACCTCGCCTGATGCATCCCAAGACCGCATTAGCTTTTTTCATGGCCATATCATATTGGCGGCTCATAGTCATCCTGTGATCAACCAATACTCAGAGGTCCTTCTCCTTCTCTGTTACTTCCAAGTGATGCGTCCCGAGTTTAAAACAAAAATTCTTGTTATTAATCCATAAATGCATGACCTTGCACTTTTCGCTGTTAAATTTCATCCTATTACTATTACTCCAGTGAACAAGGTCATCCAGATCTTCCTGTAAGATATCCTGGTCCCACTCTGTATTGGCAATACCTCGCACCTTCGTGTCATCTGCAAACTTTATTAGCACATTCCCACTTTTTGTGGCAAGGTTAGTAATAAAAAGATTAAATAAGATTGGTCCCAAAACTGATCCCTGAGGAACTCTACTAATAACCTCTTTCCAGCCTGACAGTTCACCTTTCAGTATGACCCATTGTAGTCTCCCCTTTAACCAATTCCTTATCCACCTTTCAATTTTCCTATTGATCCCCATCTTTTCCAATTTAACTGATAATTCCCCATGTGGCACCGTATCAAATGCCTTACTGAAGTCAAGGTAGATTAGGTCCACTGTGTTTCCTTTGTCTAAAAAAATCTGTTACCTTCTCAAAGAAGGAGATCAGGTTGGTTTGACACGAGCTACCTTTTGTAAAACCATGTTGTATTTTGTTCCAATTACCTTTAACCTCAATGTCCTTAACTACTTTCTTCTTCAAAATTTTTTCCAAGACCTTGCGTACTACAGATGTCAAACTAACAGGCCTGTAGTTACCCGGATCACTTTTTTTCCCTTTCTTAAAAATAGGAACTATGTTAGCAATTCTCCAGTCATACGGTACAACCCCTGAGTTTACAGATTTACTAAATTTTTTGCTAATGGGCTTGCAATTTCATGTGCCAGTTTCTTTAATATTCTTGGATGAAGATTATCTGGGGCCCCCAATTTAGTCCCATTAAGCTGTTAGAGTTTGGCTTCTACCTCAGATGTGGTAATATCTACCTTCATATACTCATTCCCATTTGTCATCCTACCATTATCCCTAAACTCCTCATTAAAGACTGAGGCAGAGTATTTGTTTAGATATTGGGCCATGCCTAAATTATCCTTAACCTCCACTCCATCCTCAGTGTTTAGTGGTCCCACTTCATCTTTATTTGTTTTCTTCTTATTTATATGGCTATAGAACCTTTTACTATTGGTTTTAATTCCCTTTGCAAGGTCCAACTCTGCATGGCTTTTGGCCTTTCTCACTTTATCCCTACATGTTCTGACCTTAATAAGGTAGCTTTCCTTGCTGATCCCTCCCATATTCCACTCCCTTTATGCTTTATGCTTTTTCTTAATCACTTCTCTGAGATGCTTGCTGATCCAGCTTGGTCTACAACTCCTGCCTATGAGTTTTTTCCCCTTTCTTGGGATGCAGGCTTCTGATAGTTTCTGCAAGTTTGACTTGAAGTAATTCCAGGTCTCCTCCGCCTTTAGATCCACAAGTTCTTCAGTCCAATCCACTTCCCTAACTAATTTCCTTAATTTTTTAAAGTTAGCCCTTTTGAAATCAAAAACCCTAGTCACAGATCTATTTTTTTTTTAATCCTTCCATTTAGTTTGAACTGGATTAGCTCATGATCGCTCAAACCAAGGTTGTTCCCTACAACCATTTCTTCTATGAGGTCCTCACTGCTCACCAAAACCAAATCTAAAATGGCATCCCCTCTTGTGGGTTCAGCAACTACTTGGTGAAGGAATCCATCAGTTATCATATCCAGGAAAATCTGAGCCCTATTATTATTACTAGCACTTGTCCTCCGGTCTATATCTGGGAAGTTAAAGTCTCCCATGATCACACAATTCCCATTAGTATTTACTTCATTAAAAACATTAAAGAGGTCTCTATCCATATCCAAATCGGATCCCAGCAGTCTATAGAACACCCCAAGCACTATCCCAGGGGAGATTCTTGTAGCTTTCTTCCCCAATGTGATTTTTGCCTGGACAGACTCAGTCATATCCATTTCATCGCTTCTCATTTCTTTACATTCTATCTCATCATTGATATACAATGCTACTCCACCACCTTTGCCTTTATTTCTGTCTTTCCTAAACAGCACATACCCTTCAAAACTGTACCCCAGTCATGACTACTATTCCACCATGTTTCTGTTATCCCTATAATACCTGGTTTCACTTCCCGCACCAATAGCTCTAGTTCCTCCATTTTGTTACCTAGGCTTCTCACATTAGTGTACAAACATCTTAATTTCTGCTGTTTATCTGTGCCTAATCGGGTAAAGAATGTGAGAGAAACCATTCTACCACCAGTATCACCTATTAGACTGGTATCTACACTACCCTTCCTCCTTATGTCATTCTCCTATCCATGGCTGTATCCTTTCTTACTTTGTTTTCTTCCCTCTCAATGTTAAAATCTGGCGTGGAGATTACCTGGACATCTCTCAACCATCTCCCCCAAATTCCTAGTTTAAAGCTCTCTTGATCAGTTATGCCAGCCTCCATCCTAGAAGTCTATTTTCCTCCCTACTCAGGTGAAGTCCATCCCGAGAGAACAGTCCTCTGTCCATGAATGCTTCCTAGTGGCCGTACATCCCAAAGCCCTCCTTATAGCACCACTGCCTGAGCCATCTGTTGATCATAATAATATTGTCACACCTTTGTTGCCCTTCTCTAGGAACAGGCAGAATCTCACTGAAGATCACCTGAGGCTTGATTTCCTTAAGCATCTTCCCCAGCCTGGCATAGTCTCCCTTGATATGTTCCAGCGAGAATTTCTCCGTATCATTTGTTCCCACATGAAGGACAATCAGTGGATTCTTCCCCCTCCTGTTAGGATCCTCTTCAGCCTCAGGTCCACATTCCATATCTTAGCACCTGGCAGACAGCACACCCTTCTGTTCTCTGGATCAACTCTAATTACAGGTCTGTCTATTCTTCTCAGTAAGGAGTCCCCAATCATGTAGACCTGCCTTTTCCTGGTGACGGTGTGATTCTCCAGTCTATCCCCTGTTCCATCTGGCTGCAAGTCCTCTCGATTCCTATTGTCCCTTGCAATCCTCTGCAACCCATCCCGTATCCTCCTGGGGCTCATATTTGGTGTTCTTATCTCCATTGACTCTTCCCCTCTTCCTATAGGACTAGCTGCTCTTTTCTTCCTTGCCTTCTCACCTTCAGTGACCAGCTGCTGTGCTCCGTCTTCATTTTCCAACTCAGCAAACCTGTTCCTGAACTCCATTTCTCTTTCACTAGCCCGTCTTTTCCTCTGCCTGGTTCTCTTAGTCACATGCTTCCACTGTCCACTTTCCTCACCCAGCAGTCTCCCCTCACAGTTCTTTGGTCCTGCTTCCATCTGCAAGTTTGAGCTTTTCCCTTCAGCCTCCTCATGTCTTTGCTCCATCATCCTCTCAAACCCCCTTCTAAACTCAATCAGGGTTTCCGCCTGCATCTCCAATCCTCGGATCTTTTCTTCCATCAGCTCTATCAGGCGGCACTTCATGCAGACAAAACTCTTTTCAGGTACTTGCTCCAGGATCATGTACATGCCGCAGCTTCCACATCCAGTCATCTTCATTGTGTCTTCCACCGCTTGGGTCACTGCCACTGCTGCCTCTGTATATGTCATCGCCTTCTCACCTAAGGCCTGTTAGTTCGGGAAACACAAACACAAACCAAACCACCACCACCCACAGCAAAACAAACCCCCAACAAGCACCAAAACACTGCCAGACCACCACCCACTCCCTTCACTAGCCTGTCTGTTCTTCTGCCTGGCTCTCCTACTCTTCCCCCCAAACTCCCCTTACAAATTCCCACTCAAACTCCCCTGTTTACGGCTCTGTTTGCTGGCTCCTGTGCCGCTGCAGCTGTTGGTGACCCCACGTGCCCCGCCCCCCACTTGTCTCCGAGTGGAGGACTTACCGGCAGCCAGCAGCGGGCAGTGGAGGCCTCGGAGAAGGGGCACGGCCACCATGGCCCAGGTGTCTGGCGGCAGGTTGTGGCTGCTGTGCCAGGGAAGGCTTAGCCTTCCCTGACCTATTATACCCACCGCCCATGCATGTTTCACACAACCCATCTTCGTGTGCATTTAGTAGATATAAATTACCATTCAGGCCCCAGAGACCTGTTAGCACTCTAAATAGTTAGTTCGCTTCTTCTGTTGAAGCTGTGAAGTGTAACATTATCCTCCAGTTTAGAACATATTTCATAGAACATTGTCCTTTTTTCCTCTTTTGGTCCATATTTCTTGCCTTTCCTTCTTAAGCTCTCTCTTAACCAAACTTTTGAAATTTTGTGTACTCAGCTGGATCTTTGTATCAAACTCCTCATTTTGTAAGGGATTTGTCATTGTTTTATCAGCAGTCTCTTTGCAAAGTATCCTGTCAAGTGCTAGAATCCACGCTATTATTACATGTATACCTAATTGTATTATCTCCATAGTTAAGAACAGTATTTCATTGATTAAATCCTCCTGCTTTCCAAGGCTCCCTTTTTGATCACTATTATACCCAATTAAGAGAGTCAGATAGGATTGCAGCGACAGCTGCATGTACATTTCTTAGCCAGGTCAGTGCCAACAGGGTGCCCACCAATTCGGCTGTTATAACAGCCACAAAACTGGATAGTTTCATATCAATCTCAATTTCAAATTCAGGGATATGAAAGGTTGTTTCCATTCGATCTGTGTTGTCATCTTTAGATCTGTCAGTATACATTTGGCAATGCTGACCTCATTTGCCATGTATTAACTTTATTCCTCATATCAGATGATCCTGCTTGTTCCTTTGTTTTATCATTTAATTCCACTGTCCACAGCTGGAGAGAGAACCATCCCCAGCTATAGTTTGATTTCCCGGGACTAAAGATTTCAATCTCTTCCAGTCCATCCTTTTCATTCAAGTCTTTTATCCATCTTTTGACCCTGTTAACATGTGGGAGTTTGTGGCAGCCAGTTACATCTGGTCTTCTTAATTCCCAACAGCCCTTGTGTATTTGTTGAGCACTCTTATCTTCGATGTTTCCATTTACCTGCACCCAAAAGGTTAAATCTAACAATTTCATCCTTAAATTTCTAGGCATTTCTTTGGTAGCTACCGGCATCCCACAGTGCTGTAATATTCACACTACATGTGATTCATGGAGCCTGGGCTTGGATCAGCTCTAATTTTGTAAATGTTGAATTAGAAACATTGAAGGCTTGGCAGCCATTATCTATAACTGGTCTTATCAGTGCCCTATACAGCATCATCAGTGTATTTTTATCTGCATCCCAGCTGTTCCCAGAAACACTTTCTAATCAGATTCATCCAACCTTTACATTTACTCGTGGCATTATCTGTATCGCCCTTCCAAGTTAGTTAGTTATTGAACATAATTCCTGAGAATGTAAAATTTTGAACTACCTGAGTTCTCTCTTCATAGAGATATAGGTTCCATTCTTTCCCACTCTTCCTTCTTCTTTTAGCAAGATAGAACTTAAATCCCCAAGTAGCTCTCCTTTCTGAAATCCTCCTGAATGTCTCATCAGTTCTTTCCACAGCTGTCTAAAGTCTTCTGTGTTTGGCCCATATAGCACAGTCGTCCACAAATAAGGTGTGACGTTCCCCTCTGGTGTTATCCAGACCGGTGATCTGCTAGGTCACCCCAATCCTTGACTCTGGGAGCCAGCCTTACCCTGTTCTGCTGTGAGAACCCCCACTCCTGGGCTGTTCACGTACAGTCTCTGGCATGTAAGCTGCTCCTTGGATTGTGCAACTGAGTGACACTAGCCAATATCTCCGGTCCCAGACACAACGCTAGGAACCTCCGTCTTGCATTCTTGGACACTGCAAGCTTATATGAGTTCGTCAATTTAACAAAGAAATTGATATTTACCTGGCTTGTTATCCCAAGGGGAGTCTCTGACGTGCTTCAAACCAAACGCACTGCTCCAGGTAGAATAAACAAACTAATTTATTAACTATAAAGGTAGATTTTAAGTGATTATAAGTCAAAGCATAACAAGTTGGTCAAATGAAATAAAAGCAAAAAACTCATTCTAAGCTGATCTTAACACTTCCAGTGCCCTTACAAACTTAGATCCTTCTCACCACAGGCTGGCTGGTTGCCCTTCAGCCAGGCTCTCCCATTTGATCAGCGTTTCAGTTGATTTGTGGTGATGTCTGTAAATGGAGGTGGAAGAGAGAGGAAGAGCATGGCAAACGTCTCTCCATTTTATCATGTTCTTTCTTCCCTCTTGGCTTTGCCCCCTCCCAGCTTCTGAGTCAGATGAACATTACCTCATCGCAATCCCAAACTGACCAAAGGAAGGAAGGTGACTCACTCGAGAGTCCAACAGATCCTTTGTTGTTGCCTGGGCCAGTGTCCTTTGTTCCTGTGAGGCTGGGCTGGGTTTGTCCCATACCTGCCTTGATAAGGTGTGAACTGCCCCTCTGCTTCTGGGGAGTTTTTGCCTGGGCTTGCTTTAAGCAACAAGGACACATTTTCAGCCTCACAACTATATGCATGAAATTACAACCTATAACATTACCATAACAATGCTCAGTACATCATGAGCCTTCTGAAGACACCCAACCTTGACAAACTTTGTATTAGATACCACACAATCATATTATAAGGATGAACATGGGGGTGCTGGGTGTTCCCCCGAGGTACAAAACGTCACATAGGGTAATACCGATTCCTGTCTGTACACTTTCTGGGAGATCATCAATCATGATGTTAAGCAAGAGAGGGCTGATAACACTCCCCTGTGGAGTGCTATTAGTAAGTTTATAAATATTTGACAAAGCCATCCCCATCCCCACCAAACTTGTATGGTTCTATAACCTAAAAAGTCCCTTATCCACCAGAAAATTCTTCCTCTTATTCCAGTTTCAGCCAGTTTATTTGGCAAGTCTTTCCTCCAGAGCAAGTCATATGCTTTTTCAATGTAAAAAAAAAATAGCTGTCAAACTCTGTTCCTCATGCTTTTTTGTATTTCCATGTCAAATTTTATAATATGATCAACTGTGCATCTTACTTTCCTGAAACCACTTTGTACTCAGTTTATAATTTCATTTCCCACCCGCAGCCAAGTATGCTCCTAATCTCTCATTTATCATTCTTTCCATAATTTTCCCCACACACGATGGCAGGTTTTCCTATTAGTGTAACTATCACTTGCTTACATTCTGATAGTATTCTTTCCCCCATATATTATGGTAGGTCTCAGACTGTGGGTTGGGACCCCAAAGTTGCTAAGATTCAGGACTGAAGCTGAAGCCTGGGCTTCACCCCCTCCCAGGGCAGTGCAAGGCTCGGGCTGCGGCTCCCTTTCTCTCCACCTGGGGCAGCGGGGCTCAGGCTCTGCCTCACCTCTTCTTCCCACCCCCCCCCCCGCACCACTCCCAGAGTCATGTAGTAACTTTGTTGTCAGAAGGGCATCACACTGCAATTAAGTTTGGGAATCCCTGCATTATTATACAATTTCAATAAAACCCTTAAACTTCATTTTGGTAGATGCTTAATTATTGCATTACATATGCTATCTTTATCTAGGGCTGTTGTAGCTTTTTTGAGTTTCTGTATACCGAAACTTTCATTCAGTACACCATCTTTACTGTGTACCTAGCCATTGAGGAACTCGGTTTTCTTAAACAAACTTTCCTTTTTGTTCACAAAAACTTCATTTTAATTGATATCACTACCAATTGTTTGGACCACTGTTGCTAAAAAAGTAAGCTTTTCCTAAGTTAGAAATTCCAATTTTATCATTTACATTTAGACCAGGTATAAATTTGTTTATTCTATATTCCATTCATTCTTTTAACTTTGTTTATATATCTCGGTAACCTTAGAATTGTTGTTCATTTTTCCACAATACTCTCTCCACCTCTCTTTCTTTGCCTTTTTAATAAGTCTTTGTGCCACTGCTTTACACCTTTTATAATTCATTAAGTCCTTGCTAGTCATTGTATTTTTTGCTTCTTTTGTATGCCTAATTTCTTTCTTTAATTGCTGTTTTACAATCTTCATTCTAACGGTAATGGATTTCTGAGTCTGTGGCACTTCAATGTCGTACATATGGCTAGGCTGGCTGCTGCTACAACTCCCTTGATTATATCATCCTGAAATTCCTCTAAATTATCACTTATACAATTGTTACTTAGATATTCAATCACATTTAATAAATAAATTGGTTAGTCTCTAAGGTGCCACTAGTACTCCTTTTCTATTTACTCTTAAAGAGTCTGCAGTTACTTTTGTAAGGCTCCAGGTAGAAATTCCTTCAGTGTTTTCAACATTACCCTGACCTTGATATGTAATTAAGATAGGGAAATGATCACTTCCCATTCCACCTTCTTTGTAAATTTGCCTGCTGCATTTGCTTGCTATATTGCTTGTTGCAATTTCCAGATCTAAATATGAAAAAGTTCCATCCACCAAATTAACCCTAGTAGGTACTCCAGTATTTAGTAATACCAGGTTGTGCATGTCAGTGGATTGTTCTAGGCATTTGACTTACAATCAGTTTTCCTGCTTCTTCATAATTCATTATGACTATTAAGATCTCCACCAATAATATACAGGTCTTTGACACTCTTAAATAACTCTTCCAATTCTAAATTGTCTAGCTTTTTACATGGGTTGTAGACATTATAGATTCATATAAAGGTGGTGTTATTCTGCAGAGGACTCTTAATGGTGTTGAACTGAAAACTTCTGTGTGGCTATTTTGATGTTGCTAAGGCCTTCCTTTATAAATATACAAACCTCTCCTCCTTTTGTTATTTCTCTATCATTGATTATATCATGTTCTGTACATGTTTTCTTTTCCAAACATATTTCTTGTACACATATCACAGCAGGTTTGTTTTTCATGTCAAAAAGAGTTTTCTTTCATTCCTGGCCCTGTGCTATTAAACTATATGCATTGCAGCAAAAAACTGTTAGAACCATGTTGTTTAAACTACATTACTACTAGGGCCTACCAAATTCTTGGCTATGAAAAATGCGTCACAGACCATGAAATCTGGTCTCCCCCCCCCCCATGAAATCTGATCTTTTGCATGCTTTTACCCTATACGATCCAGATTTCACTGGGGAAACCAGTGTTTCTCAAATTGGGGGTCCTGACCCAAAAGGGAGCTGCAGGGGGGGTCACAAGATTATTTTAGAGGGGTCATGGTATTGCCAGCCTTACTTCTGCACTGCCTTCAGAGTTGGGCAGCTGGAGAGCAGCATCTGTTGGCCAGGTCCCCAGCTCTGCAGGCAGTGCCCTGCCAGCAGCAGCGCAGAAGTAAGGGTGGCTATACCATACCATGCCATCCTTCCCTCTGCACTGCTGCTGAAGGTGGCTCTGCCTTCAGAGCTGGGCTCCCGGCCAGCAACCACGGCTCTCCAGCTGCCCAGCTCTGAAGGCAGAGCTGCCACCACCAGCAGTGCAGAAGTAAGGGTAGCAGCACTGCAACCCGCCCCCAAATAACCTTGTGACCCCCCCCCCCACCAATTCCTTTTTGAGTCAGGACCCCTAAAATTACAACACCATGAAATTTCAGATTTAAATAGCTGAAATCATGAAATTTACAATTTTTAAAATCCTATGATTGTGAAATTGTCCAAAATGGACTGTGAATTTGGTAGGGCCCTAATTATTACCGTCTTTTGAAATTGTCTGAATGCGGCCTATTGAGAGATTGCCTATATGTAAATACTTTTCTGCTGCTTTTGTTATAATTATTTTATTATATTTTATTTCCTGAGGAGAAACGGCGTGGCGAGCAGCGGGGACCTGGGGTATGTGTGGACTGTAGGTTGGCAGGCAGCAGCAGCAGGCGGCAGTAGGTGGGAGGTCCTCAGGGAAGGGCCAGGGCCACCATGGTCCAGGTGTCCCTTGGGGGCAGCTGCACCAGGGAAGGCTTATACCTGTGCCACCAAGGCTGTTTATGGGCCAATTTGTCATGTTATGAATCCTCTTCGCTGTAAGGATGGAATTACACTTCTGAAGAACAACAAAGCCATCAATTCTCGCTGGAAAGAACATTTCTGAAGATCTCCTTAGCCGTAATTCTGTGGTTGCAGATGAAGTCCTTGAGCAAATCCCTCAATGACCATTTAGGGATGAGCTTGGAGACCCTCCCAATTTGTATGAGGTACACAGTGCCTCCAAGCAGATGAAGAACAACGAGGCAGCAGGTCTAGATGGGATGCCTGCTGAAATCTTTAAAGACAGTGGACCAGAGCTAATTCAGCAGCTTTACCTGCTTATCCTTAAAATCTGGATAAAGGAGGAGATACCCAGTGAAATGAGGGATGCCCTGATTGTCACCCTCTTCAAGAAAGGGGATAAAGTGGATTGTGGAAATTATTGTGGTATCTCCCTCCTAGCCATTGCAGGCAAAGTTCTGGTGAGGATCCTTGCAACCCACCTTCTGCCCCTGTCAGAAGAAATTTTACTGGAGTCACAGAGTGGTTTCTGACCATGTCGTGGAACTGTGGATATGATCTTCACAGCACGGCAGCTGCAAGAAGAGTGTCGGGAGCAAAACCAACCACTGTACATGGCTTTTATTGATCTAACTAAAGCCTTTGATTCAGTGAATCGCCGTGCCCTCTGGATTGTACTTTCTAAGACTGGATGTCTTGATAAATACACCTATGTCCTATAATTGCTTCATGATAACATGAAAGCGACTGTTCTGAGCAGCATTGGCTCCCAGAGTGAACCTTTCAAAGTACAAACAGGAGTCAAACAGGGCTGTATCATCGCTCCAACCATGTTTGCGATTTTTATTGCCGTCATTCTTTACCTAATTGCTGGGAAGTTTACAGCTGGAGTTGAAATCATTTACAGAATGGATGGAAAGCTGTTCAGGGTTAGCAGTCTGAAAGCCAACAGTAAGATTTCCACAACATCTATTGTGGAACTTCAGTATGCTGATGACAACGCAATCTTTGCCCACACTGAGAAAGATCTTCAAACTATCTTGAATGTGTTTGCTGATGCTTACTCATGTCTTGGTTTCACTCTTAATCAAGAAGACTAAAGTACTCTATCAGCCCTCTCCAGATGAGGTATTACCTGCCTCATCTATCAAAATCAATGGAGTGGCACTGGAGAACGTTGATCACTTCCTCTACCTTGGAACTCATCTTTCATCCAAGACACTGATGCAGAAATTCAACATTGCCTGAGCTGTGCCAGTGTAGCTTTTTCTCATTTACGACACAGAGTTTTTGAAGATCATGACATTCAAACAGACACCAAGCTTCTTGTTTATCAAGCCGTTATTCTCCCAACACTGTTGTATGGGTCCGAAACTTGGACAACCTATAGACACCACTTGAAAGTCCTTGAGAGGCACCATCAACGCTGCCTTCTTAAGGTTCTGAAGATCAAATGGGAAGACAGGTGCACCAATCTTAGTGTTCTGGAAGAGGCAAAGACCACCAGTATTGAGGCAATGATCATCCATCAGCAATTCCGCTGGACTGGTCATTGTCTGGATACCAGACCATCGCCTCCCAAAACAGGTCCTTTTCTCTCAGCTGAAAGAAGAATACCGTAACGTGGGTGGACAATGGAAGCATTATAAGGACTTGCTGAAGGATAACCTTAAAAAGTGTAATATTGACATTGACACTTGCCCAGGATCGCTTATAATGGAGTGATGGTCCCCTGCATTTTGAAATTGCTCTCCGACAAGCTGAAGAGGACAAGAGGCGCAGGAGGAAGGGGAGACTGGCTCCCAGTCATGGTCAACAGCCTCCTGCTGAGCCTGAAAACATCTACCCTCATTGTAATAGAACTTGTGGTTCAAGGATTGGCCTTATTAACCACCTGAGGACTCATAACTCCAATGGAAGATGATCATACTCGGTAACTAGTGATTGCCCATCACCATCATCATACCTGTTGCCCATGAGTGTGACTCTTCTTCTGTTCCCCTTATATTATCTTTCCTGCCCCAAACTGCCTTTTGTTGTACCAGTAGCTCTTTCCCCTCACTGGCATCTTCCTTATTCTCCACTTTCTGCTATTAATATCTCTTGGTAGCATCTGTTTAGGATATTTTATGGATAGTTTTAATTTTCAGTATCTCTCTAGCTCATTCCATGCACCCTTTGTATACTGCACAGTTTTAGCCCCACAATTGCTTCATTTTAGTTCTGTTCCTGCCATACGGTTCTCATGGAAGCATTCTCCTCCACATTTACCACACCTTGTTTTTTCCCTTGCAGACAGCCATCACATGCCCAAACCTTTGACATTTATAACATCTCAAAGGGGTCGGGATATATGGTTTAACCTAGAAGAGTTCATATCCTATTTTCACCATATTGGGTAGTGTTGCACCTTTAAATGTTACTTGGACAGCTGTGGATGGTGTGGCAAGGCACCTCCTCATTCTCGCCACACTTCCCCCTGTGGCTGTGGTGGGGCCTGGAGTGATCAGTATTGCCAAGGATGACCTCGGGGCAGGCCCAAGAAGTGCTCCTCCACCAAACAAAAGAAACAAATTCACAAACACAAAACAAAGGGGGACACCTTTCCCTGCCCCCTCTCTGGGGCGTGTGTGTTATTGGCCCCAGGGTGTCAGTCCTTCCCCTAAACAGGCACTCAGTTTTGGTTGTTTCCCTTGTAGGGAGGAGAGCAGCATCGCACCCCGCTGCCACTAGCCCTCCAGCAGTTTGTCTCTCCTTCTCCTCTCTCACCAGAGGTCTCAGACAGCCCTTAATGGAACTCAGGTGTCCCTAGTAGGCCTGAGGTAATCACTTGTCAGCTTATAGGGAAAAGGGCTTTTATCATTCTACGGCCATGTCTACACTTACTGGGGAGATCGACACTGCTGCAATCAATGCAGTGGGTGTCAATTTAGTGGGTCTAGTGAAGACCCGCTAAATCGACCACAGCGCGCTCTCCGGTCGACTGCGGAATGAGAAGAGTAAGATAAGTCGACGGGAGAGTGTCTCCCATTGATGCAGCGCAGTGAAGACACCATAGTAAGTCAACCTAAGCTACATCGACTCCAGTTACATTATTGACGTAGCTGGAGTAGCGTAACTTAGGTTGATTTACCCCAATAGTGTAGACAAGGCCTAGGGCTAACATACCCACCTTCCACCACTCTCTTAGAACTGTTCAGCCTGACTTTGTCACAATGTCACTTATTAAAAGACAATACTGTCAATTTAAATCTGGGTTACGGGATGTATACACCTCACACTGGTTAACCAGGGGTTAATGAGAGCCTGAGCCTAATGAGGCCACTGGGTGGCAGGTAGGCATAACTAGTGATCATAACTAGTTCTCCCCCTCTCCTGCTAGTCAGCCACATAACAAACACTTAGGCCTCGTCTATACCTTTTCAATTTAATCCTCAGACATGCTTAGAGGAACCCCATACATTACCCTTCTTGCATCTGTTCAATATTTAAGTAGTTGGCAAATTACTTTTATTCTCCCTACAAGTGTAGTTTTAAGAAGTTTCTCAGCCTCTTCCTTCGGTCTGCATTGTACTAATAAATCTCCATCCTACATTCTTTAGCTCTTAATATATTTTTTATACTTTAGCTAATGCATTCCATTGTTTTCAAGGGATTAACATCTCCTATCTCTACATCTTCAACTAGTGATTTTCTAATTATAAGATGTTGCTCCTTTCCCTTACTCTCTTCTCCGCCCGTCTGCTCCTTCTTCTTCAGATACAGATATTTCTATTCTTTTTCCTAATCTGAAACCATTCCGCCTCTCTTGCTACTTCTTCCTCCTTTCTCTACATAACTTTCAGCCTCTCCCTCTGTAGCCCGCCAGGCCCTTTGCAGCCCAGAAGCCAACCACCCACCCTCCCATGCTGCTGCTCCTCCTTCTTGCTCCTCCTACCCCATTTCCTTCCCTCTTCTTATGATTTATGGCGAAGCAGACTCACCTAGTGAGTCTATAACCACCTCCTTCTATATTCCTCATACATTCATGCCACTACGCTCTTACCCTGCTCTAGAACCTTAAAAAAGGTAGAGGTTCTTTTCCCTTCCCCTTGTTCTCTATTCCATTTTATTTTTTTTTTTTTATGAAGGCCCAGCTCCTCCCCGGGTGGATTTGATTATCAGTTATGCCTGCCTGCCACCCAGTGGCCTAATTAGGCTCAGGCTCTCATTAACCTGTGTAATGGGGTGCACTTACCTGTCATGAGCACTCCTGGCCGAGTGCGTATGCCTGCTCTCTCTATCAGCTTGTGGTGGGTCTTTGCTGACTCAGCCCTCCAGCATACAGTCTGTATGTGAAATAAAAACAAAGCAAACCCCTTCCAGGATACAAGTCCAACAGAGGCCTCTCTCAGTGCCCTCTGTAACATCTCTCTCAAGTTGCCCCTGCTCCGGTATAGAGCAGTGCCTAGAGCACTGGTTCCCAAACTTGTTCCGCCGCTTGTTCAGGGAGAGCCCCTGGCATGACGGGCCGGTTTGTTTACCTGCCGCGTCCGCGGGTTCGGCCGATCGCAGGTCCCAGTGGCCGCGGTTCGCTGCTCCAGGCCAATGGGAGCTGCTGGAAGCGGCGGCCAGTACCTCCCTCAGCGCTGGCCACTGCTTCCAGGAACTCCCATTGCCCTGGAGCAGCAAACCGCGGCCACTGGGAGCCGCGATCGGCCGAACCCACGGACACGGCAGGTAAACAAACCAGCCCGGCCTGCCAGGGGCTTTCCCTGCACAAGCGGCGGAACAAGTTTGGGAACCACTGGCCTAGAGGTAATGTCTTCACCCTCTCAGGGCCTTTCTGGCTCCAGCTCTTCAGCTAGGCCACTAAAAGAGTTCAGCTCCCTTTCTGGCATGCATCACAGTCCAGATCACTTTCCCAGTGGCTGGTGCGGCAGACCCGGACCCACCCTCTACTCCAGGTCACGGCCCAGTGACTCTATAGATAGCAACCATTTGCCATGTCCCTTTAAATACACTGTGTTGCTGCTACAATTCTCTGGGCCACTTCCCTATGGCTCCAGCACATTCTTCACCCTTACCTCAAGGCCTTGTCCAGGTGGAGTCCCAGCAGCCAGCTCCGAACACCATCCACTGTCCTCCAGTTCTAGCAAGGAACTGATCTCACTCTGGCCATGCAATTCTTCTTATTTTAGCCTGCTAGGCTCTGATTGGCTGCTTCCCACACAGCCACTTTAGGCAGCTTGAAGGATCTCTCTCCTGCCCTTTTTCTGGGACGGGGTGTAGCAGGACCACAAGGCTTCTGGCAGGGGCCCTCAGGGCATAGTCCACCCCATCACACCCTGGTTAACTAGTGTGAGGTTTATATATCCCATAACACAGATTTAAATTTACAGTATTGCCATTTAATTTCAATAGGCGCCCTGTTGCTTTCTTGTATTATGATTAAAGGTAAAGAGGTGAGTTCAATTTACTCCCATCACACCATCTATTATTTTATATACTTTGTCATATTTCTTCTTACCCTTCTGTGAAAATTAAATAGTCCCTAATCTTTTAAATCTCTCCTCTTATGAAGGTTTTTTTTCCATACCTCTAATAATTTTCGTTGCCCTTCTCTGGACTTTTTTAATTTGTTTTCCTTTTGGATTAATCATGGCAAAAAATGAACACAGAGCACAGGTCATCTCAAGGAGAGAGCATGCCATCAATGTATATAACAGTGTGATCATGGTTGTAGTATTGTTATTATGTAAATTCATGGTACAGTTTTATCTCAGGCTGATTTGTGAACTCTGTTCAGTTGTGGTCACTCTATCTCAAAAAGGATAGAACAAACTACATTTATTATACCTGAATAAAAATGGGAATTGATTAGGTTGGGGTTAATAGGCATCTGTACAATTTGAAGGATTATATTTTTTTTCAATTTGTGTATGTTAATGACAAAATAAAAAGGTCAGAGAAAAAAGGAAAGGATCAGAGAAAGGCAGCTACAAGGATTAGAGACATGAGAAGACATTCATATTAAATTCATTGTGCTTTTTACAGGAGTGAGACAAACACAATTTGGCTACTGGGTAGTTACAGTTGATTTAGAACCCAGCAATGTGTATGATTAATAATTCCTCTCAGTGTGCAGTATTTTGCACTTGTCTACATGGAGTTTCATTGATCATGTTGTTCTATTGCTTAGTGTTCTTAGAATTTCTACTGAAATTCTTCACATTCCTCTGTATATTTGATTAATCAAATTCATTTTGTGTCATTTACAAATGTTGCCACCCTTGTTGCTCACTCTCTTTCAGATCATTAAAAAAATTTTTTTTAGCTAACACTGGTCCTGGTACTGATCTTTGGGGCATCTCACTTCCCTGCACAATTAGTCTACTTGCATATAAAAAATTGACCATTAACGTCTACTCTTATTTCTCTTGATACATTTCTAAGAAATCATAGTACTGTACTTTACGTCTCATCCTGTGACTACTTAGCTTCCTTAATAGTCTTTTGCAAATATATCAGTACAGTTCCCTGTGTGGACACTCTTGATCCAGGTTTATATTTTGAAGGCTTTCCTGATATAACTATTCCAGTGTGTTATACTGGAAATAACCTCCTAGTATGTATGCAGTTTTGCCAATCTAGCTTATTCCAGTCTTCCTGAGTGAAATAAACTATACTGCATCTACACTAGGGGCTCTTGCTACAGCTATATCTATCACATAACACACTTCATCTCATCCCTGAGCGACATAACTATGCCAATAAATGTTTGTAGTGTAGAATACCAGCAAAACTGCACTGTGCTTTGGTCTTAACAGGTCAAATTCATATTGGCATCTTTGTAAGCCTCTAGTAGGTATATCATTTTATTTGCTAAAATAATTTTAAAGTAATTTTTTTTAATTGACCACTGATAGGTGCACTTCTCTGTTACTCAAAAAATAAAAAAAATAAAATTTCAGACTCCTGTTAGCTAATACAACCCAAACAAGATGTTAAAATCAGGCACTAGGAAATAGCCCTGGACATAGCCAAACACACAGATGGAAATACTGGCTCATGTCATGCACCCTAAATCCACTCATGGAAGAGACATTCCATGCACAGCCATCTTCCAGAAAAATTTTCCTCCATGGCACCATTCCACGCCCTGAACCCACACCCTATGGAGTCCTTTCTGTGACATCTGGGGTCTGCACATGAGCAGGAGGTGGAGACTGACCAAGGCAGAAGTAAGAGTAGACTGTCGGCTGCCAGGAAGCTGAGAAGGCAGCCAGAGGCCAGAGCCTGTCAGTGGGAACAGCCCCCCATCTCCCTAAAGAGAGACTATGTGGAGAATTCAGCAGAAGGGAATTCTTGTAAAGGTTTCCTTCCCTAGAAGCCCCTTCTGCAGCTTTAACACCACCACAGAAAGGGATGATCTGGACCACTGACTGTAAGGTGAAGAGTCATCCCTGAACTGAAGCCTGTTTAAGCTACATGCGGTGATGAGTCGTTCCTGTGCTAGGCTCCAATCAATCCACAAACCAGGAGCTGGTCAGATGACTCTCAGTGCAGGTGTATAAGCCTCACAGGAGACGCAGCAGCTCAGTCTGCCCAATGTCACTTCATGGTTTGAAACTCTGACCTGCCTGATAAGAGTGACAGACTCCACCAGTCTTGGCCAGCTCCAGGCTTGTTCCCAATCTTGCCCTACTCCTGCCCTTGCTCCAGCCTAGCTCCCAGCCCTATGTTTGCCTTGTTCCAACCCTGCTCTTGACTCTTGCTCTGATCTCTGGCTCCAGTTCTAGCCTGACTACCACTCCACCGACTACTAGGCCCAACTGCCATTCCTCCGACCACTAGGCCTGACCATCCATGTCTTGGTTTCTGACCACTAGGCCTGACCATCCATGTCTTGGTTTCTGACAGTGACTTATAACTGAACCTCCCTTATTCCTTATTTGTATTTTAAGTATCTTCTGGTATTCGTACCCACTCCCTGGTGAATATCTGTTTTGTGTTAATTGGTTAATAGTGGAGAATGGTGACATCTGATAATGGGTAGGTCAAATGGACATGTTAAAGTGCCATGCAGAGCCAATTTACACCGGTCATAAATATAAAGGGAAGGGTAACCACCTTTCTGTATACAGTGCTATAAAATCCCTCCTGGCCAGAGGCAAAACCCTTTCACCTGTAAAGGGTTAAGAAGCTAAGGTAACCCCACTGGCACCTGACCCCAAATGACCAATAAGGGGACAAGATACTTTCAAATCTGGAAGGTGGGGGAACAAAGAGTTTGGTCTGTCTGTGTGATGCTTTTGCCGGGAACAAATCAGGAATACAGCCTTATAACTCCTGTAAAGTTAGTAAGTAATCTAGCTAGAAAATGCGTTAGATTTTCTTTTGTTTAATGGCTGGTAAAATAAGCTGTGCTGGAGGGAATGTATATTCCTGGTTTTGTGTCTTTTTGTAACTTAAGGTTTTGCCTAGAGGGATTCTCTGTGTTTTGAATCTGATTACCCTGTAAGGTATTTACCATCCTGATTTTACAGAGGTGATTCTTTTACCTTTTCTTTAATGAAAATTCTTCTTTTAAGAACCTGATTAATTTTTCATTGTTCTTAAGATCCAAGGGTTTGGGTCTGTGTTCACCTGTACCAATTGGTGAGGACTATTATCAAGCCTTCCCCTGGAAAGGGGGTATAGGGCTTGGGGGGATATTTTGGGGGAAGATGTCTCCAAGTGGTCTCTTTCCCTGTTCTTGTTTAACACGCTTGGTGGTGGCAGCATACTGTTCAAGGACAAGGCAAAGTTTGTACCTTGGGGAAGTTTTTAACCTAAGCTGGTAAGAATAAATTTAGGGGGTCTTTCATGCAGGTCCCCACATCTGTACCCTAGACTTCAGAGTGGGGAAGGAACCTTGACAACACCAGCAGGTAAAGATCATAGGAGCAGAACCTGAACTGGTGTAAATTGTCATAGTTCCATTGAAGTCACTGGGGACCTGCCCCAAATGATCTAAATCAGTGTCTAATCTGCCTGCCAGCAGGAGAAAGATACTGCCAGTTTATGGAGAAAGGGGCTGATTCTCCACTTCACGACAGCTTTATACTGGTGTAATAGCTCTGAGGCCATGTCTACGCTACTAAAGTACTCCGATTTTAAAGAAGTCGATTTTTGAGAACAGATTGTATAAAGTCGAGTGCGTGCGTCCACACTAAGCACATTAATTTGGCGGTGTGCGTCCACAGTACCGTGGCAAGCGTCGACATTCTGAGTGGTGCACTGTGGGTAGATATCCCACAATTCCCGCAGTCCCCGCTGCCCAATGGAATTCTGGGCTGAGCTCCCAATACCTGATGGGGCCAAACATTTGTTGCGGGTGGTTATGGGTAAATGTCATCAGTCAACCCTCCCTCCCTCCATGAAAGCAACAGCAGACAATCATTTTGTGCCCTTTTCCCTGGATTGCCCGAGCAGACGCCATAGCACAGCAAGCATGGAGCCCGTTCCGCTCACCGCAGCAGTTATGACCATTATAAACACCTTGCGCATTATCGTGCAGTTTATGCAGAACCAGCACCTGAAAAACCAGGCGAGGAAGCGACGGAAGCGCAGTGATGAGGACATGAACACAGATTTTTCTAAAACCGCGGTCTCCAGCAATTTGGAGATCATGGTGTTACTGGGGCAGGCTCATGCTGTGGAACGCCAATTCTGGGCCCGGGAAACAAGCACAGAGTGGTGGGACCACATAGTGTTGCACGTTTGGGATGATTCCCAGTGGCACCGAAACTTTCGCATGCGTAAGGGCACTTTCATGGAATTTTGTGACTTGCTTTCCCCTGCCCTGAGGCACAAGAATACCATGATGAGAACAGTCCTCATAGTTCACAAGCGAATGGCAATAGCCCTGTGGAAGCTTGCAACGCCAGACAGCTACCGGTCAGTTGGTAATCAATTTGGAGTGGGCAAATCTACTGTGGGGGCTGCTGTGATGCAAGTAGCCAACGCAATCATTGAGCTGCTGCTATCAAAGGTAGTGACTCTGGGAAATGTGCAGGTCATACTAGATGGCTTTGCTGCAACGGGATTCCCTAACTGTGGTGGGGCTATAGACAGAACGCATATCCCTATGTTGGGACCGGACCACCAGGGCAGCCAGTACATAAACCGCAAGGGATACTTTTCAATGGTGCTGCAAGCACTGGTGGATCGCAAGGGACGTTTCACCAACATCAGTGTGGGATGGCTGGGAAAGGTTCATGACGCTCGCATCTTCAGGAACTCTGGTCTTTTTAAATGGTTGCAGGAAGGGATTTACTTCCCAGATCAGAAAATAACTGTTGGGGATGTTGAAATGCCTATAGTTATCCTTGGGGACCCAGCCTACCCCTTAATGCCCTGGCTCATGAAGCCATACACAGGCACCCTGGACAGTAGTAAGGAGCTGTTCCACTATAGGCTGAGCAAATGCAGAATGGTGGTAGAGTGTGCATTTGGACGTTTAAAGGGTCGCTGGTGCAGTTTACTGACTCGCTCAGACCTCAGGGAATCCAATATTCCCACTGTTACTGCTGCTTGCTGTGTGCTCCACAATCTCTGTGAGAGTAAAGGGGAGACGTTTATGATGGGGAGGGAGGTTGATGCAAATCGCCTGGCCACTGAATATGCACAGCCAGACACCAGGGCGGTTAGAAGAGCACAGCAGGAAGCGCTGCACATCAGAGAAGCTTTGAAAACCAGTTTCATGACTGGCTAGGGTACTGTGTGACACTTCTGTTTGTTTCTCCTTGATGAAAACCCACCCCCTTGGTTGCCTCTAAATTCCCTGAAAGTCACCCGCCCTCCCCCCTTCGATCACAGCTTGCTTGCAAAGGAAATAAAGTCACTATCATTAAAAAACATGTATTCTTTATTAATTTATTATAAAAATAGGGAGATAACTCACAAGGTAGCCTGGGTGGGGTGTAGGAGGAGGGTAGGAGGAAGGGAAAAGGCCACTTTAAAGCTTCTTGAATGACAGCCTTCTGTTGCTTGGGCTGTCCACTGGGGTGGAGTGGTTGGGTGCCCGGAGCCTCCCCCCACCCCCGCGTTCTTGGGCGTCTGGGTGAGGAGGCTATGGAACTTAGGGAGGAGGGAGGGCAGTTAAACAGGGGCTGAAGCAGCAGTCTGTGATCCTGCTGCCGTTCATGAACCTCCACCAGACGCCGGAGCATGTCCGTTTGATCCCGCAGTAGCCCCAGCGTTGCCTCATGCCTCCTCTGATCTTCCTGCCGCCGCCACCTCTCTTCACGTTCATCGGCCACTGTCCTGTACTCTGCTATTGTGTCCCTCCACACATTCTGCTGAGCTCTGTCAGTGCCGGACGACTGCATGAGCTCAGAGAACATTTTATTGTGGATGTATTTTTTTCACTGCCTTATCTGAGATAGCCTTTGGGACAGAGGAGGGAGGCTTGAAACATTTGCAGCTACTGGAGGAAAAAAAGGGAGTGAAGTATTTTAAAAGATACATTTTACAGAACAATGGCTATACTCTTTCACGGTGAACAACACTATTCACATTACACAGCACATGTGATTTTGATACAAAGTCGCATTTTGCTTTGGTGTTAGAGATCACACACACAGTGCCAGGCAACAGAATTCGGCTTGCAGGTGGCCATGGTAAGCCATAGTCTTTCGGCTTCTGCAACCTTCATAACAGCAGCACCCTCCTCTCCCATACCAAGCAAAGCACGATGAGTTGGCCATTTAGTGCTGCGGTTTCCTGTTAACGTGCAGCATCAGAAACCAAACTAACCCCCCACCATCCAATTCTCTGGGATGATCGCTTTACCCCTCCCCCCACCACGTGGCTGGTATCAGGGAAGATCCCTGCTAGCCAAACGCAAACAGCTCAGCGCCAATGACCCCCTTCTCCCTCCTCCTCTACGTGGCTAACTGTGGAGAGGATTTCTTTTCAGCCACAAACAAACAGCCCAGTAGGAATGGCCACCTCTGAATGTCCCCTTAATTAAATTCCCCTATTTCAACCAGGTTACCATGAATGATATCACTCTCCTGAGGATAACACAGAGAGATAAAGAACGGATGTTGCTTGAATGCCAGCAAACACCGGGACTGTACGCTGCCAGGCTTTGTCATGCAATGATACCAGATTACTTGCTATGAGCATGGCGTGGTAAAGTGTTCTACCATGGAGGACGGAATAAGGCTGCTCTCCGCAGAAACCTTCTGCAAAGGCTTTTACAGTACTTCCAGGAGAGCTTCATGGAGATGTCCCTGGAGGCTTTCCGCTCCATCCCCAGACACGTTAACAGACTTTTCCAGTAGCTGTACTGGCCACGAATGCATCCCAAGTCCTCAGAGCTACTTAATCATTAAAAAACTCCTGCTTTTATAACATGTATTATATTTAAAAAGGTACACTCGCCAAGGTCCCTTCTCCGGCTTTGTTGGGTTGGGAGGGTATTTCAGTCAGGGTGATAAAAAGATCCTGGCTGTCAGGGAGAACGGTGTGCTGTGTGCTCTCCTTAAGCTCGTCCTCCTCCTCTTCATCTTCCCCATCCGCAAAATCCTCAGGCATTGCGGAGAGTACCCCATCATCGGAGTACACGGAGAGGGGTGGGGTAGTGGTGGTGGCCCCCCCTAGAATTGCATGCAGCTCAGCCTAGAAGCGGCATGTCTGAAGCTCTGTCCCGGAGTGTCCGTTTGATTCTCTGGTTTTCTGGTACGCTTGTCTGAACTCCTTAAGTTTCACGCGGCACTGTGTTGCGTGCCTGCTGTAGTCTCTGTCCCTCCTGGCCTTGGAGATTTTTTGAAATATTTTGGCATTTCATCTTTTGGAACGTAGTTCTGATAGCACAGATTCCTCTCCCCATACAGCGATCAGAGCCAGTGCCTCCCATTAGCTCCATGCTGGAGCTCTTTTTTGATTCTGGGACTGCATGGTCACCTGTGCTGATGAGCTCTGCATGATCACCTGTGCTGATGAGCTCGCCTGGCCAAACAGGAATTGAGATTCAAAAGTTCCCGGGGCTTTTCCTGTACACCTGGCCAGTGCATCCCAGTTCAGAGTGCTGTCCAGAGCGGTCACAATGGTGCACTGTGGGATAGCTCCCAGAGGCCAATACCTTCGAACTGTGTCCACACTAACCCTAATTCGAAATGGTGATGTCGATTTATGGCTCCATGTCTAGTTGGCAGCCGGTGTCAAGTGGAGTGCCCCAGGGGTCTGTCCTGGGGCCGGTTTTGTTCAATATCTTCATAAATGATCTGGAGGATGGTGTGGATTGCACTCTCAGCAAATTTGCGGACGATACTAAACTGGGAGGAGTGGTAGATACGCTGGAGGGGAGGGATAGGATACAGAAGGACCTAGACAAATTGGAGGATTGGGCCAAAAGAAATCTGATGAGGTTCAATAAGGATAAGTGCAGGGTCCTGCACTTAGGACGGAAGAATCCAATGCACCGCTACAGACTAGGGACCGAATGGCTAGGCAGCAGTTCTGCGGAAAAGGACCTAGGGGTGACAGTGGACGAGAAGCTGGATATGAGTCAGCAGTGTGCCCTTGTTGCCAAGAAGGCCAATGGCATTTTGGGATGTATAAGTAGGGGCATAGCGAGCAGATCGAGGGACGTGATCGTCCCCCTCTATTCGACATTGGTGAGGCCTCATCTGGAGTACTGTGTCCAGTTTTGGGCCCCACACTACAAGAAGGATGTGGATAAATTGGAGAGAGTCCAGCGAAGGGCAACAAAAATGATTAGGGGTCTAGAACACATGACTTATGAGGAGAGGCTGAGGGAGCTGGGATTGTTTAGCCTGCAGAAGAGAAGAATGAGGGGGGATTTGATAGCTGCTTTCAACTACCTGAAAGGGGGTTCCAAAGAGGATGGCTCTAGACTGTTCTCAATGGTAGCAGATGACAGAACGAGGAGTAATGGCCTCAAGTTGCAGTGGGGGAGGTTTAGATTGGATATTAGGAAAAACTTTTTCACTAAGAGGGTGGTGAAACACTGGAATGCGTTGCCTAGGGAGGTGGTGGAATCTCCTTCCTTGGAAGTTTTTAAGGTCAGGCTTGACAAAGCCCTGGCTGGGATGATTTAACTGGGAATTGGTCCTGCTTCGAGCAGGGGGTTGGACTAGATGACCTTCAGGGGTCCCTTCCAACCCTGATATTCTATGATTCTATGATTCTATGATTTCAGCGCTAATCACCTCGTGGGGGAGGAGTACAGAAATCGGCTTTAAGAGCCCTTTATGTTGAAAAAAATGGCTTCGTTGTGTGGACGGGTGCAGGGTTAATTCAATTGAACGCTGCTAAATCCGATATAAACTCGTAGTGTAGACCAGGCCTGAGAGTTTGATTACAATGTAAATTGCAGGTACAAGTCCCTCTCAGGATCAGGTCCAAACACTGGTGGCAAATAGCTCATATTCTTCTTCTTCTGACAGAATATTATTATTTCATAATGACACAGTCTATTCAGTTGACATTACTTCTTATGTGTATTGCCAAAACAAATGTATTCTCTTCGTTTCTAGGCTTTGGATTCACAGCAGCAGCAAAGGTACAGCGAGGCAAAATGCATTCACTAATGCTCCTTTTCTGGTGTTGCCTTTTCTGTTGATTATGTATTAATTCCCAGTTAATATTCTGTGGTTTGGCAGAGTTCTGCCTCGTGAACAGACACAAAAATATTGAAGTTATTACGAGGATGCCAGCGTGCACAGAGACAATTCCCTGTCGGAAAGGTGTTCTGTCCTTTTAATATTTTTATTAGCACAGTTAACAAAATCAGAAACACACCAACCCAGCCAAGAAAGTCGAGATAATGTAAAATGTCCATCCATATACTCTCACCATCCCTTGTGGAACAATCTGAGGTGTTAGTCATCATCCTCATCCTCATCACCAATGGATGTCATTCTGTTATGTCCCAAGGCATGTGAGCTGGAATACAGCTTTTATAATGTGTGACACTGACACCCACTATCCCTAATGCAAAAAGAAAAGGAGGACTTGTGGCACCTTCGAGACTAACAAATTAATTTGAGTGTAAGCTTTCATGAGCTTCAGCCGATGAAGTGAGCTCTAGCTCACGAAAGCTTATGCTCAAATAAATTTGTTAGTCTCTAAGGTGCCACAAGTCCTCCTTTTCTTTTTGCGGATACAGACTAACACGGCTGCTACTCTGAAACCTATCCCTAATGCATATTTAGTAGGGGTTTCAGCACCTTTTCGTCACCCTACTATATTGGGGTCCCCTTCTCCCATAGGTTAGTAGGCCTTTTACCTCAAGTTCATTAGCATATATGTCCATTAGTTACCCTGGCATTCTTGTGGTTGGACATCTGCTGATGTTCCTAACTTAAAATATTGCAAGCTGGTATAAACTGGCATCTTGTGGTTACCTATCAGCAGTTTAGTCATACTTGTTTATTACAGCATTCTGTCTTGTTATATCTTATGATCTATGGTTGCTCCTAGTTAGCTGTTTAGGCTAAGGCTTTTGGGGCTTTATGCCTTGATTAGTTTAGCTAAGCTATTGTCTTACAGGCCTTGAGGTTTGTAGGCTCATTGCGTTACTGCCTTAACTTATACCTATGCCTTACCTAGCAAATACCTATACGTATAGGGTACACTGCGTTCAAATAACTGAAGGAGAGCAAGTTCAATCTAGGCTTGATATTTATGGCAAGACTGAAACTTTACATTTCAGCCTGTGTGAGAGACAGTGCACACTCTAGGAGCAGCCCAGAAAAAGAATTGTGATTCATTCATAGTTCCCATCTTCCTGCAAAGGGAAGTAATGTGCCCCAGCCCTTTGCCAGGCACAGATTACTTCTCTCCATTCACCAGGTAAAATGTCCTGGTCAGTGTACCTGTATATCGTGAGACAGCCAGGGCTTTGCCCACTTCCCAGTCCTTTCTAACCACTCCCTGTGCAGGGGGGAAGTAGTGCCCTGTGGAGCCTGCTTTTCCCCTCTACATGTAAAGCAGCAACAAGAGTAATAAACACAGATCCTTATGCCCCCTTACTCCCTTTCATAGCCACACAGGGGAATTTATAAAACTTGTCCTTATTTTTTAAAACCCAACCCTCAATTCCCACTAAGGTCAGGAATGTGACCCAGACTCTGCAACTGCTTTACATTTTGCTATGAATTAACATTAAGAAGTTGCAACATTTCTTAATTATAACAATTAAATTGGCCCAGAACTGGAAATCTGAATCACAGACAGTTCCTTCCTCTCTGATAAAAGAAAAGGAGTACTTGTGGCACCTTAGAGACTAACCAATTTATTTGAGCATAAGCTTTCGTGAGCTACAGCTCACTACTCTGATTCCTCTCTGATGTGACTCTGCTAGTTCCTCTGATGTAGAAGAACTATAAACTTAATTTGCAGAATATTAGTTATACCAGTCTGTTTATGAGCTTTCTTTATTAAATTTTACACCATTTTGGGATTAATTACATACTTCCTGGTTTTATAATGAGATGCCTGTTTTACTTCACAGGCGAGCCAACCGCTGAATATCTGCTGCCTCACCAGTTTTGATACACTTAGCATGTTATTTAAAGTTTCATCACTGTTAAATATTATTCCACTCCATCAGTTTTGAAAATAGAGAAATGACTTTCATTTTCCTAATTAATATGCAGCGTGACTTGCCAGGGAAACAATAAAACACTGGAGACAATAAAACACTGAGCAGGAAATTGGTTATCATGTGCAAATTGCTGCCATTATTCCATTTCTCACTTTTTATTAATATAAATGTATGAGATATTTTCCCATGCAAATGCTGCAAATAAAAGCTTACGTTCATATATATTTTCTTTTTGGCTTCTCCACTCCTATTATTCTGGTTTAATTTCCCCATTTCTCTTGTGTAGCATAATGGCTTTTGCCACTGCTTTTCCTCCAGCTGAGCAGGCAGGTGAACTTCTGCTTTCACAATTGATACTGAATAAAGGGAAAGTGCAGTCTCTGGCTAGCAAATAAATTAAAATTCCTTAGCACTGTCTGAAGCTCTGTTGAGTCTAGTAAAGTGAGAGAGAGGAAGAGAGAAAGAAACAAAGAGAGAGTATATGTGTGTGTTATTCCTATATGGGGGATAGGGTTCTGCCAAAATTGTCCTCAAATGTTTGCCTTTTATCTGTTCGTTACAGTTCCATGTGATATTGCCCACATCCTCTCCTTTTTATGGATTTTTGTTTTCTTGTTTGTTGTGTCCTGTAGCGAGGCGGTGTGGCTCCCTGCTGCCCTAGAGAGGGTCGAGCCTCTCCAGACACCAGAGTGGGTGGAGCCAGGAAGCTCTGAGCCCGCCCCTCAGAGGGACAGGCAGTGACCCGGAAGTAGAAAGGCGGGTCCTCAGAGCTCACGAGAGAACCAGTTATCGGGGAGGCCAGACGCAGTCAGCTTGGACTGTGACTGGGAAAACCCCCTGACCCCAGGTCTATGCCAAGACTGGATTGGACTGGCCTGCCCTGCCCTGCCCTGCCCTGCCCTGCGCCCGCTATCCAGGGGAGTTACCGGACCTGCCCTGTGCCCATTACACAGAGGAGTGACCGGGCCGGCCGCTTGCCCACTGCCCCGAGGAGCCCATGGTGCTGGACCCCCCGGAGAACACCACCGGGACCCAGGTACCGGACGGAGGGGCGTTAGGAAGCAGCCTGGGGGCAGACGACCCTAGTCTGGCTGTAACTCTGCCAGAGCCCATGTCAGTGTGTTGTGGTCAGGATCCCCACGGACCGAGCAGCGGGTCGTTTGCTGCTGCTGCTAGGGCCCCGGCCTGGGATGCAGTGCAACTCCTGGGTGGCAGTCTCCCCCTCTTCCAGGTCCTTGGAGGCCTGGGCTAATTCACATATGCTGTGTTGCTCAGCCCCTGCCTGAGAGCCTGAGCTACTGACTATTTGGTGCCCCGCCCTGACTCAGGGCCCGGGCCTACGGTGCTCATTCCAGTTAGTGCAAGGGCTGTCGAGGGAGACTTCAGTGGCTGGACAACTTTCCCCAAAGTCAACTGTGTGTAGCGAGCTGATGTGGCTTCTCGCCACCCCGGAGAGGGTCAAGCCCCAGCTAGCCCCTTTACATGTCCACACAGCTCTTTTGTTTATAAAGAAAAACATGGGGCAAAAATGTAGAAAAAATTCCCAGCTTCATAAAAAAAACAGAGCAAGGATTTTACTCCAATTCTAGTTTTCAGAACTAATCCAATGGACGCACTCTGATTTGTTGCAAAACAAACAAAGCTCTCAAAGGAGCCTACCGGTACTTCTAACTAACACTAGTGGAGTATCAGTGGAGCACAACTCCATGTTGCTCCTGGCATGCCCTCTATACTGGAAGTAGGAGTTGATGCTAGTTCAGGAGATGGCTTTACATTAGTAGGAAGTTCCCCTCCTCCAGGAGAATTCTCTGCTGATCATTTATAGCAAGAATCCAACCCTTTAATGACACCTGAGAAGTGCAAAGGGACTGGAGTGTGCCAGAGATTCTGGCAGAAAGCCCGATCCCATTTCCATTAAAGAGAAAGTGGCAAATTCCCTTTGACTTTAATGGCAGTATGATTGAGCTAATGGAACAGCTACAGAATGTGATCCTTGCAGGCCCCAAATCCAGCAAAACCCTGAAGTATGTGTGTCATTTTGAAGGCAAATGGGACTACTCACTTGCTCAGAGCAATGCTTTGTTGAATTGGGGCTACAAAGAGCAGAGATTTGCTTGTCCTTTTTTCAGAATAAGGACGCTTGGGTCCGGATCCGCAAAGGTACATAGGCTCCTAGGTTCCCTTGAAATCAGTAGAAGTTAGGAGCCTGAATACCTTTGTGGATTGAGCCTTAGTGATAATATGTTTAGAGCCATTCTCAATAGCTTGAACAGGAATGAGGGAAGTGCAATATATGACTACCAGCCTGTTCAAAAATATGCCCCTGGAGAAAGACCTCCGTCTGTGATGCTCTGTACCACGGGGGAACACCCAGCACCCCCGTGTTCATCCTAGTAAGATGATTGTGTGGTATCCAATGCAAAGTTTGTCATGTCGGGTGTCTTCGGAAGGCTCATGATGCACTGAGCATTGTTACAGTAATGTTATAGGTTATAATTTCATGTATGTAGTTATGAGGCTGAAAATGTATCCTCATGGTTTAAAATAGGCACAGGCAAAAACTCTCAAAGAGCAGAGAGGCAGTTCACACCCCATCAGGGCAGGTATGGGATAAACCCAGACTAGCCTCACAGGAACAAAGAATGCTAGCCTAGGCAGCAACAAAAGAATCTGTTGGACTTTCGAGTGAGTCACTCCCCCTTCCTCTGGCCAGTTTGGGACTGTGATGAGGTAATGCTCACCTGACTCTGAAGGTGGGGAGGGGGCAAAGCCAAGAGGGAAGAAAGAACATGATAAAATGGAGAGACGTTTGCCATGCTCCCTCTCTGTCTCCCACCTACATCTACAGACACCATACCAAATGACTGAAGCACTGATCAAGGGGGAGAGCCTGGCTGAAGAGCAACCAGCCAGCCTGTGGTGAGAAGGATCTAAGTTTGTAAGGGCACTGGAAGTGTTAAGATCAGCTTAGAATTCATTTTGCTTTTATTTCATTTGACTAAATCTGACTTGTTATGTTTTGATTTATAATCATGTAAAATCTCTTTATAGTTAATAAATGTATTTGTTTTATTCTACCTGAAGCAGTGCATTTGGTCTGAAGCGTGTCAGAGGCTCCCCTTGGGATAACAAGTCTGATACATATCAATTTCTTTGTTAAATTGACGAACTCATATAAGCTTGCAGCGTCCAGCGGGCATAACTGGATAATGCAAGACGGAGGTTCCTAGAGTTGTCTGGTACCAGAGATATTGGCTAGTGTAATTTGATTGCAAGTAGCTGGGAGCAGCTTACATGCCAGAGGCTGTGCATGAACAGCCCAGGAGTGGGGGCTCTCACAGCAGAGCAGGGTAAGGCTGGCTCCCAGAGTCAAGGACTGGAGTGACCTAACAGATCACTGGTCCAGATAACACCAGAGGGGAACATCACACCCTCTTCTCCAAAAATCCCATAGGCAAGGGCATAAATGATTTGCAAACTTTCAGCCTCTTTCCCCATAGCACAACTCTACTGAGTTTGCACAGCTTATGGATAATTGTTTTTTCTACCAAATTGAATGTTTGTAGCTCCATTTTATTTCAATACTAGCCAGCTCGCCTACCCCTTTAATTCAGAGCATTAGTAATGCTCAGAAAAGAACACAGTGTCCATTATTTATGAAGTTCCTGCCAAAAAATGTATTGAACTGAATGTGTAATTTAGGAAATTTGCTTTTGTCCACTGTAAGTAGCAGTCCATTAAAATGCAGTCTATTGAATGATACAATGTATTTCACTGAATTAGCTATGCAGTGTTAAACCAAACAGCAAATAGGGGCACTCCTGGTTTGTTCCAATGTGGTTATGCTGCAAATTGTAGAACATGTCTATGTAAAAATGAAAAACAATTCATTTAAATCTCTCAAGGCTACAAGGCCATTCTATGGTGTGATTTATTCTGAATGCAAATTTCTCTATCTGCTTATTCCAAACAACTAATAATCACAATTTGATATTACCTGGCAAAATATTAATATTTTGAATCACCGTTCCCTCTCTGAATGCAGTATAATAATCAGCAAGCTCAGCACTATAAAAATAGGGACCCAATCTGCAGAACTGGGTCGGAAAAATATTTTGAAATGCAATAACTTTTAGAGTACACATGCCCTCATTTAAAAACAGCACAATAAATGTAGAGTATATGAATTATATCACTTTTTTATTTGCTGAGGTAAGTTTATAATTGTCTGAGAAGCCAGAAGGCAGGATATTAATGTTTTGATAGCATCTGGACAACATATTCCTTAAGTCAAACTTTGGTGATCTAAAATGACTTGGTGTTTTTTATGCTTCAAGAAAATTCTCACACATCTTATTGCTTGCTAACCTTACAGATTAATTTTTTTTAAGTATATGGAGCATGTTATAAAATTGGCACCATGAAAACTGCTTCACACCACACAACATCTGTAGAGCCAGCAGCTCCAGCCCCCCAAAGAATTTCTGCTCCACAGGGGAATGCTGGGTGGCATAAAGTTGATGTGGCAGCTCCTATTCCTCCCAGATCCTGAGGCCGGACTAGGAAAATGGGTAATGACTGGGGCATTGTGTATGTCCTAGCAATTCTCTGCTGCCAGAACAGCCCTCTGGGCCATAGACAACTTTATGGTGGAGACTACCCTGGCCCAAGGAATAAAGGTGCCTTAAAGCCACCTTTGCCTCCCTCCTCTGGTCTTATGCCAAGTACAGATCAATTGGTCCAGAGGAGCTGGTACTTTCTATTCACAATGTGGTGAGAATGATTATTTTCTAAAAATACTCATTTTTCCAATGTCCTCAAGAGTTAATGCCGTAACATAAACGACCCACAGGAAACTTAAATAGGAAGGAAGTTAGTTTACAGTTCATTGCTTTCCCATACTGCTAATGCCGTATATTATCATTTTCAGCAAGATGGCTGAGGCCAGCTCAGAAATGTCCTTTAATTTTTTTTCTAAATGCATCAAGGATTATGAAAATAAGAGGTGGAGGAAGGGGAGACAGAAGCAATTTACTGCCTCTGCAGCTCTGTGGGAGCCTTTGAAAGCACGGTGCCTCCTGCGTGATGCATGGGGGATGGGGAGAGGCATCCTTTGTTACATCTTTGCAAAGGTGTAGCCAGCACATCCTCCACTCAGCTCTGCTGGTGTGCTTGTGGAAAGGGCTCTAGCTGTGCCCTCCCAGAGAGGCTCTAACATGGCTGTCAGTACCTGCTGCCCCCTTCTCCCTATACTTCCCAACTCCCTGGACCCAGTTATGCCTGCCCCAAACTTGTGCACTGCAGGTAAAAAAACTCTTAGCACCCTCTCTCCCATCTACCTCACCCACACCAAAATGGCTGTAATTTGGCCATTCATTTTCTAAATGTATTTTGCACTTTTTATGTGTTAACAAGGTGTTTATGGCTCTGCAAATGTTCAGATTGCTGTGCAGAGAAGATAAGTACAGTTTTTTTGCAATGCACAGGCGCTGACTCACAGCTGGTCAGTGGCGCTGCCGTGATTCAGATGTTTGGTGGCTCATGGAGGGGCTTGGGGAAGGGCAGAGAGCAGCGAGTGGGCAGGGACCTCGGAGGGGGTGGAGTGGGGGCAGGAAGATGCAGAGCAAGGGCAGGGCCTTGGGGGAAGGGGTGGAGTGGGGGAGGGACCTTGGGGGCGGAGCATTCTTGGGGAAAACGAAAAGTCGGTGCCTATGTTGTAGTGTATCTTGAAATAGGGTTAGCATTACTATAGCCTCTAACTGCCTCTGTTTCCCCATTTATAAAAGTTATATACCTGAACTAACAATCATTCTTCTGTATGTGAAGACTGTAGTGTTTTATATATATGAACGAACAACACTTTTTCTACATAGTAGTATAATTAGTATACATAGTATTGGTGTACTTCATGTAATATAGTAATTATTCCGATGGCAAGATATTAAACTATAGTAGGAAGTCTATAGGTGGACCTCATGATATCCAGTGAGGCATTTATTTGATCATTTGCTAGAGTTAGTTGAGATGGTCTTCATCATGTCCAGTCAGTTTGCAAAGAAGGATAGTCATTTATTGGTTGAAATAATATAGAAAACTTTCCAGAACCTAACTACCATGCTCAGTTTGTCATGACAGATCTCTGGCTGCTGTTGAAGCTTGAACCCAAGACAAATGTATTTGGAGTACTGCTTAATTGTCTATTGGAAATTGTGTGTGTGAATGTTAGTGATCTTGAATGATACTCTACTGATAGCTCTTGAAATGAAGGTCTTGCAAGCATTGTAAGGTTTTCTCCTGCATCCCGCTAATATGCCTAACTCTAACCTGAGAAAACAACTTTTAAGACTGTATTTTTTTAAGTGTTAGTGTCCAGTTGTCCAAAAACTCAGTTGTTTGGGGGACATGTTAAACCGCATGAAAAACTGCCCAACTAGTTCTTGCATTTCTGTACTGTAAGAGCTTGTTCTCTTGTTTTCTACCCCTCCTGATTTTTTATACCGTAAGACAGTGTCTATGCATTTTTTTTTTTTTGAAATTTTACTTAGGGCTTTATTCCTATAAAATGTTATGCACCTTTTGCACAGGAAGAAAGCCTGCAGAACAGGTTTCTGCACCCCTGCTGACTTGTTAAAACAAAGTAACTTGTTATGACCAGTTCTGCTGGGCCCTCTTGAGGAGAGACAAAGGGTGTGGAGATGTCATAACATTGCCTCACTTCTTCCTAGTGAATCCCTTTGATTAAAAGCCATGTAAACAGCTTTCTTTATGTACTTTCAGAAGCCTCAATTTCTGAAACTTTATCCAGCTTAGAACTCAGTTAGTGAAGGCACATATCCTCATCCATGAGGCATGTAAATTATGGATGGACAGCTGTTTGGATGTTCTTGGCAAATAATCCTGTCCTTATCACCCATACTTGGTGCACATACATGGGCTCCTGGTTGTCTACAATCAAGCCCATCTGTTAGGATGGCATGGTGCCTGCTTGCAAATTTGTCAAATATGTTGACTAGGGCATAGTTGCAAAGCAATCATGGTTTTAAGGCAAGCATTTTGTGTTACACTGCAAATAACATCCCTTATGCAGAAAATAGCTTCTTTGGGCTAGTGGTGAAGTACTGGCACCACGTGAAAATTAATCATATGTGTAATTAATGCCGTTTCACATGACATGAAGACACCAAAATATTGGCCAAAATTGTACTTTGAAGCCAAATATTAGGCTTATAAATATGGATTTAGAAGTGGTTTAATTTTCAAAAGTGCTGAATGCCCAGCATCATTGTAGTCACTAGGAACTCCTGGCATGCTCAGCAATCTTGAAAATCAGGCCACTGAATTAGGTGCCTAAAATGTTCTCAGGTTTCAGAGTAACAGCCGTGTTAGTCTGTATTCACAAAAAGAAAAGGAGTACTTGTGGCATCTTAGAGACTAGCCAATTTATTTGAGCATAAGCTTTCGTGAGCTACAGCTCACTTCATTGGCGTCTAACTCTCGGAGGAAATGCGATGATGCATTAGATTGCAATTGTCAGGAGGCAGTGCCTTTAAAATGCAACTTCAGCTTCATAGATCCATATGTGTATTCTTTTAAGAGTAACAGACTATGTGGCTGTTGTAAACTTCTCTTTAGAGACCTCTGCCATCTATTAACATGATTATTCTCTTTGTGCAGCCTCAGTGTGGGACCATATGACTTCTTGCCCTGTACTAGTCAGAGTTTTTGACATTCTTTTAAAATGTGTACTCACTGATTACAGTGTATTGGCAACACATCAGCAGGGAGTCCAGTTTATGTCAATAGGGACTAACAATGGCTTTTTTGTAGACTGTGGTGTTGGGCAAGGAAGCAGCTCAAAAGCACCAATTTGGTTATCAGCAATTATTTGGGGTGTCATGTCCGAAGATTTACTTTACCGCAAAACTTAAAATCCCAACATAAATTATACCCATACAATTCTGGGCATATATATCTGTATAAGTATAAAAAAACAGGAGTACTTGTGGCCCCTTAGAGACTAACAAATTTATTAGAGCATAAGCTTTCGTGGGCTACAGCCCACTTCATCAGATGCATAGAATGGAACATATAGTAAGAAGATATATACACGTACAGAGAAGGTGGAATTTGCCATACAAACTGTAAGAGGCTAATTTAATTAAGATGAGCTATTATCAGCAGGAGGGGGGAAAAACTTTTTTGTAGTGAAAAGAAAAGGAGTACTTGTGGCACCTTAGAGACTAACCAATTTATTTGAGCATGAGCTTTCGTGTAGTGATGATCAAGATGGCCCATTTAGACAGTTCACAAGAAGGTGTGAGGATACTTAACATGTGGAAATAGATTCAATATGTGTAATGACCCAGCCCCTCCTAGTCTCTATTCAAACCCAAGTTAATAGTATCTAGTTTGCATATTAATTCAAGCTCAGCTGTGTGTGTGTGTGTGTGTGTATAATATATATATTATATATACACACACACATACAATCTTCTTACTATATGTTCCATTCAATGCATCTAATGAAGTGGACTGTAGCCCACAAAAGCTTATGCTCTAATAAATTTGTTAGTCTCTAAGGTGCCACAAGTACTCCTGTTTTTTGAGGAAACAGACTAACAGGGCTACTCTGAAACCTATATAGGTATAAATGGGCTTGATTTTGATTTACACTAAGGCCCCTTTCCAGTGCTCTGGTAGTGTAAATGGGCCTTAAAGTGGATGTAATTTATACCTACTTAAAGCTCCTTTACCCTGAGAAAAGTGTAAAAGGGCCCGAGAGGGAGGGGGAGAGAGAAAGAGAGGGAGCACAACACACACCTAGAGTAATTGTATTAACTCCCCATTGTTCCAAAGAGTCTGTTTTGAAATCCAGAGCACTCCTTTTAGAGCATGCCTTTACAGACTCCTTTTGGGTAAAGGAAAGTTTGACCAGTCACTAATACAAGTCTGTGAAATGTTTCACTATATCACCATTCATTTAATAAAGGAGGTTTATTCACTTATTCAGTTAAATTCACTCAGGATGGCTGAACAGGAGAGGAACTGAAAGCTCCAGTTCATTTGAATTTGTCTGTTTGGTTATACTCTGTACTAGAATGCAATCGCAAGCAGCCAGAACTTTTAAATTCATGAATATATAATCTTTGATCAAATAAACTTCAAAATATACACCAATTCTGTAATCATGGATGTAAGTTTTGCTTTCCAGTATATCAGGGACAATGAACCATTTTATACATGTGTAGTACAATTCCTTTCTTTGTGGACTGTGGAGTTGCAGAAAATGGAAATATAGCCTCTGCAGTTCATAGCCAAATGTACAGTACTGTTGCTGAAACACCACCAACTTGTTGACATCTCTTTATCATAATCATTGGGGCCCTAATCCAAAGCCCACTTAAGTCAAGGCCTCTGGTTTGTGTGTGGTAGCTTATCAAAGCTAAAGTGTGATGTGCTTAACTTTAGGCATGTGCTTAAATCCCATTGAAGTCAGTGATGGCTTGTACTTAACTGTTGTGCCTGAGAGGGCTAACAATCCCAAAAGCAAAGGAAAATGGAAGAAAACGAGACAGAACAAACACAGGGTAGGGTTTGGTCATTAGAACTTGAATGCTTATAGTAGGAAACCTGCTGCCATCCTCTGACCAAAAGACCATGGATTTCAAATTTGCACAAATTTGCATTTATTTGCATAAATCAGAAGTGGCCTGCCTTCCTTCCTATTTTAAAATTATGTTGTAACAAATCCCAATGGGAAAGATAAATGAATGCATACGTGGAGATTCTAGATAGTTTGTAGATTCCATAGTCTGTATATAAATAATAAAAATCTGATGCCATTTTTCCAATTTTGTTCTTTTGCTTCTTGATAGGGACAAATCATTAGATAGAAGTGGAGGAATGCCTGTTACTATTGCTTCTAGCTAAAAGGTCCTAGTAGTTTACATATAATTTCATATGACATGACCTATTAAAATTAGTATGTATGAATCAAGTTGAAATTAGGAAAGAGAAATCTACTGTATGCAATATGAAAGTGATATACAGTATCTCACGTTGTTACAAATTTCCTGTGTTTTTTATGGCTTTCCTTCACTGAGTCTATGCTGGAGACAATATTCAAATCTGTTGTTCTACTTGTTTTTCCCTTCCCCCAATTTTTTGACAAAATAGCTTGTAGAAATAAGATACAGCCTGTCCTCAAATAAAATTTCAGCACTATTAAAAAGCTGCCACATTCTCTGTAGCCTAGCATATAACAGCAGCAAAGATGTGAAATGTACCATTTTGAAAACCACTACCCTTTATTTTCCTCAGTCAAACTCTTCCCCATCCTTAACCCCTGGTATGAATTACAGGAGTCGAACTATTTGTTTCATGGGGTAGTTGGGAGATGGCAAGGCATTTTGTTAACATTCTCCACCTGTTACAGACAGCCATCATTATCAGACATTTGCGTGTGCTTACTTTGTGTAGGTGGCAGCTACTTGCTGTAACAGAATTGGTGTTCCCGGTATCCACGGTGATTCTGGGCTTATACAAACGCCATATCTATACTTACTGGGGATTGATGCTGCTGCAGCAGGGGTCGATTTAGTGGGTCTAGTGAAGACCAACTCAATGGACCGCAGAGCGCTCTCCGGTCGACTCTGGTACTCCACCGGAATGAGAAGAGTAAAGTAAGTCAATGGGAGAGTGTCTCCCATCAATGCAGAGTGGTGTAAACACTGCAGTAAGTTGACCTAAGCTACGCTGACTTCAGCTACGTTATTCACATAGCTGGAGTAGCGTAACTTAGTTCAATTTACTTTAGTACTGTAGACAAGGCCAAAGATATCCTTTAGAAAGAGGCATCATTGCCCATTTTTGCCGCTACTGTTTACACTTAGAATAGAATTGCAGGTGAACATACACCTACAAGGATGTGCATGTGAGCAACACAGATGAAGTAGGACTCAAGATGACAATGTATGCAGATCACTTCTTGATGTTTTCTGGGTTATCAAAGCTTAAAGCAGGGGTCTCAAACACATGGATGTGGCCTGGGAAGTTATTTCCTGCAGCCCACCATAGGCGCTGACTCCACCAGCAGCCAAGCCCCCCTCACCCCCACCTCCCTCCCAGCACGCTGTGTCCCCGCTCCTCCGCCTACCTCCCAGTGCTTCCCACTACCAAACAGGTGTTTGGCCGCGCTTAGGACTTTCCAGGAGGGAGGGGGGAGAAGCGGGGACACAGCATGCTCAAGGGAGGAGGCAGAGAAGTGGCAGGGCCAGGGCAGGGATTTGGGAAAGGGGTTGGAATGGGGGCAGGGAAGGGGTGGGAAAAGCCAGGGTGGGGAAGACATTGGTAGCTGGATCAGCAAAACATAACCCCGCCTCTGGCCCTGCTGCTGCCAGCTCCCCCACACATGCTCTGGGGAGGAGGGCGGGCAGGCAGGTGGGCTCTCCGAGCTGCTGTTTAAAGCAGTGTTTACAGTCACTCTCACTCTGGGGGTGGGGATGTCTGCTGTGTGCATTTCAATGAGCTGTTTCCATAGTTCTCTGAAGTTACCTGAGTAAAACTGCCCAAGCTTGACAAACAGCCTTGCAGCTCCTTGCTCCCGACCAAGCCACTGAGTCTGCTCTTCCTGCATCCTCAATCCTCCCCTTCAGCTATAGCCCAACTCACACCAACCCTCGGCCAGCCCCTTCGCCATTCTTCAAATGTGCCCTCCCTCAGGGGAGGGCCAAACACACCCGCCATTGAAATCCATCCCCATTGATCCCATGTGCAGTATGAAACACTGGGGGAGAAGGGAGCCGGGAAAGCAGCAGCAGCCAGTCACTGGGAAAAGCCCTTTTCCTTTAACACTGGGAGGGAAAGGGAACATGAATCAGAGAGAAATATCATGGGTGTGGGGGAGGGAACAGGGATCTTGGATTTTCCAGTTTACAAAAGCCAAGCTTGTTCCCCACACCTCTCACCCTCAAAAATGCCTGGGTGGAAAATAAATCCCCGACCCTTCTTGGGGACGCGGACGCTTCAACACAGGTGCTGACTGCTGAGTAAATTCGCCCAATAGAGCCCTACAACTCCCGGCATGCTATACTCCACCTTGCACCCAGCTGCTCCCTTAGAGACAGAGCAAGGCATGCTGTGAGTAGTTGGGAAGAATGTTTGTTAAAAGTGGCAATGTATTTTGTATGAATAGTTACTTTAAAAAGTTCCTGCCATTACAGCTATGTTGATAGACTGTTAGTGTAGATCATCATCAGTGTTACTGACCACATAAGGAATAGTTACAGGTGTTTATATTTTATTAAAACCCCTCTTCGCATTAGTTTAAAAAAAGTTAATACATTGACTTTTAATAGCGTACTCTACTCATTTTTTCCCATTTTTGACTATACTTTTGTATCGTTGTATGAAAAGGTTTCAGTGATGCAGCCCTTGGGCCAATGTACTAGTCCTCATGTGGCCCTCGTGATGATTTGAGTTTGTGATCCCTGGCTTAAAGAATCACTGGCTGCAGTACAATAAAAGGGGTTTATACCTTGAAAGGAGAGGTGGCTGCCCAAAAATAGAACATACCAAGCAGCATGCCAAGGGAAAATGCACAATGAGGCAAGTCTGTGATGACATGAAGTCTAGAAAAGCATCTTAAAGAGGTTGTAAATTACACAAGCCTGCCTGCCCCCCAACTCTGTTTAAATGTGTCTATCTAAGGTTCCTATATGGCCTCAGGACTACAACAACAGAGCAACTTAAAATCTTTAATAGATTTATCCTCACAACTCTACTGGTAGGGATGTATTGTTATCCCCATTTTATAGATGGGAAACAGGGGCCCAGAGAGACTAAGTGATTTGCTTGAGGTTGCACGGGATGTCTGTGGTGGCACAAGGACTTGAACCTAGGTCTCCTAAATCCTCACATAGTGCCCTAACAACTGGACTATCTTTTCCCTCCAATATTTAAAATGTATTTATTCCAATTAAAATAAAAGCTGTTTTTTATGTATTAACATAGTTCTTCATCTCCCTTAGATATATATATTCCATAGAATGATTTTGGTATCCCTTCCCAAGGTCATCCTTTGTGGTGCTTATGCAACTGCGCATGGCTACATATAGCTACTATAGCATTTCCATTCCTGCTAAATGTGCTCTTAGTGCCACAGTAACTCCCTACTCCCTTTCTCCCTGGCCTGATGCTCCACTAGAGGTGAGGATGCCAGGGATACATACAGATGATGGGACGATACCAGGTCACAGGTAGGGGACAAGGAAATGTTTATATAGTACCATGGAAAACCCAGGCCCTAATCCTTTCCATCATAGTAAATCTTGTTGAATCTTTTCAGATAGGGAAGATTAAGTTTGGGTCTGTTTTCTTTTCATTATTAGGAATAGCACCACACTTTCGGCACGTCTCTATCACAGGGAAATTTCCAGGCAACATGTTGATTAACTCTACTAGTGGATCAAATCCCCCATTTTGAATGAAAGCAGACTGGATTGGGGCCTAAAAGTCTATTGAAGTCAATGGGATTCTGTCCACTGACTTCAGTGGGCTTTTGATCAGGCCCTTAGTCACTAAGATTGTGTTGTACTGCAGCCAGTGATTCTTTAAGCTTTGATAACCCAGAAAACACCAAGAAGTGCTCTGCATACATTGCCATTTTGAGTCCTACTTCATTTGTGTTGTTCACATGCACATCTTAGTAGATGTATGCTCACCTTAGGTTCTATTGTAAGTGTAAACGATAGTGGCAAAAATGGACAACCATGCTTTATTCTAAATGATATTGTGTAAGCCCAGAATAGCTGTGGATATGGGGGACCAGAGTTCAGTCACAGAAGAAAGCTGTCACCTACACACCATGAACACATCTTTTCCAATCATTATTTATACCTTTTTGAGGTGTCAGTTTTTGGTTAGTTCTAATAGCAGATATGCTTCTGTTTTTCATTATTCTCCCTCAAACAAGTCTAGACACTTTCTTCTTCATCTTGTTGTTCCTTCATTATAGTAAACCAGGGCATTTTTGCAAAGCTAGATTGCTACCAGGACCTCTGAGAAATCTTCTGCTTCAATAAACTTCTGGCAGGTTGGGCTACGCAAAGCAGACAGATTTCTGATAAGACATTATATATTTAGACACTCCTAGCATTCTTGTAAGAATGCTTTTCAGTTATCTGCATTTAAATCTGCTTTTGGCCCTTAGGTTTACTCATTGGTCACCCTATCCAAGGGAACCCAGGAGCATAGGTGCAAGATGCTATTTCTTCAAATGACACTGTCTGAGTTCACATTCCCAGTTCTAAGATGAGTCACAAAGGGGCAGGAGTTGTACATCATTCATCCCTAGATCAACGGGCTCTGTTTGCTCTGTGCTGCAGGCAGTATCCAGTTAATTACACCCATGGAAAGGTAAGCCTCTCCTGGTACATGAGAGTGGAACACCTATGTCTAAAATCTAATTAGGATAAGCATTAAAGAAATGTTTCCAACAGGCAGAATGAGACTGAGCAAGTGGCACACATTCCTTTCGGATTAGTTCAGGCACTTCTACTGCAAAACTTGTTGGCATATTTTGAAAGACTGAGTGGCTATTAAGGATTTATTTGATTTGGCAGCTACTAATCTGTGTGATAGGCATGCAGAATGCTGGAAAACCACAGAAAAAAGTAAGGTTAACATTGTAATATTACCAGGTTTTAATTTTTGTGCTGGTTTGATAACTGGATGTACGGTGATTTCAGCCGAACGTCTATTGCTCAGTTCACTGGGCCAAATCCTGTGGTGGTGTAAATGGTGGTATAAATTATATCCTTGGTGTAAGTAAAGTAAAAGTGACTATTAAGTGTCAGGAATCTAATTTATGACCATTTGGAATTTACAGTGCTATTACAAGAGACAAAAGGCAGGTGTTAGCAGCTTCCAGTATCAAAAAAAGTGGAGGGCAAGGGGTAGGGGTTTATAACTTGAAAGGAGGTATGGCTGTCAAAGAAATAGTACATACCAAGCCGTGTGTCAAGGGAAATGCTTAATAAGATAAGCCTGTGATGATGTGAACTCTAGAGAAGCATCTTAAAGAGAAGTTGTAAATCACACAAGTCCACCCTGCCACCGCACCCTCCAACTCTGATTTCAACCACACCCCACTGGAGAATCCTAACACTAATAACTAGCATATAAAAGGTACAATACAGGCCCTACAATGTCAAAGTTCAGTCCAGTGTTGGACCAAAGAGTTTAAACATTAAAAATGTTTAAATTAGGGCTGTCGATTAGTCGCAGTTAACTAACGCAATTAACTCAAAATTAATGCTGATTAATTGCAATTTTAATTGCACTGTTAAACAATAGAATACCAATGAAAATTAAGTATTTTTGCAAAAAGAAAAGGAGTACTTGTGACACCTTAGAGACTAACCAATTTATTTGAGCATGAGCTTTCGTGAGCTATAGCTCACTTCATCGGATGCATACCGTGGAAACTGCAGCAGACTTTATATATACACAGAGAATATGAAACAATACCTCCTCCCACCCCACTGTCCTGCTGGTAATAGCTTATCTAAAGTGATCAACAGGTTAGGCCATTTCCAGCACAAATCCAGGTTTTCTCACCCTCCACCCCCCCACACAAATTCACTCTCCTGCTGGTGATAGCCCATCCAAAGTGACAACTCTTTACACAATGTGCATGATAATGAAGTTAGGCCATTTCCTGCACAAATCCAGGTTCTCTCACTCCCTCACCCCCCTCCAAAAACCCACCCCCATACACACACAGACTCACTCTCCTGCTGGTAATAGCTCATCCAAACTGACCACTCTCCAAGTTTAAATCCAAGTTAAACCAGAACATCTGGGGGGGGGGGGGGTAGGAAAAAACAAGAGGAAATAGGCTACCTGGATTTGTGCAGGAAATGGCCTAACTTGATTATCATGCACATTGTGTAAAGAGTTGTCACTTTGGATGGGCTATCACCAGCAGGAGAGTGAATTTGTGTGGGGGGGTGGAGGGTGAGAAAACCTGGATTTGTGCTGGAAATGGCCTAACCTGATGCTCACTTTAGATAAGCTATTACCAGCAGGACAGTGGGGTGGGAGGAGGTATTGTTTCATATTCTCTGTGTATATATAAAGTCTGCTGCAGTTTCCACGGTATGCATCCGATGAAGTGAGCTATAGCTCACGAAAGCTCATGCTCAAATAAACTGGTTAGTCTCTAAGGTGCCACAAGTACTCCTTTTCTTTTTGCGAATACAGACTAACACGGCTGTTACTCTGAAACCTAAGTATTTTTGGATATTTTTCTACTTTTTCAAATATATTGATTTCAACTACAACACAGAATACAAAGTGTACAGTGCTCACTTTATTGGAAATATTTGCACTGTAAAAATAAAAGAAATAGTATTTTTCAATTCATCTCATACAAGTACTGTAGTGCAATCTCTTTATCGTGAAAGTGCAATTTACAATGTAGATTTTTTTTTTTGTTACATAACTGCACTCAAACAAAACAATGTAAAACTTTAGAGCCTACAAATCCACTCAGGGGTTTGGACTCTGGCCTGGCGCGGCTTACCTGGAGTGGCTCCGGGGTGGCAGCAGTGAGTAGCAGGGCTAAGACAGGCTCCCTGCCTGCCCTGGCCCCGCGACACGCTGCCTGCCCTGGCCCCACGCCACGCTGCTCCTGGAAGCAGCCAGCACCACGTCCCTGCGGCCCCTGGGGGATGGGGGTAGAGGGCTCCGCACGCTGACCTCCCCTGTGGGTACCTTCCTCAAAGCTCCCATTGGCCGCGATTCCCCTTTCCCAGCCAATGGGAGCTGCGGGGGGCAGTGCCTGGAGGCGACGGCAGTGCACAGAGCCCTCTGTCCCGCCTCGGCCGCAGGGACGTGGTGCTGGCCGCTTCCTGCAGTGGTGCAGGGCCTGTGGCGCCATGGGGATGGCAATCCCATGGACCCGATCCAAAGCCCTGATGGGCTGGATTTCGCCCGCAGGCCATAGTTTGCTCACCCCTGCCCTTTACAAAGAATGGAGAGAGAGAGGCACCTTAGAATGCGATCCACAAAGCCAGCACGCTAGGCAGGGAGCTACCTGAGCTAGCCAATGGAAGCGGCCAAGAAGATGTGTCCTAAGCCCCACCCCTCTCACAGAGATAGGCACCTATCTCTGCTAGTGCTCCACAGCTAGGAACCCCTCTCATAGAGTCAGGCAATATAGGTGCCTGAATTGTTTCCTGTAAGAATGAGTTAGGTGCCTGACTCATTCCACACAAAATAGCTGGAGGAGGAGGAGGTGTGATTCCCTTCACCCCTTTTATCTTTCGGCCCGGTGGTTAGCACACTCACCTGGGATGTGGGAGATGCAAGCTGCCCTCAGACAGAGGGAGAAAAAGGATTTGAAGAAGAGTGTCCCAGCTCTTAAGAAAATGTGCTAACCACTATAGTTATGGGACAGTGTGATATAGGACTCCCTCCACAGGCACCAACTTTCCGTGCCCACCCAGGCCATGCCCCAACTCCACCTCCTCCCTTCCTCTATTGGACCTCTTCCCCAAGCACATCGCGTTCCTCCTCCTCCCTCCTCCCTCCGAGCGCTTGCCCTGCGAAACAGCTGTTTTGCAGCGCAAGCGCTGGAAGGGGGGAGAAGCAGGACTCGGCAGCGCGCTCAGGGGAGGAGGTGAAGGTGGAGCGGAGGTGAGCTGGGTTGCAGAGCACCCATCAATTTTTCCCTGTGGGTGCTCCAGTCCCGGAGCACCCACAGAGTCGGCACCTATTACTCCCTCAGTCTCGCCTGTTGAAGCTATTCCACAGTGTATAAATAGAGAGTTACTGCAGTGCAGGGACTGGACCCAGGGCCTCACATCTCTCAGTTGGAAGCCCTAAGCACTGGACTACGGAGTCACTCACTTTTTCTGTGCCTAGCCAATGGCTCTGTAAGAAATCATACACGGTGAAACAACTTCAACCCACAAGATCAAGGGAGCCCTACATCAGGCTATCCCATAGCCCAAAGAATTTGGACTGAGAGGCAAGACACCTCTACTCTTTTCTCCCACACAGGCAGAGGGGGGAATTGAACCTGGTTCTCCCACATCCCAGGTGAGTACCCTAAGCACTTGGGCTAAAAGTTATAGTGGGCAGCACCACCAGCCCCTCCTGGCAGTAGCCAAATTTTGAATAGGTCTTATCTGGTAGGCAGCCTTTGAGCACACCTACCAGATTGGGCCTTGCATGTGAATTAGGTGGCCAAATGTCTAATTTTCCCCAGTTTGTGGATTGCTCTGAGGTTAGGTGGGAAATTGGCATCTGGCCACCTAGAGTGAGGCAGCAGTGCACATGCTCAGAGGCAGACACATAGGCACTTAGGAAACTTTTACCCTGAGAACTTAGATGCTGAATGAATTTAGGTGCCTATAGCCTAAGGATTAGTGGGAGTTTTGTGGGTTGTAGTGGAGCCTAAAACTGGAATTTAGGTGGTGTCTAAGTACCTTTGTGGATCTGGACCCTCATATCTAGGCACAGTGTTCCAGACCAGATGTATTTAGGCTGCTAACGTCCACTGAAATCAATGAAGGTTAGGAACATACATACCTTTGAGGATCTGGGCCAATATGACTTCCCTCTATCTCTTTCCCTTTCAGATACTTCCCTGGTGCCCATACCCATGGTATCAAAGTGATAAGTCAGTACAGGTTTTCTTTAGAACAAATCCTGAAATCAGACTCTTAGCAGGTAAATCATTGATATAAGAATGGGTTGGAAAATCCATAGCAAAAATAGCAGTTTTTTAAAGCATAGGCTAGGTAGCATTTGAGTAGATGCAGATGTCTATTCCACTTAACTTGTGTGCACACCCAGAGCGCTGGAGTCAGACTTCGCCCAGTAGTACCCGTAGAGGGGAAGCGCTCTGCTTCAGCTCTCATAGCTGTGGCCCCTTTGCTGGCTATGTGAGGCAGCACTGCCCTGATCCCCTTCAGTTCCTTCTCACAGCCTGTGCTGGAGTCGGAGCTCTGTGTGGTTGTAGTCTCACAACCTCTCATTTAGTCTTAGCCTCACTTATTATATATCGTTAGTGTTCCCTGGTGATGCCCTCACCGGGGTTTGAACACTGTCCTTCGTGTGGAGGGGCAATCCCCAACAGCCACCTCCACACACGGTGCTTGCTTTGTTTCAGCGAGACCCACCTTTGTAAATCATTTAAAAAGGACACAGATGTTGTGGGACTTTTGCCTCAAATAGCACCTGCTTGAACAAGCCATGGAGCCCAATTTGGAACCAGGGCCCTCCTTGGGTTGAAGATTGCCCTCGGGCTTGGAGAGCACTGCCGCCTCTTGTTCCCAGGCAGGCACCTCTCTGAAGAGGCAGAAGAGCCTTTCTCCATCATTGGCGCCAAGGAAGAGGTCTCATAAGACCAATTGGGACCACTTCAGGTCATGGGGCAACTCATCTGCTTCCCCCAGAAAAGCGTGGACTGGCATGAGGCCGTTCCAGCATGTGGGATGTCATGCATACCTCTGACACTTCCATGTACTGTTGACTCTGGTTCTGGCCTCTAGGCATCTGTTGAGCCTGGTACCAACAAGCACTGGTATGGTCTGTGTCCATGTCAGAGTACCAGGCAGCCAGAAACCTTCTCTTCCTTTCAGTCGCAACCTCACCATTTGTTCAGGACTTTCCCAGGGCTGTGCCACCTATGGCCCCTCCGATGAAGTGAGCCAGTGAACCCTCATTTCTGTCAGCACCACATCCAGGTGCTCCCCTCCCCATGGTGGGGATGGAACCAGTACCAGAATTAGTGCAGAGGACCTTGGCACCAGGACTCTCTTTGGCCCTGCTGCATTTGATGCCACAAGTGCTCCCATGGTGGCTCTCACCACTTTCGACATCAGCGCATTTGGGTGCTCCAGTACTGCTGTTTGTGCTGGGAATGATGCTGCCTATGGCACTGGCATGCTCACTAATGACGGCTCTGCCTTCACTGGGGTGCCAATTTACACCTCGTTCCAGGTGACAGATGAATCGCGTCACCTATTGGCTCCCTTTCTTTGCCCAAATGGCCAAGATATTGGGGCTCTGATTTTGAGTCGTCGTCCTCCTGCTCCTCATTACCCAATGAATTCCAGTGGCTGCGAATGGCCCAGTATGGCTTGCAGAGTTGGTGTCTCCCCTGGCTGGGATGGAGGTTCCCGGCTTGGCCCCTACTAGACACCAATGCCCTACCCATATCAGCAGCCTTGGACTCAGTGGGATGCTTCTTGTTCATGGAGATCGCTCTTCATCCTGTTTGAAGCTGAAGTCACCTGCCCAGTTAATGGTGGTGGCTTTGGATCAACCAGAAACCCAGAAATTGGTGGTCTTCCTCCCCACGGAGCCATACTTCCTCCTGGGTATGTCTTCCTGGAGGGAGAGCCAGTTTTGGCTCAGTCAAGACCCTTGTCCTCATTGCTAGACAATAATGTGTTGCCTCGTTCACCCTCCTTATCTATTCTGGAGGACTTTAAGGTACCTGTTATGCCATGTAGGTGCATGCCTGAGCCTCCAGACGGAGTTCCTCCAAGAGAAAATGCACAAATTGGTGGACATTTTACAACTTGCTGACCCCAGGAGAGTGGCCCTCCCAATCAATGATATGCTCTTTGAGCTGGTGAGAGCCCTGTGGAGTACACCAGCCTCAGTACTGCCAGTGGCTAAGCACATGGAAAAGTGCTACTTAGTTTGCATGCAGGGATTTGAGGGGTTATATTCCCAACCAGCCCCAAATTCCCTGGTCATAATGGAGGTAAAATAAAAGGGCCTGGTGGGGTAGGTTCATGTCTACCCCCAAGGACAGGGACTCCAAGTATTTGGATTTTTTAGGCAGGAAAATCTATACCCCATCATCCCTACAGATAAGGATCGCATTTCAACAAGCTTTGCTGTCCAAGTATGATTTCCTCAATTGATCAGCCATGGCTAAATTTGAGGACCAGTTGCCCGAGTCCTCATGTGAGGAGTTCTGGGTGTTCATTGTGGAAGGCTGCTTGGTGGCCAAAATGTCCCTGCAGTCTGCCCTTGACATTGCAGACACCTCGGCCAGGGTCATGGACTTGGTGGTAACTGCCTGGAAAACTCTGGATTGCTCTGAACCTCCAGCAAGTCAGAGGACTTGCCCTTCGATGACCAGGTCTTGTTCTCAGACAAGAGTGATGACACTCCTTCAAGGATTTCAGAGCTACCACTACCTTGAGGTCCTTGGAAGTGTACATGCCATTTGTGTAAAGATGCTACTGTGGGGCGCAGCAGCAGCAACAATGTTGTGTGCAGCATTCCTTTGTGCAACCGTTCCCCCCCAAAACAGTGGGACTTCCCTAGAAAAGGGACAGATCCCACAGAGGAAGCAGTTGGGCTCAGACTTTGAACAGTTCACATGCCCTCCCTTGGTGCAGGCTAAGTGTCCATTTTGACTCCTTTATCCAGAGCACTGGTCCAGTCATTACTCCACCCCCTCTGTCCCTTTGGAGATAGGCTGACCCACTTTTACAGTGCTTAGGACTTGATTATCTCCAACAGTTGGGTCCTAGACACACTCAGATTGGGCTATACAATCCAGTTCCTCTCCACACCTCCTTCTTCCCCTTCCCTCTTCAGGGACCCCTCTCATGAGACACCACTCATCCAGCAGGTCAGCTCACTGTTGAAGTTGGGAGCAGTGGAGGAAGTTCTGCCAAAACACCGGGGCCATAGCTTTTACTCCCAGTACTTCTGGATACCAGCATCTGAGGTTGGGATGAGTTGCAAGTACATGAGATTCCGCATGGTCATTCTATTGGTTCATTGCTCTGCACCTTCAGGACGCTTACTTTCATGTGGCGATTCTGCTGAGCCACAGGAAGTTTCTGAGTTATGTGGTAGGAAAATGTCATTTTCAGTATACAGTTCTCCCATTCGGCCTCTCTTCTGCCCTCCCAGAGTCTTCACCAAATGCATGGCAGTGGTCATGGCATATCTCAGGAGACAAGAAATCCACATCTTCTTGTACCTCAACGACTGGTTGCTGAAGTTAGACTCCTGAGAGGAGGTACTCACCCACATAGGCACAATGTTGCATTTACTCAATGATCTGGGACTCATTTTAAACACTGCAATGTCAGCTTTGGCTGTCACTCAAAAAACTGAGTTTACTGGGGCCTGTTAGATTCCATGAGGTTGAGGGTGTTCCTGCTGACCAAACTCTTCCAGGCAATTCAACATCTCTGCCTCTGTCTGCAATCTCAGACCTCCAAGACAGTTCCGCATGTGTCTGAGCCTGCTGGTGTCCACTTGCACATGGGTGATCCAGTTAATCAGTTTGCACTTTTGCCATCATCAGATGTGATTCAGGACGGTTAACCATCCTGCCTTGTATTCTCCAGACAGATTGGTTCACCTTCCTCCACGAGTCCTAGATTCCTTGTGCTTGTGGGAGTCCCCTTCATTTGACCTACTCCGACCACATCAGTGGTTACCAACGCTTCCCTTCTGAGTCAGAGGGTGCATCTGGACTTGAGGGTGCAGGGCCTGTGGACAGAACAAGAAGCTTCACGCCATATCAACATATTGGAACTTCCCCAATGTATGACATGCCTTCCGAGAGCGCATCAGACACTCAGTGGTTCACATTCTTACCAACAATACCACTGTGATGAACAAGCGGTGGGGAAGCGCATTCCAGGTAACTCTGACTGGAGGTGATAAACCTGTGGCAATTTTGCAACAAAGACATCATCACTCTGGTAGCAGTCCATTTGCTGGGGACGCAAAATCATCTTGCAGACCCTCTCTGCAGGGTTTTCTTTCTGAGTCACAAACGGTCCCTGAAGGAGAGTGTTCTCTGGGTCAGCTTTGTAACATGGGCAACTCTGTGATTGACCTCTTTGCAACAAAATAAAAACAGGAACTGACAACTATTCGGCTCTTGATGGGGCCTCAGCTGGGCTCCCTCTCTGATGCCTTCCACTGCAGCTGGCGGTTGACTCTTCTGTATGCCTTTCCACCTATTCCAGGCCTTCCTCAGTTCATCCTCAAGCTCATTGCTCCAGCATGGCTGAGACAGTGCTGTTTCTCAGATCTTCTTGTTCTGTCAGTTCAACCTCTCATATTGCTTCCTCTCCATCATGACTTGCTCACCCAGAACCCCAGCTGCACCCTCCATCCTGTGATCAGCTACCCTGCACCTCACAGCATGGCTGCTGCATGGCTAAATGAAGAGAAAGCTCAGTGCTTAGAGGCTGTCCAACAATTCCTCCACTAGAATGGCCTATTTAGTAAAACAGAAGCTGTTCTCAGTATGGTCCTTGGCCTGCTGCACCCAACCAACAGGGGCTTCCATCCAGAACATCTTGGAATATCTGTTACATCTTCAGAAATTGGGTCTTGTGCTCAAGTTCACTGAGAGTGCATTTGGCCAGCAATATTAGTGTTCCATTCCCAGGTTCAAGGGAAGTCAGTTTTTTCCAATGCCATGGTGATGATATTTCTGAAAGGGCTTCTCTGCTTACATCCTCCAGTCTGAGAATTGGTTCCTTGTGGGACCTAACCACAGTCCTGGTGGCTCTGAAGGGCCCTCCATTTGAGCCCCTTGCATCCTGTCCACTAACCCTCCTGTCTCAGAAAACTGCTTTCTTGATACCCTTCTTTCCAAAGCGATGGCTATGTGAGTTGCAGACACTCATGGCTGAGCTGCCTTATACTCACCTTGTCTTTGGAGAACTAATGCTGCAACCACACCTAAAGTTTTTATCCAAGGTGGTCTCAGTTTCATCTGAATCAGGCAGTTTATTTACCTGTGTTATTCCCCAAGCCGCACTCTTCCCCAGAAGAACAGCACCTCCATGTCAGGCAATGTCTAGCCTTTTATCTGGACAGGACGAAGCCATTTTGCATTGCCAATTTGTGTCATATGTGGACTGCATGAAGGGGCAAGCAGTCTCTGCACAGACTACCTTTAGATGGCTAATATCCTGTATCAAGGCTGCATATGAGATAAGTTTGTTTACACTTTCTCAGAAAAATATGGGTTCACTCCATGAGAGCGCAAGTGACATTGCTAGCATCCCTCCGTGACATATTCATACTGGACATTTGCAGGGCGGCAACGTGGTCCTCCATACATATGTTTATAGACCATTATGGTACTGTGTTACCGCATCTTTTAGAGCTGAGGCAGGCCTCTCAGAAGGGCTGTCCTGCGATCCCTATTGCAGTAAGCTCTGAGCCTCGCTTCTGGATTGGGGTACTGAAGGTAAGTCACCTAAGTGGAATACACGTCTGCATCTACTCCCAGAAGATGAGCGAGCTATAGTTTTTTGAGATGTGATGCAGATGTGTATTCCACGACCCACTCTCCATCCCTTCTGCATTAGTGTCTCCTTTCAGGGATTTTCGGTATGAAATAACTGAAGGAGGTCAGGGCGCCATCGCCTCATATAGCCAAGGGAGGGGCCACAGCCATGAAATGCAAGCGCTGCCCTGGGTGCACACAAACCTAAGTGGAATACATGTCTGTATCACATCTTGAAGTATCACAGTTACAGTAAATAACCATTTCATCTGGGTTGAAGTTTGTCAAATTACATTATCTTAAATTTATCCCAGCATATTTTGTTATATTTTAATTTAAAAAAATCGCCTTTTTCCCCCCAAATCAGTTAGGACGGAGATTTCTATTTCAGTATTATCGCAGATAGTAGTACATATTTGTGAAACACTCAAAAATGCTAATATAAATGACCAAGGGTATTTTTCTCATTGTTACTGTTTCTAGATTATGAGTACTGTGTATGTTTCAGAATCAAAATGATCTGTTCTGCTTCCTACATATTTCTGTTCTATGATGTACGGTTGCAAATGCATTTTAGGGACTAGATAGCATCCAGTAGAAAATAAACTTTTTTGATGTGGTAAACGTGTCTCTGTACAGAAGTGTACCCTTAGCACAGGTGTTTGGAAACCAAATGGCAGACTGGAACTACCTAGTGTATTAAAAAAAAATGGTAGAAGTCAGGCATGACTTTTCTTTCAGTGTGAAGGAATTTCTCTCTGTATGCAATTTTCTGCTATAGAGGATTTCATGTACATAGATGGTTTTCAAATAATGAAGTTGTGCAATTTGAGTCAATATTTCTCTACTCTTCATTTCCTGTTTTTATTGTTACTTTGCTAAGAAGGCTTAAAAGAAGTCTCACAAATTACTGAATACTGAAAGATTATAGTTTATTCTTATGTTTACAGCAAAAAAAAAATTTAGTGGGATAGATTTGATTTTAACTAAAACAAAATCATTTCTCTTGATCTGATCCTGCAGTCTTTGCACACTCCAAATTCTATTTTTTCTAAGTGGGAGTTTGAAATATGAGAAATACAGGATTGAGCCTTATTTAGTAATGGCATTTCTAAAATGATGTTTCTGGTCAGGCTACCACACAAAGCCACTTAACACAATTTAAAACTTACATAAGAACAGCCATGCTGGGTCAGACCAAAGGTCCATCAAGCCCAGTATCCTGTCCTCTGACATTGGCCAATGGCAGGTGCCCCAAAGGGAATGAACAGACAGGTTATCATCAAGTGATCCATGCCCTGTCACCCAATCCCAGCTTCTGGCAAACAGAGGGCTAGGGACACCATTCCTGCCCATCCTGGATAATAGCCATTGGTGGACCTATCCTCCATGAATCTATCTAGCTCCCTTTTGAACCCTGTTCTAGTACTGGCCTTCACAACACACTCTGGCAAGGAGTTCCAGAGGTTGACAGTGCGTTGTGTGAAAAAATACTTTCTTCTGTTTGTTTTAAACCTGCTACTTATTAATTTCATTTGGTGGCCCCTTGTTCTTGTATTATGAGAAGAAGTAAATAACACTTCCTTATTTACTTTCGCTATACCACTCATGATTTTATAGACCTCTATCATATCCCCCCTTAGTCGCCTCTTTTCCAAGCTGAAAAGTCCCAGTCTTATTAATCTCTCCTCACAGAGCTGTTCTATACCCGTAATCATTTTTGTTACCCTTTTCTGAACCTTTTCTAATTCCTATATATCTTTTTTGAGATGGGGCAACCACATCTACACGGATTATTCAAGGTGTGGGCGTACCGTGGATTTTATATAGAGGCAATATATTTTTTGTCTTATTATCTATTCCTTTCTTGATGATTCCCAACATTGTTCGCTTTTTTGACTGCTGCTGTACATTGAGTGGATTCTTTCAGAGAACTATCCACAATGACTCCAAGATCTCTCTCTTGAGTGGTAACAGCTAATTTAGACCCCATCATTGTATATGTATAGTTAGGATTATGTTTTCCAGTGTGCATTACTTTGCATTTATCAACATTAAATTTCATCTGCCATTTTGTTGCCCAGTCACCCAGTTTTGAGAGGTCCTTTTGAAGCTCTTTGCAGTCTGCCTGGGACTTAACTATCTTGAGTAGTTTTGTGTCATCTGCAAATTTTGCCACCTCACTGTTTACCCCTTTTTCCAGATCATTTATGAATATGTTAAATAGGACTGGTCCCAGTACAGACCCCTGGGGGACACCACTATTTACCTCTCTCCATTCTGAAAACTGACCATTTATTCCTACACTTTATTTCCTATCTTTTAACCAGTTACCAATCCATAAGAGAACCTTCCCTCTGATCCCATGACTGCTTATTTTGCTTAAGAGCCTTTGGTGAGGGACCTTGTCAAAGGCTTTCTGAAAATCTAAATTCCCTGTACCCACTGGATCTCCTTTGTCTGCATGCTTGTTGACCCTCTCAAAAAAATTCTAGTAGATTGGTGAGGCATGATTTCCCTTTACAAAAAACACGTTGACTGTTTCCCAGCAAATTATGTTCATCTATGTGTCTGACAATTTTGTTCTTTACGATAGTTTCAACCAATTTGCCCGGTACTGAAGTGAGGCTTACTGGCCTGTAGTTGCCAGGGTCACCTCTGGAGCCCATTTTAAAAATTGGTATCACATTAGCTGTCCTCCAGTCATTTGGTACAGAAACTGATTTAAATGATAGGTTACAGATAACAGTTAGTAGTCCTGCAATTTCACATTTGAGTTCCTTCAGAACTCTTGGGTGAATACCATCAGGTCCTGGAGACTTATTACTGTTTAATTTATCAGTTTGTTCCCAAATCTCCTCTAATGACACCTCAGTTTGGGACAGTTCCTCAGATCTGTCACCAAAAAGAACGGCTCAGGTTTGGGAATCTCCCTGCCATCCTCAACAGTGAAGACCGATGCAAAGAATTCATTTAGTTTCTCTGCAATGGCCTTATCGTCTTTGAGTGCTCCTTAGCATCTCGATCGTCCAGTGGCCCCACCGGTTGTTTAGCAGGCTTGCTACTTCTGATGTATTTTAAAAAAAAAATTGCTATTACTTTTGCAGTCTTTGGGTAGCTGTTCTTCAAATTCTTTTTTGGTCTTTCTAATTCTATTTTTACACTTCATTTGCCAGAGTTTATGCTCTTTTCTATTTTCCTCATTAGGATTTATCTTCCACTTTCTAAAGGATGCTTTTTTGTCTCTCACTGCTTTTTACACTTTGTTGTTTAACCATGGTTGCTCTTTTTTGGTTCTCTATGTTTTTTAATTGGGGTATACATTTAAGTTGAGCCTCTATTATGGTGTCTTTAAAAAGTTTCCACGCAGCTTGCAGGGATTTTACTTTTGGTACTGTACCTTTTAATTTCTGTTTCACTAACCTCCTCATTTTTGTGTAGTTCCCCTTTCTGAAATTAAATGCTACAGTGTTGGGCCGCTGTGGAGTTTTTCCTGCCCCAGGTGGGGAAACTTCTACATATTTCTTATTTCCAGCATGTTCTTACACATCATTAGGACCGAAAATAGATTTATAATTTGTAACCTCAGCCTTTGTACAAATGTGTCTATGTATTGGGATTGTTATGGTTAAATATTTATAATCCCAAATCCTCTTTTTAGCCAGAGCCTGTGTTTGCCTCAGTTACAAATCTCATTGCCCAGGTGTGAGATTTCACATGTGCAATGAGTGATCAGCTCTACTCCTAGAAAAATCAAGTCGAATTATGAAAAGTAGTTGTCCATAGAACTCATTTTGTATTAGTGTTCCATATGAATCTCTTGTCAGTGCTGCCGTCCACAACACTTCTTTAATATTCTACAGCATTTTGACAACACATTATAGCATTTAAATACTTTACATAAATTGCCAGTATAAATTGTTTGTTCTCTCTAATATAAATCAGTTATTTTATTCCCAGGTTCTATTATTTGAATATGAACGTTATATTTCATTAGTATGGTATTTTGTTATGATAGCCATTTCCAAAACTATAAAGACATTATTAATATGCATCTACATTCTGAACATGTATACAATTATTTTAGGTGGAGAACGAATATTATATTCAGAGATTCAAATTTTATTTTCAAAGAGGTCTTAAATCAGGGAATACTAATTACAAGATAGAAGAACTGTAATAATTAACAAACAAAGCAGATTAAAGAAACAAATACACAAATGAAACAAAAAGAAACAAATTGCCAAGCATTATTCATGTAAAGGTTCTGTTATGGATGTACATGCTGACTCAGCTCACATGAGTATTAACCAGCAGGAACCTGTGAAACAAACATTCATATTAGTGTTAGGGTGTCATGCCTGCCAGCTCATCTGAAAAAAGGGAAAAAAAATACTCAGTAGAGTCAAAATTTGTGTTAGTTTATATAAATCTGAATTAGAGCATTAGCTAATGGTGTAGGAGTTTCATGGTCCTCTTCCTTGGTGTGAGCAGGGTCCTCAATGGTGTGAGGAATGCATGCTGTTTCCTATCCCACTGGGTTCAGCCCCCTCCTCTCTACCTCCACATACACCAATGATGAGAAAATAGAAGCCCCCATCTCACCAGTAAGTACTCCAGTTCCAATGTATGTAAAAGGGTGAGTGTTGGGCGTAGTTCTCATGGGGAGATGCACTCTCTCTCTCTTTCTAACTGCTTCCTCCCTCTCATTCTTTTCCTCCTTCATATCCTAACATGGGGAACAGAAAGTTGGTGCTTTGCAGAGGGTAAGGAGTGACGAGGCAAAGTACAGCAGTCTTTTCACTTCTCAATCTCAGTCTCTGGGGCAGGGCTGGAAGAGCCAGAAAGGATATGGAAGTGCAGAGATAGCAGGAAACAGCAGTTCCCCTGCTGACTAAGATCTAAGGAGTCCAGTCCTTTGTATACAGGGGAAAGGAGAGAGCAGGAAGCCTGTATCTGTTGATGAGAGAGGAAACAGCCCCCCAATACAGGAAGTGGCTGTTTTGGCTGAACTTCCACAGAACATGAGAGGAACAGGGGAGAGGGCCAGTCAAAGATTTCTTAGGAGGCTCTGAAAACTGAGAATTTATGGAGAATCCCATAGCTTTGACAGGACTTGGATTTATAACGTCTGTAGCCTGCAGCCATGTAGGATGACATGATCTTTACACAGGCTTAAGAAATATCAGTATTCTGGCTTTAAAAGTATGATTTAACTCCTAGAGAGTCACACAAACACAGATCTGACATGCACAGCATATTACAGAGGGTGCTGGTCATGACCAGTACAGCTAGTGTTGCAGAAAAGTTTCCATTATAACACATTCTGATTTCTGAAATTCATCTCCTCAAATTATTCACCTTTGGGCTAAAATCGTTCATGCTTAATCTTTGCCAGAAGATGAATGTTTCAGAAAATTTTGAAGGTAGGGCTGATTCCTACATGAGAATTCCTTTGGGATAGTGGAGCCCTCAGACTGAGTGAAGTAATCATAGCTCTCTCCTACACCTATCGCCTCACCTACCCAACGTAGTGCAGCCCATCAATTCTCAGATGGCTGCTCTAATTTACGCCGTGGCTAGAGGAGATGTCACTTATGAATTATGGAGCTGTAATTGAGCAGATCGTGGCACAGGAGACAGTCAGTATCCCAAGTGTCAGAGAAGAGGAGTTACAATGGAAACTGGGGTTGTTTTTTTTTTTTTTTTTGCTATATCGATGAGAGTTACAGCCAGCATTTGAAGCTGAATACACCCCCTGTTGATTTTACCATGGTGGCAAGCATAGGCGTAGTTTGACAGCTATATTTGGCAGAGGAGAGGGGGTAGTATGCATACACACACACAGGTGCTGAAGCCAGTTCCCCTGGCTCACTGGCTCTCTCCCCAACCCCACCTGGAGTGGTACCTGGGCTGCCAGTGCTGGGGAAGAGAGGGGATGGGTCAGCTTAATTGGGGAGCCTCAGCTGTTGCTGCTGCTGAGAGGATGCTACATTCCGGGGTCCTGCTTCCCCCCCATTCCTCTATCACCTTCTCTTCCCCATCCCCTCGCCCTTCTTCTCCCCCTCCCCTACCTCCCCACTCCCCTATCCCCTTCTCTGTCCTTTCCCCCTTCCTTCCCCACTGCCTCTCTTCCCCCAACCCTCCTCCGCACTTGCCCTACCATACTGTGGGCATGCATCGTTGTATAGAAAACAGGATGGTGGCCACACAGGGTGCCCAGCACACACAGAAGAGGAAGACCTAGGATCCAGGAGGTGGTGTCCAGCTGCAGAGGCTGTGAGTCGGAGTGGCCATCCTCAGTCACCCTCAAACGTGAGGAGATATGCCTCAATGTCATTTTCCATCATCATCTTTTGCAGGTAACTGCTGGTCCTTAGGGACTGGGTCCTGTCATGGCCACATCCCAGGACAGTCAGGGCTTTCAGTTGTCTCACCACCTCCTATAGGGTGACTCACTCTTGGGCTGCCTGGTTCATCAGCAGTTGATTAGTCTCCTGTTGTAACTGTACAGATTCCTGCTGAGCAGCCATCTGGACTCGGTTGCCTCTTGTTGTGCCACCATGGCCTGCATCAGTACCCTCACCATATCATCCAGTCTCAGCAATGATCTACCGTGCCACTGGACTAGCATGCTGCATGAAATCCCACTCTGACACCATGTTTGGCAAGGCATCTCCTTCACTCTGTCAGTCTCAGCATTTATCCCTCTGGTGGAGGAGGCCTGGAATAAATCAGTCTGACTCCATAGTGGTTTCTTTGTGCCTCACTCTGGTTTATTTTTTCAGTATTTACAAAGTGAGCCTTGGGGTACTCTTCAGCTGAACACGAGCAACAAACTCATTGATATGAGTACCTTTCTTTGCCCCATCTCAGGTGTTGCCTTTGGGGGGGAGGGATAGCTCAGAGGTTTGAGCATTGGCCTGCTAAACCCAGGGTTGTGAGTTCAATCCTTGAGGGGGCCATTTGGGGTCTGGGGCAAAAATTGGGGATTGGTCCTGCTTTGAGCAGGGGGGTGGACTAGATGACCTCCTGAGATCCCTTCCAACCCTGCTATTCTATGATGCTGGCCTCTGGATGCCAGTCTTTCCCCAAACAACAGTTAGCTGGGTTGTGTTCCCTATAGGGTGAAGAGGAGCTTTCTACCCAGGAGAGGCCTTTTTTTCCAGCTGCCACTAACCCTGTTGCACCTTGTCTCTCATTTCTTTCCTCCCCCATCTCTCATCAGAAGAGGGGTTTAATGTCTCAGGCAGACTTTAATTGGTCTCAGGTGTTTCTAGGTACCCTCTTTTCATCTCATAGGGAAAAGGGCTTTTATCATTCTAGGGGTGATATACCTGCCTTCAATCACTCTTCTATAGCTATCAGGTCTGATTTTCAGGCTAATATGTGGTATGATAAAGTTGTATTTAACCCATTCAAAATGGATGCTGAGTTTAAGTTCTTTTCAGTGCTCACACAGTATGGTAATGGGAGTAGTAGAGATGTCTATATTGAAAACATATTATGCCCTAATATTGAAGCTAGGTCTGTACGTCAAATACATGTAACTGTAATGCATCTGATCCTTCTGTTCCAAATTCCATTTTGAGACAAATCGTGAGGGAGAAGCTTCCCATTGGCTCATCCTTTGGTCTAATAGTCAATGTCAAAGCAGTCCAGAACAGTCTGGATAGGTTCAGTCTATCCAGTTGCTTTGCAGTGGTTCACTAGATAGTTTTTGCATTGCTCAAGCATCCTTGACCACCAGCACTCTGCACTGGCCCAATTCCTAATAGATGTTGGTGGAGCTGTCTGGGGGAGGCGAACTGCATACCTCTAGCTGCCATCAGAGGCAGGGCAGCATTCCATTGCTCAATACCCATCTGTTTAATATCAGCTGCAGGATGGAATCCAGCATTACAAACCCTAAAATAAATTGGGAATGAGTGGATGCACAAGCAATGCTACAGAAGGCTTGCTCTCCTCAAAAAATGTGTAAATAAATGGTTAGAAAACCTAAACATTTGAGCAAAGATGTAATGTTAATAACTAAATGCACAACTATAGATCTTAAAAATATCTACAACATGTGCTCACTACACAGTTGTTAAATGGTCACAACTTTGCTAAGTTAAAAAAAACAAACAAAAAAACCAAGCAAAGTATACAGCCCTTCAACAAGGACAATGTCCATATCAAGTTTCAAGTTTCAACACTCACTGAATTTCCCTGTAGCCCAGTTTATACAAAAGCAGGATTAGATGTTTTTAAAACATATTTTACTCACAAGTGGTTGAAGAGATTTTGCTCAACCACATTAAAAAAAAAAAAGTTCTTATTGATTGACACCTGGTGTGGAAAACCGCCATCACAAAAGTCAATTTGGAAAAGTTACGGAAGTGAGGAAAGAGGTTGTGAGGAGGTGCTCACTCCATATCAGCCCTGAAAGGGTAAGGAAAAAAGGGCCAGTCTGCACCTGAGGGGTTTAAGCTAGAGAACAACCCTTGATTGGAAGATAGAGCTCAGCTGAGCAGGTGTGTGGGCTGAACTAGTTTAGAGCCAAAAAAACAGCAATAGAAATGGCTGCACGGAGAAAGTTTGTGGTCATCCTCTGTGCATTAGGAAGAAGGAAATCCAGGGAAAAAGCAGGACCTTATGAGCCTGGCCTTGAGGGAAGGGTGTTCCTGGAAGACAGAAGGGTGAAGAAGAAAGCCTGGGGGAAGAGGAAGTAGCTTAGGAAAGGAACAGCAAGGTTGGGAACTGAGCAAACCTTAGCTGTGTGGTGTAGGGTCTCTGGACTGGAAGCCAGAATAGGGGTGGGCCCCATATTCCCCTACCAGCTCCTAACAGAGCAGTATTGCCTGGATAGTAGGTCCAATGAGACACTATACTCTGAAAAGGGAAACCACATAGTGAGCTGGCTGGAGGGCCAAGCCACGAAGAGGAAATACTACAGCTTGTAGAGAATGAGAGAGACCAGAAATTGAGAGATTGGGACAAGGGGGTGAAAAACTTCAAGGCCAGGCATTAAACCAGTGGTGAGTTAATACCAGATGGTGAGCAGAGTGAGCCCTGTGATAGAGGGATTACATTGCTCCATTTTGAATGGTCATTCAGCTCATAGTAGTGATAAACGTTTTAGGATTTTATAATCTATAACTGCTAATCCTCGTCCTGCTCAGCATTTCATTGTAGTGTGGCTAAGGTGTTCGGATGCCACGGTCATGGGTGTAGTAAATGAATGAGATGGGGTGAGACTCATCACCTTGGCACCTCCTGCTGGCTGTGCTAGGAATTAGCTCTTGGTTACCTTCCTCTAGTGGAGTCTCACCACCGTCACTTCTGCTCCCCCTCTAAGACCTGCGTCGCTCCCCAGACTGCAGCATCCTCTTCTGGGCATGGTCCTCTATCTGTGCCTCACTCTACTTTCTCCCCACTTCTGGGGGGCACTGGCTGTCTCTAGTCCATCCACTTGCCACTCTGGCCTACTGAAGCCTTCTCTCTAGCCCCTCAACTCCAGGGTTAAACTGCAGTCTGAATATTGGCCACCTCCTCTGTGGCAAGTGGGGAGGGGAGGAAGAAGGCAGGCCCACCTGCTACTCCTGACCCAGGGACTCCAGAGCCAGCGGCCACGTACTGCTGCTCCTCCAACTCTCACTGCCTATTTCCCTGGGCCACTTCTCCATAGTCCTAGTTCCTTCCCAGCCCTTTGTATCAGGGGCCTCAGTCTGGCAGTCCTCAGGCTGGAACTCCCTATTGTTCCCCTACCCAGCACTGCTCTGGGGTACTCCTATAAGGCAGCTAAACCTTCTCCCTTACACACCAGGGAGAGACTACCCTAGGTCTGTTGAGCAGCCCTTCTTATATGGCCCACCCTGGCCCTGAATGTCTGCTCCAACAAACCTTTTCCTGAATGGCACTTTACAAGCCTTCCTCCCATTGGTTGGGTTTTGCGCAGCCCACTGAGGGCTGCTTTAACCCTCCATCTACCTGTGTGGGGCAAGTGCCCTACCCCAATGAACCAAAATAATTTATTTTTTTTGTCCCACTGCTTCATGCCACCATTTCTCCTAATGGAATTGCATAAGCAACTCATCCTGTTGCTCCTAGTCTGTCCAAGACATTCTGATATTTATTGCTCTCTTCCTTTGTGTTGAGTTTCTGCCCAGTTAAGCAGATTCAATTTCCTTACCACAACTGATACATGTACAGTGAACAAAGGCACTCCCAGTACTTTCTGATCTCTATGGCACTCCACTAATCACATTGCTCTAGCCCAAACTGTTATCATTCACAATTACCCTTTGTCTTTACTACCCAAGCCAGTTCTTTATCCACATAATTAGCTCACCCCTACAGTGTAATTACTGACTTTGTAGATTAGTCTTTTATGTGGTTCTGTATCAAAGCTGTCCTAGAGAGCAGGTAAATTATATCCACAGCGGCTCTCCCATCAATTGTATTTTACTTAAAAAGAGATTGTCTGTCTGATTTGTCAGGCATGAACTCCTTTCTGTGACTTGATGCTAATTACCTCTAATTAAAACCTAACTTTCTGGGTGTTCTTCTAATGTGTCTTGGTTTACTAATTCCACTATCTTCTCCACTGCTGAAGTCAATGATCTCTTCCAGAACTTTTCCTAATGTCCTTTCTTAAGAAAAAGAATGAAGAAGCTGCAGAAGAAAGAGGGATTGATTTGTCCATAACTAGTCTAGCTATTTTAAACCTGTTTGCTTAAACATCTAAACCATTCCCTTAAAAATGTACTAACTTTACAGATTTTCAAATGAATAGTCCTTTAAAGGCTTGTTTCAACAACCTGGTGTAGCCTCCCTCCCCTCCCATTCCATCATGCCTGCCCTCCCATTCCCAGCCACAACAGCTGCCCAGGCACCCTCATCCATCACCACCCACAAGCAACGCCCATTCCTCTAGCTACACAGGAGCTTCTTTCTCCCCTCAGCATCAGCACCTGCAGCTCCCAAAGCATCCCTTCATTTTCTTGAACGTGAGCACTTTCAGCTTACCAGCTGCCCAAGCGCTTCCCCACTGCTCCCATAACCAACTTCTGAACCCATCCATGGTCCAGTAGGGTCATCCTTTTGACCGGTGTGATAGATGGAGAGGAATACAATCCCACCTGCCCTTCCATCCGCACTGCCTCCTGCTGTTCTGTGGATGGAGGGGGTAGAATTGTCTTGTGCCACCTCATCCTGCCCACACCTGCTTCCACTTCGTAAAGGGGTTGGGGAGAATAAGTGCTTTGCTGTCATGCATATGAAGCTCCCTTGTTGGGAGCCACACAAAATTTGGCAACGGTGTGGCTGGAATACAGTTTGTATTTGTTAGGTTTTAAGATAGGGATCATAATATTAAGAGTGAAGCTTCATGCTAAGAGATGATTTTCCTTTCTGTCCCGGAGTCATGTCTCATGCGTAGGGCCCTTCATTTTCAGTTTTTACTTTATGTAATTTTTCTCAGAAATTTATTGGTGTTTATTACAACGACAACAAAAACAGGTGAAAATTGGTGGGGAAAAAATAATTTTTCTGGGTAAATATGGAGGTTTATTTTGGTGGTCAGAAGGACAGGGAAAAAAGTATTTAATAGATTAATGCTTTGATTAATGGAATTCAATATAGTTTGCTGCAGAACTAACAGAGAACTCAAAACACAATGCCACCTCTGAGTTTAAGAAAACAATATATCTCTAATCCCCAAATAAACCTTTTCATTTGAATAAACAGTTTATGGTTGTAGAGTTAGAACTATTAGCTTATAAATATTTACATTTAATAATGGGGGCCATGCCATGTACAGCGCATACACTCAGCTTAATCCTTTTCTCCTGTTTTTGTTTTTTTTTAACTTTTGAATACTTCCTTGTGTTCTGAAACATATTCTGATACAGATTTTCATTTTCTTCCTATGTTAGTGTCAGATCTTTAAACCATTATCTGCTAACAGTTTGAAATGTACATCAATGGCATGAGATTCATCAATACGTTCAGATGAGCATGTACGTCAGAGCTTGCATGCATGCCTGTTTGTTTATTGTGTGTATCTTCTAGACCAGTGGTTCCCAAACTTGTTCCGCCGCTTGTGCAGGGAAAGCCCCTGGCGGGCCGGGCCGGTTTGTTTACCTGCCGCGTCTGCAGGTTCAGCCGATGGCGGCTCCTCAGTTGACCTGGGCTCTGGGACTCTCTGCCATGGTTTTGGAGTGGTCTTTTTTTGTTTTTGGCTGTATAGGTGACATATCCCAGATCTCCAGTTCTTGGCTGAAGGGAGAAGGTTCTGAAATGACTTTTGTCTTATGGTTCCCTTTCTGGAAGGGGGAGAGTGGGTGGGCCTAATGCTGAACGGCAGTTGAGAGACCATTACTGTAGACTGGGCTGTGAACCTGACTGGGACCACTGCTCACCAGGGGCTCTCTGAGGAAAGAGCCTTACCTTGCCAGTGTGACTGCTGATTTGCGTTTATTTCTTTGTGCGTGTGTGTGAGAGTGTGTGTGTTTACCCTGGAATGTTGAAATATCTGGGACTCAACTGGAGGGTTGAATCTCCTAAGACTGGACCAGTGTGTAGGAACGCCTGGATGTCACAGACCAGACGCCAGGTGTGTGCAGAGGTCCTGTCTTGGCCCCTAGGGTGTGCCGAATTGATGGACACAGTGACCTTCCTCCCCACCCACCAATAAATGATTGCTTTATCTGTGGACAGCCTACAGTAAAGAAGAATTCCAGGTACTTGCATCATGCAGTCTAAAACTATGCAATTAACAACAACTCAATCATGACTTGTCCAAAGCAGCCATGTAGGAGGCTAAGGGGACATATAGTGCCCCCCATCATGCTGTCTGGATGACTCATGATCAAGAGTGCCTACCTCAGGGCAGACTGTCATAAACAGGGCAGACACCCCAAACTGGTGGCATGTTCTTTGATTAGATTTCACCAACCCAGTAACAAATGTGAACTCCTAGATCCCTGTAACAGTCTTACTATGGAGTCACAGACAGTCCGCTTGGGTTCTCCAGTCTATCTTGCCACTGATACAAACTGGACTTAGTAATAAATGGTCACTGACACCATAAAAAATTATAAAATATTCAGGTTGCTCCTTGCCCCAAGAGACCAATCACTTACCCCAGATCAGTTTGTACCTTAGGCTATGGCTACACTAGAGAGCTTACAGTGGCCTGTAGCTGCTCTAAGCTGACAGGAGACTTAAACAGTAATGTAGCCAATCGCCTTGGATCTTACACCAAAGACAATTGTAGCCAATCCTGTAATAAAAACTAAAGGTTTATTAACTACGAAAAAGAAATGCTGTTAACGGGTTAAAGCAAGCAAATATATATACGTAAGAGTTCAGGCTGATTCAAAAGGCGACAGATGTAGCAATCTGTCTTTTTAAGGCTTAACCCAGGCCTACCCTTGGGAGCTCTACTTTTTTGTTTCTTAGCTCCAGCCCTTGTGAGAGTCAAAACAGCAAAGAGATGAAAAATCTTTGTCTTAGCTATTATTTCCCTCTTCCAGCATTCAAACAAATGGGACATGGCTTTCTGCATCTGCTTCTCTGTGGGAAGATGGGGCAATTAATAAAGCTTTTGTTCTACAATAGCCTACTTAATTTTGGATAGTCTTCCTGTCTGACTTCACAAGTTCAGAGCAGGTATTTTACAATTTTAAAACAATCTTTTATTTTACCTTGTATCATGGAATACAGACCTTACAAGTGAAATTAATGCATGCAGCAACTTACAAACATTTCATAGAGTCTAAACACTGACAACATTAAGACTAATTCCTATTTTGAACAAAACTAACATGGAGGTAAGCTGGTTTGGTTTCCAGCTATGAGTTTGTCAGTTCTTAGCTAATGCCTACAGCCTTGGCCAGAGCTGGCATTTGGTTTGCCCGTTTTGCATCCCCTTACTTCCTTACACTGTTTATGGACAACAGTTTGGGGGGTGGGGGGATGGAGAAAGCAACCAACCTAATAAAAATAATAATAATTCCAAAAAAACGCAGTCTTGGTGCCACCCCAACTCAATGATCATGGCCATTATATGCAGATTTTTTTCATGGCTGGATTGTATTTGGCTAAAAACTTCTGCATTGGTGATGTGGGTGGCTAATGTTTTTTTTTTAAAGGCTATATTATTCTGGTTTGCTTTGTGTCACAGTAGAATAGTTGCTTTGCCACCCTTACTTACATTGAGTAGTACCAGTTGTGCAAGTAGTCCCAGTGATTTCATCAAGGGTGGCAGAATCAGGCTCTCATTTGGTCATCATTGGGACTTGTTAGATGGCACTATGTGTACAGGCAGCACAGCTCAACTGTTTGTTGGTCAAAGTATTGTCACTTGCCTAGTTGTCATGTTGTACTCCAAGTCACTATCTAGCCCTGCATGTCTGTGAAATGCTTTGAGATGTGCTGAAAAAAGGCTTGACATTTAGTCAATTTGATTTACTGAGTTCATCTTAAAGGGACACAAAATTTACAAACAATCAACAACCAATAATATTAATAACCAAAATATAATCAACTTTGAACTTAAAATTGTTAGGGCTTATATTTGCGGACAAATAATCTGTTTAACTGCTAACAATAAGCCCAGTGTGCTGGACTTGCTTTGGTTCATGGATAGAGGTTCAAGAATAGGATTATTTGCAGTTGCACACTGCGTCATGTTAAAGGATAACTGTGTAACGTACATATTTAGGTACTAGAAGATAGAATCAGACCAGCTCAAGTGTTTGGTATTATTTTGCCCTCTAGTGGCTGGTTTATGAAGAGGCTATAAACCCTAAGTCTACACACAGCTACTAAAAATTTTCCTTTCGCTAGCAGCAGTAGAAGCTTATGGGCCTTATTCTCATTTACACGAGGACCTCTTTCCAGTGCCACTGAGGTGTAAAGGAGCATTAATGAAAACTACAAGTATCATACTTCTTGGATATCTTAAGGACCCAGGCTGGAGGGTCACAGGCCACAATGCTGTACTGCAAGCATTGCCAGAGCAGACACACCTCTTCCTTAGTGCAGAAAGTAGTGACCCACCTTCTTCCATTCACATACCCCCCCAAAAACAGGCAGAAACTTACCCTAAGTGCTGGTCCGGGTCTTGCTAGGGGATGATAATGCCAGGTGTTGACAGCAGTGTTCAGGCAAGCAGTATTGCTAGGAGCAATGTTCCTGAGGGAATGCAAGTGGGCTGTGATTCTGAGATTTGAGCTCACCAATCAAAAATACGTTCTCTCATCAATGGCCCAGGAAAAACTCTTAATGTATTTGTCCTAAAAGTACTTCTTTTAAAGAGATGATATCGACCTAATTAATGCAACTTAAAAATATGTTTAGGGGTTGAATGTCTTATTTAAAAAGGCTGTAAAATTTAAGTTCTGTGAAACTACTGAGAAGTTGCTGGTTCTCATTGGTTGGATCCTACTCCCTGCTAAGTGTGAGAAGCAACTGCTTACAAGATTAGCAACAGCTTGGAACTCCTTTATTTCCACATGCAAGGGGGGTATACAGCTATCCAATGGAGTTCAGTTAAGGCAATATTGGACTTCATCATTATTCAGTTCTGCTGGCTGTGTAAAAGGGTAGGGGACATGGCCCCACATCTCCTCCTTTCCCTTTTCTGATTGCTAGCACCACTAACTAAGAGCAGTCTTTGGGCTCAAGGGAGCGCAAGGAATATTACTCGCCATGGAGACACAATATTGACAGTGACTGTGCAACCATCACTTTCTCTACTTCATTCCCATCTTTCCCATTTTTATAAGGGTTTCATGAAACCTACAGTGTATGGTTGCAGACTTCTTAAATTTTGAGAACTACCTTTTTTGTATAGCTTGTCAAAAATGTGCATCACAAAGCATTGATTTTACACTTATCTGACACCTTCAGTATACAGTAAAAAGGTATAGATGGGATCTTGTACATGTCCTGTGTACAAACTCTGAGCCCTGTGGTGAAGAGCAGTTTCCTTTGCCTTAGTAATATTTTTAGAGGAGATCCTGTCTGAGGAAGCATTATGATGTACTAATGTCTAGTAAGACAACTGTGGGAATTCCCCCTCCCCCCGCTTAATGAATTCCTGTTTTTTACTAATGTTGTCAGTGATATTGCAAATTAAAGCCCAACTTTACATCTGTGTTTGCTCTTTCTGAGTGGGAATGAGATCTTTGATATATTTCTACCATCCTCTTCAGTTTCTTATGGCTATTGTAATCGAACATTAAATGAACATGCACGGTGGAGCTCTAGTAACTGTTCTTTGACAAGATGATAAAAGTAACACTATGGAAGCAGATCAGCAAACAGAGAGAGAAATGTGTTCACACATGTACCAAAATACACCTTCAAAAGGAATAGTTTGGCCTCAGGAATAGAGGATGACATCATAATTCAACTTTAGTGCTGTGTCTGGAGTCCTGCCTATTAATTTAGAATTTTAAAATGCCATCAGTCACATGGTCTTGGCAAAAGTACAAATATTAATTAAAACTAGCATTCACACCTTCCTAATAATAAACTCTCATAATATTCCACATGTGGGCTAAGATCAAAAACTCACTTCTTTTTAACTCTGTTCCAAACTCTAGCGGTACAACTATGGATAATCATAGAATCCACAGCTTTATAAATAAACTTAAAGAACACTTCTTTCTTGTCTATTCTTGAAGTGGTATGGAAATACAAATTCAACAGAACCACTGAAACTGGGGGTTTTGTTCAGACGAATATTTGTTCAGATAAATATTTGGGCAAGTATAATGATAAATGTCATAAGGAGGTATGCAGTGCTGTTGGAGCCATGTTAGTCTGAGTACATATCCCAGACCAGAAGAAGAACTCTGTATAAGCTTCAAAGCTTGTCTCTCATGAACAGAATTTGGTCCAATAAAAGATTTTACCTCACCCACCTTGAATATATAAGGAGGCACTGTTAATAGTTTCTGACTAGTCTGTATTTTAGGGGGAAAGTTTTACAATTTTAGCTTTTTAAAAAAAAACACCACCACAACAACAAACAACAGTTATTCCAAACAATGTCCCAATCGTGCAAACAGTTATGCAAGTTCTGTAGAAATCAGCGGAGCTACCCACTTAAAGTAAAGCAAATGGATAGCTGTCAAAACATTACTTCCTTAGTAAAGTTTAGCTCATGTTATAGGATGAGCTATTTATTGTAAGGTTCTTAAGAGAATGACTGAAGATGAATTATCAGTTCAGTTGTTACAACCTGTGTAAACTGTTGAATGTTGCGTTATAATGTAGGAGCCATCTGTACAATGTTAATTCTGTTGACTAAAAAAAATACTTTCTGGGAAAACTATTAGTACAGCAGGCTTTGTGCTCCTACAACAGAAATCAGAGCATTTACAATAGTATTTCAAGCTGTCTTGCTGAATCTGCTACTGTCCAGCATGGGGACCACTGCTGGAAGAAAAATCAAGGGATTCAACATAGCTGACAGGTTAAGGATGACAAAAATAAATAGAGGAGAGCACACATTTTATCCTTTTTGAGGAAACATCTTGCTTTAGAAGACTACCTCAGTTAAGCATAAAATCCTTAATGGAAAAGGCCTTGGCACCTGGAATTATGTGCAAGTGGTAAATGACTTCTAAGTCTGGTAACAGCCAATCTTATAGGATCTTGGGGCCTGAACTGTCATATCATAAGACCTGCTCAGAGACATGATTGCTTTCTCACTTGGGCTAAGAGTTGGATAACAATCACATGGAGGATGTGTCGTACCAAACTAAGTCACTTTAATTTTGCTAGTTCTTTAGGTGGGCTCAGTGGGAAACATAGCTGTTGTAAAACCACATATGGTTTTGTTTGCGGGTAGAAGTGTCTCTGGTGCTTCTATCCCTACCTCAGTCCAGTCTCCTGTTTGGACCCTGATCTACCCAGTTTGCTACTGGCTTGCACTAGCCATTCCACTTTAAGTTTTTGACCTTCATTTTCTCCTTTTACATCTGTTCTTTGTCAGCAACATTTGTGTGTTCAGACTCCTTAATTAACTCAAAATCTTCCAAGTGCAAGGCTTAGCAATACTAGCCACTAATTTCTCTTGGGGAAATATTCTAAACGAACAAGAAGAAAAAAATTTTCTATTGCACAAATTTTGGGCTGGAGCTTGATCTCATGCTAACCAATAGCAATTCCTGTAGATTTAAATGGTAACCAACATTGATGCATTAATATATTAATGTTTTAAGCATAAAAGTATTACAAATGAATATTTAGATTTTTATGTCTGATTTATTTATAAAATAACTAATAGTATGAGTGGCACTTCTCAAAGCCTGAAGGAATGATTTTACAGTAGCACCTACTGACTCCAGAGCTTCCTTGAACTGGGCCCTATACAAATGCACAGTAAGACAGTTGCAGTTCCACAGAGCTTACACTTAGGGTATGTCTACACAACCCACGTTATAGTGCGGCTGCGGCAGCGCTGTGACGTGGGCAGTGAAGACACGCTTTATCACCAGGGGAGAGCTCTCCCTGCAATTAAAAAAAGCCCACCCTGAACGAGCACTTTTCAGCACTAAAACTTTTGTTGCTCAGGGGTGTGTTTTTTCACACCCTTGAATGACAAAAGTTTTAGGGCTGAAAGTGGCAGTGTCGATACAGCCGTAGACAAAGGGGAGAAAGAGGAACACTTAGAGGTGAAGTGAACTGTCCAAAGTTACATGGCAGGTCAATGGCAGAGCTAGGATTAGAACCTAAGGGCAAGTCTAAACTACAAAATTAAGTTGACCTAAGTTATGTCGATGTGCAGCCACCACAGTAATTAAATTGGTTTGGCATGTCCACACTATGCTCCTTGTGCCGGTGGTGCACGTCCTAACCAGCAGCACTTGCACTGATGCAGAGAACTGTGCACTGCAGGTAACCACCCCCTCTGTGCAACTCGCCACCATCTAGTGCAGGGTGTTTTGGGAAGGCAGTGCAAATGAGTCGCAGAAAGGTGACTGGGAATATGGTTTCAATATCCCATGATGCATTTTCTCCATCCGATAACTGTATCTGCCTCTCATAATGTTTCGTGCCTCTTCTCAAAAGCCCTGCAAACCTGCATGTCTGCTATCTCTGTGGGAAGAATGGATCCTGCACAGCTCTGCACTATTGTCATGAATGTTGCGAGCACAATGCTCCTGATCCAGCAGTATTTGCAGAGCCACCAGAGGAACCACAGGGAACATGATGACTCCTTGGAGGCTAACTTGCTGTGGTACATAGAAAGAAACAAGTCAAGACTATTGTTGGCATTCACGGAGCAGCTGCAGATGGTGGAGTGCTGGTTTTGGGCCTGAGAAACATGCACTGACTAGTAGGATCAAGTCTTTATGCAGGTATGGGATGATGAGCAGTAGCTGCTGAACTCCTTCACGTAGGCAGCCAATTGCATATTTAGTTTTTTCCTCAGACTTTATACCTGTGCACATCCATCTGACACCAGGAATAAGGCAAAGTCTTGTGAGCGTTTAACCCTAGCGTGCTTTAATTTGTTATAGAAGGGGGATTAAGTTCAATGAACATGCTGTCCAAGTAATTTTAATAAAAGTTATTGATGATAAATAAGGGATACAGTTGAGGGGGTTGTGAGCTCCCACACGTGCAGCACTTTGATTCTCAAGGAGGCATTATGCATAGTGTAGGCAACCCCTGATAGTCTCATCTCATGTTTGCTTTGTATATGGTTGTGTTTTGTTTTTTAAACCCTGGTTTCTGGGTCATAGGGTTACATGAAAATAAAAGCTGAGTTTCTGAAAGGTTTACTAGCCCCCATGATTGCATAGAACAGCTTTAAAACTTGTACCAGGTATATCCTCAAAATTCAAAAGAGAACCCAAAATTTAATCTCATTTTTAAAATTTCATGTTTGAATCGTTGATGTTGACAATACTGTGTGAGATACCAAGTTTTTAAACATCTGAGTGAACATACTAGATAGGAATCCAAACTATCTAATAGTAGCTACATGATAGACCAGAACTAAAACTAAATCCATTTTCACAGCAAAAGTAATTGTGTCAACTTAATACAGCTGTCTTTTACAAGAAAATGCAATTAGCCCTCTCAGGTAACCTGAGGATTTCTTAGTCAGCAGGTTTTCACCACTCTTCACTCACAGAACTTGATAGTAAAGATAAAGATCTCTTAAAAGAACCCATTACAGATGCCTCTCTACTAGTTATTTAAGTGGAAGCCAATTTTCAAATGCATCCAGAAACAAATATCAACAAGGAAATTTCCATTTCTTTGACCTCTTGATGGAAGAGGTTAATTTAACAGTCACACTAGAAATTGGATACTACACATATAAGAAACCCAAAGCTATTCAGTATTAAAAAGATATGAAAGACCTAGACTAAATATCCATAGCCTGTATTAGGTTTTTGGTGAGTTGCCACCATCTTCAAACTCCATTCCAGGGGCAGCAGAAGCTGAGAGAGAGAGAGAGAGAGAGAGAGAGAGAGAGAGAGTGTGTGTGTGTGTGTGTGTGTGTGTGTAAGGCATAGCTCTCCCACTTTTAAAAGTGTGTGTGTGGGTGGGGGGCGTGGCCCTCTGCCCCCTCCCCCCCCATACATTCATGACAATATACAATAAAGGACCCAAAAACTGGGAGCTCAACACCGGTTAGTGGACTGGGAGGCTGTAGACTTAGGCCTAGTCTACACTACAGAGTTAGGTCAACGCAAGGAAGCTTATGTCGACCTAACTCTGTAAACATCTAAACTAAAATGTCACTTCTGCCAATGTAACTCGCCTGCTATGCCAACGTAATTTCACGTCCATGAGAGGCATAGCACTTAGGTCGATGTAGTTAGGGTGATGCAGTGTCAGTGTAGACACTGTGTTACTTACTTAGATTTTAATAGCCTCCAGGAAGTGTTCCACTCTGGTCACCATTTTGAACTCCACTGCCTGATGGCAAGATACACAGGTACGCATGACCCTCCCCTTTTAAATCCCCAGGAATTTTTGAAATTCCATTTCCTGTTTGCTTAGTGTGGAGAGCTCACTCAGCAACTGCCCAGCTGACCATGCCTGCTCCAGGCTGCAAATGTGCTCCTGCCTGGAGTACACAGGTAGTGGTGGATCTCCTGTGTCTGTGGGGAGAAGAGGCTGTGCAGGCCCAGTTCTGTTCCAGCCAGAGAAACGTCAGTATCTATGAGTAGATCACTCAGGGCATGGGGGAGCAGGGCTACAAGAGGGACCCAAAGCAGTGCCACCTGAAAGGCAAGGAGCTTCAGCAGGTATACTGGAAGGCCAGAGAAGCTAACAGTTGCTCTGGTGCAGAGCTGCAGATATGCCACTTTTGGAGAGTTGCATGCCATTTTTGGTGGAGACCCCACCACTATCCCGAAGGGCCCCGGGATACTTTGGGGGAGCTGGAGTCTCAGGCCCCTGGAGCGAACAGTGAGAAGGTGGCATTGGATGAGAAAGAGGAGGATGGGGACAGGTGAATGGGGGATCCAGTAGTGCAGCAAGCCAGACCTGTTTTTGACGCCAGAGTAGTCCAGCCAGTCCCTACAGTCCAACATGGGCAAACCTGATGCAGAAAAAGGAACCTCTGATAAGTATGCAATTTGCTGTGATAGTGCAGGGACACATCTGTTCATTTACTCTTTTCTGAATCATGCTAGAAGAGATAGTGAAACAACCAGTGGAAGAAGAGTTGATATCTGCTTCTCATTTCCGTTATAGAATCCCCTCCCGCCCCTTAGGCAGCAGGGGCCTGCAGAACAGTTTATGTGGGCTGGGATGTCCTATGAGTTCTCTATAGAGATCTTGAGTAAAGTTTCCTGGAGGTAGTCTGCAATCCTCTGCCAAAGGTCTCTGGGGAGAGCTGCCTTATTTCTTCTGCTGCGGTGGGATACTTTCCCACGCCACTCAGCAATTGCTTCAGCAGGCACCACTGCAGCACACAGGCTAGCAGCATACAGACCCAGTCTGCAGCTGGATGCATGTAGGAGCTGTTCCTTTTCAACCTCTGTTCCCCTCAGGAGTGAGATATCAGCTAAAATCACCACTGCCTGTAGAAAATGGTGCCAGTATTCAGTTCAATTGCCCTGTTCGCATTTACTGATACCAGTGAGCTCCACCCACACACTTTTTTTTGTCCCGGCTCCCCTTCCTCCCCACCACCTCCTGGCTATACTCACCATGGCTGGGAGTGCTGCTGTGCTCTATGAATCCCAAGGAGAAGTGAGAATGTAGTGCTTGTAACTTGTGTCGATCAAGGGGAATGAGTTCAGTATACCAAATTTCCGTTTATCTTGTGAATACACTCACAACAGTACCCCGGTGCATTGTATCTTTTGCAGATGCAAATGTGGCTGGCCTTGAGGGTCTCTCTGTCCACACCAGCGGAGTGGCTCAGCCAGATAAAGATGAGAAGGAAGAGGACACAGGATGACATGTTCCAAAAGATCCTGAAAGTCTCTGGTGCTTTGGATACCGAGTAAAGGGCTTGGAGGATTGCTCTCATGGACCATGATAGAGCAGAGAGGAGAAAAGCACAGGAGAAGGAGAGAGATGTGCAGTGTAGCAGGACATACTGGCACTTCTCAAGCAGCAAGGAGACATGCTAGAGACTCTTATTGACCTTCAGGTTCAACAGACCTGTGCTTGCCTCCCTCTGTCGCCCATAGAGAACTGCATTCTGGAACACACCCACACACTCACTCACTCACTCCCTCTCCCTCTCTCTAAGTGGCGTCCGGGGCCTCTGCGATACCCCTACTACTATGCCCCGGTGGAGAGTACAGACTATCACAGCCATATGTACACTGACTTGTGAGAGACACGATTGGCATTTGTGAAATGAAAATGACTTCATAAGCGATAAGAGTAAGGGGTAGGCTGGGTCTCCCAGAATCACTATTTGCATTTGAACATCCCAATGGTAATCCTCTGGTCTGGAAAGAAAGTCCCTGCTTGCAGCTTTCTGAACAGGCCTGTGATATTAAAGGTGCATGTGTCATGTACCTTCCCTGACCATCCCACATTGATGTCCATAAAACGTAGCCCTTTCTGTTGATGTACTCTGTGGCAAGGTGGTTGGGTGCTAAAATAGGGATGTGTGTGCCATCTATCACCCCCCCCACACACAGTTCAGGAACCCTATTGGTGCAAAACCATCCACTGTCCCGCTTGTTGCCCAAAATCACTCAGTCCTTCATAGCAGCGTGTGATTAATGGCTCTGCACACTTGCATCATAGCAGCCCCTATGGTGGATTTTCTAACTCCAAATTGATTCCCGACTGATCGGTAGCAATCTGGTGTTGCAAGCTTCTACACAGTGATGGTCACTTGCTTCTTCACTGCCAGTGCAGCTTTTACTTTGGTGTCGCTGCACTGGAGAGGGCTGGGGCAAGCTCCACACACACTTAGCAGTAGATGCAGAGATGCAGAGTAGGTAGAAATATTTGACACTTCATGCACTAATATCTAAGCTCAAAGATTTACTCAAGAAGGGACTGTAAAATGGCACTGAGGGTTCCCTGTTGCTTGGAGCTGCAATAGCTGAGTATGCTGTTAAGAGGAACAAATTATCCCATGCCTGAGTCGTTCCAGTGTAGGTGACCGGGATACAACATAAAACTAGCCCTGTGGATTTTTCAACTCAATTCCAGCAGAGAGGTAGGTGGCTTTGCTCCCACTGACAAGGGCAGGGCTTTGGCCCATGCACTTCTGGCCTGGGGTTGTTAAATAAATCTGCTTTTAAATGCCAGATGAAGTTGTATTGTTTGGGAAAGTAAAAAGGAGGTGGAAAAAACACGTGGGGGGGAGAATGACCATTCCCATGCTGACAGGGCAGCTGTTAGGGTTGAAGGGGACGGATTGGTTTGGCAGGTCTTGAGCATCTAAATGTTATGACTTGGGGCTAGGTGGTGATAAAGTTGCTCTTGAGACAATCTGTGGCACGCAGGTAGGTCATTGGTATTCAAAGCGAGAGCTGGCTGGCTGTAAAACGAGCGACAACGCAGGGCACATGCTCTTTAATTGCTGGAGCGAGCCGGCTGTGTGAATCGGAGCAGCTGCGCCCAGAGGCAGATGGTCCCGGGGGAGGAGGCCGTTGTTGGGGACCATGAGCGAGTGTCTAAGGATTCCTCCTCACCATGGAAACAGCAGCAGCAAACAGGGTCTGCGGGGCTGGCCTGAAAGCCGGCGGCGGAGAGCGCACCCGGCGCTGCCCCGCGCTCAGGGCCCCTGGGAGCTGGAGGGGGCGCAGGAGATGGAGAAGGGGGCTGCGGATCAACGTAGTGCGGTTGCCGCCGGCGGCGCTGCCACCCCCCCGGGCAGAGCGCAGCCCCAAGCCAAGCCGGGCTATCGCCACCCCAGACCCGCCCAGCCCATCGCGCCGGTGGAGAACATCAAAGAAATGCAGGTGAGGCGCGCGGTGCCTCTTCCGGTCCGAAGCGGGGCGGTGGGGGAGGGGTTCTGCTGCTCTCCCGGCCCCCCCACCCAGGGAGAGCAGCAGGCGGCGGCAGCAACGCGGAGCCTTTTGCCCGCCGGGCAACATGGGCCAGAGCGGTCACTGCGCTGCGGCCGGGGCCCGGCTATTGCTGGGCGGGGCGAGCGAAGGCGCGCGCGGCTGCTCGGAGCGTGCCGCGTTCTGGGGGTCGGGGGGGGGCGCAGGGTGCTCGGTGTCCTCGGGGGCGGGAAGCGAGAGAGACTCGATCCGGCCACCAGTCACGCGCGCCTCAGCGCGGGCTCGGGTTCCTCCCCGAGGGCCCAGGCGTGCCCCCAGGGGAGAGCAGATATCGACACACACACTAGCTAGCCCCATGCAACGCCACGGCAACCCGAGCAGTGCCCTCAAACAGGGGCTTTCAGCCTCTTCCGGGCAAAGGACTCGTCAATCGGGAATCTGCCTCCAACCCCTCCATGGGGATCATGGGCGATAAGAGAGTTGGGAGCCCTGACACTGGGTCATGATCCCAGGCTGACAGGCCTTTCAAAGGGAAACGGCTAGAATAAAATTCTGTAACTAAAGACTGGTATATTGACTGTAGAAGGCTATTTCCCCTGGGGGGAGAAGGGAAGAAGAGGCATTCAACCCAACCGGCCCTTCCAAGTATTGCCAGGCACCTGTAGGTGTCCCCTTGTCACGACTTTCTGCCTAACAGCTGTGCTATGGTCACACAGTTGCAATTCCCATCTTTTCATGTGCTGTAATATACACACACACCCTCTCCCTTTCCCTGTGCTAGGAGCAGTAGGGGCAGCTGTAGGAAGAAACCCTGTCTTCTTTGTCTGGAAGAAAGGGGGCAGTCTTAAGGGGAAGAGGAGCCCAGGGAAGCATAGATCTGCAAAGGGAGGTGGTGCAAAAGACTAAGGGATAGAGTACCTTAGCTGAACTCTCAAGAGCACAGCAGGAAACCACAGGGCAGCCATGGGGGAGGCAGCTTCATGCCATAGGAATAGATATAAAGAGTGGAATGGAAAAAACATGAAACTATTAAGTTCTGTAAATCAGTTACCAGTGTAATATTGGAGTGTGTAGTTTTGCTTATTGTATATCTGAGTACAGAAGAAATAGGATGGCTTCTTAGAAAAGGGGGTAGGGGTATGGCAACAGGAACAATTAGAATGAAAAACCTCACAGAAAAAAGTTAGGATTCTTCCCTTTGAATAGGGGGACATAAGAGGGAGACCTAATGGGTTGACAGTGGAAAGTATAAAGAAATAAAGGATGAATAAGAGCACTAATTTGGATAAAATTAGAACAAGGGGGCAGTGAACAAAACCAAAAGGCAACTAATTGGTAACTAAAAATACTACTTTACCCAATGCATTTGTCTGTGGAACTCATGACCACAATGTCATTGAGACAAAAAAAAAAAAAAAAAAGGGTGTAGCAGGGTATAAAAGAAAATCACCAAGTACCGAAGTCCTAAAAAGCTATTTAAAATTTTCTTATGGTAGGACATAACAAAACTTTATTTTAATCATTGCAGTGGTAGATATGCAACAGCCAACCCCGAATCCAAGTTTAACTGCCTATTGCAGGGTGGCTTCTTTCACTTTGCTTGCGAGATCTGATACTGTCAGTTCCTGTGTTGCTAGTTACTTTGGTTAGCAGATCTCACAAAATCTAACTTCGCATGCCTTGCCAAAAGAGGCTGTATTCCCTCTCCCCCAACATGAGCATAGCAACACCACATTTCTTTGGACCACAGGGTGGGGATTATCCCTAGATAGATGGCACTGTCCAGGAGTATCCTTAACTCACCCAATGCAAGGGAGGGTGGTCATCTGTGATTTGGCTTGATATCAATGGCACGAAGATAAATGAGAGCAGACAATTTTGGATCACTTTCTCTACTGCCTCTTGTTCATATGACTAGTTGTACTGTGATGAATTGTCAGTGAACTTCAGTTGTATACAAAGCCACTCTATAAAGGTCAGCTAGGTTCAGTAACTGCAGCTTGGTTTTAATCCCCAGAAGTTGAACCATTTAAAACAGGATAACTTCAGAGATCTTATTGTAATAACTCTTGAAGAAAGGGGTTCTTGAGAGCACCCTCAAGCGGAGGGGCAGATATTGAAGACAAGATATCCATATGGGTTTATCACAATCTGATAATCCAAAAGGCTGTCAACTCCTCCAGGGAGCTCTTAAAAAAAAAAAAAAAAAAAAATCAATTAGCCTCCAAATTTATGCTGATGTGGTCAGGTTTATGACTATTTGCTGCCATGGCAGTTGCTTGGCCCTTAGTTTTGTTGACATAAGCCTTGAAATCAGTTACTTATACAGACCTTTGCATGGTTAGACTTCAAGTGAGACTTTCAGGCTAAACTAATTCAATTAACTTTTCCTTTTGTCCAGGGCCCAACAGTATGTATAATCAGGAAGGCTGATGAATATCAAGATTTACAGCCTAAGGCTTTTAATGGATACTCACATGACTACCTTTCATCAAACAGCAAGGTGATGATAGTTCATAAGGCCAACTGCATCCAATGAGACCTCAGCAGTCCAAAAGTATTACTAATACATTGCTTTCTTAAGCATGACTAGATAAGGATTGGGGGATGCCAGAAAACAATTAAATACTGGTTGACCTAATGTTTGTCTACAGTCACAGATAAAAACAGATCTGTTTATGGAGTCCATCCTCTGCAAGTGCAGGTTCACTACAGGGTCTCTCCTATCTAAACTTTAAATCTGTCAAGTGATAGGGGCTTCCTTTTCTTAACTCGGAAAACTTCTCCACTGTCCAATATTCTCTGTAAGATTTGTCTAATATCTAGTCTAACCTGCCACAAACTGTTCTCACAGTTAGTCTGTGCAAACCCACTAACTTCAGTTGGTAGTTGGGGGCAGATGTCATTTTTTCCCTCTTTTTATCTCTTTACTTTCAGTTAAACTTGCCCTTTTAAGTTGTGGTGCTGTTCAAATGTTGGGGTATATTATCTTGCTTTTCCTTAGTCCTCCTGGTTGTGCAGCTGCGGGGTGAAGGAAAATGAGTCCTCTTTTGTCAGTATATTATACTATAACACTAATGGCTCACTGGTGCTAGAGATGAGAAATTACTGAAGGTAACAGGCAAAGCTGTTGAAGATACCAACTACACACAGTTCAGTGCCCAGGCCTACTGGTGGTTGAATATGTTTAAGAATTCACAGCCATCCTCAAATCAAGGCCTCAGTGGTAGCAGATCTAACCTGTGGGGGTGTGGAATTACTTTTATATAAGCATTGCAAAATAAATAGTTTCTAAAAACAGATTTATTAAAATAGATGTAATTACAATAGTTTTCAGGTGGGCCAAATTTTACTCATTAAAACTACAGAATGTAGTTGCCTTTCAGAACTGAAGGTCATGTATGCATTTAGGTCACTTTGTCTGGCAATGCATATTGCTGTTAAGTGCCAAATTGAACTTGATTATGATATCTGTGAATGTTTCAGTAGTGGTTCTTGAATCATTTGGTACATGAGAGACTTGCTGCTGTACCAAAATGACTATCCAGAGTCAACTAGCTACCAAAACATATCACTGTTGGTATTGTAGTAGTGTCCAGGGTTCCCAATCAGGACTACAGTCCTATGGTGAAAGGATTGTACTCATCCACAGAAAAAACACTCCCTACCCCAAAGAACTTGCAACATAAGCAGAAACACAGCCTCCAATTAGAACAGAGGAAATAAAAATCAAACACTGAAATCATTGACCAGGTAAGTGTTGAGAAGTGACAAGACTAAGATGCCTGGGCTTTGGGATTGAGTGAAATTTATATGATCTTGGCAACATTATTTTACTGTATTTCAGCAGAGAAGTTTTATAGAAAATCATTCCAAGTAGTTATGAATGTTAAAAAGAGCTTTATCAGTGAGCTAAATGAGTACTCATTTCTTTCAAAGCTTAGGTGTGATCTTGGGAATTAGATTACAAAAGTGATTAAAGGTAAAATGGTCAAAAGCAGAGGCCAGAGTAGGCGGGATATGTGCATTGATTTCTGCTAGAAAGCCCTTAAATGTTTTTTCCAACTACCTTTCTGTCTAGAAATCAACTTTTCACTTTCATATGATCTGCTTTGAAAGACAGCCATATGAATATTCCACTTTCACCACACTAGATAATACTGAATATATTTTGTAGTGTGTTATTTCTTAATCAGTTCAGTGAGAAGGTGGAGCCATGAACTGGAGATTTTGGTGCTTTAATTGTTTGTAGGCCTGCAAGTAGCTGCACTACAGTTGAGGAGACGGCAGCGTTGCTGTTCAAAGCCAGCTTTATAAACAGAACAATCCACTGGATAGACAATTGACACCTGTGTAGGGTCTAATGTGGTGGAGATTTGGGCTTCTGGTCTCTTAATACAGCCCCCCCAATAGACTGGGTTTTAACATTTGGTTCATGCTTCTTCGCACAGAGTTGAGGGAGACACTGTGGCTTTTAATCCACACACAATTTACATGACTTGATTGCCTTTAGGCCTAGGTTCAAGTACCGAGAACAGGCTACAAAACCTCCATAAGAAGGGTCACAACTGAGAATACCAAATTCAGGACAAACTGCTGAGAAATAGGGCAGATACACCTCCAAACTGGTGGTTATTCTTCCATACAATATACCAAACCAGCAACAAAAGTAAACTTCTGTCTCACCCCACTGGCTAACAAGAAGTCAGAACTGCAGCCTCTTTAGGTATTCAAGTCCTTGTTTCAACACCCAGACAGTAACCTTAATGATGAGTGGTTATTTAAAACCAATTTAATCAACCAAAGGGTTCTTCTGATCCCAAAGGACCAGCCACATATCCAGGTCCATATATAACTTAGCTCTTACCCAATAATCACCCTATTGCCAATCCTTTAGCATAAATAAACCTTTAGATATTAGATAAGAGGTGAGAGTTAAAATCGGTTAAAGGAATCAAATACCTACAACAACTGCAAAGTTTTTGGATCAGGCTTGAAGCAGTGATAACTTCTGGCGTGTTAAGCCTCTGGTTGCTTCCAAATGATTGGAATGTCCTTAGTCCCTTGGTTAGAATGCTCCCATTAGTATAAATTCATAATCCAGAGAGCAGAGCAGGAAAAAGGCAAAATGGAGATACTTCCAGAGCCTTTTTTAGCTTCTATCAGGTGGCGGGAAACACATTGTTCTAAGCAAAGCCCTTAGCATAGTTTATGAAAAAGTACAGGCACAAGATGGATTAGTACCAGATGATCTAGTCACATGTCCGTGCCTACTTGGATGAGTCATAGCAGTGGCCATTACCCATATTCTGGTTGGAACGTCCCCAGGAAAGTCCATTAGGTAGGGATAAGCTTCTTCCATGGCCCATTGTGTTTCTTGATGGGCCATCAACTAGAATACTCCATTCACAATGTGCTGGCTAGACTTATGTAAAACTGCCTTGTGGGTGTTATCACAGGAGCAAACATTTGAAATACAGGTATGTGGTCAATATTCATAACTTCAGATACTACAATGATACATGCATACAAACAGGATAATCCTATTCAGCAAACCATAATTTTTCCATTGACACCTTACATGATATACTTTGTACAAGCTTTGTTGCAATTGTATAATAGTGGTAGCAACAATGATATAGTCATATTTAAATCCATATAACATCACAAGCAGTTAACCAACTACTGGACTACTTTATTTCTGTTAGAGTTATAGAGAGTTGAGCTAGGTTGTTTATAGAGAGTTGTGAGCTAGGTTGCCATCCTTGCAATTAACACTGTATGTAGTTGATCCCTGCAAGATGTAGGAACTCAAAGGGAGAAAGTGGTATAAACCACAGTATTGGTCATAGTGGCAGTGCTATGTTAAGGGCTTGTCTACATTTAAAATGCTGCAGCGGCACAGGTGTGCCACTGCAGTGTAGACAATCTATGCCTAGAGGAGGGATTTTCCTGATGGTGTCGGTAATCCACTTTTGTGAGGTAGTAGCTAGATCAATGGAAGAATACTTCTGTCAACCAAGTGCTGTCTACATGGGGACTTCGGTTGGCTTAACTATTCCACTTAGGGGTGTGGCTGTGTCACACCCCTGAGCAATGTAGTTATGCTGACCTAATTTTCTAGTGTAGTCCAGGCCGAAGGATTGATACTCATCTTTCTGTGCAGTTTATGATCTGTTAGAATGTCAAAGAACAAGGGTGTATGTGGAACCTAGAACTGAATCTATCATAGGTGAAGTCACATGGAATACAGAGGGAAAGAGGTTGAGCATCCAAATAGCAGGGCAATAAAAAAAAAAAAAAATGCATTCTAGCTCTGAGCAGAAGGACTGCTGAGCTCAGCGGAACACGGAAGTAAAATCATGAAATAGCTGCTAAATGTAAGAAACTATTGTACACCGGTTACATCTAGAAGAACAGTAGAGTTTCCCTGGGATACTCAGGATAGCAGTACATGGTGAGCAATATGTATTATGGGCAACAGGCTACATTAAAGGGGGAAGGAGGAACATCCAGTATCTTGTATGCTAACCAAGAAAAGAGCCCACAGCTGGTGAAAAGTATCTTCTGGCCCCTTGTGTTGCATCTTTTCTCTAGAAGTTGCTAGTATTGGCTAAACACTAATCTGAGTGTCTATGTAGAAATGGGACCCAAAATACCTAAGCTGGTTGGAATTTAAACCTGTAGCTGCAGTGGAAGTGTGTGGATACTTTTACAATTTGTATTACAAATTAAGAGCACCTTATTTTAATAAGGGTCTTTATGAAGTCTTTAGCTGAAATAACTAGATGTTAATTAAAACAAATTCAGATATGTAAAGGCTTACTTATCTTTGCTAATTAGTACAGGTAAGGAATTGTGCCTTACTTACCAAAGGGTCCTGCATAAACCCTAGACAGTTGTAGTGTAGAAAATGTTAATGTAGGCTTATTAAAAATAAGTAGAAACATGACTACAGAACTTCCAAAATTAATTTCATTTGATGTATGTGAATAAGATAGGTAAGTCACACTTTGCACTAAATGTGAATGCTTAAGATACAGTTAATGAGGCAATTTTAACGCCCAATATCTGCCCCATTTTTGGGTGTGTAGGTCATTCTGGTTGCCCCAGCACCTATGACCATAGAGTAAAATGTTTTGTTTTATTATTTAATTGGAGTCTGTTAATGTAAAGTTAGCATTTAAAAGCCCACTTGATGTAAAATGGGTTTATGTAATTGATTTTCACACAAACAGAATGGAAAGTGTAGAAAAGTAAATTTATAGCTAGTATATGTTTCTAACTATCGTGTTTCACAGGATATCTAATAGAATTATGCAGTTACACAGTTTTTCAACTTGTCAAATTTTCAACTTGATATACTACATAGATGCGTTAGGGTGGGTGGGGGTAACAGTTATAAAATAGACAAACATGAATACAGAGAAGGAAAGGGCAGGTCTGTTTTTCTCTCTGAAATAAGAAGCAAGACAAACTAGTAGATCATCTTGACTATATGTAATAGTGAAGTAAAGGAAATTCCAATTAAAAAGCTTTGCTTAAGTCAAGTCACTGGAACCCTTTTAGTCACTTCTACAACATCTCAAATACCAGACCAAACTTAGAAACCTGTCTGTAGGTCTAATAGCCAACATGGACCAGCAATACGTGGTCAGGAACAAGTACCTCTTATACAACCCTTATTTTAATTGCCACTGGTACTCAGGATGATTTTGAAAGTGACCCACTTGGACATGCTGTTCAGAGCATTGGCATCTTCTTTCCCTGTGATGTATTGTATGTTTGCAGTGTTGTAGCCTGGTCGGTCCGAGGATATTAGAGAGACAAGGTGGGTGAGGTAATATCTTTTATTGGACAAACTTCTGTTGGTGAGAAAAACGTTTTTGACTGATTGAGAGCTCTTCAGCTCTGGGCAAGGTACCCTGTGTCACAGCTAAATGCCAGGGGGAACAAATAGCCAGGGGTGAAAGTAAGTTAGAGGACTTACTGGTACACCGGAGTCCTGAGCAGGGGGCGTGGCCTCAACCAGAGGAGGCGTGGCCTTAACCAGAAGAGGCGGGACCTTAAATCCCCGGGCTTCTTAAATCTTGATTTAAAGGGCCAGGGCTCCAGCTGCGGTAGTGGCGGCTGGGAGCCCGGGGCCCTTTAAATCACCCCTGAGCTACCAACTGCAGAGGAGCCCCGGGCCTTTAAATCACCGAGGAGCTCTGGGGGCTCCCGGCTGCCACCACTACCTCTGGGCCCTGGCAGAGCTTTAAAGGGCCTGGGACTCCACTGTGGTAGCGGCTGCCGGAGCCCCGAACCCTTTAAATCCCTGCCTGAGCCCTGCTCCCTGAGCCCTGGGGTAGCGGTGGACGGGCTCCCTTGGGGATTTAAAGGGCCCTGGGGCTCCAGCTGCCGCTACCCGCCCCGGCCCTTTAAATCCACTCTGGAGCCCCACCGCCGCTACCCTAGGGCTTTGGCAGCAGGGCTCCGGCGGGGATTTAAAGTCCCCGGGTGATAGCGGCGGCTGGAGCGCTGGGGCCCTTTAAATCCCCTCTGGGGCCCTTTAAATCCCCGCCTGAGCCCCACCGCTGCTACCCCAGGGCTCAGGCAGCAGGGCTCAGGTGGGGATTTAAAGGGCTCCGGGGCGGTAGTGGGGGCTGGAGCTCCGGGGCCCTTTAAATCTCAGCCAGAGCCCCGCCACTGCTACCCTAGGGCTTTGGCACCAGGGCTTAGGTGGGGATTTAAAGGGCCCTGGAGCTCCAGCCCCCGCTACCGCCCCAGCCCTTTAAATCCCCGCCTGAGCCCTGGTGCCCGAGTCCTGGGGTAGCGGCGGCGGGGATTTAAAGGGCCGGGGCAGCAGCAGTGGCTGGAGCTCCGGGGCCCTTTAAATCCCCACTGCAGCCCCGCCACTGCTACCCCAGAGCTTTAAATTGCTATCTGGGAAAGCTGGTCCTGGTACGGCGCACCGGCTCTTACCGGTATGCCATACTGGGGTGTATTGGCTTACTTTCACCTCTGAGTTTAGGATAAGTAGTTAGTATGCATTCTAAAGGACGTTTCAAGGTGAAGTGACTCATTAACACCCCACACCAGCATCAGCTTTCTGGACACCATGATCAGCTTCAGCAATGGAACCCTACAGATAGACTGTAGGTAAGAAACCCACAAATCACACACTTATCAGAGATCTGGTAACTGCCCCAAGAAATCTTATCTATAGCCAGGCTCACCGATGCCACAGAACATGCTCTGACGACAAAGTCCAGGACAGACACCTTGACACACTTAAAACCACCTTCACCAAACAAGGACACTCCACCAGAGAAATGGATTGCATTATGGAATGGGCCATCCAAATATCCCGAGAGCACATGCATACAGGATGTAATCTGATCTATAGATTATGTATTAATTAGATTGATTACTTAAGCAGTCCCAGTTATCACTGAGGTTTGACAGGTTCTTGTGCCAAGATCAGGCCCAGTATTATTAAAATTACTATATAGTGGGGAATCCTGATGTATAGAGTTCCGATACTCGCACTCTAGGAACCTTTCTATATTTACAATAGTTTATTAATACATTTAGCAAAGTCACAAGCACTCTAACACAATAAGGTAGACAGAGAATACAGAATGTACATCTGCACATCCAGATACTCCTACCATCCCTTGCAGAACAACCTGAAGTGTTAGCCATTCTCTTTCTCATCACTATTACCTTCCTCATCATCACCAGTAGCCATGATCCTGGCACCTCCAAAGGGCTATATCTCTCTTCTCCCACACAGAGGCTGGGATACAACTTTTATAATATGTTATGCTGATGCCATTATGTCTAATGCATATTCAGTAGGAGTTTCTCTCATCTTCCTTATTTGTATTTCCTCACCCTATGAACATTGGGATGTCCTTCTTCTCTAGAATAGTACGTTTATGATCTCAACTTATATATACACGTCAATTTGTCACCATAGCACTCTTGTGGTTGGACACCTGCAGATGTTTTATCCAAAAGCTGGTGTTAGCTCATGTTCCTGTGGTTAGTTGGTGGTGTTGTGGACAAAATTCCCCCTTACACACTATTTCCAGGCCTCCAAAACTTAGGGAAGTTTATCTGTGCCAAAGTTCATAGGCCTCAAGCTTTATGGTAACGGCTGAAGCAAATGTCTTACAGAATACAGGCATGTAAATTCCTTGCATTACCGCTGAAAAATGCTAAAGCTAGCTATATGGAAGACAAGGGAAAAACCCCTCTGACTTTGTACCTCTAGTTGTCACCTACCACCCCACCTATAAAGGTATATTTTCAAACAACTACAGCCCATACTTGATGGGGACCCCCACTTCTGGCTTTCAGACTCCACAACCTCATCAGAAGCAATCTCCCCACAGACCAGGATCCATCAACTCAGAGCAGCACCAGACCCTGCCAGAAAAGATGTAAAACATGCAGACCTATCTCCACTGCTACAAGGATCAACACCCCCCACATCAGACTTTAAAATCCATGAATCCTACACATGCCTATCACAATATATGGTGTACCTCACCTAGTACATTAAGAACCCCAACTACAGTTGTGGTTGAAACCAGAAAATCACCACTCTTGAATGAGTGCACACAGAAAATTAAGACAAAACCCACTGTCACCCATGGGCAAACACTTTTCAAAAAATGATCTGACCATATCTGACCTCTGTCCTCATCTTCAAAGAAACCTGCACAACACTCCCCCCCCCCCAAAAAAAAAAAAAAAGCAAAGCCTGGGAGCTTGAATTCATAACTTTGCTATACACTAAAGCTCATAGTCTTAATAAAGACACTGGATTTATGGAGTGATAGGGGACATACTTCCTGAGTGCCTCTTATTAGCTGTGTGTGGTGCTGCAATCTTTCTTGGTTCTGGCACCCCTGTAGGTTGTTGCCCTCCCTGGGCAGGTCTTCAGTGGCTCAGCCTTCTGGCTCACTCACACCATGAAAATTATGAATGAACCCCTTCCAAGGTAACAAAAGTTCAACACACAGTTTGTCCTTACTAGAGTCTTCAGCCCTGTCTCTGGGCCCTCTAAATCTAGCCCCTTTCTCAGGCCTTTAAGAAAGAGTCCAACTGCAACCATTGGCCTACTTTTCCCAGGGCCTTCAGCCCTGGTTCCTTTAAGTCCTGCCCTTCACTTGAGCTTCCCAATAGAGCCTTGTCCCCTTCTCTGGGCTTAAGCCACTTCACTACTCCAGGTCCCAGCCCAAGGACCCTATGCACAGCAGCCACATACTGCTTCTTTCAGTTTGCTGCTGCAGTTCCCTAGGCCTTTTCCTCCACTGTGACTGGGGAGCCACTCTGAGGTTACTCAACTAGAGCAAACCCCAAAGAATGGGGCAGACAATCCCCAAAGCTGGTGGTTATTCTAATACTTAGATCCACCAAGCTGCAACAGAACAGCTACAATACCTTACTGGTTACATAGAAGCCAAAATACAGTTCCCTTAAAGTAACCCATCCTTGTGTTTTCCACCCAGAAAGTTCTACCAATTCTAAAGAATTGGGCACATGACCTCCCAGGTTAATGAATATTTCAAATCCTGCCCAAATACATGGTTACAGCCAATTCTTATGAACTAAACCAGGGGTGAAAGAAACTTCAAGGACTTACTGGTATGCCGGAGTCCTGAGTGGGGGCGTGGCCTCAACCGGAAGAAGCGTGGCCCCAATCAGAAGAGGTGGGGCGTTTAAATCAAGATTTAAAGGCCCCGTGGCTCTGGTTTTGGCTGGGAGCTCAAGGGCCTTTAAATGACCCTGGAGCTACCAGCTGCAGAGGTGGCTGGGAGCTCAGGGTGGATTAAAGGCCCTGGGGCTCCGGCCAACGCTACCACAGGCTTAGGGCCCTTTACATCACTGCTGGAGCTCCAGCAGCGGGGCTCGGCCTTTTAAATCGCTGCCGGAGCCCTGCTGCCAGAGCCCCAGGGTAGCGGCGGCAGGGCTCCAGCGGTGATTTAAAGGGCCAGGGGCTCCAGCTGCTGCGGGGAGCCCTGGGCCCTTTGAAGTGCCGCCCAAGCCCCACTGCCGAAGATCCAGCAGTGATGTAAAGGGCCCGGGGCTCCCTGCAGCAGCTGGAGCCCCGGGCTGTTTAAATCACCTCTGGGGAAGCCAGTCCGGTCTGGCACGGCATACCGGCTCTTGCCGGTACACCATACCAGACCGGCTTACTTTCACCTCCGAACTCTAAAATTTATTAGAAATTAGAAAAATTTAAAATTTATTAAAAAAGAAAGGAGAGAATGAGTTGATTAAAAGATCATAATACTACAGATATGAATACAGTTTTGAGATCAGTTTCATATTAGAAATGGGGAGCTTTTGTGTTGTAAAGAGTTCTTAGATCAGGCTTGCAAAAGCAGTGATGGCATAAACTGCTACCTGGTTAAGTCTGGTTGCTCCCAAATCATTGGAAGGTCCTCAGTCTCTTGGTTAGAATGCTTCCATTAGTCTGAGTCCATAGTACAGAGATCAGAGCAGGAAAAAGGCAAAATGGAGATGTTTCCAGGGCCTTCTATAGCTTTTGCCATGTGGAGGGAAATACATTGTTTCAGACAAAGCCTTCAGCACAACGTGTGGAAAAATACAGGTAACGAGATGGAGTTTAGTTGCAATGAGCTTGTGCTGCGGACCTGTGGGATCTGTCAGCGCTATGCATGGCTCATCCGGCACCTCATGGTCTTGGACACCATCCGATGGTCCAGGGACATCTACATCAAACACATCACTGGCCACCGACCGTACCAGGAGGCGTGAGCCGGAACGACATCGTGCATCAACTACAAGAAAGGGACCAAGAGACTTTTTCCATTGGACCATATAATCTGGAACCATAAACTCACTGAATTTTAAATCTCACCAAATGAGGGACAATCCATCCTCATCATTGTATCCACTCATTATACTCCACACCTGAACATAGCCATTATATGAACAATATACCCTCAGACCTCAATGTCTGTACTTTGACCCGTTAACCTTTTACCCCCAATTGGGGATATTTCAGGTTATGTATTCCTTATGCCATCCGATCCTAAACCGAATTTCGCACCCCTTGATAATCTGTACCTTATTCCCTGATAACCAGAAACTTCTATGCTTAAACTCTGTACCGTTTTTTTTTATTTAACATCATCTTAATAAAATTCTTAAATCTGTTCTTATCACATGGTTTAGTAACATGATCTAGTCCCATGCCCTTGTACGCTTTGCTGAGGCCGGGCAGCTATTACCCATACTCTAGCTAGAACATCCACACATGAAAGTCCATCAGGTGTTGTCAAGGTTCCTCCCCCACTCTGAACTCTAGGGTACAGATGTGGGGACCTGCATGAAAAACCTCCTAAGCTTATCTTTACCAGCTTAAGTCAAAACTTCCCCAAGGTACAAAGTATTCCACCCGTGGTCCTTGGAATGGCCGCTACCACCACCAAACTAATACTGGTTACTGGGGAAGAGCTGTTTGGACGCGTCTTTCCCCCCAAAATACTTCCCAAAACCCTGCACCCCACTTCCTGGACAAGGTTTGGTAAAAAGCCTCACCAATTTGCCTAGGTGACTACAGACCCAGACCCTTGGATCTTAAGAACAATGAACAATCCTCCCAACACTTGCACCCCCCCTTTCCTGGGAAATGTTGGATAAAAAGCCTCACCAATTTGCATAGGTGACCACAGACCCAAACCCTTGGATCTGAGAACAATGAAAAAGCATTCAGTCTTTTACAAGAAGACTTTTAATAGAAAATAGAAGTAAATAGAAATGAAGAAATCCCCCCTGTAAAATCAGGATGGTAGATATCTTACAGGGTAATTAGATTCAAAAACATAGAGAACCCCTCTAGGCAAAACCTTAAGTTACAAAAAAGATACACAGACAGAAATAGTTATTCTATTCAGCACAATTCTTTTCTCAGCCATTTAAAGAAATCATAATCTAACACATACCTAGCTAGATTACTTACGAAAAGTTCTAAGACTCCATTCCTGGTCTATCCCTGGCCAAGCACAGCATACAGACAGACCCAGACCCTTTGTTTCTCTCCCTCCTCCCAGCTTTTGAAAGTATCTTGTCTCCTCATTGGTCATTTTGGTCAGGTGCCAGCGAGGTTACCTTTAGCTTCTTAACCCTTTACAGGTGAGAGGAGCTTTCCCCTGGCCAGGAGGAATTTCAAAGGGGTTTACCCTTCCCCTTATATTTATGACACGCCCCCCAAATCTCAGCTAGGGTGAAACACTGGCTGGGATTTCTTCCTGGAGCTCTAGGAAAAACAGAGTTAATAAGACACATGCATCTGTAAATATACTACCAAGTACATAAAGACTAACAATATTTTCCACATCTTAAGGACGATTTTAACCAGTTGATTCTGGGAAACTTTCACGGGAGAGTGCATCAGCCACTTTGTTAGAAGCTCCTGAGATGTGTTGGATGTCGAAATCAAAATCTTGGAGAGCTAAACTCCACCGAAGAAGTTTTTTGTTAGTTTCTTTGACTGTGTGAAGCCACTTCAGTGCAGCATGGTCGGTTTGCAGGTGGAAACGCCGTCCCCAAACATATGGGCGTAGCTTTTCCAGAGCGTAGACAATGGCATAACATTCTTTTTCAGTGACTGACCAGTTGCTTTCCCTCTCAGACAGTTTTTTGCTGAGAAACACTACAGGGTGGAATTCTTGATCAGGTCCTTTTTGCATTAAAACTGCTCCCACACCACGCTCGGATGCATCTGTGGTTACTAGGAACGGTTTGTCAAAGTCTGGGGCCCTTAGTACAGGGTCAGACATAAGTGTCGCTTTAAGCTTGTTAAAGGCCTTCTGACACTTTCCGGTCCACTGAACAGCATTTGGCTGTTTCTTTTTGGTTAGGTCTGTCAGTGGGGCAGCGATTTGGCTGTAGTGCGGTACAAATCGTCTGTAATAACCGGCCAAGCCTAAGAAGGATTGAACCTGTTTCTTTGACTTTGGGACAGGCCACTTTTGGATAGCATCCACTTTGGCCTGTAGGGGGCTGATAGTTCCTTGACCCACCTGGTGTCCAAGGTAAGTCACTCTGTTTAGGCCTATTTGACACTTCTTAGCCTTAACAGTTAGTCCTGCCTCCCTTATGCGCTCAAGGACTTTTTGTAGATGTTCCAGGTGGTCTGCCCAGGAATCCGAAAATATGGCCACATCGTCAAGGTAGGCGACTGCATATTCTCCTAATCCCGCTAGGAGACCATCTACAAGTCTTTGGAAAGTGGCGGGTGCATTTCGCAGCCCGAAAGGGAGTACATTAAATTCATACAGCCCGAGATGTGTGATGAAGGCTGACCTTTCCTTGGCAGATTCATCTAGCGGTACCTGCCAGTACCCCTTTGTTAAGTCCAAGGTAGAGATGAACTGGGCCCGTCCCAGTTTCTCTAACCGTTCATCTGTGTGTGGCATTGGATAGTTGTCTGGGCGAGTTACAGCATTTAGCTTACGGTAGTCCACGCAAAAACGTATTTCCCCATCTGGTTTGGGAACTAGAACCACTGGAGATGCCCATGCACTTTCAGAGGGGCGGATTACACCCATCTGTAACATATCCTGGATCTCCCGTTCTATAGCAGTTTTAGCTTGAGGAGACACCCGGTAAGGTTGGACTCTAATCGGGTGAGCATTACCTGTGTCAATGGAGTGGTATGCCCGTTCAGTCAGTCCTGGGGTGGCTGAGAACGTTGGCGCGTAGCTAGTGCACAGCCCCTGGATCTGCTGTTGCTGCATACGCCCAAGGGTCATGGAGAGGTTCACCTCTTCCACACCACCAGCACATTTCCCTTCGTAGTAGACACCTTCAGGCCACTCAGCATCATCTTCTCCCTGGGCTGTAAACTGACCAACCTTTAATTCTCTGGAATAACAGGGCTTTAGAGAATTAATATGGTACACCTTAGGCTTTCGGTTGGAGGTGGGGAATGCTATGAGATAATTAACAGCTCCCAGGCGCTCCTGGACCGTGAATGGCCCTTCCCACGATGCTTCCATTTTATGGGCCTGGAGCGCCCTTAAGACCATGACCTGGTCTCCTACTTTGAAGGAACGCTCTCTGGCATGTTTATCATACCAGGCTTTTTGCTCTTTTTGAGCATCCTGTAAGTTTTCTTTAGCAAGGGCTAAAGAGGTTCGGAGGGTGTTTTGTAGGTTGGTTACAAAGTCCAGAATGTTAGTTCCTGGAGAAGGTGTAAATCCCTCCCATTGCTGCTTCACCAACTGCAATGGCCCCTTAACCTCACGGCCATATACAAGTTCAAATGGGGAAAACCCTAAACTGGGATGTGGTACAGCTCTGTAGGCAAAGAGCAACTGCTGCAACACTAGGTCCCAATCATTGGAGTGCTCATTTACGAATTTACGTATCATGGCCCCCAAAGTTCCATTAAACTTCTCCACCATGCCATTTGTTTGATGGTGGTAAGGAGTGGCAACCAAGTGATTTACCCCATGAGCTTCCCAAAGGTTTTTCATAGTTCCTGCCAGGAAATTAGTCCCTGCATCTGTGAGGATGTCGGAGGGCCAACCTACCCTGGCAAAAATGTCTGCTAGTGCCTGGCATACACTTTTAGCCCTGGTGTTGCTTAGAGCTACTGCTTCCGGCCATCGGGTGGCAAAATCCATGAAAGTCAGTATGTACTGCTTTCCTCTGGCTGTCTTTTTCGGAAAAGGACCCAGAATATCCACAGCTACTCGCTGAAATGGAACTTCAATGATGGGGAGTGGCTGGAGAGGGGCTTTGACCTGGTCTTGGGGTTTTCCCACTCTTTGGCACACCTCACAAGACTGGACATAGGTAGAAACATCCTTGCCCATTCCCTCCCAGTGGAATGACCCCCCCAAACGGTCTTTGGTCCTGTTCACCCCAGCATGGCCACTAGGGTGATCGTGGGCTAAGCTCAAGAGCTTGGCCCGGTATTTAGTTGGAACTACCAACTGTCTCTGAGGATGCCAGTCTTCCTGGTGTCCACCAGAAAGAGTTTCCTTGTATAAAAGTCCTCTTTCTCCAACAAACCTGGATCGATTAGAAGAGCTGAGAGGCGGTGGGTTGCTCCGTGCCGCCGTCCAAGCTCTCTGGAGGCTTTCATCTGCTTCCTGTTCGGTCTGGAACTGTTCCCTTGATGCTGGAGACATCAGTCCCTCATTGGATTGTGGACCTAGGCTTGGTCCCTCTGGAAGCAATATAGGGGATGGAGCTGTTTCTGTTGACTGTGAACCGCTCTCCGCTGGTGCACTATGTTGGGATTCAGGCTCCGGCTGAGCCTCTTGTGTAGGGTTATCGGCTGCTGCCAGTTCAGGTTCAGTGGGGCCCTCTGGTGTTGAGGTTGCAAGTACTGGATTCAGTGCTGACACAGGGTCTGGTGTTGGTTGTTCGGCTGGTTCCGGTTCTGGGACTGGTTCCGTCTGGGTCTCTGGGACTGGATCCACTACTGCTGTTGCAGACATTGGCCTAAGGTCCAGGTCCATCACCTCTGACTGGGTCCTGATAGCAGTTTCCGGAACAGAGCTAGGCCTCACGGCTTGTTTAGCCTGGCTGCGGGTGACCGTTCCCACCCTCTTGGCCTGCTTCACATGATTGGCCAAGTCTTCCCCCAACAGCATGGGGATGGGATAATCATCATAGACTGCAAAAGTCCACATTCCTGACCAGCCCTTGTACTGGACAGGCAACTTGGCTGTAGGCAAATTGAAAGAGTTGGACTTGAAGGGTTGAATCGTCACTTGGATCTCTGGGTTGATTAAATTGGGGTCCACTAAGGAAGCATGGATAGCTGACACTTGTGCTCCGGTGTCCCTCCACGCGGTGACCTTCTTCCCGCCCACACTCACAGTTTCCCTCCGCTCTAAGGGTATCTGGGAAGTATCTGGGCCTGTGGACCTCTGGTGTGATTCCGGTGCAATGAACTGTAATCTGTTGGGGTTCTTGGGGCAGTTGGCCTTTACATGCCCCAGCTCGTTACATTTAAAACATCGTCCAGCTGACGGGTCACTGGGGCGAGGAGGGTTGCTGGAGAACGGGGTGGCAGGACGATAAGGGGTCTGGAGGGTTCTTTGGGAGGTAGGTGGGGCCTTGGGCGGCCCCCGGTAATAGGGTGTGGTCTGGGGTGGTCCCTTCTGGTCTCCGCTCCAACTGCGACCAGTTTTCTTCTTCTCTGCCACCTCCACCCATCTGGCTCCAATCTCTCCTGCCTCGATTACAGTTTTGGGTTTCCCATCTAGGATGTATCTTTCTATTTCCTCAGGAACACCCTCTAAGAACTGTTCCATTTGCATTAGGAAGGGCAAATTTACTGGAGATTCAACACTTGCTCCTGATATCCAGGCATCCCAATGTTTCACAATGTGGTAGGCATGTCGGGTAAATGACATGTCTGGTTTCCACCTTAGGGCTCTGAACCTCCGACGAGACTGCTCGGGTGTTATCCCCATTCTGACTCTCGCCTTGGATTTAAACAGTTCATACTTGTTCATGTGTTCTTTAGGCATTTCAGCTGCCACCTCAGCTAAGGGTCCACTGAGCTGCGGCCTCAGCTCTACCATGTACTGGTCAGTAGAGAGGTTGTATCCAAGGCAGGCCCTTTCGAAGTTTTCTAGGAAGGCCTCAGTATCATCGCCTGCCTTGTAGGTGGGGAACTTTCTGGGATGGGAAGTGGTACTTGGAGAAGGATTACTAGGGTTTGTTGGGATATTCTGCTGAGCCTTTATCTTCTCCATCTCCTCCACATACTTCCTCTCTTTTTCCTTCTCCTCCAGTTCTTTGTCCCTCGCTTCCATAGCTCTCCTGTGAGCAGCCGCTTGGTGTTGTTCTGCCTCCCTTTCTTGTTCCTTCTTCAGCCGCATGAGTTCTATCTGTCTTTCATGTTCCCTTTGTCTTTCCTCAGCCTGAAATTTGGCTAATTCCAGCTGTAGTCGAGCTGAGGATTTGGTCATTCTAACCTCTCTGTTTTTAACTAACTTTACACCCGAGGTTTAGAAATAAACAAACAAAACTTGGCTGTAAAATTTTGCTGTGCTGGAATAGAATACCTATTCTCTGATAGTGATTGTCAGCCTACAGAAAAAGACAATTCCCTTGTCTCTGTTCTGGGCCCAACTTAAAGCAAAAAACCTCCAAACTACTTGGAAACCTGCTTACCCAGCCCAAAGAAAAAGCAAATGGGTAGAACACACACCCCCTATTTACTTTTAGGAAGAAAAGAAAAAAAAAAAACCTCTGGGTTGGAAGACTGTGAATTTCCCTGCAGGAGTTAAGTACCCTGCCTCCAGGCAAAGAAAACCTGCAATTCACAAGATAATCCCCTTTTGTCTCTGCTTGGCCACAAAGCAGGGAAAACCCAAGATGCTTTCAGTTTCAAAGCTGCTTCAAAGCCACAGGAAAAAAAAATTCCTTTTTAAAATCTGTATTTCTAGTTCAAAAAATCTCAACTGGATCTCAAAATGATTTCAGGTTAATCCCACCACTATGCCACCATGTCAAGGTTCCTCCCCCACTCTGAACTCTAGGGTACAGATGTGGGGACCTGCATGAAAAACCTCCTAAGCTTATCTTTACCAGCTTAAGTCAAAACTTCCCCAAGGTACAAAGTATTCCACCCGTGGTCCTTGGAATGGCCGCTACCACCACCAAACTAATACTGGTTACTGGGGAAGAGCTGTTTGGACGCGTCTTTCCCCCCAAAATACTTCCCAAAACCCTGCACCCCACTTCCTGGACAAGGTTTGGTAAAAAGCCTCACCAATTTGCCTAGGTGACTACAGACCCAGACCCTTGGATCTTAAGAACAATGAACAATCCTCCCAACACTTGCACCCCCCCTTTCCTGGGAAATGTTGGATAAAAAGCCTCACCAATTTGCATAGGTGACCACAGACCCAAACCCTTGGATCTGAGAACAATGAAAAAGCATTCAGTCTTTTACAAGAAGACTTTTAATAGAAAATAGAAGTAAATAGAAATGAAGAAATCCCCCCTGTAAAATCAGGATGGTAGATATCTTACAGGGTAATTAGATTCAAAAACATAGAGAACCCCTCTAGGCAAAACCTTAAGTTACAAAAAAGATACACAGACAGAAATAGTTATTCTATTCAGCACAATTCTTTTCTCAGCCATTTAAAGAAATCATAATCTAACACATACCTAGCTAGATTACTTACGAAAAGTTCTAAGACTCCATTCCTGGTCTATCCCTGGCCAAGCACAGCATACAGACAGACCCAGACCCTTTGTTTCTCTCCCTCCTCCCAGCTTTTGAAAGTATCTTGTCTCCTCATTGGTCATTTTGGTCAGGTGCCAGCGAGGTTACCTTTAGCTTCTTAACCCTTTACAGGTGAGAGGAGCTTTCCCCTGGCCAGGAGGAATTTCAAAGGGGTTTACCCTTCCCCTTATATTTATGACAGGTGTGGATAGGTTTCTTCCATGGCCTATTGTGAGTTAAGTGTTCTTTGATGGGCCCTTCAACTTGAATAGTCCCTTCACAATGTGCTGGCTAAATAGTTTGTGGGTGTTACCATAGGAGCAAACATTTGAAATACAGGTACATAGTCAATATTCATAACTTCAGATACTAAATGATACATGCATACAAATAAGATAAACATATTCAGCAAATCATAACTTACCTTACATGACATACTTTGTACAAGCTTTGTTGCAATTGTATAACAATGGTAGCAACATCTATATGGTCATATTTTAATCAGATAACATCACACCCACATAGTCCCTTCTCTTCATTCTGACATCAGGGCTGAGGTTCTTAACTCCTCTCCCGCCTCACTGAATGCAAGAACCCCCAAACCTTCCTTCTGAGTTTATTCTTGAGCTCCTGTGACTAGCATCAAGCTCCCTATCTGTGCTTTTCAGGTCCCAGTCAGGAATTAACCTACTCCGCCCCCGTGCAGCTCCTTTTACCTGAGCCTGCTGGGCTCTGATTGGCTGTTTCCCTGCAGCCTTTCTAGGTAGGCCTGGAGGACACACCTTCACTGCTTCTTTCCTGGGGCTGGGTGTGGTAGGACCACCTGGTACACCCCATCACCTATGACTTATTAGAGTGTAATAAGTTGTAACCCAGTAGTTCTCAGTCAAAGGTACATGTACCCCTGGAGGTCTTCCAGGTGGTATATCAAATCATCTATATATTTGCCTAGTTTTACAACAGGCTACATAAAAAGCACTAGCGAAGTCAGTGCAAACTAAAATTTCATACAGACAAAATGAGAAAGTGAGCAATTTTTCAGAAAGTGTGTGCTGTGACACTTTTTTGTATTTTTATGTCTGATTTTGTAAGCAAGTAATTTTTAAGTGAGGTGAAAGCTGGGGTACGCAAGACAAATCAGACTCCTGAAAGGGGTACAGTAGTCTGGAAAGGCTGAGAACCAGTGCTGTAATCCACTAAACCTCTTCTCCCCTCTTTTGGTCCGGTGACTGCAGGGGTGTTAATAGGCCACGTCACTTTGTTGTCAGTTGTTGGCTGCCTGTGTGTTCTCTCTGCATGTTGCACTGGCTCTGGCCAGATAACCCATACAGCAGGCTTTAATTGAACTGCCCGAGACCATGGGCTTGGTTCAGTAGCCAAGGCGCTCAACCAGGTTTATTTTCAATGAAGCACGTTCTGGTATCCCATAGACTGTACAGGACACTAACACATGTATGTCCATTACAATGGACTTGGCTCAGTGAGGGGCAGGACCTTCCACTCCCCCTAGGCTGGACAAAGATACTCACTCTGTGACCCCTCATATACACTGATACAAACAGATTACATATTTCCCCTCTGACATAGTTAGTTACCGCCATTTACCTTGTACATGTTGGTTTGATCAAAATATCTCCATCGGTCACCTTAGGAGGGGTCAGTTTTTCTATGTATCATCTTTGGGGAGTGTGTTTACAACATAACCTTGTATCTGGATGTTCTGGCATGATCTTTCCAGAATGTGTTTACGTGAATACTTATGCGTGCTTGTGTTTTTGTAACACCAACCCTATTCTTGTTAAGTTCATGTGTCGGATAGTGAACCTGCAAGCAGGCATCTGCTTTGTAACAGGGCCTGACTTTTGCTCATAGTCTGAAACTTGCTAACTTTGCTTTAAATCAACAGGGCCTGACTTTAGTTTGGGCCTTAGGCTTTACACCCAGCCCTCATACCAGGCCTCATGTCTCAGGCTTTCTCTTTCTACTACACACCTTGAATGGGCCCTTAGAACATGTGTTAACCGGTTATGCTAAACAATCTGTTCTACCTGGTGTGTAGCTTGGATACTCTGGGTAACTTCTCCAGAGCACTGTGTAGCTTGAAAGCTTGTCTTTTTCTCCAACAGAAGTTGGGTCAATAAAATATATTACATCATCCACCATGTCTCTCTAATGCAGTGTTTCCCCAAGGTTCATCCCTCGGCCTGCGCCGCTTCCCGCAGTCCCTATTGGCTTGCAGCAGTGAACCGTGGCCAGTGGGAGCCGCGTTTGGCCGAACCTGCAGACACGGCAGGTAAACAAACTGGCTCGGCCTGCCAGGGGCTTTCCCTGAGGAAGCGGCGTCCCAAGTTTGGGAAATGCTGCTCTAATGTACTGTATGGGCAGCTACTTTTTCAATAGCCTTGTCATATAAATACCCAATGCAAACGAAGGGGCAGAAATGCAAATGAAGCCAATGTAAGGAGCAAGTAAAATGTCACTTAGGCAACTATTGAAAGGACCAATAAGGCTTTAGATTATACATATAAATGTAATTTTGCTTGCTACTTAGATAAGCCTGATATGTACAAGGAATTAATGACTGTCTGCTGGGTCTCCAGCAATGCACTTGGCTCATTTGAAGGGATGCAGTGGTGTCAGCCAACATGTTCACACAAGATTATTTGAGAACATGCAGGTGTTCAAGCAGCTGGAGCTCTTTAAACTGTCTCCAGTTTATTGAAAGAGAAACTTACTGTCCAGTCATCAGTTACTGTAGTAGTTATATATAGTGATGTGACAGGTTTACTTTTTTGCTGTGGAAACAAACTGGCAAATGTTCCCTTAAGGGATAGAGAAAAATTTCCTACAGGTAAAAATTACCTGTTTTAAACTGAAATGAAATGAGTTCACTGCTTGTGTTGTAGTTATGTACTCTAGACACTGAGCATTACATAGATCACTAATGTTAATTTGCAAAATAATCTTAGCACTTGTGTTTTCTAGAAGTAGTATCTGTATACACAAAATTTGGCAGTGGTGCTTGGCTTGTAGAGGGGAATCTGAATGTACTGAAATATCACCTTTTACAACAGAAGGGAAAGGGACATGGACAGTTTTATTTGCACAGACTTTTAGATGCTATTGAAAAGGAGATGGTATTTTCCAAGGGATTGTGTAAACCTGCTTCTGAAGTGTCAGAACAGAAAAATTACAGTGGTTTTCCAAAAAAACTCTAGTTTTGGTCTTACAGAGACTAAATGACTGACAAGCATGATATTTCATGATATTTAATCATGATGTCCTGCTGAAATCCTGAAGTAAATTTGCTTACCAAAACACGTTCTCCATTTTCAGTTAAAACATTCGAATGTGTAGCCCTTAAACTCATGGTAGGGATTAAGGAAGGGGGTTAGCTTTCAAAAAGCTGGGAAAATGCTGTCTTAACTATAGCACTTAAGAGTAGTGTTGTGAGCCTTTGTGCTAAAACTACAATTATGGCAGAATCTGGTTACCAAGATTGTCTTCAGATAGTTGAAATGCAGGTATAACTGGTGTGGAGCCCTCATTCCCCAGAGGCATGTCAGCAGTGTGCAGGGCCCAGCCCTGCCCCATAAACGTCCTGACTAGGGGATGAGCAAAGATGATAGCTGGGTCCCACAGCCCAGGCTGGCTAGAGGGCTGGAAGGAAATATACCCTAGACCTCCTCGTGACTGCCCGCTTCTCAGTGGAGGAGGGAAAAGGCTTTCTAGAGTGGGAGTTTATCCCTGCTCAAATAGGACAGGGGGGATAGTTGCAGACCGTCTGATTCAGTTTGAGGTGATGAGCTGGTGTGGGGCAGAGTGGGGACAAAACAGTAGACTTGGTCAGTGTAACAGGGTACTGAGCCTCTAAGGCTAGAGGAGTCAGCCATTCCAGGTGAAAGAAGGTCAAAGGAATAATTAAGACAGACACTGGGAGAGAAGATCGTACTGGGGAATAGTTAGTGTCTGGGGGAGGAGTAAGGAGTGGGAAAATCCAGGCTATTGTTAAGGGCCAAGGACTAGAAACTTTGTAGAGAGGGAGGGGCAAGGCTCTCCTTGTTCCTAGCTGGTCCAGAGAGGTGTTTGGGGCTATTAGACCTACAGGGGAAGGGTCAAGTGATGGTTAGACAACAGGGCAGGTGAAACAAAAAATGAAGCTGAAAGCCCACTTAAGGAGAGACACTAGCAGGGGAAGGCCTGTTTGTCTGCTGGTCATTCCCAGGCTAGGAGACAAAGGATTGAGGTGGTGAGACCTGGTCTCCTGGTTCAGGAGGAAGGCTGGAAGCTTCCACCCAGCAGAGAAAAGGGCCTGGGAGAAGAAGAGTTTTATTATTGAGGTTTAGTTTTGTGTTCTCTGTGTGAAAGACATTGTTGCCAGTCCAGGTGGAAATGGATGAGAATAATTCAAAGGGGTCAACTGGGAGAAGCTGCTTGAAGTTAAGCACAGCCCCACAAAAGAGGGCTGTCAGATCCTTTAACCAAGGGAAAGGGTTTGGGCCCAAAGGGCCAATGGAAAATATATACAGATTCAAAGAGTTGGATCCCCCAGGAGATACTTTGGACTGTGGAAGGTTACTGGGAGACCCACGAGGGAAGTGAGGATGAGGTGTAAGCAGGGTCACCTCATGCCATGAGGGGGAGCTCTGAAAATGGCACCCTGCTACAGGCAGTAAACATATATTAGTGCGGAGGCTTCTGGAGACAGTACTCACAAACATAACCTGTCCCTGAGGCTAGGCGAATGACCTGGGCTAGGTGGAGCTGAAGCCAGATTTGAAGAGTGGTCCTGGCCCAGCATAATGGAGGACACCTGGCAACCCAACCAACCGAGTTTCACCACTCCAAGCTCACACTGAACTGAAGCATCAGTGAGAATGGGAAGAAAAAGGAGGCACTCTGTTTTGGGACTGAGGCTGTGAGTAGTTTGAACTCTGATGGGTTAGGTTGTGCTATTGCTGGGGATGTATACATGACTCCCATAGAAGCTCCTGAATGGTCTTTCTTTGATGTTTTGTCCCTTCCCAGATACAAAAATTGGTTTTATGCATGGATGTGGCATTTAATTCTGGTGTTAATTCCTACCTCCCCAAGGTTGTGGAAGGAGAGCTAAGAGGTTTGGGCCTCCTCTGTACTGCCAGCATAGGGCCTGGAATTTGGGGACTGCTCAACGGACAAGCATTTCCTTCCACTTTGGAACCCTTCCTGTCTCTGAATTGTGGTCAAGTCAAGGCCAATCTTCACAAAAATGATGTCTAAGCTTCTGGAACAATATTCGCCTTCAGGAATTTTAAAGAGTGATGGATTCTGGTTGCAGGTGCCCAGCACATCTTTCCTTTGAAGTTAATGGGAGCAGCAGGTTTTCAGCACCTTGGTAAAATCAGGAAGCAAACTGTGCTGCCATAACCAACTTGTGTTCATTACAGTTTGTCTGGTTTGTGTATAATTAACTGTTCTGGTTTCTTTGTGCAGCCGCTTGGTCAGTCTCCTAATTTTACCCACTGACTCATGGTGTTCATACTGCTTTTGTGAGTCCAAAAGGAAATGGGCAACCTATCAAGATCAGTGCTGTAGGCACAAAATGCTTTGGTCTGGAGTATTTCAGAGTTCTGAAATAAAAACTGGAATGGCACTGAAAATGTGGCTTCCAATCTCAGGGAAGCTAGAGAGATTGAAAGCCTTTTGAATGGTGGGGCACTTAAAATGTTGGGATGTGGTGATACTCTTCAAGTCCATATAGCTTTCTACTGAGACATTATCAACTTTCCTGTGGAAGCTAAACTTAACCCCAGCATGAGTTTATTATATAGATAATTATTCTTGTTTTGAGTGTGTCACATTGTTTGCCACACTTGAGCCTTGCGGGAGTTGAGCAGTGAGTTTATCCTGGATGAAACTGAGCAAACATATGAGTTAAGCGGGACAGTTTCTCACCAGAGTCTGTTACTAGGACCGAATGTTTTCTTTCTCCAAACCTCACTTCCTGCTTCTCATCTCTCCTTCCATTCCCTTCTACTTTCCTTGTGGATTTTATATGCAAGTTGACCTGCTACATGAATACAATACCCAATTTTTTTCAGCCTCATAAAATATTGCCGTAGCAGTCAGAGGAACTTAGAGACTGGAGGATATAAGCATCTGAAACAAGGCCTTAAAGCATCATACTGAGGCTAAAAAGAACTGCCTCTGTAGCCTAGAGTTAGATAGCATTACCCATTCATCTGTAAGTCACGAGTAGCAAGATGAGTTGCTAAAACCTCCTAGGACAATCAATTTCAAGTTTCTCAAGTCTTCCACAAATGTTACAGAATGTTTAAAACATTCCTGATGCCAGGAGTACCATTCTAAAGGTAGACAGTACTAAAGTTACTTGGAACTCCAGTAGCTGATGTTTAGAAAAAGCTGAGCACCCACCACTCCTACTGAAGTTAATGGGAGCTGTATTTAATTGGGCCTTACAGCTAAAACGTATACTGTTGCTGCATGCATATGCTTTCTTGTTTGACGGCTAAGACAATGGCTCTGGCATTATGGTCATATGCCATACCCTTTGTTTCTCTGCCTGGGGTGCAGATAATGAATCCAAAGTCAGGAATGCATTAAATATAGCCCAACTGAGACGCTAGTGCAGTCTTTGTAGTTCTGCCACATCAACATGACAGCATCCTGGATCTTGCATCATTCTGTCTCTCAGCAGTTCCTCCTATTGCTATGGTAACATTAAGAAGCTAAGAAATAGGATCTGCTATGACTAGCATGATTGAAGGGAAGGGGGGCGGGATTGAGGCTTCAAGGAATAATACAGCAAGTGTCATTAACAGAGGCGCTAAAAAGCTCGCTTCTGGAATGCAAAGCTGTATTTGTGTTCTGTTCAGCAATAACTCACTTAACCAGCCAAGGGCTAAATTTGAGACACAATGTGACAAAGACTCAAGAAACTTAACTTAAGGGTTGTACACTTTGTGGCTTATGCCAGCTGAGCTGTACGTGCAGCTGGGCCTTTGTTGCTCTCTCCTTGACTCCTACAATACAGACACTATTGACTTTGGTTAAAACCAGAAGTGCCTGATTTTTAGGGGAAATCAGACTTTTCCAATTCTTACCAAAATCCAGAGGGTACTGATTGGTTGTGGGGGAGGGAGCTGGCCAGAGGAGTGAGGGGCCCACTAACCCTTACCCCAAAACATTCACCCTAACCTTGAAGTCAGTGGCCCACAGTGGGGTTTTCAAGTCTTCTAGTCAACAAAATCAGTAAGGATCTGCCCACTGATGTCTAGAACATTCTCTGAAACCTGGGGATTGATTGGACGCAGTTTTCAAAAGTTATTGTGTCAAATACAGACAGAAATGTTATTGAGGTGAGTGTAAAGCCATGTTTTGATTGGCTAGCAATGTGTGATGAATTCTTTTAGGTTAACTTTGACTCCATGAATATTTTGTAAGATGCAAGTCTGTCCTTTATAAAAGTGAGGGGACACCAAACAGGTTTGGAAATATGGCTGGCCCTTGAAGGGGAGTGAAGCTCAGCCTTGCCTGTGACACAGCAGTTACCCCAGATGATATTAAACTGACTAATTACAACAAGTGATCCCAGCCCTGAAAGGGTCAGAGTTCTTCATACAGAGAGAGAAGTCCCTGATGGAGGCACCTCCTGCTGGAGAGAGTTTACAGGGCACAGGTTAGGCTTGCATGGGAGGATCTAAGATGAGGCTTGTAAAGAAGCAAGGAGGTCCCTTGGAGAAGCTGTCAGAGTCCTCAGAGAGGGGAAGCAGTGGGAAATATGCTAGGAGGAAAAGAGCCTCCAGGGAGGAGGCCCTGGGAAGCAGTGCTTAGTTAAAAGTTGCCAAGAACTCTGCAGACCCATGGGAGTATGGGTAAAGAGTGGGGAATATCAGTGAATCCTAGGTCGAGAGGGATTCCAAGGAAGGCAGCCTGAGTGTCAGATCCCTATAACAAAGCTAGAAGGATTTAAAGGGGTGAGAGCTGAGCCTAGAAGGCGGGCTGAAGAATAGCTCATAAGGGACAGAAGAACATTTTTGTTTGGCTGTTTAGTTGGACTTTTAGTACTGTGGAAGGGGACCGAACTTAAAAGGTGACGTGGTTGGATGGCTGGACCACAAAAAATGTATCCAGGCCATGGCAGGACCCAAGTGGTCAACAGGTGGTGGTAGAGAAGAAGACCTCTGCAATGGCACACTCTGACCCTGAGTAGTGAATTGAACCACTTAAATCCTGATTTTTCACAAGGTTGGCCTGGTCCTTTCAGAATTGAATTCTAGACCTCAAATTAACAGTCTGAATATAGTTCTGTAGAGCTCCTGTGTAACTAATAATTTGGCTTCTTCTATATCTGACTTTGTGGCAGGTAACTACATATTTTGTAGTTGGGCTACAACTGGCTAGGTGGTAGTACTACTGAAAGGGCTTTGGGGGTTACAGTGGATCACAGACTGAATGAGTTGGCAATGGTATGTGGTTGTGAAAAAGGCTAATATCATTCTGGGAAGTATTTACAGGAGTGATGTATGTAAGACCCAGGAGGTAATTGTACTCCTCTGCTCAGCACCAGTGAGGCCTCAGCTGGAGTACTGTGTCCAGTTTTGGGTGCCTCACTTTAAAAAAGATGTGGATGAACTGGAGACAGTTCAGACAAGAGCCAACAAAAATGATAAAATGCTTCGAAAACCTGACCTATGAGGAAAGGTTAAAAGAACTGGGCATGTTTAGTCCTGAGAAGAGAAGACTGAAGGAAAACCTATAAGTCAGTGGTTCCCAAACTTGTTCCGCCAGGGCAATGGGAGCTGCTGGAAGTGGCACGGGCCGAGGGACATACTGGCCGCCGCTTCCAGCAGCTCCCATTGGCCTGGAGCAGCGAACTGCAGCCAGTGGGAGCTGCGATCGGCCGAACCTGTGGACGCGGCAGGTAAACAAACCAGCCTGGCCCGCCAGGGGCTTTCCCTGCAGAAGCGGCGGAACAAGTTTGGGAACCACGGCTATAAGTCTTCAAATATGTTAAGGGCTGCTATAAAAAGGACTGTGATTAGTTGTTCTCCATGTCCACTGAAGGTAGGACAAGAAGTAATGGGTTTAATGTGTATCAAGGAAAATTTAGGCTAGATATTGGGAGCAACTTTCCAACTATAAGGGTAGTTTAAGCTCTGGAATAGGCTTCCAAGAGAAGCTGTGGATTTGGAATCCCTGTCGTGGGAGGTCTTTAAGAACAAGTTAGATAAACACCTGTCAGGGACGGTTGAGCTATACACGGTCCTGCCTCTAATGCAGGGGGCTGGACTAGATGACCTCATAAGAAGAAAATGTGGCTTCTGTTTTCTCATTAATTCGCCTAAAAAAAAGCAGCTGCCTTTTGCACTGTCTTGTTATTGAAAGCATTTAGTGTCAGATTTAAGCTAATTGCAACAATTTTGAGATGCTATAGTAAGTTTACTGAACTGATCTTTCTTTGGTTTTCACTGTGCCTTGGTTTGCCTGTACTGAGACACTTGAGCCCTAATACCTAAACAGCCCCCAATTCTGACTCGGTCATATATTCTAGCATGCCAAAACCTCACAACAATGGTAAGATCTCTGGGTACATCTCTTAAAACTAGAAAATTGCAGGAAGACATAAAACCTTTAATTAATGATGGAGAATCTTGCTTACATGCATAACTTACTTCAGCTACTGAAATACTAAATCGACCCTTGTTAACCATAATACTGTATATTTGTGTGGGCTGTTATATACTGGAAACATTTACAAAACTGTTCCCTTTCTGCATATGTTTGGAGATGAGGTACTATTACGGACTATAGCAGATTCCTTATTTGAGCTTATACTTAAGGTACACAACTTATAAGGCTTCTTTTAATACCTGGGCTAGCATCGCCTTGCTATGGAGCAATTCTTGTTTGCAGTATATGGTGTATATGGGCCTTAAACAGTACTGTAACAATTATTAATAGGAAAAATTAGCCATAAGTGAAATAGTTTCTTAATGTATGTGTGGTGGGCAGCATTGTTAAAGAAGATGACTACTTAATAGAAGAGATGAGTCTAGAGTTGAATGTTGGAGGATGCTGTGGCTATGTATACCACACTCAAAATAACCTGAACCTATACTAGACTAGTTAAGGGAGGTTTGACACTTTTCCGGGGTACCCAAACAATAGGTCACTGTGTAACCAATCTGCCTCAGCAAGAGAGAAATTTGGTGGTGCTAAACTGGGGGATAACTCTGTCACCCTAGTCTGTTAGCCATCCCAGACAAATATCTCAGAACTTATCTCCCTTACTTTGCCTTCCAGGTAACACTTGGTGCACCGCCGTTCCTAAGCCCTCTAGAAGAGCTTTCCTTTGGAGCATCCAGGCCCTGTTACTGAACACTCATAGGAATGATAAAGTTTGGTGTCTCCAAAGAGGCACTGTGCACACCAGCTTGTTTGATACCACTAAGTATACAGTACTAAGATCTCCTTATGATAAAACAAAGAGAAGTTTATTAATAAAGATAGAGTTTTAAGTGATATTGAGTAAGGACAGTGAAAACAGAATTGGTTACAAATAAAACAAAAGTATAACTCGCTTCTAAGAGACTAAATATAACTTTAGCAAACTATAATCCTTTGGCTGAAGCAGTTTTCTCACCCTCAGAGTTTTTCTTTAGAGCTGGCTAATTTTCAGTCAAATCAGGATCCAGATTCTCATGATTTCCGACATGCCCTGCCCGGGGTCTCCTCAGTTAATGGGTAACAATATTTTTTTGCTACTCCATATATCTCCCCAAAAGTCATTGTTTTGACCAAGAGACATGACAACCTCCCACTCCTGTGGTATTTGCCTGCAGTGTCTTCACATACTAACTTCACATCTCACCCTCCTCCCATCAACCTAGCCTTTCTTGTTTACTTTACCTACAAATACAACTTGCTTTCCCAGTGCTTAATTTACATTAGCAGCAGGGAGATAATTACCTTCCCTCCTGTTGGGAAGAAAACTTGTTTCTCTTCATACTTGGTTACAGACTTTAAAGCATACTGTCAGCAATATAATTCCTCATATAGCAATAATGCATCCATTTCACAATGATATGAATGACCAGTCTGTCACTGGCTTCCATTTGATACCTTACAAGATACTTTTTGGACAAACAGCCTGACAGCAATGTGTTAGGTGTAGTGAATTTGTCAGGCCTGGCAGGAGTTGCTGACACAGAGTAGTGAACCACCAAGGGGACTCTGTGTCACAGGGGGAACTCTGGCTTCTGCTAAATTAGCAAGGTAGATCTTAGATCTCATCCTAAGTTAAGGGAAAATTCTGAAATGGACAAAAGGTGGCTAATATGCTTGTAGTGTTGACTGGTGCACCCTGGAAAGCAAGGCATATACTGGCAAAAGACTTAAGTGGATCATGTGGCTGACCTTTTCCTGGTTTGATTCAAGGGAAGTAGATTTCAGGAAGCAAAAGGGTTTGTATAGTGTCATCTGGGAAGGAGTCTGAAGTAACAGTTCAGACTGGGAGGGTTTTTTGTGGAAATTGGTTAGTGTCGTCTGATGAAACCAGAGGCAGGAGATAATAGTTTCTTTGGAATGAGGTGGGGCAATAACCTTCCCCCACACACATTGGTTTAAATTGCCAGTTCTGCTCAGGCGAGAATTCTTGACCTGTCTGTTTCCAAGACCCCAAAATCAGCTTTTGTTCCTTGCCTCAACTCCAATGCTGCAATCCTTAGGAGCTGCAAAACATAAATGTTTTCTTTTTCCAAATATGGATTTTTGTTTTGTTTTGTTTCTCTCTGTTATGTTGCTGAAGAGAATTACAGTTCTCATAGGTTGTTGGAGATGGACAAGAGTGCTTCAGAAACAACCTAGTGACAGAGGATGTGGAAAAAGCTAATGTACTCAATGCTTTTTTTGCCTCTGTCTTCACGAACAAGGTCAGCTCCCAGACTACTGCACTGGGCAGCACAGCATGGGGAGGAGGTGGCCAGCCCTCTGTGAAGGAAGAAGTGGTTTGGGACTGTTTAGAAAAACTGGACATGCACAAGTCCATGGGGCCGGATGCGTTGCATCCGAGAGTGCTAAAGGAATTGGCGGATGTGATTGCAGAGCCATTGGCCATTATCTTTGAAAACTCATGGCAATCGGGGGAAGTCCCAGAAGATTGGAAAAAGGCTAATGTAGTGCCCATCTTTAAAAAAGGGAAGAAGGATGATCCTGGGAACTACAGGCCGGTCAGCCTCACCTCAGTCCCCGGAAAAATCGTGGAGCATGTCCTCAAGGAATCAATTCTGAAGCACTTAGATGAGAGGAAAGTGATCAGGAACAGTCAGCATGGATTCACCAAGGGAAAGTCATGCCTGACTAATCTAATTGCCTTCTATGATGAGATAACTGGTTCTGTGGATGAAGGAAAAGCAGTGGACATGTTATTCCTCGTCTTTAGCAAAGCTTTTGACACGGTCTCCCACAGTATTCTTGTCAGCAAGTTAAAGAAGTATGGGCTGGATGGATGCACTACAAGGTGGGTAGAAAGTTGGCTAGATTGTCGGGCTCAACGGACAGTGATCAATGGCTCCATGTCTAGTTGGCAGCCAGTATCTAGCGGAGTGCCCCAAGGGTCGGTCCTCTGGTCGGTTTTGTTCAATATCTTCATAAATGATCTGGAGGATGGTGTGGATGGCACCCTCAGCAAGTTTGTGGATGACATTAAACTGGGAGGAGTGGTAGATACGCTGGAGGATAGGGATAGGATACAGAGGGACCTAGACAAATTGGAGGATTGGGCCAAAAGAAATCTGATGAGGTTCAACAAGGACAAGTGCAGAGTCCTGCACTTAGGACGGAAGAATCCAATGCACCGCTACAGACTAGGGACTGAATGGCTAGGCAGCAGTTCTGCAGAGAAGGACCTAGGGGTGACAGTGGACAAGAAGGTGGATATGAGTCAACAGTGTGCCCTTGTTGCCAAGAAGGCCAATGGCATTTTGGGGTGTATAAGTAGGGGCATTGCCAGCAGATCGAGGGACGTGATCGTTCCCCTCTATTCGACATTGGTGAGGCCTCATCTGGAGTACTGTGTCCAGTTTTGGGCCCCACACTACAAGAAAGATATGGAGAAATTGGAGAGAGTCCAGCGAAGGGCAACAAAAATGATTAGGGGTCTGGAATACATGATTTATGAGGAGAGGCTGAGGGAACTGGGATTGTTTAGTCTACGGAAGAGAAGAATGAGGGGGGATTTGATAGCTGTTTTTAACTACCTGAAAGGTGGATCCAAAGAGGATGGATCTAGACTATTCTCAGTGATAGCAGATGACAGGACAAGGAGTAATGGTCTCAAGTTGCAGTGGGGGAGGTTTAGGTTGGATATTAGGAAAAACTTTTTCACTAGGAGGGTGGTGAAACACTGGAATGCGTTACCTAGGGAGGTGGTGGAATCCCCTTCCTTAGAAGTTTTTAAGGTCAGTCTTGACAAAGCCCTGGCTGGGATGATTTAGTTGGGATTGGTCCTGCTCTGGGCAGGGGGTTGGACTAGATGGCCTCCAGAGGTCCCTTCCAACTCTGTTATTCTATGATTCTATGATTCTAATTGTAAAGAGAACCTGGCCCTGCATTCTTGTGAAGTTGATGGTCAATGAATGGTAACTTATTCCTTGTGCATTTACCATTGAGTAAGCTTGGCAAAATTTGTCCCATATTAACTCATTCATATTAAGTTTGAGAAACAGCCTTCCTTTTCCTTAGGTTAATGAAAAGACTTCAGAGTTTTAGGAAGCCACTGGGAGCATCTGACTGGCCTATCTATATCTAATCTTTGCCTTGTTCATATCCTCTGTAGACTAAGGCCAGATCTACACTACAGACTTATATTGGTATAACTATGGGTATGAAAAATGCACACTCCTGAGCGACTTATACTGACCTAACCCTCGCTGTAGACAGCGCTATATCAACAGGAGGGCTTCTCCGGTCTACATAGCTACTGCCTCTTGGGGAGGTGGATTAACTGTGCCAACTGGAGAAGCTCTCCTGTTGGTGTAGTGGCATTTTCACTAACCTGCTACAGTGGCGCAGCTTCAGTGCTGTACATGAAGACAAACCCTAAGATGTATGCTATTCTTGCAGGGCTGTTGTGTGCCTTAGTTTTTGTTCTTAAATAACAGGATTTGGGGTGAAAAGTCCCATCAGTGCTAAAGACTTCTTATATGCAGTGTAGTTGTAGCCATGTTGGTCCCAGGATATTAGAGAGGATATTAGAGAGACAAGATGTGTGAGTTAATACTTTTTATTGGACAAACTTTGGTTGATGAGAGAGACAAGCTTTTGAGTAACACAGAGCTCTTCTTCAGGTCTGGGAAAGGTACTCCAAGTATCACAGTTAAATGCAAGGTGGAACAAATTTTAGCAAAAGTAGTTAACACATATTTTAAGGCCATGTTTCTCAATCTTTTTGATACCAGGGACTGACTTGCTGCCTTCCTAAACTGTCGGGGATATCTCAGGGACTTGGCGCTGGTCCACAGACTGATATAGGTGCTGGGGCTACAGGTGTGTGTGTGTGTGGGTGCTGTCACACACCTTGGCTTGAAGTGGTTTCCATTGTATACAGGGTTTACAGTTAGGTTCAATGGCTCTCAACACCTCCAGGAAAAAATGGTTCCAGCACCTCGGCCGGCCGGTTGGTCATGGAGAAACACTGTTCGAAGGGACCATTCAAGATAGAGTGGCCCGTTAACACCTCTTCAGTTTTAGGACAAAGAGGGGTTTAGTGGGTTACAGATTGTTGTGATTAGCTATAAATCTAGTGTCTCTGTTCATTCTATGATTTTCAGTGTCTAGCAGAGTTATGAATTTAAGCTCCCCGGCTCGTCTTTTGGAAGTGTTCTGCTTTGTTCAGAAGTTGCTCCCTGACGTACTTAAATTTTACCCGAGCTACCTCCATTAGATAGTGAAAGGCTCATGGAATGCTTTGTACGAGAAGGGAGGAGTCTGGTAAACCCAGACCCATCATCTTCAGGCTCCTGAAGTTCAATGATAAAGTAATGTTAATGAACACTGCCAGAAAAGCTGAAATCTTTATGTACAAAGGCCACAAATTTCAGAGTAACAGCACGGTATGCATCTGATGAAGTGAGCTGTAGCTCACGAAAGCTCATGCTCAAATAAATTGGTTAGTCTCTAAGGTGCCAAAAGGCCACAAAATTTCTCTATTTCCTGACTTCTTAACTGAGATGAACATAAAGGAAATCCTAAGGCGGATCAGTGTTAGGTACAGCATTAAATACCCATCCACCTTTCATTATGGATTTAGCAGCCTCCACAAGATTTTCCAAAACCCCCTTTGAAGCTTGGCAGACTCTTGAAAGACTGAGACCAGATTTTACCAAAAATAGAATTATTTTTTTATCATAAAAGCATACCTCAACAAGTTTAAAGATCAATTTGTTTTCCTATATATCCTTCTAGATATGGCAGTGTTCACTTATATAATCTTCCAACTCCTAACAAATAACCAGTTAGGCTGAACTCTTCTGTTGATCTCCTTTGGAACTGAGCAATAACAACAACTGTATAGCTCTGCAATGCACAGAATAATAGTTGAACACTAAAATAGGGTTTATAGCGCCATCTACTGACTAAAGTATTAACGGCACTAATCATCCCAGGTTGCACTGCTAGACAGAATCTTGTCCCTAGCTCTGCTTCTGATGGATTGTATCCCTTGGAGCAGTCCATACTCCTGACATATAAAATAGACTATAACCTAAACCTTGAATAGCACTAGTTATTCAGCTTGTGTAGGGCATTTGACATACTATGAATATGATTTTTTATATTTTCATATTAAGATTTTGTACAAATTTATATTTGATTTATCAAAACAATTGTAAATTTGTAGGTGTTGAGTCTGTATATATGCATTATGCCTATACATATGTGTATGTATATATAAAATCTTCTGTAGGTATATTCTACATATTATCAAGGCTTAAATTCAGCTGGTGCTCACTGGAGTGCAGTGCCGGTAAATATTTTCAAACCCACCGGAGTCCCAGCATTCCCCGCCCCACAGCTGAAGTCTGGAGCCCTGAATGAGGGCGGGTGGATGGGGCTCTGGGAAATAATTTCTGAGAATTTAAGCCCTGCATATTATAGACTACCCAGTGGTATTTACAGAGGAATACCACCAGGTAGTCTATAATATGGACTTAAAATATATTTGTAATTAGAGATGTTTAGACTATTATTGCATAAATATAGTGAGGGGAGGAGTGGATGAAACTGAAGCCATCAGGAATTTGAACATGACCACACTGGCTTGTTTTAAGTCTGTTAATTTTTTTTTGTTTGCTGTGACAAATATACTTTGGAAGATACATGATATTAACTACAGATGTTTTTGTATAGCTGACACCCGTAGAGGCTCAATTGAAGGCATAAATTCATTAAAAACTAAGCAGTATCTAATATGTAAAAATCCAGATCATATCCTAGAGATGTGGTTTCATAATATCAATGGGAAAATATGTACCTTAAGGTTATATATCTTTTAAAATTTTGCCATGAATTTTTTTAGTGTGTGCTCCTGGAGTGTGAGGGGATTTAATCAACCTTCCAAAAGAATTAAAATCTTGAGACACCTCAGATCAAAAAAGTGCCAAGTAGCTTTATTGCAGGAAACTCATCTAGGAGAAATAGTTGCACCTACCCACATCTTCTTGATTCTATTTGTGAGTACCATTCATCATTGAATTCAAAGAGCAGAGACACAGTGTAACTTTTCAATGTATAGAATCTTGGTCTGATCCTGAAGGAAGATGCCTTCTTCATGAAGGCTGTTTCAACTCAAAAACGTTAATTATACTTACTATAGACGCTGGTTACACATAATTAAAATATTCTAGGTGGAAGCTGAACCCTCAGCTATTAAAGGACTGAAAGTTTTGTTCCACTGTTGATTCAGTCATCTCTAACTTTATACAGAAAAATAAGCACTGAGTTGTCTCAGATACCATTTTTCCAGGAGCTCTGAAAGCTACTATAAGGGGTGAATGCATAAAGTATGCCTCCCAAAAGAACAGAGAGTCTCAGGTTAGACTCTCTAGACAAGGGAATAGATGAGTTGCTGAGAACACACAAGACGATCCAAATAGTGAAAACAACCTATGTTCTCTAATCAACTCTAAATATAAATGTAATGAATGCTTATCCAGTCAAGTCAAATTTGCATTCAATAGGGTCAAACAAAGATATTATGAATGGGGAGATAAAGCAGGTGAACTATTTGCCAGAAGACTTAAGATGGAACTAGCCAACAACATTTCTTCCATCCTTGAACCAATAGATATAAATAATCAATTTTAAGCAATTCTGTCAAGCTTTATATAAATCAGACAGTCAATCTGACTCTAATAAATTTGACCATTTCATTGAAGGCCTATCTTTTAATATACCCTTACTTCAGAACAAGTGTTGTTATGGACAAAGCTATCACAATGCAAGAGATGGAACAGGCTCTAAAAAATATGAATTTCGGCAAGGTTCTTGGGTGGTGACTTCCTGGCCTATTTCTACAAAACGTTTTGTAATCAGCTATCTTCATTTCTTTCAGAGGTCTTTACTGAAACATTCCAAAAAGGAACCATGTCTCATGACCTGAGAACTGCTTTAATTGCTTTAATTACTTTAATATTAAAGAACAAAGATGGTTACAACTGTTACGATTTCTACCCCATATTGCTATTGAACACAGATTGCAAAATAATTGCAACAATTTTAGTGACATGACTGAACATCATTATGCCATCAATTATACACACAGATCAGGTTGGTTTCATTAAAGGAAGATTGGCTGCTGATAATGTGAGAAAAATCACTCACTTGATCCAGTAAGCTCAGGTGTTCCCTCCAAAGACTTATCTGTTGATGCAGAGAGAAAATCTTTGATAGGGTTGCATGGCCTTTTCTAATAGTGGTCAGGAGACAGGGTGCAGGGGGAGTTGGATAGGGGTGGGGTCCCGGGGGGTCGGGGGTCCCGGGAGGGGCGGGGGGACAGGGAGCGGGGATTTGGATAGGGGGTGGAGTCCTTGGGGGGCGGTTAGGGATGGGGGTCAGGGGACAAGGAGTGTGTGTGTGTGTGGGGGGGTTGGATGGGTTGAGAGTCTTGGTAGGCCTGTCAGGGGGTGGGGGTGTGGAAAGGGGTCGGGGCAGTCAGGGGACAAGGAGCTGGGGGAGGGGTTGGATAGGAGTGGGGTCCTGGGGGAGTGGGTTAGGGGTGGGGGGTCCCGGGAGGGGGCGGTCAGGGGACAAGGAGCGGGGCGGGGGGGTTGTTACCAGATGTGCCCGTTACTTTGGGGTATGCTCATTTATTCGGGTTACTCTTCGGGGGGTGTGTGTGCTGTAAGTCTATTAATGTGCTGCTTATGTCACTTGTGTGTTCATATGGAGTTCTCCTCCTTTCTTCTGCAAGTCCCCTCCCAATGGAGCTAGGCTGAAGGCCCTAGGGTTCCCGGGGGCTGGGTTCCTCCAGCCCTAGAACTAGATGGACCTGTGCACGCGCACACACACACACGCTAGCAGAGCAAGTCTGAGTGGACTGGGTCAATCAGCACTCTTCAGCTGACCCCCTCATATGTCCTTGTGCTCAGTGAGCTGGGTCAAGCAGCACTTTTCAATCTGGTACCCTTATGCGCTCTTGGTCTCAATGGGCTGAGCTGAGCAGCACTCTCTGCTGCCCCCCATTTATGTGCCCCAAGTTCAGCACATCCCTATCCCACTTTCACGTTATAATCGTACTGGTGGTAACCAACTTGATGAGCAAACCCCACAGTATTTTTGGGCACTACAGGGATCTGTTAGCTTAGGTAAAAGAAGCGTTGCTGAAGAGTAAATGGGAGATGCTAAAGACACAAACGAGTAAAATTCAGAGAGCGAGAGAGAAACACCCAACTTAACCATAAGGGTTATTTATTGAATAATAATGATAACCATACAAGGAGAAACTAAACCAACAAAACATCCATTATTAAGGGGTAATACCTGAGGCAGAAAGGAAAACACAGAGAGATAGAGAGAGAGAGGCTCTCACCACTCCAAGAAGCGTGAACTGGTCGGGGTTCCCAGGTGATGGTAGCAGCTCAGGGTCCTGAAGATAGGAGACAGGCAGAGCCCCCAGCATGATCAGTCAGGTGATGATGGAGTCCCAGTGGAACTGATGCAGAGTTTGAGTCTAAGCATCAGAACACTGACTGGAGGGTGAGTAGGGATTTTTGTAGAGAAAATACAATGGTTCCAGGGAGAACACTACATTTGTTCATAGGTAAACTGATGACTCAAGCGTTTTCTTTAGGCTAGATAATAGGAGCTGATCACTCTTGGCTATGGGTGGTGGTTTCTTCCAGAGAGCTAACAATGCAACTAGGCTGCTTCAGTATTTTGGATATCAATCAAGGATTCATTACTAGAATTGGTCTGATAATTGCTGAGCTGGGTGTGTGCAGGCGTAGGTTCATTAATATCTGGAGCAGAGATTCCCATGATCCAGTGTGTCCCTGCTTTCCTGGTCCCAGAGTTCAGTGCGGCTCTCCATTCTGTATGCAAATTGAGATGTCTCCCTGTCCCATCTTTCATGCAGATGAGGCTAGGGGAGTTGTCTCTGTTTTCCATTCTGTATGCTAATGGAGATGCCTTAATCTTGTCACCCTTGTCAGGAGGGGTCTAGGTGTGTCTCCCATCTGCCCTTCATTGCTCTCTGCAAACTTTTTCTCTGATGGGTTTTGGTTCAAACAGAGACTGGTAGTGGGGGGTGTCTTTCATGAGTCAGACAGGTTGGATACTGCACCCTGGTTCCCCAAGAACACAGAGATGACTGGTATCAGGGTTCGATGACTTGAAGGTTCTGAGGGGGCAGTCAGGGAGTGGGAAGTGGGAGGGGGCGGATAGGGGCTGGGGGCCAGGCTGTCTGGGGGGCACCGCCTTCCCTACCCGGCCCTCCATACCATTTTGCAACGCTGATGTGGCCCTCAGGGCAAAAAGTTTGCCCACCTCTGCCCTAGAAAGAGGGATATGACAGGGCTGTCCCCTCATTTCTAATGTCTTTCTTGATCCACTGGAAATGTACATATGTGAACCCTCGGCCACTGAAGGTGTGACTATGAACAGGAAAGAATACAAAATCAATTCATATGCTGATGACATTTTTGTGCTATTGAAGAATCCATCCACATTAGTCCCATCATTATTTAATGTAGCTAATATTTTTGGAATGAGATCTCTGGCTATTGGATTAACTGGAATAAATCACAAACAATGGATATATCCAAAAGACCAGATCCCTCTCAGTTTCAGCATTTTACATTTTGAATATGCAAGGACATAGTTTATTTAGGTGTTTTAAAATTTGTCCTAATCTTCGCCAAATTGTTTCTATAAATATGGACTATATATTAAAACAAATTTCCAAGGATATAGAGAAGAGGTGTCTCCTTCCTGGATCCTTACTTGGGAGAATAGAAATAGCCAAAATGAAGATCTGCTCAAGAATAATTTATATCATCACTGTATTGCCTTTCAAGGTCTCTCCTTTGCTCGAATAAATAGGCTTATCTTACAGTTTATACGGGATAAAAACAGCCTTGCTTGTCACACAAGGCTCTTAAAAAATCCTGGGCAATTGGAGGTATCAGGTCGCTAGATTTGTATCTATTATCTAGCACTCCAAATGCATCCTGTTGTAAGGTGGTTCCCTCTTCAATTGTTCTGTATACACAGTGGCACGGTTTGAGATTGAAAAAAACTTAGCTATGCCATTTAGTTTCCTCTCTTATTTTACATATGTTAAGAAGCTATCTGCACCCTTAAGGAAAATCCAATTTTTGCATCTGCATGGGGCACCTGCAACACATTAAGATAATTACAGCACCCAATCTTACCAATTCTCTTCTCTTATCATTATGAGATAACCTGTGCCTCAGGATCAAGGCCAACACCATGCTTAAAACAGTTTTGGATAGAGAAGGGATTAACAAAAATTAAAGATATAATACAGGATGATAGTCTGGCCTCCTTCAATTACAAATGTAACAAATATCAGCTTCCACAGTCTCACAGTTCCTTCTTTCAGGGGCTATGCTTAAGCATTCATGCAAGGATAGGGGACAGCTATCCTGTTTCAACACTCTCACCTCTAGAAGAACATGTTAAATATGGACACAAAAGTCACTTTGTAGGACTTACTTATAGGTGCGTTAATGCTTTGCATTACCGTCTCAGACTCAAAAAGAATGAGGAAAAAAACTTAGTCTTACTAGTACAACAGACACCTGGGAGGATATCTGGATTAATGTGAAAGATACTTCAAGGTCTTTATCCTTGTGATTCTACAAGAACAAGGTATTAAATGGGCATAGCTGGACTCCAGAAGGTTTGTTTAAGACTAGATTGACAATACACCTTGAATCTTGGAGATGCAAACAGCCACATACCAACTCTTAACACATCCTCTATACCTGTCCAAAAGTGCATGTGCTCTGGAACGCCATATTCAGTGCTCTCTCAAAAACTTTGTGTTGCTATTTTTCCTTCTCCTTAGGGTGTTAGATGAGTTGATATTACCATTTAACATTAAGAAACGGATTGCAGTAGCTATTTTAGTGGCCAAAAGAATTATTTTGAGAAAATGGGAATCTGCAATTCCTCCCTCATACACAGACTGGCTTAGTGAGCTCTCTGCTACTAAATGAATGGGAAAAAATGACTGCATAATAGAAACACTTGGAAAAAAATGAGGGTGTCTGGTCAAATGTGCAACTATTGCATACTTCTGCAGTTCAGTATAGATTAGTCCCCGAAACTCATAGATTATAGTCTCACTTGTTTTTCTATTTAGTCATTTTAATAATTGATGCCCTACATGACCTCTCCAGGTTCAGGTGTTTTTTGTTTTTTTTCCAGGTTTTACAAATATTTGAACATGGAATTTTGTTTTCATATGGTACTTCCAGCTTGTGTGTGTGTATTTATATTTGTTTTGATAAGTGTCTGTATTTTATATAAAAATAAAAAAAAGCCACCTTGAAACTAACAGAGGAGTATGTGGTAAAAGACTGACTACAGAAATAATTCCCTCCCACCACAAGCAGGAAAGGGGGGTAAGAAGATTGAGGAACCTCCTTTATCGAAACCAAGAAAGGGGACACAATGGATGAATAAGGATGCCTCAACTGCCTGCACAATAGTTTACCATTCAGGGGCGAAGGACACACAGAAGGACTACCCAGGCCTTGACTGCAGGTTTGTCGAGTACTGTAGGTGGGCAGGTGTAAAAGCGGGTCTGGGATAAAGATGGTTCCTGTCAGAATAATCCAGAGAACCACAAGGGGAGTGGTAGACTCAGCAGCTTCATGTTCCCTAGTTCTAATCAGATTGGGTATATCACAGTGACAACAGAAGGGGGTGATGATAACCATCCACTGTGTGCATGGGGAAAAGAACGCTTACTATTTGGTCATCTTCCTGTTGGAGGTGGGAGGAAGACTGAAGTGTCAGACAGTAGGTGAAGTAAAGTCATTACCCTATGTGGCTATGACAGGATTGGAATGGATTCTGTTTCCCTTGTGTAAAAAGGACAAAAGATGGAGGGGAGACCCTAACAAGTGGGTCTGAATAAAGGTAATCCTGAGCATAGACCTTCCAGATACTCCTCCAGAGGTAGTATGAAAGCACCTAGATGTATATTAACAAGTCCAGAAAGAACTGACATGCTGGGGGACTTGGGGATGGGGGGCAGAGAGAAACTCAAGAAGGGAGCAGTGCATCAGGAAGTAGAATGGGGACTGCTAGAGGAGGAGGATGGAAGTTTTGGCTGACTTACAGGAGGAACAAGCCTAGGGCAAGACCCAAGAAAAAGGGCAGGTCAAAAAGAGAGAGTGGAAGGGTCTTGATGAGGACGATTTGACAGGTGAACTTACCCTGAAAGTCCCAAGCAAGGGGCGAGATAAGGCAGGGGAAGAGAGAGATGCCAATGTTGAGGGTTTGGAGGGTCAACCTACTTTGATGGATATGAGCCCAAGGCAAAAGAACCCAGAACTAAGGTCAGTGGGGTGTGATTGGATGCAGTGACCTATGGGCTAACATGGAGCTGTGGGGGGAAACCCCCACCCTAAAAATGAAAAACCTCACTGGTGGCCCACGGAAGGCCAGTTAGAAAGAGCATGAGAAGCCCCAATAGAATCCCAACCTCAGAAAGAGGGTAAGTCTTGAACAGTGAAGAAACCCCCCTACCTTAGGTGGCAAGAAAGGGCCTCAGTCGAAATGGAGGGGAGGTAAGTGACAGAGTGCTAGCAGGAGCACCCTGGTCCCTGAGGTTGCTTGAACATGGAGAAGGCTTCAGGTTTAACTGGAAGGAGTTCACCACTTTCTGTTGGGGGATTACAAATGCCTGGGAGGTAATTACTAGGCTACTGATGCAACTGGCAGTAATTGGAAGGAACAGGAAGTGGCGGGGAGGAGCTCAGAGGGTGAGCTGTGTGAGGAAGAGAAGCTGTGTGGAAAGCTCTTGCAGCAATATGCTCGTGTTTTGCTCTGTTTTTTCTTCTGCAGTTCTTATGCCAAGTACACGCAGTGAAAGGAAAACAGCCTGGGTATGTCTGAATGTGAGGTTTTGGAAACAGACAAGGAAGCACAACATAATGGGTAACTGAGGGAGCACCGTGTGAGGGAGCCCAACGATATCATTGGTGACCACATACTGAAAATGTATTGACAAAAGCTGATGTATCAAACGTTTGCTTTCTAGCTGCCTCTATGGCAGTGAAAATCATCTCAGTGCTGAGAGTTAGAAAAAGAAACCAGTGCATAGGCCTTGTGTTGTCCCTGTGCAGAGGAGCGACTTTCACTCAAAGACAGTGTCTCAACTACCATAGGGTATGTCTAAGCATGTTAAGCTAACTCCGGTGGAGCTAACACAACTGTAAAGCCCTCTGTGACATATTAGGGTGCAATCCAGACCAATGAGTAGTTGCGTCACCCTTGCCCTGTAACCTGTGGTGCCCTTTAGAATGCTTTGCTGGTGTAGCCTCCAACTCGGACTGCTCACAAACAGCTTTTTGTAAGTCGTTCCCAGCTATGTCTGTGTGTGTTCTGCAGCCAGCCAGTTACACCTTGGTTCTTACCAGTCTTAAAGATTGCCACAGAGTGACCCCAACACGCTCCCAGTCCCAGATTTCCCCCCAGAAATGTATTATCCAGCCCTCCCCTGGACAATACAAATATAGTGAGTCCATTATTCCTTTAAGGGAATAATATGCACACAACTTGTTACCCCAAATGGAGTTACCCAGACACTTCAGCTTGAACACACTGGGTTAGATAAAACAAGTTTATTAAATACAGAGAGAGATTTTAAGTGAGTACAAGTAGCGAGGCATAAAAGTCAGAAATGGTTACAAGAAAAATAAAGATAAAATGCTTACAGGTGCCTAACTTCACAAAATCTATTAGATTCATAACAAAATTTTCTCACCACATGCTTCAGCAGATTACTGACCAAACTCTCAGATTAGGACCCCTCCTGAAGAATCCAACAGCTGCTTCCTTTGTCTCTACAGGTGTAGTGCATGTGATGGGCAAGGAAAGAGAGAGAGAGAGAGAGAGAAAGGGTTGTCTTGGGGTGTTTGCCTCTGTTTTTATAGTTTCAGTACCTTTCTTTAAAAACATTTCCATCTGGGAGCAAAGTGACAGGCCATCTGTGTGCAAGGAAACTCCATGTTGTTTCTGAGTTAAGATATAGATTTTTGCCCCTTTCCTGCCAAAGAGTGGCCATTTTGTAGATAATGGTCCATCAGCCTTGTTTACACATGGCTGAGGCATCAGCTTGCCCTTTGTCTCTCTGAGGAACTGGTTTGCCCACTCCTCAGACTTATCTGGAAAGTATACTTTTAGTCATGATCTCATCTTATGTTTATAACTTCACATATAACGCTGCCATGTGCATTTTGCCATGATGTTATTGATCAGCAAATTGAGTTTTTAAATGAGACTCACAAGGTATACCTTATAAAACATTATTACAATAGTGTGTAGGGTATGAACATGGATATATTCTGTCACACGCTGTTATGATTCAGGGTAATAAGTTAAAAATTGTAATAGCATAAGATTACACATGAAATGGAGCTTGCAGCTGTTCTGCTACCAGAACCTGAACTTGATATGAATTCTTTACCACTGATCTTCATGGGGTTTCAGCATTCAAAAATCCTACTGGAATTATAGACCATGAGTAACAGGTATATAAGCTTCAGAGTGGTAGTCGTGTTAGTCTGTATTAGCAAAAAAAAAATGAGTACTTGTGGCACTGTAGAGACTGACAAATGTATTTGGACATAAGCTTTCGTGGGCTAAAATCCACTTAATCAGATGCATAGAGTGGAAAATACAGTAGGAAGATATATATGGAGAACATGAAAAGATGGGAGTTGCCATACTCTCTCTAACGAGACTAATCAATTAAGATGGGCTATTATCGGCAAGAGAAAAAAAACTTTTGTAGTGATAATCAGGAAGCAAATGTCAGCAAAGTAAGTCAGGATACTTGGAAGGCTAGTCTCACTTACAATCACTCATTTAAAGTGAAACATTAGCAATGTATTGTGGTGATTCTTGACAAAACAAACAAATTATCCCAATCTCTTGACAAACATTTGCAACATTACGAAGTAACTCTGTTACATACTATCAAATACGGATTAATCCAAATAGAATTTATTTTGAAAGCTCAAACTGTTCCATGTATAGCAAGGTATATTGTAAGACTGCAATGTGAGAATTCTTCCTTCACAGTTGGTAGAGAAGTGCTAGAAGTGACTTTAAAAAAAAAAAAAAAGCATTGTGGGATTATGATATTTTTAGAAGTTGCATCCCACATATGCACAGTTTAAAAGTAATTTTTTCCGTAACTGCAAACCCTGCAAACAAATTCTGGGTGGAGAGTCAAGCTCAATTCTTCCCTTCTCATGTGTCACCTATAATACAGTTAATATGGCCAAAGTAGGCCCCCAGTTACACATTTGAAAACTTTCTGCCTTCAATGGAGGTGGAAAAACTGTAACAGATGGAATTTTAGAATTCCATTTTGCTCCTCATGTTTATTGAATTCACCATTAAAACTTATTGTGTCACTGAAGTGACAGAGAAATGAATAGACAAGGCACAGATCTAATAAGTAACATGCTATTTTTGCTGTCACTTTTCAGAGTAGAACAATACTTAAAGACCACATTCAGGCAATACTCTGTACTATACAGATTGCAGAATCAGGAGGACTTAGTTCCTGTCAGATATGCCACGTGTAAATTAATGATGCTATCTCAAACCAGGATGACATGTTGAGCCAACTTGAAGTACTGGAAGGTTGCTTGTTGCTCCTACTTGAATCAGCACTATCAATCTGAAGCGAGTGGTTTCTTGACTCTGTGGATGGATGTTGGCTTATAGGACACCCACACTTGTATTTGTGTGCGCTTCCTGTAACACTTGGTACAAACATCTGCTTCAGCCCTTTTGTATGCTATGCTAGGATGCCATGTGGTAGGGTGAGACAAGAGAGAACACGGGGGAAAATCAAATCACTGTCTTAATGTCTGTATACTAATGTGAGAAGTATGGGGAGTAAGCAGGAAGAACTAGAAATGCTAGTTAATAAACACAATTATGACATACTTGGTAACACAGAGTCTTGGTGGGATAATACGCATGACTGGAATATTAGTATAGAAGGGTACAGCTTGCTCAGGAAGGACAGGCAGGAAAAAAGGGAGGAGGTGTTGCCTTATATATCAAAAATGTGTATACTTGGGCTGAGGTTGAGATGGAAATAGGAGACAGACTTGTTGAAAGTGTCTGGGTAAGGATAAAAGAGGTAAAACAAGGTTGATGAGGTGGATGAGGCCTTTTTAAAAGCACTAACAAAACCATCCAAAGCACAGGACTTGGTGGTGATGGGGGACTTCAACTACCCTGACATCTGTTGAGAAAATAACACAGCCCGGCACAGATTATCCAACAAGTTCTTGGAATGTATTGGAGGCAATTTTTTTATTTCAGAAACTGGAGAAAGCTACTAGGGGAGAGGTTGTTCTAGAGTTGATTTTGACCAATATGGAGGAACTGGTTGAGAATTTGAAAGTGGAAGGCAACTTGGGTGAAAGTGATCTTAAAATGTCTGAGGCAAAACAACCGTTCGAGAGAGTTGGCAGTTTTTCAGAGACATTATTTAAGGGCACAAGAGCAAACTCTCCCTCTGTGTGGCAAAGATAGGAAGTATGGCAAAAACCATCCTGGTTTAACCAGGAAATCTTCAAAGATCTGAAAATCAAAAAAGTGTCCTACTAAAAGTGGAAAGTAGGTCAAATTACAAAGGATGAATACAAACAAATAACACATGTATGTAGGGACAAAATTAGAAAGGCCAAGACACAAAATGAGATTAAACTAGCTAGAGACATAAGGGGTAACAAGAAAACAGTCTACAAATACATGAAAAACAAGAGGAAAACCAAGGACAGGGTTGGCCCATTACTCAAGGGGGGGGGGGGAACAATAGCAGAAAATGTGGGAATAGCAGAAGTGTTAAATGACTTTCTTGTTTCAGTTTTCACCAAAAAGGTTAGTAGCGATTGAATGTTTAACATAATGAATGCCAGTGAAAATGGGGTAGGATCAGAGGCAAAAATAGGGAAAGAGTAACTTAAAAATTACTTAGATAAGTTAGATGTCTTCAAGTCACCAGGGCCTGATGAAATACATCCTCGAATACTTTTGCAGCTGCTGTGGCTGACCCCAGGGCTGCTCAAGCAGCTGGTATGGCCCTGTTGCCAGCTGCATGGGCTGCTGCTCAGGCAGCCCAGGCAGCTGGTCCCAGATACTGTCCCGGAGCAGCAGTCCGGGAGCAGTGGTGGGGCCCCGGGCTGCCCCCCGCCCGAGGGAGTGGTGGTGGCAGGGCCTTGAGCCGCCCTCTGCCCGGAGGAGCAGCAACGGCAGCGGTGGGGCCCAGGGCTGCTCCCCTACAAGGAGCGGTGGCAGTGGCGGGGCCCTGGGCCACCTCCCCCAGAGCAGTGGCGACCATCAGAGCACCCCCCAGAGCACCAGCATCTGCTGGAGCACTCACCCCCCCCCAGCACCTAAGATTTAATTAGGGGTATTTTTAGTAAAAGTCATGGACAGGTCACTGGCCATCACTTTTTGTTTATTGCCCATGACCTGTCCATGACTTTTACTAAAAATACCCCTAACTAAATTGTAGCCTTACCTATGAGGGAAGATTGAAAAAAAATGGGTTTGTTTGGTCTGGAGAAGAGAAGACTGAGAGGGGACCTAACGGTTTCCAAGTACATAAAAGATTGTTACACAGAGGAGGAAGAAAAATTGTTCTCCTTAACCTCTGAGGATATGACAAAAAGCAACGAGCTTAAATTGCAGCAAGGGAGGTTTAGGTTGGACATTAGGAAAAACTTCTTAACTGCCAGGGTGGTTAAGCACTGGAATAAATTGCCTAGGGAGGTTGTGGAATCTCTGTCATTGGAGATTTTTAAGAGCAGGTTCGACAAACACCCGTCAGGGATGGTTTACATAATACTTAGTCCTACCTTGAGTGCAGGGGACTGGATTAGAAAACCGCTAGAGGTCCCTTCCAGTCCAATGATTCTATGTGTCAACCCACTTCATGCAGTATGGTTTTCATGCTGGTTTGTTTTGCAATATTTAGGTTTTGGTGTATAAAACAAATCATTATTCTCCTTACTAGGAGAGTAAAATTGGGTGACATTGGGATGTATGCACCTAATTGTAAGTCAGCACAAAATTTGCCTCTCAATCTAGTCTGTGTACAGTTGCAAATGATGGTGTCACTGTTTCTTAAATCAATTCCTCCAGCAGCAAAACATTTTGAAACATGAACACCATCTGGTGGAGTAAGACAATCTTATACTAGTTGACTAATTTTAATTTAAATGTTAGCTGTGTTTAATTTCATTCCATGGCACTTTTAATTAGGTCTAGGGGAAAAAATACAGCCACTTCCCTTCAGTCTTGGTTCAGTTTAGCAGTGCATCTGCGAATTAATACACATTAACAGGACAAAGCCCTGGCTGGGATGATTTAGTTGGGGATTGGTCCTGCTTTGAGCAGGGTGTTGGAGTAGGTGACCTCCTGAGGTCCCTTCCAACTCTGATATTCTATGATTCTATGATTGAAGGGTCAACAGTATGCTCGTAAATGTTATCAGGCTGAAGTTTTAGACATCCCTTAAACTGGACAGTGGAGCTGATACCTTGGCAATGACATGCTGTTGCTTGTGGAGACCAACTGCATCTTTGAAGACTACATTCATCATGCAAAGCGATTGGAAAAAAGCCCGCAAAATAAGCAAACGTTTGTCAGGGGTCACGTAATTAGTCTCAGTGTATTAAAACCTAATTATTTTTATGACTACTTGTATGGACAGGTACAGGATCTACACTACAACTACAGGCCTCACAGTTAGGCTATGTGCTTAATTTCCTTATCAGGGTAGATGTAGGTACTGGTTAGAGGGAGCACTGAAAAATCTCAAAGCCATAAGCATTCAGAAAGCCCTACACAAGTTCTCCTCTAGCATAGTAGCTGATTACGTGCTTTAACAAGAGCCTGAGCCACAACTTCGAAGCACTGTCTATGCAAGTTTTTTTTAGAGTGCTAACATGGGGCCTGCAAGCCTGAGTTGGGTCGATCCAGGCTGGGAGGCTCGCTGCCACAGGCTGTGTGTGTGTAAACATATCCTCTGTGCCTTTATAGCATCAATCTCCTTTGCTTCAATGATTCTTTCTTGAACAAACTTCCTTCCTTGAAATGTCAAAGTATGAAAAGATTGGGGCTATGTTTTCAAAAGACATCCCTAACAGCATTGTTTATGTCAGATAGCTTTTTTTCAGATGAATAGTACTTATTTGTAGCCAGGAATATGGCCAGCAATGCCATAACAAACAGCTAAACAAACCATAGGAATAACCACACTGGGTTAGACCAATGGTCCATCTAACCCAGTATCCTAGCTTCCAACAGAGGCCAGTGCCAGATGCTTCAGAGGGAATGAATGGAACGGGCAATCATTGAGTGGTCCATCCCCTGTCATCCAGTCCCAGTTTCTAGCAGTCAAAAGTTTAAGTACACCCAGAGCATGGGGTTGCATCTGTGACCATCCTGGCTAATAGTCATTGATGGACCTATCCTCCCTGAATTTATCTAATTCTTTTTTGAACCCAGTTATAATTTTGGCCCTCAGAACATCCACTGGCAATGGATTCCACTGGTTATCTGTGTATTTTATGAAGAAGTACTTCCTTTTGCTGTATTAAACCTACTACCTATTAATTTTATGGGTGACCTCTGGTTCTTGCATTATGTAAAGGAGTAAATAACACTTACTTATTCACTTTCTCCATCATTCATGATTTTATAGACCTCTATTATATCCCCCCTCAGTTGTATCTTTTCTAAGATGAACAGTCTCAGTCTTTTTAATCTCTCCTCATGGAAGCTGTTCCACACCTATAATAATTTTTGTTGTCTTTGTCCATACTTTTCCTAATTTTAATACATCTTTTTTTGAGAAGGGGCAACCAGAACTGCAAGCAGTATTCACGATGTGGGCATGCCATGGATTTATATTGTGGAATTTCGATGTCTCCTGTCTTATTATTTATCCCTTTCCTAATGATTCCTAACATTCTGTCAGATTTCTTGGCAGCCACCACATATTCAGCAGACGTTTTCAAAGAACTATCCATGATGACTCCAAGATCTTGAGTGGTAAAGGCTAATTTAAACCCCATTCTTTCATATGTATAGTTGGGATTATATTTTCCAATGTTCATTACTCTGCTTTTATCAATGTTGAACTTCATCTGCCATTTTGGTGCCCAGTTACCCAGGTTAGAGAGCTGCTTTTGTAACCCTTCGCAGTCAGCTTTGGACTTATCTATCTTTGGTAATTTTGTATCGTCTGCGTATTTTGCCACTTCACTCTTTGACCCCTTTTCCAGAACGTTTTCTCCATTGTGAAAACTGATAGTTTTTTCCCTCTTTAACCTATTACTGATCCAACGGAGGACCTTCCCTCTTATCTTATGACTTTGCTTTAAGAGCCTTTAGTGTGGGACCTTGTCAAAGGCTTCTGAAAGTCCAAGTACACTATGTCAACTCGATCACGCTTGTTCACATGCTTGTTGACACCCTCAAGGAATTCTAATAGATTGGTGAGGCATGATTTCCCTTTACAGAAGTCGTATTTACTTTTCCACAACACATTGTATTCTTCTCTGTGTCTGATAATTCTGGTCTTTACTATAGTTTCAACCAATTTGTCTGGTACTGAAGTTAGGCTTACTGGCCTCTAATTGCCAGGATCACCTCTGGAGCTCTTTTTAAATATTAGCAGTCTTCCAGTAATCTGGTACTTGGGCTGATTTAAGTGATAAATTGTATACCCCAGAGTTAGTAATTCTGAAAATTTCATATGAGTTCCTTCAGAGCTCTTGGGTGAATACTATCAGGCTGTGCTGACTTGTTGCTGTTTAATAATTTGTTCCAAAACATCCTTAATTGGCACCTTAGCCTGTGACAGTTCCTCAGATCTGTCACCTAAAAAGTATGGCTTGGGTATGGAGAGCTCCCTCACATCATCTGCAGTGAAGACCTATGCAAAGAATTCATTTAGCTTCTCTGCAATGACCTTGTCTTCTTTGAATGTTCCTTTAGCACCCCGATTGTCCAGTGGCCCCACTGATTATTTGGCAAGTTTCCTGCTTCTGATGTAATTTAACAAAATTGCCGTTAGTTTTTTTTTTTGTCATTTGGTAGTTGCTCTTCAAATTCATTTTTTGACCTGCCCCATTATACTTTTACCCTTGACCTTTCAGCACTTATGCTCCTTTCTATTTTCCTCTTTTTTTTCTTTTGGAGTATACATTTGGAATATACAGTTTCAACCTCTATTATGGTGTTTTTAAATTATTTCCTTGTAGCTTGCAGGCATTTCACTTTTTTGACCGTTCCTTCTAATTTTCCTTTAAAGTTGGAAGAGGGAGAGAGGGCGAAAACTTCATAGGAAGGTATGGTATCGGAGAATGAAACGCGCAAGGAAAACGACTAGCTATATTGGCAGAGACGAGGAGAATGTTCATTGCTAACACTTGGTTCCGAAAGAAGGCCAACAGAAGATGGACCTGGATTGCACCAAACGTGAAGACAAAAAATGAAATCGATTACTTTCTGATTGATAGACGATGCATTGTGCAGGATATTTCAGTAGTCCCATCATTCAATATCGGTAGCGATCATCACCTTCTGAGAGCCAGACTCATGTTCACTGTGAAGGTGGAGAAAAAGGCGATGTGTATGGTGAACCTAAGGCACCAACTGGTAGCTTTTGACGAGGCAATCCTGAAGGAAAACATTTCTAGGGAAGATTGGAGCCTCTTGGATGACTGCGACAACAATTATGAGAACTTCAGTAAGAGACTGAAATGGTGTGTGAAATCAGCTGAGTGTGAAAGACCAAGAAGAGCTAGTGGAAGAATCTGAGAGAGTACAAAGACTTTATTGGAGAAGAGGAGGAAAATGAAAAGAAATGGCAGTGACAGGCTTGAGTACTCCCTTCTCTGCAAGCTCATACGAATGAAGTTGAAGGAAGACTTGGAGAAATTTCTAATTGAAAAGCTCCTAAAGGCTGCTGAAGATCATAAAAGTCTCAAAAAATGCAAACGGGAACTGGTGTTGTACAGGTCATCATTATCGGCTTTGAAGAACAGGGACTGAGAATCAGTAACGGATCGAACAGAGGTAGAGGCAATCTGCAGGGATTTCTATACCCAGCTGTTTGTATCCCATATAGACGTCCCAATGCCATCACTTCAACAAACCGATGAACACATATTCCCGGTTCTCATCAGCGAAGTCCGTCACGCAGTCTATCAGATGAAAGAGGGGAAGGCTCCAGGCAAGGATGGTCTGACAGTAGAAGTGCTTAAGGCAGGAGGTCCAGAACTTTGGAAAGCTCTCGCCCGAAGGTTCAGCTGCTACCTGGAAATCCAGAAGATACCATCCAGTTGGAAAGAGTCCAATACCATCTTGCTGCATAAGAAAGGTGATTGAGAAAATCTAAAGAACTATCACCCGATCTGCTTGCTTTCACATAGCTATAAGTTGTTCACTAAAATAATAACAAATTAACTGTCACAAAACCTGGATGAACAGCAACCTAGAGGGCAGGTTGGCTTTCGAAGGAATTACAGCATGATAGACCACATCTTCACTCTAAACCAACTACTAGAGCATTCAAGGGAATACAAGTTCCCTTTCTGCATTGCCTTCGTGGACTACGAGAAGGCGTTCAACAGCGTAGAGCCTAACGCCATTCTTGAAGCTCTTTCAGAACAGGGCATCAGCGCGAGATATATCACATTACTAAAGGAAGCGAACTCTGGCTGCAGCATGGACATATCGCTGTTCGATACTCCCCTCCAAATCCCCATCGAGAGAGGTGTGAAACAAGGAGATACAGTTTTACCAAAATTATTCACAGCCTGTCTTGAATTGATTTTTCGATTAGCAGACTTGAAAGGTGGGATTAATATCAACAGCAAGCAGCTAAACCAGGGGTCTCACACTCAAATGACCACGAGGGCCACATGAGGACTAGTACATTGGCCCTAGGGCCGCATTACTGACACCTCCCCCCTCTGCTGCCCTCGGCCCCACCCACTCCACCCCTTTCATGAGGCCCCACCCCTTCCCTGCCTCCATTCCAACCCCCTCCCTGAAATCTCCACCCCCTCCTCCACCACCTGCAGGAGGGGTGTGGGATGTAGCAGGAGCTCAGGGCAGGGAGTTGGGGTGTGGGGTGCAGAAGGGGTGAGGCAGGGCAGGGGGTCAGGGTGCAGGGTACAGCAGGGGGTTCAGGACAGGGGGTCGGGGTGCAGGGTACGGCAGGGGGCTTAAGGCAGGGGGTTGGGGTGCAGGAGGGGTGCAGCAGGGAGCTCAGGGCAGGGGGTTTGGCTACAGGACGGGTTCAGGGGGTGGGCTCTGGCCCGGTGCACACTGGGAGCAGGCAGGCTTCCTGCCTGCCCACCCACCCTGCCCCCGCACTGCTCCGGGAAGTGGCTGGAACCTGGGGAATAGGGGGCACAGGGGTCTGTGTGTTGCTGTTGCTTCCATTGGCCGGGAATGGGGAACCGCAGCCAATGGGAGCTGCTGTGGGTGGTGCCTGGAGCAAGAGGAACACACAGACCCCGTGCCCGCCCTCCCGCAGGTTCCGGCTACTTTCCAGAGTGGCGCAGGGGCTGGGCAGGCAGGCAGGGAACCTGCCATGCCCCCTGTGCACGCCGGGCCTGAGCCGCTCTAGGTAAATGCTGGAGGGGGTGAGGGGACTGTGGGGAGCTGGTGGGCCGCAGGAAATAGCCCTGTGGGCTGCGTGTTTGAGACCCCTGAGCTAAACCATCTCAGGTTCGCAGGTGATATGTGCTGATAGCCAAAAATACAGCCCAGTTTGAGAGACTGCTTAAAGAACTCAATATGAAAAGAGTAGTCAAGTCAGATTAAAAATGAACCGGTCGAAAATGAAATACATGAGATCAGATGATCTGCCAAGAACCCAAATAACTCTTGGAGGAGAGCAGATCCAAGAGGTTGATAAATACATTTATTTGGGAGAAGAAGTCAACATGCGCCATGATCAGAAAGCGAACTGTCATGCAGAAAAAAAGCTGGATGGTGCGCATTCAGTGACATCAAGGACATCATCCAAGGAAAGATCAGCAAAACAACTTGTGCAAATCTTTTTAACTCGACCGTGCTTCCAGTGATGCTATATGGCAGTGAAACATGGTCGCTGACAAAGATTGAAGAACATCAACTGTCACACAGAGGGCGATGGAACGAACATTTTTGGGCATTTTGCTCTGCGATCACATCTCCAATGAAATAATTAGGCAGCCGTCTGGAGTGAGAGATGTTGAGTGAGAGATGCCACCTTACACAACAACTAAAAATTAAGTTTCAATTAGGTGGAGAGTTGTGCTCTGCAGCCAAATAGCCACCGACCACATACGAGAAATATATATTGGATATAGTCAGATATTTAGCAGCATTAAAAGAATGCATAGTACAGATGTTCCCCCTGGCATTGAAGTGTGTGTGCTCAAACCTATAACAAACTTAGTTAATCTTTGGATACAGATGAGGGACGCTATATGCCATCTTGTGACTGGAATGATAAAAGTAGTTCCTGACTCAAAAGTCAGGCTTCTATCCTGTTTGTTCGTCGATGAGAGGGCAGTACATCTGAAGCCCTTGAACAAACTTTTATGAAATCTTAAGTTAAAGGTCCCATATCTAAGAAGATTGATGTCCTTTGATCTAGACTTCAGGGAGATTTGGTTGTGTTTTCACAACAGCTTACTTGGCATTGTTTATAGTTCTGCTAAAATAGTGCAGATAGCTAGCACTGAGCTTTGCACAGCATATTGCGTCTTGCTGTAGGTTCTGGTGATTCTAATAGTTGATCACAGACAGAAAACTACAGTTTCTTAGATGAGTTCCATTTGGGGACATGATGTAGGCAATATAGTGAAAACAAGGCTATGTGGCAAAGTCAGCTCAAAGCTCTTCAGTGCTTTTAAGATACAGACCCAGTTTGCTATATGTTAAGATGAGGACACAAATGGAAGTTAGTAAAAGCTTTGTGCATGTTACAGGTTGTGCAGACTCCAGTGCTTTCCGGAGTCTCCTATGCAGCTAATGAACGAGGCCAAACTCAATGCAACCTTCTTCCCAGAGGGTCCCTCCTATATACCATGGGCTTAACAAGGCCAGCAAAGATTCTCTTACAAATACCCATATCAGTTCAGTGGTACACAATAGATCCTGTAAGCAATGTCCAAATCTCAGAACTGGACAGGACTACCCTAACCAGCCAAACTAGAGGGAATGCCATTTTCCCCCAGTGCCTACTTCTACATAAAGGTCTTTAGTGTAGTCTTATGAAGACATTATCAATGGCCTATAATGAAAAAAATGAAGACAAATTGACTAAATATCCAGCATAATGTGTAGTTATAGCAGACAATGTGATTGCATACCTCAATGAGCACGGGGGGAATCAGGCCACTTGATCTTTATTGGGAGGCTCAGATCTCAATTAGGTGGTTGCAAAATCTGTTCCTCTGTGCTGTTTTCTCTTTTCTGTTTATTGCAGAATGCCTAATTGGACAAGGCATATACCAGGTAGAATGAAGCCTTAATCCAGATGTTCTAGTTACATACTCAAGTGTGCAATCTAACAATGGGCTGCTTTGCTTCCAGATGAAATAAAGTCACAAAATTACCTTCTATGAGAGTGGTATCTATGGATGTGCTTTCCTAGTCCTGGCCCAAATGAATGCTTCCAGCCATTCCTGCTTCTGCACACAGCCAATTAGTAGAGCTGTCAGTAATGTCCCTCCAGAATGGCTGCAGAGACTCTGATTAGCTGAGTTGGTAAATAAGGCGATATATTTCACCGTTAATATATGGAAGGGACCTAATCATCTCATTATACTATATAACCTGACCTTGGCACGTGAAGGTTGGCTGCCTAGCCTTTGAAAGGAAGCAATGAGAATGGATACTCACACTTGGCTGTGTCTGCACCAGATAGTAAGCGTTAGGCAAATTTGTACTTGGATATATTTTTGCATACTTCGATTTTATACTAGAGTTCATACAAGATGATCTCATTATAGGGTTAATGTGCCCAGGTTAAAGGTACATGTATTAACTATACTGGGGTACTGGCAATATGTAAGAAAAATATTGCTTTATTCACAGTTGCCGGATTGAGTCTCGGCTAAATCCTCACCAGTTACACAGGACTACAAATTAAAATTGCAGTCTGGTCCTCAATGCCCAGGCATAACATTATCTCTTAAGGATATATTATTTCTGTCAAGTAGCTCTTTTGATAGTAGTCAAGTTGACGATTAGAGTATAGAAACTAGGGGACAGATATTTAAAGGCATTTATGCACTTGACAATCCCACTGTCACGTCCTATAATACTAATAGGACTTACTCTAGTTGATATATTTTGGAGCAAGTATTGCACTTATGTGGGTAATCATTCTCGTGATTTTTTTTCATAAGTACTTAAAATCCTATATGACTATCAAAGTGGCTTAGGCCAAGGATGGGTTTTTCATAAGTCTTTCAGACCAGGGGCTTTACAGCTTTACAGAAGGCATGCCTTTGTAACTCAGACATGCATTCACTGCTGTGGCCTCTAACATTAATAGAGCATAGGTATAGGTGGCCATACATAATAGCTCAGCTTTCTGTCTGTAATTTTGAAACTGGCAATCTAAGTCCAAGTTCAATGTGTGCTCATTCCACATTTAATATGTGTATGGAAATTGACAAATGTACTTTTCATTAAAAAAAAAAAAACAACCATAGCAAAATATTGCACATTTTTCAATATCTACCACTTGGTGGCAGCTAACCACTGCCTTTAACCAACTACTGTATGGAAGAAAGAAACCAAAATTCCTAAATTCACTTGGTTTCAACTGGAGCAAGGTTGTCAGTATTTAAATTGCATCAGAGTTCTCTTGATTTAAGTGATATGACCAATACACTTTTATTTTCAACTTGATGCTTCTTGGTGTAGCTGGTTTCTTACTGACTGTTACAATCTCAAACTGACCTTGCTAATCCGGGGCACAATCCTGCAAGGTATCAAGGACTCTAACCGCAGTCGACCAATGCACTGACTGAAGTACATGAGTAATCTTATTAGAGACAATGATATTATTTGTGTGCTTAAAGTTAAGCACATTAGTGTTTCCTGGATGTGTATTGTGCTCAGTACCTTGCAGGAGTTAGCCCTAGATATATACTATTTGCCAATGTCTTAAAAGTTCCAAGTGTAGATGGAAATGGTAAAAGCCAGTGTTTCATAAACAAAAAGCCTAAACACATCTTGCTTTCTGCTTCAGCTGCCGGTCAGAACACCATTTATTTAAATATTTTTGGATTTTTTCTACGTTTTCAAATATATTGATTTCAATTACAACACAGAATAGAAAGTGTACAGTGCTCACTTCATAATTATTTTTGATTTCAAGTATTTGCACTGTAAAAAAACAAAATAGTATTTTTCAGTTCAATACAAGTACTAATACAAGTACTGTAGTGCAATCTCTTTGTAAGTTTAACTTTTATGATAAATGTAGAATTATGTACAAAAATGCATTCAAAAATAAAACAATGTAAAATTTTAGAGCCTGCAATAGAGCCACTCAGTCCTACTTCTTCTTCAACCAACCACTCAGACAAACAAGTTTGTTTACATATGCAGGAGATAATGGTGCCCCCTTCTTGTTAGCAATGTCACCTGAAAGTGAGAACAAGCATTCTTATGGCACTGTTGTAGTCGGTGTCACAAGTTTTTACGTGCCAGATGCGCTAAAGATTTCTATGTCTCTTCATGCTTCAACCACCATTTCAGGGGACATGCGTCCATGCTGACGACGGGTTCTGCTCAATAATAATCCAAAGCAGTGCGGACTGACGCATATTGATTTTCATTATCTGAGTCAGATGCCACCAGCAAAAGTGGTTTTTTGGTGGTTCATGTTTTGTAGTTTCCGCAACAGAGTGTTGCTCTTTTAAGGCTTCTGAAAGCATGCTCCATACCTTATCCCGCTCAGATTTTGGAAGGCGCTTCAGATTCTTAAACATAGAATCATAGAATATCAGGGTTGGAAGTCCAACCCCCTGCCCAAAGCAGGACCAATCCCCAGCTAAATCATCCCAGCCAGGGCTTTGTCCATAGGTAACCCATTCCAGTGCTTCACCACCCTCCTAGTGAAAACTTTTTTCCTAATATCCAACCTAAACCTCCCCCACTGCTACTTAAGTGAAAGTGGAACTGTCATCGGCTACCACTGACAACAGTCTAGATCCATCCTCTTCGGAACCCCCTTTCAGATAGTTGGTACCTTCTTTGTGTTTTGTCAAATCTGCAGTGAAAGTGTTCTTAAAATGAACAACATGTGTTGGGTCATCATCCGAAACTGCTATAACATGAAATATTTGGCAGAATGCAGGTAAAACAGAGCAGGGGTCATACAATTCTCCCACAAGGAATTCAGTCACAAATTTAATTAACGCATTTTTTTTAACAAGTGTCATCAGCATGGAAGCATGTCCTCTGGAATGATGGCCAAAGGATGAAGGGGCATACAAATTTTTAAGTATATCTGGCATGTAAAGACCTTGCAATGCCACCTTCAACAGTGCCATGCAAATGCCTGTTCTCACTTTCTGGTGACACTGTAAATAAGAAGAGGGCAGCATTATCTCCTGGAAATGTAAACAAACTTGTTTGTCTTAGCAGTTGGCTGAACAAGAAGTAGGACTGAGTGGACTTGTAGGCTCTGAAGTTTTACATTGTTCTGTTTTTGAGTGCGGTGATGTAACAAAAATCTACATTTGTAAGTTCCACTTTCACGACAATGAGATTGCACTACAGTATTGGTATGAGGTGAACTGAAAAATACTATTTCTTTTGTTGTTTTTACAGTGCAAATATTTATAATAAAAATCATAAACATTTGGATTTCAATTACAACACAGAATATAATCTATATGAAAATGTAGAAAAACATCCAAAATACTGAATAAATTTCAATTGGTATTCTATTGTTTAACAGTACAATTAAAACTGTGATTAATCACAATTGATTTTTTTAATCACAATTAATTTTTTTGAGTTAATTGCGTGAGTTAACTGCGATTAATCGACAGCCCTGCTATAAATGTTGGTCAATAGGTGTATAACCCAACGTTAGTACGTGGTTGTAGCTATTTTGGTATAAAGCTGTATAATAAGTACTACATTTTTTGTTTTCACTCAATTTCTTGTCCCCTCCTTTCCTTTTTGATGTATATCTGAGGGTATATCTACACTACAAAATTAGGTCAATTTTGTAGAAGTTGATTTTTAGAAATCGATTTTATACAGTCGATTGTGTATGTCCCCACTAAGCGCATTAAGTTGGCGGAGTGTGTCCTCACTACTGTAGCTAGCATTGACTCACAGAGCGGTGCACTGTGGGAAGCTATCCCACAGATCCCGCAGTCTCTGCTGCCCATTGAAATTCTGGGTTAAGCTCGCAATGCCTGATGGGGCAAAAACATTGTTGCGGTTGGTTTTGGGTACATGTTGTCAGTCTCCCCTCCCTCCCTCTGTGAAAGCAACTGCAAACAATCATTTTGTGCCTTTTTTCCTGGGTTACCCTCCGCTCAGCTCACCCCTGCTGTTGCGAGCATTGTAAACATCTTGTGCATTATACTGCAGTATGTGCAGAACCTCACTACGAGACGGCAGCATGAGGAGGACATGGACACAGACGTTCCTGAAAGCAATTGGGACATCATGGCGGCAGTGGGGCTGGTTGATACAGTGGAATGCCGATTCTGGGCCTGGCAAACAAGCAGAGACTGGTGGGACCGCATACTCTTGCAGGTATGGGATGATTCCCAGGGGCTGCAAAACTTTCGCATGCATAAGGCCACTTTCCTGGAACTCTGTGAGTTGCTTTCCCCCGCCCTGAAGTGCAGAAATTCTGAGATGAGAGCTGCCCTGACAGTTGAGAAGTGAGTGGCGATAGTCCTGTGGAATCTTGCAATGCCTGACTGCTACCGGTCAGTTGGGAATCAATTCGGAGTGGGCAAATCTACTGTGGGGACTGCTGTGATTCAAGTAGCCAATGAAATCACTGATGTTCTGCTATCAAGCGTAGTGACTCTGGGAAATGTGCAGGTCCTAGTGGATAGCTTTGCTGCAATGGGTTTTGTCATAAATATAAAGGGAAGGGTAAACCCCTTTGAAATCCCTCCTGGCCAGGGGAAAGCTCCTCTCACCTGTAAAGAGTTAAGAAGCTAAAGGTAACCTCGCTGGCACCTGACCAAAATGACCAATGAGGAGACAAGATACTTTCAAAAGCTGGGAGGAGGGAGAGAAACAAAGGGTCTGTGTGTCTGTCTATATGCTGGGTTTCTGCCGGGGATAGACCAGGAATGGAGTCTTAGAACTTTTAGTAAGTAATCTAGCTAGGTATGTGTTAGATTATGATTTCTTTAAATGGCTGAGAAAAGAATTGTGCTGAATAGAATAACTATTTCTGTCTGTGTATCTTTTTTGTAACTTAAGGTTTTGCCTAGAGGGGTTCTCTATGTTTTTGAATCTAATTACCCTGTAAGATATCTACCATCCTGATTTTACAGGGGGGATTTCTTTATTTCTATTTACTTCTATTTTGTATTAAAAGTCTTCTTGTAAGAAAACTGAATGCTTTTTCATTGTTCTCAGATCCAAGGGTTTGGGTCTGTGGTCACCTATGCAAATTGGTGAGGCTTTTCATCCAACATTTCCCAGGAAAGGGGGGGGGGTGCAAGTGTTGGGAGGATTGTTCATTGTTCTTAAGTTCCAAGGGTCTGGGTCTGTAGTCACCTAGGCAAATTGGTGAGGCTTTTTACCAAACCTTGTCCAGGAAGTGGGGTGCAAGGTTTTGGGAAGTATTTTGGGGGGAAAGACGCGTCCAAACAGCTCTTCCCCAGTAACCAGTATTAGTTTGGTGGTGGTAGCGGCCAATCCAAGGACAACGGGTGGAATATTTTGTACCTTGGGGAAGTTTGACTTAAGCTGGTAAAGATAAGCGTAGGAGGTTTTTCATGCAGGTCCCCACATCTGTACCCTAGAGTTCAGAGTGGGGGAGGAACCTTGACAGGTTTCCTAACTATGGTGGGGCGATAGATGGAATGCATATCCCTATCTTGGCACCGGAGCACTTTGCCAACCAGTACATAAACCGCAAGGGGTACTTTTCAGTGGTGCTGAAAGCACTGGTGGATCACAAGGGACGTTTCACCGACATCAGTGTGGGATGGCCGGGAAAGGTGCATGACGCTTGCATCTTTAGGAACTCTGGGCTGTTTGAGCAGCTGCAAGAAGGGACTTACTTCCCAGACAAGAAAATTACTGTTGGGGATGTTGAAATGTTAATAGTTATCCTTGGAGACCCAGCCTACCCCTTGTTCCCATGGCTCATGAAGCCGTACACAGGCAGCCTGGACAGTAGTAAAGAGCGGTTCAACTAAAGGCTGAGGAAGTGCAGAATGGTGGTAGAATGTGCCTTTGGACGTTTAAAAGCTAACTGGCGTTGTTTGCTGACTAGGTTAGACCTCAGCGCAACCAATATTCCCATTGTCATTACTACTTGCTGTGTCCGCCATAATATCTGTGAGAGTAAGGGGGAGATGTTTATGGCGGGGTGGGAGGTTGAGGCAAATCGCCTGGCTGCCAATTTTGAACAGCCAGACACCAGGGCGATTAGAAGAGCACAGGTAGGCGCGCTGTGCATCAGAGAGGCTTTGAAAACCAGTTTCATGACTGGCCAGGCTACAGTGTGACAGTTGTGTTTCTCCTTGATGCAAAACTGCCCTCTTTGTTGATTTTAATTCCCTGTAAGCCAACCACACTTCCTCTCCGCTTCAATCACAGCTGGCAAAGGAAATAAAGTCACTGTTGTTTTGAAACCATGCATTCTTTCTTTATTAATTAAAAAAAAAGGGGGAGATAACTGATAAGGTTGCCCGTGTGGGGGTGGGAGGGGGGGAAGGAGGGAAGGACAAGGGCACATTGCTTATTGTAGCCACACTACAAATCAAAACTGTTTGAATGACAGCCTCCTGTTGCTTGGGCCATCCTCTGGAAAGTGGAGTGGAGCCTCCCCTCCTGCCCCCCCGCGTTCTTGGGCATCTGGGTGAGGAGGATATGAAACTTGGGGAGGAGGGCAGGCAGTTGTACAATGGATGCAGCGGCAGTCTGTACTCTTGTTGGCTTTCCTGCAGCTCCACCAGACACCTGAGCATATCTGTTTGCTCCCCCATTAGCCTAGCATTGCATCCTGCCTCTTCTCATCGTGCTGACTTAATGCTTTCCTGGACTCTGCCACTGAATGCCTCCATACATTCAGCTGTGCCCTATCAGTGCGGGAGGACTGCATGAGCTCGGAAAACATGTCATCGTGAGTGCATTTTTTTCGCCTTCTAATCTGCAATAACCTCAGGGACGGAGATGATGGGGGAGCATAGAAACATTTTGCACCTGCAGCGGGTAAAAAGGGAGAGTAAAATTTAAGATGATACATTTCTGAGAACAAAAGAGAGACTCTTTCACAGTGAATCAAGCAATTCACAGTAGACAGCACATGAGCTTTAGGTACAAGGTCGAATTTTGCCTCTTATATTGAGTGCCTGCCGGTATGGCACCATATCGCACACAGCTGGGCAACAGAATTCAGTTTCCAGGCAGCCATGGTAAGCCAAAGGGTATGCGGGTTTGGCTTCTTCTAACGCCTTCATAACGTGGGACTGTTTTCAAACTGCAGTGTCCTCCTTTCCCATATCAAGCAGTGCTGGTTGGGTTTGCTGTTTAAAAGGTGGTGCTGTGGTTTTTAGGTGGATGTGCAGCACACACCTCCCCCAACACCTCCGCGTGGCTATTTGGGATGATCCCTTCACCCCTCCCTGTGCCGCGTGGCTATGGGATGATCCCTTTTAGCCAAGTGCAAACAGCCCAGCATGAACGGGGTCCTTTTACTGTTCCCTTACAAAAATTCCCCTATTTCAACCAGGTGGCCATGAATGATATCACTCTCCTGAGGCTAACACAGAAAGATAAAGACCTAATGTTGCTTTAATGCGACCAAAACACAGGACCTTTCGCTGCCATGCTTCATGCTGCAATGATTTCAGACTACTTGCTACTGGCTTTGTGTGGTAAAGTGGTAAGTGTCCTCCCGTGGAGGATGAAATATGGCAGCCCTTCCCAGAAACCTTCTGCAAAGCATTTCAGAGTACCTCCAGGAAAGCTTCATGGAGATGTCTCTGGAGGATTCACGCTCCATCCCCTGACATGTTAACAAACTTTTCCAGTAGCTGTACTGGCCGTGAATGCATCCCAATTCTTCAGGGCATATCAAACATTAAACACTATTGCTTTTAGACCCTGTACTTTAGTTACAAATGTGCACTCACCGGTGGTGCCTTCTCTGGCTTCAGGGTCGGGGATCCCACCTTGGGAGGGTATTGGCTCCAGGGTGATAAAAAGGTTCTGGCTGCTGGGGAGAACGGATTCATTGCTTGCCTGCTGCGCATTCTTCTCCTCCTCCTCCTCCTCATCCACAAAATCCTTCTCCGTGTTGCGTGAGACTCCCCCCTTGCAGGTGTCCACGGACAGTGATGGGGTAGTGGTAGGGTCGTCCCCCCCAGAATGCCCTGCAGCTGGCACATATGGGGCTCTGACCCAGAGAGACCTTTTGCTTCCTTTGTCTTTTGGTAGGTTTGCTTGAGCTCCTTGACTTTCATGCAGCACTGTTGTGTGTCCCTGTTGTAGCCTCTGTCCATCATGCCCTGTGTGATTTTGGCATTGTGACGGGGCAAGGCCAGATGGCTATGGAAATGTAGTGGGAGATAGATATATTAGCTCCAGGCTAAACAAATCCCTGGTATTAGGATAAGTGAAATGGCAGCTGCTCCAGGTCAATTAAGACACCTGGGGCCAATTAAGAACTTTCCAGAAGGCAGGGAGAAGGCTAGGTTGATTTGGACACCTGCAGCCAATCAGGGGCTGGCTGAAACTAGTTAAAAGCCTCCCAGTTAATCAGGTGGGTGTGCATGTCAGGAGCTGTGGGAGGAAGTTTTGCTGTTGGAGAGGATGAGTAGGCCACACCATATCAGGCACAAGGAAGAAGGCCCTGAGGTAAGGGTGAAGTGGAGCTTGAGGAAGTGAGGGCTGCTGTGGGGGAAGTAGACCAGGGAATTGTACATGTCATGTTTCTAAAAGGTCAGCTACCATAGCTGATACTATTAGGGTCCCTGGGCTGGAACCTGGAGTAGAGGGTGGACCCGGGCTTCCCCCCCCACCTTTGCCCCCTGATTAATCATTGAGACTGGGAGACAACAGAGACTGTGCAAGGAAGGATAACTTCTCCTCACCTCCCTTGCTGGCTTATGATGAAAATGGCTCAGTAGACTGTGACCCTTGTCTCTAGAGAGAGAAGGGTTACATGGAGGGTCACAGTGAGCCTCTGAGGCTAGCGAAATCCGCCAGGAAACGCGGGACCCACGGAGGCAAGGACAGAGCTTTGTCACAGCGTATATATGAGCATTTCTTCTTTTTGATTGGAGTTCTGTCTGCACAGATTCTTCTCCCCATGCAGCAATCAGATCCAGTGTCTCCTGTTCGCTCCATGCTGGAGTTCATTTGTGATTCTGGGGGGACTGCATGGTCACCTGTGCTGCTGAGCTCACCACGCTGACCAAACAGGAAATGAAATTCAAAATTTCCTGGGGCTTTTCCTGTGTACCTGGCTAGTGCATTGGAATTGAAAGCACTGTCCAGAGCGGTCACATTGGAGCACTCTGCGATAGCTCCCGGAGGCCAATAATGTCAATTTGCGTCCGCATTACCCCAAATTCGACCCAGCAAGGTTGATTTTAGTGCTACTCCCCTCGCTGGGGAGGAGTACAGAAGTCAATTTTAAGAGCCCTTTAGGTCAATGGAACGGGGTTGCTTGTGTAGACGCATTCATTATAAAATTGACCTAACACGGCTAAATTTGACCTAACCCTGTAGTGTAGACCAGGGCTCAGGCTCTCAGTAAAGATTCATCAAGACACTTTTGTTTACTCTCACTAACTTTATTACACTAGTAACCTCTACCTTTATCCCACTTTTTTTTCTTATTTTCCTTTCCACACTTACCCTCTCCTTCTTTCCTTGTTGTAACTTTTCCCAGTAATTCCTCATTTTGTCTTTCTTTAGTTTGTTTGCCACATTTGCTATTCTTGTTTCAATGTATTGCCTCCAGCTACTTGGTGTTAATTAGGATACATTGAGAAAATGTTGCCAATTTGAGAAATTTTATCATGAGACTCAGGGTAAAGCCCTAGTTGTTACATCAATATTGACTTTTAAAAAAAATCTCTAGCTCTCCTGACAGAGATCAGCTTAAAACATGACCCCGAATTATCTCAATACTCATGATGTCTATATTTTTAAGCAAACAGCATGTCTTTCAGGAGGCCTGCCACAAGATTTTTTTTAAAATGCTTATACTGCTTTCTGTTCATAAAAATCACCAACACTAACTCTTCAGACTTGAATATTGATGGCCAAACCATATCTGAGTAATTTCTTAATATCTGCTGGAAATGACATTTTAAACAGTTTCTGCAGAAATTGTTGTACTAAGAGTAGGGTAGGAGATATAAAAAAAAATTAATCTGCAGAAAATTCTTTTCCTTGATTGACTCTTTTCAAAGTATAATACTTTGAACTTCTATGATACTTTCCTCTGAGAATCTCCAATTTGCTTATGAGCATTAATAAATGAAGCCTCAAAACAATCCTTTGCACCATATAAATATTAATTAGCCCCATCCTGCAAAGGGCTTAATGAGCAGAGGTTAAGTTGCAAATTTTCACAAGAGGCTTCAGTGTAATGTTTCTCAGGGCAGACAAGTCTGCTGTGGAGCAAGGAAACCGTCGTCTTGAGTCTTCCAGCCTGTACTGTAACCAATGATCCTGCTATCTCTGTGACGAGATAACTGGCTTTGTGGATGAGAGGAAGCAGTGGACGTGTTATTCCTTGACTTTAGCAAAATTTTTGATACGGTCTCCCACAGTATTCTTGCCAGCAAGTTAAAGAAGTATGGGCTGGATGAATGGACTATAAGGTGAATAGAAAGCTGGCTAGATCGTCGGGCTCAACAGCTAATGATCAATGGCTCCATGTTTAGTTGGCAGCCGGTATCAAGAGGAGTGCCCCAAGGTTGGTCTTGGGGCCAGTTTTGTTCAATATCTTCATTAATGATCCGGAGGATGGCGTGGACTGCACCCTCAGCAAGTTTGCAGATGACACTAAACTGGGAGGAGTGGTAGATACGCTGGAGGGTAGGAATAGGATACAGAGGGACCTAGACAAATTAGAGGATTGGGCCAAAAGAAATCTGATGAGATTCAACAAGGACAAGTGCAGAGTCCTGCACTTAAGATGGTAGAATCCCATGCACTGCTACAGACTAGGGACCGAATGGCTCGGCAGCAGTTCTGCAGAAAAGGACCAAGGGGTTACAGTGGACAAGAAGGTGGATATGAGTCAACAGTGTGCCCTTGTTGCCAAGAAGGCTAACAGCATTTTGGGCTGTATAAGTAGGCGCATTGCCAGCAGATCGAGGGACGTGATCGTTCCCCTCTATGCGACATTGATGAGGCCTCATCTGGAGTGTTCAGTTTTGGGCCCCACACTACAAGAAGGATGTGGAAAAATTGGAAAGCATCCAGCGGAGGGCAACAAAAATGATTAGGGGACTGGAACGCATGACTTATGAGGAGAGGCTGAGGGAACTAGGATTGTTTAGTCTGCAGAAGAGAAGAATGAGGGGGGATTTGATAGCTGCTTTCAACTACCTGAAAGGGGGTTCCAAAAAGGATGGATCTAGACTAGTGGTTCTCAAAGCTGGTCCGCTGCTTGTTCAGGGAAAGTCCCTGACGGGCCGGACCGGTTTGTTTACTCGCTGCATCCGCAGGTTTGGCCGATCGCGGCTCCCACTGGCCATGGATCACCGCTCCAGGCTAATGGGGGCTGCGGGAAATGGCGCGGGCCAAGGGACGTACTGGCCGCCCTTCCCGCAGCCCCCATTGGCCTGGAGCAGCGAACTGCAGCCAGTGGGAGCTGCGATCGGCCGAACCTGTGGACACGGCAGGTAAACAAACCGGTCTGGCCTGCCAGAACAAGTGGCGGACCGGCTTTGAGAACCACTGATCTGGACTGTTCTCAGTGGTAGCAGATGACAGAACAAGGAGTAATGGTCTCAAGTTGCAGTGGGGGAGGTTTAGGTTGGACATTAGGAAAAACGTTTTTACTAGGAGGGTGGTGAAGCACTGGAATGGGTTACCTAGGGAGGTGGTGGAATCTCCTTCCTTCAAGGTTTTTACGGTCAGGCTTGACAAAGCCCTGGCTGGGATGATTTAGTTGGGGATTGGTCCTGCTTTGAGCAGGGGGTTGGACTAGATGACCTCCTGAGGTCCCTTCCAACCCTGATATTCTATCATTGCATGATTCTATTTTTTGAAACTCCTGGAAAAACTTTTACTCACCTGAATGGTGTTGGATCAGTTCCTGGACTAGAGGTTGCTGTCCCTGTATTGTTCCTGCTAATAGTTGATGTTGCAAAATTTACTTGCAGAGTCCTTTTTCACAGGCTCTATAGTCCCTGTTCACAGGCGTATAACTTCCTGAACCATTCACCTTGTCCCATGTTAAGATAGGTATACGCATAAGTTGATGAAACCTTAATTCTTGACTTGTAAATCTGCATTATGGCCCTTAATTAACTATCTGTATGCAACTACCATCCTCAACTACTCTATAGTAGCTGTGTGTGTAAGTACAAAGCCATATAACTCTAATGATGAAATTGCACTATAATGATAAAAAGATTTTGCAGCAAATGCCAAATTATGAACACCTCAAAAAACATCATGTTGGGGTGTACTAACCTTGCACCAGGAAAAAGTTTTGGGTTCAGGCAGCCCTGCCCTACCACACCTGCAAGACATGACAGTTGTGGAGAAGCAGCCTTAAAAGGGAGTAGTCTGGTTCAGAAGGGCCCAGCCCTTGAAGGTGGGCAGACCTCTCCCCATTAGCTCCCCAAAGTAGCATTTCAGAGGATGAAGCTACTTGAGCAGTCCTGTGAATGCTGCATGAGAGCGCTGAGGACAGTGTCTCCTGAAGGGCGAGAGGCCAGGCTAGGAATGTGTTTGGACTATTCTTGTCATGCCTTTGCTTTGTTTCCTTTCCTCCAAGGCCTGAAAAGGGCTGGGGAAGAAGACCTAGGAGGCCACAGTAGGAAGAAATCGAGGGAAGAATCAGTAGGACTGAAGAGGCAGATCTTAATCACCTGCTACAGGGACCCTGGGCTGGAACACAGAGTAGAGAGATTGACTTTTTTCCCCTACAGGCCACTAAGGAAAGGTCTGGTGAAGGCCCAAGACAAGGGTCATACGGGCTAGTTGGCTTAGACTGGGTACAAGGCTGCCAGACTGCTAGTGGACTGGATTCTGACTTCCCTGGGAAGGGGTGAGGAGTAAAATGTGACATTAATGTAAAATGTGGACAGAGCCACAAGGCTAAGGGGACTTCAATGGCTGGTCATTGGGGCAGTGGAGAGGAAAAACCCTTCATCACCTCATTCAGCCACAAGGTAGTGTAGTGGCTGGTGAGTCACCATCTTTAGCCCCTAATGAAGACTAAAGTACTTTATTAACTACTGTCTCATAACAGGAGGACACCATTTAGCATTAATATGTAATCTTGCTTTGTCTGATTTAAATGCTTTATTGTACAACCTCCATGTTATAGTTAAAGCTTTTTCCATGTTAATAAACATTTTTCTCAAAAGCAATAATGGGTTAGTAGTTCCTTTCACTTAAATCTGTTAACCAGAACCATGAAAATAGTGTTACCTTGGTTACAAAACAGACTCTAAAAGATACTTGATCATGGCAAAATGCCAGGTCTGCTATAGTGAAGTTGGGTGTACTTTTCTGTTTATAGTTAAAAATCAATATCTCTCCAACAGGCTCTGTTTTGCTGTTCTCAAGAGCTTTTCAGCTACTGTGGGTCCTTTGTGGTGGTGCATGCCCTATGCTTTTCTGGCAGTATGGGTCCTGACCCCCTCAGAGGCAAACGAATAATACAGCTCGGCACGTGCTGCATCCATTCATTCATTTCAGGTTTCCCTTTTCAACTGCTAACAAATTGGGAGCCTTCGCTCTTGTCCACTTTCTTTAGCTCCTTTTTTGTTTGGAAAATGACCTGTCTGAATCACAAGGCTAGCCTATTAACTGTGGAGCTCATTCTTTAAGGCGGACTTATTTTGCTTTCAAATCAGACTAAAATTTACACTTGAAATTTAATTATCTGTATTGTCATTAGGCTGGAATCTTTAGACAGTACTGCTCTCTGATTTTCCCAGTGTTCAGAAAATGAGTAAGTGATACTGGTTATGAGAATCTGAAGGTGATTCTGTCCTGGGTGTCTTCCATCAATTGGCTACATTTAGCTGGAAGGGAAAATGATGTCTTGGCTCCTAAGACAGAACTACAAGGATGCTTGGAATTTAAATGATTTACGAATACTTAAACAAGGAAAAGCACAGGAGCTTGAAGATACCATTCAAAAGGACTTTTTTTGGAAAGGTTAGATTGTACTGAAGAGAATTGTGCAATAAGTTAAATCTGATCAATTAAGTTAAAGGCTTAATATAAGTTTATGAAATAGCCTGTATACAAAGTGTATTACCCTACTGGGAGGAGGAGAATGCACATTTATGAAAAGTGTTGCACATTTTTCTATAGGTGGAAAAGAGGATGACATCTTTTTGAGGAAGAGCTGTGTGTGTGCTTCTGACATTTGAAGCTGAAATTTTCAAAGCTTTATAAGGAATTTGAATGTCCATTGATATTATTGGGAATTGGTCCTCCGGATGCCATCAACAGGCTTAAAGAGTCTCAAACTTAATCTCTAGAGCTGCAATCCTGCCTCAGAATTTGCTAGTCTGGATCATATTCTCTGAGTATTACCACTGTATATAGACATAATGTATGGGTGCAGGTATGTGTGCTAATAGATCTGTGGCTAAATCTTTGTTGCCTGTGGGATATACTGATGAGAGTATTTCCACTGATTGCAAATGTTTGTTGACTTACTTAGAATTTTGTAAGAGTTCATTTGGGGCAGCGGTTCTCAAACTGTGGGTCAGAACCCCAAAGTGGGTCGCAACCCCATTTTAATGGGGTTGCCAGGGCTGGCTTAGACTTGCTGGGGCCTGGGGCTAAAGCCCAAGCCCCACCAGCAGGGTCCAAACCTGAAGCCTGAGGGCTTCAGCCCTGGGCATCGGGGTCATGTTACAGGCCCCCTGCCTGGGACTGAAGCCCTTGGGCTTTGGCTTCGGCCTCCCACGGCAGGGCACGGCTCTGGCAGGCTCAGACTTCAGTCCTCCCTCCTGGGGTCGTGTAGTAATTTTTGTTTACAAAAGGAGGGTGTCACGGTGCAATGAAATTTGAGAACCCCTGATTTGGGGCATATACTGCTATATGAGGTGTTTCCTGAAGTTAATGATTCATGTTGACTTTGTACTTATGTAGGCATGGGTTCAAAGACTTTTGCGGAGGCCATATACCAGTTCCATGAATTTCCATGGTATTACTCACTTGAGTAAGGAAACATGATTTGGCCCTTAATATTTAACATCTTCTAAACGTGTTGAGAGCAAGGACACTTACAGGTGTCAGTATTACAAAGCTTTATAACATAGTGAAGAAGATGATACTGTGATCATGTATAACTCAGTGAGGTAAAAGTGCTTTTGTCAAGGGTTACAACAGTAGGGCCACAGAGTGAGTTTTTGTGTTTTGAGTTTTTGATGCCGTATAGCCTAACAAATTGCTGTCACGTACATGAGCATATTCTGGACAACTTTATGGAATTAATTTTAGGTATTTTAGGAGTTCATTGTATTAAAAATGCAAATGTTTATGTACTGGTAAGGGATTATATTTGTGTCCATCGGGGAGGAAGACTAGACCACACCCTGCGGAAACTAAGCACAGTTGGGAGCCATACAGCAAGTTGACTCAGATTTAGTGCTTCCAGAGAGCTACCACCCCCTAGAGAGAGACTCACAAACACTTGCACATCTACCAATGTGATATATGCCATCATGTGCCAGCAATGCCCCTCTGCCATGTACATTGGTCAAACCGGGCAGTCCCTATGTAAAAGAATAAATGGACACAAATCAGATGTCAAGAATTATAACGTCCAAAAACCAGTTGGAGAACACTTCAATCTCTCCGGTCACTCAATTACAGACCTAAAAGTCGCAATATTACAATAAAAAAACTTCAAAAACAGATTCCAATGAGAGACTGCTGAATTGGAATTAATTTGCAAACTGGACACCATTACATTAGGCTTGAATAAAGACTGGGAGTGGATGGGTCATTACACAAAGTAAAACTATTTCCCCATGTTTATTCCCCCCACCCCCACTGTTCCTCTCACGTTCTTGTCAACTGCTGGAAATGGCCCATCTTTATCACTACAAAAGATTTTTTTTCCTCTCCTGCTGGTAATAGCTCACCTTACCTGATCACTCTCGTTACAGTGTGTATGGTAACACCCATAGTTTCATGTTCTCTGTGTATATAAAATGTCCGCACTGTATTTTCCACTGCATGCATCCGCTGAAGTGAGCTGTAGCTCACAAAAGCTTATCCTTAGGGAAGGGTTGGCAGGACTTTGGCCTACTGAGCTGCCATAAGGCTAAGGGGGCTTGTTCTGCAGCTGTGATGGACTTGTGACCACAGGAGACACTCTGTGTGGGATTTCAAGGACTAATCACCAGCCAGTGCCCTTGTTGGCATCAGGGGGTGATCTCTGTGATTAGCATGTGTGTAGGCTCTTTGATTGGCTTTAATATGTTTTCTCTCTAATGCTTCCACCTTAAGAATAAATGAGTTTGCTTACAAAGGGCAGCCTGCATGGTAACTGAACTGTTGTAATTACACTGTTTACCATCTCTGAGAAGAGAAGTGAAGCAGGCCTGCTTACGTAGTCGGTCCTTTGCTGGGTAATTCACAGTGTAGGCAGGAAGCTGTGCAGCTTAGAAATACCTCAGTCAGGATGGGGGGAAATGTGTGTCTCTGCCCAAGAGAGGTGACATCTGAGGAGCCTGGAGCCTAGAGTTGGTGCCCTTGCTGGACCATAGACGGATATGTGCTTCTATACAAGAAAATATACCGGTAGTGGTTTTACTTGAAAAAGTGCATCTTGTGTATTAGATATTCTGTAGGGGCTCTGAAATACCTGTGAACTGATACACAATTCAAAGTAAAGGAGTACTTGTGGCACCTTAGAGACTAACAAATTTATCTGAGCATAAGCTTTCGTGAGCTACAGCTCATTTCACTGGATGTATCCGATGACTTCATGAGCTGTAGCTCACAAAAGCTTATGCTCAAATAAATTTGTTAGTCTGTATCCATAAAAAGAAAAGGAGTACTTGTGGCATCTTAGAGACTAACACGGCTGCTACTCTGAAACAATTCAAAGTGAAGTGTTCGCGTGCTCGCACGTCTGGTGCTTTGTAGGCAAAGAGAAAGACCACGAAAAGATGCAGAGGAAAGCACAACTCTCTTAACTGCCATCACATTTCTTGTATGAACTTGTCGAACCTTTCTTTTTGGGGTTTGTAAAGCTAATCTAGATTTCCGTTACATTGGGTGGGAGAGATGGAGAGGGAAATGAACAGTGTTTCTTAAGCATCATAAAATATTACAATATACCTAAGAATTCTCACGTTGAGTATTTTGTTAAGCACTTATCACACTGAACAAAAGTCCCTAAAAATAGCTGTATAAGTTACTTGGCTGTATTCTTGATTTTTTTTTTTTTTTTTTTGGGAGGCCTTAAAGATCTGCTACTTCTGAAAACTAACTGCTGAAAATATTTGAAGAGGAAAAGCTAAACATTCAACAACCATTTCAGTGTGTAACTGAGCAGAACTAAGAGGAAAGAGGAGCGTAGGGCTGGCAGAAAACAGGCACAAAAATGCCTAATAGTACTTTTTCAGTAGACCAAAGACCAAGGTCTTGATTAAAGATTTGTGCAAGAGGCTTCTTTTCTGAGTTTCTGTATCACTCAAAGAGTCATAGCTGACAAAGAGGCAAAGATTTCTGTTCCCTTGAGGCCTTCATTAATAGGAGTAAACAGAAATCAAGATAAGGCGTGTTTAAAATGACTTGTACAAATGGTTACGTTGGCCATTGAGCATGATTATTTCTAAACCAAGCAGTGTTGTACATAAACAATATTACCTTAACAACAGAGAGGTTGGCTGTTAGCTGTATTTCCATGGCGCATGCTCCAAAGGCAGTAAATTATGGTGGTTAGTGGCTATGATTTCTGAATCAGTTCAGCTTGGCCTGTAATTAGTAAAAGCACACCTCAGTTCTTGCTTCAGGAAACACAAATCTAAACTTTGACAGCTGCTGGCTCTCTCAGAGGCCTGTTAGTAAAGAAGACTATTGGATGAGGAATGTAGCAGCTCAAGCAAATCTATAAGGCATGTGGATTGAAAACTGACACCTCTTGATGCTTATAGTATCCTACATTGATTTAATGCAATGTTTAGGCCTGGAAGAAAACAACTTTGGAAACAAAGTGTCACCAGAGTTTTAAAGGTAAGGAAGACTGAAGTGTGGACAAAGTTCATACTAACATAAAAAAAATCTCATAATGCAATAACTTGAAGATTTGTCCGACAAATTAAAAAAAATCTAAGGAAGGAACAATTGCAAATAATTTGTTAAGAACAGTGAGCAGTTGGTCTGGTTTTTCTGTTTGTGTGATTTGGATGCAAGATTTAAATGGCCCAAGATTTAAATCTTTTTTTTTTTTAAAGTTTAGGATTAATAGGACATATTTGGGACTAGAACTGACTTGTTGCGACATTAGAGAAGTCACTTTACCTTACTTTGGCATCAACATGTAAAATGGCAATATGACTTGGTTAAACTTGGATGTTGAAGAATAAATTCAGTCAATTATATTAAATACTTAAAGATCCTTTAATTCAAGGTGCGTTAGAAGAGAAGTTACTTTAACGCACAGTTTTTGGATTAGCTTGATGTGATTATAGGTGGTCAGAAAGGCTACTTAGTGCAGGTTTCATATTCAAAATTATATTAAAGGAGTTCTCCGAGAGCCCAGCACAAAACACCGAATGTATAACACACAAACTGCTTTGAGACTTTTCGTTTGGAAGTGAATTTTTACAACACATGAACCACATGTTTTCTTCCATAGAAAGGATCTTGCTAAACTAAAAAGTTTTGACTTCTTGTCCAGGTACAATATTTTCAGGTTGTCATTATCTTCTGAAGAAGATGATTTTCAGGTAAGAAACTAAATGTAAAGGGTAATTTGAAATCATTTCAGTGAAAAATGCTTTATTTTTAAAGTTCATTCTTATGCAGTTTTGCTAACGCTCTGGTGGACTGCTCTACAGCTCACTACAAGTTCCATAGTACCCTTTCATGAAATGCCTAGTGTGGTATAGATTAACACTCCGCTTTGCCATGCACTAACTCACCATGAAGAGACGCCCTCAATATATTTACTAGTATAGCAAAATATGTATAAGTCCAATTCAAATATCTCTTATGTGTGCTTAAGTAATTTGCTCTTCTTGTGGAACAGGACCTTCTCAAATGGTGGTCCCATTATACTGTAAAGAGTGAGGCTGTTTAAAGTTGCAGGAAAACTTCTGATTATCCTTTAAGCAAGAAAAGAGAATTGATGCTGGAACAAGGTTTCATGACAATTAAAATAATTTTGCCTGAAAATGGCAAGATGGGAGGGGGGTATGAGGTTAATACTGAAGTACTTGAATTTCAAGTAACAGAGGGGTAGCTGTGTTAGTCTGTATCCACAAAAACAATGAGGAGTTTGGTTGCACTTCAAGCCCCTGACAGGAGAAACTGCTCAGCGCTGGGCCCTGGTAGATCTGTGCTTTGGCTCATGGGATGAGATGCGCCTGGCAATCCAAGTCCCCATTGGTGGTGTTCAGGCTGCTTAATATTGAAATGTCTGGGTTGCTGAGTGCATAATTGCTACTGTCAATATTGTGGACGCCTGTGATAAATTACATATAACTCTAGGTCCCTCTGGACTGTCTAGTGTCTGTCAGGTAGAGTTTGGATATGGTACTGGTCTGCACAAGCAAGCATTCAGGTGTGATTGTGCCTTAGCTCCACTATGGTTAGCATGTATGCCTTGCATGTAGTATATTCAAATTGCAACTACTGGTGTAGACTTGTCATAAAATAAACTGTTTTGCACTTTAGTTGTGGCTATTGATCCCTGATTCATATCACTGATAGGGTTTGGGGCATCCTGCTCTCTTCTTGGATCCTTTGCCTTCACTTAACACAAACTCTGGCTTGATACATGTGGATACCTTTCCTGAATAGCTGTGTCTGGAACCATTTACTCACCATTTCCACTCTACTTCTGTGGCAGCTGTTGTATTTATTATGCTTTACTTTAGATATTGACTAGTTGTCTGTTCCATGCTTTTTATCATCTTGGTTGCTGTGAGCTCAAGGACTTTCAAATAAACCTGGTGACGGTATGATGATGTACTGTTCGTCTCTACCTAATGCTTTGTGTGTGTTGTGGTAACTCTTCTTTTCTTGTCTGTGGACGGAGGGTCAGGTATGCACAAGTAATTCAGTTTTCTGAACACAATTTTAAATACTCTTGATGTGCCAGCTTGTCCAGTAGGGGATTATTTTCTGCAAGAGCTGAAATTGACTGACTTCCACCGGGAAGGGTTGTGTACCAGAAATCAGGTCAGTCATTAGTCTACATTAGTAAAAAAAACCTTGACAAGCAACAACAAAAAATGTAGTAGGCTCTTCAGTTTTTTAGTAGTTGTGCATTATCAGCAGTGATTTGTGGATCTCTTTTCTACAATGGGACACCTCCATTACAGTGTAGTTTTCTGTTCTACTGCCTTATGCACACATGGAAACATAATTACAATCACAGTGAAAACTGGTTCTCCTGCTGGTAAGTAGGACGCGAAGAGAGCTTTCATAATGAAAAGCACCCACTAAATGACACCTTTGGCAAATGTTATAGTGGCCTAAGTGAGAGGATGATTATCCTCCCTATTCTAGGGGTGGTTTAAATGAAGAGTGTTTTAAAAGCAGATAAAAACTGAGTTGCTTACATTGCCATCATGAACATTTGCTCTACCTTTGATTGTATTGTTTGCAAGAACTCAGAAAGAAAGCTGCATAGCAGGATTGATTGCTATTGGATTCTCAAACAAATCTGTCAGTAAGAGCTCCATTTGCTGTCATGGTGAAATAATCCAACTCAAATGTTTGGTTTGTCAAGTCTAGGCTTGTTTGTGCTGAAAGGCTCCACATAGAAGCTCGTGATAACGCTAATAATAATTGATGTATGGAGATTAAATAGGAAATGAATGTAAACTAGGGTTTTATGTAAAACGTCTTAAATCTCAAAATGTAGTACAATTGTTAGAAACACAGACAGGACACATTAAAGACTTGACTTTACGTTATGCTTGGACAATTGCCAGTGTTGGTAGAGGAGTTGTTGAGTTTTCATTAGAAGTACTTCACCTCTGTACCTGAAATTGGCAAAGGCTCTATTTTTTGTTTCTCTAAGCAGACACCATAGATTCCTAATACAATTAGCTTTTCCTTTCTAGTTAGGGACCTGAACCTAAAAGAAGATATATACTTTTCTCCTGTTGTATTTTTGGCTGTCAAAGAGGGAATACCTCCTGTAGGCAACATTGAGTCATTCAGAAGGGAATCATATACAGATTTCAGCTGAAGCAAGCTTTAGAGCTTTGTCTGGAGGTATAAAATGTTAGTATACACTTTTGAGTGGATACAAAAGGTCTACAAAAATTATACCCTTGGGTAGCCTTTGGGACTACATGGAGGGCATGAGTCTCCTCAAGTCCCCTCCAGACCCCATTTCAGGTCCTTATACTGTCTTCCTCTCCACTCCCTGGCAGATGCCTAAGTGGGTTCTTAGAGCAAACAAAAGAAAAGTCCTTTCCCCTCTTTCTTCCCTTATGGGAGAGGGACTCTGTAGGAGAATAAAGAGAAGAAAGGGGTGAGCTGGATCTCAGGCTGTCTTCTTAGGTCAGCCCTATGGGCTTAGTCTAAAATGGGGTCTACCTCCAGCCCCTCCTCATAGGGCATACTGCTCTGAGACTGGGTCTTGAAGTTTTGGGAGTGGTGAGGCTTGTTAATGTCTCCCTCTTGGTGAACCTGTCATGGCTGTGTGAGGTGGAGCAGCCCTCTTCCTGTTCACTGCCCCTTCCTATGGCAGGTTTTCCCCTTTAACTTTCCCCCTCACCAGGCAGATCAAGCTTTGCAGGTGTACCTTGTTGGTGTTGAACAGGCCCAGGGGAGCTTGTTTGTCTCCTGTCTGCCTGTGTGAGGGTATGCCCCTTCATAGACTACCTGAATATAAATGTGGCTCATTCTCTACTCACACATTTGTTGCAACTGATTCAATACCACAGGGAAAAATACAAATAGAAGATAATACCTTGTCCAAATGACTTGTGTAAATTTCTCCTGTCAGGGAGAGCTTATGTGTATGTTCTCCATATTTGAGAAAGAGCTGTTGAAGTTGGGAAGCAGCTTCCAATCCTTCTTCCTACTAAGTGGATCTGACAGTTACTCATTTGCTCATGGGTGGGCAGCCGTGAGTGGACAACCCATGGGTGGGTCAGGGTTCAACAGTCAAATCTTGAAACTAAACCTGTGTTGACATACTTTTGACAGTAGCAAACTCAGGTCATGGTCTCCCTGTGAGGGGGCACACAGGCCCCACACTGGCAAGGATGAGGTTAATGAGGGACTGGAGACCGACTTGGCCCCGCATAGCTATCCCTGTAGCAGATGTGAGGAGTGGAGAGGGGAGATAAAAGTAGACTCAGCTCAGTGAGGGAAGCCTGGTTTCAGCCAAGAGTCTGACTGCTTGCTGCTTGGATGCGCCTCCTAGCGGATGAGATGACTGGGCCCAGGAAAGGAGTGGCTGTGTGAAGACCAGCCTTGAGTGGAAGGGTGGAGTCCTGCTGAAGATTCCCCAGGTGAGACTGTTTTTGAATTCATAGTGGTCCTTCAGTTATGGACTTAAATACCCAAGGATGGGTGGACTTAAATTGTGACTTGGCTGAGTCATGGGAAGAGGTGGACCACGGGAGGACCAGAGCAGCTGTTGGCAAGGGACACCGTATGGGGAAAGCTGTTATGCCATATCCAGCCATGAGGAGGCACTCCAGTGGTAAGTCCACTCTTCCATGTATGCAGTGGAGAACTGTCTTGCCTGGCAGAGTGCAGCACAGATGGAATTGGTTAAACTACACTTGGGTCTTCAATAATACCTCTCATGCATAGATCTGAAAGGGCTTGAAGAAACTTTCCCCTTTTTACAGATCAAGAACTTGAGACCCAGAAGTGAAGTAACTTGACCAAAGTGGCACAGCAGAAATAGAAATCAATAGGATAAAGGACAGTGAAAACTCAGTACCTGATGGAATATCTCTTCAAACAGTAGGACCAGCCTCAACATGCCCATCCCAAATTAGGCTACAGCCTTTAACAGGGTAGGATTATTCACAAATTCTAGTTCAATGGCACTAAAAACTTTAAATTGAAAATAGAATTGTGTATGCATCTGAAATTTGGAGAAAACAGATATCATGCTTCAGAGGTGAAACCATGGGCAGTTCAGGCAAAGCAGCACAATGGTCAAATGTTGCCACAGAAAAACAAAACATCTGATAATGGATTGATGTGCACGCTGTGCCGCAGAGGACGTCCTTCAGGAAGTGTAGAGATGGCAAATTGACCGTACACCCCAGACGCAACATTAAGGTTTCTGGGTCACTTCTTCCTGCAGTAGAAACAAAGCAGTCCAGGACAGGGCAGTCCCAGGCTGCAGCTACACAGAGCAGTAGGAAGTTTTGTTATCCATTTCTGTACACAGTTTCTCTTCATAAGAAAGGGTTTACGTTGACATGGTCTGCTCATCAGTAAGATACTACACAGGCAGCATGCCTCCATACCTGGCAGGAAATGGTTTTGTTGGTGGTATTTATATTGCAATGTGACAGGGGTGCACATCACGCTCGTTAGTGAGCACTGTTGTTTACACTACTATGTTAAGGTTGTCACTGTGCTAGAATGAGAGGATTTGGATACCTGAGTACAGTTGAAAGAGGCAGGAATACTTTTTTCCTGGTAGTTGGGAATGAGCTGTAAGAAATTCATTACACTTCACAAAAGCAGCTATCTTTTTCCCTCTTTCCTGGGCTCTTACCTTCCAAGGGTTGTCCACAGTCATATGGATATAAAAAGACTACTTCGTTTTGAACAATGGCAAATTGTGATTGCGTGTCCACTGTTACAGGATGGGCTGGCTCTTTTAATTGCTGGACAGGGTTGAGCACATTCCTGGTTCTGGACTGTTTTAGAAAAGTTTTTCTGGAAACAAGCTGCTGGATAAGACAGGAGGTTGAAATGGGAGGTTCCAGTATGAGACCAGTGAGAAAGCAACAACTGAATGGGTCTTGGGGACAAGAAGTCTGTCAAGGTCTACAGCCAAGACACAAAGGGACCCTAGAGTGGGGAGAAAGTTGGGTGAATACAAAGACTTGGGATGACAACAGTATCAGCACAAAGCTTGAGACGTGGTAAGGGAACTTGCTCTTGATTAGAACCTCCAGGAGTCACCTAAGAGAGCTTCCTTTGTTACCTTATATATTCCCTACTTAGGCTAAACAGCTCTTGCATCCAAAGTTTTATCAGTGGATCCCTGTATTGAGAGTAAAAGATGGTGGCCCAGGTAGGGGCAAAATTGCAGAAACCCTGCAATTGCAGCCAAGGACTTGAGAAACATTGCTTTAGCCATGTAGATCCAATGACGTTCTACCTGCAAAAACCTTTTTGCTCATTTGCTCTGATTTTTAGCACCCTCCTTGTAGGCCAAGAATTGGGTAAAAAGATAGTGGCTAAATGAAGACAATTTAGTTGTGTTGTGAATAGCTGAATTGGAAACTTTCTTGCTACCCTTGTGACTTCAGTGAAATTCCAGCCACATTCAAGAAGGGATCTTCTTGGTAAATTGTCATCTTTATTCTAGGATATAGATGTGATGCGAGATTCCTTAGTATTTTTTTTTAACAAATATTAGATACCTATAGCTTAGGGTGGTTCCCTCTTTACAAATGACAGGAGTTTAAAACATCAAATAATTTCAAGTTTAAGTGCTTGACTTCCAGTACTGCCTTGTAAACTAAGATCAAAAATCAAGTAACAGCTTTTGAAAACCAGAATAGACTGGTTTAGTTACTCCAGACTTATGGCAGCCCCAGCAATATTCCTTTTGCTGCTGTTAAATTTTGCCCCAAAATTTAGATGCTAGGTACTTAGTTTAAAATTAAGGGGTAAGGGAAAGCTGACAGATGTGGAGGAGCACATGGTTTGGACAGACATCCCTTGGGGGAGGATTTATTAATAGGGATTCTTTATATCCTAGTAATGAGGAGAGGATAGAAGTTGACAAAACACAGGTAGGAACTGAAGTTAAACAGTCAAATGAAAGAGTCCCATTCAGTTACATCTCATGAAGGCAGACAACTAAATATTGGCAAATTCGAAAGTGCTTGTATACAAATGTTTGAAGTCTAAATGCTAAGATGGGTGAACTTGAGTGCTTGGTATTAAATGAGGATATTGATAAAATAAATATCACAGAAACTTGCTGGAATGATGACATTCAATGGCACATGGCAATACAAAGGTACAAAATATATAGGAATGACAGAATAGGTTGTGCTGCTGGGGGAGTGGCACTACATGTGAAAGCAAGCACAGAGTCAAATATAATGAATCAATGAATGAATCAACCTGTACCATAGAATCTCTATGGATAGAAATTCCATGCTTGAATAATAAAAGCAGTAATAATATACTACTGCCCACCTGACCAAGATGGTGACCATGATAGTTAAATGATCAGGGAGATTAAAGATGTTACAAAAATAAAAATCTCTAATAATAATAATGAGGGATTTTAACTATCCCCATACTGAATAGCTACATATCACCTCAGGATGCGGGATGCAGAGATAAAATTTCTAGACATCATTAACGAGTGCTTCTTGGAGCAGCTAGTCTTGGAACCCACAAGGGAAGAGGCAATTCTTGATTTAGTCATAAGTGGCGCACAGGATTTGGCCCAAGAAGTGAATATAGGTGGACCTCTTAGTAATAGCCACCATAACATAGTTACATTTAACATCTTTGTAGGGGGCAAAATACCAAAGAAACTCACCAAAGTAACATTTAACTTCAAAAAGCGGAACTACACAAAAATGAGGAAGCTAGTTAAAGGAACAATCACAAGGATGAAATGGATGCAAGCTACATGGACATATTTTAAAAAAATACCTTAATAGAAGCTCAATTTAAATGTATACCCCAAATAAAAAAATAATCAGGAAGAGGACCAAAAAACCCCAATACCACAATGACTAAACAACAGAATAAAAGAGGCAGTTAAAAGCAAAAAGCGGTCATTTAAAAATTGGAAGTCAAATCCTACCGAGAAAAATAGAAAAGAGTATAAACTCTGGCAAGTCAAGTGTAAAACTATAATTTTTTTAGGCAGGCCAAAAAGAATTTGAAGAGCAATTAGCAAAAGACGCACAAACTAACAACAAGTTGGAATTTTTGTGGATACCTCTCTGAAAACATGCGCTCTATGTGCAGCGGTAGTCAAAAAAGCGACCAATGTTAGGAACCATTAGGAAAGGGATAGACAATAAGATAGAAAATATAATGATGCTATATAAATTCATGGTATGCCCGCACCTTGAATACTGAGTGAATTTCTGGTCACCCCATCTGAAAAAAGATATATTAGAGTTGGAAAAAGTTCAGAGAAGGTCAACAAAAATGATTAGGGGTATGCAACAGCTTCCATATGAGGAGAGATTAAAAAGACTGGGACTTTTCAGATTGGAAAAGAGACTGCTGAGGGTGGGGAAGGGAGGGAGGAGATATGATAGAGAGCTATAAAATCATAAATGGTGTGGAGAAAGTGAATAAGGAAGTGTTATTTACTCCTTTGCATAACAGAAGAACCAGGGTTTACCAAATGAAACGAATAGGCATCATAAAACAAAAGGAAGTACTTCTTCACACAATGCACAATCAACCTGTGGACCTTGTTGCCAGGAGATTTTGTGACGGCCAAAACTATAATGGGGTTCAAATAAGAATTAGATAAGTTCATGGAGGATAGGTTCATCAATTGCTAATAGCCAATATGGTCAGAGACGCAACCCCATGCTCTGGGTGTCCCTAGTCTCTGACTGCCAGAAGCTGGGAGTGGGTGGCAAGGGATGGATCACTCGATGATTGCCTGTTCTGTTCATTCCCTCTGAAGCACCTGGTATTGACCACTATTGGAAAACATTATACTGGGCTAGATGGACCACTGGTCTGACCCAGTATGGCCGTTCTTATGTTCTATCAGAACAGTTTATTTATCTTGTCTGTCCTGTTAGTTACTGAAAACAAGGTCTAAGTGTTGAAAAAAGTGGTGATTGAAGTGCTGCTTAGATTCTTTGGGAGTTCATTCCATTGCCTTGGACTGGCCCCTGAGAAGCCTCCGTCCAGCACAGATGAGCTTTTCCTGTGCTATGGACAGCTCACTGTGAATAAGGAGGGGATTTATTAGCTAGTCTTAATCTCAGAGCTTCAGGTGACCCGGGCCCAGGATATTCCAGAGACCATTGTATGCCTTGAAGATAAGGACACAGATGTGGAATTGAACTCTTACCTATATATACAGCAGAGGGTAAGTTGTCTGTGCTCATAGTAGCTTGCATTGCTCAATGGATATTTTTACTCGTTGGAATTTCCAAAGGTCTAGTGGAGCAGAAATGATCAATGCTGTCTCTTTGTACTGTCCTCAAATATTTTTAAAATTAGGTGGGCTATTGTGGAGCTGGCATATGAAAGTAAAAGACTAATGTACCTCTTTATTTCCATGTATGAAGTCTGAGGATATGGCTTTCCTTATTTAGCAGAATCAAATCAAATAGTTGAAATTTGCATCAGATAGCCTTTATGTGAAAAAGTGATACTGTTGCTATGCTGTATTAAACTAATTTTCCGATATGTTTTCACAACATAACGTACTCTGTGGTTTTAAAATGACAATGTCTATGAATCCAAACTTTTTGGCTAAAGAAATTTTTCAGTGAAAAGATGACGTACGCTAATTCTACTGATTTTGAAAATGAAAAGCAGCATATGCGATCAAACTGTGCTGTTTCCTGTTGTCTTTAATTGATTTGCACATGAAGCTGAGCTGAACTTAACTGCTGATCTGGACTCATTTTAAAAAAACAGTCAGCATTTAGATACTTAGTGATTTTTAAATAGTGCACAAAAATTAAATCCTTAATCCAAGAGGATGAGCAGAAAATGTAGCCCACATGGTATTTTCTTAAACCATGGGCCTTGTTACAGCAGACAGGCTGGGTATATAAAAATTGGCTTATGTGACACATTCATATACTTGAAAGCTTTGGAATTGATTTGTACTATAAAAGACGTTTTGGTGGAGACTACCTTGTTGATAAATTTCATGGTCAATTGCTTGACCACACTTTGGTTTGTTACAAAATCTACTTGAGAGACCACATAACCAATATCAGCCAGGTTTATTGTAAAAGTCAATAATAGTATAGTACAGGAAAAAAGATTTAATATGACAGCAGTTTCCAGGAAGCTGTCTTGTGTAGCATTGTTACATTCCTCTTACACAGAAGGTGTCCTGCCAAAGTTACACTTTTCATCTAGGAGTGTTTATAGGATGACTTTACAAGTTACAAAACACATTACACATCACTAAAACTAAACCCATCAGTTTGTACCAGTTCCTTAACTTGTTCTTCTGTCCCTTCCTTATCTTTGTTTTGGATACCAAAATTCTAGGTACTGATCCATGAAGGTACCTTCCCAGCTTGCACTGAGGCAGAACATTAAATGTATTTTGCTTTTGACATGTTTCTTTCTTTCTAATGCCAAAGCTGAAGTCAGCTTTGCAAAGTGCTTTGGGGTGCTTAGCATAAGTGAATAGGATTATAAAAAGACAAACCAATTCCGGCAATGTAACTGCTAGAAATATATATGCAATATAATGTTATATTGATAGTGTGTGCTTAATGAATATTACTATAACATTACTAGGGCTATTACTATAACATTATATCGTGCATCTATCTATCTATCAAGCCCAACATACACTGTTCAGTTTAGTTGCAGTTGTAAGTATATGCTGCTTGATTTGTCCTTTTGTGTGTAGAATTGGATATCACAAGAACAAATTGTGTGCTCCATTAGATGGAAATTACTAATACCAACTGAATCAACCTAAGGTGTGGGAGGAGAATGTCTTTACCATTTAATTGGGAATTCCAATTTTAACGTGGCATCAGTATCTGGAGAGGGCTATTTCCCCATAAAAATTAGGATTTCATGAATAATGAAAAAAGAACAAACTGCACATGAAATACTTGGCAGCCTGAATATTCTTTAAAGTGGAGTACTCAAAAGTACTGTTCATGCAAATTAGCTCTGCTATTCATGCATATACATGATAATGAGTCTTCAGTGAAATGATGGCATTACTACATTTTTTTACCGGAACCCTGCCTCAGTCAGTGCAGATCTTGAACAGGGTATACTAATGAACAAAGCAGTGGAGAATCTTTCTTTGATGTTATTTTGACTCTTGCCTCATTGACTACATGCATCTGTTTTGTTATGTGTATAGCTTCCAAGTTCTGTAACCAATCAGGCAGTGTTCTGTTGAAAGTATCAGACCTTTCTTAGTCCTCAGTGATGTAAGCACGGGCATTGTCTTTCTACACAGAAGCAGGTACAGAAGTGAAACCTCAGAATGAATAAAGTGACCATGATACATAAATGTTTGTTTCCTTGTTACTTGTAATTGAAAGATTATTCTTCAACTAAAGAACAGTTTTTAAAGAAACTCAGAATCGTCATTTCAAAATTGCCACCATAACTCACTGTTTCACTGGGATGCAGGCCCCTGACATAAGAAAAGATGGCCACCGTCTCCATTCATTTATTGCTAAGTGTTGATATGAAAGCATGGAGGATGCCATCTTTGGTGATGGCAGGTTGTTTTTGCTCCCATGGAGAGCAATGGGAGATAGCAGCCATCTTTGCAAAGGGCTGTTGTGGCCTTACCCCAATTGCGAACAACTGATGGCAGCCATTTTTCAAGAGAACTTTTCACGATTTTTTTTGAAAAGTTTATGCAGCAGCCTACTTTGAAGATGAAACTTATTTTTGGCAAAGATGCTTAGTCCTAGTTGTACTTTTAAAAACCTGTTGTACCAGATCTAATCAATAGGGAAGATAAGAGGGGGGGAAAGATGTAAATACAGTAATGGTGTAAATCTGGCAAGGGTGTAAATCTGGCAATGCTAGCAGCTGTGAATCCAGTTAAACTGGCCAATATGCCATGACTGCCTTGCACTGCTCTAGAGCAGCATGAAGCAGCCTGGGCATATGGGTGAATCAGACCCTAAAATGTGAAAGGCAATGCTACAATAGATATTTGCCTTCCTACCACTAGAAATGTAGCGTGGTAGCTCTTTCTCTGGATTCTTGTTTAATGTCAGCATACGTATTAACCTTTTAAAAAAAGGAATGCTCAGACTAAAGTATATATCAGTAATTTAGAATGAAATATTGTCATGTGACTTTGTGGTCTCCAGGCAGAGTCGCTGTAATGATGTCACAGGCACAAGCTCCGTAAGAGCAGACAATGTATTTATTACTGGAACAGGGAACAGAGGCAGCTCCCCTCCTGCTGCTGACTCTGAACACTTTTACTTTTCCTCTCGGGCCTTTCTCTCAAGGTTACTTCCTGAGTCAGGGGTTTTCCCTGCTGGGAGGTCTCACACCCATTAGGGGCTGCGGATGCATATACCACACATAGACCTAGCCAGCAGCATAACTAAGGCACAATACAGTACAGCTAGGGTGTAATTACTCCAAAACAAGAATTTAAAAGTTAGTTTAGATTTCTTTTCATTTTAAAACCTTAAGTTAAAGAAATCCACAATTAAGGCTCCCTATCAACCTGACTCCAGCCAGTAGCTGGAAGGTATATTTGATGGTTGTGGTGATTTTTGCATCAGATGATAAAATTATCTTGTGCATTAGTTTATCCTGTTGTCTTTATGTTGTCTTTTAAATTACAAAACTTTGTAAAGAGAAATAGATTCTGGATAACCATTTTAAAGCCATGTCAGAAAACAATTAGTCCAGTTGAGAACTGGTATAACTTCTTTGAATAGAAAGGAGTTACACATAGGATTACTTGAGGTCTTATTTCCAATATTTGTTTTACTATTTCATACACTGCTCAACAGATTTCCTACAGGAAAGTACTGATCTGTAGGAAAATAGGCGCTCAGAAACTTTGCCGACCAACCTTTTGTAATTTTTTGACTATGAGTTGAGTAGGTGTATAACATGCATATTAATTAAATTAAGTATACAGGCTGAGTTAATAAAAGTCAGTAACTCTGTGGCTGAGTTTGCAAGTAGTTTTATGAAGTGTTGCAACCTAGGAATTCAGTGGGAAATTCAGGAGCTTTAAAGTGTAAAGATGAGTGAGATTCCTCTTTTTTGAGAACTACTCAAGCTGATTAGGTTTATATTAACTGTAGTTTTGTGTGCCAACAGTATTTAAATGTAAACACTTTGTTAATGTTTTACTAGCCTTCAGGAATGTCTGTGTCATCAACTCTAAATAGCACATAAGAAAACAGATTAACCATAAGAATAACATAACTGTCAAGAACAGTGTATTCACTAGCGTTTTGTTACCTAGCAGCAAGCAACTGGAAGGCATTGTATATGCTGTACAGGTACTTGAGGAGGTAATGAATACCAGTCATCCTCCTGTAGTTTCTCTGGGTCCAGTAGGGTTTCCCACACTAAGGTTTGGGAGCATCCTAAGCCTATTAGCCTCAACACTGCCCCAAGGCATACTTGAGTTACAATTCTACTCTGTTTGGTTCAAGAGACACCATGTAATTGCAGTCCATGAGAGGGCACAAACAGCTAAGATGCCCAGGTTTCCCTCACTGAAGATGACTGTCCAGATAGAGGACCCTCATTTGCCTCCTGCTGGTCATCATTCTGCATGCTCCTCTTCAGGCAGCTCATGGGGCAGTGTATCGGAGAGCCTCCAGGGGGTTTAGTAAATGAGTGCTCCTTATTCCGGGACTTCTCTAGTTCCTTCCTGATAACCAAAGCTGACTCCTCATGTGGTTAGGCCTGTGGCCCTCTAGGCCTATGTCCATCATCCTTGCCCAGCTAGCCTGCTCTCAAATTCCTCTGAGTTGGATGGCAGTTGCCAGTGAGTCGAAGATTCTGTCTGTGTACCCAGGTCCGAACAAAGGCTGCAAGACCTCTGAATATCAATCCAGCAATACTGAGTCTCTAGTCTCTGAAGAACAGTATTCTGGCTGAAGCGAGTGGTACATCTCCAGGGATGCCCCCAGTTGGTTGAGTATAGCAGCTTTCAGGATGTCATAGTCATTGGTGGTGTTGTGATCAAGGCCTGGTAAGCAGCATCCCCAGACAGAAAATTATCTATTTGCATGGCCTAGGTAGTCTTCACCCACCGAGCTACTGGGGCTACTTGCTCAAACACCATGAGATAGGGCTCAAGATCGTCAGTGAGCTTTAATTTGGAGAGGTTTATATCCAGCCCTAGTGGTGTTGCTTCAGATGGGGAGCAGCTGGCGACCTACTGAAGCATGGCCTCCTGGAACTGTTGCTGTCATTGCTGCTGCAGCAGAAGTAGCTTGAGGAGCACTCTGTTGCTGCTGCGTGGCTCACTAGGCCTCCTGTTCTTCCAGGAGCAGCCACTGGTTCTCCACCTGGGTCTGCAGTTCCTGAACCAGGAGTTGTAAGGGATCTTCCATGACCCCCTTCCTGGAAAAGGGGAGAAGCTGATGACATTTCTACTACCAAGTTGTGGCAGCATGCCTGGAGCTGAAGAACTCTGGCAGGGAGCGTGGTCTCGGTTTTTAAGTGGTTAATGAACAAACAAAAATACAATTTGGTTGTCTACAACTTTAAACTCGTCAACAAAAATGTAGTTGCTTGTTCACAGCACTGGAAACAAAGGCCCTAACCTGGCCCCACGTTTCTGGATTAGACTGAGGTGTTTCTCTCTTGTCCCAGCTCCACCCACACTCATCCTGGCTTGAAGCAGGCCAGCATTCTTAACTTGCCTGGCAACTCCTGATTGGTTACTGTTTCTGCCTGGCCATTAGAGAACTAATTCTTGTGGGTACCCTGGGTTGAGTGGGTTTTTCCTAGGCAGGGGGTGTCGGGTGCCACGGTCTCCAGCAGGGATGGAGGCAGAGAAATTGCAACAGACCCCATCACAGGGAGGAACTTCACCCTCTATTAGTTTGCTAACCAGCTTCATGGATAAATGAACATTGAGCTCAAGTCATATGACAATTTTTTTTAAAAGGACAAATGAGCACTGTCTGGTAATGCTGACAAATGTGAGATGCTATTTTATAGTTGAATATAGTTCTCTTTTTAAGACAATTTAAGGATTATCCACCTCACAGAATGAAGCCCATAGAGTGTATAGCACATTGTCATTTGTTTTATCCTTTTGTAGTCTCCAGGGAGCAAATGAGTTGCAGATATGATAAAAGATTGTGCTTAATATGCACAAAACTAATATTTTACTACCATTGCCTTCTTCAACCATATCAACTTAATGAAAACCCAGTCACCTATTTTATAAGTTAACAGAAAAAAATTCTCTCCCCACACATTCAAGCATTCTAAACAAATGTCTCTAGGACTTAAAGAAATTTTTACAAATTCTTCCATAAGATCCTGCAATAATTAGGAAGCATATTTACATAAGGGAATAATTTCGATTATGCAAGGCCTATTGGATCTGCTACAGCTTCTGGCTATATTACTTGTGGTCATACTCTAGAATTACTAGATTCTCCATTATCACTGGGGAAATTAAGTTTGGATTTACCACCAACAAAATATAATTCTAAATTTCTATTGAAAATGAAATAATATTAATTCTTGTGATCTGCAAGCACAAGAATACCAGCAACTATTCCAGAAGGTTATTTTGTCTCTAACCAAATGAGATGTGTTGCATATGGGATTCAATTTAATTAGAAGCTGAGGTATAGTATTTAAAAAAACAATCTAATAGCAGTAGCTAACTGTGTTTGTAAACACTTGTGTATCTTCAGGCTTATTGCTTGTATTACATATCCTTATATTAAAGAGATAATGTGTGAAATCCCAACCACCTCAGTGAGCTTCTTTGTCCTTTTACGGCACAAACCCTTAGCAATCCTACATGAATAACAAATAGGATATGTTGGAATCATGTCCTGACTTAAACAGCATATGTAAATAGCCTGAAAAGCAGGGACTAGTGGCCTTAGGAGCTGAGGATTGTGGTAGATTTATGTAGCCTGATATGGATGGTACCTCATGCAATTTCTTCCAGAGAAGACCTCTGATGCTATATAATATGCTTAGTTAATAAAGTTGTAGGCTAAATCGGATGGTTGAACCACATAAATTAGCTGTAAAACTTAAATTTCATAACTTTTCATAAGTATAGGTTGTGGCCTAAAAGTAGGTCAGCCATAAGTAAACCCCAAAAGAAGGAGATGTAACTTCAAAAGTGAGCAAATTAAGTTGTACAGATCACTTGAGCAGTTCTAAATTTTCTCCCAACGGTCAATGTTTTCTTACAGCAAAAGCTCAAGGAGGAGAAGGAGGCCAAAAGAGCTCAGCTGGATGGCAGGCATGATTATATATTGGATATTGTTTCTTCCTGCGTGGACCTGGACAAAGCTGAAGTGGAAGATGCTATTCTTGAGGGTAACCAGGTGTGCTGAATTTTACCTTTACAGAGTCTGTAGCACATTTTCTGGCTTCAGAGTTACTATTGTAATTTTTATAGCAGCTATCTGTTAGCTTGTACGTGCCTCTGGATCACCAGACTCCTCTAATTACTTTTCCCTCATCTTGCACTCAGTTTCAGCTATATTGCACTTCCAGCTTTTGAGGCTACAGAATACTAAGTTTAAAATACATAACTGAGAATTTGCAAAGTTTACAAGAGAGGTTGGAAAGAAGTAAAATCCCCTTCCATGTTTAGTGGAGCCCTTCATTTCCCATGTTCACATTTGGGCCACAACAGAATGGAAGATCAAACTGGGGTTAAACCCAGACTTATGAATGTGATGCTGATTAGTAGAGGGAGCTTCTTTAGGATCTCGCAAAATTGAAGTACTTGCTCTGTGGGAGATTCTCAGTGACCCATTGTCAGTGATCTGTAATCCTGGTGATATCACCTGCACTCGCACTTCAGTGGCAAAAAAGGACACTTTCAACATAAGCTGTCGTCTGTCTAAGAGGAGCCAAACCCTTTAGGGGCTGCTTGTGAATGTGCTAAGAAATACCCCCTACATGTCCAGTACAGCCACTATAAAAGAATATTAAACATAGGCTCTGTACTCTGAGTCCCCTGACTGCCAGTTAATGCCTGGGTGAATAAGCTGCTGATTACCTTTCATACAGCCCTAAAGGGTCTATGAGACAGTTACCTAAGGCTGAACATCCCAAAGATGTAGCTCAAGGAAGCTAGAGGAGTAGGGCATTCTTGGTAGTCTTAAATCTGAACATAGCTGTGAAATTCCCTTGAGGCTTGAACATGGCTGCATCCAAAAAGCTGTTGGAATACAGACTTCTCATGCCATGCTGCTTCGTAACAGCAGCTACATTTTGCTAATTTTTAGCCAGTCAGTGTAGTTCACCCTTTGAAACTGGTGGTGGAGAAACAGAGTAAGAGCTCTCTGTACATTTTTGCCTTAATTGAAGCCATGTACAGTGAACTCAACTTTTGTAACTATGATCACAATATACAGTAAATGGCTGAAGTAAAGAAGGGCCTGATCCTACTACTTTTCCTCATGTTACACAGTAATTACCAATTTGAGTAACCCCATTAAATTAAGTAGATTTATTGGCAGGGGTAGAAGAAACTCAACTTCAATAAAAGCGGCAGAATTGGGCCTTACATGATGGCTTAACTTTCACATTTAACAACGATGCTAAAATGCATGTACTTAAGGCTTGGTTTTGTGAATGCTGGTAAGCTATCTAGTAAATAACTAGGAAAAGTATGTAAATGATCTAACCTAACCTTTTAACAGATTGAGCGCATCAATAAGTTCTTGGCCATTGAAGGATTTCGTCATATCATGTTCTACTATCAAGATGTGGAGACACCTGAAACTGGTTAAGTAACTTGTAGTAGTATTATTTGCTTTACTAGAACATGCTGCATCCCAAGTTGTGCTAGGTGATATGTAAACATAGCTATTTTCCAATTTAAATAAAGTGAGGATCAAGGTACCTGAAATCTTGTTCAGTCACATGCTTCTAATTTCCCTCCACTTACATCCTTGGCATTCACAGAATTTATTGCACATATTCAGTAAACTAACTCTGATGATGCTCTGTCATATGGTGTCTGTGTAACCTTAAACAGAGTAGATAAACTGAATTACGTTCAAAAGTGAAGCATTTGCAGGAGGGATGGAAATAATTTAGAAGAGTGATTCTCCTGAATGCACCAGCTTAAAGTGACATAAGTCACTCTGAACCTCAGTCAGGTTGCCTTACACCCCTGTGCCAGTGACTGACAGAGTTACACCTGGTGTAACTTACACGTGGAGCTAGAAGATTAAATTTTGAAGTAGGGTGGATGTTGTAGAGGAGAGGAATGGATTGACTGAATATAGAGGTGAGGTACTGAGGGATGGAACTAGGTTGATGAAAAGAGGGAGGAGCTAACAAATGGCAAAGAGGGAAGTGAAAACATCTGATGGGTAATGAGAGAAGAAAGGAGAATATTATAGGGCAGCTTCAAAATCTGTGACAGTTACTAGCAAAGAGCAATACCAAAAAAGAGGAAGGGAACCCAATGGCATACCCTATGCTATTTGGTGGCTACATCCTGGTAAGAAGCCCAGCAGCTTGCTTTACTCTCCTGGCTACTACAGGGGAGTCATATTGGGCTTCTTACCAGGCCACTGCCTATAGCAAAAACTGTGGGAAAGATTACACCTTTTATATCAGAAGAAATAGTTCCTGTTTTAAAATCTGTAATCTATCTCCAGAAATTCTTATAGTTCACCAGTCTGATTTTTGGCAGGAAATGTATGAGGTAAGGAGCATGAAATTTTTAATCAGTAATGTCTTGAATAACAGAATGTTGTGCGTACTCAGTCTTGCACCATCATGTCATGCAATAATAGTCAACTTTTCCCTCTGCTCAAAATACAGCTTACAAAAAAGTCCATTAATCAAAATGTAGAGGGGATGTTAAAGTACTGCTCTCTCTCTTGCTGTAAAGTCTATTAGGCAAGCAATTAATGATGCAAATTAACAAAATTATTTCTGAATGCATTGTGAATGTCATTAAAACTTAGTACTAATAGAAAATGAGGAGAAACTCAGATACCATTTGTTCTTTAAAAGCCTAAATCCCTAGAAACTGGGAGCCTTGGAAGTATCTATTAAAAACTAAGTGAAGATAGAAAGAAAAATCTCAGTCTTGCAAATCAACTCAGGGAGTGGGAGAAAGGTTAAAAGATCAGGTTCTCTTTTCTGTCTTAAACATGTCTTGAGGCACTATTATAATTAGGTAAAATTAACTACTTTCAGTGTAGCCTGAAAGCAACTGTATACCATTTGGCTTTGACATATGCACAAATATATTTATACACATGTGTGTCTTCACAAATTATTTTTTTATCTACTCAAGTAGATAAAAACTTTACTGACCTTTAGTAATTATTTTTTCTTTCTCGTGGCTCACAAATATGATCACATTACACCGTCTGAAGACTAGAGAAATTACCCATGCATATTGAATGAATGACCTCCTTTTTCCCTTTTTCAGGCTTATTGACCTGATGTTGGTATGTTGCTGAAAAAGGATCATTAAGTTCTTGAGTGACAAGGCACAATAAAAGTTTTGCTTTGAGTATCTTGAGGGCAAAAAAAAACTACTAACCTAACTGTATGGTTTAATTTGTATTGTAATGAGGCCCTTAGGTTTTTGACATTTACTTTGCAAATGAACTGGGAAAAGGGGTAGATGAAGTTAATTTATAACCTAAAGTTAAACTATAAAAATGTAATAGTTTTTCCTCTCCCACCCCAATCACTTGCTAGCAGTACTTCTAGTTTCCATTAATAAACACAAAGTTGTTGCTTTATGATCTTGGCCAAACTTCAGGATGGAAGTGTGATCGTATTATTCAGATGCTTGTTTAAGCTCTAGCTCATTATTAACACTCTCAAATCACCATCTTATTGGGATATCTTTCAAACAATTCCTCACATTCACTGCTTGTAAAGGGTAACCATACGGTGCAGGTCTTTACCCCAAAGAAAGGTAACTTAACTGCCCTGTATTCTGCTTAACTCTGACTCATTGCTGTGCCACCTTGGTGGTCTCACTGGCCATCTCTCATTGTTCTTAACTCTGACTTAATTACCTTTAAAAATTTTCTGCAAACTTCTTTTTAGCCTCTTGCTGGCACAATATTGTATCCCTTAATCTGAGGTAACCTTGCCCAGTACAAGCAATATTACTTATTACTTAGTAACTATTCACGTGCATAAGAAATAAACAAATGAGAAAAGAAAAGGAGTACTTGTGACACCTTAGAGACTAACAAATTAGAGTCAATCTCTACTACTGCTACTACTGGATAGTTGGACATATAGATGTCCCTAATGGATACTATTGGCAGAACTGAGTTTCTCAGCACTTGGTAGCTTTGCTTTCCTCTTCCTAGTCGCGGTATTGTCCCTCACACCTTAAAACATAACAGTATAACTTAATAAAGCTGGCCACAGTTCTTTCTCACTTCAAAGAAAAATATTTTTTAAAGATAACAAATATCCATATTTCACCTTTTTGCTCATTTCAAAACAAAAATATTTGTTTTGAACCAAACAATTTTGACTTGTTTTTCTTTGGGATGGTGGGAAAGCTATACGTTTGGTTTCCTTTCACCCTCTGTTTTCGTCTTTACTTTGTGGTGCGCTTCACCAGAGGAAAACGTGTGTGTCCATCCCCATCTGTCCGTCCCCTGAAAACCAAAACTAACTTTTCAAAAACTGTATCCAAATGAAAATTTTCATGCTGAATTTGAGGCATTTTTCCATGTTAAAACTTCAAATATTTTGTTCCCAATTTTAGTGAAAGTTTACACAACATTGTTTTTTTTTTTTTTAAAACCAGGTGTAGACCCCAGTCTCCCCTTCATAAACTTTTGTTCCCAGTTCAGTTTAGGAGCATCTCCTATACTAGGTATGAAAAAGTTGAGCTAGTGCTTTCCTTCTTCTAGAAGGAATATCTTACCATAGCTATTGCTAACTCTATTTTTTTTTCATATAAACTATAGGACATTTTGGCCTACCAGGCACAAGACCCAGTCCTCACTCGGCAAGAAGCAAGAAACCTAAAGTGTTTGTGACAGAGGGAATAGATGTTGCTCTAACCGGTGTATGCGTATTCTTCATTAAATCTAGTCCTTCCAAAACCATCACTGCAGAGAATATCCATCGGGTAAGATAAAGGTTAATGCTGGATGTTAGTATAAGAGAGTTAAATTCAATTCAGTTTCTATGGTGCATCATAGCAGCTTGTAATTTGAGACCTCTTGGTGCAGTTAACTGAGTAGAGCTTCAAAAAGGGAATATTGTTGTGTTTTCCACTGAAGGAAGAGTGTAACTAAGGAAATGTGGCATAGTTTGTGTGTCACAAACAATTGTGCTTGTAGCTAGTGGCACCAACTTCAAGCGCATTGTTAGTGAACATAAGATTTGAAAAGTGGGGAGCAAAAAGGGAAAATTTGTGTCAGGGTCTAAGAAAACAAACAGCGGCATTTCCAGTGATGATTTATTGACCACACCAAAGACTGTGCCAAACAGTGGCACTGTGATGCTGAAGCTTGAACTTTATTTAGGTGTCACATTTTGTTTTTACAACCAGCAGTTCCACACATTAGTCTTGTGGATTTGCAGTGAAAATTATCTCATGCTTGTCTGTATGATCGAATCAAAAGTTTTGCACAAAGAACACAATGAAAATCAAAATATATGTACTCAAATATAGAAGGTTACCTGATTAAATATTTAACTCTGGCATAATCTGAGGTGACCAAAATGGACCCAGTTCATCTCGTGATCCTTCGACAATTAGGAATGCATGTTGTGATAGACCCAGGCAGTTGGGTACAGCAGAGTAGTAGAAGGCAGATATACCGGCCACTGGATAAGCAGTTTTCTGTTCCCTGACTGAACAGAGCATGGGCTGCTCCGGGCTAGGGTGGACACATGACTCCAATTAACCTGCAAAGAGTCAGGTGAGGCTATTAAGCTAATGCAAATACCTGACTCTAATTAAGGCCCCTCTGATACTATAAAAGGGCTCACTCTGGTCAGGCTGAACGGAGCCAGAGGAAAGGAAGTGCGGCTGAAGGGCTGGATAATGAAGACACCCTCAAGCCACTGGAAAGGGAGCATTAAGGTAAGGGTGAAGAAGATGTTAAGAGAGAGAAGCGGGAGAGCTGTGGGGAAGTGGCCTAGGGAAATGTAGCAACTCTGGCAATGAAAGGTCGGCTGCCAACAGCTGCTGCCATTAGGGTCCCTGGGCTGGAACCTGGAGTAGAGGGCAGGCCCGGGTGCCCCGCAACCCAACACTACAGAAACACTTCCTGGGAGGAGAAGACAGGCCCCTCTCAGGACAGGAGGCTAAACTGCTCAGGAATAAGCCCGTGGGAGTTCTTTCACAAACCTCCTTGCTGGCTTATGATGAAAAGGGCTCAGTAGACTGTAACCCTGGCCCTAGAGAGAGAAGGGCTACCTGGAGGGTCACAGTGAGCCTCTGAGGCTCGCATAAACCACCTGGACGCGCGGGACCCACAGGGACAAGATCGGACCTCTGCCACAATATCTAAACATGAAGACTCTTGATAGCTTGGGTCTCTGATACAAGAGATTATGTTAGCATTCTAGTGTGTGAGAATCTAAATGGAGAACAGAGTTGGTGATGTTGCAGAAAACTATTAAAGTAACTAGTCACCTGGATCACCTGGATTGATCAGTCTTCAGCTGTCGTTAAGACTGCGCCGATTACAACACGTCCACCATTCTTCTCGCACTCTTGCCTTTCTTCTCCGTGTTCGTCCGAAACATTTACAATGTCATCTTCCCATCTTCTTGGAGGCTGACAGGGTGTTTTTTTCTGTTCTCGCGGGTACCACTCAGCAATGGTTGCAGTCCACCTATTGTCCATGAGCCGTGCTGTGTGGCCCGCCCATTGTATCTTGTTATGTCTGCTTTCCACGACAATATCTTTCACACTTCTGCGTTCTCTGATCATTTCATTTGGGATGCGATCCAGAAGGGAAATTCCCAACATAGCTCTTCCATTGCCCTTTCAGCTACCGACAGCTGCTGTTCTTCTCTCCATCAGTGCCCACGTTTCACTGCCATACAGCATGGCCTGCAGCACTGTTGAATTGAAGATATTTGTATGTGCGGTCTTGTCGATTTTTCCTTTGAGGATGTCCTTGATGGAATTAAATGCATACCATCCTGCCCGAATCCTTCGCGAGAGTTCTCCGTTCAGGTCTTGGCACATATTAACTTCTTGGCCCAAATATATGTACTGTTCCACTTCTTCGATTTCTTCTGTTACCGTTATTCGGGCTTTTCGTAAGACATCTGATCGCATGTATTTCGTTTTGCAGCAGTTCATTTTCAGGACAACCTGACTGCTTTTCTTGTCGAGTCTTCGTAGCATGCACTGCAGTTGGTTGTTACTTTCGGCAATTAGTATGATGTCATTCGCGAATCTGAGATGGGATAATCGTTCTCCATTTATGTTGACACCACTCCTCCAATTGATCTTGTTCATTTAGAGGTGAATAGTTTCGGTGAAATCAGATCTCCTTGCTTTACGCCTTTCTTGATTGGGATGCGGAGGGGAGTTTTGAGGAGAGTAATGTTTGTTGTACATCCAGTATTCGCTTCTTTCAACAAACTGATATAGTGCATGTTAATGCCCTGCTCTGCGAGCCCCTTTAACATTGCATTAAACTCGATGCTATCGAAGGCCTTTTCATAGTCGATGAAAGCAATGCACAGCGGGAGTTTGTATTCCCTCGCTCTTTCTAGGAGCTGACTACGGGTAAATATATGGTCAATCATGCTGAAATTTCTTCAAAACCCTGCCTGCTCTCTCGGCGGCTGTTCATCCAGACTCTGCGAGAGTCGGTTCGTTATCACCTTTGTAAAGAGCTTGTAGATGTGAGAGAGCAGGCATGTAGGGCGGTAGTTCTTAAGATTTTCTCAATCGCCCTTCTTGTGCAGCAAGGTGGTATTCGACTCCTTCCATCTTGATGGTATTTTTCCTTCTTCAAGATATCGACTAAATCTTAAAGTGAGGGCCTTCCAAAGCTTTTCGCCTCCTGCGGAAATAATTTGACATTATTCCATCTTTGCCTGGAGCTTTTCCTTCTTCATCTGGTATAGTGCGCTTCGAACTTCGCTGACGATTACTGGGGGGATGCGTTCTTCTGACTCTTGGAGTGTTGGAAGAGGGATGTCGATTCTTGATTTGAACAGCTCTGTATAGAAGTCCTTGCAGACCTCCTCCATCCCTGCTCTGTCGATTACTGTCTCTCAGTCCTTGTTCTTCAATGCTATTATGCTCAATCTATACTGTGTCAATTCCCACTTGCATGTCCTGAGGCTCCTGAGTAACTAGTAAACTATTAAAAGTGCTTGTCAACCAGAGATCCTATACTGAAGTATTTTAAAACATGTAAATATTTGTACGTAGCATAAAGCACTGATCTGTCATTTTTGAGGATATACTGAATTGAGATCTGATATGTCATTACAAATTTTAATTTTTTTGCTTTTAATGATTTATAATATAGTGTTTTACTGTTAAGTTAAATATATTTCCTTGTAATCCTTTCAGCATAAATATTTTTAGTCCATCTTGAAAGATCCTGTATTAATGCAATCCCTTGAGTTGCATGTAGTGCTTAACCCTTTAAAGTTTTTTCTTATCTATTTAATAGTGCATGCAAGAAAGTAGCCACAATCAAAAATAGAGCAAAAGAGCATGGTGTATGGTAAAGAATTTCTTAATGTATCCCGTTATGCTTACGTAGTAGTAGACATGCAGTATGTTTTACTCTTAAGAGTGAGCTGCAAAGCATAAATCATTGAGACAGAGCTAGAAACTCACTGACAAAGATGCAGGGACATCACTACAAAATTGGTAACTAGATTTTCATAAAACTTCAGAGGCAAACTAACTGTAGTTTCTGCATTGACTGAAGGTACCCCAAACGCATCATTGCCAATAATATCAGCGGTTTTATTACAACCCATGCTGTAAATATTTTTGATGTCACCGAACAATGTCTCTTGGAATCTCTTCCAATGAACCAGGAAATAACAAGGTGACTGATACAGGATGAAGTGGTAAAGAGTCCTGTGGCACCTTATAGACTAACAGACGTATTGGAGCATGAGCTTTCATGAGTCACTTTCGTGAGTCACATCCACTTCGTTGGATGCATGTAGGATGATACAGGATGGTTGAAGTTTGCTTTGGAAAATATGGAAGTGATGCTAATAGGCAAGGAGAGGCAAATTTTATCAAATATTTGGCTTTGGTATCTCAGTCCTTGACTCTGTAGTTCTATGGGCTAAAAGCCTTAAATGGTTGTACTCTGATACACAATAGACACAGCCTCAAAGATGTTGCTGTATTCCAGTTATAGATGAAGCAGTCACTGAGTGTGTATTTGGTATATAAACTAGCAAAGGTATGGAATCTTTCAGAATGGAAGTATAACACCAGGAGAGGTGGTCAGGGCTTTGGCTTCCATCCTTAAGTAGGGGCATATGTCTGCCATTTCGCCATATAATTCCTAATCTAGGGGTCATAGTCAGATGTTTACTAGTTTTGAATTCCTAGATGGTGGTAACCAGGGAGCTCTGCATAAGGCCTTGTCACAGTCAACCTTGCCTTGCTCTTCTCCAGGCTAGTTCACTGTAAAAGCTTTACTTTGGGTTACCCTTTGAAAAACATTCATTAGCTTCATTTGATAAAGAAAAGATGAATCTATATAAATTAATCAAAAACACCTAAGTTCCATTAACTTGAAATAGGATTTACACTCCTAAGTCACTTAGGTGCTTTGGAAGATGGGTTTAGGTAAGGTTACCATATGTCCGTATTTTCCCAGACATGTCTGGCTTTTTAGTTCTTAAATCGCCATGCGGGAGGAATTTTTAAATATCTAAAACGTCCGGGATTTTGAAACGTCGGTCGGGATGCCCTTTGTCCCGATATCGGGGACCACTCACCTCACCACACTCACCAAAGTCCCAGGGCTGGCGGCGCTTCCTGGAGCAGCTCTCGGTGCCCGCCCGCCGGCAGGAGCCTGCAGTGTGGGCAGCCCCTAGGCACAGAGGCGCAGGGGGTCTCCGCGTGCTGCACCGGCTCCCTCCTGCCCAATCAGAGCTGCGGGGGTGGGGCTTGCTCCCCCGCAACCCGACCTGACCCTAGGAGGAGCCCCAGGTAAGCACTGCCAGGACTCCCCACCTCGCCCCCCCCAGCAGGTCCTTCTGGCTCTTATGGTTGGGTCATGGGGAGGACGGGGATGGAGGGCTCTCTGTACACTGCTGGCACCTGCAAGCCCTGCTCTGCGGCTCTGGCAGCTCCCATTGGTGCTTTTCCCGGCATGAGCAAATACCTCCCCCGTGGAGTGTCCTCTTTTTTGATTGTTCAAATATGGTAACCCTAGTTCAGGTAGTTTAAAAAATTTAAATCTCACTCTTAATTGAGTTGAGTGATGAGCATATGATGGGCTACCTGCATTTAGGAGTAATTAAAAGCATTGGTTATGATGTTAAAATCTGATACTTTTCGTATGTTCCATCACTGAAATTGACATAGCAAATATTAATTTTGTTGTTGGTTCTGGGATTTCCCTGTATAAACAGCAGTGTATTTGTGGTTAGTCCCCTATGGACTGCTTGCTTTAATCTACCTGACCCTGCGTTAGGTGGTGATATGCTGCACACTTATTTTACTCAAGTGTTTAAGTATAGAAATTGTGGTTAAAATGACCACGTACCATGCCGAGGACACTGTAAATTTACCCCAATTAAAATACTACTTCATTTGACATTGATCTCAACTCAAGGGAACAAGTTTTCCTTTGAAATTTTCATGCCAGGAGTCTGAACATTTTCCTCCAAACTCCTTGTCAGAGGCAAATTCAGTGTATATATTCTTGACAAAACTATTGTATTCTGAGACCTCGAAACCTATTTTGGTTTAATATGGAAATAAATGAGTCCAGGTGTACCAATGGTGACCTCTCTGGCTCTGCCTAGGTCTTTGTGGAATACTGGATGAATGTCTCCAAAAAAAGTTTGGGGCCACCTCATCAAGATGTTTGGCTCACCCTTCTTTGAGGACAGGAGTTGCCTGCCCCCACGTAAACAAACTGGAACAGGGAAATGTTCATTGCTAGCCAGTTCAACTGAGCCACAATCCCAAGAGGGCCAATCTGTTCAGGACTAGGATTCTTGCAACCTTTGCTAAAAAACAGGAGTTGAAGTTCTTATTCTCCAAGCACCTATAATGTGACTAGCCTATATAGTCACATACATATATCTAAATCAACTTTATTTTCAGTTTGATATGCATCATATCCCTTCTTTCAGGAAGTGAATTTCAATATGCTGGATACTGCTCAGGGTGGCTTACTAAAAAGCGTGCACCATTTGCTGTCAGAAATCTTCATTCCGGTCATCAAGACTATGAACCAAGGTTGGGGTGAGATTGGTGGTCCTCAGCAAGCAGCTAATATTCGGCAGGACTTCCTTGGTTCCCTTGAGGGATTTGTTAGTGTCTTGTCAGGAGCTCAGCAGAGTCTGATGGAAAAGGTAAGATTGTCAGCATGTATGCTATAAAATGAACCTAACATTGCTGCTGTTGCAGAAAGTGGCCTGGTGCTTTTTGCATTGCTGGCCACCCCAGAATTCCTTTCAATGGCTTTTTCTAAACTGCAGACCGAAAGGCAACAACATATACTGCAGTGTAAGAACTTGCAGGGCTAGAATCTGGGACCATGGGGGTTCTGGGCTGCTGATGCCTGCACATCACCACAGGGAGTTTAGGCTGGGCTGTTGAGGGAGGGCCAGTGTTGTAACTTCAGAGTAACTGTGGGCATGTAAAGCAGGCCTCTCTTCATGAGGGCAAAGCAATAATTTTTCAAATGAAATGGTAACTCCCGAGGTATCTGTCCTCACTGTCTTTATTGAATTTTTAATTCTTCCTCTTTTAGGTGAATCTGAAAAAGTGTGACACATATGACTTGAAAACTCTAAAGGGACCTTCAGACTATCTGGCTGTTGCTAACAGCACAGAAGCTCTAGAAAGAATAGAGGCCTGCATGAAAGTATGGATCAAACAAATTGAACAGGTGATGCGCTGCACAGATCTGAAACATTGCCAACTGTTCTGACATGAATGTCAGTGAAACTTGGATTAGTCCTGTTTACACAAGTGGCATTAAGCCCAGAACTGGTAGAAAGAAGTAGTATTTACGAATGTGGCCACATATGCACTTAATTCTCTAATCAGTATGCTATTCAGAGCTCCAACCCATCTGTAACTGGTAAATCAATGCATACAGTATATGCTAGCCATGATGCTCAGAAGTAAGCTTCCTTGCTGTCGCTAAGGGCTTGATCTTATTTGTAAAGCACAGCACTTGTTCGGCTTCTCCACTCCAAAACAGTGCTCTGATACATATACATCTATTGTACCTGTTTTTGGCACAAACATAATGAGTGAATCCTTTATGAACTACATGTTGATTATTTCGTATTGTTATACTTTGGTAGTATCGTGTTTTTAAAAGCTATATTCTGCTGAGTATTAATTACTATATTCTGTGTCCTTGGATAAGGGCTTGTATCTACATGAATGCTTAGTTTGCATCAAGCTGTGGTATAAATCTTCCGTATTCCAGCCTTCTATGCACCGGTTTATGGGGGTGGGGGGATCCTGCTGCTGCACACGAAAATTTCCATAGTACACACTGACCTACTCCTGTTTCAAAACTGGATAGATTAAAAATGCCCTAGGGAACTTTGTAATGAACCTGCTGCCACACCAGACTTTTAGAGCATCGCATAATAGTATGGGGAAGATTTACATCCCAGCTTGCTGCAAACTAAGTATTCGTGTAGACAAGCACCAAGTCAAACTACCAAATTGATTTAAAAAAAAAATGATTCCCAAACTGTGAATTTCTGTGTTGTAGATCAAAGTATATTATCTAGGGTTAAATTATATAAGTCCATTGAAAACAGGGCTCTGTAATGGACATATATGCAGATTGCAATTTTTTTAGTATGAGAAATAAAACTTGTCTTATGTTAAGTCGCACTGATTTCCTTAATTAGAAATTAATTCTTGCATCTCAGACCTCCTAAATGATGAAATACAAAATCACAAAGAAACCAGCATTGACTTCTGGTGGCTTTAATTTTAAAAAAAAAGCCATGAAGGAAATGCAAGGATCTTGATGTAGGTGCACAGTAAAGACAGCTGGCAACGTTTCAGGGTATTTTCCTTTTGCCAAAAGATTGTAAAATCTCATTTTTGTACTGCAACCACGCATTGCTAAAAGGAAAATAGGCTTATTAAAGCTGTCACTATTGTATACTTAGTACAGCAAGCAGGTTTTAGCCTAGGGTACTCAAATACCACTGTGGTGAGTGATGTAAAAATCTAGGTAGATTAGAGAGGTCTAAGGGTGCTGTTCTTGGGACTCAGTTATAGGCTGTGGGGAGTTAATACTAAAAAGCATTAACTTACGTAAGTTAACAATTTAAAATTGTTAATAGCATCACTTAATTTTGGGAGTTTGATGTACTGCAGTTGCAATGAAGACTATAGAGGAGAAAGCACAACGTAGTCATGGGATGTAAAGGAGCAGAAATGTTATTAGCTTCCTTCCCTCACCTATCCTGTGCCAAATGGACTTGGTTATTAAACCCTTCTCTTTGATTTATCAGAATATTATCGTCTTTTTAGAAGCTTTGTCATAATCGGTGATGAAACAAAGTGAAAGTAATGATCTCAGTGTGTTAAGGTAAATGCTTGACCTAAGGTAGACTTAAGGTTACACTTTTGCTAGCTATCCAAGTCTTAATATGTTAATTTGATTTTTTTACGCTGGCTTTTTGAAGAAATGCCCATTTTCTACTCAAATTTACAGTTTTAAGCAAAATCGAGTCAGTTTGGCTTTTTAAGAAGGATGGTGGGGGGGAAGCCTAGCTCCTAACTTGTCACAGGAAGTTAATTGAGAGGCAATGTGCTTGAGGTAATATCTTTTATCGGACCAACTTCTGTTGTTGAAAGAGACAAGCGCTTGCGCTACACAGAGAGCTCTTTGTCAGCTCTTTCACCAACAGAAGTTGGTCTGATAAAAGATATTACCTCACCCACCTTATCTTGCCAATATCCTGGGACCACCATAGAAAACTGGGTGTATAACAACATTGATGACAGGAGGTGGATGTCAGTAATAATAGGAGACTTCATATCGCTACCATCCATTCAGATAAATAGCAGCACTTCCATATCAGTCACTGATATATTGCTGTGTGATTCAAGGTCCTTGCTGAAAATGATCAGCTGAGGAAAGAAGCTGATGACCTGGGGCCACGAGCAGAACTGGATCACTGGAAGAAACGATTGTCTAAATTCAACTACCTTTTGGACCAATTGAAGAGCCCAGATGTGAAAGCGGTGCTGGGAGTACTTGCTGCTGCTAAATCCAGACTTCTGAAGGTTTCTGTTAACTTAAAACAGAACTAAAGACTGAAAATAGGTTACATACAGCATTAGTTTCCCAGGATATACAGTATATTTAATGGACAAAATCCTGATGTTATATACTCTTTTTATTGCCCCTTATATTTTTTTGAAGTTCAACACACTAAACTGGGACTGAGGAAAAGACTGGGATTTGACTTAATATTTATTATTAGGTGATAAAGCACTGGCCTGCATCTACAGAGCATATCACAGATCAGTATTTAATAGTAAAAGCTTTTCAGTGAAAAGTTGATTATGACATAAAACAGATTAGAATGAACAGCAGGTAGTTGAAGAAAATAAAATTGATAGTCCCCATATTTGTGGCCAAGCAAAACAATTCCTTACATTCCACTTGATGGCATTTCTGTTTATCTAAATAAGATGCACATAGCTAATGGCTTCAGAAATCTATCAGGTAGAGGAATTGGCTTAATAGTCATGGACCCCCCAAACACGAATTTCAAGCAGGAGAGCCTCCTCAAGTGTCACTCTCCCCAGATGCTCTTCCTTTCACCACCTATCCAAAACATCCATTTTATCATGTGTCACTTTGCTTCCTCTCAGCCCAGTTCCTGATAGCCAGTGGTGGATTATCCAGTGAGCTGATGGGCCCTGTGCCCAGTGGCCCTGGCCAAATGGGGGGCCCTGGAAAAATGGGTGCCTCATCCCCAGCAGAAATCTAAGGAAGCACCAGCCAGAGTGGGGAGGGGGAAGCCCCCGCATCCTGACCCCAGTCCCTGACAGAAATGCCAGGTGGGCAGGGTGAGGAAAAAACACTGCACCCCAACCCTGGTCCCCTGCAGAAGTACAGGGTGGTGGGGGAAGCTCCAGCACCCGGACTCTGGCTGCCTCCCTGGCACTGGAGGAGCTCTTGCTCCCTGCCGCAGCTTCAGGGCTGGGGGAGCTCTCACTCCACACTTTGGCCCCAGGGCTGTGGGGTGGGGACAGAGCTTCTCTGGTCTTGGGGCTGCAGTAGAGGGGACAGAAAGGAGCAAAGGGGTTGTGGGGCCGCAGTGAGGGGGTGGAATGGGGTGAGACCGAGGATGGAACGGGGCAGGGCCATAGGGAAAGGGGCAGGAAGGGGCAGGATGGGGGTGGGACTGCAGGCCGAAGGCCTGGGGAAAGCCTCCCCACTTTCTCTGGCCCAGGACACCAGGAAACCTTAATCTGCCTCTTCTGATAACTCCACCACATTCACTCCCAGTGTCTATCCTTCCCACCCACATGCTGCTCTGCAACTTGCAGTAAGAGGTTTCTTTTTCCATTCACTACTTCCCTCTGTTGGTAGCAGTTGATCTAAGTGCTGCTCCAGTAGCCACTTCAGGTGTTGAAATCATATATGAAATTGATAGTCTGCCACCAGCCAGCTCCCTAGCATCTGGCATTTTCTGAATGAGGGAAAGGATAAAGTAGTTTTCCCTACCATATGCTGGTCATCACTTCCCTCTCTTGTGCTTTGTTTCTTCCACAGGCCCATAACCTGTAAGCAGCAGCAGCTTCTGCAAGTTCTTGGAATTCAGGGCTCCCAAGCATTGCAGAGGGATCTGGGTGGATTTACCACTATGCTTGAGGGGAATGTTAACTAAGTGTTCTCCAATTTAAAAAAAAATCATTTTGCCTTTAGAACTTCACCTGTCTTGGTGAGAGTGATGCAGATTCATTATCTCATGGCATCACATGATACATACATAGAACACAGTGTATAAAATGTGCCCTGGCAATGCCACTTGCTGTTCGAACATTATTATGTCAACTGTCTGGGTGAGGTGTAACAGACTATGAAGTGAAGACAAGTTAGATGCTGAACTGGGAACTCCACCAAACTGATAAGGTACCTCTATGCTGCACACTCTATTCAGTGGTGTGTAGAGTATGTACACAAGTAGCACCCCTGGCATGGATGTAAATATCAGTATAGACCGTGAGGCATTGCTTAGGTGATATATACCCTATGTGGCTCTCTGCATGTCCAAGCAGCACCTCCCCATCTACACTTCTATGTTTAGCAGTGTGATGTCCCACTGAAGGAGCCTTTCCCTGCAGCAGGAAAGAGGTGGGGAAAGGTTCTGCCAGCTTCCTGCTGCAGGAGTCTTTCCCAGCCGCCCAGAGCCTTCTCTGGCGGTGGAGGAAGGCTCCAAAACTAGGATGCTGCTGAAGTCTGTCTTTGCTCCTTTCCCACTGCTAGAGCCTTTCCCTGACACATGTAGCTACACACTGCAGTGTGGGCGCAGCCTGCTTTCCACTGCAGCGTGTAGCTGCATGTACCCTACATGACGCTGAAAGTGGTGTGCTTTGTAGATGTAGCCATATCTACGCATAGGGGGAATCCTGTTCTTCTCTGGATCAATTAATTTAGCTTTAATGGGTATTATATACATAGGCATCTAGTGGAAAATAGACTGTAATACTAACTTCATTCTATTGTGCTTAGTTACCTATCTGTTGCTGCAGGTTGTAATGAAATTATTGATGTGATACAGAGGGCAAGAGCCTCACCTGGTACAATATCTTTCACATTTCAATTTTTCTTAAAATAATTATTTTTGGTTTTTACTTCTTTCTTTTAGAGCTGGCGACAGCTGGACACTCGCATCACTGATGCCGCTAATGAAGCCAAAGACAACGTGAAGTATCTCTACACTCTGGAAAAATGCTGTGACCCCCTATACAACAGTGACCCTGTAAGTACAACTTTTGCCTCCCTGAATGAAAAGATATAGCAGCGGAACTGAAAGCAAATTTCCATTTCATAGGCTTCACTGACGGTTTCAAAGTCATGTAACAGTACGTTGCATCCTCAGAATCTCTGCAGCTAGTTCCAAGCTCCCCAAACAGGTTTATAGTCTGCTGTCACTGAAAAACAAGTTACTGGGTAGTGAGTGTTCCCTCTTTAGGGAATACCAGGCCAGATCTGACAAATGCCTCAGTTTCTGTGACATCCAAGGACATGCAATGCTGACTCTTTTTTTACTAATTTCAAAATAAATTTTGGGTGTTCAGAGCTGTGCCAAAGCTAGGCTGAGGAGGTTTATTTTTTCATTTGTTACTCATTATAACTTACTTAGTCAAAGACCATGGCCCGAATTTGTAAAGATATTGAGGCATTGCAGTGCTCAGCATTGCAACACCTATCTGATTTAGTCACTAAGGGGACAAAAATCCCAATTACTGTTAGTGAGATTTAGGCTTCTAAGTGCCTGACTGTGCCAAGAAGAGCTGTGTGTAGGCTTGAACGATTGTCTCTCTCACCAACAGAAGTTGGACCAATAAAAGATATTACCGTACCCACCTTATCTCTCTAATATGGTGGGGTCAATACAGCTACAACAACACTGCATAGTTAAATCAGTGGAAGATTGTGTAGACAAGGCCCTAGTTATTTGTCCCTTCTAGATTCCATTTTGCATCTCTGTTGTCTGAGCCTGAATTGCAAGATTTTTCTCAAAATAATCAGACAAATTAATCACAGTGGTTGGGCTATCAGATAGGTTAGCTAATGCAGTAAAGGGAATGCACAGTAGAAAAGAGACTGTCAAATTAGAAAGGTGACACTTTGTACTCTCTCTGCATATTTGTAAATCATACAAAGTACAAGGCAGTGGTGAATTTCACTGAGAGACCTATGGTGTTTCCTTTTAGGTGTCCATGGTAGATGCTATTCCAGGTCTCATAAATGCAATAAAAATGATTCACAGCATTTCACGTTACTACAATACCTCTGAGAAGATAACCTCACTGTTTGTGAAGGTGGGTGCACACAACATACTCTCTTTGTATCAATATCACTTTCTGTACAAAACATCCAGCTTACTTATAATTAAAAGATCCCATGGGGAGACTAACACAAAGGGATCCTGGACATTTAGTGAGACCACGTTTGTCTCAATGTATAGAATTCTTGACTCTCCTTTGAATGTAGACTACATTAAAATGCCGATCAAAAGAATCTAGACTGAAGTCTTGTAAATGATGAAAATAACCATGACAAGGGTTTAAAAACTCACTGAGCCCTTGTGGGGAATCTTTGAAAGACAATCTGGGCTAAACTCACTCTGGCCATAAGCAGGTGTGATTGTGTTGATTTCCATGGAGTTACAGCTGTTTTTGCCAATTGTGAATTTTGCGCTCTGTATACAAACAGTTTTGCTAACTTAGCTCATTTCTTAACTATCACTCCTCATTCCTGCATGAAAATAGGAGTTCAGTTTAAGAATGCCTCTTATTTATTCCCTCCCAGTGCAGTCATCTGGGACATAACTAGTTATACTCCACTCACAAGGCGCAAAATCACTTTGTCACCTCAACCTCGTTTGGCACATTTAAAGTTCTAGAATAGCCCATCTCTTGTGTAGTGACTTGATCAGCAGCATTTTGGCTGGGGAATGGAATTGAGATTGGCTGTTGGAGGTGAAACCATTTGTCTACACACGTGACTGGAAGCTTTGGCACTTCATGTGCAGTCGGCCAGTAGCAAGTAAATGGGGGACATAAAATGAAATGAAAACAAAGCATGTTAAATCTGACCTATTCATAAGAATAGAAATTAATTTTATTCTTAGGTAACAAATCAGATGATAACAGCATGTAAAGCTTACATAACTAACAAGACTGCCACCATCTGGGACCAGCCTCAGGAGATGGTTATGGAGAAACTGCAAGCAGCTATTAAACTTAAACAGGTAACCTTAAAGCTCTGTGTGATAAATAAAAGTGCAAAGAATGTGTGGCCTCAGGACTGGATTCTCCCACCCCACTCCCTTATCTAACTGCTGGTGTAGAAGAACAGGGGGGACATGTTCTCCCATGCAGTCTGGGGAGTGACTGACTGCCTTCATTCCTGGTGCGTAAAGACTGCCTCACTGCTTCTTAATCAAGTATGCAAAAGTGGCCAAGACATTTTGGGTCCTCTTCTCTACATCCCTTTCCTTGCACCTATTCTACCCCTGAACTTGCATGTAGTGACCTCATGCTGTGGTGGTATTTTCCTTTGTCATCATATTCTGAAAGTCCTGGGTACAGAGCCTGTTTTAAAGTCTCTCTCCAAATGCACTAACTACTTTAGAGTCATTCAATATTAAGTACTTTTCTTCAGAGAGAATCCCATAATGAAATTTACATAGATTCTTACAAATGTTTCCAACTGCCTTGGTCCTGTTGGTATTTGTGGTGTATTCTCTGCCTTTGTCTAACAGGGACTGACATTAAAGAATTCATTGCATACTGAAAAGTGAAAGACAGTTCTCTAGTAAAACAGTGGGCCAAACTATGATCTCACTTTCCCTGGGAAAAATCTCATGTGTAACTCCATTTCCTTAATTGAAGTTCAGCTAAGTATTTAACCTAGAATAATTATAATCAAAATCTGGCAGCATATATTCAATGGATAAAATTTCCAATCCTAAAGTTGCACTACAAACTCCATACCTACTTACCTAAATATAAGCTTTCGTTTGGGTGCTTAAATATGAGGGTAGCTCTAGGCACTCAAGCCGGTGCATGTTGGTCATTACATCTAGAAAGAATAATAAAAGCAGGAAGGAAACATTCCTCAACTCTTAATTAGCTCCAGAAGAGATTATGGGTAAACTTTTGAAATGCCTAAGTGACTTTTGAAAATGGCATTTGGGCTCCTAAATCACTAAGGGACTTAAAATTTTCCACATAGATATTGTTAACACTGCAATGTTTGGGATTTTCTTGCCCTCTGAGTTCCTCCAGAAATATGGTAGTCATGGCAAGGAGGTGGGTGGATTGTTAGAGTGAATACATGGCAACCTAGTAACTTGGAGGAGCTGCTGAACTTAACCAGAGCACACTCTGGAGATTTGCATACTGCCTATAGTCTAAGGTGGGGATTTTTAAAAAAAGCCTATTGGAATTTGGCAACCAACTCCTTCGAGCCCCTTTACAAAAAAAAATCAAGCCTTAATATCTAAATTAAATATTTTTCATTTGCATATTGAGAAGCACGAGTTTGGAATTAGTCCGATTCACGAATGTAGGGATAGATTATGAATCCCTTATTGTCAGGGGCAAGCAAGCAGTCTGGGCCAGGATTTTCAAAAGACTAGTGATTCTGGGTGCTGAACTTAAAACACTGTAAAGGGGGTGGATTTTCAAGAAGTTCTCAGCATCCAACCTTAGAAAATGGTTTAAAGTGTTACAGGTTCAACACCCAGAATCACTACACACTTGTGAAAATCCTGGCTCTTCAGTAGTCCTTCAGATTAGAGTAATTGTACTCAACTTAAATGGGGCTATCTGCGAGAGAAATTGTGTACGAGTGATATTAAATTGTTCAGTCTGACCCTTGACAGAACAATTTTTTTAACCTGATTATAGTAAGGTTTGGTGCAGTCCACACAAGACAGAATAAGTGTCTTTGTTGCAACAGAATTTATGCAGTGCTTTACTATAGGAAATGATTTGGGAAAACTGAAGACACTGTTACACAGCAGAACTACAGTATTTGGTTTGTTGTCAGTCATATCTGCCTTTATGATAAGATAAACCTTGCTCTAGCTACTGCCCAACTAAGGGAAAGTGAATTGGGTTCTTTTTCTACATGTTAATTAAATTCCCACTTTTGAGTTCGCTTGTATAGTGTCATTGAAGGGTTATTTTGATGTAGCTAAGGATGTGATAAGCAAACTGAATCTGTGAATACGAAGACATAATGAATGTGGAATCCCATGATGCCATTTCTCAACCTAATTTGTCAGAGAAGAACTGCACTAAAGACTCTGTGTAGTGTAGACAGGTGATTACTTGATCAAACTTACCCCCCTCCCCAGCTGATTAGAAATGGTGACTGTCTAAATTCTATTCTAGATTATGAAAATGAAATGTTTATAATGTCTGTCATGTTTGTTCAATTTTGTTGTTTCCAAGGAGTATCAAAATTGTTTTCACAAGACAAAAGAAAAACTAGAACAAAATCCAGCTGAAAGACAGTTTGATTTTAGTGAGATGTATATCTTTGGAAAATTTGAAATGTTTCATCGACGTCTAGTTAAAATTATACATGTCTTCAGTACCATTACAACCTACTCAGTTCTGCAAGAATCAAAGATTGAAGGATTGGAAGTTATGGCAACAAAATATCAGGTACACACCAAGCAAATCTTGCCCTCTCACATCATTAGGGAGAGTTGGAATTAAATCAACAAATGCAGATGACAGACTATGGAGAAGTTTTAAAAATAGGCTGTACTAACCTTACTGGGTACTAGTCCGTTATCAAAGATGTGTATTGTTGAATCTACTTGAATGCATGAGACTTTTATAGTTAATATAATTGCTGTTAAATAAGCATTTTCCATCAGAGGTTTAGAGGGAGGGATAAATGTGCAAAGAAGGGAGTATAAGCAAGAAAGGTTGGGGTGAAATAGGCAAAATATGCAAAACATGGATAAATGCAAGAGGTTAGGGCAGAGATACATGGATTCCTTATTTCCTTTCCTCACTATTCCTTTCACAGTCAAGTGCACAATGTTATGATTCTATCAGTATAAAAATGAAATTCATAGTGTTTGAACATTGTGATGGGAGGTCACCTGTTTAGGTTGTCTGGTGCTGATGTTTCACTGTTACAGCTGTGCCTTAAGATGAGTTGCCAGTAAAGAATTGTCTTGATAATGGTCTTAGGGTAAAACTCCATGGACACACTCAAGATCGATTGCACCACTGAAGCCCTGTGTTAAGAGTTTTATGCAGGCCCTCTGTTCAGGGGGAGAAAATTTATGCTTCATTCTGAACTAATACATATCATGTTAAGCTGTTGATGGTAAAAATTAAAGGCCAATTAAAAAAAAAAGGCCTGAAGGTCATTATGAGGCCATGCTGCTATTGAATAGTAACAGCCTTATTTAAATTACTGAACTATGTGACAGTGTCATAGGTATCCACTGTCTTGTGGTTGGCTGAAACACTTGACAAGTAAAGGTTTCTGGAGTCCATTTATCAGTTGAATATGATGAACAAATGTAATAGTCTGTCATTTAGTTGCTATCTTAGATTTACTTTGTTCATGGAAGAAATCATTATAACAAGGGAAAAATCAGTAAGTTTAGATTAAAATTTCTTCACAATGGTGAATCCATCTATGCCAATGAAAAATATGGGGTTGGACCTGAATGATAAGTGGAGCATGACAAACAGCTAGCATGCTGAACTGTGGCTGATCAGCAGGAGCAAACACAACTTTTAACAGTATTATCGGCTACTGGTGTCAGGGGGCCAACCAATCTATGCTTCCATTTGTGCAAACTGCAGCAATGCTGGAACAGTGGGCAGGTAACAAATGCTAGGGCTGTTCATGCAGTGGAATGTGGTTCTGAATGTTCCTCTTTTCATCACAGAATACATAGATTAAAGGAGAATACTATTAATGGTGTGTTTTTGTTAGAAATTTAACATGAACTTTTGTTCGCTTTGTCTGATATACTACTACTTTGCACCAGAGTGTATTGTATGGAAGTGTTGCACACTTGTATGAGAAAAAATTATTTATAGGTAACAAATATGTTGAAATGAGAAAATCACTAGGCTTTGAATTTTCTATTAGTTTCTACATTAAAACTGTTACAATAGTGTTTTAAAGTGCCACTCCTGTGGTCTGTTTTATATTATTTTCCTTGTCTGTCACTCAGATTGTTTTGTTTATGCATCTGAAAAAATGAAGATTTTAGTATCTGTAGTAGAAACCACAGAACACAACCTTGTAAACCCAACAGATGTAAGTAACTGAACATGACAGATTGCTTGATAAGGCAACTGTATTCTGATATTTTGTTTTCTTTCAAAAATTGTTTAGAGCATTGTTGCCATCATGAAGAAAAAGGAGTACAACTTTTTAGATCAACGAAAGACTGATTTTGACCAGGACTATGAAGAGTTTTGCAAACAGACCAGTGACCTTCATGTAAGTTGCATAATTAAGTGCTTGGTGATTTTAGGGGGGGCTAGGTTTAGTACTGCTAATTGACTGGAATGCCAAAAGGGGAAAATGTCCATTTGAGGCAATATCAACTTGTTTATGTATAACCCACACACCTCCTGGGTGTGGTGTTCTGTCCCATCTAGTGGCACCAAGACCACTTAAAAAAGAGTTAAATGAGTCTGCTCTACAACCTTAGCTAATAGCCAGTTGGCTTTTAGCTCATGCGGTAGAGGCTCATGCACTAAGCTCCAGAGGTCCCAGGTTTGATCTCAACGACCGGGGTCTGTTGGCATTACATATGCAAGCTCTGATTTAATGGCTGGAGCACTTAAAGTGCTTTTGCTCATGGATCAAAAATACAAATTTCCATTTAGAATGAATGATAAATCTAATACCACTCCAATATCACACAGAGCCTTAGTGGATTATCACTTCCTATCCATCCTGAGATGGATACAGCCTTTGGGACTGTTTATAGGGGCTACACATTGCATTTAACTGTCTACCGGTAAAACCAGACTGGTGCATAAAGTCCAAAACACACATAGTATTCCAGCGCAGGGAATAGTAGAGGATGCTCACTTTTACAGAACTTAAGCACCTCTCCTCCTATTTCTCCCGAAAGAGAAGTTCCTACCCCTAATCCTCAAATGCAGGCTCTCAGGGGGCTGTATAATCCAGACAAATTGCACACACTTTAGGTTCCCTAACCACTGGAGCCATGTAAAGCTGATGGGAGAACGAGGTTGCTGTACTAAGCCAATATCCGTGTGAGAGCTTGATTTAGCTGCCTTGGAGAAGGAAAGCGTTCCCTCAGATTATAGTTGTTAATGTGGTTGAACAGTTGAGAAGACAAGAGCTTCTGTGATCTCTGTAGCTACAGAGGGACCTGGAAAGGTAGATTGCTTTTCTGCTTTTTTTTTTCTTTTTACACAACATCGAAAGTAGGATAATTGCAGCTGTTATCAGGTAAGTAGTGTGTGTTCATGTACAGTATGTGATAAACACACCGACAGGTAGTACTTTGTATATTTAATATGTACACTCTGCAGAGCTCTCCTCAGCATAACCTTTTTCCTTCTCCAGAATCAGTTAAAGACCTTTATGGATATCACCTTTGAAAGGATTCCAACCACTGAAAGAGCTCTTAGTATGCTGAAGAAATTTGAAAGGTAAAGGGATATTTATAAATATTTCTAGTATGCCCTAGAGTAGCATACTAGTTTTCTGCACATTAGGTCAAATATAACCTCTTTTGACACAGAAAAAATGAAGAAATTGGCTATAAAATGCTTTTGTTCTTGTTGGACATAAATTGATACTTGAGTAATCATTTTAAGTATGTCTCTTCACCAATTCTGATCAAAAGAAAGGATCTACTCAGATTGCTTTAAAAGAAAAGCTTAACGCTTCTGACAATCTGCATAAGTAGAATTTATTTCTGGGCAGTTGCATGGCCAACACATTTGTGAGATCACATGATCTTACTGACCTTAGATGACAATGTAAACTTTATGTAAGGATAATGGTTCTTGAATAATTTCTTAAGCTTTTTAGGGTCAAACATATTTAAGTTCTACATTGGTAATTTATGCCTTATTGTTGAAGCTCTCCCCCCCGTCCCCCTAGCACATTGATTATAGACACTGGAAAGAAAAAATCATTCAATGTTTGTTGTTGTTTTATATCCCTAATGCAGTATCCAAAGTTTATTTATTTTTGTCTGTCTTTAAGACTGAAATATAGCACAGGAACTGCTTGTTTATAATGACTATCTGCATGTGGACTGAAGGTTCTCTTTTGGATATTGAAATTTATTTATCATCATCATATGTCAAGATGCAGCATGCTCAATATCTCATTGCCATGGTTAGCTGTGGTATCAATAGCTGAAGATGGGCTTGCAGTACTGCTTTCAATCATTAAAATGGCAGAATGAAGGGGAAGCTCAGTCTGTACTGTCACAGTTCTTCTGCCCTATTCTGTATAACTGAGTTCCTGTATTTCATGCCATTGGTGGGTTCAAGGTTATGTTACTACTTGTTGAAAACCATGTGATCTTACACTTGAAGATAGCACTAGTGAGATTCCCTTTATATGGGTGATAGAGAGATATTTCTAGGCTTATTTAGAAACACTTTCTGTTACACTGTTTAAGCCAGGCCTAGCTTCTGGTTGTAGGAATGTATTTTGGAAGGTGTTGCTGAATATCAGGCTGAGAATGCACTTGTCCTCCCACAGAGCATACAAAAGTGTGTAAAAATGATTGTACATTCAAACTGAAAACTAGAAGAGCCTCCTAATCACTGAAGTCTTGTGGTAACTTTTCCAATGATAATCCTTGTTTTTTTTTAATCAGATTAGAAATCCCCAATCTTGGCATTGATGAAAAATACCAGAAAATCCTTCAGAACTATGGTCATGATATTGAGATGGTCTCTAAGCTGTACACGAAGCAGAAAAATGACCCTCCTTTGGCTCGTAACCTGCCTCCAATAGCTGGTAAGATCTTGTGGGCACGCCAACTCTTCCACAAGATCCAGGAACCAATGGACCTCTTCCAACAGCATCCCACTGTTCTGCAGACAGGAGAAGCGAAGCGCATAGTCCGCAACTACAACAAAGTGGCAAAGGTCCTCTTGGAGTTTGAGGTTATTTATCACAGGGGATGGCTTCAGCAGGTAAAATGTTTCACTTGCTGCTGTGACTGTGAAAATTGAATTGTTTTTAGTGTTTTTGCTGCTGTATGAATGCCTAGGGACCCATGGTGTTCGATGCTGTATAAACATGGGATAAGTGGATTGCCATAGTATAAGAAGCCCCTAATTGGCAGAGTACTGGTATAGCTAGCTGCTGTACCTTCTCCTGCAGCTCCCAGCATGGGGGTAAAAATTGGGTGGGAGAGGGAATGACGAGAGTGTTATTGTGCTTTAGCTATTTTCCACTGGCAGATGACCTCTTGGGGGTCATGGCCAACAGCTGAACTTTAGAGCACTTCCTATGCTGCTTTGAAGTGTCATGGGATGGGGCCGGCATAGAACTGAAACCATAATCAGGGCTCTGTAACTGGCTCCTTTGCAGGCCCTCACACTGTACTGTGTCCCACAGATTGTTTTCTGAAGAGAATCTGGCCAACTTTCCTGTTGAAGTGCCTAGCTCAAAATGAAATGTGTCCATAATTCAGGCAGCATACTATGCACTACGGGCAAATTCTATCCTTACTGTTCATAGCAGCATTAGGGGGCTGGCGGCATTACTGCTGGCAGATCATACTTGTTTGAAGCCACAGAGGGTGGATGGATATGGACTAGACCACCATCTCAGTGCTTGAGAACAAGGCTAAGCTCCTTCTTTGCTGCTGTAGGAGCACTGGCGATGATCAAAGCTTCCTACATGCTCTCTTCTCAGTACACCCACTTCACAAGGTATGATTCTTCTTTGAGAGATGTCCCTGTGGGTGCTCCACTCCGGGTGTTGGTGTGTCCCTGCGCCTTCACTCAGAGATTTTTACAGCAGTACTCGTACCAGTCATGCACACACAGAGCCTGCCTCCCCTGCTCTGAGTGTACCTTAATAGTATGCATGTGCGACCGGTCTCCTCAGTTCCTTCTCTACCATCCCCAGCCTGAGGCAGAGCTCAGTAGACTTGTTAGCGAATTTCTTCTCTCCCTTGTTCAACTTGTTTTCCCTCTTAGTTTAGCTTACCAGTAATAGGTACCCTTTTCCCTTCTCTTCTGTTCTCTTTAAAGCAAGCAAACAAACAAACAAAAAACCCACCTTTTTTTGTTCCTGTCAGCGCAGCCGCTTCTGATGTGCCTGGCTCTCCGGGTTTTAAGTGCTGTTCTAACTGTAATGATGCCATCCCTCTTTCAGATGGCCACTCTAAATGTATTAAATGTTTGGGGGAGTCCCACATCCCCAAAAATGTGCCCACTGCAGCAAGTTGAAATCCAGGGCATGCAAAGACAGGGAGCTGAGGCTAAAACTGCTCCTGCTGCAAAAATCTCTCAGACCAGCCTCAGACCCGGGCTCTGACTCTGCTGTACACTGCAGTCCCCCTGATTCAAAGAGACAAAAGAAAACTTCAAAAAACCATCAGCCTCTCTCACCCACAAAGGGTATTTGCAGGGACAAGCCTTCTCCAGCTACTGCTTCCCTCCCTGCGCTCCCCCGGCTGAGTACCTTTGATGTGACGGGCTCCTCCAGCACCGTGCGAAACCCACCTGCGGCTGCGGCAGTCACACTAACCTCCGGAGCTGAGCTTCAGGCTTTCAGTTGCCTGCCTCTCACATGGCACCATTTGGCACCGCAGTGGAAGTGGTGCCAATGCATACTAGCCTGCCTGACTCCCCGCAGGCTCCTCCCACTCTCCTGGCACTGTCAGCCTTTGAGCTAGCCGGCAGTGACAGAACGCTCAGGACACCGGTGCAGAGGAACCCCTTCTCACAACAAATTCCTCTCGCTCAGCCCTCCCCTCACAGAGGCATCGCAATTCACACATTCAAGGGACCTGCTGGTGTCACCTATCTTGCAGTCATCCCTACTTAACACCTACTTCTCTCCGGACCCTTAGGCAAGGTCCGCACAGCTTTCCTCCAGTGATGAGGAATCTAGGCTGCAGGGAGGATTTTCACCTTATCAGATGTTCCGTCCACAGACCTCAATCAAGAGAGGTCATAGAAAAGCTGCCTCGTCCTACTCAGAGGGTCCTGCCCCATGGGGCGTGAACCCCTGAATGGCACCACCCATGCCCTTCCCACCACAGTGGCAATATTGGGCTCCATGGGCTCCTTATACTCAGGACCACACTCATTATATCAATGCAGCCAGATGTGAGACCTGATTGGTGCCACCAGCTGACCACCCTGCCACTGACTCCAGACACGAGGCAGCCCTGTCACAACTGCAAGAGCAAGCACGGCCTGCCTCTAACCCAGTAGAACCAGTTGTTCCACCTGATGAAGCATTGCTTCCTCCTCCTCCGAAGTCTTCAGACGACTTCTCAAAATTTCAAGACCTGTTTAAAAGAGTTGCCAATGAGCCACGAATTAACCTGGAGGAAGTTCCTGAACAGCAGCATGAGCTAACTGACATCCTGCAGCCCTCTTATTCTTCTAGAATTGCATTACCTATCAATGCAGCCCATTTAGAACCTGCCAAGGCCATTTGGCAAACCCCAGCTGCAAGCCTGCCTACCTGTAAGAGAGTGGACCGAAAGTACTTTATTTCTTCCAAGGGCTCAGAATTCCTTTTTACTCACCCAGCGCCAAACTCGCTGGTGGTAGAAGCAGTTAACCAAAAGAACAAACACCAATTTCCCTGCTCTACCACTTCCGACAAGGACAGTTAGCGATTAGATCTGCTTGGACGTAAGGTATACACTTCTTCCACGTTGCAGTTTTGCATTGCTAATTATACAGCCGTTCTAGCAAAGTACGACCACAAAAATTACAATAAATTCATGGACTTTATTGTTCACATTCCAGAAGAAAAGAAACAACAATTTACAGACATAGTTTCTGAGGGACAAATAATCTCTTGCACTACTCTTCAAGTTGCCCTTGATGTGGCCAATACTGCAGCACGGTCCACTGCCACAGCAGTCGTGATGCGCCGAGGGTCATTGCTGTCATCCTCTTTCTTTCCCAGCGAGATCTAGAATACCAATAAGGATCTCCCCTTCAACAGTGACAAACTATTCACCTCCACCACAAATGACGTACTCCACTCCATAAAGGACTTCAGGGCAACTCTCCGGTCTCTAGGAATTCAAACCCCTATGACAGAAGGCGACAATATAGTACCAGCCTTACCAGCGACCGCGCTACCCCACATACACCCAGCAATTCCATAGATCTCACGAGCAACAGCAACGCCAGAGATCCAGATACCAACGCTGCCGTCCCAACTCCTCGGCAGTGTCTCAACCCCCTCCGACCAATAATCAAATTTGAAGCCTTGATCGAGGGTATAGAAAACAATATTCTCACTTCACACAGCCTGCCCCTCTTTTTGGTCACCGCCTATGCCCATTCTCCCATCAGTGGTGCAATATTATCACCAACAAGTGGGCTTTAGAGGTTGTCACAGTTGGCTATTCTATCCCTTTCCTCTCCCCGCCTCCCACCCACCCAACCTCCCCGTCTCTCTTCAGGGACCCCTCTCACGAGCAACTGCTCCTCCAAGACGTACAACATCTCCTTCAATTGGAGGCAGTGGAAATTGTCCCCAAACTACACAGAGGGAGAGGTTTCTACTCCCATTACTTCTTAACAGAAAAGAAAACCGGGGGATGGCGACTGATCCTCGACCCCAGGCGGCTAAACAAATTTATCAAAAAGCAAAAGTTCAGAATGGTTACCCTACCACTATAATCCCAGCGCTGGAGCAGGGCGATTGGTTTTCAGCCCTCAACCTCTACAGGATGCTTATTTTCATGTGACTATTCACCTAGTCCACGGACGTTTTCTTTGTTTTACCCTCAGTTTGACACATTTTCAATACAGAGTATTGGCCTTTGGCCTATCTACCGCCCCCCCCCCCCCGAGTTTTCTCCAAACTCCTAGCAGTGGTCACTGCCCACCTCAGGAAACGGGGTTATAATATTTCGTTACCTCAACGCTTGTCTCTTCAAAGCCTCAATGCTCGACGAAGCTCTTCGATCCACACAGCTTACCGTTGCTTGCTTCCTTTCCCTTGGCCTGCAAATAAAAAAAACAAATCCAGTTTATGTCCTACCCAACAACTGGAGTTCATAGGAGTGAATCTCGATTCCCGAATGGGAATAGCATGTCTCCCACTCAGTTGTTTCAACAACATAAAACTCCTGGTTACAAAACTTCACAACAGTCCCCAGGTCACTGCATGAGACTGCCTGCAACTATTAGGCCACATGGCCTCATGTACTTTCGTGGTCAAAAATGCATGCCTCTACATGAGGTGCTTCCAAGCTTGGTTGGCCGTGGTTTACAGACCGAACGTACACACTTTTAAACAAGCCTCTATCCATACTCTTCAGAGTCAAAGACTCCCTCCGATGGTGGACAGTTCCCTCCAACCTCTGTTAAGGAGTCCCTTTTCTCCAGGACTCTCCATCACTCATCATCACTGCTGATGCATTCCTCGCAAGATGGGGAATGCACACGTCCCACCACACAGTCCAGGGGATATGGTCTTCCACCGAAGCCTCCCTACACATAAACGTCCTAGAACTGTGAACCAGACGCAGTGCCTGCCATCACTTCTTCCCATTTATTCAGAACCAAAATGTTTAGATAATGACAGACAACATCGCATGCATGTTCTATGTCAACAGGCAGGGAGGGGCTCGATCTCACTTGCTTTGAACAGAAGCCATGAAGCTCTGGAATTGGTGCCTCACGAACAACATCCGGATATCAGCAGCCTATCTTCCTGGGGCCCTGAATAAATACCATGGACGAACTAAGCAGACATTTTCCCTGGGATCACGAATGGGAGATAAACGACATGATCATAAGCAATATATTCTGCGTTTGGGGGCTATCCAACCCTGGACCTCTTCGCGACTGAAGAACAAGAAATGTCCCGAATTTTGCTCCAGAGCTGGATTGGGCAAACATTCCCTAGGAGATGCATTCCTGATCGCATGGGCTCAACACTTAATGTATGCTTTCCCCCCAGTACTGGTTCTCCACAGAGTTCTGACAAAGTTATGAACAGATCGTGCCACGGTAATTCTGATTGCCCCGTCATGGCCCAGACAACTGTGGTTTCCGTTCCTCACCAGAATGTCAATTCACCCACCGATTTCATTGCCCCTCACTCCGAACCTCTTATTGCAGCAATATGGCCGATTTCTTCACCCCAACCTGTCCATGCTTCACCTGAAAGCTTGGTTCCTACATGGTTCTCCCAAAATGAACTAGCATGCTCTGAGCAGGTTCAAAGAGTGCTCCTACATAGCAGAACACAATCTACTCACATCACCTATCTCCAAAAGTGGAAGCGATTTCACACAATGGTGCACAACTAAACAACTTCCTCCTACTTCTGAACCTCTTCCACCCATACTTGACTACCTATTAGACCTTAAGCAATCTGGCCTTTCTTTCAGCTCCATCAAGGTCCACTTAGCTGCTATTACAACTTTTCATGACAAGGTCAACGATACCTCTGTTTTTGCTCATCCAGTCACTATGTGTTTTCTTAAAGGGCTCCAATCCCTATACCCGGACATTACCTCCTACCCCACTGTGGGACTTCACTTAGTATTATCCTGCTTAACTCAACAACCATTCGAGCCCCTAGCCACTTGCTCCCTCTTACACTTCTCTATGAAAACAGCATTCTTAGTGGCAATCACCTCCGCCAGATGTGCAGGAGAAATAGCCGCTCTCATGGCGGACCCACCGTACCCACACTATTTTTTAAGGATAAGGTAACCCTCCGACTACACCCCAAATTTCTTCAAAAGGTGCATTCGTCATTCCACATCAATGAGCTGATACACCTACCAACCTTCTTTTCTAAACCACATGCAAACTCTTTTGAATCAACGATGCATTGAGGAGCACACCGAAAGGACACCTATTTCTACCCAGAGACTTTCAAACTGAGTGTATCCAACTGTGCTATCAGATAAAGAAAGTTACACCTCCAGTTGGCATCAGAACTCACTCCACTAGATCTGTGGCTACCTCTGTGGCTTTTCTACGCAAAGTTCCTCTGGCTGACATCTGTAAAGCAGCCACTTGGACTTCTGAACACGCATTTGTTAAGCATTATGCCCTTACTCAAGGCCCTCTCTCTGATACATGAGTAGGCAGAGCTGTACTATCTACTGCATTTCTACCAAATCCAAAGTCCCTACCTCCTTGAGATAAACTACTTTTAAGTCACCTGGAGTGGAGCACCCACAGGGACATCTCTCTCTTGAAGAGGAGGTTACTCACCCTGTGCAGTAACTGATGTTCTTCAAGATGAGTGTCCCTGTGGGTGCTCCACTACCCACCCTTCTCCCCTCTACTTTCGAGTTGGGGTAGCCTCCTTTGTAGAGAAGGAACTGAGGAGACTGATCATGCATGCGTACTATTAAGGTACACTCAGAGTGGGGGAGAGGGGTAGGCTCTGCGTGTGCGTGACCGGTACGAGTACTGCTGTAAAAATCTCAGAGTGAAGGTGCAGGGATGCACCAACACCTGGAGTGGAGCACCCACAGGGACACTCATCTCAAAGAACATCAGTTATTGCACAGGGTGAGTAACTTCCTCTTCCTCTATAGAAATAGGGATTTGATGGACACTTAGAAATATTCACTGTTCTTCAGTGACAGCTGAATGACTTATTGAGTTTCTAGCTGATCGTAAAATATGTGGCCCAGCTGACATGTTGCAAAGCTTTAGAGATACTGGAGGGACTTGTCTTTACCATTACATCCTACCATGAGAGCTCTAGAGTTGGTTTCTGCACCTGGTCTCCCAGATGGCCTGTGCAGTAGTTATTGGGAACATAACAGAAACATTCCTCCAATGCCTCTCTGCCATGTATATTGGCCAAACCGGACAGCCGCTACGCAAAAGAATAAATGGACACAAATCTGACATCAGGAATCATAACATTCAGAAACAAGTAGGAGAACACTTCAGTCTCTCTGGTCACTCAATAACAGACCTAAAAGTGGCAATTCTTCTTCAACAAAAAAAACTTAAACAGATTCCAACGTGAAGCTGCAGAACTGGAATTAATTTGCAAACTGGATACCATCAGATTAGGCCTGAATGGAGACTGGGAGTGGTTGGGTCATTACAAAACCTAAACTTAATTTCCCCAATACTAATTTCTCCCTACTGTTACTCACACCTTCTTGTCAACTGTCTAATTGGCCACTCTCTTACCACTTCAAAAGTTATTTTTCTTCCCTTGGTATCCTGCTGTTAATTGATTTATCTCATTAGACTGACCTCAAACTTGGTAAAGCAACCTCCATCCTTTCATGTATTTATACCTGCTCCTGTATTTTCACACCATGCATCTGATGAAGTGGGTTCTAACCCATGAAAGCTTACGCCCAAATAAATCTGTTAGTCTCTAAGGTGCCACAAGACTCCTTGTTTTTTTTGCTGATACAGACTAACATGGCTACCACTCTAAAACCTGTCGTCCTCCTCTGAGCTGCTAGCAACTCCTTGCATAGACCCCTTTGGCCATTCCAGAGGTTAGTCACCAACTAGATCTTTTCTGTCTCTAATTTTTGCTAAAAGAGCCTTACCTTGCCCATCTCCCTCTTTCTACAGTAAGATAGTTACCACCATGATCTCTTGTAATCTTGTGTCAGTGGTGAAGGAGTTTGGACATTAAAAGTAAGCTTGCAGCAATACTGGGCTTGTGTGCTTATGTTAGTACAGGAGGGGAAGAGGCATAAGGGATACTTCATAGAGAAATGTTTTAAAAAATTGAGTGAAAAACATCTAATAAATTCAAGAGGAAAAGGATTGCACCTTTGTGGAAGGGATAATGAATCTCTTAACAGAAATGTGGGGACTCCAGAATTTCTTTGTGGAAAGTTGTGTTGCCTTATTTGCACAATGAATGTTATGGAAAAATAACATCAGTAATTTACAGTAATATTAGCTGAATTATTATAAATGAACTTGCAAGATGTGAAATGACTTGACAGCTTCCTGAGAGCATGAATTATTGCAGTTGTGTTCAATGTGTCATTGCATTGAATTTGTGACTATTTGAGCAGCCTCTACAAGTGTGTTTTGGCCCTTGAAATATGGTGAAAAGCTCTGCTACATCTCTGATCGGAAAGTAAAATACTGTGCCCGACGTGGAATAAATCACATGGCAGAGTATTGCTTAGGCAGCCATTATCTACAACTTTTGAACTGATAATGATGATCAAGGGAGAGAGAATAATGAGGAATGGACATATAGCTATCGCTGAGACATAGCAGCAGCAGGTAGTTCAGGTTGGGATTATTTCCCATACAAGGCAAGAAGCTGTGTTCCACTTACCCCAAAATAACTAAAAATACAGATTTGTCATTTTTTCAAATTATAATAAATTTGGAAGAACCTGGAGCAGGGGTCGGTAACCTTTCAAAGAAGAGCCATTTTTTGGTTTTTGTCTTTGACAAAAATATTTCGAGAGATGCATTACATGCAAAGCTACTTGTAGAGTTAGAATTTATCAACTAATAATAATTGAACATATTAAAGTTATTACTATTCACCAATACTTTTAATATGACTTCTGCCATTTGAATTTGAATATAAACAGGAGAGGGCTCTGGGCTGGGGCAGGGGATTGGGGTGCAGGAGGGGGTATGGGGTTGGGGAGGGAGTTTGGGTGCAGGAGGGGGTGCAAGGTACATGCTTTGGCCGGGAGGCGCTTACCACAGGTGGCTCCCGGCAGGCGGCAAAGCCGGGCTCTGGCCCAATGCCACTCCAGGAAGTGGCTGGCTGTTGCTATGTCTCTGTGAGCCACTGGTGGCTGGGGGAGGGGGGAAGAGAGAGGAGGCGGCTCCGTGAGCTGCCTCCGCCCCAGCACCATCCTCAAAACCCCATCCTGTGGGGGCGCTGCTTGTGGGTGCTGCCAGTGCACTGAGACCTGCTGCCACCCTCCCCCGAAAGGGGCACACTGAGACGTACCAGCAGCCGGTCGCTTCTGGGAGTGGTGTGGGGCCAGCACCCTGCTGCATCGCTGTCTGGGAGCCACCTGTGGTAAGCGCCTCCTGGCCAGAACCTGCACCTTGCACCCCCTCAGAAAATGGCTGCCTGCAAAGGGGGCAGCCAAAGAGCCGCATGCGGCTCCGGACCCCTGACCTAGAGGATAATAGTGTTAGCCAGCATGGATTTTTCAAGAACAAATCATGCCAAACCAACTTAATTTCCTTTTTTGACACAGTTACTAGTGGATAGGGGCAAGCAGAAGATGTGATATAGCTTGATTTCAGTAAGGCTTTTGACACACTTATATGGGACTGTAATAGAGCCGGACTCACCCGGCGGCGCCTCCTGCTGGTTGTCCCTGGGAATTAGCTAGTCAGCCTCTGGAGCACCCTCTGCCATCTGGTGATCCGCCTTATCGCCAGCCCCAGTTCCTCCCAGGACCCAGTGCCTCCTCCCACTGGGGTGCTGCCCCCTGGCAGTAAACCCCAACAATCCCTGAGGGTCTCCCCTCCCCGGGGAACCCCCACCCACTACCCCACCTCGCCTCAGTCTTGGCTACTGCCAGTCATCGCTTAGCCCCACTCCCTTAACAGACTGCAGTGTATCAGCCACTCATCACAGGCGAAGGGGTTTGGACCTGCTGCTTCTGTCTACCAGTGGGGTGCCCCCTTGCAACCTCAATACCTAATAGGCCCTAATCTAGGCCTCGCAGCTGGGGGTTTCCAGGCCGGAGATCCCCTGGTCTTTCCCCCTCAGCCCTGCCCCAATCTAGGTACGCCCTCAGGTCCCTGCAGCCAGTCCCTTCCCTCTCTGAACACACAGAGAGAGAGAGACTGGCTAAGCTTCAGCCTAGCAGCCCCTTTATAGGCCCTGGCTCTCTCCCAGGGCTGGCTTTTAAGCCCCACAGGGCAGGAGCGGGTAACCACCCCGCTACAGGGACACTAGGGAAATGTGGCCTAGATGAAATTATTATAATGTGGGTTTGCAACTTTTTGAAAAACTACTCAAAAATTTGAGTGGTTTGCTGCCACACTGGGAGGAGGCATCTAGTGGGGTCCTGCAAGGGTCTGTCCAGAGTCCAGTACCATTCAATCATTTCATTAGTGACTTGGATAATGGAATGGAGAGTATGTTTATAAAACCTGTGGATGACAGCAAGCTGGTAGATGTTGCAATCACTCTGGAGGACAGGATTAAACTTCCAAAGGACCTTGACAAACTGGAAAATTGATCTGAAATTCACAATAAGGGTAGTTAAGCACTGGAATAGCCTTCGAAGAGAGGTCATGGAATCTCCATCACTGGAGGTTTTTAAGAAGAGGTTAGACAAACACCTGTATTTCTAGGCCATCCCAGACTTGATCTTGCATCCGTGCAGGGGGCTGGACTATGTGATCTCTCAGAGTCCTATTCAGCCCTACATTTCTATGGTCATGGAGGCTCTCCATTCTATTTGTGACACTACTTCCTTCATAGCTCCAGTTTGTGTTGCTGCATTAATTTTCATGTTCATGGCCTGCCTGATTAATTTAGGTGGAATATAGGTTCCCAAAGAGCTAAAGATGTTAACATAACCCAGTTACAGCTGAATGTTAAACAATTTTAAAGAAGGTTTTGAGCTTGGTATACAGAGACCGTAGCCTGTTTAGTATCATTGCAAACACACAATTAAAAGCCTTTTTAACCTCTTATTAAAGATACAGAAAAGAAGCTCTGGTGTGGGTGGGGAGAGGGGGATGGGAGAAGGGCTTATTAAAGTATTAAGTAAGGCTTTTAGTTTAACAGCACTTTTTGTTTCCATTTTTTTGCTGGAGAATTTTTAGAAGGAAAACCCCCTTGTCTGACAGTTGTTTAGATGGTATTAAAGCTGGTAATAGCTGTCCTTTTTGGGGAAAAGAGAAGTTAGTTGAGATGGGCAGGAGCTGTTATTGCGACTGCTAAAGTTGGATTCTATTTCCTAAAAAGACAAACACACACAAAAGGGAAGAGAAAAGAATAGCAAAGTTAGAAAATGCAGCTTCTGTCTTTTTCTTGTTGACTAGTACTTGTAAACTTATTGAGAAAACACGGGCACAGCATACTGTTTTGTTAGCAGGCTGTTTAGGGCACTCTTTTTAGGTGTACAGGCTCACAGCAGTGTTGCAAAATATATAGCCTTGGCCAGCTAAGCCAGACTCTTATTAAACAGAACACAAAGGAGAGAGGTAGAAAAGAAAAGTAATAAGGTAGGAAAGGACGGGGGAGATAAAGTCTTACAACCCGGATGGTGGTCAGGATTCAGCTGGAGCTAGTAGAGGTGGCAATGTCATCTGGGCTCACCCTCCCCTATTTTTTTGCCCAGGTTGGTCAGGACACTTCTTCGTAACAGGCTGATGAAGGCTGGGGTCCCAGAGACAGTGGGGGTGGCAGTCATGATGGTGAAGCTAGTTCCAGAAGCCACTTTTTCCCCCAAATGCTTTTTTGTTAAATGACCATAAAAAGGAGAGATATCTAGAATAGCCCATTTCCTTGCTATTTTGTTATTAATTAGTCCTAATTTCTGACTTACCAGTTTTTGTTTATACATTTTTGGTCCTTAACTTTTTTTGTTCACCAGGCATGATTTTAACAGTCCTTGAGTGGTATTAGTGAAGCCCTTCTTGTTTAAATTAATTTAGCTTTTGGGATTTCTTTACCTTTTTTGAAACAATTTTATATAATAGGCTATTGTTATAATTCATGCATCATTACCCACTTTTTACAGTTGAGCTCACAATTAGGGTAAACTTCTAGGCCCAATTATTACAACAGAACCAAAATTCGGAAGAAAATATAGGTAGTTACTTAGCTTGGCGAGAAGGCAGTTTTTCACTCTAATCTAAATGGAGGTGATATTAAGCTTAGATTCAGACTGTATCAGATTGGAGTATTAGTTTAAGTTTCCACTAACACTTTTGCAATTCAGGCTCGAGGTATATATTTGTATCCAAATTCAGAGCATAGTGTTGACTTGGTTGTGATTTGGCAAGACTGTTTCTTGTTTCCTGCAGATTGAAGTAACGAAAACAGGGCTTCAGGCATCCCTGTTGGTGAAGGCTCCAGAGACAGGAGAATTATTTGTGAATTTTGACCCTCAGATATTGACTTTAATTCGGGAAACAGAGTGCATGGCTCACATGCACCTTGAAATCCCATCCTTCGCGATTGCTCTACAGCAAAAGCAAGACTCATACAAGAAGAATTTCAATCAACTGCAGGTAGGTTTATTTTATTCATTTAGATCTGCATAGAGCTATTGAAAGCTCCAATAATTTCATGAAAGTAAATAAGATAGTATTTTTATAAGATTGAAAATGAACAAATTCAGACTACTATGCACCAGTAAAGTGATTAAGATGGGAAAAGGACTTGACAATTCACCTCCATCTTTTTCCTGCAATTTTTTAGATGCTACAATGACTTTGTTCTTAAACATAACCTCTAGGAGGCATGGCAGTGTGGAAGGAAGGCGCTGAGGTCTAGAAGTTTGGAGTGGTGGAAGCAATTCCTCAGTAATATAACCTTATTTCTGATTTGCTGTATGAGTTCAGGCAAAGCAGTTGACATTTCTCAAACACAACTGTGGTTCAGCTTTGAGCACAATTTGGGTAGGGGACAGCAATGAGGCATGCCAACCCAGCAGTTGCCCCTAAAAGTATTGTGCCTTGGATAGGAACAAAGACTCCAGTAACTGGGCAGTGCAGCTGCTGCACCAGCATTACACCTAGTGTACTTTTTGGGCCTGCTGTGCTAGAAGATGCAGAGAGAAGATGGAGCCTTGGTTTCTCCTCTTGTCTCTTAATTTCCTTTTGGGAAGTTAGCTGCCATCAACAGTGGTACAAGCCAGCAGCAATCATTAGGCTCAAAAGAATGAGACCAAGGATGGAAGATGGGCAAATCTCATGCTTTTACTGCAAGCCCTTGGGTCAGGGATTCTCTTTTTCTCTGGGTATGTCTACAGTGCAATAAAAGACCCATGCCACACTGCAGCTGGCCTGGCTCACAGGGCTGCGAGGGGGAAGGATCTCCGATCCCAGGCTCCAGCCCGAGCCCCACCGTCTACACTGCTATTTTTAGTCCTGCCGCCCAAGTCTGAGCTCTAAGACTCAGTGCCATGGGTTTTTTATTGAAGGGTTGTCAGGGTTCCCTCCCCACTCTGAACTCTAGGGTACAGATCTGGGGACCCGCATGAAAGACCCCCTAAGCTTATTTCTACCAGCTTAGGGTAAAACTTCCCCAAGGCACAAACTTTTTGCCCTTGGACGGTACTCTGCCACCACCAAGTGATTTAACAAAGAATTAGGGAAGAGACCACTTGGAGACGTCTTCCCCCAAAATATCCCCTCCAAGCCTTACACCCCCTTTCCTGGGGAGGCTTGAGAATAAACAAGATGAGCACAGGCCAGCCTTGGGTTTTTAGGACCCTAAAAAGTCAATCAGATTCTTACAAAAACAGAACTTTATTAGAAGAACAAAACAAAGATAAAAGAACAACTCTGCAGGATTAGAATGGAAGATAATCTCACAGGCAGTCAGATTCAAAACATAGAGATCCCTCTAGGCAAAACCTTAAGTTACAAAAAGACTCAAAAACAGGAATACACATTCCTTCCAGCACAGTGAATTTCACAAGCCAAAACCAAAAGAAAATCTAACACATTTTCTAGCTAGATTACTTACTAACTCTATAGGAGTTGGATTGCTTTCTTTCTTGATCTGTCCCCGCAGAGGCATCACACAGACAGACAAACCCTTCCACCCTCCTGCCCCCCCTCAGATTTGAAAGTATCTTGTCCCCTTATTGGTCATTTTGGTCAGGTGCGAGCCAGGTTACTTGAGCTTCTTAACCCTTTACAGGTAAGAGGATTTTGCCTCTGTTCAGGAGGGATTTTATAGCAGTGTATACAGAAAGGTGGTTACCCTTCCCTTTATATTTGACACTCCCCCCAAATCACAGATAGTGTTGGACAGCCAGTTCCACACTGGCTGTGATTTCTTCCTGGTGCTCTCGGAGAAAACAGAGTTAATTAGACACATGTACCTTTAGATATACTACTGACTATATAAAAACTAACAGTATTTCCCACATCTCAAGGATGATTTTAACCAGTTGATTCTGGAAAACTTTCACGGGAGAGTGCATCACCCACTTTGTTAGAAGCTCCTGAAATGTGTTGTATTTCAAAATCAAAATCTTGGAGAGCTAAACTCCACCGAATAAGTTTTTTTGTTATTTCCCTTGGTGGTATGAAGCCACTGTAGCACAGCATGGTCGGTTTGCAGGTTGAAACGCCATCCCCAAAAGTATGGACGTAGCTTTTCCAGAGCGTAGACAATGGCGTAACATTCTTTTTCACTGATTGACCAGTGGCTTTCCCTCTCAGACAGCTTCTTGCTGAGAAACACGACAGGATGGAACTCTTGATTCAGTCCTTCCTGAATTAAAACTGCTCCCACACCATGCTTGGATGCATCTGTGGTTACTAGGAACGGTTTGTCAAAGTCTGGGGCCCTTAGTACAGGGTCAGACATGAGTGTTGCTTTAAGCTGGTTAAAGGCTTTCTGACACTTCGGTCCACTGAACGGCATTTGGCTGTTTCTTTTTGGTTAGGTCTGTCAGTGGGGCGGCGACACTTTTTGTCTAGCACCTAGTCCAATAGGGCTCAAATTCTAACTGGAGTCTTTGCGTGCTACTGCCATACGAATATATAATATAAGCTTTTTGAACTCATCTACTTCAGCTCACCCCCCTCTTGTTGCTCCTTTTCTTCATATGTGTAAGGGGATAATTAGTTTCTCATATGGGCACTGTAATGATTGCTTGATGCTTTTGCAGTACTTGGAAGCTGCCAAATGTTTCATACTGTGACAAATTTCAAAGAATGTCCTGGAACTTTATGGTTGGGTTGTGAGAGCCAGTTGTTGCTAGGGCGTGAGGAAGGGATCTCAGAAAAAAGCTTATGCCTAGTCTATTTTTATCTCCCATCGTTCTTCTAGAGACCATTGGTCCTGTTCAGAGCAGAGAAGGTCAAAGCTGACTTTTAGCCACTGTTAATAGACTCGGTTTTAGGAGCGGAAAAGTCCAGGAAGCAAGTCCTGGGGATGCTTCACTGGCTTACTATGCTGGTTTCAAAGAATGATGTGGAGGCACTCTGGCCCACTTCAAGAAAGAGCCCTGCGAGTCTACTGAGACTCCCGTAAATAAAGTAGAGGAAAGGAGGCCTGTTTCTGACCATTCTTGATTCGCCATGCTGGGAAACAGGAGAAGTCAGTGTTCTGGGTAATGCAGGATCCCCTTTCTTGCAAATAGAGCTTGAGGGGGGTCATGTTTTCATAACTGAGAAGGACCTCTTGGTGAGTAAAACCTGTGGAGAGTACAGGAAGAGGCCTATAGATCGGTTCCTATTCAAAACTTTTGGATTTGAAGAAATTCAAACAGATTAGGTCACTTATCAATTTAAAAGAGTGGTTTGGATTTATTACAAACCAGGGTGTTTACAGAATACAATTTCTATCTTTGTCCTCCTTCATATATACATTTCAGTGGTGGGCAGTGGCATCCTGTCATGCCGTTGTGTGTAGTAAGATCACACAGTAGTGAAGCAAGTATATTTCAAACTAAATGTTTGTAGCCTCTAGATATCTTTATATCAAATTTCCAGGTATATTCATAGATTTGTTAAAAACATTCTGCTAGCTCCTTTTAAACTTAAAACTGCATCACCAGTTGTCAGAATGTCTTCATGTGATGTCTTTTGACTGGGCTATTAAAAGATGGCCTTCCTTTAAAAAATTAGAAGTATTGGCTTAGGGTCTCAAAAATATTGAAAATTCTGACTTCTAATTTACTTGTATTATCATTTAGCTCCCATGAAAAGGTATTGCAGAAAAAAGACTTTAGCATCAATATCAGATCCATATGTAGACTTGACCCCCGACCCACCAAAACTAAACCTACTTCTTACAATTTTCCAACTTTTTTATCATTTAATGTTCAAGCTACTTAATATAGCAAACGCTGATTTTTCAAAAAGGCTCCAGAGATAATCCTGGCAATTACAGCCTGTTAAGCATAACTTCAGTGCCAGGCATGTTGATTGAAACTATAGTAAAGGACAGAATTATCAGATACATAGATGATGAACACTATGTTGGGGATGAGTCAACATGGCTTTTGTAAAGGGAAATCATGCCTCACCTATCTATTAGAATTCCTTGAGAGTGTCAACAAGCACGTTCACAAGGGAGATGCAGTGCATATAGCATACTTGGACTTTCAGAAAGCCTTTGACAAGGTCCCTCATCAAAGACTCTTAAGCAAAGTAAGGAGTCATGGGATAAGAGGGAGGGTCCTCTCAGGGATCAGTAACTGGATAAAAGATGGGAAACAAAGGTAGGAATAAATGATCAGTTTTCACAATGAAGAAAGGTAAATAATGTGGCCTCCCAGGATCTGCACTGGGACCTGTGCTGTTCAACATGTTCATAAATGATCTGGAAAAGGGAATGAACAGTGAGGTGGCAAAATTTGCAAATGATACAAAACTATTGAAGATAGTTAAGTCCAAAGCTGACAGCGAAGAGTTACAAAGGGATCTCACAAAACTGTGTGACTGGCAACAAAATGGGAGATGAAATTCAGTGTTGATAAGTGCAAAGTAATGAACATTGGAAAACATAATCTCCACTATACATACAAAATGATGAGTTCTAAATGAGCTGTTACCACTCATTTAAGAGATTTTGGAGTTGTTGTGGATAGTTCTCTGAAGACATCTGCTCAGTGTGCAGTGGCAATCAAAAAAGGTAACAATCTTAGGAACCATTAGGCAAGGGATAGATAAGAAAGAAAATATAATGTCACGATCTAAATCCATGATACACCCCCACTGAGAATACTGCTTGCTGTTCTGGTCACCCCATCTGTTGCAGTGTATGTACATCCTGTCCCCTGTTGGGGTAGATCGTGGGTGTGGTGGCACTGCAGTTACGGGCTACCAGACTGTCTTGGGATTCAAGATACTTTGGCTCAATGCCCAGAGTAAAAGTGGCTGCACTTGGGTTCAGGGCTGCATGGCCTACTGGCCTGAGACAAAGTGGCGGCCCTTGAGAGCCGGGCTGCATGGCCTAGTGGCCAGGGTCAGGGGCCATCACCCAGGGTGGTGACCTGCTGGGGTAGGGGGATCCGGGCCCTCCCTGCTCCATGGGTCCCAGCCCAGGGCCCTGCCAGTGGCAAGTGTGTCCACCACCCAGTCAGCAAGGATCCTACCGCAACACACTGATTCTGCTTTAAGGGGGTTACAACTCACTCCCCCTCCTGGGGACACTTCTTACCCTGTTTCCTGAAGTCATGGTCTGTTTGATGTTGGGGTCTCCAGGCTCTTTGGTGCAGGTAACTCCCTCTGACTGCAGCTGGTTAGCTGTAGGCAACAGGTCTCCAGTCTGGTTCTTGGGATCTCTGGCTCCCGCAGGCAAGGGCTGTAGTGACTCCTGGGCTGGAGCCTCCACCAAACGTCCTTCCTCTTTGGCAGTCATCCCAGACTGAGCTGAGCTGTTCTCCTTTATACTAGCACAGCAACTGGAGCATGCCCAGCATGGTCTGAGGGTGGGATTAACCCTTTCTTGCTAGTGTGGGGTATGCACACCCTGTCACACCATCTCAAAAAAGATGCATTAGAATTGAAAAAAGTACAGAGAAGGGCAACAAAACAATTAGGGATATGGAACAGCTTCCATATGAGGAGAGATTAAAAAGACTGGGACCTGTCAGTTTAGCAAGGAGATGACTGGTGGGAGGATATGATACAGGTCTATAAAATCATGAATAGTGTGGAGAAAGCAAATAAGGAAGTGTTATTTACCCTTAGCATAACACAAGAACCAGGGGTCACCCAAGGAAATTAATAGGCAGCAGATTTAAAGGAAGGAAGTACTACTTCACACAATGCTCAGTCAACCTGAATTCATTGCCAGGAAATGTAGTGAAGAGCAAAAGTATAACTGGGTTAAAAAAAGAATTAGATAAGTTCATGGAGGATAGGTTCATCAATGACTATTAGCCCAGATGGTCAGAGATGCAACCCCGTGCTCTGGGTGTCCCTAAACTTCTGGCTGCCAGAAGCTGGGACTGGATGACATATCAAAATTGCTCTGTTCTATTGATTCCCTCTGAAACATCTGGCACTGACCACTTCTGGAAGAGGGGATACTCGGTTAGACGGACCATTGGTCTGACCCAGGATAGCCATTGGTATGTTCATGGTAAACTGTTTCTCTGCATTAGAATGCTACACCCATCCACGCTTGGCTGCAGCATCTTGGCCTGAGACCAAAACTAAAAAAAGCAACCTTAAATTCTGGGTGCCCAGCTTGAGTCATCTGAGATCTAATATTTCAAAGGTCTGGATCCACCTGGGACTACAATTGCTTTAGGTTAGTTTGCAGATGCTCACTCACCTGTGGAAAAATGAGGCTTTAGGAGAGTTAAGATGGGTACCCAAAGCTAAAGGGTGCCTTTTAGAACTTATCCCTGTGTGGCGTACTAGGCTCTGAGAACTGGACTTCTATCCAGTCATTGTACTAAGTGGCACGGTTGGAAGTGCTGTCTATTAGATTAAATATAAGAGGCCCTGATCAATATGTTCAAGATAACGTTGTGTTTTTGGCAAGGATGTTAATTTTGTTATCCTAGCCGAATTCTAATTCTGATTAGACAGTGACACTGAAGTCCCTTCAAAGCTTCATTTAAGTTAATTCTTGTCTTCCCTTTGCTCCAGTTACGTTGGGCAGTGGTGGCAGTGCATTTCAGTGATCAGGTGTTTGTGGTATTTTTGTAGAAGACTTTAGGGTTCTTAAGGTTTAGTAGTGTCATTAAAAATACAGAGTTAACGCCAACGTGAAAAAAATCAAGTGTTCCATTGTTTCAAAAATACTTTTTTGTAAAATGGAAAATAATAAAAACCTGACTTTTCATGAAGAGTGGAACTTTGTTTTTAGTGTAACTAGATGCAAATGTCAGCATACCGAAAGGTTTGCATCGTGCTTGTTAATTAGTGTTATTACCCTCCATTTATTTCAGATGATGCTGGCAGAATATAAGAGAGTTAAATCAAAAATACAAACACCCATTGATCAACTAATGGCTCCTCACTTAGCTAATGTAGATGATGCTATCCAGCCTGGTTTAACTTCACTAAACTGGACTTCCCTGAACACTGAGAAATACATAAATAATATTTTTGACAAACTAGGTAAGCATGCTTGTAGTGAATCAGCATTCTTCCACTGAACTTTGAGTTGTTTGCTTCAGTCTAGATATACAGTCCAATGTTAAGTGCAACATTCACTTTTATTATACAGTTTATACTGTTGCATAAATTAAAACACCAAAATTCTCACCCATAGTGTACTGTAATGTTTTTTCACCCCATGGGAGCCAAATTCTGAGCTGCCTTAATTTCAGTTCAATCTCACTGACTTCCCTGGGATCTCAGTGGGGCTGTATGGGTCATTCACCAATATTGCTGCCATGTCTACTTGCCTGCAGCATGCCAATACTTGAAGAAAATAAGAGGGAAAGGGGCAAACTCTATCGAGCTTCACCATTATGATATTCTCCTCTACTTCCCCAGCAGCTTCCACATATCAATCTCTGCCTTGTCTGGGCCTCTCTGCCCGTTTACGTAAAAGTCCTCTTATGTTGTCACTGAACAACTTCTTATCTTGCTGAATTAGCATTTTTTTCTAAAACTCTTGTAAATCCACTAATACATAAGCTGCCATCCAGGGCTCCAATGCCTTTTGAATTTTTAGCATATTCTGTCATACTGGTACAAGCAAAAATAAACTCCACAGGCCTCACAAAACTAAAATATAACCAACTGAAAAGAGAGTACAAATAACATTGTATGGCATGCACCTTCATCTGCAACGGCCTGGGAGAAGAGATGGGTTTTGTAGCCTGTCCCAAAGGTCAACAGATCTGGCTTACTTCAGATCCATTTAGTGCCAAAGATACCTACATCCCACCCAAAAGTTCCTTCATCTCTAATAACTAAAATTACTTATATCAGGAAAAAATACAGGAAAATGGAGCTTAACATGACTCACAAAGTGAATTCTGCAACATTAAATTACCTATCCATAAATGATTTGGGCTCCTGATTGTGGGTGTTTGTCACATATTGTGCTCCACTGTTAATTCATGTCAGATCCAGGTATGCTGAGCTTTGAGCAGTCACTTAAGCTCTCTCAACTGAAACATCTAGAAGAAAAAAAAAGACTGTACTGATGATGCTTGCAAGCTTCTTTGAAGTTAAAAAATGTTATACCTTGTCAAAATGTTTTAATATTAGTTTGGCTATATGGACAGTTAGTGGATTGATAAGTATAAAGGAAAAAACTTGGTTGCTTGTTGCTGCTCATAAGTGGCAAATTTCTTAATTGCAAATTCTGAGTTTGAGTACCAGGTAGTGTTATATGATGAAACGGGGGCCAGATTTTGCTGCACATTGTCTGTTGCACACGTGCTAAAATGGTAGTTCTTAGAAAAACTTTATTTAACGTCTCCGTCCTTTGAACCTCTTTTGGATTTCTTTTTTTTTATTTTTGTTTTTTGGTATGATCTTCTTTTGTTTGGAAAGCTGATCTGGAGCTGCTGCTTGATCGAGTGAATGATCTGATAGAATTTCGTATTGATGCTGTTCTACAAGAAATGAGCAGTGTGCCACTTTGTGAACTGCCAGAAGATGAACCACTTACCTGTGAGGAATTTCTCCAAATGACAAAGGTTATGAGACTTACTCTTCTAAAAATATGTTTAGTTACTCTACATTGAAGTATCTGCTTGCTGAGTGAGTATGACATGACATGAACACTGCACTAATGATTTAAATTACTGAAGTAATTTGATAATGAGTGACTAAAAATGTCACAGTTGTCTGAGAGTGACATGTTTAAAAGGCACAAATGTAGGAAATGCAAGATGTTTCAGTTATGAGGTGGCTTGTTGAGCTTCCAGTGTCAGACATGCTATGGTAGTCACTCCTTGTCCTGTTTTATACCAATAAACTTAATTTGAAGATCCTCCATTCACCCTTTTTCTTCTCACTGTCTTCGAGGTCTGACACTTGTCATGATATGGCACCTTTAAATCTTCTTTGAATCAAGAAGGGCTGGAGGTGCCTGTGAACATGCTTTAGCTGACCGGAGGGGTCAGCTCTCAACTGCCCTGGAGAGCAATACTGTGGAGATGGTTGGGAATTTGCAGGGTTTTTTTTTTAATCCCCATGGCCTCCTGAGCTGATCGGGATAGAGGGGGCCAGTGCACAGGCAAACCTTATCCCTGAGACACTGAAAAAAAGTAGCTCTATGGGGGATCCTTGGAAAGACTTCATTCCCCACAGCAGGATATCAGTTAAGCCAATCATATTCAAGTTTTTAGTTTTCACATGTAATAGGCAAGTGAAAACAAGTATTGCTGGTTAAATCACAGTGAACTCAGGAATGAGGTGTTAGAATTACTTGTAGAATTTAGAATTGAAAACAAAGAACAAATTAATTTTTAACTGAAGTTCCATGGGCTTTCAGTTCCAGGGTTTCTCTTAAAACAACTAACCAAATTGTTTAACTGTTCTCATTGAGCTAGTTCTTATATCCATAAGTAGTCGCAGTGATGTCCTGTGACTACTCACGTAAGTGTTAGCATGGTCAGATTTCCATGATTCTTAAAGCCGTAAGACACAGCAAGCAGTGCATTTCTAGACAATTGTGTAATATAATTTCAGTGAAAGACCCTGTGAGAAGTTCAGTAATCATACCTGAATGCTCTCCCTTCAGTGTAGTTAGGATGTAACCGATTGGTGGAGGAGTGTAGTTTAAAGTCCCCAATGCATGCAGTGGTCAGTGATACAAAGGTAATGGGCATCCACAATCTGTAAATTTGAAATATTTTGAGTACAACTCTAACTTGGATCTAGATAGCTAGCAATAATTGGGAAAACAGAAAAGAAAATGTCTAGGGCTGGATAAAGAATTGGAGTGCTGCTGTGATAACTCTAAATATGGGGATTCTAGTAGGTACATTGATGCAAATATACCTGTAGTACTGAAAACAGTCCTGAAAGAATAACTTCTAAATAGGAGCAAGTGGCAAAGTAAGGACTTGTCTAAACTGAAAAGTTGAACTGCTTAACTATACCAGCATAGTGAGTGATACAACTCTGTGTTGTGGATGTACTTGAACTAGGATAAAGATGCATTACACTGTTCTAGTTTATTCCCATAAGGGAAAGAAATAAGTTTTGCCTTTATACTGGAATAACTGCATCCCCACTAGGGGTTGTGCTGGCATAATTTACTGGTTTTTTTAAAAAAAAGTCACAACCTTAATGTAATAGTTGCAGTGGTACAACAATGTGCAGACCAAGCCTAAGTCACAATTGGAAGTGATCTTAATGGAAGCATAGTATATTACATGTATTAGAACACTAAAATGTGCTAAATGCAGAATCTTTCCAGTTATTGATTATATTGAACTAGAATACCTGTTTGTGTGAAACTTCTCAGTGGAATATGAAGTGAAGCCATGGGCCTCCAGTGCACCCAAAAAAGGAGACCATCAGCCTTACTATGTAGTGGGGAGTGTCTTAATACAGTTATAACACATGTAGCAAAAATAAAAGTATTAGAGCTGACCTCTTAAAGATGGATTTTGATTTTTGACAGTCTATTGACAATGGGGAGGCGTGTTATAGGTGCAGTCAATTGCAGATACCTGTAGCAGAGAAGACTAACTTTCTTGAAAGATATCTTGATCTTTTAGACATCAGGTTAGTGATTAGAAAATCAGAATGGAAAGACATCTCATTGGAAATTATTGAAGTAGTCTATCTCATGTGCTGCTTCAGTGCTTCTGCAAAGCTGCATATTCTCTTGATCACAGGTCCAAAATCAGAGGCTGAACTGAAACTTTCTAAAATAGTTTCACTATGTAAAATAACATGATTCCTATTAAAAGTCAAAACTTCTTTGTCTATCAGTTAAACTTGTAAAAAGTTTTTTCAGTATCTCAGTTTTAAGTTTTGGAACTCTTCCTCACTTTTTTTCCAATGAGAAATTAATAGAAGTGAAAAGGTGGGAACTTCCCCGTATTTTTCAATGTAAAATTAAACTTCTGTTTTGAACACTTTCAACCAGCCCTAATGAAATTACAATAAGAATAGACATGGACTGCTCTGCGTTAATATTTTGTCCCCTTCCCATACTTTCTGTTAACTATTTCACTTTAATCACTGTTGCTCTAAAAAGGTTTTGGTATCCTGCCTGCCAATCTTAACCATGAATGCAGAGCTCACCAGTATTTCACTTGTGACCTGCTGAAAGAATAACATGGAATTGATTAATGCTCCACCTGGACTGACTGACTGATTCAAAATTGGAGAGTTTTTTTTTTAAGAAAACAAAACAAAACATATTTGCTAATATAAATGTGCCAGGTTGCATTATGCAGCTTCTTCCCTTTCTCTGTAGCGTTCCTTATGAAAAGTTAGTATTTGGTAGTGAAAATTCTGAGCAAAGTCATGTGACTTATTAAACTAAACAAAATGACCTTGAAAAACACTATTGGTGAGAGAGCCTGATCATGCCAGACTTGCTATTGCTAACATAATTTTTCAAAATCATGAATCAGGCCCCTTCCTAAAAATCAAGATATTTTAAAAGTAAATTTTGGCTTTCTATGTGCCTTCTGATTTTTTTGAGCTTCTAAATTCATTAAACCTAGAAAGTGTTGTGTTTTTTTTTTTTTAATAATAGCTGAGATTCTCATGCAGTACCAGACTCTAGAAATTGATGCTTTAAGAAAAACAAATATCAAAATAATCATGAGATTGCTTCAGTTCATGACATTGCACACTTGATCAACTTTCATACCTTATTCCATGTCTGGCCTTACTGATGGTAGTGGGAGTATTCATAGGATAATATACCACTAAAGTTGTTTGTGCCAGCAAAGACCAAAAAAAAAAAAATCAGACTCCATAATATTTGATGTATTTATTGATAGGAGTTCTGTGTTCAAGGTGCACAGACTTTGCATTTGAAAAGCTCATTGGTGGAAGAAGCAGCCAATGAGCTGATAAACATGTTACTGGACACAGAGGTGCATTCCAAAGGAGAAGATGAGAAGTCAGTTCTGCTTCCAGTCACTGCTGAAATGAGTGAGGTGAATGAAAGTACAGGTAAGAGGAAACACTTCAAAAGCAGTTTTCTTTGCTTCACACTTAGTTGGCTGTACATGTAGATAAAATATGCTGAGGGCCCAGAGGGCTCATAGTTAATATGGTACTTAGACACTTTCACATCGACAGATTACAGGCTTGAATCTAGTTTAGAGTGACTGAAAGGTGATATGAAATCTTGCAGCTGCTTTCCTTATGTGAAGTAGGCTAGTGACATCAATCCAACTCGCACAGTCAAGTGTCCATGTCACAGAAACTAGCAGTGATAGGCATTATTTGGCCACCACATTTCATAGAGAGAGGACAAGGCTTGACTGGATAGGCAGAAAGATATATCTTCACATTCCCAGGGGTAAATCTACTAGGTCTGTATTTCAGATTTCAGAGTAGCAGCCATGTTAGTCTGCATCCACAAAAAGAACAGGAGTACTTGCGGCACCTTAGAGACTAACAAATTTATTAGAGCATAAGCTTTCGTGGGCTACAGCCCACTTCATCGGAGGCATAGAATGGAACATATAGGAAGAAGATATATATATATATATACACACATACAGAGAAGGTGGAAGTTGCCATACAAACTGTAAGAGGCTAATTAATTAAGATGAACTATTATCAACAGGAGAAGAAAAACTTCTGATTATCACTACAAAAGTTTTTTTCTCCTGTTGATAATAGCTCATCTTAATTAATTAGCCTCTTACAGTTTGTATGGCAACTTCCACCTTCTCTGTATGTGTGTATATATATATCTTCTTCCTATATGTTCCATTCTATGCATCCGATGAAGTGGGCTGTAGCCCACGAAAGCTTATGCTCTAATAAATTTGTTAGTCTCTAAGGTGCTGCAAGTACTCCTGGTTTTTTTTAGGTCTGTATGTAGTATAGAATTTAGTCTTCAGGTCACTGTAAACTGCAAAGTGGACAAGACATTATGGGAATCCACTCTCTTACACTTCTTTATGAAGATGGTATTAAAAACTGTTAATTTCCAGACATGTAATTGCATTCATGTTTCTCTCCTTGGTTTATTAAATTAAGTTCTAAATTACTATAATTTTATTGATCTGCTTTTAACAACAGAGGAGGAAGGGAGAAAGGAGAAACTGGCAGCCTCTCATACAGCAAGTCAGATTATGGCTGGGATGTCTCCTCCTTTAACAAAGAAGAAGAGAAAGGAGATGGAAATGTTAGCGGAAGAAGCCCAAGAACTGCTTACCCACTTCAATCACCGCAATATTGATGCCCTTTTGAAGGTCACTCGGAACACTCTGGAGACCATACGCAAGCGCATTCATGCCTCTTCTGCGATCAACTTCTTAGGTAGCCGTAGATTCTACTACTTTACATTTTAATTAGTATGCTGAAAAGAACAATTAGACATGGTATCCTACTACCATGCTAAACCAGGGCCAGATCTTCAAAGGAGGGTGGAATAGGTGAACAAGTAATTTTGTGGGCTGTCTTGTTACACCACAGTTGCCTGCGTTGTACATTTCCCAGGGAATTTCCCCCCATAAGATGAATCCCCAGCTACTGGTGGGTTATGTTTATTATGGAAAAACTAAATATAGGTATTTTGGGGCCAGATGTATGAAAGTAGGTGTAGCCTTGTGCATGCATAGGGTGACCAGACTTTGTAACTGAAAAGCTGGGACACTGTAACCTGTTGGGTCTTGAAGTTTGTATAGAGAGGTTTGGCGCTACAGGTATCAACTCCCTCTGCTTCTGAGCTGACAAGCTGCCACAGACAGACACAGGTCTTTTAGGATTTGTTCATATATCATGAGAGAGTACACAAATCCAATTTATTTTCTTGGCAGCCCACCTTTAAAGACATAAATAAAATTAGAGGCTTCCATCTTTCATTTAAGTTGCATCTGCAATTTTGTGCACCACAATATTTGAGTATTCAAAAATCATATCCTATTTAATGTACAAATCTGTATTTGAGTGCACAGATCAGATTACTTGCTGATAGTTTTGTTCAAATGTTCATATAGCAATCAGCTTTTGTGGTGGGGGAGGAGTGCATAAAGTAATGGCATAGAGTTTAGAGGATATTTGTATTGCTGTTGACTTCAGAGTCTTCTAATGCAGCTTCAGTTATGAAATAAACAGCTGGAATAAGTGTTCCCCTTAAACAGTACTAAGTTCAATATCCACCAATATACTGTATTTAAAAAAAGCTGTAGATAGTGAAAGCAGATCACTTTAAATTGGTTTAGTTTCATATCTATGGACAAAATAAAGAATACTGTACAGGTTTTTAAAACTGTATTTCTAACAATCAGTTTTGTTCTTCCTTTAGACAGTGACAGTGTTTCTAAGCAAAAACAGAGTGCTCAGCCTATTTTTCGGACTAGTATTAACCTGTCTATCCCGAATATCGTTATGATGCCAGCTTTGGATGAGGTACAGCAAACACTTAATAAAGCTGTGGAGAGTATTGTCAGTGTCATGAAGGGAGTTGGGCAGTGGAGTAAAGAGAGAATGTCTAAGGTTTGTCTTCAGTAGACTTCCTTTAAAAATATATTTAAAAATCCTGCTCTTGAAAAATTTCTGACAGAAAATAAATATGATCATTCTACTTCCTACACAGAAAAAAATGCTAGAAAGAAAAATAGCTGCTTTGCGGCGCAGTAGCGAAGACAGTGATTCTGATGATGGAATGAGAGAGACTGGCATCAAAAATGCTCAGGGTAATTAACTTTATAATATCACTGCCTCAGATTTAGACGTAAATGTTGTCTCTCCTTCTGTATGTGTTCCAGGATATGGATAACTACTTGGATATGAAGATGATATCACTCAGAATTCACTAATCGTATAACACCTTTGAGGCCAGATTTGTGGTGCATGAGCAGAAGAGGGTGCAAATACAGTGAGGGGCTGGGCACAATCCCTGTGCTTGCTATCCTGGTATATGAGGACCAGGAGGGTCTAGAGGTCATACGTGACCTCCCATGGAGATAGATGGGGACAGTCTTTTGCTACATCTGAGTTACTTGAACTGGCTTAAGGAGAGTGCTAATTGTACCCTGCTAATGGTGTTGCAGCCCTGGCTTTGTGATGTTTAGCCCTCGCAGTACCTTCATAGGAATTCTGGCTGAGGAAGCCAAAATGTTTGTGGGGACTCCACTATGGTCGGATGTTTCCATGACCATTCCAATGTGCACTGTGGCTTCACAGCCACAATATAGTTTTTTAGACCTGCACTTATCTTACCCCTTTAGAATGTTACTTTACACCAAAAGCAGAGTGCTCTTACATTTCATATAAGGAAATGTATTGCAGAAGTGATTGTAGTGATCACAGAGAAGCGGCTCTAATGGTTTCAGGAGAGGGTGCGATAGGGACTCTTAAAGACAAAGTTTATTTTGTGCAGCCATTTACATTCAGATACCTAAATGATTAAGAACACATTTTAAGGTGGTGTCTACTTCCTGGGTAGTGATTTATAGTAGTGTTGGAGTAAATTTGAATTTAAGCCAAATTCATCATATGTATCTATTTATCTTGGGTACTTACATAGTCCCTATTAGTGTAGTATCTGAATGCCTCAAGCCTGCTAATATGTTTATCCTCACATCACCCTGGTAAGATAGGGAAGTGCTAGTACTCCTGTTTTACAGATGGTGAACTGAGGGTCAGAGTTTAAGGGGCTAGCCCAGAGTTGCCACAGGAAGTCTGTGGGGGAGCAGGGACTTGAAGCCAGGTTTCCCAAGTCCTAGGCTAGCACCTCAATCACTGGAAATAATCCTTGAAGTAATACTTAAGCACACATAACGCTAATTTAATGACAGGTTTCAGAGTAACAGCCGTGTTAGTCTGCATTCGCAAAAAGAAAAGGAGTACTTGTGGCACCTTAGAGACTAACCAATTTATCTGAGCGTAAGCTTTCGTGAGCTACAGCTCACTTCATCGGATGCATACTGTGGAAAGTATAGAAGATCTTTTATACACACAAAGCATGAAAAAATACCTCCCCCCACCCCACTCTCCTGCTGGCAATAGCTTATCTAAAGTGATCACTCTCCTTACAATGTGTATGATAATCAAGGTGGGCCATTTCCAGCACAAATCCAGGGTTTAACAAGAACATCTTGGGGGGGAGGGGGTTAGGAAAAAACAAGGGGAAATAGGTTACCTTGCATAATGACTTAGCCACTCCCAGTCTCTCTATTCAAGCCTAAGTTAATTGTATCCAATTTGCAAATGAATTCCAATTCAACAGTTTCTCGCTAGAGTCTGGATTTGAAGTTTTTTTGTTGAAGAATTGCAACTTTCATGTCTGTAATCGCGTGACCAGAGAGATTGAAGTGTTCTCTGACTGGTTATAACATTCATAAACCAGTCAGAGAACACTTCAGACTGGTTTATGAATGTTATATGCACATATATGCATATGAATGTTATATCCACAGTATGCATCCGATGAAGTGAGCTGTAGCTCACGAAAGCTTACGCTCAAATAAATTGGTTAGTCTCTAAGGTGCCACAAGTACTCCTTTTCTTAATGCTAATTTAGTACTTCAATTTCTTCGGCTATAGGATGGAGAGGGTGCCTTTTTGGGATCCTCTTTTCATTAATATCAATATACCTGAATGGTGGCCCACCTCCCTCTGCTTGAGATGATATGACTTTATCTTTCTCCAGAGCTGGTTGATGCTGCTTCCAAATGCCACATTTTTTGGCTTAGTCACTCTAAGTGATGTACATGGTATAAACTCCTGGAAAGAAAGAAAAACAGGGATTGTTTGAGTGAGACCGAAACAGAGCGCACTGCCCTACTCTGTGCTGGGGACCTTGAAGTGAAGGTTGCTATTTGGTGACAAGGATTGTCTGTTCAGTAGGTGTCTTTGGTGAAGAATGGCTTTGTATCAGCCACTCTTGGAATTAACTATACTCTTTTGATGGATTAAAATATTAAGACTTAGAGGGAATAGCTATTGAGAGACCATGTGTCTTCAACTTGGGAGTTTTGTTGAACTGAAAATTATAACATTTTCTTAAATTGGTCTTTACAAATACTTCTAATGGCTCTGTCCTTTTAGATACTACCTCAGAAGTAGCAACTGCAAACTTGCCTGCTCCAGTGCAAAACAGAAACCACTACAAGAGTGTTTCTGAGAACAAGGAAATTATTAAATTGGTCTCTGTACTTAGTACTGTCCTCAGTTCTACCAAAAAGGTAAGCGAGCAGGGTTATGGTTGAATCTTACAATCTATGGCAATGTCCTTATGCTATGCAATATAGGGAACATACAACACTGAGCTAATGCATATAGGATGGTGACATGCTTTTAAAAATTGCTTAATAAGAGCAAGATAAACTATGATGGTGGAGAGAGAACATTTGTAGTTGCAAAGTTGCATCATGTCTAGAAAGGGTAACTTTGAACAGTAAAAAATCACACAGCTCTGAAAGGTTTATGGAAGTGCAAGCTTATTGTTTAACATAAAACTGAAAATTTATAACAAGTCCATAGGGTGTGAATTACCCCACTGGACACATCTGAAAGAGTGTAGCTAGTACATCTTAATGATCTATGACAGAATTAGGGGGTAATTTTTCACTAGTGGCCAAGACACCTGCTACAGAAATGTATTGGTGAGAAGGGTGAGGTTTGAGAAATGTATTGGTGAGAAGTATTGAGGTTGCAGGAACAAACCATCCCGATGGTAATAAATAGTAAATATGGTGGGCGAGCAGCTTGGCTTAACAATGAAGTGCTTGCTGATCTTAAACACAAAAAAGAAGCTTACAAGAAGTGGAAGATTGGTCAAGTGACCAGGGAGGAGTATAAAAACATTGCTCAGGCATGCAGGAGTGAAATCAGGAAGACCAAATCACACTTGGAGTTGCAGCTAGCAAGGGATGTTAAGAGTAACAAGAAGGGTTTCTTCAGATATGTTAACAACAAGTAGAAGGTCAAGGAAAGTGTGGGCCCCCTACTGAATGAGGAAGGCAACCTAGTGACAGAGGATGTGGAAAAAGCTAATGTACTCAATGCTTTTTTTGCCTCTGTCGTCACGAACAAGGTCAGCTCCCAGACTACTGCACTGGGCAGCACAACATGGGGAGGAGGTGACCAGCCCTCTGTGGAGAAAGAAGTGGCTCAGGACTATTTAGAAAAGCTGGACGAGCACAAGTCCATGGGGCCGGATGCGCTGCATCAGAGGGTGCTAAAGGAGTTGGCAGATGTGATTGCAGAGCCATTGGCCATTATCTTTGAAAACTCCTGGCAACCGGGGGAGGCCCCGGATGACTGTAAAAAGGCTAATGTAGTGCCCATCTTTTAAAAAAGGAAGGAGGAGGATCTGGGGAACTACAGGCCAGTCAGCCTCACCCCAGTCCCTGGAAAAATCATGGAGCAGGTCCTCAAGGAATCAATTTTGAAGCACTTAGAGGAGAGGAAAGTGATCAGGAACAGTCAGCATGGATTCACCAAGGGCAAGTCATGTCTGACTAACCTAATTGCCTTCTATGATGAGATAACTTGCTCTGTGGATGAGGGGAAAGCAGTGGACGTGTTATTCCTTGACTTTAGCAAAGCTTTTGATATGGTCTCCCACAGTATTCCTGCCAGCAGGTTAAAGAAGTATGGGCTGGATGAATGGACTATAAGGTGGATAGAAAGCTGGCTAGATCATCGGGCTCAATGGGTAGTGATCAATGGCTCCATGTCTAGTTGGCAGCCGGTATCAAGCAGAGTGTCCCAAGGGTCAGTCCTGGGGCCGGTTTTATTCAATATCTTCATTAACGATCTGGAGGATGGCATGGATTGCACCCTCTGCAAGTTTGCAGATGACACTGAACTGGGAAGAGTGGTAGATACGCTGGAGGGTAGAGATAGGATACAGAGGGACCTAGACAAATTAGAGGATTGGGCCAAAAGAAATCTGATGAGGTTCAACAAAGACAAGTGCAGAGTCCTGCATGTAGGCTGGAAGAATCCCGTGCACTGCTACAGACTAGGGATTGAGCGGCTTGGCAGCAGTTCTGCAGAAAAGGACCTAGGGGTTACAGTGGACAAGAAGGTGGATATGAGTCAACAGTGTGCCCTTGTTGCCAAGAAGGCTAACGGGATTTTGGGCTGTATAAGTAGGCGCATTGCCAACAGATCGAGGGACGTGATCGTTCCCCTCTGTTTGGCATTGGTGAGGCCTCATCTGGAATACTGTGTCCAGTTTTGGGCCCCACACTACAAGAAGGATGTGGAAAAATTGGAAAGAGTCCAGCAAAGGGCAACAAAAATGATTAGAGGGCTGGAGCACATGATTTATGAGGAGATGCTGAAGGAACTGGGATTATTTAGTCCACAGAAGAGAAGAATGAGGTGGGATTTGGTAGCTGCTTTCAACTACCTGAAAGGGGATTCCAAAGAGGATGGATCTAGACTGTTCTCGGTGGTAGCAGATGACAGAACGAGGAGTAATGGTCTCCAGTTGCAGTGGGGGAGGTTTAGGTTGGATATTAGGAAACACTTTTTCACTAGGAGGGTGGTGAAGTACTGGAATGCGTTACCTAGGGAGGTGGTGGAATCTCCATCCTTCGAGGTTTTTACGGTCAGGCTTGACAAAGCCCTGGCTGGGATGATTTAGTTGGGGATTGATCCTGCTTTGAGCAGGGGTTGGACTAGATGACCTCCTGAGGTTCCTTCCAGATATTTTATGATTCTAAGGCAAGATCCTGAGTTCTCAAGTAAAAGTTCTGCTAAAGCTAGTGGGAGATGGACCTCAGTAGGACTGGTGTATTAAGTCCTTAGACAAAAATGCAGCTGCTGCCTCTGCAGCTGTGGAGGGGGGCATAGATGTTCTGCAGGCTGAGGTGCAGTGGTCTGGCTGTGGGGAGATAACCCTATGGGTGTATATTTCTTGCATTCTGTGGTGTTCATGGTGTGAAAGGGGTGGGCCATCGACCCAGAGACTGTATTGTTGTAGGGGCCACGAGTGTGTGCTGGGCCTACTCACAGCCACTGGCTTCTGAAGGTGCTCTGCAGCCTGGGAATGGTGATTTACCTTGCTCCACCTTGTATCTGCTCAGAACCCAGCTCATCATTTAGGGTTGGTAGCTGCATTAAAGATATGGCCAGAAATGTATACATTCATGAATGGAATGAAGGGCTCACATGAAACTGTGCATGTCACAGCACATCATCAATGTGCAAAAGGCCTAAACACTGTTCTGCCTAACTTAGAAGTGGACACTACTGCCGTCTGGATCAAATAGCAATATCCAGCACGTGACACTGGTAGAAATCCAGGATAGTGGTTATTTCCTCATAGGTGAGTAAATATATAAACCCCAAAGTAATGTTTATTTCTCATTATTCAGAAGTTTCCAAATGGAAGTGGGTTACTGGAGAGTGCCAAAGGCAATGTGAAAAAATAGATTGCAAACTAATTAGGCACACTTTTGTCTCCAAGCTCCTCTTGGCTATGGGAAGAGAGGGCGGAATAAGCACAGCAATGGGAATGGGACAGAATTCTATTCCCTGCTCAGACACTGACTCCATGTGTGAACCTGGGTCAATTCAATTTACTACTGTGCTTCAGTTTCTCCAGTTATAAAAACTCTCCCTGGCATGCTGAGGCCCAGCTGAATTGAGTTTATGTTCAGACAGCACTGTAAATATACAGTATATAAAAGTTAAGTATTAAGGCCAGTTTGACAATTATGGGGGATATATTGGCACACTCATCCTCAGTGGGAGTTTGAGAGGAGAAGGAGATGTTAAATAAAAGATAATCCAAGCAGAAGAGAAAATGCCTCTTCTATTTGAATTCTTGCCACAAGACCGACTAAGACATTGCACCTTTTAACCTAAAGGGACAATATTATTTTCACTGATTTGTAGTTGAGGTTGCATACCAGTCACTGAGGGGAGGTTTTAGTACTAAATGATCTAACAGGTACATGGTGACTTGTTCAGCCATATTCAGTATGTTTCATTGTTGTTTTTTGTATCTGAATAGATATTGCATTCTAGCAGGATTTGCTTAACTTAAATATTTCAACACCCTCCTGTTTGGTACTGAAATGCAGCTTACCCCACCATTTACTTCAACTGAACTTGAACCAGCATCTGAAACATCTGAGAAATTACTTGTTCGCAACTGCTCACTGAGAAACTTCCTTTGACCTTGTAATTTATTCCAGGAGGTTCTTACAGCTCTGGAGCGTTTCAAATGTTATGACCACATCTGGCAAAGGAAGAAGGAGGAAACCATCAATAAGTTCATAACAGGAAACCCTTTACTCTCTGAATTTGAGTCCCAGATCCTCCATTTCAGAGACTTGGAGCTGGAGATAAACTCAGAACCTGAATACATCTGTGTGGGAGTTATGGCACTATATACTGGTACAGTGGTCAGCTCAAGCATTTTGTAGAACAAATGTTATACTTTCTCACTCTGACCTTTTATCATTAATGCATATTGCAACAATTGAGACTATTGCCTTAAAATTCACTTTTTAAATTCTCCCCATGATTATACCTCTGAGACCCATAAAAAGATTCTGTTGAGGGACAGTATCTTAAGCTTATAGCCAGGTTTCTGTGATAAGATCTACTTTTACCCTTCATGCTTAGATCTGAAGCATGAATTATCTGTGTCAAAATGTTACTACTGTTTGGAAGGAGTCACATGCATTTACTTATATTTAGAGTCAATTCATGAAATTGTTTCAAAGTTATTGTGCGGGGGGGAGGGGAAGCTACTTGGTATGCTCAGAACTCTTTGGGGGCATGGCTACAAGGGGTGGGTATAGTTGCCCTACTAGAGGGAGACACTGTTGCAGAGGATAAAGTGGAGTGTGGGTGTGTGAAGTAATCACACTAGTCAGTATGTGGACGGAACCAAGACTCAGCTGGTATGCCTTTCCCCTTCCTGCACGTTCCCTGCCCACCTGTGCAGCATGGGGACTAATGGCCCTGCAGAGGGAGGGAAGAGCCTCATTCTGTGATCCACAAAACAGGTAACATGCTCATGGGAATAAGAGGGCTCCCTGCATAGGCACATATGACAGGTCAAAATAATAAATGTCACACTTTGCATAGGTAATAGAAGGACCTACAAGCAATATCCTATATTAAAGAGGATAATTTAAACTAATCCTATACATTGTCACTAATACATATTCATCATTGAAGCCAGAGAAGTTTCATGTCCTTGATTTAGATCTTGCTTTGAAAGGTTTTACTCCAGCATAGCAGAAATAAGCACTGGGACCTTAATTTTCCCCATTGAGATTGGAAACTTGTGCCCATTAAATCAAATGCCAAAGCTCCTACAAGTTAAATGAGTAGTTTTGGTATCATTTGTTTTTTAAAGACTTCACTTAACACCCCCCTCCCCGAATTATTCTAAAATGATTTAAATGATAACTGTCCCATCATGTTTTTATTTAACCTGATAGTTCAGTGAATAAAGTTGGAGTGAGGACAACTAAACTGATGAACAAGATAATACATGTGTAGTGTGAGTCCTCACAATTGTGTAAAATAGAAATTAATTAAAGAGTCAAATTATGGCTCCTTCTGTGTGAATTCACAGCCGGGGAAGGGTCCATCCAAAGCATTCCAATACAGGAATCAGTCATCTTTCAGCTGCACCCTGGTTGGGGTGGCACTTGAGCTATGAACAGTATTATGTACCCCAAAAAGGGTGATGGATGGGTTCTATGCGTGGTTTTTCCCTCACCATATGCACACTTCTACCTGGAGGCTAGAACTAAGGGAGTGGACTTACAGAGGGGCTGAGCATTGGTATAGCAGCACTTGTGAAAATAGGACCCTGAAATGCTTGTAGAGGTACAGCCCTTGCCACTCTTCAGCATGCTCCCTCCAGCATCTCTGAAGACATTACATAAACTGCCTTCTATAAGCGTATTGGCTCCAACCACTGAAGCTCAGTGGCTCAAGGACCCTTGTCCAGCATCCTTATGGCACTGAGAGGCAAAAACAGGTCCTCAGCAATTAAATTGTTTTAAGATTAAATTGAAATGACCATTCTGACAAAATTTACATTGCTTTTTGCCAAATCTCTTAACTCCATAAACACGAGAATAAAACACATATGTAACAGTCATCTGAAAACAAAATCAATGTTTATATTTGAAAAAGTACTGACAATTTAACACGAGGCTTGTGTGTATAAAGCCTGTGTTTGGGGAAATTATCTAAAATGACTTGTTGTCTGTTTTCTAGCTGACCTGAAGCTAGCACTGGCTGCAGAAACCAAGGCTTGGATGATTGAGTTGGGGCGTCACTGTAACAAGAAATACAGAAGAGAGATGGAAAACATTTTCACATTTGTGGAGGAAATCGGCAAGAAACTGAATCGACAAATTAAGGATTTGGATGACATAAGAATAGCTATGACTGCATTAAAAGAGATTAGAGAGCAACAAATCCCCATAGACTTCCAAGTGGTACCAATTGAGGTAATCAAAAGGGGATAAGTGTGTGTTTACTTCTGGTGTGTATAGAACACTGTCTTGCAGTGTAAATTTTGAAAATGTGGTGAGAATATCTATCTAGCTAGCTATCTTAGTGCTAATATGAGCTAATTAGTTAAATAATAAAATGAGTCTGGTCCTGAAAGTCCTTCATGTTCAGAACTCCCATTAGGGCAAATGTAAACTCAATGAGCCAAGAGGCAGGACGTAGGCATGACTTGCCATAGCAGCAGAGAGAAATGGAGAGGCTCAGGCAAGTGGAATTCTCAAATGAGAATTACTAAGGCAGTTGACAAGAAGGCTGTTGCCCTTGTGTGCTGCAGAGGCCAAAGCGTATGGAGACACAAAGGAGGTGACTGTTAGATGAATAACCAGAGATCTTTGGAGTCTGGTAGAACAAGTTCAAGCAGGCTTAAACGTAAACTGTATAGGGAGGGTATCCTGCAGATCTAAGTCAAGAAGGAAGACAGAGGTTGAGTTTTGCCTGAGGATGTACATCTTACTGAGGACAAGTACTTGATAAAGAAAAGTGTTCCTGACTCTTGGGAGAATCACAGGTTCTCCTGATCAAGACAGAAGATTCAAAGAATATGCTGTAATTTTAAAGAAAATACCCATTTCCTATTTGAATGTTTCACCATTAAAGCATGACCTTATCCCAGTGCAGTTTTGTACAGTGTGGCTTATTGATGGCTACACCTCAAATAGAAGCTTCTGGCTTAAATTCCCAATCAGCAACCAACTATTTTGTGCTTCTGTTGTGCCTGCCTTTTGAATTCTTAGCTCTTTAGTTTAGCCTAGTGCATATTTTCTACTTACCAGAGATACTAGCAAGTCTACTCTTTCAGCTTGGATATATAAGGGGTACATTTGCTGACGAAATGCTTGATTAGGACAACTGTTTTTTAATGTCAGTTTTCTCTAGAATAAACTTCAGCAATTTCTGAAGTGCAGCTTATAGCTGTAATTAAGGAAATAATGTGCTAATGTGCTCCAAATATGAGTTGTGGACTGAAAATATTGAGTTTCATACATGATACTTTCAGTATCCCTGGAAGCTAGAAAGCATTCATGCGTTTGTTAGAGGTGCAAATAACAGACATATCTGTTGATTCACATACCAGTTTTTGGCTAGCTTTGTATCTTGGCATACTCTTCCTTAGGAAAGCTCATATCAAGATTGATTTTTAGTCCATTATTTGGTCTAAATAAAATGTTTTTCTTGGCTGTCATTAGTACAGTACAGTTCCAGTTCCTCTTTCACCCATATTTTTGTTCAGACCAAACAGTTACCCAAAGTTCTTAAAGTTCTAGAATGAAAATATATTAGACCAATTTAATTGGTTTCTGATTACTTTGCTAGTTGTTGCAATGTAGTATATCAAAACAAAGCATCCGTGGTACATATGAAAATTCAGGTACTCAGAGACCACAATACTGGAATCTATAGATGTGGGAGGGGCAGAGTTGGGGGAACAGGTAATAAAGCAGCTAATATACTTAATTGTCAATTCATACACCTAAGATCTCTGGTAAACCTTGGCTGTGCTGGATTCCCACTGCTCTCAGTGGTACATGTCTGATATTAGATTTAAGCATGTATGCAAAAGAAGATCTGTTCAAGAGTGTTGCTTATTTTATTGTAAAATGTTTAGCTATTTCTCTCTTCCATGTATTACCGGTGGTAGTGCTGAACATAGTCATTATTGTGGGTCAGTTCTGAAGCATAGCTTTAATTTAATTCTTCTTACCCTTATCACAATGAAAATGAATTTGTAGGTTACATAGGCTCTTGTCATTATAACCAGAAAATAATTTTAGAGCAACAGGTTGAAACACAAACAAACATCCATCAGATCCAGGAGTCGAATGCTATGAAGAGGAAAAACAGTAGTTTTAATTTCTGTGTGATCATGGATTCCTGAATTTGTTGTTTATGCACAACTATATTAGCACAGCCTTCCTGCTTCTCTAAAAGGCCCTCTGGCACTGTCTTCAGTCTCCCACATTTAAAATCTTGAGGATTTATATATGTATTTGCATAGAATGTAGCATGTTCTGTACATGGTGAATATAGATGCAACCATTGTTTTGACAGGAATCCTATGCAATGTTAAACAAATATGAGTTGCTGGTGGCAAAGGAAGAGATGGAGAAGGTGGACACCCTGCGCTATCTCTGGGAGAAGCTTCTGGTCCAGGCAAATGAAGTGCAGAATGAGCTAGTAGCTCTGCAGCCTAACTTCAGGGGAGAACTAATTAGCACTGTGGGGATATTTACTGAAGATTGTCATCAGTACTATGCAGACTACGACAAGGTATTAATCTGTGGAGTGTTTCAAAAGAAAGAAACTTAAAAAAAAAAAAAAAAGCATGTAAGTTCTCTGTGTGACCCTTGTAAACCATGTGGTTTTCAACTTCATTGCAAAGGGGGCTGTGATCATGAAGCATGAGAGTCAGTTAACTTTTTTTCTGGAGCACGTGGTAGGGGTTGTGATTTTTCAGCAAGGGGAGCTGGGGTCAAATGGGGATGATAGTTCAATGTTACGGAGGCCTGCTCAATACAAGCCGATTGAATAGTGCTTATACTCCAGTGAGTGGGAGGTTTGTCTGGCATGTAGGAGGGTGGAAGCTCCTTGCACCCTCCCAATTTCACTGTTGCAAAGAAGACAGGCAGAGTCGGTCTCCAGTAAACCAGCTCACTAGCATCTGTTCTCTCACCAGTAGAAGGGGATAGTGATGGGTACTTCTTAAAGGTCCTTCCCAACTCATTAAGTATGAAAAGTACTTGAATCCCCTTCTGTCACCCTTAGTTGTGCCAAGCACCTTTCCCTATGAATCGACATGCTGATCTCTCTGGTACTACTAGATGTGAGTCAGGGTGGCAAAACTCAGTAGTAAAAACTATTAATGAAGTTAACACTTGAACAGAGAGTGAAATCATATGTGCCAAATGCTTTATTTTTAACATTGGTGAACAGCATCTTTAACTTTCTTCTTCCAGAATGGACCAATGGCGGTTGGTCTTGAGCCTCAGGAAGCCAGTGACAGGCTTATCATGTTCCAGGTATTCATTCCCAATTAAAAGACTTAATTAAAATGTCATGTAAGTAGCAAAAACATTTCAGTCAGTCAGAATTTAGCAGAATACTTAAATAAATTCCACAAGGCTATATAGTCCACTTAATTTGGCTACTGGGGCTGAAGTTTGTTGAAATTTTTTCAACATTAGCTAGCAAAGAATAATAAAAAATTGAATAGCAAAAATGGGTAACATGCATCTTACATACAGAATTTGTATAATAAAACATAATTACTAAGTGCAGGTGTCCTGATTGGAGTCTAATTGTGCTGAGCATACACTTTGATATATCTGCATCTTTGGTCTCACTTTTTAATGCTCACTCCACATCACCAGGCTTTTGCCAAATCTTCCCACTTCTTTATATTATGCAACCCTCCCCCAAACATATATACTCTTCGCTACCCTTCTGATAAAATGCTTCCACATGCCTTGGCTAGTTTCCACTCTCATTATAGCAGTTTTCTCTATTTGGCCCCTGCTTCTCATGTTGCTCCCTCAGGTACAGCCAGAGTTCACATGCAAAATGTGGTCTGAGTTGCTAGGAAGGAAAACCTGACTTCCCTATTCAAATCCCTCACTTGAGGATTTGCACTTCAGACCTGAATCCTAGCTTTCAAGGCCTGCAAACCTCACCTATGCCTTTATTTCTTCTCTTCCATATCATAACCAACCTTTCTCACTCTGTGCCACCAAAGACTAGTTTCTTCAACCCACCCCACTATTCCAGAAACAACCTTCTAGCCTACCATGTAGGCTACCCCACTCGCTTCTTCCATGAGGACTTCCAACACAGGCTCTAGTGAGTGTCCCATTTTTATTTAAACATAACTTTCTAACCATCCTTTGCATCACCTTGTGTCTCTTGTCTGCCTTTTTAGATGATAGATACCTGTGAGCAGGGGCTCTGTTTTCTCTTGTAGAGCTCTGAGCATAATACTAGCATTTGCATCTATATATTTTTATTAGAACCGATTTGACAGCCTCCATCGAAAATACATGACCTACACTGGTGGGGAAGAGCTTTTTGGTTTGCCTGTTACCCAGTATCCTCAGCTACTTGAGATAAAGAAGCAGCTGACCCTGCTACAGAAACTTTACAGCCTGTACAACAATGTTATTGACACAGTCAATGGCTACTACGATATCCTCTGGTCAGAAGTTAACATTGTGAAAATAAATAATGAACTTTTGGAGTTTCAGAACAGGTGAGAAAGTGTTGAAGTGTGTACAGATGGTTAAGCTGGGTGTTTTTACTTGTTGAATAATGGTAGGGATTGCCTTTTACTCATTATACTTAGATAAGCATGTTCTTGCTCTTTAAAATGTAGTTGAAATCTTCCACTCTTCTCTTTTTACTGTCTTCACCAAAGAGGGAGTAGTTTGCCAATTGAGAGTTAAAGGATTCTTGTTCCTTGGGAATTTTTTCCAAGTAACAAATAATTTCCCTGTGTCTAGAGGGCAAATTTGGAATTGATCATTACTTTTCTCTAGTTGAAAGATGGTTACATTTTTCTGAAATACAAATGGAATAATTTAACTTAACTTTCCACTGCAGAGGACCCCTTCAGTAACCTATGGGGTTGCTGCTGTGTAACCCAATACTTTTCCTATCTAACAGGGGCTGATATACATGTACAGAATTGAAGCTCTTGTCAAACAGGGAATTGAGTGAGTTCAAGACTCAAACCTGAGTATCCTGCACATCCAGGCAGAATACTGCCACTAAGTACCCCATAATCAATAGTATTGGTCAAAAGTTTGGGGAAGGAGAATGTTTGAGAAAATTTAAACTCTTTACCATTTTTGAAATTTGGCAAATGTTGATTGAAAAATAAAAATAACTTAAAAGGAATTCCAGAGTTGTATGTGGCGAAGAAATATTACTGGGATAATAGTTGTTATAATGTAGTAAAGTGGCTCATAGATGGAGTAAGAGACCATGCGAATGCTCATTGTAAGGGTAGTACGATTGTTCAGCTGAACTCCTTAGAACAGGTGTGTAGTCTTCCCTGATCTGCAGCCAATGAAATAGGCTGATGGGGAAAAATATAGGTTCTCCTAAAGCACATGTACAATTACTAAATTCAGGGAACTTAAACTAAACTCTGCTTTAACTTCAGAACTGTGTTGTGCCATTGCTGTTGCTTTGTTCCCTTAGCTAATTCAGTAACATAAAGGAACTTCTGAAATGCTTCAAAAAAGTTAACATTGTATACATGCAGGTGTCGCAAACTTCCTCGCGCTTTAAAGGAATGGCAGGCATTTTTGGATCTAAAGAAGACAGTCGATGATTTCAATGAGTGCTGCCCTTTGCTTGAGCTTATGTCAAATAAGGCCATGATGGCTCGGCACTGGAAGAGGATTACAGATCTCACTGAACACGGCTTTGAGGTGGAAAGTGAGACCTTCAAATTGAGGAATATCATGGAAGCACCTCTGCTGAAATATAAAGAGGAAATAGAGGTATTAGTTAGAATGGCACAGAAATGAGCAGTTAACACTTTTCAAGGCATTGTAATATCCTTAGTGTGACCTTTTTCATAGTAGTTAAATAGAAGAAATCCTTTGAAGATACATCCTTCAAAAAGAAAAGGAGTACTTGTGGCACTTGTGGTACTTCAGTAACTCTCACATACTCAAAACCACACTGAGGTATCCTTTCCAAATACTCAGCCCAATTCCTGAGGTTTCCCTTGAATTTCTTTTATGAAGTAACAAAGCCTTAACATAGCCTGTGCTTCAAAACAGACATCAATCCTGCAAAGACTTAAAGATTGTAGTGGGACCCAGCACAGGAGTTAAAATTTGTACAGGTGACTTGCTTTGCATTAATGAGGCTTTGAAAGATCATTACTGAGCTGGCCATCCTGTCCCTACCACTAGTAGGGTGGTGGTGAAAGATGATCTTGAGGAACTGTAGATAGGTAGATATCTTTTGTATAGCCACTCAGCCTTTTGTATCCTTAAACTGGAGTTAAACAGCTGGTCTGGCTGCCAGGAATGAGCAGAGTAGCTCTCTACCTTCTCATGTAACTCATCTGTAGAAGGATTGCAGTATCAAAGTTCCTGCCTCTTTCAGGTGTGTTAATTTTAAGATGAATATGAATAAAGAGGTTTCCATTATTTTTGCACATGAAAAGTATATCAGTAATCTTTACACTTACTGATTTATGTTAACTGTCTAGCCTAGCGAATGCTATGGAGAGAGAGAATAGTAGAATAGGGATGCTTGAGGCTGAGCTGAAAGAGCTTCTCTTACTAACTGGCTATTTATTTACTAGGATATTTGCATCAGCGCGGTGAAGGAGAGAGACATTGAGCAGAAGCTGAAACAGGTGATTGCTGAGTGGGACAACAAAACTTTCACCTTCGCCAACTTTAAAACTCGTGGTGAGCTGCTCTTGAGAGGAGACAGCACTTCAGAAACGATTGCTAGCATGGAGGATAGCTTGATGGTTCTGGGCTCTCTCTTGAGCAACAGGTAACAGAGAGGGGATTTATTATTAGCAAAAGACTTTGGCTTGTTAGATAAAGTTGCCCCTTCCAACATAAAAGGAAAAATAAGAAAATAAATACAGAAATACCACTAGTATATTAGTGCTAAACATGAAGGCCCCATCCTGAAAGCTGCCCTACACAGGTGGTCAGCTTTGCCCTTGCAGAGTCATATTGATCTCTGCAGGGCTCCATGTAGGTATAAACACACACCCATGGTACAGGATCAGAATCTAAAGGATTAACAATTCTTTTAATCTGTGCATGACCCCCTGACTTCCTGGGAACCTAATTGCATGGACTGAGGACCATATATGGTTCCAAGAACTTCTCATGTATAAACATCTGTACAGTTTACAGGTCACAACTAATCCATGTTAAGTTGCAGGTGTGCTTAGACTATAAAATGCTATCTCAATGATGTGTGTTAATTTTAAAATTTGAAAGGATAGGGTTCATTGTAGATCTTTGTATAAAGAGAATTGGCTGTTTTCTTTGGATGGAAAACTTGTTTTCTTGTAAATCAGTCTGGATTTCTATATTTTATGACAACTCAACAATATAATGCGAAAAATGATGTAAGAGTCAGGGGAATCTTGGATGACTGGTTGCTAAGGACCTATCAATTAAGTGAGATTGTGGCTAGATGTTGGTGGCAATCTTGGGGTTTCTGACACTTTTTAATCTATAATGTAATTAGAGATCACACTAATTGCAGATCACTTCCTTATACCACAGATAGTTGTAATAACTTTCATTATGTAAGCTGCTATAGGTAAAAAAAAAAAAAGTAAAATCATTGTTGACCCTTCAATATCCCTAGAGTAGTTCACATTGCCTATATTTATGTATTCAGGGTTCTTGAAAGATTCTGGATCAAGTCCTGCTTTCCTTACTCATTTTAACATTCCCATTGGAGTCCAGGGATGAGCAGGAATTGACCCTGGAAAAAATGGTGTATAGAAGACCTTAAGTCAGTGTCGCATATTATGATATGGGTAGTGGTGGTAGTGAGTGCTGTCCAATTTACACAAGGCATTCATTTTCCTCACTTAGAATGTCATGTGCTTGATAAGGCCAAAACATGCTTTAAAAATCATAGTTTTCTTTTCTAATTGCAGCAACTTTATGCATTTTTTTTCAGGTACAACACCCCATTCAAGGCGCAGATCCAAAAATGGGTACACTACCTTTCCAACACAACAGACATAATTGAGAACTGGATGACAGTGCAGAATTTGTGGATTTATTTGGAGGCTGTTTTTGTGGGCGGAGACATTGCGAAGCAGCTTCCAAAGGTTTTTGAATAGCTACTTTCTTTTAAATCTACTTTCTAAATACACAACTGAATTAGTTTAAAAATGACTCAGGCATTTTCTATAACTGTAGGTTTCAGCATTCCTGCTTTGCCATCTTCCTACCCTCAGGCCTTTTAAAAATGTGAGCAGAAGGGTAGGGTTTGTGGAGAGAACAGTGTGTAAAGCTGAAATCCATTTTTAAAAAGTACTAGATAGGGGTTTTGAACTATGTTGTGATAATCTTTACTCAGGATCTTAAAATGATTGATATTTGTACTGGTTTTGTTGAAATAAAGGCATACACAAAACCGAATATTAACTTCTTTGAGAAACAAATTTTGGGCCTCACATCTGGTACAAGTATCAGAGGGGTAGTCGTGTTAGTCTGGATCTGTAAAAGTGGCAAAGAGTCCTGTGGCACCTTATAGACTAATAGACGTATAGGAGCATAAGCTTTCGTGGGTGAATACCCACTTTGTCAGATGCCACAGGACTCTTTGCCACATCTGGTACAGTTTACATTGACATGAATTGGGCCCTTGATTACTAGCTTCCTCTCATCATAGATATCTGCCATATTGTCCTTATTGTGGACAACTAGTAAAGTGATAGTTTATATTTATTAATATTGAAAAGAGTGCATGATTATCTGTCTATTGAAAGTAATATTTTTATTTACTTTTTTGATTCATCTTAAGTGTTACTACAATCAAAATTCACTTTTTGTTTGTACAACTTGTACCACATGTTGCATATTCAAGTTAATTCCAAGTGCAAATCCAATAATTAGGAGCACAGACAATTGCACTTGAACAAACAATTTCATTGTCCTGATACAAAACAAATGTAACTTTAGCAGTTGCTTCATAAACTTCAGCACAGTAGTTAAAGCAGCCATTGATGAAGTCATATAAAAATAGCAAATGATCAAAGTGTGTGTGTGTGTATGTATATGTGTGTGTGTATATATATATATATATATATATATATATATATATATATATATATATATATATATATATATATATAAATATATAATGTGTTGTATATCCTTTATCATTTAAAAACAGTATATTCTTAATGTGAAATCAGATTGGATAAAGAATCCATATACCGTCTAAGCTTCTCACTGTTAATTTGTGAGTGAAACTTATCTGAGATGTATTTGCCTGTGGAATAGTCTAAGTCCCATTGTTGGGTTCATACTAAAACTAGACTGAGTATACATGGAGTGTACAATCGAGAACATTACTGTACTGGTAGGGTGGTAAACTAAATTAGATGACCCAGTAGGTTTTTTCATGTCTAGACTGTTATTTAGTCACTAATATTTGTTACAGGTGTCCACTCATCTTTCAAACTAAGAAAGGCATACAGTTCTGGTGGGAGTCTTAACATTTCTCCTAGTTTCTTTAATGTTAAAATTAACATTATTTTTTGGAAAGTAATATAAATCTGGGGTACTCTATTTAAACATGGTTTCAGAGTAGCAGCCATGTTAGTCTGTATTTGCAAAAAGAAAAGGAGTACTTGTGGCTCCTTTTCTTTTTATTTAAACATGATGGATCTTAATGCTGGCAACTGAGCAGTCCTGCTTCCTACCTTGAGGAAGGGTGAGGAGGGAAGGGAAATGGGTTCAGTGCCAGACTTGGAAACGAAATGTAAAAGCTTTGACAGAGAATACCTAACTTGTATTACACCTAGCAAAGTTGACATTCTGTGGGGATAGTTGACAAAATCTGAGTAGTCTGAACATTAGTTTTAGCAGCATTCATGAATTCAGAATTATTCTATCTGAATTGAGGATTTCAGTTATGTAGATGACCTGCTTTCCCCTCCTTTCCCCATAGGAAGCCAAGCGTTTCTCTAATATAGATAAATCATGGGTGAAGATCATGACGCGAGCCCATGAGATGCCAAATGTGGTCCAATGCTGTGTTGGAGATGAAACCATGGGGCAGCTTCTGCCACACTTGTTAGAACAGCTTGAAATTTGTCAGAAGTCACTTACAGGGTAAGACTGTTAATAGGGTACAATTCCAAGAAAATGGTGATAAATAGCACAACCACGGGACTAGACAAGAGAATAATTCTTTCAGTGCTTTTCTCTTGCATTGGGCCCAGGGGTGCAGGCTTATTTTCTGTGCATCCATGTAAGGTGAGGGTGCAGGTTAGTCCATAACTTAATTTTGAAGTAAAGGAAGCCTGACATGGAGTTCATTAGCAACACTTTCAACAAATGCATCCAACTTCAGCAAGCTAGAACTGCACTCTTAAATTTTAATTACTATTCTGATTGATCTGTAACCTCCACTGGCTTTGTGCAATGAGATAATCTGTAATTCCAAATGGTAGCATCAAAGCAAAATCTTAACCCATCGGGGCACAGTGGTTCTGAACTGCTATTATTACCACTGATGAAAACTGCATTAATGTGTTGTGTTGGGAAAATTTGGTCTCCCATCACCAAAGGGATAAGATGAAGCTCACCTTATGAAGGCAGTGCTGAATAAATTACCACCATGAGGCTTGTTTCTTTTAAACTCAGGTACCTTGAGAAAAAACGACTTTCCTTTCCTCGGTTCTTCTTTGTGTCGGACCCTGCTCTCTTGGAGATACTTGGCCAGGCATCAGACTCTCACACTATACAGGCTCACCTGCTGAATGTCTTTGACAACATTAAAACTGTCAGGTTCCATGAAAAGGTGGGCACTGCTCTAATCTTGCCACACTAGTATTGCAGATTGGCAAGCAATGCACAGAGTTTCTTAAATGAAAAGTTATACAGGTAAATGGGCCATCCGCCAGATCCACAAGGGATCTTGAGTTCCCTAGTGCTAATTAGACTTTTTCCTCAGGGGTCTTGGGTTCCGAATCTTCACTCACATGACAAATTAATTGTGTGTAGAGTGAGGATGATAGTTCAGAAATTTGCACCTATATTTTGGCTTAGGAACATGACATCATGTTAGCAGTTTTAAACACTGACACTTTCTGTTGCCACAAGTATGTGCCCTGTGTGTATATATCATTTTTTTGGTTAGAAATAATTTTCTCCCTGTCTAGGTTATCCCCACCCAGAGTATCACTTGCAAAACTTAAAACCAGTCACTTTCCAGTTGACCTTTGAATCCCAGGTGTTTGAGTTAGAAAACAGGCAAAACAAGAATGGCTGTCTGGTATTTTTTATGAAGACAGACCTGTAAAGGCCAAGTGTTTAATATCTGTGACAGTTGGCTACTGGGATTTTAGGTTATTTCCCATCTCCTCCCTATTCCAAACAAAGCACACTTTTCCACTCAAGGTAAATAGTATCATCAGTTCACTAGTTACATTCTAGGGAGGTTTTTACTGGTATTGGCATGTTCCTAGAGCAGTCCTGGTGGTTATGGGAATCCTGGGACTGCAAATATGTCCACCTGTAGGGGTATACAATGCAAGAAGTCTTTTTACATTCTGATTTCACCCTTAACAAATCTACTGGGGGTAGGGGAGCAGTGAGAAACTGAGCCTTTAGGTTTTTGGTGGGGAGACTTACAAAAATGACTACAAATTTCATAAGCACAAGTCCTGTTGCTTTGTGTACTGAAGACCTTCAGGAGCTTTAAAAAACCCCTTTTGTAGATTAAGTATAATCTTGAGGTTAAGGCACTGAATTAATACTCAGATGCTGATTTGGCTTCTGACACTGCAAGTAACTGTCTATGTGACTTTGGACAAGTTCCTTAATCACTCAGTTCCTCAGCATCCCACTCTTGGTCTGTTTTTCAGTTTAAGACTTCAAGCATAGTGAGTGCCTCTGTATAGTGCCTAGATCATTTGGCGTCTCTAGGCACTAACATGAAAATAGAAGTAAAATTTAACAAGTGAGATCATCTTACAGCCTGTTATTCATTTGAAAGTTTACTTCAGTTATTGCTAAAACACTGTTAGAGGAAACCCTGATTCTGAATAAGCCTTACCAGGATCAGTAGTGATTAATTTGTTACTGTAGCTCATTTCTTTTGGCAGGTACAACCTGACCTGTTCAATAAATTACCAGGATTAAAAATAGTTAATTGTGTTGTGGAGATGTTGGAGAAATGACCAGTTCGTAGCAATAATGTTCTGTATATTTTTAACAATATTTTTTTTTGTTTCAACTAGATATATGATCGCATTCTGTCAATTTGTTCTCGAGAGGGTGAGACAATTCAGTTGGATAAACCTGTAATGGCTGAGGGTAACGTGGAAGTCTGGCTCAATTCTCTCTTAAAGGAATCCCAGTCCTCATTACATATTGTCATTCGCCAGGCAGCCATGGATATCCAGGAAACTGGATTCCAGTTGATTGAATTTCTTTCTTCTTTCCCAGCACAGGTGAGCTTATTAAAATGGGTGCGGAGCTAATAAATAAAGCTAAATAAATAAAGCTAATCAAATGATTTGTAAAGCATTTTGAGATCTACTAATAAACAGTGCTATAATAGTGCAACTATTTTAGTGGGATTAGGAGAAAATATGTTTGAGTGAACCTTGATTAAAAAATGTTGTCCTCAAATGTGTGCAGCTCCTGTTGATTTTTCAAAAGGCATCACATTTGTACACCAAATAGATCTAGACTTGGGATATAAAGTATTTACTCAAGGTAGTTTTACTTCTCTGATGAAGGCATGAGTTACACCTTTTAATAAATTTTGAAGTATTTTAATTTTGAGTAATTTATTAAGTATTAATAGAAAAGCATATTTATGTATGCTAACTGAAAAAACTTCACAGAGCATACTGTTTGTTTTTTCATAAGGTTGGGTTATTGGGGATCCAAATGATTTGGACAAGAGACTCAGAAGAGGCATTGACTAACGCCAGATATGATAAAAAAATAATGCAGAAGACAAACCAATCTTTCTTAGACTTGCTGAACACTCTGATAGACATGACAACCAAAGAGCTCAGTCCAGTGGAGCGAATTAAATATGAGACACTAATCACTATCCACGTGCACCAGAGGGACATCTTTGATGATCTGGTAAGCATTCAGTTTAGCTTCGTGTGCTATCACAGTATTATATTTAAACATGGCTCTATAGTTGCTGAATATGCCCTTTCAAATATGAAAATGATATGTATACCTACATCTAGCGATTGAGTCTCCATTTCATTCCCGTGATGTTTGGTGTTGGGATACTGTGGGGAAGCTTGCACTACTGCAGCCCAGGTTATAGTTGATCCATGGACAAAGTAAGGGTTTAGTTACTTCAGAGGCAGTAAAATAATTTGGAAACTGTAAAAACTAATCAGGCTACTAGACTTCAGGATTGTAAGAAAAAATATTGGCAGACGACAGATGACTTCTACTACTTGGTCTTGTTAGAAAAATAGGCCTTGCTTTTACAATTGCTGATGTGAGGGTTTGAGTTCATTTCCACTGATAAAATTTCAGGGTTGGGACAAGATTAAACACAGCTAATTTGAATTGATGGAAAGAGACCAAGTTACAACTCCAAGTGTGTGTCAATTCAAGATCAATACCTGTGGTGAATGGTCAACCCTGGGATAATTTTTTACCAAATTCTATATAAATTCTGCAAGTGTTCTAATACATTTCTGAGTGCAATTCTGACTGTGTTCTGTGGATTATCAACTGAGATTCCAAGAATAAACTGAATGGAGCTAGCATAAACTTCATAAATGATGGGAAGAGGACGGAAACTGATGTCAAATTCACAGCACTAAACCTAAAACAAAGGGCCTAAACTCATTGACTAACACACTTACATCCACGTAGTCACTTCACGCTGCCAGAGCAGCCTAATCAGAGGAGATGGTGGGGGAAGGCTTAGTATAAATTACAGCTCAGGCCAAAAAGTATCCACTGACTTTAGTAATAAATGAAGCATTTTTTTACTACGTGGTGCTTCTACGCAAAATATTGTTGTGTGACTTTGTTCTTTCTTTCTTGGTGAGGTAGCACAAGCAGGCAGTGGAATGATGACACAGGCACAAGCTAAGTAACAACAGAACATAATGAGAACAAAGGCAATTCCCCTCCTGATGCTTGTTCTCACAAAACCCTTCCACTTTTCCACAGGCAGGAAACACCTCCTCCTCTGACCTTTCAGGGTTACTTCCCCTTAGGGAGGAAGCACATCCTTTAGGGGCTCTCTGGATGTGCCACACACACAAATCCAGCCAACCCTCGTAATTCTGAGATGTATGCATATCTCTACAATATAGATAATAGTTCTGTCGAAATATCAGCTCATGTTGGTTGTAAGATTAATAAATTGCACCTCTCATCTGCTGCATCCATGGTAATCCAGAATGAGACAGATATTGTAAAAGGAAAACAAAACTGCTTGTTCTGGAAAGAAACCTGGAGATTTTTTTTTTTTCAAACCTTCAGGAGATCATGAGAGAACTTGCCAACTGTACATAAGTTACCACCCAAAGTGGGCTCAGATTTTCAAAGTCTGAAGACACCTTCAGGGGCTTATATTACTCTGTTGCTTTTGGGGATCTTGAGAAAGAAGGATGTGGCTACCCTTTCCTCTCCCCTTTAGCCAGTCAAGACCCACCTTTCTCTACTTCCACCATCCTTTCCTATTTAGGAATAAAAATAAGTACATTTTAGATAAGGGATAGTTTGGGAGAGAATCCCCCAAAAGTCTCATCTTTACATGACAGCTTTCCTTTTTTAATCACTTCTCTGTTACCATTTTTACTGTATCTGAACGCTGTAGCACCCACATGCAAAAAACTCTTGTTCTAAGTCCTACCTCATTTCTTGAAATTCTTCTCTATTCCCTCCCTCTTTTTGATCTGGTGGCATTTTACATGCTCTTTGCATAGGTGTGAGCCTCCAAGCTGGAAGGCAGTAGAGAGTCAGGTTCTTAGATTCCTAAAAATCATATAATCAAATGGTAGCTGGACTGAATGAGTCCTCCATCTTTCCAAGACAGAATTCCATGCTGTTTAGCTGTGTTTAGGTCTTTTGGAAAATATCATAAAGTCGGGTTCTAATGACTTTATATGGTCACTAGATTCCATGATGCCACTCCAAAAAACTTTGGCCAAAAATTCTGCCCCCATTACACAGCAAGTGTGTGTAATGTTGCTAGCTGCTGCAGTTCACTGCTGACTGGACTGAATTTCTAGTGGTGCTCTAATCTGGCTCTTGGAGATCTAACATAATGTGGTATATAAATGCAAAATGCCTATTTTAATCAGTTAGCTCTATTGAGGATTTTTTTTATTTTCCTAGTGCCGTATGCACGTCAAGAGCCCTACAGACTTTGAGTGGTTGAAACAATGTAGATTTTACTTCAAAGAAGACTCTGACAAGATGATGATTAACATCACTGATGTGGGTTTTACCTACCAGAATGAATTCTTAGGCTGTACTGACAGGCTTGTCATAACTCCTCTCACTGACCGGTAACAAAGTTTGATTACTTACCCAATGTTTATCATTTTTGGCTTCTCACCACAAGGATTGTCTCAAAGTTTTGCTCATTTGGGGCCAAATTCTGTTCTGATTTATGTCCTGTTCAGTCTTACATTCAGTGGGTTTGCATGACCTGAGAATCAAAGCATAATTTTTGTTCTTTACAATATGTAATAACGTTCAGAAATTCATGATTACTTCTATATGCTGTGTTAGTCTTTATGTTGGCTGATATGTGACATAAAACAGCTATGTTATTTAGAGGAAAGTTAACATAAGTAATATAGTTTGAAAAAAAAATAATTGAGTTAAATTCCACATGAAAATGCCCATGAATGCTGATCAGATTTAGCCACAAACTTAAGTTCTTATTGTGCAATAAAATCTGAGAGCTGAAGTCAGTGTGGATCTGCTTGGAAGTAGGGGCTCCACCTGCATGATTGTGATGACAGGATGAACCTTGATGAACCCAAAATAACCAAAAAATAGAGAAGTTCATATTGCTATCTCGAGCATCTGTAAGTACTTCATCTGACCTTGTTATAGGGCCAATTTCATTGAATCTGAATTTGCATCAGATCACATCATAGACCAGGGATGGACAAACTTTTTGGCCTGAGGGTCACATCTGCGTGGGGAAATTGTATGCAGGGCCATGAATGTAGGGCTGGGGCAGGGGGTTGGGGTGTGGGAGGGAGTGCGGGGTGTGGGAGGGGGTGTGGTGCACAAGAAGGGGCTCAGGGCAAGAGGTTGGGGTGCAAGAGGGCTGCAGCAGGGGGCTCAGGGCAGGGGGTTGGGGTGCAGGAGAGGTTCGGGGTGCGGGCTCCGGGTCAACGCCGCTTACCTGGAGCAGCTCCGGGGTGGCAGCGGGGCTAAGGCAGACTCCCTGCCTGCTCTGGCTCTGCGCCACTCCTGGAAGTGGCCAGCATGTCCGTTTGTGGCTCCTAGGAGTGGGGTGGGGCAGGAGGCTCTGCCACATGCTGCCCTCCCTGTGGGTACCACCCCCGAAGCTGCCATTGGCCACAGTTCCCTGTTCCCGGCCAATGGGAGCTGCAAGGGGCAGTGCCTGCAGGTGAGGACAGCGCATGGAGCCCTCTGGCCTCCCTCCCCCAGGAGCCACCGGGACATGGCTTCCGGGAGTGCCACTGGGCTGGGAAACCCGTGGGCCAGATTGAAAGCCCTGATGGGCTGGATCCAGCCTGCAGGCGGTAGTTTGCCCTGTCATAGGCTCATAAGAGTGAAAGATGGACCTCTCACTGTCCTAGAGGTGAATACAGGATTTTGCTTCACTGTACATATTACCTACTTTGTGAGCCACTCCAGCTAAAGTAATTTGAGCAATTAAACTAGGTAAAATTGTTGAAGCTGGTGTTCTTGGGCTGTTGTCTATTCCTTCCTCATGAGCTTCCACTTACCAACAGACATCCCCCTGAGCCTTCTCTCCAACTGTGCACAGGCTGAGGTGATAAGGTGGATCTGAAATGGCCAGTAAAAAGCACCAAAGACTGCTGATGTGGAGTATTTCTCCTCAAATAAATTGGAGGATCTCTCTCCCACAGCAGAAATGCTAATGAAGCTTGTTAACTGAGGGCTTTCCTTGTGCTGGAACTTGGCTTCAAATCACACTGATGCATTTTTCAATTAGGCCATCAAGCAGACATGGGTACCTGAACAATGCAGATACCTAATAACAGTCTGTTTCCATGTAGATGTTACATCACCTTGGCCCAGGCCCTGAGAATGAACATGGGTGGAGCACCTGCTGGACCTGCAGGGACAGGCAAAACTGAAACTACTAAAGATATGGGGAGATGCCTTGGTAAATATGTAGTGGTCTTCAACTGTTCAGACCAGATGGATTTCAGAGGACTAGGAAGAATCTTCAAAGGTGAGAATTCCCATACTTAGAAGTCCCAAACTGAGACACCCCTTTGTAAAAAAAATCTAGTACATACTCAACCATTATGGTCTACCGTTTACATTAGCAGTCAGTATTCTACAATAAGTTTTTCTCATGTAGACCAGCTTCAAAGACAAGATAAAGGTTCCTGTATTAATAGTAGTTTTCCTATTAATAGGATATGGCTCAACAGAAACCTTTCTGACTAGGTTTTGTGGTGACTTTTTTAAAAGGAAATTTGAGCTTTCCATTAGACTGTTCAGAGGTTTCTTTCTGTTCAAGGTCTTGCTCAGTCTGGCTCCTGGGGCTGCTTTGATGAATTTAACCGTATCGACTTACCTGTATTATCAGTAGCTGCACAGCAAATTGCAATTGTGTTAACATGTAAGAAGGAGCGTAAAAAGAACTTTCTATTTACTGATGGAGATAATGTGGAAATGAACCCTGAATTTGGAATATTTCTTACTATGGTAGGTACTCTGAGGGGGTATGAGATTTCAGTGATAATACCACAGTGTCACTGCTTACAATTTGGTACTTTTACTGTATTTACTAACTTCCCCCGCCCCCGGTGCTGAAATCACTAGTCTCCTAAAACTAATTTCCTGCCTGAGAAGTAATCCTTGTTATAAAGCTGATTTACAGGGTTGAGTTTCAATTATTCCAGATCAAATGTGCACATTTCACGGGTAAACCTATTTCTACTAGTAACTACCCATTCAGACTCAACCTGGGATTTGAATGTCAACTAGTGATATTTATTCTTGTGACCTATAATCTGTGTGTTGCCAGCCAAATTATACCCTCTGATATCTGTGCGATAAGATTACCTTTAACAGGTTGGCAGAAGTGTAGCTGATTAAAACTGGGTAAATAATTCTGATGCACAAGAATAAATAAAATCCAGCTCTTACCTGTTTAACTGTGTTAGCTATGCAATGCTAAAGGGAATAAGAAGTACTAAGACTAAGTAGTCAGTAATCATACATGACTCCATATGTGCATTTTCAGTCATGTCTGTGGGTACTTCAGAGTGCAAACATGTATTAAAGCCAAACTCTGGTAGTACATCAAAAATCCTGTGTAGAGTTTGTCACAAATACTTTAATAATAGTTAATATTTTGGTCTAACTTCTGTAGAATTATCTTTGCTTATTTATCTTGTTACATTTAATGAAGTCAACTACAAACTCTTTCCTCATAATCAGAACCCAGGATATGCTGGGCGACAAGAGTTGCCTGAAAACTTGAAGATAAACTTCCGTTTAGTGGCCATGATGGTTCCTGATCGTCAGATAATAATTCGTGTCAAGCTGGCTAGCTGTGGATTCATAGATAACATTGTACTGGCAAGGAAATTCTTCACTCTGTACAAGCTGTGTGAGGAGCAGCTATCTAAGCAGGTGAAGCTGCCAGAAAACTACCTCTCAAAAGATTTTTAATCTAATGTTTAAGACTGGAGAGTCACAGAGCAGAGAAGTGGGGCTAATCGGTGTTCATCAACACAAACAAAACCCAATTTTGTTGGTGTTGGTGCTCTGTTTTCCATGAGGTTCTACCTTCTATTCTGAGTTTACTGCTTTCTGTGCAAAGATGTGATACTGAGCCATGCCCCATTTACGATTCAAATGTGGCTCTAATGAGCAGAGGCAGATTAAGACTAATTGGGGTTTATATGTTCGCAAATGCTTGCTCTGTAAAGCAATAGTTCAAGGATCTAGTTTATTTTATGCTTCCTAATTTAGTGTTGTATGTTCAGGAATTCTTCTTTTAAGAAGTGCCCACCATGTATCGAAGGATGCCTTTTTAAAAATAAAAGTAAACTCAATCAGGCCATGCTTTCCCCAAAAAGGTCCCAAAACAAACAAAAGCACCTCCTGCAAAAGTGTTCAAGGCACTCATGCCTCTATCCTTCAAATGCTACCTCACTGATTTTGTACTCCATGGGGATCCCAGAAAACACTGGCCTCCTCTCCATGTAGATAGCAAACTTGTGTGAAGTAAGGGTCCTTCTTCAGGTCTCATGGATCCTACCTTAAAGCACTTCTGTAGATGAACTGTGAAGGGGACTCTATATAGTCTCCCTTCCCCGCAGAACACTGGAAGGGTTTTGGTAGCTGGCCTTGACCAAAGACCTCATGGCATCCTCATGGAGGAACTTTTGCCACCTAAATCATGGAGAAAAAACACTTAATTTACTCATTGTGGTTCATACTGTGCGTAGCGAAGCGAGACTCGCCAGTGCAGCACCTCCTGCTGGTTGTCCTGGGAATTAGCTCTTCAGCCTCTAGAGCACCCTTTGCTGGTCTCGTCTGCCCTAGGCCCTGTGTCCCTCCCAGACCCTGATACCCCTTATCCTAGGGTTCTGCCCCCTGCAGTACCCCCATGCGCTGGGTCTCCCCTCCCAGGGGAACCCCCAACCCTCTACACCTGCCTTGCATCAGTGGCTACTGCCAGTTATCATCTAGCCCCCTCTCACTGGGGCAAACTGCAGTCTGTAAAGGCCGCTCATCATCGGCAAGGGGGGTTTGGACCAGCTGCCTCTGCCTAACCCCAGATTGTACCTCTGCAGCCCCAGTACCTTCTTCAGGCCTTGCACAAGGCCTGCAGCCTGGGGAGTTACCAGGCTGGAGCTCCCTAGTGTCTCTTGCCTTTCCTCATCACTACTCTACCTCAGGTACCCTTCTCTCCCAGGCAGCCAGGTCCTTCTCTCTCCAGAGCTAGAGAGAGACTGACCCAGCTCCTCCCTGAACACTTATAACAAGGCCAGGTGTGGCCTGATTGGGGCGTGGCCCCCGCTGTGGCTGCTTCCCCAGTCAGCCTAGCCTTTTCTCTAGGAGCAGGGTAACTGCCCTACTATGCTGTACATCTTTGCCATGAATGAGTTTTTAAATACCGAGTGAAATTGTTCCCTGACTTGCATCCTGAACAAATCCGATTGTTTGCTTACTAGCATATGTACATGAGGTGGATGTCTTTTTAATTTATGTTCATCAATCAAATATGGGTAATGGGAGAGTGACCTTTTTGGTACCTAAATGGACCGGTCTCCTAGCCCACAACAGTGGTGTAAACTAATAGAAATACTACTACTCTTAATTTCAAAATGGTCAAACTAAACAGGAATCTTGGCCTTCATTACCATTAAGTGAAAGTGTACTTTTAATATAAAAGAACAAGACAAAGAAAATACATAACTTTACCCCTCCACTGAGGTGTCCTATGAATACTATTACTGCTACAGTACTTCAGGTTCTGACCGAGTATCTATTGCTGTTTAAACTTAGTTTGCTACTGCCATGAACCTTAACCCTTCTACATGGCACTCATGCTCTAAGAGAGCAAGAAAAACAGCCTCTTGGGAGATTCATTTGATAAAATTTAGCACTTAAATTGAGCTTCTCATTCATAGATCTGTGCTTTACAGAGGTGGGTAAATATCATAATCCCCATTTAACAGATGGGCAAACTGCAACACAGAGGTGAGGTAACTTGTGCAAGACCACGCAGTCAAAAGGCAATCTGTATGTTGGATGTCAGGTGGATTTATACAGTAGAGGTCCCCCCAGCTTTGTTACATTTGCTGTGAATCTTTTTTTTTTAAGAAAGGTGGATTGTTTAATTTTTCAAACTTATCACACCTCTTAGGTGCATTATGACTTTGGTTTGAGGAATATATTGTCAGTGCTGCGTACGCTGGGGGCAGCAAAAAGAGCAAACCCCACTGATACAGAATCTACTATTGTCATGCGTGTTCTGAGAGATATGAACCTTTCTAAATTGGTAAGTCATGTAGCTCTAAATGTTGTATAATTGTCTTTAAGTCAAACATCTAACTTTCTTATTTGATAAACCAATGTATAAGCTGACAGTCAAGAGGGCCGCTTTAAGATTGGATGTGGCTCTGTGTGATCTGGTTATTCAGATACCTTTCTGAGCAGTGGCGTAGAAATGCTGCATCCTCTTGTTGGCATCATTCAGGGTTTTGCCTTGGCTCTTCTGCCTTTGTAGGCAATCTCCTCATTCCCATGGTTTCAGCTACTGCTTCTAGGAATGGTACCCAGCTATGCTTCTCCACACTTGAGTTGTAGTCTTCTGTCCAGTTCTTAACTCAAACTGGTTGTGGTGCCATATTGAGGTCCAACCACTATTTCAAAAGCAAAGTGTTCAAAACGGAATAATTTTGATTTCCTTCTAATTTCTCTCCATCATTTCCTTACTCTGTCGCTGACAAACTGTATTACAATTACCATGCCACAGACTTGCACCCTTGTGTTAATTGTCTGCTTCCCTGTGTCTATCCAGATTCTAGTAAAGGCCTATCAGTCATTTATAATATCACTACAATCTGTACTTTTATATATGACTAAAATCATAGGGCATGTTTTGGTTTTCTGTTAACAGTAATTTATGGCCATTAGGCCTACTTGCAATTTCACTTCTTCCGTCTCCAGTATATCTGGATTCTTCTCTCTGCATCATCCCACACACCTGGAAATCTAATTGGATTACTTCTGTCTTTTCAGGGATTTCTAGGCCCATGGTATAGTGCAGAGTTTGACCTTAAAGCACCATTGGTTATGCTAGATTGCATTTGTCGTATTTTCCTCATGGTTTTCTAATTTTTGTTAGATTGATGAAGATGAACCCTTGTTCTTGAGTCTGATTGAAGACCTGTTTCCAAGTATACAGCTTGACAAAGCAGGCTATCCAGAACTAGAAGCCGCCATCAACAAACAGGTAATAATGCATCTTTTGATGCATGGTATTTTCCCAGCTTGACAAAAGGAGCAGGAGAACGTGGTTGTGTGCAGAGTATAAACAAAGTAATACATTAGTATAATCAAACCCTTTTGAAAATGAATAAATTCCATACAGGAAGAATAAGTTTACTGAGTGAAAATAAATATTGGATAGTAACATGCTAGTGAATCTATAGTAATGTCACTTAAATTCATGAATGCTAATTTCAATGACCTATAAAGTAACTCTTCGGAGGCTGACATTTGTCATTCTTGTTCTCAGCCCAGAAGTGAATTGCTGTGGAAAGTTAGTTAAAAAATAAAACACCTGAGTATGTAAAGAATATTTTTCTCCAGCGGACATTTTCAGATGTTTCACCTCTCTCAGATAACTCAAAACCCTCACACTTGTCATATATGCAGTCATCAATAAGAACTTTCCTGAGTAGTATAAATCCAAATGAATAGGCATGTTGAATTTGGGCCCAATGCTGTAACTAGTCCTCAGCTTCTTTTCTCAGCTGTTATTTGTCAAAACTTCCTGACTATCCATCTAAAATACTACATTCTGCATGAGAAGTACATTTTTTTACCAATTTAAATACTTAGCTATCCTCACCTAGTTATATTTGATACATGCATATGAGAGTATAAAGGTCATTTGGGCCCTCCCATAATACGCAAACAAGAGAGCATTCAGTGAAATAAACACATGCTGTTCATACAGTGGGTAAGGGGAACTATTTCACAATGTGTAATAAAACTTGTGAAACAGAAAATCATCAGATTTTCAGGGCAAAAACTAACCACAAGCTCATGTCAAAGGGAAAATGCCCTTCCTCCCAAGTTCTAGTATGGTGGGGTAGAAAAGGGTGTTTCAAGTGGTTGAGAGCCAAGTACTTTTATCCCTGAAATTTCTAAAAAATTGTAAAAAGAACTAGGAGTACCTGTGGCACTTAGAGACTAACAAATTTATTTGGGCATAAGCTTTCGTGGGCTAAAAACCACTTCATCAGATGCATGCAGTGGAAAATACAGTAGGAAGATATATATGTATACACAGAGAACATGAAAAATGGGGGTTGCCATACCAACTCTAACGAGACTAATCAATTAAGATGGGCTATTATCAGCAGAAGAAAAAGAACTTTTCTAGTGATAATCAGGATGTCCCATTTCAAACAGTTGACAACAAGGTGTGAGTAACACTTCCTGGACGCTACAGTGCTAATAAGCAGTGGTCACATAAACACCACCCTATACCGGAAACCTACTGACTGCTATATTTACCTACATGTCTCCAGCTTTCATCCAGACCACGCCACACAATCCATTGTCTACAGCCAAGCTCTAAAATACAACAGCATTTGCTCCAATCCCTCAGAGAGAGACAAACACCTATAAGATCTCTATCAAGTGTTCTTAAAACTACAAATACCCACCTGCTGAAGTGAAGAAACAGATTGACAGAGCCAGAAGAGTACCCAGAAGTCACCTACTACAGGACACGGCCAACAAAGAAAGTAACAGAACGCCACTAGCCGTCACCTTCAGCCCCCAACTAAAACCTCTCCAGTGCATCATCAAGGAACTACAACCTATCCTGAAGGATGATCCCTCACTCTCACAAGATCTTGGGAGACAGTCCAGTCCTCGCTTACAGACAGCCCCCCAACCTGAAGCAAATACTCACCAGCAACCACACACCACAAAACAAAAACACTAACCCACGAACCTATCCTTGCAACAAAGCCCATTGCCAACTCTGTCCACATATCTGTTGAAGGGACACCATCATAGGACCTAATCACATCAGCCACACCACCAGGGGCTCATTCACCTGGACATCTACCAATGTGATATATGCCATCATGTGCCAGCAATGCCCCTCTGCAGTGTACATTGGCCAAACCGGACAGTCTTTATGCAAAAGAATAAATGGACACAGATCAGACGTCAAGAATTATAACATTCAAAAACCAGTCGGAAAACACTTGAACCAACCTGGACACTCAATTTCAGACCTAAGAGTTGCAATTCTTCAAAAAAAAAACTTCAGAAACAGACTCCTATGAGAAACTGCAGAACTGGAATTAATTTGCAAACTAGACAGCATTAAATTAGGCTTGAATAAAGACTGGGAGTGGATGGGTCATTACACCAAAGTAAAAACTATTTTTCCCCTACTGTTACTCACACCTTCTTGTCAACTGTTTGAAATGGGCCATCCTGATTATCGCTACAAAAGTATTTTTTTCCTCCTGCTGATAATAGCCCACCTTAATTGATTAGTCTCATTAGAGTTGGTACGGCAACCCCCATTTTTCATGTTCTCTGTGTATACATATATGTCTTCCTACTGTTTTTTCCACTGCATGCATCTGATGAAGTGGGTTTTAGCCAATGAAAGCTTATATCCAAATTTGTTAGTTTCTAAAGTGCCACAAGTACTCCTTGTTCTTTTTGCTGACACAGACTAACACAGCTATCACTAAAAAAATTGTAGTTTAGTGAAACAAGAGAGGGTAGGCCAGATCTTATAACTGTCTTTATAGATGCCAGTTTGGGGATGTGACTCCCATTATTTAATCACAGGATGTTTTGTTTTTTTTTGTAATGCTCTCGGGGACACCATGATTAAAGACAAATAATCACAACTAACTGATTATTGTATGATTCAAGAGAAAAATAACAATACAACAAAACAAATAGAACAGAAAAAATAAACAATGGGTACTTCAGATACAATCTCTTCTGCACGTTTCTCTGTAGAGATATATCAACAGAGGTTACACCTTCTGAGACTGGTGAGAGTCTACCCTGGTGAGAATGCTCTCCTCTAGGTAAACAAAAACCGAAGTACATTATTCCCCAACTCAGTAATGAGTCCAGTCTCAGTGTATCATAGATTACTAAAATGGGTTATAGTTGGGCAGTTCACAAATGGGCAGAGATAAGTCATCGTTACTAAGGTTACATCTACACTACCTGCTAGGGGCATGATTTCCCTTGCTCACGTAGACATACTCACATTAGCTTTCCTCAAGCTAGCATGAGTATAAATAGCAATGTAGCCAAGGTAGCACTGATAGAGGCAGTGGAGGCATGGCTGAGCTATGTAGAATATAATACCCCTGAAAACAGTGGGTATGTACTCAGCACGGCTCACCTCAACTGTAGCTACAATGCTATTTATACTCCTACTCTCTCCATGAGAGTTAATGGGGTATGTGTCCATGAGCAGGAGACTCTCACCCCTAGCTCATAGTGTAGATGTAGCTATGTCTTAAGAAACTGAAGAGTTTTTGACTTAGTGACTTAAAAGAAACCATCCCAAGGAGCCATCCTGAGACAGGCAAATTAATGAATATTAAAAATCTTAAATTCAAATTAAATCCCACTATTTCTGTTTACCAAGATGAGCATAAGTCTCTATGTCACAGAATGGCTGGCTCTTTCATGGAAGTTGGGCCCAGCCTCACCTTCCAGTTGAAACGGATCAGCTAGAGATCAGGTGATTATAAAAGTCAGCAAGTAGGCCAGATAGAGGGAGAGCTGCAGAGAACTGGAAGGCTCCTGCAGGAGACTGTGGTGCAGACTGGCCCCTGTAGTAGGTCCAGGAACAGCATATGATTCTCAGGCAATTGGCCTGTACAGTGGAAACCCAAAGGGAATAGATAGGTCCCTGCAGAAGACCCCAGATTAGGGTGAAGGAATGACTGATGTTTTGAAATAGTTTTATATAGAAGAAATAAAGTTGCAGCCCTAAGAAAAAGGGCCTGAAGAACACTCTGGTATGGTGTCAAACCTTTCGTGGTGGGCGGGAGAAAGGCCAGCAGTTCCATACACCTCTTCAGGAATGCGCAGTCTAAACAATTGGGTATTTAACAGAAGAAGCTGTTAGTACCTTATGTTATCGTAGCATTCCAATTTCTTAGTAAAATCATTACAAGAAAATCTTAAATCTTATCCCTTTGTAGCACTTCTGCAGATTCCATCTCACCCATGAAACTGAAGTCTCAGTCATGTCATGTTGCAGAGGCAGTGTTGGCCTGCAATGTTGCCACTGCTTTGTTCTTCTTGCTGCCTTGTTGCTGTTTGCTTGTTTGCAGTGATGAAATGAACAGTTTGAGCTGAGTTCAGTGCTGAGAATGAGTGCTATGACGTTAGGAGCAGAGCATGCAGCTTGCTTTCTGAATTCAGAGACATTTACATTCTTCTTTCATAATTTCATAGGAGGAAGAAAATGCACTTCTTTCAGCCACTGTCACCATCTGGCTCAACATGTTTGTGGGCTGGTCTTGTTTGCTTATTCGTGAGCTGAAGATACTATCTGCTAATGCATATACAGCAGGTTTCTAATTGCCTTTGTCTTAGTGGCAGAAAATCTCAGAATGTCTTTAAAAGTTGTAGTTTTAACTTTATTTCATTCAGTCCTTTTTCTGTGGTAACTTTAGTTTCATCAGGTCTTAATAGGAGCTAAAATTCTATTTCAGAAGAGTCCAACTCTCTTAATTCCTATATAAAGATCTTTCATGTTTCAAGTTAGTGTTTTCTAAACTTAAAATATTCTTAGCGACTTTAAACTTGAAGAGTCATCAAAGAAGACATTGACCTTAATCTTTGGAAAGGGGGTTCTTGTCTTTTTGTGTTTGGTAGGGAGTTGCACAAGCATTCGTTAAGGAGTGGCTGCAGATGCTGGTAAAAATTATGTGCAGCTGCATTGTTGGCCGTGGTGTGGTTGATGATGGTAAGATACCCACAGCCAGTAAGTAATCAGATGCTGATAAGTCACTCTAATCACCCTCCAATACTTCCAGACCGGTCAGGCATTGGATGAAAGTACAAAGGCCACCCCTTTCTGATGCAACCTGTCAGGGAAGCCTAAGAAGAAAAATGTATAACCCCCATCTCTATATTCACCACTTCTTGGCCAGGATACTTTAGAAAGTGTAAAAAGAAAAGGAGTACTTGTGGCACCTTAGAGACTAACCAATTTATTTGAGCGTAAGCTTTCGTGAGCTACAGCTCACTTCATCGGATGCATACTGTGGAAACTGCAGAAGACATTATATACACAGAGACCATGAAACAAGGAGGAGGTCTCTGTGTATATAATGTCTTCTGCAGTTTCCACAGTATGCATCCGATGAAGTGAGCTGTAGCTCACGAAAGCTTACGCTCAGATAAATTGGTTAGTCTCTAAGGTGCCACAAGTACTCCTTGTCTTTTTGCGAATACAGACTAACACGGCTGTTACTCTGAAACCTGTCATTAGAAAGTGTAGATATTGATGCTCAGATTTTTCAACTGCTTGATGAGGATGGTTTTAGAAGTTTCGGACACTGTTTGAATGTACCAGGCACCAATTTTACATTTGCCACCAACACGCAGGATACCAGAATGGTCCTTTAGTAAAGTCTCACTGGTCATTTCCCCTTCAGTAGCAGAGTGATCTTTGGAAACTTCAGTGCACAAGTAGGAAAGTTTAATTACCCCTGGGCAAGTATGCTTGGGAAGCTCAGTGTTGGGCAGAAGAACAGGACAGGCAGCAACTGCTGGAATTTGTGGCTGCCAATGACATAGTGATGACTCACTTACTGTTCCATCACTCAAAGATTCACAAACAGGCCTAGTACAGCCCAGCTGGTTTCACTAGCACTATTATTGATGATGTCCTCATTAATCGTCACTGGCAGTCAATAGTCCTGGATGTACGAGTTTGCAGGGGTGCTGAACTTAACACCCATCATTAGCTTCTGTTGCCTCTGACTTTGAAGACTGCCGGTTAATGGGCCAAAATGGGTCAGTCAACCAAAAATGTTTGTTACAGCTGAGCTATCAGGCAGCTCTCTGTTCTGAACTGCTTAAGGCCATCAAAGCATTAGAGACCGAAGTCTCCCTCCCTCCCGCATCTGATGAGGAATAGTGTTGTTTCAAGTTGTTAGTGCTGCCTGATGTCAACTCAGTGCTGGATCCCCTGCCCTTCAAATGCTATCCAGAGATCGTGAAGAGATGCTCACTGCAGTCAAAGGTAGAAAAAAAGAGAGGCTACAATCTTCTTCAAAAATATGTTTGTCAAGAACAAAAACAAAGGCTGAATGGGACATACTTTGGGACGTTGTCAAGTCACTGTGTAAGAAAGATGAGGAATGCCAGTGGTCATCTCAGGCAGCTAATTTAGAACAGGCTGCAGAAAGGCACAATCTCCGCACCCTCTATTCACAGTGTCTGTGAGGGAACATGACCCCAGCTTGTTAAGTTAAATATTGGGGTGGCCGCATCAGCCAGAGTCTGCTGGATCAGTTCCAATAATGGGAAGTTCATTTCAAGATGATCCTTTGTTGTCCATCCCCCTGTAGTCCCTTCTCCATTTGAAGAGGGGCAGGATGTTACAGTAGAGCTGCCTTCCTTCAGCTGAGAGATCTGCATCACAGTCCATAAAGTCAAGTTTGGAAAGGCACCAGAGGTTTGTAACCTCATCCATGAGTTGTAAAAGACAGGAGAGGGTATTGTTGTACTGTGGCTGAATAGGTTCCTCCAGACCATATGGCACGCTAATATTCCTGTTGACTAGAAGAGGGCTAATCTGCTTGTGTTCAAAAAAGGGCGATAAGGCTGGATGTAGCATCTATAGTCAGTGCCAGGGCAAGTTTTTTTGCGTCCCTGTTAATGTCTTGATTCAGTGATGCAGTTTGTGGCAAAGGCTGGGATACTCAATGTGGTCAACCAGATCTTATCTAGAGAGTTTTTTGAGAAGATGGCTGCATTTAATAAGCCGTGTGCTGCACTTTTTACAGACTTACATCAGGCCTTTGGTTCAGGGCATTGAGCAAGTTTGTGGGATCAGATGAGGTAGGCATTGATAGGTTGGTGGATAAGCTTCAGAAAGCAGGTGCCAGTGTTGACAGGCTGACCGCCATTCTGCATTGAGATCTCCAATATGGTAATGACATTGTATTGTTGGCTCAGTTGGAAACGCTGCCGCTGATAGTTGATCTGGTCAGGCAAAAAGCAGTGCACGTTGGCCTGATTGTTAATCTGGATAAATCTGAGTCCCTGGCCATTAACATCAAGCAGGCTCCAGCTCCATATTATAACCAGCTCAATATTAACCCATCCAGATGGGACATCAGGAATGTCAAATACTTGGTAAGTGTCAAGCAGTGCTGGAGGAAGTTCAAAAGATGTGGATGCTTGTATAGCAGCAGCTGCCACCATGTTTCATGTCCTTCAGCTGCCTCTGTGTGGGTGTTGTGACATCAAGCTTGCTATGATATGCAGATCTATCGAGCCACAGTTATACCAACTGTCATATGGAAGTGAAACATGGGCACTGAGGAAGGCTGAAGAATGTGAAGAATCGAAGACCAACAAATTCCAAGGTGTGTACACCAAGGAATGCCACTATACAGCTGGCAATTTTATGGGTGCCAAAAGCTTTGATGGCACAATAACATTGCCAGTGATGGACACACTAAGTATTCTGCCAAACTACCTTAAGTACCTAGCCAGAGATCGATCCATGTGGTGTTTGATCCGCAAGGGGGCCACGTCCCTTTGGGATGTCCCATTACGATGACTGTCAGATAACTAATTTCCCAACGAAATTAAATATTTTTATACTCATATGGCTTCTTTCATTAATGAGTTACAGTGTCAAATGACCGTGCTGTATTTGTACATAAAATATCTTACTATTCAAGTAAGAGCATAAACAAGAAGTTTTTATTTGGATTTAGATGTAGCACATTTACAAATATACATCTCAAAAAAGCTTATGCCATTTTAATCATTTAATGACTAAACAAAAGTTTTCACTTTTTAAGCTGCAACATGGGGTTAGAAGTAACCAAAGCACTTCCCATCTGTATGTGTTCTCTTAAAAGCTAAGTGGAGACTTCAGAGTGCCTATAAAAGGCAATAAGACTTCTTAAATCCTTTGTCTGGGTTTAAACTGAGGAAATGAAGAGAAGAGGGTGAAAAGACCTTTTTTTTTTTTACGTGTTTTATTGCTCTGAAATCATATCCTAGGCATAATTTGTCTTGAACAGAGAATAACCTCACATTCTTTTAAACAAGCTACCATTTATATCATTTCAACTTGTAGTTCTATATAAAACATGAATCATAACTTAATTTTTGAAAATGTAGTATAAAAATAGTATAGGATGTTAAACCAAAATAATCTATAAATTTGCATTCTAGAGTCAGGGTAATAAACATCGCTTTTTCTTCTTTGACACTGAGGGAACCTCTATTGTTGATTAAAAAATAGATTTCCTCAGAATTTCCTTAGCTTGAACCTTTCCTATAATTAAATAACTAACATGCTTATGTTTTTATTTGCTTATCACATTCTCCAAAATCATGTCTATGAAAATAATTGTATCTGCTACAATGCAGTAAAGATACAGGCAAGTTTGTAACAACCTAACATTATAAGAATAAATTATCATTCATTTTTTGCATCAATATTGAAGTTTGCCCCTTCAGTATTAAAACTTATTTGTTGTTGGAATTGTATGTTTTCCACAAATCATATGACATTGGCCACTGTGGAAGATGGGATACTGAGATCCAGTGTAGAAACTGTTGTGTTACTTGGCTTCAACCAGTGCTCTTTTAGAAGTACTGAAACTTAATAAAAATTAAATATGATCAGGATCTTGTAATGCATATATACCTTGAATCTGATTAGCGAATTGTTCTGATTCATAAAAGAAGCAATAGTTTGGATTTATGTCAATATCCACAGGTTGAAGAAGCTGGCCTAATTAGTCATCCTCCCTGGAAACTGAAAATTATCCAGCTGTATGAAACGCAGAAAGTAAGGCATGGAATGATGGCCTTAGGTCCTAGTGGGGCAGGTAAAAGTACTTGCATCCACACTCTGATGAAATCCATGACAGGTACGGAGCCATTTGTGTTATGTAAAGCAGATTTACAATTCTGTTATTCTTGCAAATAATTTACAATGTTTACTTTTATCAAAGGGGATAAATCATTGTAAGGATGAAGTTCAGTGTATGGTGCCCTAGTGCACAAATCTTCATGTGTGAGTAGTAACAAGGGTTACTTCTCTAAATTTTAAGCAGAATATTAAAACAAATTAGGAAGGAAAAACTGATAACATCTTGGAGAAGATCTCATGTACTTGTATTACATTCAGCTTACCAGTATGAGCGTCAGAGACTTTCATTTAAGAGATGTGCAAAATAAGGAACACAAAGGTTGGAAGGGTGGGTAGGTGGGTGTATTGTCTCAAAGGACAGAGCTGAAGAAATGTTGAAGATTCCCTTAATGAGGAATAATTGTGGAAGATGATCAAACAGGCACAGTGCAAGGATTTTTAACAGCATAAGATGTTGTTCATCTTTGTCTCCAGAAATCTACCTTATTTTCTCATAGCCCTGGTCTACTGGTAGCTGAAGTCGACATACTTAGGTCGACTTACCGTGGTGTCTTCACCGCAGTGAGTTGACTGCTGCTGCTCCCCTGTCGACTCTGCCTGCACCTCTCGCGGCGCTGGAGTACAGGAGTCAACGGGAGAGCACTCTGGGGTCAATTTATCGCTTCTAGACTAGATGTGATAAATCGATCCCCGCTGGATTGATCACTGCCTGCCAATCTGGTGGATAGTGAAGACATACCCATAGTTCTTAATTATGACCATTTCCATTTCTTGCCCCCCCACTTCATACTCTCAGGGTTCCATATGTTGGCCATCTTCTTTCTAGTCAAAAGAAGGGTTTGATGGGCTTTTGGATTCTGTGATTTAAAACTTTAATATTTGGGATGGAGAGGTATCTGTTTTGAGGCAATTTTTCCCCATCTTCTGTTACAAAACTAAGCATGTTGCTTCTGCAGCTTTCTCCATATTTGTTGTCCCTGGAAGGAACTGTCTGGAGCCAAGACTTTAAATCCAGATCTTTGATATGGTAAATAAGAGCATTGTCACTAGACCTTTGGGACTGACCCTCAGTCTTATGTGTTAAGGACCCTACATTTCAGACCTGACCTCCAAGGACCAACACTCGTACAAATTGTGTCTTCAGTTCCTTAGCTTCACAAAAGCATCTCTTGAAAATGCAGTGAATTTCTACTTGTAAATAGTGTAGATAAATGCCTGGATAACTTTATGCATGCACATACAGTTAATAGTACATAATGTAAATAGTAATGGTACAGAAATACTATCCAAGGTGTGCACAAAAGTAACAAACATAACCTAACACTAGTTTAATTCAAGAGTGAAACATCTTCTTTCTTATTCCTCTATGCCAGTTGATAGTTATCTGTTGCTGTAGATGGCTTTGTGAGGCTATTAATTACCTGACTACTTCACAGCATTGGTTTTATATGATTCCTGATAGACTTGCCAAGTTGCCTGTGAAGATGTAGTGTAAAGGAATAGTTTTGAAGAGAGAGGACAAACTGTAATACACTTCCATGCAATATCTTGGTTCAGTTAAAGCCAGCATAAAATAAAAATAATTTAATCTTTTAATTTTGGCTCTTGCTGAGAAAAGAACTCAAAGGCAATATGGTACCTTCTTAGAGTTTTTGGTATGTTTCTGCAGAACATTTTACTGAGTATTGCCAAGATACAGATGATGCAGCACATCTGTCCATCTGAATATCTGAAGTAATAATGCCCACAGATGACCTTATACTGCAGTAGTTTTGTCAGGTCATGATTTGCAAAACTGCTTGATTTTTTTGTACAGCATTAAAATTTTACCCTTCTGGGCACTACTGGTATTAAAAATGAAAAATTTCCTTCTTGCAATGCAAGTCATATTTTTAAAAGTCCATTGTCTATACTTTACTCAGGATTATTAGAGCTAAGATTTTGTTACATCTTTACTGCTGATCAAACATTAGACATTTTTGGAAAATGAAACATAGTCTTGTATTAATAAAGGGATTTTAAAGGTCAGATGTTGGTTATATGAATGCATTCCCTGTGGCTGCTTGAGAAGTTCTGTGATCATGCAACTACAATTTAATTGGGTTAGTCCAAGATGAGCAAGAACATATTGCAGAAAATGAGGGAATGTAGAGAATAAAGTTTCTGTGTGGTACTTCAAGCACAAGATATAGAAAAGTACATTGAAAATTAAAGGCATTGGAACTATGTAGTTTAAAGAATCACCACCTTAAATAAGGCCTTGAATACATGTCATCATGTTGTTGTGCTCTCCTTTACTTGTCAATGCATGGATTTCTCCTTTACATCATACCTGGAAGGAGTACTTTATTGTTAATTTTTGACAGCTCTAATTATCAATTTGATATACAAGAAGAAATGAATTTTCAAAGTAATCTTGCAGTTCTGATAGTAGTAAACCACTAACAACCGTAAAATTTTGTGTGGTAAATTAGTGTAATGCCGTACCATGACATTTGGCTTGAAATACCAAAGGTTGACAGATTGATTTGACCTTTGTAGATTGCGGACAGCCACACCGTGAAATGAGAATGAATCCCAAAGCTATCACAGCACCTCAGATGTTTGGTCGCCTTGATGTAGCAACCAATGACTGGACAGATGGGATTTTCTCCACTCTGTGGAGGAAAACTTTGAGAGCCAAGAAAGGTAAATCACACAACAAAAACAAACAAAACACTACATGTCCTAGCACCCCCAAACCAGTGAACCAACCAAAGCATTAATCAAAAAGCTGTTTTCAAGCAAATAACTAATATGGTTTCAAAAGTAAGACCTCCTTGCATGGAGAGATAATCACTACTCAGAATGTGTTATCTTCAGGTTGCAAAATGGCAAATTCTATTCCACTAATTTTCCCAATCCTTTCTTTGAAGGATTGATCATAGGATTAAAGAGGAGGTATCCCTTTGTGTAATTTTGCACCTGCTGCTGGACGTTAAGGGAATGGCTTTGAAAAACATACCTTGTTCCTTTCTGTGTTTGTGTACCCATGTTCACAGGCACTTGGGATTTCAGTGTGTAAAGGATACAAAGGAAAAACCTTGCCTGGCCACACTATCCATTTTTAGGCAGAAACATTCATTTATTTCAAAGGAGACTTGTATTGAGCCCCATATTATAAACTTGTTGTATATTAATTTACTTGACTACTCAATTTTCTAGTTCAAAAACTGGGTCACTGGTGACTACAGTCAGGTAGTATTTGGCTATTGAGCAGTCATTTCTCTATAGATAAAAATTGTAAGTAGTGATCAGACATTATTTAAGGTAAATTACTGTAGTTGAAATTTGGTAGTATTGTCTACAGATTAACTGGCCTAAAAAGACTTTCACAATATTGCAAATGGCTCCTATCTAAGACTGATTATTGTGCTTCTGCAAGACAAAAAACAGTTGAAATAAAGACCGATCCAACTCCCAATAAAGTAGATGGAAAAAAGGCCATAAACTCCAATGGGAGCTGGATCAGAATGATAGAAGTTAGTGTAAAATTACATGAAATTGTGCCTAACAATTTTCTGACAACTTGTATTAACTAGTATTTCCTACCTAGTTTAGGGATTGTTGTTTGAGCATCATCAAAACCTTTAGAACCAGAAGATTTGTATTATTATTATTTTTTTTAAAGTACAGGATTTCTACCATGAGTTTTGATGATTTAATTAAATGGGAGTTTATATGAAGAGCTAAAATTCTTAAGATGGGAGATAGTAAAAATCCATGAATCTGTTGACCAGAATGCTACAAGCATTACCAGGTGTTCAGCAGATAATGCTACCTTTATGTGTTGTGGGACAGATAAGCATTTGGATATGGACAACAACCGATCAAATGCTTTATTTCAAACTGGTAGAAACAAACTGAATCACAACAGTTTCTTTTGTATTTCTTGTTGTTACAACAATTAGACTTAGTGTGCAATATTCTGTACAATAAAGTGTAATTAGATAATGCTTGTGAGACCATATGATTTGCTTCATAGACATGTTCTTTGGATTGCAGGTGAGCACATCTGGATAGTTCTTGATGGTCCTGTTGATGCTATTTGGATTGAGAACCTGAACTCTGTACTGGATGATAATAGAACCCTAACACTAGCTAATGGAGACCGTATTCCGATGGCACCAAACTGTAAAATAGTGTTTGAGCCTCATAATATTGACAATGCTTCCCCTGCTACTGTGTCAAGGAATGGCATGGTTTTCATGAGTTCATCAGTTCTCAACTGGAGCCCTGTTCTTGAGGTATGGTCCACAATAATTAGATGATTCAATATATTGGTAGAAGTATTAATGAGGTATATTTAATGAGTGTTGAATACCAATGATTTTCAAGTAGTTCATTGTGTTTAGGTTATAACTTGGGGTTATTCATTTTATCCAGTATGTTTATTCAGTTCAAACACTGTGTAAATGCATTAATTGTAGTCTCTCTTAGACATACTGCCAGCTGATCAATTAACATAACTATGCCCCAGGTGATGGTATTGAATACTGAAAGATTTAAGTCTTTAGAAGCTTGGGTGGTCTATTACACTTTCCACTTTTTCATTCTGGAATTTCAGTCTGTGTTTAAGAATATGGAACCTAAAGCCAAATTCCTAAAGCTATATTTAGGCTCTTAAAGGGCCTGGTTTTCAAAAATACCAAGCACCCAATAGCTCCTAGTGCAGTGAATCTACTTCAGACAAGGTAAGGGTTGGGGAGAGGGCAGCATGGATATACTCTGTGGTGCTATGTTCCTCCATGTCTTCCTATTCCCTCTTCAGCTTCAAGACAAGTATCACATGAGCCCACCTAAAGGACCTTTCCCCCTTCCTAGAACTAAGCGTAATGGAACCAGTACATTTGGCTCTTTAACAATTCCTCTGATTTATCCACAGAAATCCCTGGTACCAGTATTAGCTAATTGACAAAACAGGTATTGTTTGTCTTAGGTGTTCCTGAAGGTTTTGGTATTGACCATAATTACATTGAAGAGCAGGAACTTATCTGTATTTAGTCTTCAATGGTTTACTTAAAGCCTTACTTGCCGGAGAAGGTTCACAGCACCCTCTCAATACTTCAGACACACAGTTTGGAAATAAAGTTGATGAGCTCTTTGATTCCCTTTGGAGGTTGGTCAACTCAGATCGAAAGAGGAAGAGTCAATCTTCCCAACAGGGAAAACTTGACAAGATCCAAACTCTGATTTTTATGGTGTCATAGAACTGTTAGCCATTCAATAGCAATTCCTGGATGTGTGAGTCTCTATGTGGAGAGGTGACTCATTGGGCAAGATTGCACAGGAGAGCTTCAGGGGTCACTTTTAACACCCTGAAATCATTCCCAACAAGAAATGTGGAGGGAAATGCAGATAACATAGCGATCATTTCATTGTCCTGATGGAAACAGGATGCCCATGTGATTTCTGGATCCTCCATTCACAGTCTGGACCTCAAACTTCTGACCATGGATGATGACCTCTTAGGGAAGGTGAGGTCAGAGGGCTCAGAGCATTAATTTATTACATATAAGGACAATCCAGTCAGGCCTTCTGGACTGAGGATCACCTAATGAAGTAGCATATCCTGATCCAGTCCAATGGTGATATATGTAAACTGGCAAAGTGGCACTGACAGCAGATCTAAACATAAAATCAATACACTTCATTTCCTGTGCACTTAATGTACATATGTTAAATGTAACAAAAGAGGTTAGCCAGTCTGTTCACAAATAGCCTGTAGACACTCATAAACTGATGCTTAATCAAGAAGTTTTTATCTGATCATCAGGAACTTTGGCTATCTCCTGACGAACATACACACCTTCTTTTGAATCATGAACTTGGCAGCTCTTCACCAGGGTAAAAATGATCACTGGGAACAATTGCTTTCTCTCACAAATGGAAATTTCCCTTGTATGTACATCCTTCAACTTCTGGGAAGAATCATAGAGTCATAGAATATCAGGGTTGGGAGGGACCTCAGGAGGTCATCTAGTCCAACCCCCTGCTCAAAGCAGGACCAATCCCCAACTAAATCATACCAGCCAGGGCTTTGTCAAGCCTGACTTTAAAAACCTCAAAGGAAGGAGATTCTACCACCTCCTTAGGTAACGCATTCCAGGGCTTCACCACTCTCCTAGTGAAAAAGTTTTTCCTAATATCCAACCTAAACCTCCCCCACTGCAACTTGAGACCATTACTCCTTGTTCTGTCATCTGCTACCACAGAGAACAGTCTAGATCCAGAAGCTCATAAATCAGAAGCTTAAATAAGAGGAAATGGCTATCATATTCACTGTCCCCAAATTGGTCGTGAGAAACAAAGCTTCAGACAATGGAACTCTTAACCCATCTTTTCAGTAGGAAAGGATCTCTTATCCTATTTGGGATTACCTGATCCTATATCTTGGCTCTTGATTAACAAATCCTAACTGAGATTTCTGCCAGGTTACAAGCTCCTACCATCCTGCAGAATTTCCACCCCTTTTGTTCTACCCAAGAGTGTGGATCAAATGGTTCACATCTGAGTCAGGAGGGGGAAATTAACCCAGAAACGAACAGTTGCTCTTGACTTCTTAATGGATGGACTTTGGGCCATAAGATTGTATCTTTCACCACAGAGTTATGTGGTATTATGAAGGCAAATTGATCCTAATCTCTGGTAGATTACCAGTTTGGGGTGGTTCCTCAAGGCAACAAGCCTATATAAACTAACAGTTAAAACTATTTCTCTGGCCTTAGACCTGACCATAATATTACCAACTTTCATGATTCAGCCATTTGAACCAATAGCATCTATTTATTCTCCAGCACATCTGTTTATACTTTCTTCTCTTCATGTGCCAGTATATTTATGCCTGTATCTGTAATTTTCACTCCATGCTTCTGAAGAAGTGGGTTTTTTACCCACGAAAGCTTACGCCCAAATAAATTTGTTAGTCTTTAAGGTGCCACCGGACTCCTCATCATTTTTGTGGATACAGACTAACACGGCTACCCTCTGATATATAGTCATATTTTGTCTCTATAAAGGTATGCTTCCTGGCTGCAGTCAATCAGCACAACAGTCAGATGTCTCTGCTCTTAGTAGTCATGATTCTTACTATATCTTCCAAGAGTGTAGGGCAGTTCTTCATGTTCCTGGGACATTTACTGTCAGATTTGATTATTTTTTTCCAAAATTATTTTTCTCTATGCCTAAATCCTTCTTTATCCCTGAAGGAAAAAACATGGCATGTGCTAGATATAAGAAGAGCTATTAAAATTATTATTAGCAGAACTAACACATTCAGGAAATAATAAACTTGAATGGTTTCTTTCCATTCTAAATCTCTTGGCCTGAAAACATCTGAATCTGCCATAGGTATTTGGAGAGAGTACTGCATTGCTAAAGTATATACAACTACAGATACACTGAAAATTTAGCTTCTTCTTAACTTATTGTACTACTGTTCTGAACTATAAGCATCAAGTAGTGAATGCTGTATTGAAGTGTATTAAGGAGGGATATGTGAGGAAAAAGAGAAATTAGCATCTGGAGAAATATTAGCTTGGCGATGAGTCAGTACACAAAACCAGGACCTTGGTGAAAAAATGGAACTTTGGCCATCAATATTGGTGCACCAATTACTCTCACACACAGGAAAAATGAACTTGTAGGATAAAAGAAGAAATGGCAATAAACTCAGGAAAACCTGCACCAAAATAAAGTATACATACAAAAGCCTCAAGACTATCCTTTGGAACTACAGACAAATATCAAAGATGGAAGTATTCCTAGTAGAGCAACTTGGGGTTTTGCCATCCTTTATTACATAAGTATTTAAAAGGCAGTGATAAGCATAAGTATTTCTGTAAAGCTCTGACGTGATGTGTTGCATGTAGCGACATTCAAAAAAAGTGGATACTAAATTTTCTCCAATTTTGAACTAGTTTGAATATGAGAGGGAGGGAGTTGAATGAGGTACTATATATTTGTTGGAATCAATTAGACAGGGTATATTTTTACTGCCAAGAGATTTTAAAAAAAAAAGGCATTTTAAGACTGCATGATTGTCCTCTGATTGGCTTCCAGACATGCTCAGCTCAGTTATTTTGAACTTCCAAACTGGGTTCTGGGGGTAAATCTGGGTGGGTTCTGGTGTAGCATCTCACAAACGTAAATATTATTCAGGCTAAATTAATCCCTGAGTTCTACCTCTAACTCCATTTTTATATAGCCACTTTGCAGAGTTGAAATGCACTTGAAACAGCTATGCTGACTGAGAATTAAAGTGGAAGTTTTATCTCATGAGCAGTGATGAATGACTGGCTGTGATTTTGGCCCAGTTGTGCTTTTTAATATGTGTGTGCAACTTCCGCTGGGAGTTATACATACACATGAATGCAGAATTTGGCCTTCTGTTTGCACCAACAAAGAAAGCTGAATCTCAGTAAGTTAGCATGTCACTTGAGTCTGTTTTACTAAAATCTTGAGAGTGTTTAAAAATATTTTGAAGTCTTGATTTGAAATTAAAGGATATTCCCTCCCTCCTCCATGGATAATAGAGCTTTTTGAAAAAACGTTCTCCTCAAGAAGCTGAAATTCTGCGTCAGCTGTACACTTCATCATTCCCCGAATTCTACTACTTCAGCATCCAGACCTTGGAATATAAGATAGAGATGCTGGAGGCCTTTGTGATCATGCAAAGCATTAACATGCTGCAGGGACTTATCCCTCCGAAGGTAAGCTGGTCAATATTTTGCCAACTATTTATTCTGGCTTACGTTATTTCATGCTGCATGGGTACATATTAGAAAGCACACCAGGATAGTTAGAGAAGAGACATTCCTGTAAAGATGTGGGAGCTTAAAATATCTTACATGTGAGTACCTAGTTTCTGTTGAAAATGACACTTAGGATGGTCCATACTTATTTCAGTATGTTTATATAGTGCTTTTTCTGATATTTTTACAATGACAATTGTAAGAATTCTTATGCGGCATCAGACAGCAGTCGCCCTAACTGGTGTTTTAATAACAGGAGTGACTGGATGGCTCACAGAATGGATAATGGACTGCAGGGCATTTCACTTATAATTTCTTAAATGCAGACGAAATGTTGAATGTGGTGGTAGATTTTTATTTGTTGTTGCTTATATGAAATAAGTTTTCCCTTGGAGTATGTCGTAGAGGATGTGTTCAAAAAATTGGCACTTATTGGCAGACTGAAAAGGGAGGCCAAAGAGTAGATGTACATGGTGAACATCTTCATGCCTATAGAGATGGTTTCTTGAGACCTAGGTTTGAAGCAGATTGGATTAACAGGGCAGTATGGGGAAACTTGCAAAGCTGATACCCATGCTGCTGAATATTGACTCTATGGTCAAAGAGAAGACTTCAGTTCTCAGTGTTTAGATTTTCATTAAGACTATGTCTTCACTTAAGGTTGTATGTAGTGTACAGACACTGAATGCCCCCTATCATAGGTATAAATATCAGTGTAGATGGTAAGGCACTTCTTAGGTGAGTAAAGAAATGTCAGAACTTTAGAATATATATATCCTATGTACATGCCCAAGCAGTGCTTCCCCTGTCTTATCCTGTTGTCGGAATCTTTTACTGTTGCATGTAACTACGTACTGCATTGTGGATGCAGATTGCTTTTCACTGCGATGTGTAGGTACACATACCCTACACATTGTCACAAGTATAGACCAGGCCTAAAGGTACTGGAATGAAAAAGGGGAATTTTCAAAATGTTCAGTGCTGATCTTCCTCTTCATTCATTGAGGTCAATGGCAGTTTACTGTTTATAACAGTGGGAACAGTTACCCAGTGTCAGCTGCATTGGAGAAATCCAAGACAATGCTGTGTAAAATTGAAATATAAAAGCAGAAATAGATTCAGCAGTTTGAACATTATCTGGGACATAATTCCACAGCAATGATTCTTAATCAAGAAGGTGGAAATAGTAGTCTTTATCAGCCTGTATTTCCTGGTTTTTGCAGAATTCTTTGAAAAATGCCAAAACTTCATCATTTCCCCTTTGCTGTATACAGTACTTACTAACCATCATTACAGCAAAATTCAGGTGTACACATGTTGTCATAGTCATAGAATTCATAGATATTTAGGTCAGAAGGGACTATTATGATCATCTAGTCTGACCTCCTGCACAACGCAGGCCACAGAATTTCACCCACCACGCCTGCAAAAAACCTTACACCTATATCTGTGCTATTGAAGTCCTTAAATCGTAGTTTAAAGACTTCAAAGAGCAGAGACTCCTCCAGCAAGTGACCCGTGCCCCATGCTACAGAGGAAGGCGAAAAACCTCCAGGGCCTCTTCCAATCTGCCCTGGAGGAAAATTCCTTCACGACCCCAATTATGGCGATCAGCTAAACCCTGAGTATATGGGCAAGATCCATCAGCCAGATACTACAGAAAATTCTTTCCTAGGTAACTCAGATCCCACCCCATCTAATAGCCCATCACAGGCCATTGGGCCTATTTACCATGAATATTTAATTACCAAAACCATGTTATCCCATCATACCATCTCTTCCATAAACTTATCGAGTTTAATCTTAAAGCCAGATAGATCTTTTGCCCCCACTGCTTCCCTTGGAAGGCTATTCCAAAACTTCACTCCTCTGATGGTTAGAATCCTTCGTCTAATTTCTAGTCTAAATTTCCTGGTGGCCAGTTTATATCCATTTGTTCTTGTGTCCACATTGGTACTGAGCTTGAATAATTCCTCTCCCTCTCCGGTATTTATCCCTCTGATATATTTACAGAGAGCAATCATATCTCTCCTCAACCTTCTTTTAGTTAGGCTAAACAAGCCAAGCTCCTTGAGTCTCCTTTCATAAGACAAGTTTTCCATTCCTCGGATCATCCTAGTACCTGTTCCAGTTTGAATTAATCCTTCTTAAACATGGGAGACCAGAACTGCACACACTATTCCAGGTGAGGTCTCACCAGTGCCTTGTAAAACGGTACTAAAACCTCCTTATCCCTACTGGAAATACCTCTCCTGATGCATCCCAAGACCGCATTAGCTTTTATCACGGCCATATCACATTGGCGGCTCATAGTCATCCTATGATCAACCAATACTCCAAGGCCCTTTTCCTCCTCCATTACTTCTAATTGATGCGTCCCTAGCTTATAACTAAAATTCTTGTTATTAATCCCTAAATGCATAACTATACACTTCTCACTATTAAATTTCATCCGATTACTATTACTCCAGTTTACAAGGTCATCCAGATCCTCCTATATGATATCCCGGTCCTTCTCTAAATTGGCAATACCTCCCAACCTTGTATCATCCGCAAACTTTATTAGCACACTCCCACTTTTTGTGCCAAGGTCAGTAATAAAAAGATTGGTCCCAAAACCGATCCTTGAGAAACTCCACTGGTAACCTCCCTCCAGCCTGACAGTTCACCTTTCAGTAGGACCCGTTGTAGTCTCCCCTTTAACCAATTCCTTATCCACCTTTCAATTTTCCTATTGATCCCCATCTTATCCAATTTAACTAATAATTCCCCATGTGGCCTTACTAAAATCTAGGTAAATTAGATCTACTGCATTTCCTTTGTCTAAAAAATCTGTTACTTTCTCAAAGAAGGAGATCAGGTTGGTTTGGCACGATCTACCTTTTGTAAAACCATGTTGCATTTTGTCCCATTTACCACTGACTTCAATGTCCTTAACTACCTTCTCCTTCAAATTTTTTCCCAAGACCTTGCATACTACAGATGTCAAACTAAAAGGCCTATAACTACCCGGATCACTTTTTTTCCCTTTCTTAAAAGTAGGAACTATGTTAGCAATTCTCCAATCATACGGTACAACCCCTGAGTTTATAGATTCATTAAAAATTCTTGCTAATGGGCTTGCAATTTCATGTGCCAATTCCTTTAGTATTCTTGGATGAAGATTATCTGGGCCCCCCGATTTAGTCCCATTAAGCTGTTTGAGTTTCGCTTCTACCTCAAATATGGTATTGTCTACCTCCATATCCTCATTCCCATTTGTCATGCTACCATTATCCCTAAGATCCTCTTTAGTCTTATTAAAGACTGAGGCAAAGTATTTGTTTAGATATTGGGCCATGCCTAGATTATCCTTGACCTCCACTCCATCCTCAGTGTTTAGCGGTCCCACTTCTTCTTTCTTTGTTTTCTTCTTATTTATATGACTGTAGAACCTTTTACTATTGGTTTTAATTCCCTTTGCAAGGTCCAATTCTACTTGACTTTTAGCCTGTCTCACTTTATCCCTACATATTCTGACCTCAATAAGGTAGCTTTCCTTGCTGATCCCTCCCTTCTTCCACTCCCTGTATGCTTTCTGCTTTTTCTTAATCACCTCTCTGAGATGCTTGCTCATCCAGCTTGGTCAACAACTCATGCCTATGAATTTTTTCCCCTTTCTTGGGATGCAGGCTTCCGATAGCTTCTGCAGCTTTGATTTAAAATAATCCCAGGCCTCCTCTACCTTTAGATCCATAAATTCTTCAGTCCAATCCACTTCCCGAACTAATTTCCTTAATTTGTGAAAGTTAGCCCTTTTGAAATCAAAAACCCTAGTTGCAGATTTATTTTTGTTAATCCTTCCGTTCAGTTTGAACTGAATTAGCTCATGATCACTTGAGCCAAGATTATCCCCTACAACCATTTCTTCTATGAGGTCCTCACTACTCACCAAAACCAAATCTAAAATGGCATCCTCTCTAGTCGGTTCAGCAACTACTTGATGAAGGAATGCATCAGCTATCGCATCTAGGAAAATCTGAGCCCTATTATTATTACTAGCACTCGTCCTCCAGTCTGTATCTGGGAAGTTAGTCTACCATGATCACCAAGTTTCCATTAGTATTTACTTTATTAAAAACATTAAAAAGGGCTCTATCCATATCCAAATTAGATCCCGGCGGTCTATAGCACACCCCAAGCACTATCCCAGGGGAGGCTCTAATAGTTTTCTTCCCCAGTGTAATTTTTGCCCAGACGGACTCAGTCATATCCATTCCATCACTTCTTATTTCTTTACATTCTATCTCATCATTGATATACAATGCTACTCCACCACCTTTACCTTTATTTCGGTCTTTCCTAAACAGCACATACCCTTCAATACCTGTAGTCCAGTCATGACTACTATTCCACCATGTTTCTGTTATCCCTATAATATCTGGTTTCACTTCCTGCACCAGTAGCTCTAGTTCCTCCATTTTGTTACCTAGGCTCCTCGCATTAGTGTACAAACATCTTAATTTTTGCTGTTTGGCCTCACTCACATTCTGTACCCTATTAGGCAGGGTCATTTTACTGCCAGTATAACCTATTAGACTTGTATCTACACTGCCCTTCCTCCTACCCACAGCTCTATCCTCTCTTACTTCGTTTTCTTTACTCTCAATGCTAAATTCTGGCGTGGAGATTACCTGGACATCTCCCAACCATCTCCCCCAAATTCCTAGTTTAAAGCTCTCTTAATCAGTTGTGTCAGCCTCCATCCTAGAAGTCTATTTCCTTCCCTACTCAAATAAAGTCCATCCTGAGAGAACCGTCCTCTATCCATGAATGCCTCCCAGTGGCCATACATCCCAAAGCCCTCCTTATAGCACCACTGCCTAAGCCATCTGTTGATAGTCATAATCTTGTCACACCTTTGTTGCCCTTCTTTAGGAACAGGCAGAATCCCACTAAAGATCACCTGAGCCTCAATTTCCTTAAGCATCTTCCCAGCCTAGCATAGTCTCCCTTAATACTTTCCAGCGAGAATCTAGCTGTATCATTTGTTCCTACATGAAGGATAATTAGGGGATTCTTTCCTGCTCCCTTTATGATCCTTTTCAACCTCAGGTCTACATCCTGTATCTTCGCACCTGGAAGACAGCACACCCTCCTATTCTCTGGATCAGCTCTGGTTACAGGCCTATCTATTCTACTCAGTAAAGAGTCCCCAATCACATAGACCTGCCTTTTCCTGTTGATGGTGCTATTCTCCAGTCTATCCCCTGTTCCCTCTGGCTGCAAGTTCTTTCCATTCCTGTTCTCCCTTGTAATCCTCTTTAACCCATCCTGTATCCTCCTGGGGCTCATATTTGGTGTAATCTCCATTAACTCTTCCCCTTTTCCTATAGGACTAGCCGCTCTTCTCTTCTTCCTTGCCCTTCCGCCTTCAGTGACTACCTGCTGAGCCCCTTCTTCATTTTCCAACTCTGCAGACCTATTCTTGAGCTCTATTTCTCCTTCACTAGCCCGTCTTTTAATCACCGTTTTGGTCAAAGGCTGCAGCCTAATTTCTCAGTTGGAGCCCCCTGCATTAATTTAATTACAGCCACATTTGAAGGTGCACTTTGTTTCTTTGCTATTGAACTGCCAGTGCAAATACTAGCATGCGGGTGGCTAACCAACTGACTTGCTGCTGTTAGCTTTCTGATGATAAATTGCTTCTTCTAAAAGTTGAATTGTTTCCATCTTGCCGGGGAACTCTCTTAAGCAAACACTGACATCTCTGCAAAATTGCTGAATAAGAATTTAATTAAAGACAAAATACAGGCCAAGATTTTTATTTGCCTGGATTGCCTCGATGGAGGATGCTGCAAAAAGACCAATGCCACATGTGACCAATTGCACTAGAACTATTCCTATCTACTTATCCTTATGTGAAAACATAACTTTATTCATTTCCTTAAAAGTAACATATTTAGACTAAACACCTCTGGTCTAATACTCAGTACCCAGTGGCATGCCCCTTAAGCTCAGGGCTGTCAGGACATATATTGAAAAATACAATATAAGATGAATAAACTTACATCAAAGCAGCAGCACTCATCCCTTCCACTCACTTTAACATGTGTAAATCCAACCCACCTCTTTACATGCATTGCCACCATATAAAAACCCTAATCTCAACAGACTCAACCTTCCGACTATGCCGGGTCAAATAGATTAATTTAGCAGCGTTCCTGGAAGGCAAGTAAATTTGGACCATGGAGGGAGAAGCACATGCCTCCTTTAAAGAAAAAAGCTTCTATGAATATTGTTCTTCCAATGCCTCCTTTTTTTTAAAGGGGATCCAACCACAATTGTGGCAGCATAGCACAGGGAGAGGTGTGGTACTGCAGGCAGGCAAGACCCACGACATCTTTGGCTTTTTAAACTCTACCAAAATACAAATTCAGCCAGTGCAAGCCGCAGAGCACTGTTAACATATGCTGCCTTTGAGAGCCACCATTTAATTAGCGAGCAGTTGCATACTGCATCATGTTAATTTTCCATGTATATTTAAGGTATATGCCTGGGAAGAGATCTCTTAAGAGCATTAGACTATAGGCATAAAAAATAATAGGTCTCTGCCTTAAGGAACCTTGAGTCTAAGGCCTGAAACCTGTAACCACATATCCATAACGCAATGGGACTACTTGCGTCATAGAGTAACCCATTAAACATATGTAATATTTGCAGAATCGGGGCTTTAATGAACTAATAAACCAACTACTCATCTTTCCCTGGGCTTCTGGAGAGAAATAAGCTATTTGTTTGCTATGGGTTTTTTTCTGGTGGCTATTTTTCTGAATTAAGGAAAATAAATAATATGACACAATATGTATTGTAGCTTTTCGTTTGTGTAATGGTTGCCCAGAGCATAGGTAGGGACACCTACTGAGACTTATGTAAATTAAAGCTAAAGGTTTTCACCTTGAACATACAAAGCAGAGTCTGATGCAGGAATTGTTTCTTGGACAGGCCTTAAGCCATGAAAATAGCTAAAACAATGTTTCACCTCTCAGGAGCAAGGAGGGGAAGTAACACCAGAGTACCTGGAAAGGTTGTACGTCTTCTCCCTCATGTGGAGTGTTGGAGCATTGCTGGAATTGGAAGACCGATGCAAAATGGAGCACTGGCTTCGTAATCATAAAAAAATAAAGCTTGATCTTCCCCATATCTCAGAAGGAAGTGAAGATACCATGTTTGACTACTATGTGGAAACTGATGGTTAGTAACCCACTAGCATATACCAGATAACATTTGAAGAGACATGATCTTGAAAGAGTATATTTTATATTATTAATTAATTAATAGAGAAGGCACTTCAGGTTGTATACTTTCCCATGTTCCTTGACAGTTTTTGTTTTAAAATCATGCTTTACTACTGGTTTTAATAAAGTTTCCCTCTGTTGCTGTGAGATACCAAAACAAGGGCAACTGACTACACAAGGAAACAGGGACTTTGTATCACAAAATGCTGTCAAATGAGCAAAGGTAAGCAAGCTGGTCACTTGTAACAACAGGTCATGTGGTCCTTCCCATGTGGTTTTTAAGAATACTCCTTGTTGATTGCTGATCCTCATAGAGGGTGGGTTTTGCCTGCAGGGCCCACTGCCCCGGACAGGTTAAGGGAACTTCATAGGTAACAATCCACTTGTACTACTAGTTGGAGAATGGGATACAGGCAAATTCTTTGTTTCTTTGAAGTATTAATCTATTCTGTTCTGACAAGGTAAATGGATGCACTGGAGTACTCGTGTTGAAGAGTATGTGTACCCCACTAACAGCATTCCAGAGTATGGTTCCATCTTGGTGCCAAATGTTGACAACGTGAGGACAGACTTCCTTATTGAAACAATTGCTGGGCAGGGCAAGGTATCATTCTTGTTTGTGTGTGTCAATGATGTGGTCCGCATGGGCGGTGGGAGAGTTAAATTATAAATGGCAACAAAATGGTAGATGAAATTCAATGTTGATAAATGCAAAGTAATGCGCATTGGAAAACATAATCCCAACTATACATATAAAATGATGGGGTCTAAATTAGCTATTACCACTCAAGAAAGAGATCTTGGAGTCATTGTGGATTGTTCTCTGAAAACATCCACTCAATGTGCAGCAGCAGTCAAAAAAGCGAACAGAATGTTGGGAACTATTAAGAAAGGGATAGATAATAAGACAGAAAATATCATATTGCCTGTATATAAATCCATGGTACGCTCATATCCTGAATACTGTGTGTAGATGTGGTCACCCCATCTCAAAAAAGATATATTGGAATTGGAAAAGGTTCAGAAAAGGGCAACAAAAATGATTAGGGGTATGGAACGGTTTCCATATGAGGGGAGATAAATAAGACTGGGATTTTTCAGTTTGGAAAAGAGACGACTAATGGAGGATCTGATTGAGCTCTATAAAATCATGACTCGTGTGGAGAAAGTAAATAAGGAAGTGCTATTTACTCCTTCCCATAATACAAGAACTAGGGGTCACCAAATGAAATTAATAGGCAGCAGGTTTAAAACAAAAGGAAGTATTTCTTCACACAATACACAGTCAAGCTGTGGAACTCCTTGCCAGAGGATGTTGTGAACGCCAAGACTATAACAGGGTTTAAAAAAGAACTAGATAAATTCATGGAGAATAAGTCCATCAATGGCTATTAGCCAGGATGGGCAGCGATGGTGTCCCTAGCCTCTGTTTCCAGAAGTTGGGAATGGGTGACAAGGAATGGATCACTTGATGATTACCTGTTCTGTTCATTCCCTCTGGGGCACCTGGCATTGGCCACCGTTGGAAGACAGGATACTGAATTAGATGGACCTTTGGTCTGACCCAGTATGGCCGTTCTTATGTTCTTAAATAAAATGACCTCACCGCCCATTAAGTAGTGGGGGCCATTGCCTGGCTTGCAGGGAAAGGTGCGTGGGCCCTTTAGAGACTAGAGTACCAGAGTGATTTGCTGCGGTAGCTTGACCAGGTTAGTGTCCCATCCCCACACCAGGTGACTGGAAGAGAGGAAGAACTATTTAGGTCCACACTGGGGCACGAAAAACCCTCTTTTACCTGGACCAGGTGGAGCAGCACCCACCCTCTCATGCATGGAAGTAGTTAAATGCCAGGCTTTGTCATGATCCATGGTGGGCATTGCACCAGTCACTCCTTTCTCAGGGGGCTGGAAAAGATGTTTTCCCTCACTGCCAGATTGGCCAAGGCAAGATGGTTGTTTTTTTTCCACCTTCCTGACAGAGGGTTGCATGGTTTACTTGGGGCAAATATGGAACAGAAGTTAGGCTATGATTTGCAACTTATTGTGTAAGTATGGGGCTGATATGCTGTGCAGGTACTCTGCAGGGAAGGGATAACATGATCAGATAAAATGGATTAGTAAAGGATTTAAAGGAGGTATTCTTTAAAGGAGCAGAAACAGGGATTTGGGGCTCCTATGACTGATATGGCAGAGAGCCAACGAACCCTCCTTTATAGCATGCCTTAACCCTCATTTGAGGGAGGAGGGTCCAAGCAGTGGGTTGGCTAGGGACTAGGATGGGTAGCTCCCGCCCCCAGGTATGTGTAAATGATTATTAAACTACCTGTACTTACACCTTTTTATCTGATGGGTACTTCCAGACATTTAGGAATAAGATTGCAGCCTAATTAAACCACATCCAGTGTCTCTTGTCCTCCTTCCAGCACAGCAGGACAATGTGGAATTATAGTTGAAAATGTGAGGATCCCCTGTTGTATGGTGGAAACTAATGACCCTTTTGCATACAAGTATTATAGAATATCAGGGTTGGAAGGGACCTCAGGGGGTCATCTAGTCCAACCTCCTGCTCAAAGCAGGACCAATCCCCAATTTTTGCCCAACATACTGTTAGAGTTAATACACCTTGAATTGTTTAGTGCTAAAGCAGCCAACTGCTTCCAGCTTGCCAATTTTTTTCTCATTGAAAGTTACATTTTTATTTCTTTGTTTCATTCCTGACCAGGATAGATACAGAGGTTGATGAGACTTTGCTGGCACACTTGGCTTTTGCACCTCTGGGCTCATTTGAATTCTCTCCTTGTCTAGGCTGTGCTACTAATTGGTGAGCAAGGAACTGCTAAAACTGTCATTATCAAAGGATTCATGTCAAAGTATAATCCTGAAAATCACATGGCCAAGAGTCTGAACTTCTCATCTGCAACTACCCCATTAATGTTCCAGGTACAGTAATCACTCTACTTCTAATAAGATGACTGAGTTCATATCTTTATTTGTACACTGAGAATTTGCCAGAAAGATCACATTAAAAGAAGGCTTTCTCTAATTACAAAGATACAAACAAACAAAAGCACCAGTCTGCTCCAAGGGCTTCAGTCAAAATGGCCTTTCTACAGGGATGTAACTTGCTTCTCTCACAATATGCCTTTTGAAAATTGTCCATCAATTTCAGCAAATCCTCAGGAACCACATATCTTTCAGTCATTCCAGAGGTTATTTGGTTACTCTCATGTTTTTGACATGTTATACTTCCCTCATCAAATTCTCAATGTTTCTTGATGTCTGGAAATATGCCAGTTCACACTAACTGGCTGAAGTGGTCATTCATTTTTATTGGATTGTCATTAAAACCTTGTGTAAAAGACTAAAGACTTTACAAAATGTAGTCTACACTAATGGTTGTAAGTTGGGTTTATTTCATAATTGAGTTAAATCTTTCATGGAGGTGATATTTCACACAGTTATCTATGATCACAATAGTTCAAATTTAGTTTATTACACCACTCCATGAAAAAAAGGGGATAATTCTCCAAATGGGTTGCATGCACTACATTGGCAGTTATGGTTTTTAAAGGCAATTTGTGTCCAATTTGTATAGCAACCTATTACCTCACTTTGTAACCCAGTGTTCCATTTACCAATTCTACAAAGCTAGTGGCATTTCTTAGTGGAAATCTCCTCAAAACAGTCTGAAGAGTATCCATGTATGCCTTTGCTATTGAAGAGTTTATGCTACTAAGTGTGTGCATTTAAAAAGCATAAACTATTCTTTGATGGAGAGGAACTGTACAGCTTTAGGTAATAAAGGTTTTTCTTACAGCGTTCAATAGAGAGTTATGTGGACAAACGCATGGGAACGACATGTGGTCCTCCTGCAGGCAAGAAGATGACTGTCTTCATTGATGATGTGAATATGCCTGTAATCAATGAGTGGGGAGATCAGGTTAGTTAAGTATTGAAATTTGTCTTAATGCTGATCTGTTGTTTTTATGTCTCCTTATGACACAGGTGACATGGCTCCCCACTCTGTCAGGTTATTGAGGTATTTGAAATGCATGCGATTATTTTCCTCTGAGCTCCCTCCTCTAGATATTACCAGAGGAAAGGGCGATCCAATCCCACCTATTTCTGGTAATTTATAAATGTTGTTTTCTTCATGGCAGAAGAAAATGTAGTGTTTTTTAAGACAAAGAAAATCTGTCTCTTAGTTATGTTTATCGGGTGCTCATAAATAATTTTGCATGCCATTTTGCATCCAGGGAAATATTCTTCTAATCCTAATGGGCTCTTTCTAGGTCACCAATGAGATAGTTCGCCAGCTGATGGAACAGAATGGGTTCTATAACCTGGGGAAACCGGGGGAGTTTACCAACATCGTTGATATCCAGTTCTTGGCAGCCATGATCCACCCTGGTGGAGGTCGCAATGACATCCCACAGAGACTAAAGAGACATTTTTCCATATTCAACTGTACTCTGCCTTCCAATTCTTCCATTGACAAGATCTTTGGTAAAATGAAGACTCGCTTTGCAAAGTATTGATTGAGACAGTTAGAACTGGGGTGCCAAATTTTGTTTGCCCCTCCCCCCCATACTTTAAAGGGAAATCTTAAGATTGAAAATCTTAATTTTTTTTTGCATGTGGGGTGGGTGGCTTATCTGTATGTACCCATATTTTCCTAGAACAGTGGCTCTCAAATTTTCTGTGTGTGGTTAGTGACTAGGACTCAGTTAAATCCCAGACTACTTTGGGATTACCAAGGACTGGGGTACATGAACCACTGGCTTTTGGTGGTAGTGCTGGAGGAGTTGGTGGGGAGTGCTGGGGCTGGGAGGAGGTGGTTAGTACTCAGTGGGATTTTGACTGATTTTTTTTCTCAGCCCTTGATTTCCCCCTGTTGCCCACTCCTTGGTCATGCCCTGGAAGCTAAAAACAAACACAAAACCAAATCTCTGCCTTAGACTAAGATACAAAATTTACTCCTGCTGGAATTCTGCACCAAAAAATTAAAAATTCTGTGCACAATATTTTAAAATTCTGTAAATTTTATTTTGTCAAAATAACACTACATAATTATGCTGGTTTCAATTATTTTGGTAATTTATTTCAAAATACCTATCAGCAAGGATGTCTGTAACAATACAGACACACAGAAAAATTCCCCCAGGAGTAGAGAGTTAAAGAAACCCCTACAACAACCTAGTTCTTTCTTCTCTGCCTCTTCCCCCCCAGAGCCCAGCTGGGGAGCCAGACACTTACCACCCCCCAGAGACCAGCTGTGGGTCCCCCCAGCCCAGACACTCACACCCTCTAACCCCCAGACCCCAGCTGCAGTTCTCCACCCCAGCCCAGACACTCTCAGACCCTACCCTCCTATAGCCCAGGGATCCAGAGGGAGAAACAGCCTGATGCGGGGTCCCAGGCTTGCACAGAGTTTCCTGAGTGCCCCCTCCCTCCTTCAGGGAATGCTGGGAACTGCAGCTGCTGGGAACCCTCCAGTTTCTTCCCCCTCCTCACAGCCTTGCCTTCTATTTCTCAGCTGGGCTCTGCAAGATCCAGCGGCCCCTAGTGGTGGCCAACATCCCTTCAGCCAATTTCTATTGGCGGAGGGGGAAAGGAAATTCTGCATGCCCAACATTAATTTCCGCAAAATTCTGCATTGTGCAGTGATGCAGAATTCCCCCAGGAGTAAACTGTGGGTAACATCACCACAAAGTCAAAATGGTGTCCTTTTTCAAATGGACTTTCTGAGGTAAAATTTGACCCAAAACTAAGGCCTTGAACAAGTATCATTTTTTACAAAACCCAAGGGAGTAGAGAGGTTTCCATGATTTAACCCCCTAACATTTTCAGTGGAAACTATATTTTTCTTGTTGAAAAATCCAAATCGAGTCTCTGCTCAGGTTTGACTTGGAATGTTTCAACTCAACATGAAGTTCACCAATTGATTTATAAACTCAAGAAAATAGTCTTACAGTGGGACATCTAGATCCAAGATTCTGAGACTGGCACCAAAGTTGTCCCTGGAAAATCTGCACACTCAACAGTTACATATGAAAATATAGGATTTCTGTCCACATTTGGTGCAGGTGCTACATGTTTACATTGCTGCACACATCTGCAAAAATTTTGCAAAAATAACTTTGACCTTGACTTAAAATAATTGGTGTCTGGTCCTTAACCTATTGCTCCCAATGCAGCACAAGAGGTACATTTTATAGCTTAGTTAGGCTGCAGCATTTTGGTTTATTTCAGGGGACATGAGGTGAAGGTGCAAAGAGTACTGCTGTCTCACATGTACAGGTTGTCTGTGCCTGGAGTTATTCAGGAATAGCTGTTCCAGAATAGTTCCATGTGTAGACAAGCCTTATTTTAGTAACTGCCCTTTAAACCATCAATTTTGCTTTCCCCAGGTGTGATTGGAGTAGGGCATTATTGTAGTCAGCGGGGCTTCTCAGAAGAGGTGAGAAGATCAGTAGCCAAATTGGTGCCACTGACACGCAGGTTATGGCAAATGACCAAGATCAAAATGCTACCCACTCCAGCCAAGTTCCATTATGTCTTCAATCTACGAGATCTCTCAAGGATTTGGCAGGGGATGCTAAATACCGTATCGGAAGTAATCAGTGAACCTAATGTAAGTAACATACAGATTTCTTTCATGGAGTTAGCATATTAAGTAGCAATGGGATGAAGACTATAACTGATTCTCTTGGTGGTTCAGTATACAGTAGGAAGCCTCTGTCTCTACTTGTTATCACTTTTCTTATTAAATTGTAAGATCTTCAGTGGTTTTGTTCTGTGTTTGTACTCTGCCTAGGACAGTGGGGTCCTGTTCCATATCTGGGACTCCAAGGTGCTTCCTCAATACAAATAATAAATAATAAGCATCAGTGATGAAACAATACTGACTTAGCTAAATGGCTAAGATGCCAAAGGATTTTATGGACATTCAATGTAGCAAAAGAACAAAAACCAGTTTGTTCCACTGTCTGCATCAGTTTTATGGTCTGTTGTACTTACTGATAAATGTTAGCTTATTTCAATTTTTAAAATTCTGGAGAAAATCAAGCTTTTAAAAATATTCAATTTTATAAACACACATAGCAGCAAGCTATTCAGTGTCTTAATGACAAATAATTTTGTTCTTAAGGTATAGGATGCCTTGAGGTTTTCAAACCATGTGACTGGCTGAAAGCTGATTTTTGGCTTAGAGCTATAAGGGTATGTCTAGACTTCAGTCTGAGGTGTAATTGCAGCATGGATAGACATACCCATGCTAGCTTTACCTGTACTAGCACAGCTAAACATAGTAGTGGAGACACAGCAGCACAAGCATCTGCATGGGATAGCAATGCCTGCATATACCTGGGATCCCCAATATGCTTGTCCAGCCCCATCTGAAGGCTGTGCTACCCTTTTATTTCTAGCTGTGCTAGTGTGCATAGAACGAACACAGGTATGTCTACCCATGCTGCAATCGTGCCCAAGATTGCAACGCAGACATATCTTAAATGGAAGAGGGAATAACACTTCAGACTGTAACATGTCTTTCTGCTGTTTCATTACTGTACGATCCACATTCCTTGTGAAAAATAAGATACTTGATGTAAATATTTCCCTCTTAATTTTCTTTAATACTGAAATATAAAGTTGAGTCTTCAATGCAGTGGCTATCCCTCCGCAGATGAATCATTATCCAAGCATCTCTACTGATGGTACTGCGAGAAGTAGCATATAAAAGTGTGGCTCCATCTTATGAATGGACAGTTATGATTTGAGAGTGGGAAATATATCTGTTAGCAAACTGGGTAGTCAGCTATTGAATTTGCATGTAAAAATATGCTTGGCATTCATAAAGTCTGGTTTTGGCAATGCAGTAATTGGACACATAATTATGTAGTTTGGGAGGCTAGACTGAGGTTTCATCTAATACTTTGTCCTGAATGTGCAGTGTCTTTCTTTTTTTTTTTTTGTAAACTGGACATACATGTAAGCTGAGATGCAGCTGAATCAAAGTCTGACAAAGAATACTATTTCAGCTTCCCTAGTAAGGAGTAAAGCATTACTTTGTATTGTCTAGAGGTAATGCGATGCTGTACGGAGAAACAGTGACAAAACTCTAACCTTGCTGAGATATGGCTGTGAAGAGCACAAGTGCCTCTGTTACAAACTTAATCAATTGAGATGTTTGTTTTGTGAACAGGTGTTGATAAAGTTGTGGAAGCATGAATGTAAGTGTGTTATTGCTGATCGTTTCACAACCCCAGCAGATGTAGATTGGTTTGATACAGCTTTGGCAAAATTGGTTGAGGAGGAGTTCGGTGAAGAGAAAAAGGCTTTAGTGGATTCGGAAACTGATGCTTACTTTGTTGACTTCCTAAGGGATGCACCTGAAGCAACAGGTAACTACAGAAACTTGATGCAAGAAGAGATAATGATGTTCTGTGATAAATTACCAATGGATGTGGAGAGGGAAAGATACAGTAAATGCTTATGTAGAAAATACACAAGAATGCATATTATAAACACCCTTCAATGCCCAGCCAGCTCTTCTGGTTAGTTCACAGGGCCGTGGTCCCAACTCTTGTCTGTCCTTTTTGTGGTAGCTAATGTTGCCAGCTAGGGTAGGTCCTTGGGCTCATGGGAGCACAAGGACTGCATTTATACCCAGCTCCTGTGTAGGGATAGAAGTGGAGAGCAGATAATTTGTATAATGGCTGGGCACAATCTGGCACATGGGATCTTTTGCAACCATAATGCTATAATGGTGCAATCCAGAAGGATGTTCTGTAACATGAGTCCAGTATATAGTAAGCACAGATGATTGCAGTAGTTGAACTAAAACTGTATAAATAGTTATTACACTTACTAACCTGCCCCGGCCCCCAGCTAGTGCACAAAAAAGCCCAATTTTGACTAATCCATTAATGTCAGGTAAATGTAATTTTCCTGCAACCATTACTGATGTTTTCTTGTTACATTACTAGTGACTCCTATTAAATTGTCCTTTTTCACTTGTTGCATAGTCTCTTACATCTTTCAAATCAAAATAATGTTTTACATCTTATTTGCACAATAATTATTTTGGTATCTGTATTATTTATAAAATACCTTTTTTCTTTCACTTGCTTTTGTTCATTTTTTCTCTTGCAAAAAAAGTTATGCATAATGAAGCCGTATTTATTTAGTCCTATTTTATAAGGAAGCTAAATTGCTTTACAGTGCAATCGAAGTAGCTCAAAAATGGGCGAATGATACAATTTTGTGTTCTGTTTCACTGTGTTGTATGAATTGCTTTGGTTTTAGGGAAGGCCATTATTAAACTATTTTGAGGTCAGTCCCTCCTCGTAAATGATGAATACATGGAGGTACTAGAATAAACCATGAAATGCTCTGAACCAGTGCTGGAAAACAGAGAATCATAAATGATATGGCAGGTGAGAGCAATAAGTAAGAAATGTGCAGAGAAATGTATGAAAAGAGTAGAAAATATAGACCCTGATTTAGGAAAGTGCTCAAACATGTGGTTAAATATTTTGTTGAATTGGGAACACAAAACAGATGAAGAATGAGCAAGAAAGAAAAACAAAATATGTAGTAGAGTACAAGAGATAGATTTTGATTTGTACATTTAACCTATTAATTATGATAGTGCCTGATGGCCAACCAAGAATGGGGCCTCATTTCGCTAGGCATTTTGTGGTAGACAGTCCTTGCCCTGACACTTGTTTTTGCATTAGCATACATTGTATGCATGCTGAAAACTTGTACTTCTTTGAGTGCTGGTACCCGTGTGTATTACATTGTGGGTACGCATGCGCATGGAGTCAGAGAATTCTTGAAAGCCATGTCTGTTGGGTCATGCATGCGCTGTTGCTGTCCTCCAATTGAGGAGATAAAGGGTAGAGCGGGCCGACCGCCTCTCTAGTTCCTTCTTATCACTACATGGCCTGGGTTGGAACCTCCAATGTCTGGAGTTTCATCTTCCTTTAGTTTTGGATCTGTACATACATATGTATATATTTTATAAATTGGAGAAGGCACGAGTCATCCCCATTGCCCCCACCTGGCCCAGACGGTTCTTGTTCCTGAGTCTTCTACACATGTCTTGGTCAACGATCAGCATTCAGTCTTTTTCCAATCTCGTGACCCAGGGGAAAGACAGAATCAACATCCCAGCCCCCAAGCACTCCATCTCAGGGTGAGGTGTTTGGATGGGTGTCAACTCTCGAAAGTTCATGCTCTGAAGCTGTGCAAAGCATCCTTACTAACAGTAAAAAAGATTCCACTAGAAAATTTTACTTAGTCAAGTGGAAGTGTTTCCCTGTCTGGGCACAACAAAAACCCATGAGTTGTGGGTATTCCCCTTATTCTGGACAATCTTCTTTCTCTCAGAACAGCTGGGGTCCACCTGGCACCAATGAATGTGTACCACCCACCTTCTCATGGTTATTTAATTTTTGCTCATTTACTGACTACCAGATTCTGCAAAGGTCTAATCAGAGCCTTTCTGTCAGTAAGGAAATCTGCTCCTCAGTGGGACTTAAACCTTATTCTTTTTGTGCTCTCTTAACCTCCTTTTGGATCACTAGCCCCATGTTCCATTTCTCTTCTGTCCATGAAGGTTACATTCCTGATAGCCATCAACTCAGTCAGGAGGGTGAGCAAGCTTAGAGCATTGATGGTTGATCTGCCTGACACCATATGCCATAGAGACAAGGTGTCATTGTGTTTACATCCTAAGTTCACCCACAAAGTAGTTTCAGAGTTTCACTTGCACCAGTCACTTCACTTTTTTTCCGAAACCACACACATCGGAAGAAGAGAGGAGACTTCATTCCCTCAACATGTGATGAGCCTTAACCTTTTACCTGCGAAAGATAAAGCCAATCAGAAAAACTCCAAGGCTGTTTATTGCTGTATCAGAAAGAATTCAAGGTCAAGCTATATCCTCTCAGAGGATCTGTAAATTGATCTCAGGTTGTAGCTATCTCTGCTATCAGCTGTCTAATTGTCCTCCCCCTCATGGGGTGAGGGCTCATTCTACAAGAACACAAGTGATATCAATGGCATTGCTTCAAGAAGTACCTCTATTTGACATTTGCAGAGCAGTTACATGGAGTTCCATCCACACATTTTGTGAGACAATATGCTTTAGTACAGGACTCCTCCACTGATGCATCTTTTGGGATGGCAGTACTTCAAATGACTTTGCTGCCTGCATCCTGGCAGCCGCCTCCTTCTTCAGTACTGCTTGTCAGTCACCCAGAGTGGAATACACAGAGGGACCAGCAATCAAAGAAGAAAAGAAAGTTACTTACCATGTAGTAACTGGAGGTTCTTCAAGATACGTGGGGTGGATCTATCTGCATTCCACTACCTGCCCTCCTTCCCCTCTGCTTCAAATCATTCTTGGATTCATGGTAGAGAAGGAACTGGAGGAGAGGTTGGTCTGCTCCGCCCATAATCTCCTTGATCAGAGGCAAGAGGAGGGTGAGGGTGCATGTGTGGATCAACTGACACTGTTTTCAAGAGTTCTATAACTGCGTGCATGAAGTGCATGTTTACACACAGTGGAATTCAAATAGGAACCACACATCTCAAAGAACCTCCAGTTACTATAAGTAAAGTAACATTCTCTTTTGTGAAACAAAGTGCAAGTAAAGAGACAGGAGACTGTAGGACATGAGGCTATGAAGTGAACATTTAAAATTCTTCCTCTGCATATCTGTTAGAGTTAACTTCCTTTAACCAAGACACTTGTCTACAGTCTTTGACAAAATAGGAAGTTCTCATTTTTTAGTGGCTGATTGTACTCATTGTGCTTGACAGAGCCCTGAGAAACCCTCCTAATTACTTTTCTTTACAGCTCTCACTTATTCTCAGACTGAGGCTAATGTTCTGCTAGTCAAACGGGTCACTGAGTGACAAAAGACATGGCTTTATCCCTCAGACTAGGGCCTTAGAAGCAGTGGGGGCAGCCAACTATTTCCTGCTATATTGGAGAGTAAGAACAGGAACTGAGCTTGGATGTTACATGGATTTTTTTTAGGGCTGTCAATCACAGTTAATTCATACGATCAACTCAAAAAATGAATCGCGATTAAAAAAAATCATGATTAATCACAGCTTTAATTGTACTGTTTAACAGTAGAATACCAATTGAAATTTATTCAATATTTTTGGATGTTTTTCTACATTTTCAAATATATTGATTTCAATTACAACACAGAATACAAAGTGTACAGTGCTCAATTTATTTTATTTTTATTACAAATGTTTGCACTGTAAAAATGATAAAAGAAATAATATTTTTCAATTCACTTCATACAAGTACTGTAGTGCAATCTCTTTATCATGAAAGTGCAACTTACAAATGTAGATTTTTTTTGTTATATATCTGCACTCAAAAACAAAACAAAGTAAAACTTTAGAGCCTACAAGTCTACTCAATCCTACTTCTTGTTCAGCCAATCACGAAGAGAAACAAGTTTGTTTACATTTATGAGAGATAATGCTGCCTGCTTCTTATTTACAGTGTCACCTGAAAGTGAGAACAGGTGTTTGCATGGCACTTTTGTAGCTGGCATTTCAAGGTATTTATGTGTCAAATATGATAACATTTGTATGCCCCTTCATTCTTCGGCCACCATTCCAGAGGACACGCTTCCATGCTGATGATGCTCATTAAAAAAAATGCATTAATTAAATTTGTGACTGAACTCCTTGGGGGAGAATTGTATGTCTCCTGCTCTGTTTTACTTGCTTTCTGCCCTGTATTTCAAGTTATAGCAGTCTTGGATGATGACCCAGCACATGTTGTTCATTTTAAGAACACTTTCACTGCAGATTTGACAAAACGCAAAGAAGTTACCAATGTGAAATTTCTAAAGATACAGCACTCGACTCAAAGTTTAAGAATCGGAAGTGCCTTTCAAAATCTGAGAGGGACCAGGTGTGGAGCATGCTTTCAAAAATCTAAAAAGACCAACACCCTGATGCAGAAACTACAGCACCGAAAAAATCAACTTTTTGCTGGTGGCATCTGACTCAGATGATGCAAATGAACATATGTCGGTCTGTACTGCTTTGGATTGTTATCAAGCAGAACCCGTCATCAGCATGGACACGTGTCCTCTGGAATGATGATTGAAGCATGAAGGGACATATGAATCTTTAGCACATCTGGCATATAAATATCTTGTGACGCTGGCTACAAGAGTGCCATGTAAACTCCTGTTCTGACTTTTAGGTGACATTTTAAACAAGAAGCAGGCAGCATTATCTCCCACAAGAGATAATCTGAACAAGAAGTAGGGCTGATTGGACTTGTGGGCTCTAAAGTTTTACATTGTTTTGTTTTTGAATACAGTTATTTTTGTATATAAATCTACATTTGTAAATTCAACTTTCATGATAAAGAGATTGTACTATTATTTAGCAACGCGATTAATCATGCAATTATTTTTTTTAAAATAACTGTCTCAATTTCAAAAATCCTCTGCATGAAGTTTACATATTAATTGTTACCCATAAAGTGTCCGGTCACATGATTATATGTTTGTTTCAATCTCTTCATACTGTAACTTCAAAGTACATATCTCTGATAGCAGAGCAAGAGACAGAATAGATGGGGTATAAGCCACTAGAAAAGAACATAGCTGATCACTAATCTGAAAGTGGTTGGCAACCACTGCATGCCCTGTAGTATGTCAGATAACAGTTTGAAAACTTCAGAACATTTTCCTACCCATCATGGAATTGTTCTTTCTTTCTAATAACTTGAAGAGAGGGAGTGGGAAAAACCGGGATCAAGATGACAGGTATGTTCATTAAAATAAGCTACTGGTCTTGTTGCTTGTCTAAGTACTTCTGCTGTCTATCATCTTCTTAATGCCTGATCATGCCACCTTTGAACTCAATAGTAAAAATAGTAGTGACTTCAGCAGGAGCAGGATTAAGCTCTTAGACATATATTTCTCTTAGTCACCATCTGTGAAATGGTACAACCCTCTGAAAATACTTAAATATAATTGTTAGTGTAATGAATCAATATACAAGTATAATGGTAAAAAATAAACACAAACCCACAAAGAACTATCCTAAGGGGAAAAAATCTGATAAGACATTATTTAAAGGAAGTGTATTATATTTCAAGTTAGGTCAAGAGACAGAAAAATCACTTAAAGATAAGGTCAATGTGTGAGCCAGCCAGAAATGAGTGGTGTGTTTTTTTTTTTTTTAAACTTTGAAGAATTTGGCTAAAAACATGGTATATAGTTTATTAGGAAATAAACTACAATTGTAGGGTCCTCAGTTAAAACATCCCTGTATGACTTTCACTTTGAGGGGTAACACTATTGATCATAAAGCTGGAATTAAAAATTTATATACTGTTGTGTAACAGTATAAAAACTACTAGTAAGAGCTTTATGAATATCTTTTATTTGTAGAAAACATTTTATAGTTGTGTGCAAACACCTGAAATGTTAGCAGAACAAATGTACAAGAGGTGTTAGTGAGTTGGAAATATGACAGAAATATCACTGAAGAGCTGTTTTCCACATACAGAAAAGAAATTATTTAAGATTTTGTAGGGTTACTCACTTACAAGCAATTCTATGAAAATGACTTTTGCTTTTAATTATCTTATTAATAGTTTCATCAGATGAAACCTGAAATGCTTAATTCAGCATTTCAAGGTAAGTTTTTTAAAGTTTGGATATTAATCTTTACCCATCATTTTGAGAGTTAACACCAAAATTATCAATTAAATGGAATTATTTTAAGATTAAATAAATAATTTTGTGTACACAGAGCTAATGTACAATTAAGGATTCATAAATATGTAGCAGTTTCAAAATTCCCATGGAAATTGAGAGGAGTTCTTGTTTACATTGCATACCTGGCAAAGGATATGTGAACTATTCATGTTAGCAGAGCTTCTCGAGTTTACTTTGTGGAGTTCTAGTTTTTGAGAAAAAGCTATGTCCTTGATTATATCCATCTTGATAAGAAGTCCTCCCCTCATTATGTACTTGTAAATGACAATACCTTTAGACTGCTGTCACTCTAAAAATGAAGACTAGATCAGGTAAATAGAAGTAAATAGACAAATTCAGAGAAGTAAAAATGTCACCCACAGTACTTTTAACACAAACTCCTCATTTCCTATTATTCCCCTTTGATCATGATTGCTTCGCCCTTCTGTATACAGTAATTGAATTTTCAGACTTCATCTTTCTCCGTGATTATCAGATGGTTTCTTTAATACAGCTAATATGTATTTTTGAGGTTCTCCTTTTCTCATATCCTTGTCACAGACTAGAGGCTTTTCCAGAACCATGCACAAGCGATGGCTCTTTCCATCACTACAGCAAGGTCCTCCTTCATACAGGTCTCCCCAAAGAGTCGGCAAATGAGCAGGTGCTTCATGGTCTGCACCTCACCGTTCTCACATATATTCGTATAATTAAAGTAACCCCATTTGATCATATTAGTCTTTGATGTGCCAGTTTATGTGCACAGGCTATTCAGGCATCACCACATTGACCAGTCTCTATTGGCCCCTCAAGAAAAGTCCTCCTAGGGTTCCAGATCTATTTCAGTGTGCCCGACTGTGGGTAGTCTTTCATTCCATAACCTCAGTTATGCCTTACCAGCTGTCGTATCCAAAGGCACAACACTGGTTAGAAAATTCTTTCGCGATGTAAGGCACTTGATGACTACAGTAGATTAACTCAATGCTGGAACAAGTCACCTGAAGAATGGCAAAGCAGCTGGATTCGATGATGTATGCACAGAGCAGATTAAGCATTTTGATCTTGCAATCAAGTTAAGGGTATTACACCTTTTTAACAATTGCTCATCAACCCTTAGAATACCTAAATTATGGAATGAGCCTGTGTAATTTTTGAGGTAATAGGAAGGTAAGCAGAAACCTGTTGATGCTGCGTCCTGTATCTACTAGATATACCCCATGGTCATAGCAAATAACTGCTTTTCACAGAGAATGTGCGATGACATTATCTTTCTGAAGCATAAAGGACAAAATCCTAAAGTCTGTGGAGTTTCAAGCAGGTAACTAAGAGCAGAATTTATCTGTGTATCATTTTCACTGTCAGCAAGGGATGTGGGGAGTATGGTAGCAAAATGTGCTGTCCACCTGTTTGCACCACATGTCTCTATCCATAATTGATTAATATTAGGATACAAATGAAGATAAACTTCGGCCAGGTGCTTAGTATATGCATGTTTACCTACATTCGCTTTTTCATAGCTATGTTGAGCAGCTGTATTATGTCTTGCCACATAGCACACCCTCATGGAAAAACATAACTTAAATTATGGGAATAGCCTTTTTCTACCCATGTTGTATGCCTAGGAAAACTGCATAGCTTTTTTTTTTTCAGATGCTGGGAAATGAGGAATTTAAATGTTCTAGGTGTTCCATGCATTTTATTTTAGAGACTTTTTATTGAATTGTATATCACACAATCAATTGTTCTAATCTTTTTACAGTTTAATTTCTGTCTGAGGTAAATTAAATGAGGTGCGTCAATTTAGTTTGTATCAAGGTTCCTTCCCCACTCTGAACTCTAGGGTAGAGATGTGGGGACCTGCATGAAAGACCCCCTAAGCTTATTCTTACAAGCTTAGGTTAAAACTTCCCCAAGGCACAGATTTCTTTCTTGCCTTGGGAACCAGCTTAGGTTAAAAACCTGGTATGCTGCCACCACCAAGCAATTTAATAAATAATCCAGGAAGAGACCACTTGGAGACATCTTCCCCCAAAATATCCCCCCAAGCCCTATACCCCCTTTGCTGGGGAGGCTTGAGAATAAACAAGATGAGCACAAACCCCTTGGATTTTTAAGACCCAAAAAACCCAATCAGATTCTTAAAAATAAGAACTTTATTAGAAGAACAAAAAAATAGATAACAGAATAAGTCTGTAAGATCAGAATGGAAGATAATCTCACAGGCAGCCAGATTCAAAGCACAGAGAATCCCTCTAGACAAAACCTTAAGTTACAAAAAGATACAAAAACAGGAATACACATTTCCTCCAGCACAGCGAATTTTACAAGCCAAAAAACAAAGACAAACCTAGCACATTTTCTAGCTAGATTACTTACTAACTTTACAGGAGTTGGAGAGCTTGTATCCTTGATCTGTTCCCAGTAAAGGTATCACGCAGACAGACAGACAAAAGCCTTCCCCCCCGCTCCAGATTTGAAAGTATCTTGTCCCCTTATTGGTCATTTTGGGTCAGGTGCCAGCGAGGTTACCGTAGCTTCTTAACCCTTTACAGATTAAAGGGTTTTGCCTCTGGCCAGGACTGATTTTATAGCACTGTATACAGAAAGGTGGTTACCCTTCCCTTTATATTTATGACAGTTTGCAAATGGGCATGTATTTAAACTTCCAATATATCATATTCATAGAGAATACAACATGATAAATGGGCCCCCTTGTTTATGTGCACAGTGTCTGCTTGTTTGTGAAATAAACTTAGTTTCTCAGTGAATGCTGCAGTCAAAAAGAAAAAGTTGTGGCCTCTGCTACCAGTTATAGTACTTCGTTAGGGGCTCAGTCCTGATATCATTTAACTCAGAGAGGATTGATTTCCAAGGGAGTAGGAGCAGGCCCTAAATCATTCAGACAGCAAATTTTACAAGCCAGGTTTGTTTGTTTTTTCTTTCTGACTCTTGGGTATAGTTAGGTTAAAAACAGAGAGGCTAAGATGACAAAAAGCAATGCCCAACAGAAACTGGAGATAGCCAGACTGGAAGCAGAAGAGAAAGAAAAGGAACACCAGAGACTGGTTGAGTTAAAACAACTCAATAAGGAGTCAGCGAAAGAGGCAGAGAAAGCCCAGGAGGCTGCCCACCAGAGAGCGGTGGAGGCAAAAGAAAAAGAAATGGGGGAGAGGGAAAAAGAGAGGAAGCATTCAGAGGACATTGGAAAGAGGATACAAAAATGTAATGGATGATATCTAGAGCATATCTTTAGGGAAAGAGAAAACTCAGCCCTCCTTAGTAATTTCCACTGTTAACAATTTGTTATCACTTCTTCGCACAGGTGAAGAGCCAGAAGAAACTGTCTTTGATATGCCTAAAATCTATGAGCCAATTGAATCTTTTAATCACCTAAAGGATCGTTTAAATATGTTTCTACAAACATACAATGAGAACATCCGGGGTGCACATCTGGACATGGTGTTCTTCAAAGATGCTATGATTCATTTAGTCAAGGTAGGATGAGCACTTTTTCTTCCTCCTGCCTTTTCATGACCACAGGTTTGACATTATAGCAGATTTTATTTTCTGTAATCATGTGGGATTTCAGTTATTCTGTCAAATAAAGTGGGGCATAGGCTCGTCTTTTGTTTCTGTTTTAAAGTAACATAACACAAGTCTAGATTTTTGCATAGAAATATAAAGTGCTAGATGTGGATTTAGCCACAGTTCCAAATACAGAATGGTGAGACATCCAAAGGAAACACAATTCCTTGGCGCGCCCCTCACCTGAATGGGTAATAGAGCACATCAACTTTCTATAAAATGCATCAAATGCACCTTTCCTCTCCCATCTAGCCAGAGAAGTGGACAATGGTTTTACATACAATGCCTTTCTTTGCCTTTTTATATTAACTGGGTTGCAGAAAGTAGTATTGCCTTCACCCACGCTTATCCCTCACTCTGCCCACAATGAGAAAACCCACAGTTGGGGTAGCACCAAAGGGTCTTTGTAGGGAAGAGCAAGGTCAGCCTTACTCAGCCACACAGCCGTTTAGCATGGGGGCAAATCTAGCTGCAAATTTCCACTCCTGATGCACAGTATGCTGTCTTGTTTTGTCAAACCTCAGAACGTGAAACTCATTATACTTACTGCACACAGCTGATTATAATTCAGAGCACAGTGGAACCCAGTATAATGGAAACACAGAAAGGGCTTACTAAAAAGTAATATCTTCTTCTGTAAACTGCAAACCCTGTATTTCTCCACTGCACAGTGGGCTCAGCCCTGTTTCTCAGCCATTATTTAATAAAAGTTGCGGTGAGGTCGCATATTAGATTACTTGAACTAGATTACGTTAATTGAACAAAATGTGGTAAAAAATACTAGTAATTAGTAAGTAAATAAATCTAAATTACACTTGTTGAAATAAACCCCCCCAGCTTTGATGCACTGTTGAAAATTGCATTTTTGTGTTTGATTGTTGAAAAATGAATTCAAAAAATTGGGTAATCTGAAAAAAGTAAGTCAGAGCAAATTAGTGAGGTTCTGTTAACAATTTTTAGTCTGGTAAGTACTGGTGGTAATCCTGTCCGGGTATAAATTTAACTGTTCCTAAATGTATACATGTATAGATGAAGGCAAAAAGGTATGACTGTGATTGCCTGCCTGACTTCACAGGCCATGGAACCTTGACCAGTAACACTGAGATCAAGCCCATTACTTCTGTTTGAGCTCTATCATAGCTGTTAGAAAGATATCCAATCTTGACTTAAAGACTTCTATTGACAGAGAATCAACCAAAACCCTAGGTAAATTGTTCCAATGATTAATTACCTTCCCTTAAAAATGTGAACCTTATTTCTAGTTTGAATTTGCCTAGTTTAAGCATGACAATCTCACTGTGCCTTTTTCTGCTAGGTTAAAGATCAGAGTCTACTGTCAGATGTCTCTTTCTTACATAGACCATGATCAAGTCACCTCTTAGCCTTCTCTTGGATAAACTAAATAGATTGTTTATTCAGTCTCTCATTATAAGGCATGTTTCTAGATCTCAAATATTTTCATAGCTCTTTTCTGAACCCTTTCCAGATCAACATCCTTTTAGAAGAGTGGACATGGGAACTGGACACATGATTCCAGTAATGGTCTTGCTAATGCTGTACACAGAGGGAATACACTTTCCTACCCCTACTTCGTATTACTTTCTACATCAGGGGATCCCATTAGTCCTCTTAGCTACAGCATCACATTGAGAGCTGATGATGAACTCTCAGCAACTGGGCTCCAGAGCCATGGACAAATATGTGACTGCTGAAGAGGATTCCCCTCTGTGCAGCTATTTATTGCTTTCTTGGCTGTTCTCCCAGGCTGGTTGCAATATACCAGTCAGACCTGTTGGGGGAGGCATTGTCTGCCCCTAACAAGCCTGCTGAATGGTGGCAAGGAGACAGAATGAGGATGTGAAGCCTAAGACTGTGCTTTAAAACACAGCTTTCATCCAGTAACACAAAACAGGGCCCACTGGGGCAAAGACTGGCACCCCCACCCAGTAATAACCTAGGTTACAGAGAAGACCATAGCAGAGCCTATACCTGGATTTTTAAAAGACAGCTAGGAACCAATCCCTGATCTTCACTGCTGACATCCCTGCTGTGGCTGTGTGTGGGAGAATGAGTTCATTTAAAGGATTTCCCCATCCTGCTGAGCAAACCCACCAAACCTAACCCTAGAGTAGATACCACTCTCCTCAGCCCACCTTGTTCACTGCAGGCCCATTATCCTGGTGATCAGTGCAGTCATTTGCCAGTAAATTGAAGGAGAATTTGGCTCTCGTCACTAAGGGTTCTTCTGCACCTCAAACTGGAAGTGTAATTTCCAGCTCAAGGAGACATCCCTGTGTTAGCTCTAATCAAGCTAACGTGCTACACGTGCTTGAGGAGGTCTCCTCAAGTTGGAAATTATGCCTCCATCTCAAAGTGTACATGTACCCTTAGGACAGGGCTAAGTATGAAGGAAAATGTGGGGTATGATCTGATCACTATTCCTTTGGTTCAAATACATTTAAAATAGTGAGATGGGAAGGAAAAGGATCTCCACTTGTGAAATGTTCTCACCCAATAATATATACAAATACCACTACTACAGTGAAGGTGACTGATTTTGGGAACAGAAGATTGTGCTTCTTAAACGTGTACAGTACTTTGCTTTGTCGATCTAGTCCAGGGGTGGGCAAACTTTTTGGCCCAACGGCCATATCAAGGAATAGAAATTGTATGGAGGGCCGTGAATGCTCACAAAATTGTGATTGGGGTGCAGAAGGGGGTGCGGTCTCTGGGCTGGGGCTGGGGATGAGGCTTTTGGGGTGTAGGAATGTGCTCTGGGCTGGGACCGAGAGGTTTGGAGGGTGGGAGGAGGATCAGGACTGGGGCAGGGGTGCGGGAAGGGGTGCAGGTTTCAGCTGGGGTTGCAGGCACTGGGATGGGGCTGGGGATGAAAGGTTTGGGGTGCAAGAGGGTGCTCTGGGCTGGGATTGAGGGTTTTGAAGAGCGGGAGGGGGAATCAGGGCTGGAGCAGGGGGTTGGGGTGTGGGGAGAGGCTCAGGGGTGTAATCTCCAAGCAGCGCTTACCTCAAGTGGCTCCCGGAAGCAATGGCATGTCCCTTCTCAGTCTCCTCTGCAGAGGTGTGGCCAGGCAGCTGTCCCATCCGCAGGAACCACCCCTGCAGCTCCCATTGGAGTGCATAGGAGCCAGAGTGGGACCATGCCGTGGCTTCTGGGAGCCATGTGGTGCAGCCCCCAACCCTGCACCCGGGCCGGAGCGGGGCCGAGCCACGTGATGCGGCCCCAGACCCAGTGACCCGGCAAGAGCACTGGAGTGGGGCCAAGCCACATAGTGCATCCCCCAACCCAGCGCCCCCGCCGGATCGGTGCCAAGCTGTATAGTGTAGCCCCCGACCCGGCGCCTCGGCTGGACTGGAGCCAAGCCATGTGGTCCGGCCCCTAACCCAGCACCCCGGCTGGAGCACCCGGAGCAGGGCCGAGGCATGTGGTGCGACTTGCGGGGCAGCTTAAAATGGCTTGCATGCTGAATGCCCACCCCTGATCTAGGTACTTACATGACACTCATGACCATGGTATGGGGATGTCTCAGAATCATTAATAGATTTTATCATCATGATGCCCATGGAAGACAGGGCAACAGGAATGCCATTTCACAGATGGAAGACTGACTCACAGAGTAGATTAAGTGAGCTATCCAAAGTTGCACAAAAAGCTTATGGCTGACCTCAGAATTGAGCCTAGGCTTCCTGTATTCCAGCCCAGGGCTTTGTCCACTAAACTATCCTTCCTCTCCCCGATATTTTGCAGTTACATTAATAGCTCTCAGTCTGACACTACACCAGTAACTCTGATGACTAATGAGTTACTTTAGATTTACAGAAATGAGAAATCAAAATTGATGTTAATTTTACAGTGAACAGTAAGGGAGATATAGAGCATAAGCTTTATATGGTATTACAGGAAATCCTGTAGAAATCTATTCTGACATGACAACATTGTTATCATTTAGTAATATTTAAAGTGGAAATGGCACTTCCTGTGCTATAATGGTATGTTGTGTTTACATGTGATTGGTTTCTCATACAAATAAAAGCTTTTCAAAATTAAAAGATTTGTAATATATAAAATAAAAGTGTGATAATTCTAAGGTTCTCATTACTAATTCGAAGGTTCCCATTGCTATGGTGGCTTAAATTGTTCTGGCACAAACGTTCCATATATTTAGCAACAAACTGCCATGTTGATCTGTAGATTTCCCGTGTGATTCGCACCCCTCGTGGAAATGCTCTCGTAGTTGGAGTTGGTGGCTCAGGAAAGCAGAGCTTGACTAAACTGGCATCATTCATAGCTGGCTATGCTATGTTCCAGATCACTTTAACAAGGTAGGCTGTTGAACAAGATATATTTCAAAAACGTGTACTTTGATTTCTGTGTTTTGGATTCCTTCTACAAGCAGAGCACATAGTGGCGACCACAGTTGAGAATGGAAACATGTGCATCCTTAAGAGCCTTTTAAAAATGTTTGCCTTTATTTTCTGTGCTGAAATTCTGTGTGTCCTCCCAGTCTGAATGTCTTTTTTCAACAAGCAAAAAATAACAGGCTAATACCTAAGATTACTGTAATTAAAAGTCTGGAGAAATTTTTTTTTCTTAATTTGTTTTACTTTGTGCATTTGAGAGTGTGTTTTGTGTGGTTTGTGTGTTTGCCATGCATCATTAATCCCTGTTGTGTTTGAGTGTGTCTTTAAGAGTAACAGAGAAAGGGGGCAACATTATCCTCTTTTTAAAAAAGGAATGATGACAGAAAACAAATTGGGTATGTTTATTTAAATGGAGACTTAAAATGGGCTGTGGCTCTTTAACACTCTAAATGGATATTCTTGAGCATAATTACATTGTTTGTGCATTGAATGCAAAGATATTTTTGCTGGGCACATTTGTTTACCAACATCCCTGTTTAAAAGTTTTGAGCGGCAACACAACTGTTTTTTCTCTAGATCATACAACACTTCAAACCTGATGGAAGACCTGAAGCTCTTGTACAGGACAGCAGGGCTACAAGGAAAGGGCATCAGCTTCATTTTTACAGATAATGAGATCAAAGATGAGTCTTTCTTGGAATACCTGAATAATGTTTTATCATCTGGAGAGGTACAATTTTTATTTTTTTGTTTCTTTCATCCTTCTTGGTTTTGTAATCAGGGAGCAGAGAGAGGGCCTGATTATGGGCAGCTTGATTCATGTGAGTAGTCTCTTAGACATCATGGTAGAAGTTGTACAAATGCAGTCTCAAGTGATATGTGGCACTGGAATCTTAATACAAATTGGTCAGCTCTCCATCACAGAATCTGACTGTGTGGTGAGGCAAAGCTGTAGCAGTCCTCAGTGGTGAAAGAACAGGTTAAAGACTATTTAGAAAAACTGGACATGCACAAGAACATAGGCCCAGATCTAATGCATTCAAGGGTGCTGAGGGAGTTGGCTGATGTGATTGCAGAGCCATTGGCCATTATCTTTGAAAACTTGTGGTGATCAGGGGAGGTCCCGGACAATTGGAAAAAGGTAAATATAGTGCCCATCTTTAAAAAAGGGAAGAAGAATAATCCGGAGAATTGTAGACCAGTTAGCCTCACCTCAGTCCCTGGAAAAATCATGGAGCAGGTCCTCAAGGAATCAATTTTGAAGCACTTGGAGGAGAGGAAGGTGATCAGGAACAATCAACATGGAGTCACCAAGGACAAGTCATGCCTGAACAACCTGATTGCCTTCTATGATGAGATAACTGGCTCTGTGGATATGGGGAAAGTGCTGGACATGATATACCTTGACTTTAGCAAAGCTTTTGATACGGTCTCCCATGGTATTCTTGCCAGCAAGTTAAAAAAGTATGGATTGGATGAATGGACTATAAGGTGGATAGAAATCTGGCTAGATCGTCAGGCTCAATGGGTAGTGATCAATGGTTTGATGTCTAGTTGGCAGCCGGTATCAAGCGGAGCGCCCCAGGGATCTGTCCTGGGGCTGGTTTTGTTCAACATCTTCATTAATAGTCTGGATGATGGGATGGATTGTACCCTCAGCAAGTTTGCAGAAGACACTAAGCTGGTGGGAGAGGTAGATATGCTGGAGGGTAGGGATAGGGTCCAGAGTTACATAGACAAATTGGAGGATTGGGCTAAAAAAAATCTGATGTGGTTCAACAAGGACAAGTGCAGACTCCCATGCACTGCTACAGGCTGGGGACCGACTGGCTAATCAGCAAGGACCTGGGGATTACAGTGGATGAGAAGCTGGATATGAATCAACAGTGTGCCCTTGTTGCCAAGAAGGCTAATGGCATGTTGGGCTGAATTAGTAGGAGCATTGCCGGCAGATTTAGGGAAGTGATTATTCCCCTCTATTTGGCACTGGTGAAGCCACATGTGGAATATTGCATCCATTTTTGCACTCCCCACCCCAGAAAGGATGTGGACAAATTGGAGAGAGTCCAGCGGAGGGTGGGAGACATGATTTATGAGGAGAGGCTGAGGGAACTGGGATTATTTAGTCTGCAGAAGAGAAGAGTGAGGGGGGATTTGATAGTAGCCTTCAACTATCTGAAGGGGGGTTCTAAAGAGGATGGAGCTAGGCTGTTCTCAGTGAACAAGGAGCAATGGTCTCAAGTTGCAGTGGGGGAAGTCTAGGTTGTATATTAGGAAAAACTATTTCACTAGGAGGGTGGTAAAGCATTGGAATGGGTTACCTTGGGATATGGTAGAATCTCCATCGTTTATAGTTTTTAAGGCCCTGCTTGACAAAGCCCTGGCTGGGATAATTTAGTTGGGGTTGGCCCTGCTTTGAGCAGGGGGTTGGACTAGATGACTTCCTGAGGTCTCTTCCAAGCCTAATCTTCCATGATTCTATGAAAATTAGTGCAGAGCTATTAATCCCTTAGAATGAAAATGTATGGATCGGGGCTTTTAGATATCTTGACAAACTCAAACTGAGACACATTATAGAAAAAAAGGAGGAGATCTGAAACAATGTAAACTTTGTTTCTTAAACATTTATAAAGTTTTCTGTTTGATTCAGAGTTTTAGTAACTTTCAGAAGTAAAATAGGCTTGTGCAGGAAGGAGGTAAAGTTTTATATCTAAAATTACTAACATACCTTGTATTTAGGGTGGCAGGTTTTGTTCCTGAGAGGTGTTTTAACTAGTTAACACTAAAAGGAGGGAAATGAACCTCAGTGTATTAAAACAGCAAGTAAAATTAATCATAGTGGGTCTGATTCTCCATTCTTAGACCAATTTGTTACCAGTGTGAGTCCTCTGGTTTTGATAGAGTCAATGACATAAAACTGATGAAATGGTGTGAAGCAAGGGGCCCAATGTGTTTGTATCAGAACTATATGCACCTACTTGGCATGCTCTGTGAACAAGAGCTTCCACAGTACATCATTCCAGTCACAATAGCCCGCCAAACTGCTTTTAAAAAATCTGCTTCCTTTTGTTAAGGTCTCCAACTTGTTTGCACGTGATGAAATTGATGAGATCACTAGTGATCTCATACCTGTCATGAAAAAGGAGCACCCACGTCGACCGCCAACCAATGAGAATTTGTATGACTATTTCATGACCAGAGTCCGTCAGAACCTCCATGTAGTACTTTGTTTTTCACCAGTGGGTGAAAAATTCCGAAACAGAGCCCTGAAGTTCCCTGCTCTTATTTCTGGTTGCACTACAGACTGGTTCAGTAGGTGGCCCAAGGATGCGCTGGTTGCAGGTGAGTGTTAGCTGCGGCTCTGGAGTCTTGCTATGCTGAATCTGGAAATTTAATGAAATCAAGCTCTATAATCACTGTGAAGTAAATAGGGAAAATTCCCCCCTCCCTGAAAGGGCAAGCTTCTTCAACTCATAATATTGGATTTAAGCTTTCATTTGTTCTGTTTGAGGTTAATAGTGTAGTGTGTGACACCCAGAATCATAAAAGATTCTCTTATTTCTCTTTTAAAGGCAAAAGTCCATTATATAAAAATACTTAAAATGTGATACTGGAAAAATCCTTCACCCTTAAAGATACCCTTTAGTCATTCAAAGAAAAGATTAAAAACAAATAATAAATACTTTATTTTCAGAAACAAGAACAAGAACAAGTTTTAAATTGTAATTGGTTACCCTCTAAGTTTCCTTCTCCCCTCACTGCCTTTTCTAAGGTGCTCCACTTCATATTGTTGCATGCTGTCCAAATATCTGCTGAATCCATTACTCTCTATAAGTTGCCTGGAAAAATACCATAACATCATTTAGTAAAATCTATTTCTGGACCCATTGTTTAAGTAACCTGATAGCTAATATTTTGAAAACATTCCATATTGTTGAACCTCACCTGAAAAAGTCCTGATGTGAAAACGCTGAACAAAAGAAAGAAATTAAACCCACACATTTGAAACCAGTCAGGAAGGGAATTCTTCCCCAAAATATGACTAGTGTCTGCATATTTAGCAGATAAGCCACAAAAGAATAATTAGCCAACATGGGAGAAAAAAATGTGAAGATTATGCTGGTCGCACTTTTTTCTTCTGGGAGGATAACTATATCATTAACATCACAAATGAGAATATTTTAATGAAATTATCTTCAACGCGATTGTTTCTGAAGAAAACTTTTATTATAGAGTGCTCACTTTCTCACTAAGTTAGTAGTTAATAGGAATGTTCTGGAGGCTCTTCTGCAGAAAATAGGTGGATGATGATGATGTAGGGTCTGGAGAGTAGAGGGAATAGGTTCAAAACCAGTGAGGATGGTAGTTTTAATTCAAAAGTAACATGAATGTTCTACCTATGAGTTGGAATAAAAGGGATTTAATAGAATGTAAGTTTTCAAAATAAGCAGAGTTGATAGCTCTATTTAACTACATGAGCGATACAATGAGTTTTTTAGAGTAACCGCCTCAATTTCAGAAAAGCTGAACTCACACAACTCCCTTTGAAGTTAATGGGAGCTAAGAGTGCTTAGCAGCTCTGAAAACTGGGAACTAAGGAATCCTGGGCAGGAGATTGGCACAATGCCTATACCTGTCTTATACCCCATTTTCAAGATAGGCTGTGTCCTGATCCCTTTCACAGGGGTAACTTCACCCTAAACATCGATTTTGGTAAAAGCCAGCCCATACTATTGAGAATAAATGTGAAAAAATAAAGGAGTCCATCCCTGTGTGAGAGTATGGCAACAGAGTCAAGAAGAGGATAACAAACTCAGTGCAAATCTGTCTGTCTTTTGTGGGAGAGTTATGTTCAAACAGTAACTGTCAGATATGTAGGCCAAGGTTGTAAGGTGTCAATGCTCACCTTGGCTGTGAACAGGACTATTAGATGAAGGCAAACACTGAAGGCTGAGTTCTGGATCAGCTGTGTAAGTACAATGCATGTTTCTTTCTCTTTCTCTCATATGGCCTGAACACAGTAGGTGGAATATGGTGATTGCTACATATGGGGGGCTGTATGATTCAGGAGTTAGGTGCTGGGATATGGAATATTTTACCTTTAAGTCATTGATTTGAAAATAGCAAGATCAGAAGTGACTAAGACCTCTTACGTTCTGTTGGCTGCTCAAATGCCTATGTGAAATGAATAAGTATTGAGACTACCAACTCTAGTGACCAGGAGTGTCTCCCTATTAGCAATGGCCACTAATTTCAGTAGCAGTCTCTGAGGGTAGTATCAGTAGAATGAAGCTTTATTTAGTGGCCACAGGGCTTGGTGATAAGCAAAATATCACCACATAAACTGTAGTGTCTTAGCCAGGCCATATGGGGAACTTAATTGTCAGTGACCAACCTCTCACATAAATAAATTTCCTAAGTATCTTGGAAAGCTGAGGTATCACGTAAGCATTTCCTATATAGCTTCCCCCAGTTGTTTAGTTTGTTTTTAGAATGTAGTGCTAATGAAAGCTGCCAAACAGACAGCATTGCAGGCTCTCAACCAGAGCTTGACAAAACAATTTCTTGCTGAAAAATTGGTTTTGGGGGTTCCAAAACTATTTGTGAATTCAGATTGAATTTGACAAATAGTTTCAACCAAAAAAAACCAAAAACCAAAATCAAAACAAAAAACCCTGAAAAGCTGACATTTTTTATTTCAACGTCTTTGAAAAGTTTAATTTTGACTTGACTTTTTATTTCAAAAGGGCATTTCAGTTTCAAATTCAACCAATTAAAAAACCCACAAAGGGTGAAAAATGGCTAAATCACAATAAAAAATCTGAAAAAAAGCTTTGTTTCAAGTCAATTGAAACATTTCTGTGAAAGCCCCTCCTGTATCACACTTTAAAACAGATTTGTTGGTTCATAATATCTAGAGTGCCAGGCAAATGTGCAGAAGAGAATAATATGCTATGTCTCAGGTAGCCAGAACCCTTTGTGGAGAATCTAGTTGCAGATGTCTTTAGCCAACAAGTGTTTCCTGATCTGTTCAGTACTCTGATGCAGATAGTATGGTGTGTGTTTGCATATGGACCCATATAAATAATAAGCTATTTAAAAATATGCCACTTGTTCAGCCCACATACACTCCCAAAAATGTCGTTGAGTTCAGTGGTTTTTCAAGACCTGATAGGTAAATTAGGCAAAACTCTTCTCCATGATGTTGCTGACACACTGCATGCTGTCGTAGAATTTTTCTTCAATATTTGCATGTAAGAAACTAATTTAAATGGGTTAGTTCACAACCTTTTTTTCCTTTCTCTAAAGTATCTGAACACTTCCTATCCTCATATGAAATTGACTGCACCACTGAAACCAAGAAGGAGGTGGTGCAGTGTATGGGCTCTTTCCAGGATGGGGTAGCAGAGAAGTGTGTTGACTACTTCCAGAGATATAGACGTTCTACACATGTGACTCCAAAATCCTACCTATCCTTTATTCAAGGATATAAAGGTACCTACAAAGAAAAGCATGCTGAAGTGAAGACAGTGGCCAATAGGTAAAATGCCTTATTTTGCTCCTTTTTCTCCCCCAACCCCATGGGTACAGAACAGCTCGTGGCAATCAATGGTGATCTCAATTGATTATTCTGATCACTTTATAAAGAAAACAGTGATGTTGGATTTGAATTTTCCTGTCAGGTCTTTCATTCTTTTTTTAAATTAATTAATTAAAGGATATTAATTTAATTTGATCCAATACTAAGGCCATTTTTTGGCCTACAAGTATTTAAATCTATAACAATGAAATAATGTAAGTGGTACTTAACAGGAAAGTAAACATATGAATCTTAGTTTGCTTTTCAGAGCAATTCAGTCATAAATGACATCACTTTGCACAGTAAACTCTTATTTCCATATTTTTCACATGAGCAGTGGAACACGTACATGTGGTATGATTTTGCACTCAAAAGAACATCTAGTTTATCAGAAGGGTGCTTTCTTGTTAAAATTTCATTTTGTTTTATGTGAAAGAGATGGGTATTAACCTTTCTGTGAATTCTGGAGCATCTCTCGCATTCCTCTGATGCATGCTTTCTGCTTTCATGGCCCAAGAGCCTCAGTATACCCTCTGCAGATTCAGGATGATGGACCTTCTACACAAGAAAACCCAGCAAGGTGGTTTGATATGGTCCAGAGAATTTTCAAATATGTTGCTTAAATCAACCAAGTCTCTCTACAGTTCATATTTAAATATGTTTAAAATAGTGTGTAAATCAAGGAATGATGTGTAAATTCAATTGCTTGACCCCTGCAGCACCAGCCTACCTTTGCAATTAAATAGGTTACAACCAGTATTGGACACCTTCAGCAAGGAATCAGACTGTAGCTTACTTTACTACAGTTCATACTTTGGCTTTGTTGCCAAATGAATCGATCATCTTGCCTTTCTGGTAAAGGTTACGGTCTTTTAAAACCACAAGGCCAGACCAAATCCCTGACCTTCCCAGCCACCATAGATATCAGATCAGTGCATGTCTTCCAAGGCTTGGCTTTAGAGGTTGGCAACATCTGGGTCCCTAGCCTGCCATTGGCCTGGCAGCTCCGTTCTGTTGCTCTACTCATCCTCTCCTTTTCTTATACTGTATCTGAAGCAGCTAAGTTCTTTGCTTCAGTCCCTGCAGCCACTCTGTCCTCTGACAGGCAGCTCTGTGCTGCTGTGTCTGGTGTTTCATGCTCCTGAGCCTTCATGTATCTTCCTGTCTAGAAGTCAAGAAACCTAACATTTTCAGCTTGCCAAAAGAGTAGCGACTTTGTCACATCATTGCACTGGGAGCTCATGTTGAGTTGTTTGTTCTCTATGGTGCCTAATTGCTTGTCAAAGGGCTAACAAGATCCTTGGATATATAAAAAGTGAAGAAGTGAATAAGGGTAGGGAGATGATTTTTACCTCTGCACTATGGCATATATGGCATTGGTGAGACCAGTACTGGAATACTGAGTACTGTTCTGGTATCCTCATTTAAAAAGGAGGCTGAAAAATTGGAGAGGGTTCAGAAAAGTCACAAAAGTGATTTAGGGGCTGGAGAAAATGCCTTACACAGCGACATAATAAGCTCCATCTGTTTAGTTTTTCAAAAAGAAAATTGAGAGGTGACTTGATGACCTTCATGGAAAGAAAATGCTGTGTTCTAAAGGGCTCTTTAATCTAGTGGAGAAAGGCATAACAAGAACCATTGGGTGGAAGCTGAAGCCAGACAAATTCAATTTAAAAATAAGGCACAAATTTTTAACAGTGAGGGTGATTAACCAAGCAAAGTAGGGAATTCTCTATTTCTTAACATCTTCAGTTCAAGATTGGAACATGTGCATTAGCCAAGTAATTGGGCTCTGGTCAGGGGTAATTGTGAAATGTGTTATACAGGAGGTCGGACTAGATGATTTATTGGTACCTTCTGTCCTTAAAGTCTATGAATTTTCCCAGCCTGCTCTACAGCCATTCCATTCTTTGTCTCACTTTGGTTGGGCATTACCTTCTAATATTTGTTCATGTAGGCTTTTCAACCTAGAAATTAAATGTTTCATTCATTCATTTGATGTCATATGATTCAGGTTGCAGGATCAAGGTACTTTTGAAACTCTAGCCAGAACATATGCCCAGTGATTGGGTGCTTAATTTTTTAGTGTTCCATTGTGAGATGTTTCTAAGGATCCCAATTATCAAAAAATGCTTCCCACCCTCTGAAAATCAGACTTCTTTGAGTGAACCACAAATCAGAAATGACTTCAAAAAGTTGGATGCTATGTTTAACTGACTTCCCTGTAAAGTAATAGTTAGTTTCACAGTTTCAAGAATTACTACAGAGAGAAGCTTTTAGTTAGAAATGGGGAAAGCACCTTTTACAGGCCATGGGTTCACTTACGTGGTTATCTACTGTTCAATCTCTGGTCTTGAGCCCAACAATGATTGCTGTCAAGTGATTAAAAAAAATAATCACGGTTAATTGTGTGATTAATCGCACCATTAAACAATAATAGAGTACCATTTATTTAAATACTTTTGGATGTTTTCTACGTTTTCAAATATATTAATTTCAATTATAACACAAAAAGTGTACAGTGCTCACTTTATATTTATTTTTAATTTCAAATATTTACACTATAAAAAACAAAAGAAATAGTATTTTTCAATTTGACTAATATGAGTACTGTAGTGCAGTCTCTTTATCATGAAAGTTGAACTTACAAAGGAAGAATTATGTACAAAAAATAACTTCATTCAAAAATAAAACAATGTAAAACTTTAAAGCCTATGAGTCCACTCAGTCCCATTTCTTGTGCAGTTTATTGCTCAGACAAACAAGTTTGTTTGCATTTGCAGGAGCTAATGCTGCCTGCTTCTTGTTTACAATGTTACCTGAAAGTGAGAACAGGCGTTCACATGGCACTGTTGTAGCTGGCATTGCAAGATATTTACGTGCCAGATGCACTAAAGATTCATATGTCCCTTCATGCTTCAGCCATCATTCCGGAGGACATGTGTCCATGCTGATGATGGGTTTTGCTTAATAACAATCCATAGCAGTGCGTACCGACGCATGTTCATTTTCATCATCTGAGTCAGATGCCACCAGCAAAAGGTTGATTTTCTTTTTTGGTGGTTTGGGATCTGTAGTTTCTTCATCGGAGTGTTGCTCTTTTAAGACTTCTGAAAGCATGCTCCACACCGCATCCCTCTCAGATTTTGGAAGGCACTTCAGATTCGTAAACCTTGCGTTGAGTGCTGTAGCTATCTTTAAAAATCACACATTGGTACCTTCTTTCCATTTTGTCAAATCTGCAGCGAAAGTGTTCTTAAAATGAACAATATGTGCTGAGTCATCATCCGAGACTACTATAACATGAAATATATGGCAGAATGCGGGTAAAACAGAGCAGGAGACATACAATTCTCCCCCCATAAGGGGTTCAGTCATAAATTTAATTAACATATTATTTTTTTAATGAGCATCATCAGCATGGAAGCATGTCCTCTGGAATGGTGGCCGAAGCATGAAGGGACATACAAATGTTTAGCATATCTGGCATGTAAATACCTTGCAATGCCGGCTACAAAAGTGCCATGCGAACACCTATTCTCGCTTTCAGGTGACATTGTAAATAAGAAGCAGGCTGCATTATCTCCCGTAAATGTAAACCAAACTTGTTTCTCTTAGCAATTGGCTGAACAAGAAGAAGGACTGAGTAGACTTGTAGGCTCTAAAGTTTTACATTGTTTTATTTTTGAATGCAGGTTTTTTTGTACATAATTCTTCATTTGTAAGTTCAACTTTAATGATAAACAGATTGTAGGAAATGTAGGAAAACATCCAAAATATTTAATAAATTTCGACTGGTATTCTATTGTTAAACAGTGCGATTAAAACTGCGATTAATCGCGATAAATTTTTTTGAGTTAATCGCATGAGTTAATGGCGATTAATCGACAGCCCTAATATTCAACCATCTTTAGTCAGTGTGTGCATGGAGAGTTCCATAGGTCTTTCTCTGTTTTGAATTGTCTTAACAGAAAATTCCTATTTAACCTGTGAAACACCCATTTCTGATAGTAGTGGAAAGTTACATAATGGAAAACTTCGATAACAATTTTTGTACCAATTTCTGTGATATGAAACATTTTTGGCAGTAGCTTTCATATTCATCTTGTTGGTAGAATCATTTTAAAAGGAGAATTATAAAATAGCTGAGGAACCTGTTATGCTCTTTGATTTGTATTTTAAATTGTAGAATGAATACTGGATTGGAGAAATTGAAAGAGGCATCTGAATCAGTGGCTGCTCTAAGCAAAGAGCTGGAGGTTAAAGAAAAGGAGCTTCAGGTTGCTAATGAAAAAGCTGACATGGTAGGCATAGCTTTTTACGCGCAGTGCTCTTTAACTTCTTGTGCTTTGTTTCATTTTCTCATTGACAAGGAATAATTTAAGAAGGAGGAGTCAATTAGGAGTTAAAAAGGGATCTGTGGTATAGCATGACAATAGTGAATGCAATATCTTTATTTGAATATCCTAATAGTTCATGAACATAAAATTAGACAGATGGATTTTTACACTGGAAATTAATACACAGTAACAAATTCTTTCAGCAGTGTATTTTCTTTGATATTTGGTTTTTGTGTTTTTCCCCTTTTTTAGGTTTTGAAAGAAGTCACTGTGAAAGCACAGGCTGCTGAGAAGGTGAAAGCTGAAGTACAGAAAGTGAAAGATAAAGCCCAGGCAATTGTAGACAGCATCTCAGCAGATAAAGCCATTGCTGAAGAAAAGTTGGAGGCTGCTAAGCCTGCTTTAGAAGAGGCAGAGGCAGCTTTAAAGGTCAGTATTACAAGACAGGGACAAGTAGGACTTTCATTTTCAGAGGATGTGCTCCATTGAAAGTAGGCTGGTGGGTTGAGCCACGTACCCTCCCAGTTGACAAACATTTCCCTTTTATCTCATAAATGTCGGTCAAACTCAATATGCTCATGAGTTAGTTAATCCTACAACAAAAGGAATGCTTTCAACACTTAAATACTGATTGTGATTTTTCATGTTAAACTCGCTGCAACTCACATATGTAAAAGCAGCTCAAGTCCTTGGGTTTGATATCACACTGGTAACCAGCTAATGCCACTGCTGGTATTTTGTTCAAACACTGCTGAATAGACAGTGACTAGAGTGCAAACCTGCTTTATTCCATCCTAACATAGGTCACTTCCCTCTTGTCTTAAATTTTCTCCTATTATGTATATTGCACCCAAGTTTATTGCTGTCCTACCCGGTTTGCGTCCTCCTTCATGACTACTTCTGTCAGGTCTCCAATACCTGGAAACACTGTTGCCACTAGTTTTCCCCATGCTCCTCCCTCTGTCTCCAGCTTCGGCCACTACTCCAAAAGACATCTTTGCTGTGAAGTGTTCACGCTGTAATGGAGTAGCACATTCTGTATGTTCTCGGTAGTGGTAATGTCTGTTTCTGCCCATGACTTTACATTATGCATCACTGGGAGTTTAGTTTAGTTTTAGTTTAGTTTAGATCAGTGATACTCAGACCTCAGTGGTTCAGGAGCCAAATTAGCAATCAACATTACCCAAAAGAGCCACAGTAGTGTGAATTAATTCCCTATTATTGTTACAGCAAAATGACTGACCATATATTCTACAATTAGTTAATAACAGTAAAAGCATCCAGATTGGTTAATAACTTAGATCGGTTAATAATTAAATCACACAGTGTTTTCATATCATGTGCTGCAAAGAGTCGCAGGAGACCCATTAAAGAGCCACTTGTGGCTCCTGAGCTTCAGTCTGAGAATCACTGGTTTAGATCTTGTACTGTATAATTCAATGTATTTACACTAGTATGTAAAGTGATGATAACTCAGCAGAGAATTTTTGATGGAGAATAACTTCAGTTCCCATTGCTGGAACCTGTTAATCTAATAGTGGAGAGCGGTTGGGGTGGGAACAGAGAGTCTCTGAAGAGCAAAGCAATGAGTGGGAGGTATGGAGTAGTGATGGGAAAAACTCTAGGTTTGCAGGCTCATGTCAAAATAGTATTCACACTTTCAGATGCTTTTCTTAACTCTTGAGCAGCCCTCCCCCCAAATGTCTTTCTCACTCATGCACATTATTCCTCCAAATACACCCCTCCTTCCTCTTATCTGCCCTTTTAGGGAGGAGGCGGAAGATGATATTGGCCTTGCAGGGTTGATTTTTTTTCATGAAAAAGTGATTTGAGAGGCCTTCTCTTCGCATAAGAGTAGTGGCTTTTGTGCACACTAAGATGTTAGAACACTATAGTGCATTTTGAGGCTTAAACGCCAAGGTGCCCTTTTAAAGCAGAACTGATCATAAGACTTGGGGTTGCAATGACTGAATCATGCTGCACCAGAGTGAAATTATAGGCCACTGGTCACACTCAAAGATATAAATAAGTGGGATGCCCCTGAAGAAAATCCTCACAATAAAAAACTCTGTAAAGGGAATGGGCTCCAAGTTATCTTGACTACCTCTCCAAGAAGATCTGTGCTTCAAGGAAGCTGTAATCAAATACTTAGGAACTTTCTAATGGTTTGGTTTCCATTCTAATATGTGAAGGTTTTGAATATTTACATATTTGATCCACATTAGCTCCCTTGTCTAATGAAGATGAAGACAGCAATGTAGTGTATGACTGAGACAGTCAGAATGCAGTGATAGCATTTACAAGTCATGGATCTGTAACTAAGATTCAGCTATTAAGTACAGTACCATGTAAAACGAAACAGAATTATGGTGCTAGGATTCTTTGCAGGAATTCTGGTTACTGCATAAACCGCTCAAACTACCCCATCAAAGTTTATGGTATCATCAGAAGGCCTCAATGGAATTAATGCACAGTAATTCAGTTGCCTGCAGCATATTTGTCTTCTACCCTATACCCCGTTCCTTGTTTTATTCTGTGATTGGCCAAAAATAAATCTCCGAAGTGAGTTAGTTCTTTGACAGCTATTTTTTTAATGCAGCTATCCTGGTTTTACTAATATTAATTGACAATATAATCTTTGTAAAATAAATTCCAACATAATCTGAGATATAATATTTAAATAATGCATGTAAAATTTCACTCTGGGTAAAGGTGTCAAATACATTACATAGACACTTATACTCTGTAAAATACAGATGACAATTTCCCATGAGAATATCATTGTTTTTGAAGTCTGAGCAAAGAACAATGTTGGCTTCATCTGCGCTATAACTGCTCACATGACAGCTTCAATAGGGAAAAAGACACACATAAGCAGGACCTAACAAACATATGAATAAATATGTATGTAAAATTATTTTAACGTTATTTCAGACCACAATTTCCTTTGAGTCAGGGGACACTCCTTGTCAGTTGTGATTGTTGCATAGATTGGTTTTCTCATTATAATAACCTGGTAAATTATGGTCTGCAAGGACTTGAGAATTTTAAATGATCTACTAAGAATTTAATGGAATTTTGCTAACAGCACAGAGAAATGTGTACTGCAATACTGGATTCATTTACAGGTTTTTTAGCTGTTAAGGTGACCTTTAATTGGGTCAATCTGCCCATTCGTCATAACTTCAAGACTTGTCAGTTTTAAATGACAAGATGACTATTAAGTGGAGAAGATAGATTGTCGCCTTACGTAACTAATTTTACAAAATGTAAAATTCTTTAACACAAATTGCCGTCCCTTTGTCCTTTCTATTAGATTGATAATTGCTTGTAAAATGTGCAAACAAAAGCATTACTTCATGTAACTAAACTTTAGTTATTTAATGAGCATTTTCTCTTCTTTTTCATCCCTCAGAACAGGCTTGCTTGTATAAATTGCTAAGTGCCTACTTGGTGCTGCTGAGCAGAAATTACTTAGTGGCTTACAAGAGGCAGCAGTTAAAATCTTTCAGAATTGGACCTTTCTAGTTTTGTTCAGCTTGAGCATGATTTAACAATTAAAAGCTTGTTATGGATACGTAGGTTGGAGTGATTTTTCCAAACAGATCCTATGCCTATAGGATGGATTCAATGCAAGTTTCCATCAATTTTTGATATGTCTGTCTTTGAGATGGTTTACTACATGGTATACTACAGCAGCAACAGTGATAATCCCTTTCCTTCCTCTCGATTTCATAGACAATCAAACCTGCAGACATTGCCACTGTCCGTACACTGGGCCGACCTCCTCATCTTATCATGCGTATTATGGACTGTGTGCTCCTGCTGTTCCAGAGAAAAGTGAACGGTGTGAAAGTGGACCAGGAGAAAAGCTGCACCATCCCATCATGGCAGGAATCACTGAAATTGATGACAGCAGGAAACTTCTTACAGAACCTGCAGGTACTTTAAAAACATAAAGAAGAAAAATGGGTTGTCTAATGACTGTAGCAGAACAAATGTTGTAAGAAGTGTATGTTATTTATTTCACTTTAAAAGTTATGGGGTTTCGGCCCATTGTGTTGCAGAGAAACAAATACTGGGCATAATCGTACAGTTTTCACTCAGAGGAAATGTCTGTTGATTTCCCATCTGAGTTTTGTCTAAGTAAGGATTGTGGGATTGGGCTCATTGTCAGATAATTTGCTAAGGCATTGTGGGTAGTTATGTTATCTATTTGCTTAAATCACAGGCCATTCACAAATTAGGATGTGCCAAATAAATTGTCGGTGTGTTTTTTTAAAACACCTTTGGATAAGCTGACTGATGTGTGGTAATACAGTGTGGCTAAATTGTTCTCTCCATGATGTCTCCAGCAATTCCCAAAAGACACAATCAATGAAGAAGTTGTGGAGCTTTTGAATCCTTACTTTGAAATGGTAGACTATAACATTGAAATGGCAAAGCGAGTGTGTGGGAATGTGTCTGGCCTCTGCTCATGGACCAAGGCTATGGCTGCATTTTTTTCTATCAACAAAGAAGTGTTACCCTTAAAGGTAAGTCTGTATTGGTAAGCCAGTGGGAGGTATGCCTAAATAACACTGTGGGATTTGGCCCAGTGGGCAAACTACTAACTCCAGCATGTGTCTAAGGGGACTCACCACCACAAAAGCAAAAATTCCACAAAAGGGCTCACCCAGTTACTTGTGGGTTTTTAAACAATAAGCATATACGTAAGTCGATCCTGGTTTAGTAAAGCTTTTAAGCATGTGCTTGAATGATTTGCTGAACCGGGGCTAATGGGCTCTTTTTCTCTATTTTTTTTAATGAAGTAGAACAGCCCTATCTTACTCACAGAATCTGCTCCCTGTGTATATTTAGCCATGTCTGTTCACTTGGGTGGAAAAAAATTGTGCTGACCACATTTGACGCCTGTAAGAGCTGCAGAACTGAAACAGGTATGGCATAGGGAACTGGATTCTGTTGCATCCATTTCTTGTGTATCCATAGAACAACTAATGTAGGAGCTATACGGGTAGCACTGAGGGAATAACTAGGCCTGCAGAACCTTTATGACAGGTGATGGAAGGAAGCAGAGGGAAAGAACCCAGTTACTTACAGATCCAAGGAGCAGTTTACAGGGCAGGCAGTTCTAAATATGTATTCCTTTTTTGTTTATAAACTAAGCATATTAGATCTGAAAATCACTTACACAATAAATATGAAACTTCAAACTGCCATTTCCACAGAGTTGAAGTGTTTTCTGGGTATTTGCCTGTGCCATTTCTGTTCTCAGATAGATGTACTGAGAGAGAAATTTTTGAAAGTAACATCCACCTTTTCATAAACAAACCTGGATTTGTTCACAGTTGAAGTATTTATTTATCTAACAATGAGACTTGTAGGTGCAAATACAAACTTCATGCAAAACTGAGTAAATCATAATTAACCAAATGCCTCCAGAATTGTAAAATCTGGAATTTAGTAAAATAAAATACGAATGTTGGGGACATTTCCTTAGGGCTGGTTTGGACACCAGTATAAGTTGGAGCAGCTTGAGAGCTAATTTTACCAACACCAGCAGGAATGGCCCCCTAGGAACCATGATTCCAGTTGGCTGTTGCAGGAGTGCAAGGCACTGCTGTCTTATCTCAATGCTGCTCCTATATTGAGGGGACCCAGGAGTAAATGGTGTGGAGCTGTCTCTGCTAGCTTCATAACTCTCTATGTCAAAGGAATCCCCAGCTACTCTGTACATGGCCGTTTTCCAGTTGCTTTCTGCTGACTGAGCAGGGCAAAGCATAAGGCCAAGGACCTGGCCTGCCTACGACCCTTTATTTACATTCACAAAATTCTTAATATAAGCATGGGACTTATATAATAAATTAGGGCACTACATGACCTTTAGTACTGGCTTGTTAGTACTGTCTTTTAGAAGAAATGGTTGATTATCTCCTTTATACTTTGAGACCTTTCAAAGAACAGATTGATACTCAATAAGAAGGAATTAGAAGGACATGATCTGAGCATGGAATAGCAATTGGTCTGTGATGTTTATATTTGAATTCAGTAATGTGTTCTCTGTACACATGTAGTCTGAGAAAATGTGGAGGGTCATCTGAATGAAATTCTTTATCCACTCCTACGAAGTGATTTACCACAGAATTGCAGCTGAGAATTGTAGCAGAATTCAGTCTGTCAGACAATTGAATTGAAAGGATTCTGAGTAATAGCTCAATTATACAGATCAGTTTAGATTTTAAATATAATGCTGTGAAGCTTTAATTGAGATGTGCTTTATACCAAATGCTTTGAAACATTTTGCGTATGAATTTGCTTTGCATATGTATATTTTGTAGGCTAATTTGGCAGTCCAGGAGAATCGCCTTGCCACTGCCATGCTAGATCTGCAGAAAGCCCAAGCAGAGTTGGATGACAAGCAAGCTGAATTAGATTTTGTACAGGCAGAGTATGAAAAAGCCATGAGGGAAAAACAGGTGCAGTATTCTTTACATTACGATACAGTTTGACTGTTTTAGTCATTGATACTATTTATGGAACCACAAAATACAGTGCATCTCCTCAAACTCACTATTGTCCTTTGGAATGGAGAATTTAGGGAACAAAATTAGAATTTTTTCAGGAGATCTTTTTGTCGTTGTTGTTGTTGCTTTCTCATATACTTGCCTGGCCTACTTTTCTGCCTCATTAAAACCCACTGTGTATGTAGCACAAAGCTTCATGCATTGAACACTGCATTTGCTACATGAATATGTGAATATTTCTGTGCGCAGACATTTGAAATTGTGGACTTTAAGCTCCCGGGCTGGCACATGTCACCCACCTTTCACCAGCACTGACATACATGTGTATAGTAAAAAAATTGAAACAAAATTTAAAGGCTCCCATGAAGGGGAACAACCAGAATTTTCCTAATGAGGGGGCCAGAGGGTGCTGGCTTGGATCCTTAGGGTCAAGCACATGATACGGGGGAGGGGGAAGTACATATGTGAGTCTCCCTGGGGTTGTCAGATCTGCCTGAAATGTTCATTCAGAGATGCATTTTGTGACAGTGTCTCAGGGGCAGTAGCTGGGTCCCTTTTGGTCCCCCCCATGCCACGCACAATGACATATAGGAGGTATCCCTATCCCCAGGGGCACAGATGGAAGCTCCCCGCACTGTACAGTGGTACGGGATCTTCCCCTTCTAGGAACCATCTTTTCAAGTCCTCCTCAGCCCTGGACTCCTCCCATCTGTATCAGCCCTGGGGTTCCCATGATGGCTCTGTGGTCTGTATTGCTCCAGCTGCTCTGCACTGCAGATTTGGCCGCCCTCACAGCTGCAGAGAAAGCTCAACTAGCTAGCTTTGACTCAGTTGGGGCAGCCACAGGAGGGACCCAGAGTGCATGATCCTGCACACAGCGCCTGTGCCATAGAGTTGCCCACTAGGGGAAGGGACCAGGAGCCACTGCGGTGAGTGTGTGTTCTCTGTGGCCCCCTGTGGGATGTGTGTGTGGGGGTCTGAGCCTTAGCAGGGTTAATGCATAGTGATGGAGCATTTCAGTTTTACGTGCTATATGCTATGCACTATGACTAAGGCCGTGTTTTAGTCACGGGTGTTTTTAGTAAAGTCATGGACAGGTCACAAAAATTAATGGCCTGTGACCTGTCCATGACTTTTACTATATACCCCTAATTAAAACTTGGGCCAGGAGGCCACGGGCGCTCTGGGGGGGCGGTCTGGGAGTGCCGCGGGTGCTGGGTGAGGTGGCCCAGCCCCCCCACTGGTGCTGGGGGAGAGGTAGTGGTGGCCCGCGGACCAGAACCCCCACTGGTGTGAGGGGGTGGGGGAAGGTTGGTGCGGCTTGCAGGTTCACTACCTGGCTCCGCGTGTCCCTGCAGCTCCTAGGGGGAGGGGCTGTCGGGGGGGGGACTCTGTGCGCTGCTCCCGCCACAAGTGCCAGCTCCGCAGCTCCCATTGGCCGGGAACCACAGCCAATGGGAGCTTTGGGGGCAGGGCCTGCAGGCAAAGGCAATGTGTGGAGCCCCCTAGACCCTCTGCCCACGAGCTGCAGGGACATGCTGGTGGGAGCCAGGGGACCCCCCCTCAGGTAAACGCTACCCCACATCCAAACCCCTTGCCCCAGCCCTGAGCCCTCTCCCACACACCCAAACTGCTGCTGCTGGCCCAGGGGGCTGCCCGAGCCAGTACCGGCCGCTGCAGAAGTCACACAGGTCATGGAAAGTCAAGGAATCCATGACTTCTGTGACCTCCATGACAGAAACGCAGCCTTAACTGTGACACTTGGTATATGGTAATGCAGTAAATATTAAAGTACTATTTGTGAGTCATTATGCCATTAAGGGTTTAATTAAGATCAGGTTTTTCCTTCCACTTCCAATCAGTGTTTTTTTGTGTGGTCTATAGACCTTGCTTGAAGATGCAGAACGCTGCAGACATAAGATGCAAACAGCCTCCAGTCTTATAAGTGGTCTAGCAGGTGAAAAAGAGAGATGGACTGAACAGAGTAAAGAGTTTGCAGCACAAACCAAGAGGCTTGTGGGTAGGAATAATTTTTCATTATACAGACTTACTGTGAACTCGTCCTGTGACTATGAACTGGAGTGAAACTAAGGTCACCTGGGTTCTATTCCTGCCCTTCAAGTGGCTTCTTTGGGTGATTCTTTAGCTCTAAAATGATGATAAAGACTAATTCTCTTTGTAAAGCACTTTTTGTCATCTTTGGGTGTGAAACACTACATAAAAGTAAGATGCACATAGTAAGGTACAAAGTAGTTTGTATAGCATATAAAACTAGTGATAACTCATGATACTTTCATGCTTGTATAGTAATGTTAGAGAGTATAATCTGTGGGCTGCAGCCAGGGTGACATGTTAGTGGTTACTATTACAGAAGCAGCATAGTTTGTATAGCTAAAGATGTTAAGATTTGTGCCTGAAATAGAGATTAATTGTTCTGTATGAATAATACAGTGTATCCTCCCCACACTTAGAGCACTTATTCTTCAAGGATAGAATAACTTTTTGGACAATTTTCCAGTGAATACTTTCAGTTGTAAGTGTATTTACAGTAAGTAACCTTTTTCAGATCCTGCTAATAAATTCATGGTTTTTGAGATAAAAATAGATTTTTCTACACTGTAAAAATTATAAGGAATAAACTACTTTGAAAGTTGACCATGTTGCTTCTATATGTTTACGCTATTGCTCATCAGTTTCTCTCTATACAGTGATAATCATTTAAAAAAAAATCATCCACTAATACTGTTGTCATAATTTGTCCGAATCTAAACTTTTGATTTAAAAAGAATTGTTAGCCTTCTAGTCTTGTTTGCAAACTAACAGGATAGTGTTGGAGGATATTTGTGTTGGTTAGTGGAGTGTCCTGATGGTGGGGGAGTAGTACTTGGGGACTGGTACTGTACTGTGCGAAGGTTGAACTCACTTTTTTTATTTCCGTGATTTCTATAGTTTGCACTGCTGAGTGGAAATAACTTCAACTACTTAACAGTTAACTATTTTGTTGTTCTTGTCAGGCATTTGGACTGGATTTTGGTCTTCAGTGTCTGTCAAAGCTCTGAATCTACGTTACAAACCACCTTTAAAAATACCAGTTTCACAGGTTTTAAATTTTTCTTCTGATAACATGTAGTGTCCATGGCCACGCAGAATGTAACAGTGGCCATGATGTGCGCCAGGGCCACTGGGAAATTAATGGGAATGAGCTCAAGTTCTTATGCTCCAAAAACCCAAGCCCCTGCCTCTTGAGCTGGAAAAAAAATTAATTTATCTACTAGCTGTATAAAAATGTGGGTTGAACAGTTCAGATTCTGTCCAATAGAGAGCACAGATCTTAATGATTACATTAGCATGCCATGTAGACAACTGCTGTGGAATTAGAAAAATCATGGATACAGCTGAACACGTTACTTTTGTTGCATCAAATCATGGGTGCCTAGAATATATCAAAACATAAGGGTATTCCCTGCTTTCACTCCCATTACTGAAGGAGACACTGGAGCTACTGGCTAAGCAGCAGTTCTGCAGAAAAGGACCTCGGGATTACAGTGGACAAAAAGCTGGATATGAGTCAGCAGTGTGCCCTTGTTGCCAAGAAGGCCAACGGCATATTGAGCTGTATTAGTAGGAGAATTGCCAGCAGATCGAGGGAAGTGTTTATTCCCCTCTATTCGGCACTGGTGAGGCCACACCTGGAGTATTGCATCCAGTTTTGATCCCCCCACTACAGAAGGGATGTGGACAAATTGGAGAGAGTCTAGCGGAGGGCAACGAAAATGATTAGGGGTTTGGGTCACATGACTTATGAGGAGAGGCTGAGGGAACTGGGATTATTTAGTCTGCAGAAGAGAAGAGTGAGGGGGGATTTGATAGCAGCCTTCAATTACCTGAAGGGGGGGTTCCAAAGAGGATGGAGTTCGGCTGTTCTCAGTGGTGGCAAATGACAAAACAAGAAGCAATGGTCTCAAGTTGCAGTGGTGGAGGTTGGATATTAGGAAAGATTATTTCACTAGGAGGGGGGTGAAGCACTGGAATGGGTTACCTAGGGAAGTGGTGGAATCTCCATTCTTAGAGGTTTTTAAGGCCTGACTTGACAAAGCCTTGGCTGGGATAATTTAGTTTGTGTTGGTCCTGCTTTGAGAAGGGGATTGGACTAGATGACCTCCTGAGGTCTCTTCCAACCCTAATATTCTATGATTCTGTGTTTACACTGTTACAGCTCTGGCATATGGGATATGGGTAGCTACATGCCAAAGTGTAAAGCCAGCTGCATCCACACTGTGGCGTGTAGCTGTATTCATCAGTGTAAGGCTCTGGCAGCAGGGAGGCAGTGAGATGAACACTGCTAAAAATAGCGGTTAGATGGGAGAGACACTACTTGGGCATGCAGAGAGCCCATGTAATATATTATGCCATAAGTTCTGGCCTGTCTTTGTTTACCTAAGCAGTGCCTCATCATCTGTGCTATTATTTATACCTGTGGTAGGGTGTGTGTGCAATATGTGCACTCTACATGTTGCAGTGAGTGAGTGTGCAGTTTAGATGTACCCGGGGATATGGTATTTTCTGCACACACTCCCTGTTTTCTCAGACTAGGTTGGGCTCTCAGCACCGAGTAAGGAGGTGACTGGGGGAAAAACTCTGCTCTTCCATCCTCCTGCCAACAATAGGCACTGTGCTGTTCCTGTCTCCTGCCTGGAATGGCTATTTCTCCCGCACTCCTGCTTTTCAGTGTTTCACTGCAGAGCAGGGACAGGGAAAAAACCCCAAAGCTGATGGAGACCATCAGCACCAGACCTTCCCCCACCCTGAGGCTAAAGATTAATGATTAAGCAAAGCAAGACAAGAGGGTGACCTCCCTGCACCTTTAAGTGTGGGGAGTATTTGGCTGGCTGGCTGAATGAAGGGAACAGTGCTTTATGGCTGGGGGGAGAGGAGAACTGTTGCGAAAGGAGACAGTGTGGTGGCTGACTCACCCCCTAGGAATGCAGGGTTTAAAAGGGGCAGCCCTGCACCGAAAGCTCTGTTTTACACAGAGCAGTCTTGGAGGCAGCTAAACTAATTGCTGGCGCCTCCCTGTGGCAGCTGTCCAGTGCCAGTACTCCATAGGGAAGGTATACAGTGACCAGATAAATGGCTTGGAAAAGGACTTAAAAAGAGGTATTCATTAAAGGAATGAACGGGGAGCCGTTAGGGACTCCTATGATTGGTATGGCAGGGAGCCAACCCCCCATTCCTGTAGCCCACTTTAACCCTCCTATGAGGGGAGTGGATGGTAAGATCCCGGGAATGGATTTGCTGGAGAGACCTGGATGGAAAAATAGGGGGGAGCTCATGGAAGCCCCCGTGGTATGGTAAGATCCCAGGAATAAATTTGCTGGAGGCACTTGGATGGAAAAAGAGGGGGAACTGGTAAAAGCCCCCCAGGTAATTATGGAATAAACATGGGGTTACCTGCACTGTACACTTTTATCTGCCGGTTAGTCCCAGACATCTAATAATAAAGTTGCGTCCTAATTAAAACCCATGTCAAATGTCCTTCTTTCAGTATAGTCAGACAACAGATCCTTGCTGGTATGATACACTGGGAACTTTCAGATCATCTTGGAAGGACTAAATTTTTTAAATGGTCCCAAAGTCTCAATAAAATCATGAGGTCAAAATTAAGAAAAAAACCCAACATTTTCAGTGATATTTTGCACACAGCATAGTCAAGCAAATAAATCTACTCTTACACTATAAATTCTACTGTAGCTCCCATTGGAAGCTTTGCCTGTCTCTCTTGTTTGTTTCCTGGAAGCACATGTATTACTCTAATAGAGCTGCCACAGTGTTTCAGTATCTCGTGTTTTTTTTTTTTTTTTTCCAGGCGATGTATTGCTGGCTACAGCTTTTCTATCGTATTCTGGTCCTTTTAACCAAGAGTTCCGCAATCTGTTGTTAAATGATTGGCAAAAGGAAATGAAAACCCGGAAAATCCCATTTGGCAACAACCTAAACCTCACAGAGATGTTGATTGATGCTCCGACCATCAGTGAGTGGAACCTCCAAGGATTGCCAAATGATGACCTATCCATACAGAATGGAATTATTGCCACGAAAGCAGCTCGTTATCCTTTGTTAATTGATCCACAGACTCAGGGAAAAATTTGGATTAAAAATAAGGAAACCAAGAATGAACTTCAGGTAACTTGAATGAAGATATTTTCATAACCTCTAGTAGCTCTTACTTAGCTGCCAAAATGCTTGGCTAATCAGGGGGTTCAGGTTGTAGCTAGCAATTATAATGTTTATCTACTACCTCTGTTGCATGCAGTCAGTGTACACTCTAGGTAGATTTAGCATTGAGCACTAGAGCAAATTCTCTCCTTTGTTGCCTTGTAACCAGGCAAACCTGTTGGTTTCAGTGGGCTTGCTCGAAGCATAGTCCAATGAAGAATGTGGCTGGTAGTGTGCAGATGGAAGACCTGATAAATTCCACAAGGAAAATGTTGGATGCCATAAACCCTAGGAAAATGAAAATGTGTATGCCGTAGTTTGTCTTCTTATAGACTCATAGACCAGAAGGGACCATCATGATCATCTAGTCTGACTGTCTGCACATTGCAGCCACAGAACCTTGCCGGCCCACCCACTCCTGTAATAGACCCCTAACTTCTGGCTGAGTTAATGAAGTCCTCAAATTATGATTTAAAGACTTAGAGAATCCACTCTTTACACTAATTTAAACCAGCAAGTGACCCATGCTCTATGCTGCAGAGGAAGGTGAAAAACCCTCAGAGTCTCTACCAATCGGATTTAGGGGAAAATTTGTTCCCAATCCCAAATATGGCAGTCAGACCCTGAGCATGTGGGCAAGACCCACCAGCAAGACACATGGGAACGAATTCTCTCTAGTAACTCAGAGCCCTGTCCATCTATTGTCCCATCACTGGCCCTTGGAGATATTTTCTGCTAGCAGTTGCAGATTGGCTACATTCCATTGTAGGGAGTCTCTTCAGACCATCCCCATCCATAAATTTATCAAGCTCAATCTTGAGGCCAATTAGGTTTTTTGTCCCCACTGCTCCCCTTGGAAAGCTGTTCCAGAACTTCACTCCTCTGATGGTTAGAAACCTTCATCTAATTTCAAGGCTAAATTCATTAATGGCCAGTTTATATCCATTAGTTCTTATGTCAATATTGGCACTTAACTTAAATAACTCCTCCCTCACGCTGGTATTTATCCCTTTGATATATTTATAGAGAGCAATCGTGTCTCCCCTCAGCCTTCTTTTGATTAGGCTAAACAAGCCAAGGTCTTTGAGTCTCTCCTCTCGTAAGGTAGGCTTTCCATTCCTTGGATCATCCTAGTAGCCCTTCTCTGCATCTGTTCCAGTTTGAATTCATCCTCCTGTGAGCTGGCCGTGCCCTCACTCCTCCTCTCCAAGAGCCTCCTGCATGCCACAGCTGAACAGGAGGTGCGGGGAGTGAAGGGGAGGCACTGATTGGTGGGGCTGCCAGTGGGCAGGAGGCACTGGGAGCGGGGGGGACGGGGGTGGGGTGCTGATGGGGGGCTGCTGACGTATTACTGTGGCTCTTTGGAAATGAGCATTGGTAAATTCTGTCTCCTTCTCAGGCTCAGGTTGGCCACCCCGATCTATCCCTTTCTTAATTATTTCCAGCATTCTATTTGCTTTTTTGATTGCCACTGTACATTGAGTGGATGTTTTCAGAGGACTATCCACAGTGACTCCAAGACCTCTTTCTTGAGTGGTAACAGTTAATTTAGACTCCATCATTTTATGTGTATAGTTGGGTTTATGGTTAATGATGTAGGTTTGTGGATATTTAGAAGGAGCGCCTCCCAAGCATGAGCCTTGTACTTGTCTGTAACTGGTACCTGAAAGTTCTGCATCTCTTATATATTGGTAACAATTGTATAACTAATGATATTAATGAAGTATTAGTGGATTTGAATTAGGCAAGAGCAAACAAACTAGACTGTGATGATTTATCATCTTATTGGTCTTGTATTGTTGGGGTGAAAAAAGCAGCTGAGTTTTAAGCTTAAAAAGCAAAGCTGATGCATGATTTGCACTATGCAAAAACATTTTACACAGGAAAAAGTTAAATTTAGGTTTGGGTTCACCACCGCTGTATCCCACTTTTACTCTAGTGGAATTAAACCAGTTCAAAACTGGAGTACCAAGATGATGAATCATGTTTGTGAACTTTTGGACCAAGTTTATGAATTGGTACATTATGAAATGTACATGACAGAGGGGCATTGCTGGTACATGGTGGCATATATCACATAGGTAGATGTGCAGGTGAACGAGCCTCTGATAGTGTGGCTGATGTGATTAGGTCCTATGATCGTGTCCCTTGAATAGATATGTGGACAGCATTGGCAACGAGCCAACGACACCATTAAATTAGGGTTGAACAAAGAGTGGGAGTGGATGAGTTGTTACACAAACTAAAAACAATTTCCCCATGCTAATTTCCCCCTATTGTTACTCACACCTTCTTGTCAACTTTTGAAATGGGCCATGCTGATTATCACTACAAAAGTTTTTTTTCTCTTGCTGATAAGAGCCCACCTTAATTGATTACTCTCATTAGCGTTGGTATGGCAACCTCCATTTTTTCATGTTCTCTGTGTGTATATATATCTATATCTATATATCTGTATATATTCCTACTGTATTTTCCACTGCATGCATATGAAGAAGTGGGCTTTAGCCGATGAAAGCTTATGCTCAAATAAATTTGTTTGTCTCTAAGGTGCCACAAGTACTTCTCGTTCTTTTTGCTGATACAGACTAACACGGCTACCACTTTGAAACCTATAACCATAGTAAACATACCAAAAACATTTTGTTTTACCAGTGCTCTCATAACAGGGTGTGGCATAATATACTGGCTATATGTCATATTTCTAGATTACGTCTCTGAATCACAAGTATTTCAGAAACCACTTAGAGGACAGCCTTTCTCTTGGAAGGCCACTACTGGTTGAAGATGTTGGGGAAGAGCTTGATCCAGCATTGGATAATGTTTTGGAGAAAAACTTCATCAAAACTGGTTCTTCCTATAAGGTAAAAGAAGAAAATATAACTGTAAGGGAGTGCATTCAAATATTAAAATAATGCTAATTCTCTACAGCTATGATAGCCTTATGTTTGGATTTGTGGATAACCAAGATATTTAAACCTTGCATTTTCTTCTTCTGTTAGTCTTAAACAGGATTATAAGCATTAGAATCCTATTTAAAACCCCATTGTGCTGTCTTGTAAATTAATTATTGCATGTATAATTGTGCAGAAATTACAGAATCAGACAAGTTTCTGAACGAGTAGCTTGAGGCACTGCATGGATATTTTCTTTGCACCATTTTTTAATATAGAATTGGCTTTTTAGTTAGATCTTTCCAAAATGCAGTAGCAGAAAAATTTAACTTGTACATTCTGAACTATGTTGTAAGAATGTGACCCTTACAATCAGTGCTTTTCAGTTCATCTGTCTGTTTCATAATATCTCATTGTGTTTTGCAATAAGGTAAAAGTTGGTGATAAAGAAGTGGATGTCATGAATGGCTTCAGAATTTACATCACCACCAAGCTCCCAAATCCGGCATATACCCCTGAAATTAGTGCTCGCACATCCATTATTGACTTTACTGTGACTATGAAAGGTCTAGAAGATCAACTCCTAGGGAGAGTCATTCTCACAGAGAAACAGGTAGAAGGAAAATAATTCCACTGTATTTCTATTCGGTTTAGAATGTACAGACGTGTGTGCGTGTGTTGAGGGCAAGTTTCACTTGAGTTAAATTGATTATTCCGTTCTCTCATAGTACAGGGTTACTGCTTTTCAGTTCTCTATGAACAACCTTGGGTACAGCCATGTTCAGAGAGCTCTTAAAAATAAGCACAATCATACAACAAAGTTGGTATGATCCTGCAAAAGCTTTCTTGACTCTTTTTTACTTAGTCTTCCCTTTACCCACTGATAGAGGTCTTCTAGTCTGTCTTTCTCAAACATGCACATTTTCTATCGTTTTTGTGTGAGTGCAAAATATACTACTTTGGATTCCAACATATGGTAAATAAAGTTTTCCATTCAAAATATGGTCTTTTAAGGTCAGAGAATCCCTTTAAATCAGTAGCAGTAATTAAAGGACAATGTTTTGCTTTGCTGGTTTGAAGTTCTGACTGCCATCACTTCCCACAGGTTTTCCTCTGTCCTTCCACCACAACCATAGGTTTTTCATAATATGTCCTGGTCTGTAGCCCTGGTGAAATCTTCCATGGTGTACGGTTCCTCCAGGAGCCAGTAGACCAACAGATGTTCCATGGTTTGTTTCACCGCAGTCACATGTATCTGGGTCACTGGAATAGCCGCACATCCACATATGGACTTTTGTCCTGTCAACTTTTGTTTGGAAGCAATTTAAAAATAGATCTCTAACCACTGGCTGAGTTACTGAAGCCCTCAAATTATGATTTAAAGACTTTAAGTTAAAGAGAATTGACCATTTACTCTAATTTAAACCCTGTAAGTGATCCATGCCCCAAACTGCAGAGGAAGAGGAACCCCTCGCACCAGAGTCTCTGCCAATCTCACCCAGAGGAAAATTCCTTCCTGACCCCAAATATGGTGATCAGTTAGACCCAAGCATGTGGGCAAGACCCACCAGGCAGATACCTTGGAAAGAATTATCTGTGGTAACTCAGAGACTTCCCCATCTAATGCCCCTTATCTGGCTGTTTTTCTGTTTTCCTTGTGAAAGCTCTCCTGCTATCCGGTGGACTGATTTTAGCAAGAATATAAAGGCTGTTCATATTTGTTGGTTTTAGACATCCTGTAATGTAGCAGCAGCTGTCATTTAATATAGGGTTCAGCTTCTTTGTGTGAGCTGATCTTTTCCACACAGGACATGCATATTCAACCATCGAATAAACAAGTGTAAGTGTGGTGGCTCTTAATGTTGCTGGGTTGGTTCCCCATTTTGAATTTGAAAGCTTCCGGAGTATGTCATTCTGGGTGTTAACTTTGCCTTATGTCTTCTCCATGTGTGCCTTGAAGGAGAGAATGCGGTCTAGCACTACTCAAAGATAGACAGGGATTCCAGCAGTGGGCAAATGATACCCCATTACAGATGAAGTTGTCTATTGATCTCATGATACCAAAGATGGAACAGGCCTCATTTGCATTTTGGCTTGGTTGGTATGCAATTGGTTCTTGGTGTAACAGACTGAGAGCGCAGACAGTATTGTTGTTAGCATAGTTTTGATCTGGGCATAGATCATCAGCATAGATAAAACTTCTTGTGCCAACATGAATCAGTTGATCATTCATGCAGATGAGGTGTATTGGCAAGAGTATGCTCCCTTCTGGAAGGCCATTTTTCTATTACCATCATCAGGTCCCCTTCTTGTATTGTTCAACATAAAGATGTTGGTTCTCTAATAGAGATCTTATAAATCATAGAACGTGGTGATCTTTCATCCTTGTTGTCATAAATATAAAGGGAAGGGTAAACCCCTTTAAAATCCCTCCTGGCCAGAGGAAAAATCCTCTCACCTGTAAAGGGTTAAGAAGCTAAAGGTAACCTCGCTGGCACCTGACCAAAATGACCAATGAGGAGACAAGATACTTTCAAAAGCTGGGAGGAGGGAGAGAAACAAAGGGTCTGTGTCTGTCGGTATGCTGCTTTTGCCGGGGATAGCCCAGGAATGGAGTCTTAGAACTTTTAGTAAGTAATCTAGCTAGGTATGTGTTAGATTATGATTTCTTTAAATGGCTGAGAAAAGAACTGTGCTGAATAGAATGACTATTTCTGTCTGTGTGTCTTTTTTGTAGCTTAAGGTTTTGCCTAGAGGGATTCTCTATGTTTTGAATCTAATTACCCTGTAAGGTATCTACCATCCTGATTTTACAGAGATGATTCCTTTACTTCTATTAAAAGTCTTCTTGTAAGAAAACTGAATGCTTTTTCATTGTTCTCAGATCCAAGGGTTTGTGTCTGTGGTCACCTATGCAAATTGGTGAGGATTTTTACCAAACCTTTCCCAGGAAGTGGGGTGCAAGGGTTGGGAGGACTTTGGGGGGAAAGACGTGTCCAAACTACGTTTCCCAGTAAACCCAGTTTGAGTTCGGTGGTGGCAGTGGAGATCCAGGGGCAAAGGATAAAATTAATTTGTACCTTGGGGAAGTTTTAACCTAAGCTGGTGAAAGTAAGCTTAGGAGGTTTTCATGCAGGTCCCCACATCTGTACCCTAGAGTTCAGAGTGGGGGAGGAACCTTGACACTTGTGGATAGGGGGATAGTGGTAGATGTGGTATATCTTGACTTTAGTAAGGCTTTTGACACTGTCTTGCATGATCTTCTCATAAACAAGCTAAGGAAATAGAACCTAGATGGAGCTACTATAAGGCGGGTGCATAACTGGTTGGAAAATCGTTCCCAGAGAGTAGTTATCAGTGGTTCACAGTCATGCTGGAAGGACATAACGAGTGGGGTCCCACAGGGATTGGTTCTGGTCTGGTTCTGTTTAATATCTTCATCAATGTTTTAGATAATGGCATAGAGAGTACACTTATAAAGTTTGCAGATGATACCAAGCTGGGAGGGGTTGCAAGTGCTTTGGAGGATAGGATTAAAATTCAAAATGATCTGGACAAACTGGAGAAATGGTCTGAAGTAAATAGGATGAAATTCAATAAGGACAAATGCAAAGTACTCCACTTAGGAAGGAACAATCAGTTGCGCACGTACAAAATGGGAAATGACTGCCTAGGAAGGAGTACTGCGGAAAGGGATCTGGGGGTCATAGTGGATCACAAGCTAAATATGAGTCAACAGTGTAATGCTGTTGCCAAAAAAATTAAACATAATTCTGGGATGTATTAGCAGGAGTATTGTAAGCAAGACACAAGAAGTAATTCTTCCGCTCTGCTCTGTGCTGATTAGGCCTCAGCTGGAGTATTGTGTCCAGTTCTGGGTGCCACATTTCAGGAAAGATGGGGACAAATTGGAGAAAGTCCTGAGAAGAGCAACAAAAATGATTAAAGGTTTAGAAAACATGACCTATGAGGGAATATTGAAAAAAAATTGGGTTTGTTTAGTCTGGAGAAGAGAAGACTGAGAGGGGACATGATAACAATTTTCAAGTACATAAAAGGTTGTTACAAGGAGGAGGGAGAAAAATTGTTGTTCTTAACCTCTGAGGCTAGGACAAGAAACAATGGGCTTAAATTGCAGCAAGGGCGGTTTAGGTTGGACATTAGGAAAAACTTTCAACTGTCAGAGTGGTTAAGCACTGGAATAAATTGCCTAGGGATGTGGTGGAATCTCCATCATTGGATAAACACCTGTCAGAAATGGTCTAGATAATACTTAGTCCTGCCTTGAGTGCAGGGGACTGGACTAGATAACCTCTTGAGGTCCCTTCCAGTTCTATAATTCTATTACCTTTTAAATGACACTAACAACTCCAATGACCTTCAGAAACAGTTGGTCAGTTGTGCTGACGGCTACATCAGTCTGCAGGCACAGACATATTATTTGGTTATAATGTAGTGGTAGGTGTTCAGCAGGATTTGCAGATTCAGAGAGTCTGACCGGGGCTACAGTGTGAGTGCTCCTTCTACGGCCATGGAGATTTATGTACTTCAGCATCTTGTAGGATCAGGCTTCAGTGTTCAGATACTGGAACCTTTTACAGTCGTACCCTATTTTTTTAAAAAATAGTCTATTTAGAAAGTAGTTTATTTTGATGTCAGGTCTGGAGTTCTCATTCCCTGCTGCCAATTCTTGGCCAAAGAAGGGATTTGGAGGTCCTTGTGTTGATTGTATATGGGAGCTGACCAGCAGATCCTTGGCTATGATTGTCTTGGGTAAGGGAATGGTGGTCTCACTTTGCCTCCCACCGCAGAAGTTCAGCATGAGGGCATTCACTGCTGAGTCAAAGTTGCTAGGAGAACTGCCTCTACAAGCTAGGTTATAGCCTGCACGAATACAGACCAGGGTGCTGCCTGCTGTATGGAGTATGGCAGGAATGGATGAGGGACTCTGTGACACCCTGAGAGTGTGACACTTTTTATAGAAATGCAGGGATCTCTTTAGTCAACCTAGGCTTGGAAGTGCGAACCCTTCAGTAAGATTCTTGGGTACTGAACTGGTGAGCTATGTTGCAAAGTGGTTGCAACTGACTCCAATTGGGATGTAAAGGAGGTCTTTGAGAGAAATCATAAGAATAGTCAAGCTAAGGGAGGAAGCATTCTCGCTCTCTATTTTTGTCTGTTAACCTTCAAACAAAGCTTCAGGAAAGGCAAATTAGGACACAAACTCCGCGTGTGCATGCTCAGTTAAAGATGTGCTAGGAACTTGACCCCTTCAAAGCCTTCTAACCCTTGAGCTTTCCTATCCTGCCTAGGCAGCTGTATTTTGTTTTGCACTTTACCTTTTCTCCAGTGGCAGTGGCTGCATGTTCCTGCTTTCAACATTTTACTTGCATGAGCTTAAGTTAACGTGTATAAATTTAGAGATGGGTTGTGGCCTCTTGGGAAAACTTCACAGCACATCACAGAACAATCTTTCTCTTTTTCTGATGGAGAAGTTGGTATAAAATAAGCCAAACTCACTACTTTAAGCCAAGCGTACTTTCTAAGACTTCAAAGCTGCAGTAGGTTCAAGTATATCAATCCTCCCTGCCTAAAGCCAGTCCAACCCTAAGGTTTGGGGCTTACAATGGGTTATGTTTTTCATGATGTATCATAATGTTTTCTGGTTCATGACATAAAGTTGTCTGTTTAAATGTAAGATCAAGTTTCTATTTCTATAGTATGTTCTCAAAAAAACCAACAACCGCTCAACAGAGCCATAGAATAATATCTAACAAAGGTGAAATTACTAGTCAAAGGGCAAGTGTGGAGAGATATTCTGCAGCAACAATCATTTCTATGGCCATCTTTTTATATTCTCATCCCTATCTCCTGTTTTATTATTTATTATTTATCATTTTATTTATCATGCAAGGACACACAAATTTGAACTGTGAAGCATTTACATTTTTAAAGGGCCAAATGCAATACAATTCTTTACTTAGTTTATATTTCCAAATCACTTAGGGCCTAAATCTTGTAAGATACTTAGCATGCTCATGTCTGATTAAGCCAGTGGGATCTGACGGTGTTCAGCATCAGTGGGATCGTTGGGAGTGCCTTCAAGAGTTGAGCCTACACTGCTAGATTTGAAACACTAGTTATTACACTTGAGTTTACTGGAGTTACCTGTGAAACAAATATCCAAGTAGAGTCAATTAAAATGTAAAGTTAGCATGTTTCTGCACCATTTACATCTTGGATGAAAATTAGCCAAATGAAAAACAATTCATCCATTTGTTTCAGAAATGAACTTTTTATTTTGGAACAAATATGTTCCCTGTTTTGATGCTCAACAGACTGCCTGCTACTTAGGGTCCAAAGACATTTCATAACTGCTGCTTTAGTGTGAATTACATTTTGTATTTTCAGATTGCACTTGTTCTCAGCAGTTTTTCTAAGGAAACCATAGTTGTTCTTAAGGCTTTAACTCCTTAAATCAGACTCACAACACATTTAAATTTAGTTGGGATCAATTTGATTTCTCAGCGGTATTAACTATTACATTTAACAGACCATTACCATCCTTAAAATGTTCTATCTTTTTAACTACACCTTCTTCATCAGACCTGAATAATTCATGCAATGCTTCATAGATTTCTACCTGCTCTCCTCCTGTCACATTTGGCATTGAATGACTTAAGTGAAATGAATTTCAGCTTCTTTACCTCTTGTCCAGCAAGCCCTCTCCTGAAAATGGTCCTGTGCTTTGGTTGCCTCCCCTTGATGAGGTGATGTTTGTATTATTCTGCAACCACAACCCTAACACTTTCTGCTATGCCCGATGTTTGGAAAGAAGGACTGGCTGCAATTTTCTAGTTAATCATAGTATGGGTAGAAGGGAGAAACCTAAAACAGACAAGAAATTATTCTAATTCCTCCTGGCTGAAACAATACAGGAATGAATGTATATTTGACCTTGGGGTTCTAATTATTACGCTGATTGTATGCTAGCAGTTAAGTGGTATAAGTTTCCTTGTAAGCCTAAGTGAATGTAAAGAAAGCTGGATAACGTAACTTAAGTATCACATTTTATATTGTTTCTAATAATTTTTCTGCAAGTTGATATTTCTTTGAAGTGGGTAAATGAATTTGGGGAAAAAAACTGCTTAAAATGGTTTCATATGTATCTTGGGAACAGATGGAAGCAGACAAAGATAACAACAGAGCATCTTCTGCTTCAGCTGCCACATCTCAAAGAAGTAATGCTAATTGAAAATCCTCCTGTTTTAGAAAGGGGAAATTTTACATGATGAAAGGGAGAGAATGATGGGACTGGTTAGCAGCTGCCTGCATTATGCCCATTTCTATTATGTGAGCTTTTCCACCTACCTTTGCCAATGCACGACAGGCCTCATTTACAATGCCCCGTACTATTCCACTCCCAGGCTTTCACTGCGAAGAGACTACAGACTCTGCTTGATTGGCAGCTATATCATTTCCTATGTAGGTTGTTACTGATGGGTGTAGGGACACAACCTTTTCTATTTCACCTGTGGCATAGAGGCTCTTGAACTCAAATCTGCAGAAGTGAAAGGCAATTTGCATTAAACTACTTTAGCATAGAGACTGCTTCCAAAGTTTCAAGCAAAAGCATTTTCGTCACCCAGCAAAGAAAATGTATCACTAAACAGTCATCTCCCAAATTAATGCACTCCAGTATATCTGAGCATTATATGAAGGTAATATACAGATATGTCTAGTAAAGCTGGAGTACCTTAATATCAATAAGTAAGATGCAAGGAATGCTAAAATAATTAGAATTTTCCTTTATGCTTGGGAATAAATTTGGCTTCCAAACAATAGCTCAGTATTACCTCTGGTACTGTAGAATCTCTTGCCAGCCTCTCTGCGGCCACAAGTTTGTTAGGGAGGAATCAGTCTGGTATGAGAGGTCTTTGTATCAAGGTGGCTCAAAAGTTGCAGAAAGGTTCATTAGATCTGGGAATGTGGTTCTTCCGGATTATGGGATTACACACACTTAGTGAAGTATATGGCAAAGTATCTTCCTGAATCATAGCTTTATTGAAGACTGTCCTGGTTTTTGTCACTTTTGTCTGGAAAGTCTCTTACTTGAAACAAACCGAGAGCAAAACTCTCTTTGCAAACTTTTAATTCTAACCAGGTGCCACCTCTTACCCAATTAAGTAGTTTCAGTGCTTAGATATTTCTGGGTGGGATGCCAACAAGCAGCATGAACCCACTTGGATTAGTGCCTGAGGAATTATGGGATTCTAGTATTTGTGGATGTGTTGCAGCTTGTGCCTATAGAAATAGATCTAAGTTAGAACACAACAGGCTAGATTGAGATGTCTATTGGAGAAATGTTGATTACGGGTAAGATATTTTCTATTATCCTCTGTTATCCACTGATTTTGTTCTTGGCCACATCCTACAGCTGTGATATGTATAGACAATGAATTGTCTTGCGGTAGCTAGTTTTACCATTGGGCCCTACTATTAAAAGAATGTCGATAGAGTTTGTAAGTGGATTTAACTTGAATATTCTTGGGATGTGACTAACTGAAGTCTTTCTGGTTATAGAATGGTGAATCTCATGCATATTTCTATTAACAGTATAAACTTGTTTAAAGTGCTAGGTAACACACTTTTTAAAAAAAAACAGGGGGAAGATATTGGGACAAATTTGTTCTCAGGGAGACTAAATATAAATCTGAAGTAATTCCAGTCAAGCTACTCCAGATTTAAACTCGTTTCAGTGAGAGCACTCTGTATCATTGGTAGTTAGAACAATAATTTACTCTTGGTAAACATGGGCTGATCTCGAGAATTGCTTTTCACTGTAACAGGAGCTAGAAAAAGAGAGAACTGATCTCATGGAAGATGTGACTGCCAACAAGAGAAGGATGAAAGAGCTAGAAGATAATCTGCTCTATCGACTGACAAGCACACAGGGGTCTCTGGTGGAGGATGAGAGTCTGATCACTGTATTGAGTAACACCAAGAAGACTGCTGAGGAAGTGACACAAAAACTGCAGATTTCTGCTGAGACTGAAATACAGATCAACTCAGCCCGTGAGGAGTACAGACCCGGTGAGCTGGAATCCCTGATAATGAAAGACAAATGTGACAAGCAAGTGAGAAAAGAGCAATGCTAGAGTGGGAGAAATGAGGATGAGAGCATGAAGAAAAAAGGGATTATACAAATAACAGGGGAACTGTGTTTCCCTGTAAATGAAATGGATAAGACAAATAGCATATTGATCTGTTGTGGAAAAATATATCATTTTATGCTGTGTTAATCACATGCTGAACTCTTACCAATTCCCAATGAAAAATCAGTTATAAGGCTAACTTCTGTGCCTATATACACTGTGGGTGCAGATCCAAAAAGTGACCTGGGAAGAGACAGCCCAGTTTTATACTACCTTCCAACCCACAAAATTTTGGCATTTTGTAGGCTGCCAACCTGATCAGTGTTGAGGAAAGGGCATATACTTGTCTGTAGCATCCTAACATCCCTTAGTCTTAATGTGTTGAGCTTTTATTTGGGCACTACTGTAGTATTGTAAATGCTTCATTCATTCTTGATACTTTGCTCCTAAATTAGCTCAATAGTTAAAAATGGAACGTGATTACACATTATCCTTATGTAGAAGACTGCAGTAACAAGGGGACACAGATACATTGTGGTGTCTTTAACAGAATGCATTAATTTATTATAAATCTTAGCAATTTTAGAGTTTGATCACTGAAGTCAAGAGACCTCCTCTGGAACAATGGCAAGGTCCTTACATATTTTATACATTTTGTATTCTGTGCTTTACTTTTGGATTAGTTATTTCTGGAATGAAAAGTTCCAGGTAGTGTTCAGTTGGGACTTCTCTGCATTTTGAGAGATTCATGAAATGGTATTTGTTACATAGTGTAAGAACATGCAGGGTTAGAACCTGGGACCACAGGGGTGTGGCTGATGCCTTCGTATCACCACTGGAGGTTTAGGCTGGGCATCCGTGGGAGGACCCTGTAAAGCTAGATTAGACAGGAAGTACCACCCAGCAGGGCCTGTGGGGCAGTCACTCACACACCAGTGGCTGGCCAGTATATAAACCAGGAAGCCATAAAGGGAATCTGATGAACAACAACACAGACTGCCTGCCTGCTTCTGCTCCAGACCCCACTTGCACTAGAATAGACCCTAGATGTGGCTTCAGACCCTGGTTTCTCCTCGACTTTGCTATTCGATTGCTGTCTGTAACCTGGTGCCCATTCCTGATCTCCTGGTAACCTGACTCCTGTTCCGACCGCTAGCTTAGCCTGCTCACGTCCTGGTCATGACAAATGGCCATACTCCTTCAGAATGTTGGAAAGCCCTGGCTGCTGAATGCCTGGTTAGAGTAAAATGAGTTACAATGTAATTGGCCTGGTTCTCTTATGGCTGGTATGATAGGATATCTAAGATGTGCATTTGGAAACTCAGTTGGCGCTTAAGCACAACCAACAAGATTTTGTACATTTAAGTGCTGATCTGAGTATCCGAATGCAGCATTTAGGTACCCTCTGAGTGTACTCATATGGAGAAACTGGGTGTTGCATCAAATGTACTAGTTATAGAAAACACGCTTTTAATTATTTACTGACCTGTAAATGAGACTAGAATTAACAGTAGACCACGTATGAATGGTTAATGATATAGCAACTACAAGTTTGTTAGTTGTCATCATTAACATTGTTATACTTGATGCACTCAGTTTAGAGATCTGCATTTTTGTTTTGTTTTGCATTTTCTGCTTTAAGCACAGCCTTTCTCTTCATCTTTCAGTTGCAACAAGAGGGAGCATCCTATATTTCCTTATAACTGAGATGAGTATGGTCAATGTGATGTATCAGACTTCTCTTCGACAGTTTCTGGGACTCTTTGACCTTTCTCTAGCCAGGTAACTAACATTATTGAAAGATCAGCTGACTGTTTTCCCCTTGAAAAGGACTGTTGTAAACTGAATTAGTGTTCCTCCGAAAATGGGGCTTTCCTGCTTCTATTTCATTATGCTATCACATGTGGAAGCAGAGAACTAGGAAAAGAACTTGCTTACCAATACTTCTTAAGCTTTGTCTGTTGATTTTGGTATGAGCAGGTTTTTAGTCCACTATGAGACCATTCTTTCCAATGCAAATAGATCTAGTCAGTGGTAAGGACTCTGATAAGTTGCTTCAGTTTTAGGGTCTGTTTTAGTATTCTGCTGTCTGGTAATATATCTTGGTGACCTATTCATTTTTGAAATGTTCAGGATGATGAACTAGAACTTCCCGCATACTTGCCCTACTCCTTTCCAGAAAATCCTTTCTATAAACTTAAACCATAAAGGCGCTGAACTACATTTTCCTTTTGAACAGGTCTGTCAAGAGCCCAATTACGAGTAAGAGAATTGCTAATATAATTGAGCATATGACCTATGAAGTATATAAGTATGCTGCCAGGGGACTTTATGAGGAGCACAAATTCCTGTTCACCTTACTGCTTACCTTGAAAATAGACATGCAGAGAAACAGAGTGAAGCATGAAGAGTTCCTGACACTTATTAAAGGTCAGAAAATCTGTATAAATAGAAAGTGTGCAAATACATTATTGTGCAATATCTGAGTCATTCTTTTATAGGTACAGTTTTTCCGCCTGTCAGGTGTTACTGTTTCTGAAAAATCAGAGGAGTTAAAGAATGCACACTAAACATCCCGTTTAATGACTCATTATCATATTGTACTGATAATTTATGGGAATAATATTGAACTTCAATAATGTAGGTGTTGGGAATTAAAGAGGTGATAAAAGGTGAAAGAGCAATCTCATTATAGCAGGATTCAAGATGACTTTGCAGTAGGTAGTCCAAGTACTATCCAGCATGCATGTGTTTTTTGGTCAAAGAATTTGAAAAAAGAGACGTGGACACTAAAGGACCCTTGGCTTTTTAGTAAATGCAGAGGGTTCACAGGGGAAGTGAAACTGAAAATAATGTAAAACAATTCTTAATAACCTAAAAATCTTTTCTGTACAAAAAAATGTTATGACTTTAGTGACGTAACCTCATGCAATTGCCATGTGCCCCCATTGGGAATCTAAGCATCATTCCCTGCCCCCTTTCCCAGGGGATACTGGTCCAGTTTCTAGCCCATTAAGGTAGTAGACTTCACAGACAACACTCTTATGGTTTAAAAGGAAAACTTGTTTCTTTGTTCATGCTGAATCTTGCCCCTCAGGCAGGGCTGACTTTTGAAGGGAACTGAAGGTTGGCTTCAAGGAATGGCAGTTTGAGGCTGCTCAAGACACAGGAGTGTTAGAAAAAGTCCTCAGGAGGCAAACTAGTAAGCAGAGACGAAATGAGGTGGTCCAAGATGTGTGGTAAATGTACTCATTACAAGACTACAGTTGATACTGGGCTTCTCCAGTGTTGACTAACCGAAGTTGGTGCAAAAGTTTTTATACACAACATAGCTTCTCCTTGCCCATTTCTCTTCAAGAAGTCAGTGATTCAGGTAGATCTTCCTCCTCCATCCTAATCTAGTTTGAAGTGAACTTCAGGGGAGATAAATGACCTTTGGATAATTGACCTTTGAATAATTTAGTTTTTTCTGTATTCATTTTACACACACAAAAAAGTAAAAATTAAAAGGCCAGCTTTTTTTTTAAAAAATATCTTGTGTAAACTAAGATTTGTCACTTCAATGAAACTAGATTTCAATTTTGACAGGGCTCTTGCATGTTCAAAAATCTTTTTTTCATGTGTGTGTGTGTGTGTGTGTGTGTGTAAAAAAACTAGATTTGGTTGAAATGCCTCATGTTTTCAATTCTCAAAGTTTGTTCATACAAATTTAAAGTTTTTCTGATAAAATTAAATTGAGAACAGACCTTTTGAAAATTTTTAGAGCTTTCATCTACTACAGAAGTAGTAGTGGGGGAAGGGATAGCTCAGTGGTTTGAGCATTGGCCTGCTAAACCCAGGGTTGTGAGTTCAATCCTTGAGGGGGCCATTTAGGGATCGGGGCAAAAACTGGGGATTGGTCCTGCTTTGAGCAGGGGGTTGGACTAGATGACCTCCTGAGGTCCCTTCCAACCCTGATATTCTATGATTCTATGAGAAGTGCATGGAATGTGGTCTCAATATTTAGATGAGTTTTTCCAAAATATTGCTTTTCTGGAACACTCTATTTTTTAAACAGGTTCTAATTATAGCCTTACCCCTCACAGGTGGCGCTTCTCTGGACCTTAAAGCTTGTCCTCCTAAGCCATCTAAATGGATCCTGGATATGACTTGGCTGAACCTGGTGGAACTCAGTAAGCTTAGACAATTCTCAGATGTTTTGGACCAAGTAAGTAACAGTTTCTCCAAAGAGTCCAATAAATTCAGAGCCACCGAGCAACTGATGCTCATTAAGTATTTGACCATGTCCATAGTCATCTGTGAAGAATGGAATGAAATTAATATACAAAATTAGGCTATGAAACAATTAAGGCTATTACACACAATATGCCCACGAAAGAACTCAGGAAAGCAAGTAAATGAAGAGAGGCCACTTAGTAATACATATTTTCTGTCCTCCATCCACAAACACATACGCCCCTTAACATTTTCCCAACTCTCCTCCACTACATAACACAACCTTAACTCTGTTCCCATGGGAGTGCAAGCTTTTCTGCATTCTTAGAGTGCTCTGTTTTTACTGCCCTTCCAAACGCTTTCTGGTGAATATTTGGTACAGTAGTTTGGTTGAGGGCATCAATGCATAGTCCTCTTTTTGTACTCAGTCTAAAAATTTGTTTCCTCTAATATCCACAGTAACCCTATAAAAATTCCTCTAATATCCACAGTAACCCTACAAAGATTAATAAATAAACATGGATATGCCTCTAATGTCTGACCTTCACGGAAAGTTTTGGAGTTTGTGTGTTACAGTGTGACTCCTTCTATATTGTGAAATGCGGTTCTCTACCTTATGCGTACAGATTTCAAGAACAGAGAAACAATGGAAACTCTGGTTTGATAAGGAGAATCCAGAGGAAGAACTTGTTCCCAGTGGCTATGATCAATCTCTGGACTGCTTCAGACGTCTCCTCCTTATTAGATCCTGGTGTCCTGATAGAACCATAGCTCAGGTACATTAACCCATAGGCATATTTTTGTCTGCTCCTCCAGATGTAATAACTTCCTGTAGGAATTGCTTAATTAAATTTGAATATATTTTATCAAATATATAATATAGCATCAGAGTAAAACTTTACATATATAGCACTAAAATTATCTTCTAATAATCCTTGTTCCTTAAACAGCACTTGGGAGTTTTTCAAAGTGCTTTACAGATTTATACTAATTCATACAGCTATCACGGGGGTGATCCCTTTGTGTGTTGATCCCTCTTTTCAGATGGAAAAATTGACTGCCATAGAGTCTAAACCTAAACTCAGGAGTTACTGTGCTCAGTTCACGTTGCCTTGTCAGTGAAACAGAAATTTGCTTGCCGGCCTCATTAATATGGTAACAGAAATCCTAGCTGGAATTTCATCGCTACCTTAAAGTTTAGCTGAAATCTCTTCCAAAACTTTGAAAAACATTATTTAAACACCATTCTGCTTATTTGACTTTATATGTTCTTACGTTCTGCCCTGTCTCTCCTTCATGCTATTGAGTTAAACTACGTGAGAATCAGATCATTTAAGACCTTTTTTTTTTCTTTTTCTTTTTGGTATTTGGTTTGAGCACATCCTCATTTCATGCTGTACAGAAATGCACCAGATAAGTAGTTTTTGTCCAAATGTTTCCATGGAAAATGAGAAGAGAAATACAGAAATTATATGCTTCAAGTGAAAAATATGTAAATATTTGGATATCCTGGAAATGCTACAGCAAAAAAACCCAACTCTGGTTAGACCCTTTTCCCCCGGGCCACACTCCATCCTGTGGGTGCTGCAAAGAAGGGTGGCATTGGCCCAGAATGAGTGAGTTCATATTAACAGAGCAACGGTGTGAGTATCTGGATCAATGATACTGAGTATTGTGGTGAAACTGCAACCCCTTCCCACCCACTCTCAAAGCCCAGTGGGCACAGGCCCTTGTGAGTCAGTTTCTCGAGGAATCCGCAAGTTTGACACTGAGCAGGGGAAGACACAACTCTCACCTGCTCGTTGTTGGTGAGTTGACAGACCTGTTCAAAACTTGATTTTCTTTTAACCTCTACCTACAGGTTATTCTAAGCAGAGTATCATAGTGATATCTTATGTCCATAGCATATTCATAACCTCCTATTTGTGTTATGCTGTTCAGAAAAAATCACATTTAGCAGGTTATTGATCTACACTACCAGAGAATCAAATGCGAGGTCAGCTTTCCCACTTACACTGGATCCCACAAGTGGTTTTCTGCCTAACATTAAATTTGTTCTGTTACCTACATATCTCTCAGTGGTAATCTCTCTCTCTCTCTCTGATAAAAGAAAAGTTTGTACGTCTGAGTGCATATGTATGTGTATATCGCTTCTTAAATTTTAGTCCATGATGAAAGCTTTTCAAGAAAAGCAATATGTACAATCTTGAAATGCAAAATCAGCTGTAAACCACATCTTACAGATAAGGCTGTGACTACAGATTCCTTACTGTACTAAGCAAATGTGCTTAATAATATTCTGTCTTACATGCTTGCTCAGAAGCTAGACCTTTTTTTTGAGGTAAAACTTCTTTAACTTCTCTGGATTTTGTATAACTGCTCAGATGTGGCTGCTTCTTCTGTACCATCTACATACATAGCACATCCAGTTTTATTATTGTTTGCTTGGATTCCTTCTTCCTTCTCTCTGAGATTTTAATTTGCCCACTGACTTTCCTTTCTCTCTGAGGAAATTTCAGTACTCTGCCTGGCACTTGGGATCCTTTCAGTTATTTACTGCCTCACCTACCCAAGAAACTGTAGAAATTTTATCCATACTGAGATGTGGAAGGCTGGAATTAAACTCTAGGATGATATTATTACTGTTAAGTTGCGTATATTGTTTCACAGAACTTAATTCTTGGCATTGCAATCCTCTCTGGACTTTTGATAGATGTAAAAATTCAGTTCTGGAGTAGATTGATACAAATTCTGTTGAAGTTAGGGGACTGATTTCAATACCAGAGCTTAATCTGGTACAGATTATTCCTCTCACAAAAACAGAAATGCCCTATTCATGGTGAATCTAGCTTATCTTGTTATGATCATACAGTACTTGGATTTAGAGAATAAATACAAATTTACTTGAGGGTAACAGTTTTCAAAAGCCTATTATTTTCACTTCTGAAGGGTCTGTCTTTGGAGGCTTCCTACAGTTAGTTTCATGTGTACTTTGTTTCTTCTCTCCAGTGCTCAATGAGTGACTTCTTTTTAGTTTCAACTGTGGAAACTAAATAAGGGATCATCTAGTTAATTACCCACTGTCTTTTAAATAATTCAAGGGGTTTCGTCCTCCGTCTTTATTGGCTCATGTCTACAACCAGAAGAAATAATTTTCCATGTTCGTTTCTTTCTAGCTGCCAGTTGATCTTAAGCACTAGCCACCTGCTCTTCCGTGACCACCAAGCCATGACTTCCAAGTCATGACTCCTCTGAAGTGCTAATCAATGTTCTTGCTCATATGTTAGTGTTTCCAAATCCTAAAATGGATTTCCAGTTTGTGAGAAATTGTGAAAAACTTGGTTTTGTTATACTTTAGAACAAAGCCAGTTTTTTAAAATATTAAAATGTCTAGTGAAACTGAAGTTTAGCCAGTTCTAGTCCTGAATGCCTTTGTCTCTGAGAACTGACTCATTACTTATTTTTCCTTTTTCTTGTACATTAAACTGGTAGCTACTGTAAATCCAGAACTCAACTGCCAGAGAAGTGGTAGAGCAGAGATCACTTCAGCCTAGTTTGAAAGAGCCTTAATTTGTTCTCCATTTATATATTTGCCTACGGCTTCAAAAACTGAAATGGAGTTTGTCCTAAATAGCTTAGAGCCTCTGTGATCTTCCATCTTCCAAATAATACCAGTTATTTTTATTACTACTGTGGCTTTAAAAAGGTGTGTGGGGGGGCACAAAAGCATGATATCTTCCTTCTATGGCAGTCTGATTTTAAATCTAAACTGACCTTTCCTAGATTGCATTTTGGGATGTTGAAACCTCATCTTGTCAACTGTTAATAGGCCACATTATTGCATATGGTGGTTATATATTGACTATCTTACATATACTGTTTCTATAGGATAAAATGTAGTGTTAATTTTGGTGATAAGTTTATGTATAACTTGCAGCCTCAGGTTATAGAAAGCAACATTTGAATGACTATAATAGATGTGGTTGAACTTTTTAATACAGGCCAGGAAGTATATCATGGATACCATGGGGGGTAAATATGCAGAAGGAGTCATCTTGGACTTGGAGAAGACCTGGGAAGAATCAGATCCACGTACTCCTCTCATCTGCTTTCTTTCAATGGGTTCTGATCCTACCGACTCAATCATTGCTCTGGGGAAAAGACTGAAGACAGAGACACGTTATGTTTCCATGGGTCAGGGACAAGAAGTCCATGCTCGTAAACTTCTACAGCAGACCATGGCACATGTAAGGCAAAACCTGAATTGTTGTTGTTTTGTCACTGCGTGGTTACAACATGCAATGTGTTATAACCCTGAATAGAAACAAAGCGTTCTGATGGAGTGTTGATGCATGTAGATCTAATTGTTTTATAAAAGTAACTTGAATTCCAAAACAATATGCCTGCCTCATACAATGGTAGACTGGGGCAAAAGAGTCTGTGATAAAATCCAAACCAAAGGGTCCTTCACACCATATAAAACCAGTCAATCAAAATGCATGTGACTAATGGGAATTTCATAACTGATTATGACATGACAACTTCACGATCTGACTTAATAATCATTAACTGCTAGTATAGAGGCATTTCATATGATGCTTTTAAATTTATTTTACTATATTGTTGACAAATATTGACACAACGTGTAAACGTTGAGAGAACTTCCAAATTTCATGTCTCTTATAGAGAGCACATTATCTATTTGTGATTTTCTGTGAAAAAACAAATAATACATAACATAAGAACTGCCATAGTGGGTCACACTGGTGGTCCATATAGCTCAGTATTCTGTCTCTGACGGTAGCCAATACCAGAGATTCAGGGAGAATGTACAGAACAGGGCAGTTAGGGAGAGCTCCACCCCATCTTCTCCTTCTGGCAACCACTCTGGGTTGGGGTTGCATCTCTGACCATCTTGGCTAATAAGCATATAAGTTTGAAAGAGTCTTAATTTGTTCTCCATTTATATATTTGCCTTACAGCTTCAAAAACTGAAATGGAGTTTGTCCTAAATAGCTTAGAACCTCTGTAACTCATCTTCAAAATAATACAAGTTATTTTTATTACTTCAAGCCCCTTTTTTGTGGCTTCAAAAAATGGGGGGTGGGACACAAAAGCATAGATGGATTTATCCTCCATGAATTTATATAGTTCTTTTTTTAAACCCAATTATACTTTTGGCTATCAAAACATCCCATGGCAATGAGTTCCGAGGTTAATTTTGTGTAATGTGAAAAAGTACTTCTCATGTTTGTATTAAACCTGCTGCCTGTTAATTTTATTGGATGGTCCCTGGTTTTTGTATTGTGGGAAATGATAAATAACACTTTTTCTGTGCACTTTTTCCACACCATTCATGATTTTATAGACCTCTTCCCTCTTAGTCATCTCTTCGTTAAGATGAACAGCCCTAATTTTTTTAATCTCTCCTCATATGGAAGCTGTTCCATACCCTTGATCATCTTGTATTGCCCTTTGCCGAACCTTTTTCCAGTTCCACTTTATCCTTTTTGAAATGGGGAGACCAGAACCGAACACAGTATTCAAGTGTGGGCATACCATGGATTTATATAGTAGCTACATATTTTCTGTCTTATTTTCTATCCCTTTCCTAATGGTTCCTATGATTATATTAGCCTTTTTGACTCTGCTGCACATTGAGCTGTAGTTTTCAGACAACTATCCACAACTGTCTGAGATCTTCTTGAATGGTAACAGCTAATTTAGAATCTGTCATTATATTATATATGTGCAGTTGGGATTATTTTTCCCAACGTGCATTACTTTGCACTTATCAGTGTTGAATTGTATCTGCCATTTTGTTGCCCAGTCACCTCATTTTGTGAGACCCCCTCTAACTCTTTGCAGTCTGCTTTGGACTTAATGCAATGCTTTTTAATATAAATACTCATAGAATGGAAATTATCTGTAAACATTCTGGGGAGGAAAGAGAACAAGGTTTTTATTAATACAAATTAGCAATTGAAAGTGCTCATGTGTAATAGGACTGCAATGCAATTCAAAGGGGAAAATAATACATATATTTTTTGCACAGTAGCAATCCATTTTATGGTAGCAGTGAAATCATTATAATCTTACTACTTCAGCTGAAGAGGAGAGCAATGAGTTAAACTGACACTTGTTTCTTAAATGTATGGACAGCTGAGCCCAGCTCAGAGGCTTTCAGCTCTTTGTGCTCTATTTGGAAGCAGTGAGTGATAGCTGCCACCTTACTCCCAGCAATGTAAAATACATAAAATTAGGAGGCCACCTTCTGGTGATAATTTATCATTATGTAGTGAAGTGACATTATAGCCTGGTAATGGGAAATGTCATAAGGAAGAGACTGCGAATGGGGAAATAAATGTATCTGCAAGGAGTCAGCGTCCCTCTCCCACACCCATAGTCAGCAAAGGGTGAGTAAATATGAAGCCTCATTTCCCTGATGTTTTAGAGGCAGAACAAGAGGGAACATAACTCTCCCAAATCCAGAAGGGGTGTGTGTGGAGGGAGGAGCTGTGGTCCTATACAGTCTATTTTGTTTTAACCCCTGTTTAGCACCTCCAGCTTGCTGGGTTGATCAGGTCACTAGCTCATTAGGATACCTCTATCATAGCGTCTGTAATATGTGGGCTGGTTACCAGGTTAGAAGCTTTAGCATGTCAAGGCATGTATTTCTGAGCTCACTGATTTAGCACTTCTAGCCCAGTGGTCTTCAGGAATACTTTTATTGTAGTGAAAAGGAAACAAAACTTCTACTTAATGGAGGACAGCAGGTTCAATGGCTCCACTGATCTGAATCATGGACAGGTCAAGACTCATAACCATCAAAGTTGAGAATCAAGGATATATGTTGGAGGATTAAGTAGGCCTTGTTTTGAGGAGTATAAAAAAGGACACTCAAAGGGTCATCCCCACACATCTGCAAATGGTAAACTCTCCATTCTTGTCATAGTGCATTGGCCATCATTAGCATTTTCTTGCAGAAGGGAAATACTTTGTCAGTCCATCAATGGCTATTAGCCAGAATGGGCAGGGATGGTGTCCCTAGCCTCTGTTTGCCAGGGAATGAGCGACAGGGAATGGATCACTTGATGATTATCTGTTCTGTTCATTCCTCTGGGGCACCTGGCATTGGCTGCTGTTGGTAGACAGGATACTGGGCTAGGTGGGCCTTTGGTCTGACCCAGTTTGGCAGTTCTTATGTTCTTAGTTGTACAATTAGCATGTGAACTGGCTGCCAGCTCTTGAGTTTTACATGGGAAAATATAAAGTTCTAAAAGACACTAGTTTGAATTGATGAGGACTTGGTGAAGAGTTGACAGGCTTAGAACTGGAATGTGGGGGAATATGTTACTTAAATTCTTCCCACCTTGCTGCACATGAGGTGTTCGACATGTTTGATTACCATGCTGTAGATTAGAATTGTTTGATACATTTCTAATTTTAATGATAAATAAAATATCATTTAGTGTTTTCAGTTTGAAAATAAATTTTAATACCACACAAATGCATATCACATCTTGTTCTCTTCTGTTGCACTAGGGAGGATGGGCACTTCTTCAGAACTGCCACCTAGGACTTGACTTTTTGGATGAGCTGATGGACACTATTATAGAAACTGAGACTGTCCATGAGGACTTCCGCTTGTGGATGACCACTGAGGTTCACCGACAGTTCCCCATTACCCTTCTTCAAATGTCCATTAAATTCACCAATGAACCTCCACAGGGACTCAAAGCTGGTCTGAAGAGAACATATGGTGGTGAGTGAAAAAAACCAACAGGGAATAAAATATAGTTTTTAGCGGTACACAATTAAATAGGCCCTTCCTTCCAGCCCCACCTATGTCACCATGTGATCATGTTGCAGTTACTGGTAGAATCAGGATGAAATTTTGGACACTGGCTGCAGACCTTATCTGTTGAAGCTGATAACAACAAGAGTTGTGCATGTTGATTCCAGGGCACAACTTGGCCCTAAGATGAAGCCAGATGTTAAGAAAATTGAGAGAAATTGGAGAGCTGCTGAAGTTATGTCTGAACTCATCTGATATAAAAACAGGAATATTTTTTCCACAAATTATAACCTCCAGTGTCTTGTTTAAAAATGCTTTTTAACACCTCATTTAATAATTGAACACCCTTTCACTTTTTATGATGAAAAGCCATATGCTGATTTTTATCATGCCAGAGCGATGATTTTTAATTGCTTTTCTGGGAACTAAAAAGTTGTGTCTCCTGTCCTCAAAGGGCTTGTTATGATAAATGCACCAGATGTGCACTGTAACACGTGCATTTATATTTCTGAACTTTATGCTAACTTGTGCTACCTAAAAAGAGGTAGCATACTTTCTCCAGACTAGAGTGCTTTGTGATATAGTAAATGCATCTCTGGAGAGATTCAAAGCTAACTAAGTACCACCACCAGAGGTATTTTAGTAATGGATCATGCTGAAACTAAAATGCTGGTAGCTTATGGCTTGTGATGTCCACTTTTTTCCAACAGGTGTGAACCAGGATCTCCTGGATGTCAGTAACATGGTGCAATGGAAACCATTATTATACGCTGTTGGTTTCCTGCACTCCACAGTTCAAGAAAGACGCAAATTTGGACCACTAGGTTGGAACATCCCCTATGAGTTTAACCAGGCTGACTTTAATGCCACTGTGCAGTTCATCCAGAATCATTTAGATGACATGGACATCAAGAAGGTACTTAATTCAATAGTTTGGGTAACTGGAATATTATGGATACTTCCAAACAATTGAAATACAAACATAAATGCTAGATCGTAAAAAACTTGTTCTTTAACTCTAGATATATTGAGTGCCCACAGCACTGAAAACACTTGTCTACATATGTTGAAATACAAATGCAACTGCTCAGCAGGGGATAACTTTTAAAATGCATTTTTTAAGCGTCTGTATGTTTTCTACTTATGCTTGTGGTGGCTACTTTTTTATTAGTCCAAAAATATATATAATTAGGCAAAAAAAAGGGGAGCTGTAAACTGCAGCAATATTTGGGGCCTAGTAGGCTTGTCCCAGTTCCAAGCCTAACTGTAGAAAGTGACTAACAATTCACAAAATGTTAAAATAACCTATAACAATAGATGTTGGTGTGGGGGGAAAAGTGCACAAGAGAAACAGACTGAATTAGTCCAAACCAAAAGGCTTACTGGTATAACCCAAGGTCTGTGTTGAGATTGTATTTGCTAAAGAAGGAAAGTGTGGGACCAGAAATCAATGACTCAAAATTGGTGTGTTGGAAAATAGATGTAATTGGTGGACAAAGTAATGAGGGGAAGGGCTATTCCACCCATTGCTCTCCTTTTGGGATCCTCAGAAAGACTTTGGGGGAGCAGGAAATTAGAAGACTATGTCTGACTGAAAGACTTGCAAACAGGATGGAGCGAGTGTTATCATTATGGCTTCCATCCCCTTTATCTCCTAGAACCCCAGAGTCCACCATGACACTCTTGGGCCTTTATCATCCTAATCCTGAGATGTCCTGACCAGACTGAGGCAGAGTGAGGGACTCAGATGACACTATTGGCTCCAGCTAACCCCCAAACGCCACTGGGGATGTGAGACTTTTTCACCCCCTCCTGGTGCATCATTTTCCTTTCCCACCTTATTTGTTCTCTTTCCTATTTCTCTCCTCTTGTCTTCTGTCTAAAAAGAGTCTGGCTTAGCTGGCCAAGGCTATATATTTTAGAACACTGCTGCAAGCCTGTGAGCAGAGGGGCAGCTAAAAGCAATGCTTTACCTGATGCTGGTGTAAGTTTGCCAGGTCTCAGAATGGCTGATAAAACCAAGTGTGATGCCTGTGTTTTTCCAGCATTGAGGTTGCAAGTGAGAGTCAACACCGAATATAGAAACTGCTTTATTTTGCTATTCTTTTTCTCTTCCCTTTTGCACGTGCTTGACTTGTTTTGTTTTCAAGAAAAAAGGACCAGACTTTAGCAGCAGCAATAAGAGATCCAGGCTACTGTGAGCTAGTGTTAAATGGCTAAAAGTTGTTTTTTGTATTTCGGAATAATGTTCTGTTTTATAACAAATGTTTTAATAATATAGTTCAATTATGTCTGATTTAATGGCATTAGCACTTGCTTTTTGACGTTGTCTTCATAAGTCAGTGCTTCACATAAAGCAGTATCCATGCACGCCCCAATTTTGGGGAATGGGTTGGATGGCAAGCTGTACATGTGCATCTGTGAGGAGAGTATCAAATTTAGGAAAATGTTATTTGAAATTTGTTGGTACTAATTTAGTGAAAGTTAAACGTGCAGATGAATTTTCTGAGCCCCAATATATCCCCTGCCTAAAAACCAAATACAGTGGGATATCAGAGGAGTTAGGAGTCTATAAAAACAATCCTAATTATTGCTGCACTGCAACAGTGGTGGATTTTGTTTAGTTGACCTAAGCAGAAAGCATATTACGACTGACCAGCAATTCCAGGTTTCTGTGGCCTTCCTGTGACACTCTGGCAGCAAAAAGGGACTGTAAAGCTGGCTTACCTAGCCTCCTGAAGATGTCTCTGGATGGGAGAATCCAAAACAGTGGAGTGAACCATAGCTGCCTCTCTGGCAAAGCTTATTGCCACTTCCATTGTAAATGGCATGGTTGGAATGAAGCTGTGACACAGGTATCCCAGCTGCCAAAACAGCCCCTTGTTACTTAAGCCGCTGTAAATTGCGTGAGGATTGAGCTGGCCTCAAGCAGGGGAACACAAGGGTAGTGTAAAGTGACTTTTGCCCTCAAGAGGGTTAGATGATCTGGGCCTATATACAATACTGTATGTATACAGACACACAAAGATGTCAACAGAGCTCTGCATGAAATTCAGGGAGGTTTAGCCACAATTAATGTTTGCATGTTGTTTTAGGGCATCTCCTGGAATACTGTTCGCTACATGGTAGGTGAGATCCAGTATGGAGGCCGAGTGACTGATGACTATGACAAAAGACTGCTGAACACATTTGCTAAGGTCTGGTTCAGTGAAAACATGTTCAGTCAAGACTTCTGCTTTTACAAAGGATACAGCATACCCAAATGTACCACAGTGGATCAGTACCTTCAGTACATACAGGTTTGTACACTACCAAGCTCTTACCAAATGAAAACAATACTAATAAACACTCATCCAAGTTCTTTCTACCCTTCAGCATCTTCCTTTAGTTTTAGTCTAAGAAGATTTTTCTCCTGTCTGCATACTTGCCTGAATATCTGCTAATGAAGGAGTTATAATGCTGTTCCAGTAGTTCTACACTTTATTTTTCCTTTTAAGTCCCTTCAGAGAAGTACCGTCTAGAGAGACCATTGTCAAAGGAGAAATAGAGAATAGGAGTCCAGGCTCTTGGCACTTCCTCACAGGAGATGTTAGGAGAATCTGAAGTGGAAAATGACTACTCAGACATAAGGGGAAGTTGCATTCTAAGTAGTTGCAGTCAGTAGGGTTTGTGCTTGCACTAGGTTTTAGGAAGCATTGGATTCTTTGCATTGAAGACTGCTAATTGAGCATCACAGGATGACAAAATTAGGAAAATAAAGCTTTTTTTATTTTATAGGATAGTAACTGCTTTTATTCCTCTGGCTTTTTTACAGCTGGTATTTGTGAACTTTACCTCCAATTACAATTCTTTGTGTTTGATCATCTAGAGCCTGCCTGCTTACGACACTCCTGAGGTATTTGGGCTGCATCCCAATGCTGATATCACTTACCAGAGCAAGCTTGCCAAGGATGTGTTGGATACCATCCTCAGTATTCAACCTAAAGACAGTTCCAGTGGACGAGGCGAGACTAGAGAGGCGGTGGTAGCTAGATTGGCTGATGATATGTTGGAGAAGCTACCTAATGATTATGCACCATTTGAAGTGAGTTTATGAAATCCTGTCAGAAATCACATCTGCTCTGTCTTGCCTTATGTATGTGCAAAAAATCAAGAAAAGTCCCATATAATCTTCTTGAAAAGCTTTTGTGAATCCATTTACACTGACAAATGCTTTAAAAATATATACTGAGGAAGCCTGAATGGGATGTAAATGTTCATAGTGAAGATGCTAAAATTGTACTGATGGGACATTATTGATTTGCTAAAAATTAAACCACTTGTTGATTTTCCATTTACACTGAGGGAGATCAGCAGTTTTCATCAGCTAAACTAGGTAACATTGTGAGAGAAAACTTGTGCTGTCTTTGTAAATTAAAATTCCTAAATTTTGTTACTTTGCAGTTCAGCATAGAAACCGCAGATACTTGTAGTAATTTATTTTCATATATTATAGTGTTTCTATGGAGTGAATGGCTCACGGGATTGACAATGGTGTGGATGTGGGTGTGAGTGAGCGAAATATATATTTATATTTTATGTGTGCATGGAACTTTTCATCTTACCTACAGTGGTTCAAACCCAGGGAAGTTAACTACTGACTCAACAACTATGCTTAGTAGCCCAATTGCGATGAATTTGGTTTCAGTTATAGTTGCAATAGACACTTTCTCACACTGTGCAGAGGAAACACTGCCACTAACTTACCCTCCCCTAGCTAGCATCCGGGGAATCAGAATGGAGAATTTAGGAGGGGAGAGTGAACAGACAGGACCGTAGTGGCATATGCCTAGATGCACACGCTGCACAGTCAGTGTACATGTGCATGTGTGCACACTCTTATTGGCTGGGTTTGGCCCAGCTCTTTTCAAGTATAGTTATTCCCTTGTCCATTATCTTACTTGTGCTGTGTTCCATCAGGTCTGATGTAAGTGTCATCTCACAATAATTAGCACCAATGATGACAAACCTTCCAGAAATGAGGAGCCACCCGTTCTAATTTGAACTGCTGATCCAGTGACCTCCCACAGGCCTGTGTCTTGGCATCAGCTTAGCACACTGAAATTTCTGAGCTAATGATCTCACAGAAGCCTGAGCACTATCACCTCAGCAAGCCATAAAAGCTGAGATAGGAAACTTTTCTGAAGGTTGAGACTTGATATCCAATCAGAGCAGTACTTTTGAGCTCACAAGACTTGTGCTCACAAGCTCACAAGACTTTTGTTGTCCCCCCCAGAAAGTTTGTAGTGCTTAGGCTGAGGATTCACACATTTTTAAGCTTTCACACAAGCCCAAAAGCTAGAGGTGCTCAACCAGTAACCTCAGAGAGGGCTGACCCTCATCCCAGCAAGGTAGGAGGAGTACTTACCCAGTAACCTTAAAAAGCCCTGTGTCGCCACATAGACCCCAATGGTTAAATTGCTGAGCTAGCGAGTTTACAAAGCTTTGTCTCTTGTAATCTTTCTCAGGATGCTAGAGATGTCAAACTAGACATCTCACAAGTTTGACCCTTATCATCAGCTCAATAGGCTAGAGAGGCTGAGCAGGGTTTAAAGGGACAGTGTGGACAAGTGCAGCACCCCTTCCTCTGATAACACCTTCACTTCCTCTGTTGGGCATTGGAGAGCTCATCTCTGCCAGAGCTGCTGTTCTTCCTGCTTCCTGCTGTTCTTCAGTCAGCTTCTATTTTAGCACTACCATGTGCTTATGTGTTGGGTGTTCATGCTACTGTTTCAGCCACTTCTTTACATTTACCCTGAATGAAAGACAGAAGCTGTGCTCAAAGCTGCCTCGTCAATGGGAGGTGAAATTAGGACTCAGGAGGTGAATCGTATCAGGATGTGCACACTGCCCTGAAAGGTCATTATCAGGTTCATTTAAAAACAATTTTCCTTAACTATGTTATAACCACCATCACAGAGGATATAAAATGAAGTTTTAAAAATTAATTACATTTTCACTCTTCATGCTGATTTCTCATTTTGGCTTCTACAAAGTTATCATGAAAAGATGCAGAACTTATTTTTATTAGAATATGAGATTAATAGTGTGATCTCCTTTGACCCAAGTGGCTGGTCAAACTTTGTGGCCCTGTGCCTTATTTCTCCGTAGACAGAGAAAATAGTGACAGAATCAGGTATTTTCTTTGATGCAATATTGTTTATTTGCAAAGGTGATACACTGAGTTGTCTTTCCCTGAACACAGGGGGGAAAAAATCAGGAGACAGTTCTTTTGCTCACTGTTCCAAATCTGCCTTTCCAGCCAGTATGCATGTCCGACAAGCTTCCTCTCTTAGCTGCCTCCCAGGGTCATGTTACCAGTGCTTCTGTTGTGGTCTACTTAGCTTCCTGACAGATTCTCTCTCTCCTCTCTACTTTAGCACTACCATGTACCTATGTGTTGGGTGTTCATGCTACTGTTTCAGCCTCTTCTTTACGTTTACCCTGAATGAAAGACAGAAGCTGTGCTCAAACCTTACCATGGTTTAAGCCAACCCACAACAATACTATTAGAGTAGAAGGGTAGAGTTTTTGTGGCGTTTGGGCTTTTCCTTAAGTTCTCAAACTAGAGTCAGGTTTTGGTGCAGAGTTGCTCCCTGGGAACCGGGCATTGGTATTCAGGCTAAGATCTCTGAAAGAGGGAATTGTCTACAAGTTGCCGTGATACTTTCAGGGGTGGTGGGTAGAGTGTACATAAATTATGTCAGGAATATTCCTGGACTCCACATCACTGATGTCTCTTCCAATGGAGAGCTGACCAACAAGGGCCTTGTAATCTGCTACTGCTTGGGTCGGGGTGACAATACCTACCTAGCTGATTACCCTTACTTATAACCATCTAATGAAAACGATTTGATCTTTCCATATATTGGTATCTAACTTTGCCATAAAGTGAATTTTCTCTTGATTTCTCTGTGAATATCTACTTAGTTTGGCTTTCTCTTGACAGGTAAAGGAAAGGCTGCAGAAGATGGGACCATTCCAGCCTATGAACATCTTCTTGAGACAGGAGATAGACAGAATGCAGAGGGTTATCACCTTAGTGCGAAGCACTCTGACTGATCTCAAACTTGCCATTGATGGGACCATCATCATGAGTGAAAATCTGAGGGATGCTTTGGATTGCATGTATGATGCAAGAATTCCTGCCCATTGGGAAAAGGCAGGTGTTAAACTGTTTAGAGTCCTCGGTCAATGTTGCATTTTAAAGACTAAAAAAATGACATACTCAGATTATTAATCATCATTAATATCTAATATGTTAACATCCTTTAATTTAAAAAGGGTTAATGTATTTTGTTCGACCCCTTTTTGAAAATATAACCCTGAAGTGCTAGATCTCAGTGATAGAATGAAGTGCTAGATCTCAGTGATAATATGAAGTCATGGTCGTGACTGCATTACCAAATTTGAGAGAGAGCTTTCAGCCGAAGAGTGGAGTTATGGGATTGTACAGGGTGTAAAATAGGACAGAATCTGATCATATATCCCCCTTTCTTTGCCCCCTTTCTGACTTACTTTGAAAACTCCTTTTGGTCTAAAACTTCTCATACCTAGTTGGCCAGAGAAGAAATATTTTTTTCTGAAGTATTAGGTAAACTGTAGAAGGGCTGGCCATGCCATCTCAGGTAAGATTGAGTTCCATTTTATACTTAGTGCAGAGATTAATCCTCTTAGGTATGAAAAATACAATGTATCATGACTGCACTTTTTGGGTACAGAATGCATTTTCTGAGAATTTGTAAATCTGTTAATTTGAGTTTAAATTCTGGATCCATTAAGAAAATCAGTGTGTGTCCTTTTTATCTTATTGTCTAGAAACCCAGGGCAAGTACAAATGATATCTGGGCAAATAGCTGATTAGCTTGCCTAAAATTAGGTGATACAGCAGATAATTTGCCTGCACAGCATGTGAACAGCTCATTGTATTTTGATCCAGGTGATTAGGTAATATTTGGGTCTTGAGAGTTGTTTCAGTGGGGACCAAAAATGGATATTGGAGTCAGGCATTTCATTGATGCAGTTTTGTTTATTTACAGAGAATGTAGATATACTCATGTTTCCTTGATAACAGTAGGAACAAAACAGGAGACAGTTTCTTTTTTTCCAGACAAAAGACTATATTTTATATATACACACACACACACACATATACACAGTATAAGCCAATAGCTAACAGTGATAAAAGGAAATAACTTTCTATGCAATGCATAACTTGTGGAACTCACTACTACTATTAGGTTATTAATGATGCTGAATTCTTTGTGAGACTCAAAGTAGTAAGCCTCATTCCAGTCAGCACTCTATCCAGAAGTGCTCTGAGCTTTTCTCAGGATCATGCTGCAAGTGCTTCTTCAGCTGTCTCTGGGGTTTCCTTGCTGCCTTTCATGTATTTTTCCATGGTGTTTTTGTTCCTCTCTGTCACACACACCTCCACCAAACAATACAGTAACTCCTCGCTTAACATTGTAGTTATGTTCCTGAAAAATGCTACTTTAAGCGAAACAATGTTAAGTGAATCCAATTTCCCCATAAGAATTAGTGTAAATGGGGGGGTTAGGTTGCAGGGAAATTTTTTTTTGCCAGACAAAAGACTATATATATATATTATCATTGCAACATATATATACACACACAGTATAAGTTTTAAACAAACAGTTGAATACTGTACACTGCAATGCTGATTGTGAAGCTTGGTTGAAGTGGTGGAGTCAGAGGGTGGGATATTTCCCAGGGGATGCCTTAATGCTAAATGATGAACTAGCACTTGGCTGAGCCCCTCAAGGGTTAACACACTGTTGTTAATGTAGCCTCACACTCTACAAGGCACTACAAATGGAGGGAGGGGAGATAGCATGGCAGAGAGAGACAGAGACACACACCATGTGTGTGAGAGAGAGACGCGCATTGCCCCTTTAAGTACACTGACCCCACTCTAAGTACACTCCTTTTTAAGTAGATCAGCAAGTTGAGACAGCAGCTGTTGCCAGCAAGCTCCCTCCATCCTGAGCCTTGTCATGTCCCCTGCCCCTGCTCTGTGGAAATGGGGTACAGGAGTGGGAGGGGGCAGGGAACACCCTGAGATTAGCACCCCTCTCCTGCCCCCCTGCACAGCAAGCAGGAGGCTCCGGGGAGCAGCTCCAAGGCAGAGGGCAGGAGCAGCACACATCAGTGGCGGGAGGACAGCTGAACTGGCAGCTGAACTGAGCAGCTGTTACACAGAGAATTTAGGGGAGCTGATAAGGGGCTGCTGGTCCACCCTGGATCCAAGCCCCTACCAGCTGGCTCCAACGGGCTGCTCTTTCTGCAAGCAGTGGACAAAGCAGGCAGCTGCCAAACGACGTTATAAGGGAGCATTGGGCAACTTTAAACGAGTATGTTCCCTAACTGATCAGCAACATAACAATGAAACAACATTAACTGGGATGACTTTAAGTGGGGAGTTACTGTACTCAGTAACAATATGTTGAGCTCCCAGTGAAGCCCCTCCATCCATATAGCTCAGGTTCCTGACCAGCCTTGCATATAACTTTTGTTTAGGTGATGATTTCTATTGTTTCAGCTGTCTCTTTCCAGAAAGGAATTTAATAGCTTTCCAAAATTTATCCTGGATGAAGGGTGGCAGTTATGTCTACCAGCTTCCACAAGATTTCAGCCAACCCTAAGGATAATCGCATGAAGCCAAGATGATACTCATGTTGTTGCACAGTGTGTCCTTGAGCTTGCTGTTCTGGAACTTAACCATTTTCAGTGTTTTTATAATTCAAACTGATGCCAATCTATTGAAGACAGGGATTATCCTTAAATTCCCCCCCCCCCCCAAAAGATAGCAATAGCAGCTTCTTGCTTATGTTTTTGAGGCCTCTGAGGTCCTTTGGAATTATTCACTATGTGTATTTTGTTGACAGTCACACCAAAGCACCAACAGCAATGATAAAAAGATATATTTCACTGTGACATAGCTGGAACATAAGGGCTGAGGTAGCCTGAGTTACCTGTCCTGAACTTTGGAATAATCCTTCAAAGTTGGGGGCATGTGTTTTCTTATAATGGGCTTAATCACCTTTGTGATGGGAAAGGATACTGACCTATATCAGCGATTCCTGCTAAATTGACATACTGCCAAATACAAATGACACTTTTTCAAACATATAAACACCAGCTCACTTGCATTTCAGAATGTATTGCTCTTGATGTAAATGTTACCCATTGTCCTGTAGTGCTGTGGTGATAGAAGCTGATCTGGAATTAACTTAATCAAAACATGCCTGTGTGGTATTGATGCAGATATGGATGAATGCAGATACTTTCAGGTTCTATTAGGCTGATGTCTATTGGCTCAAAGATAGACCGAGAAAAAAATACTACTTGTGAACACAGTCACAGTGAGCTCTCAACAGCTGGACTTGACTAATGCTATTTAGACCTGGATTTCAATCCATATGAGCATTATTCATAATGTCTAAAGATTGACTTGAAAATAACTCACTGATAGTAGTAGTGAGTTCCACAAGTTATGTATTGCATAGAAAGTTATTTCCTTTTATCATTGTTAGCTACTTGCTTTCAGTTTCATCTACTATCTTCTTGTTCATATATTACGAGAGTCAAAGGAGTACTGATTTACCTTCTCTAAACCATTCACTATTTTAAACAAATGCTCCTATTTCTACAACATTGCAATACCTTCTGAAATGCAAGTGAGCTGGTGTTTATATGTTTGAAAAAGTGTCATTTGTATTTGGCAGTATTTCAATTTGGCGGGAATCGCTGATATAGGTCAGTATCCTTTCCCATCACAAAGGTGATTAAGCCCATTATAAGAAAACACATGCCCCAACTTTGAAGGATTATTCCGAAGTTCAGGACAGGTAACTCAGGCTACCTCAGCCCTTATGTTCCAGCTATGTTACAGTGAAATATATCTTTTTATCATTGCTGTTGGTGCTTTGGTGTGACTGTCAACAAAATGCACATAGTGAATAATTCCAAAGTACCTCAGAGGCCTCAAAAACATAAGCAAGAAGCCAAGCCTCCTTAATATGTTATGTTAAAAAACTATGCTAAATGCATGTTACTTACAAACACTCAGTAAGTGCCAGAACTAAGGTTGCCCGTGAAATCTTATTCATTCCTCATTGTGCACATCCATCCTGGACACTGAAAGGGGCAGAGTACCTGTGGAAAAAACAGACGTGATTGTGGAATTAACTTAATGCATTATGATTCCATCTTTAAATTTTCTGTGGAGTAGTCTGAGCATAAAATGGAAAAGCAGAGACTGAGTTCTAATCCCAGCCTGACGCTGGCTCCCTCTGTTAAATAACTTAGCTTCTCTGCCTCATCTTCATCTATCTCTGCTATGGAGGTATTTGGTATAGATCTTTGAAGATGGAAAATGCTATTCAAATACTATGTATTATCACTGCATAAGATTTTATTGAGACAGAGTCTTTTTAAGTCTGAAAATTCAGTCTTTTAGTGCCCAAGACAATTGTCAATTCTGTAAGTGACATGAAAGCAGCTTAATGAGTGTCTGATTTGTAGACAGCTTTATAGAAAAATGCAGTGCTTTGACATCTATGGATAAAAAACACTTGTTAGGTATTGTTTTAAATGTGGAAGGGGTCGAACTGAGGTTAATTTGGCACCAATTATTACTGGCATTTAATAACTTTTGAGTTGTTTGCTTTGCAACCTAAATACTATTTGTTTGTATGTAATTTCCTAGATACTTTTATTAAAAAGATAAAGGCAAATTATTTTATATACAACAACCACCATCAGCAGGGTTGGAAAAGTAAGATTTAATCATTGCAACACAGACTGCTACCCTTTGAGATACTGGACTAACTAGCAACAAGAGAAGGCTGTTACCTAGAAAGGTGGTTGGGCTTCTGGCATCATGTGCTGGAACCAGAGGGTGGTCAAGGGAAACTGAGGTAGGCTTTTTCCTCTACTCTGGGACTTGGAGGTGCTCCTGTACTCTGTGGTGCTTTCAGGGGAACTGCATTTTTTAAGGGCATATAACTTGGCCGAATTTGGGCAGATTTTCCTGGGGACTGCAGAAAGCACATACCTTACATGAGGTCCACCCACCTGCCAAATTTCAAGACCTTGTTCCGAAGAATGGCTATGTTACTATTGTTCAAAAAGAGGTGACAGAATTTTAACATAAGTAAAAAATAAAATAAAAAAATCCCTAGACTAGGTCTCAGAACAGACAATCCATTTTGACTGAAAGTTCAAAGAAAAACATTCAGCCTGAGAGAGACACTCAGCATGGAAACTTTCATCCCAAACAGTTAGTTTGATAAAGTTTTAATCAACTGAAATGTTGTCTTCAATGGGAAATGTCTGACCACCATAGCAACAGGTGTTGCTAGTAATCCTGTCTATAATAATGGCTATAGGGAGAAATTCTGGCCCTACTGAAGTCAATTGGATTTGTATCATTGTCTTTAGTAGGGCCAGAATTTCACCCTGAGATTGGTAATTCCAAATTTAACATTTCAATAGTCGTGTAATAATATGTCCCTAATACTTTGGGATATTTTCATTGATATGATAAATTAATTTGCATTGCTGTGATTACAAAATGTTGAAAGTTCTAAACATCTCCCTCCCCTAAAAAACACCTCTTTTATACCTGTTTCTAGGGGTCTTGGGCTTCCAGCACTCTAGGTTTCTGGTTTACTGAACTTCTGGAAAGAAACCATCAGTTTTACTGCTGGATATTTGAGGGCCGACCAAACTGCTTCTGGATGACAGGGTTCTTTAACCCTCAAGGATTTTTGACTGCAATGAGACAGGTGAATAGTTTTATTTTTATATTACCCTTTCAATAATATTCCTCCTTTATTATAGCTTGCATGGGAAGGCTGAGTGTGTGTGAGAGGGAATATTTTCTTTTGTGTATTGAACTCCTTTTCCCTCTTAGGGTTAGATTCTGCCTTTGACTACATTGGACATGTTAGAAGGGGAGCTAAGGGACAGCTGAAATCTCCAGGACAAATTTTTGCTATCTTAGCAGTCATACCTGCCATGTTACCCTTGAGTATGGTGCACTTTACTTCTACTCTTCTACTTCTACTTCATCTTCATGCCAAGGGCTGCCTTGGAGGGTCACTAGGAGGGAGTGGAGATCAGACATGGCAAACCCATGAAAAAAACACAGAAATTGGGCTTGTTTTTGGCTTAATTGGCTTGTGAGTTGCTTGTTGGCTAGTTTTTGGCTTGTAGCTTGTTTGGCTTGTTGCTTCTTTTTTTTGATCGGCTCCTGGCAAGGAGGGGCAAGCAGGGGCAAGAGTGGGGAGAGAGTTGGGGTGCACAGCAGGCCCACCACAGTCCCAGACTGCATGCTAGGGGGATCTAGTCACATAGAGTGTTGGGGTTCTTAGGGATTGTCTTGTTTTTGCCTTGTTTTGAAATGGGATTAGCTTGATTTCTGGCTTATTGTGAAAGTCAGGGTGCTTATTTACTGCATGAAAGTTGGCAACTGTGGTGGAGAAACTATGTTCTTCACTTGGGTTCTGAACAGCCCCTCTGTGAGGGTGCAAAGGGTAGGAAATCCTTGCACCCTTTTGTTCTTTCTCACTCTCACACAAGGTCTGCCCAGAGTCTAGCCCTTGTTCTCTGTCCTCTTCAGTGCTTAGCCCATCTGGGGAGTTTCCAGAAAAAATGAAGTTGGTCCTCTTTGTCACACCTGGACGTCAGGAGTTGAAGCAGAGCAGCTGCTCTCAGTGAAGAATGTGAAATTGTCTGTATGGAAGAGATATGTGCAATCTGTGAACATGGTGGTTATTGTGTTTCTGGCTAAAGGGTTGCCTGGAAGTTAAATCAGTTTGAGCTAGCTTTGGATTGTAGGAACCTAAAAGCTACTGGGTGTAGACAGCCATACTCAGTAGTTACTCAGTGGAGATATTAATTCCATTGAAGCATACCTCTTGGAATGTGGAATTAGGGTTTGTATAGCTGGGGGTATGGGGAATCTTTAGTTGGAAATCCCAGGACCTTTTAGGCAGGGAGAATCAAACAAAAAAAGTTTGAAATGCTTAAAAAGTTGAGATTTGGAGGAGAGGTAGGTCAGAGGATCTGCAGAGAAACAGACTGGACCACAGACCCCTGATGTTGTGGCATCAGGGGTAAGTGGAGGCCAAACTGAGGTAAGACCATATGCATGTAGTCTTTTTTGTTATTTTAATCCTTGTCTCTCTACTTGTAATGTTCCTTTGAATAAATAAATCATAGTTGCTTTGAATAAGCTGTCCTAAGTCACTACCATTTCTGCTTCGAGCGATTGCTCATGTGTATTCCACAATAGGAGTGTGTGCTCGCCACGTGCACCAGTGCCAGAAGACTTTCCCCTAGCAATACCCATAGTGGGGGAGCGCCCCCGGCAACCCCTAGAGTGTTGCCTGCCTGGCGTGGTATAAGGGGAGCTGCGCACTCCCCCCACCCTCAGTTTCTTCTTGCAGCCAGCGAAGGTGTGTCGAACTGCTCTGCTCCAGCTTTGCTGTAGCTCGTCTCCAGAACTGTTCGCTTATTCAGTGTTAGTACCTGTAGTTAGTTAGCTATTTAGTTAATTTAGTTAGTCAGTGAGCCCAAACTGGGGCATGCCCCGCACCCCGGGGTTTAAGTCATGCGGCTCTTGTAGTTGTTCTATGTCAAGAAGTGACCTGCATGCAGACTGTTTGCGCTGTTTGGGAGAAACCAATATCAGTGAAAGGTGCAAGATTTGCAAGTCGTTTAAGCCTCGGACCAAAAGAGAAAGGGACATTAGACTCCAGGCCATCCGACTCCAGGACGCCGTTCCGAACCAGTACCTGGCACCACGGCGTCGGTATGCAACGGAGTAGCCCGGCCCCTTCTGAACAGGCTGCTCCAGATGTCCAGATGCCATCCACGCCTGAAGCCCTCCAAGCAGCATGGGATGTTATGTCCATGTCGGCCCCACGCTCCAGAGGCAAGCCATTGGGATCTCCACAGTCGCCTCCGGCCCGGTACTGGTCTCGGTCGAGGGAATGTTCCCGATGCCATTCACCGCCCAGCGACCGCTCAGGGCAGAGTCCATGTCGATCACCGCTCGTCCTCAAGGAGCGAATATCGACAGGCCCACGGCAGGTATCACCAACAGTCCTTGTCTTGGAGGGGGTACTGCAGTGGGTCATGGCACAGTCGTTGATGCCTTTCCCGCTCAGAATCCCGCTCCAGGTCTCTACCAAGACATTGCAGCCCCAGGCGTCAATTGCCAGCTTCTCGCTGTCACGGGTCTGCCCGTCGAGGCCATTCGTGGAGCAGCTGTTACGGTTGGTACCAGTCCTCCACATTGAGATCGCGGTCCCATGGCCGTAGTAGATCCCGGCACCGCCACTCCTCCCGGTCCAGAGACAGCAGCAGATCTTACACCAGCCCAGTCTCCATTGACAGCCGTCCTTCGATGGGTCAGGCCAGCCAACCCGAACAGCCAGTCCCGCTGTTGCCACAGCAGGTGCAGTAGCACCGAGTGTCGTGGCCAGCCCAATGGTACCAGCGGGCACCGTGGCCTCCAGCAAAGCCCCTGGTGGGAGCTCGTTCTGTGGCCGGAGCTTCGGAAGCACCGTCGGCCTCCCTCTCCAGACATCCGAGAAAGGAGTCGGTGGGACGTACATTCTCAGCACCGTGCCCGGAGTCCAACCAGGTGGTGGACCCTCCAGTGCTGGCCGATACCCAGAGCACTGCACCGGCCTCCTCGCCCCGCCCGGAGAAGGTGATTGCAGCCCGCCCCACTCTGCCCTGCAGGAGGCCTTCAGGGCCCACCAAGAAATCTTAAAGAGGGTGGGAGCAAGCCTCCACCTCCAAGCAGAGGAGATGGAGGAGCCCTCAGACTCCCTATTTAACGTGTTGTCCCCATCAGCCCTGGGTAGGGTGGTCTTGCCTCTCCATGAAGGGGTGGCTAAGATTTCAAATGCCCTGTGGCAAACACGGGCCTCGTTGGCCCCTAAAAAGGCGGAACGCAAGTACTTTGTACCCCCTAAAGGGCATGAGTACCTGTATACCCACCCAGCGCCCAACTCCCTGATGGTTGAGTCGGTCAACCACAGGGAATGGCAGGGTCAGCCAGCCCCGACCCCAAAGAACAAAGACTCTTGGAGACTGGACTCCTTCGGAAGGAACATTTATTTGTCTTCGAGCTTCCAGTTACGAGTGGCAAATCATCAAGCTCTCCTGGACCGGTACGAATTCAATCTGTGGCGCTCCCTGCCCAAGTTTGAGGACTCCCCCCAGGAGCGCAATAGGAAGGAGTTCAGGACACTAGTGGAGGAAGGGACAGTAGCCGCTAGGGCATCCCTGCAGGCAGCGTCGGATGCTGCAGACATGGCTGCATGATAAATGGCCTCCACGGTGTCCGTGAGATGGGCGTCATGGCTCCTGCTCTCTGGGCTGTCCAGTGAGGCACAGTCCTCCATGCAGGATCTCCCATTCGATGGGAAGGCTCTGTTTGCGGAGGAAACAGATACAAGGCTGCATGGCATGAAAGACTCTTGCATGACCCTCCAGACTCTGGGCCTCTATGTCCTGGCTCCGGCAAAACCTAAGTTCAAGCTGCAGCAGACTCCTGCCCAGGCCGCCCTCCCGAAGTGTGAGGCTGCCCATAAGAAGCAGCGGGACTATAAGAGATGCCCTCAAAGGCAGTCTCGGCCTGTCCCCCAGCCTGGGTCGTCCAAGGGCAAGCAGGTGGGGAAAAGGCATTTTTGACAGGATGCTCATGGGCACCCCGCCAATCCTCACCAGGGATCCACCCCCAATAAAGCTACCCTTCTCCAACCGGTTGTGTGCTTTCCTCCCGGAATGGTCGCAGCTAAACTCAGACCAATGAGTTCTCAACGCCATCTCCTGGGGTTACACCCTCCAGTTTACTTCCTCCCTGCCCAACCACCCCCACCCCGTCCCTCTTCGGGGACCCCTCGCACGAAGCTCTGCTCGAGCAGGAGGTGGGGGGCCTCCTAGGACTAGGAGCGATAGAGGCAGTGCCTGAGGAGTTCATGGGCAAGAGGTATTACTCCCATTGTTTCCTTATCCCGAAGGCCAAAGTGGGGCTTAGGCCCATCCTGGATCTGTGAGGTCTGAACCAGTACATGGTGAAACTCAAGTTCCGCACTGTCTCCTTGGCCTCCATTATCCCCTCCCTGGATCCCAGGGACTGCCCTCGATCTACAGGACACGTACTTCCACATCCACATATTTCAGGGGCACAGGTGCTTCCTCTGTTTCGTGGTGGGACAGAATCATTACCCATTCACGGTCCTCCCATTTGGTCTGTCCACAGTCCCCAGGGTGTTTACAAAATGCATGTCGGTGATAGCGGCCTACCTTGGATGGCGGGGGGGTCCAGATATTTCCCTATATGGACGATTGGCTTGTCAAGAGCGCCTCCTGGTCACAGGTGAGGGATCACGTGGCGCTCTTCCTGTCCATGTGCACCACCTTGGGCCTGTTGGTAAACAATACCAAGTCCACATTAGTCCCGGTCCAACGCATAGAGTTTATCGGGGCGCTCCTGGACTCAGTGTCAGCCAGGGCCTCTCTCCCGCCAGATAGATTCGAGATCCTGAAAGGTCTCATCGACTTGGTTACAAGGTTCCCGGTGACAACAGGCAGAGTTTTTCTGCAACTCTTGGGTCACAAGTTGGCATGCATATACGTGGTCCGTCATGCCAGACTGAGGATGACACCCCTCCAGCTCTGGTTGGCCTCAAAGTTCTGTCAGGCCATGGACAGGATGGACAAGGTCCTCACCAGTAGGATCACCTCCCTACCATGGTGGTCCGCCCCAAACAACATGCTCCAAGGAGTCCTATTCAGGGCCAGGGCCCTGTCGTTGAAGCTGGTGTCCGATGCATCGGACCTGGATTGGGGGTCCTATGTGGGGAACTCTCAGATCCAAGTTCTGTGGTCAGCTCAAGACCCGACCTTACATATAAACATCAAGAAGCTCAGGGCGGTCCGGCTGGTGTGCATGGCCTTTTTCTCGCACCTGGAGGGTAAGGTAGTCAGGGTCCTCACGGACAACACAGCCTCAATGTTCTATATCAACAGGCAAGGTGGGGCCCGATCCTCTGCCACAAAGCCCTCAGGCTGTGGGACTTCTGTATAGCCCACAACATCCACCTGAAGGCTTTCCACCTACCTCCTGGAATGAGAGGACGGATTGCTTGAGCAGGGACTTTTCCTTGCAACACGAGTGGTCCCTCCACTTGGAATTGGCCCACCAGCTCTTCCAAAGATGGGGAACTCCCCAGGTTGACCTATTCAAGACTCGGCAGAACCAGCAATGCCCCTGGTTCTGCTCCGGGGGGGTCTGGGAAGGGGCGCTATCTCCTATGCCTTTCTCCTGTCCTAGTAGGGCCAGCTTCTCTACGCCTTTCCCCCCATTCCCTCTAATCAGCAGGGTCCTGGAGAAGGTAGACAGACAAGGCCTGGGTCCTCCTGATTGCCCCGGCATGGCCCAGACAGCACTGATATGGGACCGTCATGGGCCTGGCGGTAGCTCCGCCGTGGCCGTTGCCACTCCGCCCAGACCTGCTCTCTCAGGACCAGGGCTGCCTCCTCCATCCCAGCCTCGTGGCGCTTCACCTCACGTTGAGGCTGCTCAGTGGTTAGGCGGAGAGGAAAGGATGTGCTCAGAACAGGTTCAGCGCATCCTCCTTGAAAGTAGACAGCCCTCCACTCGCTGCGCTTATTTGGCGAAGTGGTCCCGGTTCTCTAGGTGGGCGGTGGACCAGGGTGTCTCCCCAGTGGCTGCCCCGCTCCAGATTATCCTTGATTACCTCCTGCACCTGAGGGCCCAGGGCTTGGCGCCCTTGTCAGTCAAGGTACACCTGGCAGCCATATCGGCCTTCCATCCTCCGATGCAAGGGCACACGGTATTTTTCTGTGCTATGACTGGCTGGTTCTTTTAGGGTTTGAACCATCTTTTTCCGTACTCTAGACCCTTGGTCCCACACTGGGACGTAAACATGGTGTTGTCTCATCTCACGGGGCCCCCGTTTGAACCACTGGCCACATGCTCCTGGTCTCACCTCTCATGGAAGGTGGCCTTCCTGGTTGCAATCGGATCAGACAGGTGAGTCTCAGAGCTCAGGGCCCTGACCTCCGAGCTGCCGTACATGGCCTTTCATAAGGACAAGGTCCAGCTCCGCCCACACCCTGCGTTCCTCCCAAAGGTGGTCTCTGCCTACCACATGGATCAGGACATTTTCCTACCAGTCCTCTGCCCCAAGCCTCACGTGTCCCGTGAGGAGTGCCGTCTCCACACGCTCGATGTGCTGTGGGCTCTGGCTCTCTACTTCGAGCGGACCAAGCCGTTCAGAAAGTCCTCGCAACTGTTCATCGCCTCAGCTGAGTGCGCGAGGGGCCAGCCGATTTCCACTCAGCGGCTTTCCATTTGGATCACTTCATGCATCCGCTCCTGCTATGAGCTGGCGGGTGTCCCCCCGCCACCCATTGTGAGGGCACACTCGACTCGGGTGCAGGCCTCGTCAGCTGCCTTCGTGACCCACATCCCCATCCAGGACATTTATAGGGCTGCCACGTGGTTTTCGGTTCACACGTTCACCTCGCACTATCGTCCCCCAAACCAGGGATGACGCCGGGTTCAGCAGGGCTGTCCTCTGTTCTGGGAACTTGTGAACTCCTACCCACCTCCAACAGATATAGCTTGGAATCACTATTGTGGAATACACATGAGCAATCACTCGAAGAATAAAAGACAGTTACCTTTTCCGTAACTGGTGTTCTTCAAGATGTGTCGCTCATGTCCATTCCACATCCCACCCGCCTTCTCCTCTGTCAGAGTTGTCTGGCAAGAAGGAACTGAGGGTGGGGGGGCATGCAGCTCCCCTTACACCGTGCCAGGCAGGCGCCACTCCAGGGGTCATGGGGGGTGCTCCCCCCTGTATGGGTACTGCTAGGGGGAAAGCTTCCGGCACCAGTGCTCATTACGGAAAAGTTAACTGTCTTTTCAAGCTGGTGGTCCTAAGCACCTAGAGAGAATTCTGTAGCAGGGTCTGAAACCAGTCGAGCTTGCAAAGGTAATACAATTCTTGCATACAGGAGATGCTGTAACCTGGTGATTCAGCTTAAAAGTGGGGTGAACTGCAGGATTCCACTCTTGAGAAGAGTGCAGATTTAGGTGTATCACTTGCAAAGGATGCCTATGGGAGTGAATGAAAGAGAGGTCAAAAGTACAATGCACCCCTGCACTGTAACATACTTTATTGCCTTTCTCCAGATCTGAAAGCTGGTAAGTAATCACTTTCCTCAGCAAGTATCTCCCCAAATCAAACAACCAGATGATATAAGAGGCTTTTATTATAAGATATGTTAGAAAAATCTTGGAATCAACAATGACCTTTTAAAATATATAGTGTAAATAATACACACAAACTGCACGCTTTAAGAAAAATTAAACACAAGTCAAATCTCGAAGGTTACCATGTTCCATTTTGTGCCTGGTTTATGGCAGAAAGTCTCCTTCCAGCCTTATATAGTGGAGTGACACACTTCATGCCCCAAAAAGGACAGAGTTCTCCAATAACAGAACTGCATGTAGTTCCAGAGAGTACATAACCATGTTGATTTAGGACTCTTTTACTCAATGATTATATGTTCACTTAATGTTCCCACTCTTCCAGGAAGCAGTCACTCTTAATGTTCGCACTCAGATAAGCCAGTTAGCCATATCATTGACTGGATGTTTTATGGCTCTCCTCCTAAGTCATAGTACTTACGTTAATGAGCTATAATGTTACAAATATAAAATGGAAAATCACACATACAGATAAATTAGTTCAGACCTCTGTTTAATAATATATCATCCAGGAAAAATCAGCCTAAATAGTCAGACTATTTTTTGTATGCTGTCCTGACCTTTAAGATAAGCTACCTTTCCCAGACCTGAGGAAGAGCTCTGTATAAGCTTGAAAGCTTGTCTCTTTCACCAGCATAATTTGTTCCAATAAAAGATATTACCTCCCCCACCTTGTCTTTCTAATATCCTCTGACCGATACAGCTACAACACTGCAAACTGACCTTTAAAAGGCAGACTTGTTTAACTCTGGTACCTTCTTACTGCATTTTTCATTATTTATTTATCTGGAAGGGAAAATGAATCTAAAAATGACTTGTGTCTCAAAAGTGAATTTTTTTTGGAGGGAGAAGAGTTGTTGGCAGCAAAATACTTAATTTGCTATGAAATGAACACCCTGCTGCTCAGCTAGAGGGAAATAATGCTGCTTTAATCATAGAGAGTACTGAGAAAAAGGTAAATATTTGCTTTGATGATAATTTAAAGTAATTACTTTTGTGAAAATGCAGTTCAAGGATGGCCCTTTATGCACTGAAATCATTGTCTGAAATCATAGGCCCTCTTCAAAATTTTACCCATAGTCTTCATTGTTGCTTTGAATAGGAAATAACTCGAGCCAACAAAGGGTGGGCACTTGACAGTGTAGCACTGTGCAGTGAAGTCACCAAGTGGATGAAGGATGACATCACAACTCCTCCCCCTGAGGGCGTCTATGTATATGGACTCTATCTAGAAGGAGCTGGTTGGGACAGAAGAAATTTAAAAATCATTGAGTCTAAGCCCAAGGTGCTCTTTGAAATGATGCCTGTCATACGGATTTATGCAGAGAACAACAGTAAGTGACTAGCTTCAGGTTATGCTGTATTTATAGCAGCTTAATTTTAATTTGTTTTACATATACTTGACCAATTGTTAATAATTCTTCAGAGCATAGTGGTGTTATGTTATTGCCTATCCATAATGCCATATATATATATATATATCAGTAGATCCTAGAAGCCCCCACAAAATATAATTATAATATATTATATTTTGGGGGGGCTTCTAGGATCTACTGGAATACAATCAGGATTTGAAGTCGTATTTCATGAATAGTAATAGATGGTCCCTGCCTTGAAAACTGACCCTCTAATTAGGTTATAAACATATGTCACAATACTGTTGTTGTTGCTGTATTTTTGGAATATATGCAATTACAAATGATTCCTAACCTTCTTTACCTCTGGAAGACTGTAGCATTTTGTCTTCACTTCCAATACGCTTAACCATTATATTACATATTTCTCAGTGTATAACAAAATGTATGTTTAAGACTCAGGATTCTGGTCTACCCCAGTAGTGGTGTTACAGCATAACAGTGGAAGCAAAAACCATTTTATCTCCTCCCTACACAGTTTTTTGGACTACCTAAAATACTGAAGTGCATTGTAAATTAAGTAGGAATCCTTTTTTTCATTGAATATTTGTCTGATAGTCCAAAATATCAGTGGAGCTACATGTATAACTTAGGCTTCTTTACAAGAATGAAGCTCCAACTCTGCAATAGGGTTGTTAGGGCTGACCCTAGACCAAATGGCGCCCCCAGCAAGGAGTGTCTTCGGCGCCTCCCCTCCTCCATTTGTTAAACATTTGAATACCTTATTTTTTATTGCATTTGTATTCCATTTCATGACTTTGATGCATGATTTGCATGCATGATTTATCCCTGTCATGTAAGACAATAAATTTGCATGCTAGAATCTGTAAATCGGTATTTATTATAAGTCCTCCCCCCCAAAAAAAGTTTCCTCTAAGCTTATAGAAACTTTTTAATGTTAAGAGTAACTTAAATGTACTAACATTAAGTAATTGAACTATGCACCAATATTGGGTGGACCAGTGTTATAGTGTTACAGTAGGTGATAGTAACAAATCTTACTGTAAATGGTATCTTTTCACTGTGACTAATGTTGGGAGTGAAGTCCATTATTATGGTGTAATCCTTTGCTTTGTTGAGCCGTATCAATATGTTATCAAGCACCTTCCTTGCCATAAGGTCGGTCAATTATCTTTGAATTGTTTTGCTGCAGTAATGGTTCATAGCTTCTTTATGAACTACTCAGAGTAGGTGTTCACGCATGACATCGTCATATTTCCCAAGGAGCTCTACCAACCGTAGAAATTACTAATATGTTCAGTGAACAACTTATCCGACGAGCCCCGGAAAGCCAAATTATTCTTTGCAAGGAAAAGGGTAATTGAGATCAGATGCTGTAGCATGTTCCTCCAGTGTTGGATTTCTACATTAATAATGCACTGGTTTTCTGCGTCTATGCATTTGTTCAGCTTGAGCCTGGACTTGACCTCCATCCATTTGGAGTAGGCTGTAAAATGGCCAGTTGTTGCTTTTCATGTTGCTTCAGAGCATCAACTAAGTTATGCAAGTAATTGTACCTGGAAAGAACAAGCAATGATTTCACATTTTTGTCAAATATTTTGCAACAAAAACAGAACGCCTTGTGAGATGATTTTGAGTAAATTAGCCAAAGCTGATTCAGTTTCTTAACATTTTCAAGCACTCTTTTGCAGTTTGACTTTGAGAAATGTTGCTTCTGCTCATTTATTAGAAATGTCATATCCTCAGTTTTGCCGAGCCTGTTCAAAATTGTACAATAAATATCGGCACAGTTTAGGATCGCCAGCCATAAAGCAGGATCTGATGCATAGATTTGTGGTGTGCAATTTTTCTCACTGCTGTTTCTGTCACCATGAGAGGCTGATTCTTTTTTATTGTTTCTCTCCTTTTCATGTGAGCCACATTCTTCTTTGTCATCAATCTCCTTTATGCCACCATTCCTTCTCTTCAGGTAAATCTGCTAATTTCTTAGAAATAGGACTGCTATCATTTACGCTTCGCTCCTCAATTTCTTCTGCACTGGGACGATCACTATTGCCTAAAGCCCAGTCTATGTTGTTCTGTTCCAGATATTTTCCCCTCAAATTTGTCCCTTGCTGCAAACTAGATTGCAATTGAGCTTTTTGGTTCCTATACTGAACTCCTGAAGGCTTCTTTGAGGGCATCTTTTATTTTCTACAGGAGAAAACACAGTATTAGGAGAGCAAAAGTCTATGTTCTGCAGTGGTAGAAAGTCATCAAACATTACATGTTAAGCATGGCAAAAGAAGTAACAGTAGTTCTTTTATATTGTTGCGTAGATAGGGGTTTGATAGATATCTCTGGCGTCTCATTAAATATGTCCTTTTTTAGTCGCTAATTACACTCTTCAAGTTTTAAAACACAAGTACACTTTCACAATTACACAGTAAAACAAAGTTCACAGTATCACAGCTGGGCTCTCACGTCACTTCACTTCATTCTTATATCTTACTGACTGACTGGAGACTCCCCACCCCTTATATACCCACGAGGGCATGGCTGACAACATCCTAAGAGATTCAAGGAAAAGGTAGTTTTCAGAAAGTTGGGAAGGTTCCATGAGATTCTACAGAGGTCCAGAACATTCTGGTTAGTGAAAAATTAATCCACATATGGAATACCTGAAACATTTTTCTTCAAACATTCTATTTTCCCTTTTGTTGCTAACAACAAAACCAGCACCCTGAGCCCAGTAACCTAGGTAGTTGCCTTGATTACCTGCCCCTAAATCTGGCCCTGAGAACACATGCTAGTATTCACATGGTAGTATTCATCCTGAATACTACAGGAATGAACTGATTTAACAACGTTCTTAGGAACCACTGTGTTATACCTAGGTGTTGATTGTACACATAAATGCCGCAACCCTGATGTTCTGTGGAGGGGATTTGCTTGAGCAAACAGAAGCCAAGTGAAAGGATAGAAAAGAGCTAGTGAAGGATGACATTTGGGGTCACCAAAGAGGAAAAGACATGTCAGAATAGAGTGCAGACTAATAAGCTGGAGAACAGAAGTCGAGGCCATTCTGCTTTGTGGAACTGAATTTTTAATGTTTGCAAATAAAGGAGGCAGTAGGAAATCAAATCCCACAGAAAACAGCTGAAAACATATCAAATCATTTAGCTGTTAGAGACAGTCTGCTTACAGGCTATGTTTCCTGTGCTTTGCTATCAGAATTCCATGTTTATAGCTTATCTTCTCTGACAGTACGTGGCATGCTCTTTTTGTGTATGTCATTTGCTTAACCAAGTGTAACATTCCAAATGCCTATAATATGCAGTTTATCAGTATTTTCAGTATAAATTACTATTTGCAGGAGCTTACAACCTAACCATAAAAATTATTTCAAACTGATTGACACACAGGATCTCAGCCTGGGAACAATTTAACACTAAATTGAATGAATCTGTTTAGCACAGTTTGAACTCTACAGATGTTTGGGAAGAAAGAAATAGAAGTCTTATTATCATAAACTGTATTACTTACAAAAAGACAATTTGATAGACAAATAAGGCTCTGATCCTGTAAGCTGAAAACAATCATTATTATATTAAAAAGCAAATTAAAAACCAGCTGAGATACTGAATTACAAACACTTATATAGTAATCAAACCTGGAATATTTTGTCCCAGTTTTACAGTGAAGAATATCGGTTGACAATGCATACTTCTGCAGCGTGTAAATAATTTAATTGTACTGAAAAAAATCTCTTACTAATGGTATTTCAAAATAGATTAATAGATTTTAATAAGGTAATTTTCACATCTTGATGTGTCAGCATGAAACATTCAAAAATAGAAAAGTTGAGTGGAAGGGTGAAACTGCCAGCATCCTAGTCACTGCAGGGTGCTCATTTAAACTTCTTACTCTGTCAAAGTACTGTAGTTTAATACTAAATCCCAAACTTACAAGAGCTCCACATGGTACTGTATGTGATATGTTTTGAAAATAGGAGCAAAAAAGTGAGCAGTGTGTTATTAACTGAACTTCCTTTGCTTTTGTTGAGAAGAGCTATCTGCTGCTGAACTTTGACTTGATGTATTTATATTTCTGTTAAGGTTGTGCTCTGCTCTCTAACATCCTATCTGTTCAGCCTCATTTCCCAGGGCATCTTTTCATGTGTGTTTTTTCCTCCATCTTCCTAGCTTCAAAAGATCCTCGTCTGTACTCATGTCCAATCTACAAAAAACCACTTCGAACAGACCTGAATTACATTGCTGCTGTGGACCTTAAAACCGTCCAGCCTCCAGAGCATTGGATACTGCGTGGGGTAGCACTTCTGTGTGATGTCAAGTAATGTTAAATCAATCTTCACTTTCCCCCTCAGTGTTTCTCACCAGGATTTTAAGAGATTTTTTTCTGCACATAATTTTAACATGAACATTAATGAGGAATGAACCTGATGATGGATCACAGATTTTTCTTTTTGGTAGTTGTCCTCCTCCTGTATTCCACTCCTGCTTTATCTATTAGAAGTTAGTTAGTGGGCTAAAGACATGTACTAAAAGATAAGCCTCTTGGGACTGGATGGCTCAAGTGACTGACTATACCCCCTCCTTGTCACCTCTCAGGGCTTGTTTTCACTAGAAAATTGGGTCATTTGAACAAATGCTGTGTTAAACACAACATTGCCATGACTGTAAATGGGCTGGCTATCTTAAGCATTGTCAGCTGGTCATGGCTAATGCTGTCCTTCCAGCCATGCTTATCTGCAACTAGATTAAAGTGTTAAGCACACAAGTCCTGTCAATGCTGACAGCTAAGGTGTGTTAAACATTGTGTTAGTTAGCGCAACTTCTCAATATCGTATTCCAAATTACTCAGTTTTCTAGTGAGGACCAGTCTGAATCCGGCCCTAGGTCAGTGCTAAATGCAAAGTGGTATGCAGTCTGATTGCTGCTTGGTGGTTTGTGTGAAATGACTTGGTAGCGTCAGTCCAATTCCTACCTGGACAGGTGTGCAAATCACAGAGGCTATCACCCTAACAAATATGAATCTCATGGGAGTCTCAGCAGAGAGGGTAAAAATGGAATGGGCATTCATTCTTTTAGCACCTAGAGGTAGGGAGGCTGTTAGTTCAGTGTGGGAAGCTAGCATTTCCTCCTTATGCCTTACTTAACATACGACTTTGCTGTCATTCTGGCTCAGTAATGCACTAAATTCATTTAAAAATTGTTTACCAGAAAAGTCTTATTTTCTATTCTGAGAACTGTGGGCCATGAGTATTTGGAGTATTCTCATAAAACCAGAACTAGGGGTCCCAAATTAAATTAATAGGCAACAGGTTTAAAACAAACAAAAGGAAGTAATTCTTCACACAACGCAGAGTCAACCTGTGGAACTGTTTGCCGGAGGATGTTGTGAAGGCCAAGACTATAACAGGTTTAAAAAAAGAACTAGATAAATTCATGGAGGATAGGTCCATCAATGGCTGTTAGCCAGGATGGGCAGGGGTGGTGTCCCTACCCTCTGTTGGCCAGAAGCTGGGAATGAGTAACAGGAAATGGATCACTTGATGATTACCTGTTCTGTTCATTCCCTCTGGGGCACCTGGCACTGTCCGCTGTCGGAAGACAGGATATTGGGCTAGATAGACATTTGGTCTGACTCAGTATGGCCGTTCTTATGTTGGAGGGAAAACTTTATGCAGGGTACCAACATTAAGGCCACCATTGTTACTTTTGCTTTGCTCTCATTTTGCAGCATTTTGCTTTCATGTCCCCTCCTTTTCTATCTTCCTTCCTTTTTTTCTGCCTGTCTTACTGCAGCCTTGTTGACTTTTCATCTACCATAGAAACATTTCACAGTGGGAGCTGGCTGCAGGGAGAAATGTAGGCAATACTAGTCAGTTGCACTCTGTCTTCACATATAAAGTGCCTTTGTTTTTCAGCACAGAGCTCTTGGATCTTTGTTGAGGCTGGTCAGTTGTCTCATGGTCGTCTGCAATAGATCAAGGTCACATGTGGGAGACTACTGCTTCAGTAGTAGCAGGAGCTCTAATACATAACAGGATGGGCCAACAGTGCACAGTGGATCTGCCTTACATAAATGCTTTGGGGAAAAAGCAGGTTTTCATTTCAACACAAGGAAGCATTTGGTGGAGGTTTGATTCTGTTTTTGTTTCAGTAGATACATAATTTGATCTTATATAAAAATGTAAAAAATATTGCATCTCTTTTCATTGATGATCTAAGGACAACCTTTCACAGTATTACAAAACAAGTATTAAAAACCTATTTTAGAATGGTTGTATTTGGTGTTTTAATGGGGAAGGGATACTTGTAACATTTCACTTCTATAATACAATCACACTGTTTCACTTCAAAATGTACATTATTAATTTACTAATATCTTAAATGTTAGTCGATATTCAATAACTCGGAGGAACCTGAATGTATTTTATTTTTTGCAATATTTCATGGTGTAGTGGAATCTCTACGGGCAAGGCTGCTAGAGATCCCTAATACTTCAGTCACACTGTCTGTGTATTAATATGGCTGTGTGTAGATTGTATCTGCAACACGCTCAACTATAGGAGGATAAAAGGATTAATATTGCACTGCTGCAATATTAGTACATGTAAGTATGATTCTGAACCCCCTCCATCCTAAATCCTTCGATTTATTTAAACACTTGTACTGGCCAGAGCATAGTTAAGGGAAATGCTTACAAACTTGGCAATTTCTGGCTGTTTTATTTAACATTGTTAGCATCATGAAACTTTAGAACTCAGTTATGCAAACAAGAAGCATGAAGTTGGGTGGTGATGTAACTTTCATTTTTTGACTACTAGAGAATCTAACTCAGTTTTCAGTATCATGTTTTTCCTCTTTCCTATCACCTTTGCTGCTTCTTTTCAAGCTCCACCTCCTTGCACTTTGTCTCCTTCTAGTCAATACCCTCCTCTCCTCATTCTTTATCTCCTTCCCCAGTCTTCCATCTCCCTCCTGTTCTGCTCTACTCTTTTGCTGTTCTCTCCTCCCTCTTAATTATGTTTGGTTTTGCTGTACATTTTTTTTTTGCTGCACACCATATACATGATCTACAATAACAGCTAAGTTAGCGTTCAACGTCAATAGTGTATATAGACAAAGGAAAAACAGAAAATGTGTATTCTGAAGTGATTTGAAATTGTTGAGGTGAATATGGTTTGTGAAGCATGCAAATAGGTAACATAAGACTTTGATGGCCTTTCCTTATAAATTGAATAATTACTCATATATCCAAACACAAGGAAATGAGTTTAAGGAGCATTAACCAGCACCTCAAAAGCCAACAGAGGAAGGGAGAAAGGAGGGAGAGGGAAGAAGGAATGCTTCCAGCTTTTAACTAATTTCTATGGCCAGACTTGGGTTTTGCGGTGTTGGCCGCAGAATCGTGGTAAGCCATGCACATTGGGTAAGGGTTTGTAGCACTAGCAACATGCTTATAATCTGTTTTAACAGTTAGCTTTAATTATGTACCCCTGTGCTGTGCTTTAAATAAAACAAAACCTTTCTGGACTTCATACACCTCTCATGTTGATGTAAATCAGGAGCAACTGCATGGTAGTCAATGGACTTGTTTAACTCAGGGAATCCGCCCCTCCATTTCCTAAATTTTTGCATGTTTAGCATGTAACTTTTGTCGCTGTCACTGTCTTTTCCTGCAAGCTTCTCATCTGGGCAGGTGGACAGTAATTAAATGCATAATTCTGCTTAATGCCCCAATTTTGCCTTGAGATCCTTTAGTGCATGTTGGGAGGATGTCAACTAGAAGCAGAAGATTGTTTCCACAACAAGATAATGCTGTGAGCGTGAAAGATCAGAGTAAGATACTGTGAATAGAGAACAGCTTGAAATTATTGCTTGCCAAGCTTTGTTGAAATTCATTTTCCAGAAATCCTTCCAGGAGATCTAGACAGATAGTCACAATGTGGGAAAAGTGTGTGGAAGAGACTGTTCTTTGAGTGATGGTCCCAGTTGTATTCCACTGATGGTTTACAGTTTGCCTTGTGATTCTGTCCGAGACAATGAAGAGAGGGGTGGACTGACGGCGTCTCCAATTCCTTCTCACTGTCCCATGGTCTGGGTCAGAACTTCCATTGTCCTTGTCTGTGACACACTTTTAAATAAGATAAGGTGCATAGTTTTACCTGTTTTGTAGAAGTTTTGCCAGTTTTATTGTAGTTTTAGTACTTAGTTTAGATAGCTTTAGGTTTGTTTGTTTTTTTTACTACCTCTCCAGCCCAGATACCCATGTGCAGGTACCAGACTATGCCCAGAACTCTGGGCTTTAAACTCTGCACCTCTTGCCTGTGCTCCTTGTCGGTCAGTGATGACTACAAACATTGCCTCTACCACTTGGGGGAAGCTTATGTCGTATCCAGGTACAGTACTTGCCAGTCCTCCCCCACACACACCCAAGAAGGCTCTGCCCTTTTCCCCCAAGAGCACCTCATGGAGCTTGCCATGAGACCTCACTCGGACCCAGGGTTGGGAACACCCCCTGTACATCAGCCTGACACAGCGGGGAGCGCACCTCCCACTGCCGCATCCGAATTCGGAGCCAGCGCAACCACCCCATGGACCCCTTGACGGGGCCTAGTCAGGAGGTAGGGAAGCATACTCATAAGCATGGGACTAAAGCTATGGCTGCACTAGAGAGCTTATAGCGGTGCAGTTGCATCGATGCAGCAGCGCCGCTGTAAGCTCTCTACTGGAGCCGCTCTAAGTGGATGGGAGAGAGCTCTCCCATCGACTTAATCCACCCCCAGTGAGCGGCAGCAACTGTGACAGCGGGAGAAGCTCTCCTGCTGACATAGCACTGTTTACACTGGTGCTTAGGTCGATGTAAGGTATGTTGCTCACAGGGGTGCAACATAAGGTATACTGACGTAAGTGGTAGTATAGACACAGCTTAAGTCTTCCTCTAAGCCAGATGGACGCTCTTCCCATATGTCTGAGGCATGGGGACAGAGCACATGCTAAGTCCCATAGCATGAGAAAAAGTCCCACAAGCAATGGGATCTGGTGGTTCTGAGCACCAATCTATCAGTACCGCCATCACCAGCACCCCCCAAAATGCGGGATCCTCCTGTTCCAGGACAGACCACAGCACTGGTACCGGTACCTGAAGAAAAGAGTGCTTCTTACATTGGGGAGATCCAGCACCATAACTGTGCCTCAGGACATGTTCGCCTTGCTGGACCCGGAGGCACTTCGTCCGTTATCCCTCCACTTCTTGAGAAATCATATCTCCATCACGGGCTATGCCTGCGGTATGTGACCCCTCACTATCAGCACCAGTACTCTACATCCTTACACGAGCTTTGACAGTACTGCCGTTGGAACTGGAGTCTGCCTTCTCCTCCTCCAGTGAATCAGAACTAGGAGAAGAAAGATCATGTCATATCACCCCTATATGCCTTCATGGAGACTGTCATGTCCAGGCAGCACCTACCACGTCAACCAGTGTGGAGTCACTGGTACCCCATGCCATGGGAACTACCACAATCTCCTTTGGATCCAGCCTATTGGCCATATTGGGGACTCAGGTCCCAATACCCCCAGCCCCCCAGAACCTGCCTGATCCGCACGGGAATGCTCACCTGCCTCCCTCTTAAGGAACCCTTCTAGCAGGCACTGTGATCCAGTGGTAGAGGAGGAACCGCTTAGTCTAGTCCTAGTAGAGTTGCCAGAACCGGCGGGATTTCCCTCTTCATCTCTGGACAAAGTGGTGACTGCAGCATCCCCTTCCCTACCGGATGACTTTAGACAATTTCAGGAACTGTTGTGGAGAGTCTCGGGGGAAATCCAGATTCCCTTATAAGAAATTCAAGACCCCCAACATAAGCTGCTTGATATCTTCCACACCTCGGGACCATCCAGAATTGCACTACCATTTAACAAAGCGATTCTGGAGCCCTCCAGAACATTATGGCACATCCTGGCCATGTGCATGGCTACCCAACAGGGGCCAAAAAGCATTATTACATTCCTGCCAAGGGGTCTGAGTTCCTCTTTTGTCACCCTGCTCCTGACTCCATAATCATCCAGGCTGCGAATAAGCGAGCCAAACAAAAACACCCTTGATATACACCACCTGATAAAGAGGGCAAGTGTCTGGACCTTTTGGTGTGCCAGGTATCCTCCTCATCTAGCCGACAAGTCAGGATTGTGAACTATCAAATGTTACTAGCCAAGTACGACTTCCTAAATTACAGTAAATTCGCTGATTTTACTTATAGCCTGCCACAACACGATCAGGCTCATTTTCAGGCACTCATTGAGGAGGAAACGGGTAGCCAGAACGGCTCTCCAGTTGGCAGTGGATGACGCAGATACCTCCTCCTCCAGGGTCATGGCTATGGCCATAGTTATGCATAGTTATGCATAGGGTGTCTTGACTCAATTCTTCTGGGTTCCCTAGGGAGGTACAGAACACTGTTGAAGACCTCCCTTTTGATGAATCCTGTCTCTTTAATCAAAAGACAGATGTAGCACTGCTTACCCTCAAAGACTCCAGAGCCACCCTTCACTAGCTGGGCATCTACACTCCAGCCCTGAAGCGCAAATTCCACCACCAACCTTCCACTCAATTCTACCATCAGAAATTTTATGAGCTTCTGAGGAAACACCAAAAGACATAGAGCTCTCACGTCTTTGCAGGCTTCAATGTTGCAGCTACAACCACCAGCTAAGAGGTATTTTTGATGCAATCCCAAGAGCCAGCAACCACTATGCCAACAACCTCATGATCCTCCCACCCCCTTTGGGGGTCACTTAGCATTTTTTTCCCATACTTGAGTGTGATAACAATGGACAAATGGGTGTTGAACCATCATCCACCATGGCTATACAATCAAGTTTATCATGCTACCTTGTCCAAGACTGCCTTCGCCGTCAGGGACCACTCTCATGTCTGCATTCTTGCCCAATAGGCAAACTCCTTATTACAACGAGGAGTGGTAGAATGCATCCCTCTGGAATATCAGGGAATGGGGTTTTACTCGACTAACTTCCTGATACCTTAGAAGAAATCCTTGATCTCCAGCATCTCAACTGCTTCATCCAGAAACTCCAGTTTTGTATGGTCATGCTAGCAGTGATTATCCCATCCTTAGAGAAAGGCATGTGGTTTATGAATCTCAATATGAAGGACTCATTTTAACATCAATATCCATCTAGCCCACAGATGTTTCCTGAGATTCACAGTGGGCATCCACCATTTCCAGTACAGAGTGTTCCCCTTCAGGATAGCCACTATTCCCAGAGTCTTCTCCAATTTTTGTCCGTTGCAATGGCCAATGTCAAACATTATGGTATCCTCATATTTCCATATCTTGATGACTGGCTTCTAGCCACGCGGTCCAGGCAAGAAGCCCACACATCAGCCTCTGTGTTGCTCAACCTTCTTTCATCCCTTGGAGTCAGTGTCAATGTCGAGAAATCAATTCTAGACCCCACACAGTCTCTGGACTTCATATGGGCTACAGTAAGTTCAGTCACAGTGCGATTATACTTACCAACAGACAGGTTCCAGGCAATGAGTGGCATCATGACTTTTATGTCATGAGCAATCCATATGTACTAGCCAGGACCTGCCTGTCCCTTTTAGCCTACATGGCCTCGTGTACGTACGTAACCCTCTTCACACGTCTCCACCTTCACTGCCTTCTGACGTGGCTCCAGTCCGTTTACTCGCCAAACTGCCACTCCATGAATTCCATGCTGATAGTTCCTTCTGTGGTACTATCATCCCTCCAGTGGTGGACAGAGCCACATCGCATTTGTGTGAGAGTTCCCTTTCTTCCCTCCTCCCCAGACAAGATGATTATCACAGACTTATCCCTGGTTGGCTGGGGGGTGCATCTTGATGACCACATGGCTCAAGGAACATGGACTGCCAGAGAATCCAGGATGCACCCTGGAGCGCCGAGTCTTGAGAAGAGCATGACAATCCTTCCTTCCTTTCATCCGCTCCCATAATTTCCTCATCATGTCAGATAACACCAACATTGTTTCTTACATCAACAAACAGAGCGGCACGATGTCCCCCATGCTATGCACAGAGGTGATCAATCTTTGGACATGGTGCATCAACCATCAGATCCTCTTATCTGCAGCCTGTCTTCCCAGGGCACAGAATGTACTCACAGACTCACTCAGCAGACATTTTGCAATCGACCATGAATGGGAACTTTGTTTCAATAGTACATTACATCTTCTGGTTGGGGGACCCCAACCAGAGACTTATTTGTGTCACAGGTGAACAGCAAATGCTCAACATACTGCTCTAGGGAAGCCGTTGGCCATTGCTCCTAGGGGGACACTCTCCTATTCCCCTGGTCAGACCAACTCAACTATGCTTTTCCTCCACTACTACTCTTATCTCAGATACTACACAAAACTTGATGAGATAGACGGTGATTCTGATTGCCCCCCACCTGCGCAGATAATTCTTGTTCCCCAACTTTCTCCACATGTCATCATGCTCATGGATTCCCATTTCCATCTGCCCAGATCTGCTGACCCAGTGCAAAGGCAAAATAAGACATCCCAATCCACATGCACTACACCTCAGAACGTGATATCTGGATGGGCATCTGCCTTAGACCAAATATACTCTTCAGCAGTTTGGAACATCCTTTCTAGTAGCAGAAAAGACTCCACCAGACATTGGTACTGGGTCAAGTGGAGATGTTTTTCATCATGGGCTCAACAAAAAGGCACTCCATCAGAATCAGTGGGGATCCTCCTCATAGTGGACTACATGCTGTTGCTAAATTCATCCCTGTCTCACCCTCAGCTCCTTGAAAGTAAACCTGGCAGCAATCAGCATGTTCCACCCTCCTGTGGAAGGTTTCTCTATCTTCACAAACCAATTAACCGCTAGATTCTGGAAGGGGCTTATCAGAACCGTCCCACCTGTCCAACCTGTAGCACCTCAATGGGACTTGTTTTTGTTCTTTCTGTGCTAATGAAGCCCTTCTTTGAGCCTTTAGCATCATATGCCATGTCCCTCCTTTCTATGAAAGTCTCCTTCCTTGTTGCTGTTACTTCCACGAGGAGAGTGGATGAACTTGGGGCCATGATGGCAGACCAGCCGTTCACAGTTTTCCACTGAGATAAAGTCTCCAAATAATTACATTCTAAATTTTTACCAAAGGTGGTTTCCCAATTTCACATCTGAAACCCATATGCACCTGCAGAGGAATGTCATCTCCATTCTCTCAACATTCAACAAGCTCTGGCCATCTACCTGCAGAGAACGAAACCAATCAGGAAGTCCCCTAGATTATTTATTGCAATAGAAAAGAGACTCCAGGGACAGACCATCTCCACCCAGACAATCTAAATGGACTTTGGGGCGTATTAAACTCTGCTACCAACTGTTGGGCCTACCTCCTCCTACAGGAGTACAAGCTCACTTCATGGGGTCAGGCTTCAACCTCAGTCTCCCTTCAGAATGTGCCACTGACTGACCTATGTAGAGAGGCCATGTGGAGTTCCCTACACACCATTACACTGCACTATGCCTTTTTTACAGGACTCAATGGTGGATGCTTCCTTTGGCATGGCAGTCTCCACACTACCACTCCATCCTCATCCTCAGACCCTCCTCTGACTTAGGTACTGCTTGTTAATCACCATCAGTGGAATACAATAGGGACCACCACTCAGAAGAAGAGGAGCTTACATACCTGTAACTGGAGGTTCTTTGAGATGTGTGGTCCCTATCTGTATTCCCCATGCCCCACCGTCCTTTCCCTCTGCTATGGATCTGCTGGATTCGCGGTGGAGAAGGGACTGCAGATGTAGTCGGTCCGCCCTGGCCTTTATTGCTTTGGATGGAAGCACGAGGTGAACCAGGGTGCAGGCACGGACCAACGGATACTACTTTCAAATTCTCCATTTCCAGGTGCATGGCCCATATGTGTAAACCATCAGTGGAATACAGATAGGGACCACACATCTCAAAGAACCTCCAGTTACAGGTAAGTAACTGCCTCTTTTGCTGGCAAAGGTGAAATAATAGTGACAGTTGATCACCTAAAGAGGCTTTGGATCCTGTTCTAAGTAGCTGTGGACCTGAAGGTTTAGTATTCTGTGCGACAAAATTATTTGCTCCAATCCTGTGATCTGGCACACTGCTTAGCATGGAGCTAAGGTGGGAAGAACAGTGTGGCTTTACACTACCTTTGTTCTTGTTGATCCTGGGGGTGGATAAGAGGCACAACTTAAAGTGGCCTCAGAGCTAAGCTGAACCACTCTGGCCAGGGGTCTCTGCTGTGCAGCAGATCTCCTGCCATGGCACTTCCCTCAACCACACTCCTAACATGTTCCCAACGCTGCAGTTGGAAAATGGGGGTGTGTGGATACAAATGTCAAATGTGCAGTTCTTTGGGATCTTTAGATGCCATGCAAGCTACCTACACAGCACTGTAAAACTGGGATGTGTTGAATCTGTAGCAACCTTAGTTATCCCTAGCTCGGATTTCAGGCCATGCTGAGTTGACCAGGAAGGGGTTCAGGCTGTACTGTCAAACTTGGCTGCCCATTTCGTGGGACTCAGGATTATTTGTATGAGCGTATGCAGTCAGGTATAACAGAGTGAGGGCCACTCCTCTACTTTTATCCTCTGCATCTAGTGATTTCCAACTGAACATCAAACTTGTTCATTTTTTATTTAAAGCCCCTGCAGCCAAATGAATTTTGCTGTGAACCTTGAATAGCCTTGATGTTGGTTTGTAGTAGCCTTGTGTAATTATACTATTAAAATTCTTCAGTTAGTTTCCTAACCTGCAGTTGACTGTATTTGGTTGTCACGTGTCGCCTCAGACAGAGCAGCCTCGTAAATGAAACACTCGGAATAGTTGAAGAGATTTGCCCCAGTCACAGGTCTGATACCCTTTCCAAACATGGATCAGTACTGTGAGGCCTAGGGGCACTTGTCAGAGAGCAAAAAGATAACTTTTTAAAAGAAAAGCCTATATTCGGACAGAGATTGAAGGTCTCTTCTACATCTGAAACGCTTTTTCCAATTTGCTGCTGAGCTTCAGGTTACACAAACTTGTGATGTTCACACTTAAGACTTCCTCAATTGCTGAATTTGCCCTAAAGACAAGGGCAAACACTTGACTACAGTGTTGGGTGGCCAGAACCGTCCCCCCATTTTTAAAGCTGATGAAGTACAGTTTCATTGGGCACCTGATGTCTAGTTAACATCAATATTTGAATTTGATAATGCATCCTAGTTTTCTTCCAGTGCTTGTCAGCACTCATATTGAGAATGTAGTAACATGATGACTGCATTTTCAGTCATCTCCACTCACTTAAAACATTTTAGCAGATTAAATCTTATTATATTTGAAATATTATATTATAGACCTCTGAAACGAGGAGAAACAATGCTTCAAGGCATGTTACTTGTTAAAGAATTTAAATATTTTGACTAAAAACTGAGCAAGGACATCAGGATTTGTCCTAAAGCTAAAACAAAACCCCAAACATTCCTGTATTCTGCTTTCTCAAAATAGTGTATTCCCATGAATATGAACGAGATGTCAGGTCAATAACTTACATTATGAAAATGCTGGCCATATACCATGGCTTAGGTTCTGATTAAGCAAAGCAGTTAAGTAGTAAGTGCTTAATTTCCAGTGCTTTCCTGAACTGGAACTTTGGTGACTTTAAAAAAGGCTAAAGTCAAAAAATCTTGTGCATACATTCAAGCAACATGCAAGTAGTTACTGTTTAATTTCTCTCTCTATTCTGAACTTTCATTCAAATACAAGCATTTTAACAAAATAGAAAAAAGCCTGTTGGTGAAGAAACAAATAATTTAGGTAACTATAGCCCTTTACAAATGGTGATATCAGTGAAATCAGGTCATGCATGTTTCATTGTAGTTAGGATTAAATAATTTTATTAACTCTTCAGTTTTGAGAAGTATTGATCTTTATGAAGACAGATGTGCCCACTGATTAAATAATGAAACTTAAGTTGTGTTGCCTTTGACAGATAACTTTAAAAATGTGTTGAGAATTCCAAAATTCCCATACAAAGACATTCACTCTTCAGAAATGTAATGATTAATCAGAAGCAAGTTTGTTGTTTAATACTGAATACCTTAGATTAATATTAGTTTGAACTAGGAGTCTGAGTCTGGGATATAAGCCACCCGGCCAGCGCGATGGCAACATTTGCTGTGAAGGCAGCTCACTTAACACCTCAAGGTGGAGGGGAGCTCAATCTATAACACTCACTGAAGAATTAGTGCTGATGAGCTCTGGAGGGAGCTACATCCAGCCCTCTCATTAGAGAGTCACTTGCCCTGGCACATGGCATTGGAACGGAAGTGGGAGAGTGCCGTTCATAACTTAGGGAAGAGCTTTGGGTTATCTACAGGGTCTTAGAGGTTTCTGGTGAACAGAAGTGGTAGAATTAAACCTAAAATATACTCTGTCAGCTGAGGGATGCTACCAATCTGACAGTTTAGAGGTGCATTCCTTGCTGTAAATATTATTGATGGGGAGAGGGAGGAGGAGAGGCAGGGGAGAGAAGACTTACAAATGTTGAAGACATAAAGCTTCCCCCTCTTCTTTGTAGTTTAAAAGAGGAGCATTTTTCTGGGGTTGTTTCGTCTCAGCCATTCAGACTGGAGCTCATTTGAGGGTCAGTTTCAAAGCAGAGCTGCAGCTCCTGCTGTTTCCCTCAGCAGGACTCTCAATAAGCGTAATAAGCATGTGTAATATTTTGCCAATTAGAGCTAATATTTGAAGCAGATATTCACACCTTAATTTATGAATGATAGCATTATTCCTGTTGTGATCACTCAACTGAAGTAGATGTCTCAATTTCTATTTTTATTATCTGAAGGTGCTATATATCCGGCTTTGGCAAGGACATTGAAAATAAACAGATGTTTGACTGCAGTTGAAAAAAATTATTTCATCTTTAAAGTTTCCATTAAAGGACAAAAACGTTTGCGCAGAAAAAAAAGTTAGAGAACTACAGTTTGGGAAAAAGCTTCATACACATTGTTAAGTCAAGTTTAACGTGAGTTGGTGGCTGTTAATTTTAAATAAATCTCCAGACTATACAATATTTTTGATAGATTCATAGTTTATCATTATAGATCCACAAACACCACTGCCAAATATAAAAACAACGTATATAACTTGGAGAGACAATATGTCCCTTTTTAGGATAGAAAACTTAAATTGGAGTATTCCTTGCTGTAAACTGGTCTCACTCTCTGGCAACACAATACCCCCCCGTCTCTGCTTCTCAATAGTTTGCACCAAACTACTTTCCACAGATATATACTTGCTTCAACAGTGATATTCCATGTCCCTCTGTGAAATGCACTCTGAATGTGAGGAGCTCTGCTGAACACTGTACTGTTTTCCTGGTGACTTGATTAATATGTTTTTGCAATAGCAAATATGCTGACTGACTTAACCAGTTGGCATTTGACTTGATGAGTGATTTGTAACCACTGTTCTTGCTAGAGGGTAGTATATGTCTGAGTGAGGCAGATCTATGATTCTTTTGCTGAATAAAGACATATTCAGAGCAACTCCTGTCTGAGTCTTCATTTGCAGCAATTTAGCATTACTTTGTTTTGAAATATGGTTTTATTCATGTATACTGATACTTATTCATTGCAACATTTTTGCCCATTTTGTACCAGTGTTATCAAAATATGTCCATTGTAACTCAGAATTTTAAATGAATCCATTTCAGTGAAAACACAAAAATTGGGTATATTAAAAGGACAATGTCTAGTTGTTCAAGCCCAAAATTTAACTGTCCTTTTCATTTCTCTGTTACATCTGTACTATGCTCACTGAAACACAGAATAATAAACCTGAAAGTAAACTTGGCATTTGAGTCTTGCAGATGAAGTTTAACTCATATGACAGAGACAATGACATGGTGAGTATTCATCACTTTCCTTTTGGTGTAAAAGCTGTTTTACAATATATAGAAATGTATAAAAATAGAAAACTTGGTTTTTTTCTTGTGTGCAGCCCTTCCCATAGAGCCTTTTCCTTTCCTCCTCCCCACACCAGCCTCCAAATCGCCATGTGTCAGTAATCCCCACCCCGCAACCGAGGGAAGGCTGGACTTGACTCCCTCAGAATGGAGCCAGGTTAGCACTGCTTCAGAGCTTGAAGTGCTTCTTAGTTACATATCTCAGGGAAAGTGTATTTTGAGCAGGGCACATATGTTTCTTTTAGTGCGTGTCCAATGGGATGCCTAACTCTGAGGAGAAGAAAGCAGAATCTGAACAGTAAGAAATACACTGGAGACAAACAGAATTCTAAAAAGGTAATAAAGAAGACATGATACACATCAAACTAAAATTAGATAAACTGATTTTTATTGTACATTGTATTGTCTTTTCTGGGAAATGCCCGACAGCTCTGTTAATTTCTGTGTGAATGGGAGGTTGTCATGGAAAAATTATGTTTATTAGACATGGCACAAATTGACGCTTATCTCTGGGCATGTAACAAGGAGGTCAGAGGAGGTCATTCAAGTGTATCCCATAGTGATTGGGAACTTCCTCCTTAATTTCAATCCATGTGCTCTGAGCTTTTGCCAGAAACAGTTGCTTAAATGCAGCAGAAGGCAACTGATTAGAGCAAACAAGTCAGTTTGCAGTGCAACAACAAATCCATGGAGTAGAACAAATCAGCCATAAACAATTCATAAAATTTAATACAGTGGCCCCTCCAAGACACTCTATGGGGTTGCAATACCTGTCACAGACTTAATCTCTGTTTTAGCTTCCCCTTTAATTTCTGTTCAATGGGGATACTGACCTCAAAGACATGTTCCAAGGAATAAATGGTTAGTGTTTACAAAGCGCTTTGAAGATGAAAAACCTTAAAATAGTACAAATGTCTCTACTGGACAGTTCAGAGCCCACCTTGTCCACATTGTATTATCTTTTATCTGGGCTATTTTACAAGGCAAGTTGTAGCATTTGGGCTATCAGTAAAAAACCTTTTTCTGCTTATTCTTGCAAGGGAATTGCTATCTGAATTAAGATAAGATAAGAAAAGATGTGGAGAGGAATCAAGTCAATTAAAACGGGTGCTGAAAAACAGTGTATTATCAGCCACTTATCTAAACAGTGTTGAGCCTAGAGTGGAGGATTTTAATTCAAAAGAAACTCCTTTACTGCACTACTCTGATGAAATACATCCATTTCTCCTGTTCCCCTCCACTTGCTCCAATAAAGAGAGATTCTACTAACAATCATACAGAGTCCCCATTAATGTTAATAGAAACTATGATCGTGCACTGAGAATATGTTACAGCCAAGATTTTCATTAGTGATTAGTGACTTTGGATACCTCAATTGTTGGGTGTGCAATTTTGAGACACTTTACAGGGGCCTGATTTTCAGAAATTCCTGAGACCCCCCTCCCTTGTGAAAATCAGGAGCGTTTAAGGTATGTCAGACTGGGTACACCACAGACGCCACACATCCACCTCAACGGGATTGGGCTGGCGGTGAGGGGGAACAGCCACGCAGCCAGGGAAGGAGATGTTTGATGAGGGACACCAGAGAGCTTCTCCCCCTCCTTGGCACCCATTGGCTAGCTGGGGGTGCTGGGTGCTGATTGGCCAGAATTTCCCAGCTCCAGCTATTTCACATGCCTCAGTGGGTACAGTGGCGAAATGAAGACGGACATATGGATGGATGGATGTTAAACAGCAGGCTGCAACTTTTATTAACTTAAACACAGGGGAGGGGTTGTTACCTGCCCATCACCCATACTCTCATGTAGTTTGCTTTGAAGTAGTCCCAGTGTGGGAGTTACAGGGTCCTACCATATAACCTGTAATTTGGGGTAGGCTCTCCTCAGTCTGCCCACCAGGACTGAACTCACTCTGAATCCAATCACCACTACCTCCCCATGAGGCGAATGAAAGGTGCAGAAGGGTTGGGGTGTTGGCCCACAAGTTCTCCCCCTATCCCTTGAGCCCAAGGCCCATCAGCAAAATCCCAGGTCTTTTATCTCTGGAAGCTGTTCACATTATCCTTTTAACCACACTGGAAACCAGCCGGGGGTGCGGGTAGGGGCAGTGACCAGCTTGGATGCTCTCCACAACCATGCTGCCTAGTATCACATTGCTCCTGTACATAACTGTACACTGGTTAAGTTCAATGCCCACTGGCTCCCAAAAGCACCAGCTCACTGACTCTAACAGTGCTAAAGAAGGCAACAACAAATGCCACGCTAAATAAAGTGGCCTCCCTCCTATAGCTGCATACCCATGGTAGAGCTTTTAATCATCCTGTCAGGGTCTCCACTGTTACATGTAATCTGTTGTCCCTCCTGCACCTGCCTTTCCTGGGCCACTCTTTTAAGGGCTTCTGCCCTATGAAGTGCCCATGTGGGTCTGTGAAACTTGACAGCCTACACCAGCAGGAAGGACCCACAAACAGGTAGTATGATATAGAGGAGGGAGCCAACCTATGGCGGGCCAAAGACACCATGTGTCATGCCACCTGATGTTATGGGCTGCTCATGATGAAGTCCTTCCTGTGCCCTAAACTCCATGAACTCTTAAGGATGGCCTGATAGGCCCTCAGAGTTCATGGGGCAGCCGAATCCTTGACTTGTCCTAGAGCTGTCATAGGGCAAATTTCCAAAGGCATCTCATGCAGATCTTGGCTGGCAAGCGGGATGAGTGCCCAGAATCTGTTGCCTTAGATGGAGCATCGGCAACACCGTTATGCAGTCCTGGGACATGCACAGCATGAAAAAGGATGTTAAACGACAGGCAGCATAAAACCAAGGCCCTCACCCACCTCAAGACCTGAGCAGTTCACTATTTACAATACAGAGCATGGATTTGTTGTTGCACTGGAAACTGACTTGTTTGCTCTAAAAGTTCTTCCACAAAAGTGTGACTGCACCAGTATAGGGGGAAAAAGCCCTCTAGAAAGGTGATGTCCCTATAATGATCTGAACCACCCAGATTTCTGGCCACCTCTGATCACAGCCCTCACCATGAAAGTAAACTCCAAAGCCCATGTCTCCTGAGGCATTGGACTGTATCTGCAGCTTTGTCTTGAGAAATCAGTGTGAATGCCACTAAAAAGGCCTCTAAGTTCATCCAGAAATCGTTCCCATGCTTATAAATCTTCCTTCATTTCCCTTGGCATTCTGCTAAAGTGGTGAGGTTTTCACACTCCAGTGGAGGCCAGCATCGGACGAGCACAGAATGCCCAGCTGGGCGCCACCGACCACTATACAGAGTTTAGGTGGGTTCAGACTCCTGCCACCTTGTCCCAAGGGAAGGGGGAAGGGACTGAGTCATCTTCCTGCCCCGTCAGAGCAGATCCCGGAGCAGGCATCTGCAGGCTCATCGGCCTCAACCTTGGCTGAAGCCCCATGAGCCTCTCCTCCCTCCCGCCACCTGAAGCAGAAAGAGGAGCGGGGAGCAGGACACAAGGAGCAGTGCACACCCTCAGCCTCCCTTCCTGTGAGCAGGGGCTGAGTGAGGGGACACCATAACAGACCCAACAGGGCTGCCCAGGGACCCTGGCCCATCCCAGTGACCCTAACGGCACCACGTGACTTCCAGCCTCTTCCCCCACCCCCCACCGAGCTGAGGGAGGGGGAACAGCGACCTGCACCTGAGACCCAGTGGCCCCATCAGTTTCCCCATGTGGCCCCCCAGCCTTTCCCCACATCAAGAAGGGAGGGCAGGGGAACCAGCATGGAATCCCTCCCTAGAGGGGGAAGGGGTATGACCCCCGCAGCCAGACAGAGACCCCACCACATGGTGGCAAACCTTCGGCCCTTGAGAGAAGGGCCCCAGAATCCTTTCCTGCCTTCCTCTGCATCCCGAGGATGACTGCTGACTGCTAGAACAGTGAGTAACCCCTTTCCTGCTGGAATGGAACTGCAAGAGGCTCCACATGGCCTGTGCTCCAGGTGAAATCCCAACATTGAAAATTTCAACTGATTTGAGGATTCCACTAGATCCCTTTATGTGCGGAGTGGGGAATGATCAGTACTTGCACACCTTCTTAAACATGCTACATTTAATATATACAATTACTTTACTACACTAAAGTTAATTGTAAAAGTACACAGACTATTAAACGGACATCACCCTGAAATGTAATCAATTAAACAAAATTAGTTTGCTGTATTTTCAGGTACTGTGCATGCCATTGGGTTCCCCTATAATTAGCTTTACAATCCCACTTTGTTAATTTTTCAGTGTTTGTTTTTCTCACTTGTTGTTGGTTGAAAGACCTGCACAGACAAAAGGAAAAATTGACTGATTATATGTGAAACATTTAAAAAATACTGAACTGACTCTCCACAAAGTGCTGTCAAGTGCACAAAATTGAAAAGGCAGAGAAATGCTTTTGAGAGGGTCTTTTTCAAGTACTATTCAGAACAATGGTAGGGAAAAAAATCAGAGGTATGTCTTTAATACATAGAGTCCTTTTAAATACAGGATAATGGATATACTGTATGTTCTACTCCTGGAGGAATTCTGCACCACTGCGCAATGCAGAAATTAATGTTTTTTGCGCATAATTTCCTTTCCCCAACAGAAATGGGCTACAGTGCTGCTGGCTGCTACTAGGGGCTGCTGGACCTGGCAGAGCCCAGCTTGTACATAGACACTGCAAGGGAGGGTAGTAGAGAGTTCCAAGCAGCTGCAGTTCCCCGCACACCTTGAGGGAAGAAAACTCCATACAAGCCTCGCTGGGACCCAGCAACAGGCTTTCTCCTTCTGGATCCCTGGGCGGTAGAGGAAAGGGTGTCTGGGTTGGAGCAGCCATGTCTGGGCTCTGGGAAGGAGAGGAGGGTGTCTGGGCTGGGGGGGCAAGGCTGGCCTCTGGGAGGGTGGGGGATGGGTGTATGGGATGGGGAGGCCACAACTGGGCTCAGGGGGGAGGGGGTGTGGGTATCTGGGCTAGCGGGGCCCCTATGGCTGGGATTGGGGGAGAGTGAGTTCAGGTGTATTAACTTGGGAGGACCCTGTGACTGGATTCGGGGGGAGGGGTTGTGGGTGTCTGGCCCCTTGACTGGGCTCTGGGGAGGTTGAGGGGGCAGAGAAACAGGAACTGCGTTGTCATAGGGGTTTCTTTAACTCTCTACGCCTGGGGGAAATTTTGTGTGTGTCTGTATTGTTACAGACATACCTGCTGACAGGTATTTTGAAATAAATTACCAAAATAGTTGAAACTGGCGTGATTCTATAGTGTTATTTTGACAAAATTTGCAGAATTTTAAAATATAGTGTGCAGAATTTTTAATTTTTTGGTGCAGAATTCCCCCAGGAGTAATGTTCAGTAGAGCTGCTAGGGAAATGAATTTATTTCCCATGCAAAATTTCCAAATAAACTCACTTTTGGCTCTAAAAACTATTGGGGGTTTTGTTAACAAAACAAAGAAACCCCGGGAGACTGAAAAACACTTTGCGTCTTTTTTGATGAAAAAACATCTCTCAAATGTCCATTTTGGGGGGGGGGAAATATCATCCAGTTATAATGTTAAACAAGAATTGGATATTGGAGTTCATGGAAACTTACTGGAACCAGTCATCTCATATGGAGGTCATTGTAACTAGAAACAAAGAATAAATCAAGTGAAAACCAAATCATGATTTCAAAAGGATCAGCAAGTAACAGCAACATATATTTGGGCAACAATCCACATCAAAGCTGTAAACGTGAATTCTAACCTTGTCCTTCAGAAAGCTATTTAAATGTTCAGCTTTTGAGACAGGTCTGAGTTTGAGAGCTCAAACATGTTATCTATATAATAAGTTTCCAGGTTTGTCACTCTGTGTCACTCTGAAGCTACAATGTCTGAGTCAGTCTGAAGCAATGGTGAGAGCTCTTTATGCTCAGCATATCACCAGGTTGAATCATCACTGGGATTTGCAGTCTGTTACTGTCCAATTTTTAAGTTCTGAGCCATTTTGAGCTTTTTTTTGTTTTACACACATGGCTTTATGAAGTACATTGTGAGACAGCACAGGCTTTCAGCTACTAGTTTCTAATATAGTTGCAGTGTTAAATGATGCTTGAAACCCATACTTCAGCTGAACTAGTTAACTTCTCAGTGGTGCCTGTCAAGCTTATGTGCAAAAACAATCAATTACAATCATAATTACAAGTGTTTTGTATATGGCCAGCTTGTTTGTCAGAGGTTCTGGAGAAGAATGTGGGTATTGATGTTAGGATTTCTGAGCAGAAGACAATTTTCTGGCTCGGGAGGGTGTTTTTTTGAGGATCACTATAATTTTGCTTCCACTTGAGGTGACTTTTGGTATGCCCCCACAGTCAACAGATACTTGAAATCCGCAGGGCCTGACCCACAACTTATTCTGTCAGATAGCCAGTCTGTGTGACCCTGTGTGTAATGGTTATGCTTCATCTAAGGACTAGGCCTCTTTCAATCCAACTCCTCCTCCCCTCCCCCCCCAACAAACTCGGGCTACATGTGCTTATATATGGGACAGGGAGAATTAATGTCAGAAGTTTTGGCTAAAATTCCAATGTAGAATAATTCAGCTGACACCTTGATATAAAGTCACTCATTGCATAACTAGACATTTAATTTCTTTTTATTATTTTCCCTGAGACAGGTATAAGTTAAATTAAGTGGATGAACCTCTTTTATTCTGTAGTGGAAAAAAATAGTGGACAAGCGAGGTAACCAAGTAGTAGTTATAGTCCTGAGGGGTAGAGGCAAAGTGAGTGGGAGGAAGGTAGAAGTGTTGGTACTGAAACCCTGAGGGCACATAATCTAGTAGAACTCCTAGGAGAGAGGACAGGTGCAGTGCTGTTAACATAATTTCTAAAATGAAAAGCAGTTTTACAAAACCTCCAGTTTACTTTAATCAGTGACCGTATTCACCATTCACTAGTTGGTTTTTTGGTCAGTTTCTTGTACTGGCTCCCTGCCTTTCGTACTTGGTGTAAGAACTGGAGAAAGTCTTTAATGTTTTACTATGTTTTTTCTGCTTAAATAATGACTTAATGACACTTGGCTCCATTGACTTAAGTTGAAAATTGACACTGAAATTTTAGAGAAACTCTCCTTTCCTATGCTGTTGTTTTTGTAACAAGACATTTTGTACATTGGATGTATTTAAATATATCTTTTTAAACTGATATATTGTAAGTGCATTTAGTGCTTGTGAACAATACCAAACTGGCAACTATGGGATGCATAACAGCTGGGGGCAGTCTGTTTCCCCACAGTGTCGCACGACCATGCATAGTCTTGACCTGTGGGAACCATTTCTAAAGGGATGAGAGGCTAACGTACTCACAGTGGGTGTCACAGATAGCTGGCACATCTTTGGTTCAAGCCCTTACTTTCCATTTTCTGCAGTGAGGGTGACCCATTCTTAGAATATTTACTTGCACACATATTGTAATCTGCAGAAGTCCTGAAGACCTGTAAATACTCTGCCCTGTAAAAGATACAAGGCCTGGTTCCTAGCCAGATGTAAGCAGTTACAGTTCAAAGTGAGTTATAATAGTTCCTGTTTGAGCCCCTCAGGGCTGTCCAGTTGACAGGCAGGGCTCTTCAGGCCTAGTGTTTGGGGTGCCCTTTCCAGTCCAGTCTTTATTCAGGCAAATAGGCTCTTGCAGGTTTTCAAACCAGGCTCAGTTAATGTCTCTCACTGGGGCCCCTGCCACTGCTCCCTGCCCAGCTGCTGCTCCCCCATAAGCCCCCACAGAGTGGCACCTAGCTGTGATGTCCATCTTCCACTTGGCTGCCACCAAGTGGGCTTTAATGTAAGATTTTTTTAAACCACATTTTAGAGAGTCTTGAAAATGAGAGGCTGTTATTGAGATTCTTTTTACTTCCATTTCTAACGCAGTTTTAGAAAGTCAGTGCTAGTGATTTGCATGTGGCTCTGCATACAATTCCTGGGGCTTCTCTCCAGTTCCCTGCTTGCCATGTGGATCCTATGTCAGGATCTCTACAGCTCCTGTCTATCCACGTGGCCAGCACTCCCAAACACAGCCCAGTCACTCCTTACTTCGGGACCTTTCTCCTTACCTGGCCTGGGAAAAGGGAAATGTAGTCAGTAGGGAGCTGATGGGAGTTGTAATCCCCTGCTTTGCAGATCCATCACATAGAAAAGTAGTATTAATTTAATTTTTACTTTAAAGGAAAAATTGTAAATGTGATAGGGGAAAGTGGTGCTACTAAAGTGCACTGTGGGTCATATGATTCAGTCTTCTGCAAATCATAAGGACTAACTTTTTAAAACTTTGCATTAGAAGTGGAAGTAAAAAGAATATCTCAATAACAGACTCTCATTTTCCAGACTCTCTAAAATGTGGCTTAAAAAAATCTTATATTAAAGCCCACTTGGTGGCAGCCAAGTAATCTAGAAATGTTGGAAGACTGTCAAAGTAACTCATGGTTACCACTTTTACATAGATAACAACACAAATATTTCAGCAGAGTAGGTTGTTTGGCTCAGTTTAGCCTGACTATAAAAGGCAGTGCTACTGGGCTTCCTACATTTACATCAGCTTTGTTTCTAGCTCAACTGCTTTCTCCCTGTATTCAAGAGACAAGGTGAGTGAGATAATATATTTTATTGGATCAACTTCTGTTGGTGAAAGAGTCAAGCTTTAGAGCTATCCAGTGCTCTTCTTCAGGTCCTGGGAAAAACACAGCTACAACAACACTGCAAACAACAATGAAAGATACTGAATTTTGGTAAACTATCTGTTCTACCTTGTATTTAGCTGTGATACTCTGAATACCTTTCCCACACCTGAAGAAGAGCTTTGGTTGTTAAATGTTATGAGAACAGACTCTTACAAATCACAGCAGGCCTCTATCAGATGTACGATGTATCTTCACTTGCAGGAAAAGTCATTGCCCTTTCCTACCACTCAGATGTCATTCCTCTCCTCACATCCCTTCATTGCTTTCCTCTGGCCATGGCCACACACAACTTTTTTACTGCCTTGCATCTCTGGTCCTCATTTTCCTCTGAACATAATTTCATAGTAGTCCCCCTTAACTCTGCCATTTGTATCTTTCTCCCACTTTCGTCTTTGCACCTTCTTCCAGCTCACCCCCTCATTTCAGAAGCGCCTCCCTGGTCAGGCACTAGACAATCTCCATTTCCTTTAAATCTGTCCCTCCTTCAGAAAATAAGTGTCAGGAAAGTCTTTCTACAATGACCTCAGCTAGAGTACCACTTGCACTGGAACGTCAAACAGCACTTGATATATGCTACATTTGTATAACTAGATATGTGTAACCAATCTGTCTACACTATCTATCGTGCTGTACAGTGCATGAGAAGGGACTGTGTCCTTTCTTTTTGCATTAAGACATAAATGTTGTCTGTGTGCAATATAAATATATCCATCAGAGGTTCAGAAAATTCCCACTTGATCCACAAGGCACTCCCATTACTATGACATCGTTCTGTAAAATGCAGCCTGAGTTGATAGAAGTATTTGACATCTTGTTTAACTCCGCTTATATGTCAATAAATATGATCTGTTTTCAAGATTTTGAAATACTCTGCAACAGATCAATTCCCCAAATTCCCTTAATCTTGCATCAAACTGTCTAAATACCCATAAGGTAAAAGACTGTGGAAGCAATTGCTCAGTGGCTTTGGGAATTGTCTTGACAATGCTTACTGAAAGTGAGCTGTAGTTGCTTATGGAACTGATGATTTAGTCTGTATCTGATCAAGTGTAGATGTACATCAGGTTTTGTAGGGGGTGGGAAATCTTATTTATTCTGGCTGATCTATTTTATTGGAATCTGATAAAGCTGAAGCATATCAAAGGATATAACAGCCTTGGGGGTTCCAGGCAGAAGAGTTCAGGTGAAAACCGGTTGGCCTCCATTTATGGTATAGCACTAAATATGGGCTGTTGAAGGAACGGTCTTCAGGCCAAGTTGAGACAAGGTATTCATTATGATGTGCTCTGTATGAAACACAATCTTGAGTTTGCTATTATGACCCTCAGATATCCAATTTTTTTGAAGTTTTGAATTTTCTTTTAAAGACGCTTGAAAATTCTACTATATAAGTCCTACAAGACCATCTCAATGTCAAGACCTTGCTGCCTTTGAGGCAACTGAGCCATTTTAAAGATATCTGTCACTTCAGTCTGTGTGCAGGTTTTGGCATGTGACTAACTTGTTCTGTGTAGCCATTGACCCCGTGGTTGCAGAACACATGACTTGGTGCACTATCCCATGCAAAACAAATCTTTGGTATTTTAGATGAGTAACTTTCCCCTTCTGCCTACTTTCTTTATGTAGAATGGGAACATAGGGACTGTTCTGGCTTAGGCTTCTGTGTGTGGCATGACTGGTCTGTTGGTGGTGGGAAGGAAGGAAAAATGGGACAAAAGAAAGTCCATCCTGGATAAACTCAGAGCAATGGGGAGTATTAAGGTTTTCTTGGCTTGTTTTCTGTAAGCGGCTCAATGCCAGTTGAGTGTGTGCTGAGTTTGCTTTCTTTCATTGTTAGCATGTGCCTATAACAGTGAAAGGCAATTGGAGAGTTCAGGAAGTCATCTGGCAGTGTGCCTGTGGCAATGTTAGAATAAGTTCTTTCTGTGCTTGTGCTCCATGCCCATGTCTGCTCACAACAACTTCATTGAGGTAAATGAGGAACAAAGTTCAGACGTCTGCAGGTTCATTATTGTTTGGCATGACAAGCTGTGTTCTGTAAAGCTAGATAAACAGGGCAAAAGTGCATTAATGTAGCAGTGGTTCTCTTTAGAAAAGGCTAGAAGTTCATATAAAGAAAATATTGTAATGGGTAAAAGACAACAGAATCTGCTGAGACGTTCTAAAGCTATTTAAGCTACAGTTTGGCTGCAGCTTACCTACAAGAAAGATGCTGATTTAAACTAATACTTTGAGCCTTCTAGTTGTCACTTTGCCGTTACTAACCTTAATATTACAGAATTATTTATGAGCTGTTACTAATGAAAACAAAAAAGTATCAATAAAACAGTGCAAAATCATCACTATCCTATTACTTAGGTCAGTTATTGTTACCATATTCACTCGTCCAATAGTAAGCAAATAACTCAAGAGTTATATATTAGAAGCCACAATTAACTTAAAAGAAAAGTGTATTTTCCTAAAAGAAGATACAGTGCTTTGCATTTTGATGGCACTTCTATATCGGAGGCTCAAAATTACTTTACAAACATGAACAAATTAATTCCATTTTGTAATTTGTCACTGAAAACACATTACTATAACACATTGTAAAGATGGGGGAATTGAGGCACACAGGTTGAAACCAGCCACATGTTAACCAGCAAGTACGTAGCAAATCTAGGAATAAAACCTGGACTACTTTGCCTCCAGTGCTTTTACTACCATACCTGCTTCCTTTCAAATTGAACTTGTCATATTATAGGAGTCACAGGTAGTGCTGCCTATAGTTAAGGTAGTATGAGACTTCCCATGAGAAGACCCTGTTTCAGTTGCTTATACTTTGGCCAAACTTTGCTCACGTCTCAGAAACAAAGTCCACAATAAATAACTCAGCACTGAGAAGCGGACAACAGCCATGAAAACCCTGAAATGTGGGAAGGCAGCTGGACTCAGTGGTATAGCTCATGAACTGTTACTACACTTTGGGATGAGACTACAGAAGTGGTTGCGTGCCTTCTTTAACTTTCGCATGGAGAAAGCACAGATACGTAAGCTGTGGACACAGTCCAAAATGCCTGTACTACTCAAATTACATGAATACCCTAACTGTGCAAAGAGTTACTGCCCAATATCCTTACTTTGCTCAACATAGAAGTGATGTGAGTGGATGATAGTGGGTTGAACAGTACCAATAGCGGAAGGGCAGCTAAATGACTGACCAAGCCAGTTTCCACCCAGGATGTTCATGTAGTGGCCAAGTTGCAAACCTAAGTCCATACATCGAAGATGGTTTCAAAAATACAAAATTACAGGGGCTGTGTTTTTGACATATAGACTGCTTTGGACATGTGAACCATCACACACCTCTACTGAAATTGGCAAGAATTTTGAGAAATAGTAAAATAGTCCAAATCATCTCCTCCCTTCTCAGGAATAGATGTTTCTTTGTACAGAAGGATGTAGAAGTCAACAGCTTACTCATTGGAATGGTGTAATGGTTCTCACTCAGGGTCTGGTTTGGGAGTGTGGCATAGTGGTGACAGCCACAACCCCTGTAGTCTGACAACCAAGGCTCATTAAGGTTGTCCTACCTGGGCCTCTTCCTACCATCCGACCCCTGCCCCCTCCGGGAGTCAGCTTAGTCCAAGGCTTTCCCCTGGTGGGGAAATCCAAACGAAAATAAGTAAGAGGGGGTTACCAACTAAGTTCCCTGTAAGCGGCGTGGTGCTCAGGGAACCCGCCCAGCCCTGGCTCCAACCTGCCGCAGCCAGGGGAGGGGCGCTCATAGGCGCTGACTTTCCCTCTAGCCGGGGGGGGGCTCGACCCCTTCTTCCAAGTCCCCGCCTCTTCCCTGCCTCCTCCCCCAAGCACACCCTGTCCTGCTCCTCACCTCCCTCCTGGAGCTTCCTACATGCTGTGAAACAGCTGTTTATGGCAGACAGGATACCACTGCGATGGAGGAGGAGTTGTTCATAAGCAGGGCCGCTGGCAGGTGAGAGGTGCTGGAGGGCGGGGGGAGCTTGGCTGCTGCTAATTTTTCTCTGGGGGCATCCCTCCCCTGGTCGCGGCTGGGGGCAGGGCAGCCAGAACCCAGCCCGGCCTCGACCTGCCGTGGCACCCCTCCCCTTCCCCGGCTCCCAACTCAGCCCCCCCGGACCTGCCGTGGTGGGTAGAGGTGCTTCTCCTGCAGCCGAGGTGCTGCTGTGGGGAGAGAGAGCTGGGGGGAGTCCTCTCTCCCCACCTTAGCTCTGGAGAACCTCCCTGCATCCCAAATCCCTCATCCCCGGCCTCACCCCAAAGCCCACACCTTCAGCCAGAGCTGTCACCTCCCCCGTACCCCAACCCTCTGCCCCAGCCCTGAGCCACCCATTCCCAGCCCCACCCCAGATCTGGCCCACACCCCCAGCTGGAGCCCTCACCCCCCCCTGCACTCCAACACTCTGCCCTAGTCCTGAGCCCCCTCCCACACTCCAAACCCCTCTGCCCCACCCCCACCACATGAATTTTGTTATGTGCACCAATATGAAGGTAATGTGTCACATATCATCTTCATGTTGGTGCACATAACAAAATTCATTCCGCACATGTGTGGTTACCAATGTCCAAGGTCCACAGGATACTTTCCTCTCTGGTTGTCTCTGTGGTGGGTCCTCCCTTCCCTCAGGGAGCACCCCTTTGGGCAGCTGTGTCAGAGGCTTTAGGCTTCCCTCTGCTCTGTGGACTGCAGGTCTGCTCACCTCCAACTCTGCCATCCAAATAAGCTAATTCCCCATCTCTTAATTCCTCCACACCTCGAGCATTTGTTTCAGGTGTGGTAGCACAGGGCTGGCTGAGCCCAAAATAATCCCTTAAACCCCACACTGGGCAACAAGGGGTTGTAAACCCCATCACAAATGGGTTGCCCCAAGGTTCAGTGCTATCACCCTTGCTGCTTACTGTCTACACAAATGCCCAACCAGAATTCTCTGAGGTGTGGAGACTCATTTGTGCAGATGATCTTTGCATTGCTATCCACTCGGAAAGATTTGGGGACACAGAGGACATTCCAACTGGTTCCCTGAGTGTACTTTGACAATCCTATTGCACAGCATTCCTGAATTCCTAGCAAGACACAAGTATGCACCTTCCACCTGAAACACCATCAGGCCTAGTAAAAACTCCACATACTGTTGAATGGTACAAAATTTGAGCACTATGAATATCTGGTGTACCCTGGGGTCTTCTTAAATCACATATTAACATGCAAAGAGAATATCAAGAAGATGATCATAAGAACGGCCATACTGGGTCAGACCAAAGGTCCATCTAGGCCAGCATCCTGTCTTCTGACATTGGCCAATACCAGGTGCCCCAGAGGGAATGAACAGAGCAGGTAATCCTCAAGTGATCCATCCGCTGTCGCTCATTCCCAGCTTCTGGCAAACAGAGGTTAGGGACAATGAAATGAAGTCCAGGAATTCTGTACACCAGAAACTGGCCAACACAAAATGGGGAGGTGACTCAAAAACACGTCAAAGCAACTAGTCTCTCCTGGTGTTACTCAGCTGTGGAGTACAGTGCCCCAGTAGAGTCATGCTCAAGCCACGCACACAACATTGATACTGAACTCATTTAATACTGTAGGATATCACAAGGACTCTGAAACTCACTCCCGCACTGTTGCTATACTGCCTCATCAGTGAGGCGGGATGCCCTTCAATAAAAAGGAGAGACAAAAGCAGATGCATGAGCCAACACATCCACTGTATGGATACGTTCCACCCTCCAAGAGCTTGAAGTCCAGAAAGAGCTTTACTTCTGAAAATCCATTATCCCAGAATACCACCGTAGAAGGCAGAGAGTAACAAAATGGTGGGAAATGCAGATGATCATTGAGAACCTGGTTCCTTCAGGACAGCTCACCCTTGGCAGTGACCTCGAATGAAAACAGTGGTATACTTTAGATCAGGTGGTGTGGCAAAGACTGGTGATAGTATGATCAAGTGGAAGCTGAGGAATGACCCCAAATGTGAATGTGGAGAGCCTCGGCAAACATGCGAATGCTGCCTGATGATGTCCCCCCCGTCCAAGGAACTACTGGAGAGAAATGACACGTCTTAGCTACAGCCCTGGAGCAGCAAACTATGATGAGGGTGGCCAGACTTTGACCACTGGGATTGACATTTTCCATGCTAGGTGTTTGTCTCAGGCTGATTTTTATGTTAGTCTCAGCAAAAACACTAAAACTCTTTCCAGGAGTGAGTTGAGGGGAAAACGCATGGTTCTACCCATGTGTATTACAAAAAAGATTCTTACTGTTTATTGAGCAGCTCTTGGGCCTCCAAGCTTGGGAGCCGAGACTTAATCTAGCAAGCTGCTGGAAACCTGCGGTTTGTCCAGGATCAGTAGAGGGCAGTGAGAGGTTGTCAGTGTTGGTCTCTGAAGATTCCGTCCACACTGAGCTTGCCCCCTCGGCTCAGAGCTCCTGTGTGCTGGCCAGGCTGAGCACCGGGCTGCCGTGCGTAAGCAGGGGCTTCCTGCAATCGCTTCTCTTGGTGACCGTTGGTCTCCATGTCAACAGACACCAGAACGGAGAACAGGAGATTCTTTTCTGTGCTCTGGGTCCGCTCACTCGTGCACAGGCAATGTGGAGGAGGAGGAGGAAGCTGCCTGACTGGAATGTAGGGGTTAAGGAAGTGGAAAGGGGAAAGACATGCAGGACAGGGGTCAGGAGGCAGGAGTATGAGGGGAGGGGGTACAGGAGCAGGGGCCAAGATGGGGTAAAGGCATGATGGGAGCAAAGTGAAGCAGGAGCTGGGGTTGAGGAACAAGAAGGAGTATGGGCACAAGCAGAAAGCGTGGGAGAGTAGGAGCTAACGGGGAGAAATGGGAGTTGGGGTGAATAGCGATGGGGGAAGGCAAAAACATGGGCATGGTCTGGATCTGAGGAGTGTGACATGATGTACCTCAAAATAGCACCCTGTAGCCCCCATATTCATCATTTGTATGTAGTTGTGATATTTCATACAAAGCATGCCATGTAAGATAGGTCATGATCTGCTGAAATATGTATATCGTTAGTGTGCATGAAGTTATGAAATTTTGCTTATGTTATTGAAATATGTTGTAAGTTTGGGAGTCACCCACTCCTAGCCCTCCAGTGACAAAAAAAAAAGAAGTGACCCACACCCAGACAGGCATTAAACGACCATTAATCAGCAGGGAGTTGTAAACAAGAGATTTAAAATTCTCTAAGAGATTTGGGCAAGCACCACACAATGGGGATTGCTCAACTCTGTGACTATTGTCTACACTACAGATCTTACAGCGGCACAGCTGTGCTGCTGCATCACCTGCACCACCGCAAGGTCTCCCATGTAGCCGCTCTATGCCAACGGAGGAGAGCTCTCCCATCGGCATAATTAAAACACCCCCAATGAGCAGCAGTCGCTATGACAGTGGGAGAGTGACTCCTGTCAACATAGCGCTGTCCACACCAGCGCTTTTGTCTGTGAAACTTATGTCAGTCAGCGGGTTGTTTTTTTCACACTCCTGACCGACAAAAGTTTTAGCATCAAAAGTGCTATTGTAGACATAGACTTAGACTCAGTGCAAGAACATTTCTTGCACTTTGAACATTTCTTGCACAAGACCACACCAGGGGACTTGCTCAACTCTATGATTTAAACTGCATGCTTCCTTTTTATTTGCTTAGGTAACTATCTTTGACCTTTATACTTACCACTTATAATCCTTAAAATCTATATTTTTGTAGTTAAAATGCTTATTTTAATGTTTTATCCTTACCAGTGAGTTTGTCTAAAGTGCTTAGGAAAGCTGTTCAGGTTAAAAAGACTGGTTTGTGTCCACTGTCCTTTGACAAACTGGAAAACTGATTAGCTTGCACTGTTCAAGAGAAGGTCTTGAGCAGTGTAGGATGGTACATTTCTGGGATGCAAAGCTGGGGACTTGGGACAATTGCTGGTGTTTTCCTGTGTATAGTTCATAGAATCATAGGACTGGAAGGGACCTTGAGAGGTCATTTAGTCCAGTCCCCTGCACTCATAGCAGGACTAATTATTATCTAGACCATCCCTGACAGGTGTTTGTCTAACTTGCTTTTAAAAATCTCCAATGACAGGGATTCCACAACCTCCCTAAGCAATTTATTCCAGTGCTTAATCACCCTGACAGTTAGCAAGTTTTTCCTAATGTCTAACCTAAACCCCCCTTTCTGCAATTTAAGCCCATTGCTTCTTGTCCCATCCTCAGAGGTTAAGAAGAACAATTTTTATCCTTTCTCCTTGTAACAACCTTTTATGTACTTGAAAACTGTTATCATGTCCCCACTTATTCTTTTCCAGACTAACTAAACCCAATTTTTTCAATCTTCCCTCATAGGGCATGTTTTCTAGACTTTTAATCATTTTGTTGCTCTTCTCTGGATTTTCTCCAATTTGTCCACATCTTTCCTGAAATGTGGTGCCCAGAACTGGACACAATACTCCAGTTGAGGCCTAATCATCATGGAGTAGAGCAGAAGAATTGCTTCTCCTGCCTTGCTTACAACATTCCTGCTAATACAATGAGTGGCCTGGAGAGCATTCATGCAACTTTGCTGGGTTTGCTTCTGCATGGTAGTGGCTGAGTGATGACAGTGCCTGGAGGGGTTTGCTGCTTGTCATTAGCAAGCATTATGATACAGACTTTATATGGGCACATACTATCTGTTTACACACAACTCCTGCCTCATTCATTGTGCAGAATGGACCGGCTCTGGGGAAGAATCTGGGCTGTGCAGTGAAGGATACTGTTTTCTGTAAGATCTGTGCTTCTCCGGTTGCAGAATTTGAAAGGTGTGTAGTGAATGAGGAAGGTAGGAAAAGACAAGATAGTCTCATAGTTAGAGAAGTTGAATGGTGCCTGGGAGAACTGGATTCTGCTATCCCTTTTTCTGCCACAGAATTCCTGTATGATACTAGGCAAGTCACATAGAGTTTTCACAGCTGGCCACTAGTTGAGTGTACCTCATTTTCCGGGTACCCTAAGTGGGACCCATGGTGTGTCATTTGCACAAGTGGTGAGAACTCACAATTGAGGAAAAAGGAAGCTGTTATCTGAATATGTAGGTTTATAAAAATGCAAAGTATTCTGAAAAATCAGGCTGTAGTCTTCTGAAATTGCACACCCAAAATTAGTGGAATTTTGACTTTGATCTCCCATCCACATAATAAGGATAATATTGTGACCGGATCCCTGGCGTATAACCTAGAACTGGGGTACTTCTGAGCCCTCCCTTCCACTAACCTGGGCTCCTTCTCACTCTGTGATGCTGTTACAAGCTTAAAACCTCTGGCAGGTACTGTACTTACACAGACATCCACAGGCAGGGACACACCCAGCCAGGTTTCATGAATGCTTCTCCCAGTCATCCAAGAACTAACAATAGAGAGGCTCCAGCCAATTCTCCCCAGCTCCTCTGCCTAGCACCCTTGAGCTATATGGTCCTTCCCTGGTCGGAAGCCTGACCAGTATAAGTTTATAATCCCTCAGTGTGGAGAAGACATGTACAAGCCATTGTACATGACCTGAGGTTTCTCAAGCATTTCAGGCAAAATACACTGTTTTAGGTAAAACATAAAACAGGTTTATTAAGTACACAAAGAGAGATTTTAAGTGATTATAAGTGGTAGGCACAAAAGGATAGAGATGGTTACCAGCTAAAATAAAAATAAGTGCCCAATCTAAATTTTAAATCCGATTTCACTAGGCGGTATTTAGATCAAGCAATTTTCTCATCCCATTGGATGTTACAGTCCTTAATACAGAGAGTTCCCCCTGAAGCCTGGTGAGTCTGCTCAGATGAAATGTTCCTCTTCTCTGCATGCTTGTTGCTTCCAGCATAGGTGGCAGGCTTCGTATGAAACATATAATCATATGACATTGGTGAATATGAGGTTCCAGGGTGTTGCTTAGGGGTATAGAGTGCCACAAATATCACCTCACCTCACAGGAGTGTTGTGAAGTTCGATTGATCTTTGTAAAGAAGTAAGATACCCCGATGACAGCATCATAGAAAAGCCCATGACGAAATGAAAAATTCTGTATTTTTGTGGAGGGTTTGCACAATGTGCAGAAAATAATGCATGTGGCCACCACAGAATTATGAGGATTGAAAGAAATATTGAAAATATTGAAAAGCTACCTGTACAATGAGCACTGTCCACCTTATGCACTGAGTCTTGTGAAAAAATATTATGTAATCATCTAACTAGAGTCTAGACGGTCATAATGCATATGCACAAGGAGGCCAAATTAAGGTTACACAGGCAACCTTTAATTTTGCCACTTTGTAACTTTGGAGTGTTTGATTTAGCAATCTTGATTTTTGTTAAAACAAGCATTTTGAACGTATAATACACAGTGTCAATGAGCTCTGTGTTTTTCCTAGGGATTTTTCTCTGGTACTAAGATTTCTGACAAAGCAAACACAATGAAATAACCAAAAGAAGTGTTTGCATGTGTTTATACATTTAGAATAGTTCTCTAATTTCTTTATTTCCATAGCTGCAGTTTCCATGGAGTAGTCACTGTTGCTATGGGGATTTCCTTTTTGTGAGAACATTTGCCAAAACGTGACTGGTTAGGTCAACATGCTTATGCTGTCTGAAAACTATGAGACAATTTTTTGATTGGGAGCATTTTCAGAAGTACCTCTCTTGCTGAGTTAAAACATCTTTCTGGCTATGACCTCATCAAGAGTAACTAACTAAACAAAGCAGAGTAAATTATGATGAGGTAATGTGGTTTAAACTTACAAAAGGGAAAAAGAAAAACCAGCACCCTATAATCTAGCATTTGTTTTTGTATTAACTTTAGCTTTACAAAGTTACTTCTGTGGGTATTCATGTGTATAAATATAAAATGTCTAGAGCATTACAATAAGATTTTCTTAGTCAATAATTTTAATCGTATACTATGCATCTAGACAGATAAATAAGATTCTATTCTGAGCTGAATGGGTCGGTCATAACACAAAATTCCAACGGCCAAATTCTCAGCAGGTATTCACCCCTGTGGACATGAAAAAGAGGGTGCAGGTTGTGCATGAAAGGAACACAGATATGTGAGTAGCTCTTGGGGCATTTCTTTAATGCACGTTGATAGAAACAGTGTATCACCCCTGAACATCTGCTGCTTCTGACAGATGTGAGGCACAGAGAAACAAAAGATGTGGCTTGTGCAAAAATGGGTGTATTACACCTCGTTTCCTCCACCCTTCATTTTTGTCTTTTGAGACTGCTCACTCTTGGCAGCAGGGACTGCCAATCTCATTTTGTAAAGTCCCTCACACATCTTACATGCTTCCACAGGATAAATCCTGATGGTTAATATTGTGCCCAGATGTCATCTCGACAGGCTGGTGAGTTCCCAAACCAGTGGGATCTTTAGATCCTATGCACACAAAACTGATTTGTACTTAAAACTAACATCTGTCATTGCATACGTTGCTGTAATAGACTCCCTTTTCTCCCACTGGATGTCATGCTGGTAGAGGGAGACAGAATTGGAAGGGCATTCAGACAGAGTAGCTCAGTAGGAGATGTATGAAGGAGTGTCTAGAAGAAGGCACTTCCACCTAAGGGGGTTAACTGGGATTGTCAACTCATTCTGCTGCTGACTTCATCATCCCAAGTAGGGACTCATACAGAAGTGGCTAATCCGCTTGTCCTAGGTTCAGGGATCCCACCAATCTGCTCCTATCAGCCAGAATGCACACTTCTCAATCAAGATTTTACAGGATGGCTCTGCAAGGTTACGTGTGGCTCTCTAAACCTGAATCTGCAGAGTAAGCCCATTGTGAAGTACTGTACTAAAATAAAAAAACAGGTAGTACCTTACTGATGGAACTGTTAAAACTGAAGGGAAACCAAATACATTTACACAATGGGCATATCCAGTCAAGTTTTGTCATATAGCGGGTGTCCCACTACAGAAAGGTTGTTAGAGAAAACAGTGCTTAGTCTTCAGAGTTAAAGCCAAAGGCTTCATGCAGATCACCACATACAGCAGAAATAACAAACCTGTAAAGGCCTAGAGGCCAAAGAAATGAAAACAATTGTGGCATGTTGTTGAACTTGCCAGAGCCGTCTCTGGCATCAAATGCATAGTGAACCACCTATGACATGGAAATAACACCTAAAACTAGTATAGCACCTTTCATCTGAGGATCTCTAAGTGATTTACAAGGTGAACAGCCCCTTTTCACACCGTCTTTGCATCTGTGTTTTCTATGGCTTCCTGCTTGCTTTGGGCTAAAAATCAAAAGGTCACACTGCACTAGTTTAAAAGGTAATTTGTTGCTACATGATTCATGCTGCTTCATTTTAACTGCAACTCGAGAAACAGAGCTGAGAAGGAAATGCGTATGAAGGAGAGTTAACACATGATGGAATTTAGCAAAGCTTCTGCCAGAAACTAGCATAAAACATGCTACAGTCATATGGGGAACAATAAACACAGACATAGCAAAACAGTTTGCCTGAGGATGGCAAATATTTGAGTATAAAGTTAAAGAATCTTTGCAGATGTAGCATAACTAAAAGCTCAATTTTAAAAAAGAAACTAACCATATGTTACCACCAGATTGGTTGGATGCACTGTTAAAAGAAATATACACACATTAACTATGAGCCGTTCTCAGATAAAGTAGCTTAATCAGAGAAACTGGAACCATTGCCAAAACTAGATACTACTTGGATAAAAGTGACTCTCAGGAATATCACTTGAAAAGAACAGAAATAAATGAGCCATTTAAAGGAATCAGCTCATAGCACAGAAACTAAAGTAAGATTAGTAGAAAGCCTTTCACTGTGAGCCAAAGTCAAGCCGTTGTGGAAATACTGTATCAGTGTCTTGGTCAGGATGATAAAGATGATCTGGCTTTACTTAGGAGCTATAATAATTAAGGGTTCCAACATGTGGAGATTGGATTCTGGGTCCCATTCTCCAAGACCCAGGGCAGTGTGAGGTACTGAACCACTTGGGAATAAGGGGGACTGGAATCTTCTGTGGCTATGTAATTAGTCCATCTGATGGACACATAGCTAGGCATTAACTCAGTCTAGAGGGAGCTTTGTCTCATTTTGTTGGTGGGAATGTGACACAATGTTGAACCTGCGCTGGAGAGGAAAGACAGTTTTCTGATTAAGGTTCAGGATTCGAAGTCAGAGGATCTAAAATTCACTCTTTGGTAGTTACATGGACTTTTTGCAGGGCCTTGTATTAGTTACTGAAGTTCTGGACCTTAGTTTCCCAATCAGGAAAAGAGGGATAATCTTTATATACATCACAGGGGTGTTGCAAGGGTCAATTTATTAACATTTGTAAAAAAAAAAAAAAAAAGTTGAGATTTTTCAGACAAAAAATGCTACATGAAAGGAAAGTATGATTACAAATATAGAATGAAGTTGGGGAGTTTAGGTAGGAAGGAACTTTCAGGGAAAAGAAAAATAAGGTTAGATTCTAGTCAGACCTTGCATGAACTTGGTGCCTACTTCTTATAAATCTGCTATGGAGCCTCAGTGTTGAAGCTGAGAGGTTCATGTATTAATATCAAGTTAACATCTGGTCCCAGCAGTAAGACACTCCAGGGAAGGGCTCCATATTGCAGTAGCTGAACTCTGGGGTTACAAAATTCTTCATATATTAAATTGCAGGATGCTGATATTATCTGATGTATGCGTGCTCAAACATCTCATTGTGCAATATTGGCTAACCATCTGTAGATGGATGGGATATAATAGATGTTTAATTTGTTTCCCAAAATAAATTTTAATGCTTTTTTCCCCAACAGAAATATGAAAAAAATGAATTGTCTGAGTTTAAAGAGTTCTATAATCCTTCATTTCCTTCTGTAGAGAGGAAATGTTAAATAATTTATGGAAGAAATGAGAAATTTGAGTTTAACCTAGAATAATCCAATTATTCATGTGGAGTCTTTAACTACGAGGGTTTTTTCTGATGCATGTGGTACCATCACTGCCATCAGCGTGGCTGACTCAGTGTCTCACATGTGAACCTGCTCCCTATGACTGCCGTCTTGGATTCTTGCGAATTCGTAAGACTGTTAAAGTGACCGTGTATCCGAAGTGTAATCGGATACAGGAAAGAAGCATGAATTTTTGAACACGTATGGGTAATGAACACGATTTTCATTTCACCCCTGCATTCTTCCATAATAATTTAGATAAACATTATTTTTCCTCTCTCACTTCCTGGAACAACTGATATATTCTTGTTTTGCAAGGACCAGAAGTTGATACAGCTGTTCTGAATAATATTGTGAGAGCTGTGACACATCCTGGGAGTACACAGAGTTGTAAGGTACCTTGCACCTGCCTGCCCTTAGTGTGAGGAACCTTGTCTATGCCTTCCAGGGGTCAGCTCCCCAACTCCACTAGCTACAGGCAACACAGGTACTCCCCTCTAGGCCTATGCAGGCCCCGTTGTCTCTTTACAGGTTAGCCATAGGCACACTCCAACCTTCAAGCCTTCCAATCATTTCCCTTGCAGTATTCACAGATTCGCTGCTTCCAAAAAAGCAGTAAACCCCAGTTTACCAGTTCTACCTCAGATCACCGCTCAGCTTAACACATGGCACTTAGATATGTTTATATTGAAATGAAGTTATTTAACAAAGCATAGAGTCAAATGCTTGCAAGTAGAAGTGGTTACGTACAAGACAAAACCATTAACACACTCTAGAGCCTAGACTTAATTAACATACTTTCATGTCTAATAAAGTATTGCTCTCCAGTGCTTTACAGCCAGGCTGGCTGTGACCCTCTTCTCATGAGACAACCGCAGTGCTAGCTTGTCTCAGTGGTGAAGGATCCTGTGTGGTTTTTTGCATTCCCTAATACACTAGACTAATCCTTTGATCTTAGTCATAAACAGCACACCCTTTGGCTGATTGTTTTTTCTTGAAGATTTTCTCTCTTATAGTTTTCACAACCTTTTAACTTGTATCTAGTTCAGTATACAAACAGGGATCCGTTATGAGGTATGCAATACTGTCATGGCCAGGCAGAGAGAGCTGTTATCTCCTGCCTGAAAGCAACATCACCAGGAGGTGACATACCTTACCTCCCAGACCTTCAGAACATAATTTTGAGTGTAGATAAATATTAAATATTATCTGTACATTCATTTTGCAATGACTCTTGTGTAGAGACCTCACATGCAACCCTTTGCTGAACTATTATGCAGAATTCTGACCCAGTGGGTCCTAGTAAAACCCTACGCAGTCCCTGTGCACTCTGCCAGTTGGCATGACGAGGTTCCTGGATGACAAGAGCCAAATACTAAACTTCTAGCAAAACCACTTTGTACCCTCTCATCATCAATCCATTTTGTGTGGCCAGTGGCTTGATAGTTCAGGGAGCGTACTTTTCTTTGTTAGGATGGAGAAATGTGATTTGGTAGGTAAGTAGTCGTATGTCCATTATGCAGGTGGGCAAACTGCTGCACAGAGAAGCTATAATTTGATATGGTCACACTGGATCAGTGGCATGGCAAGTAATGCTCTGAATTCCCCTACAAAGCACTTCCGAATATAGGGGTTACTTGCTGAAATGCTTCTGTTGTTTCTGAGGCCACTTGCTACCTGAGGGTAGCAAGCCTGTTCTTTCCAAAAGCATCACCCTAGGCTGCAAGTAATAAGAGGTTCCCCATGCCAGCCATGGATTGAAAAAGGAGGGGGAAGGTTTTGCTGCACCAGCCAAGGAGAATGGAGAGTTTGAGGGTGGGGTCTGCATTACCCAAGTGAGGGGAGCTCTTGAATGATGGGGAGCTGTGCTGCTCTGCTCTCCCCTGTACGCCAGTGACACTTGAATGCTAATTTTCATTCCATCCCCACCAGAAGTACAATGCCAATGTTCAGCGTTAATACAGAGTGCTGACTTGCATTGCTGACAGGACTATCGTATGAATCCAGCCTTCCAGGACTCACTCTATTAGGTGAGATTGTGGAGATAAAGGTCTGTTTCTTTATCCTTATCAATCAAGCCAGGGTGGCTTTTTTTCATTCGGTTGTTAAAGGTTAGTCATGAATGGGCAGTTCAGGAAATGCTGTGTTTAGTTCAATTTTTGAATGAATATACCAGGGGTCGGCAACCTTTCAGTAGTGGTGTGCCGAGTCTTCATTTATTCATTTTAATTTAAGGTTTCACATGCCGGTAATACATTTTAATGTTTTTTAGAAGGTCTCTCTCTCTATGAGTCTATATATTATATAACTAAACTATTGTTATATTGTAAAATAAACAAGGTTTTCAAAATGTTTAAGAAGCTTCATTTAAAATTAAATTAAAATGTTGATCTTATGCCGCCGGCCCGCTCAGCCCGCTGCCAGCCTGGGGTTCCAAAGTTCACCTAGGCCGGCAGCAGGCTGAGCGGGGCCTGCGGCCGGGACCCCGGCTGGCAAGGGGCCAGAAGCCAGAACCCCAGACCGGCGGTGGGCTGAGCAGCTCAGCCCGCTGCAGCTGAGGGGTTCCATCCACTGGCTCCTGCCAGCCGGGATCCCGGCCGCAGGCCCCGCTCAGCCCACTGCCGGTCTGGGGTCCCGGCCCGGCCCACCGAGTGGGTACCTACCTTCTCCCTGGTTTTGGACATTCTCTTCCTCTCTCTCTGCACTGAGCACAGGGCTGGGGGTGAAGGAGCAGGCTGGGGGTTGGGGTGTAGGGTCTGGCCAGGAGCTAGAATGAGGGAGGGGGCTCAGGGTTGGGGCAGGAGGTTTGGGTGTGGAGCGCTTACCTGGACAGCTCCCACTTGGTGGGAGGGGTGCAGGTGGGAATGTGGGGGGTGGGGGGAAGGTGCAGGAGCTCCTGTTTGGTGCTCAGGGTGGGGGTGGGGATGTGGGGTGGGGATGCAAGAGTCAGGATGGGGGGGTGCATGGGGTGTGGGGGGGCTGGGTATGTGTGGGGGTGCAAGAGTCAGAGCAGAGGGCTGGGGGCATGTGAGGGGGTGCAGGTGTCAGGGCATGGGGTGTGGGGGGCCTGGGTATGTGTGGGGGTGCAAGAGTCAGAGCAGAGGGCTGGGGGCATGTGAGGGGGTGCAGGTGTCAGGGCATGGGGTGTGGGGGGCCTGGGTATGTGTGGGGGTGCCACAGTCAGGGCTGGGGTCGTGGAGGGGGGTGAAGGAGTCAAGCAGAGCCGGCAGGATCAAGCTTCTGCCCCCGCGGGAGGGGGCGGGGAGCGGAGAAGAGCGGGCTGGGACGGGCCGGGCTGGGCTTTTAATGGCACGCTGCTGCATGCCGGGACCCTGGCAGGCAGCAGCATGCCATTAAAAATGGGCTTGCGTGCCATCTTTGGCATGCGTGCCATAGGTTGCTGACCCCTGAAATATACCATGAACACCCGATCTTCATTCCAGGCCACAGAATTCATGGTACAGAGTTGTATTCCTGTTCAATTTGAAAATGCATCAAATGCCATATTGGGGAAGCTGCTGACATGGCCCTGTGGTATCCATGGTTACCACCAGGCAGTCAGCGGTCCATTGTGATGTGTGTGTAACTGTTCTTATTAGTGTGTTTTTCCTCATAACGTGAATATTCAGGACTTTGGCGGTGCTGTGCTTAAAGGCTACCTCTTTGTCCTGTCCAATTCCAGTGCTCCTCAAACAGATACTCTGCTCTCTGCATGTTTTGACAGTCTCTCTTTTTGTGAGAGTCAAGGTTCCTTCCCGACTCTGAACTCTAGGGTAAAGATGATGGGACCTGCATGAAAAACTCCTGAAGCTTACTTTTATCAGCTTAGGTTAAAACTTCCCCAAGGTACAAACTATTTTCCTTTTTCCCTTGGACTTTATTGCTGCCACCACCAAGCGTCTAACAAATATATAACCGGGAAAGAGCCTGCTTGGAAACGTCTTTCCCCCCAAAATCCTCCCCAAACCCTACACCCCCTTTCCTGGGGAAGGCTTGATAAAAATCCTCACCAATTTGCATAGGTGAACACAGACCCAAACCCTTGGATCTTAAGAACAATGAGAAAGCAATCAGGTTCTTAAAAGAAGAATTTTAATTGAAGAAAAAGTAAAAGAATCACCTGTGTAAAATCAGGATGGTAAATACCTTACAGGGTAATCAGATTCAAAACATAGAGAATCCCTCTAGGCAAAACCTTAAGTCACAAAAAGACACAAAAACAGGAATCTACATTCCATTCAGCCCAGCTTATTTTCTCAGCCACTTAAAGAAAACAGAATCTAACGCATATCTAGCTAGATTACTTACTAAGTTCTAAGACTCCATTCCTATTCTGTTCCCGGCAAAAGCATCACACAGACAGAGAGAACCTTTGTTTCTCCCCCAACTCCAGCTTTTGAAAGTATCTTGTCTCCTCATTGGTCATTTTGGTCAGGTGCCAGCAAGGTTATCCTCGCTTCTTAACCCTTTACAAGTGAAAGGGTTTTTCCTCTGGCCAGGAGGAATTTTAAAGGTGTTTACCCTTCCCTTTATATTTATGACAGTGAATAATAAGCAAGTTAAAGTAAAAAAAGAATAGAAATGGGGCCAGTGTGAAGTCAGGAGGGGATAGTTTCTCCTCTCTAACTGGTGGAAGTGGTTGGCCCCATGGGGTTATCGATTCTTACTTGGGACCGGAATATGCATGGTGACAACATACTGTGAAATCTTCCAATCATTTCTCTAAAACAAAAAGAATAGACCAGAGAGCATTGCTGGGCTCCACTGATACCCGTCTGTCGATGCCACCCAGTTTTATCCCTTTTTTTGTTAGCTGACAGACAATGTTGTAACAAAGATGTCACAGTACAAGTACTTGGATGAAGAACAGCTCGAAGAAGATTAGCCCAAGTAAGGTGGAAGTGATGCTCATAGGAAAAGTGAAACGTTTTGGGGAATTAACTGAAACCCTGATCAAAAGCATCCGCTCTGCAATGCAAAATAGCTTGAAGACTTGGTGTCTTAATGTTAATCACTTTTCCTTACAAACCAGGTAGCAACACTCACAAGGAACCTCTTATTCCACCTCCACCTTGACAGGATTCTACACACTTCCCTCTTGGATGAGGACCTAGCAACTACAATTCACACATTTCTCTTCTCAAGGCTCTATTCCTGTAATGCTCTGCCAGCAGAGCTAATGGTCAAGGCCACTCAGACTGTATTAGAAGCCATATGTGGCTCATACTCATACTGAACAGGTCTAAAAAAATTGAGGGCTTCACCCCAGTATCTCTCAACACTACCAGGTCTAGCTCAAGGTCCTGGCCGTAAAAGTTAAAGCCCTCAAAAGACTAGAACCAGCTACCTCAGAGACTACCTACTCATTTGTAATCTTCCAAGACAGCTGTGCTCAGTGGGAACAAACAATCCTTCTGAACATTTTAGAGCCTACAGGCAATGGGTTGTGGGTATTGTGTGTACTTCCTGGCTGTGGAGGAGAGAGGCAAGCACGCTGTGAAGCCCACATTTCCAGTTAAGCTAACCCACAATAACAAAAGCTGGAAGAAGGAGAGAGAAATCCAGATAAAAGCTATACAATTTCATGATGGCAAGAGCAGAGTCCATTTTTGAATAAGGTTTGGGGGGTTTGGCTATATCCGATCTATCTTGAGCTATAGATTATATAGTGCTAGATTGCCCCACCCCAAAGCAACCACACAGCTGTGTAAAGGAGAGAAAGGACTCCCACCTCCCGCTTCTTTCCATATTACTTGTCCATATTTCACTTTTGAGGCCTGGAGGAAATGCACTAGCTGCATGTTCTGACTCCCCTACCACAAGCAAGTGATTGGGGAAAGGACAGAGCTGTGCCTTTGCCTCCCTACCTGTTGGCTAGCATTGTTGGCCAGGTGCAAAGGGGAAGCATGCTGCACTATTATAATGGAGAAAGAAAGTTACCTCTCCCACCCTAACCCCCTGTCTCAGGGGAAAAGGCACAATTGTGATTTAGACAAAACTCTCCTGGTCAGTAAAGCCATATGCCACGCCCTATGTATGGCTGAACATCAAGGCTCAGTCTTAGCCCATCACTGCTACTACATAAATACCTTAGATTAGATAAAAGGCAGGCTGCCCTGGTTAGCTAAAAATGCATGTGGCCCAGGCTGGCTGCTGCTGAGAGCAATAGAGAGTAACTGGCAAAACATGAGTTCCTAACAGATTGGTCCATTTCCCCTCCTCAGAAATCTAGGTGAAATTGAATCAATTTTGTAAGAAAATTTGTTTGAAAAAATTTGTCATATTGTCACAGACTTCTCCCCTTTTTTGATCTCCTTGGCTTAAAACTTCTAAATTGTTGTGGGGTTAGTTTTTTGTTTTAGGTTGGGGATTACTTTCTATATGACTACAGTACACTGCGCAAAGGCAGCCATTGGGAGCAGGTCCCATTGTGCTAAGCATTGTGCAGACAGTAAGATTCAGTTTTTGCTTAAAAGATCTTATAATTAATTTAAAACAAGATGCAATGAGGAGGTGTTAAAACTGTAGGAGAGAAAAAGGGAAGGAAGAATGACCAGTGATTCCATAGGCCATTTAGTATTCAACTTGATTACAATTGACATAAAAATATTGAATCTTGTGCTTTTAGTGAAGCCTCTACTTTTGATATTTTGTTTTTTTGTTTCCATCCTTTGCCTACGTCAGTGGGTCATAAGTGTTACCTTCTGTCTATATTTTCTGGTTTTGAATCCTGTGTTTCTTTAAACCTTTATTGAAACTATGTTAGATCAGGTTCAAAATTAGCCAAAACACATTATCCCTAATTGTAAATATGCCTGAGCATAAGAAAAATCCAGCACAACACTTTACTGCATTAAAATTGCGGATATGGTATGTAAATAAATTCAATGGTCAGCTGTATAGAAATTGGCTAAAATGCTTCAGGTCTCCCAGTCCCTTCTACCCACCATTATGGTATTCACAGCTATTTTGAAATCAGAATATTTTTCTACAGCTTTTCTTCTGTGTCAATTTGTTTTCCTGATAAACTAAATTTAACCAAGAGTAATCATGCAGAACAGCCTATTTGTGTCTGCTGCACATGTCAGTGGTGATTGTTGGATATCTGTTAAAATGATAACATATAATGCATGAAAAACAGATAAGGCTGTAGGTGTAAATTCAAGGCCCTTCTGACATGTGAAATCATTTGAGTTTCGCTCACATGGTGAACCACTTCATGTTTCATTTCTGTTACAGTATCCGTACGCTTCCTCTTCCCTCTCTGGCACTTGTTGATACTAACATCTAATACTTACTGTGCCTGCTCAGCAGTGGTGTTATGTTAAGACATGCAGATCTGAATACAATGCAACTCCAAATTCATCTGTCCCTACTAAAGTTCAGTCATTAGGAAGGCACTGTATAGACAGCATGACCTCGTCTAAGGGATGAGTGTTATTTGTCTATGGGAGGTGCATAGAATGACTAATAGTTTATCCCATTATAGCAGATGAAGGAGGCATAATTTGTTTGGTTGTCACTGGCATGAACCCCACAAATTCTGGCTGCATTTCACTAGCTGCGCCTGTTTGCCCTTTAGTCTACCTGCCACAGATAGATTTACATACTTGGTTTATAATTAGGATATGAATTGAGGCTTTGTAGTTACAGATAATCACTGATTTTATAATACATGACATAAGTACTGTACTTGAAAAGGAAATGGGCATATTTTCATGAATGTTGGTATAGAAAGCAAATTATAATCGCTTATCTGCCTGAAAGTGTCTGCATGCTAACAGAATTTGTAAAGGGAAATAGAAGGGTCGAGTGACACTAGCACAAGACTGATAATCTGGTGTTTGAGTTCTATTCAAGGCTTTGTCACTGATCCTGCGTCTTTGCACAAATCACTTCTTGCCTCAGTTTACCCATCTGAAATAAGGATACTATTCCCTTACCACTTGTGCTTGCTTAATTAACTCTTTTAAAGTGTTTAAAATGCTCAGAAGGAAGGTTTTATATTAGTGCAAAGTATTGTTATTACTTGAAATTGACAGCTGCCTTGTTTTTTAAAAAAATGGATTACCCAGTACAATATAGTTGCAGAAAAATACTACATTTGGGCATTGGGAAGACATGTTGAGCTGTCAGAGGGAAATTGAGTAGTTAACCTTGTAAAAAACTCCCCCCACCCTTCACAAATTAAGTGGGGGGAGTTGAGCAAACACGGGGAGAGATTTCTAAATGATATGATGTTGAAAGAGAACCCAAATGATATCACAAGTGATCGAGAAGCTGTAGTGTCAGGAAGCTGCTGAGCGACAGAGGTATTGAAAAGCTTATCTGACATTTGAGATATCTGAGAATGTGTTGGAGAATGAAAACTGTTTATCAGTAAGAACATAGTAAATTTGTACATTCATAACATTACAATAGGTAGTTTTAAATGACTGAAGTGTTACTTTTTCTGGGTTTACAGAGTCACTTAGCTCAACACTCCATTTATTGAGGCAATTATTTGCCAGTTTGACTTCCTGTTAAAGTCTCATTTCTAAGATCGTACATATCTGCCCTCTGCCAAGTGGTAGGAGCTTTTGGGGGTATTGCAAGTCTGTTTCCCACTGATTATGAAATCAGTGACACTGAGTAAAGGTGTTTTCTTAGCGTTTTCTTAGTTGGTTTCTACTAGCCTCGCCAGTCCTTGAACAAGGATGGGCACTAATAGTGCATAAGCAGCCTCCTCTTCGGGGGGGGGGGGGGCAGTAGGATGGTCAGATGACCATTACAGAATTCAGATGTTAAAGTCATTGTTAAAGTTGCCTACATCTCAGTCAGTTTGTTTCAGTGTGTCTTCTTGTGTGAATGTAAACTGATGAGGGATCCGCAGATGCTAGCACACATTAGACCGACGTGGTTGCATGTTTTTGCCACAGTCTGCTTTTTTCTCTCGTACTCTTTGGCTTTTTCTGTTCTGCTATTCTTGATCGCTCTAACTGCAGATGAACAGGTCTGCCGCCATCCTGATCTGTCAGCAGGAGCAGCTTCCCATGTGTCTAGGACATCTTGGCCAGCTTTTAGGTGAGCTTTGAGCGTGCCCTTACATAATTCTCATTGGTCTCCCAGCGTACATGCTCATTTTCAACAGTACGTAAAATATGGCTTTGGGGAGTTGCATATCATCCATACACATGAGGTGACCGGCCTAGTAAAGTTGGGCCTGTTTGGTTAGGGATTCCACACTAGTCATGCAGCACTGCTCCAGGACTTTGATGTTTGGTGTCCTGTCCAACCACTTGATGTTACAGCTGAGATGCAGACAGTGCATGTGAAAACACTCTAATTGCTTCAAGTATCTGCTATAAAATGTTCATGTTTCACAGCAATAGAGAAGAGCACTTAACATGATTGCATAATAGATGCCAAAGAATGCCTCTCACATTCCACAGGTGGTGACAAAGTGGATCATAGATAGAACTGGCTTTAGAAATGTGCTGTGTGATTTTATAGTCAACCATGGCATTATTAGATAAAGATAGCAAAATGTTTCTTCTGCATTAAGCAGTGTGTCATCAACTGCAATTTCAGGGACAGAATAAATTTTTCCTGGAGCAGACTGAATAGACAGTCCAAATTGCTTTGCTGGTCTAGAAAAACAGTCAATGAATGTCTTCAATGTTATGTGCAATAAGTGCGCGGGCATCAGCAAAGAGGAATTCCCTGATGAGCAAGTCAATCATTTTATTGTGAGCATGAAGATGCTGGAGGATGAAGATGCTGCCATCTGTGCGGAATTGCATGCAAATACCCCAGATGCAGTCTTGAAAAGAAACTAGCAACAAAGCACCAAAGAAAATGGTAAATAATGTAGGTGTGAACACACAGCCCAGCTGAACACCAGTCATGGCAAAGAAACGCCATTTTCTAATACTTTAGCCAGCATGCCATTGTGGAATGAGCACAGAGTGGTGATGAATTTGTGCAGATACCCAACTTTGTGCAAAATCCACCAGTGACCCTCGTGACTAACAGTGTTGAAGGCCTTTGTGAGGTCTACAAACACTATCTAGAGGTCATGGTTTTTTTTTTCTTGGCACATTTCCTGTATTTGGGTGAGCAGCAAAAATCATATCCATTGTTTCGCATTCCACACAGAAGCCACACTGACTCTCTGAGGTCTTATCGGTGATAGTACCAAAATCTTCCCATTAATGGAAAGAAGGTAACCCTATAGTTACCACAGATGCCAGCTTGTTGAGTTGTGAGCTTATCATATCAATCATCGGAACATCTGGGCTATTGGCTTGGCTCTCAAACACTGGAACCTCAGCACATCTCTCACCCTCCCAGTCATCCTGGGGAAGCATGTTAAGATCTGTGCAGAAACAACACAGCGGTGGCCTATTTCAAATATCAAGGGCACCTACAGTCCTCAACTGCTGACAGAGGTGCTAGAAGTTTGCACTTTGGTGGAAACTCATTTGGTCTCCTCTTAGCCTTGTACCCCAAAGGACCACACAATCTGAGCCAGTGGGTTGACTTGAATCAACAATCCTAATTTTCAGGGGAATGTTTCTTTTTCCAAGATGTCTTCATGTCCCTCTGTCATCACTGGGCCACACATTTACTGGACTGCTTTGCTTCCAGGTGCAATGCAAAGTTCCCTAGCTGCTATTCTCTGCTTGATTTTCACTAATAGTTTCAGCCGAATAAAAAATGGGGAGAAAAAATTTCAAACGTCAAAATGATTTGTTTTGAGATTTGTAAGATGAACAGTTTGTTTTGAAATGACATTTGAAATGTTTCATTTGACCCAAATCAAATTATTTCATGTTTTCAGTTGGTTAAAGGGGGAAAAATCCGCTTTAGTTCAAAATGAACTTTTTTTTTCCACTTTTTTTTTTGTTCAACCACCATAGCAAAACTCAGTTACTCATTCAGTTCTAAGTGGTTCCTCCTTCTCCATCCATATTTGCTGTTGTTAGGTCACGTTCTCTTCCACATCCCAGTATTGCTGAACCTCATGACCTGGAGGGTGCGTGGTCATGATTCCTAGCAGAAGGTTTCTCATCTGACATTGTTAGCATCCTGGAAAGCAACTAGACAGCCTCAACCAATGAAACTTGATCCAAAATCTCTGTCAATTTTTCTAACTGGTTTCCCTGAAACAGAATGAACGTTCCCTCCTGTTAACATTCAAAACATCCTACATTTTATCCAGTGGGTTTCAACAAAGGTTTCAAGCTCCATTCCATCAGGGTACAGATCTTGGCTATTTGCCTTCTGGGCCCTTAGGGGATGTCTCAGTCCTTTGGGTCCTATTCCTACAATACCTTGTTTATCAAGGCCCTTTCTATAAGGAGGCTCAATTGCAGAACAATGATACCTCCCTTCAAACTTCTGAGAAATACATCCCTGAGACTATTAACTCTCAAAATCGCCATGCTAGTCACCATCTACCAGCTCACTGACTCAGCCTATACACCCTTGGGCTTTCGTGATTTTTTGCCTCCTGTGTGCACCCTGCCTGCGTCATGGTAGATGGCACTATAGCACTCTTTTACCCTTTCAGGATTACGTTAGAAGAGGTGGGATCCTGCCAAGCACCTTTCCTAGTGAGTAAACTGACTTTTAGGATCTGATGAAAGGCGGCAAGATGGTACAGGCCTGGATCCTGAACCCCCCTGTTTACCCACAGAATGACTGCAGCGTGTGCAGCAACCACACCTGTTTACCCTGACCGAGAATGGCCTCCTGCTCGGAGTGAGTGAGTGAGCAATGCCTCCATGCCTCTTGAAGTCCCGCACTGGGTGTTTGTGATGCAGACCTGGTCACTAGAAACTGGACTAAGACCATCGACTCATCTCACAAAGAGCACACGTAGCGGGCATTGGACTGTAACAAGTTTTGTTTATGGACCAGGGCTGGTATCTTACGAGTGACACGGGGATCGAAATTGCGTTACCGGTTGCCAGAGCTGTTCAATTCCCTGTTGTGTTATTTGTCTCAAACCAGCTAACTTCAAAACACAGTAGCTTTTACAAGTTAACCCTATGAGCAATTTCTGATTTAGAATTGTGCTAGTTATTGAAAATGTTGTCAGCACCATTACTAATGGCCTTAAGCTTCAAAAGTTTTCTGGCTCAGTATAAAGAACATCTGTGCATGTTTTTGAAAGTTTGCTTGTCTATTTACCAGTGGGTAAAAGGTGTGTGTGTGTGTGTGCCTGAAGAGAAGTAATAACCTTTATCTATATAAAATAAATACCTTAAATAGCACTAAAATATACATATTAAAAATTGTTTAATGTTCCAGAACCTTACCAAGTGTGAGTTAATGTAAGCGTTGTGGTGACAAAAGTTAGTGGTAACTTCCAACAGTATATAACAACAGCTAAGGATATGAGCCAAACAATGGAACTGTGTCTTTCATCCCGAAAGTGATGAAAAGTGATACTTTAGTCATAAAAGTGATACTTCAAAAAAGGGCAAATCATAGAATAAACTATTCCCTCAGAGTTAGCATACACTTGTGGATGCTCTTCAGTATCATTTCCCATCTATGTAACTATGTCTTGTCAACAGCATATAAATAGGACTCTGTAGACCTGGTTTCTATTCAGAGCTCTTCTGCTTGACCTTATACAAGACATTTTTTTTTTTTTGCCTTAGTTTTTCTATATATAAAAGAGGGAAAGTATACTCCTCTTATAAAAAGATTTTGAGATCTATAGATGAAAAGTACTATAGAAGTGCTAAGGATCAGTATTACATTTTATTCAGCCACCATTAGTTTCCAGAATAGCAACTGATGGCTGTAATTAGCTAAATGGAAGGTAGACATTAGGAATATGCACAACTCTTAAATTTTTTTATTTTAGTGGATTGTCTACTTAAGTATTTTAGATAATTCACTTAATGACAACTCTAGAGGCACTGAAAAGTGCCCACATAATGAGAATGATGCTTATTCTACAGAGGAGGTGAATAAAATGGGATGAGACTTAGACATACAAATTAATGAATGGTATTACAGTAGATAAATTGAGCACGTCTATTGACCCTCCCACATAATACAAGAAAAATGTGATTTAAATGAACCTGAAAGGCAACAAATTTAAAATAGATAAAGGGAAATATTTTATGCACAATCTAAGGAATTTATTGCCATAAAATACCACTGAGGCCAGGAGCAATAGGACTCAAAAAAGGATTAGACATGGATATAGCTAGCCAGAAACATCCAGAGTGGTAGGGGATTTTTTAGAAAGCTTGACTAGAATGTGAATCTTTGTGCTTCAGGGCAACTATATATACTACCAGCTACTGAACTTTAATGAAGGCATTGGTTGTTCCCTATGGGAAGGTATTCTGTGGCTCCAAAGGTTTTGCTGTGGAGTTCTTTTGAACCTTCCTCTGAAGCGTCTGTGGTGGCTACTGTCCAAGGCAAGATACTGAACTTAGTGGATCGCAGGTCTGATGCAATGTGGCTGCTTCTAGTTGAAGTTTCACAATAATTTCCACTCTAAGATATCATTTTCAACTGCTTATAATTTTGTCACTCATAGATTTTGGGCTGAAGTTTGGCAGGTGTGTTCTCAGTTTATGTACAAATGATTTTTGAAAGTTTTGAGTGAAACTTGGTCATCCTCCCTTGCCCAATTCCTGGGAAACTTTCTCATAGAAAATGTATTGCGGTCCTGATTATTAAAGTATACTTACTATTCCACTTTCCTGCTGGTTTTTTACTGCAGCATCTCTGAGACAGCAAGATGTGACCATATTCAACTGATGTTACATTGAAAGGAAAATGTAGCATCACAACGTGCCTTTACTGCCTGGTACTTTATCGGGCATAATAGTGGTATACTGTCAGTAATCCCTTCCAAAGCCCTTTTAGACAGTAATGGAAATGATCAATCTGTACATAATTATGTATTGCTGCAGCATGCCTGAGCAAGAGGCTGCAGGCTTTGCTGGAGGGGTTAGACATTGTAGCTGAGTGAGCAGCCCTGGTCGGTTTGGGGGTTTGCCTCACAGACGGTAGAGGAGAGTCACCATGTTAATTAAGATGCATTGAGTTCCTGATAATGATTACAGCAATATACATCAGTGATGACCAGAAATTAACCATTCTTTTCATTGAAGATTTTTACTTAAGATTAGTCAGGATCACAGGAAGAGCTCATTCTGTGTTAAACAAACCCAAGTGTTCTTTTTGAGGGGCTAGTCAACTAAACCTGCAGTATGAATGTGTGTGTGTGGGGGGGGGGAGGGGGGGGTTGGGGTGAGGGGGAGGGAATGCAGGCCACAAAGCAAGCTTTTAATGAGATTTATTTGTGATTCTAAGAGTAAAGGGCTTGGAATTCAATGTAAGTAAAAGTAGTGGACTGTGTACAGCAGCTAAATATATATTATATTCACTAAATCAAAACCATAGTTCAAGCAAGACCGCTTCTATATTCTAAAAGAATAATAAGTACTGGAGGAGATAGGGGCATAAAACACCTTGGGTCATGGTCTGAGCCAGGTAATCCACATCTGCTGTGAGAGAAAATGCATCGCCAGAGATGATAATTCTTTATCAAACACTTCCACTCCTGGTGGATCCCTACATGGAAACTGTCTTGCTTTTTGGAGAAGAGGTAGGGAGTGTTTTGCACATAGGCCAGTTTTCTACACTACAGACCTATATTGGTATAACTACGTTGCTCAGGGGTGTGAAAATGGACACCTTTGAGCAACGCAGTTAAACCGACCTACCTCCCCGGTGTAGAGAGCGCTATGTTGATGGGAGAGCTTCTCCCACTGACATAGCTACCGCCTCTCGGGGAGGTGGATAAACTACAGAGATGGGAAAAGCTCTTCTCTCAGTGTAAGAGCACCTTCGCTAAAGTGCTACACTGTGTCACTGTAGCACTGTACGTGAAGACAAGCCTTCCAAGGAACTCTTCAAGTAAGTGAAACAGCAGCCAGGATGCAGTACTACCCAACACTTGCATAAAGAGAGAATAAAACACAATCTGAGAATGGTGATATTTAAATCCAGTGTAAGGATTGGTCAAGTACTAATTTTTTTTGTTCAGTTTGTCTCATTTGCTTCAACAAGATTAACTAAAAAATGCTTTATTAAATACCTAAAATGAAATGAAACGAAATAAAATATTATAGTTTCATATTAGCGTTATAGCTACTCTCTTTTCAACTAATGCTTTAAAAACACCAACAAATTACAAAGGAGGAAGTGGATTCTTTCTATTAAGCTCTCAAATTATTTTAATGCTTAAAGCAATTGTTAAAAAATACACGTGAAAGGAAACTATCATAACAATCATAATTAAAAACGGAAATATGCTATGAAAGTAAAATCCATTTGGCTATGAACACTCTGATAAATTCAGGGTTAACAAGACAGTGCTGCTTTCTTGCTTCAAACAAAATGTACTGTTTCCATTGGTCCTTGAAAACAGAGCTGCTTTGTAAAATTCATCATCTCCAGAACCATTAGATAATTGCAACTTTGGATGAAGAACTTTTTGTCTAGATCGCAGCAAATAATTTATAACCAATCATGCAGTTGACAACTCTCTTCTTTTCCATTTGTGGATTGTTTGGAAGCAGATTGAGACTTTGTTTGTTCATAACTATTAATCGAATGAATATTTTTTTCCAATAATTGTGCTTCATATATAGTTTGTGGGCAGTTGGGGAGTTTTCAAAATTTGCAATGTGAGTTGTGTTGGTTTAGTTTTCGTTGGTCACATGATATGTGTATTCCCTCACTCTTGGAATGAGGCATCTAGTTTATTACCAGTACTTCTATACTATTGTCTTTCCCACTGAGCAGAAGAAAATTTCAAACCCCATATGTACTTGCTCTTTACAGTGAAATTGGAAGAGTAGTAAAAGGGGCAGGTCGAAGGCAGAGAACAGACATGTCTGAAGCGGCCTGGGTTTAATTGAGATACTCATCACACTTACATGGTGCTGGTCTGCATATTCTCCCCTTTAGGTCCTAAACCTCACACCAGAAAGATGCAGCCTACCTGCCAGCACTTCTAGTAATGCAGGGTGAAGTTCCTGCTGTACTTCTTTTTAATTTTTTATCTTGCCCTTTTACATGCAACATGCTGACACTGTGCAAGATCAAATGCAAAACTGAAATTTCATTTCCAGGCACTTCATACATGAAGGTTTTGTTCCTGTAGGTCCTTGCACAGTGAAGAGCAGTGTGGGAAAGGCTGTTGGAGCGCAGCACAGATGTGAGATCACACATGATGATTGCACAAGGAGAGTTACAGCTGATGGTCAGCTGTTCTGTTGGCATAGAACATCTTGATGTCCCTTTATTACCTGGTACACTTGGCAGCTATAGGCCAGAATCTTGCTTGATGTTCCTAGTAACTCGAGCAGTGGTCAATCAGTTAACTAAACACACAGGTTTTTTTGAAAGCCTTCCTTCTTCCTACCAACATACAAGATATTTGAGGGTAAAGGGGTTGAAGATAAATATGGGAAGGTGGGGTATCAATACATCTGCTGTAGGGTACCTCTGCTGTGGAAAGACATCAGTCTGTTGATGAACATTCTTATTTATTTATCTAAAATATCATGGTGTAACAAATAATTTTCAAGTATATTACGCTCCCCTTCCTGTGCTTCGGCTTAACTCGCCGAAAACCCAGGAAGAGACAGAACTCTGGCCTGTGGTTAAGCAAAAAATTGATGTATAGAGTCAAACCCAGGAGATTAGGAAATGTTAATAAGATCTAAAGTGAGAGTTAAAATACAATGGCCCTGGGTTTGACTCTGGATCACTAATATTTTTAGAAATCCGCTGGATAGAGCTCATCTTGTGCTTCAGCAGAGTTAAGATGAAGCACAAGAAAGTGAATGTAATAGCAGTTCTCCATAATTTGCCCTGACATCCCTGGTTGTACAATTTAGTATGTGTGGTCAGTGACCAGTAGATTGATCTTCTTTCCACAGTAAATATAGCACCCTGAAAAGTCCTGTAAAACCTGATGTACCAGTACTTCCTCCCTTCCACATACATCTTCACCCCTTTTTATTCCTGTAGGAATCATTTACGCTATTAGGAATTCAAATAAGGCATGTGTATGGAACAAATGTAACTGTTGGTTAAATTACGAAGTATGTCAGACAAGGTGTTCTGCTGCCACCGTCACCTAATAAACCAAGCAGTAATAGTACATCAGTGTGTTCCCCAGCTCCTTCTGTGGAACGTCAATTGAATACAAGAATATTCTGCTACAGAATGATGGCTGGAGATGATAGCCAGCAGCAAAGGGGATACAAAAAGAAAGAACTTCCCTGAGTGAGTTTGGGCAGACCACACTGTTCATCTTTGACCCGTGCCTGAGCTCAGTTGATCAGGTAAATAATCATTTATATCTTAGAGTCAGGAAGCTTGCTAACCTAGTGCAAATGAAACTAAAGCTAAAATGCAAGTAGGAGTAAGCAAAGAAATGTGACCATTATTTTAAAATGGGCTTTGCAGTGGGTCAGAGGCCTAGTAGTAGTAATAGTTAGCATAAGGCCATGTTTGGCCTAATCTAAGTTTAGCATAAATAAGTAACATTGGGTCAGAAGATTTAGCAATATGTACCATGTGATAGAGTTAGACTGCAAAGGCCTATTTAGCCAGACTTTTTTTCACCACATTGTATAGAGAACCATCTAACTGCACAAATGCTTATGACATTTGTTGGAACCCCCAAAATATATATCAGGAATGACAAATGGACAAGCGGCCAAGATTTAATTAAATATGGTCTTGGAAATAGGTAGGTGTAAGGAATAGGTGCATGAAAGGGAATCAAACCTGACCCTCAGAAGGGTAGTGACAACCCACAGCCCCATGGATTTGTGAGTACACATGATGCGGATTCTGCTGTTATACTTACTTTGGGGTTTTTTTTTTATGTGATTTTTTGTATATTGATCATGATATTAATAAAACTCAAAGTTTCTGTGTGTCTTATAAATCATCTTCATAATTAATGTTTAAGTAGCCACCAACACATGAACCAGGTACTAATGACCAGTGCATTTTGCAGCAAAAATGAATTGAGACTAAACAAAGCTGCTGAAAGTGCTTGAAAAACTTCAGTGTTCAACCCATAAGATGGACCAATGTGACTCCATGAAAAATGGAAGCAAGTAAATAATCCTGGGACTATTGTTAGCAGAGATTCTCAATGCCTCCCTGTGGGAAAGCAAAATATGTTGGGCTCATTCAAATGAACAGTTGTCTGACCCTTTCCCAAGTAAACTGTCTCTTAATGCTGACAATGTATTACTGCCTTGTCTGTAACCTTCTCTTGAGAAAAGGTTAAAAGGTTATGACAAAGCAGTTTCAGGCTTCTCTAGAGATCTCTGGTTTCAGTGACATGCAGTCAATCCTGCTTGAGACCTGGATATGATAGATAGATTGCACTGACTTTCTTAGTGGTTTCCTAGCAATGAGCAAAGATAGCAGTTAATGTGAATTGAAACATCAGCAGCTCTCACTGCACAGGTGAAAGGAGAGCTGTGGGAGATAGCTATTCAGCCAAGACAGGGACATGAGGGGAGTTCTCCCTCTGTTTATAGCAGAGAAATTTACAATATCCCTCAGCCAGGAGTCTATTCTGATTTATTTATTTATTTATTTTTGGATCTGTTTGTGACTTCTGATACCATTGATCATGATAGCGTTGACTTGTCTGAAGATCTTGGCTGGAATAGAAATGTGTTTGAATAGCTCTTTGTTCTGAGGCAGATCTTGGAGAGTAGCATTGGGAAGTTGCTCATCTGCCCATAGATATTCATGTGGAATTCTGGAGCTTTACTTTTTATCTCCCTGCTTCCCTCTGTTCAGCATACATGTTAGACCTCTGGAGACAGTGAGAGACTCTGGGTTGTATTGTTATTGGCATGCTTATACTAGCTCTATATATTAATTTAATCAGACCCATATGTTGTTGTATCTTTGCTTTCCTAATGCCTGCCATATAAGGGGCTTGGATGGGTATGTCCACGCACTGACACCTGTATTTATTTATTGGGATTTATTTATCAGATTGGCCATTGAATTCTTGATAGTTCCTAGCTTTTCAGGGAGTAGCTGTAAACCTAGGTGACTTTTCCCATATCTATTAGGCTAAAGAGGTTATGAAGAGTCTTCTGAAATATAGACCTAGTGAATTCTGTATGTTACCTTCACATGGGACTCATTTGTCTCTCCGTGGGATAACTTAGACAACTCTGAAAATTCATATGGTACAAAATGGAGGTTTCCTTGTTCAGTTGTATCATGAACATGGAGTATATTATGTCTGTAAGCGTTGTGATCAGAGGACTTCAAGGGATGGAACTCTGTAATAAGAGTTATGAAGGGCAAATAATTAACTCCAGTCAGAAGAAGAGGTGAGGTTTTGTCACAGTCTTCTGAAACTCAACCCAGCGCATATTTCCCTATGCCGGTGATAGCCAACCTGCGGCCCGTGGCACATCTGTGTAATCTGCTGGTGGGCCGCGAGACAGTTTATTTACATTGACTGTCCGCAGGCACGGCCACCCGCAGCTCCCAGTGGCTGTGGTTTGCCATTCCCGGCCAATGGGAGCCGCAAGAAGTGTCGGCCAGCACGTTCCTGCAGCCCACCATCGCTTCCCGCAGCTCCCATTGGCTGGGAACAGCGAACCACGGCCATTGGGAGCTGCGGGCAGCCTTGCCTGTGGATGGTCTGCAGGGTGGGCACATGGATGGGCACACACACATGGTACTACCTGAGGTACTTGGCATAAGCAGGTAATCTTTCCAGCTTCATTATCCACTGAGAAGAGCATGGCCACAGTCTGAGGGGAATAAGCCTTGAGTAGCTTCAGAGATTCATTCAGGGCCTGTGGAGTGACACATACATACACAGAGAAATGGCAAGAACCAGTCCATCCCAGCATACCTTCCACCTGGCCTCGGAACACACTGAACATTGCAGGCTCCCACACAGGTTACTTTGTAGTCCCAGCCAGGACGGTCCCCAGTGGCCCTGAAGATAACTTGACGCAAGCCATTGCCAGGCCGAGATCCTGGATCAAGATCTTCCTCGTGCATTTTGCCTTGAAGCAGCGAGGAGCACCTTTGCAGCACTCAGACTCTCAGGGGTGCAGCGTAGCCTGCACGGATCCTCTAGAGTTGACATGGCCTTCCATGTTTCCATCAGCAACAGTGGCTTATTGTCCCAGTCACCCCAGGCCACTGCTTGGAGTACTGTGCTTCTGAGGCCCACATAGACTCTACCACCGAGCTGTGCCAGCTCCCCAGTCCATACTGAACTCTCAGCCTCATTCAGTTCCCTATCTTTGGTCACTGGAGGCCTCATAAATCTGCAGCTTTTCAGCCACAAAACCAGTAAAACCATGGTTTGCAAGTGGGTATAAGCGAGGAGAGGGGAGAGCTGCTCAGAACAAAGTGAGGAGATGACCACCTTCTTAGCATGCATACAGCTTGGGGTGGGTGACAGGGAACCTGCACAGGGAGACTGAGACCCTCTGTTGTGGCCTGCAGGACCTGAAAAGTGATAAAAAGTGATACCTAGAATACTCAAGGAGCTGACTGAGGAGATGTCTGAGCCATTACTGGTTATCTTTGAAAAGTCATGGAAGATGGGATAGATTCCAGAGGATTGAAAAGGGCAAATATAATGCCACACTAAAAAATGGTGACTAAGGAAAACCTGGGGAATTACAGACCAGTCAGCTTAACTTCAGTACTCGGAAAGATAATGGAGCAAATAACTAAGCAATCATTTTATAAACACCGAGCAGATAATAAGGTGGTAAGTAACAGCATGGATTTGTCAAGAACAAATCGTGTCAAACAAAGCTGACAGCTTTCTTTGACATGGTAACAAGCCTTGTGAATAGAGGGAAGCGTAAATGTGGTATATCTAAGTAAGGCTTTTGATACTATCTCACAAACTAGGGAAATATAATCTGGATGGAGCTACTATAAAGGTGGGTGAATAACTGGTTGGAAAACCATTCCCAGAGAATAGTTATCGGTGGTTCACAGTCAAGCTGGAAGGGCATACCAAATGCGGTTCCACAGGGATCAGTTCTTGGTCCAGTTCTGTTCAATATCTTTATCAATGATTTAGATAATGGCAGAAAGAGCACACTTATAAAATTTGTGGATGATACCAAGCTGGGAGGGGTTGTAAGTGCTTTGGAGGATAGGATGAAAATTCAGAATGATCTGCATAAACTGGAGAAATGGCCGGAAATAAACTGGATGAAATTCAAGGACTAATGCAAAGTATTCCACTTAGGAAGGAACAATCAGTTGCACACGTACAAAATGGGAAATGATTGCCTAGGAAGGAGTACTGCGGAAAGGGATCTGGAGGTCATAGTGGACCACAAGCTAAATATGAGCGAACAGTGTAACACTGTTGCAAAAAAAGCAAACATTCTGGGATATATCAGCAGGAGTGTTATAAGCAAAACACAAGAAGTAATTCTTCTGCTCTACTCTGTGTTGATTAGGCCTCAGCTGGAGTACTGTGTCCAGTTCTGGGCACCACATTTCAGGAAAGATGTGGACAAACTGGAGAAAGTCCGGAGAATAGCAACAAAAATTATTAAAGGTCTAGAAACCAGCTATGAGGGAAGATTGAAAAAAATTGAGTTTGTTTAGTCTGAGAAAAGAAGAAAGAGGGGACAGAGACTTGGTGGGATAACTCACATGACTGGAGTACTGTCATGGATGGATATAAACTGTTCAGGAAGGACAGGCAGGGCAGAAAAGGTGGGGGAGTTGCACTGTATGTAAGAGAGCAGTATGACTGCTCAGAGCTCCAGTATAAAACTGCAGAAAAACCTGAGAGACTCTGGATTAAGTTTAGAAGTGTGAGCAACAAGGGTGATGTCGTGGTGGGAGTCTGCTACAGACCACCGGACCAGGGGGATGAGGTCGACGGGGCTTTCTTCCGGCAACTAATGGAAGTTACTAGGTCGCAGACCCTGGTTCTCATGGGAGACTTCAATCACCGATATCTGTTGGGAGAGCAATACAGCGGTGCACAGACAATCCAGGACGTTTTTGGAAAGTGTAGGGGACAATTTCCTGGTGCAAGTGCTGGAGGAACCAACTAGGGGCAGAGCTCTTCTTGACCTGCTGCTCACAAACCGAGAAGAATTAGTGGGGGAAGCAAAAGTGGATGGGAATCTGGGAGGCAGTGACCATGAGTTGGTTGAGTTCAGGATCCTGACACAGGGAAGAAAGGCAAGCAGCAGGATACGGACCCTGGACTTCAGGAAAGCGGACTTCGACTCCCTCAGGGAACGGATGGGTAGGATCCCCTGGGGGACTAACATGAAGGGGAAAGGAGTCCAGGAGAGCTGGCTGTATTTCAAGGAATCCCTGTTGAGGTTACAGGGACAAACCATCCCGATGCATCGAAAGAATAGTAAATATGGCAGGCGACCAGGTTGGCTTAACGGTGAAATCCTTGCTAATCTTAAACAGAAAAAAGAAGCTTACAAGAAGTGGAAGATCGGACAAATGACCAGGGAAGCGTATAAAAATATTGCTCGGGCATACAGGAGTGAAATCAGGAAGGCCAAATCACACCTGGAGTTGCAGCTAGCAAGAGATGTTAAGAGTAACAAGAAGGGTTTCTTCAGGTATGTTAGCAACAAGAAGAAAGTCAAGGAAAGTGTGGGTCTCTTACTGAATGAGGGAGGCAACCTAGTGACAGAGGATGTGGAAAAAGCTAATGTACTCAATGCTTTTTTTGCCTCTGTCCTCACGAACAAGGTCAGTTCCTAGACTGCTGCACTGGGCAGCACAGCATGGGAAGGAGGTGACCAGCCCTCTGTGGAGAAAGAAGTGGTTCGGGACTATTTAGAAAAGCTGGACGAGCACAAGTCCATGGGGCTGGATGTGCTGCATCCGAGAGTGCTAAAGGAGTTGGCAGATGTGATTGCAGAGCCACTGGCCATTATCTTTGAAAACTCATGGCGATCAGGGGAGGCCCCGGATGACTGAAAGAAGGCTAATGTAGTGCCCATTTTTAAAAAAGGGAAGGAGGATCCCGGGAACTACAGGCCAGTCAGCCTCACCTCAGTCCCTGGAAAAATCATGGACCAGGTCCTCAAGGAATCAATTCTGAAGCACTTAGAGGAGAGGAAAGTGATCAGGAGCAGTCAGCATGGATTCATGCCTGACTAATCTAATTGCCTTCTATGACGAGATAACTGGCTCTGTGGATGCGGGGAAAACAGTGGATGTGTTGTTCCTTGACTTTAGCAAAGCTTTTCACACCGTCTCCCAACTATTCTTGCTAGCAGGTTAAAGAAGTATGGGCTGGATGAATGGACTATAAGGTGGATAGAAAGCTGGCTAGATTGTCGGGCTCAATGGGTAGTGATCTATGGCTCCATGTCTAGTTGGCAGCCAGTATCAAGTGGAGTGCCCCAAGGGTCGGTCCTGGGGCCGGTTTTGTTCAATATCTTCATTCAGGATCTGGAGGATGGTGTGGAATGCACCCTCAGCAAGTTTGCAGATGACACTAAACTGGGAGGAGAGGTAGCTATGCTGGAGGGTAGGGATAGGATACAGCGGGAACTAGACAAATTAGAGGATTGGGCCAAAAGAAATCTGATGAGGTTCAACAAGGACAAGTGCAGAGTCCTGCACTTAGGATGGAAGAATCCCATGCACCGCTACAGACTAGGGACCGAATGGCTTCACAGCAGTTCTGCAGAAAAGGACCTAGGGGTTACAGTGGATGAGAAGCTGGATAGGAGTCAACAGTGTGCCATTGTTGCCACGAAGGCCAATGGCATTTTGGGCTGTATAAGTAGGGGTATAAGTGCCAGCAGATCAAGGGACGTGATCGTTGCCCTCTATTCGACATTGGTGAGGCCTCATCTGGAGTACTGTGTCCAGTTTTGGGCCCCACACTACAAGAAGGATGTGGAAAAATTGGAAAATGTCCAGCGGAGGGCAACAAAAATGATTAGGGGACTGGAACACATGACTTATGAGGAGAGGCTGAGGGAACTGGGCTTGTTTAGTCTGCAGAAGAGAAGAATAGGGGTGGAGGGGTTTGTGAGCTGCCTTCAGCTACCTGAAAGGGGGTTCCAAAGAGGGTGGATCTAGACTGTTCTCAGTGGTAGCAGATGACAGAACAAGGAGTAATGGTCTCAAGTTGCAGTGGGGGAGGTTTAGGTTGGATATTAGGAAAAACTTCTTCACTGGGAGGGTGGTGAAGCACTGGAAAGCGTTACCTAGGGAGGTGGTGGAATCTCCTTCCTTTGAAGTTTTTAAGGTCAGGCTTGACAAAGCCCTGGCTGGGATGATTTAGTTGGGGATTGGTCCTGCTTTGAGCAGGGGGTTGGACTAGATGACCTGAGGTCCCTTCCAACCCTGATATTCTATGATTCTATGGTCAATGTAAACAAACTGTCTCGCGGCCCGCCTGCGGGTTACCCTGATGGGCCACAGATTGCCCACCACAACCCTACACAGAGGACATGGAGGATCCATTTTGTCTGTGTCCCATTTTGAAATTGAATTTGTTGAGGCATGCTGCAATGAGATACTCGTATTGTGCTAAATGTGGATTGAATGAGTGATTATACTAGCAAGTGTCTAGCTACGATTACCGACTCTACCCAGAATACAAAATAGTTATTTTTGACTTTCTATAACTTGGCCAAATCCACACAGAAATTCTTGGGCACAGCTAAAGGCAGTTCTCTGACCCCAGGACTAACCCCTGCCAATCTTCAAAATCTCACTGCAGATCAAGAAGGTGTTCTAGCTTACATTTTTTTCTAGCCTTATATTTTAATATTAGGAAGCTTTAGGTAACGGTTGCTTCTGTTCCCCCTGTAATATGTGTAAACACCGAATGCAGAAGTGAGTTCAGTTCTCTATTATTTCTAGAATATGTAGCTGATTGACTACACTTGTGATTCAATATTAAAAATGTTTGAGACCAAATAACCAAGGGTTAGCCAATTTATTGCCTGAAGACAAGAGTACAATATGAAAAGGAGACATACATACCCAGCCTTTCAGAAAGCAATTCTCATCTTGCAGCATGTTCATGCTGCAGAGTAAGTGTTCTTCAAAAATATGCCCCCCAAACTACCATTCTTTATACCTGACCCTTTTACAAGTTAGAAAGCACTGTATGCATCACTCAAGATTCAAATTCACTAATCAGCTTTTTGCCTTGTTTTATCTGGTACCATGTTGCACCTTTCCTTGTCTTTATTTTAGATACTGCATTCCAAATCAGTTGCCTGTGAAGGTACCTTCCAATCTGTACTAGGGCAGTGGGTCTCAACCAGGTGTACGTGTACCGCTGCGGGTACGCAGAGGTCTTCCAGGGAATACATCAGCTCATCTAGATACTTGCCTAATTTTACAAAAGGCTACATAAAAACCACTTGCAAAATCAGTAGAAACCAAAATTTCATACATATTTGTTTATACTGCTCTATATACTATACACTGCAATGTAAGTACAATATTTATATTCCAATCAATTTATTTTATAATTATATGGTAAAAATGAGAAAGTAAGCAATTTTTCAGTTATCGTGTGCTGAGACACTTTTGTATTTTTATGTCTGATTGTGTAAGCAAGTAGTTTTTAAGTGATGTGAAACTTGGGAGTACACAAGACAAATCAGACTCCTGAAAGGGGTATAGTAGTCTGGAAAGGTTGCATCCGATGAAGTGAGCTATAGCTCACAAAAGCTTATGCTCAAATAAATTTGTTAGTCTCTGAGGTGCCACAAGTACTCCTTTTCTTTTTGCGGATACAGACTAACACGGCTGCTACTCTGAAACTTGGAAAGGTTGAGAGTCACTGTACTAGAGTATAGAGCAAACGTATGTTGACTTTGACAGGTATTATATTTGCTTATGCTAAAAGCTATGTTTAGCTTTGCACAGTATTGTGGGATATATATTTCTTGACGTAGGCAAGCACAGTTAACATAACTGCCCACATGCTGGGTATAATACAATATTAATATGGTATGTCCTATGCCTAACATATATGTACTGGCTAATAGTCTCCTGCTTGATGCCATGATTATTATTAAATAAGGACAGCACCTTTGCGAACTTGATATATGAAGCCGAGGTAAGAGCATTTATGTGAGAATTATACTGTTCCAACAAACTGTGTAAGTGGCAATATGTAATTAATTCAGTTAAAACTATTATTCCTTGTAATATAAGCAGAGCTTTGAACACATCTTTTATTTAAGTGTAGCAAATTGTTGTTTTAAGATTACCATTCTGGATAAGATTATTTAGGGTTTGTTTTGCTTTGTGCATTATTACTAATTTGAATGAATTTTTTAAATTTAGTGATGTTTTAAAACGTAACGCTAGTGGATTATTATGTACATTAAAACTGGTATTTTTATTTTTATAATTTTATGATTTCATAGTAACAGAGTGCTTCACAAATATGAATGCGTTTATAATCACAGCACCTCTTTTGGGCAGGAAAAATAGCATTATCCCAATGTCTATCTGAGGGCTCCTCCAGTGACACATTGCCACAGTTGCAGTCAGCAAAGGTGCCTCTTCATATATGGGAGTAAGGGTTTCTGGCATTACCTGTAAAGGCTTAGGATTCTAGAATGCCATCCCATCTTGGTCTGAGACAGTTTGTATTTGTCAGATTTCAGTGCACACTGCAGGGACCCTTTGTTTCACCTGGCTTTTGAAAGTGAGGTATGGATGTTGTGACATAGGCCAACATATGGAGGTGCTATTATTTGATTGAGCTGCTGCTTAGTAGAAGGGCTGAATTGCCAGAACTGAGCCTCTGGGTAGGGCTGTTTGTCTAAATCAAAGGAGAAATTAAATGTCTACAGATGGGGAAACTGAGGCATAGATTTGCACAGTCATATAAGAAACATGCAGGACAGCTGGGAAATGAAAGCAGATTGCTAGAGTTCCAGTACATTGCCTTCATCACAAAACTGTCCTTTTTCATGAAAGGGGCCTAAGAGTTGTCACTGGAGAAAAATCCTGTTGATCAGCAAAGAGATGGAACAACAACACATTGTTGCAATTACCGCATTACCTCCACACAGTTTTTGTATGTGAATTGGTGTAAATCCGTTACTAAGTTATCTTCCAAATCTAATTAGAAACATCATAGAAATACTGACAAGTGAGCAGTGAAGGGGAAATACTGTTCATTTTACATCTCCTCTAGATAGCCAGATGAAAGTACAATGGACCAAGGCCCATAGCCTCCAAAGTATTTAGGCATCTAACTCCCATTAACATTAAAAGGAATTAGGTGCCTAGATTCCTTTGATCTATTCTAGATCTTAAAAAGATCTTTACAAGTCTGAATTTATTTTGAAAGACACTTAGCATTTTACTATTTAAGTCATGAAAGATTATGGCAAAAGCTGTTGCCAGTCCCTTTGAGACAGCTCAGTAATTTTGGGGTTATCCACAGCCTATCTTGGGTTGCTATACAGGCCAGATCACTTAAAGCAATGCCATCACCCACTTGGTATTTACTGCTGGAATAGAGTCATGGTCTGATGTAGGCCAAGTTAGAAGCATTCACAAAAAGATGAAAAAGGTACATTTGTGCACCTGAGGTATTTCGCGATGCACTTAGTCATCACTGACTGACGTGTCTTACTCTAAGTAGAGAATTTGTTATTTGACCTGTGCTGGACCTCACAGCAGTGAAAGGCTGCCCTGGCCCCTTTGTCCTTAGGGGGAGCAAATTACTTCTGTTTCTTAAGCCACAAAGTTGCAGAAGAATCAGTTTCATGAGACTAAACCTGTTTTTGAAAAAGTACAGATGCCAGGTTCACCAGGCGATAGCCACCTGTCACATGGCTTCAAGCTATATGGGGTTGGACTACTGCAGGAAGTTGCAAGGAACTTTGACTAGTAGGCAAAGAGCAGGTGAGGTGGTCAGAGGCATGGGCTAAAGGATTTTATCATGTAGATATAATCTGTGCTTTCGAATGCCCGTCAAAGCATCCATGGATGTGTTAAGAGATTGAAGTACTTGAGGATTCATTCAGAATGGAAAGGCTCATTGTTCACACACAACTGTGTGTACACATGTACAGGAGAAGAAAGATGAGTCAATGGTTAGAAACCTAGTTTGGGCCGTAAGAGACCAATTCCCGCTCTGCCATTGTGTATGATGCTAGTCGAGTCACTTAATCTCTCTATGCCCCAGTTCCCCATGTGTAAGAAGAAGGTAATAGCACTGCCTATCCTCACAGGAATGTTATGAGTGTAAATATATTAGAGTGTGTGTGCACATATAACAGGAACGTGCTTTTAGGGGACTCAAGTTGTCAAATCCGTGGTGACTATGTCCTCTATCTTCCCCCTTAGCATTGGCAAGGGTGTGGCAGAGCAGACCTTACTACAGCAGAAGTCTAGTTCCTTGGATGCTGCTGCTCTGTTCATTGTCCAGGACGGAGGCTGAGATGCTCAGCGGAGAACATACAGGGATTGGATCATCAGTGCTGGTGGAAAGCAGAAATGCCTATGGGCAATCGTTATGGAAGATCTCAGCTCATCCATATCCCCTTGCCTTTTGTCAAGGTTCCATACCAGAATGATAACATAGATCTGTTCCCTGCTGGAGACTGGTCTCTCATCTGCCATACTAGGAGAACTTCTCTGTAATATCCCTCATTAACTTTCCCTTTACAACTTTGACCCGTCAGCAGTAATCTATAATGCAGATTGAACTGCAATTTATGCATCCCTGAAAGGGGAATATACTGGATTAAAAAGTTATCAGTCTCTTCTGTGCCCTTTATGGCTGTGGACAGCTGTGCTTTCGCAGGTGGGAGGGGGGGAGAGGGAACTACTACTGTGTAGCCACATGGTTTTGCTATCAAGGTTTGTGGTTTTTCTGCAGTTCTTCTTTCCATACCGTAGAACAGTAGAGACCATAAGCTCATAGAGGTGAAATTCCTTATATTTACAAAATTGCTGGTTACTACACAGTGTGCTGTTAGTGAGTGAGGCAAGCACCTTGCTAACAATTAGCTTTACGCATTTACTGTCATTCTAGCTTTGTGCTAATCTCACTTTGAAGGTAAAGGTAATAGGCAGCAGGTATAAAACAAACAAAAGGAAGTATTTCTTCACACAACGCATAGTCAACCTGTGGAACTCTTTGCCAGAGGATGTTGTGAAGGCCAAGACTATTACAGGGTTCAAAAAAGAAATAGATAACTTCTTGGAGGATAGGTCCATGGAAGATAGGTCCATCAATGGCAACTAGCCAGGGTGGTCAGGGATGGTGTCCCTAGCATGTGTTTGCTAGAAGCTGGGAATGAGCGATAGGGAACGAGCGACAAGTAATCACTTGATCATTACCAGTTCTGTTCACTCCCTTTGGAGCACCTGGCATTGGCCACTGTTGGAAGACAGGATACTGGGCTAAATGGACCTTTGGGCTGATCCAGCATGGCTGTTCTTATGTTCTTAAGGTAACACCTCCATGGCCATGGAGTTGCCAGGTTTTGACACCTCAAAATATGGCAAATAATTGATTGGAGGCTGGAGAGGTTATCTGTATAGACTCAGAATCTCCAAACAGAGCTCTGTTTTCTGAACTGTTCAAGAAAAATAAAACGTCTTCTGGGGTTGGCTGAATTCCTGATGAGCTGGAGCCAAGATATGGGCTCATGTGGCCACATATCATTCCAGATGAATAGAGCCCATAGTAATTTACAATGGGAAAGAGAACTCCCAGTAAAGCTGTAGCCGACTTTGAGATCTGTAGGGCACATTATCCTGTAATGACAGCAATGGCTGTGAAAGGGGATGTCTTCATGAAGTAGTAATAAAGCATAACTATAAAATAATTTGTGGTACCAATTCAGCATGTTGCAGAAATTGTTTATATGTTGCTAGAAGGCTCAGTAACGTCTATTGAGTCACTTTGAGCTCAGTATCAAGATTTATTACCCTCAAGGCTTAAATATATCCATTCAAGAAATTAAATAAAATCAGTGAAATCCCCTAAAAGCATTAAGATGTTAGTTTAACATTTGCGCTGGGAACATATGTGCATAGTCACATGTCAAAGTCAGCAAATGAGATAGCTCTGAGCATTACATCATTGTATAGCGACCTAAGCATCTGAAGGTATATCTACATCATACAGTTCTGTAATAAAGGCAGAAGGGGCCTGATTCTGCTGTGGATTACAACCATATCAAATAGGAGCACTTCTGCTGATGTCAGTGAAGCTACATCATTATATCATTGTTGCATACCAGTGCAAGTGAGCGCAAAATCAGGCCCACAGTGTAAAATCTAATACAGTCCCTTAAAGATAAAGAGAGGAAGTTAGAATCAGAGAATCATAGGACTGGAAGGGGACCTTGAGAGGTCAACTAGTCCAGTCCCCTGCACTCATGGCAGGACTACATATTATCTAGAGCATTCCTAAAAGGAGTTTGTCTAACCTCTAATCTCTAATTATGGAGATTCCATAACCTCCCTGGCAATTTATTCCAGTGCTTAACCACCCTGACAGCTGGAAGTTTTTCCTAATGTCCAACCTAAACCTCCCTGGCTGCAATTTAAGCCCATTGCTTCTTGTCCTAGCCTCAGAGGTTAAGAAGAACAATTCTTCTTCTTCTCCTTGTAACAACCATTTATGTACTTGAAAACTGTTATCATGTCCCCTCTCAGTCTTCTCTTTTCCAGACTAACCAAATTCATTTTTTTCAGTCTTCCCTCTTAGGTCATGTTTTCTAGACCCTTAATCATTTTTGTTGCTCTTCTTGGACTTTCTCCAATTTGTCCACATCTTTCCTGAAATGTGGGCCCAGAATGGATACAATACTCCAGTTGAGGCCTAATCAGCATGGAGTAGAGCGGAAGAATTACTTCTTGTGTCTTGTTTACAACACTCCTGCTAATACATCCCAGAATGATCCCTTTTTTTTTTTTGCAACAGCATTACACTGTTGACTCATATTAAGCTTGTGGTCCACTATGACCCCCAGATCCCTTTCTGCAGTACTCCTTCCTAGGCAGTCATTTCCCATTTTGTATGTGTCCAACTGATTGTTCCTTCCTAAGTGGAGTACTTTGCATTTGTCCTTATTGAATTTCATCCTGTTTACTTCAGACCATTTCTCCAGTTTGTCCAAATCATTTTGAATTTTAAGCCTATCCTCCAAAGCACTTACAACCCCTCCCAGTTTTATATTGTCTGCAAACTTTATAAATGTACTCTCTATGCCATTATCTAAATCGCTGATGAAGATATTGAACAGAACCGGACCCAGAACTGATCCCTGTGGAACCCCATTTGTTAAGCCCTTCCAGCATGACTGCGACCCACTGATAACTACTTTCTGGGAATAGTTTTCCAACCACCTTATAGTAGTTCCATATAGGTTGCATTTCCCTAGTTTGTTTAAGTTGAAATGTTATTGAATAAAATATGAAAGGTTTTTGGCTTACTATCATGGTACTAATAAAGTAAAGTTTTTATTACTGAGAAGTGATTCCCGCTGCCCCTACCACAAGTGCTGTATATTAAATACACTGTAGCTTCAGAGTTATGTGTGAAGAGGAGTCAAAATGCTGTAAAAATTTGACTGGGAGTGAACAGTGTAGGAAATGTTTTAAAAGAAGGCTTGTGAAAATATTCCAAGTGATAAGTAGTCACTGGTGTCTATAAAAAAAAAAAAGTTTCTACATCCAGATGGTGGGAGGAATGTGAGTGTTTTGGATATAAGTGAAGTCTTACATGATGTTTGGGGGAGATTTCTGTTCCATAAATTGGGGGAATTTACTGTATGAACTAACCCAATTTTTTTCGTAGCTGGATTTTCAGTTAGAAAATTACTTTTGGACATCGTCTCCTCTCCCGCACAGCCAGGAAAGATTTGCACTCCTGGAGTGAGTTTTTTCTCTGTTAATAGAGAAATGAGAGGACAAAATTCTTGACTAGAATTCTTTACAGTGCACACATAGGCTAGCTCCTCTGTTCTGGCTGAGCTGTCCTTGGTGCAGTCCTTGGGGGATGTGGGAGGTAGATGGCTTTTGACCACATTTATGCCCCCTAAACTCCCTGATCCCAGGGCTGGTGCATGTCAGAGCAGCCTCAGGGTAACTAGCAACACCCATAGTAACATTTTTCTAACTTTTTCATTCTCTTTTCTTCCCTACAAACCCATATTTCCCCCTGCCCCCCACCCCAGTTGAAAGATTAGTTGCTAACTGTTCTATTTCCATTTTCATATGATATTTTGACAGTACAAAAATGCAGAATAACTTTTTACCTTGGTTGCATGTTTTGAGGTGAAAAATTACTTTTTCAGCGTAATTTTGGGGCAATGGTGACATTAGAGCAGGGGTAGGCAACCTATGGCACGTGTGCCAAAGGCGGCACATGAGCTGATTTTCAGTGGCACTCACACTGCCTGGGTCCTGGCCACCGATCCTGGGGGCTCCGCTGCTGGCCTGGGGTACTGGCTGCCGGCCCTGGGTCCCGGCCACCAGTCCCGGGGGCTTCGCGGCCGGCCTGGGGTACTGGCTGCCGGCCCCACTGCTGGCCACTGGTCCAGGGGGCTCTGCTGCTGGCCTTGGGTCCCAGCCGCTGGCCCAGGGCTCTGCAGCCGCCCCCAGCTGTGGCCCACTGGCCCCAGCCTGAGGCAGTGAGGGGTGCAGACAGGGGAAAGAGAGGGTGCAGCTCAGCACCCCCACCTTAAAAATTGTTCCAGCGCCACTGTACTGGGATATTTTTGAGTCCCGATTTGCTGCTTACATCACTATCATGCCACGTGGAACAGCGCACTGCGTTTGATGTTGAGATTAGAATGTACATGCAAGAACTGGAATCAGAATTTTCTGACAGATTTCAAGATTTCCAGAGAATTGGCCCAATGCTTTCTTTTCTAATTAAACCTGAAAAGTTCAACGAAGGTGACTTGGATTTGTCTGTATTTCAGTGGATGGGTGTTGAAGATTTTGAATTGCAGCTCATTCAGTTAAAAAGCTCAGAATTGTGGGCATCAAAGTTTGGAGATCTGCGGAGTGCACTTGAAGCTACCGAGAGAGATCATGGGGCCTCTATTCTGACCTGCTGAACATCCCTGCCAGTGAAATTTAACTGTTTGAAGAAAATTGCGTTTGCAATGCTTTCATCATTTGGATCCACATACCTTGTGTGAACAGGTATTTTCACACATGAAATCTGTCCTCTGTCCCTCTCGGAGCCAGTTAACAACTGATCACTCAGAAGCCTGTGTGCAGCTTAAAGTATCCAAATACGTGCCAGACATTGGAAAACTCAGCAAGGAAAAGCAAAGGCAAGGATCACACTAAACTGATAAGATTTGCATTTTAATTTAATTTTAAATGAAGCTTCTTAAACATTTTAAAAACCTTAGTTATTTTACATACAACAATAGTTTAGTTATATATTATAGACTTATAGAAAGAGGCCTTCTAAAAATGTTAAAATGTATTACTGGAACGTGAAACCTTAAATTAGAGTGAATAAATGAAGACTCTGCACACCACTTCTGAAAGGTTGCCGACCCCTGCATTAGAGGAGTGAAATAACCAATAGTGAAGTAGTGAAAAATCTAGAGCAGAACTTCAGAGAAAAATTCTCAGCATTCTGGCACAATGTTTATTTTTAGTTATGAATCTAAAAAGAAATCAAATACTATCATAAAAGATTCTGAAATTAGTACTTAGTTGTCAATAATAATTTATTGAGGATGCATGCAGTGGAATAGATTCCAGCTTCCTCTTCAATAGCTGTATTAGCTCTAAAAAAGAAAAGGAGTACTTGTGGCACCTTAGAGACTAAGTACTCCTTTTCTTTTTGCGAATACATACTAACACGGCTGTTACTCTAAAACCTGTATTAGCTCTGCAGACCTGGCAGTAAGCAACGGATAGTTGGTGTCAATAAACAAAGCAAACATGACTTGGAGCATACCTGAGGAGCAAATATGGAAAGTAACATAACCATATTTTAAGTACCGATGTCTTAACAACAGTCAGGGCATGACACAACTTGCAAATTTCATACAAGGAAGCCTCCTCAAACTGGATTAGTTTCCAAAAATAAGTTTTCAAAAAGTGTTACTAAAATAGAAGCAACCTCTTGTGACATCTGTAGCTTAGTGTACCATCTCATCATCTGCTTTGCTTTTTGGGTCAGAAGGTACTACGCTCCAGTACTTCTAGGTGTAGTTGTTTCTTCTGGTTCAAATTATGTTCTATATAAATACGATGTGACAGTTGTGAAATGAAATTAGGCTTTCTCTCAGCAGGTTTTCAACTTGCCTTATCAAAACAGCACACATTGTCCTTTTAAGTCTTTGTGCATGTATGGGTACTTCAGATCAGAATTTGGAAGGCTCTGTGTGTGTGAAGTGGATACAGCCGCTGTAACAGTTGGACAGATGCCTGAACTGAATTCAGAGCAATGTTTTCTAGTTACTGTGAGCTGGGATGAACACAACAGAATCTTTAGCTCAAAGCTACACATTTGATTTTTGGGGATGGAGGAAAAGCTTTAACTGTAAAACGATAGTAATGTACCAAATAGTAAGGTGAATTACTAGACTAAGGAAGGCTCACCCTCTTCTCTAGAGTCTCAATAAGTCAAGAGCTGTAGGTGTAGTTGGCAGCTGGAGCTGAGTGATGTCCCCTCACTGTCCTAGTCCGCTGAGGGGGAATTTTTTCTAAGGCACTGTGATGGGGAGTACGAGGCATTTGTGGCCCCTGCTTGTGGCCCTGTTCCTCTGCTACATTCTGTTCTAGGAAGCAGTGAGGTGGGAGAAAAAGAGCAACAAAGGTGAGTCCTCTAGGCCTGCCTAAGGAGGTCTCATTGGAGCAGCCATCTTGGAAGCTAGAGAGACCTGGTCCTCTAAGGGCTAGTGACAGCCAATCAGAGCCCAGCAGGCTCAGACTAAAGGAGGTGCAGGCCCTGAGCAGGGCAGTTCCTGGCTGGGACCAGAGGAGTGAAAAAGGGTGCTCTGCTTGGGCCAGAGGAGCCTGATAAGTAGCCAGAGTTCATGGTTGGCTGAACTTACACTGGGTTTGCAGAGGGAGCAGAGCCTGAGGAGCTTGGCCCTGAGATAGGGCTAGAGTTAAAAAAAAAAGGCCCAGGAGGAAGAGACCCAGGGAAATAGCATAGGGTGTGAATACAGGGGTGTTTTCAAGCACCGTGGTGAAGGGTAAGTAGTTCCTGGCTCCTAACCCACCCACCAATAGGCTAAGTTGGATGGGGTATGGACAGAAGGGCCTCTCGCTTTAAGATGTATTGCAAAGGGCTATGGCAGGTGAAAACAGGAGGAAGCTTAAAGACCCAGGAATCATGATTTGTTGGGGCCAGGAAGTGCATGACAGGGATGTGGTCTTCCTTTGTTTGTACAGTGCTCAACACACAGGTTATGCTGGACACAAATGGTGAAAAAAGATAAAAGAATAAGCATCATGTAAGAACATACATAGATTTTTAGACCAGCCTTGGATCTGAACACCTTCACACTTTGTGGTATTAAAATACAGATTTGGACATCAGTTTTACATCTGGAGCCCCTTTACAAAATACAAACCAATAATGGTTTGCAGCTTAGTCCCAATATATTAATTTCCTTACCTGGGAGCAGACTTTGGACATGGTTAGGTAAAGTCCACCCTCTCCCAGCAAAAGCAGATGTTGGAAGAGAGGAAGCATTGCTGCATCCTTCACCTGGGAGCCTGTTCCTAACAAGTTGAAGAAAACATGAGCAAGGTATATGACGGGGGAAAATGAGAAGCCACTCTCTCCTCAGGTAAGGGCCTTTACTCTGCATAGTCACAGTTTTACCCTTTTTCTTTTTAACATGCTGGCCAAGCAAGAGCTTGGAACTTGGGCTTACAAAGCTGTCCACAGCTGCTGCCAGTTGAATTGTCCCTAGCTGATAGCCAGGGTTTTTGACTAATGAGCAATAATTCTTTGAAAGTCTTGTGTTCATTTTGCTCAGTTATGAATTAGTAATTAGTAGGCACATTGTGTCAGGGTAAAACTGGTGAACGTGAAAGCACAAAAATTCTTCCAAAGGATTTACACAATAAGATTGCTATTCTGTTCTCTCTTATTCCAACATCCCACAAGTTTGCTTGTGGTTGGGGCTCATGCTTTTTCGCTGCATGGTGAGACTGATATTCTTCCCTGCAGTTTTGTTAGGTGCGTAGTTACAGTTTTGATCCTCCAGCATTCTATCAGTTACCCACTGTCATGCATTCGTTGAGATGAGTGATGTAGAATGAACCACCAGTGCTCTGCCACATACTTTCGCTGTCTCATTAAAAATACTACCTGTATAAGCTGTTCTGTCTAGAATAAGAGAGTAGGTCATCTCTGTGCTTTTGTGCTCTGATACGCTTTGTGATTCGCAAAAAGAAATGGGGCTACCATTACTTAAGGTAAGTAGAGCATTCAGTAAAGCAGAATGTCATAGAGCTCTTTTACACAGGTATTGCACGATGGTATATTATGCTGTGAAAGAGTTCAGCACACTGGTCAGATACTGAAATTCCATTCCATGGCAGTAACCTGTTTTAAATTTGTCGTCACTTGGTATTTAATTTTATGTTCTTAGTTGATGAATTATTTTGTCAGGCAAACATATTCTTTATTGATGTCCATTGGTAAATTGGCTGCATGCAGGAAGCAAAATTTAAAGCTGCTGCTAAATGGTAGTGAAAAAGGAATAAGTATAACTTGCATGGTACATAAAAACGTCGTTGTTGGTAGTCTTTCTATACCACATACCCACAACTTCATAATGACATCACAGTACGCTAATTTTTCTTGTCTAATGCATTTAAAAATACCATATCATTTGGCACATCAATCTCAAGTTTTTGGCATCATAATATCACAGCAGAACTTCTGTACTCTCTCTCTCTCTGTTGCTGGATGTTCTTTCATGGCTCCTCTTTTGAATTTGACCATTTATGTAGTCATTGCCAGGTGAAGGAGAAAAAACCCAACGGTGTTGACTACTGAGGGCTTGATGCAAGCAGGATTCATGCAGTAAAAGTAGTAAGACCAAGAGGGTTTCCAGCAACTGAACTTCACAGAGCTGTGTCAACTTGGCCAACTGTAAAAGTTTGCCTCATAAAATAAAGCATACTAGTTCTACAATTTGTACCTAAACCCATTCTGGTCCCACTAATGATGCCAGATATTGGTATCAATGAGAGGAGAACAGAGCAGATGTGCAAAGAACAGTCCCTATGCACTTAATCTGAAAAAGCAGGTAGTTACAAAATCTAGAGGTTGACAAGGTGTGTTAACCTCATCAAGTAACTGGCAGGACGCGGGTTTGTACATGCCATCACGCTGAACTTAACACTTGCAGTCATATGACTGTATTTAGCGGGTCACATGGGAAAGCAAGGGTGGTAGTAATAGTTCATGCATGAATTTTGAAGTCATTACTGGCTTCAGTTAACAAACATGTTGGCAAAAGACAAAATAGCTTGCGTGGTCTTAGTCTGAATAAAGCAGGTGAGACTACAGTTGGCTGTTTTGTAACCAAATGTTGTACAAATAGTAACTGGGAGAACCATAAGATACCAACGCAGAAATACAGTAAGATAATGAAAGGCAAGAAACTTAGGCCAAGATTTTCAAACTTGGATGGCTAAGTCTCGATACGTAAAAGAATGGGCTGATTTTCAGAAGTGCTGAACATCTACAGGTTCCTTAGATGTTAAATTATAAGCAAGTGCCTAGCTTTTGGAACCCATGTTTCCCCCCTTTGCTGCCAAATAGTCCATGAAAATCCATGCAGAACATACCACCTGTGCCACTGAATGTGTTAGCTTTGTCCTCATTCCATCAGTCCCAGTGATGGATGGCATCATGGCAGGTGTGGTGGAGAAGTAGCAGCAAAAGGGTTAAATAGTCCATTCACCAGTCTGCCCCTCCTTGTCTCCACATCATGAGACTAGAGAAGATGTGTAAGCATATGTGTTAGATGCTAGTACTAGTTTTGATATATCTGGACAAGGAAAGAAGTTATATAGTGAGCTTTCCCTGTATTAGCAGGCTTTGAGTAAATCAAAAAAGCAAGCCTAAACCAAATAAACACAGACCCTTAAAAGCAGTTTCTTTTCCATGGCAACTGAGACAGTGTCTCATCTCCAAAAGATAACACTGAAAGCAAAGCAACTGAGCAGCTGCAACAAGAAAATCATACAGCAGGCTATCCACCTGATTATTTTATGATTCTCATCTGCAGGAGAATAGTCTTTAACATTTACATAATTTTAAGAAAATGAGAGTCCTTTTATTTGTGAGCTTTGTATGGATGCCTGTTCCATTTATAAATCCTGCTGCATCAAACTCACCTCGGTTTTCTTTTCTGGTGTTTCAGGATTTATGTTAGAAAGACCAGGTGGGTGAGGTAATATCTTTTATTAGCAAAGAAGATTTTTTTGTGCAAGTTACAGAAAGTTTGACTAGAAGTGATTCATGATTTCAAGTCCAATAATGTTGCTATATATTTCCAACTACATATTGCCTCGAATTTGAGTTTCTTTCAAAGAAGCTAGTGTTTTTTCCATGTGGAATTATTCTTCAAATCAATTATCACAATAAAAGTATTAATAAATGAAAGTGGTTGAAGAGTTCTCTCACTCACTGGGATTCTGATGCATTGAAAGTTGCTGGAATGAACCAGCTTCTGTAGCTGCTTGAACACTCTTCTAAAAGGTGCTGCTGTTATGCAATATCTTACTAAGGCGGGCAGCGTCCTCAGCATTTCTGCAAAAATATTACCTTCATCTGTGTTTCAACTAGTTGTTTCTCTCACTTAACATGATGGCGATGTTGCACTGGAACAATGAAATTGCTGACCAAAGAGGGAAAGCTTAGCAGAGAGAGAAACTTTCACAGGGAAAGGGGAAGATAAATCTAATACACAATACCACCCCCCACAACCAAAACCAAACAGCCTTTTGAACCAATTGTATATACTTAAATTAAAATTTACTTTTTACATAAATTGCACACACAAAACTATGATAAAAGAACATTATCAAGGTTGCAAAGTCAAACAATCTGAATTTAGGAAATGCCAGAATTAAGGTTGCCCGTGCAGTCCTCCATTGGGCATACTATGGCAATACTGGCCATATTGTGGGCTGAATTGTCAGGGAATTTAGCTGCCAAAGTCTAAGGCTATGACTATATTGGTGGACATGCTCAGGTAGTTAAGCTTGCCATGCTCTCACCAAGTATCCATGTATGTTGTACTGGACACGGGTATATGCTGTGCATGCACATATACATGTATCCATACTGCCTCTGTTATGCAACTATTTTAGGTGTGATAACCCGGGGTGCTGAGCATCACCGGAGACACTCTTGGATTGGAACAACCTTGCTGCATGTTGCTGGTATTGTCTGCCATCTTGACACATTTTCTGATGGCAGTTCCTGCTCACCTCTCCCTTCTGCCAAACTGGGTGGAAGACATGGAGCAAGTGTCTGATTATGTGATTCTGTTCCTTCTTGTGGGACAAATGTTAATGTAGTGCAGTACTCAATCAGCAAGATATTATATGGAATTGGACGAGAACTTTTTGACATGCCAAAGATGGCTGACTGAGAGGGTAAGTGACAATCAGCTGTGGTTCCATGGTACAGATGTAGTGACTGCCAGTGTTGCCATAATATGCCCAATCGAGGACTGCTGCTTCTGGTGCAGGAGAACCAGCATGATGAGGTGAGATCACATGGTCTTGGAAGCCTGGGATAATGGCCAGGGGCTTCAGAACTTCTGAAGAAAGAAACAGACCTTCATGGAGCTGTGCAAGGAGTTTGCACCTCCAGAGCACTCGATTTTGGAACCCATACCAGTATAGAAGTGGGTGACTATTGACCTGTGGAAGCTGGCAGCACCAGACAGGTCCTGGGGAGTTTCAAACCAGTTAGAAGTGGGGAAATCCACAGATTGTGGTTGTACAGGATAATGATGCAATCAGTACTGTCCTCTACCCACAGGTGGTTATCATACATCAAGTACTGGACACTATAGCTGAATTTCAGAGGATGGGTTTTCTGAACTGTGCAGGGGCCATCGTCCCAATACTCTACCTGCCAAAATGGGTGAGTATGTGCAATGAAAAGGTTATGACTCATTTCCCAAGGCTTTATGGACCACAGAGGCAGGTTCATGAATACCAACATTGGAAACAGAGGAAAGATTCGTGATACCAGAGTGCTCAGAAGATTGGGATTGTATTTCAGGGGGAAAGAAAGGACTTTATTTCCTTGGCCTGACATGGCTTGCTACAGAGTGTGTGTGTATGTGTGTGCCAGTCCCAACAGTTATTTTGGGAGACCTTGCATACCCACTCTTATTTTGGCTGATGAAACTGTACCCTGATGTTAATGACCCAGGAAAAAGGGAATTCAGCTACAAACTGAGTAACTGCAGGGATAGTCATGGATTGCACCTTTGGGCAGCTGAAGGCTCACTGGTGATGCCAGTGGATGGTCTGGATCCCAATGCTGTAGGATAATCATGGTCTGCCATGCCCTTCACAGTGTTTGTGAGGATAAAGGGGAATACTTTGGTACAGTGTGGTTCCAGGATAGGACTGGTTTGCAAATCTTTTTATAGACAGCCAGATCCCACGCACATGCACACTAGTTCTGGTTCTCAGAAGGCATAGGAAATCTGGGATGCTATATGTGCACACATCCTGGAACAGTGGGAAGGCAGAGAGTGAATTCTGCCTGTGCCAGTGGACATCCTCACACCCTACTCAGCTGCTAGAACAGCACAAGAGAGAACACTGGCATGCAGCCATGTGCCAGCATACCTTTTGTTCCCTTGCAGCTGGCATTTCTCTACATATGTAATTACATCTTTGTTTCTGTACTTTTTCATTCAGAAGAATGGCCACACTAGGTCAGACCAATGGCCCATCTAGCCTAGTATCCTGTCTTCTGACAGTGCCAATGCCAGATGCTTCAGAGGAAATGAACAGAACGGGGCAGTTCTGAGTGATCCATCCCCAATTGTCCAGACTCAGCTTCTAGCACTTGAAGATTTAAAGACACAAGGAGCATGGGGCTGTGGCTCTGACCATCTTAGCTAGTACCCATTATGACAAAGCTCTGTCCTTGTCTCCGTGGGTCCTGTGTTTCCTGGCAGATTTCGCTCGCCTCAGAGGCTCACTGTGACCCTCCATGTAACCCTTCTCTCTCTAGAGGCAAGGGTCACAGCCTACTGAGCCATTTTCATCATAAGCCAGCGAGGGAGCTGAGGAAAATCTATCCTCCCTCGCACAGTCTCTGTTGTCTCCCAGTCTCAGTGATTAATCAGGGGGGCAGAAAGGGGGAGCCTGGGCCCGACCTCTACTCCGGGCTCCAGCCCAGGGACCTTAATAGTATCAGTTATGGTAGCTGACTTTTTAGAAACAGGACATGTACAATTCCTTGGGCAATTTCCCCACAGCAGCCCCCACTTCCTCAAGATCCACTTCACCCTTACCTCAGGGCCTCCTTCCTTGTGCCTGATATGGTGTGTACTGCTCAGTCTCTCCAACAGCACAACTTCCCCCTACAGCTCCTGACATGCACACCCACCTGACTAACTGGGAGGCTTTTAACTAGTTTCAGCCAGCCCCTGATTGGCTTCAGGTGTCTCAATCAACCTAGCATCCTCTCTGCCTTCTGGAAAGATCTTAATTGGCCCCAGGTGTCTTAATTGGCCCCAGGTGTCTTAATTGACCTGGAGCAGCTGCCATTTGCTTATTCTGGTAACAGGGATTTGGTTATCCTGTGGCTATCCTGTATCTGTCTCCCATTACTTTACTATAGCCATCTGGCCTTGCCCTGTCACACCACTGATGGACCTATCCTCAAGAACTTATCTAATTCTTTTTTGAACCCAGTTATACTTTTGGCCTTCAAAATATCCACTGGAAATGAGTTCCACAAGTTGACTCTGTTGTGTGAAGAAGTACTTCCTTATGTTCATTTTACATGCTCCTCTTCCACCAGGTTTCTTTTTTGATCAGTACAGATGAGTATTGCAGTCCCTGCTACCTCCTCACCTGGGCTCTGATCAGGGTTCCCTCATATAATGAGGCCAGCAGGTCCAGGAGGGGGGTCATGAGCCACTTAATGCTCAGTACTGGGAGTAATGAAGAGCACCCAGTCCAGCTTGTCACAGAATGGGCATATATGAGGGTCCATCCCAGAGTGATTGTTGGAATCTTTGGCCCTCAGGTGGTTGATTCATTCCAGGACTGGGCCAGATCTTGTGAATGACAGCCTCCTCCAGCCTCTGTGAAAACTCTGGGTACAAATGACTGTACCTTCTGCTCCAGAGAAGTCACAGAGGATGGTGTACTATGTGGCAGACACGGCAGCTGCTCTTGGAACATGATCCATGTTCACCTGTACTGATCAAAAAAGTACGGCAGAACACTTGTTCTCAAGTGGTCAGTGCAGCTCATGCCTAGTGGTGACAACAGAGGGACAGGGATATTTATAGATTGGGTAAAGATTAGTCATGAAAGGGCTCACTGCATTGTGGGAATTGGCCTAGAAGACCATTGAAACCCAAGACCTGGTACACACTTCTTGCCCCAATACTCACTGAATATTGGCATGAGTACAGGACCATGTAACAGCGGAGGCATGTACACACCCACACCTCTCCGGTGTGCAAGCTTCCTCACCCTTTACTCATCTTCAGACACATTGTTCAGGGATTCAATGTAGACAATAAGTTATGGCACAAGCACATGCATGGAAGATAATCAGCATGAAAAATTTCAGCCCAAAGGATTAGTTTGGCAAAGTTATAAGCAACTGAAAACAGGGTCTTATAAAGCCATTGACAATTAGGACTAATGCTTTGAAATGGTAATAAGTGAACTAGGACCCAGTGGAGAGATCTGAGCACAGAGATGATGTGGTCATGGTGACCTGCCGTGCTGAAGAGGTAGAATACCACATTATGCATAAGATAGTACTTCTGTATCATTTACATGTTCAGCCCCAATACCAGTGAATTTGTGTAATCCAGTTTGGAAGTGATGAATACATAGACCACAGTGGCTAGGTCTTCCTCCAGGAGGAAAGGGAGAGCAGATTGCTAGCAAGCTGGACATGGAAGGCAACTTTTGCTGCCAATACTACCTGGTCATCCAAATTTAGAGATTTTGTTAGTAAAGAGAAAGGGATGGCCTTGTAGTTAAAGCCCTGGACTGGAACTCTGTTGATTTAGATTCAATTCCTGGCTCGGTTACATACTTCCCATGTAATTTTTGGCAAGTCTCTTTATCTTTCCTTGGCTTGATTCTCCATCTGTAAAATAGGGATAATACTTTCTCTCATCCTTAGTCTGTCTTGTCCACTTAGATTGTAAACTCTTGGGGGCAGGTACTGTCTCTGACAATGCACTTGTACAGTACTTGCCAAATTGGGGCCTGTGGGTGCTCTACCACATTATAAATAATGTATTGTAATAGCAAGATCTTGAAGCTTTGCACCAGTTGGATGGACAAGGGACACACTCCTCATGGAATTATCTTGACTAGTCCTTCAAAATATTAACTTTCCAACCAACATGTTAGTTTTGTCTTGCTTGAATTTGAGTCAAATGTTTTTAGTGTCGGTGTTGATCTCCTATAGTCATTGTGTCATCTTTGGGACAGAGTTGCTTGCATCTGTGAAAAATGAGGTACAGCTGGGAGTCATCAGCTTCATGTTAACAGCTGAGACAATAAAGAGGAGGAGGAAACAGGATAGATCTCTGTATTGCTCTGTGCAGGTGTGGAGTTTTGGGGAAGACAAGCAATTGCCCCCACTGCTCTCTGGGCCTTCTGGGAAAGGTTTGGGACCATTGCAATGCTGTGCCATCCATTCCAGTTGTGCCGTACAACTTCAGTCAGTTGAGTCAGCACAACCTGGTGACTAATGATGTTGAAGGCTGGACAGGGCCTGAGTGCTCTGAGTGCTATTTGGTGCCATGTCGGGAGTCATGAGGACATAATTGTTTAGTGCTACTAGAGTTGTTTGTACTGTGCTCTAATCTGAAGCCAGATATTGAAGCATCCAAGATGCAGACAGATGGCACAGGTTGGTGCAGCCCGGTGATTGTTGCTTTCTGAATGGTTTTGCCTAGGAATGGAAGGCTGGAGACTGGATGGTAATTGGAGAAGCTTTCTCCAGTGAGTGTTGGCTTTAAAGATAGATTGCTCTTTTTAGGAAGGTTGTGTTGGTTCACTTCTGAGGTATCATCTCCTCATTTTTACAAAGGAGTAAACTAGCAGTGAAAGTGAGTTTTCCCGGAGCAGAACTGGGAGCAGAACTTGGTTTCCTGATGCCACTCTAATGCCTAAATCTATTGGACCATGCTGCCATTCTGCGGGGAAGATGTTCCGGTACGAGTGAATGCAGTAGGGAAGACTGTGCACAAAAATGCTTTTGTTGTTGTTGCTTTATCCAGTGCTATCTCTGTTTTGATTACTTGCTTTACTTGAAGCCAAACTACTTTTATTTAATTAATTGCTACTTTGTCTGTTGGCTTGAAAACAGATGTTGCTTCTGTGACCCTAAGAAATGCTCCGTGCCTGCTGGCAGAAGGTCCATGATACTGAAACTCATATCAGGCCTGACACACATACTATCCCCAACACACTCTTGTCATGATATATATCCAAAGGGTACCTTGTAAGGTATCCTATGAAAACTGGTGATGTGCTCGCCAGGAATATTATTGTGTGATGTATTATGGGTTGTATATAAAGGTTTATGTATGTGTGCTGGAAATATGTTCTTAAAATGTGTTTGGAAGGCAGTACATAAAGTCAGTCTGCCCTAGACAAAGGAATGACCTGTCTGACTGGCTGGATTACAGGATGAGGATGACGAAAGTACATTTCTATATTAGATAAACAAAGCAGTTGAGCAAACAAGTGGAAGAGGAAACAGCTTAGTGAACACATCAGGGGCAGCGTGTGCACCCCCAGAAAGTCTTCCTGACTCTAGAGGCAAAGACAGTGGACTTTGTCAAATTTAAGGGGAGGAAAAGGGCATTTTAGTTATCCATCATTTAGGAGACAGCACCATGTCATTCTGTGAACATTGGATCATCTGGCCTGGAGGGCTAGAGATACTGGTAACTTGGTGTAAATGAGCATATTTTGTTTTGTTTGTAACCATACCTGTCTCTTCTTTTCTTGCTTAGCATCACTTAAATTTATGTTCTTTATTAATAAACGTATTCTTACTTTTACTATAAACCATCTCAGTGCCATTATATTAAAGTAAAAAGTGAATCCTCAGTTAACTTAGCAGGTTGGTGCATGCACTGCCTTTCTGGAGGCAGCAAATTTAGTAATTTCTGCGAGTGTCCAGTCAGAGGGACTGGGCACTGTAGGGAAATGTCTCTAAGGAACTTGGGAACTGGGGTTCTCTGATTGTTACCTTCAGGGCAAAGCTGAGACTGGCAGAGTCTTAAGGAGTCTGTTAGGGAGACGAACAGATGGATGTAACAGGGAGGTGACACAAATTTTAATCCCCAGCAAAACGCTCCGTTGTGGAAAGAGATATAATATCATGACTTGCGGTTCTGGGTGTCCTCAGCAGAGCATCACAGCTTCCCCAAACCCCAAATTTGATGCTTTATAATTCTTCCCCCCCTTATCTTTACAAATATTTTATATCTTTGTGTAACACCACACTGAAAATGGAACCCTTAGTATTTAATGCTACTTATTGTCAGGGCTGGTTCTATGGACAGGGGAGCAGGGCAGTAACCTTGGGTGCCATCTTCTGGGGGTTGACAAACCACTGTGCCACTCTGCTGGCCTTTGTATTTCATTTTCTGCTTTGTTAACATTTTGTTTTGACTGGCTGGCTGTGGCTTTTCTGTTGGTTTGATTTTGGGGTTTTTTTGGGCTCACCTGCTCAGGAGTATGTGTGCGTGTGCACAGAAAATGTTTTCCACCCTGACCAACAAAACGGCAAGGGCCGCTTCGGCTAATTGGGAATGGTTGCTACTTTTTAAAGATGTGTCAAACCTAACTATTAGCCCTACCCCCTTTCCTAGAACCATCCTCTCTCCCGCTTTCCCCCACATTATTTGTTTGGCAATAGCCTTGCTGTTTGGGTATGAGTTCTTTCAGATACATTTCTTTCTTTGTCTCTTCTCTTGCATCCATCACCACAAGCGGATGCCACATGGCACCTGATGATAAACATCTGACAGCCACCAAAACTAGTGAGCTCCTATTCCTAGTCTGATCTTCTTTAAACATTGAGCTCCACTCCTATGAGGTATTATTAATGTGATATGCATCTTTCCCTAAACCACAAAATAACACTGATGTCCGGAGATGGATAAGTTTAGCAGATGGACGATGGCAAGAAAATGGCCATTTTGTGTATTTTTTTTGGCACGCTGGCAGAAAGAAAAATAAAGTTGCCATTTCATGGTGGTGTAGTTGCATTGTAATAAATTGGGTCCCGTCTATTTGTTAAAACACTCAGTGATTTTTACACCACTCCTTGCTTATAATAAATCTGTCTGGGCAAAGGAGGAATGTGTTACTGTCCCAACAAAGGTTATTGTTCCTAACAGGATTTGTTCTGAGATTATTTTAAACTATGCTTTAAAGCTCAGACTCCCAAGGATGATGTCATTAATTGTATTGCGGACTGTGAGGAAAAAATGGGTAATTGCTTTGCAAAAAAGGGAAAAAATGAAGATTTTTGATGAGGGGACAGGGAAGAGGGAGAGAGAGGATTTATGAGTGATTATTAGTAACTCGGCCGGCAGTGATTGAGAGGGTAGGGAACCTTTATTATTCAGTAATTTTCTCTTGATTATAGCTCCTGAAAAGATGACATTTTATATCTTAGTTGTTTCTTTCAGAATAAATTGTATATATTTTGCTGTAAGATGCCTAGGAAGCATAGATGTCTACAATTTGCTTTTGAATCTCCAGCAGAGCTACACGATTTTATTAAAGTTTTTCCCAAGACAAGAAGAAATCTTAAAGGGAAAAAAAACACACACAAAAATAGTTTCACTGATCAAAAAGAAAACCAGACAGCCTGGGGCATGGTCTTTCTGGCTTCAGATATCTGCTAACGAATGGCTTATTTTTAGCAATTCTGTAATGATTCAAAAATAGAAGCAGCCTCTTATGAATGGCAGACCCAACTCTGGGCTAATATTAAATAAACTGTTATAGGAAAATAATAGATGGACAGTTTTATAATGTTTGACTGATCTGTATTTTCCAAAGAGATGCAGCCTTCAATTATTGTATGCCAGTGAAGTATTCTCCTGCAGACTTCAAAATTCTGTGCACACAATCTTGCACCTGTATATAATCTATACATATCAGACATTATCTGAAGATGTGTCTATCTAGACTTTTGCGGAGGGGTCGCTCCTTGTCTACTAAAAGACTGAGCGCTACTTTGTTTAGATCCACACTTTAAAAAAACCAAATCAACCCAAAACGTTTAAATAATAAAACATTACCTATATTATCAATAGTAAGAACCTATCACAAAAGAAAGCCCAAACTGAAAATCCTTACTTCTGTTTAATACTACTTACTGTCTGGTAGTACCTTTGAGCTCACTGAGACTACTCATGAGAACAAGTACTTTTCAGTGTAAGGGTTGCAGAATTAAGTCCTTAATTTGCTCAGATGGACGTGATCTTCCTCCTCATCAATACAAATCAGTAGTTACATTGATGAACGCAAGATGAGAATTGGGCTTTGTGGTCAAAATGGGAACTTGGCAATGAAGCAAATGTCTCATTTAACAAGAGTACTTCAAAATTCTCTTCCCTCTACCAAGCTTCACACATGACAAGGTCTTTGTCTTTGCACCTGAAAGTGTCACCTCCATGAGCCAGCCCTGATTCTGGGATGCACTTAAAACAGCTGATTGCCAGTTCCTTCATTTGCTTTCAGGAAGTCTGCTGAGGGCATGCACGAGCAAGTAGTGCAGTGGCAGAAACATTATATGAGAGAAGAGGAAATCCTCTATGCTTCCGTCCAAGTGGAAAAAAGATCAGCTGATGAATGCAAAGCAAATCCTTGTAGGAATGTACATGAGCTTTTTTTATGTTAATGGCTGCTCTAATAACTTCCCTCCCCATTCCTTTAAAGGGCTGCATGATTAAACAGTACAGCTGGTGTATTCTTCTTATGTGAAGATGAAAAAATTGAGTTTGAGTCCAGTAATGGGAAACAAAATGGCTTTATTTCCCTCTGTTTTAAATGTCTATGCAGGTATATCTGCTCCACTGTCCTACTCTGTAACTCACATTTATAACAAGACTTCAAAATAGCAGCATATTTCAGATAAGATTATTATACCCTATTTAGCAGCCACAACATAAGTCTGAGGAACACACATAAAGGTGACTATATAGCTTGGCAGAAGGGATGAGCTTCAGTTGCCCTCTACTCTCTCTCAGCAGAGAACCCAGCAGCTCCACTAAATTGAAGTCTGCTGGGTGCTCCTCAGCATTATTGTAAATCAGGCTGCTACTTCTTCAGCTGCTTACATCAGGATTTAGGAACTTAACTTTAGGGCATGAAGACCCTTGCAGATGTAGAGCACTTTGAGTTAAACCAGCCTTTGGAGAGCACAGTAGGGAAAGCGCTGCAGTCTGTGCACCCTGACAGCTGCAAGCGCACTGGCATGGCGACATTTGCAGCACTTACAGCGGCATCAGGAGTGGTGCATTATGGGCAGCTATCCCACAGAGCACCTCTTCCCACTATGGTGCTGTGGCTTGTGGGAAGGGGCAGGGGGTGCGGAGCATTCTGGGTCCTGTCCCAATGCCCCGTGATGCATTGGTTTGCATCCCAGCATTTCCTGTGCTTCCATCCACATTTGGTGCCATCTTTCAATGGTTTTTGTACTGCGTGCTCTGTCTTCCCTTTCGGTCTGCGGGAATGGAGCCCAAACTGCTGAGGAATATGCTGACGAGTCTCACCAGAACATCACGTTTGGCATTCAAGTTACTCCTTAAGATCCAAACTGACAGTGGGGACTCCGATGACGATATTGAAGCGAGTAACGTATATGACACAAGACTGCTTGTGGTATTCACGGACATGCTCACCACCGTGGAACGCTGCTTTTGGGCTTGGGAAACAAGTACTGAGTGGTGGGATCACATTGTCATGCAAGTCTGGGATGACGAGCAGTGGCTGCAGAACTTCCGGATGAGAAAAGCCACTTTCATGGGACTCTGTGCTGAGCTTGCCCTCACTCTGCGGCGCAAGGACACGAGATTGAGAGCTGCTCTGACAGTGGAGAAGTGGGTGGCTATTGCAATCTGGAAGCTGGCAACTCCAGACGGCTCCTGATCAGTCGCTAACCAGTTTGGAGTGGGGAAGTTGACCGTTGAAATCATGTTGATGCACGTTTGCAGGGCCATTAATCACATCCTGCTCAGAAGAACCGTGACTCTGGGTAACGTGCATGACATTGTGGCTGGCTTTGCACAAATGGGTTTCCTTGACTGTGGAGTGGCGATAGATGGGACGCATATTCCAGTTCTGGCACCAGCCCACCTAGCCTCTGAGTACGTTAATCGGAAGGGGTATTTTTCTATGGTTCTCCAGGTGCCTGTGGATCACTGTGTGCGTTTCATTGATATTAATGCAGGCTGGACTGGAAAGGTGCATGACACACGCATCTTTTGGAACACTGGCCTGTTCAGGAAGCTGCAAGCTGGGACTTTTTTCACAGACCAGAAGATCACTGTAGGGGAAGTCGAAATGCCCACTGTGATCCTTGGAGACCCTGCTTACCCTTTAATGCCATGGCTCATGAAACCCTACACAGGGAATCTTGACAGCAGGAAGGAGCGGTTCAACAACAGGCTGAGCCGGTGCAGAATGACTGTGAAGTGTGCTTTTGGCCGTTTAAAGGGCCCCTAGTGCTCTCTGTATGGGAAGCTGGACATGGCCGATGACAGCATCCCCATGGTTATATCTGTGTGCTGTACCCTCCATAACATTTATGAAGGGAAGTGTGAAAGATTCACTCAGGCATGGAACTCGGAGGTTCAACACCTGGAGGCTGAATTTGAACAGCCAGAGAGCAGGGCTATTAGCAGGGCCCAGCGTGGGACTGCAAGGATTAGGGATGCCTTAAGGGAGCAATTTGAGGTTGAAAGCCACCGATAATATTTGATGCCCTGCATGGGAGTGAAGTGCAATGGTTCCAATGTTAGTTGGAATCTGTGTTTGATACGCTGACTTGCAGTGCCTGTTGCTTTCCTGGGCTAAGGTATCTTTTACTTTATGCAATAATAAAAAATGTTTTCAAAGCCAAAAAATCCATTTATTGAAAAAATAATGCATTTATTGGAAAGAAACACAATTGCTTGGGAAACAGAAAGGGCAAGGGGGTAGGGTGGGGAACGGTTCAATCACAGATTTGCGTATGTCCTGTCTGGAGTGCTGTGCAACGAATGCTGCACTTCAGGATGGCTATACTGCATGGTGATGGGGGTTTAGTGCAGTGGGCAAGGGTTGTAGTTTTCAGGGCTGCGTGGTGAAGCTGTAGGTGTTGGAGGCGATAAGAACCCAGATGTTGGGGAAAGTGGGTTGGAAGTGACATGGGGGCACAAGGGAAAGAGTTTTGGGACAAGGGCTGCAGTGGGGAGGGGGGATGCGGTAGTGCTCTGCATGCATGGCTACGAGCACCTGGATAGAGTCCGCTTGGCGCTCCATAATGCTTATAAACTGATCTGTGCTTTGCTGCTGGAGCTCTGCGCTTTTGTGCCGGTGCTCCTCATTCTACTGGCGGATTCTCCTTTCACTCTCCCGCCACTCCTGCACTTTTTGATTCTCGTTAAGGGACTGCTGCATTACTTCATGCAACATGTCTTCTTTGCTTCTACGTGGCCTCTTCCTAATTCTTTAGAGTCTTTCGGGTGGTGATAACATGGACAGCTGAGATCTCAAGGTTGCATCTGTAAAGGCAAAATGCAACACTTAACAGACGCAGCATTGTTCACACCAGACAGGGCAATGATTCCCCCGTACTTAAGGGCAAGCACAGTGTACACAATAGCAGAATTTGCCCATCCCAAAGAGAGTGCATGTAACCCACGAGAACCCCAAAATGGTGAGTAAGCACAGGGTCAAGGGGGACTGATTGTTTCATGGCTGTACTGTCCTCTGGGTTTCTGTGCCTTGGGGAGAGCCAACAGCTGCAGGGGGCCCCTTTGCTGACCACTGTCCCCACATTTTCCACAGGAGTTCGTCCTGGAAGATATCTCGCTGCTGAGGGTGACCTGGGAAGCAAGGGGGAATCTTCTACTACAATGCAGCTTCTGCCCTGGCCCATATTCAGCTTGCCTGTGTGCAGCAATGGTCCATGCGCCCCTAATGGCACACTGGCACGGACAAGTTAGCCTTGCTGGGACAAGGACCACAGTGGCTCTCCCAAGAAACCTGCGCAAGCGCATTGCCCAGGTTCTGGATGAGACCTTTGAAGAGATCACTGAGGCTGATTTCCACGGTGTGAGAGAGCACATCAATGCCCTATTCTGCATCTAGGCATGCATGCAGCCATAACCCTCCTCGCCCCAAGAGCCCACACTAAATAACTTCCTTCCTACTGGGAACCTCCACTGGTGTTTGTCCTTCCCCAAGCACTGGCTGCTGCGACTGGCTACCTTCCTCCTGGCTTGAGAACAGCTCCTGGCTGCATGCATCTAGGGATTCCAGGGTGTCTTCCTCTGCCTCAGCACCCTTACTCCTGCTTTCCTCCTCTTGCCTTGTTGTACTGGGCTCTGAAGTGTCCATGATGGTACTCGGAATGGAGATGGGGTCGCCCCCAAGTATTGCAACCAGCTCTTTGTAGAAACGGCAGGTCGTGGGGGCAGCAATGGAGCAGCGGTTTGACTCGTGGGCTTTGCAGTAGGCATTCTGCAGCTCCTTCACTTTAACGCTGCACTACAGTGCGTCCCGGTCATGGCCCCTTTCCATCATATTCCTTGATATCTGCCCGAAAGTATTGTAATTCCTATGGCTGGAGAGCAGTTGGGACTGGACAGCTTCGTCCCCACCAAAAATGATGAGGTCCAGCACCTCGCCATTACTCCATAGTGGGGATAGTCTGGCGCGTAGAGGCATGGTCACCTGGAAAATTCGCTGACAGCACTCCATGCCTGGCTGAGCAAACAGGAAGGAGGTTTTCAAAATTCCCAGAGAATTTAAAAGGCGGGTCTGATGGTTGCTCACTTGAGAGCAGGGCAGTAGAGTTCAAAAAGTGATGACCAGAGTGGCTAGCACAGGCATTGTGGGACTCTTCTGGAGGCCGATCAGAGTGCAGTAACAGACTAGGGCGTCCACACTGGTGGTGCGGCGCTCCAGGAGGGGCGCATCAAACATTATTCCACTAGCCAAGGTGAAGTACCAGGAGTGCTCTAGCCATGGAGTCAGAGCACTCTACATGCCTTGCCAGTGTGGACATGTCCTGAGTTAGGGCGCCTGGGGCTGCTTTAATGCGCTGTAACTCGCAAGCGTAGTCAAGCCCTTAGTCACCCTTTTGTTGAAAAGCAAAGATATTCAGCATGCCACAGAATTAACAGAAGCTTTCCGAGGCAAGGCAAAAGGCTGTGAGGGGTGTGAATGTAAGCTTCATTTGCTAGGTGTTGCAGTGTCGCTGGGTAGCATAAAGGGGAGAATGAACCTGCAAAACCTAAATTTCAATCTAAACCTGAACTCCTTCCCAGGGAGCCCTGCTGAAGGGTCCCATGAATGAGATCTGTGATACACTACAGAAATCTTGCACGGGGGCTAGGATAGTAAGGTATTAAATGGTCTGGCCAGCAGCCTGGAGCTGCAATCAGTTCTGCCCTGTACCCTTCCCAGAAACATCAAGCTGGATGGAGGGCCCAGTGCCTGGAGAGAATAATTGGGAGAGGAACAGGTATTAAGAGGGTAGGAATGGGTTCCAGTGTGGTTGGCTGCACTAGCAGAGAAAGGATCTCTTATATGGCTGGAAGGAAATGTGTTCTAAATGCTTGGAGGGTTTGGACTAAAATATTCCTTGACAAGAGAAGGAATGGTGGGGACAAGAGGGTAAGGTTAGCTCAGCTATAGTTTGTTCATCTGTTTGGCAACACAGGTGGTTTCCCTGAAAAAAGGGAAAGCTTGGGGACCAGTTGTGTTAAGCTTTTTCACTTTGAATTAAATTAATCAGCTCTTGAGGGCCCCCGCCCCAACAGGTTACAGGAAGGCCGAGAAAGGTCTAGAACAGGGTCGGGCAAACTTTTTGGCCTGAGGGCCACATCAGGTTTCCAAAATTGCATGGAAAGCCAGTTAGGGGAGGCTGTCTCCCCACAAATAGCCAGGTGTGGCCAGGCCTCCACCTCCTATCTGACCCCCCCCCCCGCCACTTCTTGCCCCCTGATGGCTCCCCCGGGACTCCTGCCCTATCCAACCTCCCCATCCCCTGACAGCCTCCCCGAGACTCCTATCCAATCCACACCCCTGCTCCCTATCCCCTGACCACCCCCCATCCCTGACTGCCTCCTGCCGCTCCATCCAACCCCCACCCATTCCTGACTTGCCCCCTGGGACCCTTGCCTCATCCAACCCCCCTGTTCCCTGCCCTCTGATGGCCCCGACCCCTATCCACACCCCCGCCCCCTGACCACCACCCCCAACTCCCCTGCCCTCTGTCCAACCCTCCCTGCCCCCTTACTGCTCTGCCTGGAGCACCGGTGGCTGGCGGCCAGAACACCGGGTCAGGCTGCGGCTCTGCAACTGCGCCGCCCGGCCGCCCAGAGTCTTGTGCCAGCGGCATGGGGCGCTGAGGCTGCGGGGGAAGGGAGACAGTGGGGGAGGGGCTGGGGCAAGCCTCCCGGGCCAGGAGCTATGGGGCCGGGCAGGAGGGTCCTGCAGACCGGATGTGACCCACGGGCCACAGTTTGCCCACCTCTGGTCTGGAAGGACACAATTTTAGGCTGTCAGGAACTGAGCCTGCTTTAGTTTATTGATCCTTTTGTTGATCCTTTGCCTATTTTCATTCAAGGGTTTTTCCCCTAACCCTGGTCTGAAGTTATTTCCCCCCCGCCACCGCTCCCATTTTCCAATTTCTGCTGTAGCCACTCACCCCCTCTCCTGGATTGGATCCTAGGTAGGGTTCCAAAGCATAAGGCCCTTCTGGCTGGAGTTACAATGAGCTTATGTGTGTACAATGATGCCAATATTATAGTGTGACACAAACAGAACTCACAAAAGTGCTGTTTGGGGCCTGGAAAGACTCAAATGCAGCTGGTTAGAGTAAGTTTGGATTTCTGCCTGTGCTCCTGGCCCAGCATTCATTTCAGAAGAGAAAAGTATTCTCTCTCTGTGTTAATGTAACTTAAAGTTCTTTTTTGTTTATTTTCCCTGCTGTTCCCTTCCAAACAGTTTCACATGTCAGAAGGTTGCAGGAATTTACAACCTAAGGGAATGATGGTTCCAGGTTAATGCAGACAGCCTTGCCAATCTTCCTCAAGAAAAATTATCCCATTACCCAGCATGGAAAAAGTTGTGCTGTGCAGATATCAAACAGTGTAGGGATGTGTGTGTGTATTTCATATATTTGTACACACAAACACACACACACACACACGCATACTTGTATTTTTATTCCTTCCTCCTCCTCCACATGAGAGCTGGTTTCCTTTTAGGGGCTGTTTGTCATGCTAATAGCTAATAAAAGGAATAAATAGTGATCACTGCAAATAATTATACATAAATATCTGGAGAAAATTTATCAGACTGGTAAATACCCATTGTCATATGGAACTGAGAGGATCCTACAGAAAGGGCTTTCTTTTCATGTCCGAATGAATAAAACCTGTATGACTCCTGGCTATGAAGAAAAATGAGAATGAGAGAATGGATCTGGCCCCTGGAATAGTCCATGAAGCTAATCTTTATGATTTGTCCATAAGCAAAAAGTGTATGAGAATGTCTGCATGTGCTGGACTCTATGTACAGTATGATGATGAAGGGGGATTATTTGTCATCTTAACTCAGCTACCTAAATAATTAGATGGCTTTGTAGAGGAAAATAAACATCCAAGGAGAGGACTGATGTGAGAGCCTGACAAAAATGGATATTTTCCCTGCTTTCTGTTCATTATTCGCTCCTCTAATAGAGAATGAGAACCAAAAAAGGCACTGAAATTCTGCAATGGACTTCCATTCTTATCTCTGTGGCTCTGATGAGAACAATGAATAGTGCCAGATGAATCCATTTTAAGGACAATTTTAAGATGGGTATGAGAACAGAAAATAGCACCATTATCTATTCAAGTCAGTGACTGTAGAAATCAGAGCAAGGGAGGGTAAAGAATTAATTCTATTGGCTCAAGGTTCTGAAGTCTGCTTTCTAGCAGGTTCCCCTTCCATGCAGTAATGGGGGTGAATACTCAACACAGGTTTGTTTTATAATATGATTTAGCAGCATTATTAGCAAGATACAGCTAAAAATCTGGGAATGCCTAAAAATGGAAATATTTGCTGAACTGCAATGGAATAATGTGTCATGGTATAGCTAAAATAAAGAGGGGGTGGGAGGTGGGATTAATAACGGTCATTAAGAAAGCTGTATGAATGACAATATGATTTTGGTTTGCTGGCAATTAAAAAAATCAAATTTCAGTCAGGTTGAACTGAAAATGAAAAATTTCAAATCGTTCAACAACACAAAAAGTAGAAAAAAATCAGTTTTGTGTCAAATAAAATCTCATTCTATTCAAAATGAAATGTTACGTGTTGATTTTGAGCTTTTCAACTTTTAATTTTTAAAATAAAATAGAAGGAAATGTCAAACCAAAAAGCTGTTCTGAACTGAAAAGGTTAAAACCTTTTTATTTTTTGGACAAAGTTGAAGCAAAACTTTTTTTTTCTTTTTTGCACAAATAATTGGGCATGAGAGACATTCGTCAAACATTTGAGTCACCAAATCAGTATTTTTTTGGGTCAAAAAGAGCTGTAGTCACTAATCACATTTGTATTGTGCTCTACATTTCCAAAACTATCATCATGAATACAAATCCTCTTTCAAACTAAAAAAAGTATTAACGTTTTGCAGGCTTCACTCCGACAGTCTAATTCAAGCTATAAACTCCTTGGAACTATGGCCAATCGCTGTGCTATGTGTTGGTGTGTGGTGGTCTGTGCACCATAAGTAATGCTCAGTGTTGTACAAGTCACAAAATGAAGTCCTTGTACCAAAAAGCTGACAAAAAATAGATGGCGCTGAACAAATAAGTTTTGTTAAAGGTTGCATGTTGAATTACGACTGCTAGCAATCTCTCAGAATTTCCTGGGCTGGAAGTTTTGTGAAGGCTTTTGTATTTGTCAAATGGCTTGTTAACTTGTATCCTTTTTGGTGCTCAAGGAGCTGGAGTGAAAGGCACTGCACAAGCTACCATCGCACCTCTCTGGCAATCCATGTCAGTCATGACCGCGTGCATGCTCTGCTTTCCCTTAGAAGCCCCTATGGGATGTGTCTCTTTTCAGTGTTTTGTGGGCTGGAGAGCAGTTCATAGACCGAGAAAGAGCAAGTCCAGAAAGAGGAAAAATGGGAAGTGAAGAGGCAAAATGAGGACAAGGAGAGTGGGGTTGTGCTGCCTTTCTCATTCATACAGGGAGTGAGGAGTAGTCACATCTCTTTACTGAGGGATTATCTTGTCATGGGGGAGTCACCAGCAGGTGCAGAGCAGAAATAGTTGCATCCTACACCAGCCTTCCTAGTGCAGTGGAGCGCACTGGGCCTAAGGATGGGAGGGAGGAGTAGACAGGGTGCATTGTGCTCTGCCTGTGATCAGCTTGCACAGGTTAGTTGCCTACTAGGGCCAGGCAGAAAAGCCAGGAGCCCCATAACTGATTCAGTGAGTGAGCTCCCTTTGCTGTTCACTAAACGTAAATTCTAAGAAGCAGAGAAAATGGCCATACTAGTTTTTGCACCATTCTATCAAATTCTGTGGCAGGGGTTTGGTTCTGATCAGCATCTCCCCCCCCCCCAGCACCTCCTGCCCACTGCAGATCAGCTGTTCTGCAGCATGCAGGAGGTGCTGGGGGGGAGGGGAGGAGAGGAGTGAGGGTGGAGCACTCAGGGGAGGGGGCAGAACCGGCTGGGAAGAGGTGGGGTGGGGGCAGGAAGAGGTGGGGTGGGGTGGGGGCATGGGGGAAGGGGTGGAGTGAGGGCAGGAAGAGGCAGGGTGGGAGAGATTGGGGGAAGAGATGGAGTGGAGGGCTGGACCTGGGCAGAGGTGCTCCCTCTGGCACATTAGAAAGTCGGTGTCTATGGGTGGAATGCAAGCCATATGAGCAAAGGCTGGGTATGTTTAGTTTGGAAAAGAGGAGATTAAGGGTCTTCAGATACTTGAAAGACTGCCATAAAAAAGGTGGAGAAAAGTTGTTCTCTTTTGCCACAGAGGGCAGGACAAGAGGCAGTGAGTTCAGACTACATCACAGCAGAATTAGATTAAATTTTAGGAAAAACTTCTTAACTGTAAGAACAGTAGGACAATGGTACAGACTGCCTTGGGTGGTTGTGGATACTTCTTCACTGAAGGTTTTCAAAAGGAGGCTGGATAGCCATCTGTCTTGGATGGTTTAGAAAAAACAAGTCCTGCATTTTGGCAGGGGGTTAGATTAGATGACCCTTGTGGTCCTTTCTGACCCTATGATTCTATGACTCTATGAAATCAAAGTCTAGTAAGTTATCAAGCAGCATTTTTCTTACTTTGCTTTTCTGTAAATTTTGATGATTATTGATGGAAATATTTTTTTCAATCCATTTGTGTCTATGGTGAAATAGACATTTACTGACATAGCCACAGGGGGAGAAAGACAGTACTAGTTACTTTCCTTAATAATGTGTGTGTAAAAGGCTTTTGAAAGTCCAAATAAGTTATGTCATTCTGTTCTTTCATCCATTATTTGTTGACTTGGTCAAAGGATTGTGGTACATTAGAAACAATTTCTGTGCTTCCTCCCCTTTTAGTTGTAACCTGGACTCCCCATATGTAACTTACAAATACCTCCTTCCTGCTGTAACTTTATATTTCTGACTGCTGTTTAGATTTCACTGTGTACATTTATACTACTTCTGGAGAGTATATCCAGTTGTACTCTTCCTTCAGATTATAAAATCTCCTACTAAATTCCTTGACTTGGTGAATTTTGAAAGAAAGACAGTGGTGAAATAGTTACATAGTATCATTTTTTTTGGTATGGAAACTCCTGAAAGCTATTCTATTGATAAACATTTCTCTAAATACTACACATCTGCTTGTTGTTTGTTCCCCTGATCTTCATCACGAGATTTAAAGAACAATCTGTTTGAGAACATGTTTTGCACAGTTTACTCCCTGTCCAAAGTCAGTCCTTTCTTTGTGATACCTCTTAGTTGGTGCGGAAATAATTATGGAGTTACTGATTATGCTCCTGATAATTATTTCTTTATGAACAAAGGCATCACCTGCGACACATAAGCTCCGGTCCCTCACTGGAGGTTGTGCTGATGTGAACTGTCTCTAATGGAGCCCCAGAGTGTGCAGTAAAAGTACAATTGCTATACCATGCTTGGAGAAGGTACAACATCCACTCTGTGTGTCCAGCTAGTTCATCTGACAGGTGCTGACGTAGGGTAGGGTCATTACTGGGGGGGGAAATCTACAAGGTTAGTGGCTGTCTTGAGTAATTCTGAAATAATATCAGACCTGTATTTGTTGTCTCCAGAGGACACTAGCAACCAAACAGATGCGAATCTGAACCTAAATCTGCCTTAAATGTTCCTGAGGTCTTTATTAAGTTCATGAAACAAACACATTAATGACTAATATTTTAAAGTAGGCATGCCTCTCAATTGCCCTAAACAATTATTCTCCTTTCTTGGTGTTCAAATACTTGCTGATTTTTAAACCAAGTTGTCAGGGTGGGCTGCCCCTCTAAGTGTAAGCCTGGATCCACCGCCACCCTGCCCTTGCTCCTATTTCTGGCCTTTTAAATATTTTTGGTCCTCTGAAAGGGTCAGGCTGTAACAGTTGGCTGTGGCTCAAAATAATGAGACCCTCAGGGACTGCAGACAGTGCAGGAAGTGACCTGGGAGCAGAGGAAAACAGAGGCTGGAGTTTTGAGTTAGATCCCTGGGCCAGAGCCTGGAATAGGAAGGGGTAGGTTCCCTCTGGCTTAGAGGAGAGGCAGAAATCCAGATGGCCTAGGGACAGAGGTTAAAGAGGAAACTGTAGCCGAGAGAGAGACAGGTGAAGTCCTATTAACCCTTCAAGAGGGGATGTCATAAATATAAAGGGAAGGGTAAACCCCTTTAAAATCCCTCCTGGCCAGAGGAAAAATCCTCTCACCTGTAAAGGGTTAAGAAGCTAAAGGTAACCTCGCTGGCACCAGACCAAAATGACCAATGAGGAAACAAGATACTTTCAAAAGCTGGGAGGAGGGAGAAAAACAAAGGGTCTGTGTCTGTCTGTATGCTGCTTTTGCCGGGGACAGAACAGGAATGGAGTCTTAGAACTTTTAGTAAGTAATCTAGCTAGGTATGTGTTAGATTATGATTTCTTTAAATGGCTGAGAAAAGAACTGTGCTGAATAGAATGACCATTCCTGTCTATGTGTCTTTTTTGTAACTTAAGGTTTTGCCTAGAGGGATTCTCTGTTTTGAATCTAATTACCTCGTAAGGTATTCACCATCCTGATTTTACAGAGGTGATTCTTTTCTTTTTACTTCTATTAAAAGTCTTCTTGTAAGGAAACTGAATGCTTTTTCATGGTTCTCAGATCCAAGGGTTTGGGTCTGTGGTCACCTATGCAAATTGGTGAGGATTTTTACCAAACCTTCCCCAGGAAGTGGGGTGCAAGGGTTGGGAGGATTTTGGGGGAGAAAGACTTGTCCAAAATACGTTTCCCAGTAAACCCAGATAAAGTTTGGTGGTGGCAGTGGAAATCCAAGGGCAAAGAGTAAAATTAATTTGTACCTTGGGGAAGTTTTAACCTAAGCTGGTAAAAGTAAGCTTAGGAGGTTTTCATGCAGGTCCCCACATCTGTACCCTAGAGTTCAGAGTGGGGAAGGAACCTTGACAGGGGAGAAAACACAGTCTCAAGTACAGGGCTGTGAGTGTGACTGAGTAAGATACTGAGTGGATGGTTTGGATTCCACTTTGTTAATTTGCTTGAGTGGATTTGCTTGAAGACTTTTGTTGGCTTCAGAAGAGTAGACTCCTGATTTAGCTGGAGGGCCAACTCAGCAAAGCAGCCAAGTAACTGAGGCAAGGGGAAACTGAGGTGTGGCCATATGACTTGATGTCAGGCAAGATAAGCAAAGCCAAATATACAAGTCACTATCATTCATTTTGAGTGCTATTATCAGGAACTTCCCAAAAGATTGTAAAAATAACTTGGCTTTATGCAACCTATGCACTAAAAACCATTAAAGCTTTTAATGGAGACATTCTGCCTAAGAAATGGAGTGTTCCTCTACTTTATCACTTACATGGCCCCTTCAGATACATGTTGTACACAGTAGGCTGCAGGCCTGCTACTAGCAGGTCAGGCTTCAGTATCAGTTATTGACTGGCTACAGAGTTTCCTTTCCAGAGAGATACAGCGGAGATGTCTCCAACAGATCATTTAATGCACTGCCAGGAATGGCCATTGGGAAGTTAAGGAAGGTATGATGCACACAGCGCCCGCCTAGTGACTGAACAGTATAATATAGTTTAGCATTCCATTACATGCCTCCATCACCCTACTAACCCTCACTGTCATGGACTGCGAATTCTATAAAGGGAGCATGTTCAGTCTTGAAGGGAGGATTTACTTTTTATTACTGTCTGGCCACTGAGGAGTTATACTGATGGAATTGGTGAGAATTCTTTTAAGCCCAGAAAACCTCAGGAAATAGTTTCTATAAAAACACACACAAGATTTGTTTTGATTAGTGTAATGCTTTTTTTGACTATATTACTGAAAGAGAGAACTTTCATACCTGTTGATAAAAAGAAAAGGAGTACTAGTGGCACCTTAGAGACTAACCAATTTATTTGAGCATAAATACTGTAGCTCACGAAAGCTTATGCTCAAATAAATTGGTTAGTCTCTAAGGTGCCACAAGTACTCCTTTTCTTTTTGCGAATACAGACTAACATGGCTGCTACTCTGATACCTGTTGATGTTATATGAAAGCCTGTGTGTGCCAAATTTCTCTCTATGAGCATGGGGTGGGAGACAGTGTTGTAGGACTCTGTCTGTCTCTTTCTGTAGTGATGCAAAGCTCAGCTTCCATGTTTGCAAATGATTGCTTCTGACTTGCTTTACTGCATATTCTAACAGGTTTTTCAATCTTCCCAAATTTGCATCTTCCCTTGCATCATGATATAAAAACATCTCATTCATATGATAACCCCATAATGATATACAGCAACTCATGCTATGTTATATATGGATTTTATAGTTATTCAGCTCTTAGTCTAAGACCCTGCTATGCATGGATGGAATCCACTTCTTACAACTGCTGAGCTGGCAATCAAACTTTATTCTACATGGATTTAATGTCAGTTCCATGAAGAACACAGCTTTTTGAATTAGAGCAGCATTATTGCAATATGCTTCTGCTAATACATACTGTAGGGGTAACTGGCAATATCACACTAACGAGTTACAGAATGATGGACACCACTGAGCAAGCTTTTGGTCAGTGTAGAAAGCAGCCTTAGTGGGAGTATGAAAGAGACTACTAGTGTCCTGGTTTAATTATGCTTTCAGTTCCACTGGACCGCATTAAAAATGGCATTACCTGTTTCCAAGTCACTGATAAGCATTCAAGACCATTCTCTTCCAAGTTATGAATCAATGTCCTAACAGATAAAGCACAAGATGGGGTACTTGCTGGTGTCTTGTACAGGCCACCAAATCATATTCGAGAACAAGATGACCACCTCCTTACACACCTATTCATAATGTGTAGGGAAAACATTTGTGTGATCATGGGGGGACTTCAGTTTGAGTGACATATGATAGAGGTTTCATGCTGTTAGTAGAAATATATCTTTGGAATGTATTAACACTATAGAGGACAATTTGATATCTCAAAAAGTGGGGCTTTCTATATTAGACCTTGCCCTGGCAGATTGAGAGGAACTAATCACAGAACTACAATTTAGTGGTAGCTTAGGTACAAGTGATCATGACTTGATCACATTTATAATGGTTAAGAAAGTCCAGATTGATTACACACACACACACACACTTACTTGGTGCTTTAATAGGGTCAGTTTCACGAAGCTGAAAACAATTATGAGCCAAATGATCTGGGAGGAAGAATTTAGTTAGAAAAATGTGAATGATAATTGGGAATCATTTAAGAATACCTTACTAGAAGCCTAAAAAGCCACAGTCTCTCAGTTGAGGTATAAGGCTTTGCTGGTTAAAAAACCAACCTGGTTTACAGGGAAGTGAAGGCACCTATAAAAAAAATTAGAATAAATGGAAGAAAGGGGAAGTTGACAGTGATGAATATAAATCAGAATTTAGGAATTGTAGAAAATTGATAAGGGAAGCCAAGGGGTACAAGGAGAAATCTATGGCCAGCAGAGAAGGAAAATAAGGAGTATTTAAAATATAATGGGAAGTAAAAGAATCCTGACAATGGTATTTGTCCATTACTAGATGGAAATGGTAGAATTATGAATAAAAATGCAGAAAAGGCAGAAGTGTCCGACAAATATTTCTGTTCTATATTTGGTGGTGGTGGTGGTGAGGTAACAAAACCCCCATCAGATGATAGTGTCACCAGATGGTGGTGATAACTTCTTTCCGTTCCACTAGTATTTCTGGAGAATTTTAAACAGGAGCTACTAAACTTAGACATTTTAAAATTAGCAGTTCCAGATAACTTGCATCCAAGAGTTTTTACAAGAACTACCTCCTAGTGTAATGGAAAGAGTTTGCAGCACCATCTGATGATACGATATCATGTTTTTTCCCTAAATATAGAACAGAAATATTTGTTAGACACTTCTGCCTTTTCTGCATTATTATTGATAATTCTACCATTTCCCTCTAGTAATGGACCAACACCATTGTCAGGGTTTTTGAATGCTTGTGGGTTGGCAATATTGAATCAGTCATATCAGTAGCATTATAAAGGCTATCTGCAGTGTCACACTCCATCCTCTAAAATTTGAAAGGCCCAGTTTATACTTAAATTTATGTTGACTTAGCTACATTACTCCGTGGTGTAAAAAACTATCCCCCTGAGCACTGTAGCTATGCTGACCAAATCCCTGTTGTACATGCAGATAGCTCAATGAAAGAATGTTTCTTTTGACCTAGGTACCATCACTTTGGAAGGTGGAGTTCATACAGCAACAGAAAATTCCCTTCTGCCACTGTAGGCTGCATCTACACTACAGGATTATGCTGGCATAGCTATTACACCATAGTTATGCTGCTATAGTCCCGATAGTGTAGAGATGGAAAAATACAGCACCAAATTCTGCAGTCCTGATTTAGGGCTTCATTCTGCTTTGACTGATGTCAATAACAAAATTCCTATTGAAATCAGTGTGAATACAATTATGTCCTTGGGCAACATTTCTATCAGCCTTTGTGGGTGTGTTTAGCTTTTCAAGGAACATCAATATTTGGTACATATCAGTAAGTAAATCTGAGTGGATTATGTCTTGGATTTTTCCCTTTGTGGAAAGAAAATTTGAAAAATGTGTAAAAATAACACTGTAAAAATGATAAACAAAAGAAATAGTATTTTTCAGTTCATCTCATACAAGTACTGTAGTGCAATCTCTTTGTCATGAAAGTGCAACTTACAAATGTAGATTTTTTTGTTACATAACTGCACTCAAAAACAAAACAATGTAAAACTTTAGAGCCTATAAGTCCACTCAGTCCCATTTGTTTAGCCAATCGCTAAGACAGACAAGTTTGTTTACATTTATGGGAGATACTGGTGCCCTCTTCTTATTTACAATGTCACCTGAAAGTGAGAACAGGCGTTCCCATGGCACTTTTGTAGCCGGCATTGCAAGGTATTTACATGACAGCACGACAGCTAAGCATGTTGTTCGTTTTAAGAACACTTTCACTGCAGATTTGACAAAATGCAAAGAAGGTACCACTGTGAGATTTCTAAAGATACTTACAGCACTTGACCCAAGGTTTAAGAATCTGAAGTGCCGTCCAAAATCTGAGAGGGATGAGGTGTGGAGCATGCTTTCAGATGTCTTAAAAAAGCAACACTCCAGTGCAGAAACTACAGAACCCTAACCACCAAAAAAGAAAATCAGCCGTCTGCTGGTGGCATCTGACTCAGATGATGAAGATGAAAATGAACATGCGTCAGTCTTCACTGCTTTGGGTCATTATTGAGCAGAACCCATTAGCAACATGGATGCACATCGTCTGGAATGATGGTTGAAGCATGAAGGTACATATGAATCTTTAGCGCATCTGGCATGTAAATATCTTGCAATGCTTGCTAAAACAGTGCCATGTGAATGCCTGTTCTCACTTTCAGGTGACATTGCAAACAAGAAGCAGGCAGCATTGTGTCTTGCACATGTAAACATACTTGTTTGTCTGAGCTATTGGCTGAACAAGAAGTAGGAGTGTGTGGACTTGTAGGCTCTAAAGTTTGACATTGTTTTCTTTTTGAATGCAGTTTTTTGTGCATAATTCTACATTTGTAAGTTCAACTTCCATGATAAAGAGATTGCACTACAGTACTTGTATTAACTGAATTGAAAATACTTTTTCTTTTATTTTTACAGTGCAAATATTTATAATAAAAATATAGATAAAGTGAAAAATGTACATTTTGTATTCTGTGTTGAAATTGAAATCAATATATTTGAAAATGTGGAAAACATCAAAAAATATTTAAATAAATTCTATTCTATTATTCTTTAACAGCATGATTAATCACATTTATTTTTTAATCATGATTATTTTTTTAATTGCTTGACAGCCCTAGTAAAAGCTAAATAAAGCAACTGACCTGATTATGATGACCAGTACTGTAGCAGATAGCACATTACTGAGTGCCCTAGGAGTGCCTTCAACAGACAAATTTTTAGAAACACAAGGGTACACCTATTACGTATTTTAAATTGGTATCTGACATCTCTCAGGTGTGGTGGCGCACACCTGTAATCCCAGCTATTTGCAAGGCTGAGCCTGGAGGATCACTCAGGGATTCTGGGTTGCAGTGAGCTATGCCAGTCGGGTGTCTGGTGCCACTTACAGCCTGGCCAGCAGGTGGCTGAAGGTCTGGCTAGAACAACACGAATTACACGTTGTGATCGGCGCTCTCTCTGTGAGAGCTGATGGACCGTTTGATCAAGGTGATCTAACATCTGCAGTTGATTGCCATTTGATTAGCTAAGAGGAAAAATGAGGAAAGGGATCATGATTGTCCACTTACTTGCTGGTCGTCTTCTATGTGTCTTGGCAACGTGCAGCAGCATTCCACTGATGATCTAAAGTTTGATTAAAATCCATGGTACATCATGAAGAATCTGGTTTATTGGGGGAATCCCTGAAGATACATCTTAGCTGATGCACTTGGCACATTAAGTAGAAGTACATATGAACAAAATTCCAATTTTACCATGTGCTTGCTATATTAAACTGAATACTCTACAATATTGTCCTCTGTGAGTAATCTCAAATGACATTAGAGCGCTTTCAGTTTTCTGGCCTATATACCAGTCTCCTGGCCCAGGAAACCTGGACATACACTTTCCTGGAGACTATCTATTGTTAACTGGCCAGAAAGATTGGTTTTGAATCAAGTTGGGCAGTTCCTTCCTCAGAACTGACCAATGCCTGTGAAGAGGCTACTAGCAAGCTTAGGGCAAGTAAGAGGACTCAAATTCTGGCTTCATGCTCAACCTGAGACCGGTCACTAAACCAATAAGCCAGCTCCCATATGATGTAAGTTTTATTAAAAGAAACTTTACTTGAAATAGAGCATTTCTACCAACCACAAAGGTCTAGCCTTAATATTAATTTCTTTAAAAAAAATCACTTGATTTGCTCAAAATATTCTTAGCTACTCACTCTGTTTTGGTTTATTTGAGAGTTGTACAAAATGAATTGTCAAATCCGTATGTAACTTCTATACAGTTAAAATGAAGACCAAGCCCTTCAAACTTGACAACATAATGTGAGGCACTTATTAAGTGGCCTGATTTTTCAAAGGTGCTGAGCATTGAGTACTGCCACTGAAGCCAGTGTGAGTTGGGAATGCTCTGTACTGCAGAAAATGAGGCCTTCATGCACCATACCTCAGTCAGGATCCACTTAATCCAGGATCTAATAATGCAGGCTCCTCTCAGCACATGGAGGTTGAGAGAAGTGAGGGAGGGACCTAAAAATACTCTTGTGTATAGCATATTTTTATTGTGTGATCCAATGATTAGCATAAGATTCTATGATTATTTAGGTCTTCCTGAAAAATAAACTTTTCCACATGAGTAATACATTTATCATATTAATGACTGTATCACTTCCTCTATCATTTCCCAAGTGATTTCGCTCAGAAGGCCTCTTACATGGAATATAACCTTTATTTTAGAACCTTTATACAGCAGCAATGGATCTGTTCTCAAGTATCTCTTTGATTGCCATCTGTGTAAAATAATTCTTCATTACTAGATCATATGGCAGATATTTCTAGTGACAGAGTGGGTGCCAACTGTCTCCATAACCTACAGGTATGGCAGTCAGTTCATTATAAATAAACAACATTACCACAGGGCCAGATTCTCTAACCCTCTGGTAGAGTTGAATGAATAATGTTTTTTTTGGCAATTAAAAAAAAAAGTTGTGGGTCAAGCAAAATGTTTGGTTTGATCTGAAATGAAACATTTCATTTTGATTTTGAGCATTTTAAAATGTGTTTTAATTTTTAAAAAAGTAAAGGACATTTTGTAAGTTGTTTCTAACAAAAAAAATTACAATGTTTCAATGTTTTCAAAACCAAATAAACATTTAGATTTTTTTGGAATCCTTTTGGGATTTTTTTACTGAAACAATTAGGTAAAATGAATATAAATTTGCAAAATTTCAGTCTTTCTGAATCTGCATTTTTTTGCTCAAAAAATCTTGGGTAAAAAATTTTGCCCAGATGTACACAATGACTGTCAACATACTTCCACTAACAATATGGTTTATTTATGGAATAAATTACTTGCTAGGAGTAAGGGTGGCAGAATCTAATTCTGTGTTAGCCTGAAACTATCTACCAGCTAGGCTTGTATAATAATTGATTATTGAGATTGATGTAATAATACTTTAGTCTACATTTTATATCCATTCCCCAGATGTAAAATGGAGGAGCCAGATTCTGCCTTGGGATAACTCCCGTGAATGGGAGTTGTGTATCTATAGAGTGGAAAGCAAGATTTGGTCCTATGCTACCTTGCCATCTTTTTAAAGTTTGTGATGAACACTATGCACCTGTGAAATGTGTATTGTATTTTGGAAGCTATTTTAATATCAGCCTGATCTAGTGGTTGGAGAAAGAAACTGGCAATCAGAGATCTGGGTACAATCATTCATTTTTTTACTGGCTGGCTGTATAGCCTTTTGACAAATCACTTTACTTTTCTGTAGCTCAGAATGCCTGAATACTACTACTCTGTGCCCGTACTATGTAGAGTTATTTACATACCCTTCATTATAGGTAAAGCATACCTCCCTACCCCACAAATCTGGTGACAGGAACTCAACTCCACTATACCTGCTTCAATTACTGACTAGCAGGGATTTGAAATAACTAAGCTATTTGGCAGAGAGGGTGTGTTAAACTGTATGTTGGGAGCTGTGCAGCCTGCTGACCTTACCTAGGCTTGGCTGGGGAGGTCTTCCTTGGGAGCTGCCTAACTTGTTTAGACTCAAACCCAGGTAACTGGGGAGAGTGAGCTGACTCTTTCCTGCAAGCCCTCACATCTATCCAATCAGCAGCAGGGATCTTTAGATAACCTGCCAAGCCCTTTCATCCCCTCTGCAGGTAACAAGGATCCGAGGCAAGGTCACACCATGTACTTCTCCCTTCTAGAGGTGGTAGGAGGAAATGTCTCTGGGGGCAGGGGGACTCAGTATTCCTAGCAGCTGTCTAACTTGGCCCTGTTTCTATGCAGCCTGAGTTTTTATGCCCCCAAGTATACCATGCACTGCAGAGCACAAAAAATTTATGTTTTTACTGCATGTAGGAGTCCAGTAGGGGCTGTAAGCAATGGCAAGATTTTTAAAAACAGGGAGTTGGTGGTGTGGGAGGGGGCCTTTTAGAAGGAATGTGAGAAGGAAGGAAAGCGAGAAGTACTGAGGTTAGCCCACTCCCGTCGTCTTGACTTCTAAACTACTGGAAGTTCACAAGGAGCGGGAAAAGCGGCGTAGGCATAACCACACAGCTGAACCTCCAGCCTGTCAGGGAAAAGAAGTTAGGTTTAAAAAAAGACAAACTGCTGAAAAATGTCAGGTCCTTGGCATTAGGAGTGGTTTGGACTAGTCTTCATTTCAACTCAAATAGGATTGCTATGTCCCAGTACTAATGGCCACTAACCTAGCAACTGTATTTGCTCTTTCAGAAAAAATATTGCCCTGTATGTCACTATAACAATGTGTTAACTTTATTGGAAATGATGGTAACTACACACTGACTTATCAGGATATTACATGGTGATGAGCTAAATTATGCCACCACTATGCTATTAGAGACTGGGAGTGGCTGGGTCATTACACATATTGAATCTATTTCCCTATGTTAATTATCCTCACACCTTCTGGTCAACTGTCTGAAATGGGCCATCTTGATTATCACTACAAAAGTTTTTTTCTCCTGATGATAATAGCTCATCTTAATTAATTAGCCTCTTACAGTTTGTATGGTAACTTCCACCTTCTCTGTATGTATAAATATATATCTTCTTACTATAAGTTCCATTCTATGCATCCGATGAAGTGGGCTGTAGCCCACGGAAGCTTATGCTCTAATAAATTTGTTAGTCTCTAAGGTGCCTTAAGTACTCCTGTTCTTTTTGCGGTTACAGACTAACACGGCTGCTACTCTGAAACATAAAATACCTATTACTGATTTATGACAGCATGAGAAGAGAGGAAAGGTGAGCATGTGAATAAGGTTTTATGCATAGTGAGAATTTATGAGGCTTTCTGATGTTATTTTGTGGTTCCTCAGTAATTCATTTAAAATTAATTTTGTTTCTTTTAATTACAGTGATTTCTAGTTGTGCAGCACCATGCCCAGGAAGAGAATCAGGTGGCTCTTTCTATTTAAGCTGTTACTGTTTTCTGACAATGGTTTTATTATTCATGCGGACAACAGACAAAATGAATATGAGGATCTGGTGCTAAACTCAATGATTAATTGAAAGAGGCAGAAAGAGCTGCCCTCTTTATCAGAAAATCAATAAAGATCTCCAGAGTGTCAAACCTAGTTGAAGAGTTACAGCTGATTGCAGCTTCAAATTAACATGCTGAAGACAAAATGACTAGCCTAAGGAGTCAATGCAGGAGGGTTTTATACAGAAGTTAAATTAAGTAAACTTGTCAATTAGAGTAAAGACAGCCTGGGTCATGCTATTCATAAACTGTTTACTGGTTTTACATGGACCACCCAGCTCTTAACATTCAGTGGTGGGCCCAAATTGATTTGTTTCTATCCAATTGCTCTCAAGAGACTCATTCCAGAGCAAGGAGACTGGCAGTCACATGTTTTGTGTTGAATTATTGACCCCTCCACTGATGAGCCACTTAACTGTGTGAAAGTTTTCAATGTTGTCTGCCAATTTTGGGTGCTTTAAGGTTGGGGTGTCCAATGTAACACATCTAGAGCCTCTGAGGTGCTGAGTAACAACTCTAACTGACTTCTAAATGCTGAGTACCTACAACTCCCATATGATTGTGTAATTTATATTCTAATACACACACAAGACAGACTGGGCACACCAAACAAAAAGCATTCAAAATTAATGGACACTTGAAAATTGAGACCTCGGTCTCTTTCTTGTCTGAATTTTCCTATCTGTAGAATAAGTGTAGTGCACTTATCTCCAAAGGGTGAGGTGAGGATGGATTATAAATATTCGTAAAGAGCTCTGAACTCCTCAGATGAACTCTGCTTTATAAATATAAAGCCCAGCAAATGTTTATTGTAATGGGTCAGTACTATGAAATGTTTTCATGGTGCAGGATTTTGAGCTGCTTTAGGGGCAGTACATAATTTCCCCAAATAATGCATGGTACCAAAGCATCGAGGGGCAATCCATTTTCAGTTATGTAAAGTATATGATTGCACCTATAGGCTGCTCAAAGAATTAGATGGCAAAAGTTACATTAATTAAAGCATTAATTAAATACTTTGTTTTTAAAGGAAATAGACTTTTCTCTGTCCTGATAGTCTGATCTGTTTTGTAACATGTTAATTTATGAAACACTATAAAGTCTAAGGACTATGTAAGAATGTCTTTATTTTTAAGCTCATCTCAAACTATCTGTCCTTATTACAATGGAAAAAACTTAAGACTTATTTTAAAGAGCTGAAAAAAAAGACATAGAATGTAGATGTAGAATAGAACCCAAATAGAAAGATGTAGAATAGAACCCAAAAGGCATTTAAATTGAAAGTTTTGGTATTTCAAAGGATGGTGTATTTGGTCATCATGGGTATGTCTACACAGCAAAGAAAAACCCACAGCTGGCCCATGTTAGCTGACTTGGGCTTGGGCTGTGGGGCTGTTTCATTGCTGTGTAGACTTCTGAGGTTGGGTTGGAGCTTGAGCTCTGGGATGCTCCCACCTTTCAGGGTCCTAGAGCCTGGGCTTCAGCCTATGCCCAGACATCTACACAGCAATGAAACAGCCCCTCAGCTCAAGCCTGAGTCGCTTGGCACAGGCCAGCTGTGGATGTCTAGTTACTGTGTACACATATTCGATGTGGCCTGAATAAAGGATGGGAAGAATAACTTTGCCACATTAAGTAGGTATCCAGTCCTAGTATTATGTTATCCAACCCTTGAGTATAATCTGCTGTTTTACAAGTTATACAGCTGGGCCTGGAATGGTTAGATTTTTAATTGGCAAATCTCAATAAACATCGATTTTCACTGTGCACATACAAACCTATGAATAAATATTTTCATTAACAATCAAAATTTACAGATAGGCAAAGGAAAAAAATACTGCTTGAGAGCCTATTACAGTTTGATTTAAGGTTATTTTCTTTGTATAATTTTCTGTGTGATGTTGACAGTTTCTGTTTTAATGGTTATATCTTTAACTTTGAATCTCAATGTCTGTCTTAAATAATATTGTTGGACATCCCCATAATTTCTTGCAACTGTGAAAATTTAAATAGATAAAAATAAAAATGCTTAAAAATATGTAAGAATGGCCATACTGGGTCAGACCAATGATCCATCTAACTGAAAAGGAATACAGACTAACACAGCTGTTACTCTGAAACCCATCTAACTGAGTATCCCGTCTTACAATAGTGGCCAGCGCCAGATGTTTCAGAGGTAATTAATAGAACAAGACAGTTAGCAAGTGATCCATTCCCTCTTGCCCAGTCCCAGTTCTGGCAGTCAGAGCTTTAGGGACACCTAGAGCATGGGGCTGTATTCCTGACCATCTTGGCAAGCAGCCATTGATGAACCTATTGTTATTATCCATTGAAATTATAAAACAAAAAAAAAATTGAATCCTGCCAAGACTATATATAGTGTTACTAACCTCCCAAAGCCTTAAAAATTATAGGAGGAGAAGAGCTGGGTAAATACTCCAAGAAAGTATTGCATGTACCATGAGATACGACAAAATATATTTTTTAAAATTATTCAAACATTCATTTGAATAAAGCAAATGTTTTATGATGGTATTGACTTCTAAATTTTCTGTGAGTATTCCCTTGGTTCTGTTCACAAAAATCTCTCAGAATGCAAGTGTCAAAAATAAAAATCATACAAAGATATACAATCATTCACCATGTTAAGTTCTTACAACTTTTATAGACAGGAGAATGGAAATCAGTCACATAGTCAGAGAATAGAAATGATATCTTTGTAGTTCAGGTCATACAATGCAAGGACACATTCAAGGAAATACCTCACATATATCAAGTAGGTACACAAAAGGTTGGTGAAACAATTTGGACTCATGTATGAGTCCATAGGTTAGACAGTTTGGAGATACTTTGTGAAAAGAAAGGGCTAAATGTATTTAATGTTTATTAAAAGTAGTTTCCCCAGACCGAGAAAACAACTGACACTAATCACACTTCAAAATAGCATGTTTGGGAGTGGTATCTTTGACTGAGGACAGTAGGGCAAAGCCCTAGTCTCAAGAAAGGCCATAGGCATCATACAGTAAATGTAATGAAAGATACATGTAGCACAATGACCCTGTCTCAAAATCAGGGAATTTGTAGAGCAGCACCGTGGTAAATATGATTTTCAGAAATACAATTGTCCATAGCAAATCTATTAAATCTCCTCAACTAGAGTGAAAAAGATACAAACATTACTGTGCCATTCAGAATTCATATTCTAATCAACATAGGAATAAAATGTTCTCTGTATCTACTCATCCATCCGGAGGGGGAAAAAAAACAGACTCTCTTACCTCCCCTTAGTAGCTTCTTAAACAGAGCAGGAGGGAATTCATTTCTAACATTCCTTGAAACACTTGATCTCTGACCAATATCCAGATACAAATATAAAAATCTGACAGACCTGCACCTGGGAAATCAATATAAAATTGCTTCACTTATTTTCTGTGGACAAATATACATTGTATTGCAAAGTCACATCAGTGTCATCTTCATCTCAGTATAGGAAAATAAAAACACTTCTATAGAGTTCTCTCTCCAAGGATCAGAGTGCTTCATCAGTGTTAGGGGTCAAACTGGCATCAAAACACACATCTGAGTTAGGATGCTATTTTTATGTTACAGCCAGGAAAACTAAGGCACAGATGTAAAATGCCATGAATAAAGGTCAAACAGGAAGTATTCTGTGTCAGAACCATGATTGAAACCCAGTCCAGCGTTCTAATGACTAGCCACAGTTACCTCTAATGTCTACGTGATGTTGCACTCCATATGTTTTATGGAAATGTGCTTATGAGTGTGAATATGATGTAGCTGGAATATGCTTTATGCAAAAGGACTCTTGTAAGGTATCATAACAAAGGTATAACCTACTGAATATATTGTTCCTATTTGTATGCATGTATCATTCTTGTATCTGAAGCTAGAAGTATGAAGTATAACTCGGAGGTCCTATTGTAATTATGCAATGTGTGGGCCATTAATGGCGGTTTAGAATCTTGATGGCTCCCATTGACTAGGACAATTGGTTGCAAAAGGTTTACTTATCTGCAAACCTTCCTGTGTATGTGTGGGGCGATCCAGGAAGAGTGGAGACTGGGGGTCTTACAGTGACTTGTGACCATGTCACATGATACTGGAATCCATCTTAATCCTTGTACTTTTCCATTGATGAGGCGGGGGTGGGGACAAGCACAGACAAAAGATTCCCACCTTGTGCAAAGCTATAAAAGGGGGTGGAGCAGGACAAACGAGGCTGCCAGTCATGAGAAAACCCCTGCTTACCACCCAAGATGTCTACTGGAACTCACAAAGGCTGTACCAGGGGAAAGGATTGGGCCCAGACTAGGAAGGAGTCCAGTCTGTGAAAAGAAAAGGAGTACTTGTGGCACCTTAGAGACTAACAAATTTATTAGGGCATAAGCTTTCGTGAGCTACAGCTCACTTCATCGGATGCATACAGTGGAAAATACAGTGGGGAGATTTTATATACACAGAGAACATGAAACAATGGGTGTTACCATACAGACTGTAACAAGAGTGATTAGGAAAGGTGAGCTATAGCTATATAAAGGTGCCACAAGTACTCCTTTTCTTTTTACGTATACGGACTAACACGGCTGCTACTCTGAAACCAGTCTGTGAAAGAAGCTTATTGGAACGTCTCTGAGAGTGAGATATTACCTGTAATCAGTTTCTTAATGTAATACGCTTAGACTTGTGTGCTTTTGCTTTATTTTGCTTGGTGACTTAATTTGTTCTGTCGTTACTTGAAACCACTTAAATCCTACTTTTTATACTTAATAACATCACTTTTGTTTATTAATAAGCCCAGAGTAAGTGTTTAATACCTGAGGGAGCAAAGAGCTGTGCATATCTCTATCAGTGTTATAGGGAGCAGACAATTTATGAGTTTACCCTGTATAGGCTTTATACAGAGTAAAATGGATTTATCTGGGGTTTGGATCCCATTGGGAAGTGGGTGTCTGGGTGCTGGAGACAGGTAACCTGCTGAGCTGTTTTCAGTTAAGTCTGCAGATTTGGGTGCATGGACCAGACCCTGGGTCTTTATTGCAGCAAACTAGCATGTCTGGCTTAACAAGACAGGGTTCTGGAAGTCCCAAGATGGCAGGGAAAATGGGCTCAGAGGTAACTTCAGCACATCAGGCTACAGTCCCAAAGGTATCTCTGTGACCAAACCCGTCACAGTCTACATTATACTTTTTTGGTTCTCAGCATAGTTAGCAGGGTTTTGAAAGCACAGCCATAAAGAAAAATTGCCACATTCATACATAAAGTATGGGCTGGCAAGAGAAGTACAGATTAACATACTTAGGTAAATGTATGCCATCTTGTAGTACTGTGTACTGCTCCTCTGTGTAAGCCAGACAGTCTAAGAAAATAACTTTTAGGAAAAATAAACACCGTAAGCTCCTTGGGACAGGGCTCTTGTTATGTGTTTTGTACAGAACCTAGCACAATGAGGTCCTGGTTCATGAATAGGGCTTGTACGCTATATGGCAATAAGAACTAATAATAAACAGTAAGCCATTCTTAAACTGAATTTGTAGTATGATGTGTACCAAAGAATTCAAGTCTCACATGTAGGTCAACTCAGTTTACTGCTAAGTTAGCCTCAGTTATCTGCTTCTCTCCTTTAAGTGCATCTCTGAGAGGTTACTCTGCACATGTAGCAAAGTTGCTTTGTATTTAACTACCTCACCCTTTTGAAGTGTGCTCCTGGATGAATGCTACTGCCTAAGGCTCAGTTTCTGCTATCCTTACTTCAGTTGAGTAAAACATTACACAGCAATTATTGACACAATGATTTCTTACCTTCTTCTGGATGTCTTTGAAGTAAAGACAAGACTGCTCTGGCCCTTCCCAGGGTAAAGGGAAAAAGTATTAATTATTTCTCTGCCAGCCAGGGGATGTGTCTGTACTTCCTGTCAGAAGCAGTTTTGCATTCAAGTTATCCAACCCTTAACTTTTTGGAGCTATTTCTTAACAAAAGTTAACTTTTTTGATGTTCACCCTGCACTGCTATAAGAATAAAATGCTAGCCAGTGAAAAAACAATAAAAATAATATTACTTTGGAAATAAAAAAAAAAATGCCAGCAGGGAGGCAGCTTTTAATACCGCATTCCCACCAATAAGCCACTTTCAGCTATCACACACTATTAGTGGGCGAGAGCTGAAAGCCGCCTGACTGCATGGAAGCACATTAATACAGCTCTGGTGATCCACTTATTTTTATTGTAAAGCTAATTTTTTTAAGTGTTTTTTCCTAGGGCTGGGTGTTTTTGATGGAATGATTGAGTGAAATGTTAAAGGAGTTAGAGAATCAACATTTTCAATCTAAGCTGCTCCAGAAGTTTCTCTGCCACTTTAGAAGGACAGTATTGCCCAAGTCCAGATTAATGGAGCATGGCTGGGGACTCCCAGTCTATAGTGGAGATTTTCAAAGAGACCTTAACTGGGTGCTGAAATCCTGTTGCCTTCCAATGGGATTTAGATGCCTAACTTCCTTAGTCTCTTCTGAAAATCCCAGGGTCAGTAAATATTATTTAGCTTAATGGCCTCCTATCCAACATTGGCATTGTATCTGAATTTGTAAAAACTCATGCTTATTGAAACTGACCTTGCCTTTGGATTTTTGTGTACATTGTTAAGATTAAAGTGATTTTTGTACATGCATAGCCCATGCCTGTCACAGAGAAAAACTTGGATTCTTTATCAGGTGTTACAAATCCCCAAAATTTGACCTCCAAAAGTAGTTTGAATGTGTCTGGGTACTTGTATGGTTCCCATGCCCATAGTATCTGAGCACCTTAATTGCTGATGTATTTGTGACGTGATCCCCCAGGGTGCAGCCTGGGACTTTGGGACCGCTGTGCCCCCTCAACTCTCTCCAGCCTGGGCTGTCTCTCACAATGCCTTGCTAGTGACCAACAACAAACCCCTCCAGGTGCGGTTGTCACTCAGCACAGCTGCATGTGGAGCCCCACACTCAGCTATATTGCATGAATGCTACCAGAGCCACTGTGATAAATAAGGGTGGGGGGGAGCTCCCTATAACTCCCTATCCAGCCAGTTACCTATAATGTCCCTCTTGGTGGCCGTTTTCTGCTTGCTTTACCTGTAAAGCGTTAACAAAGTCCCCCAGCTAAAGGAAAGGGAGTGGGCACCTGACCTAAAGGGCCAATGGGAAAGCTAGAACTTTTTAAAATGGGTAAAAAACTTCCCCTTTGTCTCTCTTGTTGCTCTCTGGGAAAGAGGGGAATAGGGAACAGTTACGCTATGAGAAGCTTTAAGCTAGGTATGATCATAGTTCAGATCATACCTAGAACTACTTATTTGGAACCCCCAAATGTGTAAGTAGATCAGAAATGTTTAGAAAGACACGATTAGGTTTATTTCTGTTTATTTCTTATGGCTAGTGGACTCTTTTGTGCTAAGCCCGGATGCTTTTGTTTGCTTGTAACCTTTAAGTTGAACCCCCAAGAAAGCTATTTTGGGTGCTTAGTTTTTGAAATTGCTCTTTTAAAATCTAGCAAAAGCCTAAGTTCCAGATGTATTTTCTTTCTTTTTGTTTTTAATAAAATTTACCCTTTTTAAGAACAGGATTGGGTTTTTGGGTCCTAAGAGGTTTGTGCATATGTTGTTTAATTAGTTGGGGGCAACAGCTGATTTCCTTTGTTTTCTTCTCAGCTCTTTCCCAGAGGGGGACGAGGGGGGGGGGCGAAAGAGCTTGATGGTACCCCACAGGAAGGAATTCCCAAGTACGTCTTCCTGGGTTCCAAGGAGTTTGCATTTGGGTGGTGGCAGTGTTTACCAAGCCAAGGTCAGAGAAAAGCTGTAACCTTGGGAATTTAATACAAGCCTGGAGTGGCCAGTATTTATTTTTAAAATCCTTGCAGGCCCCAACCTTCTGTACTCAAAGTGGGGAATCAGCCTTGACCGCCACTCATGAATCACATAGAGAAAGGCACCAGAGCCAAATTCCCCGCAGCTCCCAGCACTGTATCTCTTGGAATATACCATCTTGCACTGCTCATCTTGCAGTGCAGATTTATTAATTGGTTCACCAATTCAACAATGGAAAGTGGATATACACTGGCTTTTGTAACATGAGGAGATTGCCCCACACTTCATACAAACTCACTGGTTAAGATAAACAGTTAAACACATTTATTGAAGATAAAAGATAGATTTTAAGTGATACTAAGCAATAGGCAAAAAGTCAGAGTTAGTTACCAAAATATAAGCACACAGTCTAAACTCTCAACCCTATTAGACCGGGCAACATCTAAATGAAGCAGTTTCTCTCACCCCACTGGATATTGCAGTCCTTAATATCCAGGTTTGCTCCTTAAACCTGGGCCAATCCCCTCTGCTGGAGTCTTGTCTTCTTCTCAGTGTCTTAGTTGCTTGCAGAGTAGGAGGGGGCAAGAGAAAAGGCCCAGTATGTGTCCACTCTGTTTTATACCTTCAGTCCATGTGCTTGTAGAACACAAGTCCAGGCATGTCTGGGGGGCACTGCTGAGTCTCCAGGCAAAGTTGAGCAATTCCCCTGGCGTGGCCTCATACAGCTGAGTCACTGGGGTAGTCTACACTGGCAATGCTAAAGCGCTGCTGCGACAGTGCTTTAACGTACCTTGTGTGATCGCGGTGCAGTTCTCCCAGTGCTCTAAAAAACCCACCTCCACGAGGGGAATAGCTACCGGTGCTGGTGCACTGTCTACACTGGCGCTTTACAGCACTGAAACTTGCTGCGCTCAGGGGGGTGTTTTTTCACATCCCTGAGTGAGAAAGTTGCAGCGCTGTAAATTGCCAGTGTAGACGAGCCCATTGAATTGTAGCTCCCTTGTTGGACAGTGGTTGCTGATGGGTTGTTTGAAACCCCACCTGGGTGTTGGTTATTTTCCTCGCTGTTGCCTCTGGGGAGCTAATATCTGGCTGATTCTCCAACTTACAGCATATTTTAGTGAAAACCGTACAACACAATTCTCATAACTTCATATGCGTTAATGATACACATCTATGGATAGAGAAATGACTTTCAGCAGATCATAACCTCTCCCCTGATATGTTACAAGACATGCTTTATATGTGAGATCACGATTATATGAAAATGAGGAATATGGGGGTTACAGTGTACTCCGCCAAGGTATAGAATGTCACAATATTTATCCTCAACACCTCTGCTAGGTGGGGGAAATAGTACTATCCACATTTTACAAATGAGAAACCTAAGCACAAAGAGACTAAAGACCAGATTTTTCAAGTGTTAGACACCAACATTTGGGACCAGATTTTTAACAGAGTTTGGTGTCAGCTTTCAAAATAGCTCAGGCCCTACCGTGTTGATATGTATTGAAAATCTGAATACTTAAGTCCCTAAACTGGTGCTCAGCCCTCTGAAAAATCTGGCACTGGTTGTGGGTGTAGAACTGCCTTTAAAATCAGGTCTTATGTGACTGTCCTAAGGTGTCAAAAGAAGGTAGGTGAGGTAATATCTTTTATTGGACCATCTGTTGGTGAAAGGCACAAGCTTTTGAGCTACACAGAGCTCTTCTTCAGCTCTGGATAAAGGTACTCAGAGTGTCACAGCTAAATACGAAGTGGAAGAAACAGTTGAGTATAAGGAGTTAACATGTTGCAAGAGACCATTTAAGGCGAAGTGGGCAGTTAACACCTCTGCAGTATTAGGACAAAGGAGGGTTACTGGGTTACAGATTTTTGAAATGAGCCATTAAATGCAAAGCCCATGATTTTTAGTGTCTATCACAGTTATGAATTTAAGCTCCCAGGCTGGTGTTTTGAAGGTGTTGTGCAGGTTTCCTTGAAGGACGAGATCTGAAAGGGTTGTAGCAATCACTTTGTGAAAAGCATTTGCCCACCGGTGATATGGTGTTTGTCTTTTATCATTTTTCTGCGTCAGTTCATTTGAGAGCACAGTGACTGGCTGGTTTCATGCACATAACTGTTATTGGGGCAGTTAGTTCACTGGATGAGAGACAATACGTGCTATGATAGGCATTGGCAGGACCCATGCCTAGTGAAAGGTGTGTTGTGTGGATTACTTGTCATCATGGTAGCAGAGATTTGTCTACAGGTTTGCATCTGTAGTTATGGCAGATGCTTTGAGTTGGTGTGTCCTGGTTTGTGGGGCACTTGCTTCTGATGATGAGCTTGGTGAGTTTGGGGGGGTTGTTTGAAGTCCAGAAGAGGAGTTTCACCAACAGAAGTAGGTCCAATAAAAGATATTACCTCACCCACCTTGTGTCTCTAATATCCTGGGCTTCAGGAACACTGCAAACAAGAAATCTTTGGCAGACCTGGGGATTCATTCCAGACCTCATTGTGCTAGGCCAGTGCTCTAATTAATTCTAATGACTGTATTTATCAAACAGGGAACATGTATCCATTCCAAGTTACACTGGCTAGATTATAAAATGTAGGTACAAACACTCCAGCATTATACCAAGGCTTGTGTTTTAAAAGGTAGGATCTGTTCAATATACATTTTATATATGGTGACCAACATACAAATCCTAAACTATGTTCAGTAGCTTAATAAGTTTTGGTTGCCAGCAGACACCAAGTCCCACCTGTCTGCTTGTGTGCCCGGAAGCAATGTGTTCCAGTGGGTATGGCACTAGAGAGGCAGGCAAGAGACCTGATCTCCAGTCATAGCTCTGCCACTGACCTGCTGTTTGGCCTTAGGTGACCCACTTGATTCCTCTACCTCAGGTTCCTAATTTGTAAAATAGGAGAGAATGACACTTACCATCTTTTATAAAGTGCTTTGAGATCTGGAAATAAAAAGCTCTACATAAGGACCAACCGTTACTACCTGTGGGCAGCTAATTACTGTTTCTGTAGTTCAGATCCATTTGGATGGATGAAATGTCACTTAAATCAAAACATTCTATAGACGTGCATCCATCAACGTCATAATAGTAACCGCACAGAGAAATCAGGAAACTTGAGGGCACTGTAATGCAAGTGTGACAAAGCTCTGTCCTTAGCCTCCGTGGGTCCCATGTTTCCTGGCAGATTTCACTAGCCTCAGAGGCTCATTGTGACCCTCCACGTAACCCTTCTTTCTCTAGAGATAAGGATCACAGTCTACTGAGCCATTTTCACCATGAGCCAGCAAGGGAGGTGAGGAGAAGTTATCCTTCCTTGCGCAGTCTCTGTTGTCTCCCAGTCTCAGTGATTAATCAGGGGGCAAGGCGTGTGTGTGTGTGTGAGGGGGGTGGAGCCCAGGCCCACCCTCTACTCCGGGCTCCAGCCCAGGGACCCTAATAGTATCAGCTATGATACCTGACCTTTTAGAAACGTGACATGTACAATTCCCTGGGCTACTTCCCCCACAGCAGCCCTCACTTCCTCAAGCTCTACTTCACCCTTACCTCAGGGCCTCCTTCCTTGTGCCTGATATGGTGTGTACTATTCAGCCTCTCCAACAGTGCAACTTCCTCCCACAGCTCCTGACATGCACCCCCACCTGACTGGGAGGCTTTTAACTAGTTTCAGCCAGCCCCTGATTGGCTTCAGGTGTCCCAATCAACCTAGCATTCTCCCTGCCTTCTGGAAAGTTCTTAATTGGCCCCAGGTGTCTTAATTGATCTGGAGCAGCTTCCATTTCACTTAACCTGGTACCAGGGATTTGTTTAGCCTGGAGCTAATACATCTATCTCCCACTACTTTTCCATAGCCATCTGGCCTTGCCCTGTCACACAAGTTAAAGTAAGATTGGGTTGTGGTGTCTATGTATAAATGTAGGTTTAGACCATTATTATTTTCAGCACAGCTCCCAAAATTTGGGACTGCAACCTAGTCCACTTGATACTTATACACCTTTTATAATGTGTATCAGTGGGAATAGGATCAGAACTCTTATCTTTTGGGTTTATTTATATCTTACTATTGGCATGGATATAAGGTTGCTAGTTGTCTTTTTAATATTTAAATGGGAGGTACTGGGAGAGAGATCCCAAACGTTACAATTCTATCAGTATTAGTAATAGTTCTCCCAAGGTATGTTTAGATAAATAGTGTTGCCTATCTTCTCAGTGAAAACTAGCTTGTAAAAGTAGTAACTGTGAAACTGCAAAGCATGGGTCGATAAAATCAAGTATTAGAGGGTGGATCTTTTACTCCTTTTCTCATGTTGCCAACATACTCTTTGACTTCTGGTATGGAATTCATGGTTAAAGAAAACTTTGGTTTTGGGAAACTGACTAATTAAATTAAGAACTTCCGAGTAAAACAAGAACCACTTATTTTAGGTTTCAGAAGTTCAGTTTTCCTTTGTGCTATTTTTTCCATTGTTCTGTCCTTTAGTTTGCTACGTGGACTTGTGTTCCTGGAAGTGCCGAGGATCAAGATGAAGGCTGTTACACCAGCATTCAAAAATTCCTGGTTTCTCAGACCCTAGAGACATCAAAACATTGAGGTGTTTATCCAAACTCACTACTAGGTGTTCTTGAAGTTGCAACTTGAATATTACTTTTCACCTCAACAAAATAAGAGGCAGTTTTTATTTTTCCTCTTCCTCATCCTTTCTCCACCCATTTAAGAATGATGGGATGTATCTGATTTAATTTTATATCTTTCCTCAGATTAAAAGTCTGTGGCCCCGACTATGAATCCTTACTCACACAGATGTGCCCATAGTCACACAAGTAGTCCCAGTGAAGACAATGGGCACAGATAATGAGTAGTCTTGATGACTACTTGTAACTGCCTCAGTGTGAGCATGAGGCTTACACGTTGGCTGCGTGGGTAGGTGCTTGTGAAGCCAGAATAGAAATAGGAACTGCATGCATTTTTTGTAAAAGGTTAGCATTTGCAGACTTGAAACTTAACCTTGAGGAATGATTTATTACAAAGCTGTTACATTTTAAAGTCATGTTGTCTGAAAATAACGTACGCCCAGACAGATCCAGAAAAGGCTTCTTTTTCTAACTCACCACAGGTGAAAGAATTGTAAAGAGTTGTAGGACTGGTGGGTGCTGAAAACTACAGGGCTTTTTGTGGGGATGGGTTAAATTTCATACAGAAAAGTATGGAACATATGAGTACAGCAGTAGGACCTTGGGCTGACGAGCAAGAGAGGAGGTAATGTTGCTTCCTTCTGGGCATGTTTCTTAGCTATCATGTTTTCAGTTGTCTTGCAAACTGCAAGGAGAAAATGAAACTCCTAGCGTGGGAGTAGTTGAGAGACAAATGGAAATCAGCAAAGAAATGGTATGCTAACCATGCCTTATAGCCCACTAAGAGGAATTATTTAGCACAGGGAAAATGTTTGCCTATATTATGTGCTGTGAAAATACTGTTACATTACCTCAAAGTTCAAATGTTTACTTTTTATTCTCATTTGGTACATTAAGCCTAGTCAGCTACAGAATTTCAGTTGCTGCTGCTATTCCCTGGGCCACTTCTCACGTAACCCCTTCCTCTTCACCCTTACTTCAGTGCTGAAGTTCTTCTTCATGGAATGCCAGTGTCACCAGAACCCATCTTCTGGTTCTCCCTTGAGCTCCAGCAAGCAGCACCTTCCTTGTTTCTCTAGTCCCCACCAGGAACCGATCTGCTCAACCCATGCAGCTCCTTTTGTCTGAACTTGCTGTGCTCCGATTGGCTGCTTTCCTGCAGCCCGTCTAGGCAGGCCTGGAGAATGCACCTTCACTGCTCCTTTTACACCCCAGGGAATTATGCAAGGGGAAAAAATCAAAATTAAATGAAATATAACATTTGAATCTTCTTTAGAAATATATGCACGTATTTTGTATTTATACAGCACATTGTATCACAGAATTTACTGTAATGCTTTATCATTTCTTGAACAAAAAACAGGGACCCAACAGGTGTGATTTTTAAAACTACATAAAGTTGTTAAATAAGGGACTTGTTAAATTGAGATGAGTTTTTATAGTTTTCATCACTTTTCTGCAGTAAATTAGATGCTCATATCTTTTCAAAGTCCAAGTGCAAAACAAAAAACCAATTAAACAATATAATGCTTTGAATCCTTGCGGTATCTCAAGTACTGTGCAATGTGTAACAAAATTATTGTGCAGGTATATTGTTCTTTTCTCATACTGCTTATCAAAATAGGAGCACAGTAAATAAAATAAAGCATCAATAAGGCTAAACCAATGGATTTTAGAGTGCTCTGGATTGTGTTGGGTGCCACCTTTCTGGCATACAAAACAAACTCCTCTGCTGAAATGTCACTGAAGCCAGGAATTGAAGCATAATCCTTCTTGACATGAGACATCACAGGAACTCTTGTGGGGTTGAAAATCCTTACACATTTCAGGAACTTAATTGCAGGCTGCCCACTCTCAGTATCACTGATGTACTTCAGCTTTTCAGCTGAATTGTCAACAGCCAAAAGAAACACACACACCAACTTGCTGCTTTGATCAGTTGTTACATTGTTGACCTCTTCAGCCCTGAGAAACTTTTACATGGTTTCTTCTGAAAACTGAGTATGTGTCTCAAGGAAAAAGAGCAATTCTTCCATTTTTTCAAAAGCAAAGAGAGTGCATGGTCCCTGGGTTTCAAATGTAGCCATTAGGTCAGTGATTGGCATTCACATTTCATTGATAAAGCGCGATGCAATCTTCAGCATTAAACATTGGTTTCATCTGGCAGCACTCTTTGAAGTTCCCACAATGAATGTGGTGCCGAGTTGTCACACACCCCCGTTTCTTTTTCAACAAAGCTGGGATAATATTGATCGTGCTTTTCATGGTACTGAATAGCAGCAAACCAACTATTCCATCTAGTTGCTACTGCATCTGGTGCCATTATTGCACTGGGAACTTTTTGCCTGAGCTAATTTAAATACCTCATCTTCCTGCCCCTTGCTGTATAGAACATTTGTGAGACAACTTTTACCAGTGCATTGACATCCTCGAATGGCTTCTGAAAATGTTCTCCCACCAGATTGATTATGTGAGTAAGGCATGTTACATGGATGCTATCAGGAAACAGTCATAGATTCATAGATACTAAGGTCAGAAGGGACCATTATGATTATCTAGTCTGACCTCCTGCACAATGCAGGCCACAGAATTTCACCCACCACTCCTATGAAAAATCTTTCACCTATGTCTGAACTATTGAAGTCCTCAAATCGTGGTTTAAAGACTTCAAGGAGCAGAGAATCCTCCAGCAAGTGACCCGTGCCCCATGCTACAGAGGAAGGCGAAAAACCTCCAGGGCCTCTTCCAATCTGCCCTGGAGGAAAATTCCTTCCCGACTCCAAATATGGCGATCAGCTAAACCCTGAGCATATGGGCAAGATTCACCAGCCAGATACTACAGAAAATTCTTTCCTGGGTAACTCAGATCCCACCCCATCTAATATCCCATCACAGGCCATTGGGCCTATTTACCATGAATATTTAATTACCAAAACCATGTTATCCCATCATACCATCTCTTCCATAAACTTATTGAGTTTAATCTTAAAGCCAGATAGATCTTTTGCCCCCACTCCTTCCCTTGGAAGGCTATTCCAAAATTTCACTGCTCTGATGGTTAGAAACCTTCGTCTAATTTCAAGTCTAAACTTCCTGGTGGCCAGTTTAAACCATTTGTTCTTGTGTCCACATTGGTACTGAGCTTAAATAATTCCTCTCCCTCTCCGGTATTTACCCCTCTGATATATTTATAGAGAGCAATCATATCTCCCCTCAGCCTTCTTTTAGTAAGGCTGAACAAGCCAAGCTCCTTGAGTCTCCTTTCATAAGACAAGTTTTCCATTCCTCGGACCATCCTAGTAGCCCTTCTCTGTATCTGTTCCAGTTTGAATTCATCCTTCTTAAACATGGGAGACCAGAACTGCACACAGTATTCCAGGTGAGGTCTCACCAGCGCCTTATATAACGGTACTAAAACCTCCTTATCCCTACTGGAAATACCTCTCCTGATGCATCGCAAGACCGCATTAGCTTTTTTCACGGCCATATCACATTGGTTTCACTTCCTGCACCAGTAGTTCTAGTTCCTCCATTTTGTTACCTCGGCTCCTCGCATTGGTGTATAAACATCTTAATTTTTGCTGTTTGGCCTCGCTCACATTCTGTACCCTATTAGGCATGGCCATTCTACAGCCAGTGTAACCTATTAGACTGGTATCCACACTGCCCTTCCTCCTTATATACATTCTCCTACCCACAGCTGTATCCTTTCTTACTTCGTTTTCTTCCCTCTCAATGCTAAAATCCGGCATGGAGATTACCTGGATATCTCCCAACCATCTCCCCCAAATTCCTAGTTTAAAGCTCTCTTAATCAGTTGTGCCAGCTTCCATCCTAGAAGTCTATTTCCTTCCCTACTCAGATGAAGTCCATCCCGAGAGAACTGTCCTATATCCGTGAATGCCTCCCAGTGGCCATATATCCCACAGCCCTCCTTACAGCACCACTGCCTAAGCCATCTGTTGATAGTCATAATCTTGTCACACCTTTGTTGCCCTTCTCTAGGAACAGGCAGAATCCCACTAAAGATTACCTAAGCCTTGATTTCCTTAAGCGTCTTCCCCAGCCTAGCATAGTCTCCCTTAATACTTTCCAGTGAGAATCTAGCCATATTATTTGTTCCCACATGAAGGATAATTAGGGGATTCTTTCCTGCTCCCTTTATGATCCTTTTCAACCTCAGGTCTACATCCCATATCTTAGCACCTGGAAGACAGCATACCCTTCTATTCTCTGGATCAGCTCTGGTTACAGGCCTGTCTATTCTTCTCAGTAAAGAGTCCCCGATCACATAGACGTGCCTTTTCCTCTTGATGGTGCTATTCTCCAGTCTATCCCCTGTTCCCTCTGGCTGCAAGTTCTTTCCATTCCTATTATCCCTTATAATCCTCTTCAACCCATCCTGTATCTTCCTGGGGCTCATATTTGGTGTATTCGCCATTAGCTCTTCCCCTTTTCCTATAGGACTAGCTGCTCTTCTCTTCTTCCTTGCCCTTCTACCTTCAGTGATTACCTGCTGAGTCCCTTCTTCATTTTCCAACTCTGCAAACCTATTCTTGAGCTCTATTTCTCCTTCACTAGCCCGTCTTTTCCTCTGCCTGGTTCTTTTAGTCACATGCTTCCACTGACTACTTTCCTCACCCAGTCTCCCCTCAGAATTCCCCAGTCCTGCTTCCATCTGCAAGTCTGAGCTTTTCCCTTCAGATACCTCTTGTCTTTGCTCCATAATCTGCTCAAACCCCTTCCTAAACCCAACCAGACTTTCCACCTGCATCTCCAAACCTTGGATCTTTTCCTCCATCAGCTCTATCAGACGGCATTTCATACAGACAAAACTCTTACCCAGGTACCCCTCCAGGATCATGTACATACCACAGCTTCTACATCCAGTCATCCTCATTGTGTCTTCCACAACATGGGTCACTCCCACTGCTGCCTCTGTATCTGTCATAGCCTTCCCACCTAAATCCTCTTAATCTGGGAAACACAAACCACACCAAAACACCACCACCCACAGCAAAAACAAACCCCAAACAAGCACCACAAGACAAACTCCCCTTTCAAACTCCCCTGTTTACAGCTCTGTTTGCTAGCTCCTGTGCGGCTGCCTGACTGGCTGGCTACCTTTTAGGACCCCTAGTCAGAGAAGCCCCACCCCCTAATCAGGGCTCAGCTTCTCTCCCAGCATAAAGCCCCTACAAGCCTCTACACATACAAATACGACAAATACAAATACCTTCTCCTCCAAGAGAGCTCCCACTCAAACTCCCCTGTTTACAGCTCTGTTTCCCCCTGCAGCTGTCCAGACAGTACAGCTTTGTACGCTTTTTTCATGTACGCAGCATTATCCATGTCAAAGACAACCACATTGTTGTAAGCAATTTGATAACTTTGCACAGTCTGTATGGCTGCTTGAGACATGGTGCTATGATCTGTTTTCTGCATGAAGTGCGTGTCAGCAAAATAGGAGGACCCCTTCCAGTGGTGCGAGTAAAGTGTTAAATACATAGGTTTCAGAGTAACAGCCGTGTTAGTCTGTATTCGCAAAAAGAAAAGGAGTACTTGTGGCACCTTAGAGACTAACCAATTTATTTGAGCATGAGCTTTCGTGAGCTACAGCATCAGATGCATCTGATGAAGTGAGCTGTAGCTCACGAAAGATGCTCAAATAAATTGGTTAGTCTCTAAGGTGCCACAAGTACTCCTTTTCTTTTTGTTAAATACATAGTGGCTCTCGTCAGTTTTTTCATCGAATATAACTGACATGTAGTTATCCTTCACTTTGTCCTTAAGTTTATTTCTCTCAGTTTTGGAGACATCTGTAAGATATGCATCTTGAAGTTGATAACCTTCTGGAATTGCACCACCATTCTTGACTTGAGTGTTTGGAAACTGGTGTATGAAAGGATGGTCTGTTTTAGATAATGGTATGTTTGCAGTGGCACAAGTTAACGACCCGGTAACGGACAACATCTAAGTGCTCTGTTGTGCTATTATGGTTGCGTTGAAACACATTGAAAGTGTACGCTGCATTTTTTGTGATTCTCCCTACAAAGCAGCTTTTCTCTTTAAATGCTTTTGTGAGTTGGTGAGGTGGTTTGCAATTCTCAATTTCCTCTGATGATCCAGAAAAATGTTGCACATTTTGCAAAAATTTTCTGCCATCTTCAAATACAAGTCCAAGAAAAACGTTTACTTTCTCTTTTGCTGCTATATGTGCAATGTGTGACCTTTTGTTGTGGAATTTTCTGGCAAAATTGATAATACTCACTTGACCCTCAGTCACAGTCTTTCTCTTTTAAAGAATAGTATGCAATATTGTGCGTGCTCACACGTTTTATGTGTAAAATTATGCAGGTGCATAACTGTGTAATTCCCAGGGTGTATCCTTTTCTGGGGCAGGGTGTGGTAGGACTGCAAGGGTTCCAACCCAGGGCCTCAAAGGGCCTGGTACACACCATTACACCACCTGTTTAGTCATTACTAATATATCCAAACAGCTGGACTTGCCAGTTTGTCACTGGTTGGTAGTCCAACAGACATTCAACATTTTCTAGTTCACTTCTTGAAATCTGAGGTAAAAGAAGTTTGCAATTTTCAGCTCCATATATTTATGTGGTGAACCACAGGACTTTGCTTTCCAACAGGTTTCAGTGTAACAAGGCATATATATATATATTCCAAGTTAGAAAGCTGTTAAAAGAACTGTTCATTATTTCCTTGATTAAAACCCACTCAGTGGTGGGCACTTTGGATAATTGAACATCTATGAAGAATTGTGCATATTGGCCTGCTGTTGGAAATGTTTGAAAAGATGACTTATAGTTTATTCTTGTTAGATAATTTCTGTCTTCTGCTCCATGGGACAATGATATAGCGTTCATGCTAGTTTTGTATTATATCACAAGGAATTGTAATGTGTAAGCATTTTACTCAGTGGGTACCAGGAAGATAGCTTGTGATCTCCTGAGGTGACTCAGAAGTTAATCTGTATTATCACTGTGTGTGTGGTAGATGTGCAATTCATAAAGTATACTCCTGAGTAGTTCTTCAGACCTGATGATTGCTCATTTTGTTTGGAGTGAGTTTCCAGAGAGTTACTGTCCTTTCATGTTTTGCTATTAATCTCCTGGATTGGTTGTAGCCACTGAGGACCAACACAATTGATATTGTTTCTGCTGACTTGTACACACAAATGTACAAGGCTACACATGAAGCTGCACAAGCTGAAAAATCTTGTCAGGTAGAATAGTCAAAAGAAGGAGTAGTTCATGTTAAAATGTTAAAATGGTTAGTCATTTAAATGGGAGATGATTAAATTACACCACCGTACTTCTTAAAATTCATGAAGCCGCATGGTGGGAATTCTGTGAATTTGTATATAGGTCTCCAAATCACTTTTAAGCCTCCAAGTTCATATCTGCATGGAGACTTCCTCTAGTTTTGGGGATGTTGGGGTCTGGAATTTTGTTTGGGGCCTATAGTCTATCATATTTTGTAAGTGGGAAGTTTTAGTCTTGTATGGGTTTTTTTGGTAGCCAAATTATAATGGAATTGCCCTCTCAACATCAACTTGTACCACATGTACAACATGACAGTATTTTGCTTAGGGTTGTAGTGCAAAGTATATAATTTACAGCTTTTGTGCCTATTTTCTTAACACTAACTTATACCCCTACAAGGAAAAATGCTTTTAGGAGCAAAATATACCCTCAAAGTGCCATGCTCCTTGCCAAAATGGGTGCACTAGGGAAGAAGAATGAAAAAGGATTAAGAGCATGACTACAGTATGATCTCCTTCTTTAGAGACCATGTAGGTACCTCTGCAGACATCCCATGCAGTTGAGCTCTGCAGATGGTAATGTTCTGGGATGTGGGGAGCAGCTCATCCCACTTCTTAATATAGTGGATTTCTACTGGGAAAATGGAGGCTAATATTGCAATGGGTGCCTTTAAGAAGAGGGGAGTAGTACATAGCTACAGGACTTACACAAATGCTAGAATTACTTATGCAGGAGGAGTAATAACTGGGGAGAATGGTGGGGAAGAGACCAGTTAGGACAGTGGATTATAAGAACTGCATACTTGGACTCTTCCCCTTCTCAGAGCTTCAGGGTTTGCAGTCCATTCGCTCTCTACCTCTTCTGCAGGGCCACAGCCGTCTCCTATTGGTAGGGAAGGTTCCACAGAAGCTCCACATGGAGAACTTGCAAACTTTTCCCATTGGGTTCCCCCCACTTATTGTTTTTACCCCTTTTTTGAGGGTGTGTGTGTGTGTGGGGAGGGGGTTTAGAGTTGGGGGCAGAGATCTGAGGAAGAGGATCTACTCTAAACTTTTTAAATACTAACTGAAAGGCATAAGATTAATTTGAGAGTAAGGGCCTGACTTTCAGAGATGCTATACACTTGCCTCTCCAATTGAAGCCCTTGCTTGAATTTGTGTTAGGTATCTTTTTACTTCTCGGATTGTTACAAAATGTATCACATTAATGGTTCTTGTAAACTGTAGCAATTATATTAAAATATGTAAGATATTTGCAAAACAGTTGATTGCATTACTATTGTCTAATTTTGCCAATAATATTATTTAAGTTTTATGCAAATTGTAGTTTGTTTTGTGGTATGTTTCTTTGTTTTTTTCCCCACTGTAATTAGGGATCTTCAATAAAGGTAACAGCAATGTGAATCCACTTCTCAAGATAATGAATGCCACAGTAGGTTTCACAACTGCCTTCAATGTGCTTAAATCCGAGTTGTGGAACACACAAAACTTAGTGTTTTACTCTTGAGAAGACTTACCATTTTACTTAAAGACTCGCTTTCCTCCCTTTGCAATCATTGCACCTTATTTTGTTTCCCTTCAAAGATTGTCATAGCAGAGAGCATATGCACTAGAAAATGCTTTCAGATGGAGATAAACTGGACGATCCTAACAGGTCTCTTTCCATTCCCTGCTTTCATGATCATCTCTCTTCCTCTATTTTTCCTTGTACCTCACTGTTTTTCTTTCCCTCAATTTTCCAAGTCCAGTCTCACAGGGTAGATGGGATCCAAGTAGAGATGGCCAGGAAAGTGAATTTCATTCCCACAAAAATGTCAGTGGTTTGGGGTTGTTATTTTGTCCCCAATCAGAACAAAAAGCGGATGAGAGAGGATGGTCTTGTGATTAAAGCACAGACCTGGGATTCAGGTGACCTTGTTCAGTACCCAGCTATGCCACAGACTTCACATGTGACTGTATGTATACATTACTTAATCTCTCTGCCTCAATTCCCAGTCTGTCAAATGGGAATGGGAATACTTGCTCTGTCTTGTCTAGATGGTGAGCTTTAAGAAGGGACAGTGATGTTTATGTACAGCATTTTCCACAATGGAGTCCTGATCAGTGTTGGGACCTATGGACAGTACCACAGTACAAATAACCAAGTAATGGAAATGATTACATCACCCTGGAAAAGCTGGCTCCCACCTGCATAACCCTTGCCCTAGTGTATAATTCTAAGGTGATTTGGTGGGGCACCTTGGTGCGCCCTCTTGCATCCTGGTGTAGCACTGCTGATACCTTCAGCTCCAGTACTTCCTGCTGGCTGTCTGCTTCTGGCTCCAGATCTTCTGTGGCTCAGCCCTCGAGCCAAGTCACAAAGTTCAGACCTCTTCTGGGGTAGCATAAATGAGTACAAACAAAAGTGAATAATTTTTCTGTGCCTTTGGGCTACTGAATTCTTGTCTTTCTACTTGCAAGACATACCTCAGGGATTTCCCTTTAAGAGCCTACCCTGACCCTGTAGTGTGTTTCTCCCTTTATCCTCTTGTCAAACCCTAGCTCTGGGCTCTGCACTGCTAAAGAGACCTGTCTCCTTTGCAGTCTCTCTCTCAACTGAGCTCCTGCAATCTATTATCATGGCCTAACTCTGCTCCCTCTGGGTGGGAGCCAATTAGCTACTCACCTCCACAGCTGCAGAGCATGATTAATTGGGTGCATTTGCTAGCCTTGCAAGTGATGGGGGTTAAGCCCCATCACAGGGAGGTTACAAAGAAGAAAAGGAATGCACTGAGAAAATGTGATTATCCTATTTCTAGTGTCTCCTTTAATTCTTATCTTCCAAAATACTCAAAATATGATTTGTACATTTCCATTAAACTGATAATATAATAGTGTAAGTCTTCTGATCTTACCCAATCTGACATTTTCTACACAATTTGCTATGCAAAATATCTTCATGTAGCTTCTACTGTATGCAGATTATTTAATGAACAACTATTAGAAAGACAGCTTTCCTTTTTTTTTTAAATTGTAACCTTTTAGTGGGTATTACAGTAGTAATAACCAAAACAATAACAATCCCTAAGGCATGTTATTCCAAAATCTTTGTGCATCTCGACAGTAACCCATTCCATAAATGTTCAGCATTACCTGCTTGGCCCAAACATAATTAGATATAAGCTAGTGAACTTACATCTTACTATACTTACATCTTTTATTGTTAGCTCATTTGTTATTGGTATTTGTTTTGAGGCTAGTGAGAACTCATCAAATATGAATGATACTGTTGGTAGCACTTGGTCCACCAAAAAAAAAATCCTTTATACTTAGATGGCTCTGTAGTTTGTGTTGTATGTTTGATAATTTTATCAACAGAGACACCAGTAATGTGGACATGTTCCTCATGGCATCTGCATGAAAGTTGCTTGCTGCTTGTTGGGATTATGAATTAACATTGGGTATTAGAATCAGTAATGATTCACTTAAATTCACTAAAATGATTCACTTAAATTCACTATGAATAGGTTTAAATCTTTCCTGTAATGTCAGATTCCATCTAGGGAACAACCTAGGTTTGGTTGTTCCATCTAGGGAACAACCTAGGGTACTGACCTAGGTTTGGTACCACAAGCTTCTGGATTTTCCTGTCAAGTTCACTTACAAAATTATCTTCCGAAGATGCAGATTTTGCCCAGGGCTGTCCCTTTAGCTTTAAAGCTTTGCATTAAAATGAGAGGGAGGACTGCAAGGGCAAATACTTAAAAACCAGAGGGGAAAATGCACTGCTGACTCCAAAGCTGTCAACAATGTAGAATGTTTTTGAAGTCCTGTCTCATGGAGTGGCAAAAGTGTATATGAACAATTAAGTTACAACTAGTTAAAAAAATCTTAATGACTTTTTGAAGCATTTGGACATTGAAAATTGTATTTTCCAATAAGAATCTATGGCTAATCTAATGGAGCTTTTCAAGGAAAGGAATTTGATGCTTATATATCTTGAAATGTCTTGTTTAGAATAAACAAAAGAAAGTACATTTTCACACAATGCACAGTCAATCTGTAGAACTCCTTGCCAGAGGATGTTGTGAAGGCCAAGACTATAAAAGGGTTCAAAAAAGAACTAGATAAATTCATGGTGAATAGGTCCATCAATGGCTATTAGCCAGGATGAGCAGGGATGGTGTCCCTAGCCCTGTTTGCAAGAAGCTGGGAATGGGCAACAGGGGATGGATCACTGGGGCACCTGTCATTGGCCATTGTCAGAAGACACTGGGCTAGATGGACCTTTAGTCTGACCCAATATGGCCTTTCTTATGTTATGAAATACTACACACACTTCCAAACAGAAACATAGAAACTTCTGCACAATTGTATTTTACAAATGTTGTTCTGAAGTGAAATCTCTTGGAATTGTACATCCTAAAAAAAGTGGCTCCAAAGAGTCTAGAAATAACTTTTTCAAGAAAACACAAAACAGGTATTATTTCATTTAAAATTTGGCTGTTTACTGGTCACTTTAAGTTCCTGAAGTTAAAAAAAAGAAAGTGTTCATTGTTGGAAACAGTTCCACTGCACAGAGGAGAATGAGTCAAATCCTAATCAGTTACATCAACATGAATACACTGTAATTCCACTGATAGGACTGCAGACACTGAAATTTTCCCTATGTAAATAAGAGTAGAATTTGCTCCCTTAGCCTGATCAATATCTGTTCATTCCCTTTTCTTCAGTAATTGCTTTTTCAAATCTAGCTACTCAGTCAAGCAAGCTGGGACTTGCCCTAACTATGCTTTTCCACAGTATGAAAGACTTGCTGTTCTCAGATTTGGAAAGCTACCAATAGGTACATAATGTGAGATAGAGGGTAACTCATCCCATGCCACGCAGGCCTGGTCTGACCCACACTCAGCACCTTTTCTCATCTAAATACAATATCATCACTACAAAATGGGCTTCTAGAATTAGACACTTTGTCTGGTAGTAACAGAAGTCGTCTTCATGCTTTCTTTAGAGGTAAGCTTGCTTATTGTACTGTTTTGTATGCTGCTGTTGCTGCTGGCCCAGGGAGTGCTGATTGTGACAGGTGAGAGTAGATAGATTCCACTTTATTTTCAAGGATTAAGTTCTAAGTATTTCCTGTCTAATATAGCATATGGCTAAATTGTTTCACTGTTCTTTTTAGTGATGTTATTGATTTCTGTTATACAATGCCTGAGGGTGTTTACATAAGATGCCCTACAAATGGTGTGGTATTGTATTATAGTACAAGAGTCATATGGAAACATATTCATCCGGAACATCAGACCAGATGCTTCCATAATTTTTTTTTTTTTTTTTTTAAGATTTCTCACTTAACTCTGTCAAAACGTTTCTGATAGGTGAGAGTGTCTCTCTATCTTTCCTTTCCCCTTCCTGACTTCTCTCGCTGCAGCATAAAACCTTACCATAGGCAAGTCCAGCCTGTATAGGGATCTTGGGAATTTGGACCTTGAACATGTGATTGCCAGTAGAACAGAAGTTAACACACTAATCGCTTTTTAATATTGGAAGAGAGGAAGTGCAACCACCCTCGTCTTGTGACTAGCTTTGCAGCCCTTAGTTAAGAACAAATTCAGTTTGCGTGCCAGGCAGTGTACATAACAAATATGTAATTTCAAGTGCTTTGATGAATGACATTGAACAGACTGGTCTGTGAACTAAAGGACTGACCAGAGAAAACCTTCCCCAGACACCTATGCGGAATCCAAGTCTGTTACGGAGATCTGATCACATACTTTTCAACTAGGAAGGTACAGATACAAATGCTATAACTAATGTAGTATTATGTCAATGACTGGCGCATGCTGATGGATGATAGCAAACTGGACACATTTATATTCAATAAATACCGTTGGCATGTTACATTAAATATGGTTTGTTACAGCCTGGTCCAGTTTCCTGCTGTATGGCCACCTGTTTGTTGCCAGTAGATCGAATCACTTGATCCCATGGGCTTCTAAGTCAACTGGGCCTGGTGGATTCCAGTCACTACTTCTAGGTCTGAAGCCTTAGGACACACTTAGATTTCAGACCTCTTGTCTGACACCCCTCTTTGGCATGGATACCACCATCCTAGACACTGAAACCAGTTTGAGACCTGAACCACTGCTACTTATCCATACTCTATCTGGGCTGTGGGCTTTCTAGGCTTCTAGATTAACCTTTTCAAGGACAATGTGGCAGAAAAGCAAGGAACAGAGGCTTCACAAAAGAATTTCTTAACTACAGAGTCTTTACTCATAAAATACTCAAGAATTATAAATTTTTTTCAGAGGGGAGAACCAGAAGTCCTTGGACACACTCTCCCCATGTCTGATCTCAGCTCTTCTGTGCATCTGGGGCTTGTCAGTATTACAGTCTGGGCACAGTCCATCCTCCCCTCTTTCTCCTGCAGGTCTTGCTTACATGCACTGATGGTTGTTTTTGTGCACAGAATAGTACCTGTTCTTACCTAGATCAGTGCCTCTTCTGTGCTATTTTCACAAGAGGGGAAGCTCCAGCCTTCCTCCTTCAGTCATGCTTGCCCTATCTGTGTCAAAAACCATTGCTCCATGGCTGTAGGCCAATACTTGGGCCATCCAAAGACAGTAACCTTAGATTGCTCTCACTGATAGTTCTGCAACAAGGTATCAAACACCTTTCCTGGGCAGAGCAGCTATCTGTAGTACAATAGTTTGTTTTATGGGCATGTCCAAAATAGTTTCCAGTCATAGTACATCATAATCATAGTACAGTTCAATACATAGTTCAGTCATAGTACAACAAACAAGGTCCATAATATGGCAGGGATCTATTCCATTCCATCACATGGTTTATGGGTCACTGCTAACCACCACCACAACAGTATATGATGTAAAGGCTCCATTGCACCCTTTCCAATAAGAACTGTCTACACATAAACCCATGAAAATGTATAATTGGATTGTGAAAATGATTGTGGAGAAAGGCGGGAAATTATATCAGAAAATTAGAGACCAGTACATTTATTAAATATAGTTGGCAAATTCATTAATATGTATTCCATATGAATATGGAATGGGACATAGTTCTTAACACCCCAGGGACTACAATTCCCAAATCCCAGGATTCCAAAATACTGGCATTAATACCGTGCAGCTGGCTGCAGGGTAGTTTGGGAAGGGTTTAGAATGCCTCATGGAGCAGGTACAGCATCACATGATGCAGGTTTCTCAATTCCATTGTTCCATGGGCATCCTACTAGGTTGCCAGCTGCTTTTCAACTGAAGTGTGTGTGGGAGAGTGGGTGACTGAGAGTGTGTGTGTCTGTGAGAGACAGAGACAGTGTGTGTGTTGGGGGAGTGTGTGTGAGAGAGTGTGGGGGGTGTGCTGTGGGAGAATGAGTGTATTGGCATGCTGTCTTTAAGTGCGCACAGCCGTCAAAAGCAACCAATCCTGAGGTGGGGGAGGGGGACATCCCTGACATCAGCCTCACCTCCCTCCCTGGCTCTGCACAGCAGTCTCTCTCTCACACACACATATCTGCCCCTCCCTGCCTGCCTCTGTGTTTGCAGTACAGGAGAGAGCAGGAACATTCCACGTTAATGATTTTCTCTTTGTTGCCAGAGCAGAGCAGCATGCTCAGCTGTCAGAACTTCACCAAGATTTGAAAGGGGAGGGGCGCATGCTTGCAGGGCAGCAGAGATCAAACCAGTGAACAGAGAAGTCATTGAAGGCATTGTGGGATACTGGGGGAGGAACTGGCGACATAATGAATGGCAGCGTCTACACGGATGCTGCAAAAAGCTCTATGCCTCTCATTGAGGTGGCTTTATTTTGTCATGAAAACTGAAGAGTTTTGTTGCCAAAAGTGGCATTGCAGTGTGTACACCTCCACTGTTTTGCTGCTAAAAGCTGCCTTTTGCTGACAAAACTCTTCAGTGTAGACAGGGCCTAAGAAGGAAGTACAAATGCCCTAAAGCCCTCTCCCTTCATCTCTGCTCATGGCATTGGCAACATGGAAGGACAAAGACAGCATCATTGGACTGGGAAGGGATCCTGGCAAAAACAAATTCAGCCAGTAAGACTGCTAAAAGATGTGTCACTTTTGCTTTGAAACCACTTAGCTTGTTAAATTAGGTTTACCTTATATTTCTTTGTAACCAATTCTAATTTTTATGCCTAATTACTTGTAATCACTTTAAATTACCTTTCTATAGTTAATAAACTTGTTGTATTGTTTTATCTAAACCACTGTGCTTGGATTGAAATGTTTGGGAGACTCCATTTGAGATATGCACAAATCCTGTTACCATTTTCTATTAATAAAATGGTGGACTTTATATGAGCTTGTATTGTCCAGGAGAGGACTGGGTAGTACAAGACACACATTCCTGGGGGAAAGTCTGGGACTGGGAATTTGCTGGTATTACTCTGTAGTGTAATTCAAGAGTGGCTGGTCATAGCACTCATATCCTATAAGTTGGAGTAATTTACATGCTGAAGGCTGTGTGTGAACAGACCAGGAGTGATTACTGTCACAGTGAAGCAGTGTAAAAGGCACACCAGGTTAGAGAATTGAGGGGACACAACTGTTGAACAGTCCAGATTATACCCTGGGTAATGTCACAGGTATAATTTATGAATAACTTTTATTCCTGAAACTTTTTTCGTTGCAGTCTTTTTCTTGTTAATCAACTTCTACCAAGAGAACATGCTGGAGACTGATGTTGGACTCAATAAATAGAGATTTTTTTTTTGCTTTGTAAAGGTAGTGGAGGAAAAGGCTCATTTTGCTTTTTCTCAGTTCAGGGGAAAGATCATCAGGAACATTAGAAAGAGAGCAGAATTTTTTCCCCCCAAGGTCACGTCTACAGAGTTCTGAGGATGGTGAGATTGCCTGAATTGCTTCATTAACTTTTTGCTTTTGGTTTAGTGGCATCTGTGTTATTTCTTTCCATCTGTTCTCCACTACTGCAATGTCTTTCAGAGCTAGTGTGGGTGTGGAGGTCACTACTTTTATTACATAAAGTGATTATCTATATTTCTGTTCATATTTTTCTGCTGCATCTTTTTGCTTTCTGCTTTCTTGTTTGTAGCCTCTCTCTCTTTTTCCTCTGTTGTCTCCTTTCTCACTCATCTCAGCCCTGGATCCTTTCCCAGGAACACAGACAGACTTTTTTAACAGTACAAGTTTTAACATTTTTAGCAGTACAAGTTCTTATCACTGTCTGCCACCCCTTCCTCCTTCCCAACCACACAGTTATTGGTACACAGATTCTATTAACAATGCTGTACCCTGCCCTTTGCTCCAGTCTTTCTTTCAGCACTTTGTACTATAGACCATAGAGAGGGGAAGAGGGTAACTAGATTTACTATTTCTGTGGGGTGAGTACTGTTTATTTAGTATCCGTTAGAAGAGAAAGGATGGTCTTGTCATTACATAGTCATAAGACTGAATCATGCGATCTGAGCTTTAGATCTGAACTTTGCCCCAGACTTCTTGTGAGAATTCTGGCAAGTTGCTTCGTCTTTCTGTGTTGCCCGTGTGTAAAATCGGGAAAACGCTTCCCTGCTTCACAGAGATAGTGAAGCCTATGACATGATGTTATGCTAAAAAGAAGCACACAGGATTTTAATTAGGGGAATAGGCAATATGCTGCATTTATTGAAGATACAGCAATTAGCATATGCATTCAATTACACCACACACACACACGCTATTCTGCCAGGCGATGTCATAGTTACCAGTTCAGAGTTTGGATCAATCTAGGGCCAGCAAGGTTGATCACGGGTAAGTAGCTGGGTTCTGTTGGTGGCAACATGATGCTCCGGGGAAGTCTTGGCAGGACAAACCCAAAGTTTCATGGCAAGGCCCCCTGTTTGTATAGTGATTTTCCTTCATTGGGTCCAATGAGTTTTGCACCATTATGCTGTAATCAATTGTTGTTTGATGAGTTCTTGTTTTTTTAAATTGGCCTTTTTCTTTTTCTTTTTATGAAGATTTTTAGGGAGTTATTCCATGCTGGTTTTGATTACAGCTATTTTGTTCCCATTGATAAATGCCTGTCTTATTTTTAGAGTTGTTAATTTGCTCTTCTCTGATATTTTAATGGGGGCATGTTGCAGCCTTCGGGCACCCTTGCGTCTGTCTCTGGTTCCTCCCTAGAACATCTGGTTTAGTGATGGCCTTCACACTTATTTTTTAGCACCCATTTCTTATTCACACACAAAGCAGAATTAATTTAGACAGAACATTGTGAACAGGAACATTAAGTTCCAATGCAAAAGAAAACAATTATGGCATTTTTTTTTACTTATTTTAAAATGCTAAACCTACAACAAAACGGTGACCCTCAAAGGTCTGTAGTGCCTTGAAATCAGTTCAGACACAGAAATTCTGGCTGATGCATGTCTACCAATGGTGTATTAGGCCATTCCTTTCTCCTATTCAAAAAGGGTGGCTGGCAGGATATGGTCAAATCATACATCAATACATTTATTTACATGCTACATTATTATTTTATTATTTTTAATTTTAAATTATACAAAATACGAACATAACATTTTACCACTACAGTGAACCTATGCTTAATGTTTTGTGAGATGCTCAGATACATGGGGATCAGGTCAGAGAAGCCAATGAAATTTGGGCAAGGTGCTGGTAGCTAAGTGATACTATATATGGAGTAACATTAGGGTATAGCTGAGTTATGACAGTCTATGGGCTTCCTTTGTAAATGCAGATGAAGATGTGGCATGGGTGTCACGTCACTGGCCAAGGCTTATTTGTTGGGTCAAGAAGTTAAACATTTGAAAGGAGGTTATTCAGCATTGCTAACTCACTTTCTTCTCTGTAGATAACCTACTTGACTATGGGGATATGCAAATCTTTATGGACACTTAGTGTGTGTACTGATCTTCAAAGAAATATTTGGGGAACAGGTGGCTTACAAAGAGAGGGCTTGTCTTATACTAGAATGAACTCTGGAAACCCTTGAGCATCAAAGAACTTGACAGGGAGCTACAGGTTTGAAAACTCTGGTCCTAAGAGGCTGATGAGTGAGTTTTCTAAGACACAGGAGGGAAAGGTACCTGACATGTAGGTCCTGGGTAAGACAGACAAGCATGTAAACTGCTTGGTATAAATGCTTTTGACTCTAAAAGCTTTATACCTATGGCTAAAATAAACAACACCCTGGTTTTAGGAAAGCTGTCTGATCGTTGTATATGACTGGTTACACACCCTGAGGGGAAGAAGCACAGGTTCCCAAACTCAGTGGGACCTGCAGGTTAAGAATTATTGATACACAGGGTACTGTAGCCCGGGGCTTGGTCTAAAAGTGAGAGAACTGCAAAATTCTACCCCAGGAGAGGTAAAGGCACAAGGCCTGACACCTGAGGGAGTGAGAGACCAGAAAAGGGACAGATGTGCAGCTAGCCCTGAAACAGTACAAAAGTAAGTCAAGGAGAATGATTTCAAGAGATAGAAGGTTTTTTTTTCCTGTAACTATACTAGGGGAATTCAACCTCACTGGACTTAGCAAAGTGTTCTAAGGAGGCATTTTCTGAAAAAAATGTTTATTTTATTATAATCTGGTTTTCCCTCTTTTAAAAAAATCTTTGTTTTTAAGAAGCATGTGTTTGCCTGGGTAGCTTCACATTCACCCCAAAAGGGACAGGAATGCCTGTAGCTCTTACTAGCAAAGGAGAAGGATAAAAAGCAGTTGGAGCCTTAAACCTCATTTGAGTTTCTGGAGTCAGTCAGTGGAATGTGGACAGAGGTGGATTACCAGGGACTGTTGTCTAGTAAACACAGGGAGATGCTTAAAGACCAAACTGGAGGTGTGAGAAGCTGATAGTGCTGGGCTGAACAGCCTTTCAGGCTCAATTTTTACATTTATTTGCAGAGCAGCATGCAATTATGCACACTGCCATATTGGTTTGCACCAACACCGACCTGTAGAGATTATCTCTAGAGGTATGAGTATAGTTTGTCACTTTGTATCATGAAGATATGACTAGTATTCACCATGATCCATATTAGAATCACTGATTAATTGGTTAGCCTTCAGCTCGCAGCAATTTTCAGTCTTTACAGAAGTTGGCTGACCTTAACCTGGTGCCTTTAAACTGGTGCATAAGTTCTCCATATCTCCCTACCTATCCCCTGAGCTGTCAGGTCTTCCATGAACAACAGACTTGGTTTAGGGATGAGAAACTAGTGACGCCTTCACAGTGCACCATTTGAGGGAAAAGAATGGGATTTTTTTGCTAAAAGATGTAGAGCTTGTGTACACTAGTGGTAGTGATATGCAAAGATAAAAAAGTAATTAAGATGTACAGTCCCATATGACTGGAACGATGGAGAAGGTGAAACACAAGGGTTAAGTGACTTCCCTTGGAAGCAAAAGGTTCTAGTGGAGTAGACATAGTGTGGGAGTTACGACCATGGTTAGGATTTGTTGCCTGACCTGACTGGAGTCATTTAATCTCTCTGTGTTTCACTTCCTTCTCTAGAGAGTACTATTTTATTATATCGTACAGCACCTCATAAATTTTGGCAGAATGTTATATAAATTGTCTGTAAAACCTGGTACTAAACCGTACCTCTTTCACAGGAGCGCTGTGAGGACTCACTAAACTCCAGAAACAAATATTTTCATTTCCAAAGACAGTTCACATATACTTCATGATCACCAAAGTAACAAAACCTAAGCACCTAAAAGCAAGGAAATGCAAAGTTAAGGACATAATAATTCTAAGACGGTCCACAAACACATTGCACCTGTCAAACACAAAGACATGTTTGTTCATCAGAGCAACAAGGTGTATAGGTACTCTAAATTTCACTACATTACAGAAATGGTAGTGGATGCAAAATAAGATGGAAAATCATGTGGTGAAAAATTCCCCAGGGATTTTTTTCCCAAAATTATTTCACCAATTTCACTCAGGGATATGGTCACCTAGAATTTGCATTGCCTTTTAACATCTTGCTCCTGCAATCTGATTGATGCACATGGGGGCTGCCTGGATGGACTTGACTGCAGTGTTAGGGCCTTCACTACTAATTGAGCTATTCTAGAATGCACAGCTCATTAGCTTCTGCATGCAAAGCTATTTTATATAAATATGTATTTTAATGTAAAATGCATGGTACTTGACAACTGAACGCTACACTCTCTATTTGGCAAACAGCTCACTTTTGAGAGGCCTTCAAATCCTTTCCAGTGCCATAAAACTCCTTTATTCCAGTTATCGAAGGTTACTTCCTTCTTCTTTGAAAGACAGTGTGATTTTGGCCTTCTTAATGTGATACAAATAATACCTTTAAAACACACGTTAAAGTGAAGCTACGTTTTGAAACAGCTATGTGCTGTAAACGTAGTTTTTGTTTTAGTGTATAGCAATGAACATGGAAGTTAATCAATGGGTTAAATCATTCAGAACTGAGTTCTCCTAAATTTCGGATGCCCCATCAGTGTCATTTAATAAGACGATAATATATGTTGTGTTGGTGCCATCCGCACAAACTGAAGCAGAAATAGTAATAAAACAAAAATTTCAACTCTACTGACCCTTGTGTAATTTCAGTGGTTTCTAAAGTGATTAATTGCTGTGACGGCTACCATGCGGCTGCGTACTTAATACTTGTAAAAAGAAACAGAAATGGTGGATGTAACAAAGTGGCACTGAGGCTTTACAGAACAGAAGCAGTAGTAGGGGTACTTCTCCCCTTAAAAGGCTATTCATTATTTCCACAAATTAAAATGCAAAGCAGACATGGTTTCTGTAGAGCCACTTGAGAAAGGCTCATGGATGCAGTGGGCAACTGTACATGAGCCTTTTTTATGGTCACATAATAGAAGGATAATGTGGTGAATAATGAAAATACTGTGCGTCCCATGCTTTGGGGAAAAATAATTTGAAACTATAACCCATTTGGTTACATTGAAGCATTTGATGTCTGTCTTTTTTTCATGTTCAAAGAAAGGGGGAAAAATGGCTGGGAGGAGGCAGCTGAATCCTTTGTCTCTGCACACGTTCAGAGAGAGGGCAGGGCAATTTAGTCAGAAGGGCACAGACAGCTAGAGGTTGGGTGTGGTAGTTATTACATATGTTCTATAGCTGTTTCCAATGCCGTAAAGAAAGCTTCCATTAAGGGCAACTAGTCTTTCAGGCTCCACACATTCACCACCTGAGAGCTGAGCCATCTAGAGATCCATGTAGGGGGAGGGAATTATTATATATGGGAGCTGGAGACATCCCTATGCACTCATGGCTGGCTGACACAGGACCAAGAGATGTATCTGTTGTGAAGGCTGCATGCCAATACCAGTACCACTTTGCATATGGGCTTCCCTATCTTACTAGAAACTAGTCAGTCATCTATTAGCTCAGGGACTGGAGCTCCTGCTGGCTGTAAGGCTTTCTGGACTGTTCTGCTGAGGACATTGAGGTGTTTGGATGGGAAGTGAGAGGCTGCCATTCTCCCCAAGCTCTGGAGAATCCAGATGTCTGTCTGTCTGTTGGTCCATAGATCAGAGGGAACTGTGTTTGTATGTACTGAAGTATAAAAGTGTACATGTTCTATTGAAAGCTTGCACTGAAATGTACGTAACAGAAGCAAAGTGGGAAAGTCTGTTGAAGGAACACCAATAATTTCACTGCTTAATAGTTTTGTTTAAGAAGTTATTCAAAAGTATTCCAAATACACAAATGGTTTCAAATGGTATGTATTAAGGATTTGTTCACTAAGAAATAGTATTGTACTCGCTCAGCAAAGCTGGCATTAATTACTAACACCTACAGTCAGGGTTTGGCATATTATAGTTCCAAGGTTTAACTCTGTGTAAAACTTATTTTTCTGAAAAGACAGGACTCTGGCTTGTATTTCAGCTGAAAGGTAAGATGAGGTTTGGGGGAAAGGGGTGTGTAATAGAAATAGACATACTATTACCACAACATCCCTCTAGCTCATTTGAAAAACAAACAAACAAAATCCATGCCTTCTGAAGAAGGAGTGATGGAGGAAACCACCCCTTTAACTGTGCCAGCCCAGCACCTAATTTGAATATGGCTTTGTCCTTTTGTGCAGAATAAAAATCCACTCTTTTTTCCCTTTTGAATTCTCTTTATGAATTGGCACATTTCTCAAGCACAAAATCAGACTTGACAGCTTTGGAGACTGAAATTCTCAAACCAGATTTGCCACCCCCAAGTCTTTAAATAGCCTGTGTCAGGCCCCCAGACTTTCAAAGTTAAAAATTTTGTTGTATGTTTTTATTTATTCTTCACTCTTTCCAGCTGGTTAGCAGGTAGGATTCACATATTCAAGCTTTTCTATTCAATCACAAGGGCTAGAGAATTTTACTGTTGATTTTAAAAATGTTCATGTAATCACCTGACTAATAAGAGTTGGAGTGTTAAGAAAAACAAATACTTCAAGAGGTGACATTACTGTCTATATATTCACAAGAAACGTTATTGTAGCAATCAGTTTCCATACAATCTCATCAATGTCTCAGTCGTCACCAACCGGCACAACATTCATGGCTGAGACTACATGAACGTCTGTCCCCACTCATTCCCTGGCCTCTGGTGTGGAAGTCTCCCAGAAAGGTATCAATTTAGACTGGGTTCATCACTGGGAACTATATTGACGAGACTAGCTCAGTTCATATACAATTGCCACTACACAGCCATTCTATTGCAGTGACCTTCAGCCACTCACTAAATTGCCTGGGTCTGAATCAGTAACATATAACTGAGAGTCTCTATATCTCATTAGTAAACCCACCCATCTTTATTAGGTGAGATTTTCCAAAGATTAAGGAGTCATGAAAATGAGCAGAGATGAACACTGGGTTAAATGTGGCTCTGTCTCTAAGACATACTATAATTTCATATTTATGTGCCATGGGGCTCTCTTTTACATTAAAACGAAACAATAGTATGCTTTTAATTTTAGTGATATAGGAAAAGAAATCTCAACAGATGTTGAGTTGAGATTGCCAAACTCATTTTACTTTAGATGCGAGCTCTGCTCAAAGTGAGCTTTTCAGAAATGTTAAAACACATTCACTGACTATACTCCTCCTAATTTATATTTAGTATCAAGAGCTTTGCAGCATTGCATAACCCCTGTAAATATTGTTAGCTCTGACTTTGAAAAGACAGGTGTGGGAAAAATAATCTGGAACACTGTATAGATAGCACACTTAAGAATAAAAGGGAGGATGTGAATATCCAAAGCTGCTGAGTACTCGGAACATTCAAAAGAAAAATATTCAGAATAATGAAGTCTGATTTAAAAAAAAAAATCCCCTTCCCCCGCAAAAAACCTCACCCTATCTGGGCACTAGGAGGTAGGACTAGGTGGGAAGAAAAAAATGCTGTTAGTCTCTAAGGTGCCACAAGTACTCCTTTTCTTTTTGCGAATTTAGGCAATAAAATTGTCACTAAAATCAGTGGGCAGCAAATTGTGCATTTTAGGTTCTAACACTGCAGAAATGAAACAACACAAAAAATGCTTTGCATGCATCCTTGCCAAACTGATGTGGCTATTTCAGTGCATAAGGTGCAGCAAAAGACAAACCAGAGTGATACAGGGCCTGGGAAATTGATGTTTCAGGAATGCCAAACAAATGCAACCTCTCATCTTTGAATGTAAAAGGTGATTAAAAGGGAACCTTCTTGATCTAGGTGCTATGAAAAGAATGGATGCTTTTAGACCATTTTTCTTATTACAAAGACAATAAAGAGGAGGCATAACTTGAAGTCAAAAAAAAGAAAGAGAATTTTGGTAAAATTTCTTCCTGTAGAAAGCAGGAGATACAGGGAAGCAGGGACTTGTTTGAAGAAGAGGAAGCCACATAAAGACCTTGAAGCCACTGATGAAGTAAATAGTGTTACAGGCTGGGTTAAAAACCCCTTCAACTGATTAGTGCAGTCGCTGCCTTTCATTCACATTATGTGTGAGAAACAACTATAATTCCTATCTGGCCTTGGGTGTGACTAAGAACTTGCATGGAAGGTTTTTTGTTGAGTATTGTCTTTGGGTAAGGTAGGTAGGTAGATGATGTGTGTGCGTGTGTATGTCTCTCTCTCTCTCTCACACACCCCCCTCCTCTACCCTATCTCCCCCGAAGAAGCAGTTGGTAGCACAAGTTTGGAAAAAGGCGAGAGAGAGAGCTTGTGGTTGAGCGCTGGCCAAAAGAGTTTTTGGTGCTGTGAGCAAGGACACTATCTCTGCATTTATGGGTTTAGTTCCTCTTGTGTGGCCAGGGAAACAGGAATTTATACATTCTTTGTAACTAAACAAAATTACATCAAAGGTACCAGACTCCAACATCATTTTCTCCTCCCAGCTGGAAAATCCTGCAGAGGCCCAAACTTTTAGCTGCTTGAGATAAAAGGGGCAGAAATAGTATAATGCAATAGATTTAATAAATAACAATACAAACCACACTGAAATATGGGGCTTGATTCACCATAGCCTTTTTGCTTCTGTTGTCATTTACATCTGTCCAAAGTGAGTGTAAAATGCTGCTTTTTTGTTCTGGCTGAGTTTTCCACACACATTGTGTCAGCTGTTATGCCCATGCAAAAGAGAAGGCAGTGGAGAATCATGTTGCAAAAGAGGAAATGGAAATACATTATGTGGATGTGAAGTAGTTGACCTTTTAGATACAAGGAAGAGTAAAACTGGTTGGAAATTTATCACTGGAATGATTTTCTTGTGAAAAAAGGCATTTTTCACAAAACCAAAATTTTCTGCAGCAAAAAAATGTCTGTTGGGAAAAACAAAATGAAAGCTCTTTGGCTGTTGCTTGGAAGGCTCATGTCAGTTTCACTTTCTGAGAGCTTCTGAGCCTGGGTAGAGAGATTTGTGCTAACAGGGCTCAGGCTAGCATGGTAAAAATAGCCTATGTGGACATTGTGGTCTGTGTGGAGGCTTGGGCTGGCCACCTGAGCTTGGATCCAGGAAACAAGGTGGGGACAAGTCCAGGTGGCTAGCCTGAGCCCTGGTAACACTAGTTTGTCTACTCATGCTCGGAAGCTTGCTCCTGGCTGCAGTGTCTCAGGCATACCCTAAGTAGCCAAGCATTTTGGCATCTAGGCTGAAAATCTCTTGTCACGTTCACTTTCGGAGAAAGTGAACGTGACAAGTGACTTCCAACCAGGCAGTCTGGAAGCTCACAAATTCTGTTTAGGCTCTTCCAAAATAGAATTTTTCATAAAATCCCTTCCACGGAAACATTTTGCAGTTTTCACATTGTATCCCTATGACTGTTGTGCCTGGAGGGGCCAGGCTGAAAATGCTCTGTCAGGGCAAACTCCAAGTAATAATGCAAACAATCCCAAAAACTAGTGGTTTATTTTTTTCCTTAGATTCACTAAGCCAGTAACAAAACAGCTTCTGTAATACCTTACTGGTACCAAGAAGCCAAAATACAGTCTCCTTTAAGCAATCTAGCCTTTGCTCTTACCCAAACAGCCAAGTCTAATATAGTGAGGGTTACTAAAAACCTTATTTACTATATATAAAGTTCTACCTATCCCAAGACATTGGACACGTTGCCCATCAGGTCAATGAATATTTCAGATCTCACCCAAACGCAAGCTTACAGTCAATCCTTATTAACTAAATCTGAGATTTATTAATAAAAAGAGAAAAAAAGAAAGAAAATTGTTGAGGTTAAAAGATCAATTTGCAAACAGATATGAGTAAAGTTCTTTGGTCAGTTTCTTAGCAGAGATGGTGAGGCTGATGATCTGCAAAAGTCCTTCTAGAATCAGTTCAATAGGTTATAATCCAATAGGCAGTCCATATGCAGAGTTTGTTCAAATTCTTCCATGAGAATTTCAGGGTGGATCTGGAGTATTCTGGAGACCTCAGTCTTGTGGGCTTAGACTTTCACTGTCAAAGTTTGAGCAGATCTGAGATAAAAAAAGGATCAGGCCTGAAGCTTCTTTTATAGTTAAAGGCCACCGGATATGTCTCTTGACAGCAGTGGTCACAGCAGGCCTTCCTTGAATGAAGAATAGGTAATGTGTATTGTTGCTTTGAAGCTAATCTCTGTGTCCTAGGCATACACAGGTAACTAACTGTATTCATTAACATAAAGCAATTAACATTTCAAACTATCACGGCATTTCATTATATCAGATACATAAGCTGAAGACAATGTACATAATATTATTTCCTGCAGTAACTTTACATCTTTGAGTCAATGGAACACAGTAATGAGTCATTAAAGGACAGGAATAGAATTTTAATATCTACTAGCTAATTAGATCATTGTTAAACTTTTAGCAAGGTATAGGTAAACACAGACAAATACAATTAGTATCTACTCTTGATTCGCTAACAATATAGGCCCACATATTAAAGATTCTAGTCTATGTAACATGGCTTTGATAACTATCTACAACGAATGGCCCTGTTAGCATTTCAATGCTCTTCTAATATGTCCTTAAGGGTTGCTACCAGGTCAGCCAGCCTGCTGGTTCCTTAACCCTCACTGGCTCAGTGTCACAGTCCTTGTTCAAAATTAAAATTTGTTTCATGAAGTGTAATTTTCCGCAGGAGGAGATTTCCATTTTCCAATGCTCTCTAAGGAATACCTACAGTGGGAGAATGATGACTTGGGCTTGTTTTTTCTCCCACCCTCCAACACACCCACAAGATAAATCATGGCAATAAACAGTAGGAACAATGTTTTTAAACATTTCCTTAATAAAGTGCTGGTGGACAGAAAACTGCAGTAATGCCTTTTAAAGAAGAGATGGATCGAGTTGCACTTCAGGGGCTCCTTTGTTCCTAATTTACTTCACTGTTTAGCTCTTCAGTATTAAGTCAGCTGTGAGAAATGGATGATCACCCACTCTGCTTCTTTTGAAAGGACATGGGCTGGAGCAACTTAAAGAGTACTAAACCAGGGCTTGACTAAAACAAGTATGGTTTTCTCTTTCTGCTTTCATCACCATCCAACACAATCAATCAGGGTAATAGGAAGAAAAAACATGAAGTAGTCACCTCAGGGGTAACCTTAACAGTGGAACGTTATCATTAATATTAGTTACCAAACACACCTCTAACTTCCTGAAAACTCTTACAAATTTCCACTGAAGCCAGACACCCATCCCGTGCCCTTATTCCATTTTGCTGCTGCTGTTGTTGTTTTTACAACCACACTCCTAGAAAAATTCATGCAGTAGAGTGTTGATGTGCTGCTGAAATAAAATGCAAAATAACCTGAAGAGAGTTTGTAAAATTGCCAGAAAAGGGCAACTTATTTTTGCAACGTATGCTCTGGGAAGTGTTTTAAGAGCTGGGCTCAAAATACACAGAAAATGCATAATGGAATTTTCAAACCTAGCTGAGTAACTTAGAAACACAAGCCCATTCGTTTGCAATAGAACTTGTGCTCCTCTGTCCTTTTATGTGCTTTTGTAAATTCCACTCACATTTACAGTAGCTAACTTAATTTTTGAGAGCTACTGGTCCAGAACAATAGGGGGCAACTGAGAAGAATTTCTTTTTTAGAAAATGTAGCAATTTATCACATAATTTACATTTATAAATGCCTATTCTTGTCTGATGGATCAAGTGTGCTGCACCTTCTAAAAAAATGGAATAAAAATGGGTGACTGGGTTAGACTCCTAAGAAACAGGTTCTGTGTTTGGAAATATAGTTTGCAATCTTTAAGGTGCTAACTTGAAGTGAAACTGAGTACATCCTACTTAGACAATATATATATTGTCCTCTTCTTGTCCACACCACAGAATGTCCAGTAGGTGAACCAAAAATGATAGGAGGTCCATCTGTCACTCACATAAAGTTCTCCTGGCAGAAAATCATCTGAGCTCAATTTTCATGAGATTGAGAATCTTTGCATGCAAATATTGAAAGTGGCATTTTCTGGTCTGCCAGGAATGGGAATGCCACAGCATCCCTTCAGATATTTCATGGTAAAGGTTACCATTCCCATTTATTCATCCATTCATTTATATCTACTATAGGCATTAATTGTGTTTGAACTACTCTAGAATCATGTGACTAGGGCACAAACATCCCTTGGAATTAGCTTTTCTATCTCTCTTCAGTGGCTGTTGAATAGGGAGTCAGGTGCGGAGAACAAATGGAGAGCTCACTGGCTTCTCAGATGTGCTAATTGACGTCTGGCTGTTGCAATTTTCCTGAAAATGTCAAGCTGAATGTGATACGCCAGCTGGAGTGGTGACAGTTCTACAACGGAATCTGTGTAACGAAACAGGTGAAACACGAAGGAGGTGCAGTATATTTCCAAATAGGCTGTTGGAAAATAAAAATGCCCTGCCTCTTTAAGGTCCTTTAGTCCAAGCCACCAAATTAAAAATCACTTTAAATGTGCAGAGACTGACCTTAAATTACACAGGGAAATAGTTTTCTGCTTCGTAGTTCCTGGAGATAGCAAGCAGAACCACTTGCTTGTTCCAGGCGTCATCTCAGCAGTACAGTTCTCTCCTTCCTCTGTTTTATGCTGTGTCCTAGAGGGAATTTTTTTTTCATATTTTCCCTTACAGATACTAAGCCTCACTAATAGATACTAGGCAGCCATATTCTTTGGTGGCCCCATGGCCTCCGACTCTTGGCAAGACTGATAGGAGACCCTTTATGTTTGGGTTAGGGTTTTAATCCTATTCATATCATATTCTCTGTGTGGTTCATCACAGTGAACATCAGAGGGCTCATTGCATCACAGCACAAAGAAAATTAGCTGCATAACGTTTGCTGTTTTCTAATTTCTCGCTCTTGTCTCTAGAAACATATTCCCAGGTGTCTCATTCTCCATGCAAGCAGATGTGGAGGTTCGTAAACTGAATTGCAACCTGAAGGAATGAGTTGTTCCCAGAGCTTTCTGTTGCTAAGGAAACCACATCCTCTGTCTGTGTTTGCAATGGCTTTTTCCGTGGATGTCTGAGTCTCATGCTGTGTCATTTGGGACAAGAATTCAACAATAGAAAAATAATAAAATGTATCTACTTAATGCAATCATTGCTTCCTTGAACAATGTTAATGCAAAAAATAAAATAGCTATTCATTCTCTCATAATATATGCTTATAAATTATGGTTATAGCCATGTGATAAACTGCAGAACTATACGATAAAAAGCATATATATTGCACTTTACCTGTACTCTGCCCACCTTTCCATATCTGGTGGAGGACTGTGGCTAACATCTTGAAGGTCTGAAGAGCTGTCTGTCAAACAAAAATAAACCACAACAAATGTGGGATTTTCTCTCAAGTTACACTGGTCTGTGAAACAGAGTGGGGAATAGTCCATGCTGGACCACTGATAGGTTTACTGCCAAATATCTTGTGAAACAACCAAGCTACAAATGAGAACTGTGACAAGACCTGGGATTTTTCCTCTTTTCAGTGGAATAGAATGCTTATTTCTAGTTTTGAACACAAGATGCTAGACCTTAAAATTGTGACATTATGTATGGAAAAACTACTTAAATGAATTTGTAAAGCTTTCCAAAATGTGTTAATTATCTTTTTTTCCTCTTTCTGAAGTATGTAAAATTAGACTCCAGATACTGTATTAAGGAAACCTGGTTTTACAGGCATGCTTTTTTAAAAAAGAAAAAGAAAAAAAAAGATACAAAAACACTTACTTTACAACTATCTAAAACATCTCTAAAAATAGTTTCTCTGAAATATGTGTCATTAAAGTACATGGTGGCATGATGTAAAATTTTTATTGGCGCTCATTTAAGATGACTTGCATAATTCACTAACTGCTTTGCCATTTTTGAGTAATGCAGTCATCCAAATTCACACCAGTAAAATCTTTATAACCTCTGTACACCATCTGCGTTGTATATAATATACACACATGCTTCTTTTTTTGCCTCCCCTCTCAGACAGCAATGGTGGAGCTATTAATACAACCTCAGCCTAACTGTAATAGTGTGACAAGGTGCCTTCCTCTTTTATTCTTCTGTGGTTTAAAAAAAATCCTCTGTATTCTGATGCACAAAGGATATGAAACTTTTACAGCTCTTACCTACTGGTGACTGAACTGGGACCATCTACCACAAAAAGCATGCGTCACTACAGCTTGAGCAAAGGAGTCAAGCGCTCTAGATATTAGCTTTAATAAACTAACAAACCCTGTGGATCGGCATAGAGGGGCAAGTAACGTGCGCTAACACTAGCATATCCTGGCTCCATGTTCTGGCCGTTTAAGGATGGACAATGGCAGTTTTAGGCCCTAGATTTGTCAGGTGATTGAAAGGGTCCGGTAACAGCAGGATTATGAATGTGTTGCATGGAGGTCATATTAGTGGTGAGGTTCCCCCCCCCCAGCATTGCCAACCTCAAAGATTCAACAATCATGAAATTGCTCCCACAATCATGATCTTCTTACTTCTTTTTTTTTTTTTAAGACTCAATTGTGCTTTTGGTATGTCTTCTGGTTTTTGAATCCCTCACTTCCACATGTGCCCTGCCCTGGAAATTAATTTTTCTCTCCAACCATCAAATCAATTCTGTCTCCCCAGCCCACCCATTAGTTCTGTGCTCCCTCATCTCTGTTTCTCCTGCAGTAATTCACTCTGTTCTTCCAAGCCAGGTGGAGGGTGCAATGGAGTCCCCTCCTGTTCCTAGCAGGGGGATGTGGGGCATGGCTCCAGACCTCTTCATACATACTCCACTGCCCCTTCTTAGACCTGGCATCGCAGAGGGGAGGAACAGAGGAACACTCCGGGGAAGAGCGGAGGAAGAAGTGAAGCCATCCTGAGCTGCTCGGCACTTTCTTCTCCCTTCCCTCAGCTGAGAATGGTATTAGCTTCTGAGAGGGGAAAAGCTCTGGTTGCTTCTTGCAATGGCTCTGATGCATAAGTGGGGAAGGCAGTCAGTTAGAGGGTTTTTTTTCTCCCAGGCTGGGTTGAAATTCATCAGAGGGGAGGTCTTGTGATCAGCTAAAACCTGATCACAGAGTACTTAACAGGAGCTATCAGTGCTGTTCTCTTGTTGGTGAGTAAGTAGTCTAAGAGGGGTCCTGCACTTGGGAGGGTGAAGTGAAAGGCTGGGGAAAGGAGTGGGTTGCATTTGGGATACAGAAGCTGAGATTAGAAGGGGGACAAAGAGCTGTTTGTGCGTCTTCCTTAGCAAACTGTGAGAGAAATCCAGAGGAACAAGATAATTTCTGAGCCCTTGGACTGAGGATTCAGTCTCTGGATTGAGGTGTGTAAAAAGCTGTTAATTTGTTAAAGGTTTGAAACTGTGTACGAGAAGGGCTGTGTGACCTCAGACAGGTGGAGTGATGTGACCTTGTCTGTACAAATACTTTTCTTTCAGAGTTCCCAGGTCTGTTTCCAGAGACAGTGAGCGGAGTCCTTTCCCCCCAGGAATTAAGCAGCATTATCCAGAAAGGGGTTAAAATGGGTGTTGGCTTGATAATTAAAAAAGGGGACTTCCTCTGGAGAGGGCTGAAGGACTGGGTGTTCCATTTGGACTCATATGATTGCTTTGGAAAAGGGAAATCTCTGATTTCTGGCCAGAGGAACAAATCACCCTACTAGCTTGAGGGGGACTCATCTGAGGGAAAGCTGAAGCATCAGATGGGGCTCTATGCTCTAGAGGTAAGTTGCCATTATGATCAGACAATTACAAACCACAAAGTTATTTTTTCCAAACTTCATTTGCCCCAAAACATGGAGAGCAGTTAAAATATTTAAATCTTATAAGTTTTTGTCTAGATGACAATTACGTTTCTAATGGAAATGCTAAATGAGGAGCTGGTATGGGGTGATATTCTATATTTGCTGAGCCATAGTAGAGCGAGACTTTTTCTTAGATTTGTTTTGTAAGAACAGGGTAGGGTTTTTCTCTACAGTGGTTTCAAATGAAGCTAGTACTACTTAACAATTTACACACAAACTGGATACAAGTGAAGCAACTAAGAATCCCCAGCTTTTATCCCATGGGCTGAAGCTCTCACTTCTAGCTCTGATGTTTCATGGGATATGGAAGTGAATCTCTCAAGGGAGAACTATAGTATGTCAACTCTCTAATGAGGACTACTGTAGGAAGAATTACAGCCTTCAATTGTGTTTGAGTGAGGCAGGATTTTCATTGCATGTCCTCAAGCTTGTCTGGCATGATAATGGGATGATATTTCATTGTAATCTCTTCACAATGGTCTCCAATATTTTCCTGATTTCTGGGTAGGGAAGAGAGGTTTATATACCTTTACAGAGGGATGGGGGGGAGAACGGGGTTGTCTCTTTGGGTGTGGAGAATTGGGGAGGGAATTTCCAGACATGCCCTGTTCTTCTCTGGTTCTGAAGTCCTTATTGGATCCTATGTAATATTATCAGATGACAACATTGTATGGCAGCATGATGATCTCTCTATATAATGTCCATGATGTTGTCATGTTGTTATGTAATAATATATTGATTCAATATTACATCAGGATGCAGGAATATGTTCCAGCCCATAATTATGGCAGTCCTGTTGCACAGTCTCTACTTATCCTCCACTGGTGTCCGATTATTGTGGGAAGGCGCTTGTGTCCGATAGATTATGCTTTTGACCTAGTCTCCTCATAGGGAGGAAAGATAGGCATTTCATCATGCAGTTTTCATTCAGATTCAGTGATGTAGTGAGGTTGATCACTTACATTAATCATAATAGAGTCCATTGTTACATGCTAGTTTTTTAATACAATTTCCACAATACTTGTCCTTGGACTCTGGAATAGTACGTGTTTCTTGAATGACTAATTCTCAAGTCTAATAATTCTGCATTAAATTGAGGATTGCACCTCTGTTGATGTCATTGGGTTAACTTTGTTCACTTAAACTGATAATTTAAGAGAAGGAAATCACACTTACAGGCAATCCCTAAACATTTCAAAGAAAATACAAGAGGAATACTTCTTTTGGAGGAAATTCTATGGCTTTTACACAGTGTAACTACAAATCAACTGCATGTGGCTATCTTGCTTTTCACAAACTTGTATTTAACATGCATGTGGTTTAGTGCCACAACTGTGTTAGCTAACAGAGTATACAACTCTTATAACCTTTCCCCCTTTTTGCTCTGTTGGTTTTAAAGAAAAATGATATGCACTGATAACTTTGCTTTTTGTCTTGGTAATATATAAAATATTTATTTAATCATAGGATCTAATGTTTGTAAAACATTTGTTTTATGTTCACAGCATGCGCGCACACGCACACTGAAGTTAGTTAAAAACATAAATACTCTTGCTGGAAGGTTACATGATAACAATACTTTATTTCTAGGAATTCAGAACAGTTATATACAAGACTGCCCTGAAAACACACATGCAGAGAGAGAACAGGTTACTCCCTAAGGCAGAGGCACAATTTATCCCATCTAGCTTTAAATTATCTCTTTCCATGCGGACTGCTACTGCCACATTTGGCTGCAGGACCAGGAAGCCCTCCCTTCCTGCACTCTTAGAAGGATAGCTTGCAATTCCAACACAGTCCTCAGTACATCAGTTTTCAATGATAGCAGCCAGCATGTTTAATAAAGAAATGGAATAGATGAAGTTACCAGCTAAAATAACTACTGTTCCCTTGAATTGGATTTCACTCTGTGTTCCTCCATTGTAGTCTGTATTACTGGTTCCTTGGATGGTGATTCAGTACAGACTTCACAGTAGGTGTGTAATGGGACTGAGTTCCAGTTGCTGCGGAAATAAATAGCTTTTAATTTGATGACTCTTGTTCTTTCAAAACAACAAGTTTACTCTGCACTGATGTTCAGAGCGTTTTAATCTCAGTTCTGCAAGGTGCTGAGCAATCTTTTGTGAGTCAATTTATTCAGTAGGCATTGATAAGACTTTGCAGGAGACACTTGGCACATTAGAGGCTCAGGCCCTAAATCTCCTTTTCTGTGTGTAAACATTTTTTAAAGAGGAAAGCAGGGTGTTGGAATGCTATGTGCAGTCTGACAAGCACCTTCAATTCTGGGATTGTACAGCTGAGGCTCCACTGAGCTCTGGACAGAACTTGGAGCTGCTGGCAGAGAGGCTCAACAACTGGACTTGTTAATCATCTTAAGAATGGCCAGGCTGTGGAGAGAGTCTCACATAATTAGAGTTATGTGCAGATAAATGCAATTGAATTCTGTCTGGGCTTCCTGCATCCTTGTGTGGTCTGAAGATAAAAAACCAGCCTGGAGGAGATGCACAGGTGCATAAAGATTTAGAATCCTAATTTTAGGTATTTAGAGTTGGCATCCATTTCTAGCCATTACAGTTGGGAGGGTAACATTTCAAATATGGAACGAGCGCAATCGATGTACTGTTGTCTGAGCTGTTTCAGTGTTTTTGGAGACTCACGAAGACATGTGAACTGGTTCTATTCAATCCACGGCTGATGATGATGGAGGGCTGGTGGGGTGGCTGCCCAACACAGGCAGAAGAAGGGTTAAAGCAGCCTTTGGGAGGCTGCACAGAGCCCAACCAATTAGAAGAGGGATTATTGAGCCAGCCAGTAGGGAGAAGGCTTAGTGGAGCAGCCAGTCAGGGCCAGGCTGGCCCATTTAAGAAGGGCTGCTGAGAAGAACAGAGGCAGTATCTCCCTGGAGTTTGCGGAGGGAGAACTGGCTGACCTGAAGGAGGGAGAAGAGAGAGCACCATGGTCCGAGTAGTGCTGGGCGGGGTCAGAGGAGCATGAGAAAGTTCCAGGCCAATGGCCACCAAAATGAGGCCCTGATACAAGGGCAAAGGAGGTGCTGGAGGAGCTGCCCAGGGAAGGAGATAGCTGAGTTGGAGGAGGGGCAGTACATGGCTGCCGCTATAGGTCCCTGGGTTGGGGCCCAGAGTAGCGGAAGGGCCTGGGGTCCCCGCACCTTGGCCCCACTGGCTGCTGAGGGATGTGGCCAGTGCATGGACTGCAGTCTGCCACTGAGGCAAGTGGCTAGAACTGGGACTGCAGATTGCCTCTGAAGCAAGTCGTTGGACTGAGGACTGTTGGTCTCCCAGAAGTGGGGAAAGAACCAAGTGGGGCACAGCTAGAGGGCTGTGTCCAGAAGAGGATGAAGTCCGGGGAGTGATGCGGGTCCTGGATATGGAGACAGGAGTGACAACGGTCGAGAAACCACCTGAGGAGGGTGCACTGGCAACCCCGAAGTAATTCTCAGGATGGACAGCAGGAGGTGCCGTGGTGGTGAGTCCTGCCCAGTTACACATGGTGGAGAAAACGGGCATGTGGTCAGCCCTGCTACAAGGGGAAGCTAGAAGACCATGGGAACTATTGCCTGCTTGAGAGACTGAGAGACAGTGGCAGTGGAGAAATGGAGTTGAAGCACTTGAGAGTGTGTGTGGCCTGGCTAGCTGAGCAGCAGATGTATATGCTTAAGCTGCAGAGAGAGAGGGTCCATAGATGCTACAGAGAGTGAGTAGAGAAGCAAGGGCCCAGGTGCGGGAGGCCAGAAGCCTGAGTAGGGCAATGTTACACCTGTGGGTGGAAGTGCCACTTTAAGAGGGAGTGTGCTTACTGGAAATAGGGACAGTGGAGGGGAGAATACCCCTACTGGGATGGGGAACAGAGACCCCATCCAGAAAATGGGAACAAGATAGAGCCCACAAGAGTCCCCCCTGTGAAGTGAACAGGGAGGCAACATGCATGTTGGGCCTGTGGGCAAATGGGACACCTGAAGAGAGAGTGCCTGAACAAGACTTGCAGGGCCCAGATTAGCCCAAAGAGCGGGACTGAGCCAGAAAAATACTAGGGGAGGACCGTGGCTAAGGGAGGATAGAAAAAATGCTTCCAGTGCCATAAAGAAGGGCATATAAAGAGGCATTGCTCACAGAAAAGAAAGGGGGGATGTCTGATAACTGGGCTCAGTTGGAGACTAACCAGAGCAAAGGGGCAGTGACGACCGAGGTCCGGGAGGAAAGCCATATCCCACAGCCAGTAGGGGGAGGTAGGGAGGTGGTAGAGCAATTGAGTGGGGCAGAGAGGACCCAGAGAGACGGGGAACCCACTCCGGAGCAGGTCAGGCTACGGTGGGAACCCAGAACTTAGAGGAGGGAAGCAGGTCGCTCCTCTTAGTGGAGAGCCTGCAGCAGGAGAGAGACACCCTGTGGCTGAGCTGTGAGGCAAGCTGGGAAATTAACCATTACCCTCTGATCCCACTGAGGGTTACCAAAAGAAACTACACCATTTGCTCAAGAAACTCCCTGTAAAAGCACAAGAACAAATCCACACAGACACACCCCTGGAACCCCACCCTGGGGTATTCTATCTGCTACCCATGATCCATAAATCTCAAAATCCTGGACGCCCCATCATCTCTGGCATCGGCACCCTGACAGCAGGATTGTCTGGCTGTGTAGATTTCCTCCTCAGGCCCTACGCTACCAGCACTCCCAGCTATCTTCGAGACACCACTGACTTCCTGAGGAAACTTCAATCCATCGGTGATCTTCCTGAAAACACCATCCTAGCCACTATGGATGTAGAAGCCCTCTACACCAACATTCCACACAAAGATGGGCTACAAGGTGTCAGGAACAGTATCCCCAATAATATCACGGCAAACCTGGTGGCTGAACTTTGTGACTTTGTCCTCATCCATAACTGTTTCACATTTGGGGACAATGTATACCTTCAAATCAGCGGCACTGCTATGGGTACCTGCATGGCCCTACAATATGCCAACATTTTATGGCTGACTTAGAACAACGCTTCCTCAGCTCTCTTCCCCTAATGCCCCTATTCTACTGTGCTACATTGATGACATCTTCATTATCTGGACCCATGGAAGAGAAGCCCTTGAGGAATTCCACCATGATTTCAACAATTTCCATCCCACCATCAACCTCAGCCTAGACCAGTCCACAAAAGAGATCCACTTCCTGGACACTTGGGTGCTAATAAGCGATGGTCACATAAACACCACCCTATACCGGAAACCAACTGACCGCTATGCCTACCTACATGCCTCCAGCTTTCATCCAGACCACACCGCACGATCCATTGTCTACATCCAAGCTCTACGATACAACCGCATTTGCTCCAACCCCTCAGACAGAGACAAACACCTACAAGATCTCTATCAAGCGTTCTTACAACTACAATACCCACCTGCTGAAGTGAAGAAACAGATTGACAGAACCAGAAGAGTAGCCAGAAATTACCTACTACAGGACAGGCCCAACAAAGAAAATAACAGAACGCCACTAGCCATCACCTTCAGTCCCCAACTAAAACCTCTCCAACGCATCATCAAGGATCTACAACCTATCCTGAAGGATCACCCATCACTCTCACATATCTTGGAAGACAGGCCAGTCCTTGCTTACAGACAGCCCCCCAGTACTCACCAGGAACCACACCCCACACAACAGAACCACTAACCCAGGAACCTATCCTTGCAACAAAGCCCGTTGCCAACTGTGCCCACATATCTATTCAAGGGACACCATCATAGGGCCTAATCACATCAGCCACACTATCAGAGGCTCGTTCACCTGCACATCTACCAATGTGATATATGCCATCACGTGCCAGCAATGCCCCTCTGCCATGTACATTGGCCAAACTGGACAGTCTCTACATAAAAGAATAAATGGACACAAATCAGACATCAAGAATTATAACATTCAAAAACAGTCAGAGAACACTTCAATCTCTTTGGTCACTCAATTACAGACCTAAAAGTGGCAATTCTTCAACAAAAAAACTGCAAAAACAGACTCCAACGAGAGACTGCTGAATTGGAATTAATTTGCAAACTGGATACAATTAACTTAGGCTTGAATAAAGACTGGGAGTGGATGTGTCATTACACAAAGTAAAACTATTTCCCCATGTTTATTCCCCCCCCACTGTTCTCATTCTTGTCACTGCTGGAAATGGCCCACCTTGATTATCACTACAAAAGGCTTCCCCTCCTCCCCCTGCTCTCCTGTGGGTAATAGCTCACCTTACCTGATCACTCTCGTTACAGTGTGTATGGTAACACCCATTGTTTCATGTTCTCTGTGTATATAAATCCCCCCACTGTATTTTCCACTGAATGCATCCGATGAAGTGAGCTGTAGCTCACGAAAGCTTATGCTCAAATAAATTTGTTAGTTTCTAAGGTGCCACAAATACTCCTTTTCTTTTTGCGGATACAGACTAACACGGCTGCTACTCTGAAACCTGGGAAATTAGAGACTCCTCCGGTGTGTAGTCTTAAGGGGGAGGGTTTGTGGTGGGCGGCTGCCCCACACAGGCATAAGAAGGGTTAAAGCAGCTTTGGGGAACCTGCGCAGAACCCAGCCAATTCAAAGAGGGCTTATTGAACCTGCCAATAGGAAGAAGCTTTAGTGGAACAGCCAATCAGGGCCAGGCTTGCCCATATAAGAAGGGCTGCTGAGTAGAACAGAGGCAGCACTCCCTGGAGTTTGAGGAGGGAGAACGGGCTACCCTGAAGAAGGGAGAAGAGAGAGCACCATGGTCTGAGCAGTGCTGGGCAGGGTCACGGGAGCATGCGAAAGCTCCAGGTTGATGGTCGCCAAACTCAGGCCCTGATACAAGGGCAGAGGAGGTGCTGGGACTGCAGGGAAGTGGCCCAGGGAAGGAGAGAGCTGAGTTGGAGAAGGGGCAGTTTGTAGCATTTCCTGACTTTTGAGTGCTTGATTTTGCAACCTTAGTGTTTTTTGTGTGTAAACTGAAGTAAAGTTGCAGAAAAGCAACATTCTCCTGCAGCTAGCCTGAGCAGACAATGATATGAAGGCTTGCTTGTACCCATTCAAGCAATATTGAAACTTAGAGATGATCTCTTGGTTAACATGGGTTCTTCCTACTATGCATCCATCAACATACAATCCCAGCCAGGGTTTCTGCTATGCTGGGGCTCAGAATGGTGGGCATTCAGCAACCAATGGACACAACAGTAGCAGCGTGACATTAACAACAAAACATGCTACAAATACATTTGAAGCAAGAGGAAGACCAAAGACAGGGAAGACCTGTTACTCAATGAAGTGGGGAAGGGGAGACAATAACAGAAAATGTGGAAATGGCAAAAGTGCTAAATGACTTTTTGTTTCATTTTTCACCAAAATGTTTAGTAGGGACTGGACATCTAATATAATGAACACCAATGAAAATGAGGTAGCATCTGACACTAAAATAGGGAACGAACAAATTAAAAATTACTTAGACAAGTTAGATGTCTTCAAGTCACCTGGGCCTGATGAAGTATCTCCTAGAATACTCAAGGAGCCTATTGAAGAGATATATGAGCCATTAGCAATGATCTTTAAAGCTCATGGAAGACAGGAGAGATTCCAAAGGCCGGGAAGAGGGTAAATATGGTGGCAATGTATAAAAATGGGAATAAGGACAATCAAAGGAATTATAGACCAGTCAGTTTAACTTCAGTACCCAGAAAGATAATGGAGAAAATTATCAAGCAATCAATTTGCAAACATCTAATAGATAATAAGATAAGTAACAGTCAGCATGGATTTGTCAAGAACAAATCGTGTCAAACCAACCTAATAGCTTTCTTGTGGATGGGGGGAAGGGGTAGATGTGGTATATCGTGACTTTAGTGAGATTTTTTGATACTGTCTCACATTACATTCTGCATGCGCAAAATTCATCTGCCCTAGAAATTTTTTTTTTCTCCACAGAATAATACATTCTGCTGGAGAGGCACTGCAATTACAGGTTTCATCCACCAGGGGCTGCTATTGTACCAGAAGAGAGTGCTCTGGCTTATGAGCCAGCTGACATCAGCCACTAAAGAGGGAGAGAGCTGAGGGTGCTTTTCTCACAGTGACATGCCTGCAGGACCAGGTGAGGGGGGATGGTATACAGGGGGAATGGACAGAGCAGGGCACACAGGGCTTCTGGGGGGTCACATAGAACTGGGGTTCAGAAGGGCTAGTGGGGGACATACTTGGGCAATGGCAGATGAGCTAGTGGGTGACAGCATTGAGCCAGAGGCTGAGTGGGAGTGGGGTGCAGGGACACATGGCGATGGGTGGAGGGGTGTACAGGGAAAGATGGGAATGGGGCAGATGTGCCTGAATGAATGGGAGAGGCTAGGGGTCAGCCACAGTCTGCATGGGGGAGGCTCCCCAACTAGGGTTGCCAACTTTCAACTTGCACAAAACTCTTGGCCCGCCCCATGCCCTGCCTCTCCTCCGAGGCCCCGCCTCACCCCACCTCTGTGGCCATGCCCCCACTCAATCCATCCCTCTGTGGCTCACTCTCCCTACCCTCACTCACTTGTTCATTTTCACTAGGCTGGGGCTGGGGTGTGGGAGGGCGGTCCAGGCTGCGGCAGGAGGTTGGGGTGCGGGAGTGTGTGAGGGCTCTGGCTGGGGGTGCAGACACTGGGGTGGGGCTGGGGGTGAGGAGTTTGGGGTGAAGGAGGGTGTTCCAGGCTGGGACCAAGGGGTTTGGAAGGAGGGAGGGGAATCAGGGCTGTGGCAGGGGGTTGGAGTGAGTGTGGGGGGGGCTCTGTGCTGGGGCAGCAGCAGGTGGTTGGGGCACGGGGAGTGTGAGGGCTATAGCTGGGGGTGTGCACTCTTGGGTGGGGCAGGGGATGAGGCGTTTGGAGTGCAGGAAGGTGCTCCGGGCTGGGATCAAGAGGTTTGGAGGGCAGGACGGCGATCAGGGCTGGGGTGGGTGTCAGGGTTGCAAGCTCCAGGCAGTGCTTACCTCAAGCAGCTCCCAGAAGCAGTGGCATGTCCCCTCTCTGGCTCCTAGGCAGAGGAGTGGCAGGCGGGTCTGTGCACTGTCCCATCCACAGGTGCCATCCCCGCAGCTCCCATTGGCCAGGAACCGTGGCCAATGGGAGCTGCGGACCTGGCACTTGGGGCTGGGGCAGCATGCGGAGCCCCCTGGCTGCCCCTATGCATAGGAGCTGGAGAGGGGACATGCCACTGCTTCTGGGAACTGCCTGGCACCATGGCAGGCAGGGAGTCTGCCTTACCGTCGCTGCACTGCCGACTGGACTTTTAACAGCCCAGTCAGTGGTCCTGACCAGAGCGCCAGGGTCCCTTTTCAACCGGGCGTTCCAGTTAAAAACCTGGCAATCCTATCCCCAACTCCCTAAAATTCCCCTCCTGCCCCCCCCCAAATACCTGTTCCATACTTCTCCCCACCACACACCCCAAAACCCTCCAGGTTCACTTCCATGCTCCCAGCAATTACTTCCCTCTCCCTCAGCTCCTCCTATACCCCTGACTCCCCTAAGCCTTTGCACTGCTTCTGAGGGGGGTGGGAAATGCGGTTCTGTATTATAGTTTAAATGAATTATTACTACAAGTTCTGTATTAATATGTCTAGTAAGGAATCTATTTGTCAAAAAACATTTCCTGAATCTTTTTTGTTGTCTCTATTGTTATAGACATACTTGCTGACAGGTATTTTGAAATAAATTATATTGACAAAATTTTAAAATATTTGTGCACAGAATTCCCCCACCAGTAAGTCATGGTCTAATTCATGGGTAGCCAAACATATTGACCCTCCGAGCCACATACAACAATCTTCAGAAGTTCAAGAGCTGGGATGCATCTGCCAGGGCTCAGGGCTTCAGCCCCATGGGAGGTGCCTCATGGGGCTCAGGCTTCAGCCTTGCTCCTGCTGAAGCCCGGAGCCCTGACAGTTGTGCCTTGCAGGGCTGAAGCCCTGAGACTTCCCCTCCCTGCTGGGCTGAAATCCCTGCCCCATCACCCCACTGCAAGGCAGAGGTCCCAAGCTCCCCGCCTCCTAGTCTGGTAAGTGCATAATGGAGGGAGGCGTGGGAGGCTCCATGAGCCGCACTTTAATAGTAAAAGAGCCACATGTGGGTCATGAGCTGCAGTTTGGCCACCCCATGTCTAGTTATTTCATAGTCCTGCGTTGAGGGCAAGGTACTGGACTAGACTTGCATGTCTATGATTCTATTCTTTGGGGGTCCAGTACCTATGCGAATAATGTAGCTGAAGTCGACATACTTAAATCTACTTACCGTGATGTCTTCACTGTGGTAAGTCGACAGCTGACACTCCCCCGTCGACTCTGCCTATGCTTCTCTCTCCGATGGAGTAGCGGAGTCCATGGGAGAGCCTTGGCAGTCGATTTATTGCGTCTAGACTAGATGCGATAAATTGACCCCCGCTGGATTGATCGCTACCCATCGATCCTGCGTGTAATGTGGACATGCCCTTACTCCTCTCATTCCAGTGGAGTACTGGAGTCGACTGGAGAGTGATCAGCAGTCGATCTAGTGGATCTTCACTGGACCCACTAAATTTGATCCCCGGTGGATCGATCGCCACAGCTTTGATCCCACCAGTAGTGGAGACAAGCCCTGAGAAGAGGTTGGGAACTGAGCCCAGAGGGTTGGCTGAAGAAGAGCCCAAGTAGGGAGAATGTGATTTTGGTTTGTTTGGACATTTATTATCCTTAATGGGGTGTGAACTTTGAGAGTGAGTCAGCAAGAGGCATGAGCTATGTGATTGCCTGGGAGAGACAAAAAAAAAACAAAAAACCCAGAGGAGGAGAAACGAAGACAGGGAGTGCCTACAGTGGCACACTGTGTGTGGGTGGGTGGCGGAGGGTTCGGGGTGTGTGTGTGGCCTACAGGACATGCGTGTCCTGTGACATTCTGCCTAATCTAGGTATTTTACACATTATTTTAAGAGTGAATTGAGCGTTAGAATGTGCTGGATTGTTATCTTTGTACACTCCAGTCATTTGTTGATTCCCAGAATAGGGAGTGTCAGTAGTAGCAACACTAACTTTACTGTGGCTGGACTTGGACCTAATGAGACACATGCTCTGTGGTGACTTTGTAACTTTGTCTCTCTCTGTTTTTGTTTTTTTGTGAGATTGCAAACAGGGGTGTTAGAGGTTTTAAGAAATTGTGCCATTTAGTTTTACCAAGATAAGGTGGGTGAGGTAATATTTTTTGGACCACCTTGTGTTGGTGAGAGAGACAAGCTTATACAAAGCTCTTCTTATTTTAGGTGTATATTTCCCACACCTGAACAGCTACAAGGTGGAACAGACTGTTTAGCATAAGGAGCTAGCATTTCAAGGTGAAGTGGCCAGTTAACGTTTATCCAGTCATGGGGCAGGGGGAGGGGAGAGTTGGCAGGCAGGTTTAGTGGGATACAGATTGTTGTATTAAGCCATACATCTAGTGAGTCTATTCAGTCCATGATTTTTAGTGTCTAGCAAAGTTATGAATTAAAGCTCCCAGGCTTGTCTTGTGAAAGTGTTGTGGAGGTCCCCTCTGAAGATGGGGACTGATAGGTCAGATATAGAGTGATCGTTTGTGAAAAATGTTCACCCCCCCCAGGTGATGTGGTGTTTTTGTCTTTTTATCATTTTCCTGTGTGAGTTCATTCGAGAGCCTAGTGATTGTCTGCTCTCACCCACATAATTGTTACTGAGATGTTTAGTGAGCTGGAGGATGTACATCACCTTGTCTCTGTAATATCCTCGCTAATAGCTACAACAACACTACATACTTTTATTTTACCTTCATTTACAAGAAACTCCTGAAATGAGAAGTACAGGTGTGGGGGGCAGGAGGAGGGGAAGCTAATTTTTCCTATACTTTTTTTTTTAAATTGTTTGAGAAGCAAGGGCTGAAGCTCTTGTCTCTATAAATCAAAGTGCTTGAGATAATTGGAGATAAATTTAACAAAATGGGCTTGGCAGGTTTTTGTGTAACTCCTACTTCCCTCACCCCCTCTTCCATTAGTGTGATGGCTGCCACTACTGTATTTTCAATTGTTTGGCTCGTTCAATCTCTGAGCCTTTAGGTCTTGCCTTGATTGTAACTGAGGAGTCTTCCCTCAAGTGGAGGCTTGTAATGATGAGTATTTTATTCATCTGGCTAGGAACAAAAAAGATAGAATGACTTGCTTAATTCCTTTACGTATGCCTCTCATTTTGGGGGGGGGAGGGGAGGCATAGCTCAGTGGTTTGAGCATTGGCCTGCTAAACCCAGGGTTGTGAGTTCAATCCTTGAGGGGGGCATTTAGGGATCTGTGGCAAAAATTGGGGATTGGTCCTGCTTTGAGCAGGGATTGGACTAGATGACCTCCTGAGGTCCCTTCCAACTTTGATATTCTATGATTTTCTCTTTCAAGAATATCAAAAGGCACCAAACAATCATTCCCACATGATGGCCTGCTACAGAAGGGCTATACAGACAGGTTGATACGAGATTCACTCAAGTGATACACTGGACAGTGAGTGATCGAATCAGAGAGAATATTGTCAGTGTATTCCAGAGGACTGTTTCTTTAAGGCATCTTTTTATTGCAGTTCCTGTGCTTTCTATATAAACTTCATTTGAAGTTGCAAGCTTGAAGGAGTAGAATGTCTGCTTTGAGGTAAGGGGAGTTCAGTGTTAGCCTGGGTAGGTCAAGGACTGCACAGCTCCATTACAAAACTTTGCAGGGTAGTGTTTAAGTCTGTTGCTGAGATATTAGAAAATGTTAATAGCGGGAGGGAAATCCCAGCCAGAAGACATTGAAGTCCATCCCTGCGGTTAACGTTACCATTATTTTAGTCTGGATGAAAGATGCAGCTCAAGTACCATGCTGAGAAAATGGTGAACAAAACCTCTGGTGTGATTCATTGAGCTAGAAACTGTTAGTAGGCACAGCTACTGTGTAAAGTGCTTCTTTCCTGAGAAAGATGTGAGGCTTTCCAGTGGAAATCATACAGCCCTTGGTACTTGCTTGCATGAGCAGAGCCAGCCTTAAGGGCTCGGGCTGGTCTACACTACAAAATTAAGTCTACCTAAATTCCATTGATGTACAGCCACCACAGTAATTAAATTGCTTTTGTATGTCCACACTACAGTGTAGGCCAGACCTCAGTGAAAAGTTCAACATCTAATGCCTCACATCAGAATACAGTGACATGTTATGTCCAGAAAGACAAGATCAGATATAAATCATTCAAAAATTACTGCTTCATCTCCCTGAGAATTACTAATGCAGTAGCTAATTACTAATTACTAATGCATTACAACCATATAAATCATCCAGGAGATTTGGCTTGTGTCATAGCCTGTGCTAGTGACCTATGCAGATAACAGACACAGCCTGCTGTTCACAACTCATGCCAGCTAGAAGCTTCAAGCTGAAAAGCCAAATCAGTGTGTTTTTGTAACTTATGTAAATGTAATGCTGACAGACACCCGGTCGGTGGCAGGCAGGATTGAACCTGGGACCTTTGGAACTAAATGTGTGAGCTAAAAGCCACATGGCCCTTAGGTAAGTCTGTAGCAGACTCAATCTCTACGTGGTCTCAATGCCACTAGAGGGCACAGAGCACCACATCCAGGAGGTGTGGGTTACATAAACTCAATGTGATGTGCATAAAACAGGTGGCAGCTATGGAATTACTTTTGCTGATTATTTATAAATAGCACTATAAAACTCAAGTGATGTAAAGATCACATAATATTGGGTGGTACTTGAGTTAACTTTTTCTGGTGATCTGCTGAGGTCTGAGAAAAGGGAACTGGTATAATCTGGCAAGAATTTTGGTTTTGCATCCTTAATGATTTAATAAGCAGTTTCTGAATTGGTAAAGCCAATACCTTGAACTTGTTTTTAGATTTGACAGGCTTGAATAATATGGATATTTTACTGTTTCAACATCTATCCTGATAACTTAAAACTCTCAAAGTGAATACACAGAGTCCACATGCTAGCATCCCCTTGGTTGCTAGCACAAAGTTGTCATTATCCAGCAGTTGCTAATAAGCGGAAGGCAGGTTTGCGGGGCTGTAGCCAGGGAAGAAAGCACTAGGATGTGCCTTCCCAGGCTGCAGCCCTGCAAACCTGCTTGGAGCGTGGGCTGTAGCCTGGATGCTGGGGTGTGGGGGCCTGTGGGGCTGCACTGTACCTCTTCCTGCACTCTCCAGGGGTCAGGTCTCAATACATCCCAGTGCAGGCTCCCAGCAAGGCACAGTCCAGAGAGTGCAGGGAGAAGTAGCAGGCAGCTCCAACATCTGGGCTGCAGCTGCCCTCCAAGTTACCTGTAGCTTTCCCTCGCAGCCCACAGCCCTTTACCTCCTGTGAGGTCCCTGTGTACAGGAAGGTTTGTGGGGCTGGAGGAGCCTCAGAAGGAAGTGCAGAGATGGACTGAATACTGGCTGCAGGCATGTTTGCAGGACTCCAGCTAGGAAAGAAATGCCTCAACACTTCATTGTCTGGCTGCAGCCTCTCAAATGTGCCTGCAGCTAGGGCCTGTCATCCAAAAAATGTTGTTAATTAGCATGCCATTGGCAATATTCGAACCCCATTAACACCAAAGTCAATGGGACAGGATTGTGTTGCTATTAACTGGAAGCTTTCAATAGCTGGCTTGCTATTAAGCAGAATCTACTGTATCAATCTCCTTTTTCCCTTAAGAAGAGAGCAAGGGTTCTTTAAACACCACAAAGGGAATAAACTAAAATCATGCAGTTTCCTGCCTTATATAGGAATAAATAACCAGGTGGCACTCTAAGAAAACACAATGCCACAGGAATAAAAAAAACAAAAGTCTTTTTTGTAGAACCAAAGCTTCTGGAATTAGAAGTTTACATGAATGTTTCCAGTCTTCTTCTTCTTCTTTTCTTTTGTTAAAAAGAAATCAAATTTCAAACCTTTTGTGGTTACGGAGAAAAGCTTGAAAACATGAATTGTAAAAGTTAAAAAAACTAGACGGCAAGCAGCTAAACTTGTTTAAAATCTCATTGGATGTTTGGGCCTGTTATGATTGCTTGAACACTTGGAGTTGGCAATGCTACTTGTGTCCCTTTTGCAGCCATGTTGTCTGAGCAAGGCAAAGGTTGCTGGATCCATGTGTTGTTGTGTGTAAAAAATGTAGAGGTTCAGGAAGAGAGATAGAGCTGTTTTAGCCTCAGCCTTCTGTGGCTCCAAGATTGCATGGGTAGGCTGTGTAATACTTACATGCAATATATCATTGAGTCACTAGATGTGTCTGGATGCTGTAGAGCAGTGCTTCTCAAGCTATCTGATGTGGGGGACCGGAAATTTCTTTTCCCAATGTGCACGCAGACTGGCAGCCGATGGCGTGCCGGTCCGCGGACCACCACTTTGAGTAGCACTGCTGTAGAGTAATCTAGACACTGTTGTCCATAATAACTAAGCATATGCTTTTCATAGAATTGTAAGAGTGGAAGTCGTATACTCCAGTCCCCTGCACTCAAGGCAGGACTAAATATTATTTTGGCATGGGTATTTTTATTAAAAGTCACAGGATGCCACCAATAAGGCAAGAAATCATAGAAATGTACACAGGACTGGCATTGGGGGTAGCAAGCAGGGGAATGCTAAGCTTGAAGCCCAAGCCCTGCCACCCAGGGCTGAAGCTGAAGAAGTCATAGACATCTGTTAAAGTCACAGAATCAGTGATCTCGGTGACCAAATCTTATGCTGAATAATAACCAAGAGATTCAGCTAGAACTAAAGCTCTGTGGAAGTCTGTTCATTTGTGCAGTCTTCTTTCTTTAACCTCTTATTTAAGCTGGACTGCAATTCCCTATGTAAGATGGAGGATTCTTTTCCCTCCAGGGACTGCAGAATCCTCCTACAAAAAGCCTGGCAAGTTGGGCTTGGCACAGGGAGAAAGATCTAGTCCTAGTTATTAATTCAAACTCCAGCTGGGATTCAGAAATGGCCACCCATCAACAGGAAGTAAAATTCTTCAAAATTAACTTAGCTAATAATTCTGTTCATCGGTCACCAAGAATAGATTCCAGCTCCCTCTTCCATTGTGGTGGCTCAGCAGGGTCAACATGAAACTAAAGAAATGAATCTTTTACACTGAAATATTCTTTGCGTTAGACAACATCACCTAGACAGTTTATTCTTTGGCTGAATATGCAGGATAAAGCATTTAAACTTACTTTAAGAGATTTGTTTCATAATGGTATCCATCCCCACGACTAGTTTAATGGCAGTAAAATTTACACTCTTTCTGGTCAAAACCTTGATTTGAAAAGAACCTTTCAGATTTTTGCAACTCTTACTGCAAAAGACTTGCGTTGTCCTTAAAAGTCAGGATTTCAAAATTGTATGAAACAAACAGGCACATGGTTTTTTGTATTGCATGATTTTTACCCTCACAAGATGGGGTAGTGGTAAGCTGGGACCACTGATACCAGCTAATACCATGTTGACTATAGACATTGCTTCAAAGGCAGAGGTCTTTGGGGAAAACCCAAATGACTCTGAGCTTTCTTTTTACAATCCCAAATTGTCACTTGTTAGGGAGGAAGGAGTTTTGACCAACATCTGGATTGTGTCATTGTGGGAGTTTATTCGAACTGGAATTTAACTAACCGCTGCTAAAGAATTTTAATGTGTTTTTGGGGACATAGAGAGTCACAGCAGTAGAGATGGTGTTAGTAAGAAATATCTAGCTAGTTGATTATATGAACACATCTGCAACTGGGGGTTGTGGGACTCTTCAGGCTTTGCTGATTTTTCTGCTTAGACCAGTAACAGGGCATATTGTAAACAGCATCAGTTGATTATAGCCAAGTATCTATCACTTCTGGGTTCTCTTGGTTTGGAGAGAAACTTCTCCAGACATTTCCAGACCATTTAAAAGTAACGCCAGCCCAAGGAATACCCACAATATCTAGGGTCAGATGCACAGCAAAAATAAAACGGCATAGCAACAGGATGTTATCCTCATTGTCAGGGACTGTTCTGCCCATTTTTTCACTAGCCCCAATGCTTCAGTTTATTGCTGTCTCAATTAAAACTGAAGCAAGAAAAATTGGGTTTTAGCATTCAATTTATAAAGAAATCATCTGGTATACAAGGTGTCGTCGTTGGGTGAAGAATAATTGCCAAATCATTATGTTCTAAAACAGTATAGTGCAAACGCAACTCTCTTCCCCTCCCTTCTGGTACAGGCTTGCTGTGTGACTTACATTGTGTAACTCTAAGTAAGAATGGAAGTGGAAGAACTGAGTTATTGTAATGGAAATGCCAAACATAAGCATAGATGACAAGGCTTGTGACAGCACAAATGGATTTTCAGTTTTTGCTGGTGGATCTTAAGCATCAAGTTAGTTTAGATGTTTGTCCAAGTGTCTGAATCCTGACTTGACTACCTTGGCTAAATGAGTGTTATTTATTGTACACAAATACAATGAAGACAATGCACAATTGTCTTTACAATACAGGCTGAAACTTTGGTGGCATAATTTGCAGATGCCTGCTAATCTTTCTAAACCCCCAACTTCCTACTTCATTTCTCCTCTCTGCTTCCTTCACCTCTAATCTCTCTGCTGCTTCATTTCTTTTTCCTCCATCTTGCCCACTTCTAAACACCTCACAACATAGCCTTTTTTACCCTTTATCTCCCCCCCCCCACATTCAGTCTCAGTGGGGGGTATTGTATGGGTGTGCTACAAATGCTCCTCCTCTTCTGGCTTGGGAACCAGCATGCTATCTTTAGACTTGGGAAATCTCTCTCCTGTTCATCCTTTTCCCCTGCCAGGGTTGCAGGGGGTGGGGTGGGGGGGAGGAGGGGAAGAGGGTCTGGGAGTGGAGATCTTTCAGGGACATTGTTTGCTTCAAGCAGTAAGCTCTTTGCTGTGCAGAGCTGGAGCAAGAAAGTATGTTCTCTTTGGGATGATTGTCCAGAAATGGCGCTGTACACAAAGCTTGGGAGTAGTGGGAGTGACAGTTTCTCTCACCTCACCCCTTTCCCCATGGAGATGAAGAAGGAAGATATAAAAAGTCAAATAGCAGTAATCAATTGTGCTGTGAGTCACAGGCACCACCTCCAGCCTTGGGTTGGATCTAAAAAGCGGTTGGTGGGGAAGGAAGCACCAAACCATTTCAACATGCACCTTGATTGTCTCTTTCCATAGGTGAGAGTTCAAGAAAATGGTAGTGAGTTAGGGAAGGAAGCTTTCTTGCCATTTGGCTTTTCTGCTATAACATCAGATTATCAGAGGACATTCTTAATGAGAAGGCATCATGATCCAGCAGATTTGGTACTGACTGGGAATTGGGAGACAGAAGCTCTTCTCCTGATTCTGCTGTTGACCTGATTGGTAAACTTTTTGCTGTGCTGTCCTTTGACTCTTTCAGAATGGTAGCAAGGAGGTCCTGTTGGCTCATTCTGTGGGAAGGAGTGCATGCTAATGTTTAACCAAATCACAGAAATTACAGAAGGACAAGACCTCTAGTTCAGGATCGTTCCCTGCATTTGAGTCGAGGCCTGTGGGTTCTAGTCCTGACTTGGCCATTGACTTCCCATGTGATGTTTTTGGTTAGTCTCTTAACTCCTCTGTGTATTAGTTTAAAAAAACCCACACATCTAGAAATGGGCACAAATATAGTTATTTACCTCACAGTGCTGTAGTAAGGACTAGAGTTGGAAAACACATTGCACTAATTACGTGAAAGGTGCTAAATGCAGCAAATGGAACAGTTATTTTATTACTTCTTCATATAGCTGGGAAAAATTGACCCCCAATAAGAAAAAGAAGATCCTGACCAACCACTGGGTGATATTGCAGTTCCATGGAAGCCCAGTTAAAGATGTTAGACTGGGCTAAAAGAGCCAACATGTAGTTTCCATTAAAAACTGCAAAGCGAACACATTTAGTCTTTAATTTAATACTACTATAATATGCTTATGAAAATTAATTATACCTTTAACAACTTACAGTAATAAATACTGGAATTTCCCAAAAAACAGACCCTTCTCTAAGCCATCATTAACAGAGTTCTCCTTCAACATACGTTTCCTTCAATATTTATGAACCGTTTGCTACAAAGCTGTGTGCATTTTTTTCCAGGAAAGGACAATATAAGAAAAAATGAGGCAAAGCATGAAAATAAAGACTCCCTCTAGAAGGGGGCAAGATCATGAAAACACACAGGGCTTAACAGTGGCATTTAGCTGTAGCTGGGCATTACTGGTGAGGCAAGGACCACCAGGGTCACAGAGCAACAAGAAACATTCTGCCTCCAAGGCCTAATGCCTCTGATCTCCCTGGGAGAAATAATAGGATGGGCAGGCACTTGGCACATTTCAGTTGCAGGTCCACACTGCTTTTCTCCCTCGGACAGCCTCTTCTTGTTCAGGACAACAATGAGGTGTAGTTTTGTTTATTTTCCGCATGGTAATTTGTTACTACTCCAGCTGTTTCCTCTGAAATAGTGAGGACTTCATGAATGATAAATGACTGTTAAATCCAAAGATCTCAGCCTGGATTGAGATATTCGGTAAAATTTTGGTCTGAGATGTGTGCTAACAGATTAGTTTGAATCCATGTCTGTCTGTAGAGAATGTGAAATATACCTAGAGTACTAGCTAATACAATGCAATGCTAAGTAAGTAGTCGAATAACAAAGGAAGAATTGAAATAGAAAGGGAAGTACATTTATTAGCACAGAGGTGTCTTACAATTGTTAACCTGTCCATTGCCTCTGGTGGTGATGACATTGCACCTACAATTACTATAATTAACTAAGTCTTGCAAATGTCATCCACGCCTCTCTGCTCACAAGACTACTCAATGTTCTGTACATTGGCTTTATCTTAAAACCATCTAGAATTGCAGCTGGTGCATATTTTAGCTACAGGCTTGTTAAGTGGCAGTTTGGGGGAAATGTAGTGCTCTTTGACCTGCACCGGCTGCCTGTTGGTTTCTGGGTTGGGGTGTGTGTGTGTGTTTTTTTTGGAGGGAGGGAGCGTGCTAACAAGATGTCTTCCACTAAGGCTCCACACCTTAGGAACATGATCATTCTCCTTCCCTCTCCTCTTGTTTAGTAATAGATGGAGTGGATTTAACTTTCAAGACATGCTTCAAGGTCCATCTCTTCTTCCTCTCCCATAAAGAACTTGCTAGGGCTGGATAGGAGTGGTGTGGGAATTCTGTTGGCAGGGGTTAATTGAATATTGTCTTGGTGGCTGCTAGGCTATCTGACCTTGGAAGGCACTGATGGCTCTGAGATTACTTTTAAAAATGTCAGAGGCTCCCACACCTTTCAATGGGTGTTGGCTTTTTGGAAATTAGTAATTATATCAATATTTTAGGTTCACAGAATAACTCTGAGTATCTGTAATGATTTTGCTTACAAGAACATAGACCAGGTGTACACTTTGGGGGGGGGGGGGAGAAGGGAATCAATCTAAGTTATGCAACTTCGGCTAAGTAGCTGAAGTCGACGTACTTAGATCTACTCACCGCGGTGTCTTCACTGCGGTGAGTCAACTGCTGCCACTCCCCTGTCGACTCTGCCTGCTCCTCTCGTGGTGGTGGAGTAGAGGAGTCGATGGGAGAGTGCTCGGGGGTTGATTTCACGTGTCTAGACTAGATGTGATAAATCGATCCCCGCTGGATTGATCGCTGCCCGCTGATCCGGCGGGTAGTATAGACATACCCATAGTGAGGTATTTATAGGTGAGTGTATATTGTTTGTAACTTATCCATTTTACAGATGTGAGAACTGAGGCAGAACCTAAAATAGAACTCAAGAATCCTGATTCCCATTCCTAAATGCTAAACATTAGAGACCATTCTCTTCTGGCGTACTGTTGTGCATACCTTGATTCTAGGGAGACTGGAAGGAATTTGGGAATGAGCAAATGGGAGACTTTTATGAGGAAAGATTCAAAGATTTGAATTTATATTGCATTAAATGACAATTCCAGAGGAGACTGTATTATGATATGGAGTCTTAAATTAAAGCTTGGAAGTGATATGGGTCAGTAAAAGTTCTGTTTGGTGCTTTGGGGAGTGAATTTACATGTTTCAGTGATGGAGAACCTATTAATATCTGCCAGCCCTGGGTTAGGGCATAATCTGAGCCAGCCAAACTTGGATTTTGTTCATTACTGTAAGTAGACTTGCAATTATTCATATGAAACAGACTGCCCTCTATCCTGTGAGCTCATCCCTAAAGCACAGGTAACAGAAAATGATTGCTTCCTCACTACTGGTACAGAAGAACTCATAGTACTAAACTCCATGGATCATGGGTGGCAAGAGATTTCTGCAGTTTCTCTAGAGGGATGAGGTGTGATAGAATACATCCCCTGTATTCACACAATATGAACTATTGAATAATCTTTGTACAAAGTATGATACCTTCTAAGGTATCATTTTAAAAACTCATAATTTGTTGATCAGTAATATTATGGCAAAATACATGTAGCAGAGTTATATGTGAAGTTATAAACATAAGCAGAAATCAGGATTAAAAGTGTGTTTTCCAGATAAGACTGGGAAGTGGCCATACCAGTTTCTCAGAGACAAAGGGCAAGCTGATGCCTCAGCCAGGTATAAACAAGGCTGATGGACCATTACCTGCTAAGTGGCCATTTTTTTGGCAGGAAAGGGGGCAAAAGTTTAAATTTTAGCAAAGCAACATCATGGAGTTTCCCTCCATACAAAGTGCCTGTTGCCTTGCTCCCAGGTGGAAATGCTTCTAAAAAAAAAGAGGTGTGGGGGGTACTACAAAAAGAAGAGGCAGACACCCTAAGACACTTTTCTCCCCATCACATTCACTGCACCTGAAGAGACAAAGGAAGCAGCTGTTGGACTCTAAGGGTCCTGAAGAGTTTGGTCAGTAAGATTGCTCAAAGCATGTAGTGAGAGAACCTTTTGTTTTTAAATCTAATATAGTTTGTTAGGTGCCAGTAAGCATTTTATCTTTATTTTTCTTGTAACCATTTCTGACTTTTAAGCCTCATTACTTGTACTCATTTAAAATCTCTTTGTAGTTAATAATCTTGTTTATAGTTTTGTTTAATCTAGTGTGTTCAAACTGAAGTGTCTGAGTAACTCCATTTGGGGTAACAAGTTGTGTCCATATTATTCCCTTAAAGGAATATATTTGTACTGCCCAGGAGAGGGCTGGGCAGTACAGGACATCTGTTTCTGGGGGAAAATCTGGGGCTGGGAATATGTTGGAGGTCACTCTATGGTAATCTTTAAGGCTGGTAAGAACCAAGGCCTGGCTGGCTGGCTGCAGCACACACACAGACATAGCTGGGAGTGTCTTGCATGTTGGAGGCTGTTTGTGAGCAGTCCAGTCTGGAGGCTACAGCAGCAAGACATTGTAAAGGGCACTACAAGTTACAGGCAGTGGTGAGCTGGAGCCGGTTAGCTAGAACCGGTTGTTAAATTTAGAAGCCCTTTTAGAACCGGTTGTCCCGCCGGTTCTAAATTTAACAACCGGCCAAAAGTGGTGCCTTCGGCGCCAACTCCATGGGTGCTCCAGGGCTGGAGCACCCATGGGGAAAATTTGATGTCACACTAATCTTAATGCTCTCTCATTAAAATCTGTTTGAGGTGTGAGTTGGAGTTGGAGTTGAAGTCTACTGCATTTCAAAGATCAGAGTACTTATTAAAAGCAACCACTCCGTGAAGTTTTAGTACTCTGTGAAGATATTCAAGTATCAGTATTTCAGAATGGGGAACGGGAGAGAACAAAATTCTAAGCCTATTTTAACTGGAGGGTGGGGGGCAAGAAGAGGGGAGATGAAATACCAGATTCTTATAGATTTGGATGCAGAAAAATTACTCTTAAATTCTCTGATAGGCTCAGTGCCAGGTGGATGTTACTTATTTACTATACTGTAGGTATAGATAATTTGATCACCTAAAGTTGTAAAAAACTTTTTCTTGATTACTACGTTTATTGGTAATACATCAGACCATGACTGTGGTGAGTGGTGCTGGAAAAAACCTAGTAAACAAGGATGTAAACAAAGGAGGGTAGAAAACAGTTCCCTCCTATGTGAATGAATAACTTGATTAAAATCAACAATAAAGAAGATCCATTCAAGTCTGTGCTGTTATATACATTTTGATGTCTTGGAAAACATTACAAGTTGTAAAACAATATGCGTTTTTTGCTTGATCAGTCTCTTGATTTTAATGTAATATGAAGATGGATTGAAACCTAAATTGATAGAGGTGTGTCCTCACCTTCATGATGCTGGTACCAGCAGAATATAGAGAAAGTTATAGTAAATGTGCATCAGCAAATTAGCTTCCAGATCTTTAGGTGTGGCTTGCAAAAGAGATGAGTAATTGCTATAGTATTTCATAGTATTGTATTTCTTCTATAGGCACTCTTTAGCAATCAAAAAGCTAAATCCAAATGGTTTTGCTGAGGAAAATGCTGATGAGTTGTGGATAGTAGCCAGTAAAATCAAATTGTATTGAAATTGAGCACAGTTCTCCCCCTCCCTACTCCCTGCCACTGTCGGACAGCCCTGAAATGTCACAGCAGTTTTACACCGTGCATTTTGGTTCTAGCTGGAATGGCTGGGATTGGTGGCAGGGTTAAAGTCACATGATATTTCTACTGATTGGCTGAGTCTGTGTTCATGAGTCTCAGTAAATAATGTGGACTCTCTGAGGAAAAACTGGCAGTAAAACATGTGCTGCTGTGTTTACCAAGATCTTCAGTCACCCTAGGCTACTACCTGTTGGCATTTCCTTGCTTATATTGCCTTGGTTATGGGTTGTTTTTGTTCCAGTAAGTGGGAGTCTAAATAAGCATCATTCTTCTAGCCAGCGTATTCTTGGAAACTAATGTGTTCTTACACTAAGTCTGCTGCAGTTTCCACGGTATGCATCCGATGAAGTGAGCTGTAGCTCATGAAAGCTCATGCTCAAATAAATTGGTTAGTCTCTAAGGTGCCACAAGTACTCCTTTTCTTTTTGCGAATACAGACTAACACGGCTGTTATTCTGAAACCTATCAAAGGCTAGTAGTTCCTTGAATTCTTTATTTCCATAGACCGAGACACTGGCCTTTCATACCACAAAGACGAATTTTCCTTGTAAAATTATTATTATAGTTGTATTAATACTTCCTTGCAGAATCTGTTCGTGACACCTAACACTTTCTTACAAAAGATTTCAATGCAAACAAAAATGTGAAAACAAGTGGTTTTGCACTCTTCAGTAGAACAGCAAAGTTTCAGAAATACAAAATTACCTGAAAGTAAATCATACCATGAAACTTCACAAAACAGTGTTCACTGACTTTGAACCATTTGAGTTATAAAGGGTATTTGGATGTTGTATGGGTGTCTGGCTAGCTTGGGTACACAGGAAAAGAACTTTGGGTAAGAGGGTCACCATTTATAGGTCACTTGTCTGATCATAGCCACACATAGCTCAAATAAAATCAGTCAGCAAAAGTGAAATAACTAAGGTACATTAATATGATTGTGACACTTTTTTGTCATGCTGCACATTGTATCATTCTGCAGCAGTGAATTCTGTGTTCTCCCTAGCCTTTCTGTCCCTCCTTCCTATATCTGTTGTATGTATTTGTATTCAGTAGTGCCTGGAAGCCCCAATCAAAGTAAGGACCATACTGTGCTAGGCATTTGACAGAGTGAATAAGACAATTCCTGCCTTGAAGAGGTTGTGCCCTAAATAGGGAGTTGACCTACATTGGTATAGTAGAGAATGAGGGATAAGTCTTGGTCGTTGCATTATTCTGAGCATCTATTTTCCCTTTTCCATCTGCCACACACCGTACAGCTGTTGGGAAACACCCAAGTTATGCTCATCTGTGAGTAAGGAGCCTTCCTCTAGCTAGACTACAACAATTTAGAGTTTGTTGGCTTTATTGCTGTTAGTTTCCCTGGTGGCAGTTAAATTACATGTTGCTGGTAAATTATTCTGAGCTTGTATAATGATTCCGCTGCATGGGTCATGTACAGGGATCTCAAGAAGTAAAAAACAAGAGTGAATGGTTCAGCTAAAGGACTCTTCATTAGCTTACTGGCAGTAGCAGATGAGTAAATGTCCATACATGGTCTAGCCACTAGATGGGGACATAGAATTACACTGTTTTAGAGTGGGTTACACTAGGATTTACACAGCTAATTTTTTCCTGTTATTTTATGAAGGTACAAATCTAAAATGAATGAGATACTCTTATTTATGCCTAGTAGTTTCACTCTTCACTAAAGCCACTATTTTTACTTTATAGGAATGAAAATAAATGTTGCCCCTTGTCCAAGCAGAAGCAGATGTCAAGGTCTTAGAAGCTGGCTTCCTATTGCAGGAGAAATAAGTAACATCAGGGTCTGTGCACATTGTAATTGAGTAAATAAGTAAAACCAGTCCTGGAACAGAGGTGGCTGCCAACAGCACACAGGCCATCCCATATTTCAGGGATCTCCGTCAAACATGAATCACTAGTTCTGCCTTAAGAATTGACTATAATCAGAGTTATGACCGAAAGCTACCTGACACAAAGAAACAACATCAGAAAATGACCTGCAATTTTTTTTCTCCAATACTAAAAACTGGGTTGCATTTAAGAGAAACTGTAAGACTACATCTAAAAGTCCAATCTGGTGATGGCTACCATAGCAAGCAGTAAGTCGATATTCATGTAGTTAGGTGAATATATAGCAAAGTGCTCACTGTTCCTAAACACTTAATTTCACAGGGTCACTTGAGAACTCTTAGAAATATGGTATGTGCTTGTACATTTGACTTACAAAGTACTTAAATCTATTTGTAGTTCACATACCTCATCATAACAAATATTACTTAATTCAATGAAGTTTTGGAAAATGTATTTACCATTTTCCTTTTTAAAAGTGAATTAGTGCTTGGGTAGAAGACGCTAGATGGAAAACTCTAGAGCCTTAAAATCTCTGTTCATCAATAAAACACAGCAGTAATGGCTGAATCCTTCTTTGCTTGCTAGGGCTGAGATTAAAAGCACTTCACCTAAGGAAAGGAGGGTAAAAATATACAAACGAGGTTGCTCTTTCCCTGTTCTTAAATGTAGGCGATCAATAAGCTATACTTAGTGGCAATCTGAAACAAACAAACAAAAAAGAGATGTTGACAAATAATCTGTATGTCCTGCTGTTCCTCTTACGCACTGGAGGTGTTTAGTCATTTACTGTTGCTCCAATTTTTGTCCTTAGCTAAGTATAGCACTTCAGTGTAGATGGGAGCAGTGTGAACTCTTCCACACTGCGATATGGAGACAAGACCTTTTCTAAGAGTAAGATGTTACAGTAGTCCTGTCCCCACATCCCTTTCACCGAATACTGGTAAGGTGCCCATAGTGGAGGTGCTTTTTGTGTTGGACTTCCTGCCTACTCAGAACTAGTTGAATATTTCCTACTCTCACTTGAGCCACCAAACAGCTGTCAGGATGGTGACTACTTCAAGTCCCTGGATCAGACTCGAACTGGTGACTAGTCACTATAAGGCTCCATGTTACATGATCAATTGCTCCAGGACACTTACATATCTTCCACTGAATTTTTTCTTAACAGTAGCTGGTGCTGTTCACTACCCCAAAATGCAGTTAAATACCTGATTCCCCCAACTCTAAAACACATTTATGGTCGCTTTTAGGCATAACTGAAATCTTAAGTGCTTGTGCACAAACCTGCCTGGGGCTGGCTACACGCAGCTTTAATTGTCAAACTAAAATTTCTGTCGGGGGTTCCATTTTATCCTATGCTGGAGATGGCTTCATGTGCAGTTTCTGACAGATAGCCTTCTCCTTATTCAGCAGCTATACTCTTGCCCCTATAATAATAATCTTTTAAAAGCAAAATTAGGTCACCCATACACAAACTTTATCATAGGGCAATTACAAATGCTACTGAAATGCCAACAAAAGCAAGGAATTGAATGTTTTCAGCCACCTAGTAGTACATAAGTTGTCTTCCACCCACAGGCATGCAATTTTCCATTGCCACCTCTCCCATACACTAGACCTTGATCTTTTTAAATTACCCTTCTGCAGACAGCCACTTCTCAAATGCTCTTCTTCCAGCACAACCAACTACTATACACCAAATATCCACAGTTACTAGTGTTGGGAATGGGGGCTTGTGATGTATAGGAATGAATAGTATTCCTTTAAAAAGTTTGAGCCTTCTAGTGGTCCGCACTGCCAAGATTTCAGAAGCAACCAGAACAGCAGTGTGTATATGTAGCTAGGCCTGGCATGTTGTCTATAGTGGTTCTTTTATCTTACATGTATTGTAATGAGCAAAGGACAACAGGGGGATAATCTGGAAAGGGGATGTGTGCTGAGGGAGGCAGAATTCTGGTTGTTGTGTATGGTATGATGGTAAGGTGCCTGTAGGTGGAAGACTGGAGATGATGTACTGATAAGTCGCCTAACTTTTTTTATTTCTTTGCTTTCATAGGTTGGTGTAGCAACCTTTACTGTATCACAGTGGAGTTCTGTGTATTTTGGGTATTTCTAGAACATCCGTCACTGTAAGTGCTAATAAATAACTCCTCTCGCAGGTACCGGGGTGTTCAGGCAGGAATCTTCAAAGCTTCAGTGTAACATGAAAAGCGTCCCTTTTTCTTATGCACTAATTTGATAACTCTTAATAGCGCTTCCATATGAACATCTTTGTCCACTTAGACTGATCTAAGGGGCAGCCTTCATCTACCAAACTGGGGAAGAGTGGCATAAGCAACTTTAGCTAATGGAATATTAGAAGTGGCACTCTCTGAATGAACAGATCAGTCTGAGGCAGTTTTCTGATGCTCTGCCATGAATTCGTTTTTCTTGGCTCTTATGCAATGCTGGAGGCAGTTTGTATACTGTTAGATTAAGAGGTGGCGTGTTTAAATTTAGATTGCTCATGGGGAACTTCCTCTGCCAATATTGCAAAATGCATTAGCATGTAAGTATATAGTCGTCTAAACTGAGTCAGGTTTCTTCTCTTAACCTTGGACTGGTAGGTGGGTAACAGAGCGAAGAGCTGCAGTCTGTCTAGGATGTCTACTAGCAACACATAGATGCATATTAAAATTTCTTTATAGTTCTGCAGATTATGCAGTTTATCCACCCAGACCTTCAACAGTTGATGTAATACTTGTTACAACTGTACGCTGATATTGAGAAAACAATATATTTCATATCACATACACACTCCTTTGAGTTTTCCTACGCAGCTTCCCTGAATTGGGAGGCCTGGCAAACAAATCTGCATGGAAGAGAGTCCATGTAGCCTCTTCTGCTCATCATTCCTTATGCTCTCTAGGAGTAGCATGGTGTATGCTTGCTGCCAAATGCTTAAACAGGATAAAGCACTCCACCTGATCTTCACTTTCTCCTTTTACTGTGGTGGTCTGACAAAACTAGTGTACGGATCTTTTGTGTCATAGACCACTGCATGTGGAAAATGTGTCTTTGCCATGTGACGGAGGCATGAGACATATGGGAATATATGTTGTGCATAGTGGAAAGAAGATCATGGTCAATTGCATAGGCAGTATTAGCAATTTAGTTTAAAATACTGATGTGCCAACTTTCCAGGGATACTTGAGCATCATAACTCCTGCTGTGAGCTCCTTCATTACCTTTTGGCACCATCTACTTCCAAAATGTCACTACATTGTCTGACTGCTACCATCACTTTGATTTTGTACAGCATCACTCTATAAAAGGTCAAGGTTACCATTTTACAGTAGAAAGAGTCTGAATGGTCCGGAAGATCAAAAATAAAATCTTAAAAGGAAAGAACTTTAATATGTCATAGGGTGCCATAAAACATAAAAGTATGAAACTTAATCAAAGACCATTTCCCCCTGCTCCCTCACTTCCCTACCTCTCCCCAGCTCTCACCCCCACCCCCACCTGGGGCCAGGCAAAAACAGAGGGAACAACAAAGGGAAGCCAACTTGTACTTTACTTCTGCATCAGGCAGATAACACTAAAAACGCTGTGAAGAGAACATGAAGAAGCTCACAGAGGAAGATATTATCACTTCCTGGAAGCATCATAAAGTCCTGTAATAACATCACCAACACTTAAAATAATCTTGACTATCATCTTTGTGGAGATTGCTAATATTTTCTTGGCATTCACAGATCCAGTGATTAATTTGAATTTGACAGTGATCCTGCTTCAGGAGTGCTGGCTCTTTTTTGTGCTCAACTTCCTGTGAATATTTGTGCAGACCAGTTTTACTTGCATTAATGCTCTTGGAAAGCAAATATTTAACTTGTATGCACCAGTAAATAGGAAGTGATAACAGAGTCAGCCAACTTCAGGAGTAGTCAAGCAACTAATAACTTACATCGAGCTTCGTGTGTGTGTCTGCTTTCATTCCATTCCATAGGAGTACGGAAGTCTAATTTAATCTCAAATCACTGAAATAGGTCTAAGCTCCAAAGATCCCATGGAAGAGAGGCAATGTAATACAACTCCTCCTCATCTTGAGTAGCACATTACTACATTAGCTATGCTAGGGAACTCAATATGATGTCTGTGGCTTATGGAGTAGGGTACTACTCAACAAGGTCAGGGAGTTCAGAGTCTGATCCACAAATATTAACTGGAAACCACTAGGAAATCTACCACCTTCCCAGAAGATTATTCCTTAGGGAGCAGTGGCTCTGTATTTTGGCCTTCACTGCCCCATCCCCACCTTTCTCCGGACTGGAGCCTGGACTCTGCTATATGCTAGCAATAATACTTTCATGAGCTCCTAGGGATACGGGAAGTGTACTGAGTTTCTCCTGTGCCTCTCCTTCCATGTCCTCTATCACACTATTCCATTGAGGTTTAGTCCCTTATCCTGTATTGTAAATATATCATTGGGCTCAAGACTCTCACTGAAATTAATTTAGATCTATTACTGAAATTATTTTGGTTCTAAGAACACATGCCAGTTGAGATCCTGACAACTTAATCATAAAAGCTAAGTGAGAAAGTGGTAAATACACAATCATACCAGCCTTCTGCAAAAATGAAAACCTTTGTTTCTCAGTACAGTATCTGTTTCTGGTTGAGTTTCTCACACACTTTATAAGACTTCATTTTTTTAAGTGCAATTTTGTGATTCCCTCTTAAAAGAACCCAGCTAAAGCCATAAACAGTAGGAGATCAAGAAGTTGGGAAAAAAATCCTGTTTTTGTTGGTGAACATTCTGTTGCAATATAAAGTGCATTGTCAGCCACTCTGTAAATTCCTCTGTCACTACTGTGTGGTAAATACCTTGTTTAGATTGCACAATAGCCAGAGGAAAATATAGGTAAAAATGAACTGAGCAATTTAGCTTTCAGCTTCAGACAGGTAAAATGTCATAACTCAGAAGACAATAAGGCTTTTTTAATGGCTCTAATGTTGTACACCAATGTGCTATATTGTCTCTGAAAATACTACATCTGTTATACTGTGCAACAGCTAACATGCTTATACCTCATTGACCTGCAGACCACTGATACAGGAAATTACTGTAGATAAATTACATACTTGGGTTAGCATAATGAAAGGTTTCAGAGTAACAGCCGTGTTAGTCTGTATTCGCAAAAAGAAAAGGAGTACTTGTGGCACCTTAAGAGACTAACCAATTTATTTGAGCATAAGCTTTCATGAGCTACAGCTCAGCTCATGTAGCTCATGAAAGCTTATGCTCAAATAAATTGGTTAGTCTCTAAGGTGCCACAAGTACTCCTTTTCTTTTTGCGGATACTTTGGTTAAGTTCTCAGCATTATATCGAAATTAGGTCCTTGGCTGTGAGAGACATTTTATTTGGGATATTGCACAAAAAAGAGTAACTGTTTGTCGTGCCAAGTTCCCTTACAGGACGCTCCCTCTTGTGACTAAAGGCAAATCACCCAGCATATGTAAATGTGCTAAAGTAATCTGTACAAACCAGCCCATGGTTTCTCTGCTTTTCCTCATTCATAATTGTTTTTCAGTTGATAACACAAACCTTCCCTGCTGTTGCAGCTTAAATACCGCCAGTCACTTTAACGATCTAATGTTAGAGTGCAGCAGACATCAAGGATGAATGTCCTCTGCCAAAATGATCTTAGGGACACCATGCTTAGATCAGACCAAAGGCTGACTTTATTTCTCAACGTATTTTATCAGCACTGCTGGTGCTTGCTACAGCGTGAACATGACCTACCTTTTGTAAACCAAGCTTGTGAGAACTGAAGTGATGTGCAAGTCTGTTATCCTAGCTAATATTCAGCTGTTAGCATTCATCTCTTATTTGCTTGATTATCTCATTTTCCTTTTCTTGTCTTTTGAGCTTCTTCCAACTAATGTCTTTGCAATGACAACAGTGGCACGCTCCAGGGCTGACAGCTGGAAACATGATATTTTTTTTGACTTTATGAAATAGCTATGTTTCTATGCAAATACCAGTAGTACCCAGGTGCTTATTTCACCTCATTGCAGAATATGTCCTCCTTTTAAACATAATGCAAACTAATATCAGAAAATGTAAATCTCACTGTGATGGCTTCCCCTGGGGTGCCACCTGGAACTGGGGTGCCACTGAGCTCCCTGACCCACCAGCCTGGGCTCCCTCTCACACTGTACTGCTGTGACAAGCTGCAAAGCCCTCCAGCCTGCACTTTCACCAGCATTCATACAGGTAGGGACACACCCAGCTGCAGTTACATGCAGGATCTCTAACCACCAGCTTCCCAGCCTGGGACCCTAGAGCAGTACCGTCCTGCCGTCGTCAAATCTGGCCAGTGTATAGGTTTAATACCTGGTCCCCCTCTCCCTCAATGTGAAGAGAACAATGCACGCTTGTGGTAACCAAGAGAGATTTTCCCCAAGCACTCCAGTCAAAGGTCACTGGGTTAGATTAAAACAAAAACAAGTTTATTAACAACAAAAGATAGATTTTAAGTGATTATAAGGGATAGCAAACCGATTAAAGCAGATCACCTAGCAAATAAACAAAATCACAAACTAAACTTAATATATTAAATAGCTGGGATATGAATGAGCAGATTCTCACCCTGAGAAATGATACAAGCAGATTGGAGATCCTAAAGGGGCAACCTGCACTTGCTTTACAGCTTGGAATCCCCAGGTGTTTCATACACCGGCTAGAAATCCCTTTAGCCTGGGTCCAGCACTTCCCCCAGTTCAGTCCTTGTTCCTCAGGTATTTACAGGAGTTGTCTTGTGGGAGTGAAGAACCACAGATGATGTCACTCCCTGCCTTATATAGCTTTTGCATATGGCGGGAACCCTTTGTTACCAGAAGGGTAATGCTTATGTGCAGTTTGCTGCCTTAGCTATTAATATAGCTGTGGTCTCTCAATTATTAATATTGCAGCAAATCCTTAGGACCCCCTCATTCCCTCACCAAACAACACACTCCTTACTCAGACGACACTCCCATAGCTATAGGTTTTGATCCATTATTACAAGTTCCATGAATATACACAGTGCCTTACAAATGGGCATTAATAACATTGCAGAACTACTAACTGTGGTATATAACCTATCACTTTGCTCAGGTTCTGTCCCAGATGACTGGAAGGTACCTAATGTAACACTGATTTTTAAAGAGAGTTCCAGAGTCAAGCCCAGCAATTACAGGCTGGTGAGCTTCCTAACTTCTCCTAAGTGTGAGGAGCAGCATGAAGGAGAAAGCATGAAAGTGCTTGTTTGAAAATGTAACAATGGAGTAAAGGAGGCTGGCACCATGGCCTGATTAGAAGCAGGAGTCGACATCTTGATAGCGAATGAGAGATAAGTAGGATTGGGATAGGCCTTGAAGAAATTGAAGACAAGCAATGACAATAGCTTCTGTCCAATACTTAGGGAAAATAAGAGTAAAGCTACTGGAAGTATTACCACCAAAGTGGTTGCCAACAGTGCTCAGTGGGAAGGGTCTGCAACAACCAGTTATTAGAAATGTCATGATGTTAAATGTATTGCCCATTGTTTTAAGAGACTTTTTCCCCATCAATACTGTTGCAGAGGCTCAGAATGGTGCTATCTGCCGTTTGATATGACTTGGAGTAGTATCCGAATTTTAACATTGTACAAACCAAAAAACAAGGAGTAACTTAGTAGCCAAATGAAAAGAGGACTTCAGAGAAACTTCATGGAGTTAATCCCTGAAAGTTGGTTCCGGCCACACAATAAAAGTGGTCTGCAGACATGAAAACCATTATAGACAACTTGAATCCCAAAGGGAAAATTAAGGATGTAGTCCAGTAGTATTGACCATTTTCAGAATAAGAACCACAGTTCTTTCCCCACCCCCCAGAAAGGTCATGAAGCCACACATGATACTTGGAGGTAATCAGTCTGGCCTGTTCATGACTTTTTGTACAATTCAGGTGATCCAAAAAAAGTGGAAACCAAAAATGAGTGCACTGCTGGGAGGCAGCTGCGGCAAGCAGTGTCCTCCCTGCTTTCCTGTATTTTAAAAACTGTTTTAAAAATTGCATGGTATGACTCGAAGCCATTTTAAATTCATAGTCAAGTACAATTTCTTAAGAGTTGCCTTTGAGGGCTAAAGGCTGGACACCCCCTATATCAGTGGTGGGCAACCTGCGGCCTGCAGGCCATGTGCAGCCCATCAGGGTAATCTGATTGTGTGCTGTGAGAGATTCTGCTGACGTTGACCATCCGCAGACACGGCCCCCCCGGAGTTCCCAGTGGCCACAGTTTGCCGTTCCCAGCCAATGGGAGCTCCAGGAAGCGGTGGGCCTCAGGGACATGCTGGCCGCCACTTCCTGCAGCTCCCAATGGCAAACAGGGGCCACTGGGAGCTGCGGGGGGCCATTCCTGTGGATGGTCAATGTCAGCAAAATCTCTCGCAGCATGCAATCAGATTGCCTTGATGGGCTGCATGTGGCCCACGGGCCACAGGTTTCCCACCACTGCCCTATGTGCTCTGTCTGGGTCAGATTATTGGCTTGACATCTGGACTGCATGATCAACAGCCTCCTCCCCAAAGGGGGGAAAGATCCTAGGGCTATGTCTACAACAGAGAGCTTACAGCTGTACAGCTGTAGGAATGGAGCTGCGCCACTGTAAGGTCTCCCATATAGCATCTCTGTGCCAACAGGAGAGAACTCTCCCTTTGGCATAATTAAGCCAGCCCCAACAAGCAGTGTTTCCCGCCGATGTAGCACTGGCCACACCAGCACATCTGTCTGTGTAACTTGTTATGTTATGTGGTTTTTTCCTCCCTGAGTGACCAGATTTTACTGACAAAAGTGAGAGTGTAGAAATAGCCTAATGCAGACAAAAAAATCTCTGTTTGGTTACTGCACACAACTTATTACTTTATCAAGCAACTCATCCACCAGTCACCAGTACTTCCATGTGTTTCTGTGTGGCATAACTTTGTTATCTGGGTGAAATGAAGTGAAAAATTGACTTGCCAGAAACAAATGTGTATTAATTCCATTGTAGTATGACTGACAAGTCTGCACTATAGATATTAAGTATTTTGGGATCAAGCCCACATTGGTTCATAGCAATTAGGGGCTTATAAATAACTGGAGCAGATAACATGAATTAGGCGAGTGCAATTATGTATGGCTCTACTTAAAAATAAAATCCACCCATTTGAAATCTATCTTTTAGAAGTTCCAGAGTACTTCAACAAAAAATTTAAAGCACCAAAGAATCCTACTTCATCTCATTCCTTTTTATTAGCAACCAGAGAAATAAAACCATGAGGATGCTGGATGGTTGATACAGCCAACACTGTTTATGGAGGTTTTATTCCCACCAGAAAGCCTAAAACTCTTACCTTAGGCGATGTCTACCAGCTCGATGCTCTGGTGATCGATGCACCGGGGATTGATTTAATGGGTCTAGCGAAGACCCGCTACATTGATTGCAGAGTGCTCTCCAGTCAACCCTGGTACTCCACCCGGAATGATAAGAGTAAGATAAGTCGGGAGAGTATCTCCCATTGACCCAGTATGGTGTGGACACTGCAGTATGTCGACTCCAACTACATTATTTACATAGCTGGAGTTGCATAACTTAGGTCAACTTACTGCGGTAGTGTAGACATAGCCTTAGGCACTGATCAGAACAGAAGGAAACACTTTAAACAATGGTCTCAAAAGTTTATCTTCTGCTTGTGATCCTGTCAATTTTCACAAACAGAATTCAGCAGGATCAGTATTATGGTGGGAGACATTGAAAGACCAATATTGTCCAGGTGCCCAAGTGGGTGACACACACAACTCTGTGTGCTGAGCTAATGCCCCAGCATGTTATGAAGGACAGCATGCTGTCAGAGGTGGACGGGATATAAAACAGAGATCCTGATCTCTTGTGACCATTAGATATCTCATGATACTGTTAAAGGGGAGGCCAGTGAGTGTTGGAGAAAGGAAGAAAAGAGATAGAGGCACAGACGAAGGAGGCAGTGAGTTGGGTTAGCATTCTGATGCTCTTTCCCAGAGTAAGTGCGGCATGTGGGCATTCAGCATCTGTGATTTTTTGAGGCCTCACTTCGAACCTGCCTGCATATGCCAGTTTGGCTTTTGAAAACAATAGCTAGCCCAGTGTGCAGAAAGCCTCATGAGAACAGGAGACTACTAAAGAGCTGGATGACAAAAGGCAACAATTTCCACAGTTTATTAAGGGTTTATCAATTTCATCTTCTCAGCCTGCTCTAACTTTTCAAAAATAAGCATCTTGCTGAAGTCCATACTTATTTTTTCTTCATTTGCTATGAAATCTGTATAATTAGAAATTGTAACTCAGGAGTCTGTTCATACACTTTTTGATACCAATGTGTATTAACCTAGGGACAGACATTAATCTTCTGGGTTGTGAGGGCATTGGGCATCCTGTTAAGCAAAAAACCCATAATGTATGCATTTGGAGGGAGGGTGGACACTCTGCTGCTGCTCCTCCCCACAAATCTCACAGTCACGGCCTCCTGCCTCAACTTTGCCACCGAGTCCACTGCCCAAGTTTTGTCAACTGCCTCTAACCACCTGGTGCTAAATCTGTGCCCAAGTCTTGTGTCTGTGTTCCCTCAGAGAGCAGACTGACTCCTTCCACTTCTTCCTAGTCTCTATCCTTCCCTGACCCACACAAACACATGCAATTTATCATAGCTTTTCCTTTTGTGTGCCACCAATGTCTTGTTCTGTTTGAATAGCACCACAGTTGAAAAGTTAAAATGTACTAATGCCTTCCATCATCAATGTATTGGGCGCAAGCAGTTTACTATATGGTTCTTCCCAAGAGTTAAATATTTTCCCTCTCTTGCGTCTCTTTAATTTTCTGTTATTTGTTCGATTGGTAGATTGGAAATGAAAACACTAAAAAATATGCAGGAACTAGTGTAGAATCAATTAATATGCTCAGTGTTACTTTTAAAACTATGACAGGTTTCAGAGTAACAGCCGTGTTAGTCTGTATTCGCAAAAAGAAAAGGAGTACTTGTGGCACCTTAGAGACTAACCAATTTATTTGAGCATGAGCTTTCGTGAGCTACAGCTCACTTCATCGGTGCACTGATGAAGTGAGCTGTAGCTCACGAAAGCTCATGCTCAAATAAATTGGTTAGTCTCTAAGGTGCCACAAGTACTCCTTTTCTTTTTAAAACTATAGCTGTCTTTCTTTGAAGTGCTTAGTAACCAATTGTAAAAATACTGTCCCGAAGTAGCACCATGGAACTGCTTCAGCTGTCCCAAAGCCATTCTCTGACCCCTTGTGATTTGTCACATGTTGGCTCATGTTTGTTGTTGAACTCAGAGGCACAGGAACATGTATTGCTTGTTAATGAGATTCGGCTGCAAAATACGTAGACAGTATGAACGCTATCCTTTTCCCAGTGGTCACTGCACAAGCAGCTGGTTTCAATTTTTCCTATCACAAAATTGTAATGTCTCTAATATTTCTGCATGCATGTGTAGGTCATCTTTTGTCCCCAGAGAGAATACTTAGCTTGCATCAGTTCTGTTGAACAGATAAGTGAGTTTGATGTTGTAGGAATTATGAAAGCTATTTGAAAAACTGTCTTTTTTTGCTTTGTTTTTTTTCCCCCTTCTCAGACTTATCAACTTTCAGGATGATTTAATACATTTATTTGACATAAAGAACCCCTGCCACAGTTACAGCAGTGTTAAAAATGTTGTGTGTCCCCGAAACCACAAAGCCGTCATCTTACTCTTTATTTTCATTTCTGATCATTGCGATTGCACTGCCTAATAGAAAGGAAAGCTAGGCATATGCAGGTACAGACTTCATATGGCTTAATTAACAGAGCTACAACTACAACTACAATGTGTTAGTTTAGTGCAAAAAATACTGAGCTCTACAGCAGTGCTGGTATTCTTTGCTTACCACAATATGGTGCCTTTTTAAAGAGACACAACCTTGTAAACCCACCGAGGACTAACAAACTTACACTACTCTAACTTGGTCCTTATTAAGCATTAACTGAGTTACAGCCCTGCAGACAGTCTTCAGTAGCCATTATTAAAACCTGGCCCAGTAAATCCCTATTTGGTCACATGTCTAAGTGGTTTGAGCATTGGCCTGCTAAACCCAGGGTTGTGAGTTCAATCCTTGAGGGGGCCATTTAGGGATCTGGGACAAAAATGGGAGATTGGTCCTGCTTTGAGCAGGGGGGGTGGACTAGATGACCTTCTGAAGTCCCTTCCAACACTGATAATCTATTAATCTAATTGCTAGGTCCCATGTCTCCCCATGCCACCTGGGGAGGGTGGAGCCAGTCACTGCTTCTAGCTCTGGGAGTTCTTTTCTGACCACCTGAGCCCACCCCAGTTGCTTATACCTGCTCCCTTGGAGCTCCATATAAGCTGCAGGCATCTGATCTTCTAGTTCATTGGTTCTCAACCAGGGGATATACAGAGGTCTTCCAGGGGGTACATGAACTCACCTAAATATTTGCTTAGTTTTACAACAGGCTACATAAAAAAGCACTAGTGAAGTCAGTACAAACTAAAATTTCACACAGACAATGACTTGTTTATACTGCTCTATATACTATACACTGAAATGTAAGTACAATATTTATATTCCAATCAATTTATTTTATAATGATATGGTAAAAATGAGAAAGTAAGCAATTTTTCAGTAATAGTGTGCTATGACACTTCTGTATTTTTATGTCTGATTTTTTTTAAGCAAGTAGTTTTTAAATGAGGTGAAACTTGGGGGTACACAAGACAAATCAGACTCCTGAAAGAGGTACAGTAATCTGGAAAGGTTGAGAGTCATTGTTCTAGTTCAACCTCTTCAGAGACAACGTGGCAGGAAAGCAAGGAACTCAGGCTTAGCAAGTGTTTCCAGCTTCCTTCCTGTCAATATTGGTATCCTTTATAGCAACTGCCTAATTTGATATTCTTGCACGTTTTTGTTGTATGCTGGCCTTCTCCAGAATAGGGAATACTCTTTTCCTGTTGTAAATTGTATCCTGGCAGAAAAGCATGTTCATTAAAGTGGCTTTTCTGCCCAAATTCACTAAACTCCTTTCCAGCTGCTGGGCCTGAAGAATATTTTCCTAGACAGGAGTGTGATCCATTGGCCTTTCTTCAAGTGTTTTGAGACACAATTTTACTTGGGCTGCTAAAATGCTGATGTGAACCAGTTAAATGCAGTTTGTTCTTAACTTCTATGCAAAGGGACTTTGTCGTTGCTACAGCCTGTTCAGCATCCAAGAGCTTGGGCAACACAAATGCCCTCACTGAGAGCCTTTCTCTGAAGTTTAGTTGACTAGTTAATAACGTATTACAATTCTGAATCTTGTTCCTGCCCATTTGGATTGGAAAACCAGTATCTGAGAACTGTAACACATGGTCTGATGTGAAATTAGTCAATGTCTTGCCTAGTTCTTGTGACGTTAGCTTTGAAAGCAATGTTTCATATACCACAGTCTCACGCAGCCCCCACCTCACAGTGCTCTGAGTGATCACATCTGTGTTTCTTTCAAAGAGGATCTATAGCTCTTCCAGGTATTGCGATGGATGTTAAATACATGTCCCTTCCTTCCTGAACCATGTAGCATAGCACAATGCAACTTGTCCATTTGGTCTTAAAATACCAAGTGAATCCAAACGACTGTGAATCTGCGTCCACTCCTGCCATTGCTGAGCTCTGTTCTCCTAGATGTTAAGTGCTGGGAGTTCAGGCAAAGTAAACACCACACTATTTTTTTAGTTCTATTGGTTTATTTCACATGATTTTTAAAGCTATGTAGCCTCCTCACTGCTGCTTACTTTGAGTTTGGTTCCATATTCTTCATGAAAAATCTTCTATGAGAAGTTCCTTTGACTTCTGTCTGTCTGTGCACTGCTCACAAAGATGACTGCCTCAAGCTTTCTGTTAAACCTTCTTGTCCTTGGCAAAGATGGCCACCACACATCCTGGAGCTTTCACCCATTTAGTAAACATTTTTGGTTCGGTTTCACTATTATAAAAAAGTAGTTTGGCAATTCTCGAAAGCCAAAGCAGCTTATTCTGTGATATTGTGTTGTCAGAGCAGTTTGGCTTTGAGCAGCTGACACCTTCAGACCCCTTAGGGAATGTCTACACTGCAGTCCAGGTAGTCAGCCTGTGGCTTAGGTGGCAGCTCAGGCCCCCTGAGTCTGAGCACAGATGCATAGCCCAAGTTTTTGCTGGAGCCACAATGTCCACACTGCTATTTTTAGCACACTAGGTTGATCTGAGGTAACAAGTCTGTCTGCCTGGACTTGGGATGCTCATTCTCAGTTGCAATGTAGACATATCCTTAGAAAATCCCAGCCCTTATTAACACAGCTTCAGTAGCCTTTTGCATGCAGTAAAACTTGTACTAAACTAGCTTCCAGCAGTTCACAACAGCATCTGATTTTCATTATTATGCTGATTGTGGTTGTGTGTATACATAGGTGAGCAGGAATAAGTATATAAAATCACTTTCAAACGATCTTGCTTTTCCTGCTTAAATCATAATAGTGATGTCATATCCAGAATCTGCAATGTCATAACTCCTTCAAGGAAATGAACTGGAATGTCACATACACTAAACTACTCTGATTTCATGGAATGACTCTGGTAGATAGAGCTAGCTATATAGAGATACAGGTTGTATTTTAGAGTGCAGACTAGCATAGGATAGATTTACACCCCATCTTGCCATGAAATATATATTTGTATAGACAAGCTCTGAGAATTTCCAAAAAAATATTATTAATTGCTGTAATGTTTTTGAGACCACATAATGTTTTGCTTGTTTTGGGTTTAACCAGTAGGCAGCTTCTCTACCTAAAGAGATTATTCCGGTGTTGAACATTGTAGAGAAGTTCCTTTTAGCCAGTGAGCAGATTGCCAGTAAAACTGGTTCTAACTAGCATTTGTCCAAGATCTGAATCCTTACACATCCAGTTAAACAGAAATTGTAAGACTATCCATAATAGCACCTTTTATTTTCTCCTCCCTTGGTGTTCACACCTCAACTGCTAGAAGAGGGCCTCATCCTCCCTGATTGGACTAACCTGGTTATCCCTAGCCTGATTCTTGCTTGCATATTTATACTTGCCTCTGGAAATTTCCACTATATGCATCTGACGAAGTGGGTATTCACCTACAAAAGCTTATGCTCCAATACATCTGTTAGTCTATAAGGTGCCACAGGACTCTCTGCCACTTTCACAGATCCAGACTAACACGGCTTCCCCTCTGATAAGTGATATTACAGTCACTTCATCTAGTCGAATTTCAAGCACCTGAAGTCATAGGGTTCCTTCTCTTCCTGAGAGGCTATTCCACAGTAAGATACTATACATGAATAAAACTAAATAAATACAACTGAAAATAACATGTTGTCCCATGCAATCACCTCACCTCTAGCAAACATCTGAAAGAAAGTGGTAGCGAGAATACAGACTTTGGTTTCCGCTCCGTATGTATTAAATGACACTTAGTGCAAACATAGAATTTTTTAAAAAAAATAATGTGACTACGTTTGCTTTCTGTGAACTGTCATTATATCATTTTACTAACCCAAATGTTCATGGAAACAATTGTTAAGCAGTGTGCTCGCCTACTAGCACCTCACCTGCGAGGGCTTTTCTACACTAATGGTAAGAGCCAAGTGGATCCCCAGCATGCTTGTAAAGGATACTGCACCCAGACACAATGTTCCATATAACTTACATGTATGTCAATAAATAGTTTGGAGTAGAGTTGCGTAGTTTCCATATTAGGGATACGAACCTCCAAATTTTCCATCTTTTCAGTTTAACTGGGGCCTATAATGTCTCTCTAACCAGTTTTAAACAGGACTCCCTGCCCAGAAACGTTTGCCACTGTTACAGCTGAACCTGCTGAAAAGGCACTTAGTTGAGGATAGTATTCTGCCATCACACTACACCCAAGCCCTACCACAACTTACTGATGGATTAACAATCAACCTGGTGGATTAAGGAGGTAAACTGTATAATTCTTCCCGAAGGTGCTTTTGCACACAATTGAGAGGGAGAAGCGTTGTGCTGCCGTCAGGGCCGGCTCTACCTTTTTTGCTGCCCCAAGCAGCAAAGCAAAAAAATAAAAACAAGCAAAAAAAAACCAAACAAAAAAAGCGGCTGCCGAAGAAGAAAAAATAAACCAAAGTGCTGCCGAGGAGGAAGGGAAAATGAAAAAGCTGCCGCTGAGGAAAGTGCAGTCCCAAGAACGGCCGAAGTGCCGCCCCTCCTGATTTGCCTCCCCTGGCAGGTGTCTAGAGCCGGCCCTGGCTGCCACACAACACAGTGCAGCAGAGCATGTGGCTCATCCATATTCCCCTGTGATTTCAGTGGGACGTCTGAGTAAAGAAGAACTGAGTAAGACTTTCAGGAGTTGCCCTATTAACATTACCTGCATGTGTGTTCTTTGGCATCTTAACACACTTTATAGATTGAAGAACACTTTCAGGTGTGAAGCCTCTTAAATTTATTTTTATGTGTAGAAATAAACAACCTAGGTAAAGAAAGGAAGCACAAACTTTGAGTAACATCTCATCTAAGGCAATTCAGCCCAACTCCAGCAAAGGTAATTCTTCAAATTGCCTCCCTTACTTTATTTAAGGAACATAGCTACAGCATACACACTTAAAGGCAGTGGACTGTTTCCAGTTCAGTATTGTATATAGGATCCCTGCAATTATTCTACGCACTCTAGTGTCCTTTAACCCTCTTTGGTATAAAAGGTGTACTTTTAATCTGAAATCTATTGGATGATTCTGTTATCACTTACAGTCACTCAACCCCCATGCTTTCAATTTCAGGGCTAGTTCTATTAAGCAATTTGGGAATGTGTTCTATTCACCAATTCATTCACCCACTATATAGCATGACTTGTTAGGCTACGTGACTCTTTGTCCATATTTGAAATAAGAATGGATTTTTGAAGTCATTTTTCACTTGCTGTGCCATGCTTACTAATCATTAGTTTTGCTGCCTCTTCAACATTTCTTTTCTCTTCCTAGTCACTTTATCTTTTCCTTTCTGATATCCATTGCCTTATTTTTTTTGCTGTTTCCACTTTTCTTGCAACTTACACAGCACAAACCTAAATCTTTAATATCCCCAATTTCTTCTGTGCATATCTACTTTGCCATTTGTCTTCGTTGTCTCTGTAAGTCAGCACCTTTTCTTATTTTAAGCCCATCCATCCTTTTCCACAGGAAAAATAGGTCTTCTTTAAAAGCCAGAGAGTAAATTGTTTGTAAATAGCATCTGTATACCTTCTCCTTTTGCAGCTTAGTACTTCAGCTTGTTACCATTTGTTACTGTAGTTGTTAGCCATCGCATATTTTCTATATTAACCCCGGCTCTTCTGCTGGTAATAGCTCACCTTTCCTGATCACTCTAGTTACAGTGTGTATGGTAACACCCATTGTTTCATGTTCTCTGTGTATATAAAATCTCCCCACTGTATTTTCCACTGAATGCATCCGATGAAGTGAGCTGTAGCTCACGAAAGCTTATGCTCAAGTAAATTTGTTAGCCTCTAAGGTACCACAAGTACTCCTTTTCTTTTTGCAGATACACACTAACACAGCTGCTACTCTGAAACATATATTAGGCACAGTATTAACATAAGTGTTGGGAAGTTACATTAACTGAATGTATTATACTATCCACATTGGTTTATTCTGTGACCTGGGGTCCCCCTTGTGTTCATTGGGGGAGCTTTGTGAACCAGCTTCTTTGGTTAGAGGGGCAGAATCACATGCTCCTCATCTTCTGAGTCTTCCTGGGCACCCTCCATAGTCCCTGCTGCCTGGGCAAAGAGGCCCTTTTCCTCCCATCAGACAATGAATCTGGCAGAGTTGAGGAGAGGATCATGAGCCACTTCGGGTCCTGTACTGGGAGCCTTTGACAGTGCTTGGTCCAGCTCCCCATAGAAGGAGTGTAAAACAATACTGGAGTGACTGTTGATTTTTGGCACTCGGCTGGACATGGTAAATGCCCATGTGATACTGTATGATTGAAACATGACCACTTATATCATTAATATTTTCACTGTGAGGTAATTCCAACAAATCTTGTACAGCATATGTCATGTAAGGTATCAATGGAAAAGTTACAATATATCAAATATGATCATCTTGTTTGTATGCATTATCATCTTTGTATCTAAATTGATGACTATTGACTATGTACCAGTATTTCAAATGTGTTTGCTTCTGGGGTAACACCACAAGGTAGATACTTCCAGTCTAGCCAGCACATTGTGAATGGACCTTTCAAGCTGATGGCCCATTAAACACTTAACTCTCACAAACACTTAACTGCTACAAACCTGATCCAATATGTATGATTTTTTGACCGTTTTAATTCTCTCCTCTTTTTCTCTTCTAAATAAACCTTTAGATAGTAGATACTAAATTATTGGCAACAGCATAATTATTGGGTAAGAACTGAGTTATATATACTGGCTATGTGGCTGATCTCTTGAGATTAGAGGACCCTATATGTGATGAAATTGGTTTTCAGTGACCACTCGTCATAGAGTCCAGTGTCTGGGTGATGAAGCAAGGACTGGAATGCCTAAGGACACTGCACTTTTGACTTCTTGCTAACCAGTGTGGTGAGAAAGAAGTTTACTTTTGTTACTGGCTTTGTATATCTTATGATGGAATAACCACCTGTTTGGGGGTAAGTCTGCCCTATTTCTCAGCAGTTTATCCTGAAGTTGATATTCTCTGCTGTGACACACTAAGGCACGGTGACAGTTCACTTGCTCCAGCCTTCCTGAAATTTCCCAGTACAGGTGAATGTTCCTGCCGCTCTGGGAGAAGGCATGGAGGACATTGTACTCTGAGCACACATTGATCAGCATCTGCATGTGTTTGGCAGGCCAAACGGCTGCTCTCAGACTTTGAACCATTGACACCTGTACTGATCGGTAAAAAATTGCAGTGGAAAACTGTTCTGATATGGTGAGCACAGATTGCTACTATCTGTGAAAATGGGGGGACAGGGACCTTTATTAGCTTGAGTAAGGGTCAGGCAGAAAGGGCTCATTTCATTGTGGCAATGAGGGTGGATGACTACCGCAATGCGAGATCTGGTACATACCCTTTACCCTCATCCACACTGCACTTTGCATGAAGCATGTACTTACCCATACAGGTATGCTAGCTTCCTCACTCCTCTACTTGGCTTTCAGACATATGGTTCTGGGGTTATGATGTGGACAATAAGGGGCTTATGGCTCAATCAGGCTCATGGACATATGTATAGTCACTAGTATAAATGTACCCATAGTTATTTTACTAATCAAATGTTTTTTCCTAAAACGAATATCCATGTTGCAGCTTTTGTCTCCTTACATGCTTTCTAAACCCTTATTCTTGTAGTGTTCATATTTTAAGTTGTAGATGTCAACACAATATTTGAAAGGTGAAGGTTGATTTTGGACTTTGACCATATTAATTTCTTTAATGCCCTTTTAGTGGAACTGTGTCCTGAAATAGCAAATGTAAGTGTCTTGTTTCTTGAAATGATTGCTCACCAAGAAAATGATCATCTCTTTTGATATGTTCCTCACAATTGTCCTAGATTAAGGTCATCAGTACAAAAGTGTAGGAATTCTCAGGAAGGACAGAAAAATAAAATGAAAACACACAATTTATATATTCTATGTTAATCTAGCAAATCAGTTTCCTATGCAGGGGCTTTAAGTGATGATTATGCTTTTTAAGGACAGACACATATATTTCTAGAAGTGTTGCACTGATAGGAAAACAGGTTGTTTAAAAACATGCTCAAAAGTAAACAGTTTTTAAATGTTAATTCATGCCAATGTAATAGGTATCACATGACATGACTGTAAACAATTTATATTCAGGCTAATAAGTAAATGAAGAGCTGTTCAAAGAACATACTTGCTTACTTTTAACAAAATGAATTCACTTAGATGCCTAAGTGGCTGAAGGCATTTGGAAAATTGAACTTAAGTTCCTAGATTAGATTAAGGGTAAAATTTTCAAAATTACCTGCCCTTCCCCAGTGGAGTGTTTGTCACTTTCTCACACCATTAGTGAAGGTTAAGTGTTTTCAGACCTGAATACTACTACTTGGCTAGAAAACTGAGGTGAAGAGCATGATGTGAGAAGCATGACATTTATTCTGAACTGTGAATTCAATGGGAAGTCTTTTTATCCTGTTGAGAGTGCTCATATATATGCTTTTTGGGGGTGGGGGGTGAAGAAGAAGAGTGTGTGTGTGTGTGTGTGTGTATATATGTGTGTGTTTGTAAATCAGAATTGGCTGCCTGAAGCCAGATGTTAAAAATCAAGGAACTTCACCATGCCACCTTGTGTATGAGATGCAGTAGTGGAGAAGCATGTGATCAACACATCTTCCATACAAAATGTAAGAAATGGTATGAAAGAAAGCCCACCCCTCTGCTCCTCTAGGGCAGAAGCATTAACAACGTTAATTTATAGTGCCCATTCAACACTGGGTCTCGGCCACTGAAAAGTAGCAGAGAGTGGACTTGAACACAAGATCAAGAGTAGCATATAAGTCAACCATAACATAAATGTACCACAGGCAAAAAGATGTGAATTAAAGCTGAGAGAGGCAGCTTTAAATGTGGGCATTTGGTGCTCCAACTTGATGAGTGCTTCCAATGGAAATGCCAGGCAAACACACAGTGCAGCCTAGAGGACAGGGGCTGCATGACAAATAAAAAGTGTGGGCTCTTGGTTTCAGTCACTGGAAACTGGCTCTTGCTGTGACTCTTGAGCCCTTCTGTCTCTGGTCTGAACATTAATGGCATCTAGCGACTTTCATTATTTTACTCCCACTTGATATTTTGATATTCATCCTCCATGGAGGATTCTGACAACTTTGTTTCCATAAAAGTTCTGTTACACTGAACTATTTACCAGAAGTTATCACACCTTTCAACTCTGGTGTGTTGGTGCTTTCTATGATGGCTACAGGGCTTTTTCACTGACTTATAAGCACAAGATACTGGTCTATAAAGCCTCTTAGGTATTGCTTGTGCATAAAGCTTACTGTGCTACTTACAGGGGATGATGGTACACAGTATGAGGCTGTTTTTTTGTGGATCTTTCACTGCAGGTAATACTTGCACACTTCTCTGTATTTCTGGGAAAGATTGGGACCCAAAGTCTTCTAGCAAAATTACAATACATGCAGCTGTGCGCCTGCAGACAGGCTACTGGTAAAACTGTCTAATGTGGATGTGGTTTTAGATAAAGTGTAATTGAGTTACAGCAGAGTTTTGTCCCTTAAACTCTAAGGTGGAACCAAAGCTAGGCGTTAAAAAAACAAACAAAAACCAGTAAAAGGAGGAGGATTAGGGAGATCTATCATTCAGCTGAAAGAAAAGGAAAAACTGTTGAGCATCTCAAATCACCCCTTAATAAAGAGTTGGGGACATTGAAACAGCAGGATCTAAACCCAAAGGTCAGTCAGAGCACGCACTGCTAAATTCTACTGAGGTATTAATGGCCCTGCTATAGTGTTTCTAACATTAGTACCGACACTGCCCACTGGGCCCATAATTGGGGTGAGGAATATCTCAAATTATTTTATTATCTAATAGGAGGAAGAAGAGTCAAAACTTTAATGTTCCTGTGACACTGATTCGGCTTGAACTAGTGATGGTAGCAGATTTTGCAGAAATGCAGCTCTCCTGACAAGACAAAGAGCAGCAGTGTGTTCCCTTGCTCCCGGCCAGTTCTGCTGGATGATAGAGACGAGTAGAAGAAAGGCTAGCACTAGCAGTAGCTCTTCATGAGTGGTGGCTCTGTTTCTTAGCTTCATTGTGACTGGCCCATGGGCAGTGGTACAAGAAAGGAAAGCTCTTCAACACACTACTCTTTTTTGCCCTCCTCTTCCCCTGTAACCACACAGGACTAGCAACTAATGATCACGAGGCCTGTCAAGTCCACCATAGTCATTTCTAGTGATCCCATTGGGGCCATAGTGTGTTCAGTTGAATTTAGCACTTGCACCTTTGTGTTCAGCTGTATTCTTTAGCTGGCTAGACTAGAGAGTGCACTGAGCAAGTTCGTGGGATCTGATGATGTGACTGGGCCTCCCTGAGAAGATAGTGTCATTGACAGGAGAACAAAAACCAGTTTGAATTAGTGTCAGATCCTGGGCATGTTTTCCTATCTCCATGAGAGTTCGGTAAGGCTGTGTCTGTCACCATTGTTTAATATACATATTTAACTGGTTGATAAGCTTGAGGATGCAGCTGTCAGCGGTGCTGAGCGGAATACCATTCTACTCAGGATCTCTAATACGTGTATGACTACTGTTGGCTCGCTTTGCTAAATCAGTGCAGCCAATGGCAGATCTGGTCAGGCAAGAAGCAGCGCACATTGAGCAGGTTATTAATTTGGATAAAACTAAGTTCTTGGCCATTAACATCAAGCAACCTCCAACTCCAGATTACAACCAACTCAATATTAACCTGTCCAGATTGGGACATCAAGAAGGTGGTAGCTAACAAATACTTGTCAATTGTCAGACAGTACTGGAAACAGTCAAAAGCTGTGGATACTTAGATGAAACATGGCAGCATAATGTGCTAAGTCCTTCAACAGTCTCTGTGGGGATGTCATGACATTAAGCTTGATACAAAGCTGCTGATCCATACCTATATATATAGATCCATACCTATACCAACTCTGTAGAATGGAGGTAAAACATGAGTGCTGAGAAAAATAAAGATTGACATTTTTGATTTTCAGTCTCCATCCAATGGTCATATTAAATGGCAGGACAAGATCACAAATGAGAATATTTGAAGAAAGATCACAAATGAGAATATTTGAAGCCAAACCCAGCAACCAAGTCCATCACCACTGGTTTGGTTTCAAAGTCTTTTTTGGTGTGGACATATAAGAATGGAAGACCAGTGAATTATGACATGTGTACCAAATGTCACCCACACCTGATATATCTGTTATCATTTTGAAGAAATAAAATAAATATTGTCTCTTGAAAAGAATGGAGAAATTACTGACATATGCACATCATTTTGAAAACTGCAGTCAAAATTTAAAAAAATCAAAACCACTTCATGAAATATTACATTAAGTTGAAGGCAGATGATACAGTAGGTATACAGTAATACTGCCATTTACATTAGTAATATGTACCTTTTCCCAAATGGGAGTTCATAGAATACCAGGGTTGGAAGGGACCTCAGGAGGTCATCAAGTCCAACCCCCTGCTTAAAGCAGGACCAATCCCCAATTTTTGGCCCAGATCCCTAAACAGCCCCCTCAAGGATTGAACTCACAACCCTGGGTTTAGCAGGCTAATGCTGAAACCACTGAGCTCTGCCTCCCCCTGAAGTTTCAAAGTTCACTTTGAAAAAATAATTAGATCTACATAGAACTTTTCATAGCAATCATAAAACATTCATCTCAACCTTGGGGAATATACTATAGACTTCACAAAGGAAACCAAAACAGATTACCCTCTGGAAATTAAACCATCTAAAAAATTGAAAAACTTTCAGTAACTGATCGTAAACAACAGAAATATAAGATGTTTATGAAACATAACTGATTCAATGTTACAACAACTTTAAATATTACACCAGTGTGACACTATTTTGATGGCTCTAAATATTGGACTGAAAGATAAAAAGTTAGCTTTACCCTTGGCATCTTGCAGTGTTTTTTGTACACAATATACAAGTTAATTAACAGCTGATCTCTATGCAGGCTGTACGTGTAAGACACGTGAATAACGACCAACGCTTCGTCAATAATATGACTTCATAGTTTCCACTGAGTGAGAACTACTTGACATGCAGTTTTGGAAAGTGTTTAGTCATACAGGTGCTCTGGCATTCAGATATTATAGCAATGGGAACGAGGGAGGATAAGGGGAAGGGTGTCTTATAAGTAACTACAGTTCATTGGATCATGCAAAAGCAATTATTTCAAATGTAGCCTGTTCAAACTGATATTGACCCTATATGCTAGACATTTTGTTCCAAGATGCCAGTGGGAGATTGTTTTACTGTAGTAACTTGCATTCTGAATATAATAAACTGATTGCTCAAGATGGAATGGAAGATATGAGGTTATGTCAAAGTAACACTGAAATTGGCCAATTGTAGAAACTCATTCCAGAATGTAGGCAACTACTATGTTCCCAAAGCATGTGTGCCAGACCTCTGTGAGAATCTTAATAGAGTGACTTTTTCCAAACTCATTTCCAATTCTGAAACTGGAATGGCATTCAAACGGCCATTAAATAGTGAGGACATATTTTTGGTACTAGTGTTGGTTTAGTACTGAATGTTAGTATCCTACATGAATGTTGAAACTTGTGAGACTGAATATTTTGTTAAAAGGGAAAACTAAAATGGGAGCTGTAGCTCTAAAATGCTGTTCACTGTGGCTCCTCTGTGACAGATAAGTAGTGCTACTCTGGAGAGATACAATGACTAACACAGGTTGTTGGTGCACAATTGTGCCCTTCACCCGGACTTGGGAACTCTTTCCCTTCATTAACTAAGCTAGAAAGTAAATAAAGTCCAATCCAAAGATGATTCAATGAAAACTGGGTTTGGGAGAGCTCTCTATATAAATGAGATTTATAGTTTAGGAGCACTCAAGAGAAGTTTAGTGATGACAGCTTTTTTAGCAATTAAGTTGCATTCAACTTCCCAAGTACACTTGTCTGTCATTCATTGTGAACACATTTATACTCATGAGTGATTTATAACAGGATAACTCTAATATACAGAGCTCTAACTGCATAGCCCTTAAATTTAGTTTTAAAGGAAAATGGAAGCCCAACAGCTAATTGCTATTTTCAGATGAAAACTAAGTGTATTTACTTTATGTATGAATTAATATAAAAATGCATGGACAGGTGCTTGAGGTTAACATCTTAAGACTTCTGTTGAGGTGAACATATTCGAGTATCTTTAATTAAAACTTCTGTTGGGTTTCTTTTTAAATAAATAAAATGTTTGACTGGGTTCCCCACCCCCACCCCCAAAATAAAAAAAACATATTTAGCCAAAAATGTAAGGGAAACTAAAATCAAGAAGCTCTGTTCACCTCTAATAAACATTTTTCTTCCCACTTTGCAAGCAGATCATGGTATCATGGGAACACAACCAATTTTTATTTTAATAAAACAGAGACTTGGTAGGATAACTCACATGACTGGAGTACTGTCATGGATGGTTATAAACTGTTCAGGAAGGACAGGCAGGGCAGAAAAGGTGGGGGAATAGCACTGTATGTAAGGGAGCAGTATGACTGCTCAGAGCTCCGGTACGAAACTGCAGAGAAACCTGAGTGTCTCTGGATTAAGTTTAGAAGTGTGAGCAACAAGAGTGATGTAGTGGTGGGAGTCTGCTATAGACCACCGGACCAGGGGGATGAGGTGGATGAGGCTTTCTTCCGGCAACTCGCAGAAGCTACTAGATCGCATGCCCTGGTTCTCATGGGTGACTTTAATTTTCCTGATATATGCTGGGAGAGCAATACAGCGGTGCATAGAGAATCCAGGAAGTTTTTGGAAAATGTAGGGGACAATTTCCTGGTGCAAGTGCTAGAGGAGCCAACTAGGGTGGGAGCTTTTCTTGACCTGCTGCTCACAAACCGAGAAGAATTAGTGGGGGAAGCAAAAGTGGATGAGAATCTGGGAGGCAGTGACCATGAGTTGGTTGAGTTCAGGATCCTGACACAGGGAAGAAAGGCAAGCAGCAGGATACGGACCCTGGACTTCAGGAAAGCAGACTTCGACTCCCTAAGGGAACGGATGAGTAGGATCCCCTGGGGGACTAACATGAAGGGGAAAGGAGTCCAGGAGAGCTGACTGTATTTCAAGGAATCCCTGTTGAGGTTACAGGGACAAACCATCCCGATGCGTTGAAAGAATAGTAAATATGGCAGGCGACCAGCTTGGCTTAACGGTGAAATCCTAGCGGATCTTAAACATAAAAAAGAAGCTTACAAGAAGAGGAAGGTTGGACATATGACCAGGGAAGAGTATAAAAATATTGCTCGGGCATGTAGGAATGAAATCAGGAGGGCCAAATCGCACCTGGAGCTGCAGCTAGCAAGAGATGTCAAGAGTAACAAGAAGGGTTTCTTCAGGTATGTTGGCAACAAGAAGAAAGCCAAGGAAAGTGTGGGCCCCTTACTGAATGAGGGAGGCAACCGAGTGACAGAGGATGTGGAAAAAGCTAATGTACTCAATGCTTTTTTTGCCTCTGTCTTCACTAACAAGGTCAGCTCCCAGACTTCTGCACTGGGCATCACAGCATGGGGAGTAGATGGCCAGCCCTCTGTGGAAAAAGAGGTGGTTAGGGACTATTTAGAAAAGCTGGACATGCACAAGTCCATGGGGCCGGATGCGTTGCATCCGAGAGTGCTAAAGGAATTGGCGGCTGTGATTGCAGAGCCATTGGCCATTGTCTTTGAAAACTCATGGCGAACGGGGGAAGTTCCGGATGACTGGAAAAAGGCTAATGTAGTGCCCATCTTTAAAAAAAGGGAAGAAGGAGGATCCTGGGCACTACAGGCCAGTCAGCCTCACCTCAGTCCCCGGAAAAATCATGGAGCAGGTCCTCAAAGAATCAATCCTGAAGCACTTACATGAGAGGAAAGTGATCAGGAACAGTCAGCATGGATTCACCAAGGGAAGGTCATGCCTGACTAATCTAATCATCTTCTATGATGAGATTACTGGTTCTGTGGATGAAGGGAAAGCAGTGGATGTATTGTATCTTGACTTTAGCAAAGCTTTTGACACTGTCTCCCACAGTATTCTTGTCAGCAAGTTAAAGAAGTACGGGCTGGATGAATGCACTATAAGGTGGGTAGAAAGTTGGCTAGATTGTCGGGCTCAACCGGTAGTGATCAATGGCTCCATGTCTAGTTGGCAGCCGGTGTCAAGTGGAGTGCCCCAGGGGTCGGTCCTGGGGCAGGTTTTGTTCAATATCTTCATAAATGATCTGGAGGATGGTGTGGATTGCACTCTCAGCAAATTTGCGGACGATACTAAACTGGGAGGAGTGGTAGATACGCTGGAGGGCAGGGATAGGATACAGAGGGACCTAGACAAATTGGAGGATTGGGCCAAAAGAAATCTGATGAGGTTCAATAAGGATAAGTGCAGGGTCCTGCACTTAGGACGGAAGAACCCAATGCACAGCTACAGACTAGGGACCGAATGGCTCGGCAGCAGTTCTTCAGAAAAGGACCTAGGGGTGACAGTGGACAAGAAGCTGGATATGAGTCAGCAGTGTGCCCTTGTTGCCAAGAAGGCCAATGGCATTTTGGGATGTATAAGTAGGGGCATAGCCAGCAGATCGAGGGACGTGATCGTCCCCCTCTATTTGACATTGGTGAGGCCTCATCTGGAGTACTGTGTCCAGTTTTGGGCCCCACACTACAAGAAGGATGTGGATAAATTGGAAAGAGTCCAGCGAAGGGCAACAAAAATGATTAGGGGTCTGGAACACATGACTTATGAGGAGAGGCTGAGGGAACTGGGATTGTTTAGTCTGCGGAAGAGAAGAATGAGGGGGGATTTGATAGCTGCTTTCAACTACCTTAGAGGTGGTTCCAGAGAGGATGGTTCTAGACTATTCTCAGTGGTGGAAGAGGACAGGACAAGGAGTAATGGTCTCAAGTTGCAGTGGGGGAGGTTTAGGTTGGATATTAGGAAAAACTTTTTCACTAGGAGGGTGGTGAAACACTGGAATGCATTGCCTAGGGAGGTGGTGGAATCTCCTTCCTTAGAAGTTTTTAAGGTCAGGCTTGACAAAGCCCTGGCTGCGATGATTTAATTGGGGATGGGTCCTGCTTTTGAGCAGGTGGTTGGACTAGATGACCTCCTGAGGTCCCTTCCAACCCTGATATTCTATGATTCTATGATTCCCTACTGAAAATCACTTTTTGACATCTGTCAGTTACCCAGTTCTTAATCCGTTCAATGTGTACTTTTTGAAACAGAATAGTGCTCATTTTTAAAATTGGAATGTCATGTGGTACTAAATCAAAAACATTATAAAAGCATAAGCCTATTACATCTAGGTAGTTACGTTCATCAACCAAACTTGTAATCTCATCAGAGAGTGAAATCCGTTTTCTACAAAAACTATTTTCCATAAAATCATCTTGACTGGCATTAATTATATTCATATCCTTTCATTTTTCATTAATTGAATCCCATATCAGCCTTTCCATGATTTTACCTGGGATTGATGTCAGGTGTGACAGGGTCAGGCCAGGTGGCTACAGGAGAGTGATCCTATTGGGATCTGGGAATTGGGTGGGTAAAGACTGCCCACTGCTAAAGGATTCCACCCCAGCCTAAGAGGGGGATCCACAGGACCTGGACACCAAATAAATATGGGGACAACTTAATGAAATAACAGGGACAGGAGTGTGGTCAAAAGGTTAAACGAAGGGAATCGGATGGGGACACTGAGCAGAGAACCCCGGACAGCGCCCACTGCTCCTCAAAGGCGTCAAGGGAGTCAGTAGACGCCGCCCAGAGGAACTCTGCCTGGATACGTGAACAGACCGAGGAGTGGAAATAGGCCCCACAGTCACAGGAGACTCCATCAGCCAACCTCCTCACTCTGGTTTTATAGATGGCCATTTTAGCTAGGGCCAGGAGGAGGTTGACCAGGAGATCCCGTGGCTTTGTGGGGCCACAGATAGGGAGTGTATAAATAAGAAGGTGAGGGGAAAAGTGCAATGAAAAATGTAATAAAATATTGGTGAGGAGCCGGAATAGGGGCTGCAGCCTGGCACACTCCACATATATGTGTGTCAGGGTTTCCTTCACGCCGCAAAAGGGACAGGTGTCTGGGATAGAGGTGAACCGCGCCAAGAACAAGCCCGTGCTCACAGCTCTGTGAAGGAGCCGCCAACTGATATCCCCAGCGGTCCTTGGGACCGTGGTGGAGTATAGGCTGGCCCACCAAGGCTCCTCACCCTCCAAAGGACGCAGAAGGTCCTGCCATTTTGTATCGGGATGGGACACGAGGGTGAGGTCGTAAAGGGTGTGGAGCACGAGCATGTATAGATGTTTCCTTGGCGCGGTTTGGAAACAGACCAGCTGCATCTCGTGCAGCCGGCTCAAAGTGAAGGGGTGAGGGGGTTGCTTGGGTCCACGGGGCAGGGGCCCGATGAAAAGGTCCGGCAGGCCTGGGGTGGAGGGTGGGCGGGGTGCGCCCTCGTGCAGGACCCAGTCGAGGTAAACCCGAGCAGCAGGCAGCAAAGAAGCCCTCACCTCCTGAAGTACACACTGGGGAGTACAAGGTCTGGAGAGCCCCATGCGCTAAGCAAGCGTCAGGGGATCCAGCCTGTCTCCCCGGTCATAGTCCAGGAGGTCTCTGATTCTTGTGACTTCTGCCAGGACAAACCTCTGGCTACAGGACAGTGATAGAAGGCAGATATATTAGCCCCAGGTTAAGTAGGTCCCTTTTCCCTGGGTACGGTAACAGGGAAGGTTCCAAAACAATCAGGAACTTTCTGGAAACAATTAAGGCAGACAGGCTGATTGAAACACCTGCAGCCAATGAAGAAGCTGCCAGAATCAATTAAGACAGGCAGGCTAATCAGGGCACCTGGGTTTAAAAAGTAGCTCACTTCAGTTTGTGGTGTGTTTGTGAGGAGCTGGGAGCAAGAGGCACTAGGAGCTGAGAGTGAGAATGTGTACTGTTGGAGGACTGAGGAGTACAAGCATTATCAGACACCAGGAGAAAGGACCTATGGTGAGGATAAAGAAGGTGTTGGGAGGAGGCCACGGGGAAGTAGCCCAGGAAGTTGTAGCTGTTGCACAGCTGTTCCAGGAGACACTCTAGATAGCTGCATTCTATAGGGCCCTGGGCTGGAACCTGGAGTAGAGGGCGGGCCCGGGTTCCCCCCAAACCTCCAACTCCTGGTCAGACAGAGGAGGAGTTGACCTGAACTGTGGGTTCACGAAAACTGCCAAACTGAGGGCTGCCATGAATCTCGGAGGCAAGCAAATCCACCAATAAGCGCAAGACCCACCAAGGTAGAGGAGGAACTTTGTCACACAGGGTAATTGGCCTAATACTTACCCAGGTCATCCCATTTTCCCTTTTTGAATATTAGCACAACATTAGCATTCTTCCAGTCTTCTGAAGTTTCCCTGATAGTCCAAAATTTATTAAAAATGGACATCTGCAGGCCAGAGATGTCTTCAGCTGGTTCTTTTAGGACCCCTGTGTGCAAATTATCCAGATCTGCTGATTTAAAAAAAAATCCTTAGCAGATGTTGTTTAACATCCTCCCTGGATGCTAATAGACTGGAAAGTATATCATCCTTGTGTGATAAAAACACATTATCTTGGGATCCTCTTTCCCCAAAACTAAAACGACATTGCAGAAAGAATCCCCGCTTTCTCCCATCCAGCTTGGCCCTGACTATCCTGCTTGGCAGCACTTACTTTTGGATCAATGTGACTTACTTTCCCCATTGAGTAACACCCATGAATTCTAACACTTGTGCTCTCTTTCACATATCTGCAGTTACATAGCACAGTTAACATATTACATGAGTGTGGTACAAGGGGAAACTCTAGTTGATATATCTCTGGACACTCTGTGGACTTCCTTTCAAGTACGGTAAATGCAAAATATACCAGGCAACGGGTCAGAAGCCCCATAATTCTTCCCTTTAACCCTTATGGGGAACTAGAGAGCAGCATCCTCAAATTAGGCTGGTAGGAGGAGGAAACAAATTCTAAATGATCCTTTTTCACCTCCTGAGGCTGTCAGAGCTTCTGTTCCCCCTGCTAGCTGGTCTCTTATTTTATTATGCTAATTTAAACAATTTAATTTTTTTAAAAAATAAAACTTACTAGCATTCACCACTGGAAGGCATGAGACACTTTCAAAGTTGTTGCAAACTGCACTTTCTGTTATTAATTTACCCAATGTATTTTTGGACGCTATGCTAGACAAATATTAAGTATTTTAATATCACTAAAGATATGCATGGCTGAACCTAACTAAAAGAAATATGGGTTTAAATTACAAGGAAAAGAAGTTTTATGGACTAGAAGGTGATTTTAATCTCTGGTACTAATTTAAACTAAATATGTACCATGGCTTGCAACACATTTCCCAGGTAGTCTTTCTACCTCCTAAAAATCCTTTAAATCACACTAGCATCTCTCTTCATACTCTGTATTCTGCTTTACCCATGAAAAGTTGGCTAAAAATCCACTTGAATCCAGGGGTTTTCAACTGATGTGTGATAAGTTTTCCTCTGTGCTTTAGAATATTTTAGCATGCACACCAAAAGAATACAGATATTTTAGTAGGTGTTTCAGTGAGTTTGATTAATATTAATTTTTTAACATATGTTGCAGTAATGTGCAGCCATAAGATCCCCATGTTTATTATGTTGCTTTGGTGCACTGTTAGGTGGCTAATGCTTTTCGAAGAGCTGAATCTGTAACATAGTTATATTATTCACACCATTGCTTTTAATGAGCTGGCTCTGAGCCAATGGCATCCATGTCCGTTTATTCTAGCTTCTTGGTGTACCAGAGGTTTGCAACCACATAATTGTTTGTATAATAAGCTATAATGTGAAGTACATTGGCTGTGAAAATCCTAAGTGGTCAGTTTGACCATTTAGTTTAAGATAAAACTGTAGTATGGGATAGGAGACAGTTCCATGGATTGCCCTGGTCCCAGCACAATGGGTCATCATATCTACATGTGAGCAATGATGCACTCCAAATCTTAGATGCTTAGAAAGAATGCGAAATTGACTGAAATGCTTCTTGTGAAGAGGAGAAAGGTGTACAGCACGGCAATACAAAGCAAATATTTTCTGTCTTTAGAGTAGCTGTCGTTTGTCAGCAGTTGTCACAAAAATACAGATGTAGTTTTATTGTTGTTTGCATACTGCTCAGTCCAGATGAATAATTCATAACAACATAAAGGAAATAGGAGGGATTTTAGAATGTTTAACTTGAGAGCCATTTTAAAACTACTACCTGCTTTCACCACCCCACCATTTCCAGCAATTTAAAATCCCAGACTCTAGGCAGTTCAAGCCTGTTTATAGGCCCAAGACATTATTTGATTATGTATGAGGATATTTTTTGCATACTTTTACCTCTACTGCATATTTCATATGCACACATTCTTTTTAATGTATTCCAAGTGTTTCTTAGATGATCCAAGGGTTATTTCCTTTCACCAAGATGTCACAAAATAGCTACCAGCAGTAACATCCCCTGTTTATAGGTTGCAAAGCCTTTGAATAATGTGTCTGTGGAGCAATATAAACCATTCACCTTGCTTTTATAGCAAGCTGAGATGACATCCTACTCATTTCTGAATTCACGTCAGCACAGTATTAACTTGTAAAGTGGAAAGCAATATCAAGAGAAATTGGCACTAATATTTCTAAAAGCTGTGCTGTTTCCAAAGGTTGTTTGTGTAGATGGAGCAGTGAGTTAACTGGGCTGTCATTTCTTGTAGAACTGGTGCAGTTCTGATTTGTATCAATAATACTGTTCAAACTATTGATAGAGCCATTTTGTTTCTCTAAGAGCCAATATATTTAAAAGCCAATTCCTTTGTTCTTATGTATGTTCCTCATGTTTAACACACACATACAAATTCATATTTGCAGACTGGCATGAAGGAATGCAGAGACTTATCAAGTGGCAGACTGTAGCTAGAACTCATGTCAGTGCACAGAGGGTGGGAAAAGGTATAAGGAGCCTTACCAATAGGTGTGTGGCCTGCATAAAGTTTCTCCATAATTTCTACTGGTGGGTATGGGATAGGAGACAGCTCCATGGATTGCCCTGGTCCCAGCGCAATGGGTCATCTCCACCATAGGTGGACAGTCTACACCAGTGGCTCTCAAACTTTCCAGACTACTTTCAGGAGTCTGATTTGTCTTGCATACCCCAAGTTTCACCTCACTTTAAAAACTACTTGCTACTACTACAAAAATCAGACATAAAAATACACAAGTATCACAGCACACTATTACTGAATAATTGCTTACTTTCTCATTTTTATAATATAATTATAAAAGAAATCAATTGGAGTATAAACGCGGTACTTACATTTCAGTGTATAGTATATAGACAAATATAAACCATTCTACCAACTATCATCCTAATTGCCATTGGAATAATATTTACGGGTGTCAACATAACCGTTCCCCCTCAACAATTACCAGGCCATGTGCTGGTGCAACCTGCACTGTCACTACTCAGCCCACTGCCTACATGTCACATTTTGACTTACCTTGTATATAGGTGGGCCTACACAGAGGGGGAAACCGTGCCCTCCCTCTGTAGAACCACTGCCTTCCTGTCCATGCCTGCTATGTGCAAGTGGCACAAAGCAGGAGACTTCCCCCTTTGTTGATGTATTGATGCAGCGTCTAGTCACAGGACTCCTCCGAGGGAGGGGTGAGATCTGTTGTAGTCCCATTTTGTAGGGGTCTTGGCAATTGGTGCAGTTCATGAGGGATATAAAGCAAGAAATGCCCAACTATTTCAGGCAGCTTTTCTGTCAGTAAATTTTTTAGTATATCAAAATTAGAGCTGGTCAAATTTTTCATATTTTTGACTGAACATTGTTTTTTTTGGCTAAATAAAAATTTGCATAAAACTTGTTTTCTGAGGAGAACTTTATTTTTTCTTGTTGTGCCACAATGCTTCCTTTCTTTCCAACATTTCTAATTTGGAATGTTAATGTTCCCCTTCTTTTCTGTGGGCCAGCCTTCCCAGCCAGACTACTTCTCTGATAGTGCCGTATGGACAGTGACTCCCATAATGCACTGCCTCCCATGTCTAAAAAGGGGGTGGGGACTGTGGTGTGTCAAGAGAGATGCAGTCTGTCTGACCAGGGTGTCAGGCCTATACAAGAAACTGGGAGCACGTGGCACACATGAGTCCCCATGGCAGCATTTCCCAATGAAAATATTTTTGTGTTCATCCAAAATTTTCCACTAGGAAACCTCATGCTCCCAGTTTCTTGAATAGGACTGGTCAGGCAGACTGTAGGAACTGTTTTTTTGACCAGCTCTAATAAAAAGGTTAATTTAAATATCACTGTAGTCTACTCAAAATATTGCTTTTTCTGCAGTTATCATTCATCTAAAAAACTGTTCTACTATTCTCAAAAGCTTTGTCTAAATTCTATTTTGCTATAAATAGTTTGTCATTCATGCACTAGAAGGTGCCTAGATGAACAGCACCATACAGTACTTTACCTGAATTTCTGATTTAACCGGACTCACCTTTAGTTGGCTTGTCACTGATCTGATATGACAAACTTGCATTTTGAACGGTCACTCCTTTCTTTTATTCTATCCTAACTCGTGCTGTTATTTGTTTGTATGCTAGAATAAATATCTGTATTCATAGATACACAGCCTGTGTCCTTAATTTAGTCCCATCAAGAAGGCACTTCAAGGTAAAGGATTATTGCACGAGTTGGAACTCAGGATTGCAAAACTACCAAGTAGAACATGCCAGAAACAGGGACAAAGACAGATAAAATAAAAAAGCCTGTGCAGGAACTGAAATCAACTCTTCTTTACAACAAAAGGGTGCTCCTTTTAAGCGAGCACTGTCCTGTACTACTAGGGAAACTGAGAATGCTTTGAAACAATGTTTCAACGTATGCCATAATAAATATCCATGACAAGGAGCTGCCTGAGTAACTCTTAATCAACCATTTGTGTTGATTAGGGGAACATTAAGGGCATGTCTACACAACAGCCTTAAGTCGACCTAACATAGGTCAACTTACAGTCACCGTAGTAATTTACTGTGATGGCGGATGTCCACACTATCCTCCTTCTGTTGGTTGAGCACGTCCTCTCCAGGAGCACTTCCGTTGACCTGAAGAGGGGCAGTAAGATGCTGTCAAGTTTCCTTCCCCACTCTGAACTCTAGGGTACAGATGTGGGGACCTACATGAAAAACTCCCTAAGCTTATTTTTACTAGCTTAGGTTAAAACTTCCCCAAGGTACAAACTATTTTACCTTTTGCCCCTGGACTTTATTGCTGCCACCACCAAGTGTCTAACAAATATATAACAGGGAACGAGCCCGCTTGAAAACGTCTTCCCCCCGCCATCCTCGCCAAACCCTACACCCCCTTTCCTGGGGAAGGCTTGATAAAAATCCTCACCAGTTTGCATAGGTGAGCACAGACCCAAACCCTGGGATCTTAAAAGCAATGAAAAAGCAATCAGGTTCTTAAAAGAAGAATTTTAATTGAAGAAAAAGTAAAAGAATCACCTCTGTAAAATCAGGAGGGTAAATACCTTACAGGGTAATCAGATTCAAAACATAGAGAATCCCTCTAGGCAAAACCTTAAGTTACAAAAAGACACAAAACCAGGAATATACATTCCCTCCAGCACAGCTTATTTTATCAGCCATTTAAACAGAACAGACTCTAACACATATCTAGCTAGATTACTTACTAAGTTCTAAGACTCCATTCCTGTTCTGTTCCCGGCAAAAGCATCACACAGACAGAGAGAACCTTTGTTTCTCCCCCCCTCCAACTTTTGAAAGTATCTTGTCTCCTCATTGGTCATTTTGGTCAGGTGCCAGCGAGGTTATCCTAGCTTCTTAACCCTTTCCAGGTGAAAGGGTTTTGCCTCTGGCCAGGAGGGATTTTCAAGGTGTCTCCCCTTCCCTTTATCTTTATGACAGGTGCCTTATGTTGACCTAACTGTGTAGTGTGGACCAGACATTGCTGCACATTTTTCTCTTCGCATGCCATATGTTTGCAGTCTTCTTATCTTTGTCTCTCTGAATATGAAAAGAAGTCATGTGAAGGTAGCACAGACTGTAGAAGCATCTCTTGCATCTTTGACCGACTCGTGCACATCTATTGTGGTACGATAAAGATATTTTTGTCCTAGGGCAGCAGAGCAATGCCAATTTACCAAGTCCTGAAATCCCACCGCCCCCCATGAAGAGTCTATTCCCTTTCCCCAGAGATCTGAAGTATTGTCTATTACAAGATGAAGTCAACGAGGAGTCCGGTGGCACCTTAAGGGCTAACAGATTTATTTGGGCATAAGCTTTCATGGGTAAAAACCCCACTTCTTCAGATGCTTCAGACCACTTCCAGATGAAGTGAGGCTTCAGATGCTTACTATGCTTATTTGAAAGGTCTCTATCAATGAACCCATCAACCAAATATGGTAGGCACAAGAAATCTTTACTTAAAACCCTGGATATTCTTAGCTCAGATACTGGTTGTGTGATTTTTGACTCCCTGGCAGAAAATAAATAGGTGATGGTGGTGGTGGAGAGGGGTGTGGGGAAGGAGGGAGTTGGGGTGCCCACAGCCCCTGGAAGGGGGAAGGAGGATGGGCAGGGGAGACAGAGCCCCTGACATGAGAGGGGATGGGGGTGTTGCAGGGAGTTCCTGACGTGGAGAGGGATGGGAGAATGTCACATGGGGTACTTGTGATGGGAAATGGGGGAATGCAAGGGGAATGAATAAAGCCTACAGAAGCAACAAAGTGTGTGTGACCTTCTAGTAATATCAAGGGGAAGTGAAAGAGAGTTTTTTTTACCATCATCATCCATTCCATTGCCAGTTCAATGCTATTCCAATAAACAGAATTTTCTAATATTGTGTTCAGACTAGACAGGGCCAACAGCTGGCTTCTAAATGTATGTCTACAGTTTTGCTTACAATCATTTTCCATCAGAATGTGTCATACCAATACATCAGATACGTAGACCTTAGTACTGTTCTCTTTGTGCATGGGAGTCATGGATGAAAAATTGTCTGTGTATAAATGTAGTTGATGCTCCTTGAAATTTGACCCTAAATGTCTCAAAGGGTCTCCCACATTTTTCCTTGGATTCAAGAACTGTCTCGTAGAATTAGTTTCTAAAAATTACATTGTATCTTGCATTGAGATTGCCCTTCGTGAAACTATAGGAAACCCCTCAATTGATTGGCAAACTGTAAAGAATGGGGCAGACAATCCCCAAAGATGGTGTTTATTTCTAATACTTAGATCCACCAAGCTAGCAACAGAACAGCTTCTACGATACCCTACTGGTTACACGGAAGCCAAAACACAGTTCCCTTAAAAGCAACCCAGCTTTGGGCTTCCACCCAGACATCCAGTCAAATATGATGAGAGATTACTGAAAAGCTTGTTCATCATGTAAAAATGTTCTATCAATCCCAAAAGATTGAAACTTTACCTCTGAAGTTAATGAATACTTTAGATCTTACCCAAATACATGCTTACAGTCAATTCTTATTAACTAAATGTTATTAAAAAAAGAAGAGAGAAAGTATTGGTTAAAAGATCATTATACATACACGTATGTGCAGTTTTGAGGTCGGTTTTATAGTAAAGATGGTGAGCTCTTGGATCAGGTTTGAAGCAGTGATGGCACACACTGATAACTGGTTAAGCTTCTGGTTGTTCCCAATTCATTGGAAGGTCCTCAGTCCCTTAGTTAGAATGCTCCCATTAGTATAAAACCATAGTCCAGAGATCAGAGTAGAAAAGAGGCCAGATGAAGATGTTTCCAGGGCATTTAATAGTTTCTGCCATGTAGAGGGAAACCCATTGTTTCAAACAAAGCCCTCCTCACAGCTTGTGGAAAAATACAGGTAACAAGATAGAGTGTAGTGTCACATGGTCTTGTCACATGCCCTTGCATATTTTGCTGAGTCATAGCAGAGGTCATTACCCATACTCTAGTTAGAATGTTCATCTGAATGTCCATTAGGTGTGGATAGGCTTCTTCCAGGGTCCATTGTGTCCGCTGATGAGCTGTCAGCTTGAATACTCCATTCACAATGTGCTGGCTAAATACCTTGTGGGTGTTACCACAGGAGCCAACATTTGAAATACAGGTACATAGTTAATATTCATAACTTCAGATACCAAAATGATATATGCATACAAATAGGATAATCATATTTAACAAACCATAACTTTTCTATTGACACCTTAGTTGTCATACTTTGTACAAGTTTTGTTGCAATTATAAAAGAGTGGTAGCAACAATGATCTACCTGGTCATGTTTTAATCATAGAATGTCACAAAAGGCTATGAATAGAACTACTTCTGCTGGTTTCTACAAGTGAGCTCATCATTGGAGGGGTGCGAATGAGTGAGTGAGGGAGGATGTGAAAACATGGATGATCTAGAATGAAAGTGGATAAACACAAGAACCATCAGTTAGATTGGGCTTTCACAATAGGAGAGGAGAAGTATCCATTAGCAGAGGGCCCACTGTGATCAGCATTTGCCAAATTTTTCTGATGTGTGCGTAATCTTTAATTCTACACTAATTTCATTTCAGGTCATGTTACTTTTCATTGTTTCTAATAGAATTTCTGGATTGCAACAATATACACAAGCCTGTGATATCCAATGTACTGCAACCAGCTTTCCACCTGGGTTAATATGGAATTGCATTAGTTTGGAGAGAGTTGAGGACATAAAAAAATAGTAGGAATAAGCATTCCAGTAAGTAGTCTGAGCATTACAATTGTCCTTTGCTGCGGTACGCTCCAATTCCAGAATGCCATCCAGTAACTGTAAAATGAAAGGGACAAATATTGTCACCTGTGGTGAACTCTGGTCTGAATGGGACCTGGTTGCCTTAAGATGCAGGAGGCTGAGTCCTGTTTCACAGCAATACCAGAAGTAATGCAAGATTGGTATGAGGAGGCCCCAAAACTGTTGAAGCAATCATCATTTCAACAGGTTGTCAATTTCAGGGATGCTTAAGATTGCACTGCACAATTGCACACTTAAACAAATAAGTTTAAAAAGATGTTCAGTGTCTGATTATGATTCTAGCTGCCTAGCAAGACAACTAGAGTGGACATCAAAAACAATTACCTGGGCCTAGTTTGAGCGTAGCATTAACATTTTTGAATCACTTTTAAATGTACTGATTTAAATAAGATCTGAATAGAATCTCTTTTTTGATTGTAAAAGTGCTCTATGATGATTTGTCCAGAGTACTTGTGGGAAATGTCAAAGAAAACCCACAAAAACTCTATGGTGGGGGTGGGGATTCCTGATAATGTGGGCACTTTCATTAGACTCCCCTGACTACTTCTATCATGAATGGTGAGGAAACTTTCCTCTCTATTTTGACAAAAGCAGCAATTTTTGTGGAGTAAGTAACTTTGTGCCCTACTCTTATAGCAAGACTCTTTGGGCTTGATACTCCACTCATGTCTACTGATGTAAATCAGGAATAACTTCCCTGAGATCAATGCCATCAATAAGCCTCAGTGTCCCAGATCTCAAGACTTACTGTAACTTTAGTTTTATGGATAGGGGAAGATTTTGGGAATTTTCATATATACTAAACCAGTTTTCCCAACACTAATTCCAACAGTGTAATGGAGATCTGGGGATGTGTGGAGACTCAAGTCTAGTGTTGATGTGGTGGTACATAAAAATATGTACATGGGGAATAAGTTTTTGCACTGCAGCTTTCAATATAAGACATCTCCCTTTTTCTCCAGTGGTAAGTGTGCTATTGGTAAGGCATCATGTGTTAGTGTGAAGAGCACAGTGTGCTCTGACTTTTGTTTTCCTTTCTGAAGGGAACACTACAAAAATAACAAGTTTCCTTGTTAGTACATGTTTGTCTCAGCATGGAGACAGATGTGAACTGAGTGATCAAATTAACTAGCAAAATCCTGTTTGATCAAATTTGACAAAAGTTCATCCTTGTTTAGTACCTTTAGTGCTCAGGGTGGGCTGAGGAACTGTTAGTGGGGTTTTTTTTGCCTCTGTTTGAGAAATATAACTGTCTGGAAAAGACTCTGGGTGTGACAGTGGATTCAGCTCTTAAATTAGCCTAACTTCAATGGGTCCTTTGTAGGCAGAGGACAAACCAGCACCCTACAAGAAGAGTGTTTTTTGAGATGTGTTCAACTGCAGATAGTTGTAGGTTTTACACACCCTATATTTATTTCAATCAGAGGGTGGATTGCACAGTATAATGTAGATTAAAGATGGACAGATTGGATCTTTGAGACAAAACATTTAAGCTTTAGGGTTTTTTTTTTCCTATATCATCAGAGCTAGTTTGAGTTAGGAGTCATAAAAGGCTTTTATTATAGCAACTCTGAAGTGCCAAGCCTTTCACTGAAGTTCCTCCTAAACTAAACGTAATTGTTAGGATTTCTCATAACTGATATTTTAACAGGAAGAACAATTGTAAAGAAGAAAGTGGACAGTAGCACAAATTTTGCAATTATTTCTCAATTTAATTGGGTATAACATGCAAACATAGAATCAAATTCTTCTGTTACATCCGTGTGAATTCAAGGTCTGACATCAATTAATTTTCTCTGGCTTTATTCTGGTGTGTGGGCAGAATTTGGTCCCTTGTTTGGATTTTCAGTAACTAAAAGTAATTTTGGTTTTGTTTTAAAGCTCCCCTGCCTGAAGTGTTTAGAGTGCATACACAACACGATAAAAAAACGATTATAACGGGAAAAAATCAAAGAAAACCGATCAAGGTGATCCAGAAGTTCAAAGGTACTTGTAGAGCTCTTTGGAAAATGTTTGGTGGTTTTTTTCCCCCCTTCAGGAAGAAGACAATTTCAGCTTTTCACTGGAAAATGGAAATGTTTTTGGCCAAAATAATTTTGGCAGAATTTTTGACCAACCTTTGTCTTTTCATTAGTATAAAAATAAGAGCAGGAATAGAGTGACTTTAACATTAAACTTCTATGGCAACAAAAATGTTCCACACAAATGAAGATGTTCAAAAATGGGATTCCTTTGACTGAATATCAAAAATATTGTTTGTGGGGAACTGGATAAATTTATATATATGTTATTTCCATGAAACTGAATAAAAGAATATTCAGCAATATGATTTCATCCCCAACAGTTTTTTTGATGTACATTATTTTCAGCATTTTCAAAACCATTTTCTAATTTTGTTGCTCCAGCAGTTGGGTTCCCATATTTAGATACGTAAAGGCCTGACCCTTTTAAAAAAAAATCTGAAGGTCTGTGTCATTGCCATTGATTTATGTGTACTTTTGGTAATGATTCAGCAGGAGACATCTGAACATGCATCACTGTAAGCAGCATGTTCAGGGAGACTAGAAATGCTTAAAGTATCTTGCTGATTTGAAGTCCTGAATGTCCAAGGTAGGACTAGAAAAAAACAACTGCTAATTTGGGGTGTCACACAATATATATATATAGCCAGTTGTCCAAATTATAAAAGTAGAAACTTCATTTCATGATAATCTCTGGAAATGGAATAATTAAATGTACCCACAGTGTACCTCTGCGCTCAAAGAATTTAGTTACCAGTGTAAACCACTAGGTGCGTGGTGGACTAGTTTGGTTTATTTCTCAATATTTGTGTATTGAGAATGTATTATGATGCCATTTTCTGGGTGGGTTAGTTTGATATTTTTATGGCATTGATTATATCTGGATTTGAATGCCTAGCATATTCTGTTAGACTTTCTTTGTACTGCTCTGACCTTTTTACACTGCTGCTCTTCCTCCCAGGTTAGTGAAACTGTAAACAAGGGAGAACGTGAATGGTCAACCAAATTACAGAATACTGAAAAGGTCAAAGTAGCACTGCAGACTATGCTGCTTTTCTCCAAATAGGCATTAAGACTGTAACTCTACACCTCATTCTCATGACTGAACTTCTAATGAGACGAGAAAATGGCCCTGCATGAATCCATGCTTCTGACGGCAGCTGTAATGTGAGTGGTAAATGGGAAAAATGTTACAGTCAGGTCCTTAGACTTGTGATCATATAACTGTCTCCCTCTTTGCATGTCACATAAAGGCTATATGTGATAGTGAGCTGTTAGCCTTTAGTTCCACTCTTCTCATAAGCACATTCATATGTATTTCTCATAGCTCCACCATGAATTTAGAAGTGTTCTTCACTAAACATAAGATTTATCTTTTAGGTTTGTTTCATATACTCTGTGGGTGCAAGGGGTTGAAGAGCAATTGCAATGCTTGTCCAGGGAATGTTATTCCCTTTTAAATTTCTATACACTGTTTTAAAATTAGTCGTGTATGCACAAATCTAAAATCAGGTCTCTCCCAGTAATTCTTTACCTTAGCATTTTGACTTAAGGAAGGCTTACTCCTGAAATATACACCATAGGTACCCTACTACATCATGTTAACTGCTATGCAATGATTCAGTTTTGTTTAATTGCACTTTATGTACAATAAATACACTTACTATGAAGTGATCTGTGTTTTAAGACGCATTGAGACACTGTGGTTTTTGAGCGTCAATGACTCAGGCGGATGGATTTCTTCAATGTTACTTTCCAATGTGTAAATAATTTATTAAAATAGTTTTTGGCATTTCAGAAATAAATGTTACATGCTGCAATTCTGGTCGCTTATTGGCTGTTGAAAACTCCATTGTCTGTGGTCCATCCGAACAATTGGTGGTCATCAGGAAAAATACAGATCAGTGTTAATTAGCAACCAAACATAGAATGAGCCAGCAGATGGATGTCCCACAAGGGCTTGTCAGTTACTATGGGACTGATGGGGAAGAGATAGGAGGGGGAAGAGAAACCACACTTGGAATTCTGTAGCTTTTTACTGTTACTACCAGAGACTCAGCTGTGGTTAACCCCACTGCTAGAGTGCTTCAGGAAGAATGTCCGTTGGATACACATTGCTGATTGTCTGCCTTGACCTCTGAATTCTTTAAACTCTGGCTTTTCCCTCAGTCCCAACAGAGCAGAGCTCTGGGTGTAGGCCCCCTTCATTGTGTCTCCCAATCTCGTTCTGTGTACTGCTTCTGATGAGTTAGAGCTGGCACATTGTCTAAAATGCCTCACAACTGTCAGAAAACAAGGGCAGATGCCCCAAACTGGTGGTATGTTCTACAAGCATGTGAACAAGGGGGATCCAGTGGATATAGTGTACTTAGATTTTCAGAAAGCCTTTGACAGGGTCTATCACCAAAGGCTCTTAAGACAAGTAAGCTGTCATCGGATAAGAGGGAAGGTCCTCTCATGGATTGGTAACTGGTTAAAAGATAGGAAACAAAGGGTAGGAATAAATGGTCAGTTTTTAGAATGGAGAGAGGTAAATAGTGGTGTCCCCCAGGGGTCTGTACTGGGACCAGTACTATTCAACATATTCATAAATAATTTGGGAAAAGGGGTAAACAGTGAGATGGAAAAATTTGCAGATGATACAAAACTACTCAAGATAGTTAAGTCCCAAGCAGACTGCGAAGACTTACAAAAGAATCTTTCAAAACTGGGTGACTGGGCAACAAAATGGCAGATGAAATTCAATATTGATAAATGCAAAGTAATGCACATCGGGAAACATATTCCCAACTCTACCCATAAAATGATTGGGGTCTAAATTATCTGTTACCTCCCAAGAAAGTGATCATGGGGTCATTGTGGATGTTTCTCTGAAAACATCCACTCAATATGCAGTGGCAGTCAAAAAAGCGAATGGAATGGAGAAAGTAAATAAGGAAGTGCTATTTACCCCTTCTCATAACACAAGAACTAGGGGTCAGCAAATGAAATTAATAGGCAGCAGGTTTAAAACAAACAAAAGGAAGTATTTCTTCATACAACGCACAGTCAACCTGTGGAACTTTTTGCCAGAGGATGTTGTGAAGGCCAAGACTATAACAGGGTTCAAAAAAAGAACTAGATAAATTCATGGAGGATAGGTCCATCAATGGCTATTAGCCAGGATGGGCAGGGATGGTGTCCCTAGCCTCTGTTTGCCAGAAGCTGGGAATGAATGACAGGGGATAGATCACTTGATGATTACTTGTTCATTCCCTCTGGGGCACCTGGCATTGGCCACTGTCGGAAGACAGGATACTAGGCTAGATGGACCTTTGGTCTGACCCAGTATGACCGTTCTTATATTCGTATGTTCTTAATTAGATTTCACCAAGTCAGTAAAAAATGTGAACTCCTGAATCACTCTACCAGTCTTACCATGCAGTCACAGACAGTCCCTTTACATTCCCCAGTCTATCTTGCCGCCCAGACAAATTGAACTTTGTGATAAAAGGTCACTAAAACCAAAAATCACACCACATCAGGTTGCTCTCAGCCCCAAGGGACCAATCACTTACTCCAGATCAATTGATACTCCACATCTTACACCAAAGACAATGTTGGTATCCAAATCTACAGTAAGCAAACTATAGGTTTCTAAGCTAAGAAAAAGAATGAGAATTATTGAGAGGTTAAAACAGGTAAAATATAACAACAGGTAAATCACAGTTTGTAACTCCAAATGGTGCCAGTGATGTAGTAAGCTGCCAGTTTCCCAAAAGTCTTTCAGGGCTATCCAGATTAATTCTGGAGCTCAGTCTTCTGCCATGTTAGAATCCAAGGAGTCCAGAGACAAAAGATCCTTCATTGAATCCATATTTATAGTATCTTCACACAGAAAGCAAGCTGACTGATGGTTCTTCCATGTGGGCTTTTCCTTTGATGAAGGTCAGTGAGGAATGTACTTAGACTTTTGACCTCTGACCATATACATAATGGCCACTTGCTTTGAAATGATCATTTTCTGTTAAAGTCCTTAAGTCCTTCATTAGCATTTCACAAGATTTCTTTGATGGGTGATTTAATTACAAGGGTATTTACAATGTTTGCTATTACACTATGACAGGAACAGATAAGCAAAAACAATACAGTCAACCTATTGCCCTCGCAGTAAGCAGTAATAGTGGGGGAGAATTCCGCCTGGCCCTTAAGTGAGTGAGCACAGTCTTCTCAGTGAGTCTTTCCCTTGTTCTTGGAGTTCGTTGAGCCACATTAGCTGAAATGTGTTTAAAAAAAAATCCACCTCAAACAGAGACCCAGAGTGGGAAAACTTCATCTCGAATGGTTAAAGTTTGGCAAAGATATAAGCAACTTAAGACAATTCTGCCCATTACAGGACTCTCTTAACTAGAGGTGTTGCTACCTGCACTGCCTATAAAGTCCATTCCATTACATAAGGAGGCTATTGTTTCTAGTAGAGGATGTATTAGATAGTAATGTGATATGGTACCTATGCTTAAGTAAAGAGTTTAGAAAAAAAAAGGTGCCAGAGGAAGCCATGTGCCAAGGACAGGACATTTCTTGTTGCTGCTCTTTTTCAATGTAGACAGATATGGAGCACCCCTGCCACAACTACTCTTACTTTATTTTAATACAAATCCTATCAGAAAATTCTAATGCTTTTTAAGGAGGTCAAGTTTATTTGCCTATTCATAGAATTTTGTTATTCGGGGATTTTGCATGTTTTTCTATGGAAGCTCTCTTAATTAAATCAGTGGCACATAAATAATTAAATGTACTAATCCCCCTCAATATCAGAATGCCTTTGATACTGTTTGAAATCAAGCTGAAGAATAGCATATAGAGTTTACTGCAGGAGACTGGTTTGTTTGTTTAAGGGAGAAATTGAAGTAGTCACACATTTTAAAGTTTTGCTGGCTTCCTTGCTGCTTGGACATAGAGACTTGCCCCACCCGTGTTTCGTATCTTTATGCACATTCCTGGGGGGGATGGGGAGTCACTGCTGCAAAGCTGACCACCGAGCACCTTTTACAGAAGTTTCTGACCACCTTCCTCTCTCCCCCCAACCCCGCCCCAAAGCAGAGCTGCCCTTCTTTGGGTAAGCCCAGACAAATTCTGCCCCCCCCTTATGTGGTGCAGTAATGTATAGTGAAATATTGGACTAATACAGGTGGTATGAAAACCTATTTGATACATATTGGATTCATGTGCTAAGACTTTTAATGAATTATAATACTAGGTATCAGGATCTAATCTAGCCATATCTATTTATCTTAGGGTGACCAGATGTCCTGATTTTATAGGGACAGTCCCGATTTTTGGGTCTTTTTCTTATATAGGCTCCTATTTCCCCCCACCCCCTGTCCTGATTTTTCACATTTGCTGTCTGGTCACCCTAATTTAGCTGTACTTCTCAGTGTCCTGAAAAGAGACCAGTTAATGTTTTGTTTTTGTACATTAATATGTTTTACACATGTGGGAAATGGCTGCTGTATTTTGATGACATGCAAAGTGACTTGATGTTCTAATGACGCTTGGGTCCTTATAGTTCCCCATGCCCTGAAGGTGGTTTCTGGTCTTCATTGGAATTCAAATAATACAACATGGAGTCCCTGTTACTTTCCTTGGGGAAGTGGGATTTTGTATAGGCCCTGCTTTAGCAACATGTGCTTAACTTCCCATTGACGTGAAGGAGACTTCAGCATACACTTAAAAGCTTTGCTGAGTTGAAGCCCTAGTTTGTAAAGCACTTTGGGATTTTTGGGGGATAAAGGCGCTTGTGTGTGAGTGGGGGTTGAGGGAAGAGGGGAGTCAGGGAAGTTAGTATAGAATCCTTTCAGTAGTGTGTATTTTAAATGTAGAGTGGTATTTTGAAAAAGCATAGATGAGCATAATGGAAAAACCTCTCTGACTGGCCACCCTTACCACCATTGTTACACTAATGTAACTATATAGTGGTGTAGCACTAAACCTGTGTATATAAAGTAAAGCTCAGCAATGGTGTAGTGAATTGCTGAAGAGTTTCCTTCCAGTTTTGAGGCTATCTAGAGATAGGTGAAACATCAGCTTATCTAAGACAACTGCAGTAAGGCAGTGTTATTAAAGTGGTTTTTTTTTAAAGATAATTGAACGTTGAAGGTCTGACTGAGGAATTACATCTATAAGGTTAATTTATGTCTGGGAAACAAACCAATGACTATTCATAATTAAAGGTATGATTTTGTCATGGACATTTTTAGTAGAAGTCATGGACAGGTTACAGGCAATTAACAAAAATTCACGGAAGCGGTGACCTGTCCCTGACTTTTATTAAAAATGTCCATGACAAAACAGGGTGGGAGGAGGGTTGAGCACCTGGCCCTGCTGTGGCTGGGAACTGTGGCCCCTGCCCCATGGCTGGGAGCTGGGAGGAACTGCCACCTGTGGCGGCTGGGGAGCTGTGGGGGTTCCTCTGCTGCTTGCGATACCTAGGGAACTGCAGGGGATCCTCCCTGCCCGCAGTGGCTGGGGAGCTGTGGGGGACCCCTGCCACTCCAGGCAGCAAGGGTCCCCCACAGCTCCCAGCCACCACGGGAGGTGGGAGTACCCTGCGGCTCCCAGCCACTGCGGGCTGAAGTCACGGAGATCTGTGGAAGTCACAGATTCCATGACCTCCATGTCCAAATTGTAGCCTTATTCATAATATAATGGATACTTTTCTCCAAATGAGAAGAAAAGGGGATGAGGTATGAATTAATGAAAAATTGAATATTGTCAATAGCTCCTTCCTTTGAACTAATCTAATCCAGCAACAACCTTGATCTTGAGTTTACTGTCTACTTAATGATCACTATATAACATTTCTATAGTGAATCCATAAATAACAACTGAAGTTTATGGGTTATTTATATTTAATTTCTGCAGTAAAATTCAGAGACTTTTTGGGATGGTTTCAGTTGAAAATGTGTAATGGAATTGGCCAATGGAGTGCTTGTTGACTTTTTTAGAAAGGGTGAAAAGCAGATGCAGAGGAATTCCTCATAAGGGGAAGAGGGAAAGTGATCTGTCACAAAGTTAGGGTTCACAGAGACGTGAACAGTAAACATCCCACAAAAAGAATGAAATCTTAGTATATACCATGCTTTTAATATTCAGGAAGGATTATTTTCATGAGACTGAGTGATAGAATCTCAACTCTAGACTGACAAGGAGGACTTTTAAAAAAGGTAAAAGCAAAGCAACCCAGTAAATAAACTCTTTCTTACCCATCAATTGTCAATTCTCTTATAGAAAAAAATAAGGGAAAAATGGAAAACAAAAATAAAGCTCAACTCTCCAAGGTTTAAGGAAAATGGAAATAAAACTTAAAAGCCAACAGTTCAAGTTGTAGGCTAATGACATGCAACTTAGCTTAGCAACTAGAAAAAAAATGTATAGTCTGTAAACTAGGCATTAATAGACAACTTTTGGAAAACAAAATGCAAGCACTTTCAGCTATGTTCTAATAGATAACTATGCTGCATAACAACTGGCAGACTTGGCAGGTGATTGTCTTTTTCAAAACGGGAACCCACAGAAGAAAAAAGTACTCCTTAATTTGGATGAAATTTACCTCTGGTGTGCAAGGGTTGAATAAGGTCTACGCACCACTCAAGTCTTAAACTATCAAGAAAGATTAAGTGATGTGATGATCCATATGTTGGCCCCGTGCACTGGATGAATCCTTCTGTAAGGACGAATCCTACCAATGCTTCAACATGGGAGTAACTTAATTAGCATGAGTAAAGATATGTTTTTTGGCAATGTCAAATCCTTTCACTGTTATAACTGCAGTTGCTCCACTGTGGTTGTATTAGTTTGAGAGCCAAAACAGGCCAAATCTGCTCACTGTAAAGTGGGCAATATTGCCAAGCCTCAGTATTTAAAAATAACAAATCAGACCTCAGAAATAATATGTGGCTTTTAAATTAATGGTATGAAATTCTGGCCTCACTGAAGTCACTAAGTTTTGCCATTGACTTCAGGGGAGCCAAGGTTTCATTCCATGAGGATTTAAAATTGTATTTTTTTCTTTAATTTGTGTTCTGGTCTTTCATAGAAATGTAGGGCTGGAAGGGACCTCAAGAAGTCATCAAGCCCAGCCCCCTGCTGCACTGAGGCAGAACCAAGTAAACCTAGACCATTCCTGACTGATGTTTGTCCAACTATTCTTAAAAACTTCCAATGATGTGGACTCCACAACCTCCCTTAGAAGGCTATTACAGGGCTTTACTACCCTTATAGTTTGAAAGTTTTCCCTTTATGTCTAACCTAAATCTCCTTTGCTGCACATTAAGCCCGTTACTTCTTGACTACCTTCAGCGGACATGTAGAACGATTGATTACTGTCCTCTTTACAGGAGCCCTTAACATATTTGAAGACAATTATGAGGTCCTCCCTCAGTCTTCTTTTCTCAAACCTAAACATCCCCAGTTATTTTAACCTTTCCCCAGAGGTCAGGTTTTCTAAACCTTTTATCATTTTTTATTGCTGTCCTCTGCATTCTCTCCAGTTTGTCTACCCCCTTCCTAATGTGTGGTGTCCCAAACTGAATACAGTACTTCAGCAGAGGCCTCACCCGTGCCAAGTAGATTGCAAGAATTACCTCTAGTGTCTTCTATCCAATGTTCCAGTTAATACACCCCAGAATACTAGCCTTTTTTGCAACAAAATTCTATTGACTTATATTCAATTTGTGGTCCACTATGTTCCCCAGATTCTTTTCAGCAGTACTATCACCTAGATAGTTACTTCCCATTTTGTAGTTGTGCATTTGACTTTTTTCCTTCCTAAGTGAAGTACTTTACATTTGTCTTTACTGAATTTCATCTTGTTTATTTCAGACCAGTTCTCCAATTTGTAAATGCCATCTTGAATTCTCATCCTGTCCTCCAAAGTGCTTGCAACCCCTCCAGTTTGGTGTCATCTGCAAATTGTATAAGCATACTCTCCAATTCATTTTCCACATAAATGAAAATATTGAATAGTATTAAACCCAGACAGACTCGTGCTGGACCTCACTAGATGTGCCTTCCCTGTTTGATAGTGTACCATTGATAACTATTCTGAATACAGTCTTTCAACCAGTTTTGTACTCAGCTTATAGTAATTTCATCTAGATCACATTTCCCTAGCTTGCTTATGAGACTGCCATGTGGGACTGTGTTAAAAGCCATACTAAAATCAAGGTAAATCACATCTTCTGCTTCACTCTTCCCTGCCACCCCACAGCCTCTAGGCTATTAACTTTGCACCTGTAAGGTATACTATCTTGCAATTTGACACCAACAGCTGGCCCATGCCAGCTGACTCAGGCTTGCAGGGCTGTTTAATTGCAGTGTAGATGTTTGGTCTCCAGGTTGCAATCCATGCTCTGGAACCCTCCCACCTCTCAGGGTCCGAGAGCCCAGGCTCCAGCCTGAGCCTGAAAGTCAACATTGCAATTAAACAGCCTCTTAGCCCGAGCTCTGCAAGCCTGAGTCAGCTGACACAGGCCGGTCATGGGTTTTTAATTGCAGTGTAGATAACTCAAATGTACCCTACAGGTATATGTTACTGAGCTTTCCTCTGCAACCCATTACGGATAGAAATTTACTTCTTAAAATGAAAGTTGTGGTTTTCTTAATCTCATGCTTCCAGCAGTTGGAGCATTACACAGACAAATTTCAAGACTTGAAATACAATCACAAAAATTGGCAACACTATGTGGGTGAGCTCAGGAGTTCAACAGAACTTTAGGCTGTGATACAAAGGGATTCGATGCTTTTCTTTTTCCAAGAAAAGAATATAGGTTTGAAAACTGAAACCAGAAAAAATCATTTTCTTTTGTTATTTTAGAGAATTTATTTTGCACTTTCTGTTAGAACTTGGTTTGAAGACATGGTCTGGAATGTGGTTGTATTACATACATCTTGCACTATTGAACTGCCATGATGTTGTAACAGCATAATAATACAACGTCTGCCACTCACGAGTCACTACACAGCACAGACTGAAGAGATGTCTTATAGAAGTTAGCCCCTAACTGTTGCATCCTTATTGCTGCCACCTAGCTAGTGATACAAAAGCATGGACATTTCCAGGGTGACTTTAAAAAGAAATTCAGTGCATATTGGTTTAACAGATAAATTTGTGACAGGTATAAGAGCAAGTGAGCAGAATATTTGAGAAATACCTCCCTGAAATAACAGCCGACTAAACAGATATTGCATTTAATTTTTCAGACTTCTATTTTAGAGGCTAAGTGCAAGTGTGTATGTGTATGTGTATATAAAATGATACATAATGGTGGTGAATGGAATAGTACTGTTCATTGTGCCAGGTTTGGGATAGCTCTCAGCTTCCAAAGCAAAGAGAGGATGTGTCCAGTTACTTTGGAATTTCAGTATTTTTCTTTATTACTGTGGGCTAAGTTCTTTATGGAGTTGTACCAACTTTGGTTCACTTCAGTTAAGGGGAAGTATGGGTGAAACTGGGAAGAATTTGACTCTGTAGATATGGCACAAAAGAAACAATGGCATTTGCTTGTTCCTGTTCTCCCAGATTGGTCATGCAATGTTAGCCCTAATCAAGTTTATTTTACTGTAAACTCTACCATGGTGTCCAGGACTGATTGTTTCCTCCATTAGTGGCTTATTCCCATGAGCGTCCATGAAGGCTTTTATTTATGTTCCATGATGCAGTTCATTGTGAGATGTGTTTTTCAATGATTGTGTTTGCTTCCCATTGATTTGTATAACAGGAGAAAAGCTGTGGATTCTGAAGTGCGTTGAATGGCCCTGGGGCAATTACAGGAGTTAAGTTTTTTTCAGGATCTGTCACTGTATATGAAGTGTGAGAATAACATGTTGGTTCTTGTATCCTGGCTCTTACCCTGTTAGAGAGGATGCTGCTTTCTGTAAGAATCAGAATTGGGATATCTAAATACCCTGAGAATCATGGGTTCTTGGGCCTGCAGGATCAGCTCTGTTGTTCCACCTTTTCTGGTAGATAAACAGAGTACTAAAAACCTTATTGTGTCTTTTTTTAATTAAATCTTAAACGGAGCATTCTATGTAGGTACCAAAGAGCCTACGTCTTTGTAAGAGGAGCATTGACAATATCCCCCCACTCCTCAACCCCCCTTTTTGGGTAGCATTCTAGGAGCTGATTTTTCATGTAGCTGTGGCCCTCCATCCGACAAGGTGTGGTCCTTCAGAGCTACAGAATGTATGTCATTGAAGAGCTTAGGAATGAAAAGCACTATATAGGTATGGACAATTGTATCCCCCCGCCCCCCACAGAATTACCACTCCATCATCTTGGCAACCTTCTATGCTTCCTGCTTCTTACCATATCAAGTGTGATTGTAGTCTTTTACCTTCAGTGCTCTATGTAATCTTGCCTCCAGATACATGTCTGCTCATGCTCTGCTCATTTGTGTCTGTCTTTCTATGCTTTCATTTATACCACTCCTTGAGCTTGGAAGAAAAATCTTTTATTTGTCCACTTTCCTCTCTGTTAAGTTGCTCCTTGAACCCCCGTGTTGCAAGAGTTCTTCTTACTTTGTTGCTTCTGACAAATTGCCTTGTATAATGCATCCACTCCTTTTGAGGCAGAGAAGGTGTTTCACTCTATGGTTGTAAAATACTGTGTATATTTATGATCTCTATAAATGACTAATATAGCTGAATAAATAGACATAACTTTTTGCTGTTAATAAAAGCAGCAGCTTTTTCCAGAGAGCAATATTGAACATACTGGTCAAACTGGGGAAACTACACTGACCTCAGAGACTGTTTTGCAGAAGGTGACCAGAGTCATCTTCCATCCCATTTCCAAGGGCTTCCTCTTCATTTTATCCTACTTTTGCTTCTCTCAGAATGATCATACAAGTCCATTGTCCAGTCTCTCTCTCTCTCTCTCTCTCTCTCTCTTCTGGCCTTTTATGACTCAGTCCTTGACAAGTTCTCAACAGGCCTCTCCTTCAGACATCTCTTGGTGGCTCCAGCTTTTCCCTCTACAACTGTTCATTGGTGTCTCACAGGATTTTCTTTTATGGTGTCATCCTGTCCTCTACACCTTACTGCAGAGTGGGATCCTCTGCAGCCACAGATTCAGCAACCATCTTTATGCTGATAACTTACAAATCTGCCTTTCTAGTTCGATCATTCTCCATTTGTATGAAGAGTCCACCCTGGACAACTTTTTTTCTGGATAGCCTGCTATAAACTACAGTTCAACATGGCAAAACAAAAATTCTAACTTTTTCCTCAAGTCTTCCCTTCTCCTAAGTGTTAACTAATTCTATTATCTTCCCCAGCATGGTGATGTTGGCTTTGACAGCTTTCTCTTTTCTTTTTGTCTTCCATGTTCAGACTCTTGCTAAATCTTGTTGCTTTTTCTTTATATCCAATATTTTCAGAGTTTATCCCTGCTGCCAAAATCCTCATTATGTCTTCAAGATCTCCTGTCTGTAATATCCTTCTGTGATATTCCTGGTTTATTCAGCCATTTATTGTGATTTATTCAGCCATGCTCACTCTCTTCCAGTCTATTTAAATTGCACTGGCCAAACTCTTCTCACCTGCTGCTCTGCCTATTTCATTCCTGTAACAAAGTACTGGCCATATAATGGCCCAGCAGTCCTGTTGGAGGGGGGGGGCTCTACCCCATTTTAAGGTCAGGCATTCCAGAGGTGGTAGTCTCCAGAAGGGATGTGTGACTCTCAGCAAAGATGCTGGGGGAGGAAGCAGTGCATAAAAGCTGAGTCACTCACTGAGAGAAAGAAAGGGGGAAAAGCAGAAGGGAGGCGGGAAGCTCTTCAGAGAGGAAGGGACATGAAGGAACAGCAGTGCTGTGGGGTTTCTCCAGCCAAGGTAACTGGGATGGGCTTGTGTGAGCCAGGGAAGCAGCCTGTGAGGGTCTGTGACAAACCATAGAGAAAGGACTCTGGAGGACTTCTGAAATAAATTTGGAAGGATTGTGAGCCCTGATACCCAGTACTAAGCACAATTCAGACTCTAGTTAGAGCACTGTGGGTGCTTGAGGCCCTGGAGTGGGCAGGTGGGAGTCTCCTGTGGAAGTGAAGGGTTATGATTTCTGTACTGAGCCAGACCCCAGCTGGGAGATTGTATTTTGGAATCCTAGTAGTGTGGAAGCAGGAATTACCCCTGAAGTACAGAAAAGCGAGGGAAATGCAGGCTCGGCTGCACATCTGACCTCAGACCAGTAAACAACACCCCAGCAACTCCTTTACCAGTACCTTCAATGACTCTACATCCCTTTCAGCATAAACTTCAAACTCCTTGTCCTCGCCATTTGAGCAACCTTACAAGCTATTTAATGGATTTCTTCTATCACTCTTGCTTGTTTACCTTTCCCTCACTCTTCTGGCTCTGTGTGTTTTAGCATTCATCTGTACCTTTTTAAGGTACAGCCCAACTTTGGAGGCAGTCTCAAGTTGCCTTATCACAAAGAGATCTCTGGGAGGGCTCTATCTCTCAATGAACTATGTTCCCCTTCTTCTCCCATCTCCATGCACCCAGAAAGCTTTGCTGGACGGTGCCTGGGGAATGGGCTATGAACCTGCTTTCTCTCTGTCCCCTTTGGAGTATTTTGGGCTCAGAGGAAGCAACACCTTCCTCTGGAAGCTCAGGGATTGCAATTCTACTTTGCTACTTCAGATAGACGTGTGTGATGGGGGTTGAAGGAGGGAAGTGCTGTTTGTATCCTTTCCCACCATTGTGCACCCCACTGAGGAGAAAGGTGAAATGCGGCACTTTGACTGTAAGGAACCTGTCTTATTCTGTCTCCTTAGAGCCATTACATACTTGTAGACAGAGGTGTGATCAGTAATACTTAAGGGACCAGAATGTGATAATAAATTATAAAATAAATAAATTGTCCATGCTACCAGAATTAGACTAAAATAAAGCAATCTGGTTAGTACATAAAATGGGTGGGCTAGCTGATATTTAAAATCCTGGGCAAATTCCCATATCTGTAACTTATTGCCTTCATTACCCCCCCCCCACCCACACACACACTGCCCCACAGTTTCAGTTGGATTCTCTTAACTTTATGAGATAAACTGTTGTACACTGTTGCTGGCTGCTGTCAAGAAGACTTCAGGTTAAAACATTAGCTGGTAGTCTTCTGCTCTGTCTTATTAATATACCAATTTAAAATGTGTTCTGTCTATTCTGCTTTTAGACTTTGGGTATCTCGCTTAGGCTGTGCAATTGGTTTTTGTGCTTACCAAATTGCTGTAATTATACCTCTTGGCTGGAATAGTTGTATGCTTTTCACGATTGTGATGTTATAGTCTACTCCTTTTGTATTAAGAAACCAAAGTTATTAGCATTAGCACTTGAACAGTGCTTAATGACTGATTTTCTGTCACATGGAAGTCAATGGTAAAATTCAAGTTGAATAAAATGGGACAAGGACTGAATTTTCACAAAGCAAGAAAACATTGGATAGTCTGCTTCTTCAACCTTTCCCACACTAACAGTCCCATGGACTGGGCAGTATTTGAGTTGACTTTAAGTGCTACTAAACATGATTAAGGGTTGCAGAATGAGGCTTTTAACAAAGGGTCTGTTTTCTCAAGATTAACCCCTCATAATCTGTGACAGATTATGCCTCTGAGTATTCTTTGGTTTGTTTACAAGCATGTGGTGATTAACATGCCAAACTAACTTATGCCCAAATGGTTTACATTAACCATATTGTGTTATACAGTCATTGGCTATACACATCTTGCTTTCTTTGATATCATTTTGGGTACAACAACACTACAAACCTGCAAGCCTGGTTGAGGAAAACTTGGATAAAAAATTAATTTTTTACTACTGTGTGCAAATTAGTAATGATCCACAATAGTTTAATGAAAGCAAGTAGAGTTGTGGCTTAGATGTGCCCCTTTTAACGTTGGAGGAAGGCAAATCATATTAACAACAAAAGGAATGTGGTGCTGTGCCTTAAATGATAAAATATTCCTATTTTAAGCCAAATACATAGGTAAGGCTCCCTCATTACATTTGAAAATGTATGCCAGCTGAGATACATTTTCCAATCCACAGTCTGTTTCCCTGCCCCCATCAACTAAATCATGAAACCCATTTTAAACTTTTATAGATTGCATATTTGTGAGAGAGAAGGTGCAGTATGATTGGAGGGGTTTACATTTTAAACTTGTGTGTTGGGCTCAAATGCTGCAGGATATTTGCAAACTGTAGTATTTGGTGTGAATGACTGAGAAGGCATTAAAGAAATGATATTTTGGCATCAAATGCATTTAGATGACGAGAAAAAATTAAAACTTTTTTTTTCATCTGAGGGTACAGTTCTTGATATTTTAAATGATTTTGTGTATCTGCCAACTTGTACTCTTCGAGTAGACTGATACACCAGTGAATGTTAGATGTCACTGCTATCGCTATCTCCTTCCCTAGCTATTGCCACAGGTCCAAGATACAAAGAGTGGGGAAAGGGAGGTATGAAGTATGGGGATGAATGAACAAATATTAATGAAAAATATTAATGTCAATGTGTAAAAAGGTAGTCTCAAAGGTAGTCTAATTAATTTAAACTAATCCACAATTTATATGGAGGATACATGAACTAATAGCAGATGCAGCTATTGTAGCTAGCTTGTTTCTTCAGGATGTAGAATTCAGCTATTCTCCTCTGACCTCTCTGATGATAAGACAAATGACAGGACAGTATGACTTGTTTCTTTAGGCTTTTGTAAGTATTTGGCACCCTCTGCTCTGTTGTACCAATAAACCTCTAGTAACATAAGTTGTTTTTCCTCTTTAAAATAGTTTTCTCATTTTAAGACTACACATACATTATTCCCTTTTGATCTTGCTCTATCATCTGCTGAATGTGGCTCATACTTTTATCATAAATGGATCCAACACTCAAGCCAATAATATCATCTGACATCTAAAATAAGAGTCTGTCTCCCAACAAAGGAGAAAAATGTTTTGTGCCCTTTTAAAAAATTATTGCCAAGTATGAAGTTATACTTTTTTTTGACACTGAGATTTCAGGTCTTGTAAGCCCTAATTTTTCCTGGAAGACTCTATGGCAGGCTGAGGAACCAGTAGGGTTTTGATATCATAGGGTATGTCTACACTACGAAATTAGGTCGAATTTATAGAAGTCGGTTTTTTAGAAATCGGTTTTATATATTCGAGTGTGTGTGTCCCCACAGAAAATGCTCTAAGTGCATTAAGTGCATTAACTCAGCGGAGTGCTTCCACAGTACCGAGGCAAGTGTCGACTTCCAGAGTGTTGCACTGTGGGTAGCTATCCCACAGTTCCCGCAGTCTCCGCTGCCCATTGGAATTCTGGGTTGAGATCCCAATGCCTGATGGGGCTAAAACATTGTCGCGGGTGGTTGTGGGTACATGTCGTCAGGCCCCCCTTCCCTCCTTCCCTCCATGAAAGACAGGGCAGACAATCGTTTTGCGCCTTTTTTCCTGGGTTACCCATGCAGATGCCATACCACGGCAAGCATGGAGCCTGCTCAGCTCACCGTCACCGTATGTTTCCTGGGTGCTGGCAGACGTGGTACTGCATTGCTACACAGCAGCAGCAACCCATTGCCTTATGGCAGCAGACGGTGCAATACGACTGGTAGCCGTCATCGTCATGTCCGAGGTGCTCCTGGTTGCCTCTGTGAGGTCGATCAGGAGCGCCTGGGCAGACATGGGCGTAGGGACTAAATTTGGAGTGACTTGATCAGGTCATTCTCTTTAGTCCTGCAGTCAGTCCTATTGAACCATCTTATGGTGAGCAGGCAGGCGATACGGATTGCTAGCAGTCCTCTTGTACCATCTTCTGCCGGGCAGGCAAGAGATGAGGATGGCTAGCAGTCCTATTGTACCATCTTCTGCCGAGCAGCCATGAGATGTGGATGGCATGCAGTCCTTCTGCACCATCTGCTGCCAGCCAAAGATGTAAAAGATAGATGGAGTGGATCAAAACAAGAAATAGACCAGATTTGTTTTGTACTCATTTGCAACTCCCCCCCACCTAGGGGACTCATTCCTCTAGGTCACACTGCAGTCACTCACAGAGAAGGTGCAGCGAGGTAAATCTAGCTGTATCAATCAGAGGCCAGACCAACCTGCTTGTTCCAATAAGAACAATAACTTAGGTGCACCATTTCTTATTGGAACCCTCTGCGAAGTCCTGCCTGAAATACTCCTTGATGTAAAGCCACCCCCTTTGTTGATTTTAACTCCCTGTAAGCCAACCCTGTAAGCCATGTCGTCAGTCGCCCCTCCCTGCGTCAGAGCAACGGCAGACAATCGTGCATCTGAGTTGAGAGTGCTGTCCAGCGCAGTCACGATGGAGCACTCTGGGATAGCTCCCGGAGGCCAATACCGTCGAATTGTGTCCACAGTAGCCCAAATTTGGAGTAAGGAAATCGATTTTAAGAGCCCTTTAAGTTGAAATAAAGGGCTTCATTGTGTGGATGGGTGCAGGTTTACATCGATTTAACGCTGCTAAATTCGACCTAAAGTCCTAGTGTAGACCAGGGCATAGGTACCAAGTAAGCAAAGACTTGAGTAATTAATAGGAGATGATTTTTATTCACATGTTTAAAAATTTCACTTTGATACTACCCTCGATCAAAATAATTTAACACTCTAAAGTTAACATTTTGATAACCACCCCCACCTTCAATTAAGTGTAGAAAGAGCTCCCAATCCATTTCCCTGCATCCCCCAAAACGACCTCCAGCAAAGTAGGAAAGACCAGACCCAACTGATGACAAACAGACAAACCACAGCCTTAAAAAAAGAATTAAACAAAAACATAAAATCTACCAGGCCTTCTTTATCCATCATAAAGAAGCAAAAGAGGCTGTTGACCAATATATGCTGAAATGAAACCTGGACAACACTTTCAAAAGATGAGCCTGGGAGCTTAAACTCATAAGTTAGCTAGACACTAAATATCACGGACTGAAAAGACACTGGATTTACGGCTTATTGCAACAATCTATAATCCACTAACAACTCCCCTTTTCTCCCTATGGCTGGAGGAGTATTAATGGGCTGCTTCACCTTGAATGGTCCCTTGAAATATATGTTAAGTACTTATACTATACAATCTGTTCCATCTTCTTTTTATCTGTGACACTGCGTGAAGAGGAAGACCTCTGTGTGGGCTCAAAAACTGGTCTCTCTCACTAACAGAAGTTGGTCCAATAAAATATATTGCTTCACCCACCTTGTCTGTTTAATATCCTGGGACTGACACTACTACAGAAATACTGCATACATTCATTGTTTGGTCTCGTGAATATATTTCATAATGAACCAAAATTTGGTCAAGCAATTGACTACACAATTTATCAACAGGGCACTAATCCAACTGTTTTGTTTCTTGCCAGTCACTTTAATGTAAATACCTCACCCTGCAGTCAGTCTTTCAGTGAACCTGCTGGTAAGGATATTGGGTTTATTGTCACAGTAAGTCATCAGGTGGGTGAAAATGTGTCCTACTTGCATATTAACTGTGTAGACAATGTGGCGACAAAGAAAGATACTACTGCCAGAGATCATGTTTTAAATGTCTCCTTGCACTTTCTTTTTGACAGACCTAAAACCAAAGTACTTATAAAGCACAGATGAAGGGATCACACAACTTGCCTTTCTCTGGGTTTAATTATATACACCCTTTGTTCCTGCACGCAATGCTAGTCAAGGATCAATTCTTTCTATAAGAGAGTCAAGTGTCTGGAGAGAAGAACTTCCCAGAGCCTCTACCTTTTGTGCTCCCAGTTCAACACACTGATAATTGCTTTTGGTTTAACTTGCTCAGTTCCTCATGGCTGAATTTATTTTATAATTCTGTCAGTTAGGGGAAACATCTTAAGGAGCTCCTGCTTAAGAAAAGTTTTAACTTGAAAACCCAGTGAAGTCTATATATCTTATCATATGGTTTAGCTCTATTTATAAACTCTTACAGATGAAATGTATGGCAATGAGATGGATACACCCAAAAATGGGAATTCACCTATCATATAGTCAAAGGTGATTAATACCTATGAAAGGCCCAGTCTTCTAACTCGGGTCTTTGTGGGTGGGTAATGTTGTTACTGTTGTCTTGTGAGAGGTGCTAGGATGCCAGCTGTAGAAGGTGGTGGGGCCCTCTATCCATAAAACAGGAGCAGAGGCACCAAGAGTAGTAGCTTCCTAATGCTGTCACAAATTTTGTCAAAGTCAAATTCATCCAACCAGACTGGAAAGGAGGAACTTAAGGAAGCAAGAGTGTAGTTCAATCCTAGTGGGCCTGTTGAGATGGCTGGATTTGAATTGGTGAGCTAGAGATGAATAGCTTTACATTACATTATCAGTTCACTAAGCCCTCTAGTCCAGTGGCTCTCAACCTTTCCAGACTATTGTACTCCTTTCAGGAGTCTGATTTGTCTTGAATACCCCCAAGTTTCACCTCACTTAAAAACTACTTGCTTACAAAATCAGGCATAAACATACAAAAGTGTCACAGCACACTATTACTGAAAAATTGCTTACTTTCTCATTTTTACCATAATTATAAAATAAATCAGAATATTAATATTGTACTTGCATTTCAGTGTATAGTATATAGAGCAGTATAAACAAGTCATTATCTGCATGAAGTTTTAGTTTGTATTGACTTCGCTAGTGCTTTTTATGTAGCCTGTTGTAAAACTAGGCAAATAGCTAGATGAGCTGATGTACCCTCTGGAAGACATGAGTGTACCCCCAGGGGTACATGTACCCCTGGTTGAGAACCACTGATCTTGTCATCCTAGTGAAGCCTATGTAAATAATTGCTTTGAGTAAGGTTTACTTAAGTCATGTGAAAATATTCTCAAAGGGTTTCTTTTTCCTCAATTCTGAATATTTGTAAGCACTTAGCTTAGCCAGAGATAGTGAGTATTACCTACATCTACTTATAGTTACTGTATTAATCACCCATATCTATCAATCTAATTGAACACCATTTCTGTCAATACCAGTTCCAAGAGCTGGAGCATATGAACAGGCATTTCCAGAGATGCAACTTAGTTCTTTTTACAGATGCTTTGATGACATACTCCCCCTCTGGTGAACAACTGACACACGTACACGGATATACTCGGTGACCTTCTATCTGGTACCATTGCTGCCACCATACAGTACTCAGTCCTTGTTCCTTTTAGACTTATAGATAAAACATTTTAGTCCTTTCTCTTCAGGAATTGGAAATCCAGAAAGATACTCTTCTTTGTGGTAAGTCTGATGTAGTGTCACTTTGAGAAGCATCAGTCAGATGTCTAAATAGCATAATAGTACATATCAGGCTTAGTCTTACAGTTAGTGAAAATAACGGATCTTGTTTAGGACAAGTTAAGAACAAATATAATCCAACATGGAATTGGAAGCATTAAAGGAATAGTTCTATACACAGAAATATGCTCATCTGATTTGAACTTCACAATTACTTACAAATATACATACTGATTGTGCTGTGACCTGTCTGTGCCTGATGTTATCTCCCACCAGCAGCCCTTGCTGCTAGGTTCCTGGGATGGGTTTGGGAGCCCTCACTTTCTCTGAGGAATCTCTCCCCTCCAAAGCCCAACACAATCTATCTATGTGTGGAGCTTTTGGAGCTCTGGACGCTCAGCCGAACTATCTCCAGGTCCCCTCCTCAGGGCTCTACCAACCCTTCTTCAGTTAGCCTCCCACTCCAGGAAAGTCTTGCCTGTCCTTCTCTCTGACCCTCCAACTCCATGTGACTTCCCTGCCACCATTCTCCATTCACCCTCTCTTGAAATTCACTCTCCAAATATCACCTTGATCAACCCCCAGAGGCTCCACCATCTCAGGTGATGTTACTGCTAGTGATGTTACCAGCCCCAGCAGTTCCTTCAGGTGCCTTAAACGTTCAGGGGGAAAAGGTATAATAGTGAAAACACCTATTCATGAAATGGTGTTGATGTCAATGCTCTCTGTCCCCAAAATGCCTACTTATGGTTATGTCTGTTATCAAAATTCCTTTTCTGCCATTGTTACATAGACCAGTGTCAGCCAACAGCCTAAAGATTTGGGTATATTGCTGATGACCAAGGCCAGAAAGGACCATTTTGACCATCCAGTCTGACCTGTATAATGTAGGCCATAGAATTTTTCCAAAATAATTCCTAGACCATAGTTTTTAGACAAACATCCAATTTTGATATAAGTGTTGTCAGTGATGGAAAATCTACCACAACTCTCAGTAAATTGTTCCAATGGCTAACTACCCTCACTGTTAAAATTTACACCTTATTTCCAGTCTGAATTTGTCTAGCTTCAGCTTCCAGCCATTGGAACATGTTACATCTTTCTATGCTAGACTGAAGAGCCCATTATTATTTGTTCCCCATGTCAGAACTTAGCCTGTAATCAGCCCCCACACACCTTCTCTTTGTTGAGCTAATCGTTCCTTGAGTCTATTACCATAAGGCATGCTTTCTAATCCTTGTCATGGCTCTTCTTTGAATGCTCTCCAATTATCAACATCCTTCTTAAATTTTTTGTCCCAAAACTTGTCACAGTATTCCTGCAGCAGTTGCACCAGTGCCAAATACAGAGGTCAAATAACCTCTCTACTCTTACTTGAGATTCCATATTTATGCATCCAGGGCTCACATTATTCCTCTTGGTCATAGTGTCACACTGGGAGCTCCTGTTCAGTGGATAAATGACCACTACCTTCAAATCTTTTTCAGAGTCCCTACTTCCTAGGATAGAGTCCTCATCCTGTAAGTATGGCCTACATTCTCTGTTCTTAGATGTATACATTTACATTTAGCCATATTAAAAACATTGTTTTCTTGTGCCCAGTTTACCAAATGATTGAGATTGCGCTAATCAGTGACCTCTCCTCTTCATTGTTTAGCACTCTCCCAGTTTTTGTGTAGTCTGAAAACTTTATTAGTGATGATATTATGTTTGCTTTTAGGTCATTGAGAAAAATGTTAAATTGGTTAGGGCCAACAACTGATCTCTGTGGGACCCTACAAGAAATGCACCCATTTGATGATGATTCCTTGTTCACAATTACATTTTCAGACCTATCAGTTAGCCAGCTTTTAATCCATTTAATGTGTTATGTTAATTTTATATTGTTCTAGTTTATTAATCAAAATGTTTTGTGGTACCAACTCAAATGCCTTACAGAAGTCAAACTATATTATGTCAATGCTATAACTTTTATCAACCAAATGTAATCTCTTAAAGTCATTAGTTTTACAAGATATATTTTCCATAACCCTATGCTGATTGGCATTGATTATGTAATGTTTTGACCTTATTAATAAAGAATTAAAGGAGGGTAATATAATTAATGGCCATCATCAAAGATTTATTGAAAATAGTACTAATCTGACAGGATCTATTTCCCATAAACCCATGGTGATGGTCATTAATTATATTACCCTCCTTTAATTCTTTATTAATCAAGTCCCATATCAGCTGGTCCATTATTTTGCCTGGGATTGATATGAGACTGGCAGACCCTTTTAAAATATTGGCACGTTAACTTTCTTCCAGTCTTCCGGAACTTCCCTGGTGTTCGAAGACTTATGGAAAATTAACATTCACACTCCAGTGAGCTCCATAGTGAGCTCTTCTAAAATTCTTGGATGCAAGTTATTTGGACCTGCTGATTTAAAAATATCTGACTTTAGTAACTGCTGTTTTATATCCTACTGAGATACTAGTGGAATGGAAAGTATCTTATCATATGATATGGCTACATCATTTGTTTTTTTCCAAATACAGATCAGAAATATTTATCACATTCTTCTGCCTTTTATGCATTATTGTTGACAATTCTACTATTTCCATCTAGTAATGAACCAATACCATTGTTAGGATTCTCTTTGTTCCTAATACACTTTAAAAAACTTCCTCCTTATTGTCTTCATCTTTGCTGGTAATAGATTTTTTTCCCTTGTGTCCCTTTGCTTCCATTATCAATTTTCTACAATTCATAATTTCTGATATATATTCATTACTATCAACTACCCCCTCTTCCATTTTTGGGGTATTTAATTTTTTTTTAGAGCTTCCTTCTCTTCCGCACAAAACCAGTTTTTTTAAACCAATATGTCCTCCTTCCTCAATTGAGGGATTGTGGGAAGTTGGTATCTAAAGTTTTTAAAACAATTTCTAATTACCATTCACATTTTTCCAATTAAATTTGTACTCCTAGCTGATGAGGCTCACAATTTTCAGGTTTGTGAAATCAGCCCTTTTAAAGGACTGGACTTTATTCTGTTTGCACATTATAAATGTGATTGTCATGATCACTGTACCCAAGCTACCATGAATGTTTAGTTATGTGATGAGTTTGTAGAAGCCAGGGTCATGATTGTTGATGGACAAACTCTGAAAAGATTTGGTGGAGATAAGCTTTTAAAAAAGATGGATGCTTTTCTGATGCCAACCCATTTATTGCTCAACCCATTTATTTCCCTCTAAAAGGTGGTTCTACTTTTTTTCTCCTTGAATTTTGTCTGACTCGCTATAGTTTGGTATTTTATTGGTTTGGACTCATTGTTTATGTTTGGCCCTTATTTTCTCTTTCTTCCACTGACTTACTTTGCCTCTACCTGGTCCACAAAAAGCTTCCACAGCCTATTTGTTGATACCTCCAGACTCCACTGTAAGATCACAGTAGGTCAGTGGTCTTTCAGACATAAATCTGAGCTTCAAGCCTTTCATAAATTAGAGTGGAGAGACTACTTATTACAGCTTTCAGGAAGATTCTCTTTCAGATGAACTGTGGGTCACAGTAGGTATTGCTTGAACCAGTTTGCCCATCCTTGTTGGTCATATTTGTTACTTAAAATATGTAATATTTTTCTGTCATTTAGGATTCATTTTTCAGCATAAGTGTGAGCAATGGACTTTGACTGTGTTGCTTGTCATGTATCAGAGGAAAAGCAGTCAGCCATAATAAACGTGTTCATTTGGAGGAAGTGGCAAGTAGGCAAAGGAAAACCATAAATTAACAATAAGTTTTAGCAAATGGACCAATGTTAACTTGATACATTTCTTAATGTCACTTATTAAAATCATGGTTAAACCTAGCAAGAGCCAAGAAAAATTTACATCATAAATATCATCCCAACTGCTAGAATTTGATCTCCAGTAGTAAGAGGTTAATATGCTCAAACTTGTGCCTAAATCCCATATGCGATATAAGCATCTTGTTGTGGGATATACACACCCTGTCCCCCTTCTGGATATACACACCACTGTCACAGTCTCCCTGAAAGTCCTTAGGTCAAAAGTGGCATGGCCTAGAGGCTGGAGAGAGTATAGCGGTCCATGGGGTCAGGGCAGTGTGGGCCAATGGCCAGAGTAAATTCCAGCAGCCCTGGCATTCAGGGCAGCTCAGCTGGCGGCCAGAGTTTAAATTCTAGCAGCCCTTGAGTTCAGGGCCACACGGGCGAGTGGCTAGAATCAATTATGGTGGCCCTCGTGTTCAGGGCAGCATGGCCTAGCGGCCATGTGGTTTAGCATACTGCTATTTCAAAACACAGTGTGAGAAGCCATACTCCAGGACTTTTATTGCACAGTAACAGGGTCCATGTAGAACTTAACTGTATGAAACTGGTATGCTGTACATTGACACCCTGGCTAATATTTCCATCTCTGCCTAAGTGTGTATTGTAAAAGAACGAGCGAGAGAGAGAGACTCTAGCTGTTCTATTTTTCCTCTACAAGAGAAAGTACTCATAACCAGTTACTGTGTATGGAATTTCAAATGTGTGAAGTTCTAGCTTTAATCTATCTATATATTCCAGTTACAGAAGCAGATTTTTATTGCACAGTAAATAACATGATAGGTAGACTAGCCTTAATCTAGACTGATTTATTTTCGCTATGACAAATAACATGATAGGTAGACTAGCCTTAATCTAGACTGATTTATTTTCGCTATGACAAAACATTGTCTGTGAAATGGCAATTTTGTTTCCATAAGCAAGTACACTTTTCACTAAATTCATAGGGTTCAAAACTTTTTTTCAGGTAGGATTTCAAAATCTGCTTCTGTAACTGGAATATATAGATAGATTAAAGCTAGAACTTCACACATTTGAAATTCCATACACAGTAACTGGTTATGAGTACTTTCTCTTGTAGAGGAAAAATAGAACAGCTAGAGTCTCTCTCTCTCGCTCGTTCTTTTACAATACACACTTAGGCAGAGATGGAAATATTCATGGAGATATACACTTTAGTTCTATTTCCTCTAATGGCCTTTGTGTTGCCAAGTCCCTCAACACTGTGGTTCAGGCCAGGTGGAAGGCCAAACTTGACCACCTTGAGGGTAAGGTGTGTGTGGGGGGGAGAAGGGTGTCTGTTGTAATGTTAAAAGAAGTTTGTTTCCTGGCCAGCAGGCTGCAGGAAAAAAAAGCTATCAATTTACTAACTAGAACCAAGCTATAGCTCTGTCAGGATCCGCTGGGAGGAGCAACTCTTTTACACGGCCACTGTCACAGAAGTTGGGTGAAAAAATAAGCTATTAAAGGAAGGTAGGTCAAATTCATAGAGGGAATAGGCTTTTGAGCGTGCAGGTTTTGAGAGTTATCCACCGATGTCATTGAAGGGTCTAAGATGTGGTTTTCTGGGGACTCTGTCTATACAACTAATAAATTCTGGTTGATATTATGAAATTGTATCTTAAAATTATTGTTGTGGAAAGCCTATATGTATGTGGATCCACCATTGCTGACCAGACGTGCAGCAAGTATACTCCAGACTCAGGAATTTGGAAGGAACTTTAAATGACTGTTTTGCTCAGAATAGTTATGCTAAGTGGGTTTGCTCAGAAGGGGGAAGATACTTCCTCCTCTCGTGTGAAGAGAGTGGGGAAGGTAGGATCAATGGAAAATTACCAAGCACAGAATAAAGAAAGACAGTTGACCAGGCAAATACATAGTCTCACAGGGGAACTAGATAAGAGCCACACAGGAAAAAGAAGCCTGGAGAAGAGGATGGAAGGGGTCAGATTGGCAAAAAAGAACAGGAGGCAAGCTGGAGAGCAAGACTCCATGAGGGAGAAGCTACCTGAAGGAAGGGTGAGATAGTGAGGATTTATTATGTAGGGTTTATTTTGTTGTATGATCTGTACTCTCTTGTGCTTTGTGTAAGTACATAAAAAATGTGTTAGACTCTGTGCAAAGTTTGTGATTGTGTAATCTGTTTCACAATTATCATGTGCCTGCAGAGAAAGGTAAACAGTAGCCCACACAGCTTAAACCTCCTCATGGGGTTCTGGAAGAGGATGCGTTTAAATATGGGGAAGTCTGAAGGGTCAACCCTATACCCATGTGGACTAGGGAGCAGGTTCCAGTTCTCTGAGTTGGGAACTAGACAAAGGGTCCATGCCCCTAGAGTGTGTCTAGGGACCCTATTCTATTAGGGCAATAGCTGGACTCTATTCAGGATCTGAAGGCTTTTACACCTGGAGGGCCAGGGACTCAGAGGCTTGGAGTCATCTCACAGCAATCTGATGGGTGGCCAACAGGGGATGCCTGACCACATCAGTGACATAAGATCATAACCATTATTAGGAAAATAATATGGCTGTATTCCTATACTTACCAACTGGTATTACTCATTGGTATCTACTTCTGTCACCTCTACTATAAATAGGCACTTGGGCTTCCAAACCTCTCTTTAGACTCTAAAATTCCCACCCCACTGCAAAGTGTTCCTAGAATTACAGTTGTCCTATGCAGTCTTCATTTCATACTAGAGTGCACTGCATCCTGTATTTAAGAGTATATGGAAGAGGTTAAAAGTGCAATGGCTTTTCCTTTGTCACTTCTATTTTCTGTTCAACAACAATAATACTACAAGTCATTCAGTATTATAATAATCTTCTGATTGATTGTCTAATGTATGATCCCAGCAGACTCCTGTGTGCATATACCACTTTTATTTTTTTAGCAAAGCTTTATTTTTAAAATGTAAATGTCATGCTCATGAAAGCTAAACCTGGAGACAGAAGTCCTCTCTCCTCAAGGCATAAGCACTGGTACAGAAGATTGCCTCATACTTCCCGGACAGCGTGTGTCAATGCAGCTTTGGAGGGACTATTTTTAGAGGTCTACAAACCTGCACTGTCTCCATCCTCCATCTCTGACAGATGCATGGAGTCTGAACGGCCCTGCACTATTGTAATGAGCATTGAAAATACAGAGTTCCTAATCTTGCAATATTTGCAGAGGTGCAAGAGGAGCTATGGGGAACATGACGATGCCTTGGACATAGAAACAATTCAAGGTTTCTGCGGGGTGGAGGTGGAGCAGCTGTCTGCTGGGTTTGAACAGCCAGATACAATGGCTGTAAGAAGAGCTCAACTCAGAGCTATATGGCTCAGGGGGGCTTTGAAAGAGCATTTTAACAGTGAGCCGCTGTAGCGTGTGGTGCTGTGGTGTATGGTCCAGAATGAATTTTGTAGTGATTGCTACGTGCATAGGAATCCAGCTTTGACAATGCACCTATTAATATTGTTTGTGAAAGATATGAGTTTGTGATGCAGTACAGTAACAGGAAATTGATGGATGTCAGATTGGCTCAGCACCAGCCAGCATATGTTGTGAACTGATAAAGATGAATTATATTCCAAAAAATAGAATTTTATTCTGTAGCATGAACCAGGCAATAAAAAAATTAGAACTTAAGAAATGCAGGGAACAAAACTTATGAAGGGGAAAGAACAGTCATTTCCATTACACACACCCCCACCCACCATTGTTGAACATGCAGGTCCACCAGACTCTGCTGTCTGAGAAGTGAAAGCATTTCCTGCTGCATGCCCTTCTCCTTTGCTTTTCTCCTCTCTACTCTATCCACCTTTGCAGAAAGCATGGAGATCTCCTGGCCCTGAGCTCATTCTCCTACACTGGCTTGCAGGAACTCCTGGAACATGTCATCCCGAGTCATCTTCTTTCTCCTCCTTACCTGGCTCAGGTGTCCCGCAGGTGTGGAGGTGGAGACCCTGAAAGTTGCAATGGTAGCAGCTGCAGATACAACATACAGAGGAACCACTGTCAGAGTATTCATGACAGAAATCAAAGCTAAAGATGGTGAACTCACTCCCCTTGCTCCCCAAAAGTTGTAAGCACAACCATCTCACTTCTGCTTGGGATTGATACAGCATGGTGACAGTCACAGCACCAGCCATGGTGAGTATGGCCCTCCAGAGGCTTGAGGCATGAGGCAATAGCTCTCTTGCATGATTCTAGTTGAAGAGGGAATGGAACTGAATACTGGCACCATTTTCCACAGGCGATGGTGAGTTTAGCTGATCTCTCTCTCCTGAGGGGAACACATGCAGAGAGAGCACAGTTGCTGCTGGAGTCCTGATACTGCCCAGGCCTGTATGCTGCTAGTCTGTGTACTGCCGTGGTGCCTGGCTTCCCCTCTGCCTAACTGTAGAGGGGAATGAAAAGCAGATTAGCTGCTCTACCTCTCTTGGTTGTTTCACTAGTTCTTCTAGCAAAACTGAAAATGAGAAAATCAAAAGATGTGTCCTAAAAGTGGGAGGTCTGCAGTTATGCACCAGCTCGATGGTTGGCCTCCCTGCCCTTCTGATATGCCTGCCACCGCTCCTGAGATTTCATGCAGCATTGCTGCTGGTCCTTCTTGTTGCCCTTCTCCTGCATCCCTAGAGAAATCTGCTTGTAGATGTCCACATTTCTACAGCTGGATGGGAGCTGTGCCTGCCCAGCCTCTTCTCCCCACAGGCCCAGGAGATCCAAAACCTTCTGTCTTCTCCAGGCAGGACTTCGCCTGCAGCATGTAGCCAGCATGGTCAGCTGGACAGTTACAATCCACAATGGAGAGTTGCTAGTTGTGCTCACCAAGCTGGGCAACTAGAAAAAGGAATTTTAAAAATGTGCAGGTCTTTAAAGGGGAGGGGCTTCTTCCTGTCTACCTGGCACCTGGACAGTGGAGTTTACAACAGTGACCAGAGTGGTCAGCGTGGGTGATTGTGGGACAGCTCCTAGAGGCCAGTAACAATCTATGTAAGTAATGCAGTGTCTACACCAGGGGTGGGCAAACATTTTGGCCCAAGGGCTACATCTGGATATAGAAATTGTATGGTGGGCCATGAATGCTCATGAAATTGGGGTTGGAATGTGGGAGGGGGTGAGGGCTTTGGCTGGGGGTGAATTCTCTGGGGTGGGGCCAGAAATGAGAAGTTCAGGGTGGGGTGGGGAGGCAGGATGCAGCGTGTGTGTGTGTAGACTCTGGGGTGGGGCTGGGAATGAGGGGTTTGGGCTGTAGGAGGGTTCTTCACGATGGGACTGAGGGGTTCGGAGCATGGAAGGGGATCAGGGCTGGGGCAGGGGATTGGGGCGTGGGGGGGGTGAGGGCTCCGGCTGGGGGTGCAGGCTCGGGGTGGGGCTGGGGATGAGAGGTTTGGGGTGCAGGAAGGCTGGGATCGAGGGGTTCGGAGGGTGGGAGGGGGATCGAACTGGGTGCAGGCTCTGGGCGGCGCTTACGTCAAGCAGCTCCCAGAAGCAGCGGCATGTCCCCTCTCTGGCTCCTATGTGGAGGCATGGCCAGGTGGCTCTGCTGCGCACTGCCTGATCTGCAGGCACCACCCCTGCAGCTCCCATTTGGCCACGGTTCCCAGCGCTTGGGATGGGGGCAGCATGCAAAGCAGAGCCCTCTGGCTGTCCCTATGCATAGGAGCCAGAGTGGGGACATGCCGCCGCTTCCTGGCTGGAGCAGTGGAGCGGGGCAAATCCCAGACCCCTCTCCCCAGTAGGAGCTTGAGGGATGGATTAAAATGGCTGGTGGGCCGGATGTGGCCCCCGTAGTTTGTCCACCCCGGTCTACACTGACACTGCGTCGACCTAACATCAATCCTCAGTCTATGCAGCTCAGGAAGTTGGTGTTATTAAGCTGGTGTAGCGGGACACTTATGTCGGTGGGAGCCAAATTTAAGGGAAGACACTTCCACAGGTAGGTCAACATAAGCTGCCTTGTGTTGACCTAAGTCATGTGGCTAAACAGTTTGCGCTGTCTTTGTCTACTGTTGATTTCAGTGTTTGTGGCACCCGTTGTCTAACAAAATTATTGATAACAGTCTTGTAAATACTTGTGAATGTCTGTGGCGTCACTGCCCCTTGTGGGCTCATTCTAATGATATTGGTGATGATCTTCATGATGCTGTGGCCAATAAGCAGACTGAACTTTTGTTGACCACTGCAGTCTGAAAGGTTGATCAGCAATTGAATATACCCATCCATTAAGAAGGTTATAAAATGCAGAACATATTTGACTTCTTCCAAAGAAAAAAGAATTATTCTAAATAATATTGATTAAAAAGACCTATTTAGTCTATGAACAGGAAAAATAGGTGTGTAAGACTTTTTTTGTTTTGGTTTTGGCTGGGTTTTAAAACATTCTTTGCTGTCAAGCTCCATAGTTTAAAAACTAGGAGTTAGTAAATAATTTAGAGCATTTATTCCTTGAGAAATGTGGCTGCCTTAAAAACTTAGTGGAAACTTCTTTGAAGTCTACATTTTTTGTATGTTGTGTTCAGATTTATTCCTTTATGTGGCATAATGAATAAGTCACTGAAAATGTATATGAGAATCAGTAGCTAAACTGTCTTTTTATTCTCATATGAAGTTCTTGAAAGGCACTGGGTAACTTGTTTTGTTGAAATTTTTCTTAAAGTATTAATTCAATTTTTTTTTTTAGGTTACAAAATGTTTTGATCATCCATATGCCTTAGCTAGTCCTAGGCACCGGCATACCTTAGTCAGTAACATTGACTTATCCTATTATATGTGGAAAAGCAACCATTTAGTGTTATATGTGTAAATTGAAATCCAAAATTTTAATTCAAGACTGAGGAAATCCGTGTCTGTGTGTGTGTATATATATCTATATATAACAATTCACAGAATTGAAGAACAGTAAACTCAGAAGCTCCTACCTAGACAATGGGCCAGATTCTGATCTTATTTGTACTAGTGAAACTGAAATCAAAATATGGCCCAATACACACACACACACAGACACACACAGACACACACACACAAAGAGTCAGATCTGTGGGTGTGTTTACTTGTTTACAACAATTGAGGATCTGCTTTTCAGTCTGTAACCAGATTCCCTTCAATAACAAAGCTATAATGTCAGATTCTTGACTGCTTTGTGCCCCATGCAGTAATCTGCACCCGTCCAAAGTGGTTCTGATGCTGATCTCACTTACATCATTTTTTTCCTGTTGTGACTTTATTGACTTCATAGGAGTTACTGCTGATTTTCACTAATGTTGTTGAGACTAGAATTTAGTCTTAATAAATGTAAAGTGAGTTAAATGGCTATGAAATTAGATTTTTCTTTTGACTTACACCTGTGTTACTGAGTCACGCACAATTCACAAAGGTGTGAAGGACTTATGTGAATTTGCCAGGAAGTGAAGAATTAGGCCTGTGATTTCCTGATGTGAGCTGGTGTGACAAAGCTACAAGCTAGAGATAGGACAAAGTGGGTTCGAACAAGCATACATACGTATATTTCCAGGGGAGCACACTGATGCTGTAATATGCTTCCCTGAAGTTATGTGTATGTATGTGTCATAACCATACAGCTAAGGGTAGCCTAGAATTCCTCGGTCAGAAAAACTCCTTCTCCTATCAACCATCCTGTACAAGTCTCTGATATTACAAAAAGAGTAAGTAAATAAGGCAAGGCATGTTAGATTACCTTTTGTTTTCAACTTGTGAATTTTCCCTTTGCTAGAGGGAGGTTTAGCCCCGTTTTTTATAACTTTAAGGTTTTGCCTAGAGGGGAATCCTCTGTGTTTTGAATCTGATTACCTTGTAAAGTATTTACAGAGGTGATTCTTTTACCTTTTCTTTAAATAAAATTCTTCTTTTAAGAACCTGACTGATTTCTTTATTGTCCTAAGACCCAGGGGTTTAGGTCTATGATTGCTTTGTAACCAATTAGTTAGGATATTATTCTCAAGCCTCCCCAGGAAAGGGGGTGTAAGGGCTTGGGGGGATATTTTCGGGAAATAGGAACTCCAAGTGGTCCTTTCCCTGATTCTTTGTTAAATCATTTGGTGGTGGCAGCGTACCCTCCAAGGGCAAAGAATTTGTGCCTTGGGGAAGTTTTAACCTAAGCCGGTAGAAATAAGTTTAGGGGGTCTTTCATGCGGATCCCCACATCTGTACCCTAGAGTTCAGAGTGGGGAGGGAACCCTGACGGTATGTTTGTTCAAAAATTATCTAGCTAGGCTTCTGAGTCAGACCATTTAACTTGCCACTCAGAGCCCAATACATGGTGTAATGAAATCGTAAATTATTTTACGATTTGCATGGACAATATAGGAACTCATGGGGAATCTGAAGATTCTGACTTGCATATAAATTGGCAATGAATGTGATCGATAATATGGGGCTTTATTTAGCCTTCCAGCAGGTTTTCAAATGGCAGCTTTCCTGCAGATATCTGCAGAAGCAATGCGAACCAATACAAGGATTCTGAAAAAAGAAGACTGAAGATGTGAGATGCTTGTAAGGACATCAGTTAGGGGAGAATCTGATTGCCGGCAGTGACTAGTCCACTTCCAGACAGCTGTGTCACACTCTGCTCTTAAGAAAAGGAAAAAGGTTAGAGTTGATAAACACAGGGGATCAGCTGAGCTAGTTTAATGGCTGATGAATCACTGCTGTCCAGGACTCAAAGAGTTTTCAGATGTGCAAAATATACGAGAGTGCATACCTTCTCTCTTTTGTCTCATAGCCACAATTCTTCCAAAATGGTAATGGTGAGCCACTATATTTAATCTGACAGTCCCTGCCAGCTGGTTTGCTGTTGAGATGGAAACAGATGGATGCTGCTGTCTTCAAGGAATTTAGCTTTAAATACAAGTGTTAGAAACAGGATCCATATCACACTAAACTCAGGTGACAGGAATAGCTCAGGAGGAAAAAGCTATTGGCGAGGGAGGTTGCTGAGGTGCTCTGATCTAAATGCTATATACTTTTGTCAATCCTCAGTTGATTGATGTCAGCTGGGGTTGTGCAGGGAGATAAACGGCAATGTATGTTTCATAGGTTAGTTGCTTTTATTTCTTTTCTTCATTATTTAAATTGTTCTTTACACAGCACTATGTGTAACCATACAATAATGGAATAAGAAAAGTTTCTGGTGTGTGAAATATTTTTGGCTGAAAATACAATAGAGAGAGCAAGATCCTTCTAAAGTGCAGTGGCAGACAAGTTTAGATAGCTTTGTTCAGAGATGTGCATTGTCACTGTAAGTATCTGCTGCCTCTGAAAAGTGACCTTAGCCTCCAGAAACTTTTGGAGATGATCTTCCAGGAGAATTGAGCTCATGACCAAAAACAAAGAGATTCTCCAAGATGCAGTTACCACTAGAGAGGAAAATAAAAATGCAGTTTGATTCAATTGAACTAACCATATGAAAACTGCAGGTCAAAATAGCTACAGAATTACTCTTGTTACTTGCTGTGCCTTAGGTGTCTGTAGCAAGGTTTTCATAGCTGGAAAATAATTGGGTGCCATCTCTTTTTGAGATCTCTAAAGGCAGGCTAAATTTAGATTGTACCACTATTTGGTGACCCTTGTTGTAGCCCTTCTCCCGAACAATCTGCTCATAGATGTCTGCATTTCTGCAGCTGGAGGGGAGCTGTACCTGCAAAGCCTATTCTCCCTGCAGGTCCAGGAGATCCAAAACCTTCTGTCTTCTCCAGGCAGGAATGTGTCTGTGGCATGTTGCTGGCATGGTCAGCTGGGCAGTTACACTCAGCAATGGAGAGCTGCTAGGAGTGCTCGCCAAACTGGGCAACCAGGAAAAGGAATTTTAAAAATTCATGGTTCTGGGCAGGGGAGGGGCTGCTTCCTATGTGTCTGACACATGAGTTCACAACAGTGATCAGAGCGGTCAGTGTGGGTGATTGTGGGACAGCCTCTGGAGGCCAGTAACAGTCAGTATAAGTAACACACTGTCTACACTGACACTGCATTGACCTAACTATATCGATCCTGAGCCTACTCTGCTCGGGGACGTGGTGTTATTAAGTCAGCATAGTGAGGTATTTATATCAGTGGAAGCAAAATTTAAGTGACGACACTTCCACAGATAGGTTAACGTAAGGTGTCTTGCATCAAAATAACTTTGTAGTGTAGAAACTTGGGGGGATATTAGTTTACAAGTGTGTTTTCCTTTCTGCATCTTTAGCTGGCTATCTGGAAGTCGATCAGTGTTCTTTCTAGATCATGAGTCTTCTCTAGTGATAAAAATCTGCTGTTTGAGTTGAGGGAACAATTTTACTCTCAATGAAATGGGTGGCTCTCTTGATGGCTTTGATTCATAGTTTGTTGAAGCCTGAGTCGGAAGATACCCTGACTTTCTCTTTCATAGCCGTTTTGGCTCTCCAGGCCTAACAGGAGTAAAACAAATATGATGGAGACTTCACTTTTGTCACTCACTTAGTAAGTAGCTACAACTCAGATTTAGAGCTCTGTATCATAAAATTCTGTAAATCTTCATCTTCTGGCATGCACCAAGTAATTGGCCTCATCAGAACTAAAAAGGTTATCATCTCATCCAGAATGAGCTGTTATAAGCTGTTCATGTATGGCATGATTGGGACACAATATTCATCAAATCTAGAACAACATTTTTACAAACACTTTTCAGAGCAGAATCATGCTTTAAAGGGGTCTGTCCTTCACCCAGGCAAGCATAGGACAGATTCCCAAGCTCAGTACAGTTCTCTGTATTCATATCTTTTTCAGTTTGCTATCAAAATAATTGACTGTTTCCCGGCCAGAAGTCTGGAGAAATAATAGCCTTTCCTTAGAAAATTGCATTTGTTAAGTTTGGCCCTGACAGTGTTCCTGAGAATTGTACCTAGCTAAATGCACAAGAAAAAAATATAGATTTCCCATTAATCAACTAGTATTGTCTTTTTTCTCAAATTTGAAATGTGATAAAAACTGATCCTGTAGTTGCTCAGTATGGTCCAGGCCTTTCATTGTACCTGGAAAGGACAAAACATTTCAGTTAACTATTTCCCCTTTTTGTCTCTTTTAAAGCAGCACAGAAGTCACAAATAAACTTCAAAAGCATCTCTTCCTTGATGGATTTTTTTTAGTTATCCTCCAAGCATAAAAGCTCCTTCTTTATCAGTAAAAGTTCTTCATAGCAGGGATCATGCTGACACCTGGGTTGAAACAGCTTAGGGGTGGCATATTGCCTAAGCAGAAGAGACTTGCAAAGGAGTGGATGAACTTTTGGAGTAATTTAGACTGAATGGTAGCGCCTCAGGTAATACTTTTAAAAGAATCAAGATATGTTTCTTCTTTTCCTGACTGGTTCTGCTATTTAAAGTCCATAGGTATGTATTAATGTAAGTATTTAATGGAGGGAAGGTATTTTTCCCTGGCTGTTAACTGCGTTTCTATAAGAGTAGCTCCAGTAATGTGTCCACCTACTTAATACATTACACCATATATCCTACATCACTAGCTGATGTGAGCCAGTTATTCTAGTGAAGCTGCATTTCTGGTTCCTGTGTACCAGCAGCTGTAACTGCTTGAGGCAGGATACTTTTATTTTTCTTGATTCGTCCATTTTTCTGTCAGTCACCTGCGGAGAGAGTATCACTTGATGTGGATTACTGGAACTATTCTGCTAGAAACCTATCTTCCAGGATGGGGAAAAATACCTTTTAATTTGATTGCATTTGCTTTTCTAAGGGCAGACAACCATGTAGTAGCTGCTGTTTTGGGCTCCTCTGTTCTGTTTATTCAGGTCTTTTTTTCTGACAAAATATCTTGAAGCTCTAAGGTTAGCATAGATAAATAATTTAAGTATGATACTGGCACCAGGGCTGCAAACAAATTTCAGGAGGGAGTTGCAATCCAATTTATAGAGAGCATTATTATTTTTAACACTTTTACAATGATTTGTTTGTTTGTCATTTTACCATGTGTAATTTGCAAAGCATCAGATTTACAAATATGGGCATCATATGCTATGTCAATGCTTGGGACTGTACATGGGTGCATGTGCATTGTTGTGCAATAACCCCTATATTGTCCACAAGTGAAGCCCTGAAGCATGTTCCTGAAGGAGAGTACACAGCGCAAAATCTACCATGCATGAGGGGTGTGGGTATGCACTTGTCTCTGCTGTGGCACGATCCAGTGTCTGTTCTGCAGTGCAGTGTGGACAGGATTAAGGGGTGTGTACCAGGCCATGGGTATTGATAGACCCCCCAGGGAAATTCCCACAGTGCACTGATCCCTTTGCTGCTTGACCCTTACCCAAAGGTATAAAGGTCCCTGACCCATCCACCCCACCATTGCCCGCAACCTGCACTGAGCACTTCAAATCAATTCTCATGTGAACTTTGCTTATCAGCACAGGTGATCCTGGATCACGTTCCAAGAGCTTCTCCTTGGTCTCTGGAACATATCCAGGTGATGGTCAGTGTGTGGTCAGAATACACCATCCTCCATAACTTGGTTGGGATGAGCAGGAACATTCCCCTGCACCGGGAGATTTCACAGGGGCTGGAGGAGGCGGGCGTTCACCAGACTCTGTCCCAGTGCCAGGAGCACATGAAGCACCTGAGGCTCCTGTACTGGAGGATGAAGGACTCCAACAATGGCTCCGGGAGGTGATCCAGCACATGCCTGTGCTACAGTGAGCCGGAGTCCAGGAATATGAGTATGGAGCCTGAAGTGACTCATGACCTCCTCAACCCTGCTGGCCTCATTGTAAGATGGGACACCCATCAGGGGCAGGGCAAGGAGGCATTAGAGACTTCAGAGGAAGAACCAGAAGACCCGGAGGAGCATGTGTTTCTTCTCCTCTTTCGGGCAGGCCTGGTGGAGGAAGGCTTCTAGTCCTTTAAGCATAATTCAGCAAACTTTTGGTGCAGCAGAAATTCAAGCTGGTTCTTCAGGTTTAATAGCAGGGCAACTGTGCTTACTCCATGTTTGTAGCTCACCCAAACCCCCTCCACTGAGCTATATGTAGAGGTCTGACCTTTAGCAGAAATAGTTCTCTGGCATAGGTGGCCAGATGTCCTCCACAGAACTGGAAGGCCACTTCTCTTTTCCATTCCATAACTTGAACGCTGCTACATTCTCCAAATGATGGCTAGTCTTTAAAGAAGAAATAGTTAACTAGTAATGTAATCCCTGAAAGGATTACACTCTACCTGGCCTCTTGCTGCACTGTAACCAGCACAACATTTTAAGAACAGTACTGCAGGTACCTTACTATTTTTACCCTTAGCTCCTTCCTTGTGGGTTGAAAAAGTAGTATGAAGGAAGGAGGCTGTAACAGTTGCATTCCTGGGATGCTAAAACTAGGGCCAGATTAACGTATGGGCCCATGGCCAATTGCCCCTACTCCGCAAGCTGGAACTCCGGCCCCACCCCCTGCTCCTCTTCTCCCCTCCCCCGGGCTCCTCTGCCCTGCTCTTCCTCTTCCCCCTGAGGCCCTGCCCCCTGGTGAGACTGGATGCAGGAGCTGTGGTAGGATGAGCACTGAGCATATTCCCCCCATTCAGAGCTGCCTCCACAACCTCTCTCCCCCCTCCCTCCTGTGTGGAGCTGCCCCCCTAGCCCTTCCTCCCCACCCCCCGTGTGGAGCTGCCATTGCTCCAGCCCCTCTACTTCCCCCCAGAACATTCTAGAACACAGCTCCTCAAACATTATTCATGATTCATATATGGAAGACAAGCATAAGATCAAGTCATGGCACTGAAGTCAATAGTTGTAGGAGCTGATTCCACTGGACATATAGGTAAGAACAAGAACGATGTATACACAGTACCTGGGGAATTCAGGGGCCAGTCCAGCAATGAAAGACTTATTTAAGAAAGTTTCAAGACTATAAAATGTCATTTATTTGGGGAGTACACAGTCATCAAAGCAGGAAGACTGGTTCTACATTGGATCATCTTGTAAAACATTTCAGTGGTCACCATTAAAAAGATGACAATTACCATTTAAAAGTAATTATTGTGATATTGTAAGTATTTCCTAAAGTACAGAAAATGGGCCTGATTTTTCAACTGTCTTGCACCTTGCATAATCATCAGCACTTGTAACAGTAAATGTCAGCAATGATTGCCATAAGAGAGCCAACATTTGCCAACAGTTATCACCATGTGAGCATCTGATATTACCACAGATCGACCCTCTATTTAGAATAGCAAGGATGGGTGAGAATAGCTGATAAATGCTGATATTTTAATGGAGCCACTCTATTATTTCAGCATGGTTTATCATATCTGCATTCTAATTTTAGTTTCAATCTTTTTTTAATAAAACTTGGTTATCAGCTTCAACTCAGCACCTCATTTCTCAGTTTGATTCAGAAAGATCTGATTCTATTAAGTTAATGATGGATGGATTTCATAAGGTATTATGGAAAGTAAGTGGACTGAATAATCCAGACAAGAAGCAGCAAGTATTTAACCACCTGAAAAAATTAAGTCCTTCTCATCACTGACCCGATTAAAGAATTGGTCACATTTTGCTAATGTTGCATAAGAAATTTCATTAGAATGAGAAAAACCAGTATTGTCCTTAAAGTGTGCATCCCTTTCTCTGCTTCACTCTAGAGCTTCTGTCTAAAACCTCCCTTTTGCTAGGATTTCCTTTCCAGCTTGTAAGAAACACATCTCAGGCCTGATTTGATATAGCTGCAAAAGACACCATTTCCCAAGGAAGATAACAAATTGAGGCTGGGGGAAAGTTTGTGCACCCCTTAAGAATGGGAGTAAGTGTCGATATTTTAATTAAAGAACTCCATTTTGTGGTCTGGTGAGACTAATTAGAGAAGCCAGATGATATATTTTTCCAGGGTATGCTTTATGATTAGATGATTATTATAATAAATCTGCATGCTCTAAATGAGAACACTCTTATTCAAACAAGATCATGATCCTGACTAACGATATTAAGGGGGCTACCTATGTAATAAGACATCTTAACCAGGTGACTGACTCTGAATAAGATAAAACATTGAAGGATAATGGGGTTTCAACATAACTAAACAAAACAGGTGTTGGTATCCTGCCACAAACTTTTATGGAGCTACAATGGGTGGATGTTAAATGCATCACACATAATTGTTTTAGAGCTTTTCAGAGTCATTGCTTCTTATAATAAAATATAGTCTTTTTCAAGAATATAAATCTATGTTGGCTATCAAAGTTTGGTATTAATATCTAATTGTGCACTGATTTTTGGTATGGTTGATATTCCAAAGGCTCAGAAGCTAATCAACATTGGACCCTAAATAGTATTATATTACAAGATATGGGCAACTTCTAAGTTGAAAAATTGCATGTTGGAGTCGGTGGCAAATAATGCTAGCAGTGCTCCTGCTCACTCAATATTATGGGAAGCATCCAAAGTGGGATTGTGAAGTAAAATAATTTGTTATTGTCAGCAGCTAAATAAGGAAACTATAGAAAATTCAGAATTTGACAAATTCGTAGATTAAAATTCACGTAAAAGGCTGGAGGTGAAGGGACTACTTTTGGATTTAATGAAAACTATCAGTGAACTGAAACTTGGCTAAGTGCTCCTTTTATAAGAAAGGGAACAAAGCTGACAGAATATTAGTCTATCAGTTAAGAAGGCTTAAAGAGATGTTTTCCAGATCAAATACAAAGACCAAGAATTTATACTTGCCAAAGATCCAAATTCTTCTCCCGAATTCTGTAAAAAAACATCTGTTCCTTACACTATCAATGTAGGCACAAGGGTGATCAGGAAATAATGAAAGTAAAAATGCCCTAGCTAGATCAGCGAGAATAGGAAACACAACGAGTCTAAAAGGCTGAACATGTCCAGGTCCAGATGTGAATTTTTTCACTTCAAATAATATTTTTGTAAAGAATTATTGGTCCTTCTCTGTAGAATATTAAATAGAATTCTGGATCCAGGAGAATGCAGGAGCATGTAATGTTCTACCATTATTTTTTTGAATCAAATAAATCAAATCAAGAGAAGACAGTGCCTGCTATCTCCCAATCTCATTACTTAACTCAGATATTCAGTATAAGATTTTCAAAATTACTGATCATTATCATAAGTCTACTCCCAATGAAATCACAGGAAGTTTTACCATTAACTTCCAATGAAGCAAGTAAGAGCCTTTAAAAAAAAAAGATTTCTTCACAGGCCAGAAACAGCTGCATACTTTGTTGTATCAGTTATGCAAATACAATTCTTTGCTTATTGTTTAGGAGGTGGCATGCTCATTAGAAAGCTTCATATTTAATTGTGAACATGTTAATGAAAACACTCAGACTAGGAGAAAGAATTAATGAATTTTTAAATGCTAGAAATAGTAAGAATAAGTTGGACTGAAGAAATAACTTGTTTTGTTTGCTTGTTTGTTTTTGGTGGGTTTTTTTGAGAGACTGTCAAGGCTGGTGTCATTAGTATTTGACAGACATATTTTCCTTATGTTTGCTTCTAAGGACTCTCTATGTTTTCTTTTTAAACCAATGTTTCAATGCTGATGTACACAACAAACTAGTATGCATACACAATATATCTAGGGAGAAAATTCAATAAGGAAGTTTTTCAGTTCTTCTTCAAGTGATGGTCCCTGTGTGTATTCCAGTGGGGATGCATATACACACCCATTTGCCTGAAACTGGATTTTTTTTTTCTAGTAATATCTGTTGGTCTGCATCTGTGCCATTCTCTTCCTCGTGCTCTGAACTGAGGGCATAAGGGGCACTGTGGACTCACTGTCTCTCCAGTTCTTTCCTACTGCTTGTGGCTTGGGATAGAGTCTCCTCAGTGCCTGCAGCATCTGCTGGTTTTATCTCCATCAACCTGTAAATATTAGATAGATGAAATTTTTGATAGTTTTGATAGTTTTTATAGCTGTAGCTAGTTTGGGTTGGTCTTTAGAGGCTGGGGTCTTCCCCTAATGGTTACTCCCCACCCCCACTCCTCCAAGTTTGGTGACTATTATGCCCAAGATCCCAGGTTTCAAGAACTGTTTTCTGTCTCTGGGCCTTTCTGATCACAGATGACCACCGCAAGTACCTCTACTGCCTCAGAGAAGCTTATGCTGCCTCAGAGTGCTCCAGTTGCTGATCCTTTCCAAGCTGAACCTATCAGGCATGTGAATGCAGACTGTGAAGATTCTTTATGGATCAAGCAATGAGGCCACAGTCCAACCCCAGCTCAGTAGACCCTTCTGTATGTCAGGCAGAGGCATGGAGCAGTGTGCCCCTGAGCACCTTGACTTCGATCCAGAGCGGACAGGTAGACTTACGGATTCCTCCCATCAGGGACACAAGGAGGGTAGAAAACGCCCACACACACAAAGGGAAAGAAATTCCTCTCCAGGTCATCTTCCAAGAAGAGGGCCTCGTCTCTAATACCTTCTAAGGGTATGTCCGCACTAGGAGCTAGAAGAAAAGGAGTACTTGTGGCACCTTAGAGACTAACCAATTTATTTGAGCATAAGCTTTTGCAGTTTCCACAGTATGCATCCGATGAAGTGAGCTGTAGCTCACGAAAGCTTACGCTCAAATAAATTGGTTAGTCTCTAAGGTGCCACAAGTACTCCTTTTCTTTTTGCGAATACGGACTAACACGGCTGTTACTCTGAAACTAGGAGCTAGGGCTGTGAATCCGAGCTCATATTAGATACAATTGCACAGGATGGGGCTTGAGTTTGGGGCAATGCCTCTTTGTGTTCACTAGAGTCACACACACAGCATTTTCTTGGGGCCTCATACTGGGCCAGAGGTTGGTAACAGAAATTGCTTGGACGGTACCTGTTTGGTGTATATTTGGCTTTCCATCCTCCCTCCTTCCTTCTGTGAACTAAATCTGCTCCCTGCACCCTTCATACCTGGTCTTTGTCTTTCTCTTTGGGGCTTTTATTCAATATCTGCCCTGGCTTCCAGACACAAATCAGCAGCCCTAACAGCCACCTGTACTATTTCAGGAGATTTCTCCCATATGGCAGCTCTGATTTCATCAAAGCAAGCATTAAAAAAGTTTTCTTGGGCAAACAAGTCAAGACATTTCCCATAGTCCCCTTCTGCCCCTTTATTGTTTACCAAGTATTTTATAGAATCACACATTTTGGGCATAAACTCCTTATGACTGATGTTGTTATGCTGCTTTAGATTTCTAAACTTTATATAGTATGATTCTGGTGTAATTCAAAACCTTAGCCACACAGCTTCCTTATATTTATCATAGTTCATAGCTTCCCCCGCTCCATGCCAATAAAGACTTGGAAAACTTCACCATTGGCCTGCATATTCTTTCAAAAGCAATTAAATAATCTTCTGTACTGTCTGAACCTTTAAAAGGTGGGACTATTCCAGTTGGGTGAGTTCTGGGTGGATTACTCATGGGTTGGGGAATATTTTTCTGCTGCTCCAGTACTGTCAGCTACATTTCCTGTGCTTTCCTTTATACCTTGTGTGCTACCTTCTGCTTTAATCACTGCCCTTCATCACAGGTGGGGGCACTTCGCTACCTCCTCATTAGCCTTGGCTGTGTGGATCCACACCATTCATTGCTGGTGGGCCCGCTCCTCTGCCTCCTCAAGAGCTACACTCTCTCTCAGTCTCTGCTCTGCCATCTGAACCTGGTGCTTGTATTCCTCCTTGGGCCTGCAGAGCTGCAATTTGGCCAGCACTATCTGAGTGATTGTCTCCTGTGGGGGATTAAGGTGTGGCTGGTTTCCCAGTGCATAGTCACTTCCCTTTGCTTCTTCATCCTGCTGCTCAAAATACTCCCTGAGCAGAGCTTTTTTAGATCCTCTACTGATTTCTCCTTGGTGGGGTAAATTGTCTTTCAGACGTCAGCTCCCAAACTGCTTTTTATCCATTGTGTCCAAGATCTTTAACTGGCTCATTTTCCCCTTTCCTTGTTGTATTTACCTTAACCTGAAATAAACAAAAGAAAATAATCCAGAAGGCTGGACTGTGCTCCCTCACTTTTAATCTGTTAGGGTCTGCTTAGCAAGTGTTTGGAGTATGAACCTCTGTTCACTGATGTTGGGGTGCAACTCCTGTAACCACTATGCTACTGAAGCATTTGGGGGATCACCCAGATTTTTTTTTACTCTTTTGAAACTTACTGGTTTGTCTGATTATATAACTTTTACACATGGAGCCAGTAATAGGATTCAAGGAAACAATACAACTCAATTTGCATGTTCACAATGGGAATTATTTCAACGCCCAGGGGTAATTTGTTTTTATTAAATGCAGGCGGTAAGACTATTGCTGAGGCTTTCCACCTGAGCAGAATTCTATGTGAACCCTGCAGGCCTTATAAAATGAAGTGTAGGTTTTGAATATAAATAAAAACAATAGGAAACTTGCAAACATGATTAATTATTATTAATACTGACATTTAATGAATACATTAAATAATACACTTAAAATCATGACTCTGAAAGTAGAAAACTGCTAATGTGTGTTAGAAAAGATGGAAAAGTGCACTCAGTCCGGCAGCGCATGCATGAATCTGTTATCATGCTTCTTTGCCAACAAGGGCCTCTCAATTAAAAAAAAAAAAATTTTTTAAAAAGCCAATAAAATCTATGCCTGATCCTAGACTCAGCAAGGGTGAGGATAAAGGTGGGATTGGTAAAAAGTGGTCATTTGTCTCAAGATACAAAGGACCACTCTATATTTAGGAAGATAGAAGAAACCAAATAAAAATAAGTGGGAAATGAAAGGAGAGAAAATAAATGCATAGGGCCTAATGTTCTCCAGCTCCATGAATGAAGCAATTCTAGAACCTGTGGATCTTAGCTAGGACTTCTGTGGCATGCTCATTCAGTCTCCTTGATCCTGATCATGTCCCATTTGTGGGGTTTCCCTGAAATTCCATGGACCCTGTGCTACGCAGTGCAATACTGTCCTCTATCCGTGACCTGTGGAACAAAGCAGTGTGAAACACTGCAAGCATTTTCAAAAAGAAAAGGAGTACTTGTGGCACCTTAGAGACTAACCAATTTATCTGAGCATGAGCTTTCGTGAGCTACAGCTCACTTCATCGGATGCAAGCATTTTATTCATCAACCTGTATGAGTTCTCCTATGCATGACTGAACCTGTGCCCCCCGCCCCCGCAGTTTTCCATACCCTTCGAGGGCCAATCCTTATGTAGATGTGTAGGAGGGTGTGATAAACAAAGCGGATGGTAGCTCCCTTTGATGGACACCCAACCAGCCAGTTAGCTGTAAAATCCCTCTTGGTGGCTGTACTCCACTTGCTTTATCTGTAAAGGGTTAAAAAGTCCCCCAGGTTTAAAAAAAAAGTGGGCACCTGACCAAAAGAGCCAATGGGAAAACTAGAACTTTTTAAAATTGGGAAAGAAACTTTCCCTTTGCCTGTTCTCCAGAGAAGGAGACATGGAGCAGCAGTGTTATAAGTAGGAATGCTGTGTAAGGCTTGAACCAGGTATAAAAGTTCATTTTCTGTACCTAGGAGAAATCATTGGACAGGGCATGTTTAAATAGATGTGTTTAGGTTTGTTTCTTTATTTTGGCTTGTGGATTCCTCTGTGCTAACCCCAGATGCTTTTGTTTTGCTTGTAACCTTTAAGCTGAACCTCAAGAGAGCTATCTTGATGCTTCGTTTTTGTAATTGCTTCTTTTAAGATCTAGCAAAAAGCCTAAGTTCCAAATGTATTTCCTTTCTTTTTGTTTTTAATACATTTTACTTTTTTTAAGAACAGGATTAGATTTTTGGCATCCTAAGAGGTTTGTGCATGTAGTTTGATTAGCTAGTATCAACAGCTAATTTTCTTTGTTTTCTTTCTCAGCTCTTCCCGGGGGCGGGGTGGGGGAGTGAAAGGGCTTGAGGGTACCCCACAGGGAGGAATTCCTGGGTCCAAGGGTTTTTTCCAATGGGTGTTACCATACACAGTGTAACGAGAGTGATGGTAACACCCATTGTTTCATGTTCTCTGTGTATATAAATCTCCCCACTGTATTTTCCACTGAATGCATCCGATGAAGTGAGCTGTAGCTCACGAAAGCTTATGCTCAAATAAATTGGTTAGTCTCTAAGGTGCCACAAGTACTCCTTTTATTTTTTGCGAATACAGACTAACATGGCTGCTACTCTGAAACCTTAAATAATAGTGTTACACATCATTATGGAGAATAGCCGTTTTGTTGAGGATTGTATTGCTCATTTAGTCTTCATTCTGTTATGTTTTTACTCATTAATCACAAATACACAACAGGCACAGATTCTAGGGTTAATACAAGAATGAATCCTGTTCTATTACAGTCCTTGTCTTTGATTCATTAAACCAGGACCTAACAGTTTTATTATACTACAACCAAATGTGTTCAGGCAGACTGGTAAGTGTTTGGTTTTTTTACTATTGTCTCCTTGTGCTAAGAGAACTCAATTGCATTACTGAGTTGACATTCCAAAGGTGATCAGTATTATAGGAATTTACATCCAATATATTTGGAGGTCTGTATTATTAAGTTTAAACCAGCAAAACAAAGCAGTTTCTGGGTCAGATCAAAATTAAGGTTCTTTTTAAAACAATTGCCCGGATGTTTCTTGCTGCTTTCTTACCTGTGTAGTTAGCTGAAGATGTTATGCAACTGATAGGAAGAAAGCAAATGATTTCATTTTAAAAACGACCCCATTTTGAAGAATAAGAGAAACATTAATGTATATTTTATAGAAAGACTTTCAAAGATTAGAAATTTAGAAATGTGCAAACCTAATCTCAGAGCATTGCAAGTCTTCTAATTCTCAGGTTCACCCCATCTTATTTCTAACAGTCAAGAATCAAAATTTGATACCAAAAAGTACTACTTGATTGTATGTAATCATGGTGTTTTCTTTAGTATTTCCCCAACTGTTAACATAAATAACTGGTTTCATTTAGGTATCTTCATGTTTCTCTCTTCTACTTCACTGACATACAAAAAATAAATCTGGGCCAAGAACTTCTGATGAAGCAACTAGACTGAGAAAAAGAGTAGGTCAGAACAGAGAAAGAACATATCGGATCTCACCCTTTTATGTACAATGAGGGCCATGGACCCAATTCTTATTCAAGTGAAGAGATTTACTGACTTTGAGACTACTTCTGTGAGCAATGATCACATAAGAGATAAAGGAACAAATTCAAAGCCACCGTATTGGGCCCTAAGAAGGTGCTGAGTGTCCTTAACTTACAATAATCTAAATAAGAGGGAAAGGTGCTCAGCACTTCAAAGGACGGTGTCCCTCACTACTAAAAATCTGAAATTTCATCAGGAGGCTCACTCTTTTGTAAGGACTGTAGTTTAAAAAAATTGCTGCAGAAATCCCAGTGCACGGCCTGACCTTTTCTCTCACCAACAGAAGTTGGTCTAATAAAAGAGATTTTCTCACCCACCGTGTCTCTCTTGTAACACTTATTTATTAATACATCTTCCAGTACTAATTCCACAGAAGCTATGGTTGTGAGTAAAGAGCTCTTTCATGAGTAAACATATGTGAGTGAGTCTTTCCTTAGAAAGACTTTTGGGATTAATCCTGTTCCTATAGAAATCAGTTTTTTCTTCGAGACTAACCAATTTATTTGAGCATGAGCTTTCGTGAGCTACAGCTCACTTCATCGGATGCATACCGTGGAAACTGCAGCAGACTTTATATACACACAGAGAATATGAAACAATACCTCCTCCCACCCCACTGTCCTGCTGGTAATAGCTTATCTAAAGTGATCATCAAGTTGGGCCATTTCCAGCACAAATCCAGGTTTTCTCACCCTCCATCCCCCCACACACAAATTCACTCTCCTGCTGGTAATAGCCCATCCAAAGTGACAACTCTCTACACAATGTGCATGATAATCAAGTTGGGCCATTTCCTGCACAAATCCAGGTTCTCTCACCCCCCTCCAAAAAACACACACACAAACTCACTATCCTGCTGGTAATAGCTCATCCAAAGTGACCACTCTCCCTACAATGTGCATGATAATCAAGGTGGGCCATTTCCAGCACAAATTCAGGTTTTCTCACCCCCCGCCCCACCCCCATACACACACAGACTCACTCTCCTGCTGGTAATAGCTCATCCAAAGTGACCACTCTCCCTACAATGTGCATGGTAATCAAGGTGGGCCATGTCCAGCACAAATCCAGGCTTTCTCACCACCTCCCCCCCCCTTTTTTTTTTTTTCCAGGGACACACACACACACAAACTCACTCTCCTGCTGGCAATAGCTCATCCAAACTGACCACTCTCCAAGTTTAAATCCAAGTTAAACCAGAACGTCTGGGGGGGGGAGGAAAAAACAAGGGGAAATAGGCTACCTTGCATAATGACTTAGCCACTCCCAGTCTCTATTTAAGCCTAAATTAATAGTATCCAATTTGCAAATGAATTCCAATTCAGCAGTTTCTCGCTGGAGTCTGGATTTGAAGTTTTTTTGTTTTAAGATAGCGACCTTCATGTCTGTGATTGCGTGACCAGAGAGATTGAAGTGTTCTCCGACTGGTTTATGCATGTTATAATTCTTGACATCTGATTTGTGTCCATTTATTCTTTTACGTAGAGACTGTCCAGTTTGACCAATGTAAATGGCAGAGGGGCATTGCTGGCACATGATGGCATATATCACATTGGTGGATGTGCAGGTGAACGAGCCTCTGATAGTGTGGCTGATGTTATTAGGCCCTGTGATGGTGTCCCCTGAATAGATACGTCGGCACAGTTGGCAACGGGCTTTGTTGCAAGGATAAGTTCCTGGGTTAGTGGTTCTGTTGTGTGGTATGTGGTTGTTGGTGAGTATTTGCTTCAGGTTGCGGGGCTGTCTGTAGGCAAGGACTGGCCTGTCTCCCAAGATTTGTGAGAGTGTTGGGTCATCCTTTAGGATAGGTTGTAGATCCTTAATAATGCGTTGGAGGGGTTTTAGTTGGGGGCTGAAGGTGACGGCTAGTGGCGTTCTGAGTGGTCAGTTTGGATGAGCTATTGCCAGCAGGAGAGTGAGTTTGTGTGTGTGTGTCCCTGGAAAAAAAAAAGGGGGGAGGGGTGGTGAGAAAGCCTGGATTTGTGCTGGACATGGCCCACCTTGATTACCATGCACTATTGTAGGGAGAGTGGTCACTTTGGATGAGCTATTACCAGCAGGAGAGTGAGTTTGTGTGTGTGTTTTTTGGAGGGGGGTGAGGGGGGTGAGAGAACCTGGATTTGTGCAGGAAATGGCCCAACTTGATTATCATGCACATTGTGTAGAGAGTTGTCACTTTGGATGGGCTATTACCAGCAGGAGAGTGAATTTGTGTGTGGGGGAATGGAGGGTGAGAAAACCTGGATTTGTGCTGGAAATGGCCCAACTTGATGATCACTTTAGATAAGCTATTACCAGCAGGACAGTGGGGTGGGAGGAGGTATTGTTTCATATTCTCTGTGTGTATATAAAGTCTGCTGCAGTTTCCACGGTATGCATCCGATGAAGTGAGCTGTAGCTCACGAAAGCTCATGCTCAAATAAATTGGTTAGTCTCTAAGGTGCCACAAGTACTCCTTTTCTTTTTGCGAATACAGACTAACACGGCTGTTACTCTGAAACCAGTTTTTTCTTCTGCAACTGAAGAGGAGCAGGAATGTGTTCTATGGATTGGGGTGGGTTATTGAGTTGGAAAGAGGGAAAATCAAATTGAAAGCTTTCCCCCCTTTTTCTTGGTAATTGAACAATATATATATAACAAATACAGCTGTAAGTATGTAACTATAAATTACAACACATTTTTTGTTTTTATGAAATATGTATAAACATCTAATGTAGTTCAAAAAGGCATTAACAGGAGTTCATGTATTCATGAATGCTTCCCATCTATTATTCATTATTCTATTATCTTCATCACAGCAGCTATAAAAATCATTCTGTAGCTTTAGAAGGATTCTTTCTAGTTGAATATATATATATATATATATATATATATATATATATATATTGTGACAGGGCAAGGCCAGATGGCTATAGAAAAGTAGTGGGAGATAGATATATTAGCTCCAGGCTAAACAAATCCCTGGTACCAGGATAAGTGAAATGGCAGCTGCTTCAGGTCAATTAAGACACCTGGGGCCAATTAAGAACTTTCCAGAAGGCAGGGAGAAGGCTAGGTTGATTGGGACACCTGAAGCCAATCAGGAGCTGGCTGAAACTAGTTAAAAGCCTCCCAGTTAGTCAGGTGGGTGCGCATGTCAGGAGCTGTGGGAGGAAGTTGTGCTGTTGGAGAGACTGAGTAGTACACACTATATCAGGCACAAGGAAGGAGGCCCTGAGGTAAGGGTGAAGTGGAGCTTGAGGAAGTGAGGGCTGCTGTGGGGGAAGTAGCCCAGAGAATTGTACATGTCATGTTTCTAAGAGGTCAGCTACCATAGCTGATACTATTAGGGTCCCCGGGCTGGAGCCCGGAGTAGAGGGTGTGCCCGGGCTCCCCCCCACCTTTGCCCCTTGATTAATCACTGAGACTGGGAGACAACAGAGACTGTGCAAGGAAGGATAACTTCTCCTCACCTCCCTCGCTGGCTTATGATGAAAATGGCTCAGTAAACTGTGACCCTTGTCTCTAGAGAGAGAAGGGTTACGTGGAGGGTCACAGTGAGCCTCTGAGGCTAGCGAAATCCGCCAGGAAACACGGGACCTGTGGAGGCAAGGACAGAGCTTTGTCACTATATATATATATAAACATACAACATTCAAAAGTGAAATGATGTGGGCTTTAAAGTTTTAAAATGAATCTGGGAGACAATGTAAAAATATCCCCTCATTTACATTAAAGATCTAGGAAATGTTGAAAAATTCAGGTGTTAAAGAATAGCTGGATTTATTTTGACTAATTTAAATGCAAATTGTCAACTCTTTATATTGGGGAATGCCTGCTAGTTTACTGTACATGGTAATCCTGTTGGTGCTCAAAGTACATTAACAAATATGTAAGAAAGGTGGAGAAGTAATTTGTAAGGAGTTGATTAAAACTGAAAGAATAATTGATCTTAGCTGAAACTGTGAGAGCAAGTGTGAGAGAACTGGTAGGTTCCAAAGAACCTTCTCCTTGACAAAAGCTTGTCAGTACCCTTATCAGACTCAGACTGCTCTAAATATGTGGTTGTATGTCAGTGACAAAAAGAGCTCCACTTGTAATTTTTTTCCAGCAATCTTGACCAGCTCAACTTCGAATGCCTCTCTTTAGACATGGAGCCGAAATCTGCTTTGAGGTTCCAAAATCTGGTCTGATTACTTAAGGGACCACCAATTTTTTTTCAAAGGTAGATGCAGCTGGTGCATCTGTAGGTTTTGCTTATATTTTTAATAAAGTGCACAACCCTTTTTGCTGGTCTTCAGCTATGAGTCAGTGTGGATCCTCAATCTAGATGTTACCTGCACCCTTGGAGTGTGAGATCAGAATCTTTTGGATAGCACTGTTTGTTGGGCTGCACCTGCACAATAGATGTCTTCACGTCCTCCCCCACCTGAGGTCACAAAGGGCAGAGTCTCTGTAACTGACCCTCTCTTCCCTCTTTCTGGCTGTGGCCACAAGATGGAGCTGGTGGTGTTCTCTTGCTAATCCTAAGCAGATTTCTCTTATAATCAGTAGCTAGTTAGTTAGGAATACACTTCCCTTTTCTACTCTTTTGATTTTATTTTGCATCAATCAGACCTTCTTTCTCCCCTCCCCTCAGTCTTCTAATCTCTTCTTTGGTGTGTGGCACCTCTGTCTGCACCTAATGGTAGATTCAAAGCCTTTGTTTCAAACACTGCCATTCTTGCAGTGGTTTAATCCCTTTTGTGGATGGACAGGGGCACTGCCTGTTCTGCCTTGGTGAGTGCCACATTCCAGATGGCTGATGAAATGTGCCAGATGTTTTCAGTGAAGATGAGGAAGTCTAGAGATGTCCGTCTGAAGCTTTACCTCCTTGCATAATCAGTGAGGGGAACTGCAGACCCTGAAAAGAGAGAGTTGATTTTTTAGCCTGCATCCAATCTCTGTTACATTCTTGGCATGAAGACCACTGCAATTCGTACTGCTGCATACTTCTGACTATGCAGTGCTGAGATCTCCCCAGGGGTTGGCACTCTCTGTTGAGGTCTATTCCTTATCACTCTCATTAGGACACTTTTTTTCCCCCTCCTGCGTCTGGCAAGAAGACTTATTTTCTTAGATATCCCAGGTGGGACACATCGTTACACAGGAGAGCTACATCACCTCTGCCATCTGCATGGTAGTGGTCTGACAACCCCAGCTGAACCAGGCTTACCACTGCAATGTTCTACCATGGCCCTACTAGTCACACTGGAGACCCCTGTCCTGAGCCTTCAGGAGTCTGTCTCATTCCAAGAGGCATTCAATATTTTAATCCCTATCCACTTCTATGGACAGATCCCAGTCTCCTGACAGAGAATTAAGAAGAAATGCTTGAGGAACAGATGCCAGAGCTCCCAAGGGCCTTTATTGTCTTCCCCTAATGCAGCTGTTTCTTCAGCTCTGGATAATTTTAAAATATTGCAAGAGTTGCTATTCTGCATTTCTAGCACACTAGATATTGAAACATCTGTCACAGAGGGGTAAAATGCTCACAAGCTTTACAATCAAAAACAAATCATGTCAAACCAACCTGATAGCTTCCTTTGACAGGAAAACAAGCCTTGTGGATAGGCTTGGGAAATGGCTGCCTAGGAAAGAGTACTGTGGAAAGGGATCTGGGGGTCATATTGGACCACAAGCTAAATATGAGTCAACAGTGTAATGCTGTTGCAAAAAAAGCAAACATAATTCTGGGATGTATTAGCAGGAGTTTGTAAGCAAGACATGAGAAGTAATTCTTTCACTCTACTTCACTCTCATTAGGCCTCAACTGGAGTATTGTGTCCTGTTCTGGGTACCGCATTTCAGGAAGGATGTGGACAAATTGGAGAGAGTCCAGAGAAGAGCAACAAAAATTATTAAAGGTCTAGAAAACATGACCTATGAGGGAAGATTGAAAAAAAAATTGGGTTTGTTTAGTCTGGAAGAGAGAAGACTGAGAAGGGGACATGATAACAGTTTTCAGGTATGTAAAAGGTTGTTACAAGGAGGAGGAAGAAAAAATATTTTTCTTAACATCTGAGGGTAGGACAAGAAACAATGGGCTTAAATTGCAGCAAGGGAAGTTTAGGTTGGACATTAGGAAAGACTTCCTAACTGACGGAATAAATTGCCTAGGGAGGTTGTAGAATCTCCATCATTGGGGATTTTTAAGAGCAGGTTAGACAAACACCTGTCAATAATGGTGTCATAAATATAAAGGGAAGGGTAAACCCCTTTAAAATCCCTCCTGGCCAGAGGAAAAATCCTCTCACCTGTAAAGGGTTAAGAAGCTAAAGGAAACCTCGCTGGCACCTGACCAAAATGACAAGATACTTTCAAAAGCTGGGAGGAGGGAGAAAAACAAAGGGTCTGTGTCTGTCTGTATGCTGCTTTTGCCGGGGACAGAACAGGAATGGAGTCTTAGAGCTTTTAGTAAGTAATCTAGCTAGGTATGTGTTAGATTATGATTTCTTTAAATGGCTGAGAAAAGAACTGTGCTGAATAGAATGACTATTCCTGTCTGTGTGTCTTTTTTGTAACTTAAGGTTTTGCCTAGGGATTCTCTATGTTTTGAATCTAATTACCCTTTAAGGTATCTACCATCCTGGTTTTACAGAGGTGATTCCTTTACTTCTATCAAAAGTCGTCTTGTAAGAAGACGGAATGCTTTTTCATTGTTCTAAGATCCAAGGGTTTGGGTCTGTGGTCACCTATGCAAATTGGTGAGGATTTTTACTAAACCTTCCCCAGGAAGTGGGGTGCAAGGGTTGGGAGGATTTTGGGGGGAAAGAAGTGTCTAAACTACGTTTCCCAGTAAACCCAGTTAAAGTTTGGTGGTGGCAGTGGAAATCCAGGGGCAAAGGATAAAATTAATTTGTACCTTGGGGAAGTTTTAACCTAAGCTGGTGAAAGTAAGCTTAGGATGTTTTCATGCAGGTCCCCACATCTGTACCCTAGAGTTCAGAGTGGGGAAGGAACCTTGACATGGTCTAGATAATTAGTCCTGCCACGAAGGCAGGGGACTGGACTAAATGACCTCTTGAGGTCCCTTCCAATTCTATGATTCTATGAAAATATATCGGAAGGACAAAACAGGTCATGCTGGTGGGGGAGTGGCACTATATGTGAAAGAGCATAGAATCAAATGAAGTTTAAAAAAAAAAAGTAAAAAATATTCTGTATCTTTCTGCTCCTGCTAGGATAGCTCTACTGATAAGTGAGGGCATCCTTGACCCAGCCAAGGTTCTGTGGGATACACCAGCCACTTATCTCTTTCCTGCTCTCTGAGATGTAGGAAGCTATCAGCTGCCTCAATGGGTTTTGAGCAGTTCTGTACTCATGTAATGCTGGGCACCTTGATTGTCTCATCTGCACTTGAAGATTAAGCGGACAAAGCATCCCTAAAGACTAAGACCACCTCCCACTGGATCTGGAAGGGCCTTTTCTTCATCATCACCATCATCATCACTGCAGTTACAAATCACCAAATGCCAGGATCTATTTGTGAAGTATAATTTCCTGTTATAAGGTAATCTCCTTTTGTATCTATGTAAGGCCTGTGGTGTGAAGCCCTAGAGAGTTGGGAGCCAACTATTGAGATCTCTGAGTGAACAGAGAGGAGTGGCCTAGAGAACTCCAAAGGGAAAAGCTGCCTGGGGGAGGAAGCTTTCGGCCAGCCTCTGGTGGAGAGCAAGGAGAATTGACTGAATGGGCCAACCCTCATTTGCTTTTCAGTTATTTGGCATTTTGGGGTGTTTTGGATAAAATATAGTTGTGTTAAGTCTGGGGGCAATACAGTGTTATGGACCCTGTTGAGAAATGAAGGGACAAAGATCTATAGTAAATGTGCCTGGGGGTCAGCCATCCTGACCTGAGACTCCAGTCAGGCATGGTTGGATCAGGGATAGGAGAGGGGAAAGAGGCATCTATCTTCTGCTGGGAATGCCTCTGTGGTGATAAGGACTCTGTTAAGGGTACTAGGTACCACAGATCTCTCTCAAGAGCTGAGCTGAGGCTGTTTTGATTCTCTCAGGGAACTGATGGGTAGGATCCCCTGGGAGAATAACATGAGGGGGAAAGGAGTCCAGGAGAGCTGGCTGTATTTTAAAGAATCCTTACTGAGGTTACAGGGACAAACCATCCCGATGTGTAGAAAGAATAGTAAATATGGCAGGCAACCAGCTTGGCTTAACAGTGAAATCCTTGCTTATCTTAAACACAAAAAAGAAGCTTACAAGAAGTGGAAGATTGGACAAATGACCAGGAAGAGTATAAAAATATTGCTCGGGCATGCAGGAGTGAAATCAGGAAGGCCAAATCACACCTGGAGTTGCAGCTAGCAAGAGGTGTTAAGAGTAACAAGAAGGGTTTCTTCAGGTATGTTAGCAACAAGAAGAAAGTCGAGGAAAATGTGGGCCCCTTACTGAATGAGGGAGGCAACCTAGTGACGGAGGATGTGGAAAAAGCTAATGTACTCAATGCTTTTTTTGCCTCTGTCTTCACAAACAAGGTCAGCTCCCAGACTACTGCACTGGGCAGCACAGCATGGGGAGGAGGAGACCAGCCCTCTGTGAAGAAAGAAGTGGTTCGGGACTATTTAGAAAAGCTGGATGAGCAGAAGTCCATGGGGCCAGATGCGCTGCATCCGAGGGTGATAAAGGAGTTGGCGGATGTGATTGCAGAGCCATTGGCCATTATCTTTGAAAACTCATGGTGATCGGGGGAAGTCCCAGATGACTGGAAAAAGGCTAATGTAGTGCCCATCTTTAAAAAAGGGAAGAAGGAGGATCCTGGGAACCACAGGCTAGTCGGCCTCACCTCAGTCCCTGGAAAAATCATGGAGCAGGTCCTCAAGGAATCAATTCTGAAGCACTTAGAGGAAAGGAAAGTGATCAGGAACAGTCAGCATGGATTCACCAAGGGCAAGTCATGCCTGACTAATCTAATTGCCTTCTATGATGAGATAACTGGCTCTATGGATGAGGGGAAAGCAGTGGACGTGTTATTACTTGACTTTAGCAAAGCTTTTGACATGCTCTCCCACAGTATTCCTGCCTACAAGTTAAAGAAGTATGGGCTGGATGAATGGACTATAAGGTGGATAGAAAGTTGGCTAGATTGTCAGGCTCAACGGGTAGTGATCAATGGTTCCATGTCTAGTTGGCAGCCGGTATCAAGTGGAGTGCCCCAAGGGTCGGTCCTGGGGCCGGTTTTGTTCAATATCTTCATAAATGATCTGGAGGATGTTGTGGATTGCACCCTCAGCAAGTTTGCAGATGACACTAAACTGGGAGGAGAGGTAGATACGGTGGCAGGTAGGGATAGGGTCCAGAGTGACCTAGACAAATTAGAGGATTGAGCCAAAAGAAATCTGATGAGGTTCAACAAGGGCAAGTGCAGAGTCCTGCACTTAGGATGGAAGAATCCCATGCACCGCTACAGACTAGGGACCGAATGGCTAGGCAGCAGTTCAGCAGAAAAGGACCTAGGGGTTACAGTGGACGAGAAGCTGGACATGAGTCAACAGTGTGCCGTTGTTGCCAAGAAGGCCACTGGCATTTTGGGATGTATAAGTAGGGGCATTGCCAGCAGATCGAGGGACGTGATTGTTCCCCTCTATTCGACATTGGTGAGGCCTCACCTGGAGTACTGTGCCCAGTTTTGGGCCCCACACTACAAGAAGGATGTGGAAAAATTGGAAAACGTCCAGCGGAGGGCAACAAAAATGATTAGGGGACTGGAACACACGACTTATGAGGAGAGGCTGAGGGAACTGGGTTTGTTTAGTCTGCAGAGGCGATCGGTGGAAGTCCCGGACGACTGGAAAAAGGCTAATGTAATGCCCATCTTTAAAAAAGGGAAGAAGGAGGATCCTGGGAACTACAGGCCAGCCAGCCTCACCTCAGTCCCCTGAAAAATCATGGAGCAGATCCTCAAGGAATCAGTCCTGAAGCACTTACACGAGAGGAAAGTGATCAGGAACAGTCAGCATGGATTCACCAAGGGAAGGTCATACCTGACTAATCTAATTGCCTTCTATGATGAGATTACTGGTTCTGTGGATGAAGGGAAAGCAGTGGATGTATTGTTTCTTGACTTTAGCAAAGCTTTTGACACGGTCTCCCACAGTATTCTTGTCAGGAAGTTAAAGAAGTATGGGCTGGATGAATGCACTATATAAGGTGGGTAAAAAGTTGGCTAGATTGTCGGGCTCAACCGGTAGTGATCAATGGCTCCATGTCTAGTTGGCAGCCGGTATCAAGTGGAGTGCCCCAAGGGTTGGTCCTGGGGCCGGTTTTGTTCAATATCTTCATAAATGATCTGGAGGATGGTGTGGATTGCACTCTCAGCAAATTTGCGGATGATACTAAACTAGGAGGAGTGGTAGATACGGTGGCAGGTAGGGATAGGATACAGAGGGACCTAGACAAATTGGAGGATTGGGCCAAAAGAAATCTGATGAGGTTCAACAAGGATAAGTGCAGGGTCCTGCACTTAGGACAGAAGAATCCAAAGCACCACTACAGGCTAGGGACCGAATGGCTAGGCAGCAGTTCTTTGGAAAAGGACCTAGGGGTGACAGTGGACGAGAAGCTGGATATGAGTCAGCAGTGTGCCCTTGTTGCCAAGAAGGCCAATGGCATTTTGGGATGTATAAGTAGGGGCATAGCCAGCAGATCGAGGGACGTGATCGTTCCCCTCTATTCGACATTGGTGAGGCCTCACCTGGAGTGCTGTGTCCGGTTTTGGGCCCCACACTACAAGAAGGATGTGGAAAAATTGGAAAGAGTCCAGCGAAGGGCAACAAAAATGATTAGGGGTCTGGAATACATGACTTATGAGGAGAGGCTGAGGGAACTGGGATTGTTTAGTTTGCAGAAGAGAAGAATGAGGGGGGATTTGATAGCTGTTTTCAACTACCTGAGAGGTGGTTCCAAAGAGGATGGTTCTAGACTATTCTCAGTGGTAGAAGATGACAGAACAAGGAGTAATGGTCTCAAGTTGCAGTGGGAGAGGTTTAGGTTGGATATTAGGAAAAACTTTTTCACTAGGAGAGTGGTAAAACACTGGAATGTGTTACCTAGGGAGGCGGTAGAATCTCCTTCCTTAGAAGATTTTAAGGTCAGGCTTGACAAAGCCCTGACTGGGATGATTTAATTGGGGATTGGTCCTGCTTTGAGCAGGGGGTTGGACTAGATGACCTCCTGAGCTCCCTTCCAACCCTGATATTCTACGATTCTATGATTTGATAGCTGTTTTCAACTACCTGAAAGGGGGTTCCAAAGAGGATGGCTCTACTGTTCTCAGTGGTAGCAGATGACAGAACAAGGAGTAATGGTCTCAAGTTGCAGTGGGGGAGGTTTAGGTTGGATATTAGGAAAAACTTTTTCACTAGGAGGGTGGTAAAACACTGGAATGTGTTACCTAGGGAGGCGGTAGAATCTCCTTCCTTAGAAGTTTTTAAGGTCAGGCTTGACAAAGCCCTGGCTGGGATGATTTAATTGGGGATTGGTCCTGCTTTGAGCAGGGGGTTGGACTAGATGACCTCCTGGGGTCCCTTCCAACCCTGTTGTTCTATGATTCTATGCTGCAAAACAGCAGACAGCACAGAGTGGTGCTGACGGATGATGCAGAGAGAGCAGCAGCCTTCCTAAGGGACTCTGGGGTGGGCCTCCCTACCGAGCAATTAAAGTTGAAATCACTCCAGCTGGGTCAGGTGCCAGAGCCTCTGGAGCAGAGCAGGCAGCACAGATCTGTCATCATCTTTGGACTCCACCAGCCCAGGGAAACACACTAAGAGTGAGGAGCTGGGTTGGAGGGAAGTGGCTATGAAGTACCATCCACTCTCAACTATCAGAAGGAATGAGGTTGGGACTATTGTTAAGGCACTCTAGGTGCAGCCAGTGGGGAGATCTTACCTTAATAATGTTAAATTATGAATTGCTACTTTTCCCAATTTTATCGTGTTGTCCCCCATCCCTTGCTCCCCCCTCTCTCAATACAGTTTTCTATGTTTTAACAACCTAGACTCAGTGCTTGCAAGTGTGGAAGTATTGCCCATCAAGGGTGCCCAGGGTGGCATATAGTTTCCTAGGTTTCTAGGTGGGGGCTCAAGCTGAAGTTATTTAAGTCTTTAGAAGGAACCCCTAGAAAACTTAGGTGTAACAGAAGGGTTACATCTGAACTCCCTCAAGAAGCCAGAGATATGAGGTATAGGGTATCCTCATGGAAGGCCATTTAGTAGCTAAGACATGGCTACATACAGACATAGATGTTTCAGACACAATGGCTAGGTCCATGGCCCACCCTGGGAACATGCATAGAACTTCATGGTTGCAGGCTTCTGAAGTTCCTAAAAAAGTACAAGCCACAAGAGAGGATTTGTCCTTTGAAGGAACAGCACTATTCAGAGCATATGGAGGATGCTTTGCATTCCTTCCAGGATTCTAGTGCTCTGCGCCATCAGCCCCAAAGTGTAAATCGTTTAGGTACCAGGGCAGTCTAGGTAGATGGTGCCTGTCCATCCCCAAAGTAGAATGGGTGATTATCTACCTAGGACAAAGCCTAGATATTCGTGAATAAGGTCATCATCTTCCTCGACCATTCGTCATTCCAAACCTGCTTCTAGGCAGCAGGTTTGACATCTGGGTCAAGAGTCACATTCTATTTTTTTAAGAGAAGATACCTTTGGGTGCCACCTCGGCCCTTTCCACTGGGATTGATCTGCCATAACTGACAGATGGATGGGTTTTTTTGAAGTTACCAATGGGTATTTCTGATTTTATCCCCTATCAACACTTCTTTCCCATTCCTGTTCAGCTGACTTTTGTGAGAAAGGTCCCCAAAGGAGGAGATGGTACTTCATTTTGCCTAGGGGCTATAGAGGAGGTACTATGGAATATGTGGGAAGTGGTTTCTACTCCAGATGTTGACCTCACCATACATTAAGTGGTGGGGGCTGTTGTCTGGCTTGTTGGGAAAGGTGTGTGCCCCTTTAAGGTTAGAGAGCCAAGTAGTGATTTTCTGCTTCAGCTGCAGACAAGGTAAGCCTGTGGACCCTGACCCATCCCCCTCTACCCCCAGTAACCAGAAGAGAGGGGGGTCTATATAGATCTGTGCTGGTGCAGGAAAGGCCCTCGTTCAGCTGGAACAGGTGGAGCAGTAGGAACTCCAGTTCAGCAATCTTGCTTTCTCATGGCATCACATGGTAGCAGACTGGTGAGAGCAGGGAAAGGGGGGGGATGCCCCCCCTCCAGTCCACAGTGGGAGAAGCAGATTTTTGGTAACAGAAAGGGATGCTTAATTAGTTTCAAACATAGCTTATGATTATATGATGTGGAAGAAGATAAGAGCCATGGGTGAGTGGCAGATGGAGAAGGGTAAACGTGCACTTTGCATTCCCTGCCCCCCCCCCAAAAAAAGAGTTTTAAAAGTGCAGTGAAGATAACGCTTGTAGAAGCTCCACTCAGATAGCTGGAGTGTGTTTGCTTCTGGGACAGGGGAGGGATGATATGGCTGGGTTCTGCCACTGGAAGGCCAGAAGACCTGCAATTAGACTGACCTACATAACACCTTTGGGTGGATGCATAGCTCAGTGGTTTGAGTATTGGCCTGCTAAACCCAATATTGTGAGTTCAATTATTGAGGGGGCCATCTAGGGCAAAAACTGGGGGTTGGACTAGACGACCTTCTCAGGTCCCTTCCAACCCTGATATTTTATGATTCTAACACAAATGAATCAAATGACTAAACAGCCACCTGGAATAGAAAAGTTTTTTCATTAAATATATAAGAAAGCTGTACTTTCTGAAAACAAAACAGGATCTGTACTTGTTTCAGAGTTGAATAATTTGAAGAAAAATAGATTTTTCTGCTTGAGAGACCAAGCTGACAGTAAATTGAGAATTCACTCAGACCTCCACACATTTGTAAATGACTCCAAATGAGGTGTAATTGTGTAAATTAGTCTTAGTGAAGGAAGTGCATACTGGGCCTGCACACTGAATACAGACTTCTAAGTTTCAGCAAGTTCAGTATCCACGTCAAACAGACTCTCAGATACGTTCGTTCTACTCAACTGTGAAATCTTCAGAGGCCTTTGTATTGCATCCCAGGAAATTCTGCATGAGTGCTCTGTGCTGAAATACAAAATGGCTGCGGCTAGATTTTTGTGTCCTTGTTCTTCAGCTGCCTGGTAGTCATTTTATGTGGCTCTTTTGTAAAGCAGCCATAAATGCAATTTAACCAACACAAGCACATCACCCCAGAATGGAGGAATCCTTTGGTGGCACAGAGCTGGTTATGTGACTCGTACACCATGGCCCCATCCCTTTTGACTGAGTTTAAAAGGGATGATCATGGCTGCATTGTGGTCTAGAGAGTCCCTAGGTGTCTGTTGTCTCCTTGCCCCATTAGCAATTGATATAAATTTAAAGCAGCGCTTTGGCTACTCTAAATTATGAAGTGGGATAACAGCCTGGAGCACAGCCAACCCAAGATCAAGGGAGAGCAAATGATTCTTTTATTTCTTTTGGGGGTTATGGGGAGGAAATGGGAAGAGGAGGATGGACGGACATTACACCTCTCATTGCCAAAAGATCATAGCTGAGTTAGTAGTGTGTGCATATTATATAAAATTAATAAATCTCTATTATACTTTTAGAAACTCTGATGCAAATGCTATACAAGTGCAAATGCAAACATGGATGACTTAAAATTCTCTCTTGTGAGGTAGGGACATACTTTTACCTTTTTTTTTACAGATGTGGAAACTAAGATATGTAGAGATTAAATGGTTTGCCTAAGGTCACATGTGAAGTCTATGGCAAAGGTCGAAATATACAGTGTTAGAGAGCTTATTCCTTCACTCTCCCACTTCCCTGGTCCTTCTCGCATGAACAGAGAGCAACAATACCCGAAGTCCGAAGGTGCAAACAATTTGATGTTTATTGGGATGAACTTCCAGCAAGCTTAAATCCAAGTTCCTTTTTCCTTATTTTCGAATCCCAACTTCCTGTTTGCCTCTAATTTATATAGTAATATTCTTAGCTATACCTTAACCAATCATTCTACTGAAATTTACCTAACCAATCCTAACATATTGTAACATGATTAGCTAACCAATTATATCCCACCACCTTAATTAGTTTACACCCAGCAAAATTAATTATACAGCAGACAGGAACAATCACAGAACCAGACCGAGACCATGCAAATAAACAATAGCAAAGTGGGAACTATAATGACAAAACAATACAGAAGTGAGGATTTCACAACTACATCTATAAAGACAGAAGGGTTTCCCAGCTGTGTCTATTGATAAGTGAGTTCTTACCAGACAGAAAACTATCAACCTAAATTTCCTTTTACAGCTTCTAGGCTCTTCCCTTTCTCTGGAAGTGATAGATCGGATCACTTTCCTAACAGCCCCATATTAACTAGTTTGGAATGTGAGGATGTGACCGTACGCTTCCCAGCTTATGGCTGTCTCTGCTGCTTAGCCAAAGGCACTGGCCTAAGAACAAGGCCTCAGACTGTCACAGTGAGAGAAGGCCCTTACACCGATTCCTTCTTGTATACCTCTATTACTAGGTAAATAATAAACATATACCTACATTCTTAGAGTATAGGCCTTTACAGGCAGGCCTGAATATCTATATCCTAACATACAGTAACTCAGATTTAGTCCTAGTGCTTGAACTTATAGGGGACAATGGTGACATCTGAAAGTGGGTAGAAGAAACTGAAGATAAATAACGCAGAACCAATTTAGGCAGCAGGCAGATAGAATGTACCTGAAGAGCTTCCACTGGCTTTAGCCACGAAACTATCCTTTGCCCTGAAGAAGTTCCGGAAAGAGAGAGGCCCAAGGAATTTCCCAGAATATCAGCTATTTCTCTCTAAGACGTGACCCTAAAAATTTCTAATGACCGAGAGACCCTCTAAAGGGGAAAAGTGACTGCAAAACCACCTCTTCTTGTTTTCTAGTCTAGTAAAATGGAATTAACTTCCTTTTTGACACCCACCTTACTCTTTCACAGATGTATTTGATTTCCTTTATTCTTTCCCCCACCTCCTCTCTCATCACTCACTCCAAAGAAGATATTGCTACATTGATTGAAATGACAATGGTATTTCAACATCTGTGTGGGCCACAAAAATGATTTATATCTGATCGCTCCTTTAATTTCTTATATTATATCTCATTATTCCTTGCAATAAGTAAGGTGTTAGGATATAGATATTCAGGCCTGTCTGTAAAGGCCTATACTCTAAGAATTTAGGTGTATTCTTGTCACTTAGCTAGTTATAGAGGTATAAAAGAAAGAATCAAAATCACTGTCTGACTGTATAAGGCCTTTTCTCACTGTGACAGTCTGAGGACCTGTTCTTAGGCTAAGGCCTTTGGCTAAGCAGCAGAGGCAGCTGTAAGCTGGGAAGCAACCGGTCACATCCTCACATTCCAAACTAGTCACATTGAAATGAGGTGCTATTGGGCTGTTAGGAATACAGTCCTGTCCTGATAATGCCTATCGCCTCCAGAGAAAGGGAAGTGCCTAGAAGATGTAAAAGGAAACTTAGTTTGATAGCATCCTGTCTGGCAAGAACTCATTTATCAAAAGCTGGGATGTGAAATCCTCACTTCTGTATTGTTTTGTCATTATAGTTCCCACTTTGCTATTGTTTATTTGCATGGTCTTGGTCTGGTTCTGTGATTGTTTCTGTCTGCTGTATAATTAATTTTGCTGGGTGTAAACTAATTAACGTGGTGGGCTATAATTGGTTAAATAATCATGTTACAATATGTTAGGATTGGTTAGTTAAATTTCAGGACAATGATTGGTTAAGGTATAGCTAAGCGGAACTCAAGTTTTACTATATAGTCTGCAGTCAATCAGGAAGTGTGTGGGTGTGGGGGGAAATAAACAGTGAGTGGGGGTGGAGAAATTGGAATCATGATTTGCTAAGGGCAGGAATGGGAACAAGGACACAGGTAAGGCTCTGTATTGTCAGAACTGGGAAGGGGGACACTAAGGAAGGAAACTAGAATCATTCTTGCTGGAAGTTCACCCGAATAAACATCAAATTGTTTGCACCTTTGGACTTTGGGTATTGTTGCTGTCTGTTCATGCGAGAAGGACCAGGGAAGTGAGTGGGTGAAGGAATAAGCCCCCTAACATAAGGAACAGAAGAAGCAAGTAGAAATCTCATTCCCATGTCACCTTGAACCTTGTATAGTCATTTACATTATACTCAGTGGGTATAATATGAAGCCAAGTCAGCAATCTCCACTTCCATATGCTGGTGGTAGCATTTAACACACACTCTCTACAAGTGTGAATTGCTACACAAGATGCAAGGTGACGGAGGATTGGGCCAAGATCTACAAACTGTTTTCTGTATGACGATGATGACTCTATGTTCACATTCTGTCCTACCCAGCTAAAATAGTCCATCATATTGGTCCATGTCTGGGGTTGATTTGGGACATAGATGAGGGTGGCTTGCAAGGAGCACTGCAGAATATGGTGAGAAAAATAATTGCCATCCTCCCTAAGTGTGTGAGAGATTAGGTTCACAGTGTACCCTGGACTCCCTCTTGCTATTGGAAAATTATATAGTAGCTATAACCACATCAGCTTTTTATCCTTACATACAGCCAAGAGGTTGTGTGCATTCATTTGGGATGTGGACATGGCAACTATTCTTATGGCTTTTTGACAATGTGACCTTGTGACGATTGGGGGAATCTGTACATCTTAGGAATTCTGGTTGATATTGTGAAGCTGTACTCATGAAAATCACTGTTTCGTGGAATAATTTTATGTCTGTGTATCTATCATAGCTGACAAGCCTGTAAGCACATCTCTCCCAGACTAGATACAATGGAGAGTAGTCAATTTTTACTGATTGTACTCTGACCAGGAATAGTTGTATGCCAAAGAGGTTGGCTGGAGCTGGAAAACTACCAGCAGTAGAATAAAGAAAGCAGATGGTGGTGGGACATAAACCCACATGGCTTTAGTTGTGGGATAGGTATGTTTAATCTATGGAGGAGTCTGTGGGATCAGCACTGGTCCCAGGGAGTAGGCGGTTGAACTGTGAGGTCTCAGCTCCTAGACAGACCTCCTCAGAACATGCTAGACAGAAGATCAGGCTCCATAATACTGAACAGTTTCCTAAAATCAAGTCAGCTGTAAGTTGTAAAGAAGTCATACATATTCTGAACTACAGGAGACCATGCTTTTTAATGTAGACTTCCTGGATTCCTTTGCAAATTCTTAAAAAACAACCCAAATAACCCACCCCACAATCTTATTGATACTGTGCTGACAGCAATGCAGATACTGTAGTATACAGCATGTTAACCTCCAAAGAGAGGTTTTAGTATTGAAATAGACATGAAAAGAGGGATGAGGGGGATTTCCCAACTCTGGAATTCCTCCCCCATCCCTGGATATTGCTAAACCATCAGTGTCATGGAGAATGTGTATTCCTGGCTCACAAATTCCTTAATAGTATATTTTTTTGTCTATAGAATGTGCCAGGTTATACCAAATGGTAAGGGTCCCTCATCCCCCCCTCCGCCTGAAGTATTTAATCCAAGGAACATAACACCAAAACACCTTACAAAGTCTTAATCTTCAAATTGAGTAATCTGTAAAAAGGTAGATAGTCTCTGCTTTCAGGCCAATGGGGATGGTACAACCGTAGATGCAGTATGTACAAGTTGAAGAAAAGGATAATCTTGCATTGCTTAAGGCATAGCATTAATAGGTTGCAGAGGCAACTGTATCCAGTTTTTGTATGTCTTGCGGCATGTCCTCATATTATGGAGCTTTTGAGTTTAGAGAGTTAAGGGAGAAAAATCTGAAGGACCATGGGGGCTTAAAAAGGAACTTTGTGGAGCTCTGACACACAAAACTAGGCAAGTGGGGGAAAAGCATCTGAATGTACCAGCTTTGTTGTCTCTGAAGGCATTGAAACACTTATATGAATGTAAATATTGTGATAATTATATATTACATTTACATTTAATTGCTTTCATCCAAAAGGATCCCAAAACATTTTTCAAACTATGACCACATTCTGTAAAGTAACTGGAGTATATATGCAGATCTTAAGGCCAGAAGGAACTGTTATGATCATAGAATATCAGGGTTGGAAGGGACTTCGGGAGATCATCTAGTCCAACCCCCTGCTCAAAGCAGGGCCAAGCCCCAATTTTGGCCCCCAGTCCCTAAATGGCCCCCTCAAGGATTGAACTCACAACCCTGGGTTTAAGAAGCCAATGCTTAAACCACTGAGCTATCTGTCCCCCCGGTGAGCTTGTCTGACCGCTGCATAACACTAGTTATGGAATTTCCTCAAGTGTTTCCTGCATTAAGTCCATAATTTCTGTCTAAGCATATTTTAGAAAGACTTCCTGTCTAAATTTAAAGACCTCAAGTGGTGGAGAATCCACAGGGTCTGGAGGTAAGTTTTTTCCAATGGCCAACTACCCTCATTGTTTCAGAGTAGCAGCCGTGTTAGTCTGTATCCGCAAAAAGAAAAGGAGTATTTGTGGCACCTTAGAGACTAACAAATGTATTTGAGCATAAGCTTTTGTGAGCTACAGCTCACTTCATCTGATGCATTCAGTGGAAAATACAGTGGGGAGATTTATATACACAGAACATGAAACAATGGGTGTTACCATACACACTGTAACTAGAATGATCAGGTAAGGTGAGCTATTACCAGCAGGAGGGTGGGGGGAGGGAAAAAAACCTTTTGTAGTGATAATCAAGGTGGGCCATTTCCAGCAGTTGACAAGAATGTGTGAGGAACAATGGTGGTGGGGGGGGGGAGGGCGATAAACATGGGGAAATAGTTTTACTTTGTGTAATGACACATCCACTCCCAGTCTTTATTCAAGCTTAAGTTAATTGTACCCAGTTTGCAAATTAATTCCAATTCAGCAGTCTCTCGTTGGAGTCTATTTTTGAAGTTTTTTTGTTGAAGAATTGCCACTTTTAGGTCTGTAATCGAGTGACCAAAGAGATTGAAGTGTTCTCCGACTGGTTTTTGAATGTTATAATTCTTGATGTCTGATTTGTGTCCATTTATTCTTTTACGTAGAGACTGTCCAGTAATGTTGTGCCTTATTTCTAGTCTGAATTTGTCAAGTTACAGACAGGGGCATAATGAGATCCAATGGCTGGAAGCTGAAACTAAAGGTCCCTTTACTATTAGAAATGTTCTTTCCTTGTACTTATAGACTGTGCTCAAGACTTTGCTTTCTTTTGAATAAACTCAGTAGACTGAGCTTCCTTATTCTGTCCATGAAAAGCATATTTTCCAGACTTTAAATGATTCCCACACATCTTTTCTGAATCCTTTCTAATGTGTCATCTTAAGGGCAGAGATAGGGCTGTAGCATCAGAAGCCATGTTACCAATTACTGGCGTGTACTCTGAGAAATTGTTAGGCAGAATTTTTATCTCAAAAGTTCATCCTAGAAAATAATTCTCCAGCCATTTACAAACTACCGCAATTTTGGTAGTGTCTGGAGGCTCTACCTAATCAGGTTCCAGTTATTCTAGGTGCTGTACAAACATAACAAACCATGCCTGCTTTGAAAAGCTTAGTATAGTAGACCAGGACAAAGGGGTTAAGAGGAAGGATCATTTATCCCAGTTTTATGAATAGGAACTGAGTCAATCAATACCTGACTTGTCAAAGGTCACACAGGAAGTCCTGAGGTTCTTTGTGTTCAATTCCCAACCTTAACCACAAGACCATCTTTCGTCTCTTACAAAGTGGTACATTGCACTCTCACCATCAGAGACACCTCCCTTCCATTTGTATTTTTTCTTTACCCTTCATCACGCCCCGGACCTGCTAAGAAAACCCCTGTGGAAGGAATTAAATTGGAAGCATCTAGGAGGATATGTACATGGTAGCCCTAAAGCTGTACAAATTCTTGATATGCTTGAACTGTTAAATAAAACTGGTGCATCAGAGACAGATGCTGCAACAGACAGTGACAGTTACCTTAAGGCAACTCCACAAATGAAAAGTCTGAAATTCATGATAAATCCTCCAATCTGCCTTGGAAGTTGAACATATTGACCTTGCCTGTCAAGTAAAAATTATTAACTGATTCAAAAATAGGGTTGATATTGTAAATGTTTGGAAAAAGCCACTTAGTGAGGAAAAATTGGAGATGTATGGTAGTTACTCCTCACCTATGCGCAGTCAATATACTTGGGCTGAGGGAGGGGAAAATATTGTTGCTTTCCCCAGTATTTCAGGTTCAGTAACCTATTTCATACATTATCACCGACAAAAGCAAATAGTAGAAAACAAGTTCTGATTCCAAACAGTGCGGTGCTGGTAAATATAGATGAAGATATATGAAGTGGAAAGACTGCAGTTTGATTTTCACAGGAGAGGCTGAACTTCAAGTAATGACTGAGAATAGCAAACAAGTGTTTCGGAAAACTGCTAGCACTGCATATGAAGTCAGACATAATAATTTGTCATATTTGTGACTGAATTTTACCACCAAGAACAAAACTTAAAGAATTTATACATCTCCATCCAAGGAACTCTTCTTCTCCCCTTCCCCCAATGCATCTCACTTTTTGGGGAAATAGACTATCTTTGTTAAGAGTACAGAGGTTTAGTCTGGCAAGAAACACATTGTCCAGAGCATTGCTTTGGACGGTTGCCTGAGCCTTTTTGGTGACTTAGAATCTGCGTGCCAACTTGAGTTGTGCACAGCTGTGCCTTGATGATCAAGAACAAGAGGATAATCCCTCCATCCATTATGTTAAAAAGCTTTTGATTTCGTAGGTGGTTTTTAAACCATGGAGGAGAGTAAGCTTCAGCCACTGACATTGCCATCTCTGACAACTTCCATTTATCTCATCCTTCTGTTAGAAATTCTATCAGAATAGGAGGATACACTGTGCAAGGACTTTCTCTCTACACTATTACCTTTTATTTTTTTAAAGTGTAAAATAAATGAACCTCATGCTCTACTATATTCAACAAATACTGCTTTTTTGTCTGTTTGCAAATTGTTAAAGTATCAGATTTATTCATGAATGTGTTATTCGCTGAAGAATATTGTACTGCAGTTTATTCATGAATTGTGTATATTGGATTCGTGCTGCATTAGTCAGTTACAAGCCAAGAGCTTATTGTGTTGTTAGTGACATACATACATAAAGCAGGGAAGAAGAAACAGTGTGAATGGAGAATTATGCTACTGGATATAAATTTTACATCATTCTAATTCCTTTCCTCATCTCCTGACCTATGTCATTCTTTTTGCAAGAGGGAAGAGGTGAGTTGAAAAAAAACCAGCATTGTGTGTGGTGCATTGTAGCCTTCAAATTCAGACCAGGAGTTCAGCTATGCATGCTAAGTAGTTGAAAAGGAGGGTGTGAAATCAGAGGAGTGGGAGAAAAAGAGAAGAATCTTATGGTAGGAAGTTGACAGAAAGGGAATGTAAACTATAAGCAAGTATCCAAACTTTTGGGGGCTTATCCAAGCTGAAACTCTGAAATCGTTTTAGTTCATCCATTGCTAATTAGGACTAAAACTACTCACAGATATGGAAATTTGAAAACCACTAACAAAGATGTTTTTTCTGAACTGTACTCTCAATAATTGAAGGCCAATCCTGTTCCAAACCACCATGTCACTTAATATTATTATATGCTTCACATTAATGCATGCTTAAGGGTTTGCCTATTATCTTAACTGGTGTACTGTGATGTCTGAGTGGATATGAAAGAAAACAGGGTGCTGTGAGATTGTGGTGTATGATGATGGCATAACTCTACAAGGTACCATGACATTATATTTTACAACTGCAGTGTGGGACGCTTTTTGGATGCCTTTTGATTCACGGAATAGCACCAGCAGGTAACTGGGGAGTAATGCCTTGTCACCCTCAGGAAGACAAGAAAACTACTGCTTGGTAAAGGAATTCAAATGCAGAATGTTTGCATAATAAGCTTTTAAAGCCACCCCTGTTCACTGGAGTCTAAACTCTCTGACGGTTCACTACGTTTCATATTTATGTATAAGACACATATGGCAGAGAAGTAGTTGAAAGTATAAGTTAAGCTTTCTACTTCACTACACCATGGGATTGGATGCTTTTAGTAAAGAGACAGCGAGTAGGGAAAAGAATATGTTTAGGATTCAGCACCTAGTAAATTGCCACTATATAGATTAACTTGAAGTTCCAGCTTTAAGGGTCACCGCACAAGATCTGATCTCCCTTCACTTTCTAGATAGCTCTTTTTTCGGGTCCACCACCATTCGCTGTCAGCGTGGGCCAATTCAGCATGGTACAAGTGCAATCCCATTTCTTTTAACCCAGGAGTTTCATTTCACAACTTTCTACATCATTTCTGTATGACCAAGAGCAGCTTTTAATGAGTAGGATACAGAACCAAGAACCATTGTGCCCTTAGAACATTCTATTGTTGTGTTGCCTATTGTTCTGCTTCACTGGGCTGAGTGACAATGCAAAATGCTTCCATTTTTAAAAATGAGTCTATAGGTGTCCAGTGTATGAGAGAGAGAGAGAGAGACTGGAAATTGAATAGCACAGGAGAGAAACAATTCATGTCTGGCTTAGAATACTGATATATCCACTTAGAATACTGATATAAAATTGATCATATTTTTATAACTAAAAAACCACTCTGCATAGGCAGTAATAAAAACAAGTCTCTTTTTTTATTTAAGACCTAATTTCATCTTTTTGGAAGATATCAGATTGACAGGCCTGGGGACTGAAGTTGTTTGTTCATCCACAGAAATAATACCATACAGGCAGTGGCAGAACCTTTGAGATGCACAGGTCTGTGTGTGTGTGTGTGTGTAAGGATCCTACCTAGATAAATTCTCCATCTTTAGGGAGAGACAGGGCACTGACTACACAAGTCGATATAATTAAAATTAATAGGCCTTTAAAACTTATTTAACTTTGGAAAGTGACATGTGCCGGTCCACGAGCCATCAGCTGCCAGTCTGCGCGCACATTGGAAAAAAAAATTGCCGGTCCTCCACATCAGATGGCTTGAGAAGCACTAGTCTAGACAATACTTAGTCCTGCCTTGATTGCAGGAGACAGGACTAGATGACCTCTTGAGGTCCCTTCCAGTCCTACGATTCTCTGATTATTGTAATAGTGCCACGTGCTGGTATTTAAACTGCCCTTGGAATGATCGAATCTGTAGGGGCACATCCTAGCTCCTATTTTGCTACCATTGCATTGCTTTGGCAGTACTGCTTAGTGTATCTAGAACAGTGCAGACAGCCAACTTTAAATGGTCCTTGCAGATAGGTAATAAGCAGCTGGTGGAACAACTTATTTTTCTTTCAGTGGCTGCAGTGTGGATTCTCTGTGGGATGTGTGCACCCCATGCACCAAAGCCAGAGAACTTTGCCTAGCAGGACCGGTAGGCGCAGCGCTCATATTCTGCAGCTGTAGTCTCTACCATGGCTACACAAGGACATTGCCACTATGACCCCAACAGTGATCCCCACATGAGGTGCTTATTGTGTCTCAGCAAGGGGCACATTAAAGATAGTTCTCCATCTTCAAGATGTTCACACAGGGAGCAAGAACTTGACTGCAGCTGAAGCAGCACCTTCTGGAGCTGGCCATGAGGCCCACTTTGGCATGGATGCCCTCGTCTGGTTGGCCATTGCCTTTGGACCTGGCATGTGATGCCCTTGCTTTCAGGATCTGGCATGTCCCCCAAGAAGAAAAGGGATCATTCATCCTCCTCTGGTGTGGTGAAGAAAAGGTCTCATAAAATGAACTGGAATTGTTCCAGGGCTCGGGGAGCCGCCTCCTCCTCCTCCTCCTCAGGAGTGCGTATCGGCACAGTACTCTTTTCAGCATGTGGGATGGAGCAGGTCCGTCCAACCACTCCCCAGTGCCGGACTGAGCAGCAAGAGCCCATGCTGTCAATTCAATTTCCTGCCATGTGGTGTCCATTGAGTCTGGTACTGATTACACTGGCCCTAGCATTGGCTGTCTCTGTACCATGGGCATATCAGATGGCATCAGACCTGCTTTGCCTCTCAATTTTGGACTCCACAGTGGTTCAGGAGTTCTCCAGTGCTATGATGTCTACTGATTCTTCCTCCTTTGTTCTCTTGACACTTTCTGACCATATCACAGAGCTGCTAGGTCCATCAGCATCACAGCTCCCACGGCCTGGGTTGTGGACTATGGAGCAGAGGCTGGGCCTGGCACTGAAGGCCCCCTCTACACTGGGGCATCCTCTGGCACCATCATTTTCTTGGCAGCAGAGCTCAAGTTCAGTACTGGCCTCAGTGCTAATGGCTTCTCCAGTAGTGGGTGGGAATGTGTCTTATTCAGTGCCTCCATTCCTCTTTGGCACCAATGCCACCTCTTTATTGGACTTGAGACAAGTGGGTTCCCCTGTGGGTTCCCCTAACAGGCCTGTAGTTACCGGGATCGCTTTTTTTACCTTTCTTAAAAATAGGAACTATGTTAGCAATTCTCCAGTCATATGGTACAACCCCTGAGTTTACAGATTGATTAAAAATTCTTGCTAGTGGGCTTGCAATTTCATGTGCCACTTCCTTTAACATTCTTGGATGAAGATTATCTTGGGCCCCCCGATTTAGTCCTATTAAGCTGTTCAAGTTTGGCTTCTACCTTGGATGTGGTAATATTTACCTCCATATCCTCATTTCCATTTGTCGTCCCATTTGACTTGTCTGCCATCTGGTCCTGCTTATCTTTGAGTAAACAATTTTATACCTATTAAAAATTTCTAGGCTCTTTGAATAGCTGTTTGTCTTTAATTTGATTGTGTGTGGGAATGTCTGAAGAATGGTGTTTAAAATTGTAATATACTGAAGCTGCAATATAATTCTTAGCTTAGTTTACTTACAGGGATTTTTATAAGCAGAAATCACTAGATTTATTTTGGGAGAAATTTCATAACAGCCCATATTTGGGTATATAGAAAAATTCCCAACCAACTGCACTGTTCTCTGTTAGTTGGACTCCTTGTATTTTATTCAGTATGCTGTCAGGAGGCTATTTTTCTCATCATTTTAGTTTTTTGAAAGGAATATATAAAAAAGGAAGCAAAACTGTAGATGGGGCTTCTTTGAATTTGGTTTCTATTGGAGATCCGTTGCCATTTGGTAGAGAAACCTTGTGGTAATTTCCTTTCATTGAAATACTAATTAGTTGCTTTCATTCTAGGGATAATACAAATTTCAGCCAAGTGTGTGTGTCTAGGAGAGGAGATATTTTGTAGAGAAACTGAACTTGCCCAGAATCAAGCACATCTGTGCATTCAAACCATCAGAGCTGCTCTTTCACAACCTTACCATGCTAATGTTAGCAAGATTGTCAATATCAAAAACTAATTTTTGGCAATAAAATTAGCTTTTTTTGAAATTAGCTGATATCTCACTGGCCTATAAAGGGAAAAACTGACATATTTCAGTAACAATAGGTCCAGTAAGTCTTCCCTCTTTTCCACCATTGGCCACCATTGGGAAAAACTGACATATTTCAGTAACAATAGGTCCAGTAAGTCTTCCCTCTTTTCCACCAAGCCAGGAAGGGCATGGGCCCAACTTGCAGGAGGTATCTTAAAGCTGCTTCAGAACCTCAGTGAGTGTCACTAACTAAAATATAAACAGAAAAGACTAGTTTGTCTGATTTTGAAACAGCTCTGATTCCTGTGTATCAGGAAACTGTTAGGATCCAAAATAACATGAACACTTTTCCTAGTGAGATACTGAATTCTCTTTAAGTGAATGTAGGTTGGTAAGATGCATTCACTGTGCTATTGGCCATCCAGAATAGTTTTGTCACTTTACGGGTGCTATCATGTGGGTGAAGAATGGATGAGTCACATTCATGTTGTCCTGCAATTGTTTTATCTGCATTTGAGATTACAAATAAAATGTAAAATAAACAAAAAAACCGAAATGACACACACTAAGTTGAGTTTTATTGACAGTGTTAGTTAAAAAGAACTCCTATAACTCAGTTGATTAATATTTGAAAATGAAAGTAAGATGGTGGTACTACAGTTCTACTAGGGGAAAAAATACAGCATCATTTATACATATTTATAGAAAATGAAAGATCAATATACTTTTAGTGTCCACATGCAAAAATAGGGTACTTCAGCAAACTACAAAATTGGTTTCATTATTGTAATGTATACAAATGGCCGTTAGAAAAAAGCCAGATACAATTGTCTCAGAAAAAGACCTTGAAATAGAATACAACATTCAGAGGCGCTCATCTGCTGTTGTACAAAACCTATATCTCATTTATTATGTGAATGGGCTGAAGTGATGGTGCCTATTTTTTCTCAAAGAGATCATCACACTTGTGCAAATTGCATTGACTCATAGCCACATAGAACAAAGGATTAGCTCTGTCCCCGCTTTTTGTTTTGTTTTTTTGTTTCAACAGGATTGGGTTTATGTGAGGTTTATCCTTCTGTGTTACAAGATTATACAGTCTCTGGATCCACCTGTTTGAGTTTACACAAAATTATTTACAATAATCTCAGCCATGTCTCCTGTAAAACTATGGATGCAACATAATCCATATCTTTTCACCTGTTGATACTTTGGAATTATATGTCAAGAGTTTAAAATAATAGAAGCAGCTATGACAGAACAGATTGTAGCTGTAAGATTAGTAGAAAATAAACACACAGTTATGAATTGCAGAAATATTATGAATGGCTTGCTTAAACAAAAAAATCTTAAATCCTAAATTCTGTCTAGCTGGTTGGGTAGCTGTAGTGGTTTCTTGATATACATTAGTACTTTATGATGATTCACTAAACTGAATTGAAGGAAAATATCTCCTACAGATAGTGGAAAGAAAGTGAGAAGTGGTCATTTAGTTCTGGGATTTTCAAAGGAGCATAAAGGAGTTGGGCATCCAGTGAATCCTAATGGGAGTTGGGTGACCTTAATCATTTTTGAAAATCACGGAGTGGAAGTGCAAGTGTTAATCATGTGAATGTTGTTAGGCTCTCTTATGGCACTAAAAAGGAAAAGTGGATAGTGCTGAATCATCTGCATACTGATGAGCAGTCCAAATGGCTTTGAAGTTGGAGGCAATATCAGTTTGTCTATGGATAGTGTATTTGATGAGAAGGTCCCAATATCTTTTGGGGGCAGCTGTTCCTCAAGTTTCATTGCAAGGTGACAGCTCCTTCACAATTTACAATGAGGTCATATAGTAGGGATGTGTCAAATTCACTGTGGTGAGCATGAACACTTCACCACTGGATCTCAATTAAATTTGCTTGTGTGCCACAAGATGTCCCCTAAAGCCTCAAACTGACACTTCAACGGACAGGTTTATTGCAACCTGTCTTTCTCCCAGCAGAAGTTGGTCCAATGAAAAATATGACCTGACCCACCTTTTCTCCTGATATTTAGGATATGACTGAGGAGAGGCTGGTTTTTTTTCTGTTGAAGTAAAGGCGGGATTTTGTTTAAAATGGGGCTATGTGGAGGTGATTGAGATGACTGGTTATAATTTTGGTCTTAGTAGTCAGCATAGGAGTTACTTGGGTGGCTAAGAGAGGCAGTTGCATCCTTTCAATGGATACCTTAGGGTGGCTGAGAGGTCAGAACAAAACTGTTGTATGCAGAGGATAAGGAGGCCTTGGGTATATGGTTGGCAAGGGTGTGGTGTTCCCCAATCCCTGTGATTGTGTGCAGTGCACAATGTGGACAAATACTTGATACATGAGGCACAAACCTGGAAGGAAAGTTTTAGTCTTGAAGTAATTGGCTGTGTCTTATCTCTTAACAATATAGGATGTTGAATAATGTTCCTGGGCTTCAGTTCATGTTGCATTATGCAAGATGTGTGGTTAATAAAACACCCATCATAAGATATCAGGCCCCGGACATGGCATGTATAACCAAGAGCTCACTGGGTGACACTGCAGGACTTAACTTTGGCACAGTTTGTTCCTGCTCAGTATTAGTCCAGTATGATCCAAAGGGGGATAGGCAAAGAGGTGTAGATGTGCTTACGTCCAACCTAATTCCTCACGATGGTGTTGTGGGAGGCCCTGACTCATCTCAAAATGTCATGGACTAGCCATCTTTCTGAATCTGGTGTTTTGGGTAAAATTGGAGATGGGTTGTCTAATATACTCATCATGGACAATTCACTGCTTCCTGCATGTGGATGAGACGGGTTATTTACCCTGGCAGGGCAATGGACCTGAAAGATAAAACCTAGCTACTTCAAAGTCTGAGGGAGAATATGGTATTGCCACCAGACCACTCCAGTGACTAAAGTGCAAGATTGTTTCTCATTAACTTTTGAGGTGACTTGTTCTAAGACTTGTTCTTGGTCCGGATGTTAGGTTGCAGGTTTAATCTCAGGATGTCTCAGTTCAACAGCTGGTATGAATCCCTCCTGTTGTGAGGTAAATTCTGGTTCTTGGGCTGTTTCCACAGATCCATAACAGAATGGGTTGGGTGAGGGGAAAAATCAGTATAGTAACAAAATGTGAGCCAGGATTTGCTATGACAGTTCATTTATGTCTGAGTATGGAATACTAGTCTAGACTTTCACAGGAGTCCTCTGTCTTGTAACTGGCCTTGTTCTCTGTCTCTCTCCTGTACCTTACCATAGCTGAAATGAAACCTGAAAACTTGTGTGTAAACAACATTTCTGCCAAGCCAAGCTGGGCTATGTTTCTCCCAGCTGGATGTGTTTCTGTGCATATCTTAAAGGCACTTTTTGGGAATGACATAATTGAGAACTAATCCTGCTAATTTTGATACATTGATATTTACCCAATTTCAGAAAAGACATTTCAGTGGGGTTCTTGAAACTGTTCAGCAAGATGGATTCACTTATTGGTGTTTGTTGTCTATGGAGAGTAGAGTTGATGAGAAGGTCCCAATGTCTTTAGGGACACCTGTTCCTCAAGTTTCATTGCAAAGTGACAGCTCCTTCATAATTTACAGAGAGGTCACACAGTAGGGATGTGTCAAATTCACTATGGTGAGCATGAACACTTCACCATTGTATCTCAATTAAACTTGCTTGTGTGCCACAAGAAGTCCCCTAAAGCATCAAACGGACACTTCTACTGACAGGCTTATTACAGCTTGTCTTTCTCCTAGGAGAAGTTGGTCCAATAAAAGATGTGTTACCTAAACCACCTTGTGTCAGCCTAATTACTGTGATTTTCCAACACTGGAAGGGATGATTGTTTTGCTTTATGGTTGCATTAGATTTAAATGGGATAGAGATTGTTTCAATTGTTTAAATACCAAAATACAAGAAAATCTGTACATATTTTACATGGAACTCTGAATTGCATTGTAAAGCACTTGAGCTATTCCCTTTCAGCAGAAAACATTTTGATATTTCTGCATGCAAGTTCTGTGTTTCGAGCAATCCACTGATGAAAATATTTATTCTGACTTGTTTTTAAAAACTTCTGTTGTTTTCAACAGAAATTCCTGGCTTCTATTTTTAAAATCTATTCTTGTAACTCAGAAAAAGCCAGAGGGTTCTTGAACTTCGCATGGGGTTGCAGTGGAGGAGAGCTTGAAAGCATTCTCCCTTCCTACTCCCACTCATAAACTCCACTTGGACACTCCATGCAAGAGTATGGACTAATCAGTTCCATGCTCCTGGGGAGCACAATGACTAATCCTTCTGTTTCCACAATTGAAATGTGGTTGCACATATTAACAGTGTTCTGATTTGCTCTCACTTGGACTGTTACATGTGTAATCAAGATTTGTGGGAGCAAAATACCTCTTGGTATTTTTTTAAGGGCAGACAGGATAGGCCACAGAAAGTTAACTCTTAACATTTGAATCATATTAAAAATAGATTTTGACCTTTAACATACTAATATTGTACACTTCCATTTCTCCCTCTCCACCTTCCGTATATTGTCCCCAAAGTCTTTAAGATTTAAAACCTGGCCTTTCTTATTTGTGTAGTGGCCACTTCTTATGTGAGAGACCCCTAACCTGAGAAAAGAACTATTACTAATGAATAATGAGAGTGATATACTGTCCATTTTACTGCCAAATAAAAATGGACTATTATAAAATGAAATGTGTGTGGAAGAGTTGGGGGTGGGACATGACTATAGTGGCCTTTTTTCACTGACAATATGTTGTGTGCGTTTGTGTGTGTGCGCTTGTAGGTGGAGGTAGAATATTAATGCTAAAGGAGAATTTTCACTTATTACCAGAACTGTATCTATATTTCTTCTGCAGAATCCAGCTGGCTAACAAGCTCCATATCAAATGCCTCCATGCTAGGTATACTACAGTTGATCAAAAATGGAAATTTCCATCCTGCAGGAATTTGTGATATTTTAACATTGGTTTAATCCTGAATTGGGAAATGTCAACTTATTAAAACTCTTTGTGAAACACTAAATTGAGGGAAAATGATGTGCAACAGTCACGGGACTTCCAGGATGAACAGAGGCAGCTCGGAGGGAGGAGTATCATAGTTTATCATGGGAGACAGTTTGGTCAGGGAAGAATGGGGGCATGAGTCACCAATACTATAATTCCCACAATGCATTGCAGCAGCTCTGGCACATGCAGGTTTAACTGACCTAAAAATGAAATATTTCAATTTGGTCTGAAACTAAAATTTTGGTTTTGTTTCCTGATGGAACATTGACAAAAATATATGGCAAAAAAGACTTTTTTCCCCACAGAAAACTCTTATTTTTTAAAAAAAGAAAAGGTGGGAAATTCCCAACCAATTCTAGTGTCTGCACAGCTGTCTGCAAAACTCATTACATGCCTATTGTTTCCGCCAAGTAAGTTAAATGGATCCATAAGATAATTGAAACACAGTCATAGGTTTTTGGCTTTCAATTTATGATATTCTTCTTTACGATATTTCAATTACTTTAGCTTAAACTACTGTCATTGCTGAATCATATGTCTGGCAACCTTTAAGAGCTTCTTTGCCAGATCTCACAAAGCTACAGTAGTTATTTAATAACTAAATGCCTGGGACAACAAAAGGTTCTTGGATAACAAAGCGGTTGTGATGCAATCTTACCATACACCCCGCTATGTTGTTCTGTTCCAATAACTCTACATTAACGAGCTTTAGCTAGAGTGGCTGCAAATACTGGAGGAAGTTGCTCAATAATCACAGTTAAACATAGGCTGTAACTGAGTAGATTATAGTTCTACCTTTCCATAGTTCTATAGTATTAAAAGCGAGGCAATGACTTGTTCTTGTTTTTAACATATATTGTCTAAGAAGGCTTTATTCTGTAAATGAAAATGTTGTCATAGAATCATAGAATATCAGGGTTGGAAGGGACCCCTGAAGGTCATCTAGTCCAACCCCCTGCTCGAAGCAGGACCAATTCCCAGTTAAATCATCCCAGCCAGGGCTTTGTCAAGCCTGACCTTAAAAACTTCCAAGGAAGGAGATTCCACCACCTCCCTAGGTAACGCATTCCAGTGTTTCACCACCCTCTTAGTGAAAAAGTTTTTCCTAATATCCAATCTAAACCTCCCCCACTGCAACTTGAGACCATTACTCCTTGTTCTGTCATCTGCTACCATTGAGAACAGTCTAGAGCCATCCTCTTTGGAACCCCCTTTCAGGTAGTTGAAAGCAGTTATCAAATCCCCCCTCAATCTTCTCTTCTGCAGGCTAAACAATCCCAGCTCCCTCAGCCTCTCCTCATAAGTCATGTGTTCTAGACCCCTAATCATTTTTGTTGCCCTTCGCTGGACTCTCTCCAATTTATCCACATCCTTCTTGTAGTGTGGGGCCCAAAACTGGACACAGTACTCCAGATGAGGCCTCACCAATGTCGAATAGAGGGGGACGATCACATCCCTCGATCTGCTCGCTATGCCCCTACTTATACATCCCAAAATGCCATTGGCCTTCTTGGCAACAAGGGCACACTGCTGACTCATATCCAGCTTCTCGTCCACTGTCACCCCTAGGTCCTTTTCCGCAGAACTGCTGCCTAGCCATTCGGTCCCTAGTCTGTAGCGGTGCATTGGATTCTTCCGTCCTAAGTGCAGGACCCTGCACTTATCCTTATTGAACCTCATCAGATTTCTTTTGGCCCAATCCTCCAATTTGTCTAGGTCCTTCTGTATCCTATCCCTCCCCTCCAGCGTATCTACCACTCCTCCCAGTTTAGTATCGTCCGCAAATTTGCTGAGAGTGCAATCCACACCATCCTCCAGATCATTTATGAAGATATTGAACAAAACCGGCCCCAGGACCGACCCCTGGGGCACTCCACTTGACACCGGCTGCCAACTAGACATGGAGCCATTGATCACTACCCGTTGAGCCCGACAATCTAGCCAGCTTTCTACCCACCTTATAGTGCATTCATCCAGCCCATACTTCCTTAACTTGCTGACAAGAATACTGTGGGAGACCGTGTCAAAAGCTTTGCTAAAGTCAAGAAACAATACATCCACTGCTTTCCCTTCATCCACAGAACCAGTAATCTCATGATAAAAGGCGATTAGATTAGTCAGGCATGACCTTCCCTTGGTGAATCCATGCTGGCTGTTCCTGATCACTTTCCTCTCATGCAAGTACTTCAAGATTGATTCTTTGAGGACCTGCTCCATGATTTTTCCAGGGACTGAGGTGAGGCTGACTGGCCTGTAGTTCCCAGGATCCTCCTTCTTCCCTTTTTTAAAGATTGGCACTACATTAGCCTTTTTCCAGTCATCCGGGACTTCCCCGGTTCGCCACGAGTTTTCAAAGATAATGGCCAATGGCTCTGCAATCACAGCCGCCAATTCCTTCAGCACTCTCGGATGCAACTCGTCCGGCCCCATGGACTTGTGCACGTCCAGCTTTTCTAAATAGTCCCTAACCACCTCTATCTCCACAGAGGGCTGGCCATCTGTTCCCCATTTTGTGATGCCCAGCGCAGCAGTCTGGGAGCTGACCTTGTCAGTGAAAACAGAGGCAAAAAAAGCATTGAGTACATTAGCTTTTTCCACATCCTCTGTCACTAGGTTGCCTCCCTCATTCAGTAAGGGGCCCACACTTTCCTTGGCTTTCTTCTTGTTGCCAACATACCTGAAGAAACCCTTCTTGTTACTCCTTCCCAGGATTGCAAGAAATGAGTGTCATAATTTGCCTTTATCTTCTTTCTGTATTCAAAACACCTGGGTAAGGCAAACTCTTAATTCTTAGATGATTAAAAATTTCCCAAATAATGGGGAGTATATTTAAACTGGTGAGTTTATTTCATGAATACTTTTAAACACATTTTTCTTCAACACATTTATCTTTGTCACCTGAGCATTCTGCTGTTTCAGGGACAATCTCCCTTAGGGAAGCTTTCTATCTGCTTTATACATCTCAGGTAGTACAAAGCAGCCCGATCAGAGACTGGGGATTGAGGCCAGGAAGTCCTTCAAATGATGGCAGAAAATATTTAAACATATATAAAACCTGATATTTAAAAAACTTCATTTCAGGCCCAAGTTCATTTATTAACCAAGGTTGAATCCAAGAATCAGTGTCTCCTCTTCAGCTTAAAATTAAAAACTACAGGTATGGTTTCTCAGGGGTTATTAATGAGCAACTCCAAAACAAGTGGCTGAACTTGGGCTTAGGATAGCTAGTTGACCTATTAAAGAAACTTAAGACATAACATTTTAGTTGAGGTGCAAAGGAAATTGTCATAGCCATGCTTACTGCTGCTGGTTAATAAAAGTTCAAAGCTGAAGAAATGTGATATTCCATCCAAGAAAGTGATGGAATGCTTCCATTTCTCTTGTTTTCCCAGATTGAGCATTGCTTACAGCTGGAAAATGGCCTGAAGCAACCTGATATAAGTAAGAGTAAATTGGAAAAATGAAGTCTGGAAAAATGTCCACATTTACAAGCACTCCAGACTGTCATGTATTTTAACACAAGAATGGCCATACTGGGTCAGACCAAAGGTCCGTCCAGCCCAGTATCCTGTCTACTGACAGTGGCCAATGCCAGGTACCCCAGAGAGAGTGAACCTAACAGGTAATGATCAAGTGATCTCTCTCCTGCCATCCATCTCCACCCTCTGACAAACAGAGGCTACGGACGCCATTCCTTACCCATCCTAGCTAATAGCCATTTATGGACTTAACCTCCATGAATTTATCTAGTTCTCTTTTAAACCCTCTTGTAGTCCTAGCCTTCACAACCTCCTCAGGCAAGGAGTTCCACAGGTTGACTGTGCGCTGAGTGAAGAAGAACTTCCTTTTATTTGTTTTAAACCTGCTGCCCATTAATTTCATTTGGTGACCCCTAGTTCTTATATTATGGGAACAAGTAAATAACTTTTCCTTATTCACTTTCTCTACACCACTCATGATTTTATATACCTATCATAACCCTGCTTAGTCTCCTATTTTCCAAGCTGAAAAGTCCTAGCCTCTTTAATCTCTCTTCATATGGGACCCATTCCAAACCCCTAATCATTTTAGTTGCCCTTCTCTGAACCATTTTTAATGCCAGTGTATCTTTTTTGAGATGAGGAGGCCATATCTGTACGCAGTATTCAAGATGTGGGCGTACCATGGATTTATATAAGGCAATAAGATATTCTCCATCTTATTCTGTATGCCTTGTTAAATGATTCCTAACATCCCGTTTGCTTTTTTGACTGCCACTGCACACTGAGTGGACATCTTCAGAGAACTATCCACAATGACTCCAAGATCTTTCTCCAAATTAGTTGTAGCTAAATTAGCCCCTATCATATTGTATGTATAGTTGGGGTTATTTTCCAATGTGCATTACTTTACATTTATTCACATTAAATTTCATTTGCCATTTTGTTGCCCAATCACTTAGTTTTGTGACAGGTTTCAGAGTAGCAGCCGTGTTAGTCTGTATCCGTAAAAAGAAAAGGAGGACTGTGGCACCTTGGAGACTAACAAATTTATTAGAGGATAAGCTTTTGTGAGCTACAGCTTCATCGGATGCATACAGTGGAAATATAGTGGGGAGATTTTATATACACAGAGAACATGAAACAATGGGTGTTACCATACACACTGTAATGAGAGTGATCAAGAAAGGTGAGCTATTACCAGCAGGAGAGTGGGGAGAGGGGGTCTTTTGTAGCGATAAACAGTAGGATATCCTACTGTTCTTGTAAAGTGCTGGAAATGGCCCACCTTGATAATCACTACAAAAGGTTCCCCTCGCATCCGATGAAGTGAGCTGTAGCTCACGAAAGTTTATGCTCAAATAAATTTGTTAGTCTCTAAGGTGCCACAAGTACTCCTTTTCTTTTTGCGAATACAGAATAACACGGCTGCTACTCTGAAAACTGTTACCTTTCTTGATCACTCTTGTTACAGTCTGTATGGTAATACCCATTGTTTCATGTTCTCTGTGTATATAAAATCTCCCCACTATATTTTCCATTGTATGCATCCGATGAAGGGAGCTGTAGCTCACAAAAGCTTATGCTCTAATAAATTTGTTAGTCTCTAAGGTGCCACAAGTACTCCTTTTCTTTTTAGGTTCGTGAGATCTTTTTGAAGTTCTTCAGGGGGGTTTGGTCTTACCTATCTTGAGCAGTTTAGTATCATCTGCAGACTTTGCCACCTCACTGTTTACCCCTTTCTCCAGATCATTTATGAATAAGTTGAATAGGATTGGTCCTAGGACTGACCCTTGAGGAACACCACTAATTCTCTATGCTCCATAGGTGAAACAGGCAATGAACTGGGGCCTAGTTGTTTTTGTCAGCGTGCATTCAAAGTAACACGCTTTCTTCTGTTGTTTGGTCATTTCTAATCCCTTTCTAGAGACTATTATCAGACTAATGACTGGCACATTAGAAACATAATTCACAAGTTATCTTTTCTTCTTCTTCCAAATTTTGAAGTTGAAATCACAGCTATTGAATGTCACCCTTTTTGTGTACATTCAATCTAGTTTCTGAGTGTATATCCATGCAGTTCACAATGCCAGGAAACCTCTCCTAGCCTTCATCTAACATGCCTCCATTTTCTTCACAATAAACCTCTCCCAAAAGGCCTTAGTGATTCTAAATAAATAAATTATATCAGATTTGTCAAATAACAGTGCTCCCACCTCTAGGCACTGGTTACAGACTTTAAGGGCAATCCATGTAAGTGAAGTAATCAATATTTAGGTGTATATACAACCAATTTATTTTGTAGTCACTCATAGCCAGCTCTTCATTAATGTTCCAGTTTAGCTATAGGGTTTGTAAAATGACATCTGAGTACATTGTAGCCTTTATTAAAGTGATGTGAGGTGGGAAAAATGGTCATCTTGAAGATTCAGAATTCTGGTGCAAATGTATTTCAGTGCAGCCCTTACATGCAAATTGCATATACCGATTTTCTTATGTCCATATACATTTTGCATGTAATGGATGCATTGAAATATACTTGCATGCAGTTTTGAAACTCTGTGTAAAAGGTGATAATTTATTATTGATAACCTTTTATACATTCAACCTGTTCTTCCACAGACCCACTTTTAGACTCTTAACGTAATTCAAATTAAACAGCTCCCACCAGGGAGGGATAGAACCACGGACCATCAACACCAGAGGACAGAGTATGGCCAATAGTGGTGCAATGTTTTGTTCCTATCTGTCAAACAAGTCACTAGGAACCTGGCTCCTCCAGAGGTATTTTTGTTTACCCTGAGCTAATTGATTGCCAGTTTACTTTAGGTAGCTAACTCTTCAATAAAGGCTAGTCTGGATACTACCCAGTCATTTGACCCAAGCAGAGGTGAAAGTAAGCCGGTAAGCCCTGGTACGGTGTACCGGCAAGAGCTGGTGCACCGTACTGGAGCAGCCCGGCTTCCCCAGGGGGCAATTTAAAGGACCTGGGGCTCCCAGCAGTGGCTGGAGCCCCAGGCTCTTTAAATTGTCTCCAGAGCCCTGCTGCTGGAGCCCTGGGGTAGCGGCTGCGGGGCTCCGACAGCTATTTAAAGCGTGTGGGGCTCCCCTGCTTCTACCGCCCCGGCCCTTTAAATAGCCACTGGAGCCCCGCCGCAGCTACTCCAGGGCTCCGGGGGCTATTTAAAGGACCGGGGCGGTAGAAGCAGGGGAGCCCAGTCCCTTTAAATAGCTCCCAGAGCCCTGGGGTAGCAGGGGTTCCGGGGGCTATTTAAAGGGCCGGGGCTCCAGCTGTCTCTGCAGCCCAGGTCCTTTAAATAGCCACTGGAGCCCTGCTGCTTCCCCAGGGCTCTGGCGGCTAATTAAAGGACCGGGGCAGTAGAAGCAGGGGAGCCCCGGGCCCTTTAAATAGCCTCCAGAGCCCCGGGCTGCTGCTGCTACCCCGGCGGGGGAGGAGGAGGAGGGGGGCACTTACCTTACTGGGTGGTCTGGGGCTGGCTCTGGCTCTGACCCCCCCTCAGCCCCTCCCCTTCTGCCCTAGGCCCCGCCCCTTCCAGGGGCCAGAGCTGGCCCCAGTGTACTGGTAAGTCGGTCGACTTACTTTCACCCCTGGACCCAAGCGACATACATTTGTAATTTATCCTAGAGTGATCCCAGGGGTAAACTACAAATGTCTGTAGCTTGAGGCAAATAATCATGGAGTGTCTGGACAAGCCTTTACAAAGATGTTAGGTATCTGGAGTAAACTAGCAATAAATTAACTCAAAGATTTTAAAGAATGCACCCCTGCGGTGTAGACGTAACCGAGGAGTGTGAGGTGCTTAGTCAGCACGTTACACACGTCTCCATTGAGATTCAGAAAGGTTCTAGTTCCATTTCCTTATTGTCTCTGTGTCACTGTCACTTTTTTGGTGCTTTCAGAAACCAGAAGCAGAAGAACTGAAATACAGCAAGGAAGGTATTGCTAGCCCAAATGGAAGGCAATGTTTCAGATAAGTTTCTTCCTATTGAATTTCTCCACCAATTTTGTAGACTGGTGTACTTTTAGAGGTCTTTTGGGTGGTTATTCAATCTGAACCAAACCTGTGATCTTTTGAGATTTGTACATCACTCATCCATTCCTTAAATTTCCTCTGGCTTTTCTCTTTCCAGTTTCACAGTGAAACAAGATAAACTGTTTTGTTGATGGCTTCTGTTCTGGTCACAGATGTGAGTGCAAAGTGTTTGTCTGGAGATATAAAGTATCAATGCACCAAAAGCAAGGCTCTTTTGAAAAAAAAATAAAAGCTCTTTGACTTTTCCTCTTTCTCTAAGGCTGAGCCATCTTTATTGATATTGCTTTTGAGGCTCCACTCACCAGGTCACAAGTAGACAAGAACTTGCATTTGATATATGTTTAATGATATTAAATAAAGCCTAGAGCTTTATTTCAAACTGCCAACTTACTGTACAGTTGACTTTAACCCATAAAGCTTGTGCTTTCCCCTTTAATGCTAATGTGACAATTTCCAACTTTATGGTGCCACGTTAGATTTAACTAGAAAACTGAATAGAGTTATAACTCCTGAAACTAATACATTTTGATTCATTCACTACTTTAAGGGCTCAAAGAGGTCACTGAAGGATTGAAGAAGTGACAGGGGTTCCAGGGCACTTACTTGCTCCTACATACACTTCCTACTGTACAGCTAGCCTACTGAGAGGCATCACCAAACAACTGTAAAAGTACCTTCTGACACATCAGCTGAAATTGTCTGTTTGAAGCCCAAATCTCTTGTTTTCCCACATCTGTAACTAAACTGGTCTAGCATTTTGACTGCATCGAAAATCAACATGCATAGAACAGTAGGAAAAGGATGTATTTGTGGGGGGTGGCTATTAAAAAGAGCTGTTAGGATCATCCAATTTTCTACAAGAGGAATACTATAGTGTTATCTGTCGTACTTGTTATGCTGAATAATAAGTCAAACTCAAAGACCTGCAAATCTTCTTTTCCTTAGAGAACAACATTTCCTAAAGATCTACCCTCTAATAATGATACTACTTGGAGAAATGAGGTTATGATTCAGCTCCCTGACAATTACAGCAATCTGGGCTAAAGCCATAATAAATGCTTTCGAATAATAATGATAATAGGATGATGATGATGATACAGTCAAGCCTGCTTAATGTCAGCATCAGCTTTCCACACTATTTGACATTATCTATGATATTCTAATAAATGACCTGCATTTCCTCAAGTTGGAGTCACTTTCCCCCACTTCAATGCTAAATGTGAACATCACTCTAATCTACCATTGTTACATTTTTCCCCCTACATAACTGTGACATATACAAACCACGTAACTAGACTGAGAACATAACATTATATCACGTGGTTAAGTGAAAAATGGGCTTGCACAACATGACACTGCACACAGTAATTGACATGAAGTGCTGTTTGCAGCAGGAAATTGGTGATTTTCAATTGCCATTAGGTAGAACTAATTATTGATGTTAGGATATAGATATTCAGGCCTGTCTGTAAAGGCCTATACTCTAAGAATTTAGGTGTATTCTTATCACTTAGCTAGTTATAGAGGTATAAAAGAAAGAATCAAAATCACTGTCTGACTGTATAAGGCCTTTTCTCACTGTGACAGTCTGAGGACCTGTTCTTAGGCTAAGGCCTTTGGCTAAGCAGCAGAGGCAGCTGTAAGCTGGGAAGCGACCGGTCACATCCTCACGTCCCAACCTAGTCACATTGAAATAAGGTGCTGTTGGGCTGTTAGGAACATAATCCTGTCCTGATAGTATCTATCGCCTCCAGAGAAAGGGAAGTGCCTAGAAGATGTAAAAGGAAACTTAGTTTGATAGCATCCTGTCTGGCAAGAACTCACTTATCAATAGCTGGGATGTGAAATCCTCATTTCTGTGTTTGTTCTATCACTGTAGTCCCCATTTCCCTATTGTTTGTCTGTATAATCTCTGTCTGGTTCTGTGATTGTTTCTGTCTGCTGTATAATTAATTTTGGTAGGTGTAAACTAATTAAGGTGGTGGGATATAATTGATTAAATAATCATGTTACAATATGTTAGGATTGGTTAGTTAAATTTCAGGAAAATGATTGGTTAAGGTATAGCTAAGCAGAACTCAAGTTTTACTATATAGTCTGCAATCAATCAGGAAGTGTGTGGGTGTGTGGGGGAGGAAATGAACAGGGAATGGGGGTGGGGAAATTGGATTTGCTAAGGGCAGGAATGGGAACAGGGGCACAGGTAAGGCTCTGTGGTGTCAGAGCTGGGAAGGGAGACACTAAGGAAGGAAACTGGAATCATGGTTGCTGGAAGTTCACCCGAATAAACATTGAATTGTTTGCACCTTTGGACTTCGGGTATTGTTGCTCTCTGTTCATGCGAGAAGTAAGTGGGTGAAGGAATAAGCCACCTAACAATTGGTGATCAAAGTGAACTGTTGGGTGAAAGGATTTTTTTATTTTTGGGTTCTGTACTAAATTTAAATAGGTGTGTGTCAAAGAACTGTCATTGAAGCAGAGATGCTTACTTGTCATTTCCCATAGACATGCTTTCAGGGGAGTCCACTGCCTGATTGAGCTTTGCTTCAGCTGTAGTTCCTTCAAAAGATCAGAGTGACAAACTCGCATTATTTACAGATGAGATCAGTGAGCACAAGCACAGCCCTGCCTATGTTTTCAGTCTCTATGTGATGTACGTTTTGGAGCTTGCCCAGCCTTTCTCCACATCTTAAATCAGGTTCCTTCATCTAGAAAAATCCCAACAGCTTCTTGTTTGCCTGCAGCATGCTCCTGTGTCCCAACCTCAGGCTCTGGTGATTCTCTCTTTGCTTGCGATGGGTCTAGAGCCTCTAATGAACCCCCTACCTTCTTGTTACCAACAGGCAACTGGAGAAGAAGGCAGCAACAAGGAATTTCAAGGACTCCAGCAAGGAGATGGGATCAAAAGTAAAATGATTTCTATTAGTGGCAGTAGCTGAGAAGCCGTGTGTGTATGTACACGGAGGCTCCAGGTGAAGGAGGTCTTGTGTGAATGCATAGACTGCATTGATTTAAGTCCTCAACAGGACATAGTCCATTTTTCATATAGAATTAGTGATTTTCCAAAAGTGTGTAATGTTCTGGCTAGTGGTTTTTATGCACTACTAAACTCTACAGGAAATAATGTGTCATACATGCATGAGACCTTATTGTCCACTGGAGGATGTCTTCCAGAGGACTTCAAATTGAAGTAAATGACAAAATTCCATATTTTAATAGAAAAAGATCAGTCCTGCAAGCCCTAAAACCCCAACTGGTTCAGCTTCTTCCGTGGCTCAAATGGAAAAAGCTCATAATTTGGAAGCAGAAGGTCCTGAGTTCTATTTTCTCAAATTATCATGAAATTGGAGACTTCTTTGGGAAGAAAATGCATCCATCCCTGAAAATACATTATCTCAGAAAATTAGTTCTGACTTTGTCAGGAGTCTCTATTCCTAGCTCTGTCATCCATTGCTTTTGCTTTTATCTTTCAACTGTGCATTTCTAAGAAACTTTAAATCCGTTTTCTTTCCCAGTATTCTGAGAGACTTGATGAGAGATCTGTTTTGTCAGTGGTGCATGGAAAAGTATTAAGTGGGTATGTGGTGTTGGTGCTTGAAAAGTTAAGATGCTGATTCTATATAGATTTTTATATAACGGGGGTATTAATCGTGTCAATTTCTTCATTGATAGGAAGTCATAAATTCAATCATTTGGTTACAGATTGTCTTGGAAACTGAAAAGTAATTATTATTTTTATCTATATATAATATTTTTGTAAAATATGTAGCTTCATTTTTATACATACAATTGGCATCTACAAAAATGTAATCAAAATTACAAAGGATGTGATTGTGTCCAGTCTGCCAGATTTTTGCTGCATCTTCTTTCTCTCATTCTCTCCTTCTAAGCAGATTTCACACCTGTTACCAGACTGTTATGCTTGTCAGAAACAATAAAAGGAAATGGTTTTAACTGCTGGGAACAGACCTCAAAGCAGGACCATGGGGGAATCCTAGTCATCATCCAGTTGGTCTTTTAAAATCTATTTGCTGCCACAGTCTGTGAGCAAGAGGTTCTTCTGTATGCAATGTTTACAACATTGCATTTTGTATGTTGGTATCGTTTTTGGATCATAAAAATCAGAAGTATATTTTAAATGTAAAATTTACTACCAAAGTGACAGAAGCCACAAATATTGTATTGGAGTCCTACAAATGTTGAAAGAGAAATACAACATACACAAAGTCAATTGCCTATTGCAGTTTCTTTCTGTCCAAAATATTTCATCTGGCCTGAAAAATGAGAGGCTTGCCTCAAAAACATGTAGCAATTGATTGAATTCCTTTAGCAAAATGTTCTATCAAAGCTGTGTCCAATGAAATAAAAACCAACTTAAACCAAATATTCCAAATGTTCCTTATAAATTATTTAGAACTCAAAACATAAATGTGTGTGGCAGGAGGCATGAATGATTAACTCTTGAATACATTTTCAGAAGCTGAATGTGAGCACTTTCCATTGCACAGACCCATTTCCATTCCAATGAGCATGGGTAAAGTTTCTAACCTTGTACATTACAAGGAATAACAGAATAGCAGTGGAAGTGAGTGTAGCCCCAGCTAGGAGATTAGCATAGATTGCCTGCCAAAGAGAGTAAAATAAATCCAGGTTTGAATTTTGATTGCTTCCTATTCATACTGCACTATAAATACTTAATTTAGAATTGGCTTTCACTCTTTCTCCCTCCTTATTTGTGTTCCCTGAAAAAATTAAAATAACAACTTGAATGTAAATTTAAAATAACAAGTCCTACTAAAGGATTTCTCTAGAGGCAATTTTGTGGGCTGAATAGCTTTCTTTGCCTCACCTGTCCAATATAACTTAACTTTCTTTGAATATTACAAAATAGGCATCTTAGCCACAGATCCAAGCTGTTCAAGTGACACTTAAGGTAAAGGCACAAACCATCTAAAGACAAGAAGTTGTATCCAATTCCTTCATAAAAATGAATACATTCTTACATTGGTTCTTGAAACGTGACAGTTCATGTTATTTTTGGTATGTTGTCTCAAAGATAGAAAACTACTAGAATGCATAGGGAGGATAGAAGCTGAATTTAAAAGAAAAAATAAATAGAAAACACAAGCATCTGCACAAACTGGGAACTGAGGTCCTTGAGGAAAAGTGGCTTATGATACACACCATTGACACTTATATAATGTGTCTAGGGATTGGAGGACTGGAATTGAGCCTCTTGGCTTCAGTTACTAGTTCCTCCACTGGTTTGGGCTATGGCATTGAGAGATTAGCTAACCTCTCTTTGGCTATGTTTATCAATATGTACAACTGGTATAATCACATCTAATGTCACTGATACTGTATCTTAAACTTGATCAAACTCTATGAAGGTCCAGCTGTGAGAGCAAAGTGAGCCAGCAAAATTGCCATGTCTTTCTCAGAACAAATGAACTCTTTTGTGCTGAAGTAGGATTTAACATATTCTGTAGTCCAATGCCACTTTTCCTGCCATGTTATTCAATAGTTGTAGGCTTGGCGCTATACATTTTGTTTTATCCAATTAGGTCTAAAATGAGAGCGTAACATGACTAATAGAAAAAAAGGTAAGAGAATCTGAGATATGATAAACTTCTTATTAAGGGGGGCTGTTGAAAAATTCCCAACGAGAGAATACTAAAATGGCGGAAAAGATTTTCTTTACTTAAAGCTTCTGTTCAGGAACATGTCAGAATCTGATGGCAGAGCATAGGAAGAACTCTGACATGACTGAATTAAGTGGCATTTCTGTGGCAATAAAAATGAAAGAGCTATGGTTACGGTAGCATAATTTAAACACCTGCAGAATTCCAAGTAATCTGGCTTTCATAATATTCAGAGCCATAAAACCAATCATTACACACAAGCACTGTTCCCTCTAAGCTGTGCGTGTGTGTGCGCGCACACAGATCCTAAACCCTGCGCTCACGGCAAAACACCGCACGCACAAAAATTTGCACAGAAGCACAACAAGCTACACAGAAGAAATTTTTTGCGCACACGGCCTGTCAAAAATTAGAGGGGACATGGCACACAAGTATATTTAACCTATTCAAATACCAGTGAGAACCAAAAGTGCAGCTCAGACATTGCTGCATATGCCACATCTCTGCTTTCTCAGCTCCCACACAAAAGAGATCTTCTTTACTTTAAAATCATGGGACAACTCCGTCCAGCAAATAATGACTAATGCTGGTGGAAGAGTTTTCTCAGTAGTGGATGTTGAGTCCCATACAAAGAATTGCAAAAAGAAATGGATTTTCAGTACACACCAATCTTATTAGCCCTGTAAAACCTGTGAGCGACACTGCGTATTCTCAACACCATCTATTGGCTCTGTGTCTAGTAACTGTACACACAGACATAGAACATTCTCTTAACAGTGACTTCGCAAATATGAAATTCTCTTCATGTAGTAATGATAAAGCATAAACTTGGGCAGTGAAGAGCTGCAAAACCATATGCTAGCATATTGAAATGAAGAGGGGTGTAAAATGCTAAATTTGCACATAAGTTCATTGACAAGTTGCAAGTCAGTGGATTAAGTCAATAGAGTGATCAAGTTGTTTGAAACTGCTTGGTTCTGACTGACACATTTGTTTCAAAACCAGGGACTGTAATAGAAGTTAATGAATGTCTGTCTCTCACACAAGTGCACCATAAACTTTTGCCCAAATTTTAACTGGATTTAGTCTATTTGATGCCCTTGTACATAGTGTTCTGCTGCAGTATTGGTCTAATTTTGCTGCATTTAAAAATAAAAAATTAAGTCCAAAAAGAGGAAGCTGCCACACCCACATCTTATTGTTGAAGAATGAATGGGTTAGACTCAGGTCTTGAACTACCTTCTGTTCTCTGAACACCTGCTTATATCAATGAATATTTTGCAGATACCCAGAACAGTCTGAATGGAAGGGCTCTACCTGGAATGGTTCAATAAGGTAATAGGAAAGGGGTAAGCAGGAAACTATTCCCCTCCCCCACTTCAAATCACGCATACACCACCTTCCTTCCATCATTACCATCCTGGAAGAGATAATGTTTAATTTCTGGTGAGCTACTGGAGTTCCATGCAATTGACTGGCCAGTATTCAAACAGTTACTTTATCAGGTACTGTTCAAATCCAGAAAGGAAGTGCTGTATCTTTCTGACTTCCTGTAGCTTTTTGCTCATGAACTGGGCAATATTGTTTGCAATAGCTTGGGCTAGCTCACTTCATTCCTCCAAGCCCCGGCCGGAGCCATACTTCAGCACGAAACCTTATATGATCAGCATCCCCAAATAGCTACTGTGAGTACTTCATTTCTAAAGTCTGTATATGAACTTAAAGACATCACAAGCATTGCTGCATATATAACTGTAGTAACCTTATCTGCTGCTTGAGCTACCTCTTTGTGTTGGTCACTTCTCACCCCTCTACATTTTGGGAAGGGTCCAGGGGGAGGGCAGGGATTAGTCTTGTACAGAGGCTGTGGAATCTGGTAAAATGATCATAGTTTGGTAGATAGGAACTCCTCTTTTCTAATCCTAATTTTAAATGGCCGTTGTATGTAATTGATAATGTCACTCAAACATAGTTTGTTTCCCCATCTATAAAATGGAATGATCTTTTACTTTTCGGAATACAATGAGCTTTACTATACACAGCACAAACTAACTTCATTATGTATAACAACTAGTAGCTAGTGTGTTTACTACAGCACTTTTAAGATGTAAAGTGCTCAGCTTTATTATTGGTTTACAAAAGGTATAAGAATAAGAAAATGCTAACACTTCCTTTTTTTTTAGCAGAACAAAGTATAAAACAGCTTTCAAAGTAAAAACAAAACAACCTACTTCCCTCACTATTTTTCTGGATATGTAGAAGTTCTACATCACACTCGATGCACAAGTAAAGAGGACAGGGAAAATTTTTGAAGCATTTTTTCACTTTGGCATTGTGGAAGTAAGTTATTGAAAATGGGCCACACTTTGCTGTTTTAAGTTCTAAGAATACAGTATCACTTGAAGCATAATACTTCCAACCTCCACCTCCCACAACAGCAGAGAGAGCAGTCCAGACAGCTAATAAAATTCTGCATCAGAAAGTTTCATACAGGACTACAGAGCACACCCCATGTTAGCCAGCAGAGTAAACCCCACTCAGCTGCTTATGGATCAACAGACCAAAAACAGCACTGCCAACCTTTGAGATATATCTTTGTTCCAAGAGGCCCTGCTTGAAGTATGTGAGGCTGAGACATGTGAACTCTAAGAGATCTTGGGCTTTCTTATTTAATAGTCTGAAAGGAGCCCCAAGATTACCCAAGGTTAAACACTAGGCCTTGTCCAGATAAAACTTAATGAGATAAAATATTGGACACCACCAGTTATCACTAAATGTAGCTGCTCCCTGAGATAATACATGAATAATTGAGACTGATCAAGTTACTCAGTAGTTACTTCAGCTAGTTTCAAATCTGGTTGCATTGCCACGTGGCCTTAGTAGCAATGGTATGGCTTTAATGAGATTGTGAATACTCCTGGGAAGAGATTTTGAACAGGCATCTACACCTTTGGTATTTCATAATGCAAGTGATTTAACTGGACACTTCTATAAGGCTAAGAGATGACCATATGTGGATGAGGTCATTGGATGACCAATTCATTCTAGACCCATAATTTGTTACTTTTAATAAGAACTAAGTTTATATTGAAAATTGGGCATAGGGAAGATATGAGGATGTACCCGTGGCCTTAAGCAATGTATGAGGACGCTGGGGAAAGTTCAAAGCAGAATCTTTCCAATAGAGCAGTGAGATAGTGTAGCTTTAGGGATAATATGGTATTAGAATTCAGAAACAATTTCCTTGTTCAGTGTTAGAAGAAAATGATTTTGGTAAACTTTGGTGAAAACAGAAATAAAGAATAAAACATGCATACAAAAATTAGTAAACGGAATCATAATTGGTGATGGGAAAAATGTATTTTTCTTAATTTCAGACCCACTTGAACTACATGTATTTGTAAACTGTAGTTAAAACTGAATGTTATTTGGCTCTGCGTTCGTAGCAGAGACTGCAGGACGAGGAATGGAAAAGAAAATGTTTGCATGTAGAAGGAAATGGGGTAAAAAATGGAGTAGAGAGCTACCAGAGTATAAAACATATAGGGATAATGCTGGCAGCATGGGAGGAGAGAAATCGGAATTGGCTTACACATAATAAAAAAAATTGGGGTGAATGGGGGAGGGAGAGGAATTTCAAATAAACAAACATGGTGGGGGGACACCACCCAAAAAACCCAGTGTAAGGCACTTGGATACCTTGGTGATGAGTGTGCTGCAAAAATCTACATAGAAAACAATTCCATGAAAATAAAGTCAGTGTAAGGCCTGATCCTTTTCCCACTGAACAAAATAAGAGTTAAATATCTGTTAAAGCCCAGTGGAGTGGTGTTTTTTAAGAAAGGGTCCCTATCTTTAATATGTAGCAATCTTCCTTTTAGTTAGCAAATCATGGAGAGGAGCTGGAAGTTGTTTATAAATTGGATCACTCTTAGGAAGAAGGTTTAAATTAGGGTTTCAGTTATGGAAACAAAAGAGTTTGCAAACTCAGACAAATGTTAGCCCACCCCTCAGCCTGCCCCCCAAAAAGTTCAGTATGTTCAGAGCCTTGAATTCCTTGAGGTCACCCATTCCTAACATCACAATTTAAACTGAATTGCCAGATTCTGCCATCCTTGATCATGCTAAGAAGTATTTTACTCTGAGTAGTTACATTGAAATCGATGGGGCTACTTGCAGAGTAAGGTCTCAATTAGTCTGGGTAAGGGTGACAGAATTAAACACTTTATTGTTTGGAAAGTCCTTATGATTTTAACATTTCCCCTGAAGCTATTAATTAAATGGAAAAAAACACACAAATAAAAAAAATACACATATTGAATATTTATAGTACTTAATAGTTGTTAGCATATTTTTCAGCCAGAGGGCAGCAGAATATAGATTGTACTGTGAGTTTCTCATAAATCAGAACTTTGATCTGTAGTCAACAGTAAAGCATGTTAAAACACTAATTTCTAAATTGAAATTATTCAAGCAAAGTAAACCTTTACTTATTTAAGAGGTGTTGCCCACCCCAACATGATTTAATGTACGATCAGTAAAAAGCAGAATTCCACCAGTGATGTATCAAAATTTCCCAGAGTTCGACTTTATTAATGTGCATCATAATTCAGTCAAATTTAGCTTATACTACACATGAAACGGGTAGAATACTGCTGATTAATATTTGCTATGTAAATTGTAATGTGCTAGTGAAGAATGAGCCTTGCTGATTGACTGTATGAAAAGAGTAAATAACCATTCTACCTCACAACTTATCAAAATGATGAGTGATTCCATGGAGAGTTTACCATGAAAATTAATCTCTGAGCAAAAAATGATTGGAGTTCTTTTTACCTTTGTCAGTCTCCAACAGCAAAGTATCAAACAGCAAAAGAGAAACATGGTGTGCAGTCCATTCTTTCATCTGGCTTTTTTTCTTCATCCCTGTCATCTTGCAGGATTTTTTTTTTCCACTTCCCACTTCCTGCAGTTAAAGAGTTGCTTTTATTGTCTCACAGAACACTGTATACAGGGACAGACACTGTAATTCCCACGCAAGAAACATTGGAAGAATTCTATTATAGATGATTGCATTTAAATCAGAGTAAAATCATTTTGGAAAATATTAACTTCAAAAGGTAATTAGCAGTTCTTAATATTTAATGCAAATATAGTAGATCTACTTATCACAGTTTGTTGCAGTAGACAGAATTTCAACTCTCCATCATACTATCTGTAACTGCTTGAAAAATGAGTGCAATCTTATAAACCCTTCATTTGTGTGAACAGTCCCATTCACTTCATTAGAACTACTCAAGTTACTGTATGTAATGGATTCCTGTTCCACAGAGTGCTAATACACCATGCAGTACCTACTCACATCGGCAGTTTCAAAGGACATGCTCTCTTGAGCCCTTTATGGTGTATGCTTTTGTTTAAAGATTCCCTCTGCATGTTCTGCTTTTAGGAGTTTTGTAGTATAAATAAGTTATATTGTTAATTTTATATCCCTGTGAAATAAGATGTAGTAATTTTATGACCACAGCAACATTCATCATTGTAAATACTCAAAAAGAAAAAAAGTATGCTTTGGGATAACTAATCCAGGGAGTTGCTGGCCCATAGAGGATAAAAGCCCTAATAGTACCATAAAAGTTGTCTTCTAGCTCACGGAATAAAGGCATGAGGGGGCGGGGGCAGAAGCCTGTCAAAAGTTCTATCACTGCTGATGATTCTGAAGTTCCATGCAGTCATGGAATCATGGCAATAGCAAATAATGCCAACACAATACACTATGTAGCCATTTGACAAGATGGCAACTGTTCAATAGGGTGAGCTAGCGTGTTTCAAAGTGGACTGCAAAATCAGTTGTTAATTGTCATCATTTTCTTCTGTTTAGGGTTTTAAAAAGAAAACTTTGACATCAGCTGGAGCAGAATCTGGACCTTTGTGCTTAGCTTTATTCACCCTTGTGGTTGTGGTGTTCCTTAATGAGAATTTTGACACTGACTTCAATTGGAGCACAACTAGATACAAAATCCCCCTAGAAAAAATGAGTGTATTCAGTTTTTGATTGAGAGTTTCTATGCATAAAATGAAACAGGAAGCAGTTATCTGTTTTCTAACTTCATTCTGAAAACCAGCAGAAATTTTGCTTATTATTCAGGTGAGGCCAATTAAAAAAAAAGATTTAACTGTAACAACAGTGTGCTTTAAGCAAAGTAATACATTAGTGGTTCAACTATGTGCCTTCCACATGCCCTGCTGGAACCGTGGATGCTTGGAAAGGTGTAATACTTTCAGGATACTGCGGTGTGTGCTGGGAACTTGCTGTTAAATGAATGTAGCCAGTGCTCCTTCCAGTGCAGCCATCTGGGGAGTTAGGGGTGTTCTTTTCTCAGCCAGTCATGATCCCTGCTAGCAGGACTAGTAGTCCTCCTTTGTACAGCCGCCCCCCCCCCAGTCTGTTTATGGCTGTCTCCTGTGTGAGTATACTAGAGGGAAAAAGGCATTTTGTTACCTTTTCCCCTCTCTGATGTACCCACTCAAGTGCCCATGATTTGCCCCTGTCATAAATATAAAGGGAAGGGTAAACCCCTTTAAAATCCCTCCTGGCCAGAGGAAAACTCCTCTCACCTGTAAAGGGTTAAGAAGCTAAAGGTAACCTCGTTGGCACCTGACCAAAATGACCAATGAGGAGACAAGATACTTTCAAAAGCTGGGAGGAGGGAGAAAAACAAAGGGTCTGGGTCTGTCTGTGTGATGCTTTTGCCAGGGACAGAATAGGAATGGAGTCTTAGAACTTAGTAAGTAATCTAGCTAGGTATGTGTTAGATTATGATTTCTTTAAATGGCTGAGAAAATAGCTGTGCTGAATAGAATGAATATTCCTGTCTGTGTGTCTTTTTTGTAACTTAAGGTTTTGCCTAGAGGGATTCTCTATGTTTTGAATCTAATTACCCTGTAAGGTATTTACCATCCTGATTTTACAGAGATGATTCTTTTTTACTTCTATTAAAAGTCTTCTTGTAAGGAAACTGAATGCTTTTTCATTGTTCTAAGATCCAAGGGTTTGGGTCTGTGGTCACCTATGCAAATTGGTGAGGATTTTTACCAAACCTTCCCCAGGAAGTGGGGTGCAAGGGTTGGGAGGATTTTGGGGGGAAAGACGTTTCCAAACTACGTTTTTTCAGGAACCCAGATAAAGTTTGGTGGTGGCAGTGGAAGTCCAAGGGTAAAATAGTTTGTACCTTGGGGAAGCTTTAACCTAAGCTTGTAAAAGTAAGCTTAGGAGGTTTTCATGCAGGTCCCCACATCTGTACCCTAGAGTTCAGAGTGGGGAAGGAACCTTGACAGCCCCTATGAATTCAGGCAAGGATTTCAGTTGTTGAATACTCCAGCCCAGATTCTCTTCTGTGCCAAGATCCATGATTTTATCATGGGTTTGTTGTGAGGGAAGCCGTCAGGGAGTCCATTACAGCTCTCCAGTTTCTTGTGGACAGTTGTTTCAGCAACAGCCCTGGTGCAGGTTATAGCAGCCTAGGCTCCAGGTCATGGTCCTTAAAGGGCAGCACTCTAGCTGGTGAGAGAGTGCCGTGTGCGTTGGCCATGCCCCAGTTATTCCCTGACGTGCACCAGAGACAAGCGGGGTTGGGGGTGGCCCAGGGACAGTGTGTGCCAGCTCCTTCATACTGAGAGAATAATGAGCTGGCCAGATTCAGCTGTTTATTAGAAGGGAAAACAAACCATAATCTGTTCAGGATCTCATAACACCATCATCATTGTAATAGATGAACACCTTCCCAAAGTGCATTAGGTGATGTGAACAGTATTTGTCACATGTTTTTTCACAAACTCTGTCTGTCTCATAACCTGGGGTAGATAATGTGGGCAATTTTAATTTCTATTAAATTAAATATGTACACTATGGTATGTGTTTACATTAGCAAAACAAAGGTCAAAGAAGTATGCTGTGCTCATGCTCTTGTTCTTGCTTTTGGAGGAGAAGGTGGTTTTGTTTTGTAGTGATTCTTACTTCTTGTAGGAGTTGGTTCACAGGCTTGGATAGATCCCTTGAGAAAGCTCTGTCTCCACAATCCATATTTAATCTTGCTTGATCACAGCATTTGACACCCTGTATTCAATGGTATGAAACCTGAAATTCCTATAGATATATTTTTCACTTTAAATTTTTATAGTTTTGGTGGAAAATGATGAATAAAAACCGGTCTAGAAAAGGAAATGCTTTGGAGTCATAAAACTGATACTTGAGTCTCATTCCTTATAGTTATATGGAAAGGGTAAAGCAATTTGGATAAAAAAAGTTTATGGCTCTAACAGAGCACATTCAAGAGAAAGCAGTAGCTTGAAAATGGATTTCAGGGCTATATCTTGTTCTGCTACCAGTTACCCGGTGCTCTTCTGCTATATGGAATCAAGGCCCACTCCACCAGAGCAAAGGCCTCTTCAGTAGCTTTGCTTAGGGAAGTGCCTGGCATGTAAAGCTACCATGTGGAGTTCTATTCACAAGACAATATGTTATGATATAAATCTCCTCATCTTTTGCAGTCTTTGGGCCAGTAGTCCAGCAGTCATCAAACCACAGAGATCCTCTCAACCTCCTCCATCTTGACTGTTGTTCAGTGGAACACACATAAAGACCAACACTCAAGGAACAAAGATTATTTATCTTCCATAACTGGAATTCTTCAAGATCTGTGGTCCCTATCTCTAGTCTGTGGCCCTCATCATCCATTCCCTCTGCTTAGGGTCATGAAGACTTGATTTACGGTAGGGAAGGACCCTGAGAGTCAATTGCACTGCACCATTCTTTATACCCTTATATTGGAACACAAGGGAGGAGACAGAGAGGGTGCAGACCAGTGGAATCTACTAGCAAGAATCTTCCAGTCTCAAGCACATGTGTACCCCCAGTGGAATATAGACAGGGACCACACATCTCGAAGAACTCCAGTTATGGAAGGTAGGCAACCTTTCTTTTTTGCATCTTTGCATAGAAAATACAAGATATGAACTTATCAACTTTTGATCATATTTGGTTATGCAAGTTAGCTTCTTTGTCAGGCTCTGATGCCCATTTCACAATAATACGTTTAAAATATCTATGTGGATAAAACACTTCTTTATCTTATCAGAAGATTTTTCTCACAAATGTTGATAAATAATAACCAATTCAATAGGTAAGTTAACTTGATGCACTGGTTAAACAGCGTGAAGGCCAGTAAAACTGTTTGGAAAGGTTATAGCTGCTATTAAATCAAGTGGCCCATTTTAAGAATTTTTTGAAATTGCTACATTTAATTTAGGAAGAAATGTTGCTGTGAGAACAGATAAGAGATTGTCAATGTCAAATGAAAGAATTTGTTGGACTGTTCTACATATTACAAGCACAGGCAAATCTAATGCAGGAGGGGGAGCAGATAGCTCAGGAAACATTTTAGAATATGAACTTTTGCAGAAGTTCAGATCATGTCTATCTCACTGCAAAATCAGTGCAATGAAATTGTTCATGGCTTTTTACTACTTGAAATTATTCTTAAACACAGAACTGTATATCCTAGAACGTTCTACCTGTATTATAAAAATACAAGCATATCATCCTACTCCTCTAACACTTTTGCTGGCTCCCTCTTAGTTCCAGGATACAGTTGAGAAAAAGATTTCCTTGGGATGGATTGTGCCTCCAGAGTCCAGGCACTGAGAAGGCCTTCTTCCTCTGGATCTCCTTTGCCCCAAGCGGAAGGAAGAGGTGGGAAGTAGAGTCAACCACCACCATATACCATTTTCTCCCTTCCTGGGATCCCATGAAGGACTCTTTGGGGGACAGAGTTCTGTGAAGGGGAGAGAGAAAGAGGTTTAAATTTCTGGAGCAGAGAAAGGCTCGGGCTGGGTTGAGACAGAACATACCCAGAGGAGACTGCCTCATTCTTAGGCAGATTACTAAGAAAATTGTAACGGAGCTGCAGGCTTATATTGCCTTTCTCTAATTCCATTCAGGACAACCCCCTTTTAAGGAGAGGTTGTGGACAGCTGTGGTCTGTGGAGGCTCTATTTGTACAAATCCCATTGGAGCTGCATTTCCCAGGAGCTGGGTTGAGAGGGATGAATAGAAAGCAGAGACAGTGCTAAAGCACAGGGGGTTTGTGCTGCTTGCCCTTGCTTCCTAAGGATCACATAAATTTGTGTGTGTTTCAGGGGGTGGATCTGTGGCCCATTACAGATCACATCAAACTCTTTTTTCCTCCTCACCCTCGAATATGTGGGGAATAACTCCAGGAAAGCCTTGAGGAGCCCTTGAGCAGGCTTTGCACAGGAGTATTTAGGGAGAAAATGATGCTATGGACCCTTGTCTTTCATCTCCACAAATTTGCTCCAGCCTAAGACATAGACCTATCTTCTTCCAGTAACCCTGTACCTACCTCCTGTACATTACACAGTCTCAGCACTATTGGGGGTAAATGCTACCACCTCAGTGGCTTATACTTCCTGAAAGTGTTATTCATGTGGTCACTGATGCTTTATCTTATCAAATCTCATTTTTAAATGAATCTTTTTACTCTTGGTCATATCATTTAAACTTTGATCTTGTCCCTATTTACTTTTCTGTCTTAGACTATATGAGATGTCTTTACACTCCCATGTACTTCTGTGATTTGATGGCTTCAGTAAGTGCCAGGAAATTCTTTATTACTTAAACCTCCAAACGTTTACTTAGCCCCATGAAAGTCAGTAAATGAGTGTGACAGGTGTCGGTCAGTCCTCCGAGCCCCTAGGGGCGATGGAGAGCAATGGTCTCCGTGGCGGGCCTCGGCCCCACCTCCCGGGCTTTGGGGAATTAGCAGGAAGGTGTGCCGCAAGGGTCAGTCGCGCGCCCCTCAGGTGGGGGAGCGCCGGGGTAGCGGAACGCAGGCCCACCCAACTCCACTGTGTTCCAGCCCAGGGCCCTGACAGTGGCGGAAGGTGAAGGTCCCGCCGCTGGGTCAGCGGGGCCGTCCGTGCCCGCTGACCAAACACACCCACCCCACGGTGTAGTTGGGCCCCGGGCTACTTCCTACCCGGTCTCTCTCCGGCGGGTCGCTCCGGTTCCTCCATCTCCTCCAGGTATTCCGCTGCGGGCCACTCCCGCTCCCCCTCGGTATCGGACTCACGCTGGCCCGGGCTGCAGTCAGGCCCCTCCAGGTCCTCTGGGTATTCAGCGGCCGGCAGCCCTGGTTGCCACAGGCCTTCCCCCCGGTCAGGCTCCTCCTTGCCCAGGGCTTCACCTGGATCAGCAGCAGGATCGCGAGGGAGCAGCCAACCGCCTGTGTCTGTCTCCCTCCCTGGTGCTCTCCTCATTTTGCAAAGTGCCCCGCCCTTTGTACTTCCTGTCCCACCCTTCCCCTTCCGGGGATTGGCGGAAGCTTGGCCTGGCCCCGCCCACTCAGGCTCAGAGGGTGGCTCTTTACCCTCTGGTTCAGAGGGGAGCCACCCTGGCTCCCTACAATGAGAAAAAGTCAGAAAAAAATCTAGCATGTGAGACTAAAGGATTTCTGGAACACATTAGTGAAGTCTGATTTTTTCTGAAGAACTTGAACAGCTATTGATCCCATAGTTTCATTCTACAGTCTCCAAACAGTTGATCTGCTTCAGCAAGAGTGGTTCTTCTGGATATTCAGTTTGCCATTGTATCACAACCTAAGGATCCATAACTTGTTCAGTCATAAAAATTCAATTAATTAATAAGAACAGCTATTATATGGGATAAGGGGAGAGCAATAGGGACACAAAGTAATGAAGAGGTCTATATAAATCCAAATAAAACTGGTTTAATTTGTGGGAGGACACATCTATTATAAAAAAAAAGTGATGTCTCATAAAACTGACCCAGGTGGCCAATGCTAGACATGTACTTTCTGTGTGTGTAATAAGGATTTTGATGGGGTAAATTGTAGCTTTATGCTAGGTACTCTTAGGCCCTTTAATTTTAATGGACACACATTTCATTGCAAGAACACTGTTTTTCCAAGAGTAACTTTCCTATCAGGTTGATTTACACTGCAGTAGGGTGGGAGATTAGATTCAGGTGCTTCTCACTTCAGCTTCTATTTTCTTGAACTATAGCCCTTAGTAGCAAGCATCAGCTATTGAAGGTACAGTTTGAAATAAAGCTGTATAACTGGAGGTCAAATCTCCTTCCTTCAAGGAGCAGATAGAATTCTAATAGGGGCATTCGTGACTAAAAGACATGTCAAAATAATGAAAGGAATATGTAACCTTTGAATCCTTGTAGGATAAATTAGAAATATCTCAACATACATTATCGGTGATTTAGAAATATTATACACCCAGGTTATGACTCCTTAGATCTGGCTTTTTTAACAAACAAACAAAATGACTCATTTGTTTGTCTATAATTGGGGTAATACTATATTACACACACACATAGGTGTAAATAAGGAGCATCTCTACTGAAGTCAATATAACTACATCAGAACTGAGCCTTTCATCTATAAGAAACACGTACTTGGGAACAGAACAGAACAGGTGGGAAGGGTGCAGCTGGAGCTGAGTGCAACTAACTTTTTCAAAAAGGTAAAAACATTTATTAATTTAAACATGTTAAAGCCAGTGCACATTCTCATCACTCTGTCTGCAGTTGCCACAGAGACATCATACAGTTGCAAATGGGAGGGCACTTGTTCTACAAGACAATGTCTTTATTAAAATGCGATCTACACTCTGAGAAGGGCCTCGGAAAGCTGTAGCTATATTGTCTCAAGTGTAAAAAAGAGGATTGTGCTACTTGTTTCATCTCTGAAATTTGGGTCAAGTAGGAACTCTGTCATTGCAATTTGGAAGTCAGAGCTGGAAAATCAGATTCTTTCTTTTTCACTAGGCAGACATATTGCCGTTGACAAAGAAGAATTACTTAATCTCTTCCAAAGGTTACTGAGGCCAAAGTGTGTTCCATTCTCTATAAAAACTCCCCATATTTAGGCATTAATTTATTGTACATTTTCTTCAGCAAGAAAAATACACAGCCCTTAAAATATTTGTATCTGATGATCTCATAAAGCACCCCACAAACATGAACTACTATGCTTTACAATACCCCTGTCATGTGACTGTTACATGGTGATACCTATTCTACAGTTCATGATAGGTTTTGAGTTTTAAAAGCATTTTCCTTTACAGGTAATCTGAAAAGCCACAGCTGCTGTAGTTTTCAGTTGCTGGGTGGGTTGAAGGGAGTGGAATACCATTTTAAGTACAGCAAATATTATTCTTGTCACCTGATTATTTAATATAATGTTGTAACTTTTAAAATAAAACTTGTTAAAGCATGAATAGTGTTTTTAAAAATAACTTCTCTACCTGTAATATTTACAAACTATAAGTGAGCTAATAGATGAGACAGAACTAACCATAAGCAAAGATGTCTTCTCAGAGCATAACTTTGCAAATTCCACCCTTAACTCACAGAGGTCTAGCATTGTTTGTTTACCAAATCAATATATTTGATAAACTTGCTCTTGTGTACAGTATACAAATGAGTTCCTATGTCTCCAATTTCTGTTAATAGCGTATTGACAATGTATTTTTGCCTTCCGGATCTTGCCTTTCTCAGTTGTATATAATACATAATGTTGAACCAAGTCTTCAAATTCAATCTAGGCAAGAAAAAATATGCCAATTCCCTGAAGCTTGTGAGAAAAGCAAACAGCTGATTGATTGACATATTTAATCTGCTGCATTTGCACAATCTATTAGTTATATTAAAAATGCAAAACAGACATTTTGCCCCTTTTCCTCGTATTTTATATGCACTATAAGCTGGAAACTTTTAAAACCCTATTTCTGCAGAGATTCAGATGGCAGGAAGATGGTCTGATAACATGTGTAGGCCTATCATCTTTGGTTCTTTTGGTTCAAATTTGGCTAAAGTCTGCCTGTCATGATCAGTTTAAAGGTGACCTGTAAAAGAAAACAGATTGTTCACTTTTGCTGCTGTATGGTGTATACACATGAGGTGAACGAGCTTTGAATTTCATATTTTTATTTTACCTGAGAAATATCAAATTTGTTCTACCTTTTGAGCTGGAGAACTCCTTGAAGGAGTAGAGAACAAGAATGGAATTTATTAGGACTCATTTGAAGGTATGGGGACTCTATTCCTTTCACCAAGTGAGTGTTTCTCCCAAATGTTTCTTAGTTGTAGTTAAATATGCTTTTAATTTTAAAAAAGAAACACAGGGAGGTTGTAACACTGTGTCTACCACCCCAGCACCTGCTTTTGGCCAGAGGGGTGTCTGCAGTGCCCTCCCCTATTTTCCCCTTCTTCCAGGCTTCTTAAACAAAACTTCGTTAGAGTTTCATTCATCCACTCACAGCCCTTCTTGGGGTCTGCTTATTTTTATTAAAGCAAAATTCCAAAAAGCAACCACAAAAACAATTCTTCCACCCAGCCTTAGGCTGGGTACAGCCCTCCTCTCTGAGCTGCAGCCTGAGCAGCTAGAGGAGATGCAAGTCCTGGCCTGCCTTCTTCTGAAGGGGAAAAAAAAACACCTTTCAGCTGGGTTTTCTTACTCGGCCCCATCTCTCTTCTTCAGGGACCACTACAGTATATCCTTTCTCCCTACAGCTTCACTCTAAAGTTCCCCTTCTTCCTCTGCCTGCTCTGAACTCCCTCTGATCCTTTGTAGCCTAGGTACAGCCCAGCCCCTTTAATTGGCTCAGCTGGGAGCACCTGCTCTGTCACAGGGGCACTGGACCTATTTCAACCTTGGGGGCCAGTCAACCTGTGACATAGGGCTAAAAAAACCTCAGTTACAATCATTTTCTTTCTTCTTTGCTCAGATTTCAGTCACCTACTAGTTTAAGGACAGGTTTCAGAGTAACAGCCGTGTTAGTCTGTATTCGCAAAAAGAACAGGAGGACTTGTGGCACCTTAGAGACTAACCAGTTTATTTGAGCATAAGCTTTCGTGAGCTACAGCTCACTTTGAAGTGTAGCTCACGAAAGCTTAGGCTCAAATAAACTGGTTAGTCTCTAAGGTGCCACAAGTACTCCTTTTCTTTCTACTGGTTTAAGTTTTCCAAGAAGTCTTGAGACAAATACAGGTAAGTCAATAATGGATATTTGTAATGCAGAAGGCAAGCAGAAAAAAATTCTTCCTAAAAAAACATGAAATATAGTACCATCTTAAGTACAGAGAATATTATTCTTGTCACCTGATTATATAATATAATTATAATTAATTATAATTTATATAAGCAAGAAAGGACACTGACCTCTATTTTATGTTTTAATTTGCAGGTCACTTTGCAGAGATGGACCAAACAGATTTTCTAATATATAGATACTAAATATTAGAGGAGCGCTCTCCCTAAATGCTTGTCCTTGAATGACAATGCAGTGTTACAACAATGGTTAGCTGGCATGTTTTTCAGGGGAATTCTGCATTCAATTCTCAGAATTTCTGTGTGAAATTAATTGGCTGGTCACCATGTTTAGGTGAATTATTTATTAATTATTATTATTTTATTATAATATTTTGTTATTTTTATATTGGGGTAGTGCCTAAGAGCCCCAATCATGGACATGAATGCCCCAATCTGGTGGCACTAGGACCCCTGGTAGTGCCTCTCCTTCCCACCACCATGTGGCCTTGGGGAAATCTGCAGTGGGGGAGCCAATTAGAGACTCCAGCTGGTAGCAGCAGCAGCTGCTGAAGTAGGGACCATTGGTTCTCTCGATATTTGGAGAACTTTCTACTGTTTTGCCTGGATTTTCTCCGCTCTGTGCCGATTGGCTGTTTTCGCCAACCTTCCCCCTCCCTCTTCCTCGCAGTCTCTTCACCAGAGCTTCATGCCACACCTGCCCCTCTTACCCTCCTCTCCCCTGCTTTGTTGCCCCACCCCCTATGACCCCATTTTCTTTCCATTCAGCTTATCCCTTCTGAACTACTCCCCACCGCTCAGAAATTATGGAACTAACACAATGTGCTGCCATTACATGGTTCCCTCTGCTTGTGTGTTCAACCCCTCCGCCACCCTGTCTGTCATGTCATTGTAAGCATATCAGGACAGGGACCGTGTACTGTAGAGTGCACAGTGGGGCTGCATTTTTGGCTGGCCTTTAGGCAGTAGCATAATAAACATGATGAAGGACCCCATTGTGCTAGGCACTGTACAAACATACAACAGCAAGATAGTTCCTGCCCAAAGAGCTTACAATCTACTTGCTTTGTTTGATTTTTGGTACTTTTATGCATTAACTGTATTGTGGGGAACATTGTCGGAGTCTTTATTTTTAAGAAAAATCTCCAGAAGGGCCACTTCCATACCTTGAAATGAAGAAACGCAGCTGAGGAGCACTGCATCAGCAATTTTTAATCCAGACTTGAGGAAATGAACTTGTTGAAGGTGTTCCCTGTTCAGAGGTAGGTGGAGGAATCTAATATGATACTTTAGGTGAGTTTTTGAGTATTTGTAGCAAGGATATATATTTGTAGCAGAACCAGTAGATGCAGCCAAACATCAGATGCAGCACTCCGTAACAGATGAACAAGGAGCACTATGTCAGATTCTCAACCACACTGGCTATCTTTGCTGCTACACCCACCCAATCATGGAATGCTAGGCCAGATTCTAATATTACTCCCCCCAGAGTAGCTGCATTGACTTCTGTAGAATTACTCCAGAAAATCCTCCATGGGTAAAGGAGAATTTTTAAGATCCAGGACTGTAGGAGCAAAAGAGTGGGGGGAAAGAGATGGGAAGAAGAAAAGGATAGAAGAACTGGGATAGGAGGGGAGGAAGGAATAAGAAGCATGGTAGGCAGGGAATGAACATGGGCAGCTGTGGAGCTGGGATGGTAGAAGAAAGGCAGAATAAAATTGAAGTGTGACATCCAACTGCAAACATGGAAAGTCAGGCATTCCAGTTTCAATTGTGAATCTGATGTCAAGAGGTGGCTGCACAACACTGCTGGGCTGTGACTAATGGTGAATCCATTGCTTTTCAATATGCTGGTGGTGCCCAACTAGGTATGTTATTGAGAGAATATATACGTTTTCTAAAGCTCTAGCTATAGCATTGCCTCCTGGGAGTAGTAGTTAGGTACTTTATATCTCTGTTCAGTTCTGTGGATTGTGCTCCTTGGCTGAACTACCTTTCTCATGCTGCACAGTGGTCTCACCTCTTCTTGAATCCTATGAAGCACTGCAGGCATGGGTGATGTAGTCTGGCTGGGGAGATTAGTCAGTAGAGGAAAAGGGGGTTATCAGGCACTGAAGCTAGAACTTCCACAGGGCTTTGTGGTAGCATTTCCAAATCAAAATTTTCAGTTTTCGGCCAAAGAACAAAATACTTTTGCTTTGTGAGTATACAGCTCTTTGACTTTTTTTTTTTTAAAGTCAGAATTTTCCATGGACAGCAGATAGTTTCTACAGAAAAATTAGTTTGGTTATAAACACAGATGTTCGTTGGAAAAACAGTTTTGACAGAAAAATTTTGGTTAACCCTATTTATCATCATCATCTTGTCTCCCAATTGCTTTGCTCCTGTGTTCAGCTTGTCTTTACTCTCATCTTTGCTGTGGCTGACAGGGAAGTCAAGCTTCCTCAGATTGCATGCTTTCAACAAGCTAGGATATGAGTTAATTTTACTTTGTCACTGTAGGCTGGGCACTCCACTTTGCTTCTGTGCAGCTCTGCATAGGAATAGATGTTACTTGCATGCATATTCACAGTTAGAGCAGTGAAACAGGAGGTGACCTTTGAAAGTTTATTCTAAAGTGAGCACTGCTGTGATTAACATAGTGATATAATTTCATGTCCTTGGCTATATGTTCCAAACCAGTGTACAGTGTATTCTTTCTAATTTGCTAATTGGTTTGGTAGGTGTCTGAATAAAATATCTCCATTGTACTGCCTGGTGACTTTAATAGCAATTTTTTTTATTACCATGTAGGAGATGTGGAAGATATGGAACTGATTCTAAAAGACAGACTGATCTCTTGTACGCTGTTGTAAATTTGGAGTAGCTCCAATGAGTAATGCATCAGAATTTTGCCCTAAATAGCTACAGAGGCAAGGCTCTTAGCCATGTGTGGAAAACGAGTACCTTATATTACTTGTCAAGATCTCTTTAGACAGTTAGGGATTGATTCTAATCTCCTACTGTTTCTTTGTGGACGAAACTCCATTAAAGTCAAGAGACCTGTGACTTCTTCACTGTTTCAGAGTAGCAGCCGTGTTAGTCTGTATTTGCAAAAAGAAAAGGAGTACTTGTGGCACCTTAGAGACTAACCAATTTATCTGAGCATAAGCTTTCGTGAGCTACAGCTCACTTCATCGGATGCATACTGTGGAAAGTATGCATCCGATGAAGTGAGCTGTAGCTCACGAAAGCTTATGCTCGGATAAATTGGTTCGTCTCTAAGGTGCCACAAGTACTCCTTTTCTTTCTTCACTGTGATACTCTTCAGATTTATGCTGGTGTGACTCCACTGAAACCAATTGGAGTAGTTTAGTGGAGAATCAGAGCCAGATGCAATTGCTTCCAATTAATGTGTGTAAGAGCAGAATTAGATCCTTAAAGAGAAGTATTATTGGGCTCCAAAGGGAGTGGTATTCTGCTTCATCACCCAGAGATGCAGAGGCAGGTACCTATTGGATTAACCAAGGATGCTGAATTTTCCCTAGAGAAAATACTATATAAGTAAAATTCATATTTGTCCTATCTCCCTGAAGATTACTTTCTGTTTTATCATGTTACTCTAAAATAAACTTTGTTTGTGTCAAAAATAGTCCATGTATGGTAATGCCTCCATTTCTAGTAAAAAAAATCCTGTAGTCTCTGTTACAGTCATAGAATCATCGAATCATGGGATTAGAAGGGACTGCAAGAGTCATCTAGTCTAACTCCCTGCCAAAATGCAGGATTTGTTTTGTCTAAACCATCCAAGACAGACGGCTACCCAGCGAATTCGTGAAAACTTCCAGTGAAAGAGCTTCCATGACTTACCTAGGCACTTTGTTCCATTGTCCTACTGTTCTTTCAGTTAGGAAGTTTTTCCTGAGGTGTAATCTAAATCTGCTATGTTGTAGTTTGAACCCATTGCCTCTTGTCCTGCCCTCTATGGCAAGAGAGAACAATTTTACTCCATCTTTTTTATGTCAGCCTTTCAAGTATTTGAAAACCAATATCATGTCTGCCCTTAATCTCCTCTTTTCCAAACTAAACATACCCAGTTTCTTCAGCCTTTGCTCACATGGCTTGCATTCCATTCCTTTGATCATCTTTGTTGCTTGCCTCTGGATCCTTTCCAGTTTGTCTACATCCTCTCTATATAGCAGTGACCAAAACTGGACACGGTATTCCAGCTGAGGCCTAACCAGCACTGAGTAGAGTGGTACTAGCACTTCCTATGACTTGCATGCCATGCACCTGTTAATGCAACCCAAAACTTCATTTGCTTTTTTTGCTTCAGCATCACATTGTTGACTCATGTTGAGTTTGTAATCCACCACAACTCACAAATCCTTCAACGGGTGTCTTTGGGCTTCTGCTGGAGGAAACAGTAGCCACAGATATCTGAACAATAGATACTGTTGCCTTGTTCCAAAATCTAGTGGCCAAGAGAACCCTTAGCAACAAGATGAAAAATTTCAACTGGAATTTCTGTTAGGATTTTTGCTCTTTTCCCATTTCCCCATCAAGGATTGAAATCTGAAGACTGGACAAATAGTTCTAACCATCATAAGAACAGTCTGTATTAATTGAGTCTACACACCACCGACCAAACCTCAAAAACAAGGAAATGAAAAGAAAAGGCAGCTTAAAGTATGTGCCTTCTCCTCGTCCATGTGGAGACAGATTTAACTAATAGCACAACCATCATAATGCACATACAAGATAATATAACCAGGGCTGGCCCTAGAATACAGACAGCTGCAGCGGCACAGGAGCCAGCAAACAGAGCTGTAAACAGGGGAGTTTGAGTGGGAGTTCTGTTGGAGGAGAAGTGGGTGGTGGTGTTTTGGTGTGGTTTGTGTTTCCCAGATTAACAGGGTTTAGGTGGCAAGGCTATGACAGATACAGAGGCAGCAGTGGGAGTGACCCATGTAGCGGAAGACACAATGAAGATGACTGGTTGTGGAAGCTGCGGTATGTACATGATCCTGGAGGGGGCACCTGGTAAAAGTTTTGTCTGTATGAAATGGTGTCTGATAGAGCTGATGGAGGAAAAGATCCGAGGTTTGGAGATGCAGGTGGAAAGTCTGGTTGAGTTTAGGAAGGGGTTTGAGCAGATTATGTAGGAAAGACATGAGATATCTGAAGGGAAAAGCTCAGACTTGCAGATGGAAGCAGGACTGGGGAATTCTGAGGGGAGACTGGGTGAGGAAAGTGGTCAGTGGAAGCATGTGATTAAAAGAACCAGGCAGAGGAAAAGACGGGCTAGTGAAGGAGAAATAGAGCTCAAGAATAGGTTTGCAGAGTTGAAAAATGAAGAAGGGGCTCAGCAGGTAGTCACTGAAGGCGGAAGGGCAAGGAAGAAGAGAAGAGCGGCTAGTCCTATAGGAAAAGGGAAAGAGTTTATGGAGATTACACCAAATATGAGCCCCAGGAGGATACAGGATGGGTTGAAGAGGATTACAAGGGAGAATAGGAATGGAAAGAACTTGCAGCCAGAAGGAACAGGGGATATACTGGAGAATAGCACTGTCACTAGGAAAAGGCAGGTCTATGTGATCGGGGACTCTTTACTGAGAAGAATAGACAGGACTGTAACCAGAGCTGATCCAGAGAATAGAAGGGTATGCTGTCTTCCAGGTGCTAAGATACGGGATGTAGACCTGAGGTTGAAAAGGATTCTAAAGGGAGCAGGAAAGAATCCCCTAACTATCCTTCATGTGGGAACAAATGATACGGCTAGATTCTCGCTGGAAAGTATTAAGGGAGACTATGCTAGGCTGGGGAAGACGCTTAAGAAAATTGAGGCTCAGGTGATCTTTAGTGGGATTCTGCCTGTTCCTAGAGAAGGGCAACAAAGGTGTGACAAGATTATGACTATCAACAGATGGCTTAGGCAGTGGTGCTATAAGGAGGGCTTTGGGATGTATGGCCACAGGGAGGCATTCATGGATAGAGGATAGTTCTCTCAGGATGGACTTCATCTGAGTAGGGAAGGAAATAGACTTCTAGGATGGAGGCTGGCACAACTGATTAAGAGAGCTTTAAACTAGGAATCTGGGGGAGATGGTTGGGAGATGTCCAGGTAATCTCCACACTGGAATTTAGCATTGAGAGGAAAGAAAAATGAAGTAAGAGTGGATACAGCCATGGGTAGGAGGAAGGGCAGTGTAGATAGAAGTCCAATAGGTTATACTGGCAGTAAAATGACCGTGCCTAATAGGGTACAGAATGTGAGTGAGGCCAAACAGCAAAAATTAAGATGTTTGTACACTAATGCGAGGAGCCTAGGTAACAAAATGGAGGAACTAGAGCTACTGGTGCGGGAAGTGAAACCAGATATTATAGGGATAACAGAAACATGGTAGAATAGTAGTCATGACTGGACTACAGGTATTGAAGGGTATGTGCTGTTTAGGAAAGACCTAAATAAAGGTAAAGGTGGTAGAGTAACATTGTATATCAATGATGAGATAGAATGTAAAGAAATAAGAAGCGATGAAATGGATATGACTGAGTCCGTCTGGGCAAAAATTAAATTTGGGAAGAAAACTATTAGAGCCTCCCCTGGGATAGTGTTTGGGGTGTGCTATAGACCGCCGGGATCTAATTTGGATATGGATAGAGCCCTTTTTAATGTTTTTAATAAAGTAAATACTAATGGAAACTGTGTGATCATGGTAGACTTTAACTTCCCAGATATAGACTGGAGGACAAGTGCTAGTAATAATAATAGGGCTCAGATTTTCCTAGATGCGATAGCTGATGGATTCCTTAATCAAGTAGCTGCTGAACCGACTAGAGGGGATGCCATTTTAGATTTGGTTTTGGTGAGTAGTGAGGACCTCATAGAAGAAATGGTTGTAGGGGATAATCTTGGCTCAAGTGATCATGAGCTAATTCAGTTCAAACTGAATGGAAGGATTAATAAAAATAAATCTGCAACTAGGGTTTTTGATTTCAAAAGGGCTGACTTTCACAAATTAAGGAAATTAGTTAGGGAAGTGGATTGGACTGAAGAATTTATGGATCTAAAGGTAGAGGAGGCCTGGGATTATTTTAAATCAAAGCTGCAGAAGCTATTGGAAGCCTGCAGCCCAAGAAAGGGGAAAAAAATCATAGGCAGGAGTTGTAGACCAAGCTGGATGAGCAAGCATCTCAGAGAGGTGATTAAGAAAAAGCAGAAAGCATACAGGGAGTGGAAGAAGGGAGGGATCAGCAAGGAAAGCTACCTTATTGAGTTCAGAACATGTAGGGATAAGTGAGACAGGCTAAAAGTCAAGTAGAGTTGGACCTTGCAAAGGGAATTAAAACCAATAGTAAAAGGTTCTATAGTCATATAAATAAGAAGAAAAGAAAGAAGAAGCGGGACCACTAAACACTGAGGATGGAGTGGAGTTCAAGGATAATCTAGGCATGGCCCAATATCTAAACAAATACTTTGCCTCAGTCTTTAATAAGACTAAAGAGGATCTTAGGGATAATGGTAGCATGACAAATGGGAATGAGGATATGGAGGCAGACATTACCATATCTGAGGTAGAAGCGAAACTCAAACAGCTTAATGGGACTAAATCGGGGGGCCCAGATAATCTTCATCCAAGAATATTAAAGGAATTGGCACATGAAATTGCAAGCCCACTAGCAAGAATTTTTAATTAATCTGTAAACTCAGAGGTTGTACTGTATGATTGGAGAATTGCTAACATAGTTCCTATTTTTAAGAAAGGGAAAAAAAGTAATCCGGGTAATTATAGGCCTGTTAGTTTGCCATCTGTAGTATGCAAGGTCTTGGAAAATATTTTGAAGGAGAAGGTAGTTAAGGACATTGAAGTCAATGGTAAATGGGACAAAATACAACATGATTTTACAAAAGGTAGATCGTGCCAAACCAACCTGATCTCCTTCTTTGAGAAAGTAACAGATTTTTTAGACAAAGGAAACGCAGTGGATCTAATTTACCTAGATTTTAGTAAGGCGTTTGATACCGTGCCACATGGGGAATTATTAGTTAAATTGGATAAGATGGGGATCAATAGGAAAATTGAAAGGTGGATAAGGAATTGGTTAAAGGGGAGACTACAATGGGTCCTACTGAAAGGTGAACTGTCAGGCTGGAGGGAGGTTACCAGTGGAGTTCCTCAAGGATCTGTTTTGGGACCAATCTTATTTAATCTTTTTATTACTGACCTTGGCACAAAAAGTGGGAGTGTGCTAATTAATTTTACGGATGATACAAAGCTGGGAGGTATTGCCAATTTAGAGAAGGACAGGGATACTCTACAGGAGGATCTGGATGACCTTGTAAACTGGAGTAATAGTAATCGGATGAAATTTAATAGTGAGAAGTGTAAGGTCATGCATTTAGGGATTAATAACAAGATTTTTAGTTATAAGCTAGGGACTCATCAATTAGAAGTAACAGAGGAGGAAAAGGACCTTGGAGTATTGGTTGATCATAGGATGACTATGAACCGCCAATGTGATATGGCCGTGAAAAAAGCCAATGCGGTCTTGGGATGCATCAGGAGAGGTATTTCCAGTAGGGATAAGGAGGTTTTAGTACCATTATACAAGGCACTGGTGAGACCTCACCTGGAATACTGTGTGCAGTTCTGGTCTCCCATGTTGAAGAGGGATGAATTCAAACTGGAACAGGTACAGAGAAGGGCTATTAGGATGATCCGAGTAATGGAAAACTTGTCTTATGAAAGGAGACTCAAGGAACTTGGCTTGTTTAGCCTAACTAAAAGAAGGTTGAGGGGAGATATGATTGTTCTCTATAAATATATCAGAGGGATAAATACTGGAGAGGGAGAGGAATTATTTAAGCTCAGTACCAATGTGGACACAAGAACAAATGGATATAAACTGGCCACCAGGAAATTTAGACTAGAAATTAGACGAAGGTTTCTAACCATCAGAGGAGTGAAGATTTGGAATAGCCTTCCAAGGGAAGCAGTGGGGGCAAAAGATCTATCCGGCTTTAAGATTAAACTCGATAAGTTTATGGAGGAGATGGTATGATGGGATAACATGGTTTTGGTAATTAAATATTCATGGTAAATAGGCCCAATGGCCTGTGATGGGCTATTAGATGGGTGGGGTCCGAGTTACCCAGGAAAGAATTTTCTGTAGTATCTGGCTGATGAATCTTGCCCATATGCTCAGGGTTTAGCTGATCACCATATTTGGGGTCAGGAAGGAATTTTCCTCCAGGACAGATTGGAAGAGGCCGTGGAGGTTTTTCGCCTTCCTCTGTAGCATGGGTCACGGGTGACTTGCTGGAGGATTCTCTGCTCCTTGAAGTCTTAAAACTATGATTTGAGGACTTCAATAGCACAGATATAGGTGTGAGGTTTTTTGCAGGAGTGGTGGGTGAAGTTCTGTGGCCTGCGTTGTGCAGGAGGTCAGACTAGATGATCGTGATGGTCCCTTCTGACCTAAATATCTATGAATTTATGAATAAATGGTGCCCCTCCTTCATTTGTTAAACTTTTGAAAAGCTTATTATTTGCATTTGTAGCCCATTTCATGACTTTGGTACACGATTTGCATGCATGATTTATCCCTGTCAAGAAGACGATAAATGTGCACGTTAGGATCTGTAAATCTGTATTTATTCATGCCATGTATAAGCAAATTTAAAAACAATGGTTTCTTTTAAGCTATAGAAACTTTTTAATTTTAAGAATAACTGAAATGTAGTGACATCAAGAAACTGAAGTGTGCACCAACATTGGGTGGACCAGTATTAAATAGCGTTACAGTAGGTACAGCCTTTGAATGTTAACCCTAGTCCTTCAGTTCAAAAAGTCACTTTTCTCGCCATTACCCTCATGAACTGAAGCACACTGTCAGAGAGATCCAAAGACTGGCCAATGACATTTTCAAGTGATAAAATAGCAAGTGATGTCAGTCTCTCATCGGCCATCATCTATCAAAGATATGTTTTAATAAGTCTGAGCTTCGAAAAGCTGTGCTCATCACTCGTGACTGTGACCAGCAGTATGAGCAATATCCTCAAAGCTATCCACACGTTATGAAAAGTGTCTTTCAGATCTGCATCAAGGAGAACTTGGAGCGGAAAGTGCTTTCCATGTTGCAAAATGTGATGGATGTTGTTCAGTTCAGCATAGAGGTCTTTATCATTGACATCCAAACATTCCCTGTGTGTCAGCGTCTGATGAAGGTCCGTACAATTGTTAAAGGGTATTGTCCTGTCTGCCAGCAGCTTATTAAGATCATACAAAACCCTCCAGGTCTTTTTGTTGTGCGTCATTTGTCCAAACCTTTCTTTGATGGACACTCGAGCAGTGTCAATGAGTGAGCAAAAAACCCCTTCCTCTTGAATTTTTCTTCCAAGATTCCAATCACCACCTCTGCCCTTGTAAACAAAAAGAAAAGGAGGATTCGTGGCACCTTAGAGACTAACAAATTTATTTGAGCATAAGCTTTCATGAGCTACAGCTCACTTCATCGGATGCATTCAGTGGAAACCAAACTGTCTCTTCTTCCCATAAATAAGGGTTTCCTTGAAGACAGGTTCAACTCATATGTTTCCTGCCATTTATTTGGCAGCAGTGATGGCATCTTCAAATCCGTTGTCTCTGTGGGCCACAATGAAATCAAGACGGCCTTTCATCAAAGTAGTAGCAATCATGATGTCCAGCAATTGAGTTTGTAATGCCTTACTTACAACATTTACTTGGAACAGGATATCATGCCAAACCACAACTAAAACCAGAAATTTGAAGTCAGTGATCTGGTTTGCCATGCTTTGCTCCTTGTGTAGGATTCTGACCTTGGCTTTACTTGACTGCACAAGTTCCATCAGGGCTTCGTAAACATCAGTTACTTGGTACCTCATTAGCCTTACGCTGTCAGTGCAGCTCTCCCAGCAAGTGTCACTTAGCAGCTTCAGGGTAAGATTTGTAACACTATCCATGAGAATCTTCTACCTGATAATTGACACTGAAAACAGGATTGGATTCAGTGCAAGGTTGCCTGGACACGACTGTTTCTTCCCTTCATGTTCGCACTTGGCCATGGCAGTCCTGAAGCTTTATTTTATTCTCATTCAAAACATTCATATACCTGAAACATTTTACTTCAAACATTCTATTTTCCCTTTTATCGTTAACAACAGAAACAGCACCCAAGGCAGTCACCTGGGTCTCCTGCCCCTAAATCCGGTCTTGACTACAACTTTAAACCCAAAATTTAAAGAGACAGTGTGGGTGAGTTAATATCTTTTATTGCATCAGCTTCTTCTGGTGAAAGAGGTGAGTTTTTGAGCTTACACAGAGCTTGTATCTTTCACCAACAGAAGTTGGTTTAATAAAATTACCTCACCCAATTTGTCTCTCTAATAATATTTTGGGACCAACCCGCCTTGTCTCTCTAATATCCTGGGACCAGCGACCGTAACACTGCAAACAAACGTTCAACACACCTTTAAACTTCCGTTCTTCAGAGACAGAGAGCAGAGTTATCCGGGGTTGATCTAAGGTATTTTAGGAATCTGCTTCAAGTGATCCGCATCCCCCTGTCCCCAGTCTTACTTTGCATAGGACACTGAGAAAGCTAGGGTTAGCCCTGAATCAACACCCACCACATGAGCTATATTGAGGGAAATCAGAAAAAGCTACCTACAGTCTGAAGGGTCAGTCAAGGAATCTGTCATTCTACATTTGGTATTGAAAATAAGAAATATTTTGCGTTTTACATTCATGTAGTTGTTACAGAAATGCTCACTGCCAAATTACAAGCGACTTGTGAGAAGTGTTGGGAGCCAGCGCAGCAGCAGTGCTCCTGGGATCATGGCTTTTGTGGGAAACTGCAGACAGATGTCCACTTTGTCGTGAGCAGTGCTAGGGGAGTTCCAGGAGGAGGATGTTTTCAGGACTAAGATTTTATTGCTAACATGGGGATCAACCATGCTATACGGACTGAAGGCTGCAGCCCCCAGGTTTAGCTGTGCTGTCTTAAATGTTCATTGTCCTAATTGTTTTGCTGGGCTAAACAAGAGCACTCTCTTAATGTTCCATTAACATTTTGGTATTGCATTTGTAAGCCTTGTGGTCTGAAACTCTAGAGGGAAGGAGCTCTCTGCTACAGTCTGTTGGTGAACTGGAGGAAGAGACAATGAGTCAGACCTCATTTGCATGTTTGCTACCCACCATCCCAGTATGAACACTGTGGTCATCTTGTTTAAAATCAGATTAAGTTTTGAGTGCGGGGGCAATGCAATATTGTTGTACTTACTGTGTGACAAAAGGGCAACAGAACTGTACTTAATATGCCCTAGTGAGGGGTCACCATAACCATAACCAAAGCTTTAGTCTTGTACCACTCCATAATTGAGCTTGAACACAAGCCAGACAGAGGGGCGGCGGGATTCTACCTTATGGCAAGGAGGATATCTATGATGGCAGAGACTCTGCTCAAGGGTCTTATATGCCATTTATACATCTTCTCTAATGCCGTGAAGTAGTAGCACCAGCTTTTCACAGAAGCTGCATAGGATAGCAACAGAGCTGAGTGAACTCTACTGAGATTCTTCCATACCAGCATCAACAAAGCTGAAATCATTACAGCTAAGTTAGGTGATGGAGCATCAGGACTGGACACAGACAGGTGAAGAGGTGATGGCATGGCAAGAGATATGGCTGTTCGCTGAAGCCGTAGAGAACATCAACAGAACTTTGGTAAGGGCACTACCTGAGTGTATTCAACTGGACTCTGGGACTTCACTAACCATTGAAAACAAACATGAGTGGAGTGTGACAGAGGAAAGGGAGAAAGTAGAATATTAAAGGTACATTAGTTCATCAGACACTGACACTGGTAAGTGGGAAACTGAGGTGAAAGCCTACTGCCAGAGATACTGTGGGGATGGGTATTTGTTGTTTATGTAAATATATTGTTGATCTATTGTTGCTGTGTTTTGCCAAATCAATGCTGTGTTGTCTTTCTCCATAATGCAGATTTCCTTATTTCATACACAGACTCCCTGCTTGTGAGAGGGGAAATGCTGCTTGTTAAGGGTCACAAGAAGGGTATTTTATTTTTTCTCAGGTTTCAGGATGGAGTCTTGTGATGGTAGTAGTGTATAAATCTTAAGAGGAATCCCAAGATATTGAAGCTGGCCGTTTTGTTTGCCAACACCCCCTGCTGAAGGCTTACACAATTAACACGAAGCTCCTTTTTTGGATCAAGGACAAAAATCCCCCACCCTCCTTTATTTCTTCCCAGCCTTTGATTCTCCAGTCCGGCTGCTAGCATTGTTTTGAGCTACACAGCATGACGCTAAAAAGGACAGCTAGGAATCCCCATCTCATAAGGAATATGCTAGTGGCATGATGGTGGTAGGATGGGGGTGTTTCTTGCTAGTGTAACGATTCCCAAGGGGGTATTACAAGCTGGTGGATGTTAAAACAGCTGGGATCCCAGAACTTGTGCAGAGGTATGGTTTGTCTCCCAGCTAGCCTTGGGATTGATGGGGAGGAGGACAGAAAAATGATGTAGGACAGGTCTACACTACAAACTAGAGCCCTGAGCAGGACTAGTGTAGAGCCCTGCAGCAGGACTGGGATCCTGCGAGTCCCGCAGGACCCACTGCCAGAAGAGTGGGAGTCAGGGATTTCCCTACGCCGCCCAGTGGTCAACTAGTTACATTACAGTGTTGCCAATTTAATCATTGGTTGGAAACTTGAATTGAAACTGAAACATTAATACACACTTTAAAAGCACATACGGTATATGATAAAATACTTATACCAGAAAAAGTATAATAGGTTTGAAAAGTATGAACAAAAGACTACCTTCCTCACACAGCTGTTGTTTTTTATGACAATGTCGGTGCATTCTTTTCAGCGATGTTGGCCAACCTAATAATTTCAAATTAGGTGTTGTAAGCAAGATCTCAATGAGCTCTCCCGACAGCTAGCACTGAGCTGGGAGGTGAGGGAGAAAAAGGACCAGACTGTATTTACATGAACTCACCTATGTTAGGGGGCTTATTCCTTCACCCACTTACTTCCCTGGTCCTTCTCGCATGAACAGAGAGCAACAATACCCGAAGTCCAAAGGTGCAAACAATTCACTGTTTATTGGGGTGAACTTCCAGCAAGCATGATTCCAGTTTCCTTCCTTAGTATCCTCCTTCCCAGCTCTGACACCACAGAGCCTTACACCTGTGACCCTGTTCCCATTCCTACCTTTAGCCAAACATGATTCCAACTTCCTTACTCCCATTCCCTGTTCCCATTTCCCCCTTTAGCAAAACATGATTCCAATTTTCTTACCCCCATTCCCTGTTCCCATCTCCCTCCCACCCACCCCCACCCCCACTCCCACTTCCTCATTGACTACAGATTATATAGTAAAACTTGAGTTCTGCTTAGTTATACCTTAACCAATCATTTTCTTGAAATTTAACTAACCAATCCTAACATATTGTAACATGATTATGTAACCAATTATATCCCACCACCTTAATTAGTTTACACCCAGCAAAATTAATTATACAGCAGACAGGAACAATCACAGAACCAGAGAGATTATACAGACAAACAATAGCAAAGTGGGAACTATAATGACAAAACAATACAGAAGTGAGGATTTCACATCCCAGCTATTGATAAGTGAGTTCTTGCCAGACAGGATGCTATCAAACTAAGTTTCCTTTTAAATTTTCTAGGCACTTCCCTTTCTCTGGAGGCGATAGGAATACAATCCTGTCCTGATAGTGCCTAACAGCCCATAGCACCTTATTTCAATGTGACTAGTTTGGAATGTGAGGATGTGACTGTTTGCTTCCCAGCTTATGGCTGCCTCTGCTGCTTAGCCAAAGGCCTTAGCCTAAGATCAGGGCCTCAGACTGTCACAGTAAGAGAAGGCCCTTACACCAGCAAATAGTGATTTTGATTCTTTCTTTTATACCTCTATAATTAGCCAAGTGATAAGAATACACCTAAATTCTTAGAGTATAGGCCTTTACAGACAGGCCTGAATATCTATATCCTAACACTCTACTCAGCCTAGGTGTCCAGCAGACAGAGCTATGTTGCCCAAGTGATCAATTTTGGCTGGTGTTGGGTTACAAATCACTGTAGTATTGAATGTGGGGAATCATAGAATCATAGAACTGGAAGGGACCTCGAGAGGTCATCTAGTCCAGTCCCTTGCACTCATGGCAGGACTAATTATCTAGACTATTCCTAACAGGTGTTTGTCTAGCCTGCTCTTAAAAATCTCCAATGATGGAGATTCCACATCCTCCCTAGGCAATTTATTGCAGTGCTTAACCACCCTGACAGGAAGTTTTTCCTAATGTCCAACCTAAACCACCCTTGCTGCAATTTAAGACCATTGATTCTTGTACTATCCTCAGAGGTTAAGAAAAATATTTTTTTCTTCCTCCTCCTTGTAATAAGCTTTTACATATTTGAAAACTATTATCATGTCGCCTCTCAGTCTTTTCTTCTCCAGACTAAACAAACCCAGTTTTTTCAATCTTCCTTCACAGGTCACGTTTTCTAGACCTTTAATCATTTTTGTTGCTCTTCTCTGGACTCTCTCCAATTTGTCCACATCCTTCCTGAAATGTGGCGCCCAGAACAGGACACAATACTCTAGTTGAGGCCTAATCAGAGCAGAGTAGAACGGAAGAACTACTTCTCGTGTCTTGCTCACAACACTCCTGCTAATACATCCCAGAATGATGTTCCCTTTTTTTGCAAAAGCGTTACACTGTTGTCTCATATTTAGCTTGTGGTTCACTATGACCCCCAGATCCCTTTCTGCAGTACTCCTTCCGAGGCAGTCATTTCCCATTTTGTATGTGTGCAGCTGATCATTCCTTCTAAGTGTAGTACTTTGCATTTGTCCTTATGTGAATCCTGTCCTCCAAAGCACTTGCAAGTCCTCCGAGCTTGGTATCGTCCGCAAAATTTATAAGTGTATTCTCTCTGCCATTATCTAAATCGTTGATGAAGATATTGAACAGAACTGGACCCAGAACTGATCCCTGCGGGATGCCACTCATTATGCCCTTCCAGCCTGACTGTGAACCACTGATGATTACTGTCTGGGAATGGTTTTCCAACAAGTTTTTCACCCACCTTATAGTAACTCCATCTATGTTGTATTTCCCTAGTTTATTTATGAGAAGGTCATGTGGGACAGTGTCAAAAGCTTTACTAAAATCAAGATATACCACATCCACTGCTTCCACCCTATCCACAAGGTTTGTTACCCTGTCAAAGAATTACCATAATAATTATAATATATATGTTTCCAACTCCAATATATCTTATTTTGAGATGGGGCAACCAGAACTGCATGCAGTATTTAAGATGTAAGCATACTATGGATTTATATAGTAAAAGTGGAGGAGCTTGGTTTGCCAGACCAATCAGTAAAGTCAGTGCTGACAAACTATGTGAAAAGGCTGCAAAACATCAATCCTCTGGATTGCATTGACATGCAGAAATCCTTCTAAGCAGTCATTGTCAAAGCCAATTTTAGAAGTACTTAATGAGGCTGTTAAAAATGCTGAGACACAACACAGTTTATGCAAACAGACATGGCTGTCACATCATACTTTCTATTTAAGCAAGAGATACCACACACTATAAACTGGAGGCCAATGTTAAGTGCAATGTCATTTGTTACTCCTGAAGTTGGACATTGGTTCTGACCAAAACCAGCAAATGCTCACTATCTTCCTGCAAAAAACTCAGCTGACTGGTTAGAAGCATGCAGTGCAACAGTGAAAGATTGAGCAGTTGAAAAAGTGAAGAACTCTCACAGCATTCAGAAAGTGTGCATACATAGCTGATGAATGCACCAATGCAAATGGGTGTCAAGTATTAAGTCATTGCATATATTATCTTGATGTCAGTGGTAGGCTAGTAGATGAATTTCTAGATATTCAGATTATAGAAGACACATTGGCTGCATCTCTGACAACACACATCTTAGAGGAATTAAATGCTTGTAAATTGAACCCCAACATGATGGCTGCTTGTGCATTTGATGGAGCTGCAAACCTCTCTGGAAGACATAGTGAAGTACAAGCTTTGCTCAGAAAAAAGTATAAACCTAATCTCTGCCATACACACGGTAGAAGCCATCTACTCCACCTAGCACTAGTATGAGTTTCAGAATCTTCAAAGGATATTTAAAAAGCCATAAATGTAATGTCTTTGTTATACTCTATTTTTCTGCAAGAATCCAAAAGGACTGAACATCTTGGAAAACACAGAAGAAACTGGGACGGAAGTTAAAATTAGTTCAACCTGGGAAAACTTTTGCTACTAAGTTCAGAGAAGACAACCACCATTTTCTCATGTAAGTCTACTGATGAAACCACTTGGGTCATTGAACAATGCCATCCAGGCATCTGCTAAAACACCAGTAGATCTCTGTCCAGCAATAGAAGCTACACTTGGATCAATTAGAGAGAGATCCATTGAAAACATACTGGAAGATGCAAAGACTTCAGTTCTGAAGTTGACTAATTAAGGCACTTATATTGACTATGTAAGTGAAGAGGACAAGAAGTGTTTGTTAAGCCAGCTGAAAAAGTAAAGAACACAGACTTGAGTCTTACAATTCTAAAACAGCAACTTCTGGATTCTACTCAGTCTCCACATAGCTTTTACAGAGGCCTGTCTTATAAAACACCAACAGTTGAATGGAGTGATGGGATTGCCATGTGATCTGGACAGAACAGAGAATTTGAACATAGAGTGGACTATAGTACGACGAACAAAGATTTGACTTCAACTTATTTTTTATCATCATTAGTGGTTCGACCTAATCTTTGTGCTGTTTTCTGGATGAAAAAAGTAGGAATTCATTTCTTTCTACTCCCAGTCATGACAGCTACAGTCAGCGTTCTTTTTCCTCCTTGAATAGAATGTTGTGTTCTGAAAGAAGTCGCCTTCTGCCTGATCATGAGCATATCATGACGGACTGGAAGTACTGGACACACGAAAAACCACCAAAGATGAATGCACTGCATTCGAGAACTTCATTAACAGAATTGTGCAAAATTACAGCAAGAAGCCTAGAAGGATGGAGATATAATGCTTCATAGTAGGCTTGTGTAGCCAACTTTAATTTGTGTGGTGATTTTAAAACATGAATTAAATCTAATAAATATTTTTCAGTTTACTATGGTACCATATAGCCCTCCTTCCCCCTCACGGTCTTACCCCTCATTCGTCCTCCCCCCCGTATAATTGAACACTCCCCCTAATTTCAATTCCTGGGGAAAATACTGGCAGGTGTGGGTGGGAGTAGGATTAAAAAAAGTCCTGTGCAGGGCTCTACTACAAACTTACATTGGTATAACTACATCACTCAGGGGTATGAAAAATCCACACCCCTGAGTGACGCAGTTATGTAGACCTAACCCCCGGTGTAGACAGTGCTCTGTTCATGGGAGGAGTTCGCCCATCACCATAGCTACTGCTTCTCATGGAGGTAGATTAACTACACTGATGGGAGAAGCTCTCCTGTCACCGTTGTAGTGCTTCAGTGAAGATGCTACAGTGGCACAGATGCACCGGTGCATTTAAGTGTAGACCTGCCCTTAGTCTTTGCCTCTTTCCTGCTCTACCCTTCTCAGACTCAAGAATGATGCTATGTTGGTGGTGGTTGTATTAGGACTAATCCCTGAAGGCTGCACAAGGTCTAAATATCTTTTTTAGCAGACTCCTTTCTTCCTCCACTGCTACATCTCATTTGTTGCATGAGCTGACGATTGGTAAAGACACTTATAATTAGTTCAAACCTTAATTAATATGACACACAGAGAGACTTGATAACATGCTCCCCAGACCTGGAGCAAATCTTTGGCAGAGGTTATTAATGGGATTCAGTTGTGCCCCTCTCAGGTAGAACAGAATATTTATTTGTGACAGACTGTGATGATAAGTGACAGAAAATTGGATGTGTGTAAACTGAATAAATGCACTTGGTAGAGATATTATAAGAGGACTTGGTAGCCCTGCCTATAAAGTTGTTTTAAACTTCCCATTATAAGACCTGCTTCTCAGTTGTTTATAACTTTGCCAAACTAACCCTTCAGGCTGAAGATTTATCATGCTAGGTGTCTGCCTCAGGTTAAAGGGTTTTTTTAATGCTTCAGCTAAACTAGTTTAGCCATTTTCAAGAACAAGATTAGGGAAAATATATTGTTTTGCCCATGTTTAAAATGTTCTTAGTTATTTTGTTGAGCAGCACTGGCATGTCACTGCTTGTGAGTGACCCCCTGGTGATAGTGATGTGCCTCTTGTTCCCATGAAAATTCATCCTATTTATAAGCCTTAGAAAAATATTTGCAAATGCTCTGTAGGGACATGCTATAATTTGTCAGCTAAATCTGCAGAAGATTCATTTGGTACTAGGTGTGCTCCAGCCCAGGCTTCAGGGGCTCAACAGGATATCCTCCTGGCAGCAAGGGCAATTGTGCTGCTAGAAATAAGCAGGGAGGCTGTTCCTCCTGTACTCTCCATGCTGGTGCCCAGGTGCAGAATTGCTCACATCTTCAAGTGAAGTTGATCGGAGCTGTGATTTAGACATATACAGTGCTATGAAATGCTAAGTACTCTGGAAAATCAGGACCTAAGGATCTTAAACTGGGCACCCAAAATTGGTGGACGCTTTTCACAGCTTTGGCCTTAATCTCTTTAGCCCAGGTTTTTGAAGATTTTGAGATGTTGCTGTGTTTAGTGTTGGAATGCCTAACTGACTTGAGTACAAATCTCATTTTCAAAAGGGATTTGGGCACTCAGATGTCTAAATTGTACGGACTGTTAATGAGATTTAGGCTCCTAAGTGCCTAAACCCATTTTGAAAATGAGATTTGTGCTCCTAAACCAGTTTGCCATTGCAGTGCTGATGCAGCAACCCCTCAGTAACTTCACAATCGGGGCCTCTGGGCCTCAGTTCTTCATGTGTACAATGGGAATGATAATAGCCCCTGACTGCACATGGGTGTTGTGAAGATAAATTAATTTGTTGGTGAAGCACTTAGATAATGTGGTAAGAGTCTTATAGAAACCCCAGGAGGAAATGAATAGTTTTTGTGGTCAGTGCAGTATTTGGATTTTGTGCATTACATAAGGCAGATGGGTCACACCTTGAATGAGGAAAATAAAAAGAAATATTGAATAACTACCCTCTCAGTCCTGTGGAAAAGATAGTCAATTATCATATGCACAAGGCGGGTGAATTAAGGTTGCACAGGCAACCCTAAGTCTAGCATTTGCTAACTTTTGAGTGCTTGACTTTGCTATGTTATTGTTATTTGAATGCAGTGTTTTGGATATACTATGCATATGGGACTGGACACAGGACATGATACCAGCACTGCACAACAGGCCATGTGTTCCCCAAACCACAGGACAGAGTCCTTCCACAGTTAAATTAAATGAAACTGACATGGGTATGTAACAACACATTTCAATCATTGCTGTTCAAACTCCTTGCCACAGTCACAGACCATTAAACAGGACGGGTACAGATCTGAGCACACCCTTTGGAACTGACACATCACCTGAATATGCTGAACAAAAATACTGTGTGTGAATGATGTATTTATTATTTGTATTATAGTAACACCTAAAGCCCCAAGTAAGTACAACAGTCCTGAGCCTAAGTGCCATACATACATAGGCAGACACTTAGAGAAACTGCAGTGATGGCTCAAACAGGACTTGACTCAAAGGTCTTGGAAAGGAAAAGCTTTTAAAATGTCCTTTGAAACGTCAATGCCCTGGCACTTCACTTGACAACCTTTTGCCATGCACTCCTTAACAACCAAAGGTCCAGTGACCAGATTATGCTTCTAATTCGTCAGCTACACACATACAGTCAATGAACAGAAAGAACACCATATCACTAAAGTGACTAATCACGCAGTGGTTGTAATGCCGAATACATGTAGCAAGTGCAAGCAATCCTTAGACTGAAAATTGTTATGAAATGTTAATTCGACAATAACAAATAGTAAACAAATGTTGTGAAAGTGAGTCTGTCTGTGAACTTATTGTAGGTAGGAAAAAAAGCCAAAGGTCATCAAGGTTTTGGGTTTTTTTGTTTTTTGGCCAAGAATAGTTTGCCCAACTCTGTTGGAACCTTTTCAATAGCTTTTATTGCTTAAAAATTAAAATATAAAAAAGGGAGGGGTTTTGAGTATGTGGTGGGTAAGTTGCCTTCTTTCAGTTTCTCATGCAGACAATATTTTTATTCCTGCCATTCAGTGGCATTCATGATTTCACAATTTATTTATTTTTCTCTATAACAGGATACCAAATCTGCAAAAAGGCATGCAGCTAGGCTAAAGATTTTGGAAAGAACAATTATGGGGTCCAGGACAAAATAGCAATGAACATCTGGGATAAGAGACGGTAGACAAAAAGGGACTGAGGTACAGATCAGCACACTGCTATGTGGGTGTTTTGGAACATAATTGATATTATGTAATGTCTGCAGCTAAGACGTTACAATTCCTGACTTTGAATAAGATATTTTTGAGAGGTAACTAGATTACGATGGCTGAGGGACAGCACAGGGACGTGCCTGCTAATGTTTGATTTTTTTTCTTAAATGATTCTGTTTCCTCTCAAAAAATCACCCCAAGAACCTTACTCCAGTTGAAAGATAGTACACAAGTAAAGTTTTTGCTAATGTGAAATAAGTTGTAGAAGATAAAGACTGGGACATATCTGCTGGCAGAAGATACCTTTAGCTGGCCAGTGGGCCAATCTCTAATCTACTGCCGTCTAGCTGGAACACTGTAAGATATACACTATGCAACCAGAGCAACACATCTTACTACTGCATTAAATGTGTCTAGAATGTCTATATACAGGAATAACGTCACATACATTTACCAGAAGCAAGGCCATACAAGTTTACTGCAGAAACATAAATTATTACAGAGCAATTAGGATGGTTTGGGAGTTAGCCTGGGCCTTAGAAGACCCAGGTTCAACTCTCTGTTCTGCCACAGATCAGTAATGTTGGGCAAGTTCCTTAACTTCTGAATGTCTCAGTTCATCATCTGCAACTTATAAATAGGAGGAGTGCTTGAACAGCTCCTAAGGGATTTGACCTTCTCAGTCAGTTGAGAACATTTGAGAGGAGGAAGAGATTGTGTGTGGGAGTGGGGAGCTAATGAGCTGGGCTGATGAAGCTCTGCACCCACCCTAATGCAGCCCAGTGCCTAATAGGAATGACTGACCCTTTAATTCACAAGTAGGGATGTTCTTGAACCTCCTGTATTATGTCTCCCAATTCTACATACAGTAGTTCATACATTTATCAAGTGCAATGATTAAATTTACTGGTCTCCCATTTCTGTTAGCTATCTACCTCCATATGTCTCCCTCACTAGTTGTTACACGCACACAAACTATGTTAAGAGAAAATTAATGTTGCATAGTTAAGCACTCAAAAGTTAGTATGTGATCATATATTTAAAAGACTACCATGTACACAAAAGGGCTGAATTAAGGGTGCATGGACAACCTTAATTCTGATGTTTACTAACTTTTGAGCTCTTGACTTTGCCTCTGTAATGTTCTTTTAATATAGTTTTGTGTGCATGTGTGTAATTTGTGTGTAGTTAAGGGTGGCCAGGCAAGGACCTCTGATGCAAATGTATGTAAATACACAATATGTAAATAGTATTACTCAAAATACTAAATTTTCTTCCCAAACCTCCATCCAAACAAATATGATCACATGAATGTTTATGGAAAAGCAAACAATGGCTCAGCCAGATCTAATCATAACATTTCAATATCTCAATTAGCTTCAAATGAATATAACTGATGTACCCTATTATTCATTGTCTTACATATTCAGTACATCTCTGCCCTGTACTTGAAATGGCTGGTTTACATTTTCATGTAACATGGTGTTTCTTTTTAGCATAATTGCATTCACATCAGAATGCAAAGGAGGGGTAGTAAGTCACTCAAATGTTCTGATACTGTTCCATTTCACATCAGTAAATGAAGACTTAGTAGTAGTGTTAACATTTTGTTACCCATCTCTTATTTTCAAATCTTACCCCATCAATCCTACAAGCATGGATACCATCCACAAGTACATTATTATAAGGCTGACAATATCCAATTTTCAGAAAATTGGCATTTTATTCAGCTATTAAGTATAGTTTTTTTTCCATTGTCTTGTCATGTGAATATGTTATACAGCTAAAGCTAGCTAGTGAGAGAGATTATAACAAGGGTATGCTGCAAAAAAGTATGGTCTTGTGGTCAAAGCACTGAACTGGGATTCAGAAGCTCTACATTCTGTTCCCTGCTCTGCCACAGACTTGCTATGTGATCCTGGACAAGTCACTTAAGGTATATCTACACTTCAGCTGGAGTGTAATTTCCAGCTTGGGTAGACATACCTGTGCTAGCTCTGATTTGAGCTAGCAGGCTAAAACAAAGCAGTATAACCGTGGCAGTGTGAGCCACCTGAGTATGTATCTAGAGTGGTATTATAGTCAGGGCAGTTAGCCCGTCCTGCTGCTTGCCCTGCCGTGGCAGAACTAGCTCAGATAGTATGCATCCAATGAAGTGAGCTGTAGCTCACGAAAGCTTATGCTCAAATAAATTGGTTAGTCTCTAAGGTGCCACAAGTCCTCCTTTTCTTTTTGCGAATACAGACTAACACGGCTGCTACTCTGAAACCTAGCGCAGGTATGTCTATGCAAGCTGGAAGTTACTCCTCCAGCTCCAGTGTAGACATACTCTTCGTCTCTCTATGCCTCAGTTACCTGGCTGTAAAAAGAGGTTAATACTCCCTTTCCCCCACCCTTTGTGTCACTTGTCTATTGATGTTGTAAGCTCTTTGGGGCAGAGGCTATCTCTTGTTTATTTGTACAGTACATAGAACAAGGAGTCCCACTCTGGGCTGGAGTCTTTAGCTGCTACCACAATACAAATAATAATATTGTGAGCTAGATTTACTGGTTTGCTCTGGTGATCCATTTGCATTACTGGAACAGCACAAAGCAGTGTGAATGTACCAGTGAATCTGGCCTTTTATTTCTACCTCTTTTCCTTAAATATAATGTTTATTCAGTAACAATTAAAGTTCGATATTGCTATGTATCAGACTGATTTCTGTGTAGTAGGTTTCAGAGTAGTAGTATTTGTGATCATTCAAAATACTGACCCTGGAAATCTTTTGTTTTTTGCCCCCGGATATCCATATAAGTCAGATAGAGACTTACATTTATCACTGCAGTTATATCGCGAAGTACAGAATTTACAGGAATGCTAGACCCTTCCTATTGAATTGTCTGGCAATTTTTTGAGTTTTTTCTTTATGTCTAACTGATTATACTCGTGTGTCTAGTAGGATGAATTCTTTAATAAGCCACTTGAAGTGCTTGCTTTAGCAAATTTTTCTGGCATTTCTTCTGGGAAGAAAATTGCTGTAACAAAACTATTTTTTACTTAATTTCCTCTGCAGTCACTGTGGATGTAGGACAGTTCTAAAAACTCCTTAAGAAAGCCTAGAGATAAGTGATTTATTTCTCTAATATATAGTGATGGGGCAAGGCCAGATGGCTACAGTAAAGTTGCAGGAGACAGATATATTAGCCACAGGCTAAACAAATCCCTGTTACCAGGATAAGCAAGTGGCAGCTGCTCCAGGTCAATTAAGACACCTGGGGCCAATTAAGATCTTTCCAGAAGGCAGGGAAGACAGCTAGGTTGATTGGAACACCTGAAGCCAATCAGGGGCTGGCTGAAACTAGTTAAAAGCGTCCCAGTTAGGTGGGTGTGCGTGTCAGGAGCTGTAGGAGGAAGCTGTGTTGGATAAAATGAGCAGTACAAACCAAAACAGACAGAAGAAAGGAGGCCCTGAGGTAAGGGTGAAGGAGATATTGAGGAAGTGGGGGGCTGCTGTGGGGAAGTGGCCCAGGGAATTCATAGAATCATAGAATATCAGGGTTGGAAGGGACCTCAGGAGATCATCTAGTCCAACCCCCTGCTCAAAGCAGGACCAATTCCTAACTAAATCATCCCAGCCAGGGCTTTGTCAAACCTGACCTTAAAAACCTCAAAGGAAGGATAATTCCACCACCTCCCTAGGTAACCCATTCCAATGCTTCACCATCCTCCTAGTGAAAAAGTTTTTCCTAATATCCAACCTAAATCTCCCCAACTGCAACTTGAGATCATTACTCCTTGTTCTGTCATCTGCTACCACTAAGAACAGTCTAGTATGTGTCCTGTTTCCAAAAGGTCAGCTGATACTATTAGGGTCCCTGGGCTGGAGCCCGAAGTAGAAGGTGAGCCTGGGCTCCCCTCTTCCCCCACTGAATTAATCCGTGAGACTGGAAGACAACAGAGACTGTGCAAGGGAGAGTAGCCTCTCCTCACCTCCCTTGCTGGCTTATGATGAAAATGGCTCAGTAGGCTGTGACCCTTGCCTCTAGAGAGAGAAGGGCTACATGGAGGGTCACAGTGAGCCTCTGAGGCTAGCAAAATATGCCTTATGTTTATTACAGGCTGGCTTCTGTTAGGAGACTGTACACAATTGCTATAACCTTGAAGGAGTTGCAGAAATATGTGCAAGGTACTCCTTGTGCATGGACGGTGTACAGGGCAGGCAGAATCATGGTCCACCACCTACTCCTTTCTCTTTGGGGGTCAATTTTCAGCCCCAGCAGAACCCAGCAGAAACTTTCTGTGCTGCTTCAAGACCAAGCGTAATGATTATCCATGGTCCTTGGGTAGAGTAAGTTACAGGAGGCAGGTCCCTTACGTGCTCCTTTTCCCTGTGCATCCGTACAAGGGCCAGGGACAATCTGACCTTATAATAGCTGTCCTTTTTTCTTCCCCCAAGAAGGACTGTATCATCTGAGAATCTGGGAAGATGCCTATGTAAAGCCTGTCTTACACTCAAAAGAGTAAAATGCTGCTGTACTTTCACTGCCACAGAAATAGAAAGTGAAAACCCAAATGGTTTAAAAAAATGGAAAGAGGTCTCGCTACTCTGAGGGCTTATTTCAAAAGTCTGAAATGAAAACCACAACAAAATGGGAAATCCTGTGAGCATAGAGAGGAGTTGAACTCCTCCTGATTTAAGTGGGTGCATTTGGAAAGAACTTGTTTGGAAAACTGCACAGGTAATCTCTAACTAGAATTAGATGAAAAAGCCATATAATGGAAATAAATTTGGAAGTTATTTTATGAAAACTGAGGAAATTATGTAAAAAACTTGGAGAAGCATCAGCTATCATTGACCAATAAACAGCACTGTATATGAAAGAGACTAGGACTTAACCAGTCAGTGACTGGCACAGCTAGAAAATGAATCAGGAAATCAGACATTACACTGGACAATAAGTCTGAAAAAACTAGAACTGAAGTGAGAACTGAAGTGACTCTGATATTCCCAAAACATTTAGTGGAGAGACATGAAGACCTAGGAAAGAGAATGCAGAAATATTGTGGAATTGCTGGAGTGTCAGAGACCATATAATCTGGGAGCATAAATCTGTCTTCAATGCAAAGATCTTACTGAATTGTTTAGCTGTATTACAGTAGTGCTGTGTGTGAAAATTCCTACCAAGTCTTACCACCTGTGTCTCTGTCTGTCTTTGAAACTACATCTGTCACAACTGACAGAGAAGATAGTAGTGTTTTCTGTCCTCTAAAACCCTATTTGTACAGCATGAAGTGATTCCTTCTGCTTGACTGGAAAACTTTGAAGCAGTAAGTAGAAAATGAAACCCTTGAACTAAAGACAATTAATATTTTAGTTTCATCATTTTTGTTCTGATTTTAATCAGTCTTGTATTTGTTAACCTCATTTCTGTTAACCTAGAGAACAGAATAAGTCAGTATTACTCCAGTGCTTTGACACAGTGCTCCTGTAAATAAGCAGACAGCTAGGGGAATTGAATATGCCTCTTGAAGGGCTCACCAGCTTGAAAAATCCTTAATGAGATTTTAAAAAAACCAACCCTGTAAGGAAGAAAAACCATCATTAGTCATGGAAACCTAGCCATTTAGGGGTAATTGTCATTTACTTAAGCAATAATACTGTTGCATAGTTATGAGACAATATCCCATTTCCTATATGGACAAACTATGAGACTGAAGTTCATGTAATTCATTCCAATGAATGAAATAGAATTTCCATCAGTAAAATAGTATCACTGTGATCACTCATATGCAGCAAGTCTTTAAACATACCTAAAGTAAATGAACTCCCAGACTGTAAGCTTCATCCAAGAAATGACTGACTGAATTAAGAAGAAAGTGAGACTATAGGTCGCTGTTGTAATATCAACAACGAGTAATGACACTTTTGTCCAATGATCAGTGCTGAACACTGTAGCTGGAGTCATTGTGGGCATTTTGATTGGTCATAGAATCATAGAATCATAGAATATCAGGGTTGGAAGGGACCTCAGGAGGTCATCTAGTCCAACCCCCTGCTCAAAGCAGGACCATTCCCCAATTAAATCAACCCAGCCAGGGCTTTGTCAAGCCTGACCTTAAAAACTTCTAAGGAAGGAGATTCCACCACCTCCCTAGGCAACGCATTCCAGTGTTTCACCACCCCCCTAGTGAAAAAGTTTTTCCTAATATCCAACCTAAACCTCCCCCACTGCAACTTGAGACCATTACTCCTTGTCCTGTCCTCTTCCACCACTGAGAATAGTCTAGAACCATCCTCTCTGGAACCACCTCTCAGGTAGTTGAAAGCAGCTATCAAATCCCCCCTCATTCTTCTCTTCCGCAGACTAAACAATCCCAGTTCCCTCAGCCTCTCCTCATAAATCATGTATTCCAGACCCCTAATCATTTTTGTTGCCCTTCGCTGGACTCTTTCCAATTTATCCACATCCTTCTTGTAGTGTGGGGCCCAAAACTGGACACAGTACTCCAGATGAGGCCTCACCAATGTCGAATAGAGGGGGACGATCACGTCCCTCGATCTGCTCGCTATGCCCCTACTTATACATCCCAAAATGCCATTGGCCTTCTTGGCAACAAGGGCACACTCCTCCCAGTTTAGTATCATCCGCAAATTTCCTGAGAGTGCAATCCACACCATCCTCCAGATCATTTATGAAGATATTGAACAAAACCGGTCCCAGGACTGACCCCTGGGGCACTCCACTTGACACCGGCTGCCAACTAGACATGGAGCCATTGATCACTACCTGTTGAGCCCGACAATCTAGCCAACTTTCTACCCACCTTATAGTGCATTCATCCAGCCCATACTTCTTTAACAAGAATACTGTGGGAGACCGTGTCAAAAGTATCCATTTAAATTCAGGGTAAGATTTACTGCTGTGTACTAGTAGGTATCCAACACAAAATGTATGCACCATTTAAGTCCTTGGATCTAGGTAGGTTTTTGTGCTAGCCCTCTGCATAATGGTAAATTTCACCCATAGTAAAAATGACGCTAACAATTTATTTATTGTTCTCTGTAAACCCCCCTGGAACTATTAACTGATGTCACTAAAAAAGGAACTAGACTCATGTTGACAGTCACCTCTGCCTCTTGTCTTGTACACACTGTAGTTGTAGCTCTGTTGGTCCATTAGAGAGACAAGGTAGGTGAGGTAATATCTTTTATTGGACCAACTTCTGTTGGGGAGAGAAAGAGTTTCGAGTCACACAGAGTTCTTCTTCAGGTCTCGGAAAGGTACTCCAAGCATCACAGATAAATGCAAGATACTTTGTGAAAAGGGTTGACCTCCGGGTGATAGGGTGTTTTTGTCTTTTATCATTTTCTTGTGAGAGTTCATTCAAAAGTGTGGTGATTGTCTGGTTTCACACACAGTTGTTACTGGGGCATTTAGTGCACTGGATGAAGTACCTCACATGTTGTGATAGGTATGTGGAGGACCCATGGATCTTGAAAGGTGTGTTGTGGGGGTTGTTGATCATTGTGGTAGTGGAGATATGTCTGCATGTTTTGCATCTGTTGTTTTGGCAGGGTCTGGTACTTCTGATGATGAACTTGGAGAGGTTGGGTGGGGGGTTGTTTGAAGGCCACAAGTAGGGGTTCAGGAAAGATTTCTTTCAGGATGGTATCTCCACTGCATATGGGTTATAGTAATTTGCTGACACCCCATATGGGTTCCAGTGTGAGGTAGTAGGGGATAAGTGGGGTGTGCAATCAGAGGGGGGTTTATTTCTGTATTGAAGCAGGCTCTCTCAAGGTATTTGGGTGGCTGGGATAAACCATGGCACCAGTACTCACCACATGGATGCTACAAGCACCCGAACATTATCAATTTGTCAGAACTACCCCTCACTGGAGCTGAATTATCTGTACCCTCTAAGGGACTAAACTTCTGCCAAACCACAGAATATGATACCATACTAACATGTGGACAACTAAAAGAATTCTTCCACCATCTCTCCCTCAAATAATTCTTTCACAATAATGATGGTACCACTCATAATTACCATTTCTCCACCGACAATCATAAGAAAAAAGAATCATCTGACTATACACCACAGAGCAGATGAAACCATGCTCTTGATAATTACCACATGTGATATGTCTCATCCAGTGCACTAAACATCCCAATAACAACTATGTGAGTGAAACCAATCACTATGCTCTGGAATGAACTCTCAGAGGAAAATGATAAAAGACAAAAACACCATATCACCTGGGAGTGAACACTTTCCACAAAGTGATCACTCTATATCTGACCTATCAGTTCCTCTTCCTCAGAGAAAACCTTCACAACACCTTTAAAAGATGAGCCTGGGAGCTTAAATTCATAACTCTAATAGACACTAAAAATCGTGGCCTGAACGGACACACTGGTTTTATAGCTTATTACAACAATTCATAACCCTCTAAGTCCCCGCTTTTTGTGTCATGACTGCAGAGGTGTTAACAGGCCAGTTTACTTTGAATGGTCCCTTAGCATAAGTAATTAGCACATATCCTAAACAGTCTGTACCATCTTGTATTTATCTGTGGTGCTCCAACTACTTTCTCAGAAGTAAGAGCTCTGTGTAGCTCGAAAGCTTCTCTGTCACTCTGGACCAGCAGTTGGTCCAGTAAAGATATTACCACACCCACCTTGTTGTCTTGCTAACTTTCTCACTGTATACCAGGAAGTCCAAAGAAAGGCATGGTTTCTCAGGATGTCTAGAATAGTGTTTCCTGAAGTCATCAGGTGATGCCATTTTACCAGATTAAAACCTCTACAGAACTAACCAGTGAATGCCACCTCCATTCAACTGTGTGAACAATGAGAAAAGTGTTTGTCCCAGCTCAAGCTCCATGATAGGTTAGAGTAGGAGGTCCGCAGCAACACTGCCCCAGCACAGAGGTCCTTCAAGTCATATTCCATTAAAGGATTGAACACCTGCTACTCCTGTTGAAACCAATAAGAGCTGCAGATGCTTCTTTTTATGGATCAGCCATTATATTCTCGAACCTTGAGTACCAGTCACAAAAGCCTGAAATACAAGTACTATTACATTTACCACTGGCTGAGGACCACTGCTTTAGAAAATGGTCCCATTGGGATTGTCTCTGGATTTCACTTTTAGCTCCAGATTATCCCTCATCAGGAATCATTTGCGATGTACTCCTCTTAAATGGTTGCTCTGTCTTGTATTCAATACTGTTCCTTGTCTGAGGAACCCTTTTCCAAAGCAATACATTCCGACAGACGCTTAAAAATCACCATGTATTCACTCTCAGCTCAGCTCTGTCATCTCTTCCTTCTTAACTTCTAAATTACTACCTCTAAATTTACTTTCTTAGTTGTTGAAAACTTTTACTTTGAGATACAGCTCATCTCATAATTCTCTCTTGTAAAATGAAGAACAAAGTTCATGAATTCTTCATTAAACATGAATTACACACCATATGCATTATAAATAAAAGAAGGCTAAAGAAGTGAACAACAAACAATAACAAGAAGGGTGTTGCAAACAGAAAAACAGCAAGAAGAGAGCTCATGAAAAAAGGTTTAAAGCAGACTAATACAGGGAATTTAGATGTGAAAAGCCTAGGAAATAGGATTTGGAATGGTAAAAGCCTTAGTATTCATTTAGTTTTCATACACAACAAGGGCAAAAAGTTTCCTCATTGTGCAAAACAATTATATTAAAAAGCAATTATGTCAAATAACCCTCTGTATGCTGAAATTTTAACAGATTAGGAAAAAACACATTGGTGTAAGGTCAGTGAAGATGCAGTAGAGACAGCAATTTTCAAGTATGCAAACTTTTAAAAGAAATTGCCTATAAATTTTTATTGCTATTTATCAAAGATTTAAAATCTCATGGACAATTTATTCACCTAATTTTATATGGTATAGTACTTGCAGTAGCCAGCTCCCTGCTGGGTTGACATGTCAGTGCTCCAAGTGACAGAAGTAAAATGAGCTTTTTTTGTGTTTGTTTTTAAATCGAAAATCCATCATGGAACTATGAACAATTAAATGGCATGCATGTTTTCATAGTCATTAGTCATGCTGATTGTATCTAGGATACTTAAAAAAAACAAAGATAAAAACACTGTTCCACTGTAAAGAGTGTTTTAATAATTTTCAGCATATTTAGTATAAAAAACAAAAAAAAATTAAAATAAAATAGAAAGATAGAAAATAGACTGTCCAGCAAAGCACTCTAAGAAGATAAGCAGTTCCACTGAGTCCAGTGAGACTGAACTACTCATGTGGTTAAAGTTAGGCTTGTGCATAAGATCTCCCTGTATAGAGGCATAACCTTCTAAAATGGATTGTGACAGGAAACTTGAGTTCTGTTAATTTATAATTCATGGCAAAAGAATATTGATGAGAGGTTTACCTCCAATCAAATACTCCTTTGTGGCAATACTGATGCAGCTCCCCCCCCAATATGATAATGAACTCTGAAACATGGTATTTGACAAGCAGGTCAACTGTGGGTGGGTGGGGACTTTTCTGGCTACAGCATTGGGGAAGCTGTGTCAGGGAAGATCTCAAAATGCTCAGAAAAGACTAATTTCCAAATAAGTATGATTTTTATTTATTTGTTTGTAACTAAGCTGAGAATGCTTGTATAGCTTAGTCTGTGAAAAATGTAAATCTAGACATGTAATGCAAACCATTTTTACTACTATCTTCTATTTTCAAACTTCCGTGTTAAGACAATTGTATGAAGGTGGCCCTACAACAGCAGACAGCCCCAAAGAGACAAGAATTTTTCAACCTCTATACAGAGGTGCCAGAGTGGAGACAGTTTCTGGATTCTAACCTTCCTTTCCACCCATTTCTGGTTTTCATCAGACAGGACAAAGACAACATTGTCCTCTCCCATTCAGATGTATTGCAAAGGGTTGTGGCTGGCTAATGTGGGACTAACATGGGGAAGAAACAAATGTGCAGTTGGTAGAGATATCCATTGGCTTGCCAGATCTTCAGTCACCATGATGCTCTGCCTTTTGCAGAGACCAAACAGACAGCCCATTGATATCAGGGTGTCACCTTTGTGACCTGTTTCTGCAGAGAAGAACAACGTCTCTGAATTCTGTTGCTTTGACCCTATACATTTCAAAAACACTCTGGTGCTTATAGTCCAGTGTGCAGCTGAGGTCTGGAAAATTCTAATGTCTGAGGACAGTTAGCTATATTGCTGGGTAATGTTTTAAGCATCAGAAGGGAAGCAGAGAAACCAGAATGTGTTAATTACCCACAAGGGAAGTTGGAGTGGGCCTTGAATAACCACAGGCTGGATTGAAGAAATGGTAGGCTCAGCAGGCAGACAAAGGAATAATTAAATTAAGTTAGAGTATATACAGGTGTAGGTAGGGTTCGGAAAAGTAATAAAAGTGATTAACATCACACAATCTGGCAAAGAATAGAACAGGAACCCATGAAGGAAAAGAATAGTTAAAAAAACAGGATGAGAATTGAAGGAGAGTAAAGATCCATTTCAACCAGAGGCTGAGATATAAGATAAGTGGAGAGGCAGATTTGAGGAGGCATATGCATAAAAATGGTATTTGAAACCATGTAAACAGGAACAATTCGATTGGGACAGGATGTATAGGGAAGGGAGAAGAGGGCTCTGAAGGACCCACTCATAGAGAATGAGAGAGGGCATGAGGAAGATCCGATGAAGAGATCTTGAAGGAGCAATTGGATAGGCAGATAGAGAACCATGACAGCCCAGTGAGGATAAGATGTCAATGAGAAGTGATGGATTGTGTTTAAAGATGCAGAGAGGTCAAGGAAGCTAATGGTATTTGTCTGCACTGCATTTCTGAGAGAGCCTCCCAATGTAGGTAAGCTGCAACTCCAAGGCACTGTCTGCACAGCTATTTTTAGAGTGCTGCTGCAAACCCTACGGGCCCAAATCTGTTGACCTGGGCTGGGAGGCTCACTCCACAATGCTGTGTAGATGTACTCTAAGATGGAGAGTAGTCACTGAGGCTTGGGTAGGAAACAGATACTGGAAATATTGGTGAGAGCAGTGTCAGTGGAGTGGCGGAGGTCGAAGCCAGATCAGAGGCAGAGTCGGAGGAACGGCTCCAATTAAAAATGAGATCATTCAGTTAAGACTCTATTATCACAAATCAGGCATCACTGTCCTTTCCAAAGTTCAGTCAAAGGGGGTGTATGTGTGTGTATATGAAATCATCATTCACTGTGGTAGAAGGTATAACCAATGTTATATTTGCAGTGCTGTTCATCTCTTTTTTTTACATGCTCTTAAAATTTAGAGCAAGTCCCAAGCTGAAATAGTGCTCCAAGGGGAGCAGTACAAAATCAGCCACTATGAAAATAACTTGAGCAATGCTAATAAGTACTAGTTACAATTATGTTAATGAAGCTTGAAGAGGAACTTTACATCTCTGAAGTCCCCTAAAAGTCCCCTATTAAATGCTGGTGCAACGCTATTGGAATCAATGTACCTAGACACTGGAGTTGGCTGAAGTGATTAATATGAAATGAGAACTGACCCAAAATTCAAGCTGAAATTAAGGTCCAGAAGTTCAGAGCACTTCTATCTTTCAAATTTCCATGCCTGTGCACTTCTTGATTTTAGCAAAGACTATACACACACACATACCAGAATATTGCTAGGAAAGTTGTTCTCCCAATATGTTCATCCTGATTAAAATCAGGGCATACTTGAAATTTTACATCTAGAAAGTCTTGGGAGATTTACAGTTGTGTTTATAATTAAGAGGGTTGGATAAATTCAGATCATCCAGGCTTTTAATATGACAGCAAGGGTTAAATGACCAGAAAACAACCTGTAAAGACTTATTAAAAAGTATTGAAATTGTAAACAGGGCCATGCCTTGTAGGTAGATAGCAAAGTCAAGTAAATAAACTAAAGTCCTTGAAATGTAGGCCTGTATTGTTAGGGGCTTAAGTATATAGTTAATTTTATTTGTTTGTGTTTACTTATATCTTGTTAGAAGTTTAACAGTGTGATTTAATTAGCTTGGAGATGCTAAACTTCAGTTCCTCTCTGCGAAGTTTCATTACTATATTTTATTGATTCAGAGATGAAAAGGGAATATTAACATTTAAATGAAATTTGTGAGGTAATTCTATCATTGTCTTTATTTCTCTTTGAAATGTTTAGTAAACTACGTATGAAACATTTGAATGGTTAATTATTTTATGCTAATCAATGCAAATAGTTATCAGTGTATGCCTAGGAAATAGGAATTTACTTCAAACCAGCAATGTGCATTACCTAGCCTTCATCCAAGGAATACCTGCTGTGATCATTTGCTGACAAGAGGCTAATCAGCTGAGCTTCAGCTAAAAAGGAAGCTTCAGTCCTGATCCTGTTTTATCTCAGATCTGCTTAAACTTTGTCAGGAGAAGTTCAAATCACAAGACTGAGGTCTCCAGGCCTACCCTGGATTATCCCTGCAAATTCTCATAGAAGAATTGGGACAGACTCTGCATGTGTACTGCCTATTGGGCTATAACCTATTGAACTAATTCTGGAAGGACTTTTACAAATCAGCAGTCTCACCATCTCTGCTATGAAATTGACCTAAGAACTTTATTCATATCTGTATGTATAGTGAATTTTTAACCACAGAAATCTATCTTTTCTTGTTTAATAAAGCTTAGATTTCGTTAATGAGAATTAGCTGTAAGCATGTATTTGGGTGAGATCTGAAATATTCATTAACCTGGTAGGGAATGTGTCTAATCTCTTAGGATTGGTAGAACTTTAGATATGGTGAATAAGGTTTTAAATAACTCTCATTAAATAAACTTGGCTGTCTGGGTGGGAGCCAAAGACTGGATTGCTTTAAGAGAACTGTATTTTAGCTTCTTGGTAATCAATAAGTTATTACAAAAGCTGTTTTGTGACTGGCTTGGTGAATCTAATTATATTATAAACTACAAGTTTGGGAGATTGTCTGCTCTGTTCTTTGCAGTTTGCCCTGATGGAGCATTCCCAGTTTGGCCCCTCCAGCGTCCATGGTCATACTTTCCTTTTGGATTCTTATCTGAACCGTGTTGCTAGATGTGAATTTCAGGGCTCTCTGGAACCGTGGTTTTGATTCAAGCCTATAAATATATATTTATTTAATAAATCAACATGCTGGCATTCACACTTCTGACTTTTGGATCCAAAATAGCATTTATTTGAGTATTAAAAAATTAAATGATCATTTCTGAGTTTTAATATTTAAAAAAAAAAATCACCACCTAATCTGAATGCTGCTTTGAAATACACACACAAATCTTGTTGTCTGAGAAGAAAGTAACATGCATTTTTGCAAGGTCAGAATTATGTCTAGAACATGGCAGTCATGAGAGAGTCTATGCACAGCTGTCATTCAAATCACTCCTTTCATTTGATATCCCAGGACAAATCTCAGATTTTTTTTTGTTAGCATCACCTACTCTCACTTGTCCTGTATAATGTGGCTAGTAATGACTGAGTATACTAATATTAAATAGCTGAAATAGACCCTTTGTGGAAATACCACCTACCACTAATAAAATATGACTGGTAGTTAAACATCCTTAATGTATTTCAAAATGTCAATTATACCTCCACCAATATGTGTAAACTATTAAGCTAGAGGAAACAAATCTTACTAAAATTTGTGGACGAGAACAAGGTTTTTAAAATGTAATCCAAAAATATCATTATAGAAAGACTCAGAATATTATACAGGAAAGTGTTTAAGTGTCACCACTGCCCTCTGATGGAGGGCATGTCAGACCTGCTCAAGTGTTAGATTATCTTGCGCTCTAGTGGCTGACCTACCAAATTGACAGCAGCTGGGGCATCCAAAAGACCTGAACCCATAAAGTTAGGGAACCAAAGCTGCATTGCACACATGCAATCAAACTGACATTTCTGGTTCAACAACAGTGCTTCCACAAGAGTCTCTTCCTCTGTCTAAGAAAAGTGAGTCAGACAAAATTCATTGGGTTTATTTCACTCTCACAACCACAGAAGCACTTAGTCAAATATTGTGCAGGAAAATAAATATACATTTTCTTAATGGCTGGTTTTCTAATTATAACTGTAGCGGTATGATGGATGTTTTTACACCCCCAAAAAATCTATTTCTGGCTGCAGTATTTTGGCTACCTACCCTCATCAATCTGTTTAGGAGATTACAATATGCGTGGTCACATGATTGCAGCATTGAAAGACTAATGAAAATGAGGAGTAGTACTGTTTCTCATTGCTGCTATAATTTATTGCAAGAATGGCATGTAGTGGAATTATACCACACAAAATGAATCTGACTTCCAAGGACAATGACCTAAGCTCACCAGTTATTATTCATCATGTTTATTATATTAGTTCCTAAGGGCGACCAAGTATGAGGCCCCATTGTGCTAGGCACAATACAAACGGAGTAGTAGACAGTCCCTATACTGAAGGCTTACAATCTAAATAGAGAGGGGATGCTCAAGGGGAAGGAGATGGGTGGGCAAGGCAGGAGAGAAGTTGATAAGAGTGGAAGATATAGAGAGAAGCTGAGGTGAAGACACTGTGGGAGGAAAACACTCTTCATTCTTCTGTGCTTGTGTGCTCATTTCAACTATCCCAATATTACTGTCCAATTTTCTCCTTAGATCTGAAGGGCAGATCTCGACGCTGATGTACTCCTTTCCCTACATGTGGTCCATGCAGGCAGGAAGAGCAGAATCCTGGAGTTGAGATTAACCATGCAAATCTGATCAAACATTGTCCTTAATATGTGGAGGAAGGGAGTGGAATGTCCAAACACAGCGTATTGTTCAGGGTCAAAGTAGTGCAACATCCCAGGTTCTAGCTGCTTTTCCTGTTTTGCCAAATGTTTTCGGTTGTTAAAGTTTCGATATCTGAGACTCTTGACAAAAAAGGAAAGAAAGCAGAAAGTCCAACACAGAGGCAGATGAAGGTTTCCTGGGCCAGAGCAAGTGGAAGGCCCTCCTTACCCCTTCCACCTCCAGTCCTGCCCCCATTCCACCAACTCCACCTGTGGCCCTGCCCACGGCTCAATCCCATTCTTCCCCTTCCCTGGGTCCCCGTCCCTGTTTCACCCAGGGTCCCCCCCCCCATTCCACCGCTCCATTGTGGCCCCACAACCCATTTACTACTTTCTGCCACTCCCCAGACTGGAGAAGCTCTGTCCCCCAACCATGGCGCCTGGCTGCAGCAGGGAGTGAGACTCCCCCAGCCCTGAGGCTGTGGCAGATAGAGAGCTTCTCCAGTCCCAGGGCTGCAGCAGGGTGTCCAGTGCTAAGGCTTCCCCCACCAGCCCCCAGCACTTTTGTGGGGGATCTGGGGGCTTCCCTTGCCATCCCTTGGCTTCTGCTGGGGACAGGTTGGGGTGCCAGAGGATTCCCTTGTGCCCCCCCCCCCGGCTGCTCCCAGAGAGCGGGAGTGAGGCACGGGGGCTTGCCCCTCCCATCCAGTGTCTGGGTTCTGGGCTTCTGCCACTCAGTGGTGGATTTTTTCTGGGGCCCCCCACTTTGACGGGGCCCCTGGTCACGGGCCCCATAGGCCCAGTGGCTAATCTGCCACTGATCTCACATAAAATCTTGTCTTGTGACAAAGTGTGCATGGTGTGGAGAATGCTTTAAACAAATTATTGTTTGTTTTGGCCACATGGCCCTTCTAAATGGTAAAAAGAAAAGGAGTACTTGTGACACTTTAGAGACTAACCAATTTATTTGAGCATAAGCTTTCGTGAGCTACAGCTCATTTCATCGGATGCATACTGTGGAAAATACAGAAGATGTTCTTATACATACAAACCATGAAAAAATGGATGTTTACCACTACAAAAGGTTTTCTCTCCCCCCCACCCCACTCTCCTGCTGGTAATAGCTTATCTAAAGTGATCACTCTCCTTACAATGTGTATGATAATTAAGTTGGGCCATTTCCAGCACAAATCCAGGTTTTCTCCCCACCCCACCCCCAACAAACCCACTCTCCTGCTGGTAATAGCTTATCTAAAGTGATCACTGTCCTTACAATGTGTATGATAATCAAGGTGGGCCATTTCCAGCACAAATCCAGGGTTTAACAAGAACGTCTGAGGAAGGAGAGGTGGGGGGCAGGAAAAAACAAGGGGAAATTGTAAGGAGAGTGATCACTTTAGATAAGCTATTACCAACAGGAGAGTGGGTTTGTTGGGGGGGAGGGGTGGGGAGAAAACCTGGATTTGTGCTGGAAATGGCCCACCTTGATTATCATACACATTGTAAAGAGAGTGATCACTTTAGATAAGCTATTACCAGCAGGAGAGTGGGGTGGGGGGGAGAGAAAACCTTTTGTAGTGGTAAACATCCATTTTTTCATGGTTTGTATCTATAAGAACATCTTCTGTATTTTCCACAGTATGCATCCGATGAAGTGAGCTCACGAAAGTACGAAAGTAGCTCACGAAAGCTTATGATCAAATAAATTGGTTAGTCTCTAAGGTGCCACAAGTACTCCTTTTCTTTTTGTGAATACAGACTAACATGGCTGTTACTCTGAAACCTTCTAAATGGTGTGCTCGACAGTTTCCTCACTTATAGGTCTGCAACCCACCATTTGAAGTATAAGTGCTATGCAGCATTATTCTCTTACACTTGCAAATCTTATCACTTCTTGCAGATGTGCCTAGTTTAACATTATAGCTTCCATTTGTCTTTTTAAATAAAAGTAGAAAGGTTACCTGAAGTTCACCTCAGAGTTTCTTTAGCAGTTTGGTCTGAGCTCACATTAATAACCATATTACCTGCATGGATCCAAATCAGAATCGGCATATTCAATTAAAATATAGCCCCATCTTCTGAACTGAAACCCAGCCTCCTCTTTCAGTTGTCACATCCAGTCCCCTCTTCTTAGCATGAGATTCATTGAAATAATCCTTTTCCACTTCCTTCCAAAAATAAGGGACCAAATACTCCTTCTTTTCTGCTTTTGCAAAAAGTAGAGGAGGATCTACGTTGTGGGGCAGAGGAGGAGATTAATCCATGTGAAACTCTCCTGTTCTCCCCTCCCCACAACCGTCCCACCACCCATGTCCTTCCATAAAGCAAATCCTTCCCCCGTGGGTAGTTTGGGGACTGAAACCAACCTTGGAGCTCATATGAACAAGATTTCTTGAAGAGCTGTTCTGCCACATGACCAAGGGGGCAAGGAGGCATTGGCATAGTTGTAAGTGGTTGTTGCCTCTGGTGGAGTTTTCCTGTGATCCATGGGTTTGGTCGTGTGAACCCGCTACTACTTCTCAGGTAAGTATGAAGGAGAGTTGGGGCAAATTCCACCTCCTCACAAGCTAATTTGGTGAAAACTCTGCCTCCTCATACTTACAGAATTTATTTTTCCCTTTGCTGTTATAACCATGATATAGGACTGTTAAATGTTTAATATTTCATATTCTTGTTTTTATAAAAAGCTTTTACAGCTAAATGGGAAGACTGTCACCTCATCATTGTAATGTACAGGATGCATCCACTTAATCCTGCTGGTGCCAAAAACATACTTTTCCTGGCAGGCTCCTTGAATTAGATGGAATCTTGAGTTAGATAACAGAAATGAAGGGGTTGGTATCACTATTTTCATCAGCATCACCATTCAGTGCCACTTCTACAGTATGAAAGAGACAAGCCTGGAAGGAAAACAAAGAGGTTTCTTAATTGCTCTAATGAATCAACTTTAGTGCATTCTCAGTAAAGCCACTGGCAAGTGCCATGTGTACCAGATAGATTAGCAACAATATATGAACATACAGAAATGGATTCTTCACTGTCTTGCACTTTGGATAGTCACTTTCATGGGTGACAATTGGCTGTAAAACATTTATCTGTGCTGGTAGCATTTTACACCCACTTTGTGTACGTGTAACTACTGTACATTGTACAAGGCGCTGTAGAATCAGGCCACGGCATCTGGCACACTGAAGCTGAATCATCAGTTGCTCATCTGAGGAACGAAGTGGAAGGGATGCTTGTCACTCCATGGTGGCACACAAACAATCCTTCAGTATACAGCCCTTAAAAATTGGGTAGAGAAGCTTGGAAATTTCTCAGATGTAGCTGTACACCTCTACTGTTGGGCAGGTCGCAATGCTTCAGCTTGTGGTATTTACTCTAAGTACAAGTAAAGGACAGCAATGGCTGCTACTGTCAACAACAATACATTAAATGGCCTTCAGGTGGCAGTTACAAAACTTCTAATCATGGAGCATTTCTTCAGGTTGAGACTGGCAGTGATTAAAATGAACCTCAGCCGAATTTACATATTCTTTTTCACTAAAATGCTGTTAGCATTATTTTGTTTTTCCTGCTATTCTTGATGATCCATAAGTGAGGGCACTATGTCTATTAATCTTTAATCTGTTTTGAGATTTGAAGTAGTTTGGGAAAGAGTGCATAACTGCACATACTTTCATGAGATTTACTCTTCTGAAAAGAATAAGAAGACATGACCTGCTGCAGATTGATTGGCACATCCTTTCAGTGATCTCTGTCTGCACTACAGTGGAAGAGGGAACGGTTTCAATGAGATTTGACTTATATTTGCATAGTGCCTTTCCTCCTGCCACATTTCAATGTGAGTCACATTGTATTTGCAAACAAAAAAAACTTCGGGATTGTCTTCAGTGCAGTCTTAGCTCAAGCTATAACTTACATTTTGCCCCTAAACAGTCTTGTCAGCCCATACCAGTCTCTGTTTATATTAAGTGGTGCTTTAAGCTAAAGCAAACGAGCCTTGGGGGCGAGGGGGGCGGGTTGTCTCTCGAATGCTGATGAAACTGGAGCTAGTAATTGGTGGGGATGCAGCTACAGGTTAACATAACTCTTCAGCTACTCATCCAATCATTCTGTGTAGCTCCAGTGTTTTTTCAGTATGGTTGCTCTCACTTGATTTAGGCAAGCTCAAGTGGAGTAACTAAAGTGAACAGTTGCAGTGAAGACAAGCCCAAAGGGTGAAGGGTTGGAAGTGTAATTAGAGTTCAGCTAACATCCCAAAGCATTATTTTCTTACAAAAATAAATGTAAAAAAATCTCAGCCTTGTTCCCTACTGCCATACATTTTTTTCTTCACCCATTATCACGTACCTGTTAACGCTATCATTCTATTCTCCTAATCATGTACATGTATTATATCACTCGGAATTATACGTGCTCTCCTGGAATAGTAGACTAAATGCCTTCATTTTACTTTTTCTGCTCCTAACACAGTTGCTTCTCCTACAGAGATGTGAAAGTGCAATGGGAGTAAGCGGGAGTGAGGTAGCTGTCTGCAGGAGAGTTGAAGCCTGGAGCAGGCTTGGTAAATGAGCTAACCAAAGACATCTGGTGCAGGGAGGAAACCACAAGCAGCTGTCTCCTTAGAGCCGAAGCAATTGTTTGGAAGAGTTGACTCTGGGAAGTCTACCTCATGGACAGCATTGTTTTAGCAATATTTTAAAATTCTCTCAGCAGCCATACAAGCCTGGGTCTGTTGGTTCAACCCAAAACCATTGCAGAGGCCATAGAGACAATGGGGAGATTTTGGAAGCAGAAGTTGCAAGTGTTTGGAGCTGGGGCTGGTTTCAAAGCCCCCACCCCTGAAGTCATTCAAGGCTTGTTGGAGCTGGGCCTGGTTTTGGAAGCCGCGGAGCCAAGAGGCACCTGCAGGGATTAACCCCTATCTCCCTGGGACTCTCTAGGGCCCAGTGCTCAAAGTCTCCAGACCCCAAGGAAGCCTTCAGTAACCAGTCAAAAGGTCTCAATCAAATGTTATCGCTGTGGGCTACCGGGATACATGAGGTGAGTGTACCCCATGCTGGAGTGTGACTATCTTGGGTGTCACATTGTCCGACAGGGGGTAAGACCTCAATCCCACTGCAGAAGGAGGCCATAAAACCTTTCCTGGTTCCCCATCAAGATAAGATCACACCAGGTAGAATGGTTAATGGACCCAAGAAGACGACTCCCTGGAAGGGACTTCCCAAAGGGCTCCCTATCAACCTTCACCCATCAGAGATGGTGACTCTGTCCACCCTGGACTACTATCCTCTTGATGATCATCACTACCCAGCATGAAGATTAGATCCTTTGAGAACGTATTAGCCAGGTAGCTGCAATCAATGAGGAAGGCACTGTGAGGTTGCACCCCATAATGCTTTATAGAAGTATGCTTATGAGTGTAAACATGACATAACTGGAATATGTTTTATGCCATGTAACATATCTCTGCAAAGGTTATGATCTACTGAATATATTCATCCTGTTTGTATGCATGTATTTTGTGTTCGAAGTTATGAATATTGGATATGCACTTGTTTGATTTTAAGTAGCCTCAGTGAAGCAGTTGGTCAGCTTCTTGAGAAAAGACTATTCTCAGTAAGTACCCAATCAAGAAACACTTAAGCTAACAATTAACTTTGAGAGATGCCAATCCCCATCTGAGCTTCCCTGGGAATGTGGCGTCAGCCTGTAAGGAACTGAGTCATGCATGGACATGTGACTTGTCCGTGTGACTCCAAAACTCCATCTTGGAGCTGGATTCTGCACAGGAGAGGGGAAGGGGTTTCCACCCATGAGAGAGATATAAGCCCCTGGGGAAACCCCTCCATTTGGTCTTCAGTTGGCACAAAACATAGCCTCTCCACCCCAAGGAGATGGCTGAAAGAAACTAGAACAAAGGACAGTAACTACAGGAGTGTGAGTGATTGCTGGACCCAGACTAGGCGGAAGTCTAATCTGTAAAAGAGGCTTATTGGAACATCTCTGAGGGTGAGATTTACCTGCATTTAGCTTTTTCCTGTATTAGGCTTAGACTTGCATGTTTTATTTTATTTTGTTTGGTAATTTACTTTGTTCTGTCTGTTATTAATTGGAACCACTTAAATACTACTTTTTGTATTTAATAAAATAACTTTTTACTTATCAATTAATCAAGTATTAAGTAAGTATTAATAGCTGGGTGGGGGCAAACAGCTGTGCATATCTCTCTGTCAGTGTTATAGAGGGCAAACAATTTATGGGTTTACCCTGTATACGCTTTATACAGGGTAAAACAAATTTATTTGGGGTTTGGACCCCATTGGGATCTGGGTATCTGAGGGCTGGAGACAGGAACACTTCTTAAGCTGTTTTCAGTTAAGCCTGCAGCTTGTGGGGGACGTGGTTCAGACTTGGATCTGTGTTTGCAGCAGGCAAGTGTGTCTGGCTCAAACAAGACAATGTACTGACGTCCCAAGCTGGCAGGAAAAATGGGCTCAGAAGTAGTCTAGGCACATCAGGTGGCAGTCCCAAAGGGATTTCTGTGATCTAACCTGTCACAGGCACACTGGGACACTCCACTCAACAATTTCCCTATTTTGAGTTACGAAATGACATTTCATATTGGATGGAGAAATATACTCATGCAGAAGAGCCCAGAATCTATCTCCTGGTTCCCAAACCCACTCGATGAGAAATGTTGAGACTAGCAGACTCCTTCCGAATGGCTGCACATCTATGTAAGGCAAAGATGCTTGAAAGGCTACTGGCCTGGTTCTTTTGGCAGGGCATATTTTGAGAAGTAGCAGATTTTTGTCTATCTTGCTCATTGCCAGAAGGTAGCACCTAAGGGATGCACTTCCTTAATTCCCCTCCCCTCTATTTGAAAGGGTGGTCCTCATTGGGGATGGGTTGTCCATTCAACAGAGAAGGCAATTAGACACTCTGGTGCAGAGATACCAAGATGTATTTTCCCCATTTCCAGGACAAACCTCACTCGTGATTCACCAGTTTCATATAAAATAAGGGCTCCAGCCCAGTCAAAAGTTCTGTCCCATCCAGGAGTGGTTGAGGTCACAGTTAATACAAAGAGGTCCCAGACATGTGTGACTGGTAGGATCACAGAAACCCCCTTTGGGCTGCCAACTGATGTGCCAAGACTACTTCTGCCCCTGCTTTCCCTGCCAGCTTGGGACTTCAGAACCCTGCCTGGCTGTGCCAGACACGCTTGCATGCTACAAACACAGACCCAGGTCTGACCAACGTCCCACAAACTGCAGGCTTAACTGAAAAGAGCTTAAGAAGTGTACCTGTCTCCAACACTCAGATGCCCAACTCCCAATGGGTTCCAAACCCCAAATAAATCTGTTTTACCCTGTATAAAGCTTATACAGGGTAAACTCATAAATTTTTCGCCCTCTATAACACTGATAGAGATATGCACAGCTGTTTGCCCCTCCCCTCAGGTATTAATACATACTCTGGGTTAATTAATAAGTAAAAAGTGATTTTACTAAATACAAAACCATAGGATTTAAGTGGTTCGAAGTAATAACAGACAGAACAAAGTGAAGTACCCAACAAAATATTATTTCTATGCTATACATTTCTCCTGCCTAAGAGCAGTACATCTTCATCTGTTCCCATGCCGTTATCTTTCCTGCCCCAAACAGTGTGTTGTACCAGTAGTTCTTTTCCTTCACTAGGATTTTCATCCATGTCCACTTTCTGCTGTGAATATTTCTTGTCAGCTTCTGCATAGGATATTTATGGATAGTTTTAATTTTCTGTATCTCTCTAGCTTGTTTTGCTGCCACACTGCACTGTGTATGCTACACATTTGTGTGTTGCACTGTGTATGCTACACATTTGTGTGTTGCACTGTGCCTATCTCCACAATTGTTGCAGTTTAGGTCTGTTCCTTCCATACAGTTTTCATACAAGCATTCTCGTCCACATTTACCACACTTTGTTTTTCCCTTATAGACAGCCACCACATGCCCAAACCTTTGTCATTTATCACATCTCAAAAGGGCCTGGATATATGGTTTATCCCAGAATAGTTAATGGATAGCATCTCACCTTTAAATGTTACTCGGACAGCTGTGGAAGATTTGTGTTCTCCCCCTCTCCCGCTAATCAGTCTCTTAGCAGACAGCACTTGGTCCTCACCTATACCCCTGTTAATTTTAATCCTTAGTCATCCCTAATGGAACCCCATATATTATCCCTTTTGCTTCAGTCATAAATTTAGGTCACTTGCAAATTACATTATTTTCTTGAAAATTGTAGTTTTAAGAAGTTTCTCAGCCTGTTCCTTAAGTGTACATTTTACTAATAAATCTCCACCCTGTATTCTTTTAGCTCTTAATATCTCTGATTTTTGCCTAGTCCATTCTGCTATTTTTCAAGGGATTAACATCTATCTTTACATCTCCAGCTAGTGATTTGACAATTATAAGATATCAGTCCTTTTCCGTATTCTTTTTTCCATCCTTGTGTGCTCCCTCTCCTTCAGATACAGATATTTCTGTTCTTTTTTTATTCTTTTTAATCTGAAGCCATTCCTCATTCCTTGCTGCTTCTTCCTTACTTTCAAACATAACTTCCAACCTCTTCCTCTATTTCCCACTCTATTCAGCCCGCCAAGCCACCGCTGAGTTCCGAGACCCAGCTTCAGCCTCTCCGAGCCTGCATAGCCTGGCCTGCTCAGCCAGTCCCCTTTTGCTTTAAATGTTCTGTCTTCCTAATCACCACCCTGCCCCTCCCCATCTGGACTTTATCTGTAATTAACGTGCAGCCAGATAGCATAACTGACCTCTCAGGCCCATAGTAACCCCTTCACCATCTGTTTAGGGGGTACTCCCCAACATCTTTGTGCTATCGATGAGTAGCCATTAATGCACTTTGCATGAAGGTAAACTTATTTTCTCTCTAACTATTTTTATTCAAAGTTTAATGCTTTGGTTCTAGCCAGCCTACCTCCTGGAAGTTTTGGAAGACATTAAAAACTGAAAAGTTTGCACTCAGCAATAATCATATCTTGGAATGTCTTGAGATGTAGCTTTGTTTGCTATGGAACTGAAAATGCCATTTTTCTGCTCCCGCATATCATTATATTTCAGCTGATATCACTTGAATCAAAGCCACATGCAGCTGATAAAGGTATATATGTCTCTTGTGAGAGATGGCAGGCACTATTGCCATTGTCTCTGATTCTGCTGCTTTCAGCTGGCTAAAGTTGGCTGCGGATCATAAGCTTATGACAAACAGTAAATGAAAAATAAATTAATATCATGAGTTATACTTTGGTGTCACTGATGAAGCATAGCAGAAGCATTCAAAGTGCTCATATTTCTTTTCTATTTTCCCCTTATGATTGAATATTTATGACCACAAAGGTCAAGAGATTAGCAATACTGGAAGGTAAAATCTTGTATTTGTTCACAAAACTCTGTGGGTATATGTGTGGTGCATTCAACAGCAAGTGATTTCAACCCATTGTGCAGATAATTTCAGCTTTTATCTGAAAGACTTCTAGTAGTAGCTGATCTCAGCAAAGTATGTTTCTATATATTTGGGAGTAAGGAGAGTGGGTTTTTCTTCTGTGTTGTAGAGGACTGTACTAGATAGCTTGGATTTAGAAGTCCAAATGAGTTTGATCTGTAGTAAATAACATGGAACTTTTTTACATACGTGGCCTCACTGCACAGGTGAAAGGCCGGTGTTTGAAGTTCAGAAATAGCCAGTCATTTAAAGTCTATTGCTTTGTATTGAAAAGTTTTTCATCTTTTAAAGGTCAAAACCAACACCTTGAATTGTGTCCTGAAACAAATTGGAAGTCTTTGGAGACTAGCATGCATGTGTAATAAGTAGATCCATGGGGACAGCACTAACTGAAGTGATCATATGATCTTCAAATATAGTCCCCAGCAAAGTGGATTGCAGTGATCTAATTTGGAGTCTAAAAGGCACTGGTGACTAGGGAGTGGTCTGTATCTTTAAGGAATGCCACAAACTTCCAGCCACATGATGGGGGAGGGGAGGAAAACATTTTGGCTAATGCTACTTTCTTGACCATCCAGAAGCAGTCAAGGCTCTAACATGATTTCCAGTGTTAACCTTAGTAACAAGAGGCAGCCAAACATTATACTGTTATTTCTGTTGTCTCTTCTAGTGCTTCCTCCAACTTGCAAGATATCACCTTATGTGTTTTATGGATTGAGCTTCACCCTGCTAGCTATCTTCTCATCTGAAGTCTGGCAGACACTGAAGAAACTGACAGGTTATTTTATTTGAATGTATGTCTACAATGCAATCACAGGGTGTGACTGCAGCCTGTATAGACCTACCAGAGGAGTGAAGCTGCAGCAATGTGGCTACCTGAATGAAGTAATTACCCAGGATTCTGGCCAAGCTTGTATGGCCTATGCTGAAGCATGTGTTGCCATATCTTCACTGCTACCAGCAGTGAGCTAGCTAGATAAAAGCTAGCTGAATTACATCTCCACAAACTGCACAATTATACCCTCTGATTTACCGCATAGACATACCCTTAGTCTGAGATGCAGACAAAGCTCTGGTCCTGATTATTATATTTCACATGGACCCCAACACCTGTTACTAGCTCCCTTAATTGACTCACTATACATTGATCAGGAGGGGAGGAAGGACAATTTAATACAGTAAACCACAGAGCTCTTAGAGCAGAAGGGAGATTGCCTAATAATACTGGTTATAGTGCCTAGAGACAGTCCATTGTAACTCCATCTGTCCTTGCTACAGTTTGCAGTCATGACAGAAAAACCCTGTGACCACCAGTATCAAGAGCAACTGACTAATCTAAAATAAGTTTTATCTTTGTCCGTTGCCAGAAAATCATATTCTTCTTGATCCCTAATAGTCTTGAGGAACTGAGAAGATTCTAACTATTGCTACAGCTTCTCCCAGAAAAGAAAGTTCAGGGAGTGGATGCTGAAGTCTGTCAAGGGCAAGACTTGATTTTTTTTTTTAACAGGGGCTTAACAGCCAAAGCTGGGAGGCACCAACATTCTTAACCAATAACGGACTGAATGTTTCACTATAAGCTTTTGTATATCAACAAAGTAATTGGTTCAAATAAAATGTTAAAGCCTGAAAATCCTTGAGCATCTATAGAGAGCCTCAATGAGCACAATGTGTTGATTTTCAATCAGAGAAAACTCCATACTTATGTTCTCCCATCACAGCTTGGCTTACATTGAATGCATAGTAGAGAAAGAGAGCCTGGAGCACTAGGCCTGGTGCAAAATTTGAGGCCTGAACCAGAGGCTGTTAATTACAGTTAGGCCATGTATTAAAGTAAATGTTTACACGTTTTCTGTTTGGTATATGAACTTGGCAAAGCTGTTGCTCGTGTACTAGGCATTAAATATGTATGTAAAATGTTGGGGTCCTTTGCCTTAATATTTTGTGTGGCCTAAGGGATAGCAAAGACTTTTGCTGCAGCCTGAGTCATTGGCAGCAGTAATAGCATTCTTCAGCACTTAACTACAGAATGGATCAGCCAAGTGTGAATCCAAGAAATTTTCTCTACATTAGGAGTTGACCTTACTGGTAATATTGCATGCAGGATAAACTGTTGAGCATGCTATTTGAATTACCCCTTTAACAATCAGCAAAATCTAGGATAATAGTACTTTTCATTTAACTAGGTATTCTATCTGGGTCAGTGGAACTGGAATCAGGGGGCCCATGTGCCTGGTGGGACTGTTGTTGATGGGTCACCAGTGGATCAGAAAATATGGGAAGTTAGGCTGGAAGAAATTCAGACACTTGGACAGAGCAGTCCTGTGAATTAAACAGATATCGCTTTTCTTGTGGCAGATGCAAAGCCCTGTATACATTTTAACTTAATACTTGCAACATTCCAATAGGAAAGAGAAGAACTATTATATCAATTGCATAAATAAGGCATAGACAGACAGGTTAATGGATAAAAGCTATAAAGTGAGTGAATGGAAGAAATAAACTTCAGGGGGTTAAACTTCAAGTGGCCTGTTTTAACTGATAAAGAACTTTGTGCAATGTCTTCCTTCCCTCTAGATGAGAATTCTGGATTTTCCAGTTTTCTTGGATAGTGGAATGAATCCTAATAGCTAAATTTTACCCTCAGCTACCTGTTGAAGCCAATCCTATAGCATTGGTGAGCTGAGGGCAAAATTGGAAGAGAAAGCAACAAACTATGTAGGATTATTTGACATAGATGACCATTATCTTCATCTGACTATGCCAAATGCTTAGGGATAACTGCGGGGTATTTTCCATATGACTCAGCTGTACTTTTTATTTCTTCTCATTTCCTGTTGAGCTGTTCTGTTAGGCATTTACAAGGCACCATAAAGCCAGTGTTCTATTGTAAAGATTTCCCAGTAGATGCATCCATATGTTTTAAACTACTTTCTGCTTCCTTTACATCCCTTCTGATTTATCAGCTTCTATTGATGTAGAGCTCTCCTGTTGGCTTTCCTGACTTGTCACTTCTAGATTCAGTTCCTCAGAGTGCACTAGGTGCTCCCAGAAATAACAGAGAAAAACTTTTCTTTTCAGTTGGTTTGAGTAACATGAACTACACCATCTGCTCTTACAGATATTAAGATCTCATTCAGTACTAGCATGAAAACCAGCACGTACCAGCAGCAAACATGGTATCTTGCAGTTTTATACTTCAAAAGAGCAGATTATTACGGTGTTTTTAGAATGAAATTTGCAAACTTGCCTGAGGGATTTGGACACTCAATTCCAGTTAACATGAATGAGAACGTGACTTCCAGATCCCCCAAGGCTGAGATTTTCAAAGCTGCCTAATGCTTTCAGCAGTGTTGGACGGATCTAGGCAAAAACATGCAAGAAAATATGTTTCAATTACTTAATTTTAAATTCAGTTTATTTAATGAGCTCTATAATATGCAGAAGTGATGGAGGGAAACTCTTGGTAGTTGTTTACTGTTTGTCTGGAACCTGTGTCAGGAAGACTGTGGGGAGTCAAACATTGGAGGCAACAAGACATAACTAAATCCTCCATGTGGCCCAGATCCTCCTCTTACTAGTATATATGCCATGTGCCTCAAGTGTCACATGTCCAGGATTCATCACTGAATTTGGTCCACTGGTTGGATCATTAGCTTTCCCAGCCTGGGCCAGGTACTGACGGGGAGTGTGACATGAATGCAGATCCTCAAAGTATTTAGATGCCTAACTTCCATTGAAAATAGGCACCTAAAAATGTTTTAAGATCTGGACCAAAGTGATCTAAAGAGGGTAGTGTTTAGATGAAGATCTAGAGTAGGACAGAGTTTGGGATTTGTATCTGGGGATGCATCACAGCAAGGTCCACTTGAGTTGAGGTCTACTGAAGCTATCAGTGTCTTAGTCTTGCTTTTCAGATATTGCTGAGACGGGATCTTCAGCTGAAGCCACCTTTGGAAATATCCCAGCTGCTTGTTCATCCCACCTCTATTTGGTGAATTTCATATCACACAGCAAGGCTTTTTTGTTCAATTAGTTGTTTAAACTTTCTTGCTTTTTATTTCTGTTTTATGTTTTGGTTGCTTATCCTTGGATAAGTGAGCTTTTATCAAGGGCTGGGACTGTTTGAGTTTTAAACTCTGCATGTGTTTAATTATTGTACAGTATCTAGTTACAATGGCTCTGAGCAACATATAAGATAGTGAGCATAACTGTTGCAACCTGAGAATTTTTTTTTCTTTGACTCACTTTGAGCTAGTGAATATGAATGGTGAGGTTACTAGCCCATATAGGGAAGCCAAGGAGGATAGACAGATCTTATAATGAAATGTTACATGGGGAAGGAGCTCTTTCTCTGGATTGGGTACAGAAGGTATGAAGTGGTATGTTGACAATAACAGGAAGTTGGAAAAGGATGAAGGGTCAACTCTCTGGTCTGTGTATGCAAGTAAGAGGCAAGGTGTACATGTCTCTCACCTATAATTGGATGATGAACTGGAAGATGGTCTGTGCTCAGGTATGCATGCCATATATGGTGAGCGTTGTTCCTCAGGGTTATGACTAATATTGGATACGTATATTTGGCAGGGTGCATTGGTGTAAGCAAGTTTCTGGTCTATGTGTTGAGTACAGCTGGAGAATTATTGCAAAATAAGTGTTCACAAATATTTTAGTTCATTATGAATGAAGATCCAGATCAATTTTATCTTGTTCATGCCACTTTGTGTGTGTGTGTATGGTTATTGTGAGTTTGGGGGCTTTTTAGTTTTTTGCCGGGAAAGGTGTTTAGTTACCTAAATATTTGGCGAGTGGCTGTTTTTCATAGGATCACCATGTGAAAAAGAATACTTTTGGATGAATAAGAGTCTTTTATTTCTCTATTAGTTGTTTGCTCTTTGCCATTTGTTTGTCATTCTCCTGTTTTAATTTAAGAGTTTCACTCCAATCAGGAAACAAACAATATGAAATCTGCAAATAATGAGGCACATGTGGTCAACATTAGTGAACATCTCCCAGTCTGAAACTTACTCCCAATAATTATTCAGTGAATAATTACACATATCAAGTACCTTGCAGAAATTGTGATTAGACTGTGAACTGCAAGCAGAATAAAGGTCTCTAATTCATAATTAATGGTTTGACCATGTCTAACATTGAGATTGAGCTGTGATAAAGGGTAGAAATGACTTTTTTTTAACTTAACTACAAATTCCTTCCAATGTCTGATCTTTTTTATAACTACACTATTCTCATCATGTTTCGATTTTTATGGCTGTTCATTTACTGACTTGCTTCTATCTTAAAGTTTTCTCTAAGAATTTGTTTTTAAATATTGCTGAAACACTAGGGGGCTTGGGACTCTGTCAGAGGAAAACTTTCATTTTACTTTCAGTTTGAGTCAGAGCAGCTGTCACTCTGTCAGAATCAGCACCTCCCTTTGAAACTGCCACAGCTCAGGAGGAAACCAAGCTGCTTGAAGGAGAGAATTTCAAACATTAATTTTTTTCCTCCTGATTGGAACCAGCTTTTAAAGTCTTCAAAACTTTACTCCAAGCAGGGGGAAAAAATGTTGTCTGTTTGAAATTTTCTTTTATATTTATTTCTTCTCTAGCTATGCAACAACTTCAAAAGGGCACTGTTGCTGTGACTGACATCCAATGGAATTCAGATTAGAAATAAAATGGATGCTCCTATTGACTGGAGTCACTACAAGTTCTTTTACAGGATGATTCACAATTTAATGAGAGGGTGGAGGAAACAGCAAAAAATAAAAGCCTTAAGATTTTTCTTTTTACATAAGCATAAGAACGGCCATACTGGGTCAGACCAAAGGTCCATCTAGCCCAGTATCCTGTCTTCTGACAATGGCCAATGCCAGGTAGTTCAGAGGGAATGAACTCAAGTGATCCATTCCCTGTTGCTCATTCCCAGCTTCTGGCAAACAGAGGCTCAGGACACCATCCCTGACCATCCTGGCTAATAGCCATTGGTGGACCTATCCTCCATGAATTTATCTAGTTCTTTTTTGAACCCTGTTATAGTCTTGGCCTTCACAACATACTCTGGCAAAGAGTTCCACAGGTTGACTGTGCGTTGTGTGAAGAAATACTTCCCTTTGTTTGTTTTAAACTTGCTGTCAATTAATTTCATTTGGTGACCCCAAGTTCTTGTGTTATGAGAAAGAGTGAATAATAACTATTTACTTTTTCCACTCCAGTCATTATTTTATAGACCTCAATCATACCCCCCCTTTGTCGTCTCTTTTCCAAGCTAAAAAGTCGCAGTCATATTAATCTCTCCTCATTTGGAAGCTGTTCCATACCCCTAATCATTTTTGTTGCCCTCTTCTGTACCTTTTCCAATTTCAGTATATGTATTTGTGATGGGATGACCAGATCTACACACAGTATTCAAGATGTGGGTGTACCATGGATTTAAATAGAGGCAATATGATATTTTCTCCCGTATTATCTATTCCTTTCCAAATGATTCCCAACATTCTGTTCGCTTTTTTGACTGCTGCTGCACATTGAGTGGATGTTTTCAGAGAACTAGCCACAATGACTTCAAGATCTCTTTCTTGAATGGTAACAGCTAATTTAGATCACATCATTTTACATGTTTAATTGGGATTATGTTTTCCAAGGGGCATTACTTTGCATTTATCAACACTAAATTTCATCTGCCATTTTGTTGCCCAGTCACCTGCTTTTGTGAGATCCCTTTGTAACTCTTTGATTTCTGCTTTGGACTTAACTATCTCAAGTAGTTTTGTATCATCTGCAAATTTTGCCACCTCACTATTCACCCCCTTTCCCAGATCATTTATGAATATGTTGAACAGTACTGGTTCCAGTACAGACCCCTGGGGGACAGCACAATTTAATTCTCTTCATTCTGAAAATTGACCATTTATTCCTATCCATTGTTTCCTTTCTTTTAACCAGCTACTGATCCATGAGATGACCTTCCCTCTTATCCCATTACAGTTTACTTTGCTTAAGAGCCTTTGGTGAGGGACCTTGTCAAAGGCTTTCTGAAAATCTAAGTACAATATATCCACTGTATCACCTTTGTCCACATGCTTGTTGACACTCTCAAAGAATTCTAGTGGATTGGTGAGTCATGGTTTTCCTTTACAAAGGGATTTGTTGTAACTTTTCTTGAACCTCTTAGTTGAAAGAGTTAGATATAGCTAATGAGAACTGACAAATGAACTATTATGTATTAACTGCTTGATTTCTGTATGATCTAACTGGAATATGGGGGGAAATAGATGTTACTTCCCTGCTTACTAGCTAAGTCACTCCAAAGCAAAGACATTCCAGTGGATCTCCAACAGGTTCCCATTTAGAACAGCAGTTGCAGCCACAAAGGTCAGTTCACTGGTTACTCCTGTGGGAATTCTGAGATACTGTCCATGTGCAGAATTCATGTCCCCCAGAAATCCCCCCCCCCACAGAATAATAGATTATGATGCAGAAGAAGAGGGAAGCCATGAAAGGTGTCACGTGCCCTTCCCCGACAGTGGTTCCAAATGGGCATGTCGGTTCCGCTGTCAGAAGCAGTCTGATTAGACATAAATCACCATCCAAGGCTGTGGGGACAGAGCTGGGCATGTGTGCGAGACTCTGTCCCTTTTGTTCACTATTACAGTGTGCCTGGCCCTGGGGTGTTTCTGGAGTAGTTGTGAGGGAAGACCCGGCCCTTGCGTTGTGTCAGTTTTGGGTGCAGCCTCACCACCAAGACTGTGTTTGAGGTGGGAGGGCTGCAGGGTGATTCCTCATCTCTGTGCAGTCAGTGACCTGTGCTCCCCACCGTGCTAGGGTTTCTGGGGAGTGGGGCAGGCAAGGAAAGGGTAACTTGGCATAGGAGGGGGGCCAGGAGCCTGAAGGGGGAAGAGCTGAAGAAGGGTTGAGGGGTAGGAGCAGCTAAGTCAGTCTTGGGGTCCATTTGCCCTCAGAGAAGCAGGGCGCGCCCTCACCTTACCCTGGGAAGAGACTCAGGACAGACCTCAATAAGCTAATGCATTCTCTTCAACTGACTAATCTGCTCTCTGCCTTCTCCCCATCTCTCCTACATTTGGGTAACATAGGCCTTAGTCCTGCAGTGAGGATCCATGTGGGTGCAGAGGTTTTTTTTAACTCTCTACTCCTGGGGGAATTTTTGTTGTTGTCTGTATTGTTACAGACATACTTGCTGATAGGTATTTTGAAATAAATTACCAAAATAATTGACACAGGCATGATTATATTGTGTTATTTGATAAATAAAGTATGCAGAATTTTAAAACATTGCATGCAGAATTTTTAATTTTTTTGGCACAGAATTCCCCCAGGTGTAACAGTTAGAAAATATGTACTTGGTTATAAGAATATTCAGGGTTTTCCTGTTTTATTGTATGTAGAGGTGAGCAAACATGGTGTGGAATTTTCCATGAATGTTAGTTTGAAATTTTAAATAACTTTGCCCTTACAGTTTGCTTTCCACAAATATTTTAGAGAATGAACTTATTGGTATCACTGTTTGGTAGAAAAGCAAATTTGAAGTATATTTGTGGAAAGTACATTTTTAGGCCTTAATCCTGCAATCAGATGTGTGTAGAGTAATCCTTGTGCACATGTAACGCCTTTTGGAGTTTCACTGGGTTGAGCGCAGGTGCTAGAATCTCTCCACATAGATTCAGTTACAGGAGTAGAACCCTAACTTGTAATCAGGACTATTAACTTCAGAAATATGATTCTAGGGATTATGCTCATCTGAGGCTCATTCATGCAAGGTGTTGAGCACTCTGCCCCTGCTCCAACAAAGCATTTAAAACAAGTAATTAATTCCATTGAAATCAAGGGGGCTGGACAGGGGCCAGAATGCTCAGTAACTTGCAGGATTGACTCCAATAAGAACATGAACAGACAAGCTAGTTTAACAGATTCCCAGATACATCAGGGAAGTTGTCAATTAAAAGTAAATGACTCAGAAAGCTTTTGATTATTATGGGAAAGGCATACATGGGTTTTGTTGATTTGGAGAAAGGCAATGCACTATCTTCCTCATCTTCCTCTGCAATCACTTGTAATTTTTTGTGTGGCGGTCCTTCCAACATTGCTCTTCCATTCTGGTTTGTGTCTCAGTGGGGTGGTGACATCTGGGTATTCAGATCACCTGCATCAATCATCAATTTTGTTTCTACCCTTGACTCCACAGTTTGGTTTTTCATAAATGTATTTATTTTCCTATATTATGGCAGTAGTCATCCAGCATGCACAGCATCTGTCTGCAAACCAATGAGATTCAGAAGTCAACTCTCTTAACTTCCCTCAATATATTTACTACTCAGGTTTGAAACAGCTGCTTTTACAGCTAACAACTCATGCACAACTTCTAAAGCCTGTTACATGTAATTTCACTCTCTGTATTTGATTAAATTTCTCTTGCAGTTGACATTTCTAACTTACTGTTGCACAGTCATACATTTACTAAAAAAATGTACTCACTCCTAGAAAGGACAAATTTACACCAGGTTAGTTTATCTTTAAATTAGCCTGAAAAGCCTTAATACTTTGTTCTATGAACCACAAACTTAGGGTTGCCATCTCTCAAGCAAAGATAAGGACAGATTTGAAAAACTGAAGTGCAGAACATTACATTTGGTTAGATGTTTCTTATTGCTAGCAAACTTCAAGAAGTATATCCACTAATGTGATTAAACTGTTTCAAAGAACTGAACATTATGTATGCTCTGTTGAGGTGAATTTGATATTTTTAATTGTTTTCAATACACTCAATAAGTATCCAAACAAAAGTAATAAGTGAAAACCATTAAATTTATAGTCTATAACTGACAACACAAATTTAAACACATGTTTAATGAAATGAGGTTTTTGCTTTTCTTGGAATTCAGGCTATACTTAATTTATATAGGCAAGAACCTCAGATTATCAAGGGAGTATCCTTAAACTGACTTTTGGACCCCTTTGACTATGAAATAATTTGCTTTTAGTATTAAATTGTAGATGTCACAACCAGCTGTGGGTTGGGGTCACTTTTACAGAGTTCTGAATTCAAAAATGTCATATATCTCCTCTTGCTCTAATCATGAATCATGTGTTTGACTAATCCCTAATACTCCCTTTCCAGTTGCTTGTTGCAATGGATGGCACAAGTTCCCTCAGCATTTCTCCATCAATTCTCAGCTGGCTCTTTGGTAAATGTTGCAGAGGTGAAGATCAGTTCAAGTTGAGACCAATTTAGGCATAACAGTCTGAATGGATGAGGCAGGCCACTGAAGCTATCCTAAATAATCTATGAGCATAAAATGATGGGTGATATTTATCACTTCACAAGTAGAGATGCAATCAGTGAGGTCATCTTGTGCTGTGAGGCCAGTGTCTTAGGGTGGGATTACTCCTGGGAGAATTCTGCACCAAAAAATTAAAATTCTGTGAACAATATTTTAAAATTCTGCATATTTTATTTGTCATAATATAATCACACAAGTTTCAACTAATTTTGGTCATTTATTTCAAAATACCTGTCAGCAAGAATGTCTGTAACAATACAGACAACAAAAAGATTCAGGAATTTTTTTTTTGAGAAATAGATTCCTTACTGGGCATGTTAATACAGAACTATGAGTAATAATTCATTTAAACTACAATACAAAACCATATTTCCTGCATCACTCAGAAGCAGTGCAAAGACTTGGGGGAGTCAGGGGTAATGGAGGAGCTGAGGGAGAGGGAAATAAATTGCTGGGAAGGAGCCTGGGTGTGAAATTGGAGCATTGTTGAGTATGGGTGGGAAAAGTATGGAACAGGGTTTTTGCGGGGCGGGGGGAGGAATTGTTAGGGAGCTTCCCCCATGCAGGCCCTGGCTGACCCCTAGCCTCTACCATTCAGTCAGGTACATCTGCCCCGTCCCCATGTGTTCCTGCACCTCCTGGTGTCCTTGCACCCTCTGTCCACATGTGTCCCTCCACCCCGACTCAGACACCCACTCCCCCATCTCCATGTGGCCCAGCATCCCCTTCCCCTGTCCCTATGTGGCTATGTGACCCCACCCAGCCACCCCGTCCCCATGTGTCTCTGTGCCCCCCCCCCTCAGCAACCCTCTGTCCCTAAGTAGTTCTGCATCCCTTCCCCCATCACCATGTAGCCCTGCACCTCCCTCCCTCCGTGGCCCTGTGCTTCCACTCCTATTCAGCCTCTGCCCTGGTCTGTGCTCCCCCACTGGCCCTGAAGAGCCCCTGTCTGACCCCCCAGCACCCCACACTGTCTGTCTTCCCATAGCCCCTGTCTCCTGACCTGGTCTGACAGTCGCTGCAAAGAAGGCAGGCTCTTTCTCTTCTGTAACTGGCTGGGAGCTGCTGCTGTGTTCTATTGCCACAGCGCCCTCTGGTGGGCAAAATGTGGAACTGCAGAAGTTATTTTGTGCTGGAGATGCTGCTGTTCTTGCACCACAGCACCCTCTAGTGGGCAAAATGCAGAACTGCAGCAACATTTCAGCAGAAGCTTTTTTTTGCACAAAAGATTAAAAATATGCATGGCTCATTAATTATGCATGCATGCAATAACACAAAATTCTCCTAGGATGAGGTGGGATCCATGAAGAGGCTTAGGCATTTCAATGCTGAGTGTCACAGCACCTAGAAAATCACAGGAACAGTACTGCAATCCATAAAGCCCAAGTTAGGCATCTAGGCTCACTATATATTGTACAGGGAGAGACAGGCACCTTAGACTGGGATCCACCAAGTCAGCACACTAAGTGGGGAACTGCCTAAGATAGCCAATGGGAGATGCCAACCAGAGGGATGTGGACTAAGCCCCTCTCTTTTCTTAGATTTAGGCACCTATGTCTAGGCTACGAGAAGGCATGAACCAGGGTGCTCCGCTGCTTAAGATGCATGCAGGGCCTGAAACAAAATAGCTGGGGGGTGAGGGGTGGAGCAGGGCAGACTTGATCTAGGGCTCTCCCACATGCTGTGTGAGTACACTAACCACAGGGCTAAAGGTTATAAGGGAGGTTCTTCCCCTGCCCACCACCACCCCAGGTGGTGGTGTATGAATTTGGCCGAGAGCCCTGATCTAGTAGGTATGTTCAGAGGCTGCCTATCAGATTTGGCCCCTGCATGTGATTTAGGCAGCTGAAAATCCATCTTTCCCAGTTTGTAAATAGCTCTGGGGCTTAGGCAGGAGATAGGCATCCAGACACCTAGACTGAGGCTACACTGCATGTGCCCAAGGGGGAAAAACATAGGAACTTAGGTGCAGGTGAGTTTGGACACCCACAGAGCTAGGTGGCAGCTGAGCAGAGGTTTTATGGATCACAGTGGCATGGGTATCTAAAAACAGGACTTAGGTAGATCCCACCCTTAGTTCAGAATCCTCCTGAGAGGGGAGGAGACAGGAAAGGGAGACAATATGTTAGCTGGCCCAACTGGGAAAGCTTTATCAGGATGGGCTCAGCATGGACAGTAAGGTGGACAAGTAAAAAGGATGAAAACAGAGAGAGGTTGCACCTTATTCCTTGCTGACCAGCTTCGCCATCTGACAGTGAAACTGCAGAGGAGACACTCTTTTTTCTGTGGCTGTCTGGTAAGGTGTCAGCTGAAAAGTTCTTGGTTTAGACAAAGGGAGTCATCAAATATAGGAACAGGGATTAAAGCCTTTGGCTCAAAGATCTTTGTCCCTCACCAGATACCATCTGATTGTCCATCTGTATGGGATAAAACTGGTTTTCTATTCCTGAGATACAGTCCTAGAGCCTTAAAACTTCACCAGTTCTATAGGAGATTTCTTGCCTTGAAGAATGGAGTTCACTGAATAACAAGGAGTTCCTGTACAGAGATCCTTCCTTCCTGCTGGGGAGATAAGGTTTTGAAAACTCCATTACTGATTAAGTATGTGAGTCTAACTGCATATACATTAATTCCAGATCACACCTCCCTCTAAGCCTCCTTTATTTATATTTTGGAAAGTGTATGCACTTTTGACCTCAATCTTCGGAGGGGAGTTGAGATTGTGAGAACTATATTGGAGGTTGCTCTCTAAAAGAAGTTTAAAACAGTTTTGTTACATGCCTGCAGCATGGTTTGTAACTTGCTCAATCTGAAACTGGTTATTTACATAGAGCCTGAATAGAAATGGTATCTTTGGAAGGCTGATTCAGTTCCTAAAAATGTTGTAAATTCTGAGAAACCCACAACATTTTAAAAGGCTTCTCTGTTTACTGTTCCTTAAGAGCATACAATCTCATGGAAAGAGTGGAATAGTGTCCTACTGACAACCATCTCTTCCAGTTATTTTGGACTGTTGGAATAGACATTACATCCATGTGGAATTCTTTCCCTCATACTAGAATTTCTGCTTTTGTGCCAAAAACCTCACATTAAATAAGTTTATTCTCAGTGTATTCCTCAGAGAACTGTTAATAACACTAAGGAGGCTAAACACATTTTTGAATTGAAAAAATACACATTTCCACCTGCTTTCTGATGAAAATTTGTTGATTGCAAGGAGGAACTTAATAATGCAAAAAGGAAAAGTATGTTGCAGAGAGGAGGAAGAAAATTCAAGAGGTTTTTTTGTGGGTTTTTGGCGCTATTAATTTGCTTGGGTAGTATGTGTTTGGGCAGTGTTAAATTATTTAGCACTATATCCTGCCTTCATTCCATTTATGGAACTTCTGTGACAGTCACTGGGAGAGGATATGGCCTTTATGGTAACAAGATCAGTTCTTTTCATGGAATATTGCCTGAGAGATGAGAAGAAATGATATTTCACTATAGGAGGAAAATCTTCTACAAAAGTTTTGCTGACATTGAAGCAGTGTGGTTTATCTGGTTTAGTGATTAGAGTGGAGGGTTTTGTTCCCTACTTTCCCCACAAACTTTGCTGAATGACCTTGGCAAATTGTTCTTCCTCTCGTTTGCCTCAGTTTCCTTATCTGTGAAGGAGTGATAGCATTTACCCACATTCTGTAAAGTGCTAGTGTTACAAATGTATTGAAAACATCAGTACTAATAACTATGGAGGTAAGTGAATCAACCCAGAATTTGTCCCAAAGACAGAACTGCGCAAATGTTTTCCTAAGTCCCTCCTCTTCACTTCATCCCACCAAATTTTTCCATGGCTCAACATCATCATTCATTTTATATTCTAATATAGGACCAGATTTTTTCCCATCCTTATTGAGAACCAGAGACACTTTACTCCTTAGGTGGTCTCATTCATGTAATTGGAACTACTCCTGGTGTAAGGGACTACTCAACAGGAGTAATGGTGATAGAATCCGGCAAACTCCTGGGGACAGGAAACTTTTCTTCTAGTAATTGCCTGTAATGCTACGGACACCTATGGCAATATATAAATAATGGTCAAAACTGGACAGTAGTGCACTGTGCATGTGGCCAGTGCTTATGAAGGCTGAGCCATGGCTCCAGCGCCTGTGGTTTGTCTTGCACTCCGTGGGCTACTATGAAGCTGAGCAGTTCCATTGCTCAAGAGGTTTCCTTCAGCCCTCTTGCACCTCATGTGCTCCGGCATAGTCTGGTCCCATGTGTTTGAATCAGTGTTATCCCATTTTACTTTTGCAAACTTTTATTTTGCAACAATGTGATTCATTGGAGTGCTCTGCAGTCCTCTTTTAAATGCCATCTTTCAGATTCAAACAGGAAAGATTATTTTTTCACACCATCCCTTTGCATTTATTATCTGGTTTTCTTTTGACTAATAGCCCATCATATTTCTTTGTTCCCTCAGTCCTGTTTTTACTTATTAACTGCTGAGGTGTGACTGCACTTCTCTTATCTGCTGTACTTAAGAGTCCTGGAAGATGTCATACCCTATTAACCATTGCAGCTAGCTACACCTAATTTGTGTGTCAAGTCACTTTCTACTCCTTTAACCTTCCCTTCATTGTACCAGTTTTGGCTGATACAGAACTCTCCCTATTTACTTCTCTGTCACTGCCATTGCTATAGACTAGGCTCCCTTCCCATCAGTGTACTCTGCTACCAAAGATGACAGGCTGGAATGTAATTTGCATGAATTGCTTTCAAGATCTGCTAATAAACATGACAGTCTGCCTAGCTGCTGTCACAGGTACCATATTAATACTCTTCCCATTAACATCACAAACTGACAGTGAAACACACACACCAAAGAGGGGCCAAGGCCATTGTGGAAGAACTGCATTGCTCCTATTCTCCATCAATGCCTCTTGGCTAGACTGGGTTATTAGGAATTAAAATGAATTATTTCAGGAATTTTCTGGGCCTCTCTTTGTGGGTCAAAGTTGTTGATTCCCAAATGTGTTATCCTCCGAGAGGACAGAAAAATGGGGCTTGTCAACATGGAGACTTAGTCCACAGCAAAGGTGTGAATCTACAGCATACCAGCCTGCCGCACACTAGCTGGCCATCTGGACCCTGCTACTAAAAGCTCTGTAGTGTGCTTTTGACATGCTGTTGTTGAAGTAACTTAATAAGAAAACAGGTCACTTAGGCCCTGAGTACATACAAATGTACCAATATTGTGTCAATTTGACCTCAACAGCGTTTTGAATAAGTTTAGTTAGCCCAAGTTTTCCCTTGTGTGGACATTCTTATTTCAGTTTAACAGTGGCTTATTTCATTTTAGTTTGGAATCTGTTTAAGCTAAATTTCAGTAAGCCTGGTTTAAACTGAAATGAGAATGTCCATGCAGGGCTAAGCACTGGTTTAACTGAATTTGTTTAAAATACAGTTGAAGACGAACATTCTCATGTAGGCAAGACGTAAGCGTTCACACAGACTTTTGTGGTGATTTACTAAATCAATTTAAAATTACACCTCAAGTTAACCAGTGTATCCTACACATAGACATATTCTAAAGTCCCATCCTCACTAGGAGTGAGGTACTTGACTCTCTGAGTCCGTTGAGTTCCTAAGAAGTCTTTTATAACCTTCTACTTCTAATACACCAGTGCAGAAGAGGGTGAAACCAGCAGTGTAAGGTGCTGTGGACAGGAATAGGGAGAAGATAGAGAAACACAATAGTTAAATTCAAGGATTTTAAAAAAAGAAAAAAATAAGTAATGTTTTTCCTCCTCTTGCTCTCTTTTATTACTGTAAATCTTTCATGTGCAGACTCTACAGTATGTTTACACTCCCCCAGGCGTTTTACTGATGTCTCTTTTAAATGCAGAATTCTTTTTGTTGGAGTCTTCACCTTCAACTGCGCACCATTATGCCACTTTTAGCTGAGCCTTGAAGTCCTAGAATTTGTTATTCGTGGCCCTTGAGGCCCACTTACTGAAACATTTGAATGGGTAGAAGTCATGTGACCTAGTGGATGGAGTAGGAAACTGGGAGACTTTGTTTCAGCATCTGTCACTGATTTGTTGTATAGCCTCAATCGTGTCATGTAACTGAGGCTCAGTGCCTCAGTTTGCCCATACATAAAAATGAGGATCAGCTAACTGAGCTCTCCTATTTTGTAACTGTTATATTAATGAGGAAGATGCCTTTCAACCCTCAGAGCATGGGATCTGACATTTCAGACCTACAAAGTGGCTGAAAGCTGCTGGGGGTTGGGGGTAGTGCTGATACAAATTAAATGATTCCTGTGAAAAGTGTGCTTTATAAAGTTTCATAACTCCATCCCAACCACCTCAATGGCAAATTTAAAATCACAAGAAAGAGTACATCCTACTCATCATGCAGGATTTGTCATTGCTGAAAGGAATAACTCAAGTTGGGAGTCATAGCTACAGTGTCTGGAAGTATAGTGACCTGAATTTGTGGAGAGAAGATTATAGCCTTCAGCAGAGGAGAGAAAACTGCAGTACACAGTACAGGAGCAGGAAGTACATGAGAGCAGAAATGCAGATGGACAGGAGAAAGGAGAAATCATAAAACAATGTCAGCACCAAAGTACAACTGCAAGCAATCTGCCCTTGGATGTTCCATACAGTAAAGGGGTCAGTAAATCTTGTAGCTTTTCATGATGCAAACGAAAGTCTCCATCTAGAAATCCTGAATTTGTTCTGTATGCTAAGCAGTTTCCCTTGAAAAAATGATATTTTTAGGAAAACACTGGTAGAAAAGCCAGAATTACTTTCTGTCTCAGATGAGGTCATGCATAAGTTGATTCCAAATTATTCCTTATTTACATGTTGTTGTCCATTTTCTTATGTAAGCAAGAATAAACCTGTCAGACAAGAAGAAAATATATAACATTATTTTAGTGTGTTTCTCTTGAATGCACACTGTATCTTTAATTCCTTATGACATTCAAAATAGCCTGAGGAAAAACACAAATGGAGACAAATATTAACATTCAAAAGACAAATAACCAATTTGCCCTTTCTTCTCCTCTGCATTCCATATAGTAAGCATGCTGGCCTTGGTCATTAGTAGAAGTCCACTATATCCCAACCAGCTGAGCATTTATCCCTCTTTAACTCCATTTGTCTGTTTGATATTTTCCTTGTACTCAATGAGGTGCTGAAGGTAGATTTTGGTGGCTCCCAGGAACTCCTTGTTTAAAATTTTCCATCAAACGGAAGGGATGATGAGTGACTCTTCTGCTTCTGTTAGAGTTCACCTCTTCTCTGGGTACTGCCTGTCTCCTTAATAACTTATCTCTGGGTCTCACCGAGGTTTTCAGTATATAGAAGAGCTACAGTTGCATCCCAGTTTTTGGCCGTTGGAATACATTTTTCACAGGGGTGATGTCCCTGGATCTCCAATTCATTGTATTCAAATTACACAAGATGAATACAGTGCTATACTGTCAATATTTTTTTCAGAAACAAAAATTAACAAACACTTTTAGCAAGTGGCCTTTCTTGTTATGGCATTAAATAATGGTTTCAATTTAAAGGAATAGCTTCCCAGTCCTTTATCCCTTCTCTCCATGTATATAAAAAGAGTCTCAATTTGGGGAACATCAACACCAATTTCTCAGAAAAACCCTTCTCTACTCCTGAAGATTCTGGAGTGCTTGTGTCATACATTCCCTATCTGAGGCTCCATTCAATAAGCAAGCTGTTGTGTACTGTACTAGCTTCAATCTGCAATTGGTTTTAAGGTTTGGCCCTGTGTAGAGCACATTGCAATAGTAACAAAAGCATGGCTAATGGTGGCAAGGGACACATCCAAAAGGAAAGGCCACAGGAATATTAGTGTAGAGGTGTATAGCTTGTTCAGGAAGGACAAGCACGGGGGAAAAGGAGGAGGTGTTGCATTATACATCAAGAATATATACACTTGTTCCGGGGTCCAGAAGGAGGTGAGAGGCAGACCAGTTGAAGTCTCTGGGTAAAGATAAAAGGTGTAACAAATAGAGGTGATGTCATGGTAGGGGGTCTACTAAAGCTCACCAAATCAGGAAGATGAAATGGATGAGGCATTTTTATACCACATAACAGAAATATCCAGAACACAAGACCTGGTAGTAATGCGGGATTTTAATTACCCAGGAATCTGTTTGAAAAGTAATACAGCAAAACACAAAATTTCCAATACGTTCTTAGAATATTTTGAGCACAATATTTTGTTTTAGAAAGTAGAGGAAGGAACCAGGGAGGCAGCCATTTTAGAATTGGTTCTGATCAACAGGGAGGAATTGGTAGCAAATCTGAAGGTGGAAGGCAATTTGGGTGAAAGTGATTGTGATATGATAGATTTAATGATTCGAAGGAAAGGAAGGAGTGAGAGTAGCAGAGTAAGGATAATGGACTTAAAAAAAGCAGACTTTAACAAACTCAGAGAACTGGTAGGTAAGGTCCCTCTGGAAGAAAATCTAAGGGGAAAAGGAGTCCAGGAGAGCTGGCAGTTTCTTAAAGAGGCAATGTTAAATGCATAACATCAAACTATTCTGATGTGAAGGAAAGACAGGAAGAATAGTAAGAGGCCAATATGTCTCTATCAGGAGCTCCTCAATTACCTTAAAATCAGAAAGGAATCCTACAGAAAGTGGAAATAAAAATAAGGACAAAAATATTAGTGGTGACCAGAAACTCAGTACAATTAATACTAACAAGGCAGAAGGAATGCAAGCCAAAATAGGGAAAGAATGGGTTAAAGAATATTTTGATAAGTTAGATGTATTCAAGTCAGCAGCGCATGATGAAATTCATACTAGGATACTTAATGAACTAGCTGAAGCAATCTTGGAACCATGAGTAATTATCTTTGAGAACTCATGGAGGATAGGTGAGGTCCCAGAGGACTGGAGAAGGGCAACAATCGTATCTGTCTTTAAAAAGGGGAGCAAAGAGGAATGATTGGCATCAGCTTAACTTTGATACCTGAAAAGATATTGGAACAAATTATTAAACAATCATTTTGTAAGCACCTAGAGAATAATAGGGTTATAAGTAATAGCCAGCAGGGATTTGTCAAGAACAAACATGCCAAACCAGGGTTACTGGTCCAGTGGATGTGGGGTTATAGTAGATATAATATATCTTGATTTTAGTAAGGCTTTTCACACAGTCCCACATGAATCTTGACAAATTGGAGAATTGGTCTGAATTCAACCAGACAAAATTCAGCAAAGACAAGTGCAAAATACATCACTTAGGAAGGAAAAAATCCAATGCACAACTACAAAATGGGGAATAATGGGCTAGCTTGTAGTACAGCTGAAAAAATATCTGTGGCTTACAGTGGATCACAAATTGACTATGAGTCAACAAAGTGATGTCGTTGTGAAAAAGGCAAATATAATTCTGTGGTGTATGAACAAGAGTATTTTATATAAGACATGGGAGGTAATTGCCCAACTCTACTCAGCACTGGTGAGGCCTCAGCTGGAGTACTATGTCTAGTTCTGGGTGCCGCACTTTAGGAAAGATGTTGGCAAATTGGAAAGACCAGAGGACAGCAACAAAAATGATAAAACCTGACCTATGAGGAAAGGTTAAATAAAACACTGGGCACATTTAGTCTTGAGAAAAGGTGACTGGGGTGGGCTCTGAGAACAGTCCTCAAATGTGTTAAAAGCTGTGGTAAAGAAGACAGTGATCAATTATGCTTGTCCACAAAAGGTGGGACAAGACGCAAAGGGCTTAATCTTCATCCAGGAAGATTTAGGCTAGATATTAGGGAAACCTTTCTAACTAGAAGGGTAGTAAGTTCTGAAATAGGCTTCCAAGACGGGGGGAGCGATAGCTCAGTAGTTTGAGCATTGGACTGCTAAACCCAGGGTTGCAAGTTCAATCCTTGAGGGGGCCATTTAGGGATCTGGGGCAAAAATTGGGGCTTGGTCCTGCTTTGAGCAGGGGGTTGGACTAGATGACCTCCTGAGGTCTCTTCCAAGCCTGACATTTTATGACAGGTTGTAGAATCCCCAACATTGAGGTTTTTAAGAACAGGCTGGACAAACACCTGTTGGGGTGGTCTAAGTTTACTTAGTCCTGCATCGTGCAGAGAACTGGGTTTGATGACTTCTTGAGGTCCCTTCCAATCCTACATTCCTATGATTTGTAGCTAATCTGCAGTTTGGGAGTTAACTGTAATTTGGCAATGTAGTATGCAGTGGTCTGAGAGGATTCAGCCTCCAACAGTGAAGTTGTCATTGGAATGATGGCCCCAAGGAGCACACTAGAAACAAATACTTTTTATTTTTATTATCAATTTAATTAACCAAACAAAATCACAAACACTATGATATAGCAAAGGAGATAGAGATAACACAGACTTGCATTACTCACATCATCCCCTGCAGGGAACCCTGAAGGAGGCAAACAGATGATGGGTTAAGTATCTGTAGGTGACCATCCTCGTCCTGTATCCCAGCATGTCCCATGGCACAAAGGCTGAGTAGTAGCTTTTATAACACCCATTTATGTCTTATGCATACATGTTATGCATATTCACGATAGGTTCAAACCTTTTTCTGTATCTGAACATCCATACCCCCACATTTTGATGGGTTACTTCTGATGGGTCAGTTACCTGTCTACCTCATAATCATTAGCATTTCCATCAATTAGTTTCTATGTCATTACTGTGGTTTAAACTTGTGTCTAATACTGGTCCAGATTAAGCAACCCAATGCCCAGTAGTTCCCCTGCTTGTTCCCCCCACCCAGAAGTGATTTTACATAGGGAGCGGTTGCAAAAGGAAACTGAAGCCATATTTGGAGGAGAAGAAAGTGGATGAAGAAGGATAATTTAAGAACAAAGACACTAGCAACAGCAGCACAGTGAGGAAAACACAGATTCTAATGATCAAAGTGGAAAACTACGAAGGGTAATAAATAGACAATGTGAAATGAGTCTCCTCAGCATCTATAATTAGTGATGGCAATGGCAGTGGGAACACCCAGCCAGGATGATTCAGGCTGAGGCACACTGTTCCTATCTCTTGTGGACTATTAAAGATTACCACGAAGGCCATTAGCTAGTGTTTTCTAATAATCCTGAGTTTTAATCTGAGAGAAGTGTGGTGCTCATGAAGGCAGGGAAATAACAACAGTGGCTAGAGAGACAAAATTAGTGTAAGTAAGAGCTGTTCAAATTGCCCCTAGCCCTTTTCCCATATACAGTCAGCCTCCACTTACAAAACCCTGCTATTCTAACCCCAGTCCTTTCTTAATAAGTGTCCAAAGTGTCTGGTGATTGTACGGGAACTAATGTCACTTAGAGATTATGATGAGAATATGAACATTTATTTTTGCTGGTGCGCCATACCATCCCAATAAGTATGAAAGGCTTGAACATTAATCTATTTAAGACACTGCACTTAACCTTTAACATTTTTATTTGTAATAAAATTATAAACATATTTGCTATCTTACAGGTATCCACAAAATGTAATATTATATATATTCTCCTCCTGCATTAATGGTAATTCAAAGCACCACTAATACTTAAATATTCACCTAGCAATGTGGAGAAAGCCAGCAACTCACAGTGGACTAAATTCTGTCCTGACTTAAGCTCTTTGCAGCTCCGCTGCAGCAGCTGCTGGGTACATAAGACTAAGTCAGGAACAGGATACAGATCATTGTTCCAGTGCTGCAAGAAACTTGTGCTCTTAACAGAAGATTAAAGTCTATTAGCTAATGGATAACATTGACGCAAGGAAAGTCAGACTAAATTACTGCGTATTTTTCTTATTGGGCAGCAGACCGAGAAGTGCACAGTAGTTATCCTTCTTGTTGCCTGTCAAGGTTTATCACTCTCAAAGCTTTCCTCCTAAATAATGTCTGCAGCTCAGTTACAATCCAATATCTGCATATATCCTTGTCTGGCTGAAGTTCTAACGTATGGCTATACCATAGTGCCATCTTTGCATTAGGTTTCTTGATATTCTCAACATTTATTGGCTATTTTGTCATTTGAAATCTGGTAACGTGGTTACTAGTAAAAATTATTTTTAAATAAGCATACAGAAGGATAAACAAGCAAACAAAATCTCACCAAGCCACCACCATCCCAAACTTTTTCTGTGAGTTTTTTTTTTATGTTGAAGAACAATATACTAGGCCGTCGTATTGTCTGTTGTCCCGCCCACCAGTGTTAAACGGCTGACTTCAGTGGAGTTAATCCTGATTCTCATAGACGTAAGTGAGCATGGGGGCAAGACCTATCGGCCCACAGTACACACGCAATTCTTGGCATGTAGACCCCCCACCCCTTCCCTTTCTCTAACACCCACTTTTTATAAGAGTATAACTGAATGGCGCATGATTATCTTACTTACTATATTAATTGGTATAAAAGATGGGCTTGGGCTCACAAAGGTACATCTAGAAACACAGAAGGTCAAGTACAAAGGGTTGATGTATCTAACATCTGGGCAGTAGAGATTTGGGAAGTACTTTTGTCTGACTTCGACATTTTTTGATGGCTTTGAAACCAGGCAGGGATCAGTAGACAATCCCTGGCATTAGTGTTTATATAAAAAACATTTACAAGTCCCTGACATTATTCCTTTATTGAGGAAGAGATTTCTAACTCTTTTCTGGCTTTTTGATCTAGCAGAAAAAAAGCACAACAAAATCCAATGATTGGCAGCTGAAGCTACACAAATTTAGGCAACAAATAACTCTGAGAACAATTGTCCACTGGAACATTTTACTTAGAGACCTGATGGGCTGTCCATCATTTGTAGTCTTTAAAGACTGGATCTATTTCTGAAAGATATGCTATAGCTCAAGCGGAAGTTATTGGATTGATTCAGAGCTTAGAGAGGATCTTCTGAAATTCTGGCCTTAACAAATTGTATATGTTGGAAGTTTTTAACTGTATGTTACTACTAATTTGTAGGTGATGGATGCTGAAGAACATTACACAAATTTCCTCAAGCCTTATACTTTAAACTCTGACAATAAGCTATTTTGATGTGAATGCTAGTACTAATTTTTCAGCTTCCTTACTGGATAAATGGTCCATTCCAATGTCATGTTGCTGAGGTTCCAGTTTGGTAGAAATTTCAAAGGCAGACAGTGATCAGTGAGGTGCAATGCCATTTCTTTGCAAAGGACAACAATTAGAATCAAGTGAATGGTGGATCCAAATTCCAGTTATGAACATCTGCCAGTCTCCATAAACAAGGAGAGGCTGATGTATGCTTAGGTTTGCGAGAGGGAACACCTCATTGCATTCCACAATAACAGTCATTGGTCACATTGTTAGGCTCTAGAGAAGGAGTTGTATAGTCCTCCTGAATTGAAGGAAGTATCACCACAATGTATAAGAGGCAAAGTGGTAAATTTTAAGACCCCCTGCAAGAACAAAGGCTCTTGCTCACTAGGTTTGTGTGGTAAGATATGTTCTAATGTTAGCACTCAGTAGATAACTCCCAGAGATGAGTGGTATCTAACTAGTGATGGCAGAATTTCAAACATTTCAGAAGTTCAGATCGGAAAAGTCCCCAAAAGAACAGTACTTATCTTAGTGCACACTCCCTTTTCAGAATGATCCTGAGTCACTTGAACATGCAACATTGCAGTAGAAATCTCATGAAAGCAGAGTTACTTTTAAGGTTTCTGGTCGTTCATATCAAGCTAGAGCCTATGAACAAAGATCAGCAAAAACCATTAGGGGAAAAAACTTGATCCATCTTTTTTCCAACATCAAAAAAATACTTGGATCAGGACTGATTCAGATTTTGGGTGAAGGTTCATGTCAATATTTTATTTTTTAAAAAAATATGTCACCAACCCCAATAAGCAAAAGTATTTAAGGAATGATTTACCTATAGAAGATCTCTATAGTTCATCACCTGTTTACAAGAATCACTACTTAGCTACAGCATCATTTGAAGGCATTGATGAGATGTCAGAAAGCACTGATGGACCAAAGTGAAAAAGATATATGATGGTATGAAATATATAATTCTATGAAAAATCTTAGCACAGCATCTTTTATCTAAGGATTTCATTGGGAGTTGGCACTCCTGGGTACTATTCCCTGCAGTCATCGACTTTCTGTGTGACATTGGGAAGACACTTAGCTTCCTAGTATGTTAGTTTAGCCATCTGGACTCTGCGTATAGTGATATTTAAAGTACCTGCCAAACAGGGCTCCTGTGAGATTAAATATTTGTAAAGCACAGTAATGGCCTATTTCAGTAGACAGGACAAAAAATATTACTCCTGAGAATCATGTCCAGTCACAGGTCAAGGCAGTGACAGATACACTGAGAGTGCCATAGTATTTGCAGATAAATGGTTATATAACACCCAGGTAGCTTACTTTTTTAAAAGGTGTCTGTATTCATCTTATTCTTGCAGGAAAGAGCCTGGGGAAACTGGCATCCACTTTTATGTTTGCCTGGAAAAAGAGCCAAGACTGAGAATACTGGATACTAAGGTATTTTTTCAGCTAACAGTATCTACACATCAAGTCTTGTCATGGTTCCTCTTAGTGTCAAAGTATTAAACTTTCTTAAATGACTGTTGCAAGTTCTTTTGCAATTTATGTAATTTAACTGATTATTGTTCAATTCCCTGATCTTCTTTATGCATTTCTTGCTACCACAGCTGGGAGAGAAAGGTGCGGGGGGGCGGGGGGGGGGAGGGAGGTGGAGGAGAACCAGCATGTAATTAATTACAACGTTCAATTTTTATTTTCCAAACAGGGTTTAGGAATGTTAGTACTATGGGGATGGAGCTGAAAGGTTATTCGTAATAGTTTACCATTCTGACCTTTATTTTTGACTGGAGTAAACAAGCTCACTGAAAGTATATAACCATTTGGATTTTTATCTCTTTTTTCCCTTCTCCCGTTTGCTAGTCTGTAACTGTGAGCTGTCCATAAGAGATTTCATGGAGAATAGTCTCTCAGTACAATAAGAACTAATTAGCTTAGTCTGAACTGACTCTAGCATATGGTAGCAGACTTTTCCCCAAAACTGGTTTATATGGTGTAGTGCCATCTGCCTGGGCTAAGCCCAGCTAGCAACCTGCCAGGTTTGTTGTTCTAATTCCTCAATAATTGAAGGAAAGCCGGCACGATCTTCCAAGTATCTGAATCCCTCCCCCTAAATACTACTTTCCTGAACCAAAAGTTTCTCCTCAATTAATTGTCCTCATGAATACCAAATAGCACTTTGGTTTTCTACTCCAGTGAAGATTAACAAAGTTTTTAGACCCTTTTCCCTCTCATCAGTTTGCATTTAATGTAAACCAGCCTAGCTCTCTGTTATGACAAAACGTTTGGTCCTCTGAGTGTTCTTAAAGTTTAGATGAACATTAGAAGAATGTGAAATACTTGAGTTCAAGGGCCTGATCTGACACATACTGAAGTCAGTGGAAAAACTCATTGGTCTCAGGTTTCAGAGTAGCAGCCGTGTTAGTCTGTATTCACAAAAAGAAAAGGAGTACTTGTGGCACCTTAGAGACTAACCAATTTATTTGAGCATAAGCTTTCGTGAGCTACAGCTCACTTCATAGGATGCATTCAGTGGTTTCAGTGGACTTTGGATCTGGTCTTAAGTCTTCATAATCTCACTTTCTTTACCCAAGTTGTGTAGCCTTTGATATTGACAGTAATTAGCCATTATATCTCTTAACGCAAACTTAGAGATCAAAAAAGCTGCCACACTGAGACAGTGTGAAATTGGACACTGAGAAATTGGAATCCTGTATTTGTTAACGGAAAAAGTGCAAACTTCATATCACTGCTCTACTAATTGGCCCCTTCCCTGCCCTCTGATGGTTGGTACTGAAATCCATAATCTTATGTCATCCTTCAGTTTATATAACTCAGCCTTTTTTGTCCTCATTTGCAAAATAAAATAAATAAGAAAACTTAGTTATGCTGCTTCAAGATGAAAGTAACAGTCTTTTATTTCTACAAACAACTTTGGACCAAAATTATTTCCAGATGTGATATTTTACGCAGTACATTGTGTGCTGAACTGAATAAGCAATCTAAATACATGTGCAGTTTAGCTTATTAGAAATAACCATTGGATAAAATATAAGTATTTGTGTAGTGACCATGTTAGAGTAGAGACTCCTTTCTAAGGACATGCAGAAATTCAGGATAATCTATTGTGAGAGTGACAGTTTAAGAATACTATTTTTCTTCAGATTAAAATAGCTTCAGGGTAACAAAATTAGGAGTGTGCATATAGGTTCCTTGAAAGTCAATCAGAGTGCATGTGTGTAAAAATACTTATTTACAGGAATAATCTTTAAATAATATCTGCTGTGACACCTCTTGGCCTCAGAAACTCTTGTTACACATCATTTTGACATAACATACTTCTTGAAGATTGGCTTTGATGGACTCTAGGTCCCCGAATCCGTTGCTTTCCAGTCAGAAACTAATACACGTAACCTATTTACCTCGGGCTGTGATTTCCATTTGTTTTCAGGTAGCAGGGATCAGACCTTGTCAGGGCTTGGGTGCTGCTGCCTCATGTGGAAAAGTATTATAGAGGGGGTATCTGGGGCTGAAATTTAATTGCCTATGATTGTCTGGCTATGCCGAAAGAAGGACAGGAGACATCTGACATGGGTTTAATCAGGCGGCAATGTTATTATTAGATGTCTGGGACTACCCAGCAGATAACAGCGTACAATGCAGGTAACTCCATATTTATTCCAGAATTACCCGGGGGGCTTTCACCAGCTCCCCCTCTTTTTCCATCCAGATCCCGCCAGCAAATCCATTGCTGGGACCTTATCATACCCGGGGTAGGAGGCTTCCACCAGCTCCCCCTCTTTTTCGCTCCAAGTCCTTCCAAAAATTTCATTGCTGGGACCCCTTGGTCTGTTTAAAAAGGAAGGCTTGAGGCACTGAGCTGCCCCTTTTTAAACCCTGCATTCCCAAAGAATGAGTCAGTGATCACAGTGCCCCTTTTTGCAGCAGTTTTAATCTTCCCCCTTTCCCCCAGCCATAAAGCACTGTTCTCTTCACTTGGACAGCCAGCCAAACACCCCCATCTTCTCCCCTGCCCACGCGCTTAAAGGTGCAGGGCAGTCATATGCAGAAGATCAGACTAAACGGTCCCTTTGTGGCCTACGCGCTCTGAAACTATGAATTTAAAAGCACTGAAACTGATAGTTTTATAGAAATTATTCTTAAAATCCTATCAGATTGAATAAAGAATAAGAGCTTTATGATATAAATTTTAAAACCATCTTTTTGAATTCTAGTGCAGGAATATAATTATCAGTTTGTGCAGGAGAGCTTATTCTTTCGGTCATTCTGTAGGACTTTTCCATAAGCAGAAAATAGTGTTGGTGGTTCTATAGATGGTGCCTTTCCCTTTGAGTCAATGTGGAGCCAGAGCCCCATGTTCTCTCATTGATGGAGCACAAAGCTCAAGTCCTGATTAGGGCTCTTATCATGCAAACACTTATGCCTGGAAATGTCTTCTCTCATGTCCGCAGACCCCTCTAAGTCAGTGTTTGCAGGATACAGCCCTGGAACTTGTGAAATGTGGCATTTTGCTTTGCTGGGCTTTGCATAAACTTGTTCAGTTTCAATCTGTGTGGGGTTTATACCTCTTATTGTTCATTTTTACTTTTGTATATAAATAATCTCTCAAGTCTGCTAAAACCATTGGATTGTTCAAGGTTTCAATCAAAATACATGAACTGGGATCCCATCCTCCCCAACTTTATCACTTGAACTCAGATTATGGGGATATAATAAAATATTCCACTCCCGCACATATATGCATATGCACACACACACACACACACACTGATAGTGAACATAAACCTTTTCTCTGTTCTCACTTTTCCTGTAAACCAGCAGCAGTAAGAACTGGGAGGCAGGGTGGGAAGTGTGATATCTATGTGTATCCCTCCAGTTCAAGGTCTGCCCATCTCCCCAAAAGATCCAAATTAGCTGTAGTTTAGATATGTGTACAGTATCATAGAATATCAGGGTTGGAAGGGACCTCAGGAGATCATCTAGTCCAACCCCCTGCTGAAAGCAGGACCAATCCCCAATTTTTGCCCCAGATCCCTAAACGGCCCCCTCAAGGATTGAACTCACAACCCTGGGTTTAGCAGGCCAATGCTCAAACCACTGAGCTATCCAGTTTTTAGGATTTTTAATTTATTTTATTTATTTCTCTGACCCTTCAAGGTTGGATCCGGCTTCCACTAAAATTAATGAACCAATGAACGACTGCAACAACAGCAGATTTAGCCCCTTAGTTATGGTCCCTTTTGACTGCTTCCTTTCACAATACTGTAATATATTTTGGTCCCAATTCTAGAAGCATATTGCATGGCCAATTGCAGAATCAGGATAATAGGGTAGGTAAGAGTATCCAAAACCCCCCAAACCCTTCCAATATTAAAACACTTCCTGTGAATGTATCGACTCAAAAATCCACTCAGCTTGCAGCTTTCCTTATTAAAACACTTCAGACAGAGTACTAACAGGAAGTCAATGCAATAGCAGCATTGTACCAGTAATTTCATTTTTCGATATATACAAACATTTATGAACCCCAAAAAATAATTCTTGTTGTTTTTATATTTAACCCCCCCCCATACTTTATTCAACTGCATCTAAGTGCAGTATAATAATTACTTACGAGAATGACAAATCCATCACTAATTGCACAATTATTTTCTTTTGTACAACTAGTAATATATTGAAGTCAAAAAGACATAAAAATTAATAATTATTTCAATTAATAAATTTTGATTTCATTAATTTTTTACTGAATCTAGAATATGCTAAAAAGCCAAATAATTTTTATTAGTGCCACGTGATATAGTAATTGTGTAATTTATAGGAGTGATCATTTTTATGTACAAAATTTATTGCTTAATCCTTCTCTTTTACACTCTTGAGGAATAATGGTGGGGTACAAAGCAGAGATTGAATGTGGGCACTAAGGAGAGATGGAACAGCATTTTCCTTCTTTTACCTAGCCCCATAGCAATATATAAATTAATTAAAATGTAGCCACCCTGATTGTTAAATTGAGATTTTTTTTTTTTAATGGGAGAGATGTTTTTGACTAAAATGACTTTGCTCAATTTTCCAAACTAAAACAAATAAAAATAAATCACCCTTGGTCTTAAACCAAGAATGGGTGGTGTCAACCCAAAAGATGAATATTTCAAGAAGAAATGTGTGGAAACAAAAGTTTAAAACAAACAGTTTTGTAACCTAAACTACAGGAGTTGTGCTATAAAACATGCATTTTTGTGGTACCTTCTTCCACATGTAGCAAGAAAAATCAAGTAATGAGATTATTCACTTATAATTTCAGGTCATGAAAGTAAAACATTTGCAAAACACATTTCAAAATACTAGACTACCCCAGGTATTAGAATGAGTTTAGGGTTCAGCTGGTTCCAATTAACTATTAACCCTTAGCAACACCTGCTGAAGTGGGAATGGTCTGGGGCCTGTATAATATAGGCCCAGTTCACTCCAGGAATGAGGAGGAAGAAGAGAGGCAACACCAGAAAAAAGTGTGCGTGTCTTAAGAGTTGCTGTGGGGCAAACTGGTGCAGAGAGCAAAGCCCTGAAGTCATTGGCAGATTGACATCTGAGAAGAAGCAATGTCTTGGTAAAAAAGGTACGGAATTTGGAACAGGCCAGGCCCAGGCTGGAGGCTGCCTACCTATAAAAACTCTGGACTTCCCAGGCAGAAAAAAAATTGAACATAGTTTGGCTTCAGAGAGCTTATGGGGAAATGGGACTAAAATAAACAAGCGTAGATGCTGATAAAATAAATATCAATATACCTCTTTTAAAGAACTGGCACATCTCTCAGTTCCTTTCCTTCAACTGCAGTCATCATGGCTCACCAGGGGTTTCCTGGTTACAAAATGAATATGAGTTATGTGTCCCGCTGTGTGAAGTGGTTCATGACTGTGAATGCCTGCCTCAGGGCAGACTGTCAAAAAAAGGGAAGACATCCCAAACTGGTGGTATATTTTGTAATTTGATTTCACCAAGCCAGTAACAAATGTGAACTTCTGGATTACTATAATAGTCATACCTTGGAGTCACAGACAGTCCCCTTAGGCTCTCCAGTCTATCTGCACTATTTACATTTTGCAACCCAGGCAATGTGCACTTACTGATAAAGGGCCACTTACACCAAAAATCACAAAGTATTCAGGTTGCTTTCCAGTCCCAAGTGACCAGTCACTTACCCCAGATCAACTGGTACCCTAGCGCTTACACCAAAAACAATGCCTTTAGCCAGTCCTGTAATGAATGATCTAAAGGTTTATTAACTAGGAAAAATAAAGGAGAGAATTATTTACAGATTAAAGCAAACAAGAATGTACACACAAACGAGTTGCCATCTATGATGCCTAAAGATGATAGAGATGTAATGATCTGTAAATTCAAAAATGTCTTTCATGGTGGACTTGAGGGCTAACCTCTAGGGATCTCTGCCTTAGTTTAGTGTCTGTGTCCCTATGAGAGTTGAAACAGCAATGAGAGAAACATTTCTTTTTGTAAAAAGAAAAGGAGTACTTGTGGGACCTTAGAGATGAGCAAATTTATTTGAGCATAAGCTTTCGTGAGCTACAGCTTACTTCATTGGGATGCATGCAGTGGAAAATACAGTGGGGAGATTTTATATACACAGAAAACATGAAACAATGGGTGTTACCATACACACTGTAACGAGAGTGATCAGGTAAGGTGAGCTATTACCAGCAGGAGAGAAAAAAAACCTTTTGTAATGATAATCAAGGTGGGCCATTTCCAGCAGTTGACAAGACCGTGTAAGGAACGGGGGTGGGGGGGGTAAGGAAATAAACATGGGGAAATAGTTTTACTTTGTGTAATGACACATCCACTCCCAGTCTTTATTCAAGCCTAAGTTAATTGTATCCAATTTGCAAATTAATTCCAATTCAACAGTTTCTCGTTGGAGTCTGTTTTTGAAGTTTTTTTGTTGTGATATGGCGACTTTTAGGTCTGTAATCGAGTGACCAGAGAGATTGAAGTGTTCTCCGACTGGTTTTTGAATGTCACAATCCTTGACGTCTGATTTGTGTCCATTTATTCTTTTATGTAGAGACTCTCCGGTTTGGCCAATGTACATGGCAGAGGGGCATTGCTGGCACATGATGGCATATATCACATTGGTACATGTGCAGGTGAACAAGCTTCTGATAGTGTGGCTGATGTGATTAGGCCCTATGATGGTGTCACCTGAATAGACATGTGGACACAGTTGGCAATGGGCTTTGTTGAAAGGATAGGTTCCTGGGTTAGTGTTTTTGTTCTGTGGTGTGTGGCTGGGGAGCTGTCTGTAAGCAAGGACTGGTAATAGCTCACCTTACCTGATCACTCTCATTGCAGTGTGTATGGTAATACCCATTGTTTCATGTTCTTTGTGTATATAAAATCTCCCCACTGTATTTTCCACTGCATGCATCCGATGAAGTGAGCTGTAGCTCACGAAAGCTTATGCTCAAATAAATTTGTTACTCTCTAAGGTGCCACAAGTATTCCTTTTCTTTTTTATGGATACAGACTAACACGGCTGCTACTCTGAAACATTTCTTTTTGTGAGCATCTTTATACGATGTTCTCCCAGAGTTCCAACTGATGGAACTAGGGTTGCTGCTCATAACTTCTTCATGGGTGGATAGGTCAATTAGCAAACTTTTTGTCCTAGATGGACCATTATGGCTTGATAGTCCTTGATGGGCGAGAGGAACCACTCTTCCTGTCTGAGTTCACAAGTTCAGAACAAGAATTTTTACAATTATAAAACAAACATATTTTACCTTGTAGCATACAATACTGACATTACAAGTGAGACTAATGCATGCAGCACCTTACAAGCATTTCATAGCGTCTAAACACTAAAAACATTCTTCTATGACTAAAACCTATTTTTAACAAAACTAACATAAAGGTGAACTGATTTGGTTACCAGCTATGGGATTGTCAGTTCTTAGTTAGCGCCTACGGCCTTGGCCAGAGCTGGCACCTGGTTTACCAGTGTGACACTATGTATTTGCAAACACAATCTATTGCACTTTGGGTTGTTTGAACACAATGTACCAGACCTGCCCTGCTTCTCTCTCTCACAACGCAGTCTGTGTTTCCTGACTTGGCTCATTGTAGGCTGGGGATCCTGTAAATGGGGCTGTTGTTAGCTATGCTGTCCCCCAGCACTGTTGTTTCCAGCTCTTCATCAGAAGACGGGTTGGTTCTCGGCACACTAATTCCAGTTTCACCCCTCCCCTTTTTATAATACAGGGTTGGAGGGGCAGAATGGAGGAACCTTTCTCTTAACACAAGCAATTTTTAGAGGCTTCCTAGCTACTGGGGATTGAACTAGGAACATTGGCAGCACAGATAGGAAGGTTTGGGAGACTGCCCTGGAACCTGCTCTCGGCTGTTTATGTTTAACATAGACAAGGTGGGTGAGGTAATATCTTCTGTTGGACCAACTTCTGTTGGTGAGAAAGACAAGCTGTCAAGATAGACAGAGCCGTTCTTCAAGTCTGGGAAAGGTACTCAGAGTGTCACAGCTAAATACAGGATCAAACAGATAGTTTAGCATAAGTAGTTGGCACATATTCTAAGGGACCATTCAAGGTGAAGTGGTCCATTAACACCCCTGTAGTTATCGGACAAAAAGGGGAGTTAGTGGGTTACAGACTGTTGTAATAAATCATCCATCCAATATCTTCACTGAGACCATGATTTTTAGTGTCTAGCAAAGTTATGAATTTAAGCTCTCAGGCTCATCTTTCAAAAGTGTTGAGCAAGTTTCCATTGAGGATGAGGACTCATAGGTCAGATATAAAGTGATCACTTTGTGAAAATTTTTCACCCACAGGTGATGTGGTGTTTTTGTCTTATCATTTTCCTGTGCGAGTTCATTCGAGAGCATAGTGATTGTCTGGTGCCTCCTACATAGTTATTGTTGGGGCATTTAGTGCACTAGATGAGGTACACCATGTGTTGTGATAGGCATGTGCATGGATCTTGAAAGGTGTGTTGTGGGGGGTATTGATCACCGTAGCAGTGGAGATATGTCTGCAGGTTTTGCATCTGTTCTGGCAGGGTCTGGTGGTGCTTTGAATTGGTGTGTCCTGGTCTTTGGGGAGCTTATGTTTAACATAGAAAGTTAGGAACATGACTGTAATGTTGAGGGAATATTAATAAAAATCTTGATGCTTAAGAAAGAAATGAAAGGATGACGTATTCAGAGTTCAAATCACTGCTATCTCAGTGTTGTGATTGTGGGAGGGCAAAAGGTATCAATTAGAGCTGGGCAAATAATTGGAATTTTTAGTTTGCTGGCAATTCTGAAAAATCAAAACACAAGATTTGTTTCGGGTTGAGCCAAAAATGAAAGTTTTGAAATTTTTCAGTGACTCGCTATCCAAAAAAACCAAACAGGTTGGGTCGCAACTAAATGGATGGGGCCAAAACACAATGCTTTCTTACATGTTGGAATTGAATTTCAATTTTGGGTATTTTGACTAAAGACAAAGAAGATTTGGTTAATAAAATGCTGATTCATAAAATTCACTTACTGTGAATTGCTATTATGAATGACAATGAATAATAATTGGGCCAGGAAAAAGCCTGAGAATGACTTGATTGCCTGCTGGTCAGGGTCGGCTCACAGGATGTGGGAGACCCAGATCCAATCCCTGCTCCAATGACTATTAAATTATTTAGACATCCATGGAACAGCTTCAACAGAAGAGATTGAGAGAGGTCTACAGTGGATTATCCCATGCCTGGCTGGTTAAGGTACTCCTCTGCAAAGAAGGAGACCCAAGTTCAAATACTTTCTCTAAATCTGGAAGAAGGGGAATTGAACCTGCGTTTCTCACACCCCAAGTGAGTACCCTAACAATTTGGCTAAAGAGTATAAGCAAGTTCCTCTCCTTTGCTTTGTAAAAATGCCCGAAATCAGAATGAAAAATTTGGAGTTGAAATGAAACATTTAGTTTCAAAATTAACAAAGCGCTTTGTGGTTTTTTGTGTTTGGATGAAACTTTTGGGAAAACTGAACACTGATTCGAAAATAGTTTTAAACTATTAGACATTTTTTTTCCTCCCAACTCTAGTCTGGATCCAGCAGTGTTTTCTGCGTTGGTTCTGTCACAAAAAAAAAGAAAAGAAAGACAGACAAAAATAAATCAGATAAACAGAAGCAGACCATTGCCATTAAAAGCCAAGAGCACACACATTGCTAAAAGGTCCTCTATTACACTCCACTCAAGAGGACCAGAGCAGCAGCTGAAGTTGTATGAGTGTATCATGGTATGTGTTGTCCCCACAGTTACTTATTAGACTCTGCCATGAAGCTTTTAACCCAGTTAGTAAGAGAATTCACAGAGACTGTGCAAAGTATGAGAGCAGTGTGTTGGCTTTCCATTGAAGCTATGGGCCTTGGAAAAGAATAAGCAATTTTTAATTGCTAGTGAATTGTCATGTGAAAGGAAATGTCACAGTTCAATGATTTTCAAAAAGATAATGAACAATGTGGAGGTTACCTGGATTTCTCTGATCATGGAGGTGAAAAATGAAGATACAATTTCTATAAAGATTTCATCAAAACTGGGAGAGATATTCACAACAGGGTAATACAGCTGCATGTGCTCCTGACAGGACATCACTAAACTACAGAATGCAGCAACATTCCATCTTCATCATTGTGAAAGCCCAGCCATTGTATGAATATCTGTCTATATTGTGCAGCACATGACAAGTTCTCACCTATGATGATGAAGGTTTAACTGTCAAATGTTTCAGTGGATTTCATATCTCAACAAAGAGAGTTCAAGAACTGAGGGAGCACTTACACTCTTCAGAACATGCCTTCAGTAGCCTCTTGCATCATCGTATTCCAATTCGAGGGGCTGTCACTTCTTCCAGCCATTGACTTCGTTCTGAACAACTGGAAAGTTGTCCTGTCTGACTTTGGGTCACAACACAACACAAAAAAACAATGCAGCCTTGTGTCTGGAAATTTATCTCTGACCAGGAATAAGGACTTGCTGATAACTGCTTTTCTCTTCCTGAGTCTGTAATTTTTTGTATTGTTTTGAGCCTAGTAACCATATCAAAGTGATTGAAAGCAAAGCCACCCACACTACTGAAGGGTATGATGAGGGTATAACTAATGCTCCTGTGGAGAGTTTGTTAAATCATGAAGAATGAATGGGCTGCTGAGAGAACATGAAGTGGGTGGAGCAAAATTGAGGAAAAAATCAGAATAGCATTCCTACTTTTTCTTCCCTTCTAAACCACAGTAATCAAGAAAAGAATTCAAATAGCCCCATCTTCTTTCAGGGCCTGATACAGCTCCCATTAAAGTTGATGGAAAGATTTGACTTCCTTAAGATATGGATTGATCCCTATGGCACTGATTGAGCAAAGAAAATCCTTAAATACACTATTAACTTTATACACATGAATAGTTCCATGAGCCTCACCGTTTATAAATACTATTACATAGGGGAGAGAATTTTCACATTACATTCCCTGGCTGTGCAGCTTTCCCATCTTCCTCCCTCATTTAGAGGTGTAGCTCAGAGTCAGACTACTGAAGCTAATGGTGTACCTGAGTGATACACACCAGTGGAAAATCAGGGCCTGTCTAAGTGTGAGTGTACACAGAAACTTAGCTCTGTTGATGGAAGTTGAAGGCACTTGTCTGCAAAATTAGGCCCTTATTGATCATTGCAAACTGTTTCAGGATGTTCATCTGATGAAAAGTGGATGATACTTCTGTATAGTGTGAAGGAAGAAAAAACTTTTCTTAGAAAAGAGGTAAGATCAGTGAGCAGAAAATGTTGGTTCTTAAAATGTTGGGAAAGTGAAAGTGGAGGAAAATTATAATGATAGGGCCTGCAGCTCTTAGTTTATGAAATAAACTTCTAGTGATCTATGTGTGCACTGGGTGCAATGACACTAATAATTTTCTTCTAAATATTTTACGGGACACCAATAAAGGTGAAGGTGAAGTGGTGTCAAAAGCATAGGATGTGTGCACAGTAATCCTCCATGCATCATTAGTTTCATCAGTGCCACTGTCTGAAAGACAAACTAATTGATGCCACAGAAATGGTATTGGGAAATTTCTCACTCACACACATGCACACACATTGTGTTACCCTATTATGGGGAGAGTAGTATAAAGCTGGTTGGAATCTCATAGAATTCAATACCAGAGTTGTACAAACAATTCCAAGAGAAAAGACATTTCATGAATTAGCTGTATTGTGTTGCTTCATATATGCCATATGCTCTTGTTCCAGCTTGACACACTCAGGTAGTGGTGTTTAGTAGGTTTGTTTCATGATGCTGCACCAAAGAAGAGACCATGTATCTAGCATTTCTCTGCATCACACGCATTAGGCATGAGCTCCTAGAACTTGGCTTTTTCTGTGCTGCAGTCAGAGTTTCGCAAAATGCTGATCCAGAAAGTGACCTAGTGAAAATTGTCTTTTGTAGATAAAACTTTCACAAAATTGGAGGACTTTAGTGAGGTCTTAAGAAAACTGTGAGCTCTCCAGTTCTGAACAATTTCAAATGACAGGCAAGTCACCTGTAAAGGTTCATGGGGCTTGACTTTCAGAAGTGCTGAAAACACATGATTGCAATTAAAGTCAATGGCAGCTGTGGGAGCTTCCTATCTCTGAAAAATAGGCCAGTGGTGGGGGGGTGTTTTTAAGTGAGTTTGGAGTGATGGAGGTAACAGAGATTATGAAGGAAAGTTCAGGTTTGCAAAGGCATCTGACCCAAATATAGAATCAGAGGCCACATCTTTTTGATTTTAACACTAGTTTTAGTTATCTCTGTTACTGTTTCTGAAATCTGCTTGGTATATTTTGATAAACAGCATTACATAATTGTTTTCAGTAGCGCAGATTTGTAATGCATGGCTAATACATTAGGAAAAATTTTTTATAAGTCAATACATATAAATTAAATGTGACTTTATCACTTTATATTTTGATTTGCCCCTAGCAATAATTTGTCTGCTTTACAATGACATGTATTACAGTACATATCTCTCTCACCAACAGAAGTTGGTCCAATAAAAGACATTATCTCACCCCCCTTTTCTCTCCAATGTATTACAATATGACATTTAGTCACCAAGTCATGGTTTTTATGGCCACTGTAAATTAGCTCTTACAGACTTAGTTAATTGTACATATTTATAACTTTATCTTCTAACTGGCAATGTTGCTGCTTTTAAAAATAATATTCTATCACTGTGTACAGTTTCAATGGGTAACATAGGTATGGCTTTTCATTTTCTATTTCCAGTTGATATTTGTATACATACAGTCTTCTACAAGATGATTTCGCATGGAGAAGCATCAAAAAAGTCTGATACAAATGGAAACTTAGGCCTTGTCTACATGCGAAAGTTGTACCAATGTAACTAAAATATCATAGAAACTGATGTATCTGAATATTTGCCAGCCCCTGGGGTGCCTTATATCAATGTAACCCTTCTGCCCGTCAGAGTTGGCAGCAACAAGGGCCGGGTTCAATATCTAGGGGATCCATTCCAATAACACAATGCAAACCGGCTCGAGCCCCCACCCAGTGACCTGGGACAAATATATACCACCCCCGCTGGGCGCCTCCAAGAGGCAATACTTCCCCTCTCGCAAGCACATAGCCTGAGTGTAGCAAAAGCCTTTTAATAACAGAGAGAAACAATGTGGCATTATGTTGGGGAAACACCACCACCAGGATTCATAACACAACCCATGAGCAAAAAAAACCCACCCCAGGCAAATTGGGGCATGCCCTTTTCCCTTTGGTTCTTGAGTCCAGCAACCCCAAATCACCCAAGGTCCCAAAAGTCCAATGCCCCAAAAGTCTCTGTCCCTGGTCAGGGCAGCCCCAGAGTTCGAAAGTTTATCTGCGGAGCTTTACCTCCCAACCTGGGTGGAAGTGGGACGGGGGTAAGAGGCACCTTACATGATCGGAAGCTGACCGCCCCACAGCTCCATAGCAGCGCTCCGCTCCGCCAGCCGCCCCACAAACTCCTTCGCTCCGCTGCGCTCCGCTCCGCCAGCCGCCCCACGAACTCCTTCGCTCCGCTCCGCTCGGCCAGCCGCCCCACGAACTCCTTCGCTCAGCTGCGCTCCGCTCCGCCAGCTGCCCCACGAACTCCTTCGCTCAGCTCCACGACCCACAAGCAGCTCCTGCCATCCACACACTGCTCCGCGTTGAACTGCTTCACCAGCCGTGCCGCAAACTGCTCCACAATATATCTTCAGGCTCCCCCACTACTTAACACAACACTCAGTGATTTCAGCTCTTAGGTGAATTCAGCTTGTAGTAGGGGAGCCCCAGTGCTGGTGCACTGTCAGCCCAAAGTGAGCTCAGCAGCCTATAACTAGACTTCTAATGAAATCAAAATTAGCTCTGATATTCCACAGTGGAGAGAGGAGGAAGTGCAATTAGCATGGAAGGCCCTCACCAAGGGGCCCATGCCACCAAGTATTAATACTTGTCCCCAGCCTCTCTCTATTCACACAGTTTTGGAACCCATGACCCTTGCCTAGCGAGTGCTACTTAGTTGATGGTGAATCCCTCCATCATAACAAAAGGCCACGTACAGTTCCAAGCACAGTTCCCATAATCAGGGTAATAACAATTTATTCTTCCTGCCCCAATAACAGAGACGCTGGGGATCCCACAGCAGCCAAAGTGACCATTTGAGCAGCTATGGTCTCATTCTAGGCGTGGTGGGTGTGCCTATGCAAATGACATCGGCCCCTGAAGTTCTTTTCCACAACTTGCCACACCTCACCACCAGATGTCAGGGTGGAGCTCATCCTGACACTGCTTACATCAATATAATTAATAGCTTAACTAGTTAAATTGAGATAAGGCACTTTTTAAACTGATTTTTAAGAGAATCCTGATACAGGGCTTTATTTTTCAAAACTAGATCAGTTTTTAAAACTGATGTAACTAAGTTGCTACAACTTTGTCATGGAGACAAGATGTTAGAAAATTAAGCAAATAAAAATGGCCAAAGAGCTGGTTTTGGAAGCAGGCAAACATATTTATTACTTAAAAATAAAAAGATCCAGGCTTAAGTTTTCAAAGGTAAATAGAGATTGTGTGTCTAAGTTGACGCTTTGATTGGACCTGATTTTCAAAAAGTGATGAGCAACCCTTCTCTAAAAATCAAGTCTCTTTCACATGTTGCAAGTTTGCTATCCAAAAATCACTGGTCACTTTTGGATAACTTATGCCATTATGACAATTTACTGCACACTGTATCTTTTCTACTTGCACACCGCAGCCTGAAGCCATGCACAGTTCATACACTTGAAAAATTAATTTTTCATTTTGTTTTAAATTTGCATGATTAAAAATCATCCCATGTAATTTATATCTACATCTCCTTTTGAGGATCTAAATTGCCTAACGGTCTTTTTTTAGATTATTGTTTATAACCAGAAGTATAGGTGTGATAAAACTTCAGCCTCCCAAACTTTTGGTATGACATGATATTGATGCCTCTCCCGATGCTCTGTTAAACTAGAGAGAACATGTTTGTCTCAAGCTTCGAGGAGGTGATGAGTCCAGCTTCCTCTGTGGTGACAGAGTTGATGATTTGGAGTCAAGTGAAAAGAGGGACACCAATGATTAACAAATTCTCCCAGATGTTTTCATCTTCCTTTTCTCTGCCTCATGTCTCACCTGCTTAGGTCACTGTGGTCCCCAGCACCCGCTATGAGAGTCAGATGTGCTGATGTTCTCATCCTGACTAACCAGTATTGCCAGTTGTGGAGCTTGATAAATAAAGTCTGCTTATCTCCAGATTTTCAGTGGAGTAAGCCTGCTGTGTACCACACCCTGAGTCCATTCTCCAGATAAGAATCTTCTAGGGCATGCTTCCCTTTTTTCTATTTTACTCAGTAAACAAGCTTGCTTGTTAACAAGCATGGTCTTCTCTTCCCTGTGGCTCTTCCCTGCATACCAGCTCTGCCACAGGGCTGGACTCAATTCATGCTTCTCTGCTCCCCAGAATTCATGGGCAGCTCCTGGACAGTGCCTCTGCAGCTGTTAGCCAAAATGGGTGGGGAAGAGGGTGGATATAGCCCTGCCTTTTGTCTACAATGGACTACAGAGAGTCCACCCTGGATCCTCCTATAATGCATTTCAGAGCTCACGTTAGGGTCCAATCTTAGTGTTACAGTCTACTCCACAATGTAAATGTAGGTTCTCCTGGAGAAGTACCTTTTTGTGCCAGTTTGCAGAAAAGGCTAATGCTATTATCATCTTCAGGAAGAGGAATATGAAATTAAATCCTCTCACAGATCCAACAGGAAGACACATTTATTTCCTAAATTACATTTTACAACCAGATAGAATTTAGATGTATGGCGGATAATGAATCTTGGTGTCTTCATAGCAAAATGAATAAAATCTTCCTTTTCTTTTTTGCTATAGCCTTCCCACAAAAGAACCCACCAAACAACCCCATATTCAAATCAAACAAAACCCTATTTCTCTAGGTACTTTTCCAACTCCTATCACTATATTATCTTAGTATCTTAACAGCATCTATGAATTTATTCTCACAATGCCCTAGTTATGTAGGGGAAAGTATTAGAGCTTGTCTACCACAGTGGGTCCTTGAGAGGGTGGAGGGGGCATCTTCTGTTTTGTATTTATTGGCCAGTTGAGTTACTTTGTTTGCTGTATGTTGTTGTTGTTTTCATATGTGATTGCAAGCCTAATTAATTGTTAGGAAGCCCTGAGGGTTTTTTGATACACAGTTTCTATTGTTTAAATCTTCAGAAGTCATAGATGGAGACCTAAAACTGAGGCAGAGAGAGATTAAGGCTTTAATCTTACACTGAGATCCATGACAGTGGGCCTCCACTGAAGTCACTAGGGTTCCAGTTGAGTTCAGGAGTTTCATCCATCTTGTTCTCCATGCAGCACAGGGCCTAAATGACTTGCCCAAAGTCTCACAGGGATCTCCTAATTCCCAGCCCTGTGCCTCATCCAGCAGCCCAACCTCACTCAAAGGAAGAGTCCTACAAAATGGATATTTTCTAATTTTTGTTGAGGAGCCTTTTTTGGAAGGTATTCAGTTACCATGGTGATGGGTTCCTTATACAAAATGTAAATAGTGCAGATATTTAAGCAGTTAATATATTGCATATTCTTATTTTTAAAGAACATTCTTCTGCAGTAACTGTTTCCATTTACTTGCATAGCTGGAGACATCAGCTCTTTTTCACATAAAAGTTCTCAGATAGATAGATCTTCTCAGTTAAAGGGAAGCACTGTCTGACTCAGTGAAAGTAATAAAATTAAGCATGAAAGAACTCAGCTTAATTGATTTTTGGAGGCAAATGAACCTGAACATAAAACAATTTTCTTATTCTCATGAGCACAATTCCTACATAAGATTAGGCTGCTGTCTGTTTTCACAATGTTGCATATAAGTTTAAAATAGCAAAATGGAATCTATTCAAACTTCTAATAGTGTTTTGATTAAACTCCAAATTAAAGGCCAAGCATTAAAAATCAGAATTTCTAGAAGATATACCTTTAGTGTAATATCTTGTTAAAGAAGACTTCTAACTTTATAGGATAACTGAGGCTTGAAATATTTTTGGATAGAACACTTAATGCCTCTTCAATTTATCATGGTATATTTTAAAAGGTTTCATTAGGGTAATTGAGTTCATAGGCAAAGAAGCTAAAAAAAATTAAGGAAAGTCTTGAGGTGTATCTGAAAAGTAGTAGTTCTGGAGTAATTAATTACATTGTTTATTGGGGACTCTTAAATTCTGGAAACAATTTTGCTTTAGACTTGCTTCCTGACTAAATCTGATAAGCAAGAATCAAATAAAGAATAAAAATCAAGGGATAAAACTTATAAAAAGTATATTAAAATAAGGATGAATGACTTTTTGCATGCTAAATAAGGCAATCGGAAAATATTAGAAATGAGGACAGTGTAGGTGAGATTATAAATTTACTATTTATACCATCTAAATAATTTATGTATATATTAAGCTCCTTAGTCTTGTTTGTTGATGTGTATAGTATCAAGCACAATGGAGCCCACATTGGGGCATCTAGGTACTACTGGAATACAAATAATAATACTGCATCTCAATTTTGTAAATAAGAATAACTTTACAATTACTGCTGCCTTTCATCCATATGATCCTCAAAAAGTTTACAACTACTCTGTGTCACAGTTGCAGGGTGAATTTTGCTTTTAGTTCCTCTCATGTGCACCCTTCAGGTGACAGGCTTTCCTTCTTTCTTTGTGTCAAGTAAGGAACCATGTGGTCCAACTTTTTTTTCTTTTACTTGATATCTGGATGGCAAGCTCCCTGTTTACCAACCACATTGACACAACAGGCCCCAAAGCATTTGGAACCTGTAAGCCCTTTTCCTCTAGGCATCTGTAACCAACTTCTGGTTACAGTGACTCAAAGACAGTTTCTTCAGAACAAAACATTATTTATTCACCAAAATTACATAGCAAGCAGGCAAAAGGGACAAAACAACAAAAAGCCTGTATGCCTGGTTCCTACTTACACTTTATTCTTTCTTTGCAAGTGCTAAGTAAGTTCCATTTAGCCTAGCCGTTCCTACTCTTGGGGTGGGAGACAGAGACAGCATATTATATATTTCTCTGTCAGAGGCTTATGTCTAGCCACTACTGCCCACTCAATGCCCCTTCTTTTCTAGGCCTCAGGTCCTTTAATGGTTTAGTATTCGCTTTGATTCTAGATTTGGGTCTGGGAAGACTAAACCTAGCTAGATTGGTTAGAGCTAGGCAGGGACAGTTCCTAATTAATAGCTTTCTTCATTGTTCCTTTAAGGTACCTTATCTCTGTTGCTTAATTTCCTGTTTGCTTCTCCGATGAAGTGAGCTGTAGCTCACGAAAGCTTATGCTCATATAAATTGGTTAGTCTCTAAGGTGCCACTAGTACTCCTTTTCTTTTTGCGAATAGAGACTAACACGGCTGCTACTCTGAAACTTCTCCCAGATAGTCTCTTTTGATTGGATAAGCACATCTTTTATACAGCTTTTCCTATTTGACCCACGCATGTCTGGGACCACATTTGATCTGGTTTCAGTCCCTGCCCATGTGTGGCATTCTGACTAACTATAGTTAAACTTCCGACCTCACTTGCATCAATTAATATCCCAATAGTTTTGATCTGTCAGTGCAGTTACCTTCATGATTAGCTTATTGCAAAAGTACCCTAAGATGTTACCATATGTATGTTTGTGGTTTACTTGTTTATCACACAATGAATGACTAAAGTATCACAAGATATATAATGCTAAATTTTATAACCTTAGGTCAAGCATATAATACTCATGCTAGCTTATCTTAACTTCCACTGGGCCTCTTTCTAAGCCCTTTACACTTAATGCATAAGACATATAGCTAAGCCTATTTTTAATACACATATTTTGGTTCTTCTACTTGCTATTACAGCTTCAATAACTTTGATTATTATTTCCATAAACACACTTATTTTACTCCAAAACCAAAAGAAATCAATATTGTCTTTGATGGATTTAGAAAGTTACGAACTACATAGATAATTGTGTAAATCCTATTCATCTATAATATTAACCTCTTGGATCACCTAGGATTTTTACACTCACAAGATAAATGTGTGTTTAGATCTATATAAAATCTCCTAACAACACTTCCTTTGTGTTGTTTCCCAGTCCGTTTCTATAGATGAGAGTTGGATGGTGTCCTCAGTCCCTGCTATCCTGTTTGGGAGAGAATTTCACATATCTCAGCAACAGATCGAGGTAAACTATTCGGTGACTAATTTATCCGATGAATATTTCCATTCCTAAATTATCTATGAACAGACTTTTTTTATTAATAGTTTCATTATTTTGCAACTGTTATACAAATACTTACAGAATTATTTCAATCAACAGGTAGCTTTGTAATCTATTTGTTTCAGCTACGTTTTGGACTCTTATCTACTCATTATGTGTGAAGTCAGAGGTGACATGAGTCATGTAGTATTGGTTCCGTTCCCTGATTGGATGACTTAGCCGTATCTAAACAGGAGGGAAAACATGAGAAGATGGCCACATGAACCTTTTGTTTAATACATATATATGTTCGTATAGGTAACTTCCAGATTGTTACCTTCCCTGAACTGTTACCCCCTAAGACAGACCCAGGGTACCCCACACAATAGCTCATCTATTGCCCCTTCCTGGGCTTAGCAGAGATTCCCTTTACCTGACTCACTTATCTGTTTTTGTAAGATGAAAGGGGCAGAAATTTAGGTTGTGACCATTAATCGCCACCCTTTCAACCTGCAAAGCTGTGCTTACAGCTACAACCATTTCATGACAAGGGCAGTGGCAGACTGCCCTCTACTGATCCTTACACAGACTATGGTTGTCTGTTTGACTACAACTGTTTGTAGTTTGTTTTTTCCTGTTAACTCCTGTTTCCCCAGGATAGAATCTGCCTTCCTTTGGCCTTTGCGGCCCTGTAGTGAGGTTGAGACTTACTGCTGCAGCGCCTCCTGCTGGTCCTCTTGGGAATTAGCTCTTCACCAGCTTCAGAGTGTCCTCTGCCAGCTGGTGTCTCACCTGCCACTGGCCCCATGTCCCTCCCAGACCCCAGTGCCCTTTAACTTAGGGTTCTGCCCAGCAGTACCCCCTCACTTTGGGTTTCCCCTCCTAGGGGAACCCCTAACCCTCTAAACTCACCCTCAGTGGCTACTGCCAGTCATCATCTAACCCCCGCTCACTGGGTAGACTACAGTGTAATAGCCACTCATCATTGGCAATGGGTTAGGACCTGCTGCCTTTGCCTGTCCTCAGGCTGCCCCTCTGCAGCCCCAGTACCTTTGTAGGCCTTCACCAAGGCCTGCAGCCTGGGAATTTATCAGGCTGGAGATCCCCAGCTCCCTTTGCCCTTCCCCAGCACTGCTCCGCTTCAGGTACCTTGCTCCCAGGCAGCTAGCCCTTCCTACTCCAGGGCTAGAGTAAGATTCCTCCAGCTCCTGACTCCCAGCCCTCTTATAATGGCCAGCTGGACCCTGATTGAGCTGGCCACAGCTGGGGCCAACTACCTGGCCAGCCTCCCTCAGCTGCTCTTCAGCCTTTTATATCAGGAGCGGGGTAATCACTCTGTTACAGGCCCAAACCTGTTTCACTGAAAACAGCTTGCTTCCTCAGGACAGAATCTGCCTCCCTTGGTCTCCACCCTCTGTGCCCAATTCTGTTTCCCCGAAAACAGTGGGACCTAGCGCAGTTGTTCGATCACTTACGATAAGCCCCCTCTGACCACTATACCACTCCTGACCCTAAGACTGCGTCCACTGATCCACACTAAAGGACACAGATACAGCCTTCCACTCAAAGGATTGACACCCAGGCAGTACTTTTCCAAAACAAAGTATTTTCTTTGGTGTGAACATTTTTTCCTAATACAATTAATCTAAACATAAATTAAAACATAAACATAAATCCCTTAGCATAAGTATCCAAATTAAAGTACCCAAGACCTTAATGTCATGCAGCTGGAATGGCTTAAGTGATTATGTTCTGCACATGGTGATCAGTCATATGCAGGACACTGACAGCAATCTTGACCCAACACTCTCACAAATCTTGGGAGACAGGCCAGTCCTTGCCTACAGACAGCCCCCCAACCTGAAGCAAATACTCACCAGCAACCACACACCACACAACAGAACCACTAACCCAGGAACCTATCCTTGCAACAAAGCCAGTTGCCAACTGTGTCCACATATCTATTCAGGGGACACCATCATAGGGCCTAATCACATCAGCCACACTATCAGAGGCTCGTTCACCTGCACATCTACCAATGTGATATATGCCATCATGTGCCAGCAGTGCCCCTCTGCCATGTACATTGGGCAAACTGGACAGTCTCTACGTAAAAGACTAAATGGACACAAATCAGATGTCAAGAATTATAACATTCATAAACCAGTCGGAGAACACTTCAATCTCTCTGGTCACTCGATTTCTGCTCTAAAAGTGACTATCCTTCAACAAAAAAACTTCGAAAACTGACTCCAACGAGAGACTGCTGAATTGGAATTAATTTGCAAATTGGATACAATGAACTTAGGCTTGAATAGAGACTGGGAGTGGTTGAGTCATTATACAAAGTAAAACTATTTCCCCTTGTTTATTCCTCTCCCCCCTCCCCCCCCACTGTTCCTCAGACGTTCTTGTTAACTCCTGGAAATGTGCTGGAAATGGCCCACCTTGATTATCACTTCAAAAGGTTTTCTCTCCCCCCACCCCACTCTCCTGCTGGTAATAGCTCATCTTAAGTGATCACTCTCCTTACAATGTGTATGGTAAACATCCATTTTTGCATGGTCTGTGTGTATATAAATCTCCTCACTGTATTTTCCACGGTATGCATCCGATGAAGTGAGCTGTAGCTCAGGAAAGCTTATGCTCAAATAAATTGGTTAGTCTCGAAGGTGCCACAAGTCCTCCTTTTCTTTTTAATAAACTCTAAACTTTATACATAGTAACATACACATACACACCATAGACACCCATCTTTATTAACCCAGACATACACATTAATTAACCCTATTTCTATCCTTTACTATGGCTAGTGGGCTTACTCTCTGTAGGCTTCTTTCCCTTTGCTCTGTCTAAGGATCCTTCTGGTCTGTCTCAGCGGTGCTGCTGCTATTACCCTGTAGTTGCTTCTTTGCTGTTCTTCACAATGTAGGCCGGAAAGCCTAACCTTGAACATTGTTTTAAGTGATAATTATTCTAAGTATTAAGATTTGTATTCATTTTGTTAGTATATGATATGATGTGTTGTGAATTAGCAAGAAGAAATGGTTTTGGGTTTTATTGCATTTTTAGTAGTAGTAAGAAGGAACTGTTTTATTAAGGATAGGATGGTTCAGCTCTGCTTTGCATTGTAAGAAACCTTTGCTCTGTAAGAAGCCCTTTTTAAAAAAAAGTACTGTTCTGTGTGAGTGAGGAATGTATGGTATGCTAACAGATAAGAGACAGGAGGCGCCAGTACCAGATGAGCCGGATGGTCAAGAGCGGAGTGAAGGAATCAAGAGGTACCACCCTAATGATCAGAATGGCTGAACAAGGGCAGATTGACGACCCTAAAGCAGAGGCATGCATCCCCAAGGACGAGCTAAAGCGTGGAGCCAGAGAGAGGAGATAGAAACAGCTGTGGAAAACAACCCAAAATAATGCTGATTTGGAGCAGCCTTGACTACTTTGTGATTAATGACTCCAGTATGACATAACACAGCCCATAGACTTGCAGGGGAACTTATTGCTATAAAAGAAGGGTGTATTGTTATGGGACTTTGGGTTCATTTTGCATCAACACCAGAGCTTCTAATGCATTGGACAGAGACTCCAGCTCCCCCTCCCTTCCTTGTGTGTAGTTTCAGCTGGCTACTGAAACTGACCGAGCAACGCTAAGGACTGGTAACTATAAGATCCAGCGGCAGAACCTTTGGAGTGTGTGTGTGTGAGAGAGAAAAGAAGTATATGCTGATTTTAATGATTAAATTGTACTCTCAATAAATGCAGTGTATTACCTTATCCCATTGAAAAAGATTCCGTGTGCTTCTTATAAGCATAACAAGTCATTTAGGTTTCTGTCTTCTGGTCTAATCTTCTCCTGGCTCCCTGTCTTGACTGACTTTTGCCTGTTAACCTTCTGTCCTTTTATACAGTTTTTAACCTGTTCTGACTGGCTTGTTTCCCAAACCTGACATTAGCATACATAGCCTCCAATCACCTTTATACCCTCTTTGGTGGTCCATACTTACAGGACAATCACAATTACTAAATCTAACTGTCAATCAGAGCTGTTTTAGTATTATGGCTGTTTACTATTATGTGAAAAGCTCCTTGCACAGTTTGTGCTGGGGTGAGGGAGTAAGGAGGAAGCTCCTGAGTCCCAACCACAGCAGCAACCACATAACACAGCATAACAAACAGCAACTTCTCAAAACAGCAACCCTTGTGCTGCTCCCTGGAGAATTAAAAATAGTGATTTCACCAAGAGAAAATTGCTTTGATCCTCACCCATCCAGAATACCAGCACGAGGCCTGGGCACCACTTGGGTCCCCACTAAATTCTTTAAAGAGGATTTAATTAGGACTTAAATGGAGTATAGGTGTGTGGTGCTGGCTTCTGTCGGGAGTGATTTTCACCTGCGGTGAGTATCATGAGCCATCCATAGGCTGACAATTGATTATGTGAAAATAAATTGCCAAATATTGCGAAAGAATGAAGGAATTCATAAACGTTTGAGTTTTGACTATTGTTTGGGGTCTACCACACTGAGGTCAATGGGACCCTTAATACAGACATAAATGCAAGATTGGGTTCTTGGTGCATTCTGTTCTCAGTTGAAATCTGTCTAAGCTAAGGACTGATTCTGTTCTTTTTACCATTAATTTCAATGGCGCTGAATGGAGCTTTCTGTATTCTGATTTGCTTCGGCAGAAACTGTGGTTTTCTTTCTCTTTCGTATGGTGTCCAGCACACTGGCATCTCTCAAAAGAAGTTCCGCTGCTGATTTGGCACCACTTAGCAGTATGTGCGTTATCTTTTCTGGGGAACTTGAGCTTCTGCTTCCATGCATGATTCTTTTCTCTGAAAGATGGAAGCACCCCACTGTTGATTGAGTTGCTGTGAATGATGCATGGAATTGGGACCAATGTCAGTTTATTGCTTAGATTTTTCTGGTTTTTGAGTGGGACAGTGATTCAGGGGCTCTCATAATAGCTGTGTAATTGCTTCTTCTCTATTTAAAAGAGTGTCCATTCCATTGGGCTGTCTGTGGGGAAAGAGATTATTATTCTTGTTAATGATTTGTTAGTTACTCTAGGTACATCTACACTGCACATCTCTTTTGACGGCATGTAGAGTAGCTATGTGCACAGCCTCCCTAGCACAAGTATAAATAACAGTGTAGCCAATGAAGCATGGCTTAGGCAAGTAGAGTAAAGACACATCTGAAGGGCATGGGTATGTGAGTACATAGCCTACATGCTGTCTACTCTCCAAGCTGTGTCTCGTGTCTACACTGCTATTTTTAGCAGAGTAGTGTCCTGCTGCCTCCCCACTGCTGGAGACTGTCCCCTCTTCAGGAAAAAACTCCCCCTCAGGGGAAAGGCTCTGGCAGGGGGGTGCAGCAGGGAAAGGGCTAGTCAGCTCCCCACTACTGACTGAGGCATTCCCCACCACAGGGAAAGACTCCAGGAGTGAGGAGGCAGTGGGGAGAGGCTCTGCCAGCTCCCTGCTTCTCCTCCACAGGAAAAGGGTTAGGGAGGGGTAAGGCACTGGGGAAAGGCTCAGCCTTTCTCTGCCAGCTCCCTACCAAAGCTTTCCCTCACCTCAATCGAAGACTCAAAGCAGTGAGGATCTGCAGATGCTCTTCCCTACTGTGTCCCCCCTCCAGAGCCTTTCACTGACACATGTAGCCACACACCAGAGTACAGAACTTGCTTTTCACTGTGGTGTGTAGCTACACATACCCTACACAACCCGAAAGTAGTGTGTAGCATAGACATAGCCTATACGGTCAGTATAAATGAAGATTCAGATCAATTTGGATCAGGTCTGAATAAGAATCATAATGGTTTTACCATCAGTAATTCTCTGTATGGCTTGTTTATTTATTTGTTTGTTTGTTTTTAAAGGCAGAGGGCAAATAGAATCTGCATGGATTTGAAGATGTAGGGAGGAGCAATGGTGAAAAAGACAGTTCTTCTGTCCCCAGCTATGATGCCAAACCTTTGTCTGGGGAAGCGGGAAAAATTATCACATTTATGGAGCGTAAGATTAACCTCTCCCAAGACGCATCTGCACAGATATATTGAGAGACAGTACCATAACCATTTGTTCTACTAATGAAGAGGAATTAATGTTCCCTAGTTATGCTCCTACAGACAAATTGAAAAAAAGAAAGGAAATGTCTTTAAAACAAACCATACTACAAGCACGAGGAAGAAGTATGAAATCACCACAGATAGATATTCTTTTTGTGCTCATGGTTAAATGTTATTGGTGAGTGCTCAAAAAGCTTCTGGAGAGAAAGGTTAAAAAATAAAGTTGGCATTTATTTACAGTACACAATGCAGAGAACAAAAATGTGTATGACATTTTATATGAGCAGGTTTTTTATCAGCATTTGTGTCCTTTTGGAAGGACAGAAGGTAGGACTTTAAAACAACAGTATCTTAATTGCTTGTTGCAGTCTTCCCCAATGAAGGAAATTCCAGCTTAATTCTCAGTTGTGTAAATTTCTTCTATTCTTAAAGACTAATAGTATTGCTCTCTTGAAGGAAAATTGATGGGAGCAACAAGTGGTATTGATAGACTTAAGCAGAACTATAAATTTCACTTAAACATAAAATATGCAGGAGTGCTTTCTTACGTAACTGTGTAGTTGAATAGACATGTCACTCTGTGTACTGCACCTTTAAATTTGGAGGCGTGTCTTTGATTGAGGTAGGAAAAGTTGTGAGTTGCCATTTTGTGTTTTGGTTCAGGTGCACAATGTTAGGGTGATATTACAGTCCTGATCCTGCAATGGGACTTGGTAAGAATCTGATGGCAGGATCGAGGCTTATGTTCTCTCTTTTCAGGTATTTTGAAGTACAGCTGATTAAGACAGACAAGTTGGGTAAGCTCTGATACATCAACACACCAAATACCCATTCAAAATGGGCAGATTTTGATGTGGTTAGAGGGATATTGGCAGGATATGGAGAAAGGGTTTCAGAAGTGTCTGGAATGGTAGGAATTGGTTTATAGAATTTTAATGCCAGAAGGAACCCATTAAATCATCTAATTTGACCTTCTGTACACATAGACTATAGAATTTCACACAGTTACACCTTTATTGAACCCAATAACTAGTCTGACTAAAGCATACCTTCCAGAAAGACATTGAATCTTGATCTGAAGACATAAAGACATGGAGAATCCACTATATTCTTGGTAGGTTTCAGAGTAACAGCCGTGTTAGTCTGTATTCGCAAAAAGAAAAGGAGTACTTGTGGCACCTTAGAGACTAACCAATTTATTTGAGCATGAGCTTTCATGAGCTACAGCTCACTTCATCAGATGCATGCCGTGGAAACTGCAGCAGACTTTATATATACACAGAGAATATGAAACAATACCTCCTCCCACCCCACTGTCCTGCCGGTAATAGCTTATCTAAAGTAATCTTCAGGTTAGGCCATTTCCAGCACAAATCCAGAAGATTACTTTAGATAAGCTATTACCAGCAGGACAGTGGGGTGGGAGGAGGTATTGTTTCATATTCTCTGTGTATATATAAAGTCTGCTGCAGTTTCCACGGTATGCATCTGATGAAGTGAGCTGTAGCTCACGAAAGCTCATGCTCAAATAAATTGGTTAGTCTCTAAGGTGCCACAAGTACTCCTTTTCTTATATTCTTGGTAGTTTGGTCCAATGGTTAATCATTCTTGATGTTAAAAATGTGTACCTTATATTCAATTTGAAGTTGAGGTGGCTTTAACTTTGAGCCATTGGATCTTCTTATGCCTTTCTCTGATAGGTTAGACATCCCTTTAATACCGGCTATTTTTTCCTCTGGGTTGGAAAGAGTCCACAAAAGAAATGGGGTAGATGTGGTTTAGCAACAGAATGATGTCCCTTCCCCTGCAAACCCCCCACTCCTCAAAAAAGTTCTATTTTAACAGCTAATATAAGCCTGAAAAAGTCAGTTTGGTTTGAGAAACCATCTTTGCTAAATTTATTCACTGTAATCAACTGATATTTAATTTGACAGTAAATGCAGTGGCTATTCAAAGACTTTAACATTGAAGGAAGGAAACCTTTTCACATACAAATAATTTTTATTCATAAGTGATTCTAAGATGAATATCATTATGCATCTATTGTCTATTTTGATAGTTTTTTTTATATTACGTGTATCAGTGATAAAAAAACATTTCTCTCAGTGTAATGATTTAATGCCCCCTTTTTATAGTCTGGTAAGTTTCTTTACTTTAAAAAGGCTTGCTCTTATTTTAATGGTATGCTGTGTTGGTGGTTTTGTTTTAAATAATTTTCTTTTCCTCCTCATGACTCTGCTTGATTTTTTTTCCAAGTAATCTTTGCCAGGCTGATTTCCCAGCTCTGTCTTACGTTTCTTTCTTTTAAATGTTCTCTGTCTTTTCTTGTCTTAGGTATAGTATATTTTTTGTTTTCCTCTTCTTGTGACTTTACCTTTTGAATCCTTCTCCATCTCGCTCCCCTTTCTTTCTCACATCTGTGGCCTCATTTCATTTCTTTACATTCTTTACCTCACTATTGTTGCCTCCCTCACTTCAGAGGATAATTCCCTGAAGAGCCATTCAGTTTACCCGCTTCTCTGAAAAACAATACTGTGTTTGAAAAACCAAACAAACTTTGTATTGTGGCTGCTCCTAGGAGGAGAGGAGTTGAAGCACATGGATATCATCAGAATTAGTGCAATGGGGTTAAGGAGAAATATGACTTCTGAATTAGGTAGGAAAAACAGGATTAGTAAATTTATACTTCAAATTCCCATATGGTTCCATTCTTTTTTTATTAGCTAAATAAACAGCCATGAAAATGGTTGTTAACAGATCTAGCACAAAAGTGTGCCATTGTGCAGAGGATGGCTTATGTATAAAGAAATAAAGATTGTAGAGTGGAAAAGAATACAGTTGACCGAAAGAGAGAGAGAGAAGTAAGTCTTAGTACACTCTAAGGCTGTAAATTGCCAAACAAGATGTTCATGTTTAATGCCAACATGATATTGTCAGAGCTGTATTATAATGGCAGGAAGGCTGGTTCCACTTTAGTCCTAACAACCATGTAATCAAGCCAAGAGCAGATTTACTTAGGAAGGTTGGGGGAAATGTTAAAGGACACCATCAGGTTGTCTTTTTTCTTTAAGTTTTGAATTCTTTCCCCCCTCCTTATTATCCATAATCCCATCTTGGAGACCTAAACGTATTTTTCTGCATGCATCAGTTTTTTTTTTTTAAATTTGGCAGCCTTTGAAACCTTTCTTCCATGTTAATAATAAAATAGAAATTTCCATCATACTTTTGTTTACAATAACTGGAAAGCTAAGGGGTTCAGGATCCAACCTGTGGTCCAGCTAGTCCAACACCTTCTCTTTGACAGTGGTCAGAACCAAATACTCCAGGAGAGGTGTAAGAACCACTCAGTATGGAGTTGTGGGATAATTAGTCTCCCACACTAAGTCTCATCCTGGTATCTAAGAGTAAGATATTGGTTCAGGCCCTGCAGCAAAAGGCTTAATATCCTTTACAAAAACTTGTTTCATATCCCCTCCTATTCACCTCCTACCACTGAAAATCCTATTCATTCCCCCAGTTATTCACTATTTGTTCCCCTATGAGGAACTTTCACCAGCCCCTTTTGGGCAAGCCGTTGGAAAGGTAAAAGACATCAAAGTATGTAGTTTTGCAAACAAATTTTAAACAGAGATGTGGATGCAAACACAGCTACCAGCATAAAGGTTTCCAAGGAAATTTTACTGAATCAAATTCACACTACTATGTCAATTAGGAGCCAGTTATGTGGTGAAATTTAGTTTTTGGGAGACTAAAGTGTGTTCAAGCACACATGGAAAATAGGCAGGACATCAGTTTTCTGAGACAGACCAGATGACCTTAACAGAAAACCCCTGTTCAGTGCTGCCGAGGAAGGCAAAAAACTTCAGTCTCTGCCAAATTGATCTGGAGGAAAATTCCTTCCTGACACAAAATGTGGCAATTGGCTTAACCTTGAGCACAAGAGCAATAATGAAGCAGCTAAGCATCTAGGATCAGAGGATTTGCTTTACTGAGTCAGACCACTGGTCTCATCTAGCTTGATGCCCTGCCTGAGGTCAATATCTGGTGCTTCAGAAGAAGATGGAGGGGAAAAACATAATTCATCTGGCCAATTTTGTACTAAGGGATGAGCAAGAAGGAAGGAGAAGTTGGAAAGGGACACTGATGAGAAGAGAGATTTCACTCACATCCAAATCCTGGATCCGGTCGCACGTGAACTCTGTGGTGTTTGTAAACTGGCTTTGAAATTTGCTGCCTTGTCCAAATCTGTGGGACTAATGACATATCATTCAGTGAACCCTCAGTGTAACCTTTCTGTACTACACCTTTCTTAAAACATTCAAGAAACTCATTGGATTTACCTATGGGGGTGGAAATTGCTTGTTTGCTGTGGGTTTCCTTTTGTGTTATGTAACAGTATTACCATATTAGCTATTAGAGATTGGTGTGAATGAACACCCCAGCTCCCAGCATCACTGAATTATAGGAAAAGGGGTGAGATTCAGATCTGGTCCAAATTCTTTGTTTTGGGCCCATCTCTAATAGTGATAGGGCCTGGCTGGTAAAGCCCTGGCAGAGTTAGGGAAGCAGGCAGTTAGCTGTCTCTCTCCCTGCCTCCCTCGGACACTGTGAGGCAGAGATGGGTCCGGACAGAATATATTGGGGAGATGAAGTCATCAGCACTATGACACCCTATTGATGACGCCACCCTCTCTGAACTTCTGCTGGCCAATCAAGTTGCTGTATTTTGACTAATCTCATAATGAAACCCCAGCCCTACTCTTTGCACCTGACCAGCTGACATCTCAATGGGGCACCTTCTGACCTTGTTGCTCAAGCTCTTCTGGTTTCTTTAAAGGGTATTCAGATGCTTTATCTGATCACTAATTCATAAAGAAGGTGCAAGAGCTAAAGGATTTGAGCCCTTTTGTTCCTGTGTTGAGCCATGGAGAACAGAAGCTCCCAATTCACCTTCTCTATGCTATTTATTTTATATATTTTATGTCCTGCCTTATTTGTCTCCTCAGTCTTTTCAATTTCTCTTCATATGAGAACTTTTCTATGTCTTTAGTTGTGCTCATCACCCTTCTCTGACCTTCTAAATCTGCTATATCCTTTTCGAGATGGGGTGACCCACAGGGTACACAATATTGCAGATGAGGCTGCTCATTAGTTTACATAGTGATGTTAAAATATTTCCTGTATTATTCTTCATTCCATTCCTTATGAATCCCAACATATCGTTTGCTTTCTTTTTTTTTTTTTTTTTTTTACCACAGCTGCACAGTGAGTAGAGATCACTTTTAAGCTGTCTACGGTGACACCAAGGCTGCTTTCCCATGTTAAAACCAGGCCTGCCAGTGGGGGGAGGGGGCAATTGCAAGTGCAGGGTGGTACTGGTGGTGTTGAAGGTAGCTGGGCAGGCATGTGGAAGCCCTGGCGATGGCGGAAGAGCGCGCTCAGCAGCGCAGCCAGCAGCTCCCTGGGCACCAGCAGCGCAGCCGGTAGCAGCTTGGCCCGTTGACTGTTCTGCCCTGGGGCCCGGAATTGCTGTTGGCGGGCCTGGTTAAAACAGTTAGTTTAGACCCCTGTAAATTGTAGTCATAATTTACATTTTTCCTCCTGCGTGCATTTCTTTGCATTTATCAACAAAATGAATGTTTTCCATAATGTTGACTGCTCTTGATTAGGTCTCTCTGAAGTTCTTCATATTCATTTCTGGTGGACTAACTTAAATAATGTTGCCACCTGCAAATTTGACTAGCTCACTGCTGAGCCCCTATCCATCTCATTAATAAATATGTAATAAACCAGAAACCTAGTACAGAGTCTGTTAAGAGCCTTTTGCTATGATGAAAATGGATCACTGAATTTTACTCTTCTTGTTTTCTGTTTCCTTGCCTGTTTTTGATTCATGATGATGATTTGCCTCTCATCCTCATCACCATTCAGCTTCTTTAATGGCATCCTGTGAGTATCTTCTGCTTCAATTAAAATATTATGATATTAAAAAGCTTTTAAAGCTCCTAAAACTGTATGGAATAACATCAGGAAGGGCCCAGTTCTGCCCCCTATACTCTAGCTGAAATTCACCCACGTGGGGAGAACCAGCATAAAGCTCTTTGCACCACTTAATCCCAGCCTAAGGGCTTCTCTGGTGAAATGGTCACACAAACATGCTTGTGCACCCTATACGTGCTGTTTGATGGTCTTTGTGCTGCATCTACATAGGCCACGATGGCGAGGCATCAAGATTAATGTTTATATAGATCCAGTGGCTCCAGTACTCTGCAGAACTAGCATCAAGGAGCTATGCCTGTTGTTCAAGCCCAAAGTGCTGGAATAGCAGCTTTGGCCAGGCTACACAGGAGCCCTGATACTGGGTTGGGGTCACATACAGCCTGAATACAAGTATTTTTGATAAATATTCTCTAGTAACAGATCTGACCAGTTCTATAAGCCACCCCAGATTTATTAAAGGTCCTTCAAAGGGAAGCCCATGTCTGTGAAGCCCTAAAGTAGGGAGGACATTTGCATCTTTAAAAGCATATGAAAAGTTTATTTGCAGCTGGTTTGCACATTTATTTCTCTTGTCAATTATTTTTGCTAAGATTGGGCAACTGCTTGTACTAAATTTTTTAGCTTACTTGTGTAATGTACTATACGCATCAGTGCTCTGTGATCCCTGGGGAAGCTAGAGACCAAGAGGGAGGCCTCGCTTCTAGGGCCTGATCTAGCTTTTATTCAAGTCAATGGGATTCTTCTGATTGGTTTCATTGGCAGCTGGATTGAGTCCCTAATGAGGGTGGGATGGGAGTATCAAAGGTGCTGATCCTCTAAAAATGCATAAAGTAATGGGAAGAAGAAAAAAATTTCCCTTACAGCTAGTTTGGAGGGAATTTTCTCCCAAGAATCATAGAATACTTTGTGTTTATGTTCTTTCTTTAGAGGGTAGAAAATCAGCTCTGTTTTTTGACAAAGGTCATGAAACAGTTTGTGAGGAAAATTACAGCTACATTTTAAATCAGCTTGAGTTAGTACTGACAGAGCTTCTATGCTGTTTTGTTATATGCTCTAGGCCAGTTTACAGTTTAAGACCTAAAATTACTACCTTAACAGAAAATTCTGGAAGACAGTTTTTCAAGTTGTGTGGTTTTTATTTTTCAAAGACTAGTATTCACTTTCCTTTCAGTATTACTTTTCCCAAAAAACTTTTAAAGAAGTCTGAAAAGTAAAAAGTTAAGCACACAGAATGTACCTAAGACCTTGCCTGTAAGTCAGGTTAAAGAAAGTAACAAGAGTAATAGGAGGAGTTCATTGTCCTGCTGGAATTAGGAATAGAAAATAAAAGTTTCATATCGCTATTTATATAGATATCTATACATTGAGAAGTAAGACCGTTAAAGCCCATCTCTTCTCAAAATAGACCTTGAATTGTCTATTTTCCTTAATTTTTCTTTGATTTGCAAATATAACTTGCCATGTTAAAATACCCATTCGATTATAAAAAAGGGTTGTAGAAACAAGGCTATTATGTGCCTTGTTCCTGGAACATGCATGGAGACTGAAGGTCAAAACAAATGGACATGGTTTATAGCTCTGACCTACCTTACAGCTTAATGTCTTGGGTGGTGCGGTAGCTCCCCAGCTCTTTTCACTATATCAAGGGACTGGATTACTCCTTCTGTTGAACCTAAAAGAAAGCCTTGGCACACCCCTGCACTTTAACAAGGTCTATGCTTAGTCTTTTGAGCCAGTATTCTATCAATGGCAGCCATTAATATCTTTCACCGTAACAATATTTTCCTTGAGTTCAAATGATGTATTCCTATGCTTTTTAAGCAGAAAGATATGAGTTTTATGCTTACTGTCCCTGAGAATTCATGAGTAGCAACAGTCACATCGACCTCACTGGAGGCTTTGAAGTTCAGAAATGTTGGCCTAAATCTGTTTTTGCCTAATAAATCTGGAGGATAGAGTTCCTTACAGCCTAAAGTTGTTTTCTGCCCTGATTTATTTTCAAGATATTTTGTTTTGTTTACCGTACTGCATTCTCTTCAGTGAAAGAACAATATACATTTTTAGAACATTCGGGCTCAGTTATGAGTTTCTGCTTGTAGGGTCTTTCCAACTTAAGTACAATCTAATTTTATTCTCAAAATTACTAAAACAAAGTAGAGAGAAACAAGAAATAGTAGGGGCCAAATCTTAATAATTGTCTCTCAGTGACAATTCAGGAATGTGCCCCATTCCTCCCCCCACCACTATTTTAATCACATGTCGTTCTTACCATGCCTTAATTGATTAAAGATGGTGACTAGGGACAAGCAAAATATTCACAATTAACAACAATGAATAAAGACTGCATAATAATAATTAAAAAAAAAACATAATACAAGCAAGCAGTAAACAAAATGGTTACTGCAATCATAATCTTTTCTGTATTTTTCTTTGTGGAGAGCTTACAAAGATTAGACTTTCTGAGGGTGGGTCTCTCCTGGTGGGGACATGTTTCTATATTATTCCCTAAAATCAGTAGTAAATCTTTTTCAGCTGGCATATGTGGCCTCTAGAGCCCCCTGCTGACCCAATGTGGTTCTGCAGTGCCCTACCTCAAGTTTTGTTTCTTGCAGGGCCCCTGAAGAATTCCACATAGTCCAAAGATAATGACAAATTCTCTTGCTAGGGTTCAACTTTATTAGATTCATATAAACTTGAAATAAAGTCTTTGTCCTGTAATCTTTCACCTTGGCTTCAGGAAATTGCACAGCCCTCCTCCTTGGAGCCTGCGTTTGTGGGCTCTCTTCAGCTCCTCTAGCAACTTCTCCAGCTGCTTGCTTCAGAAACCCTTTCAGCAGCTATGTCATTCTTTCCCATACCTCACTGGGCTGAGAGAAATCTATAAGTAGCAATCCTTCTCTTGCTGTGAAAGAAGCGACAGAGTATATACAGCTTTCTTCCCAGCGCTGTGATTGGCTGAAAGAGCGGGGAACCCGGCCCTGACCACTCTGCAAGGCTCCTGGTGTGAGATCCTTTAGGAGAGAGTAGCCTGGGTTTTCCTTGAGCATTAACTGTTCTCCTGGGACCATCTTCCTCTCTCTTAACACCGAGCTCTGCCTTTCTTAGGTCTTCATCTCCTCTAAAAGTCCCAGGTCTTTAAGAAACACACCACAGAACAGATTTGACTGACCACTGTTCCTCACTATTCTGTTACAGTCCTGTCTTAGTGTATCATAGGCAACTAAAACAGATTCTATATGGGCAAAAGTGGGTGATTTAACTAAGTCCTATAAAGCTGAAGAAAGTATTTAAGCCAGTTCAAAGAAGTATTTCAAGAATTACCCATTTAAAATAAGTGTTTCTTATAAACCCACCAACTTGCTTTAATGAGTGGTCTTGAGACAGGCAAATTAATGAGACTTAAAAATCTTAAATTCAAATCAAATTCTGCTATTTCTCTGTGTTTACCAAGATTAGCTAATGTCTCTTCTCCTGCAGTACATAGTTTAAACACTGTGGCATTTAGCAAGTAAAGCTGTTAATGTCTTAAATTGCAATAGCATTTTCATATCCCATTAAAATCATGACAAGACAACTCAGTCTCACCAACAATGAGATGTTGTCATGTTGCAAAATCAGTGGAGTGCTGGAAGGCTGCTTCCTTTTGATACTGTCTTGTGATTTCCTTTGTTCTTCTCAGCTGTCTGGTTGACGTATTTGCTTGTTTGAATGAGATGGGATGAACAGGAAGAGATAAGAGTGCTGAAAGCATTTAAGAGTCTCTCTCTGTCTCTCCGAGGAATCTGTACTCTTGATTTTTCGATAGTCTTATGGAAGGAGGAAGCCCTGTTTCTTACAGGGGCTTGGCTTGATTTTAATGTCACCTGCTGTTACCTCTTATTTACTCCTCACCCTCAAGAGTTGGTATTGGTAGCATCTTCAGTTCATTAATTTGTTATAGTGCATATGTAGCAGAGTTATAATTCTTCAATTTATGGTTGTACTGCCTTTCTGGAAACAAATGATCATAAACAATAAAAGATTTTTAGATCTTTATTTTATTCAGTCCATTTTCTGGAATGTCCTTTTAGTTTCATCATGATTGAATAGGATTTGAAATAATTTCAAATGACTTCAAACGCTCCTCTTTCAGCACTTAAAACCATTTTTTAAACTTGATTGATTCTTAAAGAGACCTTGAAATTTAAAGGGTCATCAAATAAGGTATTGTCATAGGAGTGTCTTATCTTCTTAATAATCTTTGCAAAGGTGGTTCTTGTTTTCTTGAGTTTGGTAAAGAAGATACTTAGGCATTGCCAGAGAACCGATTCCTCAATCAATATACATGTTTTATGTTCAAATGACTTTTAGATTAGTAACCATCTATAGTAGGGTCCAGATTTTGTATAAAACATTATTAACATAACAATGATATAAAAAAGCTACTATATTATATGTTTGCAATTAGAACATAAGAACATCCATGCTGGATCAGACCAAAGGTCCCTCTAGCACAGTATCCTGTCTTCCGACAATGGCCAATGCCAGATGCTTCAGAGGGAATGAACAGAACAGGTAATCATCAAGTGATCCATAGATACAAAACACTTGCAAATGAAAATCACAAGCGAAGCTTTTACCATCTTAAGTATTTACAAATAAACAAGTTCTTCAAGTATTTGTACACATGGATTCCACTCTTGGTGTTCAGGTGCCTCATGAGCACAATATCAGATTCTTTTTGACACGCAGTGTCCATTGGGTCCTCACCAGCACCCTGCATGAAATTCAGTAAAGGCATGTGCAAAGTATTGCGCTGAGGAAGGAAAAATCAAACACACAAATACAAAACAGTGAATAGCTTGCTAGGTGATAATACTGCTGAAAAGCATCTGGGTGTTATAGTGGATCACAAATTGAACGTAAGTCAACAATATGTGCAGTTGCAAAAAAGGCTAATATTACTCTAGGGTGTATTAACAAGAGTGTTGTATGTAAGACACAGGATGTCATTGTCCCACTCTACTTGGAGTATTGTGCCTAGTTTTGGGTGCCACACTTTAAGAAAGATGTGGACAAATTAGAAAGAGTCCAGAGTAAATCAGTAAAAATGATAAAGTTTAGAAAAATCTGACCTAAGAGGAAAGGCTAAAACATTGGTCTTGTTTAATCTTGAGAAAAGAAGATTGAGGGGGAAACTTCAGGTGTGTTGGGGCTGTTATGAAGAGGACAGTGATCAATTGTTCTCCATGTCCATTGAATCTAGGACAAGAAGTAATTGGCTTAATCTTACAGCAAGAGAGATTTAGGTTACATATTATGAAAAACTTTTTAACTGTAAGGATAATAGTTAAGCACTGGAATGGGCTTCTTAAAAACCTCCAGTGATAGGTATTCCTTAGAACAGGTTAGGCAAACACCTGTCAGGGTTGGTCTAGGTTTACTCAGTCCTACTTCAGCACAGGGAGCTGGACTGGATGTCCTCTTGAGGTCCTTTTTGCCCCCTACATTTCTGTGACTGTATGTCCTCACACATCCGTATGAGGGCATAAAGGGCTGATCAGGCCCAACCTCCCCTTAGTTCCTTTTTATGGCTGTGGCAATAAGAAAGAACCCCTGTTATATATGCCTGATTTCCTAGCAAAACAAAAAACAAACAAAAAAAACCCCTGGTTGGTTGATGTAGGTAATTAGTTTTATTTTGCCTGGTTTACATTAGCCACATTACTTATGTCCCTCTTACTTAGTCCCTCTCTTAAGGGCTCTAAATTTTACTCTGTAAGTTTCAGATGTAATTTGAAATTGTTTCAGAACCAAATCCTTAAATTTACCATAGTCAGAAGCATCCTCAATAGGCATCTTGTTGAATATGTCCAGAGTTCTTCCAGTCAATTTTGCTACCAGTGTGGTCACCTTGTGACCTTCAGGAATTGCATGGAAGGTGCACAGTCTCTCAAAGGTGATGAAATATTCAGCAATATCATTGGATTCATCATACTGTGGACATAGTCGCTCCCATTTGTGGATTTTTGGGGAAGTGGAGCCAGCTGCTGAAGGGTTCTGTCTTTTCAACTCCATAACAGCCAGTTCATGCTTTTGGGCCTCAATCTGGACGTGTATTTCTTTGTCTTTTAACTCCAGGGCTCTTTTATAGGCAGCCTCCTCCCTGGCTGTTTCTGCCTCCAACTCCAAGCACTTTAAGGCCATTTGTCTTTCATGTTCTTTCTGTCTGTCTTCAGCTTCCAATCTGGCTAATTCTAGTTTCTTTTGGACCTCACTTTCCATCATCCTAGCCTTCCTGCACTTAGCCTAGCCTAGCCTAACCCAAGAGCTAGAATGAAAGGAAAAAACAGCTTGTGAAATCCCTTTCAGGAATTTAACTACTCTGCCTCCAGGCAAAGAAAACAAACAAACAAAAGCAAAAAACAAAAAAACCCCAAAACTTCAGCTGCTCTCAGATAAAAAATTCCTTTTTTTTAAAAAAAAAACCTCCCTGGTTTTCAATCCGCCAAAAGAAAAAGTGTTTTTAAAATCCTGAGGTCTGTACTTCTGATTCAGAATGATCCCACTGTGCTGTCACCATGTCAGGCTTCCCTCCCCACTCTGGGGTATAGATGTGGGGACGCACATGAAAACCGCCCTAAGCTTATATTTTACCAGCTTAGGTTAAAAACTTCCCCAAGGCACAAATTGCTTTCCTTGTCCTTGGACGGTATTGCTGCCACCACCAAGTGATTTAAACAAACGTTTAGGGAAGAGCCACTTAGAGCCCTATCCCCCCAAAATATCCCCCCAAACCCTTTCATCCCCTTTCCTGGAGAGGCTTGAGAATAATATACCAACCAAATAGGTTAGCAAGGTGAGCACAGACCAGGCCCTTGCGTTTTTAGGACACTAAAAACCCATCAGGTTCTTAAAGAACTTTATTATAAAAAAAAGTAAAAAGTAAAAGAAGCACCCCTGTAAAATTAGGATGGAAGGTAATTTTACAGGGTAATAAGATTTAAAACACAGATGATTCCCCCCTAGGCTTAACTTTAAAGTTACAAAACAGGAATAAACCTCCCTCTTGGCATAGGAAAAATTCAAAAGCTAAAACAAAAAATAATCTAACACATTTCCTTGCTATTACTTACAATTTCTGTAATTTTAGATGTACCATTTCAGTAGAAGCTGGATTACCTGCTTGGTCTCTCTCTTTGTCTCAGGAGGGAACACAAAGAGAGCACAAACAAAACATTCCCTCCCCCACACCAGATTTGAAAGTATCTTCTTCCCCCATTGCTCCTTCTGGTCAGGTGCCAACTAGGTTAATGGAACTGATTAACCTCTTACAGGTAAGTGATTCTGTACCACTAGCCAGGAGGGAGTTGATGTTACTGCATACATAAAGGTTGTTACCCTTCCCTTTATATTTATTATGGCTATATTGGTCAGGAATGTAAATAAGCCACATCCCAACTCACATAGCTATGCTGACTTAACCCCCAGTTTTGACACAGCTATGTTAATGAAGGAAGCTTCTGTCAACATACCTAACTTTGTTCATGGAAGTGGTATTTCTACACCAATGGAAAAGCCCTTTTGCATAGCTATGCTGACATAGATATGCCAGTATAGTCTCCATTGTGTAGACATAGCCCTATTCCTCTGGCCAGTTCCTTTTAACGAGTGCCCCCCATGAGCTATGATTCTACACCAAGGTCCAGGGCAACATCTTCTAAGAGACCAGTCATCAGCTTTGATCTCAGTGACAACAGCTGCAGGGAGGCTTACCACTCCAGAACAAGCTAAGATGTCGATCTCAGTTGGCACCTTTCTGGTGCCTGTGAGACAAGCCACCCGGATCTGACTCTTTTCAGATTTAGCAGTTGAAGGGCAGCCATTGGTCTGATAGAGGTCCCTCTAGTGCCTCAGTACTGACTGCTAAGCATGTGCCTATGGTACCAACTTTATCCATGGACTGGTCTTCCACTGGCTCCAGTCTTCTTGATACTTTTCTTACTTACCTGGCACATCAGTACTGTCCCTGTCAGCACATACTGGTTTAGCTGTGGATCCAGTACTGGAATCATCCTTACTGTATAGGTTGAAGTTGGTGCTGGATAGACTGCTAATCACCAAGACCTTGGTACCACAGACTTGATAGATATCAACAGTACCAACTCCATCCCCTACTTGAGTAGGTGGGAGAATGCACAAATACACATGAAAGGGTAGCCCCACCTTTGGAAGAAGTGTACTCCTCATCCTCACTGTTGATACACATCTCTGACTCACCCTCTCTCTCCTCCCACCCCCATTGGGGATCCCAATGGGGGTCCAAGAGGGACTCCAGGGACTGCTTTCTCAGAAGGAAAAGTCATACTTCTCACAGAACACAGCCCCCTGGTATCCTCCTCTGTGTCCACCAGTCCAGTATCCATAGCCCTATCAATATTAACTCTACTGGGCACTCGGGAGTATCCAATCCCATATGTTCAAGCCAGTAACTACTTCCCCACTCCCCCCTTCCAAGGCTAGATCCCCTTCTCCCAGTGGGCACTATAGACCTTCCTAGTCAGGTCAATTGGTGAAACCTCAGATACTAGAGAGACAGGAAGAAGACAATGACAATGATCAGGCAGATATACGAGAATAACTAATCCTGGCTGCAATTTCTTCATCTTCCCCTGATGAGGTAATGAACCCCTTCTATAGTCAATGATTTTAAGATGTTCCAAGATCTTATTGAATGCCTGGTAGAGGCTCTCAACATACTATTGGAGGTGGTGCAAGAGAAATAGTCACTCTTCCATGCCTGGTAGGCTTGCTAGGCCTATAAACAGGGGACCATATGAGTTTTCGGAAGACCTGTGATTAGAACAATCAAAATGATTTGACCACAAAAAAAAAATTCTTTGTAAAATGCAGATTCAGTGACACTGAAGCATTTTGTAAATTCATGTTAGTTTCACCAAATTGTTTCAGCCAAAACACTCCCCTCAAAAAAATCTGAAATCAAAATGTTTTGGTTTGATATTTTCAAGATAAATTTTTTCAATTTCAAATGCCCTTTCGTTTTCTTTTTAAAATATCAAATTACATTAAAATGCTTGAAATGTAAACAATGTTTCATTTGATCCCAAATGAATTTTTTCAACTTTTTGATTTACCCAATTTTTTTTTTTAAATGGACCCGAAATGATTTTTTTCAATTTTTTTGGAATTGCCAGTGAAACAAAATATCCATTATTCCCAAAGATCTACATGAGACAGACCAACTCCAATTCCAGACACATCTGCGTGTGCACACAGAACGCACCAAGTGCCTACAGAAGTATTTCAGTACTCTTATTCTCTTCCAGTGCTAGGAGCTCTTGTTGTAGCAGCTGTCCAGAAGTCCAAATATGAAAAGACTCCCAAATCAGTACCTGAGAGAATGATCCTAAAAAGTTTGAACCTATTTGGACATACAATTGACTTGTCAGCCATCCTCCTGATGTAAGTATTTAATTACCAAGCACTTCTTGCAAAATATCATTATTTAAACTGCAACAAGCTGTCTTGATTTATGGACAGTCCTCATCTGGCACATAAAGAACAGATAAAATCTATAGTGAATGGAGCGGCAACTGATAGCTTATACTTCCCTACAAGCAGCACTAGATGGATTGGATATACCAGAATTTGCCGTGGTCACATCTGTGGCAATGAGGCTATCATCCCGGCTCTAAGCATCAGGGATATGCAGTGAGGTCCAAATCACGATCTACATCTTTTCCTTTGAGGGTAATGAACTTTTTAACAGACTGAGTCCCTACACTCAATAAAGGAGTCCAAGGCTACTCTGTGTTCCCTTGGGTTATGGCTCAGCCCCAAGAAGGAAGCAAGCAAGACCCCAGAGAACCTTCAGAGAGTGTCCCTCTTCAGTACTACTGCAACCCACTGAGGACTTTGGAACCACACAGGAAGAAGCAGAGGTGCCAGTGCAGATGACCACAGCTGTAGCTCATTTGGCGTCTTCCTCCCAGTGGCAAATTTGACGCTGGCATCAAAAACCTGGCAGAACCTACTGAAGATCTTTTTCTGTTTCTCCTCCCCCCCAGTTCCTTTGGCAGCTTGCTTTTTTTGGAAGCCTGGAATGGGATCACCATGGACAAGTGGGTCCTAGAAATTGTCAGCTCGGGGTATTGCATTCCTTTCCTATTTCCTACCTTCCTTCGCTGACCCTTGTCGGGGACTCCTCTTAGAAGATATTGTTGAAACAAGAGTTGGAATCCCTTCTAAAACTTGGAATAGTGAGGAAGATAGCCTTAGGATGCATTATGTCAACAGACAGGGAGGAGCAAGGTCACTTCCACTGTTTCAGGAATCCATTTGTCTTCAGAGTGGTGTATTCATCACCAGGTCACATTTTTGGCCCTGCATCTTCCAGGAATTCAAAACTCACTAGCACACACCTCAGCAAGCAGTTCTCATGGGTTGTCTATCAAGGATTCAGGACTTCTGAGAACATCTTTTGTAAGTAGGGATATCCACTTTGCTGCAGAGGGAGCTCCACTGTCAGATCCCATTCTTATTTCCTGGACACTGGGGCAGAGATATGACTTCCTGCTGATCCCCGTGACACTAGAGTCCTGAGGAAGTGAAGACAAGATGCAGGTGTGACAGATGTGGAGATATTCTGTAATAACCTGTTTTTTGGGTGACTACTGCATGCATATATTGGTTTAGTTTAATAAGGGGCTGTAAATAAACAAGTAGGAAGGAAACAATTGCTCAAGATTAAGCCACCCTCCCCCTTGGCAGCTCAGTACAGTATTAACAGATTTGATGGGTCCTCCCTTTGAGCCCTAAGCAAACTGTTCTCTGTAACACCTGTTGATGAAGACTGCCTTCTTAGTAGCCTTTTACCTCAGCTTGAAAAGTTGGGGCCCTCATGGCAGATTTTCCTTACATAGTGATTCATAAGGACAGTATCATTCTTAGATTTTAGGCAGAAATTTAGGATGATGCCTATTTCAGAATCCCATATGAACCATTTCATTAATCTCCTATCTTTCTTCCCTAAGCCTCACTCATCCCTGGAAGAAGTTAAACTTCACACACTTGTTGCAGTAAAGATATTATTAATTACTTTAACAGGGCAAAAATCATTCAAGAACCAAGTACTTACTCATGGCTTCTGAGAATAGGGTTAAAGGTCAGGTAATATTCTCACAGAGATTACCAAAATGAGGCTCCAGTTGTTTGTTAGCAAACATAGTCTGAGTTACTCAGGTTAGATCCACTGGCCACATTTGAGCTCATTTTGCTATGGCTCAGGAAGCCTGTGTTGCCTGTTTGAAGAATGTCCCTAGCTCAGAAATTTGTAGGGCAGCTATGTGGAGCTTGAACCTTACTTTTGCAAGACACTATTCCTTAGCGGAGGCTTCCAGAATGGATGCCTGTTTTATAGGGCTAGCCCACAGGCATTGTTTGAGTAGCAATCTAGTACCCACCACCAAATAAACAGATAACTACTTGTTCGTCACCAAGAGTGGGGTCCATGTGGATAAATACTCCAAAAAAGAATTATTACTTATTCTTTCAGTAACTGTTGTTCTTCAAGATGTGTTGTCCACATAGATTCCATAGAACACCTTCCTCTCCCCCTGCTATAGAATCCTACTCCTATGGGATTCTTCATCGATGAAGGAACTGAGGGACAATTAAGCTTGCTCCGTCCTTTATGTGTGTGTAGGAAGGTGTGAACATCTAGGGAGAAGGTGCAAAACAAATGCATGCTGCTGGTCAAAATAATCCAGTCTCACGTAGAGGGGGAATGTGCATATCATGTGAAGAGTTGAATCCATGTGAAGAACAGATCTCAAAGAATCATGGTGACTGTAGGGTATGTATTCTTATTCACTTTTAAGTAGAACCATGAGGTAGGAAGTAATATAAAACATTTTCCAACTGAATGTGTTTTCCTTAAAGTTAAAGGAACTAAGACTTTGGTGTTTTAGAAAGAAATCATTTTCAGTAAGAGTAGGGGTTCTCAAGCTTCCTTGTATCATGACCCCCTTCTGACAACAAAAATTACTACACGACCCCAGGAGGGGCGGGGGACCAGATCCAGAGCATGCTCAAGTCCTGCGTACCAGGTGTGGGGGTCAAAGCCCGAGACCCACTGCCCTGCACGGCGGGGGACCAAAACCGAAGCTGAATGGCTTCACCCCCAGGCAAGGGGCCTGTAACCTGATTTCTGCTACCTAGAGCTTCAGTGAAGCTTGGGCTTCAGCTTCGGCCCTGGGCTCCAGCAAGTCTAAGCCAGCTCTGGCGAGTGGCAACCCATTAAAACAGGGTCGCAACCCACTTTGGGGTCCTGACCTACAGTTTGAGAACCGTTGAATAAGAGCGTTTCTAGAATTCTTTGTGGGAGTTTTCTCTTTTCAAACAAGATAGATAGAGACCTACTTTTATTATTTAGTATAGCTCTGATATCACATCCTAAACATTGCTCCTCTTTAAATAATAACTGTCAAGGTTCCTCCCCCACTCTGAACTCTAGGGTACAGATGTGGGGACCTGCATGAAAAACCTCCTAAGCTTATCTTTACCAGCTTAGGTCAAAACTTCCCCAAGGTACAAAGTATTCCACCCGTGGTCCTTGGAATGGCCGCTACCACCACCAAACTAATACTGGTTACTGGGGAAGAGCTGTTTGGACGCGTCTTTCCCCCCAAAATACTTCCCAAAACCCTGCACCCCACTTCCTGGACAAGGTTTGGTAAAAAGCCTCACCAATTTGCCTAGGTGACTACAGACCCAGACCCTTGGATCTTAAGAACAATGAACAATCCTCCCAACATTTGCACCCCCCCCTTTCCTGGGAAATGTTGGATAAAAAGCCTCACCAATTTGCATAGGTGACCACAGACCCAAACCCTTGGATCTGAGAACAATGAAAAAGCATTCAGTCTTTTACAAGAAGACTTTTAATAGAAAATAGAAGTAAATAGAAATGAAGAAATCCCCCCTGTAAAATCAGGATGGTAGATATCTTACAGGGTAATTAGATTAGAAAACATAGAGAACCCCTCTAGGCAAAACCTTAAGTTACAAAAAAGATACACAGACAGAAATAGTTATTCTATTCAGCACAATTCTTTTCTCAGCCATTTAAAGAAATCATAATCTAACACATACCTAGCTAGATTACTTACTAAAAGTTCTAAGACTCCATTCCTGTTCTGTCCCTGGCAAAAGCAGCACACAGACAGACACAGACCCTTTGTTTCTCTCCCTCCTCCCAGCTTTTGAAAGTATCTTGTCTCCTCATTGGTCATTTTGGTCAGGTGCCAGCGAGGTTACCTTTAGCTTCTTAACCCTTTACAGGTGAGAGGAGCTTTCCCCTGGCCAGGAGGAATTTCAAAGGGGTTTACCCTTCCCCTTATATTTATGACACGCCCCCCAAATCTCAGCTAGGGTGAAACACTGGCTGGGATTTCTTCCTGGAGCTCTAGGAAAAACAGAGTTAATAAGACACATGCATCTCTAAATATACTACCAAGTACATAAAGACTAACAATATTTTCCACATCTTAAGGACGATTTTAACCAGTTGATTCTGGGAAACTTTCACGGGAGAGTGCATCAGCCACTTTGTTAGAAGCTCCTGAGATGTGTTGGATGTCGAAATCAAAATCTTGGAGAGCTAAACTCCACCGAAGAAGTTTTTTGTTAGTTTCTTTGACGGTGTGAAGCCACTTCAGTGCAGCATGGTCGGTTTGCAGGTGGAAACGCCGTCCCCAAACATATGGGCGTAGCTTTTCCAGAGCGTAGACAATGGCATAACATTCTTTTTCAGTGGCTGACCAGTTGCTTTCCCTCTCAGACAGTTTTTTGCTGAGAAACACTACAGGGTGGAATTCTTGATCAGATCCTTTCTGCATTAAAACTGCTCCCACACCACGCTCGGATGCATCTGTGGTTACTAGGAACGGTTTGTCAAAGTCTGGGGCCCTTAGTACAGGGTCAGACATGAGTGTCGCTTTAAGCTTGTTAAAGGCCTTCTGACACTTTCCGGTCCACTGAACAGCATTTGGCTGTTTCTTTTTGGTTAGGTCTGTCAGTGGGGCAGCGATTTGGCTGTAGTGCGGTACAAATCGTCTGTAATAACCAGCCAAGCCTAAGAAGGATTGAACCTGTTTCTTTGACTTTGGGACAGGCCACTTTTGGATAGCATCCACTTTGGCCTGTAGGGGGCTGATAGTTCCTTGACCCACCTGGTGTCCAAGGTAAGTCACTCTGTTTAGGCCTATTTGACACTTCTTAGCCTTAACAGTTAGTCCTGCCTCCCTTATGCGCTCAAGGACTTTTTGTAGATGTTCCAGGTGGTCTGCCCAGGAATCCGAAAATATGGCCACATCGTCAAGGTAGGCGACTGCATATTCTCCTAATCCCGCTAGGAGACCATCTACAAGTCTTTGGAAAGTGGCGGGTGCATTTCGCAGCCCGAAAGGGAGTACATTAAATTCATACAGCCCGAGATGTGTGATGAAGGCTGACCTTTCCTTGGCAGATTCATCTAGCGGTACCTGCCAGTACCCCTTTGTTAAGTCCAAGGTAGAGATGAACTGGGCCCGTCCCAGTTTCTCTAACAGTTCATCTGTGCGTGGCATTGGATAGTTGTCTGGGCGAGTTACAGCATTTAGCTTACGGTAGTCCACGCAAAAACGTATTTCCCCATCTGGTTTGGGAACTAGAACCACTGGAGATGCCCATGCACTTTCAGAGGGGCGGATTACACCCATCTGTAACATATCCTGGATCTCCCGTTCTATAGCAGTTTTAGCTTGAGGAGACACCCGGTAAGGTTGGACCCTAATTGGGTGAGCATTACCTGTGTCAATGGAGTGGTATGCCCGTTCAGTCAGTCCTGGGGTGGCTGAGAACGTTGGCGCGTAGCTAGTGCACAGCTCCTGGATCTGCTGTCGCTGCATACGCCCAAGGGTCATGGAGAGGTTCACCTCTTCCACACCACCAGCACATTTCCCTTCGTAGTAGACACCTTCAGGCCACTCAGCATCATCTTCTCCCTGGGCTGTAAACTGACAAACCTTTAATTCTCTGGAATAAAAGGGCTTTAGAGAATTAATATGGTACACCTTAGGCTTTCGGTTGGAGGTGGGGAATGCTATGAGATAATTAACAGCTCCCAGGCGCTCCTGGACCGTGAATGGCCCTTCCCACGATGCTTCCATTTTATGGGCCTGGAGCGCCCTTAAGACCATGACCTGGTCTCCTACTTTGAAGGAACGCTCTCTGGCATGTTTATCATACCAGGCTTTTTGCTCTTTTTGAGCATCCTGTAAGTTTTCTTTAGCAAGGGCTAAAGAGGTTCGGAGGGTGTTTTGTAGGTTGGTTACAAAGTCCAGAATGTTAGTTCCTGGAGAAGGTGTAAATCCCTCCCATTGCTGCTTCACCAACTGCAATGGCCCCTTAACCTCACGGCCATATACAAGTTCAAATGGGGAAAACCCTAAACTGGGATGTGGTACAGCTCTGTAGGCAAAGAGCAACTGCTGCAACACTAGGTCCCAATCATTGGAGTGCTCATTTCCGAATTTACGTATCATGGCCCCCAAAGTTCCATTAAACTTCTCCACCATGCCATTTGTTTGATGGTGGTAAGGAGTGGCAACCAAGTGATTTACCCCATGAGCTTCCCAAAGGTTTTTCATAGTTCCTGCCAGGAAATTAGTCCCTGCATCTGTGAGGATGTCGGAGGGCCAACCTACCCTGGCAAAAATGTCTGCTAGTGCCTGGCATACACTTTTAGCCCTGGTGTTGCTTAGAGCTACTGCTTCCGGCCATCGGGTGGCAAAATCCATGAAAGTCAGTATGTACTGCTTTCCTCTGGCTGTCTTTTTCGGAAAAGGACCCAGAATATCCACAGCTACTCGCTGAAATGGAACTTCAATGATGGGGAGTGGTTGTAGAGGGGCTTTGACCTGGTCTTGGGGTTTTCCCACTCTTTGGCACACCTCACAAGACTGGACATAGGTAGAAACATCCTTGCCCATTCCCTCCCAGTGGAATGACCCCCCCAAACGGTCTTTGGTCCTGTTCACCCCAGCATGGCCACTAGGGTGATCGTGGGCTAAGCTCAAGAGCTTGGCCCGGTATTTAGTTGGAACTACCAACTGTCTCTGAGGATGCCAGTCTTCCTGGTGTCCACCAGAAAGAGTTTCCTTGTATAAAAGTCCTCTTTCTACAACAAACCTGGATCGATTAGAAGAGCTGAGAGGCGGTGGGTTGCTCCGTGCCGCTGTCCAAGCTCTCTGGAGGCTTTCATCTGCTTCCTGTTCGGTCTGGAACTGTTCCCTTGATGCTGGAGACATCAGTCCCTCATTGGATTGTGGACCTAGGCTTGGTCCCTCTGGAAGCAATATAGGGGATGGAGCTGTTTCTGTTGACTGTGAACCGCTCTCCGCTGGTGCACTATGTTGGGATTCAGGCTCCGGCTGAGCCTCTTGTGTAGGGTTATCGGCTGCTGCCAGTTCAGGTTCAGTGGGGCCCTCTGGTGTTGAGGTTGCAAGTACTGGATTCAGTGCTGACACAGGGTCTGGTGTTGGTTGTTCGGCTGGTTCCGGTTCTGGGACTGGTTCCGTCTGGGTCTCTGGGACTGGATCCACTACTGCTGTTGCAGACATTGGCCTAAGGTCCAGGTCCATCACCTCTGACTGGGTCCTGATAGCAGTTTCCGGAACAGAGCTAGGCCTCACGGCTTGTTTAGCCTGGCTGCGGGTGACCGTTCCCACCCTCTTGGCCTGCTTCACATGATTGGCCAAGTCTTCCCCCAACAGCATGGGGATGGGATAATCATCATAGACTGCAAAAGTCCACATTCCTGACCAGCCCTTGTACTGGACAGGCAACTTGGCTGTAGGCAAATTGAAAGAGTTGGACTTGAAGGGTTGAATCGTCACTTGGATCTCTGGGTTGATTAAATTGGGGTCCACTAAGGAAGCATGGATAGCTGACACTTGTGCTCCGGTGTCCCTCCACGCGGTGACCTTCTTCCCGCCCACACTCACAGTTTCCCTCCGCTCCAAGGGTATCTGGGAAGTATCTGGGCCTGTGGACCTCTGGTGTGATTCCGGTGCAATGAACTGTAATCTGTTGGGGTTCTTGGGGCAGTTGGCCTTTACATGCCCCAGCTCGTTACATTTAAAACATCGTCCAGCTGACGGGTCACTGGGGCGAGGAGGGTTGCTGGAGAACGGGGTGGCAGGACGATAAGGGGTCTGGAGGGTTCTTTGGGAGGTAGGTGGGGCTTTGGGCGGCCCCCGGTAATAGGGTGTGGTCTGGGGTGGTCCCTTCTGGTCTCCGCTCCAACTGCGACCAGTTTTCTTCTTCTCTGCCACCTCCACCCATCTGGCTCCAATCTCTCCTGCCTCGATTACAGTTTTGGGTTTCCCATCTAGGATGTATCTTTCTATTTCCTCAGGAACACCCTCTAAGAACTGTTCCATTTGCATTAGGAAGGGCAAATTTACTGGAGATTCAACACTTGCTCCTGATATCCAGGCATCCCAATGTTTCACAATGTGGTAGGCATGTCGGGTAAATGACATGTCTGGTTTCCACCTTAGGGCTCTGAACCTCCGACGAGACTGCTCGGGTGTTATCCCCATTCTGACTCTCGCCTTGGATTTAAACAGTTCATACTTGTTCATGTGTTCTTTAGGCATTTCAGCTGCCACCTCAGCTAAGGGTCCACTGAGCTGCGGCCTCAGCTCTACCATGTACTGGTCAGTAGAGAGGTTGTATCCAAGGCAGGCCCTTTCGAAGTTTTCTAGGAAGGCCTCAGTATCATCGCCTGCCTTGTAGGTGGGGAACTTTCTGGGATGGGAAGTGGTACTTGGAGAAGGATTACTAGGGTTTGTTGGGATATTCTGCTGAGCCTTTATCTTCTCCATCTCCTCCACATACTTCCTCTCTTTTTCCTTCTCCTCCAGTTCTTTGTCCCTCGCTTCCATAGCTCTCCTGTGAGCAGCCGCTTGGTGTTGTTCTGCCTCCCTTTCTTGTTCCTTCTTCAGCCGCATGAGTTCTATCTGTCTTTCATGTTCCCTTTGTCTTTCCTCAGCCTGAAATTTGGCTAATTCCAGCTGTAGTCGAGCTGAGGATTTGGTCATTCTAACCTCTCTGTTTTTAACTAACTTTACACCCGAGGTTTAGAAATAAACAAACAAAACTTGGCTGTAAAATTTTGCTGTGCTGGAATAGAATACCTATTCTCTGATAGTGATTGTCAGCCTACAGAAAAAGACAATTCCCTTGTCTCTGTTCTGGGCCCAACTTAAAGCAAAAAACCTCCAAACTACTTGGAAACCTGCTTACCCAGCCCAAAGAAAAAAAAAATTCCCTTTCAAACCTGTGCTCCTTGTAAAACAAAAAAATCAAAATCCAAAAAAAAAAAACCCCTGCCACTTTTGTCTCCAGGCAAATGGGTAGAGCACACACCCCCTATTTACTTTTAGGAAGGAAAAAAAAAAAAACCTCTGGGTTGGAAGACTGTGAATTTCCCTGCAGGAGTTAAGTACCCTGCCTCCAGGCAAAGAAAACCTGCAATTCACAAGATAATCCCCTTTTGTCTCTGCTTGGCCACAAAGCAGAGAAAAACAATCTGCTTTCAGTTTAAACTGCTTTCCAAAGGAAAAAAAAAAATTCCTTTTTAAAATCTGTATTTCTAGTTCAAAAAATCTCAACTGGATCTCAAAATGATTTCAGGTTAATCCCACCGCTGCCACCATGTCAAGGTTCCTCCCCCACTCTGAACTCTAGGGTACAGATGTGGGGACCTGCATGAAAAACCTCCTAAGCTTATCTTTACCAGCTTAGGTCAAAACTTCCCCAAGGTACAAAGTATTCCACCCGTGGTCCTTGGAATGGCCGCTACCACCACCAAACTAATACTGGTTACTGGGGAAGAGCTGTTTGGACGCGTCTTTCCCCCCAAAATACTTCCCAAAACCCTGCACCCCACTTCCTGGACAAGGTTTGGTAAAAAGCCTCACCAATTTGCCTAGGTGACTACAGACCCAGACCCTTGGATCTTAAGAACAATGAACAATCCTCCCAACACTTGCACCCCCCCCTTTCCTGGGAAATGTTGGATAAAAAGCCTCACCAATTTGCATAGGTGACCACAGACCCAAACCCTTGGATCTGAGAACAATGAAAAAGCATTCAGTCTTTTACAAGAAGACTTTTAATAGAAAATAGAAGTAAATAGAAATGAAGAAATCCCCCCTGTAAAATCAGGATGGTAGATATCTTACAGGGTAATTAGATTAGAAAACATAGAGAACCCCTCTAGGCAAAACCTTAAGTTACAAAAAAGATACACAGACAGAAATAGTTATTCTATTCAGCACAATTCTTTTCTCAGCCATTTAAAGAAATCATAATCTAACACATACCTAGCTAGATTACTTACTAAAAGTTCTAAGACTCCATTCCTGTTCTGTCCCTGGCAAAAGCAGCACACAGACAGACACAGACCCTTTGTTTCTCTCCCTCCTCCCAGCTTTTGAAAGTATCTTGTCTCCTCATTGGTCATTTTGGTCAGGTGCCAGCGAGGTTACCTTTAGCTTCTTAACCCTTTACAGGTGAGAGGAGCTTTCCCCTGGCCAGGAGGAATTTCAAAGGGGTTTACCCTTCCCCTTATATTTATGACAATAACATTCATACATTCTTTTACACAGCTGAATTTCTGTATGTATGCAGATGTCTCAGAATGTTAGTTCTTTTGAGTTACACGTCATGTCTATATTAGACTGGTGCTTTGAACAAGGAGGAGGTGTCAATTCTTTGAGAAGGCAGCTTGTTGGTTGTTTGTCTTTTGACCACATGGTTCCTAGATTTACATCCTATCATTTGTAATACACTCCACAATTTGAAATTAAAGACTCCTATCAAATATTCTGTACATGGTACAAATCACAATAATATTTATATATGTCTTTCAAACATGCTATAAGATAAAACATAGCACATCAAAGCAAAATAGAAGTTATTAAGCTGCATTCCAGATTCAGTGAAAGTATACTTAGAGGTGATGAATTTGGTTTTGTGGTTAAGAAGGCATTTCTTTGACACTTTTGGTGTCCGTCACATTGATAAACAGAGATTTCCTAGGGATTTCTTTAATTAGCTTGAACTTCTCATTTCATTAAGTAACTGGGAGGGACTGATTCTGAGAGTGAATGAACAAGACTGTACTGTTCACATCCCAACTCTCACCCAATCCAGTCAATAAAAAATATAGAAAGAGGTTTTTAATGGCAGAACTTAAGCTGTTTCCTGTCAGTTGAGTCCTACCAAAAGAAAATCCCAAAATATTGTTGTTGCTTTTTAATTTACTTAATTATTACCAAATCCTCTTAAAATTTTATAAAATAAAAATAACTATACTAAACAGTGAAAGATATTATGTTTCTGCTCCTTCCCCTCCATCCTCAAAGAAAAAAAAAGAAAATAAATAAAAAACCTCCAAATACGTAACCAAGATCAATAGTAGTTTAAAAATAATACTTATAAAAGCTATTATCTCTCCACCATCAGAACTTACTCCATGGGGGAAGAATTTCTCAATAATTGAAGATGATAGTAACTATTAATAAATCAAACCAAAGGTATGTCCACAGAAAAAAGGAGAATCACAATTATCAGTGTCAATGAAAGAAAGGTACAAAGCCATAAATAAGGTACTGATCCTTAGGTACTTATATAGCCCCCATTAATGTAGTGTCTGAGCACTTCACAGTTGTTAATGTATTGATCCTCACAGCACCCTATGAGGTAGGGCACACTATCCACCCCATTTTACATATGTGGAACTGAGGCACAGAGATACCATACATTTTTCAAAAGCACCTACATGATTATGGGCCAGATTTTCAAAGGTATTTAGGTATCTAAAGATGCAGATAGGTGCCTATCTGGATTTACAGAAGCACCTAGACAGGTTAACGCCCATTGAACTCAATGGGATATAAAGCATCTTATTTACTAAAGTAATTTTTTTGTAAATCCCACCTAGGCTCCCATGTGCATCTTTAGACACCTAAATACCTTTGAAAATCTGGCTCTTAGGAAACCACTAACCTTCAATGATACTTAGGGTCCTACATTATTTTGAAAATGGGACTTCAGCTCCTAGCCACCTTGGCACTTTTGAAAGCTTTACTCTTAATGACTTGCCCTAGGTCACACAGGAAGTCTGTGGCAAAGTGGGGAATTGGAACCCATAATAGTCCCTAATCACTGGACCATCTTTCCTGCACAGACCCTTGTGCCCTCACTGCATACCACTGACTTCAGTGACTTCCCTTTGTGGGACTGGGGTCTAGTTCTACGTGATCATGCAATTAAGAAAAAGAAAAATGTATAAAGGTTTGGCAGCAGCAATGAGATCATCTGAGCACAAGATTTCTCCAAGTGTTCACTTTCTTAACCCTGGGGATGGAACACCTCCAGTAAACTCCCAAAACAGAGGCACATTTACCACTGTTGGTTTTTCCCACTCCTATAAGTTGTATTCCTGATCCAGTAAACATATCAAAACTTCTCTCCTTCCTGGCTGCTTGAACAACTGCTATTATTCACTGAGCATTTAACATGTTAGGAGCCAGTTTTGGTTCAAGCATTTTATTAGAATTTCTTTAGAAACACAGGGTTCCTCCTTCATTCTTTCCGAGCACCTTCATTTCACTCATGTTTTCCCATTCCCTTCAGAAAAATCAATGTGATCATTTACATATCAAACAATATAGAACAGAAACTACAGAATGGAAAAAAAAACACAAAAAACTCTTCAGTCGAAACAGGCAAAACTTGCTGTGTCTTATTCATTTTCTACAGAATACAGTGCCTTGAATATCCATTTTTCAAAGTCGCAGTGTTGCAGCACTCTATTTATTATTTTTTCCAATAAAATGCTTTCAGATATCTGACCCATAAATGTTGCATTCACTGTGTATTCATGCAAAAAAACATGTCAATTAAATGCTACAGCAACAAGCCATGGTTCCCAGTTGTCTGAGACCTTTTCTATCCTCAGTCATGATTACAAAAATAATCTTTCTTCCTGCAGATCTACTCTTTATTACCAATAGCAAACCTTTCAAGTTTCTTTAATTAAATAAAGATATTTCAATAAACTTTCATTTATTTGAATTTTTCCATAGTCATTATTGCCATTGTTTTATACAGGATTAATTCCTCTAAAGCATCTGTCATGTATTTGCCTCAGAGTTAATAAATATCCATTCATTTAGAAGGCTGGCTATGCTCTCGCCTTTGCTATCCTTCTGGCATTTTTCCCCTCTAGTGGCAGTGAGCTTTGCTTCAGGGACAGAAATGAAAGCACACTTGACTTGACAGTGATTCTTGTGCTTCCTTGAATTATAAGGAAGCAAAGTGAATGGCATACTGGAGACCGAATGTCATGCTGTGGGTTTGTTTTGCATACAGTATTAGTGGGTTTGGAAAGTTAAGGTAATATATTACAAAATTAGAGCAGAGATGGTCTACCAGTACCAGGTGTATGGAAGAAAATAAATGGTTATCCTTCATTCTAATTTATTTAATATTTTCTGAATTCTCAGCTCAGAATTCTGCAGCTTAGTAAAAAGGAAATACTGAATGTAGTACATACAAAAAATTATTGATGAATGTGTCACCACATTTCAGGATGGTGTGGGGGAGCACATAAGTACGTAGCTCAATGGAGCCCATGGTAATTTACATTAATGAGACTTTTTCTGTGCTGGGATGTGTTCTCCATGCAGAAAATTCTGAATAGGAGTTTTACAAAACAGAAATACAGACACAGATTCTGGCTTACTCTACATTCAAATTACATTGGCGAGCTACGTTAGTCAGAGGTGTGCAAAAAACACACCCCTGACTGACATAGCTATGCCATCAAAACCCCTAGTGTAGATACACCTATGTTGGTGGAAGAGGGCTTCTGGTGATGTAGCTAGCATCTTTTGGGGAGCTGGTGTTTCTATGCTGACAGAAAAACTTCCGTTTGTGTAGGCTGTACCCACACTAGGGGACCTTACTGGCTTACCTATGCCAACATACCCTCTGAAACTGATCTTTTTGTTTGTATTTACTGTAGTATAGAGATGTGACGGGTTCAACCCCAACTCCTGGGATGCTACCTGATGTGCTGGGGTCCCACTGAGCCCACCCTTTCCACCAGCCTGGGTGTGGTCTTACCTGTATGTGTGTGCTGGAGAAGGCTTGAGAGCCTAGCACAGCAAGAACAGAGTGAGGAAACCCAGGCTGGTGGAAAGGGCAACTCATCACAAGAGAGACCCCAACCTAAATCAGGGTTGAATGGCCTAGGTGCTGTACAAACACATAGTGCTTTCATTTTCTGTAGCTTCAGCTATATTTTGCTTAGGAAGTGTGTTATTTCAAATGTTCTTGTTACCTTTTCTATTTGCTGTAAACACTATCTACTCCCCTGATTTTGCTCACTTTCTCCTCCCCCCTCAAAAGTGAAGAGTTCCTTATTTCCTTGTCTCCTTATTCTATCCTTTTTGCTACTTGTTGGATGCTCATTTATGATTCTGTTATGATGACATTTATTTGCTAATAATGCAGAGACCAATTTCTACAACTGTAGAAATCTACAAATTTAAATTGTATCTTGCAGTATAATGCATATTTGCCTTCTTTTTTAGAAATAAGAGAAAGCAGAGGGTATGTATGTATTTAACTGCTAGTTTTCTATTTCAAAACAATTCACTTTTCATTAGTAGATCTCAAAACACATTACAAAGGAGGTCAGTATCATTATCCCCATTTTACAGACAGGGAAACTGAAGCACAAAGAGGGGAAGAGACAAAAAAGTTAATGGGGATTAAAATAAAGAAACTTTATATAAGCTATGTCACACCATGTTAGATTAAGTGTAGTCAGTGAAAGGGGGAGAAATCTTTATATTAGAGGTACATCAGTATTCAGGTTAGGGCTGTCAATTAATTCCAGTTAACTCCCGTGATTAACTCAGAAAAAGTAATCATGATTTTAAAAAAATAATCACTATTAATCACAGTTTTAATTGCATTGTTAAACAATAAAATCCCAATTGAAATGTGTTAAATATTTTTAGATGTTTTCTATATTTTCAAATATATTGATTTCAGTTACAACACAGAATGCAAAGTGTACAGTGCTCACTTTATTATTTTGTATTTCAAATATTTGCACTGTAAAAATGATAAACAAAAAATTGTATTTTTCAATTCACCTCATACAAGTACCATGGTGCAATCTCTTTATCACAAAAGTGCAACTTACAAATGTAGATTTTTTTGTTATATAACTGAACTCAAAACCAAAACAGTGTAAAACTTTACAGCCTACCAGTCCACTCAAACCTACTTCTTGTTCAGCCAACTGCTAAGACAAACAAATTTGTTTACATTTATGGGAGATAATGCTGCCCGCTTCTTATTTACAATGTCACCTGAAAGTGAGAACAGGCATTCACATGGCACTTTTGTAGCCGACATTGCAAGGTATTTATGTGCCAGATATGCTAAACATTCGTATGCCCCTTCATGCTTTAGCCACCATTCCAGAGGACATGCTTCCATGCTAATAATGCTCGTTAAAAAAATAATGTGTGAATTAAATTTGTGACTGAACTCTGTGGGGAAGAATTGTATGTTTCCTATTCTGTTTTACCTACATTCTGCCATATATTTCATGTTCTAGCAGTTTTGCATGATGACCCAGCACATGTTCATTTTAAGAACACTTTCACGGCAGATTTGAAAAAACTGAAAGAAGATACCAATCTGAGATTTCTAAAGATAGATACAACACCCAACACAAGGTTTAAGAATCTGAAGTGCCTTCCAAAATCTGAGGGGTGAGGTGTGGCGCATGCTTTCAGATATCTTAAAAGAGCAACACTCCAATGCGGAAACTATAGAACCCGAACCACCAAAAAAGAAACTCAACTTTCTGCTAGTGGCATCTGACTCAGATGATGAAAATGAACATGCGTCGGTCTGCAATGCTTTGAATTGTTATCAAGCAGAACCTGTTATCAGCAGTGATGTATGTCCTCTGAAATAGTCATTGAAGCATGAAGGGACATATGCATCTTTAGTGCATCTGGCATGTAAATATCTTGCGATGTCGGCTATGACAGTACCATGCGAACGCCTATTCTCACTTTTAAGTGATATTGTAAACAAGAAGTGGGCAGCATTATCTCCCATAAATGTAAACAAACTTGTTTGTCTGAGCGATTGGCTGAACAATAAGTAGGACTGAGTGGTCTTGTAGGCTCTAAAGTTTTACATTGTTTTATTTTTGAATGCAGTTATTTTTTGAACATAATTCTACATTTTCTAAGTTCAACTTTCATTATAGAGAGATTGCACTACAGTACTTGTAATGGGGGAAATACTATTTATTTTGTTTTTTTGCAGTGCAAATATGTGTAATCAAAATAAATATAAAGTGAGCACTGTACATTTTGTATTCTGTGTTGTAATTGAAATCAATATATTTGAAAATGTAGAAAACATCCAAAATATTTAAATAAATAGTATTCTATTATTGTTTAACAACACAATTATTTTTTTTAATTGTTTGACAGCCCTAATTCAGACAAACATTAAAAGAGGAAAGGCATAAAACAATATGAAATAAATACCTAGATTATCTGAAAGAAACTTAAACTTTTTGTGTAATCACACTGTATTGACTCCAGAATAAAGTGGTCATTGATACTGTATTAACTGAATTTGGTCATTGTCACATCAAACAATAGGTGCTTACATCAAGCTGATATTTCCACATAGAAGGGCTTTATGCCTGGACCCTAGTTTTAGCAGCTGGAATAATCCCTGATAGTCTGATAAGTGAGACAGTGGCATGGTTACATGATGTCACCATATGATTACTTTTTCCATACTTTGTAACACAAGCCCTTAGCAGGGCTATTTATAGTATTTATTATCTTTAGTACCTAAATTGGGAAATTGGGACCCCACTGTAATTAATGCTGTACAAATAGTGTAACTGTTCCTACCGAAAAGTCTTACAGTAGAACAATCTTCTAGTGAAAATACTTCTGTATATTTCTAACAGAACACACAGGAGTTGTGTCATTGAGTGGAACTACTCACATGGGGAAAAGCGATCACATGCATAAGAGTCTGCAGAATGGCTCAAAAGCCCCTAGATTTCTTTTATTACAACTCTCTTTTATTTTGTATATTCTTCTTATCTTATTTTTTTCTATAGGATACTAAGATATTTTACTTCAGTTCAAGATAAGTGGGATCAGCTGAAGAAACCAAGTTGGAGAGTAACTATTACTGGGAAATCTGAAAGAGAGAGAGAAAGAACCTGAATTTTGATTTAGAGACAGTTAAATAAGGAATGAGGTAAGGGTCAGGCTGAGCACAGAGTAATGCTGAAATCCCCTCCTCAAAGACTACTGTGAGAAAGCTGGTACATACCAGTCTGACACTGTTAGACACAAATGACTTGAAGGATGCCAGGTTCAATTGCAGTTCTTCATATTTAAAACAAAAATCAAACCTCTTTCACAACAGAAGGAATATAAAGCAAACAAAGAATGGACTCAGGATTTAGGTACGTGGTTTGGAAATGTAGAAAGATGGCATAGTTGTCATGAGCAGTTCATCGTGTCCAAGGTTTGCTGAGTTGCTTTGGTTTAGTTATTCAAAATAATTTAGAAGTTATATGAAGCAGAACTCAACAAAAGCTCATGGAAGCTGATTCATCAATGGCAAGTATATGCATAATTAGACATTGGAGGAAGGAATATATACCAGACCTGTGCAGAAAAAAAGTAATTGTTTTGTGAAGGATGTTGATATTTCAAAATTTGACCTTGTTGTGATTTGGAACTAAACCAGATTTCAAAATCTCCAAATCACTCATGAACCAGAAATCCCAAGTGTCAGCCAGCTCTAATGGGAAAAAATGAGAAACTTTCCCAAGTATCATCAACAATCAGATTATGTTTTAGTAACTAAAGAGATGCTGTGGTTGCCACTTTACTCATTCAACACACCCTTGCCATCCACAATGATGCTTTCATTGCTTGAGCATAAGGATGTTCATGACACTCTCTGCCCAAAAGAATGGCATGATTAGGAAGATTGGTGAGGGAGGTGTCCAGGCCACCCCACTACAAAACTGCTGGTACCTAAAAGCTGGGATTGAGGGGAGTATGCATACTCAATGTTATAAAGTATACAATAAGTAAAGTTTACAAGTATTCTTCATCTGTAGTGTTGCTGAAAGCGCTATGCCTATCTCTGTAGCTTCTTGAGCACAATGCCTCAATGCACTGCTAGTTACTAGGAATTTCCTTCTTTACCTAGCACAGCTCACTCCCCAAGGTTGGGCCAACTTCCTTTCCCTTTCCCTTGACAGCTACTTCCCCAGCTCCTTGATAACTCAACTAATGTAGGAAAGAACAACTGAATTTCAAGTCTACTAATTGGTGTGTGTTAACACAGCAAAAGAGTTATGCCCGGTAGGGTGGGAATCAAGTAAATCCACTCTGAAAATTTGAAAAATGGATTTTGAGGTGAAAGAAAAACTTTAGAACTAGAGATGCAATAATACAGTGTACATTACTGTACACTTACTTCCTAACTTTATCTAGAGTGAGTCAGATATATCTCTCTAAGCCTGATGAGGTCAGCTTTTCTTTTTTTTCCCCTCCAAGTGAACATTCCTCTTCTAGTTCTTAGATTTAAATCAGCAAAATTGCAATGAGAAATGGCCTGTTGCTTCTCACGGGAGAATTTATAAAGTGCAAGGAGTTTATCATAGCTCTCTGCATTTTTTTTCTTTTCTTTAAAGTGGTAATGACTTATTGTTCCAGCACTTTGAAATCTGCTGTCTCTAGGCTGTAGAAAATATATTACGGATAAATTTAGTTGTTGCTGCTGGTGAGTGAGCATAAGATTTGGAATAAGCCTTGTTCTCTTAGAAATTATCACAAACTGTGTGTGACTGAGAACTTTCCTTGTTTCATTTTTGAAGATTTTCTTTTTATAAATAATTTAACATGGCACTTGAGAATATTCAAATTAGATATAAACCAGCTTTTCATTTTTTCTAAATAGCTTATTGTTTTTGCTGTTCCTTATAGCATTGCTTTACTATGGAAACATTTTCCTTAGCATTCCCTTTGAGTCCCAAGTTGTCTTAAAGCAGTCATTATAAATACAAAGTAGTTTGCTTAGTTATTGGGATAAGGAAAACTATTCAGTATAATTGGGTAATTCATGTTCAGAAGCCTCTTACTTAATTCCACTGGGAAAATCCTTCTTATTCTGAATAACAAAGAAAAACCCTCATCCTTAAATCATTCATTTGCCTTATTAAAAAAAAAAATTATAAAAAGGAAAAAAATAGGGGTGCCTATCCTATCATGCTAGGCATCTTTAACATTATTTAAATATACAATTATTATAATTTATTAATTACTACTACAGCTTCAACATTCCTACATGAACCCTAACCAGTAATAACCAGGCAAAATAAAGACTGAAATAATCCCTCCTCTCCCAGCATTAAACACCCACAGTATTCCCTTTCCCCTCCCTTCCTCTCCCCAGAAGCATGGGAGAAGGGGTATAAATCATACTTGGGGCAGAAATCCACCACCAGGAGTTAAGAAACTCTCCCTTATAGGTAGGTATTGTTGATTCTCTGTTGCAATGTGCTCTCTTGTGCTGTGATATGGCAATTCAAGAACTCAGCTTCACTGTCCTCCTTGGGACTTTAGTGATGTGTTACGGTGGTGAGTTGGGCCTCTGGCCAGAGTGCGCTATAATTCTGCCCATTCTGGGGCACCAATGTCCCAAACAAGTAATGTCTGACAAAATAATGGAAGTAAACATGTCCTCTACCCCTCCTGGGCTCCTTTTCAGCCTCACTCTTCTTCCAGTGCAATGGCTCTGCCTGGAGTGCTTCACTAAAATTCAGACAAAAATACAAACAACTTCCACCCATCCTGGACATGAGCTTTTAGTCCACCTTAGGTTCTCCCCAGTTCTCCACTATTCTACAGAATGCTGACTCATAGGGCTGCCTCTCTGGAGTCTTGTTCTATTTTCAAGGCCCACCACCATCTCCATTCCTATAGCTTTCCCTATGGTTCTTCATCCACCTGGTTCCTACCCACAGGAACCTACCGTACCCACAGCATAAACTCCAGACCACCTGTCTCTTGGGGTGGATGTGGGGTCATTGTCATAGTTGTAGTCTTCTACTCCATTCGCTCCTCCCACAGTGTACTGAATACCTTCCTTTTAACTGCTTCCTGAACCTGACACATCCTTCGGGTGTAAGAAAAGTGCAGTTAAATAGAGCTTTCAAGCTCTAGTTAACACCTCCTTGGCTGATGTGGGGTTTGTATACCCCATCACAGCAATCTCCTCTACAATTTTCTACCTAAAGTTTTTTTAACCTTCCTTTAAACATTTGGTACTGGCCATGGTCAGAGACCATACATTGGTCAGAGACCACTGGTCTCATCCAGTATAGCAATTCCTATATTTGATTGCCCTAAAAGTTAACAAATCTACTTCATACTGAGAGTGTGGAGGGATGGGAGTAAGTTTCACAGCTGAAAGGAACTCACAGAGAATATCCTATCTGCCAGCAGCTTCGTCTCTTATATCAAGTGGCTCCAGCTTAGATGTAGTTACTGTTTGCAACTGCAGCAGTCTGGCTTGGGAGAGAGGTGGACTCTGACATGGGTAGGTCATAGGCTGTTTTGGATCAAAAGGTCAATACCACCTACCTTAAATTCTATGGGGAAAACGAGAGGCCACCCGTGCAGATGAAGCAGGACCGGTGTGAGATGCTCCTGTTGAGATCAATTGTTTGATACAAGGGCAGCAGAATTCTTCACTGGCTTCACTTTTCATAGAGTGGCCGTGACTTGGACCAGGCATGCCCCGTCCTGAGAGAGTGCTACAAGCACTCTCCATTCCAAGCATCGCGCCACTTTTAACATGCTAGTCTGAAGAATATCGTTTGAAACACAAACGGTCGGCAGAATGGCCGATTACAGAGAGTTTAAATGCTTTCAAGCGTTGACTTCATTTTATTTCTCCGTTTTTTAACATTGTTTAAGGACATTCAGTCAGGAATGACATCAATGATAAGACTTGACCAATAAAAATACTAACCATTACACAACTAAAGAAACTGACAATACCCAATATGGGCCAGACTGTGATACCCCTATTCACATCGAGTGATACCTTATTCTGAAGTTTGACTCTCTTCAATAGGATTACTCATGCAGTTTAGGGGTAGCAAAGACACAGGGATCTGGCTTCAAGTCCTACACTGACATTCCCACAATTCCCTGTACCTTTACCTTGCAGCCCTTCTATCCACTCCCTTTCCACTTTCTCTCAATGCACTAGAAACCAGCTATTAGTTCATATACCCTTGCTTGGCATTTAACCCTTCATTTTCCATGGCCTGTTCTAGTTTCTGAGCTCACTTCAGCCATATTATCTAGAAGATGGCCACCCCTCCGCATGTTGCTAGGTGGCCAGGTTCTAGTTAACCTTGGTGTAAATACCCTGGGACCATGATTTTCGTAGGACCTAAATATCCACCAGTATCCAGAAATATCCACCTCAATGAGACTATCTTGAAGAGGCTCATGGACCTGGGCATCCACCGGACTGCTGTGCAGTGCAAAGAGTATATCATGCCCTTAAAGAGCTGTACCACAAGTCCAAGGATGAAAAACCACAGCAGTGTGCCCTGTACATGTCCATTGCTATGAGAAGCTTTACTGGGTACATGCCAACACCCCGAGCACAGAACCCACCATCTCCCATAAAGGAGGATGTTATTTTCAGATCAGAGGAAGGGAGGCGAGGGTGGCAGCAGCTGAAACAATGGCAAAATCACAGTCCCAGGACCAGATCATGGAGATGGAAGCCCTGGAGTAGCCCTTGCAGCTGGTTGGGCTAGCAGACATCCTAGCACCATTTTCCAAGGACTTGTTTGGGGATGGATCCAGGGAACAGCATGGAAAGGAAGCAGCATGGGGCCAAGGGTTGCATCTGCAGCCCAGTAAGTGCCATCCACCTGATTTTTGTTATGTGGGAATTTGTAGTTTTAAGAGAGAGGGATTTCTGGGTTCTGACCAATAAAATTATTGTTATGGCAGATGTTGCATGCAGTGGGTGCTTTTTGCTTTGGTTGAGAGTGGAAGCTATGGCATTTCCATAGTCTCTTTTTCTCCTTCTCTTCTCCTCCCACACAACCACATGAGATCCAGGATGGATGGTGAGTGGAGGAAAACAATATTAAACATACCACTAGTTACTCTTTCAAACTACTTTTGCAATTTTGGCTCAGTGAACAATTACAGGTTTTCAGGCCTACCAGGCATGAGGGCATATCTTTGCAAATATTGCTCTTTAATAACTTGGTCACACTGATGTAGATCTGTGCCTTGACTAGCAAATTATTGTCCCAGAAAGCATGGCTTATGATATGCTTGTGATTCAGAAGCTAGTGAGGTCCCTTCTGATCTTCATTGCCTGTCCTTTGTGATCTGTTGATTCTTGGGACACTTCCTGGGCTACGGCAGGGGAAAGGGGGGATGTAATCCACTCTGCCGCTGGCAAGCCTCTACACCTTCATCCAGCAATTTGTTAATTTTCATCCCAACTTTCCTCTTCTCCTGGCAGGTTATGCTTGAAAATGTTTGATGCAGCAGGAACTCTAGTCAATTGATCAGATTCCTGGGAAGTGCAAGCTTTTTAGGACCACCAGAGCAACTTACTAACCCTCTCCACTCACCCCTGATCTGAGTCACAAGATGTTCAGTCACTACATGCCTAAATATCTCCTTTGCACAGATATATGGAAACCCACCACCAGCCTGAAAAGCTAAATGTTTCTTCCATTTTGGTAGTTCCAAAATATTTATGTCCTCCAAGGCTTCCCTGGCTTGAAACAAAGGGTATATTCTGCACTAGAGCTGAAAAATGTAAATTCTAGCTTGAGGAAACTAGCGCTGATTGAGCTAGCAGGCTAAAAACAGAGGTGTAGCCGTGGTGTCATGCACCATAGGAGGGGCTAGATGCTGCACGTACAGTCTCATCCAAGACCATAAACACATAGTTAGGGCTGCTAGCGCTGTGGTTACACCTATATTTATAGTGTGCTAGCTCAGTCAGAGTTAGAACCAATAGTGGTAACTTTGATCTCGGTAAGACTTCACCCCACCCTCCCTCATTTAAAAAAAAATTAAATGAAATTAGTATATTGCTCTTACCATAATGTGTCTGTGGGCTTTCAACCTTAAATTCATAAAGAGAATGATAAGCTTTTAAAAATGATAAAAGTTACAAACTGTGGCCTTGTGTTCACAAAAAACATACATAGTGATAGACTCAAGGAGCTTGATCCATTTAGCTTAACAGAGAGAAGATTAAGGGGTGACTTGATTACAGTCTACAAATACCTACATGGAGAACACGTATTTAATAATGGGCTCTTCAATCGAGCAGAAAAGGATATAACATGATCCAATAGCTGGAAGCTGAAGCTAGACAACTTCAGACTGGAAATAAGGCGTACGTTCTTAACAGTGACAGTAATTAATCACTGGAATGATTTACCAAGGATTGTGGTGGATTCTTCGTCACTGACAATTTTAAAATCAAAATTGGATGTTTTTCTAAAATTCTCTCGGAATTATTTTGGGGACTTTCTGTGGCTTGTGCTATACAGAAGGTCAGGCCAGATGATCATAATGGTCACTTCTGGCCTTAGAATGTATGAATCTATGAACTTATACGCCCCTCTCAATACCATGTCCTGCCACGGTGCTTGCACTGGAAAACTTTGGGGTTGGCTGGGCCAGTGGACAATTCCATAAATGGGAGTGGGCAGGTGTTCCGTGTGCTCTCCACTCCCACACCAGCCAAACCCTTGTGCAGTCATGTCCATCGTGGGCAAGACATTTTGCCAAGGGGAAGAAGATGAGGGAAGGAGCACTATGGACACCTGCTATAATACCATTAAGATTGACCTTTGAAGCTTTTAGGTACTTCACTATTCTGCACTGTTTTTCAATGTTTTGCACACACATACTTGCACTTTACTTCACATAACACACTTGCTGTTTTTTATTTGTGAACAAGCAACTGGTATGCTTATAATGCTTTTATTACATGTTCCTTTCTCTCCCCTCCCCCCGACCCTGGTTTGTTTTGTTCTGTTAATGTAGTTGTTTGGTTGTACCAACAGGCTGCTATGTGGCGTGAACTACCAGGGTCTGTTTAAAGACAAGAGCTGTTGGTTCCATAATAGCAAGGAAGTCTGGTTCAAGACACTTAACAGGCCAGCCTTGGGAATAGAGAAGGCAAAGCAAGCACCTTGGGGGCCATATTGGAATCTGTCCAAAGAGGAAACCAAAGCTGGATCTGAACCAATTGTTTACAAGTCTGAAATTGAATCTGAATGTGCTGAACCTATGCTTGCCTATACTAATTAATGCCTAGATTGTCACTAGAGGTACCATGGGGCATCTTGATAAGTTTGTTAATGAGAACAGGAAACTGGAAGCATATTGCTTAAATCTTTCTTCATAGATCTTGTCATACATATGGCTGCCTGAGAGAAATTTGACATTTTGGTGATGTTTTCTTGGAATATTTATAACCAGACACAGCAACTAAGACAGCTGCTCGCTTATTGATACAATAGAATCAACCACTGGTACTTAAAGAAAAAGAGAAAAAAAAGAAAAAGAAACAAATCAGAAAACATTCAGCTACAGAAGGTTTTCCAATTACTTTTGACATTTTGTTTTAGTGTATACCCTCTAGTGTGGGCTTGGTTGTGTCAAACATTCATCTACAAAAAATGTAACTGCACAAGACAGAAAAAAACAAACACTTGGCATTCAACCACAATTAGACTTTTTCTGGTCCAGGAAATGTAACATCATATTTAAAATATTGCTTTAATAATGGACATTTCTTGGGTTTTTCTGTTTAAAAAAGTTACTAACTAGTGTTCATAAAATATATAAATTGGAATAAGTTGTTTGAATATGCCCTTAATGAAATACTGCCACAAATAACTTTCCCTCTTCCACTCTTCTGTCGCTTTATATCTGGGATTGTCAGGAATCAGGGCCTGCAGCAAAGCCAATCTCTGGGCAACCTAACAGGCACAGCTGGCCCTATAGGCTGACTGATTGATTGGTGGGAAGAGTCTGAAGCCCAACAGCAGCAGGACAGCTGTGATAGCTTCTGTGTGCCTGCTTGTTCCCAGCCCTGCTCCTGCCTTGCCTCACTCCAGATAACCTGGCTCTGACTACTGGTTCTGGTTGCTGACCTCTGCTTCTGGCTCAGACCCTTGGATCTGGCCTCTGATCCCAATTCTGATCCTGTGCTTCTAGTTCTGGTTAATGACTGGCTGCAACCACTAGGCCTGACCACCGATATCCTGGTTACATGACAGGGACTCTATACAAAAGTGAACAGCACAGCTCTGGGCAACAGGAAGTGCCTTGCAGCTGGGCTCTGAGATCCCTATATCAATTCAGTAGTAAGCTGTATTCATTTGATCTAGTCCCATTTTAAAACATACTAGATACAGTGCATCAATGATCAGCTGCTCTGCGTAAACAGAAAATATAGGAGTTTATATAGCTGAAAACCACAATTTTTTAAGCACATTTCCTTTAACAGCATTTTCCCTTATTTGGCATATAGTGCAAGCTTTAGCAGTAGCTTTCCCTTATTTGGAATATAGCAAAACAAGCTTTTTCCGGTTATTGACAGGTTGTTCTTTGCGGTTAGTGGGTCTTTCCTAATTGCTAGCTGTTAGGGTTACATTTCTTAAGCTGTGCTGTTGCAATTGCCTTACAATGGAATTTTTTCTCACTTTTCTTCTTATGCTTCATATACACAGTTTTAGGCCTGTAAGTTTAGGCCTACTAGATTTTTCCTCCATAGTATTAAGCACCCATGGATGAACCTGCGTAGCCTCAGCCTCCACTGATGCAAATGGGCAGTAAGGACTCCCAGCACCTTGCAGGACTGAGCCCTTGATGGTGAAGATTTTCAGATGTGGGTATCTAATGGAAAGCACCTAAATCCATACTTAGGCATCTGAGTTGGGGTATAAACCCTACATCGGCAATGAGAGAGTTAAATGGAGCTGGAGAGCCCAATGATCCCATTCTTTGGGATCTGGAGGGGAGACAGGTAACTAAGAATTAGACCCAACTGGAGAGAACCAGATTGGGTGATTCCTATAAAGGAAGGCCCGCAGGGCAATAGGGAAAGAACCGTTTGAGTTAAAGTGTGGATGGAGAAGTTGGAAGACAAGGAAAAGCTAAACAGCATCACTAATTTTAGCCATGGGAAAATTAGTTATGCATGAAAAGTCACGTGTCCAAATGTTGTCCTGGCATATGTGCAGCCTGAATTTAAAAGAAGACACTTCAACATTGATAGAAGCTACCCTGGGTTTGGAAATTATCCATATCGCCCAGCACTATGCCCCACTCTAAGACATCTGAACCTTCAGAGTGCTATTTGTCACTCTTGTCATGAGCAGGAGGCATTTATTTCCTTACTCAGGCTGCAGCATGTTTTAATGGCTCTGATATACAAGACAACATGCAAAAGCGTTGATGTGTTCTGTACCCTTAAGCAAACCTATTATCCATGTTGTGAAAACAGCAAGTTAGCATTTTTGTTGTAATTATTTGAGTTGATTATGTATTATGTTTCTAGTCAGAGGTATTTTCTTCCAAGGCAGTTTATGCAATTACTAGCTGAAAACAGAAAAGGAGGACTTGTGGCACCTTAGAGACTAACAAATTTATTTGAGAATAAGCTTTTGTGAGCTACAGCTCACTTCATTGGATTCATTCAGTGGAAAATACAGTGGGGAGATTTATATATACAGAGAACATGAAACAATGGGTGTTACCATACACACTGTAACGAGAGTGATCAGGTAAGGTGAGCTATTACCAGCAGGAGACCGGAGGGGTAAAAACCTTTTGTAGTGATAATCAAGGTGGGCCATTTCCAGCAGTTGACAAGAACGTCTGAGGAACAATGGGGGGGTTGGGGGGGGGTTGAATAAACACGGGGAAATAGTTTTACTTTGTGTAATGACACATCCAGTCCCAGTCTTTATTCAAGCCTAATTTAATGGTGTCCAGTTTGCAAATCAATTCCAATTCAGCAGTCCCTTGTTGGAGTCTGTTTTTGAAGTTTTTTGTTGAAGAATTGCCACTTTTAGGTCTGTAATCGAGTGACCAGAGAGATTGAAGTGTTCTCCGACTGGTTTTTCATGTTATAATTCTTGACATCTGATTTGTGTCCATTTATTCTTTTATGTAGAGACTGTCCAGTTTGGCCAATGTACATGGCAGAGGGGCATTGCTGGCACATGATGGCATATATCACATTAGTAGATGTGCAGGTGAACGAGCCTCTGATAGTGTGGAACAGATAAAGCAGCACGCCAGTGACATCTGCCTTGATGTGGCCTGATGCAAGTTTCCCTCTGACAACGTTGCCATGCTTTATCATAAATATATATGCTCAGGAGTCTTATCTTATGTTTATTACAAGAGAGACAAGGTGGGCGAGGAAATATCTTTTATTGGACCAATTTCTGCTGGTGAGAGAGACAAGCTTTCAAGCCGACATGTGTCTGCCATATGTTGAAAATGAGTTTCTGTGACAGTAGCCTGTTTCAACGGAGATGCTGAGCCATATATATGAAAGCTAAGGAGGTTTATGGCACTGCTCTCTTCTCAAAATTCAGAGGGAACTTTTCTTTATAGGCTCAAATAATTCATGCATCTTGGACTTATTTACTTTTTACTCTCACTCTTTATAACAATTTAGTAAGTAAATGGGACACTAGAGTAGTTTAAACCAAAATTAGCTGCACATTAAAATTGTTAGTTTTGCTGAGGAATGGACACAAGACAGACACAAACTCTCTCTCTCTCTCTCTCTGGCAATGATAGCCTTGTGATAAATTGCAGAGTCACATAATATGCTGTATTTATCATGCACTTGTGATCCAGGCTTCAGTTGCGTCCTCCATCATAGCTGTGCATTAACCACATTTCCGAACAACAGCACACTAAAATGAAGTAAAAAGCACCATAAATTCCCAGGAAGATTTCTTCTGGGAATATCCCGGTAAGTTTTCAGAGAAGTATGCAGCAATGGGCAACTATGTCACCATACACCTCTTGTCCAACACGTCTCCTCAAAACCTATAGAGTCCCAACAGTGAAATTGTCATATGGAGTTGTCTCCACAAATGCAAGTAACAGGAGGGTAGCTTGCCACAAAGCTCCAGGGCTCTCCTCCCTTCTACGCACATTGGGCCATTTGTGTGACTATTATTCTAGTCCTTAGCTTTCCTCTATGCCACTCAGTCAGCAGAAGCATCTAGCCCCATATAACTACATAGTCAATGGGTATTATATTACTAAATAGCTACAGTATGTGGAATTTTGTTTCCTTTTAATTTAAACAGTTGAAATAAGTGAAGTCTCAGAACAGATTGAAGCTCATGTGGCCTGGATTTGCTTTTACCAACACTTCAGTCTTTTGATTTTGGAAGCCCCACCCACAATCCACCCTTAATTTTGGCATTGAGTAATCCAGCACCCATGTAGGAATAAATCCAGAGAAGCCTGTTGTGTATATATAAGCTTCTTCTTAGTAAGGAGCTCACTCTCACATGCAGAATTGTTGGCTCCCAAAGCAGCTTTAATGGACAAATGAATATTTCCTCATGGGAGTGGCATGCAATGATTAACTTTTGTTTCCTCCTGAGTGACTGAAGATACTATAGCATTACCAGGGACCACTTGTCCACTTCATTGCAGCTTTCCAAGAAGAAGAATGGGAATGGACAATTTATCACACAGAGTACTAAAACAATCAAAAGTGCCTTGCAAAAGCATCAGAAGATCAGAAAATAGCACAAATGATCCACGTAGCGAAGAGACTTAATGAGATTGGGTTTAAGTGCAATTCATATTGCTTCCATAGAAGGACACAAGCTCAAGTTTTGCTCAAAAACTTTTTGTTTTTAAAGGACAAATGTTGAGAAAATCCTTGGTTTAATAGATTATTGTATTATTGTATTATTCTAAGGGAACATTAGTTTTTAAATATGACAACAGTGATATGACTGTCATTGTCCATGTTGAGTGAAAGGAAAAGTAATTATCATAAATAGTGAAAAATGTATTAGATTTAAAAAAGGGTGTTAATTTTAATGGTCTAAGATTTTATTGATAAGGTAGTGATTATGTGTCTCTGACACCTAAAATCACATTCTGTCCCTTTCAGACCCTAAACTATTGTTTAGGGCTTGTCGTTACTACTGCGCTAAATTGGCACCACTGCATCAATGAAGTGGTGCCAATGTAGCATATCTGGTGAAGAGGCATTATGTTGATGGGAGAGTGCTCTGCCAGCAATGGAATTACTCCACCTTAATGAGAGGAGGAAGCCATGTTGGCGGGAGAGTGTCTCCCACCGACATAGCACCGTGTAGATACTGCTTTAAGTTGATATGCTTTTTCATGCCCCTGAACAATGTAACATACCAACTTAAGCAGTAAGGTAAACAAGCCCTTAGATGTTATGCCAAATAATATGGCGTCTTCCTTAACAACACCTAAAAACCAAAATACTCTAGAGAAGTTAATAATACAGCTACATAATTACACACTAGAGTTAAATAATGCATTGTGATGGGGTAGTATGTCCCTTAAGAGTACTGGTGCTTTGGGGTCAGCCCACCTCTGTCACATGGTGTGGCCCTTTAAGATTTTGCCACGTTGGACTTATACAGTGATTTAGGATATACTGGTAGAGAGGAAGTGGTTCTGTGAATAAATAGTGTTTGGGAGAAAATTTGTTACCATTTCTTTTAGGGCCTGAGACCAGGAGCCTTGCAGAGTGGGCAGAAAAGGCTCCCTTCTCTCCCAGCCAACTGCGATGAGCTTTAGGAGGCAAACAAGCATATATATTGCCTTTTTCCTCACAGCAGAAGAAGGCTGCATGTTCACCCATCTGAGATCTAACTGAGGGAAAGTAGCCAGCAGAAGGAGAATCTCCGGGGAGCAGCACTGAGGATGCCTGTCTTGAAAGAGTGACCATTTGATGTACAACTCAGCTCCAGAAAAGGGGTTGGGGAGGCCTCTCAAACAGGAGCAAGAGAAACTTAAAAGGACTCTCATATGGACCCTGGATGGGTATGAACCTTATAGACTAAGGAAGTGAGTTAATAAACCAGTCCCCCTCCCACACACACAAAGGGGGCCTGTGCTTTGAACTAATATGGTCTGTATAATTAACTGGAAGAGTCCAAGAGTGTTCTGTGAACAGCATACTTGCAGGGCCATGAGGGGTTGGTCTGAAGCTGGTTGCCCCATACTGCACATAGTAATAACGGATGGCCATGATTTTTGAAAGTGAATTTCGGTGCTTCGGTTTTTGCGGCCCAATTTAAAACACTTTAAAGGAGCCTGACTTTCAAAGGGCAAGTGCTTAGCACTTTTTAGAAATCAGGCCCCTTGTGGGTGTCTTAATTTGGGCATCTAAAAGCACTAGTAACTTCTCAAAATCTTTGCCAGATAATTAAATGATGATGACAGAGGGGGAGAGGCTTTAAGAAGCAAAGACAAGGGAGAAGATATTAGCTTTAAAATGAAGATTTGGGCAGGGAAGGAGAGATGATGAGGTGTAGAGACAGATAGAGGAAGCTGTTGCAAATGACAGAAGTTAGAGGAAAAGGTTCCACTGCCCTATGAGTGCTGAGATAATTGGGAAAGACAGAGGAGGCAGCGTGCTGTAGCCTCAGTGGGGATGGTCATGTGGGTGACGGGTTCTCCCTGGGGCACCACCTGGAACTGTGGTACCACTGAGCCCCCCTGACCCACCAGCCTTGGCTCCCTTTGCACTGTACTGCTATGACCAGCCTGTGAAGCCCTCTCCCAGGCTCCAGCGTGCACTTTATCAGCACACACACAAGTAGGGACACACACAGCTGCAGTTACCTACAGATGCTGTGATCAGCTCTGCATGGGGAGGCACACCTCGGGCACCTCTCAGTTCCTAAGGCATGTACTTCCTGGCTGGAGTTTAAACCCAAAATTATACCATCTTGCGCTGCACAGAGAACTGTACAGCAGAAGCTCATGAAATTCACCCCCCTCTCTCAATGTGGAGAAGAATATACAACAGCTTTCTGCCCTGAGTTATGATTTCCACACACACTGGTTTTAGATAAAGCAAAACCAAGTTTATTAACTACAAAAATTAGATTGTAAGTGATTGTAAGGGATATCAAACAGACAAAGCATATTAAGTAGCAAATAAACAAAACACACAAACTAAGCTTAATATGCTACTTAGATCAGATATGAATAGTAAATTCTCACCCTAAATGATGATGCAAGCAGGCTGCAGGCTCTTAAGGGGCTAGCTGCACTAACTTACAGCTTGGAATCCTCAGATGGTTCATTCACAGGCTAAAAAGCCCTTTAGCCGGAGTCCAGCACTTCCCCCCAGTTCGGTCTTTGTTCCTTGGGTGTTTTCAGGAGTATTTTTGGGCGGGGAGTCAGTGAACAACCATGATTATGTCACTCCCCTGCCTTAAATACCTCTTGCATATGTCGGGAACCCTTTGTCTCAAAGCTTGGTTCCCATGCCAGTCAGTGGAAAAACACTGGTATCCCAAGATGGGGTCCAGCACCCGGTGACCTGGTCACATGACCCAGTAGTGTCATAGCAGCCATGAGTCAGAGGCTGTTTACAGCATCCTCAGGAAGATTAGTGGGAGATTAGCTTCTTCTAAGGCCTATTTTGTCTCCTAATGGTTCATCAACCTGAATGGGCCCTTCCCAGCCAGCTATCTAGACTGAGGATCTTTTGCCTAGTGGGAGTTCTCCAGATGCAAACACATTTGTAATACAGCTATATAGTCAATATTCCTAACTCCAGATACAAAAATGATACATGCATACAAATATGATAATCATATTCAGTAACATAACCTTTCCAATGATATCTCACTTGTCCTATCTGGCATAAAATACATTATGATTATGTCATAATCATATCATAATACTATTACTATGAAGAATATGGGGTGCAGTGTCACAATGTGACTCTCTAGTAGCTGGCCCACAGACTATAAAGGCCCAATTACTAGTACCAGTTATGGGAGATCTACCTTAAGATTGGCAGGGGTGTGCTGGATGCAAAGATCCTGGGTTTGATCCCACATACTGCATGTGTGGGATTAGGTATTTGCAGCACATGGGTTCACTACAATAGATTCTACATAAGGGGGTGGGGGTGAGTTTTAGGCTGATGCAGTAGTGCTTGAAAGTACTTGAATGATAGTGTCAGGCTCTGGCTCCCAGTAGTCAGGTCTAGTGGTGGAGAGGCGGGATGTAGGGTTGGGACCAGGCCAAAGGTAGTGCTGAAACTTAGGCCTGGGGATGGAGTAGGGCCGAACTGAGATCAGAGTCTGAGGACAAGCCAAATCAGTAGTGGAGCTGGAGTCCAGATTCAAGCCAAAGGTTGAAGCCAGGTGATCAGAGTGCAAGGGTCTGGAAGGTCAGCAGGTGAAGGCAGGCCTGGAGAAAGGTCAGAGTAGGGCAAGAACAAGACTGGATCAGGCTGGAACAAGAATTAGGCAGGGCTGGGGCAGGAACTGGATCAAGAGCAGGCTGGGCGTCTAGAGAGTCGGGAGAGTTCCTGGCCAGGTAGTGCTGTTGCACAGACTGACTTCCAGCTCTGGTGGGGTTAGGGAAATACCTGAGCCTTGAGGTCATCTGACCAGGACTCTGCTCAGGGATTTGTTGCTGCCACATGTCTGAAGGCTGAGTCACTGCAGGTGCTGTTGGAAGGGTATGTGTGTGCAGCTGAGTTGTTGCTGTATGCTTGAGTGATGAGTCACTGTGGCTCTTTTGGAAGGGCACCTACTGAAGCACTGGGGAAATGGGTGGGCACAAGACCACTCACATCTAAAGTCGCCCCCCCATCCTAAGCGGAGGAGCTACTGAGCCCAGGACTCAAATAATCTCAGGGGACAACGAATGAAAAAAACAGGAACAAGAATGAGGGTCAAGGAGTCAAAAGCATGGATCCAGAGGGGGACACTGAACTGAGAACCCTGGACAGCACCCACTGCTCCTCATCCAGAGGAACTCTGCCTGGAGACGTGACTTCAGGGAGAAGTGGAACTAGGCCCCACAGTTGCAGAGCACCTCCCCGTCCAGCTTCCTCCTCCTGGTATGGTGGACTTTGGCCAGCACCAGGAGGAGGTTGATGAGGAGGTCTTGCAACTTCGTGGGGCCATGGATGGGGTGTGTGCAGATCTAGAAGTGCAGAGAAAAGTGCATCCAAAACCTGAGGGGGAGATTTTGGAGGAGCAGGAAAAGGGGCTGCAACTGGCACACTCAATGTAGATATGTGCCAGGGTCTCCCTCTCATCGCAGACTGGGCAGGTGTCAGGGAAGTGGTGAACTATGCCAGCTGTTGGAAGGGCAACTGAGCGAGCAGCCCTGGCTTAGCTGCGGGTTTGCCTCACAGCTGGGACTATTCCTATATTGATTAAAAATGAGTCCCCCAACCTCCTCTGCAGAAATTGACTAATGCTGCTGTCAAAATAGAATACCAGGCTGAAATATGCAAACAATTTCACGCTCTAGCCTTTGCAGATGAAAACCTTGAACATGAAAAAATCTTCAATTTGTGGAACTGTTTCCAGTCTTCTATTATGGGCACCACCAGCAAAGTGCTGGGGAAAGCCACCCCTGCCCTAATCATCAACTTATTAGTCAACAGATCCTGAACATCATAGAAAAATTGTGTGGCTCACTTCAATAGGAACAACCAAGAATACCAATGCTTTTGTAACCCAGCTTTAAAGCAGGACTGTGAGATGTTTTGGACAAATAAGGCTCAATTGATGGAAGCTGCATTGGCCAGAAGTGACTATGACACTGTCTATAAAGAATTGTGTACTTTAAAAGCCGGTCCACAGCACAAATCCTTGTTCATCAAAGATGGATACTCTAACGTACTGACCACTGAGGCAGAATGTCTGAATAGATGGAAAATAACACTTTCAGGAGCTTCTTAACTGCCCCATCAGAGCTGCAGCTGCACAGCTCCAGGAGGATGCGAAGAGTCCATTGACCGCCCTTCCAAGTAATGTAGATGATGTCACTGTCGAGGAGGTTCAAAGAGCAGCCTGTAAACTGAAGAACGGCCATGTTGCTGGTATTTGTGGTATCGGTGCTGATCAAGCATCATGGGGATTTGATCTTGGAGTGTCTGACCTATATTATGAACAAAGTATGGATTCATGAGAAACTACCTCATGACTGGCACCGGGGGCTTATCCTCCAATTTTGGAAAAAGGAAAGATGATGGATGCTCTGGTGTGTTCTAATCACCATGGCATCATTTTGCTTTCCATTCCAAGCAAACTGTTCACACTGGTTCTTCTTGAGCATATTATGTTACCAGATTGGCCCGTTACTTTGGGGTAGGCTCATTTATTAGGGTTACTCTTCTGGGGGGTTGGGGTTCTGTACTTCTATCAATGTACTGCTTGTGTCATGTGTGTTCTCATATGGAGCTCTACTTCTCCCTGCTTCAAATTCCCAACCAATGGAGCTATCCTGCAGGACCTAGGTTCCCCAGCCCCAGAATCAGACGAACACACACGCACATTAACAGAGTACATCTGAGAGGAGCGGGTTAATCAGTGCTCCCAAGCTGATCCTTTATATGTCCCTGGACTCAGCAGGCTGGGTCGAGCAGCGCTTCCAAGCTGTCACCCTCATATGCAAAGGGCACCGCATGGGAATAGAGCACCCCTGAGCAGGCTGGGTTGAGCAGCACTTCCAAGCTGCCACCCTTATATGTTCCAGGTTCAGCACATCTCTATCCCCACTTTCATGTTACAATTGTTCTGGTAGTAACCCACTTAATGAGCAAACCCCCACAGGAGTTTTGGGTGCGGCAGGGATCTTTTAGAGCTTAGATATGAGGAGCATTGCTGCAGAGCAAACGTGGAAACCGAAAAACACCCGGGGTGTGGGGGGGAGAGAGAGAAGCAACCAGCTTAATCATGAAGGTTATTCATTGCCAGGTAATAATCATAGGGGGGGGCCAAACAAACAAAAAAGTTATAATATTAAATCTAAAGTAAACTTGATTATAAAAGTGAGGTTTAGAAAACTATAACTGGTCACACAAGTCTGTGGTCAGAAGGCTATACTGAGAGAGAGAAAGAGCTGGGTTCTCACCATCTATGAAGCTTGAATTGATCGGGGTTCCCAGGTCGTGGTGGTGGCTGAGGGTCCAGAGTGCTGGAGACAGGCAGAGCCCCCAGCATGATCAGTCAGGAGAAGAAGTCCCAATGGAACTGATTCAGATTTTGGATCCAGATATCAGAACACTTAAGCATGGATAGGGTTTTTTTGTAGAAAAAACAACAATGGTTCAAGGAAGAATAGTAGATTTGTTTATGTTTAAACAATGGAGTATACCAAAGTTGTTTTGTTCAGGCTAGACAATGGGAGCTGATCATTCCTGGCTTTGGGTGGCATTCCTTGGAGGGAGCTCACAATGCAATTATGGAGCTTCACTATTTTGGATATCAATAAAGGATTTATTACTAGAATTGGTCTAATACTAATAATATTGGTCTAGTACTGAGCTGGGTGTGTGCAGGCATGGGTTCATTAATATCTGAAGCAGAGATCCCCCATCATGCAGTGCTTCTCTGTTTTTCTGGACCCAGAGTTCCGTGCGGTTCTTGCCTTGGAATCTCTGTTCTCCATTCTATATGCTGATGGAAATGCCTCCTTGTCCCATCTTCAATGCAAATGAGGCTAGGGGAGTTTCCTTAATCCTGTCATCTTTATCCCAGGGGTTTAGGTGTGTCTCCCACTGCCTTTTCATTGCTTTTTGTAAGTCTTTTTTCTGATCGGTTTTGGTTGAAGCAGAGGCTGGGGGGGAAGGTCTTTTGTGAGTCAGACAGGCTGGGTGCTGCACCCCAGTTCCCCAAGAACACAGAGCTGACAGGTAACAGTTAGGCCCTGCATAAGGAATCTATGCTGTCCTTAGCAAGCCAGGTTTGTGCCCGACTGATCAACCATGGAGCAGATTATTACCATTAGACAATTTGTTGAAAAGTCCCAAGAGTTTTAGTGGAGAAAGGATGAGGTGTATATAAAACCTCTATTATTTTAAAAGCTGCCTTTAACTCTATTGATCATCGCTCCCTTTGGCTGTGCCTGCAAGCTGCTGTTATGCCTGGAAAACTCCTCAACCTTCTCATAGAAATGCACTGCCAAAGGGAGAGCTGTGTCCACTTAGGTATTAGGATGTCCATCTGTTTTGGGTACAACAGTGGCGTTTGTCAAGGATGCTTGTTCAACACCACTATTGACTGAATGATGGAAGCCGTCAGTAGCCGCATGTAGGCAGCGGTACTGCCTCATATGTTCAATGCCATTATTGACCGAATGATGGAAGCAGTCCCTAGCCACGTCCTGGGGGTGATATTGCATGACAGACCTAGAATATGTGGATGACACATCTGTCTTCACATCCTCACAAACTAATCTAATCAATGCCCAAAATATATTTATGGAAGAAGTCAGTTGGAAGAAGACCGAACTGATGAGAGTGGCTAATGGACCTCTACTCCTACCAATTTGACAAGAGGTTGAAATCATTAGCTCTTTTGAGTATCTTTGGCTCTGTTGTCTCCAAGGAGGTATGTTGCCTGTCTGACATGAAATATCCAATCAGTAAGGCTATGGATGTTATGCATCCCTTGTGGAAACCTCTGCTGTCAATACCCTATATTAACTTGAACTAAGGTCAGTATCCTTCAACCAGCAGTGGATTCTGTCCTTTTGTATGGCTCTGAAACCTGGACTACCACAGGGATGCAAACACACCAGCTGCATGTTTTCAACATGAAGTAGCAATGACGTGCTGAAGGCATATGGTGGTTTCACCATTCTATGAATGAAAAGGTCAGAAGACATCAGACCAACTAGCCTCCAGTGTTTTGCCAAGTGACTCAATGCTCTCTTAGGTGGCTTGGCCATCTGCTCCATATGCTAAGGGTCCATATCAGCCAACCAGCTTGATGGATGAAAAAGACCTCATGGATGGTCTCACACATGCTGGAGGAATGTTGTGGCTTCTGAGCTTGTCTGTCTCAGCCTTAATATAGAGCGAGCTTTGACATTGGCAGGGGCCTGGACTCTCTGGACATGCATGATCTGAAGTGTGCGCTCTGTGCTCCATGAGCAGGAGAATTAATGAATGAATGAAACTCTTCTGCTCACACTAGAAGGAAAATAGACATGCATCCTTACCACAGAAAGCATTACCACAGAGAACTTATTTGTGTGTTCCTTTTAAATTAAATATAGCACTACCTGTGACAGGATACTTTTTTTATTTCCCCCTTTTGCTGTAATTATTTTATTTATATTTAAATGTATGCTGAAGAGATGTTTAGAAGCATCCAGCAAACTGGGAATTGTGTACCTAGGTGAAAAAAGAAAAAAAATAACAGCAAAAGGAAGCGTCTGTACTGAACCCACACATAGGTATCCTTTATTTGCATTTTCAGATGCACACCTGCTCTGCAGTTATTCTGCTACTACTCAGATATCTCATTTGCACCATTTAGGGAAGGGGATGAGCTTAAGAGGCCACATAGTGATCTCAGTCCAACTACTTTGATCTGAAGTAAGTTCCATAAATATGGAAGGGAGAGGAGGAATGAACTTATTAAGGAAAGATTTCCTGCTTCTTTCCTTTGTAAAGGGGCAGGCTTAAATAATACACAATTAATTATTTCATCATTGCTAACTTTTCTCTCATTTTTCTCAAATTCAAGAAAATGATGATCTTCATATGATACTGTGGGGTGGTTGTTAGTTTGCCTTTAAAACCGAAAATTCAAATCAGTGCACAGTTAGAAAAAACAAATAACAAAGGCCTCCAAAATCTGATAATGTGGAAACATGCTGATATTTCAGCATATCTGCTCTGCTTCATGCCTTTCCGATTGCAGATCTTCCTGCGGATTCCTTGATGGGTGCTACACCATTTAACATTAGTAATGTTTGCACAGATTGAGTGCAATCTAACTAGGATAGCTCTAATTAGCTTCCTTCCAAGCTTCTATTCACATATAATTAAACTTCAAATCCTAAAGTGCTCCCATCATTAGTGGAATGGCTGTTGTATTGAATGTAAGCACTGCTGTTTTTAATGTTATGTGTGTGGGTTTCCCCAACTGCCTCCCTAACTATTCAACATTAAATGGAAAAAATCTTTTGGACTGGAGGAATTGAATAGCACAAAGAATTTATAACGGATCTGGGATCTTTTAAAATGAGATCATTACTTCTAACAGCCCAAGCTACTACTGAATAAAACCTAAACCTGCAAACATGTGTAACTGTATTCACATACTTATTTCAGTGAAACCACTCGTGAATAAAGTCACACAGGTGCTCAAGCCTCTGCTGGATTAAGGCCCAAAAATTGTTTCTGGCTGATGGCTCTTTGCTGCCCATGTGAAATCAGTTAGGTGGCCTTCATTTAGTTCCTAGTAGACAAGAGTCTACATCATCTAAATTAAGGGTAAAGTTTTCAAAAGTGACCAAGTCACCTAAGTCCTACTGATTTTCGATGAGACTTAGGTGCTTCTGAGAATTTTCCTCTAGAGCTGTTTGAATATTATTCATCAAAGGTAGATTTTTTGAGTAGCACCAAAGTGACAGTAAATGGGACTTGTGTTTCCAAGTCATGTTGTATTAATTTAGATGGAATATAAGAGCCAAAGGTGTTAACAAAAACAAATCACAGTCTAATTTTAAACAGTGTTAAAGAAGGTCCAGGGTTTGGTGTATAGAGACATCAGCCTGCATAGTACCATGGCAAAGACCCAATTAAAAATCCTTTAGAAGTTTTATTAAAGATACAGAGAAGGAAAAATAGTTAAAGGATTTGAAATGTAAAGTATTAAGTAAGGCTTTCATTTTTACATTTCTTGTTTCCTTTCCCTTTAGCTGGAGAGTTTTTTTAGAAGGAAGCCTTCCATTGTTTGTCAATGTCTTAGAGGACATCAAAGAGGATGATAACTGTCCTTTTGCGGAAAAGAGAAGTTAGCTGAGATGAGCTAGAGTTGTTATTGCTGTTAAAGTCCATGCCATTTCATCCCAAGTGGTATGTGGGATTCAGATGGAGTAGGTAGAGATGGTGATGTCATTTGAATCCCACTCTCTGGCCTGATCTGGTTCGGACATCTCTCAGTTTTAGATTGCTGAAGGTCCAGGGTTCCAGGAATCATTGCAGGGGCAGCCATCACAGTGAAGCTTCCTTCAATAGCCTCCATCTGTTCTTCCCTGATCTTTCATCTATTCTTTCCCCCAAAAGTCTCTTCTGTTAATGACCCAAAAAGACCTAATATCTGACACACTAATTTTGGTTAATTAATTTCTGGTTTCTTATCTTCTGTTTTACCAAGCAAGATTCCAACATAGTCTTTAAATTATATCAAGATGGCTTTTTGTTTGGGCTAATTTAGTCTCTCTGTCTGGTTTTCTTGGACCTGTTTATAATATCTTTACTAAAATTGTGACGTTATACCCTACATTCTTCATAGAAATATGGTTATGATATGAATATGGCATAACTAAGATAGACTTTATGCAAACTGGCTCATGTAAGATAATTGGAAAGGTTATCATTTATTGAATGTGAATATCCAATTTGTATGCATGTATCATTTCTGTATCTATAGTTAGGAATATTGACTATGTAACAATTACAACTGTGTGTGTACTTGGGGGGAACGCCCACCAGACAGTAGGCAATCCTCCTGAATAACCCATTTAAGAAGGACAATAGAACTCTGAAGATACTAATCTCTCACCTTCCTGAGATGCTTCCTGGGATGTTGCATTGACACTACACGGTAAGGTGATAATGTCACCTGATGAAAAATACTCCCTTGGACACTGCTGGTACTTTTCCACTGTAGGTGGATGGGGATCAAACAAAGGATTCTTGCCTTAGGTAAATCCTTTTTAAGGGCTGGGGAGGGGTTGATCTGGACCAGGGGTTGGCAATCTTTGGCATGGAACCTATCAGGCTAATCTGCTGGTGGGCCTTGAGACATTTTGTTTACATTGACCATCTGCAGGCACAGCTGCCCGCAGCTCCCAAGAAGAAAGACTGCTAAAAACACTTGAAGAGACAAAGGCAAGGGTTGAATCCAGACTGAGACAGAGGAGTCTAGTCTGTAAAGAGAAGTAACTGGAAATGTAAGCTACAGAAACCCTGCATCTTCCTTAAATCAACATTTAGGGTGAGAAATTATATTTTGTAACCAGTTTCTTTAAGTTCTTAAGCTTAGTATGCATGTTTTGTTGTATTTGCTTGGTAATCTGCTTTGTTCTGTTTGCTATCCCTTATAATCACTTAAAATATGCCTTTTATAGTTAATAAATTTGTTTTGTTTATTATTAAACCCAGTTTGTGCAATTCCCTCGGGGGGTGGCAAGAAGTTGTGCATATCTCTCTTCACATTGAGGGAGAGCGTGAATTTTTATGAGCTTGCACTGTGCAGATCTTTCTATATAGTGCAAGAAAATATTATTTTGGGTTTATTTCCCAAAGGGGGTGTGCACATGAGTGCTGGGTGAATCCTCTCACACAGAGCTGACTTCAGTCTGTGTCTGCAGCTGGGTGTGGCCTATCTCTGTGTTTGTGTGCTGCAAGAGGTCGGAGAGTCTAATTCAGCAAAACAGGGAAAAGGAATCCAGGCTGGTGGAGCAGGAGGGGCTCAGTGAAAACCCAGTACATCAGGTGGCATCCCAGTGTGTGGGGGTGTCTAACCCATCACAAAAGTAACTTGTCTTACTTTTTATGGTAAATTTATAAGCAGGTAAAAATTACAGACCAGTTGTCACAACAGTCACTTGGGCACTTTTGAAAACCCCAACCCAAACACATTAATAACATCTGTATTAATCAAATAAACAAATTCAAAGAAGAATTTCTTGCAGTTTTCAACTAGCTCCACAGATAGTTTATTCAAAGAACAGTACTGAACTATTTACTAACAGCAAACTATTTCAATCAATGTAATCAATGAAGACTCTTTTCTTGCAATCAGCTATCTCAAAAATAAACCAGAATCCCAACTGGGATTAATTAGCATCCTTGTTGGCAGTTGCAGCAAAGATTGAATGAACTTTTAGGGTGAACAGACTTTTTTTTTTTTTTTACTAGAAGTGGTCCCTATATGCCAGAGTTCAGGCAGTTTAGGTACCATGGGAAAACTTGTATCACCACTGCCCAAGTTGTACTAGCTTTTTTACAGTTGTCTATTGCATTGATTGTTACACTGCTACAAAAGTGAAATATGTATGAGGATAGGATTATGAAGAGTAGCATAAGTGGCATGATAATATTTTGAATGTAATAGCAGTGAATACATCGTTACAGTTGAGATTAATACCCAAAGTTTCAAACCTGGGTAGCCTAATGTTGCTGAATGAATATTTGGGCAATTAAATAGAACTGGCCTGATTTTCAAATCTGCTGAGCACCTGTAGTTCTCACTGATTTCATGGGAACTGTGATTGCTCAGCACCTTAAAAAATCTGGCCACTTTTACCTGGGTGTTTAAGTAAAAATTTTTGGGCCCCAAAGATGGGAAACATTTTGTCCTTAAACTACAGAAGCATACTATGGTTGAGGTTTCTGCTAAGGATTTAGCGCTAAATGTGGCCTTAAACACTTATCTGAATCAGTTTGCTCATCCCCACTAAAAATGAAGTAAAATTCTTTTTATCTGTGCCAGTCTACAAAGCATAGTATTAAGACCAAACCATATTCATGGCTCACTGAGCTAACAGAATAGTGAAGCATGCATAGTGGCTTCCGTAGAAATGGATGGAAATTGGTTAAAGATAAATCCAAATATCCTTATAAAACAACAAAGCATTGTCCCCCTTATCTAGAAAGGAAAGGGGGACAGGGATGCATGGAGAATGGAGAAACCAGGCATGTTAAAGGGAGGAGTGGTGGAGGTGAGTTAGGGATGTTCAAATTGGCAATCAGAAAATACTGAGACAACAGAGAGCAAAAGGTAGATTTAATGTTTCTGAGCAGCTATTACATTTTATGTCACCATTAAGAAGCATTTTTATGGTTTCTTCTGGGAACTGCAGTGCTAGAAAGCTTAGTCTGGTGACACTGATCAGCTATTTCTAACCGGAGCATGTTCAGAGAGGGGCATGGTTCTTATGTTGTCAGGTGGATCTGACAATTTAACATTCCCTGTATGAAATAACCTTTCAGCTGAAAAATCTGTATACTGCATGCCCCCATTTTGATAATTCATGACTTTACTCTCACTAAAACAAACTGCTGATACTCAGCTTGTTTCATTACTTTTTGGCAGTGTAAAGTTTTTAATTAGCTAAGGCACTGCTAGCAATCAAAGGGAGTGCTAAAACAACACAGACAGATATGAGCTAATTAGCTTTTTATGTCACTTGGTCCTGAAGACAGCCCAACATAGCACTGCTTTGCTAAGCAGCACAATTGTAGCCTGTTTGTATTTGTCAGTGTCCTACTAATTGGAAGGAATAGAAATGGATCTTATATAACATAGATTTAGTCAATTTGTATGCACCACGCTAATTAAAATCACAGGATATTTTACAACTCAGCACAATCTCCTAGCAGGTTTAGTTTTATTAAGAGACAAAAGAACATTGTTGGACGAGTTGACAAAAGCAGGAATTTCAATGTTTATCCTGCAACTGTGGTCAACTTATCCCATCTTGTCTAGGTATTGCAGCACACGTGCTATGTAACATCACATGCTTGTGTGATAGATCTGCAGTAACTAGGCACACTTTCCTTGCCCTGGATACTCACCAGAGTCTCAACACACTGGACCCAAGTACTTTAAACTTCCTGAGTGTGACTAGGCTCCAGCACTGTCTCTTTCTTTAGTCTGTCTGACACACTTCCTGGGCACTAACTTTGTTACCTCTTTACAGATGTGAGGCTTAGTGATCCAGCTTCCTGAGGCCCCTCAGGAGTGGTGCTGACCTACCAAAAACACTCTTTGCCAATTCTATGGGTATCCTGGTTTACAGTTTACCTCTCCAGACACACATGATCGTTGAAAGACATAGCACAACCGGCTTTACAAAGGTTCCTAATGCAATTACTCTTTTCTCTAGTTAGCCCAAGTGATATACAGATATAGACAAAACCATAAAACATCTATATACCAGCCCTGCCTCAGTTTCCTCAGCACCCTAGAGAGTTCTCTGGGATTTGGTCATAGTCCTCTGTGGTGTCTGGGATCCCTTTCCTGCATATGACTTGTCTTCAGATTATGGAATCTCTCTCTCTCCTACAGTCAGCTTCCTTTTCTTGTCTCCCAAAAAGGCCCAGTGAGACTTTTCTTCTATAACTTCCAATCCCCTTGGTTAGGTGATCCCCAGATAGATTATTCAAATGTCAAAGAGTCTTGATAGTCTGCTCACACAACAGGAAGGTGCCACTGTCCTGTCTCCATTGCATAAGAGTTATGAAGCAAGAACATAGTACAGACAAGCATATACAGTTCATAATCTCAAACAGAATTCATAAATTGTACATAGAGAGGTGCCCAAAATTGTGTCACCTTGAATTTCCATTCACCTTTTTTATCTTTGCTCTTCATCTTTTTGTTTCTTTTAAAAAAAGAAGGATGGGGAGCAGTTCAGCAGTGTACTTAAGTATATATTTAAATTCTTTGTTGAATCGGAGCCTAAGCTGTCATTGAAATGTCTAGGAACTGAATCACTAGAGCAGGTCAGTTTATGAATCATTGGAGCCTCTCATGTAAGTATGCAAGCATGTATTATATAAATATTTAAGTTTTTTTTTTTAAATGTTGACCATACACAAGTTTGGTGTCCGTAATCTGATACTGATGTGGCTACTGCACATTGCTGTAGTGCTGTATGCTGAAAGCTCTTTACAATGGTGGTAGTCCCAAACATTCGTAACTATGAGTCAGCCCCTTCTTGCCCCCCAAAAATAATACATTGTGGGTTATTCTTATTGGCTTTTCATTCTTTGAGCATCTAGCATTCACATTTTCAAGATTTTCTCTGCAACCATGAGGGCTAGAAACACTTTTAAAATGAAAACTGAGATTCTCAAATTCACATGACTCCAGGAGCTCTACATTTAAGGAAAAAACCCACCGAACATCCTGAGGCTCTTGATAAAATAGCGTTACCACACTGTCTCTGGAATTTTGTTAAATAAAGATTAATATGTGGGTGGGCTTCCGAGGTAAAGTGTTTTCTGGTGACATATGAAAGTACCTGCGTTTATTTCCAGATCTTACTGCCAATGTCTTGTTCCTCAGACCAAAAAAGGCATTGCTATAGAAACAGACCACTCAATCCTGCAAAATAGAGGAAATATTTTACCTCACTCAATTTCATCTGATTAAGGGGTGGTTTTGAAGGGCTTCAGAAGGAGTCCCATTAAATGCACTTCAACCAGAAGGACAGTTATCAGAAAGAGGGGTCTCAAGTGAAGAGTGTAAATTCAGGAGAAGTGAGAAATCATAAGAGATCTGACAACAGTGCCAGTAAAATGCTATCCAATCTGCCTGGCAGATCTTGACTCAATGTATTCTGCTCCATCTCTCCATGTGCTTGAAGAGAATACATGTATATCTAGCATTTTTCATTTGAAATCTACTCGAACTCAACTGTCCTGTTTTTGGAAAAGAGGTCTGCAAAATATCATTTAGAGAAAAAAAGATGCCTTTGACTGACAGGTATTGCAAATATCTCCTCAAATCAGTCTTTCTCTCCCCCCACTTTTTTATTTTATTTTATTTTCATATTCCTAAAAGAAAAGCAAATTTACTTAGTTTGGGCGGGGAAGGGGAATTTGTTTGACCAAATTTTGCTGGATTAATTATAATAAACCCTTGAGAAATAATAGGAAAATATAATGAAAAGGCTTACAGTGTACCAGTGCAAAGTAGATGTATTTGGTCTTCATTTTAAAAGCCATGTCATTAGTGTCCAAAATGTTGCCAATATTGTCTATACATAAAAGTCTAGTCATAATCTCTTTATGATGTATATAATTTCAGTGACTATAGTTTGGTAAGGAAATGTGCACACTAGCCTCAATTTTAAATGTTTATAAACGCTGAAATTGCCATAGTGTCACTTTATTTCAGCAACCTACTGGTATATGGAGCTGATCTGAACCTCTCCCTTCTGAGCTGATGATGACTGAAGAAGTAATCTAGTGTGTCTCTGTCTGGCCGTATATTGATATAATATGCTATCTGTTACATAATGCTTTGCATTTCCATAGCATCTTTCTTCAGAAGATATTAAAGGGTTGAACTTTTGCTAGTCACACACATACACACACACACACACACACACACACACACACAGAGTGAGGGTGAAGGGAAGATAGACTGCGTAAGGAATAGGATTGTGTGATAAAATGATTGTATTGCCATACATTTGAGATAGCTGAATTGCTCATGAGTGGTGAAATGATGAATAAGTTATGCAGATCATTCTAACTAAGTGGCAATAAAATCATTACATCAGACCACACTATCATATATTCTATATGTGCCACATCTTTTACAGGAGGAAAAACTGTGCAGTTATACAATTTCTTAGTTGTATTATATTTTTTGTCCCCCAAAACTCTTAATCCTGCTTTCCTTTAAACCATAAATTCACCTGTACGGGCTTCTCAGGCAGAGGAACTTTGGAAGCCTCTTCAAATGATCTAAAATAGCTTCACCATACACCATGATGACACTGCTGTAAGATTTGATATCAGAGAATGACACAGGACTGGAAGAAGTGCTCTGTGTTCCAGTGGCATGCTGGGGGTCTTCCATCTTGCATCAGAAGACTATCACTCTTCAAACTATTCACTGGTTCAGGACTGAATTTGACAGTGCTCCACTTGAGACCAGTATAACTTTTTCAGGCAGTGGGGAATTAAAGAAGGAAACACTTCTCTGTCTGGCTGTCCTAATTCATTTATTTTTCCTTTCTTTATAAAATGAGGGCAGTTGCTTTGAATCTCCTCAGAGGCTTGGAATGTTAGGAAATAATCATTGGAGACTGTAGCATCTTTATTTTATATTTTTTTCTTGGGAAGAAGCCTGTCAAGAAGCCTAATCAATCCGTGAATACAACAGTGATGCAACAATACCGTGGAAGTGTATTTTATTTAGCACTAAACATCTTTCTGTGTCTGGACAGAATAGTTGGGTATACTGGACTCATGGATCCATGCAATGACTCCTGTGAGGTCTGGAGCAGTTTTGGATGCTAATAGTATAGCAGGTAACAAAAAAGTACCACTGTTCTTGAGCTTTGTGGGAAGAAAAATGTGTGGATCATTGCATACAGTGACAACAATGAAAGGGACTGTTGAAAGACAGCCCATGTAAATATATACAGGCTAAACAAACCACAGCCAAAGGGATACACCACTTGGATAGATCTGCAACTGGGTAGGTGGGGATCCCTTAAAATGGAATTGAATACAAGAACTACCATTTTAGTTACTTTCAGGAGGAATTGTTAAGAGCCATTCTATAGTTATTATTTAACTATTTATATTGTGATAGAACTTGGAGTCCTGACTTGCTTGTAGTCTGTATTGTACTAGACACTGTATGGACATATTGTAAACCAGAGTTCTTTGTTTCCAGTTTCTAGCATCTTGCTGATCTCTGAGTGAGAAGCTGCATTGTTAGGTGCATGCATAGCCTTGAACTGTTATCAACAAGCAGGAAGAACATATGAGACAGAAATGGCAATTTCCTTCAGTGGCTTTGAAAGAGATGTATTGAATTAAGTTTAAGTAGCTTTGGAGTCCATTGTTTTTAAAAGGCAAAGTATATGTATTATTATGGAACTGTATGTAAATACTCTGGGGGAGATGGGACCAAAGTAAACCCTGGGAAACATTCTGAGCTTCAAAGGACTATTTTAAACAATGTGCCAGACAAGAAGGAACTTTTGGGCTTCCCAGGAAATACAGCCTTCTGTAGCTATGCCCTGAGGTAAAACCCATTGTCTGCTGATTATTTGAAGCTCAAAGCCCTGAGCTGCATAAAAGAGGGACTCTCAGATTCATGGGTATGCTTGTTCTGAGCTAACAGCTGTTATGAACTTATAACCACAGCAAATCTCTGGTGAGCTCATCAGCATGTTTGTGGGTTCTTTTATCTTTTAATATTTTCTCTGTAAGTCTTTCACTTTAAGACTAAATGTGCTTGCTTAGAAAGGGCTGTGTGGTAGCTTGTAACTGCTGGCAGTACACTGGTAACAGCCTTCAGAGAAAGAAAGCAATGCACAGTGTAGTGGGGCAGTTGCCCCACACCAGGAAGAGGAAGGCTTAAAGAAAACCAGAGGGAGCCTGTGCAGAACCCTCCAATTAGAGGAGGGCTCACTAAGTGAGCCAATAGGGAGGTGGCTTGTTGCCACGGCCAATCAGGCCCAGCAGGGGCCATATATAAAGGGCTGCTCAACAAAGTAGAGGGTAGTCTTTCTCTGGCCTGCTAGGGAGAAGGATTGGTTGCCTAAGAGCACTATGGCAAAAGCAGTTCTGGGCATGGCAGTAGAGCAGAAGGAGCTTCTGGCTAATGGCTGCCAGACTGAGGCCCTGGAGGAAAGGCAGATAAGGTGCTAGGGCTGCCCCCACTTACCCTGAGGGAAGTGGCCAACACATACTGCAGTTTGCACCTGGAGCAAGGGACTAGACTGGTGATTGCAGCAGGCCATTGAGGTGAGTGGCTGGATTATAGACTGCCAGTTCCCCCAGAAGGGTGGGGGGAGACAGCAAAGTGGCACAGATGGAGGGCTGTGTCCAACAGAGGCTGACATGGTCCAGGGAGTGATGTGGGTCCCAGAGTGGTGGAGACAGTAATGCAGGACTAATGGCAAGTGAGACACCCCTGCAGGAGGTGCCCCTGCAGAAGGACTTGAGCTCATGCCAAAATGGCCAGCAGGAGATGTAACGGTGGTGAGTCTCACACTGCTACACAGGCATGGCTTGTTAGATAGACTGTCTTGCTGGGGAACTCACTGTGCAGCTTGGAAAAGCCCCTGACTATTGGGGAGAGATGCACAGTTCTCTGCTCAAGAAAGGTGATGGCTGGGAGCTGAAAGCCTGGAGTGGGTGCCTTTGCTGGACTGTGAGGGGGAAATACATGTGCAGTTGCCATGAATTGTGATACAATACACAACAACTATAACTTGATATACACCTTTAGGGGCGCTCCAGTATATTCCGTTAGGGCAAAGTGCAGGGCAATGCAGTTTGTCATATGGCTGGCAGTACTACCTATGTGGTGAAAGGGTGTACACATCTATAGCTGTATATTTTAAAATGGAAAAGATACTTTGCCTCAGTCATCATGTTAAATTAATTACAATGTTCCTATTGAGCTAGCATCTTGAAACTAGTATTCTTCATGGGGTGCAGAAAAAGGGGTAAAACCACAAACAAGTCGTCATTAGCTGGGCTCAGGGAACCCTAACAGTCTTTGTTGCAGCCTCCAACTCTCAGATGTGCCCAAAGTTTTTAGCATACATTGTTTGGTATATTGTAGGTGTCTTCAAAAAAAAAAAACAAGTGATAATGGGCAAATTTGGGGAGGGGTGGGTGTGTCTTTTTTTTGTGTGTGTGTGTGTGTGGTGAACCATTTTGTTAAATTTCTTACAAAGAATCTTAGAGACAAGGTGGGTGAGGTAATATCTTTTACAGGACCAACTTCTGTTTGTGAGAGAGACAAGCTGTTGAGCTATCCAGGATCTTTCCTCCAAAGAATCTGGTAGCTATGGAGAAGGGGAAATACCCTGTAAGTAGAGAAGCTATTGAAAGGAGGGTGCATCTATGCTCTACTAGGACATCTGTGGAGGAGTCAGGGTGCAGGAGATGGGATGAAAACACTGCTGGGAATGAGAGATGGAACAGAAAGAAATGCTGCTAGGGAATAATGGGAGAACAAGGGAAACATCCAAGTGAGAAAAATCAGACCATAGAGGAGAAACTGCTATAGAAGTGGCAGAACTATGGAAGTGGTGCTGGAGAGGAACATTGGGAGAAGATGCTATTGAGGGAGCTCAGGGACAAAAATGATATGCTACTATATTTATGTTCCGCTTTTCTTATGTTGCAGCACCATTTACAAACGTCTCAGTTTCCAGCTTGTCCAAGGTTACATTTCTGTCTTTCACATATCCCGTATTGATTTAACAGAAACATTACTGCAGAAAGGATTGATGTCAAATGTTCTCTTCTATAAATGCAATAGAAATTTGAAAAGAAACACCGTTGGTGAATATTCAAAATTCTACAAAATAAAATGAAGATCTAAAGGTTATCATTATAGGATAGCATTTAAGAAACCTTAGTGCATCAGCCTTTAAATGCCTTTGGATTAACTCTCCAAGGATAAAAAGGAAGGGTATAAAATTGTTAGGTTTAAGGTATCATATTCACAGTCACCGTACAAAGTACATAATAAAAACTTAGCCTTGTATATTTATATAGCTTTTACATAACTAGTTGATAGGCATCTGTGCTCTCATGGCTGTTATGAACCTGAGGCCGTGTCTATACTACACAGTAAAGTTGACATGAGGCAGCTTACTTCGACCTAACTGTGGAGGTGTACACACTGCAATGCTCCTCTTGCCTATTTAACTCTCCTGCTATGCTGACATAATAAAACCACCTTGACGAGAGGCATAGCACTTATAGCAACTTAATTAGACCGACGCAGCATCAGTTTAGACACGTGTTGCTTATGTCACCCTAAGTGGCATCCGGGAGGTGTCACTCAATGCTCATTGTGACTGCCCTGGTCATCAGTTTGAACTCTGCTGCCCTGCAGCCAGGTCCACCCTCCCCCTTTAAAGCCTTGGGAATTTTTGAAATTCCTCTTCCTGTTTGCTTGGCGTGGAGAGCTCAGATAGCGTCTGCTCAGGCTGACCATGCTGGCTCCCCACAGCAAACAAACTCCTGCCTTGAGCACACGGGAGTTGTTGGATCTGCTGGGTCTGCCGGGAGAGGAGGCTTCACAGTCACAGCTCTTCTCCAGTCACAGGAACATTGATACTTATGGGAAGATTGCTTGTGGCATGGAGGGGAAAGGGCATGATAGGGACATGCAGCAATGCCATGCCAAAATCAAGGAACTGAGGTAGGCATACCAGAAGGCAAGGGAGGCCAATCACTGGTCTGGTGCATCACCAAAGAAATGCCACATCTACAAGGAGCTGCGTGCCATCCTTGGTGGTGACCCCTCCTCCACTCACAAAAGTCCCATGGATACTTCGGGGGGGCTGGAGACTGGCCAGTGGAGTGAACCCCAAGTATGACATGGTGGATGAGGAAGTGGAGTTGCAGGAGAATGGCGGACAGGCAACAGGGATGTGCAGTGGTGTGGCAAGCCTGACAGAAAAGGGGAGCTCTGATAAATACTCAATATACATGGAGACATGAGCTAGAGCTCTGCTTTTTTTAACCAGGGTGGAAGAAGGATTGAAATAACCAACACAGGCACAGTTTGTATCTGCTTCTCAGACCCCTATGCAGCTAGGCAGAGGGGGCCCTGCAGAGAAGTTCAGTGATGCACATTGGGATGAGATCTCTAAGAAACTTTCTGGAATTACTCTGCAATCCTCCTCCAAAGGTTTCTTGGGAGGATAGCCTTGTTTCTTCCCCCACTGTAGGAAACTTTCCTGTGCCAATTGGCAATGACTTCTGCAGGCAACAAAGCAGCACATTGCATCCTTGGTTACCCTCAGGAACAAGATATCAGGTGCTATCACCTCCCATCTGTGGAAAACAGTGCTAGTATTCAGAATAGTGGCCCTAGGCACTTGTAGTGATTCCTTGCTGAAAACCCTTAGTCCTATCTTGCCCCTTCCTCCCTGGGCTGAACTCACCATGGCTGGGGCTCCTGCTCTGCTGTGTGCCTGCCAAGGGGAAGGGAGAAAGTGGTGTTTCTAACTTGCTTGAATCAAGGCTATGAGTGTACTTACAATAGTGCCTGTGTCTATTGTTTCTTTAGCTTCTGGAGATGTGCCCTTGATGGTCTTCTCCTGCACACCAGCCGAGTGGCCCCATCATATAAGGCAACAAAACAAGAGTAAGGAAGATATGTTCTGGGAGGAGCTGCAATCCTCTGATAGTTCAGAGAGCATGGAGACAGGCTGTCAATGAGAAACTGTGTCTGGATAGCCAGGAGAGGAAACAGGCAGGAGCAGATGGTACAGCTGCTACAGGACCAGACAGACATGCTAAGGTCCCTGATTGAACTGCGGACTCACTGCCCGCTGCAACCCACAAAAAATTGCCTTCCTTGCTCTCCCCCCACACATTCCATACATGTTCCCGGGCTGTCTCAGTACCCCATGCACTCCATCCCGAGGGACATGTGTCACAGTGACAGCATATACCCAACTATGAGAGCCCCGTTTGAAATTGTGCTCTTCATTTTCATGTCCCTTGCAGAACATAATGTTTGTATGGCTGTTGAAAAATAAGTACTTATAGAAAGATAAGGAACCTTTATTTGCCTCCTACAAAGGGTGGTTGCTGCTGAAATTCGTATACAGTGGCAATCAGTGCATTTGCATTGTAAAATTTATGCGCATACAGCCATCATTAGAAGGTTCATACTACAGTACAAGACAACAATGCCTGACTAAAAGCATTTTATATATAGACACATTACTGGGGCTCATTGTCAAAATGCTCCTTCAAAGCCTTTGAATAGTGCCTTCCCCCCCCCCAGCCCCTCTAAAAGCCCTAGTATCCAGCTGCTCAGAATCAGCAGCCAGCTGATGCACCTCAGCTCTGCACCACTGTGGAAACCTCTCCTCCTTAGCTTCACAAATGTTATGCAGAGCATGACTGGCCATGGTCATGGGAATATTTTCCTCATTGAGGTTTACCCTGCCAAAAAGCAACCCTTTAATCAGCCAAAAGCATATTTGATAGTCATTCTGCACCTAATGAGCCTGTTGTTGAAGAACTCCTTGCTGCAGTCAAGGTTTCAGGGTAAGGCTTCATGAGCCATCGGAGCAAGGGTAGGCTGGATCTCCAAGGATCACGATTGGCATTTACACATCCCCAACTGTAATCTTCTGGTCTGGAAAGTCCCTGCTTGCAGCTTCTGTACAGGCCAATATTCCTGAAGATGTATGTGTCATTCACCTACCCTGACCACCTCACGTTGATGTCAGTGAAACGATCCCAATGATTCACAAAAACTTGCAATACTATAGCAAAGTAGCCCTTTCTCTTGATGCACTCCATTGCAAGGTGGTTTGGGACCAAAATGGGGATAAGCATGCCATCTATCACCACACTGCAGTTTGAGAATCCCATTGCCCCAAAACCATCCACTATTCTCCTCACATTGTCCAGAATCACAGTCCCCCATAGCATGAGGTGATTAAGGCCCTGCACCCTTGCATCACTACAACCCCTCATTGTGGAGTTCCCAACTCCAGACTGATTCACAACTGATTGGTAGCAGTCCAGAGTTGCCAGCTTCCACACAGCAATTGTCACTCACTTCTCCACCATAAGGGCAACTCTCATTTAGTTCTTGTGCCGGAGGGTAGGGGCAAGCTCCTCATACAGTTCTAGGAAGGTGGTTTTGCACATCCAAAAGTTCTGAAGCCACTGCTAGTCATCCCGGACATGGAATGCAATCCCACCACTCAGTGCTTGTTTTCTGTGCCCAGAACCAATTATCTATTGTGCACAGCTGGTCCATGAATGCCAAAAGCAATCTTGAATTGTTTCTTTCCATGGCACACAGCAGGGCAGACACCATGGAGTCATTATCAAATTTGCAGCTCATGAAATGCTGCAGGATCAGCCACATTTGTTTATAATGCTCATCACAATACTGCAGAGCAGTGCAGAATACATACAGTTCACAGGGGCTGTTGAAAAAAAAGGCGTGAAACATAGTCACAAGCCCTTGGAATGATGGGATGGAGAAAACTGCATCAGGGGACACTGATTCTTCCCCCATGAGGCTCTGTGAACCCTTCCCAGAACACCCACTGGCAGTTGGTGGCAAGTTATACAGTGGGATAGCTACCCACTCTGCACTTCTCTCTGTCAGTGCAAGAGCACCAACTGTGGACTTCCTCTGCCATCACAAGGAGCGTTGTGTGGATGTGCAAAAATCAGTTTAATTATAGCAGTGGATGATCATCAACATATCTTAAATTGACTTAACTTGATAGTGTAGACATGGCCTTAGTTAAAGCATCTTGTTGCCAGTTATGGACCACCTGTTTGTGAGCTGTTTGTGAACAAACTCTAATGTAGAAAAAATTGTCTAAGATTTGTTTTGAATGAACACTTCACCATGTATGTGCATAATCCAGTGCTGAGTGCATGTTCCGTGCCCCTCTCTGGGCTTACTTTTTCTCACCATTCATTACATTTGTGTGATAAGTCATTTGGTGTTGTTTCCATTCCCTGGTTAGATAAATATAACTGTAATAAATGGGGGAGTGGGATGTGATCAAGTCACTGGAGAAGCAGGATTAGTAAACTTCTATAACATTTCATAACTTTTTTGTTTTAGGCCACTTCAGTCTGCTCTTGCTTGAGACATCAGTGTGTCACACTCTGTTTTGTAACGGGGCCTGCTTTTCTATACCAGGAACTTCCTCTCATCTTGATGAGATCTAGTCAGTAATGTTCATACAATCAACAAACCTAAACCAGTGTAAAGGGAAATAGACACCTGAAACAAATACCATTATTAAGGCTGAACAATAGTTCATCTTTTAAAGTGGGTAAATTGGTTTAGTTTTCCTCTTTAAGTTGGGTATATAAAATGCTGGCTATGAAATGTAAAGTTGCCTAAAGAATTAGAAATTCTCCCCCTAAAATGGAAGAGGTATATAACTGTGACAAAGATGTATAGTAAACAGCAGGCTCAGGAAGTACACTGGGCTTCTACTCCGTGTAGAGTGAATTTTATGCTGCCTATGTGACCATGATAGAATCTAATCTTAGGGTATGTCTACACTACGAAATTAGGTTGAATTTATAGAAGTTGTTTTTTTTCGTTTTTATATATTCGAGTGTGTGTGTCCCCACAGAAAATGCTCTAAGTGCATTAAGTGCATTAACTCAGCGGAGTGCTTCCACAGTACCGAGGCAAGCATCGACTTCCGGAGTGTTGCACTGTGGGTAGCTATCCCACAGTTCCCACAGTCTCCGCTGCCCATTGGAATTCTGGGTTGAGATCCCAATGCCTGATGGGGCTAATACATTGTCGTGGGTGGTTCTGGGTACATATCATCAGGCCCCCCCTTCCTTCCCTCCGTGAAAGCAGCAGCAGACAATCGTTTCGCGCCTTTTTTCTTGAGTTACTTGTGCAGACGCCATACCACGGCAAGCATGGAGACCGCTCAGGTAACCGTCACTGTATGTCTCCTGGGTGCTGGCAGACATGGTATTGCATTGTTACACAGCAGCAGCAACCCCTTGCCTTGTGGCAGCAGACAGTACAATAGGACTGGTAGCCATCATCGTCATGTCCGAGGTGCTCCTGGCCACGTCGGCCAGGAGCGCCTGGGAAGACATGGGTGCAGGGACTACATTAGAAGTGACTTGACCAGGTCATTCTCTTTAGTCCTGCAATCAGTCCTATTGAACCATCTTATGGTGAGCAGGCAGGCAATACGGATTGCTAGCAGTCCTATTGTACCATCTTCTGCTGGGAAGGCAAGAGATGAGGATGACTAGAAGTCCTATTGTACCATCTTCTGCTGGGAAGGCAAGAGATGAGGATGACTAGAAGTCCTATTGTACCATCTTCTGCTGGGAAGGCAAGAGATGAGGATGACTAGAAGTCCTATTGTACCATCTTCTGCTGGGAAGGCAAGAGATGAGGATGACTAGAAGTCCTATTGTACCATCTTCTGCTGGGAAGGCAAGAGATGAGGATGGCTAGCAGTCCTATTGTACCATCTTCTGCCGAGTAGCCATGAGATGTGGATGGCTTGCAGTCCTTCTGCACCATCTGCTGCCAGCCAAAGATGTAAAAGATAGATGGAATGGATCAAAACAAGAAATAGACCAGATTTGTTTTGTACTCATTCTCTCCCACTCTCCCGTCTAGGGGACTCATTCCTCTAGGTCACACTGCAGTCACTCACAGAGAAGGTGCAGCGAGGTAAATCTAGCCATGTATCAATCAGAGGCCAGACCAACCTGCTTGTTCCAATAAGAACAATTACTTAGGTGCACCATTTCTTATTGGAACCCTCCGTGAAGTCCTGCCTGAAATACTCCTTGATGTAAAGCCACCCCCTTTGTTGATTTTAATTCCCTGTAAGCCAGGTCGTCAGTCGCCCCTCCCTCCGTCAGAGCAATGGCAGACAATCATTCCATGCCTTTTTTCTGTGCAGACGCCATACCAAGGCAAGCATGGAGGCCACTCAGCTCACTTTGGCAATTAGGAGCACATTAAACACCACAGCATTACCCAGCAGTATATGCAGCACCAGAACGTGGCAGAGCAATACCGGGCGAGGAGGCGATGTCAGCGCGGCCACGTGAGTGATCAGGACATGGACACAGACTTCTCTGAAAGCATGGGCCCTGCCAATGCATGCATCATGGTGCTAATGGGGCAGGTTCATGCAGTGGAATGCCGATTCTGGGCTCGGGAAACAAGCACAGACTGGTGGGACCCCATAGTGTTGCAGGTCTGGGACGATTCCCAGTGGCTGAGAAACTTTCGCATGCGTAAGGGCGCTTTCATGGAAGTTTGTGACTTACTTTCCCCTGCCCTGAAGCGCATGAATACCAAGATGAGAGCAGCCCTCACAGTTGAGAAGCGAGTGGCGATAGCCCTGTAGAAGCTTGCAACGCCAGATAGCTACCGGTCAGTTGGGAATCAATTTGGAGTGGGCAAATCTACTGTGGGGGCTGCTGTGATGCAAGTAGCCCACACAATCAAAGATCTGCTGATATCAAGGGTAGTGACCCTGGGAAATGTGCAGGTCATAGTGGATGGCTTTGCTGCAATGGGATTCCCTAACTGTGGTGGGGCCATAGACAGAACCCATATCCCGGAGTACCAAGCTGGTGAGTACATAAACCGCAAGGGGTACTTTTCAATAGTGCTGCAAGCTCTGGTGGATCACAAGGGACGTTTCACCAACATCAACGTGGGATGGCCGGGAAAGGTGCATGACGCTCGCATCTTCAGGAACTCTGGTCTGTTTCAAAAGCTGCAGGAAGGGACTTTATTCCCAGACCAGAAAATAACTGTTGGGGATGTTGAAATGACTATAGTTATCCTTGGGTACCCAGCCTACCCCTTAATGCCATAGCTCATGAAGCTGTACGCAGGCAGCCTGGACAGTAGTCAGGAGCTGTTCAACTACAGGCTGAGCAAGTGCAGAATGGTGGTAGAATGTGCATTTGGATGTTTAAAGGCGCGCTGGCGCAGTTTACTGACTCAGTTAGACCTCAGCAAAACCAATATTCCCACTGTTATTACTGCTTGCTGTGCGCTCCACAATATCTGTGAGAGTAAGGGGGAGACGTTTATGGCCGGGTGGGAGGTTGAGGCAAATTGCCTGGCTGCTGGTTACATGCAGCCAGACACCATGGCGGTTAGAAGAGCACAGGAGGGCGCGGTGCGCATCAGAGAAGCTTTGAAAACCAGTTTCATGACTGGACAGGCTACGGTGTGAAAGTTCTGTTTGTTTCTCCTTGATGAAACCCCCCACCCCTTGGTTCACTCTACTTCCCTGTAAGCTAACCACCCTCCCCTCCTCCCTTCGATCACCACTTGCAGAGTCAATAAAGTCATTGTTGCTTCACATTCATGCATTCTTTATTCATTCATCACACAAATAGGGGGATGACTACCAAGTTAGCCCAGAAGGGGTGGTGGAGGAGGGAAGGAAAATGCCACACAGCACTTTAAAAGTTTACAACTTTAAAATGTATTTAATGCCAGCCTTCTTTTTTTTGGGCAATCCTCTGTGGCGGAGTGGCCGGTTGGCCGGTGGCCCCCCCACCGCGTTCTTGGGCGTCTGGGTGTGGAGGCTATGGAACTTGGGGAGGAGGGCGGTTGGTTACACAGGGTCTGTAGTGGCAGTCTGTGCTCCAGCTGCCTTTGCTGCAGCTCAACCATACACTGGAGCATACTGGTTTGGTCCTCCAGCAGCCTCAGCATTAAATCCTGCCTCCTCTCATCACGCTGCCACCACATTTGAGCTTCAGCCCTCTCTTCAGCCCGCCGCTTACTCTCTTCAGCCTGCCGCTTACTCTCTTCAGCCCGCCACCTCTCCTCCCGGTCATTTTGTGCTTTCCTGCACTCTGACATTGTCTGCCTCCACGCATTCGTCTGTGCTCTGTCAGTGTGGGAGGACAGCATGAGCTCATAGAACATTTCATCACAAGTGTGTTTTTTTTTTCTTTCTAATCTTCACTAGCCTCTGGGAAGGAAGATCCTGTGATCATTGAAACACACGCAGCTGGTGGAGAAAAAAAAAGGGACAGCGGTATTTAAAAAGACACATTTTATAAAACAATGACTACACTCTTTCAGGGTAAATCTTGCTGTTAACATTACATACATAGCACATGTGCTTTCGTTACAAGGTCACATTTTGCCTCCCCGCACCGCGTGGCTACCCCCTCAACCCTCCCCCATCCCTGTGGCTAACAGCGGGGAACATTTCTGTTCAGCGACAGGCAAACAGCCCAGCAGGAACGGGCACCTCTGAGTGTCCCCTGAAGAAAAGCACCCTATTTCAACCAGGTGACCATGAATGATATCTCACTCTCCTGAGGATAACACAGAGAGATAAAGAACGGATGTTGTTTGAACGCCAGCAAACATACACTGCAATGCTTTGTTGTACAATGATTCCCGAGTACGTGCTACTGGCCTGGAGTGGTAAAGTGTCCTACCATGGAGGATGCAATAAGGCTGCCCTCCCCAGAAACTTTTTGCGAAGGCTTTGGGAGTACATCCAGGAGAGCCACGAATGCCAGGGCAAATTAATCCTTTCACATGCTTGCTTTTAAACCAAGTATAGTATTTTAAAAGGTATGCTCACCGGAGGTCCCTTCTCCGCCTGCCGGGTCCAGGAGGCAGCCTTGGGTGGGTTCGGAGGGTACTGGGTCCAGGTCCAGGGTGAGAAACAGTTCCTGGCTGTTGGGAAAACCGGTTTCTTCCCTTGCTTGCTGTGAGCTATCTACAACTTCCTCCTCATCATCATCATCGTCTTTGTCCCCAAAACCTGCTTCCATGTTGCCTCCATCTCCATTGAAGGAGTCAAACAACGCGACTGGGGTAGTGGTGGCTGAACCCCCTAAAATGACATGCAGCTCATCATAGAAGCGGCATGTTTGGGGCTCTGACCCACAGTGGCCATTCGCCTCTCTGGTTTTCTGGTAGGCTTGCCTCAGCTCCTTAAGTTTCACGCGGCACTGCTTCGGATCCCTGTTATGGCCTCTGTCCTTCATGCCTTGGGAGATTTTGACAAAGGTTTTGGCATTTCGAAAACTGGAACCGAGTTCTGATAGCATGGATTCCTCTCCCCGTACAGCGATCAGATCCCATACCTCCCATTCAGTCCATGCTGGAGCTCTTTTGCGATTCTGGGACTCCATCAAGGTCACCTCTGCTGATGAGCTCTGCATGGTCACCTGCAGCTTGCCACGCTGGCCAAACAGGAAATGAGATTCAAAAGTTCGTGGTTCTTTTCCTGTCTACCTGGCCAGTGCATCTGAGTTGAGAGTGCTGTCCAGAGCGGTCACAATGGAGCACTCTGGGATAGCTCCCGGAGGCCAATACCGTTGAATTGTGTCAACAGTACCCCAAATTCAACCCGGCAAGGTCGATTTAAGCGCTAATCCACTTGTCAGGGGTGGAGTAAGGAAATCGATTTTAAGAGCCCTTTAAGTCGAAAAAAGGGTTTCATTGTGAGGACGGGTGCAGGTTTACATTGATTTAATGCTGCTAAATTCGACCTAAAGTCCTAGTGTAGACCAGGGCTTACAAGTATAGACCTCAACGAAGTATGGTACCACTTCTAACTCTAGGTGAAGCCACAGCTGAATCCAAATAATGAAACATCCAGAATTCATACTGTGATGGTATGTCAAGTCATTGTACAAGAACAAATGGAGAGAATAGAAACAGGTTCGTCCCATGAAACTGTCACTGTGAGACTACAGGATCATGATCTTGCATCTTTGTCCATTCAGTTCCCAGGCTGTATGTTGATGGCTATCACTTCATGATTAATTAATAAAGATACAACTAGTGTGAATGAGATCAAGATCTGGTCCTAAGTCTATCTGTGTCTATATTCTTGATGGCTTCCATCTGGTCCAAATTTTCTCCCATATCAGCTTGGGTGCATCCTGCCCTCAGGAAAGTTCCATCTTTAATTGTGATGGATGGCACAGCTCCACCATAAATGGCATGACATCCAATAAGCAAAAATATTATTAAAAATCTTTTTGGGATTACCTACGTTTCAAAAGCGGTCACTAAAATAACTGATCTTAATATGTAGTACTCCATATTAAAATGTGGTTTGAAAAAAGCGAGATTTTAATACATGTACACTGCTAGCCTGTACACATGAACTTCCTTTATGATTGGTCTATAGCAAATCTTGAATCTCTCTTACTTAATTTCAATGTTTAGAAGAATATGTAAAAGACCTGTCAAAATACAAACTGAATCAGGTGTCTGAGAACTCAAAAAAATAACCAGTTAATGTCAATGCAGGTTAATTTTATTTCTTCAAATTTTTATAAGCGTGATTTTTATCTGAAGCATGACCTCTCAGTAATACTTTCCTCCATAGTGGGCACTGTATTTGCTGTGATTGAAGGGCTATAACTCTGGCGATATTAGGACAAATTAATCCCAAGTATGTATGAACTTGGTCCATTAATATTTTCTTGGCTAGCAACTCTTGCAGAACAGAAGCTATGGATTGATTAGTCCCAGGGATAATTTGCATATTAACTACTGACTATTTGGGATTAGTGTCTGTGGGTCAGTCAAGTGAAAATAAATAGAAAATTCACCTTTAGTTCCTAGACCTATACTTTCTTCTGCCAAGATCTTAAGAGAAAGACAGCTTCATAGCTTCTTATCTATTTTTTCTGTAATCACACAAGTCAGAATTCAGCAGACAGTTATCCAGAATTTCTGAAGTATATGTAGTCTGTTTCCCCTTGAAGTAATTTATCAATATTAAAGTACTTCCTTACAGAAAGGAAACCCATTAAACTTTCACACTCTGATTCTTTATACTGTGACTGTTTTTGTGGCTTTCCAAATCAGCTGTCAAATAGACAGATCTGACCTCTCCCCAGAATAGGGGTATTCTCAGGTGCTTAGAGCCTGCATCTGCTGGTATAGGAGGTGTGGCTGGGATAAGGGAGCATGGCCAAATATGCCTTTGTCTGGATGATCCCAAGCACCTGAAATGGTCCCCTATGAGACACTAGCATCTGGTGCAGATCAGAGCAGCCTTCAAGCTGCTTCAATTTATGCTGAGGACTGGCCCAGCATCTGGTAGTCCCAGTAGAGGGTAGCGGGCTTAAAGTTACCTTTACACATACAAATGCCCACCAGATTTGCACTGAGTGCTCTTCAGTCAGTCTGGAAAATCTTGCTCTTTTACTTTTCCCTTATTACTAATAAATAGTTTTCAGGCAAATAATAATGACACTTCCTCTTGCTGTAATGTACTTTTGCATAATTCTGGTAAAATTATTTTTCATCCCTGCAGCAACAACAGCTGTTTTGTGATCTCCAGAGTCTGCATGTCTTTGAAGAATACAACCATAGTTCAGAAATTGTCTCTGCGGTGATTCACAGTAGAGGTATTGTACTTCCTCTGGAGTTTGCATTAGTGTGCATGTCATTATATTTTTATCTGCATTGAAATGCAGCCAGGAATAGCCAGGAAGCCAATAAGTTTAGAAAGTTGGCATAATCATGTACATTTCTGACTGAGAAGCAGAGCAGGTTGAGAGGGCGTGACTAGCAGTTTGACAAATATGAAAATGGAAACTTTGTAATGACATCAACTATTGATGTCTGCCTTAGCCCATGGAAGTAAAGTCTGTCTTGCCCACAGAGGAACCCTTTTTTTTTTCTTTTGTTTTTGCCTTTGTGCAGAAGAAGCTTTGAAAAACTTAACAATTACCTCATTACCCAGAAAGGTTACTAGTTTCTGTTAGGGCAGCAAAGACCACCTGCTGTTTGAAGGATTGGTTAGGATTATTGAGACTTATTCTCAGTGTAAAAAAAGAGTTTTCTGTGACCCAATAGAAGTTTCCAGAAAGGGCTTGATGAAATTGGCAGAAATATTTTTGGGGTTTTTTTGGGGTGAGGGGTACTTTTGTAAGAAAAGAGTTAAGAAGTTAGGAGACATAACATAAAAATCGAGGAACAAGCAGGGAATTCCAGCAGCATATCACACAGAGGATAATATGTTTAAGGAGTGGACTACCAGGGAAGGAAATTGAAACAAAGAAGAAATGCATTCACAAGATCCCTATCATTCTTTCTGCTGGAGGGAATGAGCTGTATTTCAGGATGAAAAAGCATAAAGAGATTGAGGTAAACCAAAGAGAGGAAACCATTTTGGGTTGTTTTTTCTCTTCCTAAAACTTCTGTAAAGTAGAATTCTCTAAACGTTGTAGTAAAATTTTTGCCCTGGAGCGCTGCTGAATTGTTAACTTCTTATGAAGAAAAAAAGTCGTATTTTCTTCAGCTTTCAGGACTTCACATGGGTGCCACCTTAGACTAGTTTTGTTTCTTATTGAAGTCTACAAGAAGGAAATGTTTCAAGTATCTGTTCTTTGCTTTACAATAAAAGGAGTAAGTGCATTGTAGAGAACAAAGATATAAAATGACAGCTTTAAATACTGAGACATAAAATATGACAGGAATCAGATCACTGGTAAAGTCACCATTACCCAATGCCCCAAAGGAAAAACCAAGTATAAAGGATGATTATCTACAGCTATGATCCAAGCATTATCAAATTGAAGAATAGAATTTGGAAAGTCAAAACTTCTGCCCATAAAAGAGCTTAAATATTTCAGAGTAGCTGGAGACCATTTAAATGGATAATAAAGACTAGACTTGAGAGCTCATATGATTAATTTGTTATTAGTCTTAATTTAAAAAATGAGAGCACCTCCATAGGTCAAAAGGGATGAAACAGTTGGCTCAGAATTGGAAATCTCAGAATAAATCTTAGAATCATTCACTAAACTGGTGGCATGTAACTTGGTGGTTTACTCACTGGCCCATCACTGTTGGGAATATGGTTTCAAGTTGTGCTTGAGATAAAAAAAATAACAACTCAGTCAAGTGACTAGCTGCAGGAGACTGTGTGGTTAATATTTATTTTCTGCACTGAAGAGTTGCATTTGAGATGTTTATCCACTCCAAGAGCAGTTTTATTTTAATTCAGTTTTCTCATATTGCTTGTTACTCTTATTCCATGACTTTTTTGAACATTTTGCATCTCTTCATTTCCTGCTCTCTGTCCTCTGAGCTCCCTTCATTTGGATATAGTCTCTTTTTCTGCTACTTCTTCCTGGGATTGTAGCAAGCAAGAACACAGGCATTCTCTACAAGACACTAGCTGACCCCCAGCAGCAATAGTGCTGGAGGTAGGGGTGCTGGGGGTGCTCCTGACCCCCTTGCTTGAAGTAGTAACAACTAACACCAAATACATGGTTTGCATCGTTATCACTCCAAGTATAAAAATTGTTCCAGCACCCATGCCAGTAGAGGCACCTCAGTTAAGTTGTGGTTCTGAAGTTTTGTATAGCAGGAACCACGTTGGCCATGTTCTCACACATGAGCTGTCGCAACAAGTTGATTGTGATGGGGGTATACAAACCCAATACCGGGTCTAAAGCCATTAAAAGGCAATACTGACCCCAGATAGCCCTGCCCCTCTTGGCCAGCTGAGTATGTTCTGACTGGAGGAGTAGATTAAAAAGGAGCTCAGAAGCCAGGGCAAAGTGTGGTGGACAGGCTGCAGGTGAGAAGACTTTCTCCAGGAAGCCAGACAGAAGGTTGAGAGGAGACCACAGAGCAGGTAGGACCCCCAGGCAGTGCCTTCTCTAGCCACCACCCCCTTTGAGAACCTGCAGGGTCTAGGAAGTAGCCCAGGAAAACAAACTTAGAGGTGCTGCAGGGATGACTGCTGATGTTGCTTCCTGCTGGAATCTAATGGAGACGGAGGGCCGAGGTCCAGATGTGGGTGAAAAGCTGAAGATTATCAGCCTAAGATCAGGAACTGGCACCTCTACTGCCCTGACAGAAGCAAGGGGCTGAAAGTCAGGTGCACTAACCACTAAGCTGCCCAGCCTTCCAAGCCCCCCATCACACTTATAAAATGGCATATCTCAGAAGACACATTTTTATTCACATGGGCTCTCCAGGATTCTTGGTGACAAAGGGTTTAAATACTTTTCTGTCTAGGGACCCAATGATACAACATTTTGTGCCTCACTCTATCCTCGTGGATATAAGTCACGCTATTTTATTTTAGTCCAATACAGTTTTTATTCCTCGCCCCCACTCATGTATTGTCAGGCCATAGGAACTGAGCTAGTGTCTCCCTGTGTTACAATACAGGAAGTTGGTATTATCACCAGCTAGACAGGAGAGGTTTCTCTGTCTCGACCTAACTTTGTGATACCCCCAAGACAGTGCTGCCACAGATTTTATAGCCTACAAACAGCATTTCCTCTAACTTCCTTTGCAATACTTTACATTTCTCTACTTCTGTAACTTGTACTTGGTATGTTATTATAAAGGACTTGCTATACTTTTGTATTGTGTCTCCTTAGGGACCTGTGTTGACAACAGGAATCTTGCCCAATTCTGGACAATGCTGAATGGACTCTGCTGTCGTTGTCAATATTAACTCATGTAAGCAAGGATGGAGTACGAGCTGGTATTGCAAGATGCTCTTTTATTGTTACTTGGCATGATTAGTGCCCTGACTGTAAGTGCTTCCAGTGAAGTTGCTTTTTCATAAGGCTAGGCACATACTGTGTTTTCTTAAAAAAATGAATCCTTCAGATATTGTGACTGTTATTAATTATGATGGTTCTAGCAGTAAGGTAACACCAAAGCTATTCTCCACGAGCTGATTAACCACAGAATTATGCATCTTGTTGATGCTGCTGAGAGAGAGAGCTTAAAACCTGTTTTAATTCTTTGAAATAACCTCCTGATAGACACTGAGCTGTACACTGTGCCCTTTTAATTGACAGATGCTTATATTCAGGAAATAAATTATTGGCCTACGTGCTACTATCAGTACTTACAGTACTTTTTAAAAACTGTTATGGTCCTCCATAGTTTGCTTTTCCCCCTTTGATATCTGAGTGATGATGGCGGGAGCAGTGAGATGGAACCACCCCAAGAGACTTTGCAGAGACATAAGCAAAGTTGTCACACTATATCCTTGGCATGTTTCTGGAATCCTGTTGCTATAAGGACAGCTGTGAAAGCTGTTATGGGAAAGAGAGCAGGATTGGATTAAAGCTCAAATTCTCCATGTTCTATGTTGGTCTCAGGATCCACATGGAGATGATTGGAGCACTGCACTCATTGGAAAAGCCAAGAGAATTCTTGGCACATTTTGTTGATACATCTAAAGGCTTTGTCCAAACACTATTTGCCCTCTCTGATTATTCTTTAAGGAGGAGGACCGGAATATCATACAAGAAGAGCCTGATGACTTTGTAAACTGGAATAACAGAAATAGGATGAAATTTTATAGTGCAAAGTGCAAGGTCATGCATTTAGGGACTTAAAACAAGAATTTTTGCTATAAGCTGGGGACATATCAGTTGGAAGTGACAGAGGAGTAGAAGACCTGGGTGAATTGGTTCGTCACAGGATATCTATGAGCCTCTAATGTGATGCAGCAATGAAAAAAAGGCTAATGCAGTCCAAGGATGCATCCGGTGAGGTATTTCCAGTAGAGACAGGGAAGTGTTAGTACCATTATACAAGACACTGGTGAGACGTCATCTGGAATACTCTGTGCAATTCTGGTCAAGGAAATACACACACGCTGGTTTAGCCCCAGCAAAGGGACTAGTTCTTAAAAATATTATGTTCATACAAGAGTCATATAACTTATACAAACACTATTCAATTACAAGTGCCTGGTGGAGAGATAGTGAGTTGCCCTACTGTACCTGTCTACATCTCACTAGAGCATCCTTATCACTCTAAGTTACAGTAGGACTTTGTGAAGCTGGTTTGTATCTGTGAGACTTTTAACTGTAATTGCTTCCTGGTAAACCTGGTACAGCCGATTGGCTCCCACTTCTTGATCACTTTAGTAACTGTCCACTTTTCAAGTTGTCAAGGTTCCCTCCCCACTCTGAACTCTAGGGTACAGATGTGGGGACCCACATGAAAGACCCCCTAAACTTATTTCTACCAGCTTAGGTTAAAAACTTCTCCAAGGTACAAACCCTTCCTTGTCCTTGGATGGGTACTGCTGCCACCACCAAGTCAGTTAGACAAAGATTCAGGAAAAGGACCACTTGGAGTTCCTGTTTCCCTAAAATATCACCCCCAAGCCTCTTCACCCCCTTTTCTGGGGAGGCTTGAGAATAATCTACCAACCAAATAGGTAAACCAGGTGAGCACAGATCAGACCCTTGGGTTTCTAGGACACTAAAAACCAATCCGATTCTTAAAAAACAGAACTTTATTATAAAGAAAAAAAGTAGAAGAAACACCTCTGTAAAATCAGGATGGAAAGTAATTTTACAGGGTAATAAGATTCAAAAACACAGAGGATTCCACTCTAGGCAAAACTTTAAAGTTACAAAAAACAGGGATAAACCTCCCTCTTAGCACAGGGGAAATTCACAAGCTAAAATAAAAGATACTGTATCGCATTTCCTTGCTATTACTTACTATTTCTGTAAGTTAGATGTATCATTCAGTAGGAGCTAGATTACTTGCTTGGTCTCTCTCTTTGTCTCAGAGAGCATATACACAAAGAGACAAAGCAAAAACCTTCCCCCCACAGATTTGAAAGTATCTTCTCCCCTTTTGGTCATGTGCCAACCAGGTTATCTGAGCTTCTTAACCCTTTACAGGTAAAGGAAGGATTTTATGCTACCCTTAGCTGTATGTTTATGACACAAGTTGTCATTAAATATAGAGAGAAGGGTAGCATAAAATCCCTCCTTGGCAGCTATACTGAATCACCTTACCTGTAAAGGGCTAAGTAGTCAAATAACCTAGTTAGCACCTGACCAGAAGGACCAATGAGGAAAGAAGATACTTTCAAAACTTGGGGGGAGGGGAAGGTTTTGTTTGTGCTCTCTCTTTGTTGTTCCCTCTCTGGATGGAGGGAGAAGCTAAACAGGTACAACATCTTCTGAAAATGTATCTGGAATAGACCATTTAAATTCACAGAAATTGTAATTAGGTTATCTTTTGTTTTAGCTTGTGAATTTTTCTGTGCTACAGAGGTAGTTTTATTCCTGTTTTTGTACATGAAGATGAGCCTAGGGGGGAATCCTCTGTGTTTTAAATCTTTTTATTACCCTATAAAGTTACTTTCCATCCTGATTTTGCAGATGTGATTCTTTTACTTTTTTTATAAATAAAGTTCTTCTTTTAAGAACCTGATTGATTTCAGTGTCCTGAAGACAAAGGGTCTGGTCTGTGCTTACATTGCTAAGGCAATTGGTTGGTATATTATTCTCAAGCCTCCCCAGGAAAGGGGTGAACGGGTTTGGGGGAATATTTTGGGGGGATAGGGATTCCAAGTGACCGTTCCCTGAATTTTTGTGTAAATCACTTGGTGGTGGCAGCAATACCATCCAAGGACAAGGAAAGGAATTTGTGCCTTGGGGAAGTTTTAACCTAAGCTGGTAAAATATAAATTTAGGGGGTCTTTCATGCAGGTGCCCACATCTGTACCCCAAAGTTCGGGGGGGGGGGCCCTGATACAAGTGAACCTGCACTAGGCTGAGGTTCATATCTTTCAATCTGAATTATTATGCATTGCCACACCTTAGAGAAGCATGCTATGGAAATTGGTCTCAGTATATCACAGTAGGTGCAGTACCCAGTGGGGCAAAGTTCAAATGCAGTTTACTTCCCTAAGCTTAAGTATAAGCACCACCAGCAGCTGTGTGCTCTACATCATTGTCTGAACAGAGAAGAAAACAGCGAACATTATTAATGACCTTAAACATGTTACTGATATAAAAACACTGCATTACAGTATAGATTTCCTCTAACCATGCCAATCTCGGAAATATCTGAGGGCAGATTTCTTTTATGCCTTTAATTACACACATGAATATCCAAAATTCACAATAGACTCAGAAAAAAAATTGATCATCCTCAAACAAATATTCAGTTAGTGGAGCTCCCTGTTAAAATTTCTTTTTCCAAAAACACTCAGTGCTCATCAACAAATCTTTTCACTGGCTGTCTGAGCTGTGGTTCAGCCTTGGCCCTGACCCTGATGCCTTCAATCTGACACATTTTCTGTTTCTATTAGTTTATCCATATTTATGACTCATTACTGCATTTGTAACTAGTACACTTGTCCTTTACACATTCATGATCTATCTATTTGCTGCTGTTCACACAGTGATACACAGTTCTGACATTTCATGCCACAAGTAGCAATGATGCATGGAATGCTATGTGCTCCCCCCGTGGCCCAGAGAGACCCCATTGCATGTTTCTCAGTTGATGAGATGACAAAACTAGAAAGCTGTTGGTATATGATTCCTGCTATGATTATGCTCAAAGGGGCTTTTTCTACTTATTTTAGCCTTCCAAAATGATCTCGGGTACAATGAAAAGTCCAAGGCTGACAGTTTTGAAAGTTGCAAATGATAGAAGAATTAACTGGCTAATTAACATCACCATACAGATGAATATCACAGAATCACAGAATATCAGGGTTGGAAGGGACCTCAGGAGGTCATCTAGTCCAACCCCCTGCTCAAAGCAGGACCAATCCCCAACTAAATCATCCCAGCCAGGACTTTCTCAAGCCTGACCTTAAAAATATCTAAGGAAGGAGATTCCACCACCTCCCTAGGTAACGCATTCCAATGTTTCACCACCCTCCTAGTGAAAAAGTTTTTCCTAATATCCAACCTAAACCTCCCCCACTGCAACTTGACACCATTACTCCTTGTTCTGTCATCTGCTACCACGGAGAACAGTCTAGATCCATCCTCTTTGGAATCCCCTTTCAGGTAGTTGAAAGCAGCTATCAAATCCCCCCTCAGTCTTCTCTTCCGTAGACTAAACAATCCCAGTTCCCTCAGCCTCTCCTCATAAGTCATGCGTTCCAGGCCCCTAACCATTTTTGTTGCCCTTCGCTGAACTCTTTCCAACAATTTAACATACTGTTTCCATCAATAGGAGTGATTAATACTTACAATTACTCTCCGTTAGGCTTTTGAACATAGCTCATGAGATATCATTTACACTTTCTCTAGAGCTCCTTTGTTTTTAAGTGGTACTCCTTTTGCTCTTCAAAATTACTGTTTCATGAATTTTCATCATACTATTAGAAGACACTTCCCAAAGGGGCATGCCACAGACAAGACAGACCCAGATCAAGCCCAGACATCCAGCTCCATGACAGAAATGCAGGGAGGGGATGGGGGACCAGAGATTTTCCCACAGGGAATGGTCACCCCTCCCCAACCTGAGATCCAGGTGCCAAGGTAGAGGGATGCTCTTGACCCAGACCAAGTTCTAACTGCGGAAAACAGGAATTTCTTCCTACAGATGAAGCGCTTGGAGGTGGAACCGGAGATGGAGTGCTTGGAGGTGGAGGAGAGGAAAGAGGCAAAGCGCTTGGCAGTGGAAATGGAGGTGAAGCGCTTAGAAGCGGAAACAGAGCTGAAGCGCTTCGAGCTGGAAAGGGCTAAGCTGGATCAGCCAGGTAGCCCTAACAGTCCTCCTCCAGGTACTGCTCCACATTCCAAGAAATTCCCCACAAAGAAGGTAGGTGATAATACAGAGGCTTTCTTAGAAAATTTTGAAAGGGCCTGCCTTTCTAACACCTCTATAGACCAGTATATGGTGGAACTGAGGCTGCAACTCAGTGGACCCTTAGCACAGGTGACAGCTGAAATGCCTAAAGAACACATGAACGAGTATGAACTTTTTAAACAAAAGCCTCATCCTAATTCTGGCCTAACACTCGAGTATACCCTTTGGCAGTTCAGAGCCCTAAGGTGGAAACCAGACATGGCATTTTCCCAACACCCCTACCACATTGTAAAAGATTGGGGTGCCTGGATATCAGGAGCAAATGTTAAGATCTGGAAGATCTGTCTCTCCTAATGCAAATGGAGCACTTCTTAAAGGGTGTTCCTGAGGAAATAGAAAGGTACATCCTAGATGGGAAGCCAAAAATGGTAATTGAGGTGGGGAAGATCAGAGCCAAATGGGTGAAGGTGGTGGAGAAGAAGAAAGCTAGTAGCAGTTGGTGGAGAAGGGGCAACCCGAGATGACACCCCACCATTGGAGTCAGCCCAAGACCCCACGTTGCAAGGACGAGCCCTCCACACAGCCAGGGAGACCCTAGATGCCCTCTCATCCCACCACCCTACTCTACAACCACCCACCTCACCCCAGCCCACAGTCAGCTGGGCGATCCTTTAAACGTAATGAGCTGGGGCATGTGAAGACCAACTGCCCCAAGAGCACCAGCCAACTGCAACTCATCACCCTGGGATCCCACCAAGAGCCTTCAGGCCCAGATGCCTCGCAAATACCCTCAGAGTGAAAGGAAACTGTGAGTGTGGGCAGGAGGAAGATTACTGGTTGGAGAGACACTGGAGCACAGGTGTCAGCTATCCACCAATCCCTGGTGGACCCCAAATTCATCGACCCAGAGGCCCAAGTAATAGTGCAAGCCTTTAAGGTCAACTCTTTTAACCCGCTTACAACCAAGCTGCCTGTCAAGTACAAGGGCTGGTCAGGAACATGGACTTTTGCAGTCTGAGGTACCAGTCTGAGGTACCAGTTGGCATTAATGAGTGGTTTATGACACTCCAATTGAGGCTCACCAAAAATCAACAGGCAAAAATTGTGAGTGCCTATGCACCAACAATGGATACCGATGAGAATGTAAAGGAAGATTTTTATTTTCAGGTGGAAACCATTTTATCGGAGACGCCTACAGAAGCCAAGATCATCCTTCTGGGGGATTTCAATGCACGTGTCGGACGAGACTCAGACCTGTGGAAGGAAATAATCTGGAAAGAGTTGGCGAAAGCAATTCAGATGGAATTCTGCTCCTGACCAAGTGTGCTGAACATGAACTTATTACCAATACTCTCTTCCGACAAAAGAAAAAGTTCAAAACATCTTGGAGACATCCACAGTCAAAGCACTGGCATCTCCTCAACTATGTTATAGTTTGTGCCCGAGATTGTAATGATGTACTTCTCACAAGAGCAATGACAAGTGCTGATGACTGTTGGACTGATCATTGCCTTATTTGGTCCACAATGAAAATTAAGATCGCTCCGAAATGGAGGCTGCAAAAGAAGCAGGTCAGGCACGAGTTGAAGATTCAAGATTTGAAGGACGCTATTAAGCGTGACCACTTCCAAGCAGTCTTAGAAGAAAAGCTCCCCTCAGAGTTTCTGGAAGAAATTGAGGAACACTGGAGCTATTATCAGCAGGAGAAAAAAAAAAACTTTTTGTAGTGATAATCAGGATGGCCCATTTCAAACAGTTAACAAGAAATCCTGATTATCACTACAAAAGGTTTTTTTCTCCTGCTGACAATAGCCCACCTTAATTAATTGGTCTTGTTACAGTTGGTATGGCAATACCCATTTTTTCATGTTCTCTGGTGTGTATATATATCTTCTTACTGTATTTTCCACTGCATGCATCCGATGAAGTGGGTTTTAGTCTCTAAATTTGTTAGTCTCTAAGGGGCCACAAGTACTCCATGATTAGGTTTATCTTGTTTATTTCTTTATGGCTTGTGGATTCCTCAGTGCTAACCCCCAAATGCTTTTGTTTTGCTTGTAACCTTTAAACTGGACCTCAAGAAAGCTATTATTGGTGCTTAATCCTTGTAATCGCTCTTTTAAAATCTAGCAATAGCCTGAGTTCCCAGATGTATTTTCTTTATTTATTTTATTAATAAAATTTACCTTTTTTAAGAACAGAATTGGATGTTTGTGTCTTAAGAGGTTTGTGCACATGTGGTTTAATTAGCTGGTGGCAACATCTGATTTCCTTTTTTTTTTTTTTCTTTCTCAGCTCTTCCCCGGGGGGGCGGGTTTGAAAGGGCTTGAGGGTACCCCACAGGAAGGAATTCCCAAGTGTGCCTTCCTGGGCTCTCAAAGGAGTTCTGCACTTGGGTGGTGGAAGCATCTACCAATCCAAGGTCAGAGAAAAGCTGTAACTTCGGGAGTTTAATACGAGCCTGGAGTGGCCAGTATTAATTTTTAGGATCCTTGTGAGCCCCCCACCTTCTGCACTCAAAGTGCCAGAGTGGGGAATTAGCCTTGACAACAGGGTTCCCTTACAAGCCACAGGGACTGCTGAGCCGAGGCTGGGGCTGAGAACTGAGCCCAGAAGACAGGTTGAGGAGCAGCCCAAGAGAAGTGAAAGGATCTCTTGCTTGGACTTTTAGTTGGACTTTTGTTACCCTGGAAGGGGACAGAACTTAAAACATGATCTACCATGAATATTGAGCCACAGATTTCATGAACAGAAACTGGCCTTGCAAGACCAAAGTGGTGGCCATTGAAAACCAAAGGGGGTACTAGAGGAAAAGACTTATGCAGTGCCATGATCTCATACCAGTGTGTTATGCGGGTTAGTGCAACTGTTTACAGGGCCATAGTTCTGTTGATCCTATGTGTGCTACTGATAAACTGAAGGGGGCTCCATGATCCCTAAGAGCCCCTTTATGCTTACTGGCAAAGGACACACCCATTGTTGGCTAAATATTCTGACAGAAGTATCTTATGAATACTTGTGACATTCTGGTCATGAATATCGTTGTGTATAAAGAGGCATGTATGTGTGATGAGGAAGACAGCCTGGCATTTGCATACCAGTGGGGAAGAAGAAATCTGCCTGGAGTATACACTTCAAAGGAATACATTTCAAAGGTTTATAGGACCACTTAAAGAAAGGGAGAGAATTCCTTCGGTATCCATCACTTAGACGACAAAGTGGTCAGCACCCTCTGATTTTGTGAACTGTGGACCCTCCTGCCTGAGGGGCTGAAGATGCTGACAGCTTGATGTAAGTTAGAAAGCTGCTTAGGTAAAGATTGTAGCTCGCTAAAGTTAAGGTTTAGACACTAGAAACTCTTATTTCTGTTTTGTTTATAACCATATCTATCTCTTTTTCTCTCGCTTACTATCACTTAAATCTATGTTCTTTATTATATTTATTCTTAGTTTTACTATAAGCCATCTCACTGCTGTGTATTAAGGTAAAAAGTGTGTACTGAGCTGGGCTAATAGGCTAGTGTGTGTGTGTACTGTCTCTCTGGAGGAAATAGATGTGATTTCTGTGAGTGTCCAGGGAGAGGGACTGGACACTACTCAGAGACTGCTCTGGAGCACTGGGGTTCACTGAGTGTTACCTGCCAGGCAAGGGTCTCAAGGAGTTTGCTGGTAAGACAGACAGACAGGTGTGGCTGGGAGCTGTCATGCAAATTAAGCTCCAGCAAAGCTCTCTCTTACTAAGGCAGAGTGGTAGCACAGGTACATCTACACATGATAAACCCTGACTTAGGCTCATGGGACTTGGGCTCCCAGGGCTGAAAAATCACTGTGTAGAATTTCAGGCTTGGGCTAGAGCCCAAGCTCTGGGACCCTGTGAAGGAGGAGGATCCCAGAGCTTGGGCTCCAGCTTAAGCCTGAATGTCTACACAGCGGTTTTTAGCCCTGCAACCCCAAGTGAGCTGACCTGGGCCAGCTGCAGCCATGCTGTGGGGTTTTTTTATACCAGTGTAGAGATACCCACAGTGGATTACGGTTCTGAGCTCCCTAAGGAGAGTGACTCAGGCTCTTGTGAACTTCATTGTATATATTGTCCCATATTAACGTAAGCCCTGATTCTGCAGCATTTTGGTGAATGTGTTTATCTTTAAGTATAAAGCAGTTCTATTGATTTCAATAGGACTAATCATATGATTAGTTAAACTCATATTTACAGAATCAAGGTAATTTTTGGCAATGCTTGCTGTAGCAATGCAGCATTTCATGATATGTTACATATTTATCATTGAAGCAAGACCACAAACTTGCGTCCTGGTTGTGGCTTGCTGTCTAACGTCCTGATTCAGCAAGTTCAGCCATGTGCTTAACTTTAAGGACCTAGATAGTGTTTTTGTCTGCAACAGAAGAATTAATGGGGTTAAAGCCAGGCACATGATTGTCCTTTGCTGCATGGGGGCATAATCTAGCATGTCTCTCGCAAAGTATATGACATGCCTTTCACTTTATTGAATGCCTTTAGTACATATTGCTTTTTAAAAGTTTTAATCTGTCTATACACAAAGTCATAAACAATTTAAAACTATAAAATTTCAACTCTGTTAAGTTGCTCCCGTTAAAATAGCCTGAAACAATTACATAAAATGAGGTATATTTTATGTAACAAATATAATCAAATTATATTTAATTATATTTGGATTTCTTTCTAAATTAAAATTGTGCAAAAGTACACCTGTTCATGTGAAAAAGGCACCATATCTATTTACAGGATTTGTAATTGTTAAACATCTAACGGTGTGCATGTCACAGGTGACAATTGGTGTATGCACATCATTTAGAGTTAAAAATGGGGACGAGAAGACTTTTAATTGCAAAGTATGAAAAACAGGTTAATTAGATATCATAAGAGTCTCGCACCTCAGGAAAGACCTATGAGAATGAGTGCCTTAGGTCCCATACTCTAAAGATAAGCACATTCTGACTCAAACAGACCTTTGTGGAATGTTAACTCCAAAACTGAGGATTTTTAGTTGAGAACTCCCTACCAACAGTCCTAGATGTGCAAATGCAGGGATAGCTCAGTCTGAACACAACTGTTACACCAGCACAAGGGAAGCAGCAGCCTATTAGCCAAGATCCAAATCAGGTGGACTTCAGGATTGATTGTTAGTAGTTTGATTGGATCCAGGAGCCTTAAATGAAAATTCCTGAAAGGGTGTTAGAAATCCATGTGATGGAGTGTTGGATTTTGTACTAGATTTGATTAGACTGATAGAGATTTACAATTCACATCGATTTACAGATCCCTGCTGATCACACATCAGGGAAGACTTGCCACTGTTATATTGTAGAATATACTCTACTCATGAAATATGCTTTTAATAAGCTAGATTCAGACAGGAATACATTAATAACTTGTGTTTATGGCTAAGACCTCCCACTTTTGGTAACACTATTACATGTTATCCTACTCTTAGAGAAGGGTACTAACTGTGCATAGAGGAACTATTGTGATGGGTGGTCCTCCTGCGTAAGGCTGTAGACTTCACTTGGTGATTCGTGAATCTGACCCCACAACCTGTAGTGGAGCTAGAGCATTTCTCTTAGAATGATGCCCAGTCTCGATTCAAGGACACCAAAGGATGTAGAATTAAACACTGGGACAGTTTACTAAAGGGTGTGATGAACTGAGCTCACTGTTAAAAAACTGCATTTTATTTCCAGTTTGAACTTAGCTGCTTTCAACTTCCAACCACTGGATATTGTTGTGCCTTTGCTAGGTTGAAATCCCTCTAATATTAAATGACTTCCCTCTGTATAGCTAACTGGAGACCATGATCAGGTCAAATTTAGCAATCGGCAGAAGAACTGGCACTAAAATTCAGCTCCCTGCCTTGCAGCTCAGCGCACATTCTCCTAGGCTGCAATGTTCCTCTGTGTACATTTGAGCTAACATGCTTTTAGAACAGTGCCTTTACAGTGGGACAACAGTTTTGTGTGGAAGCTGCTAGCCCTTCACATACATCGATGCCATTGTAAGTTTTACGCATGAGTAGATAGGACCTGAGACTTAGAATTGGCATACTATCGTCATTTTCTGGTGTAACAGTATAATGTGTATAATTACAGCTCATGATCTCATTCAATATGCCTTTGTTTCCGATAATACAACAACCTACATGGTTGTAAAAGCTTATTTATTAGGCTTCTATTTAATAGTAGATCAACTCCGTGTGTGTGATATATGCAAAAGTAGGACAAAAACATTAATTCCAAAGGGCCTAATTCTCTACTGCCTTATGAGGTCATTTACACCTATAAAGTGAATGTAATTTAGATGTCAAATGGTCCCTTTCAGATTCACTAGTATTTTAAATGCATTCTATATGTGTTTTCATGACTACACTTGGGGTAAAGCACTGAAGAAGCGGCCCATTGTCTCGTAAATCAAATCCCAGCTGGATCAAACCCCTCTAGTCATATTTCTGTGTGCTTAAGATGTTTTTTTCACAGATCATTCCTAAAAACAGTCATTGTCTTAATGTCCAGCAAATTGGAAAATTCCCGTATCAGAACTAGATGGACTTTTACTCTAGACCATTTGAAACACCTTGTACTAAAGTGTTTTACATTGATTTTTGCCAGCTTCAAATCAGTATCACAGAGTGAGCTCAAGAATGCAACTAATGAGGATTGCCCTTCTTGATCCCTCCCAATGAAGGAGCAAAGAGCACCAGGGTAAACAATTAATGAGTGTAATCAAAAGCTGAGAGAAATCTGTCTGGTAGCAGATTACACATAGCAAAAACATTTTCACAAACTAATACAGGAATAAATTAATGAATTTGATCCTGTCTTCATTTTGAATGAAACCATTTCAGTTTAGGGATTTTATCATTAAGGATGTTGATTCCCATATGTACTACAGATGGGATATTTCCTCTCACTACCTAGGTTTGGTTCTAAAGGTTGGGGACACTAGACCAATCTAGTTCAGTTATGTTAGTAGTTTTACATATAAATTAATGCATGTAGTCAAACAGAATTACAGCATTAGAGAGTCATTAACAAAACCAATTATGGGTATTCCCTTCAGAATATGGGATCCCTAATGAGCTACAACTTAAATTTTAAATGAGAATAAATTACCATACCAATAGTTTTTTGAACATCAGTTGGTTTTACATACACTTTCACAGAACAGACTATAAGTAGATATGAATTAAACTTTAAATGTAAAGCATTTTTTTGCACTTACAGATCAAGAAAAAATGCATGCTATACTGGTTTTTGCTTGGTTATTGGGGAATTTACATTTATCAAATACAGAAAACATTAGATTACAATCCTAGTAGGAGTAGAGTTACATTGCTTTATGGCCAACTGTGGTTTAGTTACACAATTTAATTCTATAGCCAACAAGAAAGCTATTTGCTTAGGCTCTGGTGCTATACATTACTCTGTGAAGGTGGTCCCCAAACCTTATCCCCCATTGAAACCAATGGGATAGCTTGCAGGATTGGTGCCTTATATTTAATGCACTAAGACAGGAAATAGCGAGGATAGAGATCCATTTTAAATCACTCTTCTTACATAAATTAAGAGAAATAAGCAAATTTTGTCTGTGTACAAAAAATGTATGGTATAGCTCAGCCAACGTAAGCCCAACTTTTTGATAAGTAGTTCCACTTAAGAAATATTTTATCATGGGCATAGCAAAATAGCCTGCAGCCAACAAATGAGCTAAACCCCATCATACTGATCCGTAGAGAAATAAATCTACAGGAGATAAAATGAAATTTGGGACACAATTTTTCAAGATTAAAACTTATTTTAAAAGAAACCCAAGTAACCTTAATATTTTCCTGAGGACTCACTGCTGATGTTGTAGCCTGTCCTCTTCTGTCACCACTCTACAGGTTATGAGACAGACGATGGTTTCATTCTGGGAGTTTGCAGAGCATAGATAGGGAAAAGAAGTGAAGTACCTGGAAAGGCAAAACAACAATTTATGAACTAGCCCAGAGTACTCAGAGGGGAGGCCAGATTCTGATAAGATCAGGAAGGGGGCATTCACCTAAAAGTGCTAAAAATACAAACACAAAAAAGACCTTCCATGGTGCAAATATTGATGAAAACACAGTATTTGTTCACTAATAAATCATGCAGTGCACAGTAGCAGAGAACTGAAAAGGCTACCAGCAGGAATGGAATGTACAATGAGCTGCAACAATCATTATTAGGATAAACCATTATCACTCATATGGTTTGGGGTCTAGTTGCCTGCCTTAATGATTTGATGACATTATTTTAACCAACATTTAAAAATAAATTTAATGTGTTTTGTAAAGGAACTGCTCTGTTTACAAGAAATACTCCCTACTTGCAGAACTGCAGGCTGGGAATGTGTACTTTATTCAGCTACATAGCAAATAGAGAGAAAACACACACTAACGAAACAGGAAGAATGGGAGGGGTGGAGCATGGCTCCAGTTCATAATACTCTGAGTAACCCAGATACCTCTTGATGACCTCTTTACTACGTCACTCTTTTCTTAATTTGAAGCCCTGATGTCGTCTTTTAAATAACCAGGTGCTCATCTCTCTGTCATGGGGTACTGTCTCTCCTTAGCAGCTGAGGCTGTCTTCAGGGGCAGAGAAACACTTTTCCCAGTGTCCTGATCCAGCAATTCTGTAGATACCCCAATTTCAGGCATTCCCAGCAAAATGAAGTCTTCTCCTGGCATTGGCACCACCAGGTATCTCAAGGAGAAAGGCTCTGGTGCTTGCATATTACTCCACAAAAGGACATGATCCAAGGGCCAACCCTCTAGGATTGTTCCGGAATCTCCAAAAATTAAAGAATACATCACATGATGAAACCTGAAGGAATATGTCCAACCAGAGTTGAAAACCCAACGTCATGACCCGACCATCTCTTAATCCAGTGCTTCCCAAACTATGAGCCATGGCTCCCTAGGAGAGCCAAGAAGGCTTTATTGAAGAGCCATGAGTGTACAGGACACTTTTAAAATTGATATCCCTGTTTTGTTTTCTTTCCAATGGAGACTATTAAGGTAAGCTTAAAAATCACCTGTTTCTTATCTGCGGGTCTGCATCTTATGTTGTTGTTGTTGCTGCTGGGGCCGGGAGCATCTCTGTGCCTTTATTCCAGAGACTCCCTACTGGGGGCAGCACTCAGCAGGAAGTCTCTAGGATGACAGCCCCATGCTGGAGCAAAGAGCACTGAGAGGCTCCCAAAGCTAGCAGCTCAGTTTCACTAGCAGATAGGGGAAGAGGGCTGAATGAGAGACAAGCACATCTTTTCTTTATAATGGAATGATTTTTACTATGTGCTGAGCCTACATGTAGCAAATCTTCATGTGAAGAATGTGATACTGATTGGATTATGAAACCCACTCTCAGTAACAGTTGACTACATTCCAACCCCAAGTATCTTATCATAAGAAAATTTTAGAATTCTCACATGATCACAGGCTGAAGACCAAGTTTTCAAATCTAACAAACTAGGAATTCTGGATTGCTCCTAAAACAGAGTACAAAGAACTCAGTGGTAAAGTTATGAAAGTACTGTTTTCATTCACTTCCAGTTATCTCTGCAAGTCTGGGTTTTCAGCACAAAGTTCTGTGAAAAATAAATTTATAAATCATTTAAACTTACAAAACGATTCATGTTGGTTGCTATCAGAGATTTAACAAACATTACACAACTCTGCAGTTCAAAACAGAACTTTCACTAAAATGTTAGTCTATCTGAACATACCAAAATCTATATTTTCAAATGATAATTCTCTGCTGATTAAATTGAATTACATAATTATACAGACTGTTTGTGGGTGGATTAAGTCACAAAACCATCAACTCTAGTGCCTGTCTTGAATCTAATGTCCTGAATCAGTAAGAAAAAAAATGGTAAATTGATGGTGGGGAGCACCAATTTTTAAAGTATCTATAAAGAGAACTTGTAGTTTTAAAAAGTTTAGGAAACACAGAATTTAAAATACAAGAGTCCAGTTTGTTCTAGGGTAGTACCCAGAATCCACATTTGCTGGCAAGTTTTGAAACTTTTGTTATAGACCAGGGGTGAAAGTAATAATAAATTCTTACCCTGGAAGGGGCGGGGCCTCGGGTGGAATGGGGGGGAGGGGCGCTGGGGATCCTGGCCCCGCTGCCAGGGGCTCTGGCAGTGATTTAAAAGGGCCCAGGGCTCCTGCCGCTGCTGCGAGCCCCGGGACCTTTTAAATCGCCGGTCCAGGGGCAGCTGCCCTTTTGCCTCCTCTCCCCCTCCGTTAGGGTGACCAGATGTCCTGATTCTATAGGGACAATCCCGATTTGGGGGGCTTTAAGGAGAGTCCTTTGCCGCGGCAGCGCTTTAAGGAGGGTCCTTTGCTGCAGCAGTGCTTTAACATTGCTGCCTCTTCCCCTCCCCGTCTTTGGAGGCCCTGCTGGTACGGCCCCTATGTAACAATGCTGGTTCTGGCGGGACCCAACTGAGAGAGCCAGTTCAGGACAAATTGCTTAAAGCAGGGCAGTTAGAGGTTTCTGTGCACACCAAGGCAAACCAAACCAGCGAAACAGAGAAGACTTTGGTTTTACCCCACTGGTTAACCACAAGTCACACAAGCAATTCCCTTAGACACTCCAGTTTCCCAGTATCCCCACCAGTGCCACTCATTATGGGGACAGATGGTTATAAAAATCAGTACCCCAATAAAAGAAAAAAGGTTCTCTTGATCCCAAAGGACCAAGCCCCAGACCCAGGTCAATATACAAGTTAGTTCTTACCCACAAATCACGCTGTTGCCAGTCCTTTAGAATCTAAAATCTAAAGGTTTATTCATAAAAGGAAAAAAGATATAGATGAGAGCTAGAATTGGTTCAATGGAATCAATTACATGCAGTAATGGCAAAGTTCTTGGTTCAGGCTTGCAGCAGTGGTAGAACAAACTGCAGGTTCAAATCAAGTCTCTGGAGTACATCCACAGCTGGGATGGATCTTTCAGTCCTTGGTTCAAAGCTTCAGTGTAGCAAAGTCCCTCCAGAGGTGTAAAGCAGGACTGAAGACAAGATGGAGGAGCTGCAGCAGCTTTTTATATTCTCTTGCCATGTGGTCTTTCTTTCTTTGTTCCAAAGACAAGCTGTCCACCACATGGCCTGGAAAAACCTCAGAGTTCTGTCCATAGGCATTTCCCTGCATACCTTGCTGAGTCGCAAGGCGTGTCTGCCTTCTCTCAATGGGTCAGTTGTATAGCTGATGGTCCTTAATGGGCCATCAAGCAGGCTAGGCAGAGCTGACACCAACTTGTCTGTCATACGCCACCCAGAAGCATAGCACAAGTTTGAAATACAGACAGTATAGAGCCACTATTCGTAACTTCAACTACAAAATGATACCCACATACAGACAGCATAATCATAATCAGAAAACCATAACCTTGTCTTAGACACCTCATTTGACCCCCTTTATATAAGACTTGGTGCCACTACAGGACCTTGGTTGCAACAATGATCCATACGGTCCCAGATTATGTCAACAATATCACACCCTACCGGCAGGGCCGTCGACGGGGGAGGCAAAAGGGCAGGGATGTTAAAGTGCTGCCACGGCAGCACTTTAACATGAGCTGCTTACAGGCCGGTACCGGCTTCTTACCGGTATGCCGTACCGGCCTGTACCGGTTCACTTTCGCCCCTGGTATAGACTAGACCCTTTGGGTCCAACACTCTGTCTTTAGCATGATAGTCATGGCTTTGTTTTGGAAAATCTTGCTTCCTTAACTTCTGGTTTTCTGGTTTCCACTCTTCTGGACTTCAAATGCTGTTGGATGGTCACCCTTGCTTTATCTGGTTAAATGACCAAACTTGAGGCATTTATGACACTGGGCCATTTTAAATTTTGAGACTGATGTAAAATGATTACCATCACAGCAGAAACAGCTCTCAGGATCCCAAGTCCGTTCAGATTGCTTTGCATGTTGATTGTCACTATTGTTCTAAGCACAAATCTTGAAAGTTTTCCACAGTTGCTTCCATTGCTGTTGATAACTCAACTGCTTTGGGCCAGAGTTCGGTCCTATCTGACAACAGTTTTCTTTGAATTGTATGATTATTAATACCACAGATCTGCAGCATGTCCTCTATCTCATTCCCAATGAACAATATTCTGTTAATTTTTTTTAGTTCCACCACACACACAGCTACAGTTTTACCTCGTCTCCTCATCCTATTATGAAACTTAGAATGTTCTACATTAGTGCTTGGCTTTGGATTGTAGTGGTCTATTTAAATCTTTTGGATGTCTTCTAATCTTTTATCTTCTGGTTTCTGATGTTGCAACAAACTCTTTAAGAATAGGTTTAACTGCCACAGACACTGAGGAAAATTACTTTCTGACTATCCTTAGTTATAACAGAAAATAGTGGCCCTATCTTTCAATATATTGCTGCCAGTCCTCATTTTCTGCAATAAAAAGCTCAGTTTCCCCATAAGTTGCCATTCTTATGTCTTTCCTCATTTCCAGTCAATGCACAAGAAGATCTCTCTGCTTATGATACTGAAGGTTGGGAACATGCTGCTTTATTCAACTACATAACAACAAAGAGAGTGAAAACACCCACTAATTAAACAGGAAGTGAAGGAGGTATGGAAGATGGCTCAACCCATAATATTCTAAATAATCCAGTTAACCCCTGGATGACCACTTTACTACAAAATATCTCTCAATGTCCCATCCAGGGTCAAAGAAGAAGCTGACCCCTACTATTGGTTTGGGAAAGTGAAGGGGATCTGATAATATCTGATCCTAATGTGCACGTGTCTAACCATTATGATAACTAAAAAAAAAATTTAAAATCAAAACATAAACAGTATATTAGGATTCTTCCACCCACTATCTCCTGGAGAGGAGCCCCTAATCTTTATTTTTCTCTCTACCTTCTCTCCTCTTGTATGCTTCATCATTGAAAAATACCCCTGTGCAGCCCCATCCTGCATTCCTCTTCTGCAACTGTTAAACAGCTAATTTTCTGTATTACAGCAGACATAAGATAAATGGGATAGGACAAAGGCAACTTGATTTGAAGTAATTTGTAATCTATTTTTCTTCCTAATGTGTGTCTTGTTTCCGTTCCTTGCCACAGTCTCTCTCTTCATTTCACGAGGAATGAAATTAATTGATTTTGAACTCACTCCTACACCAGTCTGGATGCTGTAATCATGGTGCCCAAAGCATTTGATTGAAAAAAGGGCTTTTCATGGAGTGGATAAGTGATTTCTGGGCACTGATGGGCACTTTTTTGTTAAACCAAAGTAGAAAGAGGCGCCTTTCAGTAATTTCACTTTAATAAATTTATTTTTACTCTTTGATCTACCAATTAGTGGACACAAAGAAAAAATAAATTCTGCTTCAAGGTGAAGAAAAGACCCAAAATACCAGCTTCCTTCAGCACTTCCAAATACATTCTTTTTTAAAAAAAATAATATTGTCACTTGTTATTACTAACCCTATAATTTGACCGATGTCATCCAATGAAGCATGTATATAATAAATATGTTGGGATCTTGAGTAAAGCCTCAAGTGAAGTGGAGACTTTTTCAATACTGAACTCAGCTAACGCAGAGGAACTCCTTGCCTAATTATTCCATGTGGCCCTATCATAAACTTTATAAAGCTGATTTTCTTTACTCCTGATGGCAATTGACTTCCAGCTCTAGACAGGTTTGAAAATGCAATATTTTATTTACTACATTGGTGGTCACCAGAGATATTAGAGGTTTTTAGTTCCATGAGGGCCCGAGGATTCAGCACAATACATTCATAGATCCAGGCAGATACAGCGACCACAGTGTGAACTGTATACTTAATCATAGAAAGCATAGTGTAAAATGCCACATACACACAATATCCACATTATTTCCCCCAAATTATTTTTTGTTCATAATAAACAGGACTTGTATCCCTATGGTGAAAAATAGAAACCTTATCAGCTTTGAGGAAGCCAGGACTTAGTGTCTTTCTTTCTCCAGTTATTCAAACTTGTTCTTCTCCTCTCCCAACATATCTTGGGGCTTTTCTTGAAGCAACATGGGCTTCTAAATGTTCCAGTAAATGAGGTATATCAGAATATATTTTTGATTCAACAATTTATCTATCATAGGATTGAAATGTTTCCAATGGATTCAGACAATTTGGGAGTGTCACTCTAGTTACAATGGCCACTTTTTAGGGGTTGGTTTAGGACAGGTTGTTTTAGGATGGGGTTCTCAAAAGTACATTACACTGGCCTAACTGCTACCATTAAAGTTGGATAAAATGGCCCTTCACTTCAGTGGAGCAGTTAGGCCCACACGGGCTGTTCTGGAAAAATCCCTCCTTTGTTGTTTTTCTTATACTGGGCAAGGGCTTTGGAAGTGTCAGTATAGCCTTTAAATGACTTAGATGCTATAAATGGCCTGATTTCCATGTGTCGCTGTCTGGGTGAATGTACTGGATAAGTGCAGAATATCATTAATATCTGTTAAACATTTAACCCTAGCATCAGATGATCCAATATTTGAAGAAGCTCTAACTATTCACAGAAATTGTGTACTATAATCTTGCAGTCCTTACACTGGCAAAACTACCATTAATGTTAATGGGAATTTTGTTTGGAGGATCCAGCCTTTAAATCCAAGTGAAATGTCCTGGGATTCTTTAGTTAGTGACTGTTTTCATTTTGTCTTTTTTTACCATTATCTCTTTTTTGCTTCACATTAATTCAAGTGTCCAGAATCAGCAGATTACTTAGTACATTAAACTGAGAGCTTTTAAACACATCATCAAATAGAAATGTCATGTATCATTTGCAGAGAAAGCAATTTAATCTACTTAAATGTTAAGTAAAGTGGATACTCAAAGTTTTGTTTTATTTCCAAAAGAATTATACTTAAGCAAAAAACTGTATCCCTTGAGACTCCAATGGCTTCTGATAGGTACCATAGCAAGAATGCTGCTCTCCAAAAAAGTGTCCTTTAAAATACCTTATGGAACAAATATATTCCACAAATTTTGATAATATGACTATATCACCTTTGAGTCTTTAAGCAGAGATTGTTTGTTTGCCCTTTCTCTCAACTCTTCAATTCCAACAACTTCTCCAGTTACTAAAACATACTATTTTTTGCACATACTGTATGTGACGGGTTGGACCCCCCCCATCTGATGTGCTGGGGTCCCACTGAGCCTGCCTGTTCCACCAGCCTGGGCTCCCTCACTATGTTCTGCTGTGCCAGGCTCTCAAGCCTTTTCCAGCACTCAGAAAGAGGTAGGGACACACCCAGCTGCAAATGGATACAGAGACACTAAGATCAGCTCTGTGTGGGAAGAATCAGCTTGGGGATTGCCCAGAATTCAAGTGCACACCTCCTTTGTGATGCAAACCCAAAATTATATTGTCTTGCGCTGTGTAGAGATCTATATAGCTTAAGCTCATAAATATGCCTCCTCCCTCAAAGTGGAGGAAGATATGCACAGCTCTTTGCGTTCCCCTCCCCGAGTTGTGAATTGCACAAACCTTAGGGAGGGGGAACGCAATTGCAGAAAACAATTACAGAAAACAAAACAAGTTTATTAAATACAAAAGGTAAACTTTAAGTGATTATATGGGATAGCAAACAGAACAAAGCTGATTACTGAACAAATAAAAGAAAACACGCAAACTAAACTTAATACACTAATGAATATTGGCTACAAATAATAATTTCTCACCCTAAATGTTGTATCAAGCAGATTGCAGAGTTTCTTGAGGGTAAACTGCACTGCTGCAGCTTAAATCTCCAGGGATTCCTTTTACAGGCTGATTTGTCTTACCAGGACTCAGCCCCCTGTCCTCCCCCCGGCTTAGTTCCTTTGTTTCTTCAGGTGTTTACAGCAGTCTTCCTTCTTGGCTGGGGAGGCAGTGGAGAAGAGCCACGATTAATTCACTCCCCAGCCTTAAATAGGATTTACATATGGCGGGAATCCTTTGTTTCCCAGTCTGACCCCCACCCCCTCTTTTAATGGAAAAACACTGGAAGCCCAAGACGGGGGTCTAGTACCAGGTGACATGATTACATGATCCTGCAGTGTCAAAGCAGCAGCCCAGGAAGCTTCTCAGAAAGATAGGAGATTAGTATCTTCAAAGTCTTATTCTTCTTCCTAATGGCCCATTCAGGCTGATTGCCTACTGTCTGGTGGGCGTTTCCCAGATATAAACACTTTTGCAATTGATACAGAGTTTATATTCCTAACTTCAGATACAGCAACAGATACATGCATACAAATAGGATAATCATATTCAGTAAATCATAACCTTTCCAGTGATATCTCCCATGACCTCTCTCTTTATAAAATACATCTCAGTTATGCCATATTCATATCAGAAGCATATTTCTATGAAGAATATGGGGTGTAATGTGACACTGTATATTTAAGATTTACTGTGAATATTGATATATGTTAAAAATAGATGTATGCTATAATTGGATATATGCATATATACAGAGAGACCAAGTAATATAGTCTCAAGAAAATATAAATATAAAAACCAGGAAAGACTAAGTTATGATACCAAATACTAGACTCACTAGTTCAAGAATGTCACAATAATAAATGACATTTTGGGCTTTATGTAAGTAACCCCACTGAAGTAAATTGGATTATGCGCCTGAGTAAGGCAAACAGGATTTGGCCCTTTTATGTGTAGAATGCTTTGGTCTGAAAGCATTTCATTTGGAATGACTGATAAAGAGGGTTGTGGCTCCTGTAAAATGTGATTATCTGTAAAAGAAGCACTTCTGAAACTACCACAGTATTCAACATTGTAATAAAACTGTCATTTGAAAAATTTAACTAAACCCACTTTTTCTAAATATTGTTGATAGCACAATAATATACTTTACCATTTATCATGACTGAGATATTATATTTTATTTTATGTTTTGTTTTATTTTGTGTACCCTGAACTCCAGTACAGTTAGGCTTTGATTCAGCAAGGCACTTAAATCTGTGTTTAATAGCTTTGCTGAATCTGGATTTGGTCATGAATCTGATTACTTGAGAAAAATGAGTCAGAACGGATGAAGGGCCTGCTCTTGCTCCCATTGACATTACGGCAACATTGATTGCAAGGGACTCAAGGTTGGCTCTCAAACCCAACATTCTGAACTATAGTGCCCAATTCGACAACCTCATATTTAAAATGGGTAATTGAGTAAAAGAGCTCAATAATCTCTCTTAAACTTTTATAGCAACGCTTATGTCTTTTCTGAAAGACCTGTAAGTGAAAAATGTCCTTGTTCTCAAATCTGTTTAGAGACCCAACCCGCATCTCACTGAAGTGTGTGGGATTTCAGCAGGAAGAGGAACAGTTATGAGAGAAGTAGAAGGCTCTAGATTTGCTAATACCAGTATTTAATGACTTGCTTTACTGTGCTAACTGCATAACAGGGAATACTTGTGCTGCACAACTTTCTCCACCTTTGCTGACTTGTTAGAGATTGCTTGGAGGCCAAAACTACTTATGCTGTGGACTTTCTTATTTAATCATTTATATTTGGAAAATGAGATCTGACAAACTGCAATATTTATTAGTGTTCTTCCAAAATCTGAGTAGAAATGGCAGGGAATCAAAGCAATATGTACTGTAAATGCCTTGTGAAGTGTAATGCGTCTTAGAGCCAAAGAATGCAATTAGTTCCTGCATTTCTATTATTTTTTAAATCTAAAAAATGTAAACTAAAGATTACAGATTTTGCTCAGAAAAAATTATTGTGGGCCACATTCATCTCTGTCACCTCGCCATTAAAGCCAACAGAATTGAGTCAGGAATGAATTTACTCCTGTACTCTTGATTCCTACATTGTTTACTTCTCATTTAGGACCCAGTGCTGCTCTCATTGAACTCAACTGGAGCTTTGCTATTATCTTCTTCAGTGGCAGAATAGGGTCCCTAAACTTCACATTTATAAAGGTAAATGGCTTTGTCATGAAGTCCTGAAAGCCCTATGGTCGCACTGAGACATTTTTTAACTATTGGAGGCTTTTTACTAAGGTGAAACAAAGTATTACAGAAAAAAAATTGATCAAATAATTTTTTTTTATGGAAGTAAGTGGCATTATGTGCATGGATATTGATATTGCATGGAGTGATATGGTCTAATCTGCTGGGTGATGCTGAAAGAAGCAAATGAGAAAGAAACTGGTGGAAATGAATGGAAAAAGAAAGAAGGAAAAGAATGATGACACTGTGGAATGATCTTCCTCTCTGGGAACCCATGGAAGCCCATCTGTATGAATACCTTACAATTGCAACTCCATGGATTTTTGGGGTGGGAGGTCTACCCACTGTGGGCAGTCTGCATGGTATTCTGGCTGTGTAAAGTGGTGCAAGTGCCAATGGGAAAAGGTGGAAGATAATACTCTTGAAAAGTATAATAGTCGATAAATCAATAGCACAAGGGTATGGTTTAAACAGTTCTGTTAGAGGTGTGGGGAGAACAAGGAGCTGTGAAAAAGGTCCAGCTTTATGTACTGATGCCCCAAGGATCATCTGCAGATTTGGACAATAGTTCTCTATGAATTCTCAACCTCCACACAAATGAAGATCTATGTGTCTTCTATAGATTTGCAAAATCCGCCATTTCCAAGGGTGAATCTGTCAAATCCTCCCCTCCTCTGCTTGCTTTTCCATCTTGAATGAGAGTGGAGAAAATGGGCCAAAATTTTGAGTTACTAACAAGCCTCACACGGGGGTGGCAGGTTTGTATAATTTTTGGCGGTGCCCAGAATGGGTCTAAGTCTCCCCCTCCCGCCCCTGATCCCCGCCCGCCTTGTAAGCTGATTATATATTTTTTAAAATAATGTAAAAATGGACTGGAAACTGTAAGCATTTAACAGTTTCCCTTTATTGCACAATATCACTATCATAAGAAAAAAATATTTAACTAAGAATATCAACTTTATTAATATTCTTTTGAATACGGAAACAACCAAGCACTCTTTGATCAAGAACCCTTAAAAGCAAATACTTTCTAAAATTAAAATAAATATAGCCCCTTCTTTTGAGATGTTCTTCCGGAGGCAGCAAACACTTTTCGTCATTGTTTGGTTCTTAAAATGACATCATCCAGGAGACTTGCAATGTCCAATTCAGAGGTAGAGTTCTTATGAACGTGCAGAAATGCCAAGTGATTTAAGATGTTCTTGGCCCATTGTCGTTTGCAAATAATTTTTCAGTCTGTGCAGGCAACTGAATGATTGCTCAGTGGTGCAGGCTGTATTTGGAATTATGTAGAATAATTTCAGGAGAATTGTAACTTCTGACAACATGTCACTCAAGCCTTCATTTTGTTTCAGAAGTTGCTTCACTTCGCTCACCAAATTAAGGTGGCAATTTCTCGATCTGCAAATATTACTCAATATTTCTAAATGAAGAAATAACTTCTCTGTGTTATTGTCACCATGGAAAGCTTCACATATTGGGACAATATCCTGTTTCGAGCCATTTACTGCATCAGTTATATGCTTCTCCAATTTTACTGCAAATGTAAAGCTTTCTGTTGAAAACCTCTGTTCAATGGCAACTTTGCAAGTATCAATGGTCCCGACACATATTTGATGAAAATACTCCTTGGGGTCACTGAAGGTGTGAGGAAGGCTTCCATGGTTGAGCCATCTCGGTGGCTTGCATTTTCTTGGGAGTGTAGGATCATTGAAATAAAGATTTCTTGCCTTCTCTACTGTTGTTTCCCAGAAGTGATTGTATGATGAGTCGGTGTGCATCCCACTCAACACCTCTTGCAACAGGCCAACTTTCTGTATAACAACTTTTCACCTCAGGTGAGGGCTCTGGTGTGGGGCTGGAGATGAGGGGTTCACAGTGCAGGAGGGGGCTCAGGGCTGGGGCTGAGGGTTGGGGTGATGGGGTCACGGGCTCTGGGGTGGGTCGGGGCTGGGGATGAAGAGCTTGGGATGCAGACAGGCTGTTCCGGGATTAGGGCCAGAGAGGACTCTCCCTCCAACCCTCTCCCCACTGGCAGCAGCGAGCTCTGGGGGAGGGACCCCCCTTCTCCCCCTCCCCCCGGCAGCAGACTTACTCTGCACCACTGTCACTGCACATGCTCCCAGGAAGCCCCCTCACCTCCCCTATGGTAGGTGCCAGGTGGGGCTGCCATCACATGTGGCCTCCTCCCCTGCTGCTGCCCCTCACTGTAGCCTCACTGGGGGTGGGGGATAGGGCTGCCCCTTGCCCAGTGTGGAGCAGAAGTAGTGGCTGCCGGGGGCGGGGCAGGGTGTCACAACACTCATCCAAGCCCTGGCTGTTCAGGTCCGGGAAGCCCCGCCCCCCAGCCTCCCCTGTGGAACTGCCATCACATGTGGCTTCCCTTCATTACCAATCTTGGCTTCCACATGGAATCAGATGTCAAGTCCACTAAGAAACTACAAGACATATCCAAAGTGTCTAGCGATGAGAGTTTGCATGCCATCCCCTGTATTTTAGAGAGATCCACTGCACAGCTGTCCTGTTCTGCAGATTCAGCTACCCAGTCTTCCCTCTGAACCTGAGACACAGACTCTTCACTTAAGGAATCAACATGGAGACATTCCTGTCCCAACAATATTGTCTCCCCAACAAGCTGGTCAAGCACAGCCACTTGGTCATCATAGGGCTGTTCAAATTCCTCGACACTTTTAATTCCATCTGGCACCTTCTCTAAGTTATTCACACTGGGTCTTTCTAAAACAAAGTCAGTGGATCCATTTTCAACAGAAAAATTCTGGCTGTTAGGAACTGAAACAAATCTATCAACAAATAAACTGTTGCCTTCTGTCATAAATATAAAGGGAAGGGTAAACCCCTTTGAAATCCCTCCTGGCCAGGGGAAAGCTCCTCTCACCTGTAAAGGGTTAAGAAGCTAAAAGTAATCTCGCTGGCACCTGACCAAAATGACCAATGAGGAGACAAGATACTTTCAAAAGCTGGGAGGAGGGAGAGAACCAAAGGGTCTCTGTGTCTGTCTATAGTCTGTCTTTGTCGGGGATAGACCAGGAATGGAGTCTTAGAACTTTTAGTAAGTAATCTAGCTAGGTATGTGTTAGATTATGATTTCTTTAAATGGCTGAGAAAAGAATTGTGCTGAATAGAATAACTATTTCTGTCTGTGTATCTTTTTTGTAACTTAAGGTTTTGCCTAGAGGGGTTCTCTATGTTTTTGAATCTAATTACCCTGTAAGATATCTACCATCCTGATTTTACAGGGGGGATTTCTTTATTTCTATTTACTTCTATTTTTATTAAAAGTCTTCTTGTAAGAAACTGAATGCTTTTTCATTGTTCTCAGATCCAAGGGTTTGGGTCTGTGGTCACCTATGCAAATTGGTGAGGCTTTTTATCCAACATTTCCCAGGAAAGGGGGGGTGCAAGTGTTGGGAGGATTGTTCATTGTTCTTAAGATCCAAGGGTCTGGGTCTGTAGTCACCTAGGCAAATTGGTGAGGCTTTTTACCAAACCTTGTCCAGGAAGTGGGGTGCAAGGTTTTGGGAAGTATTTTAGGGGGAAAGACGCGTCCAAACAGCTCTTCCCCAGTAACCAGTATTAGTTTGGTGGTGGTAGCGGCCAATCCAAGGACGACGGGTGGAATATTTTGTACCTTGGGGAAGTTTTGACCTAAGCTGGTAAAGATAAGCTTAGGAGGTTTTGCAGGTCCCCACATCTGTACCCTAGAGTTCAGAGTGGGGGAGGAACCTTGACACCTTCTATGGACAGAAATTGATCCTGATCTATGTCAATTAATTTACTTCCACACCCCTGCTTGCAAAAACTACCATAAGGATTATTCTCCTTAGAAGTTTTTTTTAAGCAATAATTCACCTTTATCTCACCACAGAAGCATTGCTCTGCTGAGCTACAACCAACTCCTTATGAGTTTCCACTTACACCCAGAATCATCTCTGGCACATTAGCCTCCTTTTAGGCAAGCTGCTAGATTCCGTAGTTAAAGGTTAGAACATTCCCCTCCCCTTTCAGCCCTTCTTGCTGGCAACATGCAGGTTACCAGGCTAAACACACACAAGTTTAGGGACCATTCCGTCTTTGTTACAAGTTTCCACACTGTCAGTGGGTAACACAGTCAAATTACCTGCATGCTTATCTTGTGCACTGGCCATATCAACCTGATTAAACAGAGTTGTCATATCTTTACTCAGAAACACACTAGCAACAGGCAAAGTAGAAAGCAGCAGAATCATCTGCTCCCTGGGATCTAGTTATGACACTAACTGGATGTGACAATGTTATTCTCCCTAGCAGACACAAACTTAGGAACATTTACTTCCTGGGCTTTAGTTAAATCCAGAACCAATTCTGATACAACTGATAAATGTTCTCCAACCGTCCAACAAGAACTAGGGGCCGCCAAATGAAATTAATAGGCAGCAAGTTTAAAACAAACAAAAGGAAATATTTTTTCACACAACACACAGTCAACCTGTGGAACTCCTTGCCAGAGGATGTTGTGAAGGCCAAGATTATAACAGGATTCAAAAAAGAACTAGATAAATTAATGGATGATAGGTCCATCAATGGATATTAGCCAGGATGGGCAGGGATGGTGTCCCTAGCCTTTGTTTGCCAGAAGCTGGGAATGGGTGACAGGGGATGGATCACTTGATGATTACATGTTCTGTTCATTCCCTCTGGGGCACCTGGCATTGGCCAGTGTCTGAAGACAGGATACTGGGCTAGATGGACCTTTGGTCTGACCCAGTATGGCTGTTCTTATGTTCTAACCATCATAGGCTGACAGGCTTCTTCTGTATGCTTCAGAGACAAAGAGCTAGAGACACTATTTTGCAGCAGACACACTGCTATTCTTAACAGACAAGCAATTGAAAGATATCCTTTCCTTTGTCCCAGCACCAATGGCTGATTTCAGACATATATTTGGGAAGTGAGACAGCTTCCTTAACATGCAAGTTGCCACTCTCAACAGATAATCTGCTATTCTCCACAGATAGTGGCTCAATTTATACTGAGCTACTTTATACAATCACTTCTACCTTGTTCAGGCTTACTTTCACAAGCCCTACTTGCCAACAATCCATCACCCACAAAAAAATCTACCCTTTTCTTCCTCAGTTAGGGCTTTAAGCTGACCATCAACTTTAAGGAATTATCTCTGTGCTTCATCTAATTTCAGATTCACTTCTGAGGTATTAGATGGACAATCAGAAAATTCATTCACATATAAACTGCTTTTCTGCACAGACGAACAGCTATCTTCCTCAGATAAACATTTGGAGAAACCCTACATAGGCAGAGGCAAGCCATTGCCCCCAATTGACACAGGCTCAGGATCGTTCCTTTCTTGTGACTGGTTCATGATATTAACTTGACTGAACAAAGCTTTAATATCATCCCCAACCAAATGGTCCATAGTCAATAACTTCCTTACACCAGCTATAACATCATGTTTAGTACTATTCCATTCAAGGTGCATTCTGGCTAAAGGCACATTTACATTAAACACATAAAGGATGACAATATTCACACTTTCATCTGGTAAGTAATCTTCCTCTTTGACATGATCTGCTTTAACTAGAGTAATGTTAGAAGCTGTAATTTGTCCTAAACAGCTTTTACCATTGACTTTTACACTTTCTAGGAATTTTCCATTACCACTCCCATACATAGCATTGGCACATTATGGGGTCATCTTCTTCTGAGATCACAGTAACAGCATTTACATAAAAGGTGGCCATGCTGGGATATATTTGGTTACCCTCTTTCTGGTCATAGCAAAATTGGTTAAACACAGACAACTGCTTAGAGTCATTGTCAAGGTTCCTTCCCCACTCTGAACTCTAGGGTACAGATGTGGAGACCTGCATGAAAACCTCCTAAGCTTACTTTTACCAGCTTAGGTTAAAACTTCCCCAAGATACAAACTATTTTACCTTTTTCCCTTGGACTTTCGTTGCCACCACCAAACGTCTAACCGGTATTATTATTATTAGGAAAGAGCCCGTTTGGAAACATCTTTTCCCCCCAAAATCCTCCCAAATGTTACCCCTCCCTTTTCTGGGAAAGGTTTGATAAAAATCCTCACCAATTTGCATAGGTGAACACAGACCCAAACCCTTGGATCTTAAGAACAATGAGAAAGCATTCAGTTTCTTAAAAGAAGAATTTTAATAGAAGAAAAAGTAAAAAAGAATCACCTCTGTAAAATCAGGATGGTAAATACCTTACAGGGAAATCAGATTAAAAAAATATAGAATCCCTCTAGGCAAAACCTTAAGTTACAAAAAGACACAAAACCAGGAATATCCATTCCCTCCAGCACAGCTTATTTTCTCAGCCATTTAAAGAAATCAGAATCTAACGCATCTCTAGCTAGATTACTTACTAAGTTCTAAGACTCTATTCCTGTTCTGTCCCCGGCAAAAGTATCAGAGAGAGAGAGAGAGAGACTTTGTTTCTCCCTCCCCCCCCAGCTTTTGAAAGTATCTTGTCTCCTCATTGGTCAGGTGCCAGTGAGGTTATCCTAGCATCTTAACCCTTTATAGGTGAAAGGGTTTTTCCTCTGGCCAGGAGGGATTTTAAAGGTGTTTTCCCTTCCCTTTATATTTATGACAGTCATACACCCCCACTTCACAACCTCCCTGTTAGTTAAGGATAACACAGAAGAGTTACATTCACACTCGCCTTGGGACTGGGTTATGACATCAACCTGATTAAACACATCTGTCGTGTCATAATCAAACAACATACCAATATTGTTATAAACTGGACTTACAAGATAATACAGTTTTTGCTGTTCTTCCATTGCTTTTTTTTGATTTGGAGGTTAAGTCTGGCAGATTCTTGTTGCATCTGGTGTAGCCCTTTCCTCAGCAGCCAGCTGTTCCATTTGCCTCCAGTAAGCTTCTTTGGCTCTCTTTTTAGCTTGCTTGGCTCTCTCTGCAGCTTCTTCTTCCAGCTGGGCCAAGGCTTGCTTCTCTTGCATTTGAAGCTCTGCCAGTCTTTGTTCATGTTCAAGACACAGGCTCTCTCTCGGGGCTTGCAGTTTGATTGCTTCTGCTGATGCCATCTGGCTCATGGTCACTGATCTTTAACCTTTAAAACTCTCAATATCAAATTTCAAATTTTAATAGTGTGGGGTTCTGATCCAAAGCTTAATTGACCTGGTTCTGTGCATCCTAGCCAGACTACACCACTGTCACCGTGCTTCCATGGATCACGACAAGAATACCAAATTCAGGACAAGCTGCTGGGAAAAAGGCAGACACATTCCAAAACTGGTGGTTATTCTTCCATGAGATATACCAAACCAGCAACAAAACTAAATTTCTGTCTCACCACACTGGTTAACAAGAAGTCAGAAATGCAGCCTCCTTAGGTTTTCCAGTCCTGGATTCAACACGCAGACACTAGATTTAATGATGTGTGGTTATTTAAAACCAGTTTCATCAAACAAAAGGGTTCTTCTGATCCCAAATGACCAGGCACATACCCAGATCAATATATAACTCAGATCTTGTGCAATAATCACTCTGTTGCCAATCCTTTAGTATCTAAAGGTTTATTGAAAGAAAGAAAGAAAGAAAGAAAGAAAGAAAGAAAGAAGAGTTAAAATTGGTTAAAGGAATCAAATACATACAATAATTTCAAAGTTCTTGGCTCAGGCTTGTAGCACTGATGAAATAAAGTGCTGGCTTGTTAAGTCTCTGGTTGCTTCCAAATCATTGAAAGGTCCTCAGTCCCTTGGTTAGAATGCTCCCATTAGTGTAAGTTCATAATCTAGAGGTTTGAGCAGGAAAGAGGCAAAATGGAAATGTTTCCAGGGCCGTTTATAGTTTCTGCCATGTGAAGGGAAACCCATTGTTCTCACTGTGAAAAATTGCAGGTAACAAGATGGCGTTTGGAGTCACATGGGCAAGTCACATGTCCATGCATGCTTCACTTAGTCATAGCAGAGGCCATTACCCATACTCTATTTAGAATGTTCACAGGAAACTCCATTACGTGTACAATCTTCCACGGGCCATTGTTAGTTAAGTGTTCCTTGATGGGCCATTTAACATGAATAGTCCCTTCATGATGTGCAGGCTAAATCCCTTGTGGGTGTTACCACATGAGCAAACATTTGAAATTGGATACATAGCTAATACTCATAACTTCAGATAGAAAAATGATACATGTATGCAAATAGCATAATCATATTCAGCATATCATAAATCTTCCATTGACATTTTACACGCTGTACTTTGTACAAGATTTGTTGCAAGTATATAACAGTGGTAGCAACAATGATCTACATGGTCATATTTTAATCAGACAATATCATGTAACCCCCCGAGGAGATCACCTAGATTCCTGGGGCTCTGTTGCTGGCAGCTCAGGGAGAGGCACACTGTCCCTAGTAGGGGGGGAGTTGAGGCAGACTCAGAGTCTGCCTGGAAAGCAATAGGGAGTGAGATGCCCTTTCCAGGGAGCTCAGGAAAGGGGAGAAGTCATTTTTTGAGGCAGTCTGGAGCCAGCCAGGGCAGGGCAGGACTGGCTGTTTGGGGAGCTGGTGAGTCCCAGACCTGCATGCAGGGTTTCCCCTGAGAACTGGCTTCTAGAGACCCAAAACCACAATCCCTCAGCTTCAGCCTTTCCCTCTCCACTGATGACTCCCAGTTTGTAGCATTTTGCTGGGAAACTTCCCCAGCCAGCCTGAGTTCGCCCTCCAGCTCCCTAGGGGAGACCAGTCACCACATGGTCAGCTCTGCTCTGGCTGCTAGTCCAGGGCTGCTGCCTGCTGTGAGTGTGTCTAGATGCTGGGGTAGAAGATGACAGTTTGGATTTTAGTACAGTTGTATAATCTGCACTTTGAGCCCTGCACCCCTTTGTGGTGAGGGGAAATTCTGGGACCAGAAACAGCCTGACTCCTACCTGAAGAGGATCCGTGTCAGCAGAGATCAGCCCCTCTGCAGTGAGCGAGGAGTCCAGAGTCATCTTCAAACCTGAGGATCATTTATGGAGTTTGTGAGTGCACCATCTTTTAGTTAGTCAATCACGGAAATTGTTTTGGGGACCCCCTACTCCCTGAACTGTGTCCTCAAGCCAGGGAGTAAGGGTTTGGGGATTTTATAACCTGCTGCATATTAAACCAGTGGAGGGACTTACTACCTTCTCCCACTTGTGAGTCCTTTGGGCTGTACTGAACCCAGTTAGCCACACTGCTAAACCACTGCAGAGAAGATATCGTGGTCATAGGTCATCAAGGGCCCCAACAAAGTACACGTACCAACAGGACACTAGTCTTACATTTTCTACATCAGGTCACGTGACTGGGGAAAGTCACGGGTATTATCAGCGTGAGCACCAGTGACCCTAAGAAGAGTGTTTTACCCTGTTACGTTATATTTGTCTCCTGTTTAATATAATTACTGTGCTGACTATATTGTATGTATTTGTGTTATTTCCTGGGAGTCTCCAACTATCTGGAAGTTAGTGGGGGTTACCCTGTGGTTAGAGTTTTCCTCCCAAACTGCCCTGGTGACCCTGCCAGGAAGGAGCGAGGTGGGGGAGGCACTGCCAAATAAATTCATAGGGAAAAATAAAGAAGCTACACCCTGCTGAGTGGGTGGTGGGATCCAGAAGAACCTAGACCTGTCCATCAAAACCTGTAAGCAGATTGGCATTAAAAAAGGTCACTGGGTGCAGAGAGGGTGCTATAGTCACATGCCCTATCACACTTGGCCTTGCTTAAAGGCAGCAGTCTCCACAGGGAAGTGTGCAATCTGGGCCTAGCAGCAGTCAGTTTGCAGAGAGCCAGCCTAGAGTAAGGTGGTGTGAGTTGTGCCTGTTTGTTTTAGGGAGCAGCCTTCTTAGTCTGTCTCTCTTTTTGGGTTCTTGGGTTTTATCATGCTGAATTCTAAGAATGGAAGTCATGTTAGGTTGCAACCTTCCTGCAAAAAATATTTGATGTTTTTATCTAACTTCTCTGTGTGTATGCTGTAAAACATGCCTCGCCGCCTCAAAAAAAAAAAAAAAAAAAAAAAAAAGAACCATAACACACATGCATGCTCTCTGTGAAATATTTGGAGTACGTGTGTCCTAATGTTTTAGTTCCTCAATGGCAAATTTTGTCCACACTCAAGAAATTAGGAGCATAGTACTCATTATACTGAAATATACCCTTTCACTGTTCCTGAGATACATAATAAAAAGCCCAAACAATCAACCTAGAGCCAAATCCTGAAGTCCTTGCAGGATTTGGCATCAGAAGCTTGTACATTAATATATACTTTTGGGGCACAACGCAAGATGCACTTTTAAAATTTTTTTTTAGTAGTAATGTTCAATATATAGGCCTGAAGCAGTCCAGGAAGCCAATACACTCACAGTCAAGCTAATACCTCCTCGTAAAGCCATTTCTATAGGAGGAACACACCAAAAGCAATAACTAAAAGGAACTTTCAGTTAGGGAACACTGAGTTGCAATTAATGCAGACCACTGAAGTGATGTAACTCTGCCTCTCATCAGGAAATAACAAAGACTAGTGTAGGAAGTAAAGATGATAGTGAGGACCTACCCAGCCACTAACAAAAGTACTGTAAACCATGCCTGCTTTGTATGGCACTCTGTCCCCGTCTAGTTGTGGCTAGACTGCTAGAGATGATAAGTCTGCTACAGTGCTGGTTGAGACATGTCTTTTAGCTCGGCAGTAGAGGCTCATACATTAAGCTCAAGAGGTGTCTGGTTTGATTGCTGACAATTGGAGTCTGTCGTACTACAGTACTGAAGGAAGAAAGTCTGTCTGCATATATTTGAGCAGTTGGAAAAGCAAGTAAGGAGTGAGGAATACTGGGGAAATATGTGGCAACACTGGAGATCCAGACTGACACATTTTAAGGCAGGGAGGAGTTATTCTACATACTGATTTGTGGTATCTGAATTCCTGTACTGGAAGTGTACAAAACTGCACATGCATTTCTCACTCAGGCCCTAATCTCGAATTTGAAGTTCTCTGTGGATGAAAGATGATAGCAGGAGCTCTTCCTGCGCCAGTGAACAGAAGCTCTTTGCAAGTAGCCTTTAGCAATATCTAGAAACTCTTAGATTTAGCCTCTTGCAATGGTCAGCAGATCAAAAAACAGATATACCCATGGCAATGGAACTAAACAAAAAGGTATTTTTGGTTAAGGCCCTGAATGGGTATTTGGAAAAAATTGGATTTTATCCCTGACTCTGCCTCAGACTTCCTCTGTGACCTTGGGCAATTCATTTAACCTATCTGCGCTTTCAGCTCTTTAAATGATGATACATTTCCTTTCCCTCCCAGAAAGAGCAATGAGGATAAACTAGTTAGTACTTGTGAGGGGCTCAGATAATACACTGAAAAAAAGTCTATAATAAATATCTCAAAATAATTTAGAGACACAAGGTGGGTGAGGTAATATGTTATTGGACTAACTTCTTTTTGGTGAGAGACAGGCTTTCAAGCTTACACATAGCTCTTCTTCAAGCCTGGGAAACTTACTTAGAGTGTCACAGGCAAATACAAGGTGGAACAGATTGTATAGCACATATTTCAAAGGACCGTTCAAGGTGAAGTGGCCTGTTAACAAGTGTGTGGTTGAAACCAAATAATCACTACATGAATTCACACAGGAAAATGATAAATGACAAAAACACCGTATCACCTATACATGAACACTTTTCACTTTTCTAACACCCTGGGACCAATACGCCTATTACTGACCTATCAGACCTCATCCTCAAAGGAAACCTTCACAACACTTTCAAAAGATGAGCCTGGGAGCTTAAATCCATAACGCCGCTCGACACTAAAAATCATGAACTGAATAGAATCATGGGATTTAGGGGTTATTACAACATTCTATAACCCCCGAACAACCTGTCCTAGTTGCCTTTCCCCCCCTTCTTTTACTCCTATGACAGGATGAGTGTTAATGGGCTGCTTCACCTTCAATGGTCCCTTGAAATATGTGTTAACTACTTTTGCTAAACAATAGGTTCCACCTTGTATTTAGCCTCTCTGACACTCTGCATACATTTCTGAAAAAGAGCTCTGTGGAAGCTCAAAAGCTTGTCTGTCTCACAAACAGAAGTTGGTCCAATAGAAGATATTGCCTCACTCACCTTGTCTCTCTAACACCCTGGGAGCAACACGCCTACAATAACACTGCATATACCAAAATAATTTTTCAGTCTGTTCTGACTGTTCACATCAGGTACCAAGTTAAAAAATTAGCTAGTTCTCCTTTACATGTCAACTGCTGAGTTACTCTCTGAGATATGATAGCAACTGAATAACATGATGATGTAAAACATAATTAAGCTGACAAAAAAATTAAACATCCCATGTATTATTTGAACAAGATGCAGTAGCTGCCATCAGTTTGGATCCTGAGAAAAATTAGTTACTTATTTTTATTAATCTACATAATTTACCAAGCTACAAAAAAATACACAGATTTTAATGATATAATGTCATGAGTGTAAGCAAATGCAGCATTTGGCCAACTAACTTGTTACATTATGATTTATGTCACTCAGATCTTAACAGTTTAAGCTCAGATATGACAGAAAATAGGCTTAAATTGTTTGCTTTTCACACAAAGTCCATGACTTCTGTATTTTTGTTTTCAACTACCACTAGTTTGTGTGTTGCAGAATTTAAGTAACTTGTTACACTGGCAAATTTTCTTTTATCTGGTTAATTCAAATCTCTCTTTCTATTACAACTTTAGTAGATTGTTTGTCTTTAAAGACATGGGCAATGGTTCCAGCAGCAGTTCATGAATGTGGATGCCGTGCTACCTATGCATATGGATAAATTACTCTTTGCATATAAACTACAGAAAAATAATCTGTTTTTCATGATATAACATCCATATAAAATGTAATTGATTTGTAAGCAGTGTGCCCTTTTCCTTTCCAAAATAAGGAGCCAAGACAAATATATTTTACCTAAGATTTTAGAACAAAGTATATTTAGATGAAAGAACTCTTCCATGTAACCTAGAATTGGATCTGCATGTATGCATGCAGCCAATGTATGTATTAACTAGCAAAATCCTTTTAGAATGGCATAAATGAAAAACTGCTAAACGTGCCACCATCACACACAAACTCACCCACAGCCCTTTACATAATGAACATCTATGCAAAACTGATACATACATTAGATTCTCTCCCTCAAATCCATTTCTTGCACTGGATCATTTTGGTACTTTTTATTGTTTTGATGTCACCTCTTTCTATCATGGAAGGTCAGCGTATGTGTAAGAGAAATCTTGGGTTCTTCTTCAAAAATAAAATGTTGAACCAGTTTTAAAACTAAAAAAGAAAATCCTTCCATTTTCTTTTACTAACTGCCCCATTTATTTTCAGGCTTTCAGGCAGATAACTCTGTCCCTGCTGATGACATAGATGGAGTCTCCTAATGGAAACTACAGTACAGTCTTCTATAAACTTTTCTTTAGTCTTTTGGTTTCTAGTGAAAGGACTAGAAGACCCAGGAACCAATAGGCTGATAGACCCATTTGAAAACATGATTGCCAATTTGAACGAACTGGAGCTTTTCAAATGAAGTTTGCACTGAGGCCTTACTGGAACAGGGAATGGTGAATTCTGTCTCCTTTGGCTTCTGCTGGACAATGGATGTCTTGTAAGAGAACTTTTCATCTACCGCCATTACACTCCCTCTATTACAAATTTGTTCTCTCTTCTTTCAGTTATGCTATCTTCCTGGCTAACCAACTGTACTCCTCCAACTTAGCTGAATCTCATGCCCCCAATCCCAGCTGTGTTTGACTCACTCCTCAACCTTCCCCTTCTTCTGCCTCCACTTCTCTTTGCACAGAATCTTTCTGATTTCTTTCAAAATTCAACATGACTTTCTTCCTCCCATCAGCTTACCTTCCCTTTCCCCTTCCTGTCCTATAACTCTCTCCTCCTTCTCCATCATCACTGATCCAGAAGTTTCTCATCTGCTCTCCTTCTCTAATCCCCCCATTTGCCACAGTAACCCCATCCCATCACCTGATCTCCCTTTTACCCACTTTCATCTCTGCCCTTACTCGTTAACATCTCCCATTCCTATGGCACTTTACCCTCACAATGCAAACATGCTTTAATCTCTCCTATCATAAAAACAACCCTCCACTTCCCTCTCCAACTACCACATTGTCTTCCTTCTCCCTTTTATCTCTAAGATCATTGAACACACTGTTTACAATTAATCTCTGGAGTTCCTTTCTTTCAATTCCATACTAGACCCTCTCTATTCTAGCTTTTGCCCATTGAATTTCACAGAAACCACTGTTGCTAAAGTCTCTGCTGTCTTCTTCTTGTCTAAAACTGAAAACCACTGCTCCATAAGTACATAAGAACAGCCATACTGGTTCAGACCAGTGGTCCATCTAGCCCAGTATCCTGTCTTCTCACAGTGGCCAATGCCAGGGGGCTTCAGAGAGAATGAACAGAACAGGTAATCAAATGATCCATCTGGTCACCCATACCCAGCTTCTGGAAAACAGTGGCTGGGGACACTTAAGAGCATGGTTTTGCATCCCTGCCCATCCTGACTAATAGGTATCGATGGACCTATTCTCCATGAATTTATCTAGTTCTTTTTTGAACCCTGTTAAAGTCTTGGCCTTCACAGCATCCTTTGGCAAATAGTTCCACAGGTCAGCTGTGCATTGGGTGAAGAAATCCTTAGAATCATAGAATATTAGGGTTGGAAGAGACCTCAGGAGGTCATCTAGTCCAATCACCTGCTCAAAGCAGGACCAGCACCAACAAAATCATCCCAGCCAGGGCTTTGTCAAGCCAGGCCTTAAAAACCTCTACGGATGGAGATTCCACCAGCTCCCTAGGTAACCCATTCCAGTGCTTCACCACCCTCCTAGTGAAATATTGTGTCCTAATATCCAAACTTGATCTCCCCCACTGCAACTTGAGACCATTGCTTCTTGTTCTGTCATCTGCCACCACTGAGAACAGCCGAACTCCATACTCTTTGGAACCCCCCTTCAGGTAGTTGAAGGCTGCTATCAAATCTCCCCTCATTCTTCTCTTCTGCAGACTAAATAACCCCAGTTCCCTCAGCGTAAGTCATGTGCCCTCTCCTTGTAAGTCATGTGCCCCAGCCCCCTAATCATTTCCGTTGCCCTCTGCTGGACTCTCTCCAATTTGTCCACATCCTTTCTGTTCGCTATACTCCAGGTGTGGCCTCACCAGTGCCAAATAGAGGGACATAATCATTTCCCTCAGTCTGCTGGCAATGCTCTTACTAATACAGCCCAATATGCTGTTGGCCTTCTTGGCAACAAGGGCACACTGCTGACTCATATCCAGCTTCTTGTCCACTGTAATCCCCAGGTCCTTTTCTGCAGAACTGCTGCTTAGCCAATTGGTCCCCAGCCTGTAGCAGTGCATGGGATTCTTCCCTCCTAAGTGCAGGACTCTGCACTTGTCCTTGTTGAACCTCATCAGATTTCTTTTGGCCCAATCCTCCAATTTGTCTAGGTCATTCTGGATCCTATCCCTACCCTCCAGCGTATCTACCTCTCCCCCCAGCTTAGTGTCATCTGCGAACTTGCTGAGGGTGCAATTCATCCCACCATCCAGATCATTAATAAAGATATTGAACAAAACCAGCCCCAGGACTGACCCCTGGGGCACTCCACTTGATACCGGCTGCCAACTAGACACTGAGCTGTTGATCACCACCAATTGAGCCTGATGATCTAGCCAGATTTCTATCGACCTTATAGTCCATTCATCCAATCCATACTTCTTTAACTTGCTGGCAAGAATACTGTGGGAGACCGTATCAAAAGCTTTGCTAAAGTCAAGATATATCACATCTGCCACTATCCCCATATCCACAGAGCCAGTTATCTCATCATAGAAGGCAATCAGGTTGGTCAAGCATGACTTGCTCTGGGTGAATCTATATTGACTGTTCCTGATCACCTTCCACTCCTCCAAGTGCTTCAAAATGGATTCCTTAAGGACCTGCTCCATGATTTTGCCAGGGACTGAAGTGAGGCTGACCAGTCTGTAGTTCCCTGGGTTCTCTTTCTTCCCTTTTATAAATATGGGCACTATATTTGCCTTTTTCCAATCATATGGGACCTCCCCCGATTGCCACGAGTTTTCAGAGATAATGACCAATGGCTTTGCAATCACATCAGCCAACTCCATCAGTATCCTTGCATGCATTAGATCTGGACCCATGGACTTGTGCACGTCCAGCTTTTCTAAATAGTCCTTAACCTGTTCTTTCACCACTGAGGGCTGCTCACCTCCTCCCCATACTGTGTTGCCCAGTGCAGCAATCTGGGAGCTGATCTTGTCTGTGAAGACCGAGGCAAAAAAAGCATTGAGTACTTCAGCTTTTTCCACATCATCTGTCACTATGTTGCCTCCCCCATTCAGTAAGGGTCCTGACCTTTTCTTGTTGTTAACATACCTGTAGAAACCCTTCTTGTTACTGTTCACATTCTTTGCTAGCTACAACTCCAGGTGTGATTTGGCCTTCCTGATTACACCCCTGCATGCTCTAGCAATATTTTTATACTTCTCCCTAGTCATCTGTCCAAATTTCCACTTCTTGTAAGCTTCCTTTTTGAGTTTAAGCTCACCGAAGATTTCACTGTTAAGCCAAGCTGGTCTCCTGCCATATTTGCTATTCCTTCTGCACATCAGGATGGTTTGTTCCTATGCCCAAAATAAGGCTTCTTTAAAATACAACCAGCTCTCCTGGACTCCTTTCCCCCTCATATTAGCCTCCCAGGGGATCTTGCCCATCAGTTCCCTAAAGGAGTCTAAGTCTCCTTTTGTAATCCAGAGTCCGTATTTTGCTACTCTCCTTTCTTCCTTTTGTCAAGATCCTGAACTCAAACCATCTCATGGTTACTGCTGCCCAGGTTGCCACTTACTTCTACTTCCCCTACCAATTCTTCCCTGTTTGTAAGCAGCAGGTCAAGAGGAGCGTGGCCCCTAGTTGGTTCATCCAACACTTGTACCAGGAAATTGTCCCCAGCACTCTCCAAAAACTTCCTGGATTGTCTGTGCATTGCTGTATTGCTCTCCCAGCAGATGTCAGGGTGATTGAAGTCGTCCATTAGAACCAGGGCCTGTGATCTGTAGATTTCAGTTAGTTGTCCAAAGAAAGCCTCGTCTACCTCATCTTTCTTACCCTGCGGTCTATAGCACACGCCCACCACGACATCACCCTCGTTGCTCTCTCCTCTAAACTTAATCAAATTTACTTCCTTTTCTTTGTTTTAAATCTGTTGCCAATTAATTTCATTTGGTGACCCCTAGTTCTTGTGTTATGAGGAGGAGTAAATAATATTTCCTTATTTACTTTCTACACACCAGTCATGATTTTATAGACCTCCATCACATCCCCCCTTAGTTGTCTCTTTTGAAAGCTGAAAAGTTCCAGTCTTAATAATCTCTCCTCATATGGAAGCTGTTCCATACCCCTAATCATTTTTTTGCCCCTTTCTGTACCTTTAACCATTCCAATATATATATTTTTTGAGATTGATCGACCAGATCTGCACACACAAGGCTCCAATTAGCACTTCTGTCTCTTTTCAAGAGTATTCAAGATGTGAGCATACCATGGATTTATTTAGAGGCAATATGATATTTTATGTTATGATCTATCTCTTTCCTAATGATTCCCAATATTCTGTTTGCTTTTTTGACTGCTGCTGCACATTTAGTGGATGTTTTCAGAGAACTATCCACAATGATTCCAAGATCTCTTTCTTTCATCCCCCTTCACTGATTAGCTGCCTTTGACACAGTCTTCTTGAAATCTTGTCCTCCCTTGGCTTTTGTCACTTTATCATCTCCGTCCTTTCTAATCTTTCCTTCAGAATGTCCTTTGAAGGATCCTCCTCATCCCGCCTCTGACTTTCTCTGGAGGTTCCTCAGGGCTCTGTGCTTGGTCCCTTTCTTTTCTCCTTCTATACTGTATCCTTGGGGAATCTCATTCGCAAACACAAATTCAACTGCCATCTCTGTTGCAATCTTCACAAATTTACCCATCTGCTGCAGATCTGTCTCCTGTCAAAACTAAAATCTGTTTCTCTGACCTCTCCGCATGGATGTCTAGCTGTTGGCTAAAACAGAGTTTTTTATCCCACTTCTCCCCAAAGCCCTCCTTACTACCTCATTTCTTAATCACGGTGGACAACACCACTGTCCTGTCTGTCACTAACCTGTGCATCATCTTTCACTTGGACCGCTCTCTAGGTCGTCACATCTAGCCTATGAGGAAATCTTGCAAATTCTTTCTGCATAATATTTCTAAGATACAACCTTTCACACAGCTAAAACTCTCACCAGGCTCTCATCTCGTGTCTTGATTGCTGCAACATCCTTTTCTCATCTTGACAAATGCAATCTTGCCTCACTGATATCCATTTAGAATACTGCTGCAGATATTTTTTCAAGCCCATCACTTTGACCATGTCACCCCTCTCTTTGCACACACCCGCTCCCCCGTACTCCTTTTCTGTTTTGCATCAAATGTAAGCTACTTGCCTTGTTACCCCAAGAAAAGATCCAAGGATCCAAGAGTAGCCCTCCTATTGCTTACTTCCAGGTTCTCAAGATGTTGACCTATTAATCTGTTCCTGTAAGGTGAAAGGAGGGTGCCTGCCGTAGTAGAATTGCTAGGGTTTACCCAGGATTTCTCTATGCCCTTCAGAAAATTCTCCCAGAACAGACTAGATCTCTTCACCTCTAGGAGGACATAGCTACAGCCTTCCGCTCAAAAGATGAAAACCCAGGCAGTACTGTTCAAAAACAAAGTATTTTATTTATTTGTTGTAACCAACTTTTCCTAATACAGTTAAGCTAAACCTGAATTAAAACATAAACATAAATTCATTAGCACAGGTATACAAGTCAAAGTACCAGATACTGTAATCTCATAAAGTTGGAATGGCTTAAAAGGGACTATGTTCTGCACATGGTGATCAGCCATATGCAGGACATTGACAGCAATCGTTGTAAACTCCAAACTTTATACATAGTAACATACACATACACACCACAGACACTCACATTTATTATACCAAGTGTACACATTCATTAACCCTATTTCTATCCTATATCCTATACTATGGCTGAGATACTTACTCTCTGTAGTTTTCTTTCCCTGTGCTCTGTCTTAAGGGTCCTTCTGCTCTGTCTCAGGATCCTTTTCTGCTCTGTCCCAGGAGCCTGCTGCTGCTAATGTCACCCTGCAGTCGCTTCTTTTTTGCTGTTCTTTGACCATTTAGGTTTCTCTGATCTTCTCCTTCTTCTTCTCCTGCTCCGAACCTGACGGATTTTTGCCTGTTTATGCTCTGCCTTATACACAGTTTTTGGTCTGTTCTGATTGACTTATTTTTCAATCCTAGCATTAGCACAGGGGTGCTTGTAACAAATTTTTTGGTAGCCGCAGAGTACGGCCACCAACTCTTGCTGGTGGCTGCACTGACACTTTTTCCTAAAATTATTTATTTTTCCTACATTAATAAAGTAATAGGTACATATATACATCCAAATCATTGTAATTTATTTATGTAAGGTTTGGGTTTTTTTTTTTGCCGACTCAATAATAAAAACAGTGCACAGTTATCTCTATTCTTTACTGGACCTAACAGAATAGAAACACAAATATGTTGCTTTGCATGTTCTTGTCCCTTTTTTATTATTATTTCTTTTGCTTTTTTGGTAAAAGTGGGTGTACAACAATTCTGAAGTAAATTTAAAAATGCTTTGACATAATAGAAGTCCAAATAATAATGAAAAACATATCTGGGTGGCTTGGGTCTGGGGAGGGAAAAGGAGGGAGGCACAGCTGTGGCTGCAGCTGGCCTGGGGCTCCTCTGGGCAGGTGATGGGCCTCGGGACCTCGACTGGTCCTGAGCTCTGCTGGCCGAGGGGGGTGTGGCGCTTCAGACTTCAGCCAGCCAGGGATCCTCCAGCCGAAGGGAGTGGGAGCTCGGGGCTATGTGCCAACGTTGTAAGCACACTTACAATGACCAAACTTTTAAACTATAAACAATTACCTTATTTCTTTAATATATACTTATTTGTTAACTTATACATCTTAATGTTATGGTCTGCCACTGCCACCCCATTTCTTACCAATTTAATTCATTTTATTTCAATTTTTCCTCCCTTTTCAGTTAAGGGCATCAGAGCAATGTTTTCCAGTGCTGTACTTGGAAACAAAATAAAGCAGCTCAGAATTGTTTCATATCAGCACCCACCTTCAAGGCCCTTCATGACCTACCTACCATTTTTCTTTCAGTATCAAAAGGTCAACTCCTGTCCTGAATTAGTGCATGATATCAGCCTCCATCTCTTACTTGTACAATTTTCAAAAAAGAACCTTTGTGCTGCCCATACCCTTGAGCTCACTATGAACATCCAGAAAGCTACCTCATTATCCTTCTTCAAAACCTTCCTTAAAACTCTTATTTGCCATGAGATCTACCTAAAACTTGTCAACACTTAGGTTGCTGATGGGCTGAGACCACTGCCTAGCATGCTGACCAGTATTGTTTCTGATGCAGACAGACTAAAAGGTAAAAGAAAACAATCTTTCTCTTGTTTTATAAGTAGATTGTAAACTCTTTGGGGGAGGGACTGTCATTTTGTTCTGTGGTTGTACAGCACCTAGCACAATGGTGTCCTGGTTCCTGACTGGGGATCTTAGGTTCTCTGATAAAGCCAATAAATAACAATACCTCAGCAGAAGACTTGTAGACTTGGTGTGTGTAAAGGAAGTTGAAATTATGCTTCATATGCCTACCTACTGTCAAAGAAGGAAGCCCCAGGACAATCCCTGTATCAAGTATCTAGTTTCAAAAGGTTTAGCCTGTACCTCTGTCCTTCCCCATGACTGTCACAATCACTGACCCCTCACCCCCCTCTTTCCACGTGACAAGGTGGGAAAAGGCTGTCCTGCAGGATTCTTGCCCTTTGGCTGGTGCAGCTAGCATTGTCAAGAAAAGAAATAGAAGTGCTAACTGGAGCCTTGTGTGGCTAGGTGCTTACCAGGCTGCAGGGGCAGGGGAGGGGCCATAAACTGAATCCTAGCCCTTCTAGTTGGTATCACATTCCTCTGCGTCATCAGTAGTCTCTAGTGTATCTGCAAAAAGGAAGTAAAGAGGAAATTAGTGAAATGCCCACAGTGGAGAAGGTTCAAAATCCACCAGAGACGGAGACTTCATTTTGAAAGAAAAGATGACTTGCCAGATCTAACCCCTTAATTTCCCTTTTAATAAAAATATCACTTTGGGGTACTGCAATGTATTAAAACAAAGCAGAGCAGTGTATATTTCCTTATGGGTAATGAAAGTTCAGAACAGTGAATGGATGAGAAATAATAATGTGTTTTAAAGAGTGTATCATTGCTTTTTTTAAAAGTATACTGTAGTCCATGAAACAAATGCTAAAAAAACAACAACCTTTCATATTGGTATTATACTGCTAGTAGCATTAATTACCTTATTGGGGTTATCTTCCTAGGATGTATCAAGTAGAACACAAAGTAAGTAATATGTTCCATTTGACACGTGCATATGTGCATTAATAGAAATCTAGCAGAAAAATCATTATGAAATGTAGAGAGATGAAGCTATATTTATTGGATGCAAGTGTGTATCTGTTCATTGCAATGCAATAATAGGAACTGAGGAAAAATATATCTGAGCTGATGATTTGGGAAAGAAATAACTCATTTGTTTACTCCAGTGATGGCTTTTCTATTCTCTCCTCTGTGTAAACCTGTTACATTTCAAATGTCAGTCATTCTTCAATTGTGGAAGTGTAATATTGTTTTAGGTGTAGTCTTGGAAACTATAAAATGGATAAAATATTTATTAGCGCTCAGATGATTGAAACCCTGAATTCTGTTTCCTTCAGAGCCAAATCATGAGAAATGCCTTACTGCATTATATATTTATTAAGTTCTACGATTATTTATTATGGACTGAAGGAATACTCTGAAAGTTGGGAAATAAATTATATGCATTCTTGTCTGAGCATAACAAGTTGGAAAGAAAGGGGTGGTTCTGTATACTTCAGTGATAGTAATATCTTCTAGTCTCTTTTCCACTCACAGTTCAAAACTAAGTCTAACCAACTTTATTGACTCCGTCCATTAAGCCTTACTGCCCTGTGGACAAGGGTGAACCTAATGAATTTGGCTGCTAAGCCTTACTGCCCTATGGGTCAGGGTGTTGCTACTGACTAGGGCCACTAGGCCTCACTGCCCTGTGAGTCAGAGAATGGTTACTGGCTCTGGCTGCTAAGCCTCACAGCCCTGTGGGTCAGGGTGCTCTTACTGACTCTGGCCATTAGGCCCCGTTGCCCTGAGAGTCAGGCTGTTACTATGGACTCTGGACGCTAGTCCCCATTGCCCTGAGAGTCCAGGTATGGGTATTGACTCTGACCCCTACGCCACACAGCCCTAGAGCAAAGAGCCAATTGGTGGGCTTAAATCCTTAGCCGCACTGCCTAGAGGCAGAAGGTTGCTTGCAGGACAGGGTGCACTCACCCCGCACTGGATGGGGAACCTCACCCTGTCACACTGGCCCATGTGGATACTGCTGGCCAAAAGACACTCATCCTAAGTGCGTGGGGCACATGTTCACTGAGTTAGTGGAATACATGCAGTCCTCAAACTTATGACATAATTGGTTCCTGAAAATTGCATTGTAAGTCGAAATGTTGTAAGTTGGAACCCCAATCCACTCCATTATGGGACTGAGCATTGTAAAGTCGAAACCAATTGCCATAAGTCAAATCAGGGTGTCAATTCAGAAGTGTCGTAAGTGACATTTGTCATAAGTCAAATGTCGTCAAGTTGAGGACTGCCTGTATATATGGTCAACATATCCCAAAATGTAAAGTAACTTTTTTTGGTAACACATGTCAGGTATTACAAAGATTAAGGAATATATTTCAGTTGGGGTAAGGACTGGACTCCTGGTTGTGAGTGCAATGTAAAACCACATTTTTGAATCTATAAAATGACCTGATTTGCACTATGTCTGATTACTTAATAGTTTGACAGTGTTAGCTGGCCTTTTCAAGGAGTTGGAGCTTAGCTGCACCAGTGACAGGTGTTTGTTTCCCTAAGTGGAGGAAAAGAACAGTGTCACAAGATGGGGGAACGAAGGAAAGGCCTGCTAGGAAAACAAGAGCAGATGGTGGCTCAGTTGGAGGGAGGTAACCTAACAGAGAAGGACCCCAGGGAGAGTGGCCTTGCAAATCAGCGCTATAGACAAGACTGAGAGATACCCAGGAAGGCTGGGAGTATAGGTAGATGCTCTGGGAAGAAGCAGGCCAGGTCAAGGCAATGGAGTAGATAGCCCAATTGTTGAGGCCCTGTGTCTGTGTGGGGGGCAGAGCAATGACCCCTGTATACAAAGGGAAGATGTGTTTGGTTAGAGCCCAGGAGGGCTGGTGGCTGAGCCTAGGAGCAAGGCTGAAGAGACGGTGAAGTGGACAGATCCTTAGGGAAGAAGGACTATGCCTGGTGAGACTGAAGTGGAAGATTGGTTCTCTGTGTGTTTGGACTTTCTTTGTACTCCAAAAGAGGTGGATTTTTTATGTGATTTAGCTAGCCAGAGGGTTAAGGTACCTCAGCAACTGAACTTGCTGAGTGCCAAGAAAGAACCATTGGAGATGAGAGGAAAATGAAGCAGCAGACAGGCCAAAAGCCAGACCAGGTAGTTCCTGTTACAGCAGGCAAAACTTTGCTCACTATATATTCTATATGGTATAGATTAAATGGCATAAGTACTAAGGCCCTGATCCTGGAAATACTTTTGCTTGTGTCAAACTTTACTCATCTTTGTAAAGTTCAGCACACACAAGCATTTGCAGGGTTGTGGTCTGTGGTGTTTGGTAATAACTGTGAAATGTACAGCTTGACAGATATGTGGCCAATTCCGTATCTCAATTCCAACTGTGTCAGTGTTACATTACACAAGCTTCTTAAAGGTACAGTTCCCCACAGGGTACAGGGATGGAATTGTGAGTGGCTTTTGCACTAGGGCACACAAGAAGTCTCTGATACTTCCCAGGGGTTCCCAGAGTTGTGAGGCACCTCACTACCACCTGCTTTTAGTATTTGTTCTTCCATGGGTCAGCTCCATCAGTCATCACCAACACAAGCACTCCCCTCTAGGCGTTGCTGGCCTGCTGTTAGTCCACAGGTCAGCAATAGGCACACTCCAACCCTTGAGCCTTCCAAGCATCTCCCTGGAATGTCCAGCTCCTGATTCTCTGGACGCTTGTAGTATTCACAGATTTTCTGCTTTGAAAGAAGCAGCATACGCAAACTTACCCATTTCACCTCAGATCACCTCTCTGCTTAACACAGAACACTTAGATTTGTTTATAGTGAAAACCAAGTGTAAGTTTATTTAAGCTCAGAGATTCAAGTAGCAGTATTGGGAAAAGACTGGTTACGTATAAAACAATCATAACATGCATTCTAGAGCTTAGACGTAATTAACTAGATACTCTCATGTCTTGTAAAGTTTGACTCACCCATAATCCTTGCAGTGCTTTTAAGCCAGGCTTGGGTATGATCTTCCTTTCATGAGAGAAGTATGCTGTCAGCTTGCCTCCCAGGTGAAGGATTCAGTGTGTGTTCTTACACACCAATTTATATCAGAAAATCCTTTGTCTTTATGCATAAACTGGATACTCCCCCCTCCCCCGCCCGTTTGTTTCATCTTGTAGATTTCCTTTCTTGTAGATTTTGCAATCTCTCATTTTGCCATTGGTTTAGTATGCAAATCGACATATAGTGCAAGGCACACAATACATAATACACAAATGGTCAGGCATGGATATAGGTGTCTGCTACCTCCTGCCTGAAAGTAACATTTCTGAGCTATGTCACCTCCTGATGAAATCTTAAGAACATAATTTTTAGTATAGATACATAACTCCTTATATATTATCTATACATACATTTCACAACGATTATGTCAACCAGTGGGTACCAGCTCTCACTAGAGACCTCATATGCCTCTCTTCAGTGAACTATTATGCATATATGAGATCCCAGACTACCCCTGTAAAACCCTGTGCACTCCCTGTGCTCTCTGAGAGTTGGCACCAAAGGGTCCCTGGATCAGTCTCCCTACCCCATCTCTCACTTTGCATTAATAGACAAGGGTCAAACCCACATTAGTAGTCCCTGATTCCCAGTGAGTTCAGAAAATGTTATTACTGATTACTTCCCTGGCAGTTGGTGCTCTGCAAACAATAGTTAGTAATAGACTAGTCATGGCAAACAAAGAACAGAAAACTTTAACATGTATGTGAGAAATGGCAATGTAAATGTTAGTAACATAGCAAATATGGAAGGGATTGTCTTCAAACTTGACTTATTTTTCCTTCCTCATGAGGACTGTAAAACAAAAGCCCAGTTTTAAGTTTCTTCCTTCAGTGGTTTGAGTTATTTCAATGCAAATATTTCAGTTAGAACATGTGACAACATTATATCTTTCCTGACTGCACAGCTCAGAAAATCACTGATCCATCGCTCAAATTTTCAGCATCTTTGGGCTTTTCATCTTTTTTAAATACCTTTTAATCCAAAAGGTATTTGTGCAAGAAAGATATGAGCAAATACTCAAAGGATTGAGGGAATGTTAGACTGGGAAAAATCTATCTGACTCTTACTTATAATACTGTGCATGTAGACCAATTTAGAAATAACACACAGGTACTATATACAGTATACTATTGTGGAAGATTGTGTGCTGGCTATTTCCTTTTCTCTTTCTATCGAGTGGTTCTATAATTAAAAAGATAGGCTTACTCAGTCAAAGACCCTGTCAAGAGATGTGAGTAATATCACTTGTATATTTGTTACTGTTGTATGGTTTCCCTCTTTTATCAGGGGAAAATGGTGGAGGAAGCAGGAGCTTAAGATTTAAGATTAATGATGAGCCATTAACTGGCTATGAGAGCAACACACTGCAGAAATTCTTCATCTCAAAAGAGGGAAATCACTTGATACAGTCCTGTATCACAGCCTGAAGGATCATCATTTGTTATCACTAGCAAAGAGGGCTGTGTCAGAAAAGGCAGGAATCTTAAACCATGTATGGTGATGCCCCAGAAATTTTGAAAGGGACCACTTCAGCAAACTTCTGTCATTCATAAGGCCAAAATATTGAACCAACCCCAATGAGAAGAATAAAAAGGCAGTCAGTGATTACTTGTTTCAGAGTAGCAGCCGTGTTAGTCTGTATCTGCAAAAAGAACAGGAGTACTTGTGGCACCTTAGAGATTAACAAATTACTTGCATTCTCCTAGTGCCACAGAGAAGTTAAGCTGATTCTAGTCTCATTCACAGACAATGATTTCAAATTCTTGTTTTCACACAGTGTTTTATTTTTCACATTCTGTTCGCCACATTAAGGCTCAACAAATTAATTAAGCGATGAGAAGGCACAAAAGCAAATACATTTAATTTTAAACACAGAATTAAAATCAGGCATGTTGTTGTGATCATTGTTGTGCTTATTACAACCACCTGTCAGTTTCAGTCATCCTTCCTGTTAGTTGCTTCTCAAGAAGCAGTGGAGTGTGGCAGCATAAGATGTGTGTAGAAAGGTAGACAAAGCTAGAGGTAAAGTAAATAGAGCTACAGAGGAAAATCAGACTAAAGAAGGTTCAGAGACAGGAGCAAATACAAGAAGAATGGGGATGCAAGTAAACATGAAGATTTAAAAACAAAACCAAGAAACACAGGGCAGTTGAGTGACAAACAAAACAAGTGGATAAATAGAGAAGAGACCATTTAAAATCTTATTATGAGGGGAAAGAAACAGGTTAAAATGGAGAAATAAAATTAGGATTTATGCAAAAGAATCCTGCCTGTATGCATACAACATATTGTGTTTTTATCTTAGTATTAGAGATTCATTCACTCAACTCCCAAGCATATGCTTGGCAGCTTGCATATATACAACTGAGTGGTACATGCTCTTGGAGAGGATGTGGAGAGCAAGAGGGTGATGTAATAAATACATTAGCATAGAACATATGACCTAATCTAATAAAAGAATGAACAAATGCAAGACAGAAGCCACAATAAGCTCACCTTTGGGAATCTAGGTTATGACGTTTTCTAAATGAAGTAAATAGGGCTTTCTATAGCTTTGCTTAACTGTAATACAGGTATGGGGAGTGGCACTGGCAGCAGTGCAAGGGGAAGCCTCCCCTCCCCTTCCCCCCTAGGGGGCTTTCAGGTTCCCCTTTCCCGGGATCTGTTCTTCCAAGAACTGGCTGCAAGGAGGAGAAAGTACGTTTGTCTGGAACAAGGCAAAGGAGGGAGCTACATCTAGCTCAAATAAAAGGGAAGAATTTATAGAAGATTAAAGGAAGGGCAAGTTCCTAATCAAAAGATGGACAAATGGCTTACAAGCAAGTCCCCGTTTAAATAGTTGGACCTACACACATGCTTAGAAACTGGCTAGTAAATCCTAAAGTCTAGATGGGCATGAATGCTTCTTTAATGTTTAGGAATTGCTTAAAAATTGCATCCCCATTAGCAGTCAAAATTCTTTTAAAGTGCTTATGAAATGTTTAAGCTTTGTCTTGGGTAACCATTCTCAATTTTTTTTTTCTGATTTTGAGGTTCTGGCTATAAAGAAACATAACTTACTTAACCTTTTATTCTTTTTTTTTCCAGCTCATTCTAAGTTAGAAATAGAACTAGCTTTTGTTAATCGAAGAAGGCTTGTGGAGTCAAATTTGGTATATCTCTGAAATGGGAAAATGGCTTATGAACAAAGGGCAAAGTTTGAGCTTTATTGTATTTTTTTTTGTTGGTGGTTAGAAATGAGATAAAAAACCATAATGGGGGCAGATTTTCAAAGGCACAAAGTGGAGCTAGGCATCCAACTTGTATTGAGTTTCAGTAGCAGCTGGGGACCTAAGTGGCTTTTGTGCTTTGAAAATCTCCCTGTAATCACTTTATGAGTCTCAAGCTGTCTTGGTCCAAAACCCATGGAATGACTGAAAAATCATCCCATCATGACAGCTGCAAACGTTTGTGGCATGTGGATCACAGAAGGAAACAATGGGAGGCTTTTCAGTGTTGAGGGCTGCTGCTGTTGCTTTGGGTAGGTTGGTGCTGTGAGGTAGGGAGGAGGGATTGGTCTGGGATGCTAATGGCCTGGCCAGTGGGGATTGCTGATGGTGGCATAGGAGAAGGTGAGGGGTATGTGTGTGTTTGTGTGGAGCGGGGGGGAGATGCTTGACCTTGTGGGTGGCTGTTTGGAGTGCTGGGTAGGGTACTCTGCTGCTCTCCCTGCCTGCCCAGTGCTCAGCCCTCGAACTGTGCTTCTTCCCAGAGTTTGAAGCCAGCTCCACAGCCTTTGCAAGTCCTGCTTCCTCAGCCCCAAAGGGAAGCAGTGTGTGGAAAAGTGGCACAAAGGTGGGGTAGCAGCAGGAGGAGCCTTGTCTCCTGCTGGCCACTAGTGACCATAAAAACCTCTCCTTTGCAATCCATTTCCTGTTCACGGCCCTCAGGTTAGGAATAACTGGGTTACTTAATGGGTTAGGTGGCCATTGCTTTGTAGGCTTGAGTGTATTTTCATTAAGCCTCTCTGAATGGTGCAGAGCTCAGTGTCATTTGCAAACCAAACCTTCAAGTCCATTCAACCCCTGTAGATTCACTATAAAGCTCAGTTTCATCCCAGACTTTTAGTGGGAATCCTTATTGCCTCATTGCTATATTTTCCCTCCAACATCCTGGCCATTCCCTTCATGCCAGGTCCTGAGACACCCTCTCCTTTCCTTCTTTGTCTTTAGGAGTCTTCCTTTTTTCTCCTCCCCTGTGCTCTTGAGATTAAGTCACCCTCCCACTCCCACCCCCTCTCCTTTTCACAGGGGGCAGAACTAGCTGGTAGCTGCTCTTCAGCAGGCTCTTTGGGGGCGAGTAGCACGTGGTCAAGGCCACTGACTTCTCCAGTTTTTAAAGCTATTTTGTAGGGTGGCATGGTTCTGAGCCCTCACCTTGCCACTAGTAAAGCCTACAGGCCACTGAGTCAATATAGACACTGCAACACCTATTACTGGGAAAAATACACAAAATTTGAAGGAGAGATGAAAGCTGCATTAGATAAATGTATGAGAGGAAACCCACTAAAGCAAATAAATTACACACCAGCAGTAGAATACATCACTTTTATGAGGGGCCATCAAGATATAAATCAAGCCTACATACAGTTTGTAGTCAGCAAGCTCTCTTACATTATACACAGAAACATACATAAGATGAAATATATAAACAGCACAGTGAAACATTTCTATTAGGCTGTAATAGATACTGAGACTTCAGGTATACCATTCATTAAAAAAATTATATTGCACACAGAAAAAAATATGTCATAGTGAAACAGATGGCATATTCTGTAGTATTTATACTAGAAACTGAAATGTAGGTACAGTGCTCTGCATTGCAAGTTTTTTGTATAACATAGTGGACTTACTGAATGGAAATTAATTATATGGATGATGATTCTATTTTGGTACCATGCAATGTTTTCTTTGCTTGTGTAGGTGTAATCTATTGACAACACTTACTCCTAAGGAAATGATTCTTGGTCAGAGTGAGTCTGATGCAGTATATAGACTTCACCAGTGATATGCTCAACATTAAATGCTTTGCAACAACTGCCAAAGACTCAATTACCTAGCCTTATTCAATCACATCTTATTTACAGAGAAAAGAACACATTGCAAAACAGTCATAAAAATCTCATTTGCTGTGGAAAAAATGTGGGATTAATTACCCCCAATGTGAAGGAGTAAATTAAAATTAGGCAAACTGAGCAAAACCACAGAATGTCAAAATAACATGTTTTTTTTTTTTTTTTTTGCATGAATATGGATTTTACAAGTTGGGAGTTTTTACTGGCAATGGATTAGTAGCGCTGCACATATTAACTTCCTTAGGATTTGAGCCTGCAACTCCTAAAGGTACTGAATGCTTCTGGAGAGTTGAGGATGCTCAGCACCTTGCCTGATCAAGACCTTACTGACCAGACACACTTGAAGACACCAGTATCAGTCATCCTGGTACACAGGCTGCTTCTGACTCCTATATGATTAGAAGAAAGAAGTCAAATTCTAAGCAACTCCTACCTGGAACAAAAGAGAATTCAATTCTTTCTGTGGACCATTGACCTAGATTTTACATAAGTTTATGGTCCAGAGATGATATGGTGAAAAGCATGTTATAAATGCCTCACTAGAACACTGCATTTAAAAGGTCCAAGTTTTTTTTTACAGTTTTCAAGTTTATGACACACGTATACCACGTGAGAATTAGCCCCAGGAGTTGATCTGTTCTGTGGAAAGGTACTACTTATACATAGTTAGTTTTCAGAGTAAAATTGCACTTCAAAGAGTAATGCAAAACGTTAGCATCTTGTATGAAAATAGATTTGCAAAGCTCATTTTGCAGCAGGGAGTCTCCCAAACTGCAATAAAGGACTAAAGCCAGCTACCTGTGAATAAAATGTGATTGCTGGCAGTGTAAAGAATCTAGGATACAATTATCCTAAGGAGTGCTTTGTATCTTGTTATGCAGTCAGGATTTTTTTAAATCTGGTACATAGCTGGACCATCATCTATTGAAGGGAGTGGGACTTAAGATGAAAAGCTAAGGCAATGTCCATAGAATGACGGAGGTGATAGCTTCTGTTTTCAATAACAAGTTGTGACTGGAATTTAGAAAGAAGAGAAGTTGATATTTAGTTTCACAAAGTAATTGGCATTACTATGTTTGGCTGTGGGTCAGATCCACTCCAGGAGATAGTGCTGTTGAGCTTGGCACAGGGCTGGAGGCATCATGAAGGCACAAGGGACCTGTGACTTCCCATCCAGCAGGGAGCTTGGCCAGGATTGGGCATAGTTGATACAGCATGACTCAGCACATCGTCTAGCCAGTCTCAGCTGTCAGGGCTTTTTGGGAGGTGAATTCCCCTCTTGCCCTCTGGGCCATAATAACCTTCTATGGCTCTGGTGGGTAATTTGCACCTCCTTGAGTATCAGAGTATGTGGCTTTAAATCTACAATTCCATGTAGGAATGCCTGTAAAATCACAGTGCTAAATATATTCCAGTGATAAATGCCACATCTTCATGGTGAATTACCTTTAGTCTCTGCTTTCTTAATTCAGTAAAAAAACTTGGGGAGTAGCAGATGGAGGAAGCATGAGACTATTTTAAAAAGGTGTATACAGCTGTGGCATTGAGCAGCAAATGATAATGGCCCCTTTAAGGGAATCAAGATTAGATTTCCAGCTGTCAGGCACTCCGGTACACAGCAAATGCAAAGAAGTTGTTAGTAATCTCTTTATGATTTTATATGTGGGTTTGTTTTTATTTTAGATCAAACACATAGAGTAGAGGAGATGGGAGACTGTGGGTGGAGGAAATAAAACTTGAACCTTCAGGCCTTCCTCTGGGTATTAATCAATGCTGAAAAAACTAATTTCAGTATGGATTTAGACTTCAAAGGGAAGATTGATGTTACACTAATAAAAATGATACCAACAGGACCTTATAAGAGGGACAAGGCAAATTGCCACTTTTATTGTAAATACAACAAAATATTCCTATATGCAGTTTCTATATAGATCCATTCACACACACAGACATTCACACACAGGTTCTACATAAAGGTTGTTATAGTTACCAGCCTAGATGTTGCTCGTGCCAAGTCACTAGCCAGATGGCCTGGACACGAAAGTGGAGCCGAGTCGTTGTCAGATGCGCATCCGATGCTCCTGGAGGGTGGTCATAGAACCAGACTCAAAGAACACAGTCCCTGGACCCAATTTTTATAGGTCTCTGGTTCAGTACAAGTCTATGGAAGTTGCTTCATCATGCTGAATTTACAATTGAGATGACTATCAATCAGCTCAATCAGCAGGTGGTACATCCATGACGGCTCCATGATGGCTAGGTGTTATCTTCTTGTTCTTCCTTGATGCGTTCTGGGTGGATTCCGGTTCGCCCTTCGGGGGTCATCCGGTTATCTCCACTTTGCACATTCTTCAGCCCATCGATATCAAGGTTGAAATTCTTAGGATTAGGCTGGCACCATTTACTAACCAATTATTTCCCTGCTTCAGGCTCTCAATTCCATGCACTCATCATTCATTCTTTTACCTAACAACACAATCTATGACTCTTGATTCATTTAACAAGTTTTATACCACTATCTATTTTTCCCTCGTTGGATACCGAGATTTACATAGGCATGACAAGGGGCCCCCACGGGGGAAGAGCATCAGGGTGTTGTTTTAAAGAACAGCATTGTTTCCTCAAAGTTCTTATCACTTTCCAGCACAGACTCTTTGTCCTGTGTCAGCCTGAAATAATTAGCACTTTGGCCTTGCATTTGTTCCAGAGTGAAATTCAACAGCATCGAACTGATGTTCATACCTTTTTATAATACCTATATACTCTTTTGTCTATCTTTATTTCTACTACTACATAATTATAATTTTATCATACTTATATAACTTTGGGGGTGACCCAACATTGAGTTAATTGCAATGTCATTATATTTCCCCATTATACTTCCCCATCCCCCAGTCCTCTGAAAGCACAGGTGATGTCATGACCAGAGTAAATATTTATTAAAAATCCATAGTTAAAAACAATGGGTAGTTAATGCTAAACCTCTGAGTAGTTTGGGACACACTTCACTAAGCAGACATAAATGCAAACAAAGAAACCTGAGAGTAAAGCTGTGCAAATAACTCTTTTGGTTTAGTTGTTTGTTTGGGTTCTCTGACAGTTTTGGAAAAAAATATTCATTTTGGGTCAACCCCAAATTGACACTTTTTTGGTGAATTAAGAATTCCAAAAACTTTTGTTTCGGGTCAAGTGAAATATTCTGTTCCACCTGAAATGTTTCATTTTAATTTCAGGCATATTTAACCATCTTTTTTCTTTTAAAATAAAAGCCAAGAAAACTTGGAAATAAAGTGGAGACTTAGGTGCTATTCACAAAATGGACCTTTGTCCATTTTGTGAATAGCACCTAAGTCCCCACTTTATGGAAGGAAGTCCCCTTTTACTTAGTGATTGGGTTGCACACCTGGGAGTGGGGTAAACCTGGGTTCAAGTCTTTACTACAGAGCAGAAATTCATATATGGGTCTCCCAAATCCCCAGTGACTCCCTGCTCTAGAACAGGGACCTGAATCTGGGTTCCCCTTGTTCTTCCCCTAGGTAAGAGCCCTAACCACTGAGCTATTGACTATTCTAGAGTGGATGTCCCTGTGTCTCTTCTTCTTCTTCTTTTCCCTTTATGCTACTTTTCCTGGTGAGGGTTGTGGCGGCAGCATGGAGAGCAGGGAGGACCAGATCTCCTTTTCCTCCACAACAGGTTCTAGCTCCTCCTGGGGGATTCCCCAGCATTCCCAGGCCAGATGGGAGAGATAATCCCTCCAGCGTGTTCTTGGTCTGCTTCTGGATCTATGCTCAGTGGGATGTGCCCAGTTTAGTTCCAACGGAAGCCTCCTAGGGGCTTCCTTATCAGGTGCCTGAACCACCTCAACTGGCTCCTCTTGATCCAGAGGAGTAGCGGCTCTACTCTGAGGCCCTCCTGTATAGCCATGCTCCTCACGCTATCTCAAAGAGTAAGCCCAGCCACCCTATGCAGAAACCTCATTTCTACAGCTTGTACTTGCAAACTCATCCTTTCAGTCATTACCTAAAGTTCAGGACCATAGGTGAGGATGGGGATGTAGAGTGACCTATAAACAGAGAGCTTCGTCTGAGAACTCAGCTCCTGCTTCACCACCACATATCGGTACAGCACCCCCATCATTGCCCCCACCTCACCAATCCACCAGTTGATCTCATGCTCCTGCTTGCCTTCACTTGTGAACAAGACTCCTAGATACTTGAACTTGTCCACTAAGGGCAGCTGCTCCCTCCTCTTCTGGAGAGAGCAGTCCACTTTCTTCCAGGAGAGGTCCATTGTGACGTTACGCCCCATTTTTTTCAAGGAAATATGGTTATATATGAATATGGCATAATGAAGATAGATAACTCATGTGACATGTCATTGGAAAGGTTATGATTTACTGAATGTAATTATCCTATTTGTATGCATGTGTCATTGCTGTATCTGATAGTAGGAATATGGACTATGTAGTAAATACAACTGTGTTTTCACCTGGGGAACGCCCACTAGACAGTATGCACTCAGCCTGGATGGGCCTTAGTTAGGACAATAGGACTTCAAAGATGCTAATCTCCCACCTTCCTGAGAAGCTTCCTGGGATGCTGCTTTAACACTGCAGGGTCAGATGATCATGTCACCTGGTACTGGCCATCATTTTGGACTTCTGGTATTTTTCCACTGGAAGGGGTAGGGATCAAACTAGGAAACAAAGGATTCCTGCCATATGTAAATCCTATTTAAGGCTGGGGAGTGAGTTAATCTAGGCTCTTTTCCACTGGTCTCTGCCCAAGAAGGAAGAATGCTGAAAACACCTGAGGAAACAAAGGAAGTCAGCGTATACCTAGAGATTTAAGCTGCAAGCAGTGCAGTTTATCTTCAAGAAACTCTGAAACCTTCATAAAACAATATTTAGGCTTATAAATTACTATTTGTAGCCAATTTCTTTAATGTATTAAGCCTAGTTTGCGTGTTTTGTTTTATTTGGTCCGTAATTTGCTTTGTTCTGTTTGTTATCCATTATAATCACTTAGAATTTACCTTTTGCAGTTAATAAACTTGTTTTTTGTTTATTCTAAAACCCAGTTTGTGCAATTCATAATGGGGTGGGGAGCAAAAAGCTGTGCATATCTTCCTCCACATTGAGGGAGGGCGCGAATTTCATGAGCTTTCGCTGTATAGACCTCTATAGTGTCATAAATATAAGGGGAAGGGTAAACCCCTTTGAAATTCCTCCTGGCCAGGGGAAAGCTCCTCTCACCTGTAAAGGGTTAAGAAGCTAAAGGTAACCTCGCTGGCACCTGACCAAAATGACCAATGAGGAGACAAGATACTTTCAAAAGCTGGGAGGAGGGAGAGAAACAAAGGGTCTGTGTCTGTCTGTATGCTGTGCTTGGCCAGGGATAGACCAGGAATGGAATCTTAGAACTTTTAGTAAGTAATCTAGCTAGGTATGTGTTAGATTATGATTTCTTTAAATGGCTGAGAAAAGAATTGTGCTGAATAGAATAACTATTTCTGTCTGTGTATCTTTTTGTAACTTAAGGTTTTGCCTAGAGGGGTTCTCTATGTTTTTGAATCTAATTACCCTGTAAGATATCTACCATCCTGATTTTACAGGGGGGATTTCTTCATTTCTATTTACTTCTATTTTCTATTAAAAGTCTTCTTGTAAAAAACTGAATGTTTTTTCATTGTTCTCAGATCCAAGGGTTTGGGTCTGTGGTCACCTATGCAAATTGGTGAGGCTTTTTATCCAACATTTCCCAGGAAAGGGGGGGGTGCAAATGTTGGGAGGATTGTTCATTGTTCTTAAGATCCAAGGGTCTGGGTCTGTAGTCACCTAGGCAAATTGGTGAGGCTTTTTACCAAACCTTGTCCAGGAAGTGGGGTGCAGGGTTTTGGGAAGTATTTTGGGGGGAAAGACGCGTCCAAACAGCTCTTCCCCAGTAACCAGTATTAGTTTGGTGGTGGTAGCGGCCATTCCAAGGACCACGGGTGGAATACTTTGTACCTTGGGGAAGTTTTGACCTAAGCTGGTAAAGATAAGCTTAGGAGGTTTTTCATGCAGGTCCCCACATCTGTACCCTAGAGTTCAGAGTGGGGGAGGAACCTTGACATGGTGGCATAGTGGTGGGATTAACCTGAAATCATTTTGAGATCCAGTTGAGATTTTTTGAACTAGAAATACAGATTTTAAAAAGGAATTTTTTTTTCCTGTGGCTTTGAAGCAGCTTTGAAACTGAAAGCAGCTTCGGTTTTCCCTGCTTTGTGGCCAAGCAGAGACAAAAGGGGATTATCTTGTGAATTGCAGGTTTTCTTTGCCTGGAGGCAGGGTACTTAACTCCTGCAGGGAAATTCACAGTCTTCCAACCCAGAGGTTTTTTTTTCTTTTCTTCCTAAAAGTAAATAGGGGGTGTGTGTTCTACCCATTTGCTTTTTCTTTGGGCTGGGTAAGCAGGTTTCCAAGTAGTTTGGAGGTTTTTTGCTTTAAGTTGGGCCCAGAACAGAGACAAGGGAATTGTCTTTTTCTGTAGGCTGACAATCACTATCAGAGAATAGGTATTCTATTCCAGCACAGCAAAATTTTACAGCCAAGTTTTGTTTGTTTATTTCTAAACCTCGGGTGTAAAGTTAGTTAAAAACAGAGAGGTTAGAATGACCAAATCCTCAGCTCGACTACAGCTGGAATTAGCCAAATTTCAGGCTGAGGAAAGACAAAGGGAACATGAAAGACAGATAGAACTCATGCGGCTGAAGAAGGAACAAGAAAGGGAGGCAGAACAACACCAAGCGGCTGCTCACAGGAGAGCTATGGAAGCGAGGGACAAAGAACTGGAGGAGAAGGAAAAAGAGAGGAAGTATGTGGAGGAGATGGAGAAGATAAAGGCTCAGCAGAATATCCCAACAAACCCTAGTAATCCTTCTCCAAGTACCACTTCCCATCCCAGAAAGTTCCCCACCTACAAGGCAGGCGATGATACTGAGGCCTTCCTAGAAAACTTCGAAAGGGCCTGCCTTGGATACAACCTCTCTACTGACCAGTACATGGTAGAGCTGAGGCCGCAGCTCAGTGGACCCTTAGCTGAGGTGGCAGCTGAAATGCCTAAAGAACACATGAACAAGTATGAACTGTTTAAATCCAAGGCGAGAGTCAGAATGGGGATAACACCCGAGCAGTCTCGTCGGAGGTTCAGAGCCCTAAGGTGGAAACCAGACATGTCATTTACCCGACATGCCTACCACATTGTGAAACATTGGGATGCCTGGATATCAGGAGCAAGTGTTGAATCTCCAGTAAATTTGCCCTTCCTAATGCAAATGGAACAATTCTTAGAGGGTGTTCCTGAGGAAATAGAAAGATACATCCTAGATGGGAAACCCAAAACTGTAATCGAGGCAGGAGAGATTGGAGCCAGATGGGTGGAGGTGGCAGAGAAGAAGAAAACTGGTCGCAGTTGGAGCGGAGACCAGAAGGGACCACCCCAGACCACACCCTATTACCGGGGGCCGCCCAAGGCCCCACCTACCTCCCAAAGAACCCTCCAGACCCCTTATCGTCCTGCCACCCCGTTCTCCAGCAACCCTCCTCGCCCCAGTGACCCGTCAGCTGGACGATGTTTTAAATGTAACGAGCTGGGGCATGTAAAGGCCAACTGCCCCAAGAACCCCAACAGATTACAGTTCATTGCACCGGAATCACACCAGAGGTCCACAGGCCCAGATACTTCCCAGATACCCTTAGAGCGGAGGGAAACTGTGAGTGTGGGCGGGAAGAAGGTCACCGCGTGGAGGGACACCGGAGCACAAGTGTCAGCTATCCATGCTTCCTTAGTGGACCCCAATTTAATCAACCCAGAGATCCAAGTGACGATTCAACCCTTCAAGTCCAACTCTTTCAATTTGCCTACAGCCAAGTTGCCTGTCCAGTACAAGGGCTGGTCAGGAATGTGGACTTTTGCAGTCTATGATGATTATCCCATCCCCATGCTGTTGGGGGAAGACTTGGCCAATCATGTGAAGCAGGCCAAGAGGGTGGGAATGGTCACCCGCAGCCAGGCTAAACAAGCCGTGAGGCCTAGCTCTGTTCCGGAAACTTCTATCAGGACCCAGTCAGAGGTGATGGACCCGGACCCCAGGCCAATGTCTGCAACAGCAGTAGTGGATCCAGTCCCAGAGACCCAGACGGAACCAGTCCCAGAACCGGAACCAGCCGAACAACCAACACCAGACCCCGTGCCAGCACTGAATCCAGTACTTGCAACCTCAACACCAGAGGGCCCCACCGAACCTGAACTGGCAGCAGCCGATAACCCTACACAAGAGGCTCAGCCGGAGCCTGAATCCCAACCTAGTGCACCAGCGGAGAGCGGTTCACAGTCAACAGAAACAGCTCCATCCCCTATATCGCTTCCAGAGGGACCAAGCCTAGGTCCACAATCCAATGAGGAACTGATGTCCCCAGCATCAAGGGAACAGTTCCAGACCGAACAGGAAGCAGATGAAAGCCTCCAGAGAGCTTGGACGGCGGCACGGAGCAACCCACCGCCTCTCAGTTCTTCTAATCGATCCAGGTTTGTTGTAGAAAGAGGACTTTTATACAAGGAAACTCTTTCTGGTGGACACCAGGAAGACTGGCATCCTCAGAGACAGTTGGTAGTTCCAACTAAATACCGGGCCAAGCTCTTGAGCTTAGCCCACGATCACCCTAGTGGCCATGCTGGGGTGAACAGGACCAAAGACCGTTTGGGGGGGTCATTCCACTGGGAGGGAATGGGCAAGGATGTTTCTACCTATGTCCAGTCTTGTGAGGTGTGCCAAAGAGTGGGAAAACCCCAAGACCAGGTCAAAGCCCCTCTACAACCACTCCCCATCATTGAAGTTCCATTTCAGCGAGTAGCTGTGGATATTCTGGGTCCTTTTCCGAAAAAGACAGCCAGAGGAAAGCAGTACATACTGACTTTCATGGATTTTGCCACCCGATGGCCGGAAGCAGTAGCTCTAAGCAACACCAGGGCTAAAAGTGTGTGCCAGGCACTAGCAGACATTTTTGCCAGGGTAGGTTGGCCCTCCGACATCCTCACAGATGCAGGGACTAATTTCCTGGCAGGAACTATGAAAAACCTTTGGGAAGCTCATGGGGTAAATCACTTGGTTGCCACTCCTTACCACCATCAAACAAATGGCATGGTGGAGAAGTTTAATGGAACTTTGGGGGCCATGATACGTAAATTCGTAAATGAGCACTCCAATGATTGGGACCTAGTGTTGCAGCAGTTGCTCTTTGCCTACAGAGCTGTACCACATCCCAGTTTAGGGTTTTCCCCATTTGAACTTGTATATGGCCGTGAGGTTAAGGGGCCATTGCAGTTGGTGAAGCAGCAATGGGAGGGATTTACACCTTCTCCAGGAACTAACATTCTGGACTTTGTAACCAACCTACAAAACACCCTCCGAACCTCTTTAGCCCTTGCTAAAGAAAACTTACAGGATGCTCAAAAAGAGCAAAAAGCCTGGTATGATAAACATGCCAGAGAGCGTTCCTTCAAAGTAGGAGACCAGGTCATGGTCTTAAGGGCGCTCCAGGCCCATAAAATGGAAGCATCGTGGGAAGGGCCATTCACGGTCCAGGAGCGCCTGGGAGCTGTTAATTATCTCATAGCATTCCCCACCTCCAACCGAAAGCCTAAGGTGTACCATATTAATTCTCTAAAGCCCTTTTATTCCAGAGAATTAAAGGTTTGTCAGTTTACAGCCCAGGGAGAAGATGATGCTGAGTGGCCTGAAGGTGTCTACCACGAAGGGAAATGTGCTGGTGGTGTGGAAGAGGTGAACCTCTCCATGACCCTTGGGCGTATGCAGCGACAGCAGATCCAGGAGCTGTGCACTAGCTACGCGCCAACGTTCTCAGCCACCCCAGGACTGACTGAACGGGCATACCACTCCATTGACACAGGTAATGCTCACCCAATTAGGGCCCAACCTTACCGGGTGTCTCCTCAAGCTAAAACTGCTATAGAACGGGAGATCCAGGATATGTTACAGATGGGTGTAATCCACCCCTCTGAAAGTGCATGGGCATCTCCAGTGGTTCTAGTTCCCAAACCAGATGGGGAAATACGTTTTTGCGTGGACTACCGTAAGCTAAATGCTGTAACTCGCCCAGACAACTATCCAATGCCACGCACAGATGAACTGTTAGAGAAACTGGGACGGGCCCAGTTCATCTCTACCTTGGACTTAACAAAGGGGTACTGGCAGGTACCGCTAGATGAATCTGCCAAGGAAAGGTCAGCCTTCATCACACATCTCGGGCTGTATGAATTTAATGTACTCCCTTTCGGGCTGCGAAATGCACCCGCCACTTTCCAAAGACTTGTAGATGGTCTCCTAGCGGGATTAGGAGAATATGCAGTCGCCTACCTTGATGATGTGGCCATATTTTCGGATTCCTGGGCAGACCACCTGGAACATCTACAAAAAGTCCTTGAGCGCATAAGGGAGGCAGGACTAACTGTTAAGGCTAAGAAGTGTCAAATAGGCCTAAACAGAGTGACTTACCTTGGACACCAGGTGGGTCAAGGAACTATCAGCCCCCTACAGGCCAAAGTGGATGCTATCCAAAAGTGGCCTGTCCCAAAGTCAAAGAAACAGGTTCAATCCTTCTTAGGCTTGGCCGGTTATTACAGACGATTTGTACCGCACTACAGCCAAATCGCTGCCCCACTGACAGACCTAACCAAAAAGAAACAGCCAAATGCTGTTCAGTGGACCGGAAAGTGTCAGAAGGCCTTTAACAAGCTTAAAGCGACACTCATGTCTGACCCTGTACTAAGGGCCCCAGACTTTGACAAACCGTTCCTAGTAACCACAGATGCATCCGAGCGTGGTGTGGGAGCAGTTTTAATGCAAAAAGGACCTGATCAAGAATTCCACCCTGTAGTGTTTCTCAGCAAAAAACTGTCTGAGAGGGAAAGCAACTGGTCAGTCACTGAAAAAGAATGTTATGCCATTGTCTACGCTCTGGAAAAGCTACGCCCATATGTTTGGGGACGGCGTTTCCACCTGCAAACCGACCATGCTGCACTGAAGTGGCTTCACACAGTCAAAGAAACTAACAAAAAACTTCTTCGGTGGAGTTTAGCTCTCCAAGATTTTGATTTCGACATCCAACACATCTCAGGAGCTTCTAACAAAGTGGCTGATGCACTCTCCCGTGAAAGTTTCCCAGAATCAACTGGTTAAAATCATCCTTAAGATGTGGAAAATATTGTTAGTCTTTATGTACTTGGTAGTATATTTAGAGATGCATGTGTCTTATTAACTCTGTTTTCCTAGAGCTCCAGGAAGAAATCCCAGCCAGTGTTTCACCCTAGCTGAGATTTGGGGGGCGTGTCATAAATATAAGGGGAAGGGTAAACCCCTTTGAAATTCCTCCTGGCCAGGGGAAAGCTCCTCTCACCTGTAAAGGGTTAAGAAGCTAAAGGTAACCTCGCTGGCACCTGACCAAAATGACCAATGAGGAGACAAGATACTTTCAAAAGCTGGGAGGAGGGAGAGAAACAAAGGGTCTGTGTCTGTCTGTATGCTGTGCTTGGCCAGGGATAGACCAGGAATGGAATCTTAGAACTTTTAGTAAGTAATCTAGCTAGGTATGTGTTAGATTATGATTTCTTTAAATGGCTGAGAAAAGAATTGTGCTGAATAGAATAACTATTTCTGTCTGTGTATCTTTTTGTAACTTAAGGTTTTGCCTAGAGGGGTTCTCTATGTTTTTGAATCTAATTACCCTGTAAGATATCTACCATCCTGATTTTACAGGGGGGATTTCTTCATTTCTATTTACTTCTATTTTCTATTAAAAGTCTTCTTGTAAAAAACTGAATGTTTTTTCATTGTTCTCAGATCCAAGGGTTTGGGTCTGTGGTCACCTATGCAAATTGGTGAGGCTTTTTATCCAACATTTCCCAGGAAAGGGGGGGGTGCAAATGTTGGGAGGATTGTTCATTGTTCTTAAGATCCAAGGGTCTGGGTCTGTAGTCACCTAGGCAAATTGGTGAGGCTTTTTACCAAACCTTGTCCAGGAAGTGGGGTGCAGGGTTTTGGGAAGTATTTTGGGGGGAAAGACGCGTCCAAACAGCTCTTCCCCAGTAACCAGTATTAGTTTGGTGGTGGTAGCGGCCATTCCAAGGACCACGGGTGGAATACTTTGTACCTTGGGGAAGTTTTGACCTAAGCTGGTAAAGATAAGCTTAGGAGGTTTTTCATGCAGGTCCCCACATCTGTACCCTAGAGTTCAGAGTGGGGGAGGAACCTTGACAACAGTGAAAGACAATATAATTTTGGTTTTACACTCCAGAGGGTGTGTGCACCAGAGTACTGGGCAATTCCCTGAGCTGAGTCTCATTGCAGACTCTGTGATTCTACAGCTGGGTGTGTCCCTACTTGTGTGTGTGTGTGTGTGTGTGTGTGTGTGCGCGCAGCAGGACAGGGTGAGGGAGCCCAGGCTGGTGGAATGGGTGGGCTCAGTGGGACCCCAATACATCAGGTGGCACCCCAACCTGTCACAACCATGACCTCTGATTTGGAGGTGCCGATTCTCATCTCAGCCACTTCACAGTCAACAGTGAAATGTCTGAGTGCACGTCGGAGATCACAGTCTGAAGAAGCAAGGACAACAGCATCTTCAAAGAGCAAAGATGCAACCTCCAAGTCCCCATACTGGATGCACTCCACAGCTTGGCTGTGCCTTGATATCCTGTCCATGAAAATCACAAACAGAAGTGGGGACAAGACATGCCCTTGGTGGAGTCCAATGCCCATCTTGAATAAACTGTATTTAATGCCCAGAATATGAACACAACTCTCACTCCGAGAATACAGGGACCGGATAGCATGCAAAAGCGGCACCAGCACCTCATACTCCCACAGAACTTCCCACAAGACATCTCGGGGAAATATGCCTTCTCCAGGTCTACAAAACAAAGGTAGACCAGATTAGCAAACTCCCATGACCCCTCGAGTATCTGCGAGAGAGCAAAGGGCTGGTCCATATTCTACAGCCAGGACAGAATCTGCATTGGTCCTCCTGAATCTGAGGTTCAACTAATGAGGGTAGCTCTCCAGTGCCCTGGCATAGGTTTTTCCAGGGAGGCTGGGGAGTGTGACCCCCCTATAGATAAAACAGACCCTCTGGTCTCCTTCCTTAAAGATTGGTACCACTACTCCAGTTTGCCAGTCCAGAGGTACTGCTCCCACCTTCCACACAACATTGAAGAGGCACGTTAACCACAACACCCTAATATTGTCTAGTGCTTTCAGCGTCTCTGGGCTAATCTCATCCACCCCTGCTGCTTTACCACTATCAAGGCACTTTACCACCTTATCAAGCTCAGCATCAGAAATAGTTCCAATCTCATCGGAGGTTTCTGGTGCTGCCTCGTGGGGGGGGGGGGGGGGCGTGCCCATTGCGTTGAGGAGTTCCTCAAAGTGCTCCTTCCTCTTGATGATCTCCTGAGTCAAGGTCAGAGTTTCACCACCCTTACTGAGTACAGCCTGGGCAACATCCTGCCAACCTCTCCTCAGGCAATTAATGGTTTGCCATAACACCTTTGATGCCATCTGGTAGTCATTCTCCATGGTCTCTCTGAACTCTTTCCTGGGCTTTTGCTTCAATGACTGCCATAGCCGCAGCCCTCTTAGCCAGCTGGTACCTCTCAGCCATATCAGGAGTCCGGTTCACATGTGTTGCTCGGAAGGCCTCCTTCTTTGACTTGACAGCTTCCCTCACCACTGGAGTCCACCAGCAGGTCCTAGGGTTGCCACTGTGACAGGCAACAACTGCCTTCAGGCCACAGCTTTTTGTGGCTTCCTCAATGATTGAGGCCCTGAAAAAGGTTCACTCGGACTCAATGTCCAGCACATCACCCAGAATACAGGCAAAGTTCTTCCAGAGGTGGGAATTGAAGTCTTTCCACACCGGGTCCTCCACCAGACATTTTCAGGCAACTCTCACTGATTGTTTGGGCTGGTGCCCCATGCATCGGATCCAACTCACCACCAAGTGGTGATCAGTTGCCACCTTTGCACTCTCTTCACTCAAGTGTCCCAAACATGTGACCTAAGATCCGACAAGATGACTATGAAGTTGATGATTGATCTTCAGCCCAAGGTGCTCTGGTAGCAAGTACATTTATGAGCAACCTTGCGTTTGAACATGGTATTCATTATGGACAATCCATGACTAGCACAGAAGTCCTTTCGGGTTCAGACCAGGTAGGCCATTCCTCCAAATCACTCCCCTCCAAGTATCTCCTTTGTTCTCTCCATGAGTGTTGAAGTTCCCCAGTAGAACTACAGGGTCAGTCAGTGACACTTTATTGAGCACTAATCCCACTGTCTCCAGAAAGGCCGAGTACTCTGAACTGATGTTAGGCACATAGGTACAAACAACAGTCAGGGTTTTCCTCTCTGATACCTAAAGTCTCATTGAGGCAACCCTCTTGTCAACCAGGACAAACTCCAACTGTTCAGCACCCAGCTGGGGACTTGTGAGTAGTCCCACACACCTCCAGGGCCTCTCACATGGGGCTACTCCTGAGTAGGACAGAGACTACTCTGGATCAAGAAGTTTGTTTCCAGAGCCAGTGCTATGTGAGGAGGTGAGGCTGACTATATCTATTTGGTACCTTTCCACCTGTTCCACCACTCTGGCTCCTTTCCCACCAATGAAGTGACGTTCCACATCCCTAGAGCCAGTTTCCATTGCAGAAGGCCAATTGGTCAATGTCCGTCCCTCCTGCTGCCCACCCTCACCCTTTGTCTCGGAGTGGTAAGCCCATGAGATCGGTTCACATCCCTTTTTGTTGCCTGAAACCACCCCCATGGGTAGGTCCCAGTATCCCTAGTCCAGGTGAAGTTTTCACATGATCATTTTTAGGCTTTCATGAGGCTCTTGAGGTGGATCGTTTTTAGTCTGGAACCTTCCCCCAGACCTATTTGCCTAGGTTGACCCTACCAGGAACACTAGGCTCCAGATGACATAGACCTGGGGTTCATGAGAATATGCAAACCTCTCCACCACATCAAGGTAATGATCCTCAGAGGAGAGCTGTTATATTGGTTTTAGACATAATTCATTTGGGCCAGACAGAGTATGAGGATGGTTCTTGCTTGATGGTTAGGGCACCCAGCTACGGATGGGGAAACACCCTGTTTCCAGTTCCTTATCAATTACTAGTTAATTTGTTTTAACATTTCAGATTGTTTTTTTCTTTTTTTAACCAAACCAATTTGCCAAAATTGACACAAAGTCACAAAATGTATCAGTTCATCCAAATCTGCATTTTTCAATGGGGAAAAGAAATAGGAAGAAAAATTTTGGCCAGCTCTACATACTTCATTGAATGTCACTCTCAGAGTCAGACTATTTGTGCAGAATTATTCCACGACATTTCTGTTAATGTTTGTGATTTAATTATATCACCTGAACAATTGTGAATGAAGCACTGACAACATATTTATTGTCATCTGTAACTACTGTGACAGGGTCGGGCCAGATGGCTACAGGAGAGTAATTTTTTTTTTGAAGCAAAAAAGGTATTTTTTTATTTGCATAACACACTTACAAAACAAAACAACAGCATATGCAATGTGTAACACAGCAACCAATCACAATTGTTTTCTCATTAGCTTCAGGGGAGGGAAGTGTTCAAGCTTGCCTGGGCCCAGAGCGGGGGGCTTCCTCGACTCTCGTGGTCTTCCACCCTTCCGAGTTACCTGGTGGTCCAGAGCGAGGGGGCTTCATCGACTCTCAAGGTCTGCCACCCCCTCGAGTTACCTGGCGCCACGCCCGAGTGTCACCAACAATTCCCTCCTCTGAAAGCACCCAACAAAAGGGGCAGATTGTGGGATGGACAACCCGGCAGGGGGGCAAGTGCACTCACGTGTGAAAGGACCCCTCTAAGGTGGTCGTGTCCGCAGCAGCAATGGCTAGGGCTGGGGTCCCTTACTCTCTCCCCCAATCAAAGGGTCAAAACAAAGGGAGCCGGACGGGGACACCAAGCAGAGAGCCTCGGACAGCGCCCACCGCTCCTCAAAAGCATCAAGGGAGTCGGTGGACGCCGCCCAGAGGAATTCCGCCCAGATATGTGAACGGACCGAGGATGGGAAAACGGCCCCACAGTCACAGGAAACTCCATCGGCCAACCTCCTCTCTCTGGTTTTATAGATGGCCATTTTAGCCAGGGCCAGGAGGAGGTTAACTAGGAGATCCCGCGACTTTGTGAGGCCACAGATGGGGAGTGCATAAATAAAAAGGTGAGGGGAAAAATGCAACCAAAAACATAATAAAAGATTTGTGAGGAGCCGGAAAAGGGCTGCAGCCTGTCGCACTCCAAATATACGTGCGCCAGGGTTTCCCTCAGACTGCAAAAGGGACAAGTATCTGGGATGGGGTTGAACCGTGCCAAGTACGTGTCCATGCTCACAGCTCCATGAAGGAGCCATCAACTAATGTCCCCGACGGGCCTCGGAACCAAGGTAGAATATAGGCTGGCCCACCGGGGCAGCTCACCCTCCAAAGGTGGCAGAAGGTCTCGCCACTTTGTGTTGGGGCGGGGCACTAGGGTGAGGGCGTGAAGGGTGTGGAGCACAAGCGTGTATAGATGTTTCCTTGGTGCAGTTTGGAAGTATACCGGCTGCAGTTCATGCAGCCAGCTCGCCGTAAAGGGGTGAGGGGGTTGATTGGGTCTACGGGGCAGGGGTCCAATTAAAAGGTCCAGTGGGCCTGGGGTAGAGGGTGGGTGGGGCGTGCCCTCTAGCAGGACCCGATTGAGGTAAGCTCTAGCAGCGGACGGTGAAGTGGCCTTCACCTCCTGAAGTACGTGCTGGGGGGTACGAGGTCTGGAGAGCCCCATGCGCCAAGCGAGTGTCAGGGGATCCAGCCAGTCTCCCCGGTCGTAGTCCAGGAGGTCTCCCACTCTCGTGACTTCTGCCAGGATCAAGCTCTGGCGCACCGAGCGGGACTCCGCCACCTGCACACGAAGCTGGGGGTTGTGTAGCAGGGGCTCTGCGAGGAGATCTGCCCCCTCGGTGGCCGACATGGACCTGGTCGTTAAAAATAGTTTCCAAGTCCGGAGGAGGTCCTGGTAGAAGACCAGCAGCCCGGAGAGGTCTCGCGGAAGACCCCCTGGACAGAGATAAAAGAGTTGCTGGTCATATCGGAGCCCTCGGATGTGGTGCAGGATGGCGTGCACCAGTATGCTCCACACCAAACTGCCTGCACCATAAAGGAGCCTCTGTAGGGCCTGGAGGTGGAAGACACGGACCTGAGTGTGCAGACACTTCAGGCCCTGTCCTCCTTCCTTCGGGGTAGATGAAGAACCCCTACAGGGGCCCAGTGCATTCCTGACCAAAAGAACCCCAGAATCGATGTCCGGAGGTTGGTCAGGAAACCCGGAGCCGGGACCAGGTTGTTGAGCCGGTACCAGAGCATGGACAGGACTAGTTGATTAAGCACCAGCGCTCTCCCTCGGAAGGAGAGACATCGGAGTAGTCCTGTCCATTTCCGGAGCTGCTTTATCACCCCACCCTCTAAGTTTTCCCATTTGTCCAGCGGAGAGGGATGCGTGGCAGAAAGGTAAACGCCAAGGTAGAGCAGCGGACCCGCGCTCCACCGGACGGTCTGAAGCACGGGTGGGAGGGAGCTCACCTGCCGCCAGTCTCCTACCGCCAAGCCAGAGCTCTTGACCCAGTTGACCCGGGTGGAGTAGGCTGCCGAATAGATGGCCTGGTAAGCCTCCACCCGCGCCAAGTGGCCCGGGTCCTGGACCATGAGGAGCACGTCATTGGCGTACGCCGACAGGTCCAGCCGCAGCTCCGGCTCCTACAGCACCAATCCTGTCAACCTCCTTTGGAGGAGACAGAGGAAGGGCTCGATCGCCAGAGCGTACAGCTGGCCCAAGAGGGGGCACCCCTGCCGTACTCCTCCCCCGAGTTGACTGGTTCGGTCAGGGTCCAGTTGAGCTTAACCAGACACTCTGCGGCGGCGTACAGCACCCAGAGAAAACCCACAAACTGGGGTCCGAAGCCAAACGCCCGCAGAGTGCTCAGGAGGTACCCGTGGTCCACCCTATCGAAAGCCTTCTCCTGATCTAGGGACAGGAGGGCGAACGACAGACCATCTCTACGCCCGAGTTCCAAAAGGTCCTGAACCAGAAATAGATTATTAAAGATACTGCGGTCCGGGACAGTGTAGGTCTGGTCTGGGTGGATCACGTCCGCCAGCACAGACCCTAGCCTCAGCGAGATTGCTTTCACTACAATTTTGTAGTCCGTGCTGAGGAGCGAGATGGGACGCCAATTTCATAAATCGCGGAGGTCCCCCTTCTTCGGCAGTAAGGCGAGCACAGCTCGCCTGCACGAAAGAGGGAGGATCCCGCTCTGCAGAGACTTGGCCCAGACGGTGACTAGGTCTGGGCCGAGGACGTCCCAAAACACACGGTAGAACTCCACGGTCAGCCTGTCCATGCCTGGAGACTTATTAGTGTGCATACGATGGAGGGCTTCTGAGAACTCGGTCAGAGTGAGAGGCAACTCTAGCCGGTCTCGGTCGCTTGTGCTGACCGCAGGGAGCTCCTCCCAGAGCACTCTGCAAGCGCCAGGGTCGGTCGGATCTGGGGAGAAAAGACTTGCGTAGAAGGCTCGGGCCCTCCCACACATCTCCACCGGTTCCGTGAGGGGGGTGCTGTCTTCTGTCAGGAGGCAGGTGATATATTTCTTGGCCCCCCTCATTTTCTCCAAGGCATAGAAGAAGCGGGAGCTGTGATCCATCTCCCGAAGGAGGTGGATGCGGGATCGAACAAAGGCGTCCCGGGCCTGATGGTCCTCGAGGGCCCGGAGCTCCTCCCGCTTCTCCTGGCACACTCCGCAGAGGAGCAGGTCCTCAGGACTGGTGGCCAGGTGCCTCTCCAGCTCTAAGACCTCCAGTTCCAACTGCTCTATTGCCACATTTCTCCGTCAGCTGGTGCCCTGGGTGTAGTCACGGCAGAAAAGCCTGGCGCGCACCTTTCCCAGGTCCCACCATCGCCGCACCGAGGGAAAGGCACGCCGCTGCCCTCTCCAGGCCAGCCAGAATTCCCAGAAGGACGTCACGAAGCCCTCATCTCCCAACAGGCTGTTGTTAAAATGCCAGTAGGCTGGCCCCGGCCTCTCCGCACAGAGGGAGGCTGTCACAGTGGCTAGATGATGGTCAGAAAATGGGGCCAGCCGAATGCTGGAGGAGTGGGCTCGTGAGAGGTGGAAGCATGATAAATAAATGCAGTCTAACTGGGAGTGGCTTGACTGATGGGCTTCCACCTGGACAAAGGTGAACGTGGAAGTGTCATCCAGGTGGTGGTCGTGCCAGATGTCCACTAGGGAGTGATGTTCGACTATCTCCCGGAGGGAGTCCGCGGTGGCCGGGCTCTGCTCAGTCCCCAAGCGGTCCTGTTCCTCGAGGGTGGTATTAAAGTCCCCTCCCAGGACCAGGCACGCATGAGAATCTAAGGTGCCGAGGAAGGCGGACGCCCGCTGGTAGAATTGCAGCCGCTCCAGGCCTGATGTCGGGGCATAGACGTTAATGAGGTTAACCACGAGCCCCTGCATACGGACCCGGAGATGCAGCAGGTGACCTGGCATGGCCTTGGCGACCCCTAGCACCTCGGGCCTTAGGTCGGGGGAGAACAGGGTCACCACTCCAGCCTGTCGAACTGTGCCATGGCTAAAGTAGACCCTGTCCCCCCCACTCCAGCCGTCAACTGTCTTCGGCGGTCCGTATGGGTCTCCTGCAGGAAAACCACAGAGTACCCTCCCTCCCGAAGGAAGGAGAGCACCTGGGACCTGCGGAGAGCCATCCTACAACTCTGGGTGTTCAACATTGCGATGGTGAGAGGTATCATGGGGAGGGTCGGGGGGGTCCTCACTGGCAAGGATGCTCGCATCTCCCAGCAAGCCGCGCAGCAGTCCGTGACCCATCCCGTAGGTGAGTAATTGTTCACGGAAGACACAGACCCGCCAGTAGGCCGTGGCATCCTGCTTCCCCATCCCTTTACCTTCTCCCATGAGGGCCCTTGTGGGCCGGAGGATTTGAGAAAAGTCCCCCCATCGCCGGAGAGCAAGTTGTACCTTGTTGCGGGAGCCACGGACATCCTCTAAAAAGTTCTGCAGCTCTCCTCGCAGCTCATGGGAGGGTGAGGTTACAGTTTCCCGGTTGTTCCCCGGCGGGGCCCTTGGTGCAGCCCTGTGGTCCACTAAAACGGACAAGCAGGGTGCGGACCCCCAACGGGGTGCCTGATGGGCTGGAGCTTCTAGGCCCACCTCAAGCTCTGGGGCGATAGGGGGCGGTGGAGGGAAAATAACAGCTCCTAATGGGTTGGGGCAGGAGAACACAAAGGCCGCTCCCTGGGGGTCATCAGTTGGGAAAGGGAAGAAGACAGCCCCAGGGGCGGCAATGACATTGCAGGAGGTAAATTGGATAGGGGCAGGGGCAGGGGCAGGGGCAGAGGCGAGGTTCTGGGTTCCGGGAGGCAAGCAGCTAGATGGTGGCGCCTCCCGATCAGGCTCAAGGGTTAAGGGGGTAGGGAAGGAGCTCTCAGTGACACTGGGCACGCGCTCTGTGGTGGATTTAGCGGCCACAGCATCAGGAGGTGGATTATCTTCTGTAGGATCCCCGCCCGGGAAGGAAGTCGATTGCTCCGCACCAACGGGGGGTGCCCCTGGCAACTCGTGTCCCGGCCACGTGGTGCCAGCTGTCACCTGAGCAGGCTCGATGGTCGTCAGCGGGGTGCCATCAGCGGCCAGGTCGGTGGAGGAGTCCAACAGCTCCTTGAAGGTGGGAGCAGAAGCAGCAGTTAAGGGGAAGAAGCATGGGGAAAAGAGGGGTGGAGTGAGGTCGCCCAGATCGAGACTTGCTGGCAAAAGGTCGTCCTCCCCCGGGCGACCGGAGTCAGATCTAAGGCCTCGATCTCCTCGAACATGGAGGAGAGGACACTTTCTGCCGCCCCGGGGTTTTCCCCACCGGCACCCGCCACGGCGGTTGCCTCGGGGTTCACGGGGGCTTCGGGGTAGCGTCAGGACAGAAGGGGCTTCCTCGAGGGTCTCGGAGGGGAGGGTCTCCCATGGAGGGGAGACACTACCCTCCGGTGCTGCCACATCTTTCCTGGCTGACACCGGTGGATGGGACACACTCGTGGGCAAAGCGGAAGGTTTGACATCGGTGCCCCCCTCCTGGTCTTCCGGGGGGCCTCCGCCTCGGGTAGATGAGGCAGAGCTCGAGCCTTCTGCTTGCTTCGCTTCCCCTGGACTAGGGCCCAGCCCTCCATGGCATCATCTGGGGGCTGGTTAGCAGGGGTTGTGTCAGTGGATAAAGGCGATGGCTCAGGGACTTGGGGGGGGGAACGGTGGGGCAGCATAAGGGAGGGAGGATTCTCCCTGGGGCAGGCTCTCTCCCATGCCTGGTGGTATCTCTGCCGCATCCTCCTCCATAAGCCCCACTAGATTGTCAGCAGCGAGGGCGGGGCTCTCCCGCTCGTTTGGGCATTGTAGGGGAGGTGCCCCTTGGGCCTGCGCGGAAGTAGCAGTGGTCCAAAGAGGAGGGCGGGCAGGTTCGGGTACCGGGCAGCCAGGGGCGTCGGCAATGATGGGGCCAATGTCCTGCCGGGTCTCGGGGATCCCAGGTGCCCCTCCTTGCCGGGCTAAGGGGCAGTCTGACGCCCAGCAGTGGTAGCACCGGGCTTCCCCCATGGAAAAGTACACCCGGTAACGGGCCCCCTGGTGGGGGACTAGGAAGGACCCTTCGAGCGCCACTCCGTCATGTGCCACCACCGGCAGTAGAAGCTGCACTTGCCGGCGGAGGAAAAAAATGTGACGGAGGGTGGGGTCCTTGCAGCCCAACGGGAGAGGGCTGATAACAGAAACAGGTTTCCCCAGGGTGGAAAGGGCGGGTAGCAGGGCAGCATTGGGGAGAAAAGGAAGGACAAAGGTCAGGACCAGGTGGACGCCCAGGTTCTCTAGCAGCTCTAGGGGGACAAACACCCCCCACCCCACAGCCAGGCCCCTCTCCACTGTTTCCTGGGTGGCAGCCTCCGATGCTAAGAAGAAAACGACCTTCCCATACATTTTGGAGGGTGCCACAATGGCCGAGGGCCCCACCACCCTCGCCAACGCCCACACATAGGTGTCCACGTGGGGCGAGGCGGACACCAGGAGGCATCGGACACCGTGCTTCCTTGTCATGGTGGGAAAGGGGCCCCGGCCGCTATTGATGGTGGCGGAGGCGGTGGGTGGGAGACATGACGAGGCGGCAGGTGGGGGGGCTGCCGTCGCCCGGGCATACGTCCTGGGGGCTGAGGGAGGGACATCCGCAGAACTAGTGGAGGGGGCATTGGGGGAGGACGCCGTGGTTGGTGGCGGGGCCGCAGCAGTGGGGGTGGCCCCTGCCATGGAGGGCCCAGTGGTTTTAGTGGGGCCCTTCCCCTTCTTTTTGCCCTGGCTTTTCCCGCCGGCTGGGGGGGCTTCCTTAGAGTCTGGGGAGGCGATGGGCATGGCAGCGGCAGAGGTCACCCCAGTGCCCTCCATTGCCGATGCCCCAGCGGGGGCGGTGGCAGGTGATTAACAGGAGTTGGGGTCAGATAGAAAGGGACAAGCTGTGGGGTGGACAATTCGGTGGGGGGGCACATGAACCACTATACGCTTGTCCAGAGAGTCCTGTTTGGTTGGCTGGTGCTTCTGGCTCACGCGGTGGAATCAGGGCGAGAAGCTGAGTCCAGAGCAGATGTTAGACAGCCAGCAAAGATGGAGGAGTGGGGGGGTGAAGATCGTAGTGTGGGGGTTGGGAGGACACAGATGGATCAGGGGGCACCTCCGTGCCACACCCCCTGTGTCCCTACAAACACAGTTAAGACACAGTCAAGGCCTCCCCCCACACGAGAGCACAGTTTGAAAGTTACTCAGTCTTAGGCCCCCTCCATGGCAATTTGTAGATTCCCCGGGCGGTGTTCCTCCAGTGGACGTCTTTTTCTCTGTCTGTTCTGGGCTTTCTTTTTTGCAGCAGCAGCATTCCAGAAATGCCAGAGCAAAGGATAAGAGTCCTCTCGACCGGAGACGGGTCTGCAGACAAACAGCAAGCGGCTGGGTCTGGGGGCTGGGTCCTTCCACTCCCCCCGTCCAGGGAAGCGGGCCAGCAGGCCCCCCCTCTCTCGGGGGGGTGGGGTGTTCAGCTGGAGCAGCAGCAGCGTCCGAGGGCGGGCGGAGAGGGCTAACAGCCAGCCGGCAGCCGGCCAACACTCTAGCAACAGCAGAGAAAGAAAAAAAAACAACAAAAAGAAAGGAAAGGAGGGAGAGCATCTGGCCCGGTCAGGGGGGAAGCCAAAAGCAGGGGCAAAAAGCAAGAAAAGCCCAGACCAGAGGGCAGCAGCAGGAGAGCAGGCTAAGTAGGTCCCTTTTCCCTGGGTAAGGTAACAGGGAAGTTTCCAGAACAATCAGGAACCTTCTGGAGACAATTAAGACAGACAGGCTGATTAGAACACCTGCAGCCAATCAAGAAGCTGCTAGAATCAATTAAGGCAGGCTAATCAGGGCACCTGGGTTTAAAAAGGAGCTCACTTCAGTTTGTGGTGCACGTATAAGGAGCTCGGAGCAAGAGGTGCTAGGAGCTGAGAGTGAGAACGCGGACTGTTGGAGGACTGAGGAGTACAAGCATTATCAGACACCAGGAGGAAAGTCCTATCGTGAGAATAAAGAAGGGGTTGGGAGGAGGCCACGGGGAAGTAGCCCAGGGAGTTGTAGCTGTTGCACAGCTGTTCCAGGAGGCACTCTAGACAGCTGCATTCCACAGGGTGCTGGGCTGGAACCCGAAGTAGAGGGTGGGCCCGGGTTCCCCCCAAACCTCCCAACTCCTGGTCAGACACAGGAGGAGTTGGCCTGGACTGTGGGTTCATGAAAATGGCCAAACAGGGCTGCCGTGAAGCTCCAAGGCAAGCAAATCCGCCAATAAGCACAAGACCCACCAAGGTAAAGGAGGAATTTTGTCACACTACAGTCATGTATCATTGCACTAATTATTGGTAAACTGAATTTAAAAATAGATGCAGCATGTGGACAAAACATGTTCCAAGCCCCAAATTCAACTGTAGTGTGAATAGCTGCAATTTTCATTCAAGTGAATGGGATTTGCATGTGCTTGAATTAAAGCTGAATTTTGCACCATTGAAAATATTGCTTTCTGCCTCAATTGCTACGTCTCAGATTAATACTTGAAATCCTTAATACTGTAAAATAAAAAATCATAGTTGGTTTTGATCTTTTTTGACTTTGTGTTGGCACCATTCTTCAAGAGCCTTTTTAAAAATCTTTTTCTAGAAAGGAGCTAAAGCAATTCATATATCAGTGTAGAAAAGGCATGTCTCACTATGGTTGTCTATACTAGCAAAAGTCAAGCATATACAAGCATATACTTCATTACCAGCACCACTGTATGGGTGGTAGCAGCAGAGTGACTATGACAGCATAGACAGAGTGCAGGTGTAACATCCTACTCAGCAAGAAAGACCTAATCTACACTAGATAGATGCGATGCCTAATTCACCACTGGTGATAGCACCAATGCCAGCTACAGAGCAGAAAAGGCGTAGGTATTTTTCTAGCCACTTACTTTTGTCTAGGAGGGAGACCCTCATCCCTTTTCTTCCCTCCCCACCTCTTCTCTCTGCCAAAAGAGTCTGGATATTTGGGGGGTTTCCCAATAGGGTAAGCTAAATAAAGTTTCTGCTGTGCCATTACAATAAGTATTGAATTTTTTGGGTGGAGGAGCAATAATTAATAGCAATATTGTCATAAGTCAGGTGTTATCCAGCTCTTGGGAAGAGTGAACACTGGGTTCCAGGATACTCCTTTACTTGGACATACAGATACATGCTTGCTCCCATCTAAGAAGAGAATGTATAAATCTATCTGCTCTAGCAAAATAGATTGTATTCCTGGGAGCTGCTCTGCTTCTTTCCCTTTATAATGGACAATGGACATTGCAGCATGGCCGCTTTTTTTTTTAAAAGGACAATGTGGAAGTCTGCCAAGGTATGTCTAACTAATCCATCTTTCCCATGTTGAGGGTCAATGGATGTTACCCAGTGGGGCATTGATCTGCTGCATCTAGTTCTTCTTTCTTCTATTTTTCTTCATTAAGTGAGGGACTCAGACCTCAATGGCAAAATCAATGCTGCCATGGAGATCCCTTCTATAAAGTACTGTTTTACAACAATTATTATGAAAATCTTAAAAATAAAAATGGTTTGTCAGTTTGATCATTAGAAATATGAAAAATTCATGGGGAAAACTTTGACTTGGTGTACTACCAGCAAAACGTGCCTCTGAAAATGAAGTGGTTTGCAATGCCCAAGTAGTGTAGAAAATGCTCCTGTCCCTACAGGAGGGATTATGCATTAAATCAGCTATATCAGCTAGGGAGGTGCACAAGCCTACCTTTTCTTGTCTCCTTTTCTATTTGATATCATCCTTGCCTACTCTTATACAACAGGGTTACATAGGCCTTATGAATTCTACTTATGATCAGCAGTATGAAGGCCAGATCATTGGCTCAGTTAGGTCTTCTCTGATGGTCCTAAGAAGCCAGATAGCTGGTTTAACCAGTCATTGGATTCCTTTTAGCACAGAAGGCTTGGTTACACACCCACCACCATTATACTGACCATAGACCAGAGGCAAATTGTCGTGAGTTAGAATGACAGTTCGCCATAGTCCAGTGACTTCTCTAACTTACCAGATAGACCTGTCAGCCCCTGACAGATCACAGGATCAGGGACACAAACCTAACATAAAGCCACCTTTGCTCCCTCATCAGAGTCTCTAATGCCTAGGTGGATCCAGATGTAGTTGTTTAGACCTCTAGTTGTTTAGACCTTCAGCTCCTGGTCACAAATTTTGTCTAGGCTAGCTGTTTCTCTGCTTCTCTGTGTTAGCAAATGTCAGGGTCTTTCTTCCACTCTGATTTTCAGCATCCGCTTTTCCTTTACTATCACTCCTGACCATAAGGTGAACATTCCCAGATTTCATTCCAAATTCTGATTTCATGCTGCAGTTACCATGATGTACACAATGTTGGAGGTGGTAAGTGTTATACCAATGAAATAAAAACCAGCAGGATCTTATTAAAAGGGGAAAAGGCAAAATGCCACATTTATTGTGAATACAGAAAGAATCATAGTAAGCAGTTAGTTATAGCTATAACATTCCATTCAATTTCATATTTATTCATACACACACAGGTTCTGCAAAGTTGTTATCATAGTTACCAGACTTAGAGTTGCTCATGCCAAGCCACTGGCCAGGTGGCCTGGACACGAGGAGGGAGCAGGGCCTTGTCAGATGCACATCTGACGCTCCTGGAAGTTGATTTGCAGAATCAGACCCCAAAGTTCTCAGTTTCTAGAGTCCATTTTTATAGGAATTTATTCCTATGCCAGTCTATGGGAATTGCTTCATCATGCTGTTGCTGAATCAAACAGCAGATGGCACATTCCTGACGGCTCCGTGTTGTTCTTCGGTTCTCCCATCCTTGAGGCTGTTGGGTGGATTCCAGTCTGCCCTCCAGGGGTCCTCTGGTTGTTTCCATTTGACGCCTTCTTCAGCAGACGGACTCTGGATTCTTAGGCTGGCACCTCCCTGATCATTCAGTTATTATCCACACCAAGCATCAATCCACATACATGCGCTATCTCTATTTTAATCGCAATTGTTAACAAAGTGAGATAAATGCAACAGAAGTGTGGGGAGTCTCTGTGTGCTGTTTCTGTTGTTACAAAGTACTGCTTTGAGAACAGACTCTGTCTTAGGATGTACTAACACAATTAGCAGCTTGCAAGTTTCAGACAGAGAGGGAGAGAAACAGTACCAAAAAGCAAGAGACCTCTTAATTAATTTAAATTATGGAATTTAAACTATGAGGAATCAAACTCATTTGTGATTTTAATACAGAACTTCTTTAATATGATCCAACAGTAAGTAAACATCATTATCCAGTTGAGGAACACAGGCTCTCAGTCCCTATTGTACAGAGTATTTGGTGCTACTCATTTTTCCATCTAATCAATTTTGTAAAAAGAGTGTTTCTACTACCCAGTATGAATTCCTTCACCACGTTTTGGTTGTCCATTCTAATATTTTCTAGATGATTTTCAATCCTGCTGCATGGTACCTTTCATCATAGAATGTCAAAAAATATGATGAATGAAGCCTCTCAACACCCAGTTAGGGAGGGATATGTTGTCGTCCCTATTTTGCAGATAGGAAAGTGAAAAACAAATAGTCTAAGAGAGGTTAAGATAAAATTTAGGGCTATATCCTGAGACATGCTAAGCACCTCCTGATTCCCCCTTTAATGTATTACGGCTGCAAAAATCATATGTAGTATGCAGAACTTGTCCTTCAGTTGCAGGAAAGAAGAATTCTTGGCACAAATAATAAATATGGGAAAAGAATGCTGCAGCAAGTGTTCTAGGGTTACCTCTGTTACCTCTGGGCAGAGTGCGCAGTACAAAGTTTATACCTCAAGCTTTCAAAATAGGATTTAAGTGTGGCTTAAAAGGTGTATAGGTCTTATACTAGCCCACTGCCATAGGAGTCAGTTTCACCCTTTGTCCATACTACATGCTCTGGAAATTGAGCTGTGTATTCTACTCTGCAAACATTTCCAAAGTATCCATTCAGGACAATAGAGTAAGGCATTGGTAGATGAACAGTTGTGAATCATCTTTTCAGAATAGCAAACAAGTGTTAAAAGCATTAGGGTCAAATCTTCAGTACAAAGCTCAAACAGATTTTAAAATCGTCACCACACTTACTATAATTTGTCAGTGTGTAGATTATAAAATGGCCATACTATTCTCTCTCTAGTTTTGTTTGTATGGTACTATTTCTGGGGCTTTATCAGTAAGATTCCAGCTCTGCTATGTACCAGGTTTAGATATGTTCCCTGTAGTGTATGCAACTTGAATGTTACTGCTCAGTTTTGCTTTTGTGATGCATCCTTTCTCTCCTCCTTTGGCTTTATTTCATCTATTCACATTGCAAGCCTTTGAACGCAGGGAGTCTAGATTCTGGAATGCTTATAAGGTACCATGTATACCAGTGGTGCTTGTGACAGTTATGCAATTTTCTGCAATATCCTGGACTGAATTAAGTTAAACCTTATTGAATTAAGTTTGAATATCTTAAGAACTCATTGTAGTAAAAATGAAAATGTTCATGTGTTATTATGGGACTGTATGTAACTTTGTCTAGGAGACTTGACTAATGTAAACCTTGGGCTGTGTTCTGAGCTTCAGTGGACTCTTTTAAATAGTTTGCTAAGACAAGAATGAACTGTTAGTTGAGTAGGTTTCCTAGGAAACACTTGGGAGAAGGGGAATGCAAATGCCCACCTCCAGACTTGAACTTTTGAAGTGTTTTGCCCTGGGGAAGGGGAACTTTGTCGTATTCCCAGAATCAAAAGGCCCAGCTTGCATAAAGGAGTAACTCACAGGTTATGAGCCAAAGCACAGAACACAGAAAAACCCTTGGTGAGGATGCATAGATTCACAGATTCCAGGCCAGAAGAGACCATGGTGATCATCTGGTTGGACCTCCTGCATAACACAGGCCATAGAGCTTTCCCAAACTAATTCCTAGAGCATAGCTTTTTTAGAAAAACACCCTGTCTTGATTTTAAAGTTGTCAGTGATGGATAATCCACCACGACCCTTCGTAAATTGTGTCAATGTTTAATTACCCTCACTGTTAATTTACACCTTATTTCCAGTCTGAAGGACTTTGAAGGACTGTTCACTGGCCAGAACCCTTGCTAGAGTTCGGGTGATCTCTTTTAGGCTTATTAAAATGTGTGTAGGTTCTTTTATTGTTTTAGTAAGTTTTCTCTGCAATGATTTTACCTTAAAATAAATATGCTTGCTTAGAAATTGCTGTGTGGTAACTGAACTGTGGCGATTACTGTCTCTGAGGAGAAAAGTAAAGCAGGCTGCTTAGGCAGTTGACTTTGCTAAGAAATTCATAGTATAGGCAGGGAGCTGTGCAGCCTGGAAATACCTGTCAGGAAGCAAAGATTCCTGTCTCTGCCCAAGAGAGATGGCAACTAGAGAGCTGGAAGCCTAATACTGGGAGCCCTCACTGGACCAGAGGGGCAAGACAGGTGTAGTTGCCCTGAACTCTGATATGTGCTACACTGTAATGGTGTGGGAGTGCCGCTATAGTTAAGGTTGCATCATAACAACTGTTTAATGGTGAACTTTTCTAAGTCCTCTAAAACTGACACACACCGTTGGATTTCTTTGAAATTTCAGTGTGACAGGAGGGTGCCAGGTATGGTTAGTGACTCAAATGTGGAGTCCCTTGAACCAGGGGTTCTAAAGATATAAGCCCTGAAAAAAAATTGCTATTTTTAAAAAAGATGAGCTACGGACCCAAATGGTCTCAATTTGAGTTTTACCCAAGATAGTGAATGGTACTGACTAAAATGTTAGGGGACCCAAACCGAGAATGTTATTTTCTTAAGTACCTTGTTTTTTACAGTGTGCATGCGTCAATACACACACACACACAAATCTAAAGGATTTCCATTCCCACTAAGTGCTTTAACGGTTGACTCTTGTAAGTTCTCTAAAATCCAAATGGTTACTCTGAGTGTGTTAAATGTGTGCCTTGTGAGTGCAGCGTTAGTGATCCAAATTTGGGAAGACTTGACCGAGGGGTTCCTAACCCCCAACAGACAGTTTTGTTCTCCTGCTTTGTACTATTAAACTAAAAATACTCGTGACTGAATGAATCACGGACCTCTCGATGGCTGTGAACTCACCCTTCAATTAACATAACTAAGGATAAAGTAATCACAACCTCTCACCTAAAATAAAAGGACGTTTGGATTATGTGGCTGGAGTTTGGTCCAATTTGCCAATCATGGGTTGCAGTTTTATTTTGGAGGGGAATGTAATAATATTTTGGGTGGAAAAGTTAGATATGTGAATGCTTCCTGGAAGGGGATATGTATTAGAGGATGAGGAAAGAGGGGAGAGGGATTTGGAACAGCAGCGAGTGGGGATTGGGCTAATGGAAAGAAAGATAAAGGTGGATGGATGATAATGGAGGTGAGTGAGATTGGGGGGGTCAGGTGAGGGAGGCATAGAACCTCCTCAGCTCTGCCAGTATACCCCAAATTCGTTGCATGTCAACCACCCTCTTCAAAGAGGGTAGAGGGAAGGTGGCATGGGTAACTTTTTTTTTTCCTTGTTATCCTTTAATAGTGTTAGCTGGAATCCTGTAAGTGAGAGTGACTGGGTTGTAAAAGGATGTGAAGAGCTCATACATTTCAGCAACTGTGGGGTTGACAAATTAAAGGTATCTGTTAACGGGGCATATTGGGGCACTGCTGAAAGCACGCAGAATTAGCTCTGCATTTCCTGGTTTTCAGAAAATTGTTTTTTGGTTTTCAACTCAGTGTTCTGCAAGGGGATGACACTCTACCAAGCAACCTTAACTCTATGTTAACACCGGGTTTTGTGGGGTTTTTTGCCACTGAATTATATAAATATGTTCTACTGACACCCATCATGCATTATGCTGCTTCAAATGTACAGTAATGGCAAAACTTTCAAATTTGTATGTAAGTACCTAAAATAAATAAGGGACCTGATCTTTACAGCTGCTGAAGATCTGAAAATCACTGAGTATGGATTGAGTAAATCTAAGTATAGATGTCAGGATCTGGCATATAATTATTTATACAGTGCCATTGCTGTAAATAGAACTTGGCACACCTGAGTCCTTGATAGCTTACATTTTTTCAAGGTGCTGAATGCTCTTTCTCTCTCTGTAAATAAACTAGGGTCTCAGCTCCTTGAAGGGTAAGACCCCCACTTAAACATAACAAAGTAGAGTTGTCATCAGATTTGGAGGGAATGGCAGGTATGACAACCAACATGCAACATTGACATTGTTTGGAACTGAAGCAGTTTACTGCTTCACTGCCATCTCTCACAGGGAAGACTGACATTCAGGGCCGGCTCCAGGCATCAGCTTTCCAAGCAGGTGCTTGGGGCGGCAATTAGAAAGCCGTGGCAGTCCGTGTCCTGTGGCGCCACTTTTCCTGCCACCGTGGCTTTTGGGCAGCAGCTCAGTTTGGTAGCAGCTTCGCCACTGCTTGGGGCGGCAAAACTGCTAGAGCCGCTCCTACTGATATTGTACTACTACTGTTACTTAAACAAGCCTAGCTATAGCGAACTGTACTAAACAAATGGTGATAATTAAAAATTTCCTTTAGGGAAAAAACCTCTGCCTCAGATTTCACCATTATGAAGACATTGATGATATGCCTACCTCAAGTGGTCCAGTGGAAAAATCACTTTACACTGTTTGCATTTGAGGCAATATGCAATATTTAAAAATTCATGAAATTGGTCCTTGAATGCCCAGTACAGAATTGTGCTTTACTTAGTCACCATAATCAGCTGCAAGCTGCTTTTCTATGTGCTAGGCTGAAAATAACTGTTTAGGACAATGCAAATTTTGGTCATGAAATACTGTTGGTCAACAAGGGGTGTTTCTGTAATGGGACCCATGCTTGAGCTCCAGCAATAGACTTCATTGCCAAGGTGTTAAATATTAATATAAAGAAAACAATGAAAAGATTATCTATTATTCAAACAAAGCTATCTGAAAAATATCATGGCCAAGATTCATAATCAATGATGACCAATTTAAAAGAGCCCACAGTGCACTTGTTATTCATGGAGCAAAACAGTAAAGTATATCAATTATTCATAAATTAATGAGGACCTCATATGAGAAATAAAATATTCTAATAGTAAGCCCTTTCTGATGTCTGTAACACAATCTGTGCAATTGATTCTTTGTACACATTTTGGATATTAAGAGGAAGAACATTACTAATTTAAAGTATAATGAGTGCAGTTAGCCTAGCAATCCTGCAAAACAAGAGCATATTTGTTATGCTTACAGGTATATTAAAAAGACCAATATGAGTAATACTGTATGACATTTCCTCTGAACATCTTGGTGTACGTTATCACTACTCTCTTCACCTTTTCAGGAATTTATAAATTCAAATAAATGGAAACAGAAGGAAGAACAGTTCTGAGTTGACAGTGGAGAAGACTTTAATTGAAAAATGGTTCTTTGTCAATGAAAATAACAGGCCTTTACGTAGAGTCTGAAAAGTTTAACCAAGTTTTTTTTCAGGCTGGGAACTTAGACAAGCATTACATTAATATTATGTGCTCATATAGATCCTCAGATGAAAAGTTATTAAAGTGCGTTCTAAAGTGAAGACTAATTATTTTACAGATGGGGAAACATAGGTGCAGAACAATTAAGGGGCAGGTTTTCTAAAGTTTGTGCATAGCTTGTTTGCCTAGGAATGACTGAATGTAAGCACACTTTTCAAGAGGACAGGTTAGGTGCCCCTGTGTACATATATTCATGAACTTGTGCATGCTCAAAACTGAGCTTTCCAGAAAATGATTTGGGAGATACACATTTGAGTACAGATGTGGACAATCTGATGTTTGCTGCTAGTTGTGATATTTGTGTATTGGTATCTGCAAAGTGTAAATGGTTTGGACCCCCCTCTCATGGTGAAAGGGCAGCTCCTGGGATGAACATATAGTGGGAACTGGAAGCCTAGATGTCAGATGCACAGGGAGAACTAATGAACCTGACTAATCAGAGGCAAATGAGATATTAGGAAGTAGGGCATAGGCAGCATATTGACTTTCTAGAGCTAACAGACAAGCACATGTTTCTGAGATATGTATTTGGCCAACAGCCCATTGTCTCTGAGGAGATGGAAGGGCCCTGAGAAGTCATGATTATGGAGCATCTGCTGGACTATGGGCTCCTTCCAGAGAGCATTTTGAGACATCATTTGGTATTCATCAATCAGTAACCTTGCAATATAAAGATCAGTATCACAATGCTATCCTCAGAACTAGTCAATATAGTTTCAGTTGTATGTATCTTCATGCTTGGGGCAGTACACAATTATCCCGCTACATAAGAATATCTGGGGGGATGAATTCTGACTCTGGTGTGTGATTACCCTGAGCTCTGGCTACAGAGCTCTGGGAGGGTGCTGTGCTCCTGAGTGGAGACTTTGAGCTGTCACTTATCAGCACAGGAAACCATCCTTGAAATATCAAATATTATCTTACTGTGATGTTATCAATCAAGGCATCCAAGGGATGAATATTGGCAGCTAATGTCAATGTCATAAAAAATACAGGTGATGTACCGATTGTTGGGAGAAAAAACAGTGTCTTGTACAAATAATCTTGGACCAAAACTTTCACAAATGAGTATTATTTCTGTGCACCGAAACTGGGTTACTTGAGACACTTTTGCATTGAATTTTCCAAGGTGCTGAATACCGGCAGCTCCTGCTTACTTGAGCTGAAAATCAAGCTTTTTACATCAAGCACAAAAACAATGCAGTGCCCAAAATTAGAGGCAAGTTTTGGCTTTAGTGAACAGTGAACACATTGCAGCAGTGCCAGTCGTTTCCTGATGCAGTGTAAGTGTTGAACACTGAAGCCGCACATACCTATCCTTTTAGATCCATTGTTTGGAAATAACTATCTGCTATGTAAAACTAACTGTGGAACTATATACATGATCACACTTCAGGGCATAAACTGACTTCTGACAGGCAGGGTTAGGAAGAAACTTCCCCTGGGGAAAACCTTACAGTGCTTCTTGTACCATCTTCTGAATGTTCTGGTACTGGCCACTGTCGGGTATCCTCTCTCTGAGTATATGGACAATGGATCTGAGGGGGTAGCCAGGTTTGCTTGTTCCTGAAACAATACTATTCATCACATACCCATAGGTAATTAGGACTTTGCATAGGTATAGAACACCATTGGCCATGACCAGATATTTGGTTATGTTCGAACACCCCCATTGGACAATGGCCCCAAACACCATGGCTAGAGCGGAGACCGTGTGATGGCTGTGATGGGGGAATGTTCGTGACTGAGATTATAATGATACTCCTGGATGTATCCCATCCCCGTAGATATGGGTGCTATGACTATGGGGAACTGTGTAAAACCATACGATAACATAGAGGCATGGGGTAGCAAAGTACATACAGTTACAACATGTCTACATGGCTACATGTGTTGTTCCAGCATGAAGTGAAGACACAGAACACTTAAATTGTGTGTTGTGTCATGATACCTAATCTCCAGTCATACCACAGTGGAAATAATATACCGGTAAGCCACCCACGCCTGCTTGCTAATGTGCCCTCACTGACCCTGGCCAAATTGTTGCCAGTCAGCAGGCTTATTTTTAGCATATCTCTTTTGAATCTCTATCTTCTTTCTAAATCCTGAGTAGGCTTCTGTGATCCCTCAAAGTATTTACCTATCTAGCAATTTCCCAAATTCTGTCCTTCTAGTAGGAACTGAGTTCCTTGCTGTGGTCCCCAGTTTCCTTTTAATTTATAGAACCTCAGTGGTAGACAATGTCAGTTTGGTTTTCTTTTGGGGCCAGCAGTAGCAACAGCAGAAGCCATGCTGACAGTAGTGAGAGGGCCTAGGCAATTCTGTAAGCCTTTCATACTGTGTGATATTGTGCTTGCACCTATTAGCAGTGGTGAGCTGGAGCTGGTTTGCTAGAACCGGTTGTTAAATTTAGAAGGCCTTTTAGAACTGGTTGTTCCGCGAGGGACAACCAGTTCTAAAAGGGCTTCTAAATTTAACTGGCCAAAAGTGGCGCCTTAGGTGCCGACTCCATGGGTGCTCCAGCCCTGGAGCACCCAAGGGGAAAATTTGGTGGGTGCAGAGCATCCACCGGCAGCTCACCTCCATTCCACCTTCGCCTCCTCCCCCTCCCCTGAACGTGCTACCCTGCTCTGCTTCTCCGCTCCCCCAGGCTTCCTGCAAATCAGCTGTTCGCACAGGAAGCTGGGGCAGGCTGAGAAGCAGGCGGCGGCTTCCTGCTCAGGCCCAGGGAGACGGAGGTGAGCTGGGGCAGGGGGCGGGCGTGAGGAGGGCCGCCCGCGCGGCAGCAGGTAACCCAGGGAGCGGGGGGTGCAGGGGAACCACTCCCTGCCCCAGCTCACCTCCGCCACCCTCGGCCTGAGTGGGAAGCTGTTGCTTGCTTCTCAGCCCTCCCAGGCTTCCCGCCTAACAGCTGATTTGCGGGAAGCCGGGGGAGGGGGCGGAGAAGCAAAGCGGCGCGGCGTGTTCAGCGGAGGAGGCGGAGCAGAGGTGAGGTGATCTGGGGCTGGGCGCGGGGTGGGGAGCTGCCGGTGGGTGCTCTGCACCCACCAAATTTTCCCAGTGGATGCTCCAGCCCTGGAGCACCCAGGGAGTCGGTGCCTAAGGCACCACTTTTGATGTGATCAGTGGGGGAGTGGCCGCTCCCCCTGTTCCCCCCCTAGCTACGCTCCCCCACCCCTAGGAGCCAGAGGGACCTGCCGGATGCTTCCTGGGAGCTGCCCCAGGTAAGCATCTCCGGGACTCACCACCTCCCCCCCAGCAGGTGCCTCTGGCTCTTGGGGTGGGCACCCACTACAGTGGCCCACGAGACCCTCCTGCCCAGTTCTGGTCGCAGTCAGGGGACGGGGGGGAGGGGTGGATGGGGATGGGGTCCTGGGGGGGCATCAAGGAATGCGGGGGGGTTGGATAGGGCAGGAGTCCTGGGGGGCGGGGGTGGGCAACAACCTCCTTGTGGGGTGAGGAGGGAACCCATTGTTAAGATTTTGGCAGCTCATCACTGGCTATTAGTACATGGTAATGAGCCTTACGTGGGTGGTGGTGTGCACAGCTGCACATCTAAGTTAACTGGCACACATACTTTAGCCATTGGTCTGTATCTGAGTAGGCACTTAGCTAATTAATAGGTATTTGATTGAGCTGGTGACCCATCTTCATCTTTTCTCAAACTTGTTTCCATAGTAGAGAGAATTTTCTCCAGGGCTTGCCCAAGGCTGTGGAACCAACGACCAATACAAACCTTTTGCTCTAACAAGTGCAAGGAGCATTTCTTTTGACCTTACCTTCTCTAACAAACACATAGTAGAGCGTACATATTTTAAAAACGAAACCTTACTAAATCAAAATGCTTTACTGCACACACAATCTGCCCCTGGGGAGAGCATGAGATAGAGAACAAACAACCCATGATCAGTACTGGCCACATAATTTAATACTATGGTGATGAGCAGGCTATAAGATCCTTTAGAAAAGCTATATTTTGAATTAGTCCCTATATCCATTTAACTTCCTATAAATTTAGATTTCTTTTTACCTACATGTTTTTCATATAAATTGTATTTCAGTTAAGACAATTTTCTTAAGTGAAGAAAAATCTCAACACTTGAAAGATTCACTTGTTTTTCCTAGTGCCATCAGCTGTTTTAGTAAAGCAAATGCATTTGGGCCAAATAGAGATCTCTTTTTGGCACTATCTGCCTAACTTTGTCACTTGATTCTAAAAACTTTCAAATTCTCCACATACGTGCTAAGCTGACTGTATCCCCATCAAAGAATAGCCCAGTCTCACTGCTGAAAGAACACTTTCTGCTCTGCTTCACCTTTCGGTTCAAAGATTGTGGGGGAGAGTTCAAAATGTTTTAATCACATCTTCATCTCCAAATTGTTCATGTTGAGAGTAATAGTGAAGCGTCCATAAGCAAATTAAAAAAGTTACTTTCACTACATTCTTTGGCTTTAATAGTAACAGCCTCTCTCAGAAGAAAGGAATGAAATACTCCAGTTGGCTGCAGTAGCCATTGCTTTTTTTGTGTTTGCTTCAGCCTCTTCTCTGCCTGCCATCTTCCATTGCCTCTTGGTCTTGTCTCTCGGATTCTGTCTTCCAGCACTTCATGGCTTCTCCATTGCTTCCCATGGCCAGACCTGCCTCACCTTTGTTCCTCTGTTCCATCCCTAACCCATTCTGCCTCCCCTCATTGTTGGGCTTCTACCTCTTTGCCCCATCCCTATTCCCTGCTTCAGCATGCCATCGTGGCCTCCAGGCTGCTCATTCCCCAGACTCCCTTCTTACTTGATGGAGCAGTGGTCTGATGAGGCATAGCAAATCTTGTGTTCCAGAGTTCGCTTTCTGTCTGTGGAGTGTGTGGGTGCTCATTCCATTGTAGAGCTGCATGTATAACCAAAAAACTTTAATTTCTGACTATTTGAGTTGTAGCACTAAAATTTGAACACAGCCTACAATTATCTGTTTTTAATGGATTGCAAATAAAACTTTCCATCCGTCTCTAGCTTTACCCTTTTTCCTTTCCATTTGGTTATGAAAACAGGGCTAGCTGGTCTGTTCCATAGTGATTTTCGTTACAGCAGGAGGTTAATCTGGTGAGAAATTCAGTTATTTCAGTGACAAGATAGTGTTTTTATTTTTAATGAATATAGGACAATGCATAATCTTGATTAAAAAGACACAATGAGTAAAACTTTGAAATCTGAGAGAGAAGCTAGCAATTCTTCACACTTTGAGTAAAGTCCAAAAAATCAACAGTTTATGCTAGGCTAAAACACCATTGTACAGAATGTTTCAACATAATCCCAATAGATGTAATTAGCATCACTCTTGTAAGGTGACTCACAGTCCTGGGTACCCCAAGAAGCAACATGCTCCCAAACAAGGTTACAAAAAGAAATGATGATAGACTCTTATTAGTAATGAGCTTCTCATACAATAGACCTCAGGAACAGGATACATGGTCATCACTGCATTAGTCTTCATTAGAAAACTATGCTTGGATCTGACAATCTCCAGTGCGATAGCAATAACAGGATCCATCATAGTAATGCACAATAATACTATTCATTGGCTGGGGAAGGTTGTAATTGAATATGTCACAATCATCTTCCTTCTCCCATGCCATTCTGTTCTGTTAAATGCCTTACACTGTGATATTTCCAACCCATCTACCATGAAAGAGAAGGTAAAAAGACTGACAGTCACACTGGTATGCAAAATCTAACTCCACCCTTGCCATCAGTATTTGTGGACAATAAGAACCATTTGGTCAGATTTTCAGGATCAATACCCATTTCATGCTTTATCTGCTCTCCCCTGGAGATAGACCTTTTAGCAGCCATTTTCAGCAGGCAATACAGTATTGATAAGCCACCAATCCACTTGCTATTCTGTACATCAACATTGTTTAAGGTACTCTGAAAGATGGGGAAAAACCAATATGGAAGGGGTAAATTATTGGTAATTGTAACTTTCATAATCATCTCCTCTGTCCCATTGTTTCTTATCTTTCTTTCCTCTAATAAGTACTCCACCATGATATGGGGAAGGGTTTGATGGCAAGGGGTAGAGGTTTTGTATATTGGTGGGTGAAGTGGTGGATGTAGTTGATAATTTTTTTGCTTCCTGATTCCTGTAGGTGGCATTGCAGCAGCATCGCATAAGGTACTTTGCTGGATGGTGGGTGGAGAGTGGAGAGTGGAGACAAGAAAATGTTCTATTGAATCTAACAATAATTGTGAAGACACCACAGTAAAAAAATTCTTCAAGTAGATGCAGACATGTATTTCACGTAGGTGTGTACATGCCCCACGGGCCAGTGCCGGAGACTTTTGCCTAGCAGTATCCATAGGGCGGTGGCGCTTGTAGCTCATGGCAGTGGCCCCTTCCCTGGCTATAGGAGGTGGCACCTCCCTGACCCCCCCTCAATTCCTTTTGTCAGCCTGTGGCTGGAGTTGGACTTCTGTGCGGTTGTAGTCTAACAACCTCAAATTTAGTCTTAGCATATTTTATTTTATATAGTAGTGTCAGTAATACAGGAAGACAGTAATACAGTAAGACAGTGTTAGTTGTTAGATGGTGTCTAATGGTAGTTACCAGACAGATAATTTAAACATTATCCTTCTTGTGGAGGGGTGATCCCCAACAGCAACCTCCACATATGGTTCTTGCTTTCTCTCAGCCTGGCCCACTTTTTATAGAGTGCTGTTTGATCTGTAGATTGTCCAAGAAGTGGACATAGGTGGCACGGGACCTTCGTCTCAAGCAGCATCTGCTTGAACAGGACAGGCATCCTGATCTGATATCAAGGGCCTTCTTGGGCCAAAGATTGCCCTTGGTCTTAGAGAACACTGCCGCCACTCATTCTGGGGAAGGCACCTCTCTGAAGAGGTGGAGGAACCATTCTCCATCGTCGCTCTTAGGAAGAGGTCTCATAAGATCAATCAGGACTGCTCCAGGTCACAGGGCGACTACTCTGCCTCCCTTAGGAAAAGCCCATTCTGGCCCAGTAATGGTTCTAGCACATGCGGTGGCTCAGGTATCTCTGACCCTTCCCCAGTACTGAATGGGAAGAGCAAACCCCCTGCACTGGCTTCCAGGTGTCCATTGAGTCCAGTACCAATGAGGGAGATGCTGGTACTGATTGTTTCCATGTCATCAGTGTACCAGGCAGTCACAGACTTCCTCTGCATTTTGGTCCTGACCTCACCATTCATCCAGGATTTTTCCATGGCTGCACCACATATAGCCCCTCTGATGGGGTGAGCGCTGAACCCTCATGTCTGTCGGCACCACTCCCCTCTTTGTGAGGCGTTGGAGCTGGTATCAGAAAAAATCGCATGCACTGCTACGGGCTGGGGACCGACTGGCTAAGTGGCAGTTCTGCAGAAAAGGACCTGGGGATTACAGTGGACGAGAAGCTGGATATGAGTCAGCAGTGTGCCGTTGTTGCCAAGAAGGCCAATGGCATATTGGGCTGCATTAGTAGGAGCACTGCCAGCAGATTGAGAGAAGTGATTATTCCCCTCTATTCGGCACTGGTGAGGCCACATCTGGAGTACTGTGTCCAGTTTTTGTCCCCCCACCACAGAAAGGATGTGGACAAATTGGAGAGAGTCCAGCACAGGGCAACGAAAATGATTAGGGGACTGGGGCACATGACTTACGAGGAGAGGCTGAGGGAACTGGGCTAATTTTGTCTGCAGAAAAGCCAAGGTCACCCACCAGGTCAATGGCGGTGGCTACTGATCAACCACAAGCCCATGCATCAGTAGTCTTCCTCCCTCCAGAGCCACCAGAGTCCTCCCTCCCAAGTACATCTTCATGGGAGTGAGAGCTGGTTGTGACTCACCTGAGACCCTCATCCTCATCATCAGATGATGCCATGCTGCTTGGTTTGTCCTCCCCTTCTATTCTGGAGGATTTTAAGGTGTCCCAGCACCTTTATGCACGTAGCCGAATCCCTGGGAATCCGAGCTGTGTTTCTCCAAGAGAGAACACACAAACTGGTGACATTTTACAGCCTCCCTCGATCAATGATGTGTTCCTCGAGCCAGTGTGAGCCCTGTGGAGTACACCATCCTCAGTACCGTAAGTGGCTAAGTGCATGGGAAAGCACTACTTTGTTTCCATGCAGGGATTTGAGGAGTTCTATTCCTCCCCAGCCCTGAATTCCCTGATCATAACATCAGTAAACAACAGGGCTTGGCACAGTAGGTTCAAGTCTACCCCCAAGGTGAGAGACTCCAAGTGGTTGTAACTTCTAGGCAGGAAGATCTATTTGTCATCATCCCTACAGATGAGGATCGCAAATCAACAAGCTTTGCTGTCCAAGAATGCTTTCCTCAACTGGCTAGCCATGGCTGAATTCGAGGACCAGTTGCCCAAGGCTTCACACAAGGAATTTTGGGCATTTGTTGTGGAAGGCTGCTTGGTGGCCAAATGTCCCTGCAGTCTGCCCTTAACATTGCAGACACCTTGGCCAGGGTCATGGCCTCAGTAGTAACTATGAGGAAGTCTTCCTGGCTGCACAACTCTGGTATTGTTTTGGATATCCAGTAGGACATTGAAGACTTGTCCTTTGGTGGCCGAGTCTTGTTCTCAGACAAGACTGATGACACTTTGGTGACACTGATGACACTTCAAGGATTCCAGGGCTACTGTGAGATCCTTGAGAGTCTGAGTGCTGGCTTCGTAAAGATGCCACTATGGGGCAAAGCTACAGCAACAGTATCACCCACAATTTTTTTGTGCAACCTTTCCCCTCAAAACAGCTGGACCACTATAGAAAGAGGGATAGATCCCAAAAGAGGAAGTAGTTGGGCTCAGGCTTTGGACACTCCACACACCCTTCCTCAGTGATGTCTAAGTGCCCACTTTGACTTCTTAGTCCAGAGCACTGGTCCAGGCATTACTCCACCCTCTCTATGCCCCCATCCGTTTAGGGACAGGCTGGCCTGCTTTTACAATGCTTGGGATTCAATTTACCTCTGACAGCTGGACACTGTCAGATTGAGCTATACAATCCACTACCTCACCATGGCCCCTTCCCACCTCCACTCCGTCCCTCTTAGGAGACACTTCTCATGAGTCATTGCTCATCAAGCAGGTTAGCATTCTGTTGAAATTGGGAGCAGTGGAGGAAGTTCTTCTGGAACACCGGGGCCATGGCTTTTACTCCTAGTACTTCCTAACACCAAAATCCAAGGACAGGTTGAGACCCATTCTTGACCTTCGCAGCCTCAACAAATTAATCAAGTATATGAGACTCTGCACGGTCACTATTGGCTATCCTCCCCACACTGTCTCAGAATGACTGGTTCACTGCTCTGGACACTTACTTTCATATGGCAATTCTACTGAGCCACAGGAAGTTTCATTGTGTGGTAGCAGAACACTACTTTTAGCATATGGTTCTCCTATTGGGCCTCTCTTCTGCCCCCCAAGTCTTCATCATATGCATGGCAGTGGTCTTGGCATATCTCTGGAGAAAGGGAATCCACATCTGCCTGTCCCTCAATGACTGGTTACTAATGGGCAGCTCCAGAGAGGAGGATGTTGCAGACATTGACACCATGTTACATTTGCTCGACTGTCTAGCATTCATAGTAAACACCACAAAATCAACATTGGCTTCCCTCAAAAAAGCAAGTTAATTGAGGTCCTGTTAGATTCCATGAGGAAGAGTATTCTTGCCAACCGACTGCTTCTAGGTAATTCAACAGCTCTGCCATAGTCTGCAATCTCAGCCCTCCATGACTGTCTGGATGTGGACTCATTGGTGCGGGGCCAGTGGTCAGAACAGGAAGCCTCACTCCATATCAATGTGTGGAGAATTTGGTCCATTCACAGTGCATGTTGTGCCTTCCAGGACCACATCAGACACACAACGGTTCACATCTTCATTGACAATACCACCACAATATACTGTGGGAACAAACAAGGTGGGGGCATATTCCAGGTTACTCTGCCTGGAGACAATCAACCTGTGGCAATTTTGCATTGACGGAGTCATCACTCCTGTAGCAGTCCATTTGCTGGGTGTGCAAAATCATCTGGTGGACCGACTCAGCAGCATCTTCTCCCTGAGCCACAGGTGGTCCCAGAAGGAGAGTGTCCTCCAGGGTCTCTTTGCAATGAAGGAAAACAGAAAGTGTATTTTGCTGTTGAGGGGGCCTCAGTCTGGGCTCCCTCGCTGACATGTTCCACTGGCACTCGACTCTTCTGCACACCTTTCCACCTATTCTGGTCATTGGTTAGGTCATTGTCACGCTCAAGGCAGATCAGGCCACGCTCATCCTTGTTGCTCCAGCTTGGCCAAGACAGTGCCGGTTCTCAGATCTCCTTGCCCCGTCAATTCAACCTCTCATACCACTTCCTCTCCATCCTGACCTGCTCACTCAGAACCACAGCCTCAACCTCCATCCTGCAATTAGATCCCTGCACCTTATGGCATGGCTGCTGCCTGGCTGAATGAAGAGGATGAGCAGTGCGTGGAGATTGTCCAACAAGTCCTACTCAACAGTAGGAAGTCCACCACTAGGACTGCCTACTTAGTCAAATGGAAGAGATTCTCAGTGTGGTCCTTGGCCCATAGGACGCAACCAACAGGGGTTTCCATCCAGGACATCTTGGAGTACCTGTTCCATCTTCAGAAATCAGGCCTTGTGTTCAGTTCACTGAGAGTGCATATGGCAGCAATATCAGTGTTTCATTCCCCTATTTAAGGGAATTCAGTTTTTTTCCAATGCTGTGGTGATGAGATTTCTAAAAGGGTTTCTCCACTTACATCCTATGAGCCAAGAACCAATTTCCCTGTGATACCTAAACATGGTTCTGGCCCTACATATGAGCCCTTTGTTCCTTTCCACTGCCTCGCCTGTCTCAGAAAACTGAATTCCTGATAGCCATCACTTTGACAAGAAGGGTTTGTGAGTTGAAGACTCTCACGCCTAAGCCACCTTACACTCAGTTCTCCAAGGACAAGGTGATGCTGCAACCACACCTAAAGTTTTTGTCCAAGGTGGTCTCTCAGTTTCATCTGAATCAGGCAGTGTATTTACCTGTGCTTTTCCCTAAGCTGCACTCTTTCTTGCAGGAATAGCATCTCCATACCCTGGATATCAGGCAATGTCTAGCTTTTTATCTTGACAGAACTAAACCACTTCATGATTCACTGCACCTGTTCATGTTATATGCAGACCGCTAGAGGCAAGCAGTCTCTGCACAGACTATCTCTAGCTGGAGAACATCCTGTATCAAGACTGCACATGAAAGAGCTTCTGCTACACCTCCTCAGCAGATACAGGCTCACTCCACGAGGGTGCAAGTGATGTCAATAGCATTTCTCAGTGACATTTCCATACTGGACATATGCAGAGTGGCCACATGATTGTCCATACAAATGTTTACAGACCATTATGCTATTAACACATCTTCTAGAGTGGATACAGGCCTTGGAAGGGCAGTCCTGAGATCCCTATTGCCATAGACTCCAAACCCTGCCTCTAGATTGGGGTACTCCTCGCGAGTCATCTAAATGGAATACATGTCTGCATTTGTTCCAAGAAGAAATGGTTACTTATTGTAGCTGTGGTTCGTCAAGATGTGATGCAGACATGTATTCCATGACCTACCCTCCGTCCCTTCTGCATCGGAGTATCCTATAATGGGCTTTCTTTGTGAAGGAACTGAGGGGAGGGGGTTGGGGAAGGTTCCCTCACAGAGCCAGGGGAGGAGCCACAACCATGAGTCACAAATGCCTCCCCTCTACAGGTACTGGTAGGCAAAAGTCTCTGGCTCCAGTGTGCTGGGCGCACATACCTCTAAGTCTGCATCATATCTCAAAGAACCACAGTTACAATAAGTAACCATTCTGTCCACCAGTATCTCTGATCATTTGTCTAAATACTAATTCTCTGTTCTGTAATCCTTAACTTTTGAAAATGTTCTTTACTAATTAGCTCCTTTGGTCCATACAAAGTACAATACTCATCCAATGAACTTGCACTGATATGATCCTGTGGATATAGCCATGGGCAGCGCTTGAACCGACTGCTGGGGGAGGCTAGCCCCCAGCCCCACCCCTTCCTCCAGAGTCCCCACCCCTTCCATGTCGCCACTCCCCTGCTGGAGCCCAGAGCCCCTCTCCCCACTGCAGCCACTGGCCCCTGTCCCAGGCTATTGCCCGCAGCCCTGGAGTATCCCCAGCCTCCCCCACAGCCCCAGAGTGGGCATCATGGCCACAGACCCCCATCCCTAGAGCACCAAGAGGGCGGGTGGTACAGTCACAGCCTCCCCAATCCCCCCAGCCCTGGAGCACCAAAAGGGCGCAGCCCGAGCCAGGACCACCCCACAAAAGGGAGACCGGAGCCATGCTGAGCGGAAACAAGAGGTGGTGGCCTGGGGGCAGAGTGTGGGCCAGGCCACGCTGGGCTACTGGGGAGGCACAGCCTCCTCCAGGCTATGATACCCACCACCCGTGGACGTAGGTGGGCTGGAGGAAGGTGGTCCCGATCCCTAGATTGTGGAAAGACCACAAGAGAACTGTTTAGCAGAAGGTTCATGCTGAAGTAGCATTAATCCCTGATATACAGTGTGACTCTGTTCCACGGAGTCAGAGTGCAGGTGTTGGTTGCTGGCACAAAGCATGGCTACTGGTCCTAACAAGAAGTTATGGCTGCAGTAGAAGGCTGTAGGGCGTCATGGAAGTGGTCACTCCATGCATCTGGTTGGGATCAGAGATGTTAGAGGACTAAATCCCTTACTTTGGTTGTCTTTTAGGACCTTCACACCTGTTCATGCTGCATAACACAACTGGAATTTGTGGGGAGCTGCTTGGACATGCTTGGACTCTGTGGTTCCATTTGCTTCATAGAGCTTTTGAATAATTATTTTTTCTATATATTTTTGCATGGCTGAGGGATTACGTAGGTCAAGCTACTCATCCCAGTTTGAATGAAATCCTAAAATAGCTGCTGAAGGAATGAGAATCCCAAATGCTGAGTCCCCTCAATGAAGAACTCTTCCTTGTCCCTTCCATTTTGAAATTCTTGGCATGCTCAACAGTACTGTCCCGGCGATTTTAGATACCATAAGGAGACACTGGGCAGCAGGCTTACTCAGTGGGGCACATTAGAACTGGCTTGGTCTTCAAGTGTCAGTGATGTGCCCTTAAGGAGTTAATTAGGGAATTGTAAAATTTATCTTCCTTTTTATTTAGATAACAATTTAGCACCTTTATAAATTCATGAGCTGAAATTGCTCTACAACAATGCATAATATCCTATTTTTCATTCAACACTGTTTTAATTTTCCAGTGCCCTGTCTGACTTTGCTCATAGGTTGGAAAGTAGTGTGATGCATCATTTATGTTCTTTTCCACCTTTATTGAGTGATGGACTCCTTTGCTGTCAATCATCTCATCACATTCTCTCAAAAATAATGTGGAAGATTTGGTTACTGGTATGACTGAAGTGCATTCACCTGTAAACAAACACTCAAGACAGATCTCAGAAGTAATGATTAGCTAAGGTCATTTGACTGATGATAAAGATGCAACTGAAAGCCAAATAGCGATGGTTACTTGAAGTGATGTGTTTTCTTTATTTGTCTGGAGAGTTCTTGAGTAATAAGCTGATAAATATCAGTAAATAATTATTGATTGCATACTTATCCTCATTATAAAATTGCACCTCTATCAATAATATGTATGACAGAATATGATGGAATACGATGCTTCAATAACAACTGTGGGAACTGGACAAAAATGAATTTGGTTACAATCCAAAAACCTCATTGTGTTGTATTCATCTAATACTGACACCACAAAATTTTTCTGTGTTACAATCATCCAATCTCATTGATTTCAGTAGGCTTACACAGGTTTAATTGAGGGTAGAGTTTGTCTAACTGTATGGTGTGTAACAAATTTATCTGAGCATAAGCTTTCGTGAGCTACAGCTCACTTCATCGGATACATTGTGTGTACATTCATTGTATTTATGCAATGTGTGCTTAACCATTTGTGGTTCCAATTGCACACCATATCCTAATTCAATGTGGAGTGCAATTTAGCAAATGGATTTTCAGAATATGGTAAAAGTCAAAGAGCAAGTATATATATCTACCTAATAAGATAAATATAACCTTCCACTGAAATAATTTTGAGAATTAAATGCTAAGCTTTAAAAGGGGTCCCACCTTAATTTTACATTGTGCAATATTTCAGTCTTTGCACTTGTTTTTTTTTTTCAAAAAACTATAACTTTTCACAACTGTTTGCAAACTGAGTCAAGGAGGAGTCTCTATTCTTTTCACTCTAAACTCAGCTTCCTCTAATTCACATAATGAAGCACATAAAGATGAAGAGGTCAGCAGAATGACTGAAAGGAAGAGGAGGAACAGAATGTTGGCAGCACAGACAATAAAAATGAAAAAAGATTGGTAGAGTGCTCTAACACCATAGAGGAAGGAATGGGTTCTAGAAGCAAAGAGTTTGATGCAATACCCTTCGAAGTCAATGGAAAGACTGACTGTGACACTGAGCCAGAAAGGGTTAAACAACTTGCAGACTAAATGACCCAAATTCTACCTTTAAAGACATATTAGGGAAGTATGTAAATGGTAATTAGGGCTATTCCTTATAAATAGCTAGCAAAACCATGTTAGATAGATTAGAGTTTTGAAATGTAGGTTTGCATTGTTAAAGAACTGGAAGATAGGTTGCAGAATGGTAGCCCTGTTAGTCTGTATCAACAAAAAGAACGAGGAGTCCTTGTGGCACCTTAGAGATGAACAAATTTATTTGAGCATAAGCTTTTGTGGGCTTTATTTATGCTCAAATAAATTTGTTAGTCTCTAAGGTGCCACAAGTACTCCTCTTTCTTTTTGGAAGAAGATAGTGATTGTAGTAGTCTGTTTACTTATATCTTGTTGGAGGTTAACAATGTAACCAGATGGTTCCTGTCTCTTACTATGTTCTATTGATTAAAGGATCAAAAAGGGAATATTAACATTTAGATGAAATGTGAGTGTGGTAATATCCTTCATTTCTCTTTGAAATATGATTTGTACTACTTGTAAATGGGAGGAGATGGGCAGTTGCCTTATGCTAATTCATGTAGCTAATTACTGATGGTGCTTAGGAAATAAGAGGTTACTTCAAAGCCACTATTCTTCACCCAAGGAATGCCTACTGCCAAGAAGCTATTGATCACCCACCAGAGAATTATAAAAAGAGCCCTTGGGTCCTGATCCTGTATCTCCAGTTCCATTCTGGATCACCCTGATATTGGACATTGGACTATAACCTGATGAACTAATTCTGAAAAGGACTCTTTGCAACTCTAAAGGTCACCATCTCTACTATGAAACTGACCTAAGAACTCTCTTCATATCTATATGTATAATGATCTTGTAACCAATACTGTCTTCCTTTTTAATAAATCTTAGTTTAGTTAATAAGAATTGTCTGTAAGCATGTATTTGGGTAAGATCTGAGATATGCATTAACCAGTGCTTGATGGGCCTGATCCTTTGGGATTGGTAGAACTTTTTATATGATGAACAAGATTTTCAGTAATCCTCATATTTGACTTAGAAAAGGAATACTTGTGGCACCTTAGAGACTAACAAATTTATTTGAGCATAAGCTTTCGTGAGCTACAGCTCACTTCCTTATCCTCTAATAAATTGGTTAGTCTCTAAGGTGCCACAAGAACTCCTTTTCTTTTTGCGAATACAGACTAACACGGCTGTTACTCTGAAACCTGTCATATTTGACTTGGCTGTCAGGGTGGGAGCTCAAGGCTGGGTTGCTTTAAGGCAGTGGTGGGCAAACTATAGCCCGCTGGTCACATCCGGCCCTGCAGCCAATTTAATCTGGCCCTTGAGCTCCTGCTGGGGAGTGGGGTCTGGGGCTTGCCCCGCTCCCCAAGCTCCAGTTGGGGAGCAGGGTCGGCAGCCACTTTGCACGTGCCTGCTATAGCTCCGCGCAGTTCTTGGAAGCAGCATCATGTCCCCTCTCTGGCTCCTACGTTTAGGGGCAGCCTGCGGGCTCCGCGCACTGCCCCCGCCCCAAGCGCCACCCCCACAGCTCCCATTGGTCGGGAACTGTGGCCAATGGGAGATGCAGGGGCGACATCTGCAGACAGGGCAGCACACAGAGCCACCTGGCTGCGCCTCCATGTTGGACCCGGAGTGGGGACATACCGCTGCTTCTAGGAGCTGCTTGAGGTAAGCACTGCCCAGAGCCTGCCCCCCTGAGCCTCCCCCCAAACCCCTGCCCAAGCCCTGATCCCCCTCCTGCCCCTCGAACCACTTGGTCCCAGCCTGGAGCACCCTCCTACACCCCAAATCTCTTATCCCCAGCTCCACCCCAGAGCCCGCACCTCCAGCTGGAGCCCTCACCCAAACCCAACCCCCTGCCCCAATCTGGAGCCCACTCCTGCACCCTGAACTCCTCATTTCTGGCCCCATCCCAAAGCCCACACCCCCAGGCAGAGCCATCACTCCCTCCTGCACCCTAACCCCAATTTTGTGGACATTGATGGCCCGCCATACAATTTCCATACCCAGATGTGGCCCTCGGGCCAAAAAGTTTGCCCACCCCTGCTTTAAGGAAACCGTATTGTTGGCTTCTGGGTAACCAGTGTGGTATTGTAGAAGCTGTTTAGTTGCTGGCCTGGTGAATCCAAGTATTAGAAATAACCACCAGTTTTGGGGATTGTCTGCCCCATTCTTTGCAGTTTGCCCTAGTTGAGCAATCCCAGAGTAGCCACCCTAGGATTCCGATCACACTGATTTTGGCTTCAGTGAGGTTTGGGTTAAGCCTAACATGAGAACCAACAACACAGTGCAACTACAGTCAAGCACCAAGCGTACCAGACACTTTCTCTCCCCATTTATTACAGAGGATAGGCTAAAGTGTCTGTATAATACGTGGAGCAATAACCCAGTACAAGTGAAGCCATCACTCCAGAACCCTGACCTCAGAGGCTGCCCTTTTACTCCTTGAGTACGTCTTTCACAATCACCCAATACTGCAGTGGTGGGCAACTTCGAAATAAATGCCAGAGAGACAGAACTGAAGAGTGAGATAGGAGCAGAGGTCACCACCTTCAAACCCTCCAGATACCAATCTGACAATCCTTAGGTAAGCAAACCTCCTGTGAAAGTCAGTAATAATTGTACATCAGGGCTGCAGGATAAGTCCCAGAGACTTTTAAGAAAGGTGATTTATACATAGAGATATAAAGTAATTGCAATTTTCTCATTTAATTAAATGTTTTAAGAGTTTTATAGCATCCAAATGACTACCAGTGACGGTTACATTTTAAATAAATAAATCAGGTGGCATGGCAAAATTTTAACAAGGCAGGTTTTATAATGTATGTGTAAAATCTCAATACTTGCAGGTCTGGTGAAGGCTAAATATAGGTGATATTAGAGGGTAATGGACTATACAGGTCCTTTAACAGTAGAGGGAGCCAGAATACCCCATGTCAGGAAGATGGAATGAACAACAGCCCATGAAATGGCCTTGGAGCAAAAGAAAGGAAGCGGTCCTGAGGAATAAAAGGTCTCTCTAGGTTTTAGTGCATGTGTGTCTTTCAAATTTTACAACCAAAAATCATACTAACACTTTGAGCTTATCAGATAAGCAGTGTGGATAAAATATAGTAAATGACTGGAATAAATTCAGTCATTGGAAAGATGGTGTGCAACATGGGGCATGATAGATTTCAAAATAGATAGTGGCTATAAGAAAAGAGAAAACCATGAGGATAATAGAGTTGGAGGGTGGGGAGTAAGAAAGAAATTGGGCCAGAATAATGATAAACAGGATATTCTCTGGGGGAGGCGGGGACAGAGAAAGGGAAGCACAAGCAAAAGCAAGGAGCTTTCTTCAAATGATCAAATTCTTAGTATGCTTTCAATTTTAAAAACGCAACTAGTCATAGTGAAGAATCTTTACTCCCCTTGACTGCTGCAACTCATCAGTTCCCCAGATTAATTCCTGACTGGCTGGGGCACAGATGTAGTCCAATGGACTGCCTCATCTGCAATGTTTCATCATGGATTTGCTCCTAAAGTTTCAGAAAAGCTTAATATTAACAAAGTTTTAAAAAGTGTTTTTCCAAAACTCTGCCTTTTGCTGCTGCATACTATGAAAAGCAGTCGCTCCCATCACTGGGAGAGGCAGAGGCAACCTCATCATCTTTTCCCACAACTCTGCTTCTGGAGAAACTGAGGCTCAGTGTGACCTGAGAGACTGGAGAGGTACAGCAGGCCAAGGACAGAGTAGTTAATAAATGATCTATTGAATTGTTTGACCACACTTTGGTTATTTGGTCTCGTGAATATATTTTATACCAAAGCAATGTCTGTCAGGTTTAGTACTATAAGCCAATAAGTATATAGCACAGGGAAAAGGTTCAATACAATAGGTAAGCCCAAAGCTGACTGCCAAGAAATACAAAGGGATCTCGCAAACCTGGGTGACTGGGCAACACAATAGCAGATGAAATTCGATGTTGATAAATGCAAAGTAATGCACATCGGAAATCATAATCCCAAATACACATAGAAAATGATGGAATCTAAATTTGCTAAAAGAAAAGGAGTACTTGTGGCACCTTAGAGACTAACCAATTTATTTGAGCATGAGCTTTCGTGAGCTACAGCTCACTTCATCGAAAGCTCATGCTCAAATAAATTGGTTAGTCTCTAAGGTGCCACAAGTACTCCTTTTCTTTTTGCGAATACAGACTAACACGGCTGTTACTCTGAAACCTGTCTAAATTTGCTGTTACCACTCAAGAAAGAGATCTTGGAGTCATGGCTAGTTTTCTGAAAACATCTGTTCAATATGCAGTGGCAGTCGAAAAAAGTGAACAGTGTTAGGAATCATTAAGAAGTGGATAGATGAGAAGACAGAAAATATCGTAATTCCACTAGATAAATTGGGTACGCCCATGCCTTGAATCCTGCATGAAGTTCTGGTCACCCCCATCTCAAGAATTGGAATTGGAAAAAGTACAGAGAAGGGCAACCAACAATTCAGATAATGGACCAGCTTCTGTAAGGAGGAGAGATTAAAAAGACTGGAACTTTTCAGCTTGGAAAAGAAACGACTAAGAGGGGATATGGTAGAGGTCTATTAAATCAAGAATGGTGTGGAGAAAGTGAATTAGTGTTATTTACTCCTTCACATTAACACAAGAACCGTTCCAGTTCCTCATCTTGCTTTTTTGTTCCTTCCTTAGCTTTGTTTTGGATGGTAGCATTCCAGGTACTATGGTCCATGATCATGCCACCATAGGTTGTACTAAGACATAGAACTAATGTATCCTGATTTTTGACAAATTTCTTATCTGTTTATGCCAAATGCTGAGTTGCAGGGTATTGTGGGGTGTATCTTACCTTGAATGAACATAACTCTGAGATAAACATAGGCCAATTTAGGCTATATAATTGCTATCATATTACTATTATGTGTTAATACATACTGATATATGTATGGTGCAGATAATATGTATAGGTAATTGGTATTTTGTATACCTAAAACCTACATATGCTAACCCAACATATCGTAGTCAACAGTGGAGGTTCCAGGTATACAAATACCAAATCCAGCATGTCTTATATCCATTGTACCACACTTCATCCTGTGTCAATAGTCTGTAGTCTGTGCTGACAGAGTAGGTCACAGAAATCAAATGAACAAGTAGGAAGATAAATAATTTGTTTTCCCCCCCCATCAGTTGCGTGATTGTATTTTATCTGCCCAAAGAAAAGAAGAGCCAATAACTAACTATTGTAGCAAAATAAGCCACTGCGTTTAATTCTGATATTCTGCACAATTTGGAAAGTTTAAAATATGTGTAATTGATCTTATATCAGCCTGTCTGCTGACTTCATCTCTTCTTCATGTACATACCAATATGTATGAATCAGCAGTTGCCCTGTGTGCATTCTTCCTGTTGGTGTACGATGGGAGTGGCTCTCAGAGGGAGAGGAATAAACAGAGACTGCTGTAAAATCTTGAAATTGGAGAATGGTATCAGAGTGACAGTCAGTTTTAATATCTGTCATTAAAACATAACAAGGCCAAGTGGAATATAATAGCACAAGGAAAATCCTTAAAGAAATTTGACACAATAGAGCAAAAAAGTCACCAAAGGTTTTGACAACATTTCCTGTAGACTCATCTTTTCCTTGGAGATAAGAAAAGAGGGAAAGAAAAGAAAAAAGATGGAAAAGAACAAGATCAAGTTAGCCATCATTACCCCTGACCCTACCAGAGAGCTCCCTCCCTATTTATGACAATCATCCTCTGCCTCACTTACTCCCACTGATTTAAATTATATTCTGCTTCAGGAGACATAAGGTCTCATCATACTGCAGCTTGCCAAAGGTGTAACTGCCACAGGGTCACCTCGAAAAATCACTGAACAGAGCAGGCAACACAACATGAGTGATGCCCATATGTCTAGTGCAGGAGTGTAGAAAACAGAGCCATGGCTATGGACAAGACATCAGCACTGTATGCTCCTTTCTTGGATGCATGTTTCAATCACGTGGAACAAAAGGTGCAATGTAAAGCTGCCTAGGCAGCTGGGCAGTGTCTTTTCAACAAACAAGAAGGGGTCGAAGGTCTAAAAGGTCAGTAGTCTGACAGACAGTGGAGAGACCAATAGCTGAGTGAGCACACCTGAGGACCTTACTATTATGCAGCCGAGACCTGATGTTAATAATATTGCAGAGGAAGCAGGTGACCAAGTGGGTTTAAGTTTTTATATTGTCAGTTAATGCCTGAGGTATATTCTTGGCAGTATTCATCAATATGTGTCCAGTGAACAGTTTGTGTATTGTTATTAGCTGAAAGAATTGATTGTGAGAACTGCAGTTACAGCTAATTTACTGAGAACTCTTTCCAGCTATAGCTCTTTGTATTGTAATATGGGTTTTGCTGAGCAGTCTTTATTGTGCATGCCTGTCTCCCACAACTTAATTTTTGAGATGGTTTCCAGCATCAGACTGAAGTTGTTATAGCCCAGCTTTTGTCAGGGTCCACTTCTCACATAAAATGCTAAATCTTGCATCCATGTGGTTGAGACATCCCTGGAGTCCTTCTGATTGCCCAGGATTCTAATTAAGAGTGGGATTGGTGCTTTAAATTTGAAGAGGGGTGGACGTGCGTTGGGAGGGAGCATTGGATAGGGATATGAGGGTGCAGAGGGGAAATTCTTGGCTCTACTTTTTCACCTTGCTGTTTGTTTCTTTTTGTGGTTTTGATTGTGTGGAGTGGTACTATTTAGCTCATTCTTTGTCAGATAATGGCATCAGCTTTCAAGGGGTCTTATTAGTTCAGTAGTACGGAACACTCACTGGCAGACACGGTGTGTAATAATTTTTCTTCCCTCAATTTACCATTGGAAAATCTGAGAAGACAAACTTATGATGGGATCAGCAACATAATGGGGAAAGTACAACCTATGGAGTGTACAGGAAATGTATGGTTCAGTGCAGGCACAGCCTCCGCCTGAGATATACACATATACTTAATCTTTCTTTTAGAATGTTAAATGGCTTAAATAAACTCATGTGGAATTAAAACAGTCTAAAAGACTGAATGAAGGATAATGTTAAATAGCAATATATTACAATGAGGGTGAGGTTTAATGGGTTACTATACAAATAGGTATTAGGACTGGTTTTATTTAACACCTTTGTGAAAGAACTAGAAGTATCAAGGAATGAGATTTACAGATGATGCTGTATTAGGTGGATATGCAGGGAAATAATACCAAAGGACCTAGAAAGTGAAGAGACATTGGTAGAAAAAATTGTTTTGGAAAAATGCAGGTTAATATAATCTAGGTAAAATAATCTGAAAAACTATATATATATTCAGTGACAAACCTGGGAAATAGAAATACTTAATAGACCATGTGGTGATAATGGATGATAAACTGGACATGAGTTTGCAAGCCAATGAGTTTTGGGCTGAATTTATAAAGGCAATATGACACATAGCATGTATCTGGCATGATGGTATATGAAATGTAATATTCATTTCTGGACACCAGGATTGGAGGAAATTCAGAGAAAAGAAATAAGATTCAAGTTAGAGAGGAGGATGATCCAGGAGGTAGAGCACTAAGTCTAGGCCTGGGGTTCAAGTCTCTGCTCTGACACACTTCCTGTATGACCTTGGACAAGTCATTTATCCTCTCTGGCACAGTTCTCCAGCTACCTAAGAGTGACATATTAGTCTGTGGAAAAGTCTCAAAGGTCAGCTGCAGAAGTCCCATATCTTTCGAGACTCAAAACTGACCCAGTTTCTTTCTCTCCGCCTACCCTCCAAATCTATTATCCTCATAGTGAACAAAATACTTTGAAAATATATTTTAGAGAACATTTTAAATTGATACTAAAATTCAGTATCTGAATACGGAAAAGAACTGAAAGAACTTGATCCAGGCTTCCAAATGTCAGGAGACACTATCTGAATATTGGGGAATTTCACAGATGATGTTGATGATTTATTATTTGTATTACCATAGTAAACTGACTGTCCTACCATGTTACATTCAGGATTTAAATTCCAATTCCATGTATTGGAAACCTGGATTTCAATTAAAATTTTACTACACTGTACATATCCAACTACACCATTATGCCAAGAGTCATGCATTCCAGAGGGATAGGTCAGCATGCTCCACTCCAGTTTTGCATTTATTCAATTTTTAGCTTTGCTTTTCACTACTGACAGGAAGGAGTCATGTGAAGGCAGTAGACTTGCTCCCTTTTGTCTGACTCCAGATATACAAAATTCATTTGAGTCAGGAAAGCAATTTGGTGCAGTCTTTATTGATCTGATGGCAGCCTATGACACTGTGTGGCTCACTGAGCTGACTGCCAAACTGCTGAATGTTATCCTTGTAGGTCAGTGGTGTGGTTCATCCCAGAAATGATTAGTAACTAAAGCTTCATCTTACAAGTGAAAGAAGAAATCAGTTGATGTGACGGCCCTTCCTCAGGGTTTGGTTGGCTGCCTAGTCAGGGCTTAGGCCCGTACCGTGCACGGAGGTTGTTGGTATTGAAGCCTGGGCCCTCCTACTCTACCAGATTTCAACTCAGGGCACTTTGATCTGACAATCAGGGGATGCTTAAGGTTGCCCTCCATGGGCAACTGCCTATCACCCCCCCCTCCCCAATACATGCACACACACGATTGTCCCAAGTTTCCAGCTGGGTTAAGGGGGCATGAAGGGTGTCCACTTACCACAAGTCACCTTCTGGTGGCTGCATGTAGCAAAGTTGCTTTCTTTCTCTCTCAGGCAGCAACTGTCTCCTTTGGTGATATGGCCCACCCTCCTGGGCCAGAACAATCCTAGGCCTTTCCCCTGCTGGGATAGTCCAAATAAAATAATGGGGAATTAATAAAACTCAGAGACCATATGAGAAGGAGAAGGGAATGCTTCCTTCCCAGGCTGTCTCTGTAGCAGGTCCTCTCTTCCCTCAGGGAGGGACCCTTGGCAGTTGTGGGGAGAGATTCTGGCTTTCCCTCAGCAATTATCTGCTGGAGCTGCAGGTTTGCTCTCTTCCCTGGTCTGTCCCAAGTGAGCTGCTCCCCTGCCTTTTAACTCCTTCTCTAGTTGGAGCATTTCCTACAGGTGTGTCAGGGTGGAGCTGGCTGAGCCCAAAGCAGTTCTTTAACCACCTGTTGCCGAATGTGGGGTTTGTATACCCCATCACAGTCGCCTTAAATGACTCTGCAAAGGCCTTCCACAAGGGCCAGGTCTGGCTTCCCTTTTGTTCAATATATACATGTATGATCTTCTTGAAACACAGGCTGGGAAGTATGTATATGCTGATGACATTTGTATTGCTTACACTGGCAATGATTTCTATAGGATTGAAGGGCGTCTCAGCCAAGACACTGACATTTTTACCACTTATTTCCAGCAATGGAGACTAATTCTTAAGTAACAACTACTTTCCATCTAAACAATTGTCTTACCCAATGGACCCATCTCAGTATGTGTACAAGGACAGTTACTGCCATTCCAAGAAGCTGTCACATACTTGAAAGAAAAACTAGGCCTGGCCTACTGGCCTCACCTAGAACACCTGAACATGAAGATTTCTTCCCATACTTCCTTGATCCAAAAGCTATTGGAAACCTTGTGGACAGCAGACCCTTCTTTGTACATCTGTATTGGCCCTGGTGTTTGCTGTAGCTGAATACCACTTTGCAATCTGGGAGCACAGGCCGCACTGCTTGTTGACAGAGAGCTGAATTTGGCCATTTACATTATCAGTGGCTGAGTGAATTACTCATTAACCTCTAGGTTGTATATGCTAGAGCACATAGCTCTGACAGATCCTTGATGAGATGCCATTACTGTTAATTTTGCCTGGAAAGCTATAACAGATTAAACCAACTTACTACATTTCCAGTTAACTGATGCCACATTTTCAGATAGGAAACAATATGTGGTGCCAACTTGAAGATCTACTCATATTTAGGGGAGGAATTCTACTCCTGTGGATTGGGTGTGATACCACAGCTGATCTCTCAAGAATCCTTTGCTACAGCAGCTCATGCACTCCTGGACAGGAGCGCTACTGGCTCTTTACTATGTTTGGACGATCAGTGCCACCAAGAAGCTGAAATCTATGTTCTTATGAAGTAGTAGCATCAGTGGGAAAGAAAGTCTAACACACTAAGTAAATTCAGGAGCCCATTGCTGAATCTGCATCCTTGTCCGCTTGATCGTAGATCCTGGACTAGGCTATACTTTGGTCACCCAGTATTGCTGCAACTATGCGCCAGTGTAGACCGGTTTCCTCTCCACATTGTGACTATGGGGGCATTGCAGACAATAACTTGTGGTGGACGAGTGCCCATTTGGACATCTAAAGGATAGTTTAGAAGGTCTAGCCTTCCTTGATACAGAGGCTAGTCTCTGGTTATGCAAACTGGAGATAGAGCCCAGACATCTGTGTAAGAGAGGAGGAGTTCAGATCACTACTCTGCATGCTGTGGTGGGGAGGGTGAGATAAATGTTTACATTTTAACATGCTGTCATAAATATAAAGGGAAGGGTAAACACCTTTAAAATCCCTCCTGGCCAGAGGAAAAACCCTTTCACCTGTAAAGGGTTAAGAAGCTAGGATAACCTCACTGGCACCTGACCAAAATGACCAATGAGGAGACATGATACTTTCAAAAGCTCGGGGGAGGGAGAAACAAAGCCTCTCTCTAGGTCTGTGTGATGCTTTTGCCGGGGACAGAACAGGAATGGAGTCTTAGAACTTAGTAAGTAATCTAGCTAGATATGCGTTAGATTCTGATTTCTTTAAGTGGCTAATAAAATAAGCTGTGATGAATGGAATGGATATTCCTCTTTTTGTAACTTAAGGTTTTGCCTAGAGGGATTCTCTATGTTTTGAATCTAATTACCTGTAAGCTATTTGCCATCCTGAATTTACAGAGGTGATTCTTTTTACTTTTTCTTCTATTAAAATTCTTCTTTTAAGAAACTGATTGCTTTTTCATTGTTCTTAAGATCCAAGGGTTTGGGTCTGTGTTCACCTATGCAAATTGGTGAGGCTTTTTATCAAACCTCCCAGGAAAGGGGGTGTAAGATTTGGGAGGATTTGGGGGCGGGGGAAGACGTTTCCAATGGACTCATTCCCAGTAACCGGTGTTAGACGTTTGGTGGTGGCAGCGAAAGTCCAAGGGCAAAAGGTAAAATAGTTTGTACCTTGGGGAAGTTTTTAACCTAATCTGGTAAAAGTAAGCTTAGGAGGTTTTTATGCAGGTCCCCAGATCTGTACCCTAGAGTTCAGAGTGGGGAAGGAACCTTGACACATGCTGACAATAGAGCTGTTTTCTCTATGGCTACGTCTACACTGGCAACTGGACATAGGCGCTCCCTATTGTCCACATCTAACCCCCAGAAGCACAGTTTTCAAAGCATGTATGGGGCAAGAATGTTAGCTCACCTGAAGTTGTGGGTATGAATATGCCTGGGGCTGTCGCACAGCCCCATTTCTGTGCCAGTGTGTGATGTGGATGGGGAGAAGAGGATGTTCAGTACCCAAGTTCAGTAGTTCCCCACTCCTGTTCTTACAATGCAGCAAACCCTGCCTGCTATGCAGCACAACTGCCTGGTATGTCCCTGCCTGGCCCATACCCAATTTATAAAGGTCTCTGACCCCCTGTTGTCACCAGCTATTATCTGACCACTTCAGAATAACTTTCCATTGCACTTTTTTGACCTGTACAGGTGAACAAGGAACATGCTCTGAGCGCAGCCTCCTGGTCAGCTGAGCACACCTAGGTCCTGACAAATGTGTGGTCAGAGTTCAACATCCTCCATGATTTCTCCTGCAGCACCAGGAACTTATACCTGTACTGGGAATTTTTGGAGAGGCTGGAGCAGGAAGGTATTCACCAGACTCTGGCCCAGTCCCAGGAATGGATAAAGCACCTGAAGCTCAGGTACCAGAGGGCAAAAAACTCTAGCAATCATTCTGGGAGGAATCCTCCAACATGCTCATTTTTCAAAGAGCTTGACTAGGTGCTCTGCAAGGCTCCCATATAGATACTGAGGTGACTCACAACCCCCTCTTCAACCCCACTGGCCTCAACATCTGACCGGACGCTGATAAAGACAGGGTAGGGAGGCAGCAGGGACCTTGGAAGAGAACAACTCTGTAAGATCAGAATGGAAGATAATCTTACAGGCAGTCAGATTCAAAACATAGTGAATCCCTCTAGGCAAAAACTTAAGTTACAAAAAGACACAAAACAGGAATACACATTTCCTCCAGCACAGCGAATTTCACAAGCCAAAACAAAGAAAACCTAACACACTTTCTAGCTAGAATACTTACTAACTTTACAGGAGTTGGAGGGCTTGTACCCTTGTTCCCGGCAAAGGTATCACACAGACAGACAAAAGCCTTCCTCCCCTCCAGATTTGAAAGTATCTTGTCCCCTCATTGGTCATTTCAGATCAGGTGCCAGCCAGGTTACCAGAGCTTCTTAACTCTTTACAGGTAAAAGGACTTTGCCTCTGGCCAGGAGGGATTTTATAGCATTGTATACAGAAAGGTCTACACTTCCCTTTATATTTATGACAACCCTCCATGCAACCTCATCTGTTAGCTTAGAATATAGTCTATTTCCATTTGGATTGCCCAAGTCCCATAAGCAGATGTCTGCAAATTTCTGGTGCAGCAGAAACTCCAGCTGATTCTAAAAGTTCAAAGGCAGTGAAATGTGCCACCTTCACAGCCCACCAAAACCTTTCATTCAGTGATATGCAGGGGGGTGACAAACAGCACAAACATTTCTCTGGCATAGATTGCTGAATCTCTACCACAGGATTGCAATGCCACATCCTTTTCCAGCTGATCCATTCATAACTGCTATGTTCTCCAAATGATGGCCAGCCTTAAAGGAAGAAATTAAGAACCAGTAATGTTGCCCCTGAAATAAATGCACCCCCATCCCACTGGCTCACTCAAACTTTAAAGATATTAAATTTTTAAAGCCATTAGTTCATACTATCTACCATTTTCAGCAGTTGCACCTTTCTCTGAGGCTGCAAAACTTGTGTAAGAACCAAGGATGCCAAAACAACAGCATTCCTGAAATGATGAAAGGTATCATTATTGTGGCCTTTCACAGCAAAGTTATATAATGTGGGGGGATTTCTTACCTGCTTTTCAAGGAAAGAAAAAAAATATAATGTTGCTTTTGTGATTGAATTGGCAGGCTCTTCAGCTGAGGCAAGTGAACCCATTCCATTCGGGAGCCAGTAGCAGCAGACCAGGGCCAGTAGGGGCCAATGGAAAAGTCCAGTGGATGACCTCCTCATTGACATTGACAGAAGGAGCAAGGAAAAGTTTGACTTTATGAGGGAAAGGAAGGAATGTGCTGCTCAGAGGGAAGACTGGACTATTAAGTGAGAGGAACATGTTTTTCCTAAAGCAGGAGGCATTAACAATTTAGTTCTTGGAGCAGGATGTATGGTAGGAGCTTGCCTAAAGGGACTAGGAATGCCTTGTTGCAGTCCTTGATACAAGTGGTGGTAGAACAAATTTGGGTCCCACCCACTGCACTAACCACTGCCAGTTTCCAGGAACTGGCAGCTCCATCAGCTCCTCTTCCTCCATCTGAACCCCAGTAGCTGCTGAGGCAGAGAACCCAAACTTAGTGATGCGGTGGGTGCCTGCAGGATCCTAGGTATAATCCCTGGCACCGAGAACCTCTTCTAGGGGGAGCCCTGTGAACAAGCAGGAGGGAAAAGATGATCCTAAGGCTATGTCAACAATACAGCTTATGTCAGCATAATTTGTGTCACTCATGGGTGTGAAGAAGCCACCCCCCCCGAGCAACATAAGTGACACCAATGTAAGTGCTGGTGTGGAAAGCGCTTTATTGGTGGGAGAGCTTCTCCTGCTGACATAACTACAGCCTCCCACGGAGATGGTTTTATAATGCCAATGTGAGAGTTCTCTCCTGTTGACATAGAGTGTCTTCACCAGATGCACTGCTGTATGTGTAGATGAGCCCTGAGACTGTGCCTGAAGGCCAGCGTGTTCTGGCCCTCCAATCATGCACAGGAGACATCCCAGTTTGTCTTCCTCCTTTGAACTATGGGGGTACTTGTGATTAACAGCTAGTTAGTGCTCTTATCTCTGCAAACAATCACAGTCAATGGAAACCAGTTGTAAAAGCCCATCTAAACCAACTGTTCTCAAGTTCCTTCAAACATTCAGTAATCCCCTAAACTGTGGTCTGGCTAACAGTTGTGAACCTTAACATGAAAAAAAAAGAATAATAAGTGTAATTTCTGGGGAGATATTCTCAACAAATCATTACCTAAACCAGTTAATGACTTTTGCAGTAGGGGAACAAAACTGTGCATTGAAACATGAGTGAGTGGGAATGTTCCCTCTTGTGTTTTTACTAGGGCTGTCAAGCAATTCAAAAATAATCATGATTAATTGCACTGTTAAACAATAGAATACCATTTACTTAAATATTTTGGATGTTTTCTACATTTTCAAATATATTGCTTTCAATTACAACACAGAATACAAAGTGCACTGTGTTCACTTTATATTTATTTTTATTACAAGTATCTCCACTGTAAAAAAATAGTATTTTTCAATTCATCTAATACAAGTACTGTAGTGCAATCTCTTTATCATGAAAATTGAACTTACAAAAGTAGAATTATGAACAAAAACATGCATTCAAAAATAAAGCAATGTAAAATTTTAGAGCCTGCAAGTCCATTCAATCCTACTTCTTGTTCACCGAATCACTCAGACAAACAAGTTTGTTTATCTTTGCAGGAGATAATGCTGTCCATTTCTTGTTTACAATGTCACCTGATAGTGAAAACAGGCATTCACAGTGGTGAACAGAGGAAAGGCTAACAGTGGGAGTTCGCCTGGGGAGAGCCCACTGAGGCTTTCCTTTTGCAGGTTTCTCTGAGCAGTTACTGCAACAGCTGAGGAAGCTCTTAGAAGGAAGGTAATATGGATGGTGGGCGATCAGCTATTGTGACCTGCACAGGATGTGTCATGTTTGTCTTTCTTCCATCGGACAAAAGTGACTTTGTCTGTACAAAGTGCAAGCTGGTCTCCAGATTGGAAGAGAAGGTTCAAGGTCTGGAGAAACAAGTCTCAACCCTGCGTTGCATAATAGAAAATGAAGATTTCCTGGACAGATGCCAGGATATGCTTCTGTGGGCACAACATTCTGAAGAATCAGAGTAGGCTGCGCAGTGGGGACAAAAGGACGGTGAAGAAAATTCGTAGCATGTGACCTTCAGAGGAAGAAAGAGGAACATCCATATACCAGCAATGCAGATACAAGTGAGCAACCATTTTCTTGTTCTCTCCACAGGTACTAATGCGGAGAGTAGACTAGATATATCTGAGGGAAGAGAGCAGAAGGAGACTCCACTGATTGGAAGGCATGAGATGCACTGTCTTAGGGATGGGGGTTCCATGACTGCCACTTCCAAGAGAAGGAGGTGGGTGGTGGTGGTCAGGGATTCCCTCCTAAGGGGGACTGAGACATCTATCTGCTGCCCGGCCGGGAAAACCAAGAAGTGTGCTGCTTGCCAGGAATTAGGATTCATGATGTGACAGAGAGACTGCTGAGATTCATCAAGCCCTCAGTTCACTACCCCTTCCTGCTTCTCCACATGGGCACCAATGATACTGCCAAGAATGACCTTGAGTGGGTCACTGCAGACTACGTGACTCTAGGAAGAAGGATAAAGGACTTTGAGGTGCAAGTGGTGTTCTTGTCCATCCTCCCTGCGGAAGGAAAAGGCCCGGGTAGAGACTGTCGAATTGTGGAAGTCAACAACTGCCTATGCAGGTGGTGTTGGAGAGAAGGCTTTGGTTTCTTTGACCATGGGATGGTGTTTCAAGTAGAAGGATTGCTAGGCAGAGTCAGGCTCCACCTAATGGAGAGGGAAGAGCATCTTCGCAAGCAGGCTGGCTAACCTAGTGAGGAGGGCTTTAAACTAGGTTCATTGGGGGGAAGGAGACCAAAGCCCTGAGGTAAGTGGGGAAGTGGGATACCAGGAGGAAGCATGAGCAGGAGAGCGCAAGAGGGGAGGACTCCTGCCTCATACTGAGAAAGCAGGGTGATCAGCAAGTTATGTTAAGTGCTGTCAAAGTTCCTTCCACACTCTGAACTCTAGGGTACAGATGTGGGGACCTGCATGAACCCCCCCTAAGCTTATTTTTACCAGCTTAGTTAAAACTTCTCCAAGGTACAAACTATTTTACCTTTTGCCCTTGGACTTTATTGCTGCCACCACCAAACGTCTAACATCAGTTACCAGGAACGAGTCCATTTGGAAACATCCTTCCCCCCAAAATCCTCCCAAATCTTACAGCCCCTTTCCTGGAGAAGGTTTGATAAAAAGCCTCACCAATTTGCATAGGTGAATACAGACCCAAACCCTTGGATCTTAAGAACAATGAAAAAGCAATCAGGTTCTTAAAAGAAGAATTTTAATAGAAGTAAAAGAATCACCTCTGTAAAAATCACAATGGTAAATACCTTACAGGGTAATCAGATTCAAAATACAGAGAATCCCTCTAGGCAAAACCTTAAGTTACAAAAAGACACAAAACCAGGAATATCCATTCCATTCAGCACAGCTTATTTTATCAGCCATTTAAACAAAACAGAATCTAACGCATATCGAGCTAGATTACTTACTAAGCTCTAAGACTCCATTCCTTTTCTGTTCCCGGCAAAAGCATCACACAGACAGAGAGAACCTTTGTTTCTCCCCCGCTCCAGCTTTGAAAGTATCTTGTCTCCTCATTGGAGATTTTGGTCAGGTGCCGGTGAGGTTATCCTAGCTTCTTAACCCTTTACAGGTGAAAGGGGTTTTTCCTCTGGCCAGGAGGGATTTTAAAGGTGTTTACCCTTCCCTTTATATTTATGAAAAGTGCCTATACACAAATGCAAGAAGCCTGGGAAACAAGCAGGGAAAATTGGAAGTCCTGGCACAGTCAAGGAATTATGATGTGTTTGGAATAACAGACTTGGTGGGATAACTCACATGACTGGAGTACTGTCATGGATGGATATAAACTGTTCAGGAAGAACAGGCAGGGCAGAAAAGGTGGGGGAGTTGCATTGTATGTAAGAGAGCAGTATGATTGCTCAGAGCTTCAGTATGAAACTGCAGAAAAACCTGAGAGTCTTTGGATTAAATTTGGAAGTGTGAGCAACAAGGGCAATGTCGTGGTGGGAGTCTGCTATAGACTATCAGACAAGGGGGATGAGGTGAACGAGGCTTTCTTTAGGATACTAGCAGAAGTTACTAGATCACAGACCCTGGTTCTCATTGGAGACTTCAATCACCCCAATATCTGCTGGGAGAGCCATACAACAGTGCACAGACAATCCAGGAAGTTTTGGAAAGTGTAAGGGACAATTTCCTGGTGCAAGTGCTGGAGGAACCAACTAGGGCAGAGCTCTTCTTGACCTGCTGCTCACAAACAGGGAAGAATTAGTAGGGGAATTGAAAGTGGATGGGAATGTGGGAGGCAGTGACCATAAGATGGTCGAGTTCAGGATCCTGACACAAGGAAGAAAGGAGAGCAGCAGAATACGGAGCCTGGACTTCAGAAAAGCAGACTTTGACTCCCTCAGGGAACTGATGGGCAGGATCCCCTGGAAGAATAACAAGAGGGGGAAAGGAGTCCAGGAGAGCTGGCTGTATTTTAAAGTATTCTTATTGAGGTTGCAGGAACAAACCATCCCGATGTGTAGAAAGAATAGGAAATATGGCAGGTGACCAGCTTGGCTTAACAGTGAAATGCTTGCTGATCTTCAGCACAAAAAAGAAGCTTACAAGAAGTGGAAGATTGGACAAATGACCAGGGAAGATTATAAAAATATTGCTCAGGCATGCAGGAGTGAAATCAGGAAGGCAAAATCAAACTTGGAGTTGCAGCTAGCAAGGGATGTTAAGAGTAACAAGAAGGGTTTCTACAGGTATGTTAGCAACAAGAAGAAGGTCAAGGAAAGTGTGGGCCCCTTACTGAATGGGGGAGGCAACCTAGTGGTAGAGGATGTGGAAAAAGCTAATGTACTCAATGCTTTTTTTGCCTCTGTCTTCACAAACATGGTCAGCTCCCAGACTACTGCACTGGGCAGCACAGTATGGGGAGGAGGTGACCAGCTGTCTGTGGAGAAAGAAGTGGTTCAGGACTATTTAGAAAAGCAGAACGAGCACAGGTCCATGGGGCCGGATTTGCTGCATCCGAGGGTGCTAAAGGAGTTGGCAGATGTGATTGCAGCGCCATTGGCCATTATCTTTGAAAACTCATGGTGATCGTGGGAGATTCTGGATGACTGGAAAAAGGCTAATGTAGTGCCCATCTTTAAAAAAGGGAAGAAGGAGAATTACAGACACCCTTACCTCAGTCCCTGGAAACATCATGGAGCAGGTCCTCAAGGAATCAATTCTGAAGCACTTCTCGGAGAGGAAAGTGATCAGGAACAGTCAGCATGGATTCACCAAGGGCAAGTCATGCCTGACTAACCTAATTGCCTTCTATGATGAGACAACTGGCTCTGTGGATATGGGGAAAGCAGTGGATGTGTTATTCCTTGACTTTAGCAAAGCTTTTGATATGGTCTCCCAAAGTATTCTTGCCAGAAAGTTAAAGAAGTATGGGCTGGATGAATGGACTATAAGGTGGATAGAAAGCTGACTAGATAGTTGGGCTCAACGGGTAGTGATCAATGGCTCCATGTCTAGTTGGAAGCCAGTATCAAGTGGAGTGCCCCAAGGGTGGGTCCTGGGGCCAGTTTTGTTCAATATCTCCATTAATGATCTGGAGTATGGCGTCGATTGCACCCTCAGCAAGTTTACAGATGACACTAAACTGGGAGAAATGGTAGATATGCTGGAGGGTAGGGATAGCATTCAGAGGGACCTAGACAAATTAGAGGATTGGGCCAAAAGAAATCTGATGAGGTTCAACAAAGACAAGTGCAGAGTCCTGCACTTAGGACGGAAGAATCTCATGCACTGCTACAAACTAGGGAAAGAGGGGCCAGGCAGCAGTTCTGTAGAAAAGGACCTAAGGGTTACAGTGGACAAGAAGCTGGATATGCATCAACAGTGTGCCCTTGTTGTCAAGACGGCTAACAGCATTTTAGGCTGTATAAGTAGGAGCATTGCCAACAGATTGAGGGACATGAGCATTCCCCTCTATTTGGCATTGGTTTGGCCTCATCTGGAGTACTGTGTCCAGTTTTTGGACCCCACACTACAAGAAGGATGTGAAAAAATTGGAAAACATCCAGCAGAGGGCAACAAAAATGATTAGGGGACTGGAACACATGACTTATGAGGAGAGGCTGAGGGAACTGGGATTGTTTAGTCTTCAGAAGAGAAGAATGAGGGGGGATTTGATAGCTGCTTTCAACTACCTGAAAGGGGATTCCAAAGAGTATGGATCTAGACTGTTCTCAGTGGTAGCAGATGACAGAACAAGGAGTAATGGTCTCAAGTTGTAGTGGGGTTTAGGTTGGATATTAGGAAAAACTTTCATTTGTAGGGTGGTGAAGCATTGGAATGCGTTACCTAGGGAGGTGGTGGAATCTCCTTCCTTAGAGGTTTTTAAGGTCAGGCTTGACAAAGGCCTGGCTGGGTTGATTTAGTTGGGGATTGGTCCTGCTTTGAGCAGGGGTTTGGACTAGTTGACCTCCTGAGGTCCCTTCCAACCCTTATATTCTATGCTTCTATGATTCTGTGACACTCTTGTAGTTGGCATCACAAGATATTTATGTGTGAGATGCACTAAAGATTCACGTATTCCTTCATGCTTCAATTACCATTCCAGGGGACATGTGTCCATGCTGATGATGGGTTCTGCTTGATAACAATCCAAAGCAGTGTGGACTGATGCATGTTCATTTTCATTATCTGAGTCAGATGCCACCAGCAGAAGGTTGATTTTCTTTTTTGGTGGTTTGGGTTCTGTAGTTTCCGCATCAGAGTGTTGCTCTTTTAAGATATCTGAAAGCATGCTCCACACTTTGTCCTGATCCGATTTTGGAAGGCAGATTCTTAAACCTTGGGGCAAGTGCTGTTGCTACTTTTAGAAATCTCACATTGGTACCTTCTTTGCATTTTGTTAAATCTGCAGTGAAAGTATTCTTAAAATGAATAACATATGCTGCTATAACATGAAATATATGGCAGAATGCAGGTGAAATAGAGCAGGGGACATAAAATTCTCCCCCAAGGATTTCAGTCACACACTTAATTAATGCATTATTTTTAATGAGTGTCAGCATGGAAGCATGCCTTCTGGAATGGTGGCTGAAGCATGAAGGGGCATATGATATTTAGCGTATCTGGCACATAAATACCTTGCAATGCTGGCTACAAAAGTACCATGCAAATACCTGTTCTCACTTTCTGGTGACATTGTAAACAAGAAGAGGGCAGCATTATCTCCTGTAAATGTAAACAAACTTGTTTGTCTTAGTGACTGGCTGAACAAGAAGTAGTACTGGGTGGACTTGTAGGTGCTGAAATTTTACATTGTTTTGTTTTTGAGTACAGTTATGTAACCAAAAAAAAATCTACATTTGTAAGTTGCACTTTAACAACAAAGAGGTTGCACTACAGTACTTGTATGAGATGAATTGAAAAATACTATTTCTTTTGTTTTGTCATTTTTACAGTGCAAATATTTGTAATCAAAATATACACTATGATTTCAATTACAACACAGAATACAATATAGATAGATGAAAATGTAGAAAAACATCCAAAGTATTTAATAAATTTCAATTGGTGTTCTCTTGTTTAACAGTGCAATTAAAACTTCAGTTAATCACGATTAATTTTTTGAGTTGATTGCATGAGTTACCTGTGATTAATTGACAGCCCTAGCTTTTTCGGCAGCCGGATGGGGTGTGGTGCTTTCATTGGGACCAGGCTGAGGTCATGGTCTGGGACACAAATTGCATCCTTGATTTCCCAGGCCCGCTGAGAACCAAAACTAGAATGAATGGTCACTGGATCAGACTTCTTGTAAAGGCTTTGCAAATCAATCCTATCCTATACCCGTTATGTCCTGAAGTACTCACCTTTAGTTTAACAAACATTATGAAGGGCACAGAATGCCACAATAATGCAGACAGAGTTGGCCACATTGTCCTCCAACCATCTGTATAGGCATTGCCAAAGCACCTTTAACCATCCACCGGAGCACTCCACTACCATCCTGCAGGTTCTGAGTTTGGAGTTGAATTCCCATTTTACCAGGTCATTAATGTCAGGGTAGGGTTTCATTAGCCACCACAGGACTGGATATATCAGGTCCCCCAGAATAACTGTGGGCACAGAGACACCCTATACAGCCACATCGTTTCTGCAAAATAAAGCCCCTTCCTCCACTTCAAGTACAGTCCCCATCTCCTCAGCATCCGGTCATAGTGTATCTTTCCTGTGTGTCTGATGTTAATATTCATGAACCTGCCTTTATGGTCCACTAAGCCTCAAAGAACAAGTGAATAGTAATCTTTTTGATTGAGGTATTACTTCTTTCGGTGGGCAAAGTATGGGGATGTGGGTGCCATCGATAGCTCCCACCCAGTTCAGAAATCCTATTCTCTGGAACCCAGCTATAATTTCCAGAACTTTGGTGATGACAACCACCTGTGGGTAAATGAGTGCTGACATTTGGAAAACCTGCATCACCGCAATCCCATCAGTTGACTTTCCCACTCTGACGTAGTTTGTGACTGATTGGTACCTGCCTGGCATTGGCGGCTTCCAGGGGGCAATAGCCAGCTGCTTCTGCACTAGTATGGGTCTCTGGAACTGAGTGTTCTGCTGCTGTGGGTTTGGACCCACCTCATCACAGAGCTCCATGAATGTCTGCTTCCTCATTTTGAGATTCTGCAGCCACTGCTCACCATCCCAGCTTTCCAAAACTGGGACACCACCCCACCATTCTGGTTCTCCTGGACCAGAAGAGGTGGTCCACCTATGGGTATAATCACAATACTGTCAGTTTCCATGTCATGGGGGAACAGTAGATCAGTCACTGGCTTGGTCAACCGGTTTTGGCTTGTGAGAAAGGTCTAAGTCTATTCTCACCCAGAATTCTCACCAGTCGCGTACCACAACATACATGTTTGTCCCGCAAGAAGCAACAGGAGCAGAACCACTTTGTTGGTTCTTGCTCCATGTCTTCCACCAAGTTGAACAGGAGAGAGCGGTAAGCAACCACTGCCATCAATAAATGTGTGAAGTCATCTATAGTACCACCAACACACAGCAAGGCAGATCTTAGAGTATCTGCTGTGATGCACAGAATGCTGGGATGTCACTACTGAAATGCTAGCACTAATCCCGCGTACAAAAAAAAGCAGTGTGGATGTGGATATACTCAGTCTCAGCATATATACCTGTGTCCAGCACAGCATATGTGGACACTCAGCCACAGTTATAGGGCACAACTGTGAGCATATACATGGCATAGAACCCGAGTATACATGCCAGTGTAAACACAGCCTATATGCATCTGTGATGTTATTGACATAATCTGGGACCATATAGATCATTGTCGCAACCAAGGTCCTGTAGTGGCACCAAAGCTTGTATAAAGGGGGTCAAATAAGGTGTCTAAGACAAGGTTATGATTGGCTGGTTATGATTATGCTATCTGTGTGAATGTATCATTTTTGTATTGAAAGTTATAAATATCGGCTCTATACTGTCTGTCTTTCAAACTTAAGCTGTGCTTCTGGGCGACACCCCAGACAAGTTGGTGTCAGCTCTGCCTAGCCTGCTTGATGGCCCATTAAGGACCACCAGCTATACAATTGACCCCTTGAGAGAAAGCAGATACACCTTGTGACTCAGCAAGGTATGCAGGGACATGCCTCTGGACCGAACTCTGAGGTTTGTTCTTGCCATGTGCCCAAATGCTTGTCTTTGGAACAAAGAGAGGCCATATGACAAGAGAATATAAAAAGCTGCTGCAGCTCCTCCATCTGTTCTTCAATCCTGCTTCTTACCTCTGGAGGGACTTTGCTACAAAGGGAAGCTCTACAGAAAGTACTGATGACCCATCCCAGCTGTGGATGTACTCCAGAGACTTGATTTGATCCTGCAGTTTATTCTATCATTGCTATAAGCCTGAACCAAGAACTTTCCCATTACTGTATGCAATTCTAGATCTCATCTATATCTTTTTCCTTTTATGAATAAACCTTTAAATTTTAGAATCTAAAGGATTGGCAACAGTGTGATTTGTGGGTAAGATCTGATTTCTATATTGACCTGGGTCTGGGGCTTGGTCCTTTGGGATCGAGAAAACCTTTTCCTTTAATGGGTGTGGCAGAGCTCCAACCTTGTCCCTGTGGGTCTTGCACTTCCAGGCAGTTTATGCTAGCTTCAGAGGCTCCCTGCAACCCTCCACATAGCCCTTCTCTCTCTAGGGCCAGGGATACAGTCTATTGAGCCCTTTTCATCATAAGCAAGCAATGGAGATTGGTGAGAGAGTTCCTACATTCTCTGTTACTCCTACAGCCTCATGCCAAAACAGTTTAGCCTCCTGTCCTGACAGGGGCCTGTTTTCCCCTCCCAGGAGGTGTTTCTGTAGCGGTGGGTTGGGTGGAACCCAGGCCTGCCCTCTGCTTTGGTTCCAGCCCAGGGACCCTAATGGTAGCAGCTGTTGGCAACCAACCTTTTACTTCCATAGTTGCTACATTTCCCTGGGCCAGTTCCCCACAGCTCTCCTGCTTCTCCCATCTTCACCCTTACCTTAGGACTCCCTTACCAATAACTTGAGGGTGTCTTCATTAACTGGCCCTTCAACCACACTTCCTCTGCCTGACTGGAGTGAGCCCTTTTATATTATCAGAGGGGCCTTAATTAGAGTCAGGTGGTCACATTAGCTTAATGGCCTCACCTGACTCTTTGCAGGTTAATTGGAGTCAGATGTTCTTATTAGCCTAGAGCAGTCCCTGCTCTGGTCAGTCAGGAACAGAAACCTGTTCATCCAGTGGCTAGTAGATCTGCTCTCTGCTGAACCCAACTGGCCTAGAGGGAGACTACTGCTGGGCCTTGGGCTCTTGCTGCTGCTACCGCCCCAACTGCTCCCCTGCCTGGGCTGGACACCACCCACCCCCCTTCTCTACTACCTGGTTGCTGGCTAGCTGCTGGACTCCCCCACCCTTGGGTGCTGCTGCTTCAATTACAGCCCCTTGGGGGGGCTGCTTGCCTTCTCCCCAGAGGAGGGGAGTGAGGGACCCCTACCCAACTGATCCTAATGCTTGCAGAGTGCTCTGGGACGAACTCCCGACGGTCAGTGTGGGTGACCGAGACTGGCTAGAACTGCCTCTCTCTCTGGCCAAGTTCTCGGAAACCCTCCGCCGCATGCCCACCAATAAATCTCTGGGCATGGACAGGCTGAACGTGGAGTTCTACTGCGTGTTCTGGGACATCCTTGGCCCAGACCTAGTCACCGTCTGGGCCGAGTCTTTGCAGAACGGGGTCCTCCCTCTTTCATGCAGGCGAGCTGTGCTCGCCTTATTGCCAAAGAAGGGGGACTTCTGCGATTTACGAAATTGGCATCCCGTCTCGCTCCTCAGCACGGACTACAAGGTTGTAGCGAAAACCATCTCGCTGCGGCTAGGGTCTGTGCTGGCGGACGTGATCCACCCAGACCAGACCTACACTGTCCCGGGTCGCACCATCTTCAACAATCTGTATCTGGTCCGGGACCTCTTGGAACTTGGGTGTAGGGACGGTCTGTTGTTCTCCCTTCTGTCCCTGGATCAGGAGAAGGCGTTCAACAGGGTGGACCACGGGTTTCTCCTTAGCACTTTGCAAGTGTTTGGCTAGGGACCCCAGTTTGTGGGTTTTCTGGTCTGGCTCAACTGGACCCTGAGTGTCTGGTCAGGCTCAACTGGACCCTGAGCGAACCGGTCAGCTTCGGGCGAGGAGTATGGCAGGGGTGTCCCCTCTCGGCCACCTGTACGCTCTGGAGATTGAGCCCTTCCTCTGTCTCCTCTGCAGGAGGTTGACAGGGTTGCGCTACAGGAGCCGGAGCTGCGTCTGGTCCTGTCGGCATACGCCGACGATGTACTCCTCGTGGTCCAGGACCTGGGTGACTTGGCGCGGGTGGAGGCTTGCCAGGCTGTGTACTCAGCAGCCTCCTCCGCCCGGGTCAACTGGGTCAAGAGCTCTGGCTTGGTGGTAGGAGACTGGTGGCAGGCAAGCTCCCTTCCACCCGCTCTTCAGACCATCCGGTGGAGCGTGGGTCTGCTGCTCTATCTCGGCGTTTACCTTTCTGCCACACATCCATCTCCACGGAGAACTGGCATGGTTTAGAGGGCAGGGTGGTAAAGCGGCTCCGGAAATGGACAGGACTACTCCGGTGTCTCTCCCTTCGAGGGCGGGCACTGGTGCTTAATCAACTAGTCCTGTCCATGCTCTGGTACCGGCTCAACACCCTGGTCCTGGCCCTGGATTTCCTGGCCAACCTCCGGACGTTGATTCTGGAGTTCTTCTGGTCAGGACTGCACTGGGTCTCTGCAGGGGTTCTCCACCTACCCCTGGAGGAGGGAGGGCAGGGCTTGAAGTGTCTCTGCATTCAGGTCCATGTCTTCCACCTCCAGGCCCTGCAGAGGCTCCTTCATGGTGCAGGTAGTCCGGCGTGGAGCGTACTGGCGCATGCCTTCTTGCGCCGCTTCCAAGGGCTCTGATACTACCGGCAGCTCCTTTATCTCCATCCAAGAGGTCTTCCGCGAGACCTCTCCTGGCTGCTGGTCTTCTACCAGGACCTCCTCTGGACCTGGAAACTGTTCACAGCGACCAGGTCTGTGGCGGCCTCCATGGGGGAAGATCTCCTCGCGGAGCCCCTGCTACACAACCCCCAGCTCCGTGTGCAGGTGGCGGAGTCCCCCTTGGTGCACCAGAGGTTGGTCCTGGCAGAAGTCACCAGAGTCGGAGACCTCCTGGACTACAACCAAGGAGACTGGCTGGATCCCCTGACGCTCGCTCAGTGCATGGGGCTCTCCAGACCTTGTACTTCCCTGCGCGTACTTCAGGAGGTGAGGGCTGCTTTGCCGCCCGCTGCTCGGGTCTACCTCGACTGGGTCCTAAGGGAGGGCGTGCCCCGCCCACCCTCCACCCCAGGCCCACCGGACCTTTTCATCGGGCCCCTGCCCCATGGACCCAACCGACGCCCCCTGCCCCTTCACCGTGAGCCGGCTACACAAGCTGCAGCCAGACCGCGCCAAGGAAACATTTATACACGCTCGTGCTCCACACCCTTCACGTCCTCACCCTCGCGTCGTGCCCTGACACAAAGTGGCGGGACCTCCTGTCACCTCTAGAGGGTGAGGAGCCCCGGTGGGCCGGCCTATATTCCACCTTGTTCCTGAGGCCAGCCGGGGACATCAGTTGGCGGCTCCTTCACGGGGCTGTGAGGACGGGCGTGTACTTGGCGCGGTTCACCCTAATCCTGGACACCTGCCCCTTTTGCGGCATGAGGGAAACCCTGGCGCACGTCTACCTGGAGTGCGCCAGGCTGCAGCTCCTATTCCGGCTCCTCATGAATATTTTGTTAAGATTTTGGTTGCACTTTTCCCCTCACCTCCTTATCTATGCACTCCCTGTCCGTGGCCCCACTAAGTCGCAGGACCTCCTGGTCAGCCTCCTCCTGGCCCTGGCTAAAGTGGCCATCTATTAAACCAAGGTGAGGAGGTTGGCCGATGGAGTCTCCTGTGACTGTGGGGCCTACTTCCGATCCTCCGTCCGTTCACGTCTCCGGGCAGAGTTCCTCTGGGCTGCGTCCACTGACTCCCTTGATGCCTTTGAGGAGCAGTGGGCGCTGTCTGGGGCGCTCTGCTCGGTGTCCCCGTCCGGTTCCCTTCATTTGACCCTTTGACTGCACTCCTGTCCCTGTTGTTCATTAGTTGTCCCCCATAATTATTTGGTTTTCCAGGTCCTGTGGAGGGGGGACATGTGGCTGCACTCCTGTGGCTGGGGGGGATCCTTTAGCAATAAGGCTACTTTGCTGTACCCAACTGGCCTTGGTCTATCACATGGGGTATTGGTCTTCATAACCATTGGTCCCCATAACAAGTGGCACTGGCGGTGATACTAGGAAACTGGAGCGTCTAAGGGAATTGCTTGTGTGACTTGTGGTTAGCCAGTGGGGTAAAAGCAAAGTCCTCTCTGTCTGTCTGGTTTGGTTTGCTTTAGAGGTGGAAAAACCCCAGCCTTGGGCTGTAACTGCCCTGCTTTAAGCAATTTGTCCTGCATTGGCACTCTCAGTTGGGTCCCGCCAGAACCAGCATCGTTACAGCATCATATGATATTTTTCATTTAACAATGAAATCAATGTCTCAGTGTGATTCTCTTTAGTAATATAATTGACTGCATAATTACAATTCTCTGTTTTTATGCAGGTGAGTGATTATTGTCCTGCTTGTTATTTAGTGGTTCTCCCTTTTTCTGACTGTTTGCTAGAGAAATAACCATTATTTAGTTTTGAAAAGAATTTCCTTTAAGTATCATAGTTGTTAATTATTACTTTGAATTTTTCCATTGAAGGAGAGTGTTTGACCTCACCGAAGAAGCCAGGGGTGGCCTAAGCAAAAACTCTTCAGAGGGGTACTACATTAGGCCTTATCTTTGAGATCAATGTTATGACTAGCCTATGGTCTTTCCTTAGACTTAGTGTAATTTAACAAAATTGATAGCACCTGCCCAGGAGAGGATTGGGAGTCTGCCCAATATGGGTACTAATCAGCTTGAAATATTTGCTGTGGGTTATCCTGCATAATCAGAGTTGAGATCAGTTGTGGATAGGTGAAGAGAAAGTGAGTTTCTCCTGTTTCAGTTGTTCATGGAGAACAGTTAATATATGAATTTATGTTACCAGTTTGGCTGCAGTGCCAGTAATAATCATAGGTACAAAGTATATGTACAAATAATAAAGAAAAACCTGCTTTCTCCACGTAGTCACTACTCATCATAGTTCCTAATCCCCATGGTTCAGGGTTGCCATTTCCAATTGTTCTGAAGGTTGGAGAGCGTCCTCTGAGGTGGAATGGACTCTGGCTGTTTCACTCCTTTCAGCAGAGACCACAGCCTCTGCCAGTTCCTTTTGTCACATTGCCAGTGCTTAGTTGGTGAACCCCATCTGTTCAAAGAAAGAAAAGGAGTACTTGTGGCGAATTTGAACCTTTTGTCCCCCAAAAACATCAGCTCATAGTCTCCTAATACAAACAGTCAAATCAAAACTATAGTGGCAGGGTAACCAAGGTGCTCTTCCTTAAATAGGGGGGATAGACCCATCTAAAAATAGAAGAAAACTTTCTTAATAACTGATAGGTGTCTTCAGAAAGCATGTACTAAATCCACACGTACTCTTAAAATTGAGATGTCCAGTTAATGTATCCTCCTTTAACATCCCTTATCCCATTCACCTCTTTCACCGAGAGGCTGGGCACTGGAGTGTTCACAGTGCTGTTTAGATGTCTGGCCTCTGCTTTTTACATCAATTACATCTTTTGTGTGGCTTCTTTCCTATATATCAATTGCAGTTATCAAGGCTGGTGGTTACAGATATATGGATCATTGTCCCTGATAGGAAGGGGTGCATGTTGCTAACAGAAAATGCAGCTCTTACACATGGTTTTCCTTTAAAAACAGTCTCCAGGGTATCATTAAGCGAAGCGTGTTTCTAATAAGTTAGAAAGTCAGGGACTTACGAGGTATCTACCTGTGTTTTGTTCTTTGTATAAAATCCCCACTGATACAGGGTTCTGTAAGAAGATCACATTTCTGCTGAATGGTAGAAGGTGAGTTAAGTCTGTTTCATGACCTTCTGCAGGTTCCATTAGTATAAGATTCATGTAACAATTCTGTTGGATTAGAACCCTTTATGTAAGAAACAATTTTGTTTTGGAAAAAATTTCCCACCCTACTCTGCATGATTTCTATATTTGTAACTTGATGAATCTTAATGGACTTTCTATAGAATTATATATAACATTGCCATGAATAACAAAACAGTTGAATGATTAATAGTGTTACAGTGAATACCAAAGAGATTTATATTGATTTGTCACCTATTATAACAGGTTATCAGAATTATCATTATTCAATTTCTTAATTCCTGATGAGATGAATCATTATTTACCTAATTATTTCATGTGAAAATTGCTAAATTTATTAGACTATTTGATCTGTTTCATTGACCTAGCTCCAGAATAAAAAAAAAGAACAACCCTTTAAAAAGGTCTTTAATTTATTTGGTATTCACTGTAATAACAGAGATCAGAATGAAAGCACATTATATTCATGTAGCTGTCTATGTACTGTACTTCTGTGGGAATTCCACTGTAATTCACCATTAATTAATGTGTCATTGAACCACAGTAATACCAAAAAGAGTGTGAAAACTAGGGTTGAGTGATCCAGCTCAAATAAAATGAAGACTAACTTAGTGAGCTGATAACTCCGCTCTGCCCGAATCAAATATTTGTTGAGGTTTCAACAAATATAATTCACTGTAAAAAAATTTTTAAAGCTATCAATTTAGGTTTTTTGACTGAGAAGAAATGCCAAATACTTCAAGGACAGCTGTTCTTGCAGTTTTTCCAACTTGTCTAGAAATAGGAAATTCCTAAAAATCTCTAACCAAAGCCTGTTCTCATGATATTACCAGTCCCATTTCACAGATTTGATATATTCAGTTAAGTTTCAGATAAGAATCCAAATTAAGAGTTCGTGTTCAAACCAAGGCCCTAATTCAGCAGAGCATATAAACACATACTTAAATCCCAATGAAGTCAATGGGACAAATATGTACTTTACTGAATAGGGATTACTTCAGCATGTGTTTCTGTTCTTTGATGAGTTGCGGTCTAAACTCCTCATGATTTTTATAAATTTAAATATCACTGAAAAAAGATTTCATATGGCCAGGACACTGAGAACACGTTTTAGGAGATGTGTTACTGGCTCTGTACTTATGTTTGTTGATAATTAAAGACTAGCAACAGCATAGCATATATTTTGTTTTTTTATTTAGTGAACGTTATAATAAAATTCTGCTTCATTAAATTAAAATAATGAAACCTATTGCTGGGTTATGTTTGTATCATTCCTGCTTCTTCCTTGGTGACTGACATTCATGGAAAGGTAGATTGGTGCCATTTGTGTCATGAAATAGTTTTCCATTTGCCAGAGTAGAGGCATTCTGTAGTTTGCTAGTATATTTGTCTAGTCTGTTGTGAAATGAAAATCTTAGATACTGTGCCAGATCCTCAACTTCTGTAACACATCAGAGCTCAATTTTAATCAATGAAGCTATGGCAGTTTGCAGTAGTTGAGGGTCTGGCCTAATAGTTCAGTTTTAAAATAAATTTCTAACCATATTTTGAAATAACTTTTATTCCAAAAGCATAAAAAAGGTTGCAGTCATTGCACTCTCAGCTGTAGTTAGCTTTGTGACTAGTAGAAAAATGATTTAGAATATTAACACTTTGTTAAGAATACACCATTTTCATTATATATATATATATATATGGAAAGATATGTCTGCAGGACCCTCTTTGCTACCACCTACTTGAACTTCAGATAATATCACTCGTTGGTAATGAACTCAGTGCTATTGTTTATCTTTTCCAGCACTTGAATAATTTATAAATGAACCAGAGATTTAAAAATCAGTTTATGACTCTGATTTATTTTAAATATCACAAAATATCTGTATTCTGTACAGGTTGACTTATTGTTCTGCAAATGGCTCTTTCAGAAGATTAAAGGTGGTCTGAAGGACACTGCATAAACCATGCAGAATGACAGTGAAACCCTGACATGAAATTATGGCCTTCACTAAACTTTTACGCTTCACTTGTGCTCAGAATTCAAGAATTTACATAGAAGAAAATGTACAGTGCATCAAGTTAAATTCTCTGCCAAATAGGTTTACTATTCACTGAAATTCACCACTATTACCCGCTGCCTCCCACTAATCTCAGTACTGCCACTGGGGTGTCTTAGTACTCAACCAGGTTTTAAGGGTAGGGGAGAAAGTCTACAAGCAAGGGACAAAATGATAATTCTTAGAACATAAGTCAGATTTACATGAAAATTCATCACAATCCGTTGTGCACAAGGTGTGTTATTTAGTTGCATAATTGGCAACAGTGTAATAATGCTGGACAAATGAATATAGATATAATTTTGTATATTGGTATTTTGCATTAATTAATGTCTGCTTATTGTAAAGTGCTATATGTAATTGAATAATTGTTGTGTTCATAATTTACAGTATAAATAAGCCTGTAAAGGAGTGGATATTAAATGATTTCTATGTAATGCCTTGCACAGAAGGATATTTTTTCTTCTACTCTTATTTCCAATCATGCTGCACAAAGGCCAGTATATGCAACACAATTTTAAAATGGATTCTATCAAGATAGCAAATGACTCATCACTTGTCTTAATCAGCACTGGTGCACTTTGCACGATAAATCAATAATTCAGTTTGGGAAGATCAAAGTAACTGAATATGGTCTATTTATAGTATCACACACAAAATGAGACAATATAATTGCAAGAGCAGTGGCTCTTGACTCTCCTGCTGTTCAATACTACAGTACAATACAATAAATCAGTTCTTTTCCCACAGAGCAATCTACCTCAGTGGCAAAAAAACAGGCTAAAATTTCAAGGGTGAGAGTGAGGAGAAGGGTATAAAAAGGTATTCTTTTCAGCTGAAGGGTTAGAGGTGGCTGGGGCTTCTTATGCGGAGCTGTAAGCAAGCAATGGCCCTATCACTCCAACTGATTCTATGTCAAATAGAAAAGGAGAGAGGAAATGAGATGCCAAGGCAAGAATCTGAATGTAATGAAGGTTTTGAATTTTAGGCTGAATAACAGGGGTTCATCTCTCCATCTTTTTTTAAGTGAAATATTGAAGCTTAGGAACACTGCAATAATGAGATATTCACCTTCTTCTTTTCCCCATTGCTCAACGTCTTTCTCCCCTTTCAATCTGAAGTCAGATGATCTGCATTTTTTGCATATGGCTGTTTACCACTTTCCAAACCCTTCAATTGTTTTGTTCCTTTTCTTAAAGTAGATGTAGTGTTCCTGATGGGCTCTGGAATGACAGCTCTGTGGAAATGATGTATTTGTCCACATAGTGAGTGCAGTCTGAACAGTGACAGTGCAACCTCGCCCATGCTGCGCCATCAATGCACCTCATCCTAGTCTAGAGAGACCACCTCTAGGGTTGAAAGAGTAGTTGCTTCTCTGTTCTTATTCACTCACTGGCCTTTCTGCTGAGATTACAAACACGGGTGCCAATTAGTCCTAATTGGGACACTGGACACCTGTCTGCTAGGAACTAGACTGAAACCACAAACAGCTGTCAATGTAATCAGGGCCAGACTTGAATTGGTGACCTACAGGTGGGAAGCTTTTTACGCTATCGAGTTCTTTTATACTCTGTTCTCCTTAAAGCAGAATGTTGTGTCTCTTAAGAGCCATAACTGTTGCTTCTGGATAAATGGATTTGCTCTGCCCTTTTAATCTCTGTTTGGATTGTTTCATTGCCACGTAACAAATCAAAATTCTTAGCATACTACACCCTGTGGCCATCATAGACTTTACAGCACCAGCAAGGGTGAAACTCAGATCCTTCTGCTTTTCAAAGCACAAAACAGCCTTTTCAAAACAGCCTTACTGCCTCAGGTAACTGTGACTCTCCTCTAGGTGCAGCAGTAATTAGGGCTTATGACTAAAGACACGATTCAGTCATAGAATCATAGAATATCAGGGTTGGAAGGGACCTCAGGAGGTCATCTAATCCAACCCCCTGCTCAAAGCAGGACCAATCCCCAATTTTTGTCCCAGACCCCTAAATGGTCCCCTCAAGGATTGAACTCACAACCCTAGGTTTACCAGGCTAATGCTCAAACCACTGAGCTATCCCTCCCCCATGGAGGTCATGGATTCTGTGACTTCTTCTGGGGCAGGACTGGAGCAGCTGTCAGCCCTGAGGCTGGTGGAGCAGTGGCTGCTGGAACAGCTGACCAGCACTGGGGCTGTTCCTACACCCTTAATGCTCTCATGACCTCCTCATAAAGGGCAGAATGGGCCCAACATTTCCTCAATTCCCTTTTACAGCCCATCTGCCCTTTCTCAGCACACTGTGTCACTGTTACTCAGTTAGGATTTTTGATAAATTGTATTTGTGAGAGTTTGACCACACTTCGGTTTGTTATGATATCTATTCAAGAGACCAAATAAGCACTACGCCTCATGGTGCACCCGTATGTCGCCCACCTCAATATTCCATGGCCCTATTGGACACCCTGGGGTGTGCAGTCATAATTCAAAAAGCCCACATCATGCACTGTCTCCAGCACTGGCTCACCCTCTTGGATAAGCCAGTTAGTGCAGCCTCAGGTACTGAGGAAGCAAGGGAGGAAGAGCATCAGCTGCAAGAGAAGAAAAACTGATCCCTGCTGAAATCTCCTCATTCTCACTTCTACACTAGCCTTAGTGGATGAGTTCAGGGTGTTCCAGGACCTCATGAGGCACATGGCGGACACCTTGGATATTCCCATGGAGGTAGTTCAGGAGAAACGACATAAACTATTGGACATCCTTCATGCTTCTCCACTGGGTAAGCACCCCATAAATGAGAGACTACCGGAGCTCATGAAGGACATGGCACAAACCCACATCTATTTCAGCCATGTCAAAATTTTTCTCAGTTTATAGACAAGCTCCCTAAGGAACATCAAGAGGAGATTGACCATGATGGCAGAGGGATAGCTGATTGTTTTCACTTCCTTACAAGCTGTGCTGGACATATATGATATCACTGGAAGTATTATAGCCACTGAATATCATTGAGGAGAATGTCATGGCTTTGGTCCTCAGGGAGTCCCATGGAGGTCCAAGCAACAATTGAGGATCTCTTATTTGAGAAAAATGAAATTTTTAACACTGGATTGGGTCAGCCCTCCCATTCCTTAAAAGACTCAAGGGCAACTCTTTGCTCTTTGGGCCTCTACATTCCATTGCAAGGAAAAAGCAAATACGCCAACAGCCTTCCTAAATACAGTACTTCTCTGCCAAATATTATCATCAGCCAGAGAGGATCTCAGAACCATGGAGGAAGGGACAGAAATTCTATCACAGAAGAGCCTGTGCCATTGCCTCTGCTGCCCCAAAGCCTGGGGCTTCCAAAAGGCAGCAGACTTGATGCCACCATCAAGATCATGGTAGAACCTCCACAGGATTTTTTCCATGCTGCCCCACCTCTTCCCCTTTGGCAAGTACCTCTTTTTTATTTTTGGGACGTTTGGGCTAGGATTACCTCAAACTGGTGTGTCCTGGGGAATGTAGACAAGGGGTATTCTATTCACTTCCAATGTCTTCACACTCCTTCCTGTGGTGTATTGAGGACTGTGTTGGAATTGCAAGCTATCACGTTAAGTGTGTATGCACAAAAGGGGAGAGGTAGTTTTCTAATTATGCTTGTAGGCTAAGGAGCTCTGTAGGAAAGCATGCAATCAGAGTCAGATGGAAAGAGACGCGTTAAAGCAAGATGGGGTGAGTTGTGCCTCTCTGCCTTAGAGAGCAGCCTGTTCTTTCTTTCTCTCTCTCTCTCTCTCTCTCTCTCTCTCTTTGGGTTCTTGTGTGTAATCAGTCTGAATTCTAAGAAATAAAGTTGCAATCTCCCAGGAAAGGTATTTGTTTTTAAATCACACCAGTGGCTCTGTGTCTTCCTGGCCTGCAAAACACCTTTGCAGATCAGATCAGTAGGCAATTCTCAGACAACCAGGAGAAATGTCTCAGACTCAATCCTATACAGCATTTTTTGCAAGTGGGGGTTTCCAGACATAGATCTTTTTGCCACAGACTAGAAAAACAAATGTCAGATATTTTTGCAAGGCCAGCCTCCCTGCCAATGCCTTCCTCATCCCTTGGATCCTGGGACTGATAGGTCTGTCTGCTGGTCAACATGATACCTAGACTCATAGACTTTAAGGCCAGAAGGGTCTTGATCATAATGATCATCTAGTCTGACCTCCTGCATATTGCAGGCCACAGAAGCCTCACCCACCCACTCCTCTAAAAGACCCATAACCTCTGGCTGAGTTACTGAAGTTGTCAAATATTGACTTAAAGACTTGAAGTTACAGGGAATCCAGCATTTGCTCTAGCTCAAACCAGTAAGTGATCCATGCCCCACACTACAGAGAAAGGCAAAGAAACCCCAAAAAACAAAAAAACAAGGTCAATGCTAATTTGACCTGGGGGAGAAATTCCTTCCCGATCCCAAATATGGCAATCAGTTAGACCCTGAGCCTGTGGGCAGGATTCACCAGCCAGACACCTGGGAAATAATCCTCTGTAGTAGCTCAATCCCTCCCCATCTAGTGTCCCACATATGGTCATTGGAGATATTTGCTAATAGCAGTTGCTTATTGCCCATATGCCATTGTGAGCAAATTCATCAAATTGACCCCTCCATAAACTTATCAAGCTAAGTCTTAAAACAGTTAGGTTTGTTTGCCCCCACTACTCCCTTTGGAATGATGTTCTGGAACTTCACTCTTCTGATTATTAGAAACCTTCATCTCATTTCAAGCCTAAATTTAATGAGGGCCAAAATATATCCATTTGTTCTTGTGCCAACACTGGTGCTGAACTTGAATAACTCCTCTCCCTCCCTGGTTTTTAGCCCTCTGATGTATGTATAGAGAGGATTCATGTTCATTTTATGAGGTTAAATAAGTCAAGCTCCTTGTAAGGTAGGTTTTCCATTCTTCTGATCATCTTCATATTCCTTCTCTGCACCTGTTCAAGATTGAATTAAACTTTCTTAAACGTTGGTGAACAGAACTGCACACCGTATTCCAGATGAGGTCTCGCCAGTGCCTGGTATAATTTTAATAGCCCTGACCTATCTCTACTGGAAATACCTTGCCTGATGCATCCTAGAATTGCATTAGCCTTGTTCAGAGCTGTATCACATTGGCGGCTCATAGTCATTCTGTGATCAGCCACTACAGCAAGATCTTTTTCCTCCTCTGTCGCTTCCAACTGATACATCTCTAATTTACAGCAAAAATTCTTCTTGTTAGTCCCTAGGTGCATAACCCTTCCCTTTGCACTATTATACTCCTTCCCATTTCAATTACTTCAGTTTTCAAGGTCATCCAAATCTTCCTGTATGATATTCCAGTCCTCCTCTGTACTAGCAATACCTCCCAACTTTGTATCATCTGCAAATTTTATTAGCACACTCCCATTTTTTGTGCCAAGATCATTCATGAAATGTTAAATAAGATCGATCTGAAGACTGATCCTTGAGGAACTTCACTGGTAACCTCCCTCCAGCCTGACAGTTCATCTTTCAGCATGACCCATTGTAGTCTCCCCTTTAACCAGTTCCTTACCCATCTTTCAATTCTTGTATTAATCCTTATCTCTCCAGATTAACTGATAATTCCCCATATGGAACTGTATCAATGCTTTACTGAAATCCAGGTAGATTAGATCTACTGCATTTCCTTTATCTAGAAAATTGCTTATCTTCTCAAAATAAAGAGATCAGGTTGGTCTGACATGATCTACCTTTTGTAAAACCATGTTGTATTTTATCCCAATCACTGTTTTCCTCTGTCTGTAACTAATCCCTCTTTCAAAATTTGTTCTAAAATCTTGCATACAGTTGAGGTCAAACTAATGGGCATGTAGTTTCTTGTAGCACTTTCTCCCTCTTTCTTAAATATAGGTACTATATTGCAATTCTCCAGTCATAGGATATGACCCACAAGTTTAAAGATTCATTAAAAGTCCTTGAAGTTGGGCTGGCAATTTCATGTGGCAGTTCCTTTAATATTCTTTTATCAAGATTATCTGGGGCCTCTTATTTGGTCCCATTAAGTTGTTTGAATTTGGCTTCCACCTTGGATGTGGTAATTTTTACTTACACATCCTTGTTCCCATTAGCCACCCTATCACTGCCCCCAAACCTCATTATTCTTATTAAAAACTGATGCAAAGTATTTGTTTTAGGTGTTGGTCCAGACCTAAATTATCTTTAATCTCCATCCCATCCTCGGTGTTTAATGGTCCCACTCCTTCTTTTCTTGTTTTCTTTTTATTATATGGCTAAAGAACCTTTTACTGTTAGTTTTAATTTACTTTCAAGGTCCAACTCCGCTTCACTCTTAACAGTTCTCACTTTACCCCTATACTTTTGTGTAGTCTTTGTGAATGGCTAGCCAACTACAAAAGCAGTTTCTCCTCCCTTGGTGTTCACACCTCAGCTGCTAGAAGAGGGCCTCATCCTCCCTGATTGAAATAACCTCATTATCCCTAGCATGATTCTTGCTTGCATATTTATACTGCCTCTCTGGAAATTTCCACTACATGCATCTGACGAAGTGGGTATTCACCCACGAAAGCTTATGCTCCAATACATCTGTTAGTCTATAAGGTGCCACAGGACTCTTTGCCGCTTTTACAGATCCAGACTAACACGACTACCTCTCTGATACTTAACAGTCAGTACTGTCACTCTCTTTCTTCTTGTTGTCCATTTTTCTACCCTCTGTTGTTCCTTTTTCCATTGCTGTAGACTCTTTTACTTTATTTTCCTCCCACTCAATATAAGAATCAGATGTGGAGATTACTTGAGCATCTCCCAATAGTCTCCCCTGAATTCCAAGATTAAAACTCTTTTAATCAGTTGTGCCAATCTCCATCCCAGAAGTTTATTTCTCTCCCTACTCAGGTGGAGTCCTTTGGTCTGTTCTTTCTGGCTGCAAGTTGTCTTATCTTCTGTTCTTAAGGTTCCTGAGCAAGTTGAGACAAAATGTAGGGCTAATAACCTCAGCATTGACCAGAAGGTTCTGGTTTTAGGATCTGATGAACCTTTCAACACAGCTCCCTACCAACACTGCCCGTATAGGGGGCTGTGCTCAGTGTATCAGCTTTGCCTGATATATCCTCAGAACAGTGGTCAGATCACGTACCTGGATGCAGCTTCTTTACATCTGACAGCCTGTATGCTGGCTGGATGACATCTACCAAAATAAACTGCTCAGGCTGAGATTCAGAACATTCTGCTCCAATGCAGGAAACCCTCAGCTGGACTGACTTACAGAGGTAAATGGAAAAATTGTTTTATTTAGGTATCTCAGCACCAGCTTTCTCGTAGCCCTGAAACAATCTGGAGCAATATCTGCACATCACTCTGCTTTCCAGGACCACCCTGTATCTTCCCCATCCTACTGTGGCAAGATTCCTGAATAGGTTCATGCATGGGTCTCCGCCAATATGGGAGCCCTTTCCCTCTTGGAACCTCAATATAGTAGTAGCTAGATTGATGGGTTCCACACGTTAGCCCTTAGCAACCTGTTCCCTATACTACCTACCAATGAAGACTGCCTTTTTATTAACCATTACATCAGCTCAAGGGTGGGGGAGATTCAGGCCCTCTGGGTAGGTCCTCCTTATTTAGTGTTGCATAAAAACGAAGTCACTGTTAGGCATCACCCCAAGTTTCAGCCTAAAGTTGGTTCAGGCCAGTACAGTCACCTCTTAGGTTTTCTTTCCCAAGCTTCACTCAAATCCGGGGAAGCTAAACTTCACACACTTGCTGTGGTAAGAGCATTGTCTTTTCACAATGATAGGACAAAATCATTCAGAAACATGCCCAGACTATTTGTGGTCTTGGCTGATAGAGTTAAGAATTAACACATACCCTCACAGACATTACCCAAGCAGGTCTCCAGTTGTATAAAAACATGTTACAAATTAGCCAGATTAGGTCTACCTAGTTACATTATAGTTCATTCCTCACAAGACTCTGGCAGCCTCTGTTACTTGCTTGAAAAATGTCCCTATTTCTGAAATCAGAAAGGGCAGCTACATGGAGCTTGGTCCACACCTTTACAAGACACTGTTCCTTGGTAAAGGCTTCTAGATTGGATGCCTGCTTCAGTAGGTCAGTCCTTCAGAGCTTTTTAAATTAAACTCCAAGTACCCACCTGCAAGCAAACAGACAACTGCTTTTTAGTCACCAGGATCAGAATCCATGTGGCCAATTACTTGAAGAGAGAACCATTACTTATGCTATATTAATTGTGATTTTTTTTTTAGATGTGCTGTTCACAGAGATTCCACAGCCTGCCCTGGTTCCCAGCTACTGTGGAGTTCTGATCTGCTTGGATTCTGTTTTGGCAAAGGAAAGGAGAGATGCTTGGGCCCGCTCTGCCCTTTATACCTTTGACTAGGTGGTGCACCATGACTTCTACAGCTCAGGCATGGCCACAATGGACATTGCTGGACAAAAGAGTCCAATTTCACATGGATGGGATCCATGTACACCAAGAGTAGAATTCATGTGGACAACACATCTCAAAGAGTCAGTTACTGTAGAGAAGTAACCACTTTTTGTCTTCAGTTTGTTTTTCTCATCCTTTTGCTTCTTCCTGTACATCTTATTTCTCTCTTTCCATCTCCCTTGTATTTCTGCTCTTTTCTCCCTTTGTGTGCCAGACGGAGAATCTCTTGTTAGCTCGTGAGAGGGATCACTGCACCTGAAATCAATGCAGAAATGCCTCTCACTGATTGACAAGTCAGCAATGAATTTGAATTAATCTTAAAAAAGGTAGTTAAGCAAGAAGAGTTAAAATATAAAATCAACTTCAATCTAAAAACAACTCTACAGATTTCTGAAGCCATCCTATTTAAATAAATTGGTTCTGAAAGGTATGGATTTATTACAAACATGCCCTTTCCCCAGTGGTGCATATCCAAAGTGAATTAGCACAAAGTTTTTTATAGCAGCCAATGTTTTCCAATAGCATTTTATATTTTAATTGCTTTGTCAATTTGTCTTATTGTATTTCTCATTCAATGTCATCATTCAATTGATTTCTATTCCAATTTACTTTAATAAAGGTTTTCATACAACTTCCTTTCCTAAATTCAACTACCACATACATCCAACAGGGAGGCAGTCAACTTCATGAATATTTTGTCCATTCAGAACTTCAACACACATGCAGCAGTTACTTTCAGAATGCATTTTGTATGCTCTTTCTGCCTACACAAAGAGACATTAAATAATATAGTGGCATGGTCTGGTGTGAAGATATTAGTGGCATAGGTTTGGGGTACCTACATTGTTCGTGGCTACCACATTATCGTGTATTCTGTGTATATTACAATACAACTATTTTGCTTTCAAATAGTTACTGTTTTATGTTTCTATCACCTGCAAAGCCAGGCTTCTTGGGCTATATCTACACTACACACCACTGGCAGCAGCATGACTGTAGTGTATATGTAGCCACACTGCACAGGTGCAAAGCAAACTGTGTCCTCATTGTGATGTGTAGATGCACGTGTCAGTGAAAGACAGGAAGTGGGGAAAGGATTCAAGAGCTCCCCACTGCCAGAGACTTTCCCCACTGCCAGCATCTTTGCTTGATCTGGGGAAAGGCTCCAGCATCAAGGAGCTGGTGGAGCTTTTACCTGCTGCCTCCCTGCTGCTGGAGTATTTCCCTGGATTGAGGAATGTTAACAGGGAGTGTTAAGTGGCAACAGGATGTGTTAGACCCGCAGCCGGAGTCTCCCTACGGGATAGGGGAGCAGGCAGATACCGGATACAGTGTTGGTATATAATACTCTAAATATTCTTTATTGCTTACAAAATAAACCTTACACACTCCAAACTCATATCCCAAGCATACGACACCAAAGTCCGAAGGTAAAAATGAAGTCCCAATGGCCAGTCGAGGTTCAGTCCGACCACAAGAGGCGGGGAGCCAGCATTACCACATCTTAATTCAAACAGGGCTCTGGATCCACAAATGACTCCAAATTGTCAGTGTGTCAAATGTCTTTTTATAATCCACTCCATCATGTCACCAGTTGTCTGGGCCCTTCACCCACAATTTCAAAGAGACAGTTCCGGGGAAATTGCCATAACCCAAGATGTTTAGAAACAGTCTGAGGCAGGTCATCATGACTGAATATGTTCCTCTTCCCCAGTTCTTGTTAACAACTGCAGCAGATACATTGCAACAGGTACATTGTCATGGCAATGCCCACAATGTTATTTCCTTATCTGGTATGTCTCCATCTTTCTTATAAACATAACAACATTGTTTTGCACGAACAGTTCTTGACTGCTTAAAACCTCAAATTCTCACTTGGTTGTCAATACACAACTCACGTCAAGCACACTTCATCCACACTAGGCCTCAAATGGCCTATAACATATTACATGGATATATAGATTTTATATCAGGAGCTGCCAGAGTCTTTTCCTGTGGTGGGGAAAGACTCCAGCAGTGGGGAGACAGTGGGACACTAAACTGCTAAAAATAGCAGTGTAGTCAGGGAGGCACGGCTTGGTTGAGTAGAAAGCCCCATAGGTATGTATTCACTTCAGGGCTGGATTAACCTTTTGTGGGCCTGGCACCAAACATATTTGTGGGCCCCCATAGGGGCAGTGGAGAATGGCGCAGGGGGGTCAGTCCCCAGAGCGATGGCCAGCCAGGGGTAATGGGGGATGGCATGGCAGGGGCAGCCCCGCTCCGCCCAGCTCAGTGCAAGGGCACTATTTACAAACCGGCAGTTGCCAGATGCACAATGGCCCACCTGGCTCTATGCTACCAGCATGCCCCTTCCCCTTGGGGGTAGGCCCATGCTGTGCCACACAGCCCCACTGTCCAACACCAGAACATCCCGCCCCCTGATTCCCTATGGCCAGAGCCCCCGCCCAGACCCTGCCACAAATGCCAGTCCCAGAAGCAGCTGGCTGCTGGCATGTCTCTGTGCACCCCTGGGGGGAGGGGGACAGCTGCCCGCACCCACAAACACCACCCCTGCAGCTCCCATTGGCCAGTTCATGATGCTGGGGGCAGGGGCAGTGTACGGAGCCACCTCCCCCCCTGCCAGGGGCTGCAGAGACATGCCAGTAGTCAGCTGTTTCCAGGAGTGGCGTGGGGCCATAGCATGCAGGCAGCCTGGCTGAGTCCTGCTGCACTGGCCCCCCCCTTAGCCCAGGGCCCTGGGCTGCAGCCCCTAAAGCCCCTGCCTTAATCAAGCCCTACCAGCCATAATCTCAGTCCTTGCCCCATCATGGCCACCCCACTGAAGGCAGTGGAAGGATTTTTAACCAATTTGACTACAGCTGATAGTGTTGGATACCAAATGGAGTGGGGAGAGGAAGATAAATGCAGAGCCTAGGTTCTGTGTGTGTGTGTGTGTGAGAGAGAGAGAGAGAGAGAGAGAGAGAGAATGTGAATGATGCATGCTTCACCCTGTAAAGAGTACAGCAGATACCACCACTCTGGGAGCTTCTGTGTAGGATCCCCACTTCCTCACTGTGACCCCTCACCAGCTCACCGTCCACCCCAAAGACAGTAGCTTAAAGCTACCACCTACCTCTACATGTAAAAGGACACTTTTCCTCTTTAAAATGGAAGAAGAAGCCTGAGCTGAACTTGAGAGGGATAGTGAAGACATTATTCAACTACAGGAAACACTGCAGACAGAATTAGAACATGAAAAACTAGTTAGATCCTGGAGAGTCAAATCTTTTGTTTTTTTAGGCAGATCAAATAGTACAGGGGTAGCTACACTGGCTCATAAAAAGAACTCACTTGGTTTTAAAGACCTCAATTAAGGAGAAATCAAGCAGAGTGGTAGCAATTCCTGGAAGTGTAGCAGGTTCTGCAATTTCCATTAACATTTATGTGCCTGGTAGGAAGAAAGATGAATTCCTTTTTTAAAAAAGGTGCTTGCAGCAGTACAAGAATTAATCATTGAAAATATAATAATTGAGGTGGTCTTATTTGTGTTGTGGAAGGCAGTTTAGATAGATTGAGCTATCGATCAAAAACTTCTTTCTGCTCCTAAATTTATTTTAAAGGCTATATCTGACCTTGGATTTGTTGAAATATGGTGTACTCTAACCAGGAGTGAGGGACTATACTCTTTACTGGGCACCACATGATGAGCTATATTTAACTTTGTTATTTCCTGTCATTTTGATGACATAGATTATTTGGTAGAGGTCACTCAAAAACATATGAGTGCTGGAGAGGCTTTAGAGTCAGAGGTCACTTTAATCTCATTCAGGGGCTTCTGCCAGTTATCAACATTTCTGTGGCCAAGTACTGTTTCATTGCTCTCCTATTATGGAAGAAAAAAAAAAGTGGACACATGTTCCTTGGTTTGTCCATTCTAGGAATTTGTGAATCCTACTATTAAACTGAATGGGAACCTCGTCTCCATTTTCTCCTATCCGTAATAATAGCACACAGCAATAGCAGTATCAGCGTTTTGTCGCAGAACAGCTCACGGGTTTAACTATTCACCCGGTATAAAGTGACATAATTTAGCTGAATTCAGTTGAACCATGCCAGTTCATAACAGCTAAAGATCTGGCCTATGATGTGCCCTGATGTGACCCATCTATTGGCAGATGGCTTTTTTAGGTGGTTTCCCTTTATACATGGTGCTGCAAAACAAAACTTGTGTTAATCCAGCTTTTTGATCAACTCTGCTTGGCTGTGTGGACCTTACACATGGGAATCTTACATTAATTATAACTTTTTTTCATACTTTGTCCACCTTATTATATCTACATTTCCAACATGGGCCACAGAGCATAAATATTTTCATCTGCTATCTTCCTGGTAAAGAATGTACCTATACATCATAGATTGGCCAGAAAATCAACCTTCCTTCAATCCATGCTCCTGCCACAACCAGAGAGACCTTTTGGATCTTAACCTTCCCACAGTCTAGGGACCATAATCTCCCTCAGGATAGCCAACCCCAAGAGTTCAAAAATCATGAGTCAGGCCCCCAAAATTGTATGATTGGCTTAAAAACAATGAGTTTAGCAACAAGGAGGCATTCTCTTTATTTGCTTTCTCATGGTCTGAGTCATTAACATGCATTTGGGTCATGTTTCCAAGCTTTTCTCTGCAACTATGAGGATTAGAAATGTACTATTTTGAAAAGAAAAGAAAAGAAAAGAAAAGAAAAGAAAAAGCCGATGTTTGAATGCAGTCTCCTGATTCCACCAAATGTTGTGAGACTTGAGCTTAAATTGCAAGAGTTAGCAATGCTGACCCCTCATCCATTCCTCAGCTGGGGACTGTAAAGCTTGTTCTTCTTTCACCCTATTGTGACTGGAAACCTGTACTTCTCTGTGGTGATCACCCTCAATATATATCAAAGGCCCCACCTGCTAGTCAAGGTCCTGTAATCTACCTCTCTCCTGTCCACTTTCTCCATATTGGCCAGCGAACACAGAGTACCCACTACACCTAAGGTGGTGTCTTTAGTTCTGCTCCATAGAAAAGAGAGAAGTTTGGCCTGGCTGTAGGCAGTACTTTGCAATCTCGTTGCATCTCAGGTATCACATGACTGCCAACTTCCACCTGCTTATCTTTCAGTCAAGTTAGTCATCAAATCAAGTGATATAATTTGAGGGAGCTGGGACTTGTCCATTCAGTGTCTTTTGCCTCTGCTGCATTGTTAGCAGGGAGTTAGCCATTAGCAATCAGTAGTGTACTGCCTTGTAACACGTGTGTGTGTGTGTATACATGTGAATGCCAGGTGGGCTATCCAGTAATAGGCCTTCATATAAAGAACAATCCTGAAGCCCTAAAATTCCACTTGTCCTGTAGGAAAGATTTTTTTTTAACCAGTAATTCAGTGTTAGATGAAATTCCCCAGCAGATCCAGGAATCTCTTAGAGGACTGGAAGAATTTTAAAGCTCCAGGACTGTATACTAGGATCTGTTATCAACATGCCCTGACACCATCCTGAACCCTCATCTTGTACTTGATACAATTTGAAAGAATAGGTGTAAGTAGTAAGCCAAATCCTACCTTTATAGGGATTGATCAGATATAACATAGAAATTTTTTTAAAAAAAATCAGGAGATGTAGGCATAAGATTACACTGCTTTGAGGTGTCAAAGTTTGTGCCATTTTACCTTCTCCATTTGGCTGGGCTTGGCAGAGATTGGAAGGGGTAGGGGTCTCCAATTTCACTAGTGTTCTGAAAGAAATTTTTCAGCCTCTGCAGTACATCCAAGTTTCCCTGGCACTCCCTGACTTCTGATATTGCTTAAACACAACCCTGCCTTCCTCCAGGTTGACTTTTGTCCATCAGAACTAGCTTTCTTCATTTTAATCTCCCCTTATCCCTTGGTGCATTCCTTTATGGCAATCATATAACCTGAAAACCTCAGCACTACTGGCAAGCTCAGACAGTAGTAGATGAATTGCTGATGAGTGGAAGGTACTATGTCTAGTGGATAGAATGGGTGACTGTAAGTCAGGACTGCCTGGCTATGTTCCCATCTTTGCTACTAATTTGCTGTATGATCTTTAGCAAGTCTCTTAACTTAAACTCAAACCTGCAAAATGGTATTAATACAAATTTTCTTATGTTACAGGAATGTTGTTAGGATTAACTAATATTCATGTATGTATTCGTTTATTATTCTCTACAGTGTTTTGAGATCCTAGGGTAAAATCATAGAATCATAGAATATTAGGGTTGGAAGAGACCTCAGGAGGTCATCTAGTCCAATCCCCTGCTCCAAGCAGGACCAACACCAACTAAATCATCCCAGCCAAGGCTTTGTCACGCAGGGCCTTAAAAACCTCTAAGGATGACGATTCCACCACCTCCCTAGGTAACCCATTCCAGTGCTTCACCACCCTCCTAGTGAAATAGTGTTTCCTAATATCCAACCTAGGCCTCCCCCACTGAAACTTGAGACCATTGCTTCTTGTTCTGTCATCTGCCACCACTGAGAACAGCCGAGCTCCACCCTCTTTGGAACCTCCCTCCAGGTAATTGAAGGCTGCCATCAAATCTCCCCTCACTTTTCTCTTCTGCAGATTAAATAAGTCCAGTTCCCTCAGCCTCTCCTCGTAAGTCATGTGCCCCAGCCCCCAGTAATTTTTGTTGCCCTTCGCTGGACTCTCTCCAATTTGTCCACATCCCTTCTGTAGTGGGGGGACCAAAACTGGACACAAAATTCCAGGTGTGGCCTCACCAGTGCTGAATAGAGGGGAATAATCACTTCCCTCGATCTGCTGGCAATGCTCCTACTAATACAGCCCAATATGCCATTGGCCTTCTTGGCAACAAGGGCACACTGCTGACTCATATCCAGCTTCTTGTCCACTGTAATCATATCCAGCTTCTCATCCACTGTAAAATGCATGAGAAAGGACCAAAGTATCAAAAGTACAGAGTCTGAAACAGGTTGCAGAAGTTCTACTTATAAAAGTGTTAAGCCTACTCCTGTCTGTGATCCTGGAATTACTTTGGATAGGGCAGTATAATAACTATACTGTTTGCAAAAGTGACAAAAATGAAAAATTTCAAAAATGTTTGCAATTCATCCCTCCCACTCCCATTTTCTGACTACCTCTAATATACCATATTTATCTTGTTTGTTGTTGAGTATATTGAAAAATGTTCCATCTTCCAATAAAAGTTAATTATATGTAATGTTGGGAACCTAGCTTGGAGCCCTTTTATTTTGTAATATTTGGTTTTTCTATAAGGTCCCTCTACTGTTTGCAAGCTGCTTTCACTATTGATTACCACAGTGCATAAAGGATAGCATTCCCTATTCATTTTTCACTACCTAGTCCTATAGAGTGTACAGTCTATTCCTCCCCTATTTTGTCTGTCCATCATAACTCTGAAGAACTGCATGACAAAAACAGTACCGATATTTTACAAGTTGGCATATAATGTATCTGAATTTGAACATTAATTTTCACTGGCTATCAAGTGTGCTTCTTATAAAATGTTTAATATCTTTAATCTGGTTAACATGTTTTGTACAGTAACCTGATGTCAACAAAAATATTACATTTAGTTCCATGGCTTTTAACAGACAGCAATCAGTGTACTAATACATTAAATGATGCTTAAAATAAAGAAAAAAAGATTTACAATGGGTAATAAGCTGAGATCAAACCATGAAAGTAAAGCTTTATTTATACTTTTGATAGGTTAATAAGATATTTTCTACATATCATTCTGAATAAAAAATTAAAAGTGCCAGAATGGTTCAAAGTGCATGCGACAGTGACAGATTTTGGCTTAGCATTTTGGTAAAGAATGAGTTTGTAAAGGATTTTGGCTGAAAGTCAAACATAAGCTTCTCTGAGTTATTATTCAGGGATGTGGTTGTGTCAAGGTTCCTCCCCCACTCTGAACGCTAGGGTACAGATGTGGGGACCTGCATGAAAACCTCCTAAGCTTATCTTTACCAGCTTAGGTCAAAAACTTCCCCAAGGTACAAAATATTCCACCCTTTGTCCTTGGATTGGCCGCTACCACCACCAAAGAAATACTGGTTACTGGAGAAGAGCTGTTTGGAAACGTCTTTTCCCCCAAAATACTTCCCAAAACCTTGCACCCCACTTCCTGGACAAGGTTTGGTAAAAAGCCTCACCAATTTGCATAGGTAACCCAGACTCAAACCCTTGGATCTGAGAACAATGAAAAAGCATTCAGTTTTCTTACAAGAAGACTTTTAATTGAAATAGAAGTAAATAGAAGTAAAGAAATCACCTCTGTAAAATCAGGATGGTAGATACCTTACAGGGTAATTAGATTCAAAACACAGATAATCCCTCTTGGCAAAAACTTAAGTTACAAAAAAGATACACAGACAGAAATAGTTATTCTATTCAGCACAATTCTTTTCTCAGCCATTTAAAGAAATCATAATCTAACACGTACCTAGCTAGATTACTTACTAAAAGTTCTAAGACTCCATTCCTGGTCTATCCCCAGCAGAAAAAGCATATAGACAGAGACCCTTTGTTTCTCTCCCTCCTCCCAGCTTTTGAAAGTATCTTGTCTCGTCATTGGTCATTTTGGTCAGGTGCCAGCGAGGTTACCTTTAGCTTCTTAACACTTTACAGGTGAGAGGAGTTTTCCTCTGGCCAGGAGGGATTTCAAAGGGGTTTACCCTTCCCTTTATATTTATGACATGGTTGTAAAATGTAAGAGGCTTGGAAGAAATTGTAAAAACAAACAAAACATCTCAAGAATCTGTGGAAGATTAAATCATTTTCAGAAGCTCTTTTCCCTGCTGGAAACCAAATCTTAGTAGCATGCTGAACTATCCATGTATTCTGGAGAACCTCTGCTGGATATTTGTCATAATGTATTCCTCGTGCAAGAGGACAAATAAATGCACATAAAGAGACATTTAACCAAGCCTTGAAGATGAGATAATTTGCTATACTGTGAATCAGCTCTTCAGGAAACAAGGTGCCAGATCCTCACCTGGTGTCAATAGGCATGCCTCAAATGAAGTCAACTGTTATGTTAAATTACACCAGCTGAGGATCTGGCCTAGGATATTTACATATAGTACGTATGCTAATGATTTATGCATATTTGGGTCTAATGTATTAATCAGTAAATGGAATGTAAATCTGTACAGCAAATCAATGTTTTAAACAAGTTGAAGTAACATGCAATGCAAATGTCCAATATATTGGTAATATAAATGTTCATGTAAGCTTGATACTAGTACTAATTCATATAACTTTACTTACTGAAGTCCTGATTCTGTCACCCGTAATCATGTCCCATTCAATGCTAGTGCAGCTGGCACAAATTGGCTTGAGAGAATTGTGCTTTCTATTAGTGAGTAATTGTAATGTAGAGGATTCCTGAACACATTCGTGAGTAGGACTTTGGAACATCCAAAGAAATGACTGAGACTAGAGATTTTATCCTCATTTTATACTACGTCAGTGTCACACTGAGATGAAGTGAGCTGTAGCTCACGAAAGCTTATGCTCAAATAAATTTGTTAGTCTCTAAGGTGCCACAAGTCCTCCTGTTCTTTTTGGGATACAGACTAACATAGCTGCTACTCTGAAACCTGCGACAGGACTGTGAGACCATGGGACCACATCTTTAAAGGTTTTTAGGCACCTAAAGATGTAGATAGACATGTCGGTGCTCTTGAAAATCCCACTAAGTGGCCATCTGAATCTTTAGGCATCTAAAAACCTTTAAAATCTGATCCATAGTCACTGCTCTGTGAATATTCATACATAATCAATAAACTCATAGCTACCTCACCGAGTCTTTGATTTATGGAGTTCCTCCTTAATGTGGACCAAAATATAAATTACAAAGGCCTTTTAGCTGATCTGAAAAAAAATTACACATCTAATATATCTGAATTACATCATACTCTTCAATAAGACTACTAATTTATACAAATATTTGGTGCTCTTAAAGTAACATTGTTTAATCAGACTCAAAGCTCTGGGCATAGAGTGCCTTTTCATATGCAAATTGTGTACAGTACATAGCTGATTTGGGCACACAAGGGCAGCTTGCATGTAAAACCTAGTTTTTATTCATGCAAAATCACAGATATCTAAAAAGGCATGCACACAGACTTAGATATGAAGAACTGAAGCTGAAATTTTAGAGGCAAGATTTAGATTTGGGCTTATATATTAAGTTTCATGTCGTATTTTATAAAGTTCCTTGAAAATTGTCAAATAGAGCTGGATGAATTCTCCCAACAATGTGCTTATCAATATTTGTGAATATTCCAAACAACTCTTTCATTCAGTTACCTTCATGTCCCTTTGTTACTCACTATTCATAAATATTTGTATGAACAATTTTGGTTTGTTTGTTTGTTTCCATGAATGTCTGGAGAATAGGTGTTGCCTCTGGATGAATTAATCCTTGTGCAGATGACCAACACAAGGGCAATGCACTATTACGTCCTATTTTGACTGCTGAAGTTCTGTGAAGACCTTATGTTGGCCCTCCACTTTGTTGTGAATTTCATCCAGTATAAATACTTTTGTTTTAATGCAAACAATGACATCTGTGGATAAGCAAGTTCGTGTTCATCATTTGCTATTTATTACTGTTCTGTTTGAATTGTTCAACTAAGGATCAGAAGCAATACCATGTGATTTCCCACAAACCAATCACATACTACAAATAATAAAGGCAAAAATGCTTTAACAAATACTAGGTGCCTGCTGCTGAATCCTGAACTCCCTCTGAATCTAATTCTACAGTATAGTTGTTGAATTGAATGCATTCCAATGATCTTAAAAGTAAATAGTTTTTTTGAAGTAGGTGGAAATGAGGAATCTGGTCAACATATTTACTATTATCTGCCTTTAAAATGGAAAGGAGAACATGTCTGAATTGCTCAAATCTTGCAATGTGACCAAAAAGGAAAGTAAGGACCTGGGGTTGCTGCCAAAATACCACTGGGCATTAGCATAGCATTGAAAAGCACAGTAAAGTCTCTAAACAAAATCAAGACAGCGGGACATCCTATTTTTCATTCTTCTGCACATTAAAAAATAATGGTCTTATTAGAAAACCCTGGCATTTCATAGAAGCTGATCTTTCTTTGAAGAATGCTGCTTTTGCTTTACGTTTCTACCAAAAAAAGGACAAACATTTAAGAGACTCTTTTATTTAACTTTCATAAGAAACCTCTAATAAATAAATGTATTTTCACTGCAGTTTCAGATGTCAGTGCAGCTACACTTAGTGCAAATGCCTTTCTCTCCTCCACTCTCAGGAAGTATATATTAGCAACCCAAGAATTTGAATAATTGCAAAACAGCTATTTTGCTGTGTGTTTTACAGGAATGAGGGGTCCTTGTGGCACCTTAGAAACTAACAAATTTATTTGGACATAAGCTTTCAAGTTTTAGTCCATGAAAGCTTATGCCCAAATAAATTTGTTAGTCTCTAAGGTGCCACAAGGACTCCTCATTGTTTTTGCTGATACAGACTAACACAGCTACCACTCTGAAACCTTTTACAGGAATGGTTACTAACTCCATTATAACTAAGCCTGTAGCCAACATCTCCATTATACATATGTAAAGTTTCATTTGTAATTGAAATGTGGCATAGAAGGGCTCATTCTGGATTCAATTTGGCATAAGGATAATCCCCTTTTACAAAAAAAAAACAAAAAAAAAAAAAACAGGTTCAAAATTCACTTCTCCCTGTGTACCTGGGATTTGTATGAAGACTTCCACAGAGCTTGGGGGATGGATTTTTTTTATTTATTTTTTTTAGATTTCCACAAACACTAAAAAAGGCACTTGTCCATATGCAATAGCAAGCTGCCCATGGGTAGGGTAATTTCATCACAGTATCCTTATGCAAGGGTTTTGCTTAAATTGGTACAGATAAGTTTCTTTGCAGTAGCCACTCCCTCAGGCTGCCCCACATATGATGTGCAGAGACCTCCTGCATGGCAGCTCTGCACATGCAGATCCCTTTTCCCTACCCCCATGTGAGGCTACAGCAGGGGTTCAGCCATGCAGAAACCCTTGTGTGTGTCCTGCATATTGGGGTTCATTTCACTCCCACTTATGTCTGTGAAAATTGTGCACATATATATAGCTAGAATCTATGGTCCAACCCATCACAGAATCCACTTCAAAGAATGATTGCACTATAAAAATGATGGGCAAGGATATCTAAATTTCTTTCTTTCTTTCTTTCTTTCTTTCTTTCTTTCACCGAAGAAGACAAATGAACGAGTCCTTTGACTATAGGGGCAAAGGGGGGATGACCTGACCTGAGAATTGAGTCAGCAGCATTCCTGGGAACATGAGGTAAGGATTTTACCCTGAACCAAGTTTAGCCTATTGAGTGTTAGCTACCAGAAAGAGTTCTATCTTTACTTCTTTCAGAGTAACAGCCGTGTTAGTCTGTATTCGCAAAAAGAAAAGGAGTCCTTGTGGCACCTTAGAGACTAACCAATTTATTTGAGCATGAGCTTTCGTGAGCTACAGCTCACTTCATCAGATGCATACCGTGGAAACTGCAGCAGACTTTATATATACACAGAGAATATGAAACAATACCTCCTCCCACCCCACTGTCCTGCTGGTAATAGCTTATCTAAAGTGAGCAACAGGTTAGGCCATTTCCAGCACAAATCCAGGTTTTCTCACCCTCCACCCCCCCACACAAATTCACTCTCCTGCTGGTGATAGCCCATCCAAAGTGACAACTCTTTACACAATGTGCATGATAATGAAGTTAGGCCATTTCCTGCACAAATCCAGGTTCTCTCACTCCCTCACGCCCCTCCAAAAACCCACCCCCATACACACACAGACTCACTCTCCTGCTGGTAATAGCTCATCCAAACTGACCACTCTCCAAGTTTAAAACCAAGTTAAACCAGAACATCTGGGGAGGGGGGTAGGAAAAAACAAGAGGAAATAGGCTACCTTGCATAATGACTTAGCCACACCCAGTCTCTATTTAAGCCTAAATTAATAGTATCCAATTTGCAAATGAATTCCAATTCAGCAGTTTCTCGCTGGAGTCTGGATTTGAAGTTTCTTTGTTTTAAGATAGCGACCTTCATGTCTGTGATTGTGTGACCAGAGAGATTGAAGTGTTCTCCGACTGGTTTATGAATGTTCTAATTCTTGACATCTGATTTGTGTCCATTTATTCTTTTACGTAGAGACTGTCCAGTTTGACCAATGTACATGGCAGAGGGGCATTGCTGGCACATGATGGCATAAATCACATTGGTGGATGTGCAGGTGAACGAGCCTCTGATAGTGTGGCTGATGTTATTAGGCCCTGTGATGGTGTCCCCTGAATAGATATGTGGGCACAATTGGCAACGGGCTTTGTTGCAAGGATAAGTTCCTGGGTTAGTGGTTCTGTTGTGTGGTATGTGGTTGTTGGTGAGTATTTGCTTCAGGTTGCGGGGCTGCCTGTAGGCAAGGACTGGCCTGTCTCCCAAGATTTCTGAGAGTGTTGGGTCATCCTTTAGGATAGGTTGTAGATCCTTAATAATGCGTTGGAGGGGTTTTAGTTGGGGGCTGAAGGTGACGGCTAGTGGAGTTCTGTTATTTTCTTTGTTAGGCCTGTCCTGTAGTAGGTAACTTCTGGGAACTCTTCTGGCTCTATCAATCTGTTTCTTTACTTCCGCAGGTGGGTATTGTAGTTGTAAGAAAGCTTGACAGAGATCTTGTAGGTGTTTGTCTCTGTCTGAGGGGTTGGAGCAAATGCGGTTGTATCGCAGAGCTTGGCTGTAGACGATGGATCGTGTGGTGTGGTCAGGGTGAAAGCTGGAGGCATGCAGGTAGGAATAGCGGTCAGTAGGTTTCCGGTATAGGGTGGTGTTTATGTGACCATTGTTTATTAGCACTGTAGTGTCCAGGAAGTGGATCTCTTGTGTGGACTGGACCAGGCTGAGGTTGGTGGTGGGATGGAAATTGTTGAAATCATGGTGGAATTCTTCAAGGGCTTCTTTTCCATGGGTCCAGATGATGAAGATGTCATCAATGTAGCGCAAGTAGAGTAGGGGCTTTAGAGGACGAGAGCTGAGGAAGCGTTGTTCTAAATCAGCCATAAAAATGTTGGCATACTGTGGGGCCATGCGGGTACCCATAGCAGTGCCGCTGATCTGAAGGTATACATTGTCCCCAAATGTGAAATAGTTATGGGTAAGGACAAAGTCACAAAGTTCAGCCACCAGGTTAGCCGTGACATTATCGGGGATAGTGTTCCTGACGGCTTGTAGTCCATCTTTGTGTGGAATGTTGGTGTAGAGGGCTTCTACATCCATAGTGGCCAGGATGGTGTTATCAGGAAGATCACCGATGGATTGAAGTTTCCTCAGGAAGTCAGTGGTGTCTCGAAGGTAGCTGGGAGTGCTGGTAGCATAGGGCCTGAGGATTTGGATTTGGATTTGTGCAGGAAATGGCCTAACTTCATTATCATGCACATTGTGTAAAGAGTTGTCACTTTGGATGGGCTATCACCAGCAGGAGAGTGAATTTGTGTGGGGGGGTGGAGGGTGAGAAAACCTGGATTTGTGCTGGAAATGGCCTAACCTGTTGCTCACTTTAGATAAGCTATTACCAGCAGGACAGTGGGGTGGGAGGAGGTATTGTTTCATATTCTCTGTGTATATATAAAGTCTGCTGCAGTTTCCACGGTATGCATCTGATGAAGTGAGCTGAAGCTCACGAAAGCTCATGCTCAAATAAATTGGTTAGTCTCTAAGGTGCCACAAGGACTCCTTATCTTTACTTCTGTTGTACTCACTTAAAATCTCTTTGTAGTTAAATACACTTGCTTTATTTTTTAATCTAAACTAATCCAGTGCTGTGTTTAAATTGAACTGTTTAGGTAACTCTAGTTAAAGTAGCAGGCTGTTGGATAGTGATTCTTTACAGGGGCAATGGACCTTAGTGTGGGGGATGGATGGACAGATAGCTCAGTGGTTATTAGCTCATTAGCCTGCTAAACCCAGGGTTATGAGTTCAATCCTTGAGAGGCCCATGTCAAGGTTCCTCCCCCACTCTGAACTCTAGGGTACAGATGTGGGGACCTGCATGAAAATCTCCTAAGCTTATCTTTACCAGCTTAGGTCAAAACTTCCCCAAGGTACAAAATATTCCACCCGTCATCCTTGGATTGGCCGCTACCACCACCAGACTAATACTGGTTACTGGGGAAGAGCTGTTTGGAAATGTCTTTCCCCCCAAAATACTTCCCAAAACCTTGCACCCCACTTCCTGGACAAGGTTTGGTAAAAAGCCTCACCAATTTGCCTAGGTGACTACAGACCCAAACCCTTGGATCTGAGAACAATGAAAAAGCATTCAGTTTCTTACAAGAAGACTTTTAATAAAAATAGAAGTAAATAGAAATAAAGAAATCCCCCCTGTAAAATCAGGATGGTAGATATCTTACAGGGTAATTAGATTCAAAAACATAGAGAACCCCTCTAGGCAAAACCTTAAGTTACAAAAAAGATACACAGACAGAAATAGTTATTCTATTCAGCACAATTCTTTTCTCAGCCATTTAAAGAAATCATAATCTAACACATACCTAGCTAGATTACTTACTAAAAGTTCTAAGACTCCATTCCTGGTCTATTCCCGGCAGAAACCCAGCATATAGACAGACACACAGACCCTTTGTTTCTCTCCCTCCTCCCAGCTTTTGAAAGTATCTTGTCTCCTCATTGGTCATTTTGGTCAGGTGCCAGCGAGGTTACCTTTAGCTTCTTAACCCTTTACAGGTGAGAGGAGCTTTCCCCTGGCCAGGAGGGATTTCAAAGGGGTTTACCCTTCCCTTTATATTTATGACAGCCCATTTAGGGATCTAGGGCAAAAATTGGGCATTGGTCCTGCTTTGAGCAGGGGGTTGGACTGGATGACCTCCTCAGGTCTCTTCCAACCCTGATATTCTATGATCATATCTGAACTACCCAGGAAAGGGCTGAACAGTGCAGAATAGATTTTGGGAAAAATCTGGGACTCATAGTATATTGAGATCACCCTGAAAGCAGTAACCAAGGCTGCTGGAAGTTGATGGATGAGGGCTTTAGCTACACAGACAGTCAGTGTGTGTCCTTCATGCTGTCTTTTTTCAGATATTTTTCTTACCAAAACAATTCAGCAGAAGTGACACATTCAGGAAATGTTTCAGTGTTGCTGAATCTGCTCTATTTGCAAAAAAGAAAGTTTTGGTCAACAAATTTCACCCAGTTCTAGCTGCTACATTAAGGCAGGGTTAGATAGTATGGCTGACATTCCCTAGCAGCTGTCGCTCATTGTTTTCTTGTTCTTGATTTCCTTACTTAGTTATTTCCTGCTCTTGTAGAATAAGTATCACCTAAAGTTGGTAGATGGAGAAGCACCTACCAGGCATCCCCAAATTCTACAATAAGCCTGAGTAGACAGTCTGAGACTGTTGTGTGGAGCCACCGACCTTATGTGAGGAGAATGGATCTTGTGGAAGGGATACATGCAGGGGGTTTGATTCACCACTGTGGGCACAAGGGGTTGCAATTTGCCCCCCTGCATGTGTGTGGACAATTGTGCCTAGGCTGAATTCTATCCCTAGAGGGCAGGCAGGTGGCTTCTGATAGATGATGCCAAGTAGTACATTGAATCATTGAACACTTTTGAAGACTATGAACCTTCCACCAACCCATTCCATGTTGAGGTACACAGAGTTAAGAATTCTTTTTGAATTATTTGCAGATGAAAAACCTGAGACAGACAGATTAGATGACAGGTTCTGAAACTGATTTGCTGATCTGTCATGTGACCTTGAGTATTTAGACCTACATTTTCAAATTTGGACCTTAAATGGGAGCTCTAGCTGCTCAGCACCTTTGAAAATTAGACATTAGGTGTTTCAGTTTGGATCCCTAAAAACTGATGCACTCAGAATGAACAAGCACTTAAAAATGTGTGTCTTGTGTGCCTTTTCATGTATTTGAATCTTTCGTTATTTAATTTAAAAAATTTCCCAAAGCAAGTACTTCCCATTATGATTATATACCTCCATCTCTCATCCTATCAATTGTCCAAATGTGGAGAAAGGTTATAAAGAAGATTTTGGCAAAATAACTGCTTTTAGATGTCTTTCCCCCACTCACTTTGGTTTCAGACTTGGTATCAAAGGTTTAGGTGTCCCTTTGAGGGTAGGGCTGAGTTCAGCTCATTGCTGTTCCAAGTTCTGGCCCTTTAAGGACAGCCATTCTGGGATTTATAGTTCTCCAGAGGGTCACATGACTACAGCCTATAAGTAAGGTTGCTGGAAAAAGAGTTGTTTGGGAGGTATACACAGGAGTGACTTTCTGTGGTGGTTTATGGAAGAGGAATCAACAAAGGGGCTGCAGCCAGAAGCTAGAAAAAGGCCAGGGGAGACCTGGCAAGAGAGGCAGAGATGGGCTGTCAGAAAATGGCCTGAGATAGAGCTAGTCAGGTGTTCTGGGAGGAGACAGAGAGCATAGGAATTGGCCTACGGAAAAGTGAAACTGTTTTGTTTTAATAAATCCCTAGGCCAGACCCTTGTTTAGTGGTGTGAGTTGCCAGCTCGTGGCTGTAGAAAAACTTTTGCAACAAAGGAATTGGAAAACAAACTGGGGCCCAGAGAAGAAAAAATGTCATAAACACCTTGGATATGATGGACAGGTCTTCGCAGCTCTGTGACCCAACAAGTAGGATGGATGGAAATACTGTGGATTTTATTTCATGTGGACTTTGGTTTAGGCTCTTATTTGCCCTTGAGGGAAAGATCTTGTATTGGTTTTGCTTGAGGTCTAAAGCCCAAGTCAAGTATCCTTCTAGAAAGGGAAACTGAGGCATAGCTGCAACCTGACTTCAGGAAGAGGTAAGATGATCATATCACATCTGGGTACGGTATGGAAATGGTACCTATTGTGTTAGTTAATGGTCTCCTCTGGCTATGGATGAAGATCAGATATCCATGCCAATATTTCTGGATCTATAGTAGCCTGCAGTATTGCTTCCTCTGTGCTAGTGGTGTTGATGTAACTGCAGATCCTAGCAGGAGTTGCTTGCAAGTGGGTCCATTTGTTCTTTTTCTGGGACGGTGGCATTGGGGAGTTGCTCTACTGCTCCAAGAGTGCTCCCAAGTGGATCCCTCAGCCTCTAGTCACACTTCTTGCCCAATCTGTGTATGGGCTAATAGCAGGAAGTACAGATTTCAGTGTGTTCCTCATACTAATAGTACCCCGCTCCATATGTATTTCTGTCTGTTTAGATCCAACTGGTGCAGTCCAGTGACTTACCCAGAGTCTCAGGGAGACTGGGGCATAGATATGCATAAAGTGCCTGAGAATGAGCCTCCATAAGACTGAAGTCTAGCTTATATTAACATGATGGAAACAATAGGAGGCAATGGTTTTATATATACATAGAGAGCTGGGGGAAGAGATAGCTCAGTGGTTTGAGCATTGGCCTGCTAAACCCAGGGTTGTGAGTTCAATCCTTGAGGGGGCCCTTTAGGGATCTGGGGCAAAAATTGGGGACTGGCCCTGCTTTGAGCAGGGGTTTGGACTAGATGACCTTCTGAGGTCCCTTCCAACTCTGATATTCTATGATTCTGTGACTATGAGCACTCCCTGACTAATAAAAGGTAACACTGTCATTCATTTCTGAGGCTCACATCCTGAGGGGGCTGGTGAATCCTAGACTGCATCTGGCTCATTCAGTGGTGGAGGGTGGCTATGGTGCAGCCATTAAAACTCCGCTGATGTTGGTAAAATATCCTGTAGGCTTGATTTTCAGATTGTTTAATGTCTTTGGTTAAACATTGGGCTTCTAAATACATACATAGGATAAGCACAACATATGTCTAAATAAATAGAAAACAGGAAAATCATATAGATCTTTGTGGTTTGACATTGTAGATGACAATAGCTACAATGCAGATTCTTTTCAATCTTCATCTGATTTATGGTCCAAAAGGCCTATTTAGGGTAACATGAAAAATCTTTTGCCCTTTAAGGTGCATACTGATTAATATAATAGCTCTATTTCTTCAAAAGATAAGAAGCATGTTGCTACAGTGCATTTTAATGATGTAAAAGATGAAGTGCTCACCCTGGAATTGACTATTATAGATTGGATTTAGACATCATGGAGAGAAGGTGATTTGAAAGTTGGTTTAGTGAAATGAACCTAGAGTTTTATGTCCCCAATTTTTTTTAAATATACAATTTGATTCTCCCTCTTCCTCATTAGAATTTTACCTACAGCATGTTATTACACAGTGCAAAAGGACTATTTAAAAAAGAGAAATGAAAAAAAAAAATCAGCTCTGTGATTATGTCTCATTGAGTCTGCAGCAAATGTTTTCACTTTTATAAATAAAAATGTGTTCATAGCTGCCAGAATTGCAGTGTGGCCCAGGGGCTAGAACACCAGACTGGGGCTCAGGAGCTCTAGGTTCTATTACTGAGTGACCTTGGGGAACTTGCTGCCTTTCTGTGCCTCAGTTTCCCTATATGTAAAATGGGACTCATGATGCTAACTGCTTTGAAATCCACTGTTGAAACATGCTATATAAGAGCTAGGTATCTTAAATACAGGGCACTGAAATTAAAGATGCATGCACTAGGAAGAACTCATCAGTAATAAAGATTTGGCCTGCAGAATTATGCTTTCAGTTAAATTTGTACTATTCTGTTGAAGGCTACCCATGGAATTACCAGCACTTCTAAATGTTGCACGTTGATGCTTATTTGGATGCCCCATATCCAGGTAACAGTTCTGAACTGCAGAATCAGAAACCAATCTTTTGAATTTCCTTAACAGACCACTTACCTTTTACTGTATAAAAAATATTTCCATGGAATAAGAGATCAAAACAGAAATCTAAATAGTTTAGAAGCCCTCACAGTTCAAACTTCTCTCCCTAGTAGATCAGGTTATTTCATTTGGAAGCACACTTCCAGATGAAAAAAACAGTGCTCACTACTGTAGCATTGTACAGTGAACAAATAGCTGTAAACAACTATTACCTTTCAGAAACCCTAGGGAGTTCTAGCCAATATGAACCCAACGTCATATCGAGTCCAGTTTACCTAACACATCCATTACAGAACTAAGCAGCAATTAAAGAAGTAATGTATCCTATATAGGTGGGGAGAATATCTTTTTTAAATTAGATGGGTCTGGTAGTGACCTCTATATTTAGGTTGACTAATAATTTCTATTACAAAAGATTCTCGTGAACTTTTATTTGAGTAACTCTCATACCTCCATTATTTATAGCAGTTGTTTGATGTTCTGCAGGAGACAGGGCCTCAGGCTAGAAACATGCCTTTTCTTTGTCTCATGAATTCTGTTCAGCTTTTGCTGAAATAGAAATTGTCAAAAATTACCACTTCCCTTCTCACTTACATTCCTCAGGAAAAATGTCAGCTTACCAAAGTAACTAAACACACGGAAATACTAAAATAGGGCTTCAGCTGCCCCCAAAACAGTAACGGACGCTGTACAGGTAAAGTTGGGAGCTGCCAGATCATTGAGGGTGGGTGGGTCTCTTCCTGCTCCTAGGGTCATCATCTGGCTCTATTGGTCCATTTCCTTCCTCCTAGCCACAGCCCCAGACTCATCACATGCCCCCAACAGCCCTTCCTCCTTCCTATGGGTGCCAAATGAGGCAATAGCTCCCCCAACTCCTGGAAAGGGGATGGGAGAAAGAGCTTTAATGGGCTTTTCCTTTGACTCAGCACCTGCAGCCAGTGTTCCATCCTCACCTCTGGGAAAAGAGCTTTTTCTTCCTGCAATGCTGAAAGTTCAAGATTCAAATCCTGATGCTGATGCGCCATGGGGTTGTCACAGTTGCACATAAATGTTGATTTTACCTTTTGCTTTACATACAGAAAAATACATTAACAGAATGCAAAGGTTTCAAAGTCAAGCTGTCAAAAGTGAGGAAATGGTAGAATTAAAGTTGCCCATGCAACCTTAATTCCGCCCTCTTGTAGATATGCATTATGGAACAGTCTTTAATGATATGAGTACATTTTTTTCCCCAAAGGACCTCTGCCTCAATCAGTGGACAGTACAGAAGCACGAGAACTAAGCACAGTTAGCAGAACTAAGGTTGAGTGGGCAACTGCACATCTGCCATGTCTCACTTTGAAGTTTTTGACATTGCACCCCAAATGTTCTGTTAAAACAGTGTGTGTAGGTGGTATATTACATGCATTTGCAGACCTTGGCAGGTTTACCAGTGATTGGTGTATAGTAGTGTCAGAGGTCCAATTTGCAATTTTAAAAAATTGCACTCTTTTTTTGCCCTGGAAAAATGAGGTGTAGCTGCAAACATGTGTATTTCGCTTCTGACCTACCTGATTTACCTTAACAGGGAGCTAGAAATACAAGCACCTAGAGTGGATTGTAAGTGCAAAAATGTGGGTGAAAATTGCTCATGACAACCTAAGGCTGCCACCTTGAAAATGTGGACCTAATCATGAATAAAACCTGTTAAACTGATATTTCAGATGTTGTAAATGTGCTCCACGGCGAGTTGGAGAATAAAGGCAAACAATAATTGAGGATTAGTAGTGACGGTGTGGGAGTTGGCATGAGATACACAAGAGATCAAGACTACATGATACATGTTTGTTTTTCTCTGTCCGGTGACTTTCTTGATAGCCAGTATGTTCCATCCTTGCCAAGCTACATTACCATGGAAGGGACATATGGATTGAGCTACCCTGTAGGAAGAGAGTCTGGCAGCTTTCAGCATGCATCTTAGAAGTGAGTCAACCTTGTCAGACAGAGATTGCTTATGTAAAGGAGAGTAGGCATTCCCAGGATGGGGAGCTACAGAATATCCTGTGCATCTTTTGGGAAATGTGGACCTTGAGGCATTTTGCACCACACATGGCAGATTTGCTATTTGTTTGCACTTAAAAATACACAAAATACAAATAAACACAAATGTAAGAAATGAGCAGAAGAGAAGAGAACAGAAAACAAAGCAGGCAAAAGAGAACACAGAACATAGGAGGATTGGCTTTATCTTCCCACTTACTTACCTCTATCATATTCCTCTGCATAGGCAGTGAGATCACTGTCCTTCCCCTTCACTGATTTCATACAATGGAGGAGGACTATCCTTCTCTTTGTACCTCTTTAATCAGACTTCCAGAATTGGAAATGTGGGCATAGCTTCCATCTAGTTGACATGGCATCCACAAAAGCTTTAAGTTCCTGAACATTCTTTGAAGACTGAAGAGGTTAATTTTCTTTGGTATGGTAAAAGTAAACTTAAAGGAAGAGGTAAAAGCAGACCCCAAACTTCCAATTAGCAATTACCTTTTCGTATTGTAATCCCTGGATGGTCCCATTACATATTTTAGACTCTAAAAATAAGGATGTGACTACATGTCATGTTGCCATTTTAAATTAGAGGAGTTTTCTGGAAGGGCATTTGCTTCATCTTTACTGGCTGCCCACCTTGGTTTATTAGAGACTCGGTTTGTTCACTTTAAGGGCATGCTGTAAGGCTCCTCAGCTTTTGAGGGCGTCTGATGAAGGGGTGGATTGACGTTTGGTGGAGAAGATGTTAATTTTCAGAGTAGTTTCATGGGAAGGGTCAACCGTATCAAAATTCTGTGGATTTTTTAAAAATTTTGGTAATATATGGATAAGTGAATAAGCTTTTTAAATATGCAGAAACATCCAGGTTTTCTCTTCAGGGCTTGGACAATGTTTATATCCTTCACTTGACTGAATTTTCAACTTTTGGGATGTCACATTTTAAGTATCCTTCCAACTGATATATACAAATCTCTTTGCATTAAGAACTGTCTTTTCTGAGTGATACTGTCAGCCCTTTGTAGATAAGTAAAATAATACATATTTAAGGGACCACACATTCAGTATCCGTTATGCCAAATACACCAATAAGCACCTTGGTATAATGAGTTTACAGTGGAACCAAATTTTAAAACTAGCCTTAATAATGTTTAAAAATGTATTCCTTTTCCTTTTTTACTAGAATTCCCATGCCTCACCAATGTAGCAGAATTCTTTGAAGATGTCAACAAGCTTGCAGACAAGGGTGATCCAGTGTATATAATGTACTTGGATTTTCAGAAAGTCTTTGATAAGGTCCCTCACCAAAGGCTCTTAATGAACTTAAGTAGTCACAGGGTAACAGAGATGTTTCTCTGATGGATCAGTAACTGCTTAAAACATAGGAAACAAAGGGTAGGAATAAATGGTTAGTGTTCACAATGGAGAGAGGTGAACAGGTTCTTCCAGTGATCTGCACTGGGTCGTATCGTGTTCAACATATTCATTAATGATCAGGAAATCGGAGTGAACAGTGAAGTGGCAAAACTTGCAGATACAAAATTATTTAAAAGAATTAAGTCCAAATCTGTTTGAAAAGAATTGCAAGGGGAATCTCACAAAATTGGATGACTGGACAACAAATGGCAGATGAAATTCAACATTGATAAGTGCAAAGTAATGCACATTGGAAAAAATAATCCAAACTACACATATATAATGATGGGGTCTAAATTAGCTGTTATCCCAAGAAATTACCCAAGAAAGATATCATGGAGGCACTGTGGATAGTTCTCTGAAAACTTCAGCTCAATGTGCACCAGCAGTCAAAAAGGCTAACAGAATGTTAGAACTATTAGGAAAGGGGTAGAAAATAAGACAGAAGAATCAGAATGAGAACATATAGATGCATGGTGTGCCTAAACCTTGAGTACTGTGTTAAGTTATGGTTGTCCCATCTATGAAATAATATAGTGGAACTGGAAAAGATTCAGAGAAGAGTAACAAAGATGAACAAAGGTATGGAATGGATTCCGTATGAGGAGAGATTAAAGATTAGACCAGTTCATCATAGAAAAGAGACAATGACTAAGGGGGATATGATAGTGGTCTGTAAAATCATGAATGGTAAGGAAAAATTGAATAGAGAAGTGTTATTTACCCTTTCCCACTCTACAGAACCAGGGGTCACCTGGTGAAATTAATAGGCAACAGGTTTAATACACACAAGAGGAAGTACTTTGGTACCCCATACACAATTAACCTGTGCAACTCATTGCCATGGTATGGTGTGAGGACCAAAAATATAACTGTTCAAAAGCAGAAACTAGATACATCCTTGGAGGTTAGGTCCATCAATGGCTATTAGCCAAGATGATCAGGAATATAACCCCATGCTCAGGGAGACCCTAAACCTCTGATTGCCAGAAGCTGGGAGGGGAAAACAGGGGTGGATCACCCAAATTGCCCTGTTCTGTCTGCCCCACTCCCGCAATGAAGGTCTGGTACTGGCCACTATTGGAGACTGGATGGACCATTGATGTGACCCAGCATGGCTGTTCTTATGCTCTTACTAAAATGCCTACTTTCTGGATATTCCGCCTGAGATCACTGTCACTTTGGGCAAGATTCTGATACTTAATCATGTTGAATAATGCCTTGTTCTGGGTCTGATCTAAAGCCCACTGAAATTAATAGGAGACATTACTAGTCAGTGGGCGACTATAGTAATTTTATTTGCATACAAACTTGACTAGCTATTGGGTCAGAAAGAGTGCTTTTATAGCCTGGTGGTTAGTGCACTCTCTTGGAAGGTGGGAGATTCAAGTTCATGTCACTGCTCCAGTGGCTATTTATATACACACAATGTATGTATATAAATTTAACAGGAGAGATTGAGAAAGACCTGTTTCAGAGTAACAGCCATGTTAGTCTGTATTTGCAAAAAGAACAGGAGGACTTGTGGCACCTTAGAGACTAACCAATTTATTTGATCATAAGCTTTCGTGAGCTAGAGCTCACTTCATCGGATGCATACTGTGGAAAGTGTAGAAGATCTCTTTATACACACAAAGCATGAAAAAATACCTCCTCCCAGCCCACTCTCCTGCTGGCAATAGCTTATCTAAAGTGATCACTCTCCTTACAATGTGTATGATAATCAAGTTGGGCCATTTCCAGCACAAATCCAGGTTTTCTAACCCCCCCCCCACACATACACACACAAACCCACTCTCCTGCTGGTAATAGGTTATCTAAAGTGACCACTCTCCTTACATTGTGTATGATAATCAAGGTGGGCTATTTCCAGCACAAATCCAGGGTTTAACAAGAGCGTCTGGGGGAGGGGTAGGAAAAAACAAGGGGAAATAGGTTACCTTGCATAATGACTTAGCCACTCCCAGTCTCTATTCAAGCCTAAGTTAATTGTATCTAATTTGAAAATGAATTCCAATTCAACAGTTTCTTGCTGGAGTCTGGACTTGAAGTTTTTTTGTTGTAATATCACAACTTTCATGTCTGTAATCGTGTGACCAGAGAGATTGAAGTGTTCTCCAACTGGTTTATGAATGTTATAATTCTTGACATCTGATTTGTGTCCATTTATTCTTTTACGGAGAGACTGTCCAATTTGACCAATATACATGGCAGAGGGGCATTGCTGGCACATGATGGCATATATCACATTGGTAGATGTGCAGGTGAACGAGCCTCTGATAGTGTGGCTGATGTTATTAGGCCCTATGATGGTGTCCCCTGAATAGATATGTGGGCACAGTTGGCAACGGGCTTTGTTGCAAGGATAGGTTCCTGGGTTAGTGGTTCTGTTGTGTGGTATGTGGTTGCTGGTGAGTATTTGCTTCAGGTTGGGGGGCTGTCTGTAGGCAAGGACTGGCCTGTCTCCCAAGGTTTGTGAGAGTGTTGGGTCATCCTTCAGGTTAGGTTGTAGATCCTTAATAATGCATTGGAGGGGTTTTAGTTGGGGGCTGAAGGTGATGGCTAGTGGCGTTCTGTTATTTTATTTGTTAGGCCTGTCCTGTAGTAGGAGACTTCTGGGAACTCTTCTGGCTCTATCAATCTGTTTCTTCACTTCCGCAGGTGGGTATTGTAGTTGTAAGAATGCTCGATAGAGCTCTTGTAGGTGTTTGTCTCTGTCTGAGGGGTTGGAGCAAATGCGGTTGTATCGCAGAGCTTGGCTGTAGACGATGGATTGTGTGGTGTGGTCAAGGTGAAAGCTGGAGGCATGTAGGTAGGAATAGCGGTCAGTAGGTTTCTGGTATAGGGTGGTGTTTAGATAAGCTTTAGATAAGCTATTACCAGCAGGAGAGTGGGTTTGTGTGTGTGTGGGGGGGTGGGGGTGAGAAAACCTGGATTTGTGCTGGAAATGGCCCAATTTGATTATCATACACATTGTAAGGAGAGTGATCACTTTAGATAAGCTATTAGCAGCAGGAGAGGGGGTGGGAAGAGGTATTTTTTTCATGCTTTGTGTGTATATAAAATGATCTTCTACACTTTCCACAGTATGCATCTGATGAAGTGAGCTGTAGCTTAGGAAAGCTTATGCTCAAATTGGTTAGTCTCTAAGGTGCCACAAGTACTCCTTTTCTTTTTGAGAAAGACCTGCTTCAGAACAGCCCAGTGGTAAAGGTACTGTTCTGTAATTTGGGAAACCAAATTTCAAATTCCTTCTTTCCATGGGGCACAGGAGGCAACTGAACCTTGGTCTTCAACTTGCTCTTTTCACTGGGCTAAAGACTTTAAGGGAAGAGCTGCCATCCCCTTCTTTGTTAACCATTTTATGAATGGTGCCAAAATCCCTTTGTGAATCTAATCCAGACATTTTTTTTTAGCTGAAGTTATTCACCAAATAATTGTCCACTTCATGAATAGTTTTGGGTCGATGAAACTGCAATGTTTGGCAAATAAACTATTTGTTTGAAATATTTTTTGCCACACTTTAATACTTTGTCTTGAGTTATACACATGTGCATAGAGATTCTGCTCATCTACAGTTTTTTGTTCTCTTCAGCTAGATTCCTCAGCATGTTTCAATTGAGAAATTACTGATCTCTAAATACATCATGCTTTCCTCTGAGGTAGCTTTTTATGTGTGTAATGATATTTGAGTGTTACCCGTCTAAGGCAGAGTAACTTGGTGCATATTAATATAGTTTGTTTTCTAAACAGAAATTCTATTTGAAGAATATTTTATTATAAAAATGACATTACCAAATAACTGCTATATAGTACAATATTATTATAGACTTTATAGGAAAAGTTTTGAGGATTTCTATTTGAAATATTCATTGTAAACTTCTAATAACTAATTATTTTCAGGTGAAATATTCTGAGTTTAATATTTTGAATGAATTATATGTGTATTTCTTGAATAATGAAGGCTGTTTTCTAACACAGATCACCAGAATATTTCTAATATTAATTATAAGCATTCAGTTTACTCTTACAGTAGAACCTCAGAGTTATCAACACTGTGGGAATGGAGGTTGTTCGTAATTCTGAAATGTTCATAACTCTGAACAAAATGTTATGGTTCTTCTTTCAAAAGTTTATAACTGAACATTGACTGAACCACAGGTTTGAAGCTTTACTATGTAGAAGAATTCTGCTTTCCCTTTTTTTTAGTAGCTTACGTTTAACACAGTACTGTGTTGTATTTGGGGTTTTGTTGTTATTGTTGTTGTCTCTGCTGCTGCCTGATTGTGCACTTTCAGTTCCAAATGAGGTGTGTGCTTGACTGGTCAATTTGTAACTCTGGCGTTTCTAATTCTGAGGTTCCATTGTTACTGAATTATTTGGAATAAATATGCAGTAGCTATTTTAATCTCTAGAAATTCAAAACCATTTTGAGGTATCTTCTTTGTTTTTGTTTTTTTTTTGTTGACCAGATCATACAAGTTTTCTAGGGACTGTCTCAAGCTTAAAATATTAAAAATCTGTGTCAGAATGCCAAAAGTTAAGAGTCTTGTTTGGGCACATTATAAAGGCAGAACAAAACAGACTTAAGCATAGATCCATTTCCATATTGTTTGGTAGGTAAAGGACCACACTAGGCTGAATACTAGTATATAAAGGCAGTACATTATAAAGAAGACAATACATTGAAGCAGATTCATGGGCCACCTGGGAGCACTCCACAAACGACAAGTGATCCATAAATCACTGTAAACAACTATTAGGGATATCCACAAAAGACAATCCCTGTAACAATAAGGAGAAGTTATTGTAGACATTAAAAAACTGCTGGATCACATTTTGCTAGGGAAACAAATGCTAAGAGGATGTTACGTTATGCTGCAGTTCATAGATACTTGCACTGGTTTAGTTAAACTGGCACAAACTTCTCTGTAGACAGTCTTATTTTGGTTTAAGTGTGGCTTATTGCAGGTTAGTTTAAATCTGTTCCTATTCTATGGATGATAAACTGAAATAAACTTTGGTTTAAACTGATATGAGTGTTTGCACTGGCTTAATGAAATCTGTTTAAAATAGCACCTTAAATTAAACCAGTACAACTCTGTATGTAGCCAATGATTAGAATGATGTGATCAGAATTAAAAGCTGTTTTGATATTTCTTATATTGGCTGAATTCTACAATAAGTAACAACAAAAAATCCACCACTCCTGCCCCAAAATATTGGGTTTGATTTTTCTCCTATTTAAGATTTATCTACACACTGAGTTGCAAGGATTTAACTTCAAGTGTGATTTTTAATATTAATTAAGTTGGTGTAAAAGGCTGTAAGGACACTTTTTGGTTTGGTTTAAGTGTGGTTTATTTCAGTTTAGCTTAAATTTAAATCCAACAAGTGTAAACTAAACTGAAATTTAAGCTAAACCATGTTGAAACCAAACTAAGAGTGTTTACCGTGAGGTTTGATTAGTTTAACTAATCTGGTGTAAATCTGTGTGTAGACAAACCGTTGTTGTATAAATTAAGAGTGACTCCATTGAAGCTGAGGGTATGTCTCCACTATGAAGACTTGTTTAATCACATCAGCACAGCTATGCCAGCAAAACCCTAACATAGATATAGGCTACATTGACTAAAGAGGTTTTTCTATCATGTAGGAACACCATCTCCACATAATGGTAACTAGGTTGAAGGAAGCATTCTTTTGTCGACATATCTGTGACTACACTTGTATTTAGGTCAACACAACTTCATAGCAATGTTGACCTAATGCTGAAGTGTAGACCGAGACTGATGTACAACCGGTGAGAGGGAAATATGGCTTATTGTTACGCCCAGACCAGTGCTCTAGATATATAGGGGTAGCTGTACTTTTCCATTTTTTTATATAACTCCTTTATAATTGTGCAGAGTTGACCATTTTTGCAATCATGCTGCATGTGGAAATGATGACCTTATTTGGCACGTATGTTTGGTTTCACTGACCAAAAAATAACCCACATTTGTGTAAATGTTACTGCCTAAATTGTCGGTGTGTAGATGTCTGTTGCTATTAAACTCTGCCCTCCGTTACACTCATGGAAGTCCATGAGGTTGCACAGGTGTTTAATTAATGGCAGGTGTTGTACCAAAGAGTTAAAAACAGAGAAAGGACAAAATGTCAAGGTTATATCAAATTCCAATTTTTTTAGTTTGGGCATGATTATTAACGGATTGAACCCAAATCCTTGATTTAGTCCCAGAAGTTTGGATGTGGATTTGAATTTATCAAAGATTATGGGCTGCGAGAACCTGGGATTTTGGTTTGACCTCATCAGTAAATCAAATAACTGCTTCAATGGCTGAAAATTCTTTGTTACTATATTACCTATTTGCTGTGTGAGGTACAAAGTACTGTGTGTTCCACTCTTACAAAGAGCTGATACATAAAAGTTTTATTTCTTTGTCAGGCTACAACTTCAAATGCATTTCTTTTAAATCAAATGAATTGTGACAGACAGTAAAAGCCTCATTCACAATAATTCACCCTTAAGGGTTAGGGCCTGATTCTCATCTCCAGTATCAGTAAGATAACTTTATGCTGTTGCAACACAAGTGGCTTGAGTTTTGACTACCATTTTCACCAGCATGAATTGTAGCAGAATCAGGCCCTCTCACTCAATATTATATGTAAGTAATGTATTTATATTCTTTTTTTAAAATGTATAAACACCTTCCAAGGATTCATAACAAAATTAGATGTACTGGGTAAAAACATTCTGAGAACATAGGAACATAAAATGCAGTAGTACATGGGGGAAAGCCATCCAGCTCAACATTCCTGCTTTATTTCAAGTTTGTTTCTGTCTCTATTCTCTATTCATATCCCTTAATCTCGTCCTTATCCAAAGAATAATAAAAAGCAGTACACTAATTAATGTTGTCTTAATTTTGTTAAAATGTAATTAAAATCCCTGTCTATACTTCAAATAATTCATTATCCGGCAGGAAAGGTGGGGGGAGGCGAGCACTGTCCTATGGTCAAGATCTGAACTGTCTCTTCTTGCAGTGAAATCTGTGGGAGGGAGCTCTGGGGAAAGCAATTTCTGAAGATTCCTTTGCACTCTTCCTCCCCAATCATGCTATCTATGGGTGGGGTTCCCCAACCTTCCAGAATAAAATGAGGGGCCTAACTTGGTGGATCTCTGAGGGTTCATGGAACGCTAGTGTCATCTGATTGGAGGCTCTGTGCCCCTGCAACAGCACTGGCTCCTCATATCCCTCCCTTGTCCCTTGTTGCATGGTTCCAATCAATTTCAAGGAATTCGCCGTGGCTGTGATAGCCCCTTCTGCCCCTCCTAAGGTTAGTTTCCTGGAAAATACAGCCCAAGACTAAGTTCTGTGAGATTAGAAGGAGAACAAAGTGTGTGCCCTCTGATCTAGGCCCTAGCCTGGCCTCTCCTACCCATGGCTCATGTCATCACCACCACCTCCTTCTGCATTGACTTCAGAGCCACAAAGTCATTTCCAAAGGGACAGGAGAGGGTTCAGAGAAGAGCCACAAGACTGGTGAAAGGATTAGAAAGCACGCCCTGTAACGATAGACATAAGGAGCTCAATTTATGTAGCTTAGCGAAGACCAGTTTAAGGGGTGATTTGATTACAATCTATACTTGTCTACATGGGGAACAAATATTTGACAGTGGGCTTTTCTATCTAGCCGAGAAAGGTATAACGCAATCCAATGGCTGGAAGTTGAAGCTACACAAATTCAGACTGGAAATAAGGTGCACATATTTAATTGTGAGGAGTAATTAACCACTGGAACAATTTACCAAGGGTTCTTGAGGATTCTCCATTGCTGACAATTTTTAAAATCAACATTTAATGTTTTTTGCTTAAAAGATATGCTCCGGGAATTATTTGAGGGAAGTTCTATAGGCTGTGTTGACAGGGCATCAGACTGGATGATCAGAATGGTCCCTTCTGGCCTTGAAATCTATGAAAGAGGAGTACAGATAACATAATATGATTATTCCTAGCTATGATCGTCTTGTTTAAAAAGATTTTCATACAAGTGATTGACTCTCACCTATGTGCATTGAAGCCCGATTTTAGAAGATTAAGATTATTTATTTGGATAGTATGGGTTATAGGTTCACCAATTAATCTGATCAGAAGATAATAAGGTTCTTGTCCCAGAAACAGGCTACACAGAGTTTGCAAAGGACCCTCGGGGTAAGACAGGATGCTCACACTGAGACAAATACAGTCTTAAAGACTTTTACTGAGATAAATGGAATAGTACTCAAATAGTAATCAAATGATAAAATAATCAGAATTACAAATGCAGTACTATTATTCTAAAGATACATATGGTATTATATATGGTAAAGCTTTTGATTAATATACTCACACCCTTCCTTGATAACCTGGTGGTAAGAGACAAAGGAGTCTGACATCACCTCTGACATGCCAAGAGAGTTCGGTCCAGGTTCCTCAATTCTTGAGTGGGAGGTGCAGAATTTAGGAGAAGCTTAAGAGCTATTGAAGCTAACTTAGAAAACTTAGAATTTTACTTAACTAATTGACTTAAAATTTACAATTAAAACTAACAGACTAATAGACAAAGAAGCCTTGGAAGTAGAAGCTTAGATACTTTGGAACTTAGAAGCTCAGAAGCTTCCTTGGCATGATGGGTCTCCCCTGTTATAGAGCTTGAGCACTCAGACCCTCCTATGTCCTAACTTGGTTTTCTCACCCACAAAATGTTAGTGTACACTTACTCCAAAGGCTGGTATGTTTGTACATATTGATGACATATCCATACATATTAGTGACATTAGATCATTCTCACATCTGTTATTTTTGTCCTACATGGTTATTTTGGTTCTTTCCTTGTGGTATACCTGTTAAGTGGGTATGAACTTAGGAAGCCCCCTATGTCAACCTGCTTCAATGCATCCTTTATCTATCTATGTTAAAGGTCAGAGCCATATATGAACCTTATGCTTTAACTCATCACTATCTATCTGGATGAAAGGTCCCAGACATATATATGCTAACTTTGCCTTAGCTCAACATACAGGATGTGGCCTGTAGGTGCCTTACGTTACATACAAAATACTTTAATAATAACAACCTATAAATATGTTATAATAAAACAAATAATCATAAGAAATCCATAAGAAAAGATATATAAATACAGATATAAATAGGCAAGCAAGAAGGCTAGCCCTATAGGCTACAACATTGATTAGCAGCTAATGGCATTAAGTCTCATGATTGCAGTCATTGATTACAGTCATGATTACACCCCTCTTTTCTTTGTGCTATTTTTTCTGTGCTGGCATAGCTTTTGGCAGAAGAGAATGGTGTAGTTCAGTAGTTCTCATGTACTCTATGGAGCAGTTCCAGGTAGTTTGCTGAGCTTCTTCCCTTTGTGTTGAAGCATCATCTGTTAGTCTTCAACCAATGGCACTTCCTACAGGTTGCAACTCAGGCCAGGACTCCCTTAGGCTTTTTTGACCAGCTGAACTCAAAAGCCCAGATGCCTTCCTGCACATCCTGCATGATGGCTGCTCATCTTTACTGGATGAAATTCTCTGTAGTGCACGTTCAGTTGTGATCAGATTTCTGGATGTCATCAAAATGGGAGATCAGCTAACACTGCAGGTAACTTAGTCCTAGTAAATGCAGAATCCTGTATCTTGTCAGAATAAGTTAACAGCATAGATACAAAATTCAAGTTGGGGAGGAGGTGGAATGTATTCAAGTAGCATTCATGCCCATTGCACTAAAGAGTGTTTCATAGTCTTCTGAATACTACCCTCATATTACTCTTTCCACATACTAAAGCTATCACAGAAAAGGACTAGGAATGGGAGCATAAAGCATTCCCAGCTACACCTCACTCCAGCATAACACTTCAATGTATGTTTAACTCCATGCACGTGCTAATGTACTTTGCTGAATCAAAGCCCTAAAGGACTAGAAGCAATTGCTTCCTAGCAGATCTGGTCACCATGTTTCATTATAGATTCAGAAAGGAGCTGGTCCAAAAACAAATCTCAATCCTAAAATGTTATCCACCTTAGGTAATAATAAAAGACCCTCCACTTAGACTGCTCAATGTTTGTATTTCTAGGAGTTCCTTGGATGAGCTTCATACTTTTTATGTAGCCTGGAATGGAAGCCTCAGAGATACGAAACATGAAACAGATTTATTTCAGTCAAATGAAATATGTTTATTGTTTTTCCAGCATAAACACCTTTTAGGATTGTGTGCCTGTAATGGAAGACTGCAAGCTGGGCTTCAACTAGACACAAAGAGGAGCTACAGACCTCGTTAAAATAAGGGACTTGCTTTTTTTTAAAAAAAAAATAAAGCTCAGAGCAACATTTACTAGACATTCATTGGAATTCAAAGAGGAAAAACCATTAAACTTAATTGGAATTATTCCACAGATACAATGAAATACAGCAGATTGACCTTGTACTTGCTACAGTTCTAAACACGGAGGTATTGATACGCTGCTACACCAAACTCTGTCCTACATGTTATCTCAGATAACACACGGATTTTCACCTCCAATAATGATTCTCTTTTTTGATAAACTTCATAGGATGTTACCAGATGTTCCTAGCTCTGTATGTCCCAGAAGGTACAGTAACTAATTGGTAATTTATATTCTATAACAGACATATTTTAACATATTTTCCAGGGTTAGAAAATCCTTAGCAGAGCATGAACGGATTATAAATGTTTTCATCTTTATAAACATTCCTATTTAACTTTTCACAACACAGAGCAGTTCAAAGTGATCTTCAGCAATAAATAAAGCAAAAGGAGCAATATAGAACTGAGGTGGGGGAGAGGACGGGCAATGCTATATTGATTTTTCTTGGCATTTAAAAATTGCCGTTTTCAGTTAGAGAAGCATGAAAACTTAAACCACTAAACTTTTTCTTAGAAATTTTGAACCATTATTTTTTTCCTTTCCAAACACGGCAGAGAGCAGTATGGATTATAATTGTATCCTGTCAGAGTTGATCGATTCTGGCCTCTTTCAAGAAAGAAATTGGTGATCCATAAATGACTGTCAGTAGTATATTTTAATTGTTCTGGCTTTCATCATTTATGACTTCAATTCTGCTTTTATTATGTAATACAAATCTTCAAAGTTTACATACAGTTTCTTTCTGGTGATCTACAAAGTTTTCAGGTACTCCTGTTCAGAATGCGTTCTCACTAGTAAAATAATAATTCACCTGAACTGCTTTTCAAAGTCTCTTCTAAATAGGGAAACAGTCTCTCCCTTTATGACGTACTACATTTGTCTCTAAAGAGTGTAGAAAATATGGTCTTTTTTAAAAAAACGTAGTGGAATGAGTAGAGATAAAGTAATGTTCAGAACAGCAATTTGGGTGATAAAACATCTACAGTAAAAGCATCAGCTTTACTAAGCAACGTTATAGAGAGGCCACTGGTGACCAAGTGAATATGTCAGCAAAGGCTAAATTATTGGGCTATAACAGGGCCTGGATCTAGATTGTTATCTACAGATATGCTATGGTGCTGGCTGTTGTAAAAACAAAGGGAGTTGAAATGAGATTCCTGTGTGGAATCGCTGGGAATCTAGAACTTAAGTAGATTTATAATTCTCCTACTTAAACTGAAGTAGGAATGAAAGAGTTTTAACAGCTCCTGTCAAAGTTATTGGGGACCTGAATATTGTGCTCCCAGAAAGAGGACTGAGAACATAATCAGGTCCACAAGTGATCAGTGATTTTTGTGGCCTGAATAGTTTGGTGCTCCACTTGACACCTGAAATGGACCTGATGTTCAAATCGGGGAGGGGAGCGGAGTAGGTTCAGACCTTTGTTAAAATCCAGCTCCTTTCAGGTATCTCAAGTGCAGTATTGCTAACTGTCACAACTGTAACAATTGTGATATTTGGTGTCTTTTTCTTAAAGGACCAACTCCTAAAGCCATGTGATTATGAAAATCTCAGCCTTCATTTTAAAAAGGATTTTCTGACCCTCATGGTTGCAGAGTAAAGTTTGAAAACATGATCCTTAACTGTTTGACCACCAGAAGACAAATAAAAGAAGCCAGAAATTGATAGCTTAAAAGTAAAGAGATTTTTAAATGTCTGTCTCATGATTCTGGGGGTCTGACGTGATTTTTAGACAATTGTGGTTGGCGATATTGCACCCAACAACTGAGACATCCCAGATCATTTGTCACTTCTGAGAACCATGGCCGAGATGAGAAATGCCATACCAGGACTTGTTGCATAGGTTTTATTTTATTTCTACAATATGATAGGCTTTCAATAGAGGCCACTCCAGGCATAGGTAAGTTAGGCAGCTGCTTAGGGTGGCAGATTCACATCAAGCTATTCCACGTTAGCCTGCTTTGGCATGGCCTAACACCATCCATGTGCATCCTAATCCACTTTGATCTAGTCCACTTTGAAATGTGATGAAATCAAAGTGCATTAACAAACTGTTAATGAATATCAGCAAGGGTGTGCACCCTGGGCTCATTAATACATGTGCAGAGGCCTCTGCACTGACCATGCAGCTGGAAGGCGCAGGCCCAGTGATGCCTCCTTGGACAACAAGAACCCCTGGGGTAGGCAATGACTAGGTAAGTGGCCTCTGTCTGCCATCTGCCCCCTGCCCTAATCCTCCTGACCCTTTCTGCCCCCTGTGTCCTACCCCCACCCCAGTTACCCAGGCTCCCCTTTTTCTCCTGTGTCCTATCTCCCCGCCCTAGCCTTCTTACCCTCCATCTCTTCCCCCTACCCCATATCTTAGCTCATCTGCCACCCAGGATCCTGCCCACCACATCTTACCCTCTTGGATCTTACCTCTTCCCTATTCCTCCTACTCTCCAGGGTCCTGCTCCACAAGTATAACTGCCCTAAGGGTCCTGTCCCCATGCCATCAGCTCCCTTATCTAGCATCCTGGCCCATGATGCCCCCTGTTTTCCTAGCGACCCCCCCCCCATGTCCTAGATCCCCACCCCATTTGTCCCTCACTATATCCTGAACCATACCCCATCAGTCTCCTGTGACCTGCTCCTCCCCTCCCCACCCCCAAACACTGGCCTCCATCCCCACTGTGTCCAGACTCTAGTCCTCCTGTATTATGCCCCCCTTCTCCCAGCCTCATGTCGGAGACCCCTTCTGGCCTCATGCAGCTCCTATTGGTGCCCCTTATCTGTAGGCCCTTTCCCCCTGACTCTTGGGTCCCCAATATAAAATAACCCCACTAACCCAGCACCTTTGTTAAGGAACTGTTAATGTGTACAGGGTACACACTAGGTAGTAGGAGGGGGCAGTACACTGACGTTTTGGCTAAGGGGGCAGATTGTCTTGAACAGCCTCTGGCTTTCACAGTGCCTTGTCCATAAAGAAATTTTCCCTACCCTGAAGTGTTTACACTCTAAATAAGACATAGATCAAGAGTTAAGTAATGGGAGGGTATTGGAATTACCAATGAATTCCTTCCCTTTTTATATTTATTGTAAGTGAGTGTTAACAAGGGATTTGGAGGAAGGAAAAAAAGGACTTGGCAAGTGAGAACATAGAGACTGTTTCAAGCATAACATGGAGCATGAAGGAAACATGAAACAGAGGGTGGGGAAAGAAGACTAAAGGCTGAGTCAGAGAGAGGATGTGAGGGAGAAATAGGGGAGAAAAAGCAGATATATGTCCATAACTGCTGTAAGAGACAGGGGAGAGTGCAAAGGAAGGGAAGAAATCAAAATGGGGAGTGACCCAGTTAGGATGGTGAACGCTGACTTCAGCAGGGCCACCCTGGACAAACAGAAATGGGCAGAGGTGGAAGGCAGGCAAACCAGAGAGAATAAGGGTACAATAATTTTCAAGAGATGGCCAATGCATGGAGAAGCATTTTAGCAGTGAGTACACTGAAAGGGCAGGTTTAAATCTTATTTACTGAGACTCTTTAGATGGTTAAAGTCTAAAATCAGCACAAAATTCCGCAGCTCCAGGGACAACCACCACAGTAAAGAGTCATCTGCACATATCTACAAACCTGGTTCCATTGTAGGACTGCCATTATAATTCACCATAAACTAGTGTCCTTTTATTATAAACTCTATGCTGGCATTTGGTGCACATTATTCTTCTGTGAGTGTAGGTGATCTTTCAAACCCCAGCCCATCTGTCTTTGTAATTAGACTTCTATTCCCACTTCTACTGTGTTTCCCGACACTTTTATATGACAAACATTACAGAAAATCAGTGTTGTTGCCATACCCACTTTTAAGCTTAAAAGGTCTGATGACCAACTGGCCTGGTGTTCCTGCCCCCTCTGGGAGAGATTGCATTTCCTTTAATAAAAAAAAGAGGTAGCAAAAAAGAGGGGGCAGGAAACCCAAGTCCCTGCTGCTAGAGTAGCTTTGCCACTGCCTGCACAGCTCTCTGCATCACGCTCGCTTTCTGGTGCCACATGCATCTCATTCCCCTTGTGCCTGTTGAGGGGTGGGGCCTCTCTAGCCCAGTATTGCTCTACTCCCTGCCAGGGGTGAAAGTAAGTTGAGTGACTTACCGGTACTCTGGCCCCTGGAAGGGGCGGGGCCTAGGGCAGAATGGGCGGAGTTGAGGGGGTCAGAGCCAGCCCCAGCCCACCCTGTAAGGTAAGTGCCCCCCACACCAGGGTAACAGCAGCAGCCCAGGGCTCCGGGGGCTATTTAAAGGGCCCAGGGCTCCCCTCTTCTACCGCCCTGGCCCTTTAAATAGCCGCTGGAGCCCTGGGGAAGTGGCGGGGCTCCAGCAGCTATTTAAAGGACCGTGGTGGCAGAGGCAGCTGGAGTCCCCGCTACCCCAGGGATCCAGGGGCTATTTAAAGGGCCTGTGGCTCCCCTGCTTCTACCGCCCCGGTCCTTTAAATAGCCCCCGGAGCCCTGGAGTAGCGGCGGTGGGGCTCCAGTGGGTATTTAAAGGGCCCGGGCAGTAGAAGCAGGGGAGACCCAGGCCCTTTAAATAGCTGCCGGAGCCCTGCAGCCGCTACCCCAGGGCTCCAGCAGCGGGGCTCTGGAGGCAATTTAAAGGGCTCCCACTGCTGGGAGCCCCAGGCCCTTTAAATTGCCCCCTGGGGAAGCCGGGCTACCCGAGTACAGTGCACCGACTCTTACCGGTACGCTGTACCGGGGCGTACTGGCTTACTTTCACCTCTGCTCCCCGCCCTGGTTCAGTTTTGGGACCTGTAGATTTATCACACTGACTTCCAAGCATCTGTAGAAAGGCCAATATACCCTTGATAACCATTTCTGGTTAATATTGAAACAATTCTTTTCTTTGTACTTGACACTTGGAAATCTCCTGTAGGCGGTTGAACTTTCACCATTTTATATCTATTTATATTCTTAGAATCTGCATTCCTTTATATATGTATATGCAGGCCAAAATCGAAACTATATTCAGCTTTTATTTCAACACACACACAATTAGGTCATGAAGTGATTTTCTTCAGATTCTGCAATAAGGATAGCATTAGAACATCTGAGATTCCAGCATCTGCTTCCACCAATTTATATTCCACTGTTGTTAGCTGTACAGAGCAATGTTCATTACTGTCCCAGTGAAGAGACTGAACAGATGCAATGGAATAATGTATCCCCCGTTCAATGCCTTTCCTATTGGTAAGCTGGTTTGTTGTCTTAGATTTTAATTCACAGAAGCTATTGAGCTGTATGCTGTGGGTGCATTGCAACAAGAGCACATATTTCACTTATTATGGCTCCATAAAGCTAGATTCATATTAAAATATTATTTTAGCTATATATGGTGCCAACCTTTGAAAAGCAATGCTGTCTTAAGGGAAATGCTATCTCTCCCAGGTGCCACAAATCACTGCTTTATCTGAATCCTTCTATATTTACAAGATCACATGAGATCTTGTTCAAGGACCAAGATACCCAGCTACTTCGCAGTGGCTTGTTTTATAGAGGAAGCATTCATTTGTCTCAGATGTCTGTAATATCTTTAATGGCCTATTATGACTTAACATTTCTGGTAACTTAGGGTATGTCTACAATGTGATAAAAGACCTGTGGCACAGCTGTCACTGGCCCAGATAGCTGACTCAGGCTCATAGGACTTGGGCTGTTGGCCTGTAAAATTGAAGTGTAGATGTTCAGGCTCAGGCTGGAGCCCGGTCTCTGAGACCCTACCCACTTCTCAGGGTCTCAGCACTTGGGCTCCAACCCGAGCCCAAATGCCTACACTAAAATTTTATTGCCTTGCACCCCAAGGACCACACGCCTGTCACCTGACCTGGGCCAGTCATGGGTGTTTTATTTCAGTGTAGACATATCCTTATAGATTTAAGCATAAGGTCAATGGGAGCTGTTGGGTATGCAGCAATTTTGACAATCAAGACACTTAGGAGCCTGATGTTAAATCACTATTTTGAAAATTTCAGGTCTAGGTTGCTTTCAGACAAAAGCTCATTGAAGCAATTCACACATATATAGTAAAGAAAGAAAAGTAGTATTAAAAAGACAATGCTTTTCATCTTGTATTAATACAGTTGTATCTTAAGTGTACAGTTTCAAAGGTAGCAAAATGAAAGGTGTGGCAAACACCTAAAATGTCAACCTATTCCATCTTGCAGCTGTAGAGAGATGGAATTTGTATTCTATCAGGCAAACACCCACTGTGTCCTTGAACAGAGTTACAAAATGCAGTGGAAATAATTAAACAATTACAATTAAAGTCCGCAAATGATAATTATTTAATTGTGCCAATGAATGTATGAACTAGCTTACAGTATGAGTCATTCAAAGCTCAATGAAGATCTTGCATTTCAAAGTTTGCCACCATTTTGAAGAAGTCTGGTTCTGTAGACGTACGCAATTTACATTTGTCCACATGCTTAACAGTAGGGAAGTATTCACAGGAAACAACTTATCTGACAAATATATCCCCTTTTTCCATTTGCAAATTGTTTGCAAAAAGACTGAGACTTACAAACATATTCCTTCATGAGCTGTTGACATATTTATTATGCTAACATAATTTAACATACTTGCTGTTTATGAACTATTGGATTCCACTCTGTCTTTACTCAAACATGAACAAAATCCATCACAAATGACATTATATTTTCATCATCTTTGATAACTGGCACTTTATTAATGGGAATGGGAACTTTGACAAAAACTACAAATGCTCTTTTTTTTCTACAAAACCCAATTTTACCATTAATATGGATCTTTTCATAGGGTGACTTTCATATCCTTACAGAAATCCAGTAAAACATCTATGCATCACTCAAGTCCTACTTGAATCACATAAACAGGACTTAAGTAGCACATAGGCAATGTCCTAGTTCTATGTATAGGCGTGAATATCACCCAGTACAAGTGTTGATTGTATATCTTTTCCTCCTAATAGGGCAACCACCGCATCTCTCATCCCATTGTGTAGCGCCATACTGAAATCTTGGAGCTGCATTCAGAACTAAAAGCAGTCATATTTAGTTCATGACCGTTGATGGTCAAGACAAAACAATGTCCACAGATAGCACACTATGTTTCTTTGACATTAACTTTTTTCTTTAAAGCCTACTTACTGCCTTTGGGGCTTTACCACAGCAAGTTGTAAGTGATGTTTGAAATAAAATTGAAAAGATTCCAGTGGAAAATAATGAGTTAGAAACATTTTTGAATACCAACTGCATTTTTTTTAAAAGCTTATTTCCAGGATTTATAATGTTATGAATAAAATGAAGACTCTAGGGAATGAAAATGAGAAGTTAATAAGTAAAAGGCAAAAAAAATTCAAAGCAACTAATAACCAAAGAATATTAGGATAAGTCACTTGTTTTAATGGAATCACCAATAATAAATACAAAATATGAATTACAGCACTATTTTGTGTAGATTACATTATAACAAGCGTATGTAGAGGTTTGACAAAGACTCCGGAAATATGTAGCTGCTATAAAAATGCAGTAGGGATGTGTTTCTACATATTCTAGCAATGCCTTTGAAATATTGTATTTAAAAGGAGTCTCCAAATTATTAGGATTTAATATACTGTAACCCCAAATCCATTAACATGTTTACAATAATTCAGGAAGATGAGATAAACACAGATGTCCTCTGAATATTTCCAGGGTAGGGAACAATAGTTTGCCACATAATGTTAGATCAGGAATTTTAAAATGCATTAAAATAGAGGGAATAGTAAATACAAAATGCATATATGGACATAGTGCCCTAAGACATCCCTTCCAGTCCTCATCTAGTATCCTGCTATATGAGGTGAAGCCCGTGTGCAGGGCTCATACGAGATACGTGTATCTTCAGGATGGGGCTGTGAAAGTGGAGTGAACATACAGAGTTGACAAGCAGAGGTCCTCTCCAACCATGGTGTTCTGCAGAAATTGATCAGTGGGTAGGACCCTGAATGGGCTGATTCAGAGGAGGCCACTGAGGGTCAGACTGGAAGTAGGTTAGAAGAAGGGCTGCTGGAAATTGGCATCCTCATTAGCAAGAATGGGGCCCCAAGAATTAAATGGGCAGAGTGACAACTACCCTCTGATGCTTTTTCTCAAGAGCAACTCTACCCACTAAAACAATGAGGAATCTGGTGGCACCTTAAAGACTAACAGATTTATTTGGGCATAAACTCTCGTGGGTAAAAAAACCCACTTTTTCAGATGCATGCAGTGAAAAATACAGATATAGGCATAACTATATATTGGCACATGAACAGAAGGGAGTTACCTTTCAAGTGGAGAACCAATGTTGAAGGCCAGTTCAGTCAGGGTGGATGAGATTCACTCCCAGTAATTGATGAGGAGTCAATACCAAGAGAGGGAAAATTGCTTTTGTAGTGAATCAGCCACTCCCAGCCCAAATTTATGGTGTTAAGTTTGCAAATGAATTGTATCTCTGAAGTTTCTCTTTGAAGTCTGTTTTTGAAGTTTTGTTGTTGAAGAATGGCTACTTTTAAATCTGTTATTGAATGTCCAGGGAGATTGAAGTGTTCTCTGACTGGCTTTTGTATGTTACCATTCCTGATGTCTGATTTGTGTCCATTTATCCTTTTACGTAGAGACTGTCCAGTTCAGCCAATGTACATGGCAGAGGGGCATTGCTAGCACATGATGGCATATATCACATTAGTAGATGTGCAGATGAATGAGCCCTTGATGGTGTGGCTGGTATGGTTGGGTCCTATGATGGTGTTGCTAGATTAGATATGGGGACAGAGAAGACAACGGGGTTTGTTACAGGGATTGGTTCCTGAGTTAGTGTTTCTGTGGTGTGGTGTGTAGTTGCTGGTGAGTATTTGCTTCAGGGAGGCAGGCCAATCCTCGCTTACAGACAGCCTCCCAACTTGACGCAAATACTTACAGCAGCTACACACCACACCACAGAAACACTAACCCAGGAACCAATCCCTGTAACAAACCCTGTTGTCTTCTCTTCCACATTGGCTCTCTGCTCAATGCCCCACCTACCACCACATCTTGTTCCTGGTGTCACATTGTTTGCAATTTCCCCATTTCTTCAGTTTATGGTAGTGGAGGACCAACTATGGTGAGGAATGTGGGCTTTTGTCATGACATCAACAAACATTGAAGCATTGTTCATTTTTGTAAAGATCTACTCTCTGGCAAACATTAACTTAAATAGATAGGAAGAAATGTGTAACCAAAATGCAGCAATCTTCTTCCTATCTTTGTTTCCTAGTAAGATTGCTTTTTTAAATTAAAATGTCTATTAGCATTTTCTTGTTACAGTCAAGTCAGATTGCTTTTCAACAATTTCCTGTGACAAATAAGTGTTATCTGCTCTAAAACATGTACACATAAGTGATGTAAGGAGGAAACAACTATTACTTACCGATGACATTTATAGCTACAAAACCAAACACATCTTAAAAGTGTTTCTGTTGGTCAAGTCTATTGGTCTATTAAGCAAGATCTAGTTCCAAGTACAGTGAATGGGGAACAGTTCCTCCTATTTTAGAGCTCATGATGAATAGGAACATTTAGGTAAGTGTTTTGATAAGGTGTTTTAATGGAATATAATTCTCAGGAAAGCAGTAGATGGTTTCATTCTTCAGGGCATGGAGCACGCTGCCTCACTCACCCTCACCAATGTGCCTTATTTAAAGAGACCCCCTTCTAAAGGTGTGAAGCTGATGCAGTCTCCACATCTGTTCTGTTATTGGCCATTCTGCTAGAAGAGCCAAATGTGAAGACCCTTTTTTGACACATGCACTCATTGACAAAAAGTGGAAAGAACTCGCTTCACATAAGTCACTCAGCAGCCATCTAATAGCAATTTTTAATCAATTTTGACAGAAGTTGAGATTGACTACTGTTCTTCCTAAATATTATGGGAGAAATTACCATTATGATCAGCTAGTCTGACCACCTGTGTAACCGATTGTAGAATTTCACCTAGTAATTCCTGCATCAAGCCTATAACTAGAGTGTATTCTTTATAGAAGGACCTCTAATTGTGAGTTTTAAAGACCCTCTGTGATGGAAAATCTACCACAGCCCTTATTAAGCTTTTCCAACTGTTAAGGCACACATTTAAGAATGAAGGTAACTATTTCCAGTTTGAAGCTTGCTGACTTCAATGGCCAGCCATTATATCCTTTTTATGTACGCCTTTATCTACTGAACTAAAGAGCCCTCTGGTATCAGACACCTTCTCCGTGTGTAGATACTTACAGACTATGTCTATGCAATAGACATGACTATGCAATCCCCTAAGTCATGTATCATTGCCAATGTATCTATCACACCTTTATATGGCTGAACTGCTCTGTTTCCTAACCTCACTTAATGTACATGTGAAAGATTTTGGCTTTGATAAAATACACGTATATTTACAATAATATTGTTTGAAAAGCAATAAAATAACTATCCTATGTTTTAGATATCTGGCACCTAGAGGAATTGAGGAATCTCACAATCTTTCTACATACAGAGCTACTGAAACTGAACTACCTTTGGAGGGTTTTTAATATAATGCTTTTTCATTATAAATATCTTTCAAAACAGAACAAAGTTTTTGATTTGACAAAGGGGGTTATCTACTGCACCATTTTGCTTGCCCTAATATCTGTCTCTGTGGTACATGAATTAAAGCTTAGCATACAAACTAATATTAGCTGATTAGAAAAACAAATATGTTAATTCATTAGCCAGCTATATTAGAAACTAGATAGTGTAATTAGTAAAATGCCAAGTTAAATCCTGGAACAGTAATGTTTATTCATGATTGAAAGTCTGATAACACCAAATAAAAAAAAATAAACTGGAAAATGATAAATGAGGACAGACTCCAGACTTCCTGGCTCTACATCTCTATTTTTCAATTATAAAACATGACAATTGATTACAGTTTTGTCTAATGGCTTTTTATTATCACCTTTGGAGTTTGAAAGGAATGAAATAACACTTGTTCTTTGACTTCAGAGATAAAAGATGTTTTATTTTCTTTATAGAAGCTCATAAAAAGAGAGTAGATGATTATACAAATGGTTATGTAAATCCCAATAGAAAGAGTAAATCTGCTCTTGTGAAGAATTTCAACAAGTTTTTGAATTCAATAGGCGATATATGATTTTCATATCTTGGTTTATCAGTTAGGTTAATAAAAGTTATCCAATTTGTATAATGAAATATTATTTTTTCTTCCATTTAGAAAAGATCATTTTTAGATTTCATTTTTCTTTGTGAACAACGGAAGTACCCAGTATCAGTGCAAGATAAGTATAGCCTAGATAAAATATAGAAATTGCTATGACTAACTCTGACTTTAAGAGTAGCAATTACATGATAACTCTTTTAAGACACAAAAGATATTTTAATTCTATCCTTATTTATCCCCCTTTACAATATCTCTGTGAAAAATAATAAGGATGATAAATAACCTTTTGTATCTTGGGGTATTTTAGAGGCATCCATGTCCATTGCTATTAGGGTATGATACCATTTGTTATGCTTATTTCACCCTCTCCAAACCCCATTTACAATCTTTCTGGAATTACACTGGACGGAGACTTGGGGGATCTGGATTCTATTCCCAGCTTTGCCTGCTCTGTGACATTAGACAAGTCACTTCACCTCTTGGTGCACACATTTTATGCCTTAGTCAAATGTTGATAATAATACTTACCTTTTTGGTAAAGTGCTTTAAAATTAGTGGATGAAAAGAGTTATGTGGAGTTATGTGGTGGTATGACAAAGTGGGATATGACTGTATCAAACTGTGATGTTTGGTTTGTACCTGTGTTGAAATATTAGCATTGTGGCTGCATTAGTTTGGACTTGTCTAAAGGCAAACTATTATATTACATTCCAGCGAGCTGCCCTGCCTGGGAATGGACCATCACTGAGAGCCATCAAGGCTGTAATCTGGGGCTGTAGACTTTGATTGTCACAACTATTGGCCCATTCCCATTGAACAATGATCTCTGTGCAGGTCCCCACAATGTGTGGCAAGCACATTTAGTGGATGTGGAACTTGACATGCTCCAGAAACGGAGGCTGTACTGGAGAGTGAGGCTCTGCTCTGTGCAGAGGAATAATCATATCCATTTGTAGGATGAACTTTCAGGACAGAAAGGGCAGAAGGGATTCTGCCCAGCCTGAAATACTGACTAACTATGAACTCACAAAGGTTATGGCACCTGACCCTCCTCGCCCCCTATCTGATGGGGCCCGCTCAGAAGGCTTACCAGGGACTTCCAGATGATGAGGCCTGCATCTATGCCCGGGTGAAAGCGGTGATTCTGGACGACTTGGACATCACTCCAGAGACTTTTCGGTGACAGTTTCGGGGGAATGTCTACCGCCGGGTGCCCAACCCTGGGCTGTGGCCCAGGAATTAAAGGACACCTGTTTCCAATGGCTACAGCCTGAGTGTCAGACAGTGGCTGAGGTGACTGAACAGGTCATCCTTGAACAATTTGTCCACATCCTCCCAACCCAGGGGAGGGTTGCAGCACCAGTCCACAATCCCGAGTGCAGCCGTCATGCTTACAGAGGACTTCCTAGCAGCGGAGGCCCCGATAGGACTGGCAGCCTGCACCCCACCCCCCGGACCCAGCACACAGTAGCCCAAAACGGGGTCCATGCCCAAACCTGATGGGTCACCTGACGACCGGACAGAGGTGGGACTGCCCTTCTCTGATGCCCGTAACCCTCACCCTGCACTGCGTCTGGGAGCTTGACCCAGGTACCAGGCCCTAGCCAACCCTGGGGTTCCACCGACACTCCGGTGCAGCTGTGGTGCCCAGAGGTAGGACCTTGCTTTCAGTGTGGTGAGTACAGACATCTGCAGTGAGACTGCACTACGATGGATTGCGACTTTGGCCAGGTGTACACAGGGGAGTCCCAGGCCTGTCACCAGTCCACTGCAAAACTGAGGGGGCCCATGTTACTGGCCTAGTTGATTCGGACTGTGGGCAGACCCTTGTCTGCTGGGCATTCATCCCAGATGCCAAGCAGACCATTGAGGAAGTCCACATCCGGTACATCCATGGAGACGTGAAACCATACCCCACGGCTTGGGGCCCTCTCACGGTAAACTGGGTGACCCAGTTAATGACTGTATCACTGGTGTCCCCCTTGGCCTACCCAGTTATTCTGGGCCGCAACTGGCCGGACTTCATTGAGGTAGTTTGATCCCTACCAACAGAAGAGGCATTCAATGGAACTCCACCCTTGACAGAGGTAGCCCCCAACACAATGTCTGACCACAGAGTCGCCATAGCTCCCACACCTGATCGGGACCACCCAGACACTGCTGGCCCCCCTCCCGGCCTTGTAGACTTTAGTCGAGACCAAAGGGAAGACCTTACACTGCAGTTTACCTATGAGCAGCTGGCCTGGGTGGATGGCGAGGTCGTTGAGGCCCAGTGCATGACCCAATGTCCTAGTTTGAACTGAATCATGAGTGACTCTACCACATTGATTGAGACCCCCAGACCCAAGAAGTCTGGACCCAACTCGTGGTTCCCCACACTCATCGACGAGCTGTCCTGAAACTCGCACATGACATCCCACCCATAGGCCATTTAGGACAGGAGAAAACTGGGGCTACGGTCTTCGCCTGATTCTTCTGGCATGGGGTTCACCGTGAAGTGAAGGATTACTGTATGTCGTGCCTGGAGTGCCAAGACGTGGTGCTGGCTACGGTACGGAAGGCCTGTCTGGTCCCTTTGCCTGTCTTCGGTGTACCCTTTGAGCAGGTTGCGATGGACCTGGTGGAGCCCTTTCCAAAAAGCAAGGCAGGCCATCAATACATCCTCGTCCTGATGGACTATGCCACCTGCTTTCCCGAGGCTGTCCCCTTAAGGAGTATCACCACCCACACTATTGCTGCGGAACTTGTTAAGATCTTCACCAGGGTGGGCCTCCCTCAGGAGATACTCACTGATCAGGGGGCCAACTTCACATCTCTGTTCTGCCAGGTATGCACCCTTCTAGGGATCAAGAAACTGCAGACCTCGGTCTACCATCCCCAGACTGATGGGTTGGTAGAATGCTTTAATTGGACCCTGAAGAGAATGTTGTGATGCTTCCCCACCGAGGACCTCTGCCAGTGGGACCAACTGCTCCCTCCTTTACTGCTGGCAATCCAAGAGGTCCCCCAGTCATCTATGAAGTTCTCTCCATTTGAGCTCCTCTATGGGTGGTGACCCAGTGGGGTGTTGGACCTCTTGAGAGAAGCCTGGGAACACACCCCATCCACAATGCAGGGACTCCTACAATATGTCTTACAGCTGCAGGGATGCCTGGCACAGATGGGCGAGCTCACAAAGGAAATCTTAAACACAGCCCAAAGAGCCCAGGAACAAAACCACAATCGGAGCGCTCAGGCCTGATCCTTTGCACCTGGTGACCAAGTACTCCTACTGCTTCCCTCAAAGGACTTTTGGCCCGCTAGCAGGGCCCATATGAGGTCCTTCATCAGATAGGACCAATCACTTACGAAATCAGGCAACCTGATCGTCAGAAAGAAAAGGAGATCTATCATGTGAATCTCTTAAAGCCCTGGTGGGAATGGGAAGGGTTATCAATTGCCCCATACCTCGCCTCGCCCCCCCCTCCCCCCGAGCCGGACCTGGGGCTGCAACCTCCAGAGGAGCCCGACGAGCCCCAGCTAGCGGAGACTCTTACGGTCGAGAAATAGGAGCAGGCCCACTGCCTAGTGAGAATGTTCCCCAAGAAGTTCACCACAAAACCCGGGTGGACTGCCCTTGCCTACCATGTGAACCAGACCAAAGCTGGGGTCGTGGTCTGAGAGGTGACCTAGCCCTTGCCCAGGCGGATCTGGGAGGCTGTAGAGGAGGAAGTCCAGGTGATGTTGGAGCTAGGTGTTACTGAGTGCTCCCAGAGCAAATTGCAGAGCCCCGTTGTCCTCATTCCAAAGCTGGATGGGAGCCAGTGGTTCTGCATTGACTTCAGGAGAGTAAACGCCACTTCGCAGTTCGACACCTATCCGATGCCCCGCATCGATGAGCTCCTTGACCAGATCGGGGAAGCCCACTATATTACCACACTAGATCTCATGAAAGGGTACTGGCAGATCCCCTTGGACCAAGGTTACATAGAGAATCACTGGAACAGACCACATTAAGAGAAGTGGGGCTCATGTGTTCTTAGAATGCTTTATCCAGAAAAGAATATCTTTGAATGTCTACCAATAGCCTTATTATGAAGGTCTGTTCTGCCACTCAAAAAATATGGCTATTTTACCACCAATGTACACATGGAATTCATTAGCTTCTGTGGGAGTTTTCCGTGCATATGGAAGGAACAAATTGGTTCTCTGGTCGATAAAATACAAAACGGGGAAAATATAAGACATCATGTGTTTCTACATACATGAAAGCTTTACATATCAGAAAGTACTGTAATTAAAGCAAGGATCCTTGCTCTTGTCTTGTTCCAGTTCTGCCACTGTACCCTTGGCAAAGTTGCTTCACCACTTTGACTTAATACACCCATTTTTCAAATAGATAAACTAAAAGGCTTATAAATCTTGTTATGAGGATGCCTTGGTGAATTCCAAATATGTCTCAATTAAGCATCTTACTCATTTAAACAGAAGTTTTCTAAATGTTACATAATGCAATATTCACATGCAGTGTCTCTGCATGTCAATACTATCATATTAACACCTCTAATTGGCACACTGGGCAATTTCCTGATTTTGATTGTGTGAAACGGGAAAGCACTGTGTATGAGCAGCTTGTGATCTTAATATGTTGGCTAAAGGTAAGAGTTTTCAGCCAGTGCACTCAGCTACAAAATTATCAAAAACAAAGTGATTACGTAAACATGATTATCCCTTTAAAATGAGAAATGTCTATTCAGAATTCAGTCTAAAAGGACAAATTGATTCCCTTAATCTTGACCCCATAAAGGCTTTTTTATTATCAGTTTCACCTTGAAACGACTTTGACTGTACTTACCTAACTCCACAGTGGTGGAGCTAGCCTGAATCAGTTAATGTTTGTAAAGAATTAAGAGTCTCAACTGAAAATGTCACATGAATGCAAAATTATTTCTAGTTTTTGTTGCCTGAATTAGTTTTTTTAAAGCACCTTGAAGATGGAAAGTTCTAGCAGTCCTAAATATTGACATTTTGCATTTATTTTCTTGTGTACTTGCAGTACTGAAGAGATTAATTAGCTAACTTTCCATGAGCTAGTATATTCAGCAACTGATTTCTTCGCCTTCAGCTGCCCTGCCAGTTTTTTTTTAAATCCTTTATGATATGTCGCAATTTGCAAATGGTCTGTAAGAGAGAACCCATTTTTTTTATTTGTAGAACAGTTTGAAATAAATCAAAATGTATTACTTCCCTGCCCCCTCCCTTTCTTGCAAAACTGCCTACTGAGTTTCTACTTAGGGAAATAATATTGCCATCTACAGTCACAGTGATATGTAGTGGCAGTTTCCAAACAATCACACAAATCACACTTAAATAAATGGAGATGAAAACAGAATTCAGTATTGATCTTTTCTGAACATCCTGCCAAGAAGAATGTTTACAAGTTGATTATAGCCATAATTACATTTGACTGATCCACTACCATATTGTGCCCATGCTTTCATTTTCTCCTGAAAGCCCATAACCCTCCATTTCAGAGACGCTTCAGGATTCTATGGCTTTCTCTGCCCTGATAATTGTGGGAAATACTGTACTGTTAGTCCAGCCACAGCATGGCTCCACCACAGGTGGTACTGTAGAGTGGCTGCAGGCCTTTTTACCACCGTAATGTCTGGAGTTGCACATAAACATTTTTACCACTGTGTCTTCTCACTGTACTGAATCCTGCATACATCAGCATTCCCGCTATTGGTTGCAGTGGTGGGAAGTTTACCTAAAAATATCACCCTATATTCATCTGCTGCACATCCTACAAGGTGCCCCCACTCCCGGTCACCTACTAGGACTGCTCAGAGGGAAATCCAAGGCTCTGGATTCCCTGGGTGTGTGCTAAGTCCACAGAGCCTCAACAGGCTGCAGAATTGGTTCCTCCCATTAGCACATTTTTGGGCACTAACTCTGGCTGCTACCACTTCTTGGCAATGGGGCTCCTGAGCTCACTTGCCTTAAGCCCTCAGGATCAGCACTGACCCCTGAGATATCCCCGTAACTTACCGAAACTCCTTCCCAGAACTCCACCTCAGAGGTGTGAAAATTCTGGTTTACAGTTAATTCTCTGGGGCACACAGCAATTGTAAAGCTGTGAACACACACTCACATATCTTGCACAGTCTAACAAATTTATGATTTTATACTTAATCACATAAAGCAGAGGAGAGTACAGATCATTAAATACAGGCACACTACACAAGTCTCTTTCTATCTCATCTTTCCCTTCAGAGGATTCTATAGAGCACTGGTGCTCAAGCAGGGTATCACATGGTGAGTGATCTTTCGCTCCTGGATTGCAGAATACCTGAGCAGACGAGGCTCTGCCCTTTCAAAAACTTCAACCCCCTGTGTTAGGTAAAACCCTTTCCAGCTTCCCCAGATGAGCACCGAGCCCTGCCAAGTTACTGTTACCAAAGCAACCTCCTGCCTGCTAAACCAGTTCTTCTGGGCAGGGACCAGTTTCTTGCCAAGACAGATTTCCAACGTTTTGGGACCTCGCATGATTGTTATTCTTGTGCTCTCTGCCTTTGAATTTCAAGCCAACATGGAGGCAATCAGACCATAGAGAAGGCACAAGGCTACACATTCAAAATGGAGTTTGCAGCCTGTCAGGGACACAAGTTTCATAAGCTCACATAGAATTAATAAATTGTACAGACATGATATCTTCATATATCTCTTGGTTCTTCTAGTGAAGAGTTAAATGGCATTGTGTATCAGGAGAAAATGCATTATTGCTTATTGAATCTTTTGGGAAGATGTCACATAGCTGTGCACCCATGGAAATAATGCTGTCATAAATATAAAGGGAAGGGTAAACCCCTTTAAAATCCTTCCTGGCGAGAGGAAAACTCCTCTCACCTGTAAAGGGTTAAGAAGCTAAAGGTAAGCTCGCTGGCACCTGACCAAAATGACCAATGAGGAGACAAGATACTTTCAAAAGCTGGGAGGAGGGAGAGAAACAAAGGGTCTCTGTGTCTGTCTATATGCTTTTTCTGCCGGGGATAGACCAGGAATGGAGTCTTAGAACTTTTAGTAAGTAATCTAGCTAGGTACGTGTTAGATTATGATTTCTTTAAATGGCTGAGAAAAGAATTGTGCTGAATAGAATAACTATTTCTGTCTGTGTATCTTTTTTGTAACTTAAGTTTTTGCCAAGAGGGATTCTCTGTGTTTTGAATCTAATTACCCTGTAAGGTATCTACCATCCTGATTTTACAGAGGTGATTTCTTTACTTGCATTTGCTTCTATTTCTATTAAAAGTCTTCTTGTAAGAAAACTGAATGCTTTTTCATTGTTCTCAGATCCAAGGGTTTGGGTCTGGGTCACCTATGCAAATTGGTGAGGCTTTTTACCAAACCTTGTCCAGGAAGTGGGGTGCAAGGTTTTGGGAAGTATTTTTGGGGGAAAGACGTTTCCAAACAGCTCTTCCCCAGTAACCAGTATTTGTTTGGTGGTGGTAGCGGCTAAACCAAGGACAAAGGGTGGAATATTTTGTACCGTGGGGAAGTTTTGACCTAAGCTGGTAAAGATAAGCTTAGGAGGTTTTTCATGCAGGTCCCCACATCTGTACCCTAGCGTTCAGAGTGGGGAAGGAACCTTGACAAATGCTGAGGAGGAACTTGCTGGAGATCAAGGGGAAACACCCTTCACAATAGCTCAGAATTAAATGTCTGTCCCTTTGGCAGGTTGGTGAACGCTTATGAACTCAATTTTCACACGATTGACCTACCATTTTTTATTTTTGGAGATCCCTTTTGAAATTCACTAGCACTGTAATAGAAATATGAGAATGGCTTTTCTTGTGTTGTGTAGGCTGTTGATTTGTCTCCACAGCCCAGGAAAGAACCAGTGCCATGTCAAGTCTGTTTCAGGCCAACTTTTACAGGGCTTCATTAACTGGTGCCACCCATAATCTTCAGCAAAACCCCAAATAAACAGTTCAACATAAAACTAACTGCCAAACCAGGTCCTTTCCCCTGATGCAGGGGCTTCCTGGCTGAACCTCTCTGCTCCTGGCAGCTCTTCCCTAGTCTTTCCACAGGCCATCAGCTCCAGGGCCTGCCACAGGAGTCAACCTGCTTCCTGTACCTCTTCTCCCTCAACTGAGCTCTTTCAACCTTTACAGCAATCATCTGCTCATCAAGCAATCATCTAGACCCTTTCAAACTTCCAGGCCCCAGATTGTTCTTAATGGGGCTCAGAATATCTTTCAACAGGACTGGCTAGCCTCAGGACTTCTAGTGCTTCGAGGGGTAGAGCACCCTGTTACATGCTGCAGTCAACATTGAGGCTAAATTCCATCACTTCTTTGAATTCTTCAGCAATGGGCACATCCCACTTAATAGCTCTCTTGACTGCTACTGTTGTCTGTGTGTAGAATCTTTCTCTTTCATCCAACAGGCTTTGGCACACGTGCCACCTATCAGCTCAGATGTGTCTGTGCCAATTTCATAAAATAGACTATTTTTCTCTACCAGATGAATGGATCCAAGAAGGAACTTGATTTCCAGCAAGGTGATCAGGAACAGTCAACATGGATTCACCAAGGGTAAGTCATGCCTGACCAACCTGATTGCCTTCTATGATGAGCTGACTTGCTCTGTGGATATGGGGAAAGTGGTGGACGTGATATATGTTGACTTTAGCAAAGCTTTTGATATGGTCTCCCACAGTCTTGCCAGCAAGTTACAGAAGTATGGATTGGATGAATGGACTATAAGGTCGATAGAAAGCTGGCTAGATTGTTGGGTTCAACAGGTAGTGATCAACGGCTTGATGTCTAGTTGGCATTCAATATCAAGTGGAGTGCCCCAGGGGTCAGTCCTGGGGCCGGTTCAATATCTTTATTAATGATCTGGATGATGGGATGAATTTCCCTCTCAACAAGTTCGCAGATGACACTAAGCTATGTGGGGAGGTAGATACACTGGATGGTAGGGATAGAGTCCAGAGTGACCTAAACAAATGGAGAACTGGGCCAAAAGAAATCTGATGAGGTTCAACATTGACAAGTGCAGACTCGTGCACTTAGGATGGAAGAATCCCATGCACTGCTACAATCTGGGGACCAACTGACTAAGCAGCAGTTCTGCAGAAAAGGACCTAAAGATTATAGTGGACGAGAAGCTGGATATGAGTCTGCAGTGTGCCCTTGTTGCCAAGAAGGCCAATGCCATATTTGGCTGTATTAGTAGAAGCACTGCCAGCAGATTGAGGGAAGTGATTATTCCCCTCTATTCGGCACTGGTGAGGCCACACCTGGAGTATTGTATCCAGTTTTGGTCCCCCATTACAGAAGAGATGTGGACAAATTGGAGAGAGTCCAGCAGAGGGCAACAGAAATGATTAGGGGGCTGGGCACATGACTTACAAGGAGAGGCTGAGCGAACTGGAGTTATTTAGTCTGCAGAAGAGAAGAGTGAGGTGGGATTTGATAGCAGCCTTCAACTATCTGAAGGGGGGTTCCAAAGAGGATGGAGCTAGGCTGTTCTCAGTGGTGTCAAATGACGGAACAAGAAGGAATGGTCTCAAGTTGCAGTGGGGGAGGTCTAGTTTGGATATTAGGAAACACTATTTCACTAGGAGAGTGGTGAAGCACTGAAATGGGTTACCTAGGGAGGTGGTGGAATCTCCATCCTTAAAAATCTCTGAGGCCCAACTTGACAAAGTCCTGGCTGGGATGATTTAGTTGGTGTTGGTCCTGCTTTGACCTCCCGAGGTCTCTTCCAACCCTAATATTCTATGATTCTATGACAATGGCATGGATCATAGAGGCATGTGAGAACTACAGACTTATGAATCTGATAACATTTGATGTAATGAATCCATCGTAAATGATCCATTCATGAATGCAATGATACCTTCTTGGTTTCAAGTATCTGTTAGTCTGTGAAGAACTTAAATGGATTTTAAAACTAGGCCTTAATCATGCAGCTGGATGCACTTGTATGGCCCTCTCTGCCAACTGAAGTTAACGTGGCTTTGTGTAGGTTCAAAGGTTCATGCCAATACATTCAGTTGTAAGATCAGGGCCATAGAAGTGGACCTGACACTGGCAGTCTTTTAGTGAGTTGCATTAGATTGTTAACTCCATCCTGATCATCTTCCATGGTATTTCACTAAAAGAACTTACAGAAATGCCCAAGTGCTGACACATGGGTGGGCTTTTGAATATAAACTTTAATTAAATGCGGCAAATAAATGATCATACCACGAATAAAATTCATCCATGGCATAACTCCATTGCTATCAATGGACTTACTGCAGATATAAATGTGGCACTATGTTTTCAAAGCAGCACCAAAAAATTAGCCCACTTTGTGAGTATTTTATATACTGTCAAATATGTGAAATAACTGTTGCATGAGTACACGTCTCTTGTCAGTTGTTACAAGTGATATCTTTGAATTTAACAAGGTGACTGACAAAAAAGTTTCATAGTTTGACAATTGTATGAGCTCTCTGTTTCACAATAAACTAGGAATAAGATATTCCTCTTATGCTCTGTCAGGATCAAAGAGAGTGTCAGGGTTTTCTCTGTCTGTTAGAAGGTCTAATTTTCATATGTGTTTTTGATTTGTAAAACATATCCTACTCATCATGTATGAGAAAGCATGCACAAATCAAAGACATTTCTAGCTTTTTGATTATTGTGCTAAAGTTATATGGACATTTCCTAAATTAAGAAGTGACATCCCACCGACTTCTTCCCTTCCCAAACCCCTTTTTCAGACAAATGCCCTGAGGAAAAAAAAAAGAGCCTTACACCATGTTCTAAAAGTCAAATTTGGCCTCTTTAATCATGAGTCAGGACAGGGTAAATGAAGAACAGAGACAAGGGCCCTCCATTGAGAAGACCCTGACATCAGCAATACCCTCCTTAACCTCTGTATGTTGTTACCCCAGTTGATCTCAGTTGCTCTGATGATAGCTTGGCCAAAAGATGATCTCTCACGTAGCCAGAATCCAGTTCATAATGGACTTTTATAGATTGATTCCTTCAATTGCCCAGCTCAAAACACTCTGCTTTCCTGAAATTGGAGAGGAAACACTCATACTTTCCCTTGCAGAATCACATGATAACTTATTGGGTACCAAAGTCCCAATTTTCAAAAGCCCTGAGAACCGGGCAGCTTTCATTGCTCTTAAATCTGACCACTTCACTTAGGAACATAAATGGAATCTGAGAAAATCTAATCCGCAATACTACACTCATTATGGACCTGATCCAAAGCCCACTGAAGCCTTTCTTTTGACTTCAATGGGTTTTGAATAAGGCCTTGTAGCTGTTAGAGTTCGTACTGAGCAACAAGACCTGAACTGTCAGATTCCTTTCCGATCTGTCTTTTGTGGGGGGAGGAGGGTGGATTTAGATAGTAGATGGCTGCAAATGAAATAATTTTAAAAAGAAACAAAAATCATTCCCTCTACAACTCAACCAAGAAAACTAAGTTGTATTTTTAAATGAACTGGAGGGAATAACTTAGTGGCCTAAGCTTCAGTGTTAGAATATGTAAGCCTCCCTGGAATCATAGATTCAGATCCTGGCCACTTCAGTCGGTCATTCTTTACAGGTATATACAGTGATAAACAAGCACCACAAAACTTACTACATGCAGCCATTTCAGAAAAACAAAGGTCCTGTCTACTGTGTGTGAATGTTATAATGAACTCATTGGTCTAGGCCAACATTTTCTCTGCCTCACTATTGTGCAGCTTACTGTTGGATTTCCACATCAGAGATGGCTACATTACAATGGTGCTGGTTATATATCTGTAAAGTGCTTTGGTACTAAATTTGTGTGTATATTTTACAGTAACGAAAGATTATAAAGGGGACCCGTGTGGGAGAGATTAATGAGGAACTTTAGCATTTTTGGATTGTTCACTGGAAACGTTCATCATTATCAATTTAAACAATGGGATCTGCTGTATGGTTCTTGTGAAAATGCAGAGAACAATTATTTCTTTTGTGTCCCTGCTTGAATTTTAAAGTATTGAAGATGCCTGAAAATGGCAAGAGGAATAGGTCATTGGTCAGCAAATGATTATACGTAAAGTTGCATCGCTGCCTGGTTAAACTAAATAAAGAGTAGTCTTGTAGTGATTTTCTTTGTGTTCAAACTGCAAGATCAAGTAGGTTTATTTGCCCACATGCTTAAATCCCCTTACTGAGCTGTGTAAAGTACAACAGATAGTAATCAAAGTATTGATAAACCAATTAGTCATCACAAGTAATTAGAGTCTATGAATCCTAATGAAAACCTAATTCATTTAATTACTTTCAAAGTGAAGATGATAAAGGCAGCTCCTCTTGGTTCAGGGAGTATGCCCCTGTAATTAGCCTGGCAAGGCAGGTGAAACTGCAGAGACTAAGTGACCAGGCTGATTTTTGTAGCTCTTAAAACTAAGTCTAATTGACACAACACTTTCATCATCTTGTCTGTGGAGCCTACTTGAAAGTTTTGATCACTCTGTTATCAAAGGGATGTCAAGTGGCATGTTCTAGCTATTTGTCTGTCAACTACTTTTGCAACATTTCAGACACTTTCTCCTTTCACATTATAGCAAAAACCCAACAATTATATGCCACTTGCTTCAGTGTGTCACACTGGGTACATAACTCTTCCTGTCTGAAGAGTCAGTTCTGCCTCACAGTACATTAAGCTATAGTTAGTAACCTGTGAGGGCACTCTTCTTGTCAAATGTTTTCAGAGGCCTCCATACCCCGTGCCACCCTGCCTTTGCTGAACTCAGACATGTCATAGACGTACGTGTGAGAGTGAGTGTGAGAGAGAGCTGGTGTGATCCATAGAAACAAGGATATTGCATGGGCAGCCAGTGTAATCCTGAAAGCTACATAGATGTTGCTGGAAGATGTTCCATTTGTTAGCTCTGTTGCCACATAACTCTTCTCATTTTAATCATATGCTTGGAGCTGTGTTTAAAAATTATCTGAAAGGAAAAGAAAAAGAAAAGAGTCTACAGGCATTTCTCCAGCAAATGAGATTATCCTTCATAAGAGATAAGTAGAGCATGTTCTATACACAAATGTCAAGATTGTGAAAATCAAATGTTAATGTTAATATACTCAGAACAACTTTGAGGCAATAAATTCCATATTTGCCATGAAGCATTTGCAAAATAATTCTTTCTATATTATAGAGAAAGATAGACACTATTCGTCCAAAGTACTACTAATGTATCTGGAATAATCAAGTTACAGAACATGTAACGGTTAAAAAGTCATTTTTCCTGTTAACTTGCATCTCTTTAAGGTTCTTTACCATCCGTAAACACAAATTTAAACCTGAGCAAAGGAGATAATTGAATTTTCAGCCACTGCCCTTGGTACTGAGAGTTTAAATAAATAAGAGGCATTTTTCCAAGGTGCCGTAAATCAATGGGAACATGAAGGCTAGATTATCCTAAATGTAATTGTGAAACAACATGGGAGGTCATCAAACTAGGGAATGCATGAGGCAGCCATATCAAATTAATTTGCTCCATATTGATTTTTAGTCATCCGCTTTCATAGCAGCAGTAATGGTGATATGTAAAGGTGTAAGGAACGCTGGACAAAATCACTGCAACAAGGCCCTTGGTAATGGAAAATTAAATTAATGTTAAAAACCTTGACAGAAGAATATATATGTAGATCACATCTCTGGAGTATAATATCATTTTATGTAGTAAGCAGTGGATTTAGGTCTGTCTGCACCATGAGGAAACTGCTTTAGTGCTGCATTTAAAGTCCCCGAAGATTCTACTTCATTTGTACTATGTGATACATAAGAAGTTCCCTGAAAGGTGTAAATGACTTAATTAAAGTGCACCTTACAGTGGATGTACTTGAGAAGTTCTTTCAGGTTCTACAGATATTTCTGGTTCAAGTGGTGTTCCCCATTTTAAATATAAGGAGTACTTCTCAAACGCATCATCGCTCTAAAACTGAATGAATTTTACATGTACCCCCTGTACCAAACAGCTACTGGGGCAAGGAATGCAGCCAAGGAATGCAGTTTCTGTGTGGCCAGACGGGACTGGAATCTGATGGGGTCATCGATATGAAGTAGGAGTGGTGTGCTGTCCAGTAGAGTGTGGTGCTGCTGAGAGAGCAGAGATATATGCACCTGTATGGGCAGCACTGAATGAAGTTGCCCTGGTTTCTAGATGTAGTTTTTCCTCTTTTTCAAGTACTAATTCATGGCAAAATGGCTTCAGTGACGATTATGAAGTCAATAGGAAACTTCTCATTTCCCCAGAAGGAAACTGGAATTTGTTTGGTCCATAATGAAGACCTGTATCTGTGCAGGCAGAGCCCTAGGTTTCTGTGGAGCTTCAGTGAACACGCAGGGTTCTGCTCACACAGAGCCAATTGCAGGTTCAGGTTTTTTTAAGGGGATTAGACCAAGAGACATCTTCACTACTGAAGATATTTTAGCTGCAGTAGTCAAAGGAGCAAGAGAAACAGAGTGAGGCAGAGAGAAAAAATAGTTTAAATTAGAAAAAAATCGGTTTCTCTTTCTTTCTAACCTAGACCTTTCCAGATTTTATATCTGTTTGTTCCAGCTTTTGACATTTCTAGAGAAATATTCAAAACAGCTGTCTTTCCTTCGCCATGTCCTTACATCGTCAATAGGACTCGATTCTACATTAGTACTTGTTCTGGGGGATTTCTTTTTAAAAAAGACCTCCCACTGCTTTTTAGATCATATAACATCAAATTCTAGTCGGTTCATTTTTGAGTGACCTTACTGCACCAAATATGGAATGTAAATTGGACACATTTGATCCAACCTTTGCTTAGAGGTTCCATTCAAGTTTTCTTAATCATTATTTTCAAAAAGAAGCATGCTCTTGCTACAAGAAAACTTGAAGGCAGATGAAGCCCCAGGATTTAATAAATTATTTCACTAACGATCCAGCAAAGTCATCTGCTAAAAGTCTTGTCTGAGTGACGATAAGGATTGGTGTTATCATTCATAATACTTTATTAAAGTTAGTGCATTAGCTGTATTTTCATCTGGTTAAAAATGGGCAATTACATGTACAAAAATAAAATAAAAATAAGTTGGAAAAAGATGACAAGGGCATACAAAGATACAGGGCTATTTTAATCTCTGGTGTCATGGAGTTACACCAGAGATGTACTTGGCCAATTATCTCATCCAGTGAGGCCTAGTTTGTACTATGAAATTTAACTGTCTGATCACATTTCTCAACAATAAACTTGACAAAACCAGAACTAAATGTGATTTAAGCGTAGACAAGGGGAAATCGCCAACATCTTATCAGAAATAGAGCTAAATGTTGTTTGCCCCGTCTATACTTACAGCTAAATCATGTACAGTCAAGATCTAAGATGATACTGATAACTGTGCTGACACATGTCAATTTCATAGCGTGATCCCAGTTTTAAGGTCTGATCCTGCATTCCGTGCACACTAAATATTCCTGTGAACTTCAATAAGTTTTTAATCCAGTTTTTTTCTCAAGGAATACAGTATTAGGTCCATCTCAGAGGCCAAACTAAGCAAGAGAAGTTAAGTGTAAATTGTTCCTGTACAGAGGTTTATAAACCAGAAAAGGGGAGCCCATTTACCTATAATTGTGCCTTGCTTATTGTACCTGTTTCAATGGCTAACACTTATCTGGCTTGGCTCTTTGATTTCTTTTTTATACAGTATATCACACATTTACTTTTAAACTCTCTGATATTTGTCTATGATGCATTTACATTTTGGGATCAGACATCTAAGATAGTTGTAGTGCTTCTTAAATTCTCATATCTTTTTTCTTTATAACATGGTTGTCAGGGTTCCCTCCCTACTCTGAACTCTAGGGTACAGACGTGGGGCCCCACATGAAAGACCCTCTAAGCTTATTTCTACCAGCTTAGGTTAAAAACTCCCCAAGGCACAAATTCTCCCTTGTACCTTGGATTAGGTAACGCTGCCACCACCAAGTGATTTAGACAAACTCAGGGAAAGGACCACTTGGAGTTCCTACTCCCCCCTAATATTCCCCCAAACCCCCGCACCCCCTTTCCTGGGGAGGCTTGAGAATAAACAAGATGAGCACAGACCAACCTTGTGTTTTTTTAGGACACACACACACAAAAAACCCCAATCAGATTATAAAAGAAACAGAACTTTATTAGAAAGAAAAAGGGTAAAAGAAGCACGTCTGTAAAATTAAATGGAAGATAATCTTACAGGACAATCAGATTCAAAAACACAGAGGATTTCCCTGTTTTTTTTTTAAAGTTACAAAAAGAAAAAACAGGAATACACCTTCCTCACAGCACAGAGAAAATCACAAGCCAAAACAAAAATAAGCTAACACATTCCCTTGCTAGTACTTACTAATTCTAATAGAGTTGGATTGCTTGCTTCCTTGATCTGTGTCCGGTAAGCACAAACAACAGACAGAACAAAACCGCCTCCCCCCCTCCCTGGCCCCCCTGCCGAGATTTGAAAGTATCTTGTCCCCTTATTTGTCCTTTTGGTCAGGTGCCAGCCAGGTTACCTGAGCTTCTTAACCCTTTACAGGTAAAAGGATTTTGTGCCTCTGGCCAGGAGGGATATTATAGTACTTATACAGGAAGGCTGTTACCCTTCCCTTTATATATATGACAGTGGTACACTAGCAAAAGTTAAATGCTAATATAAATGGAATCCACAATCTTTAATAGCAAAAGAGTAGCACTCTCATTCCACTGATTATGATTAAAAAAGAGAGTAATATTAAGGTGTTCAGGAGCAACTGACATCAGTGAGTGCCTTTGCATCTCCACGAATTCACTAGGAACTTAGTTGTACAGAATTCCTACCAAGTGCATTTCCTCATCCATACCTATGTTTCAACAATGTCAGAGGACAAAAAATCATTTTATTCTCTATTACTCTATTCTCCCTTTAGGGTCAAATACCTCTGATCTGCAGGTTGGATCTCTTATCCAGAATGCAACACCCTACTACATATTTTATAGCTTTTATGCAGAAATTCCATTGATATTAATAGTAGTCGCTCCCATAGGAAAGTGCAGTAGGAAGGATGGCCTTGTGTTTAGGTACTGAGTTAGGACCTGGGATATCCGACATGAATTAGGACAATTCACTTAGGCCCTGATCTTACTTTGAGTTCTGTCTGCGTGGATTCTTGTGCCTGTTCTTAGCTCATTGCAGGATCAGGGCCTTACTCTCTGTGTCTCAGTTCTCCATGTGTAAATTACTTCTCTAGTTCACAGAGAGGCTGTAAAGATAAATTCCTTAAAGTCTATGAGGAGCTAAGATACCACAGTGTCAAGCACTATAGCAAAGTTTACCAACAAATACCCTTATCGACAGTATATCAGTGTAGACCAGTCCATCCACACCCAGCAAGATTAACTAATTTTACACTACTGGCATGGCAGACTGGAAATTCTACAGCACACTTATCTATTTCTTTTTAAATATAGCTTTCAATAGAACTAAGTATTAGATATGCCATTACAATCACCACTTTGATATTTATTATTATTTTAATTGAAGTGTATTTTATTCTTCCAATTTTCAATATGCCAAAGATTTTTCTTAATTGATCATGTGTAATGGCTCATAGGAATTGGCAGGGGTAATATTGGTTATACCCTGTTCAGATTTTCAAGGTTTTCTGTCATGAAGCATTCTAACACTTTCTATTAAAAAAAAAAAATAAAAGCTTGGATTTTGGAGCACAAGTCTGCATATGACTCTGCTAGAGCTGGAAGCTACTTTGAAACAAAGTTTAAAATAATTTTAAACTTTTGTGCAGCTTTACCTGAAGGATGACTTTTCTATGGTAAAACCAGAATAGTAACATTCCCGAATAATAATCCAAGACAGAGAAAATTTGCTCTTAATTATATAGTAAACAAGATTCTACTTGTTCGTTTTTTGTTTTGTTTCAGCCTAGCAGAGAGCAGAAAATCAAATGGGTCAATCACATAACATAATGCAAAAAGGCAGTTCATAAATCATATCACAAACTCAGCCACCATGCAGGTTATGGAATTCATCATTTTCATTCAAACACCGGCTTTGGCAAGTACAGTATTAACAATGTAACTTAGTAAAGGCTTCTTGCCCAGTTAATGTGCTAAAACTGAATTACCTATCAGTAACTTATTAGCTGGCAACTCATACCTCCAATTTGCCCATAATGCCAGCTTTCATTGCCCACTTGTTAAATTTACGGACAAGCACCTGTGTGCTCACTTCTTTGCAGCCCCTCATGCTTTGGAGGAGCTCCCTTTAAACATCTGCAAAGCTACCTCATTATCAACCTTCAGATCCCTCCTCAAAACTTGACTTTTCTTAAAACATAAGCTTGTTGGACTAGGGGCTGTATTTTTGTTTTGTGTTTGTACAGCACCTAGCACAATGAGGTCCTGGTCAATGAATAGGATGATAGATTTGGGTTGCATGTGTAAGCACCCTTGTGTATTGCCTTCTCAGGCTTCTAGCCATCAACTCTGTCTGTCAGGGACCTACATCCTTCTCCCACCAGGCCAGGAGGTTAGGCGGCACTGCCTACAGTTGCACTGTGATTATCTCAGAACGTTTGACTAAGGTCCAGCCTCTGTGCTCTGCTTTCTTGCCAATGGCTATGAACCAGCAGCAGTGCAAATAGGCCGGTACGCTCCAGTATGCCGAACCAGCAAGATATTTATAGACGGTACGGCATATCAGAAAGACACAGGAGGAGCTGGTGGCCCCACACCCACTCTCTGGTGTGACTGTACCATCCCATCCCTGTCCACTGCCCTTCCACAGAACTGCCTCTCCCTGTTTCAATCTGCGCAGGAGCAGCCCCGCCAGAGCACAGGGCAGAGGGAGCAAGGCTGGGGATGGTACAGCCACCGGAGGAGCTGCCGGCAATCATAGAATCATAGAATATCAGGGTTGGAAGGGACCTCAGGAGGTCATCTAGTCCAACCCCCTGCTCAAAGCAGGACCACTCCCCAACTAAATCATCCCAGCCAGGGCTTTGTCAAGCCTGACCTTAAAAACTTCTAAGGAAGGAGATTCCACCACCTCCTTAGGTAACCCATTCCAGTGTTTCAGCACCCTCCTAGAGAAAAAGTGTTTCCTAATATCCAACCTAAACCTCCCCCACTGCAACTGGAGACCATTACTCCTTGTCCTGTTCTCTTCTACCACTGAGAACAGTCTAGATCCATCCTCTTTGGAACTCCCTTTCAGGTAGTTGAAAGCAGCTATCAAATCCCCCCTCATTCTTCTCGTCCGCAGACTAAACAATCCCAGTTCCCTCAGCCTCTCCTCATAAGTCATGTGTTCCAGTCCCCTAATCATTTTTGCTTCCCTCTGCTGGACGTTTTCCAATTTTTCCACATCCTTCTTGTAGTGTGGGGCCCAAAACTGGACACAGTACTCCAGATGAGGCCTCACCAATGTGGAATAGAGGGGAACGATCACGTCCCTTGATCTGTTGGCAGAGCCCCTACTTATATAGCCCAAAATGCCATTGGCCTTCTTGGTAACAACACCAAGGCATTCTTTTCCTTTCCTTGCTACCCTGCCCAGCAGGGAAAGGAGCAGAAGCCCAAGCCCCGCCCCACCCTCCCTGTCCTCTGGCGGGGCTGCTGCTGTAGTACACAGATGGAGACGCAGCTCTGTGGAAGGGCAGGGGGCGTAGCTGGGAGTTCTTCTCCTTTTCCCGCTGGGAGGGGCCAAAATGCAGTAACTGCTACAGGTAGCACATTCCTACAGGGAGCAGTTTCCGAAACGACAGCAGCGAGGGGCGGCCCAGCGGCCCCACGTTCTGCTCCATTCCTGAAGTCTCCAGTGCGGCAGAAAGAGGACAGAACACCCCCTCCCCTCCCAGGTAAAGTAGGATGGATCATGGGGAGGGGACAGGGTGAATGTGGGGGCCCCAGACTGGGGGGCAGGGCAGGGAGGAGTCACATGGTTGTTCATGTGGGGAGGTCCCATGCCCCCCTTAGTATGGGGTGCCCTTCCCCCATACTAGTAAGAAATGGATTTTACTTGCACCACTGTGAAACCAGTGTGTGCCAAACTGTTACACATGATTACCCAGCTCTTCCAAAGCAGAGTACATTTATTGAAGGATAAAAGCATACAGAAAAATCATAAAATAAAAGTGTCTAAATTCAGCTAAATGTTGCCAGCAGTCTTATGGTGATCCTAGCAGGTTCCAGTCCTTCAATCCTTTTTGGGGGAGGGGGGTTCCCCTCTTGGACCCAAGGTCATGTTGATTTGTTGAATCAAATGAAAGGCCTCTGAGTCTGTTTAACCTCAGCCTTTACACTCCAAAAACCTTTGTATCCCAGCCCCTTGAATACAGGTAAAACTAGTCACTGAACCTTTCTCCAGAGGGATAAAGCATCAAAAGCAGGGTAGCTGCATAACCTGTCCCCACTCCACTTTTTAACATGGATGCAGTTTGAGGGGCAGCATTGCCCCTGAAATTGCAAACCTTGAGCAGGCACAAAGTGGCCCCAGCAAACGCTGCACCTTGCATCATGGGAGCAGATCACTGTTATCAGTTCCCTGCCATGAAGCACAGCCTCAGCCAGTGCCGCTCTGCACCTGCCCTAGGTTTGCAGTTTGGGGGTGGGGGGCAATGCTGCCATGAAGCACAGCCCCTGCTGGTGCCACTCCATGCCTGCCTGAGGCTTGCAGTTTGGGGGGGCTACAGCGCCTCCTTGCCCCCAGTCCATGCCCATGTTAAAAAGTGGAGGGCATGGCCTCCTTGCCCTCCCTCCCCCTCATTCCAGCACTGGTGGCCCCCACCACTTCTACAAAGTTCTGGAACCCTTGGTGTAACTTCACAGAAATACTGCCACTTGCTGAAGTAGAGCATTACCAATGCTTAGCCTTTGCTAAACATGGATAGGGAGAGAAGGAAGAAACTTCCCTTGGACAGGTTGTCCCATAAACTACCTACTGTAACATTTCTTGCACTGTCCACTGAAGCATCTGGTACTGTCTGCTGTCAAGCAGGATACCAGACGGGGTGGACAACAGGTATGATCCAGTATGGTCATTGCTATGTTCCTAGAATCTGGAATGAACTCATCTGTTTTTCAGCCTACACTTTTTAATCTTCCTTTTCTTTATGCTATGTAATTCCATATCTTTACTCATACCTTCTATTTTTCTTCTATCTTTCTTTCCTTTTTGACACAGAGACCCGTCTTCCTTCTTGCTGACTGTCTGCTTCTGCAAGACCAAATGGCACTGAGAAATAAAGTATAGGAATTCTATAGCCAATGTATACCTAAACAAAAAGGACTATCAGGATCTTCTGTGGGAAATTTCATCAGATGCCCTTATCATAGCAAGAAATATTCTGCTCAGCATATTCCATGTGCTTGTACAATCAAGCAACCTTTACTCCGCACCAATTTAGGGGACAAAATAAATTCTGCTAACCACTAAAATTCACCTTCACCCATATTTCACCAATTTTAAACATATCTTCCTTCAACTAGATACATGAATTTGAGAGAATTCAGTGAAGAGCAACAAAAATCATCAGACAGCTGGTGGGACTGCTGTGAAGAAAGATTAGAAGAGGTGTAGTGTGAATAAGTGGGAGACATGAAAAAGCTACAAATACTTGAAGGGTGTAAATAAAATGGAGGGAACAGAATTACTTAGTGTGAAAAAAAAAGATATCAGAATACAACTAAATGAAAGGAGAATTTAAGAGGCATATAGTGAAATGTACTATGCTGTGGAATAACTTTCCTTTGAAAAATGGTGAAATCATGTGGGACTAGAGTGGACAAACACTGGAATAGATACAGTAGGGAGAAAGCCTAGGTTGGTTAGGGAAATGGAAGGGCTGACTTAGACCTGATCTACACTACATGGTTAGATCAATGCAAGGCAGCTTACGCCAATCTAGCTGTGAAGTGTCTTCACTTAAATTTGGCTCTCACCAAATTAAGTGCCCTGCTACACTGATTTAAGGGCACCACCTCCCCGAGCAGCATAGAGTCAAGGTTGATGTAGTTAGGTTGATGCAATGACAGTGTAGACACTGTGTTACTTACACTGACTGTTACTGGCTTCCAGGAGTTGTCCCACAATGCCCCACCCTGTACACACACCAATATAAGTGCTCCTGGTGAGGATGCACACCGCCAACACATGGAGCAAAGCGTGGACATGCACAAGCGATATAATAAATGTGGAGGTGAATGCTGATGTAATTTAGGTTGACATAATGTGTAGTGTCCTTAAACAATGGGTCATTTCTATCTGGAAATTGTATATTAGTATTTCTTAGGAGTATGCTTACAAATTGCTGCAGTCAAGTAGGGAGGAGGATATTTTTCTTGGGGATTATATTTAACTGTGATTAACAGACCTATAAAATGCCTTATGATTTGATACTAGTGAAGGTACAATAAATCTGAGCAAAATCAGTATGCCATTCCAATGGCTGGTATTGCCATAACAATTTGCAACTAGCCAGTCCTATGCATATATGAGTCATACAACTGTACTCTCCTCTGGGTCCAATTCTTCAGCTCCAGGATTTGGGTAACTCCCAGTGGTTTCAGTACTTTTAGTCTGTGGTGGGAGCCTTTTTAATTTACCTGAAGTTATTACTGTGATGACATTTAATTAATCTATTGGGAAAATAAGCAGAAGCATGACACCCCTACAATCTTTATGGGAATGTTTGCCCTTTGTCCCACAGAAAATGACTGCATCAGCAGGGTTCTCCTCTCCAACCCTCCCCCATCCCAAAAGCCGAAAAGTTGTGTGGGGCTTCAAACGTTTATTTTTAATCTGTTGGAGATAAGCAGCTAATCCTGATAATATTTCAAATAATAATACACCTTTTTAATCATTCTCAATAACTTTACACTTACTTAGTGGATTTTTTGACATTTGAAAGATATTTGTTGTTGGGGAACTGAAGGCATTAAGTCCCTGTTGCAAATCTAGTGATCATCTTGAACTCATTGAAAAGCTTTTCAAATATGGAGCTAAGTATATTGCCTCTTTATTAACTTATATCATTAATCTTTTCCCCCAACTGACCAGCAAATAGCAAAAGTCATTCCATAACATAAATCCAGAAATAGCCAGAATCCTAGCAATTATAGACCCACATCCATTTCTCCAGTGTATCTAGAATTGTGGTAGGAACCACTGATAATCAGATCTGTGGTTATTTGCAGCAGAGTACACTGCTGAGCTATAGGCAATCTGGGTTCAGACTATTATATTTCCCCTATAAATGCAATATTAGAATTCAGTAAGAATCTTCACTGCTGTTGATAAAAAGCAAATGTGTGAAGTCATTTCACTTGATCTTCAAAAATGTTTGTTTTGAGACAGTTAATTATAATCTGATTAATAAATTTCAGCACCTAGACTACCTTGATTCCATTTTAGACTGAGTTTACAATAGCTAATTTACAGAAAGAAAATGGTTATTCAGGATGCTGAGGGCCAAAGTCTGCTGTCCGTACTCACTCAGACTTCCTACTGGGAGTTGATTAAGGGCTGCAGGATTGATCTCAGATCCAGATGATATCACACTGACCTTATTCAGGGCACCAACTGTCATCTTGATATCAAATCCATTCTGTGAACTAGCAGACGTGCCTGCAAATTTTGTGTTGTATTCTCCAAGGTGCTGAGCACTAGATCTGGCTGGAAAATGGAAATCCCTTTCTGAAAAAACACTGAAAATATTTTCATCCCAAGATGGAATAAAACATTAAAACTGTGAAATTTCTCACAGGAAAATTCTGGGCACCTGAAGAGCCATGATTTTGGTTTCCCAATGAAAAAATCAACTCTTCAGCAAAACTGAGATTTTCCTGCAGAAAAGGGCATTTTTAGTCAGAAAATTATTGCAACAAACAATTTCTGACCAGCTCTACTGGGCACCTCCTGCAAGGTTTTCAATACTACCGAATCAAACTGGGGTCTGAAGGAACAGAGGGCATTTACCATCTTGTAAGATGTACTGAGTAAACCATGATCTGACCCTCTGTTTGACTGACTCCTTACAAGAACTGGGCAAGAAATGGCTTTTCCATTCTTCGAGAACTGGAGATATCAAAATAATTTCCTGTCTTGAACTGGGATGAAAAGTCAAAATCATAATAATTTCTCAGAAACACAAATTCAAAAAAAATATACATTGGATTGTATGGGGTCAGTCAAAACATTTTGTTTCAACAATTTCAATGTTTAATTTAGAGTTTGCTCTTTTTAAAATATCTTTATTTTAGTATATATTAATTATAATTTCAAAACAAAGCCATTTTGAACTGAAACAAAACTTTTTGTTTTCATAAATGTCAAAATGGGAAGTTGCAACAATTTTAAAAAAACTTTGTTTCATATCAGGAGATTTATCAAAATAGATCATTTCCCACAAACAGTTTCAACAGATCTGCATTTTCTGATGAAGAAACATTTAATCAAAAATTCCTGAACGTCTCTACTGTTTACTTCAAAAATATAAACAAATTTCAGTTTCCAACTATGTGGATGAATACAGTATGTCTAGCTATATCATCTCCTTCATATACAGTATATTTACTTAGATCAGATCCTTAAAGGGCAGTGTTCCTAACTCATGATTTTATCATGATTCTTGTGATTCTTAATGCCCTGTGATTGTGCTGTATTTCTTAAAGCCTTAGCTCCTCAAGACTGCTTTCATTAAAAAAAAAAATGTAGCCCTCTTGACTCCTGAGAGAAGATTGAAAACATGACTGCCCATTGCTTTAAAAAATACAAAAATAAAACTATTCTTGATAAATAAAATTATATCTTTATTTTAGTAAAGCTTTTGATACTGTCCTGCCTGATCTTCTCATAAATAAAGTAGGGAAATGCAACCTAGATGGAGCTACTATAAGGTGGGTGCAAAACTGGTTGGAAAACCTTTCCCAGAGAGCAGTTATCAGTGGTTCACAGACATGCTGGAAGGGCATAATGAGTGGGGTCCCACAGGGATCAGTTCTGGGTCTAGTTCTATTCAATATGTTCATCAATTATTTGGATAATGACATAGAGAGTACACTTAAAGTTTGTGGACGATACCAAGCTGGGAGGGGTTGCAAGTGCTTTGGAGGATAGGATTAAAATTCAAAATGATCTGGACAAATTAAAGAAATGGCCAGAAGTAAATAGGATGAAATTCAATAAGAAACATTACCTATGAGGGAAGACTGAAAAAATTGGGTTTGTTTAGTCTGGAAAAGAGAAGACTGAGAGGGGACATGATAACAGTTTTCAAGTATTTTCAAGGTTGTTACAAGGAGGAGGAAGAAAAAACGTTTTTCTTAACCTCTGAGGCTAGGACAAGAAGCTATGGGTTTAAATTGCAGCAAGGGAGGTTTAGGTTGGACATTAAGAAAAAATTCCTAACTGTCAGGGTGGTTAAGCACTGGAATAAATTGCCTAGGGAGGTTGTAGAATCTCCATCATTAGATCTTCAAGAGCAGGTTAGACAAACATCTGTCAGGAATGGTCTAGATAATTAGTCCTGCCACAAGTGCAGGGGACTGGACTAGATGACCTCTTGAGGTCCCTTCCAATTCTATGATTCGACTCCAAATCTATTATCTAGCATCTCTTGATTCTTAAGCCAATCAAAACTTTTCAGGGCCCAACTCATGATTTTTGAACTCTTAAGGTTGGCTATTCTGCGAGATAATCACCTACTACTGGACAGGCCTAACAAAGAAAATAACAGAACGCCACTAGCCGTCACCTTCAGCCCCCAACTAAAACCCCTCCAACGCATTATTAAGGATCTACAACCTATCCTGAAGGATGACCCAACACTCTTACAAATCTTGGGAGACAGGCCAGTCCTTGCCTACAGACAGCCCCCCAACCTGAAGCAAATACTCACCAACAACCACATACCACACAACAGAACCACTAACCCAGGAACCTATCCTTGCAACAAAGCCCGTTGCCAACTGTGCCCACATATCTATTCAGGGGACACCATCAAAGGGCCTAATAACATCAGCCACACTATCAGAGGCTCGTTCACCTGCACATCTACCAATGTGATATATGCCATCATGTGCCAGCAATGCCCCTCTGCCATGTACATTGGTCAAACTGGACAGTCTCTACGTAAAAGAATAAATGGACACAAATCAGATGTCAAGAATTATAACATTCATAAACCAGTCGGAGAACACTTCAATCTCTCTGGTCACGCAATCACAGACATGAAGGTCGCTATCTTACAACAAAAAAACTTCAAATCCAGACTCCAGCGAGAAACTGCTGAATTGGAATTCATTTGCAAATTGGATACTATTAATTTAGGCTTAAATAGAGACTGGGAGTGGCTAAGTCATTATGCAAGGTAGCCTATTTCCCCTTGTTTCTTTCTACCCCCCCCCCGACGTTCTGGTTAAACTTGGATTTATGCTGGAAATGGCCCACCTTGATTATCATGCACATTGTAAGGAGAGTGGTCAGTTTGGATGAGCTATTGCCAGCAGGAGAGTGAGTTTGTGGGGGGAGGGGTGAGAAAACCTGGATTTGAGCTGGAAATGGCCCACCTTGATTATCATGCACATTGTAGGGAGAGTGGTCACTTTGGATGAGCTATTACCAGCAGGAGAGTGAGTTTGTGTGTGTATGGGGCTGGGGGGGTGAGAAAACCTGGATTTGTGCTGGAAATGGCCCACCTTGATTATCATGCACATTGTAGGGAGAGTGGTCGCTTTGGATAAGCTATTACCAGCAGGAGAGTGAGTTTTTGTGTGTGTGTGTTTTTGAAAAAAAAAAAGGGGGGGTGGGGGGGTGAGAACCTGTATTTGTGCTGGAAATGGCCTACCTTGATTTTCATACACATTGTGAGGAGAATGGTCATTTTGGATAAGCTATTACCAGCAGGAGAGTGAGTTTGTGTGTGTGGTTTTTGGAGGGGGGTGGGGGGGGTGAGAAAACCTGGATTTGTGCTGGAAATGGCCGACCTTGATTATCATACACATTTTAAAGAGAGTGGTCACTTTGGATGGGCTATTACCAGCAGGAGAGTGAGTTTGGAGGGGGGCGGAGGGTGAGAAAACCTGGATTTGTGCTGGAAATGGCCCAACTTGATGATCACTTTAGATAAGCTATTACCAGCAGGAGAGTGGGGTGGGAGGAGGTATTGTTTTATGGTCTCTGTGTATATAATGTCTTCTGCAGTTTCCACAGTATGCATCCGATGAAGTGAGCTGTAGCTCACGAAAGCTCAGGCTCAAATAAATTCGTTAGTCTCTAAGGTGCCACAAGTACTCCTTTTCTTCAAACAGGACTGAATAGGGTAAAGATCAACCAAAAGCATTGTCAATTTCTTGAACAGAACCCAAGCCAAACAATTGTTCAAGTATGTTTAACTGACGTCAGTGTAGCAACTCCTGTTTACGACAGTTTATCATATCACCCATAGCTCAGTGGGAATTAAATTGGCTGAGAATCCTACAGGATTAGACCTCAAATGAACTAGATAGTAACCTATCCTCTCTGATTGCTTGATGCAAATACAAATAATCCATGCAGCATTCAGGCTGAGAAGAAATCATTTTGATATCCTACTATATTTTTCATAATAAAACGAGAGATTGAAGTTTTCTTTAACAGGTTCCCTGTGAGTGTTACCTACATTTTACCAGTATGTTAGAGGAGTTATTTCTGGGAGGAAGCTTGTCAAGTGAAGCCTAGATTGGTACTTGTTTTCTACACTCCAATGCCATTTCTTACCTGGAAAAGGATGATGTTAATGATTCTGTTTGATTTCTTTCCCTTCTCCAGTCTTCTAAAAAAAAGGATGAGGCAATTACAAACCAGAGAATGCATGCTGCAGCTCTATAACAGGCACTGACATCATCACACTTTCCTGTTCCCAATACCTCAGAAAACTAGATTTAGGAACTACTTTTAGAACTTGTAATTATACTGTATCTTACCCTTGCATCTCAAACAATTTCCAAACAATGATTGTCACGATGCCTCTATGAGTAGGCAGCTATGCCAACAATTGTTTTACAATGTGGCAAATGGAGACAGAAAGAGTGTACTCAGTGAAATGCCAAAATTCTGTGACATGGTTTTATTTTCATAATTCTGTCCTGGGTGTGATGCTGGCAGACCGGGTGTCAGCTCATGCCAGAGACCCATGCCAATTTACTTGTGTATTCGTATAGATTGAAGTGATTGTTAAATATATGAATGTATTTGGTATTTAAACTTCATGAAAACTAGTGGGACGTTACTTGCATTGCTTTCATTTATCTGTATCCCATTATGATAAGTTAACTAAATAACACATCAAATGAGGAAGAAGTCTTGTGGAATGCAAATAAAGAACTTTAACAGGAAAAGGCTAATTTCAAAACAGGTGGTCATTGTGTGTGATGATCAGAGGTCAAAGACTCAAAATGCATTCCTCAGTCTCTGTCATCAAAGAAAAAGCCCAGGTGTAGTGATACTGTCAGCTTGTTTTCTGTGAGTAGAAGCTATAGGTATGGATTCAAGGAAAGATCCTGGCTCTCTGGATTGTTTGGACTCTTACAGGGAAGTGTATCAGATGCAAAGTGGAGATCCACAGACACACTCTGGGTACCCTGAAAAGACTTTTGGGAAACTTGCAGTTTATTACATCACTGCCACCACTTGGAATTACAAACTGTGACTCACCTGTGCATATATTTTACCTGCTTTAAAATCTCAATAACTCTCATTTCCTTTTCTTAGCTAATAAACCTTTAGTTAGTTTACAATAGAATTGGCTACTAGCATTGTCTTTGATTGTAAAGATCTAAGTACCAATTGATCTGGGCTAAGTGACTGGTCTCTTGGGACCGGAAGCAACCTAAAGGTGATGTGATTTTTGGTGTAAGTAACCATTTTATCACAAAGTCCAGTTTGTCTGGGTGGCAAGATAGACTGGAGAGCCCAAAGGGGACTGTCTGTGACTCCATGGTAAGACTGTTATAGTGATCCAGGAGTTCACATTTGTCACTGCCCTGTTTTCTGAAAGTCTGCCCTGAGGCACTCACGATCTTGAGCCACTCCAGACAGCATGACAATTGTTTTAACAAATAAGCAGGCCCCTTTATTATAAAAATGTAGAGAGAAACATGCCATATTTCAGTTTTTTTTTCTGTCAAATTTGGCAGGTGGACACTTGGTTGTTAGTAAATATGCAAGCTAGGCACAACATTTCTGGGACTTGAAAAGTAAAGGGCAACATTTTTTAAAGCTTCTAAGTCACTTAGGGCCCTTAGGGCTTCTTTCACTCCATCCAATCCAATATAATTGATTTTCTTAGGAATAGAGCCCCAAGCAGGGTGTGACTATGGCGGTGTTCATTTGTCTGGTCCATGTAATGAGACCTATCACCAACCCCAGTAATTCCGACCATTCAAATACCAATCTGTGTTGTCCCTAAGCCATTTGTATATCTAAAGGTCAGATGCCAGTTTTAGCTTGCCAAATTCAAGTCAAGATGTTTTGTGTTTTTTGGTTATTGCTTTGGTGAGTCAAGCAATTCAAAATGCATAAAAGCAAATGACCCTGCTCATTTTGCAGCACTGCAGTGATAAACCAATGAGTTAATCCATGCAAGAACACAAATACCTACTTTTGGGTTAAAGCAGCTGATGCTTTAGAGTGCTGAGCATTTACGCCTCCCTGGAAGTCAATGAGATATGAAGGTGTTCACCAACTTGCAGGATCAAGGCCAAAGCCACAATGATAGTATCTCATAATGAGAACTGAGCAATGTATGTTGTCTCCTTGTTGTGCTTTAGCAGCTAATTGTCAAGAGTCTAATTAGATCCTCAGAAATATTAGGCTGGTTATTAAAGAGTGGCCATTGCCATTGAGCTCCTCTTATTTATGGGGTCATCACAGTGCTCCTATTTGCTGAGGGATCATAAAGGCTTGTGTCATCACTTGCACTCTTAAGGGCACCTTTTATAGCAGTGAGTTGGTTTACAGCCTGGCTCATTTTATTAGTTCAATATAAATGTCCACTGCTGAAATCGGCAGTGGACTTATTCTGTTTTTTTTAAATATGTTCTTTACTCTCTTTTGTCTCTTTTTTAAAAATAATAGAATACAGATCATTCATTGCTCCTGGTAATATCCATTTCCAAGGCACTAAACAGGAGGTAAAATATGTCCACAATGCCCCTTACTTGTGAATGTGATTTGTTTGCTTACCTTCTGTGCACTGCTTTGAAAACCTTCTGGGTAAAAATCCAGCCAATACAAATAAACCACACTAAAAGGACAACATTACAGCAAACTATTGCTACTCTATATTATATTGGAGAAAATAAAGGTTAAAATTAAGATCCTTCTGTGCTCTTCTTTACGTAAACCATAGGTTATTGCTCTGCAAAGGAATAAGTGAAGTACAGTATCACTGGAGGAAGAACACAAAACATTCTAAAAGCTGTCAGGTTTGTACCATCTCTCATTTTGAATATAAGCTGTGTGTCAATGGGGGCAGGTGGGTAGGACAAATATGTACACGAGTTGTGCATATTGTTTCACTTTTATCAGTGACAGTGAATTGCATATTTAATATCTTACACAAGAAAGATGATCGTGGCTGTGTTTCAGAGTAGTCAATTTTATTTGTGATTAGTTTGCTAGTGGCTTGGGTCAGTTCTTCATGAATAAGCATCAAGTCTAGTCCATTAAAATGGTAGTCATTATACTACATCGATTGTTTAGGGAAACAAATGTAGAATGGATAGGATGCAAATTAAAACTGAACTTAAGTAAGCAAAGGGTAAGAAAGATAAGGTAAATTCTGTAAAATCAGCAAGTTGTCAGATTAAGGAGTTAAATAAAAATAGTCAAGAATAACAATATAAATGTTTATGTATATAAATGCAAGAAATTTAAAAGCATAAATAGGTAAACTAGAATGTCTTACCGTGGATGAGGATCTTGATGTAATGGGCATTACCGAAACAATGGGATATTGTTATATATGGTTACAAACTATACAGGCAAAGAGGTGGTGGACTAACACTGTATCTAAAGGATTCCGTTGAATCTAGGAGTAGAGGCCACACAATTGAATCCACAGGTACAAATCCCAAGATGTAAGAATGTAAATAAATTAATAAGATTATACTAGTCTCCAGATCATGAACAGGAAACTGGTTGCCAAATGATTAGAGAGATCAATGAGGTAGAAAAGTCTAACGGAATGATAATAATGGGGGACTTCAACAACCCACTTATAAACCGATCCAATGGCACAACAGGAAAATGTTTAGAGAACATTTCTTGACACGTTAAATCATCAGTTCATCAAGTCATATCGTATGCGAGAAGAATAAAGTCATTATTCTTGACTTTATAGCTCAGCTACCATCACTTCTTGAATTAGCTCCTATGTGTAATTTAAGACTAAGTAATGGATAGGTCTATTGGATCACCAAGCATTAAACCGAACAATTAAGGAAGATAAGGACATTATTGAGAAGCTAAAATGATTGCTTTGCATCAGGTTTTCCTAATGAGGATGCTGGGGAGATAATTAAACTGACCAGCTCTTTCTGGTAATAAAGGTGAAGTACTCTGAGCACATGTCAGAAGAATAAGTGCTGGATCAAACTGATAATTTTAAGAACAATAAGACGTTAGGCCCAGATGGCATACATCTAAGAGTTCAGAAGGAAACTGTCATGGATTAAACACTGACAAAGAGATGAAAAAGGAAAGAATAGGATTAAATGGTCAATTTTTCATCATGGGAACAGGCTAACTGCATGGTTTCTTACAAGGTCCTGGTTTTTACATATTTATTAATTATCTGGAATAGAGCTAAGTGGTGAAGTAGCATAATTTGCAGGTGATAACATTTTTTAGGTTATTAAGGACCATAGAGTACTGTGAGGAACTGCAGGGAGACCTAAACAAGCTAGGTAATTGGGCAACACAAGGGTAAATGAAATTCAATAACAATAAATAGAAAGCAATACATGCTGGAAGAAAAAAAATGTAAACTACTTCTACACCTCACAGGGTTCTAAATTAATACTCCAGAAAGGGACCTAGGTGTCATTGTAGTCAAGTCAATTAAGGCCTTGAGTCAATGTTCATCTGCTATGAAAAATAAGCAAACAAGCTGTTAGGATGTATAAGGAATGGGAGGGTCAGAATACCAAAAATATTATACTGCTTTATATAAATCAATGGTGCATTCTCACCTAGAACACTGTATGGACTACTGGTCACCTCATTTCAAAAATGATGATTGCAGTACTGGAGGGTGTTCAGAGAATGGTTATGAGAGTGATCAAAGGCCTGGAAAAGTCTCATATGAAGAATGATTGAAAAGATTGGGATTGTTTACCCAACGAGAAAGGAGATGACTCTAAGGGGACATGACAAATATATGTAAAATAATGTAAAAGCTATAGGCGGTAACTCCAGAACTCTGGCTCATCATACATGTCAGGATACCAGAAGTGAACACAGGCCCACTAACTCTTCAGATAGTATCATTAGCCACTGCACTACAGTGATGTACTGGGATGTTTCCCCTGAACAGCAGCCTTCATGCTAAAGACCTACAGGCCTACAGCAGCCACATCCCAAGCCTCTGATTGGACGGATACTTGCATTATATACCTGGGCTATGTAAAGGGCCCAACAGAAAGGGGAAGTTACCTGAGTAAAAGACCACTGCCTGCTGCCTAACCTGGCCCTGCCTCGTTGCCCTGCTGCCTCACCTGATGTTGCCTTCCTACCTCATCCAACCTTGCCTCCCCAGCCCACTGACCCAGCCCCTTGGACTGGATCTTCTGGCTACAGAGTTCTCACAGGGATCAAACCATTGCCCTGAACTGCCTCCAAGATTGATTGACCTGCTGCTCTGGACTGCCCCCCAGCCTGCCTAGGCCAATGTGTATTACAATACAAGAATAAGGGGACATTCAATAAAATGAAAATGTGGCATATTCAAAATTCATTAAGGAAATATTTCTTGATATCATGCATAATTAGATTCTTGAACTCTATGCCACAGGAAATCATTTAGGCCTGGAACTTAGCATAATTAAAAAAGAGGATGGACATTTATCTGAACAACAAGAATATTCAGTGTTATTGCCAAGATCACCTCTAGAGCTTTTTTTAAATATTGGCGTCACATTAGCTATCTTCCAGTCATTGGGTACAGAAGCTGATTTAAAGGACAGGTTACAAACCATAGTTAATAGTTCCGCAATTTCACATTTGAGTTCTTTCAGAACTCTTGGGTGAATGCCATCTGGTCCCGGTGACTTGTTACTGTTAAGTTTATCAATTCATTCCAAAACCTCCTCTAATGACACTTCAATCTGTGACAATTCCTCAGATTTGTCACATACAAAGGACGGCTCAGGTTTGGGAATCTCCCTAACATCCTCAGCCGTGAAGACTGAAGCAAAGAATTCAGTGATAGTTTTGTGTGGCTGTTTAGCTACCAGTTGCCTGGTAAGTGTTAATGGGGCAGATTTATCAGCTGCACTGTAGATGTTCCCTCACCCAGAGGTGTCCAGAGCTATTCTGCCTACGCACCCTGTCAGCCCTAACAGGTTGGGGTTTCTTTGTTTTATGAGGAGCATAAAGGGCAGCGGAGAATCTCTCTAGACAGGAGAATGCTTAGGTCATATCATCAGCACAGCAAGTCAAGCAGCTATGCCCACCACAAAAATGGAAAGGTTAAGTAGGGGAGATAGAGCATTTCTTGAACAACTAGGATATGTATTACCAACAGCCAGTAGAATATATATAAACCTATAAACCACACTATTCTCCAGGTAAGGACAAACCTGTCAAGACTTGTTTCCTGAACCAATTGCCCGAGTCTGGTACCACTGGAGAGGAGAGAAGCCCTGAATCACCTTTCTACAAGCCTTTAGGCCCAAACAATCAAATAAGAAAAATAGTTATAGATTCATGGTTCAGTTGATTATCCACCATAGTTCAGCTGATTATCCCTCCATGTCTCTTTCAGTCACTGCTTCCCAGGATAGAGTCCCCCATCTTATAAATATGACCTGTTTCTTCATGCCCGGATATATGACTTGCTGTCTGGTTGTATTGAAGCACATATTGTTTGCTTTTGCTCAGCTTACCAAGTGATCCAGATCTCTCTGTATCTGTGTCCTGTCATCTCCATTATTTACCACTCCCTCCAGTCTTTGTGTCACCTACAAAATTTATCCTTAATGAGTTTGTTTACTTCCAGGTCAATGATAAAAATGTTCCACAATGAAGGGCTGAACCCCACTAGAAATATACCATTTGATAGTGATTCCCCATTTATAGTTGCATTTTGAGACCTATCTGTTAGCCAACATTTGATGTGTGCCACGTTGATTTTGTATTACTCTATTTCGTAATCAAAATGTCAAATGCCTTACCGCAGTCTAAATAGGTTATAACAATGTTATCTTTATTTAAAAAAAAAAAAAGAAATCAGGTTAATCTGACAAGATATGTATATTTCCAGAAACAGAGGAAGGGTTAGCAAACAGGGATGTTCTGCAAGGAAACTCTGCAAGATGAAATAGGAGACTACGTGACTCTTGGGGTGAGTTTGTTGTCTTCTAATTTGTTACGTGCTTGCTTGTCTGTTCTGGGGGCTGTGTGCTCAGCCAAGTTACCTGCTAAACTAGGCTGAAATCTTATTAACAGGGCTCTAGCCAGCTATCCTTTGATCCCTAATCCTTGTAAAATCCCTTGACAAGGGGGCAGGGGCTAACTCCCAGAAAACAGGCATTTTAAAAGACAGCTCCTAAGCAACCAGAGGAGCTAGCAAACAGGAGAATTTGGGGAGTGCAAGAGGCAGAAACACCTAACAAATATACTATAAACCTAAGCCAATAGCACCCTCCTCCCCCAAACAAAAACAAACAAACAAACAAAAAACAAAAACAAAAAACACCCTGCAAAAGTAAAAACAATTCAGGCAGAAGTCCAGTAGCTGAGTGGGAGCTATCCAGTTTATTGCACTGAATACAGCATGTAGGGTTACCTACCTTGTGGGGAGGTGGTGTATGTGAGCATTTGATGCATGCAACTTCTGGCCCTCAGACTGAATACAGGCTCTTGAGACCTGACTAGCTGAACTGCAGGAGCTATGGGAGACAGAGGGACATAGAGGAGGCTTTCAGAGAGACAATAGAGCAATTCCACCCCCACCCAGTCTGACAGCTTGCGTGCCTTCGAGGAGGATGAAAGTCTCAGGGAAGGATAACATTAAGCAGGAGCAGAGGGAAATGATCCCATATTTGGGACCCTCCTTCCAGATGATCTCATGGTATCCTCTCACATGGATAGCCCTCTGGAGTCCAGCTGAGCCCAGACGTCTATATTACAACTTTATATCCTGCAGCCTGAGCCCTGTGAGCTTCAGTCAGCTGATATGGGCCAGACAGCTGTTCATTTGCAGTGTAGAGATACCCTTACTTATTCAGAGTGAAAACCTAGCTCAGGCTGTCTGCTTGCTGTGATTGTTACTTTTGAAGGAAAGGAATCCCCAGGAAGTGGTATGAGGGAAGTTTGGACAATGAAGTGAGCTGTAGCTCACGAAAGCTTATGCTCAAATAAATTTGTTAGTCTCTAAGGTGCCACAAGTACTCCTTTTGTTTTTGCGAATGCAGACTAACATGGCTGCTACTCTGAAACCGGACAATAACTGAGATAGATGCAATGTTGAGTGGAGTGGGAAGCTGGGAACCCACCTTTCTAGGCAACCAACCAAACTTTACATTTTCTATTTAAAACTAAGGGTGTCAAACAACTTCCCTTTTAAAAGCAAAAATCAGCTGAGAATCTCCTTTAAAAACAAACAAACAAAACAAACCCCAAATTTCACCCAAATGTGGTTTGGGAAAATGGAAAGTTTAGTTTATAATATTGGTTTCCTCATACAACCTGTCACTTCTTGAGAATGAGGATGATGATTTTTAGTATTATCAGAAGGTTTATGTACTTACTAATTACAGAAAACCCCAAGTTACTAGATTATGTATGTTTCAGCTAATGTTGCTGATGGGAAGTTGAGCAAGAGTTAGGGAGCTAGCAGGCAACCTGCTTACATTGTTCTTATGCTCTTTTCCTGCACTACCATGTCTATTGAAAATATCATTTTATATAAATCTGGTAATACTATTTTTTCAGTTATTTTTGTATGCTTGATGAAACTCGTTATGCTTTCTCTTAATAATTTCATTTTGTTAGCTTTGTCTGTGATTATCTTTAGTCCTATTTTAATTTGACCAGCTTTAGAAAATGGATGCCTTTTTACAGTGTAGCACTGACACCTTTTTCATTTCACGATGGAAGCAGCAGATGCAGTGGAATAAAATGCAGTACTTGGATTTTAAAAGTGCAATCAAAAGCAGGAGAATTGCTGTTTCCACAAACGTGGTGCTGGCACAACTGAACCCAGGAACAATCCTGCCTCCATTTTAAGCTCCGATGCATCATCTTTTGTCAGCAAAATTAGCTTGTGAACATCCATTTACTGCAAGTCAGAAGATGCGCTTTGGTTACTTAGTGTAAGCTGACCTTCCAGGAAATGAGTTGTGCTACAGGATCGTACAGTATGTAAGACAAGAAGCTTTTTTTTGTACTGCATTGTGTGAATAAATGAAAATTACAGATACCAAAATGACAGGTTTCAGAGTAGCAGCCATGTTAGTCTGTATTCGCAAAAAGAAAAGGAGTACTTGTGGCTCCTCAGAGACTAACCAGTTTATTAGAGCACAAGCTTTCGTGAGCTGTAGTTGCATCTGATGAAGTGAGCTGTAGCTCACGAAAGCTCATGCTCAAATTAATTGGTTAGTCTCTAAGGTGCCACAAGTACTGCTTTTCTTTTTGCGAATACAGACTAACACGGCTGTTACTCTGAAACCCATCAAAATATAGACAATTGGACCATTTTTCAGCAAAGACCTTAAATAGCAGACTAATATGGTGAAATAATATTGCTAAAATATAATCACACTTCTGAAATTACAGTATATTATGATTTATTATTGCAAATAATTAAAACTACTGTTGTAAAAACAGATGATCAAAGTACATTTTCTTATGCTTTGCTTTCTTATGCTTATGCTTATCTATTTATTATGAGTGTTCATTTAACTCACTAATTCTTACAATTCAGTAATTGCAATGGCTCTCCAAGTCAATGTGAATTAGTGAGTTTCTATTATGCCTGAATTTGAACTACTGTAGTTGGAATCTATCAGAAGAAAACGGATAACTTAGTATTGCATGGGAAAAAATATAAATCTCCAACAATAATTTTTAAGTGGTTACATAAATTCTTTTGTCTTAAGCAGCTCTCAACATGATTCTTTCAGCCCCAATCTATACAGAGTTGTATTATGTAGTTTGCAAATACATAATAAAATTGTTACATCTTGAACAATGATGTCCAGCATGAAATTAACAGATGATAAGCAGGTATAACCTGTCACTTCACAGAATCATATTGACTTCTAAAGGATTCTATTACTGCACCTATCTAATTTTTAGTGCCTTCTCTAAGCAGTCAGAAAACTAACATGATTAAAGCAAAGCACAGCATCATTAGTCCCCTTAGGGAATTAATTACCTGCTTTATCTGGGAAACTGTAATAATCTGAAATCGTGGATTGCTATGTTTAATATTGCCTTGTAGGTCTAGAGAGTATAACAAATAAATTATATTTTGAACAATCCAGTAGCTGTCATTTATTTTTTGCCTGAATGGAGGGAGGGAGTTTGGGGAAGAGAAGAACATTTCTCCCTGGAAAGTGGTGAAAGATGTCTGTATACTGCCTGTATGTCAGAGGTGCACAGAAATTCATGGCATCTCTTCATGTCTAAAGGAAAATTCCAGTGTTGCAATCAATTGTGTAACTTAAAGATCCAGACACATTAAACAGAATATCTGTTTATATATAAAAGCACAAATAAAATCTAAAGTGCAGCTGAAAGGCTTGTTTTGCAAACCTTTTTGTCATGCATGCGCTTCTATGTTATAATTCAGTTACAAGCATTCAGTTCTGTATAACAACTGAATACACTAAGGCCATGTGTACACTAGGAATGCTTTGTCGGTCTAGTTCTACAAGGATACTGTACTGGAAAAGTGCTTTGAGTATAGATGCAGTGATTCTAGCAAAACTACGCTTTGCCAATATAGCTTATTGCAATCCTGTACTTCTGCCCCCTCTCCCAGTGAAATAAGCTATACAGTACTGGCAAAATCAGTTTTGCTGATATAACTGCATCTACACTAGGGGCTTTTGCTAGCAAAGCTTTGCTGGTTAGGGATAACACCTCATAACACACATGATTGACATAGCTATGCTGGCAAAGTCTAATGTAAAAGTGGCTGAACGCCAATTGGGAACCTATTTGGGAACCAATACTGTATTCATTCCTACAATGGGAGTTTTGATGTTTAATTCAATAGAAGAATCTTCAGTCCCCATAATCTTGTCTGCAGTGTGGGTCAAAAGTTCTCACCAACATGACTATTAAGCACAGTGCTAGCAGGATCCTTGCTATAAATAAGATTCTAAAGGTGTCTTGGTGTTTTTACCAAGGTGTCAATTAAACCTAATTTGGACATGTCCCAAAAATGCAGGGAGCTATATTTCTTACCCTTTTTTTCCCTAAAGGAATTGGTGAAATCTTGACCCCTGCATAGGAAACATAGAATCCTGAACTCATCTTTTGTCACATAAAGGATGAACTAATTTTCAACTACAATACTTTGTTATATAATATTTACTCATCATTTTAAGGGCAAAATTTTCCTGAGATCTATACATTAATATTCAACGTAAAGTAAATCACTCCTTCCATGTGTGTGATGCACACTGAGATTAATGGGAGTTGCACACACTCTGCTGTGGTTTGAACAGCAGCAACATTTCTACACTAGGGCCCCAATGTTTCCAACATTATGGAAGCTGAACTGGTCTTAGCAATCGTAGGAAGTTCTTTAAAAAATGTACCTAGTGTAGATAGGGCCACATGGAATAAACTGAGTGTTATCAGAAGGCTGTGAAGAGAGGATTTTACCACAAATCTTCTAATGTATGCTGTTAGGGGTCTGAGATCTTAAACAGCTTTATTGATTTTAAAATGCTTTCAGTGTAATTTGCCAGTTGGCATTTCTAAACACATGCAGTGAGAGTGCCTTAGAGCACACATTTTCCAGGAGCAGGTATTTAGACAGAACAGTCTGACTCTTGGCTCAGACCATCTCCTGTTTTATTTAGAGTAAATAATGTCCACCTATCAAAAGTTCAGCCTCTTCTGTACTTGTTTCTATCTGCTGCTAGCCTTGAAGTTTAAGCCCAATGGTATAATTCTTACAGCTCTTCTTTGGGCAATTGGTACTGGGTATGGGATATACTGGTCATGGTATACCATGGTTGATTACCATTTTGTAATTGGGGCTACCTTTGGTCAGTCATGGTGACCGATACACAGGTGGAGTTACATTTATAATTCTTTATACCTTACTAATCCATTTTTATGTTGAAATGTATTGTGTTTTCCTGTTGCTGTGGTCTTCCTGTAACATTCTTCCAAATGTCTTGTGATTGTATGTTTAGTCAAAGGCTCTTAAAATAATAGTCTGGGTGGGATTCACCAATTTATGGTTATGCAAAGTGAATATAAAATGCTGTCTTTCTGATTTTGTTGCATTTACACCCACATTGCATAGGTAAACAATTACACAAGGTGTAAGGTGCTGGAGAATCATACTCACCCACTACTGTCTTTTTATGCTCGATCTGAATGTGTGTGGGTGGTTTTATTTTTTTTTTAAATATTTTTAAAGAAGAGAAGAGTAAAAACAAGCTGACAAACTTCTACTGGATAAACATTTCCCATGGGAATCAAAGACTTGTTTGTTCTTTTATAAGTAAGAGATATTATTTAGAATCAGTCCTAAGAAGCTAAGATTGAACCATTGTAAAAGTAAACCCAGCATCCTAGAAAAACTTCCTGCAATGTATACAGAGCCAAAGTATATTAAAAATAAATATAGAAAATATGAGTCACCTCATTTCTGGATGGTGTCAGTATACCTAACAGTAAAGTAAAAGGATAAAACTCCCAAACAGAAATCAATATAACAAACCAAGGTACCAAAAATTTTAGTTTTCACTAAACAATACACTCAAATTTCCTGTTCTTTCCTGAATTATCTGAAGATTGTGGATATATATTCTCTCACTCATTTATTTGGGTGGCCTGATACCAGTGCTCTGAAGGTTAACTTGAAGTATACCCTGAAATCAAACTCACACTAAGAAAAAACCCCACTCTACCCCCTCGAAGGCTACATCTATGCTACAATCTAGGGGTGTGATTCCCAGCTCGCATAGACATTCTCCACACCAGCTCTCATTGAGATAGAAAGCTAAAAATAGTAGTGTAGCCATGGTGGCAGGGGCTAGTTGTGCTGAATATGTATCCACAAGATGCAGGTGGTTTGTACTCCTTACAGCTAGCCCATTCCACCACTCACTGTACTATGCTGTCTACTCTATTATTTTGAGTATGCTAGATCGATAAAAGCTAGTGTGAGTATGTCTATATCAGCTGGGGATCACACCTAAAGCTTCTGGTTGCCCCATCTCAAAAAAGAGATATTAGAGCTGGAAAAGGCCTGGAGAAGAGCAAACAAAATGATTAAGGGTATGGAACAGCTTCCATATGTCCCTCGGCCTGCGCCACTTCCCGCAGCCCCGATTGGTGAGGCACAGCGAACCGTGGCCAGTGGGAGTCACGATCGGCCGAACCTGCGGATGTGGCAGGTAAACAAACTGGCCCGGCCCAGCAGGGGCTTTCCCTGAACAAGCGGTGTCCCAAGTTTGGGAAACATTGCTTTAGGACATAAGCCAACTACTAAATAACTGAAGTTAGGGGATAAACTTTCCCCCGAAGGCAAGTTCTTCCATAACTGTTCATTGGGGATTTTACCACCCTCCTCTGAAGTAGCTGATAGATGTAATGTTACAGAAAGGACACTGGGCTAAAATGGCCACTGGTCTAATCAAGTATGCTATTCTAATCTATACAGGTTCTTATATCACCTCTCCATTGTCTCAGTGCCTTTATGGCAATTCCTACCCTGTCAGTGAATGTTTAAATTTCATATGTCATAAATATAAAGGGAAGGGTAAACACCTTTAAATCCCTCCTGGCCAGAGGAAAAACCCTTTTACCTGGAAAGGATTAAGAAGCTAAGACAACCTCGCTGGCACCTGACCAAAATGACCAATGAGGAGACAAGATACTTTCAAAGCTGGAGTGGGGGGAAACAAAGGTTCTCTCTGTCTGTGTGTTGTTTTTGCCGGGACCAGAGCAGGAATGCAGGTCAGAACTCCTGTAAAAAGTCAATAAGCAATCTAGTTAGATATGCGTTAGATTCTGTTTTGTTTAAATGGCTGATCAAATAAGTGGTGCTGAATGGAATGTATATTCCTGTTTTTGTGTCCTTTTGTAACTTAAGATTTAGCCTAGAGGGATTCTCTATGTTTTGAATCTGATTACCCTGTAAAGTATTTACCATCCTGATTTTACAGAGGTGATTCTTTTACTTTTTCTTAAATTAAAATTCTTCTTTTAAGAACCTGATTGCTTTTTCATTGTTCTTAAGATCCAAGGGTTTGGGTCTGTGTTCACCTACGCAAATTGGTGAGGATTTTTATCAAGCCTTCCCCAGGAAAGGGGGTGTAAGATTTGGGAGGATTTTGGGGGGAAAGACGTTTCCAAACGGACTCGTTCCCAGTAACCGGTGTTAGACGTTTGGTGGTGGCAGCAAAAAAGTCCAGGGACAAAAGGTAAAATAGTTTGTACCTTGGGGAAGTTTTAACCTAAGCTGGTAAAAATAAGCTTAGGGGGGTTTTCATGCAGGTCCCCACATCTGTACCCTAGAGTTCAGAGTGGGGAAAGAACCTTGACAATACTGTTTTGATAACATTTATTAAGAAAAATATTCTGTTCTTAAATTGAAGTTTCCTAATGTACACTCATGCAAGGAAACAAAGAAATGAGCAACATGTTAGTCACAAGAAATTTAAAACCTTCATTGGGCTGAAACCATGCTTAGTTTTATCATCGGGGGATGTGGATAATGTGAAGCGTATCTTATCAGAGTGCTCTGACTCAAAAATATGACTTCTGTGGCTTCATTTGCAGAGCTCTGCTGTTTACCGTACTGCTGAGTTCATCTGGAGTTCTGCAGATGAACTTTCTTCTAGACTAGGCTGAAAACTGGGGAGTGTGAGGGATTCTCAGATGGAGGAAGGATTCAGAAATAGGGCTTAGAATGAAAACTTCCTTTGCTCTGAAATCACTACTTAGTCTCCACAATAGTGAAGGTGAAAAAAATAAAAATAATTCTGTGAGCTAGTACTTGCCTGCTAGTGGCTTATATCTAGGAGTCAGTAGTGCAAAGTAGCACTTGTTTAGGCAGACTTATTTAAAGAAAATATAATATATTTAACCACCCAATCAGCTAGAAGAAGTGATTATCTCCTTCTATGTGGGCTCCTTTGTTTCTGGGAAAGAAAACAAAAATAGCATCATTTGTTTTCCCTTGTTATATAATGTAAAATGATTGTTTTATCCTGTGATTGAAAATAGAGTAAGTGGCAACAACAAACACAATACTACTTTGCACCATCACTTTTGAGGATCCCAGGTAGCAGGGTACCACTTTCTGTCAAACATATTTGTCTATCAGAAAAAGAAGTATTAAACTCTAAAAATTAAAATTGTGCTGTTTCAAAATAGCTAAAATTGAATTCAATTATTTTTACCTGCCAGAGCCTGTCATTTTTCAATCATATCATTATTCGTGCAGTTGGCAAAATTTGGCATTAGGTAGCAGGTTTCCTGGGGAAAAGGAAACTAATTTGGAATGGGCCTCAATATTTGCCTGTCATTAGAGTTCACTCCTGCTGAGGGCGTTGACATTGGTATTGAGTAGCACTGTGGTAGTCACTGTGTTTTTAATTTTTTGTTGTTGTTGTTCACAGGCAATTTCCTCACCCCCCACCAAAAAAAAAATCCTTCCAAAATTTTGGCCAAGCAAAAAAATTTAAAAAAAATTAAAAAATCACTTCGGTTCAAACAAAATGTTTTGGTTTGATGTTGAAATTTTTAAAAAATTGAAAAATTGAATTACAAGGAACATTCAAAATGAAAAGTCTTTTCAAGTAAAAACACCGTTCATTTTGAAAATGTCAAAATGCATTTCTTTTTTTTTTCAAGTTTTTTGTTGTTGTCATTGCATAAATTCACATATATGTTTTGGTTGACCTGAATCTGCATTTTGTGGCAAAAAAGTTTCAGACAAAAATTGTTAGTTCTGTCTCCCACCATCTCACTCAGATGTCACTATTCTGTTCTTTTAAAATCATTTGAGCAGACTGGATAGCTCAAGAGGATGAAAATGAGATACAAAGCCTTTCATCCTTGGATTGCAGGTCTGAATTCAGCCCAGCTTGGTCAAGACAAAGAGCAAATTAGTCACCATTCAATTGCTCTTTTGGTGTCAATATGGATTCAGGTCCAAGTTGGCAGTTCTCCACATCACTCAAAGCACATTAGGCACTACTTCTGACATCCTTTTACTGAATCTCATCAGAGAGGTCAACGATATAATGTCTGATCCCATGCCCATTGACATCAATAGAAAGGCCCCCATTAACTCATGTGGGTGTTGGATCAGAACAAGAATACACAGGGAAATTAAACTATCCTCATTTCTAGAGGTAATAAGGTTGTATTTTCCAGATCTGTCATGCCAGCATTTTTCAAAATTACTAAATTCATCTTCATAGAAATATTTCTTTTGCTGCAAGTTGATCTTTAGTGATCAGCCACAGGTCTTCTCTCAAAATGCTCCCAAATTTGCTCAAATTAGTCAGGCAACTCTCTACCATCTTGCTTTTTGACTGACAGTTTTGTCTGTGTAAATTTCTTCTTCAGAAATATGAAGGAAAGGGAGAGAGTGCATCCTACTCACAAGGGAGGCTGGAGAATGAGAGACTGAAAATCTTTGCCCTGGTAGAAAATCATAATGAAACTAGAATTACTGTGCAATGCATGGAGTTGTGCTCTCGTTTCAAGTTGTTCTCCCCTCAGAGGGAAGAGGTACAGGATGTCAAAGAGGTAATGAGAGGAATTAGTGAAGAAAAGAAATATATCATGCCATCCTATTTTGACATTCACAACGATACCTGTGAAAAATGACTCATAGTTTTGAATCAATCCTCTGGTTATCGTGGCATATTGTAATTGCTACATATACAGATGCAGTGTGTGTTAGACAGAATGTCTCAGACTGAATAGTAATATGGTCCTTTCGTTGCCATGGAGAAGGTTATGCTTTCAACCTATTAACACAATTGGGAGCTTAAAAAGCAGACTGTCTGGCTCCAACCAGGCTCCTCGCCCCCTCCTGGGGAGAGCTGGGATCCTCCACCAAAACCCGAAACATATCCAGCAGCCTGAAAAGCATGCTCTCTGGCTCCTTTCAGTCCCTGTTTGCTAAGAAGCTGATGATACCGAAGGTGAAATTCCTGGGAGACTAAGAAAGAGCTGTCTCAATGAAAGTCCCTATATTATGCAGGTAATTATCAAAGTACATTAGGATAAACCTAAGCCTAACAACAGAAATTCAAGAACTGACAAAATGAGGATGGATTGTCATGTGGTTAAGACAAGGCATTGGGACTTGGGAGGCCTAGCTTCCTGTCTCGGCCACAGACTCCCTTTATGATCTTCAGAGAATCTGTTAATCTGTCTCTACTTTATGTATTGTATGAAGGGTCTGTGTGGGTGTCTTGGAAACATCATAGGAAAGGAAACATCATATCTTAGATGTTGTGGAGGAAGAAATGGCGGGATTTGGACACAGCTGAGATGAGAGTGAATAGACAATGATGACTCAAGGGCCTGAGCCTGGGCCACAATGAGGACGTTGGTGTTAACAGTAAGGGGAAATATGGAAGAATTTGGAGGAAACATAAGGAGTTAAGTTTTGGTCATGTTAAGGCTAAAATGGCAGTGAGACAGCCTGGAGATGGTGTGGAGGGAGAAGCAGAAATGCAGGATAGGACAAAAGCGGATTGGTCAGAAGTAGAAAAAAACCTTGCAAGTTGCCAGCATAAAGCTGGTGGCTAAATCCATGTGAGTAGATGACATCACCCATAGATTCCCATGTAGAGGCAGAGAAATTAATCTGTCTGTGTCAATGGAGCTGATGTGCCCTTATTCCCCTGGGCTTGCTACCCATATCAACATTAGCAATGGTGTAGGGGGAGATCAGGCATTGTCAGGCAGCACAACTTATCCAATAGAAGAGGGGAAGAAACCTCTGCCAGTAAAAAAGCTGGCATAGCTTATTTCACTTGTGGGGCAAGAGGGAACCTGGGACTGAGTTGTGACTCTTGGACTTAGGCCCTATTTTATAGTTGAATTCTACTGCACTTGAAAATTTAAAATAGTGTTTTGCTGTAGGAGTATACCTTGAATTAGTTAAATTATAGATGAATTCTAAAAGAATGTGAATAATACAACTAAGCAATTTGGCACACAATAAATGTATGAACTTTATGTATGACATCGGGGCCGGGGGGGGGGCGGGGGTGGGGGGGAAGTCAATAGACTTGAGGACTATTTGAAAAAAAAAGACTTCAATTAGACTCAACCAGAGAGTGATTTTGAAATCTGCCTATACTCTCTGAAGATTGTAGTCTTTTTAAAATGTTGTTTTCCTGAAGCTATTTTTCCTACAGCATAAGAAGTGAGCATAATACAGTAATGTCTTCACCAGCATCCCTTGAGATTTATATTATCTTTAAACTGATTGATTTTATTAATGCTTACTAGTGTTGATACAATGGGCTAGCTGAGGTACAAATACATGCATTCGATCATCTCTTTGAGTTAAGTTTGGTAACAGAGCTCTCTAAAGATAAAAGATAGTACTGTGTGACACTGTACAATGCTATGCAGTGTTGACTACTGAAAGGCAGAGCAGACAGTGTCTGTCATCACTGAAATGCATTTGAGACTGACGTCTCATAACACTGTGCTACTCTTCTGTGTTTAGCTGTGGCAGAAGTGATTCCAGAAACAAGCAAGCTTTGTTTTTGCATTATGTCAGAAGGTCAAACGCATAGTTTTCTTTAACAAAGGGTTATCAATTAGCAACATACCAGAGTAGAATCCAGACTAATGAATAGCTGTGTCACCCCTGTCCTGTAATGTGGGGTGCTGTAGCCACCAAACAACCTCCAGCATGTAAATCACTCCCCGTGATGTGCTGCAGCAAGCCAGCCAGCCACACTTTGGCTCTTACCAGCCTTAAAGATTTCCACAGGGTGACCCCAATACACTCCAAGAAAAATCAGCCAGAAATATATGACCTGTACTGCCCAGCACTCTCCTAGGCAGTATAAATATGTTAAGTCCATTATTCCTTTAAGGGAATAACATGCATACAATTTGTTACACCAAATGGAGTTACCCAGACACTTCAACTTGAACACATTGGGTTAGATAAAACAGTAAAATACAAAGAGATTTTAAGTGAGTACAAATAGTGAGGCGTAAGAGTCAGAAATGGTTACAAGAAAAAAATGAAGGTAAAACATTGTCTAATGCCTAACTTAGCAAACTGTATGAGATTCGAGCAAAGTTTATCACAATATGCTTTCAGCAATCTTATGGACCAAACTTTTTAGGTCAGGACCCCTCCCCCAGAGTCCAGCAGCTACTTCCTTTGTCTCTCTAAGTGCAGTGAATGCGATAGGCAGCGAGAAAGCGGTGTGTGTGCCTCGGGGTGTTTGTCCTTTGTTTTTATAGTTTCAGTCCCCCTCTTGAAGAATACGTCCAGCTGAGACCCGGGAGACAAAGAGTGCAGGTGAAAGGATATTCCCTTTTGTTTTTTTCACCTGTTTGAATTTCCTTCATATTCTCTCCCTCCTTGATGATTCTGTTTACTGCTTAAATGCAAATTAAGGCAAACACACATTCCTTCCTTTGTTTAGGACAGATCTGTATTCTGACTGGGCAGAGCGGGGGGATTGGAACATGTGTTAATAACATTATTGTATGTGTAACTGCACATGCAAGTTACCACACATATTTTACTAGGACAATACTGACCAGCAAATGATGAGTTTTCAATTGATACCTTACAAGGCATTCTTTGGACAAAGATTATTACAATAGTGTATAGGGTGTGAACACAGGAGTATAGTCTGTCACTCTAACACTCTTAATTAAGAAAATATTCATGTAAGGGTAATAAAACAGCTAGCAAAGATAGACAAGGAGAACATTGTCAACAAAATAACATAAACCTACATGAGTGTATCTCAGTATCCTACAAGTTTATTTAATTAACCAGTGTAAAAGGGTTTGTACCCCCCACAGGCAGGGAAAGTGTTAGAGCCAATTAACACACTGGATTGTACCTGGCAGGTGGGCCAGACCTAATTAAAGATGAAGCCCAGTTGGGAAGAAGCTGGGTGGTGCTATTAAGAAAGGAAGCTCAGAATAACAGATGTCCCCAGAGAGAGGGGAAAAGAGTATTGAAGTACCTGCCACAAGAGAGTGGCTAGACTGGTAGAGTTGAAGAGGAAGCCCAGGGGGATAGTTGGCTCAGGGGATCCTCTCCTCTCCTGAGAAGCAAGTCTAGCAAGATGCCATAGAGCAACAGAGTAGCCTCCAGGATGGTGTGCCCTGACAAAAGGGCAGGCTCAGGACTTGCAGGGAGAGAGCCCTCAGAGGTGTTCAACTGAGGAACTGAGAGGGTTGAAAGGTGATGCTTAAGGAGGGCAGAAATGGGCTTGTCTGGGATTTAGTTTGGGGTTTTATTGGGGGATTCCAGGGGAGAGCCCTGTGAGTCCTGTCCTGAAATAAGGATTAATCTAGAGAAGTTGTGGTGGGGTCCTTGGACTGGAACCCAATGTAGCGGGAGGAGAGCCTGGGTTCTCCTACCAGCTACTGAGGGTGTGATTTGAGGACCCTGAGAAGGGGATAAGACCTGAAAATCCTGAGTGAAGCACCAGAGCAACCATTGGCAGGGGGTGCTAGAAAGGACAGAGCTATTATGTCACTCCCAGGCACAGGGAGGAGTTCCAACATTGAGGTCACCCTTCTACAAGCAGCTAATATTCTCTCATCTACCCCCACAGTCAGTCAAAATACTATCATCAGTTATAAGATTTAACTATTGAGATAATATCATCATTACTTTTGAATGAAAAATGTCTATAGTAACTAGCATGGATTGATACACTTATAATTGTTTGATAAATATGATATTGACTTAATGGTGTGGACATAACATATTTAGAGGTCTGAGAGGTGCTTGAAATGGTACAGCATGACATGTTGATTTAAAAAACCCTAGAATGATATAAACTTAACATGGCTCACATTAAATGGACTTAAAACTAGATAACTGAATGGTCTCAAAGTGAAACTATAAATGGGGAGTGGTCCTTGAGCAGGTGTGTTTCCAGTGTGGTCCTGCAGGGATTGGTTCTTGGACCCATTCTATTTAACACTTTTATCAATGACCTGGAAGAAAATATAAAATCATCACTGATAAACTGTGCAGATGACACAAAAACTGGGGGACTGGTAAATAATGAAGAGGACAGGTCACTGATTTAGAGAGATCTGGATTGCTTAGTAAACTGGGTGCTAGCAAACAACATGCATTTTAATATGGCTAAATGTAAATGTATATATCTAGGAACAAAGAATGTAGACCATACCTAGAGGATAGGGGACTCTATCCTGGGAAGCAGTGACTGAAAAAGATCAGGGGGTTCATGATGAATAACCAGCTGAACATGGGCTCCCAGTGTGACCCTGTGGACTAGAGAGTTAATGTGATCCTTGGATGCATAAACAGAGGACTCTTGAGTAGGAGTAGAGAAATTATTTTACCTCTGTATTTGGCACCGGTTTGATTGCTGCTGGAATACTGTGTTCAATTCTGCTGGGCACAATTCAAGATAGATGCTGATAAATTGGAGAGGGTTCAGAGAAGAGCCACAAGAATGATTAAGGGATTGGAAAACAGACCTGATAGTGATAGATTGAGATCCTTGAGTCTATTTAGCTTAACAAAGAGAATGTTAAGGGTTGACTTGATTACAGTCTGTCAGTATCTACACGAGGAACAAGTCTTTAATAATGAGCTCTTTAGTCTAGCAGAGAAAGGTATAATACGATCCGATGGCTGGAAGTTGAAGCTAGACAAATCAGACTGGAAATAAAATGTAAATCTTTAGCAGTGAGGGTAATTTAATCATTCAAAAATTTACAAAGGTTCATGGTGAATTTTTAAATCAAGACAGGATTTTTTTCCCTAAAAGATATGGTCTAGGAGGGGACGTTTTATAGCTTGTGCTATACGGGAGGTCAGACTAGATGGTAACACTGGTACCCTTCTTGCCTTGGAATCTATATTGATTGCTGAGAATCCATAAGGTGCAATCAGAATCATGTCAGCTGAAGACGCCTCCTTCGCTGCCACTCTTTGAACTGACATTAGGTTGGATGTTTAGATTCTTAGTCAAATAGTGGACTAGGCACAGAAACTTCTGTTTAAACTGCAGGGGTCAAATCCTGCTTGTGGCGGTGCAAAGGGATGGAGAGCTTGCTTTGACAGCCAGCTGAAACATTCCCCTTATGTAGGAAAATACCACCTGCTCCTAGCCATCTTAGCCAGGAGCAGGATGGATTGTGGATAGAGTGTGTTGTGATCCCAGGCTCGTATATGGCACCTTAGAGCTGCAGTAAACTAAGTCAAGGATCAGAATAACCTCTGGCTTCCCATTAGGATCAAGAAGTGTGGAATTGTGTTGTAACATCACCTTTGCTTCTTCCTCCCCAAGGTGCACTGAGTTTGTATTGTCCATGCCTAGGTTGTATCTATTCAATGGAGAAACAATTTTTAGTCACAAGCTGATTAATTTGGCATCATGGTCAAGACTACATACAAAGAAAACGATAAAAAGTTTCTGAGGACAAATGGACAAACCTTCACTGACTGGAAACAGGGATCAGATTCTGATCTCCCTTACAGTGTAGTCCATGGAATTACTCCATGTATACAAGACTGTTTCAAATGGACAAATAAAACCATGTTTGGGCCAGTTGCATTCAGTTTAGGTATAATAAAAAATTAAACATGTCTGTATAAACTGCAAGTCCAAGAGATTTATTCTGACCTCACATATGCTGGGTTTAGACTGATGTAACTTCATTGATGTAAGTGTATGTGAGCTCAGAATAAGGCCCATAATGTTTTTAATCTTGCAGTGACTGCAAGCTCTTTGGGACAGATAGTCTTTTTGTTTCCTGGTTGTACAGCACCTAGCACAATGGGATCCTGGCCCATGCCTAGGGTTCCAAGGTGCTACGGTAATACAGATAATTATACTAAACAGAATACAATCACCAGCATGTAGCAGTTAGCACAGGTTTCTAACATTTTCCCCAATTGATCATGTTTGGCCTTAGCATCTTTCTTAATGTGTTCTTTAAAACCAAAGAAACGGTCACAGGTAAATACTAAAGTTCTGGTGATATTTTTTATTTTTATTTTTATTTTTATTTTTTTTTAAATTGTTTACACTGTTTTCATTGTTTCAGCAAAGTTTTAGTGGCCTTGAATATTATCTTCCTCCAGCATTTCACTCATTTATAATATTCCTACCCTTTATTTAAGGCATCTGTCTCTACTCTTAGGCATGCATAAAGATCCTAAAAAGAAAGGTGGAGTTATTAGAAAGGATCTATCCATCTCCTTCTGAAATCAATGGTAGTATTTCCATTATTTTGGTGGGATTGGATTGGGCCCTAAATTTGACCTGTATTGTAAAATAGCCTCAACCTGGGCTAGACAGTCTTGCCATATGTTTCATAAGCCCTATATTTCTTTCAATTGAAAGAAGAAAACTGTTTATTCCTGAAAAATAGTTACTTGTGGAAAAGCTGGCAAGAGATACACTACAGATGAAAATTGATTAATCATGCCTGAGATAATGGTTCTCTGGCAAGCATTTTTCCCCCCAAGATTTAAATCAATAGATCCTTAAAAAAAGAAGTCTAAAGCTTGACTCAAGGTGTTCAATTATTTAAGAAAATAATTATTGATTTTTCTGGGTTCATTATAAACCTGAATACTGAGAGCAAATATATTTGAGGTGGAAAGGTAATACATCCAGAGAGCTGGTAGATATATAGATTTTTAAAATAAAGTATATTAATATGCTTATACCCATAATGTAGCTTAGAGCAGAAAAAAAGGGTTCTAAGCACCACAGGAATAGTTCTTGCATTCATGGACAAACCAAAAAGAACTTGCCTATTATTAAATTATGTCATTCAGTGATAAAAGTTATCTTTTGAAATGGTGGTTGATTACAATACTTAAAAATATATTCCTTTGTTTTAACATTTAGTAGAAATCTTGCTTGAATGTAAGTGACTTTCAGAATTTTCATTATTCATTTTAAATATGTGAGTATTTATGAACTCATTTAGAGACTTTGAATTTAACATAGGCCAATAACCACCTGATGAATTTTGGACAGCTAATAAGGAATTTAACTACCTTAGCACAATCTAAATGAAATACCATTCCCAATGCATCCATTGACAGATTCTTGACTTTTTTTCTCATGCTATAATAATTGTCTTGATTCATTTTCCTTTTGAACTGGATTTTTTATTAAAGTTATTTTCAGCTCAACTTACCTGCTACTCAGAGACAAAAGTCTTCATTTTCCATCTTGGTACACTGCTAGATTAAAGACCATATTTTTAAAAACTCAATCCTTTTTCTTTAACTCCTTAGATTTCTGAAACTGAAAGAATAGTAAAAGTTTAATACACTTTTTGTCTCCAATACTTTTTGCATTTTACTCAGCTTGTGTAATGAAAATTGGTTTCACTGCCTAGTTCTCATGTACTAGCACGATGCTACAATATCTTGATTGGAAGCATGGTAGGAGAATTTTTAAACCCAAGCAAACAAACACATTTTAATAGAAATAAATTCAACTGAAATTTAACTTTTAAAAAGAACTTGTTAAACATTCCTTTTTCTATTTAACTGTTCCTAAGAACAGTACCGCTGACTTCAAAAATCATGAGTCAGACTCAAACATATCATGGGGTTGGCTTAAAATTATATATTTAAAATGCTGGGTTCTTTTTCTTTTCTGGTTTCTGACCCTTTTGGGTGCACTCTGTCATATCTTTATGCTTTCCTCTGCAACCATGAGGGTTAAAACCTTTTTAAAAAAACTTTAGCTGTGATTCTCATGCAGTCACTTGTCTGCAGGAGTTGGGGCATTAAGTAAAACACAAAATATTGCAAGAATCACTGCAGAAAGTCAATAGCAAACTCCATATTGCTTCAGAGGAAACCGAATTACCCCCCCCCCCCCGACTTTTCGGACCTCAATCACCTCGGTAGTGTCATTTTCTGAAAGATGGCTTTGAATTTGTGGGTGCAAATTTAATGGAGCCAGCAATTAATGGCAGATGCAAATTATTTTCAACTGTTTAGACTGCACTCTCATCAGTTACCCACTTTGTATACCAAAATGCCCACTTGAGTGTACAAATTCAAAGTTTGAGTATGCAACCAGTGTTTGTGAAAATGTTTTTGTCTCACTTTTAGGCAGTAAAATTTGACCTCATCTGTGTTTACTACAAAATATTTAAAATGCCTTTAGCAGTGCCTCTGCCTCCTTGCTCTTTCATGCCCCTTTGGGCTGCTGTGTGCAGCAGGGGATGCTGGGATGGAAGCAATACCTGCCTGTGCTCTTATAAATTCAGGGATTGTAATTGTGCATACTCTTATGCAGGGAATACAAGGGATGAAGGCTTCTTTTGCTTTTCCCCTGCATCCCTACTTGTTCTGTAGAGTCAGAGATCAGTTTGAACAGCATTGGAGAGAAACATGTAGTGGTGGAACAATGTAGCTGAGACCTAAACATAAATTGATTGTCTAGAATTTGGAAAGTATGTATGTTTCATCTGTGATGTATAAACTGTACTTTGCCTTTGCCATCTTCAACAGAGTACATGTTTGTTAATTAATTGGACTATGATACAGTATTCCCTATAGCTAGGAGGAAAATTTGGGCAGCAGAATAGTATCAATTTGTATAATAAGAGTTACAAAATAGTAATGAAAACAAATAGAAATCATAATGTAGTTAATTGAAATGTGACTTTGCATTCTAAACACATTTAGGTTTTATTTAAGGTTTAACAACAAGCATTGTTCTTCAAAAGTCAGAATGACTTCTAAGAGAAAAATATTATTTAAATATTTGCTGAATAAACGCATTTGAGCTGACAATGTTAATATATATTCATTTTCTTTGAGTAGAATTCTATTAGTAAACTTCAATTATATATAATTGACCTAATTCCAGGTCCTTTACTAGATGCACCTTTACACTCTGCAATTGTTTTGGACTGCATCTACCTTTCTGGTTTTGAAATCTTTATTGGATTAAATTCATTTGACCATTGTGCATCTCCAACAGCACAGCGAATCCTGAGTCTGTTCCGTTCATGCTTTTATTCCTTGAGGAGTCTTTTAATTTAAAACTGTCCTTCACTTTCTATCCTCTGAGATGGCTTACAATAAAACTGAGGAATAATTAGGAAAAAATGTGCTGTGTATCCTGGAAGAGACATCTTTCACTACAGACATTTCTTAATCTTAAAAATAATTTCTTTTCTTTTTGATTCACCATTCAACTTACTTAGAAAGTACTATGTATTTCCAGATTTATATTGCGAATAAAGAACATTCAAGGTTTTGACTACTTGAATGCAAACACTGTCCATGAATTTCAGCCCACACAATGACAAATAGGTCTGGAGTTAATGATGTGCCTCTTGCATAGTTCATAATAGGAAGAGAGCGTGTTTAAGTGAAATATCAAATGTGCATCTTCTCTGATATATCCTGCAGCATATTTTTAGTCCCAGATTCTAAAAGATAATGAAGAAAAGGGGACAGTTTTAGGTGCAGCAAACCGTTGGCTGGGGGGAGGGCGGGGGGTGGAGGTGTCTTCAGACGGTAAAATAGAATAAAAACAAGAGATTACATACTGGGCAGAGGGGAAAAGTCAATTGTAAAAGCACTGTTGGTATCCACAAAAACACAGACTGGCAAAACCTTCAAAGATATACTCCTGGGACATCTCTTGGCCGAACTGAGAGGCAGCTTTGATAGAATATCTTGTCCATCACTGAGCACTGAGTTCAGAATTACATTCTGTAGAGGAATCACAGGGCCTATAGTATCTCTTAAATTCTATCAGGTCAGACTCTGGTGCGCACCGGCAGATTGATGCCTTATCCTGAAACAAGGTTGAGACTCATCATTCTGACATGTAACTACTTGGTCCCTGAAAAACCCATGAATATAGATAAGAAAAATGACTGAGTGGAGCCAGGCTTCTAAAGACAGTGTAGCACTCTTTTTTCATTATCAGCCTTATGCAGGTAGGTGGAGAGAGGGGATATTCCATATATTATTTCTTTAACTTTTATTACAATCTTGATTTTTCGCTTTCTTTTGTGAGCCATTGTCACTTCTTTATGCAGGAATTTGACTAATGAAGTACATAAGGAAATAAGATAAACCATGGCTGAGAACTTTTTACACTATAGCCTAGATCCTCAAAGATATATAGGCACACAACTCCTGTTGATTTCAATGGGAGTCAGGCACCCAACTGCCTTTGAAGATGTGGGTCTATATTCAGAATGCAACATATTTGCTTTTTATTGCCTTGTAGTTCATGAAAGAATATGCTAATATGAGCAGACAAACTGATCTTTTTTCTTTTTACACGTCAGCTGATGTTTCAATAAGAGGAAATACTAACATCTGTCTGGACATTTTCTGAGTTCCTGAGCAGTCTGTATTGAGCACTTGCTGGTCAGGCATCTTTCTGAAAGAGAAGCACCATGCCTGGTGAGAATGCCCTACTGTCTCAGGCATTTAAAAAATGTTACTGAAAGGTCCCTGTAGTTGGCTTGATAGGCCGCAATCTAGAAGCCATTTCCTATAAGGAAAACAGAAGCTTGCTGACTTTGATGGCCAATGTGGGCAGGCACAAAATTGCTTCCACTTGGAATTCACATCAGAAATTGGGAAATGAGTGAAATAACTTTCAAACACCACTACTGTGGAAAAACGGATTACTTTTCTGAACCTCATTCTCAGTGTTTGTTAGCTAAGAGGGTGGGTAGGGAGAGACCAACAGAGGGAAGAAAGGAGTGGGCAGAAGAGAAAGGAAACAAAGAAGAGAAGTCTACAGACAAATTTAAACTTGTCCTATGTATGCTAACTGTGTAGTTACCTTTGATATAACCACATACTCTATGATGTTGTAGCAGCTACATATTGATAGTGGCGGCATAATAAACTGTTTTTTTTTTAATGTTCATGGTCCTACAAAAAATGTGCAACTCCAACCACACAGTCTGTAATTGTATCAAATTACCACATTGAAATGGCACTATTATCTTTAGCAGATTAAGATTTTATAAATTAATTTATTGAGAAAAAAACATTGAAATGTAAGAATTATGTTAGCGCCATACCACATTTTAAGATGTGCATATACTAACAAATCAATGCACACTTTGGGTTTAAGACCTCCAACTGCACCTTTGTGTCTTGGCTCAGGGAAGAAGGGCATATATTGGCCAATGAATATACCCTGTCACACATTATTGCTTACTTATGTTCATTACCTGCACTTTTCATGAGCGATTAGGGTATTGAATTGTCTTCAATGTGAATTTTTATTACAGCCAGAAGACTACTGGTGCAGAGTTTTTATGTGGAAGCTTGCAGAGTTCTGGTAGCTATTTTATGTAACAATGTCCATACAGTAGAATTCTCCAGTGATAATAAATTGTATTTCTAAAAAGTTTACATGTTTCATTACAATTCTTAAAAAGCTAATCACATACAAGGCTGGGATATGGACTGCTCTTTCTGCAGCTACTGGATATGTTTTTTGATTTTTAAAATAGCTACCTTGGAAACAATTTTCTTTCAGAAAAGCTTTCATAATGATTCTGTTGTTATTTTGTTTTTTGCAAAGATATAGCTCTCCTTTTACTGATGTATTGTCAATCAACAGAAAGGAAATTCTAAGCGTAAGAACTAGACAACTAACAAAACAGTAGTTCCTTTAAATATTGCAGTATTCTCTGGCAAAGATTTTCAGAGGAGATTAATGATAGTTTACGTGCCAATTTGAGACATCTTTAAAGGAGCATTCTTTTCAAGACCCTCAGACCACCTACTCTCTGAACATCTGGTACCTTAAAGAACTCGGGCACTAAAAATGGGATAGTTTAAAACATTGGCCCTCATATCCAGAGCAGCTTTCTATAAATGCATGGACCCATCTATTCATCCATATCTGATTGCCCCTATTGTCATAGAATCAGAGTGCCTCAAAATTTTGAATGTATTTGTCTTCAGAATATCAGTATTTTACTTGCAATATTATAAAGGCTGTAGTATAGTTAAGGCACATGATTGAAAATCACAGCTTGCTCCACTGTGCACTACAAGACCAAACCTTTTTTCAGACATTATAGAGAGCTGTCTTTTAACCTAGTTTTCCAACAAAATAGTTGTTATAATGTAGACTGGACTATCACTGCTTTGCCTTTATCAACCTGCTATCAGAACAACAATACATCTGTTTGTTTGTTTGTTTTTCATTTTATGTGAAACAGTTCAATAGCTTTGTCACAGAAACTTAGGAGATATCATGAGTAGGAAAAATATATGAAAATTCAATTTAGATTAGTTCTAAACATCTCTCTCTCCCCAGTAGTGTTTACTTAATAAACAATATCATAGTGAAAAAGTCTGTCTTTCCTTGGAAAAACATATTATCAATTTCTAAATCTTATGTGGTTATCTTTTGTTCTATACACTCACATTTAGGACTCTGCATTGTTGAGTCCAAGTAATCTCTCATTGTATTTGTGGCAAGTTCCACAGAGCTAAATGTGGTCAGTGCCCACAGAGTGAGTGTGAGTGAGTGTGTGTGTTTGTGTGTGTTAACACACTGCTCAGGCACTTAGAAATAACTTTTAATACATTAGTCCTGGCAGTGCTGTAGGATAGATGTTCTCAACTTGTGGTTTCTGAAGATGCCATCGCTTGGCTAGACGACTATGCCTACACTATATAAATAAAATAAAATAAAATAAGGGATCACATAGTGCCCCAAGTTCACATTTGAACTTTAAATCATTAACAGAGGCATATTTCCATTGGTTGCCATCAAATAACAAAAGTCTCAGAAATAACTCCTTTTCCTGGGATTATGCTATTTAGCCATTGTATCTATAACCTGTCCAAACCTTCCTCCTTTTCCATCTTCCCTGTAAAAGTTTTATGTATCTGCAATGCTGTTGGTCCTGCCACGTGGAGTACCTTCACTTTCTGTGCTTGTTCTTTAGCCCCTATGATAATTAGAAAAATTTTACTGTCAAAAGTGTTACATGTTCTTTTCCTGGGCTTTTTTTCTGCAACTCCACTGGGCTTGGAGGAAGAAAATGCTCCTTCTCTGGTTCAGTAAAACTTCTGACATCTCTAGGCTCAGATTTTCAACAGGAGCCTAAGTCAAATAGGTGCCCAAATCTCACGGATGTTGAACAAGATTTTGGCAACTATCTCCCTTACCCTCCTTTGAAAATACCAGTCATAATGTTTAGTGTGCACTGTTGGTTTGACAGAAGTCCCAGAACTTTCATGATTTCCATCAGCTGCTCAGTCAGACAACTTCTACAAATATCTAATTCATAGTGAGCATGCTCAAAGGCTAATATATACTCCCAATATAACATGATATAACGTAACCCAATATAACATGAATTCGGATATAATGCAGTGCTCTGAGGGTGGGGGGGTGCTGCGTGCTCCGGTGGATCAAAGCTAATTTGATATAACGCGGTTTCACCTGTAAAGCGGTAAGATTTTTTGGCTCCCGAGAACAGTGTTATATCGGGCTAGAGGTATATCAACACTAAATCAGCTCATTAGCACAGCTACTTCTATGCTAATAACACATCTACCCTTGCACTTCCTACTGCTTTCCAACAGGCTGAACTATTCATTTGCACTACACTTTGCCTGGACATTCTGGGTTGATTCTTCAAAAATGATCATGCCATTCATCTGCCTCAAAATGGGAAATGAATGTGTAGATAGGAAATCATAGCACAATAACTGGGGCCATTTTGTGGGTGAATAAAAGCACAGGTAGACTTCCACATTAGAGTGAAATGAGTGGTGATAAGATTTAGTTGTGCATTTTGAATTTTTAGTGAGGATTCATGAGTTATTAACGTGTGAGCATTTCCAGATTCAATGAACACATGGCAAAGCAATTATTAGATTGATTTGACTTGTTCAGTCTTGAGCTTGAAAGTCACAGCACAAGGAGAATGGCTGAGAACTAGGGAAAATGCTGCTGCTGTGATACTAGAGACAGAGGAAAAGATTTAGGAAGGTTTATCCTTCTAACAGGATTTATAGAGCTTAGCATACTCTCTCTTTTAGGTCTAATAGAGGAACAGGTTTTTCATACATACAGATTTGACAAACAAATGTTATTTGATCTCTGTGAGGAGCTTAAAGGGGACTTAAAGTCGGGATGGGAGAACTGTCCTTTATAAAATAAGTGGTTGATAACGCCTCACTAATTCCTGGCCAGAACATGTCTAAGGATTTTGGTCAGTTCATTTAACTTAACCTTTCTTCCCTGCTCGACCATTGGAATTTTCTCCTTTTAAGTCTTGCACTGCTTTAGACTGTTAGATCTTCAGAGAAAACATATGAGCTTTGCAGAGACTACAGATTTGTTCACCCCTGCAATTCTTCATTAAAAATGTGTGATGGCACAGGAGAACCAGAAAATGTAGATGTGACGTTCCCCTCTGGTGTTATCTGGACCGGTGATCTGCTAGGCCACTCCAATCCTTCACTCTGGGAGCCAGCCTTACCCTGCTGTGCTGTGAGAACACCCACTCCTGGCCTGTTCATACACAGCCTCTGGCATGTAAGCTGCTCCTTGGATTATGCAACTGAATGACACTAGCCAATATCTCTAGTCCCAGACACGACCCTAGGAACCTCTGTCTTGCAGTGTCCAGTTATACCTGCTGGACGCTGCAAGCTTATATGAGTTCATCAGTTGAACAAAGACATTGATATGTATCAGGCTTGTTATCCCAAAGGGAGTCTCTGACATGCTTTAAACCAAACTCACTGCTTCAGGTAGAATAAACAAACAGATTTATTAACTACAAAGATAAATTTTAAGTGATTATAAGTCAAAACATAACAAGTCATATTTGGTCAAATGAAATAAAAGCAAAACACATTCTAAGCTGATCTTAACACTTTCAATGCCCTTACAAACTTAGATGCTTCTCACCACAGGCTGGCTGGTTGCTCTTCCGCCAGGCTCTCCCCTTTGATCAGTGCTTCAGTTGCTTGGTGTGGTGTCTGTGGATGTAGGTGGAACAGAGAAAGGAAGAGCATGACAAAGTCTCTTTTATCATGTTCTTTCTTTCCTCCTGACTTCCCCACACCGCCGCCCTTCAGAGTCAGGTGAGTATTACCTCAACGCAGTCCCAAACTGACCAAAGGAAGTGGGGTGACTCACTCGAGAGTCCAACAGATCCTTTTGTTGCTGCACAGGCCAGCACCCTTTGTTCCTGTGAGGCTGGGCTGGGTTTGTCCCTTACATGCCCGGATGAGGTGTGAACTGCCTCTCTGCTCTTGGAGAGTTTTTGCCTGGCCTTATTTTAAGCCATAAAGACACATTTTCAGCCTCACAACCATATACATGAAATTATAACCTCTAACATTACTGTAACAACAATTATTATAACATCACTATAAAGACAATGCTCAGTGCATCAGGAGCCTTCTGAAGAAATCCGACATGACAAACTTTGTACTGCATACCTCACAATCATTTTACAAGGATGAACATGAGGTGCTGGATGTTCCCCCGAGGTACAGAGCATCACAATAGATTATAATGGAATAGAGAGATTATCCAAATTTACCTTGTGCTGTCATCATAGTGTGAATCCCTAAAGCAAACAGGCACTGGTATCTATGGACTTGATCTTTCAAGGGGCCAAGCACTACTATAATACTCCAGCCAAGCATTTAAGCGTGTGCTTAATTTCAATGGGATTATTCAGATGGTTAAAGATAAGAACATGCCTAAATGCTTTTCTGGATTGGGGCTAGAATGCTTTGGACCTTGCAGGATTGAACCCTAAGTGAGCATCCATTTATTAACCATATGGGATAAGGGCAATGCACAAACTCTGCTCTGGGTTACTTTGCTGCAAAACTGAAGTAACTTAATTGACATCAGTGAAACTATTCATTGTTTAAATCAATAAAATACCCAGTATTTTTCCCTCCACCTTTTATCTTTTATTAACCACATTTAAGAATTTAAGTTTTAAGCCAACTAAACCAATTTCTCAGAGACAGGTGTAGATTACTGGCCCCATCTATTTGACAATGAAAAAAATATTTAACTGTCAGGCATTTAATTCCAAATATCATCCCTCGATTGACAAATATCACCAACTAATACACTTTTTCCTGAGGGAAGTAAGGAAATGGAAGGAGGCAGCTGGCTTTTGGACTAAGAAGTGGAAAGATCCTTGGTCAGTGGAAAGATCAAAGGTCCTGTTGAGAACTGTCTGTTTAAATGAACCTTCTGCTGGTTTATAATTAAACTGCATCACTTGTCTCAGTTAAGAAGAATCTGATGAAATAAAAGTCCTGTTTCAATGTTTTAATTGCAAATGGGCATGTCCATGTGATTTATTTTTAATTCGGTAAATCTAATTCTTCCTATTCTCTTGCAATAAATACCACAAATCAAGGTTTTGTTTTGGAAGGGCAAAGCAACCATACTACTCCTGTCTCTGTGTAACAAATGATTAGTATTTTCAAAAAGCTTGGGGCAAAGGAAGAGAAGCCTTCAAACAAAGAGCCTAATAGGGTTTTCAGTGTGAGGATATAACATAATTTGAAAGGTTGGTAATGTGAGCCAAGATGAATTTCGCCTTTCTGCTGTTTCTTCAGGCAAAGAGCAAATAGACAATTTTCAAATCCAAGTTGTTTTTGTAAGTCTCTGACAAATGTTTGAACAGCCTAAGTCCATATACGTGATTATTTCCCAGTATATCTTGAACCCACTCTATTTCTTTATTTCTTTTTAATTAGACTAACTACATTAAGTGATATGATAAAGTCCTACTTTAAAGGAAGTATTGGGGGTATATGGTGTGGTCAAATATTTTACCTATTCAACTTACTCCTGAACTAGCGGAAGTTACTGTCACAGTTCAGGGAACTGCACCTGTATTTCCCCTCTATGGTCCAGCAAGAGTCACCCATGTTAGGCTTCCAGCTCCCCTGGTCATTACATCTCGAGTGGAGATCCTCATCTCACTCCATTCTGACTGGAGTATTTCCAGGCTGCACAGTCCCCTTATAGTGTAAGGGGGCTCTACCTAATCTGCCTAACCAAGCTTGCTTGCCTTCCTTTCAGAGACTGAGAACTAGGACCCTACCAAATCCACAGTCCATTTTGGTCAATTTCCCAGTCATAGGATTTTAAAAATAATAAATTTAATGATTTCAGCTATTTAAATCTGAAATGTCATGGTGTTGTAATTGTAGAGGTCCTGACCCCAAAAGGAATTATGGGGGGTCAGAAGGTTATTGTAGAGGGGGGTGTGATACTGCTGCCCTTACTTCTGTGCTGCTGCTGGCAGCGGTGGTGCCTTCAGAGCTGGGCAGCTGGAGAGCGGCGGCTGCTGGCTGGGAGCCCAGCTCTGAAGGCAAAGCCACTGCCAGCAGCAGCACAGAAGTAAGGATGGCCTGGTATTGTATTGCCACTCTCACTTCTGCGCTGCTGCCTGCCCAGTCAGCAGCTGCAATTCTCTGGCCGCCCAACTCTAAAGGCAGCAGCGCTGAAGGATGACATGGTATGGCATTGCCACCCTTGCTTCTGCACTGTTGCTGGCGGGGCACTGGCTTCAGAGCTGGGCGCCCAGCCAACAGCCGCTGCTCTCCAGCCTCCCAGCTCTGAAGGCAGCACAGAAGTAAGGGTGGCAATACTATGACCCCCCTAAAATAACCTTGTGACCCACTGCAACTCCCTTTTGGGTCAGGCCCCCCAATTTCAGAAATGCTGGTCTCCCGTGTGACATCTATATGGTATAGTGTAAAAGCACCAGATTTCATGGTCTGTGATGCACTTTTCATGGCTGTGAATTTGGTAGGGCCCTACTGATAACAGAGTAAGTGCCCACAGTGATAAGGTACCACATAGCACTTCCTCTGCAAGCCACCTTTATTCTTAAGGTAAAAGCATTACAGCAAACTTATTAAAAAAACAATAAAAGAACCTACCCTCATGCTAATAAGCGTACCAGAGGTCACCGCATCCCTAACATGGGCTCTGGCAAGAGCAGTCCTACGAAACCCCACCCAAGGATTTCCTTGAGATTTCAAGTTCATCACATCTTTGACTCGGACCAAGCACACAATCTTATGGAGTCTCACTAGGCCTAGTCCTTCCAAGCCTTTCCTGAGGATTGGGGCCCTCCATGGACCAGGAGTCCTGACCATTTTCTGGATCAGGAAGAAGTCTCTTATGTGTGTGACTTTAGTCTTAAATATAATGTTTTTTTTAAAAAACAAACAAACAAACAAAAAAAACAAGTCTGGAGGTCATGAGTGCATGGATCACTGTGTCTAACTCTATCCCCACTGAGGAGTACAGTCTTCTGCTCAGTCACAGATGGAAGTTCTTGGGCTAGTGAGGTTTCTTTGTTTGCTTGCTTGTTGTTGCCATGGCTATACAGACAACCAGTAGCCATTGGGAAGTCCAAAAGCACCCCAAGGCTACAAACTAGTTGAAAAAGCTGAGTACAGGAACTTTAAGCAGTGGAGGAAGTTGCTGCTTGGTATCAAACTTTCCCTGGCAACCTGGCTTCATTTAGCTATTCGCTCTATATAAACATATACAATAGATTCCTTCTGGAGGTGAGCATGTGGCAGAGTGGAAGTAAATGCTCTTCGCCACATTAACATCTAGCTTGATAATGGTAAAAAGAAAAGGAGTACTTGTGGCACCTTAGAGACTAACCAATTTATTTGAGCATGAGCTTTCGTGAGCTACAGCCTCATGAAAGCTCATGCTCAAATAAATTGGTTAGTCTCTAAGGTGCCACAAGTACTCCCTTTCTTTTTGCGAATACAGACTAACACGGCTGTTACTCTGAAACTCGATAATGGTGGCGTTCTGACAGAAATGTTCTGGAAAGGATGGCTGCTATGTCCCTGAGCCTCTCTGACTGTTGTTGTGTTCCTCCCCCAGTCACAGGAAGTTGGGATGGAAGGACTTTCATGCTCTTCTGAGGAAGGAGGGAGTGTGCTGTAGAGTTGACACTTTCTCTCTTTGCCACCTATTCTTCCTCCCTTGTCCCCCTGACTGTGGCCTGTGAGTGTGGAGAGGAACACTGGTCTCAGTAGTAGCCTGATTTTTAGAAAGAAAAGGAGTACTTGTGGCACCTTAGAGACTAACAAATTTATTTGAGCATAACCTTTTGTGAGCTACAGCTCACTTCATCAGATGCATGCAGCGGAAAATACAGTGGGGAGATTTATATACACAGAGAACATGAAACAATGGGTGTTACCATACACACGGTAACAAGAGTGATCAGGTAAGGTGAGCTATTACCAGCATGAGAGTGAGTTTGTGTGTGTGATTTTTGGAGGGGGGTGAGGGAGTGAGAGAACCTGGATTTATGCAGGAAATGGCCCACCTTGATTATCATACACATTGTGAAGAGAGTGGTCACTTTGGATGGGCTATTACCAGCAGGAGAGTGAGTTTGTGTGTGGGGGAGCGGAGGGTGAGAAAACCTGGATTTGTGCTGCAAATGGCCCAACCTGATGATCACTTTAGATAAGCTATTACCAGCAGGACAATGGGGTGGGAGGAGGTATTGTTTCATGGTCTCTGTGTGTATATAATGCAGTTTCCACGGTATGCATCCGATGAAGTGAGCTGTAGCTCATGAAAGCTCATGCTCAAATAAATTGGTTAGTCTCTAAGGTGCCACAAGTACTCCTTTTCTTTTTGCGAATACAGACTAACATGGCTGTTACTCTGAAACCTGTCAAAGAGATTGAAGTGTTCTCCGACTGGTTTTTGAATGTTATAATTCTTGACGTCTGATTTGTGTCCGTTTATTCTTTTACGTAGAGACTGTCCAGTTTGACCAATGTACATAGCAGAGGGGCATTGCTGGCACATGATGGCATATATCACATTGGTGGATGTGCAGGTGAACGAGCCTCTGATAGTGTGGCTGATGTGATTAGGCCCTATGATGGTGTCCCCTGAATAGATATGTGGACACAGTTGGCAACGGGCTATGTTGCAAGGATAGGTTCCTGGGTTAGTGGTTTTGTTGTGTGGTGTGTGGTTGTTGGTGAGTATTTGCTTCAGGTTGGGGGGCTGTCTGTAAGCAAGGACTGGCCTGTCTCCCAAGATCTGTGAGAGTGATGGGTCGTCCTTCAGGATAGTTTGTAGATCCTTGATGATGCATTGGAGAGGTTTTAGTTGGGGTCTGAAGGTGATGGCTAGTGGCGTTCTGTTATTTTCTAACCCAGGAACCTATCCTTGCAACAAAGCCTGTTGCCAACTGTGTCCACATATCTGTTCAGGGGACAGCATCACAGGGCCTAATCACATCAGCCACACTATCAGAGGCTCCTCCACCTGCACATCTACCAATGTGATGTATACCATCATGTGCCAGCAATGCCCCTCTGCCATGTACATTGGTCAAACTGGACAGTCTCTACGTAAAAGAATAAATGGACACAAATCAGATGTCAAGAATTATAACATTCAAAAACCAGTCGGAGAACACTTCAATCTCTTTGGTCACTCAATTTCAGACCTAAAAGTGGCAATTCTCCAACAAAAAAACTTCAAAAACAGACTCCAACGAGAGACTGCTGAATTGGAATTAATTTTCAAGTTGGATACAATTAACGTAGGCTTGAGTAAAGACTGGGAGTGGATGTGTCATTACACAAAGTAAAACTATTCCCCCCTCCCCCGCCCACTCTTCCTCAGACGTTCTTGTCAACTGCTGGAAATGGCCCACCTTGATTATCACCACAAAAGGTTTTCCCCCCGACCCCCGCTCTCCTGCTGGTAATAGCTCATCTTACCTGATCACTCTCGTTACAGTGTGTATGGTAATACCCATTGTTTCATGTTCTCTGTGTATATAAAATCTCCCCACTGTATTGTCCACTCTATGCATCCGATGAAGTGAGCTGTAGCCCACGAAAGCTTATGCTCACTTCATTAATTGGTTAGTCTCTAAGGTGCCACAAGTACTCCTGTTCTTTTTGCGGATACAGACTAACACGGCTGTTACTCTGAAACCTGATTTTTAGAGGTGCTGAGCTCGTACAGCTGTCCCTAACTTCAGTGGTAGTTGCAGTTGCTCAGGCTACAAGATATATGATTACCTCTGTATTAATTTGGGTGGACTTTATTAACTGCCCGCTGGCTGGTTTTGAGTTCATAAGGTCTGCAGGCATTGTGCACAGAGCTTAACAGCTCCATTCTCACTGCTATGACTAAATCAATGTCTGATAGCACAGCCTGCAGACACTGTAAACTTCCGAAAGCTTTTGTTTCCTTCATGGATCTACAAGTGCTCACCCTGCAGATTTTAAAGAGGTTAAAGTGATCAAAGTTTGCAGTGGTTCTTAAAATGTCTGTGGACAATGGTACTGGATGGTGGTGGGATAACTACTATGCTTTTGAAAAGGAAACCTGTAGTTCAGTTCTTTGGCTCTTGCCCTATTGAAATACTCTTCTTTTTCACTCTTTATTATTAATTGTGTAATTTAAATAAGGATTTTCTTCATTATTTTCTAGTCAACCAAATTAGCCATATTTTACTTATGGGGAAACTAAGTCACAGAGTGGTTAAGTGACCTATGCAAAGTTATAGATAATTAGTGTCAAAACCAGGATTACAACACGGGACTTTCTGACTCTTATCCCTGTGCTCAACTTTAATTCTGTTAATGAAGGAGGTCGGGGGAGTTGACTGTAAGTTGTGTTAACTTTCTATCCCTAGAATTGCAAAATCATCATAATAAAAATAACATTTTGATTTCATTGATGCAAAAATCACCTAATGCATTCTCAAGACTGCATTCTTGGCAAACACCTAGCTAGAGAGTTTACTTATCCTTAGTAAACTACCTGGAGCAAAGTGGTTTTTTTTTTTACTTAGAATTCTACAGCTACAGACTTAAAGCTAACTGATGCCTCAACCTTTAGAGTATGGCACAGAGGAGAAGAGATCACAGTCAGCCCTTCCTCCCCATCTCCCACATCTCACCCATATACAGGCAGGCTAGGCATAAAATGGCTCCCGTGCACTTGTGGGTTGCACTAGCAGTTCCAGTGGGGCTTTATTACTGCAGGGTGAGGGTGGTGCTGTGCTCTGTTCTTGCACACTAGGAGAACTGTGCTGGGGACAGTGCTGGTGTAAAAGTACAGAAATGGATCCCTCTTCCCCTGTTACCTAGAAGCCAGGGGGATAATTGAGTGTTTCAAACCTCTAGGCTGGCTGCTGGGGCAATGTGTCTCCTGCCCATCTCTAGGGAAATTTGGGGTCTTTAAGTGTTGCAACACAGCATTACTTAATGTTTATTAGTATTTATTAATCTTACAGACTAAAATAGAAGGAAGTTAATCAAAGCATTATGTGGGAGATAAAGTGCTCAGTGAGGTTTTGTGCCTTCTACAATGTTTGAGAAGTCACAGTACCTCCCTAGGGTTAGTAGGTGGTGTGCAGGTTTTCTTTACTATACACTGATGTTTTCACTATGTAAATTACATATTATCTCCTTGTATAGGAAGCAGTTCCAGGAATAACAGTGCTGCCAATTTCTAGTCTCTGGAGAATGTAAGGTCTGAGTCATCACACATGCAGAGGTAGATAAAAGTCTTCACTGGCAAATTAACAGTAAAGTGCTCCTGTGTGTGTATCTGTGAGCCAGTTGGGTATCACTCTCACAACCAGTTCAAAAACAGTCTAAAGAGATATCTGTGACAAGAGAGAAAAAATAGCCCCTCCCAATTGTGCTTACTGCATTGTGCATATAATTCACCTAAGCAGAGAAAAGAATGGGAAGTTGAATAGCCCCCTAAGTTACCTGTAGGTCAACATACATCTTCAATCAGTGGCACATGTACTTCAGTAGGAATGAGTCATTCATTTTCCTTGATATGCAAAATAACATATGTCCCTAAACAATTATGAATATTCTCTTATTGTATGTAAGTATTTTCTGAAAACAGGATCCATGATTAAACACTTCTGGAATTTTTCAAGCAAAACCTGATCTGTGCAGGCATAAGGAAAAGTTTGAGTAGAACTCTGTTACTGGATATAGTTAATTGGATTATTTTCGATGCAGTGCATAGTTAAGCATACCTGTATAAAGCAAATGGGTTACTAATTATACGTGTCCACAAGGGGAGCAGATATAAATCCTTGGAGATGAATAGAAATACTGTTTGTTAACAAAAACTTAAAACTGTTTGACTTCCCAAACTATGAACAGAAAAAAAATGTGGACAGTTGACTAATATTTGAAGATGTACTGGGAAGTGCATACAGCCCTTCAAGTTTCTATAGCTTCATCAATTGATTACAGAAGTAAAACCTGAAATCCTAGTTCTATACACATTACTTACACAAACCAAATTCACTCCACATAATAAGTACAATGAAGTTGAGTCTTACTATCTCACAAACACTAATGAAATTATCCTCACAACACGACTGTGAGGTACAGCATTATAGTGTATTAGCCCCTCTTTATGAGGGGAAAACTGAAGAACAGTGGCCCAGATCCTCAAAGGTATTTAGGCACCTAATGTCTATTTGAGGATCTGGACCAGTCACTCAGCACCTAAGTTTTTGCAGTAAAAGTTCCCTAAGTGCCTATGTTTCTGTCTCAAGCATATGCACTGTTGCCCTGCTCTAGGCATTAGGATGTCTATCTCCCACCTAAACCCCAGAGCAATCCACGAACTGGGGGAAGATAGGCATTCTGCTGCCTAAGTCATGGTAGGACCCAATCTGGTAGGAGTGCTCAGAAGCTGCCTAACTCCACACAAAACAGCCGGGGAGTGAGGAGGACCACCTCCCTTAAAGCCTTTAGCTCATGATTAGGGTATTCACCCAGGATATGGGAGACCACTGGTTGAAGTTCCCCCTCTGCCCAGTGAGGTGAAGGGATTTGAACAGGGATCTACTATTTCTCAGTTGAGTGCTCTAAGCACTAGGATGTGGGATATTCTGATGTGGAGCACCATCAGTCTCTCCTTTTGAAGTTGTTCCACTTTAATTAAATAACTCAATATTAAATATTAATTGGGCCAGAGAAAGTATTAGAATAACTCTAGTCTACTGGTTCAAGCACTCCCCTGAGAGGTGGCAGATCCCTTTTCAAATCCTTTTTACTCAGGAGGCAGACTTGAAGAACGGGTTTCTCAGAGTCCAGGTGAGTACCTTAACCTCTGCACTAAAGGTTACAGGGAAAGTTTTCCCCCTCTTCCTCTCTGGCTGTTTTGTGGAGTTAGGTGGATTCTAAGCATCTTACCACATCAGGCCCTGAACAAAACTTAGCAGCTGAATTTCTATCTTTCCTGGGTTCATGGTTCACAAGCAGAACTAGGTACCTCCCTGCAGCCCTTTAGGCACCGAATTCTGAGATATGTGCAACTTAGCACATATCTTTCTCATCAGCATCTGACATTGGCTGGCTTAGGCAGCTCCCCACCCATATTCTGTCTTTGTGGATTGTATTTTGAGGTACTTCTCTCTCTCCGTTCATTGTAGAGGGAGCCTAGGCACCTAACTCTGGCTTGGTAGATAAGTGTTGTTCCTGTGAATTTCTAGGTGCCTAAAAGTGAAGTGTTGCAACACACAACTCTCTTTGTGGATCTGAGCATGAGTAACTTGCCTAAGGTCATACAGGAAATCAGTGACAGAGACAGGACTTGAACCCTGATTTCCTGAGTAACTGCCATTGGGTTAGGTGTTTTTGAAAATCCCACTGGGTACTTAGATGTATCTTTAGGCATCTAAATAATTTTAAAATTCTGGACCTTAGTCCCACGAGGAAGGATGGTCATGTGGTTGAATAATGACTACTCATGTCAACATTCTATCCAGGATGATTTCAGAACCCCACCAACATTAATTGAAGTAAAGAAAGCCATCAAACAGATGAAGAGCAATAACACCTAGACCTGATGACATCCCCACCAAAATCTTCAAAGGAGGAGGAGAAGAACTGGCTCCCCAGCTTCAAGTCTTAACCTTCAAGATTTGGAATTCAGAAGAAATCCCAGCTGATCTTAGAGATGCCATGATTGTGACCATCTTCAAGAAAGGAGAAAAATCTTTTCCTGTTGTCCACCTCTGGAAAAGTTCTTGCCAGAATTCTCCTCAACCAGCTGCTCCTGTTAGCCAAGGAAATCCTTCCAGAATCACAATGCCGATTCAGACCATCTCAAGGTACTTCTGACTTTATCTTCACTAGCCATTGAAATTCTGTAAAAGTGCCATGAGCAACATCAACCTCTTTACATGGCCTTCATCAACCTCATGAAAGCCATGAACCTCCACCAACTGTGAGGCTCTGTGGAAAATTCTCCTTAAATTTGCATGCCTGCCAAAATTTGTTGACATCCTTCAACTCCTCCACAAAAACATGTCTGTGACAGTCATCAGCAATGGATCTGAAATGGACCCCTTCTTAGACAAGAAAGAAGTTAAGCAAGACTGTGTCATTGCTCTCTCTCTTTTCTCTGTCTCCCTTGCTGTCATTCTCCTTCTGATCATTGGCAAGCTCCAATACAGACTGGATGGCAAGGTCTTCAACCTCATTCATCTCTGATACAAGACAAAGACAATCACTAAATCAGTCACTGAACTCCAATATGCAGACAACTGTGCCCTGTGCACCCACTCAGAAGATCTTAAAAAAATAGTTGACGCTTTCTCTGAGGCCTACAATGAACTCGGACTCATGCTCAACACCAAGAAAACTAAAGAACTCCACCAACAGGTTCCAAATCACCAGTATCCTACTCCCATAATTCAGATCAATAAAGAGACCCTGGATAATGTTGAGCTCTTCCTTTACCTTGGCAACTATTGATCGTGGAAAGCTCACATTGATGAGGAAATTCAACACCACCTTCAATGTGCCAGTGCAGCTTTTGTACACTTGCAAAATCATGTCTTCAAAGATTGTGACATCAAGAATCAAACCAAGCTTCTTGCGTATCAGGACATTGTTATCCCTACTCTCTTGTATGGTGCCAAAACCTGGGTCATGTACAGTAGGCACCATAAGGTTCTTGAACAATACCATCAATAGTACCTCCATAAGATCTTCTGAATCAAGTGGAATGACCAACACACCAACATCAGTGTTCTATCCCAAGCCAAAACCTCCAGCAATAAAGCTATGATCATCCACCCCCAACTCCACTGGGCTGGTCATGTTATTTGAATGCCAGAAAAATCGACTCCCAAAGCAGGTCATGTTCTCACAACAAGCCATGGCCAGTGGATAAGGGGCAGCCAAAAAAACCCTCTTCAAAGACGCCATCAAAGCCAACATGAAGAAGTGTAATATTGACATAAACTCATGGGAAACCAAAGCCCTCCACCAACCAAAATGGAAAAGGACCTTGTAGCAAGGATCCCAGTATTTTGATATCCAACAGAGACAATAGGAAATGGAGAAATGGGAAAGGAGGAAAGAATGCGCTGCAGCCTGACTCAACAATCCAGATCTGTCCCTTCCATTGAGAAATGTCTGCCTGAATAGTGACAAGATCTGTGGATCCCAGATCAGTCTCATTAGCCATCTGCAGATCCACTAGTGATAACTGGCTATCATTTTATGGAAGACAATCATCCTTGAACTCCGAGGGATCGCTGACGACTCATGTCAGTAAACGATTTTCAGGACTGTGCTCCAGAACAGCCACATTCCTTATATCATTTTAGATGTTTGCTATAGCTCATGACATTGCTGACAACTGTCGAACACTGAGGGCTAGGTGGAAAAAAGGGAGAAGCAGATTCAAAAATAGCAAATATTATTAATAAATTTTAAAATATATTTTAAGCCTACATTTAAAAATCCTCAGTTGGTGCTGGTTGCATGCTGCAAATAAACAGTGTGTTAGAGCCTCATACCTTGTAAATTGGCCTAACATAACCTATATTTCTACCCAGAACAGTCAATATGTAGTATTTATTTGTTTACTAGTTGCTAGTGTGCAGTTAGTCATGAATCTCATATTTAAAATGTCATCAAGGAACAGAAGATATACCATGTGACTTAGATGACAAATCATACACTATAAACAGCAAATAGACAACAACAATCCATAGTCTGAAAGACATTGGTTCAAACTACTCAGTGAAACTTATTCATAACAAATTTCAAAGTCAGGAATCAGTTCATGAATTATTTGCAAACAGAAGAAGGGCTATTAAAATAACATTCACAGAGAACTTTTAGACTAGCTCTAATCTCAGTCAGTTCGGGGAACTTTTTTTTCTAATCCGTTGGCAGTCTTTACTCTGCAATTTACATTATGAAAGTAAAGAAAGCATTCTTGGTATTCACAAGGAATAAGACAAACAGCTACACTACATAAATTATACATTTACCATATAGTTTGAGACAAGTAAGGAGGAAATTTACTTTCAAGGCCAGCATTGCGTACTCTTTGTATAGATTTATAGGTGCACATTGTACATCTACATGCAAAAGTGTATACTGTGACACAATATCTATATGAAATGAAACAAACTGTTTTCAGTTCATGTCCTTTTTATTTTCCATTTCAGAGCTCTTTGTTATTGTTTTCCCTGCTCAGATTGTTGCAGGGAAGTTGTCACATGCTAGACATACATAATTGGATTTTGCTTTTCATGACTCCTCTATTTCTCTGAGTTGACAGGCTTCAGACAAAACAGTTCCCAGGTTGCCCTTCCCTATCTTTACCCTCTCTCCTTTTTTCCAGCTCTAAAACACTGAAGTGTGAAATCCCTTTCCAGACCTTGGGCCAGAACAGAAGATAGCTGTTGGGTCTTCTATGGTTCTCACCACTATTTGTCCTCCAGCGGCAAGGCTTTTAAGCCTTTGAAGGCATTCTATCTAAGTTCATACAACAGCCCAGCACTGGGTCCCTGCTGCACCTGAAATATTTTTGCTTTGCTCTTCAGTTTTATGTGTGAGAAGCCAGAGTTAATGCAAAGGTCCCTGGAAAGCTGACTTATCAACCTGCCTGGTCCAGCAACAGCAACCAAATCCAGCAACATGGATTTAAACAACCCAATAACACACCACAAATGTGCAGATGGTGGTTGCAAATAATTTGAAGTATGGGGTACATTAGAATGAGTTTTAAAATCCTGAATACAACCTTGGGCAATTCCTGAAACCCAAATGCCATGTAAATTCAATTTATGTCTATATCTACAATGCATATCTTTAAAGCCTTGATGCTTACAATCTATATTAAGCAAATTTACTGTTTGGCCGCATTAGAATTATAAATACAGCAAATACTACAGTTAGTGTAAATACACTGCTCAAAATATAACTAATGATGACTCCAGTTAATTATAGTTGTAACATAATTAACTCATACTGATATGCAGGGTTTCTGCATTAGGACATTGTGATGCTGTTCACAGATGTATCCCTGGGCTGGCAGTGAAAGGGTTAATACTTCAGCTCTGGGAGAAGCTGTGCATATTAATATTCAGGGTAAAAGACTGTTGGGAATGGTCAAGTTACTGATCATGTGACCTCAGAAAGTGATCTATGCCTTGTCGTCCAGTCCCAGCTTCTAGCAGTCAGAGGTTGAGGGACACCCAGACCATGGCGTTGCTTCCCTGATCATCTTGGCTGATACCCATTGGTGGACCTATCCTCCATAAACATATCAAATTTTTTTGACCCAGTTATACTTTTAGCCTTCACAACTTCCCCAGCAAAAAGTTCCACAGGTTGACTGTGCATTGTTTAAAGAAATACCAGTACTTACTTTTGTTTGTTTTAAATTTGCTGCCTATTAATTTCATTGGGTAAGCTGAAGGAGTACTTGTGGCACCTTAGAGACTAACCAATTTATCTGAGCATAAGCTTTCGTGAGCTACAGCTCACTCGATGAAGTGAGCTGTAGCTCACGAAAGCTTATGCTCAGATAAATTGGTTAGTCTCTAAGGTGCCACAAGTACTCCTTTTCTTTTTGCGAATACAGACTAACATGGCTGCTACTCTGAAACCTGTCATTGGGTAAGCTCTGATTCATATATTATTTGAAGGGGTAAATAGCACTTCCTTATTCACTTTATCCACAATATTCATAATTATCTAGACACAGGGTGGACAAACTGTGGCTCATGAGCTATGTGCTTTGAAATAGTGACCATAATATAATTAATTTTAACATCGCTGTGGTGGGGAAAAAAACCACAGCAGCCCAACACTAGCATTTAATTTCAGAAAGGGGGACTACACAAAAATGACAAAGTTAGTTAAACAGAAATTAAAAGGTACAGGGCCAAAAGTGAAATCCCTGCAAGCTGCGTGGAAACTTTTTAGACACCGTAATGGAGGCTCAACTTAAATGTATACCCCAAATTAAAAAAACATAGTAAGACAACCAAAAACGAAGCAGTGAGAGACAAAAGGCATCATTTAAAAAGTGAAAGTTAAATCCTAGTGAGGAAAATAGAAAGGAGCATAAACTCTGGCAAATGAAGTGTAAAAATATAATGAGGAAGGCCAAGAAAGAATTTGAAGAACAGCTAGCCAAAGACTCAAGAAGTAATAGCATTTAAAAAAAATACTTCAGAAGCAGGAAGCCTGCCAAACAACCTGTGGGGCCACTGGACGATCAAGATGCTAAAGAAGCACTCAAGGACAATAAGGCCATTGCAGTGAAACTAAATTAATTGTTTGCATCAGTCTTCATGGCTGAGGATGTGAGGGAGATTCCCAAATCTGAGCCATTCTTTTTACGTGACAAATCTGAGGAACCCTCCCAGATTGAGGTGTCATAAAAGGAGGTTTTGGAACAAATTGATTAACTGAACAGTAATAAGTCACCAGGACCAAATGGATGGTCTAGATCAGTGATTCTTAACCTTTACTGCAGTCTGTACCCCTTTGGTTCTCAAAATATGTTCTTGCACCCCCTTATCAAAAATCGTTGAACTAGGTCAGTTGTTTAAACCTAGATATATATATTTTTGTTTGTATATTACAGTAATCTTTAAAAATGTATAATGTTAAATACATAGGTTTGATGAAACAAAGCAGTTGTACTTATGTGACTATGCTTAATTTGTGTTTTCGATGATTTACCTTCTAAAAAAATCTGGCATGCCTCACACCCCCAGAAAGGACATCTTGCACCCCCAGGGGTGCATGCACTCCAGGTCAAGAACCACTGGTCTACATAATACTTAGTCCTGCCATGAGTGCAGGGGACTGGACTAACTGACCTCTTGAGATCCCTTCCAGTCCTGTGATTTTATGATTCTATGGTATTCACCCAGGAGGTCTGAAGGAACTCAAATGTGAAATTGCAGACCTACTAACTGTAGTTGGTAACCTATCATTTAAATCAGCTTCTCTACCACATGACTGGAGGATAGCTAATGGCTCCAGAGGTGATCTTGGCAATTACGGGCTGGTAAGCCTGACTTCAGTACTGGGCAAACTGGTTGAAACTATAGTACAGAACAAAATTGTCAGACACATATATAAACATAATTTGTTGGGGAAGAGTCAACATGGTTTTGGTAAAAAATCATATCTCACCAATCTGTTAGAATTCTTTGGGGGGAATCAACAAGCATGTGGAAAAGGGGGGGTCCAGTGGATACAGTGTATTTATATTTTCAGAAAGCCTTTGACAAGGTCCTTCATCAAAGGCTCTTAAGCAAAGTAAGCTGTCATGGAATAAGAGGGAAGGTCCTCTCATGGATCGGTAATTGGTTAAAGAATAGGAAACAAAGGGTCGGTTTTCAGAATGGAGAGAGGTAACTAGTGGTGTCTCCGAGGGGTCTGTACTGGTACAAATCATATTCAACATATTCATAAATGATCTGGAAAAAGGGGTAAACTGTGAGGTGACAACATTTGCAGACGATACAAAACTATTCTATATAGTTAAGCCCCAAGCAGCCCCCAACAGCTGCTGGAATAGTAGCTTAACTCTGACAGAGGACTCCAGCCCAGGGATCTGTCTGGTGGAACACTGGACATCCTGACTGGTCCCCAGCCTCTATTTAACCCAAGCACAGGAATAGGAAGTTGTCCATGCTGAGAACTGCTTCCCTTGTGATACCTATCCTACTTATCTCCTGATAACCTGAGGACCTCCTGACACCTGACTCTCAGTTTTGCCCTCTGGCTTGCATTGGACTCTGACCTCATGGTATCTGACCCAGCCTGACTTCCAACTCCTGCTCTGACTACTAGGTCGGACCACCCATGCCCCAGTTGTGACAGGATGGCCTTGTCTACTTGGGAGAGCTGCACTAGTTGAACCTACAGTGTAAATTTACATTGACTGAAGTAAATTGGTGTTTCCTCCTGTGTGGCTACTTTTTTTTCCATTTAAGGGTGGCTTTTTTCAGTTTAGCTTGTCAGTCAGTAAGAAGTTTAGGCTAAACTAAAAAAAACCAAATCACTCTTTAATGGAAATAGGAGTGTCCATATAGGGCAAGCATTAATTTAACTACACTGATTAAACATAGGAGTTAAACCAGTGTAACTTTCCCACATAAATGAGTCCTCGGGAGCATCAGGCCACTTCTGATTTGTTTTTAAGGGTGGCTCTTTTGTTTTTGATGCATTTTACCACAATCTGCAAATTTTCAGCTTTCATTCTAAACAACATTTTTTCTTTTAAGAAGACCTATCTAACATACTTACATACCTATCTACTAACTGTTCTGCTCTCCTGTTAACTCAGCACTGAAGCCAAATATTAGCACCAGAAGGTAAGCACTCTTTCCTCCCGCACTCCATTTACTTCAATGAAGTGTGAAAATTAGAGTCTAAGTGGTACTATTTATAGGCCTGGGCAAGGTTGTCTCTTTTCTTCCACTTAAAAAAGAAAACAGACCCACAAAACCTTGTTAGTGCAACATTATGGTTGCAGAGCAAAACAAATCTGAGCAATATACTATTAAGTTTTCTACAGTGTTGTCAACTTATCCCTCTGGGCAAATATGAAGCATATAATAAAAACAACAGCACTAACACGTATTAAACTACAAGTCACTTAAGAGGACTGGAAAAGCCTATATGTGTGCAAGGTGGGAAGGTTACATTGTTATAAGAGCCTGAGAATCCACTTATGCTCCAAGTGAAATCAGTGAGAGCCCTGCTATTCATATTAATGGGAGCAGAAATGGCCCTCAACTTCTGCAATTCCTGACTTTCTAAAAAATAAACTGTGCACCTTTAATAATGTATTAAACGAAAGCCTTTCTGGGCTATACTTACTAATGATGGTGAACACTTACACAGGTGAATAGTTCTGTTGACTACAGCTACTCACCAATGGGTGTAGGGTCATGGCTGCACAGTCAGGCCTGTAGTTTCTTGCATTTTATTAGAAACTTTCCCATAACCTTTGACTGGTACTGTTCTCTGCAGTGTGATTTTGTGTTCCTTCAAAATGAGAGCACACCATTGCTTCCATATACTGGGATCAATATTGCCTGCCCCAAGCATTAAAAAATATCACAAGTTAAGCCCCCTTCCTCCAAGATCAATAGATTGGCTTAAAAATATGTGGCTTTTTTTTCAAATGGGTTATTTAAATTGCCTTCTGGTTTCTGAGCCTTTAGCATGCACTGGGTTCACTATTTCAAGCTTCCTTCTATATGCATTCAGGCTAGAAACTTTTTAAATCTGAAATTCTCTTGGTCCAGGAGCTGGGGCTTTAACAAAAACACCAAACTGCATCCGATGAAGTGAGCTGTAGCTCACGGAAGCTTATGCTCAAATAAATTGGTTAGTCTCTAAGGTGTCACAAGTACTCATTTTCTTTTTGCGAATACAGACTAACACGGCTGTTACTCTGGAACCAAACTGGTTGAAACTATAGTAAAGAACAGAATTATCAGACGTGTAGATGAACATGATTTGTTAGGGGAAGAGTCAACATGGTTTTTGTAAAGGGAAATCATGCCTCACCAATCTACTACAATTATTTGAGGGGGTCCATAAGCATATGGACAAGGGTGATCTGGTGGATATAGTGAGCATGGACTTTCAGAAAGCCTTTGACAAGGTCCCTCACCAAAGGCTCTTAAGAAAAGTAAACAATCTTGGGATAAGAGAGAAGGTCATCTCATGGATCAGTAACTGGTTAAAAGATAGGAAACAAAGGGTAGGAATCAGTGGTCGCTTTTCAGAATGGAGAGAGGAAATAGTGGTGTTCCCCTAGGGTCTGTACTGGGACCGGTCCTATTCAGCATATTCATAAATGATCTGGAAAAAGAGGGAAACAGTGAGATGATAAAATTTGCAGATGATACAAAGCTACTCAAGAAAGTCCCAAGCAGACTGCAAAAGTTACAAAGGGATCTCACAACATTGGGTGCCTGGGCAACAAAATGGCAGATGAAATTCAGTGTTACTAAATGCAAACTAATGCACATTGGAAAACATAATCCCAACTACATATATTAAATGATGGGGTCTAAGTTAGCTGTTACCACTCAAGAAAGAGATCTTGGATTCATTGTGGATAGTTCTCTGAAAATATCCACTCAATGTGCAGCAGCATTTAAAAAAGAGAACAGAATGCTGGGAATAATTAAGAAAGGGATAGATAATTGGACAGAAAATACGTTGCCCCTGTATAAATCCATGGTATTTCCACATCTTGGATAATGAGTGCAGATGTGGTTGCCCCATCTCAAAAAAATATACATTGGAATTGGAAAACGTTTAGAAAAGGGTAAAAAAATGATTAGGAGTATGGAACAACTTCCATATGAGGAGAGATAAGACTGGGACTTTTCAGCTTCGAAAAGAGACAACTAAGGGGGAATATGATAAAGGTATATAAAATCATGACTGGTGTGGAGAAAGTAAATAGGGAAGCGTTATTTACTCCTCATAACACAAAAACTAGGAGTCAAAGGAAATTAATAGGCAGCATGTTTAAAACAAAAAACAAACAAACAAAGTACTTCTTCACACAATGCACAGTCAACCTGTGGAACTCTTTGCCAGAGGATGTTGTGAAGGCCAAGACTATAACAGGGGAGAAAAAATAATTAGATAAATTCATGGAGGATAGGTCCATCAATGGTTATTAGCCAGGATGGGCAGGGATGGGGTCCCTAACCTCTGTTTGTCAGAAGCTAGGAATGGGAAATGGGGGATATATCATTTGATGATTTCCTGTTCTGTACGTTCCCTCTGAAGCACCTGGCATTGGCCACTGTCAGAAGACAGGATACTGGGCTAGATGGACCTTTGGCCTGACCCACTATGGCTGTTCTTAAGTCTCATAAAACTACAAGAATTGGCAACACTGTCACTATCCCACCAGCTGAAAAGCGGGCACAGAGCTCTGGAAGCTGTATGAAATGATGGGTTGTGATTCTCACAAAGCACTTCCTTGTATTTCTTTAATAAAATGCTTAACTCTTCTTAAATAAGTAGTAATAGATCCAAGAAGCAATCTAACTGGTGTAGCTTCCATGCCAGCTCCAGACTGATTAAAATGGGTGTAGGTGTAGCCCCCCCTCCTGTTCACTGGCCCCGTATGAGGTTGTTCAAGATAGAGGAAGCCTGCCTTGCGACTTTTTACACAAGTTTGGGAAACTGGGCCTAAGGCTCCTTTGTGTGTCCTGCGTTGTGTGTCACTGTGTGTTCACCTCACACCAGACCTACTCAGACAAACCACCAGGAACAAGGCTTTATTCTATACAGAACATACAACAGGATTACAGTCCAGCAGCCTCCTCTCGGCTTGCTACCTGCTCCCAGCTCAGTCAGTGCTGAGACCTCCTGCTGGGCGGGGAGCAGAGGGTACATCCTGGCAGGAACCAGGACATTCTCCCAACATACCACAGTTTGTAGACCACAACTTGTATTTCCCAGGGCTGCTGTTGAAGCACACTAGATCTTGGGCTACATAGGGTCAGACGTTAGTTTCAATGCTAATATTTTTGTCTGTGCAGATGCTGTACCTCACATGGACTTCATCTTATCTGCTCTTTCTGTGATTATTAACAATAAAGCTACAATACAATACAGTGTAGTAAGGAATTTATCAAGAGTGCCTCACAACTTTTGGAAATGTTGGATGCTAGTTGGACTGATCCTTTAGTAATTAGTTAGGTGTTATACCTAAAAGTTTTGGATCAGACTCAAAAGTGGTTCTTCATGGTACAGTAAAGTTGATGAGATGTCTGTTAGTTAAACTAATCAGAGAAATAGAAATAGGCAATGGAATTCAGAAATATAAACTTGCATCCCAGGCAATGCACTGTGGAACATAGTGCGCGACTACAGGTTTGAAATACAGCCTGTTGTCTAAGTGTCTTTATCTACATACACCAGTGATAGCAGATGAAGCAATGTGCTGATAACAAGCCTAAAGTGACTAGTGTAATGAATTCTTAGAATTTATGCACATTCCCCTCTTACATAGTAATAAAGACTTGTGTGGATGTTTTGTTCAACTTTAACAACACACTCTATTTTCATCAAAAATATTTCTGTGCTAATCCATTTTATTTGAGCATAAGCTTTTGTGATGCATCTGATGAAGTGAGCTGTAGCTCACGAAAGCTTATGCTCAGATAAATTTGTTAGTCTCTAAGGTGCCACAAGTCCTCCTGTTCTTTTTGCGGATACAGACTAACATGGCTGCTACTCTGAAACCTGTGCTAATCCAGTGACTCTTGTTTATTTGTCTTTGAAGAATCTCTTTATGGATTTGTTATGATGCAATGACTGATCAGCCATCTTCAATAAACTTTGAGCTTATTGCTAAGGCTCCGTGTTTGTCATGGTGGTCACAGAAGTCACAGATTCCATGACTTTCCATGACCTCCATGACTTCCGCAGCGGCTGGTGTGCCTAGCTCAGGGGCTGCCTGAGCAGCTCAGGCAGCCCCCAGGCCAGGCGCACTGGCTGCTGCTGGGGCAGTCTCAGGCCCCACTGCAGCAGGAGTTTGGGTGTAGGGGGGCTCAGGTCTGGGGATTGGGGTGTGGAGCAGTGCTTACCTGGGCGGGCCAAGGGCTCCCCAGAACGGTGACAGGAACTCCTCTCCCTCAGCTCCTAGCTCCATATGCTGCCTCTGCTGGCAGGCACTACCCCCCAGCTCCCATTGGCCGCAGTTCCCAGCCAATGGTTCACAACTAACAGAACCGGGGCTTGGGGCAGAGCGGAAGCAGCAGCACGTAGAGCTCAGGAGCCAGGTAGGAAGCCTGTCCCAGCCCTGCCAACATCACCCCCCAGCACCTGCAGTGCCCCCCAAGGCTGTGCCCCCCCCAGCACCTGCGGCACCCCCCGGGCTGTGCCCACTCCCAGCACCTGTGGTGCCCGTCCTGGGCTCTGCCCCCAAGCTGTCCCCCAAAAAAAATTTAGTCAGGGGTATATAGTAAAAGTCATGGAGAGGTTACTAGCCATGAATTTTTGTTTAGTGCCCGTGACCTGTCCGTGACTTTTACTAAAAACACCAGTGACTAAAATGTAGCCTTACCTATTGCCACTCCCTACATGCCCTTGGAGCAGAAAGGCCCAACATGGTTGCTCCACCCCATGTCCTCTTTCCTAAAAATAATTCATTCTCAGTTCTCTGGTCTGTTTTCCTACATTACCTTTATAAGTTTCTTAGATCTGCTACTCCTGTGTTGAACTGCTTCTTAGCTACTTTATTGCTTTGTGCTTATCCTCTTGATATCAACTATGTCTGTACTGAAAAATTTAGCCCATCAAGATTTCTCTCTCCACCCTCCAAAGTTCAACAAATATATGTAAGAAGACAAAATTTAACAATCAGAAATATAATATTTTGGGGCATATCCTCCACTGGTGGAAGTTGACGAAGCTCTGTCGAAGTCATGAAATCCACAAAACTGTATGATAAGTGATTATGGCCCATCATATTCTAATTTTCATTATAGTGGAAATGTTAGGAAGACTAGAATTAAAATTTCACTTAGAAGTGGAGTAGGCTAATTGCAGGCTTCTCTAGAGGACATTTGCACAAGACCTACTACTGCCAGTAAAACTTGTAAAATTAACCCCTCTATTGGATCAAGGAACTGAAGGAGGAAATTTACATACTTTTTCTAAGTGAAATTCTGATAAATTCAATGAATGATATTCACATAGAAAATGTTATTGCTTTCAAAATTACATATTAATTTGCAGCCCTCAGAGTAGGGCTGCAAATCAAAACATGCTTTGTATACACTTCTAGTCAGTGTTTGACCTTTCTTGATTTCAGGACTAATTTCAGGATTTATTTCTCTTTACCAGAACTTTGTCAAACTGTCTTAATGTCTTCATAGACAAGGACCTGTGCAAGAAGCCTGTTCTGGTAGCCATAGAAACGTACATTACATTATTCACTTTCTGTTGTCTAACACTTTTTGCTTTCTCCTATCACAAAGCAAAGACAATACCGAAAGCAGCATTATTTCAAGGGACACTGACATGGTTTAGACCAGCGGTTTCCAAACTTGTTCCACCGCTGTTCAGGGAAAGCCCCTGGTGGGCCGGGCCGATTTGTTTACCTGCCGTGTCCACAGATTCGGCCGATCGTGGCTCCCAGTGGCTGCAGTTCGTTGCTCCAAGCCAATGGGAGCTGCTGGAAGTGGCAGCCAGTACGTCCCTCTGCCTGTGTTGCTTCCAGCAGCTCTCATTGGCCTGGAGCAGTGAACCATGGCCACTGGGAGCCGTGACCGGCCAAACCTGCGGATGCGGCAGGTAAACAAACCAGCCTGGCCCACCAGGGGCTTTCCCTGCACAAGCGGTGGAACAAGTTTGGGAACCACTGCTTTAGACAATGCTTTTTCTTTTTCAAGTAGTCTATAAAACAGGGCAGTAGCCTTTATTTAGGAATGCAAAGCTAGGCAAACTATGTAGAGAAATAGGTACTATTTGTTACATTTCAACACCTGGAAGTTTTTTAATGCAGGTTGATATCAAACCTCTGTATCAAAGTATGGTATTGAATCAAGTCCCTAGTTCACTGGACTAACACAATGTGCTTATGTGGTAAAGACTGATTACAGTCTTTGAACTAGTATAGCACCTCCAACTGAGGATCTCAAAAGCCTTTACAAATATTAAGGAACTATGCCTCACAGCTGGCCTATGAAGTAGATAAAGTATTGTTACATACAGTCCTGCTCTCCTGAATTCCAATCCTGTGCTTTAAATATAAATAACTATTAGACAATGCTCTCATCCCTAATAATTGCAGTAGTGTTAGAAGAGATGTCATTGGGGAGAGGAGGAGCAAGGGCACACATCTTGTAGTGGCCCAATATCAACAATGTAATGAATGGAGCTGACAGTAAATCAGAGTTTCAAATGTATGAGCATGAGGTAAGAAATTTGTCAAACGTACATGCCTGGGCATATTTTGCTCACTTTAAACACACCTTTTCTTGTCTTCAAACAATGTTGCTATAAAATCTGTATTAGTTCAAGTTAACATGCTTGTAACGGGGCACAGACTCACCACAGCAGTGCCTTCTGCTGGTTGGTTTGGGAATTAGCTCTTTCGGTGGTGCACCTTCGCTAGCGGTGTCTCGCTCACTGTTATTCTCTCGGTCTCCACCGTCCTCACAGTCGAACCCACATCACTCCCAGACCACAGCGTCCACTTCTGGACACTGTCCTCCAGCTGTGCCTGCTGCACTGGCTCCCCCCACACACCCTTCCGGAGAACTGGCAGCTTCTGGTTCTACCACTCGCCTCGGTGGCTCACTGCAGTCCTCAGTCTAGCCCCTTCCTCCAAGGCCAAACTGCCATCTGGCTTAGCCACTCTCATCACTGGCAAGTGGGGGGAAAGGAGGGACCCAGGCCCGCCTGCTACTGTGGGCCTCAACACAGGGACCCTCTAGCAGCAGCCACTTACTGCCCTCCTCTAACTCTCCTCTACTGCCTGCTTCCCTGGGCCATTTCCCCGTAGCCCCAGCACTTTCTCTGTCCCTTTGTGTCAGGGCTCCAGTCTGGCAGTCATCAGCCAAGAGCTCTCCCAGCCTCTACTGACCCGACCCGACCCGACCCGACCCAATCCTGCTCTGCTCTGCCTTAGGTGCTTTTCTAAGAGCCAGTTCTTCTCCCTTTGCCCTCCAGGGAGAGACTGCCCCTCTCTGCCCTTCAGCCGTCTTATAGGGCCCAGACTGGCCCTGATTGGCTGCTTTCAAGCCTCCACTTCATTAGCTCCCAATAAGCCCTTCCAGGATTGGCTGGGGTGCTGCACAGCCTCTCTGGCTTGCTTTAACCCCTTCCATGCCAGAGTGAGGCAGCTGCCCCATTACAGTGCTATAATGCAGTTGAGGGGTCGCCAGATCTGTAAGCAGAAATAACTGTCTAAAGCAGTGGTGGGCACTGGTGGGCACTTGTCTAAAGCAGTGATAGGCCACAGGGACGTGCTTGTTGTCGCTTCCCACAGCTCCCATTGACTGCAAACAGCAAACAGCAGCCACTTGGAGCTGCCATCAGCCATGAAAATGTAAACAAACTGTCTGGCGACCCACCAGTGGATTACCCTGATGGGCTGTGTGCAACCTGCAGGCCACAGGTTACCCACCACTGGTCTAAAGGTTAGAGGGGGAATCTCAAATGAGCAAAAGGTTTTTCTCTCTAGCTGTGAAGTTGGTGTAAGAGGCACACACCCAAGTATTGAACCACCCAGTGATCATTTACAAAGATTTACGAGTAAATCAGTTAACGATCCTGCTCTTAGCCAGGCTCCTGAAGGTTGACTGAGGCAGTTGTCTAAGGCTTGTGAACGAACTGCAGAGAGTTATTCATTGTCTCTAGGGTGAAATACTACTCCAGTGGGTGGCTCAGGATTTTCTGGCACACATCCCATGGCTAAAAGTAGGATATTATTATAACCATTGTATTTGCTATAGAGCTAGTGGGGCAGGAGAATGGTGATCCTGGATTGTTTCTGGCACTGCAATGGTTCATACAGACTCTGCAGTATAATTGTTACACATGGCCAGAAAGAGTTAAGCAGCTTCCAGGCTAAATGACCCAAATTCAACCTTTAGAGACATGTTAGAAAAGTTAAGAAGCTAGGACTTTGACATGTAAACTTGTATTGTTAAAGAATTGGAAGAAGAGAGTGACTGTAGTAGTCTATGTTTATGTATATCTTCTTAGAGGTTAACAATGTAACGAAATGGTTACTGTCTAGGGCTGTATTCTGTTAATGCAGAGATCAAAAGGAACTATTAACATTTAGATGAAACTTGGGTGCAATAATGCCATTGTCTATATGTATCTTTAAAGTTTGTGATAAATTCACGGATAAATTACCTTTTGTTAATCCAGGTAGTAATTACCAGTGATGTTTGGGAAACAGAAGTTTACATCAAAGATCTATTGATTATTGAAGGACTCTGTGTTGCCCGGGAACTGTATAGAGGACTCTTAGGACCTGATCCTTTCATCTCAGATCTGCCTGAGCTTTATTCAGGGGAAGCTTAAGTCATAAGACTGAGATCTCCAGTCCCATCTGGATCACCCTGCGTATGGAACATTGAACTGAACCTATGGACTAATTCTAAGAACTCTTTGCAACTTGAAAGCTCCCCATCTCTACTTTGAAACTGATCTCAGAACTGTACTCATGTACTCAGGTACAGGAGCCAGCAAACAGAGCTGTAAACAGGGGAGTTTGAGTGGGAGTTCTGTTGGAGGAGAAGATTAACAGGGTTTAGGTGGGGAGGCTCTGACAGATACAGAGGCAGCAGTGGGAGTGACCCATGTCGTGGAAGACACAATGAAGATGACTGGATGTGGAACCTGCAGTAGTAGAGCTACTGGTGCAGGAAGTGAAACCAGATATTATAGGGATAACAGAAACACGGTGGAATAGTAGTCATGACTGGACTACAGCTATTGACGGGTATGCGCTGTTTAGAAAAGACAGAAATAAAGGTAAAGGTGGTGGCGTAATATTGTATATTGATGAGGTAGAATGTAAAGAAATAAGAAGCGATGGAATGAATAAGACAGAGTCCGACTGGGCAAAAATCACATTGGGGAAGAAAACTACCCCTGTGATAGTGCTTGGGGTGTGCTAAGACTGCCGGGATCCGATTTGGATATGGATAGAGCCCTCTTTAATGTTTTTAATGAAGTAAATACCAATGGAAATTGCCTGATCACGGGAGACTTTAACTTCCCAGATATAGACTGGAGGACGAGTGCTAGTAATAATAATAGGGCTCAGATTTTCCTAGATGCGATAGCTGATGGATTCCTTCATCAAGTAGTTGCTGAACCGACTAGAGGGGATGCCATTTTAGATTTGGTTTTGGTGAGTAGTGAGGACCTCATAAAAGAAATGGTTGTAGGGGACAACCTTGGTTCAAGTGATCATGAGCTAATTCAGTTCAAACTGAAAGGAAGGATTAACAAAAATAAATCTGCGACTAGGGTTTTTGATTTCAAAAGGGCTGACTTTCAAAAATTAATGAAATTAGTTAGGGAAGTGGATTGGACTGAAGAATTTATGGATTTAAAGGCAGAGGAGGCCTGGGATTACTTGAAGTCAAAGTTGCAGAAGCTATCGGAAGCCTGCATCCCAAGAAAGGGGAAAAAATTCACAGGCAGGAGTTGTAGACCAAGCTGGATGAGCAAGCATCTCAGAGAGGTGATTAAGAAAAAGCAGAAAGCACACAGGGAGTGGAAGATGGGAGTGATCAGCAAGGAAAGCTACCTTATTGAGATCAGAACATGTAGGGATAAAGTGAGACAGGCTAAAAGTCAAGTAGAGTTGGACCTTGCAAAGGGAATTAAAACCAATAGTAAAAGGTCAGAGTAGCTAAAGGCCCTCCATTAATTCCACTTTTTAAATGATATTTAAAACTTATGTCTCTTAAAAAGCAAAACCTACAAATGTTACACTGTGTAACAAATCATCACAAATAAGGTTTTATTAAAGAGAATAAAACACATGGAATAATTTTAGTTTTTAGATTAAAGGACAAAAAAGAGAAAAATCACCTTTTTTACAGTCTTCCCCCCCCCCCAACACACTCCATTTTTTCCTTAGAGAATGCATCTCTTATCCAGAAAACATGTCCCTCACCCCATTCTAAGTGCTCATCAAGACAAACTTTCTTAAGTAGAATCAGCAGGTAATAAGAGTCCTAATGTACCCAAAAGCCATTTAGCAAAGGGAAAGGAAAGAACTATTCCCCAGGTTCCACCTTTGCTGACATATCAGCCAGTCTTAGATTTTTGACTTTGTTTTCTAGGTCATCAGTTTTAGCAGAGAGAGTGAGAAATGTATTCCCTTTAATTACTACTGACACTTCCCTTCAAGCCAAGCCAGCACAAATAAAGTCCAAGTCTTTCATTCTGACCTCTAAATGTTGGGTATTGCATGAAAGTCCTCCCTTTCCCTTTTCTTTTGTTTGTGTGCGTAAATGCTAGAAAACGGTCCCTGTCCATTGCTCAGATATTTGTGGAGGCAATATAATTTTTTTTGTAAACATGTCATACACTGAGGTATTAACTCTCCCTACCCATATGCAGCTTCTCCTGAGGGGGAGGCGGTTGCAAAGGCTGCAAATGTACAGAAGAAAAAGTAAGTTGGTGGATAATCTCTTGATTTTATTCTAGTATTGTAAATGGTATTTCTTCTCTTGCCCTAAGCTCATTTCTTGTGAATTCCAGGAATACTTAAAGGGGGAGAAATGCTAGGTTTCCCCAAGTGCAGCCAGCTCTTGCCATAAGCATTTTCCCTTACACCATTTTAAAGCTACATCATCTCGACTGCCACTCCTGAAAGTACCAGCAAGCAATGTTCCCTCTAATTTTTGGCAGGCCGTGTGCGCAAAAAATTTCTTCTGTGCAAATTTTTGACAGGCCATGTGCACAAAAAATTTCTTCTGTGCAAATTGTTGTGCTTCTGTGCAAATTTTTGTGCGTGCGGTGTTTCGCCTTGTGCGCTGGGTTTAGGATCTGTGTGCACGTGCACACATGCACAGCTTAGAGGGAACAGTGCCAGCAAGGGGGCTGAAACAAATGAGTGATTAGAAATTGACTCTTTTTTTCAGTGCTTTCTTTCCCCCTGCTCGACCCCCCACATCCACCTCAGGAAAACAGGTTGTTTCAAAGCTCTAGGAGGGAAAAAACACAATAGATACATTCTCACCTCTTCGCCTGCACTCCCTCTAGTTTCCTGTGTATTAAGGAGAATTATTTAACTCTCAGACCCGGCCATTAAATAGTATGTAGAGTATATCTTTTAGCTTGTCATTAGTCCTTTAAACCTTCATGAAACATTCAGCAACAAGACATTTATGTTTCTTTTATCTTGTTCTCTTTTATTTGTTCATTTCTTTTATTCTTGGTATTTTCATCTTGTTTAAAATTTGGCTCTCTAACTCTTTATTCTGTTTCTTTTCGTTGGATCTGTATTTCCTTAGCCAAGTGTTGATTAATGCCTTTTAACTTCAATGGGAGATACATATGTGCAAATTGGGAGCACGGATTGTACTTTCTTTTGCCATTTCTTTAAATATCTTCTCAGTTTCTCTGGATTTTGTTGTGGATTTTTTATTTGTAGTTTCCTTGTGTTTAATATTCTTCTGTGCTCTATATTCTCTTTGCCTTTATTCCTCTGCATCATTTCTTTTAAATATTCATATTGCTTATTTTTATCTGTGTGTCTCAATTAAAAAAATAGCAATATAAAGAGAAAACATGAATGAGGTTCCTTTTTTATAATTCTTACAAATTTTCTTCTATAAAGCCATGCATAAATAAAGGCCCTGGATTTGCTTCCATGTCTGGGGAGCACTCTCATGTTTCTCTACCTGGCACCCAGGTTTATGCCTGTCAGCATTGGGCTTTTAATCAGAACCAGCTTGTCTTTTAAACTCATCTGTCAGTCTGCCTGCAGCAAACAGACCTCCTAGCTTCTGATCTCTCACCCACATTCTCAGATTCTGAGGACACACCTCAAAATTGTTCTAACCTGAAATGGTCATACAAATCATCCTATGGTAATGGACACCCCTCCCCCCGCTGCCGCCTTTGCCCCTTTCACAGAAGCAACCCCCCCTCTGATTTACCACCACCATCTAAGTTACATCTTTGTGTTTTTGCACTCCCTGAAACCTTTCCCTGTAGGCCTCAGAGGCCAGCTCAAATTTAAGGAGAAGAGTTTTCTTAAATTTTTCATAGTCCCCAGGGGTCAGACCCATCCATCTGCCTTTATGACTTTTGACCCTAGTGAAGGGATAGAGAATAGAGCCTATCTGCAGAGGGGACCCTGTTCAAATCAAAAGCCTTCTCAAAACCTGTGAGATTGACATAATCATGCCATCTCTTTTTTTAATTTATCAACAATCTAGTATCTGTACCCCCTCTGGTATTGGCATTCTGTGTTCTATCCCTACTTACCAGGTCATTGGGCCTCTTGTTCCTCAGTCTCTCAGTCTGTGGATCATGCTTGCAGTGGCTGTCCCTGTCAGCAAGCTTCTCTCTTTCACGCTGAAGTTTTTCCCTTTCTAGCTGCAATTTCTGCTACTCCAGCTCTCGACTTGGGGAAACTGGTCTAGATGGGGCTCAGTAGCTATTCTGCATGCTAAACTGAGGGAGCAACTGCCTGCCTAGGGCCTGGGCACAAAAGGTCAGGAAATTGGTGCTACACCATAGCCGATTAACTTTCTGGGAGGCTGCAGAGGGGCTTGGATGCTGGCCCACTGGTGCGGCAGGCTAACCATATGGAAGCAGACACAGAGGGGGCATACAACACATATGTGAGTTAATTCAACCCTCTGTGTATATGTCTTGCTGTGCCCTTGAGCGTAGTATACAGCCAGGTCCCCAGGGGAAACAGGAAGTCAGAATCAGTGGGGAAATATTTGAGGGGTGGAGGGTCACTGGCACTGCTCACAGCTGAGTCATGGCCTGTAAAACCCTTTGTAAGAACTGCATACAAACTGTCTTCCATTTTGTGCAACCTGTGACTAGGTAGGTGCTTTGCTCTCAGTTCACAGACATAATCATATCTAGTGAATCTTATCCCTTTCTGGTGTGTTCTGATTTTTAAAGATGCGCAACACTGGGAATTTGTACTGATTTTAGTTACTTCACTAACTTGCTTGGTACCTCTGGAAATCAGGCCACCAGCCACAAGCAGCAAGAATTCCTTAATAAGCATATGCAAACTACTGTAGTTAGCAATCAGTTAGTGCTGTTATAGTTACTTTAAATATTGATTTTAACAGTTCTATATACTTGTCAAACACAAGCAAAAAAGTTATCTGAAAATTTCAGTGAATTTTTTTTCATAATTTAAACTTAAGACAAGCTTCACTGTCATCATGTATCAATTTTTTTACTCCATGTCACCAATTTTTGTTATAGTTCTGTCTATATTTCAGACATTATTGGCAATGTAGTAATCTGCTCAGATTTACAGAATATACTGATAGATACAAAATTTAGGTTCCATCCTCTGACCAATGTAGTATTGTTCCCTACAATGTATTTTTTAGTACTTTGTCTAGTCTGGGAAGAGCTCACTGTAATTCCAGTTGGCTCCTTAGCTAACGCCAATGAATCCCTTGGATTTAGATAATGTTGTACATAAAAGCAATTAGTGCTAATCTTACCATCTGGTATTTATCCATGATGCAAATAAAATCATTATGTATATCCTTAACTGTACTTATTCAATGCAGAGTGTTCACATAACTAACAATAAAATACACACAGCTGCTTACTAGGAATAGGTATGTATACATACAATACATAAATAAAGACTGTGTGGTGATTCCCTTTTTGGAATGTGATTCTATTGGAAACTAAACTCCAGTTATGACTCCCACTGCACTGTGGAGGAAGTATTCCCATACAGAGAGAGAAATATGGAACCATTTACTCTGGTAAATAAAACTTCAGTTGTCAAAATACATCACCTATGCACAGTTGATCTAAGAATATAGGAGAGGCATTATTAATCATCAACTCCTTTCTTCATTTGTATAAACTGATTGAGTGGGTTTCACTGCATAGGTTTTTAATGCATAAACTTACATGCAAAGTAAATAGTTACTTCCCTTTAAAATAAACTGGCAGGATTTTTCAGGAAAATATATTACTTTATGGGGGCTGGGATTGTAAAATGCCATGAATCACCAATGGAAATGAAACTGTTAAATTGCTGAATCCTGTGAAAACTCCGCAAATTCTCACGAGCGCCAACTATGTCATACCAGTTGGCATTGCAGTAGAATTTATGTACTTCACATTCATGTTTGGCTGCTTTTCTCTTTCCTATAACTAATAGGTATGAAACTGGTGTCTTGTATGACATCTTTGCAAAATGAGAGCTTTGATAGCAAAGATGTGTTTTAAACTTGTAAAAACATATAAAAAAGAACTAAAACGGAATGCATGTCGCTGTAAGGGATGCCGCACAATGAACCTTTATTGCTTTCTACTTGATGCTTTGTATATAAGGTAAAAAAGTCTGATGTAGCTGAACAACATGTTAAGCTATATAGTTACTGCAGGAACAAATTAAAATGCTAACACATTTTGTGCTTTATGTTCTTTTGCTCATTGTAGGGAGGAAGAACGGTTTTATGATTAAGACTGGGAGTTGGGAGATTTGTATTCAATTCCTGGCTCCAACATAGACACAGACACGAACTTCTGGTCTGATTGTGGGTGTGTCACTTACAGCTTGATCCAATGACCATTGAAATCAATGCCAGTCTTTCCACTGGCTTCAATAGGCACCAGGTCAGGGCCTTAATCTCTCTCTGCATCAAATAGCCATCTGTAGAATGGGAATAATACCCAATTACTGACTCACAAGAGTGCAATGAGGTTAAACCTCAATAATTGTGAGGAACTTGGACTAATGTGATGAGAGCCATATAAGTATCTAAACAGATGTGCCAAATTCAGGGTAACTGTAAGTGAACAAAACTCAATAAACTTTTGCTTATATAGCTCTGAATTTGGCTCCATAATTTTAAAAGAACATACAAAATAAAACTTGAATCTAGCCCAGAGATAGGCAACTTTTGGCCCGCGGCCCATCAGGGAAAGCTGCTGGTGGGCTGGGATGGTTTGTTTACCTGCAGCATCCGCAGGTTCGGCAGATCGCAGCTCCCACTGGCCGTGGTTCACCGTTCCAGGCCAATGGAGGCTGCGGGAAGTGGTGGCCAGCACATCCCTCGGCCTACGCCGCTTCCCACAGCCCCCATTGTCCTGGAATGGTGAACTGAGGCCAGTGGGAGCTGCAATCAGCCAAACCTGCGGATGCTGCAGGTAAACAAACCGTCCTGGCCCGCCAGTGGATTTCCCTGGTGGACTGTGTGCCAAAGGTTGTCAATCCCTGATCTAGCCTTACTGAGCCATTGATATTAAAGGTGGAAAAGGCCTATTTCGTTTAGTCTATCACACTGTTGATGTTCAATTTTAATATATGAACTCCTGATACAGCCAATCAGATATCCGTGCTAATTTTCCCCTACTGTTACTCACACCTTCTTGTCATCCATTTGAAATAAGCCATCCTGATTATCACTACAAAAGGTTTTTTTCTCCTGCTGATAATAGCCCACCTTAATTGATTGGTCTCGTTAAGAGTTGATATGGCAACCCCCATTTTTTCATGTTCTCTGTATATATAGATATCTTCCTACTGTATTTTCCACTGCATGCATCTGATGAAGTGGGCTTTAGCCCACGACAGCGTATGCTCAAATAAATTAGTCTCAAAGGTGCCACAAGTACTCCTCGTTCTTTCTACAAAATTTAAGAATCAGTAGTTACAGAAAAAGAGAAATTGCCTGGCATATACCACAGAATTATATATATATATGGCATATGCCAGGCAATTTCTTTTTTTCTGTAACTACTGATTCTTAAATTTTATAGAAAGAATGCGGAGTACTTGTGGCACCTTAGAGACTAACAAATTTATTCAAAATTATATTATATATATAGCCCACTTCATCAGATGCATGCAGTGGAAAAGTCAAGTATTCAAAATTATAGATATATAATTTTGAATATTTGACTTCAAAAGTTAAGAAATGACAACCTTAATTGCCTGTGCAACCTTAATACAACCCCACTTTGTGCATGCATTATGATAGATTTTAATTCTGTGATCACATACCGTTTGTTCCCCATGGGACCTGTACCTCATCCACTGGATGGGTAGTTATTTATTTTCCTCCCCAATCAGTGTGTGGCTCCAGGCCTTATTTCCTGCACACAACATTCAAGCTTTACACTGAATTCACAATTAATTTTCTCCTTGGCATTTCTGTAATGCTCTCACCATATTATCAGGGTGCTTGCTTCACAAACACTAATGAATTTAGATTTGCAACTCACTTGTGAGAATAGGTGGCATTATTATCTCCATTTTACCAATGGAGAACTGAGGCACAGAGTAAGGCCAAAATTGTCAAAAGTAATCATTAACTTTGAGTGCCTAATCTGAGAGGTGTATGGCCTGACTTTTCAGAGTACTTCAAATTATGGCGCATACTATACGTTCAAAGCACACCATTGACTTCAGTTGCAGTTATGAGTGCTCAGTGCTTCGGCACATCAGAACCCCGTTGTTTCAAGGTGAGTACCCAGAAAATGAGAATACACAATTAGTGACCAGCTGTGGAAAGCTTGGTTTCAGACTTGTCTAGCTTCACACAGAATTGATAAGGCAAAGACAGAGATAGAATCCATTTCCACAGTGCAACATTCAACTGCCTTAATCATGAGACCATTTTTTCTCTTTCTATCCTGTAATCCCCTGTCTTGTCCACTACATACCTTTCAATTGCTGCAACAAATGAGGCAAGGGTCCTACAGACATCTGTTTCCTTTTTTACATAACTCTGATTTATCCCCAGGGCAGTTCTATCTTGTGTACTGTATGAAACAAGGGTCTTATGACAACAGTACTATATGATCATGTAATGACTGTTACATAATGCATACGCATTAGGACACTGAAGTAAGATTGCACAGACAACCTTAATTCTGACATTTCCTAACTTTAGACTGCTTGGCTTTGCAACCTTAATGTTATTTTAACATAATTTGAGATCCATATCCTAGGTTTTTAGAAAAGCAAAATTAAAAAAAACCAGAAATCAGATCTCATAGTAGCACATTGACACTCACATGAGTCATCAACAAGGTTGGCACGTTTAGTTCCACCTTACAGACCTCTGCCACTTGAGCTAACAGAGTAACTGAAAGCAGTAGAAGATTGTTATCTTCCATGTATCTGGCCATTAGTGGGTTTCACAGCTATTTCCTAGACAGCAAAGGTATGTTGAAACTCTGGAATAAAGGGATCATTCTAAATTCTGTGAAGGCTTTAGTTGTAACAGATCTTTCTGAGTTGGTTTCCTCTATTGTAGTGCCTAGAGTGGGTCACAGCTGAGAATGCCAAACTCAGGACAGATTGTCAGAAAATAGGGCAGACACCCTCAAACTGGTACTATATTCTCTTATTAGATTCACCAAGCCAATAATAAAAGAGTATTCCTGGATCAATTACACTAGTGGAATACATGACAATCATGTAACCATGGCATACAGACAATCCTCTTGGCATTCCAGCCTCTGTTTATCACTCAAGCAAACTGGAATTTATGATGTAAGATTATTAAAACCAAAACCACCACACATTAGGTTCTTCCAGTCCCTAAGGACCAGTCACTCACCCCAGGTCACTGCATACTTCAGGATTTCACCAAAACCAACACTACTAGCCAATCCTTAGTAAACTAACTAAAGAGTTGTTTATTAAGAAAAGATGAGAGTTATTAAGAGATTAAAGCAAATATACATCACAGGTGAATTAGCGGTTGTAGTTCAAATGATAGCACAGATATAGAGTCTGTTAGAGTCTTTTCATAGATCCTCAGGACTTCCCAAGACTAAATTCTGCCAATTCTGTATGCTTAGAACTCCCTCTGCCAGAGTTCAAGCAATCCAGAAATGAATCAGAGATAGCCGGGTCGTTCCCATAGTCCAGTATTTGTAGTGAAAGCTGCTCCTTGAGAATTACTGACACAGCCTGGGTTTTCCTCTGACAATGAATAGGTAATGCAGACAATTTGTGAGTCTTCATTTTTAAACCAATGACCATTGCTTTGAAGTGAACTACCTACTTCCCATGCAAACACGAATAATTCAGTTACACTGATTTACATTAGGGAATTGCTGGCCATTCATTAAAACATGGACAGATAAGTGAGGATGATACAGGAAATATTCATTAGTTCCATGCAGTGTATACATATCTTTTGATCTTAAGGTTAATTGAGTACAGGATATAGACAGATTTAAATATACAAACAACATTTTTTCTTGATTTCTTATCCACATCAAGGTGGTGTCTGCTGACTCATTTAACATCCCTTTGTTACCCACACACAATTGAATTGTCTGGATTACATTGCAATGCCTCTTGACATGCCCTTAAGGGTCACACTCAGGTGAATTGGCCTGTTACTTTTGATCTGAGCTGGTTTGCCAGCATGACACCCTCTTTCTTCTGTTCTCTTCACCGCAGGGGTACAATAAACCAGGAGACTCAGTGTACCTCTCCCCCACCACACACACACTTAGCTCCTCCAGAGCTGGGTGGCATAACCCAGCCACTTGACATTGCAACCCTGTGCACCAGGTTCAATACTATTCACTCAAATTTGGCCGGGCCACCCTTCCTTTTGGCTGTGCCAAATATCAGTGAAAGGTGTTACAGCTTGGAACACGGAGTCACAATAACACTCACTCGGGGTCACAATGCCGCTGATTCAAATTTGGCTTGGACACACCTCTGTCATGAGGGAGGAGTGGCTGGACCATATATGAGTAAGTGGTGTTGCAACCTCATGCACAGCCTTGCGGTGTCACTCAAATTTGGTGCATTTGGACAGGTAACCTGGATCCACTACTTAACAAAATTCTGGTTGTATCCCTGTGTTCACCCCCTCTTAATATGAGCCAGACAGTTTCCTACTTATTTTCTGAGCACCAATAGGGGCAGCACTGAAAGCAAAGGAGAGAGGGTCTCCCTGATCTGGGTTCTGTACCTAGCGCCCTATTCACCCACAGCATCTAGCCAGGAAAGTTGCAGAGAAAAGTCCTGCTGAGCTCCAGGTTGCAGCATGCTCCATTACTCTGTGGACATGGTGTAAGTACAGTCTTTCTGGCATGTAGGAACTATGAAGTAATGGAGCATGTGCAGATAGAATTTTTGATGAATTAATCTAGAGGTAAGACACCTGGAACAGGAAAATTCAAACCAAAGGGTTTGTTTGGCAAAGTGATAACTAACTGACAACAAGTTCTTATACTGTCAGTAAACTTTAACCGTAGGCAGAGCTACATTCACCACCTATTTTAAAAAAGAGATGAACACACAATATTATGTAGTAACATTGATAGATTCTCTACATTTATGTGTCCTGTGCTGAGTGCAAGTAAACGAAACATCTACTGGAAGCTCAAATGAAAATGTATAATGGTTCAAGAAAGATGACGTCTTTCCTTGTGTGTACATATCTGAATAGACTAATGTAAGTCTTGAGTTCCTTTGAAGTGTCAAATACTTTGGGTAAAGGATTTAAATCTCAGTAGACATATAGATTAGAGATGCAACAGAAAATAACGGCAGAAGCTGTTGCAAAATGCTTTTCGTTCCAGTTAGAGGTAATTCTTTCTAACGTTTACCGAAAAGGATATAACTAGGAGAGGGTTTTGCTGTTACATTTGAATATGTGTTGCGAAGAGTCTTCTCCCCTTCGGTTATAGATGAAAATTCACTTTAAGCACTGTTTCAGAAGCAGTGATATGTTCCTCTTTCTTCTGGGATCCTAGCACCTTTACCTAGGCAGTTATATGGATAGCAAAGGACATCCAGACCTAACTTGCTTAGTATTTGATTGCTCCTACCATCATGTAAATTAAATGCTAAAACAGAAGGTCTTTTCGGTTAGGAGTATTATTATAAGACATGAGCTTTAAGTGACAGAATTAAGTAAACTTGCAGTTATCTGTGTGTGTGTTTGTGGATGTGCATACGTGCACGTGGGGGTAGGGACCACTAATTGGACCATCATTTATTTGAATGCCCACAGTAACACCCAATGGTTGTAGCAATAGTGCCAATCTTCTAAAGCCCACCATTAATCCCCTGCATGTGCTGACTGAATAGTACTAATTGCCTTTTTATTTCACTCACAGTTCTCCAGGGAATTCCCACTAGTGAATGACCTACCCCCTTTGCTTGGTACCTGATGATCTAAATGTGCATTTAATCACTTTGTTCTAGGAAGAATGGAGCTTGATTTGCCACAAAAATCAAGGCTTATATCCACTCAGTTTTACAGGCAAGCCATTTTTCATCCTATTGAGCCAACTCATTGTCTTGCCTTTCCATTCTTATGGATATAGAAAACTTGACTCTCTCTTTGCTCTTTCATTTACTGGCCGTGAATAGCTTGAGCAGTTTTGATATTTCTTAATTGTATAAGTTGGGGGGGAGAGGGTGCTGACCACTCTATGAGTTCTCTGAACTCAGAAGCAGCGTAACCTAGGCTGTAGACAGCAGAAAGTCTGCTATGAGTAGGGGGGTCTACTTAAATCATGGAGAAATCACACATTTTTTGCAGGTTGGTCACAGCATAAATAGCAAATTCCATAGATGTGTAACACATCTATTAAATTTCCTATTTATGCTGTGACCAACCTGCAAAAAATGTGTGATCCCTGGGGGTCCCTGACTCAAAAGGGGGAGTCTCAATACCATGAGTCCCCTGCGATAGGATTTTGACCCCCCTTTTGAGTCAGGAACCCCAGTTTGAGAAACGCTGTGGAAAAAACACAAGTTTTTTGTGGGTTGGTTACGGCATAAATAACAAATTCCGCAGATGTGTAACGCATCCATTATATTTGCTATTTGTGCTGTGACCAACCCACAAAAAATGTGTGATTTCTCCACAGCATTTCTCAAACTGGGGTCCCCGACTCAAAAGCAGGGGGGGTGTCACAATCCTATTGTCTGGGAGGGTCGTGGTATTGCCACCCTTACTTCTGTGCTACTGCTGGTGATAGTTCTGCCTTCAAAGCTGGGCACCTGGCTACCAGCCTCCGCTCTCTGCTCAGCTTCAGAGCTGGATGACTGGAGAGCAACGGCTGTGGGCCAGGCACCCAGCTCTGAAGGCAGCACTGCTACCAGCAGCAGCACAAAAGTAAGGATGGCAATGCCAAATTTCACAGGGAAAGCCAGATTCCATGGTTCATAATGCGATTTTCACGGCCACAAATTTGGTAGACTCCTAACTATGAGCTGGGTACCATGACGTAAGCTATCAGGAATCATCTCTCCAAGAGGCGGGACTGGAGCTTTTTGTCCCAGTTAGATGCTGATATGAGAACTGTTGTTATAACTGAGCCTACAAATCTATCCCTTTTGTGAGCCTAAGTGTGGGAAAGTGGATAAAAGTTTATAAAGTGTCACAATAACCTAGAACCATAAATGTTGATGGGAAAGATGCAAAAGGGAGACAAAGACTGAATTCATCCAAATAAAAAGACCTACTGATATAATTAAAGGATTGTGTTAAAATCATGCCTGGTAAACTAAAAAAGGGCGGGATCCGAAATTAGTGAACCAAAATTGATGTGTCAGAAATTAGGCCATTGGTGGACAAAATAATGAGGACAGGCTATTCTACTCAGCACCCCTTTTTGAGGTTCTTAAAAAGAAAAGACTTGGAGTGCAGAGTAATTAGCATAAGAAGCAGTCAACAACTGCTGCAGTGAGTTTTGCTATCATAGCTGCCTCCCCCACAGTCTCCTGGGACCCCAGGATCCACCATGACACAATTGTGTCTTCTTCGTCCTAATCTTGAGAAATATCCTGACTAGACCAGGCCTAGAGAGGGAGCTAGATGACACCCCCACCTCCACAGGATTTGAGTAAATTCTGAACAACACTCGGAATGTGAGACTTTGTTACACACCTCTACCACCATCTGGTGTGTCCTCTTCCTTCCCCACCTTATTCCTTCTCTTTCCAACTCCTCACCTTTTGCCTTCAGTTTAATGAGTCTGGCTTAGCTGACCAAGACAGTATATTTGGCCACCATACTGTGAGCCTGTGACTAGAAAGGCAACTAAAAGCAGTGCCCTAAATAGTCTGATTCTGGTACAAGTTTGCCAAGTCTCATGGTGGCGAATAAGACCAAGTGCCATACCTGTGTTTCTCCAGCAATGAGTTTGCAAGTGAGACTCAATGCCAGAGACGGGAGCTGCATTTTTTATCTTTCCTGTTCTTTTCTCTCCCCTTTTGGATGTGTGTCCTGTTTTGTGTTCTAGGAAAAGAAATCAGACTTTACCACCAACAGCAGTAACAACAGCTCCAGCCCTTCTCAACGCACTTCTCTATTCTCCAGAAAGGACAGTTATTACTATCTAAAAGACTGTAAAATATGGGTTTTCCTTCTAAAGACTTTCTCCAGATAGAGGGAAAATTAAAATTAAAGCCTTATTTAATACTTTAAATTTCAAATTATTTTACAGCATTTTCTTCTTTTCTGTATCTCTAATAAAATATTAAATGGATGTTTAATGGTGTTTGCCAAGGTACTAAGCAGGTTGAGGTCTCTGTATGCCAAACCCCAAACATTGCTTAACACTATTTAATGTTGTACAGTGACTGAGTTATGTTAACACCATTAGCCCATACATTCCATCTCAACTAATACAACAGAATACCTGTGCAGCCCAGCCAGGTTCTAACGCAATCATCACCATGGGTTCTGTCAGGGGACAGTGGACTAAGTTCTGTTACTTGCTTTCTGCCCAGGTTGAATTCTTCAATGGGCACAGCTGCATGAATAGTTGCACCCAGGAATTCCGGTTTGCTTCCAGAGAAGTAAATCAGCCCAGTTCTATTTATCCCTTCCCCATGAAAGATCTCTGGAATTGGAGACTGGAATAGTTTTCCATTAATTTCCCTGTTCCTTTGGGGTGCTGGTTTGAAATGTTATCTGTAAAATGGACTTGTAAATAACTGCTTTCCTGGGGCTGCTATGGGGCAGAGAGACCTCACACTAGCAATGAAGGGACAGGGTGTTAAAGAGACTAACAGGCTTTTGATTGGCAATGAGAGAGTTAAGGAAAGCCTCTGTACACAGTTGACCCCACCCTGCTACACCTATAGCCAATGTCAGGTGTGGAGAGGAGAGCTAAAAGGAGGAGAACTAGCCCAGTTTGGGGCTGACCAGGAAGGACAGAACTCTACTTTTCTTGATAGGAGAGAAGCCTGATTGGAGCCCTGAGATTTAGGTTGCTTGCCAGCTGGATCAGCCCTCCTAGGAAAGATGACAATACCCTGGGGGGATGGGTGAAAGTACAGAATGTTTGGGAAACAACCACAGAATAGATGGGTGAGGGCCCACTAAATGTTAATGGAATGATCCTGTTCTTGAAATGTGTTTTGTTTTTGTCACTTTTTAACCTTACTGCCCTGAAGGGTGCTTTGGCTGGGGCCTAGTAGAGTATGTCTACACTGATATTAGACACCTGTCTGGCCTTTGCCAGCTGCCTGGGGCTTGCTGGGCATGGGTCAATGGGCAGTTTAACTGCAGTGGAGCCAAGGTTCTAGGACCCTATGGGGTGGGAGGGTCCCAGAGCTCAAGCTGCAGTTCAAGCTCCATTGTCTACACTGCAATTAAACAGCCCATTAGCCCAATCCTACATCAACTGGCATAGGCCAGCTGTGGGTGTCAAATTTCAGCTTAGACATACTGATAGAGATCGAGACATACCATGCAACAGGATAGCAAGAAGGGAAAGCTTTTTTAAGTGCACAAGGAAGATGGGCCAACATAGATTGGGAAATGGTACAGATTCTTTCCAGTCTTTTTTCTTTTCTTTTTAAAACCTCATTGTAAATTCAGTTATCCAAAGGTGGGTCTAAGTAGTGACATGGATACATTATTGATGGTGTTGGATTAAGAGAGATGTACATTTTTTTTTAGTTTTTTATTATGGGCTTTTGAAATTTAATGAATTCTAGAGATTTGACTGCAACAATAAATAGAAAGAAAGGTGAGATCAGATATAGAAAAACTAAGTTCAATGTAATGTATCCTGTATAGCACAATTCATATAAAAATTGTACAGAATGCTTGCCCACCAAGTACAATTTACACTATACAAAGCTAAAGCATGTATTGAAATTAAAAAAAAAATCCTTATTAAGACAACTTCCTGCCACGGCAGGAGTTTTTCCCTAAGGTACATCTGTTATTAACTAGAGGCAGCTAAATTTTGATTTCATTACTTGGGCAAATTGCCATTGAGATCTATGGGGACAATGGGTGCTCCCCATCTTTGAAAGTCAAGGTGCTCGTTTAGATGTTTAAATGTGGTTTTAGCTATCTGCCCGTCAGGCACCAAAGTTTTAAAATGTTAACCTTAAGTTGCTAGACAAAAAAAGTATTGATTTTATTCTCTCAATGCCATATTTCTCTTGTAGCTCGCTTCCTCATTAGCTACACATGTTAAGAACTGTTCTCACCTTTTGTCTGCAACTTCAAGGTCTGCATATGGCCTTCTAACCATACTCTGTTCCCTCTAGGAATGTCACAATTAAGTTGCTACTCACTGGGTAAAAAACTGTCTTCAAAATAAATGATCCAGAATAACACTTACATGTCATGTTGCATCTTTAGATTAACATTCTTTGATCAACAACTGGTCCTGATTTTTCAAGATTTCAACACCTTTTTTTCAGGCCACTGCACCAACCGTATGGGTCTCTCTCCATACAGGAATCTGTGGGTTGGAGAGGGGTAGAATTTTTAATTATTTGGTGTGCAACCATTTTATTTAAAAAAAATATATATAACAATGTTGTTTAGAGAAACAAGAAAGGGGAGGCCAGCTTTTACTAATCCTCTTACTGCCAACTCAGGAATGTAGCTCCCCCTATTTAGTCATGGGGTTCTTTTACATATCTTAGGGAACATCATGATCAAGACCAAGGAAAATATTCACAATTACTAACTATGGCTCTTTTGTTATTAAGGAAATGAAAAGAAAACATTAAACAACACAAAGGATAAATTAGTCACTTCCTTTATAAGCTCTTCTGTATGTCCCTCTGTGGAGATCTTTTAACAGAGCTTACACCTTTGAGAGTGAATCATCTCTGGGAGACCCTTCCTCTTGGTAAATTAAGACTAAAGTATATTATTTTCCAAAAATATTGGGAATTCAGTTTCCATATCTTATTAGATATTTAAAACTGTTTGGGGGGAAATAATTTATGGGTAAGTGAAAACTTCCTAGTTATTAATAATAACCTAAATGGTTTATGCTCGGGCAAGGGTGGCCAAACCGTGGCTTGTGAGTCACATGCGGCTCTTTTACAGTTAAAATGTGGCTTGCAGAACTGCCTATCCCCCACATTCTCTGCCTACCAGACTGGGGAGGGGATCTCAGGGCTTCTGCCCTGCAGCAGGGTGGTGGGGCTAAGAGTTTCTGCCAGAGACAACTGGTGCCTGCTTAGAGTGGGGGGGCACAATTTAAAGATCTATGCCCCCCCCCCAACAGCTTGAGTCATGCCTGCCCCCCCCGGCACACACTCCCTCTTACCCTCAGTGGCCACTACCTGCAGCTCCCAGGCGTTAGCTTCTTGTGGAGAGGCAGTGGCAAAGAGGTAGGAGCTGCAGGGTGGGGCCGCTGCTTTAGCTCCCTGGGGAGAGGCAGCAGCAAAATCAGTGGTCCTCCCTGCAGCTCCCAGCTGTGTGCCACTGTCTCTCCCCACTGCTGCAGCTCCCAGCTTGCCGGCCCCAGCAGCTGCCATGCATGGAGGAGGTCTGATGGAACCATGTGATGAGTGGGGCTGGCAAAAATCAGGGGGAGGGGCACAGGACCCCAAATGCCCACCCCACGTGACTCCCCCCACCACGTGTTGCCTCCTGCTTCTGCCCACCAGGAAGGGGGAATCTTGGGGCTTCAGCCATGTGGGACATTCCTGCTGGGGCTTGGGGCTTCATCAAGAATGGAGCTGAAGCCCCAAGCCTGGCAGGTGCCTCCCATGGGTCTGAAGCCCCAAGACACTCCTCCCCGCAGGGCTGAAGTTGGCATGGCATGGCTCTTGAACTTCTAAAGAGTGTCATATGCGGCTCAAGGGGTGAGTAAATTTGGCCATCCCTGTACTAGGGCAAAGTAAACAATCTTGAGTAAATCCTATGAAATCAAAGAAAATATTTAAACTAGTTATGTAGGAGAAGCCATATAAGGTGCTGTCTTAAGACAGGCCAGTTATGAATATTAAGACTCTAAAACCCAGTTACTCCACACTATTTCTGTGTTTACCAATGTTTAGCCCCGTCTCCTCTAATGAATGCTGGTCTTGCTGATTAATATGAGAAACTGTTAGTCTTTTAAATTACAACAGCATTTCAATATTCCACCCAAATCATTATGAGAATTTTAAATCTAATCCCTTGGCAGTGTTTTAGTCAACTTCCTCTCACCAATCTATGTTAAAGTCTTGAGAAGGTTTTCCTTGGCTTGTTTTTTTCTTGAGTCTTCTGTTTTTCTTATCTGTCTATGTCAGCTTGCTTGTGGAGTGCTGTGTTTGAGAAGGGTAGCAGAGGATGTGCGTGCGGAGCGCTCACTTCAAAGTTACTATAATCTTCCTGTTTTAATGAAATTATAGGAAAACACTCTTATTTCAGGCTTATTTAGATTCAAAGTTGGTTGCTATCATCCTTTCACTGGCTTCATGTCTTTGGGTTTTGCTAAGTGACACTTTCAACTCCTAAATATGCAGCTTGTTTAATAAATATGCAACAAATCTTTAATTGTTTTTGTTCTTCTTGTGGCAGGAAAGATTCAGATAAGTTTTAAAGTTGGTTTTAACTCTTTTTATTCAGTCCAGATTCTGAGATATGCTTTCAATTTTATTACCTTTTGACAAGAAATTCTGTCTTCAAGAAGTCCAAACACCCCTGTTTGTAAGTTTTTAGTTCTCAGAACTGTCTTTTTCAGTTAAGTGACTTTTAGAAAGTCGTTAGCTTAAATAGTTAAAAGTCATTGAGTTTGGAGAGATGATTCTCATCTTTCAGAGTTGGTTGAGGGTCCACTTGTGCACTGCCAGTAATTAATTCCTGGTTAATATAAATAGTCTACACTTACATGGCTTGTTACCCTAATTTAGCAAGGTCTTTAGTATCCATGTTGGTCCATAAAGCTTTTTACACAGCAATGACATTAGGAGCTTTGCATTTAGCTAATGTATATTTGCAAGTACGCACTTCACAAAGGTTTTTGTTATTGCAGCATTTAAAAAAAACCCCCAAATTTAAAACCTCTCCCACTACACATTTTTCTCTAAGCTTTTAAGAACACACGCAGGTTTTCTTGCAAGAGGCTGGGGGTTGGTACCACCTTCTTCATCAGATCAAGAAATCTAGATAACACACCCGATATTCCTTTTTACAATTAGGCCTCTACTTAAATCATGAATGTTTTACGGGGTCTGTCTTCTTGAGGTTTGTTTGTCCTTGGGAGATAGAAGCAGAAACCTTCTGGAATTCCTTTGATTAGCATTAACATTTTGTAATATAACTCGCTAAACATGTTATATTTCCAAGCAACCTGGCTATAACATGGTCTAGTTATTATGTAGTCCTGCCTTGAGTGCAGGAGACTGGACTAGATGACCTATTGAGGTCCCTTCCAGTCTTACATATATATTATTCTTGTCGCTGTATCTTAATATTCAGTAAAGGTGCAAAATATATTCATAATGACTTAATATTTTAAAGTTACAATAATTCTGTTAATATTTTTGCATCAACATTGAGGTCTCTCCATCACAAATCCCACCGCCTTTATCATACTGACTCCTTTAGAGTGACTCCTCCTTGATATTGGCACATTCCCAGGCAGAACATACAACTTCAGGTTTTGATTTTCGGGAATTCAGTTTTTTCTCCCCCTCCCATCAACCTTTTCCGATGACCTTTCACCAGATGCCCTTCATTGTGAAGCACAAGTTGATTTTCAGGAAGCAACAAGCAATCCAACCATAAGTGAAAGTTCCTCCTCTACTACATTTCTAAATGCCACTTTGCTTATGGAAATTCTGCCCTGCTCTCTGAAGATCATAGAGCAATCTGTATTCCAGTGTTGCTACTTCCATAAGCATGTCCAACAGGAGAAATTCCTACTTCATAGCTTTGTGACACTTGTGTTGTGACAGAGCTCAGCGTTGGTGGTTTTGCATGACAACATACCGCATCAGTATGCCATGTGACACAACTTTGCTAATTGATGTTTATGAACCCCAAAAGTGATCTCAAGAACTGTGAATTTTGTACAAGCTGTGTCAAAGGAACACAGAATCTTCCTGATAAAGTTGGGGTGACCTTGCATATACTAGGAAGGAAAGCAACAGATGGGGAAATGTTGGTTATTTCACTTTGCAAGAGTCTATGCAAATATTTTTTGGCTTCAATTTGAATTAGCTGGTGCCCTCCAACACTGAAGTTTGCTTTGGGTGTTGGGTCTGAACTTTGTTATATTTTATCTCTGGGACACTATTTCGGGCAGTGGATGCTATTTCATTTTCTGAGAAGGATACAGAGTCTCAGTGGCAATATTCTTAAAAGGATATAGTATGAATTTGTAACATTGTGGTAGACACTTTTATAAGCAACATTAGTCCAGTAAGCAAGCAAAGCCAAAAGGATTACTGGGGTAACTGTACCAGCCACATCTTCCTTCCTTTTAAAAAACAGAAACACAAAAAAGCCACACTAACGCTTTCACATTTATCTAAATTGCTACAAAAAGAAACTTATTAGTGATGGTGAGCCCACGTACCCCTCAGTTTTCTTTGTGCTAGTCTCTCTCATTTAATATTATCCTACAACAGAAATTTTGAGTTTTGAGTTAAACTAAACGAATAGGTCTTCGATGGAATTGAATAAAACCTTGAGGGTTTCATACTGAGCCAGTTACTCATTTCCATGAAGGCTCCTTTACACTCCCAAAGTAGAGTAAAGTGGCCTTAGTGAAAAGAGAATTGGATCTGTTGTATTTTATTTATGCCATTTGGGGTTTAATGGAATGCACAAGGGAAACTCAAGCTAAGTGAACCTACTGAACTGGAAAAGCAATGGAAGAGTGTGACGTACAAACAAACCAAACAGTTTAAAAAAAGTTATCCACAGGTGACTTAGGGCAATACTTTTAGCCGCAAACTACATTTCACTGCTATTTAAAGCACCAGTTTTTTTTTTTCTTTCTCTTTTTCTCGTGAAATTACAGATTCTGCAGTGACCAGGAGATCAGTTTATTCCATTTCTGGCAGTAAAGAGATAAGAGGGGGCTGAGGAGCACTAAAAAGGGAAAAGATAAAAGCAAGCCATTAGTTACAAACCAATCAGTACTGGAACGGTCACCCACACAGTGACTACCCAACAGGTGCTATTATGAGGGCTTTTGTTGTTTTTTTTTAAATTCCACCTTCCCTTCACAGTCATCCTTTACAAACTGTGCTGCAAGTACAGCATCAAAGTGATCACTGGATACGCTAGAAGACACCTGTATCATTGTTTTCCCCCTAATAAAAAAAATATTTCCACAACTTTGGCAAAGTACACCAAGTTACTAGAACTCACATGTGGGATAAGCATAAAAATATAGGGCATTAATGTTCTAGCTGGCTTTTGTAGAGGTGGCAGAAGTTAATTCTTCCACTTTAATAAGGGCAGTGTTTTTAAGAGGAATCAATTTTGAAACTCTCATACTTTAAACCATTTAGAGCCTTTGTCATAAATATAAATAGAAGGGTAAACCCCTTTAAAATCCCTCCTGGCCAGAGGAAAAATCCTCTCACCTGTAAAGGGTTAAGAAGCTAAAGATAACCTTGCTGGCACCTGACCAAAATGACCAATGAGGAGACAAGATACTTTCAAAAGCTGGGAGGAGGGAGAAAAATAAAGGGTCTGTGTCTGTCTGTATGATGCTTTTGCCGGGAACAGAACAGGAATGGAGGGTTAAAACTTAGTAAGTAATCTAGCTAGGTATGTGTTAGATTATGATTTCTTTAAATGGCTGAGAAAATAGCTGTGCTGAATAGAATGAATATTCCTGTCTGTGTGTCTTTTTTGTAACTTAAGGTTTTGCCGAGAGGGATTCTCTATGTTTTGAATCTAATTACCCTGTAAGGTATCTACCATCCTAACTTTACAGAGGTGATTCCTTTTTACTTCTATTAAAAGTCTTCTTGTAAGGAAACTGAATGCTTTTTCATTGTTCTAAGATCCAAGGGTTTGGGTCTGTGGTCACCGATGCAAATTGGTGAGGATTTTTACCAAACCTTCCCCAGGAAGTGGGGTGCAAGGGTTGGGAGGATTTTGGGGGGGAAAGACATGTCCAAACTACGTTTTTTTCAGGAACCCAGATAAAGTTTGGTGGTAGCAGTGGAAGTCCCAGGGTAAAATAGTTTGTACCTTGGGGAAGTTTTAACCTAAGCTGGTAAAAGTAAGCTTAGGAGGTTTTCATGCAGGTCCCCACATCTGTACCCGAGAGTTCAGAGTGGGGAAGGAACCTTGACAGCCCTACTCAAAGATGTATGTCCTAATTAGCATCTTTGTTACTAAGCCAATAGTGTAGCATTTACAACTGCCTTCAGCGGGCTCTTTTCCATCTTTACTAAGAGTGGAATGTGTTTGCCTCTTGTCAGTGTAAGAAGAGTGAATGTAGGGCCCTTACTTCACATCACTTTGGCATGGAAAATGACGCCCTTGCTGGGTGCCAGTTCTGCAGCATCTTAGATGTGTGTGGTTAGCCTTCATGAAGTATGCACCATCTAAATATTTCTTTTGCTCTTTACATAACAAAATAACATGAAGCAGCCACTTGGAACAGTTGGATCCCCAATAGCCATGTTTACTAAATATACCCAGATATTCCGGGCCTTGCTGTTCTCAGTAGTTTCTGGTGGTTCCAAAAACATCAAGCACAATAAACACTAGGGCTTACAAACTGTTTAAAGGAACACAACTTTATTTCCATACATTACAGGGTTGTGCTCATATTTACAAAAGAAATCTGCAAAACATGAACATTGTGTAAACTGTTGTAGTGTTGTCTTTCTGAGTTGGCAGGGGGTCTGAAACTGATTGATGTGTCTGGGAAAATCCCCTACCTTCATTAAACTCACTTGCACGTTACTGGAAAGTCTAATAGCTCTTCAGATGTCAACATTAACTGTTTCATTGCTGATCATTTTCATGAAGTGAGAAGCCCATGGGAAGCAGGATTGGGAATTGTTGACGTGAAAGAGATGGAAGGAGAAAACAAAGACAAGAAAGATGGAAAAAAAGAGAAAAAGGAGGACCAGGAAGGAAGAGAAACAAAAGAGAGGTGGTCCTAAAGATGAGCAAGTTGTCCCTGTGTGATGATCAATACCACAATAAGTTACTGAAGAAGTAACAAAATGTTAGTTACTACATAGACTGCATTCTACTCTTTATCTTTGTACAAACCTTCCTTTAACACTGGTGGGAGATCTCCCATTGCTAAGCCTCTCTAGTTTTCTGATCCCCTGGCTACTACTTGTTCTCATAACAGTTCCTTCTGCAGTGATCTGTTTACATAGTGGATTCACCGCAGGAGCCAGATAGTTAGTTGCTGCTCCTGATGTCTTCCATAATCAGTGGCTGTGCGTTACTTTTCTCAGCACAGGAGCTGTGTCAGCAGCATTCTGGATGTTGTGTACCTTTGGAAAGCCAGTGTCCTCCTTTCTATTTTAGATTTTTTTTTCTTGTTCTCTTGTAGGACTGACTTTCAGATAGGGTTATAATGTGATGTGAATAGGGTTGCAGTTATTTTGGCAGGCTTCCAGACACTTTCTATGTGAAATTTGACATTTTCTTCCTCTTGCAATTGGGTAACTTTTTGAAATTCTTGTCATAGTGTGAAGGGCTTGGAAACACAGACCTGGATCATAACGATAGTTTTTAGATTATTTTCAGTGTTCCTTGATCAAGGACGTGAAGTGGAATGTTTGATTAAATAAATGCTTTAGTCAGGCAGAGTAATTCAGTGCTTAGAAGTGTTGCTCTTGGGCTGTGGATTGAGCAAAAGAGCATTGAACAGTGGTGTATGTTTAGTTGCTCTCTACTCTTCTCCAATTTTGAAAGCTGGTCAGTCAAATTTACCTTAAAACTGCAGCTCATAAATGTATTTAATCACTGCTAGCTTTGTTGATGTGATCAACAGGGATATTGCAAGATGAGAAGAAAAACTTTCCATCACGGATATGGAAAGACTATATTCTTATAGTTCTCTCCTCCATTGCATTAGTGTCACCTAAGGTGCTACAGGACAAAGAAGCCATTCTGCAGAATTTTTTGAAAGTTAAGCAATGATTACTCAGATTAAATGAGCAATTTCTTAGACAACTACTTCCCTCTGTAATTTACAGATTGGGAGCTACATTTACAGTTTGAAATTTGAAGAACTATTGTTATAATCTGCTGATTCTTAAAACCCTATGAGCTTCCACTTTTGCCACAACCATATCCAAAGTGAGATTCAACCATGAGGAAAATGAGAAGACTGTGGGCACACAAATAATATATCAGTCATCTAATAAAGGGATGCACCATTAGCTGCATTCAAGCAGGATTCTTGAGTCTTTAACATCCAATATATTCTACTAAAGTGTTCCTTGGATGGTTAAAAATGTAGAACTGCAACTTTTGCAAGAGTTGGCCATAAGTAGTTCCTGAGTTGCTAATACATAATAATAGTAATCTTTCTTTTTTGCATATGGATTTCTCATCGTGAAAACAGACTCCCTTTGATATGTGATAATGGAGACAGATTAACTTTGTCTGGATAGTGCTGCTCTACTCGGAGCTGATTGAAAATGCACTACCTCTGTACATGCTCAAATGCACCCACAAATTGCACAGGAATACTGGAAGTAATCAATTAGCAACCCAAGAAAACTCAGCTCAAATAGAGTTATGGCTTTTGAAGTTATCTCGTCTTTACCCAGCTCTCCAGGCAGATGCCCTATATAGAGAGGGAGAGATTTAGTGTCACACAAATTTTAAAGGCTGATTAACCATATCGGGTTTGGAACATTATCAGTCTTAAAAAAATCCCAAGTCTTTGTGGCCCTCTTCCCATCCTCAGTCTCTTGAGAAATCTGTTCTTAGTCCCTCCCTAACTTTTATTTGTCAAAATACTCAGGGGCTTGTGGTGGTGTAGTATGTCTCTTTATGGAAGCTGCAGAAATTCAGGTGCATGGGGGTGTACATTTCTTTTCTCAGGGTGAAATCTGATGCTCCACCCTTCTCCGGTGGCATCTGAAAATAATTTTTAAAGAGAATGTGCTTTTGTTATCGCTGCTGCCTACTGAGCAGAAGTTTTCACTGCATTGCCATAATGGCACCCCAGTCTTTCCAGAGTGTTTACAGTTAACCTGGAACCAAAATTGCATATAAATACTTCAAATTATTCCTTCCGATGTGTTACTTTTAGTCAACATTGATTTCATCTGACATTGTGCTGTGTGCATTCATCTTGCTTGATTAGGTCCCTCTAAAATTCCTCCAAGTCTTCTTTAGTCTTGTTTAACCTCAGTTTTGTGTCATCTGATATTTTTGCCACCACATCGCTCATCCCTTTGTCCGGATAAATGAATTATATTAAGCACCTGTCCTATATGGAACCTGGTGGCAGCTTGCCTTAACTCTTAATATGTTATAATGATGCATATGTAGCTATATGGTTGAACCTTAACTCTGAATTTTCTGGGTTGTTTATTACGTGAGTGCTAATAGTATAGATGTTAAAAGAAAATACAGTCCATGCCCCCAAGTTTTCACACTCTAAAAAGATAGGAGAAAGAGTGAAAAGTAGAAAGGTAATCCAACATCCGGTTACATGATTTAAGGAGCAGACTGGCCTTGTCTTAACAATTTTTTGGGTTTTGTTTAGTTTTTCCTCTATTTTTATTTGGAGATTGCATTTTTAAAAAAGAAATATATTGAATGTTCTCCATCACTCTTCAACTTTGCCATTATCAGATGAATAGTTTCTTGTACGCATCATAGAAGATATGGGTTCTGAAGAAGTTTTTGTTAAAATCTCTGCCTTGATACTTGTGCTTTTCTTTGTCCTTCATTCTATTGTGCAAAGTTGGATATTTATCTACTCATATGTACTAACTTTATGACTCATAATGCACAAGTAATTAATTGATATTTCTTTGCATCTTGATACTTTTATTTTGTTCAAATATTTGCATGAAGTGTGGCATCTTTGTGATGCTGGTAATAGGGTAATTGATCATGTTTGAAATTCAATTAGATGCATTTGCAGGGACATTCTAGTGCAAGAAGAAAACATTTAGAACAAATAATCAACAGTCAGAAACAGGGTTTTACAGGTGCTTTTGTGTCCTTTTTTGTTTTGCTTATATTTATTGTTGAACCCTAGACAGTTACTTTCATAGTATGTGATCAAATTCTGCTTGCCGTTCCCTCAGGACAACTCTCAGTGAAAACAATAATTTTGAAGTAGAATTTTGTCTGTTTCTTAGCTTAAGGAAATAAGCAAACAAAAACCTAACAAAGATGTATCATTGTTAGTTCTCAAGCTGGTCCAAAAAATGTTCTCAACAAAGGATTTGAGAAGGAAACTATAAAATTTGTTTCCTTCAATATATGTCTATTTTCATTATGTATTTTTTTCTTGAGGAAACCCCCCATTTTTTCCCTCTATTTATTCCACTGGAAATGTGAGTCAAGAGAAAGGACAAGAGGTTCATTGAGTTGTGATGTCCAAATGGAATCAACTACCTTCCCTCCTCCATACCTACTATGAAGTCCTAATCCTGGAGGATTCTATACTGGCAAAACCAAAGGACAGTTGGGCCCATTCTGTCGTTTATACCCTCAGCAGGAGATTATGAGGGGTGTGTGGGAAGGCACTTAGGGCATAAGCACGGTCCCAACAGACAGTGCTGGCCAAAAGAGTCTGATCTCACACACGAGGGCCACATGCAAACCAAAATCTGTAATCTGTATGGACAACACATCTTGAACCACATTTACAGTAGTGTTACCATTCTTCACCAGGGATTGTTCTGGGGATCGACAGAGAACTTTGACTCCTTTTATCTAATCAGGTCTCTGAGGTTGGGATCCTGTGCAGAGGGGTGACTCTATATCACCCAGTGTCAGGGGGCTCTTCAGATGCCCAGGTTGACCAGGTTTCTGCTACCACTTCACCACTAGAAAAGTGCAAACTAACAAGAACAAATTAGAATATTTTGTTCCTTTAAGGTTCCATTTAAAATAAAGCCTTATCGATTATTTTTTCCTTATGATTCTAAGTATGTACTAATTTACTAAAAATAAATTTTAAACTTGTAATCAGTAAAATAAGTATTTCCAAGAGTAACAAATTTATTATTGAATACTCCATTTATTTTGTAACACCAATAATTACTTCAATGTAATAAAGAACTACTTTGAACATTGTTTATAAAAATGTTACTTTTTTAGATTTCAACTTTAGATTTTTTTTAGCTTTCAATTAATTTATATTAGTACTACTAATTGTACAATCATGTAATTGGCACTAACATCTTTTTCTCCCATTTAAAAGAGAGAATACACTATTCTGTGGTCCCCTGCTGGGTTTTTGTCCACCCATCCATGTCTGTTCCATGGAAACAAGTGGACTGATTTGGAAAAAAAGTGTTCTTCTGCAAGAGTATCTATCTCCCTGGGATAGTATTTCTAAAACTAATTACTCAACCTAAAGGTTGCAACCAACACCATATAGGACACAAATTTGCTATCAATCTTAAAGTGTGTTTGTGTGTATGTGTGTGTGGTCCTCCAAAATAGTTGATGGGTACAGACCAAACCAAACAATATAAAGTATCCCTGCTCTTGAGCAGCAAGTTTCAGTGATACTCCCTCTTTGAAGTCCCATTGATCTGACTCTTTAGAATGGAAATGATAGTAGACAGTTTTCTGCCTTGAGTGTATTTCATTATTGGGAATTCTCTTCCTCCATTCTCACAAGAACAGCAAATTTCCCAAGAAGGAGACAACCATACTTCAACCAGTTCTGTCAAGAACCATTCTGAGGACTTTCTACTGCCTGAATACCCACAAGAACAGTTTGTTCTCATGGGGATGGATGAGGAGATTTCAGATGCTATGGGATTTAAAAATATTGCTGTGCACTTTGAGGCGTTCTGACAGGTGGACTGCCAACACCCTGTGGTTTGAAATTCAAAATAACTGCAGTAACCTGGCTTTCTGCCACTTGTCCTTGCTGAATTAATGGATAATTAGTTTCACATAGCTAGGATTTCTGAATGAAATCTAAAACTTGGATTTGTGCATCCCCAGTTTAAATAAGTACCTCAAGTGCTTCTTTCTTGTGTCCATATCTGATATTACAGGTTAGATTGTGAGACTCCCCAGAACGTGAAAGTGGTAATGAGGGGACATTACAGTAAAATAAATCAATCATAACACTAGAAAGAAATGCATCTAATGTCATCTTGATAGTGCTGACTTATTCTTTGCCTTCATCCCTCGACTTTGTCCTGAGCTACTAAACCTGAATAGACAGCAGAGACTGTTTTCTCTATGTTCTAAGAAGCATTTGGCACATTTTCAGATGCTAGAGAAATGACTCAGTTTTTAATTAGAGCCAGTCAGGAATCTTTCATACAAATGATTTAAAAAAACAAAAACAGAGAGTGCTATTTCCACAAAATCAAAATTTTCTGTGGGGAAAGGGTTTTTTTGTGGGTTTGCTTTTTCAGTTGGAGAAAGTCAAAATGAAGTGCTTCATTTTGGGTTGGCTAGATTTGAATAAAAATACTTCATTTTTTTTAAGTAAATTGAAGTGAAACATTTCAGTTCAGCTCAACATTAAACAGCATCTTGCTACACTGCCATGGTGCCCCATGGAAATTGGTAGTTCATGACTCAGTTCCTTCCTATGTGTTGGACTCCTTAGCCAAATTCTAGCTTCTGTGATGCAATATGGTCTTCCTTCTGAACTAGCCCTGGGGTACATTGTGGGAGTTGCAATCCAGTCAGGGAGTCCAGCCAACAGGCACCCAAACTTCCAACTCCCATGAAGCACTGCGATACCATAAGCAGATGCAGTTTAATGTTGATCTGACTTGAAATGAAACACTGACATTTTCTGAATTGAAAATTTTTGTTCTGTGAAAAATATTTATATTTTAGCTGTGTCCCAATTCAGGACAGAAACAACAGTGTTTAACATACGAATTGCGTGTGGGACAAAAACTCCAATTTTAACTCCGCTTTATCGGTAACCCACTCTTGCTGAGCTCAGCTGTATTTCCTTTGTGGCTGGGTTTCTGGCAATCCCAGCCTTGAGGGAAGGCAGCTATACTATTTTAAAATACCATTCAGGGAGTAAGTGTTAATCCTTTGATCATCCTCCCTCACTTCAGTCTGCCAAGCACAGGCAGCAACTCCTGAGTAACTGCCAACTCTTGAAGTAGCAGATTAGACCTAGAAGTGGGTGTGCTGCACCACTCCTTTCCAGAGAAAGGAAAGCAAGTCACCCAAGTAACCTATATGGGGGTGGGGGCGAGAGGCCAAATTGTTGGTCCTTTCTGCCCCTATGTGGATTGGGCTGCAGATATGAGTTTAGCCCAGAGCAGCAGAGAGGTTTCTTTCCATCTCTGTTTAAACCTTGCTCCTGTTTTTTTGTTTGTTTGTTTGTTTTGTTTTTTTTGGGGGGAGGGGTGGTGGTAATTCATGTAAACTACTCATGTTAGCTGTTCCTATCCTTTTATACTTCAGTACCTGTCTTAGTTCAAGACACAGAATATGTCTCTAATATGAGCTGGTTTTATGTTTTATGAGCTGTGTTTTATGAATGGTACAATATCTACCCCACAATAAATTACATGTCGGAGCTGTGTGTGTCAGAAGCAAAATATCTTCTCTCAATGACTGTGACTGTCACAAGCCACGTCTTAGTCTATCTATATTTTAAATTTTCATTCAAGAGGCTTATTAATACCTAAATGCCATTGAAAAATACTGTAGGACATTCCAGCAAATCATGAAATACAGCAGTGTTAGAAATGGCACTAAAAAGCCTACTTTTGTCCATGAAAACTTCTGTGGAGAAGACAATTTAATATTGCATGAATTAATGGGGGGCATATACCCCCCTGCATAGAAAGTATGCCTTTGAAGAGTCTGGTGAGTACTATTAGCTAGAATGTAGAATTCTCCCAATTAGAAATTAACTTCAGAATACCAATGGGGATCTTCATTAAATGGCAATTTATACCATGGAGAAGGAAATACTTGCCTAATGTGATCCTTATTTTGTTCTTTTTAATTTGGGAGATGTTTTTCAAAACAGATGTCTTCTATTTCAGAGACTGAATAATTATATATAAATAGTGGATTTTGGTAATTGACTCAGGAATTAACTCAAGGTGAGACTGTGTTTTCTGAACTAAGACTTCACATCCCCTTACATAAAACCGTTGTGTTTTTTTTTTAACAGAAACAACAATTGAATGAGAAGATTTGTTGTGAACGATTGAATTAAATTCTACAATAGGAAATTGCAAGAAGACTGGGAACTCTACCAGAAAGGGATGGCTCATGTTAAAATACAAGCTCTATAATAAGCAATTTCAACAAGATTTGCTTTGCTAAATTAGCTATTTTCATCAATCCCTCCCCACCCACCCCCATGCAGCTCTGAGCCTTTTTAGGCCATTGCCAACTACAAGAAGAATCTGTATGGATTTTCAGCCAAAAGTGACTTTTTTGTTTAGTGTTGCAAATAGTGACCTGGTTTTTGTATATGGAATTTCTACTGGAAGAATTAAAGATTATTTTACAGTATACTGTAATTGGTTTTACTCTCTTCATATCAAATGTCATCTAAAATTTTGTTTTATGGGAGACCTACAACCACTTTTTACCTGATAATATTTGTACATACCATTTTAACACCCCAGCCTTTTTTCCCCAGACAGCAGCAAATTACCTAGATATCTGATAATCAAAGACCAATTTATAATTCAAAGTGTAAATAATTCTGATGTAAAATCATCCATGGTATAGTTTTCATAGTTGTTATTTAATTGGTCAAAATTTAAGTTTCAAAGTTCTTATCTTATTGAAATGAATGGAAGACGGTTACATGCCTCTTAGAGCAGATGTCCTATATGGAAAAAGTTCTTGCTTCAGCGTTAGCTGCACCTTTGACTGACCCTCCCCCAACCCTTTGCCTCCTTGAAGGCATCCACTTAAGGGTTCTGGCTCCCAGCCATCACTTCTTTTAGGCACAGAGCTGCATCTTTCTCCCTCCAAACCAGCGTTTCTGCTTGCAGTACCCCTGCACCTTACTGTAAGTTTCCCCAGCAGGTCTGACCAGGATCTAGCACCTGTAACTAATTTTCTCCAGGGACTACAACAGGGTGCACCAGTTACCAATCTGCCTTTATAGAGCAAATTACTTAGATAAAAGCATTACAGAGAGAACATATGAAAAACAATTAACCTACATGCATGCTAAAAGCTTACCAGGTGTCACCCCTGACTCCAAGAGGTAGGTGTCAGTATTTCAAACCCCTCAGCTGGGTTTTCTCTCTCAGAAATGGTCTGAACAGTATGCAGGTAGCCAGCCTGGATTTGTTTGTTTTCTTTAACAAAAAAAAAAAAAAAAAGGAGCATGGCACAAAACTAACCCCGCAATCAGGACCTTCCCAGAAGGGAGAATGGGTTAAACCAGGGGTAGGCAGCCTGTGGCACGCGTGCCAAAGGCGGCACGTGAGCTGATTTTCAGTGGCACTCACACTGCCTGGGTCCTGGCCACCAGTCCGGGGGGCTCTGCATTTTAATTTAATTTTAAATGAAGCTTCTTAAACATTTTAAAAACCTTATTTACTTTACATACGATAGTTAATATTATAAACTTATAAAAAGAGACCTTCTAAAAAGGTTAAAATGTATTACTGACACGCAAAACCTTAAATTAGAATGAATAAATGAAGATTCGGCACACCACTTCTGAAAGGTTGCTGACCCCTGGGTTAAACCATATCCATGAGGGAGGCAAACCCCGAGCAGGGCCCAAAAAAGGAACCTGGGGATTTGAAATGCTTTTACTGCAACAAGAATGGTCATAAGGGAAAACACTGTTCATAGCCCTTGGAGAGAAAGTACAGCCCATGTACTGGGCTTTAGGTGGTAAGCTTTCTAAAGATATCACAGTGTATGGCAGGGGTCTGTACCACCTTAAAACCCTTGTCAAGGAGGGAGACAGATGCAGGGAGACAGATGCCCAAGAAAGATGACTGGGAACCTGAAACCTTAAATAGCTGCACTTGAAGAAGCGGGATGGCCTGGGGGTGCGTGCAGCTAACCTTGAAGCTGTGACAGACCCAAACCTGCGAACAGATCTGAAAACATGAAGACTCTTATTCCCATGTGGACAACAAGGAGTCCGGTGGTACCTTGTTGCTTTTGTGGATACAGACGAACACGGCTACCTCCTGATACTTGATTCCCATGTGGAGTCCCTCTGGCTTGGGTTCCAACCAGGAACAAGCATTCACATGTGCAAATGTGTTCATAGGATTGGGCCCAAGCTTATGCCCCTGTGTAGAAGAAGCCATTTAGTCTGCTCTGCTGAATCATAATGCCAAGAGTTACAGCTGTTTATGCTGTAAAAGCTATGGTTGAAAAATTTCAGAGGTGTATGCCCCTAAATTGATATCAATAGGTCTACTCCACGTGTGTAAAATTACTTATGAGCTTAAGTATTTGCAGAATCAGAGCTTGTGTTTGCAATCATAAAGTGTAGAAGCTGCAGTCTTGTGTTAAACAAAGTGTAGGTTCTGGAAAATAAATGCTGTTGTTAGAGCAAATTCTCAGAATCTGCTGATTTTTTTTCTGCAACCATGTTTTTTCTATTAAGCCAGCCCAATACAACATAATGATCTCACCATTTTTGTACATAAAGAAACCAAATTACTTTTTAAAACGCCACCAACCAAAAAATTAAGCATGGAAATTGGATCTAATTTTTATTGTCCAGAAATAATTGCTTGCTGTAGTCTATGCTGATATGTACTCTGAAAATATTACAGTTTCAAAGCCATGTCATGAAGAAGACCAATTAAAACAAGGTGAAATTCAACTCTCTCCTCCAAAAAGCCTGCAGACATAAAAGCCACTGTGACATTCTGTACCTTGCGGGAGCGTATTGTAACCCCCATATTCTTCATTTTCATATAATCATGATCTCACATATAAAGCATGCCTGGTAAGGTATCAGGGGAAAGGTTATGATCTGCTGAAAGTCATTTCTCTATCCATGTATGGGTATCATTCATACATATTTTCAAGGTTCCTTCCCCACTCTGAACTCTAGGGTACAGATGTGGGGACCTGCATGAAAAACCCCCTAAGCTTATTTTTACCAGCTTAGGTTAAAACTTCCCCAAGGTACAAACTATTTTACCTTTTGTCCTTAGACGCTTGGTGGTGGCAGCAATAATGTCCAACAAATATATAACAGGGAAAGAGCCCGCTTGGAAACATCTTTCCCCCCAAAATCCTCCTACACCCCCTTTCCTGGGGAAGGCTTGATAAAAATCCTCACCAATTTGCATAGGTGAACACAGACTCAAACCCTTGGATCTTAAGAACAATGAAAAAGCAATCAGGTTCTTAAAAGAAGAATTTTAATTGAAGAAAAAGTAAAAGAATCACCTCTGTAAAATCAGGATGGTAATCTGATTCAATCAGATTCAAAACATAGAGAATCCCTCTAGGCAAAACCTTAAGTTACAAAAAGACACAAAAACAGGAATATACATTCCATTCAGTAGAGCTTATTTCATCAGCCATGTAAACAAAACAGAATCTATCGTATATCTAGCTAGATTACTTACTAATTTCTAAGACTCCATTCCTTTTCTGTTCCTGGAAAAACAATACACAGACAGAGAGAACCTTTGTTTCTCCCCCCCTCCAGCTTTGAATGTATCTTGTCTCCTCATTGGTCATTTTGGTCAGGTGCCAGCGAGGTTATCCTAGCTTCTTAACCCTTTACAGGTGAAAGGGTTTTTCCTCTGGCCAGGAGGGATTTTAAAGGTGTTTACCCTTCCCTTTATGTTTATGACACATATGAAGTTATGAGAAATGTGTTGTATGGTGGTCACTAAAGCATGCTGTAAGTTGGGGAATCAGCCAGATATTAGCTTCCCCAGAGGCAACAGCAAGGAAAGTAACCAATGCTTGGGCAGGGTATCAAATAGCCCATTGTCATGCAATGACTCACATTCATGAGGCCCCACCAGGGGAATTGCTCAACCTTGCTTGAAAACACTCAGCAGTGCCCCCCAGACATGTCTGGACATGTGTTCTACAAGCACATGGACTGAGAGTATAAAATAGGCAGAGTGGACACATACTGGGCCCTTGTCCTGCCCTCACCTATGATGCAAGCAACCAAGACCCTGAGAAGGAGGGTCCAACACAGGAGATTGGCCCAGGTTTAAGGAACAAACCTGTCTATTAAGGACTGCAATATCCAGTGGGGGAGAAAAACTGCTTAATCTAGTTGCTGCCCAGTCAAATAGGGTTGAGAGTTTAGAGTTTAGACTGCGTGCTTATATTTTCTTTTCTTTTGGTAACCACTCTGACTTGTTATGTTTTAACTTATAATCAATTAAAATCTATCTTTATAGTTAATAAATCTGCTTGTTTATTCTACCTGAAGCAGTGTGTTTGGTTTGAAGCATGACAAACGCTCCCCTTGGGATAATAAGCCTGGTATATATAAATGTCTTTATAAATTTGACGAACTCATATAAGCTTGCAGCATCCAGCGGGTATAACTGGACAGTGCAAGACGGAGGTTCCAAGGATTGTGTCTGATATTGGCTAGTGTCATTTGGTTGCAAGTAGCTGGGAGTAGCTTACATGCCAGAGGCTGTGTGTGAATTGCCCAGTAGTGGGGGTTCTCACAGCGGAGCAGGGTAAGGCTGGCTCCCAGAGTCAAGGACTGGAGTGGCCTAACGGATCACTAGTCCAAACAACATCAGAGGGGAATGTCACAGCCACCAAAAACACTAGATAGATTGGCACTAACATGAATCCATTTTAAAAAAATGATACTACGTGTTGAATTATAACTTCATTTGTAAACTTTTGAACTAGTAAACATCGCAACCCAGGAGGCTCCATGCCGCTGCTTTGCAGTTTTGTTACAATAATAATTAACACTTTGGAACTGATACAGAAATGACTTCTAACTCAGTCATTAGTAGATTTATAAAGCTAGACTTCAATGCTTAAATTCTGTAGAGTAGCTTAAATTGCACTGTACTGGAAGCTACCTCTTGTCAATTATCTTGACTGTCCTATAGTGGAGGTGACATGATGATATTACAGATTGAAGCACCATAGAAAGAAGTAGCATTTGGATATTAAATATTTAAGATGAACTGGGTGCTGAGTAGATGGCATGGAACTACAGTTACACAAGGGAGGTTAAGACTGGGATTTTCTGGCAATCTGAACAGTGACTCCTGGTTCATTGGTCTCTGAAGCAGCTGCTCTTAGAATCTTATATCTTGGGAGATAGGCCAGTCCTCCCTTACAGACAGCCCCCCAGCCTGAAGCAAATACTCACCAGCAACAACACACCACATAACAAAAACACTAACCCAGGAACCTATCCTTGCAACAAAGCCCATTGCCAACTCTGTCCACATATCTATTCAAGGGACACCACCATAAGGGACCTTATCACATCAGCCACACAATCAGAGGCTCATTCACCTGCACATGTACCAATGTGATATATACCATCATGTGCCAGCAATGCCCCTCTGCCATGTACATTGGCCAAACTGGACAATCTCTAAGCAAAAGAATAAATGGACACAAATCAGATATCAAGAATTATAACATTCAAAAACCAGTCAGAGAACACTTCAACCTCCCTGGTCACTCAATTTCAGACCTAAAAGTCGCAATTCTCCAACAAAAAACCTTCAAAAACAGACTCCAATGAGAAACTGCAGAATTGGAATTAATTTGCAAACTGGACATCATTAAATTAGGCTTGAATAAAGACTGGGAGTGGATGGGTCATTACACAAAGTAAAAACTATTTCCCCATGCTAATTTTTCCCCTACTGTTACTCACACCTTCTTGTCAACTGTTTGAAATGGGCTATCCTGATTATCACTACAAAAGTTTTTTTTTCTCCTGCTGATAATAGCCCACCTTAATTGATTAGTCTCGTTACAGTTGGCATGGCAACACCCATTTTTTCATGTTCTCTGTGTATATATATCTTCCTACTGTATTTTCCACTGCATACATCCAATGAAGTGGGTTTTAGCCCATGAAAGATTATGCCCAAATAAATTTGTAGGTCTCTAAGGCACCACAAGTCCTCCTCAGTTTTTTTTTTGCTGATACAGACTAACACGGCTACGATGCTGAAACCTGCTCTTAGAATTGTGGCTATTGTGCTGCAGCCTGGACCTGCTGCCATTCCCGTTGGGCATACCATGCCTTCATTTGTTACACCAAGTTACATCAGTGCAGCTCCATTGACTTCAATTGGGCTATGCCAATTCACATCAGCTAAACCCTTGTTTAGTCTAAGCTGATCCCGTTCCTGGGTTTGGCTTTATTGGCAACTCAAATAGGAACAAAGAAAGTGAGGTCTGAACTTGCTCTCTAAGTTTAGCAATGCCTAGAGATTTACACATAACAATTTCCCGGCATCAGTGTCCCTGCAAACACATTCTGGATACTCATTTTTAGACAGCCTGTTACTTACCCAGTAGTCTGGATTTAAACACTTGAAAAGTGGATATTCTATTTTATATTCCTTGTCTTTTAAAAGCTCTTTTAGCAAATTATTCAGTTGGTTTTCTTTTCTAAAATATCTAAAGGGAGTGTTCTATACTCTGGAATGATGGCGCTATGAAATTCAGTTTAAAGGGCTTTTGCTTTTCCATAAACTATTGAAATATTTCCTAAACTTGCTTCAAGGGTTATAATTAAAACTGGCTTTACCATTCATTTAAATTAATATTCATTACAAATTTAGCATTGTTAGGGGTGCTAGTGCCAATGTAGGATCCAGACCTGTATTTTTGCCTGAGATAGTATTTTCAGTATTGCTTGCCTGTTTGATTTTTTTTTTATATACATACATTTTTACTAATGTGTGTGAACAAAGGGATCCTTACTAATATGTGACAAAGATACTATGTATGTTGCTTTTGCCTAAGCCAGATGGGCTTGTCAGTATAATGGGAACAGATAAGAGTAGCTAGAGTTTTACTGGGCAAGGTGGGAGTATAATATATGACCGCACACTTGAAGACTGCCTCAACTCCTTATCTCAAGGCAAGGTCAAGCAACAAGTTGGGAAGGACAAGGGAGGGTTGGGGGAGAGTTAAACACTAAAAGACCAGAGAAATGGCTGCCCCTGACCTTAGCACAACCTCATTCCTTACCTCTCCCATGGGGTACAAAAGGGATGGGATGAAGACTCCAGACTAACGACCCACCAGAACGGAACATGACCATAAGCTGCAAGGGGTGGGAAGGGACTGTGGGTGTGCATTTCTGGTATAATCATACTTGCTGAGGACGGGGGAGTCAGAACACTGGGAAACAAGGCTCTGCAGCGTCAGAGTTATGGGACACATGCCTGCTGGAAATTAACCCCAATAAACATCGCGTAGCCTGCACTTCGGCCTTCTGGTCTTCTGCTTTCTGTCTGCGTGACAAGAACTAGGGAAGAGGGTGAAGGGAAAGCCCTCTAACAAGCATCCACTTCTGCTTTAATTTCCAATTAGTTGTTCACATACCTCCTCCTCCACATACCTATTTCAGCATGTTCTTTATGTTGTTGTTTGCCCAGTAGTTTTGAAAAATATTTTTTGTGGACTCTTCCCTTCAACTTTTTGTTCATTTGTGATTGCTCCTCACCTGAGCCACCTGGTATGATTTTCACTCACAGTTCAGATGTCTGAAAGTTTAAACAGAAGGAAATTCTTGTACATGATTTGCACCACAAATCACAGCAGATGAACTTGGAAACATTCAGGATGTGCATAAGCTTTCTCAAATATACCAAGCTCACCTGAATATTCGCAAATAAATAGTAATAGGACCCCACAAATCATACCAAACCAAACTAGGTGCTTTTATACATTAAACATCAGTTTAATGGTTCAACCAACTCTAGCTGCATAACTACCTTCTTGCTGTAATTTCTTTTGCACTTCCTTAACTCCAAAACTTCCTTACTGATTTCCTTCCTCCTCCCCTAATAAAAATAAATGTTGTTACATTTATTTTTGGTTGAGAACTTGTGTGTCAGGAAGCAGCCTGGAGCATGTCTTAATGGATGGATTTTAAATTCCTGATATGAGGGGATTTTAATAGGAATGCTGGCACAACCTCAACCATAACAGTGCAAAGAGAACCTCTGTAATAAAAACATAATTTGCTTGAATGCAATCTATCACTCATTGAAATAAAAAGATTATAAAAAACTCCAGAGTGTCTGTTTCTCATTTATAAGCAGCAATGCTGTGATAGGAAGATAATTAAGGTGAAATAGTGTCATTAAAAAGAGGAAAGTGAAAAGTTAATGCCTATGTAAAGTAAAACAAAAGAGAAATATACGTTTTAAAGAGTGAGAGGTGAACAGCTGGCTGGTGGTGATTGACTTTGATGATCCTCAGCATAGAAACATCACTGATGTGTACAGTAACGCCTCACTTAAGGTCGTCCTGGTTAACGTTGTTTCATTGTTACGCTGTTGAACTATTAGGGAACATGCTCATTTAAAGTTGTGCAATGCTCCCTTATAACGTTGTTTGGCAGCCGCCTGCTTTGTCCACTGCTTGCAGGAAGAGCAGCCCGTTGGAGCCAGCTGGTGGGGGCTTGGAACCAGGGTGGATCGGCAGCCCCTCTATCAGCTCCCCATTCTCCTAAGTTCCCTCTATGGCAGCTGTCCGGCAGGCTTTCAATTGCCCGTAGTTCAGCCATCCCTCCCCTCCTCCCACTGCCCTGTGCTGGGCCTGCCCTCTGCCTTGGAGCTGCTCCCCGGAGTCTCCTGCTTGCTGTGCAGGGGGCGGGGTAGGGAGGCTAATGTCAGGGTATCTCCCTCCCCGCTGCTCCTGCACCCAGCTTACCCCATATCCATAGAGCTGGGGTCGGGGGAGGGGGGGAGACAGGACACGGCAGGGCTCAGGACAGAGGGAGCTTCCTGGCAGCAGCTTCTGTCTCAACTTGCTGATCTACTTAAAAAGGCAGTGTACTTAGGGTGGTGTCAGCATACTTAAAGGGCAATGTGCATCTTTCTCTCACACACACATGGTGTGTGTCTCTGTCTCTGTCTGCCATGCTGTCTTCCCTCCCTCCATTTGTGCTGCCTTGTAGAGTGTGAGGCTACATTAACAATAATGTGTTAACCCTTGAGGGCTCAGCTGATTGCTAGTTCTTCATTTAGCAGAAAGGCATTCCCTGGGAAATATCCCACTACCTCAACCAACCTTCACAATCATCATTGCTGTGTACCAGTATTAAATTGTTTGTTTAAAACTTATACTCTGTGTATGTGTATGTGTGTGTGTGTGTGTGTGTGTGTATATATATATATATATATATATTATAGTCTTTTGTCTGGTGAAAAAATTTCCCTGGAATCTAAACCCCTCATTTACACTAATTCTTATGGGGAAATTGGATTCGCTTAACATCGTTTTGCTTAAAGTCACATTTTTCAGGAACATAACTACAACATTAAGCGAGGAGTTATTGTACCTGAAAATTCTATTTAAGATTATTTCTGACTCAAAGGTTAGAGATGGTTGTATATACCAGGCGTCTGAGTCAGAACTGCATAATGCAGCAAAAGGAATATTATACTTCCCTTGTATTCAACTGGTTTAATATTTTAATTGTCATTTTCTTGTCAAGAGAGCTGCAATTGGCCTAAAGTGTAAGTTATAGAAATGTACAGCTAAACAGTATTTAAAGTGGGAGCCATGTTCATTAACTGTAGACTTCGAGACACAATAGCTCTTTGTTTTCCTAGGATGAAAGGCTGAAAGTTCCATAGAAGCTTTCAAAACAGAAAGAAAAAAATATTAAAATACTTATTGATTTGTTTCTGTTTCTCTGTTAACATTGTGGGGGGAAACGCTACCTTTTATTTAGTTCTGCTTAATAACATAATATTGGTTTGTGGTGAATTTGCAGAAATATTACATAAGCATTTTCTTCTTTAGGATGAAGTCCACATATCCATCTTACAAATGCCACTGGACACAGTAAAGTGCTCAGTCACTTGAATAGTTATAGTACCTACAAAGAGTATAATCTGACTATTGGAAGAGCTTGTTTCCTTAGCTCATTTCTGCTGCCTAATGCTAGAAGGAACATGCTATTCATAAAAATGAATACAAAAAAGATAGTGGAGAAACTATTTACTCTAAACTGTAATTTTTATGATTAATTATTTATAGTTTTTTCACTCTTCCAGTCCATCAGTAAAATCTTGCAAGTCTATTAATAAGATAAACCTGGGATTTTCTTTAATTGCTAGAGAAAAGTACACTACTCTTTTGTATATAATATTCAACCAGATGTCTTTAATATCAGAGTGCTTGGGTGAGACCAAAAGAACTGAGAGACAAAGCAAGTGGGTCTGTATTATCTGAACAGCGAACATGAGTAATTCAAAAAGCAGCAATAGTAGTTCCTTGCACAAATATATTTTGGGCTATATTCTGCCTCAGTTATATCTATGCAACACAAATAACTAAGGGCAGAGGTTGGCTTTATATTGTATGCTGGAATAAATGACCTGGGCCCTCATCCTATAAACAATCATGCAGGCCCAGCATGAGAAATTTGGGACTTCGCGACCTCATGTTCACTGGGGCCCACCCCCTCCCATTTTACTTTATTTACACAAATATTACAGATATTTTGGGGGCCCACATGAGCTCGGGGCCCCATTGTCTCCCCTTTCCCCACCTCTTGCCAGCCCTGCACTTATGCATAAGTCTGACTTTTTCCACCGGACTAGTTTCATTGACTTCACATGAGTAAAATTACACCCAGTCATAAGTATTTGCAAGATGAGCGCCTGCCAATGTCAAATTGGCAATTCATACTTGGCTGGATGCTAAGGTTCAAACTGTAGCAGAATTAATTCAAATCCCTCTTCCTTTAGAGGTAGATTGAGTTCAAAACATCTTTACTTTATGCAGATCTCTCAAATGAGATACCTGAAACAAAAAACTCATTTTTATGTGGACATTAAAATGTTTGTGACAATATTTTTTGTAAGAGTAAAGGGGTTACCCTTGTGTCCTTGTCCAAGTATTCTGCTTCCATACCATTGTGAAGTGTACAGTGAACAGGTTAGTCACCAATCTCAACCTCACAGGGGGACTACATTTTCAGGTGTGTTTCAAAGTCTGTATGTCATAATTATTGTAATATCTACCAACAAATTGAGATCACTGAGCACCAAAAGGTTGTGTGTATGGGTCCTAATCCAGCAAAGCACTTAAATTTGTGTTTAACTTTAGGCATATGAGTAGCCTTTTGATTTCACTGGGAAAGTTGCAATTAAGCAATTGCTTAAATATTTTGCTGGATCAGAGCGTAGCTAACCTATGCAACCATATCTTCCTAACACTGTTTCCCTCCTCTTCCACTCCTTTTGTTTCTCTCCACTTAGTGCATCTTGTCTTAAATTAGTTTGTAAGTGATTTGGATAGGGATTTCCTATACATTTGTACACCATTTAGCACAATGGGAGCTGCGGGGGCGGTACCTGGAGGCGCGGTCACAGACCCCTGTGCCCCACCCCCATCCCCGGTTTCGACCGCTTCCCGGAGTGGCTCGGGGGCAGGGCAGGCAGGTGGGGACCTGCCCTGCCCCTGATGTGCGCCGGGCCGGAGCCCACCACCCTAACCCCTCCTGCAGCCGAACCCCCTGCTGCAACCCGCATCCCTCCTGCATCCCAACCCCCTGCCCTGAGCCCCTGCCTCACCCTGCACCCCTCCTGCACCCCCTGGGGGCAGGGAGGGGGCACAGTTGGGGTGGGGATTTCAGGCAAGGGGTTGGAATGGGGCAGGGAAGGGGTGGGAAGAGGTGGGGCAGGGGCGGGGCCTCATGGAATGGGTGGAGTGGGGACAGGGCCACGGCAGCGGGTGTGGAGGTCAGTGATGCGGCCCTCAGGCCAATGTACTAGTTCTCATGTGGCCCTTGTGGTCATTTGAGTTTGAGACCCCTGATCTAGATGCTGTCTGAGGCCCTCTGTGCACTATTGCAATACTAATAAACTTCTTAAAATACAGTTATTGCCTCATAAATAGAACATATGTGCAAGCTGACTACACTCTAGCCCCATGGGTCTCAAACTTTATTGGTTCATGTACTTTCTTTAAAAATTGCTGTGGAGTGAATTGATGGACCATCCACTAGTTGTATATGTAGAAACCATTTGCTCTAGAAACGTATGCTCTATAACAAAACATTAGGTGCTTATAGAAAATAAGATATGAGGCAAAAGGCTGATGTGCTCATTAGTCCAACACATGGTTGTGATGCAGGCAGACCAGGTGCCAACTCATACCAAGGCCCTAACTCCCCAAAAGAACACTGATCAATGCATAGCTGGAAATCAGTCTGACTCACCTGTGTGTTAGTATTGGTAAAATAGATATTAGGTTTATGAAAATATGTTTAATCATTAGGAAATGCTTTTAAGTTACTGCATGCATTAATCTCATTTCTAATATCTGTATCCCACTTTATAAAGTAACATTTAAGTGTTTGCTCTTAAACTGAAAAGCTACCAGTCAGGAGAGAAGTATTACCAAGTATGAAATACTAGTTTACCATAGGAAGTATTGTCTCCTGCCCAATAAAAGAATGACCACAGACACTAGACAAATAATTGTGGAACATAAGAGGACAAAAGACATTGGATTTTTCCCCTCAAACCCAGGAATAGGAGACATGCATAGGAACTTGCCCCATCAGTTTGAACTCTAAGGGAAGGGAATAAAAATCCCTGACAAGAAGAAACTATGCTTAGAGAGGGCAAGATTTCTAAGCATAAGTAAGGGATCCCCAGCTATTTAACTTGGATTAGCTCTAGAGGACGTATAGAGCTTGCATATTACAGCAGTTTTTGAAACCTAAGACTGTAACTCATTTGTGTGCATCTGTTTACTTGCTTTAACCTTGCAAATAACTTTCATTTCTCTTTCTTAGTTAATACATCTTTAATTAATTTATTATGGGATGGGCTACAAGCTTTGTCTTGGGTGTGAGATCTGAGGTGCAGTTGACTTGGGGTAAGTGACCTGTCCTTTGTGACTGGGAGTAACCTAAATGTTATGATTTTTGGTGCAAGGTACCAGCTCACAAAGGCAAGCTTGCCTGGGTGGCAAGATAGGCCTAAGTACCTAAGGTGGCTGTCTGTGACTAAGGCTGTTATAGTGCTTGAGGAGTTCACACCTGATGAAATCTAAGTATAGAAGTATCTAAGTATAGTATCTAAGTATAGTTGATGAAATCTAAGTATAGAACTCACAATTAAGGCCAGATTAACACTTTACACACTGCTAGGCACAACATCTTCAGCACCCCCCCCCTTTTGTGTTTTCCATAAAAAATGAAATGTTTAACCCACAGGCACCCCCTAGAATGCTGGTGCCCCTAGGCATGTGCCTACCATGCCTAATTGGAAATCTATCCCTGCTCACAACCAGTTTGGGGTATGTACTCTGCTTCTTAACAGTCTGCCTTGAGGTTGGTATTTATGGCCTTAAGCCACTCCAGGCAGGTTTACAGTTTGAGACAAACACTTTTACAGTTTCAGAGCAAACACTTAAATATTGCTTAATAACATGGGATACAGATATTATGAGTGAGATTAATGCATACAGCAGCTTACAAAATTTAATAAAGTCTAAACACTAAACACATCTTTTATAAATCTAATATCTATTTTACCAATAATAACACATGGGTGGGCCAGACAGGTTTCCAACTATGTATTTGTCAGTGTTCAGTTGAGGTCTAAGGGTCTTGGGTATGAGCTGGCACCTGGTCTGCCAGCATCACACACCCAATGCAAATCTGGTGTAGGAAAGGGTATGACTAATGTTCCTTAGGGCTCTCCTATTCTTGATAAAGCATCTGCCAGTCCATTTTCTTTCCCCTGGATTTGGATTATTTTCACGTCATACTCTTGCAGAGGTAGGCTCCTCTATAGTCATCTGGAGTTGATCCTTTTAGCTTGATGCAACCATATTAAGGAGGAATGGTCTGTTAAAACCTTTTATTTTTTATTATACAAATAAGGCTTAAATTCCTCAATAGCCCAAACTATGCACAGCATTCCTTCTCAATGACAGCATCGCTCTGTTCGGGGTGTGTGTGGGGGAAGGGGGGCATCAGTTTTTTTACTCAGGAAGGCAATGAGGTGCCTCTTTTCCCCCACCCTATTCTGCGTGAGCACTGTGCTTAACCAATATTAGAAGCATTAGTGCACAGCACAAATAGTTTGATGAAATCCGTGCTCACTAAAACTGGCTCTTTAGACAAAGCCTCTTTTATGTCCTGAAAGCCTTTTTCACAGACCTTGATCCATATCACCTGTTCTGGCTGAGGCAAAAGGCTGATGTGCTCATTAGCCCAATACATGATAATTATGGAATTTAACATGAATAGCCCCGCCCTTAACCTGTACAATTGATGTTATATAAAATATTCAAATTTAAACAATTAAAAAAAATCAGATATCAAGCTAATAAATAAATTGTGTTTTAAAACATTAGACCTCATTGGCTTTTTACTGTTTCTCTCCCCTTTTCCGCCTATTGTCATTGTCAAGGCTGAATCCCCACTCTGTCACTCCGAGCGCAGAAGGTAGGGGCCTGAAAGGATTCTAAAAATTAATACAATTTTACAGAATTAATAATTCATGATCATACCTGGCTTAAAGCTGTTTATAGCATGGCTGTTCTGTCCCTCCAGCCCAGAGAACAACAGACAAAGGAAAAGTTTCTTTCCCCATTTTAAAAAGTTTTACCTTCCCATTGGCTCTTTTGGTCAGGTGCCCACTTTTTTTTTTCTCTTTCCTGGGGGACTTTTTAACCCTTTACAGGTAAAGCAAGTAAAGAACAGCTACAAGAGGGATTTTACAGCTAACTGGCTGGCTGGGTGTCCATCAAAGGGAGCTATCCCCCCACTTTCTTGATTACAGTCGTTCATTTAGTTTGCATTCTCTATCATCTCACTTTCTTCCTTCTGTCATTACTTCTTTTCTCCCCTTCCCCAAAACTTTCTTTCCATGAGTCAGTACAGTAACTACTGTAGATGTTACTTTTGTTGTATATACTGGGTTTAAAAATTTAACTTGAAGAAAGTCTATGACATCCCAGGGTGCAGTCCAGACCACTGAGGGGCTGTGTCACTGCTGGCCCAGCAACCGAAGGTGTCTCACAATGCTTTGCTGCTATAGCTTCTACCTGAGCTGCTCATAAAGAGCCTTCCAGCATGTAGATAACACCCTGAGTGTCTCTGTATAGTTGAAGGCTCCCAGCCACACATCAGTTGTACTTTGGCTTCCAGCAGCCTCGATTACTACTTGCAAAGTGACCCCAACATACTCCCAGATTTCCCAAAATTGTGTGTTCTGCACTGACCAGCTGTCTTCCGGACAGTTCAGATATTTTAGGCCCTTGCCCCCAAAATGGGACAATATCCAACAGTTTGCTACTTTAAATGGAGGTACCCAAACAGTTCAGTTTAAAGATAACATTGGATTAGTTTTGATTAAAGAATAAAACAAGTTCATTTAACTACAAAGAAATAGATTTTAAGTGAGTACAACGTGTTAGAGTCAGAAATGGTTACTAGAGAAATAAAGATCTAGCGCTTCCTAGTAACTACAGTTAAATAAATAAGCCTTAGTTCTAGGTAAACTTCTTACATATGTTCCCAGCAACAGGTCTAACTAAATTCTTGGGTCAGAATCCCTCCCAGAATCCAAAGGTCTGGTTTCTTCTTCTTCAGAGAGACAAAGAGAGAGAGAGAGAGAATGGGGTATTTTGCCCCTTCTTTTTATAGTCCATTCACCCTTTGAAATGCGTTTTCCTGAAGGTTACCCCAGATAAAGTTCCTTCCAGCTGTGAGGATGGAGACATGGCATCTTGTGATGAAAGAGGTTCCATGGTGTTGTTTGTTACAATGCAAATTGATCTATTCCTGCTCCCCTTCACTGCCAAAGAATGGCCACTTGACCAGTGATGGTCAATCAATTTTGATGACATTTGTCTAGAGGCATCAGCTTGTCCTCTGTCTTCGAGAAACTGTTTTACCTCTTCCCCAGATTTGTCTGGTAAACACACTTCAGACATAACTTCAGCTTATGTTCATAACTTTACATATAATCGTGCTACATTTCACCATAATATTATTGACCAGTCAGTTATTAGTTTTCAAATGACATTTCACAAGGCATATTTTGTCTAAAGATTATTATAATGGAGTGTAGGATGTGAATACAGGGTCACAGGAGCATGTGATAATCCTAATAAAAACAAGGTATGTAAACACTAAAGCCTTCTCTAAACTAGAAAAAAAGGTCAAGTTCAGGTCAGGTTTAGCTAACAGAAGCCAGATAAACTTGACCTAGATTCAACCATTTTTCCGAGGGTAGATTCAGGGTAACACCATTAGCTGGAATTTAGCAAGTCTAACTATAGTCTAGAGTGATTATACTACCTTTCCTAGTCTAAACAAGGCCTAATATAAAACAGTTATTCGTTGGACCTGTTGAGAGGAGAAGGGCATAAAGAGGAATGAAAGAAAAGGATTAAAAGGATTTTAAAACATCACATTTTCTCTTATGTGTGAATGATGAAGTCTGTCCATTGTCACTGAAGGGAGGGAGAAGTGGAGGTAGTATCTTTGCTGGCAAACCACATGAATACTTCAGCTACAATCACAAGTTAGATTTCCATATTCATGGCACAGTTCAACACCCCTAGAATCAAGCAGAATTAAAAGAATTAAAAGAATGAGAAATAAGTGTAATTTTGTGCATCAGTAGCAGTGCTATGACTAGCTGAGACCTTCCCATTTCAGTGTACTTATTAAGTGTAAATTCTTATAAGTGTTAATTCAGTTGTGGTTTGATCTGTCACACATTGAGGTCAATGGGAGTCCTTCCATTGATTTCAGAGAGCGTTTAATTAAGGCCTTTGATCCAGGGGTGAAGAGGATTAACTTTGAGTATACCCTGACAGTAAAGATATAACTTAATATTCAATCTTGTTTAAATGCCAAATTGAGATGGAGGGGTTATATTTCCTTTTACGTCTTAACCATTTTAGGTGTTCTCTGTATTAAAAAAAACAAAAAAAAGGAGTTCTTTTGGCAGCTTAGAGACTAACCAATTTATTTGAGCATAAGCTTTCGGATGCATCCGATGAAGTGAGCTGTAGCTCATGAAAGCTTATCCTCAAATAAATTGATTAGTCTCTAAGGTGCCACAAGTACTCCTTTTCTTTTTGCAGATACAGACTAACACGGCTGTTACTCTGAAATCTGTATTTAAAATTACTTAAGCTTCACATTCTGAGACTGTTGTAAAACCATTTCAAAGCAAAGACTTAGTAATTTTTTTTTTAAAAGTAACAAATTACTATTTACATCCTCTGTGCCACTCTTCCCACCAAACAGGAACAGTGGAACAATGGAATGCATGCCAAGGGACTTTGCTACTTTAACTTTGGTCATAGCAACACAACCTGATTGTAATATGGCCATGGTAACCATATAGGAGTTCAGACAGTTTGCTGGAACCTGGAGTTAAGGAGACAGCAATCATTGAACAGAACCTTTAGTTCAAAAGCTGTTTGTAAAATGTTTGAAGTCAGATCCTGAGGCAGGTAGTCTATTGGGGTATCCCTAGGTTAATCTCCTCCAGCTGTTTCAGTGTCAGCTCATCTGCATTTCAGGCATTTGCCTCTTCAAAGCTGTCTGAGACAGTCATTGTTAAAGTAATCAGTGGTCTGTTGTAGAACAGTGCTACTCAAAGTGGTGGTCCATGAGCCATCGGCTGCCAGTCTGCATGCACATTGGAAAAAAAAAATTGCCAGTCCCCCACATCAGGTATCTTGAGAAGCACTGCTGTAGAGCATAAAAAGCAAGGGCCTCTTTTCCAACAGAGATTTGTGACCTGTTTGCAATTATAAACCTCATTTTTATCAGCTTTTGTTGACCTAAGTACCTTTGTGTAAATTGGTGGGAAAAGATCTTCTTGCTAATTGCATCTTGTTCGTACATCTGCAGCTTTCCACTGAAATATTTTAATATGTGAAACCTTCTTTCAGAAAGGAAAAGAAGAAAGGGCATGTAATGGCTAGAGCAGAGGACAAGGGACCTGGGTTCTATTCCCAAGCCTGCCAGTATCTTGCAGTTACTCTTAGAAAGTTAACCACTCTGTGCCTCAGTTCCCCTCTGTAAGGCATGGGAATTGTGGAGAGATGATATCCCCAGCTGGCAAGCTGTGAGCCACATGCCCCCACTCATCTGTCCCATAGTCGCCATATGAATATATGTCCCACCTATCCAGTGTGTGTATATCTATCTATGTGACTGATTTGGATCTGCATTGTAGTAATTTATAAATATGATATGTTAGCCTGGTTATTGGGATGTTTACTATATGAAAATATTGCTTTAACTCAAAAGGGGACTGAAGACAAGAAGGCAATAGGCAAGAAGGAGAAGTTTGGCTCAAGATAGCCACCTATCAGCAAAATCACAAGAGTCATTAAGGGACAATGCTAGACCTATTTGCTGAGATGATTCTGTCTCAGTGTCTCCAGCCAACCTATGAAACTGGTTTTGAGTAGGAATGACCAATACCCACACAGCAGAGCAAAGGACTTGGGCAGAGTTTAAAGAGTGGGGAGAGCTAAGGGGAAAGGTGACTGAGGCATGGGAGTCTACTGGGGGTGGCTGGAGAAGCTGGAGAAGCTGGAGGTGCCTAGATCACCATCACCATTATGGGATGATCTAACCAAATACAACAGCACACAGGTGGTTGTTTTAAAATCCTTTTTTCTCTACTGCTTTGTTCCTTTGGTTAAAATAAATAATCCTTTGGTTTTAAGAAGACTGTTTGATCACTGGGTGCAAATGGTCACAGACTCTGAAAGGAAGAATTGAAGGTGCCTAAATTTAGTCAGACCTGCAGGATAAAAATGGTTGATACACAGGGTACTGTAGCTCAGGGCTTGGTGTAACAGTGGGAGAGTCAGGTAAATACCTGAGGCTTGACACCTAAGGGGGTGCACACAGAGAAACCAAAAAGGGGCCAGAGGGGCAGCTACCCCTGTAACCCTGACAATCTACATGAACAATAACCCACCAGGAGAGAAAAAAATTAAACCACCCCTAGCGGAGTCCATACTGCCTGCGCAGACTCACAACTCTCTCTGTGTTCATCCTACATAGGTGGTGCGTATATTCATATGCTAGCTATGGTACAGGGGTGTGTGGGAACTGGGCTCACAGCTTGTCACATTACCCCTAGAAGTACCACTTGGCCAATTAAGGTTGTAAAGCTGTTTCCTCCAATTCAGCATTCCTCGACCAAATAACAATATATTCTCTGTTGCTGAGGGTACATTGTACAGGCTTGCTTTTCTCCCCCAGTGGACAGTTGTGAAGGTAGGCAGTATGGGGGCTCTGATGAGGAGGGACTGCTTAAATGATTTTTTTCCTCCTGCTGCTGGATTATTATTCACTGGGGAGTGAATTGTTTACTTGTATAACTGTATATTTTAAAAACTGTTCAGGGATCAGTGGCAATACGCAGAACCGCAGATGGGTGGTGTTTTTATTATTATTATTTGCACTGCAGGCCCCAGGAAACAATCAAGGCTCCATTGTCGTAGGCACTGGCCATACAAACTGAGGCACAAAGATTAGGTGACTTGCTCAAGAAGTCTCTGGGAGAACCAGGAAAAGCCAGATCCCCTGTGTTCTAGTCCAGTGCTTTAACCACACGAGTATATTTTCCTCTACATTTTATTCTATATAGAAATCACAATGAACAAATGCATGGATCCACGTGCCAGTCCAGCCTCATCTCACTTCTGAGTGTTGTTTTTTCATGCAAAACTTTTGACATTTAACCCCCATTTAAAAAAATGTATGCTTTACAATGGTTTGAGAGACATTTAAACACTATACATTATTGGGGCTGGAATACATACACTAAATCACCAGGTATATATTGATTTCAATGGAAGTTAGGTTCCTGGTTTGCTTTGCTGTTGAAAATCCTATTAGGTGCCTATCTGGTCTCTACCTTTCGTTGACTTTCAATGAGAATTCAGTGCTTTATTCCTTTAGGCCCCCTCTTTGAACAATTCAGCTGGAATCAACAAATAATAGACTTACAAAAGTGAATAGCGATCTTTGTTGCTTAACTTGAAATCTTTTGAAGGGTCCAGATATTTAAACATTGTTGAGCACCCCCCTAGAAAATCAGTCCTGCTTTAAGATGTCTAAAGGTGAGCACACAAAGTCCCCAGAAACTTTTGTAATTTAGGCCATATCTCTTATGAAAATAGTAATTTTCAAGAATAATGAGTGAATGATAAAAGATTTCTAAAAAGCCCAGGACTTTCTTGCACAAAATTGCAATATTTTGCAAACAAGTAGTCAGTCACAACATGGTTAACTTTAGAAAGCAGATGTGACTTATTTCTTTCCCTAGATGAACTTGCAAGTTTCACTGATGTTCTCATTTTCAATTATTTAACAATTCCATGAAAAGGTGTTCTTAAAAAAAGCGGTAAGGGGCTAGAGTTAAGATGCTCACTTTGCAAAATAGCAACATCCTGTTAAATAGAGAGATTTGATTATTATAACTATATAATGTCTCTCTAAACAAAAGCTCACTGTTGTAATTATTATTATTTTGTCTCTGATGTTTACATTGCAAGGGTTTGCAAACCTGTTAAAACTCCCTAACTAAATAAAAAGTTTTAAAAGGCAATGCTGCATCTATACCTGCAAACATAAATAACTTCTGATATGCTAAAGAAAATCCATCTGGAGTCCCCCTTTTTCCTTGAATAGTAGCTAATTTGAATAATGTCAGAAGTTCACATCTGGCAGTATTTGTGTCCCTGAAAATCCTTTTCATGAAATAAGGTTTAACCAAGCAAATGTCAATAAAGGATTATAGAAATCTCTAAAACTTCTTTTTGAAATCAAGTAAAAGGTATGTTTTGCTGGATCTTTGCTAACATTATTGAAACAATCATTTCAATAGCATATTAACTTGATTAATTTCTCACTGCTGAACTCATTACAAAATGAGACAAAACTTCTGTTTCATCAGGTCACATGATAAGCAAGTAATAATGATTACTATATAATACGACTCATTGAAAAATTGGGATTACACCCTAAAAAACAAACAAACAAAAAACAAAAAAAAATCAACAACAACAACAAAACTTGTTGCCAAAAATATGAAAACCAAGTTTTCAGCAAAATTTTTTTGAGGGTTTTGTAGAAAGCAGTTTTTGAGGGGGAAAAAAAAATGTGGACAAAAAATCACAATTTTTGATCAAACAGTTCCAACAGAAAATTTTTGACTAGCCCATTGTGACACTCTGTACCTCAAAGTAGCACCCTGGAACCCCAATATTCACCACTGTCATACAATTATGATATGTTTTGTACAAAGTATGCCTTGTGAGGTGTCATTTTAAAACTCTTGGTCTGTTGAACATTAAGATCCCTTTGGACTGTATGAGCTATCATTATATGTGAAGTTATGAAGCATTGTTATATGTGTTACTGACAGATGTTGTGAGGTTCAGAGACACCCACAGCCAACCTCTCAATTGCAACAAAGGACCAGCCAGACTTGCTGATGACCCATTCAAGGGAATCCACTCTCCCACTGGCCATCCCAGAGGCTTCTCAGAGAGACCACATATGCAATGGAGACTGCTTGACCAATAGGGACTGCCTGTTCCCTATGTCACAGCAAAATTCTTTCCAGCAAGCTGGAAGAAAGTATAAAAGAGAGCCAGTGATATCATCACTTGGCCTCTCTCCCCCATCTCAACACCTGGAAGCACGTCTGGAAAAAAAGGACTTTGAACTGGGGAAGGATGGTCCCAGGCTGGAAAAGAGAGTCCAGTCTGTGCATTGGGGAACGGTAACTTGCTTGTACCAGTCAGGGTGAAGCACTGCTTGATTCAAATCCTCCTTAGTTTGTAGAACTTAGACTGTGTGTTTACTTTTTATTTTCATAAGGTAACTAACTCTGACCTTTATGCCTATCACTTATAAGCACTTAACATCTACCTTTCTGTAGTTAATAAACCTGTTTTATATTTTATCTAAAACCGTGTGTTTTGGTTGAAGTGCTTGGGAACTCTCAGCTCAAGGCTAGTGTGTGTCCATTCCACGCTGAGGGAGCGATGAATTAAATAACTTGCACTGCCCAGGGGAGCTTTGAGCAATGTAAGACACTGCAGTCCTGGGGTGTAGGGCTGGAGCTGGGGGAAAATGGCTGGAGCTTCTCACTGATGGTTCATGAGTGACTGGGAAATCATTCATGTAACACAGTTGGGTGTATCCTGGCCTGCGGATGGTTGTGTAAGTGCAGTGCCTGTAAGAGGTTTGTAGTTTGATATCAGCATCACAGTGTCAGAGGCAGCCCAGGTTGGCGGGTTTGAAGGGCTCAGTGGTCCCACAGTCCAGGTTGCACCCCAGGGACTGCATCACACCTGCACCAACTGACTTGGGCTCAGGGGGCTCAGGCTAAGGAGCTATTTAATTGTGGTGTAGACATTCAGGCTTGGGCTCTAAACTCTGCACTGCAGTTAAACAGCTCCTTGGCCCAGCCCTGTGAGCCCTAGTCTGCTGACACAGGCCAGCAGTGGGTTTTTAATTTCAGGGTAGACATGAACAGTTTGTGCCCTAATGGTATCACTAAAATCAATGAAAACACTTCCATGTCCTTCAGTGGGAAACACATTATGTTCCTATCAAAAGATTGTCAAGCCTGAGCAAACCTTAGGGAATTTTGGGTTCCTTGACTAGACAAGAAGTTTTCATGTGAATGCTTCCCATAGCCCGAGCCATAACCGTACCATACACTTGGTGTCAACATTCCAAACCACATCTTTTTTCTTCCACTTACGAAATAAGAATTAATCTGCATTTGTTTGTTTTTTTCTTAGTGGAGAGAAAACAATTAAAGAATGTCCTTGCATCTCTGTATAAAAAGATCATCTCAATATAAGACACTTGCTCATCAAACACCTATACTCCTTTAAGTGCAGTTACATAAAATTCTAGGAAAATAATACGAGTATTCAAATATTTACAGCCCTACAGGATGTACACAGACCTGTTTACATCTGGACCAGTTGGAAAAAGTTTGTTAAATACTAAAATATCGCCAGCACCAGCTTGAAATTCCTTAACAAAATGTTTCCCTTTTATTAAACACAAAGTGCTGAGCCTAGCATCCTGCTAGGCAAGGCTGAGAGCTTCTTAATGAGGCTTTGATCCCTAAGCCTTTTAGCTCCCGCCAATGCTTAAACAGGGGGCAGGGCTACTTAGCAAGACCAGGGCTTTAAAAAGCCTGCGCCTAAGCAACCAGGGGAGCTATTGAACAGGAGCGACAAACAAACAAGAGCAGCAAACAAACAGGAGTGGCTAACAGAGGAGTTTTGCGAGGGAGTTTACACGGGAAGTGTGAAGGGGGGCTACATATTTAACCTTCCTTAAACTTCTTTAAACTTAAGCCAAAAAATGCCCCCCGATGAAAAACAAAACAACAACAAAGGAACCAGCTGCAGGAGTAAAAAGAGAATGCAGGCAGAAGTCCAGCAACAGAGTGGGGGCTACCTAGTTTACTGCACCCAGTGCATCATGTATGATTACCTGCCCTATGGGCAGGTGGCGTATGTGTACATTTGGTGCAAGGAGCTCCTGGCTCTCAGAGACCATGTGTGGGCTTTGGAGATCAGGATGGCTGAGCTGGAGGAGCTAAGAGAGACAGAGGTACATAGATGAGACTTTCTGGGACACAGTAAAACGGTCCACCCCCAGTCTGACAGTCTGTGTGCTCTTAAGGAGGATGAAAGCCTCAGGGAATGAGAACATCTAACTGGAGCAGAGGGAAATGATCCCATAGTTAGGACCCTCCTTCCAGATGATGTTGTGGTATCCTCTCACACTGAGGATACTGCTCCGGGAGAGGGAACTCCAGTTATTAGGAAGAGACAATTATTAGTAATTGGTGATTTGATCATTTAGAAGCATAAATGGGTTTACGATGACTTGGAGACCCACATGGTGACTTACCTGCCTGGTGCAAAGGTTGCGGATCTCTCGAGGTATCTAGATAGACTTATGTGTAGTGCTGGGGAGGAGGAGTGGTCATGGTACATGTAGGTACCAATGACACAGGGAAGGATAGGAGAGAGGTCCTGGAGGCCAAATTTAGGCTGCTAGGTAAGAGATTGAAGTCCAGGAGATTGAAGCAGCATTCTCTTAAATGCTTCCAGTTCCACGTGCAGGGACAGTTAGATAGGCAGAACTGCAGGGTCTCAATGCATGGATGAGACGATGGTGTAGGGAGGAGTGGTTTAGATTTATTAGGAAGTGCAGAAACTTTTGGGAAAGGGGGAACCTATACAGGAAGGATGGGCTCCACCTAAACCAAAATAGAACCAGATTGCTGACACTTAAAATTAAAAAGGTCGTAGAGCAGTTTTTAAACTAAGGGCTGGGGGAAAGCCGACAGGTGTGGAGGAGACAGAGGATGTGTGGTTCAGACAGAGACATCCCTTAGAGGTGGATCTACTAATGGAGATTCTCTAAGTCCTAGTAAGGAGGAGAGTATGGAAGATGATAAAATACAGGTAGGATCTGATGAGAAACAGTCAAATGAAAAATAGTCTCATTCAATTACCTCATGTAATGGGAGACAACTAAAAATTGACAAGTTTTCAAAGTGCTTATATACCAATGCTAGAAGTCTAAATAATAAGATGGCTGAACTAGAATGCCTTGTATTAAATGAGGATATTGATATAATAGGCATCACAGAAACTTGGTGGAATGAGGATAATAAAGGGGACACAGTAATACCAGGGTACAAAATATATCAGAAGGACAGAACAGGTTGTGCTGCTGGGGGAGTGGCACTATATGTGAAAGAAAGTGTAGAGTCAAATGAAGTAAAAATCTTAAATGAACAACTGTACCATAGAATCTCTATGGATAGTAATTCCATGCTCGAATAATAAGAATATAGCAGTAGGGATATATTACTGACCACCTGACCAGGATGGTGATAGTTACTGTGAAATGATCAGGAAGATTAGAGCGGCTATTAAAATAAAAAAAAACTCAATATTAGTGGGGGATTTCGAGTATCCCCATATTGACTGGGTACATGTCACCTCAGGACAGGATGCAGAGATAAAGTTTCTTGACACTTTAAAGCAGTGGTGGGCAAACCGCAGCCACTGGGAATTGCGGGCAGCCGTGCCTGCGGACGGTCCATGTAAACAAACTGTTTCACAGCCCACCAGCTGATTGCCCTAATGGGCTGCATGCAGCCTGGGAGCCACTCAAGAAAGAGATCTTGGAGTCATTGTGGATAGTTCTCTGAAAACATCCACTCAACGTGCAGCGACTGTCAAAAAAAAAAAAAGCAAACAGAATGTTGGGAATCATTAAGAAAGGGACAGCTAATAAGACAGAAAATATCATATTGCTTCTATATAAATCCATGGTAGGCCCACATATTGAATACTGCATGCAGATTGGTCGCCCCAACTCAGAAAAGATATATTGGAATTGGAAAAGGTTCAGAAAAGGGCAACAAAAATGGTTAGGGGTATGCAATGGCTTCCATATGAGGAGAGATTACTAAGACTGGGACTTTTCAGCTTGGAAAAGAGACGACTAAGGGGGCATATGATAGAGGTCTATAAAATCATGACTGGTGTGGAGAAAGTAAATAAGGAAGTGTTATTTACTCCTTCTCATAACACAAGAGCTAGGGGCCATCAAATGAAATCAATAGGTTGCAGGTTTAAAACAAACAAAAGGAAGTATTTTTTCACACAACGCACAGTCAACCTGTGGAACTCTTTGCCAGAGGATGTTATGAAGGCCAAGACTATAACAGGGTTCAAAAAAGAACTACATAAATTCATGGTTGATAGGTCCATCAATGGCTATAAGCCAGGATTGACATGGATGGTGTCCCTAGCCTCTGTTTGCCAGAAGCTGGGAATGGGCAACAGGGATTGGATAATTGTTCTGTTCATTCCCTCTGGGGCACCTGGCATTGGCCACTGTTGGAAGACAGGATACTAGGCTAGATGGACCTTTGGTCTGACCCAGAATGGCCTTTCTTATGTTTTTTATGTTCTTATGTAAGTAGTCTAATACAACAGTCTCCTCCAGAAACTCACTCCATCCTGCTGTTCTGCATAGCTCTGGCTCTTCAATTAAACATGAGTAGGCTTTGGGCCTAATCCTGCAGACATTTACTACTGAGTATGGTGCCTTCTACTGTGAGTGCCCCTGTTGACTTCAGTGTGAATATTGACTACTTAGCCATGAGCTTAGCCTTCATCTAGTGAGAAAAAAGTTACAGTAGCAGTGTTGTGGGAAACTTTTGTCCCCCAAGTGCTTTCAGAAACTAAGAATAATTCTTTAATGTTTTAGGTGGAAAAGCTTTATTTAACTAGCAAACTCAAAGAATTAGCAGGAGTCTCAATTTATGGCAACATCTTTGCTCATGGGGTACAACATTACCCTGTACATGTATTATCAGTTAGCATATGTGTCATAAATATAAAGGGAAGGGTAAACCCCTTTACAATCCTTCCTGGCCAGAGGAAAAATCCTCTCACCTGTAAAGGGTTAAGAAGCTAAAGGTAACCTCACTGGCACCTGACCAAAATGACCAATGAGGACACAAGATACTTTCAAAAGCTGGGAGGTGGGAGAGAAACAAGGGGTCTGTGTCTGTCTGTATGCTGCTTTTGCCGGGGATAGACCAGGAATGGAGTCTTAGAACTTTAGTAAGTAATCTAGCTAGGTATGTGTTAGATTATGATTTCTTTAAATGGCTGAGAAAAGAACTGTGCTGAATAGAATGACTATTCCTGTCTGTGTGTCTTTTTTGTAACTTAAGGTTTTGCCGAGAGGGATTCTCTATGTTTTGAATCTAATTACCCTGTAAGGTATCTACCATCCTGATTTTACAGAGGTGATTTCCTTACTTCTATTAAAAGTCTTCTTGTAAGGAAACTGAATGCTTTTTCATTGTTCTCAGATCCAAGGGTTTGGGTCTGTGGTCACCTATGCAAATTGGTGAGGATTTTTACCAAACCTTCCCCAGGAAGTGGGGTGCAAGGGTTGGGAGGATTTTGGGGGGAAAGATGTGTCCAAACTATGTTTCCCAGTAAACCCAGTTACAGTTTGGTGGTGGCAGTGGAGATCCAGGGACAAAGGATAAAATTAATTTGTACCTTGGGGAAGTTTTAACCTAAGCTGGTGAAAGTAAGCTTAGGAGGTTTTCATGCAGGTCCCCACATCTATACCCTAGAGTTCAGAGTGGGGGAGGAACCTTGACAATATTCAAATTACATTTGAGTAAAAAAATAAAACAAAAACAAGGCTTGCTTAGTGAGGGAGATAGTTACCACTATTACAGGACAAGATACTGTCACAAAAGCAAATGTGTACATAGAACTACTAAAAATACAGGGTAACAGTGCAGCAAAGGTACATTTGTAACCTACATACTTTTTGATACAGAAAAAATGGTTTCCATGCGAAAATGTGTTGTAAAAAAATTGCTGAATTGTGTACATGTGCTTAGGTGACAGTGTTCTAAAACACAGTTGGAGGTCCACTAATGCATGAGTTAACACAACACATGTGCTTTCAGGGTACACCATTATCTCATAAATGTGGATGAGGGTTAAAGCTATAACTGTTTGTAAGGTAAGGCCCATTAACATGACCTTTCATTGTTAAGTGGCACTTCTGGCAGACAGGACTACCACAGCTAACATGTACTCCAGATTACATGTAAAATACTCAACCCTTTAGTTACTGAAATATAGCACACTACAAAGCACATATTCAACAGGTGAATTTAAAAAGGAAGACAAAAACATTACCAGGAAAAAAAAACTAAGTGATCGATATGACTGCCTGCATTGCAATCTGATAAGAATCTAACAGATAATTAGAAGGAAATGTAATGCTTTGATGTGTAAAATATCTACTGAATTTTTAATTCAGCAGATGAAACTTGCTTAGACTGAAGAGCCTCCTAAGAAACCAATGGACCTTCCTCCAACAGATATGTCTGCACAGACATCAGAAGGTATTACCTTTACGTGGAGTGAATTTTTAATTCTTTGTATGTATATGTTAAAAGGCTACAACACATATGCAGGGTGAAAAGAATCCTTTGAAATGGGCCATTACTTTTTGCAATGCTCAAAATGAAAAGGAAAGATTAGATATCAAGGGACAGGGATTTTAATCTTTATCAAATATAATACAGAAAAAGTGTCTCAAATAGCAATATACCTGTAAAACACATGCTTTACAATATGCTGCTAAAAGTTTTGTTATATTTTCTGCGTATCATTTCAATTTCTTTTTAAAATATAATGGTAAGGTTAAGAAATCACTCAAATCATTTTAGTTCTCTCACATTAATTAGGTCATGTTACCCATAGGCAGAACTTTATACGATTGTTTTCCTTGTTGAATGTAACCATAAAAATACAGGATGTGCAACATGTGCAAGTTAATGCTACAGGATACACTCTAAGGGCCAGACTGTAATATCCTTAGTCATAATCGGTACTCTGTAAAGCGGTATCAGGTGCTATTCACTGTGAGTAAAGGTATCACAATGTGGCCCTACATGAGTTCATTTGACCAGAATCCTTATCAGTTCAATTCTATTTTTATCATCAGGACTGCCCCCAAAAAAATGTTTTTGCATTTTTTTCGCAAAAAAATTTTCCAGCTTCATTTTTCTGTGAAAAACAGTATGGTTCTAAATGAAACTCCTAATATACAGGTTTAAATTCTCGTTATTCTGAAGGGAGAAAACCCTCCTCATCACACATTTATAGAAAAATGAGTAACTTCTGACTTGTCCATTGACTCTCTTTTCCTGGGCACTGTCAGGGGCAAGGAAGGGGATGAAAGACCATCTTTTAAAACAAAGCTAATGTTGGGATAAAAATGCCTGGGGAATAAGGAACAAAAATGCAAAATTAGAAAACCCTAACTGATCTATGCTAGACAAAAGCGAAGAAATCCCCCAACAATACACAGATAATAAATAAAATATATTCGGTATCAGTGTATTTTCTTTTATGGAGCTCTATTGAGCCCATACATTCTCGAAAAGGAAGTGTACTATTAACAGAAAGTTAAAAAGGACTGTGAGAGATTCCAGGCAGAAGCAGAATGCGCCCATCTCTGCATTAAGGAAATTCACACAAATATAGCTATATTATAAGAATCGCCATACTGGAACAGACCAATGGTCCACCTAGCCCAACATCCAGTTTCTGACAGTGGCCAGTGCCAGATGCTTCCGAGGGAATGAAAAGAACAGTGCAATTATTGAGTGATCCACCTCCTGTTGTCCAATCCCAGTTTCTGGCAGTTGGAGTCTAGGGACAACTGGAACAGGGGTTGCGTCCTTGACATTCTTGGCTGATAGCCTTGGATGGATCCATTAACTTTTCTATTTCTTTTTTGAACCCCGTTATACTTGTGGCCTTCAGAACTTCCCCTGGCAATGAATTCCACAGGGAGACTGCATTGTGTGAAGAAATACTTCCTTTTGTTTGTTTTATTCTCAGATATAAGAAGTTACAAAAATGAAGCCCAGAGGTCAAAAATGCATGGATCACTATGGCCAGGTCTGTGTCCAATAGGATAAGGTGCAATCTTCTGGCTAACCACATATGAAAAAGGGCATTTAAAAAAAAATTGTTGCCACAAGGCCACTGATGAACTGTCAAAGTCTCAGGGCCCTCCATATTTCAACAGTTAGGAGGAAGCAAGTGCTTTAAATCACCTTCTTCCTGCCAGCATCATTTCAGTGTTGTCTGGTTACAGGGTCAGCCAGCAGCTCTTCTCCAGGTGCTGGTTTTCAGCTAGATGTCAAGAAAGGTGAGAGATGATGCTGTTCAAATTTGATGTAATTGAAATGTAAGTAATACAATGGGGTAGTATGAATTTCTCATTAGAGATCTATGGCAAGATCACATAATGCCTGCATTAAAATGTGTTATTATTTGCAACTGATCAGTGCCATAGTTTTGTTGCACACATAGCTTTTCCAGAGGAGTAGAGGTGTGTTGTCTTGAGAGAAATCTCTTTATTTCTGAAGTGCCAATCGTTAATTTAAGGAGTTTGTACAATACACTCAGATGTACTGCTTGCCACTTACGCTGTTCTATAGATCTTTAATCAGAAGAAGTGGAGTGAGTCTGGAAACCTCAAAATGATGCATCATTCTTTAGTGCTGTTCATTCAAGTGTATCCAGACAAGTCAATCTTTTTACAACTGCAACAAAGCTGCACATAAATATATGAATTATTGCAGCACTGAGGCCCACATTCACCAACAACACTTCAGAGTTGATGGATTTTCAAAAACACTCAAAGCAAAATGCATAATAGCATTACTATAGCAATAGGCTTAGCAGTCTGTGTGTGCCTTATGTATGTTGTAAGACACAAGGCTTTTTTTCCTTGTGCTTTCAGCCACTTGATGTGCACCAATAGACTCTTACTGCAAATCGTGGCCGTATTAGCCATTTTTTTATAATTTAGTGAGAGAAAGGAGGACTCCAGATTGGAAGCCAGAAAAGACTATACTGACCACCTAGGCTGGCTTCTGCATAACACATGCCATAGAACATCACCCAGGTCAATCCTGTTTAGGATCAATTTATTCACATGACTAGTCCCATTGACGGCAATGGGACTGCAATGGGATATATGTTCAAATACTGTGTTGGAAAAGTCCTGTCAGGAGGAGATATTTGCCACTGATGGTGGAATCAGACTTCATTTCTAATAACAACCCCTAACCTGGAATGGAGGATCAGATTCAGGAATTACTAAAATATCCAAATGCTCTCTGTTACATGATCTATAACAGTATAGAATAATGGCTTAAGAATGCTGCAAATGCAATTTCATACACACCATTAGCCTTTGCCAACGTTTAGGATTAGATTTTCACTGTGCACATTATGTAAGTAGAGCACAGGTGTACATAACATAGAATCAGAATAATCAGAAAGGACCTCGAGAGGTCATCTAGTCTAGTCCCCTGCACTCATGGCAGGACTAAGTATTATGTAGACCATTCCTGAGAGGTGTTTGTCTAGCCTGCACTTAAAAATCTCCAATGATGGAGACTCCACAACCTCCCTATGCAATTTATTCCAGTGCTTAATTACCCTGACAATTAGGAAGTTTTTCCTATTGTCCAACCTAAACCGCCCTTGCTGCAATTTAAGCCCATTGCTTCTTGTCCTATCCTCAGAGGCTAAGAAGAACAATTCTTCTCCATACTCCTTGTAACAACCTTTAATGTATTTGAAAACTGATACCATATCCCCTCTCAGTCTTCTCTTTTTCAGACTAAAGAAACCCAGTTTTTTCAATCTTCCCTTGTAGATCATGTTTTCTAGACCTTTAATCGTTTTTGTTGCTCTTCTCTGGACTTTCTCCAATTTGTCCACATCTTTCCTGAAATGTGGCACCCAGACCTGGACACAGTGCTCCAGTTGAGGCCTAATCAGTGTGGAGTTCAGCGAAATAATTACTACTTGTATCTTGCTTCCAACACTCCTGCTAATACATCCCAGAATTATGTTTGCTTTTTTTTTTTTTGCAACAGTGTTACAATGTTGACTCTTATTTACCTTGTGGCCCCCAGATCACTTTGCCCCCCAGATCTCTTTCTGCAGTATTCCTTCCTAGACAGTAATTTTCCATTTTGTATGTGTGCAACTGATTGTTCCTTCCTAAATTGAGTACTTTGTATTTGCCCTTATTGAATTTCATCCTATTTACTTCAGATCATTTCTCCAGTTTGTCCAGATCATTTTCAATTTTAATCCTATCCTCCAAAGCACTTGCAACCCCTCCCAGCTTGGTATCGTCCACAAAAGTGATAAGTGTACTCTCTATGCCATTATCTAAATTATTTATGAAGATATTGAACAGAACCAGCCCAGAACTGATCCCTGCGGTGCCCCACTAGTTATGCCCTTCCAGCATGACTGTGAACCACTGATAACTACTCTCTGGTAATGGTTTTCCAACCAGTTTTGCACCCATCTTATATTAGCTCCATCTACGTTGCATTTCCCTAGTTTGTTTATGAGAAGGTCATGCGAGACAGTATCAAAAGCTTTAATAAAGTCAAGATATACCACGTCTACCGCTTCCCCCCCTGTCCACAAGGCTTGTTATCCTCTCAAAGAAAGCTATCAGGTTGGTTTCACAGGATTTGTTCTTGACAAATCCATGCTGACTGTTCCTTATCACCTTTTATCCTTACCCAGAGACTTTCAACAAGTCTGTCCCCTATTTCCATCTCCACCTCAGTCCAAGTGTATACATTTTTAATATATAAGGCAACACCTCCTTCTTTTTTCCCCTGCCTGTCCTTCCTGAGCAAGCTGTACCCTGCTATACTAATATTCCAGTCGTGTGTATTATCCCACCAAGTCTCTGTGATGCCAACGATGTCACAGTTTTATTTATTTACTAGCATTTTGAGTTTTCTGCTTATTCCCCATACCTCTCGCATTAGTATACAGATATTTAAGATATTGATTTGATTCCTCCCACCCCCAGTTCTGTCTTGTCTCACCTTTATCCCTGCTATACCAGCCCATATTCGCCTCCCAAATTCTGACCCTTCTCCCAGGTTTCCTTATTTTTGACTTATCTGTGCTGTGTCGGGGCAAGGCCAGATGGCTATAGAAAAGTAGTGGGAGATAGATATATTAGCTCCAGGCTAAAGAAATCCCTGGTACCAGGATAAGTGAAATGGCAGCTGCTCCAGGTCAATTAAGACACCTGGGGCCAATTAAGAACTTTCTAGAAGGCAGGGAGAAGGCTAGGTTGATTGGGACACCTGAAGCCAATCAGGGGCTGGCTGAAACTAGTTAAAAGCCTCCCAGTCAGGTGGGTGCGCATGTCAGGAGCTGTGCTGTTGGAGAGGCTGAGTAGTACACACCATATCAGGCACAAGGAAAGAGGCCCTGAGGTAAGGGTGAAGTGGAGCTTGAGGAAGTGAGGGCTGGTGTGGGGGAAGTAGCCCAGGGAATTGCACATGTCATGTTTCTAAAAGGTGAGGAACCACAGCTGATACTTTTAGGGTCCCTGGGCTGGAGCCCGGAGTAGAGGGTGGGCCTGGGCTCCACCCCCCCACACACACACACATGCCTTGCCCCCTGATTAATCACTGAGACTGGGAGACAACAGAGACTGTGCAAGGAAGGATAACTTCTCCTCACCTCCCTTGCTGGCTTATGATGAAAATGGCTCAGTAGACTGTGACCCTTGTCTCTAGAGAAAGAAGGGTTACATGGAGGGTCACAGTGAGCCTCTGAGGCTAGTGAAATCCTCCAGGAAACGCGGGATCCACAGAGGCAGGGACAGAGCTTTGTCATAGTGTGCTTCGGTCACCTTCCACCTTCAAACCTAGTTTAAAGCCCTCCTCATTAGGTTAGCCAGTCTATATCCAAATATGCTCTTCCCCTTCCTCAATAGGTGGACCCCATCTCTGCTTAGCAGTCCTTCCTAGAACAGCATCCTGTGGTCAAGAAAGCCAAAGCCCTCCTGCGACACCATCTTTGCAGCCAGGCATTCACCTCCATGATGCATCTGTTTCTGCCTGGGCCCCTACCCTTGACTGGAAGGATCAAAGAGACTACCACCTGTGCTCCCAACTCCTTCACCCATACTCCCAGAGCCCTGTAGTCACTTCCGATTGGCTGAGGGTCATAACTCACAGTATCATTAGTGCCCACATGGATTAGGAGTATGGGATAGAGGTCAGAGAGCTGGATGATCCTCAACAATCCCTCCATAACGTCTCAGATGTGGGCCCCTGGCAAGCAGCATACCTCCCGGGATGCCATGTCAGAGCAACAAGTGGGTGCCTCCGTCCCCCTCAGAAGAGAGTCACCAACCACTACGTTTCTTCCTGGGAGTGGTGGCTGTGATCCTCCAAGCCTTGGAGGTACATGGCTTCTCCTCCTCCACCGTTGGGGGTGACTCCTCATCACTCAATACCAGGGCAGCATATCATTTTCCCATCACCATGGTGGGTGGGTTGGGAGTAGGGGTGGAGCACTGACTCCTGCCATAAGTAACCAGCAGCCAGTGTCCTCCCTATGACAGAACCATATTTTCCTCCCCCGGTGGTGTAACAGCAGTCCTCTGTAGCTGGATAGCTTCCTTAGCCTTGGATGTCTCCATATGAATACTCTCAAGGAATTCCTCGTGGACACGGATGCTCCTCAGCCTAGTCACCTCATCCTGTAGCTCTGCCACCTGCTTCCTGAAAGATTCCACCAGCAGGCACCTCTCACATTGGATGGTCCCCCCAGCCTGTCTTTCTGTGAGTGGGAAATAGAGGCCACATACTTTACAAATCCACACCAGGATCTGGGTAGAGGCATCCATGGTTAGGTTGTCTGTCCGGATACAGATGCAGTTGGAGGAGATAGGAGCAGTGTTGGCACTAGAAATGTGGCCCTGCCTAACCATAGTGACTATATCATGACTCCCTACCACAAACTCCCTCTCAAACTCCCCTCTTTGCTTGCTACCCTTGGTCACTTAGCCTCTGACTTTTAAGGACTTCTTTCTTAGGTCAGCCCTAGCCCCTCGTTAATCACACAGGTGGAGGGTGATCACAAGACTGATTGAGGCTGATCAAGGATGATCCAGGGAACAAACAGTCCCCAGACACACAAGCCCAACTGATCCAGTAACTGAACTAACTGAAATATTCTGAAAGAGAAAGAAAAACACAAACATAATAAATCAGTGACATGTACATATAACAGCCAGAACTGGTAGTATCATCTATTATTAAATTTGCCAAATACTTCCCAGTATAACATCCGGTTTTCAGTTGCTTATCACTTTGCCAAACTTTAAACATTCAGGCTTAAATTTGCTAATCCAGCTGTCTACTTAAGATTTTTTTTAACTGTAACCAAAATGGTTTAAGTCATTTCCAAGAATGAGACTAGAGAAATATATGTTGTTTTTCCCCAGGGTTGATCTTTCCTTTGGAAAGCTATTGTGACACCATGAATTGGGGCAACAATTTAAGATTTGGCAAGAGACAGGGTCTCCATTGTGTCAGGAATGTGCCTTTTGCCATCCTTATGAAAAATCTGACAATATTTGGCCAAGTTATAAGGCTTTAAAAAGTGATGATTTTCCACATGCTTGGAAGAGACTTCTTTGATTTTAACACTAAAATCGCCACAGATTCCATCCTCACTGAGCTCCCAAGGCTGGAGGGTAGAGACTGTAACTGGGTGGGAAAGGAAACTGGGACTGGAAGTTGGAGATAAGGGAAGGCTGGGACTGATTGGGGAAGGAGGCTGGGCTGCAACTGGGAGCCAACGGTGGGGAGAGCTGGGACTGGGAGCTGGAGAGAAGAAGGGAAGGCTGGAAGTGATTGGGCAAAAAGACTGGGACTGGAACCGGTAAGGGAAATGAAGGACAACTGGGAGTATGTTGAGTGGGTGAGGGGAACAGAGATCAGACAAGGAGCTGAGGGGAGGCAGACTGGCTGGACAAGGAGACTGAGACTAGGAAACAGTATGAGGGGGATCAAGATGAGTGGCGAGGGGAGACAGATCTGACAAGTTGCTGGAGAATTGGGACTGGCTGGGCAAGGAGACTGGGACAAGGAGCCAGGAGTGGGGAAGAGACAGGACTGGATTAATGATAGATTGTAAATATATGGCAGAAGCAGTCAAGCTTGGGAAGCTTGTGTGAGCAGGAGAGGCTGTGCCTACTAGAACACACTCCTCTGTAGAGCCTGGAATAGAATCCAAGTTTCTTGATACTCACCATTCCTCTGCTGTTAGCAAACATCAGTGAAACCCACTGGTAAAATATGTGCAGCATCCCTTTCTAGAGCTCGTCCACATAGAGGCTAACTACTTACTACTGCTGCTGCCAGTTACTCACTAAGCTCCCCTGTCAGAGGTCTGGGTGGTGGATCTGCTGATGGACCATGTGGGTGTCAGTATGGTGTCACATGATGGAATTTTGGGGTTTGTTTTCAGAAACTGTTTTTTAGAAGGACATTACACATATAAAACCTGCGTTAAAAGAACATTATTTAAGTTGCAACACTAAGCACTCAAAAGATAGGAAATGCCAGAAGTAAGATTGCCTTTGCAACCTTATTTTGATCCCCTTGTGTATTAAGATACAGTTTTTCATCACATGTTCACATATCATTTTTTTCTATGGGACCATTGCCTCTTTCAGTGCCCAGCACAAATGTGCGTTGGGATGAATCGGGGTTGTGCACTGAAGGAGGCTCTCATCTGAATGACCCCTGCCTCATTTGTGGCACAAGTTGGAAGAGAACATAGGGGCTCAAATTCAGGCAGCTGAATGCTGCCCTGGAGAACTGGATTTTATCCCTGCCTCTCCTACAGAGTTCCTGTGTGGTACTGAACAAGTCACTTAAACCAAACTTTTCACAGATGGTCACTAATTTTGTGTTCCTTATTTTATGGGTGCCTAACTTGAGTCCCTGGGGCCTGATTTGCTGAAGTGCTGTGCAGTCACAGCTGCAACTGAAGTCAATAGGCGCTGCACTTTGAGAATATAAAGTGAGCCAGTTAGCTATAATGCTATGTTCTCTGAAAAATCAGGTCCTAGTCGTCTCAAATTGGAAATCCAAAATTAGAGATACTTTGACCTTGATCTCTCTGTGCTGCAGCTCCCCATCTGCTGTGAGACTAAATTAATGTTTGTGAAGCACACAGATATTATAGTGATAAGTGCCATAGAAAAGCCCCTGTGGAAACCAATAATTCTATCTTCAGAGCAGGGTTTCAAGTGTGCAGTAAATAAGGCTTGGAGATATAGACTCATATACTTTAAGTCCAGAAGTGATCATCGTGATCATCTAGTCTGACCTCCTTTTACACCTTAGGCTACAGAACCTTCCCCTTCTGTAATAGACCCATTAGACAATGAGGATAAAACAAAATATTGAATAGCTGTTGATGAAGTGAGCACCATCAGTTCTGTTCACTGAATGAAGCAGGGGTGCTGTGGAAACAACAGTATGTGATTATGTAATTAAAGACTATCATAATGCATATGTACCAGGGGGCTGAACTGACATGTCACAAGCAACCTTAATTGTGGCATTTCTTAACTTTCTAGTGTTTGACTTTGCAAACTTAATGTTCTTTTAATGTAGATTTTGGGGGTGTGTTATATATTTTCAATCTGAAATCTCTGCATATTTAATAGTACTGTGATATATATATTTAATTTAGAGCTTACTCTTTCTGGATTCAGAAAAGAAGATAATTGGGCTTTCAACCCATGCCACATCTCTCTAAAATACAGGATAGCCTTTAAAATTGTATGCCCTGGAGAACTTTTAGTTGATGTGTTTCTCTGTTCTCCCATCAGCCATTCTGTAAACCTACAAAGGTGTAAAGGAAAGGGCTATGCATGCTGTTCTCCTTTCCCTTCTGTATACTTTCTCTTTCTTGGCACTTTATATATTAAAATGTTAAAATAATAATAATATATTAGTTTACTGGGAAGTTCCCATTAGGCCTGTTTCTGTAGCTACTTTTTGTGAACATTTCCCTTGCAGGTCAATCATAGAAATGTAGGGCTGGAAGGAACAGCTGCGGCTCCTGTGACATCCTCAGGGCCATACAGGTAATATATATTGTGGATACGGTCCACATAACACACAGAGAGCTGCATGTGTGGCCCACAATGCTAAATAGGTTGAGAAACACTGACCTAGATCATCCCTGACAAGTATTTGTGTAACCTATTCTTAAAAAATACCAATGCTGGGGATTCCATGACCTTCATTGGAATCCTATTCCTGAACTTATCTATCCTTATACTTAGAAAGTTTTTTCTAATATCTAACCTAAATCTTCCTTGCTGTAGATTAAGCCTATCACTTCTTGCCCTACCTCCAATGGTCATGGAGAACAATTGATCACCATACTCTTTATAAGAGAAAGGTAGATAGGCTGGAGGGTAGGGATAGGGACCAGAGTGACCTAGACAAATTGGAGAATTGAGCCAAAAGAAATCTGATGAGGTTCAACAAGGACAAGTGCAGAGTCCTGCACTTAGGACAGAAGAATCCCATGCATTTCTACAGGCTGGGGACTGACTGGCTAAGCAGCAGTTCTGCAGAAAAGGACCTGGGGATTACAGTGGATGAGAAATTGGATATCAGTCAGCAGTATGCCCTTGTTGCCAAGAAGGCTAACGGCATATTGGGCTGAATTAGTAGGAGCATTGCCAGCAGATCGAGGGAAGTGATTATTCCCCTCTGTTTGGCACTGATGAGGCCACATCTAGAGTATTGCATCCAGTTTTGGGCCCCTCACTACAGAACAGATGTGGATGTATTTGAGAGAGTCCAGCAGAGGGCAACGAAAATGATCAGGGGGCTGGGGCACATGACTTATGAGGAGAGGCTGAGGGAACTGGGCTCGTTTAGTCTGCAGAAGAAAAGAGTGAGGGGGGATTTAATAGCAGCCTTCAACTACCTGAAATGGAGGATGGAGCTCGGCTGTTTTCAGTGGTGGCAGATGACAGAACAAGGTCTCAAGTTGCAGTGGGGGAGGTCTAGGTTGCATATTAGGAAACACTATTTCACTAGGAGGATGGTGAAGCACTGGAATGGGTTACCTAGGGATGTGGTGGAATCTCCATCCTTAGAGGTTTTTAAGGCCTGGCTTGACAAAGCCCTGGCTGGGATGATTTAGTTGGTGTTGGTCCTGCTTTGAGCAGAAGGTTGTACTAGATGACCTCCTGAGGTCTCTTCTACCCTAATTTTCTATGATTCTATGATTCTAAAACAGACCTTAAAAATATTTGAACAGTGTTATCAGGACCCACCTCAGCCTTCTTTTTTCAAGACTCAACGTGCCCAGTGTTTGTAATCTTTCCTCATCGGTCAGGTTTTTCTAAGTTTTTTTTCATTGCTTTATTGTGGACTCTCTCCAATTTGTCCACATCTTTCCCAAAGTGTGGCACCCGAATAGGGCAGGACTATTACATAGGACACTCCTATTAATACACCCCACAATGACATTAGCCTTTTTCACAACTCTATCATATTGGGCATTATCATAACATATAGCTTAGGGTAGCATAAAATCCCTCCTTTACCTGTAAGGGGTTAAGAAGCTCAAATAACTTGGTTGGCACCTGACCAGAAGGACCAATGAGGAAAGAAGATACTTTCAAATCGGGGGGGGGGCGGGAGGGGGGAGGTTTTGTTTTGTGCTCTCTTTGTGTTCTGTCTCGAACAGAGAGGGACCAGGGCAGGAAAAAACATCTCCTAAAACCCTACCTGAAATAAGCATCCAAGATTTTAAAAATTGTAAGTAATAGCAAGGAAATGGATTAGTTTAAGCTTGTGAATTTTCCCTATGCTAAGAGGGAGGTTTATTCCTGTGTTTTCTGTAACTTTGAAGTTTTGCCTATAGGGGAATCCTTTGTGTTTTAAATCTTATTACCCTATAAAATTACCTTCCATCCTGATTATACAGAGGTGCTTCTTTTACTTTTTTCTTTATAATAAAGTTCTGCTTTTAAGAACCTGATTGGTTTTTAGTGTCCTAAAAACCCAAGGGTCTGGTCTGTGCTCACCTTGTTAATCTATTTGGTTGGTAAGTAATTCTCAAGCCTCCCTAGAAAAGGGGGTGAAGGGGGTTGGGAGGATATTTTGGGAAATAGGAACTCCAAGTGGTCCTTTTCCTGAATCTTTGTCTAACTCACTTGGTGGTGGCAGCAGTACCATCCAAGGACAAGGAAGAATTTGTGCCTTGGGGAAGTTTTTAACCTAAGCTGGTAGAAATGAGCTTAGGGGATCTTTCATGTGGGTCCCCACATCTGTATCCCAGAGTTCAGAGTGTGGAGGGAACCCTGACAGGCATGTCTACATGGGAAAAAAATCCTGTGGCAATGAGTCTCAGAGCTCAGGTCTACAGACTCAGGATTAAATGGCTTGCACTACAGCACTAAAAATAGTCATGTAGATGTTAGAGCATGGGCTCCGAAGCCCAGGGTGGCAGGTGGGTTTCAGAGTCTGAGCTCCAGACTGACCCTGGCTATTTTTAGAGCAGTAGCATGACCCCCATGAGTCTGTAGACCCAGACTCTGAGATTCGCTGATGTAGGGATTTTTTTTCCCTACTAGACCTACCAATTGTTGGTTCATAATCAAGTTGTGATTCCCTTCAGAAGGGAGTTCTTGACCATCATCTCCCTACACTTCTTCCTTTTGGATGCAGCAACTGTGAGCCTCCCAAGCTTGGGAGCAGGTGGATTCTGATTCACTGGGGTCTGGTCCTCTGCTTCTGTTGCCAGTACTGCATACTGGTCTGACTGCAATGGACAGGGGACCTGCAATGGGGGAGGTGAAGCACTGACTACTGCCCAATGAGGACAAGCAGCCAGTCTCCCCTTTCTTAGCTAGTCAGTGAGCCATGGTGTGATTTTAAAAATCTTGGGCCTGAGCCATTGCAGCCACTGTCTGGGATGCAGCTCTCTTGGGTGATATCCTCTTCCCCTATTGCCTATGTGAGTAATTTTCTTCATGGGTGTTCTCTTTGTCTTGGGTTTGTATGGCAGAACTGAGTAAGACAGTTATCTTCAAGCCCTATCCATCATGCAATGCTGTAATAACCACTACCAAGCCCCATGTTCAGGGTCTTTAGCACCTGGAAGAAGGTCACAAAACAGATAGATATTTGGTCTGCTTCATATTCACCATATGAATCTACAATGATTAAGATGGCTGCCTCTAATTCCTATCCATGGACAAGATTCATCAGACACAGTTGATTTAGTATAGTAACATTTTGCATAGTTGACTTTGAGAGGCATCTCAACTGTGCAGATCCACTTCCAAAACAGTTTTATACCTGGCATGAGTGTCATTAGGGTACTCAGTCTTCCCTCGATCAGTGAGTCTAGTACAGAGTCAATGTTGGGAGGCATCACAGTTCCAAACATTAACTTGCTGAAAAGTAGCTTCAAGTCCAGTCAATGTTTCATTGTAGTCTCTGATCTAGCCTGAGTTAGCCAATATCTGTCCTGACTGGCACTTCTGATATTAATTGACATCTCAGCTCTGAAGATCTGCTAGTGAGAAGTGGATGTTGCCCCAGCCTAGCAGCATCAAAGTCCCCAAACTTGATTGACCTCCTATCCATAAGCAGCTTAGATAGGTGCCATGGAGGAATATATCCACAAATATATTGTGGAGCAGGGTGGCCCATTTTGGAAACAGGGACAGTTTCAGAGGAATGGCACCTGGGCAGAGTTAGAAAAAGAATTGCAGAATGATGCAATGGTCATAAGAAACTGAGTAAGGAAAGGAAAAGGCAGCTTTATTGCAAGGTTGGAAAAACAGAGGGGTTAGAGGAAGAAAATAAAAAGGCCCAGTCACACTATGGCCCTAGAAGGTCAGAGCATGACAAATGTAGTTCAGATACAGGCAATTAGAAATACTTGTGATCATTGGCCCAGCCATGTGCAGCTGTCACAGAATAGTTAGAGAAAGTTAGAAATCAATTACAAGAAGTGCAGGCAGTAACTAGATAACATATAAAATCTGTCTGTCATGTTAGATTGAATGCTGATAGTCATGATGTATGTGAAAGGAAATTTTACCAGTTAGAGGAAAAACTAAAATGATTTAGGCGAACTATTGCTACTGTCCAAGCCTGGCCCAGTTGGTCCCAAGAGACAGTGAAGAGCAGGTGCCGAGGAGTCAGTTGAATAAGTCAATAAAAGCACAACCTCTACAGCTTAAAGCCAATGGCCAGCAAACTCTATTAATCAACGTTCAATGGGAAAAAAAATCTATATAGAAAATAGAAAAATAGAAAATAGAAAATTCTCCTGTGGAAATTGACTAATGTGCACACATATCCAGACTGTCCCCAGTTTAGAGCCACTGAACAAGATCTGTTCAAGGGAAGGTTAAATCAAATCCTTGGACCAGTGGAATGACATGATCCATTCAGCAGAATGACATGACCCACTTCATCCTGGAGATGTAGGAACTGTTTTAGAAGGAGTAGGAACATGAGTAGGTGTATTTAGAAGTAAATGGATTTAGAAGTAATTAGGAATAAATTGATTGTCATCACTAAGAATGTGGGTCAAGCTCTGTGGAATCCAGCATGAATGGATCAAGGATTTCAAATATTACACTGTCAGATGATCGAAATAATGAGATCACTGACAAATCTAACTGTGGGTAAGTTAAGAGCACCAATAGATGTTCAGAGGAGTTTTAAAAGGAACTATATCTTGGGATCTAGCATGCTTGGAAGGAGAATCCTATGTGCAGGAAATCATTTAGGAAGTCATACTATCAGTAAAGCTAGGAGCATTGTCACCTGTTTTAAGCAATTGGATGCAGGGTCAGGTTTCCAACTATGTTTGGAAACATTGAGAATGTGCAAGAGACCCAGGTTAGAAGGTTTTATTTGTTATATACTCCTCCTCCTCTGTCAGCAGGATCTCTACTGAACACATCTGTGCTCTGTCTGCTGCATTTGATGTGTCATAAAAATTCCTACAGATGCTCATTACAGATAAATTTCTCACTGAACGAGTTCTGTGGTGACTGCTCAAGTCTTGCAGATTTCTTGTTCACATTATTTGGATATACACATGACTTTGCATAAACTCCTGATTGCTCACACTTGTTAATGAACTATTTAAGGCAATAGGGAAACATGGATGTATTATCTAGAATGTCACAGGTATCAGTTCACTTCATCAAAACCATTGACTGCAGACAAAGACCTTAACACAATAGTACAATAGTTCTGTCTCCCACTAGCTTGTGATACTGATCCTCTACATTTATCAGACTCCTCATTAAACAGGAAACTCTCTGTGCCATCATAAAGCAGGTGAATCATCTTCTAGGGCCATATGAAGGAATAGGGAACAGATATCCCTGGTGACCAATAAGAGAAACAGTGTGGAGCCTAATTATGTGGTGATTACCCTCTGTTCTCTTCATGACCTTTTCAAATGTATTACTGATGAAATTAAGATATTTGATGTCAAAGGAACTACACTGAAATGCACACTTTAGAATGTTTGCACATTTATATATTTGTGGGAATAATATGAATGCTTATGTTCAAAAATCTACACAAATACATGTTGCAAATTTTTAAAAGGTGTTGCATAAGGTAATATTAAATGTCTTGCTTCTAAGTGCTGAGGGAAGCATTCAGCTGTCTGGTAAGGTGATCAGATGCATGTTTATTTAATGGACTCTTTCAGGGTATGTTGGTAGAATTACTGTCTTGATTTGAATCACATTGAAATAGAGGAGTGGAGGTGTCGCAGGGTTTATCCAGGCATCTGATGTAGCAAACAGTTTGTGTTAAGTGGAAGTCATGTCTCCAGGGGAATGAACTGCAGAATCATAAGAAATGTTATGTGAGAGTGCAGTACAATGTATATGCATGCAAATCCCCAGTTAAACCAATGCACATAAAAAAGAGTTTTATTTGCCTCAAGATCAGGATAGGGATAGTGAGTGAACAATGTTGGCAGAGAACAGCAAGGCCATCTCTTCCATTAAAACAATAATGGAGGATTCATACTACCCAAATATTAATAGCAGCACATCATGAGGCTTTGGAGAAACAATTTCTCAACACCATAAATGACTGAAACTTGGAACAAGTACTTCTGGAGCACACATAAGAAGGATTTTCTCTGTTCCATCACATTGGTTGCTTTTGAATTTTATTATTATTATTGTATTGTTAAAAACAGACTAAATAGAAGCTCATGATTTTACTTCTCAAGCATTATTTTTATATCTCTATCATGTCTGCTGTTTTTCTAATTTCTAACCTAAACACTCCCAAACTTTTCAATCTCCATAGAGAAGTCTCTTCAGCTTCCAGTCATTTTAGTCATCTTTCTTTGGACCCCTTCTATTTCTACTATGATATGATAAAACAGTACAACTTCTATAAGGAAAATTATGCCTCTCTAACCAATTTGAATTCTTTGAAGGAATAAAAAATAGTGGGGAAAACAGAGTCAGTTGTTATAATGTATTTAGACTTTCCTATAGGTTTTGATAAAGTCCCCACATGCATCTACTGAGGAAAATAAATCAATAAGGAGTTAGAGATAATAGGATGTGCACAATCTTCAGTGTTAAGAACTTGCTTACGTGTTTTGCTGGATTGGGGCCAGAGGATTCCTCATGTTATAGGATTCAACTTTGGAGCTCATACTACTACTGGTTTTATTTCTAACCATCTGCTTCATATATATCAGAATATGTCCATAAACTTAGTGTTTATAGGAACCATAGTATAAAACATGCTATAACTATGATTAAAACCATCATCACATAGGCAACTTGCACTATAATTTATGCCTGCTGACATTAATTCACATCCTCTATAAACTGCTTTCCCCCCTCTGATATCCAGTTCTGATTTATGAAAACCGAAGCTGCATGGTCCTCCTTGATCTATCTTATGCCAAATATGAGCCAAAGTTCATTATAAACCAAAGAGATAGTTTATCTATGGCCATCAGTTAAATTGAAATGGAATCACCCTGAGGTAACAAAAAAAACACACTGAAAACAGCAACATTCAACTTTTGCACAAAAGTTATCTAACTACAAAAGTGGACTACGTCCCGGCTAAGTATTGTACTAAGTTGTACTCTCTGAAAGTAGGCTTTATATTGAAATAGTAATCAGGGGCATCTTTAACAGCTGTATTTATAATCTTCCCTCAACAAACCCACAATGGCTCACTTTGGGAAAGAGACACAGCTTCAGAAATAGCTATTGAGCATGTCTAGTGAATTTCTACACATATGTCTGGATGTTTCTGGGCCTTTCTAGCTTAATTGCCCTGTGCTACACTCTGCATGAGTTCAGACACACAGCATTCCAACTAAAATTAATGCCCTTTCTCCACTGCTTCTCTCCCTTTTCTTTGTGACAAAGGAAGGCAAATACTGCAGTATAAAGCATGAGGGTTACTCTGGCACTAATGCAGAGTCTCTTACTCCCTTATCTGTTCCATGAAGTTTGTTGGTAGACTTTCTCTGTGGACAGTGATTTTATGTATCTGTCATAGTCCAAGTTTCGTGTTTTTCACCTTCCTTCCAACTGATCATAACATTCCTTTGTTACTCTTCTCTCAAAGAGCAGAAGTTCAGTAACATTTCTTGACTGATTTCAATCTCAGCTTCTCTCTGGCCACAGAACTGTGAGAAACCATTCTTCTCCATGAAGATAATGACCACCTTATTTCTTTATTTGATTGCTTTTTTCCCTTCACATTTTCCTTGAAATCAGTGGAAGATTTGCATAAGGACATCAGCTGAAATCCTGGCTACACTAAAGACAAATGGTAAAATGGCAAGCTCTCCAGCATCAGTGGGGTCAGAATTTCACTTCAGGTGTTGGGTCGCCCTCAAAGTTATATAAGTATGATAGAATTATAATTATGTAGTAGCAGAAATAAAGATAGACAAAAGAGTATATAGGTATTGTAAAAAGGTATGACCATCAGTTCTATGCTGTTGAATTTCACTCTAACAAATGCAAGGCCAAAGTGCTAATTATTTCAGGCTGGTACAGGACAAAGAGTCTGTGCTGGAAAGTGATAAGAACTTTGAGGAAACAATGCTGTTCTTTAAAACAATACCCTGATGCTCTTCCCCCGTGGGGACCCCTTGTCATGCCTATGTAAATCTTGGTATCCAAAGAGGGAAAAATAGATAGTGGGATAAAACTTGCTAAATGAATCAAGAGTCATAGATTGTGTTGTTAGATAAAAGAATGAATGATGAGTGCATGGAATTGAGAGCCAGAAGCAGGGAAACAATTGGTTAGTAAATGGTGCAAGCCTAATCCTAAGAATTTCAACCTTGATATCGATGGGCCGAAGAATATGCAAAGTGGAGATAACTGGATGACCTCCGGAGGGCGAACTGGAATCAACCCAAAACACATCAAGGAAGAACAAGAAGATATCACCTAGCCATCATGGATGTACCACCTGCTGATTGAGCTGATTGATGGTCATCTCAATTATAAATTCAGCATGATGAAGCAACTTCCATAGACTTGTACTGAACCAGAGACCTATAAAAATTGGGTCCACGAACTGTGTTCTTTGAGTCTGGTTCTACGACCACCCTCCAGGAGCATCGGATGTGCATCTGACAACGACTCAGCTCCACTCTCGTGTCCAGACCCACCTGGCCAGTGACTTGGCACGAGCAACATCTAGGCTGATAACTATAACAACCTTTATGTAGAACCTGTGTGTGAATGTCTGTGTGTGTGAATGGATCTATATAGAAATTGCATAGAGGAATATGTTGTTGTATTTACAATAAACGTGGCAATTTGCCTTGTCCCTCTTACAAGGTCCTGTTAGTATCATTTTTATTAGTGTAACACAGGTTTGGCCCAATCTTCATTAGATAAACTCTATGTTTCTTCATGATGAAATGAGGGACAGCACATACTAGATTTAGTGTAGTAATGTTTCAGAAGAGTAGTTTGCAATCCCTTTGAAATTTAAATTGTTAGTATTGGAAACTCTTATAATAAGAGGTGTAATATTTTCCATTTCTTCTAATCAATAGACAGTAACTTTCCTTTTGTCTCTAGTGTATAACACTGTTTTTCTTTAGCTGCATAATTTTTTTTAATTATGTGTATAATTAAGCCAGTGAATTGAATCACTTCATCCTGAAAGTCACTCAATCATAACTATGCCAAATAAGCAGAATGGTTGAAGTAATGATGTATAACCTTTTTTGGCTTGGACACAAAGTAGAAAGAGTCCGATTAATCTAAAGGAGAAAAATAAAATATATGTCTAGAAGAGATTTTTGTCAAGATGCTGGTATAAGGTAAATTGGAATACACTGTGCTGTTTTGAATTGCTGAATGTGTTGGAAATCAATTCTTTGGTCCTTACTTATTCCATTTATTAGATGATGGAAGGCATTGTCCACAGATGGTGAAAACATATTTTATCTTTCAAATGTGAGAAAGTCTTTGAAATACTGCAATTTTTCTTGCTAAACATTTATAAATCTTTTAATCTATTCAAACACTATTTAAAGTGTGACTGTTTTGCATATTTGACTTCTGCATCAATAGGAAGATGTGGATGTGAATGAGTTACTGAAGTAATTGGAGTGCTATTAGAATATGAAGTTTTATAATACTGAGGTATAAACTGTGATTTTTGTGGTGTCAGTTAGGGAAGCAACATGGTAGTGGTTAATAAAGGGACTAGGAATAGGATACAAAAGCTATTCCTAATTCTGCGATGAGTGTGCTGTGTGACTACAGGTACTATAAGTCACTTATACTACTCCTTCTTAATTACTGAGATTCAGGAAAGTTTGAGTTATTTTGGAAAAAAATAAGCTCCTAAAGTTTATTCAGACAAAAGTAGAGAGTGGCCGTTAAGTGTTCACTTAGATACCATGGTAATAGGCACTATATTAACAACACAGAACAGTCACACACCTTCGGTATACTGGAGAAGCTTTTAAGGTATGGTAGGGACTGTGTACACCTATAGCAGAGACCACTGCAAATGGCACGGGCAGCCCGCACACTCAGCTTTGGCTCACTGTAGCACCCAAGCCTCTGTCACCAGTGGTGAGAATGCCAGGCTGGGTATGCTGAGAAGTACTGCGGGGATAGCAGTGCTGCAAGGCACAAACTGAAGCACAGCATGCAACCAGCACAGGGTCTGTTTCCCAAGCTGCCGGGAACCTGTCCAGGGTGTTACCCGGGGTGCCCTGAACACAAAGCTCTCAATAACTTTAATTTCTGTAAGGTGATATAAGGAAATAAACCAAGGGAGAGACAGCACCTCAGTCTGCTATATGGCTGTCATAAATCAAACAAAATAAAGTACTTTTACTTAAAGCCTTCACTTTATTAGTCTCCAGCATTCTCACCAGAATGCCTTTACTCAAAGTCTCTGCTTTATTTAGTCTCAAACACATACAAATATAATAGGTTATAGAGCACCCCTAAACAATAAGAAAAGGAGTACTTGTGGCACCTTAGAGACTAACCAATTTATTTGAGCATAAGCTTTCGTGAGCTACAGCTCACTTCATCGGATGCATGCATCCGATGAAGTGAGCTGTAGCTCACGAAAGCTTATGCTCAAATAAATTGGTTAGTCTCTAAGGTGCCACAAGTACTCCTTTTCTTTTTGCAAATACAGACTAACACGGCTGTTACTCTGAACCCGAAACAATAGTTACCCATGGTCTGGAGGGGTCTTCAGCGGTCAAACGGCAAGGTTCAAGTGGCCAGCTATCCACCTGTCGCTGGGGATTCCAAAGATGTCCAGAATGTCCAAATTCCTCAGACCTGTCTATCCCTTTTATATTCGTAACTGCTACAATTACATCAACAACACGTCAATCAAAGAAAAACCATTAAGCAAGCACTTTTTGAGCCATTAGTTATAGAGATGTTTTTGCAGAGTCTGCAGTCTCATGGGCCCCAGCATTCACACAATATAGATAGACTTCCTGTTTTTCCACAGACGCTTGCCCCAGCACATCAGAGAAGACACAGAATCAGACACACAAACTCTCCGTGATCGCTGTCCCCCCTCTCTCCCTGCTTTGCCTTAGTGAAGGTTGGTACAATGGCCTTACAGGTGCTACTCTTGGAAATAAGCAAAATAATCAATATTCTATCCCAATAATTGGCAGTGACTTGAGCACTGGATGATTGCTGAAAATGTTCCTCTACAAGGGAGCCCCGCTGCATCTGGTATTCAGTGCCGGCCAACTTTGGGCACTGCTGTGCACTCCCAGGAGCGCTTTTCACTAGCCCAGATGCTTTCCATCTGCCCCTGCTCCTCAGGCATTTGGGGGAAGGTAAGCGGCTACCCTGAAAGGTAGGCTGCACCAGGCAGCCCAGGATGAGTGCAGGAGACACCAGGAGGAAAGGACTCTTCCCCGGTGCTCTCCTTGCCCCGCAACCCAGTTCAGACTGCTGTATGGAACAGCACCAGTGGCAAGTCCAACTCTGTCTCCAGCCCGCCCTGCAGGGTGCCCCCTCAGGTCTGCCGGGGCTTCCGCAGCTCAACCCCAGGATCAACCCTCCCCAGCCACAAGTTGTAACAACACCCCCAGCAGTTAATAGTAAACGGCCCCATGGACTAGTAGACAGCACAGCCAGAGGAGGAATGACTCCCACATCCTGACAGCTGGGAGCTGCCTCCCACCTGTCATCTTTCTTCCCTGCTCTGGGCAAGGTCCTTGCATCAGTGAGGAGGGTCCAGAGCCACCACCATGGGAGGCTGTGGGGAAGCTTTGGGGCTGGCTCCCACTCACCACCCTGACAGTGCATGCTGCCTGCATGCCCCTGCACACGCAGTGCCACGGGTTGTGGGGGAGGTACAGAGAGCAGAGCGGGGACCAAGCAGCTCCCCTGCAGGCAAGGGGAGCAGCCAGGTTGTTGGGGGTCATCCCTCCCCTACAGTAAGGAGGAACTAGTGCTGCCACTGTAGGAGGCTGGCCCCCACTTACCACCCCGTCAGTGCACACTGCCCAGGAGTTCCTGCACACACATAAACTGCATAATTAGCTCTTACCACTGCCCTCATTCAGGCTGCATGTGCAGAAGCTCCCTGGCTTCATGCACTGTCAAAGTGGTGAGTGGGGGCCAGCCCCAAAACCTCCCTGCTGCCTCCTGCCAGTCAGCTTTGCTCCCTGATCCAGGCAAGCGCCACACAATAGAGAGGAGGAGATAGAATTGCAGCCACCACCACTGTGAGACAAGCAGGATGAGGGATCATGCTTGGCCAGGAGGTAATGAAGCTTTCTGCCTACAGTACTGCTCCTCTGTCACCAGGAACTCTGGGATACATCTGGAAGACTTCCGGGACCTGAGTCAAGCTGAGACCACAGGCACACAGGAAAGCAATAGGTCTCAGACTTTAGGTCCCAGCTTAACATGAGCTCAGACCCTCCAGCCCTGCAGGGTCCTGAGACCCTAGGTCCGAGCCCTAGGTTAGCACAATTGGTGAGTGGACACAAAGGGGGTTAGGCTTGAGCCACTTTGCTGTGTAGACATACTCTCAATCTAATCTCCAGCAGAGCTCTGACCTGCTGAGGCAGAGAGGTAACACAGTGGTTCACAGTTCTTCATGTCTTGAAAAGCATGTCACAAATGGGGATTCCAGAACCTCCCTTTGAGCCTATTTCGGAATAAAACTACCCTTTTAGTTTGAAAGATTTTTCTGATATCTAACCTAAATCTTCCTTGCTCAACCTTAATTCCCTTACTTCTTGTCCAAACTTCAGTGAGCATGGAAAACATGATCACTGTTCTCTTTATCACCACCTTTAACATATTTAACGAGTGTTGTTACCACCACCACCACCCCCCACATCCCCAGGCCTAGTCTTTCTTTCTCAAAACTAAATATGCCCAGTTTTATAACCCTTCCACATAGGTCATTCAATTTGTGATCTTCTATAACCCCCAGATCCTTTTCAACACTACTACTGCCTAGCCAGCTATTGCCCATTTTGTAGTTGTGCATTTGATTTTTCCTTCTTAAGTGAAGTTCTTTGCACTTCTCTTTATTAAATTTCATCTTGTTGATTTCAGACCAATTCTCCAATTTGTTAGGGTCATTTTGAATTCTAACCCTGAACTCCAGATTGCTTGCAACCCTCCCAGCTCAGTGTCATCTGAAAATTTTATAAGGATACTCTCCACTTTTTTATCCATGCCATTAATGAAAAAGTTAAATATTATCAGACTCACGACAGAACTCTGTGGGACCTCATTAGATTTGTCCTCACAGTTTGACAGTGAACCATTGATAATTACCCTTTGAGTATAGTCTTTCATCCAGTTTTGCAGCCACCCTATAGTTATTTCATCTATCATATTTTGCATTTCCTTAGTTTCCTTATGAGAATGTAATGTGGATCTGTGTCAAAAATCTCAATAAAATCAAGATACGTCACAGCTACAGCTTCCTCCCTATCCACCAGACCACTAACCCTCTCAAAGAAGGAAATTAGGTTGGTTTGGCATGATATGTTCTTGACAAATCCATGCTGGCTATTGTTTATAACCCTCCAGTATCCTCTAGGTATTTACAAACTTATTATTTAATAATGTCTTCCAGTATCTTTCCAGCTATTGAAGTTAGGCTGACTGGTCTATAATTCCCCAGGTCCTCCTAGTTCCCCTTTCAAAGATAGGTACTGTGTTTGCCCTTCTCCAGTCATATTGTATCTCATGCAACCTACATGAGTTCTCAGATATGCTAATGGTTCAGGGATTGCTTCAGCTAGTTCCTTAAGTACCCAGGATGAATTTTATCAGGCCTTGCAGCCTTGAATTCATCTAATTTATACAAATATTCTTTAACCTATACTTTCCCTATTTTGGCCTGTGCTCTTTCTCCATTAATATTAATTATGTTGAGTGTCTGGTCACCACTAACCTTATTAGTGAATACTGAAGCACAATAAGCATTTATCAGCTCAGCTTTCTTAATGTCTTCCATTATTAATTCTGTTTCCCCACTAAGTAGAGGACCTACACTTTCTGTTGTCTTTCTCTTGCTCATAATGTATTTACAAAACCTTTTCATTGCCTTTTATGTCCGTTGATTGGTGTAACTAGTTTTGTGCCTTAGCCTTTCTGATTTTTGTTCCTACATGCTAGTGTTATTTTTTTTTTTTTGTATTCATCCTTAGCAATTTATCCTTATTTCCCCTTTCTGTAGGATTCCTTTTAGATTTTCATGTGACTAAAGAACTCCTGATGCAGTCCCTTTTTCGCCACTTACTATTCTTCCTATCTTTCCTTAACATTGTAATAGTTTGCCATTTTGCCTTTAATATTATCTCTTTGAGAAACTGTCAGTACTCCTGGACTTTTTCCCTGAAATTATCTTGGCATGGGACCTTACCTACCGGCTCTCTGAGTTTGATAAAGTCTGCTTTTTTGAAGTCCATTGTCCTTATTCTGCTGCGCTCACTCCTTCCTTTCTTTAGAATCATGAAATCTATCATATCACTGTCACTTTCACCCAAATTGCCTTCCACCTTCAAATTCACAGCCAATTCCTCCCTATTAGTCAGAATAAAGTCTAAATGGCTGCCCCCTGGTTACTTTGTCCTCTTTCTGAAACACAAAGTTGTCCTCAAACATTCAAATAATTTATTGGAGATATTTCTTTTGCAATAATACTTTTCCAGTGGCAGTGGATGTCTGGGTGTCAGAGTGTACATCCCTCACCACCAGACTGGAGCTTCCTCCTGGTTGTTCTGGGGGATTAGCTTGAGGCTAACATTCCCATCTGCGGTCTGTAAACCATCACTCTGTCTCTGCTTCTGCTTCCAGCCCTTCTCTTGGTTTTTGGCACAGCAGCATACTCTTTGTGACTCGGCCCTTCAATAAGGTTGCCATCTGTGTTTCCCCCTTGTGACCCTTTCCTCATGGTTCTTAATATTATTTTGGTAGCTTTTTTGACTTCCACTGTACATTGAGTGGATGTTTTCAGAGAACTATCCAGAATGACTCCAAGATCGTTTTCTTAAGTGGTAGCACCTGATTTAGACCCCATCATTTTGTACCTATAGTTGAGATTATGTTTTCCAATATGTATTACTTTACATTTATCAATATTGAATTTAATCTGACATTTTGTTGCCCCATCCCACAGTTTTGTGAGATCCCTTTGTAACTCCACACAGTCTGCTTTGGACTTAACTATCTTGAGTAATGTTTTATCATCTGAAAACACCTCACGGTTTACCCCATTTTCCAAGTCATTTATGAATATATGGTCCCAGTACAGATCCCCAAGGGGAAACTGCTATTTACTGCTCTCTCTTGTGAAAAATGACCATTTAGTTCTGTCCTTTGTTTCATCTCTTTCAACCAGGCAATGATCCATGAGAGACTCTTATCTTACCTTATCTTATCCCATGATTTTTTACTCTGTAGTCCCTTTGGTGAGGGACTTCTTAAAGGCTTTCTGGTAGTCCACGTACACTATATCCACTGGATCACTCTTGTTCACATGTTTGTTGACAACCTTAAAGAATTCCAATAGATTGATGAGGCATGATTTCCCTTTACAAAAGCTATGTTGACTCTTCCTCAACAAATCATGTTCATCTGTGTGTCTGATAATTCTGTTCTTTACTATAGTTTCAACCAATTTGCCTGGTACTGAGTTAGGCTTAACAGCCTGTAATTGCCAGGATTGCCTCTGGAGCTTTTTTAAAAAAATTGGCATCACATTAGAAACCCTGCAGTCACAGTCTTATTTAAGAGAGAGGTTAGCACAATTAGTATTTCTTCAATTTCATATTTGAGTTTCTTTAGAACTCTTGGGTGAATGCCATCTGACCCTGGTGACTTATTACTATTTAATTTGTCAATTTGTTCCCAAATTTCCTTATTGATGCCTCAATCTGGGACAGTTCCTCAGATTAGCCACATAAAAGGAATGGCTCAGCTGTGGGATTCTCCCTGACATCCTCGGCAGTGAAGATCAATGCAAAGAATTCATTTAGCATCTCTGCAATAGCCTTGTCTTCCTTGAGTGCTCCGTTAGCACCTCAATCATCTAGTGCCCCCAGTGATTGTTTGGCAGGCTTCCAGTTTGTATTTAAACATTTTTTGATGTTAATTTTTGAATCTTTTGCTAGTAGCTGTTCAAATTCTTTTTTGGCTTGTCTAATTATACTTTTACACTTGACATGCCAGAGTTTATGCTCCTCACTATTTTCCTCAGTAGGATTTGACTTCCACTTTTTAAAGGATGTCTTTTTGCCTCTAACTGCTTCTTTTACTCTGTTTATCCATGGTGGCATTTTTTTGCTCCTCTTAGTATTCCCTTTAATTTGGGGTATACATTTAGTTTGAGACTCTCTTATGGTGTTTTTAAAAAGTTTCCATGCAGCTTGCAGGCATTCCACTCTTGTTCCTTTTTGTTTCCATTTAACTAGCATCCTCATTTGTCTGTAGTTCCTCTTTCTGAAGTTAAATGCTACTGTGGCGGGCTTCTTTGATATTTTCTCCCCTACAAGTATGTTAAATTTAATTATATTGTGATCACTATTACTGAGCAGTTCAGCCATAATTGCTTCTAGGATCACATCTTGTGCTCCATTTAGACTAAATCAAGAATAGCCTCCCCATTTTGGGTTCCAGGACTAGCTGCTCCATGAAGCATTCATTAATGGGGTCCAGAAAGTTTATTTCTGCATCCAGTCCTGAGGTGACATGTACGCAGTCAATATTGTGATAGTTGAAATACGCGATTATTATTGGTTTTTCCGTTTTTTGTAGCCTCTTTCATCTCCCTAAGCATTTCACAATCACTATTAACATCCTGATCAGGTAGTTGGTAGTATATTCCTACTGCTATGCTCTTATAATTCTAGCATGGAATTTCTATTCATAGGGATTCTATGGTACTGTTTGATACATTGAAGATTGTTACATTTAAGTCTATGCTTTCTTTCATATGTAGTGCCACCAGCACAACCAATCCTGTCATTCCTATATATTTGGTGCCCTGGTATTACCATGTCCCATTGATTCTCATCATTCCATCAAGTTTCTGTGATACCTGTTATATCAATAACCTCATTAAATCCAGGTTTCAGAGTAGCAGCCATGTTAGTCTGTATCCACAAAAAGAACAAGAGTACTTGCGGCACCTTAGAGACTAACAAATGTATTTGAGCATAAGCTTTCGTGAGCTACAGCCCACTTCATCGAATGCATGCAGTGGAAAATACGAGGCACTCAAGTTCACCCATCTTCGTATTTAGACTTCCAGTATTTGTTTACAAGCACTTATAAAATTTGTCACTTTTTAGTTGTCTGCCTTCATGTGGTGTAATTGAATGGGACTTTTTTTCATTTGACTGTTTCTCTTCAGTTCCTACCTGTACTTTATCAACTTCTTTCCTCTCTCTTTACTAGGATATAAAGAATCCCTATTAATAGATCCTCCCCTAAGGGATGTCTCTGTCTGAACTGTATGCTCCTTCATACCTGTCAGCTTTCCCCCAGCCCTTAGTTTAAAAATTCCTCTACAACCTTTTTAATTTTACATGCCAGCAATCTGGTTCCATTCTGAATTAGGTGAAACCCATCCTTCCTGTGTAGGATCTTCCTTTCCCAAAAGATTTCTCATTTCCTAATAAACCTAAAACCCTCCTCCTATATCATCGTCTCATCCATGCATTGAGACCCTGCAGTTCTGCCTGTCTAACTGGCCCTGGAACTAGAAGCATTTCAGAGAATGTTACAATGGAAGTCCTGGACATTAATTTCTTACCTACTAGCTTAAATTTGGCCTCCAGAACCTCTCTCCTTACCGTTTTTTATGCCATTGGTACTTACATGTACCATGACCTCCGGCTCCTCGCTAGCACTGTACATACATCTGTCTAGATGTCTAGAGAGATCCTCAACCTTCACACTTGGTAGGCAATTCATCATGTGGTTCGCTTGGTCATCACAAACCCATCTTTTCTATGAACAAATCAGTATTTCATCAACCATTTTCCCTTTTTCTTTTGTTATCTATGGTAGGAAGAATGTAATCTGACACTGCCTTGCCAAAAAGCAGGTAAATTGTGCTGCTTTGTGAGGAGTGGTTACTGTCTGTTAGTGGGAGAAGTAGACTCACAGGATCCATACTATTCAAAACCAGGGACTAAGCAGAAGAAAAGATTGAGAAACACAATAGCACTTTGAACTTCTATAGAACCCTCCATCCAGCCATGTCAAAAACCTTTAAAAAAATCAGTGAATTAAGATTCAAAACTTCTTGCCTGTGTTGTCCTCATTTAATAGATGAGGACTCTCAGTCACAGAGGTTAAGGCCCTACATTTTCAAATTTGGGTGCCTCAAAGTAAGCACCCAATTCAATAATAGGCACCTAAATGAGGCCATGAGGTGAAGTGATATTCCATCATCTTTAGTAATGGGACATGGAAAAGAGGACAAGGTGTTAAATGTACCTGAAGAAGCCCATAACTTCAAGCAGACCAACAGCCTGCCAAACAAAAGTGTGTGTGCACGAGCACAGAGAGTAGGACTGAGTAGGGGAACAGCCCTACCATGTCCAATCCCAACACACTCCCACATATGATGAAGTGCCAGGAGGGGAGAGGGAACTGACAGGGCCATTCTCTTTTCCCTGCCTAAGAATGGGAAAGTTGGTGACAGAATCTCAATTTTTCCCCTGGAGAGGAGGGCAAGTTAGAGACATCAGATCTTCTCCTGGGGAGGGAAACCAGAAAGGCAGTAGGTCTTATGATAAAAGAATGGAAGGATATAGTAGAGTCACAGTTTGAAAATTCTTCTCCCATCAGAGGCAGTGTTGCCCCATCTATTGGCAGAAAGGTTTGGAGTCACTTATATTCCACAGCCAGGCACAGCTCCTATTCCTGCTCCCAGCTCACATTCTTCCTCATAAGTCTTAATTTCACCACCCAGTGAAAAGGTAGGAGGGACAGAAGTTTGGAGTAGCTGTGCTCCCCACAAGCCCAGAAAGGGAGAGAAACTTGGTGAGGTCAAGAAAAAAACAAACATCCACCATGTTCTAAAAAACTATAAATAAAAAAATAAATGAATATATTTTGCAGGGTAAAACTGACCATAGTATGTTTTGAAAAATAATAAAGTACTGTACTCTGTTGGTCAGTACCTTAATTTTGCTGATCGTTATCAAGGCACAGGCCTTTGTCTGTTTACTGTCTAAATAACTCTACCTTGCTGTTGTCATATCAAAGCACAAGACTCTCTGAAGTTCTTAGCTTAGCACTTCTTTTTTGCTGGGCTGATATCGAGGTGTGGGAGTCCCTATCGTAGTTCTACTAAACTAGTCTGATGTCAAATGACAAGTTACAGTGGGTTTCATGACTCAGCATTTCCAGCTTACTGGGCTGATGTCAAGAGTCAGGCCTCTGTTAGGTTAGGCTCAGATACTCTAGGTGACAGGTCTGATGCCAAGACAGGAGACTCTCAGAGGTCTAAGCTCCTGGTCTAACAGCCTTTATGCAGTTTTGGCTCATCACCTCAAGCTTGCTGGGTAATTTCAAAGCACAGATTTCTATGACGTGTCTGGTTTTGCATCTGTAGTTTACTGGGCTGATGTCAGAGACCAGGACTTTGTGAACTCACCAGGTTTAGCAGCTTTAACATGCCAAGGCACATGCCTCTATTTTGTGAGATGATGTCAAGGAACAGTCTTTTGTGAGATCTCTACCTTTCCAGGCTGACAACAAGGCTTAGGCCTTTACGAAGCAACTGACTCAGCACCCCTAACTTCCTGGGTTCATATGAAAGCACAAGTCTCTGGAAGGTTACTGGCTATATGATATTCATATGGCAAATTGCATTTTTCATAGACCATTGAGTGCCTCACCTGCACTCTGGCCTCAAATCTAAAACATCAGAGCAACTTCTAATATTCCAAACCTCTGAGCAACTTCAAACACCTGTCACTTCTTAATAAAAGCAGCCTGCCACAAAAATATTTTTCTTACCCGTTGTAGTCCCAAAAGACTAGAAATAAGAGCTTTATACCATTGGAACAGAAAGATCCCCTCCTTTCCAATGGGACACACAGCAACTGTTTCTAGCCCTGGAAGTTCCTGAGATCACACCTAAAGTCACAAAATTATATATGGAAAAACTATTTCATATTATAAGTATCTGAAACCTGGCTCTTAATATAGAAAGTGTTTAGCAACCTTAACTATAATTGTTGCTACCTTATAATACATCATAGATGCTTGCAAGTTTATTAGTTATAATAACTTTTCTCTCCCTCATAGGCCAGTGCATTTGGAGTCACAATATTCAGAAAAACTACACGATTCATAAAGTCTTTGGAGGTTCAGGGCCTTAGTCTTTACACATGTATGCACCTTCTCCACTTGGTATAACCAGAGAGCCAATGGAATTAAGCTTCCCAGAGATTCCTGCAGTGTTCTCTGGAATCTAAATATTTGTTATAAGAGATTAATTTTCTAGGCCTGGTTACCTTTGAACAGTCCACTTGTTGAATCTAGTGGTTGAATTGTTATGATTTTGTGTCTATAGCTAGGGTGACAGAAATAATAACTCAAAAAAAGGTAACTTCTCTCCTTCATGTTAGCAGAGTATTCACCTTGAAATGTAATTGTGACTGCTTGACTTCCAACACTGTTACCTAAATAAAAATGTTTGTGGCTGTCATATTGGTTTTATGTTACCTAATTTGAAAAAATATATATTCTAAATCAGTTATGGTTTGCTTTAGTGGATAGGAAGACAAGGTTGAATTGGGAGTGTTTTCAATCAGATGGGTAGCATTTTAACAGAGATTGGTTCCATGAGCTCTGTCAGTTTATCGTCGTGTATGGAGCATTTCCTTTCAGTTTGATGCTTTTTGCATATTGCAAACTGGCAAAAGTTTAGATTACCAACAAAAATGTGCATATCTTTTGATAAACTCACAGAGTGCCAGATCAGATATTTTACCTGCTTAGTGGGGCAGTTGGAATTGACATACCCAAGTGCTGATAGTTGGGGTTTGTGAATCGCAGCTGCCCCTGTAAGCAGGTAAAATATCTAATCTGGCATCCTGTGGGTTTATCAAAAGATATGCACATTTTTGCTGGTAATCTAAAAGTAAAGTAGTGTGGCCTAGTGATTAGAGCAACAAGATTGGAGTCAGAAGATCCTGCTTCTGCAGCTGGTTTTGTTACTGACTTGCTCTGGGTCATCTGGTAAGTCACATAAACTTTCTGTTCCTCTGTTTACCTGTTTGTAAAGCTGGAAAACTAAAACTGTATTCACAGAAGAGTTGGAAGGCTAATTAATATTTGAGGTCTTTGGATGAAAGGCTCTATTGAACTGCATAATGTTACTACATTTCTAATTATTTTATTATTATTAGCAACCTTGAATTGCATTTGAAAATGTGTCACACAGTGTTAACAAGTCTCTTCCACTGAAGTCATTTGAAATCTCCTGGTAAAGACATTCAGTGAAATGCACTTCAGTGAAAGAGAACAAAGTTTGGCAGTTTAGGGATTTCTTCCTTAGTGGAAAGGCTGCTTGTCTACCATCTCCTGATGGGGAAAAACACTTTAATTGGACCAGCTAGATGTTTTAGGCGTTTGCAGGTAGAAAATGTGAACATATAATTGAAGATTAATTAACTTCAACTAGCACTAGGTGTTCTTTGAGTAAAAATGAAAGGAAAAGACAGGGTAAGTTACCAACATATATATTTGTCACTTTTTGGTACAGACAGCTGGTAGAAGTAATATGTATTGAATTTTAAAACACAGGAGAATACTTTAGTCTAGATTCACAATGAGAATGTAAGTGTTGGAACTAAAGCTGGGCAAAACGTTTTGGACAAATAGTTTATTTAGTGAAAAATGCAGTTTTGATTGACCTGAAGGTATTCATGAATTTGGCCCAATAGTTTTGGGGAAAGTTTTTCAGAGCCAGCAAAGTGTGTGTGTCCTCTTATAACCTCTACCCCAATATCTGGGGCACCTGGCTAGAAGATAAGAGACCAAAGTTTGAATCCCCACTCTGGAGCAGGAACTTGAACTCAGATTGTATCCTTCCTAAATGACTAGCTGAACCACTTGGCTATTGTGAAGTGGAGAGGGTGCTCTGAATCTCTCCTGTTGAAGCTGTTCCACTTTGTGGACTGTAGAACCTCAGCGTTACAAACACCAGAGTTACGAACTGACCGGTCAACCACACATGCGTTTGGAACTGGAAGTATGCAATCAGATAGCAGCAGAGACAAAAGGAAGTCAGTACAGTCCTGTGTTAAATGTAAACTACTAAAAATAGACAGGGAAAGTTTAAAAAAAGATTTGACAAGATAAGGAAACTGTTTCTGTGCTTGTTTTATTTAAATTAAGAGGTAAAAAGCAGCTTTTTGATTCTGCATAGTACAGTTTCAAAACTATATTAAGTCAATGTTTAGTTGTTCTTTCAAAAGTTTACAATCTTCATGTTTTGTTCAGAGTTACAAACATCCTCCATTCCTGAGGTGTTTGTAACTCTGAGGTTCTACTGTAAATTAATATTCAGTGAAGCAGGGGCTTGAATTTAAGTTTCTCCCTAAGCAGCAGGCTAGTTCTGCTTGTAGTTGCTTCTACTGAAGCTAGGGTACTCATCTGGGAGATGGTTCAACCTGGATTCAGGTCCTTGCTCCAACTCAGGCAGACTGGGGATTTGAACCTGGGTCTCCTCACTCCTGGGTGAGCGCTTTTAATCACTGTGGCTTGGGTGAGGGTGGATGTAAAAGGGGCACCATCTCTTCCTTCTCCATCCTTTATGTGGCTTTAGACATGTTTTGAGCACAACTACCAGATTGGGTTCAACAGGCAAGATTGACAGGGGAACGTTTAGAATCCCACTGGGGTTTAAGAGGTGTCCAGAATTAGAGAGACATTTAAACACCTACAGGGCTAGGTGGCAGATGAGCAGGTGGTTTGTGAATGCCAGTGGTGCCTAAATGTTGGATTTACAGAGTTAAGTCCCCCCGTGAATCTTGGTCTTTATTTCTGATAAATTTCACTGAATGCAGAAACTGAACCAGGCAGGCTAGGACCAATGAAGTCTAGAGGTCTTGACTTTTCTGTGAAAAGACTTTTGGTTTATTTTATCTTGTGGATTTTCTGAAGACGAATAATTTAGGGAGAATTTCACACTCTTTTCACAGAAGCTATTGATCAGCAAACGATTAGAAGAGGAGGAATCAGGAGGAAAAAAAAACAGGAGCAGAACCAAAACAAAGAGAACAAGTAAAGACAGATGAGAGAAAAAAGGTAGAAGGGAGAAATAAGACAGAGGGAGAGGGGAAGACAATTATAAAGAGAAGAAGGGAGAAAAAAGAGTATGCATGTGGAAACTACATCAGGAGAACAGAAGCTGGAAAAATTCATGGGGAATTATATAAACTGTGGTAGAAAAGAATAGAATATTTGGCTGTAGTGTGCAGAACTGTTGGTTCCAGGTCCTGAATAGATTGTAATTACCTTTTATCCCCCAAACTCGTCTCCAAAACCAAAAGACTTTGTGTTCAAATGCCAATATTCTGAGCCATTTATTTTCTTCAATATTGGCAATAATCTGTCCCATTAGAAGTGCTGAAATGTGAACTATCTCCTGCTTGTGAAAGAATTTTTAAAAGAAATTTATTTACTGAAACGAGTCATTTTAATGTCTTTGAGGCAGGGACTTTTAATTATATGCACCTAGAGCAGTGGGGTACCAATATTACTTAGGATCTCCAACTATTACTACAAAACAAACGATGCTAGGCATAACTCCAAAGTATCCCCTCCGCCAGAAATAATACAATCTCCTTCTGTAAGACTTTTTCCACAGCATGCCTTTTGGGGGCTAGCCCTTTAGATTTAGTAGAACCAAGAATCTGCAGCTCTAAAGCAGCCATTTTGTAATGGATGGCTGCATCTCCTTCCCTTCTTGTGGTGAGTATCTGTTGTGTGTTCTTTCTTTTCACTCTGAAGTTACATTTTCACATGAGTATCAGTGATTTTTACTGCATTTCCCAGGGTTGCAATCTTATATGGGGAATCTTTTGCATCAGAATAGTCTAGTAAAGACCTTGCATTTGTGTATAGTCCCAGTGTGGTTAAAGAAAATTTGTAGTGGTTTGTCCTAATATTTCTATGTAGGATTGGGGCCAGGAGGCATATGTAGAAAGGTATAGTCTATCTTATGTCACTCCATCTAGCCAAGAATTCTATTTTATTTGCAGTCTAGTTACTATTTTTCAGTTTTCAACTTTTCTAAAGAAGAGTGTATGTGTGTGCCACTCCTTACTAGTGAGAAACAGACAGCTCATGTACTATGATTGGCATGCACCTCAGTGTCTGCAACTCTTTTGCTGCAGTTGCTCTATTAAAAACCAATTAACTTCAAAAGTAATCAGGTATTTAACTTATCTGTTGTTCAATGTAAAATGCTGGGAATGATAGCAATGACTAACAGGCTTGCTGTTAACTGTTTAATTTGAAAGTTATTCTTGTTTAATAAAAATTGTATGCATAATGTCAGCTATTTAAGACATGATGACAAATATGTAGCTCTGGAACAGCCTTTGGGAAGGTTTAGCTTGAAATCTGTTCAGCAGGCAGCTGAAAGGACAACCAGCGCCAAGAAGCACATAGTACAAAAAGTTCTGGTCTCTTGTTTCTAAAGTAACCTTCCTCAGAGATTAATAGAAAAATCAAGGAAGGGAAAGTTGTTTAATCAGCCTTGATTGGGAAAACTCCATATTGGGGAGTATTTAACTACTCTATAAGGCCACACAGGCTAATCCTTGGCTTCTGTTATAAAGCTATTTTTATGGGGGGGGGGAGCTTATTTCTATTGTATAACAATTGAAATGGAGCCAAATGACTAATTTTCAAAGAAAATATTTTTTCCAATGAATTTATCTGCTCTTTGCATGGCATATCATTTTCAATTTCTTCACATTTAATTTTTTTATGGTATTTCTCTTTAACCTTTTGGGATTGATTATGATCTCTGTTAGCACGCATTAGTTCCGCTGTGCTGGTTGATTGTCACTTGGTATTATTCCTGGTTCTCTGTCAGAATGAGTGCATAAGGACTTCCGGTGTGCATATTTGTATATATTTCTGGCTATTAATCATCTGCATTGCACTAGCAACTAAGGGCCTAAACCAAGGCCTCATTGTGCTACATACAGTTAAATAGTGAGGGGGAAACAGATGCACAGGGGTGAAATGATTTGCCTAAGATTACACATACAGCAGAGGTAGACCTTTTCCCTATAGTTGGACACTCCTGCCTCTGTATGTTTCTGTCATACTCATAAGAACATAAGAATGGCCATACTGGGTCAGACCAAAGGTCCATCCAGCCCAGTATTCTGTCTACTGACAGTGGTCAATGCCAGGTGCCCCAGAGGGAGTGAACCTAACAGGTAATGATCAAGTGATCTCTCTCCTGCCATCCATCTCCACCCTCTGACAAACAGAGGTTAGGGACACCATTCCTTACCCATCCTGGCTAATAGCCATTAATGGACTTAACCTTTATGAATTTATCCAGTTCTCTTTTAAACCCTGTTGTAGTCCTAGCCTTCACAACTTCCTCAGGCAAGGAGTTCCACAGGTTGACTGTGCGCTGTGTGAAGAAGAACTTCCTTTTATTTGTTTTAAACCTGCTGCCCATTAATTTCATTTGGTGGCCCCTAGTTCTTATATTATGGGAACAAGTAAATAACTTTTCCTTATTCACTTTCTCCACACCACTCATGATTTTATATACCTCTATCATATCCCCCCTTAGTCTCCTCTTTTCCAAGCTGAAAAGTCAGCCTCTTTCATCTCTCCTCATATGGGACCCATTCCAAACCCCTAATCATTTTAGTTGCCCTCAGACATGCAATCTCAAAACCTCATTTCCATTAACATTCAAGCTAATAAAATTCAGTCTCATGAATCTTTGCAGAAAGCAAACATCATGGTTTGAGTGAATATTCGTGTACTTTTTATTTTTATTTGCTATATTTGCCTAGTCTAATTGGGTGGCTTTCAGGATGACAATCTCTTGTCCAAACATGACTTTCTAAAAATAAGTTTGTGGTAGTCAAATTCCAGTTTCAGGTGGAAGTCTGTCAAGCTAGGAGGACTGGAATGTGCATGAGAATATCATGCAGATTGCAGCCTAGATCAGAGCTCTGTTTTCAGTCTTGAAATGGCTCCTTAACCATACAGAATGATTACGTTATGCAAGCATTAAGTAATACTATGCCTTTCACTTCTACTTTGCTGATTTCCTGCTATGGGATTACTTTTGTGACAGAATTTTCAGGATCTGGTCCTACGTTTTGCAAAGAAAATAGTGAGCAAGTCCAATGTTATTCCTAGTAATAAGAAAATGCTCTACATTTGACTTAAATATAGTGAACAAGCAATGCTTTGCAAAATTAATAAATTTTGAGTAGACAATAAAATTGGGTTAAACAAGCTTCCCAGTGTTACATTAATCAAGTCACACACAGGAATAGCCTGATGAAGAGATATTTCTACAGTATATTATTATGTATAGATTTTTTGTGGCACTCAATGTCCCTATGAATAAAGATTAAGTTGAAACATAAAATGACCTTGTAAGCAGATACAGGGGCACAAAGTGCTCGCGTGTGTGTGTGGGCGGCGGGGGTGGGGGTAGCACAGTGGCCCCAGCCCCCTTGGCTGGCTCTGAGCAGACACCCAGCAGCCACCACCTCCTCTCCCAGCCAATCCTGAGATAGGGGTCCAGGCCCAGCATGATCCAATGTATCTTTCCCTGGCTGCAGCACAGCAGACCTGCCTGTGGCTGGTTCTGCCCTCTGTGAGCATTTCTGAGCTGTGCCTACAGGGCACCCTGCACCCCACTGTCTTCTTCACCCTGGGGAAGGTGCTCTATGGGAGAGGGGACCTTTCGGTGGGCCCCCTCCTTAGGAAAATTCTGGTTGCATCCCTGAGCAGATGTAGCATACTATAACTCTTCTGTATTAAGTATCAGAGGGGTAGCCATGTTCGTCTGGATCTGTAAAAGCGGCAAAGAGGTGCCACAGGACTTTGCCTCATCTGTATTACTTATTCTCCTCTGTCCCACTAATTTCCCTCTCGACTCACAGCTGAGAGGAATTTGCTAACAGCCAGCAATGATTTGCATTTGGCCATTTGCAAGGACTGATGGATGTAGAGACTGTGCCCCCATCTCCTAATAGTTCTGCTGGAAGATGCAGAAAAGGTGGTGTTGCAGCAGCTACTATAGCAATGGTAGGTTGACAGAGGGCTAAAACTTTTGAAAACTCTTCACATTTTCGAGAGGGCCTGTGAAATAATTCCTCAGTCTCCCCACAGCTATGTTTAAGTCCTATGTACTCTGATGACACTACTGACCTCAGGGCCAGTTTAAGGATTATGGGGAGGGTTAGTCAGGGTGGTTTTTTTGGTGGGGGGAGGGAAGATACATCCCAACTTAACTGACTAACTCAGTGTAGGAGGAGCTGGGAGCTGTTTCATGTACTGTAACAACATGGAAGGACTCCATGTTTGTAAAATTAAATTGGATCTTCATTAAGAAAACAATTTAAAGAGATGGTGCAACTGCAGCTGGCATTCTAGCCATGTTCAGATGCACTGGCTTCCTGGTGCCTTCTTCAAACGCTTCCCTCCTGCAACCTGTGCTCCTCCCTCCAAGTTCCATGCAGGTTGTAGAGGTTAACCTTCTTTGGCACTTACTCCTTGAGATCTGGCCAACCTGGGACTATGAATTGTTGTACTGCCTTTAGCACCCCTACCTGTTTTGTACTTTGCTGTGTTGATATGAGATGTGAAAATATTGATGCATGTTGATTGAAGCCGCCCATCAGAGATATGAAAATATTGTTACATGTTGATAGAAACTATCTCCTGCTCTGCAGAGCCATCTGTGTTGTATTTTGTAAGGAATGCCCTGCTCAATGGATCTGCCACCAGCATTGCCTTTCCTGGGCAGTAACTTCTTCTTACGTTATGGTGCTGGAATCTCAATAACATGCATTGGAATCACTTGGGTGTATTCAGCAGTGGCTTCTTCATCTGCACATCTACCTGATAGAATCATTGCATTCCAAAGAGCACAGTCAGTATCTCTTTTTCTACCTGAGCATGTCCCCTTCCTGTCTGTGTCAAGGATCTGCTAGCAAATGCTATGGGTTGCTGGCTTTGCATCAGTGCTACTACTAGCCCCCCTTCCAAATTCCATGCAGATTGCTGCAGTAGCAACTCCTATTTAGGTTGCTGAATGCTTTCCATTTTAAAGGATCATTTATACCTGTTCTTTAAAAAGCTGTTACCTCTTTTGTTTGAAGCAGACCTTTGATACTTGGTGAAATGCCTTCAGACTACAGTAGTGTCTTTTCTTCCATGAAATTTCATTTAGTTTTTGCTCAATGTGACACTCTGTACCTCAAAATAGCACCCTGGAACCCCCATATTCACCACTGTGGTATGATTGATACATTTTGTACAATGCATGCCTTGTGAGGTATCATTTAAGAAGTCTTGATCTGTTGAACAATTATGTCCTGTTGCATTCTATATACTATCATTTTATATGAAGTTATGAAGTATTTCTCTATTTTTGTTTCTGATATATGTAGTAAGTCGGAGGCTAGCTGTGGGCATTTTTCAGTGGCAACAAAGGAGCAACTAACAAGACCGATTTAAATCAGGACCAGACGGACATGTTTATGGCCCATCAAGAAGAATCCCCTCTCCCAGTGACTCCTCAGAGTGGGCATGTACACAGTGAGGGCTGCCTAACCCCCACGTTGCAGGAAGGATCTTTCTAGCACCTGGAGAAAAAGTATAAATGAGGGTTGATGACATCACCACTTGGCCTCTCACCTCCCCCATATCAACCCCTGGAAGATCATTTGGAAGACAAAGACTTTGTTTTGGGGAGTTTGGTTCCAAGCTGAAAGGGAATTCAGTCTGTGTATAAACTGCCTGGAATATCCAGTGGGGTGAGAAAAGCTGTTTGATTCAAATCTTGGTTAGTCTTTTAAAGTTAGAATTTGGACTGTGGTTCTATTTTCATTTCTTATGTAACCAACTTTGACCTCTATGTCTAATACTTATAATCACTTCAAATCTATCTTTCTGTAGTTAAAACATTGAAATAAGTTTATTATCCTTTCCATTGACTTTTGTCTAAAGTGCTTTTGGAATCTGTTCAGATTACAAAGGCTGGTGCATGTCCCCTATCCTTTGATGAAGGGGTGAACTAATTAATGAGCTTGCACTGTTCAAGAGAAGGTCTTGAACAGTGTATGGCAGTACATTTCAGGGGAGGGAGAAAGCTTGGGAGATTTGCTGCTGTTTTCCTGCATATAGTTCATGAGTGACTGAGAGCATTCATGCAATTTAGCTGGGTGTGCCTCTACATGCTAATGGCTGAGTGATAACAGTGCTTGGAGGGGTTCGCTGCTTGTCAATGGCAAAGTGTTGTGAGAGACAGCACAGGCTGGAGAGTTAAGGGGGCACAGCCATTTGACAGATCTAAGTTGTACCCTGGGGATCCTGTCACACTAAGATATAAAAGGGTTTAAATTGCCATTTTTCCTTCTCTCATTTCTGTTCCTCAATACCTTTTTGGAAACTGGACAATATAATTTACATTACTCACAAATATTCCAAAGTGCTGGGCTCATGCCACCACCAGAGTAGAAGCAGACGCTGTAGTGAGACCATCTGGGAGCTACCAGAGCTGCTATTGTGTAGGGATGAGAGGGGTATGCCCAGTGTTGCAACAAGATTAAGAGTAGGCTTCCTTGAGCCCAGCACTGGACCCCTACGGCCCATTGCCTTCTAAGGAAATGCCAGATTTACAGTTGCCTATGCAGCTTTACTTTGTTCTACTTACACATTTATTACGATTAGAGCTCTACAAATAAGGACTTTTTGGTTAGTTGACTGTACCAAAATTTTTGGGCCAAAGTGAAGCAAAATGTTTTTGAACTCTTTGGTGAACCAAAAAGTCAAAGAAAAAAACAGTTTGGGGATTAATGAAACACTCTGTTTGATGTACGGTTTGAGGGTTTTTTTTCAGTTTTTATTTTTATTTTTTTAAATGAATGAAATTTAGGAGAAAAAAAGCCATTTTGATATTTTTTGGGGAAAAAAAACTTCTCAAAACTCTTTGGCAAATCAACACACATTGCAAAATATTTCATTTGACTTGAATCTGCATTTTTTGGCAACACTTTCGTCCACATTGTTTTCCCCCAGTTGTAGTGGCAATAATGTTTTACATATGTAATCGCATACTCTTGTTTTCTACGGGATCCTTGTTTTATTCAGTGCACAGGATGAATGCACATAGCAGCACAATTGAGAGTGTGTGGGCAACTGTAAATTTGGGATTTCCTTACCTTCAAGTGTTTGATTTTGTAACCTATATAACATGGGGGTGGGTGGTTATGTGTAATTTTAAATCGGAAGTGTGGTTGTGTGATATAAACTTACAGTGTGTGTGTGTGTGTGTGTGTGTGTGTGTGTGTGTGTGTGTCTGTCAGTCAGGTCACTCTAGCCTCCTGCTGGAGAAATAAGAAAAGGAGTACTTGTGGCACCTTAGAGACTAACCAATTTATTTGAGCAATTTATTTGGAGAAATGGAGCCTAACTGGATGTTTCTTCAACCCTAGAGACCAGTTTATATTGTTTGATGTCAATTTACAGTTTCCAGGCTATGTTCACATGGAAATGGGTTATAGACTTTTTTTTTTCTCGAGTCTGAATTCTTGTTCACTAGGACCAAAACCTGGCTTTGTAACAGGACTTGTTACTTGATTAATCATTCAGTCCTTAACCAATTATTTCGTTAATTTGCCCCATGTTGGGTTGCTTACCAAGTGCCCACAGTGGTGAGTCAGCCTAAGGCTATAACTCTCCCTGAAGGTAGTATGTCCTGTGAGTGTTCAACCCTTATGAAAACCAGGCCACATTCACCTTTTGCTGTGTCCTGTTGTATTTTTTAACACCTTTTGTATGGACAACAATAGAAAAAATTCTTCACAAATAAAGCTTTTTCCTCAGTATTTCCTTTGCAAAACTCGATCAAAACCACATCTCTAATACACAAGCATTACTTTCCCTCTACTATTAGAATAGCCAAACATGTATAAATAAATCATAGCTTCCGTTTCTGGAGAGCGACCCTGAAATAAAGCACTTTTGGAGGGGGAGTGTGGGGAGTTGTGCTTCATCTTAGAGTTCAGAATAATTACAGGGAAGATATCACCCACAACATTCTTCGCACTTACACACCACTGTAAAACAGTGACAGAAAAAAGGGTTAATTCCCAGACCAAATGAAATTTTAATTAAACAATTTGAGAATGTGGATTTAGATCTATTGACTGTATGTGAAACTGCTGTCTTGCTATCAATTTTTTCAGGCATCCTGCAGCTGTATATTGTCAATTTCACATAGCTTTACATGTCTGAACATGGAAAGCAGGAAGGCACTGATCTGAGTTTTTACAGGAGATTATACTGGTAATGATTTAGAATCTATTTAGTCAGCAGTAATTAAACTATAGTCATTAGGAGCTAGATTCCTTCTGTTAGATGCAGCACACAGTTACAAGCAATGTAGACCCATACTGTCCTGGGATGATATTGGGAATCACTCCTTGAATTTCTCAGGATGAAGCAAAGCACTCCTGCTACATTTATTTATGGAATACAAGCCTGTTGCTCCTGCAAGCTGGGGCTGCACTGCAGGCTGGTGTTGAGCCATGGCCCTGTCTCTTCCTTTCTTGTGGGTGAACACTTTGCACACCCTGGGCCCTAGGAGGGACAGAGCAGTAGTGCAAGAACAGGGCCATGTAAGGGTGGCAGAAGGCTTCACACTCCACTACACAGCACTTTCCTGGAAGAGCCCTGCAGACTCTGTGCCTAACTTAGTTTTTCATCTGCTTTAATATAAAGGGGGGAATAAAAGTTAAAGCTACAGTATTCATTTTGCTCCTTTGAAAGCAAATGACTTAAAAAAAATCTTATGAGAAAATACAAATGGTTTCTATTCAAAATCTTATTTGTATCACCCAAATTCTGTTTAAAGTTAAGTTGCACTTAATACAGCTATCAGCCAAACTACTGGGTTTAATCCTCCTGTCACAGGCACATAAACTATAAACCCTGTGAAATCTGCAGATGCACCAATGAGGTATCCGCAGTACAGCAATGGGGGAACAGGCTAACTAACTGTTTGAAATAACTCAAACCACTCTCTGCCTTAACTTGGTTTCCTTAAATCTTCAAGAATGAACATGTCACCACAAAGTACAGACAAAACCCACATTTTCTCTAATGTACTATCTAGAGTTCTTTGTTACGGAACAAAATACAGATTTACTAAACATAATAGCCACAAATTGAGCACCCAGTATCTTAGGTCTTGTCTACATTCAAAGTTTTGTCAGAGTAGCTACACCAGGAAAAAACCTCCTAATGTAGACATAGTTATACTAGTAAAAAAAGTACTTTTGCTGGTTGTCACATTGACAGTGGAGCTACACCTTTGTCTCTTTTCTGGTCTCTAAGAGCCCCCTCTGATGTAAGACTTAGTGTCTTATTTTCTTGGGATTGAATTTTGCAATTATCACATTCTTGGACCAGGCCCTGGGCCACAGTACTCTGTGTGTCAACCATTCTTATCCAGCAGGTCAGACTGAGTTCAGCACCTGTGATTCTTCCCTTCTGACGTCTGTGACTAGTAGAGTGGATGGGAAATGTAATGATGAAATGAAATGTTAAGTGGAGGGTAGCAATGAAATGGACAAGAATTGTGTCAATTTCACGCAGCAACTGGCAGGCTCCTAGGTACATATTTTATTGTAGAAACACCAGGTGTTGGTGTGTCCAGAATGAAGGTTGTATGGAATTTCTGGTTTGTGGTAAATTTAGAAAAAAACTTGGGTTTGTTCTTATTTGGAACAGACCCAAATATTAAAATATCAAAATTTCCCCCCGCAAAAAGACATTCCTGAGTTTTGGACAGATCTAATAATCATTGGTCAGACAGCCTTCTTAGCATAAAAGTACCGTTTATTTTACCAGTAGGAATAAAGTTTTCAGGGAAAAAAAGAGAGGATTTTAAAACACCAGTCTGCACGCATGTCTGTCTTATCTGAAAGGCTCACCCATGCCCTGATCGCCTATACAGGCCTACTTTCTTCAGCACTGTGGTGTCTCAGCCTGGTGCTCCCAAACAACTATTTCTGCTTCCTGATATAGTTCTTTTGTTTTTCTGTGCTTGGGCACGTCTGTTCAAAACCAAACGATCGAGGATTGAGCTGGAGACCCCAGGCACTGGTGTTGTCTGTTGTTAACTCACGTGTTTGCTGAGGGTTGGCTTATATTGTGCCATTCTTCTTCTCCCTACGTGTTTTTTTTTCCCCCAGGCAGATTCCGGTTGTGTTACCAATATTGTCATAGAGAAAACACACTAACAGCCCAGCCAATATTCAGTATTCATAAATTTTCACAGAGCAGCTCCAGATCTGTCCCACTGGTGGAGCTTATGCTGATTCAGCAAGAGAAATAAACTATATAAGCACAAGCACGCATTTTATAATGGCATCTACATAGGGGTTTGCAAGGATGGGTCTCTCTCAATCGCTCCAGAAGCTCTTCCAGTTTCTATACATAATATTCATTGGGCCACACAGAGAGAGAGAAAATGCCTCTTCAGTGTGATGAAGGGACTCAACCGTGGGGGGGATCCTACTCCAAGGGTTGACAGAAATCCACCCCAGAATAGCCTATAGCCCCGTGGTTACAGCTCTCATTTACCACATAGGAGGCCCAAGTTCAAAACCCTGTTCTGAATTCAGCAGAATGGGAACTTGAGCTGAAGTTTCCCACATGTCTGGTGAGTGCTGAAATCACAGGACCATAGGCTATAAGAGGAAGTGAGGAGACACCACCATCAACTATTTTTCCTCTTAACTAATCAGCATCTTCAAATTAAACTCACAGTTTTGTTTGAGCACAAACTGCACTTTTCGGAACTAAACAATTTGTCTGAAAAATTTCACCCATCTTTATCAGATGCTTCCCCCTGAGAGCAGCTGAGCTGAGGGTGGACAGAATAGGGGATCTCCCTACAAACATACTTTCAGGTAGGGGTACTGTGTTACAACACACAAAAAGTTTCATAAATTCTCCTCCTCCCACCAGCACAAGCAGGGAGCCCTGGAAGAATACAATGCCTCCTGGAGGTCCTACACGTTCAGTACACTTGGCTGCCCCCTTTCCCAGGGGCTTTGTGCAAATGGCACAGTTCAGTCACACTTTCCACTCAGATTTCTTTTTGATATGCACATGCACACAGCCAGAAGAACAATAGGAGACAATTTGAAAATGAAAAAAAACAAACAACCCTATAATTATGAGTTTAAAAAATAGTGATCATGCTCTAGGTTTTTTGTTAATCTGTTATAACCCAGAAAAATTTAAAGTTATCTAAGAATTGCAGTACCAGATTAAACCATCAATTTGCTGACAGTGGTCAGCCGCAGCTGATTCAGAAGAAGATGCAAGAAACCCTGCTGTCTGCAGACTAGATCATCTGTCCCCAATTCCTAATATTTAGAAACTGCTTTAAACCCTGAAGCTTAATTCCTTCTAAAATCCTTTTTTAACTTTACTGTTATTATTGTTAATAGCCATATTAATGTCCAGTCCCTCTTCAACCTTCACCAGACTATCAAAAGGCATATGTTTTGCTCTAACTACTATTTCTTCGCTAGCTTTCAAGTTCCTACTTCAACAACAGAGATACTAGAACAGTTGTATAAAGTAGCACACACTGATTTATAATCACCAAAGGATACTTTAATTTATTTACATTTGAAAATAACTGAACCATATTTTGTTGAAACTTTACAAATCAAACTGTGTGAGAAAACTTTATACACCAAACAGTTTAGTCTCTACCTATGCTTTGGCAGAGACTAAACATGGAAAATATCAGCCTGAAAGGTGAAAAGTTGACAACTTAAAAGGCCCCATATAACAGAAATATTTAATTAGCTACAATGTACAGCTACAAAACTATCATAAATGGTTATTAGAATTTGCATTGTATGAAAAAACAGTGATAAATCATATTTGTGTTATATTGGTTAAAACTTTGTAAGTACGTGCATATATGACCCCACTAAAGTCTCATATTTCTGTTGATACCTTAATAATATTCCTGTAAAAACTCAGTATAAATAAAAAAAATCCAGACAAAACAAGTTGAATTTCTTTTTAAGAATAAATAAATTTGCCTTAGAACTCAACGTATAAAATTTTCAGGCTGAAAGGTGTAAGTTCCAGAAAGTTGTAAGTGACTGAAAGCACAAGGATTAAGAATGGAAACCAGTATGCAACCTTTATCTATACCTCTAATGCGCACACACACACCCCACAGAAGAGCATATTTAATTTACTTCTATGTAATGAGTTAGTTATGCTTGAGTTACAATAGAATTCCTCTGAAATTTTGTTATACCGAATTTCACAGACTAGTCCATGAGAAATATCCCATATTCAGTTATTGTGAAAGGGACAGACAATATATTTCATAATATATACAGGACTAAGATTCCAACGTAGATCCATATTGCTGAGTGTTTGTGACAGCTTTGAGTGATGTTAGTAAGTGCGTCATTCCCTGAAACATCTCTACAGTTTTGTCAGACTTACACCAGAATTTGCTTCTCTGTTTCTTTCTCTCTGCTTTCACTCTTTCACTTTTCATTTTTAGCCCTACTTCATGATGTTCAACTAATACTCTTGAGTTTGAAGGTTGTTTTCTTAAGCTTGAGAACACTTTTTACCTTTCTTCTTTCTTAGATTTGTCAGGGAATCTCTATGACATGAATCCATCTCGCTAAAGAGTTTCTGATGAACAGATGGTGATAACTCAGTGTTTATATTCTGTTGCTCTCAGTGACCCTATGTAAAAACTCCCTGCCATCCTCTCAATCCCTGCTGTCCTCAGAGCCTATAAAATGAAAATGGCAAAATATAGTGGCATTGACAAATGCAGGAATACGATTGGTCACTACATTTTCCATACTATAGTGAAATCACACATTTTAAATGTGTGATTCTATTAAAAATACTATACTAAAATATGGGGTTACATTAAAAACCATACCAACACTAGTAATAACCAGCTTCTTTAATGCAAGTACTGGAATAATTAAAATTGAAATATGTAGAATTGATTTACAGGTCCCAAATTAATCAGATGTAGCAGAAGTAAAATCTCTGCTTTTTGAAATCTCTGCTTTCTGAGAGAGCAGGTGGTGTTCTCTTTGATCCGTCCAGTCAAGGGTAGGGACCCAGGCAGAGACAGATGCATCCTGGAGGTGAATGCCTGGCTGTGAGGATGGTGTCTCCAGGAGGGCTTTGGCTTCGACTTCGGCTTCCACACAGGACGCTGTTCCAAGAGGAAGGATTGCTAAGCGGAGATGGGGGTCCACCTATTGAGAAAGAGGAAAAGCCTATTTTGATACAGAGTGGCTAACCTAATGAGGAGGGCTTTAAATTAGGTTTGGAGGGGGCAGGTGACCAAAGGCCACAGGAAGTAAAAAACATGGAGACCTGAGAGAAGGGTCATAATTTGTGGGGAGCTGCTTGCCTCCCGAAACCCAGAATCTTGCCTCTGCCCCTGCCCCCGCCCCTACCCCATCCAGTTTACCTCCTGCAATGTTATCGCCGCCCCCGGGGCTGTCTCCTTCCCTTTTCCAACTGACTACCCCCAGGGAGTGGCCTTTGCATTCTTCCACCCCTACCCATTAGGGGCTGCTATTTTCCCTCCACCGCCCCCTATCGCCCCAGGGCTTGAGGCGGGCCTAGAAGCTCCAGCCCATCAGGCACCCCGTCGGGGGTCCACACCCTGCTTGACCATTTTAGTGGGCCACGGGGCTGCATCAAGGGCCCCGCTGGGGAACAACCGGGAAACCATACCCCCCCACCCCTCGCCCCACATGAGCTGCCAGGAGAGCTGCGGAAGTTTTTAGAAGATGTCTGTTGCTCCCGCAACAAGGTACAACTTGCTCTCCAGTGATGGAGGGACTTTTCTCAAATCCTCCGGGCCACAAGGGCCCTCATGGGGGAAGGTAAAGGGACGGGGAAGCAGGATGCCGTGGCCTACTGGCAGGTCCGTGTCTTCCGTGACTAATTACTCACCTACGGAATGGATCATGGACTATTGCGTGGACCGCTGGGGGATGCGAGCGTCCCTGCCAGTGAGGATCCCCTCTGGCCCTCCCCATGACACCTCTCACCATCGCAACGTTCAACACCCAGGGTTGTAGGATGGTTTTCTGCAGGTCCCATGTGCACTTCTTCCTTCGGGAGGGAGGGTACTCTGTGGTTTTCCTGCAGGAGACCCATACGGATCTGACTGCTGAAGACAGTTGGCGGCTGGAGTGGGGGGACAGGGTCTACTTAAGCCATGCCATGATTCGACAGGCTGGAGTGGTGACCCTGTTCTCCCCTGACCTATGGCCCGAGGTGCTAGGGGTCGCTGAGGCCATGCTGGGTCGCCTGCTGCATCTCCGGGTCCATATAGAGGGGCTCGTGGTTAACCTCGTTAACGTCTATGCTCCGACATCGGGCCCGGAGCGACTGCAATTCTATCAGCAGGCGTCCACCTTCCTTGGCACCTTAGATTCTTATGAGTGCCTGGTCCTGGGAGGGAATTTTAATACCACCCTCGAGCAGCGGGACCGCTCGGGGACCGAGCAGAGCCCGGCCGCCGCGGACACCCTCCGGGAGATAGTCGAACATCACTCCCTAGTGGACATCTGGCGTGACCACCACCCGGATGACGCTTCTACGTTTACCTTTGTCCGGGTGGAAGCCCATCGGTCGAGCCACTCCCGGTTGGACCACATTTATTTATCACGCTTCCATCTCTCACGAGCCCACTCCTCCAGCATTCGGCTGGCCCCATTTTCTGACCATCACCAAGCCACCGTGACAGCCTCCCTCTGTGTGGAGAGACCGGGGCCGGCCTATTGGCATTTTAACAACAGCCTGTTGGAGGATGAGGGCTTCATGACGTCCTTCTGGGAATTCTGGCTGGCCTGGCGTCGGCAGTGGTGTGCCTTTCCCTCGGCGTGGCGATGGTGGGACCTGGGGAAGGTGTGCGCCAGGCTTTTCTGCCGCGACTACACCCGGGGCACCAGCCGACAGAGAAATGCGGCGATAGAGCAGCTGGAACGGGAGGTCTTAGAGCTGGAGAGGCATCTGGCCGCCAGCCCCGAGGACCCGCTCCTCTGCGGAGTGTGCCGGGAGAAGTGGAAGGAGCTCCTGGCCCTCGAGGACCATTGGGCCCGGGGCGCCTTTGTTCGATCCCGCATCTGCCTCCTTCGGGAGATGGATCGTGGCTCCCGCTTCTTCTATGCCCTGGAGAAAATGAGGTGGGCCAAGAAACACGTCACCTGCCTCCTGGCAGAAGATGACACCCTCCTCACGGAACCGGTGGTAATGTGCGGGAGGGCCCGAGCCTTCTACGCAAGTCTTTTCTCCCCGGATCGGACCGACCCTAGCGCTTGCAGAGTGCTTTGGGAGGAGCTCCCTACGGTCAGCGCGAGTGACTGAGACCGGTTAGAGTTGCATCTCACTCTGGCTGAGTTCTCGGAAGCCCTCCACTGTATGCCCACTAATAAGTCTCCAGGCATGGATGGGCTGACCGTGGAGTTCTACCACGTGTTTTGGGATGTCCTCGGCCCAGACCTAGTCACCATCTGGTCCAAGTCTCTGCAGAGCGGGGTCCTCCCTCTTTCATGCAGGCGAGCTGTGCTCGCCTCATTGCCGAAGAAGGGGGACCTCCACGACTTACGAAATTGGCGTCCCGTCTTGCTCCTCAGCACGGACTACAAAAGCATAGTGAAAGCAATCTCGCTGAGGCTACGGTCTGTGCTGGCGGATGTGATCCACCCATACCAGACCTACACCGTCCTGGACCGCAGTATCTTTGATAACCTATTTCTGGTTCGGGACCTTTTGGAACTCGGGCATAGAGACGGTCTGTCATTCGCCCTCCGGTCCCTAGATCAGGAGAAGGCATTCAATAGGGTGGACCACGGGCACTCCTGAGCACTCTGCAGGTGTTTGGCTTCGAACCCCAGTTTGTGGGTTTTCTCTGGGTGCTGTATGCCTCCACAGAGTGTCTGGTTAAGCTCAACTGGACCCTGACCAAACCGGTCTGCTTCGGGTGAGGATTATGGCAGGGGTGCCCCCTCTTGGGCCAGCTGTATGCTCTGGCGATCGAGCCCTTCCTCTGTCTCCTCCGCAGGAGGTTGACAGGGTTGGTGCTGCGGGAGCCGGAGCTGTGGTTGGTCCTGTCGGTGTACGCTGATGATGTGCTCCTCATGATCCAGGATCCTGGCGACTTGGCGCGGGTGGAGGCTTGCCAGGCCATCTATTCGGCAGCCTCCTCCGCCCGAGTCAACTGGGTCAAGAGCTCTGGCTTGGCGGTAGGAGACTGGCGGCAGGTGAGCTCCCTCCCACCCGCGCTTCAGACCATCCGGTGGAGCGCGGGTCCGCTGCTCTACCTCGGCGTTTACCTTTCTGCCACGCATCCCTCTCTGCCGGAGAACTGGGAAAATTTAGAGGGCAGGGTGATAGAACGGCTCCGAAAATGGACGGGACTACTCCGATGTCTCTCCCTCCGAGGGAGAGCGCTGGTGCTTAATCAACTAGTCCAGTCCATGCTCTGGTACCGGCTCAACACCCTGGTCCTGGCTCCGGGTTTCCTGACCAACCTCCGGACATCGATTCTGGGGTTCTTTTGGTCAGGAATGCACTGGGCCCCTGCAGGGATTCTTCATCTACCCCTGAAGGAGGGAGGACAAGGCCTGAAGTGTCTGCACACTCAGGTCCGTGTCTTCCACCTCCAGCCCCTACAGAGGCTCCTCTATGGTGCAGGCAGTTCGGCGTGGAGCATACTGGTGCACACCATCCTGCGCCGTATCCAAGGGCTCCGATATGACCGGCAGCTCTTTTATCTCCATCCGTGAGGTCTTCCGTGAGACCTCTCTGAGCTGCCAGTCTTCTACCAGGACCTCCTCCGGACTTGGAAACTGTTTTTAATGACCAGGTCCGTGGCGGCCACCGAGGGGGCAGATCTCCTTGTGGAGCCCCTGCTACGCAACCCCCAGCTCCGTGTGCAGGTGGCAGAGTCCCGCTCGGTGCGCCAGAGCTTGATCCTGGCAGAAGTCACGAGAGTCGGAGACCTGCTGGACTACGACCGGGGAGACTGGCTGGATCCCCTGACGCTCGCTCGGCGCATGGGGCTCTCCAGACCTTGCACCCCCCAGCGCATACTTCACCAGGACCTTTTAACTGGAGCCCTGCCCCGTAGACCCAATCGACCCCCTCACCCCTTTACTGCGAGCCAGCCGCATGAACTGCAGGTGGTATGCTTCCAAACCGCGCCAAGGAAACATCTATACACGCTCGTGCTCCACTCTCTCCACGCCCCCACCCTAGTGTCCGACCCGACACAAAGTGGCGAGACCTTCTGCCACCTTTGGAGGGTGAGCAGCCCCGATGGTCCAGCCTATATTCCACCTTGGTTTCAAGGCCCGTCAGGGACATCAGTTGGTGGCTCCTTCACGGAGCTGTGAGCATGGGCATGTACTTGGTGCGGTTCACCCCCATCCCAGATACTTGTCCCTTTTGTGGTGTGAGGGAAACCCTGGAGCACGTATATTTGGAGTGCGCCAGCCTACACCCCTGTTCCGGCTCCTCACAAATCTTTTATTACATTTTTGGTTGCATTTTTCCCCTCACCTTTTTATTTATGCACTCCCCATCCGTGGCCTCACAAAGTCGTGGGATCTCCTAGTTAACCTCCTCCTGGCCCTGGCTAAAACGGCCATCTATAAAACCAGAGAGAGGAGGTTGGCCGATGGAGTTTCCTGTGACTGTGGGGCCGTTTTCCCATCCTCGGTCCGTTCATGTATCCGGGCGGAGTTCCTCTGGGCGGCTTCCACTGACTCCCTTGATACTTTTGAGGATTGGTGGGCACTGTCCGAGGTTCTCTGCTCGGTGTCCCCGTTCGGTTCCCTTTGTTTGACCCTTTGATTGGTGGAGAAAGTAAGGGACCCCAACCCCAGCCATTGCTGCTGCGGACACCACCATCTTAGAGGGGTTCTTTCACACATGGGTGCACGTTTCCCCGCCCCCCCCGGATTGTCCACCCCACAGCCTGCCCCTCTTGTTAGGTGCTTTCAGAAGAGGGAATTGTTGGTGACACTTGGGCGTGGCACCAGTTAACTCGAGGGGGTGGCAGATCTTGAGAGTCGATGAAGCCCCCTCGCTCTGGGCCACCAGGTAACTCGGAAGGGTGGAAGACCATGAGAGTCGAGGAAGCCCCCCACTCTGGGCCCAGGCAAGCTTGAACACTTCCCTCCCCTGAAGCTAATGAGAAAACAATTGTGATTGGTTGCTGTGTTACACATTGCATATACTGTTGTTTTTGCTTTGTAAGTATGTTATGCTAATAAAAACACCTTTTTTGCTTCAAAAAAACAAACAAAACACTTTCCTGCTGCCCTCTGGCCATGCTGTATCACAATACACTATGCGGTACTTAATTTAATTCCTGGTTTGTGTTACTTCAGCTTAACCATTTTATCGTCTGAGTGCATGTTAACCATTAATAAAGCATGTTACATTCCTTGTGTGTAAAATGGTAATAATGATACTTGCCTTCATTGTAAAGCACTTGTAGATCAGCTGATGAAAATCATATATAAGACCATAAGAACTAAGACTAGCAATACTGGGTCACACTAAAGGTCCATCTAGCCCAGTATCCTGTCTTCCAACAATGGCCAATGCCAGGTGACCCAGAGGGAATTAACAGAACAGGTAATAAACAAGTGATCCATTCCCTGCCGCTCATCTCCAGCTTCTGGCAAACAGAGGCTAGGGACACCATTACTGCCCATCCTGGCTAATAGTCACTGGTGGACCTATCCTCCATGAATTTATCTAGTTATTTTTTCAACCCTGTTATAGTCTTGGCCTTCACAACATCTTCTGGCAAAGAGCTGCACAGGTTGACTGTGCACTGTGTGAAGAAATACTTCATTTTGTTTAAAGAAAAGGAGTACTTGTGGTACCTTAGAAACTAACAAATTTATTAAAGCATAAACTTTCGTGAGCTACAGCTCACTTCATCGGATGCACATGCTGCCCATTAATTTCATTTTGTGACCCCTAGTTTTTGTGTTATGAGAAGGAGTAAATATCACTCCCTTATTTACTTTCTCCACACCAGTCATGATTTTTAGATCTCAATCATTTTCCCCCTTAGTCATCTCTTTTCCAAGCTGAAAAGTCCCAGTCTTATTAATCTCTCCTTATACAAAACCCATTCCATACCCCTAATCATTTTTTGTTGCCCTTTTCTGAACCTTTTCCAGTTCCAATATAACTTTTTTGAGATGAGGCGACCACATCTGCACGCAGTATTCAAGGTGTGGGCATACCATGGATTTATATAGAGGCAATATGATATTTTCTGTCTTCTTATCTATCCCTTTCTTAATGATTCCCAATGTTCTTTTTGCTTTTTTGACTGCTGTTGCACATTGAGTGGATGTTTCAGAGAATTATCCACAATGACTTCAAGATCTCTTTCTTTAGTGGTAACAGCTAATTTAGACCCCATCATTTTATATGTATAGTTGGGATTGTGTTTTCCAGTGTGCATTACTTTGCATTTATCAACACTGAATTTCATCTGCCATTTGATTGCCCAGACACCCAGTTTTGAGAGATCCTTTTGTAGCTGTCTGCAGTCTGCTTGGAACGTAACTATCTTGAGTAGTTTTGTATCATCTGCAAATTTTGCTACTTCATGGTTTACCCCTTTTTCCAGATCATTTATGAATATGTTGACTAGGACTGGTCCAGTAGAGACCCCTGGGGTACACCACTATTTACCTCTCTCCATTCTGAAAACTGACCATTTATTCCTACCCTTTATTTCCTATATTTTTACCAGTTACCAATCCTGAGTTTCACTGCAAAAAGTCATTGGCAAGTGTAGACACTCCCATGGTTTTTGCACAAAAAAGGGACTTTTTTCTCTTTAAATGGCAAGTGTAGACATGCCCTAAGAGAGTTTGGTGAGGGACCTTGTTAAAGGCTTTCTGAAAATCTAATTACACTATATCCACCGGATCCTCCTCGTCCACATGCTTGTTGACCCCCTCAAAGAATTCTAGTAGACTGGTGAGGCATGATTTCCCTTTACAAAAACCATGTTGACTCTTCCTCAACAAATTATGTTCATCTATGTGTCTGACAATTTTGTTCTTTATTATAGTTTCAACCAGTTTGCCCAGTACTGAAGTCAGGCTTACTGGCCTATAATTGCTGGGATCACCACTGGAGCCCTTTTTAAAAATTGGCATCACATTAGCTATACTTCAGTCATTTGGTACAGAAGGGGATTTAAATGATAGGTTACAGACTACAGTTAAAAGAAAAGGAGTACTTGTGGCACCTTAGAGACTAACCAGTTTATTTGAGCGTAAGCTTTCGTGAGCTACAGCTCACTTCATCGGATGCATCTGATGAAGTGAGCTGTAGCTCACGAAAGCTTATGCTCAAATAAATTGGTTAGTCTCTAAGGTGCCACAAGTACTCCTTTTCTTTTTGCGAATACAGACTAACACGGCTGTTACTCTGAAGACTACAGTTAGTAGTTCTGCAATTTCATGTGAAGTGATCCATTCATTTAACAACAGATCGGGGAATAGATCTGTTTCAAACGTATATCTTCTTTCAGAAACGTCAAGGAAAATTATTGGCAAGTCATATTAAATTCTATAAATGTTCTTATCTTCTCCAAATTTAGAGCTAGGTATTATTATTAATTAAAATGGTAGTGTGCATAGAGGCAGGGACTTAAAAATTAAAATTACCGTCTTTGTTATCCTTACTGCTACTGCCCTCAAAATAAATTATTTATAATCAGTATACATATTGCCAATCAACAACATACATTAATGCAATTTACAAACATTGGGTCAGATTCTGTCTTCATTTACACCTGGAACACAGGTGGTATGTGTAAATCAGGGTGGAATTCAGAGTTTTCAGTCTGTGGAGTGAATCAGTACTGCTTCTGGTCATTAATCTATCATCAAAGCAGCTGTGATAATATTTTAAAATAATGGAACAAGATGCCAACTCTCTAATGATATACAGCTTGCTCATATAGCCTTGGGACATGCTTTATTAAATAACTATCAAATGTTATGTTAGAGATGTATTGTTCTGTATTTTAATGTACACTGTATATACACAGTATACATACTATACAATTTGTCTTAATTTATGTAATACTCAAATATATTAAGACTGTATTCCATGCCACAACAATACTATGATGTAAATTCTAGTTTTCAAGAAAAAATGAGACTTAAATCACTGCTAGAAATGGGGGCAGCATAGGCAAATACTGCTTACACGCACCTCTCAAATGAACCTCAGTACTGAGTTTTAATTCCCTTCCTATCTCAGTCCTATGCCTCTCACAGAATTGTAGTGATTTATGTGGGTCTCACACAGCCCACTGATATCCTGGAAAGATACCTACTGACTTAAATGGGATTCAATTCATTTATGTGAATAAATACGTCCTAGTGGTAAGACTGATCCCAGCAAGCTCCTGTTTGATTGTGACTAAAGCCAGGTTTGAAAAGACTTCTACAAGAGTAATAAGCTACTATCATATCTTCTATGCTAGTTAGCACCTTCACTTTTAAAATGTATATTGTAGTTGAATTTAGAAATTGGCACTGCTTCAAGCTAATCAGTATCAAGCCAGTGTTTCAATTAGAATTATTTTCTCTGCTACAAACACTTACAAAAATTAAGTATACCTGCTCTGGCATGACACTCCATATTATTTACGGAAATATGCTTATGATATGGATATGGCATAACTGGGATATATTTTGTGCAAAATGGGTCTTGTAAGGTATCACTAGAAAGATTATAAATTACTGAATGTGATTATCCAATTTGCATGCAAGTATCATTTCTATATCTAAAGTTAGGAATATTGACTATGTAAAAATTACAACTGTGTGTGTATTTGGGAAGCACCCACCAGACAACAGGCCATCAGCCTTGATAGGCCATTAGGAAGAAACAAGAAGACTGTGAAGGTACTAATCTCTCTCCTTCCTGAGAGTCATCCTGGGATGTAACTATGACACTAGGTCAAGTTGTCCTGCCACCTGGTTTTAAACATTTTATTAAAGCTAATGTTAAAAAAAAATATTTAATACATAGGTTGGGAAAAGAGTGTCTGTACATCTGGGTATAGTGCTTAGATTATCCACAAATATAAAGTTAGTTTTTAGAAGTTATATGATACATAGAGTACATAATCAGCAATTACCCAAATTTAAGCAAATAGAATTAACAATACAGTTTAGATATTAGAATCCAAATACTCAGGTACATCACTCATGAAAAGTTGTACAGAGATTTGGTTGTAGAAAGCAAAATATATCAATGAGTGGAGATTGTCCCTCAGTAATTGAGAATGACATAGGTTGTCCATTTAGAAAATACAATCTATGAGGAAAATATTTCAGTTACTTTCCTGACTGAGAGTCTCACTGGCATTCCAGCTCATCCCTCCTGGTATTGCCGATGTCCAGTGATGTGTTCTATGTAGATGTCCCTCAACCACCTGATGGCATCCAACACCATGAGTTGCCGCATCAGATGAGGGTAGCGTTGACTGATTCCGCATTCTCTCAGCACTCGCTCGTTAATTTTTCACTAACAAGAAGGGGAGGTCAAGTTTGGGAAACAAAAGATTACCGCCTTATGTAAATTGTATTTAAGGCTGAGGAGTAAGGCAAACAGGACTTTCCTCCATTGCCTACCCAAGAAGAAAGACTGCTGAAAATACCTGAAGAGACAAAGAAACTAACTTGAGGGGAAAGTCAGGGGTGAGTCCAGACTGAGACAGGGATCCAGTCTATAAGAAGAGATAACTGGAACTCTAAGCTACAGAAACTCTGCAACTTGCCTAAAAGAACATTTAGGGTGAGAAATTACTTATTGAAGCCAGGCTCTTTAAGATCTTAAGCTTAGTATGTGTGTTTTGTTTTATTTGCTTAGTAATCTGCTTTATTCTGTTTGCTATCCCTTATGGTTACTTAAAATCTGCCTTTTATAGTTAACAGACTTGTTTTTGTTTATTATTAAATCCAGTATGTGCAATTTCTAACTCTGGGGGGGGGCGGGGGGGAGGCAAGAAGGTGTGCATACTTCACATTGAGGGAGAGGGTGAATTCTTATGAACTTGCACTATGCAGATCTTATATATAAATATATATATATATATTTGCAACAGGCCTGTTAAATCACCTATGTAGCTCAAGACAATATACCTTTGGGTCTGCCCTTCAGGGAGGTGGGCTCCTGAGTGCTGGGGCAAGTCCCTTCAGCTGAGTCTTCCCAGAGCTGATCTCAGTGTCTGTGCCTTTCTGCAGCTGGTTGTGGCCCTGCCTGTGTGTGCTAGAGGAGGCTTAAGAGCCTGGCTCAGCAACACAGGGTAAAGGGGGGTTCAGGCTGGTGGAACAGGCTGGCTCAGTGATATCCCAGTACATCATGTGGCACCTTAAAGGGGGGAACCCATCACACCTGCCATTTTAACAGAGTTCAGGATTTAATTTTAAGGAGGAATATAAATTAAAAATGGGACCAATTTTATGAATAAAGTGCTATTTGAAATCTAGATATAATGGCCTTATTGGCTAGCAGTTTCCTCTGCAATTGGTGTCTTCTGGTTATATATGTATCTATACAAAATATTATGCCATTGTCATTTGATGTGACAATTTGAGACATGCCTCCTCACTTCAACATATGTAAACTATGGGAATATATATTCCAGTATATGAATGTGTTTGTGAGTGTATATACATATATAGATATACAGTGTACATTTATCACTTTTCAATAAAAATACCCTTTTTATGACTGAGAGAGACTATAAACATAGATATATTTCTTCCATTGTGAAATCATAACAGTACTTGCCTGCCTCTTGCAAGCAACCTGTTGTACTATAGCAATTATAGGTTTAATGCACTTTGAACTGCAAAAAAAAATTCATTTGTCTAAGAGGTGACAAATCCTCAAATCAGCACTGACATTTGTTTCAAGAGAATGACACATCTGCCAGAAAGGTGGGCCAGAAAAGGGACAGGTACTGGGGATATGTAGAAGAGCTGAACCACACTATTCACTCTGCCAGCAAACTTGGCTAAACAGACATGTTAAAGTTCTGGAGGTTGAGCTTGTGAGTTTTGTACTGTTGAGTCTTCAAGGCAAGCCGTAAGACCTCCATTAGGCTCACTTTGAAAAGCAAAGAAAACATGGGAATTCACATCAGTGAGTTGTCTGAAATGCCTATATTTTGTATGTGAGAGATTTGGAATGCTGAAATGAAATAACCATTTGCAGTTCAGTATGTCACAGTATCATTCTGAATGGGATAGCTGAAGTGTGTAGAAAACCAAAGGTCAGGGTAGGTTGTGGCATTGGATGGAGTGAAGAAAGAAGAGGTGAAAGAGTGGCATATAAAGTAGGTACTAAACTTGTTGGAGCACAACACTTGTTGTGACTGTGACAGAGTGCTAGGTACAAAGGCCTGAGTCAGCACTCTTCACAGCAGCCCCAATCAGGCAAAGCAGATTGGAGCTGACTGTACAAGGCTGTGCCTAATTTGTTGGTGGGTAGGGCAGAAAGGCCAATTAAGCCATTAGCCAAGACCCCACAAATAGGCACAGAAAGGAAGAATATGGGGGGAAGTAGACGGTAAGAGGGAGAGAGAAATTGCTCCCCTCTGCTTAGGAAAGGTTTTAGGTATGATGTGAAGGTGATGGGATGTAACTGTAAATAAACTGCACAGGGTGTTGACCCAGCAAAAAGGCCTCTGTGTAATTTGTGGACTGAGACAGAGGCAGGACCAAGGCAGCCCTGTTACAATCACCTGTTTTTGATTTTGAAACAACTCCATTCCCTACGGAGTTAAAGAAAGTAGGTAGCTCTGAGATCTCTAAAGTTATAGGTTATGTATTTATTGTTACATGCTTCAGGGAGTCTAGGAAAGGAGCTGATGTCAAGGTACCTCTTTTCAGGGGCTTGTCTACCCTAGAGCACTCGATTGACTATGCATCTACCAGTTGTTCCGGGCTGACTGGCATGCCAATAGCTGAATGCACGTATGCTAGCCACCTTGAATCTATGTAAGGTTTGCCCTTGTATCCTCCATGTAAGAACTGCCTTACACCAAATCAGGAGGGATGAATGCCATCTTCGATAGCTCCCTTCAGCAGGAGAAACTTCATTCAAATCAGAATGCTAGTATTTTATACCTATTTTACACAAATGTAAAATGACTGTATAAGGTACAAGACAGTGGATGATCAGGCCCAAGGATTTTTGTGTTTTGTTATGGACACAAATGTGACTTGCTACAGTAAGTAATGCAAAGTTTTCAAGAGAAAAAGCTAATTTTCATGTGAAAATGAGAAGGTTTTCTGTAAGAATATGAAAAAAAAATGGATGCATTTTTCTAGCAAAAACCTCTTTGCAGTAAAAATAGACATTTTGTTTTCACATGATTTCTATGAAAAAGTCACTTTTTGTTTGAAACTGTAAATAAAGCTACATTTGAGAGGGTTGAACCTCATGCCAAAAGAGCTGACAGGTGATTTGGGAGGGGAATTTACATAAAACAAACTCTGCATTTCACACAGCTTTGGACATACAGAAAAAAAAAAAATCTTCCCTCTCCTGCCCTACGTTTTCATTTCCCTGTATTAGCAATTGTAGAGGAAAATCCTCAAATTATTTGAAAAGGTTACATGAATGTGGTTGAATTTGTGTGGCAATTTCTGTCACTATATTATTAAAACATACCTCACCCCCACCCCATGTACACATCCCCACAATGAGGGGAAATAGATCAGGGACCTAGTTCTTCAAAGATGTTGAACACCCACAGCTCCCACAGACTTTAGTGAGATCTGTGTGTGGCCAGCATTTCAGTTCATTTTCTTCCGCATCTGTGGAGGAGGCCGAGAGGTTTTATCCGAGGTGTGGGAAAGCATTTGAAAGTATGTGAATACTAAGGAAGCTAAGAACTGGCAAGTAGATGTTGGGGATAGGGTGTGGCTTTTAAAAGCCGTCATCTAATTCATAGAATTTAAGGCCAGAAGGGTCCATTATGATCATCTACTTTTACCTCCTGCGTAATGTGGGCCATAAAACTTCACCTATTAATCAAGCCCAGAACTTCTGACTGTGCTATAGCATCTCTTTTAGAGAGACATCACATCTTTATTTAAAGACTTCATGTAATGGAGAATCCATCAGTGTGATGTCATGAAGTGATGAGTGCTTTTTTTATGGTAACTAGTAAAATGTCCTGGCTGGGTGATTCCATAATCTGATTTAAAAATTCTCTGTTTCATTAGAGAAGGAACATATGTCAAATATTCAAATGTTAGATGTATGTTACTGCTAAAATATGCCTCAAACCAGACTTTTCCATACAATAAAATTGATAAATTACTGAAATTATAAAATTGATGTGGGGATACCATTTGGTAACTAGGTTTATCTGGAGATTTAAAAAGTCTCTTTTAAGAGGAAAGGCTTCAGGAGCTGAATATCTTTAGCCAAAGGGTGCAGGGAGGGAGAGACTGAGTAAGGGACGAGGGTATGGTGTGTCAGTATTGTTAAAGGATTATTACAGGGATCTATGAGAACTCTTTAGGTGACTGGGGACCATAAAACATCAGATTATTATGATAATTAAGATCTGAAGCTCTCACCAAAATAAAAAACATACTCAGAACACAGCATGCTTTGTGATGGGGTGGAAATGAAGAGGTGAAGAGTTTCGCCCTGGGAGAATCACTGCCATTATTGTGTAGAGAAGAAATGGATGAGATCATACAAGAGGCCCAAGCCATCCACCTTGTACTGTGATCCTGTCAGATGTCAAATGCTTAAGCTGCCTTGTGTAGGGACTGCAACTGAAGGAGGGTCATGTGTTGCAGGAAATGGTATTGATGGATCAGTAAATAGCACTCTTCCCTTTGAGACAAAACTCAAGTAATGATACAATATAGTTTTATGGGGCATTGTGACATTGTAGGTGCTGAAAAATAGGCTATTATAAATCCAACAGAACAAGTTTTAAGGGAAAATATTAGCTAGAAGAGGTCAAAATTATTTTGATCAATGCAATTGTCTCACCCAAAAAGGGATTTTGTCAAAAATGATTTGGTGGGGGGCAGGAAAATGTCCGTTTTGATTATTTTTTTCTGAAACTATCCAACAATTTTCATTTCTTTTCACTTTTTGAAAAATAAAACATTAACATTTTTGATTTTTATTTTTCCTCTTAACTTTTTTTCCCCACTGAATGCAGTAGGTATGAATGTCTAAATTTGGGGTATGTCTATGTTTTTTCATTTCTGCTTTTTCTCTTTTATCCATTCAGTAACATTTCAGTGTTTCCTTGACTTTGGAAACATTACAAAGCGAAGAATAAAACTGTTGCAGTTGTGTAACTTTTCCAAAGTTGATGTAGAATAAAAAAGGAGGGAAAGAATATAAAAGTAAAGAGGGAAAAATGGGTCTGTGTCTGTGTTATCAACCATGGACATTATATATCTTTATTGTATTTGGTGGCAAAATGGGAGAAATTAACATTTCAAAAAATTGACATTTTTCATAATTATTTTGAAAAAATGAACACCTCTTTCAATATGTAAATACAAAAAAATGGTTCCATTTTGAACCCTGTGAAATGGAAATCAATTTCCATTTCAATTTCCATTTCAATTTTTTTACAAAAGTCGACTTTTTTGATAGGCTCTAGTTAGCCCATGTCTTTTCCCCAATTTCCAATTCAGGTGAACTGTCTGCCTCCCTACAATCCCCTGAAGTTTTAACTGAATAAGAATTCTTCCCTTCCACACCTGAACAGCATTGCTGTACCCTGTTAGAGAACTATAATATTCCATCCAAGAGGCAGCTGTATTTCAGTGGTGGGAGAAGCGATCTCTATATAGCTTGTAGTCTCTCTTCGATTTTGAATGGCAAGGATTATATTTTTATAAGGTTCAAAACCAAAACAAAATAAAAAAAAAAACACATCCAAAGCATCCTAGGCTGTATGAAATCCACCAGATTGTGCTGGATTTTAATTGTTTTCTATAGCTGCATTTTTGCCAGTGCTTTCGTTATTGAAATGTAAAAGCTACGCAATTGACTGAGACATTTAAAGAAAACCAGTGAAATGAAGCTGTGTTTGTAACATGAATACTTCATTCAGTTTAGTGGATGCTAATTATAGAGTGTGTTACCACTTAAAGGGTATTTTTGAGCTTGCTCTATTTTTATTTGCCTGGCTAAATCATTTCATGTGATCCTCAAAACACTATTTTGACATCAAAGCTTTTCTAAATGAATAATACATTTCCCAAGTACATCTTGCCAAACTCCCATAACCCAGCTTAATGGTAAGATGTAATGTTGCGGGAAGGGAGCCATGACATATAGCAGAAAAGTTCATTTAAAATAAAAACCAAGATTCAAATCAGGAAACAGACATCAGGCATGCTGTAAATGGGTGATTTACTCCTGGGAGGATAGAGTGTTGCCAAATACAGACTGAGCTGTACTTTTCATACCAAAACGATTTAGCATTTATTACAAGCCCAAGTCCCATCCCAGGTACATTAATATTCATGAATGTTTTGGAAAGTTTAAGTGAATCTGGGGCAATTTATAACTTCCGGTGGAAAACAATTGATTTCCAGTTAGCTTCAGATTCACAGCCAGTATTATGGGTTATTTTCCATTTTCCAAGGTTCTCTTTATATTTCACTTTCAAACTGAAATAATCACCCCCCCACACCCTTTTAAAAAATGCTTCTCCTGCTTCTAGGACTACAAGTGAGGAGGAGGGAGGGCACCATACAAACAGTAGTATTCACATGACAAAAGTATATAATCATGCAAAAAAGCTATGTTAAAAGAAGTTTACGATTTAGGGCTGTCAAGCGATTAAAAAAAATTAATTGCACAATTAATCACACTGTTAAACAACAATAGAATACCATTTATTTAAATATTTTTGGATGTTTTCTACATTTTCAAATATATTGATTTCAATTGCAACACAGAATACAAAGTGTACAGTGCTCACTTTATATTTATTTTTGATTACAAGTATTTGCACTGTAAAAAACAAAAGAAATAGTATTTTTCAATTCGCCTAATACAAGTACTATAGTGCAATCTCTTTATCATGAAAGTTGAACTTACAAATGTAGAATTATGTACAAAAAAGCCTGCATTCAAAAATAAAACAATGTAAAATTTTAGAGCCTGCAAGTCCACTCAGTCCTATTTCTTGTTCAGCCAATCACTCAGACAAACAAGTTGGTTTATATTTGCAGGGAGATAATGCTGCCTGCTTCTTGATTACAATGTCACCTGAAAGTGAGAACAGGTGTTCTCGTGGCACTATTGTAGCCGGCGTCGCAACATATTTACATGTCAGATGTGCTAAAGATTCACATGTCCCTTCATGCTTCAACCACCATTCCAGAGGACATCCATCCATGCTGATGATGGGTTCTGCTTGATAACAATCCAAAGCAGTGCGGACCAACACATGTTCATTTTCATTATCTGAGTCAGATGCCACCAGCAGAATGTTGATTTTCTTTTTTTGGTGATTCAGGTTCTGTAGTTTCCACATCGGAATATTGCTCTTTTAAGACTTCTGAAAGCAAGCTCCACACCTCATCCCAATCAGATTTTGGAAGGCACTTCTGATTCCTAAACCTTGGGACAAGTGCTATAGCTATCTTTAGAAATCTCACATTGGTACCTTCTTTGCGCTTTGGCAAATCTGCACTGAAAGTGTTCTTAAAATGAACAACATGTGCTGGGTCATCATCCGAGACTACTATAACAGGAAATATATGGCAGAATGCAGGTAAAACAGAGCAGGGGACATACAATTCTGCCCCAAGGAATTCAGTCAGACATTTAATAAATGCTTCTTTTTTTTAAATGAGCATCATCAGCATGGAAGCATGTCCTCTGGAATGGTGGCAGAAGCATGAAGGTTCATATGAAAGTTTAGCATATCTGGCACATAAATACCTTGCAATTCCAGCTACAAAAGTGCCATGCAAATGCCTGTTCTCATTTTCTGGTGACATTGTAAATAAGAAGAGGGCAGCATTATCTCCCTTAAATGTAAATAAACTTGTTTGTCTTAGCGATTGGCTGAACAAGAAGTAGGACTGAGTGGACTTGTAGGCTCTGAAGTTATACATTGTTTTGGTTTTGAGTGTAGTCATATAACAAAAAAAAAATCTACATTTGTAAGTTGCACTTTCATGAAAAAGAGATTGCACTACAGCACTTGTATGAGGTGAATTGAAAAATACTATTTCTTTTGTTTATGATTTTTACAGTGCAAATATTTGTAAGCAAAAATAACATACACTTTGATTTCAATTATAATACAGAATACAATATATATGAATATGTAGAAAAACATCCAAAATATTTAATAAATTTCAATTGGTATTCTATTATTTAACAGTGTAATTAAAACTGTGATTAATCACAATTTTTTTAATCATGATTAATTTTTGTGAGTTAACTGCGATTAATCGACAGCCCTATTATGACTGTATTATAATGGCCATTGGCCAGTATCTTTGAAAACTCATGGCGATCGGGGGAAGTCCCGGACAACTGGAAAAAGGTTAATGTAGTGCCCATCTTTAAAAAAGTGAAGAAGGAGGATCCTGGGAACTACAGCCCAGTCAGCCTCACCTCAGTCCTGGAAAAATCATGGAGCAGGTCCTCAAGGAATCAATTCTGAAGCACTTAGAGGAGAGGAAAGTGATCAGGAACAGTCAGCATGGATTCACCAAGGGCAAGTCATGCCTGACTAATCTAATTGCCTTCTATGATGAGATAACTGCCTCTGTGGATGAGCGGAAAGCAGTGGACGTGTTGTTCCTTGACTTTAGCAAAGCTTTTGACATGGTCTCCCACAGTATTCTTGCCAGCAAGTTAAAGAAGTATGGGCTGGATGAATGGACTGTGTCAAGGTTCCTCCCCCACTCTGAACTCTAGGGTACAGATGTGGGGACCTGCATGAAAAACCTCCTAAGCTTATCTTTACCAGCTTAGGTCAAAACTTCCCCAAGGTACAAAATATTCCACCTGTTGTCCTTGGACTGGCCGCTACCGCCACCAAACTAATACTGGTTACTGGGGAAGAGCTGTTTGGACACGTCCTTCCCCCCCAAAATACTTCCCAAAACCTTGAACCCCACTTCCTGGACAAGGTTTGGTAAAAAGCCTCACCAATTTGCCTAGGTGACTACAGACCCAGACCCTTGGATCTTAAGAACAATGAACAATCCTCCCAACACTTGCACCCCCCCTTTCCTGGGAAACGTTGGATAAAAAGCCTCACCAATTTGCATAGGTGACCACAGACCCAAACCCTTGAATCTGAGAACAATGAAAAAGCATTCAGTTTCTTACAAGAAGACTTTTAATAAAAATAGAAGTAAATAGAAATAAAGAAATCCCCCCTGTAAAATCAGGATGGTAGATATCTTACAGGGTAATTAGATTAAAAAACATAGAGAACCCCTCTAGGCAAAACCTTAAGTTACAAAAAAGATACACAGACAGAAATAGTTATTTTATTCAGCACAATCCTTTTCTCAGCCATTTAAAGAAATCATAATCTAACACATACCTAGCTAGATTACTTACTAAAAGTTCTAAGACTCCATTCCCTGTCTATCCCCGGCAAAAGCAGCATACAGACAGACACAGACCCCTTGTTTCTCTCCCTCCTCCCAGCTTTTGAAAGTAGCTTGTCTCCTCATTGGTCATTTTGGTCAGGTGCCAGCGAGGTTACCTTTAGCTTCTTAACCCTTTACAGGTGAGAGGAGCTTTCCCCTGGCCAGGAGGGATTTCAAAGGGGTTTACCCTTCCCTTTATATTTATGACACGCCCCCCCAAATCTCAGCTAGGGTGAAACACTGGCTGGGATTTCTTCCTGGAGCTCTAGGAAAAACAGAGTTAATAAGACACATGCATCTCTAAATATACTACCAAGTACATAAAGACTAACAATATTTTCCACATCTCAAGGACGATTTTAACCAGTTGATTCTGGGAAACTTTCACGGGAGAGTGCATCAGCCACTTTGTTAGAATCTCCTGAGATGTGTTGGATGTCGAAATCAAAATCTTGGAGAGCTAAACTCCACCGAAGAAGTTTTTTGTTAGTTTCCTTGACGGTGTGAAGCCACTTCAATGCAGCATGGTCGGTTTGCAGGTGGAAACGCCGTCCCCAAACATATGGGCGTAGCTTTTCCAGAGTGTAGACAATGGCGTAACATTCTTTTTCAGTGACTGACCAGTTGCTTTCCCTCTCAGACAGTTTTTTGCTGAGAAACACTACAGGGTGGAATTCTTGATCAGGTCCTTTCTGCATTAAAACTGCTCCCACACCACGCTCGGACGCATCTGTGGTTACTAGGAACGGTTTGTCAAAGTCTGGGGCCCTTAGTACAGGGTCAGACATGAGTGTCGCTTTAAGCTTGTTAAAGGCCTTCTGACACTTTTCGGTCCACTGAACAGCATTTGGCTGTTTCTTTTTGGTTAGGTCTGTCAGTGGGGCAGCGATTTGGCTGTAGTGCGGTACAAATCGTCTGTAATAACCGGCCAAGCCTAAGAAGGATTGAACCTGTTTCTTTGACTTTGGGACAGGCCACTTTTGGATAGCCTCCACTTTGGCCTGTAGGGGGCTGATAGTTCCTTGACCCACCTGGTGTCCAAGGTAAGTCACTCTGTTTAGGCCTATTTGACACTTCTTAGCCTTAACAGTTAGTCCTGCCTCCCTTATGTGCTCAAGGACTTTTTGTAGATGTTCCAGGTGGTCTGCCCAGGAATCCGAAAATATGGCCACGTCGTCAAGGTAGGCGACTGCATATTCTCCTAATCCCGCTAGGAGACCATCTACAAGTCTTTGGAAAGTGGCGGGTGCATTTCGCAGCCCGAAAGGGAGTACATTAAATTCATACAGCCCGAGATGTGTGATGAAGGCTGACCTTTCCTTGGCAGATTCATCTAGCGGTACCTGCCAGTACCCCTTGGTTAAGTCCAAGGTAGAGATGAACTGGGCCCGTCCCAGTTTCTCTAATAGTTCATCTGTGCGGGGCATTGGATAGTTGTCTGGGCGAGTTACAGCATTTAGCTTACGGTAGTCCACGCAAAAACGTATTTCCCCATCTGGTTTGGGAACTAGAACCACTGGAGATGCCCATGCACTTTCAGAGGGGCGGATTACACCCATCTGTAACATATCCTGGATCTCCCGTTCTATAGCAGTTTTAGCTTGAGGAGACACCCGGTAAGGTTGGACCCTAATTGGGTGAGCATTACCTGTGTCAATGGAGTGGTATGCCCGTTCAGTCAGTCCTGGGGTGGCTGAGAACGTTGGCGCGTAGCTAGTGCACAGCTCCTGGATCTGCTGTCGCTGCATACGCCCAAGGGTCATGGAGAGGTTCACCTCTTCCACACCACCAGCACATTTCCCTTCGTAGTAGACACCTTCAGGCCACTCAGCATCATCTTCTCCCTGGGCTGTAAACTGACAAACCTTTAATTCTCTGGAATAAAAGGGCTTTAGAGAATTAATATGGTACACCTTAGGCTTTCGGTTGGAGGTGGGGAATGCTATGAGATAATTAACAGCTCCCAGGCGCTCCTGGACCATGAATGGCCCTTCCCACGATGCTTCCATTTTATGGGTCTGGAGTGCCCTTAAGACCATGACCTGGTCTCCTACTTTGAAGGAACGCTCTCTGGCATGTTTATCATACCAGGCTTTTTGCTCTTTTTGAGCATCCTGTAAGTTTTCTCTAGCAAGGGCTAAAGAGGTTCGGAGGGTGTTTTGTACGTTGGTTACAAAGTCCAGAATGTTAGTTCCTGGAGAAGGTGTAAATCCCTCCCATTGCTGCTTCACCAACTGCAATGGCCCCTTAACCTCACGGCCATATACAAGTTCAAATGGGGAAAACCCTAAACTGGGATGTGGTACAGCTCTGTAGGCAAAGAGCAACTGCTGCAACACTAGGTCCCAATCATTGGAGTGCTCATTTACGAATTTACGTATCATGGCCCCCAAAGTTCCATTAAACTTCTCCACCATGCCATTTGTTTGATGATGGTAAGGAGTGGCAACCAAGTGATTTACCCCATGAGCTTCCCAAAGGTTTTTCATAGTTCCTGCCAGGAAATTAGTCCCTGCATCTGTGAGGATGTCGGAGGGCCAACCTACCCTGGCAAAAATGTCTGCTAGTGCCTGGCACACACTTTTAGCCCTGGTGTTGCTTAGAGCTACTGCTTCCGGCCATCGGGTGGCAAAATCCATGAAAGTCAGTATGTACTGCTTTCCTCTGGGTGTCCTTTTCGGAAAAGGACCCAGAATATCCACAGCTACTCGCTGAAATGGAACTTCAATGATGGGGAGTGGCTGGAGAGGGGCTTTGACCTGGTCTTGGGGTTTTCCCACTCTTTGGCACACCTCACAAGACTGGACATAGGTAGAAACATCCTTGCCCATTCCCTCCCAGTGGAATGACCCCCCCAAACGGTCTTTGGTCCTGTTCACCCCAGCATGGCCACTAGGGTGATCGTGGACTAAGCTCAAGAGCTTGGCCTGGTATTTAGTTGGAACTACCAACTGTCTCTGAGGATGCCAGTCTTCCTGGTGTCCCCCAGAAAGAGTTTCCTTGTATAAAAGTCCTCTTTCTACAACAAACCTGGATCAATTAGAAGAGCTGAGAGGCGGTGGGTTGCTCCGTGCCGCCGTCCAAGCTCTCTGGAGGCTTTCATCTGCTTCCTGTTCAGTCTGGAACTGTTCCCTTGATGCTGGAGACATCAGTTCCTCATTGGATTGGGGACCTAGGCTTGGTCCCTCGGGAAGCGATATAGGGGATGGAGCTGTTTCTGTTGACTGTGAACCGCTCTCCGCTGGTGCACTATGTTGGGATTCAGGCTCCGGCTGAGCCTTTTGTGTAGGGTTATCGGCTGCTGCCAGTTCAGGTTCGGTGGGGCACTCTGGTGTTGAGGTTGCAAGTACTGGATTCAGTGCTGACACGGGGTCTGGTGTTGGTTGTTCGGCTGGTTCCAGTTCTGGGACTGGTTCCGTCTGAGTCTCTGGGACTGGATCCACTACTGCTGTTGCAGACATTGGCCTGGGGTCCAGTTCCATCACCTCTGACCGGGTCCTGATAGAAGTTTCCGGAACAGAGCTAGGCCTCACGGCTTGTTTAGCCTGGCTGCGGGTGACCGTTCCCACCCTCTTGGCCTGCTTCACATGATTGGCCAAGTCTTCCCCCAACAGCATGGGGATGGGATAATCATCATAGACTGCAAAAGTCCACATTCCTGACCAGCCCTTGTACTGGACAGGCAACTTGGCTGTAGGCAAATTGAAAGAGTTGGACTTGAAGGGTTGAATCGTCACTTGGATCTCTGGGTTGATTAAATTGGGGTCCACTAAGGAAGCATGGATAGCTGACACTTGTGCTCCGGTGTCCCTCCACGCGGTGACCTTCTTCCCGCCCACACTCACAGTTTCCCTCCGCTCCAAGGGTATCTGGGAGGTATCTGGGCCTGTGGACCTCTGGCGTGATTCCAGTGCAATGAACTGTAATCTGTTGGGGTTCTTGGGGCAGTTGGCCTTTACATGCCCCAGTTCGTTACATTTAAAACATCGTCCAGCTGACGGGTCACTGGGGCGAGGAGGGTTGCTGGAGAACGGGGTGGCGGGATGATAAGGGGTCTGGAGGGTTCTTTGGGAGGTAGGTGGGGCCTTGGGCAGCCCCCGTAATAGGGTGTGGTCTGGGGTGGTCCCTTCTGGTCTCCGCTCCAACTGCGACCAGTTTTCTTCTTCTCTGCCATCTCCACCCATCTGGCTCCAATCTCTCCTGCCTCGATTACAGTTTTGGGTTTCCCATCTAGGATGTATCTTTCTATTTCCTCAGGAACACCCTCTAAGAATTGTTCCATTTGCATTAGGAAGGGCAAATTTTCTGGAGATTCAACACTTGCTCCTGATATCCAGGCATCCCAATGTTTCACAATGTGGTAGGCATGTCGGGTAAATGACATGTCTGGTTTCCACCTTAGGGCTCTGAACCTCCGACGAGACTGCTCGGGTGTTATCCCCATTCTGACTCTCGCCTTGGATTTAAACAATTCATACTTGTTCATGTGTTCTTTAGGCATTTCAGCTGCCACCTCAGCTAAGGGTCCACTGAGCTGCGGCCTCAGCTCTACCATGTATTGGTCAGTAGAGATGTTGTACTCAAGGCAGCCCCTTTCGAAGTTTTCTAAGAAGGCCTCAGTATCATCACCTGCCTTGTAGGTGGGGAACTTTCTGGGATGGGAAGTGGTACCTGGAGAAGGATTGCTAGGGTTTGTTGGTATATTCTGCCGGGCCTTTATCCTCTCCACCTCCTCCACATGCTTCCTCTCTTTTCCCTTCTCCTCCTTCACATGCTTCCTCTCTTCTTCCTTCTCTTCCTTCTTCAGCCGCATGAGTTCTATCTGTCTTTCATGTTCCCTTTGTTTTTCCTCAGCCTGAAATTTGGCTAATTCCAGCTGTAGTCGAGCTGCAGATTTGGTCATTCTAACCTCTCTGTTTTTAACTAACTTTACACCCAAGGTTTAGAAATAAACAAACAAAACTTGGCTGTAAAATTTTGCTGTGCTGGAATAGAATACCTATTCTCTGATAGTGATTGTCAGCCTACAGAAAAAGACAATTCCCTTGTCTCTGCTCTGGGTCCAAATTAAAGCAAAAAACCTCCAACTACTTGGAAACCTGCTTACCCAGCCCAAAGAAAAAGTAAATGGGTAGAACACACACCCCCTATTTACTTTTAGGAAGAAAAGAAAAAAAAACAACTCTGGGTTGGAAGACTGTGAATTTCCCTGCAGGAGTTAAGTACCCTGCCTCCAGGCAAAGAAAACCTGCAATTCACAAGATAATCCCCTTTTGTCTCCGCTTGGCCACAAAGCAGAGAAAAAACAAGCTGCTTTCAGTTTCAGCTGCTTTCTGGACTTCCTTTCCAAAGGAAAAAAAAATTTCCTTTTTAAAATCTGTATTTCTAGTTCAAAAAATCTCAACTGGATCTCAAAATGATTTCAGGTTAATCCCACCACTATGCCACCATGTCAAGGTTCCTCCCCCACTCTGAACTCTAGGGTACAGATGTGGGGACCTGCATGAAAAACCTCCTAAGCTTATCTTTACCAGCTTAGGTCAAAACTTCCCCAAGGTACAAAATATTCCACCTGTTGTCCTTGGACTGGCCGCTACCACCACCAAACTAATACTGGTTACTGGGGAAGAGCTGTTTGGACGCGTCCTTCCCCCCCAAAATACTTCCCAAAACCTTGAACCCCACTTCCTGGACAAGGTTTGGTAAAAAGCCTCACCAATTTGCCTAGGTGACTACAGACCCAGACCCTTGGATCTTAAGAACAATGAACAATCCTCCCAACACTTGCACCCCCCCTTTCCTGGGAAATGTTGGATAAAAAGCCTCACCAATTTGCATAGGTGACCACAGACCCAAACCCTTGGATCTGAGAACAATGAAAAAGCATTCAGTTTCTTACAAGAAGACTTTTAATAAAAATAGAAGTAAATAGAAATAAAGAAATCCCCCCTGTAAAATCAGGATGGTAGATATCTTACAGGGTAATTAGATTAAAAAACATAGAGAACCCCTCTAGGCAAAACCTTAAGTTACAAAAAAGATACACAGACAGAAATAGTTATTCTATTCAGCACAATCCTTTTCTCAGCCATTTAAAGAAATCATAATCTAACACATACCTAGCTAGATTACTTACTAAAAGTTCTAAGACTCCATTCCTGGTCTATCCCCGGCAGAAACCAGCATATAGACAGGTTTCAGAGTAACAGCCGTGTTAGTCTGTATTCGCAAAAAGAAAAGGAGTACTTGTGGCACCTTAGAGACTAACCAATTTATTTGAGCATGAGCTTTCGTGAGCTACAGCTCACTTCATCGGATGCATACTGTGGAAACTGCAGCAGACTTTATATATACACAGAGAATATGAAACAATACCTCCTCCCACCCCACTGTCCTGCTGGTAATAGCTTATCTAAAGTGATCATCAGGTTAGGCCATTTCCAGCACAAATCCAGGTTTTCTCACCCTCCACCCCCCCACACAAATTCACTCTCCTGCTGGTGATAGCCCATCCAAAGTGACAACTCTTTACACAATGTGCATGATAATCAAGTTAGGCCATTTCCTGCACAAATCCAGGTTCTCTCACTCCCTCACCCCCCTCCAAAAACCCACCCCCATACACACACAAACTCACTCTCCTGCTGGTAATAGCTCATCCAAACTGACCACTCTCCAAGTTTAAATCCAAGTTAAACCAGAACATCTGGGGCGGGGGGGTAGGTCCAGTTTGACCAATGTACATGGCAGAGGGGCATTGCTGGCACATGATGGCATATATCACATTGGTGGATGTGCAGGTGAACGAGCCTCTGATAGTGTGGCTGATGTTATTAGGCCCTGTGATGGTGTCCCCTGAATAGATATGTGGGCACAATTGGCAACGGGCTTTGTTGCAAGGATAAGTTCCTGGGTTAGTGGTTCTGTTGTGTGGTATGTGGTTGTTGGTGAGTATTTGCTTCAGGTTGCGGGGCTGTCTGTAGGCAAGGACTGGCCTGTCTCCCAAGATTTGTGAGAGTGTTGGGTCATCCTTTAGGATAGGTTGTAGATCCTTAATAATGTGTTGGAGGGGTTTTAGTTGGGGGCTGAAGGTGACGGCTAGTGGCGTTCTGTTATTTTCTTTGTTAGGCCTGTCCTGTAGTAGGTGACTTCTGGGAACTCTTCTGGCTCTATCAATCTGTTTCTTTACTTCTGCAGGTGGGTATTGTAGTTGTAAGAAAGCTTGACAGAGATCTTGTAGGTGTTTGTCTCTGTCTGAGGGGTTGGAGCAAATGCGGTTGTATCGCAGAGCTTGGCTGTAGACAATGGATCGTGTGGTGTGGTCAGGGTGAAAGCTGGAGGCATGCAGGTAGGAATAGCGGTCAGTAGGTTTCCGGTATAGGGTGGTGTTTATGTGACCATTGTTTATTAGCACTGTAGTGTCCAGGAAGTGGATCTCTTGTGTGGACTGGACCAGGCTGAGGTTGGTGGTGGGATGGAAATTGTTGAAATCATGGTGGAATTCCTCAAGGGCTTCTTTTCCATGGGTCCACATGATGAAGATGTCATCAATATAGTGCAAGTAGAGTAGGGGCTTTAGGGGACGAGAGCTGAGGAAGCGTTGTTCCAAATCAGCCATAAAAATGTTGGCATACTGTGGGGCCATGCGGGTACCCATAGCAGTGCCGCTGATCTGAAGGTATACATTGTCCCCAAATGTGAAATAGTTATGGGTAAGGACAAAGTCACAAAGTTCAGCCACCAGGTTAGCCGTGACATTATCGGGGATAGTGTTCTTGACGGCTTGTAGTCCATCTTTGTGTGGAATGTTGGTGTAGAGGGCTTCTACATCCATAGTGGCCAGGATGGTGTTATCAGGAAGATCACCGATGGATTGAAGTTTCCTCAGGAAGTCAGTGGTGTCTCGAAGGTAGCTGGGAGTGCTGGTAGCGTAGGGCCTGAGGAGGGAATCTACATAGCCAGACAATCCTGCTGTCAGGGTGCCAATGCCTGAAATGATGGTCGAAACAGCAGACTGGACTTCTACATAGAGTGCTTCCGCCGACGTGCACGGGCTGAAATTGTGGAAAAGCAACATCACTTGCCCCATAACCTCAGCCATGCGGAATTGTGCCCACATATCTATTCAGGGGACACCATCACAGGGCCTAATAACATCAGCCACACTATCAGAGGCTCGTTCACCTGCACATCCACCAATGTGATATATGCCATCATGTGCCAGCAATGCCTCTCTGCCATGTACATTGGTCAAACTGGACAGTCTCTACATAAAAGAATAAATGGACACAAATCAGATGTCAAGAATTATAACATTCATAAACCAGTCGGAGAACACTTCAATCTCTCTGGTCACGCAATCACAGACATGAAGGTCGCTATCTTAAAACAAAAAAACTTCAAATCCAGACTCCAGCGAGAAACTGCTGAATTGGAATTCATTTGCAAATTGGATACTATTAATTTAGGCTTAAATAGAGACTGGGAGTGGCTAAGTCATTATGCAAGGTAGCCTATTTCTTCTTGTTTTTTCCTACCCCCCCGCCCCAGATGTTCTGGTTTAACTTGGATTTAAACTTGGAGAGTGGTCAGTTTGGATGAGCTATTACCAGCAGGAGAGTGAGTTTGTGTGTGTATGGGGGTGGGTTTTTGGAGGGGGGTGAGGGAGTGAGAGAACCTGGATTTGTGCAGGAAATGGCCTAACTTGATTATCATGCACATTGTGTAAAGAGTTGTCACTTTGGATGGGCTATCACCAGCAGGAGAGTGAATTTGTGTGGGGGGGTGGAGGGTGAGAAAACCTGGATTTGTGCTGGAAATGGCCTAACCTGATGATCACTTTAGATAAGCTATTACCAGCAGGACAGTGGGGTGGGAGGAGGTATTGTTTCATATTCTCTGTGTATATATAAAGTCTGCTGCAGTTTCCACGGTATGCATCCGATGAAGTGAGCTGTAGCTCACGAAAGCTCATGCTCAAATAAATTGGTTAGTCTCTAACGTGCCACAAGTACTCCTTTTCTTTTAGCATATAGACAGACACAGACCCTTTGTTTCTCTCCCTCCTCCCAGCTTTTGAAAGTATCTTGTCTCCTCATTGGTCATTTTGGTCAGGTGCCAGCGAGGTTACCTTTAGCTTCCTAACCCTTTACAGGTGAGAGGAGCTTTCCCCTGGCCAGGAGGGATTTCAAAGGGGTTTACCCTTCCCTTTATATTTATGACAGACTGTAAGGTGGATAGAAAGCTGGCTAGATTGTCGGGCTCAACGGGTAATGATCAATGGCTCCATGTCTAGTTGGCAGCCGGTATTAAATGGAGTGCCCCAAGGGTCAGTCCTCAGGCCGGTTTTGTTCAATATCTTCATAAATGATCTGGAGGATGGTGTGGATTGCACCCTCAGCAAGTTTGAGGAAGACACTAAACTGGGAGAAGAGGTAGATACGCTGGAGGGTAGGGATAGGATACAGAGGGACCTAGACAAATTGGAGGATTGGGCCAAAAGAAATCTGTTGAGGTTCAACAAGGACAAGTGCAGAGTCCTGCACTTAGGACGGAAGAATCCCATGCACCGCTACAGACTAGGGACCGAATGGATCGGCAGCAGTTCGGCAGAAAAGGACCTAGGGGTTACAGTGGACAAGAAGCTGGATATGAGTCAACAGTGTGCCGTTGTTGCCAAGAAGGCCAATGGCATTTTGGGATGTATAAGTAGGGGTATTGTCAGCAGATCGAGGGACGTGATCGTTCCCCTCTATTCGACATTGGTGAGGCCTCCTCTGGAGTACTGTGTCCAGTTTTGGGCCCCACACTACAAGAAGGATGTGGAAAAATTGGAAAGAGTCCAGCGGAGGGCAACAAAAATGATTAGGGGACTGGAACACATGACTTATGAGGAGAGGCTGAGGGAACTGGGATTGTTTAGTCTGCGGAAGAGAAGAATGAGGGGGGATTTGATAGCTGCTTTCAACTACCTGAAAGGGGGTTCCAAAGAGGATGGATCTAGACTGTTCTCAGTGGTAGCAGATGACAGAACAAGGAGTAATGGTCTCAAATTGCAGTGGGGGAGGTTTAGGTTGGATATTAGGAAAAACTTTTTCACCAGGAGGGTGGTGAAACACTGGAATGCGTTACCTAGGGAGGTCTCCTTCCTTAGAAGTTTTTAAGGTCAGGCTTGACGAAGCCCTGGCTGGGATGATTTGGTTGGGGATTGGTCCTGCTTTGAGCAGGGATTTGGACTAGATGACCTCCTGAGGTCCCTTCCAATCCTGATATTCTATGATTCTATGACTGTAAAGTCAAGCACTCAGAAGTTAGGAAATGCTAGAATCAGTATTGCCCATGAAACTTATTTTTGCCCCTTTTCTTTTATTACATGATCATATACATTTCCTTCCCCTCCTCCCGCACCCCTCCCTCCCGCCCACTGCAGGACCTGTGTCTCACCAGCGCGTAAGATGGTGAGGCAGCTGATCAATACTTCCTTTTTATACTTTTATAAAAAAAAATCAACATACTCTTGCATGAACTATCTGAAAAATGCTAAAAGACAAACACCCTATCAATTGTGGGACACATCTGGCCTCTCAGTCCTAGTCCTCCAAAGAAACTTGCACAAACACCTTGAGAAGAAGAGCCTGGGAATTTAAATTCACAACTCTACTGCATACTAAAAAATACGGCCTTAAGATAAAAGTTGTTATTTGGGCCATAAAACCAGTTTAACACACCCTGCTGCCTACTAACCTTCCACTGATTGCAGCAGTGTTAATGTCCACTTCATTGTAAGTCGTCTCCTACAATATATGTGAGCTATTTATGCTTAACAATCTGTCCCACCTGGTATTTAGCTTGAACACTACTGTTTCCTTCCCCAGAACTGAAGAAGAGCTCTGTGAAGCTCAAAATCTTGTTCCTTACACTAACAGAAGCTGGTCCAGTAAAAGATATTACCTCACCTACCTTGTCTCTCTCCCTTTTATATACTTATCATTCATTGTGAGGCCCCGTAGTTCATTTATTACAAACTATCCAAACCCAATGATTTGAGAAAGAAGTCTGAAATGATTTGGGCATGTTGTATAAATGTCAAAAAAGGAAAAGAAAAAAAAAAAACCCAAACCCCAAAAAACAAACCCTAAAACACTGTACTCCCAGACAAGCCTTGACAGATACCACTTGATGAAAGACAGAAAAGAGGACAACACATGACATATAAGAAAACCACTGAGAAAGATGTCATTGTTTTGGAAACAGACTATAATGGAGCAAGAAATATGGCACTAGAGAGATGGATATGGAAATACTTAGGTTGTCTCCTGTCACAAGGCATGGGAGCATCTAATCCAATAATAAAACCCAGAGTTGAATAAGGATTTATTTTTTCTTCATTCTCATCATCACATTGTGTGTGTGAGCACTTCACAAATATTAGTGCATTTATCTTCACCATATCTCTGTGAAGGGGGAAAGGACTGGTATCATCATTTTAAATTTGTTAGTCTCTAAGGTGCCACAATTACTCCTCATTTTTTTATCATTTTACAGATGAATCATCGAGACACAGATTGAAGCAAAAATTTGCAAAATGTCCACTCATCTGGGATTCACCAATAACTGGGTGCCCAGATACTGAGAACTGACAGCTTCCATTGTAGTCCTGTGGAGTAGTGAGTGCTGAGCTCTTGTGAAAAACAGCCCTAGACGAGCACCCCGAAAATGAGGAATGCACATTAGTGGCAACTTCAGAACATTTTGGTTGAAATGACTCATCCCGCATTGAATAGTGTTACATGTTCAAACTGAATTATAATAATAATAATACAAGACTGTAGGATAATCACCTCACTTGGTATAATTTAATCAGAGATTATTAATACAACACAATACAGAATACAGAAAGAAAATCATAGTTTAACAAACCTTCTGTAACAGGGGAAGCAATAATGACTAGTCCACTTCCAGTTTAAATTAAAAAAAAAACTCTTTCCTTTTATAGAATGTGTGACAAAGAGATTCCTTTGTGGGGAAGGAAAAGCTATTTTCCCACAGTTGATCCCACTATGTGTTCTGTTCTCAATATCTCAATTTATCTAATACCATAAAAGAAGCTCCACATGTAATCTTAATTTACATGACTACTAAACTAAAGGGTTTTTTAACCCAGGCATTATTATTAAAAACATCTGTGGCAAAAAGCAACTCCTAATGAGTTAAAAACATCTTTCAATGGATCATTATTTCACAAATCACAGAAAACATTTGCAATAACAAATATCCCTAATCAGTCACAGACCATATTTTTGGATTAATACTTATCTACCACACCATCTTGTTCATTACAACATTCAACTGCACTGACAGGCATCCTTTTTTAGTTGCCTCTCTGAATATGTGGACAGCATTCTCTATAGGTCAGCAGAGTCAAAGTAAAAGATTATCCACATTCCTTCATTTGGTTACTCTACTATGGTTCAGTCTAAGTACAAAGAACTTTTCACTTTGATAGGAACAGAGAGCTAGATTTTATAGACCCAAAACACTTTGTTTAGACACAGAAAGGTTTCTGGTTAATATATAAAAGACTGAAGTGGGTTTAATATCTACTAACAATAGGAAGTATGTAGCAGATGCAGAGATGAAATCCAATTATCATAGTTCCCATGCAAGTGTCTCAGCAAAGGGCTATCTATTCTTCTGGCAGCCTGCACTTCCCCCTCTTTCACTATATCACCCTGTCTGGTCTACACTACAGAGTTAAGACAATGCAAGGCAGTTTATGTTGACCTAACTTTGTAAGTGTCTGTGATACTCTGTACCTTGGGGGAACACCCAGCATCCCATGTTCATCCTTGTGAAATAATTGTGTGGTATCCAATGCAAAGTTTGTCATGTCGCGTATCTTCAGAAGGCTCATGATGCACTGAGCATTGTTGTTACAGTAATGTTATATTTTGACAGGTTTCAGAGTAACAGCCGTGTTAGTCTGTATTCGCAAAAGGAAAAGGAGTACTTGTGGCACCTTAGAGACTAACCAATTTATTTGAGCATGAGCTTTCGTGAGCAAGTGAGCTGTAGCTCACGAAAGCTCATGCTCAAATAAATTGGTTAGTCTCTAAGGTGCCACAAGTACTCCTTTTCCTTTAGTAATGTTATAAGTTATAATTCCATGTATATAGTTATGAGGCTGAAAAGGTATCCTCATGGCTTAAAATAAGCCCAGGCAAAAACTCTCCAAGAGCAGGGAGGCAGTTTACACCTCATTAGGGCAGGTATGGGACAAACCCAGCCCAGCCTCACAGGAACAAAAGATGATGGCCTAGGCAGCAACAAAAGAATCTGTTGGACTCTTGAGAGTGTCACTCCCCTTCCTTTGGCCAGTTTGGGACTGTGATGAGGTAATGCTCACCTGACTCTGAAGAGGGGTCAGGGGGCAAAGCCAAGAGGGAGGAAAGAACATGATAAAAGGAGAGATGTTTACCATGCTCTCTCTCTTCCACCTACATCTACAGACACCACACCAAGCGACTGAAGTGCTGATCAAAGGGGAGAGCCTGGCTGTAGAACAACCAGCTGCTTGTGCTGAGAAGCATCTAAGTTTGTAAGGGCATTGAAAGTGTTAAGATCAGCTTAGAATGCGTTTTGCTTTTATTTCATTTGATCAAATCTGACTTGTTATGCTTTGACTTATAATCACTTAAAACCTATCCATCAGCATCTACGCTAAAATGTTGCTCCTGCTGATATAACTCTCCTGCTATACTGACTTAGTAACTCCACCTCCATGATAGGTGTAGCACTTACATTAATATAGTTAGAGCAATGCAGTGTCAGTGTAGACACTTTGGTTACTTACATCAACTTTAGTGGCCTCTAGGAGGTGTCCCACAATGCACCACTGTGATTGTTTTGGTCATGATTTTGGACTCTGCTGTATGACAACAAGTACACAGTTGTACGCCCCATATCTTTTAAAGCACTGCAAATTTTTGAGAGTCTATTTCCTGTTTGCTCGGCAGGGAGAGCTCACCTAGCAAGTGCCCAGCTGACCATTCTGGCTCCATGCTGCAGACGCATTCCTGCCTGGAGCACACAGGCGGTGGTCGATCTCCTGTGTCTGTGGGGAGAAGAGTCTGTGCAGGCCCAGCTCTGATCCAGCTGTAGAAAGTCAATATCTATGAGCAGATCACTCAGGGCATGGGGGAGAAGGGCTACATGAGGGACCCACAGCAGTGTTGAGTGAATGCCAAGGAGACTCAGCAGGCATACCAGAAGACAAGGGAGGCTAACAGTCACTCTGGTGCAGAGCTGCAGATATTCTGCTTTTACAAAGAGCAGCAAAGACCCCCACCACCACCCTCAAGAGTCCCGTGGATACTTTGGAAGAGCTGGAGTCACAGGCCCCTGGAGTGAACAGTGAGGAGGAGGTGTTGGGAGAGGAAGAGCAGGAGGGGGAGTATGGGGGACAAGGGCCCAGAAGATTTAGTGGCACAGCGATCCAAGACCTGTTTTTGACTCCAGAGCAGTTGAACCAGTTGCTGCAGTCCAGCATGGGTGAGCCTGATGGAGGAGAAGGAACCTCTGGTAGGTATGCAATTTGCTATGATGTTGCAGGGACACATTTACTCTTTTTTAATCATGCTAGAAGAGGTAGTGAAATAACAAATAGAGGCAGAATCGCTATATGCTGTCTAGCTCGGGTGAGGAGTCCCTGCAGAACAGTTTGTTTATATGCACCAGGATGTCCCATGAGTCCTCCATAGAGATCTTGAGGAAAATTTCCTGGAGGTTATCTGCAATCCTCTGCCAAATGTTTCTGGGGAGGGCTGCCTTATTCCTTCTGCTGTGGTAGGACACTTTCCCACATCACTCATCAATTACTTCAGCAGGCATCGTTACCCATGTTGAGTAGAACTTTGTCTCACATTTAATGCTACTGAATTAAATATGAGTAAATATGAGCACAATCTGTCCTTTAGTACTTAAGAGTCAGTTTCTGCCACCTTTATTCATGCTAAGTAACACCTTACTCTCTACATAGTTGTATAACTACTTGTAGAACTATGGTACTAATCACCCTGAGTAAAGGTGGCGGAATCTGATCTTAACTGATTTGAATTCTAGGTTAACGATAAACCCATCAATCTGCATGAATAGTACAAGTCCTATATCTGACTGAATTTCATAAGAAATACATTTTAATGAGCTGAATAGCTCAAAGAAGCTGTGGATCCTGAATGCTTACCAATTTTCTATACCTGTTACAGACTTTGTACCATATGTGACAGAGTCAGAACAGATGCATTCACAGCTAAAAGCCCCTCCCCCAGCCTGGGGAGGAGTTACTGAAGCCAGAATTCAACCACGGTCGGGGGACAACAAAGGAAATAACAGGAACAGTCATGGGGGTCAGAGAGTCAAAACTAGAGAACCTGAAGGGGACACCAGGCAGAGAACCCCAGACAATGCCCACTGATCCTCAAAGGTATCCAAGGCACAGAGGAACTCTTCCTGGATGCATGAGCAGATAAAGGAATGAAAACAGGCACCACAGTCACAGAGGCCCCCCCTGCCCCCAGCCAACCTCCTCTCCCTGGCGTTATAAATGGCCACCTTGGCAATAGCTAGGAGGAGGCTCACAAGGAGATCCCTCAACTTCGTGGGGCCATGGATGGGGTGTGCATAAACAAAGAGGTGAGAGGAAAAGTGCAGGCAGAACCACAATAAGAGGCTCTGGAGGAGTCAGAAGAGGGGCTGCACCTGGAAGATACATGTGTGCCAGGGTCTCCCTCATGCCGCAGAAAGGACAGGCTTCAGGGATGGGAGTGAACCACACCAGGTACATGTCTGTGCTCATGGCTCCATGGGGGAGCTGCCAGCTGATATCCCCGGTGGGCTGTGGAACTAGGGTACAATACAAGCTGGCCCATTGGGGTTTCCCACCCTCCACAGCTGGTAATAGGTCACACCACTTGTTCTCTGGGTGGGTCGCGGGAGTACCCTCTTGCAGGACCCACTCGTGGTAGACCCGAGAAGCAGGCAGTAAGGTGGCCTCAACCTCCTGAAGTACACGCCAGGGAGTACAAAGGGTGAAGAGCTGCATGCGCCAACCTAGCACCAAGAGATCCACCCAGTCCCCCCTGGTCGTAGTCCAGGAGGTCTCCAATCCTGGTGACTTCTGCCTGGACCAACCTCTGGCGCACAAAGGGGGACTCCGCCACCTGCACACAGAGCCACCAGCACCACACAGCCCATCTCAAACCCTGGCACTGAGGACAGCGGTGGAGGGAGAACAGCAGCCCCAGATGGGTCAGGAGAAGGAAACAGAAATGGTGCCTCCCGGGGGCCATTGTAGAAAGAAAATGAGGCAACCCCAGGGGCTGCAGCAACAGGGGAAAGAGAGGAAAGAGGGCAAGGACAACAGCAGAGACAGGACTGGGGTCAGGATCAGGGCTGGAGTCAGGGACAGGGACAGGTGCAGGATCGGGAACCCAGGCGGCAAGGGCCTGTAGCAGCAGCAAACACAGACTGAGTTTTTGCAAGTGCACGTGGGCACACATGCTTTCTCAACTCCTCTTGGACAGGCCCTTACCTCTCCTGCTGCCTTCAGCTGGTGGACTATCCCATCCTCCCAACTGAAAGGACTAGCTTCAGAGGTTGGAGCGGGGTAGGCAAACAAGGAAAACTCCGAAGGGCAAAGGGCGGGGCAGGCAAACAAACTGAAGCTCCTGGGGGCTAGGGCAAAAAGCAGGGGGGAATGGGCAGCAGGGGGAGGGTGGGGCAGGTGGCAAGGGAAAAGGGGGCGAACTGCTGCAGGGGGACTGGTGGGCAAAGCAGAGGATGAGATAGTCCACCAGCCGAATGTGATCGGTGCCGTAGTGAGGGTTAGGGGTGAGGGTCCTCACTAGCAGGGACGCTAATGGTCCCCATTGGACCTCACAGAAATCCATTACCAACTCCGAAGGTCAGCAGGGAGTCACAGAAGTTACTGGGCCGCTGATAGGCCATAGCGTCCTGTCTCCCGGTTCCTTTACCCTCCCCCAAAATGGCCCTCATGGTCTGGAGGACTTGATGGAAATCCCCCCAGCATTGGAGAGCAAGCTGCACCTTATTCCAGAACCCACAAATGTCCCAGATTAAAACATGCAGCTCATCTTGCAGCACATCAGGGGATGGGGTCACTGGTCCCTGGCTGTCCTCCGGTGCGGTCCCCACAACAGCCCCATGGCCTACTGAGGTGGGCTGACAGGAGGCAGAATCCTGGCATGGCGCCCGTTGTATCAACGCCGTACAGCCCATCTCAGACCCTGGCATAGGAGGGGGCGGCGGAGGGAAAACAGCAACCCCTATGGGGTCAGGACAGTGGAACACAAAGGCTACTTCCTGGGGGTCGCCTGACAGGAAGGGGAATGAGATGACCCAGGGGCTCCATCAGTATGGGAGGTAGAGGGTGGAGAGATGGGAATGGCATCAGGAACAGGGATGGGACTGGGATCAGGGGCAGGATCAGGGAGGGGAGTGGACCTGGGATCGGGGACCCCGGAAGCCGAGCTACTGGGGTGTGGCATCCCTCAGCCAGCCTCAGGGGCATGGGGAACATGAACAGGAAGGGGGCCCTCGGTGATGCCAGGCTTGGGCTCTATAGCGGGCTGTGCGTCCGCAGCCATGGCATCAGGAGATGGAATATCAACAGTGGGGCCCCCAACCGGGAGGAGAGATGGCTGCCCCACTCCAACAGATGGCACCCCCGATGGCTCAGGGCCAGGCTCCATGGCAGTGGCCATCGCCTCAGCGGCTAGGAGCGGGGTGCCGTCCATGGCCAGGCAGGTCGTTGGTTCCAGGGGCGCCCTAGAAGTAAGAGCAGGGGCAGCAGTCAGGGGAAGGGAAGAAAGGGGAGGGAAGAAACTGCCCTGATTGAGGCCCACTAATAGGGGGGTCGTCCTCCCCCTGGGTGACTGGGGTCAGACCCAGGGCCTTGATCTCCTCAAAAATGGACGAGAAGTCCTGCCCGCTACCCTAGGGGCTTCCCCGCCAGCAGCCGAGGCAACATTCGCCTTGAAGCCATTGGGGGTACAGATGACAAGGGGGTGGGGAGCCTCCATCAGAGGCCCTCACAAGGAGGGACTCAAAAAGGGGGGCAGTACTGTCCTCCCTTGCTGCCACGATTCCCTCAGCCAGTTCTGGTGGTTGGGGTTCATCAGCGGGCAGAGCAGAAGACTCAGCCTTAGTGGCACCCCCTCCTGCTATTAAAGGGGGCCTCCTCCCTCTCTGAATCGCAGGGGAGGTGTGGAGTCTTTGCCTTCTACTTGTCCCACTTCCCCTGAACAAGGACCCAACCCTCTAAGGTGTTATCGGATGGCTGGCTAGCAGGGGCATGGCCAGGGGACAAGGGTGATGGTGCGGGATTTTTTTTGGGGGGGGGAGGGAAGGATGGGCGGGCAGCATGGGGAAAGGAAAGCTCCCCCAGGGCAGGTCCTCTCCCATGCCCAGCAATAACCCTGCGGCTCCCTCCTCCATGGGCCACACCAAACTACACACGACAGAAGCGGGGCCCGCCTGCTCATCTGGGAGCACTGGGAGGGGCTACCCCTGGGAACTGAGCAGGGGCAGTGGTAGGCTGGGGAGGAGGAGGGGCGACACCAGATTCTGGGCAACCAGCGTTGCAGGTGATGATGGAGCCGGCGCCCTCCTGGGGCTCGGGGGGTCCTGGGTCCTCCTTTGTGCCGGGCCAGGGGGCAGTCCCTCCGGACATGCCCCATCGCCAGGCAGAGGTAGCACCGGGCCTTCCCCGAGGAATAGTTTACCCAGTACCAGGCCCCTAATAGGAGACCAGAAATGACCCCCTCAAGGACCTCTCCGCCAGGTGCCGGCAGCAGCAGTTGAATCTGCACCTGCTGGCGGAATGAGAGGACGTGACAGAAAGCAGGGCCCTTGCAGCCCATTGGGAGAAGGCTGACAGACAGCCTTTCCCCCAGGGTGAGAGGGAAGGCAACAGGGCAGCACTAGGAAGGAAGGGTGGGATAGTTGTCAGGAACACCTATACACTCGGGTCCTCCAGTGGCTCAAGGGCACTGTACAAGCCCCCCACTGCCAGGCCCTTCTCCACTGCCTTCTGGGCCGTGGCCTCCGATGCCAGGAAGAAGATTACCTTCCCATACATCATAGAGGCAGCCACTATGGCCATAGGCCCCACCACCCTTGCCAATGCCCATATGTAGGTCTCCACGTGGGGCGAGGTGGGCATCAGGAGGCAACAAAAGCCATGATTCCTGTTCAAGGTGGGGAAGGGGCCCTGGCCACCAGGGAGATCCAGAGGCGGTGTCCTGGGAGATGACATAGCGGCAGGCGGGGGAGCCACAGCCACTGGGACTTATGCCCTGGGGGTCGGGGAGGGGCACCCCCAGAGCTGGGGGAGGGAATACCAAGGAGAGAAGGGAGGAATGCCGTCACTGATGGCAGGGCCACAGCAGAGGGGACAGCCCCAACCATGGAGGTTTTGGCCTTCTTGGTGGGGCATTTGCCCTTCGTTATGTGTATCCTGCTGGCTGGGGGGGCTCCCCTAGAGTTAGAGGGGACAGGAGGCATGGCAGCAACTGAGGCCACCCTTGTGCTTGCCACTGCTGGTGCCCCAGTGGAGGCGATGACGGGCAGTCCAGAAGTGGTGGTTGAGATGGTGACCACAGGGGGAGAATGGGGGGGACAGGCGGAGGAGGGGCACCAGAGTCAACCCGAGGGGCCCCACCCACCTTTGTCCCCACCACAGTCAATGGGGACGGGAATGGACACTGGAGGGAGCGGGAAGGGGAAGGGAAGGGTCAACTGCTCCTCACTGCTAGGCTGCAGGCAAAACAGGAGGGCGCCAAGAGAGGGGGGAGGGCATGGGGGGGCACTTATAAAGGCAGGAAAGCTATCAAGAGGGGGCTATCACCGACATAAGGTTAGATTACCAGCTCCTCTGGCTGCACTGGGGAAAAGAGAAGGAGTATATCATCATTGAGGGGTGAAGTGAACAGTGAGCTCAACGGAAAGGGGCTCAAGTTTGTGGGGGCACATTGGTGTGTAACGCACACACCTCCTGGGTGTGGTGTTCTTTCCCATCTAGTGGCACTGAGGCCACTTGGAGAGAGTTAGATGAGTTTGCTCTACAGCCTTAGCTAACAAGCAGTTGGCTTTTAGCTCATGTGGTAGAGGCTCACGCACTACGCTTCAGAGGTCCCCGGTTCGATCCTGACGACTGGGGTCTCTTGGTGTTACAAGTGCACGAAGCAAGGGGCCAACCGAGGGGACAGTGAATACTCAAGACCAATGGGAAAAAGGAACAGGCTGGAAACAAGTCATGGCCAGGATAGGCAAATGGAAAGGACTAACTTCAGTGGTTAGGGTGGGGCAGTCAAACTAACAGTCACCCAGGGACCAGGGTGGGGCAGGCAAACAAGCTAAACTCCCAAGTGCAAAGGGTGGGGCAGGCAAACAAACTGAAGCTACTGGGAACTAGGACAAAAAGGATAGGCGACAAACTGCTGCAAGGAGATGGGGGAAAGCAGAGGGTGGGATAGTCCACCAGCTAAAGGCAGCAGGAGAGGTAAGGGCCAGTCCAAGGGGAATGGAGGAAGCACTTGTGTCCACGTGCACTTGCAAAACCTACTGCTACAGGCTTGGGCGGGGCAAGACAAGCAGCTGAGTCCCAGAGTAAGGAGAGGAGACAGATAGACCAGGGGGCAGGCTCCATGCTATCCCCCCTTGTCCCCACAGTAACAGTTATTACCCTCACCACAAGAGCAGAGATGGAAACAGTCACTGAGTCCAGCAGTGAGCCCCCTCCATGGCATCCTGCAGGATTCCTGTGTGCTCCCCCAGCAACAAGGGTCCTCCTCTTTCTCCTCCGGGCAGTAGCAGACTCCCAAGCTACATGGGCAGCAACACCAGCAGGCAGTCTGGCAACCAGGTAGGAGGGACCCCTCAGGTGGTGGCGGCAAGAGTAGGGGCAGGGTCCCTCACTCCCCCTCTGGGGAGCAGGCTAGTAGCCCCCCCAAGGAGCAGCAGCAGCAGCAACCGGGGAGTCCACCGGACAGATAGCAGAGGGAGTGGGTCTGACCCAGACAAGACTCTGAAGGGAAAGAGCCCTGGGCCTAGTAGCAGCAACTCCACACCTGAAGAGGGTCCTGGAACGTCAACATGTTGGCTCGAGGATAAGCAGATCCTTTTTTCCTTGGTAACTGAAACAGAGGTTACTCTAGGTTAATTAGGATACCTGGGGCCAATCAAGGGCCTGCCAGAACCTGTTAAAAGCCTCCCCTCCAGCCAGATAAGGGTGTATGATAGGAATTGTAGGAGGAAAGGTTTAGAGTAGTAGCTGTGTTAGTCTATATTAGCAAAAAGAACAGGAGTACTTGTGGCACCTTAGAGACTAACAAATCTATTAGAGCATAAGCTTTTGTGGGCTACAGCCATCTTCATCGGATGCATACAATGGAACATATAGTATGAAGATATATATACATACGCATACAGAGAAGGTGGAAGTTGCCATACAAACTGTAAGAGGCTAATTAATTAAGATGAGCTGTTATTAGCAGGAGAAAAAAACTTTTGTAGAGATGATCACGATGGCCTATTTAGATAGTTGCCAAGAAGGTGTGAGGATACTTAACATAGGGAAATAGATTCAATATGTGTAATAACCCAGCCACTCCCAGTCTCTATTCAAACCCAAGTTAATGGTATCTAGTTTGCATATTAATTCAAGCTCAGCAGTTTCTCGTTGGAGTCTGTTTTTGAGGTTTTTCTGTTGCAAAATTTCTGCCCTTAAATCTTTTACTGAGTGGCCAGAGAGGTTGAAGTGTTCTCCTACCAGTTTTTGAATGTTATGATTCCCAATTTTGAGGAATCTGGCTCAAGCAGGGTATGGACAACAAGCCCAGGGGCGTGGAGAAATTCTGAGGTAGAGAGGAACACCCCAGCCCACTGCTAAGTGGAAGCGCGGAACCCACCGAGGCAGAGACTCTTACATATATTTTAGTAAATTAATTATATGCTTGTGTGGGATTTACCTAAAAGTATCCCAGTTTTTTTAAAAAAACTTTAGCTCTATCTCAAAAATTTGACTATTCTAAACATTTCATAAATAAAACCTGCTAGTTTTTCAATGGGGAAGGGAAATTATATTCCAAAAAACCACATTTCTGTCAATTTACAACATGTGCTCAATGGTGCTGTGATTTCCTGACCTTATTTTATCTCAGCTAGAAATATATAAGGAAGTGACCAAAGTTCACATTATCAAGGTCATCTATTATTCCTGGTATTGGTCTTGCCAAAGTAATATTTGTCATTTTGACAAGATTCACAGCCCCTAAGTTAATGTAGCATTGGGTGACAGAGTATATATATTATCTCGCTAGCCAAGAGATAGCCAGATTGAACTGTAGCTCAACAAAATCATCTTCAGCAAAACTGGAAGGGTATATTAACTTCTAAATATAAATAAAGACCATATTTACCATTTTACTATTTACATTTTACAGCATCTTACAAGTTGCTAGAGAGCAGCTTTTACAAAAATGTACCCTGTCAGTGCACAGCATATATTTATAGCACAGCAACACAATAGGACTGTATTTAAGGATCGGATGTTGTTTTCTAGGGTTTATAACTTTGTCATGTTAAATTACATTCTACTTCAACAAGAAATATGCCATCTCTTTCGCCTAAAAAGTCTTTGTTCAAGTTAAAGGATTTTTGTCTTTTTTTTTCTAGTTTGCCCAAAACATTTTCTACTAATGCATTTTTAAAGCCAGTTTTAATTTAAAAAAAAAGTTATGCTAAAAAAAAATAAGAAATTCCTGGAATAGCATCTTGGCAAGCGGTAATGACAGTTTAACTTCTTGTGCCCTTCTGTTTCTTGTCAGTGGTCATCAGCACTATGATGATCAGGAAGAAGAGGTCATTTTTCTCACACTGTGCTGGGCTCAGATGCCTATTGAGAAACCTTATCAGTGAGAGAATGTCTGGCATGTAGTCTACCCAGTTTAGAAACTTCTCAAAAGGAAGAAATTGGTTGTACTTGCTCCCTTTTCCCTATGATTAAACTATCATTTGTCCCTTTGCTCTGATGTCAGGTGAGTATCAAATAATCCTCGCTTTCAAATGTTTAAATTCCCCTCTCTTATATGGGAGCTTATGTTTTAAGTGTTCTAAGTTCAAATGACTGATATTTTGCTTGAGCTGATATGCAGCTGCGTGGAGAAAATCCTAATCCCCTCAGGTGTGCCTTCTCTAGTGACACACCCCACATTGGCTACACCTGCCTTTCAGACTTCTGAAGAGACTGAATTCTCTGAAGGGAATTTTCTTCTTCTTCTTCTTCTTTTTTTTTAATCATTGTGAGTCTGAAACTGCTTGCTCGTCTGGTAAGGGTCACAGAAAAAGTCAGAGATACCTCAGAGATAGAATGCATCAGCACTAGGAGACCTAGGCCCACCCACCCCACCTCACCCCTCAGTTAGTGATTTGCAACTTCATACCATGACAAAAGGACAAAGTGAACACAAGAAAGATCTTTGGGGTCCAAAGACTATTTCCATTCTTCCCGGAAAGATTTCCTTACCTGGTATTGAGGTCTAAGAGCTGGGCTCTTCAGGAAAATGCGTCAATGTGACTACTTCACACATTCCTTCCTCCTGGAGTAGTCATCCCCAATGATCCCAGCAATCTCCCCTGAGTGTTCCTCTCAAGTCTGCAAGGACTTCTGCCCAGCGACTCTGCGCAGCCAATACAATAGTCACCATACCCCTAAACTTGGAGATACATAAGTGTGAGCAGACCAAAATTACAGGAAAGACCTAATAGCAGTAGCTACAGCAAAGACCTAATAAAGAAAAGTGAAGAAGTCTATGGAAGGGTGGTCCCACACTAACACAGCAAGAAAGTGCCGCTATTCCTGGCTCCTAAGAGACTCTTTACAGCTTCTAGTCCTGTAATATCACAAACCAGATCAACCATGCACCACAAAGTGCTACGTGTGGCACCTTAGAGACTAACCAATTTATTTGAGCATGAGCTTTCGGGAGCTACAGCTCACTTCATCGGATGCACGGCTGTTACTCTGAAACCTCTCCTTACAATGTGTATAATAATCAAGGTGGGCCATTTCCAGCACAAATCCAGGGTTTAACAAGAATGTCTGGGCGGGGGGGGGAGGTAGTAAAAAAACAAGGGGAAATAGGTTACCTTGCATAATGACTTAGCCACTCCCAGTCTCTATTCAAGCCTAAGTTAATTGTATCCAATTTGCAAATGAATTCCAATTCAACAGTCTCTCGCTGGAGTCTGGTTTGAAGTTTTTCTGTTGTAATATCACAACTTTCATCTCTGTAATCGCGTGACCAGAGAGATTGAAGTGTTCTCCAACTGGTTTATGAATGTTATAATTCTTGACATCTGATTTGTGTCCATTTATTCTTTTACGTAGAGACTGTCCAGTTTGACCAATGTACATGGAAGAGCGGCATTGCTGGCACACGATGGCATATATCAAATTGGTGGATGTGCAGGTGAACGAGCCTCTGATCGTGTGGCTGATGTTATTAGGCCCTGTGATGGTGTCCCCTGAATAGATATGTGGGCACAGTTGGCAACGGGCTTTGTTGTAAGGATAGGTTCCTGGGTTAGTGGTTCTGTTGTGTGGTATGTGGTTGTTGGTGAGTATTTGCTTCAGGTTGGGGGGCTGTCTGTAGGCAAGGACTGGCCTGTCTCCCAAGATTTGTGAGAGTGTTGGGTCATCCTTCAGGATAGGTTGTAGATCCTTAATAATGCATTGGAGGGGTTTTAGTTGGGGGCTGAAGGTGACGGCTAGTGGTGTTCTGTTATTTTCTTTGTTAGGCCTGTCCTGTAGTAGGTGACTTCTGGGAACTCTTCTGGCTCTATCAAACTGTTTCTTCACTTCCGCAGGTGGGTATTGTAATTGTAAGAATGCTTGATAGAGATCTTGTAGGTGTTTGTCTCTGTCTGAGGGGTTGGAGTAAATGCGGTTGTATTGTAGAGCTTGGCTGTAGACAATGGATCGTGTGGTGTGGTCAGGGTGAAAGCTGGAGGCATGTAGGTAGGAATAGCGGTCAGTAGGTTTCTGGTATAGGGTGGTGTTTATGTGACCATCGTTTATTAGCACTGTAGTGTCCAGGAAGTGGATCTCTTGTGTGGACTGGACCAGGCTGAGGTTGATGGTGGAATTCCTCAAGTGCTTCTATTCCATGGGTCCAGATGATGAAGATGTCATCAATATAGCGCAAGTAGAGTAGGGGCGTTAGGGGATGAGAGCTGAGGAAGCGTTGTTCTAAGTCAGCCATAAAAATGTTGGCATACTGTGGGGCCATGCGGGTACCCATAGCAGTGCCGCTGATTTGAAGGTATACATTGTCCCCAAATGTAAAATAGTTATGGGTAAGGACAAAGTCACAAAGTTCAGCCACCAGGTTAGTCGTGACATTATCGGGGATAGTGTTCTTGACGGCTTGTAGTCCATCTTTGTGTGGAATGTGGGTGTAGAGGGCTTCTACATCCATAGTGGCCAGGATGATGTTATCAGGAAGATCACCGATGGATTGTAGTTTCCTCAGGAAGTCAGTGGTGTCTCGAAGGTAGCTGGGAGTGCTGGTAGCATAGGGCCTGAGGAGGGAGTCTACGTAGACAGACAAAATGCTGCTGTCAGGGTGCCAATGCCTGAGATGATGGGGCATCCAGGATTTCCAGGTTTATGGATCTTGGGTAGTAGATAGAATATTCCAGGTCGGGGTTCCAGGGGTGTGTCTGTGCGGATTTGATCTTGTGCTTTTTCAGGGAGTTTCTTGAGCAAATGCTGTAGTTTCTTTCGGTAACTCTCAGTGGGATCAGAGGGTAATGGCTTGTAGAAAGTGGTGTTGGAGAGTTTCTGAGCAGCCTCTTGTTCATATTCCGACCTATTCATGATGACAACAGCACCTCCTTTGTCAGCCTTTTTGATTATGATGTCAGAGTTGTTTCTGAGGCTGTGGATGGCATTGTGTTCTGCACGGCTGAGGTTGTGGGGCAAGTGATGCTGCTTTTCCACAATTTCAGCCCGTGCACGTTGGTGGAAGCACTCTATGTAGAAGTCCAGTCCGCTTTCTCGACCTTCAGGAGGAGTCCACTTAGAATCCTTCTTTTTGTAGTGTTGGTAGGGAGGTCTCTGTGGATTAGTATGTTGTTCAGAAGTGTGTTGGAAATATTCCTTGAGTCGGAGACGTCGAAAATAGGATTCTAGGTCACCACAGAACTGTATCATGTTTCGTGGGGGTGGAGGGGCAGAAGGAGACGCCCCGAGATAGGACACCTGCTTCCGCTGGGCTAAGAGTATAGTTGGATAGGTTAACAATATTGCTGGGTGGGTTGAGGGAACCATTGCTGTGGCCCCTTGTGGCATGTAGTAGTTTAGAAAGTTTAGTGTCCTTTTTCTTTTGTAGAGAAGCAAAGTGTGTGTTGTAAATGGCTTGTCTAGTTTTAGTAAAGTCCAGCCATGAGGAAGTGATGGCCCATCTTGATTATCATACACGTTGTAAGGAGAGTGATCACTTTAGATAAGCTATTACCAGCAGGAGAGTGGGGTGGGGGGAGAGAAAACCTTTTGTAGTGGTAAACACCCATTTTTTCATGGTTTGTGTGTATAAAAAGATGTCTGTACTTTCCACAGTATGCATCCGATGAAGTGAGCTGTAGCTCACGAAAGCTTATGCTCAAATAAATTGATCATCTCTAAGGTGCCACAAGTACTCCTTTTCTTTTTGTGAATACAGACTAACACGGCTGTTACTCTGAAACCTGTCACAAAGTGCTGGCATAGGTGAACAGTTTTTGATTACTATCTTAGAACAAAAGGCTAAACTTGTCAATTTTGTACATCCACAAAGGCACTGTGGTGTTTTGGTTTCTGGCAAGAAGTCATGGCTGGCTTGGGGGTCCAAGGTGGAAAAAGATGCCTCATGAAAGCAAATTAGTTTCACAACAATGCATTCACTGATGGAAGAATTGAAACACATAGCTGTGGAGATTAATAGTGAATTCTGGCAATTTCTTGCAATTCTGGCAATTACAAGTGAAAGGATACTATAATTTCTGAAGATGTGTAGATTTTGTGGTGGCTGAAGTATGTGAGCAAACTAGAATTAAAATGAGCATCTATTCTTTTGCTATGTAATATCTGTCTTCAAAACCATATTCTCAGGAGATATACATAATTCAGATACACACTATGAACAACTGACATTAGTGTCCTTTCTCTCAAAAATAACTCACTTCTAGAGTCCAAAACCTCCCTGACAACTCGGAGGTCATTTGAAATATCTGAGATTCAAAGGCTTCATGTTGCTTTACTGCAAAAGGCAGAGGCAATTTGACCATCCAAGGCCAGAATAAGAAATTATTTTTCTTTGTTTCCAGACTCTAGGCAGCAAGTAGGACAGAGAGGCATGATGGTAGAATGGGATTGGAACTCTAACTCTCAGATGATAGGAAGATGCTCTATGATGAGTTCATCTCCTTGCTCATCACATTTTTCTTCATCCTTCCAAATATAACTCAGGAACAGATAAGGCCAGCCACAGGGGCTGACTTTTTTTTCCTCAATGGGTGCTCCACCTCGAGGCTTCACCCCCGCTCTGTCCTCTCCCCCGAAACCCCCTTACCCTCTGGTCGCTCATCACTCTCTGCCGCCCACCACGCACCTTCTGCCAGCCGCCGAACAGTTGATCGCGGCCCCACCAAACAGCTGTGGCTGGTGGATACTGAGCACCCCCTATTTTTTTCCGTGGGTGCTTGAGCCCCAGAGCATCCATGGAGTTGTTGCCTATGTGGCCAGCAGTAAGCACAGCAAGGCAATGCTGTCGAATAAATAGGGCACAAAACTCATAGTCAGGATACCTGTGATCGATTCGTGGATCTACCTTTGGCAAGTCACTTTATCTTTCTGTGCCAGTTTCCCCATCTGTAAAATGGGGGGTAAAAGTTTTCACCTTCCTTTGGAACGCATTTTGAGATCTGTGGATGAAATGTTGTACATGAGCCAAGTGCTGTTATGGGGCATCCTGCATGTTCTCCTTTAAGTGCATAATGTGAATGAGTTGAAGCCTTTTCCAACAGCAAAATATGTGCCTCTCCATTTGTAATGTGGATGCAGTGACATTCAGAAAAAAAAAAAAGGACACGTGCACCTTTTACTTAAGAAGTAGAGGAAACCTTACACAAGTACAGAGGCTTTGTAATTTGTCTGTCACTATCAATATCCTTGTAGTACAGATACATGGAATTCTCATATTTCGATCATCTTTGCCCCTGAGAGAGGGCTATCAATGATTAGTCTCTCCTTTCTCTGTTATAAATAGTTTTTCTGCCAGGATTTGTATAGATGCCATACCATTTATGTAGCAATGATTACTTTTAAAGTGATGTCAATTAAATCCTTCCTGATTAAAAAAAGAAACCTCCCCTTACAATGTTTGTAAGCTCTGTAAGGTAATTGTAAGGGAGAGGAGATAAAAGAGAAACGACATAAGAATGGAAAACTGAGCTCTGCTGTATTAGGTTAGGTTTAGCTAGACTTGTCAAAGCATGGAGAAATTAATTTGTCCAGTAAGTTAGCTTTATCTGGAAAAAAAGAGAAAAGAAAGGAAAAGGGGGAAAGGAGATGAAAGTTCAAAGGCTACAGAAATTTAATTCCAAGTCAGTAGAGTCTCTCTGCATCTAAAAGTGATGGCTCTATTACTTTTGTCATTCTTCAAAAAGCACTTAAGACACCCGCTTGGAATAGAGCTGATTGAATAATGGATTTTTTTCAGTTCACTGGCATTTCCAAAAAAAATCATTTTAAAAAATCAGTTTGGATCAAACTAAATCCAAACTTGTTCTGAATATTTGGTGAATAAAAAAAAAGTTATAAAAAGGTCCATTTCAGATCAAGTGAAATGTTTAGTTCAACCCAGAATGTTTTGTTTCAGGGCATTTTTAAAGAACTAGATTCACAAAAAGGGGGTTGGGAGGAAGAGGTTCCCTTATTACCTTTAGCCTGGTAGTTACGGCACTCACCTAGGACCTGGGAGACCCAGGTTCAAATCGCTGCTTTGAAACAGGGATTTGAACCCAGGTCTCCCTTCTCCCTGATGAGAGGATCCTAATCATCAGGCTGCTGGCAGGTGGGTCTTTCCGACTCTCTCCCGCTGGAGCTGTTCCATTGCGGAGAGAGAGAGAGAGAGCTTCTCCTCTGGCCATTTTGTGAATGGTGCCCAAGTCTCCATGTGATTATAGCCCAGAATTTTTCTGGAGACCAAAACTATTGGGCACATTTATGTCAAACTCCCAAATATAGGTACAGGTTGACCCCAAGCTGCATTTCTTGGCAAATAAACTAATTGTCTGAATAAATTTTACCAGCTCTGGTTCTGAGCCATAATTTTCATTCTGACTATTCCTTTCATCCTTGCTTCAGCCTCTTTACACCACACAAAAGAGCCAGAGCAGCATAAAGGGGTTCTAAAAATGACAATTCCAACTGGAGGAAGATTCACCCATCCACTGATGGGCTACAGAGTCATAGAAATGTAGGGATAGATGGGACATCAAGAGTCCATCTAGTCCAGCCTCCTAGACCATCCATGACAGGTGCTTGTGTAACCTGTTCTTAAAAACCTCCAGCAACGGGGATACCATGATCTCCTTTGGAACCCTGCTCCAGAACGTAACTATCCTTATACTTAGAAAGTTTTTCCTAATATCTAACCTAAATCTACCTTGCTGCAGATGAAGCCCTTTACTTCTTGTCCTACCTTCAATAAATATGGAGAACAAATGATCATCATTCTCTTTATAACAGCCCTTAACATATTTGAAGACTTATCAGGTCCCCCCTCAGTCTTCTCTTCTCAAGACTTCATGCGGCCAGTTTTTTAACCTTTCCTATAGGTCAAAATTTCTAAACTTTTTATCATTTTTGTAGCTCTCCTCTGGACTCTCTCCAGTTTGTCCACATTTTTCTTAAAGTGCAGTGCCCAAAACTGGACACAATACTCCAGCTGAGGCCTCACTATTGCCAAGTGGAATGGAACAATTACCGGCCATGTCTTGAATACGATACCCCTGTTAATACACCCCAAACTGATATTTGACTTTTTTTAACAACTGTGTCACATGGTTGACCTATTCAATATGTGATCCACTGTAACCCACAGATTATTTTCAGAAGCACTACTGCTAGCCAGTTATTCCCCGTTGTGTATTTGTTTTTTCCTTCCTAAGAGTAGTAATTTGCACCTGACTTTATTTAATTTCATCTAATTGATTTCTGACCAATTTTGCAGTTTGTCAAGATTATTGTGAATTCTCATCCTGTCCTCCAAAGAAATTAGAAATTCCTCCCAGTTTGATGTCATCTGCAACTTTTATAAGCATACACGCCACTCCATTATCCAATTATTTAAGGAACATATTGAATAGTACCGGACCCAGGAAAGACACCTGTTGGACCCCACTAGATACATCCTCCTAGTTTGACAGCAAACCATTGATAACTACTCTTTGAGTACAGTTTTTCAACTAATTGTGCACCCACCTTATAGTTATTTCATCTAGACCACATTTCTCTAGTTTTGCTTATGTGGATGTCACGTGGCTCTGTGTCAAAGATCTTACTAAAATCAATCAATCTACATCTTCACCCACCCAGTATGTTACTAACACTGTCAAAGAGGGAAATTAGATTGGTTTGGCACAATTTGTTCTTGACAAATCGATATTAGCTATTCCTTATAACCTTGTTATGCTCTACATGCTTACAAATTGATTGTTTAATAATATGTTCTAATTTGGTCTACAATTCTCCAGGTCCTCTTTGTTCTCTTTTTAATGATAGGGTACTATATTTGCCCTTCTCCAGTCCTCTGGGATTTCATCCATCCTCCATGAGTTCCTGAAGATAATAGCTAATATTCCGAGACTGCTTGAGTTAGTTCCTTAAGTACCCTAGGGAGAATTTCATCAGGCCCTGCTGAATTGAATACATCTAATTTATATAAATATTCTTTAACCTGTTCTTGCCCTATTCTATCTTACATACCTTCTGCCTCATTGTGATTAGATGCTTAACACAATTAACATTTTTAGTGAGACTGAAGCAAAATAGGCATTAAACACTGAAGTATTCTTGGTGTCCTCGGTTTTTAATTCTCCTTACTTACTAAGTAGTGGACATACATTTCCCTTCATCTTTTTCTTGCTTCTAATGTATTTATAGAACCTCTAAATAATGTATTTATAGAACCTCTATATATAAAGTATAAAACCTTATTGCTTTTTGTGTCTCTTGCTAGGTGTAACTCATTTTGTGCCTTAGCCTTTCTGATTTTGTGCCGACCTGCTTGGCACTATTCTTTTGTACTCATCTTTAGCAATTTGTCTGTTTCCACTTTTGTGTAGGATTCCTTTTTGACTTCCAGATCATTAAAGAACTACTGTGCATTGAATGGTCCCTTTTAATATGTGCTAACTACTTCTGCTAAACAATCTGTTCCACCTTGCATTTAGCTGTGATGCTCCGAGAACCTTTCCCAGACCTGAAGAAGATCTCTGTGTGGCTAAAAATCTTGTCTCTCTCACCAACAGAAGATGGTCTAATAAATGATGTTAGCTCAACCACATTGTCTAAGATGTTGAGCAGATTCCCTGACCCCCAGTGTTCCCTCTTGTTGTTCCTATGACTCGATTGTAGCTTTTCATTTCCCCACCACATCCCCAAGAAAAGGTGTTTATCTTATCACCTTTCTCTCTAATGATAGCAAATAGAAGGAAGGAAGTTTACACCCAGAAAAAATTGCTGGAATTCCCTATAATTAGGACTTATCTTTCTTTCTCCTCTTTTTTCTTCTTTTTAACCTGATGCCAACTTTGACTAGCTGCATGGAAGAATGAACCCTGCATCTTGATATGGCTTGTGATGTTTTGTCTCTGACATTTCCTTCCTTGCAGATTTTTTGTTTGGTTTTAGGGAAATGGAAGATCCTGTGACAGCAAACTGCTTTGTCTTTAGCCTGGCCTCAGTCGGGCCACATCCCTGATGAGGGGTCAGTATAGAAGGCCTTGCTAATACCTTTGAGGATTAAAATATGTATCAGAGAGAGATGGTTTTTCAATTCTTGGGCAAGCTGTCAACTTCTGCACCTGTTATCAACCTTCTAAATAATTCACTCACTACTAGTGTGAACAGTGAATGACAAACCAGGCAGATGCCTCTTGATACTCCATTACTGGCTGTCCAGGTCATGATTCCTTTCTGTCTTCCAGATCCTTTACACATTTTCCAATAATCCCAAGAAGGCTGGGCAAAGTGACAAATTTGCAGTGAGATAACTGTGCAGTGTAGGATTCTTTGATAGCATGTCTGGTCTCAGGTAGCTTTTCTGAAAGAGACTGAAATGGAGTTATTACTTTCAGACTGAAAGAAAAGGAATCTCTTACATGTTGTATCAGATTGAAAGTTTAAAAATCCCCTTGTGGTAGTTAACACCTAGTCACTGACTTTAGCCAAAGTAGGAACAGATGGTAAGTCCACTAGCCATTCAGTTACGTGCCTTGCATTGGTTTCACTGGAGTTACCAGAGTTAGGGAATTTAGCATACCTATCAACCTGTCTCCTTATCTTAACTGACTCCTTATCAGATTTATTTTCAGATGCTAGATTCTCTAGTTACAATTCTTCCTGAATCTTGACAGACTTACCTGGCACAGTGCTGTGTTTGCTAGCTTTTCCGCTACTCAGTCAAGGGGTCGTAGCTGGCTCATCTGAAAGCCAATGAGGCCTGGCTGAGAGAGAATAATAAAGAATATAAGTTTCTCTAGATCAGAGGTTCTCAATTTTTCTGTGCTATGACTCCACATTACAATATAAATAAGGTCCTACTTGAATTGCAGGATGATTGTCAAAAAATTGCGGCTGATTTGCAGACAAGCCAAGTTGTGGGAAAGTAATAATGGATCTTATTATCTGTGATATTAAAGTCCATTCTTACTTCTCTTCTGTTGGCCACCCAGGGCTGAGAGTGGGGGCTGCCACTGTCAAAATTGTAGTGGAAGCCTAATATTGCAGATTCAGCAATTTCCACAATATCGCAAGTTAATTAGGGCCATTAATATAAGGTTTCAGGACCACCCTTCCCATTTAATCAGAAAGAAAGAGAAAGGATGGACACACCCCCAGACTGTGTTTTATTTTCTTAAATAAGTAGGAGCCAGGAATGTGTGTCCCTTCTTACATAAAAGGTACACTGAAAAGCCCGGTGTCATAGCGACGGATCTAGAATCTCTCATTTGTTACAACTGCAGGTCCTTGTACAATCAGTGTTGAATTAAATTTCTCATCAGATGTGCAGGTTTTGGGGACATCCACTTCTATGAAAGTCAAGCAGAGTTGTGACATAGCTACAGTTAGCTCTGAAGCCTGCCGGTCCAGTGGCTTGACTTTCATCGAACATTACTAGAAAATATTTAGGTGTCAAAAAATGAAGTGTTACAGCTGTGAGAAGCCACTACTAATTGTTATTGCCATTGGTGGAAAAACAACATGAAGTTCATCCTAAATTCTATAAGCAGATAAGCTTTGATTTCAAAAATAAGTACATCTGTTTTTGAGGGGGATATATAAATGTGTGCACACGTAAGTGCACGCACATGCACAAACTAGTAGGACTGGTTACAAAATTTCCATCAGATTTTTTGATAGAAAACTTTGGGTTTTTTGTTTTTTGGTTTTTTAATTAAACATTTTTTTTCTTCCAGAAAGTGTCTGCTTTCTTTGAAAATGTTCAACTTTCCACTCCAACTGCTCCATCCATAAATTTTTGGCCAGCTCTAATAATCTGTTCTACAAATCTAATAGAAACCATTATATTTGTCCTGATATTTGGCCTATGTTTTCATTTGAGGCAGCACACTCCAGAGGATAGGGCATAGGCCTAGAAATCACAAGAACTGTATTCTGTTTCTGGCCCAGACTCTAACTTGTTTCATGATCATGGCCAAGCTGCCCTACATTTCTCTTTTCTTCAATAATGATAATAGTAATAATTCATAATTAATAACATTTTGAGACTTTAAAGGTGCTGTGTGTTAAGTGCTATTATGCTACCCAGTGTTCATAATATTTGCAAATGGCTTTATTAGTTTTATTTATTACATATTACATAGCATATATATATATATGCTATGTAATATGTTATTAATTGGTGGAGTTTGCCATGATTCCAGAATTTCAGAGTTGCACACTTCCTTATCATTAAGGTATAGATCAATGACAGATTAAAACTATAAAAAAGACTTTTTCCCCATTTCATTCTATGTATACTCTATGTACAGTATAAAACATTTCTATCTACTTTAGTTCTTAAAATTATATTTATAAGTTCTGAAAGGATGAATTTCATACTGTGGCTTTGTTTGGAATTTAACAATATAAATAACTTACTGCCACCAGATACTTTAGAACTGTCTAAATAACTGCTCTTTATTTCATGAAAAAATATGGCTGACAAAGATGAAGGGGGAAAAAAAGATTTGAACTACTAGATAATAAACACCTAAGTGAGCTATAGCTCACAAAAGCTTATGCTCAAATAAATTGGTTAGTCTCTAAGGTGCCACAAGTACTCCTTTTCTTTTTGCGAATACAGACTAACATGGCTGCTACTCTGAAACCTACAATAGTGAGGTTTCTAAATGACAAGTGGATATATTTTAAGCAACAATAAAAATACTTAGGTTTCTTGGAAGTGGTATTATTACATGTAAAACAAACAAAAATGCCCTGCATATAAAAATCTATATAGTTTTTTGACAGAACAGTTGCTGAAGATTAGTCTTCATACAGTTTTGAAGTGCAGCTCATCAGTGGCCATTTAAATTGCAAAAGCTACAAAGAGTACTGAAAATGAAGATAATATATTCTTCCTTTTGTTTACAGACTTAAAACTGTAGCCCTGTTGTCCACCTCCAGTGCTCTCATTTAGAGATATGCTGCATCACACTCAATGTACAACTATGTGCTATTAATCAGAAGAGACAATAGCATGCCTTTGAAGTGTATGGAAATTAGAAGAATGTAATTTGCCAATTATGGATTTATATATGATTATGCAGAACTTAAACCTGAAATCAAGTGTTTACTTTTATTGAGTTAAGAGTCATATTTTGTTTATTGCTAGAAATAAAATGGGTTTTCTCAGAGCAGCAGCCAGGAGCCTAATGAACCCATCACCCGAGACAGCCATGTCTCAGTCTAGACAAAGAAGCTAAGACCAAAGTGATTCACAGTTTTTAGTGCATAAAAAATAATCCCTCATGAGGAAAATAAATGCATCTGAAAAATAAAATTGAATGTCCTAAAAAAAGCACTGAAAGTTTGTTAATGTCCTCCTCTCTCTGAATCTTTACAAAACAATTGTGAAACAAATGCAAAATAGCATGGGACTGAGCAGAGGACCCAAACAGGGATATCATTTGTAAGTGCAGCTGCTAGCATTGCCATTAGACTACTGATCTGATGTCTAATAGTTTAATGAAGAATATATACCATTAAGACAGATTGTGGCACTTCCCTGTGCATCCATATGTGGGGTGCAGGAGTCCCCATGTCCCTGTGTGACCTCCCTGGATTTCCATTGCAGGTGTGGGGAAGAAAAGTAAGGACTGTGCCTGGTATTTGCACCAGTACAGGAAGGAAATGTAAGGGGAAGGCCTTGGCTCTGCCCCACTAATAAAGGGAGGCCCATGCATCTCATTTAGCAGGAAAGAAATTCATAATGTGGTACTGGATAGATCCAGTGATGCTGAGGGAGACAGTGACTCCCTCAGCATCACTGGATCTTTGGATCACTGGATCATTGTTCCTGCATGTGGGAGATGGAGGCTCCCTGATTGATTGATGGCTGGGAAGACAGTGAGTGGATTGAGTAGTGCCCCTTGCACCTCTGGTGCTAGCTGACACAGGACCCACAGGGCCTCCCCAGAGACGATGGCGGAGGAAGAGTTGCTGAGTCTCAAGCAACAGCCAGCCATTCACCCACAAACACTTGGTTTTGGGGGATAACTTTGAGTTCCAATCACGCACTCACATACATAGGTTACTCTGCAGGAGCTGCTGCCACTGCTACGATATCAGGAAATTATAGTTTCCAGGGGTCCTGCGTGGGGGAGGAGTCAGGATCCATACAGAGCCAGTGGTGGGCATACAGATCTCTTTTGTGTGCATCACTCACCCTTATCATCCTTCATAGGCCACAACCATAGAAGGAGGAGCTCTGTACCATGTCACGTGGTAGCCTGACTGACCCCAGGACTGGTAAGCTTTCCTCCACATGAGGGGTGTCCAGGCACATTACACATTAAGCATCAGTAAAAAGCATTTTTGGAGTGGGCACTTAACAATTAAAATGTAGATTTTCAAGGTCAGGCATGTATCTACCTGCCCACGTGCACATGCAAATGCCTACTTTCCATACACCCAGCTGGTATTGCACACACAAATAGGACAGAATACTTGAATCTGCTGAACTTTGATAATCTGACCAACTGGAAGCTTATGCTCTTGGTTTTTTAGCTAGTTTATTGTCCAAGTATGGATGGGAAAAGCCCTTAATTTTTGGTGCTTTTAAGTTCATTTAGTTTTTTTTCTCAATTGTTATTAAATATGAAACAGCAGCAGCCATCTTGCTCCTTCCCATTATGGCAAGTTCAATCTTTGTTTATCTCATTGATGTATTGCTTTTTGGGCCCTATCTGTCACCTCTTTTTCTCTGCTATTTTTTAAAAAGGTGCTGTTTCTGTTTTTTGTGCTTTTTTGCATCATTCATGTTTGACTACTTCTAGTGATTCTCCCCCCCCCCTACTGTAATATATAAGAAATGATTTTATACTTTTTGCAATCAGTGGTTAGTGCCTTCTTTGCATCTACTTGTCTTTTATTCCTTTAATCTGAAATATTAATGAAATATAAAATCAACAGGATGAAAATCAAATTGATCTGACTGGCTGCTGTTTTTCACCCTCAGAAAAATTTTTACTTTAAGTGTTGCCCAATCATTACTGCTGTCCAGTTCTATTTGGTTTTCTATAAATATATTAATACTTGCTATTTGAGTTTGTCAATCTCTCTGCTCATGCCCAAAACATGAAAACAGATCTCTTCTTTCCTGATCTTAAAACTGTAATTTCCTTTTTTATGTAATAAAAAATAGCAATTTAAAGAGAAATTTCATGCAATTTATATAAAGTTTGCAAAGAATATTAAAAAGGCAAAAGGATTTCGTCCCAACTCTATGATTTGGCTCAAAAATATGGATCATCTTCCAGAAACAAAATTTGACCCCAGCCCTGTTTGATTAATTAAAAACAAATAATCCTCTCCCATTGGTGTCTCAGCTGAAGAATGTCATGGTGATCCTGATTTTCTTCTTGCGTAACAGAAATGAAAAGTCAGCCCCAGTGATTTTCAAGCAAATAGCAATTCATGTTCATTCGTTTCCATTTAGCTACATCCTTCATTTGGAATCTGATTATGTCACACACAGTTTCTGGACCTCACCTGACTCACCTGCGTGTAAATATCTGACATTAGGCCCCAAGTTTGAAAACTTTGACTTGAACTGAACATTTTTAAGGTACGCAACCTTAGTGACAGGTCAAAATCTAGATTTAATAAGTGTTTAGTTGACCAGCTGATCTTGAATAAACATGATAATGTGTTGTTCCAAGTGTATTTTGTATTTCAAATGAGGTTCTACCATCTTAAAATATCATAAAATACAGGGCTTTCTCTTCATTTTAATCAACTCTCTCCTAAGATGTTGACTGAAATACAGTAAGTGGTTGACTTTCTTATCTATATGGCCATGGGGATACAAATAACAGATTGTCTTACCCATAAGTATGTCAATAACAATTTGTCTGAAATGTACTTTTTTTAGTAGTACTGACCTTTTTGTTATGTGTATTCCTTCAAACCGGGAAGATTTCAATCGTTACTTCTGTGTCACTGAAGTCAGAATCAGGCCCTCAAAGAAAAATTGTCAGAAATATGTGATTAAAGTTAAACTCTAAGTCTATAATTGGGGTACTTAAATAAGTGGCATGATTTTCAAATGTATTGAGTACTCAGCTGGTTTCTGTCTGAAGTCTGTGCATGCTGTAGGGTGCTCAACATTTTTGAAAGACAGGCTCTTCATTTAGGTGTTTGAATTTGCACAATTTAGCTGATATCAACATGTGAGGTGCACTGTCAAATTTGAACCCTGCATACACTGATTCTACGGTAGGGAAAGTTGTCTTGGATTTCCCTGAAATGATCAGCATGTGCATTTGCAAAGACACAAAAAACCCAAGAGCCACGGCCGGCTCTAGATTTTTTGCCACCCCAAGTGGAGTGCCGTCGAAGCAAAAAAAAAAGGGGGCTGGAATGCCACCCCTTGGAAAGTGCCGCCCCAGGCATGTGCTTGGTTTGCTGGTGCCTCGAGCCGGCCCTGCCAAGAGCATGTACAGGAGACACAGTCTGGCTTGCATATGCGGCCACCTTGTAAATCAGTTTCTGATAAGTGCCAAGCCTTCTGAAAATTCTGGTTTTACTCAAATTGGAGTGCTATCAAGCTCCAATCTTCTTCATACTCCAGTTCTCTAGACCACTGTACACTGACACCTCATCTCTCTTTACTGAAACCTTCATTAACGCAACAGTGTAGTGAAGTAAGACAAAACACACAAAAAAAATGCTATCTGTGCAGTAATAGTACCTATAAAGGATCAAGCTGAGCCAGATTTGAACCCAATATGTAAATGGCAGTGATCTCAAGAGTTCTATGCAGGACTTTTCTGAATAGAGTTTGGATTTTTAGCAAAATGTCCACTATAGAAATTTGCATGAACTTCAAAACAAAATCTATACTGACAGTAGCTGAGGTTCAATATTTCAAAAAGTGATTTGGAGAGTATCCCATACTTGCAGCTTTTGGGAGATGTAGTGTTTCTGCTATGCATCTATGCACTTAGAGTGGCATTCACCCCTATGTACAGGGCCTATGCAAGGCATATGCACCACTTAAATTGCACTTAAGCCCTTATTTTCATAGACATAGGCTTTCTGTTGGTCTACATAAGAGCGATATTCACCTTAACTACTTCACCTTTGGGTCCCTAAAGGAAGATTCTTTATAGAGGATACTGTTACCATTTGAAAAATTGTAGTACAATTTCAAATAACTACAAGTTCACTTGACCTCATCAAATGCTTTCTCTGCATTAAAACAAACATATGAATAGCAGTTTTACTTTGCTGATTAAAGAGCTTTAAGGACATAGAAAATTCATAAGGGAATTTAGCTACCACTGATCAATCTGATGTGATATCCAGCTATAAGACTGTCAGGTATTTTCTTCAGTTGTGTGGCTAAAATCTTTGACAAGATTTTTGCATTATCTGAGTTATAGTATGTAGGCTGAATTCTGTACAAATTACATTCGTTTGGGAGCTTTTCATCCTTTTTGTGATCACAGCCTCTCTCATAGAAAGAGGCAGTTTCCTCATTCTGTCCTTTTTGAGCAGATTTGAAGACCCTACATATGATTTAGATTTATGGTGGCTGAGAAGGATTTATAAAAACTTGATCAAAACCAATCAGTACCTGGGTCAGTCTTACCACAAGTTTTTTTTTTTTTTAAATCACCTCTTAAATGTTGTGTATCTGAGAGCTTGTTTACATAGTGGGGTAATGAGCTCTACAAAGTGCATGAACATGTTGCACATTAATTGGTCCATGTAGACCCTGCTGGTGGGCTTTAACGTAGCACTATTTGAAACAGTACCACGTTAAAGTGCTCGAGGGAATCGTTAGTGAGCACCAGCAGGGTCTACATGGTTGAATTGACACTAAACACATTGATGCATATTAGAGATCACACCCTCCTCGTGGAGCACATTTCCTTACCATGTACACAAGCCCATAGTATCACGTTCTAAGGTTGAAACTGTATCTTTATTTCTTTTAATGATCCTTGTTTTAGCTATATGCTTTTTAATAAACTGTGGCCGATTATATATCCCCTTGATTGGTCAGACCACCAGCACTCACAGAGAAAGCGCTGATCACAACATGACATTCGTGTTGTTCTAGTCAGTCCTTCAGCCACATGCTGCCCAGGCTGGCAGTGGCACTGGACACCCAATCAGCAGAGTGCACTGCAGCCCAGAACCCCGAGTGGTCCACCAGCCTCAGCCTCCCACATATCTGAGATTACGTGCACACGTCACCGTGCCCGACTTTGATATATATACTGCTAAGAATATAATTCCCCACGAAAAGTGGGCTATTCTCATCAAGTTGGTATTTTCTGAGTATCTGATTTAATCACCATTTCTCTCTCCTCAGCCATGCTTTGACCCACCCAGACCTGTTTTGTACGAGAGCATTTCCAGTGCTAGAGTACTAGTTGGCAGGCAACTCCTCCAAATCTATGCTATGCTTCACAGCATGTCAGCCAAATTATGGCTGCCCTCTGCACAGCTGCATTTAGAGGGTATGTCTAGACTGGGATAAAAGCTGGGAGTTTAGCACATGATGGTTAGCCTAGGCTAACTAACATGCAGCCTAGGCTTCTACTCAACTATCTAGCACATGCTATCTACAACTTGCCTTGTTTACATGATGTATTTCAAGCCCGTGAAACACTTTTAATATCCTGTTTTAAGACATATGAAGGGTGGAGAAAAGGAAGGGCTCCTCATGCCCTCTTATTCTTATATCCCACTATCACAGAAGTAGGGGATAACGTCAATATAGGCAGGATTGTTTTTCCGTGTAAAATTATTCTCATTTACAATGATGATAGATACATTTAACAGATCACGACTCAGTTTTTTAAAAAAAGTTAATGTAAATTGCCTGTTCCTGTTCTTTCTACTTCTCATCTCTAGAAGTACCATCTTCTAGGGATAAGATTAAGCATTTCTATTTAAGATTTATAATTTGATTACGTTACCAAATACAATAGTATTTTCTGTGGAATGGGCAATGTTGATTACCTAATTGTTAAAAGTACTTTTATATGTATCTAAGCAACATTTATATATATATATATATATATATATAATCTTCAAACAGGAATTAAAGTAGGGATTAAGAGTTTTCAAGTATATAGTGCTAGCTATAATACTATACTCTTTACATTAACAGATAAAAAAATCTTTAACAACTTTTGTTTCTGATCGGTGACTATTTGATACCAGTACATTTAAACAGAAAGAAAGGGTTTGTACAAACGAGTACTATCCACTATCCAAAATTACAATTTAGTCTGAACAGTGGAATTAGAGTTAGAGGGCGATTGTTCCCTGGAGAGACTAATATTGACAGTATCCCAATGGAAACAAAGAAGGCCTGAGATTTAGGTTGGAAGCAACTCAGCCACATGGACAGAGCAGTCCACAGGGTTTAATAAAGTTCTATTTGTTCAACTTAATCTGCATTCAGCTTCATTCGGTGTGAATGAAACATGGTAGCAGCATCTGAGCAGTGAGTTCTCTGTTGTGCAGCAGCTGGTAGTATGAGCCATGGAACTTGGTATGAGGCCTCCTGGAGTTCTTGATTTTGGAGGCACAATCCTAACCCAGTGATGGACCCAGCAGAAGCAGAATTGGAGTTTACAAAGACCTGGCCATGCGCCAGGACGCAACAGCAGGAAAGTAAAACTGTTATTATGCCTTATTGGGGAACAAAGCAGAAAGCCGTTTATCACTACTTCAAGCCTCTCAGCAATTGTAGGAGTCATGGGGAAATATTGTTCCCTGAAGCAGAACAAAACTGTGGAGTAACACAAAATTTTCACTAGAGACCAATACAAAGGGGAGCAGATAGACCTCTATATTACTGCCTTATGCACAATGGCTGCTACATGCAATTTAAGGACTTGACAGTCTTCCTGGTTTGGGACAGAATAGTTAGTGGCACTTGGAATCACCCCCTGTGGGAGCAACTACTTTAGAAAGGTGATCTTCCATTAGCAGTTGCTTAGACATGGGACTTGAGCAGAAGCCTCGAGACATGATGAAAGCCCTAGGAAATGCAACACTTCCAGAAGTACAAAGGAGAGCAGGTGGCCAGAGTTCCATACCCACCACAAGGTGCATTTACCATGGGAAACAGCATGAGAAGCTAAAGAAGTGCCCCACAGTAGGGCAGCATAGCAAGGAATGTGGCAAGTCGAACCATTTTAGCAGTGTGTGCAAAAACAGAGGAAGCTCTCAGAAAGATTCAGTGAGACTTGTACCTAGGTACAAGGGGGAGAACACATCAGACAGGGTGACATTTTGACTCTCTCCTTTAGTCTGAGAGCATATCAGTTTCAGTCTCTCAGGTTAGGAAAGCAACAGACAATACCAGGAGCAACTGATTGCTTATACCAGCACAGCCCTATCAGAGACTGAGCAGGGATACACACAGTGAGAAAACAGGGGTTTTGCTGGGTATGTTTCAGAGTAGTAGCCATGTTAGTCTGTATCTGCAAAAAGAAAAGGAGGACTTGTGGCACCTTAGAGACTAACAAATTTATTTGAGCGTAAGCTTTCGTGAGCTACAGCTCACTTCATCGGATGCATTCAGTGGAAAATACAGTGGGGAGATTTATATACAGAGAGAACATGAAACAATGGGTGTTACCATACACACTGTAAGGAGAGTGATCAGGTAAGTTGACCTATTACCAGCAGGAGAGCGGGGGGCAGAGGGAAAACTTTTGTAGTGATAATCAAGGTGGGCCATTTCCAGCAGTTGACAAGAATGTCTGAGGAACAGTGGATGGGGGCGGGGAGGGCAATAAACATGAGGAAATAGTTTTACTTTGTGTAATGACACATCCACTCACAGTCTTTATTGAAGCCTAAATTAATTGTATCCAGTTTGCAAATTAATTCAAATTCAGCAGTCTTTTGTTGGAGTCCATTTTTGAAGTTTTTTTGTTGAAGAATTGCCTCTTTTAGGTCTGTAATTGAGTGACCAAAGAGATTGAAGTGTTCTCCAGCTGGTTTTTTAATGTTATAATTCTTGACATCTGATTTGTGTCCATTTATTGTTTTACATAGAGACTGTCCAGTTTGACAAATGTACATGGCAGAGGGGCATTGCTGGCACACGATGGCATATATCACATTGGTAGATGTCCAGGTGAAGGAGCCTCTGATAGTGTGGCTGATGTGATTAGTCCCTATGATGGTGTCTCCTGAATAGATATGTGGACACATTTGGCAACGGGCTTTGTTGCAAGGATAGGTTCCTGGGTTAGTGGTTCTGTTGTGTGGTGTGTGGTTGCTGGTGAGTATTTGCTTCAGGTTGGGGGGGCTGTCTGTAAGCAAGGACTGGCCTGTCTCCCAAGATCTGTGAGAGGGATGGGTCATCCTTCAGGATAGGTTGTAGATCCTTGATGATGCGTTGGAGAGGTTTTAGTTGGGGGCTGAAGGTGATGGCTAGTGGCATTCTGTTATTTTCTGTTCTTTTTTCTTTGTTGGGTCTGTCCTGTAGTAGGTGACTTCTGGGTACTCTTCTGGCTCTGTCAATCTGTTTCTTCACTTCAGCAGGTGGGTATTGTAGTTGTAAGAATGCTTGATAGAGATCTTGTAGGTGTTTGTCTCTGTCTGAGGGTTTAGAGCAAATGCAGTTGTATCGTAGAGCTTGGCTGTAGACAATGGATCGTTTGGTGTGATCTGGATGAAAGCTGGAGGCATATAGGTAGGAATAGCTGTCAGTAGGTTTCTGGTATAGGGTGGTGTTTATGTGACCATCGCTTATTAGCACCATAGTGTCCAGGAAGTGGATCTCTTGTGTGGACTGGTCCAGGCTGAGGTTGATGGCGGGATGGAAATTGTTGAAATCATGGTGGAATTCCTCAAGGGCTTCTTTTCCATGGGTCCAGATGATGAAGGTGTCATCAATGTAGCGCAAGTAGAGTAGGGGCATTAGGGGACGAGAGCTGAGGAAGCGTTGTTCTGAGTCAGCCATAAAAATGTTGGCATACTGTGGGGCCAAGCGGGTGCCAATAGCAGTGCTGCTGATTTGAAGGTATACATTGTCCCCAAATGTGAAATAGTTATGGGTGAGGACAAAGTCACAAAGTTCAGCCACCAGGTTTGCTGTGACATTATCGGGGATACTGTTCCTGATGGCTTGTAGTCCATCTTTGTGTGGAATGTTGGTGTAGAGGGCTTCTACATCCACAGTGGCCAGGATGGTGTTTTCAGGAAGATCACTGATGGGTTGTAGTTTCCTCAGGAAGTCAGTGGTGTCTCAAAGATAGCTGGGAGTACTGGTAGTGTAGGGCCTGAGGAGGGAATCTACATGGCCAGACAATCCTGCTGTCAGGGTGCCAATGCCTGAGATGATGGGGCGCCCAGGATTTCCGGGTTTATGGATCTTGGCTAGCAGACATAATACCCCTGGTCAGGGTTCTAGGGGTGTGTCTGTGCGGATTTGTTCTTGTGCTTTTTCAGGGAGTTTCTTGAGCAAATGCTGTAGTTTCTTTTGGTAACTCTCAGTGGGATCAGAGAGTAATAACTTGTAGGAAGTAGTGTTGGAGAGCTGCCTAGCAGTCTCTTGTTCATATTCCAACCTATTCATGATGACAACAGCACCTCCTTTGTCAGCCTTTTAGATTATGATGTCAGAGTTTTTTCTGAGGCTGTGGATGGCATTGTGTTCTGCACGGCTGAGGTTATGGGGCAAGCAATGCTGCTTTTCCACAATTTCAGCCCGTGCACGTTGGCGGAATCACTCTATGTAGAAGTCCAGTCTGTTGTTTTGAGAGAGAGGCCCTGAGATAGGACAGATTCTTCTGCTGGGCTAAGAGTATAGCTGGATAGATTAATAATATTGCTGGGTGGGTTAAGGGAACCACTGTTGTGGCCCCTTGTGGCATGTAGTAGTTTAGTGTCCTTTTTCTTTTGTAGAGAAGGAAAGTGTATGTTGTAAATGGCTTGTCTAGTTTTTGTAAAGTCCAGCCACGAGGAAGTTTGTGTGGAAGGTTGTTTTTTTTATGAGAGTATCCAGTTTTGAGACCTCATTCTTAATCTTTCCCTGTTTGGTCATTCGATTACAGACCTAAAACTGGCAATTCTTCAACAAAAAAACTTCAAAAACAGACTCCAACGAGAGACTGCTGAATTGGAATTAATTTGCAAACTGGATACAATTAACTTAGGCTTGAATAAAGACTGTGAGTGGATGTGTCATTACACAAAGTAAAACTATCTCCCCATATTTATTTCCCCCCCGCCCACTGTTCCTCAGACGTTCTTGTCAACTGCTGGAAATGGCCCACCTTGATTATCACTACAGAAGGTTTTCCCCCTGCCCCTGCTCTCCTGCTGGTAATAGCTCACCTTACCTGATCACTCTTGTTACAGTGTGTATGGTAACACCCATTGTTTCATGTTCTCTGTATATATAAATCTCCCCACTGTATTTTTCACTGAATGCATCCAAAGAAGTGAGCTGTAGCTCACTTAAACTTATGCTCAAATAAATTTGTTAGCCTCTAAGGTACCACAAGTACTCCTTTTCTTTTTGATGTGGTATGGTGAGTGTAGTTATTCCATCAGTACATCTTTTGCCACCCACTAATAGTGCAGTTATACCCATAAACCCCTAGTAACAATCATGGCCCCTTTTTGTGCTCCAAAGGGATTGCAGCACATGTTGATCTACACCCAAGTAGAGATCAGATCTTCTGCAGGAATATTACTGGCGTCAGCTTACACCCCAAGCAGGGCATATATAGCCAGCATAAGCAAGTTGAGGAAGGGATCAGGACACTGAATGCATTAACATAGTGCACTATCTCCCAGTTCTTCAACAAAGCTGTTGGAAATCAGAGAGGCTGTGAAAAAGGACATCCAACTACAAGCAGTCAAGGGATTACTTGTGACAAATTTGTTAGTCTCTAAGGTGCCACAAGTACTCCTGTTCTTTTTGCAGATACAGACTAACGTGGCGGCTACTCTGAAACCAGTCAAAGGAGTGATACTACTGCAGGGTGGTCAGGAAACAAAAGCAAAGTATCTGTAGGAGCAGAACCATATTTTCAAATTAAAGTTGAGTTGAATGTGGAGGATGGAATCATATTTCAAGGACAGAAAGCAGTTATCCCTGCCTCATTACATAATGATGTCATGTAAAAAAAATACATGCTTCATACCTAGGCATTGACAGCTTTCTTAAACAGGCTCTAGAATGTGTTTACTGGCTGGAAGTGAATTCACAACTCTACTCCTTGATAAAAGGATGTGATACCTGCTGCTCATGTGAAAGCTGCTGGCAGAAAGAGACTCTTATCATGTGTTGCACACCCAGCCTTGGGAAAGGAAGGAGCAGACATATTTAGTTCCAAGTCAAAGTGGTACTTGTTTACAGTGGGCTAGTATTCAAATTACTGGGAGTTCAACACCTGCCTAATACAAGGAGCAAGTCAGCGACTGGCAAACTGAAGGCTCAGACACATTATTCATCAACAATGGACCCTAATTTGTCTGAAGAAATCAAGGAATTTGCACACAAATGGGAGCTTGACTACCACACCTTCCCCCTCCACCTCAGCATACCCACAAAGTAAAGGTAAGGTGGAAATCAGCTGTGAAAACAGCTACAAGATTGTTACATATGGCTGTTATTTCTTGTTCAGAAACCTGGCTAACATTTTTGGCATGCAGGAATACTCCATCACAAGTGTGCAAAACAGTTCAAAGTAGGCACTGATGTGATGAAGGACCAAAACCCTGGGACCAGTGAGGGGAGACCTATTGCAGCCAGCAGGATGGAGATGCCATTGAAAAGAGATGGCCAAAAATCAGAGAAAGCAGACACTAGAATACCACAATTCAGCCAAGAACCTGGGAGGATCCAGCCATTTACACAAACACCAGAAGGAGTTGATTAAAGGGGTCATAAGAGGTGCATTGGCACCTAGGTCATATGAGATGACTATGCAAGGGGGCAAATCATCTGAACAGGAGGCATTTACGAGCCAGCAGACACAACACCCAGGGAGAGCCTGCAGAGATCCCCACAGAATGGACAGATGGAGAACCATCTGGAGGCACACGCCACTGGGAAGGAGTAGACTCCATAGAGAGAGTTTGCTAGACTCAGAGAAAGATGACAGGGAGACAGAGAGGTCATTCCTGATGTGATTGCCTGTTGAGGAGACCAAACTATCTCAAAGACCATGTAACCAGCTGTGTCTATGGTAAAGATGAGGTTCCACCTCGGCTATGTGCTAGCAGCCTCTGGCTGAAGGAAAACAGGGTGGGCATCTGAGCATCAATCATTTGTTTGTAATGTTAAAATGTTTGTAAAATAGGGGTGATGTATCATGATCAGTGGAACTGGAGTCAGCTGGCCCATGTTCCCTGGAGGGACAATTATGGATGTGTTGATAAATAGTGTAGTCAATTGCTTTGACAGCACTTTGGTTTGTTACAAAATATACTGTGACCAAATAACCAATGTCAGTCAGGTTTATTGCTATAACCTAATAATACTATAGTACAGGAAGAAGGCCATCTCATACAGTGTCATTATGTTCACCTTAATGCAGAAGGTGTGCTCCCAAAGTTACACCCCTAATTCCCTTTTAGACCCTACCTGTTTACAAGTAAAAAATTCTTTGTGCATTATCTGAAACTAGATTTAATCAAACAAATTTTTACCTTTTTTTCTGATATGGTGTACCCCTTATCTCTTTGTTCTGAACACACATGTTTCAGGTACCAAAGGGCACGAAGGCACCTCCTAGGTCTGTACTAGGATAGAACAATCATATGTCTTGTCCTCTTCCTTTGGGACATTCCACTACAAACCTGTGAGATTACTCCTTTTCTTTTGCTAAGATAAAGATCTGTCCTGATCTTGACAGCTTCCTTGTTTGCTCAAGCCAAAACTTACCTCAGGGAATGCAAGAGGTTATGATACTGAGTATAAGAGAACAGGGTTTTATGAAAATTATAGTCCAATTTATGCTATATAACTGCTGTAATATTTGTGTTTGATGCTGTTTGTGCTTAATGTATTCTAATATAAATGGATAATACATATTATTACTATGATATGTACATATGCTAGCCAGCATATATTAGTCAACAGATGGGACATGAGTGAAATGGGGAATGTGGGGAGTTGGGCTGGAATCAACTCAGCCAAATGGACAGAGTAGTTTGTAGGATTTAATAATGTTCTACTTGTTCAACCTAACTTGCATTATGTTTCACTCGTGAATAAAAATTATGCTGTTTCTCCTAATCTTGTTCTTCATCTGCAGACTGACCAATGAATCTCCAATGCTAAATGAGTGTTACCTTTATTAGTTTTCACTGGACTGTACTTTACATTCCTCACAACTTGAGAAGATAAGAGGACAGATAGACCTAGGTCTTATCCATTTATATAGAATACTGATAGGCACAAGATGCTGTTTAATAGTTTTCTTTCATTACTTGGATTTGATGAGTTTGTTTTTGAAGGCCTAAAGATGGTCTGTTTCATTCTCAGAATGAAAGTTGGAATTGGTGTGCTCCACAAAGTGAGAACCTGGCTCTGTTCTGTCAGTGACACCGTGTTCTGTGCTTTCAGTTCAGAAAGTGAGACTCGGTCCTTTGCTTCCATGTCCAGTGAATACCGGTCTGGATTAAAGTCCACATTGATTCCTACTTTAGCTTTCACAAACTGGTACATCAAAGCCCAGTAGTTACTTATTGGTGAACACGAACAGCTCTCTTGGCAATGCAGTAAGGAATCTGAGTCACAACCACTTTTAGTGCAACTCGAGTGCAGGGATGCTTGCATTCTATTCAAAATGGCAGAGGAGTGGTACTGGATTGCTCAATTTAAATTTGTGTATTTGTTCTGATGTTTGTTCAGAGGAGTCTCATCATGCTGACAGACACTGCAGCTATTCATATATTTTAGCTGTGGCTATTTCTAGTTCTTACATTTGACATTCTTAAAGGGGAATCCTGTTTTTAAATCACTCCTTAAAAATTAGACAGGAAAAATAGAAAGCTCTAATATCTAAATGCAACTTTTTATAAATTAAAGTAATTATTATAGCTTGAAACAAAATGTCAATAATCTTGTACTTTATAACATTAAAACTGTTATTATTATACTTTAAATGTATATGCTAATAAGTGCAGGTATTACTAAAGTAGACAGCATGGGCCAAGATGAATTTTAGAGACAAGGGAAACCCTTACACTGTTTTCTCTCATGGCATCTCAAGAGTACCTTGGTGCACCTGGACCTGCATATCTGCCAATACCAGAAGTGTGCATGTAAGTCATGCATGGGCAAATAACACATGGAGTAGCAAATCTTCTGACTTCATTCACACTCATTGGATGTGCTATGTACAAGACAGGGACCACAAAAGCACATGCATATTTTAGAATTTGCATTTTTGAGACTTTGGACTCAAGCTGGTGCAATTAAATAACATTCATCCATAGTCAGAACTGGGAGTAAATAGTTAAAAATAATTTGAACAAACAGAAACATTCAGACTCTGATTCTTTTTAAAGAGTATTACAGTGGATTATAGTTATTAATTACAGTAACTACCATGGTCAGGAGCATTAGATGCATAACCAAGACTTATGTTATACTTTATCACTGGCAAAATCACCTTTTATCTGAAGATTAGATTGTAGGTAACCCTTATCTTATTCTGCCTCCAGGGCAATGGCTCCGGTTATTGATTTTTGTCACTGGACAGCTGAACACTTTACACTGAAAAAGAATCTACAAAATAAGGCCTCTGCTGTTGAAATTTAGAATCAAAATGCTCCATTTTTCTTCAGCTTTGTAGATGACACTGCACTAAAGTTACATTCATTTTCTGGAGTCTGTTCAAATTCTGTAGGTTTTTGAGGGGGTTGGGTTTTGGGGGGGGAGTTGTTTTGTTTTCTTAACTGTTTCTTTGAAAACACATTGGAAAATCATCACACCGTTATATCCCAAGAACAACAGCCTTCTTTTCTCTTGTATTTTTTGATGAATAATTATTGTTGTTTTTTCTTTTCTTTTCTTTCTTTATTATCATTGATGAGACAAAAATGGATGTTCAGAGACAGTCTTCTCTCCTTAATTTTCTGAGTGGATTCAGAGAGCTGAGCATAGATCAGTCCTGGAGGTTTTGGTTCCAAGTTGAAATAAAAACCAGGAGACTGGAAGAAGAAATTCCTACTTGTACTTTGGAACTTGCCAAAATCATGCAAGTTCTGCCTTTTTCCTGCAATTTTGATCAAAATGGCAGAAATCTTTCTAAAATGGCAAATCTCCTGGCATTTACTCCACTTTGGGCAGATATACTGGGAAAGAACAACTGATATAAGAATTCAGCCGTACTGAAAGCCCCAGCTACAGGAGACAATTACTAAAGCAGCAGTATTAGGAGCAAGGTGAGTAAAGCATCTTGGGGCGAGCACCTGGAAAGCCAAAAATAGGATAGGACAGTGAGAAGGAGAAAGAGCAGGTGGGACAGTGGGAAGGAAGGTTTGCTGCCCTGATCAATCAAAACCTGTGGATTACAATATGGGCAGAGGAGAGGGTCACCATACACTAACTGTGCCAGAATGTATATATATTGTACCTTAATATTACAAGGAAAGCTTTCTAGGACCAAATCCTGCATGTGGTACCAAAACTTCCTGATATTTGGGAGTCCAGAGGGATTGTCTTCCCAACACCTTGACACACAGTCCTTCAACTGTGTTTGTGCCCCTCTTGTGTTTGCTTTCCATAAATATTCTAGTAAATGAATTAACTGGCAGAAATGTTTTCTGGAACAGAGAATTATGAATTCCTAAATATGAGTAGATAACTCCCCTCTCAGGGTGATAGGGCTGAGTAGATACCTAGGTAGTCATAGAGCTACCTGTAAGCTGGCAGAATTTTTTCTTTAAAAGTTGTTCTTGTTGTTTCTTTGTTTTATGAAAAAAAAAGAACTTTATTAGAAACTGGAAACTTCCTCAAAAATCTTGCATTTTAATTTTTTTTTTTAAAAAATTAATTGAAACTAGAAATTTCACAATTCTCTTCTTGGGCTTTTCTCCTTTTTCTTTTCCTCTTGGCCAATGAATGCAATACAATAAATGTCTGTGGATTTAGTTTTTTTTTTCCTTTTTCTGTTTACCAGTAAGTAACTTTTGAACACTAGTGAAAAAAGGAAATAAAATCCCCAGATCTTAATGGTTGTTTATTCTATTGCATTCAGTGACTGAAAAGGAAGAAAGGGAGTGAATGGGAAACAAAAATTGAAATTTGAAAGTCTGAAACTTTGAATTTTGAAATTTTAAACAGTTTGTGCTTTTTTATTGATCCACTCTAGTTACATTTCCAGCACTGAATACCATCTGATATTTAAGATTACACTCATCCAGTAAGGAAAAGAAAACACCAGTTGGCAATGATTTTGCAGATGAAGTTGTCCAATCCAAAGATTGAGTTTAGTTTCCAAGTTTTTCATTTATTATTGAATGTTCTACTTGATATTATTTAGGTAAAATGAATACCGACTGTTCAAGAGAAAACAATTTAGTAAATTTGAAATATTTACTCTATAAACAATATTCAGATCAAATGCCACATTTCCTGTACATGCATGTTATAGTCACATATCAAACACATGGCAACTGAGGCCATCTCTACACTTACCAGGGATTGATGCTACTGCGATTGATGCGGTGGGGGCGATTTAGCGGGTCTTGTGAAGAGTAAAGTAAGGGACGCAGCGCAGTGTAGACACTGCAGTAAGTCAGCCTAAGCTTTGTCAACTCCAGCCACATTATTCACATAGCTGGAGTAGCATAACTTAGGTTGACTTACCCCAGTAGTGTAGAGAAGGCCTGAAAAACATTATTGTTCCCACAAACTTATTAAGCAACACTTAGCTGGAAGCAATTAAATTTTACTGTGAGGCACTGCTGTAATATAAATGATAAATAATAAAAATAATATATTAAATGATGATAGAGCAAGCGGTTCAACTGTAGTGCAAATGATGGATGTGGTGAACGTCTTCTTCGGATGTCATGAGTGTCTTCCCTTGAAGTTTTTTTTTTTTTAAATATTTGCCATCTGACTCATTTTAAAGGTTTAAACTAAGGGGGATAGGGTGGGGCAAAATATTTGTCCGTGTTTTTGAGCCACTGGTCAAGTAATGTTAGAGATTGTTCTGCAGTATCCAAAGAAGGGAATAAACTCAGAAGCAGGGAAATCATCCCAACCATCCTTTCAACTTAATGGTGGCAGTATTTTAACAAGAGACTTCTGGAAGCCTCTTCTCTCCTCCCTCTGGAAAAATAAAGCCCACCATGCTTTATGGGGGCAATAGGATCATTCAAGTTGAGGCCCATTTGAAAATCTGGGGTTTAGTGTGTACATATTTACTTAAAAACCAATAGTAAAGAGATGTCGATCATCCATGTGATGTTGTCTCTTGATATATTTTCACAAGCCAAAAGTATCATTCCATGAAGCTTCCCACTTAGAGGTGGGCAAAAATGTTCAGATAAATAGTTTATTCACTGAAAAATGTTATTTCCATTGATTCAAAACTACTCATGAATTTGACATGACTTCACCAAATAGCTTGAAACAAAAACAACGTGAGGAGGGAACCTAGTTTCACTTTGACTTTGGTGCCATTCAAAAAATAGCCAAAGGAGATGGTAGCCCTTATAACTTTTAGCCTGGTAGTTAGGAAAGAAAAAGAAAAAAAAAGGGGTGGAGTGTTAGGAGAAAGATATTCAGGCTTGTCTGCAAAGGCCTGTACTTTAAGAATTTAGGTGTATTCTTATCACTTGGCTAGTTCTAGAGGTATAAAAGAAAGAAATCACTGTCTGCCGGTGTAAGGGCCTTCTCTTACTGTGACAGATTGAGGCCCTGTTCTTAGGCTAAGGCCTTTGGCTAAGCAGCAGAGGCAGCCATAAGCTAGGAAGCGAACGGTCACATCCTCACATTCCAAACTAGTCACATTGAAATAAGGTGCTATTGGGCTGTTAGGCACTATCAGGACAGGATTGTATTCCTATCGCCTCCAGAGAAAGGGAAGTGCCTAGAAAATGTAAAAGGAAACTTAGTTTGATAGCATCCTGTCTGGCAAGAACTCACTTATCAATAGCTGGGATGTGAAATCCTCACTTCTGTATTGTTTTGTCATTATAGTTCCCACTTTGCTGTTGTTTGTCTGTATAATCTCTGTCTGGTTCTGTGATTGTTCCTGTCTGCTGTATAATTAATTTTGCTGGGTGTAAACTAATTAAGGTAGTGGGATATAATTGGTTACATAATCATGTTACAATATGTTAGGATTGGTTAGTTAAATTTCAGGAAAATGATTGGTTAAGGTATAGCTAAGCAGAACTCAAGTTTTACTACATAATCTGAAGTCAATGAGGAAGTGAGTGGGTGTGGGTGGGCATGTAGGTGTGTGTGATGGGAACAGGGAATGGGGGTAAGAAAATTGGAATCATGTTTTGCTAAAGTGGGAGATGGGAACAGGGAATGGGGGTAAGAAAATTGGAATCAGGTTTTGCTAAAGGGGGAAATGGGAACAGGGAATGGGAGTAAGGAAGTTGGAATCATGTTTGGCTAAGGGTAGGAATGGGAACAGGGACACAAGTGTAAGGCTCTGTGGTGTCAGAGCTGGGAAGGAGGATACTAAGGAAGGAAACTGGAATCATGCTTGCTGGAAGTTCACCCCAATAAACATCGAATTGTTTGCACCTTTGGACTTCGGGTATTGTTGCTCTCTGTTCATGCGAGAAGGACCAGGGAAGTAAGTGGGTGAAGGAATAAGCCCCCTAACAGTTAGGACATTCACCGATGAACCCAAGTCTTCCACATCAATTCCCCCTTCTGCCTAATGTGGCACAGGGATTTGAACCACTGGGCTAAATGTTACAAGAGGGAGGCACTGTGACGGCTTCCTCCAGCCATTTTGTGAATTTCGTCCTTTACAAATGCCCAGAAACAAAATATTTCAGAATAAACAAAATGTTCAGTTCTCCAAAATGGAGTTTTTCAATTTGCCAAAAATTCTAAAAAAGTTCATATTTGGTTCTACCAGAATCAAAATTCTTCTTTTTTTTATTTTTTACAGATCCGCCAGACTGCCAGCAAACCAAAAAAAATCAGTGATTCACCTAGCTCTATTCCTAAGTACATGAAAATTATTGCAAATAAAGAATTAGTGACATTTCTCAAGATGATCAAATATCCATTCAGTAGACTTCAAACATATGGAACCTAGTTAAAATGTCATGAACTGGTGATTTGGAAAAACTAAAAACAAAAAGTCTTCGCTACATTGCTTCAATTCTATCATAATTTCCTAGATAACTTTGTTTCACCTGTTCAGATATTGAACTGGACTGTTGACCATAAAGAGAATACATCACATCAGTGGAGGATGCTATATGGGAGGATAAACATGCGTCACAATCAGGGCACCTAAATATGATGCACTTTTTGCTTGTTTGTGAACTTAAAGAGGTGAAACATTAAAGGCTGCTTGGATGAGATGCTATTTTTAGAGGGTGCAAACTCAGAGCTCTGAGTGAAGGCTCTGCACGAGCAATGACCAGAAATGTAGTCCTATGAACATCCATCATTCAAGCACTTTTCATATCCTTATTTCTGAAATATAAACCCCTTTGATTTTTTTTAACTGAAATGACAACTGTTTCCACAAGTAAATAGTTACACTTTTAAACCAAGTTTAATTTTAATGCCAAGCAAAATGAATTTGCTGATGTAAAAGAGAAATGAGGTGGTCTTTTGTGGCATTTAAATCAAGATCTGAACTTAAATGAGCCCTGAATTCAGCAAGCTAAACAAATGTAGGGAAAAAAATCTATTTCTTCACCACTTCTAAACACGATGTGAAATCACTTATCACAGTCCAGGCCAAAGCAGATCACAATGAGCTGTGCACCATAATGAATGACTTTTCTATTCCTGGCACTTTCCTTATTGAGTGGTTTTGTTCAGGAGGCAAATCCATTAGGTGCTGAAGTAAAAATGTTTTCTCAGGATACTGTCAGGGTGTCACTATGGAGACGGCCAGCAGCAGCTTTGTCTTCCTCATACATTTCTAAGGGCTGAGAGAGGAAAGAAAATGCTGTATTAAGCAAACTACAGTTAAGTCTGTGCAGCTGTCAAGCACTGTGTGTAAATATGGATTTTATTCCACTTGTATGCAAAGCATCGAACCCTCATTTGGAACTGTAACCCTGTGCATAGTTACTAGGGGTGCTGGAACAATTTGTATAGTGGGGATGCTGAGAGCCATTGAACCAAACTGTAAACCCTGGATATGATGGAAACAGCTTCAAGCCAGGGGATGTGGCAGCACCCCTAGTTTCAGCACCTATGCATAGTTAGGGACAATCTCCATCTTTTGTGTATTTCCTGAGTGGTTTCTATGCCTAGCATCTCACTCCCCTGACCCCACTAATGACTTCCCCTTTCCACATCTTCCCACTCCCTCCCCCTTGGCAGGAACTAACATTCTCTTTGCCTGCATGGTGCTGTAATCGGCAGCTGCTTTTCTGCTGAGCCCAGCTAAGAGCCTGCTAAGAGGGGAATAAAGACAGCTGGGAGTTGCTGATGCTGAGAGTGGCAATGAGTGGACTAGGTGGCAGTTGGCAATACGGGAGGTGTGCTGCTGTGCTTGGAGCTCAGCACTGCAACATATGCCTGTGCTGTGAATACTGACCTGGCTTGTAGATTCCTGGAGATGCTAAACCCCAGAGCTGTCTTGATGAAACTGGGGTCATTGGCAGCTTTGCTACCCCATCCACTTTGATAAAGCAAATATGATATTCAGTCCTTGCGTGGGCCATTTCGGTGCTAACATTAGTAAGCACGGGACAGGTTCCTTTTTCACCTTATTTTCCTTTCTTTTAAAAAAAAATAAAAAGGAATAAAAGCAAGAAACTCTATTAATGAAGCTTGTAAGTCATTAAGCTTACTATACAGAAGTCAGGACAATTAAAAGTTGTTTTTCCCCCTAATGTTAATACATCCATGGGATATCTTTAGAGATGGGCCCTGAATGAAATGGTCAAGATCTTGAGATCAGTCAGACTTTTGGTTCAGGCCCATATCTAACAGTGTAAATGGTGAATTCTCTGTAACTTGAAGTCTTTAAACCATGATTTGAGGACTTTAGTAACACACCCAGAGGTTTGGGGGCTATTTCAGGAATGGGTTGGTGAAGTTTTTTGGCCTGTAATGTCAAGGAGGTCAGACTAGATCATCACAATGGCCCTCCTGACCTTAAAGTCTCTGAGTCTACATTTAGGTATACTTGTTCCTAGCCTTTCATTAGAAATGAATGTTTGCAATGTGATCCTATTCGTGGTATTAGGCAAACCATAGCATGTTCATTTTCTTATTTTTGTATTTTAAAATTCCATTGGATTGTAACCATATTCCCTCTTTAATACCAAGAAGTTAGAAAGGAAGGGTAGGGTCCCCATTGTTAAATGTTTGCCATTGAAACCCCAAGTTAATTAATAATCAAAGAATTAATCAACAGGCTGTCTGGGTTTCACCATGAATTACTCTCCAACTAAGTTCCATTTAATACCATCTAATTTGCTTATTAAATATTAGGAAAAAATGTTCATCAAGTTACAGAGCTGATCAATTATACTGTTTAACACTTAAGTACACATTAATTAACCTTTTGACATCTTAATTCTTATCCTTTAATTCATGTTAGAAGTTTCTCCAGCTTTTCTCTATCGTGGAACATTTGCATATTATTGATTAACCTTTTGCCATTTCAAATCATTTTTAGCTTTTTTTAGTTTCCACAAATTTACAGCCCCCACCTGTGTGACCAAAATGTTATATCGTTGAGGATTAAAAATCTTTGGTTTTGGCAAATTAAGTCAAACGCAAAATGTTTTAGCATAGAGACAGATCATCCCTATATGGGGCAACCCTATGCAGGGGACAGAAAATACTGCAGTCTCCCTGGTGGATGGATTGTTTGCATGGGGTGGGGGAGATAGAGTGTGTGTGTGTGTGCTCGCAAACAATACAGAACAAAGCTCCATAACAGTCAATTTAAGGAACATTTAGGACTCCATCTGCCTTCCTTGCTCTCCCAATCTTACTATTTTCATCATTTATAATGTTGCCATATTTTGCAATTAAAGCAACAGAAATATGGGATTAATTCATACCAATATCTATATGCAGTTAAAATGTTATGAAAATTAGACTCGATACTGTTTATTAGAATTTGTTTCTACAACAAATTAAGTATTTTCATTAAATGAAGAGTATGTGAGGATTATAAAGATAATTAAATGTCGGCAATGCATTGATCCATTTGACACACAGAAGAAAAGATGCAAAGAATTAAAGAAAAACGACCCCAACATGATTTCAAGTTTAAAACCATTTGTGATGGGTCCCCCTGGGGTGCCACCTGGAACTGGGGTACCACAGAGCCCCCTGACTCACTAGCCTGGGCTCCCTCTCACACTGTGACAGGATGCAAAGCCCTCTAGCTTGCACTTTCACCAGCATTCATACAAGCAGGGACACACCCAGCTGCAGTTACATACGGGCAGACTCTCTAACCACCAGCTTCCCAGCCTGGAACCCCAGAGCAGTACCGTCCTGCCCTGGTCAAATCTGGCCAATATATGGGTTTAATACCTGGTCCACCTCTCCCTCAGTGTGAAGAGAACTATGCACACTTGTGGCAAATAAGCAGAGATTTTCCCCAAGCACTCCAGTCAAAGTTCACTGGTTTAGATTAAAACAAAAACAAGTTTATTAACTACAAAAATAGATTTAAAGTGATTATAAGGGATAGCAAACAGACCAAAGCTGATTAGCTAGCAAAAAAACAAAAAACACAAACTAAGTTTAATATGCTAGATAGATTGGATATGAATTAGCAGATTCTCACCCTAAGAGATGATATAAGCAGCTTGCAGATTCTTAAGGGGCAAGCTGCCCATTCTTTACAGGTTGGAAGCCTCAGATTTTTCATGAACAGGCTAGAAATCCCTTTAGCCTGGGTCCAGCACTTCCCACAGTTTAGTCTTTGTTCCTCAGGTGTTTTTAGGAGTCTTCTTGTGTGGGGAGTGAAGAACCACAGATGATGTCACTCCCTACCTTATATAGCTTTTGCATATGGTGTTCTAAAACTTAGTTCCCAAACCAGTCTGTGGAAACATACTGGCATCCCAGCATCATGTGGCCTGGTCACATGTCCTTGTAGAGACATAAGAGCCATCACTCATAGGCTATCTGTAGCATTCTCAGGAAGGTTCACCAGGTGGGAGATAAGCTTCTCCTAAGACCTATTGTGTTCTTTAATGGCTCCTTGCCATGAACAGGCTCTCCCCAACCAGCTATCTAGACTGAAACCATCTTGTTTAGTGGGTGTTACCAAAGTGTAACTACATTTGAAGTACAGATATGTAGTCAGTATATATAACTTCAGATACAAAAGTAATACGTGCATACAAATAGGATAATCATATTCAGCAAACTACAACTTTTCCAATGACTCCTCACATGACTTAACCTGTACAAAATATATGATAATTATGCTACAATCATATAATAATATCAATATGAAGAGTATGTGGTGCAGCATCACACCTTTTAAATATGAGAGAAAACTGTTTTACCCACTAGGCTCTGATGTCTGATTAACAGCCATACAAACTGAGGAAAATAATTTTAACCTCCTGGAAATGATGCTGTTTTTCTACTAATTCACGCAGGGAGAATGGAAAAAGTATCAACAAATTAATATGAGAAATTTCCCTAGTGGAGTTTCCTGTCGTAGAGTTTAAGTCAAGAATGGACCACCAATTAATCCAGTCTGTCCTCCCATATATCACTGGTCACCAACATCACTCAGCATCTGCAAACCAAACAGTCAAAATCAGACCAAAGTATTACAGCCCTTTGGTGACTAAATTAGTATGTTTCATGGGCAAAGAAGAGGAGGGACCGAGATGCATCAATGGCAGAAAACTCTGCAATGGCTGGGAAATAATTAAGTGAGATACACCCAGATAATCCTGGCAAGTGACCCACACCCACATGCTCTAGAGGAAGGTGAAAAAATCCCCAAGGTCACTGTGAATCTGATCTGGGGGAAATTTCCTTCCCAACCCACATAGGGTAGTCAGTTACCCCATGAGCATGTGAGCAAGAACCAGCCAGCCAAGCACCTGAGAGACAGACTGCTCGGTGCCACCTCAGAGCCCTGGCCAATGTCCCATCTCCAGCTGGGTTATTACTAATGCTTCAGAGGAAGGAGATAAAAATAACTGGGGGTGAAATCCTTTCCTGACCCCTGCAGGTGGCTGGCTGAAACACACTACATGACCTTTTAAGACATAAACTGGAGTAACCTTTGGCAAACCTTTGTTTCATTATACCCCCTTTATCATTTATCTCCAGGAATGTAATTATTCTTTCCTCCACAATTCGTTCTAAGCCTTGCATACTACTGAGGTCAGACTGACAGGTCTTTAATTCCCTGGACCACTTTTTTTTTCCATTTCTTAAATATGGGTACAATGTTAACTATTCTCCAGTCTTAGGGTACTACCCCTGAATAAACAGATTTATTAAAAATTCTTGCTACTGGATTAGCAATCTCATGTTTCAGTTATTCCATTATTCTGGAATGGAAATTATCCAGATCTCCTCCCCCCGCCTCCTCCCCCCGCCACTTTGAGCACACTGAGCTCTTTAAGTTTTCTTCCACTTCAGAAGTGGTATTATCCATTTCTAGGCACTCATTTCTATTGGCGACACTGCTGTCATGCACACATTCCAAATTATCATCCCCATTGAAAACCAAGGCAAAGTATTGATTTAGTTTTTGGGCAATAGCTAGATTATCTTGAATTTCAGTCCCATCCACACTGCATGACAGGCCAACCTCATCCTTCCTTATTGTTTTTAATTATATAACTAAAAAAGTCTTTATTTATTTTAGTTTCCTGGACAAGAGCTAATTCATCTTGACTTTTAGCAATCCACATTTATTCCTACATCACCCTCCTTTTCTGGCAGTCTGCCCTGCAGCTCCTTTTGTTTGGCAGGTTTCTGCAAATCTTGAGTTGTCTGTATAACCTCCTCTCCTTCATTATATTTTCAAATTCCCGTCTGAATTCCATCAGCATCTCCAGCTGCATCTCTAATCCTTGAATCTTTTCTGCCATGAGCTCTATGAGGTCACATTTCATGCTTATGTAGCTTCCATAAGATATCTACTCAAGCATGATGTACTTCCTGAACCTTCTGCATCTGACTATATCTTTTCTGTCCTCTCCTCCTTGGGTCACTTCCAGTGCTGCTTCAGAAGCCATCATTGTCTTCTCTTCCTAGACTCTATTCCCCTGGGAAATAAAAAACGGGGAGGGGGAGAATACTCCCCAAATTCGTACAGAAACTATGCTGATAGCTGTTCACTGCTACACTGATTGCCAGTGACTGGTTTTTAAACCTAGCCAATGAGGTCAGCACTTCCCCCTTGCTATGGGATATCAGCAAACACTGAATCAAGCCATATATCTGGACCAAATCATTACATTCTCAGAACACAAAATCACCACTCTCCTGTCAGGCTATACTCCCACAGAAACTCTTCTGTTGGCTGCATTTACATGTAGCTGTTTTAGGGCAAGTATATTTTCTCACTAAATAAATCTTTTTTTTCCCCATAAAGAAAACTGGAACAATAAATTCCATTCTGTGCAAATATAAAGACCTCCCACATGGGACTTAGCTGGATTTAGAAATCTGCAACTTCAGATACCCAGTATGGACTTTTATCCTCTATGTGAACTAATAACTAGAACAGGACCTGTTACAAACTGCCAGGGGATCATACAACTATTTGCTCAATAGTAGTAGAAAGTTGTGGATCAAGATTCCTGGATTGTGTTCATGGCACTGGGAGGATTGTATGATCAGGTTGTTAAAACAGCAGTTACAGAAGGGTAGTCAGGCACATACATTTAGTATATTCAGACTGAAATTCTGTGTTCTTGAGACTTGGGTCTGCCACATTCCTAGGTCTGCTTGAAGTGACGATGTGCAACTTCAGTTAACACAGTTGTGTGGATATTTTCAAAAAGGGGGAGGAGGAACAGGAGAATAGTAATAAGACACATAAAGTGCACAAATATAAGAAGCAATGAGTAGAAAAAATTAGATTTCAACTCATGGTTCCCTGGATCCTAGTCCTCTGCCCCATCTCCTAGAGTAAGGGAACTTTTGTACAAAATACTCTACATTCTCTCTTCCCACGGGAACATTATCTGACTTGATGGTACTGCAGCATAGTCAGCCTGATTCAGCTGAAATATTGAGTGTCCCACGAATTCCAGTATGCTTCTGAGCTCCAAATACTACATTAGAACTTAAAAGCCGTCTTACTTTAAAATTGAAAGACGCAAAGGCACAGGCTCAGCTGAAGAGAAATATTTGAGAATCTATGAAAGATAACAGGAGAAGTTAGATTTCCCTCAGAATATAATCTGCACAGATACAAGGACAGCAACAATGCAAAATGAAAATACGTGTGACTATCCCTTTAAAAGGACGGGTGGAAAAATAATTTTATGAGTAAAATCAGTGAGCCTGAAAATGAGCAATCACAAGGCAAAGCTCTGCTATGACAGAATAGGATGTGAACTGTACAGGAAATCAAAAAGAGACAGTATAACCAGGAGGGAAAAAAAAGAAGAGTCTATCCCACACACCGTAAAGGCATAGCTACAGGTGCCATATACTGAGATTTATCATAGGGAAGAAGTAATTGTATATAGGTAACAAATAAATTCAGCAGATCAGAGGGAGGAGAGCAAAAGCAGCAGAATAAATGTACAAAGGCTTTGGGAGAAACAAATGGCAAATGCTGAAGGGCAGAGCACAGCAAAAAGGAGTAGCAGGAACTGTAACAGAAAGGACGGAGCAGGAGCCACACTGAAAGGACTGAAAGGAGGAGAAAATTCTGCCCTCATTTACATCACGTATGCCCAGAAGCTTGGAAACAAAGGCAGGGGATGAAGCTTGGCCCTGGGATTTAAAGCCCTGAACTGGGACATAGAAGATTTGGGTTCAGTTCTTGGCTGTGTCAGAAACTTCCCTTATGATTTTAAATGTTTTACCTGTGTAACTATTTTGGTTAGGGGTGTGATTTTGTTTTTAAAAACCAACACAGTTATACCAATAAACACCCTAGTATTGATGCAGTTATACATGTATAAAGATGCATTATACCAGTATAGCTGTGGCCGTTCCCATATGGAAATAGGTACAAGGGTATAAAACACCTTTATACTGACAGACCTGTGTATGTGCTAGTGGGTGTTCTACCTCTTACCTATACCAGTGTAACCAAACCAGTGTAGTCAAACACTGAGCCTCCCTGGACCTCAGTTCCACATCTGGAAAAAAGAAGTATTGCGTATTCCCATTCTCCCATGGTTTGTCTGCCTTCTCTTACTCGGGATGGGACTTTCAAAAGTGGTTAGCATCGGCCTGACTCATCTACCACTGAAATGAATTAGAGGAGAGTTAGACCAATGCTGAAGGCTTCTGAAATCCCGGCCATAGAAGTTAGACTCTTCTGAGGCAGGAGCACTGTGTCTAGCTATGAGTTTGTGCAGTGCCTCACCCAAAACAGGCCCTGATCTCAGCCGGGGTCTTGAGGTGCCGCTGTAATACAAATGAAGGGCAGAATTTAACCCCAGGTATCCTAAAGTGACAGCATAATAATTAGAGATCAGATTCTGCCACTCTCATCCACCTCAGGTCGAACCTTTGTCTGTCCCATCAATTGGTCTTTTAGCAGAGTAAAGTATTACGTAGAGTGAGTAACAGTAGTAGAATCTGGTCCTAAGGGAATAAGGAACATAAATTAGTACTATCCATGGAATATTTATGAGTTAACAAACAAACATCCATGAGTTAACAAAAAATGATTAGATTAAACTACACATCAGCAAGGTATTCATGAGAGAAGAGTGCATTGCTTCTAAACGGCAATAAAGTTAATGAAATTGGGGCCAACTTTTAAAATCATATATCACCTAGGCCTATGCAAAGGGTAGTTACATTCTCTTCTACATCCCTTTGTCATGTATCTTTTCATTCTCTCCCTTATATGCAACCAACTGCAAATAACAAAACAACACAAATGAAATTACATCCCAGAGTCCTGGCTGCATGTCTGCAATCAACACCAATCAATCAATAAGCACAAAACTTACGGGGGCATAAAAGAGACCATGGGAAACTATTATCAGCTACTGTGACATTCACAGTAGCAATGCGTACCTGTACCATCATTTTTGCTTGCAGCTTAGCATTTGGATAAGGTGAACACTTTAACATCAGTGCAGAGTGAGACAGTAATATCTAGGGAAAATCCAACTGATATCATTCCTAATAATGGAAGATTTTTTTCACCAGACAAGCCAAATTAAAACAAAATTTTGCTCTCTGAATCTGAAGCTGACAGAAAAGTTATGCAAGACTTTTGTCTAAAAAAACACAGCCTTCTCTGGGGTGTGTGCATTGTCTGGTCTTCAAGTTGATGTTCTCCTAGCATTCCTAGGAGGTGATTGACTAACAAACAGTTGCAATTGCAAAAAAACAAATGTGCTTGAGAATAGCACTGTTGTTCTTTGCAAAGCTTTCTGTAACCATTTTTTAACCACTTTGGCCTAGATGCATGACTTTCCTGGCTAACTCTCACTTGTGCAGTTTTTGATCAAATACCATGCAGCTAATTGTTTTAATAGTGTGTTTGTTGTTTTAGTGCAAGTAAATTAAAAGAAACAACCTCTAATTACTACTGGCAATACCATTGGAAATGGATGTAGCTTAACAAACACAACTTCTAATAATGTCACACACACAAAACCCAACAAAAGCTATTACAATGAAAAAAAGATTGACAACTTTCAACACTTTACAGTGAATTTTAAATACTGGGGTCGGGGGAGAACATTATTCATTGACTTACATGCTGTGGATCTCCCCGGACTTCAACTTACACCTGGTACAATCCTGTTCGGACAAAATTTGGACCTATGTGTTTACATTTTCTTTTTCCTTCTTTCAGTATGTCCACCCCTGTGTTGTTTCCAGACTTTCCTCTCAGTGCTGCTGATCACATTCTTTCATTTCCCACTGTCACTTCTGCTTAGAAAACAACATAGTTGGGTGGTAGCCCCTTCCCTTTACTTTCCTCTCTTCTTCCCTTCCTTTTTTCATTGCTCGAAGCAAAACTAAGGGCAATCAGAATGGGGATGGGGTGGAGTTACATCTTTTTGGAGGAAGGGAGTATTATGCAAATAAAATAAAGCATTTGTTTTGCATTTATTCCAGCAGAAACAGTACTATTCCTGTTAAGAGTGTTAGTGAGGATAATGTAGTATTCAGGCCTGTATATTTGCCTGAGAATGAGAGAATTTTGGGACTTGTTTGCCCATTTGACTTTTGATATTTTTATATTCTTACTAATACGTGTGAACAAAGAACAAATACACGGGAGTGAAGAGCAAAGAACAGAGACATTTGTCCACAAGCAGATGGGGGGAAAAGAGATAAGAGATAGAGCTAAAGTGTTGCTGAGCAGAGTGGGAGTTTAATATAGAGGATACACTTGAAGGACAGTCCTGCCTCAAATCCTCTCCTAAGATAAGGTCAAGCCACCAGTCAGGAGGCGCAAGGGGGATGGGGAGAAAGTATAAGAAACAATAAAAGCCAAAGAAATGCCCAACCCTGACTGAAGCACAGCCTCGCTCCTTACCCCTCCCATGGGATACAAAGGAGGTGGTACCAAAGACCCTGGTTCCAAGAATCTCCAAAATGGAACATGACCATAAATTGTAAGCCGTGGGACCAAGGATGTGCACTATAGGTATAATTATGCCTGCTAAGGAAGGGGAAACTGGGAAGCTGGGAAAAGGCTCTGCCGGCATGCAGAGCTATGGATATGCTTGCTTGACTAACCCCAATAAACATTGCATTGCCTGCACTTTGTCCTTCTGGTTTTCTGCTTTCTGTCTGCATGACAAGAACCAGGGATGGATGAAGGGAAAGCCCCTAATACTTGCATATAAACTCTAAATGGAAATTACACTCTTCTGGATCACAGATAGATAGTTAATTGACAATTTAGTGGTTTTTTTATCCTTATAATCAGTAGGTTGCTTGGCTGTCAGCCTGTACCATCTGGCATTGTAACCTCTGCAGCCAATTTGAAAAGTAGTTCTCCTTGGTTTGTTTTTCTTGTGGCACATGCATGTCCTCTTTTTATATACAGCAAATCTGCAGGAATGCTACCGTCTTCAGTGCTCGCTCTTTTACTTTTATCTCATTTTCCATTAATGCTTCAAAGAGTTCCTGACTGATATTTAACTCAAAATGCACCAAGTCAAGTGCAGATATCACCAACTCCCCATGCACGCGCACACACACACACAGAGTTTTCAGTGCTTCTCAGTTTCAGCAAATGATTAACTCTGGCTATCCCAAAGACAAATCTGTTCATGGCAGAGGCTTTTTTATTCCAAAACACAGGATCTAGAAACTTGTTCCTTAATCCTTGCAGCTCCTCTAGAGTTGGTAAGGATTTTCTCAAAACATTTTTCTGTTTGAAAATACTGATTCATCAAAACCAAAACTTTTTTTCAGCAATATATCAGTTTTGATAAAACTTTCACCAGAAAGGTTTCTCAGATCCTGGGTGGAATTTCTGGTCAAAATGAGAGAGAGGAAGAGATACCACCGCCAGGATAGCTAATAACCCAGTAGTTTGGCCGCTCACCAGGGATGCAAGATACTCTGGCACAAGTCCCCATTCTGAATCAAGTAGCAAAGGGACTTGAACCTGGGACTTGCCTATCCCAGGTGAGTGCCCTGACTACTACTGGCGATTATGGGGTGGGTTTCTCTGTGCTCTTTTGAGAGCAATTTTGAAGGTCTCAGTTTCATCCTTATGAAAAATGAAACCAAATGCTAAAAGCTCACATTTTTTAATGAAACAGGATTCTTGTTTTCCAGCTAAAATTGGAGGATAATGAACTGAAACTCCAGATTAGTTTAGATTGATATAACCTTGGAAAATATTTAATCACAAATATTATAGTTGTGCAGGTTCTCTTTATAGCTGTACAATCACAGTAGCCTTCAATAGCACAGGAATAATTTAGAGCATAATTTAATCTACACAATACATTGTACATTGCACAATTGTACAATACATTGTACCCATGATTCTGTAAGGCCCTCCTCCTCGGGTATTGATGCTATTTAGGTGGTTTAATGACTACAAACCTCTGTGTATTCAGACAGGCTAAATTTAAAAAAAAAAACCATTGGCAAGTTATTTAGCCTGCTTAGTGTCTCAGAAAGACAACCAGACGTATCGGGGGGAGGGGCACAGAGGAGAAGAGGGCAGAGAGAAACCTCTGCAACTTTAATAGAAAATCTAGATTTGGATCCTGAGCAACTTTGCACTACAAGATGTGTCCTGCACTCCTAGCTTTTCAAAGTTTGTAGTTTGTTTTAATCATACATTCGCTCAGCTCCTATCATGTATTCCTTATATAAAAGTCATTAGTATCCAGCATCTAAAACCTTTCTTTCTTGGGTGTTTTGCAGTATGCACTCACTAACCTAGAACTATAGTGGACTGATTTGCTCAATGACTCATCGAATTACCGCCTGCAGTTCCTGCATTGCGCATACACATAAGGTAATTGCACACAGGTAGGCAGTGTATTCATTGGCGCACACAGTAACCCATTTTGCATGTGCAATCACAATAATTAGATACAAATTAGATGTGCAATTGTGTACACACAGTTGACAAAACCAGGCCCTAAATATGAAACAATAATCAACATGCATATATGAAAAATTAAGACATAAGCTCTGGAGATCTGGTAACAGATAGACTACAGAAGGAAAATATAGCATTTCTAATAAGCATGATCTTTTATTGTTTATTTTTTTGGTCACTGTTGTTTTTGAGTCAAAAACACACTGGGTTAGATAAAATATTAAAATAACTACAGAAAGATAGTAGAGAAAATTAACTACAGAAAGATAGGTTTTAAGTTATTATAAGAGGTATAGGCATAGAAGGTACAAATTGATTGCAAAAAGAAATAAAAGTTAAAAACCACAAGCTGTTTCCTAACCTTACCCAATCTAAGTCAAATTTGAAGCAATAAGGTTTTGCTTACCCAAAAGCCCACAGCAGTCTGTGCTAACTGGAAAGTTTTCCAGTTAGGACTACTCCCCCCAGTTCAATGATGTTTCTGTCTTCCAAAAGATCTTGTTGCTTTCAGAATAGGTGGGGGAGGAGGGTTGGCCAGGGGGCTTTGTTCTCCCTTTTTATATCTTGATCCTTTTTACTGGAAAAGTCCTTGATGTGTCATGGGGTCAAGAAGCCCCATTGCCTATGTGGTCTGCACTCAGTCCTTCATATGAATTGCAAATTCTTGCTTGCACCATCTGTATACGTGCAGCTTGAGGTGTCTCTGGGGATGACATGCCAGGCCTTTGTTTACAGGTCTTTTGTTATTTCTAAAGAGCTAGTCTGTGAGCATTCCCCAGACTCACAACATGTTTCAGTAACAAACGTATAGCAAAATCTCAGAACTCCATATACAATGATAATGCACACATGTTAACAGACAGTAATACTTAGCAGACTATGGTTTTCCCCATGATACCTCACAAGGCATACTTTGTACAACATTTATCATAATTTCGTAAAAGTGGTGACCATAACAGTGTAGACTGTCACAGTCATCTGGATTCCTCTCTGTGGCCTGCTTTGGTCAGGGCATCTCTCAAAATTAGGACAAAGACATTCCAGGGCCCCAGGAGATGGAGGAGGTAGCAACCATGATGGCAAAGCTTGCTTCAGCAGCCCTTATCTTTTCTTATTTTTTCCCCAAGGTCTCTTTCTTTAGCGACCCACAAAGGGAGTGATGGGCAGAATAGGCCATTCCCTCATTATTTTTTCCACCAATTAGGCCTAATATCCAACACACCTATTTTGGCACATTAATTTCCAGACCCACATTTTCTTGTTTACCAGGCATGAATTTAACGCAGTCCTGAGTTGTATCGGTAGGCCTTTTTCTTTAGACTAATTCAGTCTACTTCCTTTTCATATCTTTTCCATCAATATTTGTTACTATAAGTTATTGTGACATCTTCTGAACTTTCACATACTTTTTACTGTTGCGCTCAAAATTAGAGTAAATGTAGGCCTAGTTACCACAACAGGCCCTTGTTCACCTGCTCATCTTTACACTTCAGGAAATGTTCTAATGTGCATGCTCTGTGTGCAATTTGCAAATAGTTCAGGTATGTCTGAATTAAAGCCAGTTTCATTTTTCTAAATCAAGCCAAGTCATTAACTGAAGCCTTTTAACTAATGGTTATAGCCAACTGCTTGACTATACTTTTGATTTAATATTGAAATTATTCAAAAAATCAAATAACCCAGTGTATTCAAATGTATTAGTCAAAGACAAAGCAGTACAATTACAGAAAGTAGTTAATATTTTACTGATCTGATCTGGAGACCACAGTCTCACAGTACTCAATTTTGCTCTGAAAATATGTATTCATACATAGCTATAAATATATATATATAGTATGGTTGTTTACAAGTTAGAGAACATTCTAAACATTGCCTAGGACTTAACCCACCAATCACCTTTTGTCTTGTTTCTCTATATCAACACATTTCTTTCCTATCTTGTTGTTGGTTTTTTGTTGTTTTTTTTGCATACCACATTTTAGGTACCATGGGGCTGGCAAACACTGTGTACCTGTACCAGGGCATTGGGTTAATCTATCTTCTCTCTCTGATAGGTTTGTATTTGCCTGTGACAAGAGCTGAATTCAGCTTTGCAAAGCATTGTGGGATATATACATTAGCATGATCAGAACAGCATTCTGTGGAAAGCATAATGCAAGTCACTTAACACAACTACTCAACATCCATAGGTGATATAATGTATATAGTATTAATGCCCATACACATACATGTGGTGTGTGTAATACATATTCATGTGGTTCAGGCTGTTCTGACATATATACTAATTTAATAGGGCTATGTCCCCCATGGTTGAAGTTTGAACCTTGAAATCTATTTTGCTGTCGGTAAGCATTTCAGAATGTTCTGGCTATGTGAAACCGGAGATGTATAATTAAAACAGAGGAGCTCTTCATCTACAGTGAGCACCAGAGCTCACTGGGAAATTTTTGACTACACTTTTGTCAGAAAATGCCAATTTGTCGAAACTGTAACTTTTTACAGGAAAGAATGTTTCAACAATATTTCATTGGGAAGGGTTCTAAGGCTATGTTTACATTTAAAATGCTACAGCAACACAGCTGCAGCTGCATCATTGTAGTGTTTCAGTGTAGACACTTGCTACAGCAATGAGAAAGGTTCTCCCATCACTGTAGATAATCCACCTTCCCGAGAGGTGGTACCTAGGTAGAGGGAAGAATTTTTCTATTAACCTAGCACAGTCTACAACAGGGATTAGGGTGTCTTGACTACGTCACTTGGGGGTGTGGATTTTTCACACCCCTGAGCAACTTTACTTGTTCGACCTAACTTTTCAGTGTATACCAGCCAAAAGGTCCAGAATGGAATTTGGGGAAAAGGAGGAGTGGGGAAGCCTCCCATGGGCCTTCTCCCCTTCAAAGGGCAAACAGATGAGTGATCAGGGCACTCACTTGGGCTGTAGAAGACACAGGTTCAAATCTCTGATCTGAATCAGGCAGAGCAGGGATGCTGGGTCTCTAGCATCCCAAGTGAATGCCCTGACCAACAGGCTATTGCTGTTCTCAAGTGGCTTGATCTCATTCATGCTTTTCAATGAAAAATTTCGAAAGGGCTTGTTTTCATTCCAGGGTGGAGCAAAAAGAAATTTGGAAATCTATTTTTTTTTTGTTGTGAAACAGAATTCTTGTTTTCTGGCCAGCCCCAGTAAGTGCTATGCAGTACTCACTATAATGCATATGGAGACAAATGAAAATCAGTCTATCCTCCTTTTGATAACTTTTCAAATGACACTTAACTGACTGGACTATGAACTAGCAGCTTGCTATCATCACGCAGTGCTCTGAGTGCATGCTGTGGCTGTGACCCTTTAATAATACCCTGAATCCATTATATGCAAAGAAAGAATTCAAAGCTCGTGTTTATATTCTTTGCCAGAGTGATATTTTATGACTTACATATTCCTTTTTGGAAGCTAGTTCTACTTTTTAACCATGAACAGCAAGGACAATACATTTGTGCCATTTGTGACATATGATGCATATGGGACACTTGCAGCGGCACGGAAGCACTCTTCGTTTTCTGCTCTCCATTTATAACCATGGGGAAATGAACATGATTATCTCTGATGGATTAATGCCTAAGAAATGGTGTGAAACATGTAGATAGTCATCCGACTAATGCTAGAGATAATACCTGTCACTTTCTAAAATGATGGAGCAAAAAGAAAAGATAATGGGATTACAACTCTTGATAGGAACAACATGGCCTGTCCTCCTGCTCATCTTGGCATTATCCACTTTTTCATCATTCAGAACTAAAATGCCTTCCTCGTCCTAACAATACCACTATCTTTTTAAATAATTTATCTTGCCCAGAATGTGTGCCTCCATTTTTTATACTATATCAAGTACTTTTTTCCTTTTATGTGCTCATTGTGGCTGCAAAGACAATCTGCCATTTTTGACAATTGATGTGAGAGTGATTACTACTGTATGTGTACATAGTTTAAAAAAGAAAATCTCATGGCACTATTTTTTAGTTGAGAGAAAGCTGCAATCTAATGGTCTGATCGCAGATCTGAGAGCCAGAAATTCCAGAGTTCTGATCGCAGTTCAAACATAGACTATCCCTGTGGTCTTGGACAAGCCACTTAACTTAAACAGTTTCCCCATCTGCAGAACAAAAGTACAAGGATCCTGAAGTCAAAACAAGTCATTCAATGGAATTGGTTAACTGTATTTTATAAAAGCTAGTGAAATCTAATTATGGCAAAGGCTTGGAGGAAATATAAGATGTACCAGAGGGACCACATTATCCAAAACATTTGTTCAGTGTACACCCTTGGGTTTTACATTTAAGAGGCTAGAAAAGTTCTTTTTTTCTTTTTTTACAGAAAAGAGTCTCGAATTTTCAGGTTGACCTGATCTGAATTAAAATGGGAATCTTTTAAATTCTGAGTTTTCCCAGGCGGTCTCAAGTTTTATTAAACTTTATTTTTGTTACAGCCCAACCTAAGGTTATTTAGTGAACATGACTCAGGGAAGGGTTATTATTTAGCAATTACTGTAACTGTATTTTGTAAAGGGTCACCAATACCTAGGGTTTTTATAGTAATTCCTCGTGAAAGTACACATCTAGGCAGTGTCACAGTTACAAGACTATCTGCACCGCTGCTCCCTTCTGGAGCCTTTACCTTCCCTGAGGTGGAATTTCACAGTACTCCCACTCTTACATCAGGCCCTGGGCTACAGTATCTTGTGTATCAACCATGCTTACCCAGCAGGTTTCATCACCTGTGTTTCTTCCCTTCGGTAGTCTGTTACAGTGGTGTATACAACAACCAGATAGCCTGCTTTAAGCAAAATACTGTTTATTTTATGTGTAGGAACAAAGCTTTTAGAGAAAAGTGTTTTAAAACAACAAACACTCTATACTATCATGTCTCTCCCACCTGAAGCTCTACTCTTTTGTGATGGTGGCCAGGGCAGGCCAAGCTTCTTCACACACCCCTGCCTGTGTCAGCCTGGTTTTCCCAAACAGCTGCCCAACAATTGCCTCTCCTGGAAAGAGAAAGATCATTTTTATTCAGCCAGAGTACCATTGTTACTTTCAGCTCTTGGACCAGCTTTATCAGGTAGGCTCTGCAGGCCATTGAGTCAGACTCCTCAGAGCCAATGCCTCTGCCATTGTTCCTTAACACCCTCAAACATTTAAAGTGGTGTGGCTTATCCAGGTCCCTTGCTGCCCTTTTCTGCTTGTTTTCTCAGCAGCCCTGTTGATTTAACCCAACATACTCATACAATAAACACCCTAATTATAGTGTGAACATACAGTTTCATAAATTACAGATTTCAGAGTAGCAACCGTGTTAGTCTGTATTCGCAAAAAGAAAAGGAGTACTTGTGGCCCCTTAGAGACTAACAAATGTATTTGAGCATAAGCTTTCATGAGCTACAGCTCACTTCATCGGATGCATTCAGTGGAAAATACAGTGGTGAGATTTATATACAAAGAGAACATGAAACAATGGGTGTTAACACACACTGTAAGGAGAGTGATCACTTAAGGTGAGATATTACCAGCAGGAGAGCTGGGGGGAAAGCTTTTGTAGTGATAATCAAGGTGGGCCATTTCCAGCAGTTGACAAGAACAGCTGAGGAACAGTAGGGGGGTGGAGGGGAAATAAACAAGGGGCAATAGTTTTACTTTGTGTAATGACGCATCCATTCCCAGCCTCTATTCAAGCCTAAGTTAATTGTATCCAGTTAGCAAATTAATTCCAATTCAGCAGTCTCTGGTTGGAGTCTGTTTTTGAAGTTTTTTTGTTGAAGAATTGCCACTTTTAGGTCTGTACTCGAGTGACCAAAGAGATTGAAGTGTTCTCCGACTGGTTTTTGGATGTTATAATTCTTGACGTCTGATTTGTGTCCATTTATTCTTTTCATAGAATCATAGAATATCAGGGTTGGAAGGGACCTCAGGAGGTCATCTAGTCCAACCCCCTGCTCAAAGCAGGACCGATCCCCAATTAAATCATCCCAGCCAGGGCTTTGTCAAGCCTGACCTTAAAAACTTCTAAGGAAGGAGATTCCACCACCTCCCTAGGTAACACATTCCAGTGTTTCACCACCCTCCTAGTGAAAAAGTTTTTCCTAATATCCAACCTAAATCTCCCCCACTGCAACTTGAGACCATTACTCCTTGTTCTGTCATCTGCTACCACTGAGAACAGTCTAGAGCCATCCTCTTTGGAACCCCCTTTCAGGTAGTTGAAAGCAGCTACCAAATACCCCCTCATTCTTCTCTTCCGTAGACTAAACATCCCCAGTTCCCTCAGCCTCTCCTCATAACTCATGTTGTCATTAATATAAAGGGAAAGGTAAACACCTTTAAAATTCCTCCTGGCCAGAGGAAAAATCCTCTCACCTGTAAAGGGTTAAGAAGCTAAAGGTAACCTCGCTGGCACCTGACCAAAATGACCAATGAGGAGACAAGATACTTTCAAAAGCTGGGAGGAGGGAGAGAAACAAAGGGTCTGTGTCTGTCTATATGCTGCTTTTGCTGGGGATAGACCAGGAATGGAGTCTTAGAACTTTAGTAAGTAATCTAGCTAGGTATGTGTTAGATTATGATTTCTTTAAATGGTTGAGAAAAGAATTGTGCTGAATAGAATGACTATTTCTGTCTGTGTGTCTTTTTTGTAACTTAAGGTTTTGCCTAGAGGGATTCTCTATGTTTTGAATCTAATTACCCTGTAAGGTATCTAACATCCAGATTTTACAGAGGTGATTTCTTTACTTCTATTTACTTCTATTTCTATTAAAAGTCTTCTTGTAAGAAAACTGAATGCTTTTTCATTGTTTTCAGATCCAAGGGTTTGGGTCTGTGGTCACCTATGCAAATTTGTGAGGATTTTTACCAAACGTTTCCCAGGAAGTGGGGTGCAAGGGTTGGGAGGATTTTTTGGGGAAAGACGTGTCCAAACTGCGTTTCCCAGTAAACCCAGTTAGAGTTTGGTGGTGGCAGTGGATATTCCAAGGACAAAGGATAAAATTAATTTGTACCTTGGGAAAGTTTTAACCTAAGCTGGTAAAAGTAAGCTTAGGAGGTTTTCATGCAGGTCCCCATATCTGTACCCTAGAGTTCAGAGTGGGGGCGGAACCTTGACACATGTGTTCCAGTCCCCTAATTATTTTTGTTGCCCTCTGCTGGACTCTTTCCAATTTTTCCACATCCTTCTTGTAGTGTGGGGCCCAAAACTGGACACAGTACTCCAGATGAAGCCTCACCAGTGTCAAATAGAGGGGAACGATCACGTCCCTCGATCTGCTGGCAATGCCCCTACTTATACATCCCAAAATGTCATTGGCCTTCTTGGCAACAACGGCACACTGTTGACTCATATCCAGCTTCTTGTCCACTGTAACCCCTAGGTCCTTTTCTGCAGAACTGCTGCTGAGCCATTCGGTCCCTAGTCTGTAGCGGTGCATGGGATTCTTCCGTCCTCTGCACTTGTCCTTGTTGAACCTCATCAGATTTCTTTTGGACCAATCCTCCAATTTGTCTAGGTCCCTCTGTATCCAATCCCTACCCTCCAGTATATCTACCTCTCCTCCCAGTTTAGTGTCATCTGCAAACTTGCTGAGGGTGCAATCCACACCATCCTCCAGATCATTATGAAGATATTGAACAAAACCGGCCCCAGGACCGACCCCTGGGGCACTCCACTTGACACCGGCTGCCAACTAGACATGGAGCCATTGATCACTACCCGTTGGGCCCGACAAATCTTGCCAGCTTTCTATCCACCTTATAATCCATTCATCCAGCCCATACTTCTTTAACTTGCTGGCAAGAATACTGTGGGAGACAGTGTCAAAAGCTTTGCTAAAGTCAAGGAACAACACGTCCACTGCTTTCCCTTCATCCACAGAACTAGTTATCTCGTCATAGAAGGCAATTAGATTAGTCAGGCATGACTTGCCCTTGGTGAATCCATGCTGACTGTTCCTGATCACTTTCCTTTCCTCTAAGTGCTTCAGAATTGATTCCTTGAGGACTTGCTCCATGATTTTTCCAGAGACTGAGGTGAGGCTGACTGGCCTGTAGTTCCCAGGATCCTCCTTCTTCCCTTTTTTAAAGATGGGCACTACATTAGCCTTTTTCCAGTCGTCCAGGACTTCCCCCGATCGCCATGAGTTTTCAAAGATAATGGCCAATGGCTCTGCAATCACATCCGCCAACTCCTTTAGCACTCTCGGATGCAATGCGTCCGGCCCCATGGACTTGTGCACATCCAGCTTTTCTAAATAGTCCCAAACCACTTCTTTCTCCACAGAGGGCTGGTCACCTCCTCCCCATGCTGTGCTACTCAGTGCAGTAGTCTGGGAGCTGACCTTGTTCGTGAAGACAGAGGCAAAAAAAGCATTGAGTACATTAGCTTTTTCCGCATCCTCTGTCACTAGGTTGCCTCCCTCATTCAGTAAGGGGCCCACACTTTCCTTGACTTTCTTCTTGTTGCTAACATACCTGAAGAAACCCTTCTTGTTACTCTTAACATCTCTTGCTAGCTGCACGTCCAGGTGTGATTTGGACTTCCTGATTTCACTCCTGCATGCCCGAGCAATATTTTTATACTCATCCCTGGTCATTTGTCCAATTTTCCACTTCTTGAAAGCTTCTTTTTTGTATTTAAGATCAGCAAGGATTTCACTGTTAAGCCAAGCTGGTTGCCAGCCATATTTACTATTCTTTCTACACATCGGGATTGTTTGTCCCTGTAACCTCAATAAGGAGTCTTAAAATAAAGCCAGCTCTCCTGGACTCCTTCCCCCCTCATGTTATTCTCCCAGGGGATCTTGACCATCAGTTCCCAGAGGGAGTCAAAGTCTGCATTTCTGAAGTCCAGGGTCCGTATTCTGCTGCTTTCCTTTTTTCCTTGTGTCAGGATCCTGAACTTGACTATCTCATGGTCACTGCCTCCCAGGTTCCCATCCACTTTTGCTTCCCCTACTAATTCTTCCCAGTTTGTGAGCAGCAGGTCAAGAAGAGCTCTGCCCCTAGTTTGCTCCTCCAGCACTTGCACCAGGAAATTGTCCCCTACATTTTCCAAAAACTTCCTGGATTGTCTGTGCACCGCTGTATTGCTCTCCCAGCAGATATCAGGGTGATTGAAGTCTCCCATGAGAACCAGGGCGTGCGATCTAGTAACTTCTGCAAGTTGCTGGAAGAAAGCCTCGTCCACCTCATCCCCCTGGTCCGGTAGTCTATAGTAGACTCCCACCATGACATCACTCTTGTTGCTCACACTTCTAAACTTAATCCAGAGACTCTCAGGTTTTTCTGCAGTTTCATACTTGAGCTCTGAGCAGTCATATGCTCTCTTACATACAGTGCAACTCCACCACCTTTTTTTCCCTGCCTGTCCTTCCTGAACAGCTTATATCCATCCATGACAGTACTCCAGTCATGTGAGTTATCCCACCAAGTCTCTGTTATTCCAATCACATCATAATTCCTTGACTTTGCCAGGACTTCCAGTTCTCCCTGCTTGTTTCCCAGGCTTCATGCATTTGTGTATAGGCACTTGAGATAACCCGCTGATCGCCCCTCTTTCTCAGTATGAGGCAGGAGCCCTCCCCTCTCACGTGCTCCTGCTCGTGCTTCCTCCCGGTATCCCACTTCCCCACTTACCTCAGGGCTTTGGTCTCCTCCCCCCAGCGAACCTAGTTTAAAGCCCTCCCCACTAGGTTAGCCAGCCTGCTTGCGAAGATGCTCTTCCCTCCCTTTCTTTTACGTAGAGATTGTCCAGTTTGACCAATGTACACGGCAGAGGGGCATTGCTGGCACATGATGGCATATATCACATTGGTAGATGTGCAGGTGAACAAGCCTCTGATAGTGTGGCTGATGTGATTAGTCCCTATGATGGTGTCCCCTGAATAGATATGTGGACACAGTTGGCAATGGGCTTTGTTGCAAGGATAGGGTCCTGGGTTAGTGGTTCTGTTGTGTGGTGTGTGGTTGCTGGTGAGTATTTGCATCAGGTTGGGGGGCTGTCTGTAAGCAAGGACTGGCCTGTCTCCCAAGATCTGTGAGAGGGATGGGTCATCCTTCAGGATAGGTTGTAGATCCTTAATGATGCGTTGGAGAGGTTTTAGTTGGGGGCTGAAGGTGATGGCTAGTGGCATTCTGTTATTTTCTGTTCTTTTTTCTTTGTTGGGTCTGTCCTGTAGTAGGTGACTTCTGGGTACTCTTCTGGCTCTGTCAATCTGTTTCTTCACTTCAGCAGGTGTGTATTGTAGTTGTAAGAATGCTTGATAGAGATCTTGTAGGTGTTTGTCTCTGTCTGAGGGTTTAGAGCAAATGCAGTTGTATCGTAGAGCTTGGCTGTAGACAATGGATCGTTTGGTGTGATCTGGATGAAAGCTGGAGGCATGTAGGTAGGAATAGCTGTCAGTAGGTTTCTGGTATAGGGTGGTGTTTATGTGACCATCGCTTATTAGCACCATAGTGTCCAGGAAGTGGATCTCTTGTGTGGACTGGTCCAGGCTGAGGTTGATGGTGGGATGGAAATTGTTGAAATCATGGTGGAATTCCTCAAGGGCTTCTTTTCCATGGGTCCAGATGATGAAGATGTCATCAATGTAGCACAAGTAGAGTAGGGGCATTAGGGGACGAGAGCTGAGGAAGCATTGTTATAAGTCAGCCATAAAAATGCTGGCATACTGTGGGGCCATGCGGGTATCCATAGCAGTGCTGCTGATTTGAAGGTATACATTGTCCCCAAATGTGAAATAGTTATGGGTGAGGACAAAGTCACAAAGTTCAGCCACCAGGTTTGCCGTGACATTATCGGGGATACTGTTCCTGATGGCTTGCAGTCCATCTTTGTGTGGAATGTTGGTGTAGAGGGCTTCTACATCCATAGTGGCCAGGATGGTGTTTTCAGGAATATCACCGATGGATTGTAGTTTCCTCAGGAAGTTAGTGGTGTCTCAAAGATAGCTGGAAGTGCTGGTAGCGTAGGGCCTGAGGAGGGAGTCTACATAGCCAGACAATCCTGCTCTCAGGGTGCCAACGCCTGAGATGATGGGGCGCCCAGGATTTCCAGGTTTATGGATCTTGGGTAGCAGATAGAATACCCCAGGTCGGCGTTCCAGGGGTGTGTCTGTGCGGATTTGTTCTTGTGCTTTTTCAGGGAGTTTCTTGAGCAAATGCTGTAGTTTCTTTTGGTAACCCTCAGTGGGATCAGAGGGTAATGGTCTGTAGAAAGTGGCACTGGAGAGCTGCTTAGCAGCCTCTTGTTCATATTCCGACCTATTCATGATGATGACAGCACCTCCTTTGTCAGCCTTTTTGATTATGATGTCAGAGTTGTTTCTGAGGCTGTGGATGGCATTGTGTTCTGCACGGCTGAGGTTATGGGGAAAGTGATGCTGCTTTTCCACAATTTCAGCCTATGCACTTCGGCAGAATCACTCTATGTGGAAGTCCAGTCTGTTGTTTCGACCCTCAGGAGTCCACCCAGAATCCTCCTTTTTGTAGTTTTGGTAGGAATGTCTCTGTGGGTCAGTATGTTGTTCAGAGGTGTGCTGGAAATTACAGAGCAGCTCCAAGTCTTGCACAGACAGATCCTTATTTCTTTGGAGTTCTACACATGACTTGTATCTTTAATGTAGATTTTAAACTGTTTTTGTGTCTTCAATAAACAATATCCCTCCTTTTATTCAAGTGTTCAACATACAGTACAGTTGTGCCACGGTCACATGCTGCCTACGTTTTCTATATACACTATGTAATAAAAGACCATATACACAGTCTTGAACCAAGCAGCACTGGGACTCAGGGCACTTTCCAAAAAGAAAGGGCATGTGCCAACTTACAATCATGATTTCAACCTCTCCAAATACTGGCAAGGTACTTACATTACAGTTATGAACGTGAGGCACCCACCCCTCTTTGGGCTCAACCACGCCTTCTAGGTTCACATTTTCAGTCAGAAAAAATATGAATTTCCTCATTAAACATCAGAAGAGATGACATCCTCCCAGCAACAAATTGGCATTAGATGTCAAGTAGTACTCTGGCGAGAAACTGTCATATCCATCCACGATGCATCTGAGAGATGAGGATAGGATTCAAAAGAGGAGATTTACCAATCAATGACAAGTCAAATCCATAACACATAACAACCATTTATTTCTGATGACATTAGCTTATTTCCTGCCAGCTCATGTCTGGATCTGTCCAGGGCTGGGTTTCACTCCTCCCTAAAAGAGTTATTACACTTCAGAGATAGAAATGAAAATAGATGAATCAAGTACCAAGTGGGCTGTGCAATATATAGAACACATCTTGAAGTGCTACTTGCACTCTGCAACACATGTACATATGAACAACCATAGCTTTCATATGCCTTGTGTAATTTGAGTTTAGAGCAAAGTTGCTAATACAGTTGGTAGGAGAATAGACCACAGTGTAAGAAAACTGTCTGGAAAGAAGTCTGCCATGATGTATCAATAAACAGAAGAAAAATAATTGTGAATGATGACAATTAATAATTTTCTGTTCCATTTTTGAATGAGGTGTTCCATTTCTACTAAGGGCCATGCTTTCAGAAGGGCTTAAACTTGGCATGTAATCTTGTAATCATGTAATTTTCCAGAAACTATCTATTGTGGGCACAAATGAAAGGCACCTAACATCAAACTACCTGCTTTATTGGTGTGCTTCCGGAAATGAGGTAGCTGTACAACAAATACACATGTACAATTGACTGTGATTACAAAATTAGAGGCCTCTGTGAATGTAAATTAATTTATACAAATAGGATTATTACCCTCTGCCAGTGACATCACAGTATTTGAGGTAATTTTTGAAAATTATGATGCTCCATGCCAAGGGTCTTGAAACAAGTGTTAAGTCTTGGCTGCTTTCATTTGTCATTTTATGTAATGATCACTTTCTGAGAATTCCAACAATTAAAGATTACATTGAACCAGCTTTGCAAAATCTTTTTCTCCCTGAAGAAAATTACTAAATTGAATTATTAATTATAAATGTGTGAGGCAAAATTTTGGATTGAATTAACACATAATACCCATACTATGTTTTAGGGTTTACAACAAATTATAGACACTGGTGTTTTAACTATGAGTTAATGTAAATTCCAGATAGCAGGGTTACCTGTCTTCAGTCTTACTCCCCCTGCCTATGAATAAATTCTCTAAAGAATGCAATTTCACTTACAGCTATTCTGTTCCACCTACTTATTGAAGAGAGGTTAGCATTGAGCTGAAGGAATAGTAATACAGGTTTTAACCTCAATGAGATGGTAAAGGAAACATTCTGGTTTTCAATCAGTCCCACTAATGGAGCTTTTAAAATCCTTGGTCTCCAGACTATGTTTATTGTTGGCTTTGGTAAACATCCATAATTGACTGGCGATGCAACAACAAAAGTCACTCCATGCCAGGGAGGGTGGAAAATTGTCACAAACTGTCTCATTAAGACATCACTTAAGAACATCAGCTTTTCAGAAGGAATTTTCTAGTTTCCTAGCCATTCCCATAACATTATTTAAGGGGAAATTTGAACATAACTGCTGATGAAAAGATCCCTTTCAATTTCAAGTATTAAAATATGAGAAAAGGTCTTTGAAAGCTGTGATCACATCAGAAGCTAATTCCTGTGCCATTTTAAGACTGATGAGACTGACTTTAATAAAGCAATGCAAATATTAATTTCCAATTGAAAATACAGATTTCATTTAAAGTAAAGTCATATCTACATATTTCTTTTCTGATCCATTGGTTTGCTGGTGATACCCACAGTTTATATTCTTACGCTTCAAATTGATTGATGAGCCCTGAGTTTTAGGGCCTCTGATGATGACTTTACAAAAACTGCAGTGCTAAGTCTTTCCAGAAGACTTAGGAAGTAGCTAAATTACCCCATTACCATATGTCTTGGAAACACAGACATAGTCCTAGAATTATCCAGATTTTGTTTAGCCTATCAGAGTAGTGGACTGGTTATAGGGACCTTTTGAGTAGTGAATGAATAAAACCTGACTCACAAGACAGCCACCACTGGAAAGTTCATACTTGTTTTTCCCTGCCAGAGTAGGAGGGTTTATTTACAATGTAATGAAGATAGAGTTTCCACATCTATTTATTATTTATTATTTGAATTGCAGTAGCACATACAGAACCAATCATATACTTGGATCCTACAGCACTAAGCACTGCACAAATTTAAATCCATCTTTTCAGTCAAAGGGTTTGCCAACATATATTTCAAACAAGGTGTACATTTCTAATACTTTGTCTAAGCTGATTTAAAAATGTGATTACAAAAGATCTCTTTCTCTATATGTTTTACTGGGTTTGAGATAAATTTCTTAAGAATCCTATTTGATTTGTAGAGAACCCTATTTGGATTCATCCCTGTTAAAGTTTATACACTAGGGTTTTACATCCAAGTCAAGCTGGAGGGCAGAAATGAGCTTAAAGGAGAAGACTTGTATTTCAGAGCAATAAAACTCCACATGCTATCCAGCCCCAGCTCCCCCTTGAAATTGTTAGTTCACCCAAATCCATCAGTGCTCCATTACTTTCATGTCATTATTTTCCACTAAAGTGTATTGATTCTCTCCCTTCTTGCACAGTCCATTAGTTCTCCCTTGCTACCCTACACCTGGGCTCCTACCAGCCTTGGTTACTCTTTGCAAAGTAACTGTAACACACTCCCAGTCCCAAATTCCCCCCCCCAAAGCATGTATTCTGCACTGACCGTCCCTCTCCTGGTCCATTGTCCCTCTAAGGGGACAACACACAACAGCTTGCCATCTTAAACAGTTTAACTCCAGCACACTGGATTTGATTAAACAATCAAAGAAGGTTATTAATAAAAGAAGATAGGATCTTCTGTGAATATAAGCATTGGCAACACAGTTAGAAATGGTTTACAAGAAAAATAAAGATAAAATACTTCCTACTACTAAACTTAACAACCTAGATTTGGTTTAAATTGAAATTCTTACAAAATACCTCCAGCAGCCTTACTGACCAACCTGTAGGTCAGGACCCACAGCCCGAAGTCCAACAGCTGTTTCGTTACTCTTCTCAGGTACAAAGAGAGAGATGGACAGGGAGAGAGAGGGGTAATTGGTGGTGTTTGCCCTTCCTTCCTTTTTTAGTTTAAGTCCCCCTTTTGAAAAGCATTTCTATCTGAGAATAAGGAGACAGTGAGGCTGGTTTGGAAAGATGCTTCCTGCTGGGTTCTTTCACCTATGTATGCTCACATGCAGGTTTCCTTTCATTTACTCCCTTTCTGCATGATGACTCTGTTTACCGCTTAAATGCAAATTAAGGCAACCACACATCCCTTTGTTGAAGACTTGCTTGACCAGCTGTGTCTAACTGGGGTTACGTGAGTTTGAACAGGTCCCTTTAACGTTATACAAGGAATTTCATAACTTTACAAAGAATGTTGCTACATACATTTCACCATGATATTACTGACCAGTGAGTTATTAGTTTTCAAATGATACCTCACAAGACATATTTTGTACAAAGATTATGACAGTAGTGTGGAGGGTCTGAATAAAGAGGTGCATTCTGTCACACACCCCCATTCAAAACAGTAGGCATCATCTAATAATGTACAATAAGAGCATAATACACCTCTTAGGAAAATGTGACCCTTATAGTAACTAACCCAAAAAATATCAGATGGCCCAATTGAAGTTTGTGGTGGTGGATACTAAGAACCACAGATCTCTCTTGTGGAATACAGCTATATAAGATATTGATGTGATCAGGGAGCAATATCAGAATTTGATAGTTTCAGTGCAAGAAGCAAAAGGGAGAGTCCCATGGACAATGGAGACAATTTTAGAAGCATAAGTGATGGGTGCCTCGAAGAAAACCTGTGTCTGGAAGTAGACCCCACAGAGGAACATGTGTGCTTATCATTAAGGAAAATTCTGGTGGCACTATATAATCCAGTACACAAGGTGCTTGAAAGTCTGCAGAACTTGAGTATGGTAACACTTATAGAAGCCAGAGCAGCCTGAGTAAGCAGCATGGTATTGGTAAAGAAGCCATCAGGGAAATTATACCTCTGCATAAACCCCAAACCAACTGGGCATTGAAAATATACCACCATGCACTGTCCACAACTGATGATGTCTTGCCAGAACTTTCCAAAGCCAACATCTTTATGGTTTGTCATGTGAGGAATCGGTTTTGGCACATAAGCCTGAATAAAGAGTCCACCATGCTGACAATTTTTGCAACACCATTTGCTCACTACAGATGATTATACACAGAATCATAGAATATCAGGGTTGGAAGGGAACTCAGGAGGTCATCTAGTCCAACCCCCTGCTCAAAGCAGGACCAATCCCCAATTAAATCATCCCAGCCAGGGCTTTGTCAAGCCTGACCTTAAAAACTTCTAAGGAAGGAGATTCTACCACCTCCCTAGGTAACGCATTCCAGTGTTTCACCACCCTCCTAGTGAAGAAGTTTTTCCTAATATCCAACCTAAACCTCCCCCACTGCAACTTGAGACCATTACTCCTTGTCCTGTCCTCTTCTACCACTGAGAATAGTCTAGAACCATCCTCTCTGGAATCATCTCTCAGGTAGTTGAAAGCAGCTATCAAATCCCCTCTCATTCTTCTCTTCTGCAGACTAAACAATCCCAGTTCCCTCAGCCTCTCCTCATAAGTCATGTGTTCCAGTCCCCTAATCATTTTTGTTGCCCTCCGCTGGACTCTTTCCAATTTATCCACATCCTTCTTGTAGTGTGGGGCCCAAAACTGGACACAGTACTCCAGATGAGGCTGTCGAATAGAGGGGAACGATCACGTCCCTCGATCTGCTCGCTATGCCCCTACTTATACATCCCAAAATGTCATTGGCCTTCTTGGCAACAAGGGCACACTGCTGACTCATATCCAGCTTCTCGTCCACTGTCACCCCTAGGTCCTTTTCTGCAGAACTGCTGCCTAGCCATTCGGTCCCTAGTCTGTAGCTGTGCATTGGGTTCTTCCGTCCTAAGTGCAGGACCCTGCACTTATCCTTACGGAACCTCATCAGATTTCTTTTGGCCCAATCCTCGAATTTGTCTAGGTCCCTCTGTATCCTATCCCAGCCCTCCAGCATATCAACCACTCCTCCCAGTTTAGTATCATCCGCAAATTTGCTGAGAGTACAATCCACACCATCCTCCAGATCATTTATGAAGATATTGAACAAAACCGGCCCCAGGACCGACCCCTGGGGCACTCCACTTGACACCGGCTGCCAACTAGACATGGAGCCATTGATCACTACCCGTTGGGCCCGACAAATCTTGCCAGCTTTCTATCCACCTTATAATCCATTCATCCAGCCCAGACTTCTTTAACTTGCTGGCAAGAATACTGTGGGAGACAGTGTCAAAAGCTTTGCTAAAGTCAAGGAACAACACGTCCACTGCTTTCCCTTCATCCACAGAACTAGTTATCTCGTCATAGAAGGCAATTAGATTAGTCAGGCATGACTTGCCCTTGGTGAATCCATGCTGACTGTTCCTGATCACTTTCCTTTCCTCTAAGTGCTTCAGAATTGATTCCTTGAGGACTTGCTCCATGATTTTTCCAGAGACTGAGGTGAGGCTGACTGGCCTGTAGTTCCCAGGATCCTCCTTCTTCCCTTTTTTAAAGATGGGCACTACATTAGCCTTTTTCCAGTCATCCAGGACTTCCCCCGATCGCCATGAGTTTTCAAAGATAATGGCCAATGGCTCTGCAATCACATCCGCCAACTCCTTTAGCACTCTCGGATGCAATGCGTCCGGCCCCATGGACTTGTGCACATCCAGCTTTTCTAAATAGTCCCAAACCACTTCTTTCTCCACAGAGGGCTGATCACCTCCTCCCCATGCTGTGCTACTCAGTGCAGTAGTCTGGGAGCTGACCTTGTTCGTGAAGACAGAGGCAAAAAAAAAAAAGACAGAGGCACATTAGCTTTTTCCACATCCTCTGTCACTAGGTTGCCTCCCTCATTCAGTAAGGGGCCCACACTTTCCTTGGCTTTCTTCTTGTTGCCAACATACCTGAAGAAACCCTTCTTGTTACTCTTGACATCTCTTGCTAGCTGCAGCTCCAGGTGCGATTTGGCCCTCCTGATTTCATTCCTACATGCCCGAGCAATATTTTTATACTCTTCCCTGGTCATATGTACAACCTTCCACTTCTTGTGAGCTTCTTTTTTATGTTTAAGATCCGCTAGGAGTTCACCGTTAAGCCAAGCTGGTCACCTGCCATATTTACTATTCTTTCGACTCATCGGGACATGTAAAAGGGCATAAGCCCAGCTCCAGATATGTTCCAGAGAAGACTCACCCAACGGCTGGAAGGACTGTCTAGGGGGAAATAATTGCAGATATGATGGTATTCTTACTGTAGGGGAAAAGATCAATAGGACCTTCACAGATATTGTATTGTCTGACCAACTTCTGTCCACTCCTGGTGCAGTACAGGAACCCATACACCGGCTCACATGGCAGGATTTTGAATGGAACTGGACAAATACCCAAAAGCAAACATTTGACATACTGAAACAAATGATAATGGATGCCCCTGTCCTGAAGCATTACCATCCAGGAGAGTCACTGACACTGCAGTATGATGCAATGGACAAAGGATTGGGTGTAGGTCTTTTGCAGAAGCCAATTGCGTTTGCTGGCAGAATGTACAGTGGTACTCCCAAATAGAAAAAGCTTCTTGCTCTCGTATTTGGACTAGAGTGATTCCATCAGTACACCTACAACCACCCAGTAATAGTGGAATCGGTCCACAAATTCCTGACATCATGAGACAATCATGGCAAAGCGCCTTCTTAGTTCTCCAAAGAGATTGTAGCTCATGTTGATGTGCCTCCAGTGCTGCTAGGCAAAGATCAGATCTTATCCTGGACTGTTATTAGTGTTAGCTGACACTCTGAATATGGCATACATACACAGCATAAGCAAATTCGGGGAAGGGATCAGGACACTGACTCCATTAATATACTGCACTATCTCCCCATTTCAACAGCAAAATGAATGAAAATCGAAGAGACTACAGAAAAGGACATCCAGCTAGAGGCTGTCAAGAGATCAACACTAGCAGCATGGCTAGAAGAATTTTTAAATCAAGAGTGGATGTTTTTTCTAGAAGATCTGCTCTAGGAATAATTTTGGGGAAGTTCTATGGCTTGGGTTATACAAGAGGTCAAACTAAATGATCACAATTGTCCTTTCTGGCCTTGGAATTTGTGAATCTAAAAAAACCAACAACCCTGCACTGGTAGAAGCAGAACCATATTTTCAGATTAAAGATATTCTCAATGTGCAGGATGGCTTTATATTTTGAAGACAGAGAGTTGTTGTCCCCACCCCATTATGTAAGCATGTCACATAAAAAATACATGCCTCACATCTGGGCATTAACACTTGTCTTAGACGGGCTTGAGAGTGAGTTTTCTGGCCAGGAATGAATATTCAACTTTGCTCGTAGATGGAAGGGTGTGATGCCTGCTGCTCGTGTGATAGCTGCCAGGAGAAAGAGACTCTGTTACCACATGAGCTGCCCACTTGACCATGAGAAAAGGCAGGAGCAGACTTATTTATCTTCAAGGAAAAGCTGTACTTGACTACAGTGCACTACTAGTAAAATTTTTGAGAGGTCAATGCCCTGCCCGATACAAGAAAGCAAGTCAGTGGTTGGAAAACTGAAGGCTCACTTTGCAAGATATAGCATTATGGATACTGTATTCACTGATAATGGACCCCAATTTGCCTTTAAAGAATTCAAGGAATTTCCATGCAAATAGAAGTTTGACGACAACACCACCTCCCCAACATACTCACAGAGTAATGGGAAGGTGAAATCATCTGTGAAAACTGCCAAGAGACTGTTACATGGGTTGTTTCTTCTGTTTCAGATCCCTGGTTAACATTTTTGGGACAAAGTACCAAAGCCTATTTACCAGTGCTGGGAAACCTGTTGCAGCCAGAAGGATGGGGATACCACCATGAGGAGATGGCCAACAATCAGAGAAAGCAGGCATTATTACAACAGGTCAGCTAAAGCCCAACCAGCCCTGGAGACAGGCATTTCTGTGCAATCCAGCCATGAGAGAAAAATCTGAAGGAGTGAACCAAAGGAGTTGTGAGGGGTGCAGTGGCACAGGCCATATGAGGTTACCACTCACGCAGGACAAGTAATCCAAAGGAGTAGGAGGCATTTATGAGTGAGCAGACACAACACCCAGGGTGAGTCTTAAAAGATAGAGATCATCACAGAATGGAGAAACCAAGAACCATCCTGAGATCAACCCCACAGGCAAGGAGGAGATTCCATAGACAGAGAGTTTGCTAGACTCTGAGACAGAGAACAGTTGTGCTCAGGGTGGTCACCTGTTGAGGAGACCAAACTATTTCAAAGACTATATAGCTAGCTAAATCTGTGGTAAAGATGAAACTCCAGCTTGGCAATGTGCTAGCTATCTCTGGCTGAAAGGACATAGGGTGAGGGTCTGGGCATCACATATTTGTTTTTAATATTTATATTAAAATGTTTATAAAATAGGGAAGATGTATCATGATCAATAAGGCTATGATTTAGTTACAGGTATTTTTAGTAAAAGTCATGGACAGGTCACAGGCCATAAATAAAATTCACGGCCCCTCTTCTGTCCATGACTCTTACTAAAAATACCCGTAACTAAATCTTAGGTGCTGGTTGGGGGACACTCCTGCAGACGCTGCTTCTCCTCGGGGGAGGGGGGGGGCAGTCTGGGATGCTGCTGCTGCTTCCGGACCACTGCTCCGGGGCAGCCTGGGATTGCTGCAGAAGTCATGGAGGTCCCCGAAAGTCAAGGAATTCGTGACCTCCGTGAAAGACTTGCAGCCTTAATGATCAGTAGTACAGGCCCATGTTCCCATGGAAATAAACCATGACTTGGCTGCAGGGACAAGTTGTGAGAATAGGCAGACCCCAGCAGAACTGGAACAACTGTCAGCAGGGACCATTAGAGGAGGAAATCCCAGCCATGAGGGGTTGTGCCTATAGTGAGTCAACTCTTCCATACCATAGTAGGAGAGCTGAATCCAGGGTGGGTGAATGACAACAGATTCTTTTTGCTGCTTGAGTTCCAGATGATGTCACAGGTGAACGAACCTCTGATAGTGTGGCTGATGTGATTAAGCCCTATGATGGTGTCCCCTGAATAGATATGTGGACACAGTTGGCAATGGGCTTTGTTGCAAGGATAGGTTCCTGGGTTAGTGGTTCTGTTGTGTGGTGTGTGGTTGCTGGTGAGTATTTGCTTCAGGTTGGGGGGCTGTCTGTAAGCAAGGGCTGGCCTGTCTCCCAAGATCTGTGAGAGTGATGGGTCGTCCTTCAGGATAGGTTGTAGATCTTTGATGATGCGTTGGAGAGGTTTTAGTTGAGGGCTGAAGGTGATGGCTAGTGGCGTTCTGTTATTTTCTGTCCTTTTCTTTGTTGGGTCTGTCCTGTAGTAGGTAACTTCTGGGTACTCTTCTGGCTCTGTCAATCTGTTTCCAGCCATGAGGAAGTTTGTGTGGAAGCTCTTTGATACAACCGCATTTGCTCCAACGCCTCAGACAGAGACAAACACCTACAAGATCTCTATCAAGCATTCTTACAACTGCAATACCCACCTGCTGAAGTGAAGAAACAGACTGACCGAGCCAGAAGGGTATAACTCAGTGTTATAAAATCACAAGCCTAATTCTCCTCTTATACCAGTATAAATTTAGAACTGCTCTACTGAAGTCAATTGTACAGTTGGCTGGGTGACATTACGCCCCATATTCTTCAGATTAATATTATTATGATATGATTATGGCACAGCTATGATATATTTTGCGCAAGATAAGGCATGTGAGAAATAATTGAAAAGGTTATTATTTACTGAATATGATTATCCTATTTGTATGCATGTATCATTTTGGTATCTGAAGTTAGAATTATTGTCTATGCATCTATTACAAATGTGTTTACACTTGGGGAACGACCACTAGACAGAATGCAATCCGTCTAAATGGCTGGCTGGGAAGGACCAATAGGGAGAACAATATGTCTTAGAAGATGCTAATCTCCCATCAGGGAGCCTTCATGGGGAGCCTTCCTGAGGATGCTACAAACAGCCTCTGACTCATGGCTGCTATAGCCCTACAGAGACATGTGACCAAGCTACCTGGTTCTGGACTCTATCATAGAATACTAGTGTTTTTCCACTGAAAGGTGTGAGAACTAATGGTGGAGACAAAAGGTTCCTGCCATAAGCAAAATCTATTTAAAGTAGGGGAGTGACATAATTGTGGTTCTTTTTCACTGACTCCCCATGCAAAGGAGACATTTGGAAACACCAGAGAAACAAGGACTGAACTGGGGTAAAAGGTCTGAACCCAGGCTAGAGGGATTTCTAGCCTGTGAAAGGTGTACCTGGGGCTTTAAGCTGCAAGCAAGTGCAGCTTGCCCTCAAGAATCTCTGCAAACTGCCAACTAACAAACTAACCTACAATTAGGGTGATAGTTTGCTACTCATATCTGATTTCTTTAGTATATTAAGTTTAGATTATGTTTCTGTTTTATTTGCTAGGTAATCTGCTTTGATCTTTTGCTATCCTTTATAATCACTTAAAATTTACCTTTTGTAGTTAATAAACTTGGTTTTGTTTTGTCTAAAACCAGTGTGTGGAAATCATAATTGGGGGTAGAAAGCTGTTGCATATCTTCCTCCACATTGAGGGAAGGGGCAGATTTCATGCGCTTACACTATACAGTTCTCTGTGGAACACAAGATGGTATAATTTTGGGTTTACCCTCGGGCGGGGGGTGCACCTGTGAAGCTGGTTAGTGCCCTAACTGTATAGCCTTCCCATGCAGGGACTGGTCAGAAAGCCTGTCTGCATGTTAATACAGCTGGGTGTGTCCCTATCTGTGTGCTGGTGGAAGTGTGAGATTCGGAGTGTCTCTGCAGCTTGTCACAGCATTACAGGGTGAGTGGGAGACCAGGTTCGTGGATCAGGAGGCTCAGTGGTACCCCAGTTCCAGGCAGCACCCCAAAGGGGGGGACCTATCACAGGCTGGAAAACAATAAATTTGTTTCAATACAATTTTGAGGTTTCTAAAATTGTTTTCATTCCACATCAGAACAAAAACAAGACCTCTGAAACCAAAATATATAAATTCATATTTAGGTACCTACATTAGCACTAAGCTTCCTATAATGGTTAGTGTGTACCATTTACAGTCTGTCTGCATTCCAACTCCAATCAAGGCTTCTTTGCTTTCATATTTTGCAAATATTTCTAGATGGATAAACGTCTTGAGACTGTTATTCCAAGTCCTGTTGCCTCTTGCATTTTCTGGCTAAGTGGCTTTATGCCAGCCTAAATTTACAAATAATTGCACAACACGCCTCTTTTCACCAGAAATGCTTTGCAGAAGTCTAAGCTGCTGCCTCTGACATGATTTGCATCTTTTATTTTTAACTGACTCTATTTAGTTTTTTGCTGACATTTCCATTACTTTTGCTAATTCTGCTTTTTGCCAGATAAAATCCACCCCTGACAGCAAAAGACTTTGAATTAGATGATTATTGATGCCACAAATCAATCTATCCTGTAGAATGTATTTTAGAGCATTTCTAAGAACACACTATTCATTCACACTTGTGTTCTGCCTCAGAGATAGCTACTTTTGCATGTTTCCACTTCTATGGAATTTGAATCATTGCACAAAATACTTAGCTTCAGTTTGTAGTGGTCTCCTAGGATATTTTTTAAATCTTATGAAGTTGTCTCGCATAGTTTATGAGGTTGCAAGAAACTCCTTAAAGGTGACCTGGAAAGCTAAAAGAAAATGGAATTTATGCCCCTTGTTTCCTTATGTTGTATTAGTTTCCCCTCCAAAATTAGTTTTTTTCTTCCTGACTTTTTTATTAGTAAGATTTTATCATAAGATTAGTAATATCATGTCGAGAGAGGTCTCTGTTTGTTTGTGCTGAGGGACTGGAGAACAAGTGTGATAATGATGCTACAGTATCTTGAAACCTGAGCAGCATCTTCCTATTCCTCAGTTTAGGGGAGAAGGGATGGTTCATCAGCCTGTACAAATTCTTTGTTTTTTGTTTTTTGTTTGTTTTTTTTTTTGTTAAAACATGTTTAGATCTAAAGCCAAACAGCTAGGGGGAAGAAATCTCTTAAAAATCCCTTCTCCTTCAGTTCAAGCCAAAGAAAGTACTGTTTCATTCAGCTTTCAGCCTATTGTGCTGTAACTATTCCTGCACTAATCCTCAAGCAAACTAAGAAAATGAAGAATGGATACCCCTCATTATGGCTGAAATTCAACCCTTTGCAGTAGGTCTGTACAAGGATCCATGCTCCCTTTCAGTTCTACTTAAGCCCCATCTTAAGTGGAACTCAAATGGTGCATAAGGCTTTGTATGGGCTAACTACAAAGGAGTGACTTTCCTTTTGCATTATTAAGGTATACAAATACACAGAAAAAAATTGGAAGTTTCTATATCTGTTTGATTTTTGGAAAAAAAGAAATAGAGGCTGTCTTGTGCCTCATAAAGGAGCAATAAAAGGTATTATTCCCCTTTGCAGTACACCTTTGGGAGAGAAGGTCTTTATTACTAAGGACACTGAGGGGAAGATTAATTCATTTGACCCTTTATGTAATCTTTTGCACTAAAACAACAATGCAGTCTTTCAGTGCATTGCTGCCAATCTTCATTTTCTTGACTAAACACCTAGTTTACAATAAATTAGCATTTGTTTTCCTTAACAGCCATTTTGTAAAGGGAATTCTTAGTGTAATCAAAATTCTATTCACAGCAATGTCCTTGTGACCGGGGTCCTAGTGGGGAGCCAGCTGTGGTCACTCAATTACGGTGAACTGCAAAGAATGGGGCAGCCAAACCCCCAAAAGCTGGTGGATATTCTAATACTTAGATTCACCAAGCCAGCATAAAACAGCTTCTTTATTACCTTACTGGTTACTCAGAAGTCCAAACAACACAGTTCCCTTAAAGTGATCCAGCCTCAGGCCTCCATCCAGGTACCCATGTCAAATATGATGAAAAAATTTGTAAATCTTATTTCATCATATAAAAGAAAAGGTTCTACCAATCCCAAAGGATCAGACACATTACCTCCCAGGTTAATGAGTGTTTCAGATCTTACCCAAATACACTGTACAGCCAATTCTTATTAACTAAAATCTAGAGGCTTATTTATAAAAAGAAAGAAAGAAACGTGAGAGTTAAAATTGGTGAAAGGAATCAAATACATACAGTAATGGCAAAGTTCTTGGCTCAGGTTTGTAGCAGTGATGGAATAAACTGCTGGCTTAAGTCAAATCTCTGGAGTAAATCCACAGCTCGGCTGGGTCCTTCAGTCCATTGTTGAGATCTTCAGTTTGTAGCAAAGTTCCTCCAGAGGTAAGAAGCAGGACTGAAGACAAAATGGAGAAGATGCAGCTGCCTTTTATAGCTTGCCATGTGGCCTGTGCTTCCTGTGTTTCAAACACAAGCTGCCCAGCACATGGCTTGAAAACCTCAAAGTTCTCTCCATAGGCATGTCCCTGCATACCTTGCTGAGTCACAAGGTGTATCTGCCTTCTCTCAGTGGGTCAGTTGTATAGCTGATGGTCTTTATGGGCCATCAAGCAGGCTAGGCAGTGCTGTTGCCAAACTGTCCGAGGTGTCACCCAGAAGCATAGCACAAGTTTGAAATACAGACATATATAGAAAAGGAGGACTTGAGGCACCTTAGAGATTAACAAATTTATTTGAGCATAAGCTTTCGTGCATGGATCTGATGAAGTGAGCTGTAGCTCATGAAAGTTTATGCTCAAATAAATGTTAGTGTCTAAGGTGCCACAAGTTCTTCTTTTCTTTTTGCGGATACAGACTAACATGGCTGCTACTCTGAAAGCAGACATATATACATATCTATAACTCATAATACAAAGGCAAACAAACATATAAACAAGATTATCGTATCTGGCAAATTATAACATTTTTGCAGATATCTTACATGGCATATCTGCCTGATTACTTCGTGGGCGTTACCCCAGGAGCCAACATTTGAAATCCAGATATAAAGCCAATACTTATACCTTTAAATACAAAAATGATACATGCATACAGATAGCCTAATCCTAACCAGCAAATCCTTTTCATAAACATCTTACTTGACAACCTTTGTCCAATATTTGCTGCCAATATATAACAGTGGTTGCAACAGTGATCGATATCGTAATATTTTAATCAGATAACATCACGGTCCTCAAATGGCTTTATTCAGTCATCACACTGCCTTCCTCAGCTGCACATAAGATCCACTCCGAAACTGCAGGACCTTGTGGAACACAGAAAGCTAGGGAATAAAGCCAGGGGCCACTCCTTGAATACCATGGGCCTGATTCACCATTTAATTATTCCAGTTTTACCCCAGGACTTTAGAAACCATTGTTTAACACAACTGACTTCTACAGTTGCTTACCTAATATCTAACTTCTCATTGCTGAGCAAACTGACTTAGAAACTTGCTGTGGGTTGTAGGCAACTCCATCTTTATTTCCTTTATCTTTGTACTTTCCCATAACTTCTCCTTTGCTTTTTCTTCCTCTTTCTATCTCCTTCCATTCTATCTGTGCTCTTCATCCATCACTCTTGCCCAGGCACCCCATCATTCTTTCTCTCTCTCTCTCTCTCTCTGCCTTACTAAATGCATTAAAAAACAGTAATGTATAAAGAGGTATAGGACATGAGTCTGCATATGGAGTAGCTGTAAAAGAAAAGCCAAGCTAGCTTTGGATTGCATTGTGCCCAGTGATTGTCCCCAGTGTGACTGTACATGGAATGGAATGCTGTATTCAGTTCTAAGCACCACTCCAAAAAAATGGACAAACTGGGAAAAAGTGCAACAAAATTACTTGGGGGACTGGAGGGACATATTTTTGTAAGCAAGGATTAAAAAAAAACCTAAGTGATGACGGAGGAGGGACATAAGTGCGTAAAACTATTTCAACGGTCTAACTACGAGGCGGAAGACAAAATATTTAGGTTGGTAGAAGTAACTGGGAGTAATGTGATGAAATTAAGAAAGGGAAATTTAGGCTGAAAATAAATAAATCTTCCTATGAGCTCCAGTAGACTAGAGAATAATCTCTTCAAGGAAGCAGTGGAAGCAGCATCATTTGGTACATTTAAAATAAGAGTGGCCAGAGCATGAACAAATGTATTATAGGAAATAGTCTTACCCTGGCAGGGGGAGCGTAGCTGGCCTGATCTGCCTTTTCCATCTCTAACTTCTGTGATGCCATGAAGCAATTTACATTTACCACTGTACCAGCTTTTTAAAAAAGTAACTCTTTTAATGCTATCAAACTGAGACTCATGCTTCAAGTGTCATCTGTACAAGCAACACACTTTCCAGGAAACAAGGGGCTAAAGCTTGGGATTTGTTTGGGGTTTTTAATTTTAAAATTGATTATTTGGAGATTGATTTTAATAAACCCAAACCTTTCTACAGCACTTCCTGGTAGGATTTGGGAGATTAATATTCTGATAACATCACAAGCAGCATATCCATGTCTATACTTACGGAGTCGTGTAGCGTACAGAGGCAGAACGCCCCCATAGCACAGGTGTAAGTAGCCGCATAGACACGGAGGCACGGCTTAGACAAGAAGAGTAAAGACATTCCAGAACCTGAGGGTGTATATCCCACACAGCTCTTTACATACCCAAGCAGTGCCTCCCTGATCTACACTGCTATTTTTAGTCCCACTGTTTTCTCCCGGTGGAGCCTTTCCCTGCCACAGGGAGATGCTGGAGTCTTTCCCCACTGCAGCAAAAGACTGTGATAGCTGAGAAAGGCTCTGGCAGTTCCACACTGCCAGAGCCTTTGATCCCTGCTGGAGCCTTTCAATGACGTGTAGCGACACATCACATTGTGGATGAAGTTTTTCACTGTGGTTTGTACTTAGACGTATCCTACACGCTGCCACCAGGGTAGACAAGGCACAAGTGGCACACAATAAAATGCAAGTCTGGGTCCCACTCCCAACTCCTGCTGATTTTCTCTGACTGTGAAGAAAGGAGGTAGAGGTGGCAGAGAGGCACACTGACCTGTGAGGGAGGAAAAATCATGGAGCACAAGCACTGGCAGGAGGAGCAAGGAAAGAGGCAGGCATTAACAGCTGGCTCTTTCTCAGTAACTTTGGCTGCTGCTTCAAATCTGCTGGCAAAGCATGAGAATAAGCTTTTAATCTCATAATGCCTTATTCTTTTTCCAGCAGCACCAGTAGCTGTCAAAGCTTTTAATACTTAACTTCCTGTCTTTTGCCAGCTGCTGCCTACTGTTACCTAGATTAAAAAAAAAACATAAATACTTTTGCTGGAAGGTTGCATCATAATACTACTTTATTTCTCAGAATTAAAAATGCTAAAACACAAGAACAAAAAATCTGAGAGAGAGAAAACAGGCTGCACCCTAAGGCAGACAGGCACAATGTACCTCACCTTGCTTTATGCTGGTTCTTCCCAGACTGACTAATTGCATGCTTTGCTACAGAGACCTCTAGCTGCACCCTACAGGTGTGGCGCTTGCAGAAGTGAGCAGCAGACAGAGACAAGCTGTCCCCCTTCCTCCAGGGGCTGCAGAGACATGCCAGCAGCCAGCCGCTTCTGAGAGCGGCGTGGGGCTAGGCAGGCAGCCTGCCTGAGCCCTGCTGTGCCACTGGCCAGGTAAGCGCCTCCCATCCGGAGCCCGTGCCTCGCACCCCCTCCTGCATCTCAATCCCCTGCCCGAGATTGGAATCCCCCTCCTACACCCCAATCTCCTCCCCAGCCCCCTCCTGCACCAAATGCCCTCCAAGGAAAAAGACTTGTATACAGCGGCCCCACAAAACCTAATAGCCCCAGGCCCACAGGAGCGTTAATCCGGCCCTGACCCTGGTGTTAACATGTCTTCATCGACATTGAAGTGTTGCTGATTATCTATAAGTGCTTAAAGATACTGTGCCTAAATTGCTTTCTGTTTTGCCTGTCCCATGTTTAGCTAGCCATTTTTAAAGGGTCAAAGTCTATACATTTATTGAATTGCCCTGGGTATAATTCAGACATGTCGGGAATTTGGGCCATTAGTGTTGCCACTCTGTGTCTGTTTGAAAGAACTTGATTTTCATATTCAAAAGGCTGTATCTTCTCTTTTAAAAACAGACAAAAAGGCTGTTTGAAGCTGCTCTTAATTGTGCTGAATTGTAAAGCACCCAGGGATGATTGTAAAGGGCACTAACAAAGTGCATTGCATTGTTGTTATAACTCAGCTGGACTCCATGAAAACTTGCTTTGCAAAACTCCACCAAATTAAGGAATTATCATTGCTCTGATTCTAATTTCACCCTTGCCCTTATGGTATTTTCATTCCAGTTCTACTCAGACAGCCAGTGCAGTTTCTACATTTAACTACATTTCCCTTTGAAACTGAAAAGCCCCTGAAGTCACTAGATCTACTTTTAGTAAAAAGCCTATTAATTTTCCATGTTGGGAACACTGCAGCATATTTGTTTGATGAATAAAGGCCATAAACACATTTAATTTGTAAATACAGATAAAAGGAGGATGTGTCCAAAGTTGTGTGTGTTAATTATAGTTTGCCTTCAGACTTTGAACGCACTACTCGTTGCACATGTCACTTTTAAAATTGTTTTAACATGTAAAGATGTATACATTGCTGACCCTGTAAAAATAAATGATCTTTTGCCCAATATGCTTGTTTTGACAATACAAGATTCTTCTATATTGGCAAGCAGTAGTACAAACAGAAACCCCAGCTCATCCAGTTTCAGGTATATGTGGTATGTGCTTAACCCACCATGTGCTCATTTAAAAAGTGAACAACAACACAAAGGCTACCCATTTATTAATCAGTTGGCATGTCAGCTTACGAGGTTAGGAGATACACGTTTGCTGCTTGCCTGATTGTGCTGATCTGACTTCGAAATGTCATTCACATATCACACTATATTATTATCACAAGGAAATACCACTGCTTAGCTGTGATTATTATTTTCTATACTATCTACATAGAATGAATGAGGAGACAAGTGTCAGTGACTGGTTTAAGCTAGAGATCTGGTCAATGGCTTGAGAGAAAATTTGTGAACCTGCAACCATAGAGAAGAGGAATCTTCCCACCTATTTGAATAATTATTGAGGAAAGGACCAGCTGTATGATGACCAGCTGTAGAACAGAACATAAGCGTGTTTGTTTCCAATTACAAAATAGGAACTCCTATGGAGCAGGCTCAGGAATATTGAAGTGACCCAATCGCCCAGCTACATCATAAATCTTTCTGCAGGTTCTGTACAAAGTTTAATTCTTTTATTTTTAAAAGTAGACTGTTTCTTTTCTTCTAAGAATCTTATTTGTTTGAAGAAAAGAAACAATTTGGATTTTCAGGTTATATGTCTTTCTGTGATGTGTCAGTTTATGTTGTGTTCAGCATCTTGTATTATGTCACCTCAAATAGTGTATTGTGGTGTGTGGCTGACACATTCTGACATGACGTGTCAAGATGTTTATGTCAGTGCAGAAATTTAAGCAGAAATTAGGCCTCAGAAAAGATGAGGCCAAAACAATTTGAGATGGTCATTTTAAAATCATATAAAACTCTGAGGGTTGTGAGAAGGTAGAATTCTGTTTGCAAAGTCCTAATTATTTGCCACTAATTATTATAGGTTTCAGAGTAGCAGCCGTGTTAGTCTGTATCCGCAACAAGAACAGGAGGACTTGTGGCGCCTTAGAGACTAACACATTTATTTGAGCATAAGCTTTCGTGAGCTACAGCTCACTTCATTGGATGCATTCAGTGGAAAATACAGTGGGGAGATTTATATACACAGAGAACATGAAACAATGGGTGTTACCACACACACAAGGAGAGTAATCAAGTAAGGTGAGCTATTACCAGCAGGAGAGCGGGGGTGGGGGTGGGGGTTGAGGAGCGGGGGAAACCTTTTGTAGTGATAATCAAGGTGGGCCATTTCCAGCAGTTGACAAGAACGTTTAAAGATGATAATGTAATAGACATATTTATGGCAGTATCAAAATAGAGACTCTCTTAAAATTCATTAATAAAAGAAAACCTCATTTCACAGGGCCCAATGATATGGAAGTTCACAGGATAGGAAGTTACTTCTTATCATGAATGATCTATGAAACTCAGCTGTAGAAAAAGCTTCCATATGAATCTGGCAGTAAGTTTACTCCTGAATGAAGAACTTCTTTGCTCATCTGAAAATGTACAAAGGCTCTGTGTTATTATCAGCAGGCAGGGAGTTAATTTCCTGTTCTGGTCTCAAACAGGCATTCATTGTGAAGTAATGAAACAGGGCTGAGTAGGGAATTGAAGCCCACTCAGATGGTCAGAAGGAAACAATTATGTAAAAACAAGTACTGAGTACAAACATTTAGTAACCCTGATGGATGAAGGCATAACTGATCAACCATATTTTATAAGGCTAAGTAGTACCATATGTTTATCTATTTGTTTTCAGTTTATGTAAAATATATATTACTTGTAACCACTGCATTAAAAAAATGTTGGTGAAAACTTGCTGACTCAAAGACATTTTGTTGTTTCTGAGCCAGTTGATGTGCTTCAACAACTTTACAAGAAGTTTTCTTTAAAAAACCCTAATCTGCAAAAAATTACTAAATGCAATTAAACTGACCAATGTGAAAGGCTTTCACAAAAACATTATTTCCAAACTTATAGAGTTGCAGATAGTCCATAATGCAAAAGAACCTTGGTAAACCACAATTCACACAACCAAAAAATAGTGATCTCACTCCTCTTCTCAAATATTTGGTTCTATTTTTGCAAAAATAGGAGCCTAAAGTTAGTTTCCTAAATCTATACTTAGGTGCCTAAATATTTAGTATGAGTTCAAAAAGTGCTAGGCACCCAGAGGGCTGTGGGATGCTTAGCACTTTTGAGAACCACTCAGTTGAGGTGCTTAAATATGATTTTGGGCACCTATATTTGGAAATCTAGTCCTTAAAGCACAATCCTCTAAAGAGATTTGGTTACCAAACATTATTGCTTACATAATTTTGTATAGTAAGCTGTGAAATATTTTAAGTAACTAAAACAAAATTGAAGTTCACACTATATGGTGTATTTTGTGATGCATTATCCCTTGCTTGTTTGTTTACCTCCTAGCTATTTTTTGTGAATTTGCAATCTTCAATGTGTTTCATAGTCACTGATATGAATTATCGAGAGTCTACCATACTTAACAGGTGCCTAAAGTTGAATTTCAATGGGACTTGAGTGCCTAACTCTCACAGGCTTCTTTGAGAATCCCAGTTCTGCTGAATATGTACCTATTATTTTTTTATAAATAATTAATTATAAATTTTAAGTAATCATGGATATGTGACCCTAACAACTTCCCTCGGCTCAATATATTTAAGAAAACTTGGTTTTATACTCAGAATGCTTTGTTGCTTCAGAATCAATTTTGAATAAAGTTACCTCTATTTATTTTTATACCGATGAAAACTGGATGATGAAAGTAGTCCAACATCATTCGGAAGCACTATTATACAACATTTTAATAGCTATTGTGCTTATACATATATCCCATAAGACAGATTTCATAAAAAGCCTGGATCTTTGGCTATGGGGCCTCTGCAGTGTGGGGTGGCCCAGTGAGGCTCCACGTTGGCTTTGGATGTCTGCCTAAAGCACCACAACAGCTCAGGTTTGGTGTGTGTGGCCAGCCCCAACACAGAGTATCAGACTGCTCTCAGGTACTGTGCCAATGGGTTTGTAGAGGTAATGAATATATACCTAGTGCCCACTAGACACACTACAGAGGACAGATTATCCTTGGCTGTCACTCAGCTGGTGAAAGTGAATGGGCCAGCATAGCCCAATGGTGGAAAAAACTGTCAGCAGATAGTGCAGCCATAACCTGTGGCCATGATTTTAAAAGATGAGACAAAGAATATGATGGAATAGATAGTAAATAAATGCCTTGAAAGCTGAGTAAATATGTTTTTGTTTATCAGATGCAATTGCGGCTGGTTTTTTATAGTAGTTAAAATGGGATGGAACACATTTTTTGTTTTCTTCTTAAAAATATAAATATATATATATATATATATATATATATATATATATATATATATATATCCCCCACAGAGACAACGTGCATCTTATTATTGGAAAGGAAAATTGATTAGCCCAGCTGATCTGTGCTCTTGGCATTCTGACAGGCAGCATGTTGAGAGAGTTTAATAAATAACTAAGCAGCAACAGCTGAGTTTAGACAATCAGAACTAGTGTCTCTCAATATATTTCTCACAATATTTCTCTTCTCTTTTCCGAAAAAAAGTCTAGTATTTCTCCTAGTGTCAAAAAAGTTCTTCATGGAAATATTTGCAGAGAACCTTCGAAACTTCTCCGCTGTAAGGTGGGAACAAACTTCTCCTCTCACTTCACCAACTGCAGTGGATGTTTAGTGGGATTTTATCTAACTGTGATCAGGGTAGGCATATTAAGCTAGTCAAAATACTTGTGTACAATGCTTAAATGGCCAGCTCTCTCTTTGTGAGGAATTTAGAAACTGTTGATCAACTGACTTGTGTAAGTTTTTCTCTGCTTTGCTATTAAACAATGTGCAGCAGTTTAATCTTGTCATAGCTCTTTCCGTGTGAAGTCACTCTGAGAAAGGAATTTGCTGTAAGAATTATTGAACTTTTATTTCATAAGGTCCTATTTCTGACAACTTTACTGATGTTGAGGAGTAGCCCCTTTGGAATTGTCATCAGCAAGGTATCAGAGTCCAGACATTAATTGTCTGTATTTCTTTCCAGAGTCAGTTGTCTGATTATACATTGTAGATGTAAACACCAATTTAGTTACTGAGTATATTGGAACTAGAGCTGGTTGGTGAATATCATTATGAGTAGAACCCACTTATATTCATGGTCCTTTTCATTTTGCTTATAGATGAACATTTGAGGAGTGAGGTTTTATTTGCAAGAATATTTGTGGTAAGTAGAAACGTTGCAAATAGTAGCCCAAACCAATATTGGCAAGAGATGTCATACCAAACAGGTTCTCATGGTCACTTTGAAAAGTTTGTCATCTTCAACACAAACAGCTCTGAGATCTCTTTTGCACATGCTCTTATGTGTAAAACACCTTCCCTGAACTGACTTATAGACTGCTTCCCTTTCCTTGAAATTCCTCCTCAGGAAGCACTACTTTAGTGATTCGTACAAAAAGGCCAACTAGCAATTGAAAGTTTTAAGGAATAGTTGTATGTGTATATATTTTACATTTATATAAAACTATTTTGATTGTATTCTTATCCCCACCCTTTGTATGTTAATTGTCTTTGTTCTGGACAGTAGTTGTCTTCTTGTGTGTGTCTGGACATGGCTGAGCATATTATGAGTTCTACTATAATACTAATAATCAGTATCTCCAGACCTGTAAACCTTCAGGTTGACTCATTTCTAGAATGCATTAGTTTTGAATTACTGATAGTTCAGATTGGTTGACCAATTCAGGACTATCACAACGGTCTAAACTAATTCCAGGAATCTAGATATAAAGAGGTAGTAAAACCTACACATTTAGGAGCAGAGAGCCGGTTTCTCCCCGATCTGCACTGTGTGTAGTCATTAGCTCCGATATAAACTGAATGCAGAATGGATGTAAAACCCAATCAGAATGATAGAACCTGGTTTTTCATTCCACCTAACCTTTCCATTTGGCACAGAAATAAAGGGAGAGGGGAGTAAAGTTAGCTTGAAGCCTACTGGGCACCTCTTTGTATTCTCAGTCCAGCTCCTGGCATAAGTTACAACAGCCTCAGGTCTGTTCTAATTTGTGATCAGCTGAATCACCCCCGATAGGCTGTTCAGCCAGCAGAGAAGAGCTGAAGCGCAGCCGTGTTTCGATTATGCCTCCCTTCCTCCAGCCTATGCCCCTTACACAGAAAGTAGTGGGGAGGATGTGATAGACCTGTACTGCAGGCTTCATACCACCTAGGAAAACCACCTACATTGGAGGGTATTCCGCGGAGCCAGTTCCACCAGCTTAACCACCTCTCCTTGCTGCTAGAGCAGCCAGACTGAAAAAGAGATTTGGGACTGTTGTGTTTACATGAATTTTTGCATAGGTGCTAATGACCATATAACATGCAAGGCAGTAGAGCATCTGGTCTAGGGACTTTTGCTGGGTAAAATAGCCTTCATCATGAAGCAGTACTCCCCCTATATTCCCAGGTTATTGTTTTAGGGCAAACAGTTGAATTTTCTGCCCAGATAAACACCTGTGTAAGAAGGGGAAGTAGCTTATTAGCGCTGTGAGAAACACACGGGAGTGGCTACAAAGAACTAATTATGGTATCAGAGCAAAACCAATTGTAATGACCATATGTTGCATGTTCTTAAAAAGCTCAAGATAATTAATTAGAAGTCATGTTACATACAATGACTTTCTGATAAGATCACATGTATTCTGAAAGGACATATCAAATCACATATCTCAGTCAACATTAGAAATAATTACAGCTACATTGCAATTTCAAGTATAGACTTCCTCTAGTATTCTAGGACAAAGCGATATTGCAAAATTATTCCAATTGCTAAAACAAAAAGCTATCTTTAGGAACTATGGATAATTTATTCTGGAATAAAAGTAGCTACTAGGGCTGTCAAGCGATTCAAAATATTAATCATGATTAATCACACGATTAAAATATTAAGTGCGATTAATCGCACAATTAAAAAGATTAATTGTGATTGATTGCAGTTAAACAATAATAGAATAACATTTATTTAAATATTTTTGTATGTTTTCTACATTTTCAAATATATTGCTTTCAGTTACTGCACAGAATAAAAAGTGCACAGTGCTCAGTTAATATTTATTTTTATTACAAACATTTGCATTGTAAAAAACTAAATAAAAATATTTTTCAATTCACCTAATACAAGTACTGTAGTGCAATCTCTTTATTATGATAGTTGAACTTAAAAATCTAGAATTATGTACCAAAAACTGCATTCAAAAATAAAACAATGTAAAACTTTAGAGCCTACAAGTCCACTCAGTCCTACTTCAGCCAATTGCTCAGACAAACAAGTTTGGTTACAATTTGCAGGAGACAATGCTGCCCGCTTCTTGTTCACAATGTCACCTGAAAGTGAGAACAGGCGTTCACATGGCACTGTCATTGCAAGACATTTATGTGCCAGATGTGCTAAAGATTCATATGTCCCTTCATGCTTCAACCACCATTCCAAAGGACGTGTCCATGCTGATGATGGGTTCTGCTCGATAACAATCCAAAGCAGAACAGACCGACACATGTTCATTTTCATTGTCTGAGTCAGATGCCACCAGCAGAATGTTGATTTTCTTTTTTGATGGTTCGGGTTCTGTAGTTTCCATATCTGAGTGTTGCTCTTTTAAGACTTCTGAAAGCATGCTCCACACCTCATCCCTCTCAGATTTTGGACGGCACTTCAGATTCCTAAACCTTAGGTTGAGTGCTGTAGCTATTTTTAGAAATCACACATTACTACCTTCTTTGCGTTTTGTCAAATCTTCTGTGAAGGTGTTCTTAAAACAAACACCATGTTCTTAAAACAAACACCATCTTCCGAGATTGCTATAACATGAAATATATGGCAGAATGCGGGTAAAACAAAACAGGACACATACAATTGTCCCCCAAGGAGTTCAGTCACAAATTTAATTAATCCATTATTTTTTTAAACGAGCATCATCAGCATGGACGCATGTCCTCTAGAATGGTGGCCGAAGCATGAAGGGGCATATGAATGTTTAGCATATTTGGCATGTAAATACTTTGCAACACTGGCTGCAAAAGTGCTATGCAAATGCCTGTTCTCACTTTCAGGTGACATTGTAAATAAGAAGCAGGCAGCAGTATCTCTCGTAAATGTAAACAAATGTATTTGTCTTAGCAATTGGCTGAACGAGAAGTAGGACTGTGTGGACTTGTAGGCTCTAAAGTTTTACATTGTTTTGTTTTTGAGTGCAGTTATGTAATAAAAATAATCTACATTTGTAAATTACACTTTCATGATAAAGAGATTGCACTACAGTACTTGTATGAGGTGACTTGAAAAATAATCTCTTTTGTTTATCATTTTTACAGTGCAAATATTTGTAATAAAAAATAATAATATAACGTGAGCATTGTACACTTTGTATTCTGTGCTGTAATAGAAATCAATATACTTGAAAATGTAGAAAAACATCCAAAAATATTTGATTTTCAATTGGTATTCTATTGTATAACAGTGTGATTAATCACGATTATTTTAATCACAATTTTTTTTAGTTAATCGCGTGAGTTAACTGTGATTAATCAACAGCCCTAGTAGCTACACAAGGAGTTTTATCGATATAACTATAGTGATATAATTTTTCTGGTAAGTGTCCCAATGTAGACAGGCCCTTAGATGCAGCCAAATCACTAGTCAATGCTCCCCTGCCTACACACACCTTATTAATCAATTTGGCATCCAACATAAATCTAAGGATTAAAATAGGTCTAAGGATTAAATGGTCACATAGAATGCTGCAGAGGGGAAAAAAGATCCATTCAGACAACATTACTAATGATCAGCCAATTAAAATAGTAGATAGTTAATAGCTTAATATACCACAGCAATGGGGTCTTTCACAGATCACATGGGGCTTCCAAATGCTGATGTTTTGTTCTTACAACAAAGATGGCAGTGTGAAGAGGAAGTGGTGGAACATATGTCCATATGTCAATAAGCAGTGTATCCTTTTCTACTGAATTTTAATTTAAGATTTGAGGCTCAGGCCCTTTCCTTTCTCTGCCAATTAAAACTCCTTTCCTTAACCAAAATATGATCATACTCACCGTTAAACAGTAGCTTTCCATGATGCATGCACCTTCTCCAAAGAGAATCTAGGCCAATACTTTCAAGCTAGCTTGAGCAAAGTTAGGCACCTAAATTCATATTTAGGCAGCTAAAATGAAAGACCTGCTTTTTCAGTGGTGCAGAGCATCCCCAGATCCCATTGACTCAAATACCTGTATGTTCTCAACATCTCATGAAATCGGGTGATTTATTAAGTGCTTAAATAAAAAAATAGGTGATGAACATTAGGTTAGAAAATATTAGCTCCACGTTTTTACCAAAATGAAAAGGTGAATAGTCAGGAAAGAATCATAGTAATATTTTAGGAAGAGTCATTGTAGTGATTGAAAGAAGACATTTTTTTCTCAAGCACTGAACTTCTGACTCCATTTCATAAGGTCTGATTGATGACGGCTACTGACAGATAAGATAATTTTATTATCACCTTGTAGTCTGCCTCTGTTCTTTTTGAGATGTCGTCATGTAAGAATTAATATTCAGAATATATATTTTAACAGCACTGGAGATCTACTGTCTAAGACAGTGAGAAGGTAGAACAAAGACTGTTTTCTTCATTGAACCTACTAAAGATAAAATTGACTATTCAGAGGCACGTAATGAGAGAACTAGAAGGCAAGGGATATATTAATTCACATTCCTTGGTGGAGGTAGAGGATCCAGGCAGACAGTCATTACAATAATGATTTTTAAAAAACAACAACATTATTTTGGGCTATGGAGGAAGTAAGCTTATTCACAAGTATCATGTAGGGTTTTTTTTTTCTTGCTGTTGTTTAAAAACCCTACAGAAAAGCTGTTTCTCAACACTTTCCTTAGATGAGGTAGTACAGAAACCTCAGTTTTTCAAGGATAAAAGGGACAGATCACAAAGTATGAAGCCATTCCAAGGGAAAACCAAGGCTCTAAATGCAATTGATGAGGTAGGGGACAGTGATATGGTGCTGGCTGTCCCACCCATTCAGCTACATACTATAAGTGAAGGAAGTGATACCATTTTCCTGCCATATATTGCATAAGAGGATTATACAGTGAGAGTGCATCAGTCCATGAGACTGATGAATGTGTATATGTGGGGAAGAGAAAATAAAGATCATGTGCAAGACTCAGGTATATTTCCAGACCAGTGGGAAGGCCATTGTGCCTTTTGGTGCACTCTGGTATATTTGTGTAAGCGGGGGAACTTTCCTGGCTTCTGCACTACCCCGGTGAAGTGGGCTAGCAAAAGGATCTGAGTCCTTGCTCCCACTTCCTTTACCCAGTGGCCTCCCTGCCCTTGAGGACTCCCCTTCCATTCTCCTGTCTGGCAGAGTCCTCGTAACCGCAACAAGGCTGGGGCCAGGATTCCTGGGGGGCTCGACCCCCAGCCCTGCTGTGGCCACCTAGGACAGGGGCTAGGGTATCCCCACTCCGGGGTACTCTCTCTGCACTGGGCACTTCTCTGACCCACTGACCATTATATAGAAGTTAAAGCAAATGCAAGTTATTTAAGCAACAGTTAATTTTAAAAAGAATAAGGAAAAATGGGAAAGGTGAAAGGAAACACATCAACCCGCTCTGTGGCAGGGAACATCACAAACGGCATCTCTGGAATGTCAGGGCAGTTCACAGTCTGTCCTTGTAAGTCCCAGGCCTTCTTCTCAGGCCCTGGCTGTGCTGCAGGGATGCAGTGGGTTGGACACTTGCTCTGGTGGTGGCCACACGCTCTTAGGCTCTAAGTGGTAGGACCCTTCATCCCAGTGTCGCCCCTGCCCTGTCGGGGTTATGATCCAAGCCTGGCCTGCAGAGCCTCTTGGCTGAGGCGTCTCCCTGTGCTGGGCCTGCTGCCCAGGTTCCCCCTCACTCTCCCCAGCTGCTTACCACACCCAGCTCTGGACTGCTCCAGCCCCAGCTCCATCTCCAGCTCCACCTCCACTCTACCTCAGCACTGCTGCTGCTCTGCCTCCGGCTCTCTGGGCTGCTTCTTTGGCCCCTCTGGCTCTGGTTGCTGCAGCTCTCCTCCCAGGGCAAGTCTGCTCTCTCTGGGCTGTGCCTCTGGCCTTGGATCTGCAGCTCTGCTCCCAGGACAGGGTCTGCTCTCTCTGGGCTGCTTTTCTGGTCCCTCTGGATCTGGCACAGCTCTGCTCCCCAACTCAGCTTGGGCCCCTGCTTCCTCCTTAGCTCGGCCCCACTCTGTCTGACCCAGGCAATTCCAGCTCACTGGGAGGACGGGACCTCCCTGGCCTCCTGACTCCCTAATTAGCCTGCCCGCCCTGTCAATCAGGCTGACCTGCAGCATTGGCCTCTCCCCATTGTTCCTAGAGACTGTCAGTCTCAGGGTCCTGATTCCCCATCGACCCTTCCCCCTTTTAGTACTGGGAGCTAGCAACTAAAACACCCCCACTGAATGTGAGTAAGGGGGCAACAGTCCCCTTACATTCAGAAAGCAAAACCCAAACAAACATACAACCCAAGATGAACAAACCCTGCTCTTCTCATATATCTTAATGCTTGCAGGGTCAACTTCAGAGGGGTGGGTCACAGGCACTCCAGAAAGGAGAATGAACTGAAGCCTGCTAGGGGCAGGTAAAGCCTCTTCATGCCGTCCCTTCAACTGTAAGTATATCTGTCTGTCAACATGTAGGCACACTGCAGAAGCCACACTCTTATGTTATTGCTCTATATTGTATGCAGTGTTCGTTGTAGCCATGTCAGTCCCAGGATATTAGTGAGACAAGGTAGGTGAGGTAATCTCTTTTGGATATTGGATTAATGGACAGAAGTTGGTCCAATAAAAGATATTACCCCACCCACCTTGTCTCTCTATTGCCTATATACTGGTATTCAATATTCTATTACATATCTATTCATATAACTTCTCTCCCTTTCTTCATTCCCTTTTTCCTCTTCTGTATATTGGGTTAGCTCTCCAATCTCTTCCAGTATCAATTGTTCCTTCTTTGCTTCTCTTTCTTTCCAACTCCTTGTTCCTCTTCCTCTTTTTGTCATTGGGGTGCCTTCTCTTTCCTTCTGTTCCATCAACATTTATTCACTCCTCCCTCACCTCTCATTCCCAGTATACTCTCATTACTTTCTCTCACACCTTTCTGAACTCACTCATTCCCCTTTATCCCTCCTACCCACCATCGCAAACCTGGGATCCTTCCCTTAGCACCAAACTCTCTCACTGTCTCCTGAACCCCACTTCTTCCCAGCTACCAAAACCCAGACAATTGTTCACTAGTTACTGCTCACCAAACATCTTTTTCCCTAGGTCATCAGGGTTCATCTCTCCTGAACAGGTTGGCACTGCTGTTTTGGGTGCTTCAGATGGAGGGTCCATCAGAATTGCTGGTTTGTGAAGAGAGCCCTGAACCTTATTTAGCCACTTTCTCCATTGCAGCACTGCTGCTGTGGCCTGGAGTGAGCAGTGAGAAAGAGACTTCATGGGCCCCTGTGAGAGTGTTATGCAGGATTTTGACACCTGCCTAAAGGGTGATCCACAGAAAAGCCCGGCCCCCATTAAAGTCACTTTTTAGCCGCCCCTCCTCCTCCTCCTCCTCCTCCTCTTGAGGGTTCCATTGGCAGTCCCTGCAATGAAGGAAGGAGCAGTGGGCTGGAGCAGCAGTCAGCAAGGGCACCATTTCTGCTTTGGCTGTTTCCACATGCAAATTCAGAAAAAGGGAGGCACTAGAATGCAGAGCGTGTCCAGGACATACCTATGGGCAAATACCTAGCTTCTAGGTAGTCCAGCTTAGGCCTACTGCCTGGGGGACTCACGCTAGCCATGGGAAATGAGTCTGAAGTTGAAGTCAGGTTAGACATTCCATAGGAGCTGATGTAAGTTTGATTCTTGAAGCAGTGTATTGTAGCATGAATAATCATACTTGCTTTACATGCATAACCTCAGTGGTAGATAGAGAAGGCTAGATTAGATGGAAGAGGGAGATTTGTCCTTTAAAGACCAATGAAGTGTTACGCTATGACAGAGCTATGACAGTAGAATTGGTTCACTGCCTGGAAGTTGTCCATATTTTTTTTAAGATGTTTAGATACTCTGGTAATAGACACTTTTGGCCTTGATCCAGAAAGACAACTGCTGGTGATTCTGAGTGCCTTCAACTCCTATTGATGTTAATAGGAGTCAAGAACACACAGCACCTGTCAAGATTGAACCCTGGTATGGTATGACTTAGTTCTGGTATATATTGTATGGCTCTTCCATATTTTTACTACTATAAATACTAGGTCAGTCCTCTATAAACAGCTATGGATAGTAAATATTTTCCAAAGCAAAGATCAGCCTGTCCAGGCACCTGAAACAGGAACTAGATTTCTGCTGAATGTCTTGCAGTCTTAAATTTATTCTGTTGCAATGACTGGACATTCTGAATGTATCATGCCAATGAAATATCCACACATAAAACCCCTCATAATAGTGAAAGGGTTAAACAAAATACTTTTTGATACTTTTTAAATTGTATTTACTTTTTAGTACACACTATAAGTAAAAATAATATACTAAAAAAAGAAAGGACTTGCATAAACCCTGAGGGGTGTCTAATATAACATTTTTAACTATGTCCATAAATAAAACATTACAAATGACTTATAAACATCAAGTTTCACACAGGAATTTCTGAAACAAACAAGTTTATGTGCAGGTAGTATTATATATGTCCTAAATGAAAATCACTGGTCTATTTTTATTAGAGTAGCATTTGAAACAGGCAAAAGTTGATAAATGGGTCCAGTATAAAAAAATCCCCTAATATATTATCCATAAAAGAAGACTGTCTCTCCATGGTTAGAATATTTAACAAAGTTGATGCCCAGAGAGACACAGTAGGTACTGAATCAGAAATTCATTTAATCAGGATGGATTTCTTAGCTGTGAAAAGAGACACAGCTACAAGCTTAGTGTAATCTTCAAATAGCTGGATATTCACCCTTTGAAAAAATGCTATGTCCAGGGAAGCATTCTTTCTAGGATCTAGCTAATAACACTGTATATCTGCAACCAAGCCGTTTGGGGAAGGGATTACTTTTTACTAAATCCTTAATATTACAGTTGAGAAGGATTTTTTTTTCTTGATGAGGTCAGGTGCTCCAAGTCCAGGACCTAGGCTGAATCCAATTTAAATACTTATAGGTTGTTAGGTGGCTGGCCCTAGAACATCTACCAAGTCCCAGCTATTGTTTCCCCCACCCCACACGCAGAATATTGCAGACAGAAATGTAACTCTATTCAGGGAAGGGCACCTCTGCCACTGACTCGTATCACGTCTGCATCAAAGCTTGAACAAAATTTGTTTAACTTTCTATTTTAGGAAGCAGCAGAGCAGGAGAAAACAGAAAAGGAACAGTGGCACTGAAGAAGTTATACATGCTATTTCATGCAGCCAAAATATATTTTTTTAAACTTCCTTCAGGCACAGTGTGTGTGGTCGAGTGGAATGAACATAAGGCAGTTAGCCAGTAACCCCTAGTTCTAGATCTTGTACTTACAAGGAGAATCTGTGGCAACTGGGAAATAACTTTAATCTCTCTGTCTCTATTGCTAGATGTAAAATAGGGAAAATAACCTTTGCACACCTCACTCACAGGGTTAGGTCAAGAAGGGTTGGAGGAGAAACTGATTTTTTGGTTTGCTGGCAGATATGAATAATCTATAACCCTTCTGCCAGGGGAAGTCAGGAGCAACAAGGGCTGAGTTTAGTGTCTAGGGGTTCCTCTTAACAATATGAAACAGAACCAGCTCAAGCCCCCACCCAGTAATCTGGGAAAACTTAACACCACCTCTGGGTACCTCTAAGAGGCAATACTTCCCCACTCACAACTACTGAGTCTGTGTAAAACAAACAAGAACTTTCATTAAAAGGGAAAGGGAACCAAGGATTAGTTTGGGAAAACACCAAAAAAATATGGTATCATAAGCCAACTTGACTACATGGAATGCATGCATCTGAAGAAGTGGGTTTTTTTACCCACGGCAGCTTATGCCCAAAAAAATCTGTTAGTCTTTAAGATGCCACCGGACTCCTCGTTATTTTTGTGGATACAGACCAACACGGCTACCCCTCTCATACATCCGGGTTTTCCACAACATTGCATCTTTTTTGATCCCCTGCCTTCTGTCCGGATGGATTTTTGAAATAACAGGCAATGACCCAGATTTTTGCAGAGCAGTTGTTGCAGGTCAGAAAGAGCCCTGATTGGCCCGATTCCCAATTAGTCCCTCCCTGCATCTTCAGCTGATTGGTCTATTGCCCTGAAGCCATAGCTGATGGATCCTGCCCATCTAGGCCCCAGCTCCTAGCCCGGAGGAGGGGGTCCCATAGGGAGGCACTGACTGATGGCTGGCATTGAATCCTGGGCTTGCACCAGCTGCCCTGCCGCCGTGACAGGGAGCGACACTGCCCCCCACTGCAGTGTGTACCCCCAGGTCTCCCCCAAATACCCCTCCCAGTGCACACATCCCTCCTGCACCCCCCAGGTATCCCATCCAGCACCCCCCAAATGCCCCTCCCAGCACACAGCCACCCCTCCACCATCCCCAAATACCCACTCCAGGACCCCCCAGCTATACCCCAGTCAGCTCTCCCTCCCCTCTCCACCTACCCGCCTTGGAAGTGTCCCCTTTTTGGCAACCTGAAATATGGTAACCCTAGGGTGACCCCCTCAATCAGGGAATGCTAAGCACAGTTCTGCTGCCCTTTACTCATATAATAAGGATAGCAATATTTCACCACCCCTGCATTCAACACTAAAGTGATTTGTGACCCAACACAAGCCAAAATTGATCCTATTTGGGAACACAGCTCTGTCTGCCGAATACCTAGGCAGAGTAGGTGCATTTCTGCAAATATAATCTGGTCCTGAAGTCTTTTTTCACCAGCTCATCACTAGCTGTCAGGGGCGAGCTCATTCAGACCCTGCTTACAAATTTAAGCAATAGTTTGGTTTGTGTCAAACTGAAAATGGAGCATTTCAGCAGATCAAAAAGTCAACAAAAATTTGATGTCAAAATTTAATATTTATTGTGTCAGCATAAGTGAGAATGACTCTGTAGCCTGGTGATGAGGGCACTCCCCTGAGAGATGGGAGATTCAAGCTCAAATGCTTGCTCCAATGGCTATTTAATTATTTATGCAAAGTGGAACAACTTTAGCAGAAGAAATAGAGAGTGCACTGCTCCGGGATACCCCAGTGGCTAGGTTATGCTCCTGTTGCGAGAGAGAGCTAAGTTCAAATCCTTCTTCTACATCAGGGGGATAGAGACTGAATTCAGGTCTTCCACTCCAAGGTGACTGTCCTAACCCTGGGTTAAAAGTCTCCTCCTCCAGCCATAGTGTGAATGGTGCCTTAATCCCCTGGTGATTTCAGCTCCACCCCTCCAAAAAATATTATTTTTGGCCAAAACTGGTTGGCAAATTTGTGTCAAATCCATGCAGGTTGATCAAAACTGCATTTGTCAGCAAATAAACTATTCATCTGGCAAACTTTACCCAGCTCTAGTTGTAAGGTCAATTAAATAATGTTTATACAGTATTTTGAAAATGCAAAGTTTCATATTGTATTATAAGTAATATTGCTAATAAGACAATAATTTATATTGGGAGACTAATTTTTTTTCCATAATTGAAATATAAAGTGTAACATATTGTCCTATTTTTCACAGTAATCCTTTTTTTTTTTTTTTTTTTTTTTGCCACTGATCCCAATCTCTACCAGCATAAAAAAATTCCTGATGAGGACACAAGCTGGTTACTGTAATAGATGTTAAGTTCATAGTCCATATGAAAAGAATGCCTATTAAAGAAATCTCAGAAGAGAGTGCTGAACAATTCTGTTTTGTACAAACAAAATGTATTCAAACAGACCAGTGTAACGTAAACGATGGTCAGAAAGGAGTCTTCATTTTCAGTATTTTTGATAAGTTATCATGTGTCTTTACCCACAATGCTTAAATACATAGAGGAAAAATACATCTGTAAATCTTGTAAACACTGCTATACATGTATTCATACAATGTACAGTGCCTTTGAAGCTGCATGTAGTACAGCCACAGTGCATATCAGAACCAAAGCATTTCTCCAAAATGTCAAGACGATTGGAATGGAAACTCCTTCTCTACTCCCAAACCTTTGCCTTTACTGATATCAGAGTCTTCTGCTAAACCTATTCTACACTATTTTACCTCCAGGTTCCTGGGTATTATCCACTTCACTTGTACATCACAGGCCTCAGATTTTTGATGCCTTGCTTTTCATTTAAAAGCTAAAAGTTTGACTCAGTTGCAGCTACTGAGTTGTGCAAAAGCCCTTCTCCGGGATGGATGCTATGGGAACACTCAGTGACATATAAAGTGGCATAAGTTACACATTGAGCGTGAGTTAGGTTTGTCAGCCCTCCAGGATTGTCCTGGAACGTCCAGGAATTAAAGATCAATCTTTAATTAAAGATTATGTCATGTGATGAAATCTCCAGGAATACATCCAACCAAAATTGGCGACCCTAGTGTGAGTATAAAGTAGTGTGGGTGTATGTAGAAGGAGACGTGACTAATGGGACAGCAAGCTGGGATTGTCTTCTTTATCTTGAATTTTTCTCTGAGATGCTTTTCTTTCTCTACCCCTTCAACATTTAACTGATACTCATGTTGTACACCCATTAAGTCCAAATTAGTGCAAGTTACATTACTTTATAATTTATTTTGTGTCCAATTTATTCTCAACATGTAACTTATCCCATAATGTATGCTTTAATATGACACTTTCATGGGAGTTGTATTTGCATAAGTTATGTCTCTGTTTGGGCCAAATATCTTAATTAACATTGGAGCATAGCTGGAAATTTAAATCAGACAAATGTGTCGGTCTGAGCTGTGTGGTCACAGGAAGTATAAGTAAATCATGTGAAAGACGCTGACATATTTGGCAGCAGAATATTTTTGAAGTGATTACAGCTTAAGAAAATCTAGAGTGAGAGTCCTCATACTGGTGGGAGGACAATGAGGGGAATAGGTAAGTGCCAGACTGGGACTATCTTTTTCTTAAATCTTCTAGTGATTTATGTGGGTGATTTTACTGTAAGAAAGCAATTGATTTGAGCTTCACCTTACAAAGGTGAAAGGAACAGCAGGGCAGGGTTCTACCTATGAATTCGTATAACTGTGCCCGTGAGAGACAATCAAATGTTGTAGGGTTTTTTTCTCATTTTGCAAAGAATGTTCAGTCTTTAAACTTTTCTGTCACAACTTTTTAAAAATATCTGTTTTTGAAAGATGAGCCTTTTGCCAAACTTTATGGTCAACAGCAAAATCATAACATTGACTTCCTCGGGTTAATCCAAAGATCCTTATGTCATAAGCAGTCCAGCTCACTCCATGGCTGGTCTATTGCTAGTTACCATGACATAAATTAATATTAAATTAAAATGTTACTTCCGAGGTAAGTCCCTAAAATGAAAGGAAACTATGTGCATTGCAATTTTAATAATTAGGTGTTATACAGTCCTCTGAGTTTCTCACTTGAATCTCAATTAGATCGTTTGAATCCACACTATCAGTTACTCTTCCTGTCATTTATTGCCCTAATGAGTGGCTACCAGCTTTCTTATCCAGTGCTTTCTATCAGGTGTGCTAAAGTTTCTTTAATGGCTTCTTATTCTTTTAATGATGACAAGGCTTAATAGTTAAGCCCTAGGAAATTGACCATAGGAGTGTAATTCATGCCTATAAAATGCAAGAAGAGAATAAAAAAAGATCTCTGAAGGGAGTTTGAGTCCTGCCATTCAATACAAACTCAGTTCAGTACCTTTGTGGGATGGGGCTATATACAGTCTAATGCCAGGTAAGCAACAGTGGCCCTGCAGCACAGTAGGGCAAGCCGGAGAGCAACAGGAAAGTAAATAAACCTTAGAGAAAAACCCAACAGCAGTAAGAAAGAAATTGCCCAGCAACCTGAAGCAAAAACAGACAGATGAGACCAGCAACTGCATCTCACTGATGATCCTTTTTTGGCTACATAAGCTGTTCCCGTGAATACTAAAGAGTAGTAACTCTGCAATGCAGTAGTGGTTAGCAAGACAGCTACTTCCGGAGGAGAGAAAGCCCAGGCTGTGTGTGGAAGCTTTGTGGCTTGCTCTATTCTGAATGGTCTTCGTGGAAGCCACTTATTAATAGTTAGCATCCTACTCTTGAACTTCAACTTTGCTTCTTATTGTAAAAACTATGGTCACTTAGTGATGAGATGGGGGACAGGAGAGTCCAGTGCTATTAATGAAGTTGCTTTATGTGTTTGTAAAGCGGGTGTACAAATGTTTTTTTCTTTGAGTACCTTACAGTTCCCCAAATTTCTTGTAGTCAGTTCCCCATGTAGATAACTCAGGCTGATCCTTAGTTGTAACTATGCACCCTAATTATGGATTGGATTAAAATAATGTCTTAGCCCTATCATACTATTTACAATCCTACTAAAACCTCAGAGACTTTTCTCTACTTTCTGTGTTTGTCTTGAAATTCTTCCAATATTGTCCTAGTCTAAGGATTATCTACCTAGAGATTCTAACATCTTAGCTCTGGCAAGTCCCTGCTATCACCTTACCAATTTTAATTTATTTGATGCTCAGTTAGAAACTTATCTGCATGTTTAAAGAAGCCTATTGTACCAAAAAGTTATACAAAATCTGGAATTAAGGATTCCAGTCATCAAAATATTATGTATGTGAATGTATCTCAGGTTCCATGTGAATCTCAGCAGTAGGGGAACAAGTAAGACTTAGTTACCTGCATAGGAGCTCACTGGGATCAGTTCCAAAGTGTTCTCACTAACTTTATTATACTGCAGTAATCTTCTGCGCTCTGCTAGTCATGGCTGAACTTTGTTGCAGCCCCAAAACTACTACTTTCTTTCTAACATCTGTGTTACCATTAAAGATATCATGGTATAGCCAAGCTCATACCAGTATGGGACAATGGATCAGGATCTTCTAAGCAGAGCTGGGCTTAGTGAAGGACTGGAGTCAAGGGAAAGGTGGCTTTATGCTACCTTTGAAGCCTGGGGCTGGCTGGGGTCTTGTTCAGCCCTTGTGCATCCAAGAGTGGCCTCAGGGATGCTCTAAGTTTTTACCTGTATGCCTATGTCCCCCAGCCAGACCCCTTCCTTAAACTGGGGATTATGCTGGAATCCCATAGTAGCCATCTAAGTACCATTTAAGAAGGACCAAGTTCTAACTCATTCTGTTCATTATAAAAATGAGACATAAGGAGTATCCAATTAAAATGAGCTGACTCCAGCTATCTCCTGCACTTTGACACTGCCATCAGTTATTGGAAGAGGGTGTTGGGGACCCAAACATAAGCAGCACTGTAGGGATACTAGTGGCCCAGTGGACTAAATGTATGAAGCTCTTCACATATAGGTCAGAGTTTTAAATCTGTCCCAGATCAGTAGTGACCAAAACTGTTGGTCTGCTAGCTACAAAGTGCTGGATGTGAAGTGATGTGGTGGCCTCAGTCCAATTTCTAGTGGCCAGAATATCACAGAATCTACCTTAACACTTGGCCCCCTTGTTTGCCATCAGTTGGCACCTTGTAAGCAGAGAGGCCAAGTATTTCAATGAATATGAACTATGAATAAAATGAAAACTAAGAATCTTTTGGTCCTTAGAGGTGGCCCTTTTTTTAAAGTGGGATTGAAACTTACTTGCAGGACAGTAAAAATACCCATGAACTCCTCCCCATGAACAGATGGAGCCAATGAATATATCCAGCTGAATGAAAAGGCAAAGTTAGGAATATGAAATTCACCCATAAACACAGGGCTAACTATATCACAATGTTATTAGAGGTGAGAGGCCTCTATAATTGTACATTTCCCTAACGGTTAAAATTCCCATGCCAGTTCTCGAAGGATGGCATGAGGAATATTGAGAAAAAACAAACCCCCACCGTATATGGTATTGTATAAACTAATATGCTGAGAAAACTCTCATAAGAAAAGCTCCCAGAGGAACAACAAATTTTAAGATGGTTATGTAGACCTCAAGAAATTGTTTTTAGAAGCATTGTAAACTGGAGAAAAAATGCAAGGAAGATGATGTTCACAGCTAGTAAAAAGACAAAAGGCTTGAGAGTTTGCATTACGAGTCCTCAGGGAAATAAGAGTAATAATCAAAAGTGCATACACAGAACAGAATTCAGAATGGCATCCAAGTTCCTGGTCACATTAAAGTCTGAAGTAACTGCTAGACAGGAGAGCTTTAGAGTTTCAGTACAACTATTTTCTGTAGTCAAGAGTTAACCTCTGGGAAAACTAATCATGATACAGACCCAAAGGGGACATTTTCAGAGCTGTTCATGGTAATTTAGCTGCATGGGCCTCATGAAGAGCCATAATAAGTATGTGACTAAATTGTTATACAGTGAAAGTGTAGCCCATATAATATGTTCATGACATTGAAGAAAGAAAATTAAAAAATAGCAAAAATTCCAGAGAGATCTCTGAATGGCCTAAGAACAAAGCCACAAAAACAACTCTCACCCAAAAGGACCGCCTAGAATAGTTGTGCTGCTATTTAAGTTTCTTGTTTCAGCTTCCTTATAGTGAAAAGGAAATGCCAGATTGAATTATGCACTAAGATAAAATCAGCCATAATTAAAACCATTTGAGTTCTATTTATGTTAAAAAAAAAACACAAAACTTATGGGTCTAAAAATTCCCAAGAAGTCTGGCACTGCTGCAACCCTTTGGAAGTCCGTTAATGTGTTTTATGAGTGTCACTCTGTCAAGGTTCCTCCCCCACTCTGAACTCTAGGGTACAGATGTGGGGACCTGCATGAAAACCTCCTAAGCTTACTTTTACCAGCTTAGGTTAAAACTTCCCCAAGGTACAAATTAATTTTATCCTTTGCCCTTAGAATATCCACTGCCACCACCAAACTCTAACTGGGTTTACTGGGAAACGTAGTTTGGACACGTCTTTTCCCCCAAAATCCTCCCAACCCTTGCACCCCACTTCCTGGGAAAGGTTTGGTAAAAATCCTCACCAATTTGCATAGGTGACCACAGACCCAAACCCTTGGATCTGAGAACAATGAAAAAGCATTCAGTTTTCTTACAAGAAGACTTTTAATAGAAATAGAAGTAAATAGAAGTAAAGAAATCACCTCTGTAAAATCAGGATGGTAGATACCTTACAGGGTAATTAGATTCAAAACATAGAGAATCCCTCTAGGCAAAACCTTAAGTTACAAAAAAGATACACAGACAGGAACAGTCATTCTATTCAGCACAGTTCTTTTCTCAGCCATTTAAAGAAATCATAATCTAACACATACCTAGCTAGATTACTTACTAAAAGTTCTAAGACTCCATTCCTGTTCTATTCCCGGCAAAAACAGCATACCGACAGACACAGACCCTTTGTTTCTCTCCCTCCTCCCTGCTTTCGAAAGTATCTTGTCTCCTCATTGGTCATTTTGGTCAGGTGCCAGTGAGGTTACCTTTAGCTTCTTAACCCTTTACAGGTGAGAGGATTTTTCCTCTGGCCAGGAGGGATTTTAAAGGGGTTTACCCTTCCCTTTATATTTATGACACACTCATAGCAAATTATTCATCTATATAGCAATGTTAGCTCTTACAGCATTAAGACCCCAATCCTATCAAGACATAAATGAATGTGCTTAACTTCAAAGTTATGAATAATCCCATTAAAACTATTGCAGCATTCTGGTCCATGTTCTGAGTGCTCTTTACTATGGGACTGGAGCTGAGCAAACTTGATTCTAGCTATAGTTGTAGGCAGAAGACAGAAATTCTGTTTTGCAAAGAACTTAAAGATTTTGAAATTTGGTTTTGCTCTGATTCTAAACAAAATCCAAAAATATGTAAATTCTCAAAGAAAATTCTGGAGAAGATATTGATTGATCAAAATGTTCCATTTTGACTTTTTAACGTTTTATATTATATCTAATATCATACAAAAATAAAAATGAAAATGAGAAATCATTTCAAAACAAAAAATCAAAACATTTCATTTTGAAAATGTCAAATGGGACAAAATTGTGTCATTGGCTAAGTTTATGTGGAGGCCTAGTACGAATCGCTTGTTTGAATAAAGCTTGTCTGGATAAAGCTTTCCACTAATCCATTTGTGGCTGGATTGTAAGGAGAGGTATCTGTTGGGTAGTATAGTAACTATCAAAAATAATACAGTGAGGCTTCTAAAACAGAACCGTGTGAGTGCCATTAGGAGGGCTCACAAACTCTTTATAGGGATACTACTCTGTTCCTATACACTACAGAATTGCTAAAATATCTCCCCCTCCTCATGCTCCCTTCACATCTCTGTTGAGAAACATAGGACTTGCCAGATTAAATCAGGTGAGTACTCATCTACTGCAGGAGCCTGTTTTAGGCAGTGGCTGCATGAGAGGGAGATGCAGGAAACCTGACATAAGAAAAATCTGGACTAACCTGTCCACAGGGAAAGTTTTTTGCTAACTCCTAGTAATTGAAGGTTGGCTTGTGCCCTTGAGGATATATATCCCTTCCTATTTTTTTAATTCCTTACTATTATAATTGTAGATTATCTTGTTATCCATGCCAATTACAATGTATTTTTGAATTTTGACTTGTGCTCTTGCCTTCAATGAAATATTGTGGCAATGAGTTCAACAGGCAAATTGTGCATTTTGTAAAAAAGTATTTCCTTTTAACAGTTTTAAGTTTTGCTTCCTTTGAATTTCTTTGAATTCCCCTTATTCTTGAATTATGAAAGAGGATGAACAGCAGTGCCCAATCTATATATCTTTCCTATATCATTCATAATTTAGTATATCTTTCTTTTACGGGGTTACTGGCGAAGTGGATAGAGGGAAGCAGTAGATGTGATATATCTTGATTTTAGTAAGACTTTTGACAAAGTTCCACACGATAGTGTCATAAGCAAAGTAGGGAAATATAGTCTAGATTAAATTATTATAAAGTAGCTGCAAAACTAGTTAAGAATGGTTCACTGTCAAACTGGAAGGATGCTTCTAATGGGATGCCGCAGATGTCTGTCCTGCATCTGGTACTATTCCGTATTTTCATTAATGACTTGAGTAATGGAATGGAGAATATACTTTAAAAAATTTGCAGATGATACCTAACTGGGAGGGGTTGCAAGCACTTTGGAGGATGGGATAGGACTTCAAAATGACCTTGATAAATTGGAGAGTTGGTCTAAAATCAGCAAGATGAAATTCAGTAAAGACAAGCATAAAGTACTACACTTAGGAAGGAAATGTCAAACGGACAGATACACAGTGAAGAATAACTGGAAAGGATGGAAGGTTTATCGTGAATCACAAATTTTATGACCCAATAATGTTATGCAGTTGTGAAAAAAGATTAATATAATTATAGGACGTATTAACAGGAGTATTGTATGTAAGAGATGGCTTTCCTTGGCACTGGTAAAGCCTCACATGGGGTATCGTGTTCAGTTCTGGGTGCCATACTTTAGGAAAGATATGGACAAATTTGAGAGAGTCCAGAGGAAAGCACCAAAAATGACAGAAAGTTTGAAAAACATGACATATGAGGAAAAGTTTAAAAAAGTGGGCATGTTTAGTGTTGAGAAAAGATGACTGTGAGAGGACCTGATAACCATCTTCGAATATGTTAAGACTTGTTATAAAGAGGATGGTGATCAATTGTTCCCCATGTCCAGTGAAGATAAAACAAGACATAATGGGCTTAACCTACAGCAAGAGAGATTTTGGTTAGATATTATGAAAAGCTTTCTAATGGTAAGGGTAATTAAACTGTGGAATAGGCTTCCAGGAGAAGTTGTGGAATCGACGTTTCTGGGGGTTTTTAAGAACAAGTTAGACACACACCTGGCAGGTATGGTCTAGATATACTTGATCTAACCTCAGTGGAGGGGGGTGGACTTGATGACCTCTCGAGGTTCCTTCCAGCCCTACATGTCCAGGATTCTATAGCTTTATCATGTCTGCTCTTCTTTTGCTCCTCCCTAAGAGTTGGACTGTACACACAACTTGCACATTCATAGCAATGGGCCAGCATAGTACAGTCCTAGGAGATGGCATATAAGAATTCATACAAGACTCTTCACCCCTGAACATTTCTCTCTCTTTTTAACAGGATTAATCCTACAAAGTCCCAACCATCAAGGTTCCATCCTGGAGAGTGATGCTGTAAAAATAGCAGCTATGGTCCTTTTGCGTAGGTCTACGGAACCCCCTTCCTAAGATTCAGAGCATGAGCTCCAGCCTGAGCCACGACTTCAAAGTGGTGGCTACACAGCTATTTTTAGAGCACAAGTGTAACCCACACACTTCCTGGGTGTGGTGTTCTGTCCCATCTAGTGGCACTGAGACCACTTAGAGAGAAAGATAAAATTAGTCTGCTCTACAGCCTTAGTTAACAGGCAGTTGGCTTTCAGTCATGCAGTAGAGGCTCATGCACTAAGCTCCAGAGGTCTCAGGTTCGATCCCACCGACGACTGGGGTCTGTCGACATTACACAAGCATGAGCCCCACTAGCCTGAATCTGTCAACCTGGGTTGGGAGGCTTGCTGCTACGGACTGCGTATACATACCTCTGTGTATTGAGAGTCCTATCTGTTGCCACAAACCCTTTACTTCTGTTAGCACTGCAGTGCAATCACAGCATTGCTAAGAGAGAGGGCAACGGCTTCTATTGCTGCTTCTGCTTTGGCAGCAGAATTGTTGCTAAGTGCCCATCAGCTATGTCTGTGCAACCTCATTAATACCAGTAAAGCAAAGGTGCCAATCGTGGCCTTGTTTGGTCTGCATGTGTTGCATAGGTGTCAATGTGAGCCTCATTTGGCCTTCCAAACTTTCTTTCTGCCCTTGTGGTGATGTATATAATGACCCAGATTGATCCTTGCAAGCAATGCTGACTTTGCAGCGTTGGCAGTCAGGGAGGAAAAGTCCCCTGTGTTTTTAATTGTAAGGTAAGCATGTTACATATAGAGTCATTGAGAGGATTAATGGAAATGGAACTCTTGCAGTATTTATCCAGTCACCTCTCAGAGCACAACCACACTTCAAGGTAATTTTCACCTGGAACGGAATTGTCATTCTGGTGCCACACAAATGTTTTCTTGTATAAAGTAAACATATTTTCATACTCACAATGGATGACATTCACCCACAACTGGAGAGCCAACACAAAACCTTTACTCCACATAAATCTTGAAAATCGGGCTTAAGGGTTTCATGGCCTTGTGTTTGCCGTCTGCATAGGGGGAGCATTTCACTCTAGTTTACCAAAAAGTATGCTTTGTGTGGAAAATTTTCTGCCCAGGTTATCTACCAGTTTCTGTTCATATAAATAAATCATCCTGCAACAGCATTAGCAGTTCTAATACTCTATTGATTTCTGTTTCCTGTTTGTGGTGCTGACATATGACTCATTGGTTTTGTACTTATGGTCTTTCAGTACATCTTGGTGTAAATTAGAAATTTTTACTTCAGTTTGGTGACTCACAGCTCACTTTATGAAATGCTTTTGCAAAATCAAATTTTTGAATGTGGAGTGGGAAAAATAAATACCAGGTTGACATCTATAAAATACTTTAAGAACAGAGTCTGCCATTTAAAAAAAAAGATTTGTCCACTTTTAAACGAATCCAGTGAATCAAAACAAATATTAAAAGGTTCAGTTTAGTAAGTACTAAAAAGTCAAGAAAGTAATGTTCTTGCTTTCGCAATGGGGAAATTTTAATAGTAGACCTTTATTGGGCACTAAACTGGATTTTTTTTGTTTTTTCTTGCTCTCTCTCTCACTCACTCTCTCTCACACACACACATGCACAAAATGATTTGAGTCAAATGAAACATTTCAAACCTTGTTTCAAAATGACATTTAGAAATGAAATGGTTAGTTTCTAAGCAAAAGGTCAATTTGAAATGATATTTCAAGATTGTTCATTTATACTTTTTCAAACATATTTTTTCTCATTTTCTATTTGGCCAAAACTCACCAAATTGCATCCTAGTTAATGAATAGCGTCAATTACCCCAACCAATTTAGTATTCAACTGAAAATATTTCATCAGATTCTAGTTAAAAATCAACAGACGTTTGGGTAAAAAAGTGTAAGGCTTGTATGTCACTGATGGCCATATATGTAAATAGTTAGCTATGTGTTCTGAATGTTACTTATTGACAAGGCTTTATAAGTAATTTTGGAAAGTTTTCCAGCTTTAACATCCATACGGTTATTGACTGTCAACAAGCAATCTTCTCCAAAGAGAGAATAGGGGGACGGAACCCGAAAGAATAAGTAGTTGAATCAACTGGTTGTATAGAATGTTATTGTGTATGAAAATATGTCAAGTAAGGTCTTTGATGAAAGCTTGTAATGTTCTGAACTTGATGGTCATCAGGAGATATGTACACAGGTTATGGTTATGAATGTATGTATGTGTATATAGACGTAGAAAATTGGAATTGGAATGGTGGTGCAACGTCAGCATCACCTCACAAGATGTGAAGCAATCAGACAGGTAGGGGAACGTCCCAACCCAGTTGTTTATATGACATCAGCTTCAAGTACCCATCCATTCTCTAGCCAGGAAAATACAGTGGTGGACCTTTAGACTTAATGGAAGGGCATAGAGACAACTGGAAATTCCCTCCACACTGAATAACCATGACTCACCATGTCAGGAAAGAAAGAAAAAAAATGTAGAAAGCCTTTTAAAAGCAGGCTTCTGTTTTAGGTTTTTTATCAGAACTGAGTGATGGTTTTGAAGGCAGGGGGCTGACTGTGAATGCTGGATCCCCTCTGAGACAGGGGGCATGCAGGGAAACTATTCAAAGGCAATAGGTAGCTGGTATTAGAAAGGGGAAATGATATAATATAGAACTGTAAAGCCTGAAGTTGCAGCTTTATGTTTAATTTCTGTGTAATTTGCATGTTTGCTTTTCCTTACTATTTCATCATTGAATCTGTGATTTTTCTATTAAATAAACTTGTTTATTTTTAGCCAAGCAAGTCTCTATTGTGCAAACTGTGTTGAGTGTGTATGCCAAAGTGAACTGATAATTGAAAGCAGGCTTCATTCCTCCAGGGGTGAAAAACCAGAGGGGAAAAGTCTGAGTGTCTGGTAGTTAAGAACTCAGGCTAGACTATTTCTGGAAACTAGGGACGGGAAGGGCTATTGGTGTCACCCTGCAAGGAGTAACTAGGGTAGGTAGAAGCAAAGGTGAGAGCTGTGCCTTGTGGGCAGGCTACCTGTATCAGGACTCTGAGCCATAGCAGCACAGCATTAAGGCACCAAAGATTACGAGGCAGGGAGTGACAGAACTAGGGAGGCCATTTGTCTGATTTAAAGTCCTATTTTGGGGGACGGGGGGGAGAGGAGGGACACATGCAGGTGCAGGCCCATGCAGGCTGGCTGACACATGTCAGAGTTGGGCCATGCAGGTGTGGGCAGGGATGTCCGGTATTCTGGGGATGCATCAGTGGCCACCCTAAACAGAACCCCTTACTAGTCTAAGTGATCCCCAGAACATCATAAATACACCGGGCCAAATCTTGGCCACTGATCACATGCATAGTTCTCTTAGATATCAGCGCATAGCTGAGGGCAAAATTTGGACCTCCATGGAAACATTGCCATGTATACACAAACTCTTTGATTTACAAATAAACACAACTTTGGCCATTAGCCCATACAGTAGTGTGAACTATGCTAGGCAGAGAATAATATTTTTTGTAGCTGTGTAATTTTAAGGCTGTTCTCTTTGTACTGCACCTTCTAGAGCAGCATTGGCCCCTGGCCGGACTGCAGAGCACTCCCTGTGAGATATTTCAAGATGGCTGTTGTTTCTAGTGAGTCTTGCACACCATCCTCTCATACATTATATTTGATCTTTTCCTTCTTTTAAATAACACCTTGAAACTGAAAATAAATGTTTGTTCATTGTCTATGAAAATATATTATTTGGAGCTGGTTGAAATATTTGAGGTTGAACAGTTTTCCCATAAAAATTGCAGTTTCTTCGAAATTGACAGCATTTCCCAGGAATGTGTCCATTTTGACAAGAAAAAGTAAATATGAATAGCTTAAACTTTCTCATTTTGATATTTTTGAAACATTTCATTTTGATAAGGTAAAATGTTTCTTTAGGCTTTTATATTATATTAAATATTTTAATATTGTATTGTATTACATTCTTTTCAACATTATTGAAACACTATATTTTTGCTTTATGAAACAAAATATTTTAATGGTTCCAAATAAAAATGTGCTGGATTTTTTTCATTCCGTAGGGAAGTTCCAATTCAGAATGAAAACTGACTTCAGAATGTCAGAATTTCTCACAGAATGGAAAATGTTTTTCACCCAGGTCTAATGTTAGTGATATAAGTTTGTCAGGACCAAGAACTTAACCTAAAACCAGTTGTGAACTAATTAGGGCTGTTGATTAATCCCAGTTAACTCATGCAATTAACACAAAAAAATGAATCTTGATTAAAAAAATTAATCGTGTTTAATCGCACTGTTAAGCAATAGAATACCAATTGAAATTTATTAAATATTTTGGATGTTTTTCTACATTTTGAATTGAACACAGAATACAAAGTGTACAGTGCTTACTTTATATTTTTTATTACAAATATTTGCACTCTAAAAATGATAAAGAAAAGAAATAGTATTTTTCAAGTCACCTCATACAAGTACTGTAGTGCAATCTCTTTATCATGAAAGTGCAGCTTACAAATGTAGATTTTTTTGTTACATAACTGCACTTAAAAACAAAACAAGGTAAAATTTTAGAGCCCGCAAGTCCGCTCAGTCCACCTTCTTGTTCAGCCAATCGTGAAGTCAAACAACTTTGTTCAGATTTACGGGACACAATGCTACCCTCTTCTTATTGACAGTGTCACCTGAAAGTGAGAACAGGTGTTCACATGGCACTTTTGTTGCCAGCGTTGCAAGATATTTACATGCCAGATATGCTAAACATTCATATGAACCTTCATGCTCCAGCTGCCGTTCCAGAAGACATGCTTTTGAGCTGATGATGCTTGTAAAAAAAATGTGTTAATTACATTTATATCTGAACTCCTTGGGGGAAAACTGTATGTCTTCTGCTCTGTTTTACCCGCATTCTGCCATATATTTCATGTTATAGTAGTCTAAGATGATGATCCAGCACATGGTGCTTGTTTTAAGAACACTTTCATTGCAGATTTGACAAAATGCAAAGAAGGTACTAATGTGAGATTTCTAAAGATAGCTACAGCAATCGACCCAAGGTTTAAGAGTCTGAAGTACCTTCCAAAATCTGAGAGGGAGTAGGTGTGGAGCATGCTTTCAGAAGTCTTAAAAGAGCAACGCTCTGATGCGGAAACTACAGACCCCGAACCACCAAAACCCACCCACTTTCTGCTGGTGGCATCTGACTCAGATGATGAAAATAAATATGTGTCGGACCGCACTGCTTTAGATCGTTATTGAGCAGAACCCTTCATCAGCGTGGACGCATGTCCTCTGGAATGGTGGTTGAAGCATGAAGGGACATATGAATCTTTAGGGCATTTGGCACATAAGTATCTTGTGACACCGGCTACAACAGTGCCATGCGAATGCCTGTTCTCACTTTTGGTTGACATTATAAACAAGAAGTGGGCAGCATTACCTCCTGCAAATGTAAACAGACTCGTTTTTCTCAGCAATTGGCTGAACGAGAAGTAGGACTGAGTGGACTTTTAGGCTCTAAAGTTTTACATTGGTTTATTTTTGAATGCAGGGTTGTTGTATTTTACATAATTCTACATTTGTAAATTCAACTTTCATGATAAAGAGATTGTACTACAGTACTTGAAATGGGGAAATTGAAAAATATTATTTCTTTGGGTTTTTTACAGTACAAATATTTATAATAAAAATAAATGTAAACTGAGCACTGTGCACTTTTTATTCTGTGTTGTATTGAACTCAATATATTTCAAAATGTAGAAAACATCCAAAATATTTAAACAAACGGTATTCTATTATTGGTTAACAGCATGATTAATCACAATTTTTTTAGTTATGTGATGAATCACAATTACCTTTTTTAATCGCTTGACAGCCCTAGAATTAATATTATCAGTTGGCCAAGTCTATTGAATTGTCCAGCAGCATAACCGAAAACAGTCTAGGAGAATCACAATTATATTTTGGGGGTTGGCTACTGATTATTACCTTTTTATTTCAAAACCTATGAATTCAAGCCTGGTGTGTTTCCCATCTGTTTGGAACATTTGCTTAAAGTCTAAGTCTTCATTGCACATTCAAGCTGATGATAAAGACTGATTAAGTCAATCTGGCAAATAGCACAAAGTTCCTGATCTTTTGGGGGTTTTGTTTTCCTCTGTAGAATTAATTCCATATTTGAGAAGCCATAACATTTTTAGAGGATTTATGGAGATCAGAAGCAGACAACTCTATTTTTTTTAAAAGTACGCATGTCCTGACATCAGAAGAGTTAGCTAATATAAAACATTAAATAATTTACATTGTTCTTAGCTTGAACAGAATCTTAACATTCAGGGGAAATGTTTTGTAATCACATAATGTACCTGTGTGCATTGTAAAGTAAGATATAAGGATACCAAGCTAGTATAGCTGTGTGCCATGTATTTAGCTGTGACACTCTGGTTACCTTTTCCAGACCTAAAGAATAGGTCTGTGAAGCTCAAAAGCTTTGTCTTTTCTGCCAAGAGAAGTTGGTCCAATAAAAATACATTATCTTATCCACCTTGTCTCTCTCATTTGCATATCTCTAGGCACTTATGCTGTCCCCTTTGCCATGGTATGTGAGTTCCTCTAAAATTAGAAAAGTAAACATGGCAAAGAACCTCTGTACCTTTATTTTCATGCACAAAACAATCAGCACTTGGCTTTTGGTTTCATGACTGGAACTAGTTCAAATAAGTGGTTTTAACCTGGAACTAGCAAGAGATGTTTGCAGCTAGCAAGAGATGTTAAGAGTAACAAGAAGGGTTTCTTCAGGTATGTTAGCAACAAGAAGAAAGTCAAGGAAAGTGTGGGCCCCTTACTGAATGAGGGAGGCAACCTAGTGACAGAGGATGTGGAAAAAGCTAATGTACTCAATGCTTTTTTTGCCTCTGTCTTCATGAACAAAGTCAGCTTCCAGACTACTGCACTGGGCAGCACAGCATGGGGAGGAGGCAACCAGCCCTCTGTGGAGAAAGAAGTGGTTCGAGACTATTTAGAAAAGTTGGACGAGCAAAAGTCCATCGGGCCGGATGCGCTGCATCCGAGAGTGCTAAAGGAGTTGGCGGATGTGATCGTAGAGCCCATTGGCCTATCTTTGAAAACTCATGGCGACCGGGGGAGGTCCCGGACGACTGGAGAAAGGCTAATGTAGTGCCCATCTTTAAAAAAGGGAAGGAGGAGGATCTGGGGAACTACAGGCCGATCAGCCTCACCTCAATCCCTGGAAAAATCATGGAGCAGTTCCTCAAGGGATCAATTCTGAAGCACTTAGAGGAGAGGAAAGTGATCAGGAACAGTCAGCAGGATTCACCAAGGGCAAGTCATGTCTCACTAATTTAATTGCCTTCTATGACGAGATAACTGGCTCTTTGGATGAGGGGAAAGCAGTGGATGTGTTGTTCCTTGACTTTAGCAAAGCGTTTGACACTGTCTCCCACAGTATTCTTGCCAGCAAGTTAAAGAAGTATGGGCTGGGTGAATGGACTATAAGGTGGATAGAAAGCTGGCTAGATCATTGGGCTCAACGGGTAGCGATCAATGGCTCCATGTCTAGTTGGCTGCCGGTATTAAGCGGAGTGACCCAAGGTTTGGTCCTGGGGCTGGTTTTGTTCAATATCTTTATTAATGATTTGGAGGATGGTGTGGATTGCACCCTCAGCAAGTTTGCAGATGACACTAAACAGGGAGGAGTGGTAGATACACTGGAGGATAGGGATAGGATACAGAGGGACCTTGACAAATTAGAGGATTGGTCCAAAAGAAATCTGATGAGGTTCAACAAGGACAAGTGCAGAGTCCTGCAGTTAGGACGGAAGAATCCCATGCACCGCTACAGACTAGGGACTGAGCGGCTAGGCAGCAGTTCTGCAGAAAAGGACCTAGGGGTTACAGTGGACAAGAAGCTGGATATGAATCAACAGTGTGCCCTTGTTGCCAAGAAGGCTAACAGTATTTTGGGCTGTATAAGTAGAGGCATTGCCAGCAGATCGAAGGATGTGATCGTCCCCCTCTATTCCACATTGGTGAGGCCCCATCTGGAGTACTGTGTCCAGTTTTGGGCCCCACACTACAAGAAGGATGTGGAAAAATTGGAAAGTGTCAAGCGAAGGGCAAGAAAAATGGTTAGGGGACTGGAACACATGATTTATGAGGAGAGGCTGAGGGAACTGGGATTGTTTAATCTGCGGAAGAGAAGAATGAGGGGGGATTTGATAGCTGCTTTCAACTACCTGAAAGGGGGTTCCAAAGAGGATGGATTAAGAATGTTCTCAGTGGTAGCAGATGACAGAACAAGGAGTAATGGTCTCAAGTTGCAGTGGGGGAGGTTTAGGTTGGATATTTGGAAAAACTTTTTCACTAGGAGGGTGGTGAAACACTGGAATGCGTTACCTAGGGAGGTCTCCTTCCTTAGAAGTTTTTAAGGTCAGGCTTGACGAAGCCCTGGCTGGGATGATTTAGTTGGGGATTGGTCCTGCTTTGAGCAGGGGTTTGGACTAGATGACCTCCTGAGGTCCCTTCCAACCCTAATATTCTATGATTCTAAACACAAACGTCTGATACATCTTATCTCTACCAGGAGCAAGCTTTGTAATTGTTGGCCAGTTGCTGAGTCACCCATACAAACAAGTCACATGCATGAAATTGATAGTTCCATTGGTACAGTGGAAAGTAGTTGTCCTGTGTTAGCATCCAGTTTAATAAACTGGGCAGTTTAGTGTCTTTGATTCAGGATGTCTGTTTATAGAGTCAGACAGACATTACTGCATCAGTCTGCATTTGGTTTACATTTGGAAGGTATTTCAACCATAAAGGCTGAAGATTTTTTTAAAAAAAGAAAGCTTAGATTTTGGAGTATGGTTTTGCTAAAAGGGCAGATCCTACTGCTAATTCTGGATCCACTGAATTGCAGACTTTGTGGCCCCCCAATGATGTTCATTTCTTTAAAGTAATTGCATTAGATACCGGATGCTCATGAAGCTGAAAAGATGTTGTTTCAGCCAAACATAGTTCCCTTTTACAGATGGGTAAATTGAAGTCCAGAGAGTTAAAATTACTTGGCAAACTTATTAAGGAATGTCTGTAGCTGAACCAGATTTTGTGGTACAGTGTTTCAACTACAGGTCTATCCTTCCTCCTATAAGAAAGGACTCCCAGCTCGAGTAGATATAGTTGCACTAGCTCTCACTGAATGAGCATGCTAAACATAGAATGTAGCTGTGGCAACGCCAGCTGTACAATGGGTTAGGTTCCATGACTACCTACCTATTTGAGACCCTAAGCATGTACTTGAGGCTGCCAGCCCATCCCATGGCTTACACTGCTGTGGCTGCATTCTGTTTTTAGCATGCCAGCTCCGTGAGCACTAAATTATGTGTGCTTTCTGAAGCTGATAATCACATCCCTAGCTTGAAGTTTATACATACCATCTGGGAGGTAAAAAAGCTTCAAAAGATCACAAGGGAAAATCTATTATCTTTGTTCACAGGGATGCTGGAGCTAGGAGTGTTGGGTTTATGGCAGCACCCCTTGGCTTGACGTGGTTTCCATTATAGACAGGGTTTACAATTTTGTTCAGTGACTTTCAGCACTCCCTTTATAAAAATTGTTCCAACACCATTGCTTGTTCACACTGGGGAAAATGGATCCTGATAGAAAATGTGAACCACAGCCAGGTAATATGTTTTTAAACATGATTTGTACTTGTCCACACTAAGTGCTAATTCATGTTTAATATCATATTAGTTAAAATGTTTTAATTAACACATTCTGATGCATTTCCAGTGCCAGTGCCAAGATAGCCAGTGTGCCTGAAAGGGACAGAGAGGGATCTGAATTAATGACCAAAAATTGTTTGCTGGGGTAATCCTGTAAAAGTGAATGCTAACTTTGCAGATTTCATTTTTGTAGACAAGAATCTAATTCGCCATTAAAAGTCTAATCACATTAGTTTCCATACAATATATTTGTCAGCCTGCTAACAGAATACTTGAGCCTTACTGACTGTTCTTTCCTCCAAATAGTAAATAACTCAAAGGAAGTTTGACTACAGCAATAATGTAATCTTACTCTATGAAAATGAGCAAAACAAAACAAAAAAAAACCTCATCAAAAGTCATCTAATTTAGACAATTTATGCTTCATCTGTTAAGGTGGACTGAAGAGGCAAAACAGAGCACGGTGCATCTCTGAACTTGCTTTGACTCTGTAAAAATTATCTGTTTCATTTTTACTATGAACATTAATAGTTTCAACTGATACTGTATAAATGACACCCGATTCTGCTTTTTTTATTATTTTTCCCCTTGCACAAGTGCCATAAGAGCAAATGATGTCCTACTACAGTTTTTATGTGGCCATTTAACACAGTCATCATTTCCTATGATTAAAGTCAGTGAATTGATTTAAAAATAAATAGATTTTTATTATGTGACATCTTTATCTGATAGTAACTAGAAATACCACTATATGTTTTCAAAATGATATAGAAGATGTGTATGTAAAACCCAGGGCCTGAACTAAGTAATGGCACTGGTGATTTATTTAATAGCTACTTTTTCATTGAGAAGATTATTTAATTTTATTCCTTTTAGCCATGTGTCATGGAAAAAAGTTTCATTTTTAATGCAGATGCATTGAGACAAGTTTAAACCTTATGTAAACAATATAGTTCCCGTGGAAGTCTCTGGGCCGAATTCAGCTGGAACTCAAACAGTCGTATAAATTATACCGCAAGCTTAAACTGGTGCACAGTTAAGCCATGAAAAATTCAATATATGTCAGCTGTTACCACACAGTTACACAGATGTGGCCAGTAAATTCTAAGTGGAGAAGAAAAATCTATTGTCATTTTAAATACCAGTACGTGGAACCTATTGGCAAATGCTGACTCTTTAATGATGACCACAGACAGTGGTAGAAAAATGTAACCTGCAGTTATTTGGAATTCATTTGTGAGGATAAACAAGTATACCTTACTCTCTCCCCCTTCTACAATTTCATCTGCTTGGTATGTTAGCAGGACAAGAAACTAACTGGGGGGAGGTCTCAGAGAAAGCAGCGCTCTCCACACATTTCACTTTACACTCTTGTATTAGCCACATTTCTGGCTAATTCCCCTTTCACCCTAAATGCCAAATAAGTGCAAATTATATCTTTTTACCAGTGTTAGGCTTGACACTTCATTTACACTGTCATTAATGTCTCCAGTGACTTTAAATGCATTCCATATGTAAGATAGTGTTCAATGCATGTACTTGCTTAGATAGTTATCGTTTTAAATGCATAACCCTAAATGATGATGTCTGATCTATTAGTACAAAACCCAAAATGAGCTGAGGTGCTGAAAATAATGGTCAGAATAAAGAAGTTGGCACAAGAGAAAACATATACCTATCATAATTAACAGATTAACATATAAAATAAATTCTAAGTATAATTAAAGTTAGATTAAAAAGTACAATTCTGCTGCCATCCCATGTTGCAACTTCTAGCGAATATCTTTTGTAGTTAAAGAAGGGGAGTAGGAGCAAGTCAACCTTAGTTCTGTCCACTGACTTGTTGTGTGACTTGAGTAATGAAAGTCATTTAACATAAGAGTCTCAGTTAAATTATCAGTACAATTGGAATGTCTAGCATTTCTCTGGGTTGGTGAGATTTAACTATCTTTTTTTTTCAAATGAACATTTGTGTAGCTCATGTAAACCCCCAATCATGAGTTATTGATACAACAAAAGGCTAAAAACAACTAATAAGACTTTGATTTGTATTTTATTTCATTTATGAAATTTGTATCCATGCACAGAGAGTACTCTATACATATGTCGACACTGCAATTAGACACCCACAGCTGGCCCATGCCAGCTGACTTGGGCTAAGAGGCTGTTTAATTACAGTGTAGACGCCGGGCTTGGGCTGGAGCCCAGGCTCTAGGACCCTGCGAGATGGGAGGGTCCGAGAACCTGGGCTCCAGCCCAAGCCCAAATGTCTACACCACAATTAAACAGCCCCTTAGCTGGAGCCCTGACAGCCTGAGTCAACAGGCACAGGCCAGCCACGGATGTCTAACTGAGGTGTACACATACTGTGTGTGTGTGTGTGTGTGTGTGTGTGTGTGTGTGTGTGTGAGAGAGAGAGAGAGAGAGAGAATGTACAGGATTATGGTTATCAAAGTACATCTGGGACATTTACATTCCACTCCAAAACCTGGGCTTGTGCTCAGAAGTGGCACTATACAAAAGTAATAAGTTGGGTGTGATCCATCAGCTGACACATGCAGTCTTAATGGAGCATGGATCCAAAGGTCATTGGAATGTGCAAGGAACTGCACTTCACTAGGCACAATCCTTGCATATTCTTTGTTTTAAACTTGAATACTTGAGTGTTGCATCATCCATGTGTGAACCTTGCATTTGTCGATATGGAGTGAAACTCAAAGATCCCATGACACCCTTTAAAAAGAATAGGATGTAATCTTAGTTTTGTTCTCATGTGTCCTTTCTGTCTTGCAGTAAAACAGGTTATAATGCTTTTAGGGATTGTTCACAAAAGTTGATAGTTGTGTATAATAGTTGATTTCTGTGCCTGCAGAGGCACTATGCTACCTCTTCAACTCATTCTTGTTAGCAGTTTGGGAGAACTTCAATACAAATAACACTATTTGAAACAAAATGCCATTCTACTTAAATTATATATGCATGTAACTTATATGTGGTGTAAATGTACAGTATATAGGCTCTGCATTTATTGTAATATCTATTTAACCTTCCTGATAAAACCATTTGTAGGTAAAGCTCGTGCTATGTAATATATAAGCTAACTGAAATTGTCTTTTTTCCACTAAAATGTAATAAAAATTGGTTTATGAATAGATTAGTGTTATCCTTGTACCAAAATTCTACACTGTAAAATCACTCTGTTTGGATTCACATTTTTTGTTGATTAAATATGTTGCTTTTGAGTGGCTGAAAGGCTGCTATTATGTGTGATGAATGATATTCCTTTGCAAGTGCGGAAAAAGTAATTGGAAAGCTACACTGTCTTTGATAGACTTAAACAAATGATCTATGTAGAGATGCATAGAAAGCCAAGAAAGAATACACTAGCTTTAAAAAATAGACCATGTCAGCAGAAGGATGTAAAAACAATTGGGCAATAACCAACAAGTACATTAGGGTAATGCAACCATAGACTTATCAAGAAGTCTTGGCAAGCCATCTAGAAAATTTTAACAATGGATTGGAATTCCATGGTAGAATATGCTAACAAGTAAAAGTGGAAAACTACGGTGAAAAAATGAAATCACTCAAGAAGAAGCTTGAAGCCAGTTTAATGGGAGCATGCAAAATGCCTCATTAAACAGATATAAGGATAAATTAAATACCTACTTGAGTATTCAGGTTGATGTGATCACTAATCAACTAAAGGTTTGTCAGCATACAGTATGCATGAGAAAAGTTTACTGCCAAGAAATCTGAGGAACCTGATAAGGACTAATGATAACTTCAGAGACAGCACCAGCATTAGCAGAAAGTGGAAAAACACAAGAATGTCTGTGGACGGAACCCAGCATGAAAGGAGGAAATGTATCCCAGCTAAAATATATAAGACGAAACAGCATCTATATAATCAAACACTAAGGTATGTCAATCATGGAAGTTCTATCTTTTAGGGGTACTGAAAATGCACAAATGAATGAGCAGCCGAATCTAAGGAGTGAAAAGTAAAGTAGTGCTAGTATTTGTTTCTTGTATAGTGTTAGGAGTGGATTTCAACCTATGTGTTGTTTGGCACAGGGCATAGTACTGCTGCTGTTCTGGATGGAGGTAAAAAGTCACATTATTGTACAAAATACAACGAGGATAAAAAATAAAATATGATAAAAATGCAATGAAAAAGTTCAGTAATGAGAAATTTAAGATTAGTGAAGAGAAAAGGTCAGCTCATGGAGCCAAGACCCATGGCAGTATGCAGGAGAGAGATTCCAGATCCTCTGAATGAGTTGCAATGGATTTGAGAAATAGACATTTAAATTTTTTGAAGTTTATTATCTGATACAGGCTCTCAAATCCCTGAGTCAGATGGACAGTCCTGATGGTTTTTAGCTATTGATTTGCAATGAACAACACATGAAGAATATCTTGAGAAACACACCTACTCCCACTTTATTGATTGATGCAGCAGTTTGCAGAAGCAATCTGTCATGAATAAACATACTCAGAAAATGACCATAACTTAGGGGTAGGGTAATAATCATAGAATCATAGGACTGGAAGGGACCTCAAGAGGTCATGTAGTCCAATCCCCTACACTCATGCCAAGACTAAAGATTATCTAGACCATCCCTGAGATGTGTTTGTCTAACCCACTTGCCTGATCTTGCCCTGTTTCCAGCAATCCATGTCCCCTCTTAGACTGGGCTTGAAGGCAGGGGCTTAGCATGGCACTGACTCAGTGAGGAGGCAGTGGGGCCAGTGGCTGGAGCACGGGTAGCTCCACAGGAAATGACAATGCATACCATGTCAAAAATTTCTGGGGGTGTTCCCAGCTGTGGTCAGAAGCAAATACTATAAGCACTAGTTCAGCATGGGTCTCAAGCGCATGCTATCCATCCAAGAGAAATTACATTTGAAAAAGAGCCAGACAAAAAATGCACTTGAGATTAGAGGTTAGCTTACAGCATTCTCAATGAATGAGTTTTTCAGTCTTTTTCTTTCTGTTTCTGTCCTCCCTCATCAAAAAAGGAAAGAAAGTTTTCATTCCCTAAATGTACAGTGCACATTAAATGCAGCCCTCAGTGACCAGATTGAAGGATAATTTTAAAAATAGAGATACAAGGTGTATGCAATAAGGAAGCCTGGGTTCCCAACAGACTGAACCCCCACCCCCCAAGATAGGCAATAGGAGACGTAACAAATTTGCAGGAGGGGTGAGTCCTACTTCACAACATTCATCAAACACATCCTCAATGTCACAAGATGCTGCTCCTCGTGGGAGTGAATGATACCCAGTGTGATGTTGGCCAATGGCATTAAAACACAGAAAGGCAAGGTCGTAAAAGGTCTTCTTAGAGTCAGTCTGCTGCTTTAAAATTATTGTTATTTACTATTTAAATATGAGCAGTGTCCAGAGACCCTATTGTGCCAAAAAGGAACAATCTGATCTATTTAACTGACAATCATTAATAATAAATAATGAATAAATAATTTGATAATTATTTCTATCCATTTTCAGCCAAAGAATAGAGTCCAACATATGACAAGAGCATCACCTCACCCAAAGGAATTAGAAAGAAAACTAAATAAAATTATTTTTCTTTCTGTCTTGTACCAGGTACCTAGTGCAGATGTGCACATTCCAGAAGGGGATCACAAAGCAGCATTTGGAGGACTTCACTGAAAAGCCCTGGCAGCTGCCAAAGAGCAGTGGAAGGTGAGTGAAGGACTAAGGCAAGTTATAACATCCCAGCTAAAATCTGGCCACTGTGAGGTAGCTGTCTACTTAACCAAGATCTTGTGTGCTGTGAGTTGTGTTTCTTTTTTTTTGTTTGTTTCGCATTGATATAGCTGCACTAGTGCAAATTCCAAGTGTAGATATGCTGCACTATTGTAAAAAGTGACTTGCATTGGTGGGCTTATGCCAAGGTAAACCAGACTAGCCAAACTCAAAATGGAGCGTGGGCAAGAGATACAAAATGGAGTAGGAGTTCAAAAGCAATAGCACTGTTCCCTTATTAAAGTACATAATCACTTGTCTCATGCCACCCACTGCTTTCTTTACAATGTTGATAACAAACAAGTCATTTTCATTCATACTGAATTATATCTGTGAAATAGGTATAGTGAAGTGTTAAGAACATGGGTTGCTGTAGGACATCAAGGTGAAAATAAAGGAGCATATGTGAGCCAAAGTGGTGCAATAAGACTGGAAAGACCACAATAGGTATCTCTCCTCCATTTGCTCATGTTCCACATTACACTTTTGCAACTCAGCTAACAAATTCTTTGACTTTCTCTTAATAATGGTACAATGTCCAGGCTACAGCCTCACCAAATATCTTTTGGTGAGCACAGAACTGTAGGTGGCTTTCCAGAGAGTTATCAGTTGGTGAAAATTACAAGACTATTTGACAAAAGTAATGATAAAAAATTGATTGGTGCCTTAGTAACTTGATTTGTTGTGAACTTGTAATAACTTGGTGGACTCAGAATTATTTATCAAACACAATACCTTCTTGAGATTCAAAATTCCAGTGTTTTTCCAAACGGAGAAGCAGTAAGGGGGTGAACAGTTTCTAGAGTAGGTCAAACTATTTGTTACAAATAATTATCCTTACAAATTTAGTCCCTTGTGCTGCTATTAACGCTGCATGGCAGCACTGGGACCCCAGTTTGCTGCTTGGATAGCAATTTGTTCACAAACCATTTATGTCATTCTTATAGTATATTTGTTAAGAATATGTTTATTTGAATTGTACGGGCCAATAACTTGCAGACTCTGGGCTGCTTGCAAAATATTGGCTTTAATTATTGGCTATTCATTATTTCTGGTTTTTGCTTGGTCAATTAAGTGGTATTTTTTTCTGCTCCATGACTGGATGACTGAAACATTTAAAACACAAAAATATCTAACTGCACATAATGAATAATATTCTGCTGTGGGAATCCTGAATTTATTTTATTAACATTCATTTTCACGCATTTTCACCATCAGTTGTATAAATGCTCACACCATTGAATTCACTAAGTGTTTTAAATGGCTCATTGTTGGTTTATTTTGTGTTTTTTTTTTTTATTTTTAAATCGACTCAAATAGTTTTAATGAAGTTTCCTCTCTGCCAGACTTCTGCAGGAATTCTAGCGGAGTTACGATATAAAGTAGTAGATGGATCCAAATAAAGTAACAACACATAATATAGGAACATGTTAATAATTTATTCATTATCCATAACATAAAAGAATTCTCAGAAGTTTATTAAAGAACAATAGCAGCACTACAATGGTTGACTTCTGTTGCTTTTCCTCTCGGGCTTTTTTAAATGTTGATATCTAAACACTTGCATTTTCCTTTCTTCAAGAATTTTGGGGACTATTAAGTCTCCAGACTCACAGAGAAATTCCCAAAGCAGCAATATTTTATTTTCATTGAACTTCTGTCACATCCTGTTGAGAAGGTTAACAGAAACATCAAAGCTGTGATTACTACCTTTCAGGGGAATTACACAAGCAAGGATTTACTTCATTTAGGTTGCTGTTTTCTTGCTAACATTTGGGCATTTGAGTGCTACACTGAGTCATGTTGTCTCAAAGCTAGAAGGAAGAAATTGGATTTCTGGATGAGAGTTTCTCACAGACAGAACATTTGTGGTGACACTTTACCTGAAGAACATGAGTCTAAGGTGAAAGGCTTATCAAGACTTAGGAAGGATTAAAGTGACCAAAGAGTATATCTGATGATAAATATGGAATAATGCAATGGAATGAGGAGAGAAGGGCATGAGGGAAAATGGCATTAAAAAGGATTTCAAAATGCCAAATTCTCTCTCTCTCTGTCATGTATTTTAAGTAGGAAGATTCTTTGTAGGCTCTTGTAAGCAACTCTCTAATTTCCATTATAGAGAGGTTGTTAAACAATTCCAACCACCTGCATTCTATATATAACAAAATAAACTCTAATCAATTTCAATAATTTTCTTATAGACAAATTCAATCCTATTGTAAACTGGCGCTGTAATGTGGTGGTACCAGTTTACAAGTATTAATATTGTCCAAAGACTTGATGCCCTGAAATTTCAGGGAAAATGCAAATGAATATCCTCCCAAAGCTGCAGTCTTCCTAAAGTACTACTTAAATACATCTGGGGCCCAACATTCCCCCAGTGCAAATAAAATCATGCACGCAAATGAAATGAGGGGAATAAGCTGAAAAGAGTTTACTTTGTATACACTCCATACTTACAGATGTCAGTAAGTAGCATACTCCAACATGAGCTCCATAGAGAAGATGGCTAGAGAACAACTAGAAAACTGTGGATGTAACTATAATCACTAGGGCTGTCAAGCAATTACAATATTAATTGTGATTAATCACATGATTAAAATTTAATCACAATTAATTGCACTATTAATCGTGCTGTTAAAGAACAATAAAATACCATTTATTTTAAATATTTTGGATGTTTTCTACATTTTAAAATATATTAATTTCAATTACCACACAGAATACAAGGTGTACAGTGCTCAGGTTATATTTATTTTTGGTTACAAATATTTGCACTGTAAAAAACAAAAAAAATGTAATTTCAATTCACCTCATATGAGTACTGTAGTGCAATCTCTTTATCATGAAAGTTGAACTTACAAATGTAGCATTATGTAAAAAAAAAGTGCATTCAAAAATAAAAAACCGTAAAACTTTAGAGCCTACAAGTCCACTCAGTCCTACTTCTTGGTCAGCCAATCACTCAGACAAACAAGGTTGGTTACAACTTGCAGGAGATAATGCTGCCTGCTTCTTGTTTACAATGTCACCTGAAAGTGAGAACAGGCATTTGCATGGCACTGTTGTAGCTGGCATTGCAAGATATTTACGTGCCAGATGCGCTAAAGATTCCTATGTCCCTTCATGCTTCAACCACCATTCCAGAGGACATGCTTTCATGCTGATGATGGGTTCTGCTTGATAATGATCCAAAGCAGTGCAGACTGACGCATGTTCATTTTCATCCTCTGAGTCAGATGCCAGTAGCAGAAGGTTCATTTTCTTTTTTTGGTGGTTTGGGTTCTGTAGTTTAAGCATCAGAGTGTTGCTCTTTTAAGACTTCTTAAAAGCATGCTCCATATCTCATCTCTCTCAGATTTTGGACAGCACTTCAGATTCTTAAACTTTGGGTTGCGTGCTATACCTATTTTTAGAAATCTCACATTGGTAACTTCTTTGTGTTTTGTCAAATCTGCTGTGAAAGTGTTTTTAAAACAAACATGTGCTGGGTCATCAGCTGAGACTGCTATAACATGAAATACATGCAGAATGCGGGTAAAACAGAGCAGGAGACATATAGTTCTCCACCAAGGAGGACAGTCACAAATTTAATTGATGCATTATTTTTTAAACGAGCATTGTCAGCATGGAAGCATGTCCTCTGGAATGATGGTTGAAGCATGAAAGGGGTATATGAATGTTTAGCATATCTGGCATGTAAATACCTTGCAACGCCAGCTACAAAAGTGCCATGCAAACACCTGTTCTAACTTTCAGCTGACATTGGAAATAAGAAGCAGGCAGCAGTGTCTTCTGTCAATGTAACCAACCTTGTTTGTCTTAGTGATTGGCAGAATAAGAAGTAGGACTGAGTGGACTTGTAGGCTCTAAAGTTTTACACTGTTTTGTTTTTGACTGCAGTTATGTAACCAAAAAAATCTGCATTTTTAAGTTACACTTTCATGATAAAGAGATTGCACTACAGTACTTGTATGTGCATATTTAATATTTTATATGAATATTTAATAAATTTCAATTGGTATTCTATTGTTATGAGTGTGATTAATCACAATTAATTTTTTAATTGCAATGAATTTTTTGCGTTAATCACATGAGTTAACTGTGATTAATTGACAGCCCTAATAATCACGATTATTGTTAGTATCACCTATTAACTTACACTTAGAGGCTATCATGACACAGTCTGAAATAAATGCAGGAAGAACTAATGGTGTTAATGGTGGCCATATGTGAACTGCAACAGAGTTAACAATACATGTTCTAGCGTTCTTCAACACTGGAGTACATTTTAGAGCTGCTCTGAGTTGGCTTAATGTTTCAGCTGGGCCTGCAACACACATATAGCCATGAGGTTCATTCAGCTCTGCCCTGAATGCTTTCTGAATGCCCCGAATGTGTCATGTCCCCATTTATAACAATGCACTTCTTCAATGCAATCACAGTGTTTGGACCAAAGCATGTTGCACTGCACCTAGGATCAACTTGCACAAGATCTGCTTGATATTCAGGTAGATATTTTCCAAGTTATACTGACATATTGAATGTACTTATGCTCTGCTGCATGGCATTGGAACTGGGGAACAATTGTGCCTGTAAGGTTTATCAAAATTAAATATTGATGACTTACAAGGTTTGGAACAGGTTTTTAACCTCTGTCTAATAGGTATCTTAAACTCTAGTGCATACTGATTGTCTTAATAAATAGTTACCTGTAATTATTTGATATTCATTTCAAGCTCATGACAGTAATCTTTAAAAGTCCGGAATTATCTAGAACATGGATATAAGAGTATACCTCTTATTCTATAAAAAGGCACATGCTCTTGCTGTTTTAAGGTAAGTCTCTCTGAAGCGAGCAATAGAACATTTTCAGTTGAGAGTTTTCACCTTTGCAATTCTTTTTCTTTTGGCAGTGCAAAGGAGTCCAACTATACCAATTCCAGAGTACTATGCAAGATGGATTTATTTATTTTAGTTTAATTTTGATTTTATACAGAAAGAAAAGTTTCTCAGTTCTCCGCATTATATATATAATGTAACTCAGGTTCCCCTTTCTTCTTGTATTGTTACCTGCCAGGTGTGAAGGTTTTTTGTTTTGTTTTTTTTTCTTGAAACATGACAAGCAACACAGTGACCGGGGGGAAAGTCACTTCACCCTGAATGAAAAAACAGGAACTAAAATCACCGGGAGCGAAATTAATGCAAAACTCTAGAAAGGTAAACAACTCTGGAGAAACATTACCATGCTGGGGAAAATTTTACATATATATATATATATATACACACACACACCCCAATTGGAACTATTTAAAGAAGGCAACCCAAACAAAGAAGATGAGAGATGTATAAAGTGACCAGCCTAACACAGAGGAAAGGTCACTCTCACTCAATCCAAGAACTAATATGACATTGCAACTAACAAGGACAGATCCTGTAGAAAGGTTTGAATGACTTAGGACCCTGGTAGGTCTCTATGTGGTAAGCTTGTGTGTAAGCTGTGTATTGCTTTGTGATATGTTTTCTCTGTAATTCATTTGTTCAGATAAAATACCTTGCTTTATGAAGGCTGGCTGGTCGCTGATTAACCCTATGATAGCCCTTAGGCAGCAGGACTACAGGTACTCTGCTAAATTCAGACTTGCTGAGATGATCACAGTACTTTGCCATGAGGAATTGCAGCCTAAATGTCTGGTCTTGTAGGAGAGGTATGTGGCTTCCCACTCTGAGAGAGTTGTTGGTTAGAAGTCCAAGTGCGGTTTGGGGAGTCCTCAAGGAGGCCATGAAGAAGTCAAAGGTGCGGGTATCTCAGGAACTGTGACATATAGTTTTATGGAATTTATTATTTTGGCTTGTAATTAATCAGCATCTTGCTATTCCAGCAATAGTTACTTTATACATTAATAAAATAAACTGCTTATTTCTGGTTCCCTGTGTCATAACAGATGCACAATGGTGCTGTGCTATGCTTGATCCCCATTTAATAACAAAAATGAACACTTTAAATAGTCCCTAAATAAAATCCCTAACCATAGATTGCCTGCTGAGAAAATGTGATTATTTGTTGGAAACTGTGGGCTTTTCTCTTGGTTAAATACATTGGCATGAATATCCATGCAATGTTGACCTCCACATGACATCACTGCAATGCACTCTGCTGGGATCTCGACAAACCTAAAGTTTGCTCTCAAACTTCACCTAGTGGTCAATGCCTCCGGAGCAGATAACGCTGTTGTTCTATAGTCTTCACTGCAATTCAAGCTTTTGCTTTTGATCTACAGAACCCTATATGGTTTAGGTCCAATGTGTGCTAGATGTCAGCTGTTGCCTGGTACTGTATCAGATGCTGAGAGAGAGAAGGTGTGTGAGGCTTCTATATTGAAATGTCTTGTGAGCGATGGTAGGCTATTTTCAGAGAAGGGCCCTCAAACCTGGAACTCACTTCCCTAGCTTGTTCAAAGTGAGGAGTTGTCTTTCAGAGCATACAGAAAGGCCCATCTATTTACAGAAGCTTTTGCCCAAAGGAATATTCTGACACTCTTTCTATCTGTCTGTTTATTTTTTGTTTTGCAGGGTGAGGATTTTATTGTCCTGCATTTGACATAAAGTCGGCAATGGTCTTCTGCCATTGTCTTGGTCAAGCAGTACTACTACTTCTCTCTTGTTGGCTCATCCCCCCATCCCATCCACCCACAACGCCTTTGACTCACTCTTAAAACCCTCCATGCACTTCCCCCTCTGCATCATAACTTGCCAACTTTTTCAAAGAGAAAACGGACAGGATGTGATTGTATTCTTGTCTGTGGAATAGCCAAAACAATGGGGAATCCAATCCTGACTGTTTCTTTAGTGTACTGTAATAATAATTCGGTAATTGTTACTTTTTCTTATTTCATGGGGATGTTTTTGATTGTTATGTATATACTTGGAGAATGCAATAAGAACATTTTATAAGTCAACTAAATTATTACAGGTAATATGATAAGCTACAGGTGTGGACAGGACTGTCTGAATTATCTGAATGACAAAATTCATATTTGGATCATGGAATGTGATTTGTAAAGTGTTATCACCTGAATGTCAATCCCTGAACCAGGATGCTAATTTAAGTTCCTTTTAAGCCAATGTCTGCTTACCCTTTTAATACATACTTCAGGCAGCATTAAACAGTGTATTGCCAAATCTGTATTTCAAGCAGGGGATCTAAATTTTCATTAAAAAATTATCTGGGTCAAGTCAATAGTATTTGTGCTCCTAATCCTGCTTCTGATGCTTAAAGTTAGTGGCCTTCAACTTCACTAGAAAACAACTCCTGCTAAATGATCAGTAGTCACTGGTAATGCAGGGAGAGGGAACACTGTAACCACAGCACAGAGTCTTTCCTAAAGGTTGGAAGTTACAGTCTTTTACAACAGGCCTTCCCATCCACTTTCTCCTGCATCATTAACTGGATTTGTTGTAGATTTATATGCTTTTGTTTGTTTGCTTAGCCAGATAAATATTTGCACTAAAAGACATTTTTAAAGCAATAGTCAGGTTATGAACAAACAGGGAGAGGCAAAATGCAACAATTAATTCAATTAAAACAATCCCAATTGTTTCTCTCTAGGAGGTATTATTTCAATTCCATTATCAAGGGCAAAGCTGCTCCTACAGTGATTATTTTTGAAGTCTAATTATATATGATTATGTTTGTAGAGCCTAATAACTCAAGGCTTTTATTCCATGACCTGTATTGATTATTGTGCATAATGGTTTCAAAGCCTCTATGGAACATACTGTGTAAGCAACCCTTTTGGAGTGTAATATATTAAAGAGTTCAATAGGTTTTCAACTGTTCATAAATTTAAAACAAAATTATACTCCTCTGTTTAGTAATTAATAATAATGTTCATCCAATCTGGTGAACACAATGCCACTTATTCTGTTGTGTGGTAACTTTATAGAACATGGTCAAGCACATCATCATGTGCAGTATCATCACTTACAGTATTATCCTTATCTTTTCAACTATTAGGACAAAATTGTCCAAATCTTCCCAGACTGCAACAAACTTCTTTATAAGCTTCACCAAATGAAAGAACAGGGTGAAATGTTGTCCAGATTTTTTTTTTTTTTTTTTTTAAAAAAAGGACTAAAGATCATTTTGCAAAATTTTTACTTCTCTAACATTTTACAGAATTTTGTCCCCAATAATTTATTCAAATTAAATAATGTAGGTAATATTTGCAAGGTTTTCCCTCCAAATTTGTAAGCGAAGGATAGGCAGTAAAAGTAAGGTCAGAGGGAGGCAAATGAAGGTAGGCTTGAGCCAATACATTGGACAAACATTTCCCTAGTAGTACCAAGAGTTCTGCAGAATGTAAGCTTTCATTTTGAACCAAATTAACTTTAAACCATTACAAAAGAGAAGATTTAACACTTCTGAAGGTGCTGTCTTACTGAGTCTCCTGGTAGCCTAAATTAATAGCTATAAAGGAGGTCTGGATCATTACTGTTCATCTCACGTTGATTGTCAACAATGTTAAATATGAATAATTTTTGCAAAAACATTCAGCCACGCTCAGGCTACAACCAGAATGTGGGATTGTGCAGGGAGAATGGGCGTTTAATTTTTCTCTCTCAAATCTTTCTCCTGGTCTTAAATATAGATATAGAAGAGTGGTAGAGTGTCAACGGCTCTCTATGGAAATGAGCCATAACAGGCAAAGTGGGGAAAAGGAAAGAAAGAAAGGTCAATGAAGGTTAATTGGTCTTTAAAACTCCGCTTGCTATAAAGCAAGGAGACAGAGTAGCCGGGGGAAAAAAATGTCAATAGACCCGTTTTAGTACATTTTTCATAAAGGGGCCACCTTTGCTGGAAAAGTGGCGGGGGGGGCACCCTGTGAAGATACAAAGGAAGGATAAATGGCATTGGGATATACTCTGCGTGATGATGGATGAACATGAGTTTTCAAATGGACTGAAATAAAATGAAAGAAGGAAAGAGTAGGGAACTAGGGAGTATAGTGAGCTAATCACTAGCTTTATATTTCTAGGGACATAATGTAAATTCAAACCCTGGATTAAATTATAGAATATATTTAGTTGGTATTTGTATGTCTAGGTTACCTGTGTTCTGCTGATGCTTCACCTGATTAATTTCAATCCACTTCCATTTAGGTATTTGTTTCATATTTCAAAACTACGATCCCAATTGGAGACAACTACCTAGCTCTGCTCGAGAGAGGATGAGGATTAATAAAGCAGTGGTATTGCAGGTCAGGTCTCAAGAGGACTAAAAAAGCAGTGTGGGGAGCCTTGTGCATAATTGCTTAGAAATATGAAATAAAACAACTTCCCTCAATCAACAAATTCTACAAATTGACATGCCTCTCTCAGTAATTATCTTCATATATTTACAATTCTGTGCCCAAAATTTGCAAATGTGGGTGTCTAAAACCATACTTAAGACACCTAAGTGAGTGTCCTGATGAGGTACTAAGCACCTCCGAAAAGCACAGCACTTACTGAGGTGCCTAATTTTAGGACTCAAGTGTGAAAATGTTCTCCTATATACTTTATACCATATATTGTGTGAAAAGCAAACTTTTTATTTAATTTTGCAGTTAGTCGTGCTAATAAGTATAATCCTAATGAATAACAATGGCTCTTTCTGAAAGAATTTGAAACTTTGCTACAGTTGCTTAAAAACTTTAGATAATAATCAGAAAGAAGAGTACAGTGTGACCTCATTAGCTGGCCCTTTAGTCATTTGCAAACCTAAATTTTGCAGTGATTTAAGATTTCTATATGGTTATTCTAATAGATCAAACTTAAAACAAATCCGATATTTCTCCTGAGTTGGTCTTTCCTGGGATTTAATCAAATTGCTTTTCATCATTACATTTAATCTCATTTAATTATTCATCATATAATTCACAAAGGATCCACTCATTAGTGAGGATTAGCAAGACAGTGCTAAGATCAAATGCTGTTTCCCCCTTTCACCTAGGGCAACCAATACAGATCTCTCATGATAGTCTAGAAATAAGTAAAAGTCATGGTAAACAGTTCTACAATGTCAAAAGCTCAAGGAAAATAAAGGTCACTCACAGGCAATCCTGTTCATGCTATTTCCAGGAGCATTTAGCAGTGCTGCTCTCACTGCAGGATTTTCTCTTGAAGTTTTCCGTGTCTCATTGTTAGATGAGAAACAGAAGATGGTATATAATAGGAGGGGGATGGACCCCTTTATCCCATTCCTGAAGGCAACTAAACTCCCGTCCTGGGAAAGGAAACAGTGGGTTGAAATCTGCATCAGTATTTTCTACAGTATTGACAGGGAAACAAAATTCATCACAACTAGATCAGACTATTGGTGACAATCCGGTTCAAGACACCGCAGAGGAAGAACAGGAGGTTTAAACCCCAAAGAATTAGCAATTGAACCAAGTGACTGTACACAAATGTTATTGCACTATAAAAGTGTACTGACTAAGGTATCATAAAACCTGGTGACACACTAGTCATAAATACCATTGTGCGATGTATGAACAGATGGGGGCGTATAGAGTTCTGTGTGCGTGCTGGAAATATGTTCCTAGCATATGTTTTTGGCGACAGACTTGATAAACAAATTTCTCCTAGACAAAAAATGTTGTTTTTCCTGTATCTCCAATGTAAATTGAGCAAGGTAATGCCAGAAATGATGGAAGTTATATTTATATATGAGTCAGCAAAGGGATGGGAAGCAGCAGGAAGAGACCAACATCAGGGCAGAATAACTTTATCTGGGGATACACTTCACAGGAATACATCTCAGAAGTTTACTGGACTATAAAAAGAAGGGGAGAGAACACCTTAGTTATCCATCACTTAGGTGATGCAAAGAATGGCACCCTCTGATTTTGTGAAAGATGAATCCCCCTGCTTGAAGAGCTAGAGTAGCTGCTAGCTTGACATAAGACCGCAACTGTTTTAGGCAAAGATATAGCTTGCTAAAATTAAGTTTTAGGCACTAGAAAGAGTGGTTTTTTTTGGTTTATTTATAACCATACCTGTCTCTGTTACTCTTGCTTAGTATCACTTAAATCTCTGTTCTTTATTAATAAACTTGTTTAGTTTTACTATAAACCATTTCAGTGCTGTGTGTTAAAGAGTGGGACCTCAGCAAAGCTAACAGACTGTTGTGTGCTCCGTCTCTTTGGAGGCAGTGAACTTAATAATGTCTGTGAATGCCTAGTGAGAGGGACTGGACACTGCAAAGAGATGTTCCTGGGGGAATGTGGGAACTGGGGTTCAGTGATTGCAGGTAACAATGCAAGGTTAATAGTTTTGAGGAATTTGCTGGTGAGGCAGACAGCCTGGTATGGCAGGAAGTTGTCTCATAGTCCAACCTCCAGAAAAACTCTTGCTAAGGCTGTGGGGTAACACAGTGGCTTATAGTTCTGGGTTCCAAGAGGAAAGTGTCACAGCTTTCTGTCAAGAAATTATTGTAACTTAGTTCTCAGGTATCACCAGTGCACCTGGTATACCCAGGAAAAAATTAAAATTAAATTTTTAGTACTTGCACCTAAGTTATTAAGGTGGACTATTCCTAGGGCCCAAAACATGTATTGGCCATTATCTTGCTTGACTCTGACCAAGAAGCACAAAAGAATGCTCTTTATTCTTCCTCCCAAGTTAGTAAATTAGAAATCAGTGCTGAACTTGTTTAACATGAGGATTAAACCACACCTAGCTATATCCTCCTCATATGTTACACCTGCATTTTATCTGTCCAGTAAATAATTCTGTATCAGGTACGCAAAAGGCCACCACTACAGATGCAATGCCACCTAATAATAACAGGTATAAAAGAGCACTCAAATTGCAAGTTGTTGCTTTTTTCTTTTAAGGTAAAACATTCATTACTTTACCAATAGCTGCAGCCTTTGCCTATCCTGAAGCTAGAGCACATCTTTGGTTAAAAGTATCACTTTCAAATAAACTGTCTCTAAAAACCTTTCGCAGTATTTTACGGGGTACTGGTAATGCTGTCTATGGCAATGCAGTTCCCCCAATATTATTATAATAGTGTCATTGCTGACAGGAAAAATCTGCTTTTCAAAACAATATTTTAATTGTGTTATTTTGAAGCTTTTGAAAAAAATTCCTCAACCATATTTGCATTTCATGCCTCCTAAGCCTTATTTTGTTCGACTATCATAGCAGTCCCTAAGAGCTGGGCATTGGCAGTGCTGTAGAACTGGCTCTTTCAGCTTGTCATCTCCCCTAGAAAGCAACAGTTGCAAGCCAAGACACATTTTTTCTTTGAAGAATTTTCACACCACAGTAGATCTTACGTTCGCACTGAAGTGGAAGCTGGTAAACTCATTTTCCCATAGAATGTGTAAGACGACATCAGTCTGAGAGCTCTTTCCCCTTTGTTTTCAATAGCGGCAGGATTGGGCTCTAAGTAGCTTTTGGATGTTTCTGTTGGGGGAACTTTCATTGATGCTCAGTGGCCTTATCCAGGAGATCCAGAGTGAACCTTTTATCCCCTTCATCTTCTGATAAGTCTGAACACCGTGGCGGTGGCTGAGCCTGGCACAGACTGCCTCCGCAATGAGTCTTCATGCTCCCTGACTGACAGTCTGGTTTTATTTTGTAAGCTCTTTTAAAGGTGTTTGGCTGTCCCTCTTTCACAGTTTGATTGTTTTCTGGGGCTGCTTATTCAGCGCTGCTGTTTGTCTTACTGCAAAAACCCGGGAACTGGGCGGGCGCAAGCCCACCAACTGCTAAAGGCCTCTCCCCCAACCTAGCGGGAGGGACCAATGGACCCAGGGACCAACTGATTGTGGGGGACAACTAATGAAAAACAGGGATCGGAGTGAAGGTCAAAAGTTCAAAATGAGGATACCGCTGCTGTTTGTGTCAGATGAAATACACAGACACATTACCTCGCCTGACAAAAACAGTGAGCACAAGGATTTCCTAAAGAGAAGTGTCAATAGGAAGTGTGTAAATTTTCTTATCGCCCCTGACCTCACTATTTAAATTATCACCTTTACACCAGCTTCCAAGTAATACCCTTCACCAAAAACTATATAATGCTGCTTGCCTTCTTTACAAAGGAAAAGTCACCTGGCAGACTGCATAGCAGCTCTCTTAATGCCTGCCATTGTGTTTAACTGATTTAGGGCCTGATCCTCCTCCAACTGAAGCAATGGCAAAACTCTCACTTTCTTCAGTGGTAGAAGGATCAGAACTATAGAGAGGGTAAAGTTGTCCTACTTCCATTATTGTTAATATAGCTCTACAGACATGCATGGAACTTGACAGATTTTTTTTTTTAAAATGGCATCCCAGTCCCTAGGAAGTTGCAACCCAAATTAGACACAATGCAAGGCATAGCAATAATTATAGCTTAGGAGAAGGGTTATGTCATGAGATATGCTTATTCTTAGTTACACCTTATTTTAGTTCTTTTTTATGTTTTAGTTAATATATATTATAATTTGGGGGCAAATGTTGGGAGAGAGCAGAGTCAGTGAGATATGGCAAATACAAAGGAGTGAGTTTTGAGGAGGGAACTGAAGGGGAATTGAGGTTACACTGCATACAAGGTCAGGGAAGACGTTCCAGGCATAGAAGGTGACATGAGAAAAGGTGATGAGCTTCTTGTGGGAAAAAGTAATTAGGTGCCAAATGTGTACACACTGCCACTTAGATACATAGCTGGTTATATGTACGCAAAAATTACTGATTTGTTTTCAGACACTAGATATTTTCATGCTCAAGCTGGGCATGTGTATATATATCTCCACACACACAGAGTATTGCACATCTAACTCTGAATATTTGGCCTGAACGTAGGTAGCAGTATAGTTATCATGGTGAGGAGTTTGCATCTGATAAAAACAAATATCAGGAATCAGTTCAGAGATGGGAGGAGTGTGATATGTGCATGGGGTCAGAACTGAATCTAAGGATATTTGATATACACTGTAGAGAACAGGGAGTCCAGAGAACTCCAGGCTGTAGAAGTCAAGGTGAGATATAGCCCAAACTTTTACTAGTTGGGATAAAGAGGAAGGGACAGATTTTGGAGATATTACAGATGAAGAACCACCAGGATTTAGGTACAGCCTGGATATGGACATGGTAAGAAGACAGGAGTCTCATGGGTTGACTGGAAGAATAGTGTAATGATCAATAATGGTAGAGAGGGCAAGAAGAGGAGGATTTAGTGGAGCTGAATTTTGACCATGCTTAGTTTTAGTTGGTGTCAGGATATCCAGGAAGAAATGTTAGAAACACAGTTACAGATGTAAGACTGAATGGAAGTGGAGAAATCAGTGGTGAACAGATTGATTTGGAAGATGTCAGTGAAGAGAGTACTGAAGCCATGAGAGCAAATGAAGTTGCCCAGGAATAGGATGTAGAGGAAGAGGAGGGAGAGGGGAAAACATGAATGGATCCCAAAGGAGACTGAGTGGGATGATCCACCTAGGTGGCACTGAAGGAGTGACCTGTGTGGTGAGAGGGAAACAAAATGGTGCAGAAAACCATAAAAGCCCAGGGAGGAGATGGATAATCACTTAGTCAGTTGAAGGCAACATAAAGATCAGGGAGGAGGGAATGGAGAAGACATCCGTAGGCCTGGCCAGCACCCTATTATTAGTGAACCTAATGAGAGCAGTTCTAGTGAATTGGAGTGGACAGGCACAAGAATTATGGATGAAGAATTTGAACAAGAGAGCTTAAATTGGATACAAGGCAACTGTCATCCATACTTAATACAGAAAAGTCTATTAAAAGGATTCTGATTTCAGCAGTCACTCATTTTTAGGAAGCCCTTAAAACTCTAAAATTTTCAGTAAATTTAGTATAAAAGAATGTAATTTCTCATGCAATAAATCACATTGATGCTTGTGATGGGGTGCCTGCCCACACTGGTCTCTAAGAGGTTAATAGAGCCATAGGGAGGCTGTGCATGAGGCAACCAATCAGAGAAGGGCTGAAGGGAGCAGCCAATCAGGACCAAGCATGCCCATATAAAAAGGGAGCTGCAGGGAAGAAAAGGACAATTCTCTGCTGGGAGCCCAAGGAGGAATTAATGTGTCTCTAGAGGGCTGAGAGAACTGCCAGTACCCTGGATAGAAGAGTGCTGCTAGCAGAGACAGGGGGAGCGAGATACAGCTCCTGGCTTGCTTCTGGGGTTTGCAGGCTATGGCCCTGAAGCAAGGGCAAAGAGGATGCTGGGACCATGGGGAAATGGCTGAACAGAGGACTGCAGGTCCCGTGGAAGCGGGGAGCACAGTGTGTGGCATGGCCGGAGGGCTGTGTCGCTGAAGAGGATGCCACAGTCCTTGGAGAGATGTGGATCCTAGAGCAGAAATGGTGGTGGTGAGACACCACCTGAAGAGGGCGCTGAGCTAATTCCCAAGACAGCCAGCAGGAGGCGCCACAGTGGTGAGTGAACCCCATTACACTGCTCCTTTACGTTGGTAAATATCAGTTCACAGGAGATGGCAATAAACTGCTCAAGGACTCTGAATGATCACTTCTGATACCACAATACTGTTCCTTCTTCAGCCCAGAGAAATCTTATTAAATGACAAATTGCCTCCTTGCTATCTTTCTCCTGATGTGTCTAGCAAATATGTTATTACACTCTACCTTATTATAGTACTTAGATACTTCTTTGGGAACATTGCTAGATGCAGTATTCAAACTACAGAACCTTATCATTTGCAATGTGATAAAATGTAAGATGACATATTATAATCTATATATTTTCTGGCTCTTTCTAAGCAAGTACTTGCCATGTCAGAGAGGATCACCATGATTATCTTTCAGCATGACTAATTACTTTAAGATTTGGTTGTGTTCATTTACTCACATTTTTGCCATGTCTGCATAGCTGTGCAAGTGTCAGAGATGCTGTGCTCCATTTTTAATTTTACCTTATAGAACAGTCAGGGCAAGTGAAAGACTAGTATTTACCAGTATGTATGTGGCCACCATAAACCATACTATCCAAGAGTAAGAAGACAGGTCCTTGGTCTCAAAGTTTGATAAACTAGGCTACAAATACTTGAGCCATGCTTTTAAGATATGACAAAAAGGTGTGTTTTTTACATTCACTATCCTCTTGTAAAAACACAGGGGATTAAAGGCACTTCAGATTTTCTACAAGGTAAACTAGGCAAGGTCAACCGTGGGTGGGAACATAGTGCTAATCTCACTTCACTACCTCTTGGTGAATGCTACTAGTGCGTTAGATCCACTTAGCATTTTACAGTTATAACTATCATGTTAGTTGTATCACTGTAAAAAAACCTCCAAATCCATCACTGTGTTACAGAAGATAAATCCTTAGATGTACTTGAAATACTGATGTTAACTCCTTTGCAATAACATATCTACCTGTAATGAGGTATGCTGGCCCTTTAAGTCCAGAGACGAGAGAAGACCCCGTTACAAGACAGTTGGAACAAAAGAGAGTCTAGGAAGTGACTGAACCTGGGGCAGGAACAGAGGAGGTGGTCCCAGGGAGCTAACTGATGGGGAAAAGTCTGGGCCACTGTGTATTTACGGATCCAGGATCAGCAGCCCTGTAGTATAAGATGGGATAAGGCTCTCCTCTCGCCCCTCAACGGGGATGAGCCCAGGGAAAGAGGGCCACATATATGCTGCCTTCTGTCTCATAAAAGGATGATGCTAGCATGAGGTGAGGAGCCCTGCCTGTTGACTCTCCAAGGTGGAGGGGCTGAGTATGAAATAGGGGTCAGCTGGAGAGAAATTGCAACCCAGCTCCAGGAGGATGCTGGGGACTCCTGATCACAGGAGCGACACTGCTTCTACTCTAACCCAGCCTCAAGAGGAGGGTTGCAAACTCCTGATCCAAGGAGAGGAAAGGAGACTGTGTATACTCTAACCTGCCCTGGGGGGAAGGCTGCAACTCTTGATCCAAGGGGGTAAAATGCTTTTATTCTAATCCTGCTCTGAGAGGGTGCTGTGGATTCTTGATGCAAGGGGAAAGTCTGATGCAAGGACTACAGCAGGGGAGTCTACCTGAACCCTCACACTAACCCCAGAGAGCCACAGACTAAAAAGGCTGAAAAGGGAAACTAATGCAGGATGCCTGCAATGCTACCTCAGACCACGAAGGGATGCCCTGGAGGTGGTAACACTATGTAGTAACACTGTGTAAAGAGTATCAATCAGATTAACCTGGGTACTGTATAACTTTACTGTCACTGGCTGGTATTTAAGAACTGCACAAAGGTATGAGATTCCATTTCACTTGAGTAGCTCAGTAGGATAAAGTATGTGTAATTAAATCCTTGCTGTCTAATGGACAGCAGATTAATTCAATGTATAGTTTGTTTTCTAAAAAAAGAAAAAGAAAATGACATGATAAATAACATCCTTTTAAAGGTGTCAAACAATTTGATACCCAAACTGTATTTTTTTTCCTTAACAAAGTGTGACAAAGCTCTGTCCTTGCCTCCGTGGGTCCCGCATTTCCTGGCAGATTTCGCTAGTCTCAGAGGCTCACTGTGGCTCACTTCTCTATCTAGAGTCAAGGGTCACAGTCTACTGAGCCATTTTCATCATAAGCCAGCGAGGGAGGTGAGGAGAAGTTATCCTTCCTTACAAAGTCTCTGTCTCCCAGTCTCAGTGATTAATCAGGGGGCAAAGTGGGGGGGGGGAAGCACCCAGGCCCACCCTCTACTCTGGGCTCAAGCCCAGGGACCCTAATAGTATCAGCTATGATAGCTGACCTTTTAGAAACATGACATGTACAATTCCCTGGGCTCCTTCCCCCACAGCAGCCCTCACTTCCTCAAGCTCCACTTCACCCTTACCTCAGGGCCTCCTTCCTTGTGCCTGATGTGGTGTGTACTACTCAGTCTCTCCAACAGCAAAACTTCCTCCCACAGCTCCTGACATGCACACCCACCTGATTAACTGGGAGGTTTTTAACTAGTTTCAGCCAGCCCCTGATTGGCTTCAGGTGTCCCAATCAACCTAGCGTTCTCCCTGCCTTCTGGAAAGTTCTTAATTGGCCCCAGGTGTCCTAATTGACCTGGAGCAGCTGCCATTTCACTTATCCTGATACCAGGGATTTGTTTAGCCTGGAGCTAATATATCTATCTCCCACTACTTTTCTATAGCCATCTGGCCTTACCCCGTCATAAAGCTAACATTGTTAATTTAGACTCATTACAAGCACTATAGTATATCCGCTGTAAACAGCGTGTTCTATACACATGCACACACACATTCAGAGTTCCCTTAAATATAACCTTTTTTTTATATATTTTTTATATTCTCACAGTAAGTTGTGAGATATTGAGATCTGCACTGTGTGTCAGCACTTAAGGAAATTGATTAAATTTATATATAATGTGATTTGGATTAGTCAAATGGACTATGTGGTTTATTATCAGGAAGCAAAGTAAAGATGTGGAACGTTATGACTTCTGAGAGAGAACACTAAGAACTGAAATGATTTATGCCACTTGGAAAGAATTTAAGTGATAAAATTAATCTGTGTTGGCGAAAGAAGGTAGTTAAAGGGAAAAATGTACTCTGAAATGGAGGTAAAACTTTTGAACATTTTTTAACTCAAACTAGAAAAATTATTTTGCAACCAATATAATAACAATATGGAATGTTTTATCTGGAAAGGAGAGAGTGGGCCCAGCAGAGATCAAATCTGCTTAAAATACCAAAGGGACACATGATGAATTTAGTATCTCTTAACTATTTTATCCATACTGTAGGACATAATTCTCCAAACCTTTTTCATGCAGAGTACTCCTTATTGTTTCAAGAAGTCCCTTCACAATTAAGAATTGCAGAACTGGATCTTAGCTGTATATGGTACCAGTAAGGCCTCCATCATGATAGTATCTAAGTATCTCACAGTTTTTAATGGATTTTTTTTAACAACACCCCTGTGGGGTAGGGAAGTACTATCCTTCCCAGTTTACAGATCAGAAGGAAGGTCCTAGTCCATGGCTGAGCAAGGAATTAAACCTGGGTCTCCCATGTTCTAGCCTAGCATCCTAACCACTGTACCATCCTGCCTCTTTCTCCTAAGAGCTCAGTGTTGCCTTCAGTTCCCAAGTACTGTAATGGAAGTGAGAAACTGATCCTGGAAATCAGATCACATCTTCAGTTTTCTTCTCTGTTACTGAAAATGTATTTGTATAATCAGTGTCTCAGACACTATTATGTGGGAGTATAACCTGCCAGTTTACTAAAAGACAGCATATGAAACACCGTGTATAGGGGCCTGGATGGATCAGGGATATGTGATACGATATGGAGTCTTTTACCTGTAGAAGTCCATTTAAATTCAGCACAGATCATTAGTAAACAAAAATTAGGAACATTGGAATTGCCATAGTAAGTTAGACCAGTGGTTCATCTAGTCCAGTATTTTGCCTCAGATAGTTTTCAGTACCAACTTCCTCCAAGACCGAACACTCCTGGTAAAACAGTTATGGGATATACCATCTGAGGGCTGTTGTGTTACTGAAGTGAAATGGGTTGGGAGTTTCAGTTCACTTCCTACTGGATGACAGTTTAGGTCACGAAACATTATCTAAATCGGACTGTCTAGACATGGAGAATAAACAACTTTCAGCATTACAGATAGTCTCTCCAGAATAGGTTTAAAGTGCATGGGCAGGCAGCAGTGTAGAGGAGCTCACATGCAGCCACTGCTATTACAGCACCTCTTCTGGACTTTGGTTTCTGACTATGTCGATGTGGCACTTTTCACAAGTGCTAAAATTCTGTTTACATTGTTCTATGTATGATTATTTATTGCAAGCTATTCATTCTGGTGGTTGGGATATACCATAAATGTACTTAAATGTAGTGCTCCTAAAGTGGCAGTCGTGCCACTGGTTCAACAACTGAAGAATAAAGCAGGAAAAAAAGCATAAATGAATAATTCTGTATCAAATCCATCAAAAGCCAGTTAGGGGCAGGATGCCCCTATATTCATATGGAAGGTTGCAATTTTCAATAATCCAGATTTACAGTTCAGTCGCTTGAACATCCTATTGGCACTTGAGTTTTCCCTTTTTAATTAATTTGAATTATCGCTGAGTCCTTCTTGAATGTAGCAGTATGTCAATTGATATGGAATGCTGAAATCATATTTGTTCCTAAAACGTTATATTGCAGGATTCAAAATGGATACATTTGCAATATTTGTGTCACTACACATCATTTTATTTTTACAAAAATATCTTTATCAGTATCGCTTGTTGAAAAGACATCCTGATGAGGACAAGCTAATTTAATTAATTAATTAAAATTAATAACACTGTGTTAAAATAGCTAAGGCTACCACCATATTTTTGGTGACCCAATACAGCAGTGGTAGCTCTGATGCAATCTCGTGGCCACTATTAACTTTACATTATGCCTGAACTGGTAACATTGCCATGACTAAAGCAGCTCCAATCCAGTATTATCCAGAAGTTCCACACAAGTTATAGCAATTAATGTTTAAAATTATTCCTACTCCATAGTCTAATTTACATTAGCATGGAGCTTTTTGCAGTGATAACATGGCATTAGAAAAGTGGGGTAATTGTTTTAAACTGTAATTAGTATTTTCTCTATAGTAGTTTGAGTTTTGTGATTTGAATGAGTCAAAAAACTGAAACCACCAAATTTTGCTTGGTTTCTGATAAAACCCACGAGGGTTACTAAAAGGGTTAATAAAGCAGCCTCTGTTTTAGGCTTGTATCAAAACACAAGACCTCATTTGGTTTCAGGTGGCATTATGAAAGAGGTGTACTCATGTAGGGCTGGATTAACCCATCACTGGGCTCTAGGCAAATGCACACTTCTGGGCCTCTACCTTGCTGGAGAAGGAAGAAGTTTCTTTGCCCTGTGCCTTCCTCTCTCTTCTTGGTTCTGTTGGAAATGGTAAAATGAGTCTCAGTTGTGTGAGAAGAGTATCTCTTATCCACTCATCCACTGGTGTGGATTTGCACAAGAACTGAAAGAACTTCACTCACTTGAGTGAGTGGCATTGTGACCCTGTGCACCAAGTCATGACAGCACGCACTCACATGAGTGAAGTTCTTTCAAATCATGTGTAAAGCCAATGTGGTTTAAAAGAAAAAAAGCACATTTTGGGCCCCTTGATACACACACAAATCTGGATCCTTGGCATGTGCTAGTTTTCCTATGTGTTTATATGACCCTGTACACATGTACATATATGCCAAACACAATTTGCTCTGATAGTATTTTGGTGAGATGCATTGTGGCCTACACAATAGATGAGCATTCCTGGTGTTCTTTCATGCCCTAAGTTGATGTTCTCAGAATAAATCACTTCAGTGAAATCTATCAAACTTGGACATAGAGAACCAAAGAGTCAAAGGTATGGATTCTTATTAGCCCTTCAGATACCACAATACCCACTTTTACCTACACTTCTTTGAAAAAATTGACACACACACACCATGGGTACACCATTTTTAGTGCACTACAATCACAGCTACCATGGGTATGTCTCCTCAAGGTGGATTTAACTCTGGATTTAAACTGGTTTAGTGAGAGCAGAATTTATCCTTGGAAGTACTAGGTTTGTACCTGACTTATTTCTGAGGAATGCCAGTGTCCATACTATGCCTGTTGTGAGTAAACAAGATTTGAGTTTCCAGAGCTGCCAATCCAGCACCTTTCATAAGCACTAATCTAACAGAAAAGATTGTAAAAGCATATTGGAGGTGTGACAGATATGGCAATTTCCTGCAATATCTTTGGGAGATATCACTGAGTTAAGTTTATATATCTTTGGAGTCCATTGTATTAAATGCAAAGGTTATGTATTCTTGTGGGCCTGGATGATCAGAGCACTATACTGAACAATGCGGCAGACAAGAATGAACTGGATTTCTTGGGAAATATTTAGGGGAAGATGAATGTAAATTCCTCTCCACCCCAGCCTCTAGTGATGTAAAAACACAGACCTTTGAAGCTATGCCCTGAAGAGAGAGCGATTGTCTGCTAATTACCTGTCCCCAGGGTCCCAAGCTGAAAGGACGAAAGTGCATAAAGGAGGGACTCAGAGATTCAGGGGTGTGCTTGTTCTGAGCTAACAGCTGTTATGAACTTGTAACCATAGAGCAAACCCTTTGATGGGGTTTCAAGGGCTGTTCAGAAGCCAAAGCTCTTGTTGGTGTTGGGGGTGATCTCTGGTAAGCTTATTAGCAGGTGTGTAGGCTCTTTTATTGTTTTAACATTTTCTCTGTAATGCTTTCACCTTAAGAATAGATGTGCTTGCTTAGAAAGGGCTGTGTGGTAGCTTCTAACTGTGGGCAATTATTCTATTTGCTTTCTCTCCAGAGTCTATAAGTATAGACACAGGCCTGATTAGGCAGTCTGACTTGCTAGGGTGCGCACAGTGTAGGCAGGGAACTGTGCAGCCTAGAAAAACCCCAATCAGGAGGGAGAGAGAGGTGACAGGTGGGGAGCCAGAAACCTAAAAGAGTGTGGTACCTTTGCTAGACCACAGAGCGGGAAAACAGGTGCAGTTGCCCTGAACTGTGACATGAGATGCTGCTGAAGGATTAATAGATTCCAAGGCCAGAAGGAACCACTGTTTTCATCTAGTCTGCCATCCTGAAAAGCACGGGGCATCAAACTTCATCTTAATAATTCCTAGAGCATAGCTTTTAGAGAAACATTCAGTCTTGATTGAAAAATAGATTCTTCATCATTCACTATCATGACCCTTGGTAAATTGTTCCAATGGTTAATTACGCTCAGCATCAAAAATTTACACCTTATTTCCTTTCTGAATTTGTCTAGCTTCAACTTCCAGCCATTGGATGTGTTATACCTTTCTATGCTGGATTGAAGAATCCATTATTAAATAACTTGTTCCCCATAGATATCTATAGAATGTAATCAAGCCACCCCTTAACCTTCTCTTTGTTATGCTAAAAATTGAGCTCCTGGAGTCCATCACTATAAGGCCAATTTTCTAATCCTCTGATCATTCTTGTGGCTTTTCTCTGAACCCTGTTCAATTTATCAACCTCCTTCTTAAATTTTGGACACAAGAACTGGACACAGTATTCCAGCAGCAGTCAGACCGGTGTCAAATATAGAGGTAAAATAACTTCTCCACTTCTACTCAAGATTCCCCTGTTTATGCATCCCAGAATCACATTAGCTCTTTTGGACGCAGTGTCACACTGGCAGCTCATGCTTTTCAGGGTAGAGTCTGCCATCCTGTAGGTATGACCTACATTCTTTGTTCCTAAATATATACATTTATGCTTGGCCATATTAAAACACACATTGTTTGCTTGTGCCCAGTTTACCAAGTGAATCAGATCACTCTAAATCAGTGACTTGTCCTCTTCGTTATTTACCACTCCCCAAATTTTTGTGTCACCTACAAACTTGATCACTGATGATTTTATGTTTTCCTCTTGGTCATTGATAAACATTTTAAATGGTATAGGGCCAACAACCAATCTTTGTGGGACCCCACTGAACACACACACACACACAGTGGTGATTCCCACTTTACAATTACATTTGGAGACCTATCAGTTAGCCAGTTTTTAATCCATTGACTGTATGCAGTGTTAATTTTATATCATTCTATTTTTTTAATCAACATGTCATGCACAACCAAGTCAAATATCTTACAGAAGTCTAAGTATGTTACATGAACACTTACCTTTATCAATCAAACATTTAATTTCATCTAAAAATACATCAAGATAGTTTGACAGGATCTATTTTCCATAAGCCCATGTTTATTTGAATGAATTATATTACTCTCCTTTTAATTCTTTTTAAATTGAGTCCTGTATCAACCACTCCATTGTCTTGCCCAGGATCGATGGCAGGTTTGCAGACCTATAGTTACCCAGGTCATCTCATTTACCCTTTTTAAATATTGGCACAACATTAATTTTGTTCCAGTCTTCTGGAACTTCCCCATTGTTCCAAGACTTATAGAAAATAAACATTAACAGTCCAGTGAGCTCTGTATTCTTCTTGCCACTTGCTTGTACCATAGCTGTGCACTTTTAACATTACTGATTTATCTTTAAAAATGAACTTCGGGCATTGTGTAGAGGGGGAGAAAAGAGGTTTGATAAAAGTGATTACATGTAAAATATTATCTATATTTTAACGCAATATTGTTGCTTTTGCTAAAGAGTAAAGGTATATTATTTATGTAAGACTGTAAAATCAGAGATAATTTCCTTAATTGCTATTGTAGCAGAAGTTGCTGTTAGATTAGTAGTTATGTTTGGGGTAATATACTGAGAAAAAAGTTTCTCTTCTTTCATTTTCTGATATTTACCTCTATAGATTAGTTTATTCATTCTCTATCATTCTTCGTGCTCATGTGTTCTTGTAGCTATTTCAGTACACACCAGACATCTGTCTCATCAAGCAGCAAGAAATTCTACAATGTTGAAAATTGTTGAAAATTCTCATTTCACGTAAATGACTTAGAAGAACCATGTTCCCCAAATTTTCCATAAAGTGACAGGGAGAAATAGCCTTTCACAAACTTACATCTTTTCGGAATGGTCTCCATAATTTGTAAAGACCAGGTAATTTTTCTTAGTAAATAATGGATCTTGCTGGCACAGCTTTGTCACCTTGATTTATGTAGGTGCAGAAAACAGGCCCTCTCACTGTTGAGGGTTAATCACAATCCAAGTATTTATTTTCTTGTCAAAATGTATGCCTGCTTTTTAGGCATCTGAGGTATTACCTGGTAATATTTCACAAATTATAAATTGGTTCTTCGGCTTTAAGATGAGATGTTTTCATTTCTCTGGCTTACAGCACCTTCAGTTCACACACGAGAGAAAATAGGAGTTGATCTGAGATGGAAAGAAGACAGGTCAGGCATTAGGGCCATTAAACCAGGGTGGTAGAAAAGGGATTTAGCCATTAGGGGGTAGGGGTAAGGGTAGCGATAGGGTTGGGGGTGGAGGTAGGGCAGAAAGCCAACTGCTATGTACATTACAGCTCCTTCCCTATTCACATAAGTATAATTAGAAGTGGGGTGATCTTTTTTTACTACTGTGGCCTTGAAGTAAGGACTTAGTCTTAAAATGGCCTTTGTCAAGTTTCCTTCCCCACTCTGAACTCTAGGGTACAGATGTGGGGACCTGCATGAAAACCTCCTAAGCTTACTTTTACCAGCTTAGGTTAAAACTTCCCCAAGGTACAAACTATTTTACCCTTGGACTTCCACTGCCACCACCAAACTGTATCTGGGTTCCTGAAAAAACATAGTTTGGACACATCTTTCCCCCCAAAATCCTCCCAACCCTTGCACCCCACTTCCTGGGGAAGGTTTGGTAAAAATCCTCACCAATTTGCATAGGTGACCACAGATCCAAACCCTTGGATCTTAGAACAATGGAGAAGCATTCAGTTTTCTTACAAGAAGACTTTTAATAGTAGTAAAAAGGAATCACCTCTGTAAAATCAGGATGGTAGATACCTTACAGGGTAATTAGATTCAAAACATAGAGAATCCCTCTAGGCAAAACCTTAAGTTACAAAAAAGACACACAGACAGGAATAGTCATTCTATTCAGCACAGTTCTTTTCTCAGCCATTTAAAGAAATCATAATCTAACACATACCTAGCTAGATTACTTACTAAATTCTAAGACTCCATTCCTGTTCTGTCCCCGGCAAAAGCATCAGACAGACAGACACAGACCCTTTGTTTTTCTCCCTCCTCCTAGCTTTTGAAAGTATCTTGTCTCCTCATTGGTTATTTTGGTCAGGTGCCAGCAAGGTTACCTTTAGCTTCTTAACGCTTTACAGGTGAGAGGATTTTTCCTCTGGCCAGGAGGGATTTTAAAGGGGTTTACCCTTCCCTTTATATTTATGACAACCTTTCTTAATATTTATGTTATTGCATTCTAGAAACACAGTTTTGGGAACATAACTAAGCTTGTCAGGCCCCTGATGGCCAGAATGCTAGACTAACACTCCTCATAAGGTTCATGGTAGGGGATGGAGGAGCAGAAGGGGATAAAAGGTCGTCCCTGATAAACCTTGCCCTTCCTTTGTCCTGGGCGATTGTCCTTGCCTGCAGACTTCAAGAACCCCACAGGAAATGTGAGCATGCTGGCCTCATCTCCCAAGCCTTCTGATCTTTAGCCCTTCCCCTGAAGATCATCTGGTGTCTACAGGATCACTTCCTACAGACCTTAGGAGTTGTGCTGGTGTATGGAGGATAAGATTGAGATTTTAGAGAACAGGGCTTTTGGCAGGGTGCAGCAGGGCAAGGAGGCACTCCTCCACCTAATAGATGAATGCATTTAAATTAATGTTAATTTTCTCTCACACTTCCTTCTCCAGCTAAGGTATCTGGGAGAAAGCTAGAAGACATTTGTAACAGGTGACCACCACTACAGTTAATATGTCTCAATTTACAAGCATCTCATCTGATTATCTTCAATTTTGCTGAAAAAGTCTCCTTTTTTTCTTTGACATGCATTTTTAACTCTGTCTCTGCAAGAAAAGGGGCTAGAGATTTACTCCCTTTTTAAAAAAAATGCACACTTAAATCTCCACCAATCATTTGGCACTCCATATTAAGCTTGTCAGAGCTGAACAGCCACGATGTCATTCCTATTTAACAAGTAAATATTTTCTCAGATTTGATTGCAAAAAATCAGTCTTTTGGTCCTGTGCATTAGATCTTACCTATGGGACTCCAATAAAAGTAGTTTTTATCTTTTCTTTTCTTCCTCTTTTTCTTTTCTTCATTATGGAAAAAAAAAATTGAACTTCAGAGAATTCATCTAATTTTAGAGAATGTCATAACTAATTAATTATTCATCAAATTAAATTTAGATTTAGCAGAGGAGAAAGAAATACTGACTTCAGACTGAGGCTACTGATTTCAAGGCCAATTTATGTAGATTTTGCGCATGGAGCAGAATTAAGCTTATAATGGAAACACAATGGAAACCCTAAATAAGGAGGGGCTAGTTCTACTCCATTATAATGAAAAAGGAAAAGGCTATAAAATTTACATAATCTATGAATATGGAAGTGATGTGGATGCATAATCACAAACTATGTTTATGCAAAATATCATTGAAATTAGACTTTAGTTTACTGTATATTTAGGCTTGGCAGAATTAGTTTTTTTTGTTTCAACCAATTTCAACCAATAATATCAATGTTAATTTTTAAGCATTTTTAAGTTTGTAGCAATTTAGATTTTCACAGTTGTGGGCAATTCTGGGGATTCAGACAATTGTTTAATGATAGTAGATGTTGAAATTTAAAAAGTTAAAATTTTATAAACCATTAAAACACAAATTGTCAATATCACATTATAAAAGTACCCTTAAATCAATGATTCTTACCTGTTTCTATCACTCCTTTGTTAGTCCATTTCTAAAAAGCCTAATTCAGAAGTCTAAATCATTAGATTGTTTCTAATAAGTTCTCAAGCAGAATTCTATTTCTGTGCCCATCTATAAATTTATATTAGTAACAATGGAAATGTTTTTTCATCGGTTTGCGTGTGTACGGTGAAATCAACATTTACTGACATTCACCAATAAAATTATAATTCTTCCATTTCTACATATAATGTTTCTTCAACAAAATGAAGAATTATCCTTGAAGTTGACAAAAATTTTCTCCAAGAATGTTGTATCTATTAAAATTTTCATGAGTCAGGTTAGACTCTTGCAGCTGTTCTCAAACTGTGTGTCAGGACCCCAAATTTGGGCTGGCTTAGATTTGCTGGGGCTCAAGGCCAGAGCCAAATCCTAAGCCCCACTGCCAGGGGCTGAAGCTAAAACCCAATCCCCACCACTCTGGGCCAAAGCCCAAGGGCTTCAACCCTGGGCTGTGGGGCTCAGGTTATAGGCTCCCCGCTGGGGCTGAAGCCCTTGGGCTTTGGCTTTGACTTCCCCGCCCAGGGCAGTGGGGCTCAGGCTTTGGCTATGCACCCCAACCCAGGGCGGTGGGGATCAGGCTTTGGTTCAGGCTTTGGTCCCCCATCCTGGGGTAGTTTAGTAATTTTTGTTGTCAGAAGGGGGTCGCAGAGCAATGAAGTTTGAGAACCCCTGGGTTAGAGTGATTAGTTGTGTGCAAAAAATAAAAAAGAATAATACCCTAATGCTTGGTAATATTGTTATTTCTTACTCTTTTAAATTCAGGGATTGCTTTCAGAGATTTTGCACTTCTAAACAATTGGGCTATCAAGTGCATACTTCATTTTGTTGCATTGTTACCATCAGATTTTTGAAAGAGAAATTAAGAGATTTCTGGCTATATCTTATTGATGTAAAGTGGCCTGTAAATAAATCGTTCTCATAATATATCCTGGATTTGCTTGAAGATTTTCATGCATTTATTCATCCATTGTTCTGTGTGTGTGATGTGGGGGTGTCACATTTCTTTGCTGTGTGTTTGATATACCCTTGAAGAGATTATTTTCATTTTTAATGTCATTTTTTGGAGTATTTTTCAGTCCTTAGGTAGCTTATTCCTTGTCTTTATCAAAGAGAATCATGATCATGAACACTTTTGTTCTGCTAATTGTAAAGATATTTTTTGGATGCTGTTTTAATGCTCATGTCTCATGGGCACATATTTCAATGACAAAATTTGTATATTTCCCAGTTATAGCATGGAATTCATGGGGCTCCATGGGAGCTCTGGCATAGGCACGAGTATGTCTGCACTGCAATGTAAGCCCAGGGACTAAAGTCAGCTGACGCTGGGTTAGAGAACCCAGGGCTTGACCTATACTGATTGTTAACCCTACATAAAGAATTTTCTAACCCAGGCTTGAGCCTGGGGCTCTGGTGTCCACACTGCAGCATGAAAATCAAAGTCAAACCAACTCACAGACTCCCTAGCGCCCTCTTGAAATATAGCTGCTCCCCCCTTTGACCATGGTGCATCATGGGAGAACTTGATTGTCAACCCTGCACATTACAGAGAGTTTGAACAGCCCACCAACACATCCTGCCAAGCTGTCATTTTGGTCTGTGCACTGCCAGCTACTGGAACCACCAACAGGCTTGCACTATTACTTCTGTTTCAGGAAATGGGCAGAGTTTCCATGAAACGCTAGTGGACATTTCTGTGGCATTTTCTGTTCCCTCAAAGGCACCTGATAGAACGTATGATGGAGCAGGAGGAGGAGTGGGACAGGGCAGATTGGCCCACAATAGTATGGAGGGGTTTAATCCTTCCCTCCTAGCAGAGGAAGCCACATCCCTGAGGCTCTGCCGGGCATACTCCACCTGGAAGTCAGGTATAAAAGCCTGCAGGGCTGCTCAGTCAGGGCAGACTGCCAGAGGGGAAGGAGGCTCATTGCTCTTTCCAGCAGAAGAGAGTCTTGCACCCCAGGGCTGGCCCACAATATTTTGTCACCTGAGGCAGGGAGTCAAATGACACCCCCATACCTCCTCACTTGGGCCAAAACTTTGGAACTCTGGTCCTCGTGCCCCCCCCCCCACACACACACACAGTCTGGCACCTGAGGTGGCCGCCTCAGTTTGCCTCATGGTAAGGCCAGCCCTGTTGCACCCTGAGACAGAGGCCAGACACACCCAGCCGCGCTGCAGAAGGGAAGCTGAGGACACTGCGGACCTGACTGAATCTGAGAATATGGTAGGAAGTGACCCAGGGAGTTCTTAAGTGCTGAGACCATTCAGACCGGCGTGTTTCGGGAGGATCCCCGCCAGACCACTGGTGAGGAGAACTCACCACTCACAGGGCCCTGGATCGGGACCTGGTGGAGTGGGCAGGCCCAGGTTCCCCTACCTGGGCCACCCTCCTTTGAGAGGAGCTGGTCCCACAGAGTGAGTTATATGGACTTCAGCTGCTAGGCCGCATTACCCCACTAGGGGAGAGGAATTAGGTGGACGCTGGCCATTGGGCTGCACTGTCCTAGGAGCTCATTGTATAGACTCTGGCCACTAGGCCACGATACCCCAATCGGCAAGGGCAAGTAGATGGACTCAAGCCATTGGGCCACACTGTGCAAACTACAGAAGGGTTCAGAACATGGACTTGGGCTTAGAGAGGCTGTGCTACCTCCTGCCTCATGACCTCAGGGGCTGACAAGGTACTAGCACCGCCTCAAGGAGAAAGAGGAAGAAGAGGAGGAGGACACCGACATGGCAGACTCAAGCTGACTGATGCTGCCCATGACACTGTACAGCCACTGATGCCCCCTATGTAGACCAGCACTTCTGGATCAGGGCCACAAGCACATTCTGATAGAACCACATTGTCTTGTACACCTGGGATGACCAGGAGTGGGACCATAACTTTTGCATGAAGAAAGCTACAATTCAGCTTGCCTTGACCCTCCAGTGTAAAGGCACACACATGAGGGCAGCCTTACCTGTCCAGAAGTAGGTTGCTATAACTATCTTCAAGCTAGCTACCCCAGTCTGCTGCCAACCAGTTTGGTGCTGGAAAATCAACTGTGGGGAAAGTGGTGGTGGCAGTTTATGAGGCGATCAGGTGTAGGGTTTTCCCCAAAGTGATGGGCATAAAAGATGTAACTGCTGGCTTTGGGAGAATGGGATTCCAAACTGCGCTGGGGCCATTGAGGGGACTCGTGTGACCATAGTTTGCCCTCCTCAAGGAGCACATGAGTACATAAACCCATAGGTGCTGGAACTAAGGGTGCTGGAGATGCGGCTGCATCCCCTGGTTTGAAGTGGTTTCCATCATATACAGGCTTTACAGTTTGGTTCAATGGCTCTCAGCACCTTCACTATAAAAAAAAAATCCAGCATCCCTGCATAAACCACAAGGGGTGCTACTCCATGGTTATGCAGGTCCTTGTCAATCACAGAGGTTGATTTATGAATGTCAGCGTGGGCTGTGCTGGAAAAATTCATGATTCCAGGTTTTTTCTAGTTGTGAGTCTACGTTCCTGGACAGAGTGGGACACTATTCCCACCACATGGCATAGTCATAAATGGAGTTACAGTCCCCACTGTTATCCTGGGGGACCCCACACACCCAGTTTTGCCTTGGCTTATGAAACCATACCCTGATATCAGAGGCCTTGGCCAAAAGAAAGTTTAATTACACCCTCAGCAGGTGTAGAATGGTTGCTGAAAGTGCTTTTGGCATATTGAAATCCTGTTGGAGATGTCTGCAGTCTCGTTTGGATTCCAGTGTCTTCAATGCTGTTTGCATTACTGTGGCCTGCTGTGCTCTTCACAATCTTTGTGAAGCCAGAGATGAGCCATTTCCACCTGAATGGACCTATGTCAGCGAGAGGCCACTGAATCAGTACCCTCAGCCAGAACGTGCGCCTTCTATCGGCTGGATGCATCCAGCTCTAGCTATGGAAGTCAGGGGTGCTTTGTGCTCCCACATTAGGGACTTGCATGGCCCAGTGGAAGAATGGGGATTTTACCTTTATGAATGTTCTTGTGCAGGGAGGAGGTGCTGATTGCTTGTGGGAGTAGGGGGTTCAGTGTCTGTAGAGCAGTGGGGGGGTTTATTGTTATGAATAGCAAGACCACTTATTGGGTGTAGGGGGGCATGATTCACAATATGGACTATAATGTAAGGAAGTGATTAAAGTATGGATTGATGTAGATAACTGTATTGATGAACAGTGTTTGCTTACTAACTCCTATTATCCCTGATCATGTGTTTACCTTTGTTTGTAATATACATTATATGATGAGATGCAGTGATAGAAAGAAACTTTTGTGATAAAATAAAAAGATTTATTTATAAATTTACTAGAAAAGTACAACACTGCATTTACCACACCAAAACATCAGTAACAGAACCTTAAAAAAAGTTCATGAACAAATGTAAACACTGAAAGCATGTACAAGATAGAAACTCCCTATCATTGTATGTCCCCTCTTCCCTGACAGTCTCCTTTTCCCATTTGCTGCATGCTGGGGGATGGGAATGGTGGCATCCACAGGGGAGGGAGTCAATATGGAAGACTGCTCAGGGCAAAGTTACCCTGTCCAGCCACTCATGGGGCCTAACTGCATGGGTCACCCAGCCATGGAGTTTTCCAAGCTGTGCCTGGAGTACATCACAGGGGACTCGGGCCATGGTGAACGTGATGCAGTAGGAACTGGTACTCTTGTAGCCATTAGTGTTATCAGCCACACAGGCAGTTCTTTCTGCTGAGATCTGTCCTCTTCCCTTAGCAGCTGTTCCTGTTCCAGGAACTGTGAAATAAATGCCTGCTCCCGTGCTGAAATCCTGTCCTCAAGCTGGGCGGCCAGCCTGAGCCTTTCCTCTCACCTTGTGGCATGCCTTCCCTCTAGCCGCAAGTCCCTCTGTTTTTGGTACTGGACCTGCTTGTTGGCCCTGTCTAGAATTTCAGCTATAACTTTCATTACAGAAAGGCTTCCTCTTGAAATCCATGAAGGTATATTGACCCAGGCTTCTGCTGCAGTGTGAGCAAGCTGTGGAGGTACTGCAGCCAGTAGAGGTTGAGGGACCTCAAATAGGACAAGACACAGAGGGTTGTTGTCTCAAGTAGCTAAGGGCAGGAACACAGAAAAAATCCTTATGGAATTTCAAGAACATTAAATGTTAGTTTTCCAAATTGGACTTCAATATATTATGAGAAGGATGTTTCAGACTAGAGAAGCTCCCTGGACGCAGCTGGGTTAATCACAGCAAAAGAAATGCAGAGACAATGGCAAGTTAAAAATTCAAAGCTGTTCTGTTTTCTAACAATTTGCAGAACTACTTGGGTTTGGGAAGGGGCGTCTCAGTGGCTGTGCTAAAAAGCTTTTTCTATCATCTCAGGCCTCCAACATTTTGGAGGACATAACAGTTCTTGTGGAGCCCAACAGGCAAAGGGAGATGTTATTCAAAGCTGTTGCTGGGAAACCTGTGTTATATGCCGCCAAAGTATTCAAACATATAATGACAGAACAGCACACGTATGAGAGGAGTGGACTGGCCAGCTACCGAGGTGGCCTTGGAAAATATGCCCTTCTCTGAAATGTGACTACCTACTTTGAGTTTCTGCTTCAGGAAAAGTTTGCAGCTATTAGCACCAAGGATTGGTTTAGTATTCATGAGGGAATCGACAGGATCATGTGTTAACTTCCACATGTCTTAGCCTGTTATGGCTGCACGCAAACACACACACAGCTTCACAGCCATCCTCCTTCCTGCCCCCATCCCTCTGCCACATTTCTGAACAAAATTTCAAACCTAGCCAAATTTGGCACAAATGACTTTGTCACCTATAGACTACATGGAACTGAAATGGACTAGGTTTTTAAATGGAACATATTTACATCTCCCTCCTCCCCGCACACACACATACTCTCACACCTCACTGTTTCCAGGTGACCTGTTACACCATTGAGTGATTACAGAGCAGCGTACTTACAGGCATGGCAATGTAAGGTTATTGTTTTTAAGAAACAGGAGTGACCTAGCACAAATCTGTGCCTTTCCAGTAAAAATTCACTCTAAAGTGTTTGGATTTCCCAGTTGCCATTTTGAACTCCACATGGGGTGGGGTGGGGATCCAAGCCTCTGGTGTCATGCAGTCCGCCATTAGAAGAGACACGCTAGCCAGGGCTTGCGGTAACTTTTTGCTTTGGTTCATAGAATGGAAATCCCTCCCACTTCTATATTAACAAATATTACATTGGAACCAGAAAATTACCAGGCTCCCAGGACAGCTTCTGCCCCTTCCATGTCTGTTGCAGTTTCCATGGTGGGCTGTTCCTCGGGAGCGGTGCCATCAAACAGCTCCTTCACGTAGGTCCCAGGATGTGCTGCTGCTCCTGCTGCAAAGCCTCCTCTGTGGCCAGTTTTAGCAAAAGTCACTGCACTGTCCTCACTCAGCACCCACTGCTGAATCCCATCAGTCCCCATGCTGGATTCTGGGGTGAGCAGGGCACCATCCCGCCCGATTAGGTCACTGTGCACCAGCATTGGCGCCATGCTTGGCGCAGTGCCCTGCACCTTGTCAAACTCCTTGTAAAATGGGCATGATGTTGGCGAGTTGCCTCAAATGTGGTTCTAGTTCCCGGTTTTTCTGTACTCAGTCTTGAGCCACTTAATCCATTCCCTGTACTGATCCCCTGTCCGGTAAAATGCCAGCGTCTTCGCTATTTGCTGATATGTGTTGTTGTTCCTGGTACTCTTACAAAAGTCCACTGTTTTGCTGGCCTTGCACCAGAGACTTACCAAAATCTGGCTGTGTTCCTATGACCATGTAGGAGTGCGCTTTGCAAAACACTTTTTCTTTGCATTCTCCATTGCAAACACAGAAGGCTCTCTGATGCAGCTGGTGTTCAGAACACAATGGAAGGGTTAATCACTGACTCAGCAAGCTGCTGCAATACACCAAGGAGGGTTGTTTCCATTTCCCTGGAGTCAAATGGAGATCATGGGATACAGAGGACAAAGGAAGATGAACCAATGGGATTGTGAGATACTTTTGGCGGACACCCAGGGGTGCTGAGCATACACTGCAAAGCAATAGGGCTCGAACCCTGCATCCTGGCTTGATTTAGGGCTTCTCTACTCTTAAAAAACTGCAGCTGCATTGCTATTGTGCTTCAGTGAAGATACCGCCTACACTGGCAGGAGGACTTCTCCTGTCAGCATAGGTACATCACTCCCCGAGAGGTGCTGGCTTGGTCGATGGGAGAATTCTCTCATTGACCTAGCACTATCTACACTCGAGGTTAGGTCGGTTTAACTGTGTCACTGAGTACTGGAAAACCAGTTTTCACACTCCTGAGCAACGTAGTTATACTGAACTAATTTCCTAGTGTAGCCCAGGCCTTAGGCTCAAACTCTCCCCCTTCCACAAGGTCCTAGGACTGTAGGTCCAAGCCTGAGTCTGAGAGATTTGTGTGCAGACAGAAGGAGATTTGGGTTTAAGCCTGAGTCTGAGCCCAGATTTACATTTCAGTGTAGACATACCTTGTGGCACATCATGATACTTCATTGCTGGCCAATTCTCTTATATTAGGTGGTAATGGCTGACTCTTTGTTTTGTTTTGTTTTTCCCTACTTCCTGTAGCTAATGAAACTTCACTACTTGCAACTCTCCAAGGTTCTGTTGTACCTTTCCTTCCCTGGATTTCTATTGTATACACGCTCAGCCCAGACTTCACTCCTGTTCTGAATGATCCCCCGGTTTGCATTGTTTGTACATGTTAACGGTGAACTACATAATGACTATCGGTACACTGGAGTGTTAAAATCTTTCAAAATCAGTTTTCAAAGCCCTTTAATTTCTGTTTCCTGTATCTGCTCTTGTTCAGGAGTGAATAATATTTGGGGTGGGGGATGGGTTTTTTTGGTATCTTGGGGCTTGATTTACCACTGGTCTTCTATTGAAGGCAATGGAGTTAAACTGACATAAAATTGGAGTATACGCGATGAATTTGGTCCTTATTGTGGTTGTATGTATCAAACCATTTTATGGATTATGAGGCTTGTTGGTCAGGAATTTGGGAAGCAATCATAGTTTTGACTTGTCAGCGTTCACATTTCATATCTGGCAAGGATTGAGGTGTCAGATGCACTAACATTTTCCTGATGTCACAAAAAACTTCTGCCTTCATTAACAGCTCAGTTAGCCACAATTCTTTGTGACTGAAAGTAAAGATTTCCCTGGAATACCAGCACTGCTGTAGTAGTGTGCTTCTAAACCTGGCCAAAGCATCTGGAAGCCATACTAGAGCAATGCAAGAGAGAGAGACTTTGTTTTCTATCTGCACTGAATTATTTACTCAACCAAAGGATCGTGAGTATAAACTTTCTGAAAATACTGAGAATCAGAGTTATTAACCTTACATAAAGTATTCAGTGTTAAGTCCAGTCTGAGCTGAGCAGCTTGAGTTTATATTTGTTCGGCAGAATGTAATTATGGAGCCTGTTGATATTATGCTGCTACTGCTGCTGTTACACATTCCTTGGGAAAGTCGAAAGCAATGCTGCAGAGCATTTCTGCAGGCCAGTCAGCATCACTAGTCATCCGTCTACACATACACACGCTTGCATTGGAGTGAAATCACCTTGCAGCATTCATATTTAAAGATGGGAACATTTATTTTATGTGGAAAAAAGATCTGAATTCCTTTCATAAGCTTGCATCTCATTTAAAAAAAAAGATATAGCTCCCTATGTTGTAGTTTAGTTCACACTTTTAAAGGGAAGGACACTGTAGGTACCGTTCATTTATTTCAAACACTCACCTTTCTTCTTTCCTCATTGTCTTTCTCTGTTTAGTACTACTAAAAGGAAAGGCAGGAACGTTTCACTATAGAGTTGGAGGGATTTTGATGACAAACACATCACCTTTTGCGAACTGTCAATCAAGTAACGCTCTCTTTTGCACACACTCACACATGGAGTCAGCTCCTTTCTTCACTCCATGGTATTTGTTCTATAAAAAGATGCATTTTCTTTATGAGAATGGCTCAAGTGGTGTTAAAGTAACACATTCCTGAGTGCTATGCTGTATAGTATGACTTATTTTTTTTTCTGAGGGCAGCTTGATTCAAGGCCTTATTACAAGAAAATATCTTACCAGAACTTTGGAAGCTGGTAGGAAGAAATCATTCCATAGGTAGTTCTAAAACAGATCCACCTTTATACCTAGCTTCAGGTTTGCACAGCATAGGGCCAGGTGGCCAAACTGTGGCTCCTGAGCTGTATGCAGCTCTTTTGCAGTTAAAGTACAGCTCCCCTAGCTCTCCAAACCCACCATTGTCCACCTACCAGACTGGGGGGCAAAGCTCAGGGCTTCTGCCATGTGACAGGATGGGGGGATAGGGACTTCTCCCAGAGACAACTGCTGCCTGTAAGAGTTGGGGGGAGGCATAATTTAAAGGTTTGGCCCTCCCAACAGCTTGAGTCACATGCCCCCAGGAACATCCCCCCTCTTTCCCTCAGCGGCCCCTCCCTTCAGCTCCCTGCAGTGGCAAATAGCTGGGTGCTGCGGGAGGGGTCTGTGCTTTAGCTCCTTGGGGAAAGGCAGCAGCTGAAGCCCTGAGCCCAGGCAGGCATCTCCCATGGGGCTGAAGCTCCAAACCCTCCTCCCTTCAGAGCTGAAGCCCCAACCCCCAGCAGGTATGCCCTGGCTCTTGAACTTCTGAAGATTGTCATGTGCGGCTCAGAGGGTGAATACGTTTGGTCACTCCTGGCATAGGATATAATAATAATTACACTCAGTGCTGCCTCAGATCCAGGGACTCAAAGCACTTTGCCTACGTTAAGGAATTTAGCCTCAGAACATCTGAAAGTGTAGACTGGACAAGGCACGAATGCATCTTGAAATGCAGGGGAACTGGAATGCAGAAAGTTTGAGGCTCCCTTGTGTGACAATTCCTGACTTGTATTGACCCAACTGCACTAAACATCTATAGAGACAACAGGCAATTACTTGGCAGCTGTTTCTACCTGCTTTGCGGTGCAGCAGGGATGTACTCATGTTTCACTATGAATCCAGGCTCAAGCTCACATCGGATGGGGAAAGGGAGCCAGAGAAGCCCTATGGTTCCCCTGGATCCAGCAATCTGACCAGATAGCCTACACAGGGTATGGCTTAATTGATCCCAGTGGCTGCAGGAAAAAGTCTGGTAAAGGTACAAGTGGAAGAGACAATTCTATCCAGCAGGTCTGTGAGAGGTCAGAAGGGGATGTGGAGAATTACACACTCAGGTGCCAGGCTACGTCTAAGGCAGTTACAGTCACCATCAGACATGGAGAGAGGGGAGAAAGCAATGGTCTGTTAGGGAAACAGCACAGGCATGGGAATCTGCTCTGCCTCTTCCAAGAATTTAGGAGCACCAGTCCCAAGGGAAAATAGTTATTAGGGGCCTGATTTTCCAAGGTGCTGACCCATATATCTCATTGACTTCAGTGGTCGTTATGAGTAATCAGCACTCCTAAAAATCGGGCCCAAGGATAATTCCCCCATAACTCCTCAACATATACCAGCAGTAAATTGTGGGAGAGCTGAATGATGCTGCAGAATGCCCAGTCTGTCTTTGGTGCTGATGGCTCACTCCTGTCAACCCCCCTCATGGAGAGGAGTGGCAATGACACCAGCAAGGGTTGTAATTTTTTGACAGGTCTCCCTGGTGCAAAGCACCTCATCACAGACACAGCTGCACAGTACCGAGAAATATATCATGAGATGTTGAGCAGTGGGGTCCCAACCTTTGAGTGTTGCTGCACCTTACTCCTGTTTGTGTGTGAGAGTGTGCCTGTGTGCGTGTGCACATTCTCTCCATCTCCCTCCTTTTTGGTCTGGTTTTCTTTTCTTTTTTCTTTTTGCTGAATATATTTACAGTTTTGCTCTCTATTTATTTTTTTTCTCCTCACTAACTTTCTTCTAATTTCCCCACCCTTTTTCTGCCTCTTTCTTTCCTTCTCTGTGAAGCACCCAGTTCTGATTTCCTCTGAGTTCTTTCCCTTTGTTCGCTCTCCTCCAGTTCTCTCTCTACCCTGATCCCCACATTTCCTCTTCTCCCCACTCATTCAGATCCTTCTCCATTCTATCTCCTTCCTTCTCTTTCCTTTCCTCACAGTTTCCTCTCCCTTCATGTCCAGTTAACACAAACTTTTTGCCAGGGACAATTCTCCAAATGATCAAACATTCTGTGTTCCACCCCGCCCCCCATACACACACAGCTGACATAACACATCAGATTGCTCACAGAATTGTCTAATGTATTTTTACCTTAGAAGGCAAAAGAGGAAAGCAGAAAAAAAACCCACCCAAAACATACCTGAACATCCCTATAACATGCCACTGACCCACAGACCATTGGCCAATTAGAAAAATAATCCTTGAAAATAGCATGGCTTCCCAGAGCTTCCTATGAAAATGTGCCATCCCATCAGTATTTAGACAGTAAGGTGCTGTGCTTGTGTTTTGCTGATCACTTCTATAACTGATTGCCCCCTTTTCCCCTGATGACTTTGTCTACAGTGAACTCAGACTTCTTTGCCTGTTGGCTGTCTTTTTCCAGTGCACACCAAGACACCTACAGGTATTTCCTGTGTTGAGACTGGGATTTCTCTGGCACTAGTAGTTTCTACTCTATTCTATATGAAAATGGTTTGTGAAAACATGATCTCAACACAACTACAGGCGGAAATAAGATTGTTGTTCTAAACCTCTTGCTGAGAGAATAACAAAAGTTTTGCCACTGCTATCACAGAATAGAGACAATTACTATGACACTGTTTCTGTATGACCATAAACATCTGTAAACCACAAGTCTCAATGTTGACTAATTGGTCAATTAACTGCATTAAGTATTAATCAAACAAAATCAGCCTAATAGATTTTTCCAGTAGTATATACTATGTCAGAGAAGCTACTCTTCCTGTTGCCTAGATATAGCGTGTTCAATAACCCTCACTGATGTAGTCTAAGTACAATGATGAACTATTTCTATTCATCCTTGTTGCACTTTCAGAATGTTGCTATACGTAGTACCTTATTTTCCTCCTAAGGAAAAAGATACCAGAATGATGAGTGAGATACATACATCGATAGATAGAATATCATTTTTCTCTGAACTAGGAGAAAGAGCACTGTTTGGGTTCTGATAAAACTATAAATCTCTGTGCTCTGAATTTTCAGTCCAAGATGACCTCCTTTGCCTGCAACTTGAAGGATCAGATTCCCACTGTCACTCCTGCTCCTGCAGTTACCCAGTCCAAAATCCATAGGTGGCATTGCGAGTAAAGATTCTCAAAACGAGGGAGATCATACACTCACAGGGAGATTGTCATATTGCTCAGTGTAATCCCAAAGGTTTCCACCCCCATCAGCCAGAACATCCAGAAAAGGACAATCCAGCTTTAGAAATGCTGGCTCACTAGTTGCCAGAGATTTTGCTTTTGGGGAATAATAACACTGCAGTTAGTTACCTAGCATTTTGGGGGAAGTCAGGGGTTTTGTGGATACTGGCAGGTAATCTGAGTTTTGCATATCTTCTCTGAAGCTGTTCCACCTAAACAAGAAAATTGTTAATCACAATTCACTTTACATTTTATAAAAACATAGCCTTGGGCATTTAGCCAGAACAGTGGGATGTTTCAGCAACTCCTTAGGCAATTCACTGCCAGGATCATTGTCACAGGCAAACAAGGGTCTGATGAACCATATGGGAATTTCCTCTCAGTGCAGTTATGTTTCTAAATCTTGTGTTTGATACTAAATGAATCCATAATCTGTTAACTGCTAAGAATGCTAGCTCCTACTCACTAGTTGATATCTCTGCCTCCCACCATATAAATCCCAATGTTGTTTCTATCACATAATTCTTCCACTTTTGCTTTGCCTGTACTGGATGTAAGTGGTCTGATTCTTTTTTTCATGCCAATTATTGACCCATCAGCTGATTCAGTAGCACTGGACAGGTGATATAAGACTTTATAGAAGAATCACAGCTAGACTCAACTCCTGGATGGCATGGATGTTTTAACATATACTCTTTCCCCTATGTTCTGAGTGGTGTCAGCATTCTGTGGAGCATTTCATTTGCAATTTCATTTGTAGGGAGGTATTGTCATCTTGGAATCATCTATCCAAATTCTTCTCAGTCTAGCTACTTTTCATGTCATGCTTTTCTTCAATACTGATACTGGAGAGTCTCAGGCAATTTTTTGTGTATTGTTTATTGAATTTTCATTAGAAACCAGACCAACAGAATAAAATCATCAGGACAAACTCAAAAGTAATGACTACAAAGAATAACTGGTTTCAGAGTAGCAGCTGTGTTAGTCTGTATTCACAAAAAGAAAAGGAGTACTTGTGGCACCTTAGAGTCTAACCAATTTATTTGAGCATAAGCTTTCGTGAGCTACAGCTCACTTCATACATGTAGAAAAACACAAACATGATTACATTTTTATTTATGCAAGAAAAATGTTTCTTTCCAGTAAAAGTTCAACTGTATGAGATCAGAAATAATAGGTTTAATGTTCAATATGGTCCATCAACCAAATTTGCTACAGTGCCTATATCGGCAACAAATAAGTTGCACAATACAAAAAAACAGAATAAATACCAGCGCTGCAGAATTACAGCAAAAAAGTAGTGCTAACAAATATTCTTGTGAAACAAACCAGGCCATTTGCTTTGCTAGTAGCCATAAACTTTTTAATTTGCTAATTTGCATACATTCAAGTTTATTCACAGGAAAATGTGTGGAGAGCAGAAGCCATAAGAATAATGCCACGAATGAACTGTGAGATTGTTTTTACTGGAATGTTTTTATGGATATTTGTAAAGCAGTGTTTATTATTCACACTTTAGATTAATCAAATAATTATGAATATTCATGGTTATCTGCAAACAGCTATATTTTTTAAAGCTTTGGTCATATGATCAGAGAATACAAAAAACAAAACCCCCAAACCTCGTGACTTAGGGGACAACTCAAATAACAAATAGTAAATACTCATAGTGATCTGTTTTTGAATAAACCATAGTTAAAATTTGTTTGCACAAACTATTCATTGAACACGTGCAATTACACAGAAAAAAAAATCAAACTTGACCTAGTTGCAAAAAACTTGTAAGAAAAGAAAAGATTAAACTTCTTCATTCAAGTATCTTTAATAAATACTTTGGTCATCTTGAGTACATGCATAGGGATTATAAATACCTTTCTGCTTTAATCATCATTCCAAATTATGTGTTGTCGTGGTCACATTGTGTATATGATGGGTTTCCCATTGAAGCCAGTGGGAGCCTCAAATGCACACTTAGAAGTAGAATTTGGTTCATTCTTGATAATTTTGTTTACTCATTTCCTCTTAATATTATACATGCACATTTAAGGATGTAGCTATGGATGTCTACAGCCTCCAGCTTTTATGTGCACATCAGGCATTTGTGTGCCTACCCCAGGTGCACACAAAAATGCACATCTTTGAAAAATTGGGCTACAATGCATTGTCATAACTTTAAGGTCATGAGCTTGATTCAGCCTTGGGTTTATGCTGGCTAGTGTAACCTAAGGAACAGGGCTCCAGATGGTGGGAAGCATTCCGACATCTGGGGATGTCATGGTACAAGAGTACAAGGGTATTGTAATCCAAATACCACTGTGCTGTGGAACGGGGTATGCTGGCTGCAGAGGTACCTCCTAGCTAGGCACCATACAGGCAAGATGGTAATAAAAACATCACTTGACTTTCCCAGTGGTAAATTTATTTTACTGCTGGCTCAGTGAAGTTCAATTTGTGGAACCACAAGGGTGAATCAGTGTTGTTGAGAGTGAACTAGATGTTTTAGAAAGATGGTCATGCTGCATCCTAATTTTAAAGAAACCATTTTTTTTCCTTTTGAAGCTAATAGAAAAGGGTCATTATCTGTGAATGGTAAAAAAAACCTTTTCACACAACATGAGGTACAAACAGGGTAGTGTACAGGGTATTATCTGGCATTATATTTCAAAGTATCCTTCTTTCATAAAAAAAGACTGCAGCATTCAATACTGTCTTACAAAATGGACTGGGTAATGGTAACATATCTATATATAAAATTCAGTAAACACACTGACGACTCAAGAAAGGAGTTGAAATAGTCAGAAGAAATGAGAATTACACACAATACTGAACACAATAAATCAACAATATGGAAATTGTCCAACACAAAAATAAACTCCCTTTCAAATGCACTGAATGTAAGTAAACTGTATAGTATATAACAAATTGGATCACACTGAAAGCCAACATAAAAAAATAAATCTTGTAAATTCATATGTATGAGGTGACTCATTCCTCATAATTCATGGAAATGATGACATCCTTGATTTTTAAGTATCAGCTGAAAGGAACAGCAAGAGTCAAAAACATGGAATTCAGTGAGGGGTTAGTCCAAGTATGATTTTTGTTTAAACGGTCTTTCTGCCATATGGGAGGAAACATCCTGCACAATAGAGAGGAAGGCAATTTTGAGGAGTGGAAAGATGGTGTAAATTAAAGTCAGATGAGGGATACTTCAAGCAATCTTGATGTGTTAATTATACCAACTTTTCTCCTTTAATAGCAGTAGAGTGTTAGTATGTCTAAGAGAACATTACTTACATATCTTCTGTGAATATTGCATGTAATCCTCACTTCACCATTATGAAGTAGGTAAGCTGATTATACTGAGGGGCAGATGAAGGCAGAGAGGGTAAGTGTTCTGTTTAAGATTACAAAGGGAGCTGGCTACACAACCAGGATCAGAATTTAGGAGCACATGCTATTAGACTTGTGTTTAAACCACTGGTCTTTATATACGAGTTTGTACAGGCACCCTGATATTTAGAAGTCAACCCATAATGGGTTATTCGCAAGGATTTCTTTGGCTAAATCCTACTCATTGCCTTAGTAAGTACCACAATTGTTTATGTATTTATTTGGTTTACAGACCATTAGTGATATACTGCACAACAAAGAAATTAACTCCTTTACCATCTGTAGTGTGAGTTTAACTTCACTATCTTGCCTCCCAGATATAACATTTTGCTTTAAAATCTGCTAATTAAAAGTGCTATATGTGAGTCAGGTATTACTATTATTCACTTCTGGCTAAATCCACAAAGGGAATTTAGGCTCAGTATTGCAGTGCCTAACCTTAGGGGCTCTGCTGCCTAACAGAATCCATACCCCCGAGTTAGGCTCACAGGCTCCCTATACAGTGCATGGGGAGAGTTAGGTGCCTGAGAATGGGATCCACAAAAGCCAGCACCCTGACTAGGGAGATTCCTAAAACAGACAATAGGAAATAGTACGGTGTGGCCTAAACCTTGCCCCTCGAAGGCATTTCTGCACCTAAATCTGGATCAGAGGTAGGCACTTATTTCTGCTTTGGATTCAGAGCCATAAACTCTCTCTTGAATTAGGCATCTAAATAGCCACTGAAACAGGGACTTGAACCTCCCACATCACAGGTAGGTGCCCTAACCATTGGGCTATAAGGTTATTTATACAAAGTGGAACAGTTTCAACAGGAGAAATGGAGAGTGCTCTACCATAGACTATCCCACAGGCCACAAGTTAGGGCACTTCTCTCAGAGAAAGGGGAGACATGGGTTGAAATTTTTGCTCTAAATCAGGCAGAGGGGGAGCTTGAACCTGGGTGAATGCTCTAACCACTGGACTATAGGTTATGGTGGGGAGAGGAGGAAGGAACCAGCATTTTCTCTTGTTGTTTTTTGTGCATGGCTTGATCTGTGAAGTGGCCTCTGAGAATGCTTATAAGACAGGACCCTGCAGGCAAGATGGGAAGGGAGAATGACTATTCTGATGATCCCACCAGGATGTAGGCAACTGGTATCAGGACTGAGGTGGCTGTGTGCATGCCCGGGGCAGATTTTTAGGTGTCTAAAGACTGTAGGTACCTGCAGAGATAAGTTGCAGCTGAGAGGATCTAAGTTTTGGACTAAAGTGCCTAACTCCATTTGTGGATCCTAAAGGATTTTTACAACATGGTGTCATATTTAAGAAAAAATTGATACCACCAAACACACTCTTGGAATGGTAATTTCTTGGTAACTGTTCAAGCACACCATACTCTGTGTCTAAATATATAAACATTTGTAAAATCTGTAGCAGGACACAAGCAGTCATACATGGCATAAAGACTTAGGAATGATCATATCTCAAAGTGGCTTGTACAGCCGCAAGTCTTCTATCAGAAAACGAGAGCCATCTAGTACGTACCAATTTATAGAACCTATTGGACTCCCTTCCCACTTCTGGTGGCTCACTTCCATTGTGGGCATTTTGTCAGAAGATAAATGCTAGAGTAATCTGAGCAAGGATGTTCTAAATTGCATGATTTGAGGTTTTTCTCTAATAAATTCCATTGTTAAGTAAAGTTGTTAGGAGATTGGGCCTTATTCTTGATAATACAGTTTAGGACAAGAGGCATTTTATCCTTTCCATGAATATTGTCGCCTTGTATTCTTTGAGCCACAGGTGAAAGCCCAGGATTTGGAAAATTGTATTGGTAGCAAAACCTTATCCTAATAAACAGAGCACATAGACTCACGTAGATTAATGTCCTCCCGGATATGGCTAAGGGTGAAAAGTAGAACTGATTGATTTTTCCACTGACACTAGTTTCAGAAAATTGGGTTATCAATTACTGAAATGATCTGGAAAAAGGGTAAACTGTGAGGTGGCAAAATTTGCAGATGATGCAAAACTACTCAAGATAGTTAAGTCCAAAGCAGACTGCAAAAAGTTACAAAGGGATCTCACAAAACTGGGTGACTGAGCAACCAAATGGCAGATGAAATTTAATGTTATAAATGCAAAGTAATGCACACTGGAAAACATAATCCCAACTATACATATAAAATGATGGGGTCCAAATTAGCTGTTGCCACTGAAGAAAGAGATCTTGAAGTCATTGTAGATAGTTCTCTGAAAACATCCACTCAATGTGCTGCAGCAGTCAAAAGAGGTAACAGAATGTTGGGAATCATTATGAAAGGGATAGATAAAAAGACAGAAAATATCATGTTGCCTTTATATAAATCCATGCTATGCCCACATCTTAAAAACTATGTGCAGATCTGGTCACCCCATCTCAAAAAGATATATTGGAACTGGAAAAGGTACAGAAAAGGGCAACAAAAACAGTTAGAGGTATGGAACAGCTTCCATATGAGAAGAGATTAATAAGACTGAGACTTTTCAGCTTGGAAAAGAGAGGACTAAGGGGGGATATGATAGAGGTCTATAAAATCCTGACTGGTGTGGAGAAAGTAAACTTGGAAGTGTTATTTACTCCTTCTCATAACACAAGAACTAGGGATCACCAAATGAAATTAATAGGCAGCAGGTTTAAAACAAACAAAAGGAAGTATTTCTTCACACAACGCACAGTCAACCTGTGGAACTCCTTGCCAGAGGATGTTGTAAAGGCCAAGACTATAAGAGGTTTCAAAAAAGGAACTAGATAAGTTCCTGGAGGATAGGTCCATCAATGGCTATTAGCTAGGACAGGCAAGAATGCAAAACTATGCTTTGAAGTGTCCCTAGCCTCTGTTTGGCAGAAGCTGGGAATAGGTGACAGGGGATGGATCACTTGATGATTACCTGTTCTGTCCATTCCCTCTGGGGCACCTGGCATTGGCCACTGTTGGAAGACTGGATACTGGGCTAGATGGACCTTTGGTCTGACCCAGTATGGCCGTTCTTATGTTATGAAAACTGAAATATTTCAATTCAGATATGGTGCTGCAATGTCCCATGGAAGTTGCACTTCAGTTGCCTCAAATTCCCCTTCTCTTCTATGGGTTGGGCTCCCCATCTGGACTTCATCTCCCCTCTGGAATTATTGGGCCTAATTCTCATTCACATTACTGACAAGTTACACTGCCAAAGTGCACTGGCACCAATTGAGGGGGGAAGGTTAATTTCCTCGCCCCCTGCATCCAAGTTTTTACATCTTCATCAAATTTCCATAGGTTTTGGAGCCAGGAGGCCATGGCCCAACCATTTTTATGCAGTAATCCTAAATCATCACAGCTGATATCATAGCAGTCCAGAACTGGCTGCATGGCTGCAATGCCATTGAAATTTGACTCAGCTGCCCCTCCATACAGATGGAGACGTGACTGGGCCAGATTTCTGTGAGTGTTGTGACCTGGAGTACAGGGAGTATGTTCCTTCACAGCAGATTTTAGGGCAGGTCACTGAGAGCTGGACTTTTGGTGGCACTGGCTCATGCACTGTGTGGGTATCGAAGGGGAGACTCCCTCACCAAGGGAGACCCAGGGTCCCTGTGGGAGTGGGGGGATGAATGGGGTCCCTGCCAGAGAGAGTGAGGATCATGGACCAGAATTTGCCCCCCCAAAAAATATATCTGAATTGGAACACTGCCATAGTGATGTAGTGTTGCCTTTATGTAAGTGCAAAAAGAAAAGGAGTACTTGGGGCATGCATGCATCCGATGAAGTGAGCTGTAGCTCACGAAAGCTTATGCTCAAATAAATTTGTTAGTCTCTAAGGTGCCACAAGTACTCCTTTTCTTTTTGTGAATACAGACTAACACGGCTGTTACTCTGAAACCTGTCTTTATGTAAGTGGTAATTACATTCATATTACACTGCAAAATGTTAGAGATGAAAAACCACCTTATTTTTTCTTTCTTTGCATTTGCTCTTAAACACTGTTCAAAGTGAGATCAGAATATGTCTGTGACACTGACCTTCGTCTGACCCATAACAACTTAACAAGGGCGCTGAAACATAATCAAGACAGTCTACTTGTATGTGAATTTGGAAGAGGTGTACTAGACCAGCAATCATTAACCCTTTCATTTGTAGTAATAGAAATCAAGGGTTGATGTTAAGTGTATCTGTCTGTGTTCACCTATATATTGTTAGAAGTTTAACAATGTAACCAGATTATCTTATAGATGCTAATTCCCTTTCATGTCTTAATTGCCTTATATTATGCATCACATGATTCAGTTAACCTTACGATCAAAAATGTAAGCTTAACTATCTATGCTATCATGACATACAGCTAACTGCCTTATGTGAATGAATACAACTAGTTTACGCATAGCAAATAGAAGATTAGCTTCAAATCAGTGGTCCACAGATAATATGCACGGCCTATTCTTCATCGGGGGAAGGTTCTGCTGTGACAATTTTTGTGAGGAGGCTTGTCAGCCTGCTAGAAAAACTTTAAAGGAAGCCCTGAGCCTGATCCTTTTAATCTCAGGTCTGCTTAAACTTTAGCAGGGAAAGTCTAAGCCATAAAACAGAGGTCTCCAAGTCTACCCTGTATTACCCTGGAATTCTCATTGACCAGACACTTAGATTATAACCTTTTAAATTGATTCTTGAAAGACTTTTGCAAATCATCAGCCTCACCATCTCTCCTATGAAACTGACGTGACCATACACATATTTGTATGTATATTGATTTTTTAACCATTTGCAACTCTTTTCTTTCTTTTCCCTTTTATTATTAAAACCGTTAGTTTTAATTACTAAAGGATTGTTGTCATTGTGATTATTGGGTAAGATCTAAGATTCATATTGACCTGGGGATAAGTCTCCAGTCCTTTGGGATTGGTGAACCTCACATATGGTGAATCAAATTTTCAATAACCCCTAATTATGTTAAACTTGCTGTCTAGATGGGAATCAGGGGCTGGAATTCTTAAAGGGGACTGTATTTGGCTTCATGTTAACCAGTGTGGTACTGCAGAAGCTGTTTTGTCACTGGGTTGGGGAATCTAATTATAGAATAAACCACCAGTTTGGGGGTTTGTCTGCCCTATACCTTGAAATCTGCCTGTGGCATTCTCAGCGTGGCCCATCCGGGCACCCAATCACAACATCTGATATACCTAATAATAAAATCACAAATATATGATGTAAGGACTTGAGGGCAGAGCATCTTGGTATTGAAATCTGTATATTATTGGAGTTACACCAAATTGATAGCTTGCTTTGTATCCATATGCATGGTTGTGAAAATCCAATCAAATATTAATCCTAGTAATTGTATTAATCCCAGGGTAAATAAGGCATAATAAAGGGGAAAGGACTGGTGTACAGTATTTTGTCTTTTCAGTTAACAGCTTTTTGGGTGGAAGAGAAACTGAGCCCGAAGGCATTAAACAGGGCATAAAATGACATTTTTCTTAACATTAAAGAGCATTAGGTACATAGGTTTCAATACTCAAAATATTTAACATAATGAGGATAGATGGGGTTTAGGGAGAAGAAAGGAGATAGTGCTTGGATTTCCCCCTGCCCCTTTCTAATTGCAGTTTGATTATATGTGAGTACATAGCAAAACATGATGTAAAATTTGATTATGATAACTAAATCCAAGGCTGTACGGGCAGTAGTTTTTCATGCTTTACTTCTTTCTCTTGTGTTGCGGTTATTTTCATGCGTGCAGCCAAGTCAGTCATGCTCCATCTCATTTCTCTGAATTCCACATGGCTGGTACTTTCTTTTTTCAGAAGTGATTTCTCCCAATGTGGGTCAACCTGAGTACAATAATTATGTTGTTATTTTGGAACAAACACTAATTATCTGTATTTAATCCACCTCACTATGATAAATCTCACACAAGTTGTTGTTCTTATTACTACTAAAGGGTCATTCTCAAAGGGGTTAGTACATCAGAAAAATAACCAGTACTAATAATAATGCGCAGTACTAAAGCGTGTTATATTTTCAAAGAGTGCTACAAAAACAGAGGGCTGTATTATGCATTTAAAGCCCAGCCCCTCACTGAGAAGGGATTCATAGCTCCAGAGGAAGCACAGCTGCAATCACATCTTTTACAAGGGAGCAGTATGTGCTCTTCTCTGCACCGAACCTGGTTTTCTGACTTTTACAGTTGCAGCCTCTATTTTATATTGACGTGATAGCTCTGTGTTGAACTATAATGTCCCCAGGGAGTGAGCTGGCTCCTGTGGTGCTACAGTTTTCAGATCAGTAGGCTGAAAGTTACCCTTTACAATTCTCTTGGTTAGGAGACTCTTAGGAGCTTACAAAGAACAAATACAGTGACCACAGACACAATTACAAGTAAAAAACCCGTGTTTATTTTACACTTTCATACATATATGCACAATCTGAGAAAGCGCAAGCAATAGGCAATGCCGTATTCATACTCTATAATATCTCTGGGGCTCTCAACATGTTGTCATTGATAGAGGGGTGGTTCCTACTGGGGTCTTCTCAATGAGGTCTTTCCTTGGGGGTCTACCCACCCTAACCATACTATGGAACCCTTTTATGTTGTTATTATGACCATGCCTACCACCTTATGCATATGCATGAAGATCTCAACCTCCTCTTCCTTATCTGTACTTCCACATGCCATAAATCTTGGGGTGCTTCACTTTTCATAGATTGGTCTCTTAGTTCCCCGTATTCTGATTAACATATCATTAACATTTATGTAAACACATTCCCATGGTAACCTGTGGTCACAGAGCAGAACTTCCTGTGAAGTTACAATCAGGCATCTTGTGGTCAAGCTGGTACATTGCGGTCTAGACGGGTACTCTATAATATATTTCCCCAGAACATCACCTATTGGCCCATCCTTTACAGTAATCTTCTAACCTTACTGCCACAAAGTCATTCCTGCGTCACCCATGTCAAGTCTTCTTAAGCCTGAGACCTATTGATGCTAAACTGAAATCTTATAGGACTTAACCTATAGGCCTTGCATTGCTTCTTTACTTTACTTATATACTTAATGCACCCTCACTGTCGGAGAAAGAGAGAGCCTGGAACACTGGGCCTGGTGCAAGATCTGAGGTCTGAATCAAGAGGCTGTGAACCAAAGTTAAGCCATGTATTAAAGTAGATGTTTATAAATTAACTAAATAACTTTGGCAAAAGTATTGCTAGTGTGGCTAAAACACAGGCACTCCTGAGAAGCAACAGATACTGGGTATGTATGAGAACACACTCCAAAAGATTATCCCAGGGACATCCTAGCCTATCACCAGATAAGAGGGTCTGCTAGAAGTAATGAATAAGGATGTTATGCCCAAGACACCTAGAGCATGATACAAGGGGAGGTAACAAGAAGATGTCAATAAACACGTATGATGTATGAGAGTTGTTTGTCTCAGTCTATAAATATTAGGGTGCCTTGCCTTAACCCTTATTGCAGCCTTGGGGACAGTAAAAAGTCCCACTGCTGACTCAGCCATTCCTTGCCACTGTACACTCATGTTTTAATGTACCAATAACCACAGAGCCAGGGCACTAGTACTGTGTCTTGAGGACAATAAACCTGGCCAAGTGCCTTTGTCACCAAACTGTGCCTGTGGTCCTTCTTTCTGGGAAGTATTATTGAGGTCTGCTGAACCAACTGTCTGTGAAGGGCAAGGACAGCATACAGAGAGAGAGCACACATGCACCTGACAATACTCATCACTCCTAAATACTTGTCAATCTTATACTCATAAAATCTTACAACTTAAATCTAGTCATCACACGTTAATTCATTATGAAATAACACACGTTAACTATGATAATAGATAACACAAATAAATGATAAAATAAACTAACTGGTTACACAGTGAGGACATGGACTCTGTGTCTTAGCCAGGGGTGGCAAAACTACAGCCCGGGGGCTGCATCTGGCTCTCCAGACAATTTAATCCAGCCCTCGAGCTCCTGCCGGGCACAAGATCCGGGGTTTGCCCTGCTCCAGCTGGGGAGCAGGGTCGGGGGTTTGGCCCACTCCACGCATCTTCTGGAAGCAGCGGCATGTCCCCCAACCTATGCATAGGAGCAGCCAGAGGGCTCCGCATGCTGTCCCCACCCCAAGTGCTACCCCATTGGCCAATGGGAGCTGCAGGGATGGCGCCTGCAGATGGGGCAGTGAGCAGAGCCACCTGGCTGTGCCTCCATCTAGGAGTCAGAAGGGGAACATGCTACTGCTTCTGGGAGCTGCTTGAGGTAAGCGCCCCCCAGAGCCTGCATCCCTGACACTCTCCTGCACCCCAACCCCTGCCCCAGCCCTGATCCCCCTCCCACCCTCCAATCCCCTCAGTCCCAGCCCGGAGCACCCTCCTGCACTCACAACACCTCATACTCAGGCCCACCCCAGAGCCCGCACCCCCAGTCGGAGCCCTCACCCACTCCTGCACCCCAATCCACAATTTTGTGAGCATTCATGGCCCGCCATACAATTTCCATTCCCAGATGTGGCCCTCGGGCCAAAAAGTTTTCCCACCACAGGTCTAATGGCTTGTCTACACATGGGGTAATGTGCATTACGGGGGTGTCATTTCCAAAGCACACTAACATGAACTGGTCTGTGTAGGCTCTGCTGATGAACACTAAAAGTTTCCTTGTGACGTTTAACATAGGGCTGTTTGAAACAGTACTACATTGAACTACATGTTACAAATCTGACATCAGGAATCATAACATTCAAAAACCAGCAGGAGAACACTTCAACCTCTCTGGCCACTCAGTAAAAGATTTAAGGGTGGCAATTTTGCAACAGAAAAGCTTCAAAAACAGACTCCAATGAGAAACTGCTGAGCTTAAATTAATATGCAAACTAGATACCATGAACTTGGGTTTGAATAGAGACTGGGAGTGGCTGGGTCATTACACATATTGAATCTATTTCCCTAAGTTAAGTATCCTCACACCTTCTTGTCAGCTGTCTAAATGGGCCATCTTGATTATCACTACAAAATTTTTTTTTCTCCTGCTGATAATAGCGCATCTTAACTAATTAGCCTCTCACAGTTTGGATGGCAACTTCCAACTTATCTGTATATTTTTTGTAACTTAAGGTTTTGCCTAGAGGGATTCTCTATGTTTTGAATCTAATTACCCTGTAAGGTATTTACCATCCTGATTTTACAGAGGTGATTCTTTTTTTTTCTTCTATTAAAAGTCTTCTTGTAAGGAAACTGAATGCTTTTTCATTGTTCTAAGATCCAAGGGTTTGGGTCTGTGGTCACCTATGCAAATTGGTGAGGATTTTTACCAAACCTTCCCCAGGAAGTGGGGTGCAAGGGTTGGGAGGATTTTGGGGGGAAAGACGTTTCCAAACTACGTTTTCTCAGGAACGCAGATAAAGTTTGGTGGTGGCAGTGGAAGTCCAAGGGCAAACAGTAAAATAGTTTGTACCTTGGGGAAGTTTTAACCTAAGCTGGTAAAAGTAAGCTTAGGAGGTTTTCATGCAGGTCCCCACATCTGTACCCTAGAGTTCAGAATGGGGAAGGAACTATATATATATATCTTCTTAGTATATGTTCCATTCTATGCATCCGATGTCGTGGGCTATAGCCCACGAAAGTTTATGCTGTAATAAATTTGTTAGTCTCTAAGGTGCCACAAGTACTCCTGTTCTTATTACCCCACCTTGTAGACAAGTCCTTATTCATCATTACCCTGAACACTATACTGCCATGTACATCAGTTTACAGTGAATATACACTGCTACCATTCTGACTTGGTGGTATTTTATACCTACCTTACATTCATGTCAATGACTACACAAGCTTCAGAGCAGCAACAGTGAACCAGTGAATCAGACCCTCTTTGGAGAGGTTAGTATTAGCCTTGGACAGTCTTGCACTCAGGGATGTGCAAAGGTTCCTTAGGACAATGTACTGGTATGTAGGAAGGAATATTGGAACACAGCAGGCCAGATTTTTAAAGGTTTTAGATGTCTAAAGATGATGCCTATGGGACTTAGGCACCTTGATGCTTTTAAAAATCCCACTAGGTGTCTATCTGCCTGTTTAGGCACCTGAATACCTTTACAAATATGGCCCAGAGCACCTAAGTAACTTGCTCTAAAGGTCACAAGGAAAGTCAGCAGCTAACCTATTCTAGACATGCTCCTTTAATATAAAGTGCATCTGTGCTAAGCATGGAAGTACCAACCCCACCAGTTCAAAGATTACTCACTCAGCATCACTTGTCCTAAATTCAGCCAACACAGGGCACATAGGCAAGGTTAGTCTATATTTTTACTGCACCTTGCAAACATATTGCCATTGAGCGCAGTCTCTGGGCTATTCTTACTGTCGTCTTTAGATATCTTTTTCCTCCTGCTGCTATGTTTTTTAGGTTGTCTTCCACTGACATTTTGTTTTGCTGGTGACTAAAAACAAACTGAATTTTCACTTAGCATTAATCAAAAATATATGCATTTTGGTTTGTACATGATTTATTTTGATCAGATTATTTCAGATTTATGTATATTTAATAATATTTAAATCTTTTAATACTACTGGCTCAATTAGTTTTAATCTCTTTGTTGTGTTATGAGTGCTGGTTATAAACTCAGATCTAAGGATGAACTATTCTTAGGACAAGCTCTGACAGAGTGGTTCAAGGGACAATTATTTACTACATTTATCATTTATGTATGTGTTAGTGGTAGATATCTCCAAGGTGCACTGCTTGATCTACTGGGCTGAAGTTGCCCAAAATCACAGGCTTGGTATCAGTACATTTAATCTTTAACTCATAACTCACTATTTCATTCCCACGCCTTTCCTGTCTGACAAGTCTGTAGCATAGTCCTTTCACCCTTCCATCCACTGACTCAACCAGTTTGGTTTCTTTCGGCTTTCCAGAGCTTAAAATTATTATTTTCAACCTACTAAGTCTTTCCGTAGCATCCCTTAACCTAATCATTTGAATCCAGCCGTATCCTCTGTGACAATACATTAATTGTAATCTAATAATGTTCTCACTTCTACCTTGTTGTGCATTGCTTGGCCTTCCTCTCCTAACGGCTGTCACCATGCTAGCTAATGGAAAAGGAGGGTTAGAAAGGGTAAGTGGTTTCAGTAGAGTTTTGCTACTTTGACTCTAGGGAAATTGCTTTTGTTTTTCTGTTGGTTGGTTTTTTTAACTGTTTTTCCCCCAAAGAACATTAGGAATGATTTAATTGCTACTTTTGAATTTTTGCCCTGAGTTTTGGAGGTTTGTGCTTGGGGTAACCTGGTACACTGGCTGCAGGGCGAAGAGGAGAGAAGCCTAGGGCCAGTATTTGGCTCCTCACTTTGCTCTCTGATGCCACCTCAGGGGAAGCAGGGAGAGGAGGTGCCTGGCTGCCTGCTCATCAGATGCCACAGCAGCCTTTATTGGCCAAAATGTGGAACTGCAAACATATGCCTTCTACCTTCCTACGACTCAGCCAGATGCATGAGATACCAACTGAGATGAAGGAATACAGGTAGGGTTGCCAAATATGTGTCATGTGACATGCATGGCACTTAGCAGACCTGAGGTTCTCTTTGAGTTTTGAGCATTCAGGGTGTCTCTAGACACCTTTGTTAAAGAGCCAATACCATCCATGTTGCCAAACAAGGAGTATTTCTGGTCCTGCAACTGAAGAAATGTAGGGGTGGAAACAGGGTATGGGGAATTTGCTCATTCCCTTGTGGATGCATTCAATCAATATAAAACTACCCTAATTTTCAATAGTTATGTGATGAAACAGTTACTGAATTTTTAGTGTACAAAATACAGACATGTCAATGTATTCCTGATAAAGCCCAAATTAAAATAATAGAGTATTTAATTTTTTTTTAAACTCTACATTGAAGCCACTGTAAGTTTGCACAGTTAAAAATGTCAGTCATTAAAGCAAAAGTTAAGGCAACCTTTACTCTACCCTTTGTGCATATTCATTATAATACAGTCTTTAATTATATGATGACATACTAATTTTTAAACAATGCAATACAATATTGTACTATTTTTCCCCTTTGAAGACTGCATCTGGCCATAAAGGAGTGAAAGGCATGTGCATTACTGATACAAACAGTGGAATTTGGTTTAAATTATACTTAATGTAGAATCACTGTACAAATGAGAGGTATAGTAAGAAGTCTCAATTTTTGACAAAAGGAACTTGCATGTTCTTTAAGGATTTTAGTTTCTTGTGTTCTCAGTGTGGTGATGCAAGGACAAATAAAGATTATTTCCAAATGGAAAATTAACTTTGGACATGTAGATTTCCAAGGTTGTTTTTTTATTTTATTTTTTTTAACTGCAGGGTTCTTTAAGGTGCTTTCAGAATGGTTAATGAAATATGAGCTCAGGTTATTCCTGGGTATATACCATGGATGAATCCCTAGAGCCCCAGTACTACAAGTAATAGGTGCTTTCAAGATCCTGATGAATACAGAAGATAGACTAAAAGAATAAATAAATCAAAATAAACAAATAATAAACAAACACCTTCTTATCTGGCCATGAATTTTTAATTGTCATTCTCTTCATAGATGGAGAAAAAATACAACCAACTTTTTCACATTTGTCCACCACCAGGTACTTAGGGAAACCATTCATTAGGCATCTTCATTGTAATGTGGAGTGTAAATATCTAGCTATTTTACTTTTTTTGTTGGAAGGGGGGCTAGAAGCTTAATTTATGTAATGTCTGTGAAATGAAAACCAGAAGTCCACATGAAATATCAAATGAGATCTAACTCAAGGGCTGTACGTTATATCTCTAATAAAAGACTCTCTTTTCCAAAATGATTTATATTTTATGCTTACAGTGATATACTGTACCTCAAGATCTTTATTTCTTTTTATTTTACTGCTGATAAATTGTATATTTCAGGCTTTATTATATAATTAGATTTGTGTTTCTTTTGTTCTGTGTTATTTTATGGTACTCTTGTTTAGATTAAACTTTCACATTTTTTCCCACACATTGGGTCAGTCACATTACCACTCTTTATGAATTTCTGACATTTACATACATTTTATACTATTATATTAAATTATATCACACTGCTTTTCTTAACTTTTAAACACTTTATTCTTTTTAGTTAAAAATAATTGATACATTTCTTATTTTTCCTCTTGTTCAGTACTTTTCCTTTTCCGAAATTTTGCTATTGCTTTTCATCTTTATCTCAAACCTTAAGGTTAAACTTTTAACTGCAAAGCCCTCATATCACATAAGTACAGTATTTTTTCCCCAGAATGGTATCTACATAAGTGCTATCTTGTAAATACATGTGATTTCATAGTAATTTTATGTTCCTACGGAGTACACAGTAATTACCGATAGTTCCATGATTAAAATAATCATGCATTTAGTTAGTAGTTACATGGTACTGTGCTTATGTAATCACTGTATTGTATCATGTAATGGACTCTGAAAAGGGCTTTCCACTAGCAAACAACTGAGCCACTGGAACCTCAGAAATGAGGCCCTGATTAAGTAAAGCACTTAAGCACATGTTTAATGTTAAGGCCTTAAATGGCTCTTGAACAAGTGCTTACAGTTAAGTGACTGCTTAAAAACTTTGCTGAATAGGAATAGGAATACTCATTGGAGCTAGTCGAAAATTTTCCAACTGAACTTGTTTCTATTAGAAAATGCTGATTCTTCCAAATTACAATGTTCTGCAGGGACATCTCAGTTCAGGCAGAGACCTGCCTGGTGTCCTGCCAGCTCACCGGCCTGTCTCCCAGGTACAGGCGGGAAGGAAACTGTTTTTCCAGCAAAATAAATTTTTTGAGATTTCAAAAAAATGTCTGTTCCGCATCAAGGCAAAATTGAGACCTTTGAAGTTCTTTGCAAAAAATGAGAATCTGGATCATCAATCTTTCTTTTTCAACCTCTACCAAGCACATGACTAATGATGCTTGTTGAAGAGCTGCTGGAAGGCCTGAAGCAGTGGGGACTTAATTTATCATTGTGATTATGTTTAATAATGACAATCACTTATTTGTCTCCCCGTAGAGCTGTGCACTGAAAGCAAACTCCTTGCCTTTGCCTTCCAGTCCTTAAATTGCACAGCCCTGTCCTTTGTCTCTGACTTGCTCTCTTCTTACAACTTCTACCCACCAACCCTCTCTTCAGTGCCAGTTAGGCCATCCTTGATGCTCCTTTCATCTCTTTCTCTTGTGTGAGTCTCTGAATCTTTCTTCCATGCTGCCTTTTATGCTTGGAGTACTCTGTTTGTCAAGCATTATCTTTGCCATATCACCTCATCCCCTTCCGCAGGAGTGTGGCTGTGCCTATTGTGACAGATTCTGCTCTGTAAACATTTATGAGTACTGTACGTTGGCCTCATTATTGGGGTGTTTATGAATATTCTAGGTTAACTCAATAAAGGGCTGTCTGGGAAAACAGCCAGCAAGGAAGAGAATGGCTCATGATAAACCACCTCTCAGCAAACACTTTAGAGTCATGAAGGGACAACACCAGACCTATTAGCTGTGATTATTTTGCCTTCTCTCTTGTCTACTTACAAAACTGGTTTGGACCAGGACATAACAAGGCCTGAGAACACAGAAGAACAAAAGAACTCTGGGAGTATTCCAATAGTTCCCTCTATTGAAATGGACCCTTTCTCAAGAGACTGGCAGTAGCTGTCTGGGGGAATCACACTGAGATATAGAGACCCGTTAAGAGTATCTAAAGAAGTTAATCCTGCCTATGTTACCATCATGTCATGGCAAGCCTTTAGGTGAGACAGCCATGTTTGTAGATAGTTATTTGAAAATGTTTTTTTCTCTAATGCTTTGTTCCTACTCTAAAATAAAGAGGACTCTGGTTTATGAAGGCTGTCTGATCACTGGGTACCACTGGTCACAGTCCCTGAAGGGAAGAACAGCAGGTACTCAAACCCACTCAAACCTGTAGAGTAAAAATGGTTGAGATAAGGATACTGTAGACCAGGCTTGGTCGAAGAGTGAAAGAATTGCAAAACTCTGGCCCACAAGTGATAAAGACATGAGGCCTTCTGAGGGAGGAGAGAGACCAGAAAGGGGACAAAGGTGCAGTTAGCTCTGTAACTGTGACAGTTGTGGCTTAGATTTCTCACTCTCTAGAATGTCCTTTTATATTTGCCAAAATTTAAACATTTCTATAAGAAAATAAAAGAAGGTGCTTCGCCATTCCTCAGTGCACTACAGGATGGGTTCATATTTGAAAGGATGATCAGTTTATCAATGTATATCATTAAAATGACTGGCACTGCAACTCTTACTTTCACAAGTATTCTCACTGAATTCACGTGAATAGAGGGTTGCAAGATTAGGCCCCCTGTAATGAGTCATTAATATATTAATTCCATTTAATGGAAAGGTTTGACACTTCAAACAATAGTAGGTTGTAATCAGCCAAAAAACAAAAGCATGAGACATCCTGTTGCTCAGCTTATTTCTGTGACACAACATTTTCCATTTTCACTTAGCTGTAGCTAACAGGACAAAATTATACAATATGTATTTGCCTTACAAAAATGGGAAGTGAATGGCAACATTAGTGCTACCATTTGTCATCAGCAGTTTTAAAGAAAGTTAGTTCTGGCTGACAATCTCAAAATTTGATCTCACCCTCTGAACCAGATATGCCTGCATTTATTTGTGTGTTTTAAAATATCCAACTTGTAACAAATTACTATCAAACTCACGAAGGGGGTTTGCAAGGGTCTTGAAAGTCCCAACTGTTAGGTTGGGCCTATTATACAAAATAAAAGGAGGAAAGGTTTGTAACATTCACAAAGCAGGTGTCCATTTTCCCCTTGCCAGTTCCATTCTTGCTAATATCCGGCTGGCTCAGAAGAATGGAACTGGCAGGGAGATCAGAAGGAACTGGGCAGGATGCAATCATATATTCTCATTGTATACATGTCCATGTAACAGGAATAACCAACATGCTGGGTTTGTTTTGGATGATTCATACAGATTAAGTGTTGAGCTGTTAAAACTGCTTGCAACACTTTTTGGAAGCTAGCTGATATATTGTTCATTATCAGGGTATTGTTTAGATTCATAGATTACAAGTCCAGAAGGAACTGTTGTGATCATCTAGTCTGACCTCCCATACAACACTGCCGATAGAACATCCCCAAATAATTATTTTAGAATATCTTTGAGAACAACATCCAATGATGATTTAAAAATTGTCGGTGATGGATAATCCACCACAACCCTTGGTAAATTGTTCCAAGGATTAATTACCTTCACTGTTAAACATGTATGCACTATTTCCAGTTTGAATGTATCTAGGTTCAACTTCCAGCTATTGGATCATGTTATACCTTTCGCTGTGATATTGAAGAACTCATTATTAAATATTTGTTTGTTATAAATTCAAATCAAGTTACCCCTTAACCTTCTCTTTCTTAAACTACATAGATTACGCTCCTTGAGTCTATCACTGTAAGGCATTTAATCATTCTTGTGGATATTTTTTGAAGCTTCTCCAATTTATCAAAATCATTCTTGAATTTTGGGCACCAAAACTGACCATGGTATTCCAGCAATGGTTGCACCAGTGCCAGATAGAGAGGTAAAATAACCTTGCTACTCCTACTCAAGATTCCCTGTTTATGCATCCAAGAATTGCATTAGCCCTTTTGACCACAGCATCAGACTGGAAGCTCAAGTTCAGCTCATTATCAACTTGTGATGGGTTCCCTCTGGGGTGCCACCTGGAACTGGGGTACTACTAAGCCCTCTCATCCACCAGCCTGGGCTCCCTCTCCCACTGTGCTGCTGTGACAAGTTGCAAAGCCCTCCAAGCTTGCACTTTCACCAGCATTTACACGTGTAGAGGCACACCCAGCTACAGTCACATGCAGGCTCTCTAACCACCAGCCTCCCAGCCTAGGACCCCGGAGCAGTACCGTCATGCCCTGGTCAAATCTGGCCAGTATATGGGTTTAACAATCAGTCCACCTCTCTCTCAATGTGAAGAGGACCATGCACATTTGTGGTAACCTAGCTGAGATTTTCCCCACACACCTTAGTCAAATGCACACTAGTTTGGATTAAAACATAAAATAAGTTTATTAACTACAAAAGGATGGATTTTAAGTGATTATAAGTGATAGCAAACATATCAAAGCAGATTACCTTGTAAATAAGCCAACCCAGAAACTGAGTTTAACATACCAGATAGGTACCATATGAATTAGAAAATTCTCACCCTGAGTGATAAACAGGCTGACAGGTTCCTAAGGCATAAGCTGCCTTGGCTTTACAGTTTGGGTTTTTCCCAGGTTTTCATACACAGGCTAGCAAACCCTTAGCCTGGGACCATCACTTCACCCCTGTTCAGTCTTTGGTCCTCAGGTGTTTCCAGATATGTTGTAGAGAGAGTGAGGTCCCAGCATGATGTCATTTACCCGCTTTTATATCTTCTTCCCACTTGCTGGAAAGCTCTTTTGCTGTGACCTGGGTCAAACCTGGATTTGTGCTGGAAATGGCCCAACTTGATGATCACTTTAGATAAGCTATTACCAGCAGGACAGTGGGGTGGGAGGGGGTATTGTTTCATGGTCTCTGTGTGTATATAATGTCTGCTGCAGTTTCCACGGTATGCATCCGATGAAGTGAGCTGTAGCTCACGAAAGCTCATGCTCAAATAAATTGGTTAATCTCTAAGGTGCCACAAGTACTCCTTTTCTTTTTGCAAAGACAGACTAACACAGCTGTTACTCTGAAACACTGTGTAGTGCTATCTCTAAGAGGTTTCGACTGTACACATTGTAAGGAGAGTGATCACTTGACATAAGCTATTACAAGCAGGAGAGTGGGGTGGGGGCAGAGAAAACCTTTTGTAGTGATAATCACCCTTTTTCATGGTTTGTGTGTATAAAAACGTCTTCTGTACTTTCCACAGTATGCATTCGATGAAGTGAGCTGTAGCTCACAAAAGCTTATGCTCAAATGAATTGGTTAGTCTCTAAGGTGCCACAAGTACTCCTTTTCTTTTTGCAAATACAGACTAACACGGCTGTTACTCTGAAACCTACTGTACACAGTTCCTGGGGTAATCCTTGTGCCTGTGTGCATTTCCTCAATAAGCCATTAACATAGTCTGGCCTTTTTACTGTTGTACATAAAAAGCTACTTGTGGGTGTTTTCAACCTCACGACATGTTTCAGTAACACATACATAGCCAAACTTCATAACTTCACCTACGATGATAGCACATACAATCCAATGAGATATTAATGTCTAACAGATCAAGACTTTTAGAATGATACCTCACAAGGCACACTTTGTACAAAATATATCCTAAATATATGACAGTGGTGAATATTGGGGTGGCAGGGTGTCATACGACCATGACCCCAAATCTTTTTCACAGCCAGTGCTTCCCAGGATAGAGTCCACCATCCTGTAAGTATGAACTATATTCTTTGTTCTTTGATGTATAGATCTACATCTAGACATATTAAAATACATATTGTCAAGGTTCCTTCCCCACTCTGAACTCTAGGGTACAGATGTGGGGACCTGCATGAAAGACCCCCTAAGCTTATTCTTACCAGCTTAGGTTAAAACTTCCTCAAGGCACAAACTTTGCCTTGTCCTTGAACAGTATACTGCTACCACCAAGCGTTTTAAACAAAGAACAGGGAAAGAGACCACTTGGAGACATCTTTCCCCAAAATATCCCCCCAAGTCCTACACCACCTTTCCTGGAAAAGGCTTGATAATAATCTTCATCAATTTGTACAGGTGAACACAGACCCAAACCCTTGGATCTTAAGAACAATGAAAAATCAATCAGGTTCTTAAAAGAAGAATTTTAATTAAAGAAAAGGTAAAAGAATCACCTCTGTAAAATCAGGATGGAAAATACTTTACAGGGTATTCAGATTCAAAACACATAGGATAAAACCTTAAAGTTACAGAAAACAGGAATAAACCTCCCTCTTAACACAGGGAAAATTCACATAAAACAAAAGACAAACTAATCCGCCTTGCCTGGTTTACCTATACTGGTTGCAATATTGGAGACTTGGACTAGGATGGGTTGGAGAAGATGGATTTCTGTCTGGCTTCTCAGTCCCAAGAGAGAGCAACCACGTAAATAAAGAGCACAAACAAAAGCCTTCTCCCCCCACCCCCCAAGATTTGAAAGTATCTTGTTCCCTTTTTGGTCCTTTGGGTCAGGTGCCAGCCAGGTTAGCTGAGATTCTTAATCCTTTACAGGTAACAGGAGGGATTTTATAGCACTGTATACAGAAAGGTGGTTACCCTTCCCTTTATATTTATGACATGTATTGTTGCCTTGCAGCAGCTTACAAAGCAATCCCAATTGCTCTCAATCAATGATCTGTCCTCTTCATTATTTATCACTTCCCCAATTTTTGTGTCATATGCAAATTTTATCATTGATGATTTTATGTTTTTTTCCAGGTTACTCATAAAAGTGTTAGAAAGTTTAGGGCCAAGAACAAATCCCAGTAGGTTTCCACTAGATATACACCCATTCAATGGTGACTCCCCCTTAACTATTACATTTGGAGCCCTATCACGTCAACAGCTTTTAATCCTTCTAGTTTTTTAATCAACATGTCATGCCTTACAGGAATCTAAGTATATTATATCTGCACTGTTACCTTTATCAACCCAATTTATAATCTCATCCAAGAAAGATATCAAATTAGTTTGACAAGATATATTTTCCATAAACTCATGTTGATTGGCATTAATTATATTACCCTTCTTTAATTTCTACGGATTGTGTTCCGCAGCAGCCTCTCAATTATCTTACTGTGTATCAATGTCACACTTACAGGCCTAGAGTTACCCATTTCCCCCTTTTGAATATTTGCACAACATCAGCTTTTGTCCAGTCTTCTGGAACTTTCCCTGTGCTACAAGCCTTATTAAAAAAACAACATTAACAGTCCAGAGAGCTCCTCAGCCAGTTCTTTGAAATTATTTAGATGCAAATTATTTAGACCTACTGATTTAAATATGTCTAATTTTAGTAGCTGCTTTTTAACATCCCCCTGGGACACTAGTGGAATAAAAAGAGTGTTATCATATGATGTGACTACACCATCTGCTTTCCCCCAAATATAGACCAGAAATATTTATTGAACACAACTCACTTTTGTGCATTATTATTGATAATTTTCCCATTTCCATCAAGAAATGGACCAATATCATTGTTAGGATTCTTTTTGTTCCTAATATACTTCAACACACACACACACACACTTTAACAATGCCTTCTTATTTAGAAGATAACTTGAGGAGTCTTGCTGTTTTAGAGGTGATAAATCTGCCTAAAGGCTTGTCTACACAGTGCTTTAATCCACACCAGAGGGGTGTATATTTTAGTCAACACTAGCCTGTCACACACTAACTGTCCCATGTGGTTGCTACTGGCACACACTAAAAAGTCCCCAAGTGCATGTTAATGGGACTATGTTAGCATGCACTAGGGAACTTTTAATTTGCACCTGCAGGGTCCACATGGGACAGTTAATGTGTGATATATTAATGAACACTTGAATTTCCACCCCTCAGGTGCAGATTAAAGCATTGAAAAGACAAGCCCTTTGGTTAAGTACACTCCAGGGCCACAGTCTGAGATGTTCATAGAAAAAAAATGCAAGGCCGAAGGTCAAGGTGTGCCTCTATTCTGCTAGGCATTATACAAAGATAGAGCAAATGACAATCCTCTGCACCAAAAACTAAAGATATTTTTGCATACCCCACTTCCAGCTGTACTAAACTCTAATCCAGCACAGTTGAAGATTTAGCCCTGAATGAGCTGCAATTTCTTTTAACAGTGTCTGATTAATACACCTATACTCTTCAGCCAGTAAACTCGTTATGTCTACTCTTCCACATCAGGTGTATAATATTGCCAGTTTGGCTAATTTCAGTGGAGTCCTATTAGAATAGATTAAACTCTAGAGTTACTAGCATTTATAGATATATTTTATCATGCATTAATATAATTGGCTATACTTATTTTGGATATCAGTTTTCAGATATGTTTCCACTTGTTTTTTATCAACAAAGTGTTTTCAGCATTAGATGTGTATGTCTGCTTGTACTGTTCAGAAATCATAGCGGTAATCCCCTTTTCATGCCAGAGTATATCAAGAATAACTTCACTGATATCATGGAGTTCTACTAGTGTAAAAATGATTTTAGCAAGAGGAGGATGAGACACTATATACCTAGTACCTTCATTGCCTAGTAGTATATTGTTTGTATTTAAATAACAGACTGCCCTCCAAATTATATTTTGTTAATAACTGGATAGGCTCTTATTTACATCATAAGTGTTGTAACCACTTTATTCCTGTCTCTGACCATTATTTGTGCATTTTTACTATCAATGCATTCGGGTAGTCCAGCATTGTTCCACAGTGGCATTGCCCTAATTACAGCTTGTTCTATAATTACCTGTAAATATTTTAATACTCCATAACAAAATAGTCGTTTTGTTGGAGACTTTAAACTCCTGTGCTAGATGGCAGTCTACAGACTATTATTTAGAGAGGAGTACCTGTTCCAGGTTGCCTTCAGGAATTTTCTCTTCCATTATACTGTAATCCACTGAAGTTCTATAACCCATTAGTAGCAGTTTATGAGGCAACACAATTGTGATTAATTTAAAATAGGGCATTTTCTCCTCGCCTCTATATAAAGGGATTGCTTTGGGATTTACCTGTTTAAATAACCTTCTATTGTTGTTCATCCATACTTTGGGAGCTCTAATTATGTGCCTATGTTGGCCACTATCATCTATAGGGTAATGGAGTAGACGCATTTGTGTGATCCAGTTGGGTTATGCCTTTGTTCTTCTTTATATGTGTATGTGTAGTGAAGTAATTAATTATTAAGCACCAAAATATGTTGATGCTAGGTGATGGTTGTAATTTTAAAGCTTACAATTCCTGTGGTCCTAAGATATTAGCTAATCAGAATGTAGTGGTTTGAAGGATGGCTTTATGGTTATAGAATACTAAGTGTACAGCCATTATGCAAATCACTCCCCTTAGCAAATCGGAGCCCAGGGATTTAGATCATTGAGACATAGCTGTATAGTTATGCATCAGTAACTGTACAGCACCCTTTCATTTTCATTGGATTATATATAGCTCAGTATAATTTGGAACAAATTTGGGCCTGTTAACCTTCTCGGCATCTCTTTAAATTCCATAGACAACACTATTGCTGAACTGTTTTCCCAGGAGAAAAAGAAATACAAAGTATAAAATGCGGGGGGGGGGGGGGGGGGGAATGCTCTTGAGCCAGGCATATGCCTACTGTTTGGAATAGCTGCCCTTATCGGACCCTGGGCAGTTGGTTGACCTTTCTCTCCAAATACCACCTAATACTTAAGTATGTTAGAAATGAGGATTTTTTTATTACTTTTACTATTTTTATTCTTTATGACGTGAATCCAGTGTTTATTCCCCTTCCCACTGTAATGTCAGATTGAAAGACAAACACTGTCTGTGCCACAGCCATCCTATCTCAGTATATCAAAGGCTTAGGAAAGAATTTTATGTAAGCTGTAGGCTCCCAAACATATCAAGTGAGTCTGGATATTGATGCTGTTTGTCAAGCTAACATTGGCTGGATGGCAGACAATAAGGGCATGTCAGACAAGATCAGTACAGCAGATCTTTCTTTATTGCTTTGGATGGTCTCAGTGAGGTCACTGAGGGAGAGAAGCAAAGCCAGCCAATGGGTATAATAACCCGTGAACTAGGGGAAGTGCTGTGGATCATGAATAAAGCAATTACAGCTTTGCCTGGAAGTGGAAATTCAATTCTCAACACATAGTTAATGAGACCATTATCATGTTCTCCATAGCCCCAAACACTTAGAGGCTGTTATGCTGAATTCTAACTGATTGGTATCATTATGTTGTGTAAATGATGGAAATTAGCATAAATCGCCTGAAATGTGTCATTTGAAAAGCAGTGCAGAGTGATGCCGAATATATCGTCTTTCCACTTTGCAAAACATTAGTGTATAATTACTTTGTATCCCTTGTGCTAATATTCCATATATGTAAATGTTAAATGCTGCCAACAAAAAAGTATAAAAAAGAAAAGTTTTTGTGTGCATTGTGTTAGTCTTACTGCTAATTGAATTAGGGAGGAACAGTACTGGGTAATGAAAACTTTGCTGCTTAATATTTCGCACAGCATATGGATAGTAAGTGCAGTCCACGTAACTGTGTAGGAGCTGTAACAGTAATGCATTTCTCTACAAATGATATTTGTAATGAAACGGAATCTCAGTTCTTCAAAGTCTTTCCCTGGTGTGTTCACAAATAAGGCAGAGAGCCATGTGATGACACACAACCTTTTATGTGCACCTGCTTGTTTTTAAAAGATTTTCTTGGAAATACACTGAAACAATTCTCAACAGTTTGTCATCCATATACAGTACGTCGAGAGGTTCACCTTCCTGCCTACCTTAATTAGCCCAGTGAAGAAGCAGGTATTGATCGTTTTATTTTCTCATAGGCTAGAAAGCTTGTCTTAATGACTTTTCTTTTAAAAATGTTAACACAGATACGACAAACTGGCTTGTATGTCTCAAGAGGAGTGATTATATTGCTGCCTCCCTCAGACAGAGTTGATTAGTGTTGACTGCCCATTGACTCGTGCTGAGTGAATGTGAAAGTGTCAACAAATCTTCTCCTGTAAGAACTGAAAATCCAGATGCTTATCTACAGTTTTACAGGGATAGAAAGACAAGATGAGTGTATCATTTATTGTACCAACTTCTTCTGGTGAAAGAGAAAAGCTTTTGAGCTACACTTGCAGCAGAGCGTTGTGTAGCTCAAAGCTAGTCTCTCACCAACGTAAGTTGGTCCAACAAAAGATATTACCTCACTCACCTTGTCTATCTAATATCCTGGGACCAACACGGCTACCATAATACTGCAAACAACATTTTAGAGTGCTATTTTTTCCTTCTTACAACTTCCTACCAGGGTACTGATTCCTGTTGTTCTCCCTCCTCATGGACACTTGTGACAAACTACAGAATCCTCATGGCATGTTCTTCCTCCAACATCTTCCACCACCCCATTCCTCCTCCCCATCCCACAACAAAGGCTAACAGCATTCTTCCTTTCCCTCCATCCAGCTCCACAGTATACACATGAACATGCTATACACCCACTTTATGCATAGACATACTGTACACGCACACAAAGGTCTTTGTATTCTACTAGCCACCTTCTTATCTATCTCAACAGGAGCCCAATGACTCCTCCTACCACATGCATCCAGCACACTTTGGTCTGATCACCCTGCTTTGCTTTTGACACACAATCAGTAACTCCTCTCTCTTTCTCTCATTCTCTCACAAACACACAGGCTGCTAACATTCCATGTTTTGACATTCAATCTCCTCCTTGACTGGATAGTGCAGCCACCCTACCTTGTAGGGATAAAGCTGTGAGACCCAACAGCTGACAACCTCTCTGCTGTACCCCACAACCAGTGCCTTTATATTCAAATTAAGAATGCATTGGAGTTTTCTCCCACATAGACACTTGGAGGGCATTTGGCAATAGAGGTGAACACTCCATGACAATCCTACGACTGTGCTCAGAGAATAGCTTACATAGGCCACTATGGCTACACATTACAATCTGTAAGAAGGGATCCTGTTAGGGAGCAAGCCAGAAGGTCTGCCTTACTCTGCCCCTTCTGTGGCACAGCTGCACACAACTTACTGGCATCTGTTCTGGTGGCTTTCCTCTTATTCGGATTGCATAGTGGGTGTGGAGCTCATAACACCTCCTTGCGGACACTCTTCTGCTGTTTTAAAAATATTCATTGTCCTTGACCAAAGCCAAACACATCCCCAAGTTCTGTGCATTTAGCATAACTTCACAGGCTCTATTCCCCATCAACAGGAAAGGACTTCCAACCGTGCCCCATGTCATCCAGCCTTCAGCCCATTCTACCCTTCCCTCTCCTCTCTTTTCCCCACTCAACCTTCTGATCACTTGTCATCTTGCTTAACACAGAAGATTCTGTGTCACTGGACTGACAGGTAAATAAGTATTTTTGTCATTCTGCCTCTCCCATCTCTCACCCTTCATAAGACACATTTCAAGGAGGTCTACTATCCCACTTCTACTTTTAAATGAAATTTTGTGAGCATGAAATTTCATGCATGAGTGGAATTTTGTGCTTTTCTCGATTGAAAAAAAAATGTCTGCTGCCCTGAAATTTCATGAAAAAGCAAAATTGTCTATACAGTAAATAGCTTGAAAGGGAATGGGAATGCTTTTTGGAAGAATATACGCACTAAAAATGTCTTTACTCTCATCTAGCTCTACTACTAGCACAAGACCACTACATCAAACATGATGGATCAGTTATTGAACACTTAGTGTATCAGCATCATGGTGGAGTGATTCTCCTGTCACTTTAATGAATGAGTGTCTGGCTAGTATTGACTTAATTTGGGGTTTATTTGTTTTTATTCCTTCTCACATGGGAAGCAAGTCCAATCACAGATTTGCAAATGCAGTTGCAGTGGAGAGGAGGGTTTGCATTGACCTTACAATGTGCTCTCTTCTCCTGCAAAGACCTCACACACCACTCCTCAAAAATGGACACAGCCTCATGGCACAGACCTCTCCATCTGAGTCTGTGCAGTGCAACTTTCCCCCCAGGTTTTAATGTTTATCTTGCATGCTTTGAGGTTGGCCATCAAGATGTCTTTCCATCTGAGGATGGGTCAACCCTTAAAGTAGGTACCATGCTCAGCTAGCTGTAGAACACTGCTTTTGGTATACCAGAAACCCCCATGAGGACCGTAAGTCCAACCCAGTGAAGTTAAGCCCTGTTAAACATACTCTCAATGCCATGAATTTTTCACCTCTCAAGGACTTCAGTGTTGGGGATAGTATCCTCTACATGATGTTGCAGATGGATCTTAGGCAACAAAGGTGGAAGCTGTGCAGCTGTTTGATGTGGCATTAGTAAAGTGTCCACGTCTAACAGTCCATAAAGGAGTGAGGTGAATACAACAGCTCAATAGATTTTTATCTTGGCTCTGAGACAGACTCCACACTTCTTCCAGAGCCTGTGAGTGAGCCTGCCAAATGCCAAGCTGGCCTTCACCAGGCACAGAACAATCTAATCATCCAACAGGGGACTGTTGGAAAATATGCTACCCAGGTAGCAGAATTTCCTGATCAAGTTGAGGGACATGTTGTCAATTGTGACAATGGGATCACAGTGCATGTGCTGCTGGTGGTTTGGTGCTGGCTGGTACGTGACCTCTGTCTGTTTCTGGATGATTGTGAAACTGACACATTTTGAGACACAGGCAAAGCAGTGCACAATAAGGGAAATGTCCTTGAGCATGTGCGCAATGAGGGCGTAGTCATCAGCAAACAGGAGCTCTCTTAATAGCTGTTCAGTTACCTTAGTGTGGGCCCTAAGTTGCTGTAGATTGAATAGACCCCCATCCAATCAAAACCAAATGCGTACTCCTCTACCAAAGTCCTGGAATATGAAGAAGAGCATGGCTGAAAAGACAATGGCACAGAGAAATGGAGCTATTACACATTCTTTTTTGGTGCTATTGGTGACAGGGAAGCCTTCTGATGAGTCATCATACCCCATCACCATGGCCATCATGCCATCAGGAAATGAGCAGGTGACAGACATCATTGTCTCTAGTCAACCAAAGTTATGAAGGAATTTCCATATGCCCTTACGATTCACTGTGTCAAAGGCATTGGTCAGGTCAACAAACAACATGTACAGGTCCTTATTCTGTTCACAAGCCTTCTCTTTGTATTTGCTGGGCTGAAATCTGTCCAAATTGGCCAAACCGGACAGTCTCTACGCAAAAGAATAAATGGACACAAATCTGACATCAGGAATCATAACATTCAAAAACCTGCAGGAGAACACTTCAACCTCTCTGGCCACTCAGTAGAAGTTTTAAGGGTGGCAATTCTGCAACAGAAAAGCTTCAAAAACAGACTCCAACGAGAAACTGCTGAGCTTGAATTAATATGCAAACTAGATACCATTAACTTGGGTTTGAATAGAGACTGGGAGTGGCTGTATCATTAAACATATTGAATCTATTTCCTTAAGTTAAGTGTCCTCACACCTTCTTGTCAACTGTCTAAATGGGCCATCTTGATTATCACTACAAAAGTTTTTTTTTCTCCTGCTGATAGTAGCTCATCTTAACTAATTAGCCTCTCACAGTTTGTATGGTAACTTCCAACTTATTTGTATGTATGTATGTGTATAAGATATATATATATATCTTACTATATGTTCCATTCTATGCATCCGATGAAGTGGGCTGTAGCCCACAATAGCTTATGCTCTAATAAATTTGTTAGTCTCTAAGGTGCCACAAGTACTCCTGTTCTTTTTGCGTATACAGACTAACACAGCTGCTACTCCGAAACCAGTTAATATTGGTATTCTTTTCTACAGACTGTATTACAAAGCTTTCTTTTACCCATTTGAATTTCCCAATTTTTTCATAACCTCTTATTCCATTATCTTTGACTACATAGTCATAATTGATTTTGTTTTTATTTATTCAGGACAGTTTTGTATTTTCAGTGAGATTTTGATTCTTCAGAAGAAACCTTCAATTACAATAAAATTCAGTTGAATCACAATTCTGTAATTTGTCTGGCCAGGTTAAATTTATAATATAGCATCAGCAGTTAGACAATGATGAGATGCTGTTGAAAATATTTAATTAATAAACATATTGAGAAGTGATGATTTTTGAGCAGTCACAAAAGTTTTGTGGTTTATCCTCTTATCTCAACTCCATATTTTGCCCCATGTCTTTATGCGATCTGTCAATCATCATCATTCTTTTTATTGATTATTTATACTACCATAGCATCAAGGAGCCATAGTCATGGACCAATAGCCCATTGTGCTTACCAATGTACAAATACAGTACAAAAACAATCCCTGCCCTAAGGGAGTTACACTCTTCTCCCCAGAGACTGAACTCTCCATGCCTCCAGAGTAACACAGGTGGCTAGGTAAGAGTTAGGAAGTTTGAAACAGTTAAAAACAACCATTTCTTTCACCATTTCTTGTTTAAAAAATGCAAAATGTACCACCAGAAGTTACCTTTAATGCCTAAACTGATTTAAACTATTTGTTGTAACACTTAAAAAAATGTAATTTAAAATTGCATCCAAAATAACAAATGTGATTGATTTCTATTGAAACCATTGTGATGTTTAGACAGTTGTTTCTAACTAGGATATTAAATTTATAGGACTTATTCAATGTTTGGAGAGAGAGATATCGTATATTGCATATTTAGAACTGAAAAACCAGTTGTCTTCTGATGAGGCACTGCCACAGTTGCTGTCTATGGTGGTACGGATGCTAGGTACTCCTGAAATAATAAAGGGGTGGGAGGTTGGTGAGGCAGTTTCCACAAGATCCTTGGATCTCAAGAATCTCTTCTGCCCTGGTCCAGAATATCCCAAACGTGACAACTTTCAGGGAATGCTACAGGGCCCATTTCTTCACCTGGCCTTGGAAGAGAGGTAAGAAGATGAAGGTATAGGATGATGTATGAAGCTAGTAATAGGTGGCTGTAGTAGAAGGTATGAGCTAATTGCATTGCAGTATATTTTTGTAATTTTCAGTGGTTGTCATGGTGCTCAGAGCCTATCCATGGGGTCTTTTTTAGTTATTCTAAATTTAATTAAAATTAAAATAATAAACAATAGTATTGATATTGTACTAACATGATACCACATGGGACTCAGCTGGGACTGGGGAGCTAGCTCACATGCACATGCAGGGGGGTAAGAGGGTACAAGACACCTCCTTACTCCCTTTAATGAACTCCCCCATCACAGGTCACAATGTGCTATTCAAAATGGCTGCTACTTCCATTCCTTTAAGGTAGGGAGTAGCTGGAGCCTTGACTGTAGTGTCCTGGCACTAGAAATTGTGAAGGGTTTTGGATAAATAATAGTAAGCCAGAGTCTCTGCCTAAAATCCAGCCTAAGCAAAATCAAACTGCTTCTGAACTTTGAAAAAGCTTGGCAAATATTTTGTTTCTTTACGTTTTCATGCACCTCTGACATTTATTAGTTTTGTGCTCTTTCCCTTAGTACTACACGGAACGAACAACAGCTAAAATTAGAAGAGTTTAGTGATGCCCTGTAACATGGCTCCAATACTCAGGTACAATTTTAGTTGCCAACAGAGAACAATAAGTGATGAGTGAGAGTTGTCTAGCAATTAGAGCAGGAGTCAACAGCAAAAAACTCTTCAGTTCTGTTCCATACACTGCCATTAATTGTCACCTTGGCTATTTAATGTCTGTGCCTCCAATTATTCATTTGTGTAATGATTAAATACTTACCTGTCTCTTGGGGTGTTGTGAGTCTCAATTAATTAAAGTTCATAAAGAACATTGAAGCTTTTGGATAAAAGTAACTCTTTTTTATTATAATTGCCAAGTATGACTATTTTAAGAAGAATCGATTGTAAATAGGTCTGATATTCTTATCTGACTGTAGCTGTTTTTTTCCACCTGTTTGTTGGTTTATTTATTTAATTTTGTTGTCATTTAACAGTGATTTCAAACACCTTTAATAAAATAAGAAACTTGTAACATTTCACTGCTGGAGTTTGCTATGCTAGGACTTGAAAGCTGTGAGGATGGCAATTGAGCACCAATGGGATCTGTAACAGGTCAGAGCTACAACTTCTCATAAGGTGTCATCTTGATCATTCTCAAAATGTGGTTTTACATAACATGCTCTTAATATGCCACAAGATCAGGATATATAACTTCTCAACACATCTCCCATGTAGCTGAGCTTCAAATTATAAGCCTGGTCAATTATAAGCCTGGTCCTAGGACAGGGGTGGGCAAATTTTTTTGGCCTGAGGGCCACATCTGGGTATGGAAATTGTATGGCGGGCCATGAATGCTCACAAAATTGGGGCTTGGGTTGTGGGAGGGTCTGAGGGCTGGGAATGAGGCATTGGGGGTGCAGGAGGGTGCTCCTGGCTGGGACCAAGTGGTTTGAGGGCAGGAGGGGGGGTCAGGGCTGGGGCAGGGGGTTGGGGTGCAGGAGAGAGTCAGGGTGCAGGCTCCGGGCGGTGCTTACCTCAAGCAGCTTCCAGAAGCAGAGGCATGTCCCCGCTCTGACTTCCACACGGAGGCGTGGGAAGGTGGCTCTGTGTGCTGCCCTGTCCGCAGGCACCGCCCCTGCAGCTCCCATTGACCACAGTTCCCGGACAATGGGAGCTGCGGGGACAGGGGCAGTGTGCGGAGCCCCTTGGATGCTCCTACTCATAGGATCTGGAGGGGGACATGCCACTGTTTCTGGGAGCCGTGCGGAGTGGGGCAAGCCCTCAATCCCACTCCCTGGCTGGAGTGCCAGAGCAAGGCAAGCCCCAGACCCCACTCCCTGGCAGGAGTTTGAGGGCTGGATTAAAATGTCAGGCAGGTCGGATGCAGCCCCCAGGCCATAGTTTGCCCACCCCTGTCCTAGGAGGTGCTTATCACCATTACCTCACATTTATTTGCATGGGAGGAGAGGGCATTCTGTATCTCTCAGGAGGTACTAAGTATCTCGCAAATTTGGGCCCTAAAAGGTAAGCATCTTAAAAACAGAGAAATGAGCCATTTACCTCTTCCAGACCATAGGCCTGATTTCGAGAATCGGACATCCACTGTGGACCTTCCCAAAGGGTCTCTCCTCAAAATCAGCCCCTATATGTCACTTTATTTTCTGTATCTCTAAGATTATTAATAAATCATCATATTTTTAGAATGTACTGTAAGTGAAACACTAGGCTACAATGCATTTTCCTTAAAAAAAAAATCTTAAAAATATGTCTCACTTCTGTCTAAAGTGCCTGTTTTTTTATGTTCTTAGTTACTGATTATCTGAAGAACTCTCCTCTGGGTTGGTTGAGCTCAGCTCCCAATATCCTGTCATGACTTCATAACTGTCAGCTTATTCAAGAAGCCCAAAAGCATTTGACCCAAACAAGCCTCATTCTCTTTCCTTGCCATATAAAAATAAATCCTGAAATGTATGCATTAGACTTGCTCAAAGTTAGGGAATGGAGGCTACAGTGTGTTAATGGAATGAAAATAAATCTATAAAAATCTTTGAACATAAAATACATTACTTTAATTATTCATATTTTTTTGGCTGGTATAGGCCACTGCCCACAGACATCAGTAAGTGTTTTCTATTGACTGCAATAAGTTGTGGATCAGGTCCACCATTCTAGTTTGGTGTACTATACACCGTTACCAAAGGATAGCAATGGGGGCACCCTTAATTGTTTGTAATAATTATCTTTTCTTCAGGAAGCAATGTGTTATATTAAATAAAGACCTGGAAAAATTCTTATAAAACTATTTTCAGAGTGTCTCAGAAGAAAACTGTCTTTACTGTGATTATACCAAGATTTATCTTGTTTTGAGCAGACATACCTGACAAGCGTGACCCAGAAGCCTAGCCTGTTTTTTTAGAATGTCTTTGAAATTATCCTATGCCAGTTCAGGGACAAAAATATCTGGGGAATTTGTAGTTGTGATCTTGTGGGTGATGAAACAAAGTAGTTCCATTTTGTACATTTTCTATTTTAATAATGAAAACAATTTAAAAGTTGTTGTTTTTTTAGGATTTTGAAAAATAAAATTTCAGGGCATAACAATCAACCTTTAAAATAAAAGCCAAGCTATAAATGCTTGATAGTCTTAAGTATGTGTCTCAGCTAACAGTGCTTTAAATAAGAGGAACTAAGCTGTCAAGCCTGAACAGATCAAGTGCTTTTGGACGGTGCCCTGAGAATATATAAGCATGGAAACCATTCTCATAGTTTTGTGCCACGAAATCACAGACAATAGTGTTAATTTTATTCACATGTTTCTATAGTAAAGTGTCACTGGGCTGGATCCTTGGCTGGTGTAAATCAGTACAACCGCACTAAAGTCAATGGAGTCACACCCATGTATGTCAACTTAGACTCTGGCCTACTGTATTTAAATATTTTTATGATGCAAAAATCACCTTGATGTATGCCACATGTGATATGTAAGCAAGACAAGGGAGATGAGGTATTTTTTATTGGACCCACTTCTCTTGATGGAAGGGACAAAGTTTTCTGCCTGACCTGAGGAACAGCCCTGTGATACTTGGAAGCTTGTCCCTTCCACCAACAGAAGTGGGTCTAATAACAGATATTACCTCACCTACATTCTCTGTCTCATATTCTGGGACCAACAAAGCTACAACATTTCTTCAAAAATGTTAATCGGACTCATTAATTGAATTCCCCTTAAAATACATTCTACATGATTTTTCTTTACATTTTAGTGCCATTATATTGAGGCAGACCAGCCATCAACATTTTGGGCCATATTGTGATTCAGGTGCTGAACTGCTGTATCTGTGAGACTCAGACCTTTGCTACCTAGGGAATGTACATATTTGTCAGGTATAACTTGAAACCCCCATCCTTCCCCATTTCAAGTGAGTGACAAAACTCCCATTGACTGAATGAAGCATAGCTCTGCAAGGACCACTATTACCTTGGCCAGTGTCTCTCATACATTTTGTCTAAGAAACTGGTGACCTTTCCCATCTTATTAATCAACATGTTAAAAATGGTGTCCTCAGTTACTCACACTAAGAAGAAATGAAAGCTGTTAAAAAAAGCAGAAAACAAAACAAAATACTCCCCTAGGAAATTAAAGAAACGCTTATGCTGTTGTGAAGAGACAGCAGTCTAGTTACCTACCACGTGATTTACAAGACACAACCACTTAAAAGCAAAGCAACGAATAGTTAAGAACATTATAACTTTTTCACTGACTTCATAATGAACCTTCTGGGCCAGATTCTGCATTATGCTCTTATATTGCTCCTGATTCTGGCTGTAATTCACTAGCCAAGAATCATTATGATGGAGATGAATTCCCCACTGGTGTTAAGTGAGCCAAACTGGCTCCTGTGCCAGCTGCCTTCCCCCCTCCCCTACCAGAGTAAGAAGAATTTCAGGGAAAAGAGGACAGGAGTATGGTGGCGCATTGTCATGCTGCATCAATAATCCATTGGTGTAAGATCCCTTAGGGAAGATCCTAGACTGCTGTAACTTACGCCAGAAAGATAGGTCTGGGGCATTTCACCACTATCGCTGACAATGTTTCAGTGAGCTCCTTTATGAATCCTTTATTCTATGGGGGTCTGTAAATCAGCATAAAATCTGTTAACTGTGGCTCTGGAGTCTACTGTGAAAAGAATGAAGTTGAATGAAGTTGTCTTACCTGAGGTGCCTGTCTTGCATTGATGATTGCTGAGAAGATGAATGCAGTGCCACCTGCTTTCTTGCCCTGTCAAGGTCTGCGATGTACTGAGTATGCTGTGGGGATGAGGTGAGCTAGCACAGAGCTCACAGTGTCATCCATCCAAGTCTCAATGATGCAAGCTATGCATCATTGCAATGAGGTTGTGAATTGTTCGTTGTTTGTTACTGTTGTGTTTCACAGGGTACAAACAGAGAAGTTAGATAAAAACATAAAATATGCTTGCTGGAAGGTTGCAATCTAACACTACTTTATTTCTTATGATTCAGAATTGTTACATGGAAGAACCCAAAAACAGAGGGACAAAGCTGGCTGCTCCCTAAAATAGAGAGGCACTACTTACCCCACCTTACTCTAGGCTGGCTGGCTGCAAACTGACTGCTGCTCACATGCTTCCCTATAGAGCCATCTAGCCTGCAAGCAGGACCAGGAAACTCCCACATACACTCTTAAAGTGATAGTTTGAAATTCAGCAGAGTTCTTAATACACAACAGTTAACAGCAGATCTTGCATTGATCAACATCACCTTTAGTTTGCCTTGTTTCGTGCTCTCTGCTTTCAGCCTGTGCCTTCCTGGTTATCCTGCACAGATTATAGGTGTTAGATGTCTGGGATCTGTTTTTTTTCTGTCTGATTTTCTGTTGCCTTGAACCATTCCTCCCAATTTGAACTGCAGTCAGTGATGAAGTGGATGGTTCCATAGAATGGACAGAGTAGAGGAATGGATATCTGGTTTGCCAGATGCCATGGGTAAGGCACGTCCACTGAATACCTTTTGGAGGTGTAATCTGGTTGACTCCTGAGAATGGGTAGCACTGGAGCAGTGTGTTTCTGGAGTTGTTGTGGATGTGCTGGAAGTGTGGTGGCATGGCACCAATGGAAATAGTAAAATGAGTGACACTGATGATACTAAGTAAGGTTGAGCTCAGCAAGAGAAAGCTTCAATGACATCAAACATTCATTTCCTTGAAATAAACTGTCTGTGTTGTCATGACATCCCTGTTGTTCAGACCTGTTTTGGGAGGGAGGTGGAGAGGAAAGAGGGAAAGAGGTAGCACCTACCCTTTAGCCCAGTGGTGGGCAATCTCTGGCCCGTGGGCTGCATGCGGCCCATCAGGGAAAGCTGATTGTGGGCTGCGAGACATTTTGCTGACATTGACTATCCGTAGGCACAGCCCCTGCACCTCCCAGTGGCCACGGTTCGCTGTTTCTGGCCAATGGGAGCTGCGGGAAGCAGCAGGCCGCAGGGACTTGCTAGCCGCCACTTCCCGCAGCTCCCATTGGCTGGGAACGGAGAACCACGACCATTGGGAGATGCAGGAGACTAGGCCTGCAGACAGTCAGTGTAAACAAACTGTCTCGCGGCCCACCAGAGGATTACCCTGATGGGCCATGTGCGGCCTACAGGCTGCAGGCTGCCCACCACTGCTTTAGCCATATCTGAGTTACAACTATAAAGTGGTCTCCTGACTAATAGGTGGTGGTGAGGCTGAAGGGAGCAGAGCAGGGCTTCAGGGGTGGGGGCTTCTTTAATTACAAGCAAATATTTAGATAATGAAATCAAAGTAACCAAACTAATACATAAAGAAAACTCCAAAAATCCATGGGTCAGAATTAAGTTTATTGTGTCATGATAAAATATATATATATAAGAAAGTGTGTTGGTTTATTATATGGACAACGTGAATTTTTTTTATGTCCTTATCTAGTCATTCCCTTGATTTTCAGAGCTTAAGTTTTGTAAGTGCTGTGGTAGGTAACTACATCATTGCTTAGGAACCTAAACTATGTTTTTTTAAACAAGGTTTTTTTTATTTTGGAATAGAATATAGATTTGATGTATACTGCATGATACAAACTGCTAGAAAATATTATATCATATTAAAGTGATTCCATCTTTACTTAGCATTACTTGCCATATAAATAATCCAATAATATATTCTTTATGAGTGACTTTATCTAGTTCTCATGCAGGCAAAAGGATATTGCCTAGTGCTCATGCATGCAGAAGGATTTGGTTGTATGGGCAATTTAGCATCTTATTATGAAATGGCCAATTATTTTTTTTCAACAATTAAAATGTAATTAAGTTTTCTTTCTTTATTGTGAATACCAACTTATATGAATACTAACCTATTCCCCAGTCAAAAAATGCAACATGTACAGAGCTACTTGCCTATCTCTTTTATTTTAACAAGGATACAAACATCAAAGTATAATTCCGTAGTCATGCTTTTTGACTCTTGACTCCTATACTAATGGCTCAGATTCTCAGATGGTATATATCAGTATAGTTGCATTGAAGTCAGTGAAGCTACACTGATTTCCACTAGTTAAAGATCTGGTCCAGTGTCTTTGCCTGCAAAAAAGGGTAGGACCAGCTTGTAAAATCCTCACATTAGAAGTGGATTTGTTTTGTTCCAAGACATCATGAGACAGGACTTCTACCCTGAATGTCCTTCCTAATACCAATTCACTAGAAATTCCCATGTATACTTTGAAGCTGTTGAAAGTCTGCCCTGAGGATCTTTCTGTCTAAAACACATGAATGATATACAGACAATAATGTACTGGTAGTAGAGAGTCAGAGAGTTTGAGACTATTACAATGTTTTTGTATGCTTTCATTTGTTACCTTAAATAAAAAATATTTCTAGTGCACCCTGTTCTTTAAATCCCTCCTGAGACTTCACTTCCATGGGAAGGCTTTCAAATGCAAAGCTGTATGAACAGACGATTTCTCTTTCCCTCCAAATCAAATGTCAAGTTTCTTCTCTTTTTGAAATTCAGGTCCTTTAAATTTAAGTTTCCGCTGTATCTGCATGTGTTTACAGTGGAACACGTCACAGTAAAAGTGAGTTTTCAGACAAGATTTAAAAGAAGAGACCATGGGAGACCTACTGTGCTGGAATAGGAAGATTTTTCAATACATTAAAGGTGAGAGTGGGAGAAGGAAATAAATGAAGCAGGGAGACTGATATATTTGGAGATGTGAAAGGGACAAGATGGGTTAAAATAAGAAATGAGAGCAAAGATATAGTGAGGGACACTGTTGTGCTGAGTCCAAAATCAAGGGCCAGAATCCTAAATTTCATTCCGTAGGTCAAGAGGTGCCCGTGGAAGCACTTGAATAAAGTAATTAGGTGGACTGAACAGTATATGAGGAAGGTTTATTCTGGATTTCACTTAAAGGGTGTGAAATGACAAACAGGGAGGCAAGAGATGAAGAGGTTGCAGAAGTCAAGTCAAGCGATAAGTAAGTCATACACAAACATTTCAGCTGAAGGGATGGAGTATTGATATGCTGTAGGGAAAGAAGTCACAGGAGTTGCCAATAACTTGTTTGTTGTGGGAAAAAATAAATAGGGGACTTGAAAATGACTCCCAAGGTCATAATTCTGCATGAAAGAGAGGAAGTTGGTATTATTAATGCAAAGGGGATGAGGGAGGAAGAGGAGAGGCTTTGGAGGAAAGAAGAATTTCTCATCTTTAGCCATGTTTAATTTGAGGAAGCAGCAGGACATCCAGGAAGAGATGTTGGAAAATTGAGACAAGAAGTGAGTTTAGACAGAGTAGGGAAGGTCAGAGAAAAAAGTAGGTTTGGAAAGGTAGATAAGCAAGGGATCAGTGTAGAGGTGGTGATAATGTTATGGAGATCATAGGAGCAGATAAGGTCACCAGAGATTAATGTAAAATGAAAAAAAGAAGAAGGACCAAGTACAGAGCTCAGTGGAACACCAAGGAGGGAAGCAAGAGCAAGAGGATTCACTGAAGGTAACATTGAGGGAATGGTCAGATAGTTAAGAGGAGAATCAGGAAAGGGAAGAATCATGGAAACACAAAAATTAATGTTAACGGCAGTAGAGAAATAGAGGAGTCTGTGTAGAGAGACCTGGGGTCAAGAGGTGCCCATGAAATGCCCATTAATGACTTTGAGACCAGAAGCCAGAATGAAAGGAATCAAAATGGCTAAGAAGTTCATGTGTTGAGACAACTGCCTACTATGCCAATCAATATTGACTCATTATTTCCTTGTACTCCCTTGTTCAGGGCTGGCACACAACATTTTGGCACCTGAGGCTGGGAGCTCAAATGATGTCCCCATGCCCCCTTGCTTGGGCCAAAACTTTGAAAGGTCTCAATTCTGCCTTCTTTCTGTTCTACTCCTCTCACGGTCCTGCTCTGCTACCTACCCCAATAAAGGAGAAGTAACAACTTAAAATGCCTTGTTCAAAAATGTTAAGTAACACTTAACTTTCCAATGCCTGAACAGCAAATGTAACTTGTCTGCATAGTAAACACTGGCATTTTTATCTGTTTGAATAAAAAAAGTGGTGCTTTCTGGGCCTTCTTGGTTGCAAAGATTTGAACTGCTTCCTGAAGGTTCACAGTCTGGGGCAGCTCATGCTCTGTTGAGATGGTTGCAAGGCCGACCAGCCTCTCCTGTGTCATTGTGGAGCTTAGATGTGTTTTTATTAACTTCAGCTTGGAGAAGCTGCGTTCTCCACTGGCAACTGTTACAGGAAGTGTTAGAAGTATGCGCAGAGCAACAAAAGCATTTGGAAAGAGGGTGGTCATCTTATTTGTGCACATATATTCTAGAACAGCCTTTGGAGTTGATGCTGCTGAAATGAATCTCGAAAAGGTTTTCAGTTCATCACCTAAATCACTCGTATCAATATCACGCATGTCACCATGTGTCAACACTGTCTCTAGTGCCCTGCATTGCTGGTGTAGGTCTTCTTCAAGTATAGTAAGGAGTTTTGGAATATCATATAACATCCCAAATATACTCCTGTGTTCCTTGAGCTGCATGAAACATTCTTCAGCTGACTGTATTGCACAATCTAGCACCTGGTTAAAGAATTCAACTTTGAATTGTTGTTTGGGGTCTCTTATGGGATTATCTCATGCCTCATAATGAAAATGTCTTCTTCTTCAGTAACTCTTGTATTCTTGAATGGGTGGGAAAATAGCTTCAGTGTGAAGTTCCTCTGCCAACTTCTGTGCACTCTTCAGAACGTTTTGAAATCCCTCATCTGACCGGTAAGACTGTAGGTATGACTTTGCTTTGGCCAGTTGTTCCATTGCTCCAGATATATCAAGGGAAGTGAGCTGTAGCTCACGAAAGCTTAAGCTCAAATAAATTGGTTAGTCTCTTAGGTGCCACTAGTACTCCTTTTCACCTTGGAGTCTCTTGCTTACAACATTTATTTCAACAGTATGTCATGTCACAACACTAAGCCACACAGAAATTTGAAGTTATGTATGTTTCTGGTGATTCCATTTCCCTCTGCCACTGGTCTCCCATGAACAGTCCCTGTCATAGCATTATCCTCCATAATGGCAACTATGGCATCATCTATCTTCCCAATTTGGTGTTTGATAGGCTTTATCACCTCCACTCAACTTTCCCATCTTGTGGCACTCAGTGGTTTCAGTGTCAGAGAGGATGTTCCCAGATGTTGCTTCAAAATTTACCATTGATGAGTTGATGCAGAGAAAAATACATAGACGCTTTGAATTACATTAAAATATTCAGCAGCCTCACTAAAAGCTGATGCTGCATCACTGACCACCAAGTTCAATGAATGAGAACTGCATGGGACAAAAAAAGCTCGAGAGTTTAACTCTTGGATTTGTGTCTGCACTCCTCTGTTCTTTCCTCTCATGTTGGCACCATTATCGTAACCCTGACCTCTCATGTCAGCTATTGCAATTCCCATATCTTCCAGCTTTTTAAGACGCACATTTGTCATACCAGCTCCTGTAGTATCATCAATGTCAATACATTCTAGAAAATGCTCTCTGACAGTCACCATTGCAGGGACATTTTCACTAGGTTCTGTTGTTGTTACAAAACACACCATTAGAGTCATTTTTTTCCATATGGCTGATGTCAGGTGTGCAGTCCAGAATAACAGAGTAATATCTTGCTGACTTCAGATCTGCCACAATCTTCTGTTTGACTTTTGTTGCCAGTAAATGTATGATCTCATTTTTAATTGTTTTTACAAGGCAGTGGTTTGTGTACATTTCTTGGGTGGTGACTCTTCTTAGATACTCCTGCAGTACAGCATCAAACTCAGCCATCAGCTCCACAATTTTAAGGAAGTTTCCATTGTTTGGCACATACAGCTGATCTGAAGTGCCATGCAATGCTAGGTTTTGGGTAGCAAGCATTCGCACAATGGCAATGAGCCTTTTCAGAACATTTTGCCAGTAAAGAGACTCTGAGGCAATCTTCTCTTGATGCTTATCATCTATAACCTTTAACCTTAGTTTCATTTCAAGTTCTTTCCACCTATGGAATGCTCTCTGGTGATTTGCTGCCTTCGCATGGCATGCCAGATTTCAAGCCAGATTTTTCAGTCCTTCGTTTCTGAAGAAGCCAATGTGGCTGGAACATTACACTGGAAGAGTTTGCAACAAAAACAGTATGCACCATTCTGGGTTTTTGAGTACATAAGCCATGGCCGCTCCACTTTGTCACCATCGGGGATTTCACGTGCTGGATGGAAACATCTATTTTCATTGTCTTTGGGGAACATGACGTTTTTCACTTGCTGTGGTCCATGCAGTACAAGGAAGTCCCTCAGACTACTGCTCAAGTGGGTCCACAGTCCTGGATCATCTAGACTTAAGGAACTAAACTTAGCAGCAGCTGTTTCTTGCGCCTCCACCACACTCTTCTCTGATCTACACTTTTCTTTGGGAATATGCATAGTTACATCCATTTGAGATGGAGACAAGGATGCTGCAGTAGCTGGCAGGTCACCTGCACTCTGACTAACTGAAAGATCAGGCATCTCCTCACCACTCACATCCTCACTGGGGCTGGAAGGCTCACTGTGAACATTTGTGTCTATGTATCTCAGGAGAGCTCCTTCCTGCTTAGATAGAAAAGCTTCTTTTGCTTTCTTTCTTTTTCTGAATGCTGCCCCAGAGGGGCGTTTTCTTCTTTCACTCATGACTGCTGTTCTGTGCCAGCTATAGTGGCTCTCAACACTCAATTGAAGGGGACAAATAAGCAGGCTAGTAGCAGGGGCCTGAGTGAGGGAAGATATCAGCGTCTTAAGGGCCTAACTGGCTCCTACTACTTCAGTTGATTCCTGCTGCTTCCCTGAACCCACTTGAGAAGAACAGGCAAACAGGAAGCTCCCTGAGAAGCTGGTGTTAATCAGTCCAGGCTCCTGGGGGTGCTAGAGAGGTACATACGAGGCTCCTCCTCCTCTCTCTCTCTGCAGCTCCTGCTGCTTTCTGTTATTCCCTCTCACCTTTTCTCCTGCCTGCCTGTTATGTCTCTTGTGCCCTCCTTCCTCCAGCACAGCACTCCACCATCTCTGTGCATTTAGAGCAGAGAGAATACATATGCATGAGCAGCAGACACAATTTTCTACACGCTGGGTCCTAGTGGCGCTTCCCCATAGTCTGGCACCTGAGGCGGTTGCCTCAGTTCGCCTCATGGTAAGGCCAGCCTTGCCCTTGCCAGTCAGTATCTATCTGTTTTCTCTTATCTTATAATTAGATTGTAAACTTTTGGGGGCAAGAGCTATCTTTTTGTTCTGTGTTTGTATAGTGCCTAGCACATTGGAGTCCAGGTCTATGTTTGGGGTTCATGTGTGCTACCACAGCACAAATAAAGACTAATAATCAAGAACAGAGTTGGAGAAATTGTAGTGATATAACAAATTTCCACCAAATGACTTCTATCAGGAGAACCAAAGAGTAATTTGGGAATAATGAGTAAAATCAGTACATTATATGGAAAACAGGTACTGTATTGGAGTTGGATTCTTCTATAAATAATAAACACAAATGGTGATGTTTTATTAGGGAGGATTTTTAGTTTATATTAGTTTCCTTCTTCTTGACTTTAGCCAGCTCAGAATCTTGGGAGCTGGGAGGGGATCTTAGTTCTGGGAAGAGAGAGAATAAATTATACAGCAGGGGTTCTCAAACTGGCAGTTGGGACCCCTCAGGGGATTACGAGGGGTTGCGAGCTGTCAGCCTCCACCCCAAACCCCGCTTTGCCTCCAGCATTTATAATGGTGTGAAATATATTGAAAAATGTTTTTAATTGATAAGTGGGGGTGACTCCGAGGCTAGCTATGTGAAAGGGGTCACCAGTACAAAAGTTCGAGAACCACTGTTATACAGGAATCATATATTAAAAGAACTTGTTAACAAGATGGGATGGTCTGGAGCTTTTAAGGGAAGAGTAGGTTGCCTAAAGCATAGCAGAGTGGGAATTAAACATCACAGCACCAACCTACAAGAATAGTCTTTTGTGGCACCATCTTAGTTGGTCAAAAGGCAATTGTCACTGCCTGCAAATGGAGGCAAAAGAAACATACAAATTCCAATCTGTAATCCTATAGAAATTATAATAACAATGATTCCCTGACTCTTTCACAATTTTCATTCGGGAAGCATCATAGAATCATAGAATTATAGGACTGGAAGGGACCTCGAAAGGTCACCTAGTCCAGTCCCCTGTATTGCTTTATCCTGTAAAGAGATTGAAATGGACCGTGCTTATTTCACAGATTTTATAGAAACATCTTTATCCATTAACTTGTTCTATGCTAGTGAGTCCAGCTACCAACAAAGTAAGTGAAACACTAGAAAGTATGTCGAGAGAGTCATATAGAGACTTCTACTTCTGATCTCTTAAAGTAAGAAAATATGCACAGTCATAGAAGTAAACAAAACTCTACAGGAAAAAATTTCCTGACACAGATTATGATAGTTATTGAATCTTTATATTATTTCATTTCCTGCATGCAGAACCTTGGGGTCCTCCATTTTATGAGTTTATCAGAAGCCTCATCTTCATCAGCACTGTATTTATAGAGTATCTAGGAATAAAATCCACCTTAATTAAATACCTCTTACAAGTATTTGAATGGTTTAACTATCAAGGATGGGCGGATTAATTGTTCAAGGTGACTCAAGAATGTATGACTAGAAATTGGGCCTCTAGCAAACCGAGCATACATAGTGAGGATGTCGAGAGCTGCAAGGAGACCAAACAGAAAAGGGAGCAGGGATCTTCCACAGTAAAATTATGAAATGTCTGATGCTATTTTCTGTAATTTCAAAGATTTTTAAAATTTATAACCAAACATTTATAACCAAGAAAGAAAAGTGCTGAATTCTGTACCTCAGATAATTTATGAATGTGGCATATTATAGTTTAATAAAAATGCCAGTAAGTATCCATCTGCCCAGCAAAACCACAAGACCTCACAAATCTTCACATATTCCCTTTCAGACACATACAGAAATATACAGGATACAAAAAAATTCAGTGAGAGACAAATAAGAACATCAGAATGGCCATACTGGGTTGGACCAAAGGTCCATCTAGCCCAGTATTCTGTCTTCCGACAGTGGCAAATGCCAGGTGCCCCAAAGGGAATGAACAGGTTCTTAGGGGACTTATTCCTTCACCCACTTACTTAGCTGGTCCTTCTCACATGAATACAGAGCAACAATACCCGAAGTCCAAAGGTGCAAACAATTTGATGTTTATTGGGGTGAACTTCCAGCAAGCATGATTCCAGTTCCTTCCTTAGTGTCCCCCTTCCCAGCTCTGACACTACAGAGCCTTACACCTGCGTCCCTGTTCCCATTCCTGCCCTTAGCCAAACATGATTCCAATTTCCTTACCCCCATTCCCTGTTCCCATTTCCCCCTTTAACAAAACATGATTTCAATTTCCTTACCCCCCATTCCCTGTTCCCATTTCCCCCTTTAACAAAACATGATTCCAATTTCCTTACCCCCATTCCCTGTTCCCATCTCCCCCACCCACACACCCACCCACTCACTTCCTGATTGACTGCAGACTGTATAGCAAAACTTGAGTTCGGCTTAGCTATACCTTAACCAATCATTTTCCTGAAATTTAACTAACCAATCCTAACATATTGTAACATGATTATGTAACCAATTATGTCCCACCACCTTAATTAGTTTACACCCAGCAAAATTAATTATACAGCAGACAGGAACAATCACAGAACCAGGCAGAGATTATACAGACAAACAAAAGCAAAGTGGGAACTATAATGACAAAACAATAGAGAAGTGAGGATTTCACATCCCAGCTATTGATAAGTGAGTTCTTGCCAGATAGGATGCTATTAAACTAAGTTTCCTTTTACATTTTCTAGGCACTTCCCTTTCTCTGGAGGTGATAGGCACTATCAGGACAGGATTGTATTCCTAACAGGCCAATAGCACCTTATTTCACTGTGACTAGTTTGGAATGTGAGTATGTGACCATTCACTTCCCAGCTTATGGCTGCCTCTGCTGCTTAGCCAAAGGCCTTAGCCTAAGAACAGGGCCTCAGACTGTCACAGTAAGAGAAGGCCCTTACACTGACAGACAGTGATTTTGATTCTTTCTTTTATACCTCTATAACTAGCCAAGTGATAAGAATACACCTAAATTCTTAGAGTATAGGCCTTTACAGACAGACCTGAATATCTATATCCTAACACAGGTAATCATCAAGTGGTCCACTGCTGTCGTTCATTCCCAGCTTCTGGCAAACAGAGGCTAGGGACACCATCCCTGCCCATCCTGGCTAATAGCCATTGATGAACTTATCCTCCATGAACTTATCTAGTTCTTTTTAAAACCCTGTTATAGTCTTGGTCTTCACAACATCCTCTGGCAAAGAGTTCCACAGGTTGACTGTGCGTTGTATGAAAAAATACTTCCTTTTGTTTGTTTTAAACACGGTGCCTATTAATATCATTTGCTGACTCCTAGTTTTTGTGTTATGAGAAGGGGTAAATAACACTTCCTTGTTTACTTTCTCTACACCAGTCAGGATTTTATAGACCTCAAATCATACACCCCTTAGTCATCTCTTTTTCAAGCTGAAAAGTCCCAGTATTATAATCTCTCCTCATACGGAAGTCATTCCATACCCCTAATATTTTTTTTGCCCTTTTCTGAACCTTTTCCAAGTCCCATATATCTTTTTTGAGATATCTTTTTTGAGGCTCCTCCCTAGCACTACACATATGTCTATGTAGATGTCTTGAGAAATCTGCATTCTTCGCACCAGGCAGGCAACCATGCAGTTCTCCCGGGCATGGCAAACCCAGCTATCTATGTTTCTAACAACCAAATTACCCATTACTAATACCTGTCTCTTCCGAATAACTAGAGTTCCTGCCCCCGCAGGATACCACAACATCATCTGGAAGGAGGGTCCCAACTATGGGATCATTTCCCTCTGCTCCAGTTGGATGATCTGCTTCCTTGAGATTTTCATCCTCCTCCAACAGCACAGAAGCTTTCAGTCCAGGGGTGGGACCGTTCTACTGTGTCCCAGAAAGTCTCATCTATGTACGTTTTTGTCTCCCTTAGCTCTTCCAGTTCAGCCATCCTGGTCTCCAAATCCCACACACATGGTCTCTGAGGGCCAGGAGCTCCTTGCACCGAATGTAAATATACGCCACCTGCCCATAGGGCAGGTAATCCTACATGTTGCATTGGGTGCAATAAACTGGATAGCCCCCACTCTGCTGCTGGACTTCTGCCTGTACTACCTTTTTTACTCCTGAAGTTAGTTCCTTTGCTGAGGTTTTGTTTTTATTAGGGTGTGGTTATGGCTTTAAGTTTAAAGAATGTTAAGTTTATCTACCCCCACCCCAAACTCCCTCGCAAAACTCCCCTGTGAACCACTCCTCTGGTTGCTTAGGAGCAGGCTTTTTAAAGCCCTGGTCTTTTTCAGTAGTCCCACCCCTTGGTTAAGGGTTGATGGGTGCTAAAGGCTTAGGGATCAAAGCCTTGTAAGGAGCTCTCAGCTCTCAGCCTTGCTTAGCAGGTTGCTAGGCTCAGCACACACAGGGTGAGCACATGATCCCCCAAACAAACAGACCACACGGTATGTTTCAGTCAAGCAGCAAGCACACCATAAACACACACTACAGACAACAAACTTACCCCAAGGGTCACGTAATCGCTCCTCCTTCACCTGCAGAACTCCCTCACAAAACTCTGCTGCTGGTCGCTCCTGTTCACTAGCTCCTCTGGTTGCTTAGGAGCAGACTTTTAAAACCCTGGTCTTCCTGAGTAGCCCTGCCCCCGATTAAGCATTGATGGGTGCTAAAGGGTTTAGGGATCAAAGTTTCATCAAGAAGCTTTCAGCCTTGCCTAGAAGGCTGCTGGGCTCAGCACACACACAGTTAGCACACGGGATCTGCCAAACAAACAGACCACATGGTATGTTTCAGTCAAGCAGCAAGCACACCACAAACACATGCTACAGACAACAAACTTACCCCGAGTTCATGTAATCACTCCTCCTTCATCTGGAGAACTCCCTCGCAAAACTCCCCTGTTAGTCGCTCCTGTTCACTAGCTCCAAGTGGAGACTGAGATAGAAAGATAAAGACCACAGAGAGGGAATTAAATAGTGTTTTGTCTACCCCACCTTTTTCAGGGGTAGGGTATGTGGCTAGGGAAGAGATAAATCTCCTATATACTCCCCATCCCTGCTACAGGTGTCCCACTGTTACCATTTGAAAAGCTGGTCATGCTTTTTAATCTGTTAATCTGAAACCCTCAGCCTATGGTGGAGTCATGCATAGGAAGAAAGAGGGGACTGTCCAATAAGCATCGGTAGCTAAAAGGGAAATGTATGGGGTGTAGGACAAAGGCAATGCTTTGCACTATTTGACGTTGAAGCATCCTGTCTGTGATGTGTCTGCCCTTGTACTGACTAATCACTGTTCATGTTCATAGAGGTGGAAAGGAATTTATCTATTGCTGTGCATTTGGACCCATCTCTTTTACTGGGGATTCTGCACATTCCTCTTGGACCTCTCTACACCCCATTTGTCTTCTCTCTACCTCCTGGAGGCAGACTACCATTCTTTTGGCAAGGGAGGACTGGAGAAGACTTTCAGTGCTGTTCTTTACTCTGTTAGACCTGGATCCATAAAGGTCCTTCGGCACCTAACCCTCAGTTTTAGGAACCTTAGGCCCATTTTTAGGCACCATTGCAATCCACAAACCCCCAACTTGGCAGCTGCCTAATCTTGTAGATGCCTAAACTCACTCAGTGCCTACATTTTTGTAGAAAAAGTTCCCTAGGTACCTAAGTTTCTGCTTCTGGGCATGCACAGGATGGTTGCCCAGTAGCCTAGAAGAAGGTGCTGTCCTTTGATCCTTGAGATCCCTTGACAGAAAAAGAAGCAATGGTCTCAAGTTGCAGTGGGGGAGGTCTAGGTTGGATATTAGGAAACACTATTTCACTAGGAAGGTGGTGAAGCACTGGAATGGGTTACCTAAGGAGGTGGTGGAATCTCCATCCTTAGAGGTTTTTAAGGCCCAGCTTGACAAAGACTTGGCTGGGATGATTTAGTTGTTGTTGGTCCTGCTTTGAGCAGGGGATTGGACTAGATGATATCCTGAGGTCTCTTCCAACCCTAATATTCTATGCTTCTATTCTATGATTCTAAGAGGGTAGGGCTGACTCAGGGAGAACAGGGGTTTAAAAAGCCAGCTCCTATACGACCAGAGGAGCTAGTGAACAGGGAAGTTTTGTGAGGGACTATGAGGGCAGATACATCAAACAAACTTATTCTAAAATTAAGCAATAACCTTTGTCTCCCCTCCAAAATCCTGCAAGAGTAAAAATAATGCAGGCAGAAGTCCAGCAGCAGAGTGGGATCTATTCAATTTATTGCACTGCATGCAGCATGTACAACTGCCTGGCCCGTGGACAGGTAGTGTATGTGTGCATATATTGCAAACAGCACAGCTCATGGCCCTCAGACACAGTACAGGCTCTTAAGGCCAGAATGGCTGAACTGGAGGATAAAGAGAGGTACACAGATGAGATCTTCAGGGACACAGTAAAGCAGGTCCCACCCCAAATCTAACAGCCTCTGTGCTGTTAAGGAGGGTGAAAGTCTTGGGGCAGGAGAATATCAAGCTGCAGCAGAGGGAAACCATCCCATAGTTGGGAACCTCCTTCCAGATGATGTCACGGAGGCCTCTCACACTGAGGATATTTCTCATGGGGAGGGAATCCCAGTTTCTAGGAAGATCAAGATAATAGTAATGGGGGATTCAATTATTAGAAATATATATAACTGGGTTTGTGATGACTGGGAGAACTGCATGGTTAATTGTCTGCAGGGTGTGAAGGTTGCAGCTCTCATGAGACATCTAGACGGACTTATGTGGGGAGGAGCTAGTGGTCATAGTACGTTTAGGGACCAGTGACATAGTTCCATGTGCTGAGCCAGAAAGATGGGCAGAACTGCAGGGCTCAATGAATGGAAGAGATGATAGAATAGGGAGGAGGGTTTTAGGTTTCATAGGGACTGGACAGCCTTCTGGGAAGGAGAAGCCTTAAACATAAAACATAAGATTTCCATTTAAATCTAATACATAAAAGCAAGCAACTGAATATTGGCAAAATGTACAAGTGCTTATATACAAACAGCTAAAGGCTAAATACTAAGATGGGTGAACTAAAGGGCCTGGTATTAAATGAGGATATTGATATAATAGGTATCACAAGAACTTGGTGGAATGAGGAATATCAGTGGTACATGGCTAATACCAGGATAAAAAATACATAGGAATGATAGAGTAAGTCATGTTGGTGTGGGAGTGGCACTATATGTGAAAGAAAGCATAGAGTCAAAGTCAAAATCTGAAATAAATCAAACTGTATCATAAAATCTCCCTGGGTAGAAATTCTGTGTTTGAACAATAAATTATAGCAGTAGAAATATACTACTGACCACCTGACCAGGCTGGTGACAGTATTTGTAAAATACTCTGGGAGATTAGAAAGACTACAAAAGGAAGAAAATGCAATAATAATGTGGGATTTCAACTATCCTCAGATTGACTGGGTATATGTCACCTCAGGAACAGACACAGAGATAAAATGTCACCATTAATGGCTGCTTCTTGGAGCAGCTAGTCCTGGAACCCCCAAGGGGACAGGCAATTTTTGATTTAGTCCTACATGGAGCACAGGATCTGGTCTAACAGGTTAATATAGATGAACCACTCAGTAATAGTGACAACAGCAAATTACATTTCACATCCCTGTAGGGGAAGATGCCAAAGAATCCCACACAATAGCATTTAACTTCAAAAAGGGAACTACACAAAAATGAGAAGGCTAGTTAAAAGGACATTAAAAGAAACAGTCATAAGGGTGAAATATTTGAAATCTGCATGAAGACTATTTAAAAATGCTATAATGGAGGCACAAACTAAATGTATACCCCAAATTAAAACAAAACAAAACAATAAGACCAAAAAAAAAAATCCACCATTGTTAAGAAGCAGAGTGAAGGCGGTTAGAGTCATCCTTTAAAATTGGAAGTCAAACTCTACTGAGGAAAATAGAAAGGAGAATAATCTCTGAGAAGTAAGGTACGGAAATATAATAAGGCAAGCTAAGAAAGAATTTGAAGCAACTCGCTAAAGAAACAAAAAATAACAGCAAAAAATTGGAAGCACATCAGAAGCAGAAAGCCTGTCAAATAGTCTGTAGAGCCACTGGATGACCGACAAGCTAAGGGACCACTCAAGGAAGACAAGGCCTTTGTGGAAAAGCTAACTGAATTCTTTGCATCAGTCTTCACTGTAGAGGATGTGGGGGAGAGCCCCACACCTGAGACATTCCTTTTAGGTAATCAGTCTGAGCAATTGTCAGAGATGGAGGTCTCAGTAGATGAGCTTTGCGAACAAATGGTAAATTAAACAGTAATAAGTCACTAAGACCAGATGGTATTCACCCAAAAGTCTTGAAGGAACTCAAATTACAGAACTACTGTGTGGTATGTAACCTATCACTTAAATCAGCCTCTGTACCAGATGACTGGAGGATAGCTAATATAATGCCTTTTTTTAAAAAAAGGCTCCAGCAGCAATCCTACGAATTACAGGCCAGTAAACCTAATTTCAACAACAGATTGGATGAAACTATAGTAAAAAACAGAATTATCAGATATATAGATGAACACAATATGGTGGAAAGACTCAACGTGGCTTTTGAAAAGGAAATCGTGCCTCACCAAGCTATTAGAATTCTTTGAGCAAGTCAACAATCATGGGGACAAGGGTGACCCAGTTGAGTTGGTGTACCTGGACTTTCAGAAAGCCTTTGAAAAGGTCCCTCACCAAAAGCTCTTAAGCAAACTAAGCATTCATGAGAAAAGATAGGTCTTCTCATGGATCAGTAACTGGTTAAAGACAAAAATGTGTAGGAGGAATAAATTATCAGTTTTCACCAAAGAGAAATAAGTGTCAGGATACCCCAGAGATCTGTACTAGGACCTGTGATGTTCAGCATATTCATAAATGATCTGGAAAAGGGAGTGAGGAGTGAGGTGGAAAAATTTGCAGACTATACAAAATTATTCAAGATAGTTAAGTCCAAAGCTGACTACGAAGAGTTGCAAAGGGATCTCACTAAACTTGGTGACTGGTTGTCAAAATGGTAGATGTAATTCAATGTTCAAAGTAACGTACATTGAAAAAAAATAATCCTAGCCATGCATACAAAATCATGGGGTCCAAATTAGCTGTTAGCACTCAAGAAACTGATCCCGGAGTTATTATGGATAGTTCCCTGAAAAAGTCTGCTCAACATGCAGCAGTAGTCAAAACAGCTAACAAAATGTTAGAAAGTATTAAGAAAGGGATAGATAAAACAGAAAATATCATAATGACACTCTATCAATCCATGGAATACTCACAACTTGAACACTGAGTTCATTTCTGATCACCCCATTTCAAAAAGGATGTATTACAATTGGAAATTGTACAGAGAATGCAACAAAAATTATTATGGAACAACTTACATATAAGGAGAAATTAAAACAACTGTGATTGTTCATCTTAGAAAAGAGATGACTAAGGTGGGATCTAATGGGTGTCTATAAAATCGTGAATGGTGTGTAGAAAGTGAATAAGGAAGTGTTATTTATCCCTTCATATAACACAAGAAACAGGAGTAAAACAGTAAAATTAATAGGCAGCAGGTTTTAAACAAACACAAGGAAGTACATCTTTACACAACACACAGTCAATCTGTGGAACTCATTGCCGGGGATGTTGTGAAGGCCAAAAGCATAACTGAGTTCAACAAAGAATTAGATATGTTTATGGAGAATAGATCCATGAGTGTCTATTAGCCAAGAGGGTCACGGATGCAACCCCATGGTCTGGGTGTCCCTAAATCTCTGATTGCCAGCAGCTAGGACTGCATGACAGGGGTTGGATCACTCGATGAATTGCCCATTTCTGTTCATTCCCTCTGAAGTATCTGGTACTGGCCACTGACAGGATAGTGGGCTAGAGGGACCTAGCTAGGGTCTGGCCCAGTATGGCTGTTCTTATGTCTACACAGCCCAATCCGATAGGCATGCTTTGAGACTTCCTAACTCCACACAAAAAAAGGCTGAGGAGGAGGCCCTCCTTTATAATCTTTAGCCCACTGGTTAGAATATCTGCTCTGGACATGGGAAACCACCAGTTCCAGTCTCCACTCTGCCTGCTAAGAAGAAGGGATTTGAGTGTTTGAACCCCTGGATTATGGGATATTTAAATGGGATGTGCCCTAAATCTATCCTATTAAATTTGTTCAACTTTAATTATATTATTGAATAATTAAATGGGCCAGAGAAAAATGAGAATCACTTTCTACCTCAGTGGTTAGGACACTTGCCTGAGACATGGTGAATTCCTGTTCAAATCCCTTCTCCTCATTAGACTAAGGGGAAACTTGAGCAAGAGGTCTCCCAGATAAAGACCCTACCTGTTCAGTTTTATAAGGGAGCTCCTCTTCCCCCAAGCCTGGCTGTTTTGTGTGGAGTTAGGTGGCCTCTGAACATGCCTACTGGATTAGGTTCCACAGGCAAGATAGGTGGACAAATGTCTATCTTCCCTTGGGTGTGGCTCACATGCAGAGATAAGCGCAGCCTGGATGTAAGTACCAAAGTCCATGAGAGGGGTAGGGATTAGAATGTCCCCTTCTTGTCAGCATCTCCCACTGACTATCTTAGGTGGCTCCCTGCCTAGCGTGCTGGCTTTTCTGGATTACATTCTAAGGGGCCTCTCTCTCCCAATTCATTGTCTAGGGAACCAAGGTTCCTAACTAAGGCTTTGTGGATAACGTTGTTGCTGTGATTTTAGAGGTGTCTAGAACTTAGGTGTTGGAAAACTCACTGTTGCAGTGCCTAACTCCTTTGTGGAACTGGGCCTTAGTGAGATAGTTATTGAGTGATATGACTAACCCCAAGGATTAAGGGTGATTCCTTTATACTTCTTCCACACTCCCAGTCCCAGCCATCCAGGAAACTGAACCATAGACCTAGAGCCTGCTTTTTGGAGCTCTGGATATTTCTGATTAAGCGTACAGAGACAAAGATTCAGAGTTTATGTCCAGGATAACATCCAAAAGTTTCAATATTTGCGCAAGGTTTACCTGAATTATCTTGAAAGGGAAAACCCAGATATTAGGGAGTGAGCTCCTGGGCCGCCCCACAAGAAAGACTCTGAATTAGCCAAACATACAAGAGATCTGGCAACAGATGGGAGAAACTACCAGGTTATCTTCAGCACAATGAGATTGACAGGTAAAGGTGTGTGTGCTGTCACAGGGGCAGTGTTAGCACCTTCATCTCCCTTCATCTAGAGTCATCAGATAAACTTTCCCAAGCTTCACATATGACTTTACTTTGGTTTGGTTTTATGTGTGTGCAAAGGATTGACCATTCTTACTCTGAAATTGGGGATGTACCCATCCATCTGTTTATTTAGGTTATTAGAAGGTCACTCATCACTTTAGCATCTGGGTGCTTGCGGAGAGAATTTTGCAGTCAGCGCATCACAAACAGTTCACTGACACCCACTGAAATAAATCTGACCATGCAAATGTTTTTGAGAAAGAAATGGAGAAAACCTTGCTCATCTTTTATAAGATTTGAAAATTTGCCCCCAACGTCTTGTTGCTTAAACATTTCCTGGTGTGTTTGTATTGTAGATTAATTTCCAAGTGAGTCAAAGTGGCAATACCAGGAGCAAAAATATTTCAGTAGCCCTTCTTGCCACTATGCATTTCAGACATATAGAAACACATGGAAAAATACTCCATCTTTCTGCCTTAAAAAGACCTCCATAAAAATTACACTGAAATAGCTGCCAGTCAGTTCTGCAATTCATTGTGTATCCATTCACATTTCCGTGATGCAAAAAGGTATTGAAAATGATAACACTGGAAACCAGTATCCTTGATTTAGAAAATGAATGATAAGATTGCAGAAACCTGTGCTGCAATATTCACCATGTTTAGGGTTGCAACTAGCATCATAATGCTGATCATAAGCTTGTAGGAGGATTTTTTTCCCTCCCAGCTTGGGTAAAAAAAAGATTTAACGGACTTTTATTAGATCAGAGGAATGCAATTTCAATCACAAGTCAACAAAACTTGAAAAAGTTGCAAGATACAGAATATATTTTACGAGTTGATTAAACTCTCCAGCGGGACTGGTCTCGTTCAAATATTAGTAATAAAATGTAATGGAAGAGCACTTGTCAGTGTCAGTGGCAGCAGCTGGGTTCATTATTTCAAGCGTTAATGGCAAAATGTACAAGTGTTCTCCAGCTTGGGGTATGTTTTCCTAATGTTATCAAAAGATGCCATTTTCTCACAATCTGCAAAGACATTAAAAATAATATAGAAATTATTCTCAATTGTGACTGTTTCTGGGTGCCAAAGGCCCAGATTTTTAAGGGTATTTAGGCATTGCTCCCTGAGTGTTGCAACATCTAACTAATTTAGGAGCCTATGTCTCATTTCCACATAGAAAAAACTTAGGCTCCTTAGAGTGGGATTCACAAAAGTACTTGGGCACCTAACTCCCATTAATTTCAAGGGAGTTAGGCACCTAAGTACCTTTGTGAATCCCATCCTTTGTGTTTACCTTAAATCTTAAATGCCTAAGTACATTTGAAACCACAACTTGGCAAAATGAGCAGAGCAATGCATAAGCATCCTTAAAAATCTGGACCAAAGTCCCTATATTATGATCCTTATCCTCCCATTTGCCATAAAATATTAAAACTAGCTTGGGTGATGTCTTCTCCATAGGTTAAGAAGAGCCACCATTGTCCCCAAAATGAATGCCGGTCATGATCCAGGGTGAGATATTCAAAAGTGCTTAGGTGAGTTAAGAACAAAAGTCATTTTGACCCTCAATGGGGCTGGGCTTATGTTCCTAAGTCACACAGGCTTTTTTGAAAATTCCATCCATAACCTACCTGGGACGCACTGAAATTTGGCAATCTCTAAAATCTGCTTCTAATGGTGTTCAAAACTAGGGAACAATGTCCTTGGCTCAAGTTTCTGTACCTTTCAGGGCTAGAAGCTACTTGCCCTGAATGCACACATGCACCTCTTAGCCAAAAATGCAAGAAGTTGTACATTCTGCACTCTGAGATATTCCCATTAAAATCAAGAGAATTTTACCACTAACTCTAATAGGCTTTGGATCAGGCTCTTTTTGCTGTAAGCTGCGAAGCCCCTACAAGGATTCATTTGCTGATGGACTTCAGTTTCCACAGCTAAACCACACACATGCCCAGTCTTAACTATTTTTATGTTTTTCTGTGGAACTTGTCAATTTTGTGTGTGTCTATTATTTATTTATTTTCTGTTATTTATAGTGGCACTGCCCCCCATGCTTACAGTAGGCACATCCCTGATTGAGCTAAAGGCATATGAAAGCAATTTGCTACTTGCAGGACATATTCAGTAATGGAAGCTCACCTCTTGTCAAAAGATTCTGGAGAAATTTCCTATTCTAAATCAACACTATTATCTTTCTATTCCTTTAATTGTTATTGCAGAACACTAGAGCCATTGCAGAACATTAGACCAAAATTGGAATTTGAGGATAGAATATGCGATAACAACAGGTATTGAGAAAAAAATATTTCATATGGATAAACATTTTTAACAAAGCATAAAATAAGGTATGACCAAAAAAGTACCAGTAAATTGTGAGAAGAATCTGATCATCTTGTGGAGCTTGAAGGCCTAGGATGGAATCTGACCTGAATGTCCAAAAGCCTATATAACCCTATGCTTTTACATGAGAAAAGACCGTTTTAGCTAGCACTAAAATAAAAAATAAAATAAATGTTTTTCAGAGAAGGAAGACAAATGCCAATGAAAGGAAAGAGGCCCCATCTCATCTGAGACTGCCTGTTGCCTTTCTGACAACACGAACTCCAGTTATCAGATAACTCTTACATTCTATTAATTCCCTTTGTGGGCTGGGACAGATTAAAGCCCGAAGAGAGGGGAAAGAGAAGAAATTTAGTTTGCCATCCAGATCCAGTAACATACATGACAGCAAAGATCTGGAAGTGTCCAGATTCCCTGTCTAGACATATGTTCACATATTAACAAATAAGTTAGATAGAAGTTAATGATTTCTGACAAATAGAGGTGAATAAAGGGATACTAAACCTAAACAAAGGGAATTTCTGAGATGCTGGCTTAAAAGTTGTATAGGCTCATATATAACTGGGAGCCAAACCTGAATTTGTAATTTCTATCACTTCTCTGAATAAAAAAATGCTGTTTTAAAACACACATGTAAATCACATTTATCCAGATATTTGGAAAGCCAGCCCATATTTAAAGAAATACATTATTTCTCCAGCAAATTCAACTTATTTTCAATTGCCTTTACAGCCTCTGTGGGTTTTTTCTGGCCAAATTATGCTCAAACTTCTTTAAAAACTAAATTTTACAAGTATGGTAATACAGGGGCTTTTTCTCTACTCTTCTTCCCATCACCCATCTCCAGTTTATGATCCCCAAATAATCAATCCTACAATAACTCACTTCCTCCAACACTGCCTATTACCCCCCACCTGCCCCAAACAAGGTTTCTAAAGAGAACTGCATGAGTAGGCAGTACCCCAAAGGAAGCACTGTCACTGCGCCCTATTTGGTGTGGACTCTCTGATGTGATACTAGTTGGGACTTTGTCCTGAAGCTTTTGCCACAGTCACTGCATCCATAAGGCTTCTCGCCTGTATGGATCCTCTGATGGATTGTAAGTCCTGATTTACAAAGGAAACCTTTACCACAGTCAGGACACTGATAAGGTTTCTCTCCTCTGTGCATTCTCTGGTGCTGAATGAGCGTTGAGCTCTGACAGAAGCTTTTTGCACAGTCCCGACACTTATAGGGTTTTTCGCCCGTGTGGATTCTCTGATGCTGGAAGAGTGTAGAGCTCCGACTGAAGCTTTTGCCACATTCAGCACATATGTTTGGTTTCCCTCCGGTGTTGATTTTGTGGTGGACGATAACATTTTGGGGTTTGCTGAAATCTCTTTCAGATTGAGTTGATTTATACCATTTCTTCGCTAGAAATCCTTCCTGCTTGCTCTCTGGTCTATGCTGACTCTCACAGGCTTTCACTTGATCAGAATAGTGGAAAATATTGTCTTTGGCGATCCCTGGCAGCTTCCCATGTGGTTCCAATTCCTCAGGATACTCCTGATGAGGATCCTTCTCCTTTTTTTCTCTCGGAATCCTATCATCAGCTGGAACAAAAAGAGAATCCAGCCATAATTAATACCCTGCACTTTTGAGAAAAAAAAAAAGAGTTGTGAATACTGTGTCATAAATCAGCCACTCTCTGTAACCTTGAAACCACAAATTGGTTATAGGAGAAAACTTACCCAGGGTACATGACTGGCAAGAAGATGGGGATTTAGGGATGCTGGTGTGGACATTTCACTATTTTCCTTCTATCTTTTGAAGGCTTTGACAGGTTTATTGGTGGTGGAGTCAAATTTTGCTTGGGGACAGTGATTTGTTGGACTTTATCAAGAGTCACTAACCAGAAATTTCCACACCACTTGAAACATACCCCACATGCCACAGGTGTGGTGTTCACAGAAGGGTGTGTATGTGTGAGCATGTGTGTGTGAGAGAGTGAGAGAGTAGGAGAGAGAGCGGCGGGAGTCTATTTATTTGTTTTTTCCATTTAAACAAAAAAATGCTTTCTCAGAACCATAACCAAGGGAGGGGGCAGTTTGATAGAAATGTTTCTATATTTTTTAATACATTGAGTATATTGATAGTACAGTCTTCCTAGACTCAGAGGAGGAGAGTTGAGATGAAGGCCTTGCAAGGAGAACAATGTATCCTGACCTAAGAAACTGTTTTTGAGAATACTCTTCATCTGGTACAAACTGGTGCATACTTAAGGAGGGAAAATTGTACTGAAGACATTTTTGTAAATGATGTCTGGCATGCATGTTAGGTAGTATCAATAGAATGGTGAATTCCAATAGAGGTAGGGAAGTCATCCCAAGCTTTTCTTCAGCTGGGCAGCAGAAACTTAACAAGCGGTTGAAGCAATCATTAAGAGGTCCCTTCAACACATCAGTATGTGTGTGTATGTTCTGAGAGAACATGAAATGTACTGACATGGCGTTTCCCTTCCCTCAAAATCCCAAACAGAACCACCCCCTAACAACTCTTAATTTCTTCCATTCATTTGAGAGATACGCTCTTCCTCCATCTTCCACTCATCTGGCAGAGTTCCTGTGGGTTTTTCTTCTTCTCTGTTTCTCAAAGTGGGACGCTGAACCACTTCTGAATTATAATGTGTTTATGAATAATCGGTAGTCTGTGTGCATAATAATAAGAGATTTTTCTCCATTTCCAATTCTCAAAGGATATATTTACAATTGCCATGTTGTTTTGTTTTGTTTTATATCAGGTGGGTTTTTTTTTTATATAGGTGGAAGAAAATGAACATAATGCTTAGTATCACAATGTATAAATTACTTCAAATGAAAGTCAAGAAAAGGTTCTCTCTCTGCCATTGTCCAATAGAGCCATGTAGATGAGAGAAGGCAAAACTATACGTGATTACAACTTTCTTGGAATTCTAGCTATTTACTTCAGTCATGAAAGGTTTCTGATTTGTTTTAATGTATTCCTTACCTATGTGGTCACCCCTCAGCAATTCCCTTTCCACTGGGTCTTGTAAATACAGGACAGACAGTTCCTCCCCTTCCTCCATTGATGATATCTCTTCAATTTGGAGAATTAAACAGCCTGCTTGTGGGAAGGAAAAAGTGCAATATCACAATCCATCATAGTTTTGTCAAATGCTCTTTGAAAAAGAAAGTCCCCTGATTTTCTTTTCTGGGGATTGAGGAGAGAGATGTTTACTCCAAACACATGTGGAAAATAATCACAGAGACTATGAGAAATTAAATATTCTAATGGGAAGTATGTTTTGCTGTCTTCTGTGAAGTTCTTGCTTCTCTTTCCCCAAGATACTAAAATCAAGTTATTTTGCTTCCAACAGTTATAATGCAGTATCTCTTCTACCCTTAGAAGTAACTTCAAATTTACCGGGGATTACAGAATGTTAAGGAGCTGATATATTAGATTATAGAAACCATAACAATCCCACTAAAGTTTCAACTAAATATACAGAGATTTATCGCTGCTTCTTTGTTTACAGGCATATGTGCAGCAAGACACTACTAAAAATAAAACACAGGCCCAGATTCTTAGGTGATGTAAATTGGCATAGTTTTAATTTACATCAGTTGAGGATCTGACCTAATAATATAACATGTCAGTAAACTATAAACTAAAAGGTTAGGAAGCTTACGGATTAAAGGGTGGAAATTAAAGAGATAAACCAACTTCCTTAGCTGTACAGGGCTCTTCGTCTGGTGACTCAGTGAAAGAACCAGCAACTGAACAATTAAAATCCCCACAAGCCTTTGCTGTCTGCTGCAAAGTAGCTCTGTGCTATTCCTGCCTTCCCTGAGGTTTAAACAGAATTTGCCAGACTGTTTGCTTTAAAACTTAAAGCTAAACATTCCGTGTTGTGATTCTACAGCCCCTGCCCCTGATTGGTTCCCTTGATGAAATTATAACCTGTACGTTTCCTGGTTTAATACCCAGTCACATGACACAGGACATCATTGTGTGTGTTATGGCACCAGCAGGAGAGTCAGGGATCTACACACGCAGACACTCCAAAGTCAGGGACAGTATTAAACAGTTTAGATAGAAGAACCACAGTACCTGAGGCACAAGACAAGACATAAGCCCTTACTAAACTTGTGGAGAGTCCAGATACTTTCCCGTGTTTTCAAAGAAAAGCGGAATCCACTCTCACTCCTTATTAAAAGCCACAAAGCACCCCACCTAAAAGTGCCATCCCAGAAGCCTCCCCCCACCCCGAAAGGAGTAATTTCCAGAAGGGAAGAACCATAATACAATAATTCCCAATGTGTGTATGGAAAAGTATGTATATCCATTCTTCTCCTATGCTCAGAATGTCCTGAGCATAGAGGAATTAGTGCTGTGTTTGGGTTTCTAATTCCCTTGTAGACAGCTGGTAAGTTTTGTGTAGGTCCTTGAATGATATATTTCACAAGCAATTGAACTGTAATGCCAGTATCCAGAAGCATGCGCACTTGATAAAATAATTCTGTATTTCAGCTCCTCTCCTCACTGTGTTTTTAATTCTACTCTCTTCTGATCCCTATTGTTCACACTTGAACAGACATGCATGACTCAAAATCCCCTGTAACATTTAGAAAATACTCAAAGTTTGTTTGTCAGAAGAGAAGACACAGCACTCACTGTACAAGTAGTCAGCTTTCAATGAGTCTGCTCAAGCTTCTGGAAACAGTTCACACTGCGTATGCTCATGAGATTGCCTGTTGGCTTTATTTAGTGAAAACAAACCAGTTAAATTAGCTGTTTACGCCTGACAAAGTGGACTGGGAGCTGTTTAATTACATGACAGTGCTGATTGCTTTTGCTGCTAGTGTAATGACTCAAATTGAGAAAAAAATTAAAACTTAACAGAAAAAGAGATTTGCTGTAGAATGTGGCATTGTCCACAGTAGGAAATTTCTTTATTCATTTTTCAGCAGCAGTGCAGCGGCCAACAGCTTTACTGACAGAGTAAACTGTAGCCTAAAGCTCTGAGAAGGATTAATTGACCTGATAGAAAAACGTAAAACACTTCAGCATGTCCTCCCGGTGACCATCTCCTTGAAATACATCCTTCTTTTCTGTTGCAATGCTGGACGGGGCCTGCAGTGGCTGTTCTCCCTCCTTTCTCATGTTGAGGATATTGCAGTGTTGTACTGCAACCAAATCGCTGATTTGCACTGCCATGCTGCTCAGCAGTGGGTGGTACGGTTGTGTGTCAACCACTCTAAACTCCAAGAGATAATGTCTCTTTTTCATTGGTATCTCTCAACAGCCTGCATTTGCCCACTGGCCTCAGAATGGTTGTACTGTATGTATCCAGCACTAGGTTACATGTCGCCAGTCTAATACTGCTGCTTACCAGTGTTGCTGGGATTACATTGCAGCACTCCACAATCCAGCTGGAATCAAATCGGTCATTGATAAAACAGCATAATTGCAAAAATGGCAGTTGAATGGCTGGCAGCATTCTTCTGCAGCATGTGCACACTGAGAGTCTTTGGATTTGCTAAAGTCATACTGCAGACACCTTCCACTTCACTGGAAGTCTCTATGTCCTCAGCATGCACAGCTGCTTTTTTTATTCCTGGGGTAGCTGTGGAATTGGGACATATAGTGGTTCTGTTTCCCACACCCCTTGCACTGAGTATGTTTCTCTCTTATTTTTTATGTTTCTTTCCACAGTATATACACTGACCATGATGCCAACATTCTTGGTCAGCCTGTCTTTGTCCTGCTTCCTGGGTTCCATTAGCTTGAGCCGGTGCATTTTGTTCTGAACCGGTGGCTGCCACTGTTTTAATCCTTTTCAGGTACAGTTGCCCTTGCTGTTAGGGTGCATTTTTCTAGGGTTAGATCTGTTTCTCTCAACAATTTCTCTGGTAAACTGGAACCATGTCTCCCACAAATAATGCTGGCTCTAATCAGGGAATCTTTAATGCCTCCAAAGTCCCATGTGGATACCAGAGTTCTCATCTATTCTTTCTTCTGCTTCTTGGTTTCGGGTTTTAAAAAAAAACAGTATCCCTATACAGTTTCATTCTGTTTGGGGGTCACAGAACTCATCAAATATTTTTATCAGCTGTTCCAATTTTTCAGGCATTTTTCGTGGCAACAGTGTCTCACTTACTTCTCTTCTGTTTTCCATGAATGGGACAGTAGAAAAGCGTTAGCTTCAATTTCTCATCTTTGTCCCCCATGGTAAACTCTGTATACAGACTCAGTTCTTGCTTCCATGGTTATGCAAGGTTTTTGTCCAGAAATCCAGCATTCCCAGGCATCCATGGTGCAGGTTTTCGTTGTTTCTAGGTTTGCCTTTCACTCACACTGTCTCTTCTGTGCTATAGATCTCACTGGCTGACCACTGCCCCCTTGTTTCATGTACAGCGTGCTGAGTAATAACACAAGGATTCCATGTTTCTAAAACGAAATTCGTTCTGTATTAAAAGAACTATTTACAGAAATGCTGCAACGGCAGCTAGCATTCCAGCCATGTCCACACAGAGTTGCTTCCTGGTGCCCTCTTCAAATTCTTCCCTCCTGCAAACTTTGTGTCTCTCTCTCCAAGTTCCATAAAGGCTACTACAACCAGTGGTTTTCAATATTTTCAGTATCAAGATATTCCTTGCTAGAACTTCCCCTCCCTAGGGAATCATGACCCCCTGATTGAAAATCTGTGATTTGGACAATCAATTTAACCCCTTTTTTTGAATCAGGAAAGACTGAAATTAGTTTTGTTTTCTCATATTTGACACTTGACGTTTGCAAAATATTGTGTGTGATCAATGTTTGAGTCTGTAGAACATTCAGAAACAATTCATTGCAAGTTTTAAATATTCAAACTGTGTTGACTAGTTGTTATTGGACATATAGATCACATGGTATTGGTTCTGTTCCCTGAGTGGATGAGTGTAACTCTTAGAATAAGGTTTTCTGTGGGAATACTGTAGTTTAGGTGTTCAGTAACTGATTTACATTAATTAAAATCTGGATAACCTTGAAAGATCTGAATGACCTTGAAAACTGGCCTGACAGAAATGGGATGAAATTCAATACAACAAAATGAAAGGCCATGGTCTTAGGTTCTAATAATAAGAACTTCTGCTACAAGCTGGGGACTCATCAGTTGGAAGCAACAGAGGAAGAGAGCAAGACCTGGGTGTCTGGGTCAATCACAGAATGGCTGTAAAAAAGGCAAATGTGTTTTTAGGATGTGGTTTTAGTAGAGATAGAGAAGTGTCAATGCCATTGTACAAGGCACTGATAAGACCTCATTTGGAATACTGATCAACCACATTGAAGAAAGATGAATTTAAACTGGAACAAGTGCAGAGAAGAGCTCCTAGGATGATCAAGGGAATGAAGGGCCTATCTTATAAGAGGAGACTGGAAGACATTAGCTTGTTTAGTCTGGCAAAAAGAAGACAGAAAGGGGATATGAGTGTGCTCTATAAGTACATTGGGAGTGGGGAGGTAAATACCAGCAATGGTGAAGAGCTATTTCAGTCAGAGGACAATGTTGACACAAGGACAAATGGATATAAACTGGCCATGATCAAACTCAGGCTGGAATTTAAAAGATGATTTCTAACCATCAGAGGGGTGAAGTTCTGGAACAGCCTCACAAAAGGAGTTGCGGGGGCAAACAATTGAATTTGTTTAGAGAGCTGGACAAATTTATGAGTTCAATTGTATGATGGGGTTGATTGTGATGGTAGAGGACAGGGTTCAGCAGCCCTGGGGATCACTTCCTGTTTATGTCTTATGTTCCTGAAACCTCATGCTTCAGGGTTTCATCTGGCCACCTGCAGGGGTCAGGAAGGGATGTTTCCCACACAAACACTGTATTTGTGGAGGGTTTTTTTTATTTCCTTCCTTGGAAGCATCAGGGATGGCCATGGCTAAGGCGGCACACTGGACTGGGCCGGCCAGGGCTCTGAGGTGGCACTGACCATTCTCTCTCTCATATGCTTGGCTGGCTGGTTTTTGCTCACAAGCTCAACATCTAACTGATTGCCATTTGTGGGGTTGGAAGGAATTTCCCCCCAGGTTAGATTGGCAGTGACCTTGGTGATTTTTTTGCCTTCCTGTGCAGCACATGGGTGAATGTCACTTGCCAGGGTTATCTGGATATATCCAACTTAATAATTTCTCTGCTATTGTGGGGGCATCCGGCACTGGTGAACCTCGGTCCCTCCCAGTCTCTGCCTGTGGCCCATAATAGTCTAGTCTCCTGAGGGCTGTAATATTTTAGTCTAATTTCAGTTTTGGGGTTTAGTGTGTGTGTTGGGTGGGGTTGGTGGCCTGTGATATATAGGAGGTCAGACGAGATGACTGGGTGGTCCCTTCTGCTCTTAAACTCTATGACTATTACTCTAATTGTATCTAAATTTCACTTCAAATTTGCTATTTCTATGATTATTCCTTCCAGTGAACTCATTTGCTAGAGTATTTTTAGAAAGGAAACAGAAAAGGGGCACAAACTCAAGGGTGCTAATTAAACTGTGTATTTGCGCAAATGTTCATGGAAAATACTGTGAAGTATTTGATAGCTCTCCGAGAAACCCACAATGTTACTAATAAAACACAACAGCCAATACAAGAAACTTGGAAGGATACAGAAATACAAGCCTCAAAAGGATAATATTTGAGGGATGGCCGGAGGCAAAGAGAAAAATCTTATCAATTCCGCATAATTACCACTCTGTTTGTGATGCATTAACAGCTGATGCAATTCTTAAAAGAAAGAAAATAAGTGTTTTCAAGCAAAAAGAGGAAAGAACGGCTATATTGCATTTGTGAAGGATGACTGAAATGTGGAATTACACAAAAGGATAGCCAGAGAACTCCTTTATTGGCCTAGAACTACACACAGACTGCTGATTCATTTTTGAAATGTTCAGTGTGTCAAATATATTGATCACAACAACCTAAAGAACCAGTACATCCTCAGCAAGATCATGCCTAAGTATTGACTGACTTATTTTACTCTTAAGGCCAAGACTGTTTAGTGATAATTGACTAGCATTCACGCAAGTTTAAGATGAGTCTTCAACAAGATACTCTGAGTGAAACAGAGAGTTGTCACTTGAAATCCATCTTCACAAAGATGGTTCTTGAGCAAGGCTGAGCCTGTGGCTTTTAGACACAGCTTGCTTTATAGGTGAGTAGCAACTATTTGCTAGAGTACATAACTGTGAGGGGTATCACTAGTCACTCCCTGCTGCCTTTTTCTTACATGAAGAAAAGGAGTACTATTGGCACCTTAGAGACTAACGAATTTATTTGAGCATAAGCTTTCGTGAGCTAGAGCTCACTTCATCGGATGCATTCAGTGGAAAATACAGAGAGAAGATTTATATGCACACAGAACATGAAAAAATGGGTGTTATCATACACACTGTAAGGGTATGTCTACACTACGGAATAAGGTCGAATTTATAGAAGTCGTTTTTTTAGAAATCGGTTTTATATATTCGAGTGTGTGTGTCCCCACAGAAAATGCTCTAAGTGCATTAAGTGCATTAACTCGGCGGAGTGCTTCCACAGTACCGAGGCTAGAGTCGACTTCCGGAGCGTTGCACTGTGGGTGGCTATCCTACAGTTCCCGCAGTCTCCGCTGCCCATTGGAATTCTGGGTTGAGATCCAAATGCCCGATGGGGCTAAAACATTGTCGCGGGTGGTTCTGGGTACATATCGTCAGACCCCCCTTCCCTCCCTCCCTCCGTGAAAGCAAGGGCAGACAATCGTTTCGCGCCTTTTTTCCTGAGTTACCTGTGCAGACGCCATACCACGGCAAGCATGGAGCCCGCTCAGGTAACCGTCACCGTATGTCTCCTGGGTGCTGGCAGACGCAGTATGGCATTGCTACACAGTAGCAGCAACCCATTGCCTTCTGGCAGCAGACGGTGCAATACGACTGGTAGCCGTCATCGTTGTGTCTGAGGTGCTCCTGGCCACGTCGGCTGGGAATGCCTGGGCAGACATGGGCGCAGGGACTAAATTTGGAGTGACTTGACCAGGTCATTCTCTTTAGTCCTGCAGTCAGTCCTATGGAACCGTCTTACGGTGAGCGGGCAGGCGATACGGATTGCTAGCAGTCGTACTGTACCATCTTCTGCGGGCAGGCAAGAGATGAGGATGGCTAGCAGTCGTATTGTACCATCTTCTGCCGGGCAGGCAAGAGATGAGGATGGCTAGCAGTGGTACTGTACCATCTTCTGCCGGGCAGGCAAGAGATGAGGATGGCTAGCAGTGGTACTGTACCATCTTCTGCCGAGCAGCCATGAGATGTGGATGGCATGCAGTCCTTCTGCACCGTCTGCTGCCAGCCAAAGATGTAAAAGATAGATGGAGTGGATCAAAACAAGAAATAGACCAGATTTGTTTTGTACTCATTTTCTTCCCCCCCTTCCCTGTCTAGGGGACTCATTCCTCTAGGTCACACTGTAGTCACTCACAGAGAAGGTGCAGCGAGGTAAATCTAGCCATGTATCAATCAGAGGCCAGACTAACCTCCTTGTTCCAATAAGAACAATTACTTAGGTGCACCATTTCTTATTGGAACCCTCCGTGAAGTCCTGCCTGAAATACTCCTTGATGCAAAGCCACCCACTTTGTTGATTTTAGCTCCCTGAAGCCAACCCTGTAAGCCGTGTCATCAGTCGCCCCTCCCTCCATCAGAGTAACGGCAGACAATCGTTCCGCGCCTTTTTTCTGTGCAGACGCCATACCAAGGCAAGCATGGAGGCCGCTCAGCTCACTTTGGCAATTAGGAGCACATTAAACACCACACGCATTATCCAGCAGCATATGCAGCACCAGAACCTGGCAAAGCGATACCGGGCGAGGAGGCGACGTCAGCGCGGTCACGTGAGTGATCAGGACATGGACACAGATTTCTCTGAAAGCATGGGCCCTGCCAATGCATGCATCATGGTGCTAATGGGGCAGGGTCATGCTGTGGAATGCCGATTCTGGACTTGGGAAACAAGCACAGACTGGTGGGACCCCATAGTGTTGCAGGTCTGGGACGATTCCCAGTGGCTGTGAAACTTTCGCATGCGTAAGGGCACTTTCATGGAACTTTGTGACTTGCTTTCCCCTGCCCTGAAGCGCATGAATACCAAGATGAGAGCAGCCCTCACAGTTGAGAAGCGAGTGGCAATAGCCCTGTGGAAGCTTGCAACGCCAGACAGCTACCGGTCAGTTGGAAATCAATTTGGAGTGGGCAAATCTACTGTTGGGGCTGCTGTGATGCAAGTAGCCCACACAATCAAAGATCTGCTGATATCAAGGGTAGTGACCCTGGGAAATGTGCAGGTCATAGTGGATGGCTTTGCTGCAATGGGATTCCCTAACTGTGGTGGGGCCATAGACGGAACCCATATCCCTCTCTTGGCACCGGAGTACCAAGCTGCCGAGTATATAAACCGCAAGGGGTGCTTTTCAATAGTGCTGCAAGCTCTGGTGGATCACAAGGGACGTTTCACCAACATCAACGTGGGATGGCCGGGAAAGGTACATGACGCTCGCATCTTCAGGAACTCTGGTCTGTTTCAAAAGCTGCAGGAAGGGACTTTATTCCCAGACCAGAAAATAACTGTTGGGGATGTTGAAATGCCTATATGTATCCTTGGGGACCCAGCCTACCCCTTAACGCCATGGCTCATGAAGCCGTACGCAGGCAGCCTGGACAGTAGTCAGGAGCTGTTCAACTACAGGTTGAGCAAGCACAGAATGGTGGTAGAATGTGCCTTTGGATGTTTAAAGGCGTGTTGGCGCAGTTTACTGACTCGCTTAGACCTCAGCGAAACCAGTATTCCCACTGTTATTACTGCTTGCTGTATGCTCCACAATATCTGTGAGAGTAAGGGGGAGACGTTTATGGCGAGGTGGGAGGTTGAGGCAAATCGCCTGGCTGCTGGTTACGCTCAGCCAGACACCAGGGCGGTTAGAAGAGCACAGGAGGGTGCGGTACGCATCAGAGAAGCTTTGAAAACCAGTTTCATGACTGGCCAGGCTACGGTGTGAAAGTTCTCTTTGTTTCTCCTTGATGAAACCCCCCTGCCCCTTGGTTCACTCTACTTCCCTGTAAGCTAACCACCCTCCCCTCCTCTCTTTGATCACCGCTTGCAGAGGCAATAAATTCATTGTTGCTTCACATTCAGGCATTCTTTATTCATTCATCCCACAAATAGGGGGATGACTACCAAGGTAGCCCAGAAGGGGTGGTGGAGGAGGGAAGGAAAATGCCACACACCACTTTAAAAGTTTACAACTTTAAAATTTATTGAATGCTAGCCTTCTTTTTTTGGGGTAATCCTCTGTGGTGGAGTGGCTGGTTGGCCGGTGGCCCCCCCACCGTGTTCTTGGGCGTCTGGATGTGGAGGCTATGGAACTTGGGGAGGAGGGCGGTTGGTTACACAGGGGCTGTAGTGGCAGTCTGTGCTCCAGCTGCCTTTGCTGCAGCTCAACCATACACTGGAGCATACTGGTTTGGTCCTCCAGCAGCCTCAGCATTGAATCCTGCCTCCTCTCATCACGCTGCCACCACATTTGAGCTTCAGCCCTGTCTTCAGCCCGCCACTTACTCTCTTCAGCCCGCCACTTACTCTCTTCAGCCTGCCACCTCTCCTCCCGGTCATTTTGTGCTTTTCTGCACTCTGACATTATTTGCCTCCACGCATTTGTCTATGCTCTGTCAGAGTGGGAGGACAGCATGAGCTCGGAGAACATTTCATCTCGAGTGCATTTTTTTTTCTTTCTAATCTTCACTAGCCTCTGGGAAGGAGAAGATCCTGTGATCATTGAAACACATGCAGCTGGTGGAGAAAAAAAAAGGGACAGCGGTATTTAAAAAGACACATTTTATAAAACAGTGGCTACACTCTTTCAGGGTAAACCTTGCTGTTAACATTACATACATAGCACATGTGCTTTCGTTACAAGGTCGCATTTTGCCTCCCCCCACCGCGTGGCTACCCCCTCAACCCTCCCACCTCCCCGTGGCTAACAGCGGGGAACATTTCTGTTTAGCCACAGGCAAACAGCCCAGCAGGAATGGGCTCCTCTGAGTGTCCCCTGAAGAAAAGCACTCTATTTCAACCAGGTGACCATGAATTATATCTCACTCTCCTGAGGATAACACAGAGAGATAAAGAACGGATGTTGTTTGAACGCCAGCAAACATACACTGCAATGCTTTGTTATACAATGATTCCCGAGTACATGTTGCTGGCCTGGAGTGGTAAGTGTCCTACCATGAAGGACGCAATAAGGCTGCCCTCCCCAGAAACCTTTTGCAAAGGCTTTGGGAGTACATCCAGGAGAGCCGCGAATGCCAGGGCAAAGTAATCCTTTCACATGCTTGCTTTTAAATCATGTATAGTATTTTAAAAGGTACGCTCACCGGAGGTCCCTTCTCTGCCTGCCGGGTCCAGGAGGCAGCTTTGGGTGGGTTCAGGGGGTACTGGCTACAGGTCCAGTGTGAGAAACAGTTCCTGGCTGTCGGGAAAACCGGTTTCTCCGCTTGCTTGCTGTGAGATATCTACAACCTCCTCCTCATCATCATCTTCTTCATCCCCAAAACCTGCTTCCGTGTTGCCTCCATCTCCATTGAAGGAGTCAAACAACACGGCTGGGGTAGTGGTGGCTGAACCCCCTAAAATGGCATGCAGCTCATCATAGAAGCGGCATGTTTGGGGCTCTGACCCGGAGCGGCCGTTCGCCTCTCTGGTTTTCTGGTAGGCTTGCCTCAGCTCCTTAAGTTTCATGCGGCACTGCTTTGGGTCCCTGTTATGGCCTCTGTCCTTCATGCCCTGGGAGATTTTGACAAAGGTTTTGGCATTTTGAAAACTGGAATGGAGTTCTGATAGCACGGATTCCTCTCCCCATACAGCGATCAGATCCCCTACCTCCCGTTCGGTCCATGCTGAAGCTCTTTTGCAATTCTGGGACTCCATCATGGTCACCTCTGCTGATGAGCTCTGCGTGGTCACCTGAAGCTTGCCACGCTGGTGAAACAGGAAATGAGATTCAAAAGTTCGCGGTTCTTTTCCTGTCTACCTGGCCAGTGCATCTGAGTTGAGAGTGCTGTCCAGAGCGGTCACAATGGAGCACTCTGGGATAGCTCCTGGAGGCCAATACCGTCGAATTGTGTCCACAGTACCCCAAATCCGAGCCGGCAAGGCCGATTTAAGCGCTAATCCACTTGTCAGGGGTGGAGTAAGGAAATCTATTTTAAGAGCCCTTTAAGTCGAAATAAAGGGCTTCATCGTGTGGACGGGTGCAGGTTTAGATCGATTTAACACTGCTAAATTCAACCTAAAGTCCTAGTGTAGACTAGGGCTAAGGAGAGTGATCACTTAAGATGAGCTATTACCAGCAGGAGAACAGGGGGGGTGGAGGGAGAAAACCTTTTGTAGTGATAATCAAGGTGGGCCATTGCCAGGAGTTAACAGGAACATCTGAGGAGCAGTGTGTGTGTGCGGGGGGAATAAACATGGGGAAATAGTTTTACTTTGTGTAATGACACATCTACTCCCAGTCTCTATTCAAGCCTAAGTTAATTGTATCCAGTTTGCAAATTAATTCCAATTCAGCAGTCTCTCGTTGGAGTCTGTTTCTGAAGTCTTTATGTTGTAATATTGCGACCTTTAGGTCTGTAATCGAGTGACCAGAGAGATTGAAGTGTTCTCCGACTGGTTTATGAATGTTATAATTCTTGACATCTGATTTGTGTCCATTTAGTCTTTTACCCAGAGACTGTCCAGTTTGACCAGTGTACATGGCAGAGGGGCATTGCTGGCACATGATGGCATATATCACATTGGTAGATGTGCAGTGAACGAGCCTCTAATAGTGTGGCTGATGTGATTAGGCCCTATGATGGTGTCCCCTGAATAGATATGTGGACACAGTTGGCAACGGGCTATGTTGCAAGGATAGGTTCCTGGGTTAGTGGTTTTGTTGTGTGGTATGTGGTTGCTGGTGAGTATTTGCTTCAGGTTGGGGGGCTGTCTGTAAGCAAGGACTGGCCTGTCTCCCAAGATCTGTGAGAGTGATGGGTCATCCTTCAGGATAAGTTATAGATCCTTGATGATGCATTGGAGAGGTTTTAGTTGGGGCTGAAGGTGATGGCTAGTGGCATTCTGTTATTTTCTGTTCTTTTCTGTTCTTTTCTTTGTTGGGCCTGGCCTGGCCTGGCCTGTAGTAGGTGATTTCGGGGTACTCTTCTGGCTCTGTCAGTCTATTTCTTCACTTCAGCAGGTGGGTATTGTAGTTGTAAGAACCACTTGATAGAGATCTTGTAGGTGTTTGTCTCTGTCTGAGGGGTTGGAGCAAATGCGGTTGTATCATAGAGCTTCGCTGTAGACGATGGATAAGATTGTGTGGTGTGGTTTGGGTAAAAGCTGGAGGCATGTAGATAGGAATAGCGGTCAGTAGGTTTCCGGTATAGGGTGGTGTTTATGTGACCATTGCTTATTAGCACCGTAGTGTCCGGGAAGTGGATCTCTTGTGTGGACTGGACCAGTCTGAGGTTGATGGTGGGATGGAAATTGTTGAAATCATGGTGGAATTCCTCAAGGGCTTCTTTTCCATGGGTTCAGATGATGAAGATGTCATCAATGTAGCGCAAGTAGAGTAGGGGCGTTAGGGAATGAGAGCTGAGGAAGCGTTGTTCTAAGTCAGCCATAAAAATGTTGGCATACTGTGGGGCCATGCGGGTACCCATAGCAGTGCCACTGATTTGAAGGTATACATTGTCCCTAAATGTGAAATAATTATGGGTGAGGACAAAGTCACAAAGTTCAGCCACCAGGTTTGCTGTGACATTATCGGGGATAGTGTTCTTGATGGCTTGAAGTCCATCTTTGTGTGGAATGTTGGTGTAGAGGGCTTCTACATCCATAGTGACCAGGATGGATATAGAAGCCACTAAGTCATTATGCAAGGTAACCTATTTCCCCTTGTTTTTTCCTACTCCCCCCCACTCCTCAGACGTTCTTGTTAAACCCTGGATTTGTGCTGGAAATGGCCCACCTTGATTATCATACACATTGTAAGGAGAGTGATCACTTTAGATAAGCTATTACCAGCAGGAGAGTGGGGTGGGAGGAGGTATTTTTTCATGCTTTGTGTGTATATAAAAAGATCTTCTACACTTTCCACAGTATGCATCCGATGAAGTGAGCTGTAGATCATGAAAGCTTATGCTCAAAGAAATTGGTTAGTCTCTAAGGTGCCACAAGTACTCCTTTTCTTTTTGCGAATACAGATTAACATGGCTGTTACTCTGAAACCTGTGATTAGCACAGCAAATCCATCTTGAGTCAGTGAGTTCACAAGGTCCTGTGTCTTAGCATTGTCCCACGTACCTACAGCTGCTGAGCCAGAGATCTCATGAAAGGTTTGGACTTTCACATAAGCTCAGGAAGGTAGATATGATGCTCCTTTGACCTCCCAGCCTCAGGGGAGCCTCTGCCTTCACATGAGGCCCAGCTGATGAAGAACTGAGCCAATAATGTCACAGAGGACTTTCCTTTGACATCAGACCAACAGGTAGATTTGCTGAGCTCATGATATCCCAGAGGCTTGCCCCTGATTTGAGACTAGCAGGAGCTGGAGTTGAAGCTGGAAGCTGTGCCAAGGGTCAAAGTCAGAGCTGGGAGCCAGAAGTCACACCAAGGTTCAGAAGCCATGCCAAAGGTTGCAGGTGGAAGCCTGGAACCGGAAGCCCTGCAAAGGGTTGGAGCGAAAGCTGGGAGCCAGGAGCCGCACTAAGGGTCAGAGCTGGGAACTGGTAGCCACACCAAGGGTCAGAGTGGGGCTGGAAGCCACTCCAAGGGTCGGAGTTAGAGCCAGAGCCCCGAAGCCATGCCAAGGGTCGGAACTGGAAGCCTGGAGCTGGAAGCCGTGCCAAGGGTGAGAGCCAGAGCTGGGAGCCATAAGGTGCACCAAGGGTCAGGAATCACACCCATGGCCAAGGCCAGGAGCTAGGACCCACACCAAGGTTCAGAGCCAGAGTAGGGATCCATGCCAAGAGTCAGAGATGGGAACCAGAAGCTAAACCAAGGCTCAGAACAGGAGTCAGAGCCAGAGCCGGAAGCCACACCAAGGGGCAGAGCAGGGCCAGAAGCCACGCCAACAGTTAGAACCAGAGCCAGAAGCCATGCCAAGACCGCTGTTTTCAGTTTACTAATCTGCCCCAGTGGTGTGGAGGGTAAGGTTCTTGCTTGCCAGCCCTATGGGTCTGGTGGGTTTGACACCTATGGTGCCTGGCACATACGAAAAAATCTGTGCCACTAATACAACTGCCTTGACACCAAATCAATGGAAAAAATAAAAATAGCATTCATAGACATGAGTCAGAAAAGTTTGATCACAGAAATAAATTCCTGGAAGCCTATTCATATCAGAAAAGGCACAATTATAAACAAACTAGGGAAATACAACCTAGATGGAGCTACTATAAGGTGGGTGCAAAACTGATTGGAAAGCTGTTTGCAGAGAGTAATTATCAGTGGTTCAAAGTCATGCTTTGTGAGGGCATATTGAGCAGGGCCCCGCAGGGATCGATTCTGGGTCTGTTTCTGCCCAATATCTTTATCAATGATTTAGATAATGGCATAGAGAATACACTTATAAAGTTTGTGGATGGTACCAAGCTGGGAGGGTGATTTGAAGGATAGGATTAAAATTCAAAATGATCTGGACAAACTGGAGAAATGGTCTGAAGTAAATAGGATGAAATTCAATAAGAACAAATGCAAAGTACTCCACTTAGGAAGGAACAATCAGTTGCACATACACAAAATGGGAAATGACTGCCTAGAAAGGAGCACTGCAGAAAGGGATCTGGGGGTCATAGTGGATCACAAGCTAAATATGAGTGAACAGTGTAACACTGTTGCAAAAAAAAGCAAACATCATTCTGGGATGTATTAGCAGTATTGTAAGCAAGACACAAGAAGTAATTCTTCTGCTCTACTCCACACTGATTAGGCCTCAACTGGAGTATTGTGTCCAGTTCTGGGTGCCACATTTCAGGAAAGATGTGGACAAATTGGAGAAAGTCCAGAGAAGAGCAACAAAAATGATTAAAGGTCTAGAAAACATGACCTATGAGGGAAGATTGAAAAAAATGGGTTTGTTTAGTCTGGAAAAGAGAAGACTGAGAGGGAACATGATAACAGTTTTCAAGTACATAAAAGGTTGTTACAAGGAGGAAGGAGAAAAATTGTTCTTCTTAACTTCTGAGGATAGGACAAGAAGCAATGGGCTTAAATTGCAGCAAGGGCGGTTTAGGATGGACATTAGGAAAAACTTCCTAAATGTCAGAGTGGTTAAGCACTGAAATAAATTGCGTAGGGAGGTTGTGGAATCTCCATCATTGGGGATTTTTAAGAGCAGATTGGACAAACACCAGTCAGGGATGGTCTAGATAATACTTAGTCCTGCCTTGAGTGCAGGGGTCTGGACTAGATGACCTCTCGAGGTCCCTTCCAGTTCTATAACTCTATGGATTACTCTAGAATTTTCAAGCTTTAAGAAAATTACATTTTCTGTGCTTAACATTAAATAAAAGAAAATGAAGTGGAACCTTGGTAATTTTACATCTGCTAAGATAATGTGATGCTGTTTTTATAGACTATAGACTATACTGTTTTTAAAGACCAATATATCCTTAGGGGAAAAAAAAAACATTCTAGTTGTTCACCTAAATAAATTCACTAATAAACAGGATAATTTATCTTATGCTAGAAACAAGTGTCCAAATAACAACAAATTAACTACTGTTAGACCAATCACATTGAAATCTTTGTTTATTAATACTGAATATATAAATCTCCTACTAAATTAAATGTAGTGTATTAGTGCATCCAGAACATCAATAACAGACAAGAGGCCACACAAATAACAGCAAGAGCTTCTCGACAGGTTTATTTAATAAAGAAGCTAACTTCCAGAACAGAAAAGATGAATGAATGGCCTATATGCCCCAGTTTTGATATACTTTCACTTCCTGCAGCACAGGGTCTGCTCAGCACTTAATGCTGCCCTGGCAGATAAATTGAGTTCCCTACCATGTACTGCATGTGAGTCTTTCAGATGAGACCTTAAAATCAGAGATACTGCCTGTGGACATTACAGATCCCATTGTTCTTTTAATAAGAGCAGGGCATTGCCATAGTATCCTTGCCCGTAATTGCCTCTCCTCCCATTGCTGAGCAGTGTGTCAGGTGCCTGTATCACAGTCGTGTTGCAAGCCAAACGCTTTAGGATAAAAGGCACTGCATAAAGCTAAAGTTAGGTATAAACAGGGAAAGGTGGAAATCAGTGGCATTACAGCAGCATAAAATTGGAAGAGGAGTGGTAAATCAGTCCGAAAACGTTACGAAGATGACCTCTGTGCCCCTTAATAAAGCAGTGTTTTAGCTAGATAGCGGTGTCATTCAGTAAAGAGATTGGTGCTTTCTATCATTATAGGAGTTAAAGCAAATATCTAATCTTGTGAACAACAAGCAGCTGTTTCATAATTTACAACAAATCAAAACTCAGTCGGAAATTGTTGTTTTTGGACTATATGGACTGATGGTCTGACAAGATAAATCTGAATTTACATAACAATCATCATAACAGCTTAATGGAAGACTAATTTTACTGGACTTTAGTAAGGCTTTTGACACAGTCCCGTGAGATATTTTCTTAAGCACACTAGGGAAATAGAAACTAGATTAAATTACTATAAAGTGAGTGCAAAACTGGTTGGAAGACCATTCTCAAAGAGCAGTTATCAATAGTTCACTGTCAAATTGGGCGGATGTAACTAGTGGAGTCCCACAGGGGTTTGTCCTGGGTCTGGTACTTTTCATTATTTTCATTAAAAACTTGGATAATGGAGTGATGAGTATATTAAACATTTTCAGATTATGTCAAAATGGGAGAGTTACAAGCACTTTGGAGGACAAGATTAGAATTAAAAATTATCTTGATGAATTGGAAAATCGGTCTGATATTAGTAAGATGAATTTCAATAAATACAAATGCAAAATACTACGACATAGGAAGGAAAACTCAAAGGAACAACTACAAAATGGGGAATAATTGGCTAGGTAACAGTACCACAAAACAGATCTGGGTGATATTGTGGATTTCAAGTTGAATATGAGTCAATACTATGATGCTGTTTCAAAAAAATCAAATGTAATTCTGGAAAGTAACTGGACAGTTACATGTAAGACATTAGATGTAATTGTTCTTCTCTATGTGGCACTGCTGAGGCCTCAGATAGAGTAACTTTGGGACTCAGGGGTGCTGGAACAATTTGTACAGTGGGGATGTGGAGAGCCATTTAACCAAACTGTAAATCCTGTATATGATGGAAACCACTTCAAGGCAGGGGGTGCTGCCACACCCCTAGCACCTCTGTGGAAATATGTGAACAAACCTGAGAGTTCAGAGCACAGCTACAAAAATGATTAAAGGTTTAGAAAACATGACCTATGAGGAAAGATTGAAAGATTTATGAGGAAATGATAAGTCTTCAAATAGCTAAAAGGTTGCTATAAACAGAATGGTGATCATTTGTTCTCTGTGTCCACTGAAGATAAGGCAAGAGGACATCAGGTTAATTTGCAGGAAGGGAGATTTAGGTTTGATATTAGGAAAAACTTTCTAAGTATAAGGATAGTTAAGCACTGCAACAGGTTACCTAAGGAAGTTCTGGAATCCCCATCCTTGAAGGTTTTTAGGAACAGGTTAGACAAACATCTGTCATTGATGGTGTAGATATACTAAATCCTGTGTCAGTGTGGAGTCTGGACTAGATGACCTCTTGAGGTCCTCTCCAGCCCTGTATTTTTATGATTCTATGAAACTGTAGTCAGTATGTGAGAACCAAAGAGACAAATGCTGAGAAAACACCTGAGTTAGTGAGGACCTTATTTTTCTGAGGCTTTCTACCTTGGAAGGCAAATGATGGTCCCAAAATCCTCTTTCCCCATATTTGCCCCTAAGCCCATCACATCAAGCCTTCCCTGTTCAGGTTAGAAGCAGAACACACAAGATAATCAGTTAACAGAACACTAAGACCTATGGACCAAATTCTACTCTGTTAAACCAGTGTAAATGGACACTTCTGTAGAGTTAATCCAGATTTACAGAGGTTTAACTGAAAGCAGAATTTGGCACTGTCACTAGAAGTTAGTTGGAAATGAGGAACTGTTCCTTTTAAAGGCTAAACAATCCTTGATATGTGATAGTGTGGGGAGGGATGAAAGGACATTGCTCTAGAAGTTCAGACTGCACACAAATTATGTTTCTTTTGCTTTTCTGTTGCATTACCGTGTTATGCTTGGACAGACCTTGTCAACTGCCTTGTTTTCAGATTCAGAGTAACAGCCGTGTTAGTCTGTATTCGCAAAAAAGAAAAGGAGTACTTGTGGCACCTTAGAGCCTACCAATTTATTTGAGCATAAGCTTTCATGAGCTACAGCTCACTTCATCAGATGCATACTGTGGAAAAAGTAGAAGATCTTTTTATACACACAAAGCATGAAAAAATACCTCCCCCCACCCCACTCTCCTGCTGGTAATAGCTTATCTAAAGTAATCACTCTCCTTACAATGACAGGTTTCAGAGTAACAGCCGTGTTAGTCTGTATTCGCAAAAAGAAAAGGAGTACTTGTGGCACCTTAGAGACTAACCAATTTATTTGAGCATGAGCTTTCGTGAGCTACAGCTCACTTCATCAGATGCATACCGTGGAAACTGAGAGAACCTGGATTTGTGCAGGAAATGGCCTAACTTCATTATCATGCACATTGTGTAAAGAGTTGTCACTTTGGATGGGCTATCACCAGCAGGAGAGTGAATTTGTGTGGGGGGGTGGAGGGTGAGAAAACCTGGATTTGTGCTGGAAATGGCCTAACCTGACGATTACTTTAGATAAGCTATTACCAGCAGAACAGTGGGGTGGGAGGAGGTATTGTTTCATATTCTCTGTGTATATATAAAGTCTGCTGCAGTTTCCACGGTATGCATCTGATGAAGTGAGCTGTAGCTCACGAAAGCTCATGCTCAAATAAATTGGTTAGTCTCTAAGGTGCCACAAGTACTCCTTTTCTCCTTACAATGTGTATGATAATCAAGTTGGGCCATTTCCAGCACAAATCCAGGTTTCCCCCCCACACACACACACAAACCCACTCTCCTGCTGGTAATAGCTTATCTAAAGTGACCACTCTCCTTACAATGTGTATGATAATCAAGGTGGGCCATTTCCGGCACAAATCCAGGGTTTAACAAGAACGTCTGTGGGGGTGGAGGGGGGAGAGGTAGGAAAAAACAAGGGGAAATAGGTTACCTTGCATAATGACTTAGCCACTCCCAGTCTCTATTCAAGCCTAAGTTAATTGTATCCAATTTGCAAATGAATTCCAATTCAACAGTCTCTCGCTGGAGTCTGGATTTGAAGTTTTTTTGTTGCAATATCGCAACTTTCATGTCTGTAATCGCGTGACCAGAGAGATTGAAGTGTTCTCCGACTGGTTTATGAATGTTATAATTCTTGACATCTGATTTGTATCCATTTATTCTTTTACGTAGAGACTGTCCAGTTTGACCAATGTACATGGCAGAGGGGCATTGCTGGCACATGATGGCATATATCACATTGGTGGATGTGCAGGTGAACGAGCCTCTGATAGTGTGGCTGATGTTATTAGGCCCTGTGATGGTGTCCCCTGAATAGATATGTGGGCACAGTTGGCAACAGGCTTTGTTGCAAGGATAGGTTCCTGGGTTAGTGGTTCTGTTGTGTGGTATGTGGTTGCTGCTGAATATTTGCTTCAGGTTGGGGGGCTGTCTGTAGGCAAGGACTGGCCTGTCTCCCAAGATTTGTGAGACCGTTGGGTCATCCTTCAGGATAGGTTGTAGATCCTTAATAATGCATTGGAGGGGTTTTAGCTGGGGGCTGAAGGTGACGGCTAGTGACGTTCTGTTATTTTCTTTGTTAGGCCTGTCCTGTAGTAGGTGACTTTTGGGAACTCTTCTGGCTCTATCAATCTGTTTCTTCACTTCCGTAGGTGGGTATTGTATTGTAAGAATGCTTGATGGAGATCTTGTAGGTGTTTGTCTCAGATAAATTGGTTAGTCTCTAAGGTGCCACAAGTACTCCTTTTCTTTTTGTTTTCAGAAGTATTTCTGCACACCTTGAGGCTACATTCCCCTTACTTTGAAATGCCTGATCTTATAATTAAATCTGAAATGCTGGACTAGCTTAAGGGTCAGTTTGCTCTGAAGCCATGGTCTTCAACAGCAACATGCTTTGTGTTTAATTTCACTGATATTCTCAGCAGACCTGGTTCTCTGACTGACACTACTTTTTGAACAGGAATTAGCTTAAATCTTGATGGACCCAATCTAAGCCTCCCTCCAGTGCACAGCTATTGGAGATGCTGCTGAAAGAAAGTGGAGTGTCCCTGCCTGTGGCCTTTAAAAATCCTATTAATCTCCCCCAGCCCAGATTAGTCAACTGGGTCCTGCTCCTACAGGACAGGAGAGGGATGAGATGTAAGTGTGAAAGGCAGGTCTATTTTATGATTTGCCAAAGTACAAGTTCGATTTTAAAACTGAAATCTAACTAGATTTGCAATATGCCAGTGAAATTTCATCCCAATATTAGCTATAACACTTATCAAAATATTATAGACAATACTGTGATTGCATTTAATTAGGAGTATCCCCTTTTTATTGAGTCCAGAGCATTAGCGTCCTAATTTTAATGCTAGGCTATTTTCAGGTCAACTTTTACCTAGGACAGTATTCCTCATCTCAGAATACTTAGTTATTCTTAATTAATCAAAAAGTTTATTAATTCACCCAGAAGCACTCAAGTATACAATCAACAGGTTAAATCAATCAAGGCATGTACTAGTCCAAAATGCATATGAAGCCTTGTACATGATTAACATAGACCTTTGTTGTGGTCCAGCAACTATACCAAGGAAAAATACAAATCAACAAGATTTCTTTTTACATTTACTTATAATCATTAGTTATAATTTTTTCATTAGTTATCAATTCTTCATTAGTTATCAATTCTTCTAGTGCATTTATCTCACTTCTAGTATCCAAGAGTAAGGCTGCATTTCTTTTCAGGCACTTTAAGGAAAGTTGTGTCTGCTATTAGAAGTGTTTGGTCTCAAAGGGACAAATGGAAAATACCAAGAGCAATTGCTTAAAGCTATTGCCTAGGTCCTTCAAGCCAGTTTGCTTGGGTTTACAAAGGAGAACGTGAATATAGGATTTTTGGTTAAAATCCAAAATATGGTTACTTGAGGTCTCCCTATAAATAGCATGGACTCAACAAGATAACATTGCTATTTATATTAAAAAAAACAGAAGAAGAAACACAGTCTTTAAAATTAAATCTCACCACCTCTTCTTAGTCCTATAACCCTGGAGGAGGGGACTGCTGTTCACAAAGCTGATCTGAATGTTCCGTGGTACTTTGGAATGCTATAGCTTATTTGTGGATTCAGTCAATCTTCTTCTTAGCCTTATGTCTACATCTTAAGCGAGGGGTGTGATTCCCAGCTTGCATTAGACATTCTTGGCTAACTTGAATTAATGAACTAAAAATAGCATCGGCTGTGGCAGCATAGACTGCGGAGAGCAGCCGCAGCACAGCCTAGCTGTGCCATGTATGTACCCACAGTGTTCAGGTGGGTTTGGACTCAGCACAGCTAGTTCGTGTCACTGTTTGCCACTACTGTGGCTATGCCACTATTTTCGCGCGCTAGCTCAAAAAGAACTAGCACAAGTGTGTCTAACTCAAGATGGAAATCACATCCCTGGCTACTAGTGCAGAGAGTAACTAAATCCTGTAACCCTGAAGGAGGGCAGGGGCCATTCACAGGGCTTCAGCAAACTGGAGTCGAAACAGTGGCCTCAGGTTTATATATCTTGTTTGTGGGTCCCTTGGAGGAGGACAATCTTCTCATTTTCTATTGGTCACCGATCAATTGGGTACTTAGATTTCAGTTCTCTTAGGCCTGGTCTACACTGGGGAGGAGGGGGGATCAATCTAAGTTATGCAGCTTCAGCTACATGAATAACATAGCTGAAGTCGACGTACTTAGATCTACTCACCACGGTGTCTTCACTGCACTGAGTCGACTGCTGCGGCTCCCCCGTCGACTCTGCCTGTGCCTCTCACTGTGGTGGAGTACCGGAGTCGATGGGAGAGTGCTCGGCAGTCAATTTATCACGTCTAGAACAGTCTGCTGGAACAATCGCTGCCTGTCAATCCTGCGGATAATGTAAACAAGCCCTGCATTTCTTATCTGCTTCCATTGGTATCCAGTCGATGGCAACCATATATAACAAATGACTTCAATCCTTTTCTCATCGGAGGTTTTATATTTGATTCATTTCCCAGGTCGGATTTCAGTATTAGCCCAGACTGTTAACTGAAATCACCCCACCTTTTAAGGCAATTTCTTTTAATATTCCAAAGTTATACTCTGGTTAGGTGATTATATCTTTTATCATTCCCTTTTGTTTTTTGGGCTATACAATTCCTATCACTTCAAGATAGCGACAATCATTTACAAATAAAAAAAAACCAAAATACCTTATAGTTCTTCTAAATTTAGTGGGCATAGTCTACACATTTTTTATTATAACAGATACTTTTCATTTCATATTTTGCAGGTCTTATCATAGGATAGGAGAGAGAGTGCATTGGAGGAACAAGACCAAGTATTCACATATAGAGAGATATGTATCTGATTCATAAGGCAGATAAATGTACAGTTTCTACTTTGGGGTGAAAAATATCTATTGGATTTTTTTGGAATATCTTTTTTGGATTTTTTGGAAAACTTACTGAAGTTTGATGTCTGGAACTTTAACCTTTTTTGGGTCACCAGCAACTATTCCAAACTGGTTTAAAATTACATTTGGGATGTTCATCACTGATCATTGGTTAGCATATAGCCGACATTAGAGCACTTAGCACAGGAAAAAGAGAAGTCATTCTTGTATGTCCCCAGAAGGGGTTCTCTTAAGCATCCGCAAGAGAGATGGAACTTTCATCCACACATAAATTATGGAAGTCTTTGATTTGAGGGACTAATAATAGTTGGAAGACTCTTTATCAAACATCAAAGATTTCATTTCCTGGAATGTATCTACTTCAACTTTAGCTTAATTGATGCTCCCCAGACAAGATATCCAAGCTGTTAGGGTGTGTATATTGATTCTTGTTGTATTTAATTCTCAGCCTGTGCTAAAAGGTTTGGAATATGCATAGGGATGATTGGTGGAAATCTTAGTTGCTGCAAACAGATAGAAGGGAAGAGTAAGAACTATAGCTGTTAATATATTTTCAAGGCATATTTGACTCCTATATGCCTTGTAGATGGCTAGTCATCAAGAGCCCTGTGTTATGTTGAATATGGTGTCCTTGTCTGGTGAACATGTAAAGAAAGAAAATGGGATGAAGACTATATGGTGACTTCTAGAAAGTATTCAAAAGGAAGGTCAAAGGCCACAGTCTTCCATTTCGCCTCCACTCCACCCCCACAAAAAATACAGGGAAACACAGCAGACCTCAGAGTTATGAACTGACCAGTCAACTATATATGTCATCTGGAACTGGAAGTACACAATCAGGCAAAAGACAAAAAAAAAAAAAAAAAAAAAAAGTAAATACCATGCAGTACTATGTTAAACGTAAACTACTGAAAAAGTGGGGGAAAGCAGCCTTTTTTTCTAAATAATAAAGTGTCAATGCTGTCTTAAGTCAACTCAGCTGTAAACTTTGGAAAGATCAACCATAATATTTGTTCAGAGTTACAAAACATTTCTGAGTTATAAACAACATCCATTCCCGAAGGTGTTCATAACTCAGAGGTTCTACTGTACAAGGGAATATTTATGAGGGTATTTAGGGTGATTACCATGGGATTTAAAGACTGGAGAAAAATATCTCTCCCTCTCCTCCAAGAAGATGGGGTCCTCAATTCCCTCTTATCCCCCTTGGAGATGGTGAAAGGGGTCCTGGGAATTTCCCCCCTAGCCCTGCTGTAGATTTTTACCTCACCATCCTACAGGAGCTGAGGTAAGTATTGAGCTAGAGTTGGTGGTTTTCTTATTCTTCTAAAAGTGTTTTTGGATGTATCACTAACACATTGCTAAATCACTACTTATTTCTAAATAATCCATGAACCCTCACAAGCTTCAAACATGAGATCTGCTTCTACATAGCAGGCACTGGCATTGAATTCTCTTAATTTTAACACAAAAATTAACTCTGATATGTTGTTTGTTGGTGCAAGATTTATGTATCAAGACTATCCCAACTGGAGACTTAGAAATTCAACAACCTGGCCCCAGGAAAATGCATAGAAACCCTTTGTACTCTGGTAGCAGATCAACTTTTAAAGCAAGAAGGCTTGGATTAGAGTGTTTTCCTTGAGACACCCTCAACTTTGGAACATACTCCTCACTCTTGCTCTAAAACAGCCTTGTCTTTTGACCTTCAGGGAAACATTCAAGGCTTATGTATTTAAGCTTTGTCAGTAGCACTTTAATTTGTGTTATTCAGGAAGAAGTGATCATTACTTTGCAATACTTTTGCAAATAATTAAATGAGGGTATTTTCAGATGTTACAATTTAACCACTGAAAGCTTGGAACTCCTGCCCCTTAAGGAATTTACTGTTGAGTTTACATAGTATGTAATTTGTTTGGCTTGGTTTTTAAGAATTGTATGCAAAACAAAAAGCATCCCTCTGGCACTTTAGGCACCTTACACACCTTTGAACATAAGCTGAAGAAACAAGTAATTGGACTAAATCTAACCATCAGTTTGCCTCATCAATAGTTCTCAATAAAACTCAATCTCTAGCAACTCAATAAAGCCCTCTGCCTACCACACAGACCTCAGTCCCATCAAATCCTTCCCTCCCTCAAAGCCTGACCCTATTGGTAATTCCCATTTTTCAATGATGCTGATTAACCAAAAGCACTCAAAGCCTTTTGGTGATGACATGAAAATATTGTACTTCTACTTTAAGTTACATGATTATCCTGAAAAAATGAAACAACTCTCACTATTGCAAATCAAATACAAGCAATGGGCAATTTGGGGGGAATTTTTAACTCAAAATCCAGAAATCAGAGGTTCTAAGAAATAAAATAATTCTCATAAATTCTCACTGCCTTGTAAACATTGTGTGAGCCTCTCTGTGACATTAACAGAAGGAGACCCATTTTTGGTTATTTGGCTTTTGGCGGAGAATTTCAGATCTGTATGCCCAAATGATATTTACTTGTTCTAAGAAGATGGGGGAAATTTCTAAAATAATAGACATGTCTTACAAATAACAAATGCTTTTCATTGAAGTGTTATTTGTAATTCTCAGCACCTACAGAATAAATCTCAAAACAAATAAATGAAGCACACTGTTTCCATTTGTATTAGAAACTTTTAGAGTAGTTAAAACCCACTGAACTGAATAAGTGCATGAGTCTGAATATTTTTTGGGTTTCACTTCTAAAGCTCCTGTGTCTCCTGAAAGTGTGTGTATTCATCATATTGCTAGTTTAATGCACATGGAAGATTATTGATGTAACATTTGCTTCAGCTGTTCGCTTGCAAGATTCAAATACTATGATGACTCTTAAGACTGTAAAAAGAAAAGGAGTACTAGTGGCTCCTTAGAGACTAACCAATTTATTTGAGCATAAGCTTTCGTGAGCTACAGCTCACTTCATCGGATGAAGTAAGCTGTAGCTCACAAAAGCTTATGCTCAAATAAACTGGTTAGTCTCTAAGGTGCCACTAGTACTCCTTTTCTTTTTGCGAATACAGACTAACACAGCTGCTACTCTGAAACCTGTCTTAAGACTGTGTATTACATGAATGCAAATGTCTGGAAATAAACGATTTGCACAAAAAGAATCATATTTCAGTACTTTTTTTTAAACGTACAATTTTTAACAGCAACCACTTTATAATTTTGGGTTATTTCATTACAACTTTGTCATTCATGCATATAACTTATTTTTTATATTAAATGGATGGTTTCAGTAATAATGAAATGAGTTATTTGCTAAAAAAAAAAAAATCCTAAACAGTTGTCGGGAGTCATTTTTCACTCATCTTCTTGCTAGATCCATCAAACCAGGCCATGTTTAAGTCTTACTGCACAACATTTTCCTGCACAAGATTTCAAACATCAAACTGTCAAAGCACTCATTTGGGCTCCCTGCACTCTACCAAAGACACCAGCTCTTATAACCTGGAGGTTGTGTCTGATGTAGTGAACAGAAGGATCCAAAGAGGAGAATGCCCAGCTCAGATCAATGCAGGAGGAAATGAGGGTGTTACAGAATTGGGTGGCTTCTTTAAAAGAAAGTGTCACTAGTCTAGGAATTGGGAAGGTCATGTGCTTACTGGGTCAGGAGACTGGGCAAATTAGTATAAGAAGATGCTTGGGATCCAGTAAGGAGAGAGTCCTGAGTGGAGGCAGGAGTATGCTAGAGTTCTCCAGAGCCAAGAGGAAAAGAAAGACCTGCTGGAAGCTGGAAGCTGATCCCCTGAAAAAGCCCTGCAATAATTAGGGCTTGCAAGAGAACCTGAGAAGGATTACACCATGTCTAGCCAGCCTGGGAAAGAAGCCTCAGAAAGACAGAAAGCACGGGAAGAGGCTCTGGGAAAGACCTAGTAACAGGGCTCAGAAAGAAGTGATCCAGGGGCTACAGCAAAAAGTCTGAGTATATGAACCTTGGTAGTTTGTACAACTTCCCTGAACTAGAACCCAGAAGAGAAGAAGGGCCTGGGTTCCTCTCCAGGGCAACTCAGGAAGGTGCTGTAAAACTTCATCTGGAAGAGAAGGAAGGACTATTGAGCCTGGAGTCATGCTGAAGACCCAGCACAAGGTTGCTGCATTTGTTTTGTTGGACTGTGTTTACCCCTCAGAATGAGGTTGGACTCTACCTTTTGGCTGAAGGGCTGCATCATTCAGAAAGACTGGGATCTGCCTATCCATCAGTGGAAGACTGCAATGCCTGGAGCCAGAAGATGGGAAACTGAGGCATGGAGCACCAAGTAGCAAGAGAGGGTAAGGTGATATTGTCACAGATAGATGTCTGGGTCTTGGGGGAAGGATAGACGTTTGAGGGGACTGAGTGTGAGAAAATGTGGGTTGCCTGGAGAGAGGGAGTGGAGAAAGTGGGGAAGGGGTTGGAGGGGAACAAGTAGAATTCATGGGGAAGGAAACTGTATCCCTGAGAATCTCATGAAGGCAAGGATCTCATGATACTGTGAGGGACAGCATTTCTCTCCTCACTTCCCAGCTCTGTAGGCAAAATTATTCCACTGTAATTTATATAATCATTTTGAGAGTAACTAACATCCTTTCACACTTCCAGTAAAAGCCTTAAAACAACTTTTCAGTGAAAAAAAATCTTTCTTAAGATCAGATATTTAAATGGGCTTCAACCCAAGCTGTAAATCTGCTTATCAAAGAGTCTGGTATAGCAAGGGGATAGAGGCACATGACTTACGAGGAGAGGCTGAGGGAAATGGGGTTATTTAATCTGCAGAAGAAGAGTGAGGGGGGATTTGATAGCAGCCTTCAATTACCTGAAGGGGGTTTCCAAAGAGGATAGAGGGAAGCTGTTCTCAGTGGTGTCAGATGACAGAAAAAGGAGTAGTGGTCTCAAGTTGCAGTGGGGGAGGTCTAGGTTAGATATTAGGAAACACTATGTCGCTAGGAGGGTGGTGAAGGACTGTAATGGGTTACCTAGGGAGGTGGTGGAACCTTAGAGTTTTTTGAGGCCCGGCTTGACAAAGCCTTGGCTGGGATGATTAGTTGGTGTTGGTCCTGTTTTGAGCAGGGGATTGGACTAGATGACCTCCTGAGGTCTCTTCCAACCCTAATCTTCTGTGATTCTATTATTCTATGATAGGAATTGGTGGGAAGAGGGGTGTATTTGGGGCAGGAGAATCTATACTTATGTTAAGCTGCCAAGTAACTCAGACAGAGCTCCAGGGAACAATGGGCATTTGTCAGTTCAGTGGACTCCCTGAGCAGCTTTTGTGATAGGGCTTCTAGGTAGTCCCAGATGAAAACTAGGGGCCCAGTCCTGTAAAGGGAAAGGCTTATACTCATGTGGAAAGGCCCTTATACTCAGGCATAGTCCCAATGAAATTAGGTAAAGGTCCTTTGCCAGATCACGGCCTAACACTGCCTCCCCCCATGGGAAGAATATTCAGAGGGAGAGCTCTACCAGGCTGGATCCCACTTGGGCTGCAAGAGGCCAGATTGGTACACAGAGGTTTTCAAACCTCCATGCACTTAGTGGAATATGGCTTATAGTATAGGCAAATACAGCATTTCAGAATGCTCTGGGCTTCTTCAATTTCTGCATAAATCTTTAATCCCTGATTTGTAATAACCCCCTGTTAGTAATAGGGAGAAAATAATATATATATATATATATATATATATATATATAACATCCTGGGAAAGCCTCATAGTCTGAACATCTATCAAAAGATAATTAACTAACATTGCATTTTTTCTTGTTAGTTTAATAAGAAATAAAGTGAAATAAGATATTTTATTCACCTTTTATTTTGTCATAATAAAAACGTTACGTCAGAGAACTAAGTACAATGAATTAAAAATTGGTTAAACAGAATTATCGAGATGACAATTTCTTCATTTCCGAGATATGGAAACATCATTTTAGGGAGCATATGGAAATCTTAAAAGATCCAATTTAAATGTACTGAAACAGTAACAATTTTGAAAGTGGTTAATTAAACATCTGGACTCTCTCGGCCTAAGTCTGGTTGTGTTGTCATCCTTTATCAAGGATGCTTTGAGTGGTACTTACAAACCTACACTTGGAATATAACAAATTGTACGTAATATCGTAGATTTCTATAACTAGTGCCTTTTATCCAAAAGATTGCAAAGTGCCTTATAAGAGTATTCTCAGCACATGCAATCTCTTCATCCACCATTGAAATGCTACTCAGTGAGGCTACTTAACAGGCCACAGCACATTACACCATAGTTTAAGATGGGATGGGATGCATGCTATAGACCAATAGAAAACAAAGGGAGAATTGAGATAGGCAGAATGTAAAATTACCTAAATTTATAATTTGGCAAGGACACGGGCATTAATAACTACACTTTTATTAGAGATATCGTGTGATCTTATGGATACATATGGTCAGGACCTAGGCTATGTATCTTATCCAAAGTCTTGTGTACATTAAGAAAATGAGCAGTTGTTAACCAGCATCAGCAACAGCTGCAATTTTACTGGGTAACCTTCTTAATGTAGATAACGCTGTAATGACTATACCTCCGGCAATACCTAACACTTTGCTTGTTCTATATGATAGCTTCCATAGTGGACTTGACGATCGGAGATCTATGCCATGTATCTGGAATTCAGTCTTTGTAGTCCACTTCCCAGAAATCTGATAGTCAGCCAAGCAAGAAACTAACCTAACATTGAGTTCCCTCTCTGGTCATGTTTAAGGGTTAGCCATTCCTAAACCTCTGGCTGAAATATATGGGAATTGGCCTGGATGGTTTGGAAAGCTATATATTTTATTCCAAACAGCTCACCTCTATGGCAATTTCTATCCCCTGAGTTGTTGTTTTATAAAGAATTTTGCAGTATATGTAAATATATATTGTCCAATACGTATGTCTATGGCAAATCGTTGCCCTAAGATGAAGAGGGCAAAAAGATAACAAACCGGATCAAACTTAACTGTAACAAATATTTTAAAGAAATGAGCTACAGTTAAAAAATGAAACAAATATTGCTTCTCATTTTTGCTATTCCACCTATTTGAAATCTCTGAAGCACAACCAGAAAAAGAAAAGAAAACCTCCCTTTTGTTAGATACTTTGACGATAGCCTTGAGAATGGGAGACTGTAAAAATACATAATATATATAATTAGATATCCATTGTTAATAACATCCCTGTGGAAACTAGAAATGGCATCTGTTTCCCTAACAGAAAATTTCCTTGCCCATGAGGCGCACACATTGTCAGAGACCTGCCGAAAGTGGGGAGGCACAAGTAAGGGCAGAGTGTGGGCAGCGGCTTCAGCAGATGTTACTGAGCATACTCAGTACATCTGAGCCTACTCAGTAGAAGCTAAGAAGTTAAATGGGGGAGGGGGATGTGACCCCCATGTGACCACCTCCCATGCGTCACCTCTGCACATTGGTATGTTATTGCAGTGTCTCTCTTGACAGTTCAGCTGCTGATATTATTATTTTTAAAGAGCTTTAAAATATTCCCTTTGAGGAAAGAAACCAGCCCACAAATAATAATTTATACTTTTTCAACTTCTAGAAATGCAAATGGTATGGGCAGACTATGGGTTACCACTGAACACCAATGATGGACCCAGTCCTGCTTGCTTCACATTGAAATTGCAGTCTAGGAGAGTTCTGTATGGTTATGTCTTCACTGGAAAAACAGTTGTGTTTTTAACTTGGGTTAAAATAGCTGTGAAGGTCTACTGCCATTCTGTATCCTTGGGAAGGATTCATTTCCCCCTTGCCCCTGTGAAGCTCTGCAGTGCTCAGCCCATCTCTAAAACGAGGGATAATGATACTTACTTATCTCATGGAATGGGGAAAATGGAGGTGTATCTGAAAGAGAAACCATCATGTTTGTAAAATGCATTGCTATCCTTGGACAGAAAACCCTATAAAATGCAAAATAATATTCTTGCCATCACAAGCCCTCATCCATTCAAATAAATCCCTGCATCCATGCAGCACGCAGTTAACTGGAATGAAACTGTGAGGGTGTAAAGACCTGGTTGCATGGATCAGTCTGAATAATTGTGTACCACTGTGCTTATTCTGACAATAGACTTCAGAAAAGGAATGTTAATAAAGAAATGGAATTGGCACATTTGTTGTTAGGTACCTAGATATGTATACAAAATCCAGAGAAAATAATCCCAGGGTCAATATGGTCATGTTTCAAATCTAAGCAAGTTGAAGACCAAGCAAAATTTTACTTTCCACACAATTGAAATATGGGTCCCAGTGCACTAATATAACAGGAAGAAAATGATTGCTATTTTGTCAGTTTAAGCAAAAGAGGATTAAATCCATCTATACTGTGGACTTGGCATATGAGCTGATCTGATTCCAAGCTTTCATTACTTATTAATGCCCACTTTGTTACCAGAGCTCTGACATTGCAACCAAATGTCAGAGCTTAGACTGAATAAAAGAAGACATTTCATTAGATAAAATCTCTCTTTTTTGCTTTTATTTGAAGCATTCTTTAATGAATGAGTTTTGTGTTGATTTGGAGGAAATGAGAAAAAACATTTTCAAAAATTTTCTCTTGTATTTTAACTAAATACCATCACTGTAACTTACAGTAACTGAATGTAGTTACCATTAACATATGGTCAGTGTTTGGGGGCTTTGGTTTGTTTTTTTAAAGTAACTGATTACAATAACACATCACCTTTTTGTAACCCTGAAGAGTATTCTGATTACTCTTCTGGCTGATGGGAATTTCAGATACTTGGCAATCATTTCATTCCTGTCTCAATCATAAATAATGCAGGCACTGTATCCAAACAGCTACAGTCATGTACAGCTCACAAGCATGATGTAAACATCATCTGAAAAGGAGCACTGGTGTATTACTTCTATGTGAGTCATCAGTAATATACAGATAATATACTTTTTGGATCAAAAACTGTCAGGGACCAGACCGGAACAGCAGCTGCTGCCTGCTCCCTGACTAACGGCACTGTTAGGTAACCAATGAGCCCAGCTGTACTGTTTTAGAACACAGAGTGGCCACAGCCCCTGAATGGCTGCTGGTTTAGCAGTCCTGCTCATAAGCCTGGGCCCACAGCAGTTCTGTGCAATGCATACGATGCCCACAGCAGTTCTTGACCTTCTTTCAGTCCCTGCTTCCAGTCCAGAGCCTGCTCCTGCTTGTTCCAGCCCCTGCTCCCCTCTGGCTTCAACACCTGGCTTATGATTCCAGTTGGCCCTCCAGTTCTGGCATTCAGCTTCTTTCTCTCTGGTATTGATCCTTGGCCCTGCCTCCTCTGGCTTATGATTCCGGTTTACCCTGTCCAGCTCTGGCATTTGGCTTCTGCCCCTCCACTATTGAATTTTGGCTCATTTCCTGGACTCCGCTCATCCTAGACCCAGCTTTAACTGGTAGGCTGACCTCTTGCTTTAACCATTAGGCCTGACCATCTAATGCCCAGTCAGCAACAGTTTGAGCATCCCAAATACAAAGTCTAGGGGTCCACCTTTTTGGCATGGACCCCTCTCAGGCCAATGCTCCCCTAGCAGAGCTGGTAGGGGCCATGCAGAATATGCAGGCACAGGTGTCTTCCCTGCAGGTACAGAATGTGGTCCTACCCAGGTGGCTTTGACAGCAACCCCAGCTCTTGTCCCACAGGAGCCAAAGGTGCCATTCCCAGACAACTTTAGTGGCAATTATGGTCAGAACCGAGGTTTCCTCAACCAATGCAGGCTCCTCTTCTTGCTTTACTCCCAATAGTTTTCCCACAGACAAGGCCCAAGTAGAGCTCATTGTTAATCTGCTCACTGGGGAAGCCTTGGCCTGGGCCTCCCCACTACTAGATCAGTCTAGCCCCTTTCTTGGCCAGTGGGAACAGTTCACTCGGGCCATGTCAGTTATCTTCAGTGACCCGCACCAAACCACTGAACCCAAGCTGCAAATGCTACAACGAGGGCATCAATCAGCTGCCCAATACGCAGCCGAATTTGGTCTTCTCCGTGGACACTTAGTGGAATGAGGCTGTGCAATGTCATCAGTTTCAGACTGGGCTGAATGATGATGTAAAGGACAAATTGCCCCATCTCAACGGCCTAATCAACCTATGTATCACAACTAACGACTGCCTTGCCAAGTAGTGCCATGAATGTAGCACAGCCCCTTGAGCCCTGACAATGCCCTGGCTTCCCACCCCTCTACTGCACACCCAACTCCAAGATCCAGAACCTATGCATGTCTGTCAGGCCCATCCACACTTGTCTGAGACTGAGAAGAACTGACACCAAACTTCAGGCTATGTCTGTATTGTGGGGGCAGCAGACTCTTTGCCTTGAGATGCCTTGCAAAGATCAGATCAGATTTGAGGTCGGGAAATGCCAAGCCCCAGCCCTGATAAGAGGATCTGGGCTGGGCTAATCCTTTCCCCTCTCCATAGACTCTCAATCTTGTGGTCTCTGTCAGGATGGCAGCAACTGCTAATCCACCCTTAATGCATCTTCAACTACCTTTGTAGTTCCTACTTCTGATGAGTCCAGCAGTTATCCTGGAGGCTGTTGTCAATTTGGGGGCCTCAGGTAATTTTATGGATGAGGATGAGGCTAAAGTCCCCGGGATCCCTGGAGTGTGTAAGAATTCCCCAGATCTGGTGGAAATCATTAATGAGTCATTCCTGGACTCTGGGCCAGTCACCCACCAGACCACATCCTTGGGGATCATTACCCTTCAGGGGCACTGGAAAACTCTTCAGTTTGGGTTGATTCAGTCATCTCACTCTCTGGTCATCCTGGGAATGCCCTGGCTCACTATCCTTGACTCCTGTATCTCTTGGTGAAAAGGGACAGTATACTTTTGCACCCCGTACTGCCAACAATTCAGCCTTCCTGGGGCCAAAATGAGAACTGGTAGCCTCTGCAACAAGTTTCATCATTCAGGAAATGCCTGCTGTGAGGGAATGGGTAGTTGGACACGCCCTTGGTAGTTGGACACGCCTCCAACCGTCCTGCCTGCCACCACCAAAATACCTCACAAGTATCATAATCTTGCAGATGTATTTAACAAAGGAAATGCAGACACACTGCCCCTGCACTGCAAATACAACTGCCCAATCAACCTCCAGCCAGGCACCAAAATTCCCTTTGTCTGCATTTATGCCCTTTCTGAACAAGAGCTCCACACCCTTCACATCTATCTGCATGAGAATCTGCAGAAAGGGTTTATCTGGCTGTCCACTTCTCAACAGGGGAGCTGAAAAGAAGGATGCCTCCCTGAGGCCCTGCATTGATTACTAAGCCCTCATTTGAGAACTCCTACTGATCACACTCTGCCTGAATTTTTACAAAGTTAGACTTCCATGGGCCTATAATCTGGTGCAGCTTTGAGAAGGAGATGATTGGAAAACTACCCTCTACACCCAGTATGGACATTTTGAATACCTAGTCATGCTATTCGATCTATGTAATTCTCCCATAATCTTCCAGCACTTAATCAAAGACATTTTCCAGGACATGCTGGATCAGCTCATTAATGATTTATCTCAATGACATCCTTATTTTTTCCCACAACCAAGCACAGCACAACCAGCATATGCAGAGGGTCTTAGAAAGGCTTCTCCAATGCCATCTTTGAAACCAGAGAAATGCCAGTTTCAGCAGGATGCAGTAGAGTTTCTTGGCTATCTCATCTCTCCAGAAGGGCTGCCCTTGGACCCACACAAGGTGATAGCCATCATTGACTGGGTGGCATGCACGGGCACATGGGGGGTCCAATGCTTTTGTGGCTCTGCCAATTTCTATAGAAGGTTCATCAAGGGTTTCTCAGGGATGGTCACCCCCATCACAGCCTTTCTGAGGAAGGGAGGCCATTGTTTGTTGCGGTTCAAATACAAGACAGGACAAGCTTTAAGCAAGCAAGCAGGCTAGTCTGCCGACAGGCTGCTCCTGTCAGCTTTCCACCCTCTCGTTTATTTCTCTCTCTCCCCCCGCGCATTACATGCTCCAACAGATAAAAGGAATACACTGGCTTTGTATAATATTCTTATTTACCAATTTCTATCTACTGCATTCCTTGCTCTCAGGCCTTGAGCCCAGTCCTGGGAGGCTTCCCACAGTTCATGTCCTCTGGGCAAGATTCCAAGGTTCATGCCCTTGAGAGGAGCCGTGTGTGCACTGCTCCTACACAACACTCTGGGTGTGTCCTGAATGTTGCCAAGTGCATGAACCCTGCATGAATGCTACATCCCCTCCTTTTTTGTTTATTTTTGCTCAGCCATCTCATGGTAGCCATCAATTTGCTTTTGCAAGCCAATTAACTCCCGGACAGACAAGGTCATAACTCGTGGAGTCTGCCAGGGCGGGTCTCGACAAAGCCTTAACAAAAAGGAAATACAGCAACAGCAAAAAATAAGCCCAAAAAGGTAAAGTGTAGTTGGCCGGGCCCCAATTAGCCATGCTAAAGTACTGGGAAGAGAGGTTCGCATAAGCAGCGAGCATCATCTCATTCCCTATTTCCTCAGGGTGATGACATACTGGAATAAGGCACTCACCTAACAATTCTTCAGCTGCTATAAAATCAGATAAACAAAAGTGGGTAACATTTGCTATTGAAGCCAATCTTTCCCATAGGTTATATGTCATTCGGGCCCGTAACGGAGGAGGCGCTCCCGAGTCAACCCCTACAGGAAATAGCAGTCACATAAGGCACACAATCAATGTGGAATTAGCAGTGATTTGGCGAGAATGGCCACAAACAGAGTCTCAGGAGTCTCTGGCTGTTGGTTTGCTGCCAGTCTTCATTGAGCCGTGGCAACCAATGCTTTCACTGCTCCCCATGTCACGGGCTGGCTTGGGATGCTACATCTCCTCCGTCTCCGTCCCGCCATTGTCGACCCGGGAGGCACTGCGTTCTCCTCCAAGGTCAGCTGAAACTCCGGTATGGGGTTCGACAGCCCCTGGTGCCACGCCATGCTGTTTCAATGCCGGTCGCACACACCGGGCCGGAACCCACAACGGTCCTGCAGGGAGAGACACAGCAGCATATCCCCTACCCCAAGTAATTAAAGGTACTGGGCCCAACCATTGAGGATCGGGTAGCTGATGGTAATAGACACGCGGTCTTTCCAGTACCTCGGACTTATGAAAATGCCAATCCGCGGGGGTCTGCTGATCTGTATTCAGTGTTAAATTATTTAAAGTAAACAAAAGGACATGCAATTGTTGCTGAATGTTTCCTAAGGTTCGGAGACGCAGCTCCCCTTGTTTGAATTGTTTGTCAAGCAAGGTTTTTAGCGTGCGATTTGCACGTTCAACAATAGCTTGGCCGGTGGAATTATAAGGGATCCCGTGTTTGAGACTGATGTCCCATTGGGCACAAAAGGTGGAGAGGGCTGTGGAGCAATAGGCTGGGGCATTATCCGTTTTTATCTGGCTCGGGCGACCCATAACAGCAAAACAGGCTAGCAAATGGTGAATAACTTTGGGAGTGGCCTCCCCACGCTGTGGGGTCACCCAGAGGAATCCCGAATAGGTATCAATGGAAACATGTAAAAATGAATAGGGGCGGAATTGTGGCACATGAGTGGCTGATTCGCTGCGGTACCTCTGGGGTTAACGGCATAAGAAAAGGTAGGGGCAGCAGCGGCACAGTGGGGGCAGGAACGAACAATAGAACATGCATGATCAGCAGGAATGTGAAATTGTCGGGCCAAAACAGAGGCAGACTGATGAAAAAAGGAATGGCTTTCAATGGGGTCAGAAAAAAGGGAATTTACCTGACCACATACTGCGTGATTGGCACGTTCATTGCCCTCAGTAAGTAGCCCAGGCAGAGTGGTATGGCTGCGAATATGAGCAACAAAATAAGGAAAATTATGAGTGGTGATGAGATACTGTAAGGACAAAAACAGGCGAAGAAGGTCCGCTCGACCTGAGGAGTAATGAGGGCAAGGGGTAAATGATCAATTACCTGATAAACATAATGCGTGTCCACAATCAAATTAAAGGGACAATTAGCAAAAAATTGAAAGGCCAAAATAACAGTAGCCAGTTCTGAGCGCTGCACGGAACGCTGAGGCAGCGTAAAACAAGAATGCCAACGGGGGGGGTCACCTAATTGATGTGGAGAGCCATCAGTAAAAACAGTGATAGCTGAAACAATAGGTCGAGAGCGGCTAAGGCGATGTACGATTTGTGGCAACTTTTGAGTAATCACCAACCGAGGATCTTTTGGGGGATTATAAAAGATCTCTCCCACATAATCACAAAGAGCAACCTGCCAAGCCAAGGAGATGGTACAAGGAATCAAATTCACTACGTGATAAGGGGAAAACAATGGCAACTAAATCAGTGCCCATGAGTTGCACTGCACGGTGGTGGGCTTTACGAACAAGGTCGGACAGGGCGTCTAAATAAGGATAAATGTTCCGAGGAGGAGTGGAAGACAAATATATCCACTCTATGATAGAGACGGCTGTGTCTGTATGAGGTACAAACAGAGCAGCAGTAGGCGTATGAGGGGTGGCAAGGAGAACCAACCGCAGGGGACGAACCTCAGTGAGGCTACCCACAAACTGCTGACTCAACACTGCATTGATCTGTCGAATGCAGGCAATGTGCTCCTCAGTGATGGCAATAACTGCGCCCGGTGCCCGAGCTCCACATAGGAGCTCAAACAACGGCTGCAGCATCGATGTGGGGAGATGGAAGTAGGGTCGAATCCAATTTAAATGACCCAAAATTTGCTGTAATTTAACGAGGGTTAGGGGTTAGGGTAGGACCACTTCCGGGCGAAGAGGGGCAGCATAGGTTTGTAAAACCTTATGCCCAAGATATTGGTAGGGATAAGAGCATTGGATTTTTTCTGGTGCCACTAACAGGCCATTTTGGCCGAGAATCTGGGACAAATATTCAAGCTGTTGTGCCGTGACCTGGGGACCGCTAAGCAAAATGTCATCCATATAATGGTAGACCTTTAGTGTGGGGTATCGGGCACGAAAAGGGGCGAGGGCCCGATCCACAAAAAATTGACACAAGGTTGGACTATTTTGCATTCCCTGGGGCAAGACCTTCCACTGATACCTTTGAGAGGGTCACTGATTATTATATTCTGGCACCGTAAATGCAAATTTTTCGCGATCTTGTGGGCAAAGGGGAATTGTAAAAGAACAATCTTTTAAATCTAACACACAAAGCTGATCTGTCTGAGGAATTAAATTCGGGTTTGGCAACCCAAACTGCAAGGGGGCCATGGGTTGGATGCGTTTATTTATTTCCCTTAAATCGTGTAACAGCCTCCATGCACCAGATTTTTTCTTAATAACGAACACCGGAGTGTTCCAAGGACTAGTGGAGCTCTCCAAGCGCTGTGCATGCAAATGTTGTTGCACAAGTAAATGAAGCGCTTTCAGCTTTTCTAGGGGGAGGGGCCACTGGTCAATCCATACGGTCTCTAAGGATTGCCATACCAATGGTAATGCGGAGGGCAAGGTGGGTGGGGGAGGGTTTTGGGCCATTATATATTAATATCGAGGGTGGTGTCCAGCTTTACAAGTAAGTCACAGCCCCAAATATTGAGGTGGACAGGGAGCACAAAAGGGTAGATTGTAGCAAGGGCACGGCCTCCTGGTTTAGAGTCTGTGACCCAAGACAAACTTTGGCTCCTGAGTTTGCTACCCCCGATCCCCCACAGCTCTTTAGAAGGAACTGTTGGCCAACTGACCGGCCACTCTGGATCACGAACCACCGTAATGTCAGCTCCAGTGTCCACCAGCCCTGTAAAAGGAAAATTATTTAAAAGAAGTGTTAACTGAGGTTTCGAGGGGCGGAGTGACATTGTTAGAGCAACAAGTTGAGAGGACGTGTCGTGAGGCAGCGACTGAGACAGCGTCGATCCAAAGCCACCTCTGCCCCGGGCTCGATCCTCTGCGGCTGGCACCTGATAGGGGACTAAAATCAATTGTGCAATTGACCATCCACGCGGGAGCGACTGCGGAAGATGGGTCCACACCTGAACCTTAATAACGCCAGTGTAATCGGCATCAATGGCCCCTGGGATGACAAAAAAACCCTGTTTCCCAGCGTGTGAGCGAGGGAGAACCAGACCCACAAATCCGGCAGGGAAAGGTCCCATCACCTGTGTAGGTATGGCGCAAACCTCCCCCGGCAACTGAAAATCAGCATCCTCCTGCATAATCAAATCAAGCCCTGCACTTCCGGCAGTCGCTGCCCTCATGGAGTCTATGGATTTTAAGGCAGAGGAACAGTTGTCTGAGTGGGAAACACCCCCGTTTGGTCCTGGGTTCGGGGGGGACCCGTCGCGTGGTTTCCCGATCCGCTATGACACTGATTAGCCCAGTGATAGCCCTTCCGACACTTGGGGCACTTCTTTGAGGGGCGGGCGGGCACTGTCGATGAGCGGCACTCCCGCTGAAAGTGACCCTCCTTACCACAGCAATAACAACGCTTCCCCTCCTTCCCGCTTTTCCGTAGGGCGGCGGCCAGAACCCCAGCTTTATGTGCTTGTGTGCCGATGTTTTGGCACGCCCGCAGCATGTCCGACAGCTCTAGAATGTCATCGGATTGTGCCGCCTGGAGAGCATGGCGGCAATCCTCGTTCGCATTTTCAACCGCCATTTTTAACAGAATCTCCTGAGCTGCCGCAGGGTTATCCACCTGTCAGAGGATAGCCTCCTGCAATCTGTTGGTAAAATCCGTAAAGGACTCTGATGCACCCTGACGGATACTGGCAAAGCTTTTGGTAGGCTTGCCTGAATCCGGGACCTTCCGGAAAGCATGCTGGGCGCAGGCAGAAATAAAGGGGAAGATGGCCTGAGGGAGTTGAGACTGCATCTGAACGGTAGCAAACGGGCCCTCCCCTGCTAACTGCTCATAAGTGACACCTTGCGCTATATATACCTGGGCTTGGCGTTGCGCCATCTGCCGATACTCACTAAGCCAAATAACATACTGACTGGGCGTCAGCATCATGCACAACAGCGCCTTCCAATCTTCAGGGACCAGGGTGTACCCAGTACCTAGCTCTTCAAGGAGACCACGTACATACGTGCTAGTGAGGCCGAACTCGCGAATCGCTTTCTTTACCTCTCTGATCACTGAGTAAGGCAAACTGACCCAGTTTGCAAGCTGGTTGCCCTGGCCATCATCCTGCCAGGTCACCGGGCAAACTGAGACCAGATCAGCTAATTCCTCTGCTGTAAGATCTGGGCGAGTCTTCCCTGCGTGAACCATTTGTTGCACCAGCGAAAGACCCTGAGCAGACGCGGACGATCCCCCGGGGGGCCCCGGAGCATGGGGCCCCCCGGGGGGAACGGAGATCACACACCGGCTCCGGTGGGGAAGGCAAGGGAGGCGGTGGTAATTGAGGCACTGGGGACGAAGCAGGGGGAGGGATGGCTGCAGGAGTGGACGGGGGTAGCGAGATTGGCAGCCCCTCTATTGGCGTGGGAGAGGGTCTTTCTGAGGCGACACGCTGTGTCACATCGCCAGGAGGGGGGATGGCTGCAGGAGCGGACGGGAGTGGCGAGATCACCAGCCTCTCTATTGGTGCGAGGGAGGGCCTTTCTGAGGCGACATGCTGTATCGCATCGCGGCAGAGGTGCCAGGCATGTAAAGCCTGCATGGGCGCCCGAGGCTCTTTGTGCAATGTCTGGCCCAACCACTCCCAGTCCGCTAGCTTAAGGGTTTCGGCCTCAGGGTACCACGGGCATTGGTCATTCACCTCCTGTAGCAGGAGAGTGAGTTCTCGAGTGGGGCAATCATGCTGAGCCTTACGCAGCAAATACTGTAGCTCATTGCAGTGTTGCACTTGCAAAGCAGAGAGGGAGCTTCCCATACTTACCACAACGAAAAATACTCACCGGGATCCGCGAAGCGGATGAGTGACGCGTCTGAAACCCTTGCCGGGCGAGGTGAGTGCTGAGGGCCCCACGTTGGGCGCCAGTTGTTGCGGTTCAAATACAAGACAGGACAAGCTTTAAGCAAGCAAGCAGGCTGGTCTGCTGACGGGCTGCTCCTGTCAGCTTTCCACCCTCTCTTTTATTTCTTTCTCTCCCCCCGCGCATTACATACTCCAACAGATAAAAGGAATACACTGGCTTTGTATAATATTCTTATTTACCAATTTCTATCTACTGCATTCCTTGCTCTCGGGCCTTGAGCCCAGTCCTGGGAGGCTTCCCACGGTTCATGTCCTCTGGGCAAGATTCCAAGGTTCATGCCCTTGAGAGGAGCCGTGTGTGCACTGCTCCTACACAACACTCCGGGTGTGCCCTGAATGTTGCCAAGTGCATGAATGCTACAATTGTTCTTGGTCCCCAGAGGCACAAATAGCTTTTGAGTGCCTAAAGCAGAAATTCATCAGAGCCCCCATTTTAGTGCACCCTAATTTGGGCTTTCCATTTATGGTAAAATTGGATGCCTCAAACTTCGCGTTGGAATCAGTCCTTTCCAAAATAATGATCAGATTTCACTTTTCACTTGTGCAAGCTCACATCAGCAAAGCAAAACAATGACATCCTCGATAAAGAGCTACTGGCCATCAAAGCAGCCTTCAAGGAATAGCAGCATGTCCTGGAGGGTGCCAGATTCTCAATCCAAATCCTCACCGACCACAAGAACCTGGAATTCCTAAATACAGCTCAGCATGAGAATCAACAATAGCGCACTGATCCCTTCTCTTCACACAATTTGACTTTGTGATGACTGACTGCCCTGGAACCAGGAATGGGAAGGCAAATGTATTATCCTGGAAAGGTTGTTACTCTGGATTCGAGGGGTGGTGTACTCCAGAATGTGATCTAGCCAATTACAACCATATTATGTGCATTCAGCCACTATGATTTAATGAAATAGAACACCACATAGTTAAGGGTTAATTTGAAAAACAGGCTTTCAAAAGCAAGATTAAAACTAGTTGGCAGTTTCTGCTAATCAGAATAGGAGGAGGGGAAGAAAAGTAAACAAGTGAGACTGAAAACCTTGGTGGTTGGAAGACCTTGACTCTGGGCACCTCTGATATAAGACGTTTTTTGAAAGTTAGGAAAAGAGATGATCCAGTAGAGGTCATTATGACCCATGTGTTTTGTAGAAGTTAGTTATAAAAGATTACCTAATAGAGTGTACTTTGGAGCAGTCTTCTGAAGCCATCTTGAGAGACCTTTCTCCTGACACCTTTTCTCCCCAAGGGGTGAGCAACTGGCCACTGAGAACCTGCTCTTAATTACTCAGTAATATTCCAGATGTTAGATAAATATCTGAGATGTCCTAAACTTATTATGTCTGTGTGTGCTTAAATCTAATAAACTGCCATTTTAGATAGAGCATGCTTACTTGCATGAATCTTTTATCAGACAAAATTGCTGTGTTTCTATTGATTTCTTCCTGACCCCGCCGAGGGTGAAATAGTTAAGTTACCACTGTTGGGGGTTCTGAAAACCATCTGAAAACCAGGGTGAATATTGCAAAGCTAACCAAGAGACACCATACTCCACATATTCCTCAAACCATCAAATTTGATCTCGGGTGCCACTGTCCGTGACATGCTACCTTCCATATGTGCCTTGCTGCCCAAAGATCCATTTGCAGATCAGATCTGCCTAGGTCTAGACATTGCCAACACCTAGAATTCTGTGAAGAAATTCTGCATCAGTAAGGGTGTATCTACATACCTGATGGCCAACCCAGGCTGCACATCCTCTGAATCTGCAACAATGCTCCTCTTGTGAATCACTTTGGTCGATTCAAGACCCAGGCCCTGATGTCAAGGAATTTCTAGTGGCTGGCCCTCTGCACTCCAGTGGCTACTTATGTCCAGTCCTGTGACCTCTGCACCCAGACCAAAATCCTTTCAGTCTCCTTCAGCCTTTGCCTGCTACACCTTACTCTTGTGACACCATGTTGATGGACTTTATCATGGAGCTACCACCTACCCAAGGCTATATCACAATCCTAGTGGTAGTCGATCACCTGACAAAAATGGCACATTTTAGACTGGGTTGCAATCTCCCCACCACCCAGGAAACAGCCCATCTGCTCAAAACAATGCCTTTCACCTTCATGGATTAAACACAAGTGTAGTATCTGACTGGGGATCCCGGTTTGTTTCCCATATTTGGCAGGAATTTCTGTGCCTCCGGGATATTGAAACTTGCACATTGACTGTTTACCACCCTAGTACCAACAATCAGGCAAAGAGAATCAATCAGGTCCTGGAGCAGTACCTACATTGCTTCCTAAATTGCCACATGGACGATTGACTCATTCCCCATGGAGAATTTGTTTACACCTCCACACATGCCACAACTCAGAAGACATCTTTCTTCCTGAATTATGGGTTCCACCCTCAGTATCACCCCTGTCATAAATATAAAGGGAAGGGTAACCACCTTTCTGTATACAGTGCTATAAAATCCCTCCTGGCCAGAGGCAACATCCTGTTACACGGTTAAGAAGCTCAGCTAACATGGTTGGCACCTTACCCAAAGGACCAATAAGGGGACAAGATACTTTCAAATCTTGGGGAGGGTGGAGGCAGAGGAAGCTGCCCACAAGAGAGTTGTGGAGGCAGAGGAAGCTGCCCACTAGAGAGCTATGGAGGCAGAAAAAGCCAGGGTGGAGGCAGAGGAAGCTGCCCACAAGAGAGCTATGGTGGAGAAAGAAAAAGAGAGGAAACATGCACTGGAGCTGGAGAAGGCAAGGGCTCAGCAGAATATACCAATCAACCCTAGCAATCCTTCTCCACGTACTGCTTCCCATCCCAGAAAGTTCCCCACCTACAAGGCAGGCAATGATACCGAGGCCTTCTTAGAAAACTTCAAAAGGGCCTGCCTTGGGTACAGCATCTCTCCAGACCAGTACATGTTAGAGCTGAGGCCGCAGCTCAGTGGACCTTTAACAGACGTGGAGGCTGAAATGCCTAAGGAACACATGAACCAGTATGAACTGTTTAAAACGAAGGCGAGAGTCAGAATGGAGCTAACACCCGAGCATTCCTGTCAGCGGTTCAGAGCCCTAAGGTGGAAACCAGACGTGTCATTTACCCGACATGCCTACCACATTGTGAAAAATTGGGATGCCTGGATATCAGTGTTAAATCTCCAGAAGAGTTGCCCTTCCAAATGCAAATGGAGCAGTTCTTACAGGGTGTTCCTGAGGAATAGAAAGGTACATTCTAGATGGGAAGCCCAAAACTGTAATCGAGGAGGGGAGATTGGAGCCAAATGGGTGAGGGTGGCAGAAAAGAAAAAAAACTAGTAGCAGTTGGGGTGAATATCAGAAGGGGCAACCCGAAACAAAACCCTATCACTGGGGCAACCCAAGACCCCACCTACATCCCAAGGAAAACCCCAGACACCTTATCATTCCACCACACCCTTCTCCAGCAACCCACCTCACGCCCGTGACCAGTCAACTGGGCAATGTTTTAAATGTAATGAGATGGGGCATGTGAAGGCCAACTGCCCCAAGAACCCCAACAGACAGTTCATTGGACTGGGGTCACACCAAAGGTCCTCAGGCCCAGATGCCTCCCAGATACCCTTAGAGCAAAGGAAAATTGTGAGTGTGGGTGGGAAGAAGGTTACCACGTGGAGGGACACTGGAGCGCAGGTGTCAGCTATCCATCAATCCTTAGTGGACCCCAACTTAATCAACCCAGAGGCCCAAGTGATGATTCAACCCTTCAAGTCCAACTCTTTCGATTTGCCTACAGCCTAGTTGCCTGTCCAGTACAAGGGCTGGTCAGGAACGTGCACTTTTGCAGTCTATGATGATTATCCCATTCCCATGCTGCTGGGGGAAGACTTGGCCAACCTGGTAAAGCTGGCCAAGAGGGTGGGAATGGTCACTCGCAGCCAGACTAAGCAACCAGACTAAGCCAGACTTCCACACCTATCTCTGTTCCTGAGGCTTCCACCATGCCCCATCTGTGTTATCAGAGACCCAGATGGAGGTGGTGGAACCGGATCCCCTGCCAACGACTGCAACGGCCGTAGTAGATCCAGTCCCAGAGACACAACCAAAACCAGTCCCCGAACTGAAATTGGCGAAGCAACCAGCACCAGAACCATTGCCAGCACTGAGTCCAGTGCTTGCAACCCCGTCTCCAGCTCCAACACCAGAGGGCACCACCGAGCCTGCACTGGCAGCAGCAGCAGATGACCCTACACAAGAGGCTCAGCCAGAGCCTGAAATACCCCATAGTGCAACAGCGGAGAGCGGTTCACTATCAACGGAAACAGCCCCGTCACCTGCATCGCTTCCAGAGGGACTAAGCCCAGGTCCACAATCTAGTGAGGTATTGATGTCTCCGGCATCAAGGGAACAATTCCAGGCCGAACAGGAAGCAGATGAAAGCCTCCAGAGAGCTTGGACGGAGGTATGGAGCAACACACCATCTCTCAACTCTTCGAATCAATCCCAGTTTGTTGTAGAAAGAGGACTTTTATACAAGGAAACTCTTTCTGGTGGGCACCAGGAAGACTGGCATCCTCAGAGACAGTTGGTAGTTCCAACTAAGTACTGGGTAAAACTTTTAAGCTTATCCCACGATCATCCTAGTGGCCATGCTGGGGTGAACAGGACCAAAGACCTTTTGGGGAGGTTATTCCACTGGGAGGGAATGGGCAAGGATGTTTCTACCTATGTCCTGTCTTGTGAGGTGTGCCACAGAGTGGGAAAACCCCAAGACCAGGTCAAAGCCCCTCTTCAGCCACTCCCCATCATTGAGGTTCCATTTCAGCGAGTAGCTGTGGATATCCCTGGTCCTTTTCCGAAAAAGACACCCAGAGGAAAGCAGTACATACTGACTTTCATGGATTTTTGCCATCCGATGGCCAGAAGCAGTAGCTCTAAGCAATACCAGGGCTAAAAGTGTGTGCCAGGCACTAACAGACATGTTTGCTACAGTAGGTTGGCCCTCCGACATCCTTACAGATGAAGGAACTAATTTCCTGGCAGAAACTATGGAAAGCCTTTGGGAAGCTCATGGGGTAAATCACTTGGTTGCCACCCCTTACCACCATCAAACAAATGGCATGGTGGAGAAGTTTAATGGAACTTTGGGGGCCATGATACGTAAATTCGTAAATGAGCACTCCAATGATTGGGACCTAGAGTTGCAGCAGTTGCTCTTTGCCTACAGAGCTGTACCACATCCCAGTTTAAGGTTTTCACCATATGAACTTGTATATAGCCACGAGGTTAAGGGGCCATTACAGTTGGTGAAGTGGCAATGGAAGGGGTTTACACCTTCTCCAGGAACTAACATTCTGGACTTTGTAACCAACCTACAAAACACCATCCGAACGTCTTTAGCCCTTCCTAAAGAAAACGTAAAAGATGCTCAAAAAGAGCAAAAAGCCTGGTATGATAAACATGCCAGAGAGCGTTCCTTCAAAGTAGGGGACCAGGTCATGGTCTTAAAGGTGCTCCAGGCCCATAAAATGGAAGCGTCGTGGGAACGGCCATTCACGGTCCAGGAGTGCCTGGGAGCTGTTAATTATCTCATAGCATTCTCCACCTCCAACCAAAAGCCTAAGGTGTACCATATTAATTCTCTAAAGCCCTTTTATTCCAGAGAATTAAAGGTTTGTCAGTTTACAGCCCAAGGAGGAGGTGACACTGAGTGGCCTGAAGGTGTCATTTACGAAGGGAAAAGTGATGGTGGCGTGGAAGAGGTGAACCTCTCCATGACCCTTGGGCGTATGCAGCGACAGCAGATCAAGGAGCTGTGCACTAGCTACCTGCCGATGTTCTCAGACACCCCAGGACTGACTGAATGGGCATACAATGCCATTGACACAGGTAATGCTCACCCAATTAGAGCCCAACCTTACCAGGTGTCTCATCAAGCTAAAACTGCTATAGAACAGAAGATCAAGGGTCTGCTACAGATGGGTGTAATCTGCCCCTCCTGTGGTGCATGGGCATCTCCAGTGGTTCTAGTTCCCAAACCAGATGGGGAGATATGTTTTTGCATGGACTACTGTAAGCTAAATGCTGTAACTTGCCCAGACAACTATCTAATGTCACACACAGATGAACTATTGGAGAAACTGGGACGGGCCCAGTTCATCTCTACCTTGGACTTAACCAAGGGGTACTGGCAAGTACCACTAGATGAATCTGCCAAGGAAAGGTCACCCTTCACCACACATGTCGGGCTGTATGAATTTAATGCGCTCCCTTTCAGACTGCAGAATGCACCCGCCACCTTCCAAAAACTTGTAAATGGTTTCCTAGCAGGATTGGGAGAATAGGCAGTCACCTACCTTGATGATGTGGCCATATTGTCAGATTCCTGGGCAGAACACCTGGAACATCTACAAAAAGTCTTCGAGGGAGGCAGGACTAACTGTTAAGGCTAAGAATTGTCAAATAGGCCTCAACAGAGTGACTTACCTTGGACACCAGGTGGATCAAGGAACTCTCAACCCCTAGAGGCTAAAGTGGATGCTATCCAAAAGTGGCCTGTCCCAAAGTCAAAGAAACAGGTCCAATCCTTCTTAGGCTTGGCCAGATATTACACGCAATTTGTACTGCAATACAGCCAAATCGCCACCCCACTGACAGACCTAACCAAAAAGAAACAGCCAAATGCAGTTCAGTGGACTGAAGAGTGTCAGAAGACCTTTAACCAGCTTAAAGTGACACTGATGTCTGACCCTGTGCTAAGGGCCCCAGACTTTGACAAACCGTTCCTAGTAACCACAGATGCATTCGGGCATGGTGTGGGAGCAGTCTTAATGCAGGAGAGACTGAATCAAGAGTTCCATCCTGTCGTGTTTCTCAGCAAGAAGCTGTCTGAGAGGGATAGCCACTGGTCAATCAGTGAAAAGGAACGTTACGCCATTGTCTACGCTCTGGAAAAGCTACGCCCATACGTTTGGGGACGCCTGCAAACTGACCATGCTGCACTACAGTGGCTTCATACCACCAAGGGAAATAACAAAAACTTATTCGGTGGAGTTTAGCTCTCCAAGATTTTGATTTCGACATACTACACATTTCTGGAGCTTCACTTAACAAAGTGGCTGATGCACTCTCCTGTGAAAGTTTCCCAGAATCAACTGGTTCAAATTGTCCTTAAGATGTGGGAAATATTGTTAGTCTTTATGTACTTGGTAGTATATTTAGAGGTACATGTGTCTTATTAACTCTGGTTTCTCCTAGAGCTTCAGGAAGAAATCACCCTATCTGTTTCACCCTATCTGTGATTTGGGGGGGGTGTCATAAATATAAAGGGAAGGGTAACCACCTTTCTGTATACAGTGCTATAAAATCCCTCCTGGCCAGAGGCAACATCCTGTTACCTGTAAACGGTTAAGAAGTTTAGCTAACCTGGCTGGCACCTGACCCAAAGGACCAATAAGGGGACAAGATACTTTCAAATCTTGATGGGGGGGGGGCTTTTGTTGTGCTCTTTGTTTACATGGTTGTTCTCTCTTGGGACTGAGAGGCGCCAGACAGAAATCCATCTTCTCCAACCCATCCTAATCCAAGTCTCCAATATTGCAACCAGTATAGGTAAACCAGGCAAGGGGGATTAGTTTATCTTTTGTTTTATGTGAATTTTCCCTGTGTTAAGAGGGAGGTTTATTCCTGTTTTCTGTAACTTTAAGATTTTGCCCAGAGAGGGATCCTCTGTGTTTTGAATCTGAATATCCTATAAAGTATTTTCCATCCTGATTTTACACAGGTGATTTTTACCTTTCTTTTTTTTTTTAATTAAATCCTTCTTTTAAGAACCTGACTGATTTTTCCATTGTTCCAAGATCCAGGGGTTTGGGTCTTTGATGATTTTGTAACCAATTGGTTAGGATATTATTCTCAAGCCTCCCCAGGAAAGGGAGTGTGTAAGTCTTGGGGGGATATTTTGGGGGAAGACATCTCCAAGTGGTCTCTTTCCCTGTTCTTTGTTTAAAACGCTTGGTGGTGTCAGTATACTGTTCAAGGACAAGGCAAAGTTTGTACCTTGGGGAAGTTTTTAACCTAAGCTGATGAGAATAATCTTAGGGGGTCTTTCATGTGGGTCCCCACATCTGTACCCTAGAGTTCAGAGTGGGGAAGGAACCCTGACAACCTCAAAATCCCCCTTGACTCACCAATGTCCACCATTGTTGACCAAACCAGACGCATCCACCAAGTACATCAAGAACTCAGACACTGGTTTGAAGAGGCTAAAACAGCATACAAGCACCACAACCACCGACACAGTCAGACAACCCCTAACCTTAAGGTTGGGGAAAAGGTTTGGCTGTCCATCCAAAACCTGTGCTCCACCCGGCCATCCATGAAACTGGACCAAAAATACTTGAGGTCATCTGCAATCATGGAACAACTTAACCCAATATTCTTTCAACTGACGCTGCCAAAATCCGTTAAGATCCACCCTGTGTTCCATATGTCCCTCCTGAAACCTTACACTGACAATCTCTTCCCACATCTCTCTACTGCTCCCTGTCCACCAATAACAATACAGGGCCAAGAGGAATACATGGTCCAGCAGATTCTGGACTCTGCTGAGTCTGAGGGCTCCAATATCTGATTTGAAAGGGAGGGATGTGTCCCAGAATTGCATATACGGGAACCTGTGGAACATATTCCTGCCCTGGACATCCTGCATACCTTCCACCAAACCCACCCCAAGAAACCTGGTCCCAGCTCTCCTGGGAGATGATCCCAAAGGTAGGGTTGTGCTGTCATGGATCAGAGCATCAAGGAACAGCAGCTGCTGGCCTGTTGCCTGACTAACCATGCTCTTAGGCAACCAATGAGCCCAGCTCCACTGGCTTAGAATTCTGAGTGGCTGCAGCCCCGGACTGGCTCCTGCTTTAGCAGTCCTGCACATAAGCCTGGCCCCCAAAGCAGTTCAGCAGCTGCTCTATGCTACTACACCCACTGTTGTACTTGCCCTTGCTCGAGCCTTTGCTCCAGCCTGTTCCAGTCCCTGCTTCTTCTTGTTCCAGCTCTTGTTCCCGTCCTGCTCCAGTCTGTTTCCAGTCCCTGCTCCAGCCCCTGCTCCTCTCTGGCTTCAGACTTCTGGCTTCGAACCCCAGCTCTTCCTCTGGCTTATGTTTCTGGTTGACCTTCCAGTTCCGGCATTCAGCTTCTGTCTCTTTGGTACTGATCTGTGGGTCCACCTCTGGCTTACGACTCTGATTTACCCCTCCGATTGTAGCACTTGGCTCCTCCCCCTCCGGTACTGACCCTCGGCTCATTCCTGAACTCTGCTAATCCTGGACCCCGCTGTAACCGGTAGGCCAACCTCTGACCTTCATCAGTAGTCCTGACCGCCCACAGCCCAGTCAACAACAACAACTTGCATTTTTTAGATTTTCCCTGATCATTCTCTTAAGGAATACTATGTTTGAGTCCATGTTCTATATTTTCATCAGTAACTGTCAGTGTACATGATTAATCTTGTAATGCCTTTGATCAAGATTTTTAAATTATTAAATAGAAAATATCAGAATGAAAAAAGCTAGCCAGCACATTTGTTTACAATGATTCAATATTTACTTTTAAAATATATGAATGCAGACTTTTTTCATTTGTGCATAAATTTATTTCCTGTGTATGTATGTATATAAGGTGATTTATGGCGGGGGGATATATAAATATAAAATATAATTTTTCAGCTGATATGACATGATATGATCAAAGGTATCACTGTGCTTTAGGCCTTTTCTTGTGTGATGGGCTCTTTCTTGAGTGATCAAAGAGGCGAAACTTGTCAAGGTAATGGTTAACCTTTTTCGTCTTGTTTTATATGACTGGAGAACATTAACCAATAAAAAACAGAGCTAAGATTGATTTGAACAGATATGCTTTAGTCTGTGGCTTTGGACCACTAGACTGTAGATGTTGAGGGTGAACAGGATGAAGAAAAATAGAATAAAATGTTCACTGAGTATGAGACCTGTTAATTTCAATGAGGAATTTAGAAAGCTCTGTGGATGACTGCTTTAATCAACCTCCTCCTACTTGGCCAAGAACTTGCTGAAACATATCATTTTCGACTCTGGTATTGTGGGAGATCAATGTCAGAGAATATAAACAATCTTCCATCCCACTTTACTACTGATTTAAGAAACAGAAGAGAAAATAAATCTTGCTGTTCAAATCATTTTTACTGCATCAAATGGCCATGTATGACTGAATTGCTAAACCATTTTAAATAGGAAGATATGAACCTACTTGCAGTTTTAACATTGGGCTTCTGTACTGTCAGAGTCCTATGGGGTGAACCAAGTTTTCATTGACAGGTGCTAAACTGTGCTTGCAAAATAAATAAGTGCACGACTGCTCATTTTATGCAGCAGTAGGCTTAAAAACTGTGCATGCAAAGGGAACTTATAAGTCACCAAGTTTCTTTCTTTCTTTCTTTCTTTCTTTCTTTCTTATGTTTGAAAATGTTGCCCACTTTGTCACAAGTTTCATGCCCAAAGAGGTTCAAAATGGCAAGTATTAATAAACATGATTTAAAAATAAAGAAGTAATGACTGTTAAATTATAAATATTTGTCTCCATGCATACTTTCAGAACTATACACTCTTCACTCAACTCTGCACTTCTCTTTAAGATATGGATACTCATCAACTGGAAAATTAATCGAGGCCACATTTTTCTCCAGTTGTCTATTCAGAACATCATCATTGGACTAAGTATAATTGTCTTCATAGGTATAAACAGTGTGCAGGGGAGGGGAGTGTTAAAAAGCACTGGTCACCTCATTGATATGTAGTATGTTTTTCCTTCAGGCAGTAACATACATCAGAATTATTGGCTGTCAAAGTAGCCTACTTTGAATCCAATACAGGGAATCTGGAGTAAATTAAAGAAACCAATAGTGAAGAAAACCTGCAACACAGAACAATTGAAACAGTATATTATATACACCTAGAATTAACCATCCCCCTATTTGCAAGAAATATATTGACAGTGTTCAAGAGAGACTTTAGCATGTAATAGAATGTGGTGATGTGCACACTTAATATTGAATAGAATGAAAGAGAAATTACAGTATATTTGATTTTGTACCTCAGAGTAAATGTTTGTAAATACTAAAACCAGGTGCTCAATGAAATTATTTCTCTGTAATTTCAATTAAAGCATTAATTAGATGATAATGATGTCTTTGAATACCGGACACTTAATCCAAGTAAATCATATGTGGGGCAGAGTCTGCAACCCTTACTTACACTGATTAGCGCTTACATGAATAGCAGCAGGGCTGTTTAACTAGGCAAATGCTACTTAACAAAAGTAAACATTTCAGATTTGTAAACTCTTTGAGGCAAGGACTAACATTTTTCTATATGTTCGTACAATGCTTACTTAGAATGGCTCTTGTTACTACCGCAATATATATGTTTCATAATGAAGAGAATAAATATTTTGCCATTATCTTTCTTGAACCTTGTTAAGTTTTATAGTTTAGTAGATTCAAGGTGTCTTTAACAGTGCAAATTGCTCTCACAATATACTACACACAATGCTTCTCTTGTCTGCCAATTTATTCTCTCCTTATCTCTCATAAATGGAGCTCTCCTTTTAAAAAAGCAAAACACAACACAGACTTCCATGATTGTTGTATCTGCAGCAAGGTACACTTCACTGTAGAACATAAAATGCAAAGTAATGAGTAAATGGATAAAGTAAACTACTATAATTATTTCAATACAAAAAATACGGTCGTAGACTATCACATCAGAGCACTCAAATACACAAATGACAAAACACTCAATTATAGCTCTCACAGGTACTGTAAGTGGGTTCCTTGTACATATGCACTGAGATCTGTTGTACTGCTTTTCAGGCTGTTACATGCATGCCTTAATATATATGTTCAAAGTGGCTGAGTTGCAATTGCAGTGGAAAATGTAAATTGGAATGTCCTGGTGTGATAGTATTTTTAACAGAAAGATGCATGCATGAATACAGGGGTTTATATTCAATTTATCTTTAAGAGTATAAAGTTGTTTTGTGTTTATTTAAATGTTCCAATGCTCTGACAAATGTGCATTCACAGGATCAGAGCCATTGGCCATTATCTTTGAAAACTCGTGGCGAACCGGGGAAGTCCCGGATGACTGGAAAAAGGCTAATGTAGTGCCAATCTTTAAAAAAGGGAAGAAGGAGGATCCTGGGAACTACAGGCCAGTCAGCCTCACCTCAGTCCCTGGAAAAATCATGGAGCAGGTCCTCAAAGAATCAATCTTGAAGTACTTGCATGAGAGGAAAGTGATCAGGAACAGCCAGCATGGATTCACCAAGGGAAGGTCATGCCTGACTAATCTAATCACCTTTTATGATGAGATTACTGGTTCTGTGGATGAAGGGAAAGCAGTGGATGTATTGTTTCTTGACTTTAGCAAAGCTTTTGACACGGTCTCCCACAGTATTCTTGTCAGCAAGTTAAGGAAGTATGGGCTGGATGAATGCACTATAAGGTGGGTAGAAAGCTGGCTAGATTGTCGGGCTCAACGGGTAGTGATCAATGGCTCCATGTCTAGTTGGCAGCCGGTATCAAGTGGAGTGCCCCAAGGGTTGGTCCTGGGGCCGGTTTTGTTCAATATCTTCATAAATGATCTGGAGGATGGTGTGGATTGCACTCTCAGCAAATTTGCGGATGATACTAAACTGGGAGGAGTGGTAGATACGCTGGAGGGGAGGGATAGGATACAGAAGGACCTAGACAAATTGGAGGATTGGGCCAAAAGAAATCTGATGAGGTTCAATAAGGATAAGTGCAGGGTCCTGCACTTAGGATGGAAGAATCCAATGCACCGCTACAGACTAGGGACCGAATGGCTATGCAGCAGTTCTGCGGAAAAGGATCTAGGGGTGACAGTGGACGAGAAGCTGGATATGAGTCAGCAGTGTGCCCTTGTTGCCAAGAAGGCCAATGGCATTTTGGGATGTATAAGTAGGGGCATGGCGAGCAGATCGAGGGACGTGATCGTTCCCCTCTATTCGACATTGGTGAGGCCTCATCTGGAGTACTGTGTCCAGTTTTGGGCCCCACACTACAAGAAGGATGTGGATAAATTGGAGAGAGTCCAGCGAAGGGCAACAAAAATGATTAGGGGTCTGGAACACATGACTTATGAGGAGAGGCTGAGGGAGCTGGGATTGTTTAGCCTGCAGAAGAGAAGAATGAGGGGGGATTTGATAGCTGCTTTCAACTACCTGAAAGGGGGTTCCAAAGAGGATGGCTCTACACTGTTCTCAATGGTAGCAGATGACAGAACGAGGAGTAATGGTCTCAAGTTGCAGTGGGGGAGGTTTAGATTGGATATTAGGAAAAACTTTTTCACTAAGAGGGTGGTGAAACACTGGAATGCGTTACCTAGGGAGGTGGTAGAATCTCCTTCCTTAGAGGTTTTTAAGGTCAGGCTTGAAAAAGCCCTGGCTGGGATGATTTAACTGGGAATTGGTCCTGCTTCGAGCAGGGGGTTGGACTAGATGACCTTCAGGGGTCCCTTCCAACCCTGATATTCTATGATTCTATGATTCTATGATACATGAATCAATATAGGCACCTAAACTCCAGAGTTAGGCACCTAAGTCCCCTTGCGTGGCACCATTTTGATCCACAAAACTCCTGTTTAGCTACCATTTAACCCTTTAGGTGCCTAAACTTTCTTGGTGCCTAACTTTCCCCTGTAAAATTTCCCTAGGCAGCTAAGTTTTAGACCCTGGCACATGGACTGATGCCTCACTCTAGACAGCCATATTCCTATCTTCTATCTAAGCCCCAGAGCAATTCACAAACCAGCATTTGCTGCCTAAGTCATGTGCAGGGCCCAATCTGGTAAGCATACTCTGAGCATGCCTGCTGGATTGGGTCCTACTCAAAATCCAGCCGAGGAGGGAGGTGGTGGTGCCCACTTAGAACTTTTAGACCTGTGGTTACAGCATTTGCCTGGGGTGAGGGGGGCAAAGGATTTGAACTGGAGACCTTCCACCTTTCAGGAGAGTGCTCTAATCGCCATGCTATGGGATATTCTAATGAGGGACTCCCTCAGTCTCTTCTATTGAAGCTGTTCCATTGTGGATAAAAAAATGAAAGAGTGACTGGAGCAGGGGGACTGGACCTGGGTTCTCCCACCTCCCATTGGGTGCCCTGACACCAGGCTACCAAATCATTTCCACTCTCTTTCGCTCTGGCCCAAGGTTTATTTCATAATTTAGTTTAGTGGAACAGCCATTGGGCCAGAGAGAGAGAAAGACAGTGATTCTGTGATCCACCAATTCCTCTTCAGGCCATTTTGTGTGGAGTGAGGTAGACACCTAACTCATTTCCTCAAGAAGCAGTTTAGGCGTCTAAGTGGCCTGATTCCAGAAGGTGGGTTCCAATGTTCCCTCTAAATTTTTGCATTCATGTGCAGAATAAATGTTGTTATGTGCACCAATATTAAGGTAATGTGTGGATGTGTGACACCAGTAGAAACAAAAAATCTAGATGTGACCGGAATCCCAGGGGATCCACACTGGAGTTACTCAATTAGGGTGAACTGCAATGAATGGGGCAGGCAATCCCCAAAGCTGGTGGATATTCCAATACTTAGATCAGGGATCAGCAACCTTTGGCATGCGGCCCACCAGGGAAGTCCACTGGCAGGCCACGATGGTTTGTTTACCTGCAGCATCTGCAGGTTCGGCCGATCGCAGCTCCCACTAGCCATGGTTCACCATTCCAGGCCAATGGGGCTGTGGGAAGCGGCAGCCAGCACATCTCTAGGCCCACACCGCTTTCCAAAGCCCCCATTGGCCTGGAATGGCCACCAAATATCTATATCTATCTCCCAATTCATATAGATATATGAATTGGGTAGTGGGGCAAGAAGCAAAGAGTTGTGGACACAAAGAAAAGGGAGTCATCAAAACATAATTTTCAATGTAACTGTAAGGGGATATAAACCCATCATTTTCGATGTAACTGTAATGGGATATAAACCAGTGGTATTCAATCTTTAGTATACATAGCTATTTAGTTTCATACATTTTATTTTCATATATACAATTTGCAGTAATAAAAGTGAGGAGACACCAAACTTGTAACTAAATCTAAATTAGTAATATCCCTTAGATATTTGAGAGATAAAAATAACCCACATAATTCAATCACACCAGAATGTTATTGCAATACTCATGATAACATTTATCATTGTGTAGCTAAAACACAACTAGTCTTAACTGCTAATTCTCTGGCATTATGTTGCTTCAGTTATTTGTGAATTATAATTATGCATGACTCATGTATGACAGGACATGAATAATGATTTGGGATGGAGGGTTGTAAACTTATTTTGCAAACAATGCTGTTGTGGAAATTATAATCTCATTGCTATCTGACTTATGTAGAGTTAATAGTTATGTAACAGTAAAATGCCACTGCTGTTCACTGTTATAATACTGTGTTTTTATTTGACCAATTACAAAAAATGTTTTGTTGTCCTTACAGATGTAACAAAACTGTTTGCATCTGGAAACATTCAATCTACTTTCAAGTATAGCAATAATGGAACCCGTGTTTCATTATAATATCTTGTGAGTGCAAGTAGGACCTATGCAAAAATAAGTTTTAATGTTAGCATGCCATATGCATATTATATTCACTCTTTGGCATGTGAGAGGCCTTGAATTCTTCTTTTCATCCCAGACCATCTTTGCAGACATGGGGAGAAGTATAGCATCACCATTCATTCTTGTTTATGGCTTGTTTCTTCATTAAGGCCAGCATCCCCATGTCCCTGTGTATGATGTCCTGCTATGTAGTCAGTGGTCGGCCTCCAGGTCAGACTGACCTTGGTTGTGCTAAAGTTATTTCCTTTGTCATCCATTTGTCTTCTGCAGAGTCCCCACTATCATTATCTTTTTAACTGTAGCCAATCCCATATCCTGATTTCACATCATACTCTCCTTCTAACTATTTAATTTGTCTGAAAATTATTCCACATTATGAAAAGGAGTACTTGTGGCACCTTAGAGACTAACCAATTTATTTGAGCATAAGCTTTTGTGAGCTACAGCTCACTTCATCCTGAGCTGTAGCTCACGAAAGCTTATGCTCAAATAAATTGGTTAGTCTCTAAGGTGCCACAAGTACTCCTTTTCTTTTTGCGAATACAGACTAACACGGCTGTTAGTCTGAAACATTCCACATTATGTACATGCTATCTTTCAAACAACTCTCTCTCTACTGCCTGTAGCCTTCTGACATTCATAATGTTATACTGTTACTATACCTTGAATAGTAATACGTAATTTATTATAATATGGTTATATATTAATGTGGAGTGAGGTACTATGAAATTGGGGACTTAAGATTATACAGCTATTTTCTCCAGCACTGTGCTGTTCTGTGCACACCCAAGCAGGAATTAAAAACAGAACACCAAGCAAACTGTAACAGCTGGGTGAAAATGAAAACCAGCAATCAGTGGTGTGTTGGAATAAAATTTTAAAAGATATCCAAGTCTCCCTGAAAGTCAATAGGACTTAGGTACCTAAAAGCACCTTAATGATGTGAACATTTTGACCTTGTTGAGTGAATACCCTGTGTGACAGAACTCTAGATTTATGAAAATTCATTATAAATTGCAGACAAAAAAAGTATACACACATGTATACCTCATCATTGCCAATTCCTACTACCAGCTGGAAGTTCTGCCTCATAGATGTGAGGTTATAACAATTCCACCACTCTAGAACTGTGCTGATTATAGAGCTATGGATATTGCACAATAATTAAAATGAGTAATGAGAAACTGTATTGGGACTAAATAGGCAGTATAAACTAGATTTTGTTCTATAAGTATCTCAGCAGCATTGTAAAAAATACAGGGCAACAATTTTCCTCAACAGTCAGAAAGAAATGTTGATTCTATTTATTAATAATGACAAGATCAAATCACCTACAAAATAAATCGTACCAACTACATAGCCTGTTTCAGAAATTTAGCATAATTTCCTACCGACTATACCATATTGCTGGCCCTAATAATGTGAAAATAAGTGGGCTTTACTCTGAAAAGGTTACAGTGACACAACTTTTCCCCAATTACGCAACAAGACTGTGAATGACCTCACTAAATATTTTGATACAAACATAATTTGCAACATCGTTACACACTCTTTAATATGCTGAACAGCTGTAACAAAATGCAATCTCTACCACCGTACTTTAATTTCCATTGAAAGTACATTACAAACACTCCTAGCATGACTATTACTAAGTATTTTGAATTTGATAAGATAGATCAGAGTTTCTCATTATAATATTAAACAAGGATGAACCCCTGTAAGAGAAAGAATATCCCCCCAAATCACAACTTCTGTTATGTTACTTATAGGAGAGAATAATTTAGGGATATTTTGGGCCCCACAGTACAAGAAGGATGTGGAAAAATTGGAAAGCATCCAGCGAAGGACAACAAAAATTATTAGGGGACTGGAACACATGACTTATGAGGAGAGGCTGAGGGAACCGGGATTGTTTAGTCTGCAGAAGAGAAGAATGAGGGGGATTTGATAGCTGCTTTCAATTACTTGAAAGGGGGTTCCAAAGAGGATGGACCTAGACTGGTAGCAGATGACAAAACAAGGAGTAATGGTCTCAAGTTGCAGTGGGGGAGGAAACATTTCTTCCTGGATATTAGAAAACATTTTCACTAGGAGGGTGGTGAAGCACTGGAATGCGTTACCTAGGAAGGTGGTGGAATCTTCTTCCTTTGAGGTTTTTAAGGTCAGGTTTGACAAAGCCCTGGCTGGGATGATTTAGTTGGGGATTGGTCCTGTTTTGAGCATGGGGTTGGACTAGATGACCTCCTGTGGTCCCTTCCAACCCTGATATTCTATGATTCTATGATATTAAATAACTCAATAACAATAAAACTAGGACTGTCAATCACAGTTAAGTCAAGTGATTAACTCAAAAATAATTAACTCAATTAAAAAAATTAATCACAATTAATCTCAGTTTTAATCACATTGTTAAACAATAATAGAATACCAATTTAAATTTATTATAAATATTTTAGATGTTTTTCTACATTTTCAAATATATTGATTTCAATTAAAACACAGAATACAAAGTGTACATTGCTCACTTTATTATTATTGATTACAAAAATTCACACAGTAAAAAAGGTAAACAAAAGAAATTGCATGACAGTACTTGTATGAGGTGAATAGAAAATGCTATCTCTTTATCGTGAAAGTGAAATTTATAAATGTAGAATTATTTTTACATAACTGCACCCAAAAACAAAACAATGTAAAACTTTAGAGCCTACAAGTCCTCTCAGCCTTACTTCTTGTTTAGCAGAGTTTCACTGCTGACTTAAGGAGACATGGGGCTTGCATATACACAAATTGTTATTCTGAAATAAGAATGCCCACACAGATTTGGATTGAAATAATAAAAGGTGTGAACTGAAATCAATTTAGCTATTTCTGTGCAAATTTGTGTGTAGACTGGCATACCACTGTGATGCTTTCTACCTCAGAGGAACACCCTGCACCCCCATGTTCATCCTTATAATATGATTGTGTGGTATCCAATGCAAAGTTTGTCATGTTGGGTATCTTCAGAAGGCTCATGATGCACTAAGCATTGTTGTTATAGTAATGTTATAAGTTATAATTTCATGTATATAGTTATGAGGCTGAAAAACTGACCTCGTGTCTTAAAATGAGCCCAGGCAAAACTCTCCAGAAGCAGAGGGGAAGTTCACACCTCATCAGGGCATGTATGGGACAAACCCAGCCCAGCCCAGCCTCACAGGAACAAGGGACACTGGCCTAGGCAGCAACAAAGGATCTGTTGGACTCTTGAGTGAGTCACCCCACTTTCCTTGGTCAGTTTGGGAATACGATGAGGTAATGCTCACCTAACTCTGAAAAGGGGGAGGACAAAGCCAAGAGGGAAGAAAGGACATGATAAAAGGGAGAGACATTTGCCATGCTCTCTCTCTCTCTTCCACCTCCGTCTACAGACACCACCACCAAACAACTGAAGTGATGATCAAAGGGGAGAGCCTGGCTGAAGGGCAACCAGACAGCCTGTGGTGAGAAGCATCTAAATTTGTAAGGGCACTGAAAGTGTTAAGATCAGCTGAGCACGCATTTGCTTTTATTTCATTTGACCAAATCTGACTCATAATCAATTTGAAATCTATCTTTTGTAGTTAATAATTTTCTTTGTTTATTCTACCTGAAGCAGTGTGTTTGGGTTGAAGCCTGGTACATATCAATTTCTTTGTTAAATTGACAAACTTATATAAGCTTGCAGCGTCCAGTGGGCATATCTGGACACCGCAAGACCGAGATTCCTAGATTGTATCTGAGACTGGAGATATTGTCATTTGGTTGCACAGTCCAAGCAGCGGCTGGCCAAAAGTGCTCATTCAGATAGCTGGGAGCAGCTTACATGCCAGCGGCTGTGCGTGAACAGCCCATGAGTGGGGGTTCTCACAGCAGAGCAGGGTAAGTCTGGCTAACAGAGTCGAGGATTGGAGTGACCTAGTGGATCCCTGGTCCAGAGAACACCGGGGAATGTCCTGGGTATTTAGAATTGGTCCAATTAAGATATGATGATACTATTTTGCATGGCATTGTGCTTTTTTCCCAGTGACTACACTTATTGCAGTGGAGGCAGTGTTCTCTAATTGACAGAGCAGTGGACAGGAACTGAGAAGCCCTGAATTCTATTCTTTGTTCTGCTATTGGCCTCCTGGATGACTCTTGGTGTAAGTCATGTCATCTCTGTGCCTCAGTTTGCCTATCTGTAAAATGATACCAAAAGCAAACTGAAACTTTAAATTTCTGTTTTGTAGGAAATTCTGAAATTTTGAAATTTGTTTTGTTTTGAATCAGTACAAAGACAAATAGTTTTGAAATTTTCCATGAAACAAATTCCCAGAATCCAATTAGAATATTTTGTTTTGAAAAAAAATGAAAATTTGTTATCAAACAAAATTGCTTCAATTTTTTTTAATGTTTATTATTTTTACATTATTTCATGACATGTAATAATGACATAATATTCAAAATATTCAATTTTATTTTTTTTTTTAAATCAAAGGGCAATTCCTACTTACTACAGGTGGAAACATCATATTTTTGTTCCTCATTCCAAGTATCTCTTATTTGTGTTCTAGTGGAACAATATGACATTTGGAACAAAGAACTAAGATAAGAAATCAGTGTACTAATTAGAGGAGTAGCTGTTTTCAATATCCTAGAAAAGTTATTCCAGGTTAACACAAGATGTCATATTATGCATTACTATTACTATCATGTCACGAAGTAATATAAAAAGTGAGAAATAAATTAAATTTCTAAATGAAATGTTTTGTTTTTAAATAGAATTTTGAAAAGTTTCCAAAATGAAATGATTGGAAATGAAAAATTGTTTATTTTTTTAAAATAGTGGGAAATCTCATTGAGATTGATATGGTTTCACAGAAAAAAACAGGTTTTTGTAAGAGGGCTTTTTTTTTCCAACAGAAAACTTTTGGTTAAAATTTTCCAGCCAGCTCTAAAATGTACCCGTTTTACCATAACCATAACCGTTTGTGCGGCCGAAGGGAGAGCAGAAATCCCCACTGCTGAATGAGCCACTCCTTGCCACAGGGCACTCATGTGTTAGTGTACCTGTAGCTCCAATGAGATGTGAGGACTGTGCCTTGATGGCAATAAACCTGGATGAGTGTTTTTGTCACCAAACCATGCCTGTGGTCCTTTTTTTATGAGTAACATCAAGGTCTGCTAAATTAGCGGGCTGTACTATCTGCTAGTACTGATAACACTGGAGCTCCAAGCACAGAAACACTAAGCAGCCATAACCTGGCAGCAATAACAACATTCCACCTTCTACAGGGACCGTGTGATGATCTAGTCTGACCTGCTGTATAACATAGGTTACAAAACTTCCCTTAATTCTTATTTGAATTAGAGCATATCTTTTAGAAAGACTTGCTATCTTGATCTTAAAATGTCCAATGATGGAGAATCCACCACAGCCTTTGATAAGTTGTTCCAATGGTAAATTAATGTCACTTTAAAAATTGTCACCTTGTTTCTCATCTGAATTTGTCTAGCTTCAACTTTTAGCTATTGGATCTTGTTATGCATGTATCTGCTAGGTTAAAGAGTCCTCTATTATCAAGTTTCTGTTCCCCATGTAGGTATTTATAGACTCATTCCTTAACTGTTTTTTTTTTACAAGCTAAAGAGTAGGGCTGTCAATTAATCACAGTTAACTCAAGCGATTAACTAAAAAAAAATGAATTGCAATTAAAAAATTAATCGCGATTAATTGCAGTTTTAATCGCAAGGCTAAACAATAGAATACCAATTGAAATGTGTTAAATATTTTGGATGTTTTGTCTACATTTTCAAATATATTGATTTCAATAACAATACAGAATACAAAGTGCTCATTTAATATTATTATTTTTTATTACAAAAATTCACAGTAAAAAAGGTAAACAAAAGAAATAGTATTTTTCAATTCACTTCATACAAGTACTGTAGTGCAATCTCTTTATCGTGAAAGTGCAACCTACAAATGTAGATTTTTTTGTTATATAACTTCACCCAAAAACAAAACAATGTAAAACTTTAGAGCCTACAAGTCCACTCAGTCCTACTTCTTGTTCAGCCAATCGCTAAGACAAACAAATTTGTTTACATTCATGGGAGATAAGGCTGCCACTTCTTAGTTACAATGTCACCTGAAAGTGAGAATAGGTGTTCACATGGCACTTTTGTAGCAGGCCTTGCAAGGTATTTACGTGCCAGATATGCTAAATATGTGTATGCCCCTTCATGATTCTGCCACCATTCCAGAGGACATGCTTCCATGTTAATGATACTCATTAAAAAATAATATGCTAATTAAATTTGTGACTGAACTTCTTGGAGGAGAATTGAATGTCTTCTGCTCTGTTTTACCTGCATTCTGCCATATATTTCAAATTATAGCAGTCTCAGATGATGACCCAGCATGTTGTTCATTTTGAGAACACTTCCACTGCAGATTTGACCAAACACAAAGAAGGTACCAATGTGAGATTTCTGAAGATAGCTACAGCACTCAACCCAAGGTTTAAGAATCTGAAGTGCCTTCCAAACTCTGAGAGGCATGTGGTGTGGAACATGCTTTCAGAAGTCTTAAAAGAGCAACACTCTGGTGCAGAAACTATGAAACCAGGACCACCAAAAGAGAAAATCAGCGTTCTGCTGGTGACATCTGATTCAGATGATGAAAATGAACATGCATCGGTCCTCACTGCTTTGGATTGTTATCGAGCAGAACCCATCAACAGCATGGATGCATGTCCTCTGGAATGGTGGTTGAAGCATGAAGGGTCATATGAATCCTGAGTGCATCTGGCACATAAATATCTTGCAATGCCAAGTACAACAATGCCATGCGAATGCCTGTGATAAAGAAAAGAACCAGAAAACAACCCTATAATCATGTACAGCTAGGCTTCTGTCTTTTTTCTATTCTTATCTGTCCTTTCCCTATGTTTATGGGTAGAAAGAATTTGAATTATGTGTAACCTGTACTCCCCGTTTGGGGAAGGAATTCCTTATACAGATGGGCCTCCATGTTCATACCTCAGGACTCAGACCAACAGGGGTTGACCGGTTTGAACTGGAAGAGATATCACAAAGTATGTTGAACCAAGCTATAAAAGCTCTACCTTGTTCTTTGTTCTGGGCTTCGCCATATTCCTCTGTGTAGTAATTGGTGAGCTCTTCAGCTGTCATACGTGCTAGCATTAAAGTGCCTCATTTTATCTAAGAGTCCTGACTCTGTGTTTGTTTGGCTAATACAGAAGTCCAGGGAAGGCTACCCTCCCAACCCTAGACGGGAAGGAAACCCTTTTTCACTAACACCTGTTCTCACTTTCAGGTGACATTGTAAACAAGAAGTGGCAAATGAAGGGCAAATGTAAACCAACTTTTTGTCTGAGCGACTGGCTGAACAAGAAGTAGGACTGAGTGGACATATAGGCTTGTTTTATTTTTGAATGAAATTATTTTTGTACATAATTCTACATTTGTAAGTTCAACTTTCATGATAAAGAGATTGCACTACAGTATTTGTATTAGGTGAACTGAACAATATTATTTCTTTTTACAGTGCAAATATTTGTAATGAAAAATAATAAAATAAAGTGAGCACTGTACATTTTGTATTCTATGTTGTAATTGAAATCAATATATTTGAAAATGTAGAAAGCACTCAAAAATATCTAAATAAATGTTATTTTATTATTGTTTAGCAACAGTGATTAATCATGATTAATTTTTGTTAGTTGTGCAATTAATCATGATTAATTTTTTAATTGCTTGAAATCCCTACTAAATAGGTTGATCTCCTATCATCTTTCACTGTAAGGAATGTTTTCCTATTCTTTAATTATTCTCATAGTTCTTCTCTCACCTTTCTCCAATTTATCAAAATCCTTCTTCAATTGTGAACACCAGAACTGGATATAATATTCCAGTAGGGTTGCATCAGTGCCAAATAAAGAGGTAATATAATCTCTCTACTCCTTCCCAATATTCCCCTGTTTTATACAATCAAGGATCATATTAGTCCTTTCAGCCATATAATTGTACTGGGAGCCCATGTTCAGTTAATTATCCACCATAAAACGCAAATCATTTTCAGAGTCACTGCTTCTCAGGACATCCTCCCCCATCCTGAATGTATGGCCCTTTCTTCCTAGATGTATAACTATCCATTTGGCTGTGTTACAACACACATTGCCTGTTTGCACCCACTGTACAAAATGATTCAGATCATTCTGTGTCAGTGACCTGTCCCATCTTCATTATTTATTATTCCCCAAATCTTTGTGTTATCTGCAAACTTTATCAATAATTATTTTGTTTTCTTCCATGTTATTGGTAAAAATGTTAAATAGTGTAGGTATCAGTCCACTGTGATGTAGATGGTCTTGCCTGGTGACCAGAGTGGGCAGCAGGCCTAGTGGCTGGGGTCAGAGCTGTACTCAGTCATCAGGAGTCAAAGTCAAGGGGAAAACTGGAGGACTGAAACTGGGTACCAGAGCCAAGGGTCAAGCTGGAGTCCATAGCCAGGAGCTAGAACCACAGGTCAAAGGAACTGGAGGGCAGCAACCAGAGAGAACAGGGTATCAGACTGGGAGGGGTTCAAGGCATGAGCAGAACAGAGGCAAGGCTGGGTGCAAGGCAGAAGCAGCAGGAACAAGGTAACACAGAAGCAGGCTGTCATAAATATAAAGGGAAGGGTAACCACCTTTAAATCCCTCCTGGCCAGAGGCAAAACCCTTTCAACTGTAAAGGGTTAAGAAGCTAAGATAACCTTGCTAGCACCTGACCAAAATTACCAATGAGGAGACAAGATACTTTCAAAGCTGTGGCGGGGGTGGGGGTCGCAGGGGTACAAAGGGTCTGTCTGTCTGTGTGATGCTTTTGCCGGAAACAGATCAGGAATGCAGCTCAGAACTCCTGTAAAAAGTTAGTAAGTAATCTAGATAGAAATGCGTTACATTTCCTTTTGTTTAATGACTGGTAAAATAAGCTGTGCTGGATGGAATGTGTATTCCTGTTTCCGTGTCTTTTTGTAACTTAAGGTTTAGCCTAGAGGGATTCTCTATGTTTTGAATCTGATTACCCTGTAAGGTATTTACCATCCTGATTTTACAGAGGTAATTCTTTTACTTTTTCTTTAATTAAAATTCTTCTTTTAAGAACCTGATTGATTTTTCATTGTTCTTAAGATCCAAGGGTTTGGGTCTGTGTTCACCTGTACAAATTGGTGAGGATTTTTATCACGCCTTCCCCAGGAAAGGGGTGTAGGGCTTGGGGGGATATTTTGGGGGGAAGACGTCTCCAAGTGGGCTCTCTCCCTGTTCTTTGTTTAATACGCTTGGTGGTGGCAGCATAGGGTTCAAGGACAAGGCAAAGTTTGTACCTTGTGGAAGTTTTTAACCTAAGCTGGTAAGAATAAGTTTAGGGGGTCTTTCATGCAGGTCCCCACATCTGTACCCTAGAGTTCAGAGTGGGGAAGGAACCTTGACACAGGCATAGTGATGAGGATGAACCCTGAAAAGCCTGCTGCTGCTGGCTTAAGAGCCAGCCTGCTGGCCTCTGCAGCCAATCAGGCAGCCTGCTGCAGGCCATTTGCACCGATGAGGCTGCCTGGAGACTAGCTCTGTTGCAAGCCCCAATTCCTGACAGTAGTGCCAAGAATAGATCCCTTCAGGACTCCACTGGAAACACACCAGCTCAGTGATGATTCCTCATTTACAAGTACTTTTTGAGACCTGTTAGTTAGTTAGATTTTGTACCATTACAGATTTTTTTCTGGTTTCTTAATCAAAATATTGTGCAGTACCATACGTGGACTTTACAGAAGTCTAAGTATTTTACATCAGTGCTATTTTCTCTATCGTAGAAAGTTGTAATCTCATATAGTGATGCTGGAACTAGGGTTGCTGGAGGTGCTGCCACACCCCGTGGCTTGAAGTAGTAGTAACAGACACCAAATCCATGGTTTCCATCATCAAAACCCCCACTATAAAATTATTCCAGCACCCCGATCTCATGAAAAAATCAAGTTAGTTTGACAAGATCCATATACCCATGTTGATTGGCATTAATTATATTTCCCTCCTTTAATTTTTTTATTAATCTAATTCCTAGATCAGTTGTTCCATTATTTTGCATGGGACTGATGTCAGGCTCACCCTAATTACCCTTTTTAAATATTTGCACAACATTAATTTTCTTCCAGTCCTCTAGAACTTTCCCACAGTTCCAAGATTTATTGAAAATCAACATTAATGGTTCAGAGAGCTTGGCCAGCTTTTAAAAACTCTTGGATGCCAGTTATCTAGACCTCCTGATTTTAAAATGTCTAACTTTAGCAGTCACTGTTCAATATCCTCCTTTGTTATATTGCTATAGTGACAGCTGTTGCCAAGATTGGCACAAGGAAATCATCTGGCTGCTGGTTATGTTCCTAGAGGATTGTTTGAGTATCAAACATATGAGTGATAGCTGCAATCCCCTGAGCTCGTCATAGTGCCAGAATTAGGATAACCCATATAGATCTTCCAGATGTGTCATAAGGGTAAGTTATAGAAGGTTGCAACTCCTTAGATTTCATTGTGACTCTTGATAGGGATGTTTTGCAGCTGTGTTCAGTAAAAATGATGTCTCTGTAATCACAGTTTTGACACTATGTCTAACAATCCCTGCCCCAGAGAGCTCACAATCTAATACTATGACAAGTTTCAGCAAGTTAAGGAAACAGATAAAAGCAGGAAGAGGGAGGAGGAGGAGATAACAGCAAATCAAACATATGATGCATAATAAGTAGTAGTCTCAGCTTGCCACATGTCTATGCAGTTGTACTAATGGGAGTTCTATATGTACATATAAGAAGAGCAGATAGTGGGGAAAATACCACTGCACCCATCATTTAAGCGATATCTTTGCAAAATCCACAGCAAGTTCAAAGGTTTTTTAAATATGGGTTTTGAGGGGGCAGGGACAGATGTATTCAAGTATTAAAGAGCATTTGAACAAATATAACTAGTGAGTAGGGTAACTTTTTCTTGCTCAATAAAAGCCAAGGTGATTTTTAAAAAAATTCTGGGATAATTTACCTTTGGTCTGATCATTTGTTGAAAAATCTTATCTTAAAGGGTAATTTTATTTTCCAGCATGAAAAAGGTTTATGAAAACAGAGGCGTATCAAGTGTATAATGCCTTTTCAGCATCAACTAACATCTTGCCTCTGATACTACAATATATAGCCTAATCAATTTTATTAGTTTGAATAAAACTGATATATCACCTGCTTAAATTCATCCTACGCTACTGATTTGAAATAATAGCCTCTTAAACCAAGCAAATAAACTGTTTTGTGAATTGGAGCCATCCTACCCAATATGATTCTCCATATATTGGATGGAAGCCAGCACAAACTTTGTTTCCTACTAAATCTTATGAATGTTCAATCAAATATGTAGCATGTATTACCAGGTGAAAGGTGTCTAATAGAACTTTCAGACAGCAAATACATGGTGAACTAAGCCCATTATGGCAGCTGCTGAATCTGAGCTATCCATTTTTGAACCTGGCACATCCACTTTGAGAGAAATCTGTCAATGACTAGAGAGGCATTAATGTTAGTGTCAAGAAGCCTCAAGATGAAGAAAGGTAAACACATTTAAACATCACTCTTGTTGCTGCTATAAAGCTGAGATGATTTGTAGTAAAATAACAGCACTTGTAGATTCAATGCTCCCTAAGAATGATTGAATAAATCCTTATGATAAAAGGTAGTAAAAAGACAGATTAATCTGTTGTGAAATTTTCAGTGAAAGGAAAAATATATTTTTTTCCCTTCATGTGAAAGGAAACCAAGGAAATAGCCAACAAATATTGTCCTTTGAAGTTAGGTTATTTTTAATAGGATACAGTTCAACAATGTATATCAATGCAAGAGGGATACTGGATAACTTTTTTTCCTGTTTCTTTTCTTAGAACAAATAGGGTAACTAAATAACTAGCTTGATGAGAACTGCATATGCACAGTCCCTCTGAAAATCAGGTCAGTTATCAGTGTCTAACTTTAGGCTCCCAAATTGGAACATTTTGCCTCAGACTTGGTGTTTTTTTCCAAACTGAGATTTGAGAGATTACTGCAAGATATTTGAGATTTTTCCCATCACTACATCACGAGGTAATACATGAGGTTCTATGTTCTGATGAAGTGAATTTTCAGTAGAAAGCATTTGCCAATAAAGAAATTAAATATGATTCACTTCATTCCTTTTTTTTTTTTTTTTAAAAAATGACTTTAATGCCACATGTGCAAGGGCACAGCTGGCTTTTAGATAAAATCAAAACCCACTTTACATAAAAGGACAAGACTGATCGATAGATTAGCTTTTATGTCCTTTCAGAGGGGGGAAATTGTTAAACAAAATTAAAATAGTTAGCAATGTGGCTTTGGAAATTACAACAGCAACCAAACATTATCATTTGTTCTTCATCCACATTAAACTGACAGTTGCTTATTCTTAGAGTTACGTGAGGTAGGGGAAAGAGTCTGACACAAAGTTACACTCACACAAACGGGAAAAGAAACTGCTTCTTGACCAAAGCTGATAAGATAAATGTTTTGCTTTTTGCAGCATAAAGTGTTAGTGGTCATTTTCATAGTTCTAAATGTCTTGCTATTAGATCAGTCAAAAACTATGAGTTAGATATGTTCTCTCTTTGCTTTGTCTGTGTCACATCCTCTTTTATTAAAACCATTATTTTTTTTTTCAGATCTGATCCTGCAGATCTGATCCTATTTTGTTCAATATCTTCATAAATGATCTGGAGGATGGTGTGGATTGCACTCTCAGCAAATTTGCGGATGATACTAAACTGGGAGGAGTGGTAGATACGCTGGAGGGGAGGGATAGGATACAGAAGGACCTAGACAAATTGGAGGATTGGGCCAAAAGAAATCTGATGAGGTTCAATAAGGATAAGTGCAGGGTCCTGCACTTAGGATGGAAGAATCCAATGCACCGCTACAGACTAGGGACTGAATGGCTAGGCAGCAGTTCTGCGGAAAAGGACCTAGGGGTGACAGTGGACGAGAAGCTGGATATGAGTCAGCAGTGTGCCCTTGTTGCCAAGAAGGCCAATGGCATTTTGGGATGTATAAGTAGGGGCATAGCGAGCAGATCGAGGGACGTGATCGTTCCCCTCTATTCGACATTGGTGAGGCCTCATCTGGAGTACTGTGTCCAGTTTTGGGCCCCACACTACAAGAAGGATGTGGATAAATTGGAGAGAGTCCAGCGAAGGGCAACAAAAATGATTAGGGGTCTAGAACACATGACTTAGGAGGAGAGACTGAGGGAGCTGGGATTGTTTAGCCTGCAGAAGAGAAGAATGAGGGGGGATTTGATAGCTGCTTTCAACTATCTGAAAGGGGGTTCCAAAGAGGATGGCTCTAGACTGTTCTCAATGGTAGCAGATGACAGAACGAGGAGTAATGGTCTCAAGTTGCAGTGGGGGAGGTTTAGATTGGATATTAGGAAAAACTTTTTCACTAAGAGGGTGGTGAAACACTGGAATGCGTTACCTAGGGAGGTGGTAGAGTCTCCTTCCTTAGAGGTTTTTAAGGTCAGGCTTGACAAAGCCCTGGCTGGGATGATTTAACTGGGAATTGGTCCTGCTTCGAGCAAGGGGTTGGACTAGATGACCTTCAGGGGTCCCTTCCAACCCTGATATTCTATGATTCTATGAAAGAGATGAGCATCTATTCAAATTTAAGCATTTAGAACCCCACAGACTCTGGCCCTCTGTCTTTATATGATCAGTGTCTCAATACTATATATGTTCACGGTGAGTTTTCTGATCATTAACACAGAGAAATTAGGGTCTCACTGGAGAGCTACAGTTTTTGCTTGGTAGCAGTAGCATAGTCTATTCTTTACTTGAGAACAGCTCACACTGTAAATACAAAGTAACTGTGATGGGGTGTTCACCCCTACTCTAGCCCAGGAGGGGTTAATACAGTAACTCCTTGCTTAACATTGTAGTTAAGTTCCTGAAAAATGCTACGCTAAGCAAAATGATGCTAAATGAATCCAATTTCCCCATAAGAATTAATGTAAATATGGGGGGTTAGGTTCCAGGGAAATATATATATATATATATATACACACACACAGTATAAGTTTTAAACAAGTTAATACTGTGCACAGCAATGATGATTGTGAAGCTTGGTTGAGATGGTGGAGTCAGAGGGTGGGATATTTCCCAGGGGATGCCTTACTGCTAGATGATGAACTAGAACTTGGCTGAGCCCCCAAGGGTTAACATGTTGTTGTTAATGTAGCCTCACACTCCGCAAGTCAGCACAGACAGAGGGAGGAGACACAATAGACTCATGGCAGTGGCTGCAAACGTTCGCTGAGGAAAATGAATGTGATGATGAACCCATGCTATCCCACTGGAGCGCACCACTCCCTCCACTTTCCAAAGTGCTGGGGGGTGCATATGTGTTTGAGACAGAGACACACACCGTGTGTGTATGTGTGTGTATGAGAGAGAGAGAGATACAGAGACACACACTGTGTGTGTGTTTGTAGAGAGAGAAACACGCATTGCCCCTTTAAATATGCTGACCCCCACTCTAAGTACACTGAATTTTAAGTAGATCAGCAAGTTGAGACAGCAACTGCTGCCAGCAAGCTCCCTGAGCCCTGTAGTGTCCCCCTGCTCTGTGGAGATGGGGTATAGGAGTGGGGGGAGCGGCACACCCTAACATCAGCACCTCTTCCCCCCTGCACAGCAAGCAGGAGGCTTCCGGAAGCAGCTCCAAGGCAGAGGGCAGGAGCAGCACATGGCAGTGTGGGGAGGGACACCTGAACTGCCTGGCAATTGGTAGCCTGCTGGGCGGCTGCCACACGGGGAACTTAGGGGAGTGGGGACCTGATAGGGGGGTTGCTGGTCCACCCTGGTTCCAAGCCCCTACCAGCTGGCTCCAACAGGCTGCTCTTCCTGCAAGCAGTGGACAAAGCAGGCAGCTCCCAAACAATGTTATAAGGGAGCATTGTGCAATTTTAAACAAGCATGTTCCCTAATAGATCAGTGATGTAACAACAAAACAACGTTAACCAGGACGATGTTAAGTGAGGAGTTACTTCATAGACAAGTGAGACCAATTAGCCATAGGTGGCAGCTGGAGGGGAGCAAGGAAACAATAAGGCTTAATTGGGGATTAAGCTCACCTGGGCAGAAACAGGTGGGTCTTCTATAAAGCTAGGGAGTTGGCAATGCAGAAGGACGGTCCGCAGGGAGGAAGCCTGCAGTCACGCTCCCTGATGCAAGAGGGAGAGTAGAAGCCTGTAGCAGGCAGTGTAGGAGGTAGTCAAGGGAAGGAGTAGTAAGGCCTGGGAGAGTAAAGACCTCAACTGCTGGGTCAAGGGTCCCTGGATTGGAACCTGGTGCAGAGGGTAGGCGTGGGTTCCCCTACAAGTGACTGTGGGAGTAGCATTGTAGGGAGTAGCATTGTAAGCCTATTTGGGGACTCCCAGGGATTGTTTGCAAGGAGACTTTCAACCCAGAGAAAAGCATTGCAACTCTGGAAAGATGAGAGAGGCCATAAAATGAGTGAGTGGGGTGCTGGGCTGGGTAACTGCAGAAAAGGATGTCAGACCATGTGGTGAGCTAATCCCCAGATGGGCCACTTGGAGGTACCAGAGCAGCAAGAGAGTATGCCCTATACAGTACCAAATACGTAGTTAGGCATCTAATTTCTGGACATAAGTTCCAATGAACAGTTTTGTGCACAGCAACATATGCTAAGGAAGTTACTCATACAACTGCACATGTCACACCAGGATCATTTTCCAGGGGCATTTATATAAATGCTTCATTATTTTTTTCAATATCAGTCTCTAATTAGATGTGAACCATTGCATGTTCATCAGTATATTTGTGTACATTTGAGGCGTTCCTTCCTCCTTCCACATTTGAAACTTCACCACTGCATAGTAAATTAAAGTGACCTAATATAAAAGAATTGATATTAAATTCTAGAGTATGTCTGAACTGCCAAGTCACGCACAACAAGGTTTTAGAGAGTCTAAAGCAAATTGTCCCAATTAAAACTAATGAAAGGCCAATTGGTCTTTTGGTTAATGAAATAGTAATCAAAGTTCTTTTTAAAACTGTTGAAGCTTCTAATGACTGTATTGTTACAGCTGAAGACTTCCAACTGAAAGCAAGAAAAACAGCATTATTTTACGACAACAATCCCAGCGTTAATATTAGAGCAGCACCAAGTAGTGCCACTATAATGAATGTTATGTCAGTATTTCCATTATAAATCCTGGTTTTTCAAGGGTGTATAATTTGACTGCAAAAATTCATTTCGGCCTGAAACTACTCTTATAACGCCTCAGCTTTGCAGGGAAATATTTACCATGTCTTTCTTCTATAAAATCAGTTCTGATTTGTTTAAGTTATGGAGGTATATACGAGAAAGCTAGCCATCTTTCCTATGCATAAATGTCCGTATCTAACTCAAAAGGGAATTTAGTCTCAAAGAATGAAGTTTACTAAGTGATTTGTCCACAATACTTTTGATACTACTTAACATTTTAAATATAACATTGATACTTGTTTAATCTAGTTACTGAGCATGCTACCAAAGCACAGCTAACTACAACAGCAAAAAAGATACAACTATATAAATATAACCCAATTTATATCAAAACTGCATAATATACATAATCCTAACAAAACATTAATAAAGTATCAAACACTGCATTTCTTCCTCAGGCAAAACTTCTTACTAAAGTCAATTGTCCTTTTTGGCCTGAAAAAGGTCTACAGGACTTGGATCATTATTAACGAAATCCAAACATATTTAAATAATCCTAACAGAAACTAGCACTGATTATTATGTTGTTATGCTGTGTTATTTCAGTGACCAATTAACTGTCATTTCTATAGAGGCTACTACCTCCTTTTTCACTAATTTCAGATAATAGTCTCAGAGACAAAGTTTCAGAAAGGCCATAACCTGGACACAAATTTTGCATCCATATGTTTGTGTGAACAATTGTTTGTAAAAATAAATGGTACAATTTCAACATCCAATAGTAACTATCTAATTTGTGGGTGTAAATGGTTGCATGTGCAAAATTGCAGATGTAAAATGCAAAGGTTTCTTTTTGGAATTTGACACTGGGAGTTATTTTGATGGAGATTTGGTATTTAGAATCTTTTATTTTTCAGAAATGTAAGATTTTTGTTGTAGTTTTAAGAAAGTATACATGGAAATGTAGTAGAGTTAATATAAGATAGATATAGTCTATGAAGTGTTCAAAATATATATTCTGACAAATTTTTAAAATGTGGTATGTACGTGTGTGTGAGAGAGATAGAGAAAGAGAGAGAGAAAAAAATACATGATGCTGTGGCAGGGCATAAAATGTTATCAGCATGAGTATGGGATGGCTGCATTACTCACAAGTGAATTATACAGGTCACTCCAACCTGGGCTTGCTGAAAGCCTAGTATATTGTAACTATAACAGAAGAGAGGGATTTTGTTTCGACATTAAGAACCCTCTTACTGCTGTATGCCATTCCAGTAATGGAAAGAAGCCATAAGCCAAGTATAGGGCTGCTTTGCTGCACTGGAATAGTGGAAAGGAGCTTTATTATACCAGTGACTTCATAAAGTATCTCATAAACATTCTAGGGGCTTCAATGAGCTATCAGAAAAACAATTTTTTCTACTGTGGACAAGTCTAAATATACTAGTTCATATAATTTATTTACTCTAAAAGTGAGACTAGTTCTGAAGTTCAGTTTTACTCACTGCACTGACAGCAGTTACACACCTACCAATTAGTTAATACGTTTTTAAAATTTCTATTTTAAAGATCATAGATTAAATACTAAAGTGAACTCAACAAATTAGGTCTAAAAGATACAATTTAAAAGATACAATTTAACCTTAAGAGGTTCAAATTAAAGAAAAGATACTCACTACAATATCCACCCAGCCCAAACTCCCCTGCTTTCTCTCTGTCAACATTTCTCTCACTCTGTGTGGGCCTTTCTCCACTCAGTGAATAATTTTTTGTTTGACCAGCATTAAATATAATAGCCTAAACTGATAAATGAAGCACCATGAAGTCAGTGGTCATATATTATACGTCTAGAGTGGATTGGATGGGGTGTGCATGTGTGTATATATGTGTTTCTGGCCTGTAACTTGTGGGTAGGGCTTTCTCACTTGCACCTGGAAGGTGGCTAGAAAGGGTATTACTGGATTTCCAGCTAATATGGAGAGAGTGGATGGAGTAGGATGCCTTTTCTGTTTCATTACAGAATAGTGAATGAGTATGGGAGGAGGAGAAAGTGGTTATATATGGAGAGTAAGATGTGACTATATTGTAGTCTCTGGGTAGTTGGGATGGGGAGGGTAATATCTCTGAACTATAAAGCAAAAGGCAATACTTTGGTTTTTCATGATAGTAATGGGTGGGTATAGTAGAAGGCAGCCTGTGGTTGGTCTTTGCACTATTTTTGGTGGATAGGTTGTGTTTTGAGAGAATTTTCAGTCAATATTGGAAATGTATATGTAGTAGAGTATGTGAGGATAAAAGGTTTCTTGATCTGTAGGTTGAAAGAGTGAGAAGATATAGGGGAAAGGTAAGACAGGTTCTGGACTATGCAGTGTGATAGATGTGATATTTTACATGAGCTCATGTAATTCAATGTATGAACTGAGCATGTATCTACATTCTCTCAATTCATTTCCATAATTTTAAAGAAGAAGGTGTTTGAACAGAAATGTTTTTTTATGTGTACACTGTAGCAATCTCAATTTAATGTTTAAAAATTTATTGGCTGCTCTAATTAATATGTTAGAATTCTTCAGAGTTCTTGGAGTCATTGCAGATACTTCTCTGAAAATCCCGTGCTCAATGTGTAGCCGCAGTCAAGAAAGCTAACAGAATATTAGGAACCATCAGCAAAAGGGATAATAAAATAGAATAATGAAAAAACAGGATAATAAAAAAGAAAATATCATATTGCCTCTATATAAATGCATGGTATGCTCACAACTTGAATACTGCCTGCAGATCTGGTTACCCCATCTCAAAAAAGATATATTGGAATTGGAAAAGGCACAGATAAAGGAAACAAAAACTATTAGGTGTATGTAACAGCTTCTGTATGAGGAAAGTCTAAACAGACTGTGATTTTTCATCTTGGAAAAGAGATGACTAAGGGGGGATGTGATAGAGGTGTATAAAATCTTGACTGGTATTGAGAAAGTAAGTAAGGAAATGGAATTTACTCCTTCACAAAACACAAGAAGTAGGGGTCACTCAATGCAATTAATAGGCTTCAGGTTTAAAACAAACAACACACAGTCAACCTGTTGTTGTAGTAGCCAGGCAAGGTACTAACAAACTTCAACAGGACTTTATTTTTTAAAGTGGAAACCTCTTTTCCAAGCTGCTGTTGCACTCTCAGTAGCTCTCCCACAGCCTTTTCAACTCCTCCCCCGTCCTTCCTGTTTCCTGTCCTTTCAGACTCCCAACAGCCAGTGCTCTCAATTCTAATAATTACAAGCAACATCTAAACACCACACCTGTGGAACTCTTTGCCAGAGGATGTTGTGAAGGCCAAAACTATAACAGGGTTCAAAAAAGAACTAGATAAGCTCATGGAAGATAGGTTCAGAGATGGCTTCTAGCCAGGATGGTCATGGTGTCCCTAGCCTCTGTTTGCCAGAAGCTGGGAATGAGTGACAGGGGATGGATCACTTGATGATTACCTGTTATGTTCATTCCCTCTGAAGCACCTGGCATTGGCCCCTGCTGGAAGACAGGATACTGGGCCAAGGCCTGATGGAGTATGGCTGTTCTTGTGAGCATCATGGTACTAAGCATCTCTGAATGCCAGGCCATTTGTTTAAGTGCCTAAAGCATTTAGGAGGCTACCTTTGGTGTTCCTATTTTAGAAAATTTTGAATCTACTGGTCTAATGCTGCCCTCAGTTGCTTGAGATCCTGGCTCCTAACATGAAAAAGGTGCTGGGTCATCTGACTCCACATCACTGGATTGCTTACACTATATGAAAGGAGAATCAAGCCCATTGTGCTTGCTTGTTTATATAATATAACCAAAATGATAAGTAAGTATGTATTTTTAAATAACCTCTAAGGAATAAAATCTTTTATTCTGTCTTTTTCAGTGGTCATTTTACTTTCACATTAACTTCACAGTACCTGAGATATTCAATAATAAAGGCACTATAAAACACCATAGAAAGGGAAAATTGTGTTTTATCATGTTATATAAAATGCCACAATTTTCAGATTTTTTTTAAAACTGACTATAATTTATAGTGGAAGTAGAGCCCAGCCAGGAACCTGTATGTTAATCCTAGAAATGTAGTACTGAAATGACCTTGAGAAGTCAAGTCCAGAGCAGGATGAAGTAAACTTAGACCATCCCATACAGTTGTTTGTCCAACCTGTTCTTTAAAAACCTCCAGTGAGAAAGACTCCACAACTTCTCTTGGAAGCCCATTCCAGAGCTTAACTACCTTTATTGTTAGAAAGTTTTTCCTAATATCTAACCTAAATTTTCGTTGTTATAATTAAGCTCATCACTTCTTGTCCTACCGTCAGTGGATATGGAAAATGATCACAGTCCTCTTTATAACAGACATTAACATATTTATCAGGTCCTCCCTCAGTCTTCTTTTCTCCAGACTAAACAAAGGAATGTATGCTCTGCTTAATTTGCATTTAAGCAGTAACAGAGCATCAAGCAGGAAGGCAAACAAAAGAAGTTCCAAAAGATTAGGGAAAAGCAGCAGGATTCCCTATATCCTTGTTGTACCTTAAATCTCAGCTGGAAATATTTTCCAAGAGGGGCATTAAACTATAAAAAGGAGGGACAAACACCCCAAGGCACCCTTCTTCCCTCCCTGATGATTCACTGCACCAAAAAGGGACAAAGGAAGCAGCCATTGAACTGGAATAGGGGTCCTAACCTAAAATTTTGGTCTGTAAGACCGCTGAAAGCACGTGGTGAGAAAACTTTGCTTTGGGTTTAACTTAGTTTGTTAAGTTAGACACCAGTTGTATTTTATCTTTTCTTTTTCTTGTAACCATTCCTGACTCTCATGCCTCATTACTTGTACTTACTTAAAACCTATCTCTTTGTGCTTAATAAAACTTGTTTTATTGTCTTATTTAATCCAGTGTTTTGAAGTGGAAGTATCTGGGAAACTCCATTTGAGATGCCAAGTTATGTGCATATTATTTCTATTAAAAAATATCTGACTTCTTATAAAAATGTTATCCAGGAGAGGGCTGGGCAGTGCAGGACATACATTTTTGGGGGGAAATCTAAGACCATCAGTGTGTTGGGGTCACCCTCCAGTATAACCTAGGCTGGTGAGAGCCAAGGTGTGGCTGGCTGTCCGGCTGCACTACACACAGACACAACTGGGAGTGACTCGCATGCTGGAGGCTGTTCATGAGCAGTCCAGGCTGGAGGCTACAGCAACAAGGCATTGAAAGGGGCACACCACAGATTAAAGGGGAGGGGTGACAGAGCTACTCACTAGTATGGATTGTACCCTGCTATATCACATCCTCTTTATAGTAATTTTATCTAGACCACATTTCCCTAGTTTGCTTATGAGAATGCCATGTGGGACTGTGTCAAAAGCCTTACTAAAATCAAGATAAATCATATCTACTCATCCAATAGGCCAATAACCCTATGAAAGAAGGACATTAGGCTGTTTTGGCATGATTTATTCTTGGCAAATACATGCTGGCTATTCCTTATAGTCCTCTGTTCATGAACTGTGGGTAATTTCATATCAAGATCAGATAATCCTGTTTTGAGTTCAAAATTAATCCACTCAATTTGCCCTATGTGGTGAATTTCATACATAATTTCTCACATACCCATTTGATACATGGAATCACTGGAACAGATGAAAGATGAAGCTTCAGGCTGGACTCTGAAATTTCCATTTTATGTTGGTTAACATTGGACATTTAAAACTTATACTATTATATCATTTTGTACATAAATAACACACTAAATGGTAGCTGCTAAGTTATTTTGTTAGAATGTGTTGGTTGGATTTTTTATTTTTCCCTATTTCACCCTGATGTGAGCCTTTTTCCCGAAGTAGAACATATAGTCTAGGTTATCAATATGCCTAACCAAAATACACACTGTGGAGATAATTTTCTTTGTGAATGATTGCTCTTAGAGCTCTGCAAAATATTTTCTAAAAGCTATTTGTAGCCATAGGTATGTTTTACTTTGTTTTTCAGCTTAGTTTGTAACAATGTCGATTCACTTACTTTAAGAAAAGAAATCAGAGGGGAACTAAAATTGGATGACCAAGCCTTTTGCTTCTAAAGCACCAGCTGACATCCCAAGTTGCTAGGCACTGAGGCTTAGATCAACAAATGTGCCGAGAAAACCACAGGAACACAATGCAGTTCTCAAAGCCAGAAGGGTAGGCAGGAAGCCACCTAAACTACCCAGATGGAGATATCAATGAGAGGTCGTCCCTTGGAGTTTGGTGTCTGTCCAAGCTGCAGGGAGGTGCCTATCCCTACTAGTGACTCACAGCCAGGAGCCCTCTTTGGAGTTTGGCACCTAAGGGGTTTATATTTTGAAGAAAGCTAGGGTGGAAGCATTCCCTCATAATTTTTAGCCCAATGGTTAGGGTACTCACCTGGGATGTGGGAGGCCCCCAGTTCAACCCCTCCCCTACGCCTGATTGGGAAAGGGATTTGAACAGGGCTCTGCCCCCTTTCACGTAAGTTAGCTAACCACTGGTCTATGGGATATTCTGATAGGTGGGCTTCCTCAGCCTCTCCTGATGAAGCTGTGCCACTAGGTAGGGTCATTTGGGCTAGAGAGAGTGAGTGAGAAAGAGCACAAGCATGAGAATGACTCTTTAACCTGGAGGTTACAGCACTCACCCGGCATGTGGGAGAAGATGGATTCTGTCCCCCTCCTGTATACGCTAGTGGTTAGCGCACACACCTGAGAAGGGGTGACCTCTGTTCAAATCCCTTCTGTTCATCAGGAGGGGAGTGATTTTGAACTGGGGTCTCCCACATCCCTGTACAGTACCCTAATCACTGGGTTAAGTTTTGAAGGAGCTGATGCTCCTCCTCCTGGCAGCTCCAAGGTGTTTCGTATGAACTTGCCTGAGGGACCCAATCCAGTAGTTGTGCTCAGAGGCTGCCTACCAGATCAAGCACCACCCATGAGTTTGGTGGCTGAATGCCTATCTTCCCCTGGTTTGTGAATTGCTCTGGGACCTAGGTGGGAGATAGGCATCCAGGTGCCTAGAGGGAGGAAGCAATATGAATGCCCAGAGGCAGAAACATAGGCACTGCGGGAACTTCTACTCCAAAAACTTAGGTGCCAAGTGAGATTAGGTGCTTACAGGCATAGCTGCTGACTCCGTGGGAACTCCTGGGCTCAAGCACCCATGAAAAAAAATAGTGGGTGCTCAGCACTCATCAACTACAGTTGTTAGGGGGTGCCACAGATCAGCTATTAGGCGGTGCCACTGATCAACTGTTTGGCGGCTGGAGGACGGGGTTGGGGGAGAGCAGACAGCAGCAAGTGGTGGGCATGGCGGGGAGGCCTTAAGGGAGGGGTTGGAGCGGGGGCAGGAAGAGGCCAAGTGAAGGCAGGGCCTTGGGGGAAGAGTGCGGGTGGAGCCTTGGGGTGGAGCAGGGGTGGAGCACCCCCAGGGAAAACTAAAAGTCAGTGCCTATGCCTTAAGGGTTCAACGGGAGTTTTGTGCATTTCAGTAATCCCCAAACTGGGACTCGGCTGCCTACACCCAGGCACCTTTTGATTCTAGGCCTGAAAGTCTTTACCACCTGAAAGCTGTTTGATGGCCCATGCAAAATGACATGTTAATATCAGTCAGGCTCACAAAGGATGGATGTCAACATCACTAAAGTATCAGAGGGGTAGCCGTGTTAGTCTGTATCCACAAAAACAACGAGGAGTCCAGTGGCACCTTAAAGACTAACAGATTTATTTGGGCATACACTTTCGTAGGTAAAAACCCCACTTCTTCAGATGCAAGCCAGATGCAAGTTTTTTACCCACTAAAGCTTATGCCCAAATAAATCTGTTGTCTTTAAGGTGCCACCGAACATCACTAAAACAACAAAGTAATGCTTTGCAACACTTCCTAAAATTTGTCATTTATGTGATCATTTCTGTCAGCAAATTAATTTGCTGGAATATTCTTAGGAAACAAATACAAGAGGAATGTGAATGCACTTAAAACAGATTTTTTAAAAAAGCAAATGAATATTCATGGATTTTTTTTTAGTATTCATCCAATTATAGAAACATAAAAGCATGGGGATTGCCAAACTGGATTAAACAAGCATTCAGTCTTATCACTGACCATGGCCAATATTAGAGGATTCAGAGGAAGGTACAAGAAACCCAACAGTAGGTAGTAATGGAATAACCTTCCCTCAGGGAAAATTTCCTCCTAACCTTCCATAGTTAGAAGCTGCCTTAAAACCTGAACTCTAATTCCTGTTTGATTTTTTGGGAGGGGTGGGTGGGTTGGTTTGGTTTAGTTTTAGTCTGTTTTTTGTATGTACAGTTATTACTCTGGATAGTCTTGTTGTCCATGTACATATCTAATCCTTTTTTTTTTAATCATACCAAGCTTGTGGCCTAAATAATATCCCCTGGCAACAGTTTCCACAGGCTAATTGTACATTGTGTGAAAAACTACTTCGTTATCTATTTGAAACTGTCACTCTTCAATTTCGTTTAATGTCCCCTTGTTCTTGTATTATGAGACATGGTGAGTAAGAGATTCAGATATACCTTCTCTATAACACTCCTTGCTTAGTCATTATCATTATAAAATTTTTAGCTGGAGCAGTATAGCCCTGATCCTGTACCACTGAAGGCAGTGGGAACTTTGCCATCGATTAGGATTCAAGATCAGGCCCAATGTGCACAAAACAGAACTGTCTGCTCCCTCACATGATGGTTCATTCCCCTATGGACCTCTCATGTGTGTTCTGGAACAATTTTGCTGCATTGGTAATTTGTCCCATGTGTTCTCTCTGTCTACAGAAGGTCCTCTCTTTCACCTCTGTAGTTTAAAATGTCTAATAGGTCAGTGTGGCATTCTGGTGAGAGTAAATAATAGTGCATTCGGGGGGATCGGTCTTTGCATCCCCATTGTCTTCCTGAGCCAATAGGAAGTAAAGACATAGTGGAGTTGATGTTCTGAGCTGCAACTGGATAATCTGAGTGGACTGCAATGCTCTGAAGTTCCTGAATTGTGCAGTTTCTGTTACTGACTGCAGGATATGCTGTGGTATTCATGTCTCTGAAGTTAAATCTGCTTTATGACAGTTTCATGCCACTACTCAGATTTTGGCATGACACAAGCTGGGTAGAATAGAAATATCGAAAAATGAGTGGGTGGCGTTCCATAAAATGCTGCAACTAGCGCTGGTATTTTTTTTAAAAAAATGTCTTTATTACTGACATTTATAGTAAGAGAAAGAAGCAAGTTACAAAATGGCAACATACAGCAGTAAGAATGTGACTATTATTAATCAGTTATAAAGATCAGTACAGCAACTATTATTAGGAGATAAACATCCTCCTATCCCACGATTATACTGTTGACATTGACATAATAGCTTTACTCCTTGAGAGGAGATAGAGTTTAGACAAGATGACACGTGGGAGGTATGCTGTCTAGTAGTGAAATTAAAAACAGTTTGCATCCACTCCAGTCCAAGTGCCTTATTAGCCATAGGTTCCCAGATACTAATCAGAAATATTCCATCCATTCAGAACAAAAATAATTATGAATATTCACAGTTTTTAAGGCCAGAAGGGACCTTTGTGATCATCCAGCCTCAACTCTTGTCTAACACAGGCCATAGAACTTCCTCAAAATAATTCCTAGAGCATAGCTTTTAGAAAAATATCCAGTCTTCATTTAAAAAATTGTCAGTGATGGAGAATCCACCATGACCCTTGGTAAATTATTCCAATGGTTAATTACTTTTACAGTGAAAGATTTATATCTCGTTTCCAGCCTGAATTTGTCTAGCTTCAACTTCCAGCCATCTGGTCATGTTATACCTTTCTCTGCTAGACTGAAGAGCCCATTATTAAATATTTGGTCCCCATGTAGATATTTATAGGTTGTAATCAAATCATCCCTTAACCTTCTGTTAAGATAAACAGATTGAGCTCTTTGGGTCTATAAGTCATGTATTCTAATACTTAAATCATTCTTGTTTCTCTTTCTGAACTCTCTCCAATATATCAACACCCTTTTTGAATTGTGGATACCAGAACTAGACAGTATTCCAGCAGCAGTTGCACCAGTACTAAATATAGAGGTAAAATAACCTCTCTACTCCTAGAACATTGATCCATACACATTCAAGATCATTTTCTTCTGAGTTGTCAGTGACTCAGAAACAAGTAATGCCATTTTTGACATAGAATGTCATTCTCAGTCTCCTTTTTCCTTCTCATTCCTTCCTAAATAGGTTATAAACATTGATTTTAACATTCCAATAATGTGACTCTTCCCACCAGGTTTCAGCAATATCACCTTGGTCAATTTTTTGTCCAGAAATGAGCAATTTCAACTCATCTTGTGTATTACACAGGCTCTGAACATTGGTGTACAGGCAATTTAAGAATTTCTTCACTTCACATCTGTAATATTTTTATTAATTTTGTTCTCAGTAACTTTATTTTGTGCTCAAATGCTCATTTGTTCATTCTTTTCACCCTCCTCTTTTATCAATAGTTTAACACCCTCCTAACTACGTTAGCCAGCCTGTCCCCTACAAGATTGGGTCCCCTTCTACTGAGATGAAGGCAGTCCAAACTATGTAGCCCCTTCTTCCCGCAGAAGGTGGATCAATGTTATGCAAAACCAATAGCCGGGGTGAAAGTAACTTAACAGACTTACCGGTATGCAGGGTGGCTGGGATACTGGGCAAGGTGTGAGGGGGATGTGACCCTGGGCCCCCAGAAGGGGCAGGGTCTTGAGCAGAAGTGGCGGGCTGGCACTGTGTCGCCCAGGGCTCCAGTGGTGATTTAAGGGGCCCAGTGCTCCAGCTGCTAGCACAGTAGCAGTAGCAGCAGTGGCGGATGGGAGCCCTGGGCCCTTTAAATTGCCGCCAGGACCCTGGGGTAGCAGCGGCTGGGAGCCCTGTAGCTCCAGAGGCGATTTAAAGGGCCAGGGGCTCTGGCCTCTGCCGGGAGCCCCGGGCCCTTTTAAATCGCCAGGCCCCAGGGCAGCTGCCCCTTTTGCACACAGCCCCCATCAGTGGCCCTGCTGGTACAGTCTGCTGTGTACCGGCTTTCTTACAAGTACATTGTACTGTACCGTACCAGCTTACTTTCACCTCTGCCAATACCCTACATCCTACAACAATACCCTCCATTCACAGCACAGGAAGTTTCTTTGACAAGATCACTTGTCCATTCTTCTTCAGCATCCTTCCAAGTTCCCTGAAGTCATATATAATCTGTGAAATACCCTATGATGCAATGTCATAAGTGCTGATATCCACCAATGGATCCTTGCCCTTTCACTTCAAAAGCCCATCAAATCTTAGAGTGATGTCTCGTGTCAAACTAACAAAATTTAGCAACCCCAATAACACAGTTTTATTCCATTTACATTTTTTTTAAAAAAAGTCAATATATACAAAATCATAATGGTAAAAATTAACATTTGTTAAAAAAGCCAAATTTCCACAAAACTATTTTGTGTGAAAAATTCCACTCAGCCCTATCCATGACAAGTTCGAAGCTTAACAAAAGATCCATTTTGTTAGCTAAGCACAAAAAAGTATAGTGGTGATATAAAATTACTGTCTTGAGTATGAGGTAATCTTATGGGTTACACATTCCTCCCCCCCAAAATAATTCCGTTAAACTATTGAACCAATATTAAAGACAGAGGTGACTGCACAGTAGACCGTGACGCTTAGAGTTGGTCCTGCAATTGTTTCGTACTATCGATTTTTCTATTTAGTCAATGAGAGTATGAGTACAAAGCAATCATAGGATCACATAGTCTTCAAATTTAGAAAGTCATAGATTACTTTATAGGTCTGTGCAGACACATACAGTTAAAATTGAGTTAAATTTACTCAAAATGTTACATGTCCATATGAATCAATGTACAAAAACACTATTTAACAAAACTGCAAATTGTGTACAGATCTGTCACCTAGGTGAGGCAGCTTTGGCTCTGCTTTGGTGGCACTAAAAATCTTTACAGCTGGTCTTAGTAGCCATCTGGGGATTTCCCTATGGTAGTGAAATCCCAGGGTGATGCAGAGAAAGTGTAACAAGTACTACATCTCCCCCTTTCAGCCCCCATCTTGGGGGAATGGCATATAGGGGACAGAACAGGAGGGGCCATAGCTGGAGTGCTCTTTGTTCCCAACTGCTGCAACAGCACCTTAGAACCATCATGCAGCCATGATTTAAAGGAGTCCTAAGTCTTTTTATAATTTATAGCCCTGTAGTCTGATCTAATTTATAGCAGGGGCTAAATTCTAGCCTTTGGGATCATAAGACCACACATATAGCATAAAGCTATGTTTGTTCTCCCATCCTCTTGGGTCCTGCACCAAGCACAGTTTGTCTGGACATAAAAATTGGAGCCAATGTGTCCTCTTCTAAAATCCCTTATATAGCAAACAAGGGTACAAATTGCTATTACTGTAGCCAAGTAGGTAGAGGCACAAAAGCACCTCACATTGACATCTGTATCCTAATGTGTGCCACAGTGGAGTTCTTTGCAGCAGGTGTCAGGTCAGAGTAAGAGGGGCTGTCATCATGCCAAGAGCATGGTCTACATACAACTCCACATATAAACAAACATGCATTGAGAGGATACAGCAGACCACATACGATATACTCCTCTATTTCATTCAAGATGTGTGAGTTTCCGGGGCATTATTTCCAGTTTTGACACAAGATTCCATTCTCCCTACTCCCTTTTAGTTTAATAGAGTCATAGAATATCAGGGTTGGAAGGGACGTCAGGAAGTCATCTAGTCCAACCTCCTGCTCAAAGCAGGACCAATCCCCAAATAAATCATCCCAGCCAGGGCTTTGTCAAGCCTGACCTTAAAAACTTCTAAGGAAGGAGATTCCACCACCTCCCTAGGTAACACATTCCAGTGTTTCACCACCCTTCTGGTGAAAAAGTTTTTCCAAATATCCAACCTAAACCTTTCCCACTACAACTTGAGACCATTGCTCCTCGTTCTGTCATCTGCTACCACTGAGAACAGTCTAGATCCATTCTCTTTGGAACCCCCTTTCAGGTAGTTGAAAGCAGCTATCAAATCCCCCCTCATTCTTCTCTTCTGCAGACTAAGCAATCCCAGCTCCCTCAGCATCTCCTCATAAGTCATGTGTTCCAGTCCCCTAATCATTTTTGTTTCCCTTTGCTGGACGTTTTCCAATTATTCCACATCCTTCTTGTAGTGTGGGGCCCAAAACTGGACACAGTACTCCAGATGAGGCCTCACCAATGTCGAATAGAGGGGAACGATCACATCCCTCAATCTGCTGGCAATGCCCCTACTTATACAGCCCAAAATGCCATTGGCCTTCTTGGCAACAACAGCACACTGTTGACTCATATCCAGCTTCTTGTCCACTGGAACCCCTAGGTCCTTTTCTGCAGAACTGCTGCCGAGCCATTCGGTCCCTAGTCTGTAGCGGTGCATGGGATTCTTCCGTCCTAAGTGCAGGACTCTGCACTTGTCTTTGTTAAACCTCATCAGATTTCTTTTGGCCCAGTCCTCTAATTTGTCTAGATCCCTCTGTATCCTATCCCTACCCTCCAGCGTATCTACCTCTCCTCCCAGTTTAGTGTCATCTGTAAACTTGCTGAGGGTGCAATCCACACCATCCTCCAGATCATTAATGAAGATATTGAACAAAACCGGCCCCAGGACCAACCCTTGGGGCACTCCACTTGATACTGGCTGCCAACTAGACATTGATCACCGTCCGTTGAGCCTGACAATCTAGCCGGCTTTCTGTCCACCTTATAGTCCATTCATCCAGCCCATACTTCTTTAACTTGCTGGTAAGAATACTGTGGGAGACCGTGTCCAAAGCTTTGCTAAAGTCAAGGAACAACACGTCCACTGCTTTCCCCTCATCCACAGAGCCAGTTATCTCGTCATAGAAGGCAATTAGATTAGTCAGGCATGACTTGCCTTTGGTGAATCCATGCTGACTGTTCCTGATCACTTTCCTCTCCTCTAAGTGCTTCAGAATTGATTCCTTGAGGACCTGCTCCATGATTTTTCCAGGGACTGAGGTGAGGCTGACTGGCCTGTAGTTCCCAGGTTCCTTCTTCTTCCCTTTTTTAAAGATGGGCACTACATTAGCCTTTTTCCAGTCATCCAGGACTTCCCCCGATCGCCATGAGTTTTCAAAGATAATGGCCAATGGCTCTGCAATCACATCTGCCAACTCCTTTAGCACTCTTGGATGCAGCGCATCTGGCCCCATGGATTTGTGCTCATCCAGCTTTTCTAAATAGTCCTGAACCACTTCTTTCTCCACAGAGGGCTGGTCACCTCCTCCCCATGCTGTGCTGCCCAGTGCAGTAGTCTGGGAGCTGACCTTGTTCGTGAAGACAGAGGCAAAAAAAGCATTGAGTACATTAGCTTTTTCCACATCCTCTGTCACTAGGTTTCCTTCCTCATTCAGTAAGGGGCCCACACTTTTCTTGACTTTCTTCTTGTTGCTTACATACCTGAAGAAACCCTTCTTGTTAGTCTTAACATCTCTTGCTAGCTGAAACTCCAAGTGTGATTTGGCCTTCCTGATTTCACTCCTGCATGCCTGAACAATATTTTTATAATCTTCCCTGGTCATTTGTCCAATCTTCCACTTCCTGTAAGCTTCTTTTTCGTGTTGAAGATCAGCAAGGATTTCACTGTTAAGCCAAGCTGGTTGCCTGCCATCTTTACTATTCTTTCTACACATTGGGATGGTTTGCCCCTGTAACCTCAATAAGGATTCTTTAAAATACAGCCAACTCTCCTGGACTCCTTTCTCCCTCATGTTATTCTCCCAGGGGATCCTGCCCATCAGTTCCCTGAGGTTGTCAAAGTCTGCTTTTCTGAAGTCCAGGGTCTGTATTCTGCTGCTCTCCTTTCTTCCTTGTGTCTGGATCCTGAACTCGACCATCTCATGGTCACTGCCTCCCAGGTTCCCATCCACTTTTGCTTCCCCTACTAATTCTTCCTGGTTTGTGAGCAGCAGGTCAAGAAGAGCTCTGCCCCTAGTTGGTTCCTCCAGCACTTGCACCAGGAAATTGTCCCCTACACTTTCCAAAAACATCCTGGATTGTCTGTGCACCGCTGTATTGCTCTCCCAGCAGATATCAGGGTGACTGAAGTCTCCCATGCGAACCAGGGCCTGTGAGCTAGTAACTTCCGTTATTTGCCGGAAGAAAGCCTCGTCCATCTCATCCCCCTGGTCCGGTGGTCTATAGCAGACTCCCACCACCACTTAGTTTCTGTAAGCTAAGTCCTTTACTCTGGCTTTTGGCTGAGCTAAGTAAAAATACTTGATTTTTCCCAAGAACAAAATAAGATGCTTTTTAGATCATGTCATTGCTCTTTTCTATTTTTTCTGTTTCTTTGATATTTTTAAACAAAAGTAGCTACTACATTTGTGAAAAAATATTCTGTAAATATTAACCATATTTTCTACAAGCTCTTAGGCATTTCATTGCATTTTAGTGTCTTGTGAAATAAAAAGTCTATTGCCTAGAGTTTGTTGTCTAAGGGTTTGAGGATTTTCCCTGTTATATTCCAGATGTTTTTCTCTATTGGTATCATAATGGTTCAGCATTCTATGATACTAACTGATCATTTGGGCTCACTCTAGTTTTGTTCCAACAATAAGATTAGCAGCCATTATTTTGATTTTTAAAGTATGAAGAGGAAAAGATCAGAGTAGAGAACTGCAAACAGTGTATTTCAAGTTCCTGTCTCAATTTTATGATCTTCTGTTTACATATTTGTTCCCACTTGAAAATGATAAAGGTACAACAGTTTATTCATGTGGCCAGTTGGAATGCTAGTAATGAGAGTTCACAGAAATGTCGATGAATAGTGTCCTTCTAATCAAAAATGTGATTTGTATGAATTATTTAGAGCATTTTGCAAAGGGAATTAAAGTTTCCAAGTTGGATCACATTGATGCTAGAAGATTCCAGTGGGTAAACCACAGAGGATAGCTCTTAAGACCTTTGTCATTTAAAGAAATGTGAATAGTACACATTTGTTGGAATTTTGAAGCAGAGTGTACCTATACTTGCCTGTGTTTAACCTTTTTTTCAAGTTACTGCACACCATCTTGCTAAATCAGGTAATACATTAAATAACTAATTAACATTAATAAGCAGTACTTGATTGCACTGCAGATTCAGAGAGGCTCTACAAGCCTGACATTACATGATATGACTGGAACAATCCCGTTACCATCTTCAGATGGATACAAGGAGTCAGTAATATAACACAGATTTAATATCCTATTAATGTTAATTAGGTTTCCCTCACTTGATTCACTTTTTGTTGCATCCTTGTCCTATAGCTTCTCTGTCCTTGATAGATGTAGGTATCTAGAGATGAAGTATAGTCATTGCCAGTTAACACTCGCTTTCATCAAGAAAGATTTTTAAATTTTTGTATAGCTTGTTCTTTTTGTCTGCTGTCATATAGTCTGCCTGTATGAAAATGAGTCATGGTAATATCAATTTAGCTACAGTCTATAATGTATCACCTTAGTAACTCCTCTACAATCAAATAATGCTCATGTAGCACCATAGAGATATGAGTTTTGTTTTCCTGCACAACTCGATGACCTCTCTACCAATTATCCAAGGCTCAAGATCAACCAAAAACAGTGAAAGTGTAAGGAGAGTGATCACTTTAGATAAGCTATTACCAGCAGGAGAGTGGGGTGAGGGAGAGAGAAAACCTTTTGAAGTGATAAACACCCATTTTTTTCATGGTCTGTGTGTATAAAACATCCTCACTGCATTTTCCACTTTATGCATCCGATGAAGTGAGCTGTAGCTCACGAAAGCTCATGCTCAGATAAATTGGTTAGTCTCTAAAGTGCCACAAGTACTCCTTTTCTTTTTGCGAATACAGACTAACATGGCTGCTACTCTGAAACTTGTCAAAAACAGTGAGAAACAGCACGAGGCAGTAGCTGAGTGTGAAAGAGAAGCCTAAACATTTCCCGAATAAACCACTGTGTTCATCTATATCAGGCAGGGGGTCAGTCTCATCAGCAGAGGATGAATAATTGTTTACTGTGTGTAAAAACAGAGTTTCAGAAGCAACCAAGGTTTCGCTGCTTCTCCAAAAACCCACCACTGTTTAACAGCTATCACAAGAAGGCTAATGTCTGCAGGGAATACGGCATATCTCCTCTCTATGTGAGACAGATGCATGTGCATCTATCATTCTCTGTAGAGATAGAAAGAAAGATAGTCATGTACCTTTATTTGCTATTTTTCTGACTGTCTCTGATACTCAATGTGGGATAGTATTAAAATGGAAAAAAGTCAATGGTTTTAATGATGGGACATTAGAGAGACACAAGGCCAGATGGTAAACAGTCCATATGAATGTTTTAGACTTCACTTAAATAGCTGAAAGCTAAGAAATAAAAATGATGACACAAGATGACTAAGCGTCAGCTTTAATTTTTAAAGCAAATTTTACTTAACATTTCTACTGATGCCCTTGCACACTTCCATGTATGCAGAGCCCTTCCCTCCTATGGTGACAATGAATTCACGACGTCACGTAACACACATACTGAAACAATGTGAATTTCAGCTTTTGCCTTTTGGCCCAGTCACTGCACACTATAGAAAGCAGAAAGATTTTTTTCTTTTTGGCCAGGGAAAATTATTTTTCAATTAGTTTTTGTGGACTATAAACAAACATTTGTAGTTTCTACCAAAACTGAGGAAAAACATATGATTTCTCACCCTTGCTACATGTCTGTTAATGTTAACTTTTCACTTCCTTGGGTTTGTGTTTTGTTGTTGTTATTCATATTATCATAGCACCTAGGAGCCCTACTCACAGACCAGGACCACATTGTGCTAGGTGCTGTACAAATAGAACAGAAAGATGTCGTCGTCCCCCCGGATCTTACAGGCTAAGTACAAGGGAAATAAAACAGATTGATTACAGACAGAAGGGGGATTACAAATAAACAGTGAAACAAAACTGGTCATCATGAGATGCAGTGGTCTTTGTCACAACCTTAAAGAAACTCAGTTTTGTCTCATATATTTAGGCAAATGAGACTTTAGGATTTGTTCTCCTGTTTACCCACTGCCACAGGGGAAGGGCAAAGGGTATAATAGTGTGTGGAATATATATAGTGCTTTTCATTTAAAGATGTTAAAGGTCTTTACAAAACTGGATAGGTGTCTTTATCTCCACTTTACAAAGGGAGAAACTGAGACACGGATGTTAGGTGATTTGACCTAATGGATCCAATCCATAGCAGAGCCAGGACTAGAATTTCTGTCTCTTGATGCCTAGTTGCATACTGTCACTACTTGAAAAGGAATGGAAATTCAGACCCAGGTTAACTGCTGCTTGTATTCCTGCAGGATTCATATGAGAGAGTGACAGCTCCATGGCTCTGTCTCCCACCCATCACCCCTCTATAAAACATACAGAGCCCCAGTCATGTGGTGCTCACCTGCAGGCCCACAATTCCCACTTCAGCATCTCTCAAGCTCTTAGCACCTAATTTTGTGCATCTTTCCCCCACAATGTGCCGCATAGCAGAGGGAAGCATTTTGGTCTAATATTGTATCTGTACAATTCATTGTTCATCTGGTTATTGGCACTGGAGTTCTCCCTGAGTAGATGCAGAATATATGTCTTAATTACCTAGGTACCTGGTGAGCTGATTTAGGGATCTCTGCAGGTGTTTTGAAACAACCCCTAGATACAAAGCATGGCTGTTTTTGCAGCATGCCATTATTTTCTCACCATACAAATGTTATATGGTTCGAATTTCTGTGATAATGGCATTTTTTCCTCTTATGAGGCTAACAGAGTCCATTCTGACTCATGGCCTGCTAGAATGCAGTAGCTGCCCATCTTTAAAATAACTCCATGCAGACTTTGATAATTCAGATCATATATGTTGTAGTTTTTAAAATACATTAGGAGCAGTGTTCCTTTTTGTGCACTGGCATCATGTTGCTGTCCTGAGCCTTTGTATACATTGGTCATTATTGTTGCAACACATCTCCAGGTGAAAATGAAAATACTTTGCCAGAATTCAAACTAAATATTGTGAAACAGTTTTCTTTTGTTTTATTGACTTTCCCAGCCAAATTGAAAGGCTGAGATAACACAAGTGGAACAAAGCATTGATGTGACAGGTAGGTTAAAATTATTAGAATTTTTCTTACAAATGCCAGGAAGTGTTAGAAACAAAAAGGACCTGTTCCTGCCTGTTTAAATCAATGGGAATGTTGAGCACAGAGGGCTGCCTGGGAATTATGTGGAACATGCAAAGGGGGGTAAGAAAGGCTTTTTACACCTTCCTTGTCCACTGCACACTGTTATGTGGGCCAGTCCAAGAAAAAACAGGCACTAAATGATTCTTTACCGAAATGATCTGACAACTGCAGTCTGGCCACAATGGACCAGATTGTAGCCTTTGCTGCATTCCAGTGCAGAGGAGTAAAGTAATGTGATCTGTGGAGCCTCCTTACTGTCCTGCACCTGTAGGGAAGGGAAAAGAGTAGCAGGAAGGGAGGGAAAAGAGTAGCATCTGCAGGGCCACCATTCCCCGTACTATTCAGGTGAGCAGTGCCTTGCTCTGTCTCCCACCCTCTTCCTTTGCAGCTTGAGCAGTGGAGCTAAGTGCACTAGGGAAAAGTAATCTGGGCCAAATGCATGGACAGTGTAGATTACTTTACTTTTCTCCCCCTGCTGCCCACCCCAGAGCAAATAATGAGCTAAAGAGCAGATTGCAATTCAAGACAATTTGATTAATGATCAACTCCTCCATCACCATGGTACATAGGCACTGAATGAACCTGGCTCTACCAGAACTTATCCTGTCCCTCTTCAAATGGAAGAGGGACTGCAGGACATGGGCAATTGACCTGCTTCTGAGACCAAGCGAGTATGTGTAACCCATACACCTCCTGGGTGTGGTGTTGTCAAGGTTCCTTCCCCACTCTGAACTCTAGGCTACAGATGTGGGGACCCACAAGAAAGACCCCCTAAGCTTATTTCTACCAGTTTAGGTTAAAACGTCAGCAAGGCACAAAGTCTTTTTCTTTGAATTAAGTAAAATACTGCTACCACCAAGTGTTTTAGACAAAGAACAGGGAAAAGTCCACTTGGAGTCCTATTTCTGCAAAATATTCCCCCAAGCCCTACACCCCCTTTCCTGGGGAAGGCTTCATAATAATAGCCTCATCAATTGGTGCAGGTGAACACAGACCCAAACCCTTGGATCTTAATAACAAAAATCAATCAGGTTCTTAAAAGAAGAATTTTATTTAAAGAAAAGTTAAAAGAATCACCTCTGTAAAATCAGGATGGTAAATACTTTACAGGGTAATTAGATTAAAACCTAGAGAATCCCTCTAGACAAAACCTTAAGTTACAAAAAGACACAAACACAGGAATATACATTCCCTCCAGCACAGCGAATTTTATAAGCCATTAAACAAAGAAAATCAAATGCAATTTCTAGCTAGATTACTTCCTAGCTTTACAGGAGTTGGAGAACTTGCATCCTTAATCTGTTCCTGACAAAAGCATCGAAAAGACAGCCCAAACCCTTTGTTTCCCCGCCTCCAGATTTGAAAGAATCTTGTCCCCTCATTGGCCATTTTGGGTCAGGTGCCAGTGGGGTCACCTTAGCTTCTTAACCCTTTACAGGTGAAAGGATTTTGCTTCTCGCCAGAAGGCATTTTATAGCACTGTATACAGAAAGATAGTTACCCTTCCCTTTATATTTATGACATGCCCCCCAAATCACAGATAGGGTGAAACACTGGCTGTGATTACTTCTTGGAGCTCTAGGAGAAAACAGAGTTAATAAGACACATGTACCTCTAAATATACTACTAATTGTATAAAGACTAACAATATTTTCCACATCTTAAGGACGATTTTAACCAGTTGATTCTGGGAAACTTTCATGGGAGAGTGCATCAGCCACTTAGAAATGTGTTGTATGTCTGTCAAATATAAAGGGAGGGGTAACAATCTTTCTATATACAGAACTATAAAATCCCTCCTGGCCAGAGGCAAAACCCTTTCACCTGTAAAGGGTTAAGAAGCTAGGATAACCTTGCTGGCACCTGACCAAAATGACCAATGAGAAGACAGTTACTTTCAAAGCTGCAGTGGGGGGGGGACAAAGGGTCTGTCTGTCTGTGATGTTTTTGCTGGGAAGCTTAGGGGGTCTTTCATGCAGGTCCCACATCTGTACCCTAGCGTTCAGAGTGGGGAAGGAACCTTGACAATGTCAAAATCAAAATCTTTGAGAGCTAAACTCCACCAAATAAGTTTTTTGTTATTTCCCTTGGCAGTATGAAGCCACTGTAGCGCAGCATGGTCGGTTTTCAGGTGGAAACGCTGTCCCCAAACGTATGGGCGTAGCTTTTCCAGAGTAGACAATGGCGTAACGTTCCTTTTCACTGATTGACCAGTGGCTTTCCCTCTCAGACAGCTTCTTGCTGAGAAATACTACAGGGTGGAATTCTTGATCCAGTCCTTCCTGCATTAAGACTGCTCCCACACCATGCTCAGACACATCTGTGGTTACTAGGAATGGTTTGTCAAAGTCTCGGGCCCTTAGCGCAGGGTCAAATATGAGTGTCGCATTAAGCTGGTTAAAGGCCGCCTGACACTTTTCAGTCCACTAACTGCATTTGGCGGTTTCTTTTTGGTTAGGTCTGTCAGTGGGACAGCGATTTGGCTGTATTGTGTTACAAATCACCTGCACTATCTGGCCAAGCCTAAGAAGGATTGGACCTGTTTCTTTGACTTTGGAACAGGCCACTTTTGGATAGAATCCACTTTGGCCTCTAGAAGGTTGAGAGTTCCTTGACCCACCTGGCGTCCAAGGTAAGTCACTCTGTTGAGGCCTATTTGACACTTCTTAGCCTTAACAGTTAGTCCTGCCTCCCTTATGAGCTCGAAGACTTTTTGTAGATGTTCCAGGTGTTCTGCCCAGGAATCCGACAATATGGCCACATCATCAAGGTAGGTGACTGCCTATTCTCTCAATCCTGCTAGGAGACCGTCTAAAAGAAGTTTTTGGAAGGTGGCGGGTGCATTCTGCAGCCAGAAAGGGAGCACATTAAATTCATACAGCCCGACATGTGTGGTGAAGGCTGACGTTTCCTTGGCAAATTCATCTAGTGGTATCTGCCAGTACCCCTTGGTTAAGTCCAAGGTAGAGATGAACTGGGCCCGTCCCAGTTTCTCCAATAGTTCATCTGTGCTTGACATTGGATAGTTGTCTGGGCAAGTTACATTTAGCTTATGGTAGTCCATGCAAAAACGTATCTCCCCATTTGATTTGGGAACTAGAACCACTGAAGATGCCCATGCACTGCAGGAGGGGCAGATTACACCCATCTGTAGCAGACCTTTGATCTCCTGTTCTATAGCAGTTTTAGCTTGAGGAGACACCCGGCAAGGTTGGGCTCTAATTGGGTGAGCATTACCTGTGTGAATGGAGCGGTATGCCCGTTCAGTCAGTCCTGGGGTGTCTGAGAATGTCGGCGCATAGCTAGTGCACACCTCCTTGATCTGCTGTTGCTGCATACGCCCAAAGGTCATGGAGAGGTTCACCTCTTCCATGCCATGATCACTTTTCCCTTCATAAATGACACCTTCAGGCCACTCAGCGTCATCTCCTCCCTGGGCTGTAAACTGACAAACCTTTAATTCTCTGGAATAAAAGGGCTTTAGAGAATTAATATGGTACACCTTAGGCTTTCGGTTGGAGGTGAGGAATGCTAGGAGATAATTAACAGCTCCCAGGCGCTCTTGGACTGTGAATGGCCATTCCCATGATGCTTCCATTTTATGGGCCTGGAGCGCCTTTAAGACCATGACTTGGTCCCCTACTTTGAAGGAACGCTCTCTGGCATGTTTATCATCCCAGACTTTTTGCTCTTTTTGAGCATCTTTTACATTTTCTTTAGGAAGGGCTAAAGAGGTTCGGATGGTGTTTTGCAGGTTGGTTACAAAGTCCAGAATGTTAGTTCCTGGAGAAGGTGTAAACCCCTCCCCTTGCTGCTTCATCAACTGTAATGGCCCCTTAACCTCACACCATATACAAGTTCAAATGGGGAAAACCCTAAACTGGGATGTGGTACAGCTCTGTAGGCACAGAGCAACTGCTGCAACTCTAGGTCCCAATCATTGGAGTGCTCATTTACGAATTTATGTATCATGGCCCCCAAAGTTCCATTAAACTTCTTCACCAGGCTATTTGTTTGAGGGTGGTAAGGGGTGGAAACTAAGTGATCCACCCCATGAGCTTCCCAAAGGCTTTCCATAGTTCCTGCCAGGAAATTAGTTCCTTCATCTGTAAGGATGTCGGAGGGCCAACCTACCCTGGCAAACATGTCGGTTAGTGCCTGACACATACTTTTAGCCCTGGTGTTGCTTAGAGCTACTGCTTCTAGCCATCAGGTGGCAAAATCCATGAAAGTCAGTCTGTACTGCTTTCCTCTGGGTGTCTTTTTCGGAAAAGGACCCAGAATATCCACAGCTACTTGCTGAAATGGAACCTCAATGATGGGGAATGGCTGGAGAGGGGCTTTGACCTGGTCTTGGGGTTTCCCCACTCTTTGGCACACCTCACAAGAGCGGACATAGGTAGAAACATCCTTGCCCATTCTCTCCCAGTGGAATGACTTTCCCAAATGGTCTTTGGTTCTGTTCACCCCAGCATAGCCACTAGGATGATCGTGGGATAAGCTTAAAAGTTTTACCCAGTACTTAGTTGGAACTACCACCTGTCTGAGGATGCCAGCCTTCCTGGTGCCCACCAGAAAGAATTTCCTTGTATAAACATCCTCTTTCTACAACAAATCTGGATCGATTAGAAGAGCTGAGAGGAGGTGGGTTGCTCTGTGCTGCCATCCAAGCTCTCTGGAGGCTTTCATCTGCTTCCTGTTTGGTCTGGAACTGTTCCCTTGATGCTGGAGACATCAGTTCCTCATTGGAGTGTAGACCTGGGCTTGGTCCCTCTGGAAGCGATGCAGGTGATGTGGCTGTTTCCGTTGACTGTGAACCACTCTCTGCTGGTGCACTATGTTGGGGTTCAGGGTCTGGCTGAGCCTTGTGTAGTGTTATCTGCTGCTACAGGTTCAGAGAGGCCCTCTGGTGTTGGAATTGCAAGTACTGGATTCAGTGTTGACAATGGTTCTGGTGCTGATTGTTCCACCGGTTCCGGTCCTGGGACTGGCTCTATCTGGGTCTCTGTGACTGGATCCACTACTGCTGTTGCAGACATTGGCATGGGGTCCAGTTCCATCACCTCTGACCGGGTCCTTGTAGAAGTCTCTGGATCAGAGGTAGGTGTGACAGCTTAGTTAGCCTGGCTGTGGGTGACCATTCCCACCCTCTTGGCTAGCTTCACATGATTGGCCAAGTCTTCCCCCAACAGCATAGGGATGGGATAATCATCATAGACTGCAAAAGTCTACGTTCCTGACCAGCCCTTGTATTGGACTGGCAACTTGGCTGTAGGCAGATTGAAAGAGCTGAACTTGAAGGGTTGAGTTGTCACTTGGACCTCTGGGTTGATTAAATTGGGGTCCACTAAGGAAGCATGAATAGCTGACACTTGTGCTCCAGTGTCGCTCCATGCTGTAACCTTCTTCCTGCCCATGCTCCGTTTCCCTCCGCTCTGAGGGTATCTGGGAGGCATCTGGGCCTGAGGACTCTTGGTGGGACCCCAGTGCAATGAACTGTAGTCTGTTGGGGTTCTTGGGGGAGTTGGCCTTTACATGCCCTGGCTCGTTACATTTAAAACATCTCCCAGCTGACAGGTCACTGGGGCAAGGGGGGTTGTTGGAGAATGGTGTGGTGGGACAATAAGGTGTCTGGAGTGTTACTTGGGGTGTAGTTGGGGCCTTGGGCTGCTCCCGGTAGTAGGGTGTGGTCTGAGGGTGTCTCTTCCGGTATCTGCTCCAACTGCAACCAGGTTTGTTCCTCTCTCCTCCTTCCACCCGTTTTGTTCTGGTTTGTCCTGCCTCTCTGGAGGTCTGAGACTGCTCGTATTGATCAGCATAAGGAGCAAGACTTCCTACTGAGTCCATTTTCTTATCCCATAAACACTGTTTTATATCATCCTTGGACATATTCAAGAATTGCTCCTGTATCATCAAATCCCGCATTCCTCCAAAGCTAGTTACATCCTGTCCTTTGAGCAATTTATCAAACAGATCTGTCATCTGGTTTACATAAGCAACATTACTCAGTCCAGGTCCTCTCTTAAGGGCTCTAAATTTTACTCTGTAAGTTTCAGGTGCAACTTGAAATTGCTTTAATACCAAATCCTTGAATTTATTATAGTCAGAACCTCATCAATAGGCATCTTATTGAATAGGTCAGAGCTCTTCTGTCAATTTTGTGACCAAAGTGGTTATCTTGTGAACTTCAGGAATTTTATGGAGTGTGCACAGTCTCTCAAAAGTGAGAAAATATTCAGCAATATCACTGGATTCATATACTGTGGACTCAGTCGCTCCCATTTGTGGATTGTTATGGTTATCCAGTAGATTCCACTCAGCCTTTACCTTCTCTATCTCCAGTTCATGCTTCCTCTCTTTTTCCCTCTCCTACATTTCTTTTTCCTTTGCCTCCATAGCTCTCCTGTGGGCAGCCTCCTGGGCTTTCTCTGCCTCTTTCATTGCCTCCTTATCAAGTCATTTTAATTTGACCACTCTCTCTTCTGCTTCCAGTCTGGCTATCTCCAGTTGTTGTTGGGCATTGCTTTTTGTCATCTTTGCCTCTGTTTTTAACCTAGCTATACCCGAGAGTTAGGGAAAAAAACCTGGCTTGTAAAACTTTGCTGTGCTGTAACCTGATACCTTTTGTCTCTGATAGCTGTTCTCAGCCTACAGAAAAATCCTTTTGTTATGTCTGCTCTGTCCCCAGGCAAAGACAGAATCTGTAGCTCTATCACCTTTTACAAAAGGTTTTAAAATCCTGCTGTGCTTCTGGTTCAAAATGATCTCTGGTTCAAAATGATCCCACTGCTCTACCACATGTCAAGGTTCCTTCCCCACTCTGAACTCTAGGGTACAGATGTGGGGACCTGCATGAAAGATCCCCTAAGCTTATTTCTACCAGCTTAAGTTAAAACTTCCCCAAGGCACAAAGTCTTTACCCTTGGACAGGGGTGGTCCTACCAATTTTGCTGCCCCAAGCAGTCGCCACTGAATTGCTGCTGCACCTGGAGGGGGGTGGAGCTGCCAACCAAAAGCCGCCGCAGCGGTCCTGTCGCTGAATTGCTGCCACAGGACATGGACTGCCGCCCCATTCAAAATGCCGCCCCAAGCACCTTCTTGGAAAGCTGGTGCCTGAAGCCGGCCTTGCCTTTGGATTAGGTAAAACGCTGCCATCACCAAGTGTTTTAGACAAAGAACAGGGAAAGGACCACTTGGAGTCCTATTCCCTCAAGCCCTACACCCCCTTTCCTGGGGAAGGCTTCATAATAATATCCTCATCAATTGGTACAGGTGAACACAGACCCAAACCCTTGGATCTTAAGAACAATGAAAAATCTGGTTCTTAAAAGAAGAATTTTATTTAAAGAAAAGGTAAAAGAATCACCTCTGTAAAATCAGGATGGTAAATACTTTACAGGGTAATCAGATTCAAAACAGAGAATCCCTCTAGGGAAAACCTTAAGTTACAAAAAGACAAAAACAGGAATACACGTTCCCTCCAGCACAGCGAATTTTACAAGCCATTAAACAAAGAAAACCTCATGCATTTTCTAGCTAGATTACTTCCTAACTTTACAGGAGTTGGAGAACTTGCATCCTTGATCTGTTCCCGGCAAAAGTATTGCCAAGACAGCCCAAACCCTTTGTTCTCCCGCCTCCAGATTTGAAAGAATCTTGTCCCCTCATTGGCCATTTTGGCTCGGGTGCCAGTGGGGTTACCTTAGCTTCTTAACCCTTTACAGGTGAAAGGATTTTGCCTTTGGCCAGAAGGGATTTTATAGCACTGTATACAGAAAGGTGGTTCCCTTTCCTTTATAATTATGACAGGTGTTCTGTCCCATCTAGTGGCACTAAGACCACTTAGAGAAAGAGATAATACGAATCTGCTCTATAGCCTTAGCTAACAGCCAGTTGGCTTTTAGCTCATGTGGTAGAGGCTCATGCACGAAGCCCCAGGTTCAATCTTGCCCACTGATAACCGGGGTCTGTCAGTGTTACAAGTGGGAGCTTGTTCAGGATTTCAACTGGGAAGTCTCTAAAGCTCGGGATGTGCTTCCTCAGCTAGGGGAAGTATGTAACCCACATACCTCCTGGGTGTGGTGTTTTCTCCCATCTAGTGGCACTGAGACCACTTAGAGAGATAAAATGAGTCTGCTCTACAGCCTTAGCTAACAGCCAGGTGGCTTTTAGTGTATGAGGTAGAGGCTCATGCACTAAGTTCCAGAGGTCCCAGGTTCAATCCTGCCTGCTGACGACCAGGGTCTGTTGGCATTACATATGCATTACCCCTTGCCTGTGGTTTGTGGCATAACCATAACTGAGTACTGCAATGAAAAAAATCAAATTTAGAGCTCTCCAAAGCCTGCCAAAGTCAGCTGGAGTCTTTCTATTAAGCCAAATGGGTTTTGGATCAGGCCCTACACACCTAGGCTGGGATTTTCAAATGAACCAAAAAGTCACCCAAAATTCCTTGTTATTACTAAGGGTGTTGGGATCCTCACTCCTCTATAATCCTTTACAAAGCCCAACCTTTAAGCATATATTACTTACACAGTTCAGTAATGGAGTATTGAAACACTTGGGACTCACATGGGAGATGAGAGTAGACAAGAGTTGATGGAAAAAGCTCTGGGGGCCTCAAGCCTAAAAAGTAATAATTATGTGAGTCGGAACTACTCCCTTTAGGATCACCCATGTGAATAGAAAATGACTCATGATGAAGGATTTGTAGAGTCAGGACACTTTTCTTAAATATGTAACAGTAAGGGATATACAATTAAAATTACAATATCTGAATTTTTTACATTAACAATAGTGGACGCCCCAGAAAATGGGTGGTTTAGTCTGACATTTGTCTTGGAGGTGCCAAAGTGATTGTATCTAAATTCTTTGGATATGGCGTACAAACATTTTTTGGAAAAGTCAAAATAGGTCCACATTCTGGATGTGGGCCTGTGACGGGTCTGGCACCGCAGCACCCCTTTGTGGCAGATGGGGTGTTGGGGCCTCACCACTCTTAAATTCCCATGCCCGTCCCTTTAAGGGCATTCCAATGTGGCCCAATGGCCAGTTTCCCCATGCTTGCCCCTGGGTCAGGGTAGCAGGCCCAGCAGCCAGAGTCCATATGACTCGCCCCACATATCAGGGCAGTGTGGCCCAGCAGCCAGAGTCCATAGCCTTCCCCCTCTCAGGCAGGAAAGTGTATCCCAATGGTCAGAGTGGTAGGGGGACCCAGGCCCACCCTCTCCACCAGGTCCTAACCCAGGGCTCGCCTATTAGCAGGGTTCCCCCTTGCACTTAGCTCAGCAGGGATCCGCCAGCAACACACCAAGCATCAGTGCAGCTTTAATGCTGCTTGTCTCTAAAGTTCCTCTGGGACACTTCCTACCCTCAACATCGTGGTCTCCACTCCAGGGGCAGGGTATCCTCTGGTCCATCCCCTCCTGTTGAGACCTCCGTCTGGGAGGCCGGGTGCATCCCGGCTTGGTTGGCCCCTGGATCTCAGAGCGTTGGCTGTCCCTCCTCAGGAGCTGGCAGTGTGCCTCCTTCTCCTCCAGTGGTCAGCCAAGACTGAGCACCTTTGCAGGCTTTTATACCTAGCCTCCAGTTGGAGCATGCCCAGCAGGGCTTCCGGGGCGGGTCTTCCTCTGCCAGGAAGGAAGGGTTAACCCCTGCGGTACCAGTGAGGGGCCACTCTGCCCCATCACAGGGCCTTATACCTAATCCATAATTGATGTTTCAGCAAATGACACCTCTGATCAGAAGAACCTACTGCTTAGGCCTACCTTGACCTATTGATGTGAGTGCAACTAATGGAACATTTAGTGTGCGGTAGCAGGGTCTACACAGCCACTTAATGCATAGCAGGCTAGAGCACTGTAGTTTTACACTTGAGCTTGCCATGGACTGCCCCCGTGTAGACAATTCTCTAAGAAGTTGTCCGTACTATAAAAAACTTAGCAAGACCTGCTCCTTGGGTTTGGGTGTAGAGTGAACGATTGAGTTGTATTTAAAAAAGAAAATCTAGTAACTTACATTCAAACGAGCTATTGTGGGAGGTTTAATTCACGATTATGGTTAAATTTAAAACATCCAAATGAGATAAAATAAGCTTCAAATATTCAGGCTGACATAAGAGATAAGACTGTCTCTTAATTAAACTAACAATGAAAAAAGAAGCAAACTGCAAGTTATTTTCAGGTTCTTGACATCTCCACTAATGAATCATACAAAGCCACAAAGGTTATTTTAGACATCACAAAAGGAATGCACAATGCTTTTTTTGTAACAAACTTCATTTGTAAAGCTTATTTCTATTCTTTTTATATAAGATAGAGTATAGTAGTACATTAACTTGCTTTCTCTGCTTTGCATAAGAGCCTAAGAGACATTTCAGCACAGTTCCCACTGCTTTGTATTCTTCACAGGTCTGAACCCAGCCTGAGGAACATCAGGAATGTTTGGATATTGCCTCCAGTATACCAAGCAATCAAGAAAATCCAAAATCCAATGAATTCTCCGCTTTGCGACAATCAATCTTTATTCCCTCCGCATGCACATTTATCAACAAAAGTGGCAGTTGTTGTTTCTTTTTTCTTTTTTTGTCTTTAAGGTTCAAAGTTCTTCATGAGTCAGATGAAAATATTAATTATTTGGTCAGACATTCATGTATAGCATTAGACAGTCTCCCAGCAAAAAATAAGATTCTAAATTTCTCTGTGGAGGGGAATTGGGGGGGAATTGTTGATAGAAGTGAAATTACATTCTGCCTTTGATGGAAGGAGTGTGAGTAATGTAATACTTATTCTCAACAAAAACTGCTGTACCACACAGCCAGATTTAAAAAAAAAACAAACTTGTTCTAAATTCAGCATGTCTTACAGCTGGACAGTTTCATGTTTATTGATTCTTGGAGAAGTGGTCGCTGCCTGCCTTTCCTCTCACTTATTCCAGAATCATAGAGATTTCTAGGGGTCCCACTGCTGTGGCCCCGGGACTGTGGGAGCTCTTATGGGGGCTCATGGCGGGGACAGAGCTTCTCCAGTCTTGGGGCCACAATGGGGAGGGGGCAAAAGGGAGAAAACAGGTTGCCGGGCCGCAGTGGGGGGCAGAATGAGGGGTACCCTGGGTGGAACAGGGGCAGAGCCCAGGGAAGGGGCAGAAAGGGGTGGGGATGTGGGCAGGGCTGCAGGCGGAAGGGGAGGAATGGGGGCGGGACCACAGGTGGAAGGGGTGCGGGGAGGGGCCCCACACTTGCTCTGGCCTGTGGCCCCAGGAAACCTTAATCTGCCTCTGGGCAGAGTGTATCTTTAGGCCCAGCACTGAACAAAGCAATGGTACATAAAAGCTGCATCACCTCAAGAGTAAACCTGGAAGACATTGTGCACAATTTCTTCTCTGCTTTCCTCTTGCCCCAGTTGGCAAGATGTGGTGTGGGGAATGAGCCTCAGCTCTGCACAGTCTTTCCCATTCAGCTGCTCGAAACGGTGGAGGAAAAATGCAGTGTGCCTGCTTTTTCCTGTACAACCATACCTAATGTCTGGGTAGCTTGTGGGTACAGGGGTGTTGTTCTTATTTCCCCATACTGGTCTGTAGTTCAAGTCACAATCTAAATGTTAGTATTTTGTAAAGATAGACCTGACCTACAAGATTTCAGAGTTTGAGGACGTTCGCAGCTGAGGTTTTGGTAGATGATCTGCATATGACAATTGGTTAAGGCAGTGGTTTTCCACCTTTTTTCATTTGTGGACCCCTAAAAATTTTAATGGAGGTATGAACCCCTTTGTGAATTTTAGACATAGTCTGTGGATCCTCAGGGGTCCATGGACCACAGTTTGAAAAACCACTGGGTTAGTGAGAGGTACTTAATGAACCTTACAGCACACAATTGCTGTGTTAAAACATATATCATAGAAAGCTAATGTGCATAAATGAACTCTAACATTACTTTTATTTAGTGCTATAGGAGTTGCTGTTAACTCTGAAGTCAACATTAATAATATTTAGCATTCCCATTAATGGGCTAAAAGAGGACACAAACCACACCTTAATTATAGAATCAGAAATGTAGGGCTGGAAGGGACCTCAAAAAGTCATCAAATCCAGCCACCTGCGCAGAGGTAGGATCATGGAGACCTAGACCATCCTTGATAGGTATTTGTCTAACCTGTTCTTAAAAGCCTCCAGGGACTCCCTCGAAGCCTATTCCAGAATTTAACCACCCTTGCAGTTGGAACGTTTGTCCTAGTATCGAACATAATTCTCCCTTACTACAGATTAAGCCCATTACTTCTTGTCTACCTCCACTAGACATGGAGAACAATTGATCACCGTCCTTTTTATAACAGCCCTTAATATATTTGAAGACTGTTATCAGGTCCCCCCCCCCAGACTTCTTTTCTCAAACCTAAACAGGCCAAGTATTTTCAACCTCGTTTCATAGGGTCAGGTTTCCTAAACCTTTTGGCATTTTTGTTACTCCTAGTAGATGCTACTAAACAGGCAGTAATTGATAATGTCAGTGAGAAAAGATAAATTTTACAAAGAGAATTGAAGAAACTCGATATTTCAGTAGGAATTAAAGGATGAGATTCAACCTGAAAATGCCCAGCTAGTACTGTGCATTGGAGGAAATATAATCCATGCCACAAACACATAGCGGAAGGGAAAAAGCGAATGTTAATGGTCTACTGCAGTGGTGATAGTTAACAGTAAATTCGATATAGCTTGCAGTATGGCATAGCTGAAAGAAGTCTCTTCTTCTTCATGCTAAGGTCCCTAGATCCATCACCAGACCAGTCAGTTTCTGGCAGCAGTAATTACTGTGGTTTATCATGTCCACAATACCCTCCTTCTGCCAGTGGTGCGCATCCTCAACAGGGCCACTTGCACTGACTTAAGTGGGGCAATGCGGGGGAGGGGGCTGACAGCCCAAGCTGTCAGCCCTTTGTGGGGTTATAGTTGGAGCCTTGCTGCTGGGCGCTGACAGCCCAGGCTGTCCACTGCGCACGGAGCTCACATTGCCTGTCAGCACTGCACAGGGATTACAGCTGAGAGCTCCATGCAGAGCCAACAGCCCCGGCTGTCCACACCCAGCAGCGCGGCACACCGCTGTGATTTCTGCGAGGTACTGACAGGCGATGTAACACAGGGTCTACACAGACACTATCTACATTGACCTAAGTGCTGTGCCTCTTGTGGAGATGGAGTTATTAGGTCAGTGTAGTGGGGGACTTAAATCGGTGGGAGCAACCCTGTAGCATAGACACATACAGAGTTAAGTTGACGTAAGCTGCCTTATGTCAACCTAACTCTGTAGTGTAGACCTGCCTGCGAATCACACTATTTTAAGGTCTCTTTGAGTCTCTATCCCTTTCCTAATTCCCTTGATGCTCCTGGGGTAAACACCGGGATAAATGTAATGTTTAAGAGTACCCCGTGACAATGTATGGTGTGTATGATTTTTGGAAGGTGATGTTGTAATGATGCTTCTCAGATATTACCTGTGAATAAACAAAGTTTGGCACAGCAGAAAAAATCATTACAAACCTGGTCTGTTGTACAAGAGGGAAACTGAGGTACCCCACCTCATAAATGAACAGTGGAATAATTCACTAGCCTGCCTATAGAACAAAACAAGGAAAGTATGGAGGTAATTCTTCTGTCTTTCCTGCAATCAGGAAGGAGATTTGTAAAAGGAAGGGGTATTTTAAGCAATAATCTATCCCCACCCGGGGGATAGGAAATGTTTCTTTTGTTTTTCATAGACTCTACAAGCAAACTGGTGCCAGTGGAATAACCCAGAGAACTGTGGGTCTACTGTCACAGCAAAGATTGTGTTGTGTGTTTGTATTGTTTGTCTTGTTGTACTGTTGTTTTGGTGGATATTGTACAAGGAGGGTTAACGCATATAGCTGCAAAGTTCATCACATGGTATGACCTGCCTGGAGAGCATGATCTACCCAAGGGGGGCAAATCAAGTGATGTACCGGATTCCAGAGGAATGCCATCTATTCCCAGCTCCTAAATGGGGGGCGCTTACCTAGTCTTTGACCAATTGGGGCCCAGCCTGCTGCTATCGTGTACAAATGATGGAGGGCAAGAGTAGGTTCATTGCACACAAATAAAAAGGTACAAAAAGGGAATTGGGAAAGGGGACACATAAATTCTGTCATGCGTGTATTACAGTTTAACCCACAAAGGCAAAAGGAAGGAAATTTCCTTGGCCCTGGATGGAGCGATCATTGCTGCTAATCACAATTGTTACAGTTATAAAATCTACTCAAATCCCACAATGTGAAGTGTCAAAAGGAGGAAACACATGGACTGCTACATCCACAACTTGTGGTAATGAAGCAAATGAGGACTATAAGAATTTCCCCTTAGAAAGATGTACCACTAACCCTCCAACAGGAATTTGGCAGTGCCAGTGTATGGTTTATGGATTTGATGGGGGAATCCCAACCTGGTGGAAAATATCAAATTTATCAGGAAATATTCCATGGTACTCCCTGGGCACTGCCATGATTAATGATAGTGGGAGGCACAGTTACCCAGTCATGCGCTTTGTCACAGAGGGTCCAAAGAATATAACCCTCTAGTCTCCTGGGGTGTATGAACCCTCTTGGGAAAATATGGCCCCACAGTTAGGGTGTGACATTACCATGTGTAACCATGTGTAATGGTACTTCCATGGAGGATGATCCCTGAAGGGGGATGGTTATGTACATATTGCACTGGGCATAAAATCCCCTTTGGGAGATTGGGTGTATAATGAGTTAACCATTTTGCAGAATGTAACCCTACATGTAATATGGATACCAAGCTGAACAAATCCTGATCTAAGCTGACCACAGCCTGGAGCCATAAATACGTCCAGACGGGCAAATGCATGGGAGCCACTGTGGGAGCGGGTGGAACCAGAGCTTTTCAGTGTGTCTTTCCAGTTCATAACATGGGTGGTACACCCGAAAAAAGGTGGGTGGACCGGGTACACCCCAACTGCAGTACCTACATAGAAGGGTTGAAGCAACAATTTAATTGGTGTGTGAGGGGACATACATGGAGTCATCGCTGGAAAAGGGATTTGTGGACAGCAGGTGTATGAAATCTGGGGGACCATTGGTAACTAAGTAACTGATAAACCAGAATATAAAATTGCATCAGCAAATCAATAAGCTACTGGCACAGCAACTGTCTGCAATTGCAATGGGCTGGGAAAGGACAGCAAAAGTGAACCTGTGGCTAACAAAATGCTCAACCCTGGGCTCAAAATGCTCAACTAGCACCTGTGTAATAGTTACCATGATACGGTGGGAAGGGAATGCAACTAAGGTGGTCCTCATAAGTCCTTTGGGAATAATGAGAAAGGGAGGAGCTCGCTGGGAACCACTGGGAGATAGATGGGGAGGATGGAATGGTATAAAATGGACAATAATTCAGTTAAGTAATTGTTTGTCCCTCCTCAATGGCCAAGCAGAGGCAGAATGAATGGCCTGTTGCAAATGGGGGCCATTTGGGGTGATATGTTTTCTGGGAATGTACACAACACTTGAGGACACCATTGCACCAGCATCTGGCACAGTTACACACATCTACACACTACCATCAGGACTATGGTGCACACATGGATCTGTGGAACTCACTGCTGTGCACAATTGAACCAGTGCATACTACCCAATTCCATACCAAGTGGTGGAGCTGGTCTGGACAATACCCCATTTTTCTGTGACTATCCAGTGGACTCATGATATGGACAAAAGCTCACTGCAACTGCCAACAACTGGACACATTTAAAATATATTCTTCAAAATGGTGTTAAAATTTGTAACCCTGTCAAAGGAGGAGAAGCAATGTTTTTGGTGGTGGCCAGGATTTTGGACTACACTGCAGTGATCAAGACTCTCAGTGTTGCTGTGGATTATCATGGAGGCTGGTGTATTGTTAATTATACTTGTGTTATGTTGCATATGGAAACAGTCAGGAAGGGCACAACCCTCTAAAGAATTTGTCCACTAATGATAACCCATAAGTAATGTAGTAATCCCTCCCACCCCTAATGTAGTAGACAACCTGGACCCAACCTTCTCGGGCCCACTATAATGGGAAATCGGGAACACTAATTGGAATAGGTGTAGCATGCCCATAGGAGAGAAGGTGCAGGGCATTGTACTGCATAAGGGGCAGTGGGACAGATGCCTGGCCCTATCAGGAGATGTGTCACCCTATGTCTTATGCTTTTCCAGGGATACCTGGTGTCATAAATATAAAGGGAAGGGTAAACCCCTTTGAAATCCCTCCTGGCCAGGGGAAAGCTCCTCTCACCTGTAAAGGGTTAAGAAGCTAAAGGTAACCTCGCTGGCACCTGACCAAAATGACCAATGAGGAGACAAGATACTTTCAAAAGCTGGGAGGAGGGAGAGAAACAAAGGGTCTGTGTCTGTCTGTAGTCGTCTTGGCCGGGGATAGACCAGGAATGGAGTCTTAGAACTTTTAGTAAGTAATCTAGCTAGGTATGTGTTAGATTATGATTTCTTTAAATGGCTGAGAAAAGAATTGTGCTGAATAGAATAACTATTTCTGTCTGTGTATCTTTTTTGTAACTTAAGGTTTTGCCTAGAGGGGTTCTCTATGTTTTTGAATCTAATTACCCTGTAAGATATCTACCATCCTGATTTTACAGGGGGGATTTCTTTATTTCTATTTACTTCTATTTTTTATGAAAAGTCTTCTTGTAAAAAACTGAATGCTTTTTCATTGTTCTCAGATCCAAGGGTTTGGGTTTGTGGTCACCTATGCAAATTGGTGAGGCTTTTTATCCAACATTTCCCAGGAAAGGGGGGGGTGCAAGTGTTGGGAGGATTGTTCATTGTTCTTAAGATCCAAGGGTCTGGGTCTGTAGTCACCTAGGCAAATTGGTGAGGCTTTTTACCAAACCTTGTCCAGGAAGTGGGGTGCAGGGTTTTGGGAAGTATTTTGGGGGGAAAGACGCGTCCAAACAGCTCTTCCCCAGTAACCAGTATTAGTTTGGTGGTGGTAGCGGCCAGTCCAAGGACAACGGGTGGAATATTTTGTACCTTGGGGAAGTTTTGACCTAAGCTGGTAAAGATAAGCTTAGGAGGTTTTTCATGCAGGTCCCCACATCTGTACCCTAGAGTTCAGAGTGGGGGAGGAACCTTGACACCTGGGCAGGAGGATCCCAAAAGAAAAAGAAAAGGGTGGAGTGTTAGAATATAGATATTCAGGCCTGCCTGTAAATGCCTAGACTTTAAGAACTTGGGTGTATTTTTATCACTTAGTTAGTTATAGAGGTATAAAACAAAGAATCAAAATCACAAGTCCACCTGTGTATGGGCCTTCTCTCATTAGGATAGTCTGAGGCCTTGTTCTTAGGCTAAGGCCTTTAGCTAAACAGCAGGGACAGCCATAATCTGGGAAGCGTACAGTCACATCCTCACATCCCAAACCAGTCACATTGAAATAAGGTGGTATTGGGCTGTTAGGAAGATGATCCTGCCCTAATAGTGCCCATCACCACCAGATAAAGAAACAGATCTTAAGATAGTTAAAGAAAATTTAGTTTGATAGCATCCTGTCTGTCAAGAGATCACTTATCAATGGTTGTGGTTGTGAAACCCTCATTTCTGTATTATTTTATCTTTATGGCCCCCACTTTTTCTATTGTTAATCTGTCTGGTTCTCTAATTGTTTCTGTCTTCTGTATAATTAATTTTGCTAGGTGTAAATTAATTAGGGTAGTGGGACATAATTGGTTAGAGAATTATGTTACAACATGTAAGGATTGGTTAGCTAAATTTCAGTAAAATGATTGGTTCAGTTATCACTGAGAATATTACTATATAAACTGGGGTCAAACAGGAAGTGGGGGCGTTGAAATCATGTTTGCTAAGGGGGGGAATGGGAACAGGGAATAGGAAATGGGAAACAGGGACACAGGCAAGGCTCTGCAGCGTCAGAGCTGGGGAGGGGGACACGGGGTAAATGCTCTGTGGCATCAGAGCTGGGAATGGAACACTGGGGAACAGACTCTATTGGCGTATAGAGATAAGCCCAGTTGGTGTGAATGGCTTTGGAATATGCTTGCTTGGAAACTAACTCCAAGAAACCTTGCATTGTTTGCACTTTGGACTTCTGGTCTTCTGCTGCTTTCTGTCTATGTGAGAAGAACCAGGGGAGAGGGTGAAGGGAAAGCCCTCTAACAGAAAATAATATTCAACACCCACCTAAAAAGTGCAGTACTCTCCCCATCACCACCCCTTGTGCTGGCTCAGTTGAGCTAAGGATGTGACCACTCCTCATCCCGCTTCACTAATTTCTCACTCGTGTGTTGGAGGGAATGTAGTGGCCCCACAAAGGCTACTGTTCCTCCTGTGTAAAGAGCACTGATTTGGTTAGGCAGTTGGGGGGAGTGGGTAGAAGGCTGTTTACGCCTCCTCATCTCGATGAACAGCGTCATAAGGTCCAGTTACAATCTGGCCTAAAGAAAGGAAATGATGTCATAAGCAAGAACAGAATACAGTTCCAGGGTGATACATTCGAACTCTTTTCTTACAGGTGAACTCAATCCCAGTGGAACTGAGGAAACAAATATTACTGGCTAGAGCTAGGCATAGTGTGATCAAGAATTGTGAAAGCTGCCCATATGCCTCTGCCAATATGTCTCAATCTTGGTTTGTGAGATTTTTGTAATGGAAATGCTTGGACTATTCCTTATATTGTTTTGTGTTATGTATACCCTTCTACAGTGAAATGAACTATCTCATTTTCTTGCATGACCCTGGCAAGATTTGAAGTTTGGTTTCCAAAGAGGAAACATTAGGGTACTAATGTGGGCCTCATCCTACTTCGGCCAGTGGGCCTTTTGCCATTCAGCACCCTGGGAGCAGGATGAGGCAGGACATCTATTCTTGCATTTCCCAATATACCTAGTAAGTGAAATAACTAAGTGGTTGTTTTTGGAAAATACGTCATCTCCTGATAAAAATCCTGTTGCTGATTACGATGGATGTGGGCATTTATCTCCAGTTGACAGCTTTGGAGGAAAGGGAGATAAGTGAAGCTATTGAAATTGTAAAGAGACCTTTCAGCTTTAATGACTCTGACAGCTATCCTTTCACCTCCATACAGTATGTTTGCCATCATGATAATTAGATTTTTGCTAGCCTATTGTTGATTCCTGTATTTATAATGTAGTCTTCCTGCAATGTTTGTAGATTTCATCTGGCTTTCTCAAGATAACATTAACTATAAACCTGAGAAAATGTCAGTAAATTGTAGTCCACATTTTCTGACAAGGAGCCTCTCTTTCTTTCATGTTTACAACAAACAACCATGATTTGGCAGACTAGAACAAAACTGAGCTTGTTCTTTTTAGCTGAAAGAAACACTCTTCTTTTTGTATATCCCTTTGGGATTCACCCAGTTAAAACACTTGAGAATAGACCACTATGTCAATTACATAGATTCATATATATGACAGGAAGCCACAAAATGTCATTTTGAATTTGAAAAATGAACATGTATTTGTAGTCCAAGTAGAATGAACCACTCACATACAGCAGACAAGCAAAGAATAGGAATTTGTAATTTGAGTGACAACTTCAAATAAAATGTAGCTGACAGCAAAATCATGTTTGGGGCTATTCTACATGGGTCACCTGGAAATGCCAAAGGGCTAGCGGTTTAGGACAAGACTGTGACATGGGTTGGACACTCATTCAAGTGAGTAAGAAGGAAACCCTCTTTATAATCTTATGTGCATTACCCAGACCTTGTGGTCTAGGTGCACGTGAGAAAACCTAATTCCCTTGAGCATGTAGGTGGGGAGATAGTGGGAATGGGTAAAGTCATGGCTCTACTCTCACTTCCATTTAAACACTAGTTGCCAATGCAGTTGAGTCAACACGAGGAATATCACAATCTCCTGCTGTAGGCCAACCAGAAATTATCACACAGTCAGAGCAAGGAGGACGTGGGAGAGAAATTGAGGTTCAAAGGTATGTGCTCCCACCAGCAATACAGTTGGCTGATGCTTCTGAGAAGACACTGAAGCAGGAAAGTATCAAAGTCATAGAATCATAGAAGATTAGGGTTGGAGGAGAACTCAGGGGGTCATCTAGTCCAAACCCCTGGTCAAAGCAGGACCAACCCCAACTAAATCATCCCAGCCAGGGCTTTGTCAAGCCAGGCCTTAAAAACTTCTAAGGATGGGATTCCACCATCTCCCATTCCAGTGCTTCACCACTAGTGAAATAGTGTTTCCTAATAACCAATCTAGACCTCCCCCACTGCAACTAGAGTTCATAGCTCTTTGTTCTGTCATCTGCCGTCACCGAGAACAACAGAGCTCCATCCTCTTTGGAACCCCCCTTCAGGTAGTTGAAGGCTGCTATCAAATCCTCCCTCACTCTTCTCTTCTGCAGATTAAACAAGCCCAGTTCCCTCAGCCTCTCCTCCTAAATCATGCGCCCCAACCCCCTAATCATTTCTGTTTCCCTCCGCTGGTCTCTCTCCAATTTGTCAACATCCTTTCTGTAGCGGGGGGCCCAAAACTGGACTCAATACTCCAGATGTGGCCTCACCAGTGCCGAATAAGAGGGGAATAATCACTTCCCCAATCTGCTGGCAATGCTCCTACTAATGCAGCCCACTATGCCATTAACCTTCTTGGCAACAAGAGCACACTGCTGACTCATATCCAGCTTCTCATCCACTGTAATTCCCAGGTCCTTTTCTGCAGAACTGCTGCTTAGCCACTCGGTCCCCAGCCTGTAGCAGTGCATGGGATTCTTCTGTCCTAAGTGCAGGACTCACATCAGAAGTACACACGTCAGATTTCTTTTGTCCCAATTTGTCTAGGTCACTCTGGACCCTATCCCTACCCTCCAGCGTATCTACCTCTCCCCACAGCTTAGTGTCATCTGCGAACTTGCTGAGGGTGCAATCTATCCCATCATCCAGATCATTAATAAAGATCTTACATGAAGTTCCAAAAGATACTTACAATTTGATGGTAAACTGATCCTACACAATTTGCCTTGGAAGAAGCTGTACTCTGTACATCAGAGTGGACACTGGGGAAAGAAAGAACCAGATAGAGAAACATTTGGAACTCCCCCTGAAGTTGGTGGGAGTTTTTAATGCAAATTAATTGCAAACTCAAACCTGCAAAGTGGCAAGTGGTCAGTTGTACATCAGTTTCTGTGGCAGCGATCAAGCATATAACGCACAGTTACCATAGTTAAATCTATACAGCATGCATGTACATTCCTCAGATATTGTTTGCTTGTAATCAGATATAAATTAATCCCAGCATGGGAAAAAAGTGTATACAACACAACACATAAAATAAACTATGCACTTACCTGGACATATTGACAACCAGTCAAAATGATTTTATTTTTGTTCTTTCAAGTGTGGCAAAAAAAAAAAAAAAGCCAACCAAGAAGATGTGCTCATTTGTTCTGACAGAAACAGTCCTTACTGTGACAGGTATAGTGGGAACTAAAGAGACAGAAGATAGATAGATAGATCATCTTCTTGGAAAAGGCTGTAATGTAATGTAAAATAGCCCCTTCAAGTACAATCATGATCATCCAGGGCTTTATTTTTCCTATTACCACTGTACAAGCAAAAAAAAAAAATTCATTTATTCTATAATGTATTATAATCTGGAGAAATATTTCAGAGATATGGGGCACAGCCACAAAATTTAGATCTTGACTTAGATCTTCCTCAAAGACTGGGAAGTATATAGCTCTGGCAATTGGGTGAAGCCTCCATCTCTAATTTCAAAACTAATCTTAGGCTATGTCTACACTGTGGATCTCACAGTGGCAACAGCTGTACCACTGCAGCTGTGCCATTGTAAGGTCTCCCGTGTAGCTTTGTCTCCCGTGTAAGGTCTCCCGTGTAGCTTTTTTATTAGCTTTGTCTGTGCAACAGTGTCTCTCTAATGCAGTGGTTCTCAAACTTTTGTACTGGTGACCCCTTTCACATAGCAAGTCTCTGAGTGTGACCCCCCCCAATAAATTTTAAAAAAGTTTTTATATTTAACACCATTATAAATGCTGGAGGCAAGGCAGGGTTTAGGGTGGAGGCTGACCGCTCGTGACCCCACCATGTAATAACCTCGCGACCCCCTGAGGGGTCCCAACCCCCTGCTCTAATGCTCTTAGTTGTCTATTATTTTCTGTAGTCCGTATTCAGTCCTTACTCCAGCAAAACTGTCATTGACAAGTTAGTGAATAAGGAATACGTAAACACAGAATTTGGTTCATACCAGGTCTGATCCAACACTGAGGTCCATATTTCTGCACCTGCCAAGAAACAAATGTGGGATACAGTGAATGATGAGTACATACAAATTAACCATGCTGGAAACATAAAATGTTGTGATGAAAATCCATTGCTTTAGCACAAATAACTCCCCTTCCCCCCCCCCCCCCCGTGATGTGTGAGGGGGTTCTTGGCTTCTTACTGAAAATTAGTGGGGGGTTTTGATTGGCCCTCTCCCAGTACTAAAAGAAAGGGTAAGGGCCAAAGAGAAATCAGGATCCTGAGACTGACAGTCCCCATGGACAATGGAGAGAGGCCAACCCTCCAGCTTAGCCCAACTGACAGGGCAGGCAGGCCGATAAGGGAGCCAGAGAAGGGCAGAGCTAAGGAGAGAGCAGCAGCAGCCAGCCCAGAGGGGCCACAGAAGCATCCCAGAGGAGCCAGAGCTGGGTTGGAGCCAGAGCAGCAGCATCGAGCGAGAGGAGCCAGAGTTGGAGAACTAAAGCTGGAGCAGCCCAGAGCCAGGAGTGGGAGCAGCACAGACCAGCTGCACTGACGGTGAGTCAGGGCTGAGCTACAGTGGGGAGCCGTGGGACCAAAGCCAGGATAGCAGACGCTGGCTGTGCCACAAGTAACTCTACAGCCACTTGTGGTGAGCAGCAGAGGAAAGCGAGATGGGGACCCTGGACAGAGGTTTCGATGCAGGGAGATGTCTCCAGATAAGAGGGCCAGGAAGACTGGACCTGTGAGGGGGGAGGAAGGAGGGAACACAACCCTGATGGGAGGGCCAGTGCTGGGGAGAAGGGTCCCTGCCACCTAGAGCCTGAGGGTGTTTGGCCATCATCAGAGCAGATGTTTTACCCATGGTGTCACTGGAGCACAGGCAAGGCATGGGAGGGAGACCTGCGGCGTGTGAGGAACAGACTGTGAACTTTTCTTATGTTCCAGAGACAGCTGTTTATGGTGTTGCCCGTGCCCATAGGGTGGGCCCTTTGTTCCTTTAACCCATGGGTGGCAGGTATCGAACGCCAAGGGAGGCTAAGCCTTCCCTAACCCAGGCCATGGCCATGCCCACATTCCCCCCCAAGGCTTGGGCTGATGGCCGGGGTGGAGCGGTCCAGGGCACCTCAGGTCAGCCCAGGGCTTGGGCCAGCCAGAACGGCTTGTGTGGCTGGGGCCGGCAGGTGCGGCTTCGGTGAGCTGGCTGGGGCTCCTCTGGCCATGCAGGAGTCAACCCAGCTCTTCCAGCTGGGATGGGGAGGCGTGGGACTCCTCCAGCCATCGGGTAAGAACTCGGATCCTTTCACTATCCAGTTCCACCAGGGTAGTGCAGAAGCCAGGAAAGTTCCCCACAATTGCAGGACCATTCCCCTGCTTACAGATGTCAATAACTTTAAGCAATAAAAAGGAGCGAGGCAACAAGTTGGTTGGGAAAGTAGGTTACACAGAGACCAAATGGGTGTGAAACTCTTTCATTACAACACAAACAGAGCTTGGATATAGAAAAGAAGATAAAATGTTTCAAATAGTACTGAGAAGCAGCTGTCCTTAATGATTTTGAAAATAAAATAAAATGAAAATAATAGAATATTGCAACAATTATATTATGACATGTCAGTAGTAGCACATATTATTACAGTTATTGAAATAATGTAAAATAATATAAAAATAAAAACATTTTCTAAAATTGACATTTTTTGGAAATTCCATTTCATGGAAAATTTTGAACATACTTGTTTTCATTTCAATTCAGAATGAAAACAAATTTTGAAATGTTGAAATGTCACACAAAATGGAAATTCCATGTTTTGAGCAGCTCTACTTTCCATAGATCTTACTGGGAGCTGGATCAGTCCCATTGGGCCGGATATTGAAATCTTTACTCATGCTAAGTAGCACCTTATACCGTGAGCAGCCCTTTCATTTCAGTAGGACTGCTTGCATAGCAAAGTATTACTCAGTTTGAGGACTCACTATTCTGGCTCATAGTTATTTCTTTATATAACAGTACTAAAATGGACCATCTCCCACCAAAAAGTAGTCCCTCAAAATAAAAAAAGTAAATATCATAATATTATTATATAAATAACATATTAATCATAAAGAGGCTTTACTTTTAACTGTAAACAGTTACACGCAGATACATTTTATTAAAGCTAATGTAAAAAAATTATATAAATACAGGTTAAGCAAAGCGTGTCTGTACATCTGGGTATAGTGCTTAAATTATCCAAAAGAACAAAGGTTAGTTTAAAAGTCAAACAATACATATAGTACATAATCAGCAATAACCCACATTTAGATTAATAAATCTAACAATACAGTATAGATATTAGTATCAAAATAATCGGGTACATCACTCATGAAAAGTTATACAGACAGCTGGTTGTGGAAAGCAAATATAACAATGAGTGAAGATTGTCCGTACTAGAGTTTGACCTAAACCAAATTACAGATCCAAACAACCCTGAACTTTGAGGATGTTCCACTCTAGAGACCCACTCTGCTGTTCAGATCCAAATATCACAGAAGAGCAAATGTTTTGATTTGAGCCCTAGTCCTGCAAATTACAATGCATGGACAGCCCTTGCACTTGCACCAAGACACATTTACTGCAGTGGGGTTCCACATGGGTGCAGGGATCTGTACATGCATTGTAACTTGGTTAGGATCCTTAATGACTAATTAAGCATTCCTCCCTAATGGCATTCTCTGTTAGTGCGCCCAGCCAGTCCACTCTCTCCCCGCCCTCCTACAAATTGCCTAAAGGGTGGGCGTGGAGCTTTTTCCACCCCGTGCTATTTCTGTGGTGCTAGGGAAGTGGGATACAATGCCACGGAGCCACTATTCCATCATTCCACACCCATCCTGACCTCATACCTGCATCCCCTCTAGACACAGGAGTGAAAAGAGCAATCTTTGTCTTCCTTCAATGCAACAAGCTTTTCTTATTTTTGTTCTTGAGTGCTGTGTCTAGCCAGGTTATCTCCTCTGCTAACATAGCTAACATAACGTACCAGTGATATTAAAATGATCTTCACACCTCTACCTCAGCAATCTGTTAATATATTAGTCGGTTAATCTAGGAGACCTATTGTCATTTTTTTTCTCATCTTCTCCCTACCCCCCTCAGGAGACCCTTTAACACTGGAGGTTCACGCTTCTGATGCTGTAAGATGGTACAGAAGGTCAAGAAGAAAAAAGGGGAAGAATTTACAGGGATGGAAACCAATAAAGCTGGCCATAAATGTGCAGCCACTCTGTACGGAATGAAGACGAGTTCCCACTGTAATCTAGAGGGTAATTTCTTTTCTAAATGCATCTTCCATTTTATTCCTGTACCTTTGCCCTGCCTAAAACTTTCAGCTTTCCCCCCTGGCTCCATTATTTAATCTTGTCATTGCTTCATTGATCACTTGGCTCCCACAATGCAAAGAGTTTAATACCTTCTTCTCTGCTATCTCTGATTCTTTGCCCTAGTGCCAGCTCTAAAATATAACTCTTTACACTCGAAATAAAGATGAGAAAGCTAATGGTGTTTAAAGAGTAGTATAATTTGAAGTTTGGGTTTTTTAATTCAGATTTCAACTAAAATCTCCCATCCCCACATCTTCTGCACCACTGTATCATTGGCCATTCCTTCTAATATCTAGCCTATATTTGTGAATACACAAACAACAAAAGTGGTAGCAAGGACACAGTTACGATCACACTGGTGTGATCACACTGTCAATTTGACTTGAGACGAGGAGTGTATCTTAAGGCCTGGATTGTGTCTTGAAGGCACAATGGGGTAGCACAGCAACAGTGATGCTTGGACGAATTCTGGCTGGCTCAGCCAAGTGGGACCCACTGGAGCTGCTGTTCCACCACCCTTAGGCAGGGTGCATTTTGTACTGTCCTCCACATCCAGCCAATTCTATTAGCCACTGCAGGGGGGTCTGAGGCCATCACCCCATCCTCACACTACTGCCTTTTGCCTCTTTAAGGAAGCTAGCACCACTGATGATGCTAGCAGGGATGTTGATCACTGGTAAATCTGATCTTAAACATTTCTGAAAATCTGGCCTCTGTCTGCCGGTGTCTGTACGGGGATGTATGGATGGGTGTGGAGAGAGAGATTCCTTACCCTCCTTTTCCTCCTTCACACCAACACAACCTCATCCACAGAGTAGCCTGAAGTATACATATTCCCAACCTGACTGTTACACTGATTGCAATGACATATAGGCATGCAAAAGAGGAGAAGCACTATGATAGCATTTGAAGAGATCATACATGAGGGTACTAACAATTAACTTACTTATCCAACAGTATAAAATATTGTTGTTTTATTGTATAAATAACTCAATTTTTAGACGTTAGCTGCCAACATCACATTAAATAGAACCAGCAGCTGAACTTGTACGAGAAAAAACATGCACTTTTTCAAGTACTGCCAAGTATATGTAAGCCCTATGGCCAGAAACTCCAGAAGACAAAGAGCTCTCTACTTCTTTTATTGGTTAGAAATAAAAAGGCTGCTGTACAGCACATCATTTGCATAAGTTACCTACCCACAATTCCTCTCGTGACAGTAGGGGAAACACCATAAATGGTAGAGCTATTCAGGAATCAGATTTTCATTGCATGGTGATTTCAATTATTTTACTTTCTCAAACAGAATGAAAACAAAAACAAAAAAAAAATAGAATTTCAGGCAAAATGAAGTTTAAAAAAATTGTTTTGGGTTGATCAGTTTAAAAAAAATAAAATTGTAATGGTTTGTCCTGGTTTTGATTTTTTAAATGCTTATATATATATATACAATTTTAGGAAACATAACATTTAACATTGAAACAAAAAGACATTTTGAAATGGAAAATCTGAACATTTCTTCCGACCATATCTGAATACTCCAATCTGATTTTTTTCTAAACAAAACTAAATCAAAATCAATCTATTTCTGCAAAATGTTTTGCTCTCAAAAATAAGCATTTTTCCAATGGAAAAACATTCCGTTTGAAAAATTCTGACCAGATCTAATAGCTATACATTAATTTATACGTTTGGTGGTAGTGAGCTCCAAAGAGGCTCAGTGGGCGAATGAGCTCATACTTTGTGGTAAAGAATTCATTTTTAAGCAGCCAAAACGCTGCCCAAGCATTCCACATGCTCTTTGTTCCTCTCCCATGAAGACATTGCTGTGAGAGGATGACACAGAGGACTCCTCTGCGAAACATGACATTGACTGAGGACTTTTGCTGCAATAGATAGCATGGAGGACTTCACACAAGAGACAGTGGAGAGGACAGCAACAGTACTAAGTGGACTATAGAGGGTACATCTACACAACAACAACAAAAATCCCAGAGTAGCAAGTCTCAGAGCCCATGTTAACTGATTTGGGCTCGTAGGTTTTCACAGTGGGGCTAAAAATAACAGTGTTAGATGTTTGGGCTCAGGCTGGAGCCCGGGTCCTGGGACCCTCACCTCTTGTCGGGTTTCAGAGTCCTGTTGTGTGAGTCCCATGATCCTGAGTCAGTTGACCCAGTTGTTTTATGGAGGTGCGGTCAAGGACTGTTCCTTTTGGGACATTATCATCAGTGGATGGAAATGGAGTTACTCTGGCTAACATTCCTGTGGGGGGAATGTTAGGAGGGGGGAATTACTCTTCCTTTGCATACATGTTCTATTGTTGTGTTTTCCCATATTTGAAACTTGTTCCTTCTCCCCCAGTAAAGAGTTACTTGTGTGTACATTCTCCCTGAGTGCTTGCAAGTGGGGATGCTCTGCCTGGTAAAGGCACCTAGGGAGGGTGCTTTTACTTTTCCCAGGTTTCTTGCGGGGAGGGGAGGAGGCTCTGGAATGGGCTTTTGTGATTTGTCAAGAGGGACCCTCCATGTTTTGAATCAAGGCCTTTTTACTGTGGAAGGTTTACATGTGGAAAGAGTGCAGCCTTCTCAAAAGAGACACCCCTCATGCAGGGTGTGTGCTATGCCCAGATGTCCAACTTACAGACTCCACAATGAGGATGATGGACTGCTCCTGCAGTTCAAACACGATGAAAAAGCCCTAATAGACAGTTATACTATTTACCCTATGGAATGATTCTCCTTGCTTTATTCATCCACTCTTTGATGTGGCTGACTACCAGCACACCACACAACGTCGGAATGAAAACACTGAAAACTCTTTTTGATTGGTTGCACCTGAAATAGAGAAAAAACTAAAATGTCATTCAGAAAAGGTCAGAAATACCTCTTTCCTGGAGTGGATATAGATGGGGACACACACAGGGTGAGAGACTTTTCCTTAAACACTGTAAAAGAGGATGGATTTTGTCCATAATAGAGACTGTATGTGTGTAAGGACAGGGGCGGCGAGAGAGTTTTGCCTTCAAGAATCAGCCAGGCAAGGCCCTCCTGCTTTGTTGTCAATCCTACCCACACAGAACTGCTAAGCTTCAGTGGCTATGCTGACAGTACCACTTATGTCTGTCTAACTTATGTCACTCGGGGATGTGAATAAGTCACCCCCTGAGTGATGAAAGTTACACCAACCTAAGCACTGGTGTATATTAATTGGCACCTAACTGAAAGACAGGTAGGTGCCAGAGTGTGTCAATGAACTGCAACTACGCCACTGTAAGCTCTCTAGTGTAGCCATACCCTTAGAAACATTCTCAAGAGCCCTCCACCTTACAATTGCTAGACAGCCACTTCCCTTACCAATAGAACTCAAGGGTTCACATTAGCCTTAACAAAAGGATGGTGTTTTCTCCTATTCTGCTGCTGAGGAGCAATGCTGCTGTTTGAATGGGAACTGCTTTTTTCACACCTGCAAATGACCTGGCTAAAGGTTTTTGTAAATGATGATGTAAATAATGTCATAATGGCCCAAATGCTCTTTTCTCACTCTGCTGAGTACAAGCGTATGTAATGAATTCCCCTTATAGAGACCAGAAGACATTACATGTGAAAGACAGAATAGGGAGAGAGAACTGAGAGAGAGCAATGGCCAGTGGATAGGGCACTGGACTTGCATTCAGGTGACCCAGATTGTATTTGCCCCTCTGCCACTGACCTGCTGTCACCACAGGCAAGTCACTTTGCCTCTGTTTCTCTCCGTCTTTTGCCATGTCTGTTTTGACTATTTAGATTTGAATCTCTTCAGGGCAGGGAATGTCTCTTACTCTGAGTTTCTATAGCACCTAACACAGAGGGCTCCAATGGGACTGGGGAACCTGTGCATTCTGTAACAGGATATGCTCAGTCAGAAACCACCTCAGCACCCTGCCACTCCAATATCCCTCAGTATATAGTAATTGGGACCTAACTGGAAGATAGGTAGTTGACAGAGGGTATCAATTAACTGCATAGAGCTACATCTGAAGGGCTAATTGAAGAGGAAGCAATCCCAGCAAGTGGGATTGTATAAATTGACAGGAAGGAAGGGCTGGAGGGCAGGGGAGTCTGACGCTGACAGGGCTAGATGATGCTAGTACTGGTCCTTTTGGTAGAAATGAGTAGGGAAGCTAGCTAATAGCTGTAAATGTATGTAAATAATACTGCAAGCTGTGGCCTGCTAGAAGACAACAATAAAACATGGTGGGGGGAAGGAGACCTGGAATTGTGATAAATTGCTGAGGCTGGAAGAGATCCTCTGGGGTCTACCCTGTGACACTTTCTTAATACAAATAATAATTCAGATGGTATCTGGTCATGTACTGGGAAATGTACTGTTGATAAATTTTGTAGTCAATTACTTGACCACACTTTGGTTTGTTATGCAATATACTCAAAAGACCAGTATCAGTCAGGTTTATTTCTAAAAGGCTATAATAGTATAGTACAGGGGAAAACGTTCAATTTGATAACAGTTTCTGGAAAGCTGTCTTATGCAGCATTGTTAAATTCATCTTATGCAGAAGTTGTGCTCCCAAAGTTACACATATCAGCTAGGAGTGTTTACAGGATGAGTTACAAGTTACAAAACTATTCACATGTTACTAAAATCCAATCCACCAGTTAATCCTAGTGCCTTAACTTGGTGTTCTGTATCTTCCTTATCTCTGTTTTGGATACTACAATTCCTGGTACTGGTCTGTGAAGGTACTTCCCTAGCTTGTAGTGGGGCAGAAATTAACATTTTGCCTTTGACAAGTTTCCTCTTTTGTAATGCCAAAGCTAAAATCAGCTTTGCAAAGTGTTATGGCATATTGAACATAAGTGAACAGGATTATAGACCGACATTGGCCAATTCAGGTCATGTAACTGCTAGAAGTATATATAAATATCAATATAACATTACATTGTGTGTGTCTGTGTGTGTGTGTGCATAATGTAATGTTATATTGCTACTGTATGCTTAGTGAAAATTAATATATTTAGTGTGACTAGTAATTATTAATAATGTGATGTATAGGCCTAGCATATATTAATGTGAACAGTATTCAGTAGAAATGCATCAATTTAGCTGGTTTGTAGCTGTTCAAAATGGAAGGTATCATGGAGGTGTAACACTGGGGATAGTGGCATCTTTCCATTATTGTTTTTCAAGCCCCTGACCATGGGGCTCAGGCTGGGAGGGGTTCTTGCACAATCAGCATCAAACTACAGATGAATAGTTTAGCTCTAATACTGACATTTCTTTGCCAGGTTCCAGGGTGCATAAAGCATCCACAATCCGTACATAGTGTGAAAAGATGAGGAAGAGCGAGAAATCAACAGGATAAAAGACAGAAAATGACAACCAGACACTGCAGACCATCAGGGAAACATGGGAGACACCATGAAGCAGTTCAGAGTCTACCTGACATCCACACCTTGCAGAGATTGGGGTTCACTTCTCTTTTAGGGCCAGGTTGGGAATCCTTAACTCTCACTGCTGCACAGTTACTTACTCAAGTAGTACCCCTGACTCCAGTGGGACTACTTATGCTAGATAGATCTCACCACAGTGAGTAACTTCTTCACAGTCTGGCCCTTTGTCCCTCCCAAAATAGACATGGTTTGCCTACATGTTTGTGCATGTTTCCTCTGTTCTATAAAGGTCACCATGTGCCACTCTTACTCTGCCTGAGTAGTGCCTTATGCTAAAACAGGTGCTATTGATATGAATGGCACTTCATGTTGAATAAAGTACTACTCAAAGTGAGGAAGGGTGACACAATTCCTCACTTCCATGTCATAGAAAGAAAACATTAACACTTGTCTCTTTGTAGCTGAGATACTAACAACAATCAAATCACATGCCTCAGGATTTCAGCCAATCACTTACACAGGGACCAGGAAGAAACTTTTTGTCCCCAAACTGAGAATTGGCTAGCTGAATCACTGTTTTGGTTTTTTTTTTCATCTTCCTCTAAAGCATCAGATACTAACCACAGCTGGAAGCAGGTGCCAGGTGTAAATGGGATCCATGGTCTAATTCAATTCCATAAATCCTATGCTTCCGATGCTTAGCTATGTCACTCTTCTCTTGTGCTCAGTGTTAAATCAACCACCAGATTTGGGATGTCAAAGGAATTTTCCTCTTGATTGAATAGGTTGAGACCCTGGAGGTTTTTTCCTTCCTCTGCAGCATCGAGCAGGAAATATCTGATGGGATCTCCTGGACCCATCTCACAAAAATTATCCCCTGCCATTTCAGGGGCCTCAGACCTTGGTGGCACCTGTGTCCTGCCTGTTTTTCACCTGTGAAATGTGTAATAATTTAGTCTCCTCAAGACTCCAACTTTAATGATATAACTGGCTCCTGATTGACTTCCTGGTGTGGATTTGTTTCAGTAAAATTAATCTGGAAAGAATATATAATGATGGGTGTTTGTGTCTATAGTTGGGCTCTGCCTGTGTTAAAAACACATTTTCAGTTTCCACAATCAAGACTTCTCAACCAGAGCTGAGATGTCATTTATCCTTTCAAGGGCTGTCTCCAAACAGGGCTGGTGAAAGTTCCTCTGAAGTGGGGGAACAAATGGTGAATAGTCAGGGAAACAACTGGAGTGCGTGCAGGGTGAGACCATGGGGAAAGGGAAGAATGTATAACACTTAGAACTATCCAAGAGGGTGCAGCAAAGACCTATGTGTAAATCCAAGCAATAAGTCTCTGAGCTGTCAATGAGACCCTGAGGAATTTGAAAGGATGGAGGAAGCTGAATGCTGGCTTATCAGGACACAGGCAGGCACAACTATAATAAAATGGCAGTGTGGCCACAGATTTCACTGTCTCCAGTCTTCCACTCCATAGGTCAAACAGAAGAAATGCTGACTATGTAACATATGGGCTAATTCTGATAAAATTGCCTAATGCAGAAACCAAAGGGGCAAGCAGAGTCTAAAACATGGGTCCTTGCAGCTAATTTACATAATTGGGAGTCAGGTCCCAAGACTCTGGGGAATGGGTGCTGAGTGAACCATGGTGTCTATTAACAGGATCCCACAGAAATGAATGCTGCCCCTTATATTGAGCGGGGCTACTGGACCTCCACATAGTGTTTCCCTGAGTTCAGACATCATAGTTTTTGAAAAGCGGTGAAAAAGTATAAGGTGATCTTAGGAGACCTGCCTTTCAGAGAAATCTTAGCACATGATTGGGAGGATCAGTCTGCTATCTGCCTCTCCTTGGTGCCATGGCAACACAGTCCAAAGTGGCCAAGCACAACAGTTTGTCCTGAGAGCTCCTCACACCTGGGGCAGCTCGCACAAGATGACTCTCAAGTCAGAGAGACTCAGATGCTCAAAGGTATTTAGATGCCTAACTCCCAATGAAATTCCAATCATGCCTTTGAAGATCTGAGCCAAAATGCTTTCTGTTCTTTAATTTTTTTTTGCATGTGTAAGATTTATGGCTAGACTCTCCAGAGTGGAATGAGTGGTCCTAGAGAGCTTTATTTGCATAGGCTACCTACCCACCATTCCTTTTGTGACGTGTAGGTGATTATCATAACTAGACATGAAGTTGGATTCTGGGCGGTTGTGGGCTCTCAGCAAGAGAAAGAGCTCTGACTTTGTGACAAAGGAATTCTAAGCAACCAGGATTCTGGTCATGTGTCCTAAGTGCCTGTGGCTCTTCACCAGTGGGGATTTTGCTGTGAAAGATGACATAGATTGAGGATTTTTATGGCAACTGATGACCATCAACTTTGTAGATAGAGACAACACGGAGAACAGCACGGAGCTAAAACCTTAATAAAGTTGAATCACTAAATCAGCTTGTATATTGGCACTTCCAGTAAGTCCAGTCAAGCAGTTCCTTCAAACAGGGAACAGACCTGTGGAGAGATACCTGGGCTACTGCTACTCGCTGATCCCAAATATGAGTCGGGCTTGGTGAGTGGGGGAGGTGGTGCCATCAATGGGACAATCCCTGTGGGACAATCTCACAGGCTATACTGACTATTACAAAAGATACTGTGTGTGTGTCTAGGGGGGTATTCTTTGCATATATATTCTGTTGCTGGGTTTTCCCAAGTTTGTCACTATGTTCCCTTTCCCCAGAAACGTTTTCTGTGTGTGTACACTCTGCGGGGGCACCCACTGAACTTTCTCTAGCTTCTGGGTGGCACCTTGAGCCACATTATTTATTTGTAAAGAGGGACTCTAGACATACTGAATCCAGCCCTTTTTGCTGCTATTGCCCCCATGGCAGAAATATTACATATATTATAGAGCCCCCTCCTGGGATTCATGTGCTCTCAGCAGGAAAGTCGGAACCCTCTGGAAAGCAGTCATATTTTTGGCTGTGTGTATATTCCCTTAAGGTACCATATTGAAGTGTGAGCTTAAATAAGGAGTCAGGGTCCCGATTTCCTTCTAATCACAGCAAGCAACATAGTCAGAACTTCCTGTGTTTTTTGCTTAATCAGCATCATTTAAGGTACTTTAAAATAGCTTATAAATGGTTATGTACTAATTAACATGTTTAATGTTTACAATGCAAAGCTAGTTGTTAGTTAAGTCTGTGCTATTGCAGAGGCCTGTTCAACAGTTTTATTGGCCTCCATTTTGATCTGTTCTTTTGTTCCATCAGCCACAGTTGTATTTATTCTAGGATGGAATATTCAAACAGTGCCCATCTTGCAAAATCAAAAAATCATTAGCTGACCTGCATACCCAGTGCCTTAAGTGCCTGGGTGAGGGGCATTTGCCAGGGAGATCACAGACTTTGATGTTTTCACCCCCTACTGCCAGTTAGAGACGTGAGGCTGGGCTCTGAACCTTTCTGATGAAAAGTCTTTGTCAGACTCTGGCAGTGTGGCCACGTCAACTCCTGGACTTCATTCAAAATCCTAGTCCCAAGGCAAGTTGAAGTCTGGATCTGATAAGAGATTGGATTTATTTAGAATTGATGAGATGGGATACATTTAAAACTGCTCTCTGGTCTTCTGCAGGGAGAGGCAGTGTGGTCTATGGATAAAACACATGGACTGGCAGTCAGGATATTTGTTTTCACTTCCTATTTCTGCCACTGTCTCTGTGTGGCCTTCAACAAAGCATTTAATATCTCCACTCCTCAGTTTTCCCACCTGTAAAATTGAGAAGATACTTACTACAGATTCTTAGATGAAAAGTACTTGATGAAAACTGAAAGTTATTATCTACCTCTTCCTTCATTAGTCATTTCCAGAGGGATTGATCCTCACCTACTGAAGGTGATTATGATCGCAGAGTTATCCAGGCTGCCACTTAAGACAGTTAAGATGACACACTGCTAATCTGAACCACTGTGGTCATGGGAGGAATAGGACAAGAGTACATATATCACATCAGTTTTGCAAAAATGAAAAATTAATTACTAGTAATTCTATTTGTTAGATTTGCCTCTGCTCCCTGGAGTGGGACATGCAGACATGCTGAGTCTCCCAGAAACTGTTTTTCTGTCCCCAGAAAACACCCAGATCCTGAGTCAGCGTCCAAACTAACCCCCTATCCCTTGGGGACTGACATTATTTGTAACAGTCTAAAATAGCTAAAAAAAAAAAAAATGCCACCAGGGTAAACAACAGTGTAAGAGAGATAGTTAGAAGCAAAAAGACATCCTTTAAAAATTAGAGATCAAATCCTACTGAGGAAAATAGAAAGGAGCATAAACTCTGACAAACCACGTGTAAAAGTGTAATTAGGCAGGTCAAAAAAGAATTTGAGACGCAACTAGCAAAAGACAAAAAAGCTAACAGCAAAAACATTTTAAAGTACATCAGAAGCAGGATGCCTGAGAGGGCCACTGGATGATTGAGGCACTAAAGGAGCACTGAAGAAAGACAAGACTGTTGCAGGAAGGCTAAATGAATTCTTTGCACTGCTCTTCACTGCAGAGGTTGTAACGGTTTCCCACACCTGCACCAATCTTTTCAAGTGACAAATCTGAGGAAATGTCCCAGATTGAGATATTGATAGGTATTGATTTAGGATGTTTAGGATGAATTAAACAGTAATAAGTCACAAGGACCAGATGGTATTCACCCAGGAATTCTGAAGGAACTCAGATATGAAAATGCAGAACCTACTGACAGTGGTATGTAACCTATCAGTTCAGTCAGCCTCTGCACCAGATGACTAGAGGACAGCTAATGCTCATTTAAAAAAAAAAAAGGCTCCAGAGGCAATTCTGGCAATTTCAGGCCAGTAAGCCTAACTTTAGTACCAAGCAAATTGGTTGAAACTACAGTAAAGAACAGAATTATCAGACACATAGATGAACACCATTTGTTGGGTAAGAGTCAACATGGCTTTTTTAAAGGGAAATCATGCCTTACACATCAAGAATTCTTTGAGGGGGCCAACAAGCATGTGGACAAAGATGATCCAGTTGATACAGTGTACTTGAACTTTCAGAAAGCCTTTGACAAGATCCTGTACAAATTAAGCAGTCTTGGGATAAGAGGAAAGGTTCTCTCATGGATCCATAACTGGTTAAAAGACAGGAAACAAAGAATAAATGGTCAGTGTTCACAATGGAGCCAAGTAAATAGTGGAGTCTCCCAAGGATCTGTCCTGGGACTTGCGCTGTTCAACATCTTCACAAATGATCCAGAAAAAGAAATAAATGATGAGGTGGCAAAGTTTTCAGATGTTGCAAAATTATTCAAGAAAGACTGCAAACAGTTACAAAAAGATCTCACAAAACTGGGTGACGGGGCAATAAAATCGCAGATGAAATTCAACATTGATAAATGCAAAGTAATGATATTGGAAAACATAATCCCAACTGTACCTACAAAATGATGGGGTCTAAACTGGCTGTTACCATTCAAAAGATCTTGGTGTCATTGTGGATAGTTTTCTGAAAACATCTGTTTTATGTGCGGCGGTGACCAAAAAAGCTAACAGATTACTAGGAATCATTGGGAAAGGAATAGAGACTAAGAAAGTAAATATCATAATGCCACCATCTAAATCCATTGTATGCCCACACCTTGAATACAGTGTGTAGTTCTGGTTGCCCCATCACAAAAAAAGATATATTAGAATTTGAAAAGGTACAGAGAAGGGCAGCAAAAATTATTAGGGTATGGAACAGCTACAATATGAGGAGAGAGTAAAAAGACTGAACTGTTAATCTTGGAAAAGAGATGACTAAGAGGGGATACAGTAGAAGTCTATACAGTCATGAGTCGTGTGGAGAAAGTGAATAGCCCTTAATATAACACGAGAACCAGGGTTCACCCAATGAAATTAATAGGGAGAAGGCTTAAAACAAAAAATGGAAGTGTTTCATCACACAATGCACCGTCAATCTGTGGAACTCATTTCCAGTTAGGCATGCACACAAGTGACATCCTAAATGCAGTGACTGTATGCTGATGTAACTTGGGTTAACATAAGTTTGTAGTGTAGATATGTCCTTATGTCTGTGAAATGTTTGGGAGAGGTAACAGCAAAAGTTTGAGGTGAGGCCAAGATTGACTCATGAGTTTAGGCTCCTACTTTTGTGGAGCTGGGTGTCTTACATTAAAAGCTCAGGAACAAAAAGACACATAAAATCCCAATATCATTTGTTTCTTTTTTTATATTTCATGACTTGGGGATACATACCTCATGATTTTTTAATTCTTGTGCTTGTCAAGCAATCTTGGGGTTGTAGATTTGTGTTTATTGTGTTGTGAATGTCAAAACTATAAGTAGGTCCAAAAAAGAATTAGATAAGTTCCTGGAGGATAGATCCATCAATGGCTATCAGCAAAGATGGTCAGGGATGGAACACCATGCTCTAGGTGTCCATATTCCTAGCCTCTGACTGCCAGAAGTTGGGAGTGCATGACAGGATAAATCCTGCCTGTTCTTTTCATTCTCTCTGGAGCACCTTGCACTGGCCACTGTCTGAAGACAGGATACTGGTCTAGATGGACCATTGATCTGACTCAGTATGGCCATTCTTATTGTTAGTAAAATTACAGTAGATTTTTGCCTTTGAGAAAGATTTAATATGAGGTAGTATACTGCCCTTAGTGAATATCTGGGAACCAAGTTCTGCACACAAGCAGTGACATGCGAAAAAGCATCAAGGGCTGGATTGAGCAGCAAACTAACAGGTGAGAAAAACAATCCCCACGGTGGATCAAATGAAAATGAAGAAGTTTTGACATCAGGCTAGGAAATCAGTCAGACTGGAAGTCACATGATGCAACAGAATAAATTGGTTGCTATAAAAATAAAAATAAATTTAGAATTAAAAATCCCAAGTTAAAAATCACAATAAAAACATAGGAAGTGCTATACTAAAAACACAGAGCCATTGTTAAAACTACTAGCAACTAGTTACTTTAAATATTTTTAATGATTATTTGTTATTAAAATATGAATGAAATAGCACAATGACATCCATCTGCACAATGTTGACAGAGGTAAATGATGAAGTGCTCAGAGTAATAAATAAATAACATTTAAAAAATAAACAATTAGAAGGAGCAAAACTATATTTGAAATGGGTTACAAGGAAGGGAGTGCAATTCAGCAAATCACAGCAGCAGATAAGACAAATGTGGGAACTGCTAGGAGACTTTATGCAGACATATAAACTGATAAGGGAATCTTTTAAATACTCAAACTGTGTGACACACAGTTTTTAGGGGTGCATGTAAAATATTTCACGCCATCAAGTCCCCTGTAGCACTTTGGTAGGTTATATCGACTAGAGGGGCACTGCCATGTCTTGGCACTGGGTTGCCTGTGCCTTTAAGAATCAGGCCCTGGGAAGTGGGTGCTCTGACATGCTGTCCTGAGGAAGGGGAAATAAAAATCCCCCTCCGCCCCCAACCTATTTTTGTAAAGACAGTAGGTGGCTCATCCCATCAGGGTAACTGTTACCCCCACCCTGTGCTGGGGCTTTGCCCTCTGCCACTGTCTGGTAGTGCCTCGTCCCTGGGCTTAACTCCAGCTCTCCCCTGATTTTTCCCCTCAGCCCCACTCCTTCCCCTGACTCCAGCTGGTTGACCCTCCACCGCGTGCAATTTCCATCTCCTGCTCAGACCCTGCCTATTCCCAACCCAATTTGCCTCCTTTGTCCCCCTTTAACCTTTTAAATCCCCAGCAAGGGCAGCAGCTTCAGCAGAGGTTACTGAGCATGCTCAGTACGAGCCAAGCTGTACTCCGTGCCCTGCCCACCTGCTGCCCTGCCGTGGTCCTAGCGCAAGGGAGAGCCTGCTGAGGCTAGGGACTCTGCGCCTGTGATCCTGGGGGTGGGGCACTGAGTACCTTGGGCTCGGGCCAACACCACTGGGCTTGAACCTGCCGGTCACGGGAGGAGCTTGATGCCACCAGGTCTGATCCGGGGGGGGGCAGGGCTGATGCCACTAGCCCCGATCCTGCACGGCCCCATTTTTGCACCCCCACAAGCTCTGAACCGTGAGCAGCTGCCCCTCTCGCCCTGCCCTAGTTACAGCCCTGGCTATTTGCCAAGATGGTCAAAGAGGCAACCCCATGCTCAGGGTGTCCCTAAGCTTTTCACTGCCAGAAGCTGGGACTGGATGACAGGGGATGGATCACTCATTAATTGCCCTGTTCTGTTTATTTCCTCTGAAGCATCTCCGCCACTGTCGGAAGACAGGATACTGGGCTAGGCAGACCGTTGGTCTGGCCCAGTATGGCCGTTCTTATGTTCTTTTTATATTCAGTAAGTTTTGATGTTCCTAGTATTTACCTGGAGGACTTATACTGCCCAAGTTCTCTCTTCCTTGAGGTCCATTTCCCCCCACCGCCATTTGAGTCAAGTTTCCATCAGTGAGTCACACTTGCTCCAGTGAGTCAATATGAATCAATCAGCATCTCCTACTGCTAACAGGTTGGATGAACAGCAGAGTCCTGCCCTCCAGTTACAGTGAGGAAATTGTTGCTGCTGTTATAGAATCTTATCTTAGCATAGGAAAAAGAAGAGGACTGAGGCAAACAGGATCATTGGTAAAGACGTAGAAGGACGGCCTTACCATTTGAAGGCCTGTCCAAGAATCAATCTGTCTCCCTTCTGCTGCTCCCCTGACACCCTTTGAACAATTTTTAAAATTCCATAGGGAAAGATTGCACCCAGTGTAGTGCAGGTCAACCCGGGGGAGACAGTTCAACTAACATGGTCCATGTGATCCTGTAAATTAAAAGGACTATTCCAGGCAAACACTGCTGCTGGCACTAGCCTCTAAAGGAGACAGGGAGGAGTGGTGAGAATGGGGATGCGCCCCCTCACATGGGGAAGCACAGATGGCCAAGAACAGAGGGAAGCAGATGCTGTTCAAGGGTGGTGCAGCAGCTGCACTCCCCAGGTACTTCCTCAAGCTGTGGAGGCATATTTTTCTTGAGACACAACTCCACACACTAGCTTGGGCCTGGATTCTAATCTAAAGGAACAAGAGTCCTTAATATGTAAGGATCTATATAGTTTTCCAGTGGCTCTTGCAACTGACAAAAAGCATTGTTTTCCCACGCCAGAATTTAATTCCTGAGTGTAAATAAGTTTCCTTATTCCTGATCACAAACTGCTGTGAAAATGATATGCTTCCCTCTGTGAAGTCCATGTGGGAGCCACAGTCTGTTGTTACAGAGTAACAGCCGTGTTAGTCTGTATTCGCAAAAAGAAAATAAATTGGTTAGTCTCTAAGGTGCCACAAGTACACCTTTTCTTTTTACAGTCTGTTGTGAAATTCATGTTTTGAAATGACCTAAGATATCTACACAATGCTGTTGTTTATGAAAAAAGGGAAATACACAAACTTGTTTTTCCATTTCTTAGAGCAGATGAGTTGTTTAAAGGAGTCTGCTTTGTGGATTTATACCACCTTCAGTCAAGGACACCATGTTCACATGGTTATATCAGCTTTATGCAGTACTTTTGTCAGTCTCTCTCAAGCAATCCATTACTACCAACACTAAAATCCATCTGGATTGATAAGAAACATTATGAAAGTATGTTCAGCAACTGAACACTGTCCAGGAACCAACAATGTAATTATACCTACTTTCCCCTATATGTCATGGTGATAGACTGTGTCATCCATGAGAAGATGAAAAGGGAAAATGTGGGACATACTTTTTATTTATATGACAAAGATACATCTCCCTGACAGCATCACTTTCTTTCTAAAGGCCTATTTTCTCCTTGCAAAAAGAATGATAGCATACACTCCCTGGCTTCACTGTACAGTTTAAAGCTATATTCTTGGCCTTGGCTTCTGTCTTATTTTGAAAGACAACTATAGGTTTTAATAGGATAATGAATGTGCAACTTCTTTTTCATTTTTAGATAACTCCCACAAGAGTGACAAAGATGGAACTGAAATATTTTAAAATGCTCACATTTTGCTGTTCTGTTTTATGAACGTTTCTAAACCTCAGGAGCTGTATAACACAAAAAGCAGGTATCTTATGTCTTCATTCAGTGACCCATGTTTAAGTATGAAGGAGTCACACAACCTAAGGCAAGATTCTATGCAAAGGGAGCATTGTGCCTTAAGACGCTACAGCTCTGCTCAGAGTCCTAGAGAAAAATGAGCAACCCCAGAGGAAATCTTGGAAAATCAATTCTGCAAAGGCAAAGATACCTCTCAGGATTTTGACACACACACATGCTATTGTAGTGGTGAGCTGATGTGTGTTGATAGCCTGCCCATTCCAGATGTGGAGATGTGATGTTTCCAAGGGTACATACAGGGGAACCCCTATTCTAAAGGGATTTCTGGGTCTGCTTGCAAACTGACTGCTCACCAAAAAAAGCATCACCATGGTGCTCTAAAACAATTGACCCAACATAAGAAAAGATTTAAATGACTAGAGTATATAACATAGGATACTTTGTACTCACTCTGGTTCAAGGATAAATTTTAGCCTACCATCTTCAGAGCCAGAAGATGAACATTTTAAGACCATTGCTGATACACAGCTGTTTGAAAATATCTTGTCCAGATAGTACTCTACTTTCATCATGTTTAGAAGCCTTCTTGTCATAAATATAAAGGGAAGGGTAAACCCCTTTGAAATCCCTCCTGGCCAGGGGAAAGCTCCTCTCACCTGTAAAGGGTTAAGAAGCTAAAGGTAACCTTGCTGGCACCTGACCAAAATGACCAATGAGGAGACAAGATACTTTCAAAAGCTGGGAGGAGGGAGAGAAACAAAGGGTCTGTATGCTGTGCTTGGCCAGGGATAGACCAGGAATGGAGTCTTAGAACTTTTAGTAAGTAATCTAGCTAGGTATGTGTTAGATTATGATTTCTTTAAATGGCTGAGAAAAGAATTGTGCTGAATAGAATAACTATTTCTGTCTGTGTATCTTTTTTGTAACTTAAGGTTTTGCCTAGAGGGGTTCTCTATGTTTTTGAATCTAATTACCCTGTAAGATATCTACCATCCTGATTTTACAGGGGGGATTTCTTTATTTCTATTTACTTCTATTTTTTATGAAAAGTCTTCTTGTAAAAAACTGAATGTTTTTTCATTGTTCTCAGATCCAAGGGTTTGGGTTTGTGGTCACCTATGCAAATTGGTGAGGCTTTTTATCCAACATTTCCCAGGAAAGGGGGGGTGCAAGTGTTGGGAGGATTGTTCATTGTTCTTAAGATCCAAGGGTCTGGGTCTGTAGTCACCTAGGCAAATTGGTGAGGCTTTTTACCAAACCTTGTCCAGGAAGTGGGGTGCAGGGTTTTGGGAAGTATTTTGGGGGGAAAGACGCGTCCAAACAGCTCTTCCCCAGTAACCAGTATTAGTTTGGTGGTGGTAGCGGCCAGTCCAAGGACAACGGGTGGAATATTTTGTACCTTGGGGAAGTTTTGACCTAAGCTGGTAAAGATAAGCTTAGGAGGTTTTTCATGCAGGTCCCCACATCTGTACCCTAGAGTTCAGAGTGGGGGAGGAACCTTGACATGGTGGCATAGCGGTGGGATTAACCTGAAATCATTTTGAGATCCAGTTGAGATTTTTTGAACTAGAAATACAGATTTTAAAAAGGAATTTTTTTTTCCTTTGGAAAGGAAGTCCAGAAAGCAGTTGAAACTGAAAGCAGATTGTTTTTCTCTGCTTTGTGGCCAAGCAGAGACAAAAGGGGATTATCTTGTGAATTGCAGGTTTTCTTTGCCTGGAGGCAGGGTACTTAACTCCTGCAGGGAAATTCACAGTCTTCCAACCCAGAGGTTTTTTTTTTCTTTTCTTCCTAAAAGTAAATAGGGGGTGTGTGTTCTACCCATTTGCTTTTTCTTTGGGCTGGGTAAGCAGGTTTCCAAGTAGTTGGAGGTTTTTTGCTTTAATTTGGGCCCAGAGCAGAGACAAGGGAATTGACTTTTTCTGTAGGCTGACAATCACTATCAGAGAATAGGTATTCTATTCCAGCACAGCAAAATTTTACAGCCAAGTTTTGTTTGTTTATTTCTAAACCTCGGGTGTAAAGTTAGTTTAAAACAGAGAGGTTAGAATGACCAAATCCTCAGCTCGACTACAGCTGGAATTAGCCAAATTTCAGGCTGAGGAAAAACAAAGGGAACATGAAAGACAGATAGAACTCATGCGGCTGGAGAAGGAGGTACAGGAGGCGGCCCACAAGAGGGAAATGGAGGCAAGGAAGCATGTGGAGGAGGAGAAGGAAAAAGAGAGGAAGCATGTGGAGGAGGTGGAGAGGATAAAGGCCCAGCAGAATATACCAACAAACCCTAGCAATCCTTCTCCAGGTACCACTTCCCATCCCAGAAAGTCCCCCACCTACAGGGCAGGTGATGATACTGAGGCCTTCTTAGAAAACTTCGAAAGGGCCTGCCTTGGGTACAACATCTCTACTGACCAATACATGGTAGAGCTGAGGCCGCAGCTGAGTGGACCCTTAGCTGAGGTGGCAGCTGAAATGCCTAAAGAACACATGAACAAGTATGAACTGTTTAAATCCAAGGCGAGAGTCAGAATGGGGATAACACCAGAGCAGTCTCGTCAGAGGTTCAGAGCCCTAAGGTGGAAACCAGACATGTCATTTACCCGACATGCCTACCACATTGTGAAACATTGGGATGCCTGGATATCAGGAGCAAGTGTTGAATCTCCAGTAAATTTGCCCTTCCTAATGCAAATGGAACAATTCTTAGAGGGTGTTCCTGAGGAAATAGAAAGATACATCCTAGATGGGAAACCCAAAACTGTAATCGAGGCAGGAGAGATTGGAGCCAGATGGGTGGAGGTGGCAGAGAAGAAGAAAACTGGTCGCAGTTGGAGCGGAGACCAGAAGGGACCACCCCAGACCACACCCTATTACCGGGGGCCGCCCAAGGCCCCACCTACCTCCCAAAGAACCCTCCAGACCCCTTATCGTCCTGCCACCCCGTTCTCCAGCAACCCTCCTCGCCCCAGTGACCCGTCAGCTGGACGATGTTTTAAATGTAATGAGCTGGGGCATGTAAAGGCCAACTGCCCCAAGAACCCCAACAGATTACAGTCCATTGCACCGGAATCACACCAGAGGTCCACAGGCCCAGATACCTCCCAGATACCCTTGGAGCGGAGGGAAACTGTGAGTGTGGGCGGGAAGAAGGTCACCGCGTGGAGGGACACCGGAGCACAAGTGTCAGCTATCCATGCTTCCTTAGTGGACCCCAATTTAATCAACCCAGAGATCCAAGTGACGATTCAACCCTTCAAGTCCAACTCTTTCAATTTGCCTACAGCCAAGTTGCCTGTCCAGTACAAGGGCTGATCAGGAACATGGACTTTTGCAGTCTATGATGATTATCCCATTCCCATGCTGTTGGGGGAAGACTTGGCGAAGCATGTGAAGCAGGCCAAGAGGGTGGGAACGGTCACCCGCAGCCAGGCTAAACAAGCCGTGAGGCCTAGCTCTGTTCCGGAAACTGTTATCAGGACCCGGTCAGAGGTGATGGACCTGGACCTCAGGCCAATGTCTGCAACAGCAGTAGTGGATCCAGTCCCAGAGACCCAAACGGAACCAGTCCCAGAACCGGAACCAGCCGAACAACCAACACCAGACCCCGTGTCAGCACTGAATCCAGTACTTGCAACCTCAACACCAGAGGGCCCCACTGAACCTGAACTGGCAGCAGCCGATAACCCTACACAAGAGGCTCAGCCGGAGCCTGAATCCCAACATAGTGCACCAGCGGAGAGCGGTTCACAGTCAACAGAAACAGCTCCATCCCCTATATCGCTTCCAGAGGGACCAAGCCTAGGTCCACAATCCAATGAGGGACTGATGTCTCCAGCATCAAGGGAACAGTTCCAGACCGAACAGGAAGCAGATGAAAGCCTCCAGAGAGCTTGGACAGCGGCACGGAGCAACCCACCGCCTCTCAGCTCTTCTAATCGATCCAGGTTTGTTGTAGAAAGAGGACTTTTATACAAGGAAACTCTTTCTGGTGGACACCAGGAAGACTGGCATCCTCAGAGACAGTTGGTAGTTCCAACTAAATACCGGGCCAAGCTCTTGAGCTTAGCCCACAATCACCCTAGTGGCCATGCTGGGGTGAACAGGACCAAAGACCGTTTGGGGGGGTCATTCCACTGGGAGGGAATGGGCAAGGATGTTTCTACCTATGTCCAGTCTTGTGAGGTGTGCCAAAGAGTGGGAAAACCCCAAGACCAGGTCAAAGCCCCTCTCCAGCCACTCCCCATCATTGAAGTTCCATTTCAGCGAGTAGCTGTGGATATTCTGGGTCCTTTTCCAAAAAAGACACCCAGAGGAAAGCAGTACAGACTGACTTTCAAGGATTTTGCCACCCGATGGCCGGAAGCAGTAGCTCTAAGCAACACCAGGGCTAAAAGTGTGTGCCAGGCACTAGCAGACATTTTTGCCAGGGTAGGTTGGCCCTCCGACATCCTCACAGATGCAGGGACTAATTTCCTGGCAGGAACTATGAAAAACCTTTGGGAAGCTCATGGGGTAAATCACTTGGTTGCCACTCCTTACCACCATCAAACAAATGGCATGGTGGAGAAGTTTAATGGAACTTTGGGGGCCATGATACGTAAATTCGTAAATGAGCACTCCAATGATTGGGACCTAGTGTTGCAGAAGTTGCTCTTTGCCTACAGAGCTGTACCACATCCCAGTTTAGGGTTTTCCCCATTTGAACTTGTATATGGCCGTGAGGTTAAGGGGCCATTGCAGTTGGTGAAGCAGCAATGGGAGGGATTTACACCTTCTCCAGGAACTAACATTCTGGACTTTGTAATCAACCTACAAAACACCCTCCGAACCTCTTTAGCCCTTGCTAGAGAAAACTTACAGGATGCTCAAAAAGAGCAAAAAGCCTGGTATGATAAACATGCCAGAGAGCGTTCCTTCAAAGTAGGAGACCAGGTCATGGTCTTAAGGGCGCTCCAGGCCCATAAAATGGAAGCATCGTGGGAAGGGCCATTCATGGTCCAGGAGCGCCTGGGAGCTGTTAATTATCTCATAGCATTCCCCACCTCCAACCGAAAGCCTAAGGTGTACCATATTAATTCTCTAAAGCCCTTTTATTCCAGAGAATTAAAGGTTTGTCAGTTTACAGCCCAGGGAGAAGATGATGCTGAGTGGCCTGAAGGTGTCTACTACGAAGGGAAATGTGCTGGTGGTGTGGAAGAGGTGAACCTCTCCATGACCCTTGGGCGTATGCAGCGACAGCAGATCCAGGAGCTGTGCACTAGCTACGCGCCAACGTTCTCAGCCACCCCAGGACTGACTGAATGGGCATACCACTCCATTGACACAGGTAATGCTCACCCAATTAGGGTCCACCCTTACCGGGTGTCTCCTCAAGCTAAAACTGCTATAGAACGGGAGATCCAGGATATGTTACAGATGGGTGTAATCCGCCCCTCTGAAAGTGCATGGGCATCTCCAGTGGTTCTAGTTCCCAAACCAGATGGGGAAATACGTTTTTGCGTGGACTACCGTAAGCTAAATGCTGTAACTCGCCCAGACAACTATCCAATGCCACACACAGATGAACTATTAGAGAAACTGGGACGGGCCCAGTTCATCTCTACCTTGGACTTAACCAAGGGATACTGGCAGGTACCGCTAGATGAATCTGCCAAGGAAAAGTCAGCCTTCATCACACATCTCGGGCTGTATGAATTTAATGTGCTCCCTTTCGGGCTGCGAAATGCACCCGCCACTTTCCAAAGACTTGTAGATGGTCTCCTAGCGGGATTAGGAGAATATGCAGTCGCCTACCTTGACGACGTGGCCATATTTTCGGATTCCTGGGCAGACCACCTGGAACATCTACAAAAAGTCCTTGAGTGCATAAGGGAGGCAGGACTAACTGTTAAGGCTAAGAAGTGTCAAATAGGCCTAAACAGAGTGACTTACCTTGGACACCAGGTGGGTCAAGGAACTATCAGCCCCCTACAGGCCAAAGTGGAGGCTATCCAAAAGTGGCCTGTCCCAAAGTCAAAGAAACAGGTTCAATCCTTCTTAGGCTTGGTCGGTTATTACAGATGATTTGTACCGCACTACAGCCAGATCGCTGCCCCACTGACAGACCTAACCAAAAAGAAACAGCCAAATGCTGTTCAGTGGACCGGAAAGTGTCAGAAGGCCTTTAACAAGCTTAAAGCGACACTCATGTCTGACCCTGTACTAAGGGCCCCAGACTTTGACAAACCGTTCCTAGTAACCACAGATGCATCCGAGCGTGGTGTGGGAGCAGTTTTAATGCAAAAAGGACCTGATCAAGAATTCCACCCTGTAGTGTTTCTCAGCAAAAAACTGTCTGAGAGGGAAAGCAACTGGTCAGTCACTGAAAAAGAATGTTATGCCATTGTCTACGCTCTGGAAAAGCTTCGCCCATATGTTTGGGGACGGCGTTTCCACCTGCAAACCGACCATGCTGCACTAAAGTGGCTTCACACCGTCAAAGAAACTAACAAAAAACTTCTTCGGTGGAGTTTAGCTCTCCAAGATTTTGATTTCGACATCCAACACATCTCAGGAGCTTCTAACAAAGTGGCTGATGCACTCTCCCGTGAAAGTTTCCCAGAATCAACTGGTTAAAATCGTCCTTAAGATGTAGAAAATATTGTTAGTCTTTATGTACTTGGTAGTATATTTAGAGATGCATGTGTCTTATTAACTCTGTTTTTCCTAGAGCTCCAGGAAGAAATCCCAGCCAGTGTTTCACCCTAGCTGAGATTTGGGGGGCGTGTCATAAATATAAAGGGAAGGGTAAACCCCTTTGAAATCCCTCCTGGCCAGGGGAAAGCTCCTCTCACCTGTAAAGGGTTAAGAAGCTAAAGGTAACCTCGCTGGCACCTGACCAAAATGACCAATGAGGAGACAAGATACTTTCAAAAGCTGGGAGGAGGGAGAGAAACAAAGGGTCTGTATGCTGTGCTTGGCCAGGGATAGACCAGGAATGGAGTCTTAGAACTTTTAGTAAGTAATCTAGCTAGGTATGTGTTAGATTATGATTTCTTTAAATGGCTGAGAAAAGAATTGTGCTGAATAGAATAACTATTTCTGTCTGTGTATCTTTTTTGTAACTTAAGGTTTTGCCTAGAGGGGTTCTCTATGTTTTTGAATCTAATTACCCTGTAAGATATCTACCATCCTGATTTTACAGGGGGGATTTCTTCATTTCTATTTACTTCTATTTTCTATTAAAAGTCTTGTAAAAAACTGAATGTTTTTTCATTGTTCTCAGATCCAAGGGTTTGGGTCTGTGGTCACCTATGCAAATTGGTGAGGCTTTTTATCCAACATTTCCCAGGAAAGGGGGGGTGCAAGTGTTGGGAGGATTGTTCATTGTTCTTAAGATCCAAGGGTCTGGGTCTGTAGTCACCTAGGCAAATTGGTGAGGCTTTTTACCAAACCTTGTCCAGGAAGTGGGGTGCAGGGTTTTGGGAAGTATTTTGGGGGGAAAGACGCGTCCAAACAGCTCTTCCCCATTAACCAGTATTAGTTTGGTGGTGGTAGCGGCCAGTCCAAGGACAACGGGTGGAATACTTTGTACCTTGGGGAAGTTTTGACCTAAGCTGGTAAAGATAAGCTTAGGAGGTTTTTCATGCAGGTCCCCACATCTGTACCCTAGAGTTCAGAGTGGGGGAGGAACCTTGACACTTCTAATAATAATAATGATTAATAAAAAGCAGATTATCATTGTCTTTTTCTTAAAAGATAGTTGTGCTATCTCACTGGAGTCTTGGTTTCTGCTCCTGATGTTGCTGAAGGAGTAGATTGCAGTCAAGCCTATATTCAAGATTGCATTTCTGTGGTGATCTCCTTATTTGTAGAAATAACACCCAATTATACAATGAAATGACAGATCAATGTATAGCTTTTAGGGTTATTGTGATTCCAGACCACTTCACCATGTAAGGCAGTTAGATCATCTCCTTACATTTCCAAAAGGGGGTGACTACCTGGACCTTGGCTCCAGGTGCCCAGGAGTAAGTGGGTTACTTGTCCTCTTACTCCCTCCCTGAAGCAGATGAGCAGAGAGGGCAGGGAATAGGTGGAACTTTGGCTCCCCCATCTACTTGCTGCCTAGAATAGCTGAACAGAAGTCATATAGGTGATTAGAAGTGTCTACCTGCTGGAGCAAGGATGAAGCAGAGTAGGAATTGTGACTTACGGGGTGTCTCTGAATCATAAGGCCTCTCAGGCATACCCCTGGGATAGCGCTGCTTTTCCACCACCCTTTACTCAGAGCTTTGCCCAAAGTCACAGTCTGGCCCTTAGAACTTAGTTCAGACCAGCTCAACCACAGCAGGATAGAACAAGAGTATTGACAGCTGCTGTATTGGATCCAAATTTAAATTATATCCATTTGCTTCAAATTCATTCCATGCTGCTTCAAGAACTGCTGTCCTGGAGCTGATTGAAGAAAACATACACAGAAGAGGCAGAGCAGGAGAGCACAGAAACAAGTTGGAGAAGAGAAATAATTATTCAGCAACCTTTTAAAGAAAGCCAGAGTTGATAGAGCAAATGTGTAAAGCTGCTGGAAGAAGATAATGGCCAACTCTCAATCTCCACATAATTACAATGCATTGAAGAGGGAACTCTCTCTGTATCTGTCACAGCCCACTATGCTGTGGACAGCTGACCACATAGACTGGTGAAAACAAATTTCAATCAGACTTCATTTTTTTCTCCTATGGTGATATCTTTCCATTGAATTCTTCCTAGGAAGTATGCCCTCTGAGAAGCAAAGTAAAGAATAGCTGTGCCATTCATATATAAAGGCTAGTCCCAGATAGTGCAAAAATCATAGAACTGTAGAATCATAGAAGATTAGGGTTGGAAGCACTTAGAGGAGAGGAAAGTGAGCAGGAACAGTCAGTATGGATTCAGCAAGGGCAAGTCATGCCTGACTAATCTAACTGACTTCTATGACGAGATAACTGGTTCTGTGGATGTGTGGAAAGCAGTGGACATGTTAATCCTTGACTTTAGCAAAGCTTTCGACACGGTCTCCCACAGTATTCTTGCCAGCAAGTTAAAGAAGTATGGGTTGGATGAATGGACTATACGGTGGAAAGAAAGCTGGCTAGATTGTCGGGCTCAACAGGTAGTGATCAATGGCTCCATGTCTAGTTGGCAGCCAGTATCAAGCAGAGTGCCCCAAGGGTCGGTCCTGGGGCTGGTTTTGTTCAATACTTTCATTAATGATCTGGAGGATGGAGTGGATTGCACCCTCAGCAAGTTTGCAGATCACTAAACTGGGAGGAGAGGTAGATATGCTGTAGGGTAGGGATAGGATACAGAGGGACCTAGACAAATTAGAGGATTGGGCCAAAAGAAATCTGATGAGGTTCAACAAGGACAAGTGCAGAGTCCTGCACTTAGAACGGAAGAATCCCATACACAGCTACAGACTAGGGACCGAATGGCAAGGCAGCAGTTCTGCAGAAAAGGACCTTGGGGTTACAGTGGACAAGAAGCTGAATATGAGTCAACAGTGTGCCCTTGTTGCCAAGAAGGTTAACGGCATATAGCATTAGTAGGAGCATTGCCAGCAGATCGAGGGAAGTGATTATTCCCCTCTATTTGGCACTGATATTTTTAGGCCCTGGCTTGACAGAGCCTTGCTGGGATGATTTAGTTGGGAGTTGGACTAGATGACCTCCTGAGGTCCCTTCCAACCCTGATATTCTATGATTCTAAGAGACCTCAGGAGGTCATCTAGTCCAAACCCCTGCTCAAAGCGGGACCAACCCCCAACTAAATCATCCCAGCAAGGGCTCTGTCAAGCCAGGGCCTAAAAACATCTAATGTTGGGGATTCCACGACCTCCCTAGGTAACCCATTCCACTGCTTCACCACCTTCCTGGAGAAATAGTTTTTCCTGATATCCAACCTAGACCTCCTCCACTGAAACTTGAGAACATTGCCCCTTGTTCTGTCATCTGCCACCACTGAGAACAGTCTAACTCCGTCCTTTTTGGATCCCCCTTTCAGGTAGTTGAAGGCTGCTATCAAATCCCCCCTCACTCTTCTCTTCTGCAGACTAAAGAAGCCCAGTTCCCTCAGCCTCTCCTCCTAAGTTATGTGCCCCAGCCTGCTAATCATTTCCGTTGCCCTCTCCCAGACTCTCTCCAATTTGTCCACATCCTTTCTGTAGTGGAGGGCCCAAAACTGGACGCAGTGCTCCAGATGTGGCCTCGCCAGTGCCGAATAGAGGGGAATAATCACTTCCCACGATCTGCTGGCAATGCGCCTACTAATGCTATATGCCGTTAGCCTTCTTGGCAACAAGAGCACACTGTTGACTCATATCCAGCTTCTTGTCCACTGTAACCCCAAGGTCCTTTTCTGCAGAACTGCCGCTTAGCCAGTCTGTCCCAGCCTGTAGTGGTGCATGGGATTCTTCCGTCCTAAGTGCAGAACTCTGCTCTTGTCCTCGCTGAACCTCATCTGATTTCTTTTGGCCCAATCCTCCAATATGTCTACATCACTCTGGACCCTGTCCCTACCCTCATGCTTATCTACATCTTGTCCCAGTTTAGTGTCATCTGCAAACTTGCTGAGGGTGCAATCCACGCCATCCTCCAGATCATTAGTGAAAGTATTGAACCACTCCTCTCTTCTTCCATACCACCTATTCCCAGGAGCAGGGGGGTGCGGTATGGGGAACTGTAAACAGGCATTGAACGCAGATTCCAGGCAGGGAGCTCTTACTCCCACTTGCTCACTTGTGCAAGTGCGCAGTCTAAATCACAAGCTAATCCTCATCTATGTATGTATGTGTTCTCCATGTACACACTTTCAGTCCCATTGCCAACACAGCTGAGACTCTTGAGCACTTTATAGTTTTTTAATTACAGCTGTTAAACCACTTTCATAATGGCTGACTTGTTGTTTAAAAAATGTCATAAGTAACATTGTGTAACTTCACAGCACAAAGGACATTTTACATGTCACAAAAGTGTTTCCAACTGAGTAATTGTTTATGACCCTGTACTGAGAGGCATATAAAAACTCAGGTTTCTTTAATATCCTCTTTGCAAATAAAGTCGCTGTCATTCAGTACTACCCTTTTCTGCTTGGCTATATTTGCTTATGTTCTTGGTTTTAAGGCGCAAAAGCAATGTTATTTTAAAATTCATATTATGTTTCCACAGAGACAGAAGGGGAAGGGAGAGGGGAACCAGCTATATATATATGTCATGAATTTCTAACTTCAGCAATGATTATACGGTAAGTTCATTTAAAACTTTTCATATGTAAACATATATTTTAGCCAAAGCAATTGAAAAAATATAAAAGACCAGTTTTGCTTTCTATTACACTGGTGTAAATTCATTTTAACTGTTCTGAAGTCAGTGATGTTAATCTGGATTTACAGAAATAAGCAGAAATTGGCCCATTGTCCAGACCGTAATCTTTCTTTAAAAGACAGTCTAAGTGATTGCTGTGTTGGGATATCATTCCTCACTGCACCAACTCTAAAAGGCAGTATACCTCAGATTGATGTTGCAGTGCTGGCAAATCAATATTCCCAGGGTTGTGATTTCTTTCTGGTTATAAGTATAATCTGTTAGAGGTAGTACTTCTGGGATTCACATCTGAAAACGTCTGTGCCGCCAAAGATGTGGAAAAGACGTTAATACTATCAAGAAACAGTAGCTGTGAGTTTGTGGCCTGTATTCTAATACTGGGGGGATACTTTGAATTTTAATAGTAGTATTTGCAACTTCTAAAAATACCTATAGTGTTAAGAATTAAAGCTACTCTCCCTTTTGCCTCCACACAATGTACAACCCCAATATGGGAATTTTTCTTCCTTTTTGTTTTTGTTTTCCTTCAGACTATTCTTTTTCTTTTTGTTGCTTGTCTTTGTCTATACTGTTGACTTTTCTGCTTGTTGTTTTGTCCTTGCTTTTGCCATTCTTCCTTACTTTTCAATGAGTTCATGTCGCATATTTTTTCTTTCCTGCTTCATATCCTTCATATCTTTCCTTAGTACAGTTTTATATCTCCTTGTAGGTCTTTGATTGTGTTTATATTCTATTTTTAATTTATTTTGTTTTTCCTGGCTTCTTTGTGTGTTTTGCTTTTTGTCTTTTGGTGCTTTGTTTGCACTATATTGATTTTTCCTCTCTTCTGTGTTCTTTGTTAGACGACACTGACGCTAATTCTGCCTTCAGATATATGAATGTAACCTCTGTTGACTTCATTGAGATTTGTACCCAAAGATGTCAGAGCACTATTGGACCTATTCTCTGAATTTTTTAGTCTGCTTATTTTTTTCCTCCAATTCTTTCTTTCTTTATCTTTGTTTGTTTAATGTATTGACTCTCTGTCTTCATTGTTTTGCTGTTTATCCTTGTGAGAATTTTTTTTAAACTGTGGACTTATCTGTACACCGGAGTCCTGAGCAGGGGGCATGGCCTCAACCAGAAGAGGCGGAGCCTTTAATACCTGGTCCCTTTAAATCACCCCCGGAGCTACCAGCTGCAGACGTGGCTGGGAGCCCTGGGGCTCAGGGGCGATTTAAAGAACCCGGAGCGCCGGCAGCCACTACCGCAGCAGAGCTCCAGGCCCTTTAAATCACCAACAGAGTCCCATGGGCTCCTGGCTGCCACTGCTACCTCAGGGCTCGGGTGGAGATTTAAAGGGCCTGGGGCTCCACTGCAGCAGCAGCAGTTGGGAGGCCCGGGCCCTTTAAATCATCGCTGGTGCCCTGCTGCCGCTACCCCGGGGCTCCAGCAGCGGGGCTCGGGTGGCGCTTTAAAGGGCCTGGGGCTCTGGCCACTGCAGAGAGCCCTGGGCACTTTAAATTGCCAGCCTGGGGAAGCCAGTCTGGTCTGGCAGAGCCGTACCGGCTCTTGCCGGTACATTGTACCATACCGGACCTGCTTACTTTCACCTCTGGGTCTAGCTAGAAGTTTTACAGTGAAGTGGAGTAAAAGAGAGAGAATGAGTGAGTCTCTTTAGGGATAATACTGTTTCCTTATTCTAATAAAGTTCCTTGTTCAGTGTTGGAAGAAAGCATTTGTTTCTGTGTTAACTTATCATTGTCCCATGACAAACTTCTGTAGTTTCATTCTTATATTTTCACTGGGCTTTAAAGTGAGTTGCTGAGACATGGATCTGTGAAATATGATCAGGAGTGCACTGATAACTCCCTGCTCATTCATGACACTCATTCATCAGTGAAGTGCTGGGCACTGATTCACAAGTGGTGCCTAGTTACTTCCCACAAAGCCTCTACATCTGCTATTTCAGACAGAGCAAATGGAAGAGCATAATGACTTCCTGTGGACAAGGAATAGGTGACTAATTCTAGAAGTGTTGAGCCATCACACATTTCCTGGATTCAAAAAACCAAAATAGAAATGCATTGGGAAAGGGTGAAGCAGAACAGTGAGAAATGTCAGCAGTAGGTTCTTCTCTTTTCTTTCCCTCTTTCTTGCCAGCAATAAGACAAGCAAAGGAGGAGGAAAGTAGCAGACAGCTGTGCAAATAAAGGAACTGATTATTGGATACTCCTCTCTGACACTTGTAACGAGGATGGGATAAAAAAAGGCTTAAAGACACATTTTTGCTCCCTATATTTGGGGACCCAGTATGGGCCTGCCTGGATTGTTCCCATGTAAATTAGAGCAGGGACTTGAACTCGGGTTTCCAAAATTACAAATGAGAGACTGTACCATTAGGGTCCAAAGTCAATCTCTCTCACTGCTGCAATGAATATTTACATGTTTTATACAAAGTGGAACCACTTCAACAGGAGAGAGCCCCAGAACACCCCATAACCCAGTAATTAGGGGACTCATCTAGGAGTGGGAGACCTGGGTATGGAGTGTCCCTTGTCCACATTAAGCTGAGGGCAGGATTTGAACCTGGTTGAGTGCTGTAACTACTGGGCTTTGGTAGAAGACCACCACCATCACTGCTGGTACAGTAATTCCTCACTTAACGTTGTAGATATGTTCTTGAAAAATGCGACTTTGTGCATAACAATGTTAAGCGAATCCAATTTCCCCATAACAATGAATGTAAATGGGGGGGTTAGGTTCAAGGGACATTTTTTTTCACCAGACAAAAGACATTATATACATATACAGTATAAGTTTTAAACAAATTTAAACAAACAGTTTAATATTGTCCACAGAAATGAATGATTGTGAAGCTTGGTTGAGGTGGTGGAGTAGGAGGGTGGGATATTTCCCAGGGAATGCCTTTCTGCTAAATGATTAACTAGCACACGGCTGAGCCCTCAAGGGTTAATACACTGTTGTTAATGTAGTCTCACACTCTACAAGGCAGCATGGAATGAGGCAGGAGGGAGGAAACACAGTAGACGCAGGGCAGTAGCTGCAAACACTTCCCTGCAAAAACTGAACATGATGATGAACCCACGCTATCCAGCTAGAGTGCACCACTCCCTCCTCCTGACAGTAATGCATGGCTGCACAGGTGCTGACTTTCCAAAGTGCTGCGGGGTGTGTGCATGAGAGAGAGAGAGAGAGAGACGTGCATTGCCCCTTTAAGTACACTGAACTCACTTCAAGTACATTGCCCTTTTAAGTAGATTAGCCAGTTCAGACAAGAAGCAACAGCTTCCTGCAAGCTCCCCCCACCCACGTTCTGTCCCCGAGCCCTGTGACTGTCTCCTCCTCCGCTTTGTGGAGAGGGGGTATGGAGTGGGGGCGGGACAGGAACAGCGGAAAAGCCTGATACCAGCACCCCTCTCTTCCCCTCCCCCAGCAAGCAGGAAGCTCCTGGAAGCAGCTCCAAGCCAGAGAGCAGAGCAGGAGCAGCACGGCAGTGGGGGGAGGGCCACCTGAACTGCTGCTGCTCAGCTGCAGAGCCACATACCTTACAGGGAATTTAGGGGAGCTCATTGGGGTGGGCTACCAGCCTCCCCTGATTCTAATCCCCATGAGGAGGGACTGCCTTTTCCAGAGAATCCGGCAAGCAGTGGACAAAGCAGGCAGCTGCCAAACGACATTATAAGGGAGCATTGCGCAACTTTAAAAGAGCATGTTCTCTAATAGATCAGTGAAGTGACAACCTTAACCAGGACAACGTTACGTGAGGAGTTACTGTATTCTGTGCAGGGCCTGATCTGATAGATCTATTCTAAGGTGGCTTCTGAGCACCTTTACCAGATTGATTCGTATAGGCAAAATGTGCAGGGAATGCCCAGTTTGTGAATCCCATGGAGGCTTAGATGTGAATTAGGCACAAAGCTACTTAGTGATGTCCAGATGGAAGCAGCTGTGTGCTTGCCTGGCAGCAGAAATTTAGGCATCATGGGGACTTTACCTTTGGAAACATAGGTGCCTAAGGAATTAAGGTGCCTACAAAGTTAGGCAGCAACTGAGTCAGGTTTTAGAAGATCTCAATTTTGGATTTAGGCTTCTAAATCCCCCTTGCAACTCCGACCCACAGTAACTTTCTCAAGTCCACAGTGAGTCAGTGAGACAACAAAGGCTAGACCCCAGGTTTTATGATAGTTTGGTGCTTTAGCCTCCAGATCCCACTGCCTCCCTACAGGATTTGCCTTCTGCCCCATATGAAGGCCTAGCATATAAATTGCTAAATTCTGAACATCAAGAAACTGCTAGTGTATGGAGGAAAATTATTATCTCGAGCTGTCACAAATACAGGGTTTTAACAATCCGTGAAGCATAACCTCTAAAGCAGCACCACTACGACAAACAGAGGGATGGTCCTCTAGAGAATACGTGAAATTGGAAAAAGAGAATAGTTCTCTAGAGAATCACACACTACAATATTCAGCCGGTGTGCATGGCAAAAAGATATGAGTAAAGGTCCATTAGGTACGGATTTCATTCTGTTTCCGCCATTACCTTAACAAAACTGTTTTGGCTTTTATTTCTTTCTTTATTTTTTACATCTAGCCTGCTTTAAAAGGTTATGGATGTGCTGAATAACATTTGCTGTCTAAATTTTTTCTGGAGTTGCTGGAGCACCACAGTGATGACCAGCAATAAAGGCCATTTAAATTATAGCCTAAACCCACAGAGGCAAAGTTCACATTAGTGTCAAATTGTATCCTGTGTCCTGTTAAAGAAATTGACAAGATGTCACTTGTAGGGACCCAAAACAAGGTTCTAGTGTGTACTTTATGAGAACAGTGGGAATATTGGTGGTCAGGAGTCTCTAGGACAGAGGTGGGCAAACTATGGCCCACGGACCACATCCAGCCTGCAGGACCGTCCTTCCCGGCCCTTGATCTCATCGCCTGGGAGGCTAGCCCCCGGCCCCTCCCCCGCTATCCCCCCTCCCCTGCAGCCATGCCGCCGCACAGGCAGTGTGGCTGGCTCCGGCCGGGCAGCAGGGCTGTGAGCTCGTGCTGCTCTGAGTGGCATGGGAAGGGGGGGCAGCAGCGGCTGCACAGGGAGTGTTGGATAAGGGGTAGGGGTCCCTGGGAGCAGTCAGGGGACAGGGAGCAGGGGGTGGTTGGATGGGGCGGAGGTTCTGGGTGGGCGGTCAGGGGATGGGGAACGGGGGGTTGCATGGGGCGTGGGAGTCCCGGGGGGCCCGTCAGGGGCAGGGGTGTGGATAGGCGTCAGGGGGAGCAGTCAGGGGACAGCGAGCAGGGGGGGTTGAATATGGGGTGGGGTCCCGGGGGGGGTGGTTTGGGACAGGGGGTCCTGGGAGGGGGCTGTCAGGGGACAAGGAGAATGTGGGGTTGGAGGGTTAGATGTTCTGACGGGGGCAGTCAGGGGGCAGGAAGTGGGAGGGGGCAGATAGGGGGCAGGGGCCAGGCTGTTTGTGGGGCACAGCCTTCCCTACCTGGTCCTCCATACAGTTTCTCACCCTGATGTGGCCCTCGGGCCAAAAAGTTTGCCCATCCCTTCTCTAGGAGATAATGGGGGATTAGTTACATGGCATTTTTGAAGTGTGTTGGTATAATCATGTTAAAAGTGACCATTGGAACACAACCTACTGCTGAATTGGCATCTATGCTGCTAGTATGGGGGCAGCAATGTAAACATTGTCATTCTTTCCTTTGAGCCATCCCACTCTACTCCCTTCATTTGCGTCTTCCTCTCTGTCTACTCCCATTCACTCTCACATCCTCCCTTTCCTTGCCCCTGATGTTTAAACATTTAATTTTACCTAAGAAACTTGTCAGTCCTGAATCAGCTGCAGCCATGGTTCCCATAAAATGACAGCATTTGTCATCAGCTAGCACATTTCATTATATTTAGGACCTACCAATGCAATTGTTATAGAACCTGGTTACAACATTAATGTGTCCTGAGCTGTTACATTGTGATTCCAATTTGTAGTGCAGGGTGATGGTCTTCTGTTATCTTTTCTTCCCATTAATCTTCCCCAATCTACTAACATAAGGGACTTATCTTTTTGAGGTAGCGTGACCAGAACTAAATACATTACTCCAGGTAAAAGTGTACCACTGGTTCATATAATGACATTACAATATTATTTTCTATCCCCTTCTACAGCCATGCTAACATTATGTGATCTCAGGCTGTCCCTCCTCCAGTTCAATTGTAATTTCTGCCATGTCTTAGCCGAGTACATTTTATTGGATATTTTGTTTTTTACATCAGTCCACCTGCGTTCCATGCCTAGTGGCATTTTTCCTTGTTAGCCTCAGATGAAAACAGAGAGAACAAGAGATAGCAGGAAAATAGGAAAAGACGTTTATAATGCAAAAAGTGTAAGAGTTATGCAACTCAAAGCCAGAAAGCCAAAGAGCATTACCCTATCTTCATTGTAACACACTGGGCCACATCCTGGGAAGCCCCCAGCATGTGTTTGCACAAGGAAAGGAGGTAATATTTAAAGTGAATCAGAATTAGGTGGAAGAAGAAGCTCACTAATCTTGGTGGCTGTCTTCACAGTTCTCGGCGGTGTGTAGTGATGCAGTTTTGCCTCAATTCATAGTGACAGGGCACAGCAAAAAGAAGAGGAATGGTGTATGTGAGGGGGAAATGTAGATAAATATTTAAAGAATATATTGAATGAAAGGAAATATGGAAAGATGATGAGTACAGCTGTGTAGAAAAATCATGGAGAAGGAGCATCTGAAACATGGAATGTAAATCACAGATTCATAGACTATAAGGGGCCAATGTGATCATCTGGTCTCACCTCCTGTATAACACAGGTCACAGGACTTTCATGAATTAATTCCTGTATGAACCAGAGCATATCTCAGAAAAACAGACAATCTTGATTTATAAATTGCCAGTGCTAGAAAATCCACTGCAACCCCTGAAAAAAAATGTTTCCGTGGTTAATTACTCTCACTATTTAAGAAAAGCATGCGTCATTTCTATTCTGAATTAGTTTAAGTTCAGCTTCCAGGGACTGAATTTTGTTACTCCTTTATCTGCCAGACTGAGAACTCCTATGTTATCAAATTCTCTTCCTTATGCAGATACTTATAGATTGTAATCAAGTTACCCTTTGACCCTCTCTTGGTTAAATTAAACAGATTGAGCTCCTTGAGTCTTTTATTAGAAGGTATGTTTTCTAGTTCTTTAATTATTATTGTGGGTCTTCAGTGAATCTTCTCCAATTTATCAACATCCTTCTTCTGAACTGTAGATACCAGAACTGGAAACAGTATTACCATACCAGTTGCACCAGTGCTGAATACAGAGGTCATATCACCTCCTTAATCATACTTGAGATTCTTCTATTTATTCATCCATTAGCCCTTTTGGCCATAATGTCACACTGAGAGCTCATGTTCAGGGGATTATCCACCATGACCCCCAGGACCCTTTCAGAGTCATTGCTTGCCAGGGTAGAGAATTGTTTTGCAAAATTGCTTTTTTAAAAAGTGTTCTGATGCTGAGATCTTGTCTGACAGGGTTCAGCCTGAAGCAAATGCTAATGCCTGAGGGTAAACCCCCCTAAAATAGGAGTCTGTGGTAGAGAAAGACCCTTAATTTGACTCTGTTATATATGACCTAAAAAATACAACCCCCAGCAGTAAAGGATATTCATAGTATTATTTGTTTTCTTTTCATATAACAAACTGGAGTCAAGATAGAGTGATTCCCTGTGCAAAAAAATAACATTACATCCATTACACACATACAAACAAGGCCCCAAAAGCATAGCAGAAGGGCAAACACTAAATGAAGAAATAGCAAGGAAGTCTCACATGCATAGGATTATTAAAATTGAATTCCATATCACAAAGCATTTTTACTTCAGGAACCATACACTCTATAAACTACTCCTCCTGGCAGATTCAAGACGTTTCACATATCTCTGATAGAAGTAATAATTTGTTTATTAAAGTCATATTCAGAGAATGTGACAAATTGAGAAATATTTATTTCACAGATATGAGCTAAGTAATGAGAAGCAGAGAAATATGTTTGTTCATAACTTGTAGCCTAGTTGCACATTAGAAAATAGAGTTCATTATGCTGTACATCTAGCTGAGGGTCCTAAAAAACATAAAATATAATATAGTAGGAAATCACTAAATACAACTCCATCAGCTTTGACCATGTAGACAGTTACAAATGTTGGCAATATACAAATCTGGCAATAATCAGCATGTATTTATAGAAAAAAAGATTAATCTGTTACACACCCCAGTGGTCTGAGAATCTAGGACATTCTGGAGAAGTCCACACATATAGGGCTGGTCTACACTATCGTTTAAGTTGATGTAACTTATGTCACTCAGGAGTGTGAAAAAGACACTCCTTGAGCAACATAAGATACATTGACCAAAGTGCTGTCCAAACCAGTACTATGTCGGCAGGAGACACTCTCCCATTGGAGTGATTATGCCGACAGGAGAGAGCTCTCCCATCGGCATAGCGCGTCTTCACCAGATGCACTACAGCGGCATAGCTGCATCAGTAGACTTGTCCATAGTGTGTTGTCGAATGCATCTCTTGTAAGGAAGAAGGAAAGATGTTCTTCAGGTTGAAGAACAGGTCTGAGTGCTAATTCTACTACTGTCTCTGGACCAAATTCTTCCGTCTGCAACGTGGACTTCAATGGAGTTGTAACAAAGTGGAGAATTTGACCTCTTATTTGCAATCTTGGGTAAGTCTATTGACTTCTCTGGGTAAAAACTTGGCTCTGCTGAAGTCACACTCCCATTGAGTTTAATGGGGCCAGGATTTTCACCCTGTATTCAATTTTTGCATCTCTATAATAGAGATAATGATAATCCCCTACATCAAATGGATGGTATAATGCTTAGTTCAGTAATTAGTCTTAACTGCTCTGAGGTCCTCAAGTGTTGTGGAATTATTATTATTTTATTATTTTAGTTGATAAATGTCATTGATACGAATCTATCCTAGGCATAGCGTGACATTACAAAAAATCTGCTTTCACAATAAACATATATAATTAACTGCTCTTCCCACTCTAGAGATATATATTCACAGCCACCAGAAAATATAATAATAAAAGAATACCCATTCCAGAGAAGACATAATAAACATTAATATGAACCCTCCAGCCCTCAATCCACCTTCTTTCCAAAAGCCCAGGACTATAGGCTTTTCACCATGTCCAGAATGTTATCAAATCTGAGAACTGAAGAGTTTCAAGGGGATCAGATTCCAAAGCTGAAGGGTCATTACAGAGAATGTCCTGTCACCAACCCCTTTTCTTTTCACTTGAAATACAGAGCAAATACAAATGTTTGGATAGAGAAAAAAGGAAAAGATTAAATATACTTTTCTTGCAATTAAATTTACAAATCCAATTCGACATGAAGTTACAACAATATAGAGTGCATTGGAACAATTCCCACCAGGATTCACATTTCCACTACTGTGAGATCTGCACATGTCTGTTATAACCATTTCTTTCCATTTGCTTTCTATTTGTTGGGAAAGTACATTATAATTATTACTGGTGCTCATAACATTTAATTTAAAGTCCCCAATGTCCCCTTAAAAGCATCTTTTGGTTGACAGCGGTTAAGTACATATCCTACTTCTGAAGATCTTCAGCTCCTGAATCAGTCTCATTAGTTACTTTTGTGCACTGGGACCTATGATGTCTTCTCAGATCCCTGTAAAGATGACTAAAGCTGGAATACTTTCAGGTGATAAGAGAAATCTAATCTACTGCCTCCAGTTTTCGAGCTAAAATCAGGTACTTCAACCTTTCCTTTTCTTGCAGATTTCCACTTTAAACAAAATTTCTCAATTTAAAAGTTAACACTTATACTCACTCAATACAAATGTTCAAAAGTACTTTATCAACAGTAACTAATCAATCCTTGCACTACCCCTGTGAGGTAGTTAAGTGTTATTATCCACATTGTACAGAGGAAAAAGACAAGGCTGAGGTATTATAAATAACTAGCCTAAGGCCACATGTTGAATAACTGACAGAGACAGGGTTCATATGCAGATCTTTGGACTCTCAATTTCTGCTAGATTCCTTGATTTTATAAATATATAAGTACTAATTACATTAAATGGCCATGTTTTCAAATTCAAGACTGGCCCAATTATGTGGCAGATTTATTTAGTGTCATGAACTACTCATATAAAAGAAACAAGTATACTTCCTTTGTTATGTTTTTAAAATATGTATATGTGTTGATTCTGCCACTCAATAGCAAAGTGTCCATGTTTCTCAGAGTGAAAGATTTTTTTCCCATACACCTCATCCCCGAGGAACCATAGTAGGGATTTATTACTGGCTAGACTTGGTCATAGACATTTCAGACTCACATTGGAATACAGTTGCCTGGCACATGATGACTAGGTTTGGCCTTGACAAATTGTTGGCTTAAAACACATGCTCGCTACATGATGAGAATGAAACAGGTGTATACAAAGCATTTTAGATTGGGATAGGGATCTGCCTTGAACAAGCACTTTGCACTTATTTTCATTTTATATAAATGTTTTTATTGATGAATATTCCAGGCATCTTGAAAGACATTTCAGACACATCGGGCGATCTTAGATGAAACAGAAACGCTCCTGGTAAAATTGGGATATGTGGTTCATTTATAACTATCATTAACTTAATTTTGATGAACTCTTGGACTCACTGAATAAAATGTTATTAAAAAAATCAGAGCTTAGCCCTGCAAGGTGCTAAGCATCTCCTGGGAAGTCTAGGCACTCTCTACTTGCAATCACTTCAATGGGAGGTGAGGATACTCTTACCTCCTTGGACGTGTTTGCCACCCAATGGGATTGAGCCCAGTGCTTGGGGGAAGAGGGGCAAGTCTGCAAGGCGTTGCAGAAATGACAAAAAATAAAATAAAACACAAGCCAGGTCACTGAGTGGTGCACGTTAAGCACTGGCTTACCAAAGCTGCTGCTTTCATATTCCTGATAGACACCCCTCTTCTTTCACACCACTTTAAGCAGTGATCGAGCCCTCAGTTTGTTCATTGTGCTTTGAACACTAGTTAGTCTAGCTCTGTACTGTCTGTCAAATTCAAAGAGGAATCTGTTTCTTTTTTTGCTGTGCTACAACAAGACTGAACATTTTATTGGTTTTTGCAGCAGGATTTTTACCTGCAGGTCCAATTGTACTCTTCTCTTTCAAGACAACCCAGTCTCACCACCTTTCCAAATCACATAAAAATATTACACCCCAGTCTTTGGATTAGCAATTTGGTGCACAGCACATCTTGAGGGTGGAGATGGGACACAAAGGTGGATGTAAATCACCTCAGCAGCTGCTCCCAGATTCCTGGACTGCCAACTAGAGTTGTTCTAAATTTTGCCAACTGCAATTGGGTCAATTTGGCAGCTGGGGATTGACGGAGAGTAAAGATAATGCTGCCATCTACTGAGTTGACTGTCAGGGCTGCTCAAGTTCGTGCACTGAAGTGGCCATCTAGAGGTTGAACTATAGACAATATATACTTATATTAGCCTAGGAAATGTGGCTTTTAGGGGGAATTATTGGGTTTAATTGCAGCAACATTAATAATAAAATCAAGGATGCGAAACTAGGCAAACATCTCTTCTCTCAGGCCAGTGTGAAGGGGACGCCATTTGGGGGAGACAGGGGTGAGGGTGGAGAGCAAGCCTCCCCTCACTCACCATGTATGGGCAGTTCCTGTCCTGTGGGGCTGGTCCCAGCTTCCCAATCTAGGTGTTGCAGCCTGGCTCATGGGGTCGTAGCACCAGTCAGGTATGGCCCAGTTGGTGCTCTATTTTGATGGGGAGATGGTGGATGAGCCTTTAGTGGGGTTGCAACCCCGTGAGCCAGATCACATGGTCTGGAGTAGGTATCCAGGACCAGCTGTGTGGGACAGGACCCCCAACTGCAGGCTGAAAGTGGGGTGGGCTTGGTCTTCAGACCCTTCTCCCTATACACACACACCCACTGGGCTAGGATTAGGGTTATGGTATTAGGGCAGAGGTTGCTGGTGTGGATGATCAGTGCCCCCTTGGCAGTTTAATACAGTGCACCCATTGAATTGGGAGGCTACATTTGCCCCTGCTTCTCCTTAAGTTCAAATGGAAGAGTCCTGTGATTTTGGAGTAGAATTTGCAGAGCGATAGCCTCACTGCCACAAATATTTAGTTTTGCCAGTGACTTCTGTCTGTACCAAGCTCTGCAGTCATGCAGACATATTGCTGGGACAGCAAGGTTTTTGACTTGGACAAGTAATGAGAAAATATTCCAGCAAAAAGTCATATATTTCACAATTTGTTAGTAAAGATAGAAAAAAATATCTGCCAGTTTCACATACTGTGTGAGAGATTTCATGATGCTCTGAAAGTTACTATTTTTCATTTGAAAACTAAAATAATGGTGTTACGAAGGGTGTTTATTTTTGTTTTGGTTCACTTTTGTTGGTTCACAGAAATTCAGTTTAATACTGCAAAATCTTCAAAATGGCACACCATGATGGAAAAAGAAATATTCCAATTAAACAATTATCAGTGGTCCTCAGGGCACATTGTGCTGGCACATGTGCTAAACAGGCATGAGATGAAAATGAACATGATTAAGGCTGAGGTTGGGTGGGTCTGTAGAGGTGCCACAGAGAAATTGGACACAGAGATTAATGGAGTAAGAATAAACCGGACTGACTAGTTCAAGTACCTTGGTGGTTGGATTACAGAAGATGGTGAGCTTGAACATGAAATGCAGTCCAGACTTGGGGAGTTCTGGAAGAGTGGTGAATAATATTTCAGGGGTTGTGTGTGACAAGTTTATGCCATGGAGACTGAAAGCCCAACTGTACAGAACAGTGGTACATCCCACAACACTGTATGGTACAGAAGTACGGGCAGTAAAGAAACAGCAAGATCAACACCTACAGATGTTTGAGATGAGATATCTTCACACAATAAAAAGAGTTACCTGAAGGGACAGACTTAGAAATGAAAGCATTAGGATGGAAGTCAAAATCTGCGATGTGGCTGACTAAATCCAGGCAGTGTGACTTTGCTGGTTTGGACACATACAAAGGGTCAATGAAGAAGATCTGGCAGGAGAGGGTGGTAGGAAAATGACTCAGAGGAAAGCCGAGGAAGTGATGTATGGATTGCATTGAAGAAGATGGTAAGCAGGTGGACACTAGTGCCACTTGGACAGAGGAAGATGGCATATGCTTGCACAGTGATCCCACATAATGGGATGAGGCAAAAAAGACAGAGAAATTGTGCTGGTGCTCATTTTTATTACATGATTTTTTAGAAAAATACCATTAAGTATTATACAAAGCAGAACATTAAAATAATGATACTATGTTAAGGTAAGTTTGACTTCTTTAGCAGCTATAACAGAAGAGAAGAGCAGCTTGGAGACAATAAAAGGCCACATGGAGGAATATTTATAGTAGTAAAGACCAATTCACCCTCTGCTGAGCTTAGATTTGGCAGACATCAGCTGTGCCATTTCCATAGAAAGAGAGCCTGATTCTCACATACAAGGAGGTTCCTTTATATTACTTTGGTACACAATGTGGGTGTACATCTAATTAAACATGAAAGCAGCAAAAAGGGGCATTGGTGTAAATGAGAATCAGACTCTTATTCATTTTAGCCACTGTGATGGGATCCCTCAGGTGCAACCTGGAACTAGGGTACTGCTGTGCCCCCTAAACTCTCCAGCCTGGGCTGTCTCTCATAATGCTTTGCTAGTGACAAGGAACATACCCCTCCAGGTGCTGTTATCACTCAGCACAGCAACATGTGGAGCCCCACATCCTGCTAGACTGCATGAATGCTCCCAGAGTGACTCATAAACCCTCTCTCCCAGAGAGGGGAGATTTTCTGGTGCCTAAGCCTCCAGACTTGTATCCCAGAGCTGTACCGTCTTGCCCTGGTCAGAAGCCTGACTAGTGTTAGTTTATTACCCAGTCCGCCCCTCCCTCAGTGTGGAGAGGACATACACAAGCTTTGTAAACCAAGCTGAGATTTCCCAAGCACTTCGACCAAAACACACTCTTTTAGGTACAGTATAAAACAGATCTATTAACTACAGGAAGATAGATTGTAAGTGATTATAAGTGATAGGCATAAAAGGTCAGAGACAGTTACCAAAGAAAATAAAAGTCAAGTGAACCGTCTAAATCTTAGACTTTATTAGACTAGGCAGTATTTGGATCAAGCAGCTTTCTCACCCCACTGGATGTTACAGTTCTTAATACACAGGCTTCTCCCTTAAGCCTGGGACCAGACTCCTCGGTTGAAGTCTTTGTCTTCCCAGTATTCTTGTTGCTGGCAGAGCAGGTGGGGTAGAAGAAAGGCCAAGACATGGTGCCTCTGTCCCTGCTTTTATACCCTCAGTCCATGTGCCTGGAAAATACTAGCCTAGACATGTCCTGGTGGTTTTTGCTGAGTCACAGAATTGAGCAATCTCCCTGATGTGGTCTTGTGGAACTGTCATTGAATTGTAAATCCCTCGATTACAACTCCCCTGCTGATTAATGGTCACTTGACACCCTCCTGGGAGTCGTTCATCACCTAGCAGTAGACACTCAAACTCACAACATATTTCAGTAACAACCCATACAGCAAAATCTCATAACTTCATACACACTAACAATATACATATTTTGACAGAACAATGGGTTTCAGTAGATCATGACCTTTCATAGGATATCTTACATGTTATACTTTGTATGAAATATATCATAATGACATGACAATGGTGAATATGGGGGTTCCAAGGTGCCTCTCTGAGGTACAGAGTGCCATAGTCACTGAGCCAATATTTGTATGTTTTTTACCAAACAGTCAACATAGCTGTTTAAACCATATAGTCACATCACACCTCTGCACATATAAAATTGGCAATTGCCCAAAGATGAAATTTGTGTACACAGTTGAGTTTTGAAAATTTCTCCCTGTTCAGAATCATTAATGGGCATTTCACCAAATGTCCTACTTGCTATCCCAGTTATTTGAGTGTGGTAAGTGTCAGAGTGCATGTTTTATGGGTATCTCTAGTAATATACCCTGTACAGCACTGACAAGATGTATGGAATGCTTACTATACTTTGCAAAAAGTCATTATACTGTAAGTGAAATACATGACTTAAACAGTTTTACAAACACAGTAGAATTTCATGTAGTTTGAAACTGTCACAACAAATTTCTATAACAGGTTGTATTTTTAGATATGCATTGGGAGCTTTATTATGAGCTGACTGATGGGTACATGAAAGTGCATATATACCAGTCTATAGTTCCTTTCAATGTCTAACTAAACTAAAAGGAAATGAGATGCTCTAGGGTGGGAAAAAACCCTTGAAGAATTAATATACTCTCTAGTTGTTTTTGTAAGTAACATCTTTTGCAATGTTTTGAACACTAACATATTCAGACCATTATAAGTTTATCAACCAAGAATATACAATACCCACATCTGAGGCAATAGTTTTATATGAGTTGATCTCTTGTCAACCCTTAAAGCAAAAGTCATCCAGCACATTGACTGTATTTTGTTTACCTTCAGATAATGGAAAATTTTGGATCCAAATCTCAATCCAAATGTGAATTTTGCCACTTGAGTCCATCTCTAGTTCTTGATGATTAGACTTTCTGAATTTGACTTTGAGTTTTGGGTTCAGACTTGAAACTCAGTGACAGGCAGCTGACAGAAGCTTTTTTATCTATTTTGGGTCAAAGCTATGCATAACCAGTGAGTTTCACATGGTTTCTACTCTAACCAAAATTCTATCTTAAGTTCGCCAAAAATGTTCATAAGCATCAGTAAGCCTGGCTGACATATAAGGCTTAAACAAAATTTCCACCCAGGTAATGTTTCATTGGGTTTCAAAATGTGGGATTTTTTAGGAGCATTTTGCCTCAGCAGACATATCCCACTGGTCATCCTGCTCTGGAAGAGGGTAAATGCTTAATCCTAGGGAGAAATGAAGGGTCATCTTCCCCCACAACTTTCAGCTTTTAGGGTGCAAAAATGTCTTTCTCCCATCATATTTTTGCCTGGCTGAAGAGGGGCAGGAAGGTAGCAGAAAGGGACATGGAGTATCTGAGCCTGCTGCTTTGAGCCAGTTCCCTTTTCCCTCTCCTTGCTACCTCACCACAGCTTCCTGCCAGCAGAGGCTGCACTGTACTCCTTGCTGGGCTGGCAGGAGTATGCAGTGACACTTTCTGCAGTCAGTTCTGCTATTTTTTGTCCCTGGCCAGGGGTCTGGCCAAGCATAGAGGGAGCAGAGCTGGCTGGGAAGGAGTCACAGCCAGTAGCCTCCCAACCAACATTTGCTGTTGCTTTTCCTCCCATCCTCATTATCAGGGGCAGGATATAGGAAGTTGTTACCTTCCCAATGATAAGTCTGACAGATCAGTGTCAGTGCTGACACACAGAGAAATCCTCCAGTCACAGGGGAAAACAACAATAACAAAATTTAACAGTTTTGTACATATCGACATTTTACATAGATCTAGATTTGTTGTGCTTTGTAGGATCACTGTATTGAAACCCAGAATCAGGTCCTTCTTTGTTTGTGCCCTCCTCTTCTACACATAGCAGGCCCCTGTTGACAAACTGGCCGTCCCATTAACACATACACACTTTCCAGTCAAGGGAGCAAAAATGAAGATTTTCTGTGTTATCCACGGTCTTCTAGCAGAAGAAAAATATTGCAATTGAGAATTTGTACAGTTAAATTTTCCATCTGCCCCCACCCCCATCTCCTCATCCTTCTCTCATTTAAACTGGGACCAGCTGTCCCACTCTCTGTACACTGCTGGGTTCCTTGGCTAACCATCACCTTATTTCCTTCAACACTGCTCACCTGTCCCTTTTCCTACCGACTCTGAGTCCGTCTCTCTCCTCCATTCTTTCAGTCATTGATGCTCGCCTCTCCACCTCCCTTAACTCTTATGAGCCTCTCTCCCTCCATATGTTCCACCCAACCAAGCCCCAGCTTAGGCATGTTTGAATAAATATCATCATTTGACTGTTAGCTTGTCCTCCTCTCCCTATTTGTTGGCTGTTGTCTTTGTTGTCTTGCACCATACGCTAAGATGTAAGCTCTTTGGGACAGAGACTGTCTTTTTTAAATTAGGTGTGTAGAGCACTTACAGTACAATGGGGCAATACTGTAATATAAATCATTATGCCAATTTGGGGGGCTTGTGACAAGCAATTCCCATATCAGACAGTACTACAGAGGTAGCAGCTGGGAAAATGAAATTGAAACCACCAGCCTAAAATCTGTGCCTGAGCCCTAGGGGATGCTAGTGAGGAGCAGGACAGAGAAGAGAAGGAGCTGTGAGTGGGCCAGGAGCCTGACTAACATGCCTGGAGAAGCAACCAATGCTATGATAAGTGGAACTGAAGAAAGAGGGTGGGAGTTTCAGCAGGGACCTACTTGGGAGGCTTAGAAGTGCAAGCCAGGTGAGGGTTCTGCTAATCAAACACAGGCCTCTCCCCATGTAGTGCTGTCCTGTTTGCATGCTCAATGAATACTTCTTTTCTACAACACTGTCTTCTTGCTGCATCACTCCTGTAACAAAACACACCCACACACATCCCTCCGTCTTGCTTCTCAGTATGGAGGAGCCAGTAGCACTCAAAAGACAATGTCCGTGCTTGTGCAAATGAGGCCTTCCCCTCCCCCCCCTTGGTGGTGTCTGTTTTACACAGAACTGGCTAGAATGGCAGGGCTACGGTTTTCAGTGTCCTGTCTCTTTAAGGTTTGGTGCTCTGACAAAGGGCAAGAAGACGAGAGCTTTGGGGAGGAGGGTATGGTTGCAGCAGAGTTGGGGAGCACCTGGAAAGCCCTTGAGCTGTGTGCTGTTGTGACCAAGGTGTTGCTTGTTTGATTCTTGGGGAAAAAATGTTAATGATGTGTTCCAGTGTAACTGCTCCCTGGTCTGGGGGGAGTCACAAGAGCAGTCGCCCTGGGGTACTCAGGTTATTAAGTGTCCCTCCTCAGCTAGCAGCTCTATAAAAACCTTAGCTACCTCTGGCATCAAGTCTGAACCAAGGGAGAAGGAGCCTCCAGATTCCACTATCCAGGGCAGGAGGCCAGACCGCCAGCCTTACCTGTTCAGGCCTTCTTTGCACCAGAAATTCAGGGTTTGAGCAAACCAGGGAGCTGCTCTACTTTATAGAGGGATTTGTCTGCCTTGCAGTGGAATATCACAACTGTGAGTAGAGTTAGATATGGTTGGTGTGTCCACAGATAGCTGAAGGGTCATATTTAGTTGAAGGGGTGCATCAACACCACCATGTGCTCAATGGATGCTTTCCAATATTTATTTCATTGTGAATTTACTTTTTTTCAGTCGCTCTATCGAGCTACAACACAAAGTACTGTGTGCACATGCCCAGCAAGCCCAATGGCATGTTTATCGATCAACACGTAAGCTTACTATAACGTGTTGTCTGAAAGGTGAGCTTTTGGGGGTGGGGGGTTGGTTCGGTGCTTTTTTGGCAAGAAATGCTTTATTTCCCTGACAATGAGTTAGGGTACAAGAAGTTGAATAAAAGCTGAGTCATGCCAGATCCAGTTTTTGGCCCTAGCCCTCAAGTTCCATTGCATAAATGGAGTACACAACCAGATACTGCAATTAATTTCACCAAAGATCCCAAGACCCACCAAGATCTCAACCCACCCTGGTGCAAAAATCTGGATCTGGCAGTGGGATTTTGCTGGCGATTTGAGTATGGTGATTTACAATTAAAAAACTGCTTGAGTATGGATGAAATGAATTGAAAAAGTTTAGTGACTATTTCTGCTGTCTTTAATGGAGGGGGCAAATATAGGTTTATACTGTAGATAGGGAAGCATTCTTTTTGCTTCTGATTTCCTTCCTCTCTGATGATGTGCTTGAAGGTAAAAGGGAGCAGCTCTCTCACGTGTCTTGCAAAATTATTAACTCACAGCACACTCACCTCCTCCCCCATTTTTTTTGGTATCAACAACACCCCTGACCTCTAGGAAGCAAGTACAGATAGGAACTTGGGGAAGGGGGTGTGGAATCTAGATTGGGGTGGGTTCAGCAGTCAGCTTGAGGAGAGGAAAATTTATGATGAGTTGAGGTGGATTGCATGGGGGTCATTGGGGAAGGAAAACAGGTACAGCCAGGAAAGGAAACAAGGAACTGTGGAGGGTGGGAGAGGGACCACCTTGTGTACAGATCCAGAGGAGCACAGGGTAGGGGGACTAATAGGGGGGCTCCTTGGGGTGGAAGAAGTGGGAGCTGGGAACAAACACAAGATGGGACCCTATGCATTTGTACACTGTGGGGAAAAGGAGCCAGAGACTTGAGTTGGGAGAGAGCAGGAGAGGGAGACACAGAGCTGTAGGGAGGTGTCAAGGATTTTTACCAAACCTTCCCCAGGAAGTGGGGTGCAAGGGTTGGGAGGATATTGGGGGGAAAGACGTGTCCAAACTACGTTTCCCAGTAAACCCAGTTAAAGTTTGGTGGTGGCAGTGGAAATTCCAAGTGCAAATGGTAAAATTAAAAAACCCTGTATTGCGGTACAAATCATCTGTAATAACTGGCCAAGCCTAAGAAGGATTGAACCTGTTTCTCTGACTTTGGGACAGGCCACTTTTAGCATCCACTTTGGCCTGTAGGGGGCTGATAGTTCCTTGACCCACCTGGTGTCCAAGATAAGTCACTCTGTTTAGGCCTATTTGACACTTCTTAGCCTTAACAGTTAGTCCTGCCTCCCTCATGTGCTCCAGGACTTTTTGTAGATGTTCCAGGTGGTCTGCCCAGGAATCCGAAAATATGGCCACATCGTCAAGGTAGGCGACTGCATATTCTCCTAATCCCCCTAGGAGACCATCTACAAGTCTTTGGAAGGTGGCGGATGCATTTCGCAGCCCGAAAGGGAGTACATTAAATTCATACAGCCCAAGATGTGTGGTGAAGACTGATCTTTCCTTGGCAGATTCATCTAGCGGTACTTGCCAGTACCCCTTGGTTAAGTCCAAGGTAGAGATGAACTGGGCCCATCCCAGTTTCTCTAATAGTTCATCTGTGTGTGGCTTTGGATAGTTGTCTGGGCGAGTTACAGCATTTAGCTTATGGTAGTCCATGCAAAAACGTAGCTTCACATCTGGTTTGGGAACTAGAACCACTGGAGATGCCCTGCACTTCCAGAGGGGTGGATTACACCCATCTGTAACATATCCTGGATCTCCCATTCTATAGCAGTTTTAGCTTGAGGAGACATCCAGTAAGGTTGGACTTTAATTGGGTGAGCAAAACCTGTGTCAATGGAGTGGTATGCCCGTTCAGTCATCCCTGGGGTGGCTGAGAACACTGGCGCGTAGCTAGTGCACAGCTCCTTGATCTGCTGTTGCTGCATACGCCCAGGGGTCATGGAGAGGTTCACCTCTTCCACACCACCAGCACTTTTCCCTTCGTAGTAGACACCTTTAGGCCACTCAGCGTCGTCTCCTCCCTGGGCTGTAAACTGACAAACCTTTAATTCTCTGGAATAAAAGGGATTTAGAGAATTAATATGGTACACCTTAGGCTTTCGGTTGGAGGTGGGGAATGCTAGGAGATAATTAACAGCTCCCAGGCGCTCCTGGACTGTGAATGGCCCTTCCCACGACGCTTCCATTTTATGGGCCTGGAGTGCCTTTAAGACCATGACCTGGTCCCCTACTTTGAAGGAACGCTCTCTGGCATGTTTATCATACCAGGCTTTTTGCTCTTTTTGAGCATCCTGTAAGTTTTCTTTAGCAAGGGCTAAAGAGGTTCAGAGGGTGTTTTGTAGGTTGGTTACAAAGTCCAGAATGTTAATTCCTGGAGAAGGTGTAAATCCCTCTCATTGCTGCTTCCCCAACTGCAATGGCCCCTTAACCTCACGGCCATATACAAGTTCAAATGGGAAAAACCCTAAACTGGGATGTGGTACAGCTCTGTAGGCAAAGAACAACTGCTGCAACACTAGGTCCCAATCATTGGAGTGCTCATTTACGAATTTACGTATCATGGCCCCCAAAGTTCCATTAAACTTCTCCACCATGCCATTGGTTTGGTAAGGAGTGGCAACCAAGTGATTTACCCCATGAGCTTCCCAGAGGTTTTCCATAGTTTCTGCCAGGAAATTAGTCCCTGCATCTGTGAGGATGTCGGAGGGCCAACCTACCCTGGCAAAAATGTCTGCTAGTGCCTGGCACACACTTTTAGCCCTGGTGTTGCTTAGAGCTACTGCTTCTGGCCATCAGGTGGCAAAATCCATGAAAGTCAGTCTGTACTGCTTTCCTCTGGGTGTCTTTTTTGGAAAAGGACCCAGAATATTCACAGCTACTCGCTGAAATGGAACTTCAATGATGGGGAGTGGCTGGAGAGGGGCTTCGACCTGATCTTGGGGTTTTCCCACTCTTTGGCATTCTTCACAAGACTGGACATAGGTAGAAACATCCTTGCCCATTCCCTCCCAGTGGAATGACCCCCACAACCGTCTTTGGTCCTGTTCACCCCAGCATGGCCACTGGGATGATCGTGGGCTAAGCTCAAGAGCTTGGCCCGGTATTTAGTTGGAACTATCAACTGTCTCTGAGGATGCCAGTCTTCCTGGTGTCCACCAGAAAGAGTTTCCTTGTATAAAAGTCCTTTTTCTACAACAAACCTGGATCGATTAGAAGAGCTGAGAGGCAGTGGGTTGCTCCTTGCTGCCATCCAAGCTCTCTGGAGGCTTTCATCTGCTTCCTATTCGATCTGAAACTGTTCCCTTGATGCTGGAGACATCAGTTCCTCATTGGATTGTGGACCTATGCTTCGTCCCTCTGGAAGCGATGTAGGGGATGGGGCTGTTTCTGTTGACTGTGAACCGCTCTCCGCTGGGACACTATGTTGGGGTTCAGGCTCTGGCTGAGCCTCTTGTGTAGGGTTATGGGCTGCTGCCAGTTCAGGTTCGGTGGGGCCCTCTGGTGTTGAGGTTGCAAGTACTGGATTCAGTGCTGGCAATGGGTCTGGTGCTGGTTGTTCCTCTGGTTCTGGTTCTGGGACTGGTTCTGTCTGGGTCTCTGGGACTGGATCCGCTACTGCTGTTGCAGACATTGGCCTGGGGTCCGGGTCCATCACCTCTAACCGGGTCCTGATAGAAGTTTCTGGAACAGAGCTAGGCCTCATGGCTTGTTTAGCCTGGCTGCCGGTGACCATTCCCACCCTCTTGGCCCGCTTCACATGATTGGCCAAGTCTTTCCCCAACAGCATGGGAATGGGATAATCATCATAGACTGCAAAAGTCCACGTTCCTGACCAGCCCTGGTACTGGACAGGCAACTTGGCTGTAGGCAAATCGAAAGATTTGGACTTGAAAGGTTGAATCATCACTTGGATCTCTGGATTGATTAAATTGGGGTCCCCTAAGGAAGCATGGATAGCTGACACTTGTGCTCCGGTGTCTCTCCACGCGGTGACCTTCTTCCTGCCCACACTCACAGTTTCCCTCCACTCCAAGGGTATCTGGGCCTGCGAATCTTTGGTGTGATTCCAGTGCAATGAACTGTAATCTGTTGGGGTTCTTGGGGCAGTTGGCCTTTACATGCCCCAGCTCGTTACATTTAAAACATCGTCCAGCTGACGGGTCACTGGGGCGAGGTGGGTTGCTGGAGAACGGGGTGGCGGGATGATAAGGTGTCTGGAGGGTTCTTTGGGAGGTAGGTGGGACCTTGGGCAGCCCCCGGTAATAGGGTGTGGTCTGGGGTTGTCCCTTCTGGTCTCCACTCCAACTGCGACCAGTTTTCTTCTTTTCTGCCACCTCCACCCATCTGGCTCCAATCTCTCCTGCCTCAATTACAGTTTTGGGCTTCCCATCTAGGATGTATCTTTCTATTTCCTCAGGAACCCCCTCTAAGAATTGTTCCATTTGCATTAGGAAGGGCAAATTTACTGGAGATTCAACACTTGCTCCTGATATCCAGGCATCTGAATGTTTCACAATGTGGTAGGCATGTCAGGTAAATGACACGTCTGGTTTCCACCTTAGGGCTCTGAACCTCCGACGAGAATGCTCGGGTGTTATCCCCATTCTGACTCTCGCCTTGAATTTAAACAGTTCATACTTGTTCAGGTGTTCTTTAGGCATTTCAGCTGCCACCTCAGCTAAGGGTCCACTGAGCTGCGGCCTCAGCTCTACCATGTATTGGTCGGTAGAGATGCTGTATCCAAGGCAGGCCCTTTCCAAGTTTTCTAAGAAGGCCTCCGTATCATCGCCTGCCTTGTAGTGGGGAATTTTCTGGGATGGGAAGTGGTACCTGGAGAAGGATTGCTAGGGTTTGTTGATATATTCTGCTGAGCCTTTATCTTCTCCATCTCCTCCACATGCTTCCTCTCTTTTTCCTTCTCCTCCAGTTCTTTGGCCCTTGCCTCCATTTCCCTCCTGTGGGCAGCCTCCTGTACCTCCTTCTCCAGCCGCATGAGTTCTATCTGTCTTTCATGTTCCTTTTGTTTTTCCTCAGCCTGAAATCTGGCTAATTCCAGCTTTTGTTGAGCCGTGGATTTTGTCATCCTAACCTCTCTGTTTTTAACTAACTTTACACCCTAGGTTTAGAAATAAACAAACAAAACTTGGCTGTAAAATTTTGCTGTGCTGGAATAGGATACCTATTCTCTGATAGTGATTGTCAACCTACAGAAAAAGACAATTCCCTTTGTCTCTGCTCTGGCCCCAAATCAAAGCAAAAAACCTCCAGCTACTTGGAAACCTGCTTACCAGCAGCCCAAAGGAAAAAAAAAATCCTTTTCAAACCTGTGCTCCTTGTAAAAAAAAAAAAAAAAAAATCAAAATTCTCAAAAAAAAAAAAACCCTGCCGCTTTTGTCTCCAGGCAAATGAGTAGAACACCCCCCTATTCACTTTTAGGGGGAAAAAAACTGGTTTGCAAAGACTGTGAATTTCCCTGCAGGAGGTTAAGTACCCTGCCTCCAGGCAAAGAAAACCTGCAATTCACAAAGATAATCCCCTTTTGTCTCTGCTCTGGCCCCAAAGCAGAGAAAAAACTAGCTGCTTTCAGTTGGACCTCCTTTCTAGCAGCCCCAAAGGAAAAAAAATCCTTTTAAAAATCTATTTCTGGTTCAAAAATCTCAAATTGATCTCAAAAATGATTTCAGGTTAATCCCACCACTTTGCCACCATGTCAAGGTTCCTCCCCCACTCTGAACTCTAGGCTACAGATGTGGGGACCTGCATGAAAACCTCCTAAGCTTACTTTCACCAGCTTAGGTTAAAACTTCCCCAAGGTACAAATTAATTTTGCCCTTTGCCCTTGGAATTTCCACTGCCACCACCAAACCCTAACTGGGTTTACTGGGAAATGTAGTTTGGACACATCTTTCCCCCAAAAATCCTCCCAACCCTTGCATCCCACTTCCTGGGGAAGGTTTGGTAAAAAATCCTCACCAATTTGCATAGGTGACTACAGACCCAAACCCTTGGATCTGAGAACAATGAAAAAGCATTCAGTTTTCTTACAAGAAGACTTTTAATAGAAGTAAAGGAATCACCTCTATAAAATCAGGAGGGTAGATACCTTACAGGGTAATTAGATTTAAAACATAGAGAATCCCTGTAGGCAAAACCTTAAGTTACAAAAGACACACAGACAGGAATAGTCATTCTATTCAGCACAACTCTTTTCTCAGCCATTTAAAGAAATCATAATTTAACACATACCTAGCTAGATTACTTACTAAAAGTTCTAAGACTCTATTCCTGGTCTATCCCCAGCAAAAGCAGCATACAGACAGACACAGACCCTTTGTTTCTCTCCCTCCTCCCAGCTTTTGAAAGTATCTTGTCTCCTCATTGGTCATTTTGGTCAGGTGCCAGCGAGGTTACCTTTAGCTTCTTAACCCTTTACAGGTGAGAGGATTTTTCCTCTGGCCAGGAGGGATTTTAAAGGGGTTTACCCTTCCCTTTATATTTATGACAGGAGGACTTGAAGTGAGAATGAGGAGAGGCAGGGAGGATGTGGGACATTCAGGGGAAAAGAGGGCTCCTGTGTAAGAGAAAAGGTAACTTGCAGGGTGCCAGGAGGGGGCACTGTTAATGAGTGTAAATTCATGGGGGGAACTTAGGGGCAGTGGGATATTCAGAGAAGCAGAGAGGAACAGAGCAAATATCTGTGTGATCTGGAAGGGGAGTTGCTGGATGTTTCTGGGGAATGAAGGAGGAGAAACTAGGTTTGGGGGAGGAAATAGGGACGGGGAATTGGAGGGAAGATGATGTCTGGAGAATTATGACTCCACCAGTTAGAGGGAGATCCTGCTTTAGTGTATATTACATTTAATTGTTATGGATTTAAACATAGTGGTCTGGGTTCTGCTCTCAGTTGACAAATAAATTGGGTTATTCTGGATTTATGCTGGTGTAACTAAAAGCAGAATTTGGGCCATTATATGTTAACCTGAAGTCAATTTCAATTCCATTCAATAGTACCTTTCAAAAGTAGTTACAGTCTGCCCAGGACTGGGTTACACGCTGTTTGGGGTTTGATCTCCTGTGCCCATCTGTCAGCAGTATCCATTCCTGATACAACAGGAATATGACATTGTTAAATAGCACAATGCAATCTCTGCTGTCTCTTTATCCTTTCTTCCAGCGTTAGGATTATTGTAATACACATTTTACAGTATTATGTATGCATGCAGCACTCAGCCAAAGAATATTCAAGAAGGATACAGCTCAGTATTGATTATCCTTAAATGTTTCCCATGAACAAATATTTGTTATAATTAATACAGTAAATGGAAGGGAAAAATAATGTACTTTTAAAACAGATTTACATATAAAAGTCCTGCTAGCATTTATGGAGGTTATGTGCATGAAATCCCCTATAGGTTGATGCCAATATAGATCTCAATGTGCATGGAGAGGGGAGAGGGGCTTATCATCTGATGTTTTTTTTGGCAAGAATCCTAGCAGCCATTTCCACAATCCCCTAAAATCTAAACCATTTAAGTACTACCATATGCACAGAGAGACATTTCTGAAAAACTTTCACATAGTTACTGTTGCTAAGTAAATTACTCCCTTGGCATCCATCTATTTAGTTGTTCATCTCACTTTGTGTCTCCGAATTGACACAGTGACTTGACTGAGTTAAAAAGGAAGAGATATGCAGCCAAAGCAACTGCTAAACACTGGGAAAGGAATGAAGAACTCCTAGGAATAAGAAATATTAGGTATCTTTTTAATTATGTTATTGTTTGCATCACAGTGTGTATTTGGGTAAAACTCCCTCCCACAGGTCACCCCATACATGGACTGGATACTTATTAAAGTTCAGTAGGAAGGAAGAGGGGAACAATCATGCTAAAAAACTTAAACCTGAGCAACGTCATATTGTAAAATCCAACATTTCTTACTCAAGCAAAACCACACCCAATTCAAAGTTTTCATGGAGTAAGAACTGCAACTTTAGAATTTTAAAATAATGTACTAAATTCATCTTGACACTCTCTCTAGCTTTTGCTTGTGTGTACTAGCTGATTTAAAGGCATAATAAAGCAGAAAATGAGAGCAATTTTTGTTTTCTGCATTCAAGTATATGTAAAGTCCCAGCTGCAAAATTCAAACTTGAGGATTTGGGTTTAGCAACATACTGTGGTCAGTGGGATGTGGCCTAGGAAAAAAAGGAAGAGTTAGTGGGAAACAGTTAACAAACAAAAATAGAGTAAAGGGGAAATTTAGCCCATTTCTTGCAGAGGAAATAATATGTAGGTTTAGTTGACTGATCTGACCTTTGTATTGCAGAATGTTACAGCCTTGGGGTTCAGTGGGACTTCAGTTATGCATAGACCTTATTCTGCCTCTGTGCACAGGAGTGAATTTCAGCCTTTGTGAATATGCAGTCCACTTTTAATGGTGACAATGAATATTTTAACAACAAACTACCAAGGAAAGAAGGAAGACTGTGCTCCTCTGGTGTGCCCAGCTAACTTACCTACATAGTACATCTATACTACATCTCCTGTTTAAGACCAAATAAAGACCTAGAATTTGGCTCTTGGAGGACAACTGTAAACCTTATTATAAATATGTGCAATGCAATAAATTAGTGGAATAGATTTCATCTGGAAATAGTGAATAAAATTAATGTGAATTTTATAGACTTAGCCATTGTTAAGATAAAACTTTGTGAAAAGCATTAGAGTATGTTTCATAAAGTGTAAACACCTTGTTGTTCCAAATTTGATATCTCCCTTGTCTTATTATCCTGAAATATTTTCCCAAGTGCTTCCTTTTCTATAGACTACAAACACACATTAGGTGGCAAGGAGCTGTTTTAAGGAAGTTGGGGGTGGGTTCAAGATTGGGTTTATAATGGCAAGAATAACAATTAAAATAATAAAAATAACACTTAGTGGTTTTATAGCTTTTTTCATCTTTATTCCCTACCTTTCCTGTGTTTTGAGGTTTCAGTATTGTTATTACATTTTCTGAATTTTGAGTGCTGGATAACTCGGCCTTAAGACGATATGAATGAAAATTGTAAATGCCTTAATCTGCTGTTATTTGGCATGATGCTTTCTACGGGTTGCCATTCTTACCAAAAGCCATCAGAAACCAGCTGTCAGAGGTTAGAATTTCTCTCCTATTTAACAACTGCTACAATCAAATTCTTACATATTGCAATGAACCGGGCAAATCCTCGATAGGTTTGCCCTGACCATTATCTTTGAGATTCATATCTCAGATGCCAGAAGTTTTTTTTTTCTTTTCTTAGTCTTGGAAAATACAATTTTTGAACCTTACAAATTAAGGATAGTTTTTCAGGTCTGCAATATCTTTACCTAAATCTCTTAATTCTGTTTGAAAAGATTGGGGGCCTGATTTACCATTGTGTTTCCTGCTAATCTAATTCCAGTGAAATCAGTGTGTAAAACCAGAGTAGTACAATGGTGAATCAGACCCCAGAAAGAATTTTGAAGCACATTTGCATAATCCAAGACATCATTAAAGACATGGACATTTCTTTGCCAATTAAAAATTCTTTATTTCCCATACAATAGCTATGACGTTATTTGTATCCTCTACCCATACAAGTGTTACAATTACAGTGTGAAAAAATGTGTTGTTACAATACCCCTGAGTAATTTAAATGTCCATGAACTTCAGAGGGATGCAAAATGTCTTAACTTGTATAGGAGGCAAGCGCTTTTTAATCCAATATGTATTCCAAAAGGAAAGGGGGAAAGTCTCTCTAGCGGGTTAACCCTTTAGCTTCCTTGGCAAGTCAAAGTATCAAATTACACATTAGAAATATTTCCAAGTGTTTCCATCTTTCTTGGCCAAATTTCTTTAATTAAAGACCCAGTTGAAGCTCTGGAGTTTTATAGATCTCTTCAGATACCTATGAGATAATCAGGGGAGGGATAGGCCACAAACATATTTAAAAGATCCTTGAATGTTATCTTTTCCTTAAAAAGAGAATATTTGGGGAGTTGAGCTTCTCATTTGAATGCTTCCAGACCCATGTAGAAATGATGAATTTGAGGGGAAATGTTTCCATTGCTCCTGTTGTCCATTGAAATTTTTGCAGCTACTTTGCAGTCATAATTAAAAGACAATTTACAGCAAAAGTAATCTCTAAAAAATACTGAATTACAGCTCCCAGCAATACAGCAACTCCCTCACCCCCCAAAAAAGTTAACACCCAGCCCACAAGCTACTGTTCAAATGACACCTGCCACATTGACAAGAGGAAAAAGCAGTCTGTTTCTAGGCAGTGTTGTAGCTCTAAGTCTCTATAGTACTCTGCATTTCTATAGCACCTTTCATCGCAAAGTACTTTACAATGTATTTACTGTACACCCAGTGCCACTGACTTGCAGTGGCCTCTGGAGTACCAGCAGCAGCCATGCGCTGCACAGGCCACTGCACAGCAGAGGGGGAGTGGAATATGACCCCAAACCAAAACTCCCACTCCTGCAAAATGTATCATGGGCTCTTTAACATCCACATGAACCAGACAGACCTTCAGTTTTTTAAGGTCTTACCTGAAAAATCCAGACAAAGTGCATGGAACTCAATGTATCCGTCTTGAGGATATGAACTAAATCAGTTCTGCCTAGATTTGAATATTTGGCTCCAAGGACATTATTTAGGGTGTTTGTGGGCCCTAATCTAGAATCAGGGCCCCATTGTGCTAGGCATAGTGGCAAACACAAACAACAAAAGGATGGTCCCTGCCCCAGAGAGATTACAATGTAAGTATAAGATGAGAGGCACCTGGTGGATATAGACAGACCTAGGAAACACAAAGTAACAGTAAGACGACTATGAACAGCATGGGAAGGAGCAGTCACAGCACGCCAGCTGCCTACCCATTGTGGAATTTTTTGTGGGCATTATGATAGAAGAGAGTTTTAAGGAGGGATTTGAATAAGGACACTGAGGTAGCATTACAGATGTTCACATGCACTCCTCCCTGCATAAGAGCTGACATGACAAAAAAAGCAATGGTCCTTGTTGGAAAATTTGTCAAATGGGCAATGGAGTCTGGCATCATTGGTGGAGTGGAGGCAGGAGTTGATGTCTTGTGTGTGTACAAGAGTTGACAGGTAGGATAGGAGTACTTCATGAAAGGCCTTAAAAGTTTTCTCTTTAAAACACCTCCTCTACGGAGAAAATGCTTTTTCCCCAATATTTCTCCTCCCCCCCCCTCCCAGATTCTTTCCATTCTGTCCCAGTTTATGTATTCTGAAAATCCCTTTCTAGTTTGGTAGGAAGGCAGTAAAACTAGGATACAAGGAAGAATGTTTCTTTCTCCATGCAAAGCAGCTTCCACATAGCAGTCATATACAGTAGATGCATAATATTTGGTTAACTAAACTGTCCAACAAATTTCACATTTTCAATTAAATATTTATTAATTATAATGAATTCTGTCATTATTCACACAATGTAACAGTGTACACATAATTCATAAATGGGTTAGTGAAATCATTTATTTGATTAATTTTAGATATTTTCAAATGAAATAAGTGAGTAATTCTTTCTTTGTTACTCACCCAGCTATGTTTATACAGTGCTTCACATTTTCAAAGCACTGTAAAAACATTACTAATTCTCTGAGCCTTGTAGCAGGTGGATAAGCCACTATTATCCCAGTTCTACAGAAGGGGAAAAAAAGGGCACTGAGGGTCAAAATCCAAGTTGCATATTTGGGCAGAACACCATTGACTTCTTTTTGTGTTGCACCTAATTATAGAGCAGTGATTTTTGCCCAACAGAGTTTAAGGTGCAGGCCTGCAGAAAAAGTAAACATAAAGATGTCATTGATCTGATTTTCTTCAATTTACTTCAGTGGGCTTTAGATCTGGCTATTCATAGCATTTCCTGTTAATTGCATCTCTTAATGACATTTAGATCACCCTTTCTCATTGTGTAAGTGAAAAGTCTATCTGAGAGCCCTATGCACTCCACCTGGGATCTGAAAGAAAAGTCTTTTTTCTTCCCAGCTTGTGCATAATTATCAGACCAAATTCTGTCGTTAGTTACATGTCTTTAAACCCATTATTCAGAATGAGGTGAAATGGGGTGCATCTGTATAACTAATAAATCATTAGTTAAAAGTTTGACCTGAAATTAGAAATGAGTTAACATTTGTAGATATGAAATGTGAACCAGAATAGAATTCACTGTGCTCTCCCATAGCTGTATTAGTTCCACGTTGTTAATGGGAGTAAGAAGTAGGATAATTAGCACACATTTATTTTTGTTACTAAAATATCATTCTCAGGTGTGCAGAGGTTGGGAAAAAATGTTCAGAACTCGTTCCTCACATAAAAGTAGTGTTGAATACGTTCTTCCTGTAAATTAAGCTAACTTGTTATAATGTATTAATATAGTTGTAATATAACTATCAAAGTGCTTCCCTTCCTTTTCTCTTCTTTCTCAGTGTATTTGACAGTAAAAAACAGCTGTAATGCATTTAATAATTGGCATTGCTTTGTGATAAATAGGTCTCCTCTCTTGCCACATTGGTGCTTTCTGAGTTGAAATTCCCCAATGACTATTAATCCTTTCAATATTTAATGAGAATAAGAATATGGCAAATGTGGTCTCCTTTCACTAATTACTTATGATGGCTCAGGAAAGAAAAAGATGTAACAGGTATCTTCCAAACTGTTCTGCAGATCATAATTTTTCCTGCTTATTTTCATAAGATTGCATATCTTGGGAAAATATAGAACACAGGAAGGTTCTTCAGGGTTGCCAGATTCAAATGCCTAATTAAAATCAGTGGGGACCTTTGAAATGTGATTAAAAATGGAGGAACCATAAACAACACAACATATCACATTGCAGCCCCATCCTCCCATTAAAATTAGTGGGAGTTCTGGTGACCAAGGACTGCAGGATCAGGCCTATAGCGTAAAGTAATCCAAAAGAAAGCAGACCGAATGCAAGAGTGTGAGAGATTCATGACAGAAACAGTCGTGAAGAATTTGTTAATACTTGATGTCTCAACAAAATTTCAAGTTATTCTTTAGTACTTGAAATCCTTAGTGCTTGACATGTTTTTATTCAATGCAAAATATTATGGCTGAGATTGTGGATGGGCCTTGCACTGATGCACAAGAGCTGGATAAGGCACAAAGAACCTCTTCTTCCTTGCAATCTCTCATGAAGATGTTGGCCACAATCAGGGTGTCTGTGCTGTCCTGAGACCTCACTTTGGTAGTGTCTGCGGGGGCTCATCACTCAAAAGCAGGCTAGGAGAGGCATTGAGGAGCAGAGTCATAAATTTACCCCCCCACACACTCTTTTCCAGAAGGGCTGGCCAGCCCTGATAGCTTCACTCTCCTGAGGGGTACAAAAGTGGGAGTGCTAGTTATGCCTCTTGAGGGGAGCTCCTGGAGGGATTGTGTATTATGGATACTGCATTGATTGCATAGGTAGATGACTTCTTACTGGTGGTAGATGAAAAATCCGGTGTCTAGGCTAACTTTATTAGATCTGTCAGCTGCCATTGATGCTTTTGATCAAATAGGACTGCTTAAGAGAGAGGCCCCATTTCTTCTTTTCAGAGCATTGTGACTAGGTGTGAAATGGGAAATGGCGGGAAACTGCTCCTCTTTGAGAGATCTCTTGCTTGTATTCCAAAGGGTTTCATCTTGGTGTTTGTCTTGTTCACTGTTTATATGGAGTCATTGGGAGAGTAAGTAAGGAGCCATGAGCCATGATGTTTTTAATATACTGAGGACACACAGCTTTTCATCTCCATTTCATTGATCCAGCCAGTGGTCAATGAGTGTCTAGGTGAGATTGGGGCATAGGTAAAAGCTATCTTATTCCAGACAAACCTGAAATGCTGCTAGTTGGGGGAAGCAGTCATCAAACAAACACATTGTCTGAATGAAAACTTATTGATTATGCAACACAGAAAGATGATATTCCAGTTTCTGAGGAATCAGTTCTAGCAAGAAACTGAACTGGAGATCTTTGTTTCTAAAGGCAGTGGGGCTACCTAACAAGTTAAATGCCTTTCCTAAGTCCTATTTGATTCTAATAAGCAACAGGCTAGTGCCCCCAAATTGAACATGTTCCACAGAATGTTTTCCTTTGAAAACTCCCATCTATCAGCCTGTCAACATTAAAAAGCAGTTGACTCAGGAGACCTAATTACAATACAATGAAAATATGTAATGTGGATGTGATTTAGCCATGTGGTTCAGGTCACTGGCTAAAGCCTAGATCATGACCAAAGTTGATCTTGTTTCTGGAAAACAGTTATGGTTCTGCCTACATTAGATGTGTTGACCATGTCCTCTGACATGTTGTACTGTGGTGTTGACAGGCCCTATGTATTGACTATAGCCAATCCTGCTCATTCATGTGACTAGGCTTAACCCTGTTCAGTGTTTAAACTAGAAGAGATCAAGCATGCACATAATAGACAGCCCTCCTATTAACCTATCTAATAAGCTGCTGCTGTTAGCAGGAGAGGTATTGGCATTACTCTCTGTAACCTAAGTTTCAGGATGTCACAGAAGCACAGATATTTGTGAGAGCAGTTCAGAGTGGCCAGTTTTCTCTTTTTATTTCATTCAATTTCCCAGTGGTTTGAAGTTCAAATTTCAATGTTTTCTTTAGTCTCACTCTTCATGACAATCTTAATTGAGGCAGCTTTCTACTATGTGCGTTTTTAAAGACCTTCGCAATTAAGTTGCCTAGCAGGAAAAACAATTCATTGAAGCTCTACTAAAAATACTGAAAAAGGTGTGGTTGATAAATGGGAAAAACAAAGCATCAAAGTCTCAAAAAACCCAACAGACTTATTGGATTCTTCTAAACCTTTTTACTGAAAACTTCAAGAGGGTGTCTCTAGCTTCTTAGCAAGAGAAAAACTAAAATCAGAATTAAAATATGTTTTAGTCTTATTTGTCTTCTCTTGCTGCACTAGAGTTCTTAAATATAGTGATATTGATTCAGGTATTCATAAGGTGAGGTTCTTTTAAATTTTTATTTTGTTCTATACATTTTCAAGTTACTTTGGAAGTGATTTCAGAAGGGTGTTTAATGTTGAGATTTAATTATTGTCTCTTCTTTCTTTTTTACAAAGTCCTTTGACTGGAATATCAAGGGAAAGCTGTCTGTCACTCTGTCCAGGTTTTTTTTAGAATAAATCACAAGTGATGACATTGCATTCCATAAATTGCAATGCAGCGTGCTAATTATAAGAATATGTTATGCCTGCACTACATTTTGAGTATGTTCAACATCATCCCATGATTTTCCTACAGATTTCCCTTTTACACAGACTCTACTTTTATAAAAAATATTGGAAATCCTGTATTGCGATACTATTCCTAAACTGAATGGGCAAAAAGGTTTTCCAGGCATCACTGTATCTCATATTTCATGGATGAAAGGAGCTACTGCTTTTGTTTTTCAGTCATCCACCTCTACAACTTTTGTGCTGCTGACCCTTTGAAACAATGCAACATTGATTGAAAAGTAGCCATCTACACTCTCACTGTGACTGCTACCAGCATTGGGGGCAATAACAATGGTAGAAATTTTGCAGAAAATATATTATACAAAAGCCTTAAAGTAATGAAATTTCTGTTTTAGCTTCTGCATTCTTGGCTGCTTCTCCTACCAAAATGGTACGTAAGAGTGGGCATGGTAGTATTTTCCAAATTGGGAAGGTCTTTCAGAATCTGAGTACTTGGCACCCCTACAGAGTCTTCTTATTATGCATCATGTATGTATAATAGTGTGCACTCTGTTGTTATAAAGTGGCAGGTGTTTAAAGGCAAAAGCCTAAAACAAAAGGTATATTTCCTGAGAACTTTTCCATTTCAGCTATATTTTCCTTTTGGACTAAAACACACTAGCTTCTCTGTGCTAGATTGACACATCAATGAACAAAGAATTTGGAACAAAAATTACTGTTTGATGTTTTAAAAATTCTGTTTTGTGTATTGTTACCTGGATTTTAACTTTTTTTCAGATCTCAGTTTGGAAGAACTCTTATTTGCATGGGAAGGGCAAGGTCAGAAACTCAGTTCTGTAAATTTTAATTAAACAGAAACAGGTGACTCAGTCCCATTGCAAATCAGTGGAGCCAAACTCTTTCTAGTCACAGTAAGTTTTCACTGACAAAGGCAAACACAACTGAGTTAGGAAACATACCTATAAAACATTAAAAGGGGCATTAAAAAAAGACTGGAAAAGGGCAAAAAAGACTGGAAAGGGGCAAATATAGTTCCCATCTATAAAAGGGGCATTAAAAAGGGAACCTCAGAAATTACAGATCAGTCAGCTTAACTTCAGTACCCAGAAAGATAATGGAGCAAATACTTAAGCAATCAATTTGCAAACACCTAGAAGATAATAAGGTGATAAGTCACAGTCAGCATGGATTTGTCAGGAACAAACTGGAGAAATGGTCAGAAGTAAATCAGATGAAATTCAATAATGACAAATGCAAAGTACTCCACTTAGGAAGGAACAATCAGTTGTACACATAGAAAATGGTAAATGACTGCATCGGAAGGAGCACTGCAGAAAGGGATCTGGGAGCCCTTGTAGTTCACAAACTAAATATGACTCAACAGTATAACACTGTTGCAAAAAAATCAAACATCATTCTGAGATGTGTAAGCAAGACACGAGAAGTAATTCTTCTGCTGTACTCTGCTGATTAGGCCTCAGCTGGAGTATTGTGTCCAGTTCTGGGCGCCCACATTTCAGAAAAGATGTGGACAAATTGGAGAAAGTCCAGAAAGGAGCAATAAAAACTATTCAAAAACATGACCTATGATGAAAGATTGAAAACTTTGGGTTTGTTTAGTCTGGACAAGAGAAGACTGAGAGTGGACATGATAATATTTTTCAAGTTTATAAATGGTTGTTACAAGGAAGAAGGAGAAAAATTGTTCTCCTTAGCCTCTGAAGATAGGACAAGAAGCAATGGGCTTAAATTGCAACAAGGGAGGTTTAGGTTGGACATTAGGAAAAACTTCCTAACTGTCAGGGTAGTTAAGCACTGGAATAAATTGTCTAGGGAGTTTTGTAGAATCTTCAGAGATTTTTAAGAGCAAGTTAGACAAACACCTGTCAGGAATGGTCTAGATAATACTTAGTCCTGCCATGAAGTGCAGGGGACTGGATGACCTCTTGAGGTCCTTTCCAGTCCTATGATTCTAAACCTTCAGTATCTCTTAAAATTTCAGGGGAAACTTTTAAGGAAATAGCTGCTGTACACTAGAGTTTTATCTAAAGAAACACCATCGAGGAAATCTGCCCGTGGTCACGTACACTTTCTCTTTTACAGTAGCTCAAACTTTAAGTGTATAGAGGACATACTTCAGGTAGGGTCAAGTCCTAAAGTCCTTACTCAGTTTTAATTCAGTCCTTGAAGTTTCCTTCAGAAAAGACAGAGTAAAAACTTAGAGGATCAGAGTAGCTTTGAAATTGTAGTTCTAACCTGTTTGGGTAGTTGTAATAGAAATTTGAGCAGTTTGTTTAAAAGGATAACTGAATTGGCAATATTATGAGTCTCACATACAGTCTATAAATCTGAACTGAGTTAATGAATCCATTACATTAAAAGTAATCAAAAGTATTAGTATTGCAACACATCCTCCCCACCTGACAATATGGATATCTCTGAGCTAGTTGCATCCTCCTCCTACATTTAATGTTGTTGCCAGTTCTCATGATATTTGCAGTATTACTGTCCCAGCTCCTGGAGTCTTGTGGCTACTCAGCTTCCATTTTTTTAAAAAGTCAGTTTCTAGCCCATATGGTTACAAATAAAAGCATAAAAATGGAACCCAGGTGCAGACCCTACAAATTGGAAAACCAGAAGGCAAACACAAATAATTCAGTGTTTATTATTTATATTTTAAAATATCTCATGAGAGGTGCGGGGCAGACTCAGGATGTTTTAACATTTGGGGTTGGTCTTTAGCCATCCCTCTCATGGTCCTGATTGGTGAGAGTCTCAGCACTCAGCCGATTCCAGTAACATTGCACATACTGACATGTAGTAACAGAAATCCTATGTATTTTACATGCTAACTCCCTCACATTTTGAACTAAATTAACCAATAACAGTAAACTTTTCTTATTACTATTTATATTACTATAGTGACTAAGAACCCTCGTCATGGACCATTGGTCCCACTGTGCCAGGTTCAGTACAAAGAAGAAAAAGATGGTCCCTGCCCCAAGTGGCTTAGCTTAATCAGACAAACTGCATCTTCCCCCTTCCCCCGCAACACCACACTTATTGTAGGGGGTTCATCCCACGGCCTATTTTATGGGTAGTTCTAAATGTTTAATTTAAAAGGACGAAGGACTTCAGAATTTGCCCAAAATGTTCTTCATGTGCTCAGGGCCTATGTACCACTTAAGCCTTTGCTGCACAGAGGTGAATTTCACCCCGTCTGCACAATGTGTTCTACTCCCCGCAGCCCAGAATGAAAGGTCTGGAGCCAGCCTTAGCAAATAGATGAAACTTAATGAGTACATTTGTTGTATCTCCCAACTAAAACTTTATGCTGAGATCACATCTATTGTTACAACTAACTTTCTTTAAAGTAAAGGAGTACTTGTGGCACCTTAGAGACTAACCAATCTAAGGTGCCACAAGTACTCCTTTTCTTTTTGCGAATACAGACTAACACGGCTGCTACTCTGAAACCTTTCTTTAAAGTCAAATCAGAATTTCTCTTCAATATTTATGTAACTCACTATTGGTTGGAGCTAATCCATTGCTCTCTGGTTAACACTTGTGATATGGATGTGTATCAAGTTACCTTCATTCAAATTGTTATCTCCTGAATCAGATCTACAGCTGCAATAATCTCCTGTCACCTCTTTCATTCAGTGTCCCTCCCTCTCCATATTGCTGTAATCCAGTAAATGCAGTCCATCGGGTTTCTGTTGTGTTGACATGGCACTGAGGTACAAGAGTCCTGTCCCAAGATGCTTTTTCTTCTTTATACTACAGCTTAAAGGACCCAATTTTAAAAAAAAATAAAACATGTACATTTCTTATAAAGTTTAAATAAATTATCTCACTTAATTTTATATAAGGAAAACCCACTAACCTAGGCTGTGTTGTTCTGTAGGTTTCTGATTTATGTTTCTGGTCACAGCACTTTGTCTAGGAATAAGAGTAACAACAAAACCCATTTGTTATTGTTAGGAAAACCCACACACCCTTAAGACCCTGCTTCTGTTGATTACTCTCCTGTAGCCATGCACAGGCTGGGCAGAAGCCACAAGCTGATGCTATTAGCATTAGCTCCTGGGCATATTTTGAGTTGGAAATTTACCAGCACCAAGGATAGCATGTTGCATAGAATGGCTGCTCCACAGCTCCATCCACTATAGTCCCTTGTCCCCTTCCACCTCTAAATCTATAGAGCTTTGACTGCAGAGTTAATAAAGATGGGCTTTTACGGGATACTAGATGCGGGAGAGCAACACCTCTGTACCACCTGCCCAAGTAGCATGTCAATTAGCATTCCTTCCACAGTGTAAGGAGAGGAAAATAAATGAACCTAAAGCAGGCATAGGTATTTCTAGTCTTCCATTTTCAAATGATGCCAAATGATACCATCATCTTTAGCAGAGAACAACCTTAAATACAAAACATTATTCTGAATGTATTGCCATTTATTTATTCAGAAAAGAGGCTCAGTGGTAGAGTAATGTTACTGCAGTTGCATCTTAGATCCTCGTTGCTCAGCAATATTAGATTTCTCTTCTAGCTGCAGGCCAAATTATCTTCTTTCATTTTATCTAATAGGCATGTTGTAAAATATCTTGGCAAGGTACTGTAGTGTGTGGGTTTTTTTTTTAATCATGTACATCGCTCACAGTAGTTTAGCAGAGAAATATAAGGATACCTTTATTCCTGCCCCTATAAAACTATTTCCTCCTAACCTGCATAATAGTGCTGATATCTGAGACAAAACCATCTTCTGATATCAGTTCTTTCTTATGCCAGGTTGTCCCCATAACCCAGTCCTAAATAGCAACATTTGTAATAGTTTTACAAATCCAAGTACTTACTGTTCTAGAATTGCAACACACGCAGCAGTTATTGGCTATGATAAATGAATACTGTTTGACATAAATGACATATTTGCCTCTCTGTTTGCCTTACATAATCATATTAGATACTTAAATGTCTATTGCAAGAGAAATGTTAGAGATTGCCTTTCAGTTATAGAAACATTTTTATTGACAGTATTAAGTCACAATCAAGAATGGTGACATAAATATGACATTATTGAAAGGGAGAAGTTAATTTCTTCACATTTATTTCTAATGTCACAATAAAGTGAAAACTTTTATTTAGATCTGTTGAAATTGCCCAGTGCACAGATACTTTGTGCTTTAGTGCACTGCCCATCTGCTCTCTGGTGATAAGGTTATGAATCATACCATGGGATACTCATTTAGAGGTATGCTCTCAACTCAATACATGGAGATTTATGTATGTACTCCCCAAAATATTAATTGAAATTATACACATAAATTGTCCCTCACCGAGATGAGAATATTCTGCTGGATAGGGACAGTAGTGATTAATTTAAGTGTTCATCTCAGTTAAATAGTATGGTAGACTCAAGGAGAGAGAAAACTGACACTCTCTCCATCAGTATATTGTAAGAAAGCTCTGTATTTCCAACTCCTCTATCCTTATGGATCCCGTCATTCAGCCAGAGTATGTATGCATTTTTTATAAATGTCTGCATACATTTCACAATTATAATTTTAGTACCTAATAAGAAATGCACAAGTATATCTATAACACTGTTGTGATGACTGCCTCCCTGTTTGCTGACACTCTGTAGCAACTTAAGAACTTATTACCTTTTATTTACATAGCACATTTGATCCAAAGTGCTGGGTCAGAGTAGGAGAAGAATACAGCAATAAAACAAGTAAAAACAAGATCTTGGACTTAAAAGAAGAATACAGGCAGCAGATCATTAGGATTTGTTCTTCTGCTAGTTCTCCTACCATCTTGAAATCTAAAATGATAGTCTGAAAGAAAAACTTGAGAGGTAGGGAATTTGAAAGTGTTGGGTCTAGACAAAAAAAAAAAAAAGCATGATGGAAATGACGATAGAATAATGAATTGCAGTAATAAAACAGAATAAATGAGAGAAATTCTGTCAATTGCATGAAATGTAAGTGTGGAAATTTTAAGCCTACACCTTAGAAGGATATAAAGCTATAGGTGTGAATTTTGAAAAGAATATAAATCAAATGCTGCATGGCTCTGAAACAACTGTAGTGCCGAAGAGAAGATTTTGAAAGACCAATGTAAACAATTTTATAGAAATTAAAAAATTAATATCACAGATACAAGGAGTTTTGGTCTGTTAAAAGTAAGAAATGTGGATATGCCAAAAGATTAAGGCCAGATCTACAGTGGGAAATCAGGTTAGCATAACTACATTGGTCAGAGGTGTTAAAAATCTACATGCCTGAGTGATACAGTTAAACCGACCTAACCCCAGTGTAGACAGGGCTCAGGAAGGTGCAATACCTATACTGACGGGAGAAGCCTTCCCATCAGTGTACGTATGTCTTCACTGAAGTGCTACAGCAGCGTGACTGCACCGGTGCAGCTGTGCCACTGTAGTGTTCTCAGTGTAGACAAGCCCTAAGAGTCCAGACCAGGCTCTTGGAATGAGCAAAAAATAGCCACAGAATTAGTTGTAAGTTGCTCTGGGAGGAACTCTCTGGTGCAGAAGAACCTTCTGATGGCACAGTGGTGACATTCTGTAGCAGGTCTTTCAGCAGCCTTCATCCCTGATGCCAGAGTAAGGGGTGGGACTGGAGCTTCCCTAAACTGCACAGATCCCTAACCACTGTTTTGGGCCCTTGATACTATTTGAACATGATATAACTTAGTAACCTTCAGGCTGCTTCAACTTACATTGGGGAAGTGCTGCACCCTCAGGACTGGAGTCGTGCAAAGGACAGCTTTAAACCATTTCTAAATCCCAGCTCCCCGCCTTGCACTGTGCACATCTCAACCAGAATTAAGGATCTGGTTTGGTTTCGGCAAAATTTAAGAACGTAAGTATAGGATGAGCAAAAAACTTTCCGGTCACATATAATAGAACACAAATTTGAAAAGGTTTGCTTCCATGGCAAAATTTTCAACTAATGATGTTCATGTGGGTTAGGAATATCATAAATGTTTTTTTCCCTAAATTTACTTTATAATAATTATCAGTACAGTTCACTGTTGTGGTCCAAATACAAGACAGAACAAGGCTTTAAGCAAGCAAGCAGGCTGGTCTGCTGACGGGCTGGTCTGCCTGTCAGCTTTCCACCCTCTTTTTTATTTCTCTCCCTCCTCCTGCGCATTACATACTCCAACAGATAAAAGGAATACATTGGCTTTGTTTAATACTCTTATTTACCAATATCTATCTACCGCATTCCTTGCTCTCGGGCCTTGAGCCCAGTCCTGGGAGGCTTCCCACAGTTCATGTCATCTGGGCGAGTTTCCAAGGTTCATGCCCTTGAGAGGAGCCGTGTGTGCACTGCTCCTACACAACACTCCGGGTGTGCCCTGAATGTTGCCAAGTGCATGAACCCTGCATGAATCCTACAGTTCACCTTGATTTGCATTTCTTTTTTTTTTCTTTCTTTCTTTTTTTTTTTTAGGTTTTAATGTCTTAGTACTCATCTTAACTAGGTATCCAGAACTTTAGGAAGTTTTCTGTTCATTTTTTTTTATTTCAACTATTTCTAATGAACAATTCCACCAATTGTTTACCATATATACCTGGGGGACAAAGATTGTTATTGCCTTTCATTTCTCGCTGAGCTATCTGTTACCCGATTGCATTCAGCAATGAGGGTTTTGTTTGCACTGCGATAATTTCACTCATATGCATAGCTATGAACCTGCCCTCAATTAGTGCTCTCTTTCCGCCATTATCTGATTATTTTATGGTTCTGTTTTGGGCCCAGAAATATTAGGCTTTATATGACTGGTTTTTTTTTGCCTCAGTCATTTGGAAATGTGGGCTAAATTCCTGTTATACTGATGACTTTATGGCTCAGACTGGGATTTCTCATGCTGTCATCCTCTCTGGCAGAAGTTCAGCACTTAATGTCAAATAATTTCTTAAACTCAACACTTCAAAAGAATGAAATTGTGATAATTGAGGCATAAAGGTCCAGAGGTGCTATTCCATCCTCCATTGTAACATCCAACATCAGAGATGACCTTATCCGCTCTGCTAATATTGCTGTCATAAATGTGAGACAAATAGAAATGTGGCTGTCACACTGTGACCTAGCTTTGTTATTCAAATGCCATACATGATCCATGGTCATATGATCATTTTACATTCTAATAAATAGCATATTTTGGTTTATTGTCTCTCTCTCTCTCATGCTTAAAAGTGGTAATTTATACCCCGGTGACCTATACGTTTCATTGTTACAGCACCCTAATCTTTCAACATCTGGACAGAATTCTGCATGAATTAATCATTCAACTTGCGCAGAAATGTGTCACCATGGTTTTTATTGACACCCTTTTTTTAACATACCAGTCAGATTCAAGGTATTCAAGGAACCAAGTCTGACTTGATATTCAATATCCTGCTCCTAATCTGAAAGATAACCTGGGATCTTTCCCTGGTGTAAAGTGGTGTAGCTCCATTGACTGTAATGGAGCTATGCTGCTTTACATGAGCTGAGGATCTGGCATCTTCCACTGCAAGTGCAACATACATTTTTTTTTACCTCCCCCTCATTAAAATAAATCCATTACATAACAACATGTATATTAAAAATAACCAACTAAAAGAAGACACTCCACTGCACACATTTCTTCTGAGGAGGAGGAGGAGGAGAGAATGAGAGAACAAATGTAACACATGTTAGATATGCTTCTTAACACATTATTGGAAAGAGCTCAGATGTCGTAGAAGAACCTATATAGAAGAGAATATGCCAAATCACATATAAATTGGAGTCTGAAATTAAGACAATTATTTGGAGTCTTATTCTGAAAGGGCAAAATCCAACATCCTATTGAAAGCATTGGTGTGAAGTCAGGGAATTTTAGACATGAAGTGAAGATGGTTCCAAAGGTCTTACATTCAGGGTTGATGGTGATTTTAAAGAAGTGACAATCTTGCATTTAACTGGAGACAAAATTACATTAGCTGGCCTTTAATTTCTTATCTAGCAGCCTAAATTTGGCCTCCAGACCTCCTGGACATTCTCTGAAATACTTCCAGTTCTATGCGCAAGACCAATTACACAGGCAGAACTGTAGGGTCTCAATGCATGGATAAGATGATGGTGTTGGGAGGATGGATTTTAAGCTTATTAGGAACTGGGGAACCGCTTGGGAAAGAAGGATCCTATACAGGAAGGATGGGTTCCATCTAAACAAAATGGAACCTGATTGCCGGCATGTCAAATTAAAAAGGTTGTAGAGTTTAAAAAAAAAATGGGGGAAAAGCCGACAGGTGTGGAGAAGCACATGGTTCAGACAGAGACATCCCTTAGGGGACGATTTATTAAAGAAGATACTCTATATCCAAGGAGAGGCGAGGATGGAAGTTGATAAAGTACCAGTCGGAACTGAAGAGAAACAGTCAAAGAAAAAAGAGTCCCATTCAATTACATCACATGAAGGCAGACAACTTAATATTGACAAATTATATAAGTGCTTGTATACAAGTGCTAGAAGACTAAATACTAACATGAGTGAACTTGAGTGTCTGGTATTAAATGAGACTATTGATATAAAAAGCATCATAAAAACTTGGTGGAAGAGTGATAATAAATAGTACCGGAATACAAATTATATAGGAATGACTGAGCAGGTCATTGGGATGAGGGAGTGGCAATATATGTGAAAGAAAGTAGAGTCAAACATAATAAAAATCTTAAATGAATCAAACTACAACATACAATCTGTATGGCTAGAAATTCCATGCTTGAATAATAAAAATATAGCAGTAGAATTGTACTACTGACTAGGATGGTGATGGTGATTTGGAAATGCTCAGGGAGACAGAAAACCCAGTTGAAATGCCCCATTATGATTATCCTCATAGGGACTGAGTATACATCACTTTAGGATGGGATGCTGAGATGAAATTTCTAGAGACCATTAATGACCGCTTCTTGGACTAGCTAATCCTGGAACCCACAAGGGGAGAGGCAATTTTTGAATTAGTCCTAAATGAAGCACAGGATCTTGTTCAAGAGGTGAATGTAGCTGAATCACTTCATAATAATGACCATAATCAAATCAAATTTAACATCTTTGTGTGGGGGGGGGGGCGGGGAATACCAAAGAAACTCACCACAGTAGCATTTAACTTCAAAATGGGGACCTACACAAAAATGAGAAAGCTAAGTGAACAAACATTAAAAGGAATAGTCTCAAGAGTGAAATGCCTGCAGACTGCATGGAGACTATGTAATAACATGTCAAGGTTCAAAATAAATGTATACCCCAAATTAAAAAAAGGCAGTACGAGGAGCAAAAAATGCCACCATGGCTAAACAACAGAGTAAAAGAGGTGGTTAGAGGCAAAAAAGGCAGCCTTTAACAATTGGAAGTCTGATCCTACTGAGGAAAATAGAAAGGAGCATAAAGTTTGGCACAGCAAGTGTAAAACTATACTTAGGCAGGCCAAAAAAGAATTTGAAGAGCAACTGGCAAATGACACAAAAACTAAGAGCAAAATTTTTTATAACTATGCCAGAAGCAGGAAGCCTGCCATCTGTGGGGCCCTGGATGATCGAGGTATAAAAGAAGCACTCAAGGAAAACAAGGCCATTGCAGAGAAGTGAAACTCAGAGAACCTAATTTGCATGGTCTTCACTTCAGAGGATGTGAGGGAGATTCCCACATCCAAGCTATTCCTTTTAGGTGACAAATCTGAGGAACTGCCCCAGATAGAGGGGTTAATAGAGGAGGTTTTGGAACAAATTGGTAATCAGACAGTATAAGGCACCAGGACCAGATGGTGTTCACCCAAATATGAAATTGCAGAACTATTGTAATGTAACCTATCATTTAAATCAGACTTTGTACAAGATGATTGGAGGATAACTAATGTAATGCTTATTTTTAAAAAAGGCTCCAGAGGCATTCCTGGCAATTATAGGTCGGTAAGTCTAACTTCAGTTCCAGCCAAATTGGTTAAAACTATCATAAAGAACAGAATTATCAGTCACACAGATGAACACAATATGTTGGAGAAGAGTCAACACAGCTTTCGTAAACGGAAAACATGCCTCACCAATCTACTAGAATTTTTGAGAGAGTCAACAAACATGTGGACAAGAGTGATCCCAGTGGAAATAGTGTACTTGGACTTTCAGAAGGCCTTTGACAAGTCCCTCACCAAATGCCCTTAAGCAAAGTAAGCGTTCATGGAATAAGAGGGAAGGTCCTCTCATAGATGAGTAACTGGTTAAAATATAGGATACAAATGGTAGGAATGAATATCATGTTCACAAATGACAGAGGTAAACAGACTGAACTGACCAATTGTGGATGTGTAACTTGAAACAAAGGGGAATGCACCATGGCTGTGAACTCTTCAAAGTGCTTTCCTCTGCCCACAAGCATCATCTGTGTCTTGCTCAGGGTTAGCCTGAACCATCACTTCTTCATCCATTAGCAGATCTTGTCGAAGCACTTGGCCAACTTGGTCATACATGGTGAAGCATAGGTAGAACTGTGTATTATCTGCATCTTTCTGGCTTACTTACTTACTCTTTCTCTATTGTATAAGGCACATTTTTAAACACTGAGGGTAGTTAACCATTGGAAAAAATTACCTAGGGTTATGGTGGATTCTCGATCTGTTGAAGTCTTTAAATCAGGATTGGATATCTTTCTAAAAAAAGATGCTCTAGCTCAGCCAGAAATCTTAGGCTTGATGCAGGAGTTATTTGGTGAACTTCTCTGGTCTGTGTTACACAGGAGGAGATCAGACTAGGTGATCATAATGGCTCTTCTGGCCTTAAAGTCTGTGAGTGCACATTTTTTTAGTTTTGTCATTTAAAAATGCTAGCAGTCACCATTCAGATAGAGGGGAGAAGGCTTTGGTTATGTCCCCAGGGTCACTGGAAGCAGTGGCAGAGCTAATATCCCGCCTCCTCCCTTGGCAGCCACTAGGTGTATGTGTGGTACCTTTTCAAGCATATTATGCAATTTGACCAAAGAAGGTGTGTGACATGAATTTTCACACTGGTATGGAGAGCAAGCCCACCCCACACTCACTTGACAGACTGAGTTTGGTTCCCCATTCCAGGCACTGTGACATGCTTCACAAGGTTACATAGTGCTGTCACTCTGTGTGCCTGATTGCAACACCACTGACTCAAATTTAGCCTGTCTGCCCTTCAGTCATGATGGAGGGGCAGTCGGGCCAACCCTGAATGGCATGCGACCCTGTATGCTAGGTTGCAATGCATGGAGTAGGGAGATGGGCCCAGCCCTGCAGAACAGGAGCTGCTACTGCAAGGTGATTTTGGAGCAGACTCTCTCTCCAGCCAATCACCAGTGACCCATCAACCCGCTGGTTACAAAACTTATCTCCACCACTGACTTGCAGTGCATCCTTGCAGACTTGCCAGCACCATCAGTCATACTAGCTGGACACCCAAGTTAGTGCTGAAAGGAATGTAAGCTCTGTATTTTGACCTACATCAGTGTGGGGTGTGGGCAGTGGAAATGGTTCCTTGTGTCATGTTTTGCTTGAGTGCACTTACACAGAAGCAACCAAACTTTGGCCCTTAATATAAATATATTCGCAGTGGTTTATTATCTGAGGAAGTTATATTTTTAATTGTTAAATCATCAGAGTTTGTGCTTTTTTCTTCTTCTCTGTGCCTTGTTCTACTGCCTGTTTGCTACAGCAAGGGAATTGGCAGAACTATAGTTCCTCAACTGGATCAGAGGTCTAGGCCATACTCTAAAATAAAGCAGCTTTGGAGTATGTGTAAATAATATCATAACACACAATTCTTGGGCTAGAGTCAGAAGGCTAGAAGGAAAGACAAGACTGCAACAGGATCCCCTGGGAATGATTGTCTGACTCAGTCAGAATTCCTCTTCGGGTTTTCAGTGAGGGCATGCCAGAGGTGCAGCTCTATGAGTGAAGTGTGTCCTCCCCACAATTAATTTCAGTGGGCATTAGGCACATTAATGCTTTTGAAAACTAGATACCTGTCTATATTTTTAGGTGCCTAAATGCTTCTGAAAAATTGGCTCTTCATTCATAAAAGTGTTATTGCTTATTCCTCCACTCTTGGTAAACTTTTATTTGTACATCAAAATTCCATCGATGATATGAAAATCATTTTGAAAAATGCTTAAATGTCATTGACAGTATGAGTCTGGATTTTTAGTGCCCAGAAATCAATTAAAGCCAGGAGCTTGATTTCTATAAGCAAATGTACTGGTCTACTAGTTCTAGATCCTGGTCTAAGTCCAAAATGGCAGATTGGGCCTCATCCTGCTCCAGCAGAAGTCAATGGATAAATTCCCATTGACTTCAAATGGAGCAGGATTGGACACAGTGGATAAGAAGCATATTTTGACAATTCTAATGTTAAAGAGCCGGGAACTGTGCCAATATAGTTTGAAGATGTGACAAGATTAAAATAATTTGTTTTGTGGTCATTTGTTCCAGAAGGTTGTTTTATTCAAAAAACACCTTCTCACTGGAACACAGTTTATCAATTTTTGCTCAGAAGAGTGATATTTGTATTCAGGCTGGGCCTTATCCTCCCTGTTTGTGAGCTTAATTTGCAGACACAAAATATCTTTACTCACAATGAATTGCAACCACAAATCTGAGTGAGTGCCGAGTAGAGCAGAACAGTTACCTCCCAAGTCTTGCATATGACACTACTTTTTGACACTACCCCAGAATATTTGCCTTTTTCACAGCTGAATCATAATGTTGGCTCATATTCAATTTCTAATGTGCTATAATTTCTGTATCCTTCTCCTTAGTATTACTGCCGACCCAGTTATTCCTCATTTTCTATTAGTGCATTTTGCCTTCCTAAATATAGTTCTGATTACTATTGTGCAAAATATGAATTTTGATTACTATTGTGCAGTTTTATTACAAATAACTGGGGTACCCTCTGTGCCTATATGTATTTGGATCCACCATTGCTGACGCCCTGTAGCAGATACAGACCAGACAGGGATAATAAGAAATACTTAATGTTAACAATGGTACTTAGAGCTCATAAAGTTTATTCTAACCGCAACCCCACCCCCAATCCAGCTGCATCCTTAGAAATCTTAGTTATCTGGTTTCTCTGAAGGGAGGGGGAAAGTAGGAGCAGTGGAAATTTACCAGTAATAGAAGAAAAAAGACCAGGTGACTAGGAGAAGTTTAAATAAAGAAATATACAGCAATGGGTGAGATGGAAAATGTGGGGCAGGGCGAGAAAGGTCATAGAACCTGGGTAAGGGTCTTCAGAAGGGAGACAGTCCATCCATCATATAATTGTCTGCATAAGACTGAGACCACCCTGCCTTCCAGCCTGGACCCAGATAGTTCCCCAAGGACACCCAAGGGAAGGATGAGTTAGAAACTGAGGGACATCACAATTTCAGATGTTTTTAGTTTTGTACAATCTGTATTCTCCTGTGCTTTACATGATTAGAAGAGCCTTAATATGTCAGACTCTGAGAAAAGTGTCTGTATTTGATAACCACTATGTGCCCCTGAGAAGGTTAAATTGTAAACCAGAAGCTTCACACCTTTGGGGTAGAGGTCTGAGAAAGTTGTATGTTTAAGTAACTAGAGTATCTTGAGTGCCAGCAGCCTTGGACAAGTGGGCTGGAGAGCACCACCTCTGAGAAGTGAAAGCGGACAGAGTTAGTGCCTGAGACATGTGCGAGAGAGGCCAAGGGAGGAACCAGGGCTGCAGCCTGCTGAGGCTTCAGAAGTTTAATACACTCCAGGGGATCCAGAGTGTTAGGGGGCTTATTCCTTCACCCACTTACTTCCCTGGTCCTTCTCGCATGAACAGAGAGCAACAATACCCGAAGTCCAAAGGTGCAAACAATTCGATGTTTATTGGGGTGAACTTCCAGCAAGCATGATTCCAGTATCCTCCTTCCCAGCTTTGACACCACAGAGCCTTACACCTGTGTCCCTGTTCCCATTCCTACCCTTAGCCAAACATGATTCCAACTTCCTTACTCCCATTCCCTGTTCCCATTTCCCCCTTTAGCAAAACATGATTCCAATTTTCTTACTCCCATTCCCTGCTCCCATTTCCCACACCCACATGCCCATGCCCACCCCCACCCACACCCAGTCACTTCCTCATTGACTACAGATTATATAGTAAAACTTGAGTTCTGCTTAGCTATACCTTAACCAATCATTTTCCTGAAATTTAACTAACCAATCCTAACATATTGTAACATGATTATGTAACCAATTATATCCCACCACCTTAATTAGTTTACACCCAGAAAAATTAATTATACAGCAGACAGGAACAATCACAGAACCAGACAGAGATTATACAGACAAACAATAGCAAAGTGGGAACTACAATGACAAGACAACACAGAAGTGAGGATTTCACATCCCAGTTATTGATAAGTGAGTTCTTGCCAGACAGGATGCTATCAAACTAAGTTTCCTTTTACATTTTCTAGGCACTTCCCTTTCTCTGGAGGTGATAGGAATACAATCCTGTCCTGATAGTGCCTAACAGCCCAATAGCACCTTATTTCAATGTGACTAGTTTGGAATGTGAGGATGTGACCGTTCGCTTCCCAGCTTATGGCTGCCTCTGCTGCTTAGCCAAAGGCCTGAGCCTAAGCACAGGGCCACAAACTGTCACAGTAAGAGAAGGCCCTTACACTGGCAGACAGTGGTTTTGATTCTTTCTTTTATACCTCTGGAACTAGCCAAGTGATAAGAATACACCTAAATTCTTAAAGTACAGGCCTTTGCAGACAGCCCTGAATATCTATATCCTAACACAGAGCACAGATGCTTGAAGTTGGATTCCCCTCACAGCAGTCTTAGTGAGTGGTCTGGAGAGTGTACTCCATAGGATCTGTGACACTTCGCACTTGTCTTTATTGATTTCAGTCAAATTCTCCAATATATGTTTCATTTTGAATTCTAATTCTCACTGCAAAGTGGTTGCAACTCCTCTCAGCTTTGTCATCTGCAAATTTTACAAGCATACTCTCCACTCCATTATCCAAGTCATTAACAAAATATTTAATAGTCCCAGACCCAGGAGAGACCATTATGGGATCCAACTAAATATATGCTTCCAGTTTGACAGCAAACTACTGATAATTACTCTTTGAGTACTGTTTTTCCACTAGTTGTGTAGCTACCTTATAATAATTTAATCCAGACCATATTTCCTTAGCTTGTTTATAAAATCATAGAATATTAGGGCTGGAAGAGACCTCAGGAGGTCATCTAGTCCAATCCCTGCTCAAAGCAGGACCAACACCAACTAAATCATCCCAGCCAAGGCTTTGTCAACCCGGGCCTTAAAAACCTCTAAGGACGGAGATTCCACCACCTCCCTAAGTAACCCATTCCAGTGCTTCACCACCCTCCTAGTGAAATAGTGTTTCCTAATATCCAACCTAGACCTCCCCCACTGCAACTTGAGACCATTACTCCTTGTTCTGTCATCTGCCACCACTGAGAACAGTCTAGAACCATCCTCTTTGGAACCGCCCCCCTTTCAGGTAGTTGAAGGCTGCTATCAAATCCTCCCTCACTCTTCTCTTCTGCAGACTAAAGAAGCCCAGTTCCCTCAGCCTCTCCTCCTAAGTCATGTGCCCCAGCCTGCTAATCATTTCCGTTGCCCTCCCCCAGACTCTCTCCAATTTGTCCACATCCTTTCTGGACGCAGTACTCCAGATGTGGCCTCACCAGTGCCGAATAGAGGGGAATAATCACTTCGTTCGATCTGCTGGCAACACTCCTACTAATACTACCCAATATGCCTTTAGCCTTCTTGGCAACAAGGGCACACTGTTGACTCATATCCAGCTTCTCGTCCTCTGTAATCCCCATGCCCTTTTCTGCAGAACTGCCACTTAGCCAGTTGGTCCCCAGCCTGTAGGAGTGCATGGGATTCTTCTGTCCTAAGTGCAGGACTCTGCACTTGTCCTTGTGAACTTCATCAGATTTCTTTTGGCCCAATCCTCCAATTTGTCTAGGTCACTATGGACCCTATCCCTACCCTCCAGCTTAGTGTCATCTGTGAACTTGCTGAGGGTGCAATTCATCCCATCATCCAGATCATTAATAAAGATGTTGAACAAAATCGGCCCCAGGACTGACACCTGGGGCACTCTGCTTAATACTGGCTGCCAACTAGACACTGAGCAGTTGATCACTACCGGCTGAGCCCGACAATCTAGCCAGCTTTCTACGCACCTTGTAGTCCATTCATCCAATCCATACTTTTTTTATTTGTTGGCAAGAATACTGTGGGAGACCATATCAAAAGCTTTGCTAAAGTCAAGGTATATCACATCCACCACTTTCCCCATATCCGCAGAGCCATTTATGTCATCATAGAAGGCAATCAGGTTGGTCAGGCATAACTTGCCCTTGGTGAATCCATGTTGACTGTTCCTGATCACCTTCCTCTCCTCCAAGTGCTTCAAAATGGATTCCTTGAGGACCTGCTCCATGATTTTGCCGAGAATTGAAGTGAGCACATCCCTCGGCTGGCGCCACTTACCGCTGCCCCCATTGGCCTGGAACGGTGAACTGCAGCCAGTGGGAGATGTGATTGACCAAACCTGTGGACGCTGCAGGTAAACAAACCATCCCGGCCCGCCAGCGGATTTCTTTGATGGGCCACATGCCAAAGGTTGCCGATCAAATGATTAAACTGGAAACATTCAAATGATTAAACTGGAAAAATCATTATCTAATCTATGAATTCACTTTGCCCTCATTTGAAGCAGTATCTGAGCTTTTTGTGGAGCTAGGAAAACTTCACCACTGGAGTAAATTTTCAGATGGGTAGCTATCCTTTCTCGGCACAATCTTGTTTTACATTTTTATTCCACACATTACACACACTCTCTCTTGCAATGTCATTGATATTTTCTTTGCTATCCTTCAACTATTTAACTTGATTTCTTACTATAGCACATTAGAGAATAATGTGTTAAATTACTGTCTAATAATTATGTCTTTGTGTTGATCCAATATGTTTGGTTTTGTATTTGAGCTAGTTTAAGTATACAACTAATTATTCTAGAAAAGGCTTTCTAAGTTAATTATTTACTATTTTTAAACATTAAAATAATTAGCAATTTGCATGTAAAATTAATGAATTAATTGTTCTTTTTGTGTTTGCCATCATCCTCATTTATTTCACAATTATCAGTTAAATATTTAACTATTTTCATTTGTAATTATTTTTTAAATTCACACATTCGTGCTCCTTGATATTCTTGTATCCTCAGTAATTATTTACGATGATTTTACATTTATTTTGCTTGGAATTAAGTAGATGAATCTGTATTTTTGTTAATTTATATCGTTATTGTACTATGGGCCAGATTTTTGCTTGACCCTATGGCTAGCGCTCAGGAGAAGATGAAGGCAAAGCTATCGTTCTCCAGTTTTCACCATCCATGCCGGGGCTGGATATGGAAGCATTTCCTCTGTTCAAGGGAGAAATCATCCCAAAAAGGATAAGAAGGGGGGGAGAGAAGGAGCAAGGCCATGGCCTAATCTCCCTTCTACATCACACCTGTATACTGGCCAGCTCTGAAGTAGGGAATACTCTCATGTGAATATTATTTTTAAAAAATTACAGTTGCTTCTTTTTAACACTGAAGGAGCTGTATTAGAACAAGAAAAATAGAACTGTCCCTAAAGTTTCACATTAGGGCTTCTGCCTAGGACTTTCCCACACACCCCTTTTGGCTTCCTTCCTGCTACGCTTTTAAATAAACAACACACATATCCTCTTCACACTGCACCATCCACAAAGAAAGTGTAGCATGTGCACTCCCCCCTGCGCAGAGAGGAGTTTGGGGAGGGACCTGGGCCCAGATCCTCAAAGATATTTAGGCACCTAACTCCTTTTGAAATCAAATGGCTAAATATCTTTGAGGATCTGGGGCTTGGCTGTTTCAGTCACATGCCCTGCAGGGCTCTACCTGGGAAGGGACATCTCTACAGTAGCCCAAAAGCAGGCTGGACTATAAATCACACATGTAGCCCTAATACTTCTTTAAATACATTTTGCAAAAATGTTTTTTGTTTGTTTTTGGATTGTTTCTCTAGAAATCCTCAGTAATATTGTAGAAATGTACCTCTTGAGGGCTTTAAAAACTTGTGTTTCTGAGAAAGGTAGCAATTTGTTCCATCTCTCCTCCTTTTGCCTGAGATTGAGATGTACTCATTCAGGCATCTCCAGGAGCCTTGACAATGACTCACAGTCTGAAGCTATGTCTGACTGCTGTTTGTTTTGTTGTTTGTACTGCGTATCTTTGTAGTCTGTGCATTCCCTAGCTTTGTGTGTCTTTTTTGTCCTTTGAGCTTATGTATGTCACATTAGTGGATTCAGAACTTCAACCAATAGGGACAGACAAGGAACTCCTAGTTACTCTTTAAGAAGAAAAGAGAAAACACATGAAGAATATACTGCACTTAATTAAACCCAGCATACTCATGGCTTATTCTGAAGCACGGTTTCAAGATATCAGAAACTGAATTGTATCATGGTATGTGAAAAGAATCAAATCAACTTTTAGGGAAAAGATACTTTCATACTGTACCTACATTCTGTCAGATTCTATGTAACATACAGCTCTTTGATAAGCAAAGAAAAATCACCAACAGATGGATTAGCAGCACATAGATGATGTTCCCTTTTACAGAGAAATCTGTGTGGGTTTCCATGTGTTGTTGTAAGAGAGACAGATGAGAGAATATGGGCTTTACTTAAAATTCAATTTATATGACAAGGAAGTCTTACTTATTAATATATAAATACAGATTAAAGGTGATTCAATCTTCTACTAGTTGATAACTGAGAAAATACAGAAGTGTGAAGTTGACAATTAAATACTGGACAATGGCTCTGATTAGGCATTTGTTCACCTCCTCGCTAGTTCTTCAAATCCGATTCTAAATCAGTGTCCTAAAGACTCTTAAAGGCCAAGCTACATTTCCTACCTCAACATAGTAGACATTTTTAAGCATTCTTAATTTTTTATTCTTCCACACAACTGAGTATATGTTCTACCTGGAAAATCTCAACACTTCATTAACAAACATAATCATTAATATAACTGAGCATGAGTCAATATGATTAGAGTATGCTTCCAACAGAATGTGGGATACATTCATCCATAAGCTGATGCATCACAGAGTACAAGCAAACAATGATGCATCAGATATACTTTTGAGCAGCACAAATATCTTCTCTCTCAAGGAATGTTTCAATCTCTGTCTGCCAGGAGCAGGTCTTTCAGCAGACAAGTGTATATTTCTTAATAGCTCAGAAAACACAGGAGCTTAGAATTTTGATAAATGGTTGCACCTGGTCACTAACCAGTATTTCTAACTGCAATGTTTGCCTTGTGAAATAAAGAATCACCCTTGCAACTTTCTATGGCAATTTTTCTCTAGTATGGTGTCCTATGTACGTAGTGTTGCTTTGTATGTGCATAATCTATCATTAGCCATTTTGACTCATCAGCAATATATATATTGTGTTCACTTGTCTGGTATCTCTAGTGTTGGAGCTATTCTTCGCTCTTCAAAAATGAGCCAGGAGAGCTGGCTGTATTTTAAAGAATCCTTATTGAGGTTGCGGGAACATACCATCCAGATGTGCAGAAAGAATAGTAAACATGACAGGTGACCAGCTTGGCTTAACAGTGAAACCTTGCTGATCTTAAACCCAAAAAAGAAAAAGAAGGTTAAAAGAAGTGGAAGCTTGGACAAATGACCAGGGAGGAGTATAAAACTATTGCTCAGGCATGCAGGAGTGAAATCAGGAAGGCCAAACCACAATTGGAGTTGCAACTAACAAGGGATGTTAAGAGTAACAAGAAGGGTTTTTACAGGTATGTTAGTATTCTTGCCAGCAAGTTAAAGAAGTATGGGCTGGATGCATGGACTACAAGGTGGATAGAAAGCTGGCTAGATCATCGGGCTCAATGGGTAGTGATCAATGGCTCCATGTCTAGTTGGCAGCCGGTATCAAACGGAGTGCCCCAAGGATTGGTCCTGGGGCCGGTTTTGTTCAGTATCTTCATTAATGATCTGGAGGATGGCATGGATTGCACCCTCAGCAAGTTTGCAGATGACTGGGAGGAGAGGTAGATACACTGGGAGGAGTGGTAGATACACTGGAGGGTAGGGATTGACCTAGACAAATTAGAGGATTGGGCCAAAAGAAATCTGATGAGGTTCAGCAAGGGCAAGTGCTTGACAAAGCCCTGGCTGGGATGATTTAGTTGGGGATTGGTGCTGCTATGAGTAGGGGGTTGTACTAGATGACTTCCTGAGGTCCCTTCCAACCCTGATATTCTATGATTCTATGGTTCTCAGTACAAAGTCCTGCACTTAGGACAGAAGAATCCTATGAACTGCTAAAGACTAGGGATTGAATGGTGAGGCAGCAGTTATACAGAAAAGGACCTAGGGTTACAGTGGACAAGAAGCTGGATATGAGTCAACAGTGTGCCCTTGTTGCCAAGAAGGCAAACAGCATTTTGGGCTAAATAAGTAGGAGCATTGCCAGCAGATCGAGTATTGCGAGCAGATCATTCCCCTCTATTTGGCATTGGTGAGGCCCCATCTGGAGTACTGTGTCCAGTTTTGGGCCCCACACTACAAGAAGGATGTGGAAAAATTGGAAAGAGTCCAGCGGAGGGCAACAAAAATGATTAGGGGGATGCCACATATGACTTATGAGGAGATGCTGGGGGAACTGAGATTATTTAGTCTGCAGAAGAGAAGAATGAGGGGGATTTGATAGCTGCTTTCAACTACCTGAAAGGGGGGCGGTTCCAAAGAGGATGGTTCTAGACTGTTCTCAGTGGTAGCAGATGACAGAACAAGGAGTAATAATCTCAAGTTGCAGTGGGGTAGGTTTAGGTTGGATATTAGGAAAATATTTTTCACTAGGAGGGTGGTGAAGCACTGGAATGGGTTACCTAGGGAAGTGGTGGAATCTCCTTCCTTAGAGGTTTTTAAGGTCAGGCTTGACAAAGCCTTGGTTGGGACGATTTAGTTTGGGATTGGTCCTGTTTTGAAAAGGGGGTTGGACGAGATGACCTCCTGAGGTCCCTTCCAACACTGATATTTTATGATTCTGTGATTGATTCTATGATTCTATGATATATTTACATTGTTCAAAAAAGGACAATCTGTAAATTTTTTGTTTATTATTAAATTTAATTTAATTTGTATTGTGGTAGCATCCACGGCACCAGTCAAGGCCCAATTTTTTTAAGCCCTATAAAAACATAGGGACCCTAATCCACAAAGGCACTTAGGTGCCTAAATTCCACACTTAAGCATCTAAATCCCTGTTTTTAGGCTATCTGTAAATCTCCCACTCAGCTGCCATCTAATCCCCCAGTCAGTGCCTAAAATCATTCAACACCTAAGTTTTTTGCAATAAAAGTTCGCTAGGCACCTATGTTTCTGCCACAGGGCATGCACCTTGCTGCCTCCCACCAGGTGTTCAGATGCCTCTCTGCTGCCAAAGTGCAAGTATAATCCATGAAGCTGGGGAAGATAGGTGTTCATCTCCTTAGCTCATGTGAAGGCTCAATTTAGCTGGAGTGCTCAGAGGCCACCTAACAACACAAAGCAGTTGGCGGTGGGGCGAGGGGGGGGGAATGTAGGAGGACTACCTCCCTTTTAATCTTTAGCCCATAAATTAGGGTACTCTCCTGAGACCTACAGTTTAAGTCTCCCCCTCTACCTGATGAGAAGGGGTTTGAACAGGGATCTGCCATCTCTCAGGTGAGTGCTCTAACCACTGAGCTATGGGATATTCTGATGTGGGGTTCCCATAGGCTCCACTATTGAAGTTATTCCACTTTAATTATATCATTGAATAAATAAATACTAATTGGGTCAGGGAGTTAAAATGCTTCTAACCCAGTGATTAGTGCACACATGAAAGGTGGCAGATCCCTGTTCAAATCCCTTATCCTCATCAGGGACTCATCAGCAGAAGGGGGACTTTAACCAATTGTCTCCTACATCCAGGTGAGAATCCTGACCACTGGGCTAAAGGTTATCAGGGTGCTCCCCCTCCTCCCGCCCTCTCCCACTCCCAGCTGTTTTGTATGGAGTTATGGCAATTGTCAGCCTACACATGACTTAGGTGCAGGAAAGCCTATCTTCCTCCAATTTGTAGATAGCTTTCAGATAGGCATCTCCCTGCACTCTGGACTTAGGTGCCTACCTCTGTGATGCGGTGGGGCTTAGCACACATCCCTGTCATCAGCATCTCACATCTGCTCGTTTAAATGGCTCCTCACTTAGAATGATGGCATTTGTGGATTGTATTATAAAGCACTATCTCTCCACATTAATTTTATAGGGAGCCGAGGTTCCTAACTCAGACTTTATGAATCACAATGTTGTTCCCATGTTTTTCTAGGCATCTAAAAGCTAAGCATTGCAATGCTGAGTATTGTAATACCTAAGTCCATTTGTGGATCCAGGCCAGGGTAAAAAGATTGTCTCTGCCCCAGTCTAGGTAATGACAAAACATAACAAGGGATAGGGAGGATGAGGTAAGTCAGTTATTATGCAATGAATAAGAGGTCTTGGCACTATTTCTGCCTAGCCATCATCAGCTGGTAGTGCTCTTTGGACATGCTGTATTACACTTCTCACACAAGTACCCCATAGACACATGTGAGCCTACTGTGGTTAACTGGACTATACATACAACTGAGGACTGCTGTCATGAGTAAGGGTTCGCACTATTGAGTTCATAATGTACATATAGTGTGTGTTTAGTGGAAGTTATGTGTTTAGCTTTTGTGGTATTGGTTGTTGTAGGGTTGGGGTTTTTTTTAATTTTAAGAATTCTACTTTTTAAAATTTGAATGGAAAAGAAATACCGGAATCTGGTTCAGCTTCCCGATTTATCTTTTTTGAAATAATCTGAAAGTTAAAAACACCCAGGTCACCAGGGAAGCCCTGTAAGAACAGTGCATGTTCTTCAAAAGGAATTTAAAACACTTTTAAAACTCCCTTTGCAGCCCATTTACTGCTCCTACAGAAGATCCTCATGGGCAGCTTGTCAGCTTTGCAGTATGTTTTCCTGTTGTAAAGATGAAAAATGTAAGGGATTGATAATGGGATAAACAGCTTTCATATTGCTCTTGGTGGCTATGATCCATCCAAAGTCACTTTGTTACCATCTGGTGGGTGTTCGGTAGCCAATGTATGATGCAGCCGGTATCAAGTGGAGTGCCCCAAGGGTCGGTCCTGGGGCCGGTTTTGTTCAATATCTTCATAAATGATCTGGAGGATGGTGTGGATTGCACTCTCAGCAAATTTGCGGATGATACTAAACTGGGAGGAGTGGTAGATACGCTGGAGGGGAGGGATAGGATACAGAAGGACCTAGACAAATTGGAGGATTGGGCCAAAAGAAATCTGATGAGGTTCAATAAGGATAAGTGCAGGGTCCTGCACTTAGGATGGAAGAATCCAATGCACTGCTACAGACTAGGGACCGAATGGCTAGGCAGCAGTTCTGCGGAAAAGGACCTAGGGGTGACAGTGGACGAGAAGCTGGATATGAGTCAGCAGTGTGCCCTTGTTGCCAAGAAGGCCAATGGCATTTTGGGTTGTATAAGTAGGGGCACAGCGAGCAGATCGAGGGACGTGATCGTTCCCCTCTATTCGACATTGGTGAGGCCTCATCTGGAGTACTGTGTCCAGTTTTGGGCCCCACACTACAAGAAGGATGTGGATAAATTGGAGAGAGTCCAGCGAAGGGCAACAAAAATGATTAGGGGTCTAGAACACATGACTTATGAGGAGAGGCTGAGGGAGCTGGGATTGTTTAGCCTGCAGAAGAGAAGAATGAGGGGGGATTTGATAGCTGCTTTCAACTACCTGAAAGGGGGTTCCAAAGAGGATGGCTCTAGACTGTTCTCAATGGTAGCAGATGACAGAATGAGGAGTAATGGTCTCAAGTTGCAGTGGAGGAGGTTTAGATTGGATATTAGGAAAAACTTTTTCACTAAGAGGGTGGTGAAACACTGGAATGCGTTACCTACGGAGGTGGTAGAATCTCCTTCCTTAGAGGTTTTTAAGGTCAGGCTTGACAAAGCCCTGGCTGGGATGATTTAACTGGGAATTGGTCCTGCTTCGAGCAGGGGGTTGGACTAGATGACCTTCTGGGGTCCCTTCCAACCCTGATATTCTATGATTCTATGTGTCTGTAGTCTCAGTTCACTCTCTGGTGGACATCTCAAAACCCACCACTACAGTTGTCATTAACTTGCACCTTTTTTGACAATTTCAGCAGAGCAGTTAAGGACAGAAAAAATAGTCATTTCAAGATGGCAATAAACGTAAAAACAGAATCTTCTTCTTCAAGGAGATGCAGATGTGTATTCCACTTAGGTGTGTACATGCCCAGCATGCTGGAGCCGGAGACATTTTCCTAGCAGTATCCAGAGAGTGGCGGCTCTTGTGCTTCGAAGCCGTGGCCCCCTCTCCTGGCTATGTGAGGCGACTCCCCTTAGTTCCTTCTCACCGCCTGTGACTGGAGTCTGAGCTCTGTGTGGTTGTAGTCTCACAAACTGGCATTTAATTTTAGCCTAGTTTATTGAATATTGTTAGTTAGTTTTCATTAGTAGCCAGTAGTTAATGCTAGTTGATAGATAGTGTTCTTGGTAATGCCCTTACCAGGATTTGAACTATGTCTTTCATGTGGAGGGGCAATCCCCAGCAGCAACCCCACACACAGGGCTTGCTTTGTCTCAGCAAGGCCAACCTTAAAAGGAAGTTGTTCGATTTTTCAATCATTTAAAAAGAGGACTCGGGTGGCCCTAGACCTTCGCCTTAAGCAGCACAGGCCATGTACAGCCTTGAACAGGCCATGTAGCCTGATTCGGTACCAAGGCCCTCCTCAGGTTGAAAATCGCTCTTGGGCTCAGAGAGCGCTGCTGCCTCTTCTTCTGGGGCAGTCACCTTGCTGAAGGTGGAGGAGCCATTTTCCATCATTGATGCTGAGAAAGAGTTCTCATAAGACCAACTGGGACTACTCCAGGTCGTGGAGTGACTCCTCTGTCTTCCCCAGGAAAAGCGTGGACCAGACCAGGACCGGTCCCAGCATGCAGGATGGCACAGGTACCTTTGACCCTTCCCTGGTATCAAGTGGGAAGGGCAGAAACCCTGAACTGTTGACTCTGGTTCGAGCCTCCAGGAGTACATTTGACTCCAGTACCAATAAGGAAGATGCTGTTATTGACTGTGTCCACGTCAGCATACCAGGCAGCCACAGACCACCTCTGCCTTCCAGTTATGACCTCTCTGTTGGTTCAGGACTTTCCCAGGGCTGTGCTACCTATGGCCCCTCCAAAGTAGCAAGCTGCTGAACCTTCATGTCTGTCAGTGCTGCATCCAGAGTCTCCCCTTCCCATGGTGGGGATGGAGCCAGTACCAAAAATGAAGCGGGGGACTTCAGCACCGGGACCCTCTTCGGCCCTGCCACATTTGACGCCGCAAGTGCCCCCATGGTGGCTCTCACCACCTCCAACTTTAAAACACTCAGGAGTTACAGTACTGCTGTTTGTGCTGGGACTGACATTGCCTATGGCAGGGGTTCTCAAACTGGGGGTCAGGAACCCTCAGGGGGTTGTGAGGTTATTACATGGGGTGGGGTCACAAGCTGTCATTCTCCACCCCAAACTCGACTTTGCCTCCAGCATTTATAATGTTGTTAAATATGTAAAGCAGTGTTTTTAATTTAAAAGGGGAGTCGCACATAGAGGCTTGCTATGTAAAAGGGGTTACCAGTACAAAAGTTTAAGAACTACTGGCCTATGGCACTGGCATGCTCAGTACTGACTGTATTGCCTTCATCAGAGGCACCGATTCCCACCTCGTTCTGGGTGACGGATGAATCAGACTTCCTATTGGCTCCCTTGGGTGTCGCTCCGCCCTTATCACCAAGATTTTGGGGCTCTGATTCCGAGTCAGAGTCGTCATCCTCCCGCTCCACATCACCTGAGGAATTCCAGGGGCTGCCAATGGACTCCCAGGGTTAGTGTGTGCATTGTAGCTGGAACGGAGATCCCTGGCCTCTCCCCTACTGGCTACCAATGCCATACCCATATCAGCGGCCTTGGACTCAGTGAGACATTCCTTGTTCACAGAGATCCCTCTCTTCATCCAGTTAGAAGCTGAAATCAGGTTGACAATGATGGCCTTGGCTCAACTGCAGGCCCAGGCATCGGTGGTCTTTGCGGAGCCACTGGAGTCCTCCCTCCTGGATACATCTTCCCAGGAGTGAGAACCGGTTTGGGTTCAGCCAAGACCTTTGTCCTCATCACCAGACGGTACTGTGCTGCCTGGGTTTGCCCTCCCCTTCTATTCCAGAGGACTTTAAGTACCAGGACCTTTTACGTCACGTAGCCGCATTCTTGGGCATCCAGGTTGAGTTCCTCCAAGAGAACAGCCCTCCATTCCTCTGAGAGTGTCCCTCCTGATCAATTATGTGCTCTTTGAGCAAATGAGAGCCCTGTGGAGCACACCAGCCTCCCATGGAAAAGCACTGCATGCAGAGTTTTGAGGGGTTCTATTCCCACCCATCCTTGAATTCCTTGGTCATAATGGTAGTAAATGACAGGCTGGCCCACTTTTACAATGCTTGGGATTCGATTCCCTCTGCCATCTGGGTCCTAGACACTGTCAGATTGTGCTACACAATCCAGTTAGTCTCCACACTCCCTGCCAACTCCCTTTCCAGGTCAATCTTCAGGGACCACTCTCACAAGACACTGATCAGGTCAGTTCTCTGTTGAAGTTGGGAGCAGTGGAAGAAGTTCTGCTGAAGCCCCTAGGATTATTTTGCTAGCTATTATATCCTATGAATCCAGCCAGCCATATCAAATAATATGTTTCTCTTTCTGAATTAATCCATTTCATTTTTATATTTTATCAGTATTAATTCCTGTGAAATTAGGATGTGTTGAGGCGTATGATATGTGTTTCCTAATAATTATACATAGAATAAGTTTTGCTGAAATGCAGAACACCCGTGCCATGGCTTTTGCTCACTGTACTTCCTGATACTGAAATTCAAGGGTGGGATGAAACCGATTCTCCACCTTCATGGCCTCAACAATTTCATCAAGTACACGAGACTCCACATGGTCACTCTATCCTCCCTGCACTGTCTCAGAATGAGCAATTCGCTGCTCTGGTTGCTCTTCAGGACCCGTACTTTTATGTGACAATTCTACCAAGCCCCAGGAAGTTTCTGAGTTATGTGTTAGGAGAACGTCGCTTTCAGTATCTCCCATTCGGTCTCTCTTCTGCTCACCGAGTCTTCACCAAATGCATATGGTCATGGAGTATCTCAGGAGGAAGACACTCCACATCTTCCCATACCTCGATGACTGGTTGCTATTCTCAGTTTCATCTGAATCAGATGGTGTATTTACCTATGTTTTTCCATAAGCTGCACTCTTTCCCAGAAGAACAGTGCCTCCATATTCTGAATGTTAGGCAATATCTAGCTTTTATCTAGACAGGACTAAACCGTTTTGTGTTTCATCTCACCTGTACATGTCATATGCAGACCGCATGAAGGGGCAAGCTGTCTCTGCACAGACTGTCTCTCTAGATCAGTGGTTGTCACCCTATTTATCATTGTAAGATGCATATGCAGCCTACAATGTGTTACCGGGGCCACAGCTTGAGAACCACAGCGTGCCTCACACACAGACCCCTATGCGCAGCACATTCTGCCCAGAGACCCCTCCACAGAAGTGGAGCCCTGGATGGGGGGGCCAGGCAGCAGGGACCGTGGACCCTGCCGTGTGGGGCCGGGCAGCAGTCCCAACCCTGGACCTGGTCATGCGGGGCTGGGTGGTAGGGCAACCGGGTGGCAGCCTGGACCTGGTCTCCGCAGGCCAGCCAACGGCCCCGACACCAACCCTGGACCCCAACCCCATGGGGCATCCCCCAGACTCCACGGGGCTGGGCATCAGCCCCAGACCCTGAACTCTGTGGGGCTGGCTGGCAGCCCCAGCCCCCGGACCCCTGCCACTTGGGGCCACCTGGCAATCCTGACCCTGCCAGGCTGGGCTGGGTAGCTGGGAACCCAGACCTCACCGCACAGCCTAGCAGCCTTTAGCACGCAACTGAGCCCCAGCTGTGTGCTAACTGGGCTGCCGGGTGGGAATCGCTACTCTAGATGAATAACATCCTGTATCAAGGCTGCATATGACGTACCTTCAGCTGCACTTCCTCAGCAGATACAGACTCACTCCACACGGCGCAAGTGACATCGATAGCATTCTTCAGTGACATTTGCAGGACGGCCATGTGGTCATCCATACATATGTTGATGGATCATTATGATATTACTACATCTTCCAGAACAGACACAGGCCTCAGAAGGGTGGTCCTGTGATCCCTCTACAATAGACTCCAAATGACTAGCTCTCACTGATTCAAGCTTATTTCTTGAATCATGAAATTCAGTTTTTGAGTAGCTTTGAGGATAGAGCACAGAATGAGCATCAGAAGACCCTGGAGTTTATTCCTAGCTCACAGCCACTGGCCTCCTGGGTTATTTTCCGCAAGTCACTTCACTGCCCTCTGCCTCTGTTTCCCTATCTGTAAAATGGGGATAATGATGCTGATCTCCTCTGTAAAGTGCTTTCAGATCTATGGATAAAATATGCTATATAAGAACTACGTATTATTATAAACTAAAAAAGTTTTGGTGTAAGTTTCCACAAAAGAAGAGATATTTAAATACTCCAACGTGGGATAGAGTGTAAGAACCCTCGTAGAATAAAATAGAATCCTGGGGCCCAAATCATTTTGTACAAAACTTAGGTGGTTTGCTTTCATAGTCTAACCCTAAATGAGGTAAATTTCATATGGCTTTGGGTGTCGTTACTAAAAGTTCACATAACTCTACTTAAAAGCTATTTTCAGAGTAACAGTCATGTTAGTCTGTATTCGCAAAAAGAACAGGAGTACTTGTGGCACCTTAGAGACTAACACATTTATTTGAGCATAAGCTTTTGTGGGCTACAGCCCACTTCATCGGATGCATGCAGTGGAAAATACAGTAGGGGGATTTTATTTACACAGAGAACATGAAACAGTGGGTGTTACCATACACACTATAACAAGAGTGATCAGTTAAGGTGAGCTATTACCAGCAGGAGAGAAAAAACAACAACCTTTTGTAGTGATAATCAAGATGGGCCATTTCCAGCAGTTGACAAGAACATCTGAGGAACAGTAGGGGCAGGGGAATAAACATGGGGAGATAGTTTTACTATTTAAATCCTATCATGGACTTCACACTTAGAGGAAGCACTTTTTAGTATCACCTAACAAAGTGAATGCACTTTATGTAGCATCTGGTGCATTTATGGGAGCTTTTATTTGTGTGGGGGGAATTATAAAGACAGGGACCTTGAGATGTGTTGCTTAGAATTTACCATGTTTAATTTTTCACTTTCTACACACAGATATGGTGAACTTTTGGTTAAGGCTGCTGGCAGTATACTTCCATACGGGGCCATTTCCTGAACTAAAAAATAGTAAAGTAGAACTAACACTGGAGAACATCAGATAATGTTGCCAACTCACAACATTTACAGTTTTTCATAAAGCTCTAACTGTAGGATTTAAGAGATTGCATGAGAATCTCGGCTTTTATTTTTATTTTTAAAGTAAGTTTCTAGCCCTCGTGGTTGCAGAGAAAAACTTGAAACCATGGAGTGTGACCTAAAGACTCAGAACAGTCAAAACACAGGGGGACAAATCCTGAAGTCTTCCTTAATTTTTACTTAGTCTTTATGCAAACAAGCACTGAAGCCAAAGTGAATTAGGACTGTCTACATATTGAGTGCCCAAAACTCAAAGGCACTGAGCACCCTTGTTTTGAATTTATTTCAATGGGAGTTGAAAACGCTCAGCATTTTGTGAGAAGGAATCAGGACTGGGCTCTGAATAAGGATTTCATAATGTGACCAAATAGGAGTTTCACCTGACTGAGGAACTGGGATTTATACCAATGGACTCAATCCTGCAGAGTGCAAAGTGCTTAAGCATGTGAGTAGTCACACTGAACTCAATGGGATAACTATGCTCCTTCAAGTTAAGTATGTGCATATTTAATCTAAAACTTCAATAGAAATAGTCCAGCGACTATTGAAAACCTAGCTAAAAACTAGCACTAAATTGTCTATTTCTATCTAAGAGATAGTGAATTACATATTTGCACATTGCCAGGCATATTAGGATGGTTTGTAATGGTTTCTTGGAGTTGCTTGTATTATGCTTGGTGACAAGGGCATGCAGCCAGGCACTAGCACAAAGAGGCATCAGCAAAGTATTTTATACTGGAGTACTGTATTCAAGACAATCAGAAAGAGTAACAAATACAGCAAATGATTGCATTCACTCACGGATATGACAATGGTATAATCTAAGATTCGCTGTTTTTTCATTGCTGAAAACATCACACTGAAGGCTGTTGTTTGTGCCTTTATGTTACAGGCTGATATGACAAAAGGTATTTGGCATGGTTCTACAACACCATTGTTAATGCTTTTCACCCATAGCTGTTGTTGACTTTCTTTATTGTTACTTGGTTCTTTCACATTCTTAATTTTTAAGCTTTTTTTTTTTTAAAGCAAGTAAACATTTTAAAGCTTGGCTCCACAGTCGTAAACATAATAAATTTTCATCAACTGAAGATTACTGATAAAATAACTATTTTAAAATGTAACTACCATTCCTTTTTTAAATTTGCTTTTTCAGAAAAGCAGATTGAATTAATCCATTTCTAATGTTAGCCTAATCTCCCTCCAAAATAGGATTTAGTGAAAATGCCATCCTGACTTGAAATTCAAACTCAAACTGCAGTTTATTTGAAAAACGTATGATCACTTCATCTAGTTGTGAAAAGCTGTAAATCACTGTCCCAAAACCAACAGTTCAAGCCTATTGCAAATCCACTGTCTGCATAGCACCACTCTCCCTCTCTTTGGGCCCAATTCTGAAGCCTCTATTCATATGAGTAATCCTATTTATTTAAGCATATGTGCTGCAGAATACGGTGTTTAGGACCCAATTATAGAAGTGTTGTGTTCCCTAAGTAGGGGTGAGTATTCTCAATTCCTGTTAACTCTAGGGTTGCCAACTTTCTAATTGCACAAAACCGAACACCCTAGCCCCGCATCTTCCCCGAAGCCCCACCCCCCACTCACTATATTCCCCTGTTCTCGGTGGCTCTCTCTCCCCCACCCTCACTCACACACACTGGGCTGGGGCAGGGGGTTGGGGTGTGGGAGTGGGTACGGACTCTGGGCTGGGACCAAGGGATTCAGAATGTGGGACGGGGCTGTGGACTAAGGCAGGGGGTTGGGGTGCGGGGGGAGCTCTGGGTTTGGGGGGGCTCAGGGCTGGAGCAGAGCGCTGGGGCTTGGGGCAGGGGCTTAGCTCCGCAGCTCCCGGTCAGCAGTTCAGTGGGAGTAAGGCAGGCTACCTGTGTCTCCTGGCACTGCACTTCATCCCAGAAGCAGCCAACAGGTCTGGCTCCTAGGCGGAGGTGCAGCAGGTGGGTCTGCATGCTGCTATCGCCCGCAGGCCAATGGGAGTGCAGAGCTGGTGCTCGGGCAGGGGGCAGCGCACGGAGTCCTCTGCCCTCCCCCTCACGTAGGAGCCAGACCTGTTGGTTGCTTCTGGGGTGCATCACGGTGCCAGGACAGATAGGGAATAGCCTGCCTCAGCCCCACAGCACCTCTGACCGAACTTTTAACGGCCACCCGGAGCCACCAGGGTCCCTTTTCGACGGGTGTTCCGGTCGAAAACCAGATACCTAGTCACCCTAGTTAACTCCAGTGCAAGACAAAGGCACTCAGCATGCTAATCCCATAGTTCTGGTCTCATTGCTCCGAGACCTGCCTGGTTTCTGTGACTTTACACAAGTACACATCACTGAGTAATGGACAGCAATGAAGCTTAAATTTAGATCATATGGCTCAAACCAGAAATTACAGACAAATTTATCAAACCTGAGCGCTTGCAATTAGACTTCTAAATTCTTATTTTAGCTCCTTTAACAAAGGGCCCAATTTTCACTTTTTAAAGTTTTTTTTTTTAAATCTATTGCTATTATAACTTTGGCTAGTCCTGTTATCCATATAAATATTGAATCCTGTTAAGTTCACAGACTTAGTAAGATTTTGTGGCAATGAGTTCCAATACTTCTGTGTGAAAAAGTATTTTCTTTTTATCTCTATTTTCTATTTTATCTTTATTTTCAGTTTTACAGCTGCCATCTTTTAATTTCATTGCATAGCTCTTTGCTTTTGTATTATGGGAAAGGATTAACAGAAGTTCCTGATCTACCTTAATTATACCCCTCAGTATTTTGTATATCTGTATCGTCTACCTTCTTATTCCTGACTAGATTAATGATGCTTGAGGCTCAAAAGGGAAGATTTGATGAAAACTCTGCAACACAGTTCTTACAAAGTAAGTCTCCATTGTTACTTATCATCCTCTTGTAGGTGTAAATGTGGGAGGACATGATTTGACTCTTAATCATATAAACACATTTCCCACAAAATTAACACAGGTCACACTGTGGCAAACAACATTTTAAATATATATATATATATGTATATATATATATATATATATATATATATAAACACTTAGAATTACTGAAAGAACAGGAAGTTGCCCTGTTGTCCCATAAAGTTGTTTGTTACAAAGGAATTTATGTGGTAAGGGGAGGTGAAAATAAGAGATTCCCTTGAATATAAACCTTCAGGAGCAATGATATATTTTGGACCAATGACAGAGAAGAAATGCAGTGTACTGCCACTGGGAGAGCTGGGTTTTATATCAGCTTTGTGAGTTCTGCTCTTTGGGCATCTCACAGGCAACACTATCCTACTTTAGGGAAGGTACAACTCGTTTAGCTTTTAGTGCTGGATCCAAAGCGCACTGAAGGCAGTCATTGACTTCAGTGGACTTTGGAGAGAGTGTGCAAGTCATTTGGACCTTAGAGGACCCCTTATGCCAGGTGATCCTTGGATGATCTTTTTTATCACTATCTGGCTTATTTTTTCCAGGATATTTTTTCCTCTAGTAGCATGAGATCCCTGTTTCCAAGTTCAAAAGCAGAACACACAAAACCATTTGTCCTCCAATAGTTCTCCTTTGGAGCTTCTTCTTTACTCGCTGCTAGTCGGAAACAAATGTAAACATCCCCCTTCATGCAGAATCCTACTGTAAACTCACAGAAAGCCTCTATTCACCCTCTATTCAACTATCCAGGATAGCTCACTATCCTAGTTGTTCTATCCAAAAAGTATCGAGTAAGATCAGTGAAAAAGACTAAAGATGTCAAATGCAAGGCAATTCAATTCCAGCATTAAAACCACAAGATTAAAACCAGGGATGTCTGTTGACTCCTGGGGGTCTTCTGCATACATTCCCCTTCTCCCTTTTCCACTGTCCCTAACCATTTCCCTCATATCATTGTGAACACCGATATCTAGATTTCTTTTTCTTTTATTAATGTGTTTTCCTGTTCCTAAAATTCTTCAGTATCTGTTCATATAACTGAAGTGTTACCCTCAAAACTTATCCCTTCTTACCCTTCAGTGATGTAGAAAGCAGTGTCTGTTGCTATGGCAATGAGCAGCATACAGCATCAGCCACTGTGATTACAGGTCTACTGCTAGACTGTTTTTTCCAGTCAGTTCACAAAGATATCTTTTGTTCCTGGGTTTATTCCAAGTTCTGTTGTTAACACGTTTAACCAATTAAGTGTCGACATAAGTGCCTATCAATGCAGCAGCTACATTTCCCAAGGGCCCCCTAAATCGCCTTTTATATGTATGCGAGTGCACCACTCTATACAATATTCATGCCTGTTGAAAGGCATGGCCTTATAGGTGTTTGAGTGTGGCATGCAGAGGGGTTAACGTGTCATTTGAAATTGCATTTGGGTCTCTTCTTCCCAGGCCCAGAAGCAGCCAAGTGCAGGTATGGAGGTTGTGACAAGCTGTGAGAAGTTATTAAAAAGTGCGTAGCCCAAGGTGTTCCCCTGACAAATGTTAAAATGCCAGGCACAGTCTCCTGCATTTTAGTCTGCAGCTTAAAGTCAATGCCTGTGCAGGGGTGGGAGGAGGGAGGCTGCTGAGGAACCCCCTAGGAGGAGTTCTGATTCAGTTCCTGGGGAGCACATGGGGAGCAGTGGATCAGCTGCCCTGGGAAATGGTTCACAGCATATTCCTTTCCAAGCCCCTTTAGCCAAGCACTGCAGAAGTTGGGGTGGGGAAGAAGGCTCACTGCACTCATTTTCAGGGGGGAAACACTCTGAAAGTGCTGCTACAGCACCTCCACTCTCAAGCCACATTGCGGCCACACCCTTTACCAAAATCTAGCCCCCAAAAGCTTAAGCAAAAAATGAAATAAGACCAGTTGGAATTTATCTGAAATTGTGCGCTTGTGTGATACATTAATTGGTCAGACTACCAGAAAGCACTTGCCAATTCCAATAAACCAGACCTCTCTCCACACCAACCACCTTCATATATCTCCCCTCAGAGACACTTGGAAACATATTCTATGTGACCACAGTCAGAAAACCAGAAACCAAAACAGGATATTCCCTCCCTGTCCCTCCACATGTGGAACAACAGCCCTCCCCTGCACACCTCCCACTCATAGCTGTACATCTCAGACTCTATCGAAAAGCACTCAGAGAAAAGAAATGAGGCCACCAGTGGTGGAAGAGACTCCTGCTGATATGATCTTGGGGTTCATTAAATAACAAACCAGTAAATAAGAAAGGAATAAAATTTTAATAAAAACAAACCGGAGAGTGTCTCTAGTGACCTGTTGCACACAGCCATGTGGTGTTCCCAATCCCCACCTCCAGGGCACATTACAAATTCCTATAATACTGTCCCTTATGTGGAAGCAGCTCTAAATTATAATCTTCTAAAAATGTATTTCTACATCCCCTCTTCAAGAAAAACAAATTAACTCTGATATACATATATAAAACAGCTAACAACTTTTGAATAACACATGCATTAAATTCTCAACCCAATTTGTCACTTATAGTTCCCTTTGATTACGTCAAAATGTTTCCCCACGATCTGTCTGGACTGCATAAGACCTTAGCTGCAGCTGTTCTTTCATGGTTCTCTTTTGGTCCCAAGTATTAGAGGTGTGATTCCTCAGGCACACTCTATCACTTGGGTTAAGAGATGGGAGATTGTAACAGGGCGTAACAGGGCGTAGCAGAGCCCCCTTTGGTCCTACCTCTGCTCTGCTCCAAAAACCACTCAGAGACCTTCTGGTTTAGCAATCACCAGAGCAGTTTATTTACAGCATGCAATCCCACCACTTTCTCACGACATACAGTTTGGCTAATTAGGCTGGCAGCTGTTTCCCCTTTGCCAATCAGACACAGGTTTCTCTAGCCAGCTCCAATTTACTTCCCTTAATTCCAGCTGGTGTGACAGAGGGCTGGCTCAGAAGCTCCAGCGCAGCACCCTGTCACAGAGATCATGAGCCCTTTTGTCAAAATAGTATTTCTGCTTCCATGTCTGATTTTCTTTCATCTTCTGTACGGTTTCATGGTTATGAGATTTCAGGAGGTTATCAGTAATTGGTAAATTAGATCTGATCCTTTGTCACATTAACAGCTGAGCTGGAGAAAAGCCATTCTCCAGGGGTGTACTTCAGTAAACCAGTAATGCTTTATATAAATCACCCCTCCATGTCAACTGTCTTATTCACAAGGTTCTTTACTGTCTGTTTTGACCTTTCCACAAGTCCACTTGATTGGGGGTAATTTGGATTTATTTTGTGATGAAAATCCCAATCTATTGCAAATTGCCTAAATTCTGCACTGGAAAATTGCGGCCCATTACCACTATAACTTCTATTAGGGGGCTTATTCCTTCACCTGCTCACTTCCCTGGTCCTTCTCGCATGAACAGAAAGCAACAATACACAAAGTCCAAAGGTGCAAACAATTCAATGTTTATTGGGGTGGACTTCCAGCAAGCAATGATTCCAGTTTCCTTCCTTAGTGTCCCCCTTCCCAGCTCTGACACCACAGAACCTTGCCGATGTCCCTGTTCCCATTCACCCATTTAGCAGAACATGATTCCAATTCCCTCACCCCCATTCCCATTCACCCCTTTTCTTCCTGATTGACTGCAGACTATATAGTAAAACTTGAGTTCTGCTCATCCATACCTTAACCAATCATTTTACTGAAATTTAACTGACCAATCCTAACATATTGTAACATGATTATTTAACCAATGATATCCCACCACCTTAATTAGTTTACACCCAACAAAATTAATTATACAGCAGACAGAAACAATCACAGAACCAGACAGAGATTATACAGACAAACAATAGGGAAATGGGGACTACGGTGATAGAACAACAAAGAAATGAGGATTTCACATCCCAGCTATTGATAAGTGAGTTCTTGCCAGACAGGATGCTGTCAAACTAAGCCCTGGCCTACACTAGGAGTTGAGGTTGAATTTAGAAGCGTTAAATTGATTTAACCCTGCACCCGTCCACACAACAAAGCACTTTTTTTCGACTTAAAGGGCTCTTAAAATCAATTTCTTTACTCCACCCCCGACAAGGGGATTAGCACTGAAATCGGCCTTGCCGGGTTGAATTTGGGGTAGTGTGGACGCAATTCGACGGTATTGGCCTCCGGGAGCTATCCCAGAGTGCTCCATTGTGACCGCTCTGGACAGCACTCTCAACTCAGATGCACTGGCCAGGTAGACAGGAAAAGGCCCGCAAACATTTGAATCTTATTTCCTGTTTGGCCAGCGTGGCAAGCTGCAGGTGAGTGCAGAGCTCATCAGCAGAGGTGACCATAATGGAGTCCCAGAATCTCAAAAGAGCTCCAGCATGGACTGAATGGGAGATACAGGATCTGATCGCTGTATGGGGAGAGGAATCCATGCTATCAGAACTCCGTTCCAGTTTTCAAAATGCCAAAACCTTTGTCAAAATCTCCCAGGGCATGAAGGACAAAGGCCATAACAGGGACCCAAAGCAGTGCCACGTGAAACTTAAGGAGCTGAGGCAAGCCTACCAGAAAACCAGAGAGGCAAACGGCTGCTCTAAGTCAGAGCCCCAAACATGCCGCTTCTATGATGAGCTGCATGTCATTTTAGGGGGTTCCGCCACCACTACCTGAACCATGTGCTTTGACTCCGTCAATGGAGAGGGAGGCAACACAGAAGCAGGTTTTGGGGATGAGGAAGATGATGATGATGAGGTTGTACATAGCTCACAGCAAGCAAGCGGAGAAACCAGTTTTCCTGACAGCCAGGAACTGTTTCTCACACTGGACCTTGAGCCAGTACCCCCTGAACCCACCCAAGGCTGCCTCCCAGACCCGCCAGGTGGAGAAGAGACCTCTGGTGAGTGTACCTTTTTAAATAGTATACATGGTTTAAAATCAAGCATGTTTAATGATTAATTTGCCCTGGCATTCGCGGCCAGTACAGCTACTGGAAAAGTCTGTTAATGTGTCTGGGGATGGAGCGGAAATCCTCCAGGGACATCTCCATAAAGCTCTCCTGGATGTACTCCCAAAGCCTTTGCAAAAGGTTTCTGGGGAGGGCAGCCTTATTTCATCCAGCATGGTAGGACACTTTACCACGCCAGGCCAGTAGCACGTAGTTGGGAATCATAGAATCATAGAATATCAGGCTTGGAAGGGACCTCAGGAGGTCATCTAGTCCAACCCCATGCTCAAAGCAGGACCAATCCCCAACTAAATCATCCCAGCCACGGCTTTCTCAAGCCTGACCTTAAAAAACTTCTAAGGAAGGAGATTCCACCACCTCCCTAGGTAACGCATTCCAGTGCTTCACCACCCTCCTAGTGAAAAAGTTTTTCCTAATATCCAACTAAACCTCCCACACTGCAACTTGAGACCGTTACTCTTCATTCTGTCTTCTGCTACCACTGAGAACCGTCTAGATCCATCCTCTTTGGAACCCCCTTTCAGCTAGTTGAAAGCAGCTATCAAATCCCCCCTCATTCTTCTCTTCCGCAGACTAAATATCCCCAGTTCCCTCAGCCTCTTGTCAAAAGCCATGTGTTCCAGTCCCCTAATCATTTGTGTTGCCCTCCGCTGGACTCTTTCCAATTTTTCCACAACCTTCTTGTAGTGTGGGGCCCAAAACTGGACACAGTACTCCAGATGAGGCCTCACCAATGTCGAATAGACGGGAATGATCACATCCCTCAATCTGCTGGCAATGCCCTTACTTATACATCCCAAAATGCCATTGGCCTTCTTGGCAACAAGGGCACACTGTTGATTCATATCCAGCTTCTCGTCCACTGTAACCCCTAAGTCCTTTTCTGCAGAACTGCTGCTTAGCCATTCGGTCCCTAGTCTGTAGCTGTGCATGGGATTCTTCCATCCTAAGTGCAGGACTCTGCACTTGTCCTTGTTGAACCTCATAAGATTTCTTTTGGCCCAATCCTCCAATTTGTCTAGGGCCCTCTGTATCCTCCCTACCCTTCAGCATATCTACCTCTCCTCCCAGTTTAGTGTCATCTGCAAACTTGCTGAGGGTGCATTCCACACCATCCTCCAGATCATTTATGAAGATATTGAATAAAACCGGCCCCAGGACCAACCCTTGGGGCACTCCACTTGATACCAGCTGCCAACTAGACATGGAGCCGTTGATCACTCCCGTTGAGCCTGACAATCTAGCCAGCTTTCTATCCACCTTATAGTCCATTCATCCAGCCCATACTTTAACTTGTTGGCAAGAATACTGTGGGAGACCGTGTCAAAAGCTTTGCTAAAGTCAAGGAACAACATGTCCACTGCTTTCCCCTCATCCACAGAGCCAGTTGTCTCACCATAGAAGGCCATTAGATTAGTCAGGCATGACTTGCCCTTGGTGAATCCATGCTGACTGTTCCTGATCACTTTCCTCTCCTCTAAGTGCTTCAGAATTGATTCCTTGAAGACCTGCTCCATGATTTTTCCAGGGACTGAGGTGAGGCTGACTGGCCTGTAGTTCCCCGGATCCTCCTCCTTCCCTTTTTTAAAGATGGGCACTACATTAGCCTTTTTCCAGTTGTCCGGGACCTCCCGCAATCACCATGAATTTTCAAAGATAATGGCCAATGGCTCTGCAATCACATCTGCCAACTCCTTTAGCACTCTAGGATGCAGCACATCCAGCCCCATGGACTTGTGCTCATCCAGCTTTTCTAAATAGTCCCGAACCAATTCTTTCTCCACCGGGGGCTGGTCACCTCCTCCCCATGCTGTGCTGCCCAGTGCAGTAGTCTGGGAGCTGACCTTGTTCGTGAAGACAGAGGCAAAAAAGCATTGAGTACATTAGCTTTTTCCACATCCTCTGTCACTAGGTTGCCTCCCTCATTCAGTAAGGCGCCAACACTTTCCTTGACTTTCTTCTTGTTGCTAACATACCTGAAGAAACCCTTCTTGTTACTCTTAACATCTCTTGTTAGCTGCACCTCCAGGTGTGATTTAGCCTTCCTGATTTCACTCCTGCATGCCTGAGCAATATTTTTATAATCTTCCCTGGTCATTTGTCCAATTTTCCACTTCTTGTAAGCTTCTTTTTTGTGTTTAAGATCAGCAAGGATTTCACTGTTAAGCCAAGCTGGTTGCCTGCCATATTTACTGTTCTTTCTACACACCGGGATGGTTTGTCCCTGTAACCTCAATAAGGATTCTTTAAAATACAGCCAGCTCTCCTGGACTCCTTTCTCCCTCATGTTATTCTCCCAGGGGATCCTGCCCATCAGTTCCCTGAGGTTGTCAAAGTCTGCTTTTCTGAAGTCCAGGGTCTGTATTCTGCTGCTCTCCTTTCTTCCTTGTGTCAGGATCCTGAACTCGACCATCTCATGGTCACTGCCTCCCAGGTTCCCATCCACTTTTGCTTCCCCTACTAATTCTTCCTGGTTTGTGAGCAGCAGGTCAAGAAGAGCTCTTCCCCTAGTTGGCTCCTCCAGCACTTGCACCAGGAAATTGTCCCCTACACTTTCCAAAAACTTCCTGGATTCTCTGTGCACTGCTGTATTGCTCTCCCAGCTGATATCAGGGTGATTGAAGTCTCCCATGAGAACCAGGGCCTGCGGTCTAGTAACTTCTGTTAGTTGCCGGAAGAAAGCCTCCTCCACCTCATCCCCCTGGTCCGGTGGTCTATAGCAGACTCCCACCACGACATCACCCTCATTACTCACACTTCTAAACTTAATCCAGAGACTCTCAGGTTTTTCTGCAGTTTCATACCGGAGCTCTGAGCAGTCATACTGCTCTCTTACATACAATGCTACTCCCCCATCTTTTCTGCCCTGCCTGTCCTTCCTGAACAGTTTATACCCATCCATGACAGTACTCCAGTCATGTGAGTTATCCCACCCAGTCTCTGTTATTCCAATCACATCATAATTCCTTGACCATGCCAGGACTTCCAGTTCTCCCTGCTTGTTTCCCAGGCTTCTTGCATTTGTGTATAGGCACTTTAGATAACTTTCTGTTTGTCCTGCTTTCTTAGTATGAGGCAGGAGCCCTCCCCTCTCGCACTCTCCTGCTTGTGCTTCCTCCCGGTATCCCACGTCCCCACTTACCTCAGGGCTTTGGTCTCCTTCCCCCGGTGAACCTAGTTTTAAGCCCTCCTCACTAGGTTAGCCAACCTGCTTGTGAAGATGCTCTTCCCTCTCTTCGTTAGGTGGAGCCCGTCTCTGCCTAGCACTCCTCCTTCTTCGAACACCATCCCATGGTCAAAAAATCCAAAGTCTTCTCTCCGACACCACCTGCATTGCCATTCGTTGACCTCCATGATTCGACTATTCAAATCATTGTAGAACAAAGCATTGCTGGCGTTCTTTGCTGGCATTCAAACAACATCCGTTCTTTATCTCTCTGGGTTATCCTCAGGAGAGTGATATCATTCATGATCACCAGGTTGAAATATGGTGCTTTTCTTAAGGGGACATTCAGAGGTGCCCGTTCCTGCTGGGCTGTTTGCCTGTGGCTGAACAGAAAAGTTCCCCGCTATTAGCCACGGGGAGCGGTGAGGGGCTAGCCACGCAGTGCGGGGAGGCAAAATGCGAACTTGGAATGAAAGCACATGTACTATGTATGTAATGTTAACAGCAAGGTTTACCATGAAAGAGTGTACCCATTGTTCTATAAAATGTGTCTTTTTAAATACCACTGTTCCTTTTTTTTTCTCCACCAGCTGTATGTTTCAAGGATCACAGGATCTTCTTCTTCCCAGAGGCTAGCGAAGATTAGAAGGAAAAAAACGCACTCGCGATGAAATGTTCTTTTACCTCATGCTGTCCTCCCACACTGACGGAGCACAGACGAATGCGTGGAGGCAAATAATGTCAGAGTGCAGGAAAGCACAAAATGACCAGGAGGAGAGGTGGTGGCTGAAGAGAGTAAGTGGTGGGCTGAAGAGAGGGCTGAAGCTGATAGGTGGCGGCAGCGTGATGGGAGGAGGCAGGATTCAATGCTGAGGCTGCTGGAGGATCAAACTAATATGTTCCAGCGTATGGTTGAGCTTCAGGAAAGGCAGCAGGAGCACAGACTGCCGCTACAGCCCCTGTGTAACCAACTCCTCCCCAAGTTCCATATCCTCCTCACTCAGACGCCAAAGAATGTGGTGGGGGGTACAATATGACTGTCGGCAGGACTAAAGAGAATGAGCTGGTCGAGTCACTCCTATTTTAGTCCCTGCGCCCATGTATTCCCAGGCGCTCCTGACCAACCTTACCGAGGTAGGTGGCCAAGAGAACCTCAGACATGATGATGATGACTATCAGGCCTATTGCACCTTCTGTTGCCACAAGGCAATGAGCTGCTGCTGTGTAACAATGCAGTACCTCGTCTGCCAGCATCCAGGAGACATAGGGTGACAGTGAGCTGAGCAGGCTTCATGCTTGCCGTGGTATGGCATCTGCACAGGTAACTCTGGAAAAAAGGGGCGGAACGATTGTCTGCCGTTGCTTTCACGGAGGGAGGGAGGGCTTGATGACATATACCTGAACCACTCGCAACAATGTTTTTGCCCCATTAGGCATTGGGATCTCAACCCGGAATTCCAATGGGCGGCGGAGACTGCGGGAACTGTGGGATAGCTACCCACAGTGCAACACTCTGGAAGTTGATGCTAGCCTTGGTACTGTGGAAGCACTCCGCCGAGTTAATGCACTTAATGAACTTAGAGCATTTTGTCTGGGGACACACACAGTCGACTATATAAAAACGATTTCTAAAAAACCGATTTCTATAAATTCAACCTAATTTTGTAGTGTAGACATACCCTAAATTTCCTTTTACATCTTCTAGGCATTCCCCTTTCTCTGGAGGTGATAGGCATTATCAGGACAGGATTGTATTCCTAACAGCCCAATAGCACCTTATTTCAATGTGACCAGTTTGGAATGTTAGGATGTGACCGGTCGCTTCCCAGCTTATGGCTGCCTCTGCTGTTTAGCCAGAGGCCTTAGCCTAAGAACAGGGCTTCAGACTGTCACAGTGAGAAAAGGCCTTATATAGGCAGATAGTGATTTTGATTCTTTCTTTCTTTTATACCTCTTTAACTAGCTAAATGATAAACATATACCTAAATTCTTAATAGGCCTGAATATCTATATCCTAACAACTTCATCTGGAATTTCATGTCTGGAGAAGATTCCCTTCATCTTGGCTATCATTGACTTACTATTAGTATTGTGCAGTGTGCAAATTTCTGGGTACAGAGAATAATAACCTGTGACTATTAAATAATCCTTTGATTGCAAGGTAAATAAGTAAATTGATTCCTTCTCATAGAATTATAGGACTGGAAGGGACCTCGAGAGGTCACCTAGTCCAGTCCCCTGTACTCGTAGCAGGACTAAGGATTATCTAGATCATTCCTGACAGGTATTTGTCTCACCTGCTCTTAAAAATCTCCAATGATGAAGATTCCACAACCTCCCTAGGCAATTTATTCCAGTGCTTAACCACTGTGACAGGAAGTTTTTCCTAATGTCTAACCTAAACCTCCCTTTCTGCAATTTAAGCCCATTGCTTCTTGTCCTATCCTCAGATGTTAAGAAGAACAATTTTTCTCCATTCTCCTTGTAACAACCTCCTATGTACTAGAAAACTCAGTCTTCTCTTTTCCAAACTTTAAACAAACCCAATTTTTTCAAACTTCCATCATAGGTCATGTTTTCTAGACCTTTAATGATTTTTGTTGCTCTTCTCTGGACTTCCTTCAAATTTGTCCACATCTTTCCTGAAATGAGGCACCCAGAACTGGATACAACACTGCAGTTGAGGCCTAATCAGCACAGAGTAGAGCAGAAGATTTACTTCTCGTGTCTTGCTTAGAACACTCCTGCTAATACAGCCCTGAATGATGTTCGCTTTTTTTGCAACAGTGTTACACTGTTGACTCATATATAGCTTGTGGTCCACTATGATCCCGAGATCCCTTTCCACAGTACTCCTTTCTAGGCAGTCATTTTCCATTTTGTGTGTGTGCAACTGATTGTTGCCTTTATGGAACTGGATGAGATCTCAGTGGCTCTGCTTGTTGGAATGGCTTGTATTTCAAGCATGAAAAGCAGTTTCCTACCACATTAGTGATGTTGTGATTGATCCACGGCCAATGCAACACCTTTCGTGCTCATTGTTTGCACTTCTCAGTTCCTAAATGACCCTTGTGGATCTTATGTAGCATGTCTTTTCAGAGACTCATTGGAATTACAATCTTACTGTTTTAGAAAATCACTCCATCTAGCACAGTAAGTTCATGTCTACAGTTCCAATAGTCTCTCATACTTGGACAGCAGCTGCTTATTTCTTCAGGCCACCCTTTAATTGTCACTTCTTTAAGGATTCCCAATGATTAATCTTTCTCCATTTCCTCTCTTATTTGCTGTTGTTAGCTATGGGAATTGACTATACAGTCAAATCTACATATACTTGCATCTATGTCTCTAAAGTCTTCTCTGGTTTCATGGGAGCCACAGCTCTGGAAAGTGTATCTGCAGTAAACATGAATTTGCCAGGCATGTAGATCACAACCAAATCATATTTTTGCAGCTTTATCTTCATTCTTTGAATCCTGAAGATACAGCTATTTAGCGGTTTGCTAAATAATGCTATTCGGGGCTTATGTTCTGTTTCGACTTCAACTGTCTGCCACTTTCACAAGCAAACAATATTTCTAAAAGCTCCTTTTTGATCTGTGCATATCTGTTTTCTCCCTCAGTCAGTGATTTGGATGCATATGCCATTGGTTGCCAACAATCCTCATTCTTTTGTAAAAACACTACACCTAACCCAGACTGTGAAGCATCTGCTGAAATTTTAATAGGTCTTCCTGGTGCATAGAACTTCAACACTGGCTCTTGTATCAATTGTTTTAAACCTTTGCATGATTCCTCCTGTTCTGCACCCCAATACCATTCATTTTTTATTCTCTAAGAGTCTTCTCTAAGATGCTGCTTTGGTAGATAGATTAGGTATGAATTTTCCAAGATATTTAACCATTCCCAGAAACCATTGGGCATCTTTTTTTGACTGGGAAAAATGGCTTAAAATCTTCCTCTTATCAGGTTTTATGCCTCAATTGGAAGTAAAAGTCAGTTCTGTAACCCCTAGAACACATTTCTCCCTATTTAATTTGAGGTTTGCAGCTCTAGATGCATCCAGGCCTTTCCAGAGTCTATGATCATGCTCCTCTTTCATTGAGCCCTAGACGATAATGTCATCCAGTCAGGTGTCAATGCCATTAATATGTCATAGATAATATGCATGGTTGGCTTTGTGGTACACTTCTGGTGCTGAAGCTATGCCAAAGGGTAAGTGTCAAAATCTGTATCTTCCAAATGTGGTGTTAAATGTGCATAACTTTGAACTTTCTTCAGTTAATTTTAGCTGCCAAAACCCTGAGAATGTATCCAATTTATTGAAATATTGAGCATTTGCAAACTGAGCCATAATCTCGTCTCTGGTTGATAGTTTGAAATGTTCTCTTTTTACAGCCTTATTGAGGTCTCTGGGATCTAAGCATATGCCTAGCTGGCTGTTACTTTTCTCCATAATGACTAGGGAGCTCACCCATTCTGTTGGCTTCTTATTTTTTTCTATTAATTGCATTGCTTCCATCTTCGAAAGCTCAGCCTTGAGTTTATCACATAGTGCAAATGGCACTTTTCCACATGGATAGATAACTGGAGGGACCTACTTGTTTCTCCAGATTGTATGCTCTCCCTGCAAGCAACCCAACCCTTGAAACATGTCATGATATTCCTGAAAGAGTGCAGCATAGCCAGGTTCAGTATGATCTTGTAGTGAGAGCACCTGTTTTATCAGATTGAGTTTCTCACATGCAGCCAGGCCTAAAATTTGTGTCACCTCCTTTGTCACTACAATGAAAGGGAGCCTGTACATGGTGTTTTTTGGTTCATGCTAGCAATGCACCTCCCCTTCACTGGTATATTTGTTCCAGAATAACCAGTTACTTCTATTTTTGTTGGTCCCACTTTTGATCTTATTTTCAGCCTCTCATAATCTTGTTCAGACAGAATATTAGCCTGAGCTCCTGTGTCTACTTTCAGTGGAATAATTGTTCCATTCACTGTCATAGGCAGTATCCAGTTGCTCTCGTCGGGCTTACTAGATCCAAATACGTCTATGAAAAATTCCTCCACCAGATTGTCTTTAAATGAATGCAGTTGACTTTTCTACATTTGGGATCTGCAGGATTTTTCAAAATGGTTATTTTCCCCATATTTATGACATAGTTTACCAAAGGCAACACACTGTTTGGGGACAGGCTGTGATCCACGTCTTCCAGATGACTGACTGTACCCGGTCTTCCTTCTATCAGCGGTTTTCATAGCAAGTGGTTCCACTCTTTCATTTGACCTATTCTGCCTGTATTCTTTTATAATTGGTACATGGTTAACCCCTTCTGGTGAATTTAGGTCTTTGGCTTGTGCTTTCACAGTTTCTGCTGCCCTGAATATTTGAAGAGGTTTTACTAAAATTAAGTCTTCTTCATGGAGCAGTCTCTCTCTTAACGCATTATCTTTAATGCCACAAATGATTCTATCTCTGACCAGAGACTCTGTCAGCTCACCAAAGTCACATTTTACTGAGTTTCCTTAATTCTGTGACATATTGCTCCATGGTGTCATCAGTTTTTTGCATGTGAAAAAAATTGTGTCTCTCAAAGGTTTCATTCCTCTTTGGCATGCAGTGTTCCTCAAATTTAGTGGGTATTTTACTTAAATTCATGCTTTCACCTTCTTCAAACTTAAAGTTGTTAAAAATATCCAATGCTTCCTCCCCAACAACATGCAAAATAATTGATTATTTCATTTTATCATTTTTTCCTCTGCCCCTATGGGTGCTAAATACAATTCACATCTCTGCATGTTTTCCAGTTCTCAGCAACATTGTCTGATGATTGCAGCCTAGAAGGAGGCTGCAACACAGCCATTTTTGGCTTCTTCCCTTTCTTAAGCTAGTCAATTTACTATTGTGCTCGCCAAATACACGCAAAAGCCTCTGAGCCTGATGCTCCATGTGCTTCTCTGGTGCCTCCCTTTGTCTCTCCTTTCAGTTGCAAACACAGGTGTTAACTTGAAAATCATTGCAGTTTCCTTCTCATTCAGCACTTCCAACACCATGTAACCATCTTGGGGTTCATTAAACAACAAACCAGTGAATGAGAAAGGAATAAAACAAACAGGAGAGCTGCTTTGGTGAAGTGCTGCATGCAGCCATGCTAAATTCCCAATCCCTGCCTCCAAGGCACTTCTCCAAATTCCTATGTTCATAATACTGTCCCTTATGAGGGAGTGTATCTAAATTATAATATTAAACAAACATATTTCTGCACCTGCTGCTTGATTCACCAAGTCCACTTATTCACCCCTGCAGCTGGGAAGCCAGCAATGATAAGTTGTTTATACAAACCCTGCTCAATGCTGGGAGCTCTGATTAGGGAGATAATGAGAATGATTTGGGGATGTGGCACCCCTTAGTGACAGGCCTTCTTCTTCCAAGTTCATGTCTTTTCTTTAAAGATCGCCTTTTTTTAGGTTTTATGGATCCCCATGTTCTTTGACAAGAAATGACCTTGTAACCAATTAAAAAACAATTGTATAGCACAGTGCTTCCCAGCTGTGAGTCACGGCTCATGGGGACAGCTATGATTGTTTGGGGGAAAAAAGTTTTTAATCATTAGACCCAGTTCTCCTTTTCTTTTTTTTACGAACAAGAAGACTGTTACGCTAGACTTAAAATCATCTGCATTTTATATATGGGCCTGTGTCTTATGCTGCTGCTGCTGCCGGGCCTCAGAGACTCTTAGTGTTATCTGCTCCTGCAGGGGGCCCTCAGCCAAGAGACTCCCTGCTCAGGGCAGCACTCAGTAGGATCTCTCTTGACTGAAAGCCCCTCTGGAGCAGAGGGCACAGAGAGGCTCCCGGTGCTGGAAGCAGCTACAACACTAGCAGATAGGGGAAGGGGACTGAGGGAGAAACTGATGTGTCTTACGTTCATAATAGAATGATTTTTAACAAGTGCCAAATCTACACATAGCAAATGTTCAGCTGATGAAGATGATGATTTTAATAAAGCTAAACAGAAAAGGAAGAAGTGGAGACAATATGATAATAGTTACATTATGTTGGGATTTCTGTGTCTCAATATTACTGCGGAAAGTGCACAGTGACAAAGTGTCACTTTTTCCAGGTGTTAATAAATTAAGGTATGAGACCAGGGAAACTACACAGATATTTAGAAATAAAACACCCAGAATTTGTAAACAAGAGCCTCAATTTCAACTTCAGAAATCAGAATTAAAGCAGCAAAAAACAAAAAAAAAGCCATGGTTAAAGAAGCAGCTGTTCCTTGAAAAGGCTGAGAAAGACAGTAGGTTGTACCCATACAAACTGCAAAATGCAACAAGCACGTCAATGGTGAGACCCGTTTACTTCCAGCAGCAGTAGACATGTAGAATTGTAATTGCGAAGAAGCCACCTTGGCACTTAAACCATTCCTATGTCATATAATACAAGCCATCAACACACTGATGACCTTACAGAAAACATCCAGGAGCAGTTGGTAGAACATGATGCAAGTCAGTATTTTGCACTGCAATTTGATGAATCCACAAACATAGCCAACATGGCTCAGCTTCTGTGTTAAGTGAGATTTCTCAAAGCAGGTACAGTAGTTGAAGAACTTTTATTTAACAGGCCCATTCATCTCACTAAAATAGTACTCTGTGTCCAAACACCAACAATTCATATTTTCAAATTATAGTTTAAAACACCATGGATTAAAATGGATTTTATATTTTAAACAAACTGTACATAGTTGAATAAAGCCTCACAACTGTCCAAATTATAGTGTCTCTCTTGAATCTAGTGTGCTAGGTCAGTAAAGTAAAATGGTGTTTGGTCGTGGGGAGCCACTAAGTTTTAAAATATTTTTAGAGGAGCGGGCAGTACTAAAAAGATTGGGAACTATGGGTTTAGCATGTCTTTCCTTCTACACTTTAGTTTAGAGGATATCTGAGGAATCTCTGATTTTCAAGGGATTCTCAGTAGAGCTGGTGGAATTTTTAAAATATACTTATTGAAAAATATATTTGAAAATCTGAAATTTGTTAAATAAATAATTCATAAATGTTTGGCATTATCAGCCGAGCTCTACATATGTAAATGTTTTTAAAAATTATTTCTAAAATAATTTATTCAAAAATATCAGGACATTCATTTAAGAGATTATTTGGCCATTATTATTAATCCAGCTCTAGTCCCCAACATGGGGCTGTCAGGAGAGACAAACTGTAGAAGAGAATGCTGCAAAGACTGGCCACAAATTATTCCAGAAACTTGGTCTGAATTCTGCTAGTTTGCATTCTTGTTCAGAAGATCAATGAAAAGAGCAGGAATTGATTGAAATTGCCTACTTTATATAGCTCCTCTGCCAGCAGCAGTGAAGTTCCTTTGCCAGCAGTGATCCCTCTGTCTCCTTAAGAGACAGCATGCACTGATATTATTGTATGCTTTAAACTAGATTGTGGATTACATCAATACTAATTATTCCTAGTTTAATTGCTGGCTTTCATCCTGCCTCCCAGCATGCTGTGCAGTAACAGTATTCAGATGAACATCATCTCTAGAACATGGAAGTTTAGGGAATATTACAGCATACAAAAGGTCATTGATATTTCTAGCACACTGATTTCAATCCTGTTTTGTAGTGAAGTTAAACTGCTAGCATTCATTTTGACTGGCCTCTGACACTCTTAGTCACAATCAAATTCCCGCTGCTACCTGCACTGCACTACAAAGGTCTTTTCTTCTCTTCTGTATTTAGTGCTGCTTTTTAAGGCCAATCCATGGAAGAGGAAGCACCGAGAATTATAAAATGTGAGCCCTACCTAGGACTGCTCAAAACAGCTACTTTAAAACATTTATGGGTTTGGGTTTTTTTTCTGTACTTTTGTCATTTTTCGGTCAACAACATACTCAGCATGATTATGTATGTGTGCACAGGAAGATACTATATAAAAGAGGATAATCTGCAAGTGGAAAAGTGCATCAATACAAGTGTTAGAATGTAATTACATTTTTAGATTTAAAATGACAAAAAGTCCAAGGCTCTAGGCCCCATAACAACACATTAATTATACAATATAATGAAACCCCAGGAGCTTCCTTTCTTAGTCTCCTGATTAAACAGCTATTGCCCAATCTGGGAGCAGAAATGACACAAGGGTCCATTGGTGTCACTCCACTAAAGCTATGATTGCTGTTCTGGCCCTCTTCTTTGATGGCTGCACATCTCCAGCAGGGGTCATACTGCCATCGCAGAGTCAACCTGCGTCTGTTAAAATCCCCCTTTAGAAGCATAGGCTATGGCTACACTAGAGAGCTTACAGTGGCACTGCTGTAAACTCTCTAGTGTAGCCGCTCTAAGCCAACAAGAGAGCGCTCTACAGTCGACTTCATTAATCCACCCTGAATGAGTGGCGGTAGCTATGCCGATGGGAGAAGCTGTCCACACTGGCGCTTAGATAAGTATAATTTATGTTGCTGGGGCTGGAGGTGGCTTCTTCACACCCCTAACTGACATAAGTTATACTGACAAAAGAGGTAGTGTAGACAAAGCCATAGGTACAGAGAGGCAATTGGCTACCTGCCATCAGTGGAGATGCTAATACTCTGGACAGTGGCTCTTTCCTCCCACCTGTGCTTGCCCTTCACAATGCCGCATAAGGGCTATGAAAAACTGCAGCCTCTCCTGCCTCCAAAGGGGCAGAAATATTCCCAAAGGAAGTAGGGAAGGGGTGTTATCTTCATTAAAATTAACAGAGATTTTTTTTTTTATTTCAATATTTTATTTTGTCTAATACAGGGTTTCCCAAACTTGGTTCGTGGCTTGTTCAGAGTAAGCTTTATTTACTTGAGCATCCACAGGTATGGCTGCTAGCAGCTCCCAGTGGCCGCAGTTTGCCGTTCCCGGCCAATGGGAGCAGAGGGAAGCAGTGGCCCTGCCCGCACTGCTTCCTGCAGCTTCTTTTGGCTGGGAATCGTGAACTGTGGCCGCTGGGAACTGTGAGCAGCCGTACCTGTGGATGCTCACGTAAACAAAGCATCTTGCAGCCCTCCAGGGGCTGACCCTGAACAAGCCACGAACCAAGTTTGGAAACCCCTGGCCTAATAGGACGCTACTATGTACCCCTGATAAAGCATTGGGTACTCCAATGATAGAAGCGGGCCCAGCTAGCTATGCTGTCTGAATGCAGTTTGGGTGGTTCAGAGAGAAAGAGGCTAGCCATTCTGTGGGTGGTGCCACATGTAATGTAAATACTCCATCACATCTCTCCCCATTAAATGTCATTGGGGGTTTGCTAGAGGTCTGCTGGCTGTTTTGGCATAAATTGAAATATCTGTTGATTATCAGTCTATCAGATATTTGTTAGTGGGGAAGGAAAATAGAGCTGTTGTTCTGAGGATTTCCCCTTCCAAACTACAGCTAGCTGAACCCTCTGGAGAGAAATAAAAGCAATGTTTTAAAAAGCACTAATTTATCTAATGATGATGCTTTGTCACTTCAAGATGAAAAAATGTGTAATGCAAATGGCTTTCTGCAGGGAGGCGTTGTTACATGGAACACATATGAGGGCCTCAGAGACAAGCATGCTCCAAATGGGTGCCTCAGGCACTCTTGACTTCTTTGACTAAAAATAGAACATCAGAAAAATTACCCCCGCACAAATATTATACATTGTTTCACATGTTTGGTATGTTTGGCTGTTTTCTCGTCATTTAATTTAGCAGTCTCATCTCCACAGCCCGATGCTGTAGGCTTGTTTTTCCATCTGCAACCCCTGGCCCCACTTTCTCTCACATATAACTCAAGTGCCTGACATAATGATATAGGGCAATGATAATTCCCCTTAAAAAATAAAACAAAATCACCTGCAATCTGTGGCTACGACAGATGAAAAAATAAGCAAAAGTTATTATAAAACCCTGCAGTTTTCTTGACATCTTGCCACTTAATTTTACAATGTACGATTTCATCAGGTGGCATTCTATGTCTACCATCACTGAGGCAGTATATCCTGAGAGTACACAGCATACACAGCTCTTAGTATGAGCTACTGTATCGCCAGACCCACAATACAGAGTAAATAAATCTGATTGCTAAAGCAGGACCTCCTACCTCTACAAAGTCTCATACTTTGATTTTTAACATCCTGTTCAACTCATTGGCTGCTCCTTGCACTGCACGAGGAACTTCCTACTAATCTGTCTTGTAGCTAATGCAAGCAAGAAGAGTGACCAAACTACACAATAAGTTAAATTGATGATCAAATAATAGCCAGCTCCTGCTGGTTGATTCCATTTTGAGATCTGTTCGGTTATTTTGTTCTCTACTCTAAAAATACCGAAGGATGTCCTTTCTGATAGCTACAAAAAGCACTCAACTAGGAAAAGAACCCAGAGTTCTTTATAGAGTGCACAAAAGCATGTTCTGATTCCTAATCATTTTGGATGGGATTTTCCATGGGCAGGTGCTGAGCAACATAATATCACATCACCAACAGAAACAATTAGGATTGGGATTAAGAGAAGCCTCTTTCCTTAGATGAAGGCAGTGGACAATGACCAGTACCACTAACAGAAGTGGGGTGATATATCTAGATAACTGGGAGATTTGTGTCAATTGGAATGGGCATTCTTGGCAAAGGAATGCAATTACTTTTCTCTAGAATAGTGCTAGAAAAACCTAAACGAACCTACTTACCTCTAGAGAAGGTCAGAAATTTTCCATCAGCATGATTTTCCAGTGGAAAATGCAGTTTCCATAAAATCAATATTTTCTGTAGGAAAATCTCAATTTTTCTGAAAAGCCTTTGATTTTCCATCATGAAATCAGAATGAAATATTATGCTTCGGGTTGGTTTGTCCTGAACCAGAATATTTCATTTGTCAAATTGACCTGAAATATTTAATTCTGAATCATTTCAATATTACAGCACACGGCATTTCCCTATCAGCACACTGTCTTCTGGAAGTTCTAGTATGAGCACCCATTCTCTCCTCTGGACTGAACTCCTTGGAAAAGTGTATCTTCTGTAATGTATAGCAGATTTCCCTCTGACCAGGCTCTGAGTGGTTCATCATGGGAGCTGAGTGATTGGTGCATCATGAGAGGTGTAGTCTGGCCAGGGATCTTAGCCGTAAGGGACAGTGTGGGCGTCAGGCTCCCAAACTACCATTCCCATGAGGAAATGTGCCACAATGAGAAAAAACAGTTTCATGGTGGGTCAGTTTGATAAATTGAAATGAAACATTTTGATTTTTTGAATGTCAAAATGTTTAGTTTGGATGAAAAACGTAGAAACAAAATATTTCAACTTCTTTTTTTTTAATTTTTGCTCCAGGCAAAAATTCTAAATTTCAACTTTTCATCCCAATTTGAGATGAAAACAAAAATTGAAATGTCAGAATTTTCAACAGAACAGAAATTCCAGATTTCACCCTGCTCTAATTATATCCAAATCCAGATTCTATCAATCTGCCATAACAACAGTTTAGAAAAATTGAAGCCCAGAATGCAACCCACCTGAATCAAATTATTCTACTGGGAGAATCCCAGCTATGAGTTAGGGTGTAGTCTTTTGAGCTTCTCAGTCTTTACACTACAATAGTAAGAGTGACTTTTTAAAAAAGAATGTAAGTGCAGAACAAGCTGGCCAAAATGTAGAAGGACCAATCCTATACAAGATGACTATGCCAAAAAAAAAAAAAAGAAAAGAACCTGACCCCACTGGCTTACACTGAACCTCTGATATGGAGGGGAAACTATTCTTTGAGTCACAACACAAATGGATGCAGAATTTTGTAATTTGAACTGCATTTTGCAGGTGATCTGAGGGGCAGTTATGGCTTCCCTTTGTGCAGAAATGAATATAACTTTAAAAATACCTGTAATAATTTTCAGAAGAATCCTATGAGAGGAGAGACCTGAATATAATGATCTGGAAGACAGACAGAATGGTTGGTCATACCAGGGAAATATCACCACTGAACTAAAGATAGAAACAATGAGAGATCTGACAATTATGTCTAGGAATTCTCCTACCCCTGAAGTGTGGGAAGGTGATAATATGGTATGCTTTTTAATAATACTCTTCAAAATATTAAACAATACCAGACCTTGAGCTACAAACAACCCATTGCTTATTATGTTCAAAGACTTTTAACAATTATATTCCCAAACAATGGGCCTAATTGAATTCAGTGAGTTTTAGATGAGACATAGTGTCTGTTTTCTTCATTATGACTTTGATTTTCAATTGAGCATAAGGAAATTAAGCAACCTAATTCCACTGAATTTCAAACTTGCTTAGGCTCCTTTTGAAAATTCCAGTCTACATGGACAAAGGACGCCTTTTATAAATGACCCAAAGGAGAGGCAGTTAGGACTCCTTGGTCCATATCTTTGAAGAGGACTCCACTTATCCTCTAAATTTGCGTTTGCAGTTTTGCATGCACATGCACATGCAACACAACTATGTAAATTGTGTAGGTAGAAGCATGTGGCTTCCTAAGTCAGTAAATATTGCCATGCACATAATTGCATCACAAATGTAAAGATCACCTTTGAAAATTGAGTATTTAGTCATTTGATGTTCTGTTTTGCCCTCCTGCAAACCCCAATTTGATTGGAAAACCGTTAAAAAGGACAACATAGGCTGGGTCCCAGATTTGCTGAATGTGTGTGGACTGAAAACAATTGTTTGTTGTTTTGCTCCCATTTACACAAGTAGAGTGGTGAATAATCAGATGCATAAACTGGGTGGATTTCTGGCCTGAGAAGGATCATCTAAAGCATAAGATTGTTCCAGACAAGCTGACTACAGAGCCAAGACCCAAAAAATCATAGTGCAATCAATGTTTGAGAAACATTTGTCTGTGAAATATTTTGAATGTGTTCTATTTGTTTTCACATTTCTTCCTGAAGACAGACTTATATCGTGAGGTGTTTATTTTGGTGCATCATTTTAATCTTTCAGAAATAGGATGTCCCAGTTTAATTTTGGTCACTTTCCAAATGATATGCTCCTTTGGTATCATCTTGTTCCTGTGTATTTAAAATGTCTAGAGCTTTCTGTATTCCTCTCCAAGTATAATCTTAATCACAATGACAAATGAAGAGAATATATTGTGAAGAGCAGTGGCTGCAAATTATGGTTACTTAAATAATTGGAAAAATTTCATTACTTATTATATGTGATGGGCACCTCAGGTTGTAATTTCAGGTTTTAGGGTCTGAAAAATTCCCATTGACTTCAGTAGGCTTTCGATCAGGCCAGTAATATACCTTTATGGGTAGAATGTTCATTTGTGCTGCTATTTGTTTTCTTTGCCGCCTGATCCAAGTTGTTTGCTTGTAGGAAAAGAGATCTTACATTCTTTAGAGGGCAGTTTCATGTGATATGAGTTTACACCGTTGTGATAATAGTTCATGTTAATTATTTTAATGTACCAAGGGTGAAGTAGTTTGTTAGAGAGCTGGTTAGCTATTTAAAAAGTTGTATTCTCACATTTTTGCTATTACAGTAGAGTGAATACATTTAACTAAACTTAAACATAATTTAGTTACATGTATCCATACCTTTTTGTATTTCTTTTCCAATATTTCTTGTCTTTATCAATAATTTGCATCCCTAAGTACCCTATCTTTTCTGTCTCTTATTATTATTTTTGTTCTATTTTAAATAAAATAAAATTATATACCATAAATATAAATACAAGACTTAAAGGCCCAGTTCTCCTACCCTTTTCATGTGAAACAGAATCTTACTCTGTGAATAGTGGATTGAAATCCAGGGCCAGCCTCATAGCTGATGTAAATTGGCATACCTGTTTGCTGCAGCTGAGAAGCTGGCACTAGAGAAATGAGTACAATAAGGTGCTACTTAACTCAGAAAGGGTGGCAGAATTGGGTTCTAAATAAAGGCATTTGAGCATTACATGGAGTTAGAGGAATGTCATGAAGTATGATCTTATTGCACAGTGGAAAATAGTGGGAGTTGCCATTTTGTTCAGCAGCTGAGCTTCTTATAGTTTATGCAAATAGTTTCTGGGAAAATCTGGAGGGAATTATCATTTCGTGAGTAAATTGAGGGAACAGGTGGTTATAATTGCAAATGTCTATGTTCCAGGTTTTTTTTTCACAGTTCCACTGAAGATACACAGCTCCTTTCCACTATTGGTTTGCATGAGCAAAAGGGAGTTTTTGTTGGGTATGGGGAAAGAACATTATTCTTTTCCTAGATGGTAAATCACATCTTTTGTGGAAATTCTCTCCTAAGACAGTGGAGATAAAAACAAATACTTATTGATCTAAATTACAAATATGGAGGGACAAAAATAATGGTGGTAGATGTACTTTGTTTTTAGTCTAAATATGAATGAATGGTCATATGCTGACCTATTTTATGTTACACTCAGATTGACATAAAGCAGTAGTGGGCAACCTGCGTTCCGTGGGCAGCACGCAGCTCATCAGAGTAATCTGCTGGCAGGCGGCCAGACAGTTTGTTTACATTTGCACGGTTGTCTGCAGCTCCCAGTGGCCGTGGTTCGCCGTTCCCAGCCAATGGAAGCTGCAGGCGGCCATGAACATGTAAACAAACTGTCTGGCCCACCAGCAGATTACCCTGATCAGCCACATGCAGCCCGCGGGCCGCAGGTTGCCCACCACTGACATAGAGTAATGACATTTATTATTAATAGCTCCACCTTGTGACCCTAGATTTCAATTGGCGCCTTGTTGTGTGTTAATTTCTTATTATCTTTCAGAGTATTTAAACTGGTCACTAGGTAGGGTGAGGAAAAATGTCTGTGTGGTGGATTATTGCACAATTGGCCTGTTTTATGTGAGTTTTTATATTTCCTTAATAGAGACCACCAACACAGATAAAATACAGAAAAGATGGCCTCATCTGTTCCAATTTCTGTTCCTACAATGTCTGTTGATTTTTGCTATCAGACCTAGCAGCTGTAGATGAATCAGTGGAATGGTGGAATGTGGGAGGTATATTTGAGATTTAATGACAATCATGAGACTAATATTCTGAAAAAGGACTTTGGGATGCCACTAAAGCAGGACTGAAGGACAAGTGAATTTAGAAAGCACCCCATAGGAAATGCGCTAGAAAAAAGAAAGAAATCTTAAGTTGGAAGAGAAAATGAGTTGTTATAAATGCAGCATAAAATGTAGAACATCGGTATTGAAGAAAATTGTGATGAACTAATGGAGGCTCAGGATAAATTAAAATCTTTATAACTGAAAAGATGGACCTCACCACACCTTTACGTGGGTGGGAGGTTGTCTAGCTGGCTGAGGGAAAAGGAATAGTGGTCTATGGGTGGGAGAGAAAGGTCAGAAGCTGCTGCAAAAGGGGGGAATGGGTCAGTGTGTTGATGCTAACTCATCCCTGGGGACCAGAAGGGCAGAAGGGTTGAAAAGGGGAAAGCCCAGGTGGGAGAAGCCCTTGTCCACGGAGCAGGCAAAATAGCAGCAGGGAATGGCGGACTCCAGCACACCAGGCGACATGGCTCCATGTGGATGCAGGACAGTGAGAGCCAGGAGAAGGGGGCAATCTCCCCCTTCCCCCACTCTGGGCAGGGTCAGGCAGAGTCAGGAGAATGGTAACAGAAGTGGAAGGGGAGTTAATTAGTGAAATAGCTCAGTGTCAGCTACAATCACCAGAGAGGAGAAGGGGCAGAGGGAAAGGGAGGGGGAGAGGGAGGCGAGGGAGTGTAGCCGCCCACCGTCACAACCAGGATATGAGTAGAGGCCTAGTGGACTGCCCTAATTTGTATATATATCCAGGACGAAGAAGTTGGAAATGTGAGTGTAATTTTGTGTGTTGAATTGTTTTATTTAGTATACAGTGTCTGTTCTCTTGTATTGTTCAGGGACTATATATTGTGTATAAATGTTTAGCTTTATTCGTTAGGGGGTTTAACGATCTTTTCTAAACAATAATAAATCATATTAAAATGAGAAGTCTTCTGTGTTATATGACCTATCAGTGGAATATTACAGTGATAAATATTAGTTCATCATTCCCTCAGGGTTTTAGGACTTATTCTAGCACACTCAGGGCCTTACACCTTTTGTAATCACTTATATCTGTGCAAAATGGGTGGAATCAACAGCAAATCAGAATATAGCATTTTACAATCACTTGGCACAATCCACTGCCTCATGCACATGACTACATGTGACATGAGGCAGTGAAGAATCATGTCCTTAATATGCTTGTAACGATTATGAAGCATACCAACCCTGATTCCTGAAAAGCAGGCTCCTGGCAACAGTGTTCCGTACAAGAGGATTTATCCCTTTTCAATATTACAAAATGTTTTGCCAAGATTTTGGTATAAAGTCTGGAAGATTCCAATAAGATGAACTGACCAGACTTACTATACTGTATATTGAAAATTGTGTATAGTTATATGTGACTCCACAAAGTGGCGCGTTCTAGGGCACAGAACTGGGCATCAGCAGAGCTGAGTTCTATTCCCAGCTCTACTACTAACCTTTTCTGTGACTTTACACAAGTCACTACAACCTCTGTACCTCTGTTTCACCTCCCATCCTTTGTGTGTCTTGTCTTTTTAGACTGTACAGCATCTAGCACAATGCGGGGCCCTGACCTTGGTTTGGATCCCTAGGTGCTATTGTAATACAAATAATAATAATAAAAACTTAATCATGTAGATATTGGAGATGGTGTCAGGAGGATTGTTCCTTTTTTTTCTTTTTTTCTTTTTTTTAACATGGTTATGGTCTAGTTTGCACCTAGTTCTGGGTGGCTGATGGAGATTGCATAATTTAGCAATGGACTCTAGCTCCTTAATTTGGGGTACAATTAATGGCCATTGGTGCTTTGGCTGAAACTATTTGGTATACAGAGATGTCAGCCTGCTTAGTACCATGGAAAACATACCATTAAAACGTTTAAACCTTTCTAAAGATACAGAAAAGAAAGGAAAACAATTAAAGCATTTGAAATATAAAGTATTAAACGACTTTGCTCCTTCCCCTTCTCTCGTCTTTCAGTCAGACAGCATTGCAGTAACCAGCTTTCCCCACAGCTGACGCTCAGACAGAGCAGTGTTATGTTTCTAGGTGACAAATCATTTCAAAGTGACCAACCAATCATAGCCCCAGCTGCTTTTCGCACGGGCCAATCAGTGACCAGGGGATGCACATTTAAACACCCTTTCCGGGAGGAAGCCATGCTGGCTTGGATGTCTCAAGTGCAATAGGGGGAGGCAGGATGTTCTGTTGCACACCAGTTGGAGACCAGGGAGGTGTGATAGGCAAGTGGGAGAGAGTTTCAGTGTGTCTCTTTGGAGCAGTTGGCTACACTGTGTCTCTGATAAGGTTGTTGGAGGGGTTCCCCACCTCCTACCAGGACATTATTGAGCCAGGTTTGGCTCCAATGTCACAGACATGGCTAAAGATAGCTGCCTTGACAGGTGCGGGAGGGAGGGTAAGTTATAGAGGGTCCTAGGCGGTGTAGAAGCTGCGTGAGCCAGGGGTGGGAGTCTGGATATGGGCAGGGTGTGTGTGTGGGTTCTGTAGGCTGGCTGCCTATGAGGGGCTAAGGTTCTGAACTGTATGATGAGCTGAGGATGTGTGTCTAGGATGTACAGGTTCTTTTAGGGGGCGTAGGGGAGGGGACAGAGAGTGGATGGGTTGGCAAAGGCACATGGATTCTGAGGGGCACTGGAGTTCTGAGGAGTGCTCAGGGGTGGGGGGTGTGAATGGGGTTCTTGTGGGGATGAGGGCTGCATTGAGGGTGGGTGTGACTTGGGGTGTGGGGATGGTAATGGGGATATACAGAGGTCTGGGTTCTGGTGGTTGTGACTTGGGGGTGTATGGGGTGTAGGTGGGTGTAACTTGGTGGTGTATGGAGGACTGGGTCCTGGTAGGTGGTAATAGGGGTGTGGAGATGGATATTTTAGGGTAGGAGTGGTGTGAATGGTTGGCTTGGGGTCATATTTTGGGGATCCATGAGGTCTGTTTTGCAATATGGGGCATAAGACACTTGCTGCCTAAGTCCAGGCTGACTGGTCCCCTCTGCTGCTGCCCTGTTCTCCCCTGGGGAAAGCATGTCCTTGGAATCAGGGTGCATGGTGCTTCTCCCCCATATGGGGTGCACGCTGAGATGGGCCCTCAAGGGGCTGGGCTTCACTGAGCCCTTTAATCAGGGTGCAGGTGGCAGCAGCTCTGATTGCTGCTGGGGACTGAAGCGGGTGGCTGCCCCAAGCATGGCTCTGTTACCCCCATCCCCTGCTCTCCCCTAGACAAGAACATGTCTTGAGTAGCTAAGGTGAGTGCCGCATTAGGGGGCTGTATTGTGAGCTGGTGTAGTGAATATTCGAGTGTCTGTCTGCTGAGACCATTTGTTTGACTGTGTGCTTGTTTGTTTGAATAGTGTGACTGTTTGACCATGTGGGTGTTTGATTGAAAAGTGTGAATTGGAAGTGTTTTTTTCCAGGTGGGCCTTGAGTGGTTGATGGGAGGGAAAGCTTTGAGCCAGGCCACCTGCTTCAAACCAGCAGCCTTATAAAAAGGCAGCCAGTTGTGAACTGAGTGAACAGAGGACAGGCAAACAGAGGGAGTGTGCCTGGGAACCCTCCTGTGGAGAGTTCACACAGAGTGTAGTTTGTCTTTCAGGCTCCTGTGAGCAGCATCTGAGGAGCCTCTTAGAAGGAAGACATGGATAGTGAGCGATCAGCTATAGTGACCTGCTCAGAATGTGCCATGTTTGTCTTTCTCCCAGAGGACAGACGCAACTTCATCTGTGTGAAGTTCAAGCTGGTCTGCATATTGGAAAAGATGGTTAGAGGACTAGAGTACCACATATCAACCCTGTGTTGCGTCAGAGAAAATGAAGATTTTCTGGATAGAAGTCAGTGTTTGGTTCTGGAAGCAAAACGTGCTGAAGAAACAGAGAGTGCAGAGCAGAGTGGGGAAGAATATTGGCAGCATGTGACCTCCAGAGGAAGACAGAGGAGAACCTATGTACCCCCAATGCAGATAGAGGTGCATAGCTGTTTCCAGGCTCTCTGCACAGGTACTACCATGGAGAAGGATTTGGAAGAGCCCCCTGAGGGAAGGTATAAGAAGGCATGGAGTTCAGGAGAGGTGGCTGTATTTTAAAGAAGCCTTAGTGAGGGTGCAGGAACAAACCATTGGGAAGTGCAGAAAGAACAGCAAATATGGCAGGTGACCAGTTTGGCTTAACAGTGAAATCTTCAATGAGCTTAAACTAAAAAAGGAAGCTTACAAGAAGTGGAAATTTGGACAGATGACTAGGACGCAGTATAAAAATAGAGCATGCTAGAGCATGCAGGGGTGTAATCAGGAAGGCCAAGGCACAATTGCAGTTGCAGCTAGCAAGGGATGTGAAGGGTAACAAGAAGGGTTTCTACAGGTATGTTAGCAACAAGAAGAAGGTCAGGGAAAGTGTGGGACCCTTACTGAATGGGGGAGGCAACATAGGGACAGATGATGTGGAAAAATCTGAAGTATTCAATGCATTTTTTGCCTCGGTCTTCATAGACAAGGTCAGTTCCCAGACTGCTGCACTGGGCAACACAGTATGGGGAGGAGGTGAGCAGCCCTCAGTGGTGAAAGAACAGGTTAAGGACTATTTAGAAAAGATGGATGTACAGAAGTCCATGGGTCCAAATCTAATGCATCCAAGGGAGCTGAGGGAGTTGGCTGTTGTGATTGCAGAGCCATTGGCCATTATCTCTGAAAATTCATGGTGACTGGGGAAGGTCCTGGACAATTGGAAAAAGGCAAATATAGTGCCCATATTTTAAAAAGGGAAGAAAGAGAACTACAGACTGATCAGCCTCACTTCAGTCCCTGGAAAAATCATGGAGCAGGTCCTCAAGGAATCCATTTTGAAGCACTTGGAGGAGAGGAAGGTGATCAAGAACAGTCAAAATGGATTCACCAAGGGCAAGTCATGCCAGACCAACCTGATTGATTTTTATGGTGAGATAACTGGCTCTGTGGATATGGGGAAAGCAGTGGATTTGATATATCTTGACTTTAGCAAAGCTTTTGATACGATCTCCCACAGTATTCTTGCCAACAAATAAAAAAGTATGGATTGGATGAATAGACTATAAGGTGGATAGAAAGCTAGCTAGATTGTCAGGCTCAACAGGTAGTGATCAACGACTCGATGTCTAGTTGGCAGCCAGTATCAAGCTAAGTGCTGCAGGGATCAGTCCTGTAGCCAGTTTTGTTCAACATCTTTATTGATGATCTGGATGATGGGATTAATTGCACCCTCAGCAAGTTTGCAGATGACACTAAGCTGCGGGGAGAGGTAGATATGCTGGAGGGTAAGGATAGGGTCCAGAGTGACATAGACAAATTGGAGGATTGGGCCAAAGAAATCTGATGTGGTTCAACAAGGACAAGAGCAGAGTCATGCTCTTACAAAGGAAGAATCCCATGCAGTACTACAGGCTGGGGACCGACTACCTAAGCAGAAGTTCTTCAGAAAAGGACCTAGGGATTACGGTGGATGAGAAGCTGGATATGAGTCAGCAGTGTGCCTCGTCTCCAAGAAGGCCAACAGCATATTGGGTTGTATTAGTAGGAGCATTGCCAGCAGTTCGAGGGAAGTAATTATTCACCTCTATTCGGCCCTGGTGAGGCCACACCTGGAGTATTGCGTCCAGTTTTGGGTCTCCCCACTACAGAAGGGATGTGGACAAATTGGAGAGAGTCCAGCGGCGGGCAACAAAAATTATAAGGAGACGGGGTGTCCAGAGCTGGGTGCCCAGCCAGCAGCTGCAGCCTCCTGCTTTCCAGCTGCCCAGCTCTGAATGCAGAGCAGAGAGTGGCAGCTGCTGGCCTGTCACCTGGCTCTGAAGGGAGTAAGAAAATATGGTTGCTCGTCAAAGTTGATGGCTCTTCACAGTTTCTTCACAGTTAAATTATATGGGAAAAAGTCCCATGGCCTCTGCAAGCAGTTGCTCGAGACAGGTGATCATTCTTCAGAGGTGGTCGCTAAGGCAGGTTTTACTGCACGTGTATTTACATCTTGATTTTTGCTTCCAGTCAAATGCTGGTTTTGTGCTTTATTGTCAGTTCTTTATTTTTGGTGTTTTTGTATTAATTGGCAGTTGGTTTAGTTAAGAGCCAAGTTGCTTTTATTACTCTAACACAGACTGTGGCTCATGTGGGTGCACAACTGTCACATGAAGAGTAACCTCCCCCTCCCCCACCCCCCCGAAAGAAACAGCTTTAAAAATGTTTTGAATTTTCAGATTGTATGTATTTGATTGGGTTTTGATTTGCCTGGAAGGGAAATATAGTCTTGATTGGCTAAGGGAAAAAGGTGTACTTAGTTTTGATCTGCACTTGTTTATTTTGCTTTAAATAGTAGTCTGGGAGAGTTGTTTTGTTTTCTCTGAGTGTGCAGAGGGCTAATTTTAAAATATATTACAGTAAATTCTCTGAGTTAAAGTAATTAGCTATTAGTATTATTTAACCAGAATTTTTTTCCACCAGTTTGCATTTATTTATTGTTAATATTATTAGTATTTTATTTATTGGCTTAGTTTTTTTTCCCTATTGATTTTCTGTGAATAAATGTTGCACCAAAGTTGCCACAGATGAAGTTTAAAATAATATAAAATCCATATCATATCACTTGGTTTGGATTTTAATCAGGCCGCAACTTTATTATATAGATGCCTAGGACTACCCGGCAGATAATATAGCCTCTCCTTCATTCTTCTATCAACATTGCTAATACCTAGATCAAAATGCCATTTTTTAGTGCCAATGTAGAACTGCATGACAGAGCTCATCTGTAGAACAAGGCAGCATATTACAGTGCTTAGGACTGAAACTTTTAGTTGTTTGTGCAAAGGGCAGCAGCCAGAATGGGACAAGTAGGAGATTGATAGAATTATTCTATTTCACATTTATCTAACTCATACCTAAAAAGAGATCTTGTCTGGGGAGGAGAGATGCAGAAGAAGAAAGGCTGATGAGAAAATGTATTTCCCTTTAATAGAAAGGACAGAAGTAATGGGATACAGAGGCGTTAAGAGCCTAAATCCCATCAGTATTCCATGGGATTAAGCTCCTAAATGCTAAATCCCTTTTGAAAATGAGATTTAGGCTCCCAAATCAGTAAGCTTTTGCAACGCTGAGCACCATGTACATTATTTATAGTATATGGAGAAATCAAAATAAAAAGGCTCACTTCTTCAGTTTATTGAGGGATTATATCCATGCATATAACAGCAAAAGAAATGACAATTTCTACAGCAGCCATCGGGATTCCACCACAGGAACTGTCATGGCAGATAATTACTTGGCACCTGTTGAAAAGTCACATGACCTCCAGAGCATGCCTCTATGGACCACAGTTTTAAAGGTATTGAGGCGTTATGGTGCTCAGCATTGCAAAATCTTACTGATTTGGGAGCCTAAATCTCATTTTCAGAAGGGATTTAGCATTTAGGAGCTTAATCCCATGGGATACTGATGGGATTTAGGCTCTTAAGTGCCTAAATCCCTTTTGAAAATGAGATGTAGGCTCCTAAATCAGTGAGATGCTGCAACACTGAGCACCATAACGCCTCAATACCTTTTAAAAATCTGGGAGTGAACATATAGTTCTCAACATGTCTCCACAAGGTGAACTCTTCATGCAGTCAGAAGAGAGTGCCCATCAGTTAGCTGTACAGTCAGTGCTATTAAAATCTCGGAACGCTTTTCCTTCAAAGGATGCTAATAAATTCTGTTGATTTCAATGGGAGTTATACTCCAAGAAGCAAATAAGTCCCATGTGATTACTACACTACAGTATTTACCATTACAGCATTTTTTCTAGTACTGCCATACTTACAATTGAAATTCTGCAGTAATTTACCAACTGCAAAGAGATTTTAATGCCAGACTTTAATACCACCCACAGTACCCATCTTTCAACAAGCAATAATTGAAATGGTAGCATAATTTCTGTTTAGCTGAAAAAAGTTCCCCTTATAATTTTAAAATGCAAAGATGCAATCAGTTTAAAAATAAAAAAATAAATTGTTAAAGAAATTACAGGTGGACTGACCTTATTTTAGAAGGCAATAATCAATGTCTGGTTGAGGAAAGCAGGGCATCATTGAATTTGCTCTACAATACTATTGGTGATGTCCTTTCTTCAGAAAAAATGTTATCTAGAAGAAATATAGCCTCTCCTTCATTCTTCTATCAACTTTGCTAAATCTTAGCTCAGAATACCATTTTTAGTGCCACTGTAGTACTGCATGACAGAGCTCATCTGTAGAACAAGGCAGCATTCTACAGTGCTTAGGACTGAAACTTTTAGTTGTTTGTGCAAAGGGCAGCAGCCAGAATGGGACAAGTAGGAGATTGATAGAATTATTCTATTTCACATTTATCTAACTCATATCTAAAAAAAGAGATCTTGTCTGGGGAGGAGAGATGCAGAAGAAGAAAGGCTGATGAGAAAATGTATTTCCCTTTAATAGAAAGGACAGAAGTAATGGGATACAGAGGCTTTCACTTTTGATATAGGTCACTAGTTCAAATCCAGCGCAGGTTGATAGTTATCAGAGTTTACTAGTTGATGTTTGTTCCACATTCTATTGTGAAATTAGCTTGGTGTTTTGTGATATGAGTTTGATTATCTCAGAAAAGTGTTCACTTTGCTAAAAACATTGCCAACAATGTTTGCAGATTCTGCAAAGGAGCAGAGACTGAGTGGGCCATGGGAAGAGGGACACTTGATTTTATTTAACTAAAACAGAATAAGATCTTCTAAGAATGGGTATCAGCAGAAGACAAAACTCTGTGAAGGGAGCCAAAAAATGTCATCCCTGGTTATCTAACTACAAACTTTTAATCAGTACAGCTATCCTTTTATTAGAGAATGGGAAAGAAGCTCTGAATTTTGTCTGATGCAGAGCATTCAGTCAATTGTAATCTAATTCTAAAAAAAAAAATACATTTTAACTACCACTGCAAAACAGAAGACGTGATTCAAAAGGCAGAGCCAGATCCTCAACTGGTGTAAATCAGCATAGCTATGATTTTGGTTTATATCAGAGGCGGATCTGGCCTGTGGTGTTCATTTTATGAAGCAGAGGGGACTATTATGCAGTTTCCACTGGCCTCTTATATAGTTAAAAACTGTTTTAACGTATTAGTCTGTTTAGTCTGAAAAAACTAAAAATATTTTTAAAGATGTTTAATTTGCAGAAATATGAATGGCAACTATACTTAGAGTGGTGGTAGATGCAGGAAACAGATCTTTTCAGTACAAGGTAAATGTTTAAAATCTGTTACCTTTTGTGTTCACATTAAATATTTTTCACTATTTCCTGGATTCCATTTTTCTCCAACAAGTAGGAGTTTCTAAAGATTTTCTTTATATGTTTTGAGTGAATTTAGTGATGGTCCAAAGCGCTGCATTAAAAGCATGGGAAGTGGAAGTTCGTCATGTATTGGCTGAAGAGGCACATCACATAGTTAGTTCATCCTCATAAAATCCGATTTACTTTTGGTAACAATTCTGTTTCCTTATGCATCCTTGCTGTGCTGTCAAACAAATAAGACCCTGAGGGCTTAATGTCACCCTCAGCTAGATATGCATACACATATTGCATATATTGCAAGTGCAGGTGCTGAGTTTACAAGTTACATATACAGCCTCTGATTCTGAGAGCAGGGTCAAACTATTCTGCCATCGCTTGCATAAAATAAGGAATCAAGTTACTTTAAAGGTAAGTAGTTATGCTTTTTCAGCTTCTTCATGCTCACCATGAGGCACATCTACCTTTGACATTGACAGCAGATAAATGAAAAGTAGAAGAGTAAAACAAATCTGAAAAGGACTATACTGAGAAATGAATTCATACTTGGTAATAGGGCAAATAGGAAAACTTGCAGAGTGTACAGTATGTCAGATCTAATAATCAACTAGTTTATTAAACTAGATAAAATGGCCAGCAACTGCAGAATAATTTCCTCAAAGTTTTACACAATTTGCTACTACATTTTAACACAAACATGGGACAACAAAATTCCTTTCTCAGAAATTTAGGCTAAATGACACAGTATTTGCCGGTGTCTCTGCTGATAACCCAGCTTCTGCAATATTGAGACATAGGGATGTTGGCATTTACTGCAACATTTTTAACTTCATGCCAGATTAGCACTGATTTATGGACTCATGCAAATTACAAATATAAAAGAACTAGATTGAAATCCTGGCCATTAGAGTTATGCCATTGACTCCAGTATAAGTAGGATTTCACCCCAGTAGGTCAATATAGTTCATCCTCTTCCCAGTGCAATATAATTTCTAATTCTTTGTCTGGTCTTATTTGAAAGGCTCTGAGTAATGGGCCCTCCATCATCAGGAAGATTTCTAAAATATTGTGGATAAATAATACTTTTCATACAACTGTTGCCATTGACCATCAATATTTACCATATTTCCCTTTACTGGAGTATTAATGATGTCCTATATTTAGAACATGTAAAACCATTAGTATTTTTAATTTTAAGAAGAGTTGTCAATTAATTTCAGTTAACTCACATGATTAACTGAAAAAATTAATTGCAATTTAAAAAATTAATCGTGATTAATCAGTTTTAATTGCATAGATAATAGAATACCAGTTGAAATGTATTATAAATGTTTGTGGATGTTTTTCTACATTTTCAAATATATTGATTTCAATTACAACACAGAATACAAAGTGTATAGTGCTCACTTTGTATTATTATTTTTGATTAAAATATTTGCATTGTAAAAAAGATAAGAACTAGTGGTTTTCAGTTGCACTATAGTATTCATGTGAGGTGAATCTCTTTATCGTGAAAGTGCAATTTCCAATCTAGATTTGTTTTTGTTACATAATGACACTCAAAACCAAAACAATGTAAAGCTTTAGAACCTATAAGTCCACTCAGTCCTACTTCTTGTTCAGTCAATTGCTCATACAAACAAGTTTCTTTATATGTATGGGAGATAATGCTGCCTGTTTCTTATTTACAATGTCACATGAAAGTGAGAACAGACATTTGCATGGCACTTTTATAGCCAGCGTTGCAAGGTATTTACATGCCAGATATGCTAAACATTCATATGTCCTTTCATGCTTTGGCCAGCATTCCAGAGGACATGCTTCCATGCTGATGATGCTCATTAAAAAAATGTGTTAAATTTGTGACTGAACTCCTTGGGGAAAAATTGTATGTCTCCTGCTCTGTGTTTTACACACATTCTGCCACATATTTCATCTTATAACAGTCTCGGATGATGACCCAGTACATGTTGTTCATTTTAAGAACACTTTCACTGCAGATTTGAGAAAACACAAAGAAGGTACCAATATGAGATTTCTAAAGATAGCTACAGCACTCGAGCCAAGGTTTAAGAATCTGAAGTGCCTTCCAAAATCTGAGAGGGACGAGGTGTGGAACATGCTGTCAGAAGTCTTAAAAGAGCAACACTACAATTCAGAAACTACAGAACCTGAACCACCAAAAAAGAAAATCAACCTTCTGACTCAGATGATGAAAATGAATGTGCATCAGTCTGCACTGTTTTGGATCGTTATAGAGAAGAATCCATCATCAGCATGGAAGCATGTCCTCTGGAATAGTAACAGGTTTCAGAGTAGCAGCCGTGTTAGTCTGTATTTGCAAAAAGAACAGGAGTACTTGTGGCACCTTAGAGACTAACAAATGTATTTGAGCATAAGCTTTCGTGAGCTACAGCTCACTTCATCGGCTGCATTCAGTGGAAAATACAGTGGGGAGATTTAAACCTCACTGTATTTTCCACTGAATGCATCCGATGAAGTGAGCTGAAATCACCCCACTGTATTTTCCACTGAATGCATCCGATGAAGTGAGCTGTAGCTCACGAGAGCTTATGATCAAATAAATTTGTTAGTCTCTAAGGTGCCACAAGTATTCCTGTTCTTTTTTCTCTCTGGAATAGTGACATTGTAAATATGAAGTGGGCAGCATTAACTCCCATGAATGTAAAAAAAACTTGTTTGTCTGAGCGATTGGCTGAACAAAAAGTAGGATTGAGTGGACTTGTAGGCTCTAAAGTTTTACATAGTTTTGTTTCTCAGTGCAGTTATGTAACAAAAAAATCTACATTTGTAAATTGCACTTTCATGATAATGAGATCGCACTACAGGACTTGTGTGAGGTGAATTGAAAAATACTATTTCTTTTGTTTATATTTTACAGTGCAAATATTTGTAATAAAAAATAATAACAGAAAGTGAGCACTGTCCACTTTTTATTCTGTGTTGTAATTGAAATCAATGTATTTGAAAATGTAGAAAAACATCCAAAATATTTACAATACATTTCAATTGGTATTTCTATTATTGTTTAACAGTGTGATTAAAACTGAGATTAACCATGCCTAATTTTTTTATCTCACAATTAATCACAATTAATATTTTAATCATTTGACAACCTTAATTTAACATTTATTACTAATAATAACTTATATATGACATAATTTACACAGCACTTTATAAACATACAATGAGAAAAGTTTGCAATCTTGAATTGCTTGCAGTCTAAGAACCCAGTTCTGCAATCTCTTCTCATTGCTGTCAGGTCAGGTGTTGTGATTCTCACTTGCGGGGACCTGCAGAGCAGATCCATTCAGCATCAATGGAACTGCTCAAGTGAGTAATATTTGTTCACCTGGATAAAGGTTGCATGATCAGGCATTAACTTTGGCAAGATGAACAAATGCCAGATATGGACAACAGTTAAGGTGAAAGATGTTGTAAACATTCCTGATAATAATAAGATCCTAATTCTGCACTATCAAATCTGTGGGCCTTTTGCCATTGACTTCAATGAGCACAAGATAAGGTACTCAGTATATAATTACTGTTAATGAGCATAATGTGGGCAGGATTTCTGGAAGAACTGGGTTTTAAAGTGGAATCTAAAAGAAATAAGAGAGGTATTTTATGAATGAAAACCCAAAATACTACATATACTGCACCTGGGCAACTATGGTAGACTAATAAATATATATTCTTAGTGATAATCTCTATAATTTCCTGTCTTTACTTCTAGCTACTGTATAATCCCTAGTTATAATTCCTCTTCCACATTGCTCAGACCTATCAAATATTTGAACACTGTTACCATGTATTGAGGAGAGCTGGGCAGGAAACTGTTTTCTCATCCCACAAATAGTATTGAGAGTTTGAATTTTTTTCCCATTTTGAATGTAGACAAAGGGGTGAAATCTCACAAATATTTGTAAACCAAAAAAGTAATATTTTCATTTCAGGTCAGTCAAAATGTTTTGTTTTGATTTTGACTTTTTTCTTTTTTAACCTTTTCAGTCTAATTAGCTTAAATATTTTAACAAAAAGTTGTTTCAAATCAGAAAACTGCAGTATTTCATTTAAAAATATTGAAACAAAAGATATTGACAATTTTTAAACTCATCTTGACTTTTTTTTCCCCGTTAGAAAATTCTTCAAACCCAACCCTGTTTCAGGAATACTTTTGGTTTTGATAAACTGGCATTTTTCAATGAAAAAGCAATTAGTCAAAAACTTCCCAAACAGCTCCGGTACTAAGGTCCCCCATGATGAATGCATCCATGTGCAGACTCATGAGAGATCAACTACCATCTTCCTTGTTCCTTTCTACATGAAGTGTTCCTTCTCCATACACAGCCAATAAACTCATTGAACTGGTTTGCTGACAGATCTCAGTTCAAATACACTACAGCTAACATCTTGTCCACTATTGCCCTCCTTCTTCTTTTTCAGCATTACTACCTCTACTGAAGTATCTTTCTTTCAAATAATTTTTCTTCAGATGTATTTCTCCAAATACAATCTCATTTCATTATTTCCTAACCATAATTCTAAACTCTCTAGGTCCTATTGTTTTATGTCTTTTAACTTAATGGTGTATGTAATGTCTCCTAGTGTAATATAATCTGATTTTATTAGACTCTTCCTGGTCATTAATGGTGGAAGATAAGACCAGAACTAACACAATCCTTAGCTCTCCAGTAGATAATTCTCCCCAGCTCAGTTCTTTTTTCTTTATGATTACAGTTAGTTTGCAATGTCAGCTAGTTTGCATTTCTTGTAACAGTGTTTCTACATAAGGAAATCTGAATTAAATTTGTGAGAGAGATTTCATGAGACGCTGTATCAAACACTTCAGTAAAATCCAAATATTCTATTGTATTACCTTTGTTCAGTTATTTTATAATTCTGTCAAAAAAAACATTTGTTTGCCTTAATTTGTTCTGTGATGCTTATGTTTTTTGTTTCTATTGTCTTCGAGAGGTTTACGGGTTTTTTTACTCTGAGTTACTGATCCTGCAAACATTTACACACCAGTGTTTAACTTTACTACCTAGTAATTTATCAGATATGAACTGCTAGGATCATTCTTCCCTATTTTGAAGAGTGGTACCACATTTCCTAACTCCGCATTCCCCAACCCTGAGTCCTCTGATATACCTTCAGTTCTCCATGCCTTCATTATTTACATGTAAATGATTACATTTATACTTATGCTCTAAAATGTGATTTTAACAAAAAGCAGTTAATCTTGCTTCCTTTCCTATAATATATTTACAGCACTATGAACTGTTCTTCAAATTCTACAGAATGATTCCAATTTTGTGGTATTTATTTTGGATGTGTATTAAGTAGCAACACTGGCATGTTCAGCATGTATTTATTTTTGTTTCATTTTTATCATGCTCTTAAAATATCAATAGCTTTTCCATCTATTCTGCCCTTCAATTTTGTTAGATAGCAGCTAATATACCTACATGTACCTTCCAAAAATAATTTTGGGTTTATACACTTTTTTGAACTCACAATTGCTGTTTTGTCTTCCTGATTCCTCTTGTTGTTACAGATAATGTTGATCAATTGAGAAAGTTCCTTAATTTTTCAATATGTTCTCATTTATGAAAAGTAATTTGCAATATGTTTCTAAATACTGTACTTTCCTGAGAGCTGACATATCCTGCATAATGCTTTGGAACAGACTCTGAATTGGCTACATAAAATTGATTCCATGCTTCCTTCAACAGTTTGTTTAAACCACATTTGAATTTCACATATGGAGTATCATCACTTTAAATCTATTGGGGAAAATAAAACTGTTAAACTGAAAAGTCTATCTTTACCACAAAGAAGGAGAAAGCTGACCCTGTATATAATGAGGGAAAGAAGCCTGCAGGGAGTGTACACTGTGTATTAACTCAACATTGTGATGGTTTAAAATGAATCTACTTCATTGTCATTTCAATTCAATTGTCTGTTTCAGAAAAATGAAATCCTGGAAGCAATTGTTTCATTCTACAAAAGTCACCTGGCAAGTGAACCCCCACATTTACTCACACAATACCACACAAAAAATAAAATGCAAAAAAACCTAAAAAATAATTCCAAGGAAGAATACTTCCAGGCTGGATACTTATGTACTCTAATGGTTTGTCTACACTGCAGTCACATCACCACAACATGTGTAGACATACCCAAGCCAGACTGAATTTAGCTAGCTAGGGCACTGGAGCAGTGAAGCTGTGTCAGTGCGTTTTTCAGCACAGGCCAGACTTGCACGTAATTACCCAGGGTTCTGGGCACATTTGTACAGCCCACATTGACACCTGCACTGCTACAGCTTCACTGCTCTGGTACCCAAGCTCGCTACGTAAAAGCTATTTTAGATAAGTCAACATGAGCTGCAATCACACACCATGCTTTGACAGTCCAAAGGAGCCTTTAAACAATGTACTCCCCCTTGAAGTACCCTTTACTCTGCTAGTGCTCGGTAAAGGGGCCTTAGTGTAAATGAGAATCATGTTTTTCAAAATAATGACCGCCTCGCTCTTAAAAGCAAAACAAAAATAAAGATACATACTATGCTATTACTGAAGTCACTATGGACGATTATTATGAATATTATTTTTAAATTTTCATTGCAGTAACATCCTGAATGGGATTTGTGCTTCAGTGTGCAAAGTACTGTACAAACACTGAGTCACTACAGACTAGATTCATAAAAGGAGTTTGGTGCCTAAGTTCCAATTTAGGCACCTAAATCCCAAAATCAGGCCTTTTGGGGATTCATAAAACCCCCATTTAGCCCCCATCGAAAACTGTAGGCAACTAAACTTGCTCGTCACCTAAACTTTTGGAATGAAAGTTCCCAGGGACTGCCTTTCTGACTCTGGACAGGTGCACTGAGCCCCACACCAGGCATTCAGATGCCTGAGCCCCAGTGTGATTCATGAACCTGGGGAAGACAGGCATTCTTCCACCTAACTCACTTGTGGGGCCCAATCCACTAAGTCTGCTCAGAGCTCACCTACCAGATAAGGCTACAAAATGATGGCAGCAGTAGGCATTCACTCATAGCCTTTAGCTCAGTGGTTAGGATACTCAGCTGGTATGTGGGACACCCCCCCCCCCCCGCATGTAGGTGCCCTGTAGTCCAAGCTTGGGCACCTATCTCCAAGAGACAGGTGAGGCTTAGTACGCACCCTTTGGCTTGGCATCCCCCACTGGTTAGTTTAAGCAGTGAGGTACCTAATATGCTGTCTTTTGTAAATCCTATTTTGAGGCACTTCTCTTTCCCAATTCACTGTATATTAGCCTAGGCACCTAATTCAGGCTTTGTAAATCCCAGGGATATTCTCAGTGCCTAAAAGTCAGTGTGGTGATGCCCGGCATTGCCACACCCAAGTTTCTTCGTGAATCTAGCCCCATAGCTCCAAAAGAGCTTGCAGTATTTGACAGAAAAGACAAAAGACAGCCAAAGGGAGGAGGAAGAGGATCCAGTATACAGGAAAAGTGGTTAGGGTGAAGATAAGCACAATTCTTAGTAGTCCCATTTTTGAAATATATATTTTAATGAAACTTTCCTAATTTTCTGTGTATAATATAAATCTTTTCAATTTACTGTATATTTTGTATATAACTTTTTAGCCTTTTTTTCTGTGTTCTTATAATAAGGCCATCTTTTTGAACTACCATTCTAGCTCTTCACCACTATTTGTTCCCTTGACTTCTTACCACTCTTATACTTCCCCTTCTGCTACCATGAACCAGTGGTTATGAGAAAAGCAGTAAAATTGCAGCCAAACCCAGAGAATCTTTGAAGTATATATCAAAACATTTTTTTTTTCATTTGAGCATGTATACTCAATCATTTTAATTTCAAATCCACCAGAGAATACAACCCAAATGAACAGCAGATTATTTGGCCAACATTTTAAAAAGTAGCAGCCAAAAGTTAGGTACCCAAATAAATTGTGTGGTTTTGAACAGTGCTAAGAGTGCTATAAAGTAAGTCCTCTAGGAAGAGTGATGATGCTACACTTACTAAAAAGAAAAGGAGTACTTGTGGCACCTTAGAGATGAACAAATTTATTTGAGCATAAGCTGTAGCTCATGAAAGCTTATGCTCAAATAAATTTGTTAGTCTCTAAGGTGCCACAAGTACTCCTTTTCTTTTTGCAAATACAGACTAACACAGCTGCTACTCTGAAACCTACACTTACTGTATACTCTTTATGCAGTCTCTTCATTTTTGTGTGAGGCAGTGAAAAACAGGAGGAGAGAATAGAAGGAAGTTTTGTTACCTTATTTCTGTATATAGGATTCCCTACTTTTTCAAAATAAAACAGTCAAACTCCTCCATCAGATACCATAGAAAGTACCTATCAGCTCAGTGAAATTAAATTACATGTTTATGATGTAACATTATTATTCTGTACACAGTATTTATTGATTTAAAACTTTGTAACAGAAGACTAAGAATCTGAGCCCTGGTCTACACAATGAGTTTAGGTCAAATTTAGCAGCTTTAGATCAATTTAACCCTGCACCCGTCCACACAACGAAGCCATTTTTTTTTATTTAAGGGGCTCTTAAAATTGATTTATGTACTCCTCCCCTGACGAGGGGATTAGCGTTGAAATCGACCTTGCCGGGTCGAATTTGGGGTAGTATGGGGTAGTGTGGTCGCAATTCGACGGTATTGGCCTCCAGGAGCTATCCCAGAGTTCTCCATTGTGACCGCTCTGGACAACACTCTCAACTCAGATGCACTGGCTAGGTAGACAGGAAAAGGCCCGCAAACTTTTGAATCTCATTTCCTGTTTGGCGCGTGGCAAGCTGCAGGTGAGTGCAGATCTCATCAGCAGAGGTGACCATGATGGAGTCCCAGAATTGCAAGAGAGCTCCAGCATGGACCAAACGGGAGGTACGGGATCTGATCGCTGTATGGGGAGTCAAATCCGTGCTATCAGAACTCTGTTCCAAAAGATGAAATGCCCAAATATTTGAAAAAATCTCCAAGGCCATGAAGGACAGAAGCTATAACAGGGACCCTCAGCAGTGCCATGTGAAACTTAAGGAGCTCAGGCAAGCCTAGCAAAAAAACACAGAGGCAAACGGACACTCAGAGTCAGAGCCCCAGATATGCCGCTTCTATGATGAGCTGCATGCCATTCTAGGGGGTGCAGCCACCACTACCCCACCCTTCTGCTTTGACTCCATCAATGGATTATCACACAACACGGATGTGCAATTTGGGGACAAGGAAGAGGATGATGAGGAGGAGGATGTTGAAGATAGCGCACAGCAAGCAAGTGGAGAAACCGTTTTCCCCAAGAGCCAGGAACTGTTTCTCACCCTTGACCAGGAGCCAGTACCCCCTGAACTCACCCAAGGCTGCCCTCCGGACCTGCCAGGCAGAGAAGGGACCTCTGGTGAGTGTACCTTTGTAAATATAATACATGGTTTAAATGCAAGCATGTTTAATGATTAATTTGCCCTGAAGACATGGGATGCATCCGCGGCCAGTACAGCTACTGGAAAAGTCTGTTAACATGTCTGGGGATGGAGCAGAAATCCTCCAGGGACATCTCCATGAAGCTCTCCTGGATGGTCACTCTTCATGGTCATGTAATTTTATTAAGGGGACATTCAGAGGTGGCAGTTCCTGCTGGGCTGTGTGTGTGTGGCTGAAAAGAAATATTCCCCGCTGTTATCCATGCGGTGGGGGGAGGGGTGAAGCGATCATCCCAGAGAATTGGGGGTGGGGGGGGGTTAGTTGGGTTTGTGCTGCACGTTAACCTGAAAACCACAGCCCCTCCTTTTAAATTGCCAACCCATTTTAAATTGCCAACCCAACGGCTGCTTGGTATGGGAAATGAGGGTGCTGCTGTTTGAAACCATTCCCACATGTTATGAAGGTTAAAGAAGCCAAAAGACTGTGGCTTGTCATGGCTGCCTGCAAGCCAAATTCTGTTCCCCGGTCCTGCGTATGTGATCTCTCACACCAAACTGGCAGACCCTCAATATAAGAGGCAAAATGCAAGCTTGTACCGAAAGCACATGTGCTATGTAATGTTAACAGCAAGGTTCACCGTGAAAGAGTCTACCCATTGTTCTCTAAAATGTGTCTTTTTAACTACTACTCTCCCTTTTTTTCCTTCCCGCAGCTGAAAATGTTTCAATGCTCACACTATCATCTCCTTACCAGAGGCTAGCGAAGATTAGAAGGTGAAAAAAATGCACTCGAGATTAAATGTTCTCTGAGCTCATGCAGTCCTCCCACACTGAAAGATCCCAGCAGAATGCGTGGAGACAAGCTGTCATAAATATAAAGGGAAGGGTAAACCCCTTTGAAATCCCTCCTGGCCAGAGGAAAAATCCTCTCACCTGTAAAGGGTTAAAAAGCTAAAGGTAACCTCACTGGCACCTGACCAAAATGACCAATGAGGAGACAAGATACTTTCAAAAGCTGGGAGGAGGGAGAGAAACAAAGGGTCTCTGTTTGTCTTTATGATGTCTTTGCCAGGGATAGACCAGGAATGGAGTCTTAGAACTTTTAGTAAGTAATCTAGTTAGGTATGCGTTAGATTATGATTTCTTTAAATGGCTGAGAAAAGAATTGTGCTGAATAGAATAACTATTTCTGTCTGTGTATCTTTTTTGTAACTTAAGGTTTTGCCTAGAGGGGTTCTCTATGTTTTGAATCTAATTACCCTGTAAGATATCCACCATCCTGATTTTACAGAGGTGATTTCTTTACTTCTATTTACTTCTATTTCTATTAAAAGTCTTCTTGTAAGAAAACTGAATGCTTTTTCATTGTTCTCAGATCCAAGGGTTTGGGTCTGTAGTCACCTATGCAAATTGGTGAGGTTTTTTATCCAACATTTCCCAGGAAAGGGGGGTGCAAGTGTTGGGAGGATTGTCCATTGTTCTTAAGATCCAAGGGTCTGGGTCTGTAGTCACCTAGGCAAATTGGTGAGGCTTTTTACCAAACCTTGTCCAGGAAGTGGGGTGCAAGGTTTTGGGAAGTATTTTGGGGGGAAAGACGTTTCCAAACAGCTCTTCCCCAGTAACCAGTATTTGTTTGGTGGTGGTAGCGGCCAATCCAAGGACAAAGGGTGGAATATTTTGTACCTTGGGGAAGTTTTGACCTAAGCTGGTAAAGATAAGCTTAGGAGGTTTTTCATGCAGGTCCCCACATCTGTACCCTAGAGTTCAGAGTGGGGGAGGAACCTTGACACAAGCAATGTCAGAGTCCAGGAAAGCACAATATGAATGCGAGGACAGGTGGCAGGTTGAAGATGATAGTTTTAAAGTTTGGCCTTGTCCTTCCCTCCTCTCCCACCTCACCTGGTGCTTCCCTCGTCCCCCACCCCTCCCAGCCTACCTTGGCAGTTATCTCCCTATTTGTGTGATGAATTAATAAAGAATGCATGAATTTGAAACAACACTTACTTTATTGCCTCTGCAAGCAGTGATCGAAGGGGGGAAGGGAGGGTGGTTGGCTTACAGGGAAATAGAGTGAACCAAGGGAGCGGGTTTTCATCAAGGAGAAACAAACATAACTTTCACATCGTAGCCTGGCCAGTCATGAAACTGGTTTTCAAAGCTTCTCTGATGCACACCACGCCCTCCTGTGCTCTTCTATCTGCCCTGGTGTCTGGCTGCATGCAATCAGCGGCCAGGCGATTTGCCTAAACCTCCCACCCTACCATAAACATCTCCCCCTTACTCTCACAGATATTGTGGAGTGCACAGCAAGCAGTAATAACAATGGGAATATTGTTTTTGCTGAGGTCTAACTGAGTCAGTAAACTGCGCCAGCGCGCATTTAAACGTCCAAATGCACATTCTAGCACCATTCTGCGCTTGCTCAGCCTGTAGTTGAACATCTCCTGACTACTGTCCAGGCTGCCTGTGTATGAAAGTGCCCTTACACATGCGAAAGTTTCGCAGCCACTGGGAATTATCCCAGACCTGCAACACTATGCAGTCCCACCAGTCTGTGCTTTTTTCCCAGGCCCAGAATCAGCGTTCCACGGCATGAACCTGCCCCGTTACCACCATGATGTCCACATTGCCAGGGCCCATACTTTGAGAGAAGTCTGTGTCCATGTCCTCATCGGTCTCGTCACCACGCTGCCGTCGCCTCCTCACTTGCTTTTTCAGTTCTGGTTCTGCATATACTGCTGGATAATGCATGTGGTGTTTACAATGCTCATAACTGTCGCAGTGATCTGAGCAGGCTCCATGCTTGCCGTGGTATGGAGTCTGCAGGAGAGCAGAGTGGCAGCGGAAGTGGGGGGTGAATGACGATGCTGACAGCAATATGGAACCCACACGGAAAAAGGTACGAAACTATTGTTGGCCATTGCTTTCATGTGGGGGGGGGGACTGATGACATGTACCCAGAACCACCCGCAACAATGTTTTTGCCCCATCAGGCATTGGGTTCTCAACCCAGAATTCCAATGGGCAGTGGAGACTGCGGAAACTGCGGGATAGCTTCCCACAGTGCAATGCTCCGGAAGTCGATGCTAGCCTCGGTACTGTGGACACACTCAGCCAACTTAATGGTCTTAATGATCTTAAGTAGGGACACACACAATCGACTGTATAAAATCGCCTTCTAAAAATCGACTTCTATAAATTCGACCTAATTTTGTAGTGTAGACATAGAGATATAAGATTTTGTTTGCAAGGGGGTCTTCATTGCCAACAATTCTGCACTGTATACATCAATTTATTATTAAACTGGTAAGTGGTTATGAGGTATCTGCATGTTCAATAATAAACTGACATTTTCATTTTGAGTATTTCCCAGTACATTGTACATTATCCATTATAAAGCATCTTTTTTGCAAGAGACAGACATATTATCTCATTCCATTCTGAAGTAAAGATTTTGGATTATGATGATCTTCAGGACTGCCAGACTGTTTGGAGTCTGCAATATTCTGCTCAGTATTAGCTAGACCATTGTGTGGGAACCAATATTGTAAAGGTCATTAAGGATAAACTCTAAACCATTGTCTTTTGGCCTATTGTTTCTGAGTCTGTTGTCTAAAAAGGATAATTATCACCAGATCCCTTGTGTTGCTGTCTTTTTTCAGCTTTTCTCTGGTGTTCTAGGTACAATATAATAGATCCTTCAGACTCACGTGACCAAGGAGTAATGTGAGGGCAGCCTTCCATTGTCTCTTCTAGTATGTTTATTTTCCATCTGAGTAAAGAAGAAAGAGAGCCTCCAGAGGGCCCAATGCATTGTTTATGTGCATGACAACAGGTCTGAGATAGGGATCTGTCAGATGTTGTTTCAAATTCTCTATAAAACAGTGCTCAGTCAAATCTTATAGGAATGACAACTTTCTGCTTTCTGGGTTCTTTTTTTTTCTTTTTTTTTAATCATTCACAGGATACTGCTTCTCTAAAGAGGCTGGAACATTTACTAAAACATTAATGGAAGAAGCAGAGCAGATCACTTTGAGTGAATCATGAAACTGTAGGTAGGTTCAGAGAAGTGAAAAGAGACAGAGTAGAAAAAGTCTTCTCTTTTAAGTTCTCTCCGTAACAAGGGTTTGGCACACAACAGTGCTATTAAGCAACTGGACTTTATTTCTTGGCCTCAGTGACCTGATCTGGCTCCAGGTGACAGTAATGATGTGACCCCTTGTCATATGGCAGGGGTTAGTAGCACCTGTGACTACACTTATATCTTGCTTATTTGTTTTTAAATCACATGAACATAAGAATGGCCATAGTGGGTCAGACCAATGGTCCATCAAGCTCAGTATACTGCCGTCTAACAGTAGCCAGTTCCAGGTGCTTCGGAGGGAATGAACAGAACACAGCAATTATTGAGTGATCCATCCCCTGTCATCCAGTCTCAGCTTCTGGCAATCTGAGGTTTAGGGACACCCTGATCATAGGGTTGTGCACCTGACTATCTTGGCTAATAGCCATTGATGGACCTATCCTCCATTAACTTATCTAATTCTTTTTTTTAACCCAGCTATACTTGTGTCTTTCACAACCCCTGGCAAAGAGTTCCACAGGCTCGCTGTGCGTTGTGTGACGAAGTACTTCCTTGTGTTTGTTTTGAACCTGCTGCCTGTTAAATTTATTGGGTGACCCCTGGTTTGTGTGTTATGTGAAGGGGTAAATAACACTTCCAACTGAAGTTCTGAAGAATTTTTCCCTATGATTTTCAACCATCTCTATTCACCATGAATATATGTATATATATTTGACTATATGACATATATTGTTAGTGACAAATTCATTGAATTAACTATAAGGGATAGCATTTTATGTATATAACCCTGCAGTGCTTAAGTGGCTCAACTGGAAATTAGTTTGTTTCTATAGGAAGAAGATAAGTAAAATCTGCAAAATCAGGGATTACCTCTAACTCCCAGTATCATGGATTATTTGACTGACCTCTTCACATCTTGCTACCTTAAAGTGTTCCTAACTTGGAGGAAAAGGAGAGCTGAATACATCAGCCAAGTAGCTTGTGAAAACAAGTGTCTTCTTGCTGAACTGGTTAAATGTTTAGTGGATGTCACCAGGAAGCAGCAAATACAAGCTCCAGCGGATCAGCAGCTAAATAGGGCACTACTGAAGGGACTGTTTTGTGAATAAGATGTGGCTGTGTGATAAGAAAACCATCAAGACTCAGAGACAGTAGTCAGTATTAATTTGCAGATATTATTATGAAGTACTGAAAGTACTGAAACAGTCTGATTCCAAGCCATACCGAATTGGGCACAAGTGAAAATAGTTCCCATTATTAAAACATGGTGGAACCTGGTCCATAGTCTCCTGAATTGAGTTACAATGTCCCAAATGACATCGCTTCTCAGAAAAATGGTCACCTCCACCACTAGACTGAGAAATGTCATTTGAAATTAAACACATTTTTTTGAAGTCATAATTTATCCCTAGTGGCAAGTACTTCTTAACTTATGAACTTTTATAAGGTGGGACTTAGCGAATCAGGAGAAGTTTTCCTTTAAGCTACACAAATATGTTGATTAACCACTTTTCTGCATCCTGGACAGATTATTTGTGACGTAGAAATGAGATCTGGCCCTGAATGGTAATTCACCTACAGTATCTCCTTTTACTGAGCTAAGTGCAAAATGTCATGATGGCAGCCAGCAGGAAAGAGGAGAAGTCTATGAAAGGAACTTCAGCTAACAAATGAAAAGTTTGGACTACAGCAAGGCAAATAATTTGCAATGAATAATTTATTCAATGAATGTCTCCTCTAAGTTATTACGGGGTTGGTTTTTTGTTGTTGTTGTTTTTTCAGATTACTTACAATTTCTCAGATTCATTTATTAATTGAATTTATGCACTGAATAATTTATGTGAATAATTCTTGGAGTGAGATTCTGGCCCTATAGAAGTCAATAGTAAAACTCCCATAAACTTCAAGAGAGCCAGGATTTCACCCTTTTTCTGTTGCTTATTTGCTAGCAATCAGTGTTTCAATGGGCTTAAATTAGACCCCCAGTAGTTTAGGTTACAGATGGCCTTTGTACCCTGCCTTGGCGGACTTTTTTGGCCACCCTGGGGTGGCAGTTGAGGCCCTTCCTTGTTGTTTTACAAATTTACAAGTGAACACTTTAAGGATTTAGGCACACATCTTTTAAAATTTTCACTACTGAAATGCAGTCATCTCTGGTGTGAAAGCCCAGTAGTACCAAACACTGGTTTGGGACAGGTATGGAAGAAGAGTCCCACATAATATAGAAAATTCACCATTAGGAATTAGGATGGCAGCATGTAGTTACCTAAGTTGCTGCTTGGCCAAATAGTACATCCACTTTTGAAACAAGAACCATGATTTCTTGAATTACTACAATTGGCCAGGAACTCAAGTTTTTCCCTATTGTTTTTAAGGACAGCATATTGTCATCTAATACTATTCTGGGTCATTGGTTCAGTACAGACTCAGATAGAAAATAGCCTGCTGAATAACTTTTTGCAGCACCTACGTGTTCCTTTGCACAATATTGGACAACAGAGAAAGACTGGTTCAGTGGCTAGGGTGTTAGACTGGGCTTCAGTTCTCTGCTCTGCTACAAAGTAATTGTATGATCTTGGGCAAGTCACTTATGCCCACATTCACAAAGGTATTTAGGCTCCTAACTTTCAGGATCCTAAATGCCTTTGTGGATCTGGACCTTAGTCTCTTAGTCTCTGGGGGCCAGATTTTTAAACGTATTTAGGCACCTACTGGGATTTTCTAGAGCAGCTAGGCACCTATCACCCTTTAAATCAATTAATTTTAGGCATATCCCACTAGGCACCTAAATACTTTTAAAAATCTGTCCCTCAGTGCCTCAGTTCCCCATCTGCATAATGGGGATAATAGCACTTCTCTACCTCACAGCAGTGTTGTGAGGTTTAACATGGGGATACAATCAAATATCATAGTAATAGGGATCATATAAATACCTAAAATAGATAAGTAGATACTGCCCGATCCTGCTTAGTGCTTGAGAGCCAGTGTGATCACAGCACAAATAAACAATTCCTGATTCTTACAGCAGCATAGCTCTTACTGAGTTTATTGGCATGTTAATCACCTTAAAGTTGATAGAAACTGGTTGCTACTTATTGCAGACAACAACCAGTGGTACCGAGTACAATGCCACCCCTTCTCATCCTATACAACAACGGGTATCTATCCATTTTTGTCTAAGCTTATGGAGATCTTCTGTTTATCCTAAGAAACTGCAGTTCATTACAGTCAGGATATGAAATGTCTCATGATGAAGTGAAACAAACAAACAAAAAAACCTCCCAAAAAATCCTGCCATAATAAGTACCTGGAACAACACCAGTCTTTTAAATTACAATAGGACTGAAAATAGGATCAGAGTGAGAGCTAAATGTAAGTACTTTACACTGTCCTCCACTACATACATCACACTAATCATAATACATATTGAAAACAGTAAGCTGGGCCAGCTAGTCAATTAGAGGGACCTGCTATCAATCTTTCAGTATAAAGAGCCATTAAATTCAGTCAAAATCTTTAAAATTGAAAATGCTAATAAAATATTCTAAATATTTAAACATACAGGAAGAAATGTCAAATACACACAAATACCATTGTGGCTAAGATTTTTTTATTTTTCCTTCTTATCTATGCACAATTAGCTGTCCCCGTTCCCAGCTAGAAAAAGTAAAACTTGCTGCATCCGTCTCTGCTAAGACATGCCAAAAGGGCAAAACAAGCTGTGCCCTGTATGTGCAAAACTGTGGGTCCTGTTTGTAACATAATTGTCTCAAATAGTGTGATTGAACAGTCAAGGTTTCTCGGCTGACTTCAGCTCCTGCACATTTGTTATTTCATGTACAATGCACACTGATCTGACAGAATACTGACACGCACAAGGCAGGTTAGTCAGGTAAAGCAACAGATGGAACTGCGTAAATGTATTCCACATTGCTCTCTCTTACATATCTTGGTTCTCACCTTCAAAACCCAAGCCTCTTCATTGTTTAAGAAGAGGAAAGACTGCCCGTCATAGCAAACTAAATTCTTTTTAATAGGAGGTGTGGTCACATAGGGACCAGGATGCAATCATCAAATTGATTTTTATTTATGACCTAAGCAACACTTTGAACTCAAGCCTCCTGAGGTGAAAGGCTAGTGCATAAACACACTACACCTCTTTAGCCTCCTTTTTAATTTTGATTTTCAGTTATTTTAGAGGGGACAGAATAGAGACTAAAAAGATGAGGAAAGGTGTGTGCGCAAGAGACTGAGATCATGAAACAAACTCCTATCTTGAAGCATTTTTTAAAAGTCATAATTCGGTCACCTCCCAGGTTAGAAAAAATGGGTAATAGATGTAAGAGGAAAAATAAAGCTTACTAAAGGAGAAACTTGTTTTTGCTTGAACCCTCTTTTACCAACAATATTTCCCTTAGCCCACACTCCAATAGTCTAGTAACAACCTTTTCTCTATTCTTCTATAAATTCTGCAGTTTAGGTTGATTGAGCCCCCATTTTTTCTAATTCCCATAGTTGTATATTGTCCAACTGTACAATAATTATTTTAGACATGGCTATATACAATACAGTTTTCCAAATGTATTCTTACTGATTGCTTATATTGTACATTGCTAGAATAATTTCCTACGCTAACTTGTTACAAATGTGCAACTCTGTATATTCTAGACCTTTGTTTCTGCAATGCTTTTATGGTGAGTGGGAGTTAGGCATCTAGGTGCTTTTGAAAACCGTACCAGCTGTCTATTTCCATCTTTGCATCTAAATTTCTTTAAAAATCTGCCCCTAGTGATCAAAATAAGTATTTACTTTTTATTCCTGTTGAGCTTGAACAGTCAACACAACTAAGCTGGAATGAATTTGACTATCTTTCCTTATATTTCATCAAATAAAAGTTTTTTAAGCTAGTATGCATGAGAAGGAAATACTCCTTAACTTTGAGAGGTCAGCTTGACTCTCAGAGCTCATGTTGAGTTTGCAATTAAAATCCACCTTTTTTTTACCAATGAATTGATCATGCAGGATACAGAAATCATTGTGATACTACAACCATGCAATCCCATATTGCAATTTTTAGACAATCAGTTTTCAGAAGAGAGCTCAACTTTTGATTTTTTATTAGCAACATATACAACTCAGAGATCATGTTCATATAGTCTCTAAATCCTGTCCATGATGTCTCTTTTCCTTTTTTCTAGTCATGGAAGTCAGAGCTTCGCAACCAGAATGATGGCAGATATATCTAGCTAAACCCATGACTGAATCTATAGCAGAATTTTACTGCCACTCCTTCTATGTATCTTTTTTTGATTCTGCAGTTTAGCTTTAGGCAAAACTCAGATTCAGACTGATAAATTTTTGTCCATTCCAAATGACTCAGCTGGAACCGAGGTGAATTTTAAGAAACTGTGGAAGATCAATTATCATGCAAAGTATTCACTTTCAAAAAGTGAGGGCCTGTCAGCATCACCAAGAGACAAGCATGAAAATGACATTTTGGAAGACACCCAAATTTACCCAAGCATTAATATGGCCACCTTGACAATCTTGCTCTTTCAGTCACAACTTACACCACCAAACATCCCTTCAGCTCTTTGAAGAGAATCAATATATGGCTACAGTGAGTATTAAACAGTTGACTAGAAAGTGCTTGAATGGCTATTGGGAGAAAATTAAGTCAAAGCCTGACTTGTAGAAAGTAGGACTGTCAAAAGATTTAAAAAAAAATCACAATTAATAGTGAGATTAAAAATACTCACAATTAATGACAGTTTGAATAGCACTGTTAAACAAAAATAGAATACCAATTTAATTTTATTATAAGTATTGGATGTTTTCTACATTTTCAAATATATTCAGAATGTATTCAGAATACAAAGTGTACAGTGCTCACTGTATATTATTATTTTTATTACAAATATTTGCACTGTAAAAAAGATTTTAAAAAACTAGTGCAATCTAAAAGTCAAAGCATGAAGGGACATATGACTGTTTGGCATATCTGCAATGTAAATACCTTGCAACGCCAGCTACAACAGTACCATGCAAATGCCTGTTCTCACTTTCAGGTAACATTGTAAATAAGGAGTGGGAAGCATTATCTCCCATAAATGTAAACAAACTTGTTTGTCTTAGTGATTGGCTGAACAAGAAGTAGGACTGAGTGGACTTGTAGGCTCTAAAGTGTTACATTGTTTGTTTTTGAGTGCAGTTATATAAAAAAAATTCTATATTTATAAGCTGCACTCTCATGATAAAGAGATTGCACTACGGTACTTATATGAGGTGAATGGAAAAATACTATTTCTTTTATCTTTTTTACTGTGCAAATATTTGTAATAAAAATGATAATATAAAGTGAGCACTGTACACTTTGTATTCTGTGTTGTAATAGAAATCAATATATTTGAAAAAATAGAAAAAAAATCCACAAATATTTATAACTTTAAATTGATATTCTATTATTGTTTCACCATGTGATAAAAATTGCAACTAATTGCGACTATTTTTTAAAATCTAGTTAATTTGTTTTGCATTAATAGCTTGAATAAACTGCAATTAATTGACAGCCCCAGGAGAAAGAGTGGTGAACCTGACTTAAACCAGTATAACTTCAGTTCCTTAAAGAGTAAACTTGAACTTAAGTTAAGAACTGTGCTACAGTTTGAAATGGCATTAGGTTAATGTTCTGCTACACTAAGTTTATCCATCAGTTCTTGATTAAACCTTTTATGGCTGGATACAAATGTACATGAAGCATAAGCATTAGTGTGTTGCTACGGAAAAGAGGAAAGGTACTGCATTTGGTTTAAAAAAATAAAAATAACAAAGAACTTGCTGAATTACCAACAAAATCATTTTATTAAAACAGCTTTTCACTGACTGAGACTTCTGAAGTAGATTTGTAACACACTAAGTGTATTGTGTCCTCCTCTAATGTTTGGTCCACAGAGGATAAAAGCCTACTATTGCTACCTGGAGTTTCTCTTTTAGCTCAAGTATTAGAAGTCTGTATTCTGGTATTGAAGGTCTTGGCATCTGACAATACATTGTGGGGGTATAACTCACATTAAGTAATTTTAGTTTCATTATTTTCTTCTCTCCTCTCCTTTTTTTCAGTGGACACCCTTGACTACTATATAAAGCCTTTCTCTAGGTATCTTCTCTGTTTTACAGAGTAAATACAGTCATTGACCAACATTCTTATGCTTGCAAAGGACGCTGTGCTTAACTTTAAGGACTCGAGTGGTCCCATTAAATTCTGTGGACCTAACCAAAAGCCCACTGAAATCAGTAGAAGGACTCCCATCAGGATCCAGCCCTACCAGAGTACTGTGAGGCCCTCCTGTACGTTAAAGATATGCTCAAGTGCTTGCTGAATCAGGACCTAGAGCAGTAAGTGTGAGGTTATAAGTGGATTCTATAGCCCTTAAGGAGATGGAATTGAGCAGTTATTGTTGTATGTGAGAGTTCTGAGTTGGCAATCCCTATTTTAACATTAAGCTTATTTGGTGCTGATTGTGACAGCACTTAGTAAGGTTTCAGGGAAATGGAAATTAATAAAAACAGTTTATGACTGGCTGTGTCTATGTTTTATTTATTTGGCATCGGCTAGGAAAACTTCAAAGAAAAATTGATTGAATTTTAAAAGCTTTTTGATTACTTTGTTTTTGGACTCTGCATTTGTCCAGCGTTTTGTGATTAATTGATTACAAAACATAAAGAGACAAGCTGCTAAAATTGAACAGCTTTCGAGACACATAACATTTGTTCAGACCAGTTCCATGGCTGATATAACAAACTGTTCAGACCCACGTATCTTGGAACTTACATATTAGCTCTGCTTTTCTAGCTGTGTCAGCTTTTTCACTGATCCCAAGCTGCTAATTTCTGGTGTGTGCCTATACGAGTGTTTATGCTTACATAGAATAGTATAGTAAGTGTGAATAGTTTCTGTTTGCTTAAATATAGCTCTCTTGGTGTAATGATTATCTAAATAGCTTAAGTAAGCAGTAAATGAACCCTCTTGATCGATTTTCTCAAGGATAATTATATGTCATATTACACTGAATGTGGTAGGAGCATTTGTGTAGCTTCACCTTAAGTGTCTTGCACAGAATCATGATACTATACTCTAGTATTGTTAGGCAACTGAAAGTAACTGCTAATCTAAAACATCTACTCTGTTAAAAATCTGATTTAAATTTACGTTGTAACCAAAATATTCTCCTGTTCATATTACTGAGAAAAGTATTACAAATACTATCCTGGAGCATCTATTCCTGTTAAGATTAAATATGTCCATTACGTCTCATCAGAAAAATTATATACACTGTAGGTTCTGCAATAAGTGTTCTATTTTATCAATCAAAGTAACTGAGGCAGAAGAGAAAAGATCACATACACCTGTTTTGTTCCTAAGTGAATGCCCAGTGTAATCATTCCTTTGCTGGATTAGAAGAGATGGTATAAAATTTAAAATATAGATGAATTAGTGATGAGTCTTTTAAGGTTTGCCATTTCTTATAAATGTTTATACCAGTCTTTGGAGACAAACAAGTCCTCCATATTTGCAAGATAAATAAGCTAGCTTCAAGTACAGCCCAAACAAACCAATTTCTGAGGATCTGGAAGGTGTAGTTTACCTTTATCAGTTGAAATGTGAACATTACAAGTAATAAAGGAAAAGCCACATTTTAAAAGTTGTTCTGTCACCCACAGGTGCTGACTTCCTCCGGGCCCCAGGGGTGCTCAAATCCTGGCTCTGCCCCAGGCCCTGCCCCCACCGGACCCCTTCATCCAAGTCCCCACTCCCACTCAGCCTCTTCCTGCCCCTGCTCTGCTCCAGGCCCTGCCCCGATTCCACCCCTTTTCCCAAGTTCCCACCCCTGCCCTGCATCTTCCTGCCCAGTTCCCCCTGACCCTTGAGTGCCCCATCCATGCTGCGGAACAGCTGATCACAGCAGGCAGAAGGTGCTGGGAGGGATGGGGAGAAGTTGATCAGCAAGGTTGCCAGTGGACATAAGGCGCTGGGAGGGAAATGGGGGAGCTGACTGCTGGTGGGTGCTAAGCACCCATGGAGTCAATGCCTATGATGTCACCCGCATCTTTCCAAATTCCATTCAGTTTAGGACAGTCCCAGAGCATTTGTTGGAATGAATGAGATTATACAGCATCACCAACATTCATCATTCTTTTATGCCAACATTAAATAAATCTAAGGGGCTTCAGTGCATCCTAAGGAGAATCATCTGTTGAACTGAGTATAAAGCTAGGTCAGGTGAGGATTGTATAATATTTATGGTGAATATTATTCCACTGGGATACAGTTAAAATGGTTCCCAATGTGGATTCCACAACAGAAATATGAATAAAGGGTTTTTTTTTTCATTTTTAAAAGTGTTGAGTTACAGATTTTCAAATGATAATACAATCTAAAAGTTATTTCAGACACATGAAGAACCCAGAAATGACACAATCCATTAGACATTTGCTTGTACATGAAGAAAAAGACATCTATATTATTCTTCAACATTTTTTTCTACTTCAGGAGAGTGAATGTGGAACACTTGCATTTTTAGAAGTTATCTAAATTAATCCCCTTACAGACAGTGTCAGCAGGGTTGTCAGCATGAAACGAAGACCTAATATGCTCGTCGAAAACTTTAAAAAGATTAAGTGCTTAATCTATTATATCTATGTGTGTAACTACAGAATGATGCGGCGGACCACAACATGTTTGGAGATTCAGTTTGGAAGCACCTCCAAACTTACCTGAACCATTTGGCCTGGGAATATCTCAATATCAAGCTTTTTTTGTGTGATTTTTAATGTGTCATTATGTTAGCTGAGGCAGAAATAGTATAAGAAGGTGCTTTCCCTTGAGACTGAAATGCTTCTATTTCTGGTTGAAACCACGAAGTGCAAAGACACACATTTTTCCCATGATATAAAATTATTATCCAGCTATAGACAAACATAAATTCCTAAGAACCAGATTCATTTTTCTTATGGTCACTACCAACAGCTGAAAAATAAGTAATCATATCCCTTCTCAACAGACACACATACTTTTCTTGTCTTCTTTTTTGCTTAATTTTCCAGACTGTACATCAAAGGAAAAATATTTATCATGGGATATGTAGCTTATTATTTAAAACGGAATGGAATGCGATGTTTTCAAAACCCTCTTCACTGAGAAAGATTCTTTAGTGTTTTCAGTAGTATTACTAGTCATTCTCTGTATGTTGCTCTATTATACCTGAGACAAATTGGCAGTGCTGTTCCATTCGGGGCTGATAGCAAAAATCCCATGCGATGGACAAAAGAGTACAATACACCATTTTATTTTTCTGTTGTTGGTAACAATTCTAAACTCAGCTGCCCACTCATGAGTATGTATGTGTGTGCTGGTGTGAGGAGGGGGGAAGGTTGGAGAAGCAAAATGGAGAGCACTGACAAACTGTGCCTCTGGAGCCACCTGAGTACACAAGGGCGGTACATAGGCTGCACAATTCCTTGTGATTGTACGGCCTCCACCTCTTGACAAGCCAAGTCTACTTGTGGGCTAGTAGAGAGCTGTCATAGATCCACCTGTTCCCCACCATAACTGAGGTGTGGAGCACAGACTGTACACTGCCTTCGTGTACTGAGTCAGTAGCCCCTGCACTCCCCTGAACACAGGAACAGTAATTAGCCCTGGGACTTGCAGAGTGCTTTTCCCCACCATCACACCTGCATAAGGTTATGGGACAATCTAGCTCTTTGTTATCATTGTTGCTGATGTGGATATTCTCATGCCTGTTTTTTAATATTTGCTCAGTAATTCTGAGTTATAGTGGAAGATTATTTTGTTGAGATTGATGTAGTTTTTATTTTATGATTAGACATGAAACTGAGGAAGACAGAGGAGGCGTAGAAAGACAGCATTTTGTAAATGAGAACTTGTGTCATCAATCTCTCTACTTCACAATACTAAGAATTCAAGTCCACCTTCAAATTGTAATTCCAAGAAAATTGCTAGCACACTATGTATTTTTCCTTAGAAAGTATGTAATAATAGATTTGGAGATTGACTAGCCATATCATGTGACAATGCTACAGCAAAAAGAGGTCTCTTATGGGTATGAGAGCATTTAACCATTCAACTGAAAGGTGTGAATTACCAAAAAGTATTTTAATTTGTGTGATGTTGCACTCCATATGTTTTATGGAAATACACTAATGAGTGTGAATATGATGTAACTGAAATATGCTTTATGCAAAAGGTCTCTTCTAAGGTATCATTACAAAGTTTATAATCTGCTGAGTGTGTTCATCCTATTTGTATGAATGTATCATTCTTGTATCTGAAGCTAGAATTATGAAGTATTACTCTGAATCCTCTTGTAACTATGCAATGTGTGGGCCATTAATGGTAGCTTGGAATCTTGATGGATCCCATTAACTAGGACAATTGGTGGTAAATGGCTCTGTTTATCTGTAAGAATTCCTGTATATGTGGGTGCCAGCCAGTAGGTAATGAATTATCACAGGACATGTGAACATGCCACATGATACTGGAATACATCTTAAACTTGGTGCTTTTCCATTTAGAAGGAAGGGTGGGAACCCAGAGAGAGACAACGGATTCCTGCCTTGTGCCAAAGATATAAAAGGGATTGAAACAGCACAAAAGGGGCTGCAGTCATGAGGAAACCCCTAGTTACTACCTGAGCTGGAACTAACAAGAACTGTACCAGGGAAAAGGATTGGGCCTAGACTATGAAGGAGTCTAGTCTGTGAAAGAAGCTTGTTGGAACATCTCTGAGGGTGAGATTTACCTGTATTCAGTTTCTTAATGTAAAAAGCTTAGACTTGCATGTTTTGATTTATTTTGCTTGGTAACTTTCTTTGTTCTGTCTGTTATTACTTGAAACCACTTGAATCCTACTTTTATACTTAATAAAATCACTTTTGTTTATTAATTAACCCAGACTAAGTGATTAATACCTGGGGGGGGGGGGCAAACAGCTGTGCATATCTCTCTATCAGTGTTATAGAGGGCAGACAATTTATGAGTTTACCCTGTATAAGCTTTATACAGAGTAAAATGGATTTATTTGGGGTTTGGATCCCATTGGGAACTGGGTGTCTGGGTGCTGGAGATAAGTGACTTGCTGAGCAGTTTTTGGTTAAAGCCTGCAGCTCTGGGGGCATGGGCCAGACCTGGGTCTATGTTGCAGCAGGCTAGCGTGTCTGGCCCAACAAGGCAGGGTTCTGGAGACCCAAGCTGTCAGAGGAAAACAGGCTCAGAGATCATTTCAGCACATCAGGTGACAGTCGCAAGGGGGTCTCTGACCAAACCCATCACAATTTGCACCATAAACTTTTGTTTTCTAAGAGACCAGAACAAATGGGTTATAAATGAGATGGCAATTTAACCGCCCAAGAGATGCTGTTGCTTTCCAAATAAGAATGATATATACTGCATTTAGGCAATCTTTAACACACAGGCACTTGCACCTGGGCATGCCTGCTCATGCACACAGAGCTCAGAAGCCTGCTGCTGTCCTTTGTTATGTGGTTCTGTCTCAGGAGTCAGTGTAGATCTTATTTTGCAACTTTTCTCTCACATAGTCAAATACCATTTCCCAAAATGTAAAGAATTTAGGACAGTGTCAAAAAATGTGAATCACTGTGTCTCTACAAATTGTCTCCAGCAGTATGCTGGGAGTGATACTCCAATGTGCTATATTTTAGTATGCATATAGTAAAGGTTACATACTAGATACAAATGAACCAGTATTTTGATTATAGGGATATCTTTATCACTAAGAGAAAAATATCAGATTTATTTTGGGGAGTAAGATTGACCCTGAGTGCAGTTTTCAAGAACAAGAATGACAAAAATAGCATTTTTGAACAATAAGATTTAGCTTTTATAGTCATTGTTATTGAGATTAATTACCTACTGTGATAGACCATTCTGCTTCTCTGGCTCCTTAAATGCATGGGGTTAAAGCTATAACTGACCAGATTTTTCTGATATCTAGACAGATCCATATTATATATATATATATAGTTATCTCAGTAGCCTGTCTACAGGAATCCAAAGACTTAAATAATTCTAAAGTATCTTTTCATGTTATGTGAGATCACTGGAGTGTGTAGTTTTGCCAGTGGTAGCTAAAAGCCATAAATTCTCACCATGACCCAAATTACCAGAACTGTATTATCTCTTGATAACGCGTCTTCACAGTATATGCCATTCAGTAGGGGGTGAGGGGCATATTCTCGGTATTTTTTTTTTGTGATCCCACACAACCTCATTTACTTCAAAGGGGCTCTGCATGGGGACAGGTCACACATTATGCATTTTGTAGTCAAATTCACCCCTAGAATTAGTGGTGTGGAAAGAAGACTTGGAACAAAGTAATCTTCCCCACTATTCCCCATCAGACCTGTGCTGAATGCAGCTTTGCTGAACCAGAGGGACTGGCCTGATGTTACATTTAGCAGTCTTATAAAATAATCATGCTATCAAAGTAACATAATGCAATTTAATGCTCAGAGTGGTCTTATTCTCTCAAGTCAATATTACTGATCAATGCAATATAAAGGGCTTAAACCTGGAATTCATGGAATTCTTAAATTTTGTTCCTGATAAGAACAGTGGAAATCTCCAACTGTTCTCTTCAGGCCAGATTTTTGTGTGAGGGGAATTTCCAGGTGTAGGATAGCTGGTGTACTGGTGCATTCCTGGGGGAGGCTCTTCACAGCTGTTCCCAAGAGAGAGGGGTGTTGTTCCTCTTCCCCCATCTGTCATGTAATGAGCACAGTTTGGCAGGATCTCACCCTGAATCTCAAACTACAGCTCTAATCTTCTTCCTTTGTTGCATGTCCCCAGGCTGGGGTTTTCCATTGGAGCTATCTTTAAAGTGACAGCTTATATCAACATGGGTTTGGGAACATTTGTGCATATTTTTAAATAATGTTTTGTCATTTTTTGCTTAATTTACCTGTTCTTATTTTGAATGTTCTGGTAATTTTCAAAGACATGAGTAAAAATCACGTTTTTCCTTTAATGTTATTTTATATCACCTATATATCCAGCAAGCGTATGTAGTTTAGTAGTGTCTACATTTTTACGTTATATGGATTAAATAAATAGCATGTTCAGTAAAACATTTTTAAAATGCCATGCTTTTGTGCCTTTTTTGACTTGTGTATTTGAGTCATTGATGTTCTGTCACTGATGGCATACTAAAGGATTTCTACATGACATTACAAGATATTAGAACCCGATCCTGTAGCCTTTAATGAGACAAAAGATTCACTGACTTGTATTAGAGTTTTCCTATGTAAGTAATGTAGGATTTGGATTTTAGGGAAAGATCTTTCAAACCCTTACTCACATGAGTGAATTTTACTTACATAAGTAGGCCCATGAAAGGAAGAGAGAGAGAGAGGAGAAAAAAGACATGGAAATTTCTTTATGTTCCCTGTGTCTCCACAGCTGGCTGAAATTTCTTGTGTCTCCAGCTACACTTTTGAACTTCCTGTTCTATTACTTGGCATCAGACAGAAAATATATTTACCTGTGCCTGCTTCACTATTTTGTATTTACATGCAGGGCTAGTCAAAGAAATATTTATTATTGTTTTTTCTCGTGTTTCGCATTGGATCAAGTGACTGCAAAACTATTTTATATTCTACTGTAGTTTTCAAACAACAAATATTTTGTAATTCAGTGCAGCAATCCTGTAACATGCCCTCCACAAAAGATTCATAATTACTGACTCACACAAGGATACCACCTCCCAATTCAGAACATTCTCATAAGTTTTGGCTGTAGCTATTTGTTTTCTGTTTGGTCCAAATGATTTAGCCATTTTGAAGCAGGGTTGCTCCTCTCAGTGTGCAATGGTGTCTTTCTCGAGCAGCTGTAGTTCACTCATTTGGATTCCACTTTAATACTGGGAACAAATTTGTGTGAATAAAAAGTTATGTATTTTCCAACTCTGTTTTCAGTGATGATCATTGTGGGTTCTTCAGCTGACCTGGCAAGCATGACCTGAACATTTATTCAAATAAAAACTACAGCTGAAATCTTGGCCCCCAATGAAGTCAGTGGGACTTTTCGCCATCAACTTCAATGGAGTCAGGATTTCAAACTAGGGATCTTCTTCAGTGGTATTCTTACCTTTTTAGTTGTTTTCCATGGACATTCATGAGATTATTATTTATTTTCCAAAAATATTTGTGACAAGTGAAAATCTTGTGAAAACTCATTCATATGTATGTATGCTTCTAGCACAAGCCTTCCTGGGTACGTCTACACTGCAATTAAACTCCCACAGCTGGCTTGTGCCAGCTGACTCAGTCTCATATGTCTCAGTCTAAGGGGCTGTTTAAATGCGATGTAGATGTTCAGACTTGGGCTAGGGCTGGGTTTGGACCTCTCATGGTGTCCCAGACCTCATGGTCCAGCCTGAGCCCTAGCATCTACACCACAATTCAACAGTCCCTTAGCCCATGCCCCATGAACTCAAGGCAGCTGACATAGGCCAGCTGTGGGTTTTTAATTGCAGTGTAGACATATCCTTTGTGTCTACATGTCCATTTAGAAGTCTCTTACATTCTTCTCCTTCCATTTATAAAAAATTAATTCATCCTTTCAGAGAGCAGAATCAATTCCATGAGACTGTCAGGGCTTGTCAACATGGTGCTTTAGGCTATGTCTACGCTGCCACTTATATTGGAAAAACCGAAGTCACTCAGGGGTATGAATATTCCATCCCCTGAGTGACATAAATCATGCTGGCATAAACACTAGTGTGCATAGTGCTATGTTGGCGGAAAAGCGTCATCCACTGACACTGCTCATTGGGGGCGGATTAATTATGTTGATGGGAGAGCTCTCTCATAAGAACATAAGAATGGCCATACTGGATCACACCAAAGGTCCATCTAGCCCAGTATCTTGTCTTCCAACAGTGGCCAATGCCAGGTGCCCCAGAGGGAATGAACAGAACAGGTAATCATCATTTAAGCCATCCCCTGTCACCCATTCCCAGCTTCTTGCAAACAGAGGCTAGGGACACCATCCCTGCCCATCCTGGCTAATAGCCATTGATGGACCTATCCTCCATGAACATATCTAGTTCTTTTTTGAACTCTGTTATAGTCTTGGCCTTCACAACATCCTCTGGCAAGGCGTTCCACAGGTTTATTGTACATTGTCTGAAAAAAAATACTTCCTTTTATTTGTTTTAAACCTGTTGCCTATTAATTTCATTTGGTGACCCCTAATTCTTGTGTTATGAGGAGTAAAACACTTCCTTATTTACTTTCTCCACACCAGTCATGATTTTATAAACCTCTATCATATCCCCCCTTAGTCGTCTCTTTTCCAAGCTGAAAAGTCCCAGACTTATTAATCTCTCCTCATATGGCAGCCATTCCATACCCATAATCATTGGTGTTGCCCTTTTCAGAACCTTTTCTAATTCCATTATATCTTTTTTGAGATGGGGTGACCACTTCTGTATGCAGTATTCAAGATGTGGGTGTACCATGGATTTATATAGAGACAATATGATATTTTCTGTCTTATTATCTATCCCTTTCTTAATGATTCCCAACATTCTGTTTGCCTTTTTGACTGCTGCTGCACATTAAGTGGATGTTTTCAGAGAACTATCTACAATGACTCCAAGATCTCTTTCTTGAGTGGTAACACCCAATTTAGACCCCATCATTTTATATGTATAGCTGGGATTATGTTTTCCAATATGCATTACTTTGCATTTATCAACATTGAATTTCATCTGCCATTTGGTTGCTCAGTCACCCATTTTTGAGAGATCCTTTTGTAGTGATTCGCAGTCTGCCTAGGACTTAAATCACTTCAGCAATTTTGTATCATCTGCAAATTTTGCCACCTCACTGTTTACCCCTTTTTTCAGATCATTTAGGAATATATTGAAAAGGACTGGGCCCCGTACAGACCCCTGGGGGACACTACTATTTACCTCTATCTATTCTGAAAATGGATCATTTATTCCTATGCTTTGTTTCCTATCTTTTAACCAGTCACCAATCCATGAGAGGACCTTCCCTCTTATCCCATGAGAGCTTACTTTGCATAACAGCCTTTGGTGAGGGACCTTGTCAAAGGCTTTCTGAAAGTCCACGCTCACTATATCTACTGGATCACCCTTGTCCACATGCTTATGGACTCCCTCAAAGAATTCTCGTAGATTGGTGAGGCATGATTTCCCATTACAAAAACAATTTTGTTCTTAGTTTAGTTTAGTTTCAGCCAGTTTGCCCGGTACTGAAGTCAGGCTTACCGGCCTGTAATTGCCAGGATCACCTCTGGAGCCCTTTTTAAAAATTGGCATCACATTAGCCATCCTCCAGTCATTTGGTACAGAAGCTGATTTAAATGATAGGTTACAGACTACAGTTAGTAGTTCTGCAATTTCACATTTGAGTTCCTTCAGAACTCTTGGGTGAATACTGTCTGGTCCTGGTGACTTATTACTGTTTAGTTTATCAATTTGTTCCAAAACCTCCTCTAATGACACCTCAATCTGGGACAGTCCCTCAGATTTGTCACTTAAAAAGAATGGCTCAGGTTTGGGAATCTCTCTCAGATCCTCAGCCATGAAGAATGATGTAAAGAATTAATTTAGTTTCTTCGCAATGGCCTTATCATCCTTGAGTGCTCCTTTAGCATCTCGATCATCCAGTGGCCCCACTGGTTGTTTAGCAAGCTTCCTGCTTCTGATGAACTTAAAAAAATGTTTGCTATTACTTTTTGAGTCTTTGGCTAACTATTCTTTATTGGCCTTCCTAATTATATTTTTACATTTAATTTGCCAGCGTTTATGCTCCTTTCTATTTTCCTCAATAGGATTTAACTTCCACTTTTTAAAAGATGCCTTTTTGCCTCTCACTGCTTCTTTTACTTTGTTGTAAAAGCATACATGTAAAAGCATATCAGGATAGAGCATCTACACAAGAGACTTTACAGCAGAGCAGCTGCATCAATACAGGCTTAGTCTGCACTAGCAGGACTGTAAATTCTAACCCACACTAATGTGTTGCACAGTAATTGGCCCATGTGGACCCTGCTGGTATGCACTAAAAGTTCCCTAGTGTGTGTTAATGTAGTCCCATTTCAAACAGCACAAAGTTCAACAGAATCCAAATCTGATGTACTTCCCCCACTTTAGGTTTATTTTCCTGTTGAGTAAATTGAATGACTGCAGAATGTTTTAAGATTAACTATCTGGTGCAGGTGCATATTCATGCATCTCTCCATATTAAAATGAACCTCATTTATTCACTGCATCCAGATCACACTATTTCTAAGCTAAAATGTTTTTTGTTGCATCCTGCAGCTCCACAATGAGTGAATATGTGCCCCTATCATAGACTTCTCATTTCTTCTATGGACAACTATATCTTCACTGTGATTCCTGTCAAGTAGTTTTAAAAAGGTTTTATTTAAAGAGCTCTTATAGTCAGATTTCATAGTGGTCACAGCTCACTCTGTTAAGTACAGAAACTATGTCACTTTGAAGGCATTTCAGAAATTTCTGGTAAATAAGCAGAAGATCAGGCAACAAGCTGATGAAGCTGATGTTACCTATAAATGTCAGGAAAGCAATGCTCCCAGCAGCTGCTCTGTCAGGACACCCATTTTAATATCTGAGCAGATCATGCCATGAGGTGAGAACAGAGTTCATCAAGCTGTAAGTGAATTCAGTCCATTTCACTCTGAAATATCATGAGAGTTCCGCAAGCTGAAGGCTGTTGTCCAAACCTGTTCTTTCAGCTCACAGGTTACAAATCCTGATGTGTGAAAAAACACAGCCAGACATTTTTTTTCTATTCAAGCCCACAACCCATTTCTTTCCCCTCTTTCAAATTGGCCCCTTAATGAGAACAGAAGATTTCAAAATTAGTCAATTTCACTGCATGAAGCTCCAAATCTTTTGTGACTCTTGCATATTTTATGGTTATGAAACCGCACATAGCTCTTCTCTCTTCAAGTTAAATTAATCTAAGAACACAACTGCTTGATCTCCTACTCCAAAACAAATTTAGCAGTGATACAGATTTGGTCAAACTCACACTGAGCAATAGAACTGTCACTTCTTTGTAAGGCAGCAAGAGTGTTACTGATCTTGTCAATTTCATCACATCAGGATTCTGCAGCAGTCAAGGACTTTGCACTCTACCTTTGGAGAAACACCTGTAGGCCAGCCTCTACTTCCCTGACCCCCACTGCAAATTCTATACTGTTGGACCTATGCTTATCTTTAAGCATTTGAATGCTCCGTGGGAGTCAATTGGAATTAAGCACATGCTTTGTGCTTTGCTGAATCAGGATCTCAACTGCTTCTCCTGTTCTGGAAGGGAAAGTGCAAAAGAAATAACATTAAGGAATGTTACGTACAAGGCTCTATATATTCTGTGGCCAACTTAATCTACATCCTGTGGCCTGGCTGCTAGGTTTCAGAGGCACCCTGGTGCAGCAGACTGAAAATTCTGTGTCAACTTCAAGTAAATTCACACATTTGTGTTTTTATTTCATGACAATTATTGCAATTAATTTTTCTCTTCCCCTAGTTCAAACTAGATTGATGGCCATGGCTCACCATAGCAGAGTCAGTTCCTTCCTTGAAAGAGAAAGCAAGGAAACATTCATATTCTCCTGTGGCTGCAGGAAGTGCACCAGAAATTTTCTTGGTAGCTTCATCATTGTCTGAGAGTGATGTTTCCACTTTCACTGGATGTGAAAATGATGTCATGTGCTTCCTTTCTTCCATTTCCAGACCAGTTGAAGATTCTGCTACCACTGGCTTTTCAAAATTGCATTGATATTTTTTCCTTGCTGAAGATGCAACTCTTTTCAAATTATTCTCAAATTGTCAGATATTTTCTAAATCCTGCAAATAATAGGAAAGAAGTACTTTTAAAAAGCAAGCAAATTAAATAAATTAAAGATTGAAAGATATAAGGACATGAATTCATTTGTCTCTGTTTTCTGCACTCTCTGTCTTAAAAATAATGCCATGAATTTACTTCATTGGTAAAAGTAATAAAAAGCAATATGGGCTTATAATCAAGTCAACACATTTGAGAAATTGAAATCTGCATTTTTCCCAAATAGCCACTTCATAGTTTTTTTATCACGTTAACCTCATGTTTAACCTGACAACTAATTATTCTGCAAAAAGACAGGCATCATCGTGACACAAAATAATTAATTTGATCTCAGAAGAAAACAGAAATGTTTGTGGAATGCTTAGATAGCCACTATTCATCTCTCACATAGTTACAGCTCTCTAAAAGAACAGGAAAGTTTGTGTCAGAAAATTGTAATTATTCAAAAAATACATGTAATATTTTGTCATTTTTAATCTTTACGTCCATTTGGAATTTGCCATGTTGTTGTTGATGATGATGATATTTCTGTCTGAAATGAGATTTTACTCTGTCCAGTTATTTTTGCCATTGCCCATTTAAAAAGTTATTGGAGCAGGAGGACTGGATCCTGGATCTCCCACCTCCCAGCCTTAGTCCCTGCCCCATACAAGCCATACAAGCCATAGACAGAAATTCACACTTGCAAGACACTGGGCGAACCGAAGATGAATGCATCACACAGAGGGCAGATGTATTTTTTTAATGTATAAATAAATAACACTTGTAGGATGGTGAATTAACATTCATTGGCTTCGACTGTAAACTACAAATTGTATTGGAAGAGTCTGTGACATTAGATTTTGTCATTTACAAAGTGCAGTAATTAAAATGATCACATTTTCAACATTCCTCATACAACGTAAAGGAAATATTGCAAATACCATTGATAAGGTAAATTCTGAACTGTTTTAAAGATAGAAGGCCAGGTGCTCCGTTGTTATACACAAGCATAATTGCATTGACTTCAGTGATACAGCTGAGGATCTCAGCATCATCATGGCAAGTCCCAACAGAGTAGAGCCTTCTTGCAGATCAAACACCACCTGGACTGAACTCTAACTAGGCCCTTTACGTGTTCTTACTGGATATTCCATTTCTGTCCATCACTGGTGATTTTATCATGCCACCAAAGCTTTTGGTGTCCATGTGATTGCTAGCTATGTAGTTGCATTCCTTGGTAAAGATGCTTCGGTATTCGTTGGTCTTACATCCTAATAACATGTCCATACCAAGAACGCCACTGAAACTGAGCCAGGAGCCAGTGCTGATGGGACAATTTCTGGGATCAGGGTGAAGTATCCTCATATCTGACCTTGGATTGATGTTTTTGATTCAGTGCTCTTCAAGTTTCCTCAGTGCCTACGTTTCACTTCTGTACAATAAAGTTTCTATAACTGTGTTCTGTAGATCCATAGTTTTGTAGCAAGTCTGATGAAACAACATTCCTACAGAGGCTGCTGAAGATCAACCTTGAGGGCCTGGCCCTAAGAATTCAGGACCCAATCATCCACTTATACACTCAACTTTAAACATGAGTCATTTCATTGGCTTCAGTGGGACTTCTTGTGTACTTAAAATTAGGCACATGCACAAGTGTTTGCAGGATCGGGCCCATAATGGTTCCCACTCTGTGAATCTATTATCTTTTTGTTATTTGTACACTTCATAATGTTTTGATTAAAATTATTTTTTTGAAAAACTACGATTTTCATTGATTTTACACAGGAAAAAATAAATAAGTAACATAAAGACTAGTTAGCAGTGTTTATATACCCAGTAGGAAGAAACACTTCCATACAAATCTGCAAGATCTAAGCCAATGTAGAAACAGTTCATATGTCTATGTTTGTGACTTCTGCTCACAAAAGGAGGGGAGAAAGGAGTCTTCCAAGAATGAAATGATACTCGGACCACCACAAAACAAATACTATCTATCAGAGTTTGAAAATCAGGAGAACCTGGAACTGAATTCTATGCAATACCATTCTCCCCATGCCCCTGTAAACCTGCTCTTCCCTCCAGGTTCTTATATTGGAGCCAATGGCTGTGTTATCTGAGTGCCTCCAAAGAATAAAATATAACAATGATATTCCCTTTGGGCAACAGCCAGTATTGGGTGTATTAGTGTTTGTTGTTTTAATCATTATTGAATATAGCAGGGGTGTGCTGGTGGGCGCGATGGTACTAGTGCAGGAAAGTTTGCATGAACAGGTGGGTTTTGCGTTTATCCCTGGATGTAGTGAGGCTAGCAGTCATTCCTATTTCATCTGGCAATGAGTTCTGTACTTGTTGTCTTGAATAATTTCAGTGGAACGAAAGTGTCCTTGGAGAGTGAAGTTGTGAAGACAGAGCTGGTCCCTCAGGGAGCCAGGGTTTGAAAATCAGGACAGCAACCTCATACACAAATCAACCCTCTCCTTACTGAAATACAATTTTTTTTAGATTAGGTTCTGTGGACCAGGTTTTTAGGCTGTGGCTGTGGAGGCAGTGTATCAGGTTTCAATGTAGGGAGATCCTCCAGTTGCATAGACCTGGCATAATTGCTGTTATGATACCTACTGGCTTAGAAGGCATGGACAAAGTTACAGGGGCATGGTCAGGGTTACTCTGCTGTGCATTTGTCACTGGCTGTCATTGTGTGAGCCTGGATGAACAATCACATATACAAAAAATAAGAAATAATCTGATCAATTAACATAGAAAGAGTAACAATAACCTTTGGATGAGGTTATACTGGACTAACTAGGGCACTCATAATTACTTCCACTTGAATATTATAATTCTGAAGGTGAATGACTAACGGAGTATTGTATAGGTCACTAGTTCAAACAAACGGACTGATCATTTGGACATTACACAAGAAAAATCAAAAGAACTGAATAAAATACACATAATTTCCCACCTATTGGCACACTTAATGGAGTACCTCTCTCTCTCTCTCTCTCACACACACACACACACACACATACACACACACACACGCTTGTGCTGAACTAAAAAGTATAACTTATAAAATATTTTCCCAGTTCCACTATGAATCTTCTAAATAAGAAAGAACATGATTTTATTTTTATTGGTGATGGCAATTCTAATTGCAATTTTTATCTTTGGATTTAGCAGAGGTTCTGAGAAGTTTTGGAAACGGATATAGATAATAAACTTGGAATACTAGCAGTTCTCTAGTTGCCTGAACTCAAGTTGAGAATTTCTGCTTTAGCAGTCAAGTCACTACATGAACCTTCTTTTGATCTTTTTACACTGCTGAAATTGCTCCTTGACTTTTCTTGTTTCCATTGGCAGTGCAAAAATCATGTTACCTCATATGAACCACTGAATTTGCAGGAAAGGAACGCATTGCCATTAGACACTTACAACATACATCCTGAAATTTAGGATTTTCATTTCCTGTGTATCATCCTGTAACCTTTAGATCCATAACTGAGTCATGTTCAAAATATGTGAAGGAAATAGCTAAAGTTGTATGACCCTTTAACAGGTATTTGGTAGTTCAGCTATCCCAAATTCTGCAATGATGATAAAAAAGAATCTTAAGAGTATTTAGGAAGATAGAGCATCAAATTATGTTCAGACTTAACACTGGTATAAAACTTCAATAAAAAATGTGAGAGCAGAATTTGGCCCTTATGATGTGATGGGTCGGCATGCGTCATTGTGGAAAATTGTATCTTCATGCTTGAGTATATGCTGTGGCAGATAATGGGTTTTTACACTGAAAAATATCATGCAGTCATGAGCAGAGGTAGGAACCTGCCTATTTGCCATTAAAAATGAATGTAACACAGTTTATCTCTTCCCTATATTTTGTTAACTTCCATTATAAAAACCATTGTCAGTGTCCTACTTTGCTTCAGTCTTCTCACAAAAAATAAGATGTGACCAGATGACTAGCAAAGTTACCATAGACAATAAAGGGGAAGGGCTGCAGCTCAGAATAAGTAAAGAACACATTGGAGACTTTTTGAACAATTTCAATTAATTTAATACAGCAGAGCCTGATGGTATTCACCCCAGGGTACTGAGGAACTAGCTGAAAAATCTCAGAGTGACTGGCGATAATATTTGGAAACTCATGGATGACAGGAGAGGTCCCGGAAGACTGGAGAAGGGCTCACATAATGCCCATCTCTAAAAAAGGGAAAAAACAGGAGCCAGGGAACTATAGATCAGTCAGCCTGACCTGTATACCTGGCAAGCTACTAGAGCAATGCATAAAACATTCAATTTGCAAATACCTGGGGGATGAAGGGGTGATCACTAGCAGCCAGCATGGATTTACTAAGAACAAATAAAGACAAACCTGCTTGATTTCCTTCTTTGACACAGTAATTGGTTTGGAGGATGGGGGAATGTGGTGGACAAAATATACCTGGACTTCAGCAAGGCTTTTGACACAATCCCACATGACATTCTGATAAGTAAACTGCAGAAAGGCAGGCTTGGTGGAACTGCCATTAAGTGGATACATAAAGACTATATTGATTGTTGGAAAACCACAGAAGGTTCTGTCTTTTTGAAAACAGGCAGCACTTGTAATGCCAATCAAGTATTATGCGCAGAGCTGATACAGCTATAATTTCCCATGGGAAACTGTGACTCTTAAAACATCCTCTTTGGCACTCAGAGTTCTACTTTGCTCTTGCATGTACAATTGAATATCTCCCACACCTGGATTCCCTTTCTTATCCCCAACACCCCGACCTCTCCCTTTGCCCTGATGCCCCAATTCACCCCACTCCTCATGCAGAGCTTGAAAATGCAGAGAAGAGGAGATCAATTAAATGATCTTTGCTCTCAATATATTTTTCAATAAACCAAAAGCAGCAAATGTTGCTCTTTCAGTCCTCACCTAAACTTTAGTTACAAGATGTAACATCTCCTCCTCCAACATAAGAGAAACAAGAGCTGGCTCCATCCAAGAAATGTTGTTCACTGCGTGACGGTTGTGCAGTGCTGATGAATAGAAGAAAGTTCCTGAAAATTGCATCCTTGCCAGAAACACAGCAGCCATCAAGTACTGAAGAGTAAGTTACTGAAGTTTGGAAATATGCACACTCTAAGAGTGTTATTGATGACATTCCTTTATTGTCAGATGACAAGGAAAGTGAATGTTTTGGGATATGCTGTCACTCTGAAGCAGCTACTCCTCACCAACCAACCAACTTGAAGGAACAAAAAGACAATCTGGAAACAAGAATGAGGACACAATATTTCAAGTCTTTCAAGAATGAGGACACAGTCATTACCAATGGGTGAGATTGTGTCTTCAGTGGAACGTGGCATTTTTGTTTCTACTGCTACTAGGGAGAAGCTCAAATTCTGTTAGCACTGGGTAAGAAAGCTGAAGATGCTTTCACCAAAAAGGGTACAATGATTGCAACAATGTGATAGTTAGGTTCAGAGAAGATGACAAAAGTGATCTTTGTAATGCAACTGAATGATCTATTATAGTGTGACTGAATTGTACAAGAAAGGATGCAATCTTTCAGCTATTCAGCCTACTTATCCTATCATGGCAAGGCAATATGCAGACATGAAGACTTTCTGGGGAATCCTCCAAAAGCTTTTGATTTTAAGAGCTGAAGACAATCCAAACATCAATGCAAGGGTTGCTAACAAAAATTATCTATTACACGGGATTGTGAATGAAATGATCTCTCTCATGGGAAATGAGATTCTACAATACAAAGCAAAACTACCTGAAATCCAGCAATACCATTGGAATTGCTGACCTGAAGCCACCGTCTTATCTGAAAAGGAACAAATGGCGATTTGTATTTGATGGGTCAACAAATTCTTTTGACATTTATGAAGCCTGCAGAAGCTTTATGCAACTAGATAAAACTGACACACAACACCTGTGCACAGTTGTGAAAGACACACTGGTGCATTGCATGTTACCCTGCCAGCGACAAGCATATGATGGAACAGGTAACATGGCTGGGAAATTTCATGGAGTTGCTGCATGGATATGGGAACTAGAATGAGCAGCATTGTATGTACACTGTTTCGCACACTGTTTAAACAGGTGCTTGCAGGATTCAAGCTATGGTATGTCACAATAAGGAATGCTTTAAATATTTGTATGGGTACTGCATAAATGTGCACTATTCAGCCAAATCTTTCAACCACACTCTTTTGGAATATTGCTATGAAATCAATTAGTCTTTTAATGCTGAGCATGGTAGCAAAGCCAAAGATGTTCTCAACTATCTTGAACTGTTCAAGTTATATTTTGGACTTTGTTTAGTGTATCGAATAATCAGTTACACTGAACAGACAACCTGAGTTCTGCAAAGAACAGGCTGTGCTTTGCAAGAAGGCTTACAATCCGTTGAGCTCACTGTAGCATTTCTGACGTGTCAGAGAACAAATGAAGCATATGAGTTATTTTACCAAACCATAGTTGTGGAAGAAAAAAGGTTAACAGGCAAGCCCTCTTTACCCATCACCAAGAGCCCAATCTTCTAGACGACGGATCACATCCTCATCAATATGAAATGCCAGAAGCCTGGTTTAGGCAACAGTATTTTGGTATTCTTTCAGGTGAACTGAGGTGTTGGTTTGATAAAAGCTGCTGGGTTTAAACCAAAACACATTAAGGCTACTTTAATTCGGAATGAGAATGTCGACATAGGGGTTTAATGAAGTTTAACTAACTCGCTTTAAATTCACACCTTTAGTTAATTCAGAGTAACTTTCTTGCGTGTCCCCATGTAGACCAGCCCTAAGTTACACTGGCCTGTAATATGTATAAGGGGCTGAAAATGTAGCTCAGAATCAGTGTTGCAACCATGCTGTATCTTCCCTTCCAACTATGCTGACAGTAAGCAGGGTGTGTGGTATGCAGGCCCTTACATTGAATGTATGCTGCTGCAGGATCATTATTGTGGCACTGGCAGACCAGGTGTCTGCTCTTGCCAGAGCCCAGGCCAATTCCCTTATGTATAGATCAAAGTGATTGTTAAATGTAGAAGTGTATATTTGGTGTTAAAACTTCATGACAACTAATGGGATGTTACTTAGATTATTTTCACTTATCTGTATCTTGTTATAATGTAGTAGCAAGCATTTACATTGTGTATACCCTGTAATTAAATAACACATCAAACAAGAGAAGAGCTTTGTGGAATGCAAATGAAGAACTTTAACAAAGAAATGCTAATTTCAAAGCAAGTGGTTATTGTGTGTGATGATCGTGGTCAAAGACTCTAAATGCATTCCTCACTCTCTGTTATCAAAGGAAAAGCCCACATGTGCAGGGACACTGTCAGCTTGTTTTCTGTGAGTAGCAGCTACAAGTATGGATTCAAAGAAAGATCCTGGATCTCTGAACTGTTTGGAAGTACACCAGATGCAAAGTGGAGATCCCCAGAGACAATCTGGGAACTCTCAAAAGACTTTTCGGAAACTGGCAGTTTATTACATCACTGCCACCATTTGGAATTATAAACTGTGGTTCACCTGAATATGTATATTACCTGCTTTAGCCTCTCAATAGCTCTCATTTCCTTTTCTTAGCTAATAAACCTTTAGTTAGTTTACTATAGAATTGGCTACAGATAGTTGGCATTGTCTTTGGTATAAGATCTAGAGTACCAATTGATCTGGGGTAAGTGATTGGTTTCTTGGGGCGGGGAGCAACCTTATGTTGTGTGATTTTTGGTTTAAGTGACCTTTTATCACAAAGTCCCATATGTCTGGGTGGCAAGATAGACTGGAGAGTCTAAGGGGACTGTCTGTGACTCCCTGGTAAGCCTGTTTGAGTGATCCAGGAGTTCACATTTGTCACTGGGTTGGTGAAATCTAATTATAGAACACACCATCAGTTTGGGGCATTGCCCTGTTTTCTAACAGTCTGCCTGAGGTAGGCACTCATGGTTGTGAGCCACTTGAGACACTGTGACAACTATCATACTGGGATAATCCTCCCTCACCCATGTGCTCAAGGCTTGCAGCCACAGCATGCTGGTGGTGCAGTGCAAAGCAATCTCATGGTACCCAAGCATCTGGCCCTCCATATTTAGAAAAAGATGAGCAAAAATCAAAAATGTGTGTGGGGACTAGACAAAGTGCATTCAAAATATAGAACATTGATATCTTCACTGTACTATGCCTTAATCCTCTAACATAAATACTAAAGAAGATCTCATTTAGAATTGATTCCCGAGGGTTAAAGCAGATCAATAACTGCTGTGCTCTACAACATTACAGTGTGCAGAATTTGTAAATTACTGATATGTACTAGGATGCTGAAATTCATCCCACTGTCCACCCTACAACTGAGTTCATTTACTTTAACATTATTGAAAAGCATAAACTATGAAGCTTCATTCCACTGGGCCCTTATATTAATCATCCTTTCAAAATATGAAACTTTCTTGGAAAAATTGTTTCTAATAGTAGGCATCTGACGTTAGTTATGGTGATACTATAACCAATGTAACTTAAAAAGTGGTTAATTGCATGAATTTCTAGCATTGTTGTGACTGAAAATGTTCGTCATTAAGAATAAACAGCAATTAGGTATTTGGGTTCAAACCCAGCTTTTCATATATTGAGTAGTTATAGTTAACATGCACTGAGATGTGACAAAATCTTGTGTAATGAGGAACAATTCATGCAGCCCTAGGTTTCTCTCTCTTTCTCTCTCTCTTTGTATGTAAAAAGAAAAGGAGTACTCGTGGCACCTTAGAAACTAACAAATTTATTTGAGCATAAGCATTCAGTGCATCTGATGAAGTGAGCTGTAGCTCACGAAAGCTTATGCTCAAATAAATTTGTTAGTTTCTAAGGTGCCACAAGTACTCCTTTTCTTTTTGCGGATACAGACTAACATGGCTGCTACTTTGAAACCTGTCTCTTTGTGTGTGTGTGTGTATATATATATTTGCAATTTTAAACTCATATATAGCTATATATATATATGCAGTTTTAAATTTCAGGGGAAAGGCCTTTATTTGTATTGCAGAAACATGGAGAGTTGCTGGTAGTTGCTATCCTACTAAATATATTTTAAACTTTGGTCAAACAGAGGTAATTTTTATGCCACAGCAAATTCAAAGAAGACGAGAACCTTTATAAAATATAATATAACTTGCCAATCATTTTCCTTGATGTTATTGAAAGAAGATGTATGTTTGCATCAGCCCTATTCCCAGATCTGTTGTTTTTAAAGGCTACTGCCTTGATCTTATAATTCTGTATTTGTGACATTCCTGTGCAAGTCACGGAGCAAATGACAATAGCAAAAAATTAGTATTAAGATTTTACTGCAGAAAAAAGTTAAAGGAAGATGGATAGTGAGAAAGTTCTTGTTTAAACACAAAGGTTGAGATTTTCAGAGTAGTTTAGGGGCTTTAGACACATGGAAGGTGGGTTGCATATGCAATATAACTTCCTTTTCTTGTGCAAAAGAGGACAAGAAAATATTTTATGTGTCCTAAAATTATTTAGATTATCTTGTTTCCCATGTCACTCTCCCTAAAATGCACCTGACCCTTTAGCTATAAGGTTAAGCCTTCCTGTGTTAATTCTTTCAAGTACTGTTGCTATTTGAAGTTTAGGTAATCTAATTGGCAGACTGATGGTTTGATCACCCAATGAAACTATACCAATATGATTTACATGACCAACTACATAGTATAAATTCTGGATTCCATATTTCATATGCTCACAACCCATTTCTGAAAAACCATTGGCCAAATATGTGCATAAAACGCTGATGTCAAAAAAGATAAACAAATTATTTAAAATCCCCATTGTTTCATGGACAATCTGGAAACGTTAAAAAAGGGACAAATCAATCAAATGAATTGCTCATGATGAATAGTTAACCAGCTGTACTCAGCTGTAGTCAGCACCAGGGAGATTGAAGTGTTCTCCTACTGGTTTTTGAATGTGATATATGCCATCATATGTCAGCAATGTCCCTCTGCCATGTATATTGGCCAAACTGCAAAAGCATAAATGGACACAAATCTGACATCAGGAATTATAACATTAAAAAACCAGTAGGAGAATACTTCAATCTCCCTGGTCACTCAATAACAGACTTAAAAGTGGCAGTTCTTCAACAAAAACACTTCAAAAACAGACTCCAACCAAAAACTGCAGAACTGGAACTAATTTGCAAACTGGACACCATCAAATTAGGCCTGAATAGAGACTGGGAGTGGATGGGTCACTACAGAAACTAAATCGATTTATTAGTCTCTAAGGTGCCACAAGTACTCCTCGTTGTTTTCACAAAAACTAATTTCCCCTTGCTAAATACTCACACCTTCCTGTCAACTGTTTGAAATGGGCCACCTTGTTTATATTGACCTCGTTAACACTACAAAAGTGACTTCCACTCCTGCTTGTCAACTGTTGAGAATTGCCTACTTCCAACTTAAATTGAATTGGCTCATTAGCACTGATCCCCGCCCTTGATAATGCAACTCCCATCTTTTCATATACTGTGTATTTATACCTCCCTACTGTATGTTCCACTCCATGCATCTGATGAAGTGGGTTTTAGCCCACAAAAGCTTATGCCCAAATAAATTTGTTAGCGTTTAAAGTGCCACAAGGACTCCTTGTTGTTTTTGTTAATACAGACTAACCCGGCTACCACTCTGAAACCTGTCACCATGCAAAAAATCAATGTTGAAATGTCCCATGTTGACATTTTAGGAATAAATAGTTTCAGTTTTTCATTTTGTAACACCTTTATTGTTTTTATTTTATTTTTACTATGTATGATATTACATAGTATTCCAAACATAGTATTCCAATATTACATAGTATTTCAAATGACCCAAAACAAACAAACAAAAATGGAATTTTCCATGAGAAAGAATTTCAAAATTTTCAATTTTCACTCAAATTTGTAACAAAGCTGATTTCAAAATCTCAAAATCCTTCTGTCCTCTGCACAGTTCTGGTTTATATTGCCATGAACTGAGTTTTCCTTTTGTGGCCCTCCTTTCCAAGTATCGATTAGATCCACCCGTTCTATTCTTATAAGAAATTATAACATACCAGCCTGACTGGGTATGGCTAGAGGTAACAGATGTAGGTTTCAGTTTTTCCCAGTTAAAAATATGTTTTAAGGATGAGGTATAAATAATTTCTTTGCATATCTTCTTTCCTAAACTATTGTGGTACTGAACATTCAAGAGTACAAACAAAATACTGCAGAGCACAAGTATGCTATATAATAATAAAAGTGAGTCAGAATTTCTGGAAGATATAATTTAAAGTAAGATTGGTCAGGCCACCCTTTCCTTGGAAAGAACTGAAAAATAAGCTACTTGAAACAGTGTAATATGAATATAGGTGTTATAGTTGAGGAGACGCAGAGTTCAGGGGCACTTTACAGATATATTTATTCTTGACGTGTGGATTTTATGTCAGTGAAAGATGATTGCCTCTATTTTGGGACAATAACTTAGTAATATTAACCCTTGAAGGTCTATTTAATAATAATAATAATAATAATAAAATATATACTAATAATTTACCAAGCAATTGCAATGTTTCTCTGAAAGTTTTAAAAACAATTTGTGTTCATGTATAACACTGGTGGCATGAGAATTCATAATATCTGCTGCACAGAATGAACATGGGAATATGTATTCCTCTTTTTTTGATTTCAAAAACTATATGAAAGGGTCTAATCTCTTGTTGCTATCATGCATAACTCTTATAAGAGTTTAAATATTTAGTAGAATGTATGCTGTGCCATATCCATCAGCTTAATCTCATGAATAATGTACTTGCTCAAGTATTAGAACTAAGAGCAGTTTAATAAACACTGTTAAAATGCAGCAGGAAGCAAACTTAGATGATTTACACCAACTTTTGGACAGGAATTCACTGTCTTTCTTTTCAGAGTAACAGCCGTGTTAGTCTGTATTCGCAAAAAGAAAAGGAGTACTTGTGGCACCTTAGAGACTAACCAATTTATTTGAGCATGAGCTTTTGTGAGCTACAGCTCACTTCATCTTGCATTACATGATAGGTGCCTCAGCACCTGTTACAATGCAGAGCTCAGTAAGTTATCTGCAATGGATTGATAACACGCTGAAAGGAAGAAACCAAAAGTAGTTAAATATAATCTTAAAAATTAAAAAAATAACTGAGAGGAAGAGAAGTTTAGGAATATCATCCCGAAAATGGCAATTATGCTGTTGGAAGAAAATGTATAGAACATTTTCCTGGACTACAGGCAAAGCACACAGTGATGTCTATACTTAAGATTACCCAAGAAATTTCAAGATTTTTTCTTTTGGGCTGAAATGTAGCATGTTTGTCTATCAAGGAACACTCAAGCAACTTTGGCTGTCAGGGGCTACCTTTGTCTGAGGGGAGGATGGCTTCACTCCCATTGGTAACAAAGGGTGATGGTGACCATTTGAAAGAGGGCATCTTTGCTGAAGACTCTTTTAGCCTCTCCCATTGAGCACAAGATGAAAGGACAGTTTTGTGAGGAATTCGTTATGGTAAAACATTATTTGCTGAAGAAGAAACTTCTTCAAAAGTAACATTTCAGTGAATTTGAATTATATGGATGTTTGAAGAGTCAGCATTATTCTGTTAAGATCATTCAGGGTTAAAATAATGCTCTAACACCAGGCACATCGTTTCTTAGAGGAACTATTTTAAAATTAATATTAACTCATAAACTCATTTATTAACTCATTAACTGATTGAATTGCAAATTCTCAGAAAACTCATTCTGCACTCTCTAATTTTGGGAGAATGCACTATATTCTTCATATGCACCACAGTGGTTGAATGCCTAAATGTAGAAGTCAGCGTTTACTACAGAGCAATGACTGTCTCTTCCTAATAAAATGACTGTGTACAACACCATGGAGCACTCACTGGCATAGAAGTTATCATGAAGATACTTAGGCACCCAGATGAGTTGAGCATCTTTTCAGTCCACTCCTAGTTCCAGTTATATTTAAGACAAAGGAAGCATGAATCATTAAGGCTGACTGGATTATGTGTATTAGGGGATAGCATATAGTGTATCTACAAAAAAGGTTTGTGCTTCTGTATGAATATCAGAGGTCCTGTAATTCTTCTCCCTTCTTAAGATTCACCCCATTCTGCATATCTCATGGTCTTTCTTCTATACATTTTGTTATTTTTATAAATACATAAAATAAGATTCAGACACAGCAGCAAGTTACATGACCACACAAGGCTATCTCAAGGACATAACAGCTAACTCTAAATGGAAGAGAAAAGATCCTCAATAATGAATTCTAGACGGCTTTGCTATACACAGTTTGAACATTTACACATTCACTAAATAACCAAAACCAGCCAAATGCCAGGTATTTGCTAACAGAGACCTCTGTGAGAACCAAAACCAGTCAAATGCCAGGTATTTGCTTATAGAGACCTCTGTGTATAATTCAGATAGTCACATAATCAAAGGGTTTGTCTATATGATGTTTTAGTATATGGCAAGCTGGGTTTTGAATCTATAGCATGCTAGCCTGACTCACACTTGGCCCTGCTCTACACTAGGAGTTGAGGTAGAATTTAGCAATGTTAAATAGATTTAACCCTGTACCCGTCCACACGACAAAGCCCTTTTTTTCGACTTAAAGGGCTCTTAAAATCTGTTTCTTTACTCCACCCCCGACAAGGGAATTAGCGCTGAAATCGGCCTTGCCACGTCAAATTTGGACACAATTCGACGGAATTGGCCTCCGGAAGCTATCCCAAAGTGCTCCATTGTGACCGCTCTGGACAACACTCTCAACTCAGATGCACTGGCCAGGTAGACAGGAAAAGGCCCGCAAACTTTTGAATCTCATTTCCTGTTTGGCCAGCGTGGCAAGCTGCAGGTGAGTGCAGAGCTCATCAGCAGAGGTGACCATGCAGAGCTCATCAGCAGAGGTGGCATTGATGGAGTCCCAGAATTGCAAAAGAGCTCTGGCATGGACCGAATGGGAGATACAGGATCTGATCGCTGTATGGGGAGAGGAATCCGTGCTATCAGAACTCCGTTCCAGTTTTCGAAATGCCAAAACATTTGTCAAAATCTCCCAGGGCATAAAGGACAGAGGCCATAACAGGGACCCGAAGCAGTGCTGCATGAAACTTAAGGAGCTGAGGCAAGCCTACCAGAAAACCAGAGAGGCAAACGGCTGCTCTGGGTCAGAGCCCCAAATATGCCGCTTCTATGATGAGCTGCATGCCATTTTAGGGGGTTCAGCCACCACTACCTGAACCATGTGCTTTGACTCCATCAATGGAGAGGGAGGCAACACGGAAGCAGGTTTTGGGGATGAGGAAGATGATGATGATGAGGTTGTAGATATCTCACAGCAAGCAAGTGGAGAAACCAGTTTTCCCAACAGCCAGGAATTGTTTCTCACCCTGGACCTGGAGCCAGTACCCCCCGAACACACCCAAGGCTGCCTCCCGGACCCGCCAGGTGGAGAAGGGACCTTTGGTGAGTGTACCTTTTTAAATAGAAAACATGGTTTAAAAGCAAGTGTGTTTAATGATGAATTTGCCCTGGCATTCGCGGCCAGTACAGATACCTTTACAAAACGTTTCTGGGGAGGGCAGCCTTATTCCGTCCACCATGATAGGACACTTTACCACTCCAGGCCAGCAGCAAGTAGTCGGAAATCATTGCAGAACAAAGCATTGCAGCGTATGTTTGCTGGTGTTCAAACAACATCTGTTCTTTATCTCTCTGGGTTATCCTCAGGCGAGTGATATCATTCACGGTCACCTGGTTGAAATATGGTGCTTTTCTTAAGGGGACATTCAGAGGTGCCCATTCCTGCTGGGCTGTTTGCCTGTGGCTGAACAGAAATGTTCCCTGCTGTTAGCCACACGGTTGGTGAGAGAGTGTACTCATTGTTCTATAAAATGTGTCTTTTTGAATACCACTGTCCCTTTTTTTTCCCTCCACCAGCTGCATATGTTTCAAGGATCACAGGATCTTCTCCTTCCCAGAGGCTAGCGAAGATTAGAAGGTGAAAAAAACTCACTCGCAATGAAATGTTCTCTGACCTCATGCTGACAGAGCACAGACAAATGCATGGACGCAGACAATGTCAGAGTGCAGGAAAGCACAAAATGAACACGAGGAGAAGTGGTGGGCTGAAGAGAGTAAGTGGTGGGCTGAAGAGAGGGCTGAAGCTGATTGGTGGTGGCAGCATGATGAGAGGAGGCAGGATTCAAAGCTGAGGCTGCTGGAGGATCAAACTAATATGCTCCAGGGTATGGTTGAGCTTCAGGAAAGGCAGCAGGAGCACAGACTGCCACTACAGCCCCTGTGTAACCAACCGCCCTCCTCCCCAAGTTCCATAGCCTCCTCACCCAGATACCCAAGACCGCGGTGGTGGGGCCTCTGGCCACCCAACCACTCCACCCCAGAGGATTGCCCAAGCAACAGAAGGCTGGCATTCAATAAGTTTTAAAGTTTTAAAATTGAAAGTGCTGTGTGGTCTTGTCCTTCCCTCCTCCACCACCCCACCCAGTGCTTCCCTCCTCCACCACCCCTCCTGGGCTACCTTGGCAGTTATCCTCCTGCATATACTGCTGGCCAATGCACATGGTGTTTAATGTGCTCCTAATTGCCAAAGTGATCTGAGCAGGATCCATGCTTGCCATGGTATAGGGTCTGCATGGAAAAAAGGAGTGGAACAATTGTCTGCCATTGCTCTGATGGAGGGAGGGGTGATTGACAACATGGCTTACAGGATTGGCTCACAGGGAATTAAAATCAACAAAGGGGGTGGCTTTACATCAAGGAGAAACAAGAACAACTGTCACACAGAATGGCCCCCTCAAGGATTGAACTCAAAACCCTGGGCTTAGCAGGCCAATGCTCAACCCACTGAGCTATCCTACCCCCAGTATTGTAGGCAGGACTGAGTGTCCATTAAACTTTTCAAGGTGCCCCTGACAGACCTCACCAAAATGATTGTTGGCCATTGATTTCACGGAGGGAGGGAGGGTGGAGCAAATGAATACAAAACAAATCTGGTCTATTTCTTGTTTTGATCCACTCCATCTATCTTTTACATCTTTGGCTGGCAGCAGACGGTGCAGTAGGACTGCTAGCAATCCTCATCTCCTGGCTGCTCGGCAGAAGACGGTGCAGTAGGACTGCCGGCAGGACTAAAGAGAATGACCTGGTCGAGTCACTCCTATTTTAGTCCCTGCACCCATGTCTGCCCAGGAGCTCCTGACCGACCTTACCGAGGCAGCCAAGAGCACCTTGGACATGATGATGATGGCTATAAGGCCTATTGCACCATCTGTTGCCACAAGGCAATGAGCTGCTGCTGTGTAGCAATGCAGTACCGCGTCTGCCAGCACCCAGGAGACGTAGGGTGACAGTGAGCTGAGCAGGCTACTTGCTTGCCGTGGTATGGCGTCTGCACAGGTAACTCAGGAAAAAAGGCGCAAAATGATTGTCTGCCGTTGTTTTCATGGAGGGAGGGAGAGCTTTATGACATGTACCCAGAACCACCCGCGACAATGTTTTTGCCCCGTTAGGCATTGGGATCTCAACCCAGAATTCCAATGGGCAGCGGAGACTGTGGGAACTGTGGGAGAGCTACCCACAGTGCAATGCTCCGGAAGTCGTCGCTAGCCTCGGTACTGTGGAAGCACTCCGCTGAGTTAATGCACTTAATGCACTTAGAGCATTTTGTGTGGGGACACACAAAATCAACTACACAAAAACAATTTCTAAAAAAATGACTTCTATAAATTCAACCTAATTTTGTAGTGTAGACATATCCTTGGTGGTCATGTGGATCCTGCTGCTGCCCATTGAAAGTTCCATAGTGTGCTTTGACATACTGATGAACAGAGAGTATGTAGCTACAGTTCCAACACTTATAGAATTATACTGTAATTATCCAGTACATTTTCATATTTTGAAACTTTCTGGAAACTCCAGGAAGGATATTAAAGTATAGTGTGTTACAACTTGTCCTTGTCCTCCCTCTTGACCACCAGTCTGTTTTAAGTGCACCCAAGAGCTGAACCACACATAATTCTAAGCCTCATGACTATGGGCAGTGACTGGCCACTGTTCCTAGCTCTGACTCTCTCAGGTGCACACCCACGTCCAAGCCCTTTATCTCACACTTTTCTTGCCCAGTGGGGCCCTACAGTCCATCCACCTAGACTGTAGAACTAGTGTCACATCCCTTGCAAGCCCCAGTTTCTTGGACGTGTTCTCCCGCACATTCCACCTGGCTTTGGGAGTTTTGACTTCTATTTAAAACATTCAGGGAAAGTGTGGCATAAAGCAAGAAACCAAGACTTAGCAATGGAGTTTCTTAACTACAAAGACTCATAACAAAGCAGACTAGATCTTAGGCAAACAACACAACAACAACATTCTGAACAACCCCAACTCCCATCTGATCTCACCCCACCAGTGCATCCTGGTTCTGGTCAGTGTCCTTAGATACTCTCCTGCCTTCACTCTCTCCCGTAACTCCTGCTTATTTGTGGCATTGGAAAGGCACCTCACAGAGATTCCCTTCTATAAATAACAGTTATCAGGTAGAGAATCGGCAGGTCTCTGAGAGGTATTTAGACCAGAGAATTCCAGCAACCCACTCCCAGATGGGTTTCTTTGTAGCAAGTCTATTCAAATCAATGATCTCTACCCCCAGGAAAATCCATTGTTCCAGTAGGGAAGAGTCACTCAGAGTTGACAGTCCTTAATTGCTCTGTAATTCATAGTCATTCAGCTAGGTGCCCAATCCATACACAAAAGCCTCCCAAACACAAACCTCCCCAAATGGTGGTTACAGCACAAAGTGAAGGTTACAGTGAAGGTTACAATCTAAGTAACACTTGAAATACATGATCACATTCACAGAACAAAATGGGGTTCTGTATTCAATGTAGTACATCAACTACGAGAAAGGGACCGAGAGACTTTTTCCATTGGACCATATGAACTGGAACCATAAACTCACTGAACATTAAATCCCACCAAATGAGGGTAGATCCATCCTCATCATCATAACCGCTCATTATACTCCACACCTGAACATAGCCATTATATGAACAACATACCCCCATATCTCAATGTCTGTACTATGACCCGTTAACCTTTTACCCCCAATTGGGGATATTGCAGATTATGTACTCCTTATGCCATCCAAACCTACACCGAACTTCACACCCCTTGATAATGTGTATGTTATTCCCTGATAACCAGAAACTTCTATGCTTAAACTCTGTACCATTTTCTTTTTCTTTTAACATCATAATAAAACATTCTTCCTGGTGAATCTTATGGCCACTGTTTACAAATCTATTTCACAGCCTGTGTTTAAAGGAACCATTAGAGAACCCCAAAGTTTGTCAGAGACATTTAAAAACAAAAAAATCAAGTGTTTCCCAGATATTGAATTTGGATACTGAAGGCGTTAAAGTGTAAAATACAGATTCCCAGAAACTTTTCCTTCAGTGAAAGAGTTCTTTATTCTCTGCAATTTAACACATAAATTGTGATATTTTTGTTGATACAAAATGTTTTTAATATATAAAGGTTTGTGTGCTATAGCAGAAATAGACTTGCCCAACTGCTTATGCAAATACTGAATATAACTGCCACAGAGAAGATATTTTTAAAAAATTGTTAAAAAAAAAGATAGATTGTACAGACCTCATGTGTGATCTTGGGCAAGTGATGTTAATCGCTTACTGCCTCAGTTCCTCATCTGTAAAATGGAGATAGTACTATTATTATTTTTAAATTAAATATTGTACTAGTAATTTCCTTAAGACAATCTGTTATTAAAAATGAATTGAAATTATTGCACACAAAGATTTCTTCATTACTGATCACACTTATTCCTCACATTCATGTGAATGTTATTATAGTCAATCATTATTTTAAATTCTATACTCAGGTTGACAGCACACCTACAAACTGTATAAAGCATGTGCCAGTTAGGGATCTGTACCCAATGTAATAAAGAATAACCTTTTTTCACTTCAAGATTGGAGGAAACTTCATATTGCTCAAGATGTTGGTATGTAGTTCATCAATTTAGAATTGCTTTTTTCAACTTGAAGATCAAAAAAAACAAAATATAAGAGCTCAATATTAGGAATTATTTTTCAAATACTGAATAAAAGTATTACAGTGCCGAACTGTAAGTTAAATCTTGCTCCCACAGAAGTCAATAGGAGTTTTGCTAGGGGCTTCAGTGGGGCAGGCTTTTGGTCCATAAAATGCGGAGGCAGATCTTCAGCTAGTGTAAATCAGCATATCTCCCTTGACCTTAAAGGGTGGAATGCTGGCCACATTGAAATCAAGGGGATTTTTGCCATTGACTTCAACAGGGCTAAAATTTCACCCACTTGATCTATTTTGATTTATACCAGCTGAGCATCTGGCTTAATTAAATTAATGGCCTTCTTCCACATTTCGTGCACACTGAAAGCTTCCCCTGCAAAATGAGAGAGAAGTGTGAATACATGTAGTTTTGGGCTCCAGAAGCCTTCACAACACTAAGAAGCTCTTTAATTCTCAGACAGGAAGACTTTGTAGGAAAATAATACTTAGTTTTATGTTATGAAGCTTCTAGACTAAATTGCTTTAAGCTGCTTCATTGGTTTAGAAGCATGTTATGCACCATGATAAACAAAATAATCTCTGGGGGATTAAAATTCCATTCACAATTTCTCTTTGAATATAAATTAGGTAATATTGGCCAAAGGAAAATTTGTTGCCAAGTGGGTTTGGATTTTTAAATGTTTATTCTCAATGCTTTTAAATATTGGTATTAAACAACAAGTTAGGCTAGTGAAAAAGTCTAGAGGAAAAAAAATGATTAATTTCCCCCCAAAACAGAAAAACAAACAAATATTGAAAAACAGAGCAATCTGAAAACTAATCACGAATATATACCAGTTGTGGACCTAGTACACAGGTACACAGATTTCTCTTTGAGGGAATCATTTATTTTGGGAACAATCTCAAAACACTAGCTCAGGCACAATCTCAAGCCTCATGAGCCCAGTTGCAATATAACAAACCTAAAGCCTGCACCACCAGCCAATCAGAACTTGGTCTCTAGTCTTCTTCACTACCCTTTCCAACACCTTTGTTGGAGCCTGATGCAACTTCCATTGACAACACTGGAAAGAGTCCTACTGATTTCAAAGGGACTGGATTGAGCTTTTAATGGGCAGGAGTACAAAATGACCAGCTTTCATCTATCCACACGTATGACCCTGAAGAGACAATTGTAAAGCTCTAGTATGGCCTCCTATGTGACACAGGCCATAGAACTCATGCAAAATAATTCCTAGAGCATACCTTTTATAAAAACATTCAATTTTGATTTTAAAATTGCCAGGGATGGAGAATCCACCATGACCCTTGGTAAATTGTTCCAATGGCTACCTACCTTCATTGTTAAAAATTTACACATTATTTCCAATCTGAATTTGTTTAGTTCCACTTCTAGCCAGTGGATCACGTTATATCTTTCTCTGCTAGACTGAAGATCCCATTGTCAAACATTTGTCCCCCATGTAGATACTTACAGACTGTAATGAAGTCACCCCTTAACCTTCTCTCAGATCTTTGAGTCTATCACTTTAAGTCATGTTTTCTAATTGTTCTCATGGCTAACCTCTGAACCCTCTCCAATTTATCAACATCCTTCTTGAATTGTGGATGCAAGAACCGGATGCAATCTTCCAGCAATGGTCACACCAGTGCCAAATATAGAGGTAAAATAATCTTGCTACTCCTACTCAAGATTTCCATGTTTATGCGTCCAAGGATCTCATTAGCCCTTTCGGCAACAGCACCACACTGGAAGCTCATTATCCACCATGACCCCTAAATCTTTTTCAGAGTCACTGGTACCCATCCTGTAAGCATGGCCCACATTCTTTGTTCCTAGCTTTATATATTTACATTTAGCTATTTAAAAATGCATCAAGATATCTGAAGACTACATTGAGCAAGTATGTTTAGAGAGTCTACTGACATCTCTGCAAAAAGACACGCTTTTAAAAAAAAATTCTACAAAATAAAAAATGTGGACGGTGTGTTGCTACAGTCTGAAAAAGAACCCATATTTGAATTTACAAAGTACTCAGTTTCCCCAGTCTATTGAAGGTTTTCACCTAGCAGTCAACATCATCATAAAAGTTGTTTTTATACTGGAGAAACAGAGCAAACAGAGAAGCCTAATTTTTTTTTAATGCATATTTGTCATGATTTTCTCTAAATTGATTATATGAACACATACAACAGGAGGGCCTGGTCCCACAGGCCTAACTCAGGAAAATCTCCTATAAGCATTTTGCCTGGTTCTAAATGTTCCCAGGATTAGTTCTGAGAACAAAAAGAAAAGGAGTACTTGTGGCATCTTAGAGACTAACAAATTTATTTGAGCATAAGCTTTCGTGACCTACAGCTCACTTCATCGGATTCATTCTGATGAAGAACAAGTAGAGAACAAGTATCAGTGGGCCAGATACCCACCCTTGTGTTTTATGATATGTTATGTGTGTGTAGTACAGTATTGATTAGCTATCCCCAATTAACTGAGAGTATTCTTTTACCAAAAATCAGTCATGCTCCCTTAAGTGCAGCATATTGAAAACCTTTTTTTTATTTTTAATTTCCAGAAGGCCTTGCTCATCTGCAAAACTTTATGAAAGGTTAGGGTTATATGCATCAAATGAATGAGTATAAATGGATATCTAATCCAATAGATAGAGCCTCAAAGTGGGGAAGGGAGAAGGGTGTTGTCTATAGCCTGTACATGGAGAACAGGCCTTAGTTTTTTGGCCTTTGTTTAGAAGAGGGTTGAGTTTCTGACCTGCCTATGATGGAAAAGAAACAAGATGCTGTTGTTTCAGGCTAGCAGTGGGGAGCTAAGCTGGAGGATGGGTATATGAGCCATATGTGGTGGGTAAAAACAAGCACGGTAATGATCGCAAAAATCTCTAGTCATGCTTTAAAATGTACTTGATGTAAGGTTGAAGTGTGTAAGAGAATTTGTAGTCTATACATTGCAGCTGTGCAAAAGATAATCCTTTTTTTGAGGGGGGGAATGTGCAATGAGATTTTACATGTGTATATGTTTAAGTGACAGTATGAGCTGTAAGAGAATTTGAACATTTTTTCCCTCAACTTATCACGCTAAACATTCAAATAAAATATTTTAACAGATGTTTCATCTATTTTATTATTCTGCATACTTTGTAAATCTTGTAAAGTACTTTGGAATTACTTGAATGTAAAGCACTAACAGTGTAAAGTAACCATTCATGATTATACCAGTTAATAGATATATTGAACTCCATAATCTCTGGTTATTGGTTTACAAATGGTACTGCAACAATAAAACAATAATTGACAGCAGTTGCATATTGACAAATATTTTGTAATATACTTATACAGTATAAATTTTCAATCTATATTACAAAATATTAGTTTCCAGGGTTTTTTTCAATGTTTGACTTCAGTGGAAGTTTTGTGCTCAACAGATGCAAGATGGGACATGAGAAATGTCAGCTTTAATGATAATGTGCTAAAACTGAGAAATATACTCAATGCAACAAATACTGCCTACAATGGAGCTGTAATATTCACCATCACAGAACTATTATTCAAGGCCATACTATTATAGGCTCCTAATTCCTGGGAGATACTTTTGTATGAAGTTTCTATATGCATGATAATTTCTAATGTATCACACCCTAGATGTCTTCTTCAAACTGAGAAATATAAACCACTGAGAATATGCTTCATTATCATAAAGTACCTTTAACACTTCAAAAGGGAAGAATGACACATTTGTATAATACAATAAATTCAAGGCTCTCTAGAAAAAACCTTCTCCAGAATCTGTAGGCATTCTTTATCAGAAATTTTTGTATTCACGCAGGGAAAAAATGAAGCTTATCTACACAAAGCTCAAATCATTTCATAGAATATCACGGTTAGAAGGTCATCTAATCCAACCCCTTGCTCAAAGCAGGGCCAATCCCCAATTTTTGCCCCAGATCCCTAAATGGCCCCCTCAAGAATTGAACTTGCAACCCTGGGTTTAGCAGGCCAATGCTTAAACCACTGAGCTACCCGTCTCCCTTGATTTTGTGCTATTCAAGTGCAGAAGTGAGGAGAGATACCACCCACAGTACAGGGCCAGGCTTCAGGACTATAACTCAGACAATCCATCCATCATGGCTTCTAGTACCACCTATAAGGATTTGGTGGGGGGCAAAGAATCCATGCAATAGTAACCGCCGTAGCAGCATCATGTTCCTATTACGCCTCTGGCGTTTAGAGCAGTGATGAAGCTCCTCCACTCCTGTCTATTTCTGGCAAATCTTTCAGTGGTTCCCCAGCTGTGCCCCAGGTTTTTCAGCTCGGCATCCAGAGCTCTTCATCATGTTGTTTTCAGGTGACCTCATTTTCGCTTGCCTTTGGGTGTCCATCTTATTGCTACTCTGGTGATGGAATCAGTTTCCATCCAAAGCACATGACCGACCCATCTCCAACACCTCCTGGCAATGATGGTGCCCAGATCCTCTTGGCTGTACTGTGTCAATAGATCTTGGTTTGAGATTGTTCTGGGCCAAAAGACATGGAGGATTTTTCTGAGGTAGGTTGTATGGAATGAAGACAGTTTGGACATGTCATACTTTCTCATTCCCCAGCATTCTGCAATATAAAGTAGTGTTGAAAGTACACAGCTCTGATAAATATTGAGTTTAGTTTGTTGTATTTTGATGATTTCCAGACTGTACTTAAGCTCCTGAAGGTGTTCCTGGCTTTACTGATTTTGTTCCGGATGTCCTGGCTTGTTCCACCATCCTGGCTGATGGTGCTGCCCAAGTATGTTAATGTTTCTACGTTGGTGAGAACATAATCCTCTATCTGTATTGGTGATGGTGAGGAAATATTAAAGGTCATGATATCTGTCTTATTGCGGTTGATTTTCAGTCCAATTTGCTGGCGGAATGTGTTGAGTCGAGTTGTTTTTTCTTATATATGGTGTTGACTATGTGATAGGAGAGCGACGTCATCTGCGAAGTCCAGGTCTTCAGGGGATGAGAAGAGCGTCCATTTAATGCCGCTTGTCAAATCTTCTGTTGGACATCACACTACCCAGTTGATGGCAATGTTGAAGAGAACTGCAGACATGACACACCCCTGATGTACTCCTGTTTTGACTTCAAAACTGAGTTCACTGTGATTAAAAGTTGAAATAGATATTAGTAATAGCAATGCTAGTGCTAAAAACTAGCAATTAGTCATCTGCTCAAAAGGCTGTCTTGTGTATTGTTCCATAGGATCTCTGACATCCTCCCAACCCCTCTTTGAAACATATATGGGGTGGTCAGGAGAGCTTGTGAAAGAGGGACTGTGGAGACTTCAATATGCAAATGACGTCTATCTCTACATCTCATTCAACCTAATCAGTTTAGTTTAGTGACTTACCCTTTGCCTAATGGGGTGTGGATCTTGGACAAAGGCTTGCTGGCTGTGGTCCATCCCAGATAAGATTGAAGTAATACTTGAAAGCTGTGGGAAGTAACCAGAAGACACAGTGGAGATTATTTGACTCATGCAATTCAGAGGATACACCCTCAATCTCTTACACAGGTTTTCAATATGGGGATCACTTTGTGCCCCCAGCTACTTATGGATATTCAGGTAGCAGCACTGCTTAAGAAGTGACTTTTTCCAGCTGTGTTTGGTGAGAGGTTGGTGATCTTTTCTACCTACTAATACTTATCTGTGCTTTTGTTACCTCAAGGTATGATCACTCTGACACCCTTTAAAATAAAGACCTGACATACAGGTGTGATAGTAAAAGCCTATGTTGTCTGGCTCCAGTCACAAGATCTGGGTCAGTGTGGTGAAGATCAGTGTCTCTGTCACCAGTCGGAAGTTAGTATCCACTAACTGCATGGGCTACTCTGTGTGGGGCTGCATCTGAAGAAGATTTGGAAACATCACATAGTACAGAATGTGGCTGCCTGCTTTATGGATCTGCTGCCCCCAGAAGACCTAGTTGCGAAGTGTGCACACATACCTTGTTATGTGCTATGAGCTGCCACAGAAAAGGTAGTGCATTGTGAGGTACAGTGTGTCTCCTTGAGGTAGGCATGTCCTTACCACCATATGGGGTTTTGTGCAGGTTATACAGTTGAGGCATAATATATTACACTTGATAAATATGCTATTGATTCAGCAGAAAACATTCCAAATTAAGTGAATATATACAAGAAAAACAAAAAATGTGTCACAGACAGAATCAGGGATCTGAACAACAATAATAGTTATAAATATATTAATTATATAACACCTTCAGGAGCTTAAGTACAGTCTGGAAATCATCTCTCTCTCTCTCTCTCTCTCTCTTTATATATATATATATATATATATATATAAGCATATGTCTTTCATAGCTCTATGAGAGTTTGCAAAGAAGAATAAGCATCTTACTTGATGGGGAAATTTAGATACAGAGCAAGGAGGTGACTACCTGAAGGTCACACAGCACAGCAACAGCAGAGCCAGGAGCAGAATCCAAGTCTCCAGTTTCCCAGCCCAGTGCCCTGCCCACTGGATCACTTTGCTTTTTCTTCTCCTAAAATTTTGGGCTGCTAATCATTTGAGCTATTTGTTAATTTGACTCTGAGTTTGTATCCTAATTATGTGGCTCAGGCTTTTCTCTTTGTAATAGACCAAATTAAAATCACAGATTGAATTGTGAGGGCTTGAAGGTCATTCCAGATTTAGTGGGTAAGGCCGGTCTCTGAGGAAAATATACTTGTATACGAACAAACAAAAATTCCTATTTATTCTATTAATTACAAGCATTCTTTTGCTCTGAAAGTTGCTTTATATGATCAGAGAAATTTCTCATTTGTTTAAATCTTAGCATACACCCCAAAAGCCCTACATTCTTTTAATTTAAAATAAATGAAATTTCATTTTCTTTTTAGCAAGTTCAGTATATTTTACTACCCGTTAAGCAGAAGAGAAATTGAATAAGATCATAATAGCAACACCAGAGAGAGGCCCTAAAAGATCACAATTTTAATTGCAACTGATCCTGAGGAAAGCATACAAATCCTCCTCTTCAAAACTAGAAAGTTTCCCTAATATGCAGTATAAGTGAGTCTGCAGTGCCAAATTGTTTATGATAAGTTTAGGGTGACTTGTACTGCATGTTTTTAAGGGCTTACGTTTAACCATATAAGAAGGTTAACTCCTTTCATGTTTTCAGTGATGAATTTTGCTTTTAGTATAGTGCCACTAGAGAATAGGTATTAATCTTAGCCTCTTATTCATTAGCAGACTACAATAGAAGATATTCACTTTCTTCTTCCTCTAGCCATGCTATGTAAATAATTTATAACATACTTCCCCACTATAGGTTTTTTGTTTGGCTTTTGTTTTGCTAGGATTTTTTAGGAGTGGACTAAAGTAGACTTCTTTACACAAAGCTTGTATTGTTCCTCATGAATAGGCCAATTAAATCAATTCTTGTGGAAGCAGACACTGTGTTTATTTCAATTAGATTGTGGAAGATAATGTCCAGAGTTAGTTTTGTAGCACGTCAGCAGCACAATATATTTTTGTTAGAGCTGTGTTACAAATGTAGAGCGTGTAGCAAAACTAGGCTTATTGCCAGCTTTGTGCAGACCGTACAAAAGGACCATTTGCCAGTTTCATTAGTTTTATCACCCTAAGCAATTTTTCCCAAGTGTCATGCATTATAATGGAATAGCAGAAAATGGAGGGCAAAGAATAAGGTTTACTATGACATGTTCTTCTTGCCCTGAAACTATAGAACGCCTTCTGAAGAGCAATACGCACATTCAAACAAAAGATCAATTTAAGTGGGCAGGAGAGACTATATCAAGGTCACAGATTGTCCTCTTCCACAGTAATACCCTTAGAAAGGGGCACAAGAGGGAGGAAACAGCAGTAAGGTTACCTTCATGGATCTTTTCCCAAATCACACTGTTGTGGGGAAACAGAGTTTACAGTAATTTGAGGTAATGAAGGATCTGCACAAGCCCAGAAACCCTGTGTCTCTACAAAGACGCTACTGCCTACAGCTCATGTCTTACTTCTTGTCAGGACAGGGAAAGCCTGTGGCTGCTCCCAGAACCCTGCTTAATGTGCTTTCTCAGGTACACAGGGAAGTGATTTGTGAGATGGGTATCACTGAGCAACCGTTTCTTTAATATTGTCCAGATTATGGGATGCTAGATGGTTAGTGGTAGATTTCCTTCTTGGAATAATGGTGATGTCAACCATTTCTGCTAGCAGATATGCAGACACTCTGGATTCTCTTTCATTAGCTACTCAAAGCATGGATTGGTCATACGTAGTGGCTCAGATTTCTGAGATAGCTTCCAGGATTTCCTGATTTGTGGTTGGTACCAAATGTTTGGAATGAGTGTGCTGCATTATCAATCCTTCTGAGCTTAGTTTACTCCTAGTGTCTGGAAATACCATCTCTGATGCAGAGGGATCCTCTCTGAAGCAGGATGTTAATTCCTCCCATTGCGAGGAGGGGGGCAGATCTGGCATTCTTGGAGTCATTCCAAATGATAGGATGATGTAACATCCAAAATAGGCCTGTGAGATGTGACTTTTTTGCCACAACAGCAGAGGACTAGTACAATCTTTTGGCTTCCCCTACCACTGAGGAAGTTTTGAAAAAAAAAATATTGTGCCAGTTTCTATATCGGCTAATGTTTTCTTCCAGTGATGCTCACATTTTCTAGTTTCCTGCTGTTTCTGTGAAGGACATCTGAAAACTAAGAAGAGCTTAGCAATGGTAGGAATCATCAGCATGTAAACAGCAACAGTCAAGGAGTAGCGGGTTGATTTCCAAGCAATCTTCTTGAGTGATATTTTCTTTCTGCAATTTTGGTGAGTCCAGGAGCAGTTCATGGTGATGGGACCATCTTTCCTGAAGGTGGGGATGCCTCCATACACCACCTGATGAAGTGGTGATTTCACTAGAACTGGAAAGTAATGGGTATCCACCCTATGTCCACACTCAGCCTCAGGATCAGATATAGTGTGTCACTGGCTATGTGTTTAGTCTCAAAGATTACCTTAGAAAAACTTAAGTTTGGGGCTTGCTATCAACAGTTCTGTCAGAAAAGATACTGATATCACTTGGAATGAGTCACTGGAGCTGACCCACCATGTCCATCAGCTTTGCTACAATATCTGATGCTCTGTAGAATAACAGGTGCCCACTGGGTTCTATTTGGCCTCACAAATGAAGCATATGCATTTAATACTTTGTTTCAGGGGACTCTTCTTCATTTGAAGCTGGATGGGAATAATGATACCAATTTTTTGTCTTTAATTATTTTTAAGAATATAACAGCCATACTGGATCAGACCATGGTCCATCTAGACCAGTTTACTGCTTTCTGACAGTGGCCATTGCCAGGTGCTTTTGGACTGGATTTGTGACATATAAAGGAATTTGTGGGAGTGCAGTGAGCTAGCACTGGAACTGCTATGTTATCTAGCCAGGTTTCAATAAAATAGCTTGTTTGGAGGGCATCGTCTGTAATGAGGTTGTTGATAGCTGTCTGGTTAACCTCTGATCTTGCGGTGATCAACACAAACTTGAGATGTTGGGGTTAGTCTTTGTGAGCTGTGGTTTCACGTGAAGCAGTGTGTGACTTGAGTTGATTGGAGTGGCTGTGGCTGTGGCTGTCCATTGATGCATTTTCTCAGAATCAGTTTGTGTTTTCTGCAGTTGTATGTTGTTTTTATGATTTGGATATCAAAGGAGAAATAGAGGGTGCAGCATCAGATATCCAGTGTGCGGCCACATTGCTTGACTCCTTGGAACACCGTATTAAAATTGTATCAATAACCAGTGTCAAAGAATTCTCTCATTCTTGAATTCTCCTGCAGTGTGGTGAAAGCAGTACATTACCCACATCTCCCATTCAGACTAATATTATTAGCTATAATTTTTTCCTTGGGGTTCATCATCTATTCAGTCCTTTGCGTCAGCTCATGGGCACAGAGAGATTCCATAGATTGGTCAAGAAGAGGAACAAATCCAAAATGAAGCGGAAGTAAAACTACCCATGGGACACAAAAGTTTTGAAGTCAATAGGTTTTATCTTTTTCTGGCTGAATTTTGAATAAGAACAAGTTGCTTATGGAATCTGTCATTGTACCACTTTGTATGTGAGACTGATCAGGGAGGGATGCTTGTTGGAATGGTGATTATTCAAAGCTGGTGTGGTACTTAAAAGAAACAGATACTGAGTAGTTCCAGAAAGACATTTGCTAACAAAATACACATCTTTGATGGGTTGTAAAATTTGGGGCCTTAAAGTGCTTGGCAGTGTGCCTTGAAATAGGAGCAGGCAAAGCTCAATCTTCAAATTAGGAACTTTGGGGAATTCATGTAATTTGCCTTTCCAACCTTGCACTGCATAATCTATGTAACAAGATTCCAGGATTGTTACTTTGATGCCTAGAATGTCTGTTGAGTCAGTGTGAAGCTAAGGAAAGAGCTACATGCATGGCCAAGTGCTCTTTTTTGTTCAGAACATCAGCAGGTTGAATCATCACTGGGATTCGTGGTCTGTTATCATCCAATTTTTAAGCTTTCAGCATTTTTCCTTTATAAATTACACCCATGTGGTTTGCAACTCAGCTACAATAAGGCATGTATTTATGCCCAGCCAAGAGTCCCAGACCATGATGACAGCAAAGGAAGTCAGCCAATCACCACCCTTACTCTACAGCTAACTAGCAAGCAACAGTTAGTTTGGTTGCATGAGGGGGACTGCAGAGATGGTGGATTACTTGGCCCAGCTGCCACAGTTCTTCAAAACCACATGGACACAGTAACCCTAAACACACACAGTCTCTCACTACAGCACACCCTTCACTTGCCACCTGCACAAATCAACACACATCTTCCAGGTTAGACACTCTCTGTCTGTGTCTGTCTGAAGCACTGAATGCCTGTTGAGTCAAAGTGAAGCAATGGAAACAGCTGCAGGCTTGGCTGAGAGCTCTTTTTCTTTGAAATATCACCAGGTTCAGTCATCACTGGGCCCTGTGAGAACCAAATGGAACGTTGGTGTCCTAAGGTTCTGTGGTGGTTGGAATCTGACAGTTGATCAGAGATGGAGAGAATAACAGCTACGTGGGGTAACACAGAGGTGGTTGTACCTCCACCAGGGGACAGATCTGTGCAGAAACTTTGCGCAACGTGTATCCACAGCAGCATTACTCACTACAACACGGCACATGGAAACAAGAACCCCAAAATACAACCAGCCTACATGCTGCTGTTTGGGACTTCACTCTTACAAGCCGCTTTATGTTCTGTTAGCATGTTTGTCACTGTGGTGTTTTGTGAGTGTATTTTCTGCTTTGGTGTTCAGTAAAATAGTACACAGACATACTGATGGGGAGGCAGGCCACAAGTACTGAAACAGTCTGATTCTAAACCATACTGAATTGGGCACAAGTGAAAACACTTCCTATATGTACCAGTTTATGGTGGTACCATTACCAGTGCACCTCTAAGCTTTGACCACACACAATGCCAAGAGAGAAAGCTACTCTCACTGTCCACATGTCTACACTGCAATGTAATCCCAGGCCTCTGGCTTGAGGCCAAATCCACCTTCCATCTACACACAAATCTCTATGACTTGCGATGAGACCCAGAATCCTAGGACCCTGCAGGGGCTGAGGATTCAAGCCCACATCCAGCCAGGGTCCAGAGTTGAAGACCTATTGCTTTGCACTATAGAGGCTGTGATGTTGCATCCATATGTTTTATGGAAATATGCTTATGAGTGTGCATATGATGGAATTGGAATATGCTTTATGCAAAAGGTCTCTTGTAAGGTATCATAACAAAAGTTATAACCTACTGAATTTATTCCTCCTATTTGTATGTATGTATCACTCTTGTATCTGAAGCTAGAAATATGAAGTATAATTCTGAGGTCTTACTGTAATTATGCAAAGTGTGAGCCATTAATGGTGGTTTAGAATCTTGATGTCTCCCATTGACTAGGGCAATTGGAAGTAAATGGTTATTTACCTGCGAACCTTCCTGTGTACGTGTGAGCCAACCAGGAAGAAAGGAGACTAGGGGTCTTACAGTGACATGTGACCATTTCACATGATACTGGAATCCATCTTAATCCTTGTAGTTTTCCATTGATGAGGCAGGGGTGGGGACAAGCACAGACAAAAGATTCTCACCTTGTGCCAAAGCTATAAAAGGCAGTGGAGCAGGATAAAAGGGGCTGCCAGTCATGAGAAAACCCCTGCTTATCACCTGAGATGTCTGATGGAACAAACAAGGACTGTACCAGGGGAAAGGATTGGGCCCAGACTAGGAAGAAGTCTAGTCTGTGAAATAAGTTTATTGGAACATCTCTGAGGTTGAGATATTACCTGTAATCAGTTTCTTAATGTATTAGGCTTAGACTTGTGAGCTTTTGCCTTATTTTGCTTGGTGACTTACTTTGTTCTGTCTGTTATTACTTGAAACCACTTACATCCTATTTTATACTTAATAAAATCACTTTTGTTTATTAATAAGCCCAGAGTAAGTGATTTATTCCTGGGGGAGCAAACAGCTGTGAATATCTCTCTATCAGTGTTATAGAGGGCGGACAATTTATGAGTTTACCCTGTATAAGCTTTATACAGAGTAAAATGGATTTATTTGGGGTTTGGATTCCATTGGGAACTGGGTGTCTGGGTGCTGGAGAGCTAATCTACTGAGCTGTTTTTGGTTAAAGTCTGCAGCTGTGGAGCCATGGCCCAGACCCTGAGTCTGTGTTGCAGCTGGCTAGCATATCTGGCTCAACAAGGCAAGGTTCTGGAGTCCCAAGCTGGCAGGGAAAATGGGCTTAGAGGTAATTTCAGCACATGAGGTGACAGTCCCAAGGGGGTCTCTGTGATCGAACCTGTCACAGAGACACTTCCCCACCCCCCCAATCCCGGACTCAGATCCTGGGAGTCCGCCAAAATTATCCCACAATCTCATGGGCCAACTTCCTTTGTCCTCTCTATCCCATGAATCACCAGTCGACTCCAGGGGAATGGAAGCAACTCACCTTGTGGTAGTGCCGCAGCTGGGTGAGTCAGCTTTTAACCCTTCCATTGTTTTCTCACCGGTGAGCTGCAAACACACCTTTGGAGAACCTTCTGCATTTTCGAGAGCTACTAATCACATGAAGTCTTTTGCAAAGTGTACAGCTTCCTGGCCACGGGAACCCACCAAGGTTCTGATTAATCTCTGGTGCAAGGCCAGTAAAACAGTGGATTTTAGTAAGAGCACCAGAAATGACTACACATAACAACAGATAGTGAAGAAGCTGGCAGCATTGGAAATTTACTGGACCAGTGACCAGTTCAGGGAGAAGCTCCAGGACTGAGCACTTGAAAATCAGGGACCAGAACCACACCTTGTGCAACTCACCGACATCATACCCATTTCATGATGAGTTTGACTAGGTGCTCGATACTGCACCCAGCATGAAGCCAATAGCGGTGCACGATGAACTGGTCAAATGGGATGGCAAACTGCTGGCTCCAGAATTCAGCCTGGGGACTGATGCATGCCAGCAGCAGGTGTAAACGAGGCCAGCAAAGTGACTCTGCTGCTCATGTTGATCGCAAAAGACGCTTTGCCACTGGAGCAGCATCAGCACATCCTGGGGCCATACTTGGAACATCTTTTCAATCCCCCTCCTGAGGAATGGCCAGCCAGGAGACTGGCAGCAGAAATGGGAGGGATAGAAGCTGTCCTGGAGCCTGATAAGTTTCTGGCTCCATTTTAATGTTTATTAATATAGGAATGGGAAGGATTTCCTTTTTATGAACCAATGCAAAAGTTATTACAGGCCCCAGCTACCAGTGTGTATCTGCTCATGGCAGATTGCATACCAGCAGTGGTTTGACGTCTTCCTGCCTCCTCTCCCTCCCCACCATGTGAAATTCAAAATGGTGACTGGGAAAGCCAAAGAGTAAAAACATGCAGAGAGTGACTTTTTACTGGAAAGTCACACATTTTTGCTAGAGCATTTCTGTTTCTTAAAAATAATAACCTTACATTGCCATGCCTATAAGTACTTTGCTCTGTTGTACAATGTTGTAATGAGGGAACTACAGAGAGGTGGAAATGTTTTCCATTTACAAATCTAGTCCATTTCAGTTTGAGATAGTCTGTGCAGTCTACCAGTGACAAAATCATTTTCCCCAAATACTATGGGACCTTGAAATTGTGTCCAGAAATGTACCTGGATGTAAGGAAGATAGCTGTGGAGTTATGTATGTTTTCATGCAGTCAAAATAAACTAAGCCACATAGAAGCTAACACAGCATCTTGTTGGTTGCCATGAATTCTGACCCAATCTTGGGTGCTAATAGTTACAACCTTCCTGAAGCAGGAACTCCAGGTAGGTAGTCACATTTTGTACAAGAGTGTATTTTCCAGGGTCACCTTGGTAGCTTACCAGCCCACTCCATTCATAGATTTGTTTTTCACTCACTATACGTTTGAATACTTTGTGGGAATACCCTTCTGGTTTTTCACCAGCAGCTTGGAATAACATGTCCTTTTGCCAATCAAGCACCACAAGAACTGTTATGTGTTCCAAAATGTAGAATGCCTGAACTGATAAAGAAGCCTTTTGTAATACATCCACTGACTTCCTCCACTGCAAACCCAAGTAGCTCTGCATGATGATGTGGTTCTACCAGTCTGTGCTTGTGGCCCTGCTCCAGAAGCACTGGTCTATGTAGAGAGCATCAGGAGCTACACCAAGCATCATGAGCAGCATCAGTCAGTTTGAATCTGCCATGTCTGTGTCTTCCTCCTCCTGCTCCTGCTCCTGCTCCATCATTAGCCTGCCAGGCACCTTTGGTGGGTCATAAAATACTACCAAAAAGTCCACCAGCATCTCTCAAAGGTTCTGCCTATTTCCTGAAACAGGACTGAAAGCACAAGCAAGAGAAGTCCTTCAAATTGTGCCTTTTTCATATTGCTGGATCCAGTTACTGAGAATGCACAGAACAAAAAGTTTGCTCGGCAGGATGTGTTGGCAGGTTATTCAAACTTCCTGTAACATTCAGGGTGGAGCATCAAGTTTTCCCACACTGCACGACAGTCAAAGGACTAGAGCAGCCACATTTCAGAAGGACACTAGGAAGTCTGGGATATTGTTGGCTGGACTTGAGTCTGGGTGCTGCAGCGTGGATACCAGAGCCCCAGATTTGAGCCTGGGTTAGAAAATTCTTAAGCTAGGGTTGACAATAAGTGAAGATATTCAAGCCCTGGGTTTTCTAACCCAGAGTCCACAGACTCAAGTCCCACCACCCCTGCGCTTACATTGCAATGTAAACATATAGCCCAAGCCCTTTCTTGGTTATTTCATTGGGAGGGAGCAATCAAGCCCTAAGCAATTTCCAAACAAAATTAAGTAATTCTACATAATTCTAAGTAATCACTGGAAAATGACAAGCAATTATCTTACTATGAATCAGTAATTAAAAATGAATACATAATTTTGGGGTTTGACTGTTGCTTCTAGCTTCTAATTATTAGCAACTGTTCAGATCCTATACTGAGAAATATTTTAACCACAATGATAGAAATGTAGAAGATATGATGTTCTGGGAAGCTGAGAGAATACCAAGGGGAAAAATAATTGGCCTTGCTGCTGGCTTTCCATTAAAAAGGAAAGATTAAAAAGATGCATTGACTGGAAACAGAAATTAACTTCAAAGGTTACATATTAGAAATGGGTATTTGATATAATGTTAGGAAAGGAGCACTCAGGGTATGTCTACCCTGCAATTGAACACCTGCTGCTGGCCAATGCCAGCAGACAGGCTCCCAAGGCTCAGGATATGGGGCTGTAAAATTATGGTATACATGTCAGGGTGCCTCTGGTATCTCAGGAGCGAGGAAGGCCGCAGATCCTGGAAAAATACCTGTGAGAGATGAAGGACACTTATCCAAGAACTAAACTGAAGAGATTTTGGGGACTGACTTGAATAGTAACCATCAAATAAACAATATCTACTTGTTATTTAGGAAGTAGTAGTAAGGTAGCCAATGTAGCTTCCTCTGTCATGAAGGTAAGGCAATGGTGTTCAGGCTTATCTGGATTCTCTTTTATGATTGACATATTGTGACATTCTGTACCTCGTGGGAACATCCTACACCCCCACGTTCACCCTTATAAAATGACTGTGTGGTATCCAATGCAAAGTTTGTCATGTTGGGTATCTTTGGAAGGCTCATTGTTGTTATAGTGATGTCATCGTAATTGTTGTTACAGTAATGTTATAGGTTATAATTTCATGTATATAGTTATGAGGCTGAAAAGGTATCTCATGGTTTAAAGCAAGCCGAGGCAAAAACTCTCCAATAGCAGAGCAGCAGTTCACACCTCATCAGGGCATGTATGGGACAAACCCAGCCCAGACTCACAGGAACAAAGGACACTAACCTAGGCAACAACAAAGAATCTGTTGGACTTTCGAGTGAGTCACCCCCCTTCCTTTATTCAGTTTGGGACTGCAGTGAGGTAATGCTCACCTGACTCTGAAGGAGGGGGGGCAAAGCCAAGAGGGAAGAAAGTACATGATAAAAGGGAGAGATGTTTGCCATGCTCTTCCTCTCTCTTCCACCTCCATTTACAGACATCACCACCAAGTGACTGAAGCGCTGATCAAATGGGAGAGCCTGGCTGAAGGGCAACCAGCCAACCTGTGGTGAGAAGCATCTAAGTTTGTAAGAGTATTGAAAGTGTTAAGATCAGCTTAGAATGTGTTTTGCTTTTATTTCATTTGACCAAATCTGACTTGTTATGCTTTGACTTATAATCACTTAAAATCTGTCTTTGTAGTTAATAAATCTGTTTGTTTATTCTACCTGAAGCAGTGCATTTGAAGCGTGGCTGTGACTCCCCTTGGGATAACAAGCCTGGTACATATCAATTTCTTTGTTAAATTGACAAACTCATGTATGTTTGCAGCATCCAGCAGGCGTAACTGGACACTGCAAGATGGAGGTTCCTAGGGTTCTGTCTGGGACCAGAGATATTGGCTAGTGTCATTCGGTTGCACAATCCAAGGAGCAGCTTACATGCTAGAGGCTGTGCATGAACAGCTCAGGAGTGGGGGTTTTCACAGCAGAGCAGGGTAAAGCTGGCTCCCAGACTCTAGGATTGGAGTGACCCAGCAGATCACCGGTCTGGATAACACCAGGGGAACATCACACCTATTATCATATGTTAACAGTTTAATAAAGGATACCAGGTATAAAGCTCTGCAAATCTGTGGATATTTGTTTTATATCTGTGGATATCTGCGGATCATGTTTCTGGATCGCGGATCAGATGCGGATACAAATTTTGTATCAACACAGGGCTCTAATCATGGTTGCCAGCTGTGAAAACAGCTCATTGATAATATTTTATTTTTCTTGACTTCCTTTCAGTGTTAATAGCAAATCTTATTGCAAAGATAGTGTGTTTGGCATGGTGTCAGACCATAAAATATATTTCTTAAAGTCACAGTCTTTGTCATTCATTTTAAGTGGCTATGATAAAAAGGTAGTTGATTTCCTCTTCTCCAACACTTTGATTTTTTTTAAAGGCAAAAAGAGGTATTTGATGAGGATGAAGTTAACGTTCTATTTTTTTTGATAGAGCATTTAAAGAAAAATGCCATCCAACTGATAAATACGATCTACTGTTGAGTTCCAAAGACTTTAAAATGAGCTGTACACAACATCCTCTATCAGTGGAGAGAAAAAGTCCAGAGCACAGGCCCATAGCAAGAATTCAGGAACGATTTCTACACTTTTATTTTCCATCCAGGGTGCTGGTAACTAGTTTTTCATCTGTTGTAGTACTAGGGTTCATCAGCTATATACTCACAAGTATATAATCACATATGTGGACCTCGCTCCTCTAAAGACTTACACATGTACTTAACTTTACTCAAGTGAGTAGCTCCATGATGTCAGTGAGACGTAAAGTTAAGCACATGCATAAGTTTTTGCAGGATCTATCTATTTATGTAAGAGCAACAAATCCAGCTGGGAAATAATCATAATCTGGCAAAAGACACAAAGCCATTTTTTATTCCATTTAATCTTCAGTCGGTCATTTTATCTCACTTTCTTTTCACTCCTGTGTCAACAGTGAGACATAGTTCAAGTCTTATAAAATAAGAAAGACCTTACCAAAGGGTTCTTTAAAATAGTCTAGAGTGATGACTCATTGCATTTTTTCATCCATTGATCTGCTTGGGACAGCACTGCTTCACCTAAGAGCAAAGTTAAATTCCATTAATTCCAATGTGATTCTAGAAGAATAATTTGTTTGTTGGCTTTTCAATGACAATATAACCATTTGTGTGGGTGCCATTCAGAAGATGCAATGTTAATGTTTCTAATACTTGAATGGTTTACTCCTTTTCTTCTAATTATTTCATTACAGAAATATTAGCAGATGAAAGGCTGTGCTGTCACAAAAGTGTGGCAATTGTCCTTCTTAAAGCCTTTTTCAGGGGGTACATGAGCAAGTGTTTTCTCCAAATCGCCCTATCCTGGAGTGCAGTGTTGTATTCCCACCTCACATCAATGACAAATGAGCAGAGGTTTCAACTCCAGAAACCACGGATCAGACAAAACCTGCACAGATCCCAGGGGATCCACAGGAGATTAGAACAATCCAGGAAGAGGCCAGTGCATCCATGTTGGCTCTGGAGGCCTCTGCCCAAAGTACTTCTCTCCCCTCAACATGCACACACACTTTCCCCAGCCCTGACTTGTGCATCACTGACCCCACAAAGCATTCTCTGCAGAAACTACCCAAAGGTGATTGTGACAAAGAGTTAATCCCTTCCCCCTTTTTGCCTGGGAGGGGGAAGATCCACCCAGAGTGTGCAATTAATATTAGACATATTATCAGGCCCTTCATATTTTTATACTTATTATTAACTAGTTGTGACCCATGGACAACTTGATGCCAACTGACAGAGAGTACAGGAGTACATGAGGGTTACAGGAATACCCTGGGTCTGGCACATATCTACTAGTCTGCCAAAGAATGTCATGTAAGGTCTCTAATGAAAGCCTATGTCACACCGGTCATCATAATCATAGCAAGATGTATGTACAGAAAATATGTGAAGAATTATGCCTATATACTACAAATTATGTTCTCTAGGTCTGTGAGTTAAGGCAAGTCACTGAAAGGTGATCCACATATGTTGTCAGGCAGAGGGAAAGATGCTTGTATCACTCTGACTGGTCATGTACAGACTAAGTATTCTGTGGTTCACAATGGACGCCCATTTACAGTCTAAGCAAAGTGTTAATCAATAGATTGTGGAGACTGCAGGAAAAATAAAACATCGGGGTTATCCTTATGCTAACGGCAGGGGGTGGTGAGGCGCCTCACAACCCTGGATACTCAGAAGCATCCCACTAGTGATTATTTAATTTAAAATTACTAATACAGTTACATATTATTTACTAATAAGTGCTTAATGCCAACAAATATCTAGTGGAAATTATTAATCTGCTTAATACAAACAATGCAAACATAATGTAATAGTTTTATTTCCATTCACTTTTGTTTATAAGCAAGCATTCTGGATTGTGTCCATCAGATATGTCAGAAACTAAAAGGGGAAGTGTAAAGTGGAAGCTCTCCACTCCACTTCTTCCTCCTCTTAAAATATATAGACAGTCCAACTCGTAGGACAGTGTTTTTCAATCCATGGATCGCAGTACTGGGTCACGGCATGTAAGGCACTGGGTTGCCTTGCTCTGGTCAAAACTGCTGACCGAGACATTAAAGCTCCCATTGGTGGTGCTGCCCAGTGAAGGCAGGCTAGTGCCTACCTTTTCCGATGCTGCACTGTGCCCCGGAAGCAGCCAGTAGCAGTCCATCTACTAGGCATTGGAGCCACAGGTCTCTGTACCGCAAGCACTGGCTTTGCACTCCCATTGGCTGGAACCAGCCAATGGGAACTGTAGGGGGAGAGGTGCCGGTGGGTGAGAGTCACGCGGAGCTGCTTGAGCACTTCCGCTCAGAAGCCAGACCTTCTGCTGGCCGCTTCCGGGGCATAGCACAGTTTGCAGTGCACCCCAGCTGCGCTGCTGAACCACCAGAGATAAGTCCATGCCTGTGCCCCAATCCGCTACCCCAGCCCTGAGCCCTCACAAACCTGGAGTCCCTCCTGCACCCCAACCTCCTGCCCCAGCCCAGAGCCCCCCCCTGCACACCCTGAACCCCTCATTCCCAGACCCATCTGCAGCCCTCACCCCCACATCCCAAATCTCTGTCCCAGCCCTGAGCCCCTTCCACACCCCAAACCCCTCATCCTCAGCTCTGTTGCGTCTTGGGCATCAACAGTTTTCTTCAACTGGGTCCCCAGAAATTTTTTTTGAAAACCACTTTCGTAGGACATGGAATCACTGAGATACAGGTGCTTGGTTTTGGAATTGTAGATATGCATTCTGAGACAGTCACGTGCATCTCTTCGGGACAGTGATATTTACTTCAGCATATTTTTAAAAAATGCATCTATCTTACTTTATTTGCTGGGTAGTTAAATTCCTTTATATTGAGCAGTAAGATCTCAGGTTTAATCATTACTGCATTTAGCTACATATTAAATACCAGACAAAGGAAAGTGCTGACATTTGGCCACCAATTCTCAGATCCTGAAGTTTCTGCTGCAGTTAAAGGCCTAATAACCATAATTACTGAGCGGCATAGCTTTGAACACCCCACAATCCCAGTGTGACACCGGCATTTTTATTATGAGATGAACTCCTACAATAAAGTACATAGCAAAAAGGCAAAGAAGCAGCTTGATATTATGAACTGTTGTCTAACATCTGTTGAAAATCATGATTTTGCATAATCAATGTGTAACTTTAGCACCCTCCTGGCCAAGATGGAATCTGCTCTGTAGGCAGTTTTGACCAAGAGAAGGCACGCACACGAATGCAGCAGGCATACTCCCTTCCACCCCAGCCCAGAAGAACCTGTTTCAAACCCTCACAGTGAACACACACATCAGAAGAGTACAATGAATATAGGAAAGGGGAAATATTTATTCACAGAGGGATGAGAGGAGAAAAACAATAGGGGGATATATAGGGCGAGTAGTAAAACAGGGTTGCATTCAACACAAGGCCCCACAGTCCCAGTGGTACCACAGTCTGAAAAGGCAGACACCAAGCAATGTGTCTGCACACAGAGTTCAAGAGTCCTGGGCAAAGTTCCAGTCCAGTGCTGAATCTTGGGTGCTCCTGGTCATCTTCGGTCCCAGTAAACTTTCCCCAACAAACCCCTTCAGTGCCCTCTTCTGTCGCTCTCCACAAAGCCACACAGATGACAACCTCTCCACTTCACTAGCTAACAGCCTCCCGCTTATTCCCAATGCAAGGTCACAACGCTCAGTACTCACAGCCCCATGCAGCTCTAGGCAGGAGCGATACTTGATCCAGCTCCAGTTTGTCCTTCTCGGGCGATTTCTTCCTGGCACAGTGCTCCTCCTGACTCCTGTCCTGGGGTGTCCCCGATCCCCCGCTCTGTCCCTCCCAGGATTCAGTCAGGTTCTTGGCTGCTTCACTCTGAGAGGGCCTGCTTGTTACAGCCCTTCTGTTTGGAGCTCCAGACACACACCCTGTCACTCTCTCCCCCTCTCTCTGCTCCCCTACCCTCCCAACAGCACTTCCTCTTCATGGAACAATCAGCATTTCCCCACTCCGGAAAAAGATTTAAAGGGCCATGCTCTCTAAACCACAAAGGGGTTACAGATATAAATAATTTACAAGGAGACACAGGGCGATGGCATCAGGTTTCATGGGATGGAGATACAATGTAGTGTGAAATCAGTAGTATATTTTGTAATGGACGTAGAGTTGAAGGGTATGCCCTGTGGCTGAGCATTCTCACAGTAAACTGACAATCTTAAAAAAACCCTGAAAAGAGTATGTCCTTCTTATATACAACACATGCAGCTCCATGTTACTTTTCATGTAAATGTGTAAGTATGACTCCATTTTGATAATATGTGGTTCTGATGCCATTATTTTGACAGGAAATGTATTTTATAGAAAATTAAAGTACACTTTCCTTAGTACAGATGTAGTGCATCTGTATGAAGGCAGATACAAGCATAGTCTTACACTGGTAGAATGGGAATGGTATGTCCCTCTGAATGTAATTGTATTGATATGGCTTGTTTGTTTTTTTAATAAACACAAGCTAGATTGTTAAGCATGGACTTAGAAGTCAAAAGATCTAAATTCTAATCTTGGTTCTGATATTCATTATGTGACCTTCAGCAAATATGCTAGCTTCTCTCTTCATCAGTAACCCTGTTGGTAAAATGCTTCCCTACCTTTGTAAACAGCTTTGAGATCTACAGATTAAAAAGTACTTTATGGAAGTGCAAAGTGTTATTTGTGATAACAAACATCCAGTAAAAGATCTTTAAGGGAGTGTTATGGTATTTTTTATCTGCAATGGATCTCTCCACATCTTTTTCTCTCTTTAGCTGGTGACCTCTTTGTCTTGTTCAGCAGATTTAAAAAACTCATAATTCTTTTTGAAGCTGAGCATGGGCAAAGTGTGTCCCATCATTCATACTACATAACAACGTAAGAGCTGCCATGCTGGCACAGACCAATGGTCCATCTAACCCAGTATCCTGTCTCTGACAGTGGGCGATACCAGAGCTTCAGGGGGAGTGCACAGAGCGGGACAATTTTAGAGAGCTCCACCTTTGTCTTCCCCTCCTTGCTTCTGGAAGTCATAGTTTTAGGATTGCCCTGTACATGAGATTGCATCCCTGACCATCTTGGCTTATTGCCATTGATGGATCTATTCTCCATGAACTTAACTTATTCTTTTCTTGAACTCAGTTATACTTTTGGTGATTACAACATCCCATTGCAATGGGTTCCACAGATTAATTGTGCATTGTATGAAAAAATACTTTCTCTTGTTTGTATTAAACCAGATGCTTATTAATTTGATTGGGTGACCCATGGTTTTGTATTACAGGAAAGCATAAATAAAACTTCTTTATTCACTTTTTCCACAGTGTTTATGATTTTGTAGATGTCTATCCTACCCCTCCCCATCATCTTTTTACTAAGATATATCAAAATGGATACACTTGGACTGAAGTTGAGATGGAAATCAGAGACAGTCTTAATGAAAATGTAGCAAACTGCTCCAGGCACTGTTGTCACTAAGGACAAGCACATATGGAGCCCCACACCCAGCTAGAATGCATGAATGCTCCCAGAGCCACTCATGAATCACACAGAGAAAGGCACCAGAAAAATCCCCCCAGCTCTTAGTGTCGTACCTCAGGAATATGCCGTCTTGCACTGTTCAAGATGAGCAGTGCAAGTTTATTGATTGGTTTACCACTTCATCAATGAAAAATGGATATACACCTGCCTTTGTAAACCTGAGCAGATTTGCCAAACACTTCAGGCAAACTCACTGGTAAAGAGAAACAGTAAAACAAGTTTATCGATTACAAAAGATAGATTTTAAGTGATTATTGGTGATAGGAAAAGAGTCAGAGTGGTTACCAAAATAAAATAAAATATAAGCACACAGTCTAAACCTTAACCCTTATCACACTAGATAGTATTTAGATCAAGCAATATTCTTACCTACTGGATCTTACAGTCCTGAATATACAGGTTTGTCACTTAAACGTGGGACAATCTCCTCTGTTACACTCTTCAGTCTTCTGAGCATTCTTGTTGCTTGCAGCGTAGGTAGGGGAGGAGAAAAGGCAAAGCATGGGGCCCCTGTGTTCTGTTTTATACCCTTAGTCCATATGCTTGGATCATAAGTCCAGGCATGTCTGGTGGGCATTGCTGAGACACAAGGTGAGGTTGAGGAATTCCCCTGATGTGGTCTTGTGCAAGTGAGTCATTGCATTATAGCTCCCTTGCTGGACAATGGCTGTTGTTGATTGTTCAACATCTGCCTGGGCGTTGGTTATCTCCCTGGTTATTGTCTTTGAGGACCTAGTATCTGGGCACTGCCCAAACCCACTTTAGTGACAATTATACAACACAATGCTATAAATATTTAGACAGAACAATGGGTTTCAGCAGATCATAACCTTTCCCATGATACCTTACAAGGCATGCTCTGTGTGCAATATCACAGTTATATACAAATAATGAATATGGGGATTACAGAATGCTCCCCTGGGGGGTAGAGTGTTACAGGAGTGTTGTGTCCAGTTCTGGGCATCACATTACAGGAAAGACGTGGACAAATTGGAGAAAGTCCAGAGAAGCGCAACAAGGTCTATGAGGGAAGATTGAAAAAATTGGGGTTGTTTAGTCTGGAGAGGGGACATGATAAGAATTTTTATGTATTTAAATGTTTGTTACAGGGAGAACGGAGAAAAAATGTTCTTCTTAACCTTTGAGGATAGAACAAGAATCAATGGGCTTAAATTGCAGCAAGGGTGGTTTAGGCTAGATATTAGGAAAAAGTTCCTAACTATCAGGGTAGTTAAGCACTGGAATAAATTGCCTAGGGAGGTTGTGGAATGTCTCTCATTGGAGATTTTTAAGAGCAGGTTAGACAAACTCTTGTCAGGGATGTTCTAGATAATACTTAGTCCTGCCTTGAGTGTAGGAGACAGGACTAGAAGATCTCTCGAGGTCCCTTCCAGTCCTACAATTCTATGATTCTAAGATGAACAGCACTAATCTTTTTAGTTGCTCCTTGTATGGAAGCCCTTCCATACCCTTGATCATCTTTGTTGCCCTTCTCTGAACTTGTTCCAGTTCCACTATTGCTGGCGATTCCTAGAGGTTGAGGGTGGTCTCTTTCGCAGGTTTTATTTTTCATAGGTTCTTTGGTGACTGAGGAGTCCAATTCTTGGGTCACAGGCTTGTTGTTACTGGTGGTGATGGAAGATCGGGTTGGGCCATGATTGCTGTATGTCAGCTGTCTTTCCTTTCTTTTCTGGTGTTTTTCTGAGACCAGAGCAAAGCAATCTTTCCTCAAAAATCCGTTATGTCTTCTTTGAAATGGTGCACACAGAACTGGACACAGTATTCAAGGTGTGGGAACACCATGGTTTTATGATGGCATCCTTTTTCAAATAGTTCTTTACATTCTGTTAGCCTTTTTGACCGTTCTGCCCATTGAGCTAAAGTTTTGGGAGAACTATCCACAATGACTCCAAGATCTCATTCCTGAGTAGCAACAGCTAATTTAGAACCTATCAGTATATAAGTATAGTTAGAATTATTTTTTCCAATGTGCATCACTTTGCACTTTTAATGTTGAATTTCATCTGACATTTTGTTGCCCAGTCACCCTGTTTTGTGAGATTCCCTGTAACTCTTCACCGTCAGATTTATACTGAACTATATAGTGAATAATTTTGTATTATCTGAAACTTTGCACTCTGCAACTAGAAGAAAAAAACATGACCTTCTCTCCATTAGTAGGTCAACACAAGCTACTCTGGCAGTGTCTGAATGTTCTGTTCCAGAGACTAAACATGTAACCTTCATGTCACGCATTGTCTCCTCTTGCCTAGTGAGCAAAAAGTCTTAAAAATTAGGTCTCCCCCAGGCCTGCATCTCCTGCATGGCAGCACAATATGCTGCAGCTGTGCCACTGTTTGTCTGTTGGGTTTGATTAGTAACATGCTGCACACAAGGGTAGTTACTCGGTTCTAGACATGAGTCAAAGTGCAAATTTTCCAAGACACCATTTTTAAGCCCACCACCACTGCCGCTGTTGCCAACTACCTGCCCCCCCTACACTGTTCTGCATCAGCCTTTCCAAAAGCAATGCCTCTGTACTTGTCAGTCACCTAAACATCACACCTAAATGGAAAGATCAGGAGTACAATCAGGGCCATAGACATCCTGAAAATAAAGCCTCACTGTGCTTTATTGGCTTGAAAATGGTCACAAATCTTTCAAAGGATAATGTTCTCTTTTCCCAGTGAGTGTAACTGTGCTACTGCTTTCCATCAGGTTTCTTTTTTTCTATTTAGTTTTGAATCTCATTTTAGTTATATTTCTATAAACAGGTTTCAGTTTCACTGCACTTACAATTTATAAAGTATGCTTAAGGTTTTTATCTGTTTATCTCTTAATTTATAAATCTTGATTATTACAGCATCTTCTGACCTTTTGTCTACCTCCTTCCTTCTCTTCTTCAACTAATGCATTTTCCCATCATTACGTGTGTGATTGATGGTAAGTTTTAAGAAAAGTAATAGGCTCATCATAGTAAAACTGGGAGACATCATTGAAACATAGCATAGAAAACAAAAAGGCAAATTGGGCATGGTTTTGTTACTAAGTATTATTTTTTCTAATCGAGGTAAAAATAAGAAAAACTGCATATGCTGCAGCAATACACCTGCTGAGGATCTGGTCCTACCATTCTAATCTGGGAGTGTTTTATGCCCTTTTTACACATTGGCTGAGGATTTTATTTAGTCAGAAATACAGTTCCTTGCATCCACAATTATATACTTTTGACAACAGGCAAGCATGTTGCAGGCACTCTTATTATGATTTGCAAGAGAATTCAAAAGGAAAAATACCCTGCACTTTTTCGGGTACTTTGACGGCCGAGGCTAGGCCCTGGTTATTGCTGAGGAAACTGAGCTTCAGACCCACCTACCAGAAAAAACCACACACACGAAAACACACACCTGAGATTCACCGCCGCTACAAGCTCTCTTCTTGGAAGAGTTAATAGCTAATTGGTGACAAATGCCTGCCTTTAGTTAGTTAAAATATACTCTTAAACTACAAGAAACATTGTATCCCACTCTGTAGGAAATTTGAACATAAAATCATATCAGCTCAATATCCTAGGTAAATACAAAATAACTAAGTCACTGGGCCTGTTTGCACCATGTGTGGTTATTGACACTACTGCAAACTGTGTCATATCATGAATATGCTAAGATCACCTGCCAGGTTCTGGTCATGTAACTGGACAGAAGAAGATTGCCTTAGTGCAAGAGCCTGCTATGCCATTTCCATCCCTGTTGCTGAAGCAGAGGGCATAGCAGGAGCAAAGGCGAGGGACTGGAATGCCCTAAACAGCACCAGTCCCTGGCTGCAGTGTTCGCCCCATGTGGCTATTAGCAGTCAGTGTCAGTTAAAATAGCCTTTTGGCCATACTTGCTTATGTCTGAGAAGCAGCTCCAGGACCAGATAGTGGAAATGTGACCTTTATGTCACCCTTGCATGACTCCTTGGGCAGAGCTGAATATCTGGCCTGGCCAATACAAAGTGGACTTAAGTTAGTTTGGAAAACTGAGTTGGTAGCATTTTAAACCCACTTTGCAGAGGCCTAAATTCAGTGACCAAGTCCTTAAAAGAGTAGTGTTGGCTGCAGTCATGGTACTTCTGGTACTACCGAGAAGTGGAATGCCTTCTCCTGGCAACGTGCCAGAATGGTATTCCGGCACAATTCTGGCACTATTCCAGCCCTGCCTAAATGACAGTGGAGAATGAGGCCCACTGTATCCATAAAGCCTCAATCCAAAGAAGCATTCCAGATCTTGTGCTCCAGAATAAAGCAAGTTTTTCCCTATTACTGCAACCACTGGGACTACTTGTACACATTAGGCCACTAGCAAGATAAAGGCAAATAAGAATCTAGCATGGAGCACAATCAACAACCTCTCCTTTCCTACCTGAATAATCATTTTATTAATTCTCCTACGAGTCTAAGGTAGCTGAACAGGACCTGTTACAAAAAAACAACTTATAGGGATATTGAAATGAAGCTTCTTTTTCAATTATGCTGTTTGAAATTTTTTGAAAGGTACCTTAAAGGCACAGGCTTACCCCTTACATGAATCAAGCTAGTGCCTATTACACTTACTACAGATGGAAACTCCCGAACACCACAGAAGATGTAAACTCCGGAACACCACAGAAGATGACTGCTAATGATCCAAATTAACACTGTATATCTTGAATAGTTTCCAGGGTGCCCGTCCTGCTCTCCATTGATGTCAGAGAGACCAGGACCAGGTGGTGAAAGTCCTGTACAATCTCCCCATGTAGGCAAATTTCAGACATTAGACTAATTGAAACATGGGCCATTGCTCCATTATAAGCTAAAAGAGTATAAGGGCTATTGTTTACCTATTAAAAAAGCAGATCTATGTTCATTTTCTTGTCATAGTCACCACCTTGAACTCTGGTGGGATGTTACTCATCCTTTTGGAAAATGCATGTATTAGATTCTTTCCTTGAGGCATTTGAGGCTGAGAGCATTTTATAGATTAAAGTGAGCAGTTAGTTGGAATGGTTTTAAACAGATACTTTAGGTGACTTCAGTGGGGCCAGGATTTCGCCCTTTAAGTTTTACTATTGACAAACTGTGGTTTTCCTTGAACACTTTTCTTAGTCATTGGGCTGTATTATTGTATTCTTAATCTTATATCCTACATTTGATGGTTATATATATGCCTTAATATCCAATAACATTCTTAAACGTAATTCAAATGTTCTAAAAATGGCAACAATGTTTAAAAAAACAAAGGAGATTGTACATACAGAGCTAAATCTTGCTACCCTTACAAATGCATAAAGTCAGAATGTCTCAAACAAATCTATGAGACAGATTCTGCTCTCTTTTGCACACAGTGTGAATCTGGAATACCTCTACCAAATCCAGTGGAGTTACTTTTGGATTTACACTAGAAGAAGAACAGAATCTGGCTCCATGACACTTCAAATTGGGTGATTTTGTCCCCCTCTATGCCCCTGGGGAAAAACCCATGGGGTGTTGCCCTGGTCTGAGGAAATCTCTGGACGAGTGTGACATTGTCAGAGAGAGAGGTTTGCCCCCCATAGAACTGGCAGCCTCTAAACTCCATGGTGCCCTACTGTTCTCAGAGGATCTACTAAAAGGTACAGTTTTATTTGCCTTCAAGAGTTTTCCCTCTTGCCAGCAACTTGTGAGTCATATCTCAAAGGAGACTTGGGTACCCCAGTATGGTGAGGGGCTGTGGGAAAGTCAACATAACTTGAGGTTTAACAGCTTTATTCCTGGATGCCATGGGGGATGATACACATCTCACCTGGCCCTAGCTCATGCCTGGCAAATACCCCTGTCTATGCATAGATTTTCGGATCTGGAGTGGGTTCACCATGGAAGTACATGGCAGTGCCTCAAAGACTCGCCCTTCCATATGGGAAGGGGAAGTCCACAAGCATATCCCCTCTTAGTAAAGTTGTTTATGAATATGTGCAGAGCAGGATTGTGCCTGTATACTTTTCATTCAAGCCAATCTATTAATTTTAATTGCCTACAACTGTCTGATGATAGGAGACATAATAATGAGGATGCAATGCCAAGCATGTAGAATAAGGTGTGTCCCTCACTGAGGCAGGCAACCACATTGTTTGTGGTAAAGTTTTAATTCTTTATCTTCAGAAGTCTTATGACCATTTCTAATGGAGCAAATTCATTGCAGGCTTTAAAAGTGAAATCAATAAATATAAACATTTTAGAAAGCAAAGTCTGAACAGTATTAAATAAGTTTAAATAGTAAGTGCTCTGTGTTTTCTGACATTTAGATGAGTGTTCACTTTTATAGTGTTTGGGCTCTACTGATATATTCCAGAGTAATACTATATAACTACTAGTTTCCAGAGACCCTCACAAAAACCAGGGGTCCTTTCCTCATTGATGTAAATTGACATAGCTCCATTTTCTCATGAGGTTACAGCAGTGACCCATTTTAAATAAATAAATATGACCTTAACGTTCTACAAATATCAGCGTATGAATAAAGCTACTGTTATCCCTACAGGGCAAGCTAGGCACAATTAAAATAACTGTATCTTGACCCAATTAGCTTATCTTTGTTACAGCTACTCTGTTTAAACTCTCGAATAACTAGATTCAACAAATAAATAAGACAAGTAAATTTAATTGGCTCAACAAGAAGCTTAGGATAAGCTGGCACAAATTCTTTCTTTGTGCTAAGGGAAAGGAGACTTGGGGGTTGCTTACAAACCTAGTGTGCATGTTACCTATGCAAAATATTTCTCCATTTGGATTTTCTGTCCTGAAGAGATTCTCTACATATGGGTTGATCAAAGCAGATAGCTAAGCAATCATGACTTCTGAGTAGTCAGGCATCCCTGATCTCTGGAGGAATGAGGGCCTGCATTCAAGATTATTCCATTCTTCAGTGTCCCCTTTTATTTCATGCTGCAAGTGCAAACAGCTTCGGAAAATTCTTCACAGCTGATGGGTTTTTCAAGAGTTAACTTGGACACTTTGCTGTGAAGGCTGTCTTCAGAGGAGTTATGCCTGTTATACAGATACTTCTTTGCTCTTAGAAGGTCATTAAGTCCCTTTTACACCTTCCAGCAACACCTTGAGTAAGTCCCTTGAGCTTAGAATTCAGTGTAGCCAAAGAACTTGTCCTTAATCCTTCTCTCCAGTTTCATATTCAGTCCATTTGTGAGCTCATACACTGAAAGTACATGAAAAACACTTTGCTTTTAAAGCCTCAGGACCATCCATGAATAGCTTCAGAGAATGGCTCAGAAAAAGAAAATATAGTTTAGCTACCTCCTTGGCAGTCCCTTTCTCCCCAAAGCATTTCCAAATTACTTTGGGACACTCCTCCTCTCCTAAACTCTGGAAATCACTAGTTAGTGGTTTCCAGCATTTCAGTAATCTGTTGATGGCTGATTTCAGTAATCTGTTGCCAGCAATCTAATAACAAATCTCAATAGATTGCACTTTTCCACCTCAGCAAAGCCACAAATCTCCTTTAATTGCTCTGTTCTGGTAGCAAAAACATTATAGTGGGGGTTAAACCTGTAGACTTAAATGTTCTACATCAACATCAAGTTTTCCTGCAGTGCACTTCATTGTATTATGAAGAATGTGAGCTAAGCAGTTGCCTGCTATAATGTCCTTTTTGGATTTTTCAGTTACTGTTAAATGCTGTTAATGCCAATGTAAATTACAGGAAGCATATCAGCTCCATATGCTGGCAGCTTCTCCAAACTGAAGTCAAAGGTGCTGAGTTTTCCAAATATTCCTGAGGCAATGGCTTGTGCATTTTCCTATCACTGTAAAAATCCAGGAGAAAGTGTTGAATCCCTTTTTCAAAACTGAAATTCCTTAAGACTAATGGAAAACACTTTGTTGCTCCTTTATTTGATGTATCAGTGGCCAAAGAGAAGAATATTCAAAATGCTTCTGAACTGAATATGGGGCTAAAACATTCTTGCTCAGTACTTTTGCCTTGGCTTTTCCACAAGTCAAGTCTTATAGCTACAGACAAGTCATGGTAAATAGTTTTATCAACTTTTACGCTACAGTCAATACTTTGAAGAATGGTGATGTGTAGCAGCATGGAACACTTTGCAAGGTTCAGCAGTAGTCAGATTACCATCATGAGGCAACACAGTAGTTTTGAAGAAATTCTAAATTTTAATTGAAGTAGCTACTCTATGCAAGCTCTGTTTGTGCTTTTCAGAAGAAATGTGTTGGTTCAAATCTCCTTTTCCACAATTGCTGACATCTACATCACACCTACACAGGCTGCAGAATGCATGGGTGCTTTCTTTTCCTATTTTTAGCAATGAACTCATAATCTTTTGGCCATTTGGGATTAGACAATGTCTTGCATTTTGGCATGGTGACTATAAACAAACTTGGAGATAATGTTGCCTTTATCGACCCCAGCAGAGAACAGATTGTGAATCAATGTTTGAGGGAACAATCTATCTGTACAAGCAGGGAATCATCCTGATCATGGAGATGATTAATTTTCCACTAGGTATCAGGATTGTATAAAGTGTCCGAGATTTCCCATGGTTCAGAGAGACTGACAGTTGTTCCTGTACTACAGTGATGGGGCAGGCACAGTATAAGACCCTAGTTAGAGCAATACCAAGAACCCCATCAGGGCACAATGAAGAAGCTTCTTTTTGACTCTTCTATGCAAAATACTGGCTTCAGTGAAGTTCACACCTGAATCTGACGTTCTGCTCTGAGAGAAGTAGCAAATGTTAACAAACCTAGAATCTCCAAGTCCTTTGGTTATGTTACTACTTGCTACCCTTTTCTGCAATGAAGGAACTACATGTGGTCCCACTGAGGTGGTCCTAGTATGAGCCAGACATTCTAAATGCCTTTGAATGGCCTAAGTAATATGCGTTTCAAGTTACTCTGAGATATGGGCATGTTCTATAATGCTTCCAGTAGTGCTCTGCCTAGTTGTGGAGGCAGTGGTTTCACACAAGTGCAGAAGTTCTGCTAGAAAGGGATTTCTCCCATCATTTTCAGACTAGCACTCAGTGCACTGTTAGAGAGACACTCTTTCATTGGTGATTGCTTATCCAGACCAGAAGTCAGCCCGCTCCTGCCTGCATCACTTTACATGGAGGCACCATCCCCACCCCCACCCTCTGGCATCCTCTTGCATCCACTTGTCCTTCACACTCCTCTCAGTTTCACTGGACAAAGCCACATTCCTTTTGGACAGGGACAGGGCTGCACAAAATTAGGACTGTCTGGCTTTAAACCAGACGAATAGCCACTTAAACCAAACCGTTGAAGACACAGTGACCTCATAGATGCCTGAGCTATTATATAAACCCAATAAACTAGAGGGAGCAAGCAAGTAACCTTACAAAGCTGTGGCCTTTGAGAGGACCTGCAGCCTGGCATCTTACTGAAGATATTTGAGTTATCTTCTTCCTCAGCTTCCCTCCCCCTACCTCCCACCCCCCATCAGAAGTAAGTACTATAAGAATGACATGTAAAATAAACATCAATCAACCACTGACTGATGGATTGATTCAATGAATCCTACAGCCAATAGCCTCCCTTCACTACTCAGCAGGTCCATCCTCCATAATGAGGGAGGCATGCTGTGAAAAAATAGTATGTGATCATGTAAATCAAAATTATGTCACAATGCATATGCATAAGGGGGCTGAATTAATATTGCACAGTCTACCTTAGTTTTGGCATTTCCTAACTTTTGAGTGCTTGACTTTGCAAATTTAATGTTCTTTTAACATAATTTATTGAAATTTCCTAATTTAAAAAAGAAAACTACCCCCCCCCCGCCAAATTCCATCCTATGGAACCAGTTTGATCCCCAGCTGGGTCATCAAACTGCGTTCTGAGCTTTAAATTCATAGCACAGATATCTACCACTTGAGCTAACAGAGAAACTGATAGCAATAGCAGGCAGTTATTCTCTATGTGTACCAGGCGCTAGAGGGGGATGAGACACACACTATACTGGTTGGTTTTGTTTGCTGACAGCAGAAGAATGTAGAGACACTGCAAATTGGGTAACAGAGTGTTCTTTAGTAGTTGTAGTCCTTTCTGCCTCTCTGCTCCCAGTCTATGTCCCCCTTTGTTACTATCCCACATAATCCAGCTCCTAGCCGACTCTCCTCTGTCCATCCCCCATCCTGGCTCAAGCCCTCATCTACTCCTTCCCCCCACCACCCATCTTCCACCATCCCTTATTTCTCATCCCTATTCATTTCACTATGGCTGCTTCTTCATCCTTTTCTACACTGCGTGGGACCAGAAGGGGAACATTGAGAGCACAAGAAAGAGTCTCCTTGCTCTTGTGTCCAGTGCCACAGCAGCCCACAGAAGCTAAGAGGAACAACTTCAGAGAAACACCTGTTCTCAGGCCCTGCAACTCCAGGATGGAGCATGCTCAGTCACTCTATGAGGATGGCACATGTGCAGTAGGGCCTATGAGAAGATGGAGCATGCTCAGTGAAGACAGAATCTTGAAGAATTCCGCTGCCAAACTCTAACAAATCTCTACTGAGAGTGTTAAAATTGAGATTTTTCAGAAGTGTATAACATGGCCATATTTGGACAAGTTTTCATGGGGATGGCAAAAAGCACATCTCTGATACCAAAATGACCCCGTACCAAATTCCAGTGCTTGCTTCAAATCATTTAGGCGCTACCCAGTCTCAACAAAATGGTCAGAAGAATATTTTTTAATATAGTCATAGCATATCCTTGTTCTCTGAAAGAGCTGAACCATTTTAGCAGAAATGTGAAAGAAAATAAGAAAGAAAATCAAGGAGGAAAAAAGTCACCCTGAAGCAGACACCAGGGACAGATAATTTAAGCCCATATGGTTGAAGGTTGGCCAAGTTATAAACCACTGAAAACAGGTTCTTATGATAGAAAATGTCAGGCAATCTTAGAAGCAGGTGGTACCACCAGATCCACCTATTATAACATTCAGATCTAGCAAAAGACTATATAGTCTATAGAAATTAGAACAGGAAAAGGGTTAGCAATATCCTCGCCAATGAGGGGTATCTTTCCCAGATAGAAAATGGTGTTCTGCTGACTCAAAGCTCACTGCCAGGCAAATTATCTTGGAGAAAAAATTGTAGGAGTGTTGGTGGTCTTATACACTAGTTGTTTGCCTCTGGGGTTCTGAGTTTAAATACTTGTTTAGAGCACAAGTTAAATGTAAGTAACTTTGGAACTCTTATCCCAGTCATGAAGGGATGTTTGCTATATTGCAAAGCAATCATGCAAGTTAGCATAATTGGCAGTCTCTTCAAGTGAGACCATGTTCTGCACAGTAGAGGAGTGATCGGGTTTACCATTACAGCATACCCCGGGGACCAAGGACTGACTCACCCAGCCAAAGGGTTTCTTCTGATAGGTCAGTGCCTTTGCTGGGATCTGATGTAGTGGTGCTTCAGGCCTCCAGCCAAGACATGTTTCTGTCCTACCCCTTTCAGGGTGTTAAAGTCCAAAAGAAATCAAGAAAAACACCAACTCAAAACAGGGTCATCTGACAAACCTTTGGCAGGCCCCTGACTTTCCATTCAGGGCCTGTCTTGAAATAACCAGTATTCCATCTGGTCTCCCAGAGTATGGTGATCCCTTCCCTCAGGAGGTTCATCCAACTGACAAGCTACCTCAGTCTCTGGGCTGCAACCAGTCTTTTCTCACATTAGAAGAAGCGGAGCTCAGCTCTCCTTCCTGGTCAGCCCTGACCTGGGCTAGGTCTCCTTCTTTTAAATCATCTCCCCATGCCTGACATATGCTGCAGGTATACCAGGCCAGTCAGTTGAGGCTACAGCCTTTCATTAACCCTCTCCTTGCCAATGAGGGACCTGTCAGTCCCATCAAAAGAGGATGTTCTGAAATGTGTGTAACAATACATTGGCAACACTGCATTGGAGCTCAGATCTAGAAAATCAGGAATATTATGGATTAAGGTGTGTCAACAAATCTGTAGGTCAGATTCTGATAATCTTCCTCTTGTTGAGTAGCAACTTACTCTGCTAGTAGCCCCACTGAAGTTCAGGGTGAAAGTATCAGAATGTGGCTCTGGGTGGCGTTCATGGTTACCCACCACCAACACTATGCTTCCAGCTAATATTTTTAGTTCCTCCGTTCCATGAGCACTAACGTCATCATAATTCTAAAGCAATCAATATAGGTGTAAAACTAATTACCTGAATCTCAGCTGTATTTAGGTTCTGTGATTTTTTCAATTTGCAAAACAAGAAAAAGATTTCCTTTTTAAAAAATAAAAATAAATCAAATGATTGTACTTATAGTAAATTAACTGAAAACTAACTTCATAAAATGTCAGTAAGGAAAGAATTCTAACAAGCATTCATCAGTTTCATAAGCTATTTACTAAATAGAACACACTTTTTAAAGTGTCTAACCAAACCGTCACTCAGCCTGATCATTAAAAATGTCCTGACAGTATAAAGTAACTAAGTTACAAACAGTTTTCAACACTATTTCAAATTAATTGTACTTTGCAATCAAAAGTTCATCCCACATTTGAACAGAGAGAGGTCAAACAAGGTTAGGTAATGATATATGAACAAAATAAGGAGTGTATGTTTTAGTGCTGCTGGCTTCCTAAGTCAATACAGCAATGCGATTAAATAATTGAACTGTCCCACCTTATGCAGTGGAGCAGAATTGCAACAGGAGTAATCTTGAACTGTATGTAAAAAAGAATACAAAAATCAGCAAGTGGACCAGGCATATTCAATAAATTCTCTGGATATTTCCCCCTGAATAATGCAAGTTTTATAAGCAAAATATCAAATAAACATGTACATCTATTAGTTAGCCAGGCTTTTTATTGGGATTGATTTTCTGGTTGCTTCATTCTTTGTAAGACCTCTCAACGTTTTATAGCCTATTGTCTCTTTCTTTGGTATTTTTCTTTTTTTTACTAGTTCTGGATGAGCTCTTAAGCTAGAGGGCAAACAGTGCCCTGTATGTTGGGGCACAGTGGTAATTAACCAATGTATACAAACAACCAAAGGAAGGGCCTATCGAACAGGTCAAAATCTTACACTGTTTTTTTTCACTAAGTATGTGCTGAATCATATTGTTTTGTGCCTCCTCTAATTCTTTATGTTAGACCCATCTTAACTAGAAATGAAACTGTAGAATAAAGCACTTTCAAATATTTAGTATTTGTTACATTGGAAGTGTGCATCTGCTTTGTTCAGTGTCTGGTTCTTATCCTGTTTCACCTTCTGAAAGCAAGAGAAGCAAAGATGGATTTATGTTCTGCACTTTGGCCCCTGAGCCAATTTTCTGATTCTGCAAAAGGAAGCAGGGATTTGACAATAGCAGCCCAGCAATAAGAGAAGGCCAGGTACACTGACACTGGCAAGGGGGATCCCTGCAATGCGGCATTAGTTGAGATGGCCAGCACAGCTTTTGTAGGTCCCAATTGTACCAGGTCCCAAGTGCCTTCTACAAGTAGCTGAGCTTTCCTACCTCCCATTTATTTCAGTTGGAACTAGGGGTGCTCAGCTCCTCAGAAGTTGCATTGAGCACCACTCTGGATTGGGCCCTTGGTTTGTTATATATGTGGGGGGCTTCCAGTACATTCTCGCTCAAAAACCATGAAAAAATGGATTTTAACACCTGTACTGAATGAAGTGATGAACAGTTTGTGCAGAAAGGGAGTATGTTAACTTGGAGTTGTTTGAAATGAAATGTTGTTATAGAGTAAGTGGTAAAAGAAATTGTATCATGAGGTAAGCTGTGGAATGAAGACCAAAAAGAACATATGCTGCTAGGCTCACAGAAGTGAGCTTGGTCTCCTGGACAGAAGCTCCACCCAGACTACTCGTTTGGAATTTTTGGAGGTTGAATTTGAAGGTTGTCAGCTGACACCTAAGGAGTGAGGAAGCAGGATTGGAAAGAAGGAATCTAGACTGTGATCAGAAAGGTGAGCATGGCTGGGCTATTATAAGATTAGCCTTTCCCTAGTGGAGTAAGAAGTAGAAGGGTTACTGGATGCATTTGTTATGTTTCTTCTGGTTAAATAAAAGTTTTGTGGTTTTTAAAAACCGTAAGTGGGAGGCATAATCAGTTTGTGGGTTTTGGAGAGATCTGCAGGGCTTTCAAAGTAGAATTAGGAAGAGCAGCCAGGATCACCTGGTATTTACAGGCAAATGTCCCAAGAGGAAGCTTAAAGAGATAAAAGGGCTATATTAGCAACCCAGAGACACAAGTGTTGAATAAAGTGCATGCCCAGGAATTCCATTAGGCCTATTAGTCTTGAGGGACATTGCAAATAAGACTAGGACTTTGGGGAATTTTAGTTTAATACGTTTTCTTGTTTTTTGGATGGTTTATGTTTGCCTGAGTTTGTTAATAAAACCTTAGGTAAATGCAAACTCTTGCCTGAGACAACATCTCTCAAATCCCAGAGAGGACTCACTAAGATAATGTGAGAATTTTGTGACAATAGGATTAGATGACAGTTTTCACTTGTGAGAAAGTGGGAATTTTCTGTAATATTTTTATAGCCCTATGTGGGTCTCAGTTTTTGCTATGTGTTGCATTGTTACTGGAGGAGTGGGCTCTCAGGGCTGGCTATAAGACATAGGTATGAGTGACACCTAGTTTTCTAAGTCTGAATGAGTCATTAATAGGACTGGTTGAGGCTGACCCCATAGCAGTGGAGAATCTGATAAGACAATGGCAAATCCGCTCACCAGGACATTGACATATAGCAACCAACTGCCCAGAGGACCCAACCATCTCTTAGCAGGGAAGCTGAGCAAAATCTACCAGCTTGAGAACAAAGCACTGACCAAGAAGGTCACACAGAGGGAGAGAGACAGAGCCTGAACATGGAGTTCACTACAGCTTGGCTGAGCTCTGGGCTAACCAGAATGGACTCAGTCTATGCTTTAGCCTTCCTTTCTCTACGCTAACCTAAGGATTTCCTGTGCTATGTCCCAGTTAACTAGTAAACCATACTGTTGTGACAACACTGTTTGAGTATCACTGCAAATGCTTGATGAGGTAAATTTGGGCTGGTATACACTGGGAACGTACATTGAAAAATCCACACCCCAGAGAGCCATAGCTATACCTACTGAACCCCCAGCGTAAGCAGTGCCAGGTCCACAGCAAAATTCTTCTGTCAACCTAGCTACTGCCTCTCAGGGAGGTGGATTACCTACGCCTATGGGAGAACGCCTCCCATTGGAATAGGTAGTGTCTACACTGAAGCATTACAGGGGCATAGCTGCACAGCTGCAGCTATGCAACTGTAGCGATTTAAGTGTAGACATATGCTGGATCCCTGAAGACTGTACAACCCTCTCCCAGGAATCTAGCTCCATTGGACTCATTGAACAGAGCTCACAGTGTGAAAGAGAAGTGCTGCAGCCCCGGCGATTCAGTACAAGGAGGCAGTGAGGCTGCATGGCCTACTCTGGTCCGGAAGAGTGAGACCCTTTGGGGGTCTGGCACACTGAAGGAGTTCCTCCTAAAGACTGTTCCAAAGCTGGGGCTGTAGCACCAATCCTGTGGATCGGTGACATCACTTTACTATGTATATTGTTATAAATATAGTGTGACATTTCTGCTTTCCTTTTGTCTGTGAAGGCTTTGAAAATATGTCCAACAGTCCCATTTCCATCAGTCTGAGAGGCACAAGATTTTTGTTCCTGAGCAAAGTGGAATGGAACCTGCCTCAGCTTACTGTTTCAGATCATTTTTAGTTTTTCTTTTCTGACACTTGTACACACATTAAAGCAAACCAAATGATCAACATGAAAACTGAATGTGTTTATAGCGGGTGTCCAGTTCAGTCAACACATAGGTGCTTAGACTGGTCTGGAAGTGAGGAGGAGGAAAGTTAGTTTAGGGTTGGTATGAGGTCAATATGGTATGAAATGACCAGATAGTTGTAGTACCCACTTTCACTGAAGATGGTTGTGACAAGGTGTAGGGCACTATCTGGTCCCTGGTACTCAAGTGTTTAATTCTACGTTTCATTTATCTTGCATAGATGTTCAGGGAATGGGCTATAAGAAAGGCTGCTGGAGAGAGACAGAATGCGGAGGATGGCTGAGGAAAGGCAGGGGCATAAGGACTGCCTCAATTCCAAAGTTTAGAGGGTTTTTCTTACCCTTTTAGCTCATGTTACTTTGTTTTGGGTTGCAGCTGAACAGACGTCATTGCCTGTTGTTGTTGTTTGTTTCTGCTCAGTCATTCCACTAGTTTATAGTGGCCTTCTACATAGAAATCTTCCCAGACAGAAATCTGAACTCTGTCTGTCTGTATTTATTTATTCATTCGCTCACTGTTGGGAACATGATTTCAAATATCGTTATGAGGGGTTGAGAGATGTGTTTCACGGGGACTGGTAATGAAATATGGTAATGAAATATGGAACTCTTCATCTCCTGGGTCATAATTTTGAATCTGCCATCAACAGCAATTACCATAGGATGGCCGGTTAGTGGTAGACATGACATGAGTCAGTAGTCTAACGGGAAGTCTCCATGTTACCCAAACTACCTTCACAGCTGGCACATACTGATGTTTGAAGCGTTTTTGATACTCTTCTCAGAAAAGCCAATAACAGGAGGCCATAGCAACTGAAATTTCTTTTCATTTCTCATGATCAGAATCGAGACACAATCAGCCTAATACAGTTACCCTCATGGTTTGTACCAGTGCGAGAAGTGGGTGTAAAATGCTACCAGGCCAAAACAGCACCATTTTATACAGACTTTGCAATGGGTAGGGAATGGGGAATTGGGCCCAATATCAGGGCAATGGGATGAAGCTTCCACAGCAGCTGACTATGCTAAATCTCTTTTGTAGATGAACGGACAACTTCACTTTCTGGTTCTGTCATACTAAGTAGCATTTTCTAATTGCTTCATTTTTGTTCATTCTGATTTCATATTTACTTATGAGTGATTATGTATCAAAATATTTGTGTATGTTAATACTTATCTCTGTTTGCTGCCCGCTACAATAATTTTTAAAAATGAACATACATTACACTTGTATTGAGCTCACATGAGACTTTTGTTCACGCTGAATGGTTTCAAACTTAGGCTGTATTCCTAAATGTTGGGGTTAGGTTACAGCCTTAATCCTTACACTAGCATTTTCCAGAGTGACAGCCAAACAAATGGCTAGGATGATGTATATGTATTTCTACAGTATCTGAAGGATTAAAATCCCTTCATTCTGTACTGAAAAATAATAATGGAAGAAATGGAGACTATTTTGTGTGGGAATTAAAACGTAAAAAAGGCTATCTGCTCCTGGAGTAGAATCCTTCCATGTCTGCTGGAAATATTCCTTCTCACAGTGCATAGCATTAATTAGCTGTCTTTTGACCTAGTAAAATTCTATTCTCTGTCATAGCAGTTCAGCTTCATAATCCTAAGAAAATAAGGTATTTTCTGTCCACCAGTTTGATGACTGAACATATATATTGGGTTGAAGTCATTCTGAAGTACTATAACAGGCATAGTAGGGCAAATTAAATTTCAGTTAGGATTAGACGAGCATTTTTTAAAGAAAATAGAGATGGGCCAAGGAGGAGTTGTTTAGTGTCTTTGCAAGACAGGGACCCTGTCTTCCTCTGTTTGGAAAGCACAGAGTCTGAGCCACCATCTGCGCATTATCACAATCCAAATGATACGTAATGACAAATGGGTTTAGGCTGAGTTCACTTTTAGTATAAATTATGGCTTGGGTTATGATTCGATGGTGCTGAACTCTTGTGAGCTGTTATCACAACATTTCAGTCCCAAATGGTGAAAATCTTGAGAAAAATCTGCTGTTCAAAGATTTCCACTCTGGTGGTCTCAGCCTGAACTGAAAACTAGGCCTCTCCAGTTGTGGAACCATTCAGAACCAGAACTGTGGGAAGAGAGGTTCATTCTACCATCACCCCTGAAATTCAAAGGGGTTCTCATCTAAGTTCTGGTTTTGAACAGTTTCTCCTACAAAGATTTTTCATACAATGATAGCTAAGGCTTTGGGGCCTCCAACAATGGCTGCCTATATCCTGCCTTTATGTCTGGACAGCACCTAGCACAGAGTGACCCCACTACTGCAATGCTCGTGCAATATTAGTAGTGACCCCACTACTAATATTCACACTTTTCTTTTGGCCATTCTTAGATCTTGTTCTTCCACTGTAGGATACCAGTAATTTCCACTGAAGTCGGTGGGCATTATTGGTATGCAGCAGAATAAGTGGGCCCTTTTGAAAAAGCATTGAGCCCTTTTGAAAATCCCCCCTTATATGTTCGTCCTGCTGTGTTTGGAGCTAATGTTTTGTGTCTGGTGCTCACATGGTATTGGAAGTGCATGGGAGTTAGCCATAGGGGTGAAGAGTCTTCGACTGTGTTGGATAACATGATGTCTTGATGTTAAACCATGTGAATGAAGGTTGCCTTTCCTTGATTTGTTGTGATTGTGGTGGAGAGATCTGCTTTTGAGCAACTGTAAACTCTAGGCAAAAGTGGGGTTCTCTTGTTTGTATTTGTATTGTGGTGTTTATAACTGAAAGTGGGTTGAAAGCGTTTGTTGAGCTGCAGACTGTTGCTACAACAGCAGTTAGACTTCTAGAGGAGTGGGTCCAAAATTTGTTCCACCGTTTGTGCAGGAAAAGCCCCTGGCAGGCCGGGCCGGTTTGTTTACCTGCCGCGTCCGGAGGTTCGGCTGATCGCAGCTCCCAGTGGCCACAGTTCGCTGCTCCAGGCCAATGGGAGCTGCTGGAAGCAACGGCCAGTACGTCCCTCAGCCCATGCCACTTCCAGCAGCTCCCATTGGCCTGGAGCAGCAAACCGCAGCCACTGAGAGCAGCAATCAGCCGAACCTGCAGATACGGCAGGTAAACAAACCAGCCCAGCCCACCGGGGGCTTTCCCTGCACAAGCGGCGGAACAAGTTTGGGAACCAGTGTTCTAGAGGAAAGAGAAACTGTCCAGATACCCTAGGAAGCCTTCTTCAGTGGCACAATGAAATCAAACACCATGTTAGAGCATTGGCTTAGAAGATACTCATTGGAGAATGAGCCTTCAACGAATCAAAAGCACCACTTACTAAATCATACTGAGTACACATTGGGGTCTTTTATCAATCAGTGATGTGCTTAGCTTGAGAAAACCAGTGAGGGCTCAGCAGAAAGTGCTATGTCTGCTGTTATATAGTCACTTATCCAATCAGACTGTAGCATGAAAATTGTGTAAACTTTTATGTGGCTTATTAATAAAATTGACATTTAGGAAAGAAGCAGATATCGGGGTGGAGAAAGCTCATCAAGATCTATGAAATGAAAACAGAAAGGGAGAACAGTAATTGTTAAAAAGGGATTTACAAATCTACCCATTTTAATTTAGGATTCATTGGAATGACTTGTAAATTAATCAGAGGAGTTACATATACTGGTTAGGATTTATAAACCTAGGGGAGGATTATAAAATATGGTATAGGATTAGTAAATCTGTTGTATAGTATATAAATACATTTCCAGACTTCTAAAGCTGTTGAAAGTGTTAGCTAATTAAAACTGTGGGTTTTTAATTTTAATGGGGTCGCCAAGGCTGGCTTAGACTTACTGGGGACCAAGGTCAGAGCCCAAGCCCAAGCCCCACCTCCTGGGGCCAAAGCCTGAGGCAGTTCTGGTCTCCCATGTTTAAGAAGGATGAATTCAAACTGGAACAGGTACAGAGAAGGGCTACGAGGATGATCCGAGGAATGGAAAACCTGTCTTATGAAAGAAAAGGAGTACTTGTGGCACCTTAGAGACTAACGAATTTATTTGAGCATGAGCTGATGAGCTCACGAAAGCTCATGCTCAAATAAATTCGTTAGTCTCTAAGGTGCCACAAGTACTCCTTTTCTTTTTGCGAATACAGACTAACATGGCTGTTACTCTGAAACCTGTCTTATGAAAGGATACTCAAAAAGCTTGGCTTGTTTAGCCTAACCAAAGAAGGCTGAGAGGAGATATGATTGCTATCTATAAATATATCAGAGGGATAAGTACTACAGAGGGAGAAGAATTATTTAAGCTCAGTACTGATGTGGACACAAGAACAAATGGATATAAACTGTCCATCAGGAAATTTAGACTTGAAATTAGAGAAAGGTTTCTAACCATCAGAGGAGCGAAGTTCTGGAACAGCCTCACAAGGGAAGCAGTGGGGACAAAAGACATATCTGGCTTCAAGACTAAGCTTGATAAGTTTGTGAAGGAGATGATATGAAGGGATAGCCTAATTTTGGCAATTAATTGATCTTCAACTATTAGCTGTACATATGCCCAATGGCCTGTGATGGGATGTTAGATGGGGTGGCATCTGAGTTACTACAGAGAATTCTTTCCTGGATGTCTGGCTGGTGAGTCTTGCCCACATGCTCAGGGTTTAGCTGATCGCCATATTTGGGGTCGGGAAGGAATTTTCTTCCAGGGCAGATTGGCAGAGGCCATGGGGGTTTTTTCACCTTCCTCTGCATCATGGGGCACAGGTCACTTGCTGGAGGATTCTCTGCATCTTGAAGTCTTTAAACCACGATTTGAGGACTTCAATAGCTCAGGCATAAGTTAGGGGTTTGTTACAGGAGTGGGTGGGTGAGATTCTGTGGCCTGTGTTGTGCAGGAGGTCAGACTAGACAATGATAATGGTCCCTTCTGACCTTAAAATCTATGATTCCATGATTCAGCCCTGGATGATGAGGCTCAGGTCACAGGCTCCATACTGGGGCTGAAGCCCTTGGGCACTGGCTTTGGCCTCCCTGCCTGGGGTGGTGGGGCTCAGGCTTTGGCTTAGGCCCCCACACCTGCTGCAGTGGGGAATCAGGCTTTTGTTCAGGCTTTGGTCCCTCCTGGGGTCGTGTAGTAATTTTTGTTGTCAGAAGGGGATCACCGTGCAATGAAGTTTGAGAACCTCTGATTTAAAATAATAATTTCTAAATGAAAACTGTGGATAATATATCACTGGGTTTTGTAAACTAGAGGCAGGATAAGACAAATAATACTAAGTCTAGAAAGAACAGATTTATAAATCCAATTTACAGAACAGAAATTCATTATGGAGTGTATTCTCCTAGGTGGGGATTCAAAGGAAGTGTATCAATACTACAAGAATAAAGGTTTTCTAAAACTGTTGTTCCTCAAAAAGTAATAGACAGGACCAGTTCTTGCATAGAAATGGAACAAGTGATCACTTAAGTCAGCAAAGCAGCACAATATTCAGTGATTCTTTGTGGGGGAAGGAAGGCCAAAGGGGTGAATGAATACTGCTAAGGAGCAGATATTTGCTGATAATCTCGGGCAAAGCAGAAGTAAGAGGGTCAATGATTAGACTAAAAGAAAAGGTACACCACAGTTGGAAACAAACTCCCCATGGCCACTTATGCTTTTTTTCAGCCACTTTTCACAAAACAAGCCCACTCACCTATCTTAAAGAGAGTATACAAACTATGGTGGAGTTTGTCAGCACCTGGCCCTGGGCCACCCCATCCAGAGGAATCAACTAATTTCTTTTTCCAAATGGACAAAATAGCTGTCAATGGTAATATGAGCAATATTAGATCTCTCATAATACGCCATTATAAAACCAAACCAAAACAGAAAGAACTTCTTGAACTGTAAAAAGAAAAGGAGTACTCGTGGCACCTTAGAGACTAATCAATTTATTTGAGCATAAGCTTTCGTGAGCTACAGCTCACTTCATCGGATGCGTACCGTGGAAACTTTCCACAGTACACATCCGATGAAGTGAGCTGTAGCTCACGAAAGCTCATGCTCAAATAAATTGGTTAGTCTCTAAGGTGCCACAAGTCCTCCTTTTCTTTTTGCGAATACAGACTAACACGGCTGTTACTCTGAAACCTGTCGTTCTTAAACTGTGTTCATTCAATAGAAGGTGCCATAGAGTATCATATAACTCCAGCTGTGGCACTCAGGTAGACTCCAGAATTTGAAAGAAGAAAGATAACATGCAGCATAAGCAGAACAGTATGAACTGCTTAAATCAAAGCACAAACGTATTTCAAATCAGCCTTGGCTGGAGTTCAAATTGCATCTGCCAACCTGCAGATTTTGTTTGAGTTTGCAAGCACTCCATGGAATAGCTTTTTATCCTGTCTCTGGATAGCCACAAACTATGTCCCCTATATTCCCCTCCACTTCAAAGTGGAGAGGGAAACAAACAAAAGTAAAAATAAGGCAGAACAGTCTTCAAATCAGCTGAGAATGGGAGAGGGCTGCCTGTTTCTTTTAGTATCCCTCATGGTAGAAGAGAGATGGGACTTGGTTGTAATTAGCACAAGGGGATTCTTCATTCAGGCTACTGGATGCAGTCAAGACCCCATGGTTCTTAGAGCTAGTAAAAACTTTCTGAAATTTGATTTTTGACTAAATTTTTCGTCATGATTTCAACAAAAAACTGAAGGAAGAAATGACAATTTTCCTCCTTTTTTTTACCTTTTTCCACCAGCTCTGGTAGTTCTCCTTACCTCTAGAGCTCTTTGACTAACAAAACACCACCCAACATCTTTATAAGTCCTGAGCAATCACGGAAGAGAGGAACTACACTTCACTCCCTGCTTGAAGCTCAGGCTCCTTTCAATGAGGTTTTTGTATCTTAGAGTGTCGGAATAGGAAAGAGAGCAACTCATTTAGGATCAGAAATACATCTGTTTTTACATCGGTCAGAAAAGCAAGGAAGTTAACGTTGCTAGAAGTCTCCTCCCTGTGAAGTTGGAGTAATGTACAAGATTTCCTTTGTTGTAGGAGTAAAGCATGAGACTTTGTCTTTCTAGTGAATAAAGTGAATCTTTATAAAGTGAATCTTTGAATCAGTAAGCATTACACAGAAAATTCAATGAAATCCATTTCTTGCAAATATATCCAGAGTCCTGCCTGAAGCACGAAACACACACTGCACTCCATGCCTTGCTATAAAGGATTAAGCATCTGCAGAAAATATAAAATTGCCACACATCATATAGGGCAATATGCAGTGCCACACTTCCAGGAGACTGATCTACATACACACTTAGGCAGGAACTGAAGCCAGGTGTACACTAGAAACATTTGCCAGTTCAGCACTATCTGTTAGGTGTGTGATTTCTGTGATATATTTATACCAGCAAATACCCTAGTGTAGATGCAGTTATATCAGCATTAAAGTGCTTTAGAGAGCATAGCTCATTTTGCTCGGGCAGCAAAAATACAGTTTTTGGCAGTATAAGCTGGTATAAGTTAGGAGTGTTTGTTGGTATAACTATATTGACACGCCTCTTCTAGTGAGTGCCTGGCCACAGATGGGGAACACAGCCAGACTAGACCATAGCAACATCTGCTGTACAATTTATTTTTGCCAGTTAACTATATTATCCTAAAGCCTGCTCTGGTCTTCACTGAAGCACAATACTCTTGGCCCTCCTCTCTCCCACATAAATAAAAGCCATTCATCCTGCTTTTTCCCTCCCAGCCATTGGAGACAATATCTTGGCTGGGCCAGCTGAGTTGCCCTCTCCGCAGCAGCAGCGCTCTCTGCATCTCCCCCATGCTCCCTGGTGCTCTGTGTATGGGACAGCACAGCAGGAAATTTTAAAAAAAGAACACCCTGAATCATCTGTCGCCTGCTCTGTTGTGTTTGTAACTTGCACATGGATGATTTTTTACCTAACCACATGGTTTGGGTTGGAAGAGCATGGGGAGGTTTATTGAGTTTGCTTAATCACCCTGATTTCTTGGGCACTAAAGCAGAGAATCTTAAAGTGCATCACTTCCACTCTTAATGTGAGAATTGGAAGGTGTTATCGTGTGCACACTTCTCACCTGCTCTCGACTGATGTTTCTTCAACACAGAACAAAGGGTCTCTGCAAAACTACAATTAAGTTAGTGAAAAGAACCATAATAACCAAACAAAATGGTTTCTTCTGTGCTAACAGAAGATCAGTCAACACCTGATGTCTTTCTGGAAATTGTTCACAACAACACAGTGCTAAGTCTTGGGAAATGGGCCATAGGCTAAACAGCCAGGCTGTACAATGAGCTATTCACAGAATGTGACATGTTTCAGGAGGAATATAAGAGACAGACTGGGTCAGATCAATAGTCCATCTAGCCAGTGGCCAGTGCAGATTCTTCAGAAGGAGTGAAGAAAACAGGGCAATTTTGACTGTTTCATCCCCTGTCATCCAGTCTCAGCTTGTGTCAGGTGGAGGTTTAGGGACACCCAAAGTATGGTGTTGTGTCTCTGATCAGCTTGGCTAATGACCATTGATGGACTTATGCTCCATGAGCTCATCAAATTGTTTTTTTTAACCCAGTAATACTTTTGGCATTCACAACATCCACTGATAATAAGTTCCACAGGTTAACTGCAACCTGTGAAATCACAAACAAGGGTATACCAACTAAGAAAAGGGGCGGTACTAATCAAACATGTTCCCTATGCACAGATCTGAGTGTAGTAATGGAATATAAATTCCACTATTGTTAAATCGTTAGAAGCAATAAGAGGAAAATAAGAGGAATAAGATAAGAAAATAAGAGGAATAATTTGCAATAAGAGGAAAACTCAGGTCCCATTTACCAATGCCTCCTCCTTTCCACACATCACTTGATCATATTCTCCAATGCCTTTCATGTTCACATCACTCCTACTACCTTCTGTTCACCCATCCCAGGTAAAGCAGGTCTAACTTGATGAACGGACCTTGGTTTGGTGGTAGGGGCTAGAATGTGGATAGGGTCACAGTTTACCTCAGTTTTTGCCTCACTGTCAGGTGACAATTCTAGCACCAGCCAATGTGAAGCATTCAAGCCAATAACATATTCAAAATTGTCACTCAGAGCCTCTTCTAAAAGGGTCCCAAGTCAAAGAAAATTCTCATACATAAAAATCTTCCTTCCACTGATGTTACACATGTAAGTACATATGTGACATTACCCAAGGTGCAATCTGAACTGATGGACAGTGATGTCCATTCAATTCTCCAACTGGGGGTGCCTTTTACACTGTTCGCTGTGAGAGCAACCACTCCTGCTCTTGCCACACACAGCCTCCAGCATGTAAATCACCCCCAGCTATACTGTATGAGTATTATAGCCAGCCACCCACCCACCCATGAATTACATTACAGAGTAACACCAGTAAATTTCCACTCCTAGACTTTCCCCCAGAAATGTGCGTCTTGTACTGCTCAGCACCTTCTTGGACAATACAAGCTCATATAAAGTCTGCCATATCATCAGTAGAAAATTATATGCACCAATGTTGTTATCTCAAATGAAGTTTCCCAAACACTTCAATCAAAACACACACTGGTTCCGATAAAACAAGTTCATTAACTAGTGAAAGATAGATTTAAAATGATTAAAAATAATGAGGCAAAAAAGTCAGAATTGGTTACAATGTAAATAAAAGATAAAACACATCTAATAGCTAATTTAACAAGCTAAGTGAATTCACAGCAAAGATCTCTCTCACCGCAGGCTTTAGCAGTCTTACTGGCTGGATTCCTTTCAGCCAGGACCTGTTCCCCAGTTCAGTGTTAATGTCCTTGTCTTTCAGGCATTGTTGGTGCTGTGAGTAGAGATGAAAGGAGAGGAATGATTTGGGGCCTCTGTTCCTCACTGTTTTCCTTTTCCTCTTCTTTGTGAATCATCTGCTTCTGGGGTTTGGGAGACAGGAACTTCCAGCTACCTCTTTGCCAAAATGTAAACTTCTCTGTCACATCCTTTTGCCTGCTAAAGAATGGTCAGTTAACCAGGCAATTGTCCATCTGATTTTGTTGACACCTGGTTGAGTCATCATTTTGCCTTTTGTCTCTGAAGAACCGGTTTGTACCTGCTTTTCTAAACTTGGAATATGTCTCAGAAATGTTATACAGTAGAGTCTTATAACTTTACATACAATGTTGCCACACATATTTTACCAAGACAATAATGATCAGCATATTATGAGTTTTCAAATGATACCTTACAAGGCATACTTTGTACAAAATCTATTATAGTTTTGTAAAAAGGGTGAACACAGGGATACAGACTGTCACATCATATCATTATCTCAAAGTGTGATCTGATCTGAAAAGTGACTATGTGCAAATGACATCTTCCAATCAGCAGATCTGCTCCCCCAAATATATTCAGGCTTGAATCTGTTGACTTTAGTGTGGCAAAAACAGGTTTTTATTACTCTCTGCTCCTGTTAGACTTGCAGAGTTAAAAGAGCTAGGAAGCACTGAGATGAATTCTATTTCTTCTTGCTTATCATCAAGAGAATTGCTTACTAAATTCCAGTTACAGGGCCAATCATTTACTCTTATGCATCCCATTTAAGATAATAGGGTTTTCCAAGAGGTATAATTCTTCATATAAAATACTTATTACAGATGCATTACAAGGGAGGAATCCAGTTTGATTTTTGAGATCGCAAGTTGAATTTGTAAGGCTGGAAGATGGGGAAAAACATTTTTACTTATGAACTAAGCTCTTCTGACTTGGAGTCATTTTAGAAACATAGAACCCCACAATGCTAATTTTGTCCACTAACTTTTCAGACAAAATTTTTCTTTACAGTGAAAAGCCTTGATAGAACTTTGTAGCTTTTAAAAAACACAGAGAAGTCTGAAAACCCAGATAGTTAAAGGTAAGTTTTCACTGTTTAAAAATAAATAAAATGTGGAAATGCAGTTACAGCATCAAAGACAATTTAACCACTCTCATTTCCACAACACACTGTGTACTCCATGCAGAGCAGATACATATCTGACAAGTATAATATCACAGCAAGTGGGGATGTTAAATCTCACTTATCTTGCGATTTTGGCCGGAGAGCCAGTGGGCATCTTTCGTGTTTCCCTGCAGTTGCAAACATTTTAAACCATTTCCACTGTGTTGGCACATTAGGATTCTCAAGCACAGGACAGGAATCAGAAAACTCAGCTCCCATTCTAGAAAAAGCCCCATCTCCCATTTCACTTATGTTCTTTCAGACTCTCTCAGCTCCAGAAAGAGACCTTTCCCACTTGCCGCCTCCTCCAAAGAACAATAAAAAGGGTTTCTCTCTCTATACCTGCCTTACCTGAGCTGCTGTCAGGTAGAGTGTCATGGGATTAGCGCCTTCAAGATGTCCCAATCTAGTCTCTCTTCCCTTTTGTAACAGACCCTTCTTCTTCACCCACACAGCACACCCTCATAGCCCTAAAAACTGTCCAGGATGGGTATACCAAGATGTAAAACACCTCAGCTAATGTAATCATATTTTCTAGCTGTCTAAAATGTTCCATTGTCCACTAACCTTGACCAATAATGGTGCCATTTATTATGGCCAACGCTCTGTATATTGCTGTAGGTAAACCATTTAGCTATAGATGGTGGGATCTCTGGGTTTTCAGACCTTAGTTAGTGCATTTTTTATGCATTTAGTTAGTTATTGAACGCAGTATGCTTGGGATGTCACTGTAAGGAACATTGTGACCTTCTAACAATCTTTTTTTGAACAGTTACAAATCTCTCTCATTTATTTCAATTAAAGGATCTACACATATACTTTCTGCCATTCCCAACTGATAGAGCACATAAAATTCATGATCAGCTTAATTACACGAGCAATAGACTTTGGAAATAAATATAAAGGCAAAGGCATTGCACTTACAATGAAAAGCTGAGTGTATGAATGAAAATGAAATAAGTGAAAAAAACAAGCTATAGGGAATGATCATGTTTTAACATGCTGCTCCGTATTTTGAATAGTTGTATCACTTTATATACAAGGTTAGTCTGAAAAGTCTTTGACTCTGTCACCACAACAGACTGGGGAAAAAAGTTCTTCAACCTTAATTATGTGAGAAAATCCCCTTTGTTAGAAAGCTAATTTGCAGAACTAATTAAAAAAAAAGAGGACAAATTATTTAATAAAAAAATAGAAAAGGGCTATTTTTCAGCATAAAAACTCTTATTGCAAAAATATTTGACCAACTCTACTATACTGCATACATATTCTCAATCATAAGTTTTCCTGTCAAAGTATTATATTACAGCAACATTAAAATGAGGATCTTTTGTAAATTTCTCACTTGGCACCCTCTTCCCTGCTCTTTCTGCACTGTATAACGGTCTCTATTCCAGATTTTCTCTTTCCCTTCCTTTCTTCCTACAGTAGTTTTGCCTGACTTCAAATGGCATTATTGAACAATTTAATGGCAAGATGTTAAACTACTTGTAATAGGATGTTTTATTTGCCCATGTACAAGACAAGGCTCATTTTTTTCTGCATTTCTCATATGCTTGAGTTCAAATTAAAAAAAAACAAACCCTCAGTATAGTTCTTACAATGCTGTAGTACTAACTGTAACTTACATTTTGCCTAAATTATCCCCTATATTTTCAAAATATAAAGACTGTCTATTTCTGATTCCAAACATTTCATATGGAAAATAAGAGAAAGAGACATTCCAGCATATCATATATCATCAAAGTCATCTGGATTCAGTGAAGTCATAGGTTTAATTGAGTTCAGAAGTGGGCCTTTTATATCTATATCTATTTTAAAAGCCTTCTTAGAAAAAAGATTATTACTTTAAACTCTCTCAAGTTTAAAAAGAGACAGATAGGGCCAATTTGATCCCCCTCTTCAAGTCAATGCTTCTATATATGGGCTTATAAACCCTAGAAATGGGAACAACTCAGTCCTAATGATGCCTTGTTTAGCTTGTAAAACAGATTTTTTTTATTATTTTGTTTATTTTCTTTTTCTGTAAGGAACATAAAAAGGGCTGTTGGTCTAGGAGTTCTGGGTTTTTTAAAGTTAAAATAAACACATATTCCCTATGTTCGTACAAATCAGTCTTAATTTATTGTGTTTTGCCTCTTCAGTAAGAACATCTTTTCCACCTTTTTAGCTATAACATTTCATAATAAGTTACCAATTGAAATGTTTTGTTTTGTTAATCAATTATGTTAGCGGAATAGGATCTGTATAAAATGACTAGTAGAATAAAGCTCTTGAGACCCATGTCTGTATTCCTTGCAAAACTACAACTTTCATAAAAAGCTGTGGGAGGTTTGAATGTGCAAGGAATTGAAGAGTGGGCCTGCAAGTTTTGGTAGTATTACAGTAATATCTCAGATTCTCCAGTTATCTGGTAAAAACAATAAGTGTGTTGCTTTTCTACCTCCACTCATTGCCATGACTCCCAATGTACTGAATTTACACATCACAAGGATTCATAGAAATAGTTTTGCAGTCTTGTATTACTGTGGGCTTCACACATACAACAAGATTAAAGAAGCATCAGAGTTTTCTCTGCGATTAAGCAATTAATGTGTAAAAATATCAAATATTTTTTTTAAAATGTTGAAAGTATTTTGCACACCTATTTTGCAATAAGCTGTGTTCTTCAGAAATGTCTCTTTGCAGTGCACAAGTAATTAAACAAGGCTTAGAAACTAATTTGTATTTTCAAACATTCTTAAATTAAGATAAATAATGTATTTCTCTTAGAAAAACTATCAGCTCCATGTAATTTATTACTTTGTTTAGTTTCCTATGAATGCACTGTTCATCAGAAAGCAGCAGGAAAAATCCATCTCCTGAAGCTGCAGTACATGTACTGGAACAAATTACCACATACAGCAAACTCCATGTCAGATTCCAGGAAGTATACCTCAGCATACTGCTGGACTAGAAAAAATATAGGATGAAAAGAGGTAATGGTCCAGATCTTCAGAAGTCCATGTGCTAGAAGCACACAGGTAACCCTGATTTAGGAATCCATGGGCATAGATGTACACACTTTTGTGGATACATATTTTAAAAAACTTGGGTCAATGCGAGATATGGATCAAGTGAGGCTATATTTTCAGAAGTGTTCAGCACCCACAGTATGAGCCAGATTTCAAAAGAGCTCAGCTTTTATTTAGGCACCTAAACAAGAGACATTTTTTCAAGTGCTCAGCATCCAGCAGCTCCCACTGAATCACTCATGGCCAGATTTTTTTAAATGAAATTGGTGTATTGACTTCATTTGACAATCTGGCCATTTATGCGGTGCCTTAAAATGGGAGCTGATGTCTTTTGAAAATCCAGACAGTAGTCTCATCCCCTGTGGTTCAAAATTTGATTTGCCCAAGCTGTGAAATTTACTGTCTATATTCAAACTTAATTTAAATTTCCCCAGAATTCAAAGGAATTCAGATCCAGTGTTCGAGTCTTAAGGTCAAGTTTGCATCCCACTAATAGAGATTGGACTGATCCACCAACTGCAGATCTAGTGCTGTGGTTTGGGCCCATCATGAAGGATAAACTTCAACTGAAATTAGGTTGTAGGGCAGTCCTCTTCCTGAAGAACTGCTTTCCTTGAGATAAAATACTAAACACTTCTTTAGGGTTTGTCAGGGTTCCCCCCACCCACTCTGAACTCTGGGGTACAGATGTGGGGGCCCACATGAAAACCCCCCTAAGCTTATATTCTACCAGCTTAGGTTAAAAACCTCTCCAAAGCACAAATTCCTTTCCTTGTCCTTGGATGGTATTGCTGCCACCACCAAGTGGTTTACACAAAAGTTCAGGGAAAGGTCACTTGGAATCCCTATCCCCTCAAAATATCCCCTGAACCCCTTCACCCCCTTTTCTGGGGAGCTTGAGAATAATATACCAACCAATTGGTTAGCAATGTGAGCACAGACCAGACCCTTTGTCTTCAGGACACTGAAAATCGATCAGGTTCTTAAAAGAAGAACTTTATAAAGACAAAGTAAAAGAATCACACCTGCAAAATCAGGATGGAAGGTAACTTTACAGGGTAAATAAAAAGATTTAAAACACAGAGGATTTCCCTCTGGCTCAGCTTCACAGTTACCAAAAAACAGGAATAAAACTACCTTTATAGCATGGGAAAATTCACAAGCTAAAACAAAATATAACCTAACACATTTCCTTGCCTTACATACAATTTCTGTGATTTTAGATGGAACATTCCAGGTATATTTTCAGGACATGTTGTACATGCTTGGCTTCTCTCTCCGTCCAGAGAGGGAACAACAAAGAGAGAGCCACAAACAAATCCTCCCACTTTCCCCCCAGATTTGAAAGTATTTTCTTTCTTCGTTGGTCCTTCTGGTCAGATGCCAACTAGGTTATTTGAGCTTCTTAACCCCTTACAGGTAAAGCAATTTAGTGCAGCTGCTAAGGAGGGATTTTATGCTACTCTTTCCTCTATATTTATGAGAGGGTTGTAAGCTCTTTGGGGTAGAAACTGTCATATATTATGTGGTACAGCACTTGGCACAATGGGGGTAGAATTCTTTTAGGCTGTATGAAAGCTAAAAAATTTTGTACAACAAGGACAAAATCAAATATTACACTTAGGGTTCAGCTGAAACTCAATTTTAAAATAAAATTAAGACATGTACAAATACTATGAATTTTTCATTCATCTTAGGCATGTGGACAAAGTGAAATACATCTCCATATTTAGACACTTCAGCCCAAAAAAGTAGGAAAAAGTCAACTTTTTGCAGAGTTCACCATAGTTAAGAAACTTTTAGACAGGTAATAACGAAGGATTGATACACACAAGATGTCAAAATTATTGATGTTGTATACAGTACATCATATGGTAAGTAAGTGCGGTTCATCTTGTCACCCAATTTGTCATATCCTTGCATGAAATTAAATAACATCTTTGACATGTTATACCATAACCCCAGTGACACTTCCAAAACCATTTCACAAACACAAAACCATCCAACCAATGCTGATAAATTCATAAGTGCCTAGTTGTTTTGCTAATGCTTACATTATTTTTCCCTGTGTATTATAGTTACACATTATACATGTAACATAAAAACTTAACTACATCCCTGTTTAAAAGTAGGCTATGAAAATTCTGTTATAAAAAGTCATAAATAGAATTTAACATTTGCACTCCTGTTAAATTACTGTTAATGGTTATTGGTTTTTTCTTGCATTTCTATTTGGTTTTAGATGATAACTCCTGAAATATTAAAATAGTAATAATTACAAACTTTCAATAATCCTACAGTATGTAATATGAAAAGGCACTCAGAGTTTTTATAGCCTGAAGGACTATTTTGATTCTTTTCTGTACTTATGTCTCAGAGTATTATAATTGCATATTTGGGTGTGTTCAGATGACTGCTTACATGCTTATAATTCCAGATCTGCAATTGTTTAAGATATTAGAATTATCTGAATCTTTTCTGTTTATACATTAAGTCTGGTAGCTTCCAGACTTAGAAAGCAATCTTAGTTGACATTATGCTAAGGGATCATATATAAAACACTTCTTTATTCACTGCCTATCCAAGAAAGCAGATAGCTTCAGAAGCAGCTATAGCTCCAGGCCCCAACAAATTGGATCTGGACTAGGAAACACAGGGAATAAAAACTGTAATTTGTACGAGTCTAGAATAGATATGCTGCCAACCACTAAAAGCAGGGTGGCAATATTCTTCCATATATTGAAAACCATGTATTTGATTCAAGCACCTCTTCTTGGAGTGTCATAGATTCATAAACAATAAAGTTAGGAAGGACCACCTGATTTATGTAATCTAAAGCAATAAGTACTCTGTGATATTCTTTCCATGGCCCAGATTGTCCCCTCTAAAGAAGAAAACACTAAGAAGGGAGCCAGACAGACAGGAAATTTCCATGAGCTTTCCCTCCAAGTGTTTGCTATACATTATCCCATCAATGAAGTAGGTGTAGAGGGACAAGGACTTCCAACACTGTGGGTCCTGAGGATTGCTTGTAAGGTGCAACATTCCTTCTGCAGGAGCTCTTGGACACTGTTTGTGTCTCCCTACTGATGTACTATAGCAGCCACAGAAATATGGGCAAGTCAACAGGAGATGATGCAGGATAATATGCTCTTAGTCCCTTGCTTCTTCCACCTCTCACCCTGAATCAGAATTCTAGTACCTCTTCTGCAATGAAAACCTATGAAAATGTACCATGTGATGTTAGTGCAGGAGGACTGTGCCTTGAAAACAGCACTTCCCTCCTTTTGCGTACATAGGTGGAGATTTTCTTGTGGAGGACAGGTTCATGAATCTACACAGGGGACAATCTGATATCTGACTATGTCAAACACAAGATCTGAAACAAGGATTCAAAAATATAGTGCTACTGGGAGTTAATGATTAGCATATTGAGTTGTGATGGCTGATGCTCTGCTCTTGCCAATGGATGGTTGATATTCAACCTTGTGCTTATTCTGACTAGATCTATTTAGATACCATTTGCAGGTTCCCAGCTAAGAGTTTTCATGGTTGCATCTCTCTAAATACCTTTACTTAGTTTCATTCTGGAAACCTCCAACTGAGCAATAAAATACTTAGGCTGTTAAGATTGTCAGAAAAACTACAGGAGATTGTAAACTTCAAAAATAGTCTATTCAGCAGATTATTAGCTTGTGTGACGACTTAGTGCAATTTTTGTCAAATCTACTTAATCAAAATAGTCACATTTAAATTATGATATGGTGCATGGTCTAAGACGTAGTTTCTTCATTTTCTTTAGAAGATGGTTTGTAGCAATGTCCATTAGATTTAAGCTGAGTCCAGTCAGTTGATGCATGGGAGGAAGTGAACATTCATATTTGACTAACAGCCATTTCTTGCATTTGATATAAGTCACCTGAGATGGAGTATTACACTCATCATTGCATACACTGCAAGGTGTATACTATGGGTTGTTGTGTGGTGAAGCTTTTGATGGATCTTTATTCTGACTGTGGGGCAGAAAGTCTGATTTAATCATACTTTCATGGGGCTATTAAGAGCACTTTACTAGGATATATTATCTAAGGTCTCTCGGTTGGAGTTTGGTATTCTCTTATTTAAATTCTTTCACCACAATATGATGAACCTGTAGAATTCATTACTACAGGAAGTTAAAAGGATATTTTGCATACCCAATGGGTTAAACATTACTTGGAGCTATGAAGGAATGATTTCCAGTTTACAACACTGTGTAATAGGTTACAGGACTAATAGGCAGGAGGGGATGGACTTCCATTATAGAATCAGGTATTGGCTATTTCTCCATCTCTGTGGGCCAACACTATTTTCTTTAAACATAAAGAGATTGAATTCACTTGTGACAGTATGTAGCTGTTGATCATGGCAGGTGTTTTGGGTTATGTAGTTCAGGGCTTGATTTGGGGTGGTCATGCCATGCTCTTTCTGAAGTTGCAATCTCAATTTTCGGTTAAATCAGAAAGGAAGGCTCTTTCCCTTTCAGGCATGAAGAAAACTTTGAAAACACGAAATGTGTGAAAACAAATGCAGCGATGCAAACCATTCCATCAGAAAATGTCCGACTGGTTCTGATCTGAATGATGATTTAAATGTCAGCACTGTTAGTTATTTCACTGCTATCAAAGTAGGCAAAAGAGGAAACCGATGATCACAGATCTGCCAGTTCAGATGTGAGTGGGATTTCATTTTGGTGTCGGGTATTTGGGGAATGGTATTTGGGGGATTGCACAACTGCATTTTTTTTTACCCTCATCCAACCTGTAAGCCTCTGCTCTCTTCTCAGATGAGAAGCAGAGGCAGAAGGGCATCAGAGTCCCAACAAGGGGAAAGGGGAAGCCTGTGCTACAAAGCCGTCAGGACATGCATGACCCTCAAACAGTCACTCATCCTCTCTCTCTCTCTCTCTCTCTCTCCCCTTTTCCCCCTCCCCTCAAGTAATAGGGGCAAGGTTTGCTCTGGTAGTGGATGTCAGGTAGACTCATTGCTAGGCATAAGCAGATTAAATAATTGCTTAGGGTCCCTATTCACTTCTTGTTTAAAGAACTGACCTGTTTTAGTGGTGGGGGAGGAGGGGGGGAATATTCCTGCTTAGGGCCTCCAGTGGGCTAACACCAGTTCTGATGTCAGGCCAGGTGGCTTCTTTGGTTTTGTGGATGCTGCTCCTTCCTCTCAGACTCAGTTTTGCTCAGGTCATATTTTCAAGATTTTCTGTGCAGCCCTCTTGCTGTCTAGAAACAATTTTGTTTTGATTTTCTTTTTTAAACTGAAAGCTGACAGTCACTCATTCTACTGGAGAAACTAGAAAAGAGAGCTAAAGTGGAGGGAAAACTGGGGTTTATTTTGTTTATTTCCCCTGCTTTCTCATTCTTTTTTCTCCCTCCAGCCCACTCCTTTCTCTTTTTCCCAGTGGAAAAGAACATGCTCTCTCTCCCTTTTTACTCCCCACTTCATCCCCCCCCCAATAAATTAAATAATTTTAAGTAAGTAAAAGTAACACTTTATTTAGTAACTCACTTTATATATTTTTTTCACATCTTTCCAGTGGGGAGGGGAGGAATCCACGTTTACCAGTGGAAAAGTAGAAAGGAAAGCCAATATTAGAAGGTAGGGAATTTCCTGCAATTTCAAAACGAAACATTTCTAAAATGTGTATAAATAATTTCCAAACACTCATACATAATAGTTTGAATTTTTTATTTCATATTTCTATAATAAAAATTCATCAGTGATTTGAACCTTTTTTGGTAAAAAAATATTTTTGTTTAAAATCCATATCTTGATTAAAGCAACAGTTCATCAAAAAATGTCAAGTATCTCTAATATTAAACTCATTCTGCTAACAATGCCTCCTTTGGAGTTAGTGTATTCTAAATTGTATGAGAAAGAATAACTCACCATTTTCTCTTCTCTTGTTTGATCTCACACAAACAATAATTACGCTTTTTGGATTTGACTATTATCAGGAGCACGTGCAGTATGAATATGTAGAGGTTTGATACTTAAACACTTTTAAATTAATATAAAATAACTGTCTCTTTCAGTCTCTACAAATATTTTGCTTAGTACATTTATATGGATAATGAGAACATGTACAATTACATTAGCTGGGAGAATCTCAACAAAAGTTACCCTGTATCTAATCTCCACTATTTAAGGGAGATTTCTGAGGTAGTAGTATCAACATAAAACTGGAATAAACCTACTCAAATAACTGATTTCTTAGGTCACTGGCCATTCTGGAAAAAAAAATTGGGGGGCAACATGAAACAAACATGTTTTAGGCAAAATAAAATATTTGTTTTAGGTTGAACAATACTTAACTAAAGGTATTATTTAGTTTTTAAGCTTCTAAAAAGTTTTATTCTTTTTTAAAAGATTGAAGCAAATATTTAAATGAAAGGTCATTCTGAATAGAAAAAATATTTTGTTTTAAAAATGTCAAATGTTTAGGTTTTTTCAGATTTTTTTTTTTAGTGCAATTCTGCAAACTGAAATGAATTGGCAAAATGTTTTGGTTGACCTGAATCTATATTTTTCAGTGACAAAAGTTTCAGATGAAAAATTTCACCCACGTATAATCTGGAATATTTAGTGTCCTCAGATGTGGTTGATCAATCTGGTATTAAATCTGGACATAATATGAAGGAGTCACTGGTCTTGCTGGCTAATTATCATCTTCTAATAATAGAAGATCAGGTCCTATGCTGACTCTTTTAGAAATATCAACAATGTTTCATATCCTTAACCCAAAAGTGTGGTTGGTAAGCCTGACTCATACTCTGGTTCCTCATATAGTTGAGAATGTAACAGAGGAGAGGATGTAGCCCCTCATCTATCTTCCAGTGAGGATTAAATATCCAATATCCTTATAGATTGCAAACTGTAAAGTGGGGTTTATATGTAAATATATTATCTAAAGCAGTCCCTTTGAGGGGCGAAACTACTCATCTCGCTTTGTATTTTATGCCACATCCTATATCTTTGGAAGATAGATAAGATCTGTGCTGACCTATTCTACCATAGAAACTTGCTTCTTCACACCACACTCTTTCTCACTCTCTGAGGCACTGTATAGTCATGTTAGTGTAAAGACAGCTGGTGAAAGAATTCATTTTGTTATCACAAAAGCAGCCAGATGATCTTTAAAATAAGTGTGTTCAAAACTACTTTTGTGACCTGTAAACTCCAATATTGTAAAGCAAAGATAAGGAGGATACATTCTCCCTGTCACTGTGGCTTGGTGACCATTACTTTCTGCAAAACAGAGATTTGTAAGAAATTGTTAAAATTAGGTTAGGGAAAATGTTGTGACATAAAACCGCCACCAAACAGCAGCTGTTCATCTGGCCATTTTTCTGTACTCCTTCTCTGACTTCTATTGTTCCTTTCATGCTTTTGTTTCCTGCCCATTTCCCCCCTTCCCCTTCTCCTCTGCTCTCCTGTATCAAGAAGCAACCTTCAAAAAGACTCTCTTCTGTGTGGCTCCTAACTTTTTAAAAACTCCTATGTACTTCAGTGGGAGTTTTGCCTAAGTCAGATCTGTTGGATCAGTTTCAGATTTTGTAAGGGAGACTTGTAAGTTCCATTCCTTTTTTCAAAGACAAATTAAACAATTAATTGGTCGTGTTTTTTAATTGGATGCAGCATTTTTCTTATTGCATCCTTAGTAAAGTTTTGGTAATATTCTATGATGCTGAGTGATTAGTATCATTAAATACTACAGATAATACATTTATAATGTATCATTCTATCAGGGTCTATAGCACTCCATAGTCATAAGACGCAATAAAAAAAAACAAAGAAGAATAGTATATTATTATTACTATTATTTATTTGTATTATTGTAGCACCTTAGACCCCTACTCATGCTAGGCACTATACAGAATAGGAGCACAATCTGATACATATAATGGCAGCAGTGGATCCCTGAGAATGATATCCCATTTATTTCCTCTGTTACTAGACACATGGCATTGTTGTAGTATCATGTTTGCTTCATTCTCCAAAACAGAAATCTCCCTCTTTCTCCCTCTTCCATTACTGAATTCCCACACATTCCATCATTTCATGCCACAGATGTCATCAAACTTGTTCTGTGTAGTTCAAAACTTCTCTCTTTCACCAAGAGTGGTTGGTCTAATAAAAGATATTACCTTACCAACCTTCTCACCTGTTAAATTCGCTGCATTGGACTGGTTGTTTGTATAGCTGGTCAGATTATTCATTGCAAATAAATTATCCATCAAATTTATCTCTTATTTCTGTTCACAAATCATTCATAAGCCATCCTTATTTTTGTGAATAAATTCCTTATTCACAGGTATTCACTGAATGGCTCATATGAACAAATCTGACCATTTCATAGAGTGTGATTAAGCCGCTAATTAACATTGCATTGTTTCAACCCTCTGATCTGATTGTTTTTTCCTAAAAATAGGATACAAACAGTGAACAGTGAATAAAAAATATCCCATAAGTACTCTTCTCTACATGTGCATAGGGTTTTATATATGTGTGTGTGTGTGTGAAAAATAGCCATTTGCCTAACCTGTTTGAACAAAAACTTGTGCTCAAATACCAAATGATAAGTAAGGCTGCGAGTCTGTCACAGGTTGCATGACTTTCGTGACCTCCATGACTTTTGCAGCGGCCAATGTGGCTGGCTCCCGGGACTTGGACAGCCCCTGGGCCAGCAGCAAAATAGTTTGGGTGTGGGAGGGGGCTCAGGGCTGGGGCAGGAGATTGGGGTGTGGGGCAGTGCTTACTTTTGGGGGGGGGCAGCGGGGGCTCACCAGAAGCAGACAACATGTCCCTGCAGTTCCTAGGCCGAGGGGCGAAGGGCCGGGTAGAGAGCCTGCCAGCCTTGCCATCCCGCCTCCCCCCACCCCACCCAGCACCAGCAGGGGTCCAGGGCCACGCACAGCTGACCCCACCCCTCCCAGCACCAGCAGGGGTGCAGGGCCACCCACCTCCCCACCAGCACCAGTGGGCCCCGGGCCACCCCCCCCAGAACCCACGGTGTCACCGGACTGCCCCACCCAGAGCACCCACGGCCCCCACACCCCAAGTTTTAGTTAGAAGTATATAGTACAATCCATGGCCAGGTAATGGGCCTCGAATTTTTTTTACTGCCCGTGACCTGTCCATGACTTTTATTAAAAATACCTGTGACTAAAACGTAGTCTTAATGATAAGTGATCAAAATACAGTCAAACCAGACAGCTCTTTGGAGTCTTAAAATATTTTTCACTTGCAGTATACAACCAGCTTGAGTTGTGGATGTTAATGGGTACTTCTTCAAGTAGTGTCCGTAAGTGCACCACTTCAGGTGCACATGTGCCTCTCGAGCCCTTGATTAGAGATCTCTAGCTAGCAGTGCCCGTTCAGTCCATGAATGCACCCTATGCATCATCGTGGCAGACACCAAAGCTATATGAGGGTACACAGGCAAACAGTTTTCAGTTCCTTCTCTACCACCTCAGCCTGAGACAGAACACTTGCATGTCCACCTAGATATACTCAGCCTCTCTCTTTTGTGCCAGCAGACCATACCAGTGAGCAATGGATGCTCTGAGGGTCCCTGTTGCCTGGGGGAGTCCCACATCTCTCAGAAGTGCTCCTTTTGTTTAGCCATTAAGTCCAGGGCTAGGAAGAACTAGGAGATAAAGCTCAGATCTTTGGTGATGGAATGTTCCCTGAAATCACCTTCTGAATCAGGTTAGGAGAAATCCTGTCCGTACAGCTGTCTCTCCCCCTCCCCTGTACATCTGTCCCCAGACAGATACAGCACCCCATCCACCTCAGGGCATTCTTCTCCTAAGAAAGGAAAGCCTTTGGAGCACTGTTGGGAAGTCTCCCCAAAAGAGGGGCACAGACTATATGTAAGTAGCCAAGTGCAAAAAAGACCAAGTCCCCGTTGAGGTCCTTGGTCTCTGAGGATACTGTTGAGGCCAATGACTCTTCTTTCAGTACCAGCAGGCCTGCAAAGCCCCAGACCTCCAAGGAGAGGAAGAATGGCTCTAATAGTGCACCTGTACCCTCCATTAGTAAGGAGAGTAAGCACAGGGTACCATCAAACTGGGCTCTGCCAGCGGCACTGAAGCACACCACTCAGTCATTGATGCTGTAGCACTCCTTAACCCAACCATCTGTACTGATGCAAGTAGCTCAGCTGGGGGTCCATGTACAAGTGGGACCTTCAGTACCAAGTGAGCATTGCTGTCTGACAAAGCCTGCTGTATGCTCATTGTTACTGGCACTTTTGGCTCTAGCCACCGCAAAAGCAGCTGTAACATCAGTACTGTGGTCCTTTCCAATACCACAAGAGTTCTGATACTTGCGGGATCTTTTGGTATTGGAGGAAACAGAGTCCCCATTGCTGTCAGGTACCAAGCAACTCACAATACTGAGACCTCAGTCTCTGAGTGCCACTCCTTGGCACAGGGCTCTCCTCCTTCCTTATAGGCTACTTTCCCATGGGAGGACATGGAGGAAGACGAGGACTCCCAGTCACTCTCATCAATTTCTATTGGGGGCTTTCCTACATACCCGTTCAGGGAGAACTTTGCAGCACGTCAAGGATGGTGGAACCAATCCAGTATGCCATCCTGCTCCCTTATGGACCTTTGCCTTGGCCATACTGGGACCTATGGGCTGCCTATTGGCAACAATTCAATAAACTAGTACCATCCCTTAGGGAGACTGGGGTTTCACATGCTCTCTCTGCCCATTCATGGCAGGAGGAGACGTCCGAGGAGCTGGAGTGTAGGGCAGATGAGGATGTCATCCCTGAGACTCCCATTTCAATATTGTCACTAGATGAGGCAGTTATGCCTCCCCCTCCTGCCATCGCCAACAACTTCAGACAATTCCAGGACCTCTTTCAAAAGATAGCTAACACTCTGCAAATCCCTCTGGAGGAAGTCAAAGATATTCAGCACAGGATGCCAGATATTTTTCAGTCAGCAACATCCTCCAGAGTGGTGAGGATCTCCTGGATTCAGCTAAGATGGTATGGCAGACACCATCCACTATTTCACCAACATGCAAAAGAGCATACAAGAGCAAGCATCGAAGTCTGACAAAGCCTGTGGTCATTGTTACTGGTACAGTTGGCTCCAGTCACAGCAACCTCAGCTACAGCATTGGTACCAGTGTCCTTTCTGGTATCGCAGGTGTTTCGATGTGCCCCCTAAGGACTGTGACTTTTTATTTTCACCCCCCCACACACACACCTAACTCCATTGTGGTGGATGTTGTGACTGAACAGGGTAGGCAGCACTTTTGAAGAACTACTCCCTCTGTAAGGAACAAAAGCAACTGGATCTCTTTGGACAAAAGTCTTACACATTTCAGATCATGAACTATAAGGCAGTCATGGCCAAATATAACTTCACCAATTAAAACAACGTTACAGACTTTATTGAACATCATCACATGACTGCAGAGAACAATTCCAATCCATTGATTCAGAAGGTTAGCTGTTGGCCATAACAGTTCTCCAAGCATCCTTAGATGCTGCAGACACTGCTGCCAGATCCATTTCCATGGTGGCAGTTAAGCCCAGGGCATCCTGGCTCCAGCTTTTGAGGTTTCCAAGAGAGGTCCAAAACATGGTAGAGGACCTCCCCTTTGATGGTCACAAGCTCTTCTCAGAGACCACGAATGATTCCCTGCACACACTGAAGGATTCCAAGGCTACCCAAGGTTCCTTGGGCATTTACACATCTTCAGGCAAGAAACATTTCAGTAGGTCCCAGACTGTCCAGAGATCTACCCTGTTGACTTCTCAGGATATCAAAGACCCATGGAACCCCCCAGAAAAAGACACAGATTTCAGAGGAAGAGAGCTGACCAACTGCCCTACATGATCACCCAGGCATTATCTAAACAGCAGTTTTGATGGGTTGCTTGAGAATTTGAATCCTCCCATTCCTCTGAATTTACAGCTGCATCTCTTAGCCTGGCTTCAACTTCTTGGCCATAGGACAGCATGTACTGTTGTGAACAATCATGCAAGGCAGCGCCTTCAGTGCTTCCAAGGATGGTTGAGAACTGCCTATTCTCCAACCAGGGGCACCTTGGACAGGCAGGTGGTGGTCCCCTTGCACATAAAGAACTCCCTAAACTGGTGGAAGGAGCAACTCCATGTCTGTGAGAGCATCCTTTTCTTCCACCCAACCCCTCAGTGACTCTAACAACCAGAGCATCCCTGTTAGGGTGAGAAGCCTACATCAGCACCCCCATGGTTCAGGGCAAATGTACAGCCCAGGAAACCAGTCTCCACATCAACCTGTTGAAGCTCAGGTATCCAAGTATCTATTATATGTAGAGCTGCTACCTCATCTTCAATCCATGTTTCAAAGCATTATGCCCTGTTCCATGCCATCTGACCCGATATGGCACATAGCTATGCAGTACTATCTTCAGTTCTGGATTCTGAGCCAAAGCTGCCTCCTCCTTCTGAGACTACTGCACGGAAGTCACCTGAAGTGGAGTGCCCAGAGGGACACTACTTGAAGAAGGAGGAAATGTTACTAACCCTGAGCAGTAACTGTAGTTCTTTGAGATGTGTGTCCCTCAGGGATTTGGTAGGTAAGATCCCATGGGAAACAAGTCTAAGGGGAAAAACAATTGAAGACAGTTGACAGTTTTTCAAAGACACATTATTAAGGGCACAGGAGCAAACTATCCCATTGTGTAGGGAAAATAGGAAGTATGGCAAGAAACCACCCTGGGTTACTGCCAAGAGATCTTCAATGATCTAAAAATTAAAAAAAAAGAGTCTACAAAAAGTGGAAACTGGGTCAAATGACAAAGGATGAATCAAAACAAATAACACAAGTATGTAGGAACAAAATTAGAAAGGCTAAGGCACAAAACGAGATCAAACTAGCTAGAGACATACAGGGTAACAAGAAAACAATCTACAAATACATTAGAAGCAAAAGAAAGACCAAGGACAGGGTAGGCCTGTTACTCATTGAGGTGTGTGTGGGCGGAACAATAACAGAAAATGTGGAAATGGCAGGAAATGACATTAATGACTTCTGTGTTTCAGTTTTCACCAAGAAAGTTGGTGGTGACTGTACGTCTAACATAGTGAATGCCAGGGAAAAAGAGGTTAGGACCAGAAAAGGCTAAAATAGGGAAAGAACAAGTTAAAATTGCTTAGACAAATTAGAAGTCTTCAAGTCACCAGGGCCTGATGAAATGCATCCTAGAATACTCAAGGAGCTGACTGAGGAGATATCTGAGCCATCAGTGATTATCTTTGAAAAGTCATGGAAGACAAGAGAGATTCCAGAAGACTGGAAAAGGGAAAATATAGTGCCCATCTATAAAAAGGGAAATAAGGACAACCCAGGGAATTACAGACTAGTTAGCTTAACTTCTGTACCTGGAAAGAAAATGGAGCAAATAATGAAGCAATCAATTTGCAAACATCTAGAAGATAATAAGGTGATAAGTAACAGTCAGCATGGATTTGTCACGAACAAATCTTGTCAAGCCAACCTGATAGCTTTCTTTCACAGGATAACAAGCCTTGTTGATGGGGGGAAGCAGTAGACGTGGTATATTTTGACTTTAGTAAAGCTTTTGATACTGTCTTGCATGACCTTCTCATAAACAAAATAGGGAAATACAATCTAGATGGAGCTACTATAAAGTGGATGCAAAACTGATTGGAAAACCATTCCCAGAGAAAAAAGAAAAGGAGTACTTGTGGCACCTAAGAGACTAACAAATTTATTTGAACATAAGCATCCATGAGCTACAGCTCACGAAAGCTTATGCTCAAATAAATTTGTTAGTCTCTAAGGTGCCACAAGTACTCATTTTCTTTTTGCAGATACAGACTAACATGGCTGCTACTCTGAAACCTGTCATTCCCAGAGAGTAGTTATCAGTGGTTCACAGTCATGCTGGAAGGACGGAATGAGAGGGGACCCGCAGGGATCAGTTCATCCAAGACCTCTTGGATGGAGATAAAGGAGCTGTCGGTCATATCGGAGCCCTTGGAAGCAGAGCAGGAAGGCATGTGCCGGTACACTCCACGCCAGACTACCTGCACCATAAAGGAGCCTCTGCAGGGTCTGGAGGCGGAAGACATGGACCTGAGAGTGCAGACACTTCAGGCCCTGTCCTCCTTCCTCCAGGGGTAGATGGAGAACCCCTGCAGAGACCCAGTGCAGTCCTGTCCAGAAGAACTCCAGAATAGATGTCTGGAAGCTGGCCAGGAAACCCGGGGCTGGGACCAAGGTGTTGAGCTGGTATCAGAGCATGGACAGGATTAGTTGATTAAGCACCAGCACTCCCCCTCGAAGGGAGAGGCACCGGAGTAGTCCTGTCCATTTCCGGAGACGATCTGTCACCCTGCCCTCTAAATTGTGCCAGTTCTCTGGTGGAGACAGATGTGTGACAGAAAGGTAAAAGCCGAGAGAGCAGAGGACCTGTGCTCCACCGGATGGCATGAAGCACGGGTGGGAGGGAGCTCGCCTGCCACCCATCCCCGACCACCACGCCAGAGCTCTTGACCCAGTTGACCTGGGCGGAGGAGGCTGCCAAATAGATGGCCTGGCAAGCCTCCACCCGCACCAAGTCGCCTGAGTCCTGGACCACGAGGAGCACGTCATCGGCGTACACCAACAGGACCAGCCACAACTTCTGCAGCACCAACCCTGTCAACCTCCTTCGGAGGAGACAGAGGAAGGGCTCGATCGCCAGAGCATACAGCTGGCCCGAGAGGGGGCAACCCTGCCATACTCCTTGCCTGAAGCTGACCGGTTCAGTCAGGGTCCAGTTGAACCTGACCATACACTCTGCGAGGCATACAGCACCTGGAGAAAACCCACAAACTGGGGTCCGAAGCCAAACGCTTGCAGAGTGCTCAGGAGATACCCGTGGTCCACCCTGTCAAACGCCTTCTCCTGATCCAAGGACAGGAGAGTGAACGACAGATCATACCTCCACCTGAGCTCCAAGAGGTCCCGAACCAGATACAGGTTGTCAAAGATGGTGCGACCCGGGACGGTGTAGGTCTGGTTGGGGTGGACCATTTCTGCCATCATGGACCCCAGCCACAGTGAGATGGCTTTCGCTGCGACTTTGTAGTCCATGCTGAGGAGTGAGACGGGACGCCAATTTCATAAATCGCGGACGTCCCCCTTCTTTGGCAATAAGGTGAGCACGGCTCACCTGCATGAAAGAGGGAGGACCCCGCTCTGCAAAGACTCGGCCCAGACAGTGACTAGGTCTAGGCCAAGGACGTCCCAGAACATGCGGTAGAACTCCATGGTCAGCCCGTCCACACCCGGAGATTTATTGGTGGGCATGAGGCGGAGGGCTTCCGAGAACTCAGCCAGAGTGAGAGGCAGCTCTAGGCAGTCTCGATCACCTGCTCTGACAATGGGGAGTTAGTCTCAGAGCACTCAACAAGTGTTAGGATCAGTCAGATCCGGGGAGAAAAGGCTTGCATAGGCGGCCCTGGCCCTCCTACACATCTCTACCAGATCCGTGAGGGGGGTGCCGTCCTCTGCCACAAGGCAGGTGACATGCTTCTTGGCCCCCATCCTTTTCTCCAGGGCACAGAAGAAGCAGGAGCCATGATCCATCTCCCGAAGGAGATGGATGCGGGATCAAACAAAGGCTCCCTAGCCTGTGGCAGTTGAACCAAGGACATTACCCAGCAACTGAAGATGGCCAGAGTGCAGGCACGCCTCCTCCTCATTGGGGATTGGTCCTGCTTTGAGCGGGGGATTGGACTAGATGACCTCCTGAGGTCCCTTCCAACCCTGATATTCTATGATGATTCTATGATGGTCTTCGAGGGCCTGGAGCTCCTCCCACTTCTCCCGACATGCTCCGCAAAGGGATGGATCTTTGGAGATGGTGTACAGATGCTCTCCAGCTCTAAGACCTCCCATACCAACTGCTCTATCACCCCATCTCTCCGTTGGCTGGCGCCCTGGGTGTAGTCATGGGAGCAGAGCCGGGCGCACCCCTTCCCCAGGTCCCACCACTGCTGCATCAAGGAAAAGGCATGCCTCTGCCCTTGCCAGGCCAGCCAGAACTCCTGGAAGGCTGCCTCGAAGCCCACATCCTCCAATAAGCTGTTGTTGAAATGCCAATAGGCCGGCCCCAGCCTCTCCACTCAGAGAGAGGCCGTCACAGTGGCTAAATGATGATGCTGGAGGAGTGGGCCCATGAAAGGTGGAAACGTGATAAATAGATGCGGTCCAACCGGGAGTGGTGTGACCGATGGGCCTCCACCCGGACAAAGGTGAACGTCCAGATGTCGTCCGGGTGGTGATCATGCCAGTCGTCCACCAGGAAGTTCTGTTTGACTATCTCCTGGAGGACGTCCTCCATGGCCAGACACTGCTCGGTTCCTGAGCAGTCCCATTCCTCGATGGTGGTGTTAAAGTCCCCGCCCAGGACCAGGCACTCGCAAGGATCCAAGGTGCCGAGGAAGGCGGATGCCTGCTGATAGAAGTGCAGCCGTTCCGGGCCCGATGTCAGGGCATAAACGTTCATGAGGTTGACCATGAGCCCCTCCAAACGGACCCGGAGGTGCAGCAGGCAGCCCAGCACAGCCTCGGCGTACCCCATAACCTCGGGTCGTAGGTCGGGGAAGATCAGGGTCGCCACTCCAGCCATACAAACTGTGAGATGGCTAAAGTAGACCCTCTCTCCCCCGCTCCAGCCACCAGCTGTCTTCGGCAGCTGAATCCGTATGGGTCTCCTGCAGGAAAACCACAGAGTACCCCCTCCCGAAGGAAGGAGAGCACCTGCGGAGACCCATCAAACAGCCCCGGGTGTTCAACGTTGCGATGGTGAGAGATGCCATGAGGAGGGCTGGGGGGGATCCTCCCCAGCAGGAACGCTCGTGGCTCCTGACGGACCACGCAACAGTCCGTGACCTACCCCGTAAGTGAATAAGGAGTCACGGAAGAGGCGGACCTGCTGGTAGGCCGCAGCACCCTGCTTCCCAGTCCTTTTACCCTCCCCCATGAGGGCCCTCGCAGCCCAGAGGATTTGATGAAAGTCCCCCCATTGCTGGAGAGCAAGCTGTACCTTGTTGCGGGAGCCACGGATATCTTCTAAAAACTCCCGCAACTCCTCTCGCAGCGCATGGGAGGGTGGGGTTACAGTCTCCTGGTTGTCCCCTGACGGGGCCCTTGGTACAGCCCCATGGCCCACCGAGGCGGGCAGACAGGGTGCGGACCCCCGACGGGACGCCTGATGGGCTGGTACCACTAGGCCCGCCTCGAACCCTGGGGCAATAGGGGGCGGCAGAGGGAGGATAGCAGCCCTAGTGGGTCAGGACAGGTAAACACAAAGACCGCTCCCTGGGGGTCATCTATTGGAAAAGGGAAGGAGATAGCCCCAGGGGCGGCAATAACATCACAGGAGGTGGACAGGATAGGGACAGGGGCAGGGGCAGGGGCAGGGGCAGGGGCAGAGGCAAGATTCTGGGCTTCAAAAGCCAAGGAGCTGGATGGTGGCACCTCCCGATCAGGCTCAAGGGTTGAGGGGGTGGGGAGGGGGCTCTCAGTGATGCCGGGCACAGGCTCTATGGTGGATTGGCAGCCACGGCATCAGGAGGTGGACTCTCTTCTGTAGGGCCCCCGCTCGGGAAGGAAGTCGATTGCTCCACACCAACAAGGGGTGCCCCGGTGGCTCGGGTCCAGGCTGCGTGGCACTAGCCGTTGCCTCAACAGGCTCGGTGGCCATCAGCGGGGTGCCTTCTGTGACCGGGTTGATGGAGGAGTCCAGGGGCTCCTCGGAGGTGGGAGCAGAAACAACGGTTGGGGTGGGAACATGGGGAACGGGGGGCTGGAGTGAGGTCGCCCAGATCGAGGCCCGTTGGCATAGGGTCGTCCCCCCGCTGGGTGACTGGGGTCAGATCCAGGGCCTCGATCTCCTCGTATATGGAGGGGAGATTGCTTTCTGCCACCCAGGGATTCTCCCCGCCGGCACCTGAAGCGACGGTCGCCTCGGGGCTCACAGGGGCTTCAGATGGTACCAGGGCAGAAGGGGCTCCCTTGGGGGCCTCGGAGGGGAGGGACTCCCATGGAGGGGAGATACTACCTTCCGGTGCTGCCATGTCTTCTCCAGCCGGCACCGGTGGATGGAGCACACCTGTGGGCAAAGCGGAAGGCTCGGCATCGGTGTCCCCCTTCCTGGTCTTCCGGGGGGCCTCCATTGGATGGGAGGAGTGGAGCTCAAGCCTTCTTCTTGCCCCGCTTCCCCAGGACTAGGGCCCAGCCCTCCATGGCATCACCTGGGGGCTGGCTAGCAGGGGTCATGTCAGGGGGCAGAGGTGATGGCTCAGGGACTCAGGGGGATAACGGTGGGGCAGCACGAGGGAGGGAGGATTCCCCCTGGGGCAGGCCCTCCCCCATGCCTGGCGGTGTCCCTGCCGCACCCTCCTCCACAGGCCCCGCCAGATTGCAAGCAGCTGGGGCGGGGCTCTCCCACTCGTCTGGGCATAGTAGGGGAGGTACCCCTTGGGCCTGAGCGGGAGCATTGGTGGACTGGGAAGGAGGAGGGGTGGCTTCAGGGGCTGGGCAGCTAGGGGCACCGGCGATGACGGGGCCGGTGCCCTGCCGGGGCTCGGGGGTCCTGGATGCCCCTCCTTGCCGGGCCAGAGGACAGTCCCTCCGGACGTGCCCCATCACCCGGCCGAGATAGCACTGGGCCTCACCCATAGAGTAGTGCACCCGGTAATGGGCCCCCTGGTAGGGGACCGTGAAGAATCCCTTGAGCGCCTCTCCGTCACGTGCTGCCGGCGGCAGTTGAAGCTGCACTTGCCAGCGGAACGAGAGGACGTGACGGAGGGCGGGATCTTTGCAGCCCAACGGGAGAGGGCTGATAATTGGTTTCCCCAGGGTGGAGAGGGTGGGTAACAGGGTGGCATTGGGAAGGAAGGGAGGGACGGAGGTCAGGACGAGGCAGACACCCAGGTCCTCTAGCGGCTCTAGGGGGCCAGGCCCTTCTCTACCGCCTCCTGGGCGGTGGCCTCCGATGCTAAGAAGAAGACGACCTTGCCATACGTTTTGGAGGCTGCCACAATGGTCGTGGGCCCCACCACCCTCGCCAACGCCCTCACATAGGTCTCCACTTGTGGCGAGGCGGGCACCAGGAGGCAATGGACACCGTGCTTCCTGGTCATGGTGGGGAAGGGCCCCGGCCGCTATAGCTGGTAGCGGAGGTGGTGGGCGGGAGAGATGACGTAGAGGCAGGCGGGGAGCTGCCGCCACCTGGGCATATGCCCTGGGGGCCGGGGGAGGGACACCCGCAGAGCTGGTGGAGGGAAGAGTGGGGAGGGTCGCCGCGGCCGGTGGTGGGGCTGCAGCAGTGGGGGCAGCCCCTGCCATGGAGAGCCTGGTCTTTTTAGCAGGGTCCTTCCCCTTCTTCTTCCGCTGGCCTTTCCTGCCAGCTGGGGGGCCTCCCCCAGAATCTGAGGGGGGGAGGGACGTGGCAGCAGTGGAGGTCACCCCGGTGCCCGCCGTTGCTGGCGCCCCAGCGGGGGCAGTGGCAGGTGGTTCAGCGGTGGCAGCGGAGGTAGAGGCTTGGGGGCGTGACGGAGGGGCAGGCGGGGGAGGGGTAGCTGGGGCTGAGGGAGGGGCCCCACCGTCTCGTCCCCTGCCATCGTGAGCAGGGAGGAAAGGGGAGACACCAGAGGGAGGAGGGGAAAGGGGAAGCAGGTCGACCCCCCCCCCAGGCTGCAGGCAGGGGAGGAGGGCACCAAAAGGGGTGGGCTGGACAGGAGGACAAAACAGGGGTTAAGGGTCAGTCACCGACACGGGGGCGGGCATTCCAGCTCCTCTAGCTGCACTAGGGGAGGGGGGAATACAACAGCATTTGGGGTAGTGAAGAGGGTTGAAACTAAAAAGGGGAGTAGCACAAGTGCATGGGAGGGGGCATGGGTGCATGGAGCAAGGGGCTGAGCAGGCTGGAGTTAGGGCAGAGAAACCAAGGGGCTAGCTTCAAAGGGTGGGGCGGGGCAAACAAACAAAGGCTGTAGAGGGAAAAATGGCAGGGCAGGCAAACAAACTGAAGCTAGTAAGGGGGGCTTGGGCAAAAGGGGGGCAAAAGCTGCAAGGGGCAAATGGGGCAGGTGGCAAGGGGAAAAGCTGTGAGGAGGGCAGTCCGGGGTGGGGCACATGCGCCACTTGCGCTTGCACAAAGTCAATTTGGCTGGCTGCTGCTTCTGGCCCAAATGGTGGAATCAGGGCATGGCAAGCCAAGCAAGCAGCTGAGTCCAGAGGCAGGAGTTGAGGCAGATGGTAAACAGCCAGTGTGTGGGGGGGAAGGTGGAGGGGGCAGTGGTGGTGGTAGTGGTGGGGGTTGGGGGGGCATACAGATGGATCGGGGGGCAGCTCCACACCACACCCCCTGTGTCCCTGCAAACACAGTCAAGACCCCCACCACAAGAGCACAGTCTGAAAGATACTCAGTCTTAAGGCCTCCTCCACGGTGGTCTGTAAAGTCTCTCGATGCTTCCCCACTGGAAGATGATCCTCTTCGGGGCTTCAGCAGCTCCAGGCAGTAACCTCCGCAGCAGCAGCTCCAGAAACTCCAGGTGGTGGTCCAGACAGGCAGAAAGGACCCCTCTCAGGTGGTGGTGTTGGTGGTGTCCACAGCAGCAACAGCTGGGGCTGGGGTCCCTCAATTCTCCCTTCTGGGGAGCGGGCCAGCAGGCTCTCTCCCCGCCCCCACAGGGGCTGTAGTTGGAGCAGTAGCAGCACCGAAAAGTGGGAGGTCCAGCAGCCAGCCAGTAACTAGGTAGCAGCAGAGAAGGAGGGAGTGGTGTCTGGCACAGCCAGGAGAGCAGCTGGAGCAGCAGTACCAGCAGGGAGAGTCCAGGGCCTAGCAGCAACAGTACCAGCAGCAGCCCTCTTCCTCCTTCTCCCTCCAGGGCAGAGGGCTACAGGAGAGCAATCAAAGGAAGAGAGCTGTGGGTCCCAGGTTAAGCAGGTCCCTTTTTTTTTTTTTTGAAGCAGAAAAGAATTTTTTATTTGTGTAACACTTACAAGGAATCACCAAAGAGGATAAAGCAAAACTATGCAACAAAACAAGAGCAAACAGAAGGTATAACACAGCAGCCTTCAGGAGGGAGAAGTGTTCAGGCTAACCTGGGCCCAGAGCGGGGGGGCTCCTCGACACTCGTGGTCTTCCACCCCCTCGAGTTACCTAGTGCCACGCCCAGTGTCACCGATTATTCCTCTCCTGAGAGTGCCCAACAAGATGGGCACGGCTGCGGGGTGGGTGGTTTCGGGTAGGGGGGAGTACACCCACGTGTTATCGGACCCCTCCTAGGTGACAATGATGATGGTTGCTCACCCTCCAAAGGTGGCAGGAGGTCCCGCCACTTTGTATCGGGGCGGGACACCAGGGTGTGGGTGTGAAGGGTGTGAAGTGTGAGTGTGTATAAATATTTCCGTGGTGCGATTTGAAAGCTAACTGGCTGCAGTTCATGCAGCCAACTTGCAGTGAAAGGGTGAGGGGTTTGTTGGGATCTACGGGGTAGGGGCCCAATTGAGAGGTCCAGCGGGCCTGGAGTAGAGGGTGGGCGGGGTGCCCCCTCGCGTATGGCTCGATTAAGATAAGCCCGAGCAGCAGGCGTCAAGGCGGCCTTCACCTCTTGAAGTACGCGCCGGGGGGTGCGAGGTCTGGAGAGCAGAAGATGGCGCCCCCCTCACGGATCCGGTGGAGATGTGTGGGAGAGCCCGTGATTTCTACACAAGCCTTTTCTCCCAGGATCCGACCGATCCTGCCGCTTGCAGGGTGCTCTGGGAGGAACTCCCCATGGTCAACGTGGGCGACCGAGACCGGCTAGAGCTGTCTCTCACCCTGGCCGAGTTCTCGGAAGCCCTCCGTCTCATGCCCACCAATAAATCTCCAGGCATGGACGGGCTGACAGTGGAGTTCTACCGCGCGTTCTGGGACATCCTTGGCCCAGACTTAGCCACTGTGTGGGCTGAGTCTTTGCAGGGCAGGGTCCTCCCTCTTTCATGCAAGGCTCTAGGCTTTGGGAGGCAAGCAGCTGAAAAGTGGTGCCTCCTGAGCAGATTCGAGGGTTGAGGGGTGGGGGAAGGGGCTCCCAGTGATGCTAGGCGCAGGCTCTGTGGTGGATTTGGAGGCCATGGCATCAGGTGGTGGACCACCTTCTGTAGGGTGCCCGCCCGGGAAGGCAGTTAGGGGGAGGGAGCATGGGGAAAGGGGGACGGGGTGAGGTTGCCCAGATCAAGGCCAGCCGGCAGTAGATCATCCTCTCCCTGGGTGACCGGGGTCAAACCTAGGGCCTCAATCTCCTCATACATGGAGGAGAGGTCGTCTTCTGCTACCCCAGGGGCCTCTCCTCTGGGGCCCGCCTTGACCGTCGCTTCGGGGTTCGCAGGGGGTTCAGGTGGTATCCGGGTAAAAGGGGCTTCCTCAGGGGTCTCGGAGGGGAGGGTCTCCCGTGGAGGGGAGATTCTACCTTCCAATGCCTTTCTATCTTCCTCTCCCGGCACCGGCGGATGGATCTCACTCGTGGGCATAGCGGAAGGCTCAGTATCAGTGCCTCCCTTCCTGGTCTTCCGGGGGGCCTCCGCATCAGATGGGTGCAGCGGAGCTCGAGCCTTCTGCTTGCCTCGCTTCCCCTGGACTAGGGTCCAGCCCTCCATAGCGTCGTCTGGGAGTTGATTGGCAGGGGTCGTGTCGGGGGTCAGAGGTGATGGTTCAGGGGTTCGGGGGGGTAATGGAGAGGCAGCATGGGGGGCGGGAAGTTCTCCTTGGGGCAGGCCCTCTCCTATACCAGGTGATATCTTTGCTGCACCCTCCTCCATAGGCTCTGCTGGATTGTTGATAGCAAGGGTGAGACTCCCTTGTTCGTCTGGGCGTTGTAGGGGAGGTGTCTCTTGAGCCCGGACGGGAGCAGCGGTGGATTGAGCAGAAGGAGAGGTGGTTTCAGGTGCCGGGCGGCCAGGGGCGTCGGCAACAACGGAGCCAACGTCCTGCCGGGTCTCGGGGGTCTCGGGTGCCCCTCCCCGCTGGGTCAAAGGGCAGTCTCTTTGGACATGCCCCGCTGAGCGGCAGAGGTAGCACCGGGCTTCTCCAGTGGAGTAAAAGACCCGATAGCGGGCTCCCTGGTAAGGGACTAGGAAGGACCCCTCGAGCGCCTCTCTGTCACGCGCCGCCGCCGGCGGTAGAAGCTGCACTTGCTGGCGGAAAGAGAGGATGTGACAGAGGGTGGGGTCCTTGCAGCCCAACAGGACAGGGCTGATGACAGAAACAAGTTTCCCCAGGGTGGAGAGAGCGGGTAACAGGGCAGCATTGGGTAGAAAGGGAGGGACGGAAGTGAGGACTAGGCGAACGCCCAGGTCCTCTAGCGGCTCCAGGGGGACAAAGACCCCCCCCCACCACCAGGCCCTTCTCCACCGCCTCCTGGGCAGCAGCCTCCAATGCTAAGAAAAAGACGACCTTCCTGTACATTTTGGAGGTTGCCACGATAGCCGTGGGTCCTACCACCCTCGCCAACGCCTGCACGTATATCTCCACATGGGGCGAGGCGGGCACCAGGAGGCAACGGACGCCCTGCTTCCTGGTCGTGGTGGGAAAGGGGCCCCGGACGCTAATGATGGTAGCGGAGGCGGTGGGTGGGTGAGATGACGAGGCGGCAGGCAGGGGGAGGTGCCACCGCCCGGACATACGTCTTGGGGGCCGGGGGAGGGACGCTCGCAGAGTTGGTGGAGGGAACAGCGGGGAGGGACGCCATGGTCGATGACGAGGCCACAGAGGTGGGGGCAGCCCCTGCCATGGAGGGCCTTGTGGTTTTAGCAGGGCCCTTTCCTTTCTTCACACCCTGGCCTTTCCGGACAACTGGGGTGGGTTTCCTAGAATCTGGGGGGGCGGTGGATGTTACAGCGGCAGTAATCGCCCAGGGCCTCCTGCTGCCGATGCCCCAGCGGGGGCGGTGGCAGATGTTTTGACAGCAGTGGGGGGGGCGCTGGGGGGTTGGGCAGGGGGGTAGGTGGGGGAGGGGCAACTGAGGTTGTTAGAGGGGCCTCACCCCTCTCATTCCCTGCCATTGTGAGCAGGGAGAGACGGGGAGACACCAGAGGGAGGACGGGGGAGGAGGAAGCAAATTAACCACTCCTCCCTGCTGGGCTGCAGGCGGGGGGGGGGGGTGCCAACTGTGTCGGACTGGACGGGGGAGGAAAACAGGAGTTGGGGTCCGGTAATAGGGGCAATCTGTGAGATAAACAGTCCGGGGGGGGTGGGGACGTGGACCCACGCACGTTTGTCCAAAGAGTCTCGTTTGGTTGGCTGTTGTGTTTGGTCCGAAACGGCAAAATTCAAAGCAAACAGCTGAATCCAAAGGCAGATGGCAAGTTGCCAGCAGGGGCGGACGGCGGGGGGGCCATGACGGTCGTAGTAGTGTTGGGGGGACACGGATGGATCAGGGGGCAGCTCCGTGCCACACCCCTGTGCCCCTACGAATGCAATTAAAACACAGTCAAACTCCCCCCACACGAGAGTACAATTCAAAAGTTACTCAGTCTTACAGCCCCCTCCATGGTGGTTCGTAGCTTCCCTGGGTGATTTTTTTCTGTCAGCTATCTTCTCTTCCGGCTTTGTAATGAGGCTTTCAGCAGGCCAAGAATGTTGCAGAGAGAAGAAGAATCTTCCTAGCTCAGTACGGGTTTAGAAACAACAGCAAAACGGTTGGGTCTGGGGGCTTCCGCTCAACTCCTCCGGGTAGCGGGTCGGCAGTCCTCCCTGCCTCCTCCGGGGGTTTCAGCTGGAACAAAAGCGGTGTCCGAGAGCAGGCGTGGGGGGAGGGCTGGCAGCAAGCTAGCAACCGACCAGCGCTCGAACGGCAGCAAAGAAAAACAGCAAAAACAAAACAAAACGAAGAAAAGGCGTCTGGCCCAGTCGGGGGGGGGGGGGGAACTAAGCAGGGACAAAAAGTAAGAAAAATCCAGGCCAGGGGGCTTTAGGAAAGCATAGAAAGCGAATAGACTAGCAGCAAGCGAAGGAGGTCCGTTTTCCCACGCTAAGAGAGCAGGGAAGGTTTTTTTTTTTTTTTCTTGAAACAGAAAAGAATTTTATTGTATAACACTTACAAGAATTACCAAAGGAAACAAAACAACTATGCAACAAAACAACACAAACAGAAGGTATAACACAGCAGCTTTCAGGAGGGAGAGGTGTTCAGGCTAGCTGGGCCCAGAGCGGGGGGGCTTCCTCGACACTCGTGGTCTTCCACCCCCTCGAGTTACCTAGTGCCGCGCCCAGTGTCACCGATCCTCCCTCTCCTGAGAGTGGCCGGTAAGATGGGCACGGCTGCGGGGTGGGCGGTTTAGGGGTAGGGGGGGTAGACACCCATGTATTATAGGACCCCTCCTAGATGACAGGAATGATGGTATCCACAGCGGCAAAGGCTGGGGCTGGTGTCTCTCGCTCTTCCCCTCAATCAAAGGGTCAGACAGAGGGAACCGGACGGGGTCACCGAGCAGAGAACCTCGGACAACGCCCACAGCTCCTCGAAAGCGTCAAGGGAGTCGGTGGATGCCGCCCAGAGGAACTCCGCCCGGATACGTGAACGTACTGAGGATCGGAAAAAGGCCCCACAATCGCAGGACGCTTCATGGGCCAACCTCCTCCCTCTGGTTTTATAAATGGCTGTTTTAGCCAAGGGTAGGAGGAGGTTGACCAGAAGATCCCGCGACTTTGTGGGGCCACGGATGGGAAGTGTATAGATAAAAAGGTGAGGGGAGAAATGAAGCCAGAAGCGTAATAGAATATTTGTGAGGAGCCGGAAAAGGGGCTGCAATCTGGCACACTCTAAATATACGTGCGCCAGGGTTTCCCTCACATGACAGAAAGGGCAAGTGTCCGGGATGGGGGTAAACCGTGTCAGAAACACGCCCGTGCTCACAGCTCCGTGAAGGAGCCGCCAACTGATGTCCCCGACGGGCCTCGGGACCAAGGTGGAATACAGGCTGGCCCACCGAGGTTGCTCACCCTCCAAAGGTGGCAGGAGGTCCCGCCACTTTGTATCGGGGCGGGGCACCAGGGTGTGGGCGTGAAGGGTGTGAAGCGTAAGTGTATATAAATATTTCCGTGGTGCAATTTGAAAACTAACCGGCTGCAGTTCGTGCAGCCAGCTTGCAGTGAAAGGGTGAGGGTTTTGTTGGGATCTAGGGGGTAGGGGCCCGATGGAAAGGTCCGGCGGGCCTGGGGTAAAGGATGGGCGGGGTGCGCCCTCGCACAAAGCTCGGCTAACATAAGCCCGAGCAGCGGGGGTCAAGGCGGCCTTCACCTCCTGAAGTACGCGCCGGGGGATACGGGGGCTGGAGAGCCCCATGCGCCGAGCGAGCGTCAGGGGATCCAGCCAGTCTCTCCGGTCATAGTCCGGAAGGTCTCCGACCCTCGTGACCAACAGGAACGGTTCCAGAAGAAGCAGGAACTTGCTGGAAGCAATTAACACAGGCAGGTTAATTAGGACACCTGGAGCCAAATAAGAAGCTGTTAGATTCATTTCATACAGGAAGGCTAATCAGGGCACCTGGTTTAAAAAAGTCCTCACTTCAGTCAGTGAGGTGTTTGTGTGTGCATGCAAGGAGCTGAGAGGGTATAGTGCTGGAGGTCTGAGGAGTACAACTGCTATCTGGCATCAAGAGGAAGGTCCTGTGGTGAGGATAAAGAAGGTGTTGGGAGGAGGGCATGGGGAAGTAGCCCAGGGAATTGTAGCTGCCACGCAGCTGTTACAAGAAACACAGTAGACAGTTGTGATCCACAGGGCCCTTGGCTGGAACCTGGAGTAGAGGGTGGGCCTGGGTTCCCCCCATCCCCTTCACCCCTATTGGATATCAGAGGAGTTGACCTGGACTGTGGGTCCCACCAAAGGCGAAGGTCTCTGGCCTGTCCCTCAACCCACTAGGTGGATCAGCAGAGACTGTGGGGATTGTTCTCCTTCCTTTTCCCCATGCTGGCCAGTGATGAGGTTAGCTGAATGGATGGCAGGTTTGAGCCACTAGAAAAAATGGCCAAACTGAGGACTGCTGTGAACCTCTGAGGTAAGCAAATCTGCCAATAAGCACAGGACCCACTAAGGCAGAGGAGGAACTTTGTCACAAGACATATATACATACCCTGTACCAGCAAACCTTTTTCACAGGGGGGAAGAAGGAGGTGCTTATTTTTACCTAGAAAATATTACCTTTTGATTCTCTTTTGAAAAAACCAGCAACACTCCAGACTTTTTTAAAACTGTTCACAAAAGAGGTTCACAAAACCCAATATGTATTTCATTCTCTTGTGCTTAATACAGCAACAGTACATGACAGATCTCCAAATGGAATCAAGTTGTACATCTCAAAGTACAATTGTACATTGCTACATTTAACTTATTAAAATATTTATTTTCCATAGGTCTTTTTCAATACTTATTCGGACTCAAACCTTGGTAATGCTTCCTCTTCAATGTTCTCTTACAAACTATTCTAGGATTTTAGATTCATACTTTTCATTACAATACTTCCGTGATGAGTAAAAGACTTTTCTGCACCTTGTTTAAAAGCACATTTTAATAGTACTAACAAAAATCTAAAAATAGTGACACAGTAAAAGAGACTTTAGAAATCTAATACTAAAGCCTTGTCTACACTACCGGGGTAAGTTGACCTAAGTTACGCTACTCCAGTTATGTGAATAACTGTAACTGGAGTCAACGTAGCTTAGGTCAACTTACCCAGGTATCTTCACTCCTCTGTGTCGATGGGAAACACTCTTCCATCGACTGACCTTACTCTTCTCAGGAAACTGGAGTACCAGAGTTGATCAGGGAGTGCTCTACCATCAATTTAGTGGGTTTATTAATTCACTATACCTGCTAAATCGACACCCGCTGCATCAATTGCAGCAGCATCTATCTCCCCAGTACTGAAGACAAGCCCTAAGTTGAGAAATTCAGCTGAAGAGAATTAGAACTATCACAGCTGATGTCAAGTCCAAATAAATATTTACAAGAAAAACATTCCAGGCCCTAAAACAGTAAGAACATTACTTTTATAGAGAGCAGAAACCTGAATAATTCTGCACATAAAATATAGTTAATTGTAAACCGTTCAAAGAGGTTTAAATATATGATGTTAGTGAGATGATCCAAGATTGCCTTTAGAAATACATGGATGGTAGCTAGTTAAAGGAGGCATAAAGTAATACATTTCACAATGATATACCTCCTTATTTCTTATTATTCACATATTCTTATCTATGTATTATAAGGACACGAAGGAAATCTGCCTTGCTTTTGGCACATGTAGAATAAAAAGATACTGATAAACGAATTCAAAAGAATCCATTAAATATAATTTTCCTTTTGATAAGAACTGGTATGATTGAACTTTTAAGAGTTCTGGCAAGAATTTCCCATTCATTTAACAAATGAAATTACAAGTGACATTCCATTAATTGTAAATGTATTTATTAAGTTTGTTGTCAATGTTGAATTGACTTGCCTTTTGTACTGAAATCTGCACAATTTAACCACTCAAAAAGACATGCCAAGCTTTGAAGACTGAATTGAGGTGAGTTCTCGGCAAAGTATCCTGAAAATTATATGACAGAATTAGATGTCAGATTTCTTCAGTAGAAAACCAGAGGCCCTCTTCTGTGCACCTTGGACAAGAATGGCCATTTAATATACATTCGTACATCATCTAAGACAATGGTACCCCCAATCTAGTTGGGGTCTGGGTGTTATGGCAATATAAATGTTACGAATAATAATTATTATTAAAGAAGAGCAGAATGACCTGGACTGATTTTATGGCAGGAGGGACAAAATAACAAACCCAACAGAAGAGCTATCAAATGGATGTAACATTATAATAATAATAATTAATAATGTATTATTTATATAGTTCAGTTGAAACTTGCATGATGGGCGTTTCAAAACTACAGGAATTCAGAGAGTCCTGCAGGTAAGGGCTTCTAAGATGTTGAGTGTTTACTTCACCAAATGCACAACAAGTGTGGGACTGAGCAATACAGTGCTGTCCAGCACAAAGTTCAACATCACAGAATTATTTTTAAATTTTTTTCTGTAAAATCCAGGAAACTCTGTTAGAAGACAGATCTTAAAAAAAACATTGAGATGGCAAAATTAAGCTCTCAAAAGGAAGGAAATGTCAAGTCAAGATCACACGGGCAATCTTAGACACTTGATGATTCTCCACTGCGTAGTATATTGCATCATTATAGACCGCTCTGCAAAGATGGTGGCAAATATTACTTTTCTGATCTGGTAGAATTTTTGGACCCATTTTGCGCGGGTGTAAATGATTACACAAAAGTTCATAGTACTAGAGCAATAGGCCCACAGTCTTTAATCATATGATCACATACTGTGATATCTGAAGGCAGGATGGTGCACAGTGAAGGAGGCAGCTAAGCAATATTTATTTTTAACCACACTGTTCAATTAGTGTGACATCTGCCTCATTTACTGTACACTGTTATTTACTGTAACTGCCTACCATTAAATTAACAAAGTTTGTCTAATTGCATTATAAAACCTTTTCAAACCAAGAGTGGCTATTATCCTGTTTATACCTCATTCTCCATTTATAAGTCTGTGCTGCCTTTTATAAACATCTGAGAGCTATACTCTTGCTGTTAATGGGGATGACTTCCCAGATGCTAGAAAGCAAGCTTGCTAATGTAGTGTTTGGGAACTGATGGCCAAAATACATATTATCCATTTCCTCTTCCTGATAACTAGTACACTGCTACAGCTCAGGGTTAAAGAACTGTTTCTTAACCAAAATAAATGTGGCAGTAGAAAAATGCCTGAGTGGGCTCTGAATTGTACACAAGGGAATATATTTCAGATTTGGATGTATATCCAGGCTCCAATAAACACCACCAGCCACATAATCATCCTCCATTCTGCTGTGGCCACACAATAGCAGGCAGAAAAACATCTGAACTCAGTTTATTGAGAATTCCTAGGTGATGCAGAGTTTGACCCCTTCCAGCCTGCATATAGGGGGTATGTCAGAGGTTACACCAAGGGAGGGGACGTGGCCTGAGCACTGCTTTGTTCCAGGCAGGCACACTTTAGAGCAAATGTGAAGTTGCTCTAAACTGCATCAAGAACCAAACTAGCCCCTGGCCAGCCCCAGGACTGGAGAAAAAGACAGGTGGAGTGAAGCCAGCTTTATCTGCTCCCTCATCTGCACCAAGCCCTGCTTCAGCACAGCTGAATATTTAGTTGCAGAACTATTTCAAGAGGTGATGTTGGTTTGACTGAATAAAATATAATTAGATACTCTTTCTATTAATATTATGGGACAGACTTTGGCCCCCCACTCAGGCTGTCTTGTATATCATCAGGGGTACAAAGCAGCCATACAGCTGAATCTGGCCCCATTCTGATTCCTCCTACCTAGACAAAGCATCAGGTTACATATAGCCACTAGACTGGCTCTAATGCCACCTCCCTCCCAGCTCTAGGGCTGTGAGCTGATGGGCATATATTTGAGCAGTTCTGAGACTTCTGTAGTGTGGGATGTGAAAGGGTTCCTGGCTGGCCCCTGCATCAGGGGAGAATAAAAGTGGTTTAAAGCCACCTTTGCATCCCCTTTCTGGATTAGGTCCTATAATCCTGGGGGATTTGGACCTATAATTTTTCTTCTAGTTGTGGTTGAAAATATATTCTAGTACTCTTCTTAGGACCATTTAGTTTTCTGAAAATACAGGTGGTGATTTTCTTTGTGTTCCTCAGATTTATACAGCAGATATTTTATCCATTTCCTCTTCCTGAAAACCAGAACAGTACTGTGGCTTCAGCTGTGAAGAACTTTTTTTCACACTTAAGGTAAATGTGATATTAGATCAACATAGACTAGTCAAATGTGCCCAGAAAGTGAGTTACTACTGACATGCTGTCGCTTTACAAGAATTTGTTACATGGCAGCATGAGGATACATCCAATGACATTATTTAAGTTCAACTTGTGCAGATAAGACCCATACCATGGGTACCAGTGTGGTTACTACTTGAACTAGAACTAATTTTACTTTACTGTACTTATTGCTAGCCAAATTAAGTCTGCTCTGGCAGAGGCTAAATAATTGCTCAGGGTACTAACCCCAGATTAATAGTTAATTGATTAACAGTGCATTCTACACATTGGCTGTCATAAATATAAAGGGAAGGGTAAACCCCTTTAAAATCCCTCCTGGCAAGAGGAAAAATCCTCTCACCTGTAAAGGGTTAAGAAGCTAAAGGTAACCTCGCTGGCACCTGACCAAAATGACCAATGAGGAGACAAGATACTTTCAAAAGCTGGGAGGAGGGAGAAAAACAAAGGGTCTGGGTCTGTCTGTGTGATGCTTTTGCCAGGGACAGAACAGGAATGGAGTCTTAGAACTTAGTAAGTAATCTAGCTAGGTATGTGTTAGATTATGATTTCTTTAAATGGCTGAGAAAATAGCTGTGCTGAATAGAATGAATATTCCTGTCTGTGTGTCTTTTTTGTAACTTAAGGTTTTGCCTAGAGGGATTCTCTATGTTTTGAATCTAATTACCCTGTAAGGTATCTACCATCCTGATTTTACAGAGGGGATTTCTTTACTTTTTACTTCTATTAAAAGTCTTCTTATAAGGAAACTGAATGTTTTTTTTTTTCATTGTTCTAAGATCCAAGGGTTTGGATCTTAGAACAATGAAGGTTCTGTGGTCACCTATGCAACAACATAGGTTCTGTGGTCACCTATGCAAATTGGTGAGGATTTTTACCAAACCTTCCCCAGAAAGTGGGGTGCAAGGGTTGGGAGGATTTTGGGGGGGAAGACAGGTCCAAACTCCATTTTTTTCAGGAACCCAGATAAAGTTTGGTGGTGGCAGTGGAAATCCAAGGGCAAAGGGTAACATAATTTGTACCTTGGGGAAGTTTTAACCTAAGCTGATAAAAGTAAGCTTAGGAGGTTTTCATGCAGGTCCCCACATCTGTACCCTAGAGTTCAGAGTGGGGAAGGAACCTTGACATTGGCATAGGAATAGCAGACAAGATTGTGGTAAATCAAATACAGCTCATACATTGAGTAAGCAATGTATAGCTCACTGCCCTACATTACTTCAGACAAAGCCATGGTTCTGTCATGAATGTCTACTGAGCATTGACATGGCCAGGCACACAAGATGACCTGCAAAAGATGCTTGGGATCATTATGAAAGAGCAAGACATTATATCAGAGAATGAGGCAGCTATTCAATGTTTTTTATATACCTTGTTTCACTCACTACACATCCCTATACTAAATAAGGTTTACTGCCCTCACTCACTACACATCAGTGATGCACACATCATCCAACCTGCACACAGATTGTAGCATGCATTCTCCTGGTAAAATAGCATGTGATAAAGGAATTAACTGCAGCATATAATGCATACATGCAAAAGGGAAGAATTAAGTTGGCATAAGCAACTTTAGCTTTGGCATTTCCTAACTTCTGAACAATTCACTTAGCAACCTTTATATTTTTAAACAAAGATTTTTGTATGGAATTTCTCAGGATATTTCAAAGGAAAAAATATCTAACAAAGGTCTTTTCATTATGTGAAACTATTTGACAAGAGCAATAGAATTCTGTGTCTGACAAGCTATCTACATCTGTTGGGTCACACGGGTGTAATTGGCAGAATTTGAATGTGTGTGTTTTTGCAGACTTAATTTAAGACACATCTCCTTTATCACTAACTTATTGTTATGTTGGAAGTGTGTTAAAAGTGGCCATCAATTGCAGACCTGGTAGAAGTTGATGGGTATACTAAGCACCCTTCATTTAGGTTAAATGATGGCACAATTAAATGCCTCTTTATTTAATGAGAGCTGAAACAATAGACGCCACCATCCAAGACATGGGCCAGCATTGCAGGGTCTGAGTAGAAGCTAAGCTATGTGGCCCAAGAGGTTTCTCTGTAGGCTGATCACAAATGCAGGGGCTGGGGCATTGGCTGGTTGTGCGTGTAAGGAGGTAGAAACGAAGCAGACAGCAATAGAAGCAGCATGAGTCTGACACTTGTGGAAAGCCAAGAGAGGATACATCTTTGGGGCACATTACTTGCTGCGAAGGCAGACTTGGATTTCAGAACAGGGCAGTAGTCTCCTGTTTATACTGTATGCAGGTAAACAGGAATTTTTATACATTCTTTGTAAAGATATATTTGACTCATCTAATCAATTTCTCCTCCAAACAGAAACAGCGTGGCAAAGTGTCAATTTGACTAACCACTCAAGCCAAATAAAGGCAACACTATTAAAAGGGAAAGTTTGCTGGATTAGTAGCTCGTTGGAGCTCAAGAATACAGGAACAGACAGTGAGGTTCGATGTTTAATAATTTAATTGTGTTTTTATGAATAGGTATATTTTAATTCAGTAAAAGGAAATGTAGTTACAGTAAAAATTGACAAATGTAAATATGATCAGTAGCTTTTCCTAAAGAATTTAATAATTGCAAACATTAAAGAATTTAAATTAGACTCAATTTCTGCGGCCTCCTATGTCTGACCTTTACAGGAGTGCACAGGAAAGAGAAGATGTAAAGAAACTTCTTCCCAACCCTTCAGTCCCCCCACACAAAAACCAGCTGCATGGTGCAGTGATGGGGCAGTGTCCGTGCTAGACCTGTGCACCATGGAAGGAGTGTGATTCCTGAGGCACAATCTGCTCCACAGTTCCTCGTCCATGGAGCATGTCCCACCAACCCAAATATGGAGCCATGCATAGTGGCTCAGTCTGGCCTGGGATAGCAGAGTGAAAGCATTACATGTATTTAATGTATTGAAACAAACTAAAACAGAATTATCTATTTATATCTATTTTTATATAAATTGAATTATTGATAGTTCATATGATCAAACATAAATATAAAGCACTGAAACGGAGAATAAAATTTTATTATTCTTCCTCTTGGGCATATGCAAACAGATATATTAACAATTATTGCTTTTTTTTCTTTGCTACCAAGACTTAATCTTGTATTCTTTTTGTTAATCCATGCTAGAGTAGCAGATTACTATAGTAAAAACATTTGTTTAAAGATATAAAGTAGTCAAAGAGCACATCAAATTAGATTTGTTTCTATTTTTAAAAATGGTTTGAAAACAACTTGTAGTTAGGATAAAATAGAAAAGACACACAGGGCTAAAACAGAACCATCAATAAAACAAAAGATGTGGCTATGATAAAGCTCTTAATATTCTCAAACCTGATGACAGAGGCCAAGTGCTAAGTAATGATTTTAAACAAATGTTCACTGTGAGAAGATATAATAGAATACTTAAAAAGCTACATTTTAAAAATGCTTTTCAGTAGATATCATGGACCTGGTTCTACATTTCCTTGTACATTATACAGACATTTACACCTGTGCAAAGAAGTGCATAGCTTGTATAAAATATTATCACTGCCTTTTTCTCAGTCCTGTGCATAGTTCAGCTGAATCATAGATTCTGGCCCAAGAAGTCTACAACATTGTCAAAGAATTTCTGTACATGAATTAGCTATTGTCTGTATTAATTTAACTTGGATTTTAAAATTTGTATGATAATGCTTTATTTAACATTACTATTAAAATAATGTGGAAGTATTCTGAATCTTTACAGAAAATAACATCCATCAGGTAAAATATACTGTATAGGTACATGGTAAAGGGTAGAAATTCCCAGTAATTGACAAGGCTAGAATTCTTTCAGCCTAAATTATAAGCGAGTTGAAAAGAAAATTTAAATTAAAACAAATTACAAATATAGCTGTATTTTGGAATGGAACCCAACATGCAGAAACATAACTGATTCTGGTCTTCTTTCTGTGTCACTTTGAGGGAGACACAATCTTGATTAAAGCACAATATTGAAATTCAGCATATACCATGTAATCTAAGCATTCACGTTTCCTGTGCACACATTACAGAGCCCTTTAACAAAGAGGACAGGAATAAAGTTTTATTTTCCATTGAAATACATACATGTGTTAAATATTCCTCAGTATGAATGAACTGCTACATATAAGAAGCCAGATAGAATCCCATAAATCCAAGCACAGAAGATACTCTATATGTGGATCTCACCTTTTCTAGGTGGATGAGAGGCGTGGGTGTTGTGTGTCAGTAATCTCCATGGAATCAAGAATCTCATGTCCTAGAGAATGGGCAGGCACATGCACTAGAGACTGGACACCCCAAAATGGTGGGGAATCCACTGAAAAGGTGTCAAGGTTCCTCCCCCACTCTGAACTCTAGGGTACAGATGTGGGGACCTGCATGAAAACCTCCTAAGCTTACTTTCACCAGCTTAGGTTAAAACTTCCCCAAGGTACAAATTAATTTTATCCTTGACCCTGGATCTCCACTGCCACCACCAAACTCTAACTGGGTTTACTGGGAAACATAGTTTGGACACGTCTTTCCCCCCCAAAATCCTCCCAACCCTTGCACCCCACTTCCTGGGGAAGGTTTGGTAAAAATCCTCACCAATTTGCATAGGTGACCACAGACCCAAACCCTTGGATCTGAGAACAATGAAAAAGCATTCAGTTTCCTTACAAGAAGACTTTTAATAGAAGTAAAGAAATCCCCTCTGTAAAATCAGGATGGTAGATACCTTACAGGGTAATTAGATTCAAAACATAGAGAATCCCTCTAGGCAAAACCTTAAGTTACAAAAAGGTACACAGACAGGAATATTCATTCTATTCAGCACAGTTCTTTTCTCAGCCATTTAAAGAAATCACACTCTAACACATACCTAGCTAGATTACTTACTAAAGTTCTAAGACTCCATTCCTGGTCTATCTGCTGCAAAAGCAGCATACAGACAGCCAGACCCTTTGTTTCTCTTCCTCCTCCCAGCTTTTGAAAGTATCTTGTCTCCTCATTGGTCATTTTGGTCAGGTGCCAGCGAGGTTACCTTTAGCTTCTTAACCCTTTACAGGTGAGAGGATTTTTCCTCTGGCCAGGAGGGATTTTAAAGGGGTTTACCCTTCCCTTTATATTTATGACAAAAGGAAATTCAGCTTTGGCTGTTTATTCTGTTCTCTGTAGGTTCCTGTGCAGTGCTCACCAGTCATAGTATCTGAGCCATTGGTGGCTTTACTGAGGCTTCATGATTTCAGTGGAACCCACAGAAATCATGAACTCCTGCTAAAGTTGCAAATCTGAATGGCGTTCTACCCCTCACCTCAGGTTGCAACTCCACTCACTCAGAGTTGTTCCAGGTGCCCCTCCAGTGGCCATGATGCAAGCATCTCCTGGAAGTATGTTACACAATGTGGCTAACATCTGTTGTGTTTGTTCTTCCATTGCTTGAAACCCCTTCTCATCATGGAAACTCTTTGTGGGGGTTCCTGAGACATTGTTACAATAGATAGGGAAAAATGTCAATACTGATCTATCAGTTGTCAATTAACCACATAAATGTTTGCTGATCTGCCCTTTTGGGGGCCATATCCACTACTGCTTCCCCATTGGTAAGCCCTCTTCCCCTTTTACCCCCCGCAAAAGAATTTGGCATGCAAACTACCTTAACTCTACCCTGTAATGACAGGATTAGAGTTAAAAATAAATAAATCTAATGTTTCTTTAAAGATCAGTTTCATCTATCATGGGACCACAGACACCTATGCATTAATCATAATTGTATGGTTAGTGCATGGCATCACTAGAGGGCAGAGTTAATGTTGCTTGCATGCAACAATGGGTGGAAGTGTACACTTAACAATTTAACAGTTTGGGTGGGGTTGTTTTAGTTTTGTGTTTGTTTTGTTTTTGTTTTGGGGAGGAGGGGGAACAATATATAGTAAAATAAAATAGAGGAGGAGAGGTATAAGGATAAATTTCCACAAGGAACACTGCATCCCTAAATGACCTCCCTTAACTGAAATATCCTGTGCCTGAAATCTGTTTTATCCTCCCCATAAATGTACACAACTTTTGTACCTTTATTTTAATAAGGGGAGTTTTTTCCTCAACTTCCCCTCTGTTTGAGCACTAGAACAGATCAGCCCAATGAGCAGGAAAAGTAGCAGTTTGAATTACTGTGTAAAGGGAGTACTTGTGTCACCTTACAGACTAACAAGTTATTTGAGCATAAGCTTTTGTGAGCTACAGCTCACTTCATCGGATGCATTCAGTGGAAAATACAGTGGGGAGATTTATATACACAGAGAACCTGAAACAATGGGTGTTAGCATACACACTGTAACGAGAGTGATCACTTAAGGTGAGCTATTTCCAGCAGGAGTGCGGGGGGCGGGTCAGGGAACCTTTTGTAGTGGTAATCAAGGTGGGCCATTTCCAGCAGTTGACAAGCGTGTCTGAGGAATGGGGCGGGGGTGGGAGGGGGGAAATAAACATGGGGAAATTGTTTTACTTTGTGTAATGACCCATCCACTCCCAGTCTTTATTCAAGCCTAAATTAATTGTATCCAGTTTGCAAATTAATTCCAATTCAGCAGTCTCTCGTTACAGTGTGTATGGTAACATCCATTGTTTCATGTTCTCTGCGTATATAAATCTCCCCACTGTATTTTCCACTGAGTGCATCCATTGAAGTGAGCTGTAGCTCACAAAAGCTTATGCTCAAATAAATTTGTTAGTCTCTAAGGTGCCAAAAGTCCTCCTTTTCTTTTGTCTGAAACCTGTGTAATTCAAGAATCACATAAACAATACCCATACTACCAAAACACATCAGGCATTCTGACAAATATAATCAAGAAATCTAGGGCATTACAAGAAAGTATTAAGATGAATTTAAAACTTAAAAATAGAGCTGTATATCAAATAAGGATATCTTGCCAAGTTTCTTTTGATAAAGACAATGCAGCTTTAGAATTATAGCTCTAAAACATATGTAGAGTTTATTCCTATGAAATATCTACATTTTGGACAAATATGGAGTAAATTATTAAAACTGTTTTCTCCAAAGGAAAAAGCAAATTAAGTTTTACTTTAAAAACAGAAATAAAGGATTTTTTGGATCTCCAATACCTATCCAGAAATAATAGTTAAGTAACCACTGAAAACTGGTTTCTACACCAATCTGAAAACATATCTTTTCTAGAACAAAAGTGAGTGATTTATTCTGTACAGTAGGATGCCACATCTCTGGACCGTTAATGTTCATTTTCAATAAGTCTTGGAACACCGGAGAAGTTCCAGAACATTGGAAGAAAGCTAGTGTTATGCCAATATGTAAAGGGTAAACAGGACAATGTGTGTAATTATAGGCCTGTCAGCCTGACAGCTATCCTGAGCAAAATAATGGAACAGCTGATATAGGACTTGACTACTGTTAAAGAATTAAAGGAGAGTAGTGTAAATAATGCCAATCAAGAGGAGTTTATGGAAAATAGGTCTTGTCAAACTAACTTGATATCTTTTTTGATGAAATTATAAATTTGGTGGGAATTGGGGAAAAGGTAAATAATGAGAAGGACTGGTCACTGATAAAGTGTGATCTGGGTCATCTGGTAATCTGGGCACAAGCAAACAATATGTGTTTCAATATGGCCAAATATAAAGTCATGTACAGAAACAAAAAACGTAAGCCACACTTACAGGCCTCCCATGGATTTTTCCACATGCTACGGTAATCTGGGGCACTGTATACATTCATAAAAAGCTTTACAATGCAGGATAACTAAAATGACTACAAACCTGCTTTTAAAGAAAAAAATGTTAGAAGTCACATTTCCATTGTGTCAGTTTGGATGCTGTCTGTCAGGCCATGTCTACACTACAGAGGTAAGTCAATTTAAGTTATGTCGATGATCATAGGCCAATTTAATAACATTGGTTGTGTATGTCCACACAACACTCCTCGTGTTGGCAGAGTGAGTCCACAGTCCATGCTCTTGCTTCAACAGAGAGAGCATTGCATCGCGGGTAGCTATCCCACTTTGCAACTCGTTACCCTCTGCTGCCGGAACAGATTGCAGTGCATCCTGGGGCATACTCATCATCCAATGATGCAGTTCTTTCTGTCCGATCATTCCACGGGCTTCTGACTTCATTTCACACTGTTTTTGAACAACCTTTGTAAACTGTGCACCCACTCTCTCTGCCTGAAGGTATAGATCCTGAATTGATGACCAATCTGGTGATGAGCATTATGAACATGGCACAGCTGGTCCTGCAGTATTTCACAAGCTGTGAAACAGAAAGTGAATCTGTGGCACCTGCCGTGCTGTGTGACATGGAAAGAAACAATTCAAGACTGCTGCTGGCATTCACAGAGCAGCTGTACACAGAGGACCATTGGTACTGGGCTCAGGAAACTAGCAATGAGTAGTGGGATCACATCGAGATGCATATATGGGATGGTGAGCAGTTGTTGCAGAACTTTTGGATGTGCAAAGCCACCTTCCTGGAATGCTGTGCGGAGCTGGCCCCTGCAGTGCGGTGCAAGAACACCAGAATAAGAACTGCATTCACTGTGGAAAAGTGAGTGGTGGTCACAGTGCGGAAGTTGGCAACCCCAGACTGCTACTGTTCAACCAAGAATTACTTTGTAGTTGGAAAGTCCACCATGGGTTTAGCAGTGATGCAAGTGTGCAGGCCATTAATTGCCTCCTGCTATGAAGGATTGTTACTCTCGGTAATATGCAGGAAATACTTGATGGCTGTGAGGCAGTGGGATTCCCTAACTGTAGCAGGGTGATAGATGGAACGCATATCCTAATTTTGACCCCAGAACATCTTGTGATGGAGTACATCAACCAAAAGGGTTACTTCTCCATGGTCTTGCAGGCCCTGGTGGATCACCATACTGTTTCACTGACATCAATGCAGGGTTGTTAGGGAATGTGCATGATGCATGTATAATTACGAATACTGGACTGTCTAGAAAGCTGCACTCTGGGATTTTCTTTCCAGACCAGAAGATTGAAATTGGGGATGTGAAAATGCCCATAATGATCCTGGGAGACACCACCTACTCCTTGTTTCCATGGCTCATGAAGCCTTACACCGGGAACCTAGACAGCAGCGAGGAACCCTTCAACAACAGGCTCACTAGGTGCTGAATGACCACTGAATGTGCCTTTGGCCAATTAAAAGGGTGCTGACTCTGCCTTTTTGGCAGGTTCGACCTCAGTGAAGAAAATATTCCCATGGTCATAGCAGCCTGCTGTGCTCTGCATAACATTTGTGAAGCTAAGGGGGAGAAATTTCTCCAGGGATGTAGTACTAAAGTTGATAGACAGGCTGCTGATTTTGTGCAGTCAGATACCAGGACAATTAGAGGGGCACAGCAGGGACCTATTCAAATCAGGGAGACTTTGAAGGAGCATTTTGACAACGATGCCTGGTAATGTGTCTTTATATGATGCTTTCAGCCAGGCAATGTTTACTTGCCCCCTTGAATGACCCCTGTAGTGCTTGCTTCGTAAGCATTAATTGTAGTGAGCAAATATTCCTGCCTATAGCCACTGCATTTGCATTTTAGCACCCACTAATGTGTGTATGACCCAAATAAAGACACATTTTTATTTCAAAGACTAAAGTTTAATTACAGAACAAAACACACTTTTTTTTTCAAACAGGAGACATGGCAATGAGGAACAGTCTCTTGGTTTTGGCTCACAGCTTTGTGTAACTCTAGCTTTCATTGTGAAACCAGTCTCTAGGAGTGGAGTGCAAGTGTGAGAGATTGAGAACATGTGAGCAATGGTGAGGGGGCAGGGGGTTGGGGACGGCATGGCTCAGAGTTTTGTTTTGGCTGCAGAGGGAGTCATGCATGGACATACTCAGACTGCAGTGCAATGAGGGACTTGAGCATCTCTGTCTGGCCATCCAATAGCTTTATCATCTGCTCCTGTCAATCTATCATCCGCTCCGTCCCCGTCTTCTTTCCAAGCTATCCAGCGAGAATTTTTCATTAACTGTCACACTCTACGCTCTTGTTTCACTATCTGCTGTATCTGTTTACTGCAGCACTTCACAAAACATATTCTCTTTTCTCCTCCTGGTTCACTGCCTTATCCGATGAAGGCACTCTGCTGGTGTGGAGAAGTGGGTCTTCAAGGGCACATCTGCAGAAGCCAAAGAAAGAATAGACACAAATAACATTGTGAGTGCACTCTCAACTATGTATGTAACTTTTATAATTCACCTCTTTCTCACTCTCCCTTGGCTATCACACAACGCATCATGAGTCCCAAATATTGTGAGTTTGTCGAGGTGTGGGGTGCGAAGGGGGAATGGGCAAGAAGAGACAAAACACTTGAGTGGTTTGCAAAGGGGATTCTGACAAGTGCCTAGGGAGATTCTTCTGAATATTGGTACCCTTTTCCACAGGCTGGGGTAATCAAACCGAATATCTCAGGATGCATCTCTTGCATGTGTGTGGCTTCAGATCAGCTGTATATGCAGCTCACGTGTGCTGCTCTGGTCCCTGCAGAAATAATTGCCGGTTGGTGCAGCAAAGTTTCCTACAGTGGGGAGAGAAACAAGGCAGCTCTGCCAAGGAATCTTTGGCAGAGGATTGCAGAGTACCTACACGAAAGTATCCTAGAGATCACTATGGAGGATTCCTGGCACATCCCGGTGTAGAATAACAAACTTTTCCTCTGGGCCCCCACTGTATAGCTGCATAGTCTGTTGTCAATTTCCGTCCCTTATCCCTCCTCTATCATATAAGAAAGTGCTCAATCACCTCTCATTGTGCAGTATCAAAGCAAAATGTGTGCTTACCAGAGCTTGCATCTCCTGCTTCATGCGCACCACAGCTTAAGTGCTGGGACTGGATAGACCCCTCCAGAGTCAAAAAGAGGTCCTGACTCACCATGGCACAGGACGACCATGTTGTATGTTCCACATCCTCCTCCAACTCCACTTCACTTCATCTTTGGGGTTGCCTCCACTGGCCTCTGCCTCCCATCTGCAGTATCCCCGGGGCTCTTGGCTGTGGAGGTGGGGTTGCCACAGAAGATAGAATCATAGAATCATAGAATATCAGGGTTGGAAGGGACCCCTGAAGGTCGTCTAGTCCAACCCCCTGCTCGAAGCAGGACCAATTCCCAGTTAAATCATCCCAGCCAGGGCTTTGTCAAGCCTGACCTTAAAAACCTCTAAGGAAGGAGATTCTACCACCTCCCTAGGTAACGCATTCCAGTGTTTCACCACCCTCTTAGTGAAAAAGTTTTTCCTAATATCCAATCTAAACCTCCTCCACTGCAACTTGAGACCATTACTCCTCATTCTGTCATCTGCTACCATTGAGAACAGTCTAGAGCCATCCTCTTTGGAACCCCCTTTCAGGTAGTTGAAAGCAGCTACCAAATCCCCCCTCATTCTTCTCTTCTGCAGGCTAAACAATCCCAGCTCCCTCAGCCTCTCCTCATAAGTCATGTGTTCTAGACCCCTAATCATTTTTGTTGTCCTTCGCTGGACTCTCTCCAATTTATCCACATCCTTCTTGTAGTGTGGGGCCCAAAACTGGACACAGTACTCCAGATCAGGCCTCGCCAATGTTGAATAGAGGGGAACGATCACGTCCCTCGATCTGCTCGCTATGCCCCTACTTATACATCCCAAAATGCCATTGGCCTTCTTGGCAACAAGGGCACACTGCTGACTCATATCCAGCTTCTCGTCCACTGTCACCCCAGGTCCTTTTCCACAGAACTGCTGCCTAGCCATTTGGTCCCTATGGCATGGCTTTGTAGAAGTGGCATGTCTTCGGCACTGCACCTGAGTAACCGTTGGCCTAGCTTGACTTCTGGTATACTTGCCTCAGCTTCTTGATCTTACCATGGCACTGTGGTGTGTCCCTTTCCTGCCCCTTATCCTGCATCCTAACAATCAGCCTGTAGATATCAGAGTGCTTATGACTGAAGGAAAGCTGTGACTGCATAGCCTCCTCTCCCCACAAACTCAACAGCTCTGGTGTACTCCATGTGGGAGCATGATTGCTGTGGAAAACTGGCATGGTCAGCTGGGAAAATGTTGTGTGATCTGGCCACTCTGAGCAAACAGGAAGAAGAATTTCAAAAATTCCCAGGCTTTTAAATTGGGAAACGGCACATACCTGGGTATCTGCAGGGCAATGGTGTTCAAACTGTGGACTAGAGTAATCATGGTGGGTTTTGCGGGCAGGAGTGGTGGAAGCTCCATAAAAGCGGGGGGGCCATTGGCAACCAAACCGTGGCCCTGTCCTCCATGGAGCCCTTTTCCCGCGAGGCTCTACCCTCACGCAGCCCCTCCCCTGTGCCACCCCTTCTCCTCGAGGCTCTGCCCCCGCTTGCTTCTCTCCTCAACCTCCTCCGTCACTCGCCCTTCTGACCAGTAAAAAATGTGGGGGAGCATGGCCTCCTCTCCCCCACTCCCCTGCTCTGGTGCCCCGATTGTGGGACACCTTCCAGAGGCCAATTAGGGCAACTTAAAGATGCACAGTGTCTACACTGACGATGTGTTGCTCTAAAATATGTCACAAAAAGCTCTATCCTCTCATGCAGTTGGTTTTATTATCGGTGTAGCAGGGGAGTTACATCGGCGGGAGGAACATTTCAGTGTGTACACCTCCACTGTTTTTCAATGAAAAGATTACTTTTGTCGACAAAACTGTGTAGTGTAGACAAGGCTTTAGTTTTCCAGCACTGGGCATTTTTTTAATTTCAGTTTCAAGGTGTTTCATTAATTTTAACTGTCCATCATTGTCTTTCCCCAGGTTGAATAATGTTAGGTGCTTGCAGTTAGTTTTGTGTAAACAACTAGCCTGGGAGGTGCTCCTCCCTGCCTGATTACTACACCCCCTCTTGTGAGGTGATGCTGTGGTTGCACTACAATTATCTACATTTAGATATGCACACACACCGTCATAACTATAACCTATATACATATCTCCTCATGACCATCAAGTTCAACACATAACAAGCTTTCATAAAAGACCTTATCTGACATCTATTTTTTACAACCAGTTAATTCAATTGCATATTATTTGGGGGTTCAGACCCCCTGTTATCCCCTTGAGGTGTCAGGACCCTGATTGTCATAATTGGCAAGGGAACTTTGTTTCAGGGTAGGTGGATCTGTTGGTAATCAATAAAATCAGCCAGTTTATAGTTGGCAACTTAAACAATCTTACCTACATCCTATGAAATCAAAGAAAATATTTAAATCAGTTACTGTGAAGAAGTCATTTAAGGAGCTGTCTTAACCAATATTAAGATTCTTGAATTTAATTAAATCCCACTATTTACCAGTGTTTAGCTTCTGTCTGCTCTCTAGAATACATGGTCTGACCACTTAGTCATTAAATTACAATAACATTTCAACAAAATCATTACAAAAATCTAATCCCTTGGCAGTGCCTTGGTTAACTTCTTCTCACCGATCCAAGCTGAAGTCTTTGGGAGGTTTCCTTAGCTTGATTCTTCTTGGGTCTCTTCTGTTTTTCTTAACTGTCTACGACAGCTTGCTTGTACAGATGGACAGGATGAGTGGTGGAATGCTTGCTATCTAAGCAGAGTAGCAGAGGGTGTTAATGTGGGTTGCTGACTTCAGAATTTTTAATACTCTCATTATTTTCAAGTGTGTTTAGTTTCAGTTTGGTTGCTGCCATTCTTTTATTGGCTTTATGCCTTTAGGGTTGGCATAGGTAACACTTTTAGCTCCTGAATATGCAGTTGGTTTAATGAATATGCAACATTTTCTTTATTTGCCTTTGTGTTTGTGTCAGGAAAGATTCAGATAACTTGTAAAGTTAAAACTAACTCCTTTATATTCATTCCATTTTCTGAGATATTCTTTCAGTTTTATTAGAGTTTGACAGAAAATTCTGTTTTTTATAAGTCCAAACATTTGTATTTAATGAGGTTTTAGTTCACAAAACATTCTTTTAAAATTAAATAAACTTATAAGAAGCCTTTAGCTTAAGTTTTTATGTCTATATGACATTTTTGGAAAGATGATTTCTCTTGTCTTCCTGAGTGGGTTTGAGCACTGCCAGTAACTAATTAAATCCCCATAGATAGAGCCTATACTTAAATGGCTTCTTATATTAATTAGTTTAGCATTAGATGACCTTGCTATATTTGTACATAAAATATCTTACTATTTAGATAAACAATGAGCAGGCATTTATTATATGAAGGCTTGCATTTATATACAAAATATTTACAAATATACATATTACAAAAGCTTATGCCATTGTACGCTTTTGAGAAACAAAGGTTTTCATCTTTAAATGGCAACATGAATTAGAAGTAACCAGTGTCTTCTGTAAAAGATTCCTCACTATAAAGGTTGTCCAAGTTTAATGAATGGAAACTTTATTATTTACAAAAGAAATCAATTTTAATAAAGATTTGTAGAATTCTGAGTGTGGGTTTAAACTCAGATTTTCTTTTAAAAGAAAAAAAAGGGTGTATGAGTGGGTGGAATAAGCCCACTTTACCTCTAGATTTATTATTCTGATAACACAACTCCACTTTCTTTTTACTAGGTCTCTTCCTAGACGTGTTTACATGGTTTGTCTGCCTGATGTTTGCTTATCCTTCGGAGGTAGAAGCAGAAACCTTCTGGAATTTCTCTGATTAGCTTTGATATGTTGTAACACAATGAGATAAACATATGTACTGTTATATTTCCAAGAATCCTGGCTATTATACTCTTGTAGCTATATCTTAATATTCAGTAAAAGTACAAACAAGTTTGTAATGACTTAAAAATCAATTTTTGTTAATATTCTTTTTTCATCAAATTGAGATCTCTCTCCCACAAAACATCGGTTCTTACAGTGAGAGGGAGCAAATGAGCAGTAGTTTTGAGACTATCGGTGGCCCCTATTTAGTGGGCTTAGATACCTGACTTTTTAGGCACTTAAGTACTTTGTGAACCTGGACCTCAGTTCTTCGCCATGCTGAAAGTTTACCTACCTGAGTGGCTTGCTGGCTTCTATGAGGACCAAGTAGTTTTCAAACTATCATCTAATTTCCAGTCTCTCAGCCTTAGTCAGGAGGCAGCTGATTAATCCCAGGTGAGGCAGGGCCCAACTCCCCTTAAAGGGCCAACCATCCTGTGACAGCTTCAGTTTTATTTAACATATGAAGGGGAAGATGTTCAAAGGCACACATATCAGTTGGGAACTTAAATACTATAGCTGGGCTCCCACCTGCCACGTGTGCTTTTGAAAAATCTCCCCCTGAACAACCAAACCAAATCGTGCAGTTTAGTGACTATAGCTAGGACTTTTTAAAAAGGGTAACAAAGGTAGACACCCAAATTCTGGTAAAATTCAGTTGGAATTGGGCACCAAACTCCATTAGGTTCCTTTGAAAATCCCAACCTACATACTTTAAGTTGATAACAAGCAATGAAATATTATGGAAACGTAAATATTTTCTCTCTTCTTAGTTCTTATTTACCACACTGTCATCAGATGTCAAAAATATTCATTAACTATATGATCTCTAATGCAACACATCCCCTCTTTTTTGTAATGTGGAGGTAAATTATTTGGTAGAGTCCTGTTATATAACGAATTGGTTGAAGTAAAAGGAATGTATTAATTATATACAGGGGGTCTTTTACAAAACAATGGCCCAGATCTGGTACAGGCTCATAAGCTAATGAAGAAACTGATGCAGTATCACAACAGTCTGGCAAGTTAAAATGCTTTTGGCAGCACAAAAGTGCCAAAACGGGAGTGGGGAGTGAGGAGAGGCGGCGGGGGAGGTGCGGAGAATCAGAGGGAACCAGCACAACTGCAAAAGGCGGGCAGTGCTGTACTGGAAGGGAACATAGTCAATGTAGCCAAGGCTTGTGTTGATTCAGCAGACCCCTTAATAGCCGTGAGTAAAACAAAAGCCCCGTGGAACCCAGTCATACATAAAAGCTTCCCTTCCAGCCCAACAATCCTGAAGAAAAAGAGTGGCTGTACCACTTCCTACCATCCCTCGTGGTGAATTCCTGTGAGGCGCAGCAGGTCTCCCTGACACAGGAAGGTGTAATTGAGGGCATTGAGTAACCAGTGTTAGGACTGTTGCCCGCACAGAGTGCCTGAGGCAAGCAACAGCTGGGTTTGTTTCCCGGTATGCGTCGCACCAATGACCACAACGGGGTGGAGAAGCAGAGAGATTTATTTGGAGCTCCAAATAGGGCGCAGGGAGACTGAGCTGTCTCAAATCCTGCCCCAGTGCAGCAGATTCCAGTATATATTTTATACCTTTTCCTACTTCACTACACAAGCTTATGCAACCAATTACCTGTTGCCCCGTACAATACCATAGCCAATGAGCTAAAGCAGCCAGTTGTGTTTTTCCTCAGTAGCATTGTCCGAGCCTTGCCTTATTTGGTCCTATTTGTTACCAGTTTTTGCTAAACATTTCTGCCTTATCTATCTGTTTCCCAGGCCGAAGCTGGCCTTGGCTGGCGAGCCATGTGCAAAACTGTCTGTTTGTGTGCTAGCTTCCTCAGTGTTATGCAGGATCACAGAGGGTTCAAGAAGCAAAGGGGCCTTGGTTTATCCGGGCCTAGAACAGGAGGGCTTCATTGACACTCGTGGTCTTCTACCCTCCCGACTTACCTAGTGTAGTGCCCAGTGTCCCCAACAAGATCTTCAGTTCCTTCTAGTGCCTGCCACAGCAGAGGCTGACTTACAGTAAGACTGATTTTAAGTGAATTTAAGAGAGGGAAAAAAATGAAAGCAGGTACAGTCATAAGGGTTGGCACCTGACAGGTTCCTATGAAGCAATATATTTGACAGCCAGCACTTCAGTTCCTCACAGATATGCTGAGAAGTCTTCTATCTAGCCCACCATCCTGAAACACCTGCTCCCCTCACCTTGTTTGACCTTACTGGATCAAGAGTAAAATAAAACATCAGACTCAGGAGTCCTGCAAGTAGCTCTACACTGCTCCCTTATAATCCTCACCCAGACCTCCATGGAATTTAGTAAGGCTGAGTTTAAGAAAGATATGAATTGCTACAAGGGAATTGAAAGCTACTAGATAAGACAATTGCAGGTAAGACAAGCTTAGAAAAGATCATATTAAGATGACCAGAGAGAAGGTCACTTCTTGCTTATATTGCAGAACATGAGGATCTGTCTTCAGCCATGGTAAAGGCAGGTTGTGTCTGACTCTAACCTCAGATGATGGGCTCCTGCTAATTGGCCCAGTCCACTCTAGTATCAAGCCACCTTTTGTCAGAAACACTGGTATGGATCAGAAATGAAGACTTGCAGGTGAGCCTGGTACTGGTTAGCTCAGTCTCTGGGCTGACTAATGAGCACAGAGGGGTTGCACCAAGACTGCACCATTGGCCAACCTGCCTAATTGGCTGACGGGAGCCAGTAGGCGTGTTCTTAAGCCCAGAAGCGGTAGCATGTTGCTAGCTGATCAGTGCTTATGTGTGCAGTTATATTCCTCCCTCCCCAGTGTTTATCCTGCTCTGCTGAGTCCCCAAGTCCTTGACCCAGCCTGATTCCCTGTTTTGCACTAATTTACTCTGTCTCTGACCCTTGGTGCTGGTTCCTGACTCTGGGTCTGGCTTTTGGCTGTGGTTCCCGGTCCTTTCTTGCTCTAGTTCCAAACACTAGGCCAAACCACCAACACCCCAATCCTGACAGTATGTGTTGTTCAAAGTAAATTATTTACTTTCACTTCTTTGGTTTGCATATATAAATGTTAAATGTTTTTCACAGAGTGTGTTGCTGTTGTTTGTATTGTTAACTTAAATTAAAAATAGTCTCTAAATGTCTGAGGGTATTTAGCAGGAAATATCAGTTTCCTTCTTTTGCTCTTTGTAATCACAGAGTGATACATGGTGCATCTCTCACATTGTCCTTTTAATGAGCTAATATTAAATATCTATTAAAAATAAGCTCTACATTTACATTGATTTTTTTTTAAATCACCCATGGATTTATGCTGGGACATAGTCACTTCCTTATATCCTTAGGGAGGGGACTCTTCTCTGAGAATTGCTTTACAGTATTTACACAGCTGGATGCTTCTTCCCTGCTTCCCTCCTCAAGGGAAGTCTGTGGTTAAACTACCTCCTCAAATGTCATACATCACAGATGACACTCCAGAATATGATATCTCAGATGGCCTTTTCTCCCTTGGTGCTACAGCAGGCTTCTTATCCACCTAAGTGATTGTTGTGGAAGGGAGAATGAATGGCCAAGCAGCCCAAAGTCATTTACTAGCCCACAGTGACAAAACAGAAAAAGGGGAGAGGCCTATGGATACAGTACTCAACAGTGATAAGCTCACCTGTAAGATCTTTTCAGTAAATGTAGCCCTTTTTCTTTTTGAAACAGGTGTTTGTCCTATACCAAGCTGTGTAAAATGCCACAACTCTATATGGGTGGGATTTTCAAAATTTCTCAGTGCTGGATTAACTTTTCTCCCATTGAGGTCAGTTGGAGTTTTATCCTTGATTTCAGTTGGTGCAGTATTAATCTATCACTGAGTGCTTTTTAAAATACCATTCTATATTTCTACCTCTTTCATTCTTTAAATCTGGGCTCTGTCCCAAGGGCAGTAGTAGAGCTCTAAAGATCAGGAAGCGTTTTGCTGCAGGGATTGGAGCTTCTTTTAACATTTAAAGTAGGAGGTACATTGTATTTGAATTTGGAGATATACTATTACTGAAGGCTTCATGATTAGAAAACCCTCTGGCCTGTGAGTTTAGGATTATGTCCTATTCTTGATCCCTCAAATTCTCCCATTAGGTGATTAAGAATGGGGCATGATGGAAAAAGCTTTTTTAAGTTACAAGTTTAAGTTTTCTGCTTCTGTGGCTGTCCCTGGCAAGTTACTGGACACTTGGGACTGCAGTAACCTCTATGATTTCTTTTCTTTCTTTTTTTTTTTTTTTTTTTTGGGTGGGGGAGGATCCTTGTACATTAGATTCCTCTGTGAGCTTTCCAAGTGACTGCAGTCCATATTCCCATAGAGCAAACATCAATTCTACTCCAATCTTGTTCACCAGGTGTAACCATCTCAGAATCAGCTGGGCTAGTGATGTAGATTCCAATGGTTAATATGATTCTTACTCCTGCATAAAAAATGAGGAATAACTGGTTAGACAGCAGTACTGCTCAAAAGGATCTGGGGGTGACAGTGGATCAACATTAAATATGAGCCAACAATGTGATGCAGCTGTGAAATGGCTAATATCATTTTGGGGTGTATTAACAAGACTGTCGCATGAAAGACCTGGAGGTAATTGTCCTGCTCTACTCTGCACTGGTGAGTTTTAGCTGGAGTAGTGTGTCCAATTCTGTATGCCACACTTTCGGAAAGATGTGGACAAACTGGAGAGAGTCCAGAGGAGAGCAATACAATTGCTAAAAGATTTAGAAAACCTAACCTTTGAGGAGAGATTTAAAAAAACTGGGCCTGTTTAGTCTTGAGAGAGGATTAGGGGGCCCTGATAATAGTCTTCAAATATGTTAATAGTTGCTGTAAAGAGGACGGTGATCATTCATTTTTTATGTCCATTGGAGATAGACAAGAAGTAATGGGCTTAATCTGCAACAAAGGAGATTTAGGTTAGATATTAGGTAAACTTTCTATATAATATATAGATATATATATAATATATAATATATAACTTTCTATATAATAAATATAGCAATAAATGTAGCTAATCTCTGGAATAGGCTTCCAAGGAAGGCTGTGGAATTGCTCTCATTGGTGGTTTTTAAGAACAAATTGGACAAATGTGTCAGGGATGATCTAGGTTTACTTGGTCCCACCTCAGTGCAGGGGACTGGGCTAAATGACCTCTCAAGGTCTCTTCCAACCATTCATTTTTATGATTCTATGAAGTCTGGCTTATTTCTCCTGAACTGGTTTTACATTAATTTACATCATACTGATGAAAATATAGCAGAAACCATTTTGAACCATTTTATCTGTTTATTTTGAGACTACTTCATTTAACAAGTTGTAACTGAAATTGTTCAGTAAATTAGGTTATTCTTCTCTAGTGCTATTTTAGTATGAAAGGAGAGATCCATATTGTGTAATAAAAACATTGCAGTCATATTATATCATAAAATTGCAATATTGGAAATCTTTGCTGTATTAAGCACATAACTATACTTTTCCTACTAGATACCGCAAAGGCCAATTCAAATAACTATTTCTAACAATTGCCAACTGTTGCCAGTCAAACGTTCATAAGAGTGTCAGGCTTTTATGGAACATAAAATGAATTGGTGTAGTTATGCAAATGTGGCTAGAGAGCTCCAACAAATAAAAATTGGATTAAAAACTGAACAACGTTTTGCTGAAAAGAAGATCATGGTCTTGATCCTACTTCCAGTGAGTCAATGGAGTTTTGACTGGAGTAAAACAAGTGCAGGATCAGGCACTCAGGATCCCCTGCCCCCATCCAGCAAGATGGTACCCATGGGCAAACACCTGCTTGGTCACAAAGCCAACTTAATGGGAGTCCATGAGAGGGTAGGGTTCTGTCTTTGAAGAACCCCATTGAGGTCAGGAGGGCTTCATGTGGACTCAGGGATCTATCTACATGGTACAGCTTGCATGACTGGAGCCTAATTTTGTAGCTAATAGAAATGTTAGATAAGTTTTGGGAATACTAATTCCTGTAGCAAGTGCCATATAATTGTTAACTTGTATTTAACTTTTCCTAACCTTCTGTCCTGGGTCACTGAAGAAGTGTTTTATTGATTAAAATTATTTATTGCCAACTGCCACTGTGCAAAATGATTCAGGCCATCTCTTCCCAACTCATGGTTTTTGCTTAAAATCATGAGGTTTAACCAAATAATAAATTAAACTGGTTTTATGCTAGCTTCTGATTTTGAGCCCCTAGGGGAAGCTGCCTACCCCCAATTTGTTTTCAAAGCTTAAAATTAAGTACCTGGTGAATGTTGGAATTGCTACTACTAGTAGTAGTAATATAGGATGCCACCAGACACTAACAACTTTTTAAATTAAGTCCAAAGGCTGAATGGTATTTATCCAGTTGCACTGAACATGTCTAACCGCCTAACCAACAAGCAGTTAATACATTCAGACAGTAACAGACATTAAAAAGTATTTGATCAAGATATGAAAGGGCTAAATCCAGGCTTGCTTAGACCCATGTCGGTCAGCTCCAGCTTGGTCAGGCAGATATTAGCAATAAACCCTTGAAGAATTTACCCTTTTGTACTTTAGCGAACAAATGATGTAATTGGTGGATTGCTAATTTTAGCTCAAAACCAGGGTTGGGACAGTTTGGGGTCATTATTAGTTCAACTTGCACAATCCTTCCTTGTTATTAACTATCACTGATAACTGGGGCCTTATCTTCTATCTTATCAGTTACCTGTCAGGTCCAGTTTTTACAGTTAAGCCTCATTCTTGCAGAGCCTTCCCAGGACTGCTAACTGATCTGCACTTTATACGACCTACAAAAATATGTATTTTTTTCTTTTTGAACTAATTTAACCCTTTATTTTACTTAAATTGCAAAACACATATTGTTCTTCATTCCTGCGGTTAACCTTGCTGAACTGGGGCCTTTGTGTACATATAATTGTAAGTTTAAGACTACTCAGGTGCTTAAAGTTAGGCATGTACTCAGTTCTTTTGCTGAATCAGAACCAAAATGAAGACCGAAATGTAGATGTCCCCTCCAACTTCCAGGCAGGGATCCTCACTTTCCTTCTCATAACCTTTGGCTGGGGAAGCTCTTTCCCTTACCACTCCCCTCTTCTATGACTTTCCATGCTCATGTTCCCCCACATTTTCCACCCATTTCCCCTCACACTCAGTCTCCTCTTTCCCCAGGCTCTTTTCTGCTCCAAACATGCCCTTTCTGCCCTTGATTACCTTATTCCAGCCTCCAATCTTCACATTTCCCATCTTTCTCACTTTTCTCACTTTGCCCTGCCCCAGGTCTCCCTCTCCTCCTTATTTCTCCCTTTTGCCCCTTCTAGACATCTCTGACCTCAGTTTCCTCATTGTCCCCATAGAATGCACCAACCCACACAGATTCCCACTTAGTTCCTGGCGTTCTGCTGCCCACCCTGAGTCTCCATCTCTGCCTGAATTCCACATTCTCTTCTTTCCTCCTCACTATCCCTCTGAATTCCGTGGGAGGTGTTTTTTTTTTTTTTTTTCATTTTTATCCAATTTGTGTACTCATAGTGAAAATAATGTAAAGGTGTTAAAACTAAACAAAACATTGTACTTCAAGCACTTTTAAAACTAAACAGAGTATTAACAGCACTGAGAATTATATAATTAGACTCTTCCTAAGTATTAGTATGATTGTATTAGAGGTTTCATTCTGTTTTTTTTTTTAAAGGAGCAAGTTCTATGGTACATTAATCTTATGGATCCCTGAGATCTCCAGCTGTACCTTATGGGGGTTGGGGGGAAGGTAATTATCCAATGTAGCTAAAATAGGCTTTTAACAGAAATGTGGGAAGAGAATTGAAACCACATGTGTCAAGGTTCCTCCCCCACTCTGAACTCTAGGGTACAGATGTGGGGACCTGCATGAAAAACCTCCTAAGCTTATCTTTACCAGCTTAGGTCAAAACTTCCCCAAGGTACAAAATATTCCACCCGTTGTCCTTGGACTGGCCGCTATCACCACCAAACTAATACTGGTTACTGGGGAAGAGCTGTTTGGACGCATCCTTCCCCCCAAAATACTTCCCAAAACCTTGCACCCCACTTCCTGGACAAGGTTTGGTAAAAAGCCTCACCAATTTGCCTAGGTGACTACAGACCCAGACCCTTGGATCTTAAGAACAATGAATAATCCTCCCAACACTTGCACCCCCCCTTTCCTGGGAAATGTTGGATAAAAAGCCTCACCAATTTGCATAGGTGACCACAGACCCAAACCCTTGGATCTGAGAACAATGAAAAAGCATTCAGTTTTTTACAAGAAGACTTTTAATAAAAAATAGAAGTAAATAGAAATAAAGAAATCCCCCCTGTAAAATCAGGATGGTAGATATCTTACAGGGTAATTAGATTCAAAAACATAGAGAACCCCTCTAGGCAAAACCTTAAGTTACAAAAAAGATACACAGACAGAAATAGTTATTCTATTCAGCACAATTCTTTTCTCAGCCATTTAAAGAAATCATAATCTAACACATACCTAGCTAGATTACTTACTAAAAGTTCTAAGACTCCATTCCTGGTCTATCCCCGACAAAGACCAGCATACAGACAGACACAGACCCTTTGTTTCTCTCCCTCCTCCCAGCTTTTGAAAGTATCTTGTCTCCTCATTGGTCATTTTGGTCAGGTGCCAGCGAGGTTACCTTTAGCTTCTTAACCCTTTACAGGTGAGAGGAGCTTTCCCCTGGCCAGGAGGGATTTCAAAGGGGTTTACCCTTCCCTTTATATTTATGACAACATGTAACTGATTATAGAACTGTGTCACAAGAAAGCTCTTTCCTCTAATGGATAGATGTAAAGAAACCAATTATGAAAATCTAGACCCAGATAGCAATTTAAATAAACTTGTAAATAAGGGTACGATTAAATAAATCTCTCTTGAAATTATATTATAAAACTCCATATGTTGAGTAAACACCCTCATGAAATCTAAAGCATGTAGTCTGTGACACTAAGAGCATCTCAATGCAGAGGGCCAGGGGCAGGGGCTCGCTGGTGTCATGCAGTGAGTTTCAGCTGCTCTGACCAGTTCAGTGTACTCCAGGTCACTTGCGTCATAGTCTGTATCCAACAAATCTGATGTAAGTTATCATTAGAAAACCAATAACACACTGACCATGACTATTTCTGCATGGTGTATGTGTAGTAAATGCCCAAAGGACTGTACAAATGTGGGGAAATTTGGGACAGGATGTGCTGGGGTCACTATCTACAATGTGACTTTGGTGTAGGAAGGAAGCTGTGGAGTCAGGGTTGCTGAACCAGGGCTGTTCAACACAGAGACACTCAGTTCATGCTGGCTGGGAGCATCCAGACAGGCAGCTTCAGCAGCAGAGCATTTTAAGGCACTCGGGATTACAGAACAAGCAGTGATACAGCCTTTCCCTGGTCTGAATTGCACCCCAGAATCCGATAGTAATATATGCACAGTGAAAGCAGGAACTTTAATAAAGGAAAATATAACCTGTGAATTCCTGGTAGAGATCAGGAACAGAAATTGGATATATAGATAAAAGAATATGACTTCAGAAGTAGAAGGAAAAAAAGATTGGAAAGAAAATGTAATATGTACAATCCTAAAGCATATATTTGTAACTGTTTGTTTTCCATTTCCAAAGTATGAGGTGACATCAGTCCTATGATTTCAGAGATATATTTAATTTTAAAAATAGCTGTTTTGTGCAGCAGAAGCCGATAGAAATAAAACCAAGATAACATTTGGTATTGCATCTTTATTTATCCCTAAAGTACATTGTTTAATTCTTGCATTACTTGCACTATACAGTTTTGAAAAGTAGGCAAATTTTCTCTTGCTAGTACTTTGTTGATTTTGACACCAATTCTGCTATTAATGAAGAGGGAACTGACATCAGTGGGAACAGGATCAGAGGCCTAAATCCAGGGCTTAAATTCTCAGAGATTATTTCTTGGAGCTCCCCCCTGCTCCATTCGGGGCTCCAGGCTTCAGCTATGGGCCGGGGGTCTCAAGGTGTTAACCCTGGCAGGGGTGTGCGTGTGCCGGGGCTTGGGGCTTCTGCCCTGCAGGAAGTGGGGCTTGGAGCTTCTGTGCTGCATGGTGTTCCGGGGCTTGGGCTTTCAGTCCCATGGGAGTTCCCCGTGGGTTTGAAAATATGTATCGGAGTTTTGCTCCGGATGGCTCAGGCTGAATTTAAGCCTTGTCTAAATCCATAACAGCCATTAATGTAAATGCGATTTATTGATCTACAGTTAATCAAGTGTACATCACCTACACTAGCTTAGAAGGAATCTGGTATCTCACTCAGGTAGCCTTTAATGGTCTCATTGGAACAGGAGAGGCTAACAAGTGGAAGTATGCTATGTGGTTTTAGAGAGAGAGATACCAGTTGCAAACTAGTCACTAGCCCTCCCACGGAAGACTTTTCATTAGACCTTGAAGTTAGAGTCCTAGCTTACATTCTCATCTTGAAATATATCCTAGTGTGAAGAGAATGAGGGGGATGAGAGATGAGGGAGTTGAGACTGACAAGAGAAACAGCAAACATTATGTGGCAGGGGTGGAGTAGGAATATTAGGAAGTCAAGTTCCTTACTAGTAACAAGAGGAATAAGGGGGAAAGAAGGGCCAGAGAGAGGGATGAAATATCTAGTGTATCTGAGGAGCCAGACCAGGAGGTTAAGTAGTACAGCAAGGGACTCATATGTCTCCTATAGTTTTAAGACTTTTGTAAAGTTGAATCCAATTTGTTTGTTAAAGATGGTCCAGAATATTCATCTGGAATGTGATGACTGTCATGTCTAGAAATTTAATGAATGATGAAATTACTGGCCTACTACTTGGAGTTGGGGTGGGAAGTGATAAATATGATCTTGATTTTAGTAAGTCTTTTGCCACAGTCCCACATGACAGTCTTATAAGCAAATTAGGGAAGTACGGTCTAGATGAAATTATTGTACGGTGGGTGCACAACTGGTTGAAAGACCATACTCCGAGAGCAATTATCGCAGCTTTGATGTCTAACTGTGAGGGTGTATCTAGTAAGGTCCCACAGGGGGTCAGTCCTGGATCCAGTACTATTGAATATTTTCATTAATAACTTGGATAATGGAGTGGAGAGTAGCCTTATAAAATTTGCAGATGACAGCAAGCTGGGAAGGGCTGCAGGCATTTTGGAGGACAGGATCCAAATACAAAACAACCTTGACAAGTTAGAGAATTTGTCTGAAAACGTCAAGATGAAATTTAATGATGACAAGTGCCCAGTACTTCACTTAGGAAGGAAATAAAATCAAAAGCACAACTACAAAATGGGAAATAACTGGCTAGCTGGCAGTACTGATGAAAAGGATCTGGGCCCTCTAATGGATCACAAATTGACTATGAGACAACAACATAATGCAGTGTTACCAGATTTGCCTGTTACTGTGGGGTACGCTCATTTATTAGGGTTACTCCTTTGGGGGGAGGGGAGGTGTTCTGTGCTTTTATCAATGTACTGCTTGAGTCACGTGTATTCTCATACGGAGCTCTACTTCTCCCTGCTGCAAGTTCCCTCCCAATGGAGCTATCCTGCAGGATCTAGGTTCCCCAGGGCTGGGTTTTTCCAGCCCCAGAATCAGATGAACACACACACACACACACACATTAACAGAGAGCGTCTGAGAGGAGCGGGTTAATCAGTGCTCCCAAGCTGACCCCTTATATGTCCCTGGACTCAGCAGGCTGGGTCGAACTGCACTTCCAAGCTGTCACCCTCTTATGCCATGGGCACCGCACCGGAATAGAGTGCGCCTGATTAGGCTGGGTCGAGCAGCACTTTTAGTCTGCCACCCTCATATGCCCCTGGACTCAGCACATCCCTATCCCCACTTTCATGTTATAATTCTTCTGGTAGTAACCCACTTGAGAAGAAAACCCCCACAGGATTTTTGGGTGCTCAGGGATCTTTAGCTTAGGTACGAGGAGCGTTGCTGCAGAGCAAATGGGGAAGCCAAAAAACACCCAAGAGGGGTGGGAAGAGACGGGGAGGGGATGGGGGCGGGAAGAGAGAGAAGCAACCAGCTTAACCATGAATGTTATTTTTTGCCAGTTAATAACCATACAAGGGGAGTCAAACAAACAAAACAATTATAATATAATATTAAATCTAACTTAAATTTGATTATAAAATCAGGTTTAGAAAACTATAACTGATCACACAAGTCAGGGTCAGAAGGCTATATCGAGAGAAAGAGAGAGATGTGTTGTCACCACTCTGTGGAGCTTGAATTGATCGGGGTTCCCAGGTGGTGATGGTAACTGAGGGTCTGGAGTGCTGTAGTCAGGCAGTGCCCCCAGTACAATCAGTCAGGAGAAGATGAAGTCCCGATGGAACTGATGCAGATTTTAGATCCAGGCATCATTACACTTACTTGAGCACAGGTAGGGGTTTTTGTAGGGAAAGAACAATGGTTCAAGGGAGAACACTAGATTTGTTTGTGGGTAAACTGATGGCTCAAGGGAGTATACCAAAGTTGTTTTGTTCAGGCTAGACAATAGGAACCTATCATTCCTGGCTATGGATGGTGTTCCTTTGAGGGAGCTCACAATGCACTTAGGCAGCTTCAGTATTTTGGATACCAATAAGGATTTATTACTAGAATTGGTCTGATAACTACTGAGCTGGGTGTGTGCAGTTGTGAGTTCATTAACATCTGGAGCAGAGATCCCCCAGGATGCAGTGCTTCCCTGCTTTTCTGGTCCCAGAGCTCAGTGTGGTTCTTGCCTTGGAATCTCTGTTCTCCATTCTGTATGCTAATGGAGATGCCTCCCTGTCCCATCTTCAATTCAAATAGGGCTAGGGGAGTTTCCTTAATCCTGTCACTCTTGTCTGGAGGGTTTTAGGTGTGTCTCGCAATGAAAAGGCAGTGGTTTTTGTAAATCTTTCTTCTGATTGGCTTTAGTTCAAGCAGAGGCTTTGCGGGGGAGGGGAGAGATCTTTTGTAAGTCAGATAGGCTGGGTATTATTCCCTGGTTCCCCAAGAACACAGAGCTCATAGGTAACAGCAGTTCCAAAAAACGCTAATATCATTCTGGGCTGTATTAACAGGAGTATCATATGTAAGAGGCAGGAGGCAGTTGTTCCACCCTGCTTAGCACTGGTGAGGCTTCAGCTAGAATGTTCTGTCCAATTCTGGGCTCCACACTTTGGGAGAGACATAGATAAATTGAAGAGTCCAGAGGAGAGGAACAAAATAGATATAAGGTTTACAGAACCTGATCTACGAGGAAAGGTTAAAAAAAACTGGGTATGTTTAACCTTATGAAAAGAAGCTTGAGGGGCAACCTGATAACAGCCTTCAAATATGTTGAGGGCAGCTGTAACGAGGACTGATCAATTGTTCTCCATGTCCATTTGGTTCTGCCTCAGTGCAGGGAGCAGGAAGTGATGACTTCTCAAGTCTCTTCCAGCCCTATATTTCTATAATTATAAATTCAAGCTGGTTTAATTAGATGGATACCAGCATAGTATTCTTCCATCACACAGTATATTTCTGTTCCCTGGTTAGACAAGATTTGCTCTCCAAAACAGTTTTCTGGTGCCATTATTTACATTTATTAGTTTGAAATTTGCTTTTTATTAATTTCTGCCATCTTAACTTAAATTCACTGTGTTCATGAACATTTCTGTGGCTAACCACCTTGGATACTGCATGCAGTTCTTGATGCCCCGTCTCACAAAGGATATATTAGAATTGGAAAAGGTGACAAGAAGGGCAATAAAATGATTAGGTATATGGAACAGCTTTCACATTAGGAGAGATTAAAAAGACTGGGACTGTTCAGCTTAGAAAATAGATGACTAAGGAGGGGCGGGATATGACAGAGGCCTATGAAGTCATGAATGATATGGAGAAAGTGAGTAGGGAAGTGTTATTTATGTCTTCACTTAAATAGGGGCCATCCAATGAAATTAATAGGTAGCAGGTTTAAAACAAACAAAAGGAAGCACTCCACACAATGCAGAGTCAACCTGTGGAACTCATTGCCAGGGGATGTTGTAAAGGCCAAAAGTATAATTCAGTTAAATAAAGAATTAGATAAGTTCATGGAGGATAGGTCCATTAATGGCTATTAGCCAAAATGGTCAGGAATACAACCTTAGGCTCTGGATGTCCCTAAACCTCCAGCTGCAGAAGCTGGACTGGCCAACAGGGGATGAGTCACTCAAAATTGCCCTGCTCTGTTTATTCTCTCTGTTACTGTCCAATGTCAGAAGACAGGATACTGACCTAGATGGACCATTGGTCTGATTCCATATGGACATTCTTATGTGAATAAGGACTGGACTGTAGGCAGTCTTGCCCATTAGGCAGGGCAGGAGGCTGGTCTACTGGCTGGAGCAGAGGTGACAAGGCCTAGTGGCCAGAGCCCAGATCAGGAGCTGAGTTGCCAAGAGTGAGCCTGAGCCAAGAGCCAGGAATCAGGAGCAGAGAACTGGACACTTGGTAAGAAGCAGAGTGCCAAATCCGGGGAGAGAGCTGGAGCCAAGAATCAGGACCTGAATTTCAAAGGCAGAGTATCACCTGGAGCAGGGGCAGGAGCAGGAACCAGGAGGGGGAAACCAGGCAAGGGAGCCAGGAGCAGGAACAGGGGCCAGGAGCAGGAGTGGGAAAAAGGACCAAAACATAGCTGTAGTCAGGGAATGCTATTGAGCAGCCAGAGATGTAGCCCTGTTGCAGAGTTTAAGAATATGTCTGTTGGTGTCTCCAACCCGTCAGAAGGCTAAGTTCATTAGCTGAATCAGCTGTGGTTCAATGAGCTGGATCCAGGTTCAGTTCTGGGTCCCTGATATTATGTTCTTATTTGGTAGAATATTTCTGGAGAGTGAAGACAAAGCGGATGCAAACACAGACAAAGTGAATGTCTTAACAATTCTAAAGAATATTCACAGCATTTTTATTTTTGTATTTTTCCCCAGCTGTATTCCAGTGGTAAACAGCAGCCCTTTGAAGGGTCTGACCTTCTTCTGACAGGGAACAGAAGTGAAGCCTGACATCACACAGTTCTGCGCTGTTCTAAAAAAGGTAGAGGATTTTCCTCACAGATTCACTGCACAGTACTTTTTCCAATAGCCTATCATGTTCTTGACCTTATCAATCATATCACATTGTCCATACCTACCTATATCACAGACTAAATTAATTAAAGAAGCCTAATTACTGCCTTTCATCCAACTAGCTCCAAGTGAATAGAAGCTTTAATTGCAATGTGTTAATAATAGTTGTTATGATACCTGCATTATGCATGTAGGAGAAGTAAATCTAGGTTTTATCCCCATCCCATCAGTTTTCAACCAGTAGCAATGACTCTTTTAAGAATGGACCATATAGTCATCCTAAATATGCAGCGGGTAAAGAAAGGGGGTAGCTCCAAGGAAAAATCAGGAAGAAAATTAAAATTCTGAAGCCCCAAGACCACTGTATCTTTCTCTTTGGATACACTATTGTTTCAGAGTAGCAGCCGTGTTAGTCCACTGAATGCATCCAACGAAGTGAGCTGTAGCTCACAAAAGCTTATGCTCAAATAAATTTGTTAGTGTCTGAAGTGCCACAAGTACTCCTTTTTTCTTTTTACTATTGTTGTTGTTTTCTAAATGGTTGTTTTTCATTTTGCAGAAGAAGCCATTTTCTGCGTTGCCTCTGTGGTCTCTGCCTTGCTCTCCCAAGCTATGTCAGAATTGGACCAGTAGTTTTCCTATCATATTGGCTCAGTGGTTTGATTTCAGACCACTTGCTTCGGGGATCTTCTACCACCTCACTCTAATCTGAGACCTGAAATTTAGATCCAGTCTGAAGGACTGGAAATCCTCTAGTTTTTTTCTTAAAATGGACCAAGATCCCATGGCAAGAGTAGCATGTTTCATGCAAGGCTGTAGCAGCTGTGGTCCCATGCCAGGAAAAATGGGCCTACCAGGAGCAAAAGGCAGCATGGCAGACTTGCCCTGGGATGACTAAGCAACGGCCCATGTAGCTTTGTTTAAAATTGGTTATGTAGCATTGTAAAGGCTTTCCTCAGCATGACCCATGAAGTTCCCTCTCTACAGGTGGACAGAATTCCTTTTATTTCCAAGGGTAGGAGTACACAACAGCAATTCTTGTAGAAGAGAGAAAAGGTCATATCCCATACACTACAAGTCCTATTCGGAAACACAGGAACACACAGGAAGGGAAGTGGATCTATGGATCTTAGAAGAGGGAAGAGTTTTACAGCAAGAAGGAGGTGCTAGGAAAAAGAAGAGGGAGCTCCAGTCTTAGGGAGACAACAGCAAAAAAAAAAAAAATCTAACAAATGTAAGAGACTTCAGCTTCTGTCATCCTCCAACATACCCAAAGAGCTTGTCCTCAAAAGAACCCTAGCTGAAAGAAAAAAAAAGCAACCTGATGTTTAATTTTAATTAACCTTAAATACCCCACGCCAGGTATCATTGGGTTACACATCAATTACAAATCGTTTTAATTTGCATCTTTGTGTTTTCCCAAGAGAATGGGACATAAAAATGTGTGCTTCTACTTTGTTTCAGCATCCTAAGTGATCTTGTTTTGTAATTAAATAAAATACCCACATTCTTCCTACCTGGGTAGAAACACTCTAAGCAGTTCTGCCCCTGAGTATGCTGAACACCTTTCCTTATGTCCCTGTTTATCTGTCTTCTTTGTGTTCTATTGTTTTGCAAAGAGAATGTGTTTTGTCACATTCATGAATTGCAGCTCAGTTTCTCCTGCAGTGGCAGGACTGATAGCTGTTTTTCTTTTCACTAGTCTATAATTCCCCTTCTTTTTCATCCTCTGACTTCTTTCTTTCCTTTATCTATTTCATTCTATCTGTAGATAGGGAGAGCTGGTGTGAATACTGGTTGTCAATTACTCTCCACAGATGAATTTTGTAATTTGGTCCACTGTCTTTATTTTATCAATGAAATCCTTTGGGATGGTGGGTTGAGGTAGGAGGACAGAGAATGAATACTTTGCCAAGGGTTGACAAGTTTCAGTGCCACTTATATATTTCAGAAATGGTCACCGGTTTTACTCCTAGTGAGCAAGTCTTAACACCATTATTAAGCTATAGCAGTCTCCTTACTGATTGATCTCAGGTTTTCTTTCTCTTTTTCTCCCCTTTTGTACATGGAAATCCTCTGCATGCTTCATGGAACTCTAGAGGGTCTCATGTTTTCACCCATTTTTACTCTCCTATGATAATGATTTTGAGGGGGATTTTCCAAAGTGGTCATTTTGAATTGAAATCAACAGTAAAACACCCTCTCATTTACTTCAATGGGGGAAGAGTTAGACCAGTACTGAGCATTGTTGAAAATACCACTTTCAATACATTTATGTAGCATCTTTCCTCTCAAAGGATCACAAATTGGCACATTACAGGAACCAGTGGAATCATTGAAATGCAGCCACCGATGGGGTACAATATGACATCTGTTTAACACTACTCAACAATGTAGGGCAGAAAGTGACAAGTACCACAGTAACACATTTCAAACTCATTGTCATAAATAAAGGGAAGGGTAAACCCCTTTGAAATCCCTCCTGGCCAGGGGAAAGCTCCTCTCACCTGTAAAGGGTTAAGAAGCTAAAGGTAACCTCGCTGGCACCTGACCAAAATGACCAATGAGGAGACAAGATACTTTCAAAAGCTGGGAGGAGGGAGAGAAACAAAGGGTCTGTGTCTGTCTATATGCTGGTCTTTGTCGGGGATAGACCAGGAATGGAGTCTTAGAACTTTTAGTAAGTAATCTAGCTAGGTATGTGTTAGATTATGATTTCTTTAAATGGCTGAGAAAAGAATTGTGCTGAATAGAATAACTATTTCTGTCTGTGTATCTTTTTTGTAACTTAAGGTTTTGCCTAGAGGGGTCCTCTATGTTTTTTAATCTAATTACCCTGTAAAATATGTACCATCCTGATTTTACAGGGGGGATTTCTTTATTTCTATTTACTTCTATTTTTATTAAAAATCTTCTTGTAAGAAAACTGAATGCTTTTTCATTGTTCTCAGATCCAAGGGTTTGGGTCTGTGGTCACCTATGCAAATTGGTGAGGCTTTTTATCCAACATTTCCCAGGAAAGGGAGGGGGGTGCAAGTGTTGGGAGGATTGTTCATTGTTCTTAAGATCCAAGGGTCTGGGTCTGTAGTCACCTAGGCAAATTGGTGAGGCTTGTTATCAAACCTTGTCCAGGAAGTGGGGTGCAAGGTTTTGGTAAGTATTTTGGAGAGAAAGACGCGTCCAAACAGCTCTTCCCCAGTAACCAGTATTAGTTTGGTGGTGGTAGCGGCCAATCCGAGGACAACGGGTGGAATATTTTGTACCTTGGGGAAGTTTTGACCTAAGCTGGTAAAGATAAGCTTAGGAGGTTTTTCATGCAGGTCCCCACATCTGTACCCTAGAGTTCAGAGTGGGGGAGGAACCTTGACACTCATATTCTGTTCTTTGAAGGCAAGGATACTTTATTACCTCAGATAGCACAAATATTTGTAATACAGAGCAAAGAGAGACTCAAAGGGTCTGCATGGAACAGGGCTCAAACTAAAACATCTCAAACAGTTTAACATGGCTAAACAACTTGATTCAATTGCCTAATAACAGTAAAATGTGGTTTAAGCTTTTCTCCCCTTTTACAGTACATAGTGCCAAAGCCTGGCCTAACACAGAGTGAAACAAACAAATTAAATTTATTTTCCATAACCAGAGATTCCTATTTGAACTATTTTATATTTAGGCAATAAAAGTTTTAGAACTCTTGAAAGCATACATTTATAGCACATGCCAGTAATGCAGAGCAGAGAGAGAGAGAGAGACTTGGGTTTGTATGGAATAGGGCTCAAACTAAAATGTCTGCCCGTGTACCACAACAACCCCAGACAGCCAGAGTTGGAAGTGTCCAGAAATTACAACCGCTGGGGAACAAGGTATGGGTGTTGGGGGAAGGGGCTCAAAAAGTTCAATGGCTGTGAAAACTTCAGTTGTCAATGTAAGATCATAGCACTCTCTTTTGTGTAGGCCTTACACTATAACCAACGGAAAATCTGGTATGCAGAATGTAATTACTGCAGTCAGAGTTGAGCCAGTATACTGTGTTTAACCCTAAAGTTGAATGCCATGGGATCTTTTAATGATAAATTGAGATAAATTCTGCTTTAAATCTCATCTAAAAGCTGGAAATCCATCAGCACAGTGAACTGAAGACCCACTCTCTACAGCAACTGTCATCTTTTAAAGGAGTGGACAGGGCTTCCTTCTGAAACTCGTAACAGGTCCATGATCAGCAACGACATCATTACTGTTAACTAAAAGCTCTTTTTTCAGAGCTCCAAAATCCTGCTAGTCTAGGGAACTATGGACTAGGAATCCAATTGGAGTATCCTACACAGTAGTAAAATCTAGTACAGCTAAAACACAGGATTATCAGCTTCCCCCCGCCCCCCTGCTTTTTATGTACAGATTAACCCCCCAAAAATCTACATTAATGAAAAGTTATGACTGAAATGGTACACAAAAGCAAGGACATTCAATGTTATTTCCCTAAATAATTGCTACTCTGCCACATTGCACCTCTGTAGTATTTTCTATTGTTACATATAGTGTTAACTTTAATGCGCTAATATATATTCACAATGTAGGTGGTTCTGTGGGAAATATATAGCTATGAATTTCCTGACTTTAATTGTGCATGTGAAATCTCATCCATAATGCTGCATTAACATAGCTTTTGGCATAATCTTTTTGGTCTGAAAAAAAAGAGTGAAAAGAGAGAACTATGATTGATTGTATATTTAAATAAATGCATATACTGTACAATGTAAGAATCAAACAAATGACCTAAGTGTAAATATTTTCATATAGTACTGATGAGGACCACTGTGAATGCTGAGTTCAAATCAGCCAAAAAAAAAAAATCAAACAAAAAAACAGAAATAGAAAAACATCCCAAGGAAGACAGTGGAAACTACTAGAAGATTTTGGTGAGAGGGGAGGGCTTCCATATGAGGAGAAAGTTAAAAGTACATACCTTGTCCCATAACATAAAAATGAAGTTGAAAGGCAACACATTTTAAAACTTTCCTGCAAAGATGCAGACAACAAATTGGAACCTCTCCTCTCCAGCTCCACCCTGTAGTTAAATTATTTTTACTTATGAAAAAAACAAAAATAAAACCAAAAATATCCAACCTATAATTTGAAAGTCTAAATTAATTTTTGCTATGCCAACATCAAAAAGTGAAGTCAGAACAACTTGGCATGGGGAAGTCTGACTAACTCCTCTTCCAGGTTTACATGAATCATGAATCATTTCTTTTTCCAAGTTTCACTTGGGTTCTGCTTTTCAGTCCAAAGGGTCCACACAGCTTTGTATAACCTTTAGCTGTTAGGCCAATTTCTTCTCCTGTCAGGATTAGGCACTAGAGGCTCAAGCCTTTAAATGGCGGAGCACTTTTTTCCTAATCCAGCAAAACGCAAATTTGCACTTAATTTTAAGCACATTTAAATCCCATTGACATCCAAGCTAAGCTCATATTTACTTAGTTTATTGAATAGGGATGGACTTGAGCATACGCTTAACTAACATCCAGTTGTTGTTTTTTGGCTAAAATATTCACTGAGTTCAACCCAAATTTGCATATAATTTCTGTGCCCCACCCAAAATGCATTTTTTAATCAAATTTACTATTTACTGATTTTTTTTTTTTGCCCAGCTCTACTTGGGAGCATAGGGAAAAACATTTTCTTGGCAGCTGGCCCACCCCTGTGGTACTCACCCTAGGAACACACCATAATGACCACATACTGTAAATCACTACGTTCAGATCAAATGCAAAAGTCACTTGTTTGTCTTTGCTTATGCACAATTAAAGAACAGGGCAGAGAAAAGAAGTGAAATATAGGATCAATTAAATTGCATAATAGAAATTCAATTTGTAAGGCACTTGGGTCTGAATGAGCAAAAAGAGTTAGGCAGCTCAGTTGTAGTTTTGGGACCACTGAGATGTACAAAACTCCTGCTGCATCCTGCAGGCACCTAAACTCACTTGGCACATAGACTTTTGCAGTAAAAGTTCACTAGGCATGTGCATTGCTGCTTCCCTCAAGATGCCCAGCTGCTGTGATGGAATACACCCTCATATTCACACCTTACACACTATTGAAATAATCTTTGTACAAGGTATGCCTTTTAAGGTATCATTTGAAAACTCATAATTTGCTGGTCAGTATTGTCCTGGTAAAATATGCATGGCAATGCTGTATATGAAGTTCTAAGATTCCTCTGTATGATAGTATCAACACATGTTCCATACCTCACAGCTCTAATAGTTAAGTCCACCCACCACAGAAGTCAGCCCTGTCCTAAACACAGGAAGGAATGTGTGCTTACCTTAAATTGCATGTAAGCAGTAAAGAGCATCATCAGGCAGGAAGGGAAAACAAAGGAAGTTCAAACAGTTGGAAAAAATGAGCAGAAAATACCCTTCCACATAAACTCTTTGGATCCTTGTTTTCTACTGGAAATGTTTTTCAAGAGGCAGACTGAAATTATAAAAAAGGAGGGACTAACATCCAAACTCACTCCCACCCCTCTCTCTGCCTATCACATTTTCTGCACTTTAAAAAGAGAAATGAAAACAGCCACTTCACTTTGTGGAGGGGTTTAGTCAGTAACCTTGTTGGAAACACGTGGTGAAACATTTTGCATAAATCTAGTATAGTTTGTTAAGTTAGGCACTAGTATGCACTTTATCTTTATTTTTCTTGTAACCATTTCTGACTTTTATGCCTTTGTTACTTGTTCTCACTTAAAATCTATCTCCTGGTAGTTAATAAACTTGTTTTACTGTTTTATTTAATTCAGTGTGTTTAAGTTGAAGTGTCTGGGTAACCATTTCAGGTAATAAACTGGCATATTATTCCCTTAAAGGAATAATGGACTTAATATATTTGTACTGTCCAGGAGAGGGCTGGGCAGTACAGGACATATATTGCAGAGGAAAGACCTGGGACTGAGGGGTCACCCTGCAGTATAATCAAGGGTGGTGAGACCCAGGGGGTAGCTGGCAGGCAGCAGTTACATACAGACATTCAGGGTGTGGCTTACATGCAGGAAGGCTGTTTGTAAGTGGCCCACGTGGGAACTAATATAGAAAGGCATTGAAAGGCACCCAAGGCTGCAGGACAGGGGTGACACAGCCACCAACTAGTAGGGACTGTGCTTCAGTATGACACTGGTATCTATCGTCTACCTAATCCCCAGAGTGATTCACAAACTAGGGGAAGATAGGCATCTTCTGTCTAAGTCATGTGTGGGGCCTGATCCAGTCAGTGTGCTTAGGTGGTGCCTACCAGACTGGTCCTCACACAGAACAGCTGGGGCATGGGAGAGGATGAGCAATCCCTTTATAACACCGAACCAAATGATTAATGTACTCACATGGGATAGAGGAGACTCCCAGTTCAAGTCCACCCTACAAGGGGAAAGGATTTGAACAGTGATCTGCCACCTCCCTGGTGTTTGTCTAACCACTCGGTTGTAGGATATTTTGATGCACGGCTCTCTGTCTTTCCTGTTTAACTGTTCTGTCATGGATAAATAATGACAGATTAAATGGTGCAGAGGAACCGGATCCTGGGTCTCCCACCTGAGTGTCCTAATCACCAGGCTCTAGAGTCATTTGAGACATCTGGACAGTTAGTTGCTCCCTGCTGATGAGAGACTGAGCTAAGCAGGGAAGACTTGCTAGGTGAACTTGAGGGCTGTGAAGAGAGGTAGCCAACAAAAGAGTTCTGGAGGGAGTACCTACAATTACAGATTCTGTGCTTGGAGGTAGCAGGACTTGGTGAGTGGTGCATTTGGTCTGTGTGTTAGTTTGACTGTTTGTTTATTCTCTATGTACAGGCTGGGTAGCTGGGCCATGAGCCCCCGAGCAATCCCTTTGAAGCGCCTTTCTAAAAGTCATGAGGCTCTAGCCCTTTTTGAGGTTGCTGGGTGTTTAATTGCTCCCTTGTGGTGAGGAGTGGAGCTGAGCTGAGGTAAGCTGTCATAAATATAAAGGGAAGGGTAAACACCTTTAAATCCCTCCTGGCCAGAGGAAAAAACCCTTTCACCTGTAAAGGGTTAAGAAGCTAATACAAACTCACTGGCACCTGACCAAAATGACCAATGAGGAGACAAGATACTTTCAAAGCTGAAGGGAGGGGGGAGAGAAAGGGTTCTCTCTGTCTGTGTTTGTGTTGCTTTTGCCCAGGACCAGAGCAGGAATGCAGGTCAGAACTCCTGTAAAGGGTTAATAAGCAATCTAGTTAGATATGCATTAGATTCTGTTTTGTTTAAATTGTTGATCAAATAAGTTGTGCTGAATGGAATGTATATTCCTAGTTTTTGTGTCTTTTTGTAACTTAAGGTTTAGCCTAGAGGGATTCTCTATGTTTTGAATCTGATTACCCTGTAAGGTATTTACCATCCTGATTTTACAGAGGTGATTCTTTTACTTTTTCTTCAATTAAAATTCTTCTTTTAAGAACCTGATTGCTGTTTCATTGTTCAAAGATCCAAGGGTTTGGGTCTGTGCTTACCTATGCAAATTTGTGAGGATTTTTATCAAGCCTTCCCCAGGAAAGGGGGTGTAGGTCTTGGGGGGAAGACATTTCCAAGTGGGCTCTTTCCCTGTTACATTTGTTAGACACTTGGTGGTGGCAGCAATAAAGTCCAGGGACAAAAGGTAAAATAGTTTGTACCTTGGAGAAGTTTTAACCTAAGCTGGTAAAAATAAGCTTAGGGGGTTTTTCATGCAGGTCCGCAGATCTGTACCCTAGAGTTCAGAGTGGGGAAGAAACCTTGACATAAGCAAAGAAGTTTTAATATAAAAAAGTAACACACTAGGCATATGTGAGAGTTGTGAACAGAGGTAGCTAACGGGAGTTTCGGAGGGAGTTGAGAGAGGGTGGAAGGCTTTCCTTCCAGGTTCAGTACTATTACAATATCAAGATGGCCAGTGATAGAACCATGGTAGTGACCTGCAATAGATGCACCATGTTCTGTTTGCTGCCTGCACATTGAAGGGATTCCTGCATATGAAGTGCAAGTTGGGAGTTGTACTGAAGAAGATTCTTGGATTGGAGGGGCTGTTTCCCATAGGTCCCTCAGGGATCGGTTCTTGACCCTATTACTATTCAATATTTTTATCAATGACTTGTAATTAAACAAAAAATTATCATTGATAAAGTCTTCAGATGACACAAAAATGGGGGAGTGGTAAATTATGAAGAGGACAGGCCACTGATATGGAATGATCTAGATTGCTTGGTAAACTGCGCGTAAGCAAACAATATGCGTTTTAATATGGCTAAATGTAAATGTATTCATCTAGGAACAATGAATGTAGGCATCATTACAGGATGGTGGACTTTACCCTGGGAAGCAGTAACTCTGAAAAAGATTTGGGGTTTGTGGTGGATAATCAACTGAACATGAGCTCCCAGTGTGATGCTGTGGACAAATGGACTAATGTGTTCCTTGGATGCATAAGGAGGAGAATCTTGAGTAGGAGTAGAGAGGTTGTTTTATCTCTGTATCTGGCTCTGATGTAACCACGGTTTAAATACTCAGGGAAGAGCCTTAAGAATGAATAAATTATTAGAAAAGATGCTTTATAGTGATAGACTCAATGAGTCCAATCTATTCAGCTTAACAAGAAGATTACGGGTGACTTGATTACAGCCTATAATGGGGAACCCTACATGGGGAACAAATATTTAATAACTGGCTCTTCAGTCTAGCAGAGAAAGGTCTAATATGCTCCAATTGCTTGAATCTGAATTTAGACAAATTCAGACTGGAAATAAAGTGTAAATTTTTAGCAGTGAGGATAATTAATGCTTGGCACAATTTACCAAAGGTTGCGGTGGATTCTCCATCATCGACAATTTTTCTATTAATATTAATTGTTTTTCTAAAAGATATGCTCTAGGAACTATTTTGGGGAATTTCCGTGGCCTGTGCTATACGGGATATCAGACTAGATGATCACAGTGGTCTCTTCTGGCCTCAGAAACTATGAAGCTATGAATCATGCTTGTGCGCTCTCTCATTCTCTCTCTGGCCCAAATGACTCTTTAAGAGTCACTCAGATGGAGGGGGGACATGAACCAGGGGGTCTCCCACATCCCAGGTGAGTATCCTAATAACTGGGCTAAACATTGTGAAGGAAGGTCTCCTCTTCTTCTTATCCCCACCGCTTCTTGCTAACGGCATGGGTGCCTAATGCCAAGAGAAAGTTTGCATCTGAGAATCCCAAGCAGAGAGAAATGCCTTCCAGCAATCTAGAGTTAGGCACTTGAGACAAAGGCAGGGCATAACACACCCCTCTCGTTGGCATCTCCCTTTCGCTAGCTTAGGCAGCTCCCCGCCTAGTGTGCTGGCTTTTGAGAATCACCATCTAAAATGCCTGTCTCTCCCTATGCATTGGGTAATCACTTAGGTGCCTAACTCAGGCTTTGTGAATAACAGCAATTTTCTAGGCACTTAACAGTTAGGTGTTGTGATACTGAGCATAGAATCATAGAATATCAGGGTTGGAAGGGACCCCAGAAGGTCGTCTAGTCCAACCCCCTGCTCGAAGCAGGACCAATTCCCAGTTAAATCATCCCAGCCAGGGTTTTGTCAAGCCTGACCTTAAAAACCTCTAAGGAAGGAGATTCTACCACCTCCCTAGGTAACGCATTCCAGTGTTTCACCACCCTCTTAGTGAAAAAGTTTTTCCTAATATCCAATCTAAACCTCCCCCACTGCAACTTGAGACCATTACTCCTCGTTCTGTCATCTGCTACCATTGAGAACAGTCTAGAGCCATCCTCTTTGGAACCCCCTTTCAGGTAGTTGAAAGCAGCTATCAAATCCCCCCTCATTCTTCTCTTCTGCAGGCTAAACAATCCCAGCTCCCTCAGCCTCTCCTCATAAGTCATGTGTTCTAGACCCCTAATCATTTTTGTTGCCCTTCGCTGGACTCTCTCCAATTTATCCACATCCTTCTTGTAGTGTGGGGCCCAAAACTGGACACAGTACTCCAGATGAGGCCTCACCAATGTCGAATAGAGGGGAACGATCACGTCCCTCGATCTGCTCGCTATGCCCCTACTTATACATCCCAAAATGCCATTGGCCTTCTTGGCAACAAGGGCACACTGCTGACTCATATCCAGATTCTCGTCCACTGTCACCCCAGGTCCTTTTCCGCAGAACTGCTGCCTAGTCATTCGGTCCCTAGTCTGTAGCGGTGCATTGGATTCTTCCATCCTAAGTGCAGGACCCTGCACTTATCCTTATTGAACCTCATCAGATTTCTTTTGGCCCAATCCTCCAATTTGTCTAGGTCCTTCTGTATCCTATCCCTCCCCTCCAGCGTATCTACCACTCCTCCCAGTTTAGTATCATCCGCAAATTTGCTGAGAGTGCAATCCACACCATCCTCCAGATCATTTATGAAGATATTGAACAAAACCGGCATCAAACCACCTAACCCCTTTCGTGCACTGATACCTTTGATACCATGATGATGATAGATCTGTTATGAGTATCCCTTTAATATTAAAGGCCTGATATTACTTCTACTGAAGGCAATACAAATTTAGGCATTAATGGTCCTTGGATAGTTTAAGTCCTTTGTACAACTATATTCATCACAATTCAGATGGATTAACTGAAATTGTGGGTAGTTGAAATAAAGTATCTGCCTTTATTATTATTTGTATTACAGTAGTCTCCAGAGGTCCCAACCATGAACGGTTCCCATTGTGTTAGGCACTCTACAAACACATAGTAAAATGGTCCCTGCCCCAAAGAGATTATAATCTAAATAGACAAGACAGACAATGGGTGGGAGGGGAAACAGAGGCACAAAGAGGTGAAGTGACTTGCATAAGGTCACATTGCACATCAGAGGCAGAGATGGGAATAGGATGCATGTCTTCTTGACTCGCAGCCCAGCAGTCTACCACAGGGCTACACCATATCTCCTTAAAAATCTCTTCTCACCATATTTAGTAAATTATTATGCCAGAAACAGCTACTCCATAGATTGCAATTGTTGTACATGTTGTAACCTCTACATTTTAATTTCTTCCAGTTACAAAAAGAAGAAAAAATTAGGCCTGTCAAGAAATATTTAATTTAACTTATTGCCTATAATGCCTAAGGAAACAAAGCAACTATGGAACTGCAGTGGAAAGATACAGTGTGGAAATTAAACAAGGAAATAAAAGCACATTATGTCAAGAAAAAAAATCAGCTAGAGGTAGCAGTTGACACAAATATTAGGAATGAATTTATTTTGATATTAGGATTTAAATTTAATAAAGAAGAAGGGGCCATTTTTATTTCTAAATGACATATAGTGTCACCATTTTCATTTGATTTCTGAAAATTGTCAAAAGGCACTAAGAACATGCCGTAACTAAGGAAAAATGAAAAGAAATTCTTTAAAATGACTAATATCATAGACCCATAATTTAAAGTTTGTGCTTCATAATTTAACAGTTTCCTTCATGGTATCTTCTGAAATTGACATTGTCTCAGTTCAGTAATTGATAATACTGAAATTGACAAATTCAGTGAACTGAAAGATAAAGAAGAAAAGAAACCTGATTGCACAGGGAGTAAAAAGCATCCACGGGTTGTAAGATTTTTATGTTGGCTGCCAAGAAATGTGTAATCCAGTAAACTGGATGTTGGTTGATAGTTTAATTTCACTGTTGCAAGAGTATGATTGATCTACTATTATAAAAAAAAGATACAAATTGAAAATGACAATAATATGAGATATATTTAGCTATTCAGTTTACCAAGATATAATATTTATTTGCTATCTTAGTCTAAGTAATCTTCTGACGTAACACCTTTCATATGCAGAATCGTCCTATAAGCTACTGATAAGCTACTGTCAAATGGTGCACTACTGTTAGAAATCATCATTTCATGCATTTGTTTTGTTGTTTTTCTGATCAATACGATTAAAATTAAGTAGAAAATTCATTTGATTTCAGCTTTCTCATATTAAAAGTCAAAGTAGTGTCTCTTTTTTTTTTTTAAAGAGCACTATCATCTATTATGCAGACCTCAAAGCGGAACCTGGAGTAATGGCCTGACAGTGCCAGATGTTGGACATTTATTCTTTTGTTTGTACACACATCTAATCTCTATGTCCCCAATACACTTTCAGCAAATGTATACATCCGATTGACTTTAATAAGACGTAAGGAGAGTTCGACGCCTTACAAGAGAGTTCAGGGCTTTGTGCCACATGCAAGTCCCCTGTGCACCTCTATCTTCTGCAGCACTGAGGAGAGCAAAAATGCATTGATCAAATGGCAACTATAACAAGGGGGATAGTATGGAGAGGAAAGTCACCACCAGCTCCTTGAGCTAATTCTGCATCAATGAGGAAACATATGATTGTTGATAGCATGTTTTGAAGGGAGGAACTGATGAGCTGTTATTCTACTCTTACAACATAATTTACATAGCAAAATGTGCCTAGGTAAATCATCTAACAATATTTGTGTCTTGTTAGAGTACATGAAGCATTATGGGACCGATCCAAAGCCCACTGAGGTCAATGAAAAGACTGCCATTGAATTAAAAGGGCTTGGGATCTGGCCCTTAATTTGAGTCACGTGGTACATGTCACATCATGTATAAAAGTGGATTATAGTACAAAATAGAATTTAATATATTATATTAATTCAGAAATGTGATAATATTTTAGTTATAACTTAACTCCAAGACCTTTATTGGGTCAGAACTGGGTGGCATTATGTACCCCAGGATGGCAAATGAACTGTATTTAGTTGTAGAAAGACTATATTTAATTTATGTACAAATAAAACAATTAAAATATCTATATGTAATAAAACAGTAAGGCATATATCTATGCCATGCCAAGAATCTTGGATTATTGTGATAGAGGTAACACAACCGATTACCACCTTTACTCTAAAAATAATTATCTTGCAACAATTTCGTTGGTTGTAATGAGTCAGTGATATGAGGGAGACTTCACAAATGGTGGATTACTTGGTCCAAATGCCACAGTTCTCCAAATGTTGATTCACTAGCTGTAAAACTAAACACAAACTCCCCAACACAACCCATATACCCAAACACATAAACACAGAGTTCCCAAGCACAGCCCATGCACAACTCACCACAAATCTCCCAGCACAACACAACCCCCACACAAATCAACACAGCCATCTGTGGTGTTAGATGCTGCTTGTAATTATTAGAACTGGGAGCACTGGCTGTTGGGAGTCTGAAAGGACAGGAAACAGGAAGAGGTGGGGGAAGTTGAGGAGGCGGAGTGAGAGCTACCGAGTGTGCAGCAGCAGCTCGGTAAAGAGGTTTCCACTTTAAAAATAAAGTCCTGTTGAAGTTTGTTAGTACCTTGCCTGGTTGCGACAATATTTTGGTGTCGAGGATGGATCTTCTGCCTCTGAACCCACCTGCACCCTTTCTGAAAAGCCCAGGGGAGCCTCCAATTGCTTTTACTGCCTGGATCCATATGTTTGAGACTTATCTGCTTGCAATCACTGCAACAGAGATTCTTGAAGTAAGAAAGCGTGTTCTTCTAATTCACTGCCTTGGAGCAGAAGGGCAGCATTTATTTTACACTTTTCCCCTGCAGATGATAAATATGAGACTGCACTCACTGCATTAAAGAACTTTTTTGTGCCAAAAGTGAATATAGTAGCTAATCGCTACAGATTTCACCAGCGTGAGCAGAAAACAGGGGAGACTATAATGCAGTATATTGCTGCCCCGAGGAGCCTGATTGTAACTTGTGACTTTGGGAATATGGCAGATGAGATGATAAGAGACCAGCTCATTGAGAAAACAACCATGCTTCGTGTAAGAGAACGTTTACTTCTAGAATCAAAACTTACACTAGAAAAAGCAATAACTAGTGCTGCTCAAATTGAGTCAGCTACAGCTGAAGCCAAACTAATGAGCATGGCTACAGGAGGCACAGTGCAGTCTGTGACTCCTTTGCAGAAAAGTTCACGATCACTGCTAAGAAACGATTACAAGAGGAAAACTAATGGAAAACCACCAAATCAGCAAATTCAAAATACAGTAAAAGCTTTCACTGTGGATCCCCACAACACAACACCAGCTACATAGGATGTCCGACAAAAGTAGCTCAGTGCAATCATTGCAAAAAAATTGGGCATTTTGCTAAAGTATGTCACAGCAGCCAGTTCAATCAACAGGTGCATGCAGCTACAATACCAGATGTTACTGTGCTGAGCGTGGACAAAATCACTACTACATATTCCAGAACGAATAAAGTGCACTGTAAACATTTCCGCCATACCCTCAGGCAAATCACATTCTATTCAGCTAATGTTGGACACTGGCTCAGCAGTATCTATACTACCTGATTCCATCTATTTGCATTACTTTAATGCCTTTAATGCCTCTTACTGAACCCAAACTTCATTTGGTGTACTATTTGAAAAACCATATTCCAGTACATGGCTGCCTGCCAGCAATAGTTATTTTTGGTGATTGCTGTGTAACTGTAGAGTTCTACATTGTCCACAAAGGCACTACCATCCTTGGCAGAGATTTATTGGCTGCTTTAAATCTCAGGGTAGTGAATGGAAGAATTGATCTTCCTCAGCAAAGCACTCTTGTAGTACACACACCAGTTTCAGCTGCGACACAACACCAGGTTGAGGAGAAACTCAGCTGTGCTTATGAGTTTCTGCATAAAATTAAAATGCAGAATAATGTGATGCCTGTATGACAGAAGTTATGGCACTTACTATTTTCAGTCAGGAAAGATGTTTCAGAAGAACTTAGAAAACTTGTTGAAAAGGACATTATTGAAGAGATTGACTCCTTGGAATGGGTTTCACCTATAGTAGTGGTGCAGAAGGAGGGTGGAGGCATTCGCCTTTGTGTGGACTTAAGGGAGCCAAATAAAGCTATTGTGATTGACAGCCATCCTCTTCCTCACATAGAAGAAGTATTTGCAGAATTCTGTGGAGCAAAGATGTTTTCTACTCTTGATTTCCAGAGCACATACCACCAGGTTATGTTGCATGAAGATAGCAGAGACCTCACAGCATTTATTACACATGAGGGACTATTTCATTTTAAATGTGTTCCATATGGTCTCGCATCTGCCCCAAGTGCCTTTCAAAAAACAATTCTGAAGAATCAACATGGAGTTCAGTGCTATCTGGATGATATTATCATGTTTGGAAATACTTCTGAGGAGCATGACAATAACCTGCAGTCTGTACTAAACTGCATCAGCAAAGCAGGCCTAAAGCTCAACAGGTCCAAATGCCAATTTAGACAAACTGAACTCTCCTTTCTGGGGCGTACAATTTCACAGGCTGGACTAAAACCTGATCTAGATCATATCCTGGCAATTTCAAATGCTCCTCCTCCAACAGATTTGCAAACCTTACGTTCCTTCTTGGGTCTTACCTCCTGATATGCAAAATTCATTCCCAGTTATGCTTCTGTCATTGAACCATTACGAGAATTACTACAGAGAAGTTCAACCTTAGTGTGGACAACAGATGCACAAGCTAGTTTCGAAACTGTGAAAGACTTGATTGTACATAGTCCAGTACTTGCACTATTCACTCCTGCATTGCCCACAATTGTAACTACTGATGCTTCTGATTATGGACTTGGGGCTGTCCTCAAACAACTTCATGAGGACAACACAGAGAGGACTGTTGCATTTGCTTCAAGGACACTAAGTAAGGCTGAGAGGAAATATTCTACAGTCAAAAAAGAAACACTTGCTTGTGTCTGGGCTACTGAAAAATGGAGAACTTACCTGTGGGTGGTGCATGTTCAAGTTGCGCACAGACCACAGCCTTTTGACGACGTTGCTCACCAGGGAAAGGACTGGGAAGAGCAGGATATCGTATTGCTAGATGGTCTGCAAGACTACTGTCTTTCAATTATGAACTGGAATATAAACCTGGAAACCAAAATGTGGCAGCTGATTGCCTTTCTCGCCTGCCTTTGCCTTCACCAGATGGTCCACTGGAGGATGAGGATGTAGTAGTTGCACTTATTACAAGCACTCTTACTGCAGTTACAAATGAACAATTTCAAGCTGCTTGTTCAGTGTGTCCAATTCAACGAAATCTATGGGAATTTCTGACAAAGAGATGGCCCAGTAACCCTAAAAACCTTAATCCAGTTTTGCTGCCTTATTTTAGAGTTTGGGATAAACTTTCTTTGCTTGATGGCTGTGTGCTATGAGGTGCACATCAGCTTCTTGTGCCAGAATAATTACAGTCAAAACTCATACACCTGGCACACGATACTCATCAAGGAATTGTCAGAACCAAACAATGACTACGGGATCTGTATTGGTGGCCAGGGATGGACTCTCAAACTGAAGTACTCATAAAATCCTGTGTCACTTGCCAAATGCATGATAAGACAGCAGTGACATGTACCCCTCCATTACAGCCTGTTCCTCTTTCTGAATCTGCATGGGAAAAAGTGGCAATTGACATTGTAGGACCCTTTGATACTGCTCCAAGTGACTGCCATTATGCCATCACTTTAATAGACTATTTCAGTAAATGGCCTGAGGTAGCATTTACATTGCAAATCTCTTCTGCTACAGTAATTAAGTTCTTCTCTTCAGTTTTTAGCAGGGAAGGTAACCCCAAAGAACTGGTTTCAGATAATGGTAGTCAATTTACTTCCCTGGAGTTTGAAACTTTTCTAGCAGAGAGAAACATTTTACACAGAAGATCATCCCTATATTACCCTCATGCCAGTGCAGAAATCGAATGGTTTAACAGAAGTTTGAACGAGAGTTTGCAAATGGCTAAACTGGAAGGGCAATTGTGGATACCCTTCACTACTGATTTCTTGCAAGCATACCGGGCTACACATGCCAAAACGCAAAGATCACCAGCAGAGTTACTGCATGGGAAACAGATGAATACTAAACTGAACATTGCTGGATTGTTAAAGGCACGACCTGATGCCCCAGAGGAGGATGATGTGAGAAAAACAGTTGAACAGGACCAAGCAAAGTCTAAGGCTTTCACAGACAAGTGGTGGGGTGCTAAGGAACCAAAGTTTGAGTGTGGTTCCTTCGTTAGAATATGGAAACCTGGAATTTTATGCAAAGGGGACCATAAATTCACAGCTCCTCTTAAAATCATAGAGAAGAAGGGACCTTACACCTATCGACTTTTTGATGGGTAGGTATGGAATGCTTCTTATCATTGACGTGCCTATGCATCAAGAGGAGATTATGCCAACACCCAGTCTGCATTAAACACAACAAAACATTGCACTGGAAACGGGGCTTGAGAGACAGCCTATCAGACCAAGACGACCACCTGTCAGGACTAGAGACTATGTTATGTAGTATCTACAATGTTTTCAGTGCAATATTTCTGTCAACAGTATAGTGTCTTGTTTCATATTTGTTCCTGTGGTTAGAACAACAATGTTTATTTTAATTGGGAGAGTTTCTTAAGAGAGGAGGTGTCATAAATATAAAGGGAAGGGTAAACCCATTTAAAATCCCTCCTGGCCAGAGGAAAAATCCTCTCATCTGTAAAGGGTTAAGAAGCTAAAGGTAACCTCGCTGGCACATGACCAATGAGGAGACAAGATACTTTCAAAAGCTGGGAGGAGGGAGAGAAGCAAAGGGTCTGGCTGTCTGTATGCTGCTTTTGCCGCGGATAGACCAGGAATGGAGTCTTAGAACTTTAGTAAGTAATCTAGCTAGGTATGTGTTAGATTGTGATTTCTTTAAATGGCTGAGAAAAGAACTGTGCTGAATAGAATGAATATTCCTGTCTGTGTACCTTTTTGTAACTTAAGGTTTTGCCTAGAGGGATTCTCTATGTTTTGAATCTAATTACCCTGTAAGATATCTACCATCCTGATTTTACAGAGGTGATTCCTTTACTTCTATTAAAAGTCTTCTTGTAAGAAAACTGAATGCTTTTTCATTGTTCTCAGATCCAAGGGTTTGGGTCTGTGGACACCTATGCAAATTGGTGAGGATTTTTACCAAACCTTCCCCAGGAAGTGGGGTGCAAGGGTTGGGAGGATTTTGGGGGGAAAGACGTGTCCAAACTACGTTTCCCAGTAAACCCAGTTAAAGTTTGGTGGTGGCAGTGGATCCAGGGTCAAAGGATAAAATTAATTTGTACCTTGGAGAAGTTTTAACCTAAGCTGGTGAAAGTAAGCTTAGGAGGTTTTCATGCAGGTCCCCACAACTGTATCCTAGAGTTCAGAGTGGGGGAGGAACCTTGACAGGAGGGAATGTGGTGTTTAGATGCTGCTTGTAATTATTAGGACTGGGAGCAGTGGCTGTTGGGAGTCTGAAAGGACAGGAAACAGGAAGTGGGGGGGGAGTTGAGGAGGCAGAGTGAGAGCTACCGAGTGTGCAGCAGGAGACTGATAAAGAGGTTTCCACTTTAAAAATAAAGTCCTGTTGAAGTTTGTTAGTACCTTGCCTGATTGCTACAACACCATCCACACAACAACAACCTGCATGCACACAATAATCACAAATACTTATAGCGCTTCACTGCAGCACAAGCCTGTCAGTCACCAACTGCTGAAATCAATACCAGTCTTCCAGCACAACACACCCACTTCAATCATCTTTTTACAGTGTCTTGGAGCTGCTAGCCCAGGAAATGGTGTAGCCTAGGAAAGGAGTTTAGAATTTTTTAACCTCCACCACACAACTATGAACTCAAGCAGCAAAGCCACAGCTCATCATTAGTTGTACTTCACTGTGATGGGGTGTATCAACTCCGTACTGGTGCAATAGGGGTTAACCCTTCTCTCTTGGCTGAAGCGCTCCCCGCCCCACTCTGTTGGCCATGCTCCAACTGGAGACATAATATAAAAGGCAGCAGAGCAGCTCAGTCTGGCTGTCCATCGATGAGGAAGGAAGCGTGCTTCTAACTCCTGGGGGAGGACTGCCTGGATTCCTACGCACAGACTTGAGACACCACAGAGAGGGAAGAGACCATGGAGACCCTGAGACAGTGAACTGTGGAGAATCAGGTAGGAAGTGACCCAGGGAAACTTGGCGGGGAAGCAGTTGTAGAACCTGAGACAGGCTCAGCGTGTTTCGGTAGGATCCCTGCTGAGTGGGTGGTGGGCAATCCCGCCACTGACAGGGCCCTGGGTTGGAACCAAGTGGAGAGGATGGGTCCAGGTCCCCCTATCCTGGCCACTGCCCACCACCCCGGTAGTTTGAAACTTTTCTAGCAGAGAAGAACATTTTACACAGAAGGTCATCCCTATATTACCGAGGTGGTGGCCCAGCTCCCTAGTACTATTGACTCTGGCCGTTAAGCCGCACCATGCATAATACAGCAAGGGCCGTATTATGGACTCTGGCTGCTAGAACTAACTGCCCTGACAGCAGGGGCCGTTATTGACTCTGGCCATCAGGCTGCACTGCCCTGATTGCAAGTGTCTTATCATTGACTAAGGGCATAGGGCCACACAGCCCCAAGACTGGGGGCAGCCCTACAGATGTAACACTGCCCACCCTGCCCCACAAAGGGGAATGGGTGTACCAACCCCGCGACATTCACGAAGGATACAGCCAAGGTGGATGGGCCCAGATATGACCCAATTCATAGACTCTTATTCAGAAAATATAGAACTCTTGTCACAATGAATGCTGTTGATTCAAGCCAATGCAGGTCTTCTCTCAGAAATATTTTTATTATATTAGACTAAATGGGGAACTCTTTTATACTGTGCCATCCTTATAATCACAACCTAAAGCCTGTCTAGAAGTCACACTGAGTATTTTTTCCTGACTCCTAAATGATAATCCAAGAATAAAAATTCTAATCTAATTGTCATTATTTAGGATCCCAGAGTTGCAACTGAAGGCAAAAATTGAGGGCAATGAGATTGTGTGCATGCCGTCCTGCAGCTGGCACGCCAATCCAGAATGCTGTTGACTGCACAGGAGCCAGGAAAGCATCCAGATCATTCTTACATAGTTGTATTGGTACTGCAGAGTTAGAATAGTAAAATTTATTTTTTGCTACTAAAGTGAACAGAAATGCACTTATGGTGAAATCCATCCCATTCTCATAAAGCCTGAGTGTTCATCGGAATGTGGGTGGAATGTGGAGCAACTGGGGAGGTGAAATCCACTGCCAGTCAAGATACAGGGGGTAGGGCAGCTTTATAGTCCCCACAGAGCTGCTGTTCCAGCCTAGGGGTTTAATAGCAGTCAAAGTCTTTTTGTGCCAGATGCAAAGGGTGCTGGGGCCACTGGATTCATGTAAAACATGGATCCATACCCATGCTTGCAATTGTGACCCTCTATGGTGGCCTAGGCAGGGCCAATGTAGATATCTTTTCCGTGGCCTGTAGGGATGTGCTGGCAATCCTATGTAGCTGCTTCACCAGCAGACCCTCCCTCATGCAGACCCTATGCAGATCTTTACTGGTGTAGTGGCTTTCTGCTAGTCCTCTGCACCACGTGAATTTTTCACCTACAAGAGAGCACATCTGTTGACTTAAAGATGCAATTTGCACATCGTCACTTCTCAAGTACAATTACAAGTCTGTGATGTACCTAAGATGGGCTGGAATTTTGCACTAATAATTACGTGAAAGATTTAGTAAGGTGCAGTTATGGTAAGAAGATAGAAAACAATAGGTGAGACTGGCACCTTCTTATTCAATTGATCTCTTTCTTCCCGGAATGTATTCTGCTTCAAATCTACTTACTTGAGTGTCCAAAAGAGCAAGACTCTGCCATCCTTACACAATCAAAACTCTCATTGAAATAATCTCCCAGCTAGGCTATCACAAAGCCAAAAAGGATGATATGGGGGTGTGGGGATAGTGAGCTGTGGAGTGGGGAAAACGGCAGCAGGTGTGAACTTTTCCTACGTAATGGGGAGCTCTGGAAAATACTGTCCCTGAGGCATAATGCTTCCCAGAGCTGTGGGCACCGGCTTTTGTACAATAAGGCACAGTAAAGCCTATAGAATTTTTTTAAAAATATATTGTTCTTGATGACCTTGAGTTCCTCTCCTTTCTCCATGGTAATCTTTTCAAATCCCTTTAAGGCAGCTATCTAAAATTCAGACTTTGTGTTTCAGATACAGTGAAGGTGGCCAATTTTTTTTTGGCTGAGGTGTTTTTATACATGCCTCCTGTTGGTATTTCAAAACCAATTTAACTCTATTAGTGCCACTAGCTGATTAGATCAGCCCACTGACATTTCAGATATATTGTATTCTGGCCAATTAAACTGGCCCTGTTGCCTACAAAGCATTTTTCAAGTCTTTAGCATGACAAAAGTTCTAGAAATAATGCAAATATTTGTCCTTAATCACTCTGGTGAATGACATGTTATATTGCACTCCAGTTTGGGCCAAATGCATCTTTGATGTAATTCTTTTGTGCTAGATTCTGATTGATTTAGTGAGATCACACTGCACACAGTATAATAACTTGCTTGCACAGTCAACTGACCTATTCAACCAGGCTAGTCAGTCTGTATTAACAAGACTGAAAATCTCCCCCAGGTGTAGGCTACTGAAAAATCACAAAGGTCAAGATTTTGTAACAAGGGTCATAAAGACTGCAAAAGCCTTCCTGCTACTCCACCTCTCCCAAGGGCTGTTACAAGACACAGTATCATTTTTCAGTCTCTTTTCTAATCATAACCAGACTTTAAAGACAAGATTAGCCACCATGTAATGCTTTTTTTTTTTGAGGACATAAAATAATCTTGAATGATCACATTTTCTTTCCTGATTGAGGCTCAGCTGGTCACAGGCACATAATAAAATTCAAGTTAAGTCACAGCTTCAATAGTTATGTAGTAACTTGCATTTAAATCTTCCAAGAAGTTTACATGAAGTCTGACCAGGGAATGTAATTTTATTGATCAAGGGCTTCTTATATTAATCACCTGTTGAGTAAAAAGGGCTACCTTTTCTCTGACTTTTCTATTAGTCTGAAATAGTTCACAGAGATGCTGAAACAACAAACCCTTCGGACAGGCACAGTTTAAGAGGCATGGGTGACAAATTATTTCAAATACCAGTTTTCCAGAAAACCCACAAAAATGACAAGGAGGGAGCCCTGTTCCTTGGAACTGAATACAAAATGAGACACAGAAACACACAAAACCTCATCTAGAATAAAAATCTGGCTAAATCTATGATGGACAAAATGAGGGAGTTATCTTACTTGATATTGCACTTGCAGAGGTATGGTGACGAATCAGGGTTGCATTGGTCAGTGATATTGGGAGTCTAGTTCATACAAGTTTTGTAGACATCCCCCAAATTACATAAAGTGACCCCTGTTGCAGGAGGGCTGATGCACCATTAGAACTTCATTGTCTGAGGATATTTTTAATGTGTGTGGGAAAATTTCTGTTCAGGTCCAGATAAATGCCACCTACTTCCACACTTCTCACAGAACATAGCACATAGGGCAAAATCCTCAGCTGTTGTAAGCAAAGCTCCAGTAAAGGAATGAAGGGATGACTGTTTACATCAGCTGAAGATCTGGCCCACGGCTTGTAGATTCTACCTCGTCACAGGGAACAAGAGTGTGAGGAATGTTTGAATTTACTGATTTAAAACAGTAATAATAATTTCTTGACACTAATTACCAGGGGGCACCGCTGAGGTAGATTAGAAATGCCATTTCCAATTTTGAATATAAGCAAAGCAATTGCAATGTGAAGTTGACACCAGTCGTGCTCATTACATAAAGGCTGATGAGGCTGGTTTTATGATTTGAAGTTGTCACCGATCCTAGTGAGGCCCCATTCCTGGCCACCCACTAGGACTGCTGTGAGGGGAATCCAAGCCTCTGTGCTCTGGATCCCGTAGGGTGTATTAAGTTTCTGAAGCTGCAGCAGGCTGCTGCCCTAGTTCCTTCTTTAGCCTTTTTGACCCATTTTCATGGAGTTGGCTCTCAGTCTGTTACCCCTTCTCAGAAATGGGGCTCCTCAACCCACCTGCCTGAGGCCCTCAGGAACAGCACTTACCCCCAAGGTACCCCAGTTATGTAATCAAACCCCTTCCCTGAAACTCTACCCCAAAGGAGTGAAGCTTATGGGGTTTACCATTTAACTTTCTCAGGGGCACGCAGTACTTGTGATGCATGTACAAACATGCACTTGTCTAGAATAACACCTGGATGCTCTTTTATTATTAGTCATGTAAAGCACAGGACAATACAGATCATACAAAACAATAAACACTAAACACATCCCTGCCTCAGTTTCCTCACCACTCAAGGGAATTATTTGAGTTGGGATCCAAGTCCCTTGGGTTGTCCAGAGTCCTTGGGGCATCTGGGCTCAGGAAAGTGAGCATGGTCCCTTGCCCCATCAGTGAGCCCCTTACCCAGCTTCAGTCCTTTTAAAACCTTCAGCCCCCCTGTTGCCAGCTTCCCCACAAGAGGACAAATTCCGGTCAGGTGATTGTTTTCTCAAGCTGAGTCCCTTCCTGCTATACCAGTACTTCTGGGTAGGGACAAGTCTTTTCTCTAGAGCGAACAGATTTCCAGCAATTGGATACTTAGTCAACTACCCTCTAGTGTTATTCTTTCACCACCAGTCTTTGAAGTTTTCAACCCAACAGGGAAGTAAACAGACCTTAGAGAGGGCAAAAGACTGCACATTCAAAATAGCTTTTGCAGCCTGACAGACACATAGGGTTTCTAATCTCACACAGAATTCATAAATTGTAAAGGCATACTGCCCATTCATTACAGAAGTGAATATTGGCAATGAAATAAAGGTAGCTTTCGGTATTAATATTCACTCTCTGCCATCACCTTTCTCTTTCTATTCTCACTTTTATACTGTCAGTGTTTTCTATGTCTAAGAAGAATGTCTTTTGAGGTCATAAGTTCTTCCTTCACCTCGAGTCACGATCAGAACATTGGGTAACATTTCTCAGGTTACTTTACTTGTTACTGACCAATTCCTAACCTTACAGTTTACCATCTTTATACTATCTTTGCACTACCACCATGTACAAGATGGATCATGAAATTATTAAACAGAGAGAGACTAGATAGAACCCTGTCAGATTTCTTCAGTTCAGATACTTCTGATTTGACCTCTTTCAGTCTTAATCATGCCATTGTTTCAATATATTGTACGTTATATTTAGCTGGATGGTATTTCAGGTGTTTTCAGTTCATTCCCACAAGATTTCCCTTTCTGCTCTCTATACCTGGTCCATGGGAACCCAATAAACATTCCCATGGAAGGCCAGCATTACCTTTATTAAATCACAACAGCCTCCAGCCGTTTGTTTCATAATGATGATATACTGTTAGTACCTCCACATCTTTTTCAGTCCAAAAGAATTTGCATGGTTGTGCCACATTCGAGACCATTATCAAAAACCTTTTGCAAGAGAGATATCAGTGCTGCAAAGGGATAGGCACTAGTGGTCCCTAAACTCACATAGAGTTCCTAACTGCAAGAGAGCTCTCTACAAGCAGACACTGACACCTGTATGGATTCCTTCGGAGGAGGGACTTTAGGAAACAGTTTAATAACTCATGCATTACTGAACTCTGTCCTGATCTATTGTTTATGCATATCTCTAGATGGAAGTTATTTGAAAAGTTTCACCACTTCAGGTTAACCCTCTGATTTTCAGGAACCTTCTGTCTCTTAAATGAACTTCCATTTATGTCTGAGGCTTCTCTTTGTTCATCTGTCATGCTGTTTATTCTACTTCCTTCAATTTAATTCCACCCTTCCTTTAATAGTGTGAGGTACAGGTCCCATTCAACAAAAATTGTGTCTAGCTCTTCTATGATGTTATGGAAGCGGATTTCAACTAGGGTTTCTGTAGCCTTGTGCTTCTCCAACATGGGAAACAATTGTGTTGTTTGCTAAATTGGGCCCATACAAAACTTTCCAGCTGCCTCTTTCTGTGACACAAGTCATACTCTGAGCAACATCTGTTAGATCTTTCTTTTGAGGCGTTAATAAAACCACCACTGTTGCACAATTTACACTTTCCATTTATGCTCTTCTTTCCTACTGTGTTTTTCTTCATTCACTGGTTTCAGTCCAATGACCTTTCAGCTTTTCTTTCTGTAGAGTTCATTTACAATTTCTAATAGCTAACTATTCGAATTCTTTCTTTCTTTCTTTTCTGGATTTCCACAGTTGTATACTCAATCTGCATTTTATGCTGTTTTTCCCTTCAGGATCCAAGCCTTTCAACTAAAAAATGTAGAGGAAAGAGATATCATGTTGGGGCATTGCCTGTGGGCCCAAACACAGCACAGATGTATTGGGCCACAAGTTCTGTACTTGTCTTTCCAATCGAAGAATATTTTCTTTCAGCACAGCCACCATCTTTCACTTCATGCATAGATACTGTCTTCTGGTTTCAGGCAGGAAACAAAACATGGCACAAAGCTCCACATGATGCTTACCAAGGCACCAACAAACATGCCTATCTCAGCTGATTACTCATGGGCCCAGGGCCAGTCAGTACACTTAGAACAAATACATGAACAGTCAAACAAACAGCCCACAGATGGACCAAATGCACCGTTCACCAAGTCCTGCCACCTCCCAGCATGGTGTCCACAGCTATGCCCTCTGAAACTCTCCTGGTAGCTGCTTCTGTTCATGGCGCTCATGGTTGCATGGCATGGGTTAACACTAAACAGATATAGATTTGGGTGAACTGTCACAGGCTTTTCATTCAATATAGAAAATCATTGACTCAGACTTTAAACATTTGGTATCTCTCAAAAGGTGGCTGGCTTGGGTTATGTTATATAAATTTTAACTTTGGGAATATCACGTGGATAGGTTGTTTTTACAGGAAAATGCTCTCCTGTCCAGGTAAACGGCAGACCAAAAAAAATGTTGAAGTGCAGCAGAGATGTATTTCCAAAATAGAAAATATTCATCACGTGAGTGCATTCTTTTCCAAAGACTTTATTTATATTCTGCCAAGTGATTAAAAAAGCATCAACCCTTCCTGATGTATTGAACAGAGGAGTGACAGTTGTTCACTGCATATATTCTGAACAACAGTATTATAATATAATTACAGTCCCTACAAAATTTCATCCCTTTTAGAGTGTACTTTAATTATATGGTTTGTAAGCTCCAATTGTGGCCCCATTTAAATTAGTGGAAGTTTTACACAGACTTTAAGGAGAACAGTGGTGGGCCATACGTAACGGTTTATTTTGTTTTTAATAATTAAAGGTTAGTCAGTAGCCCATCGCCTCTAATAATTAAAGGTCAGCCAGCCAACCAGGAATATGACTGACATACAGTAATTTTCTAGGTTGCCAGGAAACAATAACTGTTACATACTTTCAAACACATGTAGGAGTCTACTACAATAATTATGGAAGTCATGAGCTTTTCAAGTTGCTTTACAATAAACACAAACATCTACTTTGTGGGGAAATACTTGATGTATTGTTTCATTTTCTTTGGTCTACTACTTCTCTCCTCCCTGTAGCTACTCCTTGTGCAGAATTTCCATTGATTTCCTTAAGAATTTTATTTATGGAGTGGCAGCAGAATTTGGCCCTTAAGCCATGAGTTTGCTTGGTGTTGGTGTATTGAGCTAGTGATGAAATTGCAGCTCTCTCTTTTCCCTCTTGTACTCATTTTTGTAAAAATAATTTGCATTTTTATATTGCCTTCCATCCAGAGATTGCCAAGGGCTTTACAAACATTAATGAATTAAGCCTCACAACACCCTTATAGCAGTTATGGGTTATCCCTATGGGCTGAGAGATGTTAAGTGACTGGTCCAAGGCCACACTGCAAATAAGTTGTACCTCTGAGACTAGAATCCTGGTCTCCTCAATGATGTTATCCACTGAATAAATTATCCCATCTCAGAAATGAGAAGTTGTTTTTTTTTAAAATACAGAAAGCTAAAAGTTAATGGAAAGTTAAGAATATTGAATCTATTACCTAGGAGCAAAGATTGTTAAGTGTTATTCTAATCATGGTGAACATTAAAGCAAATCTCTAGAGAGTTATTAGCCCAGGCACTGCAGCAACTCCTGGAAGTTGCATCCATAATGTAGTTAAATTTATATCAGCATTTTCCCTTCCAAGTTGTTTATAATTTACACATTAAAAATCTTCCCGTGCTGAAATTTTACATAGGAAGTTTCAACCCATGACAGTTTTTTTCATTTCTTTTTCACTATTTTTTTTTTAAACTTGCCATTTGAAGAAGACATAAAATAGAATTTAGGACCTTTCATCTGTATTTGAGAGTAAAAATATGAACTCAGTATAATTTTTGGAACACTGAATTTGGCAGGAACTTAGCCCAATGTTAAAAAAAACATTTTAAATATTTGGAATAGCCCAAAATATAGAATTGTCTCTTCATAGAATCATAGAACTGGAAGGGACCTCGAGAGGTCATCTAGTCCAGTCCCCTGCACTCATGGCAGGACTAAGTATTATCTAGACCATCCCTGACAGGTTTTTGTCCAACCTGCTGTTAAAAATCCCCAATGCTGGAGATTCTACAAGTTCCCTAGGCAATTTATTCCCATGCTTAACCACCCTGACAGTTAGAAAGTTTTTCCTAATGTCCAACCTAAACTGCCCTTGCTGCAATTTAAGCCCATTGCTTCTTGTTCTATCCTCGGAGGTAAAGAAGAACAATTTTTCTCCCTCCTTCTTGTAACTACCTTTTATGTACTTGAAAACTGTTATCATGTCCCCTCTCAGTCGTCTCTTCTCCAGACTAAACAAACCCATTTTTTTTTCAATCTTCCCTCATTGCTCATCTTTTCTAGACCTTTAATCATTTTTGTTGCTCTTCTCTGGACTTTCTCCAATTTGTCCACATCTTTCCTGAAACGTGGTTCCCAGAACTGGACACAATACACCAGTTGAGGCCAAATCAGCTCGGAGTAGAGAGGAAGAATTACTTCTCATATCTTGCTTACAAAACTCACGCTAATACATCCCAGAATTATGTTTGCCTTTTTTGCAACAGTGTTACACTGTTGACTCATATTTAGCTTGTGATCCACTATGACCCCCAGATCCCTTTCTGCAGTACTCCTTCCTAGGCTGTCCTGTCCCATTTTGTATGTGTGCAACTGATTGTTCCTTCCTAAGTGGTGTACTTTGCATTTGTCCTTATTGAATTTCATCCTGTTTACTTCATACCATGTCTCCAGTTTGCCCAGATCATTTTGAATTTTAATCCTATCCTCCAAAGCACTTGCAACCCCTCCCAGCTTGGTATCATCCACAAAATTTAAAAGTGTAATCTCTATGCCATTATCTAAATCACTGATGAAGACATTGAACAGAACGAGACCCAGAACTGATCCCTGTGGGAACCCACTCGTTATGCCCTTCCAGCATGACTTTGAACCACTGATGACTACTCTCTGGGAACGATTTTCTACCCAGTTATGCACCCACCTTATAGTAACTCCATCTAGGTTGTATTTCCCTAGTTTGTTTATGAGAAGGTCATGTGAGACAGTATCAAAAGCTTTACTAAAGTCAAGATATACTACATCTACCACTTGCCCCCATCCACAAGGCTTGTTACCCTGTCAAAGAAAGCTATCAGGTTGGTTTCACACAATTTGTTCTTGACAAATCCATGCTGACTGTTACTTATCACCTCATTATCTTCAAGGTATTTGCAAATTGATTCCTTAATTATTTGCTCCATTATCTTTCTGGGTGCAGAAGTTAAGCTGACTGATCTGTAATTCCCTGGGGTGTTCTTATTTCCCTTTTTATAAATGGGCACTATATTTCCCTTTTCCAATCTTCTGGAATGTCTCCCATCTTCCATGACTTTTCAAAGATAATTGTTAATGTCTCAGATATCTCCTCAGTCAGCTCCTTGAGTATTCTAGGATGCATTTCATCAGGCCCTGGTGATTTGAGGACATCTAACTTGTCTGAGTAATTTTTGACTTGTTCTTTCCCTGTTTTAGACTCTGATCCTATCTCATTTTCACTGGCATTCATTATGCGAAATGTCCAATTGCCACCACCCTTCTTGGGGAAAACCAAAACAAAGAAGTCATTGAGCACCTCTGCCATTTCCACATTTTCTGTTATTTTCTTTCCCACCTCATTGAGAAATGAGCCTACTCTATCCTCTGTCCTTGGTCTATGTGGTGCAGTTTTATAATTAGAGTTCATAAAGACTGCCATGGCTGAGAGGAATACAAAACTTGGGAATTACCAGATCAGGCCAGTGGTTAACCTAGATCAGTATCCTGTGTTTCACGGTTCCCAATATGAGATGATTCAAAGAAAAATCCGCAGTAGACAATTATAGAAGTGCCTACCTCACTGATAGAAAGCCAGTTTGTGTCCTGTACAAATTTGTATCCCTTCTCATTTTTAATCTTATCTAATGTAACTACGGATGTCCTTGTCATTCCTATAAGTATCCTACTCTGATTCATACTAATATACTCCGGCATCAAATTTCTTGGATTAACTATGTACTGCATAAATAAGCAGTTCCTTTTACCAGTTTAAATATCAGTTTTTTCTTGTATGAGAAAAATCAGGAGCTCTTATTTGCTCTATCTTCTGTATAGCATTTGTGGTTTTGAATGCCTCTATTGTGCCCTGCTTATTCTTCTCTAAACTAAACAGTGCCAATCTTTTCAATCTCTGTTCATGCAGGTTTCATTTTCTCTTTCCATGCCTCCAATCATTTTTACAAAAAAATCCCCTCTATATGTGCTCTATCCCCTTTCAACAAACATCTGAACACAGTTCCAGGTGAGCTGTCCATGCTGATTCTGAGCTCTTTCCCTGAACTGTTACATTTAGTTTAGTGCTCAGCAATGTGGATGAGTAGTTCATATTAATCCACTCAATGTACATTACTTCATACAGTATTTGCCAGTGTTAACTTCATCTGCCAGCACGCCAGATTAGCCCCTAGGAGGCACTGTGCCACAGTGACATACTTCTGTGACACAGTTCCCATCCTTCTCCCTTGTTGTGCGGGCGGGGAGAGGAAGGGAGAAAAATAAGTTGTTTCTGGTATATACCAGCAGCAAATCACAAAATTCCCCCCTAAGGCTCTATAACTACCAGCTCTCTCCACAATCACTTGCTCCAGGGTGGGAGAAGTGGTTGTACACTACCACCTTCCTCCTTCATGCCCATACTCAACGTCCAGATAGCCAGTGCAGGGATGTAAAGGGATGGGGAGGTGATTTTTGTTCCCTCTCAGGTTTGTACGCAGACACATTGTCCAACTCACAATCTAGCCCTATGAATTTCAATGAACAAAATTGAACCTTAGCTCTCACAGCAATCACAACTAATAGATAAAATGTTGTGGTACTGTCCAATATGTTATTATATGTGATAACTTAATATGCCATGCCATGAGTTAATATTGTGTGGGACCCATTGCTTGAATGTACTGAGTTTGTGTTCAAATGCTCAACCCTAATGATGAATATTCTTTTCTTTCCCTCCCCCAACTTTCCCCAGCAGCTGCTACCCTGTCTTCCAGCTGTCTTCTGCTGACAGGTTCCTGCCTATGGGCCTCTGCTCCCAAGGAAACCCATGTGACACAGCACCCAAAAAGTAGTATCATTTCTCTGTACAAATATAAAAATGGGAGAATTAATAATGTTATCTAAGGAGCCAAGTGATATTATTGTGTCTTGAAGGTAGCACAACATTTAACTCCTTGGGATAGTATATAAAAATAACCATCTACAACGTTAAAAGGTTATCTGAAGCAATAGTATACAGGTATACAAATGCATAAATATAAGGTAAGTCTGTTGATGTAATCAACATACATGTCCAGCTTTTGGCACCAGCCTTCTCAGTTGTCCATTCAAGTGTTTTCAGCTTGTGGAAACAAATTGCTGAAACCATTCTAGGCTTTTAATCTAATTTTAAGACACAAGCCCCTTTGTTATGATCTGTCTCAGATATACTGTGGTTGACTCACGAAAGGAGCTAGGTTTATGACATCACTTTGCATAAATTCCATCAGAGGAGATGACATTTGCACGTTATACAGATTTTTTCCAGTGTTTCATGTCAGTTTGAGTTCCTTTTTTTCTCTCCAGACATTCTTATCTCTAGTAGTTCCTTTTATCAGCAATATCCTTCTGTATTGTTTACATACAGCCTGCTCAAGGCAAATGCTGTATTCTGCTCATCACAGGGTATTACCTGTTTCAGCGTGTATGTACATAAAGAAAGCATGGATCAGCTTTTCCTTTGAAGTGGCAGAAGTTTCAATTTTCTACAATACCTCTTTCAAATTGGAGGATGCACAGACATCTTGTCTGTAGATTGTCATGTTGAAAACTTGAAAGTTAATGGAAAATTAGTAATAGATTTATGACTGTTCTTTTCCTGCATATAGTCTACATAAGTTACTGTTTGTTGGAGGGATGGGGTGTGTAATCAGTAACATACGTGAATTCCCCTGGACTTATTAGAGATAGAGCTAGATTCATTAAATGTAATATACCATTAGATTTTCAAAACTTTATGGTTCTCCTACCTGTCTGCTCCTTGCCAGATTATTTCAGGAGTGCAGCCTTGCATAAAAGGGCTTTACTGGCTGCAGAGATGTGGGAGGATTAGGATTCCTGGGTGGAAGGAATCCCATCTCTTGAGGGCCTGTCTCCCAGCAGCCTCCCTGTTTCCCAGAACAGCATTGTCTAATGTACCTCTGAAAATGCTAGAAAACTAGGCTGGGGTAATCATCCAGAAGATTAGGGTTAACATGCATATTATGCTAAATTGCCTTGATCTATCAAAAAAAAGAGAGACAGAGAGAGAAAAATGAGAGAAAGCACTACAACTTGAGATACCTTCTCATAAAAATTACATCAATAAATTACAGAGAAGTCCAAGGAAGATGATTAAATAATTAAAGGATTAGAATAGATGAACTAAGAAGAGAAGTTAAAAGAAACTAATACTGTGTGCACAGACTGGAAAAAGGAGAAGGGGAGGTATATTAATTGTCTACAAATATTTGAAAGCTGAAGGTCTATTTAAAGTAGTTGAAAAGAACAGGAACATCAAACTGCAAAGGCTTGCATGAAAAAAGAAGAAGAAAAGTTAGACATTAGAGGTCATTTTTCTAATCTGGTCTCCTTTTGTGTGCATGCAACCATGAGGAAGCAAACACCTGTGTGTGCGTTGTTTTAGCTATGATGTTTCCGTTCACAGTTGATAGCATTTGCACATTCAAAAACGTGCAGGCAAAGGTTTGTGTGTTGGATGTTGAGCATGCACAAATAGAGGCTCTTGGAAAATGAGGACCTGGAAATAATGTCTTCACAATAATGGCAATTAGGCAATGGAGCGTTCTGCCTCTGGCATACAAATGAATTACTTTGATAGGGAAGTTTGCAAAGGCTCTGCCCATGTCATTCCTGTTCTGTGTATACTAGGAGAGGATTTTGGTATCCAGAGCTATCAATTCAGCATTCCATTAATTTAAAATAAAAAATCTCCCATTTTAATAGTAGGTCATCTATCCCACTGACTTCAGTGGGACTAGAGGATTCTTTGTACCTAACTCTCAAGTATCAAGGTCAAGAGTATTACTTTGTGGTTTTTGTTTGCCAAGCACAACAGCACCCCAATCTTGGTTGGGATCTCCAGGAGCTACCATAATATAAATAATAATAACTTGCAGCAGTGATGTGCAGAAGGGGCTCTCAAGGGCTTCTGGAATCCCCTTGTTAATATTCTGCCATCAAAGTGAAGGGAAAGATTTGGTTGGAAAGACTTCCCAGTGTCGATGGAGTTTACCCCCACTTTAGATACTGCTAAATCATCACTGCCAGAATTTATTTATAAGACCTAGAGATTAACTAATTACTGAAGAAGAATTGTTCTATTTTTATTTATTTATTTGCTTGTGGAATGTACCAAAATACACCAAGCACCAGGTATTAAAAATATCTTCTAGAAAACACTTCTGAATCTCTACCCCTTACCCACAGACAAATATCCAGTTTTAAGTTATAGCAGTTGTATTCTATGCTATATTGACAGTATTATGTATAAAGACATTTTGGTTTAACGGGACAGCCAATGACTAGATTCCCCAGACTCCCATCGCACTTCCCAGAAGTGCATGCACACCTCTAGCATGGGATTTATTATAAGTTAAAACACATTTTTGGTGGGGGAGCTTGTTAAAATCTTAGCAGCACATCTCTACCTTGGAGGATTATGCTCAAACTGTACAATTGAAAGCCTGGGGAATCAGATAACAATTAAGAATGGGCTTGAAAGATCTGAAAAGAAAGGTAAAACTACTTTCTGGGTTGTTCAGCTGTACAATAAAATAACATAAAGAAACTTTAGAAATGCTGCACTTGAAAAACAAGTTTATGTACAAAATGTGTGATGCTTTTCCAGTAGAAGAAAGAGAAGAGTTCGCACTACTTCTGGAGAAATGTCTGAGAAAAGTTTTACATTTAAAATATGAGATTGATAAGATCTGAATGGAACAGGCTTTTAGGCAAGAAAATGATCAGATTTTGCAAGCAATTCATCACCAAACAGCTACACCAAAATAAAGAAAATATCTTTGAAGATAAGAGAATTTTATCTCAGTTGATCTGAATATCAATATCCTATTGGGATATTAATTCATCTTCCTGTGTTCCCAGAAAAAAAAATCCTTTACAAAGGGAAACCATTGCATTTAAACTTTTCTTCTCTACAAAGCTCAGACATTCCTGTTTGGGGACCATATAAAAGACAAGAAACTATTGAAGTGGACCGAGTGCTCCTGTGAGTAGTAGTATTCTGATTCAGGCAGTAATGCTGAAAATGCACAAAGGGCCTAGGAATGGTGCATAGTGGGGTACTAAGTTCCCTCTAAGCTGCATGGCTGGGCAGCCGCCCAGCAAGCAATCAAGTGCCCTGCACTTCAGGTGTCCCTCTGCCGACTGCCATGCTGCTCCTGCTCTCTGCCTTGGAGCTGCTCCCGGGAGCCGTCTGATTGCTGTGCATAGCAGGAGGAAAGGGGGACACTGATGTCAGGGTGTTCCCCTCTCCTGTACCCCATCTCTGCAGAGCTGGGGTGGGGGGACATACGACAGGGCTCAGGAGCGGGACTTCCTTTGTGGCTGCTGCTGTGGCTGCTTTGAGTGCCAATCTACTTAAAGGCAACATACAGCAGCAAACCATAGGGCTGAAAAGAAAGAGCAGTGCTCAGGATTTTAGTGAGGTTCCACCATTTGGGCTGCATTTTGCCATCGTCTGAAATTCTGCTCTTTAATTAAAACTATCCCTGAGTTTCTGTCTTTTTCCATTGTGACTATAGAGTCATAACACTGTAAACTGATGTGTAAACACTAGAATGACAGTAACCTCCACAGAGCTGCCTCTGATGGACAGAGAGGCTGGGTCCTCTGTAGAATAAGAAAAAAAATGGCCCCTTTCAGTGAGGAATGCGGTCTGGGAGATGTGTTCTCCCACCCTGGATCCATGTTGCCTGGAACTGGGGCAGTGGCCTGACTTCTCTATGGGCATGCGGCTCCATGTCAGAACTGCCAGCCAGGATTCCACATTTTGGGCATACAGATACTTTTAAATTTTAGTCCCCTCCACATCTCCCACAAATCAAGGGGATGCTGTATATACAGACTTCTTCCTCAAATATCATCCTCCTGGGCCTGTGTATAACACACTGGGGCTTTAAGGAAAAGCACCCTAGACCATGAGAGTTAGCAATATTGATTACCTGAAGGATTTCCCAGAGCAGCTGCAGTCTACTGGGGAGTCCTGCCAGGCTGTGAACATACTTAAAGGGGCGATGCATCTCCCTCTCTCTCACTCACACACACACACACACACATACACACACACACACACTGTGTGTGTCTCTGTCTCACACACAAACACTGTGTGTCTCTCTCACACATACACACTGTGTGTGTGTGTGTCTCTCTCTCTCTCTCACGCACTGTCTTTCACACTCACCTCCCGACATATACTTGTATTATTGTTGTTGTTGTTACTTGATACTTCCTGCAATGCACATATATTCTCTGTAATTTTATTCTTTCAAAGTGCTGTTATTTGAGTTTTTTGACTGGTCTATGCATTCATAATTTTTATTTCTCTCTTATGCTTAAATTTAATTATTTGAATAGTGAGTTCTAAAATGCCTAACCTGTCCTGGCTGGAGTAATTATCCCTATGGTAACTTTTTAAAAATATATATTATATCTAGGTTTTTTGTTTCTACTGGTGTCACACATCCGCACAGTACCTCGGTTCACATAACAAAATTCATTCCACACATGGATGGAAAAAATTAGAGGGAACATTGGTATATTTCAAGATTTGGGCATATGTCCAGATGTTGATGTTTGTAAATGCTTCAGGTTTGATGATGATGAATATGATGATTGCACATCTAGCAATATATAATAGGAGTAATTTCTCACAATTCACTCACTGTCTATTAATATAATAAGATTAGTTCCAAGAACAGTTGAAATACACGTGTAGGAAATCTTTTACTATTTCTGAACTTATAATGACAAACACATTTATAGTGTTTTTTTATACTTTATATATTTTATGGATTTCCTTCTCCTGATACCCCGACTGATAAACTGCAGTTTGAGGTGTACAGAACTTCTTTTTCATGCCTAAAGTAAACTCTGGTAGTAGTGTCAGACTTGCCCAACATATAGAGAAAGCGTATGCCCACAGAAATGTTGCTACTTTACGGGAACTTTTTATTACATACCAATGTGGGGACATCGCCAATGATATTATCTGAGTCCTACTTGTGGAAAAAAAGAGCAATAGAATGTATATGTGGATAGTTACTACTATAAGCAGAACTAACTATACAGAAAGCTATTCATAGTGCTAGTCGAAATGAGTTCGCTCTGATAGAGGCTAAATAATTGCTTAGAGCACTACAGATCATGTCCAAGTAGTTAATTAATTAACAGTGCATTCTCCATATCAGCACAGGAATGATAGACAAGATTGTGGTAAATGGACATTTAATACAGGACATTGAATAATGCCATGTATCTCCACATGCTCCTTTTCCTTTAGACAAACCATGGTTCTATGGTGGATGTCTACTGAACATGGCCAGCCACACAGGATACCCTGCAAAACAAGCTTGGTGTCACTGTGGAAAGGCAGGATATTTTGTTCAAGCATGCACATGTCTCACTCCAGAAATCAACTATGTCATATCCCTGCCCCTGAAGTCACTGTCTTGAATATAGATCATTGCATTTCGCCTTACCCTGTTCACAAACTGTTTTGCTGTGTTGACATGCGCGCCCCTGGAGACAGGACAGCCACACTTCAATGACCTGATGGTGGACAATGGTTCAACTGTGTCAGTTCTGTCTGAATCTGCTTATGGTACTTAATGTTTTCAGAGTGCCCAGTTTACAGAAGCTAAACTATATGTGGTAGTGAACTGAAAAACAAAACAAAACAATCCTGGTGCCTGATTGCCTTGCTGGGCTGGTGAAAGTATGACACTTGCTATGTGCCTGCATAATGTGTATTTTAAAACTATGTGCCTGCATAATGTGTATTTTAAAACTGGCACTTTCATTCTTGGAATTAACCTTTTATTACTTATAAACGTACAAGTTGTTAATGGCTGTGTTTCCTCCACATTGGTACAGCATGACTCTACGTGCTTAACCTCCATCTCCTCTCTGAGATGTCAGGCAGGGAAACTGTTCAAAGTCAATAGGTAACTTCTGTTAGAAAAGAGGATTTAGCTAATATAGAAGTGTAAAGCCTGGGGGCTTGTCTACACTTAAAATGCTGCAGTGACATCACTGTGATGATTCAATGAAGATGCTACCTACACCGATGGAAGGGATTCTCCCATTGGTGTAGATAGTCCACCTCCCCAAGAGACAGTAGAATTCTCGCATCAACCTAGCATGGCCTACATTGGGTGTTAGGTCTGTTTAACTGCATCGTTCAGGAGTGTGGATTTTTCATGAAGTGATATAGTTATACCAACTTTATTTCCTAATGTAGACCAGGCCTGAGATTGTGTCTTTGTTTCTTTTCTGTGTACCTTGTAAGGAAAAGCAAACACATACTGTTTCATCTCTGAATCTATGATTTTTCTGTTAAATAAACTTTGTTTTTATAAAACTTTGATTTTACCCCAAGCAGGTTTCTGGTGTGCAAACTGTGCGGAGTATGTCCCAAAGTGAACTGATAAATGAGGGTGATGAACCAGAGGGGAAATGTCCAAATATCTGATAGTTAAGGACTCAGGGAGATGGAGTTGGGGGGACTTGGGACCAGAAAGGCTAGTGGGGTCACCCTGCATGGAGTAACTAGATGGCTGGAAGCCAGACTGAAATCTTTATGTTCATAGGCTGGCTACTGGTGTCAGATCTCTGAGCTAAAGCAACATAGCACTGAGGAACCCAAAGTTACAAGGCAGGTAGTGACAGAACCCCTTTTTGGTCTGAGGGATCCCCAAAACATCACTAAACATTCTTACATAGCTGACGATATACTACAGAATGGATTCATTTGGGAAACAATGTAGTTTTGGTCTCTACTTAGAAAAAGAAAGCACATCTCAGAGGTGCTCACTCTCAGGGGCATGTAATCTCTGTTAAAAGCTCTCCACAGACAGAGATGCAGAAGAGATTTGAAACAAAAGTAACCAGTTTATCACTTGTGTTCAGTCATCTGTGTTTAATGTTTTCTTTTCCTTTCTTTTATAATTAGCTAGCCAGGGTGAATAATTGGATCCCCTAAAGAATGTGAAACAACCCCTGTTACTAAATAGCAGGAGCCACACCCCTGAGTTAACAGTAAGAGAAACAATTAGTCAAACCTGGCCTACCATTTCTTGTTTCTCTAAACTAAATATTGTTAGTAAGTTTTCAAACAGAATGATTTGGCATCCCTTTCAACCCCAGTTTCCACCAGTGAGTTTGTGCAAAGCTGCCTAAATCCTGACACAGCCCCACACCTAATGAGCTGCTCTGATCCCAAGCACAGGACCAAGCCTCAGAAGCCCTAAAGCAGGATTCTCAAACTGCATGTTGCTCTGCCTATGTTGCCAGTGCAGCTTACAGGCTTCAGCCTCACACAAAATGAAAGTGAAGGGGCCAAGAGGTGTATGTGTGTATGTATGTGCATTTCTTGAAGCAGGGACATGAACCTGACTGCCCCCATCCAGATAAGGCCCTGACACTCGATTATAGAGTCAATGTCTTTTTTTTTCTCTCTGACCCAAGACTCCTCTGCATTTCACTCCTGGCTAGTTTGGTGATTCTCTGCTGCTGGCTTCTGAGAATCCCTTCCTTAGGCAGCTATCTTTCCCCATGCATTGTATGGGTAGCCTGGGTACCTAATTTGGAGCTCAGAATTTCACTAGGAGCAGGGCACCCAGGGGTTAGGTGTTGTAATGCCTAAGTACATTTGTGAATCTAGTCCATGGTTAACATTTGACTCCCAGGCAAATGGTCTGTGCATTATAATCTTGCGCAGAGCAGACAGCCTCTTGCAGAAGACTCTAGGTCAGAGGGAAAGGACATGATTCATATGCTGAATTTGTGTAAGTTTTGGTTTTAATGAATTAAAACTATTTGAGTTTTTGAAGGAAAAGGGACTAGAATCCTGTCTGGAGAGTGTTCTTTGGGTGCACAGACCAGTGAGTTAGTCCACTGGCTTACAGAAGCCCTGATACTTCAAGTGATGCTTTTTTCTCTATGTCCCACAACCATTCAAAGGTATATGATTCTTTCTTTTCCCCCCTCTTCTTTTCCAAGTATCTTTGCCCCCCTGCTTTGCTTTAACTTAGAAGCTGAATGTTTTGACTGAAGTCTGGAAAACTTCTTTTATTTGTTTTTTAGGAAAAGTACTTTGCCAAACTATTTACATTTTGACATGCTTTTTTAAGTCTCAAACTGACAATTGACAAACTACAGTGAATTATACAAAAAGATGTCATATAATAAAACAGCAATTAAGAAAAGGAAACAAGAACTGGTTTCTTCTGATAGCATATATGGTTGGTAGAAACATTTCTGTCAACTTTTTTTGACAGAAAATTAGATTTTTTGATTAAATGAAATTTTTCATCAAGGTACCTGCTTGCTACAGAAGACTTTTTTTGGTCACAAAACCAAATACTGCAAAAATAAAATACGTAAGCTGAAAACCAAAATCTTTCTATTTGAAAACATTGCTCATGGGAGTTGTCATCTGGTTGTCTTATGTCCCTGGGCTTCATGAACACACTACATCTTCCCTGATGCACTGAATCCCTTCTCCAAGATGGGAGACCATGGTGCATCATGGGAGATGTAATCTGAGTAGGGAACCAGCCTATAGATGAGAATGGGAGCATGAGACACCCAAACTACTCTCCCATCAGGCACCCAGCAACATGGTCAAATATTTGGCCAAAATATTTTGGGTTTTGAATTTCCATCAAAAAATTAAACAATTCCAGGGCAAGGGGAGGAGGGGAAAGTGCAGTATTATAGTACCTGAACTCCTGAATAGTCAAATTTGCCAGAACAATTTTCTGAAGAAAATACACCAAAAAAAATTCCAATAGCGTTCACTTAAATCATCAAGTTCAAGGACGGGAGAAGACAGACACAGTGTGTACTACACTACTCAGTACTGTTCATGAAGATTGCCTCGCCTCACCACACTACAGATATCGCTCCGCTTGTTCCTGACCCTTTTCAAGATTAATAATGTCTGGATTGATTGGCCAATTGATCTGATTGTGAAAGGTTCTTACCCCAGAATCAAGCTACACAGGACTAACTCTACGGAGTTCAATATCTTCTAGGGATTCTTGGGGTGGGTGACAAGGGCACTCACAGTGAGGGCGAAGTAAAGCCTTAGATATCTTTATTAAAATAATGAACAAAGCCAGAAAGGACACAAGCCATAGAAAAAGATAGAGATAATACAATATTGGGGTTATCTGTGGTAGCATTCTTTGCATAAACTCTTAGAATTGCATACTCATACCCTTCCTTGAGGTCCTGGTGGTAAGAGACAAAGGAGCCTGCCCTCTCTCTGGCATGCCACAGTGTCCGATGGTCCAAGTTCCTCAATGAGTTGAAGGGTCAAGTAGTAGAAAGCAGACAGTGAAGGAAGAAGTCCCCAAAAAACCAAACTACGGACCACATGGTGGCTGCTCTGTTACATGGCCTGAGCATCATCTGCTCATGCTCAGTCCTCCAAGCCCAAATTTAGCCTTTTCACCCTCATAATACTGAGCTGCACTTATTCTATAGGTTCACATATTGATATGTGTAACTGCCATCTTAGCTCATTATCATTCATCACCCCTTGCTTAAGCAGATTTGTGGTTATTACTTTCATGTTCCTTATGGTAGCATTTACTGGTACATTCTAGCTCCTACCATTGAGCAAGCTCTCCTTAGTTCTCAAAATCTAAAGATAACCATTAGGGCATTTATCTATGCCAAAGCCTACTTAATCACGCTTATGCTAACTTAAGCTTCAGCTAATGTTTTACGGATACAGTCCTATAGGTTTCTTGCGCTATAGCTGAATATAATGAAAGCAGCTAAGTATAATGAAGGCAAGCAAGTGAATATAATAGGCAAACTTGCCCTATGGCTACACACTTCATAGCCTCTTAACTTTTTTGGTGTTAGAAAACTATTTAGAATACTCATAAATGCTGTGTGGGTGCTCCACTTACCCATTTAACTATCTCCAAAGCTACTAAAGAAAACTATAGCTAAACCACTTATGGCCAGATTGTGCCACCTTTATTCATGTTGAGTTGTCTCTTACTGTGATTTTAATGGAACTATTCACAATGGGATTCTTTGTGGAATAAGGTACCACTCCATGTGTGAAAGGGATAAAAATCTGGCCATTATGCCTCAGTGTCTTCTGGGAGGCTGAGAGGTGTTATGGGTCTGATTCCAAAGACCGCTTAAGTCATTCAATTGATTTCAGCTGGTTTTGAATTTGGCCCCAAGGGGAGGAGAAGAGATGCACTGCCTGAGCACCAGCTTGATAATTGTTTTTGCCTTTTGAGGGCCTGATCCAGTTCCTGTTGACAATGATGACAAGACTCCCATTGACTCCAATGGGTGTTCGATAAAGGCCCTAAAAGAAGTATCTTGCTTCCTGGCAGTTGGAGTTCACAACAGAGAGTCTTGCTTTACCGGTGGCTGGTTTTTTTTAAGCTTTCTGAAATGGCCCTTTGGGGGGAGTGGGGGGTCAGACATACTAGCGAGCTCCATTCCGTTGTGCTCCTCAGAGTTTTGAAACCAATTATGACTGTATCTTCAGCAGATGCCCATGCATTAATGCTCACTGAGCCTTTTTCTTTCCATAACACACCTGTGTGAGGGAAGGTGTAATTTAGCAAATACTTTGCCTGGTAACAGATGCACAAGTACACCTTAGCGTAAATATTATATTGACATAGAACAACCAGGGGCAGTAAGTGGGGGGAAAGCGTATGGAGCATTAGATGTTGCACTTTCCCCAAATCTCTGCTGAACACCTCATTTTAAGGAATATATAATAACTTCATTACTTTTTAAAAGATATATATGAAACTATCCAGCATACATTTGCATCGATCTTCCTGGATCTTGATTATATCTAATTAATAGTACTGTTCTATGGAAAACACAAACAGAAAAATGTGAAATGAAGTAACAAGCACAGACACATTAGGCAATAAAAACAAATTTTCCAAGGCAGCTTTGTAGTGCCTTTAAGCTAAAGATGACAGGGTAAATCTGTTTGCTAAATTGTACTGCTCGTCTTTACTAGTAGATAAAGGACAAATATTTTGGTAACATACTTTGTTATCAAATTACTTGACTTTGTCCTGGGGCCACATCCTGCTCACCCAACCCAATCTAATGGGACTGCTTGCAGGAGAAAAGCAATCAGGATTTGGACCTGTTATGTTCTTCCAAACACAAAGAGCAACCACAGGATTTCAGCCAGAATGAACTTGATTTTCTAGTTAACGGCCTGATATAAACCCCATATAAACGTCCACATTCCCTGCTTTTGCTTACACCACTTGGAAAGCAGTTTACTCTAAACTGGAAAAGGGTGCTCTTATTCAAGTATGGGTATCCACAGGGGGAGCTATATTGATATAACTGTGGCTGTGGAGTTGTGCTGTTAAGCAACCCCTTATAGACAAGACCTAAGAGAACAAAACAAGAAAGGAAGGTTTTCATTAGAGAATACACTGTGTGAATGTCTCCCTCTGCATGAGGCTGCATCTGAATACAAAATGGCAGCTGCCCCTACAGCTTGGCGGGAGACTTCTTTCTATTTCAAGATGCAGCACCCAAAAAACAAGATATAACAGATACACCATACTCAATAATAATAATACAGGTGATGTATTAGTTGGTTAGCACAAGCTGTGAGAAGAAGTACACTTGGGTCTGTACAGAACATGCACAAAAAGATTTTCCCTGCCACTAGGAATCTCTAGGGGATCCTGGAGTGTAGTTATTTTTAGAGTAACAAACTCAGTGTTTCTACATATTTATGGTAATTTCCCTTTTCAATATTTTTCTGGCTTATAAATTGCTTCTTGTGGGGGACAAAATTGCAGGAATTGTATGAAGATTGCAGGTTTCAATTCCCAGCGCTTTCTATTTCCTTTTGCACTGAACTATGCGTTTGATATTTTGCATTTGCTTTTGGGTTTAGAGCAATGTGTCCTTGCTTCAGGGTGGAAACCAGGTGTAACTTTTCAGTTTAGCACCGTTCACACCTGAAACAATAAATCAACCCATGCTTGTGAAAAACTTAGGCTAGCTTCATTAACTATCTAAAATGCTAAGCATATCTGCTCCAAGTCCTGACCAAGGTTTGTAGCAGAACCTCAAATCAGATGAAACTCAGATGCTTTTGAATTTCATTGCAAAAGTTTCACACAGTTCAAAAATGAACTAGATTTGCCTTCTGAAACAATGCCAAAATGATCTTGTATTAAAGCCATAAGCACAAACACACAATATTGCCAGATAACATATTTGCACTGAGAATAGAATCTAGGACCTTCAGTTCTAAAGGCAGATGCCCATAACATGTGACCCAAAAGTAAACATCTATTAGTTGGCAAGCGTACTAAGGGTTTATCATACAACCTAATCAGACCGCATGATAAAAGTACATGATAAGGCCCTTTTATCATCACTATTTTATTAACAAACTTGAAGATCTAGCCTGAAAATGCTAAAGACACTCAATATTAAGCTTTGTAAATAGTCACTTAATTTCTTCTTTTGTTAGCAGAGAGCTTTTTCTGACAAACTGACAACAGTGGAGAATCATATGGGACAATCTATTCAGTGAAGAGATGGCTTATGAATTAAGGTACAATATCTAGATATGGCAATAGACCAGCTCTCTATCAACAGTTAATTAGAAGCACTATTATCAAAGGCAGACATTTGAAGATTTCCACACTCTGTAAGTCCACAGAGTCATTAAAGGACAGTACTGAGGAGAGAGATTGGTCCCTTTCTTCCCTTTCCAGTCTCCTCATCTCTAAAGCATGATGGAGCTTCAGGGCTGGGGCTACTGTACAATACCCTTCACCCTTCCATGTGTCAGAAAGAAGTTCTGGAATTGAGTCCCTATATTTCTGGAAGCAAAGGGGATGAGCCAACCCATTCTAATGCACACATCTTCCTGAATTTGTATCCTGTTTTCTGTGGAGAGAGTGGGGAATACAATAACTTTGCAATTTAAATGTAATGAACAATTTGAGAGTTCCACTACTGAATTATAAAAATTTCATTTTGGACAAGGTCCATTAAAGTTGTTTTTTCTCCTCAGTGATCTGTCAGTGTAAAACAATTGTTACATGAATAATTTTACCACAGTTGGCATTTTCAAATCTTCCATAATTTGTATCATAAAACTCGGAATACTTTTCCAGAGAACTACCATTTAAAAATGTTTTGCTCTCTGCTGTCAATTTAAATAAACCTAAAATAAAGATTATTCTTACCTGGAACACTTACTGAGTCTATAGAAATAGAGATAATAGAATATTATTAGTTTCTACTGTATATTTAAATTAGCAGGCTTGTTAGGTTTGTTTAAAGCAGGTATGTAGAATTGATTAGTTTTCCGTATTGTGGCACTTACAAAGAACTAGGGACTCAGATTCTGTGTATTGATTGGGGGCGGGGGGTGGTCAGATTTCCATTATATGATTTTACTATCACACAAGATATATAAGGTATATTGCTGTGATTTCATAAAAAACACAAGAAATATAAAAAATTAGACATTGAGAGCTAGTCATGATTGGTTGATGATAAATTATCTAGATGTGCTGTACAGAATGCATGCAGAAAGAGCCATAAACTTTGTTACTGGTAAACCTGTGTGACATGCTGTACCTCAAAACAGTCCCCTGTAACCTCTATATTCATCATTTGTGTAGGGTTGTGATATTTCATCATATGAGAGCTCATGATCTGTGGAAACTCATTATTCTGTCAAAATATGTATCATCATTGTATATGGAGTTATGAAATTTTATTACATGGTTGCTATTTAAATATGTTGTGTCTGAGAGTCACACGCTGTTAGTTCGCCAGTGGCAACAGAGGAGATGACCCATAACCAGATGCATGTTAAGCGACCATCACCAGCCATTGACCAGCAGGGGAATTGTAAACAAGAGATTTACAATTCAGTAATAGACAATTGCACAAGCACCACACAATGAGGATTGCTCAACTCTGTGACTCCGGTTATGTTTACACTAAGGACCTTACAGCTGCACAACTATACTGCTACAGCTGAGCCACTGTAAGGTCTCCTGTGTAGCCACTCTATGCCGCTGACAGAGCTCTGTCCACACTGGCGGTTTTGTCAGTCAGAGGGGTGAGTTTTTTGCATCCCTGCCCAACAAAATTTTGCAGACAAAAGCACTAATGTAGACAAAAGCCTCAGCTAAGTCCACCAGGACATGTCTGGGCCAGTATTTTTTTCATGGACATGAATGGAAAGTATAAAATAAGAGACAATGGCACCATGAGACCACCTCTCTCCTCCCACACCTACTTTGAAGGCAAAAAAGAATGCTGCGGAGACAAAGAGTAAACTGGGGAGATTGGTCCCAGGCTGAGGAGGAAATTCAGCCAGTGTATTAACAACTGTAATCTGCCTGCAACACACAGTGGGGTGAGACATGCTGTTGATTCTAAACTTACTGCATCTCATAAAGTTTAGGATTTAGAATGCATGTTTACTTTTTATTTCTTAGGTAACTATCTCTGACTTTTATGCCTTACACGTATAATCATTTGAAATCTATAATTCTGTAGTTAATAAACTTATTTTAATGTTTTATCCTTACCAGTGAGTTTGTCTAAAGTGCTTGGGGAATCAGCTCAGATTACCAAGGCTAGTACATGTTCACTAGCTTTTGACAAAGTGGTGAACTAATTAATGAGCTTGCATTGCTCAAGAGAGTCTTGAACAGTTTAAAACAGTGTATTTCAGGGGCACAAGGCTGGAGACTGGGGTGGGGGGTTTGCTGGTGTTTCCCTGTGTATGCTTCATGACTGGCTCAGAGAGCATTCATGCAATTTAGCTGGGTATGTCCCTACATGTTGTTGACTGAGTGATCACAGAACCTTGAGAGGTTTTCTGCTTGTCACTAGCAAAGCATCATGAAAGACAGCCCAGGCTGGAGAGATAAAGGGGCACAGTTGTCCCACAGGTCCAAGCTGCATCCTGGGGATCTATCACAACCTGTAAAACTCTTTGAACTATTATACACGCATCTAAAATTAGTACTAATAAATACATAAAAAATGAGGCTAATAACAAAAAAATATGCCTTCCAGGCAGTTGATCTGAAAGTAAGATACAATAGCCATATATTGTAATGTGAGTATTTTAAAGAATGTAGAATTTGTGAGTACCCCATCTTGATTGAAAATGTAGACATGACCATGATTCTTGCTAAATAATGAAAGCCACTCATTGGTGAAGAGGGGTCGAACATGGTTCTTGATGATCTGTCAGCACACATAATGGGAAGCAATATAACAAGAACTACTAGTTAGTTGTTTTTAATTATTTCAAGTTCATAATATGTGGCATAGATACAACATTCCACATCATCAAAGTACTTTGGAAACATTATTTAATTTGTTTGTAAATATGTGTCTCTCTGATGGGAGCTTTATTTACACTACACTTTGTTCTGGAGAAATGTGTTAAATTAAAATTAGACACCATAACATGCAATGTACCAAGACAAGAGAGGTGCTCGAATGAAAGAGGAATTAATTGAAACTCTGATATAGAGCCCCATCTAACATTGGCATTTGTATTAAATAGAAGGTTTTTAAAGCTACACTATCAGGCACCAGGTTGTATCATTAAGTCACAGCTGTGACTATAGTTCACAAAGGCTCCTGGAGGTCCTGGGAGCACTGTTATTATGCCACTCCCTAAGAGGGTGTGGCATATGCCTCTCTCTGCAGCCAGCTAAGTATATCAGAAGTGGAGACAGCTGTAAAAGGGGGAACTCACACTTTGTGGATGACTGTTCATTTGTTTGTGTCTCTAGTTTATAGTTTTCATTCATAAATGCCGCCTCCAGTTTATGGTACATTATGATTCCATATGTCATGACATGAGTGGTCATAATCTGAACTGAAGCAGTGGTTTTCAACCTCTGGTCAGTAGACAATGTCTAAGGGGTCTGGTGACTATGAAAATAAAGTTTCAGATCCCGGAAAAGATATTCAATTTTTCTGATCAATCAAAAACATGAGAGTACTGCCCCCCTACAGTTCAAAACCTGGAATTGTTGTTAACATAGAAGCCCACCATTTCGTGCCTTTTGTCACATTGCAATAAATGCCATGCTGTGAATGTGCAACATTTATAGTTGAATTCTGTTCAGTCAGTTTTCAGTCTAAGATTTCTATGATAGCGGTCTGAGAACCACAGGTTGAATTTCCAAAGGGTTCTGCATCTCATTCAAAAAAATTTAGGGGTCCACAAAAGAAAAAAGGTCTAAAACCACTGAACTATATTGAGTCTGTGTTGGCACTTGGCTTAATGATCTTGAACGATATTAAGAGAGATCCTGAAGCTTGGTATCATATGGATTTATAAACCACAGCACCTACTGGTCTGGCATTGTTTGCATTTGTTTGTATTCTTTATAATAAAAACCTTAGCAAAGAAGTTCCAGCCTGAATGAACTTCTTAGGAACCCAAGAAAATATATGTCATCGTTCAGGGCAACTGCATCTGTATTCCCCCTCATGGTCCACCAAGGACACCCACTCTAGGTTCCAAATTCCTCATGTCTCTTGGGTACAGAACCATATCATTTTCCCTCATGACCAGGGTTTGTTTCAAGCTGCACAGTTCACTGCTTAGACTGTGATATTCCCAGCAAACCAGGCTGCCTAAATAGGCCAGCATCTGTGCATTGCTTTTTCTCCAGAGGTTATGAACACCATAGTGGCCTGGTGTTATAAGTTACCACATAGCTCTTTCTAAGCAAGTACATTTGTTCTTGAGGTGAAAGCATGATAGAGAAAACATATTAAAAATAATAAAAGACCCTACATGCATGCTAAAAAGTTTACCAGAGGCCACTTGAACTCCACCCTCAGGTGCTGGTAGGTGTCAGTCCTTCAAAACCCACAACTGAATTTTCCCCATGGTCACAAATTCCTAATAGTCTCAGATTAAGAATCAAAACAAGCATGAATAGTTCCATCTTTCCTTTAAACTGCTTAGGACTTTGATTGTGGTCTCATGTAACGGGTAATTGGCAAACAATCTCTCATTCCTCGGAGCTCAGCCTGAAAAGGGTTGGGTTTTGCATAAGCAGAGGTGGGGAATTTGCATTTACCTTCCCCTACATATTCTCCAGGAAATTCACTGAACACTTTTTTGTTTCAAAACTCCATTCTCGTACAGTATATTGTTCAATATAGTCCTTTGATCCCCCAGGTCTCACATCTGTCACATCTCCCCTCCGAGAGGCTATATACAATTCTGGTGCACAATATATAAGCCATTCATTTAATACAATGGACCACAAATATATTTAAATATAATTCAGTAAGGTCTCCCAGGGCTATGGCAGGAAATTGCCATATTTGATACAGGGCCCAATCCAGCAGGTTGCCTCTAAGCACAGATTGGGCCTTGCACTCAACTCAAGCAGCCAAACAGCTATCTTCCCCTACAGTTCATGGATCACTAAGCAGTCCTAGGCAACTCCCGATAGCCTGGATTTAGGTATCAATCTCTGTGAGAGAGGCGGGTTTCAAGATACACCCCTGAAATGAGCATGTCCTGTTGGCTAGTTTAGGCAGCTCCTTGCCTTGAATGCTGGCTTTTGTGGATTGCATTCTAAGTCACATATCTCTCCCCATTCATTGTACAGACAGCATAGACACCTACCTCAGGCAATGTGGATCACAGTACTGCTCCTGTGATTTTTCTAGGCATCTAACAGTTAGATGTCAACATGTGATGCGGCGTATCACAGTGCCTAAATCCCATCTGTCTGTAACATGCTTTGTTTCATTTTCTGGGGAAAAGTTTTTATCCTTCAGGTGACAATATAGGAAACACAAGAGTCTTGATTGTTGCAATAGAAAGGGATTCTTACGTGTCATAAGCGTTTAGTGGCTATTTTGGCTTACCTCTAAAGTAACTTTATTCTTATGATCTTTAGTGGTAGCTGGGTAATTCCTGATGGCAGGCTTCAGCAAAAGGATTCAGCTAACTTACATGCATATATCTGTACTAAAGAGGTCATTGTTATCCTTTCTTTTTAAAAACTTAAATTATTCCTATGCTTTGCCAGTCTACATATTAATATATGACAGGGATTTATTTTTATATTGTTAGTGAACATTTGAGTTTCAGTACAAAGTAATATTAGAAAGGGAATAGATGTTTGGAATCCTTTTCTAATGAACATTTCTCAGTTGCTTTGTGGAGGATCTTATATAGGAGAGACAGAGTTTACTTTCTTCTTACTTTGCTTCCCCTGCCATTTAAAGAATCAGAATAGAGGAATATTATATTGGATCCAGGTTGCCCAAAAGTCCAACAATGGCCAATATGAAATGCTTCATAGGAAGCTTTAAAACCTCCATAATAGACAATTATGAATAATCTAAATCAACTAACATTAATGATAGGTTTAATAGGATGGATATTGCAAGCATTAACTTGTTAAATATGATCATGTGACCATTCATTGGCTAGTGAGACTGGTTATGGTTTATTGAGTTATTTACAGCAAAGGTGTTCAAATTATTTTGGAGTCAAAGTGAACAGCTTAAAGAATGTGGAGATACAGTGGGATGCACAAACTGAGAATAAAATGAGTGCTCTGTGGTCTTTGGAGATAGCCAAGACATTTATCATCCAAAAATGGAGAAAAACCAAGATTTTGGAATTCAGGATCAGCAATGCAGAGAGATAGATATGGAAAGAAACAAATGGAGTTAGATGGGGATTAATATATGGTGCAGTACCAAAAAGCAAGCTGTTCCTAACATGTGCTTAATTCTTTTCAATGATGCAATAAATCTTAAAAATTGTCTGCTTATTTAATAAATGCTAACTATGGTCCAGACACTGCAGTCCGTCCTCAGACAAAAATACTGCTGATTTTTCAGTGGACTTTTCTCAAAGATTTGCCTCAGTAAGGAACTGCAAAGTCCTGTGCAAAAGAAAAAAAATATACTATTATTTCATATCTGATTTGATCCCAAACAATCTATACTAAACATTTTTAAACAATTTGTTTAGGCTTTGCGGTATTCTACAGAAGCAAATATCTTTAGAAAATAACTTCTTTATCGACAAAGCATGCTTTTGAATAAGTTAATGAATGAATTTTACTTCAGGAAGTTAGTGTTGTCATTAAATAACTAAATCCTAACAAATTTCCAGGTTCAGACATTGCTTTTGAGACTCACAACATATGTAATTCAAGGATTTTGTCATCAGATCAATAAAAGTGATACATTTAGTCTTCATAATATTCATAGATTCCAAGGCCAGAAGGGACCATTGTGACCATCTAATCTGATCTCCTGTATAGCTCAGGCCATGGAACTTCTCTAAAATAAATCCTAGACCATATCTTTTAGGAAAAAAAACATCCAATTTTGACTGAACAATTGTCAGTGATGGAGAATCCACCATAACACTTGGTAAATTATTCCAGTGGTTAATTACTCTCACTGTTTAAAAATGTATGCCTTATTTCCAGTCTGAATTTGTCTAGCTTCCACTTCCAGCCAATGGGATCATGTTGTAACTTTCTAAGGTAGACTGAAGAGCCCATTATTAAACATTTTTTCCCCATGTAGGTACTTATAAATAAAGCTATGTTTTAGTCACAGGTGTTTTTAGTAAAAGTCATGGACCAGTCACGGGCTACTCCAGGGGGAGGTGGGCATCATAGGGCACCACAGCTGCTCTGGAGAAAGGGGATGCAACCCAGAGCCCGGCAGCTGCTGGAAGGGGCAGCCCTGGGCCCAGCAGCTGATTCGAGACCGCTGCTCTGGGGCAGCATCCGGGACCACTGCTGCTCCAGATTCCCCCAGGGCAAGCTGCCTGGGGCTGCCCAAGCAGCATCAGGTTCGGCTGGCCCTGGGGCTGCCCCAGCTGCTCGGGCAGCCCGAGGGTCAGCCACACTGCTGCTACAGAAGTCACGGAGGTCCTGGAAAGTCACGGAATCTATGGCTTCCGTAACTTCCATGACAGACTCACAGCCAGTGGTCCCCAAACTATGGGGTGCGCTTCCTCCCACGGGGGTGCAGAGGAACATGCAGGGGGGGATGTGTAGTGGGGCCTGAGTAGGATGACCTCATGTCCCAATTTTATAGGGACAGTTCCGATATTTGGGGCTTTGTCTTATATAGGTGCCTACTACCTCCCACCCCCTGTTTTGATTTTTCACCCTTGCTATCTGGTCACCGTAGGCCTGAGCCAGGCCCCCCCCCATGGGGGGGGAAGGGAGGGTGCACCACCCAGTTTCCCTCTGCCCCCAGTCCAGCTCCGGCCCCAGCCACAGCTCCACTCCGCCCCCTGCCCAGTTCCGACCACAGCTCCACTCTTCCCCCTGCTTCACACCCTGCTCCGGCCCCAGCCACAGCTCCTCTCCACCCCCTGCTCCATCCCTAGCCCAACTCTGACATCATTCCCTCTCCCCAGCTCCTCCCCCATACCCAGTTCTGCCCTCAGCTCCACCTTCAGCCCAAGCTGAGCCAACTGTGCAGTAATGGAGGTGCGAACAGATTCCATTACTGGTAAGGTGGGGCATGACAATAAAAGTTTGGGTATCATTGGTATAGACTGTAATCAAGTCACCCTTTAACCTGATCTTTGTTAAACTAACTAGATTGAGCTCTTTGAGTCTATCACAATAAGGCAAGCTTTCTAATTCTTTAATTATTTTTGTTGCTCTTCTCTAAAGCATGTCAAATTTATTAATATCATTCGTGAATTGGGGGCACCAGAAATGAACACAGCAGTCCAGCAGCAGTTGCACCAGTGGCAAATACAGAGGTAAAATAAACTCTCTGTTCCTACTCAAGATTCCCCTCTTTATGTATGCCAGGAACACATTAGCTCTTTTGGTCACAGCATCACACTCGGAACTCTTGTTCTGCTGATTATCCACCATGGCCCTCAAATCTTTTTCAGAGTCACTGCTTCCCAGGATAGTGTTCCCCATCCTGCAAGAATGCCTACATTCTTTGTTCCTGGCTGTATACATTTACATTTTGCTGTATTAAAAGACACATTGTTTGCTTGCGCCCAGTTTACCGAGCAAGTCAGATTGCTCTGAATCAATGACTTCTCCTCTTGATTATTCACCACTCCCCCAATTTTTGTGTCAGCTGCAAACTTTATCAGTGATGATTTTATGTTGTCTTTCAGGTCATTGATAAAAATTTCAAATAATGCAGGGCCAAGAACCAATCCTTGTGGGACCCCACTGGAAACACAGCAGTTTAATTAATATTCCCTATTTACAATTACATTTTGAGACCTATCCATTTCTAATCCATTTAATGTGTGCTGTGTCATTTTTATAGTTTTCTAGTTTTTAATCAAAATATTGTGCAGTATCAAGTTGAATGCCATTCAGAAGTCTAAGAATATGCCTACTTTGAAAGAAAGAATGAAAGAAAGAAAGAAAGAAAGAAAGAAAGAAAGAAAGAAAGAAAGAAAGAAAGAAAGAAAGAAAGAAAGAAAAAGGCCAGCTGCAGTGAGTTTCAGAGCCTGGGTCACCTGAATTGGGTTTACAGGGCTCATGCGATGGGGCTGAAAATAGCAATGCAGATGTTTGGACTCGGGCTGGAGCCCAGGCTGTGTGACCCACCCCATCACCAGGTTTCAGAGCCTGAAGTCTGAATGTCTACTCTGCTATTTTTAGCCCCATAGCTTGAATCCCACAAGACCAAATCAGTTGACCTGGGCTCTGAGACCCTCTGCCATGGGTCTCTTTTTTGCATGTATACCCTTAGTATATTACCAAACCTGTAGTCTCATGAAAAAAAGATATGAAGTTAGTTTCACTGGATCTATATTCCATAATCCCTAGTTGATATTTATTACTTACATTACCCTCCTTTGATTCTTTATTAATCAAGTCCTGTATTTGCCACTCCATTATCTTGCACAGGCTCGCTGTTAAACTGACAGGCTTATAATTATCAAGGTCATCCCATTTACCATTTTAAATATTGGTGCAACATTGGTGCAACTGGACTTTCTTCCAGTCTTCTAGAACTTCCTCAGTGTTCTAACACATACTGAAAATGAACATTATTGGTCCAGCAAGCTCCTGAGCCAGCTCTTTGAAACGAAGATGCATATTGATGCTGGGCTACAAAATTGATTCAATCATCTTACCTTTTATGGAAAGACCCCTCTGGTCCAGATTCTAATACTCTCACTCATCTTGACCTCAGGGAGTAATGGAATTACTTGTTGACAAAATAAATCTACCAGAATCTGGGTCTCTGCGTGACAGTAAAAATGATGAAGGAAATTGTGGTCTTCAGTAGTGATGGCAGGGACTGTTATGCATTACCAAATGCCTTCAATTTTATAAAGTTTAACTGCTAGTAGTGAGAGAGCACTGCACCAAGGCATCACCTTCTGATGCTTCTTCCATGGCCTATATGAACTGAATAGGTGGAGCAGTCCAGTTCCTGGTGTACAAGTGTCCACATCACAAAAGAACACCTACTCAGATACTGCCATGTTGGCAATCACAACAAAAGGACCAGGACTTTCTGGGCACTGACTGAACTGCTTACTGTATCCAGGTAAATTATCCTCCAAGAATAGAATTGAGGAACATTGACAGTTGGCATGGGGAAGATTCTGAACATGTTCTATGGATAAATATAGAACTTCATTTTCCAGTGCTGCTAATATGGCACTGTTCATGACCTCTAAATATAGTCACAAATTTTAAAATAGAAGTCATTCTACTATATATAGCAACAACAAAACAACAACATGCCTGGAAGAGTTCCTAAAAGCTCACCTTTGATATTTTGGATTCCTTAGGTGTGCTTTTAGGAGATGAATTAGAAATGAAAAACTATGAAGCTACAGAAAAAAATTCACTAAAATTTGGAACATGTTGGCTTCTTTTTAAACTCATTTTAAGCTTTTGTTTTATTTTTATTTGGTGTTTTAGGGCATTCATTGGAAGTTTTATTATATGCCACATTAGGAGCAGCACTGGGCCCACATTGTTAAAGTGTAGGGATCTTGATTCTCTTGCCTCTAACAGTAGTGCAATGTGAGTGTAAAATTAGCATTCTGATTGGGAAGTGTTTTCCACCAACTTTGCAGACACTTTGCAGAAGTGTGAACAACTAACCAGAGCAGACAAGCTTTCATCAGAATGTAAGCAGAACCATGACTCCATCTACCCCTGCTAAGTTCCATGGATGCACTACACAGACCTCTTAGCAATGGTATCAAAGGCAACTCACTATCTAGAAGAATTCCTGGGGCAAGATTATCTTCATATCACTCCTTTTTTATTTTCTTCTTTTTCCCCACAGCCTGAGTGGTGCGAAGGAGCCAGTATCTTGCTGAAGTGCCCCACAAAGAATTTCCTTGGGGACTGAAGGAGCTCTTGGCTGGTGCAAAGGTGGCACAGCTGGGTCCTACAACAACTGCTCCAACCCCAGCATATGTGGTGTGTCAAGGTAGGGGCAGGGCAGAGCACAGCACCACTGCACCAGTTCTCCGCTGGCACATTATATTGAGCCATGCTATATATGTTTAATTTGTTTTAATCCTTCCTCATAAATCATTTCCTCCAGTCCAATAACCATCTTTGTTGCTCTTCTCTGGTTTTACACCAATTTGTTGCTATTTTTGTAGTTTGAGATGCCTGGAACTGTGTGCAATTTTGGAGGTGGTATGTCATCAGTGCAGAATTAGAATTCTACTGCATTTTATTCTGCTGCCACATAACATTATAAACTTTTACTTAAGTGATTGATAGGTTATTTAGAAAATAGTGTTCTTCATGTAGATCCCTTCTATTGAATATCTGCTTTAGATTATTTTCTTCCAGCTGCATTATTTGCATTTCCCAGAGTAAAGCACATTTTATTATTTCATGGCCGTATTTCTAACCTTCTTAGTTTTGTTGGTATTCTGTATTCAGTAGTGAATGAAATTCACCCTGCTTCAGATGGTCCATGTTAAGGATTTAAATGGGTATTAAGTGGTGTGAAGAACTTTATGTGGGTGTGCTGCACAGGGGTGAATTTCATCTAAGAGCTCAGCTTGGCTACACAGGGAGTTTAATCTGCAGCTTTTGGACACACATCACATAATGTACAATACACAAGCTGCACTACTGGTATGCACACTGGATGGTGTGCCCTCCTTTTTCAATGTGCATCATTGTGTACACATGACGGCTGCTTGCTTCTTATGAAGGGCATGACATTCTTGGAGGGTATCCTTTACTTCGCTGCTGAGCCATGTGCATTCTGGGATTTTTCTTGCTGTTCATTGCAGGATGCATAGCAAAAAATGGACTAGTTTCAAATTTAAAAAAAAACAAAACAAACCATACTTGCTTGCTGAGGGGGCTACCACCATTTTGGAATCACTGTTGGTCAGCATGGACCTAACAATGCTTCATGTCAGTAGGCTGATATCCGCGACTATGCAAAGGCTGCTTCAGCTGTATTTCAGCACTCAAAACCAGATGAATTTGCCCTTGGACTTTGCTGAGCAGATGTTGTGGCGGCAGCAGCCACTCCTCCAGCAGCAGCAGGAGCTTCAGCACCAGACGATGTAGGATGAGGAAGAAGATGAGGACACCAAGCAACTGAAAGTAGAGAACCAGTTCCTGGTGCTGCTTCACACTCTGCAGTGCCATTTCTGGGCTTAGGAAGCCAGCATGGATTGGTGGGAAAGGATAGTTCTGTAGACCTGGGATGACCAGCAATGGTGAGAGAATTTCAGGATGGAGAAGGCAACCTTTTTGGACATACGTGCTGAAATAATCTTGGAGCTACAGCAGCAGTGTACCAACATGCAGTGCCCCATATCCAAGGACAAGTGGGTCACCACTGCTAGCTGGAAGCTGGCCACACTCAAATACTACCAGTCTGTGGTAAACCAATTCAGCATGGGGAGATTGACTGTGGGGGGTTTTGTCATGCAGGTGTGTGATGCCATGGAAAAGGCACTGTCACATCGGGTTATAAAGCTGGATAATGCTAAGGAGATTGATAGCACTGCACCATGGGGTTCCTGAGCTTGTACAGGGGAAATTGATGGGACCCATGTGGCTATTATTTCCCTCCCTGATCAGGGATCAAAGTTTAGAAACAGAAAGGGGGTATTTCTCCATGGCGTTCCAAGGACTAGTTAACCACCATGGTAGGTTTATGGGCATGAGGGCACAATGATTTGGAAGAGGCCATGATGCTAGGATCTTTCAGAACTCAGTTCTATTTGCCTTAATGGAAAAAGGACAGTTTGCCCCAGTAACACTATTGACATTAATGGTGTGGACATTGCTCCAGTTATCCTGGGTGACTTGGCTTATCCTCTGCTTCCCTCATTAATGAATACATTTCCAGGCCACTTGAACAGAAGGAAGGAACAGTTTAACTTCTACCTCAGTAGTTGCAGAATGGCAGAGTGTGCATTTGGTCATTTGAAAGGAAGGGGGTGCTGATTGTACAATAAATTGGAAGCAACACCAAAGAAGCACCAAAGGTTATAGATGTATTTTGGATAATATTTATGAAAGTAAGAGAGAAAATGTTAACTATGGGTGGGATGCTGAGGTGCAGAGACCTGCTCAGTGGTTTGAGCTACCAGCAAGGCATCCAGTATATTGTCAGGGAAGCTCATGGCTCTTGTTTTGAGTCTCAGGCCTGAAGCTGTGCAGTTGTATATCAAGCTGTAAACCCATGGAAGGGAATGATGGGTGGTGGGATGGATTGTGAGCAGTTCAGTGTTGTTTATGTGTGGTAGAAGTACAACATTATGTCAGTCCTCATTTTACCTCATGTCTTTGCCTGGGTACCTTTGTAAAACCTTATGAATTATATAAAACATAATGGTTGCCTGTGTAAAATGTATTGTCAACTCCCTATGAATTAAGTTTTCAAGATTTTAATTAAACAACAATCTATTTATGTAACATATAAATAAACCTTTAAATGATAATGAAACTGTTTTTAATTATGGAACAATATATTAAACAACAATCTATTGTTTAACTACAAAGAAATCTTTAATTAAAACAATACTGAAACAAAACATCAATGTGGAGCAGTTGTAGAGCAGAGCACAATGCAAGAGAGGTGCCTAAAGACACAAGCGAATATACATTTTGCCTCTCTGCCTCTTCTTGTTTGTGGACCTTCTGGTGAGGCTTTATGGTCTTCTCTTTCTTGAATGCCCCTTTAGCATCTCGATCATTCAGTGGCCCTCACTGATTGTTTGGCAGGCTTCCTGCTTCTGATATACTTACAGTATTTTTTGCTGTTAGTTTTTGGGTTTTCCTAGTCACCTTTTAAAATATTTTTTTGGCCTGCCTAATTATACTTTTACACTTGACTTGTCAGAGTGAAAGTACAGCTCTCAGGTAATCCCTTCTGAATCAGCAAATCACGAGTTTGCCTAGAATATTTATCAGTTCCTATTTAAAGAATAGCTCCAAATGACTATGACCTCGATAGCCTTAAAAGAAGCCTATTTGTAAACACAGGTACCCAAAATGTATTAAGTTCTTTCAAAGCATTGTAGATTGAAAATCATTTTCAGTATATAGCAATAAAATAGATCTACAGCAAAATACTCAAATGGTACAGTATTTTTGTCAGAGAGTGGTGTCAGGACACTTGTTTCTTTGAACCCTTCCCGCAGGGGTTTGTCCTCTTGATTACAATCTCATGTCAGTTTGCTGGATCAAAATGAGGGACCTCTTAATGAATTCAGGCTGCCCCTTTATATCACAAACTCTTTCTTTGTCTCCTAGGCCTCTGGAACCAGGCCTGACCCAGTAGTCACGGCAGAGGGAGGTATTCCTCTGGAGTTGTTCATCTTCCCCAGCACTGCAGTAATTAGCCCTTGCTGATTTTAGTTCCTGGTGGGAGCTTGGTAAGCCTCCCCCATGGAATTAGAATAAATTCCCTGGCTCACAGAGATAGAGATAACATTTAGAAAATCGATACTATAGTCTCAAAGATATTGCATGTGCCTATAATATCTGCCACACTACTCTCTCATGAATAGAGTAGATTGGCTACTTATTTACGACTACAGCAGAGACTTTATACCCCAGAAATAACTTTCTTTATATAATTTATAATATGTTTTAGTTCTATAAACATTTTGAAGTCAAATACCTTTTTGTTGCAGGCAGTTCATGTAAGCCTGTATTTGCCATCTCAACAAGCCCAATCTGCATTTTGTTTTCTGTGTCTTTATAATTAGTCTTTCCTTTTGAAGAAGAAGTTTTGTTCTATCCAAATTTTTCCTTCTTTTCATTCATAGAGTCTTGCTGTACAATAATAAAATGGTAGATTTCTGCAAAAATAAAAGATGTGCTAAAATGTAGGGAATGGTTTAGAAGCTCAGGGAAGGTCTACACTGCAATAAAACACCTAAAGCTGGCTTGAAGGGCTTGATCTACAGGGCTGTTTAATAGTGGTGTGGACATTTGGGTTCGGGCTCTGGGACCCTGTGAGGAAGGAGTGTCCAGCTCAAACATCTACACTGCAATGTTAGAAAGACACAATGTTAAGTTTTCTTTTCTTTGGTCTCGGTCTGTGTTCACTCAGAATACAGGACTCAGCTGTCGGAGCTTTGTTACAGTGTGAGAAGAAAAATAAATTAACTCTTTATCTACACAGCATGTTTTCTAAGTGCAGTATCCAAATGAAGACCACCTGTGTAGCAGCATTTTAAAAAAGTGTAATTTTAGTCTAGTTTTACCAGTAATTTGTGAACCCATAGTGTTTAAGCCATTGCTGGATATTTTTCTTGTTTAATATATATCTATATCAATTATATAGATTTTGATATCTCATTAAGTCTCGTTCTTTGTGTCGTTCACCATTCACTTCAGCCAGAAGGCTAAATTAACCAGGATCCTTGTCTATCAATGAGTCATTCATACATTTCTTTCTAGATAAAGTACTGCTGAATCCAGTTCCGGAGTTCATACAGAAAATCAATATGTTGTTCCATTTGAACTGAAGTATCACCTTACCTTCTGTTTATCCTAGACCTCAGCACCCTAAGGAGATTACATTGCATAATCTTTATGGTCAGAGTGTAATTAAAAATTCATTCAAATTGGGTTGGATAGAAGCATTGTCACATGAACTGAAAACTGGCTGAAGGACCATAAACAAAGGATAAATAGCAATGAACCATAGGGAAGGGAGGAGCTGTCTAGTAGGATGCCACATGGATTGGTTATACCCAATTTTATTTATTTAAATCCTTCCCCCCACTAATTTTCAAACATTCTGTATAATAGCACCAGGATAAAAATAACAGGAATATTTTAATAAACTATCACTTGGATAACATGAGAGCTAAACTAGGAGATTACAGCTCATTCTTTCAGACAATTCAGAGGGATATTAGTATTGTACACTGATAAACCTGAACATTAACTGTTATTAAAACTTTGTATAAATCAGTGTAATTAAGCTACTTCAACACGGGCATGAAATAAAATGGAATAAAAAGGAGTGCACCCATTGACATCTAAATTACATTTCAATCTGTATGAATACATTCAAGAATACAAACCAAGGAAGCCCCTCTTCCCACATGCTTATTAAAATACATTCACATAAAAAACTGTAACTATTTTGCAGAGCTATTTGAAAAGGAACTATTATCTCTCATAATGGGTGCTGTTCTGTTAATCAGTAAATATCAGTGCTATGTAACTCCAATGAAGGACCACCGTTGGGAGATTTAAATTCCATAACATTGAAAAAAGAGACCCAATGGCAGCTAAGCCTATTTAAATCCATATTAATGATCTATGAGAGAGACTAAAAAGCACATTACTTAAATTAATAAGTGATTCCAAACTGGGTGATGCTGCAAACACTAAAGATTTGTCTACACAGGGGAGTTTCAGTGGGATTAAGAGTTAATCTGGTTTGAAACTGCTTGTGTAGACTACACAATACATTATAGCTACGGTTATAATTTTCTCACTGAGGTCGCAGAAGTCATGGAATCTGTGAATTCCTGAGAATTCCTCTGTGACTTTAGTTCATGGCCACGGGGAGCTGCAGGGTCCCCCTACCACCCACAGCAGCTGGGAGCTGCGCAGTACTCCTGGGAGCTCTGAGCCAGTGCATGTGGCAAGGATCCCCCCAGAGCTCCAAGGTGCCATGGGCAGTGGGGGAATCTCAGAGCGAGGGAACCCCAGAGTTCCCAGCCACTGTGGGTGGTGGGGAAACCATGGAGCTCCCGGCTGCAGCAGGCAAGGGGCCCCTGGGAGCTCCCAGCTGCGGCACCCAGTGTGGGGACACCAAAACTGAGCTCCCCATTTTGTCACAGATAGTTTTAGTAAAAGTCAGACAGGTCACAGGCTTCTGTGAATTTTTCTGTATTGCCCGTGACCTGTCTGTGACTTTTACTAAAAATATCTGTGACAAAATCTTAGCCTTAATTATAGATCACTAACTCTGCATTCATTGCAGAACTCTGGAGTCCTCTTTTGGTGTATTGTTTGTGTGCACACAAAGCTGCTGTGGATTGCTTTGGCTGTCTTCCAATGGCTATGCCACACTGCTTTGCAGATGACCGTTACTCACCTTCCTGTTTATCTGTGTGCCCTCCCTTGCTCTGGAGTCAAGCTGACCAGATGTCCCCTCCCCCGTTTAAAACCTGACACAGAGCCAGAATTTGTCCATTTGCTCCTGGTTTCAAGTACATTGGAATTGTTGCAATATTACTCCAGAAGCCTTATACTATGCCTCAAGCAGCCACAGGGAGATCTGCTGAGACCCTGGTCTCATTACCATCAGGAGAGAAGTGTCAGTGCAGCAAAATCTTGTGTCCAGCCACTGGAATACAAATATTTTTGTGGATGCTGCTAAACAGATAACTTGGAGAGACCACAACCAGGATGTTGACTAGTTCTGGGTAAAGAGCAAACAGCTCAGGAGGACTTATATTAAAACAAAAGATAAGAGGGGGGAAAAATCCAGCAAAAGACATGAAAACTGTCCATTTTTGGAGGAACCGGACAGGATTTTGCACAACTACATTCCCACTGAACCCAAAAAGGTTGTGGTCTTTGCTGCTAACTCTCTTCCCCTGCCCTTAACCCCCAAGGACAATCAGCAAGACTCCTCAGAGGATGAGTACAAGGAGGCCAGTGATGAGATCTCCCTGGAAAGGTGGGATGTCTTTGGAACTCAGGACCCCGATGCCAGCCAAGGAGAAGGTGAGCCCAATTCCTGCCCTGCAGCAACCAATTCCCAGGCAGCAACCCAGGGTGGGACTGAGGAGGCAGATCCTATAGAGGGAACCTTGGCTTATAAGTATCTATCTTTACAATTTATTATTGTATTTTACTGCTGTGCTACCTTGTGTTTCAGGTGCCCCATGGCAGAAGCTATTGAAAGAGGATGTGAGTTCCGAGACTTTCCAAGTCCTCAGCCTCTGCTTCCCTCCCTCCATCTGCCCATGCTGTCCATTTGGCGCCCTGTACATGTTTGCAAAATGGCGGCTGCTGTGCTATGCAACTGGTCTCTGTCTCATCCTAACCACCACCACCCCTGACTACTAACAGTCTTTAATACCAAATCATTGATGGCCCTTGCCTAGCTACGTATTTTCTTTTCTCCTTTCCTCATCTGTCCTGCCTGTTGAACCTGATCCACCACCCCCAGCTACCCCTTCACCTGCTCAAAATGGCACCCAGCAGCATGGCACAGCCATGGCCACACTACCCTATCCTCTGCCATAGCAGATTCAAATAATGGAAACATTCTTTTGTGCAAAATGCAAAAATGTTTACAGTGTTTACAGGGAAAGCAATGTGGATAGGGAGACAGATAGGGCAATTTCCTGCAATAACCTTGAATGGCCTTATTGAATTAAAGTATCTTTTGAGTCCATTGTATTAAATGCAAAGCTTATGTATTATTGTGGGATTGGTTGCAACTTCTCTAGAGGGGAGATATAGCTGATGTAAACTTTGGGAAGTGTTATGAGCTTCAAAGGACTATTTTAAACAAACAATATGCCAGACAAGAAGGAATTTTTGGGACAAAGAAAGTTAAGTGGGTTTCGTAAGAAATACCTGGGGAGAGTGAAGCTAGGCTGTGAGGAGAGAACCGTTGTCTGCTGATTACCTATTCATGGTCTCTGCAGATCAAATTCCCAACCTGTATAAAGGAAAGAATGTACTTTTCATGGTGGTTCTTGTTCTGAGGAAAAGCTGTTATGAATTTGTAATCACAGAAAAGCCTCTGTGTGGAGTCTGAAGGACTGATCAACTATCAAAGCTTTTGTTGGAGTTGGGGTGATCTCTCGTAAGCTTATTAGCCTGCATGTACTGTTTTAATACGCTTTCTCTGTAATGCTTTCACCTTCAGAATAAATGTGTTTGCTCAGAAAGAGCTGTGTGGTATCTTATAACTTTTGGCAATTACAGCAGTTGATAGCTTCTGAGTAGAAAGCAAAGAGAAGACACGAGCCTGTTTAGGTGTCCTGGCTTGCTGGGGAACTCACAGTGTAGGCAAGGACCTGTGCAGCCTGGAAAGACCCTGATCGGGAGGGAGAGAGACACAGGTTTTCACCCAAGAGCACTGACAGCTGATGAGCTGGGAGCCTAGAGTGGGTGCCCTTGCTAGACCATGAAGGGGGACAGGTGCTAGCAAACAGGGCAATTTTGTGAGAGAGTTCAGAAAGAGAGCATGAGAGCCAAATACCCCTAACATTCTCTAAACTTAGGCCAATAAACACCTCCCCCCAAAAAACAAAAAGAGCTACAGGCGTAAAAAGAATGCAGTCCAGCAGCAGAGTGGGGGCTATCCAGTTTATTGCACTGAATGAAGCACATCTGATCCCATAGTTGGGACTCTTCTTCCAGATGATGGCATGGTAACTACTTACACTGAGAATACTTCTGCAGGGGAGGGCATATCAGTTATTAGGAAGAGACAGATAAGAGTAATGGGGGATTCGATCATTATAAATACAGATAGCTGAGTTTATGATGACTGGGAGAAATGCGTGGTGAATGGCCTGCCAGGTGCAAAGGTTGTGGACCTTTTGAGACATATAGGTATATTTATGGACAGTGCTAGGGAAGAGCATATTATGGTACATGTAGGTACAACTGACATAGGGAAAGGTAGGAGAGAGGTCCTGAAGGCCAAATTTAGGCTGCTAGGTAGGTGATTAAACTCCAGGATCTCCATGGTAGCATTCTCTGAAATATGCAGGGCCAGTTAGGCAGAACTGTATGGTCTCAATGCATAGATAAGATGATGGTGTTGGGGGGAGGGATTTAGATTTATTGGGAACTGGGGTATCTTTTGGGAAAGGAGGAACCTATCTATCAGGGGTGGTCAAACTTACGTACCCTCCAAGCTGCATACAACAATCTTCAGAAATTCAAGAGCCAGGGCACACTTGCTGGGGCTCTGGGCTTCAGCCCTGCAGGAAGTGCCTGCCCAACTTGGGACTTCTGCCCCATTCCTGCTGAAGCCCCAAGCCCTGGCAGGCACGCCCTGTGGTGCTAAAGCCCCAAGCCGCCCCTCACTGCTGGGCAGAAGGCAGAAGTGATATGTGGAGGGGACACATGGGGGGGGGGGCAATTTTTTCAGGTTTTGATGGCCCCACTCAGTTCATGGTGCAACTGTGCCCCTTTCCTGCATGGCAGCTGCTGGAGCTGGCAAGCTGTGAGCTGCGGCAATGGGAGAGGCAGCAGTAAGCAGATGGGAGCTGCAGGGAGAGATGCTGTTTTGTTGTTGCCTCTCCCTGCAGAATTGGAGCATTAGGCCCACCTGCAGCTCCCAGTGTTCGCCGCTGCCTCTACATGCAGCGTTAACACCTGGGAGCTGCAGTGAGGGGCCACTGACAGTAAAAAGGAGGTGTGTGCCTGGGGGCGGGTGTGACTGAAGCTGTTAGGGGGCCAACCTTTAAAATATGCCCCCACCCACTCTCAGCAGGCACCAGTTGTCTCTGGCAGAAGTCCCTAGCCCCACCAACTTGCTGCAGGGAAGAAACTCTAAACTTCTTCTCCCCCAGTCTGGTAGGCAGAGAATGGGAGAGTGGGGTCTCCGTGAGCCACACTGTAACTGTAAAAGAGCTGCATGCAGCTTGCAAGCTATGGGTTGACCACCCCTGTTATATAGGAAGGATGGGCTCCACCTAAAGCAAAAATGGAACAAGATTGCTGACATGTTAAATTAAAGAAGGTCATAGAGGAGTTTTTAAACTAAGGGCTGGGGAAAAGCCAACAGGCACACAGGAGCACACACTTTAGACAAAGACATTGCATAGGGGAGGATCTATTAACAGGGTTTCTCTATATCCTAGTAAAGAGGAGAGGATACAAGTTGTACTTTATCAACTTATAAGGAAGGTCCTCTCATGGATCAGTAACTGGTAAAAAAAAAACAGGATAAAAGGGTAGGAATAAATGGTTACTTTTCAGAATGAAGAGAGGTAAATACTGGTGACCCCAGGAATCTGTACTGGGATCAGTACTGTTCAACATATTCATAAGTGATCTGGAAAAAGGAGTGAACAGTGAGGTCACAGAGTTTGCAGCTGATACAAAATTACTCAAGATAATTAAGTCCAAAGCAGACTGAGAAGACTTAGAAAAGGACCTCACAAAACTGAGTGACTGGGCAACAAAAATGGCAGATTAAATTCAATGTTGATAAATGAAAAGTAGTGCATGTTGGAAAACATAATCCCACCTATACATATAAAATGATGGGGTCTAAATTAGCTGCTACCACTCAAAAAGAGATCTTGGAGTCATCGTGGATAGTTCTCTGAAAACATCCACTCAATAATCAGTGACAGTTGAAAAAGATACCAGAATGTTAGGAACCATGAGAAGAGGGATAGATAATGAGATAGAAAATATCATATTACACAGATACATAGATATTAAGATCAGAAAGGACCATTATGATCATCTAGTCTAACCTCCTGCACAATGCAGACCACAGAATCTCACCCACCCACTCCTGCGATAAACGTCTCACCTATGTCTGAGCTATTGAAGTCCTCAAATCATGGTATAAAGACTTCAAGGTGCAGAGAATCCTCCAGCAAGTGACCCGTGCCCCATGCTAGAGAGGAAGGCAAAAAAAACCCAGGGCCTCTTCCAATCTGCCCTGGAGGAAAATTCCTTCCCGACCCCAAATATGGTGATCAGCTGAACCCTGAGAATATGGGCAAGATTCACCAGCCAGATACCCAGGAAAGAATTCTCTGTAGTAAATCAGATCCTACCACATCTAACATCCCATCACAGGCCACTGGGCATATTTAACACTAATAGTCAAAGATCAATTAATTACCAAAATTAGGCTATCCCATCATACCATCCCCTCCATAAACTTATCAAGCTTAGTCTTGAAGCCAGATATGTCTTTTGCCCCCACTGCTTCCTTTGGGAGGCTATTCCAAAGCTTCACTCCTCTGATGGTTAGAAACCTTCATCTAATTTCAAGTCAAAACTTCCTGATGACCAGTTTATATCCATTTGTTCTCATGTCCATATTGGTACTAAGCTTAAAAAATTCTTCTCCCTCTGTAGTATTTATCCCTCTGATATATTTATAGAGAGCAATCATATCTCCCCTCAACCTTCTTTTGGTTAGGCTAAACAAGCCAAGCTCCTTGAGTCTCCTTTCATAAGACAGGTTTTCCATTCCTCGGATCATCCTAGTAGCCCTTCTCTGTACCTGTTCCAGTTTGAATTCATCCTTCCTAAACATGGGAGACCAGAACTGTACACAGTATTCCAGGTGAGGTTTCACCAGTGCCTTATATAACGGTACAAAAACCTCCTTATCTCTACTGGAAATACCTCATCTGATGGACCCCAAGACCACATTAGCTTTTTTCATGGCCATATCACATTGGCAGCTCATAGTCATCCTGTGATCAACCAATATTCCAAGGTCCTTCTCCTCCTCCGTTACTTCTCATTGATGTGTCCCGAGCTTATAATTAAAATTCTTGTTATTAATCCCTAAATACATGACCTTTCACTTCTCACTATTAAATTTCATCCTATTACTATTATTCCAGTTTACAAGGCAATCCAGATCTTCCTGTATGATATCCCGGTCTCTCTCTAAATTGGCAACACCTCCCAGCTTTGTATCATCTCCAGAATTTATTAGCACACTCCCACTTTTTGTGTCGAGGTCAGTAATAAAAAAGATTAAATAAGATTGGTCCCAAAACTGATCCTTGAGGAACTCCATTGGTAACCTCCCTCCAGCTTGACAGTTCACCTTTCAGTATGACCCGCTGTAGTCTCCCTGTTAAACAATTCCTTATCCACCTTTCAATTTTCATATTAATCCCCATCTTTTCCAATTTAACTAATAATTCCCCATGTGGCACAGTATCAAACGCCTTACTGAAATCTAGGTAAATTAGATCCACTGCGTTTCCTTTGTCTAAAAAATCTGTTACTTTCTCAAAGAAGGAGATCAGGTTGGTTTGGCATGATCTACCTTTTGTAAAACCATGTTGTATTTTGTCCCATTTACCATTGACCTCAATGTCCTTAACTACTTTCTCCTTCAAATTTTTTCCAAGACCTTGCATACTACAGATGTCAAACTAACAGGCCTGTAGTTACCCGGATCACTTTTTTCCCCCTTTCTTAAAAATAGGAACTATGCTAGCAATTCTCCAATCATACGGTACAACCCCTGAGTTTACAGATTCATTAAAAATTCTTGCTAATGGGCTTGCAATTTCATGTGCCAATTCCTTTAATATTCTTGGATGAAGATTATCTGAGCCCCACGATTTAATCCCACTAAGCTGTTCGAGTTTCGCTTCTACCTCAGATATGGTAATATCGACTTCCATATGCTCATTCCCATTTGTCATGCTACCATTGTTCCTAAGATCCTCATTAGCCTTATTAAAGACTGAGGCAAAGTATTTGTTTAGATATTGGGCCATGCCTAGATTATCCTTAACCTCCACTCCATCCTCGGTCCCACTTCTTCTTTCTTTGTTTTCTTCTTATTTATATGGCTATAGAACCTTTTACTATTGGTTTTAATTCCCTTTGCAAGGTCCAACTCTACTTGACTTTTTGCCTTCTGACTTTATCCCTACATGTTCTGACCTCAATAAGGTAGCTTTCCTTGCTGATCACTCCCATCTTCCACTCTCTGTATGCTTTCTGCTTTTTCCTAACCACCTCTCTGAGATGCCTCTATATAAATCCATGCTATGCCCACATCTTGAATACTGCATGCAGATGTGGTCGCCACATCTCAAAAAAGATATATTGGAATTGGAAAAGGTACAAAAAAGGGCAACAAAATGATCTTTCATACAAGAAGAAATTAAAAAGACTGGGGCTGTAGAGTTTGGAAAAGAGACCACTAAGGGGAGCTATGATGGAGGTCTCTAAAATCTTGAATGGTGTGGAGAAAATGAATAACACATAACAGAAGAGTCAGAAGTCACCCAATGAAATTAATAGGTGGCAGGTTTAAAACAAACATGAGGGAGCACTTTTTCACACAACCCAGAGTCAACCTATGGAACTTATTGCCAAGGGATGTTGTGAAGACCAAAAAGTATAATTAGATAAGTCCATGAAGGATAGGTTCATCAATGGGTATTACCAAGATGGTCAGGAATGTGTCCCCATGCTCTGGGTGTCCGCGAATCTCTGACTGCCAGATGATGGGACTGGACTACAGGGGATAGATCTCTTGATAATTGCCCTGTTTGTTCCCTTTTAAGCATCTGGCATTGACCACTGTCAGAAGACAGGGTACTAGGCTAGATGGACAATTGGTTTCACCAAGTATGGCCATTCTTATGTTCTTATGTAACTGCGGAGTATCTCACGTTGTTTCCAGTGAATATTTCTCTAGCAGAACTGGGATGATAGCTCTTATCTTTAGAAAATTTGATTAGGGTATTTTACCAAAGTTTTGGAGTTTAAATTATAGGTGTTCAAAATATCAGTGGAGCATCCAGAAATTCTATACGTTATTTACCATTCTTGTTTGACTTGTAGAGTCACATTGTCCCCAGTGCAATTAACCCAGGAGTTAAAGAAATATTAAAAGCCGTCCTTTTAGGCACAGGTGGTCCCTGAACAGGCAAGAACTCATGAATTGTAGTTGAAGTTATTTCCAAAGTTGCTGGTTGGACAACCTCTCTAGGTTTAAGCACTAGGAAAGTATTTCTTGACTGAAGGAATTAAGAAAAAGAAAAGACTACCAGTTTGTTTGATCTCCATTGATAATTTCTAGATTGCTCCTTGTACTAGTATTGGCTTTAGTTAGCTTTGATACTTTGAAGAAGCAGCATGCTAAGTTCTGAAGAATTTTTTAGAGGTTTGTCTGTAGATTCACAACAATCTGGTTCCCTCAAAGGAAACCTCCACTAAATTTATTCTATAATATCCAATGTCTCAGAAATAAATTTATCCTAGCTAAGATATTAAAAAAGTTAAATTCTAGAAGAAAACCTTCTCCTGGAACGAGACATCATACATAAAGTATAGGGCCCTGTGTAACAATCTGGGAGATTTTTGTCTCTTTGGAAGATTTAGATTTCTCTTTCATTAAGAATGAATATTTGACCCAGATCAAAGCAGCTCTAAATACGACTACATTGCTACCCATAAAATGATGGAAACATATGCAAATAATCTTTTTTTAAAAAAAGATATGATTAGTTTTTTTAAGAAACAGGAAAGAATTTTTTTGTGAAAATTAACTTATACAAGGCAAGGTTTTTAAAACTGTTTTTATAAGTTTACAAAGTTTGCTTCAAATGCCCTAGAGTAAACATTTAACGATGATATGTCAATTGCACAAAAGTAATAAATTACAAAAGTTAAATTTCACACAGGGACCTTAACTATATGGAGTTGCCAGGCATCCAGTTTTCAACTGGAATGCCCTGTCAAAAAGGGACACTAGTAGCTCCGGTTAGCAACACTGACTGGGCCGTTAAAAGTCTGGTCGGTGAAGTAGGGGGGGCTAAGACAGGCTCCCTGCCTGCCCTGGCTCCAGGAAGCGGTCAGCATGTCCCTATGGCCCCAAGGCACAGGGGCGGCCAGGGAGGCTCTGTGCGTTGCCCCTGCCCCAAGTGCCAGCTCCATAGCTCCCATTGGCCGGGAACCACGGCCAATGGGAGCTGCAGGGGTGGCACCTTCGGGTGAGGACAGCGCATGGAGCCCCCTGGCAGCCCCTGTACCTAGGAGCCACAGGGACATGCTGGCTGCTTCCGGGAGCCACCTGAGGTAAGCACAGCCTGAAGCCCACACCTCCTCCCACACTCTGAACCCCTTGGCCCCAGCCCAGAGACTCTCTTGCACCCCAAACCCCTCATCCCAGGCACCACACCAGAGCCCATACCCCCTGCCAGTGCCCTCACCCTTCCCGCTGCACCCCAACCACATACCCCAGCCAAGGGCCCCCTCCCGCACCCTGGATCCCTCATTTCTGGCACCACGCCAGAGCCTGCACTCCCAGCCAGAACCTTCATCCCTCCCACACCCCAACCCCCTGCCCCAGCCCCAGTCCAGTGAAAATGAGCTGAGCAAGTGAGTGAGGATGGAGGAGAGCGAGCAACAGAGGGAGGGGAGATGGTGTGAGTGGCGGTGGGGCCTTGGGGGGAAGGGGCAAGGCCTTGGGGAAGGGGGCGGGGCAAGACTGTTCGGTTTTGTGCAAGCATAAAGTTGACAACTCTATAAGTATACCTCTTGCACACATGCATTATAAATCATATTTATATGTAGGGGCAAAATACATATGATGGTAAAAAAAAATACTACCTATATACAATTCAGCTGATAGGAAAAACTCTCTTTTAATTAGGGATTGGGAAATTTGCTTCAGATCAGATAAACACTCACAAAGTAAAACAAACTCCAAACCATACTTTTTCACCCATTATTTTTTTTAATTTTTAAATGACATTTGCCTTCCCATGTCCATCTGGGACTGGAAACAGAAATGCCATACAATAAGAAATCTGAAGAAGTGGGTTTTTGACCCATGAAAGCTTATGCCCAAATAAATCTGTTAGTCTTTAAGGTGCCACCAGACTCCTTATTGTTTTTGTACAATAAGAAATGTTCTTCTCATGTTTCTGACCTGACAGGAAGCAAGAAGTACCAGAAATCTATAAGATCCAGATAGGGATCCAAACATTTCTACGTATCACATTCAAATATAGTTAGAAAGCTTTACTTTTGGGGGTTTGCTCTTCACTGCCTGTTGGACCAGATTTTATAGTTGTGTGCACAACATTCTCATGTGCCTAATTTGTGTGCACAAATACCTGATGTATTGGTCTCAAACTTAAAGAGCTCTGTGTAAGCTCAAAAGCTTGTCTCTCTCACCAACTGAAGTTGGTCCAATAAAAGATATTGCCTTCCCCACCTGGTCTCAGATCAGGTATTTGCATGTGATTTCTTAGTCCTAGTAGTGAGAGGTGATCAAAGTGATATACTATGGTGGCATCATTCATGCAGTTATATTTAAAATGTCTCTAAATATTTTCATTATTAAATAGGCTGTGATTTGTATCAGTTTATTATACCAAAAGAAAGACTAAGGGTGAAATCCTCGCCCCATAGAAGACAATGGAAGTTTTGCCATTGACTTTAACAGGACCAAGATTTTACCCTGCATTATTCTAAAATTTCTTTGTACTTGCTGTGATAATGTCTGAGGACGCAGGGTCAACATTTTCACAACTGAATGCCTTAGGTTAAGAAGACACCTCAAGACACCCTAATTTAATGGCCTAAATATAGATTTTTTTGCCTTACTTTCAGAATTTTGGACTAAGTTACTTTAGGGACACATAGGGATATTGTTGTAGAGAATTTTTTGGCACAGAAGTTACATAATCCCTGGATTTTCACTCCTGAGATGGATATGTCACCTGACACTGTTGTCTGTCTTTACAAAGAAAAGTTGTACAGGAATTTTATTTTTGCTAGTGAAATTAATCATCCTATTTCCAGCACGAATGGTCCCTTTATAACTGCATGATCTATACAAGGGCTTCTCAGTCTTTTTTCTTCTGAAACTCTGCATTGAGTCATGTCCGCTCACCTTCCTGACCCCATATTCAGCTCCTAACAACAACTCAGAATCAGTTATGCTTCAGGACAGCCTCAAAAGAAGCACCCATGACCCCACCAGATAACTGCTGCTAACTGCTCTGGTCACAAGACTAGTGACTCATATGTTAAGATTTTCTGATCTACACAAAACAAGACTGACTAAATAAATTAGAGGAAATGCTGAAATATTTAGAAACCTCTTTTTGCAAAATAGGGGGAAATGTGAAGATAAAACAGATGGAGGCTTTCAAAAGGCTTTATTAATGTTCGATTTTGTATATCACACTGTATGAGGTATTGATACTCACTTTTTGTTGCTATATACATTAGATAGGACTCCTCTGCTAACTTGATATGTTGTTCTGAATAGCTGCTAAACATAAACACTTTTAATTTCAAAAAAGCCGTAATAAAAATTACTACACACAAACAGAAGTTATCATTTTGCCAAAAGGCATATCACAAACTAACATGAAAACATATGAAACTTAAAGGCCAGAAGATGATGGTTTTATTGTTCTTCAGTGTCTGGCCCTACCATATGGTCTATCAAGGATTATTCTATCTTGCCCAAATGTGTTATGCGTTTGTTGTTTTACACATATAAATGTTAGGAAAATTAACCATTGGAACTTTTTTAGTAGCTAATTTTCAGAAACAAGTATCAAAAACATTTTAGCATATTTCCTTTAATATTAGCACTAACTTCATTCCATATTAATATTTAAAATTAAATCTTGTTTTTGAGAGCTACTAAAACAGAGTCCGAAACTCTGTACAAGCATATGTATAGAATATGCTCTGCACTAATGAATGAGAGGCAAACATAATCTGTTGGAAACCAGACAAAGTGGAGGCAAAGGGATTTACAAAATGCTCCACCCTACTTCATCTATGTTCTGCCGGGTCAGGCCTTCATGGATAAGTGGGTGGGGCTACAGGGAAAGCAACCTTCAATAGCAGCATCCTCCCCTGCAATGAGTGGGGATTTCCCTACTGCAGGTAAAGTTTACCCTCCCTTCCACTGAGTTCACTTACACAAAATGTCCACACCATTGGGAGTCAGCTGGAGCAACATTTGACAGCGATCTAATGGAAATAAGTCTTCCACTGTGAGGGTTGGAGCCAAAGAAGTCATGCAAGAGCACTAGGCTTCTAGAAAAATGCATCTGCCACATAGAATTTTCCCAAGGATGTCAGGACAAATGGGACTGATGTGTTCCTTCTATCTACTACCCAAGATCCATAAACCTGGAACTCCTGGGCGCCCCATCATTTCAGGGATTGGCACCCTGACAGCAGGATTGTCTGGCTATGTAGACTCCCTCCTCAGGCCCTACGCTACCAGCACTCCCAGCTACCTTCGAGACACCACTGACTTCCTGAGGAAACTTCAATCCATCGGTGATCTTCCTGATAACACCATCCTGGCCACTATGGATGTAGAAGCCCTCTACACCAACATTCCACACAAAGATGGACTACAAGCCGTCAGGAACACTATCCCCGATAATGTCACGGCTAACCTGGTGGCTGAACTTTGTGACTTTGTCCTTACCCATAACTATTTCACATTTGGGGACAATGTATACCTTCAGATCAGAGGCACTGCTATGGGTACCCGCATGGCCCCACAGTATGCCAACATTTTTATGGCTGACTTAGAACAACGCTTCCTCAGCTCTCGTCCCCTAAAGCCCCTACTCTACTTGCGCTATATTGATGACATCTTCATCATCTGGACCCATGGAAAAGAAGCCCTTGAGGAATTCCACCATGATTTCAACAATTTCCATCCCACCATCAACCTCAGCCTGGTCCAGTCCACACAAGAGATCCACTTCCTGGACACTACAGTGCTAATAAACAATGGTCACATAAACACCACCCTATACCGGAAACCTACTGACCGCTATTCCTACCTGCATGCCTCCAGCTTTCACCCTGACCACACCACACGATCCATCGTCTACAGCCAAGCTCTGCGATACAACCGCATTTGCTCCAACCCCTCAGACAGAGACAAACACCTACAAGATCTCTGTCAAGCTTTCTTACAACTACAATACCCACCTGCGGAAGTAAAGAAACAGATTGATAGAGCCAGAAGAGTTCCCAGAAGTTACCTACTACAGGACAGGCCTAACAAAGAAAATAACAGAACGCCACTAGCCGTCACCTTCAGCCCCCAACTAAAACCCCTCCAACGCATTATTAAGGATCTACAACCTATCCTAAAGGATGACCCAACACTCTCACAAATCTTGGGAGACAGGCCAGTCCTTGCCTACAGACAGCCCCGCAACCTGAAGCAAATACTCACCAACAACCACATACCACACAACAGAACCACTAACCCAGGAACTTATCCTTGCAACAAAGCCCGTTGCCAATTGTGCCCACATATCTATTCAGGGGACACCATCACAGGGCCTAATAACATCAGCCACACTATCAGAGGCTCGTTCACCTGCACATCCACCAATGTGATTTATGCCATCATGTGCCAGCAATGCCCCTCTGCCATGTACATTGGTCAAACTGGACAGTCTCTACGTAAAAGAATAAATGGACACAAATCAGATGTCAAGAATTATAACATTCATAAACCAGTCGGAGAACACTTCAATCTCTCTGGTCACGCAATCACAGACATGAAGGTCGCTATCTTAAAACAAAAAAACTTCAAATCCAGACTCCAGCGAGAAACTGCTGAATTGGAATTCATTTGCAAATTGGATACTATTAATTTAGGCTTAAATAGAGACTGGGAGTGGCTAAGTCATTATGCAAGGTAGCCTATTTCCTCTTGTTTTTTCCTCCCCCCCGCCCCCCAGATGTTCTGGTTTAACTTGGATTTAAACTTGGAGAGTGGTCAGTTTGGACGAGCTATTACCAGCAGGAGAGTGAGTCTGTGTGTGTATGGGGGTGGGTTTTTGGAGGGGGGTGAGGGAGTGAGAGAACCTGGATTTGTGCAGGAAATGGCCTAACTTCATTATCATGCACATTGTGTAAAGAGTTGTCACTTTGGATGGGCTATCACCAGCAGGAGAGTGAATTTGTGGGGGGGGGTGGAGGGTGAGAAAACCTGGATTTGTGCTGGAAATGGCCTAACCTGACGATTACTTTAGATAAGCTATTACCAGCAGGACAGTGGGGTGGGAGGAGGTATTGTTTCATATTCTCTGTGTATATATAAAGTCTGCTGCAGTTTCCACGGTATGTATCTGATGAAGTGAGCTGTAGCTCACGAAAGCTCATGCTCAAATAAACTGGTTAGTCTCTAAGGTGCCACAAGTACTCCTTTTCTTTTTGCGAATACAGACTAACACGGCTGTTACTCTGAACTCCTTCAGACAGTCACATTTGGTAGAAAGGGGAGGAAAGTCCTATCTCTGATGCCCACATCCATTGATATGATGAGATAAAATGCCAGCAATTGAAACCTACAATACAGAGTTTTCTGCATGGGAGCCAGTATGATCTTATGATTTTTCTTTTTTGTGTTTTGTAAAATCAAATTATGATAGAAAATACGTTTGACCCAAGTTAGTAATTGATAGAGCAGGTTACAATTTAAAATGGACTGAGATACTGCACCTTGTGAATTGGGATTTATAATCTAAATACTCAGAAACTATTTAACTCTACCAGCATGAGTGGAACCACCCTATTAGGTTGTCTCAGTCACCTCTGAATTTCCTGACATTAATTATAAATGTCATGGGCTGCTGTGACAGTTTTTAATGTGGAAGCAACTGATCGGATGTAGATTTCTCAGTTGCTAAACTGAATCAGCATCATAGTTGTGATGAGTTGATGTTTCCATTATATATACACACCAAACAATAACAGCAAGAAATGCTTTTAGGTGAAAATGCCAGCATAATTCATATCTATAAACTTTTTCACATGGGGTGACTTAATTAGCAGCAGCAAGCAGTAAGAGATTATTTTCAGTTTTGAAAAATGACAATGTATTTGACTAGTACTATTGTTTATAAAACAGAATTAATGCAACTAACCACCAAGTTAGTAATTTAGGCTTTATAACAGAAAGAGACAGGAAAGGTCTTCAGCCTTTGCTGGTTGAGGGTATGTCTACTTTGGCAGAGTTACATCACCGGCAGTTACAGCACTGCTCAGAGAGCACTGAAGGGTAACCACTGTTGTGTATTCACACTGTCAGCTGCCTGTGCAATAGTGTTCACACTTGCGGCACTTGCAGAGGTATTTGGAGCAGTGTACTCTGGGCAGCTATCCCAAAGAGCATCTCTTCCTCTTCTGCTGCTAAGAGCTGTGGGAAGGGTCACCGGACATCCTGGGTCCTGTCCCAATGCCCCGTGATGCATTGCTTTGCATCCCAGCAATCCCCGTGCTTCTGTTTGCATTTGGCACCATCTTTCAATGGTTTGTGTACTGCACACTCTGCCTCTTCGGTCTGCAGGAATGGATCCCGCACTGTTGAACAATATGCTGCTCATTCTCACTAACACATCATGAGTGGCAGTGGAGTTATTCCTTAAACTACAAAGGCAAGAGGAGTGCAACATTGATCTCACCACGTGTAGTAGCTAAGACACGAGATTACTTGTGGCATTCGCGGAGGTGCTGACCAAAGTGGAACACCACTTTTGGGCTCGGGAAACAAGCACTGAGTGGCGGGATCACATCATGATGCACGTCTGGGATGATAAGCAGTGGCCGCAGAAGTTTCAGATGAGGAAAGGCACATTCATGGAACTTTGTGATGAGCTCATCCGAGCCCTGCAGCGCAAGGACATGAGAATGTGAGCTGCTCTGCCATTGGAGAAGCGCACGGTGATTGCACTGTGGAAGCTGGCTAGTCCAGACTGCTACCAATCAGTCGCTAACCAGTTCAGAGTGGGAAAGTCGACTGCTGGACTCGTGCTGATGGAAGCGTGCAGGGCCATTAATCACATCCTGCTCCGACAGACCATGACTCTGGGCAATGTCCATGACATTGTGGATGGCTTTGCACAAATGGGCTTCCCTAATTGAGGAGGGGCGATGCACGGCATGCATATTTCAATACTGGCACCAGACCACCAGACCACCAGACCACCTAGCCACCAATCAGAAGGGGTATTTGTCTATGATTCTCCAGGCGCTTGTCTATCACCGTAGGCGCTTCATGGACATTAATACAGGCTGGTACGGAAAGGTGCATCGTGCACGCATCTTTTGGAACACTAGCCAGGAAGTGTTCAGGAAGCTGCAAGCAGGGACTTTCTTCCTGGACCAGAAGATCACAGAAGAAAAAGTCAAAATACCCATTGAGATCGTGGGAGACCCTGCCTACCCCTTAATGCCATAGCTTATGAAGCCATACACGGGGCACCTTGACAGCAGCAAGGAGTGGTTCAAAACCAGGCTGAGCAAGTGCACAATGACTGTTGAATGTGCTTTTAGCTGTTTAAAGGCCCGCTGCCGCTGTCTGTATGGGAAGCTGGACCTAGCCGATGACAATATACATATGCTCATAGCCGCATGCTGTATGCTCCATAATATTTGTGAAGGGAAGGTTGAAAGCTTCAGTCAGGGCTGGACCTCTGAGGCTGAATTTGAACAGACAGAGACTAGGGCTATTAGAGGGGTGCAGCGCTGGGCCATCAGGATCATGAATGCCTTGAGGGAGCAATTTGAAGCTGAAATCCACTAATATTTCTTTCTATGCTCGGGAGTGCAGTGCTTGTAATGCTAGGAGGTGATTGTGATTGGTACAGATGATGCACAATGGTTTAAGAAAATTTACTGTTGCTTTGCGGGGGTCTATTTGCTTTCAATTAATGGAATACATATTGCTTTCAAACCAAAACAATTATTTTATTAAAAAAAAACTGGAGGAGAGAGACAAAAAAAAACCAACACATCAGCACTGTGGGGGATGGGGGAAGAGAGGGTCCCAGGAGGAGGTGGGGTTCCGGGATGGCTACAGATTTGTGTATGTCCAGGTATCATATGCAACCTTGTCCTTTAGAGTACAGTGTAGCGGGTACTGTACTTCAGCAGGACTAAACTGCAGAGGGACGGGTGTTGAGTGGAGTAGGTACTGGGAGTCTGCAGGGCTGGACTGTGACAGGGCAGGAGTGGGATGCAGCAGGTACAGACTAGAGCCAGGAGGTTGATAAGAGTGTGTTGGCTGTGTCTGGGGGGTGCATGGGGAAAAGTTTTGTGATAGTGGCTGCAGGGGAAGGTAGGCACAGAGCTGCTTGGTTTGTAGTGCTAGTAGCACCTGGAGTGTGTCCGCTTGGCACTCCATAACTTTTAAGAGCCGCTCCGTGGCTTTGTTGTGGTGCATTGCGTTCTCCTTTTGGTCCCTCTTCTTGCTGTCCCACCACTCCTTCAATTCTTGTTTTTCTGCCACAGAGTGCATCAGGACATCATGCAGAAAGTCCTCTTTAGTTCTTCGTGGCTGCTTTCTACTTCTGTGCAGCCATTCAACTGGAGATAACAAAGAGGGAGGCTGGGCACCCAAGGTCATATCTGTGAAGGCAAAATGCAACGTTTACAGAAGCAGTATAGTTTGTAACACACAGACCACTGATTCAGTGATTTAAAACACAGCCACTATTCACATACCTGTTACTAACTGGCTGACCCCAGGCAAGCACACATGAGCCACAAGACCCCCAAAATGGTGAGTAACCACAGGGGCAGGAAAAATCAGTGTTCCAGGACCATTCTGTACACTGGGCACATAACTCTTGGGGAGAGCCAGCTCTGTGGGTCAGGCCTTATAATCATTACTGTCCCCACATTTTGCACAGGCTGTATTCATTATGAAAGACATCTCACTGCTGAGGGTGAACAGGAAATCAAGGGAGGGTCTTCTCAAAGACTGTGGCTTCCACCCTGGCCCTTATGTGGCTCGCCTGTGTGCAGCAATGCCCTCCCTCCAACCCCCAGTGATGGCAGAGTGGCACAGGAAAGTTACTCTTAATGGGGCAAGAAACAATGCAGCTCTGCCAAAGAACCTCTGGCAGCAGATTGCCCAGTATCTCCATGAGAGTTTTGTGGAGATCTCTGAGAGAGATTCCCGTGAAGTGGGGAAGTCAATCAACACTCTAATCCACTGCTCAGACTAGGTATGCAGCGGTACACGCATCATACAGACACAAGCCTGCTTTCTGCAACCCTCCTGCCCCCAACAACTCACTTCAGCGATTTCCAAAATCAAATCCACTTATCGGGGGACTCCTCTCCTGTTTGTCCTTCGCCAAGCTCTGACAGCTGTGACTGGCTAGCCTCCTCCGGGGTAGAGAAGAGCTCCTGGCTGCAGGCATCTCTGACCTCCATGTTGTCCTGTACCTTTGGGTTCCCCCTCCCCCTCCACATCCTCATCCAAGATTTCCTCTTCCTGGCTCAGTCCACTCTAGACTGGCATGTGAGCCACTGAAGTATCCACAGTGGCCTCTCAGTGGAGATGAGGTCACTGCCGAGTATCGCGTCCAGCAATTTATAGAACCGGCAGCTCATGGGCGCAGCACCGGAGCAGCGGTTTGCCTCCTGCACCTTGTGGTAGGCCTTACACAGCTCCTTCACTTTGACTCTGCAATGCAGTGTGTCCCAGTCATGGCCCCTTTCTGTCATGCATCGTGAAATCTGTCTGTAAGTATCATAATTACTATGGCTGGAGCACAGCTGGGACTGGACAGCCTCCTCTCCCCAAATGCTGATCAGGTCCAGCAGCTCAGCATTGCTCAAAGAGGCGGCTCGCCTGGCGCATGGAGCAGGCATGGTCACATGGAAAGATGCGCTGAGAGCACTGCACGCATCACCGAGCAAACAGGAAGGGGACTTTCAAAATTCCCAAGGAATTTAAGGATTGGGGCTCATGGTTGGTCACCTGTGGGCAGGGCAGTAGAGTTCAAACCGATGACCAAAAAGGCAAGAACAGGCATTGTGGGACACCTCCTGGAGGCCAGTCGCTGCGCTGTAATTGACCAGGGTGTCTACACTGGCACCACGGCACTGTAGCCCCGGTGCAGAAAGCTCTACGCCTCTCGTCATCGTAGTTTTTTTACAGTGCTGCAACTGCAAAGTTTCTACGCACTAAGTGGCTTGACAGTATGTGCACCTCAAGAGTTATACCCCAGAAAGCTGCTTTACTGCGCAGAAACTTGTCAGTATAGACAAGGCCTGAGTCATGTGTATTATGGTACTATATATGGATGAAGCAGGCATTAAAATCTTTAATTTTTAAATCCTTGTAATCCTAATGAATCAGCCTGCTGTATAGATGAGATGTCAAAGTGATACAGAAATGCTAGTTACATACATTGTGTTAGGTTGATATCCTCAGCTATTAAAAGAAAGTTGTACCCATCTTGCTCCACTTTGCCTAGACATCAGCCCAATCTGATAGTATTTAATGATGCATATACCATGCTACCCACAAACATAAGTTATCACTTAATAAATTATGCATTTATAAGAATTCAACATTTATTGCTATTTGTTTCTGGCAATCCTACAACATAGGTTTTAATGTGTCTTTTTCTGATTTGCAATTACAATTATTTCTAATTCCTACATTAGCCATTCTTTTGGGAGTCAAATATGTCCAAAAAAGTATGATCTGTTGCATTAGACTTATTTCAGCTCAGCAAAGGATAGATACTAGAATTAGTAGAAAATCTGGAAATTAGAAATATGAACTTTTCTACTGAAATTTTGAAATTCAACAAAAAAATAGTTTTCTTGAAAACTAACCCATTCTTCAACCAGCTCATAGTTCCCAGTTTAGTTTCAATACAAATATAATAATATCTAGTCCATATAATTCTAAGGGTTTCATTGATATTTCTTCGAGAACAGAGCTAAACCAGTATTAAAGCATGAATTAAACCCATTTAGCATTTGAGATTTTCTTTTCCTTATCGTGGTGGTGATGATTTCTCTTGTTCAGGGACTGATCACTATCAAAGTTTTTTTTTCCTGGAGTGAAGGGTTTGTTTCCATTTGATATGAATCCTCCATGTCTGCTCCAAGACAGCATTTCATTTTTATTTTTTGTAGGACCTTGTTATATAGAGGAGAACCTGGCCCTATATAGGACAAACCAGGGTATGAGACAGGAAAAACCTGCACATTTCAACATGTTGAATTTCCTCTTATTTTTTCCATTGTGAAGCAAGAGGATTTGGAATGAGATTTACTCCTCCAAAAGCAGTGGATATCCCAAGAAACATGTGAATATGAGGACACTCAGAGTCCAAGAGCCGTTCATGTGGTGCCCAGTGTCTCCACTCAGCTCTCTCAGCTCACCTTTCCCCTAAAATTTCATAATTCCCCAAGAGCCGGGCTCCTTGGCTGTCCCCACGAGTGGTTGGCCCTGAGACCCCATGATGGGGGATACATTCAGTTTAAGAAGTCGCCAAATAAGACAATGCTGTTCTTAAGAATCAGTGTTCTCACATTAGGTAATTTATCCTCTTGTGGGTCTGCAGGGGGGGACAGAGCAAGGCTAATCAATGATCCCCTTTGGCCCAGCCCTCCAGGATCCTGATTCAAAACCCACTGACATCAGTGAGGTTTGGATCATGCCTCCCATCTCCAGAGCCTGAACCCAACAGTGTAGCTGCAGAGAAGCTTCTTTCACAGGACCAGAGAAGGAGAGAGCATTCTGAAGCCATTTCTCCTTGCTTCTATGCTGCCCATCTGAAATGGTCTCACTATCAGGCCTCTCTTCCACAGACTGTATGGGGAGAAGATTGAGCCCACAGACTTCAAACTTGCAAAAAATATTTGTCAAGATTATATTTGCTATTTTATGTATTTATATTGACTTATACCCACATTCAGAAAATGGAACACTCAGCCTTTGCTCTAAGTGGTCCTGGACAAATGTTAAAAATATAAGTTTACAAACAGACTACTCCAGGGATACAACAGCATCTCTCACCTGATAAAGGTGTGAGTCCCCTGTAAAGGCTTGACTCCAAAAACATCAGCTGCTGCTGTGAGTGATTCCAGTGATGGGGCTGCAGTGGCCTGGAGGCTACTTCAGCCATCAGTCTCTCTCTGTTAGTAGGAGGCTGAGAAATGAGAATTCTCATTAAAACCTTTATTTATAGATGCTGAGAGAGATGTCTTAGCACATTCACTTTCAGGATGCTGTGCTGAGCAAAATCACTGCAAATTTCTTGTAAAATTGTTCTCTTTAGTATGTTATGATGGAAGAGACACCAGTAACTCCTCTGCAGGACTTAACATCAAAATATATACAAGACCTTCCCAGACTTGTAGGCAGTAAAAGACTATGGACTTTGGACTATTTGCAAATTCAGTGTGTTGTGCACTTTTCCTTTCTTACACCCAGGATAGTGGATGATAGAAAGAGGGTTCCATGCTTTTCTGATTGCTTTTTTTTTTTTTTTTTTTGGAGGTGTCATTACAGAAAAATGGGGTTTTGACAAAACAAAGTTTTCCATAAAGATGCTTCTTTCTGTGGAAAATTTTGGTTTTTCTTTGAAAAACTGAATGCCTGAAAACAAAACAAAATCAACCAACCAACCAACCCTTGGTTTTCAGCCAAAATATTTGGATTCAGAAATGCAGCTATGCTGCCTCTTGAAAGTTGTAATGTGGGGTGCCTCATGTTCCTATTCAGGCTAGGCTTCCCTGCTAGGATTCATCTCCCATGATGCACTACAGCCATGTGATTGCCAAGATGCAGCAAGAGAAAAGACCGCAGTGCATCACAGGAGGTATAGTCAGACCAGGGAGCCCAGCCTAGAGAGGAGAATGGGAGCATAAGGCACCCAAACCACAACTTTCATGAAGTGCCATGGCAACGGTTAGAATCAAAACATTTAAATTTAGAGCCAAAATACTTCAATTTTCAACTTTTTGCTGAAACTCCACATTTTCAGCAGAGAAAAAAACATTTCCCAACCAACACTACACAGTGGGAAGCAACTTTGCCGCTCTAGAGACAAGTGGAACTTCTGAAGGCCAGCAGGCATGTAGACTGATTTCAGACGGTGTGTGGCCTTAATATTTGTTTATGACATCCGCATGGTAGTGAATGAGGCTATTTCCATTATTCATTATTAAACATCCATTCTTTGTATTTCTTTTATTAGAACATACTGTGCAGCAATCCAAGGATCTTCATTATGTTTAGTTCTGCTCTCTTCAAAATATGTGACGAACATATGGTAATGTTTATAATACTCAGTCATGCCATTCCCAGATCCTCCTCTGTTCAGCAAATGTGCATAACAAAGAGGAGCTCCTGTATCTGCCAGTCATAGATCAGTGTTCTTGAATAGTTGAGCCATTGTTGTGCAAATGCCAGGGAATATAAACAAACACCAAGCAGAATTTCTCAAGTAATATCTGTGGTAAAATTTCTGTTCTGGATTTTTTTTTAAATTTGGACTATTTCTAATGGCCACATTTATATCTTTTATATGTTCATTTTCTAATTACATATCTTATTTCCATTAAATTAAGGAGAGTTAAGTATAGACTATGGGCAAAATGCTTATCTGGTCCAATAACTGAAAGTTGACCAGGACCAGAGCAGCAGAACAGCATGGAGGAATGGAAGTAGCTAATTTCAGTCCATGATGAGGATACAAGCAAAGCCTAAATACAAGGACAAGTTTCCTACATCTGCTTAGGAAGGGAGGAAATGCTGGGGCGGGGAGGGGAAGAGAACAAAAGACAGCTGAATTTCTAAGGGGGAAGCTGAGTCTTTGAGGATGGACATGGGAATTATTTGGGGCAGAGATACAGCTGGAGCCAAGAGGGTGTTGGAAGTCTTACCTGGAAGTCACAACCAGTGTGACTGATTATCACAAGGGCATCAGGGGAGACCATCAGCAGCTGACAGGGTGCTGGAGCAGGGGAGGATCTGGGAGAGAAAATGCGCAGCTGGGAAGGGAGATCAGGAGTAGAATGGGGTAGTGTACTTTGAGACAAATACCTCCAGACAGGAGGTGGGGGAGATACTTTTCTTCCAAGCAAACCATTGCGTATCTTACAATAGAACTCTATTAACATACTAAGTCAAATTCTAACAAAGAGCTTGGGAGGAGGGGGGACTTAAAAAGAAAATGAACAGGAAGAGATAAACAGCAGGAGGGAGAGCTGTTTTCAGGAGAAGACCAAAGGTCGGGTCTATCTGGGAGTGAAAAAAGGCACCTTCAATGATGGAGTAAACTGACTGTCCGCTAGCTTCATGAAAAAGGGATCTCAGCCTGGCTTTGCTAGCAAGAACTTTGGTTGAGAGGAACTTCTTTAGACAGGAAGGTAAATCGTTAGCTGAGTTTTGGCCATAAAAAGCGTGTCATGATTTTGTTTTACATGTAACCATTTGTTTCTATTAATCCTGCTTGCTGTCATATGAATTTCTATTTTTTTGTTAAATACACTTATACTTGTTTTATCTATAAACAAATCTAAGTACTGTGTGTTATGAGAAGCTGTACTCTAAGGCGAACTAGTAAGCCATTAAAAGAACAGGAATACTTGTGGCACCTTGGAGAGTAACAAATTTATTTTAGCATAAGCTTTAGTGGGCTACGGTCCACTTCACTGGATGCATGCAATGGAAAATACAGTAGGACAATTTTATATACACAGAGAACATGAAACAATGGGTGTTACCATGCGTGCTATATACCATGTTTATTCCTCCCGGCCCCCCCGCACTGTTCCTCACCTGTTCTTGTCAACTGCTGGAAATGGCCCATCTTGATTATCACTACAAAAGGGTTTTTTTCTCTCCTGCTGGTAATAGCTCACCTTAACTGATCACTCTCATTACAGTGTGTATGGTAACACCCATTGTTTCATGTTCTCTGTGTATATAAAATCGTCCTACTGTATTTTCCACTGCATGCATCTGATGAAGTGAGCTGTAGCCCACGAAAGCTTATGCTCAAATAAATGTGTTAGTCTCTAAGGTGCCACAAGTACTCCTGTTCTTTTTGCGGATACAGACTAACCCGGCTGCTATTCTGAAACCTGTTAGTAAGCCACTGTGTATTGTTCCTTTGGGAACAGTGGACCTCAGAATTCTGTAAATTCAATGGAGCAGGGGCTGGATACTGCAGGAGGTGCTCAGAGGACCCAGTGGTTGGTGTATGCTCATTGCTAACCTGTAAAGAAAGAGTGAGGCCTGTGGAGGTGGCATAAATATAAAGGAAAGGGTAACCACCTTTCTGTATACAGTGCTATAAAATCCCTCCTGGCCAGAGGCAAAACCCTTTCACCTGTAAAGGGTTAAGAAGCTAAGATAACCTCGCTGGCACCTGACCCAAAATGGCCAAGGAGGGGACAAGAGTCTTTCAAATCTGGAGGGGGGGGGGACAAAGGGTTTGGTCTGTCTGTGTGATGTTTTTGCTGGGATCAGATCCGGAATGCAAGCCTTACAACTCCTGTATAGTTAGTAAGTAGTCTAACTAGAAAATGTTAGATTTTCTTGTGTTTAATGGCTTGTAAAATAAGCTGTGCTGGAGGGAATGTGTATTCCTGTTTTTGTATCTTTTTGTAACTTAAGGTTTTCCCTAGAGGGATTCTCTATGTTTTGAATCTGATTACCTTGTAAGGTATTTACCATCCTGATTTTACAGAGGTGATTCTTTTACCTTTTCTTTAATTAAAATTCTTCTTTTAAGAACCTGATTGCTTTTTCATTGTTCTTAAGATCCAATGGTTTGGGTCGGTGTTCACCTGTACCAATTGGTGCAGATTATATCAAGCCTTCCTCAGGAAAGGGGGTGTAGGGCTTCAAGGGGATATTTTGGGGAAAGACGTCTCCAAGTGGTCTCTTTCCCTCTTCTTTGTTTAAAACGCTTGGTGGTGGCAGCATACTGTTCAAGAACAAGGCAAAGTTTGTACCTTGGGGAAGTTTTTAACGTAAGCTGGTAAAAATAAGGTTAGGGGGTCTTTCGTGCAGGTCCCCACATCTGTACCCTAGAGTTCAGAGTGGAGAAGGAACCTTGACAGGAGGCCTGGACTTGTGTTGCCAGTAGCCAGTGTTGTCAGTGAGCTGACCCCAGGCAGACACAGAGGACTCATTCATGCTAATGGCAGGTGATAGCAAGATGCCTCATGTAGACGCTGGGTATCCCTCGGGAGAATCACAGCCTCCCACACCCCAAAAGAATGCCCTAACCACTGGGCTTAAAGTTATAAGAAGTGCCAGGAGATTAATACCACCACCTCTTCCTCTGGGCATTTTGTGAATCTAGCTCTTTAAAAATACCCAAATGTTTGTTTTGACCCAAAATATTTTTTTAATTCACCCATGTCTTTCACAACTTTTCAATTCACTTTGACCCAAACTGAATTTTTTTCTCCAATTTTTCAAAACTTCCAGAAAACCAAAACATATGTTGTTTGCCCAGCTATAATCAGGAGTGCTATCAAGTGATGTTGGACACATAGAAGCAAGTGGGAGGAAAATGAACCAGGCTAGTACACATAATGTTTATGGGAAAGCACGGATAGCATGTTGAGATGGAATGGGGTGTGAGTAAGTAGCAGTTTTGCTTGGGAAACCAGAAGAGATTCCACTATCTATGCTAAGCTGAGAGAGAGTAATTAAAGGCACTTACTCCAAAGGAGAAAAGTATGTTACCCAATAGAGGAGAGCAGGACACTAATTTGGGGATACATTATAACAAACCCATTCCTTTAAATCCTGGTTATACTCCCAATGTTTACTCACCACTTGCAGAGCTGAGAACCTTTAATGTCCTAGTAAAAAAACAGCAGGATCACAACTACACTATGCTCAATCTGTTTTTTCTTTCCATCTTTGTGGAGTAAGCCCACTGCATTTAGTCTTATATCACCCTGCAAATATTTTCATATCAATAATACAAAATACTCTGTACATTTGCAGTGCCTTTAATCCCTACCCCCCCCCCCCCCATGAGAAAATGGAGACGCATTTATATAAACTATCCAAGGTCATGTGGTGAATCAGTGACAGAGGCTGGAACAGAAGTCAGGTGCCCTGACTCCCAATCACCTACTCTAACCATTGCCTCATATATAATTGATTGCACCAATGCTCTGTTACCCACTAGTACTACTACTGAACCCTTCAAAGCACTCCTGAGCATGCTATTTGATATTTTCAAGATCTAGATCATGTTTCATGTAATGCAATAGTATAATTTTATTCAGGAAAACAAACTGCTTTCCAAGATTTGATGAAATTTCCCCTACATATCTAACTACATTTAACAATTTTTCGAGCTGTGGTTTTTGTTCACTGTAATAAATTGACTATTAGTTCTGTTCACAAAACGCTGAAGCATATGTTGAAAGACCAAATTTACATATTGTGCAGATGAATGCTCGTCACTTCAAGCACACATAATTACCCCTTTAAAGAGATAATTTGATTCTCTTTAACTTTGTCTATACTAATGAAGACTATATCCTTTAACACTATTTCTCTTTCAATCACTCAGACCATTAAAAGGACAACAGTAGCAAAATGAAATGAATCCTCATTAAGTTCTTGTAATTCACCAGTCAGGTTTCCAATAAAAAATGGAGAGATCCAATTTACTTACAATAAAAATAAATCATATATACTAGAGTTCTATACCATACCACTGGCTACACAGCAATATCATAGCTTGAACAAGTGGACATTTTACACATCTCTAACTGAAATTTATAGAAAAATATATCAAGAATGGGTTAGTTGGGAGCAGTGATATCTTTATAGAATGTCCAAGGTGGCTCTAATTTACACTCACTAATCATGGACCCCCAAGGGCACAACCCTATGCGATCTCTATGCCAGTAAGGGATCCCTCCATGCCAGAAAGATGCTAAGCTTTCCATTTAGGGAAGCTTCAAAGCCCATTTGTGTCACCAGAGCAAGTTCAGCATGAGTTCTTCATGGGCTTGATCCAAAGCCCACTGAAGTCAAGTTAGTATGATTATTAAACCAGGATACTATAGAGATGCAGAGTCTTATACAATCTCTGACTGGCAGTAGTAAGAGAGCCCAATGTTTCACATAACATCACTTATTTTAGCAAGATAGCTACCATTAGTAGTATGTTCAGAAATGCCATCTTTAATCTAAAAATAACTTTTTAAAATATCTTGCACAGTTTATTTATAATGAGCTTTTATCATCTTACAGACTTTCAAATTGCTAGACTCAGCAAAGTGATCACAATTTACCCTGATTACACCCTCAACAGGGGCCAGATTCTGAGACTAGTGGAAGCTGAGCTTCTGCTGAGTGCCTGCAATTGCTGCTGCAATATTATGCGACTTTGAAAGGAGTTGCAGGAGTTTCAAGATCTGGCCCTGGGTTTGGATACTATGGCACATATTGTACAAAAATGTAATATAATTCAGTGGTCTGAAATTGTGACAATGTCTGGATTAAATATGAAAAAAAAAATTAAAAGTGTATTTTTAATTTAGAAAATCTTTGCTACGGCTGTATTGTATCACAGCATGAAATGCTTTAATCAAGCAGTTTTAAAACAAATATTTTTAAAAGCAGGTTTGCAAATCTTCACCAGTCCCAAGACCTTACTGGAATTTCCAACATCAGCTTCGAAACACTAAATACATGACAGCCAGTAAACCTTTTATGAGTGAGTTTTGAGCTCACTGAAGCTAAAGATGAAATAAATCTGTTTTAAATTATGTTCCTTAGTTTTTATTTTTTAAAATGTTTCTCCTTCCTTGATTGATCTCAGAAGGCTTAGAAATAGTGTTACATTGATGAATTAATTTACATACAGTTGAGATATTTTAAGAATAACTATTTTGTAGAGATGCATATGAAAATAGACAGCAATAATAAGATGTTTTCTTCTTGCATCAAAGCTAGCAGTACACAAAATTCAGTTACCATTATATTATGCAGACATGTTGATGGAGATGAAATGTTTTCACAAAGTTAAAAATAATGGAGGCCAGGTGTATGGTAATATATAAATTACAGGATTTTACAAAAATAGAGTAGTTTTATTGAAAAGACATTGGGCCAGATTTTGAGGTCCATACTCACCTTGAATAGCATCTTACTCCACACAGAGAAAAGCAAAGATAGGGGGAAGGGAGAGGTCTGCCCCCACTTGAGGGCTCCCACTCCTCTCTTTCTCCCTCAGTGCCCCTATCTCTTTTTTTGACTTGTTGAAAAGTAACATTAAAAATTATTACAAAGAAAAAGAGATGAGTCAGAGGAGGGCAGGGAAAACTGAGAAGGAGATGAATGGAAATAACAACCTGAGAGGGATTAATGGATGGGGAATCAAGGCTGTTGCCCCTCAACTCCTTCATTCTTGAGCTCTAACATCACCAACAATAAAATCTATGATGTCCCATGTGAAAGACCATGATGTGGAAAACTTTAAATATCAGGCAAATTAACATTTTTTCATGCCCAAAGCACATTTATCAATGACAGCTTTCTGTGAAAGGGATCCGGTCTGTAGCATTCAATCTGTACTTCTAAAAATTCTGAAAATGACCCTTTTTAAGCAACCTATCCTATATTTGACTCAACAGGGTATTATAACTTTTTTGTAACCTTAACTATAGCGAGTTTCATGACCACTCGAATACAATACATATATGTGTACCAATGGTACCATGACTTTTGAGTCCCTATGTAAAGGCAGTATGACGGGGTGTATCAGCCTCACACTGGTACAGCAGGGATTAACTCTTCTCTTTTAGCCAAGGAGGCCATACACACCCAAAGCTCTGCTGGGCACGCTTCAGCTGGAGCTAAGATATAAAAGGCAGCAGAACAGCTCAGTTGGGGCTGACAGCTGGAGGGGAAGGAGATGTGTCGATAGCTCCTGAGACAGGCCTGCCTATACTCCAAGATGCAGAGGCCAGCTGGAGAGAGATAGACCCCGACACACAGACAGGGACGTTGCAGAGAGTGGAGAGACCAGAGAGCCTCAGAGACGGAGGACTCCAGAGACTTGAGTAGGAAGTGACACAGTGAGGTTTTGCGGGGAAATGATGACAGAACCAGATGAAGGCTCCCTGTGTTTTGGTTGGACCCCGGCAGAGCTGGTGGCAAATAAACCTGTCACCAACAGGGCCCTGGGTTGGATTCTGGTGGAGAGGGCAGGCCTGGGTCCCCCTATCCTGGCCACCATCCACCCCGGGGTGGTGTCCCAGCTCACCTGTTGTCATAAATATAAATATAAAGGGTCAGTGCTATAAAATCCCTCCTGGCCAGAGGCAATATCCTGTTACCTGTGAAGGGTTAAGAAGCTCAGCTAATCTGGCTGGCACCTGACCCAAAGGACCAATAAGGGGACAAGATACTTTCAAATCTTGGAGGAAGGAAGGCTTTTGTTTTGTGCTCTTTGTTTACGTGGTTGTTCTCTCTTGGGACTGAGAGAGGCCAGACAGAAATCCATCTTCTCCAACCCATCCTCATCCAAGTCTCCAATATTGCAACCAGTATAGGTAAGTCAGGCAAGGCGAATTAGTTTATCTTTTGTTTTATGTGAATTTTCCCTGTGTTAAGAGGGAGGTTTATTCCTGTTTTCTGTAACTTTAAGGTTTTACCCAGAGGGGGATCCTCTGTGTTTTTGAATCTGAATACCCTGTAAAGTATTTTCCATCCTGATTTTACAGGGATGATTTTTACCTTTCTTTTTTTTAAATCAAATCCTTCCTTTAAGAACCTGACTGATTTTTTTCCATTGTTCCAAGATCCAGGGGTTTGGATCTTTGATGATTTTGTAACCAATTGGTTAGGATGCTATTCTCAAGCCTCCCCAGGAAAGGGGGTGTGTAGGGTTTGGGGAGATATTTTGGGGGAAAGACATCTCCAAGTGGTCTCTTTCCCTGTTCTTTGTTTAAAACGCTTGGTGGTGGCAACATACTGTTCAAGGACAAGGCAAAGTTTGTACCTTGAGGAAGTTTTTAACCTAAGCTGGTAAGAATAAGCTTAGGGGGTCTTTCATGCGGGTCCCCACATCTGTACCCTAGAGTTCAGAGTGGGGAAGGAACCCTGACACCTGTAGTACTGACTCTGGCAAGCAGGCCACACCTCCCTGACAGCAGGGGCTATAGTATTGATTCTACGTATCAGGCTGCACCGCCCTGAGACACAGGGCACCCCTTTAAACTCAACTATAGGGCTGCAACACATCTCCTCCCCGCCCCCAAAGGTTGATGGAGTGTATCAGCCCCACAACGGGCAGTTACACCATTCTTGGTCTAAGGGTAAAGTAACTTTGGACAACAAAAGAGCAGCTTTGCAGCTATTTTGAATGTCCAGCATAAGGAGGCCACAGCCCTTAAACCCTGATTTCACCCCAACATGACTATCCTCCTGATATAGAGACGATACTATCCAAGGACTACATGGGGGGGGGTGGGTAAATAGCAAGCAGATCTCCTGTGCAATGCAAAATAATCCAAGTCACCTCCTATACTTTCCTGGGTGAAAAAATGTCCCACACAATCTTCACCCTGTTTTTAAAATTTACAGCTGTCTGAAAAAATCTACAACAACTTCTACAATGCAGCTGATGTGTTGTCAATATAGAAGTCTATATCACATAGAAAAATTGTTGGCAAATTGGATTGTATATAAAAATAAACAACATAAGGGACACTGCACTGATTGTATCATTCATTTCCGTATTTAATTCAATATAAGCACCACTTTTTGTATTTATCTTAATCTGCTACAAAATTTCCATTCAGCCTCACCAGAGTGCTGCAGAAACCAGAGTGTCTTGCTGCAGAATTTAGATCCAGCTTGCCCCAGTTGACCTTGACAATAGCTACTCTGCCAGTAGGAACCCTGTCTTATGCACCAGGAGTGTATGAACCAGCAAGTAGGCTGGCACAAAGAAAGCACAAGGAAGAGCCCCATGTCGTCCCTTGTGGGGTCAAGCTTTATGCGATGATTACATCACAAGGCTTTCAGGAAAGATGTTTGGAGATTTAACTAATGTATATGCACCATAGAGAGGAAAAGGAATCTGAAGATGTGTAATACCATTCTGGTAGTGTTATACCTTAATCCTAAATGCTTTTGCAGCTCTAAATGTATTAAGGAATACTTGCAATGAGGAATTTCAATTGACACTAATAGGGATAAACATGCTTTGAACAGTTAATACTAGATCATACTTTTTAGCTGAGTTGACATCATACTGCTGACAAAACTGGTGATGATAAATTGTGATTACTTTCTTACACAGGACTAAGGTTTTGAATTTATGATTTCCAGATGCTGAGGTCTTCATATACATTAATCCCTTTAGTGCTGTAGTGGCACAGGATATAAGTCCATAAAGAAGCATTAATATTTTTTCTTTAAACTAGATGCTGAAGAGGCAACATAATCAGTATCAGTTTACATATATATACTCATTGTGGCATTCTGTACCTCAAAGCAGCACCCTGGAACCCCCATATTCACCATGGTGATATAATTATGATTATATGCCTTGTGATATATCATTCTAAAAGTCTTGATCTTTTGAACATTAATATCCTGTTGTATTGTATGTTCTATCATGATATTTGAAGTTTTTCTATATGAGTGTTACTGAAATATATTGTGAGGTTGGGAACACCCACAACCAGCCTTTCAGGTGCAACAACAGCGGAGCCAGCCATGCTGATGGCCTATTAAAGGGAAACCACACTCCCAAGAACTATCCTAGGAACCATATACAATGGAGACTTCTCAGACAGTGGAGACTACTTGACCAATGTCACAGCAAGCTGGAAGAAAATCTAAAAGAAGGGAAATGACATCACTTGGCCTCACTCTCCCCCACCCTCCCCCCAATAACTTAACACCTGGAAACATGTCTGGAAGGCAAAAACTGAAAGGGGGAAGGTGGTCCCAGGCTGGAGAAGTGTTCTAGCCTGTGTACTGAAGATCTTTAACCTGATTGTACTATCTATCAGGGTGAGGCACTGCTTGATTCAAATCCTATTTACTTTATAGAACTTAGATTGTGATCTTATTTTCATATTCTTTGGTAACCATCTCTATCCTTTAAGCCTACCACTTAGACTTACTTAGTCTATCTTTCTGTAGTTAATAAACCTGTTTTATGTTTTACCTAAAACAGTGTACTTTGTTTGAAGCGCTTGGGCAAACTGAGCTCAGGAACAAAAACTGGTGCATGTCCTCTCCACATTGAGGGAGGAACAGACTAAATTATTAATGTTCTTCTGACCAAAGCAGGATGGTACACCTCAGGGAAGCAAAGTTGGGGAGCTGGGGGAATTGGCTGGAGCTTCTCTATTGTTAGTTCATGATTGGCTGGGAGAAGCATTCATGTAACTCATCTGGGTGTGTCCCTGCCTGTGGATGTCTGTGTGAATGCAGTATCTGCCAGAGGTTTGCTGCTTTTCACAGCATCACAGGGTGAGAGGGAGCCCAGGTTGGTGGGACACCCATGTGGAGCCCATTTTAACTCAGTGGATAGGGACAGTGGTCTGACTGAACTGAGCTGCTTGCAGGATTGAGACCTTAGCTAGCCAGCTCTTTTAGTTTCCATGTATCAGAGAGGGTCAATGATGGCCAAGGAGTTTTAATTATCCAGGCAAAAACTGTTTTATTGATACTTGTGTAAATGTCATGAATTTTAACTAGAGTTTAACCTAATTTACCTCTATGCTAACATTTTGGGCAATGAGATGGTTTGCTCTATATACCCATGCAATGGAACTCTTTTATTCCTCTGGGTTGCCTAATTGCATCATAGGTCACAGTGAGAGAGGGATAAGAGGTTGGTGGGGACTATGCAGACAAAGGTGGGAAATTGGCTATTCCAGGCATGGTGAGGAAAGTCAACTGAGATTTGCATTGACCAGCGTAGCGGGGCAGTCACACCACTCCAGCTTGGAAAGGGTTAAATCCAGCCCTTGGAGAGGGCTGGGGCTGAGAGAAAAGGCTAGGCTGATTGGGAAGGCAGCCACAGCTGGGGCCACACCCCAATCAGGCCACAGATGGCCCTATAAAAGGGTTGTGAGCCAGGAGCTCAAAAAAGAGAGAGAAGGACCTGGCTGCCTGGGAGCTGAGCAGGGTACCTAGAGTGGAGCAGGGCTGGGGAAAGGCCAGAGGAGTGGGGGAGCTCCAGCCTGGAAAACCCCAAAGCTGCAGGCCTTGATAAAGGCCAGAAAAGGTACTGGGGCTACAGAGGGGTAGCCTGGGAATAGGCAGAGGCAGCTGGTCCAACCCACCCCCCCTTGCCGATGATGAGTGGTTTACAGACTGCAGTGTCCCCTGTTAGCGGGGGCTAGATGGTGACTGGCAGTAGCCACTGAGGCAAGGTGGGGATAGAGGATTGGGGGTTCCCCTGGGTGGGGAGATGCAGATTGTGGGTTACTGCAGGGGGCAGAACCCTAATGCAGAGGGGCACCGGGGTCTGGGAGGGACACTGACCTGAAGAGGGTGCCCTGGAGGCTAAAGAGCTAATTCCCAGGACGACCAACAGGAGGCGCTGCACCAGTGGGTCATCGGCCCGCTACAACCAGTAAAAACAACTTGCTCCTTGGAGTAAAGTGGGAAGACAGATAGAGAACTGTGACCCTGGATCACAATTCTCTCCCTGATCTGCCCTTGGGATAGCAAAAGAGGTGTTCCCTTTTACTATTGACTGAAAGTAAACTCTCAATCTAGCTGTTCATGATTAACGGGGTCAACTGAAATTTTACAAAACTTCAAAGAAAATCATGCTGAAAATATTAACTAATTTAGGAAATTAATGGCAGATGTTGTTTAAATGATAATCCTCTATATGCAGGCACAAGTTGACTGTTAAACCATCTATTTGTAGCGATGTTATATTTATAATTGTTTATCTGACCATCCATGGACTTGCTGATAGAGTTAATTAGCACCTGAATAGGTGTTAGGATAATCTTTTCTACTAAAGGAGTCACTTTAATTCTTTTAATTTTCACTTTATGAAAAATCTGAAAGATGATTTACATAGCTTGCTCTAGGCACGCATCACAAAGTATATTGCACATACCATCAACTCCTAAAATATTCAACTGAATGTAGGGTAAGCAGAAAATGGATGCCTTCACACATATCAAATCAGACAAGAAATAAAGTCATGCAAATTATTGTCTCTAAATGGACTTCCCAAATGGATATGATATTCACACAGGAAAAATAATATTTAGGACTTATAGTTCTTTACATCTGTAAAGCATTATTCAAACACGAACTAATTAGTTCTCATACTTTAAAGTATAATTGTCCCCATTTTACAGATAGGGAAATTAAAACTATGAGGTTAAACTGACCAAATCAACACAACAAGACTATGACCAACCTGAAATTAGAATTCAAGAGATTATAGCTATTAGTTTTATTCTTTATCCACTAGACCACATTGCTTCACACACAAATCCAACAGAAGACATGGACATTTTGACAGGTTTTAATGAATGGTTTTATACAAGGTTTGCATATAATGCAAAACTCAGAGGAAAGCCAGGCGGGTTAAAGTTCTATGACGTGTTATGGTTCAAGGCCTCAACACAGGTTCAGAACAGAGTCTCAAAGTTGAGCTGATAGTGCTCACACAGTTCTCTCTTCCCCCCCACAACCTTCCCCATGGGCTCCCCTAAATGATTCTCCTTCACTCATCTGCTCTGCTCTAGGACACTGTTGCCACTTTGCCTTAGGTATCTTCAGTGAGTCTTTGGGGGCTGTGACACAATCTTGTTGGGTATGGTGACCTCCTGCAATTTCCCTAGAGTTTTTATAGGGATTGTCAGGGTTCCCTCCCCATTCTGAACTCTGGGGTACAGATGTGGGTACCTGCATGAAAGATCCCCTAAGCTTATATCCCTCTAGCTTTGGTTAAAAACTTCCCCAAGGCACAAATTCCTTTCCTTGTACTTGGACGGTATTGCCACTACCAAGTGATTTAAACAAACATTCAGGGAGGGGCCACTTGGAGCCCTATCCCCCCTAAAATATCCCCCAAGCCCTTTCATCCGCTTTCCTGGGGAGGCTTGAGAATAATATACCAACCAAATAGATTAACAAGGTGAACACAGACCAGACCCTTGGTTTTTTAGCACACTAAAAACCCATCAGGTTCTTAAAAGAAGAACTTTATTATATTTTTTTTAAAAAAAGAGTAAAAGAAGTACCTCTGTAAAATCAGAATGGAAGGTAATTTTATAGGGTAATAAAAAAAATGTAAAACACAGAGGATTCTCCTCTAGGTTCAACTTCAAAGTTACAAAACAGGAATAAACATCCCTCTTAGCATAGGGAAAACTCACACACTAAAACAAAAGATAATTTAATGCATTTCCTTGCTATTACTTACAATTTCTGTAATTTTAGATGTATCATTTCAGTAGGAGCTGGATTACCTGTTTGGTCTCTCTCTTTGTCTCAAAAGGGAACACACAGAGAGCACAAACAAAAACCCTCCCCATCCCACCCCCGCAGATTTGAAAGTATCTTCTTTCCCCATTGGTCCTTCTGGTCAGGTGCCAACCAGGTTATTTGAGCTTCTTAACCCCTTACAGGTAAAGGAGGGATTTTAGGATACCCTTAACTGTAGGTTTTTGACAGGGATGGTTGACATGTCATGCCCATGTCCAGTCAGGGTCTTTGGAGGGAGGCTTTGAGGGAATAAGGGCAGAATCTTCATGGCACCAGACATTCCACAATTCTCCCTTGGTAGGTAGGATATTTATGGAGTTCCTTAACAATGGTATGCTAGGGAAGTGATGATTCATGATCCCAAGGTTGCTGTTGCTAGGATCCCTCCTGGTTCCCCAGCTACAGTGCTAGGGATTAAAGGGCACCAGTGCCACTGATTCATTAGCGATAGGGGCCTCTCTCCCACTATCTCATTATGTTCCATGTGGACTAGGGTATCAGCCTATATCGGACAGACCCCCTTCTCCTACCCAAACATCCTGCTGGGATGAAGCAGCCACCAAATGCTCCTTAAAAGCCCAAAAAGAAAGGAAAGGGAACCATACATGCACAAGAGAACAGTAGGCCTCCCCACTGAAAGCATGAAAAGGTATGATGGCCATTTCTGGGGCATCGGAGGATGTGAGTTTTGTTCGGTGTTTGGGTTCATGTAGATTCTGGATCTTCAAGTGAACCTGCAGATTCATACAAAACACAGTCTACAGGATTTACAAATTAAATGAAATTTGTATCTTCATATTGACAATCAAATAGGGCACAAAAGTGCAACAACAAACCTAACCATTCTGCTTCAATACACATAAATAAACTGAGTTGAAACCAGGTATGCCATAGATCAGGAAATAATACTTTTAAAAGAAAATTGTCAGAAAAATCTTTTCATGCGAACATCCCATGACCTCATCCAAGTGCAACTGCACCTCCACTGAGCTGCTGTAACTCCACTCAGTTTCTCAGCTGTGAGTTGAAGCTCTGGTTAAAAAAAAATCTATCCAAGAATTTGTGTGTATGCTGCTGATAAATAAGTCAATGTGCACATAGTACTGCATAACATTTTACAAAGTCATAAAAATCTATAGTAAGAAAACAGCATTGCAGAAAATTTTAGCTGCACACCATCCAGTGTTAACTTAGCTTCTTTAATGATAATATTTGCATCTGAGCCAAATAGCAGAAAGACGACATCAAAGTTGACTCAGCAGACCCATATAGACATCCAAGTCCATTCCCTTTTTGGCTTTCATAAGACACAGTGCTACATATGCCAACAGAGGAATGTTCCTTCCAGTCCGAAATATGTCTGTTCTATTGGATGTTATGAACTTTAAACAATTCCAGTTTTATTTGGAAAAAGGAAACAAACAGCAGCAACAAGGCTTTAATTTATTGCCCTGAACATGTCATTTTAATATAGCTTAGTTGATTTTCATAGTTCACAAAATAGTCTAAATTTCAGCCAAAGTCTTCCTCAGTACCAACTTGAGACTGTAAGCAGGAAGAAAACAATCTTTTCTCCATGGAAACACCCAGTCTTGACTTCATTTATACCCACATGACCCTCATTGAACTCAATGGGAGCTGTGCATAACTTAGTGTAGTATTGGGCTCTTAGTAACAAAGATGACTTCACAATCTTCAAGCATTTTATTGCTAACACTAAGTAAGTGATGTGTAATATGAAATGTAAGCAAGCTTCTAGGATTGATTGTAACAGGCACCTTCCTAAACAAAAGCAGAGACATTGTTACCCAGAGTTCTTTCAACCCAAAGCTCTTGGTAATGTTTACTCTGTGCGAGGTGGTGTCAGGAAATAAATCAGGGGAGACACGGCCGTCCGACCAATAGAGGGCGGGCACAAACAGGACAACACAGGAGTGCTTTCACTTAAAGCTAAACTTTACTTAGTCTCAAGCACTTATACACACGTCCACAAGAGGTTAGTAAAACACCCCCAACCCTCGATAATTACCAAAGCTGAGTGTGGCCATCGAGTGGCACAGCGGCAGCCTGTCTGCTGGTGGGGAACACAGGATGCATCCAGAGGGAGACTCCAGTCCCGAAGAATCCCACTACCTCAAATTTTCCCCCCTTATTTATACATTAGTAATAGAATGGCATGTCCCTTAAAGAAAACTTGTTAAGCAAGCAGTTCCAATGGGCAAGCAAGAGGCTCCTTCTGATTATCAATTAACCAGGTGTGGGTTTTTCCAGAGTTTGCAGCCTTGAGGCCCCAATAGACATTCCTGGGGCACATCCTGCTCTTCTAAGATGCATGTATGAGCAACTTCAACACAATTCTTATCAGGAAGGATGCAGGGTCAAGTGCCCTTTCTGTGGCGCACCCCCCCCCCTTGCTTTGGTTAAACTGAGACTGCTGAATGGCCAATTTACAGCCTGCTGACTTGGCTGCTTTTAGCAATAAGCCATAGTGGTTTCAAGCACTTTACTGTTTTGCCAAAGTCTCCCCGTACAACATTAGGAACAGAGGATAAATTAATGAATAAGCTAATGCTCTTAGCCAATTATTGAGATAAAAATTTCACCTGATTTAGAACCTGATCCAATACCCATTATAGTCAATGGACTTTGTATCTGGTTGTTAATCTTCTCAGAACTATCCACTAATTGTAAATTAATGCTAATTTTTCTCCAAAGCTTATACTCTATAGGCAAAAGGTTTGTTATGATATCAAGTAACAGACCATAGGCATACTATTTTATGTATTTCTACATATATTCTTCAAGAGATTGTGCTAACTTTCTGCCCTACTGCAGAGAGGAAGATAGTTGGACTTGAGCCTTTTTGTGGACTGAACAAGGATATTTGTTTATGGCACCTTAAAAATTATAGGAAAAAATTTTGCTTTAGATTATAGTAATGTATTTTCATTGCCTTCAGTGGATTTGCATGTGTGTAACTGAGATCAGGATAGGTTCCACTAAATCTTGATTGCGGGTCTATCTCTGTTGCACTAGGCAAACAGAGTCAGATCCACAAAGGTACTAAGGCACCTAAACAGCATACTTAAGCACCTAAGTCCCAGTATAAGGTACCACAGCAATCCACAAAACTCCCACATAGGTGCTGCCTAACCCTGCAGGTGCCTAAACTCACTCAGCATGTAAATTTGTGCTGTGGAAATTTGTTAGGTGCCTAAATTTCTGCCTCTGAACATTCACATTGTTGCCTCACTCTAGGTGTCCAGATGCCTATCTCCTGCCTAAGCCCCAATGCAATCCACAAAACCAGGGGAAGATAGATACAAAAGCATCTGTCTCATCTGTGAGGCCCAATCCAAGTAGAGGCCATCTACTGGATTGGGTTCCATTCATACCCTGGTTGGAAGAGGAGGTGCCCATCTTACAACTTAGCCCAGTGGTTAGAGCACTTACCTGGGGTGTGGATACAGATATTCTGATGTGGGGCTTCCTCAGCCTCTCCTGTTGAATTTGTTCCACTGTGTATAAATAGTTAATAAGTCACTGGGCCACAGAGAGAGCAAGGATGAAAATGATTCTACATCCTGGTGGTGAGTACATCCATATGGAAGACCCAGGGTCCAATTCCCCTACTCCAATAATTCTTTAACTAGTTATCCAAAGTGGAACAGCTTCAACAGGAGACAGTGAGGGGGCCCATACATCAGAATACCCAAGAGACCAATGGCTAGAGTACCCTACTGAGAGGTTTGGGATACCCCTATTCAAATCCTTTCTTTCCCGCAAGCACATGGGGGACTTAGACATGTCCCAGGTGAGTCCTCTAACCACAGGGCTAAAGATTATAGGGTGAGCTTCTCCTCCTCCTCCAGCTATTTGGTGTGGAGAAAGGCAGATACCTAACTCATTCCTGTAAGAAATGCCTTGGATGACTCCAGGAGAAGGGTTCCTGGCTATGGATTAGACATAGAGATAAATGCCTCTCTGCAGCCCAGACTTAGGGCATGTCTACACTGACCTCCAGAGCGATCGATCCAGTGGGGGGGTCGATTTATTGCATCTAGTGAAGACGCGATAAATCGACCACCAAGCACTCTCCTATTGACTCTGGTACTCCGTGTATGCTTCTTGTTCCAGTGGAGTCGACGGGGAAGCAACAGCAATTGACCTACCGCAGTGAAGACACCGCAGTAAGTAGCTCTAAGAATGTCAGCTTCAGCTACGCTATTTTTGTAGCTGAAGTTGTGTAACTTAAACTGACTTAACGAGCCCCTGCTCCCCTGCCACTCCCCCCCCCACAGTGTAGACCAGGCCTTAGGCTCCTCCTCTGTGAGGGGGTGGGGCTTAGATCATGCCCCTCTAATCAGAATCTTCCATTGGCTAGTTAAGACACCTCCCCACCCAGCATGATGTCTTTTGTAGATTGCATTGCAAGCACTTGTTTCTGCCTATCCATTTTATAAGGAGTCTAGGCATATAACCCAGGCTTTGTGGATCAAAATGTTGTTCCTGTGATTTTTCTAGGCATCTAAAAGTTAAACTTTGAAATGCTCAGCATTGCCTAAGAGCTTCTGTGGATCTGGGTCTTAGGCACCACTTTCTTAAGATTCACAGAAAGTTCTCTGGAAAGATCAGTTTTTCATTTGAGTATTATAAACCTTCATACTGGGGGAAACTAAGTGAAGTCCATTCGTTTATGGAATATTCTCCCAGGTGGCATAATGCCTGAGTAATATAAAGGTTAGCTTCATAAATCTCTCAAGAATATTAGACACAATTCTTCTTTAGCAGAAGAATGGAGAAAAAAATCTTAAACTGCCTTTTCCATAAAATGATCTCAGTGTTGGTGGACATTTTCAAATAGTAGAAGAAAAGAAAGTGTGTACAGAGCTGAAGCAGGTGCATTATCCCACCTGTCCCTACATTGCAATCCTTTTATAAACTCTGCATGGTGTTTTGACAAATTGGTGCTACTGAGTGAAGGAAGTAGTCCAGTTGTCACCTACTTTGTATATACATCTGACTTCCATAAAGTTCCTGGGAGTGAGACAGGTGGCACAGTTCTGGTATAAGATATACTTTAATTCATTATTTTGCCATTCAGAAAATATTGAAACCTTTGGATCTACAAGGAATGTTTAAATGACACGCTAAAGACATTTTTGAAAAAGAGGAACTGGAAAAAGGGAATAAGCAATAAATTATTTCTTTCTCTTAAAAATATTAAAATAAAAATAATAGACCTTGATGCCTTGATTAGTTCATGCACGAAAATAATACCTCTCTGAAAAATCAACTAAAATTGAATCTACTAATTTAACTAAAGTTAAAATTTGTCAATGGCTAAACATTCAGCTTGACATTGTCCATTTAAGTAAACTGGAATTGTACGTGCTCAGCACCTCTGAAAATCAGACATTTAAAAGTAGGTGACTAAATATGAACTTGGGTATCTAACTGTTGGCACCTAACTTGGAAAATGTTGGCTTTTATATGATCTTTGAGGACCCAATTCCACAATTGTTCTACAAACTAAACTCCCACTGAAGTCAATAGAGGCAGGCTTTATAGTATTAGTCTAGACACCTGAAGTAATAACTAGAAGTCAAAAGCCATATTTGCTCATGTTTGTTGGAAATGTTTCTGGTACTTACTGGAAATGTTTAATGATGATTTTGAGAATCCTGGGAGACATTATTAGTGGTAAAAATTAACAACCAAATCGTGCTGCCATTGTCAATGGCCCAAAAAAAAAAAAGAAAGGAGGAAAAAAAAAAGGAAATTTCCCACAAAAGGGAATTTGGAATATACACCAAAACAGAATCAGTACATTTTGGGTTAATCTGAGAGTCTTGAATCCTCTGTTCATAATGTCTTCATTATTAATTTGTGGTTAAATAAAATCTTTTTGAATAATACTTTGTACTATTTTCCTCTAGCACAACCAGAAAAAGGGAGGAAAATGTGTAATATCTATATAAGAAGATAAGAATAGCCATAGTGGATCAAACCAAAGGTCCATCTAGCCCATTATCCTGTCTTCCAACAGTGGCCAATGCCTGGTCCTTCAGAGGGAATGAACAGAACAGTAAATCGTCAAGTTATTTATCCCCTGTCACTCATTCCAACTTCTGGCAAACAGAGGCTAGGGACACAATTCCTGCCTATCCTGGCCAATAGCCGTTGATGCACCTATCCTCTATGAACTTACCCAGTTTTTTTGAACCCTGTTATAGTCTTGGCCTTCACAACATCCTCTGGCAAAGAGTTCCACAGATTGACTATGTGTTGTTTGAAGAAATATTTCCTTTTGTTTGTTTTAAACCTGCTGCCTATTAATTTCATTTGGTGTTCCCTAGTTCTTGAGTTATGAGAAGGAGTAAATAACACTTCCTTATTTATGTTCTTCACACCAGTAATGATTTTATAGACCCCTCTCATATCTCCCTTGAGTTGTCTCTTTTCCAAGCTGAAAAGTCCCAGTCATACTAATGGGTTTCAGAGTAACAGCCGTGTTAGTCTGTATTCACAAAAAGAAAAGGAGTACTTGTGGCACCTTAGAGACTAACCAATTTATTTGAGCATAAGCTTTCGTGAGCTACAGCTCACTTCATTGGATGCATACTGTGGAAAATACAGAAGATGTTCTTATACATACAAACCATGAAAAAATGGGTGTTTACCACTTCAAAAGGTCTTTTCTCCCTCCACCCCACTCTCCTGCTGGTAATAGCTTATCTAAAGTGATCACTCTCCTTACAATATGTATGATAATCAAGGTTGGCCATTTCCAGCACAAATCCAGGGTTTAACAAGAACGTCTGAAGAACGGGGGGGTTGGGGGTGTAGGTAGGAAAAAACAAGGGGAAATAGGTTACCTTGTGTAATGACTTAGCCGCTCCCAGTCTCTATTCAAGCCTAAGTTAATTGTATCCAATTTGCAAATGAATTCCAATTCAACAGTCTCTCGCTGGAGTCTGGTTTTGAAGTTTTTCTGTTGTAATATCGCAACTTTCATGTCTGTAATCGCGTGACCAGAGAGATTGAAGTGTTCTCCGACTGGTTTATGAATGTTATAATTCTTGACATCTGATTTGTGTCCATTTATTCTTTTACGTAGAGACTGTCCAATTTGACCAATGTAAATAGCAGAGGGGCATTGCTGGCACATGATGGCATATATCACATTGGTAGATGTGCAGGTGAACGAGCCTCTGATAGTGTGGCTGATGTTATTAGGCCCTGTGATGGTGTCCCCTGAATAGATATGTGGGCACAGTTATGGAAGATGTTCCATACTCCTAATAATTTTTGTTGCCCTTTTCTGTACCTTTTCCAATTCCAATATATCTTTTTTGACATGGGGCAACCAGATATGCATGGAGTATTCAGGATGTGGGCATACCATGGATTTATATAGATATTTTCTGTCTTCTTATCTCTTTCCTAAAGATTCCCAACATTCTGTTTGCTTTTTTGATTGTTGCTGCACATTCAGTGGATGTTTCCAGAGAACTATCCATAATGATTCCAAGATCTCCTTCTTGAGTGTTAACAGCTAATTTAGAACCCATCATTTTATGTGTATAGTTGGGATTATGTTTTCCAACATGCATTACTTTGCATTTATCAACATTGAATAAAAAAGAACTAGATAATTTAATGGAGGATAGGTCCATCAATGGCTATTGTTAGGGGGCTTATTCCTTCACCCACTTACTTCCCTAATCCTTCTCACATGAACAGAGAGCAACAATACCCGAAGTCCAAAGGTGCAAACAATTTGATGTTTATTCGGGTGAACTTCCAGCAAGCATGATTCCAGTTTCCTTCCTTAGTGTCCCCCTTCCCAGCTCTGACACCACAGAAGCCTTACACCTGTGTTCCTGTTCCCATTCCTGCCCTTAGCAAAACATGATTCCAATTTTTCCACCCCATTCCCTGTTCCCATTTCCCACCCACACACCCACCCACTTCCTGATTGACTGCAGACTATATAGTAAAACTTGAGTTCTGCTTAGCTATACCTTAACCAATAATTTTCCTGAAATTTAACTAACCAATCCTAACATATTGTAACATGATTATGTAACCAATTATATCCCACCACCTTAATTAGTTTACACCCAGAAAAATTAATTATACACCAGACAGAAACAATCACAGAACCAGACAGAAACAATCACAGAACCAGACAGAGATTATACAGACAAACAATAGCAAAGTGGGAATTATAATGACAAAACAATACAGAAGTGAGGATTTCACATCCCAGCTATTGATAAGTGAGTTCTTGCCAGACAGGATGCTATCAAACTAAGTTTCCTTTTACATCTTCTAGGCACTTCCCTTTCTCTGGAGGTGATAGGCATGATCAGGACAGGATTGTATTCCTAACAGCCCAATAACACCTTATTTCAATGTGACTAGTTTGGAATGTGAGGATGTGACCGGTCGCTTCCCAGCTTATGGCTGCCTCTGCTGCTTAGCCAAAGGCCTTAGCCTAAGAACAGGGCCTCAGACTGTCACAGTAAGAGAAGGCCCTTACACTGGCAGACAGTGATTTTGATTCTTTCTTTTATACCTCTATAACTAGCCAAGTGATAAGAATACACCTAAATTCTTAAAGTATAGGCGTTTATAGACAGGCCTGAATATCTATATCCTAACAGCTATTAGCCAGGATTGGCAGGGATAGTGTCCCTAGCCTCTGTTTGCCAGAAGCTGGGAATGGGTGACAGGGAATGGATCACTTCGTGATTACCTGTTTTATTCATTCCCTCTGGAGCAACTGGCATTGACCACTGTTGGAAGACCGGATACTGGGCTAGATGGACCTTTGGTCGGACCCAGTATGGCCGGTCCTATGAATTTCATCTGTCATTTTGTTGCTCAGTCACTCAGTTTTGTGAGATCCTTTTGTAAGTCTTCTCAGTCTACTTTGGACTTAATGCAAAATTACTCAAGATAGTTATCTGCAAACGTTTTGACCTCACTGTTGACTCCTTTTTCCAGATCATTTATGAATATGTTGTACAGTTACTGGTTCTAGTACAGACCCCTGGGGGACACCGCTATTTACCTCCCTCCATTCTGAAAACTGACCATTTATTCCTACCCCTTATTTCCTATATTTTAACCCAGGGGTGGGCAAACGTTTTGGCCCGAGGGCCACATCTGGGTATAGAAATTGTATGGTGGGCCATGAATGCTCACGAAATTGGGGGTTGGGGTGCAGGAGGGAGTGAGGGCTCCGACTGGGGATGTGGGCTCTGGGATGGGGCCAGAAATTAGGAGTTCAGGCTGTTGGAAGGGGCTTCGGCCTGGGGCAGGGTGCGGGTGAGGGCTCTGGCTGGGGGTGCAGGCTCTGGGGTGCAGAAGGGTGGGACTGAGGGGTTTGGAGGTCAGGAGGGGGATCAGGGCTGGGGTAGGGGGTTGGGACACAGAAAGGAGTCGGGTGCAGGTTCTGTGCAGTGCTTACTTCAAGCAGCTCCCAGAAGCAGCAGCATGTCCCCTCTCTGGCTTCTAAGTGGAGGCATGGCCAGGCAGCTCTGCTGTGCGCTGCCCCATCTAAAGGTGCCATTTGCTGGCCAATGGGAGCTGTGGGGGCAGCACTTGGAGTGGGAGCAGCATGCAGAGCCCCCTGGCTGCCTGTACGCATAGGAACCAGACGGGGATATGCCGCTGCTTCCAGGAGCCGCACAGAGCAAGCCCCCAACCCTGCTCCCTGGTAGGAGCTTGAGGGCTGGATTAAACGTCTCAAGGGCCAGATGCAGCCCCTGGGCCATACTTTGCCCACCCCTGTTTTAACAAGTTACTGATCCTTGAGAAGACCTTCCCTCTTATCCATGACAACTTACTTTGCTTAAGAGCCTTTCGTGATGGACTTTGTCAAAGGCTTTCTGAAAATCTAAGTACACTGTATCCATTGGATCCCCCTTGTCCACATGCTTGTTGACCCCCCTCAAAGAATTCTAGTAGATTGGTGAGGCATGATTTCCCTTTACAAAAACCATGTTGACTCTTCCCCAACAAATCATGTTCATCTAAGTTTCTGATAATTCTGTTCTTTACTATAGTTTCAACCAATTTGTTTGGTTGAACATATACTACAGAAAGAAGATGCAAACTAGGGGATAAGACCTTCAAGGTAGATTGCCCTGGGAGTGGCAATTTTGACATATTGCTTGATTCTACTGCCATTCTTAAGAACACTACCTTGTTTATGTCACCCTTGCTCATGTTGAGTAGTATCTTTTGTCTGCAAGTAGTCCCAATAAATAAAATGCAACTACTTATCACATTATATGCGTAAGAGTGGCACAATCTGTCCCATAGCAAGATTTTTCTCAACAGAAAGGTGCAAGAATCAGAGGGCAAGTTTGTGGCTTGCCCTAGATGCTTGCATTCTGCCCTAAAGCAGGGGAGTAAGAGAAGCCCCCATGCTCCTCTGACTGGGCTACTGCCAGTGGGAAGGTTCAAGGAGTGGGGTAGAGATTTGATTCTGCATGCAGGCGCATGCTCATAGATCCCCTAATGAATTTGCCAGTGCAGCTGATAATACTCTTATATTTTCCCTTTTTTTCAGGGATAGTGGCAAATCCACAGCCTAGCCCAAAATAAGGTACTAATCACTGTGGTTAATACTAGGCATTACAGGTGGAATTTTTAAGGTTCCTAAGTGACCTAGGTGCACAATCTTAAAATCATTTGGGTACCCTTGAAACTCTCACCCTAAAGCTGCCCTAGACCTGAAAGATGAGTTCCAACACAGCTCTTATTGGGTGGAGGGGGAGAAACAAAACTTTTGCTTAGTTAAGAGTAGTCCTTTGATTTGAATCTAGACGATTGAGTTAGATAAAGCTCTAATTTGTAAAGTGTCCTGCAGAAGGACTAGCTATTGTGGCGTCTTATTTTAGGGGATCCCTCTGACCCAGATTATCTTCTTTTGAATGGTTCTCTTGTGTGATGCCTTCTCTTTCTTCATTTAGAAGCAAATGTCCTCCTTCTGAGGCTACAGCCACTTAGAAATGAAGCAGTGTCAAGGTAGAATGCATATTAAATTCTGCTTTTTAATCTTAAAATTGAAAGAAAACACTTATTATTCCCATAATCCCTCACTAGCTAATTAAATACCAAAGGGGAAATAAAACAAGTCAGAAGTGGGAATATGGACGCAAAACAAAAATACTAGGGCTGTCGATTAATCGCAGTTAACTCATGAAATTAACTCAAAAAATTAATCGTGATTAATCACAGTTTTAATTGCACTGTTAAACAATAGAATACCAATTGAAATTTATTAAATATTTTTGGATGGTTTTCTACATTTTAAAATATATTTATTTCAATTACAACACAGAATACAAAGTGTTCAGTACTCACTTTATATTATTTTTATTACAAATATTTGCACTGTAAAAAAGAAACAAAAGAAATAGTATTTTTCAGTTCACCTCATATAAGTACTGTAGTGCAATCTCTTTATTGTGAAAGTGCAACTTACAAATGTAGATTTTTTTTTTGTTACATAACTGCACTCAAAAACAAAAGAGCGTAAAACTTTAGAGCCTACAAGTCCACTCAGTCCTACTTCTTGTTCATCCAATCACTATGACAAACAAGTTTGTTTACATTTATGGGAGATAATGCTGCCCGCTTTTATTTACAATGTCTCCTGAAAGTGAGAACAGGCGTTTGTATGGCACTTGAATAGCTGGCATTGCAAGGTATTTACGTGCCAGATATGCTTAATATTCGTATGTCCCTCATGCTTCGGCCACCGTTCCAGAGGACATGCTTCCATGCTGATGATGCTCATTACAAAAATAATGCATTAATTAAATTTGTGACTGAACTCCTTGGCAGAGAATTTTATGTCTCCTGCTCCGTTATACCCACAATCTACCATATATTTCATGTTATAGCAATTTCGGATGATGACCCAGCACATGTTGTTCGTTTTAAGAACACTTTCACCGCTGATCTGACAAAACGCAAAGAAGGTAGCAATGTGAGGTTTCTAAAGATAGCTACAGCACTCGATCCAAGGTTTAAGAATCTGAAGCCTCTTCCAAAATCTGAGAGGGATGAGGTGTGGAGCATGCTTTCAGAAGTCTTAAAAGAGCAACACTCTGATGTGGAAACAACAGAACCCAAACTACCAAAAAAGAAAATCAACCTTCTGCTGGTGGCATCTGACTCAGACAATGAAAATGAACACGCATCGGTCTGCATTCCTTTGGATTGTTATTGAGCAGAATCTATCATCAGCATGGACACGTGTCCCATGGTATGGTGGTTGAAGCATGAAGGGACATATGAATCTTTAGTGCATTTGGCATGTAAATATCTTGTGATGCTGGCTACAAAAGTGCCATGTGAATGACTGTTCTCACTTTCAGGTGACATTGTAAACAAGAAGTGGGCAGCATTATCTCCTGCAAATGTAAATAAACTGGATTGTCTGAGCCAAGAAATAGGACTGACTGGACTTGTAGGCTCTAAAGTTTTACATTGCTTTATTTTTGAGTGCAGTTATTTTTGTACATAATTCTACATTTGTAAGTTCAACTTTAATAATAAAGAATTGCACCATATTACTTGTATTAGGTGAACTGAAAAATACAAATTCTTTCATTTCTTTTTTACAGTGCAAATATTAGTAATAAAAAATAAACAAAGTGAGCACTGTACACTGTATTCTGTGAGGTAATTGAAATCTATGTTTGAAAATCTGGAAAACATCCAAAATATTTAAATAAATGGTATTAAGTGTGATTAATCATGTTTTAATCACTTGACAGCCCTAAAAAATACACACCCAAATATAAAGAATTTATCATGGTTTTGGTATTGGGAGTTAATATGAATACAAAGTAATGATCTAAAATACAGTCTCTGATTGTCCCACAAAATTAATATTGGAAATAACTTTTACTAAAATGTTAGTGAAGAATAATGTATGCAGTGATGTTGTAGCTGTGTTGGTCCCCGGATATTACAGAGACAAGTTGCATGAGGTACCATCTTTTAGCGGACCAACTTCTGTTGGTGAGAGAGACAAAAGTTCCAGTTTATACAGAGCTCTTCATGTCTGATAACAAGGTTTAACTTAGGGTTGTTTTGGAAAACTGTGGAAATCACCAGGCAAAAGGTGGCAGCAGTGAGTCATTCTGAAATCTGATATTGGAGGCAATCATTATTGTTATTACTGAGTCTGCTCAGTCTGGATGAAAATATATTTTTGAAATTCAGATCTGCTAAGAAAGTGCCTGCTAATTACAATTTGTTGACAGGCCGATTACATGACTTTGTTCTAAAATTAAATTATGTACTTGGGTCTCAACGATTTAAAAAAAAAAAAGGAAACAACCCGTCCCCTCCCTTCATATCCCTCTCCCCCTTCCCTCCCGAACCTCCTCCCCCTAATCCTTTCTAGGCTCAAAAACACGTCGTTTTCATTCACTAGAATACAGGTTCTTTAGACCTGGTATAGCTAAGAATTGCTAGCAAATGTACGCATCACCCTGGCAGCTCAGCTGACTACATGGATTCACTACATGGATTCGCTGATTGTTATAGCTGTGCTCTGGTCACAGCTAGGAAAGAAAATTAACATCTTTTCCAAGGGAGAAAACTTTGATCAAGGAAATACACCGCCAAGGGGCTGGTGGCTGCGTTATGGTTGCAAGGGTATACGTTTCTGCGTATAGCAAGGGATTAAATTTACATGTCTGTCGTGTTTCCTCAACATCTTTGCCAGTCTGTAACGAGACTCCTGAAAATTGTTTAAGTGGATTTGCCATCTAAAGACAAGTCAGAGGGGGATTCAGAGTAGTGGGGGAGGAAAGAGAGGGAGACAGGAGCACGGGCGTAAGCAATTGCTCCATGGGTGGGGTTAGTTGACCTGAAGTTTGAACAAGCGCAGGTAACGCTGGGAAGGTAGTTGCCAGCCTGCGGTGGTTGCTCAGCACCAGCGACTGCCCTGCTCATCCACGCCTTAGCCTCCCATGAACACCTCAGCGGCATGGCTCTTTGCTCTCCCCCAGTCTCTCCCGTCGGAGGGTAACTCAAGGGCATTTCCCACTTCTCCTTCTCTGGCCCATGTGCAGCAGCCGTTCTTGAGCGTGGGTGCCCCTGCGAGCGCATTGTTCCCTGGCCGGGTGTGTCCTGCTCACCCACACGCACCCGCGCTATTGACTCGTGCCCACTCAAAAGCCCCCGCCTCACTCCGCTGCCCATGGCTTTCTGTGGGTCTGCGGTGCTGGGCTTTCTTCTCCCTTGCTCGTGAAGCCCCATTTCAAACAAAGCAACGTGCGCGCCCTGCCGCGTGGGGATGGGCGTGGAGCGGGGAGGGAAACGGCCCGGCTTCTGTGAGAGGATGCAAAGGAAAAGGCGGCAGCAGCGCTGAGGCAAGCCTGGCCAAGGAACCCCTCTTCCCCGGCCAGCTCCGCGGCCGCTCCGTCGCACAGCCTGGGCTCTGCCGCTGTCACTCCCCGCAAGCCCGCGGCGCGCGCCTGCCCGGGACCAGGCGGTGCTCGAACGCAGCCCGGGAGGAGCCTCGCGCCCCCTCCTCGCCAGGCGCAGGTGGCGGCGGCGGCGTCTCAGTGAGGCAGAGAGAGCGAGCGCAGCCGCCCGCCCCAGCCGGGCTCATCAGGCGCGCGCTCCTGCCGGAGAGGGGAGGAGAAGGGAGCGCAGCGGCAGCTGTGACTGTATCGTCTCCAGCCACAGCCGGCGGCGGATGTGCCAAGCAGCAGCCGCTGCCCCGGAACGCGGCTGCTGAGCCTGGCAGAGCCCCGGAGGAGGGGGGAGGACGCCACAGACTGAGCCAGAGACTTTGCCTCCCTAGAAGAGGCGGTGGATGTGGAGCCAGCCGCTCCCCTCGCAGCCGCCGCCGCCACCAGGCAGTTGTCCCACGGCAGTACCACAACACAAAGCGAAGGATGCTGCAGCTGGGCAAGGTCAGGACCTTGCACTGAAGCCCGGGGGCGCCGCACACACCTTCCCCACCAGATTGAGGATTTGCCTTTTATTTGCTGTGTATGCCTGGGAAAAAGCAGGCAGGGTCGACGCCGTTCGGTGAGTGCAATTGCGATCGTAATGGTGCCAGGTTTCTCCTCTCCTGCTCTTGCGTTATTTCGTCTGCTTCTGGTGGTGCTAGCAAGCGTTGGCTTTTGGTACGCACATTGCAAAGGTCCCTCTCTTTTCTAGAAGGCAGCTGTGTCTGGCTCTGGAAACATTGCTTGTGCCTTCAGCGGAGAGGTAACAAAGTGTGTTATTTTTCCTGTGTCTCCTCCACCCCCACCCCCACCCCCCTTCCCTTATACGTTAGTCGCTTGCTTATGTAGGGCATCAGCAATACTGGATTCTCTAACGTCCTGCAATGATATACTCGTTACAGCAGTGAAGTCATAAATATACCAGGGAAGGGGGAAATAGACCCTGCTCTTCCACGTAGTCCTGGGCTGTTGTGGTCCCTGTCATTATTCTGTTACTTGGGGAACGAAATTGAAATACTTAGTCATACGTCCATGTCCTCTTCTTCTGCTTCTTCCCGACATTGGAAACCCGTGCAATCTATATTTAGAGACATCAAATCGTGAGATTTCAGTGCAGCCAGCCGGGTTCTCGGGCACATGTACAGTGACAATAAGTATGGGCTTTTCTTCTTTGGAACCAATGTCTGCGAAATATCCGGCTCGAAGGGGTGGTGGTGTGTGATCTGCAATGTGATAGTTGGTTGATCTATAATTAATGGCTGAAAGGAAAGATGCATTTCTCTTCATTTCCTTTTCCTTACCCTTATTCTGGTGTGTAGTGTGCTTGCATCGATTGCTTCAAACATAGCCTCCACTGAAACTATAGGGGAGGTGCGGGAGCACCATACTAGTGATACGGCACCTGGAGAAATAAGGCAAACGAAGGATAATTTTAAAACACGTTTTAAGTTTTTCCCTTGACAGGGCTGTGTGGTGGGAGTATAAAACGTGAGAAACAAAAATGAGATGTCTGATTACTCTGGTGCATTTAATATTACATGTTTTAAATGTTAGGGAGTGATTTGCTTTGGCTCATGAATTTAAGATTAATTTTAGGGATTAATTTCATCAAGGAAACTTGTAGTTGTTTACTATAAATAATTAGAAAGGGACAGGTTTTATTAAATTGCCAAGTATTAACTTTTATGAACTGCAGCTATTGCAGTTGTTATTTATATACACCTCCAAACATTAATATGATTTTTGTCTATTGAAAGCAGCAAGAGAAGAGATTAGAAACTTTTTAGATTTCAGTTCTTTCATCATGCATTCTGTGTATATATAGTATGCAGATTCATTCAGTTAAAGTTCTTACAAGACACAATAGAGAGATTTTCCATTTTCAAGAAAGAATTAATTGTTATTTGACAGATAAAGGACTGTACAAAATCATGCAGAACTGTATGTAAACCTATTGTATGTGCCTGTGAGACAGACTGAAGGAGAAAAGTCTTCTAAATACTCATTCCATACAGTGTCTTTACTTTAAATGGAAGTCTGCAAAGTTGCCAAGTCTCATTTTGGTCAGTTGTCTGTGAGGAAGAAAAATTATAGTGACCTACATTGGTTATTGAATTTCTTAATTCAAGTAACACACTTGAAACTACTCAGTAAATATAGTAGTTTTACTATAGAGTGAGTTAGGTTTAGGCAGAGAAAGCTGCTGAATATTCTCCCTATTAGCCCTTGACTCACAACATTGCTTTAGAGCTTGCATGAATCCTTTTATGTTAGCAGTTTAATTGAAAAAGACTGGGAGGCCTGTGATAAATAAGCAAAACTTACACAATTTTATAAATCCTCAGATGGTTCTTTAAGACCAATGTTGTGCAAAGTTTGTGCAGCTATCCTATTCAGTGTGTAAATGAGTTTATCTTTTCAGAGCTTTGCATGCATACCCATCCAAATAGGCAAACTGGAGAGAGAATGTCTATTAGATAATCCTTATTAACAGAACTTGATCAGTGGCCCAGAACTGTGCTATTTGAGGCGCATGATATGGTGAATGCTGCAATATAGAAACGTGCGATTGCATCTTCAGAGACAGTGTTTGCAGTCTGTTATATAAGACAGATTTTGGAAAAAGGAGTAGTGGATTATGCTTCTTTGCACATGCCATAGGAAATACCCTTTAAAGCTGCTGGTAGGTAGTAAAGAAATCCATTTATTCCTGAATATGAGTTGCATGTCTTACTGTGGATTACAAAGTAGAGGACTTACGGAGCGGTCTATGGAAGGAATCAGTACAGCTACTGTACTTGATGTTTGTTTCTCAGATACCTTAGTTGACATTAAAAGCAATAGACAGCACTTTAATGGGAATAATGAGCTTACAACTTCTTTTAAAAAAAAAATCTAACCTAAGGTAGTTTCATCTTCATGTAAGGAACTTTGACACAGCTGCACTGAATAAAAATAGTACGAGCTTTAAAAAAAGGTTTGCATACTACTTCTTTAAATAATTTGCCCCAAATCACAGCAATTAACTTGATGCTATTAAACAGCAAAGGTGACTTGTTTATTTCTTAAGATACATGTATAAAACTAATTTAATGATATTTTGTTTAGTACTAATAGGGACATGGAACAGTTTATTTTAAGGGGTTTAAAAAAAATTTAAAATAGGGCTGTATATTGACATGTAAATGAAGCAGATAATACATTTAGCAGAGCTCATGAGTGTTCAATTTTGCACTAAATTTCATATACCCTTTCTGCTTCATGGTTCATCGTAATATGATTTTTACAGCATATCCGTTACAGAAATTTCAGGTTAGCGTTATTGGGATTTTAAATATGTATATTTCAATAGTGATAGCGGCAAATGCTGCCAAAAATCTGTAGTCCTGGGACAATTTTTTGTTGAGTTTCTACATATTTCAGAAAACATGGGTTCTGATTTTTCTGTTTCCTCTTCTTAAGATGATTACATCTGAATTAATAACATAATTTATAACATAGTATCTGCCCACTATATGCTTTATATTTCTGTCACAGAATATTGCAAAATGCATATATTGTCTGGATTTCTAAATAAGGTCTTCCAAAATTGACAAGTTTGGGACAGTTACTTTGCCAGTGAACTGCTTGCCTAATAGACTTATTACAAAATAACAAATTATACTACATAAAAATTTTGATTTAATCATGATACCTATTGAATGTGCATTACTTCTTAATATAGTAATACAGATTTGATTTTTAGCAGAATTATAGGACGGTTCTTAAATGCACCATTTTATTTAAAATAAGAGCTCCCAACTCCTTTGCAAAACTCATTCCTCCTACCAAAACCCACTTTTTTGCGGGGTGGCATGGGGGCAACTAAGGAAAGTTCAGTCTTGTTTGGTGATGGAGGAGCTTCCAAGAAGGCCACTACATCCTTCCATCACCAACTTACTTCTTTACTGAAGTGTTGTCTTCACAGGAGGGAGAATGCGACTTATGTGTATGTCTATTCTTTATGCTACTCACTTCTAAAATCACGGTTCTTCTGAATGGGGCAATCTTGAGTCCCATATCCCCTAAATCAATTCAGGTCTCATCTTTTTGGGGCTAGTGGTTAGGAGTCTCTCTGTCCTGCTCTTATACTACAAGACCCAGGAAAACTTTCACTTAGTCCCACAGATATGTCATTCAAAAATCTGAAAGGCACTCCACAATATACATAGAGTTTTGAAATCCCTTCGTTCATTTCTATGAGAACCACTTATCTGGTGGTATGAATGGAGCATAAATGGATTGAAAGCAGATTGCGTGACAAGAATGATCACTAGAGCAGTGGAGAAGTTTTAAGTTTTTGAAGTCTAATTCTCAACACAATATTGTATTTATTTTGATATGATTGGATAACCACATAAACATGGCTATATGTAAAAAAATAAATTTGAGTATAAATGGCTAGTTGATTATACTAGTTGCTACTTTGAAATATGTCTGAGTGCCAACATAATGGCTTTTATATTAATATAAAGTATTAACTATGTCACAGATAAACAGTTTCTGGCAAATTCACTGACAGTCCATCCTAATGAATAATGATCTGCCTGTTTTTGTTTAGAGAACCCAGCTATGGTCATAACAGTAATTTCAGCACAAACAGAACATGGAAAAGCTTGTATCATCCTATCCCCTTTGTTCATGGCATATTTTTCAGAGCAGTCTGTAGTTTCTGAAAAATAATCTTTTTCATAATGAAAAATATATGGAATTTGGAAGTTCTTACACTTAGTTTTTGTAATACTATGAAGAAGAGCATTCTTCTAGTGTCTTTTTTTTTTTTGGTATAACATGACCCATATATGTAATACTTATTTATAAACATCAATGTTTATAATTTCAATAACCAACGTAAATTTACCATATAATAACCTATTGGTTTCTTTTCACCTTCCCAAACATTTGGCAGAAGAAGGGTGCATATTTCTTCCCCTCCCTACCTGGCTCTGATAGTATCACAAGCTGCTGATAGTTCAACCACTCCAGGGCTCTCAAGAGCAAATCAGCATGTGGCTTCTTTCTGAAAGGGAGAAGGCCCTCAATAGAAAGCCTCTTCTACTTTCAAATTCATATCTCTTCTTTTCCTCCTCCAAAAGATCCAAGTTATAGCAATTTACTTGTGGCCAAAGAGAAACTTCTTGTTGAGATCATCAAAGCTGCTGAGAAGAAAAATCCATTCTTTATTATAAGAATTATAATATTTTGTTTAGTGATAGATGCAACAACAACTTGTATTAATTTGTGTTTCAAGTAGTCCATTATATGTTTGTTTCATTATATAGCATTAGAATATATCCTTTTTAAGACTGAGATTTTCAAAGGAGCTTAAAAGAGTTAGGTACCCATTGAAATTCAGTGGGACGTGGGCACTGACCCCCTTAGGCTCCTTTGAAAACTCCAGCTAAACAGCATAAAGGCTTTGAACAATTGATTTTGTTACACATCTTTTATAAAGTCTCTTTCTCTTAATTAAATTTACTGACCACTTCCTAAAATATTTGAGCAATAATACCAGTTATTTACTTTCCATTACCTTGTTGAAACTGTCATCGAAAGTTTAGTCACACATCGTAACACTTACTGAGCCTAACAACTGGTAAGATCCTGTGTGCACACACAACATCCAATGGGAGTTTTGGGAGTGAGGATATGGAGTATGCATCAAATGGAAGTCAGAGCTCCAGATATTTAACCTACAGGATAAATGATGTCACTGAAAATGTTCTTCAAATAGAGTATTTGTAAAATTTGGGAAACTAGCTATTTTTAAGAAAAACAGAAATTGAAAACAAAATGTGTATACTCTATAAATGTTCCACCTATGTAGCAAATTTGACATTCATATAATGGGCCATTGAGTTTAGATTTGCCTGTCCATATGTGCAATTTCCATTTCAATATGCAATGTTCTGAAAATGGGATGCAAAATTCCATGAAAAATGAAACTCTGCCTTCAGTGTTTAGTATCCATATATTCGTGATTCTTGTCTGAAATGTTCAGCAGTCTAAATCACTGTGTAGCAGTAGGTTCTTAAACGCGAAACAAATCCACATTTGTTTCCAAAAAAAATTAAATGTCTTTAATTATCTGGTATTTTCATAGGTTTTTATAAACTATGATAGGTTTATAAGCAGATATTGCTTAGATAATATAGTCATATCCCCTATCCACAAAATTCTGCCTTTTTGACACATTGGCTGTGTAGGTATAACATTTTAATAATTGTGTGTTGTCCTAAAGGCTGAAGTTCACTTTCCAGTCCACAATACTCTGCTGTACTCCCTTCTCCCCCAGAACATGGATATTGGCAGCTCCTTTTTGCAGATCGTTTGGCTGGCTAGATCAAATCTGGTCATGTTTTAGACTAACCCTTACTTTTGCCCTGATTTTGTTTGCTTGGCACGTGGGAAGAGGGAAGTAACGTGTAGTATTTGGCATGAGAAATTGCATGGAGCTAACAGTGGGAGGATGGAGACAGGATGCTGGCATCCAAGAGAAGTTACAGGAGGGAATATGACCTTAGGTAATGCAGAGGTGGAAGTGTGTAGGTCCTTAAAGGAGAGATTGAGGTGCTTGAACTGGATTCTGAAGGGGAAAAGAGGACCATGTGGGGTTTTGAGGAAGGGAATAATGGGTAAATCTGATCAGTTTCTCAGAAATATTTAGGCGCGTAAAGATGCAGATAGGCTTCAAGGCACAGATCCTCAAAGTTTCATTGATTTCAGTGGGGGTTATCTTTGGGGATCTGGAGCCTAGTAGCATTTTCAAAAGCAATTATCCAGATTAGGTGCCTAATTTTCATTGATTTCAATGGGAGTAAGGCACCTAGTAGCATTTTCAGAAGCGCTTAGCTACACTTTTACGCATCTAAATAGCTATGAACATATGTCCCTAAGTGATTTAGGAACCTAAATCTGATTGAAAGTCAATGGGAATTAGGATTCTCAGTGATGCAGGTGTTCAAACACAGAACACACAAATTCATATTCATTCTCCTGTAAAATCCAGCTGTCTCTTATGAATTTGAGATTCAGTCAAAATCCACAAGTACCCATGAAAGGTGGTAAAATATGATTAAATTAAGGATCGTGCTATATCTTCTTTATGGTCACACCGTTTGAGGAGATATTCTATCAAAATATGGATGAGAAGCTACTGTTAAAACCTCTGGGGTTTTGGGGGGCATGAAAAAGATATCAATGGGTCATAAGATACATCTAAGCCTCTCGTTAGGTTCCTAATAAAATTTTGAGGTACTCTGTGGATATGAGAGTTTAATTCAGGTATTAGGTAGTAACTAAAAGTCAAATGTATGTTTTACAGTTGGAATAAAGTAATATGAAGCTGATGACATGGAGACATATATGAATCCTTCTGTAATACATCTTTTATTTTGGGTGCATTGTACTGCAGCAATACTTTATTTATTTTTGCTTATATGACAGTCAGAACTTAAAATATATTGTTTGGACACAAAAAATAATAAAGATACTATTTAAAACAAGTCTATAGTTTGTTTGGGGGAAGAGCTGAGATAGGATAAAGGACACATTTTATGCTTAGTCTTTTGTCACCAGAAGTTGAAATTTCCTTGTTTTCAAATTGTTTAGAGAGCTGTTTATTTTTTATTGTTTGTTTGTTTTTGCAAATTATGATACACTATTTCTCAAGTAATAAAATATTGTTTCTTTTCTACAGCCTTAGATTCAACGGAGCCCTGAAAAGAAGTAGGGGTCCTGTGGAAATAGTAATGTATGGCTGCATAGCTAAAACTTTATTATAATGCAACATGTACAAGAGGAAATGTTAAGATTTATGCACAATCTTAACATTTTGGTACTGCCTGATTTTTTATATGCTTGACTTTGCCACCTTAACATTCTCAACGTGTTATCAAAAGTATTTGGTATACTAAAAATACTGAAGGAATCAATTGTTTATGGATATGTTCCTTTTAGGGCAAATAATTTTCCAAAGGCACTTCTATAGGCTGAGGCTGCAGTGTCTCCTAAAGATTCTTGCCTCAAAAGAAGGGAGTACTGCCAGATAGTTACAAATCCACTAGAGTCTCATGGTTTTTAAACCAAGCTCATGGTAGATTGTGCAGCATTTTGAACACTTGAGGTTGGCAATATTGCTACCTAGGCTGCGGAATCCATTTCCCCAACTTTTTCAGCTTTCTACCTGAATCAGGAGGATGATATTTGGCTCACTATGGGGGGAATATTTTTCTTAATTCATCTTCATGAGGCCTGAACTAGATGAATTGTGCCTTAGGCTTTCTAATGCCTTCTTCTATGTAAACACTCTGTTTTTTTAATGCATAGTATCCTATTCATTGGCCCATTCTCCACATATTACAGATAAAACTGGCTGTACTTTTAAGACTTTAGAGGTCATGTCACCATGTACACATGTTTGAGAAGGTCCTTTCCTGATGTGCTCAGATGTTCCTTATCATTTGTTTTACATATCCTGGATTTCATGCACCTCTTCTTTGTCTTTATAAGAGCAAGGTACAGCATTGTACAGTGCACTCAAGGACCTTGATGGGCTGTAACTGTAATCTCTTCAGAGAAAGATGGGCAGATAGATATTAATTTGAACCACACAGGTCAAGTCAACGAATGTTAAAAATCAAAGATTGGGTTTTTTTTAATTGCAGATTGAAACACAAATAATCATGATACAAAGAAATATTTAATGTTTAACAGAGGCATACAGTAAACAGAGTCCATAAAATGATTTTTAACATGCATTTAATGTATGCGTCTGTTAAATATAAGTCTTTAACATATGTTTAAAACATTCATGGAAATACGTATTTAACATAACTGTTTGTAGTATTAAATTTTGTCTAATACAGTTTGAAGGCATACATTTCTGCTCAAGTTACAGAAGTCCATTAACCTCTCACTCTGCACTATCTGGATGGCTACAGATGCTAATTCTGCATGGTCACTGTTACAGTGAACTTCCAAAAGACAAATAATGCTCCTCTTTCTGTTTCAAAAGGAGCAGGTATGCTCTCCTGGTCTCTAGTCTATCTGTGTTCTTTGGCTCTGGGTAGCAACAACTTCACTTTTTGAAGAGTCAAAGGCAGAATGGCCAGACTCACCCATTACCAATGCAGTTATAAAACTGTACCTATGTACCAGCTTCTCTCCCTTACTGGCAAAACAGATTGAGGTTTGCTCATTTACCTTCTCTGCCCAGTCTCTGTGCATAATGAAATATGGTCACAGAAACCTAAGCTCACATTAACTGTGCTTCTCAGCTCTGTTTTTTCCGCTTAAGCATGGTGACTATTTGCTATTCTCTGAGGTCTCGTCGATGCTGTTTAGAGAGATTTGTGAATTCTTGGTTAGAGTGCATGCTGAATATTTAGTATTTAATCTTTCTAGTTTATATGTAAATAATATTTTAATATAGAATCTGACTTTTACTACCCAGACTGAAAGCTTACCTTCTCTTGGTTTGTATAGAATAAAAGACAACTTACTTTCAGAATATCTTGTGACATGGATTCAGCTCAGCTTACCAGGATTTTGCACAGCTTTATAAAATAAGGAACTGTACATGGTTTTTTAACAATATATCTTTCTGGTGAGATGAAGCATATACTTCCTCATATAGTAATATTTAGCGCTTAACATTAGTCAAAATGCTTCACAAGTTTTAACTAATCTCAGAATGCTCAAACATCTTAAATCTCTGAGATGTTTCAGGCTAACTGGTTGTAGGGAAGCCATCTACATCTTTGAGTGCATTGACACTGTGACTGTTGCTGTTGGGAAGTTTTCTGGGTGTGCTCAGTTGAGTTCCATCTCATGCCTTTAGTTTGGACTGTATCTTTCAATGTATGTATATATGTATTTAACTTAAGTATTTATAGATGCTACTTGCCATAGTATGTAGACACTATCTACCTGAATACAGTATGTTCTGGGGGTCAGGGAAAGCCCTCTATTAATAGGCACTTGCTAAATGACAACAACATTAAATTGAGGGAGGTGGTGGTGGTAATCTTCTAAAATAAAGCACAAAATAAACTCCACCCATGTGAGTTATCAGAATGCGACACTGGTCATAGTAGATTACACACTCACATTACAATTGTGTACTCTCTGGGCCTCTTAACCTTGTCCTTCAATATAACTTGAATATGCTCCCGGACTATACGAGGCTCCTTCGCGTTTTCTCCTTTGTAATTGGGGTGGGGGAAGTGGTGGTAGTTGTTTTTTAAAATTAAAAAAAAGAAAGCTGAGATTTATCTGGAGAACAAGCTAGCAACTTCAGAGATATGCTAGGACACCCTATTGCTGTGTTCTGGCCCAATCCAAGCCTTCAGTGATGAAAGAAAAGTACAAACATTTTTGTTTTTTCTCCTGTTCTTACATATTATACTCATCAAACTCACATACCTGAAATAATGGTAAAATGTTAGTTACGATAATGAGACATACCTAAAACTAATGTCATGGTAGTGTTATGCAATACAGATGCACCATAATTTGCATCTGACTTCCATTTTTAACAGTTCAATAACATGTATGTACAAGGTCATATTTTCTGCCTCTTTTGCACTACAAAGGGAAATCACCCATTTTGTCTCCTGTCGGGATCCCCCCACAGTGGGAGAGTCACCTGCAGAAATAGAGAAGCTGCAACCAGCTTCTACAAGTTTCTCACCATACCGCTAGTTCAGAGGACATGTAGGGTTCAAGGGAGGTTAAATAAATGGGCGGAGGGGTTTTTTGTTTCCTCGAGATTATCTTGTCCAATTGTCCCTTGTATTACTTCCCTTACTGGACTGCAACACTTATCTATAATTAGCTGGCCACTAAAATACCTTTTGAAATAAAGAAGTCAAATTTAGCTTCTGTTTATAATTCTTTTACATTTCCCCAAAACAAATACTCTATTAAATAAAACAATGGATGCCAGAAGAACCTGGAAGAAATGAAATAGTTTTGTTAAACAAGTATGTGCTATGCCATACATGTCATTAATATTTTTTTCTGTGTGTGCTTTTTTAAAGTATTTGTTCACAAGCTAGGATATGTGAGGTTGTATTTGGCAGAGAAGATGTGACTTGGCTCTTTAATCACCTAAAAACTATAACTGTATGGTCCATTGTCAAGGTTCCTCCCCCACTCTGAACTCTAGGGTACAGATGTGGGGACCTGCATGAAAACCTCTTAAGCTTACTTTCACCAGCTTAGGTTAAAACTTCTCCAAGGTACAAATTAATTTTATCCTTTGTTCCTGGATCTCCACTGCCACCACCAAACCCTAACTGGGTTTACTGGGAAACGTAGTTTGGACACGTCTTTCCCCCCAAAATCCTCCCAACCCTTGCACCCCACTTCCTGGGAAAGGTTTGGTAAAAATCCTCACCAATTTGCATAGGTGACCACAGACCCAAACCCTTGGATCTGAGAACAATGAAAAAACATTCAGTTTTCTTACAAGAAGACTTTTAATAGAAGTAAAGAAATCCCCTCTGTAAAATCAGGATGGTAGATACCTTACAGGGTAATTAGATTCAAAACATAGAGAATCCCTCTAGGCAAAACCTTAAGTTACAAAAAGGTACACAGACAGGAATATTCATTCTATTCAGCACAGTTCTTTTCTCAGCCATTTAAAGAAATCACACTCTAACACATACCTAGCTAGATTACTTACTAAAGTTCTAAGACTCTATTCCTGTTCTGTCCCCGGCAAAAGCATCACACAGACAGACACAGACCCTTTGTTTCTCTCCCTCCTCCCAGCTTTTGAAAGTATCTTGTCTCCTCATTGGTCATTTTGGTCAGGTGCCAGCGAGGTTACCTTTAGCTTCTTAACCCTTTACAGGTGAGAGGATTTTTCCTCTAGCCAGGAGGGATTTTAAAGGGGTTTACCCTTCCCTTTATATTTATGACATCCATAAATTGACATTATTGGGGAACAGGTATAAAATGGGCATGTAGATACTAACCTGTTTAGTGCTTGCACAAACATTTAAGGAGTGATTTGTGCAGGAATGTGTATGAATTTTCCAGACCTAAAAGGGAATCTTAGAACATGTCTCTGTTGACAGGAACACTCAAACAGACTACCACTGGTCTAACAATGTGACAGGCAACTCCAAAGCTGTCAATGGAACTTCCAGAGAGTTTGTCAAGGAGCCAGAGATACAGCAGAACATCCTCTGCTTTACAATCACTGTTTTATAATTGCTATCCAAAGTAGAGCCATGGAACACTGTGATGCTGTAAATGGCAAACCAGAACAAGAGGCATTGGGGTGGGGAGTAGGCAGTTGCAGTGTTGTAAATGGCATAGAAGGATACTAATTCAATCATTTAACTTCCTGATTTATGTTGAATAGTGTCCCAATTAAAAAACATGTCTTGACAATGTATGTTTCTAAACTCATACCTTTAAAAAAACAAAACAAAACACCCTATTCTATTAGGAATCATATAAGGTTACTAAGGTCTTGTATTGTAACGTGCAAAAAATGTTTGTTCTTGTACTGTTTATAGTCCAGACTGACTACTCCATGATTTGTTTTATTCCTTTTGCCTTGGAACTTAGTCAACTTAATCTGATGAAGTTTTCTGTTTTCCAAAGCAAAAACTGAGGTTACAAATATGTTGATATAAAACCTAGGGTTCTGTAGAACACTGCTTAATCAGGAAAACCTGCCACTGAAGCAATGGAGGTTTTTGCCTGAGAGAGAATTTCAATATCAGGTCCCAAATCTGTCTGTATATAGTAAGATGTCATATGTTTTAATCAGTTCTATGGCATTTTCGTTCTGATGTGAACAAATAGGTTGACAGAAGCATTTTCACTTTCAAGATGTTTATAATATTTATATCAAACCTCTACAAATTTTATTGATAACTGAATCTCAAAGATCTAAGGTATATTTCCAGGTTCCTTTTTTTTTTTTAACATCTCTTGCCACATTCTTTTTGTCACATATGCCCCCTCAGAGAAAAAAGTGACCATCTCTTTTCAGAGCTTGTATGGAAAAAACACATCAAATTTATATACAGCATTTTGGAATTATGACATTCATTGTACTTGTGGATGGATGTTAATGGGCGTCAGAAGCTAAAATTGTTCACCTGCATATTACAGTATATTACATAGTCCTTATAATAACGTGGAAATCTATGGCACAGAATGTATAGTTATTATATTTCTTCTCAATATTGAGTCTGTTCTTGCTGTCATTGAAATCGGTAGCAAAACTCCAACTGATTTTAATGGGAGGCTCATACTTCCCAAGTAATCCTTCAGTCATGAACATTATTTTGTTTTTATTTTTGCTATTCCTGTGTGATTCACTACTTAGTAATTCAAAAATACTGTCTTTTTTGTACAATTCTTTGATGTGGCAGACACTTGATTATGATGTAATTGAATTAATGAGGCAGGAGGAGCAGTATGAGAACACAGAAGGTAGTTTCTATTTAGGAATATAGGTTTTGCTACACTGGATCAGATCATTGGCCCTTCTATGATGGCATTCTGCCTTTAACCATCACCGATATCTGATTTACCAGCTGTTTCCATTTTGCCATACTGTCTTTGGTCATATCTACACTACCACTTATTTTGGCAAAATGTATGTCACTCAGCGGTGTGAAAAAACAACCACCACCACCCCAACCCCCCGAGCGACAAGTTTCGGTAGCATAAGTGGTGGTATGCACAGCACTATGTCAGTGGAAGAGCTTCTCCTGCCAACATAGCTACTGCCACTCATTGGAGGTGGTTTAATTAAGTTGATGGGAGAGCTCTCTCCCGTAAACATAGAGTGGCTACACGAGAGATCTTACAGTAGCACAGCTGCATCGGTACAGCTGTGCTGCTGTAAGGTCTCCAGTGCTGAACTTCACACATTCAAACATTGTCAGGCTCCAAAATATCATGAGACTCACTTAAAAATAATGAGATTTTTACAAAGAAATAATATTTTTGTCTTTGTTGCCTGATTTCTGAATGTCTAAGGTATATTGGGGTACATGTTCAAGTTTTTTCTCTGCAACTATGAGGGTTAGTAATTTATTTCTTAAATGAAACCTGAGATTCTCATGTAGCTGAAGTTCTGTGGGAGCTGGGTTTTGAAGTAAAGCAAAACATTTTAATGAGAAAATCTCTTTGAAACATTTTAGTGGGTTTTTTAAATAACTTTTTCAATGTTCTTTGTGGATGAAACTGCATTTAAAAGTTTATTACAATAAAGATTGTGTATATTGTGACATTGCACCCCATAATGCTTTATAGAAATTTGCTTATGAGCGTAAATATGACATAACTGGAATATGTTTTATGCTAGATATGCTGTTGTAACATAACTTTGCAAAGGTCATGTTCTACTGCATGTATTCATCCTATTTATATGCATGTATTGTTTTTATATCTGGAGTTATGAGTGTTGGCTCTATGCTTGTATTTAAAGTGTTTGCTGTAGAAAGCACCTAAGGCAGATTTGGTCAACATAGTGTGAAGGGGTTATTCAGGTAATTGGGAGTACTTGGCTAACAATGGACCTTGATAGACACCAGTCCACATCTGAGCTTTCATTGGAGCATTAACATATGGGCAATGGCATCAGCCTGTAGAGAACTGAGTCGTGCATGGACATGTGACTTGCCCACATGACTCCAAAACTTCATCTTGTAGCTGTGATTCTATACAGCGAGAGAGAGGGGTTTCCACCCACAAGATAGAGACTATATAAGCTCCTGGAACCCCCTCCATTTTGTCTTCAGCTGGCTCAAGAGATAGCCTGTCCACCCCAAAGAGATGCCTGAAAGAAACTGGAACAAAGGACAGGACTAGGAGGAAGTCTAGTCTGTAAAAGAAGCTTATTGGAACCTCTCTGAGGGTGAGATTTACCTGCATTTAGTTTCCTACTGTATTAGGTTTAGACTTGGGTGTTTTTGTTTTATTTTGCTTGGTAATTTACTTTGTTCTGTCTGTTATTACTTGGAACCACTTAAATCCTATTTTTATATTTAATAAAAGCACTTTTCCATCCACAACCCAGAGCAAGTAATTAATTCCTGGGGGAGCAATCAGCTGTGCATATCTCTCTATCAGTGTTATAGAGGGTGAACAATTTATGAGTTTTCCCTGTATAAGCTTTATACAGAGTAAAATAGATTTATTTGGGGGTTGGACCCCATTGGGAACTGGGTATCTGGGTGTTGGAGATAGGAGCACTTCTTAAGCTGATTTCAGTTAAGCCTGCAGCTTTTGGGAGGTGTGGTTCAGACCTGAGTCTGTGTTTTTAGCAGGCTAGCATGTCTGGCACAACCAGGCAAGGTGCTGAAGTCCCAAGCTGGCAGGGAAAACGGACTGACAGGTAGTCCCAGCACATCAGGTGGCAGTCCCAAGTGGGTTTTTTGACCCAGCCCGTCAGATATATATGTAGAAATGTTTTTATCCTGAAGAGATCACAACGCTAAGTAGACAAGGTTGGGAGGGAAAACAGGCACAAGGAGGTGTAATGACTGGTCTAAGGTCATGCCACAGGTTAGTGGCAAAGCTGGGAATAGAATTCATGTCTCCAGAATCCCAGCCAGTACCCTAGCCACTTGATCATGCAGCCTTTCCAAGTTTGTTTTGGAACAGGGAAATAAAGTGAAACCTTATATAAAAGATCTGAGATCTCCTCCAAATCTTTTCTTCTTGCTTTCTACAATTGTATGTCCATATTTCTCATCTCTATACTGTTCATAAGTACATAGCTGGTTCAAAATAAATTCTTCTGACAAGTTTTCTTAGAGCCTCAAACCACTATATGTAAATATAAATTATATTTGTCTCCCCTTTTTTTCCAGATAGAGTGAAATTGCAGTCCCAGTCCTGCCCCCATTGAAATCAATGGCAAAGCTCCTATTAGAGTCAATAGAAGTAGAATTTGTAACCTTAGATATTTTTCTTTTCACAAAAGAAGGCAATGGCTTATTGGACATGATCACATAACCTGTGCTCAAAAAACCACATAAAATGGGTAATGCAGCATTAGAACCCCATTTTTAGAATTCTTCAGGTAAAATGTGTGCACAACTTGATTAAAAATAGAAAAAAATACAGTAAAATAAGTTGGTGTCTGTTTTTCAATGTATAGCAGTGTAAAATACTGCCCTTGGGATAGAAAAGTTACCTCTATTGTGAAATTATGATGAAGCTGACAGAATCTCAGTAAACATTTCTCTCTGACTTTACTTTCTGATCCACTGATCCAGGATCATGTTAAAATCATCAGTGACTGACAGTTAGCATCAATGATGAGAGAAAATTGATGGCACCCTCTGGAGGTTCTAATCCTGACTTGCCTCTGGCAGGAGTTACATTTTGTTCTGTTCCTGCCAGATTGTCTCTTTACTTTTATTATTTTTAAGCAGCCTCCACATCGCAGGGGAGGATTGGGACATTTCTCAGAACTAAGATTCTCTACCTTTCAGTCTGCATGGAACAAAAAACAGGCTAAAACTAGTTCTTTGCTTTGTCTCTTTTTTGACCCAATTTAAGAAAACCAAAAGTGCATTGTAGATCTCCTGGGAGCAGAGCAATAATTCCAAGAAAATGTAACTTTGTTGGTACCTGGAAAGCAGTCCATGAATATGGGATACCTCTCACTTTCTCCTCCCCTCCCCCCGGCAAAGATAATTTGTCAAAATCAAATGGGAAGGTGGGCTTTATCCATTATTCACCTAGTTTATTGACTAGAGTTCAGTTTATCTTCCTTTTGTGTCTCAATGCTGCACACTCTAGGGTTTTAGAAGTCTCACCACAATGAAAATTTATAAACCACACTTGGGAGTCTAGTAGTACGAATCAATTTAGTAAGGCTCCAAGAGCATGCACTATATGATGATTAGTGGGCAGATGTCCACAGCATTGGGATAAATCATGTTTTCTGTAAGTTCCTCCAAGAGTTTCCCTTTTCACACCAACTATACCTTGAGCTGGAGCCAACTGCACTTTAAGTATTAATGAAGCTTTCACTATAGTGTTGAAGTGCTAAATACATTAATTTAGATTGGCATAGCATTGCTCAAAGATGACATCATAATGGACTTTGCTTCTATTGCCATTTCCAAGTACTATGAGGCTCTGCCGACTTAATTTTGTGTGTGGGCGTATAAGTGTTAGTAGTTGCTTTCTTTTCCTGTGATGGGAAAGCTATGGCAGAGAGATGGATTTTGCAGTGTGCTCTGAAGATGGATAGGCTTTGTCTGAGTCTTATCTTTTACAGGAGATTGTTCCATAGTTGAGCACCTTGACTCTGATCACTTTATCTCCTGCTCTCATGAGCTTTGTCCTAGGCTTCATTACTTGTGTTTTCACCCAGGAACTTTTTTCTTTCTGACACTGCTTTTGCTAGAGTATGGCACTGTCCGCTCCTGGTGAGAGAGTGAGAGCTGTGCCTCATCACCACAGTGGTAATGATTGATCCCATACCATCTTATGATATATCTCCTACTGGTCTGACATATTTAATAGTAGGAGGCACCAGGTGGATACTTTGGGGGATCTTCAGCTTTCAGTCACAGAGAGGAAGTCCAGTTGCTAATCACTATCCTCTAAAATCTATTAGAAAGGAATGAATAAAGCCATCTTGTAATTACTCCATCAGCCTTGGCCAGGTCCTCTAGGTAGGCAGGCAATACGTTGTGGTTAACAGTCTTACAGGCAGCTGATAGGTCCGGAGCTATTAACCTGGATGGTTGTGCCCTGTTTGTGGCTGTAAGAGTATTCACCTTCAATGGTACTATTGACTTTTCCATGCAATATTCAGTTTTGAAGCCAGAGTGGGAGAATTCTAAGGCATTTGAGGAAAAACTGGTTTGTGCTGCGGGAACTGGTTTGTAACAACTCTCTAAATATGCTTATTTGAAAAGAAAAGATTGCACACAAGGGCAATGGTTTATCTTCTCCATTTTAAGATTTTATTCTGTTACTTATCACCGTATTATCTAAGCACTTTCCTCATACAGTGAATAGCAATAGTGAAGTCATAGTGGACTGACAGGTCATGGAGTCTCTGGCTCTTTTCCCTTTTTGAAAAAAGTAAAATATCTGCTTGGTATGGGCTTTTTGAAGAAAGGGAATTGATAGGAATTTGAGGTTAGAAAGGGTGTTCATATTGTGAGCATTACTTATGTTGGAAAGGCTTTCTCAAAGAGGAAGTTTTTGCAAAATTTCGTAAAGATGGTCAGTGTGACGCATAAACCCTTCACTGTCAACTGGCAAGGGGTTTACAAGAATATCCTGATCATGGTATCTGATTCTGGTTCACCAAAGACTATAGTGAGCTTTTAAATAAAAGCAAGGTCACACTGCTCATTAACATCTTTGTGAATGTATGTACAGATACTCTATAAGGTGATATGTATAGTGAAAATATATTCCTTGAGTCTGTATGAAGGCAGAGATGACAAACAGATTTCTGCCAGACAAAGGATATTTGATCACTTGTCTCTGTCTGTCCGCATGTCAATTAAGCATTGTAAGGCAACACTGCCTTCTTTCACCCACACTGTTCAACATCTATTTGGAGTTCATAATGACGGATGCCCTAGAAGATCACATATGCACTGTCAGAATTGGGGGGCGAACAATCTCTCAACTCTTTGGTTCACTGATGACATTGACAGCCTGGCAGGAAGGAATGATGAACTTGCCAACCTTGTGAAATGATTGGATGAAACCTCAGCAAAATATGGCATGGAAATCAGTGCAGAGAAAACCAAGCTGATGACAGACAAACATGACAGGATCAGTTCACATATCACTGTCAGTGGACAATAGCTGGAGACAGTGAAACAGAGAGCTGGAGTTGCAGCTAGCAAGAGATGTTAAGAGTAACAAGAAGGGTTTCTTCAGGTATGTTAGCAACAAGAAGAAAGTCAAGGAAAGTGTGGGCCCCTTACTGAATGAGGGAGGCAACCTGGTGACAAGGATGTGGAAAAAGCTAATGTACTCAATGCTTTTTTTGCCTCTGTCTTCACGAACAAGGTCAGCTCCCAGACTGCTGCACTGGGCAGCACAGCATGAGGACGAGGTGACCAGCCCTCTGTGGAGAAAGAAGTGGTTCGGGACTATTTAGAAAAGCTGGACGTGCACAAGTCCATGGGGCCGGATGTGTTGCATCCGAGAGTGCTAAAGGAGTTGGCGGATGTGATTGCAGAGCCATTGGCCATTATCTTTGAAAACTCATGGCGATCGGGGGAAGTCCCGGACGACTGGAAAAAGGCTAATGTAGTGCCCATCTTTAAAAAAGGGAAGAAGGAGGATGCTGGGAACAACAGGCCAGTCAGCCTCACCTCAGTCCCTGGAAAAATCATGGAGCAGGTCCTCAAGGAATCAATTCTGAAGCACTTAGAGGAGAGGAAAGTGATCAGGAACAGTCAGCATGGATTCACCAAGGGCAAGTCATGCCTGACTAATCTAATTGCCTTCTATGACGAGATAACTGGTTCTGTGGATGAAGGGAAAGCAGTGGACATGTTGTTCCTTGACTTTAGCAAAGCTTTTGACACGGTCTCCCACAGTATTCTTGCCAGCAAGTTAAAGAAGTATGGGCTGGATGAATGGACTATAAGGTGGATAGAAAGCCGGCTAGATTGTCGGGCTCAACGGGTAGTGATCAATGGCTCCATGTCTAGTTGGCAGCCGGTATCAAGTGGAGTGCCCCAAGGGTCAGTCCTGGGGCTGGTTTTGTTCAATATCTTCATAAATGATCTGGAGGATGGTGTGGATTGCACCCTCAGCAAGTTTGCAGATGACACTAAACTGGGAGGAGAGGTAGGTACGCTGGAGGGTAGGGACAGGATACAGAGGGACCTAGACAAATTGGAGAATTGGGCCAAAAGAAATCTGATGAGGTTCAACAAGGACAAGTGCAGAGTCCTGCACTTAGGACGGAAGAATCCCATGCACCGCTACAGACTAGGGACTGAATGGCTCGGCAGCAATTCTGCAGAAAAGGACCTAGGGGTTACAGTGGATGAGAAGCTGGATATGAGTCAACAGTGTGCCGTTGTTGCCAAGAAGTCCAATGGCATTTTGGGATGTATAAGTAGGGGCATTGCCAGGAGATCGAGGGACATGGTCGTTCCCCTCTATTCCACATTGGTGTGGCCTCATCTGGAGTACTGTGTCCAGTTTTGGGCCCCACACTACAAGAAGGATGTGGAAAAATTGGAAGGAGTCCAGCAGAGGGCAACAAAAATGATTAGGGGACTGGAACACATAACTTATGATGAGAGGCTGAGGGAACTGGGGATGTTTAGTCTGCGGAAGAGAAGAATGAGGGGGGATTTGATAGCTGCTTTCAACTACCTGAAAGGGGGTTCCAAAGAGGATGGATCTAGACTGTTCTCAGTGGTAGCAGATGACAGAACAAGGAGTAATTGTCTCAAGTTGTAGTGGGGGAGATTTAGGTTGAATATTAGGAAAAACTTTTTCATTAGGAGGGTGGTGAAACACTGGAATGCGTTATCTAGGGAGGTGGTGGAATCTCCTTCCTTAGAAGTTTTTAAGGTCAGGCTTGACAAAGCCCTGGCTGGGATGATTTAATTGGGGATTGGTCCTGCTTTGAGCAGGGGGTTGGACTAGATGACCTCCTGAGGTCCCTTCCAACCCTGATATTCTATGATTCTAAACAATTCAAGGATTTTGGGGGCAACATCACTGATGAAGGATCCAAGGTAGAAATTCTGGCAAGAACTGCACAAACAACAGCAGCAGTGGCAAAGCTAAAGCCAATTTGGAGGAATAAGAACATATCTCTGGAATCCAAACTGAAACTGCTGCATGCACTGGTCATCTATATTTTTCTGTATGTGTGTGAGACATGGACCCTTACGGCAGAACTTGAACAGAACATACAGGTAGTAGAGATGAGATACTTCCATAAAATCCTGGCCATCTCCTACTTCGACTACGTCACCAATGAAGAGGTCTGCAACATCCTCACCTAATGCGCTGGGTCATATGAAGACCTCCTGACGACTGCAAAGAAGCACAAGCTGAAGTGGTATGGCCATGTAATAAGATCATTTGGCTTATCCAAGATCATTCTCCAAAGGACAGTACTGGGGAAGAGAAGAAGAGGTAGACAGAAGAGATGGATTGGCAACATAAAAGAGTGGACAGGAATGGACTTAGCTGAGACTTAAACACTGACACACAATCATCAGGGGTGGAGACAATTGGTTGATTGGTCGTTGGGGCACCATCATTGATGAGCAGTGTGGTTATGGGAGTGATGATGAGACTTATTTTAAGACAGAAGGTTAGCCTGTTTAGTTTGGTCTCTAGAAAACATGTTATGATTTTGTTTTTATACATAACCCTGTTGTGTTCATTATCCTTATTCACTATGTCTTGAATCTTGACCCTTTGATGATAAACGTATATTTGTTTTCACTATAAATATATCTATGTTGTGGTACTGTACAAGGAAATGATTGAGCGTTAAATCATTCAAGCTGGTGTGTACACTGGTCCCTTGGGGATAGCAGACCTAGTATTACTGTGAGTGTTCAGTGAATAGGGGGCTAGACACAATGGGAATGCTTCAAAGAGGATCAGGGACTGGAGTGCACCTATTGTTAACCTGCAAGGCATACCCTGGAGGAGAGTGCTTGGGTAGCTAACAAGCTAGTGGTGTAAAAGGGCTGACACCCAGTTAAGCTCAAGCAAGCCTTCCTCTTGCTGGAGGCAGGTGGTTATAAGGTGACTTTTATTGTCCCGAGTACCCTGAGAACCATCACAATCGGATACTAGATTTGCCTTATCTCATCTGAAAGCTTGCTCCATAGCCAGATCCACTTGATCAAGAATGCCCTGTCCCCAGCTCTCACATGCTTTGTGCTCTGCATTGTCCCAGGGAGTGCAGTTGTCATGGTAGCTTATGGAATTTAGTCTTTGAGGTATCTGGGGCTAGATCCATTAATTGCTTTGAAAATTAGGACACTGGCATCAAAACAAAAGCTAACTGGGAGCCACAGGAGGTTTTGAGCATGCTCACAGTTGCCTGAGCCATGGAGAAGCTGCATGCAGTGCACAGTCTTAAATTCAGTTTCATAGAATCATAGAATATCAGGGTTGGAAGGGACCTCAGGAGGTCGTCTAGTCCAACCTCCTACTCAAAGCAGGACCAATCCCCAATTAAGTCATCCCAGCCAAGGCTTTGTCAAGCCTGACCTTAAAAACTTCTAAGGAAGGAGATTCCACCACTTCCCTAGGTAACGCATTCCAGTGTTTCACCACCCTACTAGTGAAAAAGTTTTTCCTAACATCCAACCTAAACCTCCCCCACTGCAACTTGAGACAATTACTCCTTGTTCTGTCATCAGCTACTACTGAGAACAGTCTAGATCCATCCTCTTTGGAATGCCCTTTCAGGTAGTTGAAAGCAGCTATCAAATCCCCCCTCATTCTTCTCTTCCGCAGACTAAACAATCCCAGTTTCCTCAGCCTCTCCTCATATGTCATGTGTTCCAGTCCCTTAATCATTTTTGTTGCCCTCTGCTGAACTCTTTCCAATTTTTCCACATCCTTCTTGTAGTGTGGGGCCCAAAACTGGACACAGTACTCCAGATGAGGCCTCACCAGTGTGGAATAGAGGGGAATGATCACGTCCCTCGATCTCCTGGCAATGCCCCTACTTATACATCCCAAAATGCCATTGGCCTTCTTGGCAACAACGGCACGCTGTTGACTCATATCCAGCTTCTCGTTCACTGTAACCCCTAGGTCCTTTTCTGCAGAATTGCTGCCGAGCCATTCAGTCCCTAGTCTGTAGCGGTGCATGGGATTCTTCCGTCCTAAGTGCAGGACTCTGCACTTGTCCTTGTTGAACCTCATCAGATTTCTTTTGGCCCAATTCTCCAATTTGTCTAGGTCCCTCTGTATCCTATCCCTACCCTCCAGCGTATCTACCTCTCCTCCCAGTTTAGTGTCATCTGCAAACTTGCTGAGGGTGCAATCCACACCATCCTCCAGATCATTTATGAAGATATTGAACAAAACCAGCCCCAGGACCGACCCTTGGGCACTCCACTTGATACCGGCTGCCAACTAGACATGGAGCCATTGATCACTACCCGTTGAGCCCGACAATCTAGCCAACTTTCTGTCCACCTTATAATCCATTCATCCAACCCATACTTCTTTAACTTGCTGGCAAGAATACTGTGGGAGACCGTGTCAAAAGTTTTGCTAAAGTCAAGGAACAACACGTCCACTGCTTTCTCTTCATCCACAGAGTCAGTTATCTCATCATAGAAGGCCTTTAGATTAGTCAGGCATGACTTGCCCTTGGTGAATCCATGCTGACTGTTCCTGATCACTTTCCTCTCATCTAAGTGCAGTTTCAGATACACTGAGTTACACTAATCCAGCCTGGAGGTGACAAATACAGGGATCACTGTGGCCAAGTTCTTGCCCAGGAGGAACAGAAAACGTTTCCTAGCAATCTGGAAGTGAAAAAAAGGTATTTATGGGAACTGCTGCTACCTGGTCATCCAAGCTTATTGAGGAATCAAATAGGCCCCTGAGGCTTCACGCCACATTGACAATGGGCGCCATATACCTTTGATGGATGGTGGCCATCTCCTTGAAGCATTTCCCCTTTCTGACTTGCATCGTTATATTCTTACTTGGGTTCAGTTTGAGCCAACTGGTCTTGACCAGAATCTAATTTCCTGTAGTTTGCAACTGATGATATTCAGTGATAGATTCTTGAATATCAGTCTGACTAGTGCATATTTCATTAGGGTATCGTTAGATTTCTCTCTCTGAAGTAGGCATTGACTATCTTTGTCGGCAATGGATCCAGGTGTTCTTCACTTGCTTTCAACTGCCATTGGTGCAGTAGTCAATCATGCACATAGTGGCATGCACATCTCAAATCATTTTAATTTCTTTTCACACAGTTGGGGAAAATTCTGAAATGGGTTTGAGTGGTCACAGCCTTCTGTTCCTGTTGTGATATCTTGGATACTGCAAGTCCTTACTACATTTGGTTGATCTTGTTAATGATATAGGATGCCAGCTATTTGCAGCAGGATGTATTTTGGTGTCTGGTTCGTTGGGGATAATTTGAGTTAACTAGATGGCTTACAGTCTGGAAGAATTCTGCTGATCAAAACTTTAGCAGTTGTATGTCAGAGAAGAAGGATTTCTGATGTCCAATCACAAGTGCAACATAGGTTTTCAGGAATTCTTTGTTACAACTGAGTGTCTTTCATTATCAGTGTTTATAGTCTTTTGCTTTAGGCTTTTAGGGAATTGTTAGGATTTGGATGAATGTTTTGGAGGGAGGGAGTATATTGGTCTAGTGTATTAATGGTAGTGGATAGCAGATGATTGCAGTGTCTACTAGTCCTTCAGGACTCTGATCTTGGAGCTAATTAAAGTTTTCTGTCAGGATGTGGAGAAATGGTGTGTCTTCCCATCTCAACAAATATTCTACTTGAGCCCTAGCATCCTACTTAATCCAACAGAGAGGGAAAGTTAAAGGGGGAAGCAGTTTTGTAATGGCAGGTACTTAAGCTTTCTTGTGCTCTTTTTCGAATATGTGGACATTTCAAATAATGTGGACACTTCTTTGGCTTGGCAGGTGATGCCGTATAATTTTGACTACTAATAACATATGTATGTAATATGTAAGGTAGGATAAAAGTAATAGAATCTCACATTTCAAAGGATAGCCTGGCTGTCATTAGAAGTCAAGAAGATTGATTTTATTTATTTATTTGACCGTATACAATATTGCACAATAGGCTAGGTGCATTGTTTGCTTTTTTGCTTGATTGGCTTTCTTTATCCTTCCTGTAAATAAAGTGATTTGTTAGACAAAGGCTTCTGCCACAGGCATGAGCTGGGACTTAGTGGACTAATGATCTGATCCAGTATGCAAAATCCTGTGTTCCTGTATCTTTCAGCAGTAGTGACTGTTTAGTTTTCCTATGTTTTCTTTTTTATATGATAAGATTACTTGTCACATCTGATCAGTCAGAACAGTTGGATCTAAGGGAACAGAAAATAGAATTTTACTTATAAATGTTATTTTTTTTTCATCTCAGATGCTCCAATCCAGGATGACCCTTTCTGTCCTAGTTTATAATATTGGAGTGATTACACAAATGACTTCAAGTAGGAATTTTAAAAAGTTTATCCTTTTCAAACTTTTTGGTTTTAATGATAATTGTGCCAATTTTAATAGCTCTCTCTTTGAGTTATTTCAATGTGGGAGTTGAGAGAGAAGGTGGGAGTAAAACCTCTAGAGGGTGCCAAAAAACTTTGCTTAATATTGGAACTGCTAACTTGCTGTCAGTTTCATCTAGGACGAGCACAACCCCTAAGTCCTATACAAATGCAGATATGCAAGGGAAAATTTGTTTACTGATCCAATTATCATGTCTGGAATTCTGTTACCACTACCTAAATGTTTAGAGTGTAGCTGCTTTACCAATGATTATTCTTTTATGAGGTTCCAAAAACTGTTTGTAACATCTAGTGTTTTGTAGATGACATGCAGTGGAAGAAGTCATACATTCTTTGACTTGGTTTTTTAATTTAAATGTATGCCAGCATTTCTAAAATTCATGAAGGAATATGAGAAAATTAGTTACTTTCTAAGTTTCTGATATCACACACATTCATACTGAAATATTGTAAACTGGATTTCTTTTACCAGAGATTTTACATAACAGCTATGACCAAGTGTCTGCAAAATTGCCAGTCCTCTTCTGTCATTTTAATATGACATAAGATTGTATCCTTCTCTCTTATCAGAATAAAAGCTGTTCACTTGCATAAAAACTTTATTTAATAATTTTTGCAGAAGGCTTTTAACAGCTTTATATTTGCAGAATATGGAACATTTTCACAGTGATAAAGTCAGGTACCAGGATAGAAACTCTCTGAAAAAGCTCTTAAAATATGAACTTTTAATTTACTTTTCAATGTGTTATTGTGTTTTAAATAAATAAGAACTGTATTTTTTCAAAAAAGCATTGGTAACAACAGTGATACAATGTACAGTAAGTTATATCTTATAAAATATTATGGTTCAGTTAGTGTCAGTATAGTCAAAATTGTATCATAATTTCTACAATAGGGACATCATTGTCTTTCAGCCACAGCCTTGCGGTGGTGTGGGTGGTGAGATAAACAAGGGTGCTGGCATTGTGCCTGAATCAGGTACAATTCCACCAGGAAATTGTTTTGTTTCTGGTTTTTTTTTAGCACTATGCATAAGGAACACCTTAATATTTGAACATGAAGTTAGCTGATGTTCCTTTTTCAAATTTCACGAAGCTAGAATTCTCTTAATTATAATTTTATGTATGTCTCGGGAAGTGTACCAGGTTTGCAAAAGGGAGCTGTTCATTAGCAAAAAAGGAGTTTTTAGTATCTTGGTTTGAATGAACAAATTACGCAGAAGGCAAAGTCCTGCTTGCTTTACTTTAATTTATAGTCTCATTGTCTTCAGTGGGAGTACTTACATGGGTAAAAAGAGTAGGATTTGGCCTATACTTGATAATTATTCTCTCCCAAATACTTTGATATTTTTTATAAATTAAATGGAGTACTAAAAGCTGACCATGATCATGACATATTAAGTCTAGATGGAGAATTGTTATACACATCTGAATTATGTAATCTAGGAAGGATATTAAAGAGCAACAACTAAATCTACAGGACCAGATAATTTAAGATTAAGGGTCATTATGAGAGAGAACCAGTTGAACATTACCTCCCAGTGCCGGGTATAGCTAAGGGGTGAGGTAGGGAATATCCAGTAGGAGCTGGAAGGTGGTATCGCCCCTGCATATAGCGGTAAGGAAACTAGGGCTGTCAATCGCTGTTAACTCACACGATTTAACTTTTTGGGTAATCATGATAAATCGCAGTTTTAATCACACTGTTAATAGAATATCAATTTAAATGTATTAAATATTTTGGATGCCTTTCTACATTTTCATATATATTGTATTCTGTGTTGTAACTGAAATAAAAGTGTATATTATTTTTATTACAAATATTTGCACTGTAAAAATGATAAAAGAAAGTGTTTTTCAATTCGCCTCATATAAGTACTGTAGGGCAATCTTTTTGTAGTGAAAGTGCAACTTACAAATGTATATATTTTTTTGTTAGATAACTGCACTCCAAACCAAAAAATGTAAAACTTTAGAGCCTACAAGTCCACTCAGTCTTCTTGTTCAGCCAATCACTAAGACAAACAAATCTGTTTACATTTATGGTAGATAATGCTGCTTCTTAGTTACAATGTCACCAGAAAGTGAGAACAGGTATTTGCATGACACTTTTGTAGCTGGCATTTTCAGGTATTTATGTGCCAGATATGCTTAATATTCGTATGCCCCTTCATGCTTTGGCCACCATTCCAGAGGACATGCTTTCATGCTGATGACACTTCTTAAAAAAAATGTGTTAAATTTGAGACTGAACTCCTTGGAGGAGAATTCTATGTCTTCTCCTGCTCTGTTTTATTTGCATTCTGCCATAGATTTAATGTTATAGTAGTCTCAGATGATGACCAAGCACATGTTGTGCATTTTAAGAACACTTTCACTGCGGATCTGACAAAACACAAAGAAGGTACCAGTGCGAGATTTCTAAAGATAGCTACAGCATTTGACCCAAGGCTTAAGAATCTGAAGTGCCTTCCAAAATCTGAGAGGGACAGATTGTGGAGCATGCTTTCAGAAGTCTTAAAAGAGCAACACTCCGATGCGGAAACTACAGAACCCGAACCACCAAAAAAGAAAAATCAACCTTCTGTTTTTGGCATCTGACTCAGATAATGAAAAATAATGTCAGTCCGCACTGCTTTTGATTGTTATCGAGTAGAACCCATCATCAGCATGGACGCATGTCCCCTGGGATTGTGGTTGAAGCATGAAGGGACATATGAATCTTTAGCGCATCTGGCACATAAATATCTTGTAGCATTATGTGAATGTTACAACAGTTTTATGTGAATGCCTGTTCTCACTTTCAGATGACATTGTAAACAAGAAGTGGGCAGCATTATATCCTGCAAACGTAAACAAATTTGTTTGTCTGAGCGATTGGCTGAACAAGAAGTAGGACTGTGTGGACTTGTAGGCTCTAATATTTTACATTGTTTTAATTTTGAATGCAGTTTTTTTGTGCATAATTCTACATGTGTAAGTTTGGCTTTCATGATAAAGAGATTTCACTATAGTACTTGTATTAGGTGAATGGAAAAATACTATTTCTTTTGTTTTTTTACAGGGCAAATACTTGTAATCAAAAATAAATATAAAGTGAGCACTGTACACTTTGTATTCTGTGTAGTAATTGAAATCAATATATTTGAAAATGTAGAAATCATCCAAAATATATAAATAAATGGTATTCTATTACTGTTTAACAGTGTGATTAATCACACAATTAATCATGATTAATTTTTTTAATTGCTTGACAGCCCTAAATGAAACCATTACTGGAATATCATGTCCATTTCTGGCATCCATGGGTCAAAAAGGATGTTGACAAGATAGAAAGGGTTTAGAAAAGAGGAAAAAAAATATTTCTAGATCTGGAAAACATGCCTAGATAGTGAGACTAAAGAAGCTCGGTCAAAATGAGGCCAAGAAGGAACTTGATCAGTTTGCAAGTACCTACATGGAAAAGAGATTTCTGATAAGAGAGGGCTTTTTTAATCTAGTAGAAAAAGACATAATGATATCCAATGGTTGAAAGCTGAAGTTAAACAGATTTAGATTAGAAATAAGGCATAAATTTAACTGTGGGAAACTAACCATTGAAACAACTTACTCGGGAATGTAGTGATTCTCTGTCATTTGTATTTAAAGCAAGACTGGATAACTTTTTAAAAGATAAGATATAACTCAAACAGAAGTCATGAGATTTATGCTTAAATTATTGGGTAAGGTTCAGTGGCCTATGTTATACAGGATGTCAGACTAGATGATTATAGTAACCTCTGGCCTTTAAAATCTATGAATCCATGATTTACCTTTGTTCCATTTTAGTGGTTTTCCTCATGCACAAATTGGTGACCATGTTCCACAATATACTAGAGAGACATAAGTATAGTTTGGTTTTCATTTTTAATATAATACTTGTGGGTCATTTCTTTCCAACTATATTTCTATTATCAAGAAGGTTGTGAGCTGACTCCAAGAAAATTACTAATCCTCATCTTAATGGTTAAAACTGTCAATTTCCTCCCTCCCTCCCTCTTTTTCCCCATCCCTTCCAAATCCAAGGATATGATTGTCGATTATAGGACACTACTTTGCACTTTTAAAAACAGAAAAAACACACAGAGACCCCTGAGGGCCTGTTCCTGCAATAATTATTCAGGTAAAACACTCCCATGAACTCAGGCTTGAACATTAAATTTCCTTCAAGACTACAATACCACAAAGCAAATTGTCGTGTTCATTGTTCTTTTCCCAGCTGTCTTTGGGGTTTTATTTTGTGTTGAGATGTTTTTTATTTGTTTGTTTGTTTTGTATGGATGTGAGGGAGGAGTTGGCATCGAATAGGACACTTTTTGATATGCAATAACTTTAAAATTAACTGTCATTATGAATTTAATTAGAAGGCAACACTAAAAGTTATACTAGGTTAGAGGTGCCCAGAGTGTAATTGGCTTTATAATTCAGGCTGTCATAAACCACAGTTGTAAACTTTTTGGATCATTTATCTTGTGAAATATAGACAAATAAAAGTTTGTTTGTTTGTTTTAGAAAGGAGAGGAAACAGCATACCTACATTTTTTTTAAACAGCATCATTGGTAACTAAGCCAGCCCTCTAAAAGAGTCCACAGTGACTCAGCACTCTAGCATGCTGTGTAGGCCTTGCTGGAGCCCTAGGCATAACTAAGAGTGTGAACCAAAGGCTGTGGACCAGAATAGGCCTGGCCTTGGCAAAACAGCAATGCACCAAATATTAGCTAATACCAAGTAAACACATTCTTGATCTGAGAAGATGGTATAGGAGCATCCAGAGTCCTCAAATAACAACATAAGTAAATTCCTAGGAGATGGTACAAGAACACATTGACCCCTCATAAGATAGAGACGGGATGGCAGGATAATGAATAAGGATGTTTTGTTAGAACTAGCAGATTCAAGAATAAGGGTGGTAACTAATCACATCTAGAGTGTAATACGTAATTTGTATCAGTGTATAAAAGGAGGGGCACCTTTTGTTCAGCCTAGGGGACAGCGGCCTGATGCCATTGTTGTGGGCACACATGTGTTAATGTACCTGTAACGATGGAGCCAGGGCGCAAGTACTGTGATTCGTTAACAATAAACCTTCACCACTGAACCGACTCTGTTGTCTTTCTTTATGAGCAATACTGAAGTCTGCTAAATTAGCAGGCTGTGCTCTCTGCTTGTGCTAATAACACCAGAGCTCCAAGAACAGTAGCACTAAGCAGCTGTAACAGCTTAGCAGCCTTGACAGCATTGCCACAGCAACATTTCTCAGCACTTAAAATCATGCTGCACGGACTATACCCAGGCTCAGGTATAGTCTGTGCAATTCCAGGCCAAGAAACCTGTTGCGGCCTCGACTCCCTAGGCTTTCAGCCTGCCCTTAATCCAGTTCTTGTTCTGCCACAGCCTCGTTCCAGCCTTATCTGTGTTCCCCTTCTCCTGGTCCCTATCCTACATCTGGCTTCAACCACTGCTCCAACAACCAGGGCTGACTACCTGGAACTAGAGCCTAACACTGTATAGCAAAGGAAGTATGCTAAAGCATTTTGTACTATATGGAGTTTTCTAAGTGCTGAAGGCTTCATGCCCAAGTATATCACACTGCAGTAATCCAGCTGAGAGTGATGAAGATGTGAATAACTAAGCCTAGGTCATAATCTCCCTGGATGGGATGAAATTGACCAAAGTGAGTGCGAACCTTGAACCAAAGGAGACTGCGTTGTGGCAGTAAACTGTTCAAAATGATTTCCTCTCCCCCCCCCCAGCATCACCTCTGTCTTGCTTCGGTTCAACTTTAGCCAGCTGTTCTTCATCCACAAGCTGATCTCATTCAAGCACTGGGCCATCTTTGTGGAGGTTCTATGTGGTAAAAGACAGGTGGAGCCATGTGTCATCTGTATATTGCTGACACTTGAGTCCATGTCATCTGACCTGTTCACCTAGGGCTGCTTACAGATGTTGAAAGGGACTGGAAATCCTTGTGGGACTCCACAAGTGAGGAGTCCTGCGGTGGAGATGGTGTTTCAAAGGCTGAATTAGGGTGAATTACCTCCAGGAAAGACTTGAGCCACTGTACTGTATTACCTTGGACCTCTGCCACCTCCCTCAGGTGAGACAACAGAATCTCAGGGTCAGTATGGTGAAATGCTACAGAAAGAATGATTATTAAATTTGTCACTCCACTGAAACTAATAAATTACAATGGCATAACTGAGTGATATCCCAATTTTCTTCCCATCAGTTTTAGTAATCAGAATATTCTGGTACACTGAGTATAATTCTGCAAATAATGTCAACCTTGAGTAATTCTGGAGCCATTCCATTTGCTCTGATACAAACTAAAGTTACGCTCTTATTGTGAGTGTTCATGTGAAAGAATTAGGAAGAATAACTAGGTGTCTGTTAGAGGCTAAAATAGGTAAAGAACAAGTAACAAATTACCTAGACAAGTTAGATGTCTTCAAGTTGCTAGGGCCTGATGAAATACGTCCTTGAACACTAAAGGAGCTGACTAAGGCGATATTGCAGCCATTAGCAATTATCTTTGAAAAGTCAGGGAAGATGGGAGAGATTCCAAAAGACTGGAAAAGAGAAAATATAGTGTCCATCTATAAAAAAGGGGAATAAAAACAACCTGGGGGATTACAGACCAGTCATCTTAACTTCAGTATCTGGAAAGATAACAGAACAAATCATTAAGCAATAAATTTGCAACCATCTAGAAGATAATAAGGTAATACGGAACAGTCAGCATGGATTTGTCAAGAACAAATCATGTCAAACCAACCTAATAGTTTTCTTTGATACAACCTAAATGGAGCTACTATGGGGGGAAGGGGAGTATAGTTGATTGGAAAACCATTCCCAGAGAGTAGTCACAAGTGGTTCGCCATTAACCTGGAAGGGCATACTAGTGGGGTCCCACAGACATCAATTTTGGATCCAGTTCTGTTCAATATCTTCATCAATGATTTAGATAATGGCATAGAGGGTACACTGATAATGTCTGTGGATGATACCAAGCTGGGAGGGGTTGCAAGTGCTTTGGAGGATAGGATTAAAATTCAAAATGACCTGGACAAACTGGAGAAATGGTCTGAAGTGAATAGGATGAAATTCAGTAATGACAAATGCAAAGTACTCCTCTTAGGAAGGAGCAATCAGTTGCACACTTACAAAATGGGAAATGACTGCCTAGGAAGGAGTGCTGCAGAAAGGGTTCTCGGGGTCATAGTGGATCACAAGTTAAATATGAATCAACAGTGTAACGCTGTTGCAAAAAAGCAAACACCATTCTGGGATGTATTCGCACAGGGGTTCTCAAACTGGGGGGCGGGACCCCTCAGGAGGTCACAAGGTTATTACATAGGGGATCACAAACTGTCAGCCTCTACACCAAATCCCACTTTGCATCCATCATTTATAATGGTTTAAAATATATAAAAAAGTGTTTTTCATTTATAAGGGGGGTCGCACTCAGAGGCTAGCTATGTGAAAGGGGTCACCAGTACAAAAGTTTGAGAACCACTGTATTAGCAGGATTGTTGTAAGCAAGACACAAGAAGTAATTTTTCCGCTCTACTCCAAGCTGATTAGGCCGCAGCTGGAGTATTGTGTCCATTTCTGGGCACTACATTTCAGGAAAGATGTGCACAAATTGGAGAGAGTCCAGAGAAGAGCAACAAAAATGATTACAGGTCTAGAAAACATGACCTATGATGAAAGATGGAAAAACTGTGTTTGCTTAGTCTGGAGAAGAGAAAACTGAGAGGGGACATACCAGTTTTCAAGTACATAAAAGGTTGTTACAAGGAGGAAGGAGAAAAATTGTTCTCCTTAACCTCTGAAGGTAGGACAAGAAGCAATGGGCTTAAATTGCAGTGAGGGAGGTTTAGGTTGGATATTAGGAAAAACTTCATAAGAGTCAGGGTTGTTAAGCACTGGAATAAATTGCCTAGGGGGTTGTGGAATCTCCATCATTGGAGATTTTTTAAGAGCAGGTTAGACAAACACCTGTCGGGGATGTTCTAGATAGTACTTAGTCCTGCCATGAGTGCAGGGGACTGAACTAGAAGACTTCTAGAAGACCCTTCCAGTCCTATACTTCTATGATTCTACAAATCCTCTTGATGTGGGAAAGTGGGATTTTCTGCTTCAGCAAAGAGCTGAAAAAGTGATGTTACCTTTTTTTGACCTCACTGGTTACCCAAAATTCACAGTCCTACTGGTTGTTTCCATCGGGGAAGAAACTGACTATGGAATCAGGTCTTTGATGCAATCCCGTATATACAAAGAATCATAAGTATGCAGGGCTAGAAGGGACCTTGAGAGGTCATCTAATCCAGCCTCCTGTGCTGAGGCAGGACCAAGTAAACCAAATCCCAGACAGGTGATTCTCACCTGATTTTAAAAACCTCCAGTGATGGGGATAGGGGAGGGTGAAATCTTCCCCCTCATACCCGTCTCCCCCTCCAAGAAGCCTATTGCAGAACTTAACTAGCCTTGTACTTAGAGTGTTTTTCCTAATATCTAAATTAAATTTCTATTGCTGCAGATTACGCCCATTATTTCTTGTCCTGTATTCAGTGGACGTGGAAAACAATTGATCACCATCCTCTTTAATAACAGCTCTTCACATATTTGAAGACTATTATCACATCACCCTTTAGTTTTCTTTTCTCAGGACTAAAGGTGCCCAGTTTTTTTAACCTTTCCTCATAAATCAGGTTTTCTAAGCCTTTTATCATTTGAGTTGCTGTCTGCTGGACTCTATCCAATTTGTCCATATCTTCCATAGTTTGGCACACAGAATTGGACGCAGAATTCCAGGAGAGGCCTGAACAGACAATTTCCTCCCATGTTTTACACACAACACTCCTGTTAACACAGAATACTATGAGCCTTTTTCAAACTTGCATCATGTTGTTGACTCATATTTGATTTGTGATCTACTATAACTCCCAGATCTCCTTCAGCAGTTCTACCACCTAGCCAATTATTCCCCATTTTGTAGTTGTGCATTTGATTTTTTCCTTCCTAAATGTAGTACTTTGCATATCTTTTATTGAATTTCATCTTGTTGATTTCAGATCAATTCTTCAATTTTTCAAGGTCATTTTGAATTGTAATTCTGAGTTTCGAAGTGGTGGCAACCCCCTTCCAGCTTACTGTCATCTGCATATTTTATAAGTATATTTCCCACTCCATTACACAGATCATGAATGAAAATATTGAATATTACCAGGAGCAGGACAGAATGCTGTGTGATCTCTCTAGATATGTCATCCCAGTTTGTCAGTAAACAACTGATAGCTACTCTTTGAATACACTCCTTTCAATGGTTTTGCTCCCACCTTACAGTAATTTCATCTAGACCGTGTTTTCCTAGTTTGCTTATGAGACACTCATGTGAGACTCTGACAAAAGCCTTACTAAAATCAAGACTCCTACAGCTTTCCCTCTATTCAGTAGGCCAGTAACCCTGTAAAAGAAGGAAATGCTGTTGGTTTGGCATGATTTATTCTTGACAAGTCCATGCTGGCTATTCCCTATTATCTTCTACAGTGCTCACAGATTGATTTTGTTTTTGTTGTTTGTTGTTCCAATATCTTTCAAGTTACCAAAGTTAGGCTGACGGTCAGTTTCCCCAGGTCTTCATTTCCCACCCTTTTAAAGATAGATACTACGTCTGCCCTTCTCCAGTCCTCTGGGACCTCACCAGTACTCCATGAGTTCTCAAAAATAATCACTAACCGTTCTGATATTTTTTTCAGCTAGTTCCTTAAGTACCCTAGGGTGCATTTCATCAGGGACTACTGACCTTAATACATCTAATACATCTTAATATCTAAATATTCTTTAACTTGTTCCTTCTGCTTTGTTGTTAATATTAAATATAATGTACACAAAGTCCTGTTTCCCTGAACACAGTAGAAATAGAACAGCAGGAGACAGATTCTCTGCTTACAGTTCCAAGCCTCTGTTCAGTAAGCACTTTTCCCCAAAAGCTCTCTCCCTTAGCTTTTCCCCAGGGTCATAGTACAAGTTCTTCTGGGATGGTCTCTGGCTTTCTGCTGCCTTCTCTGTTTCTTTTGGTGTTTCTGCCTCTGACATGCAGACAGACATCTCTAATCCAAACCATTCCCACCGCATCTGCATTTTATCATCAGACCTCTGAGAAATCCTTTGGCCTACGTGACTCAGCTCCTACTCCAGTCTTTCATGTGCCCTGTATTTTGGGTGGAGGATCCTATTTTTGCAGCTTTCTATTCCATAAAGGAGCTTAATTGCTTTTTATGTTAATCCTGAATGAACAGCACCTGTTTTACCGGTCATCTTCAATGACTTTCCTCCCTGACCTAGGAAATCTTTCCTAGACACTGGGAAAGACATATACTCTCTAGTTCTATTAGTACTGCTGTCTATGGAGAAAATATGGGAAAATAAACGTTTCTTAGTCACCTGACATTTGATTGTCAATTAGTGTAACTCAACAAACAAAAATTAATATGGTGTAGCCTTTGAGCACTACCCCTTATCTCCAAATATTTGAAAAGAATATGACACAGCCATCTGATAACTGATAATAGTAGTATAAAGGATAACTGATATTGGGAATGCTTAAGTCCTTATGCTTACAAATAAGAATTGTTTGTATAGCCATACAGAAGAGAGTTCTTAGCAACCCTAGAAATGTGATATTTGTATTCACAACCTAGGAATATAGTATATCTCCTATGCAGATACAGTTATTTATGTGTCTGCTGCTGCTGGCGGTCAGACACCATGCTACTGTCATTGGCCTATGCCTCTCATGAATTCTAAAGAGATTCATTACTGCCAGTGTATTTTCTTTTCTTTATCATTAGCTTGAAAAATAAAAACAACTCAACTTGGTGTTCATGAAAAGTGCCATACATACTTCTCTGGAGACTGAAGTCCTCTGTTTTTTTGCTAAATCAGAACAGCAGTAGACAACAGCAGTTCAAGTTTCCTCACATGTGCAAAGTGCCTTAGTCCTGGCATGGCAATGACACTTATAAAAAGGAAGATTTAGATTGGTCACTATGCATGTTGTCTTTAGATTTTGTTCTGAAAATGTCAATTAGGATGTGGATGGTATTTGCTGAGACCCCTGACTCATGTCATAAGAGCACCATTCAATCATGATGTAGTAATTTTTCAGTTTCTGTCAATATTAGTTGAGATTCAGCCTAGTGATCTAGAGGTTAAAAACTTCATGTTCTTGTACCAACCTCTTGAGTCATCCACTCTCCCAAACTATATATATTTTACATCACAGATCTTCTATAAATAAAATACTAGAAGCCAAAATCTGTTCTATATCTCTGTTTTGTAAATAGAGAGTACCTACATTGGAGCATGTGAATATGCAACACGGTTGGCTCTAGGGATGGAATAATGCCCTCAGTTACACCATGGTACTCGTGCTTGAGAGCAGAATTTAGTCCTCTGTTTATAGAGGTTGCTGACATGATCCAATGATCTTTTCTGTTTAGAAAAAGAGAAAATTGTTAGCTTGATGGATTTGGAGAGGTTGTGGTGGACAATGACTATAGTCTCCCTCCACTTACTCTGGCAAGGGGAACTTCCTTAGGCCGGTGGTAATTTCTGTCTTTTGAGTTTTGAGCTGCCACCAATGACCTTTGTCTTTGGGCATGTGGCTCCTTTAAATCTTTGTCTAGCCACTTGTCAGTTAGCAAAGGTTGAACTTTTCCTTGCCCTACTGCCCTCTGTAGAGTTGTATGTGTCTCTCAAGAGGGTTAGGCAAAGTCTTTGTGCCCCCTGAGCAAACTTGGGTGACCATTGAAGTACTATGTAGCTCGCCTGGGAAAGTTTCCCCACCCACCTAGGAGGCACATAAGATTTGAGTGTCAAAGATCTCAGTCAGACTGTGCAGATTTCAAATGTGCCAATGCCAAGCTTCGGGACATATTCTGGGGAAACTCACTTTGTGAAGTCAGTTTTAATTTTCCTGAGCAAAGATTTCAAAAGCAGGTCCTTAAAGAATGAAACTCACAGAAAAATAATGGAACCTTTTCACACATTGCCTGTCTTCTGTTTTAGGGGTATTTGAAGCTATTGGGAAAGCATATTTTGCAGAGTATGTAATTTTGGAGACCCATTTTAGTGTTGAATATTTGCGTAAAATTCCATACTCCCTTTTTTTTTTTAAGTTCCTCCTCCATCCATTCTGAAGGGCCTAATTTAAAGCGTTTTATCCAGTACCTCTTATTTATTGGTGGGGTTTGAGATTTGTTGAGTACAAAGCACTCAAAAGCTCTAGAAAGTAGAAATAGATATTGGGTGCAGAGTTTTCAGTGAAATGTGAACTATATAGATATGCTGGGAAGCTTTTTCTCATAAAGAATTTTAAAAAGCCTTAAACTAATCAGCTAGACAAAACACTTAGGCCATGTCTATGCTACGAGCACTTCACCGGTATACTCCATAAACTACACCAGCAAAGCAACGTGCTCTAGTGTGGATGCAGCTTATACTGGTAAAGCTCACGGTTTTACCAGTATAGCTTATTCCACAATCCCCAAGTGAAACAAGCTATACCGGTAAAATGCAATTTTGCCAGTAAAATTGCATCTAAACTAGGGGCTTCTGCCATCACACCTATGTCGGTCAGAGATCACACTTCTTCACATCCTTGACCATTATAGCCATGCTGGTGGAAATCTATATTATAGACCTAGCCTTAGGACCCAATCCTACTCCCTCTAAAATCAAAGGAATTTTTGCCATTCATTTCATTGGGATCACGGTCTGGCATTTAGATAATAGTAAAGCAAAAGTCATTGCTTATATTTTATGGATTGAAAAATACAGAAACCTCTGTATTTCATAATAATTGAGATAGTGATCACTGAGATGTGGTTTATATATAATTAAAAGTGAATTTTGCTCTGAGTTTTGTGAGTTTCTTTTTGTGTACGATTGCTTAGTCTTACCATTTGACTACAAACATGCTCTTAAAGTGTTCTTGATCTTTTAATCTTCTGTGAGCTTTCAGGAAAATCCCTCTGTGTACTATTTGCATTGTGATACTGCATTCTTGGCATAGTGCTCCCATATTAATTTAATATTAACTATTCTTCAGGCCCCAAGTTGGATTTGCCTACCCTTTGACCAGACAGAAAGGAATCTCATTGTAAAAGTTTTCTTTTCTTCCTGGCAGAAAAATATGTGCATACCTGGCAATTTTCTGTTGGTTTTTGATAATCCATCATAAACATGCAGTTTTCATACATTTGCAAATGTTATGAATTCTTTTACACAGCTTTAATCATTTTATCATAACTTTTATTTCTTTTTCTCCCATTTTCCTCTGTCACTAGATTTATCTGTTTCCTTTCAAGCACAATGCTTTTTGTAATATCTCACATTTACACGGAACATTTATTTTGAAGGACCTCATAACACACTGTACAAACTAAAACTCATTGTGTATATATAAGAATCACTGTAACTACCCCAGGGTAGACTGTAGACAAGATTTAGAAGAAGTCTTCTGGTAAGATCAGCCAGATACTCAGACCATTTTCATTCACGTGTTACAGAATATATACAGATTTGATTTAATATATCATTGTGTGTGTGCACGCATACATGTTTGTGTGTAATTTCTTTAAAGGCTAACCACAGAGCAAGCTTCTTTTTAATTATAGTGGCACTGTCTATATATCTTTTTCTTTTAATTTACATTTGGCCTAGTTCTGCAACTTATTGAACAGTACCATGCTTTTTGAATAGCCTTATTGGAATCAGTGTGAGTAAGGATTGAAAAATCAGGCCCAGAGTGAATTGTGATCATCCTGATCCTTGGTACATATCTGAGAAAGAGGTATGAAAATACTTTTATGATGAAAAAGATGGTTTTGTAAGCTCAGGTGTGTGTGTGAGAGAGAGAGAGCCGGGGTTGTGGGGGTGGGTACGTTTTGCTTTGAAAACTGAATGCAGTCTGTGGTAAAATAGCATTATGTATGAGGGCCTGCAGGTGCTCCTACTTAAGTCATTGGGAGCGGGATTCAGTTCAGAGTGCTGACAATTGGCACCCTGCAGCTTTCCCTACTAAAGTCTGTTAACATTCAGTTTGACTTTTAATGGGAGAAGCCCTGGCTTACTGACTGTTATGAGACCCTGTAGCTCATCTTGGATGTCTCTTAAGAACAAAGCCAAAGCATTTTATTTGTTGGGAAAACTGTAATGCTTCCCTTCATGCAATTCTTGACTCACAAAACTAGTTTAAGGTGGTTATGTCTGTGTGTCAGTGTTTTATTTGCTTTAAAAGCCCTGTCACAATATTCATGCCACCTGGTGTACCAAGATACCTTTATGGGAATCAGTAGTGAAACACAATATCTTCATGCATAACAATGGAAGAGCACTTTGTTCAGCATTCAGAGATGCAGTAGTAGATTTACTGAAAGCAGCCGTAAAGATGATTAGATTCCATGAAATGCAATTGAAATGTCTTTCAGGTTAGATACCAGGCTCACAGTTTCAGTATATGATACTATACTCTTCCAATGTACATGTCCATTTATTTACTCAATATTATATAATTAACAACAGCCTCATCAAATGAGTGTGCAGAACTGTTGAGGAAGTGGAATTTGTCCCCTAACCAGGTTGTAGCCAAAAAGGACTCCATCTCTGGCTTCAAAACAATGAATACTAAGCATCTTGGTGCCAAATTCTATTTGTCTGTGCACAGATAATGCCCTCTGAGTGCCATCGGAAAAGAATTATTGTGCCCATAGGTTCCCTGCTTTCAAGATAAGGATTTTTCTCACTAGTTTCTGTGGTGAGCTATCCTTTTAAATACTGTGAGACTCTAGGTCTGAACTAGGACTTCTTTGGGAGGAAAGGAAAGAATAGAATAGAATAAACTTAATTCAATTTTTTATTTAATCTCAAGGAGAAACTGAGGTAACTCCTGCAAGATTACTTTACATTGAATTTCCTCCTGAAAAGACAACTTTGTCATTGATGAAGTCTTTTAGGTTCCAGCTCCTTCTTTGTCCTCACAGGCATGGTTTATCTTTGCACTCCTTTCTTCCCTCTTAATGATAGTCAGACACACATGAGGGTTTGAGAAGACATCAGTCTGGAAGAGGAGCAGACAGAATGTCAAGGTTCCTCCCCCACTCTGAACTCTAGGGTACAGATGTGGGGACCTGCATGAAAAACCTCCTAAGCTTATCTTTACCAGCTTAGGTCAAAACTTCCCCAAGGTACAAAATATTCCACCCGTTGTCCTTGGACTGGCCGCTACCACCACCAAACTAATACTGGTTACTGGGGAAGAGCTGTTTGGACGCGTCCTTCCCCCCAAAATACTTCCCAAAACCTTGCACCCCACTTCCTGGACAAGGTTTGGTAAAAAGCCTCACCAATTTGCCTAGGTGACTACAGACCCAGACCCTTGGATCTTAAGAACAATGAACAATCCTCCCAACACTTGCACCCCCCCCCCTTTCCTGGGAAATGTTGGATAAAAAGCCTCACCAATTTGCATAGGTGACCACAGACCGAAACCCTTGGATCTGAGAACAATGAAAAAGCATTCAGTTTTCTTACAAGAAGACTTTTTTAATAAAAATAGGAGTAAATAGAAATAAAGAAATCCCCCCTGTAAAATCAGGATGGTAGATATCTTGCAGGGTAATTAGATTCAAAAACATAGAGAACCCCTCTAGGCAAAACCTTAAGTTACAAAAAAGATACACAGACAGAAATAGTTATTCTATTCAGCACAATTCTTTTCTCAGCCATTTAAAGAAATCATAATCTAACACATACCTAGCTAGATTACTTACTAAAAGTTCTAAGACTCCATTCCTGGTCTATCCCCGGCAGAAACCAGCATATAGACAGACACAGACCCTTTGTTTCTCTCCCTCCTCCCAGCTTTTGAAAGTATCTTGTCTCCTCATTGGTCATTTTGGTCAGATGCCAGCGAGGTTACCTTTAGCTTCTTAACCCTTTACAGGTGAGAGGAGCTTTCCCCTGGCCAGGAGGGATTTCAAGGGGGTTTACCCTTCCCTTTATATTTATGACACAGAACCTGCCTGAAAACAGAAATGCCGTGATGTGGATAAATGTGACTTTCAGAAGAGACAAACTTAAGAGTCCCTGCTGACTGGGCCTGCCAGAGTCCTTGTTTTATTACATATGGGAGAGTTCTGCTTGCAAGCTGTGAGGCTTGTGTTTTGGTTCTCAGCTGAATAGGTGCATTGCCAAATCCAGCCATGATATAGAAGACTGTGTTAATTTTCTAAGGCCACTTACTGTGACTAAATACAGGCTGACAGACATCGCTATAGTTCATCATTCAGGTAACTTTTGTCAGGATACCTGGACCTTGAAATGAAAAGTATGACTGTTGAGACAAAATTGATATATCTGTGAAGAATTTGCTTTGATTGGATTAAACACAGGTAGGCCAATTTACAAAAGAAGTTTATTACAATACACCTGGAGGGAGAACAAGCATGTAACAATGTGATTCAAAACAACACTAGTCGAATTTTCTGTAATAATGTCCAATTTTCGCACCCTAATTCACAATGAGCAGTGCTATGCAAGGAGTCCCATTTATCTCAGTGGGAATACTTGGAGTAAATGTTGGCAGAATCAGGCCCAAAGGTAGTACAATTCTACAACAATTTACACAAAATGCAATTTCTTACAAGTGTCTCAAACATATTCCTTATCATTTTCTAACCCCTTACTGACGTATATAATTTAGTGAATGGAGAAGAATAAATGTTTTACAGTGTTTACACTTCATTGTGTGTGGCCAGATGTCACATTATCACATTGCATTATTTTTCTTTGAGATTAATGGTGCTTTGTCTGTCTCACAGATGTATCCTAAACACCTGCTAGTTTAATATCTGTCTAGGTCATTGCTACAGTTCTTCTTTTCATTAAATGTATGCTGTAAAATATCTGCTGTTGACATTTATGTAAAAGAGAAGTGGTATAGACTGAAAGAGTTTCATTCATAGTAGATTCATTCAGGAGACGTTTCCCTTTGAAAAACTCTACTCCTTGACTGCTGCCACTGACTATCTTGACTGGTACAAATAAAATGCATGACAAGATCTCCAATAGCTTGTTAAAAGGAATATGGGAGGGGAAATGATATGCTGGGCATAGACAACTTGAAAAGGGACAATGATGAACACCTTTAGCTCTAACCCCATTTTCAGAATCACTTCTAAGAATAATCCTTACATAATCTATAATCATCTGGAGGCGCTATCCAGTCAGCAAGACTTACTTCAGAATTTCACCACATATACTGCATCCAGGAAAGAGTAGAACAGCACCTTGCTAGAAGTGATGAAATCTTTCTTGTTGCATTTTTTTCCCTAAGAACCCATACTTTTAGGCATATAGAACTTAATGTTTAGCATGCAATTCTCTACTAATCTTTAAACAACGTAACTACAATATTTGCAAATTTCCATTTATCTGCATGTGTGAACATGCCTATATCTGTACATTCTACTCTAGATTAAACATTCCTAGGATTATACCTCCGCACAGCCAAAGGAAAATCATTTCCTGTGGAGGATAGGATGATAAAGTTTGAGTTACTCATGACTGCAGCTGGTCAAAAAAATGAAGTGGTGAGAAAGGAGTTCTGCTGAAAAAAATTAAATTTTCAGCGGAAATTTGAATACTGAAAACATTTTGCTCCAAAATCAAAATATTTTTATTTGGAAATGCTGCCACTATGCCTCACCAAAGATGTCATTTGAGTGCCTCAAGTTCCCATTCTCTACAGGCCAGGCACCCAGGTTTGACAAAGTATCCCATGAGGCAGAAAAGTCTCCCCTTTTGGAGAGGGAAGACAGCATGTCATGGGAGATGTAGTCTAACTGGGGATCCTTGCCTGTAAAGCATAATGGGGACACGAGACAACTGAACTATAACTCCCATGAGGCACTGTGCCAGTGTTCTTAAAATACTTTTGTTGGGCATTTGGTCTTCCAATGAAAAGCAAACACTTTCCATGAAAAATTTCAGTTAGTCGCAATTAAAAAAACATTTCTAATGGAAAAATTTCTACCAGCCCTAATGATAACTCTTGTCTCAACTCAAGTTCAGTGTCTGGGAGTGGCTTATTCTCATGGGTGTCTATGGCCAGCGTAGTTTGTAGACACCTATTAGCTGGATGACAAACCCAAATTAGTTAGAGGAAAATGCAAAAAGATGTGGGGTGAGCCATCAGAAGTACCCTGCGGCAATGCTTTGGTGAGAAACCCATCCCCCTTGGCATTCCAGTTGCTAGTAAAGGGGAGAAGGACCGTCTCTGAGCTTTGCTTGGGGATTCAGTGTTTCATATAGACATCTAGCAGGAGTAGGGAAAAAATAGAAATTCTACTTCCTTCTAGGTCCTGGAGGGGAGAAGGGGCATTCTGTATTTCTTTCATGCCAGAACTTCCTGGCCATTGTCCTCCTCTACTTTACCAAAAGCATCCTGGCTGCTGCAGAAGCAAGAGTGGAAGGAGAGGGACAAATCAAACTTCATTATCCTTCCTGCAACCTACTGACCACTTCAAGGCTTGGGGAGGAAAAAGGCCTCTTTTCTTTAGCCCTCTGCTAGCCCCAACTGTTTTGGGACCATTTTTATGCATGTATAACTATAGTGTTTGCCTCTCCACTCTTCATTGGTTTGCTAAACAACAGAGGCATGAAATAGACATGATTTGTGTCAAGTTTCACTGTTCCTGCCAGGGCTCCCAATAGCTATGGTGAATGATAATAAACAGGGTCTTATTTGCATTTTGCTGCTGTTTGACAAAGCTATGCATAGCTGCTGAGACAAATTCAGTTGTCTTCATGCAGACTCAGGAAGTCATTCTTGCACCATTTTATAGTGGAAAGGTTATCACCACTATCATACAGGCTAGCTTTCTTTTTTGAAAATGAACAATTAAATTTTGCAGAAATGGACAAGCTCCTTGCTTCATATGGAAGGTTCTTCCCAGTCACTCTTGTTGAATGGAAGAGTGCAATATTCGAGCATTCCAATAGGCCCTTTGTCTTACTTTCTCTTGATCTTGTTTTTCATTCCATGGGAACTAAAGAGACACTGAATAGTTGGTCATTAGAGTCCAAGCTTCAGCAATTACTGCTTTTTAATTGAAAAAGTGATTTGTCTGAAGGATCTGGTATGTCTTTTGGGTAGCTAGTTGTTTGTTTGTTTTTAAAGCAGTTTACTTGATTAGTGCTTTATTGAAGGTTGTTATTCCCCCCCATAAAAAGCCAGATCCTCAAGTAGGGAAAATTAACATTTCTGGGAAAAGAGCAGCCCGTTTCACCTCTGTGTAACTGACACCCGCTTGTGGGACTGCTCGAGTGGTGTAGTGTACCAATCCCTGGTGATGTACCAGGTGGGACACTAGTAGGTGAGCATTGTCAGTGCTTTGCTGCTCGTTTAGTATCTGGAGCAATCCAAAGAGCATCCTGCCCATTCTCTCCAACCTTCACGTTTCTCCCAGGACCCCTAGACATACTGTCTCTCTCTCATTCCTTCCTCTAATCCTCTTTGAACTTCGACTCAGCCTTCCCCTTCTGGCAACATACATCCCTCCTGAGCAATACAAGGGTGCTGGAACAGTTTTTATAATGGGGGTGCTGAGAGCCATTGAACCAAACTGTAAACCCTGTATATAATGGAAACCACTTCAAGACAGGAAATGCAGCAACCCTCCCTCCCCCAGCACTCCTAGTTCCAGCACCTATGGAATAATAGGAAAAGAGTGACAGCAGATCTACCCATGGGAGATTGATATATTTATTGCCCTTTGCTGACCTATCACAGTGCTCGAAAAGTCATCAGATTTGGAATGCAGATACTATTTTTGAGAAGTTTCCAAGTGCGAAAGAATCAAAAATATCCTCTCCAGAAGGTTCAGAAAAAACAGAAGAGGGGCCAATGAAAGACACTGTCTTAATTCTACCTCTCATTAACCAAATTCCATTCAATCTAGGTTTTATCAACTACTTTAAAAAAACAACAACAGAAAACAAAAGAAGCTCCAGGAAATGGTATTTATCATGGTGACCTGCATTCTGTTAGAAAACACAAACACTACTGCCACACTTCCACCTCTGTGGACATGACCCCTGGTCAGTATGTACTCCATACAAGTTCTCCTCCCCATCTATATAGAGTGATAGCTATATAAAACCCATAGATCTCAAATTGGTGTACTTAAGATGCAGAATCAACCGTTATAGGTAAAATTCAACTTTCCACATCTGTAGATCCATTAGGCTGGGATGATCCTGCAGTTGGTTTACAGTATTTTTGCTATTTAGTCAAATGCTATGTATTTTGTATTTTAAAAAAATGTAGAGAGTGAGAGATGCATGCTTCACTCCTGTTAACTGGAGTGGGAGTTACAGGTGCATGTGTGAGGAATTTGGTATTTATTGTTGCCCCAATGGCTTTTTATGTGCTTGTTTTAATAATAGTCTAAGTTGCTATAGAAGCTTCATTTGGGAGATGGAGAGTTGATGTAGCAAAGTCAGATTGTCAGAAGATGCCAAAATTCTGTTGTTACTACAGTGGCTTCCGCTCTTTAAAGAGAGAGAGAGAGTGCACTCTGTCAATCCCAGATTAGTGTATCTAACATAGGAAAAAATACTAACAGGTAAAATCCAATTATTTGTCATTCACATCTAGTATATACTTGTTGTTCAAAAAGTCAGTTAAAATTAGTCACGAAATGTTAAATTAAAATATGTCCTTTCAGAGAATGTCATATTTATCTCCGTTTGAGGAAGAAAATGAAGTCATAGTTCAGTTATTTCAAAAATATAATCTAATCTTCTGAAAATCGTTGTTGTACTGTTTGTATTTGAGGAATTAGCTTTATTTTTAATGACATTTTGACAACTGCTGTGCTTTCTGATTTTTACAGTAGGATAGGTGCTAAGTTTGTCAGGCCTCTTGATTTGTATTGCTAAACTGTATGGTGTTCATAAATACAAAAGATTCAGCTTTTGAGATTCAAATGTTCACAGCTACATTTCCTGACTTTTTAAAGATCAATAGTTAACATACATTTAAAGTACAAGTTTTAGACTCATTTGCTAAGATATTCACAAACAAATATTTTCATTATGGCCTTTCACAAACTAAGTAGTAATTGATCTTTAGTAAAAGGAAGTATGTTAATATGCATACCCCTTCCCCCACCCCCTCCACACCTCCTCCTCTCCAAGTGTGCCTCATCCCCGCTCCTCCCTTTCCCAGCGCTTCCCACCCGCCGCCTAACAGCTGTTTGGCGGTGCTTAGGACTTTCCAGGAAGGAGAGGGAGGAGTGGGGATGCAGCGTGCTTGGGGGGGAGGTGGTAAAGAGGCAGGGACATGGGGGTGGAATTGGGGCAGGGTGAGGGTGGTGCAGGGGCGGGGCTGGGGTGGTGGGGGGTCGAACACCCACGGGATGGGGGGAAGTCAGCGGCTATGTAACTAGATACTGTACTCCAGCAGCAGTCACACTAGTGCCAAATACAGAGGTAAAACGATCTCTCTACTCCCACTCTATATTCTTCAATTTATGCATCCAAGGACTGTATTAGCCCTTTTGCCCAAAGTCACAGTGGGAGCTCATGTTCAGCTGGTTATCCATCATAACCCTCAAAATCTTTTTCAGAGTTACTGCTTCCCAGCATAGAGTGCCCCATCCTGTTAGTATGGCCTACATTCTTTGTTCCCAGATTTATACATTGACATTTGGCCATATGAAAATCCATACTGTTTATTTGCACCCAGTTTACCAAGTGATTCAGATCACGCTATATGTGTGTGTCTTCTCTACTAATTTATCACTCCCCTATGTTAGGGGGCTTATTCCTTCACCCGCTCACTTCCCTGGTCCTTCTTGCATGAACAGAGAGCAACAATACCTGAAGTCTAAAAGTGCAAACAATTTGATGTTTATCGGGGTGAACTTCCAGCAAGCAATGATTCCAATTTCCTTCCTTAGTGTCCCCCTTCCCAGCTCTGACACCACAGAGCCTTGCCTGTGTCCCTGTTCCCATTCCCCCCCCTTAGCAAAACATGATTCCAGTTTCCCCACGCCCATTCCCTTTTCCCATTCCCCCCTACTTCCTGATTGACTGCAGACTATATAGTAAAACTTGAGTTCTGCTTAGCCGTATCTTAACCAATCATTTTACTGAAATTTAACTGACCAATCCTAACATATTGTAACATGATTATTTAACCAATTATATCCCACCACCTTAATTGGTTTACACCCAGCAAAATTAATTATACAGCAGACAGGAACAATCACAGAACCAGACAGAGATTATACAGACAAACAATAGCAAAGTGGGAACTATAATGACAAAACAATACAGAAGTGAGGATTTCACATCCCAGCTATTGATAAGTGAGTTCTTGCCAGACAGGATGCTATCAAACTAAGTTTCCTTTTACATCTTCTAGGCACTTCCCTTTCTCTGGAGGTAATAGGCATGATCAGGACAGGATTGTATTCCTAACAGCCCAATAGCACCTTATTTCAATGTGACTAGGTTGGAATGTGAGGATGTGACCAGTCGCTTCCCAGCTTATGGCTGCCTCTGCTTCTTAGCCAAAGGCCTTAGCCTAAGAACAGGGCCTCAGACTGTCACAGTGGGAAAAGGCCTTATACAGTCAGACAGTGATTTTGATTCTTTCTTTTATACCTCTATAATTAGCCAAGTGATAAGAATACACCTAAATTCTTAGAGTATAGGCCTTTACAGACAGGCCTGAATATCTATATCCTAACACCTTAACTTTTGGATCATCTACAAATTTTATTAGCAATGATTTTATATTTTCTTCCAGGTCAAAAAATGTTAAACAACATAGGGCAAAAAACTGATCCCTGCAGGATTCCACAGAAACGTCGCTGTTTGATGATGATTCCCAGTTTACAATTCCATTTTGAGACCTGTCACTTAGACAGCTTAAAATCCATTTAACGTGTGCCTTGTTAATTTTTTATCATTCTAGTTTTTTTTTTAAATCAGAATGTTGTGCGGTACCAAGTCAACCAGCCTACTGAATTCTAAGTACATTACATCGACATTTACCTTTATTAACCGAAAGTTTAGTATCATAAAATATGTATATCAAGTCAATTTGTAATGATCTATTTTCCAAAAACCCATGTTGATTAGCATGAAGTACATTGCTCTCCTTTTGTTCTCTATTAATCAAATCTTGTATCAATCTCTCCATTATCTTACCCTGAATTGGTACCAGACCGACAGGCCTGTAATAACCCAGGTCATCCTGTTTACCCCTTTTTAAATATTGACACAACATGAGCTTTTTTCCAGTCTTCTGGAACTTCACCAGTGTTCCAACACTTACTGAAAATCAATATTAACAGTCCAGTGAGCTCCTTTAAAACTCTTTTTAAAAGAGTTTTAAAACTCTTGGATGCAAGTTATCTGGACCAATCTGGACCTGCTGATTTAAAAACGTCTAACTTTAGTAGCTGATGTATAACATCTTTCTGAGATTCTGGTGCACCCAGCATATGTAGATTTTTAGATATTCAGTCTCTCATATATTTATTTAAAGGTCTGACTGAGGCCTCTGTGCATTACAAATAATATAACTAAATAGAGCCCAAGGTACCCAAGGGATACCATATTTTCATTAAGTACGCTAAATCTGAAATGTTTAGAGCTAAAATAGCTCTCCTCAATATGTAGTCTGGTAATGTGGGTAGCCTGCATAAGGTAAGAAGGGACCTTGGTCTCCTTTACAGGTGTTCAGCTCAGGTCATAACTGAGCCCATAAAATGAGTGAATAGTGTATACTTCCCACCTCTATGAAATGACACTTGTGTAGTGTAACATGAAAAAAGTAAACTGGGTGAATTTTATTTAAAATAATACAAAGTCTAAACATCTTATGCAACACATACCTCAGATCAGGATATGGCCCATAAATAGTAAGGAAAAAATACGTCATATGTTAAAATAACAAATAGTTGGTTAAAAAGCCATGCTCTGAAATCACTAGTCACCAACACATTCATTACTCCTACATTAGATAGACTATTCAAAATATGTTTTTGCTTTTTGCTGCAATATTTTTATCCGCACAGTAGGCTTTAGTAGGTTATTTTATATACACAAAGAAGACACTTTCTTGTAAGTTTCATGAGTACTGCCAACAACTATAAATGTCAAATACTCTGGTTTTAAAAGTCCTGGTTTTTGTATAATATTTTGGGTGTACAAATAACATGAATTTTGGTAATGTGGTCAGATAACACCTCCTAAAGCCAATTTACCAAGAGTCAAACATGAATTGACTATGAAATGTTTTTTTTTCTGAAGATTGACAGTCATACATATTTTATTAAGTTAGGTTTTAATGTGAATAACCAATACTTCATTGATATTGCTCAAAATGTCAATATAATAACAAAACAACTCATCTTGTCTGTTATATCTTTCAGCAGGGTTCAGGTTGTACAGTGGGAATCCCCCATTTAATCTATTAGGTCTGCAGGCTATCTTCTCAGCAGGAGGTTTCTCACTTTCTTCTGCATTGTCATTTATGGTTGCTGCAAGGAAAAGAAATCTGGCAGGCTTTTGCAGCTTTTCATTAAAAATTGAAGACTAAAAGTAATCAAGAGTTTTAATTCTATACTCTATTTACATGCCAACCTAACACCAAAATACAAATGGTTTTGAAAAGTTGAAAAGAAATGCATGGTTACTGATAATTTTAGTTTTAGCAAAAATTGAAAAAGAGAAAATATAAAAATATTTAACAGCATCTATTATATATTTATAACATGTAGGCTGTGATTCACTGTGCATTTTATCCATTAAATCCTCACAAAATATCACAACATAATTTCAATGAAACACAGGTTTAGTCAGGATTAAGGCAAACATAAATTTATGTTAAAAAATAATGACTAGAGTGAGGCTAAGTACATGACAAAAGATTAAGGTTAATCTGAACCATGGTGGTATCTATGTCACAATGATCCATAGGTTTATTTGCTACAAAACCTGATGATCAGCTTATCTAGCCATGATTTGTATGTTGGTATTTTTCCATGTTATGCTCTACAATGGGAACAGCATATCACCAGAGCAAATCTCTGGCTGGTAAAGTGGGTTAATGAATCTGTAGGCTCATGGATATTTAAGGAGAATAAAGAAGCAGACACACAGTATTTCTGGGCTGATCTGATTTTGTGGGAAAACCAAGTTTTTAAAACACCTAAACACTGTATATGTTTATATGTCAGTGTTTTCAATAATATATGATCAACGATTCTAAGGTTGTATTCAGTTTAGAAAACAAGATCTGAATCTGCTGGTCAATAGGCATTATTAATGTCTCTGGGACTACACAGCTGAGGTGGCTGCACCCTCTTTCAAGGAGAATGCCGGTGGTAACCTTTCTTCAGCCACTATAGGTAGCTTGGTAGCCACCATAATAACACTTCCTTCTTTATACAGCCACTAGACATAGCCATGAGACTTATGGGAATGATGTCAAGGAAACACTGACCTCAGTTTGTCCCCTGATGTCCTGACAGAAAAAAAGCAGGTTTTTCCCCCTGATTGTCAGAATGTTTTCCACATGCTTGTGGCTCTCATAGGAAGTCCTCATGGCAGTTAGCTACATTATGGAACTCTCAGCCAAGAAGATGAGAATGAACTTATTGCACTAGATGAACATAATTTGTTGAGGAAGAGTCAACATGGTTTTGGTAAAGGGAAATCATGCCTCACCAATCTACTAGAATTCTTTGAAGGGGTAAACAAGCATGTCAACCAAGGGGATCCAGTAAATATAGTGTACTTAGATTTTCAGAAAGCCTTTGACAAGGTCCTCACCAAAGGCTCTTACGCAAAGTAAGCTGCCACGGGATAAGAGGGAAGGTGCTCTCATGGATTGGTAACTGGTTTAAAAGATAGGAAACAAAGGGTAGGTGTATAAATGGTCAGTTTTCAAAATGGAGAGAGGTAAATAGTGGTGCCCCCCAGAGGTCTGTTCTGGGACTATCCTATTCAACATATTCATAAATGATCTGGGAAAAGGGGTAAACAGTGAGGTGGCAAAATTTGCAGATAATACAAAATTACCAAAGATGGTTAAGACCCAGGCAAACTGCGAAGAGCTACAAAAGGATCTCTCAAAACTGGGTGACTGGGTAACAAAATGGGAGATGAAATTTAATGTTGATAAATGCAAAGTAATGCACATTGAAAGCATAATCCAAACTATACATATCATAGAATCATAGAATATCAGGGTTGGAAGGGACCTCAGGAGGTCTAGTCCAACCCCCTGCTCAAAGCAGGACCAACCCCCTGCTAAATCATCCTAGCCAGGGCTTTGTCAAGCCTGACCTGTGTACAGAGACAATCTGGAACTATCAATCATGGCTGCCCTAGATTGAAGGTCCACCCGCTTTTGACCTCAAGTCCCTTTAGTGTTCTTCCAAAACTAGCAGTGATCCAGTATATCCTGGACCACAATTTAACAGAGTAAGACCACTTGAACAAGTAAGAGAGGACTAAGACAGAAGTGTACTTCTTCATTTAAATACTATATATATATATATCCTGAAAAAGATGTATTGAATGAATCTAACCATGCCATTTGGAGCAAGAAATTAAACAATAAGCAAAATTTTCTTCTCCCTGTCAAAGCCTGTCTTCTATTTTGTCTGTGGTGGAACACAGATAATAAGAACCAAATCTGCAGTTAGTAGCTGTGCACATTTTCCACAGTGATCCTGAAGCATGACATGTAAGGAATAATTTCTAGGCATGATTATTTATCATGAAATATACCCCAATGTATATATCCAATAGAGGGTCTATGCAGCTCTTAAGCCCCAATAAATAGTAATGCAGTGGAATCAAGTGGTACATATACCTTCTGCTGGACCCATTCATAGAGGTGTACTTCACCCACAGGGCATAATGTGACACATGGCCAGAAAAGCTTAAACATCTTGCAGTATGAATAACTCAAATTCAACCCTTAAAGACGTATGGAAAGATAATGTTTCTGTTTTTGTGTATTAACATATATATAGCTAGTGGTCAACAGTGTAATCAACAGTACCTGTCTATGCGGCATTCTGATAACTCGGAGAGCAAAAGAACATCCCAATATTTAAATGAATTGTAAACATGGGGTATCGCTGCATTCATCTCTCTTTGAAATGTATAGAAAATCGTCTGTGAATGGTGGAAAAACAGGCAGTTGCCTTATGTTCATTCATGTAATTAAGTACCAGTGATAGACTGCCTAATGAATAAATTGCCTTATGTTAACCTGTGTGAATAATTAACAACGATGCTTCGGAAAAGAGGGCCTATTGTTCCCTGAGGGACTCCGAATTGTCAAAGAAGGCCTAAATTGTATAAAAGATGTTTGGGTCCCAATCCTTCTTATCTCAGATCTGCTTAAGCTTCATCAGGGAAAGTTTGAGTTGCTAGATTGTAATTCCAATAAAGCTGGTACTCCCTGAATGTGATATTGGACGTTGAACTATAACCTAGGGACTAAATTCTAAAGGAACTCTTTGCAACTACAAAGCTCATGATCTCTGCTATGAATCTGAACCTCAAGAATTAAACTCATGCTTGTATGTATACTGATCTTTTAACCATACTCTCTCTCCCTTTTCTTTTTAAATAAATTTTAGTTTAGATAATAATAATTGGCTGTAAAAGTGTGTTCAGGTAAGATCTGTAGTATTCAATAATCTGGGAGGTAATGGGTCCGAGCCTTTGGGATTGGTAGAACCTTTTCTTTTATATGATGAAATAAATTTTTCAGACATCTTCTTCATATTTGACTTGGGTACCGGGATGGAGGTCTGAGGTTGGGTTACTTCAAAGGAACTGTGTTGTTGACTTCTGGGCAACCAGTGAGATAATAAAGAACCTGTTTTATGCTGGATTGGTAAATCTAAGTATTGAAAATATCTGTCAGTTTTGGGGATTATCTGCCCCATTCTTAGACGTTCATCCTAATTGAGTGACCTCAGCTGGCCCCCACTGGATCCCAGTCACAAATAAATAATTTGGTAATTGAGGGCCAAATTGTGGCATGGCCAGTGCAACAGTGACCGATAATAAGAGGAAGTAAGGTGCCATAGAAAAGCCTTGGATGACCTGAATAATCCTGTCGTCAGACCAGGGTTTGAATGGTGTGCAGTATATAAGGCATGGAACCACACATTGAATAAGGAAGAGAAAATAAAAATATTGAATAGCTGCTTATTTAGTGAGCACCATCCATACTGTGCACTGAATGAGACAAGGGTTCTGTGGAAAAAAATATGTGATCATGTAATTAAAGACTTTATCCTAACGAATATGCAGAAGAGGCATGGGCAACATTTAATTTTGAGTGTTTGACTTTACAATCTTAGTGTTCTTTTAACATATTTTTATATGCAATTTACATATTAGACAGCTTCATTTTGGAGTACGTGAAGCTCTCATACCTCTGGGGATTTATATTGACAGGGTTCATCACAGCTAAGAATTTAAGCCTTGTTTGAAAAACTGATTATTCAAGGAACAGAAGCATAAACTGTTCTTTGATCCCTTTACTTTTCCTAGCAAGGATAGTTTGTTTGTTTGGAATTTAGTAGATGGGATTATTATCTTGGGCCTTGAAAGTGTTGATAAATTTTACAGTCAATTGCTTGACCACACTTTGGTGCCTTATGAAATATACTTAAGAGATCAAATAACCAATGTCAGTCAGATTTATTAATATGGTACAGGAAAAAGGTTCTGTATGATACCAATCTCTGAAGAGCAGTCCTGTGCAGCAATGTTACATTCACCTTAGGCAGAAGATGTGCTTCCCAAAGTTACACCTCTAATGCCATCCTTTTGTACCCTACTTGTTTACCAGTGAAAGGTTCCATATACATCATTTGAAACTAGATATAACTGATTAGGGTTTTTACTTTGTTTCTGTTATGATGAACCCCTTTACCTATAGTTCTGAACTAATGGTCATGGGTCATTCCAGGTCATGAAACACCCTTATCTTTCTTTTGAGTACATACATTCTAGGTACTAAGAATATGTCTCCTGGGCCTGTACCAGGATAAATAGGTTTGTGAAGGTAACTCCATATCTGTTGCTATGAAGAAACAATTGTGTCCTGATACTGACAGTTTTCCTTTCTCCTTAAGACAAAGGTTACCTCAGCAAGGTGTGATGGCATACTTAGCATAAGTGAACAGGATTATAACAAAGGTACAGGTTAATCTGGGCTATATAACCTTTTAATATGTGTACTTAATGTTTATATATGTGCATGTATTCAACCCAGCATACATGATCAACAAGAGCAAATAGTGTTATTTTTCAGAAGACGTGTACAACTGGACCAACATAAAGTTGTCCATTGCTTTTGTTTTGATTAAAGATTTTATTTTTCTTCATGAGTGACAGTCAGCGTGCTGGGAACTGGACTGTATGTTGGGTGCCTACCTTAACCAATTATTATTTTTTTTTATTCTATTGTTGTCTGCTTGCCATAGTTGCAGCACTGTAAAGATTTGATGATTGTTAAAAAGTGAATTTCTTGGCTTCTTGGAGAATGGGTTCTTTGTCAAGAGCACAGGGCCTAAGGATTGGTAAACAAGGCCGAATAAGATATTTCAAAAAACTGGTTTGGGCACAGGGTTCTATCTCAAATATTATTTTAAGTAAATTCTGTAGTCATGTTGCCTGCTTCTCTGTCTGAATTCCTGGGGTTTCGATTGAGAATGTTCATATACTTTATTGGCACACGCGCATCTATATCTTTCTTACTTTTGCTTCAGTATCCTTCATTGTCTTTTGAAACCTGTCCATTTCTCTTTGGGAGTTGTTAGTGAAGACTTAATAGTAGCAATATCCTCTGTTAAGAGTTTTTGTGTTATCTTAATACTACATACCTTGTTTTTTTTATTTGGAGCTTGTACTCACCATGAGTTCTCAGCTGCCATATTTGTTCAGTGCACCAGGTTGTTGGGGGTGGATTGTCCTCATACCATCTATAAACATCTTATTGAGTAGTTTCAGACATCCATAAATGTCTTCAGGTCATAAATGTCTGAAGGTGTGGCAGTGTTCCTCTTACTGCATGCTATGGGAAGTCCTTTATTCATTATTATATAGCAAAAGCCATCATTCTACATGATGGATGTTCGCCTGTACATTTTTATAGATAGAAGTGCCCAAAAGAATTAAATCACTAAATAAATAAATTAAATTAAAATAAAACAATAAAAATCCTCTGTTTAGAATTAAAATAGCATTGCCAACTTCTGAGCATAGTGCATTTTAAGATGGTCCAAATTGAAAACCCTGGAAAACATGTTTGGTTTTGTGGATATAACAGTTGATTCTTAACTTTTACTCTCACAAAGTAGACAACCAGTGTTAAAATTTATCATGTGTTTAAGTATGTCCTAACTGTCTCCAGTTGGTTCTGAATATTTTTTTGAAAATGCACTTTATCAAGTTATGGTTTTTTAAACTCTGAAAAGTAATGGTTTTTAAAATGAAGAGAAAGACAAAATACTGCCATTTCAACTTCATGTTAGTGCTACAGGCCAATGGAAAGGATACCAGCACTCACTGGCTTGATTTGTGGGCCCCTTGTGATGTTGCAAAAACTATGTCATTGAGGAGCTGATGAAGAGCCACAGGATTCTGCCTTCCCCATAGGCAGTGTACTGCACTTAATAACCACATTGGGACCACCGTGTTTGGACAATGCAAAAATGGAAAATCAAAGAATCACTAAATTGTGATGAGGTAGAAATCATGCGACACATAATGGACAACGGCTGCCTACAGTTGTGATACAAAAGGGATCCACCCCAGAAGCATTAGAATTGTTTTCAAATCTTCTGATTCAATTATTATCCCAGCCCATTGCTTTTCAGATGCCATATGAAAGAAGAAGAGGATAGGGGAAGTAAGACCATTTGCAGACAGGACACAGCTTGTCAGCAAACTACAATGAAGGTCTTCCACAGCTGTTTTTCAAGCTCTGCAACTTGCTAGCATATTTACCATGATTTACAGTGAATCTTCTGTTACTCAGCATCTCAGTAATGAGTCTGATGTTTGATTGGCATAGGAAACCTAATGGTAACTTCAGCAGGAGACCTTTGTGCCATATAGTATCATATGTAGAAGAAAGGTCAATCAATGCTGCCACTGTTGTTAATTTTTGCTGGTAACTGGACTCTGCGTAGTTTAAGGCCAACACGTGGTCACAGTAGCTGTGACCAGTTCTGAATGCAGCATGCTCTTTGGGAACTGGTTGCTCCAATATCGGCTGCAACCTTTGATGTAGGAGCCACATCTGCAGTTTATAGCAACAGCTCAGGACGGACATGTTTCAATAGCTTTTTGGGTCCATGACTTCTTTTCAGGGCTTCAAAATGGCTATAATCTTAGGTATCTTCCACTCCCTTGGTATTATGCCAGAAGAGTGGATGTTGCTGAAGAAGATTGCCCGCCACCTTCTTGCCCTCAGGTCCAGGATCTTCAGCAATTCTGGATGTATTCCATCTGTCATAAATATAAAGGGAAGGGTAATCACCTTTAAAATCACTCCTGGCCAGAGGAAAAATCCTTTCACCTGTAAAGGGTTAAGAAGCTAAAGGTAACCTCACTGCACCTGACCAAAATGACCAATGAGGAGACAAGATACTTTCAAAAGCTGGGAGGAGGGAGAAAAACAAAGGGTCTGTGTCTGTCTGTGTGATGCTTTTGCCGGGGACAGAACAGGAATGGAGTCTTAGAACTTAGTAAGTAATCTAGCTAGGTATGTGTTAGATTATGATTTCTTTAAATGGCTGATAAATTAAGTTGTGCTGAATACAATGAATATTCCTGTCTGTGTGTCTTTTTTGTAACTTAAGGTTTTGCCTAGAGGGATTCTCTATGTTTTGAATCTAATTACCCTGTAAGGTATTTACCATCCTGATTTTACAGAGGTGATTCTTTTTACTGTTTCTTCTGTTAAAATGTTTCTTTTCAAGAACTGAATGTTTTTTCATTGTTCTAAGATCCAAGGGTTTGGGTCTGTGGTCACCTATGCAAATTGGTGAGGATTTTTACCAAACCTTCGCCAGGAAGTGGGGTGCAAGGGTTGGGAGGATTTTGGGGGGAAAGACATTTCCAAACGACTCTTTCCTAATAAAAATAAACCCAGATAAATGTTTGGTGGTGTCAGTGGAAGTCCAAGGGCAAAGGGTAATATAACTTGTACCTTGGGGAAGTTTTAACCTAAGCTGGTAAAAGTAAGCTTAGGAGGTTTTCATGCATCAGGATATAATAGGGCTTCTCTCACAGCAAACTCAGATGCTGCAGACTCTTGTTGACCTACAGGTTCAACAAGCATGGGGTTGCCTCCTTTTGAAGTCAATCGAGAACTCCATTTTAGCATCTCTCTACACCTCTCCCCCAACACTTCATTTAGCATCAGGAGCTGCATCCCTCCCACTCTACAGTGAAAGACATTAAGGACAGCCACAGATTCTGATACACTGGCCTGTAAGAACCACAATTGCTTTATATAGTCAAAATGAACTGAAATGGACATGAATGTTCTTTCCCTTTGTTAATTTCTGTTCCATTAATTTATTTCAGAAGTTTTTTTATTGTACTTATTTTTTAATTGCACATTGGCTTTTTGCACTGGTTTGGCATGTAATAAAATATTTTTGATAAATAATTCATTGATATTACTTCATAACATACACTGTAGAATGCTTAGTGCTACTAAAAGCATCCATTACTTGTTTTTGTACAGGGCAACAGAACTCATAGGATCAGTGACACACAGTATAATAATTATAAATTTTCAGCAAGCACTAACAGACTTATTCATAAATGTACACCAAGCACCAAACATTTCCTAACAGACTGCAAACCCTCTGGCCCAGGTAGAACACGATCCACCACATCACATTACTAGAGCTGACTGTTCAAGTGCTCTTGCAAAGCTTCCTCAGCCACATAGCTCCACACTAAGTTCTTCTAATAGCTCTTGTGTCTGGCTGTTCAAATCAGCAGACAGCTGCTCTACTTTTGCCCTTTACCCCAATGGCCATTTTCGCCCTTTGTCTCAGAGATATTATGCAGGCTGCTATAACCAATGGGATATTTTTCTCACTGAGATCCAGTCTTGTGACTCAACAACACCAGCATACCTTCAGTCTATCAAAAGCACATTCAACTGTCATTGTGCACCTGGTGAACCAGTAGCTGAATCTTTCCTTGGTGCTGTCAACGTGACCAGAGTATGGTTTCATGAGCAAGGGAAAGGTTGGCCTGTCCCTCCTCTCCCAAAGGTCACTATTGGCATTTCACCATCATCAATAGTAAAATCTGCTGGTTGGGAAATAATGCCCCTGCCTACAGCTTTGTGAACTGTTCTATGCTCTTAAAGATATGAGTGTCTTGCACCTTCCCATACCAGCCAACATTAATGTCAGTCAGATATCCCTAGTGATCCACCAATGCTTACATAATCATAGAAAAGAAACCCTTTATGTTGATGTACTCTATGGGAAGGTGTTCTGGGGCCAAAAGAAGGATGTATGCATGCTAGATCACCCCACCACAGTTTGTTGATTATCCATCCACTATGTCCTATAATTTGTTGAGAGTCACAGTTGAGAGTCACTCCTGCATAACAGGAGACAATTAATGGCCTTACAAACTTGTGTGACAATGGTCTCCACTGTGGAGTTTCCAACTCCAAAGTGATTTCCCACTGATAGCAATCCAGTATTATCTTCCACAGTGCTATTGTAACCCACCCACCTCCTGGGTGTGGTGGTCTGTCCCAACTAGTGGAAACCAAGACCACTTCGGGAGAGTTAAACTAGTCTGTTCTACAGCATTAGCTAAGAGGCAGTTTCCTTTTAGCTCATGCAGTAGAGTCTCATGCATTAAGCTCCAGAGGTCCCAGGTTCGATCCCGCCCAATGACGACTGGGGTCTGTCGGTGTTACATTGTCACCACTCGCTTTCTCAATTGTCAGTGCAGCTCTTACTCTGGTACCTCTGCACTGAAAAGCTGGGGTAAGCTCAGTGCACAGACCCAGGAATGTGGCCTGTTGCCTTCAGAAGTTCTGCAGACACTTATCTTTATCCCAAAACTGCATTATGATGTGATCCCACCAGTCAGTACTAGTTTCTCGGGCCCAGAAGAAGGACACCACTGTCTACAACTGCTCCATGAATGCCACCAACAACCTTGAACTGATTTTCACAATGTCATACAGCAATCTGTCCTTCATGAAATCATAATGCAGTGATTCTTCCTGCAGCTACTGGAGATCATTCCTCCTGTATTTGCAATGCTTGTGACAATACTGCAGAGCTGTGCAGGCTTCTTCATTATTTCAGAGATGGTGGACAGGGAGAAGTGCAAAGTTGTTTTATGGGATTTTTTTTAAAAAAAGGTGTGAAAATTATGGGATATGGATAGTATTATGGGATGGAGAAAATTGCATCATGATAACTTGACCCCTGGCTTCCAGCCACCCCTGCATGACCTTTTACTGCCCCACCAGGCATTGCCAACATTTCCCAAAAGAAAATGCACTGGACTGTGGTCAGTTGCACACTGAGAAACCTACCGGTAGTGCATCACACTGTGGATTGATCCAAGCATTCCTAATGAGTAAGTGTAGCGCTGATAAAAGGAACCGAGCATGGACTGGCAACATGCCAAATGCAGCAGCTTTTTGCCTGCGTAACTTGCTTTGACCAAAGTTCATAGTGGCCACAAGATCAACTTCTGAAATATTATAAAAGGGTTTGATAGAGTTATATTTGTCAAGTATGAGTTGTCAGCCACACATCTCCACAGTGGCCTCAACAATACTGTTGAAACTAACATGGACCACAACGTAGGGGGTGGCATTATTCCAAGGGGTATGTCTACACAGCAAATAAAAAAAAAAAACCCAAACCTAAAAAAACAAAACCCAACTAACTTGTCTCAACAACCCTCACAGCCTGATCAACTGATTTAGGCTCACTTCGCTTGCACTATTGGGTGGGATCTCAAATTCTGGGCTAACACTGTAGTTTTTACCACTATAGCATGATCCCAAGTCACTTAACTCAGGCTCTGAGACTTGGTGTGGCAGGGTTGAATGCTTAGGGGAAGGGTTATAAGAATGGCTGTTTAAGTAGTTGGGGTGAGATGATGCTTTTGAGAAGACAGGACAAATGCTACAGGACGGTATTGAAACCCAAGATGAGTTTTTCTATTTACTTTTTGAATATTAATTTTTTTACTTGCTATAAATGCTAAACTTTGAAGAAAACATTTTGCTGACTGCAACTGTTTCTCTTTCTGCTGAGCCATTGTAGGAGTTTACAGTCAGAACTTTTATCATGATGAATTTAATAATTTCATTAGTATGGAGTATACAGGTGGTATGTTCTGTGCTAGAGTTGCTCAGTTTAATTTTTAACGTGTCTTTTTTTAAAAAGTCTCCTTTTGTTTCTAGTAGTTACAATCCTTTTGTTTTTTTTTCTCTTCTTTTGTTTGTATTGTGCTAAATGTGTCAACTTGGTGGCTTGCTCTCTGCTGCCATGTTACAAGTAAATTGTGCGACACTATATTCTGAGCCAGGTTTCCTTCAAAGTTGTTTTGCTGTTAATGTTTTAGCTTGCCTGGCATTTTCCCCAGACCTATCAACACTAAAAGCAGTGATGAACAATCCAACATAAGAACTCAGCCCCCAACGTGACAGAATATAGATAGTAATTACATTCAAGTCAAGCATCTCAGTCTGCTGTTGCATTATTATTCTGTTTAGCTGATATTTTCTTCTTTCATAGTTTGCTATCCATCCGGAAAATGTATTGTCTGAACAGAGGCCATGCTAAAGTACAACTTCTATTCTAAATATTTTAGAGCCCATAATCCCCCCAATGTAATTGTCAGGGCCAGAATCAAATTTCTGCAATCTCAGTTTCTCCAGCTCTGAACAATGGGTTTACTCTTCCACTCAATGTAACAAAGAAACAGAGGCACCACTTCTCAATGAACAGTGTTGGCTCAACTACGAGTCGGTCCACAAATGCAGTAATTTCCAGCTAATTATTCTTACCTCCTGAAAAAGTTGAAACACAGAAGTGGAAGGTATATTTCAGAATTCAGTCTATTTTTTTTTTCAGTTTCAGTACTCATATTTTATGTCATTAAGCCCAGGAAAGATGGAGGATTCTGATATTATTACGTATTCATACTGTGATAGTACCTCTTCAGTCATGGAGCAGGCCTCCTCTCCAACCCCCCCTAAAAACACAACAAAAACAACACACACAGGAGCTGTACTTTTGCCAACACTTCTCATTTGAGGGAGTGATTGCTGAGCAATTTTAGTTCAGGAAAATTTAATTGTAGTTCAGGCCTCTCCTTACAAAATAAATAAATAAATAAATAAAAATGCTTCTTTGAGGAGAAATGAATTTGTGAAATGGCTGCTTAAAGATATATATATATATTTACTTCCACTACATGTAAAAAATATATTCTGGAGTTAGCAGTGTTATTAAATAGAAATTTTCTCCTGCCATGTGAGCAATCTTGAAGATATCTCCCATTCAGACCACTACTAACCTTGGAAAAAATTAGGGACAAATTCAGCCCATGTGTAAGTGGATACAATTCCATCAATGTCAGTGGAATTGCATTTGCTTACATCAGGGCTGAATTTGGCTCCTAGTTTCTGACACAAGAAAGGGACAAGAGAATTGCATTATGCTTCCTTTTCTCACTTGGAGAAAGTGGAAGTTTTGTCAAGTCCTCCATTAAGCCTCACAAAGTAAAAACAATCAGAAAATTGAAAGAGAAGAGTTTTGTTTTGTATTTATTCATGTTATTAAATAAACCTTTGCAATTAGCTTCCCTGCTAACAATCATGGAAATCTGTTTGGTCTTTACATATATATTAATAGGTCATTGTCCAGTAAGCATTACCAAGAACGCCATTTCACATTGCCAAGTAGCTACTGCTTTCACATAAGCAGTGTCTTCATAGTGGGGAAATTTTAAGAAAAAATTCCCACTGGTGCTACCACCAGTTTCCAGACCCTTGTGTGGCTAGTGCTCTTTAGTAGGGACGTGGTGCCAGAGACTTCTAATTGTGTATTTCTAAAGATGTGTCATTAGAATAGTTTTGAGAAAAACCTTCTAATGACACCCCTGGTCTGCAAAACTTTCAGCATAATTCTCTGTTACATTTTTTTAAAGAAGGAGAGGTTGTTCAAAGGACTCCTTTGACTAAGCTTTAGGAGATGTTTTTTTATCTTCTTGAACCTTTGGGTGGCTGGGCATCCATCAGTTTCTGCCATTTATTCAGCCTTGTGCTATGCTGTTCAGGCATTTGAGTCTCATGGTGATGGTTTTGGCTTCTTTCTCTATTGTTCTGTGAGATTTTTCCCTAGGTCACCCTATTTTTCTCTTTCCAGGTGGTGTCCATGAGAAATACCATATAATAGATTTTTCCCCCATATACTTCTTGTAAGTTTATATCCCAGATATCTTAACTGAGGTTTTAAGGAAAAACGTTATTTTCCAGGTTCTTTCCTCCTTCAGACAGGAGAAATTCTAATACAGCTTTCAAAAATGAAATAGATTGCTTGTGACATGACACTAGGGCTCTCTGGGTCATTAGGAAAACAACTTCCATTTTCCAAAGAGACACTAGAATAGCGTTCCAATGGACAAATGGGTATTTACTGTAGTGAACAGTGAGTAGAGGAGAGTTCTCTATTCTCATTCTGGTCTGAAACAGTTTCCTCTCATCTTCCTTCAAACTCTGACAATGGGAGAAGTTGCTTTTTGTTCTCCCTTTTCAGAAATCATCAGTTTCTCATCTGTTGGATACTGAAGCAGTGATCCCATCTTTAAGAATTTTAAAAGACAAATTGTATTCTTCATGGTGCAAAGATCGGAGGAGAAATATCTATTCCATGCTTGAAGTAGTGGAGCATACTGTAAAAAGAGAGGGTAGGTGGGTGAGGTAATATCTTCTATTGGACCAACTTCTGTTGGTGAGAGAGACAACAGCTCATGGCTACAACAATGCTGCATATTGTAAAAAGACAGACTTAAACAGAATCCAATCAATAATTATCACAGAATGTGAGTGTTGGAAGGGAACTCATCTAGTCCAGCCCCCTGCTCAAAGCAGGACCAATCCCCAATTTTTGCCCCACATCCCTAAATGGTCCCCTCAAGAATTGAACTCACAAGCATGGGTTTAGCAAACCAATGCTCAAACCACTGAGCTATCCCTCTCCACTCATTCTGGCCATCAGCTGTGGGGGTTACCTGTGACAATAATCTAAGAACACATGTATCTTCCTGTTCCAATTGCAAGCTCTCATCATCACTGTGACAGTTTAGGGGATAAGTCTGTGCCAGCTTATGAATTCAATTTTATTTCAACCTCCTTTTTGAATGTACCCTTAAGTGAAGCTTTGAGCATTTGTTTTGTAGCAGGGACTTGACACCTAGTGGAAAGACTGTCTGGGAAGAGAAATAAAGTTGAATGAGTGCCATAGGGGAACAATTGGTTTACTACCAGAAGGCCCATTGATGTTTAATGACTCCTGCCTAGAAGCCTAAGGGGTGGGGGAAAAGAGGAGCGTGAACCTGGAAATTCCCCAGCAGAAGAACATGGGCAGAAAAGGATGTTTTGAAAGAAGAATGCTCTCTGAGCAGAGGAAACCATTCCATCACCACATACAGACGACCATGGCAAGAAGGCAGGAATGGTTACCTGGCCTAGGGGTTCAGATGAAATCTAGGAATCACAGATGTGGTGATGTCAGACTGAGGGGATACATTCAGGAGTTTGTTTTTCATATAACTGTAACCCTCTTGTACTTTTTAAGAGTAAAAGGTTTTTCTGGTTAAGAAATTCCAATGCTAAGTCTGTGTTCCTTGCTTAATTGCCATGTTGTCCCTGATGGGGTTAATTAAGAAACTAGAGCTCCCACAGCTAGATGGATTCTGGGTGTCTGTGTGAACATGTCTAAGCCACTGTGCGGTCAGGAAGGCTGTGGCATTGGTTTTGGAGCATAATGTGGCCGGACCGCACGGTTCTACTGCTGAAGGAGTGGGGTCAGCCACAGGATCTGTAACTCAGCATGCACCTGAGGGACCTTGAGATAGAAACAGTGACCAATCACTGCTCCAGCACAGGGGGCTTAGAAGCACATGGCTGGATCACAATAGATTGATGTCAACCTAGAGAGCTAAATGGGGCCAGGTTGTGTCAACCAGTAGTTGGGCTTTCTTCTTGGAATTTAATGTCTTTAATTTGTGAACCACAATTAAACTCTTAGTGACTCTTAACTAAGCTAGTGGTATGCAGAGTTCAATTCAGCCAGCAGATATGTAATATAGTGAGAGAATTGCATCAAATGGCCATTCATATAGGACTGATGGCCAATCAGGAAAACACTTTTATATACGTATTGGTTTTTTACTGGATTTTGGAAGGTTGTTTGACATGGAAACAGAAGAGAGTTTTGAAGAAAAAAGATGTGATTTCCATTAAATGGATTCCAGATGCTTCTTTGATAAAGGGCTTGCTTCTTCTCACATTATTGGTATCATAATAGTTTTATTTCTGATTTTGGGAACCTGGTTATGTTCTATTAAAACAAGGAGTTTCATTCTAGTGAAACAGAAGATCTGAAGGAATGTTTGTTCATCAATCATTTCTTCATATGGTGGCTGGAAGACATCCACCTTCTGTAGGGGATCCATAACAAGGCCTGGAATGGTTGTTTTCAATTACATGCCCATCTTTCAGGTTGCTGAGAGCATTTAGATCATCAGCTGATCCACTGGAAATATCCATGATCAGTTTCATTGCTAAACTTTATATTTTATTAGAAATGAAGGTAGGAAGGGAAAGCATGAAGTTTCCTATTGCAGTCAATTACAGTTCCATAGTCTGAGTGCTCTGAGAGCACAGGTAGAAGCCAGCATCAGAAACTTGAGGAATGGGCTTGTTTGTGTTAATTTAGGGATAAAGTCACCTTTGTGGTAAGAACAAATTTGTTAGTGCGTGAGCCGATCAGACCAATTTTTGCCCCCAAAAGAATGGCATTTACCTCCCAAATAATTTCACACAATATTAAAAAGCTGAGTCTTCCAGGTAGCAAACTACCTTAAATGACAGTTTCCAGATTATAATATTCTGCAGCAAGTATCCAGTGTGTATATATATGGATTAGTGCACGCTGAACTAGGCTTTGCAAGCCAGTCGATTGACTGATCAAATGTCAGTTGACCACCTATTATCTGAATATGGTCAAATATTGTCAGATATTTTAACAAAAATAACCTGCTGTAGTCCATGGCCTGTTTGAATATCTTGGTCACTCAGTTAACTACATGTGACCTGTTGGGGGAAAAATAATCCAATTGAAATTTGAGAACCTCAGCTGGCTGGAATCTTCTAGAACAATATTGTCCATGTGTATATCTTTATTAGAATATCAGGCCATCTGTAGACATGGCTGTCTACAAAGCACATTAAACAAGTTAAGACATGGTAACTGCCCTGAAGAGTTTTTACAATCTAAACTGACAAGACAAACATACAGAAATTAACTCAGAAGGGAATGGAGGAGGGAGGGGATGTTTCATAGTCATTAAACCTCCTCCTCCAATACAAAGAGAAAAGGATAAACAGCCATTAAGCTGCTGGAAAGAGTTGGCCTCCTGCCTACATAGCTTAAGTGCATTTTAAAGTGATTTTTTCTTTTATAGTTGCTTTGCCTTTGTTTTATTTCTGTTTAATTTCATTTTTTTCTTTTTGTTATTGTTCATTCTTGAATAATGCTAACTCAACATTGCTAACCCAAATTGCTAACCCAACATTTAATTGCTTAAATGCTAACCCAACATTGCTAAAAAAAAGTACCAATAATTGTTCTTTAGATTTTTTCGCACTTCATTTTATTGGTTCACATTTTTCTGAGTTAAAATAGTTCAGGCAAGTAACATGTTTTTAGTAGTTAGGCATAAGTATCTATATAAGACCAAGCATACTGGAGACTGTTGCGGTTCAAATACAAGACAGAACAAGGCTTTAGGCAAGCAAGCAAGCAGGCTGGTCTGCCAATGGTCTGGTCGCCTGTCAGCTTTCCACCCTCTCTTTTATTCTTTCTCTCCCCCTGCGCATTACATACTCCAACAGATAAAAGTAATACACTGGTTTGTTTAATATTCTTATTTACCAATATCTATCTACCGCATTCCTTGCTCTCGGGCCTTGAGCCCAGTCCTGGGAGGCTTCCCACGGTTCATGTCATCTGGGCGAGATTCCAAGGTTCATGGCCTTGAGAGGAGCCGTGTGTGCACTGCTCCTACACAACACTCCGGGTGTGCCCTGAATGTTGCCAAGTGCATGAACCTTGCATGGATGCTACAGGAGACCATAAAATCTTAATTTTTTTTTGTTACTGTTACTGTTACTAAATTGGTGTTTTAAAATGTTGACATTGGCAATATTTGACCAATATTTGATTGGTCAGTTGACCAATTATAGTTGGACAGGTGAAATGCCCAACTGTACACTTACCTTCATGCCTCCATGCATATTTCAGTGACTATATGTTTGACAAGGTGCCCTCAGGGCTTTGAGTGCAATGCATAATAGAGAGATGAGGATATTGGAATAAATGCACTCAGTCTGATTTTGTGAATTTAAAAATAAATAGTTTCAAGAAACTTCAGATATAGAGTATTAAACATAAACAGGCAGCATTGTGTGCATACCAGAATGGCTTATATTTGAATAAATATGCATTTATTTAAGTACAGTATATGATTGAAATAAATGCAGCTGCCGAGTTCCAGAAATATAAATACAGTTGTATATCCAGAGCTTTAAATGTTTCCTTTTTCACTTTGTTTACACTCTTATGGGTAATATGTGATCACATTTAATTCGATCAAGCATGTGATCAATCAAAGCTTCTGCTTTAACCAGTGGCAGGGGGAACAAAACTATATGCAGCTCATGTTAACATTTTTTATGTTGTCAGTGTAACCATAAGGTCTAGAAACCATCTTTTAACTACAAAATCTGAGATCCTGGAACACTATTCTGGAGCAAGGGCTGAATACTACAGCAAAATCTGCAGCTGTGGAATCATGGAATACATGAGGATTTAGGCACCAACTTCGAGGGTGCTCCAGCCCTGGAGTACCCATGGAAAAAAATTAGTGGGTGCTTTTCATCCACCAGCAGCCAGCTTCCCCCCTCCCCATCCCAGTGCCTCCTGTCCACTGGTGGCCCCGACATTCAACTCCTCCCCTTACCTCGCAGCACCTCCTGCCCACTACAATTAGTTATTTTGCAGAGTGCAGGAGGCACTGGGAAGAAGGTGGAGGAGTGGGGACGTGGCACGCTCGGAGGAGGGAGTGGAACTGGACAGGAAGAGGCAGGGGTAGGAAGAGGTAGAACAGGGGTGGGAAAGGGAGAGCCGCGGGTGGGGGCTTGGGAGAAGGGGTTGGGCAGAACCTGGACCAGGAAGAGGCAGGGCGGGGTGGGGTCGTGGGGGTAGGGCACTTTTCTTGTGTAATGAATCCACTGTTCAGAAGTCATAACTTGTAGACATTTCTGTCCAACCTAGAGAGAGAGAGGCAGAGTCTTCTTTCTATAAAATAAAATTGAAAGTTTCCCTTGCTGTCACTTTTGCTAAACCAGCTGGCCTTTCCCCTTTGTCTGTCGCCAGTGAAAAGATCAGCTGTTTCTTTTTGTAGTCTCTATGTGGGGGGGGACTTGCAAGATTTTTCTTTCTGCTTTTCCCCCACCTTTGCGGTTTTCTTCCTCCAACCAGCATGATCTCAATTGGGAAGAAGGGTTTTTTTTCCTCTGAAACATTTTAGGGACAGCTGAGAACTCCCATAAATTACTGAGTATATCCCAAGTCTGAGTGAGCCCCGGTAGAGCACATGATCCCATTTTTTATGCAGATAAATTTGCAACCTGAAAACCTCCTTGGAGCTGATGGGGGCATTCTGCCAGAAATATACAACATGCCATATGCAGAAATATCAGCACTCTTCCAAAGGTATCTGCAAAGCTTCCACCTGATCATCAATACATCATTTGTCTTATGTATTACAAAATTAACTTGCTGTTTTCTTCAGATACAATTTTCAGGCAACAGTTCTCTCAATCTACTCTCACTAAATTGCAGGATGAAGATAAGTGTTGTTTAAAAAATAAAAATTTTATATAATCTATAAAGAAGTAAAGTAATAATGTTTTAAGTTCAAAACATATTTAATATATTTCTCAACATATTAATCTTGGAGTAATTCTACCATGGCAGAGTCTTGTGGAGAATAATCAGTCTTTATTTTATTTAGAATGAATCTCTGCATTTATGCAATATTTTAATTGTTTGGTTGGTGGATGATGGTCACTGCATGACATATCCCGAGGGTTAGGACTTTGGTTTCTGAGGATGTAGAAACCATCACAACCACAGTAGTTGCCTTTTAGCTAGAGTGTTTACGTGAAAACTGGGTTTTCATTCTATTTGATGTCAGTATTACTGTGAGTGGCTATTTTTATTATTATTTTTTTTTATTTTATTTTATTTTGCAAAGAACCCTCTAATAATAAAGTAGAGTTTCTTTCCAAGATAAGTATCTTTGTAAAAGACATTACATCAAAAGATTTTCAAATTTAATATCAGCATTTGCAACAAATGCATGTACAAGCTTGAAATAAAGTCTTTAAAACCATAATTAGTAAGATATCTTCACAGCATGACACAAAAAGATGATAAATGGTACTCTGAAGTAAAGAAATGTAAGATTCAGAACAAATGTGAAAGCACATATATTACTTTAGAGCAGTGGTCCCCAAATTTGTTCAATCATGCCCCCCTTACCCATCCCACGCCCCCAGGAGCCAGGGATTGGATGTGGGGGTGAGTGGGGCAGGATGCGGGAGGGGGAGCCACACTCCAGGAATGGGGGGATGGGCAGGGGGAGACGCTGGTACTTCTCTTGCCGGAGCCGTCTCTGAGTGTTCCTCCATGCTCCAGCAGCAGCTACTGCTGTTCTCTCCCCCACCCCAGGTGGCAGAGGCCAGTTACCGTGGGTAACAGGACTTCTATTGTTCAGGTGGCTGGGACTGGGGTTGGGGGCAGAGTGGGGCTTGGTGGCGCTCCCTCCCAGCCCCCTGGACATTCCTCTGTGCCCCCCGGGGAAGGTGCATCCCACAGTTTGGTGACCATTGCCTTAGAGCCTAGGACACGTAACACAGTGTAATGCATTAAAATATGCTTTGTTTCAGTTGCACTTGGGTTTAAACAGCTAATTGTTTAATTTTAAATTTTGTTTGACTAAAAATATTCAGTTACAGTATTTGGGGGTAGGCTGGGACTGGGGCTATGGCTACACTAGAGAGCTTACAGCAATCCAGCTGCACGGATGCAGCTGTGCGCCACAGCTCTCTAGTGTAGCTGATCTAAGTTGTGGGAGAGAGCTCTCCTATTGGCTTAACTAATCCACCCCCAACGAGCAGCGGCTTCTCCCGACATAGTGCTTTCCACACCAGCACTTCGGTCAGTGTAACATATGTCACTCAGGGGGGTAGCTTATTCAAACCCCTCAGTGCCATAACTTATACCTACTTAAACTGTAGTGTAGCATAAGTGTTTAGCTCACAGACAGACAATGTATAATGGCAGTTTTTTGCTATGTGTGTATTTTAGGACTTGTTATTTCAGATACTTTCTATGGGGCTAGTTCTGCACTCCTTACTCAAGCAATAATCCCAATGAATTTCAGGGGTTAAGTATGTAGAATAAGGTGTAGAAAAATATAAAATAAGGTCAAATTTGACTGTCCACTTTATTTCTAATAAAGACTACCCCTTGAGAAATGAAAGAATACATGCTTGTCCTGTCTCCCACTTACAAGCCTCTTTAGAAACTTTCAGCATCTTCCACTTATTGTATTTATCCTCTTGATATTGCTTTGAGGGAGTGATGAAGAATGTGGTTGTAAAAATATGGTCTTCATTTTCTTATGGTCCTTTGTTGACTTTTGTGATATTATGTTGCCTCTAATAGAAGAAGCCATACAAAGCAATCTCCTTTCTAAGCCTTTTTCTAGTCATGTATTTTTTGTCATACAGAAAACTGAATGCTAGTGAACATGTTCAGAATAGATTTATTTAGATTTCTGTGTATTAAATAGCCAGTATAAAGTGCCTTTTAAAATTAAACCTAAAGGACATAGTGTGCTCTTTAGTAATATAATGTGTGGACAGCTCAGGCATTTTAAAAAATGTCCAGTGGCTGACAATGGTCCCCTAGTCGCTGTACCAGTGAAATATGTGTGAGGGATCATAGGCCTTGAAACCAAGTCCATGGGCCCCTCAGGCAGTACTTTGGTCATGATTGCCACCCAGAAACTCATCCGAGCAAGCAAAGAAGGGAACCAGTGAAGTGCTAGCTTGCAGAAGGCCCTGCCCCCAAGCTCCTGATTGAGGGAAGCATCTAGCATCCCCAGTTGGCTCTATTTAAAGCAGGAAGAAGTACAGGAAGTTATCTGAGCAACTAGAGGAATTCCTGGCTGGCTGCAATTGTGGATCCCTCCTGACTCCTGAGCTCTGCCTTCCTACTCACTCCTGGTTCCTGTCCTCCTTATCCCAGACTGTTCTTAGTTCCTGCTTTTCTGCCTCACTCCAGGTCCCTTCTCCCATGCCTTACCCTTCACTTTATCTCTGGCTCTGACCTTCGTCTTGGTACCAGATGATGTCTCCTGCTCTGACTGACCACACGCTGGCCATTAAAATATGCTGACTTGATGTGTATGATCATGAGCCCTCTAGTGGCTGGCCTTCACAAGAACAAACACCTGCTACTTAATTATGCTAATTATTCTTAGCGAAGGTCTTGTGCTTTATCAGTGCTGATGGTCATAGGTCAGTTCTAGCTGATAATAGGGGATCTGCAAAAATGAGGCCCTGGTTTGTAAACCGTAGTTCATAGAAGGAAGGATGGTATTGTGGCTAAAGCACATAATTGGAGATGACTAGCACACAGTTGTCTTCCCCTTTCTGCCATGGACTTGCTGAGTGACTGTGGTCAAGTTATTCAACTTCTTTGTCCCACTTTACTCATCTCTAAAATGGCCATGATCATATTTCATTACCTCACAGAGTGTCACTAATCTGCTTTTTTGAGCATCATGCTGTTTTCAGGTTGAAGGCACAGTGTAGGTGCCAGGTATTATGTAATTTGAACATACATTTTTGATGTCCTTTTCTGTACAGTTCAAAGGTATAGGGTGATGATTTGAAAAAGTAATGACTGCATGTGGTGTCAGCTGCATGTGGTGTCATCTTCTTATTGAAAAATAATTGGAAAGTGCATTCATAGGGCCAGATTCAGGACCTGTTTATTTTACTGATGGAGTTGGTACAAATTAATGTTGCAAATGCAGATTCAGTGTGGACTTGTATTCTGACTTGGTGGCAACCCAATACGGAGCTGAGTAGCAGGGATTTATATTACAGTATCACCCACAAGCCCCAGCAGGATCATTGAGTTACACACAAACATATGTGAAAACACATTATCAGTAGTAATCTGTGAAGCAAATAAGGCAGGTGATCATGGCCCTATATCACAGAATTTTGGCCCCGGAAGCCTGTGGAATGAGAGCTTTGTGGTTTTAGGTAAGCCAGCACAAAGTGAAATAATTTTCTCACTTGAGTGTCTCTTTTTCTATGTATTGATATACAGGAGTTAGTCTGGATTTGTCCCTGAGTATGTGGTTAGTGACACAATAGTACAGGGTGAAAATTACTAATTAAAAACAAGAAGTTTATTTTGGCACATATTGGATTATTAGGTGTCTATGTAAGCAATTTTTGATACTTAACTTTATGACAGAGTACGTTGTATGTTTTCACAGCTGGGCTCTGGGGTTTGTGTCAGATATCCTTATAACAAAATAGTGGGATTATTACACTACTACCATGCACTTTAGTAAAAGGTATTCCTTTTAACTTTGGCACATCCTTGAATACATTGTGAAGGATACATCTCAAATGACTGCTTTCTCCTACACCAACATCAGTAGTGTAGCAGAGGGTAAACACAGGGGAATGGAATTTATGCACTTCTCATTTGGGGAATTTGGAGTTTAGATTAGTTAACTCTCTTCTTTGTGTTTTTTTTTTTTATTTTTTTACTGCACCACTACCCAGTATCATACTTATTTTTATATTGTATTGCTAACTGTGTTCCTTGTGATAAACTATTGTTAATAGCCAATTATATATGCATGCAACACAAATAATCTTACAAGTATTCTGATGTCCACTACAGAAATAATTTGCAATTAACAAACCATTGGCAAAGAGTATGGATGTAAAAAGAGGCCTAAAATGTCAGAATGAGGATTTTCAGAGTAACTGGAAATATTTTCAAGAAGGAAAAACAAATATGATTTCCCTTGTGTTAAATCTGTTCCTTTTGAATTGAAATGCCTTTTAAAAACGTGTTAGCAATAACAAAGTAATTTTGGGCACATGTATTGTGACCAGATGTTTACAACAGATAACTAACCTAAGTAAAAATCTGCTCAGTGAATTAAAACTCTCAAAATGTATTTTAGATTATACAAACACAGTAAATGACAGTATCTACACAGCTAGCATTGTTGGCTGCAGATTACTGATGTGTTAACATATTTGCTGCCACCCCAATGAACCATCCAAGTGTACCTCCCTGTAAAATAGCTCCATTCTAGCTTATTAGAAAGCACCCAGAATGACATCAGTTTGAATAGCAAGACAATTTTAACAGAAGCAAATGTGATTATGTTGTCAGTGTTGATTAACTAATGTTTAACTAACCTTGAATATCAGTGGCACTGCAGCAGAAGACAGGAAAATGCATACTGAAGTAATTACTTATGATTAATGTTAATACAATTAATTTTTAATACATTATTAATTTTGTAAATGACTACTTTTCAAAAATATGTAAGTGACAACAACAACTATGGACATTTAGCATAGTGCTACCATTGTGACAAAAAACATGATTGTTTTGAAAGACTAGTGGCCAAAGAAAATATATTTCTCTGGGAAAATATTATAGAAATTGAAGATAAATACCAGGTGCCTAATGCACCATTATTTGTGGTCTGCAGCTAGTAACAAAGTACTATAGGAATGTTGTGCAATGCTACTTGCTTCTAAAACCAATTTGCTAATCTGCACGCTGATTGTAATAATTGCAGCTCGCTGATTGCATCCATTTTACAGGAATCTACAATTACAGTGCCATATAGCTATAAGAAGTGCATTGTCGGTCTTTTGAAGTACTGTGGGAGGAGAGGGAGGAGGGCGGGGGGTGGGGAGTGTTCTAAAGTCCTTTGGTTTTGATGAGGAAAATGGACCACCAGTCACCAAGAGACAAGGGAACCTGTAGTGAAAGTCCTTATATTGCACCTAGGGCTGTGCCAGGTCATCGTGTGTGTGTGTGTGTGTGTGTGTGTGTGGTGTTTTCAGAAAACATTTGCAAATGAAGGTGCTGCCTAGGGGATACACACAATACTCAGTAGAGGACACAGTTAACTCTTCTTTCTTTAAACCCTAATAATGGTTATCTAAATGGATAGTGAATGCAGTGAAACCTGCTATAAGAAAGCTCAAGCTCAAGCCCTATAATGGAAGGGTTCAGGGTTCATTCCAAAATTTGCAGCTTCTAAAGCTTCCTTTAGTGAACTTTCCATTATGAATACAGAAGCTACTATAAGTTTATTCCTCAACCTCCTTCTTGTCCCTATGATACTTCTACTCTGGGACTTGATAGAGTCAATTTTAGAATGAGAATACTAGTTAGTGGAATTCTCTGAATACATTGCCTTCATAGGTCTGCACTCATCTTCCCTTCATCTTCATGACTTTGGAATGTCTCTATTTCAGATAGATAGAAATTCTTTCTTGCTACCTTTCTGGTCTTGGTCTTGGCACTTAAGGGTGCACACAAAAGAGGCATTATTGGGGGGGGACCTTGAAAATGCATTATTTGGCTATTTCAATTAAGTCTGATAGAGGTTTCCAGATTCTGTTTGAGAAGTTTGAGAAATCAGCCTTTTCTTCTATGCTTTAAATAGAAGGTACATTTATTTAAATGAAGATAGATTTTAAAAATCTAAGTGTTAGCACTATACAGCCATCCTGACTCTCTAACTGGGGGACATTTCAAGGAGAGACCGCCACAATTATAGCCCTTTGTGTTGCTATGACTAAAAATTGTTAGGCAAGTGACAGTAGTCCTGTGTATTGCTATGAATGTGAAAATTGTTAGAGGAGAGAGTCACTGGTGACAGCAGCCCATCCCACCCCCTTCACATAGGTGACCTCATCCTCACCTCCAGGAAATGCTGCCAGCCAGAAAAAACATGCAGCATACATGCGTGGATTGCCAATGTGATTTTAACTGAACTGACTGCCATCATGGTGGTGCTCTAAACACTTTGCATACGCTGGAAGCAAGAATAGAGATCAGGATGTGAGGATTGAAAAATGAGGGAGATGATGAGGTAACCATCTTCTCCTCCACTCTCAAACATGAACCAGAACTCTGCTTCTGGAAAAGCTACTCCTCAGGTGATATGAAAAGAATCTGGGCCCCTGCAAGGAGTTGAGCACATCCTCTAGTTCTCAAGTCTTCATTCACACCCACTGCAAACTTGTGACTGACCCTTACCCCTTACCAGTCCCAAACTCTTCTCCACATAAGCTCTCATAAACTCTTGTTCTAAACTGTTAATCCATATAAGCACCTCCCAAATCTGTCTCCTCTCCTCTCCTCTTACGAAATAGCATTGGAAAACATGGTATAGCCCACAGAGGGTCAGAAAGCATTGCTTACAGGGGTGCTGGAACAATTTATGTAGCGGGGTTGATGAGAACAATTGAACTAAACTATAAACACTGTGTATGATGGAAAGGGTGGGAGGTGCCGTACCCCTAGTTCCAGCACCCATGATTGCTTAAATATTGGCTGGCCTGTCATTAGGGTGGAAGTTGTATTTTTCTTTTCAAGAGTATGTGAGCCTACAGAAAAAATACAGCTATGTGATGTGATTGCTTAGTCTAAGGTGGGGGAGGGATAGCTCAGTGGTTTGAGCATTGGTCTGTTAAATCCAGGGTTGCAAGTTCAATCCTTGAGGGGGCCATTTAGGGATCTGGGGCAAAAATTGGGGATTGGTCCTGATTTGAGTAGGGGGTTGGACTAGATGACCTCCTAAGGTCCCTTCCAATCCTGATATTCTATGATATGTATAGTTTGGATTATTGGATTTCAATGTGCATTTCCAGACTCTGCAGGGTTTCTCTCTTCCTCCAGAAAATATTTTGTCTTTTATATAGAAAAAGTCCTGTTTAATAAAAATGTATATACATTTAAAATGCTTACCAAATTTTTATCTTCTTCAGGTGCTGCAATATTGGAGCTTTAATACTACTAAAAAGCTACTTACCAAAGTCCAATGTTTTCCATTTTATTTATTTTGTTAAACTGTTAAAAATAACAAAAAACAAGCAGAAAAATACACAGGAAACAATGAAAGCCAATTATGTTAATACACAGGTAGTGTTAAGAATTTAAACATGGAAAAAGTCAGGGAATTCTCAGCTAGGGTGCTCACTACAACCATAACTTTGTCCCCAACAACTCTTCTCTTAGAGATAGATTCTGCACCATTAAAACCAATGGAAGTTTTGCTATTGATTTCAGAGAGAGCTGGGACAGGCTCTTGAATGCTACAGACCTCATCGCCATACCAAACATAAATTAAATCTCCCACTGAAAGCAAAGACAAAAGTCAGTTGATTTCAGTGGGACCAAGATTTCACTCTCTTAACATTTTGGGAAGGCATATGTACTCCTTACTGTCCATTATTTTTCCTGATAAATGCCTCTCTCCTAGTTTTCTTGGCCATAATCACAATGATGGTTGGGAGAATAAACAGGTTTTTTGCAGGCATTTGGGAGGCAAGCAGGCTTCGGCCCATAAGTGATTGGCATTGGTAACAATATTTAGTCCATCTCTGGAGCTCATATGCATATGTTGAGTGAGAGGACAAAGAACACAAGGGAGGTTTTGCAACGGGGACGTGAATGTGACCCAGATGTTGAAGGAGAGTAAGATACTGTGCTTGAGTGAGTGTGCAAAGTTAAGGCTGGTGCAGGCACTTGCACTTAAAATTGCCTGAATATTCGGTTTTCAACCATGACTATCATTAAGAATGCTTTTTGCCATGATTATGGTTTTCCTATGGTTATCTAACTTTAAAATTTACGTATGCACTATGTCTCAAAGGACTAAGTGCTTGGGAGATTTGAAGTTGTCTTAAAATCAAGTTATTTTAGAAGTAATTCCCCAATAATTCTGACCGTTACACTTTGAGGTGTGGTCCACACCAGTGAAGGGTTGCGTTACCACTTGCCCCGTCACTCTGAGTGCCTCATAATGCTTTGCTGCTCTACCTCCCAGCCTGGGGTGCTCAAAGCCAGCCTACAAGCATGCAGGTCACACCTGAGTGTCTGTGTGCTATACAGATCTGGTCCAGCAGCCTATCTCTACCCCCGCTCTGACTTCCACCTGCCTTGGTTACAAATAGCAAGGTGATCTCAATACACTCCTAGTCCTGAATTTCCCCAAAACCATGTGCCATGAAATATCCAGCCTTCACCGGGAACACTTAGAGAAATAATAAGATTCGTTGTGCCTTTAGAGACACAAAAGGATATTATAGCTTATTAACTTAATAGTGATAAATATACCCTTCCATGCAAACAGAACACTGAATTGTTTTATAGTAAAAATAAAGCAAATTTATTACCAATAGGACATGTTAAGTGATGCCAAGTAAAAGGAATTAACAATTAGAAATTGTTACAAGCAAATAAAAGTGAAAACACACATCTAAAAGTCTAAAACTTAAACTAGCAAGATACAGGCTTTGTTTGAGATGACCTGTCTCACCAGTCATTCTTCTTCCCCTGTGGCTGTCTTTCTCTCAGTCAGGACCTTCCACAGGGCTACAATATGCTGCCTTTCCTTGTCTTGCTAAGTGAAAGACTTTTGCCTAAGAAGGCTTCTCACCTTTGTTTAGTTCCCAGAAACTTCATCCCCTCTTTGGTTGATGGACTCTGTGACACCCTGGCACCCCTATATTCATCACTGTCATATAATTATGATATGTTTTGTAAAATGTATGCCTTGTGAGGTATCATTCTGAAAGTCTTGATCTGCTAGACATTAATATCTTGTTGGATTGTATGTGTTATCATTTTATATGAAGTTATGAAGTTTGGCTATGTATGTGTTACTGAAACATGTTGTGAGGTTCAGAACACCCACAAGCAGCCTTTCAGGTACAACAATAAAAAGGCCAAATCATGTTAATGGCTTATTGAGGAAATACACACAAGCACAAGGATTGCCCCAGGAACTGTGTACAATAGAAACCTCTCAGAGATAGCACTTCACAGTGGGGACTGTTTGACTCAGGTCACAGCAAAAGAGCTTTCCAGCAACTTGAAAGAAGATATAAAAGGGAGAAGTGACATCATGACAGGGGACCTCATTCTCCCTACAACACAACACCTAAAACACCTGAACTAGGAGGGAAGTGCCAGTCTCAGGCAGGAAAGAAGGAAGCGTGCCTATGTGTGCAAAAGCTAAGTTGCTTGTACTATCTAACTGGGTGAGACACAGCTAGATTCAAATCCGAACTAGTACATTAGGCTCAGATTGCGGTTTTGTTTTATTTCTTATAGTAATCTACTTTCATCTGTTTGCTATCACTTATAATTACTTAAAATCTATCTTTCTGTAGTTAATAAACCTGTTTTATGTTTTATCTTAACCAGTGGTTTTTTGAGTGGAGTATTGGGGAAAAAAAATCTCAGTTCAGCTAACAAGGGCTAGTGCATTTTCCTTTTTACAATGAGGGATCGGTGGAGTGGGCAATAAATTCATACTGGTCAAGTTTTGACCAGGGCAGGATGGTACAACTCTGGGGTCCGAGGCTGGGGAGTTGAGGGTATTTTGGTGGGAACCTTTCTATTGTTGGTTCATGCAGTGGCTGGCAGAGCATTCATGAACACAGCTAGGTGTGGCCCCTATCCGTGGATGTTGGTGTGAGCACAAGCTTAGAGAGCTTTGCAGCTTGTCACAACTTCACAGTGTGAGAGAGAGCCCAGACTGGTAAAACAGAGGGCTCAGCTGTACCCCAGTTCCAGGTGGCACCCTGGAGGGGACCAGTCACAGGCCTATCTTTCTCAGCTTGCAAGAATTCTTTCCTCTTTTGCCAGTGTAGTGATGGATGCCAAAATGGCTTTTTGTCTCTGCTTCTCTCTCTCAAAGTTAAATGATCTTCTTTCAAGAGGAAGGATGACCTCATGCTGTTCTTTCCTTCCTGTGGTCTTCCTATCTGCTGCTGATCTGAATGCACATTGGACTTTATCAGCTTTGGCACACCTTGCTTACACTCATTGAAGAAACATAGATAGTTGTGACATTCCCTCCTGTCTGGGAGAGACTTGCTTCTCCCTATATTTGATCACAGACTGTAATGCATAATATAGTTATCCATAATTCCTTATGCAGTGGGCTCTGTATCTGGATGCCTGTCCAATTCAAAGACAGAGGAGGGTACAGGGCTTGCCAATGAAAGGTCTGTCATGGCTGGTAACTGTGAGCCGATAGCTGGACAGGGGACAGATTGCCCTCCAGGGAGCACAGGGATGTGTGCCCTGGCAGGGGGCCCAGAGAAAGGTTAAGAAGGAATGTGGGAAGTGTTTGCCCAGGAGAACTTTGCTGGATCTGCATCTGTAATCCCAGGCACCTCACCTGTGGCTCAGGTTTTAAGGGGAAGCTACGTATCTGACCCCCCTGAGGGGAGCAGCCATACAGCTGACCTCTTGGGAACAGCGAGAGGGGTGACCAAGAGTACCCCACTCCAGGCCCCACTTTCGCAAAATGTTTTTCCTGCTGTACTTGTGAAAACTAACTCTGTCTCTTTAACGCGTGGAGATTTGTGTCTCCCCCAAGCATTTTGGTGTCTGTGAACATGCTAATGATCCTCCTGATGAAAGGGCAGAGACAGCCACTTCCCAGGCAGATAAAAACCTCCCCATAGCTGAGCATCAGACATTGAGTGATGGGGGTGAAAACACAAAGGAAACTCAGGAGAGGGGGTGGATTCTTCACATGGGCTTAACCCTGGAGAGGAAATGCAACTCCACAGGGGGTGGGCCAGTAACATACAAGGTCTCCTTACACCCTTTCCTTGCCAAAACCCCAAAGACATGCCCAAAGTAAGAACCTTTAGTGAGGGGATGAGAAATACAATAAATGCTGACCAAACTGATCTGTTGGCCAGGGGTCTCAAACTCAAATGACCCCAAGGGCCACATGAGGACTGCTCCTGGCCCCGCCCCCACTCCACCCCTTCCCTGAGGCCCTGCCCCGCCTCTTCCCACCCCTTCCTTGCCCCCATTCCAGCCCCTTCCCCAAAACAAATGGAAGTTGATGAACAGAAAGCAGCCCACGAGAGAGCCTTGGAGTTGAAAGACTAAGAAATTGAGGCCCAGAAGCAAGTCATGGAACTGAGGCAACTTGAGACTGACAGGGATAGGGAACATCAGAAGCATGAACTGGCCATATTGGAGTGGAAGAGATAGAACCCCCCACCACGGGGCTCCGCCTCTCTAAAAATCCAGAAGTGGGAGCGGTTGTGTCCAGCTTACAATGGGTCTGGTGATATTGCTGAATATTTCATCACCTTTGAGAGACTGTATGCTCCATGCGATTTCTGATGATCAAAAGATGACCACTTTGGTTGCAAAATTGCCAGGGAGAGTTCTGGACATGTTCAATAAGGTGTCCATGGATGATGCTTCCAATTATCATAAATTTAAGGATTTGGTTTTGAAACAGTTTCAGATTACATCTGAAATTTATAGAGTAAAATTTAGAAGCCTTAAGAGAGGGGCTGGATTAAGTACTATAGTTTATGTGAACAAAATGAGAGATTTACTGGGTAAGTGGGTGAGGGGAAAAGGTATTGCAAGCTTTGAAGAAATGTGTCATTTGGTTGCTCAGGAGCAGTTCCTGAATATGTCTGGTGATGATGTAAAACAGTGTCTATGAGATAAAAAGGGGGAAACGGTCAATGCACTTGCTTCTTATGCTGATAAATTCGAGCAATCCCAAGCACCTTCTAGGAGTAAATCACAGGCAGAGGGGTTAAAGTTTGGTGGGAAGCAAAGTCCCCATTTTACCCCTGGGAAGAAGGAGGGTGGATAGGAGGCTGGACACTCTCACCTCCCCCGGTTCACTGCTCCAGTCCTCATCCCAAATCTCCTGTGAAAGCAGAAGAACCCAGAAATTGTGATTTCACTGAGCACTTGAGGAATAAATGCCCTGTGCTGAGTGGGAACAGGCATCAGGTAACTCATGGAAATGCTGCTACCCGAAGCACAGAGGCACCTCAGGCAGTTGCCATTTATCACACAGGATTTGTAAAGGTTGCCACTGCACAGCCAGGCAGTAAGCACATGAAGGCTGCCAGAATAAATGGGCTGATCTGCAGCTGGGTGTGGCCCTGTGTGTGTGTGTGTGTTGAGGAGGTTTTAAGACCCTGGCTCAGCAAGACAGGTTAAAGGGGGCCCATGCTGGCAGAACAGGTAGACTCAGTGGTATCTCAGCACATGAGGTGGCTTCCCAAGGGATCCAACCCATCACACGGATGATGACATCTTTATTAAGTAATACCTGGTTCCACAGATATGGCTAATAGGAAAAAAAACTATTTGTCTTAGGTAAAGTTCACAAGTTTTAAAGGGCTATCGTCATTGTATGCTGCACCTATCTTCACATCATACCTTTTCGTTCTCGGTCAGTAACTGTGAAGTAATCAATATATCACTAAAGAAACTCTTCCGTCATCATGGTGAGAGGCATGGTTTAAAAACCTGGATAGAACACAAGAGAACTACAATAAATACTCATTAAATGAAAACCTGACATGTTCATGTCCTCATTGCCGAAAACATGAATGCAGTGTAACATAGGAAAGCAATGCACATTAACAAGCTCTAGAGTTCACTCTATCCACTAGTAATTTCCACAATGATCTTGCCTGACTGTTGTCACTGTTTCTGTCACTTTCTCCTAGCAATTTACTGAGCGTGATAGCAACACACAGGGCTGTGACTGTCACTCTCTCCTAGCAATTCACAGAGCGATAGCAGCCTGAAGGGCTGTTGACACTGACTGTCTTCCGTAGTCATTTCCACAGTGATTGCAGCAGGAAGGCTGCTAGATCTGCACAGTGATAATGGACACAGTCCAAAAGCAAATATAGACACGGCCCAGGCTGAGAACTCATATCTCCAGTTTCACTCAAAACTAATAATTAACCTCATAAAAAGAGGATTTATCCTGACATAAAACAAATCCTCCTTCACAAGTTATTTCTGAGGAAAGGACTATCCAATAGACTATGGAAAAATATGTAACAAAAAACGCTACAGATATATTACTTTAATTATTCTCACTATATTTTTCTCGGTAGTATACCACCTCATTCACCCTTATTTACCTCAGATTGTATTCGTTCATGGAGGTCTGTTAATTGGTTGCAACAGCAGAGCAAGCTAAGTCTTTCGAATTAGGCTGTGATGAACTGCAGGTTTAAAAAGTATGTGTGGTTTAACTGTTAAATGCTATGTTACAGAATTATAATACTATAATTTCCTCTAACTTCACTAAGGACGTAGGCTTGCACCACAGAAGTCAATGGGAGTTCTGCGATCTACTTCAAAGGGAGCAGGGTTAGGTTCTGATACATACCAGCCTGTGGCTACCTGATGGCACTGTGAGCAGGATCCCCCACACTTCAATTCATTTAGTTCACTTGTGCCAAGTGGTGTGGATGTGAAAGAGTTGGATGTTAGGACCATGAACAGAGATGTGTCCCACCTACAAGCCACTGAACTGAGCTCCATGGGAGTTCACTGCACTCAGGAAAGTGTGAGGAATGGGGAAGGGAGTTAAGGTGGAGAACCAGGGATAAACCACTGGATTTGTAACTGTGTGGATCAGTTGGCCAGTGTCCTGTCCTCCCCTGGCCCTGCATCATGGAGGAAGAACATAAGTGCTGCAGACATTACTGCAACCTCCTGGTGAACTGTAGGAGAGGAAGGATGCTGCCTATCAGTGCAAGATCCTCCCTGGCCCTGCACTAACTCAGCTATTCATTTTTGGTGTAAGGGAGGGCTAAAAGGAATAGGATTTTCCCCTTATCAACATTTTTTGTAGATTGACCTCAATTGTAAGTCCCTATTTCCCACTGCTGCTACCACATGGTGGTTAGAACTCCAGTAGCAGCTTACTTATCCTAGAGATCTTTCCATTGCGGGTGGAGCTTCACTAGAAATTTATGCAAAATAAATCTTGTGTAGACTGGGCCTATGTGGGGGAATTACTGGGTGATGGCTACCCAGAGGTGTCTATGCAGCCACACTTCTGTGCTTGTGGCTGCATGGAGAGACACTGACTCCTTGCGCATGACCCTGGCCTCCAGCATCTCCTCTGACATTCATGCAGATCTTAAGTGATCTGCTACTTCATGGGGCTGAACCTCTTTTCAGTTCCATGAGTGAGGTGGAGCACATGTGACCTCCCTGACAGAGCTAACTGAAGGAAACTGAGTGAAATCTCAGTGACTGCAGTGACGGGGGCTGGATAAGAACTGAAGCTGTGTGAATGATGGGAGTTCCTTTTTCACAAAGGATTTCAAAATTTAAAAATTTGGTTTGTTTCGAATTGGAAAGAAAACTAATAATTTCAAAATTGTTTGTGAAGCAAAAATCCCTTCCAAATGTTTTGTTTCAGCAAAATCAATTTTTTTTCATTTTGATTTTGATTTTTGTGTGTGCATGGACTTGTGAATGTTTTTGTTTTGTATTTTAGTCATTTCAAATTGTAAAATGAAAAATTGAAAAGTTTTATTCCTATTTCCAGAAAAAGAGTTCTAATGTTTTCGTCCAGAACAAAAGTGGTGCAAAATTTACCCATTTTGCAAAGTTATTTTGACAGAATTGCACAGTCTGATGGAATTTGGTTCCATTGAGTTTCTCCATCCAACTCTAATAAAATAGTGTGTTCTGCCACACCTCTATAAAATAAAAGCCTCCTTATGGAATGATTTGGCCTTATATTATAAATGCAATATCATCAGGTTTTTGCATTTAATGGTACACATACAGCATTCTTTCCAACATCTCTTCTTTTGATTGTTTTCAAAAGATACTTCCTATTAAAGACTGAATGGGTGGCAGTGCTTTTTCATGTTTTTCACATGATTGTTCTCCACTGCTAAAAACTACACTCAAGTTTAAATTGTTTTTTTGTTTTAAACCTAGGTGCTGCTCTATAAAATCCAAAATTCCTAAATAGAGCTGTTTTTTTTAAAGTGAAATATTTTGCTATTTTTCCATTTTTCAAAATGTGAGTAATTCCAAATTTTGAAATGAGAAAAATTTTAACCAGCTCTCTAGATGGTTAAAAAATAAGGAAGAAATTTTTTTCTGCTGTTTTGTTTTGAATGTTGGAATTTTAAAAATATTGATCCAGTCTAGTACTGAATGGCCTGGGAACTGACTGTCCAATAAAATTGCCTATCTCTTTATGCCCAATCAGAGCAATTGCATTCTACTGGAATCTGTCTTCAGCATTGTGCTTCATGAACAGGTGTCAGGGTGTTCATGGAGGGCTATGGCTCTGGAATTTACTCTTTCCTGACAGCTGTTGGTACTTGAGTTGTATACCCATGGTGAAAGCATATTTAACCTATTCACTTGTGGGCATCATGGGGGGGTGGGGTGGGTGAATTTCATTTGTGCCAAATTGTTCAATTTTTCCAATGGATGCAATATGAATAATTATATATACTTTAACTACACAATGCTACAATTTTAATTATTCAATGGAATGAAAAGAAAAATTACCTTGTACAGAGAATGGTGTACTTCATACAAAAGTCAGTCTATACGTCCAAAATATTAACACGTAAAATGTTTGAGAGATTGTCACTTACTAAGAGTTGCTTGTCAGACAGGCTGATTGAAAACAAAGAGACAGTAATATCTGTACAATATAGGTAACAATCCAGCTTTGGAAAAGTGGGTGGACTGAATGACTAAATAGGACAGTGGTGGGCAACCTGCAGCCCACGGGTCGCATACGGCCCATTAGGGTAATTTGCTGGCAAGCTGCGAGACAGTTTGTTTACATTTGCATAGCCGCCTGCAGCTCTCAGTGGCCGCGATTCACCCTTCCCACCCTGGCCGCGTGCCAAAGATTGCTGATCCCTGGTCTAATCTACACTGTAGAATTGTCAGTTTAATTACATTGCTCATGTGATGTGATTAAGCCAACCTAAATTCTGGTGTAGACACTGCTATGTTGATAGAAAAGTTCTTCCATCAATCTAGCTACTGACTCTTGGAGATGTGGATGTAATACAATGACATAAAACGCCCTCTGTAGCTGTAGTGTTTACACTACAGAGCTACAGCAGTGCAGCTGCAGGTGTGCTGCTGTAGCATTTCTAGTATAAGCATACCCAAGAAAGAGGAGACAGTGAGTCTTGGTGGCAGTTGGAAAAGCCATCTTTTTTAACTGGTGAACTGAACAAACTGATCTGATGGCACTTAAAGGAAATCAAAGTTGAACCCCATGTTGCCATTTATATAGTATACATTTTAAACCTTTAATCATATTTTAAACCTTTAGCCTTTAAAACCTTCATGGAGTTTCATTAGAGGAGTTTGTTTCACAACAGCACATGAAAAACTCCATGTTGTTAAGCAATTTTACTGATTTCCAATTATGGAGTCTCCAATCTAAGATTCATCTGGATGACCTAATGGAAATGGATTCTTCCATGGAGAGATATGACCATTGATATGATTTTTCTTAAATAACTCCTCTGATTACCATGTTGCACATATGTGATAAAAATGTATCTAAACACGTTGGTATTATGATTTCATTATTGGGAAGGAATAAGAGCAGTACACTCTCATTTGTCTTACAAAGATAACACTTTAAAGACTTTGGTTACTTTACACATTATTTTGTACATTTTAATAGTTTGATTTAATCAGGTTCAGAAAAATTTCCTGTACTATGTAGTCTATCTTTAACCAACCACAGTCTATGTCATGAAAATAACTGAGCATCAGTGGAATTTTTTTAAACTCTTCAGTTAACAAAATTGGTTAGAGAACCAAGCAATTTTCTAGAATAATCAACTGTAGCAAAATTACAGGCATGATGGAGAGCTCTTTGAAGTCAATGGGAGTCCCTCCATTTCCCTTTCTGCTAGAAAATAAGCTGTGCCCGCTGGAAACACCAGAATGAGCCACTGTTCTCAAATGTGATTGTGCAGATGGTCAAAATATGAGTGTGCATGCTTCCTGAACTCTGCTGGGTACTTAAGCCTGACATCCCCTCCCTGGAGCTCAGATGTACTGTTGAGTTCCTTGAGGTTAGTTCCCTCATGATTGGGGGAAAAGATAGTGGTGGTATCTCCCAAGTGCTACCACCTCATGATTCAAAGTGAGAGTCATTCAGAGTCGATTGAGTAGATTTTCACAATATTACTTTTGTACATGCTTCCATGAACAATGAAAGAGTTAACAATGTGTTACGTCTAAAGTTACATCCCTGGCATCTAAGTTTATACTCCATTGAAATGAAAAGAGTACTTCACCTATCAAATTTGTTGTTTCAAGATCTCTGCAAATTCAGACAGATCTCTGTATTAGTTACATTTGGTGCACATTTTTCAAACATTATTTGCAACCATAATAATTAGAAACTTTGCTTTTATTTATTTGTTTTTATAGTACTTCTCTGGAGAACAAAGCACACTGAAAGAGGTGCTATACCCCTACGTACCCACCTCACTTGATGCCTGAGCAACATCATCCATCTGTGGCAGTTATGGTTGGCTGACATCACCACTAATCCATGCACAACTGCAATATGTTGCTGGTGTTGCTCCTGTTCTTCCTGCCTATTGAGCGTGTTGAGATACAATTAGTTTGTAAACACGTTGGGGTGGGGCTCATGGTTTTTTTGTTGTCAGCCACAAAACATGCTGTTGGGAGCTGTTGAAGTAATAAGAACATAAGAGGGGCCAGACTGGGTCAGACCAAAAGTCCAATTAGCCCAGTATCCTGACTTCCGACAGTGGCCAATGTCAGGAGCCCCAGAGGGAATGAACAGGTAATTATCAAGTGATCCATCCCCTGTTGCCCATTCCCAGCTTCTGACAAACAGACACTAGGGACACCATTTCTGCCCATCCTGGATAATGGCCATTGATGGACCTATCCTCCATGGATTTATCTAGTTCTTTTTTGAATCCTGTTATAATCGTGGCTTTCACAACATCGTCTGGCAAGGAGTTCCACAGGTTGACTATGCACTGTGTGAAAAAATACTTCCCTTTGCTTGTTTTAAACCTGCTGCCTATTAATTTAATTTGGTGTTCCCTAGTTCTTGTGCTATGAGAAGGATTAAATAACACCTCCTTATTTACTTTCTCCACACCACTCATATCCCCCCTTAGTTGTCTATTTTCCAAGCTGAAAAATCCCAGTCTTAGTAATCTCTCCTCATATGGAAGCTGTTCCATAGCCTTAATATTTTTTTTTGCCCTTTTCCGAACCTTTTCCAATTGCAATATATTTTTTTTGAGATAGGGCGACCACATCTGCACGCAGTATTCAAAGTGTGGGCATAGCATGAATTTATAGAGGCAATATGATATTTTCTGTCTTACTATCTATCCCTTTCTTAATGATTCCCAACATTCTGTTCGCTTTATGAACTGCCATGGCACATTGAGTGGATATTTTCAGAGAACTATCCCCAATGACTCCCAGATTTTTTGTTGAGTGATAATAGCTAATTTAGACCCCGTTATTTTATATGTATAGCTGGGATTATGTTTTCCAATATGCATTACGTTGCATTCATCAACATTGAATTTCATCTGCCATTTTGTTGGCCAGTCACCTCGCTTTGTGAGATCCTTTTGTTAGCTTTTCACAGTCTGCTTTAGACTTAACTATCTTGAGTAGTTTTGTATCATCTGCAAATTTTGCTCACTTTTTACCCCTTTTTCCAGGTAATTTATGAATATGTTCAATAGGAGTTGTCCTAGGGTTTCCAACTTTCTACATGCACAAAACCGAACACACTTGCCCTGCTCCCTGCCCCGCCCCTCCTCTGAGGTCTCAGCCCAGCTCCACCCCCATTCACTCCATCCTTCCTCCCTCTGTCACTCACTCTCCCCCCCACACACACACTCACTCACTCAATTTCACTGGGCTGGCTCAGGGGGTTGGAGTGTGGGAGGGGGTGAGGTTGAGCGCTCTGGTTGGGGGTGCAGGCTCTGGGGTGGAGTCAGAAATGAGGAGTTCAGGGTGTGGGATGGGGTTTCGGGATGAGGCAGTGGGTTGGGATGCGGGAGGGGGGTGAGGGCTCTGGCTGGGGGTGCAGGCTCTAGGGTGGGGACAGGGATGAGGGGTTTGGGGTGCAGAAGGGGGCTCCGGGCTGGGGGGTGGAGCCAATGGGTTCAGAGTATGGGAGGGGGCTCTGGGTTGAGGCAGGGGAGGTGGGGGGTGGGAGGAGGTATGGATTCTGGGCTGGGCGTGTGGGCTCTGTAATGAGGGCGGGAATGAGGGATTGGGGGTGCAGGACTGGGGTGGGACTGGGGATGAGGGGTTTGGGATGTAGGAGGAGGCTTCAGGCTGGGACCGAGGGGTTCAAACGGTGGGAGGGGAACCAGGGCTGGGGCAGGAGGCTGCAGCATGGGGGTTGAGGGCTCTGGCTGGGGGAGCAGGCTCTGGGATGGGACTCGGGATGAGGGGTTTGGGATGTAGGAGGGTGCTCTAGGCTGGGACCAAAGGATTTGGAGAGTGAGAGGGGGATCAGGGCTGGGGCAGGAGGTTGGGGCACAGGAAAGGGTCAGGGATGCAGGCTCCAAGAAGTGCTTACCAGAAGTACTGGCATGTCCCCCCCTCTGACTCCTACGTGATGTCATGGCCAGGCAGCCCTGCATGCTGCCCCGTCCACAGGTGCCACCCCCTCAGCTCCCATTGGCTGTGGTTCCCTGTCAATGGGAGCTGCAGAACCAGAGCTTGCAGCAGGGGCAGCGTGCAGAGCCCCCTGGATGCCCCTATGCATAGGAACCAGAGGGGGACATGCCACTGCTTCCGGGAGCCGCACGGAGCCATGGCAGGCAGGGAGCCTGCCTTAGTCCTGCTGCGCCACCAACCAGACTTTTAATGGCCCAGTCAGTGGTGCTGCCAGGAGCTGCCAGGGTCCCTTTTCGACCAGGTGTTCTGGTAAAAAAAAAAAAAAAATGGACACCTGGTAACCCTAATTGGTCCCAGTGCAGTCCCCTAGGGGACACCACAATTTACCTCTATCCATTCTAAAAATTGTCCATTTATTCCTACCCTTTGTTTACTTTCTTTTAACCAATTACCAATCCATTAGAGGACCTTCCCTCTTATTCCATGACAGCTTAGAGAATGCTTCACTGAGCAGACTCTGAACGTTTGTTGGGAGTTATCACAGAAAACTCCTCCAGGCAGCTGCCTAGTTTGGTTCAGTTTCCTCAGAGGGTAAGTCACTGAGATGGAGTACATGACTGTACAATCCTCAGCAAGGGACACCCAAAATACCAGCATGCCATGTCATAACAATAGACATTATTTTGAGTTAATTGGTTTGCCATTTAACTGGAGATAGCTAACACATATGTAAAGTCTAAAGTGGACACTCCCAGCACATCCGTTGCAGAGTACATGTCTAGAGAGCATCCACACAACTTTCTATAAATGTGTCAGCTACCTTGACTTAAATGGCAGTCAACTCCAGGTTAAAACATCTTATCATATCTAAAACCTTAGCTTTTGAAGATTTTCTTTACATTGCCTGACACTTAAGCCTCATCCATGCTACATCTTCCTCATCTCCCTGGATGTTCTTGGAGTTAGTGTGGCCTACAGCCTTTCCCTGAGGTTGAAGGAGAGCAGAATCCTGACCTTTCATACTCCCTTCCCCTAGGAATCCTCAAAGATTGTCCCTAACACCTTCAAGGGGTAGTTGTGTCCTCCTGCTCTGTGCATACTGAGAGCTTGTCTTCACTAGATATGTATACATAGTTAATTGATTGCCATTGACTTGAGGTTCTTTACATATTTATGAAGGTGAGTGTGGACTCTCCCCACACATTTGTGCCAAATTATGCCATAAATGTTAGTAACTAGCCTAGAACAAATGTGTCCCTGTGCCGCTTCCCGCAGCTCCCATTGTCTGGGAATGGCGAACCGCGGCCACTGGGAGCTGCTGGCTGCCGTGGAAATGTAAACAAACTGTCTATCGGCCTGCCAATGAATTACCCTGATGGGCCGTGTGTGGTCCACAGGCTGCAGGTTGCCCACCACTGCCCTAAACTGTAACTGAATACAAATGAGTTTCTCAAAACTTAATTTTTACCGTGCGGTATTATAGAAATGTAGTGGCATGACTTTCTCTCTATTTAGAATCTATTTTTTCCCAGAGTGAAGTCTGACACTAACACAGAGGATAAATGGTCAGTTAATATTTCTCTATTATACTATAATTTAATCTCTGCCACTGTAAAATGTATGTAAATGAAACTTTGTGCCAATTCAAAAATTAAGTTGAACTGTTTTGGGGCATGCTTCTTTCAGAAAACCCAAACCAAATCTTAGAGCTGATTCACATAGAGTTGAAGTGGAGATAATCATGCCTTATGAGGAATGTTCCCTCTAATTTTTTTCATCCATGTGCGGAATAAATTTTGTTATGTGCACCAGCATAATGTACGGATGTGCACCACCAGCAGAAACATAATACCTAGATATAATGTATATAAAAGTTACCAGTAGGGATGATTACTCCAGCCAGGACAGGTTAGGCATTTTAGAATTCACTACTCAAAGAATTAAATTTAGGCGTAAGAGAGAAATAAAAATTATGAAATGCATAGACCAGTCAAAAAACTACAATAACACACTTTGAAAGAATAATATTGCAGAGAATATATGCACGTTGCTGGAAGTACCAAGAACTAACAACAACAACAACAGTGTTGGGAGGTGTGTGACACAGACAGAGTGTGTGTGTGGGCGGGTGGTGTGGGGGTGTGACGCACAGACTGTGTGTGTGCTGGCTGCTGGGGAAGTTTCTGAGAGACATCCATCCACTGTCACTTTCAGGCACTCACTGAAAGCTCTCCTCCTCCTGAACCATGTCTCCCCTCCCCTCTGTGGAGATGGGGTACATGGGCAGGAGGAAGAGACAGAGTGACTGAGTGTGTGTGTGTGTGTGAGAGAGAGAGAGAGAGAGAGAGAGAGAGAGAGAGAGATTGTGTGTACTAGCTGCTGGGGAAGTCTCTGAGAGACCGTGTTCTGTGTCTTTAAGGCACTCACTCACCCGAAGGCTTGTTCAGACCTCAGCTGCTGTGTGTCCTGACCCTGTCCCCTCTACCCTGCTCTGTGGAGATGGGGTACAGGGGTGGAGAAGGGGGACACCCTGACAACAGCACCCTCCTTCCCGACCCCGGCTCTACACAGCCAGCAGGAGGTCCCGGGAGCAGCTGCAGGAGAAACGTGGCTGCAAAGCAGAGGGGAGATGGGGGGAGGGCCACCTGAACACACGCTGCCAGCTGGATGCATGTGGCTCTGCTAATCAGCTGTGCGGCACTTGAATCTCTTCTGGGCAGCCTCCCAACCACGCAGCTTCCAGGGAACACAGCTTATGAGTATAGTATATAAAATAAAATATGTTGGGTCTAACAAGTTTTTTCCCTGGAATACAAATATCTAGGAAAGGGCTCTATTTAACTTTAGCAGGAATCAGCAATGTATGGCACAAACACTTTTTGTGAAAAATTTGTTGCCCAAGCTTTTCATTGCCATGGAAGCTTATTGAAGTTATTGTTCTTCTAGCAACAGGTAGAAGAGACAGTTTCATAGAAATTTTTGAATTGATAGGTGGATATCCTTACTATCAAGATTTAAATCATAAGGGACAGCAAGATGGCTCTACAGATGTAGCTTTTCCAGACAGCCAAGATTTTCAGAAATGGATCTTTAAATGTAGGGTTTATAATGCTACGTCTACACTAGAATGTGTGTATTGGTACATCTATACTGATACAGCTGTATTTGCAAACCTCTTAGTGGGTAGCTTAGCTCCTACTGTCAAAAGAGTTCTGCTCCTGCTGTAACTTATTCCAGCTGCCTGAAGAAAATAAGCTATGCTGTCAAAGGGATGTTTTTGCCAGCATAATGGCATCTACACTTGGGCTTTTGCCAATATAGCTATGGGGATGATTTTTTCACACTTCTAGCTATGCTGGCAAAGCTTTCAAGTGTAAACCAGACCTTAGTCCATATTTAGGCAGCATATATGGCCTGGCTTTCAATGGTCTTACTCTAAAAGTCTGCTATTTGTTATTGCTACTTGAGAAAGCTGTGATTGGAGTTAAAAATCTGCACTGGAGGAATTCGATATTTGTAGTATGGTGGAAGTGAAAGAGGAATCTGTTTTGGAGGAAAGAACTCTATGGGTGCATTTTCATATCATGATATATTGTCTGTGAGAGATGTGATTTTAGGTTTGTGTGGATGTTAATCTCACCAAAATCGTTTTATTTATTACCGCTTACATTGATAAGATATGCACTTGAGCAACCTTAACCCCAAACCTTATCTACACTAGAAAACTTGTTAGAATTTCTCTACCTTTGCTACCACTGGTTCACTCCACTAATGGCAGCAGTGGTGTGAGAGAGCTAATGTAGATCGGTGCAGTAATCACCAGCATTTGAAGTCTCATATCATGTAGATCTGCTCTGAGCAGGGCTGGATAACATAGTGCTTAGAACACCAAGAATTTTCTGTGCTCAGTCTTCAATGGTATCTGCACCTTTGCTGATAGGGAAATTTGTGGGGGAGGGCAAACTAAGTTTATTGTCAAAATTAACAAAGCTTCTGTGTGGGAATGTCCCTGCCCAAGTGACTATTTATCTACGTTGATAGATTCTTAAATTAGAAAGTCCTTGGTACAGGTACTGTCTCTTGCTCTGAGATTTAGCACAGCACCTAGCACAGTGGGTGTCCAATCCTAATGTGGTCCTCTGGGAGCTGCTGCAATAGACACGTTTAAACATATTTATATGGAAAACTTTCAAAACCTATGTAATAGGGCAGAGGAGAGAGAGCTGAAGAGGAAGGGAAGCATAGAACTGGGGAGCTGAGAGTACAAGCCTGATAAACTGGACCAGGCAGCAGGGTGAGGAAGTCAGCATCTGAGGATGGAAATCATCTATGAAGATCCATTGCTGTGTTCATCTGTACAGTGAAAAATAATTTAATCATAGCAGAAATAAGCTAAATATTTTGTGACCTCAGAGCTTCTCTAACGTGCACCCTTAATAGCTGTTATGCTAGCTCAAAGGTCAGTAGAGTACAGCATGCTTCAGTCACACCGTCTGGTCTGAAGAATAGGTAGCAAAGAGGCATCTATGCCAGCTTTATGTCAGCATGGGATACACTTACATAAAGAAAGAGGAGTAGCTCTGTGTGTGTGTGTGTGTGTGTGTATATATATATATATGAGAAAACTTCATAAAGGAGATATTATTTGTCTTTAGAATTCTGAAATTACACGATAGATTCGGGGAATGCCTAGTTTGAGGAACCCACCAGCACTTAGGCATGAGCTAGTCACTGGGCGTCAGGACTTAGGTGCTGTGGAGACTTCATTGGCAGAAATGTAGGCATTTAGGGACTTCATGTGTCCACAGGGTTATTAATATTGATTCTATTTCAGCTACAAGGGCTGCTTTAGAGCACTTGAAATTTGACCCTCCCTACACCTTCAAGCGGAGATTGAGCAGGGTCCCAGCCACTATAAGCCCTGGGGGCAATTCAGAAACATTAAGAGGTTTTCCCTCAGGACTCCCAATCTTAAATTCGAGGCACAAGACCATCTTTTCCCGCCTAAATCCCTTCCCTCCCTGTAATACCTTTCCTTTACTCTGAGAATGGCAGCTTTTCCTGAAAGATATGTCTGTAGTATAGTCTGGTGAAGAGTTCTTTGATGCCTGTAAAAATAACTACAAATCACATTTTATACACCCTAACAAATACAACATACAAATGTCTGCCTACAGAGATCTACTCACAGGACAGACACCTCTATCCATGTGGAACCACAATGATTTCATGCAAGCATAAGAATTTGCCTACCCAGACCTATTTACAGGATCAGGGCCAGAGATCTGTATCCAGCAAAGAAGAATTGAAGGCAAACATAAATTAGTGCTAGAAAATAAGTTATCCCACCCAGTCTCCAATGCCAGAATCAGAAATATTGTTGAACTGAGGTGGATGCGTAGGCCCGCCGGCTAAGCACAACCAGAAAAGGCTGCCTACTAGTCATCACTGACTGTATATTTGAAGTGTGACGTGAGTAACTGCTCACCAATCATAGCCCCGGTAAAAAGCCTTTAGGAGAAACAAAAACCTCAAAATGGAATTTTTCTGTTAAGATTTGGGATTTAACTATTCAAAAATTGTGCTACCACTTGCAATTTTATGTAATTTATTCTAAACACTTGTTTGCAATATTCCTCTTCCAAAATGTATTTAATGAGAGTTTTGTCCAAAGTTATTTATATATCTTTAACCAGAGTTGTGGTGCTAGTTATTGACTTTTAGTTTCCATAACTTAGGGCTACATTTTCAGACAGTGCTAAGAAAAGTATTTATCTGTTGTTCTATGCACCTGCGTGTGTCATACCACTTTTGGTAGAGTCAGTATCATTGCCTCTCTGTGTATACACATAATTTCCCCCTCTGTTGTTCATAGGGATCCTGTACCGCAACAGGTAGGAAAAAATATTTTTAAATCTGGAAAAATGCTGTAAAATAATAATTGCATTGTGCAGTCAGAGTCAGGTGCAGAACCTGAAACTACTTTTAACTATTTTTTTTAAACTGACTGGATTTCAAGTTGTCCTTAAATAGTGCAGGAGTATACAGCATGTATTTACTATGTACCAAGAATAGCAAAATCGCAATCATGCAAGATGAAAGTGGCTTTTTCAGAAAACAATACCCACAAACGAGGTCATAGGTTTTGGTAATACAGCAGAAAGCTAATGTAAGGAGCTATCATAGCCCCTTGTCTTTTGGGCATCATAGCATATAGAACAGGGGTGGGCAAACTTTTTGGCTCGAGGGACACATCTGAGTGGGAAACTTGCATGCAGGGCCATGAATGTAGGGCTGGGGCAGGGGGCTGGGGTGTGGGAGGGGGTGCGGTGTGCTGGAAGGGGCTCAGGGCAAGGGGTTGGGGTGTAGGAGGGGTGCAGGATGTACGAGGGGGCTCAGGGCAGCGGGTTGGGGTGCAGGGAGGGGTGCGGGGAACAGCAGGAGTCTCAGGGCAGGGGGTTGGGATGCAGGAGGGGTGCAGCAGGGGGCTCCAGGCAGGTGGTGCAGAGTGTGGGAGGGGGCTCAGGGCAGGGGGTTGGGGTGAAGGAGGGTCGTGGGGTGCAGCAGGGGGCTCAGGGCAGGGTGTGCGGAGTGCAACAGGGGGCTCAGGTCAGGGGGTTGGGTTGCAGGAGGGGTGCAAAATGCAGCAGGAGGGGTGCAAGGTGCAGCAGGGGGCTCAGGGCAGGGGTGCAGAATGTGGGAGGGGGCTCAGGGCAGGGGGTTGTGGTGAAGGAGGGGTGCAAGGTGCAGCAGGGGGCTCAGGGCAGGGTGTGCGGAGTGCAACAGGGGGCCCAGGGCAGGGGGTTGGGTTGCAGGAGGGGTGCAAGGTGCAGCAGGAGGGGTGCAAGGTGCAGCAGGGGGCTCAGGGCAGGGGGTGCAGAGTGTGGGAGGGGGCTCAGGGCAGGGGGTTGGGGTGAAGGAGGGGTGTGGGGTGCAGCAGGGGGCTCAGGGCAGGGTGTGCGGAGTGCAACAGGGGCCCAGGGCAGGGGGTTGGGTTGCGGGAGGGGTGCAAGGTGCAGCAGGAGGGGTGCAAGGTGCAGCAGGGGGCTCAGGGCAGGGAGTTGGGGTGTGGGGTGCAGGAGGGGTTTGGGGTGCAGGCTCCGGCCCGGCATCACTTACCTGGAGCAGCTCTGGAGTGGCAGCGGTGCACCTGGGGCTCCCTGCCTGCCCTGGCCCTGCACCGCTCCCGAAAGCAGCTGGCACCACGTCCCTGCAGCCCCTGGGGGTGGGGGCAGAGGGCTCTGCTCGCTGCCCTCACCTGTGGGTAACTCCCCCAAAGCTCCCATTGGTCACAGTTCCCCGTTCCTGGCCAATGGGAACTGCAGGAGGAGGTACCCCCAGGTGAGGGGAGCATGCAGGGCCTTCTGTCCACCCCCACTTCCCCAGGGGCTGCAGGTACGTGGTGCGGGCCGCTTCCGGGAGCAGTGCAGGGCCCATGGCGCACGGGGGTGGCAATCCCATGGGCCGGATCCAAAGCCTGATGGGCCGGATGTAGCCCATGGGCTGGAGTTTGCCTATCTCTGATTTAGAAGCTGAGAGAGGAACAGAAAGAAGGTTGAATGGCAGGGCTTCTGGTATTTTCCCCCCGTCTCTCCTCCTATGGGGCTGTTATCTCCACTCTGGAAGTAGTGTTAATGAGGTAACAGGTCATTAACCCCAGAAAGGCTCTTTCAAATTTCTTTCCTATGGACCAGCTTCTGCTGATGCTGGGTTCAGACAGAATGATATCACTTGCTGTTATTAAAGATATCTCTCTCTCTCTCCTTGTTCTTTGAGTCTAAGGCTTTGTCTACACTAGCACTTCTGTTGGTCAGACATGTGAAAAAACACACCCCTGACCAACATAAATTTCATCCACAAAAGCATCGGTGTGGACAGTGCAATGTCAGTAGGAGAGTGTCTCCCGCTGACATAGTTACCACCACTTGTTGGGAGTGGTTTCATTGTGCTGGCGGGAGAGCTCTCTCCCCTCGGCATAGAGCGGCTACACAGAAGACCTTACAGTGGTGCAGCTGCATCCATACAGCTGTGTTGCTGTAAGGGCCATAGTGTAGACATAGCCTAAGGTGTCTGCACCGTTTTGTTTGAGATTGCTAGCCTAACTGTACCACAATACACTCATGTATATAGAGAGACTAATTATAGCCCAGAATAATTAATGAGGGCTTGAAGGGACCCAGCTGAGTCTTAACGCTTTCCTTCCAGTTTCAAATGCAGGTTTTAACAATTACAAAAAATCAAAATAAAAAGAATGTAACATTTATATTAAAAATTGCAACCTGTCAAGGCAATATGTGGAATCACGTGAGGTTTATTGCACATAGGTAATTCCTGAATGATTAAATATTTATTTAAAGTTTGATAATGACAGTCATTTCAATTGGAAGAAAATGACCAAAGATGTGAGAGCCCCAATGCTACTGTGTCCTGCCCACGGAGAAAAAACAAAAAAAAAAAGAGTATTTAAGGATTATGAAGAGGGTCATCAAAAAGGAGAAAGGTGACAGATCGGAGGAGGTTGGAAATGTTTATCCTGTGGAATAGGGAGGCTTGGACATGAAAACCACCATCAATCTGTGACTGCTGAGACAACATTAGAAAGAAATTAGATGACTGTGACATAATTTAGTCATAAAAAGTAATTTATCAAGGGTGCCTATTTTTCCTCAAAATGATTACGTCAGTCTTGGGTTGAATAAATGACTTTCATATAGCCTTGTCAAAGATAATTGTTGTAACCAGTCACTGTAGTTTCCCTCTAGTGACTATGCTGTTTTAAGATGCAACAAGTGGTTTTATCAGTAGTAGCAGTAGTAATATTGCCTGTGTTTATTCCAAGTAGTATCTTTGGTGGAAGTAAGGACAGGAGTCAAGAGGGGCCATAGGCAGAGTGAAGCAGAAGATGGAGAAGGCTGTATGACACCAGATCTGTATCATTCTTAATGCTTCTCTTCTCTGCCCTGTGCCCTGTAGGAATATTCTGGCATTGCTGAAGAGAGCCCGCACCTCATGTTGGGAAATACTACTTGCCAGTGCAGCTGCAGGTGAAGAGCTTCACTGGTGCAGATAACCTTTGTACATATATAGAGAATTTATCCTTTGCTGCTACTAGCAAATAAACTAAAGCAGTATCTATATAGGGCCTAGGAATACAGGATCTGTAATAGGCAGCTTTTGAAGGAGACGGTACTGTTTGTATCTACTTTTCTATTTGTATGCTTAGCTAAATTGTCTCTATTGTCTAAAATTCAGGAATTTCGTTCTGATTGACTGCATTTACTGTAGCGTCACCTGAAGGTTTCTGTATTGTTAAATTTAACCATAAGGAAAATGATACACCAAGTTCTTTTTGGGCTAGGTGAATCTCTTTTCCACTCTCCTTAACAATTAAAGAGCAAATCTCTCAAGACTGGCCAGGTGCAATATGTTTTTATTCAACTTAAAGACTTAAAGAGCAGATCTACTTTGAACATTGTGCAAATGGCATCCTGGGCTTCCATGTTTGTGGTGTCTCTTGCTCAAGCTCACATTTGCTCAGTGCACAAGAATTTTTTTTTCTAATTCTAAGCCCTTCAAACTCAGCGTGGGATCAGAAGGTGAAGCTGTGTTATTTCTGGTTGGTGAATCTTCACCACTAATAAGTCCTGTGGGCAAAATCTTGTCCTCGTTTACAGCTGTGCAACTCCCTTGTCTCCAGTTGTAAGCAATGGTAGAATTTAGTTTATAATTCCAGTCCCAATGTGAGAGCCACCATAGAATCCAGCTCATTCTCCCATAGGTATACTGGCTCTGCTGTGCTAAGAGGAGTAAAAGGTAATTGTTGTGACTAAAATAAACAGATAAAACTCTGTTAATTCACAGCAGACCTCTTGAATAAAACAGTGCCATTTTTGCATGCTCACTGTCTGGTCATAACTAAATTATTCTCTCTAATGGTGTCCTCCTGAAGTATTATTCAGCAGAATGCCATTGTCAGTTGTTCAACAATTCAGTTTCATTTGATTTCGTCCCCCCCACCCACCCTCCATTGCCTGTGACAGCTTTTATCTAGTGATTAGAAGACTGCTTTCATAATTTTCATCCACCTCACAGGAGATGATCCAGCAGTATTGGGCCTAAAGTGATTAGTTGTTAATAGAATATGCATGTATATAGTTGGGACAGGGAGGAAATGTGTATTGTACAGTCCATTAGCCTTACAGTAGTACCTGTCCTGCAGAAAGGGGTGTCATTTTCTTATTTATTTTTATTTTATTTTTACAGGAACTCACTGTTCACTGGAAACCCCTCTAGAGGGGGTGGTATTCTATGTCTCCAGGACAATATGTGTTGTCACACTTAAACCTACGTGTCCATATACTTTAAAATGTACAGCAACTTAAACCAACAGGATCTGGTGATTCCTTCTGTTTCATTGTGAATAAGGGAGCACGTATGAGTTCACTGCATGGATAAAATGCCATTTAGATGGGGAGAAGGGATGTGGGTAGGCAGCAGCTCTACTCTACTCCACGCCATGTGACCACTAGTAGCCCACCTATGCAAATAGTGCAATTTTATAATTGATGCTGTTGTGGAAGGTGTAGGGGATAGAACCAAGGAGCAGACACACTCTCTGCAGCATGCTCCCAGAAGAAAGGTCCTAAGTTACACAGTAATACACCCACTGTCAGTGTGCAGCTGTGTTGGGGGAGCCAGTAGCAGTGTGGCAGCCAGTTTACATCAGCCTTATTGTCTGCAACTTTTGCTTATTTTATAAACAATTTGATATTTTGTTTGTTACTTCTTAACACCATTCTCTCTCTGCTCCCTCCCTCCCTCCCCGCCTCCACCCAGGAAAATCAAAACTACCATCACGGAGACAGGCCTCTGTGCAACATCACCGTAGCCCCTCCCTGCCCCTTTCAGGTATCTAACAGCTATTGGGCTGCTAGGAGAAAGCAAGTACTTCAGTGCCCCTTAGAATTCTTGCCAGCCTCTGTGTAGGACTGCAAGAGGCAGAGGTGAGATGCTTGTTGTCTTTCTCCATTGCACACGACACAAGAGCAGCCGGAATCTTACTCTTTGCTAAAGAAATGCAACTTCATGGTGCAACACTCTGGCAGCTCAGTATTCACCACTGCTATGTAATTAGGATAGGTTTTGCACAAAGTATGCCTTGTGAAGTATCATTCTAAAAGTCTTGATCTGCTAGACAATAATGTCTTGTTGGATTGTATGTGCTACCATTGTATGTGGAGTTATGAAGTTTGGCTACGTATGTGTTACTGAAACATGTTGTGAAGTTAAGAACATCTACAAGCAGCCTTTCAGGTATGACACTAAAAACACCAAACAATGTTAATGGCTTATTGAGGAAATTCACACAAGCACGAGGATTACCTCAGGAACTGTGTACAATAGAAACGTCTCAGAGATTGCACTACACAGTGGGAACTGTTTAACCCAGACCACAGCAAAAGAGCTTTCCAGAAAATGGGAAGAAAATATAAAAGGGGGAGAATGACATCATGATGGTACTTCACTCTCCCTACAACAACATACCTGAGCAGCAAAGACTGAACTGTGGGAAGTGATGCTTCCAGGCTAGAGGGATTTTTAGCCTGTGTATGAAAACCTGGGAAAGCTAAGACAGCTTGTGCCTTAAGAATCTGCCAGCCTGTTTATCTCTCAGGGTGAGAATTTGGTAATTCATATCCTACCTACCTAGTGTGTTAAGATCAGTTTGTGGGTTTGTTTATTTACAAAAGTAATCTGCTTTGATCTGTTTGCTATCATTTATAATAACTTAAAATCTATCTTTTGTAGTTAATAAACTTGTTTTTGTTTTCTCTAAAAACCACTGTGTGGAAATCCTAACTGGGGGCAGAAAGCTGTTGCATATCTCTCTCCACATTGAGGGAGGGGGCAAATTTTATGACCCTATGCTGTGTGGTTCCCTATGCGGTACAAGAGGGTATAATTTTGGGTTTACCCTCCAAAGGGGGGTACATGCCATATGAACTGGGAGGTGTCTTAGCTGAGCTTTCCAATGCAGAGATGATCTCAGCATCTGTGTGAAGCTGCAGCTGGGTGTTTCCCTATCTGTGTGTATACTGGTGAAGAAGCAAGCTTGGAGAGCTTTGCAGTTTATCACAGCACCTCAGTGTGAAAGGGAGCCCAGGCTGGTGGGTCAGACAGGCTTATTGGTACCCCAGTTCCAAGTGGCATCCTGGAGGGAACCCATCACACGTTATCTTCACAAAAAAATAAATTGGTGTGTTTACCCTTTTAATTTATTGCATGTGTTTTGTGTACATATTGGCCATTCACTAGACAGCTTGTCCTTTTGAGATGCTAACATTTTAAAGGTAAATGTCAAATTTGTACCCTGAAATGCATTGTACTCTCATATTTTATTTTAAAAAATACAGCTCTTAATTAAAAACGACTCTCAAATCTTAATTGGAAATGCTCAGATTTAATACATCTGAGTGCATTAAAAATGCAGAGTGACAGAACAAATGGATGAAATTAATGTATTAAATTATTTTTAAAGCAGTGTTTTGGTGGCAAGGAATTAAGTAATCACTGGATGGTTGGGAAAATCTAAGGTTTTTTAAGTATTTGCACTGAGAAGCTTGTTACATATCCTTAAGACTTCCGTCCATTTGATCATGTTTCAAAAGTGTAGATCTAGAAAAGGACCCCAAGCTGTCCTACTGTACCGTTCATTCCTACCATACTTTCTTAGCATAAGGATGTTTGCCTCATTATAATTCATAGAAAGCAACTTTTATCCACTACAATTACAGTTAATTTCAGAAGGTTTTGTATAGCTGATGTAGAGCCTCTGTCAATATTTCTTTTTTAGGAAACCGCTTTTGTTTATTGTGAGGCATTTCAGAAAACATGCCCAGATAAACTATCCTTTTATTCTGTTTAATAGCCTTTCATATCATTTTCTGATCTGAGTGTGACAGCAACGAGATTGCAATATTGCCATTTCTAACTCTATCTCCTGAATTTTATGGGGCTAGGTAGGGATTTTAAATTACTTTTCAGTGTTCTGTTCAATTCTGGTTACTTGCTATCTTCTTAGAGATATCTGTTAAAAATGTCCCCAAACCACTCTTTCATGGCACTTTAGAAACTTTACATTTGCAAATTGAGACTGGTATAGCAGCTTTCTAAAGGAATTTCCCCTTGCTGCTAACCGCACTTGCTATACCTACATATTTCTCTCCATCAGTTCAAGTCTTTCTGGTGTCCATGTTTGTTAACCAAATCTGTAAGCTAACAAAAGTTAATCTGACAATACCTCAGGCTTTTGAAAGGATTTTCACTCAATAGTTGCAGAACTAATTTTTTAAATGTAGACCTTTAGGACCATAAATGAAATTGAGTCGGATAATTGTGAAAATGAAAAAGGCAGCATTTACAACAGAACACCAGAGTTACGAACTGACTAGTCAACCGTTCACTTCATTTGGAACTGGAAATACGCAATCAGGCATCAGCAGAGACAAAAAACAAAACAAATACAGTGCAGTACTGTGTTAAATGTGAACTATTAAAAAAAAAGGAAAAGTAGCATTTTTTTCTGCATAGTAAAGTTTCAAAGTTGCATTAAGTCAATGTTCATTTGTAAACTTTTGATTGAACAAAACCTTATGGTTAGTCTGAGTTACAAATATTTCAGCCTGGGCGGTGCATCTAATAGGCCGGGGAAGGCTGTGCCTCCCTAAACAGCCCTGTGTTGCCCCGCCCATGCTCCGTCTGGAGGCCCCCTGCTGCTGCTAGTTAACCCCAGTCCAGTCAGGCTGCTCCGTCCTTTTCTGGAAGGGAAGCTGGCTGGCTGGGATTAGGGTGGCTGGGACTTGGGGTAGCTGGGGCTGCCCAGTGCTGGGGGGGCAGCACTGGGACCGCACTGCCCAGCGCTCCAGGGCTGCGGGGAATGGGGTCTGTGTGCCATCCACCACTCTGGCTCAGGGTGGGGCCGTGCACTGCCCGCCCGGTGCCCTGGAGCTCGGGTGGGAGGCTGTCAGTTGTGGGGAGAGTGATCTGGTCTTGAGGGAGAAGGGGGCAGGAGGGGCGGGGCCTCAGGTGGAAGAGCTGGGCCAGCCTTTGGGGCTAGCCTCCCTGAGCCAGGGATTCACCCACCTCCCATGTATTTCAGAGTTACAAACGACCTCCGTTACCAAGGTGTTCGTAACTCTGAGATTCTACTGTATCTTATTGGGGTAACAACTGCTTATTGAAAGATTACATTACAAGGATAGGAAATTCACATTTCATTGCATCATGGTTTGGCCAGTTACCATAATACAAAAGTATGCTCCAATGGAAAGAGAAATTTCATTTTTGTTGTTGTCCCAGCACTGTAGGGACAGTCAAACGAAGGAAGAACCAAGAGAAGAGAGTGTGACAGAAGAGGGAATGATCAAACCAGCATTGAAGGCTACAGTGATCAAAGGATGGGGTACAGATTTCCAGGCTTGGTCAGAAAGAGGTCATTCGGAAGCATTTTCAGAAAGAGTAGTTTCAGTGGTGTGCAGTGGGCAGAAGCCAGTTAGAAGGAGATCATGAGGAGTTACATGTGACAAAAAATCAAAGCAGAAATTCTGCATTGTCTGTTCAAGGAATGTCAGGAATCAGGGGCTGCAGCAGAGCTAGTCTCCAGGCAGCCTCATCAGTACAGCTGGCCTGCAGTGGGCTGCCTGGTTATCCACACCACCTGGCTGGCTGCAGAGGCCAGCAGTCTGGCTCTTAAGCCAGCAGCACCAGCAGCAACTCATTGGTTTTTAATGCTGATGCCCACCACTGTGCCTATTCCTGTGCTATGTTTAGGACCCTACCAAATTCACAGTCGTAAAAAAAGGCATCACAGACCGTGAAATTTGGTCTCCCCCATGAAATCTGGTCTTTTGTAGACTTTTTACGCTATAATATACAGATTTCATGGGGGAGACCAGCATTTCTCAAACTGGGGGTCCCAACCCAAATGGAAGGCCACAGGGAGAAGAGGATGGTTTGCAAGGTTATTTTAGGAGCTTCATGGTATTGCCACCCTTACTTCTGTGCCGCCTTCATAGCTGGGCGGCTGGAGAGTGGCGGCTGCTGGCCAGGCACCCAGTTCTGAAGACAGCAGTAAAGAAGTAAGGGTGGCAATACCATACCATGCCATCCTTACTTCTCTGCTGCTGCTGGCCGTGGTGCTCCCTTCAGAGCTGGGCTCCTGGCCATTAGCTGCCCCTCTCCAGCCATCCAGCTCTGAAGGCAGTGCCACCGCCAGCAGCGGTGCAGAAGTAAAGGTGGCAATACTGCGACCCCCATATTATCCCCTTTTGGGTCAGGACCCCTAAAGTTACAGCACCATGAAATTTCAGATTTAAATAGCTGAAATTATGAAATTTACAATTTTTTAAATCCTATGACCATGAAATTGACCAAAATGGACTGTGAATTTGGTAGGGTCCTAGTTATCTTGTTCCTGCTGCTCCTGCCTTGCACCCAGCCTTTCCTCTGATCTGTCGCTGCCCTGAACCCGCCCCCCGCCCTTGCCTGACATCTGGCTTGCTCCAGTTTCTGCCATCTAGTTTGACCTTTGGCCTTGGCTCCTGACTACTGATGCCTGCTCAGACCACTAGGCCTGATGCCCACTCCAACAACTAGGCTAGACCATCCTTACTCCACTCAGCTGACAAGGAGCGTAGAAGTGAAAGGAAGAAGGGAGTTTACTTGTCAGTTAGAGAGAGCAGTGGGGCCACGGGTAATTTATTGAGGATATTGGTTACTACTAAATCTTGCTTTTATGCTAGAAGAGCCAAAGCACATAATTTCAGGTCACAGCTATAATTATAAAATCCTATCATATTCTTCTGTATAAGGGTCTTATTTCTTCCATTATGTTCTCTGCATCCCCTCATTTCTCATCACTGTTAATGAAAATACTAGTTTTTGAATTTTTTAACCTCCCCTATTTCTGATGCTATTTTCAATCCACCTCATATCCACTTTATTTAATTTTTAATCAAAAAGGCCACATTCTTCCTTCAAATCTGCATGTTCACCTGTCGGCTAAGTATGGGACTATAGATATGTATCTGAGGGTAGAACACTGCCTTCATTCTCCTGAAGCAGTGATTTCTATCAGTCATTCAGAGAATGTTGGGCCAAATTTTTCTCACACTTACGTATACGTTATTCTGGAATGGCTCCTTTAAATATTGGGCGGCCCACAAACTGCTTTCCCACACAGAGAGGAAGCATAATGGTGGGGTAGGGGGAGAGGGAGGAGTTACTGAAACTTCAGGAAGAATCTAATGTAGGAGGAGGATTCTTTCCTAACCAACTTCACTACAGGTCCCGAGAGCACAACTGGGCTACTTGGGGTGCATACTAAAGAAGACTAGTTTGGGAATATCTGGGACCCTATGCAAAACCTGAGGTAACTCTGTCCATTGTAGCAGTGCCCAAAAATCAGTGGGAAAATTTCTCCCCTGCTCTGCCTGACCAAAATTAATTTGCCATACCCGCTGAGTAGGAAGGGAAAATGACCATGGCATAAATAATTTGTCCAGATATAAATTGTGATGGAATCCCCAGGGTGCAGCCTGGGACTGTTGGATCACTGTGCCCCCTTAACTCTCCAGCCTGGGCTGACTCTCACAATGCCTTGCTAGTGAAAAGCAGCAAACCCCTCCAGGAGCCATTATCATTCAGTACAACCGCATGTGGAGCCCCACACCCAGCTAGATTGCCTGAATGCTCCCAGAGCCACTCACGAATCACACAGAGAAAGGCACCAGCCAAATCCCCACCCCCCAGCTCCCAGCCTTGTACCTCAGGAATATACTTCCTTGCACTGTTCAAGACCCCCAGTTTGAGAACCCCTGCTATAGAAAGATGTGATCTATTATAAATGTCTTAGTTATTAAAAGTGAAGATAATTTATTGTGCTAGCACCTGGGCCCCATTGTTAGATGTCTGTAGAGTGTTGAGCACAAAGAGACAATTCCTGCCCCAAGTCACTCATAGTCTATGTTGAAGTTGGGTTTCCCCTTCTACCAGCTGAGTGCTCTAAATACTGGGCTATAGTATTGCTTTCTTGCTCACTCGCTCGCTCTCTGTCCCAGTGACTATTCAGGTATTTTATACAAAGTGGAACACCTGCCACAGGAGAGGTGGAGAGAGACCCACCCCAGAATGCGCTGTGGTCTGGGGGTTAGGGCACTCACATGGAAGGGCGGAAACCTAGGTTCAAATACCCATTCCAAAGTGATAACTCAAACTTGGCTCTCCCACATCTCCAGCAAGTTCAATAACTACTGGGATAAAAGTCATAAGGTGGACTCCTCCTTTGGGTATTTTTGAATGTAGCCTGAAATATTTTTATCTAGCTATAAAATTAATTGTTGAATTCCTGTCAAATTCACAAATAGTTTAGAGAGTCAACCAAAGCTGCTTTTTTCATTGCAAAAACGATTCCTCTGAAAAATGTAATCCAGCTCTAGTTATGAGCAGTGTAATAAATGGCAGTCACAGCACACTAGATGACTAACCACTGTCTAATGTTTTTATCTAACATTTAAATAACGCAAGTCACTCTCGAGCTAATATTTTCAAAAGTGGCCTTTAATTCTGAATGTGTGTGTTTTTGGGTGTTTGAGACACTGTGGTCCTGATTTTCCAACATGCTGAATATCTGTAGCTCCCACTTACGTAAAGTTATGGGTGCTTGGGATATCTGAAAATCAGGTACAAGGTATCTTCAAACTGGGGACCCAAAACCAGAGGCTACTTTTGAAAACAATGACCTATTTCTTTTTTTTTTAAATGTGTATCAAGGAAAAATGTTGCTTATGTCAATATGAAATGAATAATGTCATGGCTGAAACAGCAGAGAGAGTTTGGTTTGAGGTAAAGAACAGAATAAGCACAGAAACTGATTCTTGGATGTTGCTGCCAGCCTCCTGGACAGAGTGAGATGCAGGGAAGGAGTGTTTTTGCAGATAAGGAGCTTATAAAAGGTCAGCGTATTGGTCATAAGGGATTTCAACTACCTAGTTGTGCTTTGGTAAAACTAAAGGATTAACAACATCCACAGAGATATCTAGGCATTCTTTCTTATAGTTTATATTTACTGGCTAATAAGGACTGAGGCATTTCTGGACTCGATGGGTTTGATTGACCATATTAACATAAGGGCTCCAGTTTGGAACCATACCTTCAGATCTAGCCATGATTCTATAGCTATAAAACATAGTAGTAGTTTATAGAAATTTTATTTTATCATGATGTTGTCTAACACCATGCAGACAGTTTTACTTATTGTCTGTGCTTAAAAAAACAATAAACATTCTCTCAGGTGCCCCTTTTCTGATCTACAGTGTGGTATTGCCCCTGGATATCCAGATATTTGGAGATCATGTGGCACAACTGAATACATATTTAACATTTTGCCAAATTTGCATCTTTGAGTTGCAGTGCTTTGCTTCCTGGGCATTAGCTTCATTAAACAGCTGTCAAAATCTGCAAAGTGGATTGTTAGTTCACACCACTGCTCAAATTATGGTTTTATTTCCACTTATAAAGAATGTATTCTGAATCAATGGATACCTGAAACACTGAATCATCAACCCCTCCTCATAAAAGATCAAATGCTGCCAGCATAAACAATCTCACATTTTGTGGAAGACAAGGACACACTCGAGCATAAGCTTTCTCCAGAACTGAATTTATTTTAATGACAAGCAAATAGACTATTTACCATATGTGTGGCCTTGAATTCTCTGCGATTCTCCAGTAGCAGAAACCATATACCTTACACAAAGCTCTGCTCCATCTAAGCTTTGAATTTAAAACAGCCCTCATGGTTCTGAGAATAACCTTGAAAACACAATCTATTTCTGACTGCTGCAGTGATATTTGCCTGAGTGTGTAGCTAGCCTAAGGCTTAGCCTACACTTAAAAGTTAGAAATTCGTACCCCTGAGTGCCATAGCTAGGCCAACCTAACCCCTCGTGTAGATGCAGCTAGGTTGAAGGAAGAATGTTTCTGCCAGCCTAGGTTCCACCAGTAGGGGAGGTGGAGTTCCTGCAGCGACTGAAGAACCCCTTTCATCGCTCTAAGCCCTGGTCTACACTAGGAGTTGAGGTCAAATTTAGCAGCATTAAATCGATTTAACCCTGCACCCGTCCACACGATGAAGCCCTTTTTTTCCAACTTAAAGGGCTCTTAAAATCGATTTCCTTACTCCACCCCCGACAAGGGGATTAGCGCTTAAATTGGCCTTGCCGGGTCGAATTTGGGGTAGTGTGGACGCAATTAGATGGTATTGGCCTCCGGGAGCTATCCCAGAGTGCTCCATTGTGACCGCTCTGGACAGCACTCTCAACTCAGATGCACTGGCCAGGTAGACAGGAAAAGACCCGCAAACTTTTGAATTTCAATTTCTTGTTTGCATGGTCATCTGCAGCTTGCCACGCTGGCCAGAGCTCATCAGCAGAGTTGACCATGCAGAGCTCATCAGCAGAGGTGACCATGATGGAGTCCCAGAATCGCAAAAGAGCTCCAGCATGGACCAAACGGGAGGTACGGGATCTGATTGCTGTATGAGGAGAGGAATCCGTGCTATCAGAACTCTGTTCCAGTTTTCGAAATGCCAAAACATTTGTCAAAATCTCCCAGGGCATGAAGGACAAATGCCATAACAGAGACCCAAAGCAGTGCCGCGTGAAACTTAAGGAGCTGAGGCAAGCCTACCAGAAAACCAGAGAGGCGAACGGCCGCTCCGGGTCAGAGCCCCAAACATGCCACTTCTATGAGGAGCTGCATGCAATTTTAGGGGGTTCAGCCACCACTACCCCAGCCGTGTTGTTTGACTCCTTCAATGGAGTTAGAGGCAACGCAGAAGCAGGTTTTGGGGACGAGGAAGATGATGATGATGAAGTTGTAGATAGCTCACAGCAAGCAAGCCGAGAAACTGGTTTTCCTGACAGCCAGGAACTGTTTCTCACCCTGGACCTGGAGACAGTACCCCCCGAACCCACCCAAGGCTGCCTCCCGGACCCGCCAGGCGGAGAAGGGACCTCTGGTGAGTGTACCTTTTAAAATAGTATCCATAGTTTAAAAGCAAGCATGTTTAATGATTAATTTGCCCTGGCATTTGCGGCTCTCCTGGATGTACTCCTAAAGCCTTTGCAAAAGGTTTCTGGGGAGGGCAGCCTTATTCTGTCCACCATGGTAGGACACTTTGCCACACCAGGCCAGTAGCACATACTCGGGAATCATTGTAGAACAAAGCATTGCAGTGTATGTTTGCTGGCATTCAAACAACATCCGTTCTTTATCTCTCTTTGTTATTCTCAGGAGAGTGATATCATTCATGGTCACCTGGTTGAAATAGGGTGCTTTTCTTAAGGGGACATTCAGAGGTTCCCATTCCTGCTGGGCTGTTTGCCTGTGGCTGAACAGAAATGTTCCCCGCTGTTAGCCACAGGGAGGGGTGAGGGGCTAGCCACGTGGTGGGGGGAGGCAAAATGCGACCTTGGAATGAAAGCAAATGTGCTATGTATGTAATGTTAACAGCAAGGTTTACCATGAAAGAGAGTACCCATTGTTCTATAAAATGTGTCTTTTTAAATACCACTGTCCCTTTTTTTTTTTCCACCAGCTGCATGTGTTTCAAGGATCACAGGATCTTCTCCTTCCCAGAGGCTAGTGAAGATTAGAAGGTGAAAAAAACGCACTTGTGATGAAATGTTCTCTGAGCTCATGCTGTCCTCCCACACTGACAGAGCACAGATGAATGCATGGAGGCAGACAATGTCAGAGTGCAGGAAAGCACAAATGACCGGGAGGAGAGGTGGCGGGCTGAAGAGAGTAAGCGGCGGGCTGAAGAGAGGGCTGAAGCTGATTGGTGGCAGCAGTGTGATGAGAGGAGGCAGGATTCAATGCTGAGGCTGCTGGAGGATCAAACTAATGCGCTCCAGCGTATGGTTGAGCTGCAGGAAAGGCAGCAGGAGCACCGACCACTGCTACAGCCCCTGTACAGCAGTTATCCCCCTATTTGTGTGATGAATTAATAAAGACTGAATGAATGTGAAGCAACAATGACTTTATTGCCTCTGTAAGCGGTGATCGAAGCGGGGGAGGAGAGGGTGATTAGCTTTCAGGGAAGTAGAGTGAACCAAGGGGCGGGGGGTTTCATCAAGGAGAAACAAACAGAACTTTCACACTGTAGCCTGCTAGTCATGAAACTGGTTTTCAAAGCTTCTCTGATGCGCACCGCGCCCTCCTGTGCTCTTCTAACCGCCCTGGTGTCGGGCTGCGCGTAACCAGTGGCCAGGCGATTTGCCTCAACTTCCCACCCCGTGATAAACGTCTCCCCCTTACTCTCACAGAGATTGTGGAGCGCACAGCAAGCAGCAATAACAGTGGGAATATTGGTTTCGCTGAGGTCTAACTGAGTCAGTAAACTGCGCTAGCGCGCTTTTAAACGTCCACGTGCACATTCTACCACCATTCCGCACTTGCTCAGCCTGTAGCTGAACAGCTCCTGACTACTGTCCAGGCTGCCTGTGTATGGCTTCATGAGCCATGGCATTAAGGGGTAGGCTGGGTCTCCAAGGATAACTATAGGCATTCAACATCCCCAATGGTTATTTTCTGCTCTGGGAATAAAGTCCCTTCCTGCAGCTTTTGAAACAAACCAGAGTTCCTGAAGATGCGAGTGTCATGTCCTTTTCCCGGCCATCCCACGCTGATGTTGGTGAAACGTCCCTTGTGATCCACCAGTGCTTGCAGCGCTATTGAAAAGTACCCCTTGCAGTTTATGTACTCGCCAGCTTGGTGCTCCGGTGCCAGGATAGGGATATGGGTTCCGTCTATGGCCCCACCACAGTTAGGGAATCCCATTGCAGCAAAGCCATCCACTATGACATGTACATTTCCCAGGGTCACTACCCTTGATATCAGCAGATCTTTGATTGCATTGGCTACTTGCATCACAGGAGCGCCCACAGTAGATTTGCCCACTCCAAATTGATTCCCAACTGACTGGTAGCTGTCTGGTGTTGCAAGATTCCACAGGGCTATTGCCACTCGCTTCTCAACTGTGAGGGCTGCTCTCATCTTGGTATTCATGTGCTTCAGGGCAGGGGAAAGTAAGTCACAAAGTTCCATGAAAGTGCCCTTATGCATGTGAAATTTTCGCAGCCACTGGGAATCATCCCAGACCTGCAACACTATGCAGTCCCACCAGTCTCTGCTTGTTTCCCGGGCCCAGAATCAGCGTTCCACAGCATGAACCTGCCCCATTAGCACCATGATGCCTGCATTGTCAGGGCCCATGCTTTGAGAGAAGTCTGTGTCTATGTCCTCATCACTCTCGTCACTATGCTGATGTCGCCTACTCGCCCGGTTTCGCTTTGCCAGGTTCTGGTGCTGCATATACTGCTGGATAATGCGTGTGGTGTTTAATGTGCTCCTAATTGCCAAAGTGATCTGAGCGGGCTCCATGCTTGCTGTGGTATGGCGTCTGCACAGAAAAAAGGCGCGGAACAATTCTCTGCCGTTGCTCTGACGGAGGGAGGGAGAGAGGGCCTGATGACATGTACCCAGAATCACCCGCGACAATATTTTTTGCCCCATCAGGCATTGGGATCTCAACCCAGAATTTCAATGGGCAGCAGAGACTGCAGGAACTGTGGGATAGCTACCCACAGTGCAGCGCTCCGGAAGTCGATGCTAGCCTCGGTACTGTGGAAGCACTCCGCCGAGTTAATGCACTTAATGTACTTAGAGCATTTTGTGTGGGGACACACACAATCAACTATTTAAAAACGATTTCTAAAAAACTGACTTCTATAAATTCGACCTAATTTCATAGTGTAGACATACCCTAAAAGAAGCATCTACACTACAGTGCTACAGTTCAACTGTTATGGTGGTAATCTGAAATATGTATGCCCAAATAAATTTGTTAGTCTCGAAGGTGCCACAAGTATTCCTCATTTTTTTTTGCTGCTACAGACTAACACGGCTACCACTCTGAAATACATGGTAATTCTGAAACCAAAACATGACAATTTTAATGTCAGCATTAACTAATTCAGTTTAAATCATTTTAGCAAAGATATCCCATTTATTTCAGAATCTAAAATCTCCTCTCTTACCCTTTTGGATACCACCAGTCTCATCTGTCCACTACCGAAACTTTTAGCTTCATACTTACAATACCTACAATGCACACTGAAAATGTGGAAACAGCATAAAACAAATTGAATTTTATATACAAAGTTACTGTACTGCCTGTATCATTTGCATATTTAATTCATTAAATCCTCCATTTAAAATATCTAAATGAAGCTGACACAAAATTTCCAATTTGTTGCACCAGGTTACTGCAGAATCCAGGGACCTTGCCTGAGAATTTAGGTCCATCTTGCTGACGAATATAAGGGGTCTTGACTGTGCTCATATATGTTATGTTGTAGTTTACTGTAGGACATTGTCTCTCACCAGGCCAAAATGATAGATTCTCTTTCCACACAAGGCTCCCCAAAATGGATTTGTTTTCAATTGCAACTGCCATACAAATAATTAAAAGTAAAAACAGAACAGCTAATGAAAGTTCAATTTGAAGTTTGTGAATAATTCTGATTTGGTGTTTCGTTGGCTGAGTGCTTGTCCTCGTGTATGCAGTGTTGTTTTAGCCTCGGATATTGACAAGAGAAGGTGAGCGAGGAAAATATTTTATTCGACCAACTTCTGTTAGTGAAAGAGACAGGCTTTCAAGCTACACAGAGCTCTTCTTCAAGTCTGGGAAATGTACTGAGAGTTTCACAGCTAAATACAAGATCAAACAGATATCTTAGCATAAATAGTTAGCACATATTCTAAGGGATTATTCAAGGTAAAACGGTCTGTTAACACCCTTGGAGGCATAGGACAAAAGGTGAGGGGGGGGGCCGGCTAGTGGGTTACAGATTGTTGTAATAAGTCATAAATCCAGTGTCTTTATTAAGACTGTATTTTCCACTGAATGCATCCGATGAAGTGAGCTGTAGCTCACAAAAGCTTATGCTCAAATAAATTTGTTAGTCTCTAAGGTGCCAAAAGTACTCCTTTTCTTTTATTAAGATCATGATTTAAAGACACTGGATTTATGGCTTATTACAACAATCTGTAACCCTCTAACCCACTTTTTTGTCCTATGACTACAAGGGTGTTAAGGGGCCACTTCACCTCGCTTAGCTTCATGGCATTCTCTGTTTTAGAGTTTTGGGTGTAGTGATTCTCTCTGCTATGTACAGTTAAGAAGAGTTCTTAGTGAAACTCCATGAATACTGAAGCCAAATTGGCTCTATACTCTCAATATTACCTAACACAATAGGAGGAGAGGAGACTGTGTCAGGTGTTATTCATGGATCCATGGATTATATAGCCAGAATGGACCATTGTGGTCATCCTGCATAACACAGGCCATAGGACTTCCCTGCATTAATTTGTGCTTGAACTAGAACATCTCCCTTGGGGAGCAGAGGGGAGGTCCAATCATGATTTAAAAATTTTGGTTAATTACACTCACCATTAAAATTTTACACCTTATTTCCAGTCTGAATTTGACTAGCTTCAATTTCCAGCTGTAGTATCTTGTTATACCTTAGTCTGCTAGATTGAAGAACCCTCTGTTATCAAATTTGCGTTCTCTATATAGGTACTGTGATCAAGTCACCCCATAATCTTTTTCTTTGATAAGCTGAATAGGCAGACTTCCTTGAGTCTATCACTAAGGCATGTTTTCTAATCCTATAACCATTCTCACAGCTCTTCTCTGTACCATCTCCAGTTTTTCAACATCTTTCATGAATTTCAGACATCAGACTGGTCACAGTATTCCAGTAACAGTTGCTCCAGTGCCAAATATAGAGATAATATAACCTGTGTACTCCTATTCAAGATTCCCCTGTTTATATATGCAATGTTCTAATTACCCCTTTGGGAGCAGCATCACACTGGGAGCTCATGTTGAGCTCATTATCCATCATTATCCCCCAAACCGTATTCAGAGTCAGTGCTTCCCAGGATAGAGTCTCCTATGCTGTAAGGATGGCCTTCATTCTTTGTTTCTAGATATGTATGTTCACATTTGGCCATATGAAAATCATATTGTTTACTTGCCCATCTTACCAAGTGATCCAGTTCACTTTGTATCAGTGACCTGTCCTTTTCGTTATTTACCATTTCCTAATATCATCAAACTTTATCAGTAATAATTTTATGTTTTCTTCCAGGCCATTGATAATAAAATTGTTAAATAGTGTAAGGCCAAAAACCAATCACTGTGGGAGCCTACAAGAAATACACTCATTTGATGATGATTCTCTATTTACTATTGCATTTTGAGTTCTATCAGTTAGCCAGTTTTTAGTCCATTTAATGTGTGCCATATCAATTTTTTCATCATTCTAGTTTCTTAAGCAAAATGTTGTGCACTACTAATTCAAATGCCTGACAGAAGTCTATGCAGTGTTGTTGTAACTGTGTCGGTCCCAGGATATTAGAGACGCAAGATGGGTGAGGTAATATCTTTTATTGGACCAACTTCTCTTGGTGAGAGAGACAAGCTTTTGAGCTTACACAGAAAGCTGGTATCTCTCACCAACAGTAGTTGGTTCAATAAAAGATATTACGTCACTGTCTTTCTTACAGAAGTCTAAGTTTATGGCATCAGTGCTATTATTTTTTGTATTCACAAAAACTTGTATTCACATAAAAAAAAGATATCCAGGTTGCTTTACAAGATCTATTAGCCTCCATATTGATTGACATTAATTATATTATCCTCCCTTAATTCTATTAACCAAATCCCCATATTAACCATTCAGTTATTTTGCCCAGGATTTAAGTCATATGGGTAGGCCTATAATTACTGGAGTAATCCCTTCTTCCCTTTTTAAATATTGGCACAACATTAGCTTTCTTCCACTCTCCTGAAACTTCTTCAGTGTTCCAAGATTTATTGAAAAATAGATTTAACAATCCAGAGTTATGGTGACCTGCTGATTCAGAGTTCTCTGAATATTGGGTGTTAAGCATGAAGGTACAGTAAACTCTCTCTTTCATCAGAATTTTCCCAGTAAAGGAGGTAATTTTCCTTTTTGTATTCTCTTCCTTGCTTGAAATAAAATCTGCCTTACAGTACATAGATGAATAGAAAATTACTTGTATTTTTATACAAATAGAACATTTACAGTGGTATTCTTTCTATTCAGTATCTTCACTACAGTTCTCATTCATACATTCAGTTTATACAGTAAAATTAAATCTATTATTCATATTTGGAAGTTTCCATTGAATTGTGCATATCACCTCTTTGTTTCTTATTGATCTAATATTCTATGACATGAATCCTGCACTGAAAATGTTTTGTATTATAACTGTAGGTAAGGATATTGATCCACATAAATATACACCTGTGGCTGCTAGAAAGGCCTGAGAGTTGGGGATGGTCATCTGATTGCATAGCACCATCCACTGTAACCCTGTGGGGGTGAAGAGGATACATACGGCCCTCCCCATGCTATCTATATATTTAGGCATCTAAATACCTTTGTAAATGTGGATCAAAATGCATATAATTTTTCATTTAATGTTGGCTGATCCTCTGAATACATAACCGTGTGCATAGCTTTACTCACTGAATTTAAGTCAATGGAATTTCTAATAGGATTAATAATTATAATATTTAATTCTTTTCAGCAGTGTGACAGATTTATATTACCAATCTGCCTGAGGTGTCAGGTGATCAGGCTGAGGCCACAGGATCATTAGGGGAGGAGATGACAGAGCACACCAAGTGACTGAGTTTAAAGCTTTATTAATAAAATAAAGTAAAATAACAGCCGAGAGTGCTGCAGGTTCCCCATGTCACTCAGAGGAAGGAAGAAAGCATTAGTGCCCCAGGCCTTAACCCACTTTCATACTCACACACGCACTACCTGAGGCTAGACAGGCCCGGGTGTAATGTACAAAGAAGGGGGTAGGGGTGGACGGGAGTTCTGTCCTGTGCACAGGTCGTCCAGGGTCCACTATTGATCTCCAACTTGCTTCAGCTCTCAGGAGGGTTTTTAGGTCGTGGGTTCTTCTGGGGGCATTTCATCCAGGGACCTCTGTTCCCCATGCTCTTTTTACCAGTCCAAACCAGCTTTCCATGGCTTCCTCAGCTTTCCCAAAACACACCGTTTTCAGGGACACAAGACGGTTGTTTACCCACTCGCTGGTCTTCGCTGTCTCACTGGTTTTCGCAGCCCCTGTAGTTCTGTTCAGCTGAATACTCCTTTCTCACGGCTAGTCGGGGTGGAATTCAGGCTGCTGTCTTTCTTGGCAGGCAGCCGAGAGTCGGTTGTGTGCTGTGGCCTTGGGCTGGAGTCAACGTCTTATCTTCGGGCCTAGCTGGAGCCATTTTCTTCTCTCTCCCTCCCTCTTCGGCCTTTTGCAACCTGCAAAGGAACCTTTCACTCACACCTTTAACCCTTCCCAGAATGTGTTGCAATGCCTGCAACAGCATTAGCAACAGTCAATGCTGATCTGCCTCCCTAGGGGACCCCCTGAGGGAGGGAGGCCATTGGGGTGTGGCAGCAGTACATTTCAACGCAGTTTACAAAGGAAGGTAAGTACTGTATCTTCTTCAATTTACAAATGTGAAGAGTATAGTTCTATATGTGCCTAGACGTTTACAGGATCAGGACCTATCCGTGTTCATATAAATCTGTACACATTTATCCAAAAAATGTATACAATATTTATACATAGTATTTTTTAAAAAAAATTAGGGCAGTATTACCATGCTTACACTATAGATATAGGGCTCTGAATTATTTCAGATGCTTCCTTATTTGTATCCATCAGAACTAACCCTTCCAAAGTAGCTGGACAATTTTAGAGGTACTTTATTTTGTTTATTGTTATGTATAATATAAAAATTGTACACTCTACCATTAACTTGTGAGACAGTAAAGACAAAAATAATCTCTGCTGCTGCTAAATAGCAGCATTAAATAATTTATTTCTAAGTTTCTACATGGCACCAGAGCATCTCACACTAGTTAAAACATACAAACCAGGGCAGGGGACGGGGGGGGCCGAAAGGTCTTTTTAAATGACACATACTAAATCAGATCACGTACATTGCCTCAACCAAAGGCCTGAACAAATAAGGAAAGCTGTTACTTTGCCCTGAGACTTGTGAAATGAGGGCTCTAACAGCTGTCAGAGGGAGCGGGCCCCAGAGATCTGGATTCTAAAATGGTAAATTCAACTCCAAGAATCAACAGCAAAAGAGACAACAGTTGATTGTAAATGTCAAGCTGGCACATAACAGTGAGCATCTTTAAAACTTCAACATTCACCACTCATTTATACCTGCAGTGAAAGCAGTATCATTTTGTATCAAGAAGATACAATAGTACTGGTATCACTTGAGTGAAAATGTTGAGTTTTAATGTTTTGCACTCTAGATAGGAGAGTCACTGTTTCTTATATAGTAGTCCCCAACCATTTAGAGCTTTAAAGAGCATGAACCAACTCACTGAGTCGGCCTAAAGAAAAACTGACATTAAAATCTCACTAATTTTATTTTTGCAGGAAGTTAATCTTCAGTTTTACAGAACAATAAACCAAAGAAAAATACTAAATACTATTGTATAATAATAGAGGGCAACCTACTCCTTTAGGCCATCATTTACATGCATGCGCAACCCAGGAAAGTGTTAACGCATACAGGAGAACATACATGGAGTTCTGTTTGCATATTCTTCTCTTCTCTCAGTGCTTGTGTCCCTGCTGAAGTTTGGGGACTCTGAAGGTTTTCTGAATGTACAATTCTCCTCTGTGCCCAGCAGCCTCTGTACGTTTTGGGAGTACAGGGATCCCTGCTGGAACTTCTACTGCTGGAAAGTTCCAAGGGATGTGGCTGTCCCCTGGCAAATGGGCCTGCAGGAGAAGAGAGCCGATGTGTGTGGAGGGAGTGGGGAAGGAGGCACTGGAATATATCAGAGGGAAGAGCAGAGGAGCAGCAAGGGAAAGTGAACACCACTAAATCTTGGCACTCACTGCAGAGCGCTCTGGCTGGTGATTGGAGGGTCACAGAAAAAGAGCCTGGAGCATCCTTGAAGTTACATCCCCATCCAGTTGCCTGCTGACTCCACAGTTGTTGTGGCAGCCCCAGGAATTGCTAGCCATTGGAGTACAACATAGAGGAGCTGCTTGCCCACCCAAGGAAGCAGGTGTCATCTGGACAAACAACAGATGATGTGGCAATTAGGCAGCAAGAAAGGGGTAGATGGGATGAGGAAAGACTTAGAGACATTGCTGGGAAGGAGATAGGTAGATCCATCAGAAAGTTGATAAGGGAAGGATCATGGTATGTGGCAAAATGGGGTACACAGTCATTTCAAAGTTCTGTAATGAGTGCTTAGACTTTGTACTTGGAGGTACAATATTCTTACACTATTACACACACCTATGCTCTAGCGTCTCATCTCTGCTTTGAGCTGAGCTAACATCCCTGTTTCGTACATTATCTGTACATTCCAAAAACCAAGTTTGTTTTTTGTCTTGGTGTTGAGCACTTCAGTCTTCATTCCAGTGGCTTCCTTTCGGCTTTTGCCACTGGCAGTCGTACAGGTCATTGACTCCTGAAAGCAAATAACACACAGTAATGGTCAATTTCTCTGCTGCTGTTTCCATAACATTTTATTTTTTAGGGGACAGGGTTGTTAGCTCTGTGCCTAATCCCCAACCTGGAGGATCGGGGTGTCTGTTTTGTCTGCTCCCTCCCCTACACTCAGTCCTTGATGGAGCATAAAGCCCCTGTCGACACAGACTCTGGGGATCTTTAAAGCATGCAAGCTGTCCTGCCATGACAAGGCACAGAAACCAGAGGAGAGACCTATACATGGCTGGACACAGTTGAACCAACTTCCTTGATTAGACATGAAGACAACATCTAGAATTATAGGAAAATATGATAGCTGTAAAAAGACAAAAAAAATTCCTGTGATATTACCTAAGTTACCACTTGCTTAATTTTAAAATATCCCTGTTGACATCTAACTATGCAAACTCTTATCAATTAATTATGATCTGTTGTAAAAAGTTGGACACACTTTAGCTGAAAAAGTATGGAAAATATACTATCCTAAATTATAGCTAAAGCAGAAAGATATTTGACAGTTAGAGTGGGGATAGTTTTATTCCATTAACTTTAGTACTTTAGATTTAGTATCTCTGAGATTTAAAACCATAGATTAGTTAGGACACATACTTGGTGTACTGGACTATCCATAAATTACCCATGTCTTATGTCTGTTTCTTTGAAGTGCTGAAGTCTCTTGGCCCCTATTAAAGTCAGTGGGAGTTATGGGTATTCTAGACCTTCCAGGACTTGGAGATATAGAGCTTATAAGTTCATGTCCTATATCTCTAGATATCTCCAGATAGTTGGGGCTATGTTTGGATATTGTGAATCTTGATAAGTTTGTGTATTTTCATCAGGAAAGAGGGTTACAGGGATACATCATTGCTATACATGTTCTAGTCTGACTTCTTTTGTTTTATAAGATTAGTCAGCTACTTTCCTTTTAACTATTCCCTCTTTTTCTCGTGGTAAGTGTGTACAACCCTGTCTAATACAAATGTGTGTGTCCTATTGGCACTCAAACAGAGCCTCAGGGCCAGAGTTTAAAAGGTATTTAGGTGACTAAAGATGCAGATAGGCATTTAGTGCAGTTTTCAAAACCCATTCAAAATTTATGGAGTTAAGTGTCTAGGAACTTTTGAAAATACCATGAGGTGCCTATCTGCATCTTGAGGCACCTAAATACCTTTAATAATCTGGCCATCACTGACTAAGCAGATCCTTTATTTGGAGGCAACAAAGAGCTTCATTCGCCTCTCACATTGATTTTACACCAGTGTGACTCCGTTGAATTCAGTTGAGTTAGTCCTGGGTTACAGTGGTTGTTAATGTAATGTTACCAGTGTGGGAGCATGAGTGGGTGTTTTATCTTCACAGTGGGGAAGCTCATCATTGTAAAACATAACAAAAGAGGCAATATTTCACCATGTGGTTTCCTTTCTTAGAATACGAAAGAATACGATGAATTCAACAAAGATGCTGCTATATTTAGTAAGCCTATTGTAATTTATACCTAAATAAAAATAACTCACATATGTACTCCAACAGTATTGCTGACTTCATACCTGTATTTTTTAATTCATGCTTGTTCAGCTTTCAAAGCTGAAATTGTTTAACTTACTGTTTGTTTATTTACTCGTCTAACCTAATAAAAGATCTCTAGCAGTAAGGTAACTTTGCAAAATTAATTTGCAACCAGTCCCAAGACATTATATATTAATAATTAATGGTGTTCAGAATCACACAGAATATCAGAGTTGGAAGGGACCTCAGGAGGTTATCTAGTCCAACCCCCTGCTCAAAGCAGGGCCAATCCCCAATTTTTGCTCCAGATCCCTAAATGGCCCCCTCAAGGATTGAACTCACAACCCTGGGTTTAGCAGGCCAATGCTCAAACCACTGAGCTATCCCTTCCTGTTGGAAGGTCATAAGTGGTGGCAAGTTCTTGGATCTTTTGGTGGAGTTTTAGTGAACCAGAAGTAATTTGTAATCGAGACACTTTTGTGAGAAATTGGTTGCTTAGAGCCCTAAAAGGGCTGTAGTGGATTTAGCTATGGAGAAAGAAGATGCTGAGAGGTAATATTCTCCTGAAATACAAGAACAAGGGGGAAGGACTGCAAAATGAGTAAAAGCTAGACAAATCTAAGTGAAAAGCAAGTATTTCCTCAGTTCCTTACGTATCATTTTCATGTATTCCTGAACATTTTATTTTGTTCTATTATGTAAACAGAGTTACTGGATTGTTTTTATTGCTGTTCCTTAGATTACAGAATCATAAATATCAAGACCTCATGTCCCTCTCTTTCCTGGAGGACCTTGGCATGGTCTTTGGAGGGCTGAAGAGTGGTGCCATATGAGGCTGTACACTGAGCTGCAATTCTTCCTCACTCAAACTGAGTTCAGGTTCTTTCCCTGTGTATCTAACACTCAGCATGTCATTCCCTATATATAGTGGGAGGAGGAGCTTCAGCTCAGGTTACAGGTAGTGCAGCCTCATTTTCATATTCTCCAAAGAACTTGTATAACTTCATTAGGCAAGATGGAGAAGCAAAGACCTGATGTTTCAAACAATTATAAAAGACAATTAGAAAAGTCTATGGTTTAAAAACATAATTTGAGGCTACCTTTATACATAACGAAGGACAAAATGAAAATGAATGATTTTTCTTTGCAGGTCACCATTACGTGATTTTTATACAGCTGTTGCCACTTTGAGAATAGTTTCCATGGTAGTCCTGCATGGATACACTAGAGAGAGAAGAGGGAACAGGTAGGCCTTACTCTCCCCTTCTCATTTGTACAAGGTGGCAGACATAATTCTAGGAGTTGTGTTAAGGAGGGTAGGAGGGATGACAACACAAAGAATCTGTGTGGATAGGGCACATTGATGCAGCTTCAATGTGGGGAAGCTGGCTACACTTTTTCTAGCACATAGTAAGCTCTGCTAGCCAATGCACTCCACCCTGAATCTCTGGAGCCTTATTCCTTACAATAATGAGATGCCTCTAAGAGCAACACTTGGCCTCTTCCCTTTCCCCTAGTGATGCATGGACTGTTAGGTGCCATATTCGAGCCCTTAATGTTCTGCAAAATAAAATTTTCTAATACAAACAAATATAGTATGTGAACATAGAAGTGCTTTGTTTTTCTTACGTAATAGAATATTCCACGTTTTCACAGAAAATAAAAATCCCATAAAATATCTCTTAGTTCTCACAGCAAAATACTTATTATTATAGCATAAATGGCAAAACAACAACAAAACCCCCAAACCCTTCAATTTTCCCCTTAATAAACTTCACTCCTCACTCAAAAGTTGCTGAATGTGTGAATATGTGAATATGATAAATTTGCTGAATATGTGACTGTATTGATTTTCCATTAATGTAAAACAGTCCTTAAAAACCATAAATTACATCTGCCATCTGCTTCACAGAATGTATTGTTTCCTTTTCCCTGACACTTACACGCAGGCATTATGGCTATTCATAGGCAGATATTGTCGGTTCTGGTAGCTAAGATACTACAGTTTAAATCCATTAAATTCCTCCAGGTACATCGTGGTTTAATCATCTCCTGAAGATAAGAATTCTATTCATATAGTAAAACTGGATGGACAATGGTGTGCATATTGTATGATCTCTTTAACAGAGCAGTAAAAACATTCCAACAAATGCAGCTAGGATACAATCTACCAATTGACCAGATCAGGAAATACTTCATGTTTTAGAGTCTGTACACCTTTGTGTCCAGTGCCTTTCTCCCAACTGTTGCTCCCACCCCTAAATCTCTCTACCCAGCTGGGGCCCTCGTCCCACAACTGCGGCCCTCACCCCATGCCCCCACCACCTGGTGCCCCTTCCCCCCATGCCTCCTACCCCATGCCCGCACCACCACCTGATACCCCCATGTACTGCCCCTCTCCCCTTGACCCTATAACCCCAGTTCTGGGCGGTGCTTACCTCAGGCAGCACCCAGGAACCTGCTGGCGTCTCCCTCTGGCTTCTAAGCAGAGGCTCTGCGTGCTGCCTGTACCTGCAGAGACCACCTCCTCAGCTCCCATTGGCTGCAGTTTCTGGCCAATGGGAGCTACTGAGCTGGCACTGGAGGTGGGGGCAGCACGCAAAGCCCCCATGCTCATCCTGCTGCCTAGGAGCCAGAGGAAGATGCCAGCAGCTTCCCAGGCGTTACACGGAGCTGGGTAGGGATCCTGCCTGTGCCCTGAACTGGACTTTTAACAGCCTGGTCAGCACTGCCCTCTTCAACCAGGTGTTCCAGTTGAAAACCTGACACCTGGTAACCTTGGGCAAAACGCCCCTTTTCTTCCAGCTAGCCAGACAAATACTCACATAAAGGTGGCAGTGGGCACAGTATGTCTAAGTCACTTTACATCTTTTTGATTCTTTTAGGTTTTCCAAAATTATTTTCTGTGTATGTTGGTAGATTAACAGACTTTAAAACTTAATAAAATTTCACTGAAAGCAAACCGTGCCTCTCACGGCACACTCACTCCCTCTCTTTTCCCCCCACTCCTCATGACATGTCTCATTCTGACTCTGCTGCAACTTTTTTCACCAATGCACAAACCTCTTCACACTATGTTTTACCCAGGTTGCATTCTCATTCCAAAAGGAAGGTTTTTCGTGGATTGCTAAAGTGTATTAGTGACTTTTTCTTAAAAGCTGCCACTCTAAGATGCAAAAATAAATTAAAGAAGCTACATTTTTGCTTCAAAAGGTTGAGTTTTATGAGGGCATTTTTAGCTCATGTAGTGAGTTTTCAGCTAATAAAATCTGTGTTTTAATATTGAAATTTTTGACTGAGTTTATCGCAGAGCATTATATTCAGATGAAAATGAATTGAGGAGAAAAATCAAACCGTTCAACTAGCACAGTCCAGGTGTTTGCTGATTTTCAGCCATCTGTGAAATATGTATGCATACTACTTGTCTTCTAGATGATAGGCCTGCATTGTAATGAGCATTAAAACCAAACCTGTTTATCACATAAAGGATTTGTGAGTCAGTAAAACTGATGTAATTGAAAATCATATTTTATAGTAAATGGAAAATATGCTCTTTTTAATATGCAAAAAAATAGCATTCATTAAAAATTGTAATCCACTTTTTGAATTTAATGCAATGTAACTTTAATTTTCAGAACATTACTTGAGGCAATGGTTTGATATTTTCTTGAAGTTCATCTGATTAGTTCTCAGAATTATGCTGAGAAAAGCCATTTATTATAGAAAATAACTTTTTAAGCAGTGAACCTCAGCAAAAAAAATTCTCTTTTATGGTAAATTGTTTTGTGCTTTTCAATGGCAAGGGCAGTAGTTAGCAATAATTTTATAATGAACTTTTTTTTATGATTATCAAATCAATTTTAAATCTTAAAAGAAAAATGGCATTGATTTAACTGAATCTGTGGTACCACTTTTGTGAAGGTGAGCTTAAAATAATGTATTTTAAGTCTGATTGATTTTGGTCACTATTATGCCATAATTCATGTGATATGAATTACTTATGTAAATTAAACATACTCTGGAATTTCTCATCCAAGTTATGATGCATAACTAAAGCCACGTTACATATACCCAAGGCATGAGTTTTGAATATGTTAGTGAATAAGCTTGGTAAAGTTACATAACAATTAGTCTGAGAACTTGCTGAGATAAATGAGTTGCCTGCACTGCAATTTAGTACAATGGAGATTTGTCCTGTTTCTGCAGAAGTTTTAAGCAGCTTTACTGGTAAGTAAAACATTAATTGAAAATGATGGGCCAAATTCATCTCTGGTGAAATCCTAGTGTCTTCAAAACTAACTTTATTAAGTCATATCTATCTCTGACACAAAGTGGTGTTCAAGCCCTACCCCAGGACTTCTGGTCATATCAAATGAGGACAATGAAATGCATCATATGAAGGGTGATGAATTTTCAGAGGAACTGTCCATCAGTTTAGATTAAAATTAAAGGTTTTTTTTTGTTTTTTGTTTGTTTGTTTTTTGCCAGACCATTCAAGTTAAAAGCTTTCATGACATTTTGCTGTGGGGCAAGTGGGAAAAAATGGTGGCTTGGCCAATATGCATCACCTTTCAACCTCAGTAAAACAGATTCTAATATTCATGTCTGTGTGCAACTTTGTGTTCAGTGCATATGGCTGTTTCACGTTCCTGTGTAAATGTTATACTAGCAGTTTTCAGCTGATTGCTTTGGGATGCACTTTGAGATATTTTAAGTGTGTGTGTGTGTGTGTCTCACACACACACGTGCTCTATTTTGTGGTATAGAATTTAATAGGTATATTATGTTTATAAAATTAACTTTTAAATACTTATTGTATGTGCTATTATCAAACTGATAAAACACCCCCAAAATCCAACTTCTAACTTTTGGAGGTAACTTCCCTCTGGGGCAGGTTATTCCATAACTGCTTATTGAAGAGTTTTTTGCACCTTCCTCTGAAACAACTAGTACTGGCCACTGTCAAAGACAAAATACTGCGCTAGGTGAAACACTGGTCTGATCCACTGTGGCAATGCCTGTTTCAATACTCTGTCTACAAAGCCCTTCATTTTCAGTTTTTGCCAATTTTTACAGAAAAATTCCTGGGTTGTATAAATGCTTTTTTTACCAATTTTTCACATGAATTTTGGACCACTCAAGTTTATGAAAATTGTAGTTGTTGGGAAAGTAGATATTTGTTAATAATAAATTAAGTGTAAATGTGAGGCTGTCTGTTAAAGTAAGCTAATGTGGTAGAAGATAGACACATGCATGCTCGTGCGTGCTATATGTTCTATTCATGTACAGTTAATTAAATAAACCATAGCATGAAACTGCTTTTACTTTTAATGCTCTTAATTTTCTCCATTTGTTGCTTTTTTTCAGTCCTCCAGTCCCCCAATATTAACCCTGTTATTTACCCAGAAAACTGAAGTTAATTTTCTGTGCCGGTTTTCACATATTTGCAATCTTTTGTAATAAACAGTGATACATTCCTGGAGAATTGTAAACAAAATAAAAAACAAAAGCAAAAGACTTTGTCTCTCCACATTCACCTTTCACATTACTAAACAAATTTTAAGAAATCTTTCCTCATTAGATGACATTAGTGTAGTATCTTTCATTTTGATTCTATATGGACTGTTGATTTTTACATTTACTGTTAGTATATTCTGTGTATCTGGTGCACTCAACTCTTTAAGTTTTCTTGTGGTCTGTAAATGTAATCATTGGAAACTAAGCATTATTTTCAAAGGAACCTCAATCTAGCTTCCATTTGTGTGAGCAGGATCATCTGCTTTCCCAGGGTTTCTGTACTATCACTTACAAGTTGAAACACACACACAATAAACATTACACAGAAATGAGTTGTGGTTGATTTGCGTGCACAAAAGTATTTGCAGCCCCGAGTATAATAATTTCTGTTACAGCAGTGTAAATCTGGAGTAACTAATTTAAAATAATTGGAGTTACTGTGGCTTTAAGTCATTGAGGCAGGGCTCTGATTATGCTGATTCTGTCTGAAAATGCGTATGCTCAAGTGGTTGCATGCACAAGGACTACATTTTGAAATCTGACCCTTTGGGTCATGTGTAACTTTTGAAATCATGCAGCTTTCCCTTTTGTAAACTCATTTATTTTTAAAATTAAATAAGTATGTTCCAGCACTGAATCTTTTGGGACTCTGTTGGGGGAAAAAATCCCTTCAATGGGATTTAGTTCTATTTACAGCCCCAAGTATATAACTTATTAGCCAATTCTATTTTGACCCCAAGGGCACTGGTTTCGGCAAAACCCTTTAGAAAAAGACTTTTCTAACCCATGCTCGAACCTAGGGTTCTGGCATCCACACTGCAGTGCACGGACCCAAATCAAAGTAACCATATCCCAGAGTCCCTAGTGTCCCAACCTCTTCCCCAAAATGTGGCCACTCTAGCCCTTGGATTGTGGTGCTTTGTGGGAAAAAATTATGGCCTGCCCTGCATGTTACCAGGAAGCAGCTTGATTTGCAAAAGGCTTGATCTGTTCTCTCTCCATTGCAAACCCAGGAGGCTCTCTGATAGTATTGCTTCCAGATCGGTGATCAGAAGAGAATGGGTTAACTCTGACCTCAGCTGCTGCCATTTTCAAAAGCAGATTGGCTTTCAATAGAGTGGATTTCAGATTATTGGGAAAGAGAGGCCTAAGGAAGATGTGCAGTGGAATTGTGAGATACTTCTGGCTGAATCCCAGGACCTGAGTCAAGCGGGGCTGCGTCTACGCTGCAGAGCAACAGAGATTGGACACTGGTTCCCGGCTTAACTCAAGCTCAGACTCTCCTGTCCTGCAGGGGCCTGGGATCCTGGGTCTGGGCAATTGCAATGTAGACACAAGGGGCGTTAGGCTTGAGCCTGGGCTTACACTGCAGTGTAGACATAGGGTAAAAACCTATGGCTGGTCCGTGCCAGCCGACTCAGGCTGTGGGGCAGTTTCATTGCTGTGTAGATTCCTAGGTTTGGGCTGGAGCCCAGCCTCTAGGACATGTGGAGTGGGAGGGTCCCAGAGGTCAGGCTCCAGCCTGAGCCTGGAAGTCTACACTGCAATGAAACAGCCCCACAGCCCGAGCCCAAGTTGGTTCGCAAGGACTAGCTGGGGGGTTTTCTTTTCTGTGTAGACGTAGTATCCTCTGAAACCTAACATTGCTACTACTACCAAGATGCTTCCCTGAATTTAGGATCAACTGAATTTGGTCGTATATACCTGGAAAACATTTGAGTCTTAGAATAGAATAATTTACATGGTAAAAACAGTCACCCACAGGAATACTGTATGTAGGTAACTTAGAAGCTTTAACATACATGGATGTCATTTAAAAGCATAGCTAGAAGGTACAGATCTCTACAACCTTTCATTCCCTCTTTGTCCAACTCCCTGCAGCAAGCCCAGTGACAGACCATCTCCCTGGTGGCTGCCCCCTTCTTCACCTTCTCATTACTTAATTGTGTCATATTAGGAGGGAATTATATTTCATGTAGATCTTACCTATGGAAACCAACATCTTGGCAACCACATAGTTTAATGCCCACCACACACAGTTTGTGGACACTATCTTAGATTGACTTGATATCACCAACCTCAAACATTCAAAAATCATGAGATTTAAAATAATTTGTTTCTTTACATTTGCCTTCTGGTACGAGCCTTTAGTGTTCACATTTTCAGTATTTTCTCCACAACCGAAAATACTAGAGCCTTCCCATATCCCTCCAATGAAAGCTCAGATTCTCATGTAAACATTCAGGAGTTGGGCTGTAGCGTGAGGCTCACATAGAAATCAAGAGAATTGGCAAAAGCGTCCATCCCTTCATAGAAATAAATCCTCGCAGCCATATTTCAATCTCTTCAAGCTTCCTTTGCAATTACAAAATGCTTCTAAAGCTGTAGTTCTCAACCCACGGCCCTATCAACACACAACTACACCCATGTGACATCCTTAGGGCCATGCAGGTAGTATATCTATTGTGTGGATGTGGCCCACAATGGCAAATAGGTTCTAGAACCACTGTTCTAAAGCTACCAGAGATACTTGCTTCTAAGGAGGATGGTATACAGTGTCCTCCAGGATTTCATTGCTCTCACAGGGGGGAGGAGAGCTGTCCTTCAGAATCATGACACCTTCCAAGTGATGGCAATATAAAAGCACAAGTGGAAAGGAAATATAGAGTTTCAAGCTGAAAACTCAGCAGACACTCTATCCTAAAGTTAGTGTGTTGTTAAGTATCCTTCATGCTGCCTACAGTCTCTATTAAACAAGCCCACAGATATTTGTGAAGGACTGGGAGGTTAGACCAGAGCTTCTGCCTTACTTAGTTTTAAAATTATTTTTCTATGTGAATTTACTGTTTCTGAGAGGTGCCAGATTGACAGTATGCCCTAGAGAATGATCTCTATTTGTTCAGAAATCAAGCACAGCAAGTGTGGTGTTCCTTATGCTGCCCTGGCAATCTGTCTCAAACCTGGCATGGGCATGGGTGTGGGTGTGGATGTGGGCGTAGGTGTTGGGGGGGAATTATTTCTAAAGACGAGGAAATGGTTTACTTTCCATGACCATCCAAATCTTGGCCTGCCTGCTGAGCTTGTTAATGGCATATTTTTGTTATGTGGATTCCTGTCCCCTAGGATCTAAACAAAATACTTATTCCAAACAGGCTATTGAACATCCCTCATATGGTAGCAAACTTTATTAGCTCCCAGCCTTGGCTGGATTTGAACCAAATCTGAAAGACCACCAGTTCAAATCCAGTCCAGGTTGATAGTTGTGGTATAGTGAGCATTATGTTAGATTTGTAAGCTATCACTTTAGACAGGGGAGGTTTCCTGGTAAGGCTCAGTAATGAAGTGTGAGGGCTGGATTTCAGCAGTAAGTGGGTAGCTTAGAATAGGTTGGGGTGAGCTGTGCCTCTCTTATGGAACAACCTGCTTTCTCTCCCTCTGTTTTGGGGTTCTTGTGTGGTATTCTGAATTCTAAGAACAAAAGTAGGGTTGCACTGCAACCTTCTTGCAAGAGTATTTTAAGATTTTAATCTAAATTCTGTTTTTATGCCATAAATATGTCAAAATACCTTTCAGGAACACTAAATTCACATGATAAAGAATTATTTCCCCCCGAATATTTACTTCGAAATTAGGTCAGGGGAATGGAAGGCTCAGAGGATTGTAATCCCCTCTATGTTTTGTTGCCCTAGTCATATATGGATCTTCATTGCATCGTCAAATGTTCAGATCCCAGTATTTAGAGGCTGACTTTTTTCTAGTGGGGTGTGGTTAGGAATTTGTAATCACATATTGCATGGATACTGGGTTTACTCTTTGATACTTATCAAGTACAATTTTAAGATTAGCACAGCTTTATTAATGTGCTACACCTCAAGAGCAGGAAAAACGTGACTGATTTCATTTTCTTTTACAAACCTCAAGCGAGTTTTGAGCACATTTGGCTGATTTCTAAGTGCATCTGAGCCACAGTTTGTCTTCCAGGGAGAGATTAATGGCTCTCAGCGGAACCATGTCTATCTAACTTGAAACCAGGCAACATTTGGCATTTTTCAGAGCATTCCATCTGTGAGAATTTAGATTTGTTTGAACTCAAAACTTGTGAAACTGGTTCACACAAAACCCTCTGCAAACCACCAAATCCAGTGAGTTACTTTCGTGATTACAGAATGAGTTGCGCTTTCGACACCGCTTAGTCCCAGGTTTTGCTACCTTCACCCGTGTTTGGGTGGAACCATGGCATCTTGCCGTTCCTAGACTGGATCTTTTGGCTGCAGCCCCCTTTTTTCCCAATGGACCCAAATGCATTGGGCAACTGTAAGCCCTTTTCCTTGGAGAGCCCATGACAGTAGCTAATTAAAGTGAATCAAGAACAGCTTCTTCCAAACAAACCAGTATTTATTCACCCAAAGGTACCTCATACTGAAAGCAAAGGGCGAAAACAAAAAAGGCTGGTATGCATGGGTCTTCACAACACTGTCATCTTACCATGAGTGCTTTCATGACTTCCATTTATCCCATTAACTTCCACGTGTGGCCTGAACGAAGCAGGCTGCCCTGCCACATTCTTTCCCTCCTTTGGTGTGTCTTTTCAGTGTCTCCCGTGGGCAGTTGCTGACAGTCCACTAAACTCTTCCTTCTTCCCCAGGCCAGGATCTTTAAGGTTTTAATGTCCCTTTGATCCCAGACTCCTGTCAGGGAAGAATAAACCTTGTCAGCTTGGTTGGCCAGACTGGGTTCCTCCCCCCCGCAAATAATAGCTTCCCCATTGTTTCCCCAAGGACCCTTGGCATTCTCTATGGTGTTCAGTGATTAATCAATGCTTTAGGTGCTTCCAAGAGCTTTGTTTTATTCTGTGTCATTTCCAACTGGCTGTACATAACAATAAGAGCTTCAAGGTGCCCTGCCCAAACTCTGTCTGGAAGACACAGCCCTTAAAGGCACAGTCCCCCCAGTACCACAATAACTACACCTTATCTTTGCCATTGTTTCATTTTCTGTTTGTTTCCCTCCTACAGCCTCCTTTCAATAACTTTATGTCGCCAAACACACCCTTCCATTAACAGATCCGAGGATAAAAGAATTACAGGCCCCTGCCTAAGATGACAAAGATTTGAAACTGTGGGTGGAGGTTGCTATAATTTGTGAGTCATAGGTGGCAATTTTATTTTCAGATAGACTGTAATCAAAGTATTCGGTACGAAAAAACTAGACATGAATTCTTCCTGGGAAGGGAAGAGTATTAGGGGATGGGAGAGAGGGGTTTGGGGTTGCTATGCCTCGTGGGAATGCAGAGTAGGGTTAGCATTCCTAATTTGGGGTCATTTGAGCTAGTAGTTCTGGAGATATAACCTGGGAGTAGGGGAAGAATTTTTTTCAAAATATTTCTGGGTGGGTAGGTGTGGTTTTGTTTCTGGGTTTTTTGTTTTGTTTTGTTTTGTTTTGTTTTGGTTGGGTTTTTTTGCACAAATCTAGAGATCAAACTATTACTGTAATGTGGGTCAAAATGATCTCAATCGATCAATTTTACCCAAGGTTTAATGCTCATTAAGTTTTTGAAGAATCCAAATTCTGAATGGTGTTTAAGAACATGTTGGAGACAGAGGACTTTGCGGGGGCAGTGGGGGGACACAGGGCAAGGAAGAGAGGTTGGGTAATGAGGACTGATAGCAGGCAAGGCTTGGATTGGTTGTTGAGAAAAATCTGTATTTTATTTGCCTTAGGGGTGGGTGGAAGGTTGTGACAAGTGGCTACTGCCTGATCTTGGGGCAGATTAATATGTTGTTTCCAAAGACACACAGTACAAAGGTTTGGAACTGACAATGGAGGTATTTGAACGCAGCATTTCCTGATCTTCAGAAGTTTGAGTTTTGCTCAACTCATTGTTCTGCCAGGGGGGCAACCTACCACCAAACAACATTAATTCCACATTAATGTAGGGGTTTTGTCATTGAATATATGAATAGCCTGATCATGGTGCCCTATTCATACAAATAGTTCCTTTGACTTCAATGATACCACTCACTTGAGGAAGGCTGCAGGCCTCTGAAATTGCACACGGTATCTATTCTTAAATCTTATGTCTGTATTTTCACATAGAACATGGTGGCAAAGTTGCCATCCCAACATGTCCCCTCCTGGCAGATGTAGCATTAGTGCACCTTTGCCTCAGTTCACCCACTGCCCTTTGGCCCACTTTGGCCATACACATCTTCTGGTCCTCCAGCCAGACCACTTTACAGAGTTCTGCTCCTTCCAGAACCACACAGTCCTTTATCAAAGTCAAAATACACAAAAATGTATACAAAACTGAACCCTTCAGCACAGTTAGGTTCAGCTGGCAGTCACCTCATTCTAGACCTACTTCTGATGCTCTAGATTGTCCCTGTAGTGCCTCAGTGAACCCTACAGTCTAGGGGCTGATGCACTCCTCCCCTTACTCAAAGGTTCAGACAGGCTCCCACTCATCAGAGCCCCCATCTCATGCAGGCTTACAGCTCACCCCTAGTGCCTGGCTTTTTCCCCTTCCTCTTTTTGAGCCTTCTATTCCTGCTGCATCCCAGAGATAGGTCACTTCCCACCTCTTCTCCTCCAGGTCTCCTTCCCCAGACAGGTTCACCCTGCTCTCCACTGGGTTTTATTTCTAACTAGGCTTGGACCACCCTCCAGGTGCAAATAGGTAGGTAAATTTGCTTATCGGGCCCTTATTAACTCTTTCCCAGGATGTGTGGGGGTAAACACCCCATCACAAGCATATCTGGAAACCAGTTTGTTTTCTTTACCAGCTGAATCCTGAGTTCTGACTTCTGTATGTTATCTACAGCATTCTTGGGCCCTGTCTACATCAAATAAATTTAGGCTGATGCAAACCCTAATGTAGAAGCACTCCATTAATGTGAAGGAGGCTCAGCCTGAATGTTACAAGTACTAAAACTGGGTAGGCAGGCCGCATGCTTCCGTGTCTGTGTGAAAGCGACTGTAATGCATTAAACAGACAAACTTCAAAAGCATATTCTGAGTCCCAAAGTCAGTTTTGTTATAAGATTAATGTTATGTAACACACTGAACAATGGATTAGGCAAGTGAAAATAAGCAATCCTCTTTTAAATATATGCAATTTACTGTATTTGCAACACAGTGTCTAGATACATTAGAATTCTTGAGACATACATAAAATATAGGTTTAACACAACAGTCATAACACTGCAGTGTTTTTCGGCATTGTTGTGAGATTCGGACTACACATTTAAGTTTCAAAAACATAGCTTCTTAAATAAAACCATTTCAACTGAAGAAATTATCCTCTCAATTTTCATAGTATTGCATGGTCTTTTTGCCAGGCAACTTCCTTTAAAGTCAATGGGAGTTGCACAGCTAAAACCTCACTCACTGCTTTGAAAATGTAGGGCATGCTTAAGGGGCTCTTCACTTGAGCAAAGAAATCATTGCTTTGACGGTGCCTACATTAAGTGAGAGATGGAGGTGAACAGTTTTAGTTTATTGCTCATTTAGAAGCTGGAGGGGAAATAGCTGTCGACCACCTGTCACCCTCTTTTTTCTTGAGGAACTCCTTAAAACGTTTATTGAAACCCTGGCAGCAGTTTTCCTTTGATTTCCTTTGATAGTTATCTAGTTTTCTGCAGCTTGCTTATTTTTCCTGTAATAAAATAGAGCCATTTTTAAAATGCACAAAGTGAAAAGCATGCTTTTGAAACAAGCCCCAAAGAAAATTTACCTACTCATAATCTGAAACCTAATGCAATAGTTCATCATTAGGATGTAGTCCCAGTTTGCCTGATCTTTCTGTGTTTGTTTGTGTATGATCTTTAGGTTTTTAAAGCAATTTTCAACACCATTTATTTTTGCACATAGTGTAATCACGTCGTATTGCAAATTATTTTAAACATGTGTAATAATTTCATGTAATTTGTTTAATTGCAATTTGCAACATATTGGATGTATAATTACTTGAATATGATACGATATAATCAAATTAGGAAAGTTAGATTGCACAATCTTTGTTTGTACATGCAACAATAGTGTGTAAAAGTCAGAGTGCACATTAACAACACTGCGCATATGCTCTGAGACCAAAGTACAGTCAATATTTGGTATTTTCTTGGTAGAGAATCAGTAACACAAGTTGTTCCTAATAGAAGTAATCTTTCTTTTTCTTCTTCTTCTTCTTTTTTTTTTTTTTTGCATCTATTCATCCCTGGAGATGAATCTAGTGTTATTGTCTTCACATTTAATTAAGAATATTATGAGTGCCATGCATCACCATGGATACTGTATAGTAACTAATCCTTCATGGATACCCTCTTGAGGGATTTGTTTTTCTAGAAATACAATCACAAGGCCCACTTCATTTTTCCAGCATTTGTTCAAAGACCCTATTGTAAAATATAAACAAAGGTAATACACTTCTCATGACTTTGTTTTTTCTGAATAATGATATGCTTGAAAGAAAGGGGTGTGTGTGTGTGTACATAAAAAATGGAACTTAGAGTGGAAAGGGTCTTCCAGCTTTATATAGTCATAACTGTGACACCAACATGAAAGTACTAGTTACTAGTTTACTTTCTAATGTAATAAAGAGATGGCATTCTCATTCTCTGATCCTGAATACCTAGGGTGGTAGAGCTATATGTGCTGCTCTGTGGGAGAACTAGTTTCAGGAATGACTTTGGATCTTTCGCTAAGGGCATGGCTACACTTGCAGATGTAGAGCGCTTTGAGTTAAACGCGCCTTCGGAAAGCGCAGTAGGGAAAGCGCTGCAGTCTGTCCACCCTGACCGCTGCAAGCGCACTGGCATGGCGACATTTGCAGCACTTGCAGCAGCATTGGGAGCGGTGCATTATGGGCAGCTATCCCGCAGAGCACCTCTTCCCATTCTGGCACTGTGGCTTGTGGGAAGGGGCGGGGCATACGGAGCATTCTGGGTCCTGTCCCAACGCCCCGTGATGCATTGGTTCACATCCCAGCAATCCCTGTGCTTCCATCTTCATTTGGTACCATCTTTCAAAGGTTTTTGTACTGCGTGCTCTGTCTTCCCTTTCGGTCTGCGGGAATGGAGCCCAAACTGTTGAGGAATATGCTGACGAGTCTCACCAGCACATCACGTTTGGCAGTCAAGTTACTCCTTAAGATCCAAACTGACAGTGAGGACTCCGATGACGATATTGAAGCGAATAACGTATATGACACAAGACTGCTTGTGGTATTCACGGACATGCTCACCACCGTGGAACGCTGCTTTTGGGCTTGGGAAACAAGTACTGAGTGGTGGGATCACATTGTCATACAAGTCTGGGATGACGAGCAGTGGCTGCAGAACTTTTGGATGAGAAAAGCCACTTTCATGGGACTGTGTGAGAAGCTCGTCCCAGCCCTGCGGCACAAGGACACGAGACCGAGAGCTGCCCTGACAGTGGAGAAGCGGGTGGCTATTGCAATCTGGAAGTGGCAACTCCAGACAGCTACCAATTGGTTGCTAACCAGTTTGGAGTGGGAAAGTCGACCGTTGGAATCGTGTTGATGCAGCGCCATTAATCGCATCTGTCAAGGTTCCTCCCCCACTCTGAACTCTAGGGTACAGATGTGGGGACCTGCATGAAAAACCTCCTAAGCTTATCTTTACCAGCTTAGGTCAAAACTTCCCCAAGGTACAAAGTATTCCACCCGTGGTCCTTGGAATGGCCGCTACCACCACCAAACTAATACTGGTTACTGGGGAAGAGCTGTTTGGACGCGTCCTTCCCCCCAAAATACTTCCCAAAACCCTGCACCCCACTTCCTGGACAAGGTTTGGTAAAAAGCCTCACCAATTTGCATAGGTGACCACAGACCCAAACCCTTGGATCTGAGAACAATGAAAAAGCATTCAGTTTTTTACAAGAAGACTTTTAATAGAAAATAGAAGTAAATAGAAATAAAGAAATCCCCCCTGTAAAATCAGGATGGTAGATATCTTACAGGGTAATTAGATTCAAAAACATAGAGAACCCCTCTAGGCAAAACCTTAAGTTACAAAAAAGATACACAGACAGAAATAGTTATTCTATTCAGCACAATTCTTTTCTCAGCCATTTAAAGAAATCATAATCTAACACATACCTAGCTAGATTACTTACTAAAAGTTCTAAGACTCCATTCCTGTTCTGTCCCTGGCAAAAGCAGCATACAGACAGACACAGACCCTTTGTTTCTCTCCCTCCTCCCAGCTTTTGAAAGTATCTTGTCTCCTCATTGGTCATTTTGGTCAGGTGCCAGCGAGGTTACCTTTAGCTTCTTAACCCTTTACAGGTGAGAGGAGCTTTCCCCTGGCCAGGAGGAATTTCAAAGGTGTTTACCCTTCCCCTTATATTTATGACACGCCCCCCAAATCTCAGCTAGGGTGAAACACTGGCTGGGATTTCTTCCTGGAGCTCTAGGAAAAACAGAGTTAATAAGACACATGCATCTCTAAATATACTACCAAGTACATAAAGACTAACAATATTTTCCACATCTTAAGGACGATTTTAACCAGTTGATTCTGGGAAACTTTCACGGGAGAGTGCATCAGCCACTTTGTTAGAAGCTCCTGAGATGTGTTGGATGTCGAAATCAAAATCTTGGAGAGCTAAACTCCACCGAAGAAGTTTTTTGTTAGTTTCTTTGACGGTGTGAAGCCACTTCAGTGCAGCATGGTCGGTTTGCAGGTGGAAACGCCGTCCCCAAACATATGGGCGTAGCTTTTCCAGAGCGTAGACAATGGCATAACATTCTTTTTCAGTGACTGACCAGTTGCTTTCCCTCTCAGACAGTTTTTTGCTGAGAAACACTACAGGGTGGAATTCTTGATCAGGTCCTTTTTGCATTAAAACTGCTCCCACACCACGCTCGGATGCATCTGTGGTTACTAGGAACGGTTTGTCAAAGTCTGGGGCCCTTAGTACAGGGTCAGACATGAGTGTCGCTTTAAGCTTGTTAAAGGCCTTCTGACACTTCACGGTCCACTGAACAGCGTTTGGCTGTTTCTTTTTGGTTAGGTCTGTCAGTGGGGCAGCGATTTGGCTGTAGTGCGGTACAAATCGTCTGTAATAACCGGCCAAGCCTAAGAAGGATTGAACCTGTTTCTTTGACTTTGGGACAGGCCACTTTTGGATAGCATCCACTTTGGCCTGTAGGGGGCTGATAGTTCCTTGACCCACCTGGTGTCCAAGGTAAGTCACTCTGTTTAGGCCTATTTGACACTTCTTAGCCTTAACAGTTAGTCCTGCCTCCCTTATGCGCTCAAGGACTTTTTGTAGATGTTCCAGGTGGTCTGCCCAGGAATCCGAAAATATGGCCACATCGTCAAGGTAGGCGACTGCATATTCTCCTAATCCCGCTAGGAGACCATCTACAAGTCTTTGGAAAGTGGCGGGTGCATTTCGCAGCCCGAAAGGGAGTACATTAAATTCATACAGCCCGAGATGTGTGATGAAGGCTGACCTTTCCTTGGCAGATTCATCTAGCGGTACCTGCCAGTACCCCTTTGTTAAGTCCAAGGTAGAGATGAACTGGGCCCGTCCCAGTTTCTCTAACAGTTCATCTGTGCGTGGCATTGGATAGTTGTCTGGGCGAGTTACAGCATTTAGCTTACGGTAGTCCACGCAAAAACGTATTTCCCCATCTGGTTTGGGAACTAGAACCACTGGAGATGCCCATGCACTTTCAGAGGGGCGGATTACACCCATCTGTAACATATCCTGGATCTCCCGTTCTATAGCAGTTTTAGCTTGAGGAGACACCCGGTAAGGTTGGACCCTAATTGGGTGAGCATTACCTGTGTCAATGGAGTGGTATGCCCGTTCAGTCAGTCCTGGGGTGGCTGAGAACGTTGGCGCGTAGCTAGTGCACAGCTCCTGGATCTGCTGTCGCTGCATACGCCCAAGGGTCATGGAGAGGTTCACCTCTTCCACACCACCAGCACATTTCCCTTCGTAGTAGACACCTTCAGGCCACTCAGCATCATCTTCTCCCTGGGCTGTAAACTGACAAACCTTTAATTCTCTGGAATAAAAGGGCTTTAGAGAATTAATATGGTACACCTTAGGCTTTCGGTTGGAGGTGGGGAATGCTATGAGATAATTAACAGCTCCCAGGCGCTCCTGGACCGTGAATGGCCCTTCCCACGATGCTTCCATTTTATGGGCCTGGAGCGCCCTTAAGACCATGACCTGGTCTCCTACTTTGAAGGAACGCTCTCTGGCATGTTTATCATACCAGGCTTTTTGCTCTTTTTGAGCATCCTGTAAGTTTTCTTTAGCAAGGGCTAAAGAGGTTCGGAGGGTGTTTTGTAGGTTGGTTACAAAGTCCAGAATGTTAGTTCCTGGAGAAGGTGTAAATCCCTCCCATTGCTGCTTCACCAACTGCAATGGCCCCTTAACCTCACGGCCATATACAAGTTCAAATGGGGAAAACCCTAAACTGGGATGTGGTACAGCTCTGTAGGCAAAGAGCAACTGCTGCAACACTAGGTCCCAATCATTGGAGTGCTCATTTACGAATTTACGTATCATGGCCCCCAAAGTTCCATTAAACTTCTCCACCATGCCATTTGTTTGATGGTGGTAAGGAGTGGCAACCAAGTGATTTACCCCATGAGCTTCCCAAAGGTTTTTCATAGTTCCTGCCAGGAAATTAGTCCCTGCATCTGTGAGGATGTCGGAGGGCCAACCTACCCTGGCAAAAATGTCTGCTAGTGCCTGGCATACACTTTTAGCCCTGGCGTTGCTTAGAGCTACTGCTTCCGGCCATCGGGTGGCAAAATCCATGAAAGTCAGTATGTACTGCTTTCCTCTGGCTGTCTTTTTCGGAAAAGGACCCAGAATATCCACAGCTACTCGCTGAAATGGAACTTCAATGATGGGGAGTGGTTGTAGAGGGGCTTTGACCTGGTCTTGGGGTTTTCCCACTCTTTGGCACACCTCACAAGACTGGACATAGGTAGAAACATCCTTGCCCATTCCCTCCCAGTGGAATGACCCCCCCAAACGGTCTTTGGTCCTGTTCACCCCAGCATGGCCACTAGGGTGATCGTGGGCTAAGCTCAAGAGCTTGGCCCGGTATTTAGTTGGAACTACCAACTGTCTCTGAGGATGCCAGTCTTCCTGGTGTCCACCAGAAAGAGTTTCCTTGTATAAAAGTCCTCTTTCTACAACAAACCTGGATCGATTAGAAGAGCTGAGAGGCGGTGGGTTGCTCCGTGCCGCTGTCCAAGCTCTCTGGAGGCTTTCATCTGCTTCCTGTTCGGTCTGGAACTGTTCCCTTGATGCTGGAGACATCAGTCCCTCATTGGATTGTGGACCTAGGCTTGGTCCCTCTGGAAGCAATATAGGGGATGGAGCTGTTTCTGTTGACTGTGAACCGCTCTCCGCTGGTGCACTATGTTGGGATTCAGGCTCCGGCTGAGCCTCTTGTGTAGGGTTATCGGCTGCTGCCAGTTCAGGTTCAGTGGGGCCCTCTGGTGTTGAGGTTGCAAGTACTGGATTCAGTGCTGGCACGGGGTCTGGTGTTGGTTGTTCGGCTGGTTCCGGTTCTGGGACTGGTTCCGTCTGGGTCTCTGGGACTGGATCCACTACTGCTGTTGCAGACATTGGCCTGGGGTCCGGGTCCATCACCTCTGACTGGGTCCTGATAGAAGTTTCCGGAACAGAGCTAGGCCTCACGGCTTGTTTAGCCTGGCTGCGGGTGACCATTCCCACCCTCTTGGCCTGCTTCACATGATTGGCCAAGTCTTCCCCCAACAGCATGGGGATGGGATAATCATCATAGACTGCAAAAGTCCACATTCCTGACCAGCCCTTGTACTGGACAGGCAACTTGGCTGTAGGCAAATTGAAAGAGTTGGACTTGAAGGGTTGAATCGTCACTTGGATCTCTGGGTTGATTAAATTGGGGTCCACTAAGGAAGCATGGATAGCTGACACTTGTGCTCCGGTGTCCCTCCACGCGGTGACCTTCTTCCCGCCCACACTCACAGTTTCCCTCCGCTCCAAGGGTATCTGGGAGGTATCTGGGCCTGTGGACCTCTGGTGTGATTCCGGTGCAATGAACTGTAATCTGTTGGGGTTCCTAGGGCAGTTGGCCTTTACATGCCCCAGCTCGTTACATTTAAAACATCGTCCAGCTGACGGGTCACTGGGGCGAGGAGGGTTGCTGGAGAACGGGGTGGCAGGATGATAAGGGGTCTGGAGGGTTCTTTGGGAGGTAGGTGGGGCCTTGGGCGGCCCCCGGTAATAGGGTGTGGTCTGGGGTGGTCCCTTCTGGTCTCCGCTCCAACTGCGACCAGTTTTCTTCTTCTCTGCCACCTCCACCCATCTGGCTCCAATCTCTCCTGCCTCGATTACAGTTTTGGGTTTCCCATCTAGGATGTATCTTTCTATTTCCTCAGGAACACCCTCTAAGAATTGTTCCATTTGCATTAGGAAGGGCAAATTTACTGGAGATTCAACACTTGCTCCTGATATCCAGGCATCCCAATGTTTCACAATGTGGTAGGCATGTCGGGTAAATGACATGTCTGGTTTCCACCTTAGGGCTCTGAACCTCCGACGAGACTGCTCGGGTGTTATCCCCATTCTGACTCTCGCCTTGGATTTAAACAGTTCATACTTGTTCATGTGTTCTTTAGGCATTTCAGCTGCCACCTCAGCTAAGGGTCCACTGAGCTGCGGCCTCAGCTCTACCATGTATTGGTCAGTAGAGATGTTGTACCCAAGGCAGGCCCTTTCGAAGTTTTCTAGGAAGGCCTCAGTATCATCGCCTGCCTTGTAGGTGGGGAACTTTCTGGGATGGGAAGTGGTACTTGGAGAAGGATTACTAGGGTTTGTTGGGATATTCTGCTGAGCCTTTATCTTCTCCATCTCCTCCAAATACTTCCTCTCTTTTTCCTTCTCCTCCAGTTCTTTGTCCCTCGCTTCCATAGCTCTCCTGTGAGCAGCCGCTTGGTGTTGTTCTGCCTCCCTTTCTTGTTCCTTCTTCAGCCGCATGAGTTCTATCTGTCTTTCATGTTCCCTTTGTCTTTCCTCAGCCTGAAATTTGGCTAATTCCAGCTGTAGTCGAGCTGAGGATTTGGTCATTCTAACCTCTCTGTTTTTAACTAACTTTACACCCGAGGTTTAGAAATAAACAAACAAAACTTGGCTGTAAAATTTTGCTGTGCTGGAATAGAATACCTATTCTCTGATAGTGATTGTCAGCCTACAGAAAAAGACAATTCCCTTGTCTCTGTTCTGGGCCCAACTTAAAGCAAAAAACCTCCAAACTACTTGGAAACCTGCTTACCCAGCCCAAAGAAAAAGCAAATGGGTAGAACACACACCCCCTATTTACTTTTAGGAAGAAAAGAAAAAAAAAAACCTCTGGGTTGGAAGACTGTGAATTTCCCTGCAGGAGTTAAGTACCCTGCCTCCAGGCAAAGAAAACCTGCAATTCACAAGATAATCCCCTTTTGTCTCTGCTTGGCCACAAAGCAGGGAAAACCCAAGATGCTTTCAGTTTCAAAGCTGCTTCAAAGCCACAGGAAAAAAAAATTCCTTTTTAAAATCTGTATTTCTAGTTCAAAAAATCTCAACTGGATCTCAAAATGATTTCAGGTTAATCCCACCACTATGCCACCATGTCAAGGTTCCTCCCCCACTCTGAACTCTAGGGTACAGATGTGGGGACCTGCATGAAAAACCTCCTAAGCTTATCTTTACCAGCTTAGGTCAAAACTTCCCCAAGGTACAAAGTATTCCACCCGTGGTCCTTGGAATGGCCGCTACCACCACCAAACTAATACTGGTTACTGGGGAAGAGCTGTTTGGACGCGTCCTTCCCCCCAAAATACTTCCCAAAACCCTGCACCCCACTTCCTGGACAAGGTTTGGTAAAAAGCCTCACCAATTTGCATAGGTGACCACAGACCCAAACCCTTGGATCTGAGAACAATGAAAAAGCATTCAGTTTTTTACAAGAAGACTTTTAATAGAAAATAGAAGTAAATAGAAATAAAGAAATCCCCCCTGTAAAATCAGGATGGTAGATATCTTACAGGGTAATTAGATTCAAAAACATAGAGAACCCCTCTAGGCAAAACCTTAAGTTACAAAAAAGATACACAGACAGAAATAGTTATTCTATTCAGCACAATTCTTTTCTCAGCCATTTAAAGAAATCATAATCTAACACATACCTAGCTAGATTACTTACTAAAAGTTCTAAGACTCCATTCCTGTTCTGTCCCTGGCAAAAGCAGCATACAGACAGACACAGACCCTTTGTTTCTCTCCCTCCTCCCAGCTTTTGAAAGTATCTTGTCTCCTCATTGGTCATTTTGGTCAGGTGCCAGCGAGGTTACCTTTAGCTTCTTAACCCTTTACAGGTGAGAGGAGCTTTCCCCTGGCCAGGAGGAATTTCAAAGGTGTTTACCCTTCCCCTTATATTTATGACAGCATCCTGCTCAGAAGAACCGTGACTCTGGGTAACGTGCATGACATTGTGGATGGTTTTGCACAAATGGGTTTCCCTAACTGCGGAGGGGTGATAGATGGCACACATATTCTAGTTCTGGCACCAGCCCACCTAGCCTCTGAGTCCGTTAATCAGAAGGAGTATTTCTCTATGGTTCTCCAGGCACTTGTGGATTACCGTGGGCATTTCATTGACATTAACACAGGCTGGCCCAGAAAGGTGCACGATGCACACATCTTTCAGAGCACTGGCCTCTTCAGAAAGCTGCAAGCTTTCGACTTTTTTCCCAGACCAGAAGATCACCATAGGGGAAGTCGAAACACCCACTGTGATCCTTGGAGACCCTGCTTACCCTTTAATGCCTGGCTCATGAAACCCTACACAGGGAGCCTAGACAGCAGCAAGGAGCAGTTCAACAACAGGCTGAGCTGGTGCAGAATGAATGTGGAGTGTGCTTTTGGCCTTTTAAAGGGCCCCTGGTGCTCTCTGTATGGGAAGCTGGACATGGCCAATGACAGCATCCCCGTGGTTATATCTGCATGCTGTACCCTCCATAACATTTGTGAAGGGTGAACAATTCACTCAGGCATGGAACTTGGAGGTTCAACACCTGGAGGCTGAATTTCAATAGCCAGAGAGCAGGGCTATTAGAGGGGCCCAGCTCGGGGCTGCAAGGATTAGGGATGGCTTGAGGGAGCAATTTGAGGCTGAAAGCCACCAGTAATGTCTGGTGCCCTGAACAGGAGTGAAGTGTAGTGGTTCCAATGTTAGTAGAAATCTGTGTTTGCTACAGATGATACACTGACTTGCAGTGCCTGTTTCTTTCCTGGGCTAAGGTATCTTTTATTTTTTGCAATAATAAAGAATGTTTTCAAAGCCAAAAAATCCATTTATTGAAAACAAAATGCATTTATTGAAAAGAAACACAACTGCTTGGGAAACAGAAAGGGCAAGGGGGTGGGGTGGGGAATGGTACAATCACAGATTTGCGTATGTCCTGTCTGGAATGCTGTGCAATAAGTGCTGCACTTCAGAATGGCTATACTGCATGGTGATGGGGGTTGAGTGCAGTGGGTAAGGGTCATAGTTTTCAGGGCTGGGTGGTGAAGCTACTGGTGTTGGAAGCAGCTGGTGGCAGTAAGAACCCGGATGCTGGGGAAAGTGGGTTGGAAGTGTCATGGGGGCACAAGGGAAAGAGTTTTGGGACAAGGTTGCAGGGGGGGATGGGCGCAGTAGTGCTCTGCCTACATGGCTATGAGCGCCTGGATAGAATCTGCTTGGCGCTCCATTATGCTTATCAGCCGATCCGTGCTTTGCTGCCAGAGCACCGCGCTTTTGTGCCGGTGCTCCTCATTCTGCTGGCGGATCCTCCTTTCACTGTCCCACCACTCCTGCACTTTTTGATTTTCATTACTTGAATGCTGCATTACTTCATGCAACATGTCTTCCTTGCTTCTACGTGGCCCCTTTCTGATTCTTTGGAGTCTTTCGGCCGGTGATAACATGGATAGCTGAGATCTCAAGGTTGCATCTGTAAAGGAAAAATGCAACACTAACAGAGGCAGCATTGTTCACACCAGACAGAGCAATGATTCGCCTGTACTTAAGGGCAAGCACAGTCTACACGATAGCATAATTTCCCTGTCCAAAGCGAGCACACACAACCCACAGGAGCCCCAAAATGGTAAGCACACGGTCAAGCGTGACTGATTGTTTCACAGCTGTACTGTCCTCTGGGTTTCTGTGCGTTGGGGAGAGCCAACAGGGGCAGGGGGCCCCTATACTGAACACTGTCCCCAAATCTTCCATAGGATTTTGTCCTGGAAGATATCTTGCTGCTGAGGGTGACCTGGGAAGCAAGGGAGGGTCTTCTACTGCAATGCAGCTTCTGCCCTGGCCCATATGCAGCTTGCCTGTGTGCAGATGTGGTCCCCCCGCCTCCCACACCACAGTGGCATGGACAAGTTAGCTTTACTGGGACACAGTGGCTCTCTCAAGAAACCTGCGCAAGCGCATTGCCTAAGTTCTGGATTAGACCTTTAAAGAGATCACTGAGGCTGATTACCGCGATGTGAGAGAGCACATCAATGCCCTATTCTGCATCTAGGCATGCATGCAGCCCTAACCCTCCTCACCCCAAGAGCCCGCGCCAACTAACTTCCTTCCCAGAATAAAAGCTGCTTACCAGGAACCTCCACTCGTGTTTGTCCTTCCCCAAGCACCAGCCACCGCGACTGGCTACCTTCCTCCTGGCTTGAGAACAGCTCCTGGATGCATGCATCTAGGGATTCTGGGGTGTCTTCCTCTGCCTCAGCACCCTTGCTCCCGCTTTCCTCCTCCTCCTCCTGCCTTGTTGAACTCGGCTTTGAAGTGTTGATGGTGGTACTCAGAATGGAGGTGCCATCACCCCCAAGTATCGCATCCAGCTCTTTGTAGAAACGGCAGGTCACAGGGGCAGCACTGGAGGAGCAGTTTGCCTCGCAGGCTTTGTGGTAGGCATTCCGCAGCTCCTTCACTTTAATCCTGCACTGCAGTGCATCCCGGTCATGGCCCCTTTCCATCATATTCCTTGATATCTGCCCAAAGGTATCGTAATTCCTATGGCTGGAGTGCAGTTGGGATTGGACAGCTTCCTCCTCCCAAACACTGATGAGGTCCAGCACCTCGCCATTGCTCCACATACTGGGGCTCTCCTGGCACGTGGAGGCATGATCACCTGGAAGGATTCGCTGATCGCACTCCACGCCTGGCTGAGCAAACAGGAAGGGGATTTCAAAATTCCCAGAGAATTTAAAGGACTGGTCTGACAATTGGTCACCTGAGGGCAGGGCAGTAGAGTTCAAAAAGTGATGACCAGAGTGGCTAGCACAGGCATTGTGGGACACTTCTGGAGGCCGATCAGAGCACACTATAGGATCAGGGCGTCCACACTGGTGCTGTGGCGCTCCAGCGGGGGCGCAGCAAACACTATTCCACTCACCGAGGTGGAGTACCAGCAGTGCTGTAGCCGCGGAGTCAGAGGGCTCTACCTGCCTTGCCAGTGTGGACGGGGAGTGAGCTAGTGCACCCGGGGCTCCTTTAATGCACTCTGACTCTCAAGTTGTAGCTAAGCCGTAAGTCAGTGTTACTTTCAGAAGTGGGGAAATTTTTTAAAGAAGCTGATTTAATGTTTCTGCTCAATGAATGGGTGAGAACCTACAATATCCCATCTGGAATGATTCGTGTTGGACTGGATGAGTACAGGGTAGTTTATCCTGGTGTTTGCAGACAGGCAAAATCTCATTCTGACCTAACCCTACACTTCTGCATCCCCCTAAGGCCTCTCCTCCCTGACTGCTTTTTGCCTGCTCGAGTCACTCCTCTCAGACTGTGAACTACCTGTTCTCCCATTATGGACCATATTCAGCACTGGTGTATCAGATGCAACTCCCATTGAGCTCAATGTGTTGTTTTTGCATATTTGTGAGGTTATACAGAATAAGCGGTCGAGGCAAAGAATAACTTTCCAAGCAGGCAACAGGGAAGCTAGTTGGTTTATTCATTTTCTAATATGACTGAACCAGAGTCAGATGGGACTCTGGATAAGGAATCAGAAAGGATGGCTCTGAGCCTCTTAATGAGTGTGTGAATGTCTGTGTGGGGAGGGTCTATAATAGCAAAGCTTTATGCTGCCATATTGATAATATAATGCAAAGTGTCTGTCTTTAGGTAGTGGAATGGCCAAATAGCAATCTTGTGACCCAAACAAAGGCAAAAAAAGAAAGGGAGAATGCATGGACAAAATTTTCTACAAGAATAATATAGCTGGCTTGGCAGATTCTACCGTGGGTGACATCACTTGTAGTAGGATCTGCAGTGTGCTCCTCAGGAGTGTATTCATTACCTCTTCTAGCTGCCAGATTAGGACACAATCAGGTAAAAACATTCACCACTCCTAAGTCACTTTGGGATTTTTAAAATATTGTGGCCATTGAAATAGCAACTGTAACTAATTTGCTTCTTCGCTTTGAGTTTCATAAGTATGTTAGCAGTTGGCAAGTTATGCAATCTCCCAGATATTTTCACACTGTCTTGTTCTTCTCCTTTCTATTGTGGATTTAGGTTACCCTGCATAGTTAAGATATAGCCCAACACATGCACTGTAGTTTATGGAGCGACTTTGACACTATTCGCATTATAGCCTCTCAGAGGGAGAGATGTTTTATGCCTCCCATCTGTATTATTCACTGTGGAGGTTGTGGTCTGTGTCGTCCCCTTTTGGGCAGAATCTGGCATCTAGTGATTTTTTGTTCAGACAATCCTATGATAAGTGACCCTGTTTTGGGCAAAGATAGCATCTCTTCTCTCCACCTTCTCTCTTCTGGTTCATTAGGATTAAACTCTTGCCCTGCTTTGGTTGGTGCATCCAGTTCTGGTTATTTTCACCCCCTACCCATTTTGTTCTCCTTCCCTTTTAGCTTTTTAAGAGCAACCTTTAATAAGTATTTTTAAAAGCCATATATTCTAATGGACAAAATAGACAGAAGCACCCTTATAAAAATTATACTGTGCATCACTGCTAATTTGTTTGCTTTCAAAGGCTAGCTCAGTAAAATAGAATGTTGTAACAACATAATAGCATCCCACTGCTAAATAAATGCCGTTGAGACATTAAAGAGACAAGGTCGGTGAGGTTTTCTTTTATTGGACCACTTTCTGTTGGTGACAGAGACAAGCTTTTGAACTTACATAGAGCTCTTCTTCAGGTCTGGGAAAGGTACTTAGGGCTTGTCTTCATATACAGCACTATGGCAGCACAGCTGCATTGGTGCACCTCTGCCGTTGTAGCACTTTAGTGAAGACACTACTACACCGACAGAAGAAGCTCTCCTATCTGCAAAGTTAATCCATCCCCCTGAGAGGCGGTAGCTATGTCTACATCCTGAGCGTTAGGTTGGTATAACTACGTCTCTCAGGAGTTTGGATATTTTACATCCCTGAGCAACTTAGTTATACTGATATAGGTCTGTAGTACAGATTTGGCCTCAGAGTCTCACAGCTAAATACAAGATAGAACAGACTGTTTAGCCTAAGTAGTTAACACGCATTTCAAGGACCATTCAAGGGAAAGTGGCCTGTTAACACCCCTCCAGTCATACAGTAGAAAGGAAGGGAGAGGGGAAAAAAAGGCAGTTTGAGGGTTGGGGGGTTGTTGTAATAAGCCATAAATCTAGTGTGTCTATTCAGTCCACGATCCTTCCCCAAACAACTCAAAGAGAAATTCAACAACCTCATTCCCCACAACACCACATGAGGGACCTTCCATATGCCTCCCAAGATACACACACAATGGAATCCAGGCAGATCCATCATATCTGGCTGTGGCACTCTTGCTGAAGGAATATCAGGACACATACAAGCCATCCTCAAACCACTCACCATAGAAAGGGCCAGCTTCCTCCATAACACAACTGACTTCCTCCAGAAACACAACAAGACTAACAACCTCTCTCAGTACACTATCTTTGCCACCATGGATGTCACTTCCATATACACCAACATCCCTCACTGTGACAGCATCATTGCCTGCCTCAAATATCTACAAGACAATGGACAACACTCAGGGCTTGTCTACACTTATTGGAGGATCGACTTTTCCCTTTAGTGTAGACAAGGCCTCAGATATCACACCAAACACATCACCAAACTCATCCATGTCATCCTCACCCATAACAATTTTACATGCAACTACAAACACTTTGTCCAAACCATGGGAACAGCCCTGGCTACTAGGATGACACCCCAGTATGCCAATCTCTTCAAGGGTCATCTTGAAGAAGAATTGCTGGACAAATGCACCACAAAATCAATGATATACCTGAGATACATTGATGTTATTTTCATCCTCTGGACAGATGACCTAAACTCCCTCAGAGATTTCTACCATACCTTTAACAACCACCACCCATCCATTAAACTCTCTCTAGAATGCTCCCACACCAGCATCAACTTACTGCACACCATGATCAGCTTCAGCAATGGAACCCTACAGACAACTATATACAAGAAACTCACAGATCACCACACCTCCTTTGACAGATCCAGTAACCGCCTCAAATGCACCAAGAAATCGGTTAGCTACGGCCAGGCACTCAGATACTACAGAATATGCTCTCAGGAGAAAGTCCAGGATATACACCTTACCACACTTAAAACTGCCTTCACTAAAGAAGGATGCTCCACCAGAGAAATGCAGGCAGTCCTCAGACTTATGATATAATTAGTTCCTGAAAATCACATCTTAAGTCAAAAACATTGTAACTCAAGTTTCTCATAGGAACAATGCCAGATCAAGCACTGTAAAGTCGAAACTGACGTCATAATGTTGAAACATGATGACAATTTATAAACATCATAAGTGCCATTCATCGTAACTTGAACGTCATAAAGTCGAGGACTGCCTGTAGATAACATCATAGAACAAGCACCCATGTACACCAAGAGAACCTGCTTCAGTATGGAAATAAACCCCTCCCCCCACCCCTGACTGCACACCCCCTAGTACTCACCTACCACCCTATACTGGAAACAACACAGGGTATCATTTAAACTAATACAACCCATAGTCGAATGGGACCACATCCGGAGAGAAATCTTTCCCCAACCCCCTCTTCTGGCCTTCAAACAATCCCCCGGCCTTTCCAAGTTCATCATCAGCAGCAAGCTTCCCACAGATCGGGACTCACCAACTCAAAGCAGCACCAGACCCTGACAAAACAATAGATGCAAAACCTGCAGACATATCTCCACTGCTACAATTATGAACATCCTGCACAGCACACCTTTCAAGATCCGTGGGTCCTACACATGCGTCTCACAACGTGTGGTGTACCTCATCCAGTGCACTAAATGCCCCAGTCACACCTATATGAGTGAAACCAGACAATCACTACACTCTTGAATGAACTCACACAGGAAAATGATAAAAGACAAAAACACTGTATCACCTGTGGATGAACTCTTTTCACAAAGCGATCACTTGTATCTGACTTCTTAGTCCTCATCCTCAAAGGAAATCTGCACAACGCCTTTAAAAGACAAGTCTGAGAACTTAAATTCATAACTATGCTAGTGTCTTGGTGCTTTGGAACTGCTCTGAATGAAGTCAGAAGGACTCTAGTGCAGTGTGTCAGGGCACCACTCACCAGGGCAAGCCTCCTTGGCTTCAGCGCCTCCTGGGTCTGACCTTGGAGCAGTCAGCACACCTGTTCATGCTGTGAGCTCCCTGCAGGGAGTCTAGCTGAACGGCACACCTGTGGAAGCCTTTCATGCCCTCCAAAGTGACCACACACCCCAAGTTCGCAGTCAGCAGTGACGCTTAGCCAGCGTGTAAAAGAGAAGGGTTTATCAGTCATCGGGAACACAGCGTAGAACAGATCTTGTTAGCACAGAAAGCAGGAAGTTACAGCATAGTCCATCTTGGGGTGGGGTGGGGTGTGTGTGTGAGAAATCCAGAGCCCTAGGGGGTCCCAAACCAGAAGACTGACTCACTTCCAGCAGCCCAGTCTCCATCAGGCCTAGCTGTCTTGTCTCCATCCTTTTGTCTATTTCCCGGGCAAATAGATCACCTGGCCTCCACCTCTCTCTTTGTTCTCTAACATCTTCATCTGGCTCCTTGTAAAGGATGGGCCCTGGCTATCAGTTGCCAGAATACAGTGTTGGCCATCCTCCATGCCCAGGCAGCCAGTCGGCAGTTACACCTGCTCTTTAGGGGTCTTTGCAACAATCACACACCCTTATCCCGCTACCTAGATACTTGAGTAACACATAGGGGAAACTGAGGCGCGCACACACAGTATTCAGAGAAAACATTTAGAACATTCTCAGTTTGTCACAGCTAGACACTAAAAATTATGGACTGACAAGAGACACTGGATTTATGACTTATTACAACAACCTGTAACCCCCTAACACCCCTCCTCCATACCCCCAAGCTGCCTTTTTTTCTCTCTTTCTCTCTCTTCCCTTCCATCACATGACTGGAGTGATATTAAACGGCCATTTCATCTTGAATGGTCTCCTCAAATGTATGTTAACTACTTAGGCTAAACAATCTGTTCAATTTTGTATTTAGCTGTGACACTGAGTACATTTCCCAGACCTGAAGAAGAGCTCTGTGCAAGCTTGAAAGCTTGTCTTTCTCACCAACAGAAATTGGTCCAATAAAAGATATTACCTCACCCACTTTATCTCTCTAATATCGCTAATATCCCGGAACCAGCATGGCCAGAATACTGCATACAACATTGAGAAAGGAGGCATTTTTGAAAACAGAGGTTGGGGAGGGATTAAGGTGTGGCTTTTTCAGATTAGGGATATTGATAGTATACATGCTATAGATACTATACTTTGTTACATAAATGACTAAAAATGCTCTATTTATTTTGTGGTCAGGTTATTAATGCATTAGAACAACAGATCCTTACAAGGGCAGATATCCTCTCCCTTTGCCTTTGGAGGGCATGAAAGGACACTTACATGTAAAGGTCTGCACCTCCCATACCACAGTTTCATTCTCTACTGGAGGCAACATACAACAGCTGGGTACGGTCACTGTTATCACTGAGGTCAGAGATCTGATTAGCGGGAACAGATTCTGTTTTGTATAATCTTGAATGAAAATATTTCACAATTAGTGTGAATTACTAAGTACATTTGAAGGGCCCTGTGGTTTTTATTGCATTAGTTCCATAGAACTGGCATCCCTCATGGTAAAAATAATGGACTTCAATCAAGCTAACTTCAAAGTCTGATAAATTTTATTAGGAAAACTTAATTATCTTTCTAGCGTTGTCTGACGGCTTTCCTATCTTAAGGCCCTGCTTGTAATAACTAGGGAAGGGGAGCACATTTCTGTAGAGAGATGCTTATGAAAAATTGTGATTTGGAGATGTTCCCTCATAAGGGACTGTGTTGTGAGTGTGGGAATTTGGAGATGTGCTCTGGAGGCGGGGGTTGGGAACACCACGTGGCTGTGTGCAGCAATTCACCAGAGATGCTCTCCAGTTTGTTTTATTAAAGTTTAATTCCTTTCTCAATCACTGGTTTGTTATTTAATGAACCCCAAGATCGTTACAAATTCTAACAAACTTCCTGCAGGAAAGCTTTAGCTAGTTCACCTCACCTAGGTGTTTGCAGTGTGCCCATCCCTGTGATATCTTGGCACCAAGATGTTACGATGGTGATTTTTGCCAATAGAGAGAGGATCTAAACTGGTGTACAGCACAGGCGCTGACTTTTGTTTTTGCTGGTAGGTGCTTTTGAAGAAGTGGGATGGGGGGGTGCTATTTTCAGCATTTTTATACACTTATTTCATATTCTAGTTATTGAATATGTCTCTGATTGGTATCTTAACAATTCAATCATTATTAAAATCATAATTAACCGCATAATTACATTATAATCACTTACAGTATATTAAAATCATTGCACTCACCTACAAGCTGTCTTCACTCACATCCGAGTTTAAAGACATTATGTTTCACTGTAGCTTTCTGGATGAAACTGTTATTTATCCATCTTTCAACCTGGCCCTACTCACATCCATCACCTAACTGTGCGTCGCGGTATACTAGTCTAATAATTCCTGCCACCTACTGGTGCCATTGTAAAATGTTGGTTTAAGGCAAAGGAACTTCCAAAGGACATCTTTAATGCCATTTATCACATTTCAAAAAAACCCAAAACACTATGGCTTGTGGGTGCCGAACACCCCCTATTTTTTTCAGTGGGTGCGTGAGCACTGGAGTGCCCACAGAGTTGGCACCTATGGTGTACAGGGTACCTAGTCTATAGCATGGTTGGGCCTTGCCTAGAAGCAACTGTGATTGATAAAAAATAGATAACATGGTTTACGAGACCAGCAGAGACTCGGTAAGCTTTGCTGTGTGATATTAATCTCATAGAATCATAGAATATCAGGGTTGGAAGGGACCCCTGAAGGTCATCTAGTCCAACCCCCTGCTCGAAGCAGGACCAATTCCCAGTTAAATCATCCCAGCCAGGGCTTTGTCAAGCCTGACCTTAAAAACCTCTAAGGAAGGAGATTCTACCACCTCCCTAGGTAACGCATTCCAGTGTTTCACCACCCTCTTAGTGAAAAAGTTTTTCCTAATATCCAATCTAAACCTCCCCCACTGCAACTTGAAACCATTACTCCTCGTTCTGTCATCTGCTACCATTGAGAACAGTCTAGAGCCATCCTCTTTGGAACCCCCTTTCAGGTAGTTGAAAGCAGCTATCAAATCCCCCCTCATTCTTCTCTTCTGCAGGCTAAACAATCCCAGCTCTCTCAGCCTCTCCTCATAAGTCATGTGTTCTAGACCCCTAATCATTTTTGTTGCCCTTCGCTGGACTCTCTCCAATTTATCCACATCCTTCTTGTAGTGTGGGGCCCAAAACTGGACACAGTACTCCAGATGAGGCCTCACCAATGTCGAATAGAGGGGAACGATCACGTCCCTCGATCTGCTCGCTATGCCCCTACTTATACATCCCAAAATGCCATTGGCCTTCTTGGCAACAAGGGCACACTGCTGGCTCATATCCAGCTTCTCGTCCACTGTCACCCCTAGGTCCTTTTCCGCAGAACTGTTGCCTAGCCATTCGGCCCCTAGTCTGTAGCGGTGCATTGGATTCTTCCGTCCTAAGTGCAGGACCCTGCACTTATCCTTATTGAACCTCATCAGATTTCTTTTGGCCCAATCCTCCAATTTGTCTAGGTCCTTCTGTATCCTATCCCTCCCCTCCAGCGTATCTACCTCTCCTCCCAGTTTAGTGTCATCCGCAAATTTGCTGAGAGTGCAATCCACACCATCCTCCAGATCATTTATGAAGATATTGAACAAAACCGGCCCCAGGACTGACCCCTGGGGCACTCCACTTGATACCGGCTACCAACTAGACATGGAACCATTGATCACTACCCGTTGAGCCCGACAATCTAGCCAGCTTAACTGATATGTTCTGCATTGCCACTGATGGTTTGTTCCTGATGCTTGTTTCCTCCTTAACAAAATGTACAAGTAACTGTTGTATAGTCTTCAATCATTCATAAAGATTTTCAAGACAAGACACACGGCTAAACTAGCACATACACACCAATTTTGCCTTTGTTTTGCTGTTTGTCTGTAAGCCTATAAAAACATTTGCATGTTGTCCTTCCCTGAGGCAATATGGTGCTTAAACCAAAGTAATCTTCACGATACTACCACACTTGTAACAGTTTTCTGTTTATGATCATGCAAGCTTATAAATGCTGGGTGGAAAAAAGACCATTTCACAAGATGCATTATTTATTTATGAAGATGGTGATATTTGGAGGTATTTGTGAGGTAACCATCACCAGATTATCTGGGTGCACTTTAAAATGGTATGAACTGGACACCATTAACATTCTCAAATAAAAGAGAAAATAGAGCATGTTCTCTTGCAACCCACATCTTTAAAGGGAAGGGAATGAAGAGTATCTCGTCAGTCAGCCCAGACCCAAGATTTCATAGTCTGCAGTCAGTAGGAAGACTGGGCAAAGAGAGAAGTCTTGTAATTTGTTTCAATTATAGTCAAGTTTGGTCTTACATTTATTTCTGGTGAGAAAATGTTCCAGAGGCATGTAACTGCTTCCAAGAATGTCCTCCCTCTAACATCATCAAACATTATGTTTGGGACCATTCACACATTCCCTGTGGTGTGATTAGAGGAGGGGAGAGAGTATTTTTAAGGTAATGTACCTGAAGCATTTAGGGCAGCATAAAACATTGTCCAGCACCTTACAGTTCACCCAGAAAATGTACTGGCAGCCAGCGTAAGCTGCAGAGCACACCTGTGATATGCTATGTTCTGACTGCCCACTCAGAATATCAGACAGCCACATTCTGTACAAGCCAAAGCTTCCAAGTGGTTTTTAAGGTTAACCCCAGGTACAGCGTATTGCAGAGATCAGTCCTTGAGGTAATCAAGGCATGAATGAGAAAATGCTATAATTTATTGGTCAGTTGCAGGTGAGGAGAAAACACATTTCTGCTCATTAATAGAAAAGTCAAGGAGCATTTTCATCTTGCAATCAATACATAAAGAAGATTTCCATTGACTTCAGTGAGTTTTGCCTGTATTTTAAAAAGCACAGGCTAGGGTTCTCATGTAACTTTTTTTTAAAAATGCACATTTTACATTTTTTTTATTCGTGTAACTCTAAGCAGAACCTCCTTTCACATATGCATTTTACTGTTGAAATTTCGTCTCAAAGAACAGAGGTCTGCTTTAGACATTCTGGGATCTCATTAGCAATGACCACAAAGGAACTCAGCAGACTCCCAAACCTATAGATAGTGCTCATGGAGGGGCACTGTGTGATGTGTTATTTTTACCAAAAAAGTCAGAAGATATCACACTGAATAGGAGGCAGATCATTTTTGCACACAGAGCAAAAATTCCCAGATGGTGAAAACAGTACTCAGAAGTCTCCTTCAAAAGCAGTAAATGAATATCTTGATATGATAAGCTTTATATATGTAGTACTGGTCAAGAGATGCTTTCTGCTGTAGTTCAGCTATATGAGACATTTAACCATAGTCCAGACACAATGTAGTATGTTTCTAAATGTGATACTGTATTAGGACATGTGATATGTTACTATGTTTGGATCACATTTTCCTTAAATACCCCCCATAATAACACAATCAGTTTTACATTCACGACAGATACTAATAAACTGTCTTTTTGCAGCGCTGCTATTTCTCCATTTATCACACAAACATCATCCCGTTGAACAGAGCACCTGGACTACCAGATAACAACTTTTAGTTAAAATACACACTCATGCAGTTCCAGAGCTAAGGATGCACTGAGTTGTATGCCTAAAGCAGGGTTTAAATTCCTGACACTAATATTAAAACTTCACAAAGACTATTACCAATCTTGTACATGTTCAATAACCGGACAAACTTGAATTTTCTATCTGAAGTTCATACTATATACGGCTTTAATAGACTGCAGTTTGAAATCATTCCTTTTTTATGCTTTCCCTGTGAGACTTTTTTTTCTCCTTTTTTGTTAGTTCCTGTAATGTAACAGCATGATAACTTGCAAATTTTAAGTTGCTCATTTTACTCCGGGTGGGTGTTTTATGCAGGATTAAGTATGTGGATTTGGGAAGAGAGCGGCATGGGGAAGTCTAAACACAGTTATGATGATTTTGTCATGGAAATTTTCTTTTTGCCATAGAAGAAGACAAAGTGTCTGCACTGTGAGCTTCCTGGCATATAGGGAAGGTCCGGAGAGAGTCTGTGTGGTCTGTAAGAAGCAGTAGGTAGTTGGCAGGGGGGGCGGACACACAGGAGAAGAAGGGCGTGGGGAAGCACTGATGCTTGCTTGCCTTCCCAGAATCATGGAATTGTGCTGTATCCACAAAGTTGAATCTTGATGTTATCATCTGCAGCAGGGCTCTTCTTCTTCGTGGTCCTTAACAGAGGTCCCCAAAATGTGGGGCATGCTCCCCTAGGGGTGTGTGGAGGAGGTCCACACAAGTCCCTATGCGGGCAGGGAAGGAGCGCTACCCATCCCCTCCCCCTTCCTCTCCCCCTCCCCAGCTCTGCTCTGGTCCCACCTCCATCTGTGTCTCGGGCTCTCAGCCCCATGTCTGGCCCCACCCCCAGCCTCGGCCACTGTTTGTGGCTGTGTTCCTGGCCCAGGGCCGACGCTGGGATTGGCGTCAAGAGCGGAGCAGCATCTGGCCGCAAGCCCAGCTGCCGGCCCCCACTGCAGCCCGGCTGCACCCCAGCCTCAGCCCCTGGCCACAGCTGCGCCCATCCTCGTTCCTGGCCCAAAACCTACCTGCAACTGCGGCCCTAGCCTCAGCCCCCTTATCCCTGTCCACACCCTCCCCTCCAAGCTGCAGCCTCTCTCTTGGCTAAAGGTGTGGGGGGCACTCAAAAGTTTGGGGACCACTGGTCTATAAGGTTCTCAGTTCCATGTAAACCTAAACCGAGGAGCAGTCTTTTAGCCAAAGGGAGTGGTCTGCCTGGCATGTGGGGAGACAGAGACCTTCTGGGCTGTGTAGGAGAAGCCCGGTTCAATTTACCTGCTCTGCTTTTCACATCAGGGATTCACTGACAAGTCAGAACAGGTCTGTCAACTGGAGAAGACAAGGAAGTGCGAGTGCATCTCTACTGCCTTTGCTCTTCACATGCCCAGTAAAATGTCTCTCTCTACTCTTTGCAACCCCTATGCCTGCCCCCATATCCCCATTTGCCCATGCCCCTTCCTTCAGTCCTGTTTCCTTCATGTCCTCTTCAATAATCCTTCCCAGTGCTCCAGTTCCTCTAAATCACACTATAATGCACAAATTCAACTCTGATCTCAGCAAGATTGAGATCTTATTGACAGCTATGCTTGCATTTTAAAACTCTATAATTACCTTGGCAACATTTGATTTTTATTTCTTATAATTCAATGGATAATATCAATGATTATTTTAAAGCATTCTTCAATTTTATGTATAAATTTTCACAGTTGCAGGAAATTATGAGAAGAGTCAGACAATTTTTTAATTACAGTAGACGTTGAGAGTCAAGAAGTTAAAGCTTTTATAAGTGCTAAATGCAAATTGTTAAAATCACGTCAAAATATACAAAGTAAATATCCTTGAATGGAGCTCTAATAAGTTCTCAAACAGCATTTGTTTTACTTCACCTGGCTATAAATGTTGATTATTATCAATGGAAACATTTTGTCATGAGTTTGTGTGTATATAGTGAAATCAGTGTTTACTGATAAAAGTCTAACCCTTCCGAGCCCTGTATTTCATGTGGTCTTACTGCGAGAAATGTGAGGTCACAGTTAGGGCTGTGCATTTGAATAGAATTGGACATGCGCAGTGTAGGTGGTTGTATGCTCAAATTGAGAGGGAGTTTCGTGGAGGATTGAGGTCTGTTACCGTGTCGGGGTATTGAGGTGATTGGGTGGATTTTGCTTGGTTGGGATGTTAATTTAATCAAATAGCCATCTCTTTCTTCTGCCTCCATCTTCAGAAGTCATCTACTCATTTTTTTCCCCCCATTTCATTTTTTTTCTTGCAGTTCTCAGCTCCCCTCTATCTCATTCCTTGTGCCCTCTTTCTCCCTGGCTCTCTTCTTTTCCCCCTCAACAGAATCTTCTCAGCCTTTCTACCCTCTTTCCAAGATCTTAACCCTACAAGGGAGTATGTGAGGAGCTGATGTTCTATGTAACGTACTCATTTCTTATCTCCAAAATAGGCACTAGCTGATGTAGATGCCACTAGTGGGTAGGCTGATTCCATAGCCAGATGCTTAGCACATTCGTTACATTTGACATCTTCTCCAAAATGAGATGTGCATAGGGGAGGCAGTTAAAAAGGAAATAGTACTGAGATGCTGAGGGGCTGGCCACAGAAGGGACAATTCTCAGCGACTGGAATCTGGAAGAGAGTGGCTCCCAGAAACTGGCAGGAGGTAATAATTAATAACAGGGAGAACAGTAAGCCCAGGACAGAGCTAAAAGGCTGAGTTGTAGCCAAAAGATGGCTGGAGGTTAGGCAGATCTGCGTCACTAGAGGGTTGTCCATCTTTGCTGGAATTCCAAGAAATGCTTGGCATTTCTGTACCAATAAAGACCACCTCTTAGGAGTTCCCAGGAAGTGTTTATAGTGAGGTTTAGGGCAGGCTTGCAATGCTTGTCTATTCAAAGGTTTTGCTGGTCAGTGACTCTTTTGCTCTTTAGGAGCTTCATATGAAGAGCATGCAAAGAGGAAGCCATTTGCAATGAACAGTACACTATGTTACATGTTCTTGAGCACCATCTGCTGATACCTCATCTAGCAACTAACTATTTACATATATACAGCTGCCTCATGTGTAGAGCACACTCTTCCTGTAAAGAAAGCTAAACCATTTCAATCAGCTGTATAGTTTTTGAAATGGACAGACAATTTCACTGCTCTTCCACATTCATGTAGTTCCATTCTGAGCACCTTCTTTCTCCTGCTTTTTGCCCTCAGGAGCTTTATGTGCTACTAGATTTTCTAGTATCACCCTGCAGCCTAGAATGTCTGTTGAGTCCATATAAAGTGATAGAAACAGCAATAAACATGACTGAGAGCTCTTTATGTTTAGAATACCACCAGGTTCAATCAACACTGGGATTTGTGATCTATTACCAGCCAATTTTTAAGTTCTCAACCATTGTCGGCTTCTTTTACATACATAACTTTATGAATTACACCGGTGCGATGCATGGACATTCAGCTACTTTAATTCATTCGATCACTTTTTCCACTTCTGCTGGCTTCAGAATTTAATTTGCTATAGGCAGTCGGGTCTGTGTGTGGCAGGACATGAGATGCTGTATTAGGCTGCTGCCCATGTCTTCTGTTGGTGTATTTCTCCAGTCCAGTACCACTTTCTGTGAGCCTCTGTTATCCCCATATGCCTCTAATAGTTTCTTGGCAATAGTGATAGATTGTTTCTGCTTTACCATTAGATAGGCTGTGATGCAGAGAAGAAACAATATGTTCAAATTCTATTTGATGCTGCAAACACTGTGAGATCCTGACAGGAAAAGTGAGATCCATTATCCTAAGTCTTTAGAATTCCATGCTGAGCAAATTGAATTTTGCTGCATTCAATGATAGAGATGTCTAATGTTGTATGTAAGGGATCTATTTCCCAATCATCCAAGTAAGTGGTCAGCCATCACAAGGTATACTTGATTTTCCTAGCTTCTTCCATGGATTGGTTAGGTATTTCATGCCTTGTGAATACTTCTCCCTTTGTTCATTTGTTGCATGTACTCCAATGGTTTATGAACACTTAGACTTCACTGTTTGTGTCCATGTCCATTTCTCATTTGAGTAAGTTTTGCAGGATTGGACTCAAACTTGTAAAGTAGTGTTGTATCAAAGTGCCTGGAAGGGATGGGTGAACATGCTTGTCCCACTTTGAATCTACTTGAAAAACATGGGTTTAGTTATTGCTGTGTTTGCATGCTGTTCTATAGAAACAGTGAAACAAACAGAAGCGGAGATTAGAAATAGAGTGGGAGATGGAGCAGAGTGGAAAAACAAACAGGATGCTGAGAATAAAACACACTTTGTATTTATGCGAATTTGTTAATATTAATGGAATACTAAAATATGTTTTAAAATATGTATGCCTAGTGTATATAAGAAATTGGTTGAAATCACAAATTATTCACTTATAATGTACAGAATATCCCTAACATTTCCTTGTTGAGGCAATTTCCATTCCTTAACTCATATCTACGCAAGAGAGATTAAAAAGTCCATTCCTTAGTTTTACAGCAAATAGCTAACATACATCTAATATGGCTTGAGGAGTAGAAACTGACCTAATATAGGAGGGCTGAGAAGGTGTATGAGTAACTGAGTGATTGTATAATCTGAGTAATTATACAATATTTCCTAGGCACCAGGTCTGGATAAACTTTGAGGAGTTCTAGTTTTACAAACCCACAAAAGAATCCGAGAGATTCTCAAACCTCAATCAAGTTTATGAACCTTGATTTTTGGTATTTGAAACACACATTCTCCATCTCAGTCCTCCAGTATCATTCAGTTTAAAAACAAATAAACCTGTTTTGCTAGTTAAAGACGATCCTGTGCTATGTGTTAGGGACAGAAGAACCCCTCAAATCCTAGGTAATCCCTGTATACAGTGTGTATATACTGTATTCATTTTTTTCTTTAGAATTTCTCTCTCATTCCTCATTTTTCAATCCATTTCTGAATGAAATTTACTACCATCCAGAGGATCTCAGCTGTATTTAAATCCCACTTAAGCCCTTAACTTGCAGAATTGTTTAAAAAAGTATATTTCAGCCATGGTTAAGTTTATTAAATCTGCTATGTGACTAGAAAAATGTATTTACTCTATAATGCTCTTGTCACGAGCAGACTGCAGCAGGAAAGTCCTGGGACAGAATGTTTGAAAATTCCAGGCAAGAGTAAGAAACAGAAGAAAGTTAAGGATGCATAATGATTGACATTCTTTCATTACAACCTTGCATAGAATGAGAACCAGTGCCATTTTTGCACCCAGGCAGAGCCAACCGCTCTAGTTAATCATTTTAGCCAGTCCCCATCTGTCAGATCCTGTAGTCATTTGAACTATACACATGAAAGGAAAGGACACACAATTTATTGCATTATTGGATACTTTTATTTTTTTTGGTCAAATATTAAGTTTCTTTTTATGCTTAGTGTAACACATTGAGGGTATGCCTGGGTCAAATTGGGGAACTCCATGTAGTTTTGTGAACACCATCTAGTGATTGTAACCTTCATTGTAACCTCCACTTTGCACTGTAACCTCCATGTTGGATTGAGAACCCCAGATGGTGTTAGAAATCAGTCTAATCCTGACAAGGTCCATTCTTCTCATGATAGGGTGTTAGACACCCCTTAAGGGAATAAGAATAAGAGTGAGCCATCAAAAGCCATCAGTGTTGAATGACTCTTCCCTCATGGAACGATGGTGTTTCTACTAGTAGGGCTTAAGCATGTTGACGAGAACCAAGACCAACAGACAGGGTGAGATCAGACAGAGCAGCCTGTGTTCAGGATTTTATTGTTTTCCTAAGACCTGCAACTCTTCAGTGCTTTGTTAAGAGCAACACATTTGTAGCTAAGAAATTCACTTACTAAGCCTGGGTTCCTTGCTTTACTGCCATGTTATCCCTGAGGGGTTTAACTAGAAGCCAGAGCTCCCACAGCCAGCTGTACTCAGGGTCCTGCTGCCCCAAAAAGGGTGTCAGATCTGGGAGTGTGCATGAGCGACCCAGAACTAGGATCAGTTACCAGTCACTGCCCAGGCCCAGGAAACTTAGAAGCATGTGCAATTCCATAATAGGGTCTGTTTACAACAAATTGGTGTCTGCTCTAGGCGGGGAGAGAGATAGGTTGCAATGGTTAGTGTTTGACAAAAATGTGAGTGCGTAATAGGTTCTTCCTGCATTGTGTACAAAAAAAGATAATGAAATGACAAATATATATCAATTGTGCTAACTTTTTACATTGTATGGAAAAATAACTTTTTATACTGACAAAATCCTACTCACATGTTAATTTTTTTTTTTTTTAAAGTAAAGTTTGGCTAATGATAAACTGAGGCAATAGCAGCACAAGATCACATTTTTAAAACTAGCTCTTTCAAAGAAGTATCTATTTACATAAAATGATAGAGCTAACTGAACTTCTAACACATGATCTAAATAAACTACAGGAAGGCTCTCAATGCTACATTTGATTAACAAAAGCCTGGAAGGGAGAAGTAATACACAACAACATACTCTAAATATGTCTGCAAAAGTATGTAGTCCTGTAACTTATCCCTGATTTACTGTCACAAAGTGGGTGAGGTAATATCTTTTATTGGACCAACTTCTGTGGGTGAGAGAGAGACAAGCTTTCAAGCTACACAGGGCTCTTTTTCTGATTTACTGATACCGTTGAACAGGATGGCAGGCATTTCCTTGACCAAAATGTAACCTGGCAATGAGAAGTTTGTTTTGGGAGTGAGAAAAATGAAGCAGAAGAGAAGCATTTTACTATGTGCCATAATAGAATATTTTGCTGTTAGTGAGGTATTGTTGTTGTACTGGTGGATGTAACCATGGATTTTGGTAAGGAAGAAACAGAATACATTCCAGGGGGCAAAAGAATGCAAAAAAATAAAAATAAAAAGCCATGCCCAGCATGAGTAATATCCTGAACATTCAATGCACTGGCCATGGTATGCTTCCTATTGGACCCTGCTGAAATCATATTTATATGGATGATAGTTTTTCATTCTGCTGAAAAGATGATAGCGACAGTATATGCCTGAGGTTTTTCAACAATTGCTATTCTAAGATAACTAAATTTTCAGAGTAATTGTGATGTAAGTTAATAAAACTTTGTAGAAGCAATTAAAACAAGGAAGGATCCTCCATTCACATATATGTTCCAGTTGGTGTTCCTGTTTCTTCTTTTACCACAGGGATTGGTTAAATAATGAAGTAACTACAATTCTGATGGGCATTTTCCTCTCTTGAAAAAATCTGTAACTTGATTTATAAAAATCAATTAGTTTGATACAGTTATGTGACATAGGCAAAAGATTGCCTTCCAGAAAGATAGTTTTCCTCACCTTTGTTCGACTATGATGGAATTCACCAAATAAAAAAGCATTCTTATGCAGTAGAACCTCAGAGTTGCGAACACCTCAGGAACGAATGTTGTTCATAACTCCGAAATGTTCGTAACTCTGAGGTTCTACTGTCGAAAAAGAAGAGGTTAAAATAGGAGTAAAAATAAACACTGGTGCTACTTGTATGTGAAGGGGCTCTATTCTGTCTCATATGGTATTACATAAGCATACTAAACTTCTGTGTATGCTATATTGTGGATAGAAATTATCTCTATTTGGCTCTTTGTTTGTTCTTGTACTCTCCACAAATATGCTGCTGTTTGCTCTTGTACTCTTCACATATATTGCTGTTAAATGACAAATAATGTCACTTAACAGCAATATATAGAGATAAAATACAGGCAGCTGTCCAATTTAATTATTGTTATGTCCTATAAATATACGATGGGGGAAAGGCCAAAATGAGTATCTTGTGCTATGTTTTCTTATGATGGCTCCATCCAACCTGTCCATTTTTGAACATCTCAGCACACATTCATCTGATTATCCTGCCTGTGCAGATTGAAAAAATTAAAGCAATATTATGTCAAAGTAAGAGATAAATATGTTTTGCATACTATACCATATCAGAACTGTTTGATGAATTTAAAAAAATCCAAGTATAGGATTTGGCTGCTTCTGAAATAGATCCAGAGAGCAGACCACTTTCAAGTTTAGATTTGACCCTGCACCAAAAATCTAGCGATGGGTTTTGGATTCGGGGTTTGAAATCAAAGCTCCATTTTCTGCTTTCAGTTACACTGTAGACAATCTGGAGTGACTCCACTGAAATCAGTGTAAATGGGAATAAAATTTTAACTCAACATCAGCTATCATCACTAACATAGAGTACACTGAGGTGACAGAGCAACATAAATAAATCTTTGTTCTTGTTTTGTGATGCATCTTGCTAGTAATGAGCATGTGTAGACATGGCCATTGCATAAGCAGAAGCCCAAGTGATTGATCTGTGTAATTTTTGGGTCCAAAAACGAGCTGCATTGTTTCCTGGTACCTTCCACTCATTGGTTTGCTGACATTTCCTTTGACATATTTCTTTCTCTCATTGATTAATCACTGATACCAGGCCTCCTGTGAGGTGTAAAGCACCCTTCATTTCCATTTATTTAAGTGCTAATAGATGGTTCTCTACACCTCTCAGTTTTGCCCAGCACTTAAAAGGCTCTAAGTGACAAAGATTAAACGGAGGTGTGAATAAAGGCAACATGCCCCTCCTCCTCCCCCCAATTCTACCACCAGTTCTATTGCAGTTGGATTCTGTATGCTGTTGCAGGCACTCTTCCATATGTAACTGTTATGCATTCTTTGGACACCAGTGTGTATGCAATATACTGAACACATACGCTTATGGCAGGAGTCACCATAGAGCACTGTTACAAATAGCCTTATAAGTTCTTATTCTTAGCTTAGGGGTAAGTTTTTAGTTTTGGATGTTAGTTTTGTGGCTGCAGGTTTCTTTTGGGGGAACTGTAGGAAGTAGCTAGGTTATTTGCTATGTGCCTTAACCTCTCATATTAGACTCAAATCCTTAAAGTGGAATTACTCCTTGGGAATTAGGTGTTTTAGCTAAGATCCCTGATGGAGGGGATTTGTCTACTTGCCATTTATGATCTATTCCAGCGCCAGTGTACGTGTATAAACAAAACAGTTAGTCTAAAAATATACCCAGACTGGTGATTTTTCCTACTAGGGGAAGCTGATCTGGAAGAGCCTGACATCTACTACAAGTCGGCCAAGGGGTGACAATACATATACTAGGTACATTTTTATTGGAAATGTGATAGTATGCATTGTAATTTTCAACCAAGATTTTTTTTTAAATCAACCATCATAATTTTACAACTAGGTTTACTTAAGTAAATTACAAAGTAGAATAATTAAATGTCAAGTCAGTTTAAGCTAATTAACCTCCTGGGGCTCCAGTATCTTTTACTTTTGAGCTTTCAAGTCCACAAAGAAAAGACCAGACCATATTAGTCTTATCAGCAAATATTAATATAGTAAAACATAACTGCAGTTTATATTAGCATCAGCGGTATTGATTTACAGTGGATGAAGGGATTTACATTCTATTTTATAGATGTCCAATTCAGGAATTGTGCTGGTACAATAGACCAATTTCTAATATTTTGGTGTTATTCAGTTATTCAAATTATGAATATATCATATGGCTGGGAAGAAAGAGGTAATATCTGACCCCTCCACTCAGGTGGGATTTACCTACCTTTGTTACTCTAGTTTCCAGCTGGGAGTTAGGAGTTTTGTTGGGTCCTCAGTTGTCTCTCGATGTCCAGATAGCAGCAGTGGCCAATAGCAAATTTGTTCAGATGCACTTGGCAAAGAGGTTACACCCTTTTCTTTCTAAGGGCTTGTTGCCACTTACCGGGGGATCGATCAGTCTCCCGTCAACTCTGGTACTCCACTGGAATGAAAAGCATATGGTAAGTCAACAGCAGGGTTTCTCCTGTCGACCCAGTGCGGTGTAGACACCGCAGTAAATCAACCTAAGATATGTCGACTCCAGCTACGTTATTCACGTAACTGGAGTTGTGTAACTTAGGTCAACTTAGCCCTGTAGTGTTGACCTGCCCTAAGAGGGATCCTTTACTTTGTGGGATCCACAAAGGGACTTAAACATTGAAACACTCAGCATCACAGCACTCAAGTTTTAGGTGCCTAGAAAAATGACAGGAGCAATACAGTGATCCACAAAGCCAAGTTAGGCTAGGCTGACAATGAATGGGGAGAAATAAATGCCTTAGTAGGTGATCCACAAAAGCCAGCACACTAGGCACTAAGCTATCCATTGGGAGATGCTGATGAAAGGGGTATATGCTGTATTCCACTTCTTTCATGGAAATAGGTCTCTATGTCAGCTTGCAATTCATGAGTGGAAACCCACTGTCTGGAGTCAGGTGATTTAAGTGCCTAAGACACTTGTTGCAGGAATAAGTTGGCACTAGTCTTGCTCCATACAAAATGGCCAGATTAGGATGTGGCACTTACCCGTAAGTTTTAGCTCAGTGGTTAGAGCACTTTGCTGGGATGTGGGAGACCCAACTTCAAATCCCCTGCACTGTGCCAGAGCGGGAGAAATAATCTGAACAGGGATTGCCCACTGCTCAGGAGAGTGCTCTAACCACGGGGCTTTGGGATATTTTGGTGTGGGGATCCTTCAATCTTTCCTGTTGAAGCTGTTCCACTGTGGATAAAAAAATAAAGAGTGATTTCAGCAGAGGGACTGAACTGGACCCTCGGTCTCCTACCTTCCATGTGAGTGCCCTCATTACTGGACTACGGAGTCATTCACTCACATACACACCCCCAATGACTATTTAAGTATTTATCCACAGTGGATTAGAGAGAGCGGCCAGAGAGAGAGAATGACTTAGTTCAAATCCCTTCTCCTGTTCTGGCAGAGAGGGGTGTCATAAATATAAGGGGAAGGGTAAACCCCTTTGAAATTCCTCCTGGCCAGGGGAAAGCTCCTCTCACCTGTAAAGGGTTAAGAAGCTAAAGGTAACCTCGCTGGCACCTGACCAAAATGACCAATGAGGAGACAAGATACTTTCAAAAGCTGGGAGGAGGGAGAGAAACAAAGGGTCTGTGTCTGTCTGTATGCTGTGCTTGGCCAGGGATAGACCAGGAATGGAGTCTTAGAACTTTTAGTAAGTAATCTAGCTAGGTATGCGTTAGATTATGATTTCTTTAAATGGCTGAGAAAAGAATTGTGCTGAATAGAATAACTATTTCTGTCTGTGTATCTTTTTTGTAACTTAAGGTTTTGCCTAGAGGGGTTCTCTATGTTTTTTAATCTAATTACCCTGTAAGATATCTACCATCCTGATTTTACAGGGGGGATTTCTTTATTTCTATTTACTTCTATTTTCTATTAAAAGTTTTCTTGTAAAAAACTGAATGCTTTTCCATTGTTCTCAGATCCAAGGGTTTGGGTCTGTGGTCACCTATGCAAATTGGTGAGGCTTTTTATCCAACATTTCCCAGGAAAGGGGGGGTGCAAGTGTTGGGAGGATTGTTCATTGTTCTTAAGATCCAAGGGTCTGGGTCTGTAGTCACCTAGGCAAATTGGTGAGGCTTTTTACCAAACCTTGTCCAGGAAGTGGGGTGCAGGGTTTTGGGAAGTATTTTGGGGGGAAAGACGCGTCCAAACAGCTCTTCCCCAGTAACCAGTATTAGTTTGGTGGTGGTAGCGGCCATTCCAAGGACCACGGGTGGAATACTTTGTACCTTGGGGAAGTTTTGACCTAAGCTGGTAAAGATAAGCTTAGGAGGTTTTTCATGCAGGTCCCCACATCTGTACCCTAGAGTTCAGAGTGGGGGAGGAACCTTGACATGGTGGCATAGTGGTGGGATTAACCTGAAATCATTTTGAGATCCAGTTGAGATTTTTTGAACTAGAAATACAGATTTTAAAAAGGAATTTTTTTTTCCTGTGGCTTTGAAGCAGCTTTGAAACTGAAAGCATCTTGGGTTTTCCCTGCTTTGTGGCCAAGCAGAGACAAAAGGGGATTATCTTGTGAATTGCAGGTTTTCTTTGCCTGGAGGCAGGGTACTTAACTCCTGCAGGGAAATTCACAGTCTTCCAACCCAGAGGTTTTTTTTTTTCTTTTCTTCCTAAAAGTAAATAGGGGGTGTGTGTTCTACCCATTTGCTTTTTCTTTGGGCTGGGTAAGCAGGTTTCCAAGTAGTTTGGAGGTTTTTTGCTTTAAGTTGGGCCCAGAACAGAGACAAGGGAATTGTCTTTTTCTGTAGGCTGACAATCACTATCAGAGAATAGGTATTCTATTCCAGCACAGCAAAATTTTACAGCCAAGTTTTGTTTGTTTATTTCTAAACCTCGGGTGTAAAGTTAGTTAAAAACAGAGAGGTTAGAATGACCAAATCCTCAGCTCGACTACAGCTGGAATTAGCCAAATTTCAGGCTGAGGAAAGACAAAGGGAACATGAAAGACAGATAGAACTCATGCGGCTGAAGAAGGAACAAGAAAGGGAGGCAGAACAACACCAAGCGGCTGCTCACAGGAGAGCTATGGAAGCGAGGGACAAAGAACTGGAGGAGAAGGAAAAAGAGAGGAAGTATGTGGAGGAGATGGAGAAGATAAAGGCTCAGCAGAATATCCCAACAAACCCTAGTAATCCTTCTCCAAGTACCACTTCCCATCCCAGAAAGTTCCCCACCTACAAGGCAGGCGATGATACTGAGGCCTTCCTAGAAAACTTCGAAAGGGCCTGCCTTGGATACAACCTCTCTACTGACCAGTACATGGTAGAGCTGAGGCCGCAGCTCAGTGGACCCTTAGCTGAGGTGGCAGCTGAAATGCCTAAAGAACACATGAACAAGTATGAACTGTTTAAATCCAAGGCGAGAGTCAGAATGGGGATAACACCCGAGCAGTCTCGTCGGAGGTTCAGAGCCCTAAGGTGGAAACCAGACATGTCATTTACCCGACATGCCTACCACATTGTGAAACATTGGGATGCCTGGATATCAGGAGCAAGTGTTGAATCTCCAGTAAATTTGCCCTTCCTAATGCAAATGGAACAGTTCTTAGAGGGTGTTCCTGAGGAAATAGAAAGATACATCCTAGATGGGAAACCCAAAACTGTAATCGAGGCAGGAGAGATTGGAGCCAGATGGGTGGAGGTGGCAGAGAAGAAGAAAACTGGTCGCAGTTGGAGCGGAGACCAGAAGGGACCACCCCAGACCACACCCTATTACCGGGGGCCGCCCAAGGCCCCACCTACCTCCCAAAGAACCCTCCAGACCCCTTATCGTCCTGCCACCCCGTTCTCCAGCAACCCTCCTCGCCCCAGTGACCCGTCAGCTGGACGATGTTTTAAATGTAACGAGCTGGGGCATGTAAAGGCCAACTGCCCCAAGAACCCCAACAGATTACAGTTCATTGCACCGGAATCACACCAGAGGTCCACAGGCCCAGATACTTCCCAGATACCCTTAGAGCGGAGGGAAACTGTGAGTGTGGGCGGGAAGAAGGTCACCGCGTGGAGGGACACCGGAGCACAAGTGTCAGCTATCCATGCTTCCTTAGTGGACCCCAATTTAATCAACCCAGAGATCCAAGTGACGATTCAACCCTTCAAGTCCAACTCTTTCAATTTGCCTACAGCCAAGTTGCCTGTCCAGTACAAGGGCTGGTCAGGAATGTGGACTTTTGCAGTCTATGATGATTATCCCATCCCCATGCTGTTGGGGGAAGACTTGGCCAATCATGTGAAGCAGGCCAAGAGGGTGGGAACGGTCACCCGCAGCCAGGCTAAACAAGCCGTGAGGCCTAGCTCTGTTCCGGAAACTGCTATCAGGACCCAGTCAGAGGTGATGGACCTGGACCTTAGGCCAATGTCTGCAACAGCAGTAGTGGATCCAGTCCCAGAGACCCAGACGGAACCAGTCCCAGAACCGGAACCAGCCGAACAACCAACACCAGACCCTGTGTCAGCACTGAATCCAGTACTTGCAACCTCAACACCAGAGGGCCCCACTGAACCTGAACTGGCAGCAGCCGATAACCCTACACAAGAGGCTCAGCCGGAGCCTGAATCCCAACATAGTGCACCAGCGGAGAGCGGTTCACAGTCAACAGAAACAGCTCCATCCCCTATATTGCTTCCAGAGGGACCAAGCCTAGGTCCACAATCCAATGAGGGACTGATGTCTCCAGCATCAAGGGAACAGTTCCAGACCGAACAGGAAGCAGATGAAAGCCTCCAGAGAGCTTGGACAGCGGCACGGAGCAACCCACCGCCTCTCAGCTCTTCTAATCGATCCAGGTTTGTTGTAGAAAGAGGACTTTTATACAAGGAAACTCTTTCTGGTGGACACCAGGAAGACTGGCATCCTCAGAGACAGTTGGTAGTTCCAACTAAATACCGGGCCAAGCTCTTGAGCTTAGCCCACGATCACCCTAGTGGCCATGCTGGGGTGAACAGGACCAAAGACCGTTTGGGGGGGTCATTCCACTGGGAGGGAATGGGCAAGGATGTTTCTACCTATGTCCAGTCTTGTGAGGTGTGCCAAAGAGTGGGAAAACCCCAAGACCAGGTCAAAGCCCCTCTACAACCACTCCCCATCATTGAAGTTCCATTTCAGCGAGTAGCTGTGGATATTCTGGGTCCTTTTCCGAAAAAGACAGCCAGAGGAAAGCAGTACATACTGACTTTCATGGATTTTGCCACCCGATGGCCGGAAGCAGTAGCTCTAAGCAACACCAGGGCTAAAAGTGTATGCCAGGCACTAGCAGACATTTTTGCCAGGGTAGGTTGGCCCTCCGACATCCTCACAGATGCAGGGACTAATTTCCTGGCAGGAACTATGAAAAACCTTTGGGAAGCTCATGGGGTAAATCACTTGGTTGCCACTCCTTACCACCATCAAACAAATGGCATGGTGGAGAAGTTTAATGGAACTTTGGGGGCCATGATACGTAAATTCGTAAATGAGCACTCCAATGATTGGGACCTAGTGTTGCAGCAGTTGCTCTTTGCCTACAGAGCTGTACCACATCCCAGTTTAGGGTTTTCCCCATTTGAACTTGTATATGGCCGTGAGGTTAAGGGGCCATTGCAGTTGGTGAAGCAGCAATGGGAGGGATTTACACCTTCTCCAGGAACTAACATTCTGGACTTTGTAACCAACCTACAAAACACCCTCCGAACCTCTTTAGCCCTTGCTAAAGAAAACTTACAGGATGCTCAAAAAGAGCAAAAAGCCTGGTATGATAAACATGCCAGAGAGCGTTCCTTCAAAGTAGGAGACCAGGTCATGGTCTTAAGGGCGCTCCAGGCCCATAAAATGGAAGCATCGTGGGAAGGGCCATTCACGGTCCAGGAGCGCCTGGGAGCTGTTAATTATCTCATAGCATTCCCCACCTCCAACCGAAAGCCTAAGGTGTACCATATTAATTCTCTAAAGCCCTTTTATTCCAGAGAATTAAAGGTTTGTCAGTTTACAGCCCAGGGAGAAGATGATGCTGAGTGGCCTGAAGGTGTCTACTACGAAGGGAAATGTGCTGGTGGTGTGGAAGAGGTGAACCTCTCCATGACCCTTGGGCGTATGCAGCGACAGCAGATCCAGGAGCTGTGCACTAGCTACGCGCCAACGTTCTCAGCCACCCCAGGACTGACTGAACGGGCATACCACTCCATTGACACAGGTAATGCTCACCCAATTAGGGTCCAACCTTACCGGGTGTCTCCTCAAGCTAAAACTGCTATAGAACGGGAGATCCAGGATATGTTACAGATGGGTGTAATCCGCCCCTCTGAAAGTGCATGGGCATCTCCAGTGGTTCTAGTTCCCAAACCAGATGGGGAAATACGTTTTTGCGTGGACTACCGTAAGCTAAATGCTGTAACTCGCCCAGACAACTATCCAATGCCACGCACAGATGAACTGTTAGAGAAACTGGGACGGGCCCAGTTCATCTCTACCTTGGACTTAACAAAGGGGTACTGGCAGGTACCGCTAGATGAATCTGCCAAGGAAAGGTCAGCCTTCATCACACATCTCGGGCTGTATGAATTTAATGTACTCCCTTTCGGGCTGCGAAATGCACCCGCCACTTTCCAAAGACTTGTAGATGGTCTCCTAGCGGGATTAGGAGAATATGCAGTCGCCTACCTTGATGATGTGGCCATATTTTCGGATTCCTGGGCAGACCACCTGGAACATCTACAAAAAGTCCTTGAGCGCATAAGGGAGGCAGGACTAACTGTTAAGGCTAAGAAGTGTCAAATAGGCCTAAACAGAGTGACTTACCTTGGACACCAGGTGGGTCAAGGAACTATCAGCCCCCTACAGGCCAAAGTGGATGCTATCCAAAAGTGGCCTGTCCCAAAGTCAAAGAAACAGGTTCAATCCTTCTTAGGCTTGGCTGGTTATTACAGACGATTTGTACCGCACTACAGCCAAATCGCTGCCCCACTGACAGACCTAACCAAAAAGAAACAGCCAAATGCTGTTCAGTGGACCGGAAAGTGTCAGAAGGCCTTTAACAAGCTTAAAGCGACACTCATGTCTGACCCTGTACTAAGGGCCCCAGACTTTGACAAACCGTTCCTAGTAACCACAGATGCATCCGAGCGTGGTGTGGGAGCAGTTTTAATGCAGAAAGGACCTGATCAAGAATTCCACCCTGTAGTGTTTCTCAGCAAAAAACTGTCTGAGAGGGAAAGCAACTGGTCAGTCACTGAAAAAGAATGTTATGCCATTGTCTACGCTCTGGAAAAGCTACGCCCATATGTTTGGGGACGGCGTTTCCACCTGCAAACCGACCATGCTGCACTGAAGTGGCTTCACACCGTCAAAGAAACTAACAAAAAACTTCTTCGGTGGAGTTTAGCTCTCCAAGATTTTGATTTCGACATCCAACACATCTCAGGAGCTTCTAACAAAGTGGCTGATGCACTCTCCCGTGAAAGTTTCCCAGAATCAACCGGTTAAAATCGTCCTTAAGATGTGGAAAATATTGTTAGTCTTTATGTACTTGGTAGTATATTTAGAGATGCATGTGTCTTATTAACTCTGTTTTTCCTAGAGCTCCAGGAAGAAATCCCAGCCAGTGTTTCACCCTAGCTGAGATTTGGGGGGCGTGTCATAAATATAAGGGGAAGGGTAAACCCCTTTGAAATTCCTCCTGGCCAGGGGAAAGCTCCTCTCACCTGTAAAGGGTTAAGAAGCTAAAGGTAACCTCGCTGGCACCTGACCAAAATGACCAATGAGGAGACAAGATACTTTCAAAAGCTGGGAGGAGGGAGAGAAACAAAGGGTCTGTGTCTGTCTGTATGCTGTGCTTGGCCAGGGATAGACCAGGAATGGAGTCTTAGAACTTTTAGTAAGTAATCTAGCTAGGTATGCGTTAGATTATGATTTCTTTAAATGGCTGAGAAAAGAATTGTGCTGAATAGAATAACTATTTCTGTCTGTGTATCTTTTTTGTAACTTAAGGTTTTGCCTAGAGGGGTTCTCTATGTTTTTTAATCTAATTACCCTGTAAGATATCTACCATCCTGATTTTACAGGGGGGATTTCTTTATTTCTATTTACTTCTATTTTCTATTAAAAGTTTTCTTGTAAAAAACTGAATGCTTTTCCATTGTTCTCAGATCCAAGGGTTTGGGTCTGTGGTCACCTATGCAAATTGGTGAGGCTTTTTATCCAACATTTCCCAGGAAAGGGGGGGTGCAAGTGTTGGGAGGATTGTTCATTGTTCTTAAGATCCAAGGGTCTGGGTCTGTAGTCACCTAGGCAAATTGGTGAGGCTTTTTACCAAACCTTGTCCAGGAAGTGGGGTGCAGGGTTTTGGGAAGTATTTTGGGGGGAAAGACGCGTCCAAACAGCTCTTCCCCAGTAACCAGTATTAGTTTGGTGGTGGTAGCGGCCATTCCAAGGACCACGGGTGGAATACTTTGTACCTTGGGGAAGTTTTGACCTAAGCTGGTAAAGATAAGCTTAGGAGGTTTTTCATGCAGGTCCCCACATCTGTACCCTAGAGTTCAGAGTGGGGGAGGAACCTTGACAGTCAAGGTTCCTCCCCCACTCTGAACTCTAGGGTACAGATGTGGGGACCTGCATGAAAAACCTCCTAAGCTTATCTTTACCAGCTTAGGTCAAAACTTCCCCAAGGTACAAAGTATTCCACCCGTGGTCCTTGGAATGGCCGCTACCACCACCAAACTAATACTGGTTACTGGGGAAGAGCTGTTTGGACGCGTCTTTCCCCCCAAAATACTTCCCAAAACCCTGCACCCCACTTCCTGGACAAGGTTTGGTAAAAAGCCTCACCAATTTGCCTAGGTGACTACAGACCCAGACCCTTGGATCTTAAGAACAATGAACAATCCTCCCAACACTTGCACCCCCCCTTTCCTGGGAAATGTTGGATAAAAAGCCTCACCAATTTGCATAGGTGACCACAGACCCAAACCCTTGGATCTGAGAACAATGAAAAAGCATTCAGTCTTTTACAAGAAGACTTTTAATAGAAAATAGAAGTAAATAGAAATGAAGAAATCCCCCCTGTAAAATCAGGATGGTAGATATCTTACAGGGTAATTAGATTAGAAAACATAGAGAACCCCTCTAGGCAAAACCTTAAGTTACAAAAAAGATACACAGACAGAAATAGTTATTCTATTCAGCACAATTCTTTTCTCAGCCATTTAAAGAAATCATAATCTAACACATACCTAGCTAGATTACTTACTAAAAGTTCTAAGACTCCATTCCTGTTCTGTCCCTGGCAAAAGCAGCATACATACAGACACAGACCCTTTGTTTCTCTCCCTCCTCCCAGCTTTTGAAAGTATCTTGTCTCCTCATTGGTCATTTTGGTCAGGTGCCAGCGAGGTTACCTTTAGCTTCTTAACCCTTTACAGGTGAGAGGAGCTTTCCCCTGGCCAGGAGGAATTTCAAAGGGGTTTACCCTTCCCCTTATATTTATGACACGCCCCCCAAATCTCAGCTAGGGTGAAACACTGGCTGGGATTTCTTCCTGGAGCTCTAGGAAAAACAGAGTTAATAAGACACATGCATCTCTAAATATACTACCAAGTACATAAAGACTAACAATATTTTCCACATCTTAAGGACGATTTTAACCAGTTGATTCTGGGAAACTTTCACGGGAGAGTGCATCAGCCACTTTGTTATAAGCTCCTGAGATGTGTTGGATGTCGAAATCAAAATCTTGGAGAGCTAAACTCCACCGAAGAAGTTTTTTGTTAGTTTCTTTGACGGTGTGAAGCCATTTTAGTGCAGCATGGTCGGTTTGCAGGTGGAAACGCCGTCCCCAAACATATGGGCGTAGCTTTTCCAGAGCGTAGACAATGGCATAACATTCTTTTTCAGTGACTGACCAGTTGCTTTCCCTCTCAGACAGTTTTTTGCTGAGAAACACTACAGGGTGGAATTCTTGATCAGGTCCTTTTTGCATTAAAACTGCTCCCACACCACGCTCGGATGCATCTGTGGTTACTAGGAACGGTTTGTCAAAGTCTGGGGCCCTTAGTACAGGGTCAGACATGAGTGTCGCTTTAAGCTTGTTAAAGGCCTTCTGACACTTTCCGGTCCACTGAACAGCATTTGGCTGTTTCTTTTTGGTTAGGTCTGTCAGTGGGGCAGCGATTTGGCTGTAGTGCGGTACAAATCGTCTGTAATAACCGGCCAAGCCTAAGAAGGATTGAACCTGTTTCTTTGACTTTGGGACAGGCCACTTTTGGATAGCATCCACTTTGGCCTGTAGGGGGCTGATAGTTCCTTGACCCACCTGGTGTCCAAGGTAAGTCACTCTGTTTAGGCCTATTTGACACTTCTTAGCCTTAACAGTTAGTCCTGCCTCCCTTATGCGCTCAAGGACTTTTTGTAGATGTTCCAGGTGGTCTGCCCAGGAATCCGAAAATATGGCCACATCGTCAAGGTAGGCGACTGCATATTCTCCTAATCCCGCTAGGAGACCATCTACAAGTCTTTGGAAAGTGGCGGGTGCATTTCGCAGCCCGAAAGGGAGTACATTAAATTCATACAGCCCGAGATGTGTGATGAAGGCTGACCTTTCCTTGGCAGATTCATCTAGCGGTACCTGCCAGTACCCCTTTGTTAAGTCCAAGGTAGAGATGAACTGGGCCCGTCCCAGTTTCTCTAACAGTTCATCTGTGCGTGGCATTGGATAGTTGTCTGGGCGAGTTACAGCATTTAGCTTACGGTAGTCCACGCAAAAACGTATTTCCCCATCTGGTTTGGGAACTAGAACCACTGGAGATGCCCATGCACTTTCAGAGGGGCGGATTACACCCATCTGTAACATATCCTGGATCTCCCGTTCTATAGCAGTTTTAGCTTGAGGAGACACCCGGTAAGGTTGGACTCTAATCGGATGAGCATTACCTGTGTCAATGGAGTGGTATGCCCGTTCAGTCAGTCCTGGGGTGGCTGAGAACGTTGGTGCGTAGCTAGTGCACAGCTCCTGGATCTGCTGTCGCTGCATACGCCCAAGGGTCATGGAGAGGTTCACCTCTTCCACACCACCAGCACATTTCCCTTCGTAGTAGACACCTTCAGGCCACTCAGCATCATCTTCTCCCTGGGCTGTAAACTGACCAACCTTTAATTCTCTGGAATAACAGGGCTTTAGAGAATTAATATGGTACACCTTAGGCTTTCGGTTGGAGGTGGGGAATGCTATGAGATAATTAACAGCTCCCAGGCGCTCCTGGACCGTGAATGGCCCTTCCCACGATGCTTCCATTTTATGGGCCTGGAGCGCCCTTAAGACCATGACCTGGTCTCCTACTTTGAAGGAACGCTCTCTGGCATGTTTATCATACCAGGCTTTTTGCTCTTTTTGAGCATCCTGTAAGTTTTCTCTAGCAAGGGCTAAAGAGGTTCGGAGGGTGTTTTGTAGGTTGGTTACAAAGTCCAGAATGTTAGTTCCTGGAGAAGGTGTAAATCCCTCCCATTGCTGCTTCACCAACTGCAATGGCCCCTTAACCTCACGGCCATATACAAGTTCAAATGGGGAAAACCCTAAACTGGGATGTGGTACAGCTCTGTAGGCAAAGAGCAACTGCTGCAACACTAGGTCCCAATCATTGGAGTGCTCATTTACGAATTTACGTATCATGGCCCCCAAAGTTCCATTAAACTTCTCCACCATGCCATTTGTTTGATGGTGGTAAGGAGTGGCAACCAAGTGATTTACCCCATGAGCTTCCCAAAGGTTTTTCATAGTTCCTGCCAGGAAATTAGTCCCTGCATCTGTGAGGATGTCGGAGGGCCAACCTACCCTGGCAAAAATGTCTGCTAGTGCCTGGCATACACTTTTAGCCCTGGTGTTGCTTAGAGCTACTGCTTCCGGCCATCGGGTGGCAAAATCCATGAAAGTCAGTATGTACTGCTTTCCTCTGGCTGTCTTTTTCGGAAAAGGACCCAGAATATCCACAGCTACTCGCTGAAATGGAACTTCAATGATGGGGAGTGGTTGTAGAGGGGCTTTGACCTGGTCTTGGGGTTTTCCCACTCTTTGGCACACCTCACAAGACTGGACATAGGTAGAAACATCCTTGCCCATTCCCTCCCAGTGGAATGACCCCCCCAAACGGTCTTTGGTCCTGTTCACCCCAGCATGGCCACTAGGGTGATCGTGGGCTAAGCTCAAGAGCTTGGCCCGGTATTTAGTTGGAACTACCAACTGTCTCTGAGGATGCCAGTCTTCCTGGTGTCCACCAGAAAGAGTTTCCTTGTATAAAAGTCCTCTTTCTACAACAAACCTGGATCGATTAGAAGAGCTGAGAGGCGGTGGGTTGCTCCGTGCCGCTGTCCAAGCTCTCTGGAGGCTTTCATCTGCTTCCTGTTCGGTCTGGAACTGTTCCCTTGATGCTGGAGACATCAGTCCCTCATTGGATTGTGGACCTAGGCTTGGTCCCTCTGGAAGCAATATAGGGGATGGAGCTGTTTCTGTTGACTGTGAACCGCTCTCCGCTGGTGCACTATGTTGGGATTCAGGCTCCGGCTGAGCCTCTTGTGTAGGGTTATCGGCTGCTGCCAGTTCAGGTTCAGTGGGGCCCTCTGGTGTTGAGGTTGCAAGTACTGGATTCAGTGCTGACACAGGGTCTGGTGTTGGTTGTTCGGCTGGTTCCGGTTCTGGGACTGGTTCCGTCTGGGTCTCTGGGACTGGATCCACTACTGCTGTTGCAGACATTGGCCTAAGGTCCAGGTCCATCACCTCTGACTGGGTCCTGATAGCAGTTTCCGGAACAGAGCTAGGCCTCACGGCTTGTTTAGCCTGGCTGCGGGTGACCGTTCCCACCCTCTTGGCCTGCTTCACATGATTGGCCAAGTCTTCCCCCAACAGCATGGGGATGGGATAATCATCATAGACTGCAAAAGTCCACATTCCTGACCAGCCCTTGTACTGGACAGGCAACTTGGCTGTAGGCAAATTGAAAGAGTTGGACTTGAAGGGTTGAATCGTCACTTGGATCTCTGGGTTGATTAAATTGGGGTCCACTAAGGAAGCATGGATAGCTGACACTTGTGCTCCGGTGTCCCTCCACGCGGTGACCTTCTTCCCGCCCACACTCACAGTTTCCCTCCGCTCTAAGGGTATCTGGGAAGTATCTGGGCCTGTGGACCTCTGGTGTGATTCCGGTGCAATGAACTGTAATCTGTTGGGGTTCTTGGGGCAGTTGGCCTTTACATGCCCCAGCTCGTTACATTTAAAACATCGTCCAGCTGACGGGTCACTGGGGCGAGGAGGGTTGCTGGAGAACGGGGTGGCAGGACGATAAGGGGTCTGGAGGGTTCTTTGGGAGGTAGGTGGGGCTTTGGGCGGCCCCCGGTAATAGGGTGTGGTCTGGGGTGGTCCCTTCTGGTCTCCGCTCCAACTGCGACCAGTTTTCTTCTTCTCTGCCACCTCCACCCATCTGGCTCCAATCTCTCCTGCCTCGATTACAGTTTTGGGTTTCCCATCTAGGATGTATCTTTCTATTTCCTCAGGAACACCCTCTAAGAATTGTTCCATTTGCATTAGGAAGGGCAAATTTACTGGAGATTCAACACTTGCTCCTGATATCCAGGCATCCCAATGTTTCACAATGTGGTAGGCATGTCGGGTAAATGACATGTCTGGTTTCCACCTCAGGGCTCTGAACCTCCGACGAGACTGCTCGGGTGTTATCCCCATTCTGACTCTCGCCTTGGATTTAAACAGTTCATACTTGTTCATGTGTTCTTTAGGCATTTCAGCTGCCACCTCAGCTAAGGGTCCACTGAGCTGCGGCCTCAGCTCTACCATGTATTGGTCAGTAGAGATGTTGTACCCAAGGCAGGCCCTTTCGAAGTTTTCTAGGAAGGCCTCAGTATCATCGCCTGCCTTGTAGGTGGGGAACTTTCTGGGATGGGAAGTGGTACTTGGAGAAGGATTACTAGGGTTTGTTGGGATATTCTGCTGAGCCTTTATCTTCTCCATCTCCTCCACATACTTCCTCTCTTTTTCCTTCTCCTCCAGTTCTTTGTCCCTCGCTTCCATAGCTCTCCTGTGAGCAGCCGCTTGGTGTTGTTCTGCCTCCCTTTCTTGTTCCTTCTTCAGCCGCATGAGTTCTATCTGTCTTTCATGTTCCCTTTGTCTTTCCTCAGCCTGAAATTTGGCTAATTCCAGCTGTAGTCGAGCTGAGGATTTGGTCATTCTAACCTCTCTGTTTTTAACTAACTTTACACCCGAGGTTTAGAAATAAACAAACAAAACTTGGCTGTAAAATTTTGCTGTGCTGGAATAGAATACCTATTCTCTGATAGTGATTGTCAGCCTACAGAAAAGACAATTCCCTTGTCTCTGTTCTGGGCCCAACTTAAAGCAAAAAACCTCCAAACTACTTGGAAACCTGCTTACCCAGCCCAAAGAAAAAGCAAATGGGTAGAACACACACCCCCTATTTACTTTTAGGAAGAAAAGAAAAAAAAAACCTCTGGGTTGGAAGACTGTGAATTTCCCTGCAGGAGTTAAGTACCCTGCCTCCAGGCAAAGAAAACCTGCAATTCACAAGATAATCCCCTTTTGTCTCTGCTTGGCCACAAAGCAGGGAAAACCCAAGATGCTTTCAGTTTCAAAGCTGCTTCAAAGCCACAGGAAAAAAAAATTCCTTTTTAAAATCTGTATTTCTAGTTCAAAAAATCTCAACTGGATCTCAAAATGATTTCAGGTTAATCCCACCACTGAAGCTGTTCCACTGTGGATAAAAAAATAAAGAGTGATTTCAGCAGAGGGACTGAACTGGACCCTCGGTCTCCTACCTTCCATGTGAGTGCCCTCATTACTGGACTACGGAGTCATTCACTCACATACACACCCCCAATGACTATTTAAGTATTTATCCACAGTGGATTAGAGAGAGCGGCCAGAGAGAGAGAATGACTTAGTTCAAATCCCTTCTCCTGTTCTGGCAGAGAGGGGTCTCCCACTTCAGAAGGAAATGTGAAGAGTGGTCTCCCTCTTCACACAACGCACAGTCAACCTGTGGAACTCCTTGCCAGAGGATGTTGTGAAGGCCAAGACCATAAAAGCGTTCAAAAAAGAACTAGATAAATTCATGGAGGATAGGTCCATCAATAGCTATTAGCCAGGATGGACAGGAATGGTGTCCCTAGCTGCTGTTTGCCAGAAGCTGGGAATGAGCAACAGGGGATGGATCACTTGATGGTTGTCTGTTCTGTTCATTCCCTCTGGGGCACCTGGCACTGGTCACTGTCAGAAGACAGGATACTGGACTAGGTGGACCTTTGGACTGACCCAGTAGGGCCATTCTTATGTTATGTAAATGTTCTAAAGCTTATAAGGTGGCCATGACCACCACTTCCTCCTCTTTCTCCAGCCAGATTTTGAATGGGACTCAATCCAGTAGGTGGTCTGTGAGCATGCCTACTGGATCAGGCCCTACACATGACTTAGGTGGCCAAAAGCCTATCTTTCCTCAATTTGTGAACCACTCTGGGCCTCAGGTGGGAAATAGACATTCAGTTGCCTGGAGTGGGGCAGCAGTGCACATTCCTGAGGGATCAAATTTAGGTGCATAGGGAACTTCAATAGTGGAAAACTAGGCACCTTCAGGGTTAGGTGGCAGCCAAGTGGGAGTTTCATGGATCACAATGGCATGGTGCACAGGGACATAGGTGCCTAACTCTGGAATTTAGGCACTTACGTTGCTTTGTAGGTAGCACCCCTTGCCATCATGGTTCATAATATCCAGACTGGATTATTACAATTCGATCTACTTAGGGCTACACCCAAAGACCATTTGGAAATTTCAGCTGGTGCAAAATGCAGATGTCTCTTTACTTGGTGTTTCTTCTTGCAGGTGCTGTATTACACCAGTGCTTCAAAAATTATGCACTACATCCATTTGACACTTCTCCTGCCACTCTCTTCCTGCTCCTCCACCTCCTGTCCCTATAATTACTGTGGCCTTATAAATGAAAATGTGGACTTAATTGTTGTTCCAATACTATATTCCAATAATTCCATTGACTTCACCAGGCTTGATATAAAATGACCTATTGTTTAGATTACACCTCTGGAAAGCTTTTTTGTAGATGTGCATTTGGATCAAGAGTACAATATATGACTATGAATAGGCTCCCCCTTCATCTCCCACAAACTGAGGCTGAGAAGCCCTCCTGGAGAGTTATACAGCACACATGGTCCACTATCCACTTCACCAAGTGTGTTCATTATTGTTTCTTCCATAAGCTCCAGGTACAGCACAGTATACTAACCGGTGGAAGGGGACCCCTTCCTGCTCCCTGGGTTAGCCTTTCATACTGCTTCATTTCTCCCTGGGTTCTCCAGCTGTTGCGCTAATTATCTCCTTAGTGCCTTAAGCTCCTTATAGTGCAAGTGATCCCTTCTACTCTTCCAAACTCAATAAAGCTACCTAACTTCCTCCTACCCCAACAACACCCGGTGTCCTGGGTGATCTAAGTGACCAGGGTGCTGACCTCCAAAGGCTTCTGTTTGCAGCTGCACATAGCATCCTGAAGCAGAACAATGGTCAATATATTTTGTGTTCCTCTGGAGAATAAAATGGATTAAATGGAATAAAATGAGATTTTTAGGGCCTCATTTCAGTTCTGTATGTATCCTGTTCTTTTTCTTAGCCGGCACTGTTTGGGCTGGTTAGCTGACCTATTACAATATGTATGTAAGTTTGAGGGGGAAAAAAGTCTAACTACAAAGGAGAAAGGGAAGTATGAGCAATTCAAATTTTTGCTTGTCCCTTTTGTAGGATGTGCACACTGACATAAATGCAGTATGATCCAAAATGCCTGCAAGAAAGACATAGGAGAATGAGGTCATTTACTTTCATGCAACAGAGATCAGGTTCCCTATTTAAGTTATGTACAGAAGATAATTTTGAAGCGGTCTGTTTGCTTTTTAAACATACACTGTATATAATTTACTTGTAATATCTTTAATCCTCAGTGTTTGTTACAAAGGAAGTGCTCTACATCACATTTTCATGTCATAATAATATTTATTTTGGTCTTTTCCACAAAATTTACCTAGGATTCTTGTCCTTTAACAAAACTGATACATTACATATTCTGTGAAAATGATTGTTATCTAAACAGCATAGTGTAGATTTCAAGTTCTTGAAATATTTATTGTGCTAAATACCATATACTGTTGGGTAAAAATCTAAAATACAAATTTATTCTAACCAACTTAATTCAGAAAATTTTGAACTTTTAGTTTGAAATGGAACATCTTGTACATAAATGAACCAAATCATATATTCCAATTATCTGATTATTTGAGAATTTGCATAGAAATAAGAAATTATGAGAAATAATAGGATGTCCATTGGCTTTGCTGGACTGTAATGATAACGAGATTTGAAGTTACTCATTTAGTGAAAAATGAAGTTAAGTATTTGTCTTATTCCATTTGAAATGAGAATACATCCTCTGGAAGGTTGTATCTGTTGCTCCTATCATGGGTTTTTTGTTGTTTTTTTTTTTTAAGAAAAGAAATATTGTTTGTTTATTAAATCAGTTAATACTAATTTTTTCAGCATTTAGTCCTTATGTGAATTACTAGAAATATCCGAGCTGAAGCTTAGAACATATGGTAGCTGACCTTATTACAAATAATTAAATTATTACAAATTCCAGTATTATTTTTTAGTACTATATGTACAATAAAGAGATTTAACATGTTTACCACGGGATGAACATAGAACCTTTCTCCAGTATTTTAAATACTAAAATATCATTAAATTTGCTTCTTTAGGAATCAGGTGTAAAGATTGTAAAATAGCACTGGCCTGTTAGTTTGTTAACTGTCGGGTGTATATTTTTTCGTACTTATAAAATCAGATGCTGTTCTTGCTCATGCTTTTTTCAAGATGGAATTGCATACTCGTGTATCTAAGAACATAACTGAGCCTTAAATATAATAGTGGTAGCAACTACTGTAGTTAAGATTGCATTATATAACACATTCTGACCATTTGTTTTCACTTGTTCATAACTTACTGAAATGTTCAACTACTGCACTTGCAGAAAACAGTTTTCAAGTGGACAAATTTATTAAATCAAATTTAGCTAAGGCTCTACTCCTCATTAAGGACCGTGCATTCCAAGTTATAACTTCTCCATTTTGAAGTCACCTTGCCAAAAAAATTGTGGCTAGAATTGTTGAAAACAGGAAAAGTGTCTATTCCCTATACCTAACTCAATCACAATCACAGAATATTCCATTCAAAAAGTGAATATTCTGAAAAGAAAAGGAGTACTAGTGGCACCTTAGAGACTAACCAATTTATTACTCCTTTTCTTTTTGCGAATACAGACTGACACGGCTGCTACTCTGAATTCCGAAAAGAGTTATGAGTGCATTAAACCGGGGAGTTATAAATAAGGTTACAAAAGGTTCATTTATAGCATTAACAACCAAATGAACTAATTTGAATGTTGCAGACATATTTATTGGGTTGGGTACAAATATAATTTGTACAGATTTCATTTAGAAATCACCTTTTTGCAATTGTTATAGCTTCATGCAGCATGGCTGCATAATTCTCTGTCATCCATGTTACAGATGGTTGCTAGTTGCTAAAGCAGAATATATGTTTTGGCTTGCGTGATTTGATTATAATACATATTCTGAACGTATGGACTGTTTACTATACTAGTTTACCCCGCAGTTGGGTCTTATCTGCGGGCTCCTCTTGGCAAGGGGAAGGCTTACTTGCCTCCAGTGGCTGCGTTGTCTGGCAGGTTGCTGCTCCGTCCCTTCAGATAGGCAAATAGTGAGTTCCTGCCTTCTTGCCAGTCAGCACCTGACTGAGCCAGGCTCCCTTCTTTTCTCCCCCCCTTCAGGCCTGACATTGGCTGCAGGTATAGTGGGTCGGGGATAGCTGAACTCACAGGTTTTCTTTCACCCCTGCTGTGTGAGGCAGCAGTTTCTCTGCTCCTTCACAGTTATCTTTTCCTGTGAGTTTTCTATTTATGCTGAGATTTGGAAAGAAGAGTTCACTTTTTTAATAACTGTTATGATGCACACTACAAAATGACGTGGAGAGTATTGGCTGTCATTGAGTAAAACATAGGGCATGATGAAGGAGTACTTGTGGCACCTTAGAGACTAACCAATTTATTTGAGCATAAGCTTTCGTGAGCTACAGCTCACTTCATCGGATGCATACTGTGAAAACATGATGTGAAGGACCTGAGGTCCATAATTTGGGGGTAAGAATTACTTTTATTTTTTAATTTGTGATTCAGTTTCTTTGCTTCCTTGCTTTCTAAATTTGTTTTGTTTTCAGAAGTGTTGTGCCAGAAAGCTCTGGAACCCAAAAAGAGGATTCACAGGGCTGTTTGGAGATTTGGTAGCAAATTCTATTACTGTAGTAGTGCAACTCAAATATTTTTGAAGATGGCAAATCACCATTATTTTTCAGAGGTTAAAGAGGGCAGAAGGTCGGCCATACTATATTAAAGTCAAGGGCCCAGATCTTCAAGAGTATTTAGAGGCCTAACTCTGATTGATCCAATCACAGTAAGGTGCCTAAAAACCTTTGAGGATCTGGGCCAAAGAACAGATAAAAGAACATGTAAAAGCCAGCCAGGACTAAATGAAAGTCCTGATAAATGCTGGATAAATGCTAGCCAAGAACAAATTAGGAGAATTAAGATTACATACACAATGCACTAGGCAATGGGTGAAATTTTGAAAAGCTCCTAACTGCCTTAGGAATAGAAGAAATATTCACGTTCAATGGGAATTCTGCTCTAAATCACATAAGCACTTTTGTCAATCCCACCCAACACCAAATACAAATTTGCCATGAAAACTGAATGGAGTAGACAGAGAAACATAAATAACAGCTGCAAAAGTTTGAGAGGAAATATTTCAAGAAACCAGCAAGATTAAAGAATAAAAATATTTTGGTTTTTTTGCAGAAGTACCTAGGCTGCAGTTCAGTCTCAAATATGTCCTGCATATTTTCTAGCTCTCTCTTAGACTTTGGTGATTGAGTAGGAAGTAGCCCATGGAAAGTGATTTGGGAACCCCTCCCCCCAATCAACGGTCTAGCTACGAGGCTGACTGGCCATGGAAAGCCTCTATCACAGTAACATATTCACAAATCTTCATGTAAAAATAACAAAGCACTTTTACTTTCTCATATTTCTTTGAAATTTTGAAAATTCATAATTTGTTGTCCTACATTGTCACCAGCAAGTGTAGAATTATTTTAAAATTAAAATAGGAATATTTGGACAAATTGTCAGTTGTGCTGCGCCAATTTATACCAGCAGAAGATTTGGCCCAGCATCTGAAGTTACAAGGACTGAATACCAGTGAATACGAGCTGTATTCATTTGCAGGCTTTGAGATAATCTGATGAACCATTGGTCTTTTCCAATCTGGTAGTTTCTGTGTGAACTTTCCTCTGAAAGTCTGTCTACAGTTACATGGAGTCCAGACTAACCAAACTGTCTGGAGAGGTTTTAGGTTATAGAGTGAGGAAGTCAGGCAAAAAAATGATTATTTGGCATGCCGACAAACAAGCGGTATGCAAAACAGCAGTAACAAAACTGTCTGTCTAGGTTACTATACAAGGTCACCCAGTACCGTAGTATCTGAGCTGAATATTACATTTTAGAGAAACATACTGTAAAATTAAATTAGACTTTTTATTACAGAGTATATAAGTATAGCAAAAATATATCCTGTCTCAAATGTATCTTTACAAGAAGCCTCCACTTCATTTACTCACCAGAATCTTTGGTATCTACTTTTATTCTCTTTAACCATTTCAAGCTACCAAGATACTGAAATTCAGTCCCAAACTAGATGGTTCATGTAGGGTATCAATACCCTATCTGGATAAGGCACGGCAGCCACTATCTCTCTTAGATAAAGGATTTTTCTTCTTGTACTGAGATTTTTTGTTCAGTCCCATGTGTCAAGGTTGATCTGTGAGAGGAAAAAGGATTCTATAGGGGATTGAATGGTTCAAAGGACTGCTAACGGAGTACAGTCTTTCACTTCTTGCTCAGTAGTTCAAATCAGACTGAATGTCATCATGTGATAGATGTTGAATTGTGTGTGAAATTTGTAGGTAGTCTTAGTCCAGTTCTGAGTGGACAGGTGTTTGCATCAGACTGTTAGTTCTAACTGAACCTTTGTTAGCAGTCTCAACCAAGAGGACAAAGATTCAGTGGACACAGACAACCTGTTCTCTCACCTGTGGAGTATGGTCTCTTTCTTCATGTTAGGTATAGGGAGCACTGGCTAGCCAGGTGGAGAAGTAGCTATATATAGAAAGGGCTGCAAGGTGGCCTTTCTAATACCTTTCATATACGTTAAATGTGCTTAAATATGTAAATAAATATTTTAACTCATATAGAAAATATTGAATCAGGGTCTTCTTTTTAAATGTTATCACAAATATTTTAATAGGTGTTGCTAGCCTATTTACTTTATAAACATCAACTTTTTAGGAAAGAATTTCTTTTGCATAACTGTTGTTTTAAATCTGTATTTTCAATTATCTTCTGGAAATGTTCCTTCCTTTTGTTAAATGCATATATCAACATATTTGCTTTATACTGAATATTCAGAATAAACCCCAATATTAAATACTGTGAATATTCTTTTATTCAACTGCCACACGTTTTCTTGGTTTGTGTCTTAGTTCAAAGGCTTCCAAGGAGAGTAATGTTTTAAAATTCTTTTGATGTCTTTAAATTACCTATAATATCTTAGATAATCCACTCTTCTATCAAGAATAAAGCCAAATAGTTTTTAAAAATAATATTTAAATAAAGGAATAGCATCAACAAGCACAAACATAACAACGTTTTTTCATACTGAAATATGATTTTATTATCAGAAAAAAAACAAATGTAGGCCACATTTTGATTTCAGATTTGTATACAAGTCTCATGGGAGCTGCATGTGAATATTAAAAGTATTCAAAAACAGAGTTGGACCATTATTTTGTCACACAGGAGGGTTTGATTTACACCCACTGGCATAAGGGGAGCAGTTACACCCCTGCACTATTGTAAGCTGCTGTGCCAGTGGGATCATTCAACCCGTGGGAGAGCACAGGTGTTGCCTGCACCGCTGCCTTCCATAGGAATCCTGCTGGTGGAGGCTGCTTAAAGGATGCATTCAATTAAGGCATGCCTTGTCAATGCCCTTTATGTGGCTCAGACTGACCATTTAGAGTACGGTGCCAGCCACTTCTGGAGCCTTTGGGTAGATTTTCCACCATTCTGTTCTTAGAGTATGTGCAATGTTTCAGAGATGGCACTTGAGCAGGATTCATCACCAAATTCAGTCTGCTGCACTAATAGAACCTATAGCAGACCCTAGAATTAATCCAGTCCCCAAAATGTACTGATTTGGTTAAAATATTCTTCATGTCTCCACGGAAAGGGGGGAAAGATTCATTTTAATGAAATTAACATTGTAGAAAACAACACATGATCAGAGAGAAACACAGGCAGCCTGAAAGAGCAGCTCAAAGCATGGTGTTTGACCTTGGAAAAAACATGAAGAGAGGTTTTTGGTTCAGGGTGCAGGCTGAAAAAAGTGGTCTTGGTGCTCTGAGGAAAACAATGGTTTCCTGCTAGTTGATTCCTTCCGTACTCAGACACACAGGACTTTGTACATTCCTTGTAAATAAACAGGATTCCATCAAAGAAATATCTATCACCAACTTCTCCTCCTAACTGGAATATCACCAGGGCCCCAAACTTTTACTTGCTGCTTGGGTCAAAAAGGGGCAACAATATAGTTCAACACTAATTTGGTAAATAATCATAATTTAATGAATGAAAGTGCCAAGCTCAGTGTTTCTTAGTTTGCCAAAAGTTCTGTAAGGCATAAATAGGTGTTCAGGTTTTCTTGTTTTGTTTAAATTATATTTGTAAATTGTGCAGCTTAATGTTAATCAAATTGTTTGACTCTCTATTGAATGTTTCTAAAACATGCATTCATGTTATTCTTTGCCACATAGGTAAAGAAAGACTGAGATGTATAGTTTTACTTGCAGAGAAATTATTAGTGTTTGCTCACTGTCCTGAAATAGGTTATAGTGCTAAAGAGAATAGTCACAACTTTATTCAGGATCAAGACAATCTAAAGTTTTTGACTTATCCATCTTTTCCTACTTGGTTTATCACTGGCAGTCCATTCCATATAGATATATAGATATATTGTCAAGGTGATTAAAAGTAATAAGGTTTGTTTCTGATTCTTTTTAAGGTTTAATAATATCTAATAAAAGTAATTCATGGGTTAAAACTAACATAATTCCTACCACTAAAGCACTGTATTAATTGTTCCTTCTATTTAACGCAAAATAGACTGCATTATCATACAGCATGTGGTAGAAAGAGCTTTCTTCTTTGCATAACAAACTTTTGGTGTAATGTAATATCTATGAATTCTGAAAATTTTTGTTTGACATACTGTTGTTCTTGGAAAATTATATTCAGTGCTTATCACTCTTCAGTACTGAGGTGACAGAAGGAAATCTGGTTTTATATGTGGCAGAAATGAAGCTTCCTCTTTAGCTAAGTCTGTGGATTTTGTTTTGCTTTGTCACCATCCCTTGGTTAGAAAAATTCTCAGTCACTTTGAAGGTTATATGATTATTTTTGCTTGTATTCTACATCCTAAAAAGATTGGGTGAGTTGAGCCCTGGGGGATTAAAGGGTTGGCTTCTCAGGTACACAGATATGATATATTTTTCTTTATCTTATAGGCTTCCTAATCTTATAGTGTTTGTCTTTGCTGACTTGTATAAGTGGGTGTTCTTCTCAGGGCCAGATTATGACATTCTGAGGCCCTAAACTATGTCAAGCGTAAGAGGCCCCATATCATAAAAAAAAGAATATTATTTTCACAGAAAGGACATTGAATATTGAAACAGAAAAGCTTTATATTTGCATGTATACAAATTGAAGTTATAAAAATGGAAGAATAATCTAACTAAAACACGTCTTGGAATACGCCTGTTTCCATTATAGAATAGTTTCAAATTAACATAGTTTCGTGTATGATTTCTTAATTAGTAGATATGAAACTATTATATCTACAGCAACAAAAAAGCAGTTACAGTTACACAGACCAGCTTACTTAATGGAAACAGTACAACCTGCAGTATGTCTGTTTGCACATCACATTAATTTTAACACTGAATTTTAAAACATTTTCTTTCATGAGTTTTGGAGAGAAAAGTCATTGATGATGTCCTGAAATGATAAGCTACAGAGTTTGTCACTTTCGATGCACAGAGTGCTTAGAGCAGATAGTTTCTTGCAGCATTTTCTAGGCAGACATCTCTCTTCACGTTTGCTTCTCTAGCCTCTGTTTCCCCCAGGACTACTAATTAATCTCGAGTAAACACCTCGGACACACAGAGTGACAACAAGCTAGATGCTAGATGCATGAAAGAGAAAGAAAGAATTCACCAGAAAAAAAGACTGGTAATCTCTAGACAGGCATAGAAGAATTGAGAAAAACTAGCCTATATTCAAGCAAATATAATGAATATTATAGTCTTTAAAAACCTATAAATCCATGTAAGCACATAGTTTGAAATAACTTGCTCACCAAGTACTCAGAATATTTTGGTATGTATGTATATTTTCCTTCACTTCTCTCAAAACCCTCTATTTATCCTTTCGTCAGCACTCTCTGATATTTACTGTGAAGGTTCCCGAGATTGACGGAGGTAAACCAACACAAATTTATCCTCCTCAAAATCCACTTGACCCAAGTCCATAAGTTGATCACCTGAAAACTCAATCATGCAAAGCATGGATAGCGCATGAAGCAGAAAGGAGCAGCGTGCACACTAAAATACACAACTGTACATATATACAGATCAAAAGAAGAAAGAACACACTAATACTCGAGAAAACAAAGAAAAACAGGCGCGAAGGCACTATACGACTGAGCGGGCGGACCATAAACAAAAGATGGCCACCTTCCGGCTCTTACCAGCCCAGGGGGATGCTATACATGACTTTACTCCTAGGATGAGTCCTATACAAGTATGAGCTTGCCAGGATTGCTTCACGACACTGCCGTCTCCGACCTCACATTTTTCCCAACTTTATCAGCGGTGAGATTATTTATTTAAATAAGTTATGAAGGCACGGTTAGAATTTTACCAGTAGCAGCTGGCCAACAAAAGGCTGCCTTAGGAGACTGATGGCAGACTTACTCATAGAAATACTAATTTTACAAGTGGAATTATCATTTTTTTCTCGCCCTGGCCTCCCGCCTGTCAATAATGAACAATTAGTGAAGGGTAACGGTAGGATAAGGGTATTTGTGTAGCTAGATTTGTATATTTTTGTCATATTTGAATGAAAATGTCTGTATTTAGAGATAATCTTTTTCTCATATCTGCTTTATTTATCAACCGATTGTGATAACATTTGAAATGGAGTCAGTTTTTTCTTTTTTAGAGGTCCCTCATATTGTGAGGCCCTAAGATATATCTTAGTTAGCTTATGCCTTAATCTGGCCCTGGTTCTTCTGTATGGCCAATCAGATGTTTATTACTGATCAGGTCAATCATCATTTTTGTAGTCAGCTATCAATTAAGACTTCCTGTATTCCGTGTGACAAATGTTCTAATTGTGTTTTAAAAGTCTAGTAATCCTCTGCTTTCTTGGTGATACTGGAGTGTTATGCTAGCTTTGTTATCCATATATAAAATTACTTTAAACTTCTTTAAAATTTAATTTGGCACCATTTAAAAATATAATTATGGGCTGGTTAGGATGGTTTATTACAGTTGGAGGGGTTAAACACCTGGTATAAGAGAGGAAATATTCATCTTTATTGCTTCTGTAAAACTAGTGGGAGAATCCTCCCTCTCATTAGCCTCTGTTATTATTTTTAAAATTAAATTAACATTTAATTTGTATACCACTTCCATCTCCTGTGGTGCTTACGGTACAGACCAATGTTCTGAATCTTACCAAGGTGCCTTCTTATGTTGGTATTAAGGTTGGGATTCATATCCATGTGCCAGGTGTCCAGATCTGGAGTAATATCTGAATTCAACTACAATTATCATGAAAAAAGCAGTGTGAGAATTTAGGAGAGAATATGAAAGCTCAGAAAAAATCTTGATAGAGAACAGCTTTGTGGTCTTCTCCATTAGCCTGCCTTTAATTTGGTTTGTTCTGGTTGTGAAGACTTTGATATTAAGACTAAAAATAAATTATAGGCCATAAGAAACATCTTTTTCTGGGGTACCCACTGTGTGGTTTTAACTTTAATCTGGCTAGTGGCCTGTACGTCCATGTAAAATTAATCCATTCTGTGGTATTATCTATTTTGTGGTATGCTTGTATCTTTAATACATACTCACTTCCGTACCTGCAGACAAACCTAATGATGTTTGTAAATCACATATTAATTTATCCAGATTATTGAGACTAGACTACAATTATGCTGAAACAGTGTTCAGTGCTCACTTGATGCAGGGTGCTTACATTTTTCCCAGAAAGAAATAAGTAAAGAACAAATGAAATTAATTTCATTTTTGAGTGATTTCCTTGTTAAAAAAATAATTGACGCTGCATTCAGGAGGACTATTTTGATGTCCTACTTTTCACTTCCAAGTACAGTGCATAATTATTTTTTGAATTATATTGGTAGATATTTATGCTTATGCAGAAAATAATTTATTTTATAAAATCCTTCCATACTCAAACACTTCTTTACTCTGTGCAAAGAACAGAAAAAGCCTGGGAACAATTCAGGAATCAACAACGTGGAGATTTTCAAGTGTCTAAAGGCTTTTGAAGAACAAATCCAAATAAATTAAGAACAAGAAGAAAATATATTAGGAACAAAACGAATCCTTCCTAAAAAGAATCCTGACAATGCTATTGGTCCTTTACTAGATGGATGTGGTAGAATTATCAATAATAATGCAGAAAAGGCAGAAGTCTTCAATAAATATCTCTATTCTCTTTTTTGGGGGAAAAACAGATGATGCAGTCTCATCATATTGTGATGATAACATTCTTTCCATTCCATTAATATCCTTGAAAGCTATTAAATAGAAGTTAGACATTTGTCAATCAGCAGGTCCAGATAACTTGGATTGAAGAGTTTTAAAAGATTTGGCCAAGGAGCTCTCAGGACCATCAGTACTGATTCTCAATAAGGCTTGGAGCACTAGGAAGTTTCATAAGACTGGAAGAAAGCTAATGTTATGCCAATTTTTAAAAAGAGTAAATTGGATGACCCAGGTAATTATAAGTCTCTCAGCTTGACATCCCAGACAAGATAATGGAGCAACTGATACATGATTGAATTAATAAACAAAACTAAGGGAGGGTAATGCAATTAATGCAAATAAATATGGGTTTATAGTTTGACAAGATTTATTCTCTAACTTCATATATTTCTTTTATGAGATTACAAGTTTGCTTGATAAAAGTAATTGTGTTGACATAATATACTTAGACTTCTGTCAGGCATTTGACTTAGTACCGCACAACATTTTGATTAAAAAAATAGAATGATATAAAAATAACATGGCACACATTAAATGGATTAAAAATTTGCTAACTGATAGGTTTCAAAATGTAGAGCGGGTGTATTCTTGTGTAGTCCCACCAGGATTGATGTTGGCCCCACGCTATTTACCATTTTTATCCATGATCTGGAAAAAAACATAAAAGCATCACTGATAAAGTCTGCAGATGACGCAAAAATGGGGGAGTGGTAAATAATGAAGAGGGCAGATCACTGATTCAGAGTGATCTGGTTTGCTTGATAAATTGGGTGCAAGCACATGATATGAGTTTTAATAGTACTAAATGTAAATGTATACTTCTGTGGACAAAGAATGTAGGCCATAGTCACAGAATGAGGGACTCTATCCTGGGAAGCAATGACGCTGAAAAAGATTTGGGGATCACAGTGGATAATCAGCTGAACATGAGTTCCCAGTGTGACACTGTGATCAAAAGAGCTAATACGATCCTGGGATGCATAAACAGGAGAGTCTTGAGTTAGGAGTAGAGAGGTTATTTTACCTCTGTATTTGGCACTGGTACAAGTGCTGCTGGACTCCTATGTCCAGTTCTGGTGACTACAGTTCAAGAAGGATGTTGATAAATTTGGAGAGGGTTAAAAGAAGAGCCATGAGAATGATTAAAGTATTAGAAAACCATGCCTTATATAGTGATAGATGCAAGGAGCTCAATCTATTGTATTGAGCTTAACAAAGAGAAGGTTAAGGGATGAATTGATTAAATTCTATAAGTATCTATGCAGGGAACAAATATTTGATATTGGGCTCTTCAGTCTAGCAGAGAAAGGTATAACACAATCCAATGGCTAGAATTTGAAGCTAGACAAATTCAAACTGGAAATAAGATGTAAATTGTTAATATTGAGAGTAATTAACCATTGGAATGATTTACCATGGGCTGTGGTATATTCTCCATCCCTGGCAATTTTTAAAATCAAGATTGGATGTTTTTTAAAAGACATGCTCTAGGAATTATTTTGCGGAAGTTTTGTGGCCTGTACTATACAGGAGGTAAGACTAGATGGTCACAATAGTTCCTTCTGGCCTTGGAATCTATGAAAAAATCTGTGAAAGACTAGGGACTTATGTCCTCATTCCCTATTATAGTAACCAGGCAAGGTACTAACAAACTTCAACAGCACGTTAGTTTTTAAAGTGGAAACCTCTTTTCCAAGCTGCTGCTGCACCCTAAGTAGCTCTCCCTCAGCCTCTTCAACTCCTCCCCCCTCCTTCCTGTTTCCTGTCCTTTCTGACTCCCAACAGCCAGTGCTCCCAATTCTAATAATTACAAGCAACATCTAAACACCACATTCCCTTAGTCAGTTTTGAAAAAAAATCTCCCTCTAAATGGTTATTTTCTGATAAATAGTTTTATTCGTATACTTATTATACATAGTGTCACAGATGTGCTTTGTTCTTTGTAGCAAACAGACTAAGCTGTACTAATGGCATTTCTTGCCTGGAAAAGCATACAATATGTTTGTGAAGGATTATAAATTAGAGAGGCTCCCTCATAGGGGATAGTATGATGAATACATGAATTTTGAGAGATGCCCTGGAAGCAGAGGGTTTGAGAACAAAGTTTATCTGTGTACAGCAGTTCACCACAGCAGCTCGCTTGTTTTTTATTCCTTTCTCATTCACTGGTTTGTTTACTGAACCCAAAGATCATTATGACATAGTGGCAGAAGTGCCAAATGAGAGACCATCTGCAGTAATTCTGAGGTTACTTCCTGTGCTTGAAACTAAAAATGTAAGAAAAGGGAGCATGTGGAGCAGCAAACAAAGACCAAAGGCTTTGTTATGTATTTTATTATCATGATAGTAGTTTGACAAGCTTAAGAAGGGAAGAAAGCCAAACATGGATGTGTTGCAACCTCCATCCAGTCTGCAATTATCTGTGTTGCAGAGAACTAGAAAAAATTCTGACAGATTTGAATTGTATTTAGCGACCATAGGGGCAGAGGAGAAAAATGATAAAGTGTAATCATCAATCTTCTTGCATGTTTTGGGGGAGTAAGCATTGGATATTTATAACAACTTTAAGTTTGAAGATGGTTACAGATTGAAGTTAAGTAAAATACTGATCAAATTTGAGAAACAAAAAGGATTGAGACCTTTCAGAAACACCAATTCTTTTACATGCATGCAAAATACTGATAGCATAGAACAGTATGTCATAGAATTAAGAAGACTCAGTAAGACCCGTGACTTTGGTGAGTGACAGAATCTCTGGTCAGAGATAGAATAATTTGTGTTATTAAAGGCAATATGTTGAGAGAGACTGCTCCATGAAACTTTAGAAAAGCTCTCCAGATATGCAGGGCAGCAGAAACTGTGAAAGCACAAGCCAAAGAGCTGAATTCATTGGAAGTGGTACTAAACAAAAAAGAATATAGCTAGAAAGGGTCAAATCAAAAAGTGGAACCAACCATTATGAAAAACACCTTCAGGAGAGTAGACTGGGTACAGATGGTTATGTGTAAAATGTGGATCTCAGCAAAACCCCAAACAAATGTTTTGCCTTTGAGAAGCTCTTTCACAAATGTGGGGAAAAAATCATTGTGCAAAATGCTGCATATCCCAAATGCCAGAAAAGTCAAGGGCATACAATGAAGACAACCTGTTGAGGAGTTTTATTTAGACATGTTGGGATCAAGCAAAGCTGATGAGAGGGACTGGGCACTGCTGATGAAAGTGAATGAAACAATTATTCTACTCAAATCAGACACAGGAGCGCAGGTTAATATTCTGTCTGAACAAGATTATGAGAGACTGAAGATAAGACCAAAACTGGGACCAAAAAACTACAAGTAACTGGTTATTCTGGAGTAAACATACCAGTGAAAGGGAGGTGTGCTGCAAGTATGAAATATAAAAGCACCATCCTGTTCATTGTAGTACCAAGAGAGGTGACACCAGTTTTAAGTCTGCCCACCTGTAGAAAAATTCGCTCTGGTAAAATGGGTACTCTCGCTGCAATATCAGACTGAATCTGGTGATGAGGCACCCATTTGGGAATATCAAGATCTGTTTCAAGGGTTGGGTTGCTTGCAGGATGAATATGTAATCCAGATAAACAAGCTGGTAGCTCCAGTTATCCATCGATGGAGAAAGGTGCGATTTGCACTCTGTGATTAAACTCAAGGCTGGGCTAACAAGGATGGAAGCAGTGGACGGAATACAAAAAATGGAGTAGCCAATGGAATGGGTCAGCTCCCTAATCGCTGTGGAGAAAAATAACAGCCAGCTATGCATATCTTAGATCTGAGAGACCTCAACTATGCTATAAAAAGAGAACATTTCAAACTGCCAATCAAGGAAGAGATTATGTCTCTGTCAGTTTGCAAATGCTCAATATTTCAGTAAATTGGATGCTTCCTCAGGATTCTGGCAACTAAAATTAACTGAAGAAAGGTCAAAACTGTGCACATTTAATATCCCATTTGGAAGATACAGATTCTTATGCCAACCCTTCTGCATAGCTTCAGCACCAGAATTGTACCATAATATAGCAGCTATGATCTATCAATGTATTGGTGGTGTTGACACCTCAGTGAATGACATCATCATCTGTGGCTCAGCTAAAGAGATCATGACTGTAGATTTCAGAAAGTCTTTGCCACTACAGGTGCAAATTGAAACTAAATGTGTTTTAGGGGTTACAGAACTGACTTTTGTGGGTGATGTTATTTCCAGCAAAAATGTAAAATCTGTTAAGAGGAAGGTTTCAGCCATTGGAATGATGCCACATCCCCAGTGAAAGAAAGATGCCCAATGGTTCCTGGGGATGGTTAATTATCTTGGAAAATGTATACCTAATTTATCTACAAAAGTAGTGGCTTTGAGGAAACTCCTAGAACATAAAAATAATGATGGTGCATAACAGGTGGCCTTATTGGAAGGTTTGAAACAATAACTGATACAAAAGCCAGTGCTGAATGTTACGCACCAGGCAGGTCTGTAAAAATTTCAGTGGATGCTTCACAATCTGGATTTAGGTGCAGTGATTTTACAGAAACATGATGATGGTTGGTATCCAAATCATTGATGCAGAAACCAAATACCCACATGTTGAGAACAAGCTTTTAGGATATTGTTTGACTATGAGCGATTCAATCAATTTACTTACGGACAGGTAATGGATGTTGAAACGGACCACAAGCCCGTGATAGCATTATCTGGCAAACTGCAAAATGACTGTACTATAAGGTTTCAAAGAATAATGATAAAGATGCAGAAGTATGATTTGGTTGTAACCCACATACTTGGTAAATTCATGTTTACTGCGGATGCATTTTCCAGAGCGGTGACTCTCATTATGATACTAAAGAAGACCTCAGAGATAGAGATGAAAGCCTATGTAAATTGATTGCCCATAGCTAACAAAGAACTGCAACAAGTAAGAGGGGTAACAGAGAAAGATGAATCATTGGGGATCCTTAAATAAGTGATAATTAAAGGCTGGTTTGAAGAAATAAGCAGTTGCTCTCTATTAGAACTGCAGACGTCCATTTACTCTGCTAGATGGGGTTATTTTCCAGGGCAGCAAGGTTGTAATACCAATGAGCCTCTGAAAAGAAATGCTACAAAAGATCCACAAGGGTCATTTACAAATTGTGTAGGGAAGGAGAGGCTGGAAGGAGACCTTCTCCAGCACATCCGTGCAAAGTCAAGCTATAATATTTGTTATTGGCAATTGAGAACACAGAGGGAGGAAGGAAAGAACATCTAGAGTGGTGAGATCAGGGTCATTACCCTGTATCCCGGTGTATTGGAATGGCAGTGCTAGAATTAGTGCTTGCCTACAATTGTTGACTAAAACGTAGAAAGGGTGTACCTCTCAGTGTGCTTCACCCAGTTCCCAGGAGGATTTCTGGTTTCAAACATTTAATATTTCCAGGTTCTGCTCCTCAGGTGGCATTCTTCCTCTCCTCCCCAATGCAGCTCAAAGGTATAAAAGCTTTGGAGGACTAGAAATGTGTCCAAGCTGCAAAAAATCAATCTGGATTTCAGACATTCTTCTCTGGGATTTTGTTTTGGTCCATCTTTCCACTTTAAACGTGTTCTAAAATTGCCAGCCCATGCTATGAATAAAATTGTGGATTATTAAAACTGAAAAAATCTAAATAAAATAAAATAATGGATGTAATTTTCTCCTGTTATGATAAGCATTTTTTCACCCACAGATTGAAAACCCTTTTCAAAGAGGGTCAGTATCATCTTAATTTTATGGTTGAGGAAATTGAGCCCCCATACAGGAGAAATAACATATATGAGATATATAGCAGAAAAGTGGCATTTGAGGGTAGAAACTACATCTCCTAACTCCCATTAGAAAATGATTAAATGCTACATCATAAATCCAAATATGACAGAATTTTTTTTACATTTGGTGTTTGAATTCCCATGCTGTTAACAAGCATAATAGAAGTACCATGACCTAAGTTCCCTCTAAGCTGTGTGGCCAGGCAGCTGCCCAGCAAGCTATCAAGTGCCGTGCACTTCAGGTGTCTCTCCGCCCACTTCTGTGCTGCTCCTGCTCTTTGCCTTGGAGCAGCTCCCGGGAGCCTCCGGCTTCCTGTGCAGGGGGGTGGTGGTGCTGATGTCAGGGTGTCACCCTCCCTCCGCCCCTGTACCCCATCTGTGCAGAGCTGGGTGGGGGGAAATGCGACAGGGCTCAGAAGTGAGACAATGGGAGCTTGCTGGTGACTGCTACTGCTGTGTCTGCTTTGAGTGCCAATCAGCTTAGAAGGGCAACATACAGCAGCAAACCACAGGGCTGAAAAGAAAGAGCAGCACTCAGAATTTTAGTGAGGCTCCATCATTTGGGCTGCATTTTGCCATCATCTGAAATTCTGCTCTTTAATTAAAACTATCCCTAATTTTCTGTCTTTTTCCATTGTGACTATAGAGTCATAACACTGTAAACTGATGTGTAAACATTAGAATGACAGGTTTCAGAGTAACAGCCGTGTTAGTCTGTATTCGCAAAAAGAAAAGGAGTACTTGTGGCACCTTAGAGACTAACCAATTTATTTGAGCATAAGCTTTCATCCGATGAAGTGAGTTGTAGCTCACAAAAACTTATGCTCAAATAAATTGGTTAGTCTCTAAGGTGCCACAAGTACTCCTTTTCTTATTAGAATGACAGTAAACTCCACAGAGCTGCCTCTGGTGGAGAGAGAGGGCTGTGTCCTCTGTAGAATAAGAAAAAAAAAAGGGCCCCTTCCAGTGAGGAATGCAGTCTGGGAGATGTGTTCTCCCACCCTGGATCCATGTTGCCCGGGACTGGGTCAATGTCCTGACTTTTCTAACTTTTCTATCGGCACATAGCTCCATGTCAGAACTGTCAGCCAGGACTCCAAACTTTGTGCATACAGATACTTTTAAGTTTTAGTCTCCTGACTGTAACTCAGGATGGGAGGAAGCCGCTCCACTTCTCCCAGAACTCAAGGGGATGCTGTATATACACAGTTCTTCCTCAATATCATCCTCCTGTGCCCATATGTAACACACTGGGGCTTTAAAGAAAAGCTCCATATAGTGTGAAAGTTAACAATATTGATTACCTGAAGGATACCCCAGGGCAGCTGCAGTCCATTGGGGAGTTCTGCCAGGCTGTGAACATACTTAAAGGGGCAACACATGTCTTTGTCTCACATACACACAATCTTTCACACTCACCTCCCAACACATACTTGTATTGTTGTTGTTAATTCTTGACACTTCCTGCAATACACATACATTCTCTGTAATTTTATTCTTTCAAAGTACTGTTATTTGAGTTTTTTTGCTGGTCCATGAATTTCATAATTTTTTTTCTCTCTTAACTTAAATTTAATTCTTCGAGTAGTGAGTTCTAAAATGCCTAACCTGTCCCAACTGGAGTAATAATCCATGTGGTAACTTTTTAAAAATATACATTATATCTAGGTATTTTGTTTCTGCTGGTGGTGCACATCTGCACATTACCTCGATAATTTGGTGCACAGAACAAAATTCATTCTGCACATGGATGGAAAAAATTAAAGGGAACATTGACCATGATTGCAGAGTATTTGTGTCATCATTAAATAGCAGAGTTAGAATTGCAGGCTTTTGACCAGTGATAAATTAATTGTACGAACTGTCTTTCATTACTCTGTGATTTACTTGTACTGCAGTAGTGCCAAGAGGCCCCAGTTAGAGACCAGTATCCCATTGTACTACACACAATGCACCCATATAATAATAGAATCATAGAATAGAATATCAGGGTTGGAAGGGAACTCAGGAGGTCATCTAGTCCAACCCGCTGCTCAAAGCAGGACCAATCCCCAATTAAATCATCCCAGCCAGGGCTTTGTCAAGCCTGACCTTAAAAACTTCTAAGGAAGGAGATTCTACCACCTCCCTAGGTAACGCATTCCAGTGTTTCACCATCGTCCTAGTGAAATAGTGTTTCCTAATATCCAACCTACACCTCCCTCACTGCATCTTGAGACCATTACTCCTTGTCCTGTCCTCTTCCACCACTGAGAATAGTCTAGAACCATCCTCTCTGGAACCACCTCTCAGGTAGTTGAAAGCAGCTATCAAATCCTCCCTCATTCTTCTCTCCAGAAGAGTGAATGACTAGGCAGTGGTTGTACTAAATCTGCTGCATATTATACCAAACAATGGTGCCACTGTTACCTTGTCATCCCCACCTATTGTGTTTTATCATAGGACTAAACTCCTACAGGTGCAGACGCATTTATCTGTTGTGGGCATCACAACATAGAATCATAGAATATCAGGGTTGGAAGGGACCCTAGAAGGTCATCTAGTCCAACCCCCTGCTCGAAGCAGGACCAATTCCCAGTTAAATCATCCCAGCCAGGGCTTTGTTGAGCCTGACCTTAAAAACCTCTAAGGAAGGAGATTCTACCACCTCCCTAGGTAACGCATTCCAGTGTTTCACCCCCCTCTTAGTGAAAAAGTTTTTCCTAATATCCAATCTAAACCTCCCCCACTGCAACTTGAGACCATTACTCCTCGTTCTGTCATCTGCTACCATTGAGAACAGTCTAGAGCCATCCTCTTTGGAACCCCCTTTCAGGTAGTTGAAAGCAGCTATCAAATCCCCCCTCATTCTTCTCTTCTGCAGGCTAAACAATCCCAGCTCCCTCAGCCTCTCCTCATAAGTCATGTGTTCTAGACCCCTAATCATTTTTGTTGCCCTTCGCTGGACTCTCTCCAATTTATCCACATGCTTCTTGTAGTGTGGGGCCCAAAACTGGACACAGTACTCCAGATGAGGCCTCACCAATGTCGAATAGAGGGGAACGATCACGTCCCTCGATCTGCTCGCTATGCCCCTACTTATACATCCCAAAATGCCATTGGCCTTCTTGGCAACAAGGGCACACTGCTGACTCATATCCAGCTTCTCGTCCACTGTCACCCCTAGGTCCTTTTCCGCAGAACTGCTGCCTAGCCATTCGGTCCCTAGTCTGTAGCGGTGCATTGGATTTTTCCATCCTAAGTGCAGGACCCTGCACTTATCCTTATTGAACCTCATCAGATTTCTTTTGGCCCAATCCTCCAATTTGTCTAGGTCCTTCTGTATCCTATCCCTCCCCTCCAGCGTATCTACCACTCCTCCCAGTTTAGTATCATCCGCAAATTTGCTGAGAGTGCAATCCACACCATTCTCCAGATCATTTATGAAGATATTGAACAAAACCGGCTCCAGGACCGACCCTTGGGGCACTCCACTTGATACCGGCTGCCAACTAGACATGGAGCCATTGATCACTACCCGTTGAGCCCGACAATCTAGCCAGCTTTCTACCCACCTTATAGTGCATTCATCCAGCCCATACTTCCTTAACTTGCTGACAAGAATACTGTGGGAGACCATGTCAAAAGCTTTGCTAAAGTCAAGAAACAATACATCCACTGCTTTCCCTTCATCCACAGAACCAGTAATCTCATCATAAAAGGCGATTAGATTAGTCAGGCATGACCTTCCCTTGGTGAATCCATGCTGGCATGGGGAATAGATGGCCAGCCCTCTGTGGAGAAAGAGGTGGTTAGGGACTATTTAGAAAAGCTGGACGTGCACAAGTCCATGGGGCCGGACGAGTTGCATCCGAGAGTGCTAAAGGAATTGGTGGCTGTGATTGCAGAGCCATTGGCCATTATCTTTGAAAACTCGTGGCGAACGGGGGAAGTCCCGGATGACTGGAAAAAGGCTAATGTAGTGCCAATCTTTAAAAAAGGGAAGAAAGAGGATCCTGGGAACTACAGGCCAGTCAGCCTCACCTCAGTCCCCGGAAAAATCATGGAGCAGGTCCTCAAAGAATCAATCCTGAAGCACTTACATGAGAGGAAAGTGATCAGGAACAGTCAGCATGGATTCACCAAGGGAAGGTCATGCCTGACTAATCTAATCGCCTTTTATGATGAGATTACTGGTTCTGTGGATGAAGGGAAAGCAGTGGATGTATTGTTTCTTGACTTTAGCAAAGCTTTTGACACGGTCTCCCACAGTATTCTTGTCAGCAAGTTAAGGAAGTATGGGCTGATGAATGCACTATAAGGTGGGTAGAAAGCTGGCTAGATTGGATTCCAACAGCAGCTGGTTGGAAAACAGAAATTGAGTCTAGCATGACCCAAGACTGCATATATAACCTTAACTGTTGGAAGGCAAATAATTCTCAGAGCAGTTGTCTCCTCTTCTGGTTATGTTACTTTACCCCAAAGGGCATATATTTACTCCTTGCTATCTGATAGTTACACAGGAGTTTCAGTATCTCCTTCTGCTTCCAGAGTTCAACACTCTGGTCTGGTGGCAGGCCTTAAGGTTTTCACGAGAGAGCTCATCTTGGACAACAGGATTTGCGAGGATACTAAGAGCTCAGTTCAGACAGGAGGTAAGTAACACCTTCAATAAGACAAGTTCCCTGATCCAGTCTTTTAATCAATGAGGAGACATGTCAGCTCATCTGTGTGCAACATTTGCGCTTCATGAGATGATGTATTTAAACAGGAAGCTACTGTCTCCCCAGGATACAAGTTCAGAAACACTGTAGAAACTGTTCAGTCAGCAGAGATGAGTTACAATCTGCAATACAGATATCTGCATGGCTTTTCCACAAAAATGTGTGGCATTTCCTTGAGGATTTTATTTTTTTGTTTTCTATTTGATGTTTGTTGTTTTTAAATACCAGTGATTTTGTAATACTGGGAGAATGTATGAAAGATAAACCAAGTAGAGTCTTGATTGGCCGCTCCCATCCCCCACTACACAAAGAGTGAAGAAGGGTCTATGCATGTTCATGCTTCTCTAACAAAGACAAATGAAAATGAATGGTGTTCCCACCTTCAGGCATTGCCATAGTCCAGGAATATTCATAGCCTGTTTTACATTGCAACAGCAGTAAATATAATGTATCCTCTCATTTCTCATGGAAGAATTCAGTATGGTCTGTGGTAGCAAGTGGAAATAAAAATCCAGACCCCAGCTCTTAACCCTGCTCTTATTGTGTAGGTGGGATTTTTTTCATTTACTTAAATGGGAACAGGACCAGTTCATGTAATCTTGACTGACAGAACAAAAACAGCATAGTTCCATGCACTCAGGGGAAAACAGACCAATAACAAAGCTCTGCAAGCAGTTCTCCAAGGATAAAGTGGAGAATAACCCCCTTTATTCCAGGGGATACTTAAATTCTACCATATTCCAGTTCATTCTATCTAAGAAATAACTTTTCTTGCTGACCCAAGGTTAGGAGCCCAAGAGTTCCTCCTGACTCGCACAGAAGAAGGCTCAGTCCCCAAGCCATTTCTGGAAGACCCTGCATGGGCTTGTTTCTTCTTCTATTTCCTATTTCTTAATTAGGTACAGCTAGGTGGTCCTCCCTCAAGGATTGTCAGTTTCTGAGGATTGGGTCTGCTCCTCTTCTCTTCTCCCAATGTCATTTACTGACCATTTCCAGGATTGGCCAGGTGTGAGGTTTTTATAGAAACCGCTTCAGAGAAGATCGTTCAACTATTTATTATCTCTATAAAGTGAGCTATTTTGCTCCTGCTCCTACTAGAGAAAATATTATAGAAAATCTACAAGATCACACCAGTCACACTCTGGGAGTCCCATATGTATTTTAACCGATAGGTGTGAAAAATATAAATTTCACCTGTTTTTTAGGAACAATAGCAAATGCCTTCTTTGAATAATCAACAGAATATTTGATTTGCATGTTAAAAGTCTGCAGACTTCTGCCAGTAGCAAAAGGCTCTAAGGTCACTGTCAACTGACTCCTAAAAAATGCTTTTGAATAATACATTAAGCATTTGCTGTTTCCATAATCAGGCTGAAATCTCATTAATGTTACCTGTTCTACCCTATCTGAGTTAGTGCCTGAAAGCCCAAGTTCAGTACCTAGCCCAAGTTCAGTACCTAGCCTAAGTCTCACATCATCGTCACCTTACATTTATATAGCATTGTTCTGGAAGACTCTGAAATATCTAAAGAAGTAATCACCTCACCGGCCACTGATGGGCAGCCATCTCTGGGTAGTATGCAGCATCTGTTTAACATTTCACGGCAGCATTGCATGTAACAGTTCAGGACAGAAAATGAAAAATATTACTATATTCAACTGAAATGACAGAAGGGGTTAGTTAGGCAGAAGGTAATTACACTAATGGGAACTGGATGAGTACATGGGCAAATTACTCCTAATTTTCATAGGCATAAGGAAGTTTACTATATGCGAAAGAAGTGGGCCAGCCTGCATTTCTGTTTTAGCACTTAAAAATGAAGCCATGCAAATCTCCCTCTCCCCAAGATATACATCATTCTATTTATTCATGCATCTCAAAGATTTGTGATCAACCATATTTACATTAAATGTCATTATCAATCTTATTCCACCACTGAGGAATGATGAACGTGGATGGGAAACTGATAAGCTGTGGAAGAAACAGTTCTGCAAGACATGATATCATTTTTAATGTCATTTACTAACAAAGTACAAAGACTGGATTACTCTCATGCTGCACCTGGGGCTGAATTTGAAGACTGCCTTTTAGCTTCAGATAGTGTAGACAGACTATTTATTTGGGTAAGATTCTTACTGGAAGCACTGGAGCGGTGTGGTCTACTGGATTAGAGCACTAGAGTAGAAGTCATGAGACCTAGATTCTATCCTAGCTCTGTCACTGACCTGTTGTGTCCTTGCCCATACTTTGGGCAAGTCACTTCACCTTTCTGTTCCTCTGTTTTTCCCTTTCATCCTTTGTCTTCTCTATCTAGGTTGTAAACTCCTTAGGGCAGGGACTGCCTCTTACTATGAGTTTGTACAGTGCCTAGGACAATGGGGCCTCAATCTCAGTGGAGGCCTCTGGGTGCTACGGTAATACAAATAATAATAATGCTTCTGTGCTCCACAGTCTGCACTAGGTCCTGTTAGGTTTCCTGGTGACGTGTATGTTGTTTATTTTGCTATATATTATCAGAAGGATTTGGTTCCTTCCTAGCTGTCTTAGAGATTGCCTGACTCGTTATGTGATTCTGTGGTATTGGTGTATTGCTGAAATACCTGAGCTAACAGCCTCCTGTTGCAAGACAGAGGACTTGCAAAGTGTGAAGTTTTGTGCACTGCAATACATCAGGCACAAGACAAGGCTCAATTTATCTGAATTGATATTATGTCTGTATATTTACTGTACAATTTAAATCAAACAAGAACTTCTGACCTGATTTCTAGTGAATTAACAGAGAAATATCAGAAGTGTAAATGAACACTGAAATTATTTTCTAAAAGTACATAATACAAAACTGTTGTGATGGATGGTATGTGATAGGTGGGGGGGAATAGCTCAGTGGTTTGAGCATTGGCCTGCTAAACCCAGGGTTGTGAATTCAATCCTTGAGGGGGCCATTTGGGATCTGGGGCAAAACTTGGGGATTGCTCCTGCTTTGAGCAGGGGGTTGGACTGGATGACCTCCTGAGGTGCCTTCCAACCCTGATATTCTATGATTCAGTGGGACATTTATGTACATGGTCCAAAAAGGGTGTCCTGATGTCTGTCAGGAGACTGGGTCATAGACAGTCAGGCTTAGTGGTCGGAGCAGGAGTCAGATTTAGTGCTCAGAGTCTGAATGCCAGAGCCAGGGTCAAGACCGGGCCAAAACCAGGAAGCAGGTCAGAGCTGGAGTTAGAGTCCAAATGCCAGAGCTACAGGTTCAAGACAGAGTTGGAGTCAGGAATCAGAACCAAGGGTTAGAATTGGGTTACCAGGCGTCAGGAAAGGCAGCAGCCAGGCTGGTTCACAGGCAAGAGCAAGGCTGGGACAGGATGGGAACAAGGCTGGGTGCAGGGCGGAATCTGGGCTGGAACTGTGAAGGAGCAAAGCAGGAGCCAGGCTTGGTGAGAGACAAGCACAGGGAGGCAGAGAGTCTGTGGGTGTGGTCATTGAGCAACCAGTGAGCTGCTGCTGAGGTTAAGAACTGGCCTGCTAGTTTCTTCAACCAATCAGGCAGGGCAATCTATTAGTCAGCATAGCTGATGCATTAAGGTGTCAGGTTTCTGTGCAGGTGCAGCTGCAGAGCCTTACTCCTGACAATATCACACAAAAATTACATTAAAAGAACTTAAGTTTGCAAAATCAGGGACTCAGAAGTTAGGAAATGCCAGAATTAAAGTTGCCTGTGCAACCTTGATTTGGCCCCCTTGTACATATGTCCCTTCTGTATTTGTGTCAGGCAGCCTTGGTGCCAGTGAGCACAGGACAGACCGTCTCTTTGCTCTCAGTTCCTGTGCCTGACATCACAGTGGCCTGCTGCAGCTGGGAGTAGCAACTGCAGGGAAAGTCCTCTTCAGCCCCTAAGTTGGAGCATGCTCTGTGGCGATGGCTCATGTGCAGTCCAGTGACACACACAAGCTATGAGGGGCTAGAACATACTGAATGCGGACAGAATCTTCGGAGAATTTACCTGCCAAACTCTAACAAATCTCTTGTGAGAATCTGGGAACTAAATTTTTTCAAAAGCTTATAATTTGGCCAAATTTGGGCATCTTTTCATCAGAACAGCAAAAAGTACACCCCTGAGCCCAATGCCACACTACAGGATTTTGTGTCAGAGTTTGGAGGTGGAGGTGCTAGATCTTCTCAGCTGTTGTAAGAATTGTCTTAATGTGAGCAAAACAATGTGTTTTCCCCTAATCTCATCCTCAGAAATAGCTTAACTGTTTTAGATTAATTTAAAAAAAATTATCCTGAGGCAGACACCCAACGTGGAATATTTCAGTCCAAAGGTTAATGTTTGGAAAGATGATCAGCAGTTGAAAACAGGGTCTTATAATGGGAAGTGTTGGGCAACCTTAAGCATAGGCATCATTACGAGCGCCACCTATAATTAAAAAAGAGAGTGAGGGAGAAAACTGTTAAACTTGTCAAACAGTTTTTCATTTGTGAAATATATGAATTCGGAATTAGGGTTGCCAGATATCCGGCTTTTGACCAGAACACTTAGTTGAAAAGGGACCCTGCCAGCTCCAGACAGCACTGCTGACTGCGCCATTAAAAGTCTGGTTGATGGCACAGTGGGGCTAAGGCATGCTCCCTGCCTGCCCTGGCTCTGCGCAGCTCCCAGAAGTGGCTGGCATGTCCAACTTCTAGGCATGGGTAGCCGCTGGAGCTCTGCACAGTGCCCCTGTCCGGAGCACTGGTGACAGGTTTGCAGCTGCCATTGGCCAGGAACCGCGGCCAATGGGAGCTGCGGGGGCGGCACCTGTGGGCATGGGCAGTTCACAGAGCCCATTGGCCCCTCTGCCTAGGAGCCAGACATGCCGGCTGCTTCCGGGAACTGCCTGAGGTAAGCACCTCCCAGCCAGAGCCTGCACCCCTGCCCCAAACCTGAGCCCCCTCCTGCACCCCAAACCCCCCATCCCTGGCCCTACACCAGAGCCCATGCCTCCAGCTGGAGCCCGCACCCCCTCCCACACCCCAACCTCCTGCCCCAATCTGGTGAAAGTGAGTGAAGTTGGGGGAGAGCGAGTGACGGAGGGAAGGGGGGGTGCAGAGAAGGGGTAGGGCAGTTGCAGGGCCTCGGGGTGGGGGGGGCAGGGGGCAGGGCAAGGAATTTGTTTTTGTGCAATTTAGAAAGCTGGCAACCGAATTTGGCATAGTTTATTAAATATGTGTTCCTTTCTGAATTTTGCGCATCACATTACGACACATAGAAAATATAAGGATTTTCCCAAAATTGTCCCGGTGCCAACTGGGTCCATATATCTATTCAGGGGACACCATCATAGGGCATAATCACATCAGCCACACTATCAGAGGCTCGTTCACCTGCACATCTACCAGTGTGATATATGCCATTATTTTCCAGCAATGCCCCTCTGCCATGTACATTGGCTAAACTGGACAGTTTCTATGTAAAAGAATAAATGGACACAAACCAGACATCAAGAATTATAATGTTCAAAAACCAGTCGGAGAACGCTTGGTCACTCGATTACAGACCTAAAAGTGGCAATTCTTCAACAAAAAAACTTCAAAAACAGACTCCAACGAGAGACTGCTGAATTGGAATTAATTTGCAAACTGGATATAATTAACTTAGGCTTGAATAAAGACTGGGAGTGGATGGGTCATTACACAAAGTAAAACTATTTCCCCATGTTTATTCCCCCCTACACACACTGTTCCTCTGAAGTTCTCGCCAACTGCTGGAAATGGCCCACCTTGATTACCACTACAAAAGGTTCCTCTCCCCCCGCCGCCCCCGCTCTCCTGCTGGTGATAGCTCACCTTACCTGATCACTCTCCTTACAGTGTGTATGGTAACACCCATTGTTCCATGTTCTCTGTGTATATAAATCTCTCCACTGTATTTTCCACTAAATGCATCCGATGAAGTCAGCTGTAGCTCACGAAAGTTTATGCTCAGATAAATGTGTTAGTCTCTAAGGTGCCACAAGTACTCCTTTTCTTTCTGCGGATACAGACTAAGACGGCTGCTACTCTGAAACCAAAATTGCCAGTTTGCAATTCTACCTTGTAAATCAAGCCATTTGTACAATGTGCACTCTATCATGCTCAGACCATAATCACTGTTCTAACTTTACTTAACGTCTTATCACACAAAAAATATACATACCTATTATATATATATAACACTCAATTAAAAACACATGGTGCATAGTGACAGGTTTCAGTGGTAGCCGTGTCAGTCTGTAGCAGCAAAAAACAAAAACAAGGAGTCCTTGTGGCTCCTTAGAGACTAACAAATTGATTTGGGCATAAGCTTTTGTGGGCTAGAATCCACCTCATCAAATGTATGAAGTAAAAGATACATGAGCAGGTATAAATACATGAGCAGGTATAAATATATGAAAGGATGTGGGTTGCTTTACCAAATGTGAGGTCAGTCTAACGAGATAAATCAATTAACAGCAGGATACCAAGGGAAGACGAATAACTTTTGAAGTGGTAAGAGAGTGGCCCATTACAGGCAGTTGACAAGAAGGTGTGAGTAACAGTAGGGAAAAATTAGTATTGGGGAAATTAAGTTTAGATTTTTGACCCAATCACTCCCAGTCTTTATTCAGGCCTAATCTGATGATATCTAGTTTGAAAATTAATTCCAGTTCTGTAGCTTCAAGTTGGAGTGTGTTTTTGAAGTTTTTTTGTTGAAGAATTGCCACTTTGAGGTCTGTTTTTGAGTGACCAGAGAGATTGAAGTGTTCTTTGACTGGTTTTTGAATGTTATGATTCCTGATGTCAGATTTGTGTCCATTTATTCTTTTGCGTAGAGACTGTCTGGTTTGGGCAATGTACATGGCAGAGGGGCATTGCTGGCACATGATGGCATATATCACATTGGTAGATGTGCAGGTGAACGAGCCCCGGATGGTGCCACAAAGACTCCTTGGTTTGTTTGGTTTGGGGTTTTTTTTTTATGGTGCATAGAGTTAAACATCTAAAGATGTTTTCAACTTTTTTGTCATTATTTGTTATTTCTGAATCTGCTTTGTTTCTAAGCAGAAGAAGTCAGAAGTGATTATAGCCAACATCTTCTGGGAGAAAGAGTAGCCTGAAAAATTTCTTAGTCTATTTATCTTTCAGCCTTTGCCTTTTTATGTTCATGTTCTTTATTCTTTATTTTATAAAAGGTTGAGATTGGTGCTGTGTAGTGGGCTTGATTATCAATTAACAAAGACACCAAGGACAATGGAAATTCTACACATCAAGTTGTAATGTAAATCTTATTCATATTTAGCTTCAAAGTATATGTAGGAATTGTCCAAAATCCTCTTTCATGCTGGTGCATCCCCGCCAATGTCAATGGAGATATAGGGTTTTGAACTTATTCAACTGAAGGTAAACTTGGCCCAGTATGCCTGAACTTGCAATTGATTATATGTTGCATACTGTAGGGCAGATTTTTTTTTTCACAGTTGCACTGGGGTAAGTTCTGGAATAACTCTATTGAAGATTGGGAAAATAGCCAAGGTGTGAAGTAGCAAACAGAAAAGATGCAAAGGTTAAGCTAATATGACGGAAGGGACACTGGAGAAAACAATAGTCAAGCATTAAAAAAAACCAAAACTCTCTTCCAGGAGTTGAGATGGAGGTGAGGGGGAGGGGGAAGAGGACAAGTGATGATGTCACTTCCCCTCTTTTGTACTCTCTTCCAGCTTGTTGGAAAGATCTTTGCTGTGACATGGGGACCAGGTAGTCCCCATTGGTCAAGCAGTCTCCATTGCATACGTGGTCTCTCTGAGAAGTCTCTGGGATGGCCATTGGGAGAGTGGATTCTCTTGAATGGGCCATCAGCAAGTCTGGCTGGTCCTTTGTTGCAATTGAAAGGTTGGCTGTGGGCGTCTCCCAACCTCACAACATATTTCAGTAACACATATAGCAATGCTTCATAACTTCCCATACAATGGTAGTACATATAATCCAATAGGATATTAACGTTCAACAGATCAAGATTTTTATAATGACACCTCACAATACAAACTTTCTACAAAACATAACTATATGACAGTGGTGAGTATGGGGATTTCAGGATGCTACTTAGAGGTACAGAGTGCCACAAAGACGTTCTTCCTTCCCCATCAGCAGTGTTTAAGTATTCAGATGAGGTCTTCCTGCATTCTCTGCCTCACAGATTGTAACTCTCTCTAGCCTACAATTTCTTTTGCCCTCCGTGACACTCCTGTAGAGAAATTGCTATGCCCATCTGAGAACATGCATCTTTACTTTTGCATTGTAGTGCACTCTGGCACACAGTGTGATCTTATGCATACCTGATAACATAATGTGTGGAAAACAAAATCTTATGGACACTCTGGGTGTTGTACACACAAGATAAATTAGTGTGCATACATTCAAACTAAATGTACCGCGCCAAGCACAAATTTATCTGAGTCTTGACATTATTCTCTAAAAGTGCATGTGGGTGGGTGAACCTGAATGCCAGAATGTTTCAGGGGCAGAGAGAGTAGAGGATGAAAATTGCCATCTGCCAGGAATGGTGGCAGAGAGAGGAGGGAGATCTTCAAATGAACTTCTAAGAAGACTGGTTTTGAGGGGCTGTATGAAGTTTCAGGCTTGTTCTTTTGTCCCAGATGGTTCTCCCATTCAAACCCCATCTATTTAAACTGAACTACAAGGATAAAAAAGTACCTGAGAATACATCACTAGCAAGGCTTATAATTAACTATGGAATACAATATAAGAATGTATTCAACACGGAGCAGTTAAAGACAATACTCTAAATTGGTCTCTTTTCAGCCTGATAAGGTGAGGGATGGTTGAAGCCATTAAAATGGTTACAGTTTCTGCACAATTATACGCATTAAATATAGTTCCTCTTTCTTTTCCTTCCATAAGCAAGTTATTGGTCTGTGGGGTATTTTCCTTTGGAATAGTAAATGGGCAAAGATAAGTATAACTAAGCTTTATCTTTCCTACTCCCAAAATATAGCAAAATATATTTTCCAAATATTGAATGCTAGTGTGTAAGTCATTTATAATACAAGGTCTGTAGTGATTTGATTTCCAGAACACCTTCTCTACTGCTCCTGCATCTCGGTTAATTTTAGAAATCTGTTTATCTAGTCCATAGGGCTCAATTCTGCAATCCTTCCATGGGCAGAACTACTGCTGAAGTCACTGGGAGCTCTGCACATGGAAGCGCTTGTGTCTTATCAATGCCACTTCCTCTCTCACCAAGTGATCACTTAATAAAGCAGCAATGAAGATGCTTCAGACACTGCCTTAACTTCAGAACCTTATCCAGTCTAGGTTCTTGTTCCTATCTGATTTTATACCTGCCTTGACTGTCTTCAGCTCCACAGAAGGTGTATCAGTAAGTCCACCTTTTGAAAGTCCTTCTCATGTTCTTGAACCCTGTCACTTGTATATACCTTCTCTTCCCTTATATCCCTCCTTAATATAAACCTGCAAAACTCACACTTACCTCCAAAAATTGTGATTGTAACTGTAAACTGCAAAAAAAAAAAAAAAAAAAATCACAACCAAATAAACTAACAATCAAACTTTCTAGACATAGGGTTTGTCACTGGCCAGTTACCTGCTTTTTGTTATTTCTCATACCCCTTTATTTGTTGTTGTGGCCTATTTAGATTTAAAGCTTCTTGGGCCAAGGATTTTCTCATTATAGTAGTCTGTAAAGCACCTACCTCACTTTTAGTGCTATAGATATAAGATAAAAATGGTAAAACTGAATGCAATTTATAGAGTTGCATAATTTCCTCCTCTCATTTAACAAATGTGGCATCATTCATCCTTTAAATCTGTAAATTGCTTAATTTCTGAATATTGGGGATAATAATCCTTGTTTAGTCTACATGGGCATTATGAGGATAAAATTATTCATATTTATGACCCATTCCAATACTATGGTCACAAGAGTCTGAAAGTAGATAGGCCTCTGTGATTCAGTAATTCTTCCATAGTTTGGAAAGCAAGAAGAGAAGTTTGCAGGTTTCCACAACCCCTCAACTTGCCTAGCTAGTAATTAACTGCCAAGAAATGTCTGATTTGGGAGACATTATTACTTAAGTCCAATACTTTTCATTTAACCATTTCAGAAAATCTTTGGGAGAGAAAACAACACACAGCAAAAACCATACCAAAAATGTGAAAAGGAATTGTAGCATTTTGATCATGTCTGTAATTTCATGGACATATTAGCATGTGCCTCAGACTACAGCAATTGTTGCTGTTTTCTATTAGAACCTCTTTCTGACAGCAAGCGTACTGTGGCGGACACTCCAGCACAGGAATTAGGTTATATTTGGCCTTACTGTGTTTGGTGACTCTTTGAAATACTATTTCATGATGAAGCATCCCGGCAACATCTATCCACACTGTTCAGGGGAAGCCCACTCTTTCTGAAGAAATGTAACAGGGAGTTAGATATTGCTATTTTCAGTTCTGGAGGTGGACAAGATACTGGACCAAATTTTGTGCTGACTTTTAATAAAGTCATTGGACTTATAAAGGGTGCAAGTCTGCACAGAATTTTGTCCAATGAATCCAAGTTCCAGGAAGAAAAGGGCATATTGTACATGGTAGATAGAAACCATATAGATCAGTGGTTCTCAACCAGAGGCCTGGGAGGCTACGAGCAGGTTTCAGGGGGTCCGCCAAAATAAACCAGAGAGCAGGGCCAGTGTTAGACTTGCTGGGGCCCAGGGCAAAAAGCCAAAGACCTAGCCCTGCCAAGGGCTGAAAATCAAAGCCAGAGCAATTTAGTTTCATGCGGTCCCCTGTGGTGTGGGGCCCTGGGCAATTGCCTTGCTTGCTACCACCTAATGCCAGCCCTGGCTTTTAATCTATTGGATATGCAGAAAAACAGTTCTTGTGGCACAGGTAGGCTGTGGAATTTTTTTAGCATGTTGGGGGGCCTCAGAAAGGAAAAGGTTGAGAACCCCTGGCATAGATAATAGGAACACTGTCTATATTGGGCTTGGAAGTATCAAGGAATAATTGTTTCCAAAGCTTCATCTATAGCAACTTAAATGAAAATGCTAAAGGCCAGGGTAAAATATAAAGCACACAACTGTGATAAGACACCTAGAGATGTACAAATATTTTTTACACATTCTTTAAAATTTTTGTCCTGAATGTAAAAATACATTTTATTTGAAAAAATGCTTTGTTTAATTCCAGAAAGCCTATTTTTTTAGTAATTATATAATGAACTATGTCTATAGCATAGTCATCATCACATGCTACTACTAAAATAATTCTATTCCAGTTAAATTTAAACTTTACAGAGTAGGCATATGTATAAAGTAAATTTAACAAAATGTATAAAAGAATGGAACGTGTTTTAATCTTCGCTTAGGGTAAGAGGAGAACAAAAGCAGTTATGCATTTTGTTTTAAATATTTTTCATAACGAGACTTACAATACATTTGATGTTGTTACATCAAATCATAGTATCCTTATCCAGGCTCCGTGCTGAACACAAATTAAGCTTTTACATACAAGTTTAGAAGAATACTGAGAATGTCTTTCCCCTCACTGCATGCTCATGTGCCTATATTCTCCCCTTTTAAATCCATGCAATTTGATGAAGACAACAGGGATTCATGGGGGAGCTGAGGGATAGAATTTAGTCCCATAAATCTGGCTTCTTGAGCTGAGAATTTTTTGTTTATAACAAAAAGAGTTAATATTGCATGTTTACGTAGCTGAGATGTTGCTATCTTATTTCTTGTTTTTCTGTGAACTTGTCAATTGAGATATAAATTTATTTCTTGCTTCTACATTAGGAAGCCTGGTTTTACATGCAATCATGCAAACACCCAGAACTATCAGTAGTAAATGTTACTCAGACTCCACTCCTTGTTTTCAGTTTGCCTTATTCCAGATTCTGTTTGCCTACATTGTATCTTAAAGTATAGGATTTATATTGTATCCTAAAGTTTATGATTAGATATTGTGGGAGTTTCTTGATTTTTCTTTTTCTGTATGAGCGTTATAGTAGTATACATACCATTGCTTTCTTTAGTGTTAATTTGACAAACTTCAGTCTTTTATTCCTGTTTTATAGTGCATCAGATCTAAAAGAGGGTCGAGAAATCCAGTTGTACTTTTCCCAATTGTACTTTTATAAAAAGGAAACTTCATTTTCTCAGGCAGATAGGTGTTAACTGAATGCATTTTAAAACTTTATTATAAGATGCCATCTCCTTCTGTGGGACTTGATATTTTTGTAGTTCTTTCCATATATCTTCACTTACCAGTGGCCAAATCTGAAACATACAGTCACAGGGTACCTTGTCCCCCTGAGTATCTTGAACCAATCTCCCATGTGTCAGAGGAGGTGAACACAATCCAGCCAATTAAAGGGGGTGGGGCTATGCCTGGGCCTATAAAGGGCTGCAGGAAACCAGGCAAAAGTGGGGAGTGATTGGGCGATGCCATGCAGGAGTAGAGTGAACTCTGGTGGTGAGTCCCTGGAGCAAGGGGTCAGGTGCTCAGGGAGGCAGTCTTAGGGGCTACTGCTCCAGGAAGGGAGTAGAACTGACTAGAACTAGGAAGCTGCGAGAAACTGGAGAATTAACCTGCTTCAAAGAGACTAGGCGTGGCAGCACATACTTGGCCGATAGCTGGGGGTGGGAAAGAGATGCACCCCTTCTGGTGATGTACATGTTACTTTATACCCTGATGACCAGATGAAAGAAACAGTAAAATGTAGTGAAGCGGAAAGCTGATTGTGAAATGCAATATAATGCAAATAATTGCTTAGCTGTGGTTTCAGACTGAATTTTTTTAGTATTGCAGTTGCATGAATCCCCTTCTTAAAGTGTGGTATAATTAAAGCCTGTTGTCCAGTGGTAAGACTCAGAAAAAGACCAGTACTGGCCCACTTGTCTTGTATCCCAATCTCTCCATTAACGATGGGACTGAGAGGGAGGCTGACGTACCATGGAGTACCATAAGCCTTAGATATTGTAGGCGAGGTAATAATGCCACTTATTATAAGACCCTGTTTTGAGTTTCATGTAACTTTACCAGTCTTTAACCATTCAGGCTGAAAGTTTCCATGCTGGATGTATGCATCTGGCTTAATTAAAAATAAAATAAAATGATTCAGCCATTTCTGATAACAAGGATAGAGAAAAAAATCTTATTGTGCCCAAGTTTAAGAAATTCTGTTGACTTTTTTTTTAAAATCTTTAGCGGACCTGTGTTTTAGAGCAGATATTTTGGAATTTGGCAGGGGATGACCTTTGAATCAGGGATGTGTCTTTTACCATCCCCAGGAAAATCATCCAAATTTGACCAAGTTATAAACCCTTAAAGTCACAGTTTTCACATACTCAATAGAGTCTTTGGAGGAACTGTTAGTTTCCCAGGAAGAAATGAACAATTCTGTCTTCTGAGAAGGGTTTGAATAGAAAGATATCAAATAGCTGTACATTGAGAGAGCACCTTCAATTTTGTGCACTGAATGAGTGGATTTCCTGTGGAAAAAATAATATAGGATCATGTAATTAAAGACTGCATTTTAATCCATGTGCACAAAGGGTCCAAATTCAGATTGCATAGGCAATCCTTACTTGAAAGGTTTGTTTTTGCAAACTTAATACTTTTATTTTAATGTAGGGGTGTGTTTTTGTTTTTGTTGGGTTTTTTTTTGGTGTGTAATATTATTTAGGTTTAGCAAAATACAATCTTTACTACCATACAAGGAAGAAAAGTTACCTGGACAGCAACCTGTAGTTTCTTTCTTAAGCTGTGCTTTCCACAAGCTTCAATATTCTGTTGTTTTAATATTTTATCAAATATTTTTGCAATATATGTTCCATTAATATGTCAATAAGAATGTAAAGTTTTATGACTAATTGATTTAACAGGGATATATACACACATGCATTCAGCTTCTAATTCTTTAGTCTGTCCTTTAGATAGAAGTGAAACACACCTAGATTAGCCACTTAATTACAAAATAAAACCTGCCAGCACTTTTTGCCCAAAAATGTACTTCAAGGGCTTGAATCTATCCTCATGAGTTTCTCTAATTACCCGTGAAATTAATTCATAGAAAACATTTAATGTGCAATGATTGCCAAGTCATTACATTCAGGTAAACAATTAAATTGTATGATAAAGTAGTAACACTCTAAATTTATATATGTGTGTGTGTGTGTGTATATATATATATAAAATATTTGGTCTTGAACAATGTCCTACAATGACTTCAGTATAATTTTCAGCAGTTATGATATCAACAAATCCACAAAAAGTCAGCTGTTGGAGCTTGGGCTTCAGCGAGAGTAAATAGTTTAAGTGAAGTTAGTGCTCCTCTGGAAGAGAGCTGACAGCGGGCAGGTCCTGATTAAGACACAGGCACTCTATGCGCATACCTAAGTTCTCAGCTCCTGACCTCTTGTGATTACGTCAGCATCTTAGCTTTCTTTTTTTTTTAAAGTATGTTTCTAGCCCTTAGAGTTGAGAATGAAATCTGGAAAATGTGAACAGAGTGTAACCAAAGCAGCAATATCTGCCTGAGTCTGCAGACAGCCTAAAACAATAGTTCTGAAAGCTTTAAACTGTCCCATGTAGCTCAATGAGCTGTTAATGCCAAGATCCATCACCGTGGGGTGCCTACCAGTTGATTTTGTATATTGCAGGAGGAGAGTGAAATGGGGCCAGCACACCAACCCTAGCAGATAAGGTTGAAATATTGAGGAACCACCCTGTTTTGACCGCTACCTCAAAGGATGAGGGACATGGCCCTGGTGCTCCCAAAGGGAAGGAACCCCTGCTACCACTCTTGGGGAGGGAATAAAGGGGCCCCATGCTGATGCCCTTGGCCATCTCCATTGCAAAGGCTGGGGGAGACTCAGAGTGCAGGGTTATGGTTGCAGGGGTGGAGCCACAGAAGTCCTTGTGTTGTGCAGTGACTAGGATACCAAAATGGCTTAAACCAGTCCTGACTGCTGGAGCCCCATTTGGCTGTCCAACTGCCAGGTTGGGAATATTACAAATATACAAAAATACACAGAGCTTTCTTCACCTGAAAGCTTCTCTCTCTCCTCCAGAAGTTAGTCCAATAAAAGATATTTCCTCACTCACCTTGTCTCTCTAATATCCTGGGAACAACATGGCTACCACAACACTGCATACAAGACTGGGAATATGGCATACAGAGCATGTCTCCTTGGGTTGGGAACTGTCCACTTTTCACTCTAACATAGCTCCTTTGTAACAGCCAGTCGGGTTGAATAAGACCTGTAGAATACAGTATGTGAAGTAGTCCTTACTCTGCTAAGTAGCCACGTGGAATTGGTGAGCAAGTAGCTTGCTCCTGAGAATATGCAAATAACAGTATTCTGTGTCCCAATACATGTATCAGATCCATAGGAGATCTTCAGAAAGGTCAGAATAATCCATTCATGCCACTTAACCAGCAGTAAAAATAATAATGTATCTAGAATTAAAATGTTAGTGATTTACTTACTCAGGGCTTAAATTGGGCTGTGCTTTTGCATCTGTTTAATCTCAGTTCTTTGGTATACACACGCTGAGGTATTAATATCATTAAACGGTGCCCATCTCTTGCACCAATTGCCATCTGAGGATTTTCCAAAGAAATCCTTATTCATAGATTCACAAGTAGCTCATATTAAGTAAACTGATCTCTAAGGACAAAAGAGAAATGAAAGGAACATCCCATATTTTGTTGTCAGCTTCTGCTTTTATGACAGTTGATGGTTTGCGGATGTTGAGGAAAAGATTTTGTAAAGGAGTATTTTATTCTGCATAAGCTTTAGAATGTTGGCATTATTAGTGATTTTTTTTAGTTCCTCAGCAACTTAGTTCCTCAGCAACACCAGCGAACAATGTGTGCCTCATGGGTTCTACGCACGCAACAGTTTGACTTGGCTTTTTATTAGACCAATAAACAGAAATCAAACCAATTGGGAATTTTCATGCTGGGATTTGTAAAAACGTTGGCAAGAGTGCATATTTTCAATTGCTTAAATTTTGCGATCATGCTGCTGCCTCCAGTTGTGAAATACATTCGTAAGGGACCTCAGGAACTTGTTACTCTCAAATGGTGCACACTAGAAATCACTGCTGAGGGCAAATTCTCCTAAGTTAAATGGACAGTTTCAAATATCATGAAGTAGGAGCATGTTGCAGACCAGTATGTGGCTGTCTGTTGTGACTATGTTCTTTAATATATTATGACAGTTGGGTAGATAATTCAAAGCAGTTAGCTCTTGATGTATGTTCTTGGTTGTTTGGGTTTGATTCCGCATTCCTTGTGCACTCAAAAGTCCTAGTGCCCTGACTGAGTTTCAAAAAAGCACTCAAAGCAAGGAAGGCAGGATTTATCTGTCATTAACTTTTTCTTTTAACTCTGTCGTATCAACCAAAGGAACATAGGCCCCGTCCTGCAACTCTTGCCCATGAAGTAGTTCATACTCTTGTGAGTCAATCTATTCAAATGAATGGAACTGCACTGCTTATTTGGGGAAGGGCTACCTCTTTCAAGTCTGATGACTGTGTTAGTAATGACGTGAGTAGTTCTTATTCAGATTAATAAAATGTTGAAGGGTGAGGCCACTAATGACTTTTTTATTTCCATTGACATTTGCCCCGTCTTTGGGTCATATTCATGTTTAATTTATCACAATCCGATCAATTCATAAGAAGCTTTGTAAATCTCCGATCAGTAAAAATCACTTCTCTTTATTAGTGTGCTGTTCAGTTACTTTCCCATTCTTTCACTCAGACCCTAAACACCTGATCCATCAACAGCTGCAGCCTTCTGGGACATTCAAAACCTCGAAGCTCACAGACATGAATTCCACAACAGGGCACTTTATTCAGAGAAAGAAAAGGAGTACTTGTGGCACCTTAGAGACTAACCAATTTATTTGAGCATACGCTTTCGTGAGCTACAGCTCACTTCATCGGATGCTGTAGCTCATGAAATCTTAGGCTCAAATAAATTGGTTAGTCTCTAAGGAGCCACAAGTACTCCTTTTCTTTTTGCGAATACAGACTAACATGGCTGTTACTCTGAAATTTATTCAGAGAGAGGATGGCTTGCTCCAAAGAGGGAAAAGAAAACACCAAACTGACACGTTTTAAGGCCATTCCAAACATGACAGACAGACACAGTTATCTCCTTGCTTAAAGGGAGTGTTGTCAACACTAAGAACTTGTCTACACCACCACTTATGTCAGTATAACATATGACACTCAGGAGTGTGAAGCCCCCTTCCCCCTGAGTGATATAAGTTACACCAACAGAAGTGCCAGAGAGCTCTCTCCCATCGGCACAGAGTGGCCACTCAAACAATCTTATAGCGGCACAGCTGCATCAGTACAGCTGTGCCACTGTAATCTTGCTAGTGTAGACAAGCCCCAGGTGTTAAAAGGGTCAGGAGTGAAGCTTCCCAAAATAATTGACTTAAAAAAACATGAAATTAAAAAAGAGGGTCTTTTTATTCACCTCTGCTTATTTGAGCCTTTAGAGTTCACATTTCCCAGGTCATCTCTGGAGCCATGAGGTGGTAAAAATAGTTTTCGCTTAAGTGAAAAGTGAGTCTTGCTTAATCACATATCTCTAGGAGCTGGAGCTTTAAGAAAACCCCAAATATTTTCAGACTTGTGATAAAATAGAGTTGGCAATAACATAAAGATGACTTGCAAAGTGCAAATGAAAATCATGTTCAGCCCAGAAATATGTGCTAAATGTCCCCAGTAACCAGGCTACGGAAAGCTTTCAGTACATACATTTAATTTTCAACTAATCATTGTAATAAGCCATAAATACCGTGTCTCTGTTTAGTTCATGATTTTTGGTGTCTAGTAGAATAATGTATTTAAGATCCCAGGCTTGTATTTTGAAAGTGTTGCAATAGCTATCCATCCTCATCCTGAAAGGAAACCTGCACAATACTTTCGAAAGATGAGCCTGGGAGCTTATATTAATAACTCTGTAACCCACTAACTTCCTCTTTCTGTCCTATGACTGCTGAGGTGTTAACAGGTTAGTCTACCTTGAATGGTTCCTTACAATACATGCTACCCTACTTATGCTAAACACCTTGCATTTTGCTGTGATGCTGAGAATTCCTTTCCCAGGCCACGTCTATACTACAAAGTTATATCATCCTTAACTTATATTGGCATAGTATCCCAGTTTAAAAAAAACTGTCTCTTGTTATATTTTAATGACAATTTGTGTAATCTTAACTAAACTTTGACACATCTCAGTGATATGAACAAGGTGAGAGTTTGAGTTCACACTTTCAATGCTGCTATTTTTTAGTTTGGAAACACTGTTACAAGTTTAAATAGGTTACATTGTGTCCTGTAAATTTAAACACAGCTCCCCTGCATGAAACAGACTGCCTATAATTAACAGAGGCTGCTGCTACCCTGAAAGTACTGAAAAAAGATTTACATAGTCATGAAAAATGCTATATGTTTAAAAACAGCAAGGTCTGCTGACTGATTACCTGTAATGGCCTCCTTCCACCCAAAGGAAGTGTGTACATATAGATATGTACACATACATTATGTACTATGCATATTTATTGTAACATTAGTTATCTATACTTATTCCTTTGATGCTATAACTTTGCAGTTATTAGTGCTTATTACTCACCTAAAATATATGTATAGATAACATATTTATGATGTATAAATCATCAAGAAAGCCAGAACTTTTACTATGATTCCACGTTTCATCTTAAAGAATGAATTACCAGTAAGAACTGTTAGCTATTCAAAATGCTGTTCACATAGTGGTGACTGGCGAGTCAAGTTATTGCCTGTGACATTTGCATTCACAGTTGAAGTTAAAGATGCTCACAGCAGAAATAGCATTTCAGTGAAAAACTACAAAGAACTGAATGAATTCAGTTGCTTTACCTCAATTTAAAGGGACATTGTCAGCTTAAAAATCATAGGGTCAATTCTTCACTGCCTAGCATCTTGTACAGTCATTTACACCTGTACAAAATGGATGCAAAACACTAACAAATTGGAATTCTCCATACATTTGCACTGACAAGTGTGTTATAATCACTTTGCACTCATGTGAACAGCACATACAAGGTACAAGGCAGTGGAGAATCAAGGCCCATATTGAACAGCACACGTCTACATTTATGTTAATATCCCCTAAGATTATTATAAATGAAATAATTTGATCTTTACATAGCATGTCTATCTGGCTAAAGCATTTATTTATAAAGCACCGGTCACCCTAGTTCTGAATCTAGATGGTGCACAGAGTTTAAGAAATATGAGTACCGGGCTTGGGAAGTGCTCTTGTTTTCTGTTCTGCTGAGGAATAAAATCAGTACCCCTGATTTGAGCACAGTTTATCCCTCTATCTTACTTTAGATTAAATGCTCTGTTAGTTTTTAGTGTGCCATAGTGTTTTCTGCTGCTGTGGCTGGTTTGAGAAATGTTGAAAAGATGTCATTTTTTTCATTATTAATATATTTTTTTTTGCATTTCTCAGCTTGAAAATCTAAATGTAAGGCCACCTAATTTTTCCTGATGGTCCGTTTCACGTAAAGATTCTCTGTGTTGTGATTCTGTTCCAAACGCTGCATGAAATATTTTTGTTGAAGAACAACTCAACTGCAATTTACATAACATGTCTATGGCAACATTCCTTTGGTTTTGGTCTTTATACAAGATTTCACATGATCTACCTTTCATGTCAAACTTTAATTGACAGTATCCCTTTCATTAAAGAGAGGTTGTTGAGGGGAGGCACCGTAGACATCTGAACTTGTGCGATGACAGACCTAATTGACATTGAAAAGAAGTGCCACCTGCCCAGTCTGGCTTTGGGCTGCCATTGCTTCATTTCCCCCCATTCAGGTTGGATCTGCTCCCAAACTTTTAGCCTGGTTTGGATACTGCAGTGACTTGACCCTCCATCCAAGTCAGAGGCAAAACAAGTCTGCACTGGCCAGGGTATTCCAATCCAAAACAAACACAAGTGTTTTCCTTCCCAGTCTCAAGCTGGGCACAATCCTTCCTTCCTGAGGCTCTGTCTTCTCTTCGAACTTCAGATGCTATTCAGTCTACCCTGTTGGCTTAGCTCTCAATCTTGCCCCTCCTGTGAGTGTCTCCCTTTTGCCTCACCACAGACTTTTCTGTCTTATCGTCTTATCTCCCCCCCCTCCCCCGCAACCTTGAAGGACTAGTCTAGCCACATGACCTGCCTGTCATGTGACTGTGCTTTTTTTTTTCACCTAGAAAGAGGTGTTACAGGTGGGCCTGGACCCATCTCCTTATAAAGGGACAGTCACAACTGTAGAACTCACCTTGTGGTGTTGGGAAATATTTTTCAGTTCTATAATCCATGTCTAATTTGAAAAGGATCTTTTTTTGTATCTTGATTTCTGTGTTACAATCTGCAGTGCTTGGCATATGTAATTGAATTTGCTTTTATTTAAGATGGATTTTATTTTATCCACCCATCAAACCATCTGTCTGGAATTGTATAGCCTCCAATTTCTTCATGTAGTGTTATACAGTTCAGTTCACATTTGCTTTAAAAAAAAAAATTGTGAGCCATGATTTGAGTACAGCAGATACTCCTTGACCTAAGATGGTTTACCGAGTTTTCTCAGAAAGCTTACATAATGACAACTGAGCAAAGGATACAAGGAATCCCTACTGTTTCAGCATTAAAAAAATGCATTTTCTTTACATTCCTTAAGCTTTTTCCATTTTAATAGCAAATTTAGCTTGGGTTTTTGCCTGTAAAGGAATTGAACATAATGCATGTCTTGGAGCTAAATTTTTAAAAGGCCTAAATTTAGCCGCTAATATTGGGTATAAAACTTGTAGTTGATATTAATTATGGGCATAAATTATTTGTTTGTATGTCTAGCTACCTGATATGTTCCCAGTTGCCTGGGAATTAATTTTCTGATCACTGGTCCTGCCAAGATTTCAAATTGCTTGTCACACGGTGTCCTGATTTGGGGGGGTTCATCTAATTTTCAAGTAAATCACAGTGGAATATTTTTAACTTGGTGATAGTCTAAGTGAAATATAATTCCTATGTATTCTGCTTTTTCTGCGATGGGCTGCCTTTCTCAGTGGGATATGCTTATTTTATATGTCTGATACTGTCTTGGTCTGAGTTTTGCTCTGTGTTTAGGTTTTTTCTAAGTATATAAATTAACTTGTATATAAATTAACATGCTAATATCATCACCATTCTGAGTTTGAGCAAGAACTGAAACTGACTGCATTCTGACATCTAAGACTGAGATCCTATCCATAATACGGTTTCTTAGGGTTGCCAACCGTCCCGGATTGGCTGGGAGTCTACCAGAATTGGCCTCAATCTCCCGGTGACTATTGAAGCAATCCGGGAGATTTTAATAGGCCTAGAGTTCGGTCGGCGGCGCAACAGGGCTAAGGCAGGCTCCCTGCCTGCCCTGGATCCATGTGGGTCCTAGAAGCAGCTGACATGTCTGGCTCATAGACACAGGGGCAGACAGGGAGGTCTCTGTGGGCTTCCCCTGCGCCCCACCCTGAATGCTGACTCTGCCGCTCCCATTGGCCAGGAACTGGGGTCAATGTGAGCTGTAGGGGTGGTGCATGAAGGCAGGGGCAGCGCACAGAGCCACTTGGCCGCCCCTGAGCCTAGGAGCTAGACATGCCTATCGCTTCTGGGAGCCCGTGGAGGTAAATGCTGTCCAGAGCCCACACCCTTCACCCCATCCCACACCCCAACCCCTTGTCCCTGGCTCAGCTTGCAGCCCCCTCCCACACTCCGAACCCCTCGGCCCCACCCTCAGCCCAGAACCTGCACCCCCTCCTGCAACCTATCCCTTGCCTCAGCCTTGCGAAAGTGAGTGAGGGTGGGGGAGGGCGAGCGTTGGAGGGAGGGGGGATGGAGTGAGTGGGGGCGGGGCCTTGGAGAAAGGGTGGGGCACAGGTGTGGTCTCAGGAGGGGGTGGGGCATTGCATGGGGAAGGGTGTTTGGGTTTGTGTGATTAGACAGGTGGTAACCCTATGGTTTGTATACACTGAGTTTGAAATAGAGACCTAATTTTCATCACAGATGTTTGCTGTTGAGAGATTTCTGTTAACTATATATATCCATGTATAATTTTTGTTCTCAGTATACCATCATCCCAATAGACAATAGGCCTGAAATGTGTTTGCAGCATATGTATTTGTATAGTGCTTGTGATAAGTAAAATTCACATTCTCCCCTTAGATTACTATGGGACAATAACAGTATTTCCATCAAGAGCTTTACAATGTGAGAATCAAGTGTCTTCGTCGTTGAAAGTTTAGTTAAACGTGCACAAGCGCTATCGAGTGTTGTGGATTTGATAGCATTAAAGTGAAAATTTAAATGCAGTATTTTGCAACTTTTTTATGCTTAAATAAATGTGCTTGTAAGGCCGAAATGTGTCAGAGAAAACTCTTAGGAGGGGTGACTTTCAATGACCTGATGAGAACTGGTTTCTCTTTGCTTAATTCAACAGGGTGGTGCATATACAGTATTTTTTTAATGTCAAAAGTACTTTATTATAAAGCTCTCCTGATGTTTCTGCAGAAAAAAGGGGCAACATGCATCTTTGCTTATCAAATTTTGGAGCATGTTAAAAAAAATCCTGGGAAAAGTGCAACAGTGCTGCTTACTAGTTGCTATTCACTGCAGCTTTCATGTCTACTTTTGACATGCACCATTTAATGCATACTACTGCCCCCTTTACATAAAGTTTTCCAGTTAAAGCAGTGACTAAGGTGCACACTAAACTATGCATAATAAAAATAGCATTGCTCAGACCTCCAAAAAAAAAAATTCACCCCGAGGCAGAGACAAGGCCTGGAAAATCACAGCCTGAAAGGCAAAAGATTCAGAAACTTACAAGCAACCCCAAAATGAGTTTAGAATTGAAACACTTGGGCAGTCTCAAATATAGCTGTTGCTAGCGTGTCAAACTATAGTGGCTTTGAATACACAGAGCATGCATCTTTAAAACAGGATCTTCTTGTTCAGTCATCACTTTTTTGACCATAACTATGAGTGGCTATTATGGGTTGATGGGGCTAAGCCCTATCAATGTCCCAGCTGCCAGTCCCCGTGTACCTAAGAAGTATTTTTAGTGTGGCTGCATTACAACAGTTAGGGTTGCCAGGCGTCCGGTTTTTGACTGAAACGCCTGGTCGAAAGGGGACCCTGACGGCTCCGGTCAGCACTGCTGCCTGCGCCGCGAAAAGTCCAGTCGGCAGCACAGCAAGGCTAAGGCAGGCTCCCTGGCTGCCCTGGCCCCACGCAGCTCCCGGAAGTGGCCGGCACGTCCAGCTCCTATGCACATGGGTGGGCAGCGGGCTACGTGTGCTGTCTCTGCCCCGAGCACTAGCTCCACAGCTCCCATTGGCTGGAAACCCTGGCCAATGGGAGCTGCGAGGAAGGTGCAGGTGGGCGCAGGCGGTGCACACCACACATCGCTGCGTGGCCGTGTCTCCACCTCAGGGTCAGACGTGCCAGCCGCTTCAGGGAGCCTGCTTTAGCTGCACTGCACCACTGACCAGTAGCCGTCTGAGGTAAGCACTGCCCTGAACTCTTCATTTCTGGCCCCACTCCGGAGACCTCTCCGCTAGCTGGAGCCCTCACCCGCTCCCGCACCCTCTGTCCCAGCCCAGTGAAAGTGAGTGAGGGTGTGGGAGAGCGAGCGACAGAGGGAGGGGGACTGGAGTGAGTGGGGACAGGGCCTCAGAGACAGGCGTGGCAAGGGTATTTGGATTTGTGCAATTAGAAAGTTGGCAGGGTGCAGTACCAACTGCTGCTAACAGGAAGTGATTGCAGTACATAGATGTCAGACAGTATCTGAAGCAGGCACATGAGCAATACAAGCTTCCGTGGGCCTCATTCAAATTAGTTCCACAGAGTGTTGGGTCCCTATATGTAATCTCTTCAGTCACAGTTCCCTCCCTGCTGCATCTGTTCTTCGTTCTCCAGATCCAGAAACAGGTAGGAGAGTTTGGTACCCTGGGGAGAGGGGGGAATGATTAGTATTCTTATTTTAGAAATAGGTGGCAGGTGGGAGGAACGGGGGCGGGGGGGGAGCTGGGACAGAGAAATGAAGGGACAAGTCACTGGAAGAGCTGAAAACAGAACTGTGAAGCTCTTGGCTCCTAGACTGTTGGTGTATCACGGCAGGCACTCACCGCTGTGGCGCCTCCTGCAGGTCATCTGGGAGTTAGCTCAGTTCCAGCCTTGGCGTGCCTCCTGCTGGCCGGTGTCTTCCTACCGGTGCCTGCTTTCTCCAGATCTCCACCACTTATAGCACTTGAGGCACCGCATCCCTCCTGGACCCTGGTGCCGCTTACTTTAGGGTGCTGCCCCATAGCAGTGCCCCCACACTCTGGGTCTCTAATTGGGTGCAACCACACCTGTGGCTGACTACCTAAGCAGCCTCCCTTGGCTGCTTTTAACCCCTTCCTAACCAGAGCAGGGTGACCGCCCTGCTGCAGTTGGTTATCCCACTAGACCTTGCTTTCTCCATAGACTTTTAGGGAAACACTGATACATGTAGTCTCCCTCAGTCTTTGGGCAGGTACCCTAAAACAGTAGGGAAGTGTGAACTAATGTACCCCTACTTTCTCTCTTAATTCTTTTTTTTCCGTGTTACATGGCATGTTCACAAAGGTAGCATGTTCCTTAATACAAATAAGCAACTGTGATTCACCACAGAATTTATAGTTGGGAGAAAGTCACTATTACTTTTTGAGTACTTTGAATTGGAAAACTGGTCTGAAAAAGATACTCTCTGATTTTGGATCAGTGGGTGAGCTGATAATCTTATCATGACCAGATTTTAATGGCTTTTAATGTTCACTAAACAAGCCAACTGTAGCCCTCGCCTTGGTACATAGATGTTTTAAAAGTCCATTTTATAATTTGCATATTGAATAGGATGTACAGATTAAGGCCTAAACCCACCAAGACTTATGCATATGCTTACATTTATACATAATGAGTAGTCCAATTGGAATCACAAGCATAAAATTTGCATGATGAAAGCCTTAGCCTGTAAAACTGGCTTAGCTCTTTTTCTGGCTATTTAAAAACTGTGGCTGTATCTTCCTGTAATGTTATAAAAAGGTTAAATTATATAATCTTATTTCAAATTATCCTCATTTCTAAACACAAAATAAAATAAGTAAATAATGAATCAGATTTTTGTCATCTAATTCCATCTTAATCATGCTTGGCAAATTTAGAATAGTGAAATTAGAAATATGATTATCTTTTGATCTGAAGCTGAATATAGCTTTTAGAATGGCAAAATTAACCTTCCTTAATTTTCACAGAGAGCTCCTCATAAGAAAAAATTGCAAACACACTGGTTCAGTATTGTTTACAATATCACCACAGTGTTCAAATGCTCTTTTCAACACAAGCTGAAATCCTGGCTGTATTGAAGTCAATGGAAGTTTTGCCATTGATTTCAGTGGGGTCAGGATTTCACCCCATTTCTTTTTGTCTTAACACAAAATGTCTTTGAAGGCCTTGCATGCAACTCCTAAATATATTTCCTGTTTTTCACAAGTAAAAACTTCAGTTAAGTCTAAACAATAATCAGAGACCTGATTCTGAAAGTAAATAGATGCCTGCACATGAAAAGCACAAAAATGGCTTGTAATAGCTAATGACGATCTCTTTATACTTTATAATCCACATTCTTCATATTTTACTAGATTTAAAGAATAAGTTGGGCAAGTAGATTAATTACTGAGACTTTTAATATCTGTCTCTTGTTGAAAAGAATTATTGGAAATATTTGAAATCTTTGCAGAAAGAGCTCTGCAATAATGGAGAGAGAGTTACCAGAAAGTCTCAAATGTGCACTTTACTCTGTTGTAATTCTAGCCTCCTTTCTTAGCATAGAGCTGCCTATGATGTTTTAGCCTTGTGTTTGAGAAACCAGCATTGCTGTTCTGTGTTCTGTCAATGGGGGACATAAATGTTGGGCACGTTGCCCTGGATAAAGACAGCAGTGCACGTTTAAGTGGGTTGGTATGTGAGGGAATGATAGAAATTATATTGATTTGTATGGTTGTTTATTAACAGCAAATATTAGCATTTAGTAATGGTAGTAACACAGCATGTTAAATGCATAGTAACAGATAATACCTGCCCCTAACAGTTTGCAATCTAAATACAGAAAAGATGTGTTCATGTATCCCACGCTGGGTAATAACAGGAGACGACTCCATGTGTTGAAAACTAAACAGGACATTTAAAAGATGCAACTGCAGCAAGCATTCCAGCCATGTCCACACAGATTGGCTTCCTGGTGCCTTCTCCAAACACTTCCATCTTGCAATTTGTTTTACTCCTTCCAGGTTTCATGCAGGGTGCTACAAAATGGATATAGCACACAAGCATAGTGATCATAGTGGGAAGTGTTAGGTTAGTTGCACTTTCTAAAAGATTTTTAAAAAACGTATATTTTTTAAAATGTATTATTGGGGACTGAGTGAGAAAGACGCAAGCGAGGATGAGTTAGTAGAACAGGACCAACACCAACTAAATAGCAGCAAGGGAGAGGAAAAGACAAAAGAAGGGGAAGAGAGGAGAGAAATGGAAGTGGTAGGGAATCTTGTGCTCCAAAGTCTTGAAATTACATCCAAAACTGCATCTCTCAGGTTGGAATAGAATTCCACAATGTGAGCCACTAGCCCACCTAAAGTGAACAACTGCAACATCAGAAAAGAAAATGATCTTGCTTCCTATTAAGTGACTAATAATTTAGTTTAAAATAATTAGTCAAGATTACAAGATGGGTCATGGCGTATGTGTGCGCACACATGTAATATGTGGTTTTGTAGACAGTATAATATTTTTAAATAAATTCCTGCCAATTACATTGCTGAGTTGCTGAAGTTATTTTGTAAAACATGTAACTTGTTACTGTAAAAACCTATATTTGTTGCACAGAATGAGAAAAATTAAAAAGTTATAAAATGTCACTTCAGGGCTTTACTTTGGCTAGCGGTGTGTTCTGGCACATTCACTCTGTGCCTAGACAATTTGGGGCATTTTAATCCCAAACTTCCTCAATCACTGCTATTGAAGTGTATTGCACTTAGTTGGTGCTAGGTAGCTCTGATGTGCATTTACTTTTTTTTGTGGACTCGAGCTCCCCAGACCTTTAGGTCTCATATAAGAGGACTCATATAACAAAGGCTGATTTAAGTGGTCAGCTTCACGAGAACTGTAAATGAAAGAAAAGGAGTGCTAGTTTCTAAGGTGCCACTAGTACTCCTTTTCTTTTTGCGAATACAGACTAACACGGCTGCTACTCTGAAACCTGTAAATGAAAGGTTTCCTTCATAAATATGTGGAAGCTAATTTCTAGGGGAATGACACAGGAAAAACTAAGGTAGCAGGAGCACTTCCTCTAGAGCCCCACTGACTTTTACAGCAACTGCACCGTTTATATGATACACCTGGGGACTATACACTTTATGTCCCTTCGTACTATGGCTCAGCCTCCAAAATCATGGCTTCCCTCTTGCCTCTTATCCCTAGCTTTATAGAACAAAAAAGTAGAAAGAGACTTCACTTCTAACCATTGGCTTTCTCACTTCTCTCACTCCAAACAAGAAAAGGGAGGGTGCAGAATAACTTTTATTAGGGTTTTACAATAATATTGCTGATAAAACTTCAGCAAAAACACTGCTAGATTTGTTGAAGTTAAGCAAAATACTAGACTACGAATAGGTACATAGTAAATGTGCACATAATTCAAGAAGTCGAGAAATTCTGTATTTCTCTCATCTGTTGGTCCTCTGCTTGCATCACTCCCGTGATTCATCACTCCCGCGATATTGTAATTTTGTATTGGACATAGCCCCTGGAATACTATACAAATGCCACAACTGTACATAGTTTGAATTAGCTCCAGATGCAATGTGGTGAATGATATGGAGGCAAACTGGATTACAAGAATTCTTATATAAGGATTAAAAGAATGCTTTTAAAATAAATGTTAAATAATATTTGTGTTTTAAAGAACAGTAAATGAAGGACTTTCACATTATCTAACAGAAGCAAATTAGCTCTGCTGAACACAAAATATTTATTTTTTTCTGAAATTAGGGTGATTACTATTGTACGTATTTGATTCCTGACACACATGCGACTTGTAATATCAAAACATTTTTCTTTCTTTTTTGAATCATAGGAGCTATGCCTGTGCCAGACCAGCCCTCATCTTCTGACAAGACAAGTTCCCTTAGCCCTGTGCTGAATACATCCAATGGGGATGGTTCTGAAACAGAGACAACCTCTGCTATTCTAGCTTCAGTTAAGGAACAGGTACACAAGTATAGTGGCTTTTGATTACATATTATATCGCACATGCTTGTGAGGCTTATTACTGATGCCATGAAGGAGCAGAAATATTTCTTGTTTTAAAAATACCTCAATTTAGTTTCCTAACAGTATTTTGTGGTCATTGGTTTGGGGAGACATTTGTTGTTGGTTTTTTTTTTTTTTTGTGGTTCTGCCTGGTATATTGTATGGTGATCTTAAATTAGACTGCTATAAGTACAACATCCTTTCCTTTCCTTTTATTCTATGTGGAGGTTTCTTCAGTACAGAGTGTAAGAGTTAGGGACATATGAACCACTGTGAAGAAAGTAACTTTCATTCCAAAGCTTTGTGTAAGGATTGAAGGGAACCCTATCTTGTTTGTTTCAAAATATTCTGTTATTTGTTTACATTCACTTGTTTCCAGCATGACATGAAAACGGTTGAGACCAGAAGCAGAATTTCCAAAATATATCAAGAGGTTTTTCTTCTGGTATTGTCTACTTGGCTAAAACAAAAAAGGAAGTACTAGAAAGCTTGGAAAAACAAATCTCATTAAATTCCGCTCTGATTCTGATGAGACACAGGTTCAGATGTGTTTATATAAGCAATTCAGTCTTCTGTATATTTTGAGGTTCCTACACAGCTAATGAAAACCAAGTATTTTGAATATATCTCCTTATTCTACTGTAATACACTGAGAATTATTCAGTATATCTGTATGGCTAAAGGAAGTTTTGTCAGAGAAATTCACTTATGTAAGACTGCCGTACCATTGATATTTTGCTTTTCAACCCCTCTGCCTCCAACATAGGAGATGGCCATAACTGCAGTTCTTGAAAACAGCTGAGTTTGAAAACTGCTTATGGTTTTGATCATTAGTAGCACCTGCTACACCAAAAAAAAAAAAAAAAAAAAAAAGGGGGAAAACACTTTAATATCTAGTTTTGGTATTTTGGACCCTTGACAAATTTTAATGTGACATTCAGCTTCACAGAAAAGGGTACTCTGACAGGATATCTGGTTGTACCATCCTGCAGAGGCAGAGAGAGAGAGAGAGAGACTTGTTTCTGCTGACTCACCAGACTAGCTTTGGCCCAGGAGTATATGAAGAGTTTGAGCTGCTCAGTGATTCAGAGGGAAATAGGGGCAAGAACAGAGTAATACTGAAAGGAGAAACCCTAGGAACAAAACAAGCCCAATCTAGGGAAGAAGTTTAAATTGAAATTTACATTTTGTTTTTATCTAAGTTAAAGACGTGGTGGAGTTTGGATTTTAACTCTGTGTGCCTGTTGTGTTATGTTAGAAGATGCATGTGCAATAAAAACATCAATTATACTTTTTAAAATGCAAAATTATTCAGATAACACTGACAGCTTCTTTAAGGATTCTTAGAAGTTATATTGTATTTTTAATTGAAATAGTCCGTTGTCCTATACTTCTTTAATACTTTATTTTTACAACTGTTGTACAATTGGTAGTTTATATAGCTTAAAAATTAAAATGTTCTCTGGTGTGCTACGTTAACTTTTAAAGAGATTCACGGTTGCCCTATGTGTTTGATGTGTATGAGGGTTTTCATGCAGTATAACAGCATTATCTGGACACGCTCATTATCTAGGATGATATGTGAAATGAATAACTTCTTTTACAACCTAACTTTTTCAGAGTAGATTGTGATTTAGTGTATTGGGCTTAAAAATTGACCAGAAAGTGAGAGTGGTTCACAGTACATGTGTGTCACGTGACTTAAAAGTGATCTGTGTTTTATTGGTAAAGGCTTTTGGTTTTGGAATGACCCATATTTGTAAGAAAAATGCACTCTGGCTTATTTCCTCTACACACAATACTGTTTGATTCTACCAGGCACACATTACAGTACTAAGCTTGATGTCCTCACAAAACAGGAAAAGCCATATTGACTAACAGTCCAGACAACTAAAACATGGTCTAATTAAACTGTTGAAACTGCATTTAAAAATTCTGGGTGTATTTTGTGTGGTAATGAACTGGCAGGGAGATGGACTAGGTGACGTAATAAGTGTTCTCAATCTCTAATATCCCTGATTTATGAGCTCATTTAACCTGGCATTCAAGATAAATGGCTTTCCATCTCCTAGTAGAAAAAAGCATGTGATTTGTCTGTCTAGCCAACACTTTGGGTTAATTTATCCTCTGGCTCTGCTCAGAAGTCTGGCCTTACTTGAAGATTTGGAAGCATGCACATGGCTAATTATGCAGAGGAATAAAAACAAACAAATTAAAAACAGGACAACCACTTTTAAAATCAGATTGTCCTTGGCCAAATTTAATAAAATATATTTTATTTCCTCCAGGTTGGTCATTGCATATACAATTATTCCACCTAACTTTTTAAAAAATGTCTTGGCTCAGCTGCAGAAACTTTTCATTTACTTCTATGCTCACTTAATATGCTCTGTGAAATTGATATCTGAAGCTGTTTCTCTGGATGACTGAAGCAGGCAGAACCACAGGGATAATGGTATCATAGCGACTGTTGTAGGTACAGCTGATCTGCGGGGAAGGACAGACCTGATGAACATAAACTTTGGTCAGAAAATTGGAGGAAGGATATATGGAGATTTAAAGATAAAAAGACTTACATTTTCTATTTTAATTTCTTATATGACAAATGGGTGATTGGGAATTCTACATTTTGAATTTAAAACTGACTTAGGTCTGAGGTACACATGTACAATTTCTTTTATGCATGATCTCACACTTATCGTACCAGCCTACCTGTAGCTGGGAAAATGTACGTGAGCACAGCACAGAGATAATTGTTTCTACCTATAGACTCACTATGAACAAGCTTCCAAAACATAATTTGAAGTAACATGAACAGTATAAACTGATTTTAATAAAACTTTTAAAATATGAGGTTAGTGCATAGTAATATTTTTTCATTACTATTATGGGGCTTCCAATAATCCACATGCTGCCTCAGTTTTACCAATGAGATTATCTGGTCTAATAACAGCAGATTGTTTAATATTCCAAACATAAAAGTTTCATATTTAACACAGCAATAATGAGCTCAGAATCTATATCTGTGTGCTTTTCATGTTGTGTCTTTATGATAAAGTATAAACACAAAACAAAGGCTTGGATGTTGGGTTTTTTAAAGTAATTTCATCATTTTAATTACTAGCTATTATACGTAAATTGATGTATTGAGGATTTTTCCAGGGATGTTTTGCCTGAACAGATGTAATGGGTTACACTCGGGTGTTGGACTGCACCTGGGAACATAAATGAAAATGAATGGCTACAAGGAGATATGGAGTACAACTTTGGTTCCCTGCTCTCAATTGCCTCAAAATATGTATAATTTCCAGCTGTAGAGGGGACAGTTTGGGGCAGCGTCTGGGGGCATAGCCTGTGTGTTTGCGAATGATCCCTGACCAGGCTGTTTCATGTCATGCACAAGTTACTCTGTTCCCTGCTAGGGACAATCTTTGTGGTGGAAATAACATTAATGTGATTACATGCTACTTTTCAGCATGAATTTGTTCCCGTGTCAGCAGTAAATGGCAAGGGGCCTCATTGACAATATATAAGTGGAGATCCATATAATGCTTTATAACACTGTGCAGTAAATATTGTTGTTCCCTCAGTTCTTTTCAATACTGAAATACAGGTAAGGTAACTGGTAGGTGAGATCCCATGGGAAGAAAATCAAAGGGAAAAAAGGAGTTCAGGAGAGCTGGGAGACAATATTGAAGGCACAACTGCAAATTATCATGATGCAAAGGAAAGATAGAAAGAATAGTAAGAGGTCAATATGGTTCCATCTGGAGCTCTTTAATGACCTGAAAATCAAAAAGGAATCCTACAGAATGTGGAAACATGGCCGAATTGCTACAGAGGAGTACAAAAGAATAGCACAAGCATGTAGGAACAAAATCAGGAAGGGAAAGACACAAAATGAGTTGCACTTAGCAAGGGACATAAAAGACAATAAGAAGAGGTTTTTTTTAGATGTATTAGGAGCAAAAGAAAGACAAAGGAAAGTACAGATCCTCTTAGCAGGGAAGGAGAGCTTATAACTGATGACATCAAGAAAACTGAGGTGTTTAATACCTATTTTTCTTTAGTCTTCACTAAAATGGCAAATAGTGACCAGATGGTCAACACATTTTAATATTAACAACAAGGGGGAAGGAATGAGACACAAAATAGGAAAAGAGCAGGTTAAAGAATATTTAAATGTTTTCAAGTCATCAGGGCCTGATGAAATTCATCCTAGCATAGTTAAAGAACTAGCTGAAGCAATCTCAGATCCATTAGCAATTATCTGTGAAAATAACAGGATGCCAGGTGAGGTGCCAGAAGACTGGAGAAGGGAAAACAGATGTATCTTTAAAAGGAGAACAAAGAGGACCTGGAGAATTATAGACAGTCAGCCTAACTTTGATACCTGGAAAGATACTGGGACAAATTATTAATCAATCACTTTATAAATGCCTGGAGGATAATAAGATTATAAGAAATAGCCAGCATGGATTTGTCAAGAACAAATTATGCCAAGGCAACCTAATTTCCCTCTTTGACAGAATTACTGACCTAGTGGATTAGGAGGGAAGCAGTAGATGTGATGTATCTTGATTTTTAGTAAGGCTTGTGACACAGTGCCACATGACATTCTCATAAGCAAACTAAAGAAATGTGGTTTAGAAATTACTATACGGTGGATGTACAACTCATTGAAAGACTGTACTCAAAGGGTATTTATGGTTCACTGTCAAACTGGGAGGGCATATGTGATATGGTACTGCAGGAGTCAGTCCTTGGTCTGGTACTAGCCAATATTTTCATTCAGACTTGGATAATGAAATGAAGAATTTGTTTATAAAATCTGTGGATGACCCCGAGCTGAAAGAGATTGCAAGTACTTTGGAGGACAGGATTAAAATTCAAAATGACCTTGAAAAATTGGTCTGAATTCAACAAGATGAAATTCAAGAAAGACAAATGCAAAGTACTTCACTTAGGAAAGAAAAATCAAATGCATAACTACAAAATGGGGAATAATTGCCTATCTGGTGGAAATGCTGAAAAGGATATGAGGGTTATAGTGGGTCACAAATTGAGTATGAGTCAACAGTGTGATGCTGGTGTGAAAAAGGCTATATCATTCAGGAGTGTTGTGGGTGGGAGATGGGAGGCAACTCTCCTGCTTTGCTCAGCACTGATGATGCCTCAACTGGAGAACTGTGTCCAGGTTTGGGTGTCAGACTTTAGGAAAGAAGTGAGTAAATTAGAGAGAATCCATAGGAGAGAATTAAAAATTATAAAATTTTTAGAATATTTGATATATGAGGAAAGGTTTAAAAAAAAAACCAACCCTGGGAAACAAGCAGGAAGAATTGGAAGTCCTGCCATGGTCAAGGAACTATGATGTGATCGGAATAACAGAGACTTGGTGGGAAAAATCACATGATTGGAGCACTGCCATGGATGGGTATAAACTGTTCGGGAAGGACAAGCAGGGGAGAAAAAGTGGAGGAGTTGCACTTTATGTAAAAGAGTGGTATGATTGCTCAGAGCTCCAGTATGAAACTGGAGAAAAGCCTGTTGAGAGACTTTGGGATACGTTTTGAGGGGAGATCAACAAAGGTGATGTTGTGGTGGGTGTCTTCTATAGACCACCAGACCAGGAGGATTAGGTAGACGAGGCTTTTTTGGACCACTAACAGAAGTCTTCATATCACAGGCCCTGGTTCTCATGGGGGACTTCAATCATCCTGACATCTGCTGGGAGAACAATACAGCAGTGCACAGACCAATCCCGGAAGATTTTGGAGAGTGCTGGGGACAAGTGCTGGAGGAACCAACTAGGGGCCATGATCCTCTTGACCTGCTGCTCACAAACAGGGAAGAATTGGTAGGGGAAGTAGAAGTGGGTGGTAGCCTCCGCAGCAGTGATCATGAGATGGTCGAGTTCAGGATCCTGACAAAAGGAAGAAAGGAGAGCAGCAGAATACGGACCTTGGACTTCAGTAAAGCAGACTTTGACTCAGGGAACTGATGGGCAGGATCCCCTGGGAGGCTAATATGCGGGGGAAAGGAGTCCAGGAGAGCTGGCTGTATTTTAAAGAAACCTTATTGAGGGTGCAAGAACAAACCATCCCAATGTGCAGAAAGAATAGCAAATATGGCAGGTGACCAGCCATAACAGAGAAATCTTTGGTGAGCTTAAACACAAAAAGGAAGCTTCGAAGAAGTGGAAACTTGGACAGATGACTAGGGAGGAGTATAAAAATATCACTCGAGCATGCCCGGGTGTAATCAGGAAAGCCAAAGTACAATTGGAGTTGCAGCTAGGAAAGTATGTGGAGGGTAACAAGAAGGGTTTCTACAGGTATGTTAGCAACAAGTAGAAGCTCAGGGAAAGTGCAGGACCCTTACTGAATGGGGGAGGCAAGCTAGTGACAGATGATGTGGAAAAAGTTGAAGTACTCAATGTTTTTTTGCCTTGGTCTTCACAGACAAGATCAGCTTCCAGACTACTGCATGGGGCAGCACAGTATGGGGAGGAGGTGATCAGCCCTCTGTGGTGAAAGAACAGGTTAAGGACTATTTAGAAAAGCTGGACATGCACAAGTCCATGGGACCAGATGAAATGCATCCGAGGGTGCTCAGGGAGTTGGCTGATGTGACTGCAGAACCATTGGCCATTATCTTTGAAAATTCCTAGCGATCGGGGGAGGTCCCAGACAATTGGAAAAAGGCAACTATAGTACCTATCTTTATAAAGGGGAAGAAGGAGAATCTGAGGAACTACAGGACGGTCAGTCTCACCTCAGCCCCTTGAAAAATCATGGCGCAGGTCTTGAAGGAATCCATTTTGAAGCACTTGGAGGAGAGAAAGGTGATCAGGCACAGTCAACATGGATTCACCAAGGGCAAGTCATGCCTGACCAACTTGATTGCCTTCTATGATGAGATAACTGGTTCTGTGGATATGGAGAAATTGGTGGACATGATATACCTTGCCTTTAGCAAAGCTTTTGATACGGTCTCCTACAGTATGCTTGCCAGCAAGTTAAAAAAAGTATGGATTGGATGAATGGACTAAACGATGGATAGAAAGCTGGCTAGATTGTCGTGCTCAACGGGTAGTGATCAACAGTTCACTCTCTAGCTGGCAGCCAGTATCAAGCGGAGTGCCCCTAGGGTCGGTCCTGGGGCTGTTTTTTTTCAATATCTTCATTAATGAACTGAATGATGGGATGGATTGCACCCTCAGCAAGTTCGTGGATGACACTAAACTGGGGGAGGGAGAGGAGGTAGATATGCTGGAGGGTAGGGATAGGGTCCAGAGTGACCTACACAAGTTGGAGGATTGGGCCAAAATAAATCTGATGAAGTTCAACAAGGACAAGTGCAGAGTCCTGCCCTTAGGACAGAAGAATCCCATGAGCTGCTTACAGGCTGAGGAGCGACTGGCTAAGCAACAGTTCTGAAGAAATGGACCTGGGAATTACAGTGGATGGGAAGTTGGATATGAGTCAACAGTATGCCCTTGTTGCCAAGAAGGCTAACAGAATATTGGGCTGCATTAGTAGGAGCATTGCCTGCAGATCGAGGGAAGTAAATATTCCCCTCTATTCAGCACTGGTGAGGCCACATCTGGAGTATTGTGTCCTGTTTTGGGGCCCCCACTACAGAAAGGATGTGGACAAATTGGAGAGAGTCCTGTGGAGGTCAACAGAAATTATTAGGGGCTGAGAAAAGGCTGAGAGAACTGGGTTTATTTAGTCTGCAGAAGAGAAGAGTGAGGGGGGGATTTGCTAGAAGCCTTCAACTACCTAAAGGGGGGGGGGTTCCAAAGAGCATGGAGCTAGGCTGTTCTCAGAGGTGGCAGATGACAGAACAAGGAGCAATGGTCTCAAGTTCAGTGAAGGAAGTCTAGGCTGGATATTAGGAAAAACTATTTCAATAGGAGGGTGGTGAAGCACTGGAATGGGAGGTGATGGAATCTCCATCCTTAGAGGTTTTTAAGGCCCGGCTTGACAAAGCCCTGGCTGGGATGATTTAGTTGGGGTTGGTCCTGCTTTGAGCAGGGGGTTGGACTAGATGACCTCCTGAGGTCTCTTCCAACTCTAATCTTTTATCATTCTATGATTCTGTTCTTGAGAAAAGAAGACTGGGGGGGGGGGGGGAGGCAAGGGTGATCTGATAAGTTTTCAAATATGTTAAGGGCTCTTTTATAAAGAGGAGGGTGATCAGTTGTTCTTCATGTCCACTGAAGGTGGGACAAGAAGTAATGGGCTTAATCTGCAGTACCAGAGAGTTAGGTTAGATATTAGGAGAAACTTTGTAACTGTGAGGATAGTTAATAGACTTCCAAGGGTAGCTGTAGATTCCCCATCATTGGAGGGTTTTTTTTTAAAACAAACACCTGTCAGGCATATTGTAGGGTTACTTGGTCCTGCCGCAGTGGAGGGGACTGGACTTGATGACTTCTCAAGGTCCTTTCCAGCGCTACATTAACATGATGCTACAGCAGAACCTCAGAATTACGAACACCAGAATTACGAACTAATAGGTCAACCACACACCTCATTTGGAACCGGAAGTACGCAGTCAAGAAGCAGAGGCATAAATTTAAAAAAGCAAATACAGTACAGTACTGTGTTAAACATAAACTACTAAAAAATAAAAGGAAAGGAAAAAAAAAGATTTGACTAGGTAAGAAAACTATTTCTGTGCTTGTTTCATTCCAATTAAGATGGTTAAAAGCAGCATTTTTCTTCTGCATAGTAAAGTTGCAGAGATGTATTAAGTCCATGTTCAGTTGTAAGGTTTTGAAAGAACCATAAAGTTTATTTTCAGAGTTATGAACAACCTCCATTCCTGAGATGTTCATAACTCTGAGGTTCTACTGTATATACTTTCACACAATCAAAGGTGCTTCATCATTGCTTGGGGAAATGGTTAACCTCTTTTGGGCATCCTCAGTTTAATATAGATTTTAAAAAATGCCAGTTAATGGCTCTTCATATTAATTGCTTCTGAGCCTGTGTGCTCACATGGCTTTGATCTTGTGCTGAATATTGGTCTGGTATTGTCACTTCTTAATTTCAAATCACATTTCAATTCTTGAAAAGAAAACAATAAATTGGATATCCAGGGTTCTCCAGCTACTTTATAGCAGAGACCATCTATTAATAGAAAAAGTGTTTCATGGACCATTTGGAACACATAGTTACTCTATTAGTAGTAGATCCGACTATTCAAAAGTCATAAGAGGTTAAACAATAATAGGTGGGTGGTTTTTAATTTACTTTCTGGGTTCATATTTTCAAACTTTTCTCAGGAAACGTGAGTGCAAGAATACTTTTTTTAAAGTGAAAACTGGGATTGACATGGAATCACAAGACCTGAGCTCATTCTTTAAGAAAAAAAAAACACACCAAATATGAGGCTCATGGTGAAATCACCACATTTGTCATCACTGGATAAAATGGTGGATAAAACTCAGTTTTTTTATTGGATATGAGACTGGAGTGTGTGGGGTGCAGGGGAGAGAAGGGTTAGCAGCAAGATGTTTTATAGGAATTGCAAAATAAAGAAAATAAAATGCCAAAGTCAGCCATGACTCCTACATGTCTGCTTCCCTTAACCACAAATTTCCCAAAATATGCTAAATCTCCCCCCCCAGGCAAACATGAGACATCAATATCTATGCTTTCAGGAGTGATCATGCCGTGGATATAAGTAGGAGATGTGGCAAATTTCTGCTCTGGAATTACTACCAGTGTATGCAGAATTGGCACGTTCTGTGCTTTCTAGATGCCTTGAAGGTGGGTTAATGTGTACATGGTGTTACGGGTGGGAGTAACAATGGCTACAGAAGAAGTCGTAATACCAGGGGGAGAGGCAATCAGGAGAGAACCTTGGAGAAGCTGACTCCCAGCATGGAAGTCTCCATATACATGTGGCTACCTCACTTTTTCAGGTGGCCCAGCCTGACTCTCTTGCAATGCCAGAAGCCACTCCCACTAGAAAAGAGAATGTGGAGGAAAACTTCTGCAAATATTAAGTTGCATAACATTGGCGAGGCTTTTCTGATACACTTCTTGCTGAGTGTTTAAATAGAAATTTTAAAATATTTTCCAAATAAAAATATAATTTTTTGATTAAAGGAACTTTGGTTGATTGTATTTTCCCTTTAAAGAATTACTAAAATATTTTGAAGGAAGTCAGATATTTAGGGGAAAACCGTGTATAGTGTCTTGTTTAATTTCCTAGCCTTAGGACATAATGGCAGGTTTAATGTAGGATAATAATAAAGCATCATAAGAAACAAGTTATAATTAAAATACAGATTAAATAGATTATTTAAAATGTAAACTAGACTGGATGTAAATTAGACCGTGTTACTACATAATGAGCACATGGTTATGAAAATGTGGCAGTGGGTAGGGCACTGCACTGGGAGTAGGGAGGCCTGGTTTCTATTCTTGGCTCTTCCACTGACCTGCTATGTGATTTTGGTTTGGGCAAGTGTCACACTGCCTCAGTCCCCCCATGTTTGAAGGTAGTAAAATATTTACCCTCCTTTGTATAGCATTTTAAGATTTCAGAATCAAAGTGATACATTTATCAATCCACATTATTACACATTCATGGATGTTAAGGCCAGATCGACCATTAGATAATTGTCTGACCTCTTGTATAACACAGGCCACAGAATTTCACCCAATTATGCTTGTATTGAACACAATAACTTAAGTTCGACCAAGCATATCTTCCAGAAAGATTTCCACTCTTAATCTGAAGACATATAAAATATATAACAACAATCATTGTAGAAGCCTTAGAATGGAAGCCAAGAATTACTATTAAAGTCTTAAGCTTTTTCTTCAAAACAAATCTGTGACCTTTGGAAGCTATGTTTCTAATTAGATTAAATTATGATAAATCCATAGTTTGCCTGCTCTCTCACATCACAGCTATTATTTCCTTTAAAAGTTTGTGTGATTTAGATTTATGTGTATTGTATTTAATCAATAAATACTTTTCTAGGCTCTCTCTTACCACCTCTCTGTATAGTATTCCATTATCTTCTGTTCCTTCATTACATAACTCCCCTGTTTCCAATATATTTTTAAAATATGTCAGCTAGAGATTCTCCTTCCTCTTTCCTCCTTCTTTTTTCAAATAAGTGTATTGATTTTTAGATATGAATACATTGTAACAGGAAACAGACTCACCCATAGTTTACATTTCACACACCGTAAGCACTTTCTATTACATGTAACACATATAATAACCCTTACTTGCAGGGTTCACTGAAATATGATCATCTGTCTCAGAGGAGAGAGGAATAAATTGGCACATATGCTATATGTCTTGTGATACAGAATACTAGCATTATGGACCAAATTGGGCTGGCCTCGTGTAGCTCTTCTCTTGGAGAAACCACAGTGCTTATGCACTTTGATAAATGTTAGTTTTAAAATTACAAGAGTGGAGAATGAAACAAGTAGTCTACACAGGGATTCCCTACATACATACCACTGCTCACACCAAAGAGATGAACAGCAGTGGTTGTCAGTAAGAGGATGTAGTTACATCACTGGGAAAGGTAGTGGTAATGTTAAGAAAGGGAACGCTATCGGAATGAATTGAGGTAGAGGCTTGCAGAAATGACCTGGGCTACATGAAGGTACCAAAAGGGAATACCTCCCTTACAGTCATATTAGATCTCCAACAAAATGACCATAAGGAGAGGGAGGAATGTAGCAAGTGCCTCTGCTAAATACAATACTTGATTTAAAATAAGTATTTAAAAAAATATTTAGTCAAAGCCAAATAAAAGAACTTCAGCTAAAATTAGGTTGAAACTGAATTTTAGCCTACTTCTAATTTAAAGTTATATTACGACTATTATACAAGAAAAGACGTAAATAAAGACTAGAGATGAATCCATTTATGTTAGCAGTGCTGTACTGGCATCTTGAGACATTAAATTTTGTGCCTTCTTTTTGTTGCTCCTTTGTTGTTCCTTGCACCCACACACCTTCAGACTATCACTATTGCCACTCTCTGAAATTACTCATACTCATATCTTTATAGATACATTCAATTCATTTTTACAAAATCAAATTCCTTTAAGCCAATATGGTGGAATATGTTCTAGATCCACATTCTAAGATTGCTTAGGTACCTTGTTCAAACAAAATACCCAGTTAGACTACCGTTTGCAAAATAAAATTGACTATCTTAAAAATATTCATATTCAGCCAAGTTGTGTGGCTTTCACTGCCACATTCTGTAGTCTTGAAGCTCAGTTTTAATGAGTGAATCCAGTATTGAGATCAGTTAATTTATTAGGTCCATATATTTAATCAGGGGGTTTTTGGAGGTTCATTCTTGTGATTTGGGATGTATTTTCCGCGGAACCAGTACCTTTGTTGACCTTTTGAGACTTCAAGATGAAATATATGTCTTTGGTAGGACAAATGTTCCTTGACCTGAAGAAGAGCTTTGTGTAGCTCAAAAGCTTGTCTGTCACCAACAGAAGTTGGTCCAATAAGATATATTCCCTCACTCACCTTGTCTCTCTAATGTTCCCTTTATACATTTTCCAAATCAGAATAACTTCTTATAGCCACATCATCACCAGTGAGAAATTCATACTAGGTGCATTTAACCCTCGTACCCCCCAGTAAATTGTATAAGAGAGGAATGACGCTCCAAACTGCTACCACTTACCATCTTCCATCTTAGCACTCTTCTCCAGCCACCCTTCTCTTTAATACTGGAAAGATCTGCTAACGTGGGTACCAGACTTCATCAACTCTGATTTATTTTCTCCTGTTCTTGATTTAAACTGCGCTGCCTCAATATTTATTTTTCCTTGCTCAGAAAATATATTAAATTCTGTCATATCAATTGGTGTTAGAAATAACATTCATTTTCCATGGGAAGAAAAAGTAATATTGAAGAAAATAAATCACCTTTATTATGAACACTAAAACAAACAATTAATTTTATATTCTCTGCAATATCTCTCTGCTCTGGGAATTTAGAGTCTTCTCCATATCCTAGAAAACCTACTAACTCCCTTGATGACATCTTATTTTACATATGCAGCATAAGATACTTAACGTTATTTGTCTTTACCAGCATTTGGTGTGCATTTTTCATTTCATTCCCTATTTTTGATTATCTTACCATTTTTTGCACTGCCTGAAGATCATTCTGGAAACTTTCCAGTCTTGATGGTGTTGGATTCCCTGCCTGTGTTTTTTTCATATCTTTGATCATTTTTATACATGCTTGTGCATCCAACATCGTTCTTCCCTATTCCTGAATTATTTACAGCCTATTTTATTTTTTCTATAGATAATTAATTTCTATATATAATTCCAAGAAAAAAATAATCTTAAAATGAAGGTAAGAGTGAGAGTACATACAAACTGGATAAAATACATTACAAGGATGTTTATAATTATCCCCAAACCAAGGGTTATAATTGCAGAAAATTGAGTCAAACTTAAAATTAATCCAAACATATATTTCTGGTTGCAGATTAGATTAAACTGGTTTAAAAAACACTTTTTTTGTCCCTTTATGGTGAAAAGAAGACATTTCTTCTTGAAATTTCTGCTAGTAGAACATTATTCTTTAGCTTCTGCTGACCAGGAACTTTCAAACGTGAAGAATAATGGCAAAAAATGACTACTAATCCTTAAAAGAAAAAAAAGAGCCTAAGCACAAGAGTTCAGTGAATTTTAACTAATATAGGAAATTTTTAAGTGTCAAAGTAGAGGTGTCAACCAGGTGCTAAAATTCTTAGTGTCTGCTTTTTACTTCATTTTAGTTTCTAAACTAATTAATGGGTTCACTTGTAAATGTTGAGACATCATTCTGTACTCAGAGTTTGTGCTGTAATTTGGGGTAGGATACACTGTATTTCTCATTCATAACAAAGAGGTAAAATCCCTTCTTTTAGTGCAAAACTCAGGTATGGAGCCACAACTGGAACCGCCATAATGTTTCCATTTCCTCTTCGTACATGTTCCCTCTCACTGTTTTATTAGCCCTCACTTAATTCTCTTACTTTTATAAAATTAACTGTAATATTAAATCTCTCTGGCTTTTTTTGCTTTCTGGTTTCTCTTTGATTTAAATAGCAAATAACATAATGGTCATGTTCACTTTGAAAATTTCTCCTATTTTCATCTACAATTGTACCATTTGAGTTGTTCAATCTTAGGTTTAGATTTGTTCCCTTTCTATAGCTTTCTTACATGCTGTGCAAGGACATTTTGCTCTGTACCACAGGCAGAAAATTGCTGTTCAGGTGTTATTCGTGTTGTGGCTCAACTTACATGTGGAAAATCTGTCCTTGCTACTAATTTGGTACTTTCAAGAAGTAATTTTCATTTCCACTAGTCTGTTCTCATGCTTATCTTTTTGTAGCTGGGGTACAGCAAATTTCTGCTTGCAATTTACTTCCCCTGTTTCAAAATGTGAGCCATATTACTAAAATTTCATCTCTGTCCTTCCAGTTGCTACTTCTGCTTCCCTTTCCCCTCCACCTCACTGCAGACTTGTAAAAGGCCTACACTGCAGACTTGTAAAAGGCCTATCTTCCCATTTTCCAGGCATACCATCTCTTTAATATCACCAATAACTTTCTGGTTTTAGTCTTCTGTCCTTCAGTTTTCCATTGCCCCCAGTGTTTATCTAATGAATCTATAATGTTTTCACCAAGATTTTTGGGTAAGGAAAAGCAATATTTAATATTGCAGAGGCTATAAGGAATGCAATGTGAATTGCAGGATATATGATCTCCTGATCATGCTTACTTGCCCTCTGGACTATTGCATGATACAATTGCCTGGATGATTTGCTATCCACCAATTATTGGTCATATGGGTGATAGTTCAACAGTGGCTTAGGTAGATCACAACAGAAGCGTTTGTCAATCACCTGCATTTTTAAAAACTTGATCTGAGTCCATCAATGCAGTCACCAAATAGTGCCAGATATGGCTGTTTTTGTGTTGTGGACTAAGAACTGGACTGACCTCTCCAACTTGGTTAACTTAACCCATGTGGAAGAGCTATTTGGTGGTTATTACTACCAACCTAGATTAGGTTTGGTCAAGCTGCCAAGAAGCTCTATGCCTGATTCTGATCTTACTGTGGTTTGACACAAATATGACTCCACTGACTTAACTGGAATTACTCCTGACTCGCATCAGTGTAACTTAAATCTGAAACAGGCTTTCCAGATGCTTTCACCAGTTTCTTGAGCTACACCGTCCTTCAGTCTGTATTTAAATTGTTACATGCTTTCATTTTTCAACAAAAACTGTCAGTGGTGTGGACTGAACTAAGTGAAGGCCCCTGGTGTTTGCAGCCAAGCCACAGGCAAAATTGAGAAAACCACTCTGCAAAATTTTAGTTGCATAGCTTGCTAAATGCTGGAGGGACGGGACAGGTATCAGATAAGGAATGGACTTTATCAAAGTGTATGAAACTGACTTTAGTAAACAAATATATATTGGAGGAAAACTGCTCTCACAAACAGAATTATTTACCAGGAAGGTAAATTGCTTTTTGCTAATTAATAGAGAATAGATGCATTCAGCTCTCATAATGTATTAATTAAATCATAGATTTGTTTGTTATAGCTATATGTGATTAAAAAATGGAAATATTATGTAACCAGAGTAAGAAAGTAGCTAATAAGGAATAAGTGTAGTACATTATATTTCAAATTCTTTCTATTCTGGTTGATTGGTATAACTCTAAAACTGTAGTTAGGTGCCATAACTTCTGTCTGGCTCTTGCTCTGTGTATAGCAGGAAAATGCAACAAGGCTTAAGAAATACACTAAACCCGCCAGCCTTCAGATATTCCCCTGTGCTTTGCTACTGCAGACCTTCATTCTTGTAAATATGTATGGAGCCAGATAAGAGAGAGTCTGTACAAATTAAAGTTTTAGCCACTATCATATACAATATTATATATTGTCAAGGTTCCTTCCCCACTCTGAACGCTAGGGTACAGATGTGGGGACCTGCATGAAAAACCTCCTAAGCTTATCTTTACCAGCTTAGGTCAAAACTTCTCCAAGGTACAAAATATTCCACCCGTCGTCCTTGGATTGGCCGCTACCACCACCAAACAAATACTGGTTACTGGGGAAGAGCTGTTTGGAAACGTCTTTCCCCCCAAAATACTTCCCAAAACCTTGCACCCCACTTCCTGGACAAGGTTTGGTAAAAAGCCTCACCAATTTGCCTAGGTGACTACAGACCCAGACCCTTGGATCTTAAGAACAATGAATAATCCTCCCAACACTTGCACCCCCCCTTTCCTGGGAAATGTTGGATAAAAAGCCTCACCAATTTGCGTAGGTGACCACAGACCCAAACCCTTGGATCTGAGAACAATGAAAAAACATTCAGTTTTCTTACAAGGAGACTTTTAATAGAAATAGAAGTAAATAGACGTAAAGAAATCACCTCTGTAAAATCAGGATGGTAGATACCTTACAGGGTAATTAGATTCAAAACATAGAGAACCCCTCTAGGCAAAACCGTAAGTTACAAAAAAGATACACAGACAGAAATAGTTATTCTATTCAGCACAATTCTTTTCGCAGCCATTTAAAGAAATCATAATCTAACACATGCCTAGCTAGATTACTTACTAAAGTTCTAAGATTCCATTCCTGGTCTATCCCCTGCAAAAGCAGCATACAGACAGACACAGACCCCTTGTTTCTCTCCCTCCTCCCAGCTTTTGAAAGTATCTTGTCTCCTCATTGGTCATTTTGGTCAGGTGCCAGCGAGGTTACCTTTAGCTTCTTAACCCTTTACAGGTGAGAGGAGCTTTCCCCTAGCCAGGAGGGATTTCAAAGGGGTTTACCCTTCCCTTTATATTTATGACATATGTACTATCACATTTTTATATAACAATGAATTTTATTTATGTGTAGCTTTTTCCAGAATCCTTTTTAGCTACGCTAAGCTTCTTAACCAAGGGGAGATGTGAAGTGTTGTAACCTCAGTGTTAGGTGTAGACGCATTGCAGACCACAAGAACAAGACAAACACTTTTTTGTTGATGCGTCACTAACATGCCATCTGTACCAAGCTACAACTGGTGAAGGATGTGTCTAAGGTTTTGCTGACCTCTGAAGTACACTATGGTCAAAACAACAACAATAAACTGGTTACAAACTTTGTCCTCTTTACTGTAGGGTCTGTGCAAGACTAGCAAAAAGTCTTCAAAACATGTCAAAAAGATAATAAATAAGAAGTAATGCAAAGAAATGGTGAAATTCTCGACTCTAGTATATATAAGAGGCAGAGTGCAGCTCAGATTTTGAGTCAGTTGGCCACCTACCCTAATATCTCCCATATCAGTGGTAACATGTTGTTCTTTCTTTTTGCATTATGCTGTATTAATCTTTGACTAACATTCTTGGATTAGTAAAGTTGATTAAGCCTAGCTACTTGACATCTCTTGTTATTGAATTAAAATCAAACCCATAACAGTGTGGAAAAACAAGACAGAATGATAAATACTGAAAAATATATTTTGCCTGACACCAATACATACACCTATATATTTTATAGTCTTAAAAGAATTTTGATATAAATTTCTATATATTTTAAAATAAGTGACATATATGCTGTACTTACATCAGTGAGCATGCAATTCTTTTCACCCCTCAGTTTATTTCAGCAGGAAGGTGTTTACTGGTAATATCCTCTTAAATTTTTAGTTTATAGTTATTCATTGAAGTGCAACTGTGCTTGAGATGCTAGAACAGGCACTATTCACAGACTCTTTCCTTCCACAGGACAGCTAAGTTTATATACTTTGTTTATATCAGCTTCCATTTCTGCCCTTACATCCAGCTTTGTTCACTTCCTTGTCAGTTTAGATCATTATTTGATGCTTCTGTTGACAGAGCACTTCAGGGCTACTATATCTGATACTATAAATACGGTTGATTCTTAATATTAAATCAGCATGTAAACTTGCAAGATTTTCATTTTTTGTTAGTTTGTATAATACAATATAATATAAATGAGCGATTAATTATTTTCTATATCTTAATAGTTAAAAAAATTAATTAATCCATGTCTTGAAAAAAATGGCATCTTGTCAGTAGCTTGCTCTAATTTATCTGAGTTCAAAACACCATTTATCTGTTCAATGTGCACTAAGTAGAAATATTACATTTTGATTTTGACTTTTCTGATTTTTCTTTCACAAAGCACAATTTGTGCGTGAAACCACTTAGGATGATATGAGGTGTTGTCTGTTTAGGTGTTACATATGATACGATAATCATATCCAGCAGTGTGGCGGCACTGTGGATTACTACAATAGGTGGTAGCAGGCTTGCTGTTCTGGTGTTGGGGTGGTACCTGCCATAAACTAGAGCAGTTTGGTATAAAAGTGTCGGTATTGCCAGGGCACAAGGAAGCCTCAGGCACGTTCCTTTTTTCCCCAGATTTGCACTTGTGACCAGTGCAGGGGGGGGGGGGGGGATCAGTATTAGTGCTAGTATTACAGCACTGTGCAACTCGAGGATTCAAGTTGGGGGGGGGGGGAAGGCTCAGTGGTTTGAGCATTGGTCTGCTAAACCCAGGGTTGTGAGTTCAATCCTTGAGGGGGCCATTTAAGGATCCAGGACAAAAATTGGGGATTGGTCCTGCTTTGAGCAGGGGGTTGGACTAGATGACCACCTGAGGTCCCTTCCAGCCCATAGATTCTATTCTGTGGTTTCCCCACTGAATCCTGTGGGCATCTTTGAGTCAGCAGAGCTGAGAAATTACTTAGAATTTTAACCCAGGCACCTAAATCATCCAGTGAGCTGCCCTATCTTGCCAGAGAATTAGAGCCATGGGTTCAAATTATGGGTTAATTGGTAAATTAAATTGTTTGGTAGTCTCATCCCAGACCTTTTCTGTGTATGTAATAAAACTACTTCACAGTCTTATATGATTCTACATAAATGACTGTCTCTACTTGGGAATTGGACTAGACTTGCTGAGATGATAAGGATTGAAAAGCACTAGAAGAATTGCAGACAGGTTTGTTACTTACCTGCTTGTCACTTTCAAACCAACAGTGCTATTAATGCTATATTTTTAGGCGTGCTAAATTCACTTTGCCATTTTCAGTATAAGAGACTAAAATATATAAGTGTAATGATAGCATGTGCTACAGTAATGTATACTTAAATGCTGGAAAGCTAAGCTAAAGAAATGACTCATCAATGCATTTAACATTTTGAGCCATTTCTCTAATAACCGCTGAATCTTTAAAATCTGATGACATGACCCATTAAGCATCCGCAGTTTATTTATTAAAAAAAAAGTAAATGTAAGGCTTCATCTGTCTGCGGGTGTGTGTGTGTGAGCGAGAGAGAGAGAAAATAATAAAAAACAAAATATGTGAATGAAAGCACTTTTATTAAGAGTCTATCTATTGTTGCCCTTATTGGGGCCGAGTGACTGGCCAATATTTGGGGCCTTTCTAGGCTGATTCGGTTTGGAGAAATTGATTATGTGAATCAGGTATTTCTTTGATACATTCCTGTGTATTTACAAAGAATGGACACTAAATCCTCTTTCCCTGGCCACAGTAGGAACAGGTAACAGTAGGCCGTTTCCTTTCTCAGAAATCCCAGTCTGCCTTTCCAGTGAGTTCTGTGCTTCCCCTCAGGCCCACACTCACCACTGCTTATCTGGCTTTCTTCTGGCCTTCTGCCTCTCACACACACGGAGGTCACACACAACCAATCAGTTGCCCGGTGACAATAGTAGTAGTGTTTACAATTGGCACCAATAGAAACACCTCAGCTTCTGTAGTTTACCTCCTGTTTGTCTCTGCCATCCAGTGCCTTGTTTTAGCAATTCATATAATTTCAACTTGTTGTTTCAGCTGTCACTACATAAAGGGACATTTAATTTCTTGTTTCATTTAGGCTGAATGAAAGGTTGTTGGTACACCCATTCACTTTTAACCAGGTCTGTGACTGATCTATAGATCAAAGATGCACTTGAGGGTAGCCATTAACACCTTCCGGGCTAACAAGAGACAAACTCTTAAATAAAAGTCTATTTATTCATATCCAGAAAGTGGTTCGTTTTTGTAACCCATTTAATTATATAGCTCTTTATTTAAATATAGGTTTGTTCATTTTACAAACGTGATGTAAATGCTCAATGTAATTATTTATCTGACACAATTCTTTCTATTCTCTTCTTTCCCTTGGTAACCCTAATTCTCAAGATGTCTGCCAGCAAACCAGGAAGGCATGCCAGAAATAGGTTATTGTGGGAACCTTCCCTGGTCAATAAGGGGTGCTAAAGAGTACACAACAAATGAGTAAACATAGGAATTCTGTGACACTTCAGAGGACTATTGAACAAGATAAAGAAAATCAACTATTATTATTGAAATTGAAACTGTTTTAACTTTGATTTGATATTATTTATATATATATATAAAATATAGGTAATTATGCTGGAATCTAAATCTGGGGAATACCTGGAAGACTTGCCTTATTAAGGTGTTGGATTAAGAACACGCTCATGCTGCAGGGAAGTGGTGAGGCCTCTAGTCTTGCTATAGGTTTTCTGAGTTTTGGGTTTATTGACTCAGTTTGCAGAATTCTTATGGTGTGAATTTCAAGGCATTTGTGCTCAATAGTGGAAAGCTGACTACTGTTGCACAGCTGGATAAACTGAAACTCTTGAGCAACTGCAGTCCTCGCTACAGGATGCAAATAAACATTTTTGGGTGTGGAGGGAAAACACCATTTTTCACAGAATTCCTGCTGAGTGATTATGAGTTTTCTCAGAAATTTTGCCTGCTTTATGCTCTGCTAAACTGAGATTTCATTCTGAAGGGCTGTCTTCTGGTGAGAAGCAAGGCTTCAGTAATTATCTTAAAGATCTGTACCATGGTTTCTGACATTGGTTTGTACAGCATAAAGCTATCTAGAAATTTCATTTCATTGTATGGTACCAAATAAGGCAAATCAAAATTTCCTGCACCAGGTATGGGAGGGAGGGGGGGGTATCCTTTTAAGCCAATAATTACAATTTGGGAAGAATTGTGTTTTTATACGTTTTCAAGTAGGCTTTTGCTAAAAGATTGCATGAAATTACTGTTTGGCTTATGAATTGAGCCAGTTGGTTTACTGTCTACTGCAGTAGATAATGAATTAAAAATTCTTGTGATACATTCATTTAGTTTTTAACTTTTTAATGCATTTTTATTTTGTATTGTACATGGTAGTATTTGACAAGTTTAGAATCAGAGAACTGTCAGCTAGTGAATGAAAAAGTGGTACAATATTCTTGAGTTGGTCACTCTCATAACATGAATGTCTGGTGAGAAGAACCCATCAAATAGCACCAGCAGTTTTGGAACTGGGAACTTCTTGTGCATACCAAAGATTAAAAACTCTGAGCATTGGAGCCTCTCCATTAAAGATTCAGAACTAATTTGTAGAGATTTTGGATCTCCCCACTTTGTCTTGGACCCCAGTTCCTGGGATGATGGGTTGAGAGACTTAGCCCACAGTGAATCTGCAAGGCAATTGTCCTAAACCCTTAAATGGAGAAAGTCATCACTATTTATTTAAGTATGCCAGCAGTCATGGTAAGGGGGAAGATTGGTATCTCCTAGACTTGAAATAGCTAAACTAGTATGTAATTTCAATAAAACTAGACAATGAGAACACTCTGACTTTAATTATAATGGTAAACTCAGGTAACTGTCCAGCATATGTGGACCTTCATGTTCTTTATCTTCATGTGCCAATTGCTGTTTAAAAGCAGAAGTATGAAATATAGCCTCGGAGGAGGTTACCTATGCTGTTGCATTCTCCCAAGTACAGTAAAAGCTTTGTTTTCTGGCATATTGGGGAAATGGGGGGAGCTGGTAAATCAAAAATTCCAGTTAACCAAGAGGGAGAGAGTTTGGGTGCGGGGGAGTGGGGGTCAGGGCTGAGGCGCGAGAGGGGGTGTAGGGTGTTGGCTCTGGGAGGGAGTTTGGGTGTGGGAGGGGGATTGGGGCAGGGGATTGGGGTGTGGGAGGGGTTTTGGGGTGCTGGATCTGGGCAGCACTCACCTCAGTTGGCTCCCCGAAAGTGGCAACATGTCCAGAGAAGCCCCCTCCCACACCCAAACTCCCTCCCAGAGCCCACACCCCCTCCCACATCCCCTCCCAAAATACCAGTTTATAGAGCTTTCTGATTTGTAAAGTGCCGGATAACACAGCTTTTCTTGTATAACATCAACTTCCAAGTGTTTATAAAGCTAATGACAGCAGTGGCAGCATGGTTAAGGACATGAGATTGCAGGTGCTGAGTGCCTTTAACACCTATTGCCTTCACTGGGAGTTGAGGGCACTCAACACTTTTCAGGAACAAGCTGGAAGGATGATTGTGCACTAGGCTAACTTCCAGTTGACTATTTCCTGTTACTGTTCTCTAGGTTTTTCAATCCTCTCCAGAGCTCAGGGAAAAACATTAGATAAGTCCCCTCCCTGGGAAAATGGGTTCTTCCGTTATGGTCCTAACAACCCAGCTTCTTAATTGAGATGACAATCTCCAGTGAAGGACTGTAAGGAGTATCATGTTTGTTTTCAGGGTCTTCTTGAGAGCGTGGTAAGGGGTAGATGATGTATAGCAACGGAGCCAAATCTGTACAAGGTGTACACAGATCATTGATTTGTGGAAGGAGAAGCAGAGATGAATCCTCTTGATCAGATGTCACAGAATCTCACAGGGAAATGTAATGCTATGATTGTGTGTGTGTGTTTACTTTTTGCTCATGAAAATGAAATACTCCAGGGAGACTGGCTGAAGAGAAGAAACTCTAGTCACTACTTTGGAACCAAGGTGTCTGTTGGGATGTCAGATTCTAGGAACCTGTCTAGAGATGCAGGGCTATTCTGCCAATTGATCTGACAACCAGACCAGATGTAAATCACAAGTTCCAATTTAGAAGGATAAAAGTTGAAGATTCTCTAAAGCAAGAGTAGGTAAGCCTTGCAGGTAATAGTCCTGAGGGCATTCTGCACCAAAAATTTAAAATTCTGGCACAATATTTTAAAATTCTGCAAGATTTATTTGTCAATTAATAAAAGCAGAGGCTCCAGCTTGGCAGTGGGGAGCATGGGCCACTAGCTGCACGGAGGTGGGAGATCACCCTGAGCCCTCCCACCACCGGGACATAGAATCATAGAATCATAGAATATCAGGGTTGGAAGGGACCCCTGAAGGTCATCTAGTCCAACCCCCTGCTCGAAGCAGGACCAATTCCCAGTTAAATCATCCCAGCCAGGGCTTTGTCAAGCCTGACCTTAAAAACTTCCAAGGAAGGAGATTCCACCACCTCCCTAGGCAACGCATTCCAGTGTTTCACCACCCTCTTAGTGAAAAAGTTTTTCCTAATATCCAATCTAAACCTCCCCCACTGCAACTTGAGGCCATTACTCCTCGTTCTGTCATCTGCTACCATTGAGAACAGTCTAGAGCCATCCTCTTTGGAACCCCCTTTCAGGTAGTTGAAAGCAGCTATCAAATCCCCCCTCATTCTTCTCTTCTGCAGGCTAAACAATCCCAGCTCCCTCAGCCTCTCCTCATAAGTCATGTGTTCTAGACCCCTAATCATTTTTGTTGCCCTTCGCTGGACTCTCTCCAATTTATCCACATCCTTCTTGTAGTGTGGGGCCCAAAACTGGACACAGTACTCCAGATGAGGCCTCACCAATGTCGAATAGAGGGGGACGATCACGTCCCTCGATCTGCTCGCTATGCCCCTACTTATACATCCCAAAATGCCATTGGCCTTCTTGGCAACAAGGGCACACTGCTGACTCATATCCAGCTTCTCGTCCACTGTCACCCCTAGGTCCTTTTCCGCAGAACTGCTGCCTAGCCATTCGGTCCCTAGTCTGTAGCGGTGCATTGGATTCTTCCGTCCTAAGTGCAGGACCCTGCACTTATCCTTATTGAACCTCATCAGATTTCTTTTGGCCCAATCCTCCAATTTGTCTAGGTCCTTCTGTATCCTATCCCTCCCCTCCAGCGTATCTACCACTCCTCCCAGTTTAGTATCGTCCGCAAATTTGCTGAGAGTGCAATCCACACCATCCTCCAGATCATTTATGAAGATATTGAACAAAACCGGCCCCAGGACTGACCCCTGGGGCACTCCACTTGACACCGGCTGCCAACTAGACATGGAGCCATTGATCACTACCCGTTGAGCCCGACAATCTAGCCAGCATTCTACCCACCCTATAGTGCATTCATCCAGCCCATACTTCCTTAACTTGCTGACAAGAATACTGTGGGAGACCGTGTCAAAAGCTTTGCTAAAGTCAAGAAACAATACATCCACTGCTTTCCCTTCATCCACAGAACCAGTAATCTCATGATAAAAGGCGATTAGATTAGTCAGGCATGACCTTCCCTTGGTGAATCCATGCTGGCTGTTCCTGATCACTTTCCTCTCATGCAAGTACTTCAAGATTGATTCTTTGAGGACCTGCTCCATGATTTTTCCAGGGACTGAGGTGAGGCTGACTGGCCTGTAGTTCCCAGGATCCTCCTTCTTCCCTTTTTTAAAGACTCAGCGGTGAGGCTGCACCTGACCCTGACAGAGCACAAGGCCTGGGCCTGCCCCAGAAACACCCTGGGGCCCTGCCCCTCTGCAGCCTCAACCAGGCACTATCCAAGTGTGAAGGGGCTCAGTGTGCGTGGATGCAGGTGTGGGGTGAGAGGATTCTGTGGGACAATCTGGATTCAGGCAGTTCAGTGCGGGGTCTGGTTGTGGAGGGATCTGGATGCACAGAGGCTCGTTGGGGGCGGTTCCAGGTGCAGGGGCAATGGGACTCTGCAGGGACTTCCTGGTGAAGGTGGTTGGGGCTCCGCAGAGGGGTCTGGGTGCGGGGGGAGTGCGGCTTGGTGGGGTGGGGGGTTGGGTGCAGCCAGTTGTTGTCAGTGGTGTGGGGATCTGGATGTGGGGGCTTAGGGTGGTGCAGAGAGTGGGGCATCAGGGTGGGAGTTTAAGTGCAGGGAGTTCAGTGGTCTGGGCGCAGGGGGGTCCAGATGCAGGGGTTGAGGGTCAGTGGGGTGGGGTTCAGATATGGAGGGCTAGGGAGGTTCTGGATGTACCAGGTGAGGCTTGGCAAGGGTGTCTGAGTATGGGAGGCCCAGATGCACGGGGGTTGGGTGGATGAGGGAGCAGCTACCTGTACAGTGACCCCTCCCCCCACAGCTGAGGAGCAATGGAGCCAGGAAGCAGGGGAGGATGCTGAGCTTCCTGCAGCTAGGGGAGGTTTCTGGGCATGGGTCTGACACAGCCCCAGCCACTCCTTGCAGGGGAAGAGGAAGTCCTGTCCGCCCCTGCCTCCAGCCCAGTTGATCCTGGCTTCAGGCAGCTGATCCTGACTCAGTGTAGGAGCCACTGGCTGGGATGTCCCCAGCCCTGCAGTGATTTACCTCTCCGCCAACTGCTCTGGGTGCCTGAAATGATGTACCTGCGCTGCTAGGGAGTGGTGCATGACGTCTCTTGCAGCTTTCCTTTGCTTCCCTGTCATAAAGTCATTTTTCTGCAGGGAAACAAAGATATCTGCAGAGGACATGAATTCTGCGCATGTGCAGTGGCACATAATTCCCCCAGGAGTAAGGTAAAAGACCCCTGAAATAGTCTGATCAGGACAAAGCTGAGGCTAAGGTTTTAAATTGGGAATAAAGGAAAATCCTAAGAAAGGAGATGGTGGATGAGTTTAGGACCCTCCCCCAGTTGGAGAATATGTTGTTTTGAGCTTGGGGTATGGTGAGATTCTTTTGCTCAGACACACACATTATTTCATCCTAACTTGCATCCACACACCATGTACATGCAGATGAATATTTGTGCATGTACTGTATATGTGGCCAATTAAACCATGGGGTGTTTGGCCTCTATTTCTGATTATGACTTTGATAATATGTCCATATGCCAATAACACCTTCTCTCCATAAGTAGCAGGAAATGCTTGATTTTTCTAATATAGTTCCCAAAACATAACTGATTTTTGGTGGATATCCTGTAGAATACTGAGAATACTTATAATATTACACTATATAGTAGGTTCCAAGCTTTGTAGGTAATATTTTGTAGGAAAATAAAATCGTAAAGAATAGGCTGAAAAATCTGTCTTCCCTCAACATGTTTCTTCCCCAGATACACGAAGAAAGTAGATCATGTTAATTCTTAAAAAGAAAATCTTACACATTCTCAGTTAATTATTAAACGGGATTACTCACATTAGTCAAGTCAATCACATGCTTCAGTGTTTGCAGGATTGGACCCAAAGTCATAGAATCATAGAACATTAGGGTTAGAAGAGACCTCAGGAGGTCATCTAGTCCAACCCCCTGCTTAAAGCAGGACCAACCCCAACTAAATCAGCCCAACCAGGGCTTTGTCAAACAGGGCCTTAAAAACTTCTAAGGATGGAGATTCCACCACCTCCCTAGGTAACCCATTTCAGTACTTCACCATCCTAGTGAAATAGTGTTTCCTAATATCCACCCCAGACTTCCTTTACTGCAACTTGAGACCATTGCTCCTTGTTCTGTCATCTACCACCACTGAGAACAACCTAGCTCCACCCTCTTTGGAACCCCCCTTCAAGTAGTTGAAAACTGCTATCAAATCCCCCTCACTCTTCTCTTCTGCAGACTAAATAACCCCAGTTCCCTCAGCCTCTCCTCATAAGTCATGTGCCCCAGCCCCCTAATCATTTCCATTGCTCTCCGCTGGACTCTCTCCAGTTTGCCCACATCTTTCCTGTAGTGGGGGATCCAAAACTGCATGCAATACTCCACGTGTGGCCTCATCAGTGCCAAATGGAGGGGAATAATCATTTCCCTCGATCTGCTGGCAACGCTTCTACTAATGCAGCCCAATATGCCATTAGCCTTCTTGGCAACAAGGGCACACTGCTGACTCATATCCAGCTTTTCATCCACTGTAATCCCCAGGTTCTTTTCTTCAGAACTGCCGCTTAGCCAGTCGTTCCCCAGCCTGTAGCAGTGCATATGATTCTTCCTTCCTAAGTGCAGGAGTCTCTACTTGCCCTTGTTGAACCTCATCGGATTTCTTTTGGCCCAATCCTCCAATTTGTCTAGGTAACTCTGGACCCTATCTCTATCCTCCAACATATCTACCTCTCCCCTCAGTTTAGGGTCATCCGTGAACTTGCTGAGGGTGCAGTCTGTCCCATCATCCAGATCATTAATGAAGACGTTGAACAAAACCGGCCCCAAGACCAATCCCTGGGGCACTCTGCCAACTAAACATCAAGGCATTGATCTCTACTAGGGTTGTCAATTAATCGGTCTTAACTCACGCGATTAACTCAAAAAATTAATTGCATTAATTGCAGTTTTAATCACACTGTTACATAATAGAATACCAATTGAAATATATTAAATATTTTGGATCTTTTTCTACATTTTCATATATATTGTATTCTGTGTTGTAATTTAAATCAAAGTGTATATTATCCATTACAAATATTTGCACTGTAAAAATGATAAACAAAAGAAATAGTATTTTTCCATTCACCTCATACAAGTACTGTAGTGCAATCTCTTTGTCATGAAAGTGCAACTTACAAACATAGATTGTTTTGTTACATAACTGCACTCAAAAACAAAACAATGTAAAACTTCAGAGCCTACAAGTCCACTCAGTCCTATTTCTTATTCAGCCAATCACTAAGACAAACAAGTTTGTTTACATTTACAGGAGATAATGCTGCCCCCTTCTTATTTGCAATGCCACCATAAAGTGGGAACAGGCATTTGCTTGGCACTTTTGTAGCCAGCATTGCAAAGTATTATGTGCCAGATATGCTAAACATTCAAATGTCCCTTCATGCTCTGGCCACCATTCCAGAGGACATGTTTCCATGCTGATAAAACTCGTTAAAAAAATAATGCATTAATTACATTTGTAACTGAACTCCTTGAGGGAGAATTATATGCCTCTGCTGTTTTACCCACATTCTGCCATATATTTCATATTATAGCAGTCTCGGATGATGACCCAGCACCTGTTGTTCATTTTAAGAATGCTTTCACTGTAGATTTGACAAAACACAAAGAAGGTACCAATGTGAGATTTCTAAAGATAGCTACAGCACTCAACCCAAGATTTAAGAAACTAAAGTGCCTTCCCAAATCTTAGAGGGACAAGATGTGGAATATGCCTTCAGCAGTCTTAAAAGAGCAACACTCTGATGCGGAAACTACAGAACCCAAACCACCAAAAAAGAAAATCAACCTCCTGCTGGTGGCTTGTTATCAAGCAGAACCTGTCATCAGCATGGACATATGTCCCCTGGAATGGTGGCTGAAGCATGAAGGATCAAATAAATCTTTAGCGCATCTGGCATATAAATGTCTTGTGATGCCGGCTACAACAGGGGCATGAGAAAGCCTATTCTCACTTTCAGGTGACATTGAAAACAAGAAGTGGGCAGCATTATCTCCTGCAAATGTAAACAAACTTTTTTGTCTGAGCGATTGGTTGAACAAGAAGTAGGACTGAGGGGACTTGCATGCTCTAAAATTTTACATTTTTTTATTTTTGAATGCGGGTATTTTTGTACGTATTTCTACATTTGTAAGTTCAACTTTCATGATAGAGATTGCACTACAGCACTTGTATTAGGTGAATTGAAAAATATTATTTATTTTGTTTTTTTAAGTGCAAATACTTTTAATAAAAAATAAAGTGAGCACTGTAGACTTTTTGTATTCTGTGTTGTAATTGAAATCAATATATTTGAAAATGTAGAAAACATCCAAAAATATTTAAAGAAATTGTATTCTGTTATTAACAGTGCAATTAATTGTGCAATTAATCATGATTAATTTTTAATCATGTGATTAATCCTGATTAATTTTTTTAATCACTTGAAAGCCCTAATCACTACCCGATGATCTAGCCAGCTTTCTATACACCGTATAGTTCATTCATCCAACCCGTACATCTTTAACTTGCTGACAAGAATACTGTGGGCGACCATATCAAAAGCTTTGCTAAAGTCAAGTTATATCACGTTTACTGCTTTCCCCATATCCTCATATACATCAACCTAGATTTCAATTCTAAGGAAAAAGAAAGGTTAGCTTTGTAGATTGAGATGCAAATAATCATAAAGTTAATTTAACACTAATCCTATATTTAATGAGAGTATGAAGATATTTTAGAATTCAAATTTTCAAATGTAAACATTTCAGTTTCCAATACTTACAAATGTCATTGCATTTTATAACATTTTGGGGGTTTTTAAATTAGGTTCTCTTTTTCTGGAAGTTTCTTCTTTTTTGTTTTTTAAGAAGGGCATCAAACTTACATAGCAGTTTTATATATTGCAAGTAATCTATTAAGGGCATTAATATTTGCTACCTTTATTTTACCTAAAGTGAGCATGTGATGGTTTTATTTTTACCTTTTTTTTTTTTACACTGGGAATTTGCACAATGAAAAGGTTTTCCAGGTGAAAGCCAGTGAGTTACTGTTGCCTCTGCTGCAAACATCAGACACTTCTTCAAATGCTGGTCTGTTCATGAATTTCCCTGTGGGCACACATGCACTCCATGCACCCAGAACTGGATAATTTTGTAATCAGTATCAGTTGGTCTGCATATGTGCCCTGGCTCACCTTGTGCAACCAACTGAGGAGATAAAGGGTGGGTGTCCAGTTCCTTCTCACAGCTGCATGGTCTGGGTTGGAATCTCCAGTGTTGTAACTTTTGGCTTTCTTCTTCATCTGTGGAAAATACATGTAGGTATCTGTAAATTGTTTTTGTAGTCTAGAGTTTTAAAGTTTTCTCTGTTAGCTTTAGTATTTTAATATTAGTCTCCCTGACTAGAGGAGCATCCCCACCCCTGGTGTTCCATTTGGGTACTGGACTATCCTGAGGACTGTGGGATTCAATATTTGTGCTTCCTGCTCACAATCCTTCTAGGTCAGTAACAACCACAAATGCTGTGTGTACTGCATTGGGGAAGCCCACACCGGGGCAAGGTGCAGTATCTGTCATTCATTCCCCAGTTGTACCCAAGAAGAGCAGGAATTTCACCTTAGGAAGCATCTAATGGAAAAGAACATGAGGCCACCATTGGACCTAGGCCAGGGAACCCCTGTATATCAGTTTGACTCAGCAAGAAGTGCACCTCCTGCCACGAGGTCCAAATCAGAAGCAAAAGAGTTTAGCCCCACAGATTTCTTGGTGGGATCTTGTCAGGAGAGCAGGGAGCATACTCATTAGTCTTACCAGTTAACCCACCTTAACTGTTAGTTTCTGGGCCGGCCCCAGCCGCCAGAGTGCCTCAGGCATGCCTCCCGATTGGAGCAGCCAGAGCAGTGCTGCCCGGCCAGAGCAGCCCCAGCCGTGCCAAGAGGCCCCAGCTGCACTGGCGGGTTGGCCCTTTAATTGGTTAACCATTTAAACTAAATATTTTTAATTGTTTAAACAGCAAACTTTTTAAACAGTATTTACATCCCTAGTGTTACCCTTTTATTTGAATAATAATTTGCATCTATATAGCACCCAATCTAGAGAGATGCTGAGTGCCATTGACACTCACTCATTTCAGTGGAAATTGAGGGCATTGACCAACTCACCAACTCCGGGGAGGCACTGCAAGCCTTTTGCTGTCCAGGGCATCCCCTGAACAAACAAGGATTTTGAAACGCCTCAAGAGCTGACATCATGAACCCTGTTCTAAACAGTAGACCACAGGAGCAAAATACAACTGTACGTTAGATATAACGAAGTCACACACACACAATCTGAGTTATTCTTCATTAGATGTCATTATAATATTTATTGTAACTAAGATAATTTTGACTAATTCAGCTCACCATTATGCAAGTTAACAGAGGCAATATAACTGAATTTGGACCTACCATTATAATGACTCTGTTTTCATGCAATGGCAGAATTTAACTGTGGCCTGAACAACTGCACAAACAGACTCTGGAAAAAAATTGACACTGAAAAAATATGTTAACTGAAGGGTTTGATCCTTTATTGTAGTTTCACAGATTCCAATTATTCATAAAGCTGTACACTGAACCAGGGGTTACTTCAATTTTAGGGGGGGGGGGGGAAAGAGTGTCAACAGCAGCAGTAGTAACAATAAACTATCTTTAAATGTGGTTCTGTTCTGAAAAGTGTGTAAAAAGGAAAATGTCCTCATTGGATCTGCTCCAGATTTGATCTGAAAATCATTGAGACACAAATGGCCTTATTTTCAGAAATGCTGAGCAACTCCTGCCAACTGAAGCCAATGGAAGCTGCAGGTACCTAGCTCTATTGCTGGGCAAATAACAGATTTTTCAATTCACTAAGAATTGTGCCCCTGCTCCTACCCCAAATATTTTGAGGTAAAAGTAAGTGTTTCCTTTCAACAAAACAAATGTTTCACTTGACCAAAAATTATTTCGTTTTTTTTGTTTTGTTTCAATTTTGGCCATTTTGAAACATTTTTGATCATCTGTTAAATACAATTTTTTGTTTGTTTGTTTTTTTCTGACTGAAACAATTTGGTAAAATTGACACGAATTCACAAACTGTTTTGGTGTTGCCAAATCTAGATTTTTTTTGCTGAAAAAAGCTTCCATCTGAAAATTTTCGCCCTGCTCTATCCAGCACCCTTGAAAATCAGACAATATCATAGAATCCCCAGATGATACTTTGACAGTCTCTTTTCTGAACAGAAGGCACTTTAATCTCCTTGAGTTACAATATGTACATAATGGTTATTGCAGAAATAGCCATGAACAGAGGTGGTTATTAGATATCAAAAACAACAGCATTTAGGCTTACTTAGGCAGTACAAGACAACTGTCCTCACAGCTAACAACAAATTCAGAGTCTAGAAGTCGTCCCTGGTTAACTCTATAATGCAGTAAATGTGCATTCTCACAGATGGACATGGGATTTTTTGTGTCTTAGAATATTAAAACGTAATGAATTTTTAAAACTGAATGGACTTTTACCAGTCACTGAGCTTGGACAGTGAAAGGAAACAGATACATTTCACTTTAATTAAGTTAATTTCAATTTGGTTTCACTTTTCAATTCTCATATGCTATCCCAGTGGTTTATTTATGTCCACAGTGCTCCAGGTGATAATTATTTTTAAAAAGTGTTTTAATTTTTTTAATAAAAAATCCTCTTTACCATTGGTTTTGTGAAACTTTTTTAAAACCTAAATACTGGACTAAGCTAGTTAGGCACTGACAGACTCTTGAAGAAAAGTAAAATTACCAGGTAATTAATACCCTGATTATCATTTCACAAACACTCCGTCCCCTTCTCTGCCCACACAGTAAAATAAATGTGTTTGCTATCTGAGGGATTAAACTGAAAAAAAAAAAAAACTGGATAATTAAAACAATGACATTTACACATGTAGGAACTGATTGAATCATGAGATCTGTACTTCGGATTTCTGGAAATTGCAAGACTTTATTTGATTGAGGGATTGACAGCTTTAGGCTACATTTGTACTTACGGTGGTTTGTAGAATACATATACTGTACATCCCTCTAGCACAATTATTAATAGTAATGTAGACAATGAGGTATTGCTTAGGCAAGTAGAATAAATATGTGAACCCTAGGGTGGCATTTCTCAAAGGCGGACACCAGCAGATTTTTTTGTGGCCATGACAGCCTCCAAAGCTCCCCAACAGTCGCTGAGATAGTAAGTATAAAAGTTGCCTTGTAAACACCATACATCATAATGTGCAGTCATTCCCTTCTAAATATTACAGTACAGTGCAGGCAGAGCTGGACCAAAGAGGTGTGGTTTTCTTTCAAGTCAAAAGTGTATTCATTGGCTAATCACTGTGTTTACATCTCAAGCTACTGTAGCACTGTAAGTGGCTATTGGCCAACATTGTCGGCAAGATCACAGTGTGGTGTTTGGGTGGGTTGAGATTGGTTGTGGCAGAAGGTGAAAGAGTTAAAAACATGCATGGATATCAGAAAGTTTTTCAAAAAATCAGTGCCAGAAGATGACCATGAACGTGATACAGAGACGATCCCAGAGGAGCCACTTGCTGCAGAACATGGAAGGAAGAAAAACGAACATTTCAGGATCAGTGGAAAATGCACTTTCTTGTGTTTCTGAAGCCATCAGTTTCTGTTTCTAAGAAAATTGCAATGTGCGCAGTTTGTAAGAAAGAAATTCATCAAATTAAAATTTATGCAATGTAGTGACACTATAGCATTCATGCAGCAGATGATGAACAGAATTACCAAGGGGAGTTTCAGAGTTGCAAGCTGTTAAATGATGCAAAAACTGAGCTCGATAGACAACAGCAACAGCTCAGAGATTTTTTTGAATCAGGAACAGGTACAGAGAAGGGCTACTAGGATGATCCGAGGAATGGAACACCTGTCTTATGAAAGGAGACTCAAGGAGCTTGGCTTGTTTAGCCTAACCAAAAGAAGGCTGAGGGGAGATGTGATTGCTCTCAATAAATATATCAGAGGGATACATACCAGGGAGGGAGAGGAAATATTTAAGCTCAGTACCAATGTGGACATAAGAACAAATGGATATAAACTGGCCATCAGGAAGTTTAGACTTGAAATTAGACAAAGGTTTCTAACCATCAGAGGAGTGAAGTTCTGGAAAAGCCTTCCAAGGGATGCAGTGGGGGCAAAAAACCTATCTGGTTTCAAGATTAAGCTTGATAAATTTATGGAGGAGATGGTATGATGGGATAACATGATTTTGGCAATTAATTGATCTTTGACTATTCGTGGTAAATAGGCCCAATGGCCTGTGAGGGGATGTTAGATGGGATGGGATTTGAGTTACTACAGAGAATTCTTTCCTGGGTATCTGGCTGGTGAATCTTGCCCACATGCTCAGGGTTCAGCTGATCGCCATATTTGAGGTCGGGAAGGAATTTTCCTCCAGGGCAGATTGGAAGAGGCCCTGGGGTTTTTTTGCCTTCCTCTGCAGCATGGGGTACGGGTCACCTGCTGGAGGATTCTCTGCACCTTTAAGTCTTTAAACCATGATTTGAGGACTTCAATAGCTCAGACATAGGTGAGAGGTTTATTGCAGGAATGGGTATTCTGTGGTGAGATTCTGTGGCCTGTGTTTGTGCAGGAGGTCAGACTAGATGATCATAACGGTCCCTTCTGACCTTAAAGTCTATGAATAAAGATGATCAGTTACGGGTGGCTACTTCTAAAGTTGCACTTCTTTTGGGGAAAGCAAGGAAACCATTCAGAGAACTCATGAAGAAAATTGTTCTGGCCATACAACCAGAGAGATACCACTGAGCAATGCCATGTTGCAGAGGAGCACAAGCGATCTGGCAAATTTTCAACAAAAGGGAAATAGCTGAAAAAGTCTCAGGGAGCCCTTTCTACAGCCTGTGCTTGGATGAGAGCCTTGATGTCATGAAGAATCCCAAGGACATTGTATGTGTAAATTTTTTTGACTGTGATCACCATTGTTTTTTTTTTTTTGAAGGTGTTTTATGTCCAGTGAACCTCAGTGATAGGCCAACCAACGAACACATTTTTGAATTGGTTCAGGTGAGAATGAAGAAGTGCTGCCTTAGGCGGCACAGATTTTTCAAAGCTGACAGCTGATGGGGCAGTGGCTATGCAAGATGCACGAGTAAGGGAGCTAAACAGCTTCCAAAAAAGCTGCACTAAGAATTTTTTTTTGTTTGTTTCACTGTTTTGCCCACCAAGAAGTACTTGCCAGTAAGGCTTCAATGAAAAGTACGGATGAGGTTGAATCCACAGTGAAAAAGTGCATCAATGCTGTTAATGCCAGCAGTGTCAATAAAGGGAGATTTGCAACTCTGTGAGAAACAGGCTGTGAGACACACAAGGAATTCCTGAATTACAACCTGGTCCACTGTCTTACTGTAAAGTCGTTGAGAGTTTGCACACATGTAACACCCCTATCCACCCAGTTACCTCCTTTAGAGCTAATTTCCTTACAGGTTTTGATGGACAGGCCTGGGTTCTTCTGGATCCCGCCACCCACTCAGCAGGGTGTAACTTCTTTTTCTTTCCATTTGAATTTAGTTGGTGGTGCTTCCACCCCCATTGCTCCTTCCTGGCAAAGTAATCAGCACAGCTTGGGAGGAAAATTCTAATCACAGGGTAACCTCCACCTACTTGCCAGAAAATTGGAAACTTCCATGAAATAACACAAACACATACAATATATTTAACGTGGTAATTATATTAAACAGGAGATAAATGTAACATAACAGCATAAAACACTATTCTCAGTGTCATTGGTGCCCATGCTGAATACCCATGAATTTCCCCAGTCATGTGATCTAATACAGTCAATATCATATTAGTGTCCTGTTGGCACGCATACTTTTGTAAGGGCCCTTTATGACCTGTGACCATGATATCTTCTGTGCAGCAGTTAACATTCTGGCTGACTGGGTTCAGTACAGCCCAAGAGACTCACAAGTGAGATAAGGTGGCAAATCCCTCTGCAGATTTAATAGGCAGCAGGTAAGAAAATCCCCAAACCCTTACCCCCTGGCTTAAGGACACAGTTCAGGAAGTAAGGTGTTTCCCAAAAAATTTCCCTGACTAGATAACTTAATAAATGGTGTGTTACCCGCACGCTCTAAGGCACCCCATCTTTACCCTTCCATCGGCTAAAGGCATAACCCAGTTAATGTAGACATCACCATTCTTTCCCAGTTCCTAGGGCTCTGGGTGAAGGCACCTTATCCAATTCCTGGGGCTTGGGCCATAATCTTCTGTGGTCCTTTTATCAGTCAATGAGCCTAAGGGTATGTTTACACTACGAAATTAGGTCAAATTTATAGAAGTTGATTTTTTAGAAAGCGATTTTATACAGTCGATTGTGTGTGTCCCCACTTAAGACCATTAAGTCGGCCGAGAGTGTCCACAGTACTGAGGCTAGCGGCGACTTCCGGAGCGTTGCACTGTGGGTAGCTATCCCACAGTTCCCGCAGTCTCTGTTGCCCATTGGAATTCTGGGTTGAGATCCCAATGCCTGATGGGGCAAAAAACATTGTCGCGGGTGGTTCTGGGTACATTTTGTCAGGCCACCCTCCCTCCATGAAAGCAACAGCAGACAATCGTTTGGCGCCTTTTTTCCTGGGTTACCCGTGCAGATGCCATACCATGGCAAGCATGGAGCCTGCTCAGCTCACCGTGAGCGTACATCTCCTGGATGCTGGCAGATGTGGGACTGCATTGCTACACAGCAGCAGCTCATTGCCTTGTGGCAGCAGATGGTGCATTACGACTGGTAGCTGTCTTCGTCGTCTCCTGGGTGCTCTTGGCCGGCCTCGGTGAGGTCAGTGGAGCACCTGGGCAGACATGGGTGCTCCTGGAAGATCTTGGTGAAGTCTGTCAGGGGCGCCTGGGCAGACATGGGTGCTCCTGGCAGACCTTGGTGAGGTCTCTCAGGGGCGCCTGGACATAAATGGGAGTGACTCGGGTCATTCTCTTCTTTAAGTTTTGTCTAATGTAGATTCAGTCCTGCCTGTAATATTGGCAGAGTTATAGCTCAGTGGTTTGAGCACTGACTTGCTAAACCCAGAGTTGTGAGCTCAATTCTTGAGGGGGCCATTCTGCCTCCGGCTGCTCTCCCAGCTAGCAGCACCGCGAGCACCTAGGAGACAATGACAGCTAGCAGCTAACAACTAACATTTATGGCAAGGTGGGAGGTTGAGGCAAATCACCTGGCCGCTGATTACACGCAGCCAGACACCAGGGCAGTTAGAAGAGCACAGCAGGGCGCTTTGAAAACCAGTTTCATGACTGGCCAGGCTATGGTGTGAAAGTTCTGTTTGTTTCTCCTTGACGAAAACCTGCCCCCTTGGTTCACTCTACTTCCCTCTAAGCCAACTGCCCTCCCCTCCATCCTTTGATCACCGCTTGCAGAGGCAATAAAATCGTTGTTGTTTCAAATTCATGCATTCTTTATTAATTCATCACACAAATGGGTGGATAACTGCCAAGGTAGCTGGGAGGGGTGGGGAAGGAGGGAAGTACCGGGTGGGGTGGTGGAGGAGGGGAGGACGGAAGGACAAGTCCACATTGCACTTCAAAACTTATTGACTGCCAGCTTTCTGTTGCTTGGGCAGTCCTCTGAGGTGGAGTGGTTGGGTGCTCGGAGGCCCCCCCACCGCGTTCTTGGGCATCTGGGTGAGGAGGCTATGGAACCTGGGGAGGAGGGCGGTTGGTTACACGGGGCTGCAGCGCCGGTCTGTGCTCCTGCTGCCTTTCCTGCACCTCAATCATACGCGAGAGCATATCAGTTTGATCCTCCAGAAGCCTCAGCATTGCATCCTGCCTTCTCTCATCACGCTGATGCCACCTCTCCTCTCTCTCATCCCTCCTATCCTCTCACTTGTCCCTCCTGTCCTTGCGTTCATTTTGTGCTTTCCTGGACTCTGACATTGTATCCCTCAATGCATTGTGCTGGGCTCTTTCAGCATGGGAGGCCTGCATGAGCTCAGAGAACATTTCATCGCAAGTGCATTTTTTTTGGCTTCTACTCTTTGATAGCCTCTGGGACGGAGATGATACGTGAAGTGATGAAACATTTGCAGCTGCGGGAGGGAAAAAAGGGAGATTAGTCTTTAAAAAGACACATTTTGGAGAGCAATGGGTAGACTCTTTCACAGTGAACCAAGCTGTTAACATTACATAACATGTGTGCTTTCTTTACAAGGTTGCATTTTGCCTCTTATATCGATGGCCCGCCGGTATGGTGTGAGAGATCACACATGCAGGGCTGGTGGGCAACAGAATTTGGCTTGGAGGCAGACATGGTAAGCCACAGTCTTTTGGCTTCTTTAACCATCCTAACATGTGGGAATGGTTTCAAACAGCAGCATCCTCATTTCACATACCAAGCACCCGTTGGGTTGTGTCAAGGTTCCTCCCCCACTCTGAACTCTAGGGTACAGATGTGGGGACCTGCATGAAAAGCCTCCTAAGCTTATCTTTACCAGCTTAGGTCAAAACTTCCCCAAGGTACAAAATATTCCACCCGTTATCCTTGGATTGGCCGCTACCACCACCAAACAAATACTGGTTACTGGGGAAGAGCTGTTTGGACGCGTCTTTCCCCCCAAAATACTTCCCAAAACCTTGCACCCCACTTCCTGGACAAAGTTTGGTAAAAAGCCTCACCAATTTGCCTAGGAGACTACAGACCCAGACCCTTGGATCTTAAGAACAATGAACAATCCGTCCAACACTTGCACCCCCCCTTTCCTGGGAAATGTTGGATAAAAAGCCTCACCAATTTGCATAGGTGACCACAGACCCAAACCCTTGGATCTGAGAACAATGAAAAAGCATTCAGTTTTCTTACAAGAAGACTTTTAATAAAAATAGAAGTAAATAGAAATAAAGAAATCCCCCCTGTAAAATCAGGATGGTAGATATCTTACAGGGTAATTAGATTCAAAAACATAGAGAACCCCTCTAGGCAAAACCGTAAGTTACAAAAAAGATACACAGACAGAAATAGTTATTCTATTCAGCACAATTCTTTTCTCAGCCATTTAAAGAAATCATAATCTAACACATGCCTAGCTAGATTACTTACTAAAAGTTCTAAGACTCCATTCCTGGTCTATCCCCGGCAGAAAACCAGCATAAGACAGACACACAAAACCCTTTGTTTCTCTCCCTCCTCCCAGCTTTTGAAAGTATCTTGTCTCCTCATTGGTCATTTTGGTCAGGTGCCAGCGAGGTTACCTTTAGCTTCTTAACCCTTTACAGGTGAGAGGAGCTTTCCCCTGGCCAGGAGGGATTTCAAAGAGGTTTACCCTTCCCTTTATATTTATGACAGGTTGGCCCTTTAAAATGGGTTGGCCATTTAAAAGGAGGGGCTCGTGGTTTTGGTGTTAACATGCAGCACAAACCCAACAACCCCCCCCCTCACACACACACCCAATTCTTTGGGATGATCGCTTCACCCCTCCTCCCCACCGCATGGCTAACAGTGGGGATGATTTCTGTTCAGCTACAGGCAAACAGCCCAGCAGGAACGGGCACCTCTGAATGTCTCCTTAATAAAATTCCCGTATTTCAACCAGGTGACCATGAATGATCTCACTCTCCTGAGGATAACACAGAGAGATAAAGAACGGATGTTGCTTGAATGCCAGCAAACACAGGGACCATATGGTGCCATGCTTTGTTATGCAATGATTCCTGACTACGTGCTGCTGTCCTGCTGTGGGGTGGGAGGAGGTATTGTTTCATATTCTCTGTGTGTATATAAAGTCTGCTGCAGTTTCCACGGTATGCATCCAATGAAGTGAGCTGTGGCTCACAAAAGCTCATGCTCAAATAAATTGGTTAGTCTCTAAGGTGCCACAAGCACTCCTTTTCTTTTTGCGAATACAGACTAACATGGCTGTTACTCTGAAACCTGCTTTTAAACTGTGTATTATATTTACAAAGGTACACTCACCAGAGGTCCCTTCTCCGCCTTCTAGCTCTGGGACCCCGCCTTTGGTGGGTTGGGAGGGTACTAGATCCAGGGTGAAAAACACTTCCTGGCAGTCGGGGAAAATGGTTTCTCCGCTTGCTTGCTGCGCTTCAACCTCTTCCTCCTCATCATCTTCTTTGTCCCCAAAATCCACATCCCTGTTGTGTGAGAGTCCATTGACGGAGTTCATGCACAGGGCTGGTATAGTTATAGGGGCACCCCCTAGAATGGCATGCAGCTCATCATAGAAGCGGCATGTCTGGGGCTCTGACCCGGAGCAGCCATTTGCCTCTCTGGTTCTTTGGTAGGCTTGCCTGAGCTCCTTAAGTTTCACGCGGCACTGCTGCAGGTCCCTGTTCTAGCCTCTGTCCTTTATGCCCTTGGAGATTTTTTTCAAATATTTTGGCATTTCGTCTTTTCGAACAGAGTTCTGATAGCACGGATTTGTCTCCCCATACAGTGATCAGATCCAGTACTTCCCATTCGGTCCATGCTGGAGCTCTTTTGCGATTCTGGGACTGCATGGTCACCTCTGCTGATGAGCTCTTCATGGTGAACTGTGCTGATCAGCTCGCAACGCTGGCCAAACAGGAAATGAAATTCAAAAATTTGCAGGGCTTTTCCTGTCTACCTGGCCAGTGCATCTGAGTTGAGAGTGCTATCCAGAGCGGTCATAATGGAGCACTCTGGGATAGCTCCCGGAGGCCAATACCATCAAATTGTGTCCACACTATCCCAAATTGGACCCAGAAGGGTGATTTCAGCACTAATCCACTCATGGGGGAGGAGTACAGAAACCGGTTTTAAGAGCCCTTAAAGTTGAAAAAAAGGGCTTCGTAGTGTGGACGGGTGCAGGGCTAAACTGATCTAACGCTGCTAAATCCGACCTAAACTCATAGTGTAGACCAGGGCTTAGATAGAAATATCCTTAACCTCTATTTATTAACAGCTACCAAAACAGAATACGTATACTAAACACACCACTCCCAATAAGGCAGATGAACTTTTCTTGATGGCCAGTCAAGATTAGATCATCTGGGGGCTGTGTCCTGGAGTCAGGTTCCAAAGAACTTCCTTTGGGACCCCAGTGTATATAGTTAAACTTGAGTACTGCTTAGATATACCTTAACCAATCATTTTAAACTAAAGTACTACAAAACAGTATTTTTCACCAATCCTAGATCATCACAAAACAATTCTTTAAGCAATCATATCCCGCCACCTTAGTTGTTTTAAATCTTGCAAATTAGTTATGCAACAGACAGAAACAATTAAAGAATCAGACAGAGACTATATAGCTAAACAGCAGAGAAGTGGGGACCATTAAGGCAAAACATGAGAAGTTTATATATTTTGTAATCACAACTGTTGATAAATGGTTTCTTGCCAGATAGACTGCTATCAAACAAAGTTTTCTTTAAACATCTTAGGATCTGTTTCTTTATCTGGTGATGGTGGGTACTCTTAGGACAGGAGCACTTTCTTTATAGTCTGATATTACGTTGAATGTAATTTAGAGGGAATGTGAGGATGTGCCTTTCTGTTTCTTAGTTCATGGCTGCTGCTGTCCTAATCTGGCTGCTGGCTGCTTACTGTAGAAAAAGGCCTCAGACCTTACAGGTGCATGCACAACCTGCATAAAATGATCATCGGGTTCAGAGGTGGCTCTGGAGTCCTCAGTCACTGCAGAGGGCTGACGACCACAGCTGGCAGGCGTCCACTTCAGGCAGGAGTCAGGCCGCTTCTGGTGCCAGGATTTCTCCTCACCACAAACGGGTGCAGGGTTCAAGGTGCAGATTACAAAACTATACTAAAATCCAAACTTTAGGCTCCCACCCCAGCACTCAGACACACTCAAAGCCAGCAGCAGCCCCTGACTAGCAACCAGAGCAGAGCTGGTCATGTGGTGACTGATGTCACCTAGTGGCTGGAGGGTGAACTCGGCCTGGCTGGGGGAAGTTTCCCCACCAAAGCTCTACAAACTGAGAGTCACCTTGGAGAGGGAAAGGCTCAAGCTGAGGGATCTGCTGTCAGGTCCTCAGAGGCTAGTTCTCAGGAGGAACCCTGCATGCAGGCCTGGGACTCACCAGCTCCCCACACAGCCAATCCTGTCCATTCCCTGGCTGGCTCCAGACTGCTCCAAAATGGCTTCTCCCCTCTCCTGAGCTCTCTGGGAAGGGGCATCTCACTCCCTACTGGATGCCAAGCAGACTGAGAGTCTGTCTCCCCCTCCCTGCCAGGGATAGTGTGTCTTTTCCTGAGCTACTACCACTCAGAGCCCCAGGAATCTAGGTAATATCCTTGGGGCTTACACATAGTTATGCTGGAACTGTCCCAAAAGCTACAAGATCCAGAAGTACGGGGTTGTTTGCTCTTTTGGAAAGAGTTTTTATGAAAGCTTGCTTCTTTGAACCTGGAGCTTCAGAAACCTTGGCTAACGATATTTGACAGCACTGAAGTAATTAATACATTCAGAATGACAATCACTGACATCATCCAGGGCCTACAAGAGAAACAGGACTTTTCAGTTTTTATGAGCTTAGTCAGTTTCTCAGACTAGAGAGAGTTGTACATTATTTTTATTATTGAGTTTGCAACAAAATATACCCTACATATAAAAATTACAGTGATTTGGACATGTATATTGCTTTTCCTAAAGTAATTAAGTATTTTAGAAAAAAATTGTAAGAGCTGCCACCAAAGCAAGAGAAAACCCATCATCACTCTGAGGCCACAAAAAATGTGTAGTGAGAACCCCTGCTCTAGGGTACATTCTCTACATGCCCAAGCAGTCCCTCCTCTGTCTACACTGCCCTTTTTAGCAGTATAGCATCCCACTGCTCGAACATTCCCCCACTGCAGGGAAAGGCTGTGGCAGCTCTCTGCTGCCAGAGCCATTCCCCATTGTCTCCCACCTTCCAGAGCCTTTCACTGCAGCTTGTAGCTACGCGCACTCTACGTGCCTCCACCAGGGTAAATTAGGCCTTAAGAAAATTTAGCTTACCAAATTATTAATACCTTGATTATCATTCCATGAACATTCCTGCCCCCCCATGCACTAAAATAAATGCATTTGCTGTCCAAAGTATTAAAATAAAAAGCAAAACTGGAAAATTAATATCATTAGGGTTACACACGTAGGGATTGTTTGAATCATGAGATTTGCATTTTGGATCTCTGGAAATGACAAGACTTTATTTGACTGAAGGATTGACAGGAGTCTGTGTGACAAGTATTTGATTTCTTACCGTTCCCTATATTTCAAACAGTGCAGAATTACAATTTACACATCTCTTACATTTGTGTTGGCAGAATTCCCAAAAAGGCAATTGAGGACCAATCTGAAATATTATCTGTTGTATCTCTGGTGTTTTAAAGCAAACAAAAATGTGCTTCAAATAATGTTAGTCCTAGGTAGGATAATATTCTTTGTAAATTCAGGATGTAGAGTAACTGAAGAAACCCTTTTTTGTTGTTTGAATGAAGACCAAAGTGTCTCGGTCTATTTGTTCTTAAATCTACTCCTTAGCTATTGGTAGAACAGTAGACCATGTGTTTGACTAGTATTGATCTGGAAACATTACCCATAGCAATCCACATCCAGATCTTCAAATGTGGACGTTTGGATGTAAAAGGGTAGATCTTGAGACAGTTTGGCAAATCTAATGGTTTATGAGGTATCAGCAATCCTATTTCATTTAACCCCACGAGTCCTAAACTGTGGCAGAAATCACTTAAGGTCCAGTGCTGCGTTTTGTAAGCTTATAGTATTCTGTATAGCAGGACTAAGAATGGGCAAAATGCATGAACATTCAGCAGCCTCTGAGGTCATTCACCCACAGATACGTCTCGGTAGGTTTAAAGCATGGGCCTGGGTATTTGTTTTTTTCTCTTACCAGATATAGTAAGAGGCTAGTTAAAGTTATAGTAGTATATTCTCTTCTTAGTGCTTGCACAAGGATTGTCCCATAACATGCAATATGCACAGCATTCTGTCATAGCAAAGCAGCCTCCATAAATAGAGGTCATACTGGAACTGCCTGGAGGGATGATGGTTCAAAACATTGAAGGCCTAGTTTTTGGCACCCTTACTCACTTCATTGCTTAAATAAAGAAAAGTGAAATTGTATACATTATAGGACTGTGCTGCATGTAACCGTAAAAAATTAATTAAATAAACTTTTGCAGTACTTTACATGGCTCTCATGATCTACAAGTGAATCTGGTCTCAGGGATTATCATATGGATGGTGAAGTGTCTTTTATAAAACAAAAGTGGGCCTGCTAATAGTATGTTCATATAGGGATATTTAGTTTCTCCCACTTTCTTTTGTCTGTTTGGGCAGGGACTATCTCTTAATCTGTGTATGTACTGCGGCTAGCATATTGGGGCCCTTATATTCATTGGGGCCTCCAGGTTTGAAGGATGGTTCATAGGCTGCTGCTAAATGCTATTCTAGATTTTAGTTTTGTAAAAGTCTTGGTTTGTCTGTGGGATAGGTAATGAAAAGAGTCTGTAATCCTTGATTACTGGTAGTAAAGTGTTTAACGAACAATTAATTACATTCAACTTGTTTGCCTTTTTAATCCTTTTTTGGCCTGAGTGGCTATTTTCTGAATCCAGAAAATTGTGCTTTTTCCTGTCAATATTTTCCCTGATGGCCTTTTGAGAACAATGAAGGATAGAGCAGTAATAGCAGCAATATCTGTCATCCAAATCTTTTCATTATCTTATAGAATCATAGAATCATAGAATATCAGGGTTGGAAGGGACCTCAGGAGGTCATCTAGTCCAACTCCCTGCTCAAAGCAGGACCAATCCCCAATTAAATCATCCCAGCCAGGGCTTTGTCAAGCCTGACCTTGTTAAGAATGATTGTTTTCATTTATTTACACCATGTCTACTTTGTAACAGTGAAGCAAGCCAATTTAGTAATAAGGCAAGATCCACTTCAGTAAGCATCATTTAAATATATAATCTCTGCTTTTTAGCAGGATGCAGCGGAGATGAGGAAGTCAAAAAATATTTTCCAGATTTGATTTTTGTCAGATTTTCTATTCTTGTCTGATGTGTTTATGTATGGTCGAAGTAAGCCTGTCAGCGCTTTGTTTTAAAATGCATTCCTCCTAGCTGTCACAACTGAATACAGTGAAGGCTTTCAGTTCCTAGAACTGATACTTTGTCATCAGATGAAGAAAACGCTTCAGTATAGAAAAAGTTCTTCTGCTTGATTCCCGGCACTAGTAGACTGTAGAGTAAGTCTTACCTGCCAACAAAAATTGAAGTTTAGTTACACCCAGATTTCTTATCTCAGCAGGAGAAACTGTCAGTGCCATTTCTATAGTCTTAAAGTAGATATTCAGTTGTAGCAGAAGATGTTCTTTAAGCTGTAAAGTACAGGCAGATGTTTCAGTTCTTTCATCAGTGCTTAATGCTATACTTAACTCCACCACTTAGGAAGCCACTTTGAAGATAGCTGATAGTCCTCTAACAGTAGACACGTTGCTTAGCATGCGGAGCAGCACATTCTTGTCTGTTTGTTACAAGCCAAACATGAAAAGGAAGCATAGAATGGCACAAAAATATATTGGTGGTTTACTATGTTCCCTAGTGAGCACTGCCTTTCCTCTGTTTGAGGTATAGAAATATAGCATACATCTCTCCAGTTGCTGACTTTTTCACACTGGCAACTATATAGCTATACATCTTTGTATCCGCAGAGGGCGTGGAGCATTGAAAAGTATTTCAAACTACTAAATGATTATATTTTCACATTTAAATAGGTGTCCAATACAAGAAACTTTATACAAGAAAACTCTTCTGGACTTTTCAGGGTTCTGTGCACTTTCCCCCAGGGCTCACACAATGGGATTGTATAAGTTAGAAATAGTCAATATATTTGCAGTGGCAATTTATATTTGGGGATAGTTTAATTTGCCAAAATCATCTCTCATGTTGAGAAACACTGAGCTGCTGCTGTTATACTACATCAAGGTAGAGTGCTGTATTAAGAAAATGAAAATTTGAATTACAATTTTCTTTTTGCTTAAATGAAGGGAAAGAAGAAAAATGACACTTTCAATGGCACCAATAGAAACATTTGATATTTTTATATATAAGAGTGGCTTGGTTGGAAATTGTGTAAGGGCCAGATTGTGACAAGTTCACTCAGCGGTGGGGAGAATGAACAAGGAGCCCTCTCCCTTTGTGTGCCTGGCTCAAGGACAACAATTGCAGTGCCTGCATACAGAGCATGGCAGGGGCTGTTGCCTCCATGTATCCCTGCAGAGGCACATCACCCCAAAGATGTCAGCGAGGAGGCAGTATTGCCAACACCGGGCATTCCAAAATCAGGAGGCAGGTCTCCAAAAATCATGAGATTGGCTTAAAATATTAAGATTTTTAAAATGAATTTTGGATTCTTCTTATTTGCCTTCTGGTTTTTGAACCTTTAGGCTTCACATTTTCAAGCTTTTCTCCACAACCATGAAGGCTAGAACCTTTATGTAACTGAAAGAAGAGATTCTTATGTAATCACTTGGCTCATGGAGGTGGGACTTAAAGAAAAAAAAAACTATTGTGAGACTTGGTATAAAATGGTGAGAGCTGGTAACAGTTGAGGAAATAGAAATAAGCTTATGCTCAAATAAATTGGTTCGTCTCTAAGGTGCCACAAGTACTCCTTTTCTTTTTGCAAATACAGACTAACACGGCTGTTACTCTGAAAGTTGAGGAAATGTGATCCACCCTTACCCACCACCTTCTTTGCACTGGCCTTAGGAGTTTGGGAATATGCTTCACCCATGAAAGGATGTAACCATGAGCCCTCCTCCCCCAAGCACATTGGGGAATTCCAAGAAGAATTCTGCCTCACTGAAGCTGAATTCTTCGTCAAGTGCCCCTTGAGACTGTGCCACAATAGCACAACAGCCCTGAACTCAGAGTTTAGCTATTTATGTTTAGTAGTATATACACTCCGCATTTGGTCTATTTTATATATACTCCCAAAATAACAGTTTTTAAGAAACATTTTAATTTATTTACAGGCATTTCTTAGCTTTATTGAAGTCAAGCAGAGTATATATAGGGATATATATTTTCCTAACTTTCCACGACCACGTAATTAAATTACAATAATTAGACCTGATCCTACAGTCTCCACTTGGGCCCAAAACCTGCAGACAGATGTGTAAGACCAGCCCCTTGCACCACCACCAAAGTGCCAATGAAATCGTAGTGGAGCTGTGTGCAGCAACATGGCTGTGGGCAGCTGGGCCATAGGCAGAAATTTCCTTGATTAAACTAAATCAGTTTCTAAATCTAGTGAGTTAAATCGGTGCAACCCCACTGTGTTAGCACTTTTCAATCAGATTGAGTGGCCGATACTATTAAATCAATTTGAGTTGCACAAATTTATATAGAATTAGAAACGTATTTTGTTATATCAATTCAATTCCTGTGACTAGACCAGGGTGGCAAAACTACCATTGTTTTAAAAGACACTCTTAGTAGTTAACTATTAGTATATATTTATTATCATAAATAATAATTTTTCCTGACTATAAACACTGATACAGGATAGCACTATACAAACTCAGCTAACGGTATGAAGCAATTAGTTGTTTTTAGGTCCAAGTGAGTCTAGCCTAGCCTTTTCTTTTACTATAGAATAGAGCATGTACATGGGGAATCCTTATTTTGCCAAATCTACATATTTAGAAGGAAGAGTAAAATATAGCTTAAATTACAATAATTGCTTGTCGAAATTTACTCGGAGTAAGGGGAAAAATGGGAGGGGGTGACAGAAGCACTGCTGATATTATTGATTTCTCAGTGTTATTTATTTTATTTCTTATGATCTTTATGTCTACATGAACTCCTTGGTTAGGTGAGAATTCTAAAGAATTACTTCCTATTACCCCAGTCCCACCCTCTGAATCATGATGACAGGGGCTCTGGCAATACTGCCTAAGGAAAGGAATACATTAATACAAGTTCTTCAAGGGAAGGCTGATTCCCATTCCTGTAAATTCTTCCTTGAATACTTCAGTTGGTAAATTTCATGCAGACTTTATCCCAAAATGTTACAGTAATGAAGTAAAAAGAAAAAATATTAGAGGGTGAGAGAAATTGAGGTGTAGGCAAAAGACCTGAAATTTTAAAACTGATCCAGAGATAATGGCAGAGTTACGACAAAGCCAAGAAGTATAAAGGAGAAGGCTCTCATATCAGTGGCAAGGTTGTGTTGAGAGAGAAAAAGGAGATTGGTACTCAATATATGGTAAATCTGATACTCTAAAATATTTTGAGAATGTAAGAATGTTACATTATGATTTTTAGCAGTAATAGCAGAAACTGTTGAAATTTGTATTTAATTACAACCTTAAGGCAATATTTTAAAAAATGGAAGCCTAATGATAGGTTCCTAAATTAATATTTAGGCACCGAAATAAGTGGTTTGATTTTCAGTAGTTCTAAGCATTCCTGAAACCAGTGATGTTGAGCACCCACCACTTATTATTGGCTTCAAGAGGTCTCAATATTGTTAAAACTCAGGCCGCTAATGTAGGTATCTAAATATGAATGCAGGAGATTACCTTAATGCTCATGTTTTTGAAAAATCTTTGTCTTAAGCTTATTAAACAATTTCTAGACGTTTTTTAAAAACACATATGAACTTTTTTAGTTCTTCAAAAAAAATCCCATAGTTTGTACGGTTTGATGACCATGGAACTGCTATAGAATAATAATCTAAGAATACTGAGGTATAATAATTTTATGAATGCTGTATGTGACCTGGTCAGTGAGGTAAAATTAGCGCACAACTAACGGGGGTCATTTGAATCTTCTTTATGAATATGTTGTTCTAGCTTAATTGGGGTTGTGGGAAAACAAGAAGGGAAGCAACACACTGGATCCAGATAAGTAACCTTTGAACAAACACATGGAGGGGACAGCTACAAGACAATGGCAGAAAATATTAGTTTTGAGCACCCTATAGCTAGTCTCCAATGAGGCAACACTGCTGTTCTGCAAATTCTGGCAGCGAAGAGAACAAGAGAATGCTAAACAGCCCTTCTCAAGAAAAGGGGGGGTGGTCAATTGTCAGGGGCTTTCAGGGAGAAAGGTAGACACAGAGAGAAGCTCTGCAGAGGAATGTGAAAGAAATGAAGTCTTTCCAGATCCAGGGAATGTTAAGCTGTAGGGAAAACAGGGAAGCATGTAGACTGGCTTACTGTTTTTAAGATCTGTTTTTTCTTGAATGCTTCGATTCTAAATGAATAATTAGCTTTCTTCAGGCAAAGTATCTGGTCATTGGTTACCACTGTCATTGCTTCAAGGGGGGTACAGACTTGTAGGTGCTTAGAGATAAGTCAGATCTGCTGCGGTAATCACAGTTAATACACCTGGGACTGCAGCCGAAGGCCCAGTCTGAGAGTGGGAGAATTGCATGGTTTCATCCCAAGAGAGGTAACAACTGGAGACCTTAATACGGTTTCACTCTGAGACCAGCAGGAGTTGGAGGTGCAGTTAGCCCAGGAACTGACATTCGTAGCTGGGTTTGAATGTCTATCTGTAAAGGAGCCCTTTTTTCTATCAGACTCATTCATTTTGTTTTCAGTTACAATCACGGTAAAAATCTTTTAAGTCCTTGTTAAAAATAAATTAAACCATCACTCAGTAGCAAACGTTTACTCCTTGTGCTAGAAAATTCAATATAGAGTATAATTTACAATTAAACTAATATTTAACTTGCTGTCAAAGCTACAATTTAAATAACGATCTTGTTAGAATACTGTCATGCTAGTATGGATGTCATTTTTGAATCTTCTTTTCTGGATGCTGCTGTGTTTGTATAATAATCTCTCACCAAATGGACAGTGTGACAGAAATGATGGATTTTTACCTGTACGAACAACAATCCCATTAGAGTTGTTGCTACTTACCTATCTTCCTAAAGACTGCAAAATGGCTGAATGGTGTAGGTTACTAATATGTTGTGTGATTACAACTCATTGTTTACCACTGGTTCTCTTTTATGGGGCAACTATAGATAGTGTTCCATGTCTAAGACCCTGTGTGGTTAGCTGGTAAAACTAAAATCTCCCAGAAAGAAACACAATAAAGAATTAATTTTCTTTTTTGAGAGTCAATAAATGAAAGAACTCACTCTGTTTCAGTTGTTAAAACTTATGGTGGGGTTGATTAACTCTTTCCCTATCTGGTTGCTTTGCATCACTCCAGTGACCCCAAACAACCAGAAAGCTGGCAGACTAGCTACCTGGGGATTCCTGATGTGAAGGAATTCCCAAGTGGCATGGAACCATGTACTGTATGCTGCCCCAGCTCCCAGGATAGTGATGGAGGTTGAGTGAAAGAAGTGTGACCCGAGCCCATTGGGGCCATTGTACTTAAGTGCAACTTAGTACAATCTGAATGCTGCTCTAAGTTGCACTGGTAATTGATCTGGACCCCATGGGGCTCCATGGATTAGGAGCCATAAGGGGAATGTAAAGTCATCTTTGCTTCCTGTCCTGTGGTAGTGCAATTTAGAATCTGGCTTGTCATATTGTTACTGTCATAAATATAAGGGGAAGGGTAAACCCCTTTGAAATTCCTCCTGGCCAGGGGAAAGCTCCTCTCACCTGTAAAGGGTTAAGAAGCTAAAGGTAACCTCGCTGGCACCTGACCAAAATGACCAATGAGGAGACAAGATACTTTCAAAAGCTGGGAGGAGGGAGAGAAACAAAGGGTCTGTGTCTGTCTGTATGCTGGTCTTTGCCAGGGATAGACCAGGAATGGAGTCTTAGAACTTTTAGTAAGTAATCTAGCTAGGTATGTGTTAGATTATGATTTCTTTAAATGGCTGAGAAAAGAATTGTGCTGAATAGAATAACTATTTCTGTCTGTGTATCTTTTTTGTAACTTAAGGTTTTGCCTAGAGGGGTTCTCTATGTTTTTTAATCTAATTACCCTGTAAGATATCTACCATCCTGATTTTACAGGGGGGATTTCTTTATTTCTATTTACTTCTATTTTCTATTAAAAGTCTTCTTGTAAAAAACTGAATGCTTTTTCATTGTTCTCAGATCCAAGGGTTTGGGTCTGTGGTCACCTATGCAAATTGGTGAGGCTTTTTATCCAACATTTCCCAGGAAAGGGGGGGTGCAAGTGTTGGGAGGATTGTTCATTGTTCTGAAGATCCAAGGGTCTGGGTCTGTAGTCACCTAGGCAAATTGGTGAGGCTTTTTACCAAACCTTGTCCAGGAAGTGGGGTGCAGGGTTTTGGGAAGTATTTTGGGGGGAAGGACGCGTCCAAACAGCTCTTCCCCAGTAACCAGTATTAGTTTGGTGGTGGTAGCGGCCATTCCAAGGACAACGGGTGGAATACTTTGTACCTTGGGGAAGTTTTGACCTAAGCTGGTAAAGATAAGCTTAGGAGGTTTTTCATGCAGGTCCCCACATCTGTACCCTAGAGTTCAGAGTGGGGGAGGAACCTTGACAGTTACCCATCCAGATGAGCAAATCACATGCTTCCAGTTTAAATGACGTATTTCAGATAAAGGAAAACAACAAAGAAGAAACAAATGTCAAGTTTCCAAGAGAGAGTCAAAGAATGAAAGATGTGAATACAAAAGATGGAAAACCTAATCTTTACCTCATTTCAATACACTAGTTGTATAGTAATTAAGGACATGCTTCTTTTGGTGCCTGATTTTCAGAGGTACTATGTATCCTCAGCTGTCTTACTTCCATTGAAGTTTTCAACATATTACAGTCTTGATGCCTGCAGTGATCCAGTTTTAATTCCTTGTGCACCAAAAAACTCCAACAGAAGCTGTCATAAATATAAAGGGAAGGGTAACAACCTTCCTGTATACAGTACTATAAAATCCCTCCTGGCAAGAGGCACAATATCCTTTTACCTGTAAAGGGTTAAGAAGCTCAGGTAACCTGGCTGGCACCGGACCAAAAGGACCAATAAGGGGACAAGATACTTTGAAATCAGGGCGGGGGCAGAAGGTTTTGTTCTGTCTGTTGTGTGTGCTTGCCGGACACAGATCAAGGAAGCAAGCAATCCAACTCCATTAGAATTAGTAAGTACTAGCAAGGGAATGCGTTAGCTTATTTTTGTTTTGGCTTGTGATTTTCTCTGTGCTGAGAGTAAGGTGTATTCCTGGCTTTCTTTTTGTAACTTTAAAGTTTGGCCCAGAGGGAAATCCTCTGTGTTTTTGAATCTTTTGTTACCCTGTAAAATTATTTTCCATCCTGATTTTACAGAGGTGATTTTTTATCTTTTTTTTAAATAAAATCCTTCTTTTAAGAACCTGACTTATCTCTCTATTGTCCTAAGACCCACGGGTTTGGTTCTGTAATCACTTTGTAACCAATTGGTTAGGATATTATTCTCAAGCCTCTCTGGGGGTGTAAGGGCTTGGGGGAATCAGAAATCCAAGTGGTCCTTTCCCTGATTCTTTGTTAAATCACTCGGTGGTGGCAGCGTACCCTTCAAGGGCAAAGAATTTGTGCCTTGGGGAAGTTTTAAACTAAGCTGATAGAAATAAGCTTAGGGGGTCTTTCATGCAGGTCCCCACATCTATACCTTAGAGTTCAGAGTGGGGAGGGAACCCTGACAGAACCCAGTGGAGGTTTTGGCTGAGTTGGATTGAGCCCAGTGTTCTGCAGCAGAAAACTGATTACCCTGGAATAAGGGGTAAAGCTGGAAAGATTGTTGCACCTAAAACAACTTTGAGAAAATATCAATAGCATGATATAGAGAGGACTATATCATATTACCACTTATTCAGTATTCAAGTTACATTATTAATGTAAAATAGTATTTATCCTTATCTGATTTATGATTCAATTTGCAACTCTAAATTTACAGCTTCTGTTAGCTCTGTGGGTAACTGATACTGAGTAGTTTTTAGAATAGCAGCCATGTTAGTCTGTATTCACAAAAAGAAAAGGAGTACTTGTGGCACCTTAGAGACTAACAAATTTATTTGAGCATAAACTTTCGTGAGCTACAGCTCACTTCATCGGATGCATTCAGTGGAAAATACAGTGGGGAGATTTATATACATAGAGAACATGAAACAATGGGTGTTACCATACACACTGTAAGGAGAGTGATCACTTAAGGTGAGCTATTACCAGCAGGAGAGCGGGGGAGGGGGTGGACCTTTTGTAGTGATAATCAAGGTGGGCCATTTCCAGCAGTTGACAAGAACATCTGAGGAACAGTGGGGGGTAGAGGGGGGGAATAAACATGGGGAAATAGTTCTACTATTTTACTATTTACTATTTTATTCAAGCCTAAGTTAATGATATGGAGTAGGTGCTAAATATTTGCCAAAGACTCATTCTTGATTAATTCTCTAAGATTCTGTCTCTGCATCTGTCCCCACCCCCTTAGACTAATTGCATAAAATTCACAAGGGAGGTATAATGCGATTTTTCTACTTAATTGACTTCCTTTCTGAAAATGCAAACAATCATACTAAATTGCAAATAACAAGTAATTTACACCATCTAAATCTTTATTTTGGTTCAGCTAATCTCAGTGTATACCTCATATTTTGTTAGATGTTTACATTCTTGCTTTGGATGTTTATTCTAATTAAGAGCATTATACATCTCAATGCAATGACCTATGAAGTATACACAGGCTAGATAAGTGTTTCCCATACTTTTCTATGTATCTTAGATACTTACATGGCCCCGATGTCCATAGTAACTGATTTCAGAGTAACAGCCGTGTTAGTCTGTATTCGCAAAAAGAAAAGGAGTACTTGTAGCACCTTAGAGACTAACCAATTTATTTGAGCATAAGCTTTCGTGAGTAACTGAAGTAGTAACTGAGCACTTCACTGTCGTTAATGAATTTATCCTCACAACTCCCATGAGAGGCAGGAAAGTCTCTATCACCCCATTTTAGAGATGGGGAACTGAGGCACAAAGAAACCAAGTGACTTTCCTTGGGTCATAGGGCCTGGGTCTGTGCAAGGATTGAACCCAAATCTCCCACAATGCAGGCTAGTGCTCAAACCACTTGACCATCCTTCCTCTGATTTATTTTATTTTATTTTATTTTTGAAAGGTTTAGTTTTCCTGAAGGGCATTCACCAATCGTGCCTTTCTGCCACTCTGTCATCTTAATTTATACATATCCTGCACTCCCCCAACTGGTTCTTTGTGATGCCCCCACCTTCCATACACACACTTGGGGAAATTCTGGTATAGATGTTCATAATTTATTATTGTTTACCGTTTCACATAATATGAACACTGGGGTTACCCAATGAAATTAATAGGGAGCACGCTTAAAACAAACAAAAAGAAGTACTTCACACAACACGCTGTCAACCTTTGGAACCTACTGGCAGGGGATGTTGTGAAGGCCAAAGGTATAACTGGGTTAAAAAAAGAAAAAATAGATATGTTTTTGGAGGATAAATCCATCGAATGGCTATTAGCCAAAATGGTCATGAATACAGTCCTGGGTGTTCCTTAACCTCTGACTGCCAGAAGCTGGGACTGGATGACAGGGGATGGATCGCTCGATAATTGCCCTACTCTGTTCGTTCCCTTTGAAGCATCTGGCACTGGCCACTGTTGGAGGACACAACAATACTGGGCTAGATGGACCATTGGTCTGTCCCAGTATGGCCATTCTTATATTCACGTAATATGATCTTTACTCCTGTGGGGATTCTGTGCCAAAGATTAAAAATTCTGCACCAAAAAAATAAAAATTCTGTAAATTTTATTTGTCAGAATAATGCAATATAATCACATCAGTTTCAATTGTTTTGGTAAGTTATTTAAACTACAATACAGCAAAAGTAACAACAACTATTCAGCATTTTGTAAACATATGAAAGTTAAGTTACAAATACTTGGTAACTAATACCCTGCATTCCAGTTATAATCCTGGATTTTCATTTAAATTACATTACAGAACACCAAACAGAAAAAAAAGCAGAATGCCATTTTAAATTACTCAGACTTTCACACATGAAACCAGGTCCTAGATGAAGGGTTGAGACATATAAGGTACCAAAACATGACACAACTTGCCAGACTTGTTTGTATGAGCTTCACTAAAGCACCTAAGAAAATGCAGTTGGCAAAGCCTGATCGATTGATTGGAACCTGGTTCCAACCCCTGGTGACAATAACGGTCTGTAGTAGTTTGCATATGCAAACTAGATAATTGTCCAAGTAAATAGCCAGTTAGAAGCATCTGCAGTTGCACAATTTGCATGTACAATTGCAGTAATTGCATGTGCAAATTAGGCACTTACCTGTGCTCTTATTTTATTTTTTTTTTTTTAATCCTGCCAAGTGGACTATGGGCTATAAAGAAATAATGCCATGGTAGAGTAGGGAAGCAGGTAGGTACAGAAAATCAGTGGTCCCTTTGAAGCTTTATGCCTTTTAAGGCATTAACACCTCCAGAATATTAAGAGGTATACCTTACTCAGTACTTACAAGTGCCAGAATTTTTTAAAAAATAAGTTGTGAGTAAGAACCCCCCCAAAAATGACTCACCCTAAGAAATAATAATATATCATGCTTTTTGGTCTGTCTTCTGGTTTTTGAGCTCCTCCTAACATTCCCTCCCCTCTCCTCCCCATCTGTGTGGAACAGTTTCTAGTTGAAAATTCAATATTAAAGTCATATACAATGTGCAGTCATACAAATGGTAAGGCGCACTGGGCACAGAAAGAGTTCCATATGCATTCTTTTCCCTCCAGTGCACCAGCACTGCAGTGGCCATAGTTTGGCCCTATTTACAGATAAAATATAACAGCAGTACATATAACTAGCATTTTCACTGGCACTGAAAATAACTATGCTGTTTGGGGGGAAAAAAATCACATTTTCTTTTGGATTCTGTCCTTAAACTTGTGGATGAGACAGGCGTTGAAAAATGCAGTTTTACAGCATGCAGCTTTCCCTTTATTGAGAGTGAACATCTTTTTTTAAAAATATGAAATTTGTAATTGGGAGGAAAATATAGACTGAAATAGTTTGGAAAATCACCAGATTTCAGGAAAAACTAAACAGAAAACACAGAAACCCCACATGGAATATGTTGAAAGATTTCATATATTGTGCAGTCTGTATTGATTTTATATTCTGTATATCATCATAGAATCATTAGACTGGAAGAGACCTCTAGAGGTCATCTAGTCCAGTCCCCTGCACTCATGGCAGGACTAAGTATTATCTAGACCACCCCTGACAGGTGTTTGTCTAACCTGCTCTTAAAAATCTCCAATGATGGAGATTCCACAACCTCCCTAGGCAATTTTTTCCAGTGCTTAACCACCCTGACAGTTAGGAAGTTTTTCCTAATGTCCAACCTAAACCTCCTTTGCTGCAATTTAAGCCCATTGCTTCTTGTCCTATCCTCAGAGGTTAAGAAGAACAATGTCCCCCCCCAACCCCTTGTAACAACCTTTTACATACTTGGAAACTGTTATCATGTTCCCTCTCAGTCTTTTCATTTCCCGAGTAAACAAACCCAATTTTTCCAGTCTTCCATCATAGGTCACATTTTCTAGACCTTTAATAATTTTTTGTTGCTTTTCTCTGGACTCTCACCAATTTGTCCACATCTCTCCTGAAATGTGGCACCCGGAACTGGACACAATACTCCAGTTGAGGCCTAATCAGAGCAGAGTAGAGCGTAAGAATTACTTCTTGTGTCTTGCTTACAACACTCCTACTAATACATCCCAGAATGATGTTTGCTTTTTTTTGCAACAGCATTACCCTGTTGACTCATATTTAGCTTGTGGTCCATTATGACCAACAGATCCCTTTCTGCAATATTCCTTCCTAAGCAGTCATTTCCCATTTTGTATGTGTGCAACTGATGATCCTTCCTCTGGGAATGGTTTTTCAATCTGTTTTGCACCCACCTTATAGTAGCTCCATCTAGGTTGCATTTCTCCAGTTTATTTATGAGAAGATAATGCTGGACAGTATCAAAAAACTTTACTAAAATCAAGATATACCATGTCTACCGCTTCCCCCATATCCACAAGGCTTGTTACCCTGTCAAAGAAAGCTATCAGATTGGTTTGACATGATTTGTTCTTGACAAATCCATGCTGTTGCTTATCACCTTTAATCTTCTAGATGTTTGCAAATTGATTGCTTAATTATTTGCTCCATTATCTTTCGGGGTATGGAATTTCCCGGGTTGTCCTTATTTCCCTTTTTTTATAGATTGGCACTGTATTTGCCTTTTTCCAGTCTTCTGGAATCTCTCCTGTCTTCCATTACTTTAAAAAGATAATCGCTAATGGTTCAGATATCTCCTCAGTCAGCTCCTTGAGCATTCTAGGATGCATTTAATTAGGCCCTGGTGACTTGACATCTAACTTGTCTAGGTAATTTTTAACTTGTTCTTTCCTTATTGTAGCCTCTGATCCTACCTCATTTTCACTGGCATTCACTATGTTTGATGTCCAATCACCACCAGCCTTCTTGGTGAAAAATGAAATGAAGAAGTCATTAAGCACTGATGCCATTTCCACGTTTTCTGTTATTGTTTTTCCCCCCTTGTTGAGTAACAGGCCTATCCTGTCCTTGGTCTTCCTCTTGCTTATAATGTATTTGTAGAATGTTTTCTTGTTACTCTTTATGTCTCTAGCTAGTTTGATTTCATTTTGTGCCTTGGCCTTACTAATTTTGTCCCTACATACTTGTGTTATTTGTTTATATTCATTCTTTGTAATTTGATCTCGTTTCCATTTTTTTTTTTGGTAGGATTCTTTTTTGATTTTTAGATAATTGATGATTGCCTGGTCAAGCCGGGGTGATCTCTTGCCATACTTCCTGTATTTCCTATGCAGTGGGCTAGTTTGCTCTTGTGCCCTTAATAATGTCTCTTTGAAAAACTGCCAACTGTCTTCAGTTATTTTTCCTGTTAGACTTACCTCCCATAGGATCTTACCTCTCAACTCCCTGAGTTTGCTAAAGTCTGCCTTCTTGAAATCCATTGTCTTTATTTTGCTATTCTCCCTCCTACCATTCTTTAGAATCATGAACCTTTATCATTTCATGATCACTTTCACGCAAGCTTCCACTTTCAAATTCTCAACCAGTTCCTCCCTATTTGTCAAAATCAAATCTAGAACAGCCTCTCCCCAGTAGCTTTCTCCACCTTCTGAAATAAAAACAATTGTCTCCAATACATTCCAAGATGTTGGATAATTTGTGCCTGACTGTATTATTTTTCCAATAGATGTCTGGGTAGTGAAGTCTACCATCACCATCAAGTCCTGTGCTTTGGATGATTTTGTTAGTTGTTTAAAAAAACCTCATCCCCCCTCTTCTTCCTGTTTAGGTGGTCTGTAGTAGACCCCCCATTACATCTGCCTCCCATTATGTTGTTTCTCAGGATTGCAGAGATGATGCTAATTTGATGAGCTGTTCTCCAATCTTTGTTTAAATAGACTCCCATCCCTCATCCTGTGTTCACAGCCTATGATCACCAAGAGCGGAATGCATGTTTACAATCACCTGAACATGAAAAAATGGTTATTAACTTGTTCAGTAGCTGTTCTTCCTCGAGATGTTTTGCAGGTGTCCATTCCATGACCCGCCTGCTTGCCCCTATACATCAGAGTTCTGTCAAAAAGGAACTAAAGGAGGCCAAGAGTGGCTCTGCCTTTTATACCTGCACACAATAGTGTGCAGCAGTAGCGGGTGCTTGAACCGCCCAACTGGTACCACCAAGGTCCACAGATGGCTGGGCGTACAGACACCAAGAGTGGAATGGGTATGTGCAACATTTTTTGGAAGAACAACAGTTACTGAACAGGTTAGTAACCAATTTTTTATTTATATTACAGTAGCACCTTTACCAACCTTTACCAACCAAGGTAAAGCATCATTGTGCTACCTGTCTTACATACACATAGAAACAGTCCCTGCTCTGAAACAAAGGAGACAGAAGGGGAAAAAGAAATATTCCCATTTTACACATGGGGAACTGAGAGACAGAGTTTATGTAACTTGCCTAAGGTTACCAAAGAAGGCAGTGATAGATCTCATCTTAAAGTCAAGTGTCTTAACAAGGTCATCCTTCCTTCGCAAAGTTGACATTTGTTAGTATTTTACGTGTCTCAGTTTGTGTGGCTGCCCTATTGTGTAATACTTGTCATATTCATTTCAGTAAATCTTACCTCATCTTTATCATATGAAGCACAATAAGTGGTGCATATGTAATATTTCTGGTTTAGCACGATTTAGTAGGAGGTATATTTGTTTCAACATATGATGCATCTCATTTAACAGGCAATGTACCTGATTTAATTGTTATGTATTTATTGGAAGATGTATCTGATTTAGAAGACAACTTCAGCTTTGATAAGGGATGTGCACTATTTCTGAGTGAAAACTGTATCAAATTTATCGTGTGAAATGAATAAATGTGATCAGTCACATAGGTTTTGGTTGTTAATTTCACTGTGTAATGTATTCACAAATCTTTCTGAATTATGAGATACGCAGCATTGCATAAATAACTTCTACTATAGAGGGAATAATTGAGACCGCAGTAAAAAAAAAACTTGCTTTTTTATGGTCAGAGTTGGATTAAGCTACCTACCTGGGAAAGCCTTTGGCAGCGCAGCTATTTCTTACCAGTTTCTTAGAGCTTCTGTGCAAGCTGTTGTCAATCATTGCCTAATTTTCCAGCTGCACCCCTTAAACCCCTCCTCTGTTTGATGATTGAGACCAGCAATAAAAGTACACAGTTCTCCTCCGCAAACTGCTGATGTGCTTGTTTTTGTCCAAGTACAGATTGGGGATGGGTGCACTGGTTTGGATGAAACGAGGACTGAAGTCAATGATTTTTGAGGTTCAGAACTGGAGAAAATATATGTATATAGGTGTATATACACTTTATTTTTCATGTTTTGCAATTTTGGGGGTCTGAACTGGCTTGGATGTGGAAGTTCTAGCATATCATTTAAGTCCTTTTAGTATTTCCATTTGTTTGTCTGGAAGTAGAAAGTACAAGAGATATCATAAGAAAAACTGGCTAATTGTATAGACACAAGCTTGTTTGCTTATTGAAACTTCACAGCGCAACAGGTACTATTATCTATCTCAATCTTTAACACATCCTTTTAAAATCAGGTCCTTCAGTATTGTGAATACTTTTTCTTTTTTCTTTCTATTTTTAAATTTTATTTTAACCTTGTATGGCTGAAAAATCATTTTTTTCTTCTGATACTGAGCCTCCACCTGTTTTCTTTTTTATTATGATCCGTGAAAACCACTAGAACCACAAAGAGAATATTTATGTGACGTCTAGGATAATTGTACTATAACAGTGTTTCTCAGCGGTTGGGTTGCGATCCCAGTGGGGTTCACAAAAGGCAATTGGGTATTAAAAATGTTCTTACAATCTAAAGCAAACAAATTTTTCCCCTGCCCTTATCCTTCAAGGTCAATTGTTATTTGTCAACACCATGAAACAACACACACAAATAAATTATATACAGCTTTATCATTGCAATAGTTACCTTTTTTTATTCTTACTTTTGTAGTAAGTGTAAGGAAATTGCAAACAATTTTTTATTTCAGATAATGAGTAGACAACCAGAGAAGAATGGGAAACACTGTATTAGAGTTCATTTATGCACTAGGCATGGAATTTGGCCCCAGTGAAATTTAACAAGAGTTTTGCCATTGACTTGAATGGGGCCACAATCTCACTCTATAACACTGTCAGTCAATATAGTGCACAAAAGCAGATTTTTAAACCCAACATTTTAAAAAAAGGTATTGGGGTCTTAACTATTCTTCTTTTTTTCTGTCCTTTGTTTTCCTTTTTGTGTCATTTTAATCATCATTTCTTTTTGAGTCAGAAGATGAGGCAAACCCCTCTTTTCCATTGACATATGTGTGGAATTTAAGAACATTCTGAAAACTTGGAGACAGATAATCCCCTTTTCAAGGAAAATGAACTATGTCAAAGAGAGAGAGAGAGAGAGAGAGAGAGGGGTGGTTCTATTCCCTCTTTGGGATACCGCCACAAACCTTAAGAGCTGCAAATTGCATGGAGTTACTCTGGATTCACACCCACTTAAGTGAAATAAAAATGTGGCCTATATCATTCCACTTGTATGAACAGCAGCAAAATGGGTATGAAATACCATCTTTGTTAGAAATGTGGGATTACTGTCTCATTTTAATAGTGTTCTGGGCCTGTGTGACTTTTCTGTGTACATTAGGACCTCATTAATACACACTTAGAACTGGGAAACCAATGGTAACATTATTTTTAAAATATTCAGTAACCAATAAATATCTCAAATATTCCATTGCAAAATATATAATAATCTATGCAATTTTGAGGCAATTTTTGAGGTACCTTTATGGGTAAATTTTAAACTGGGTGGCCTCTCTCAATTTTTGCCATCCAGAATGTGCCTACAATTGATTGTGGGTATAAAAATGAATACTTAGAAAAGTATTTGATTTGTAGGGGTTTGGTTTTTTTTAATGTTATATCAGAAGTATGTAAAATATACTTAGACTCAGTGAAAGGACTCAGCTTTGCCGCCTTGTGGCATTTAAAATTTCTGAAGGGAGAATATAGTACTTGTGTATTAAACCCCTATGCTTTTAAAATGTAGAATCATTGGGTTATTAGGCTATGCTCCTTTTATGTTTACAACATTGGTATGCATAAACTTTGAAATAACCATAGGCAGATGCTGCTGTCTTCACTATGGGCATTTACTGCTGTAATTAAAGCTGTAGATATATGGGGAGTGGGGGGAACTGATGGAGGAGGAGAAGCTGTAAATTTGCAGGGTTTAAAAGAAATTGCAATAATCAGTAATGGTTAGTCTGTGTTCAGAAGGACTCTAAATACAAAGTCTAGTAAAGCGCAGCATGTTTATTTTAATAATCCAAGGCTATAGAATGTAGCTATTTATTTGGGAGCTGATCATGTGATTCTGTAATGGCATTTAATTTAAGAATAAATAGAGCTGTACTAATCTCAAATCTATAATTTTCCCTATTAATATCACTCACACTGAATTGAACTGGGGCTGAATATTTTATAGTTTTCTGTTACCAATTATGTTACATCATGAGCTATACATTTCACACAAAAGGTCTGATGCTGCCACTGAATAATTCTTGAGTTGAATGTGATTACCTGCCTAAATACTAGCCTATGCAAGTAAGAACCATTTAGGAAATATCTAAAGTATCTGTTGTTTTTGTCCATCATTTATTCCTGTTATTTATACGGTGCTATAATTGTTGATGAATAAAAAGTAGGGCTTTCAAGCGGTTAAATAATAGCATTTATTTAAAGAATAGCATTTAAATAGTTTTGGATATTTTCTACATTATCATATATACTGATTTCAATTGCAGCACAAAATACAAAGTGTACAGTGCTCGCTTTATATTTATTTTTATTACAAATATTTGCACTGTAAAAAACAATTTACCTAATACAAATACTGTAGTGCAATCTCTTTATCATGAAAGTTGAACTTACAAATGTAGAATTATGTACAAAAAATGCATTCAAAAATAAAACAATGTAAAACTTTATAGCCTGCAAGTCCACTCGGTCCTACTTCTTGTTCAGCTAATCGCTCAGACAAGCAAGTTTGTTTATGTTTGTAGGAGATAATGCTGCCCGCTTTTTGTTTACAATGTCACCTGAAAGTGAGAACAGGCGTTTGCATGGCACTGTTGTATCCAGCATAGCAAGATATTTGCATGCCAGATGCACTAAAGATTCATATGCCCCTTCATGCTTCAACCACCGTTCCAGAGGACATGCGTCCATGCTGATAACGGGTTCTGCTTGATAACTGTCCAAAGCAGTGCAGACGACATATGTTCATTTTCATTATCTGAGTCAGATGCCACCAGCAGAAGGTTGATTTTTTCTTTTTTGGTGGTTCAGGTTCTGTAGTTTCCGCATTAGAGTGTTGCTCTTTTAAGACTTCTGAAAGTATGTTCCACACGTCATCCCTCTCAGATTTTGGAAGGCACATCAGATTCTTAAACCTTTGGTCAAGTGATGTAGCTATCTTTAAAAATCTCACATTGGTACCTTCTTTGCATTTTGTCAAATCTGCAGCGAAAGTGTTCTTAAAATGAACGACATGTGCTGGGTCATCATCCGAGACTTCTAGAATGTGAAATATATGGCAGAATTCGGGTAAAACAGAGTAGGAAACATAATTCTCCCCTAAGAAGTTCAATCACAAATTTAATTAATGCATTATATTTTTAGCAAGCATCATCAGCATGGCAGCATGTCTTCTGGAATGGTAGCCGAAGGTTGAAGGGAAAAACAAATGTTTAGCATAACTGCCATGTAACACCTTATAATGCCAGATACAAAAGTGTCATGTTCTCACTTTCAGGTGACATTGTAAATAAGAAGCAGGCAGGATTACCTCCTGTAAATGTAAACAAACTTGTTTGGCTTAGCAATTGGCTGAACAAGAAGTAGGATTGATTAGACTTGTAGGCTCTAAAGTTTTGCATTGTTTTGTTTTTGAGTGCAGTTATGTAACAAAAAATCTACATTTGTACGTTGCACTTACACAATAAAGAGATTGTACTACAGTACTTGTAAGAGGTGAATTGAAAAATACTATTTCTTTTGTTTGCCATATTTACAGTGCAAATATTTATCTTATTATTTTTATTACAAAGTGAGCACTGTCAACTTTGTACACTGTGTTGTAATTGAAATCAATATATTTAAAAATGTAGAAAAACATCCAAAATATTTAATAAATTTCATTTGGTATTCTATTGTTTAACAGTACGATTAAAACTGTGATTAATCATGATTACTTTTTTTAATCACAATTACTTTTTTTGAGTTAATCGCGTGAGTTAACTGTGATTAATTGACAGCCCTAATAAAAAGCTGACAATCTATGGACATGCTCCTATCTCCCAAGTCAATGGCAGAACTTTGATAGAAGCAAATTCTGACTTTATATCAAGAAATACTTGATGTAAAGTAGTTGGAGGTCAAGAGAAGGTGGAACATGGTAAAAGCTAGAGTTTATGTGATTTGTTTGGTTGGTAATCCATGTGCCACAATCTTTAATTGTGCATGTGAGATGATTGTATCTTTGAAGGGCAGACCAAAAACCCACCTTGGGTTGTTGTTGTTGTTTTTTTTTCTGGACTGGCAAAACAAATGCTGTGTGTTCTATGCTATAGATATAAGCCCAAATCCTGGTATTTACCCATTGATTGCAGTGGAATTTTTCCTGAGGGGAAAAGATGGCCCAGAGTCTCAGGATTTGGCCCAAAGTTATTTGAATAGGGCAAAGGGCATGTGCAGGACCAGTTTGCATAGATGACACACCTAATTCTCTCTCATTGTTTTCTGTCATTCTCCAGCTTTTGTCTATCACCTTGCAACCCTCGCTGCTTTCATAACCTTTCCAGACAGAATCTTCTATCTTTTAGAATTACTTCTATCCATACTATAGGAGTAAGGCAGAGTGAGTAGATTTTACTACAGACATGAATTACGTTTCAACTGTACAATTTCCTCTTAATTTAGTAGCTCATTCATCTAAAAACTCTCACAGTTTGGAGAAATCATTTCTCTTCTGTTCTGGGTGAAATTCTGTGGCCTGTGTTGTGCAGGAGGTCAAACTAGATGATCATAATGGTCCCTTCTGACCTAAATATCTATGAAATCATTTCTCTTCTGTTCTGTACTTTCATGCATTGTGCTGTTAAAAAGACAGAGGAAACTGTTCTCATTCTGATCATCTCTGAAGCCAGAAATGATGGCAAATAGTTTTTCAATTGTATTTTGAAATTTATTCATGTTGATTGGTAATTGTTAGGTTGTGAGATTGCAGAGTGCTGATCTGGGCTTGATGATCTAACTTCCTTTCAAATGGTTGGAAGTATGTGGGAACAGGATTATACTTGTCATAGACTTTCAGTCTTTCTAATGGAACCAAATCCCTCTAGGGATTACACACTGAAGTTCTTGGGTAGAAAAGTTTCAGAGTAACAGCCGTGTTAGTCTGTATTCGCAAAAAGAAAAGGAGTATTTGTGGCACCTTAGAGACTAACTAATTTATTTATTTAAAGCTTATGCTCAAATAAATTGGTTAGTCTCTAAGGTGCCACAAGTACTCCTTTTGTTCTTGGGTAGAAAAGTTTACTTTAGGATCTTTTACATTTGCAGATACTGTATATTTGTACAAATACCTCTTGCGAGCCAGTTCCCTATCTCTTCCAAGCCAGATAATGCTGCAAAGTGCTATTCTGCTTGTGTGTAATCATTTTTGCTACAGAAATGCCTAGCTTTTAGTTATGTGACTTTTCAGAAGATAAAAGCTGATGTCTTTATTATTGGTGGAAGTTTTAAGATTAGGGTACAAAATCTCATGGTGAGGCATTTGTAGCATTACAACTTTCTAACAATATTGGGTATGTTGTTGTCCAACAGAAATAAGTGTAGTCCTCATTTTAATATTTTACAGACTACCTGCTATAGGAATCATTTCTAGAATTACTTGTACTAATAAGGGAATGACATGGAGATTGTCATCCAGTTTACAAACAGTTATCTGTCTCATCATTCTGAGATTCTTCTTCTCCTGGGAAAAGACCTTCAGTCTGCTACCGTTCCACAGAAATGGAGTTCCACAGCCTACCTCCCTGAAGGTTCCAGGACCTGTGCTGCCCCACAAGATACCCCAGTCACTTAAACATACCATGTGCCAAAATCCCACTGAAAGATGTGAGCTTTCTCTCTCAGGAAGCAGGTGGTACTGATGAAGTACATAACACACCCACGAACACTTTTCCCAGAGTCGAATGCAACTGTTTTTACAAAACAGTTTGTATAAAGTACGAGAGTACAGATAATTTAGAAAACAATCAACATCCTAACTGCAATACCCCTCACTATCGCACCCTTCCCTTGTGAGTCCCTGGGGGACCATCTGAACTCAGGCAGGCCTGCACATGTCGGGTTGCTTCTCTCTCCTCTTCAGCTGGAGAAAATAGCTAAGGATCCCAACAGATCGGCTCCTCCCATTTTAGAACCTTCCAGTTTCCTCTGTTAGGTGATTCCCTTGACGGCTTCCCCAGGTGACCAGAAACCTTTGCCAGGTGACTTCACTGACAAGGTGACTTCTTCCATGACAAAGCAGTTCTCCTGGGTAGGAGCTATCTTATTACCTAGAGCAATTACTTTTCAGTATTTGACCCTCTTTTATTACCCTTTTGCCACCAGCTTTTGGAATTTCAGTCCCACATGAAGATAAACAGGAAAGACGGAAGGCAAAAGGCTGCATATTCACAATGGATTTTGCAGATTGGTGAAGATACATACTAAGAGTGCATAATGTAGCACTTTTCATTGTAACATTTCATAATAATTTCATAATATCAACGAGAATTGGTAAGTTTGTTTAGACAATTCCCAAATTATCACAGATACCCAGCCATTGTCACAGGAAGCCAGTTACATTATTTACATACACCTAGCTCTTTCTGGTTAAATTAATTATACCACAGAATTCCATTAAAAGACTCATTGGGTATACCAAAAACTTGATTAACTATTCTAAGTATGAAAGAGGTCTTTTTTTTATTTGCAAGATTTTTCCCATGTACCTTAATAGCAGGAAAGCAGATTCAGTAGCTATAGTAATCAGAAATACTTTCCATGCCCAGATACTCAATGATCACCTATGGATATTTCTTATCTCTAAAATATAATTTTGTCCATCTCTAGTGGCTGAGTTTTGACTAAATAAGTAAAATCAAAATGAAATAAAAATGTAAGTGAAAACATTCATTTTACAAGCTGAAGGAGAAGCCAAAATTTTCAAACTTCACTGTCTAAAGATGGGTATCTAAATATTGAAATAAATGGTATAATTTGTATAGGTATTGAACCCTGAACTGCAATTGAAATCAATGATAGCAGGAGGTGTTCAACTCTTTAAAATCCAGGCTGACTGCTTAGGTGCCTAAAAATGGATTTACAAGCCTAAATTAAGGCATCAAGTTTTGAAAATCCTGGTTCAAGTTAATATTGATTTTTTCAGATGTTGTATTCATTGTGTAGCTGCAGGCATGTTCACAAAAAAACATAATCTTCAAAACTCACACCAAGTTCCACTTCTCTGAGTCCATTAGCCATGCAGAATGTTACTTATAGGATACGTGCTGTCTCCTGTTCCAATTCCAGTCTCCCACTCTGTTGTAGACCCTCTGTCTGATGGAGGAAATCAAAACACTGCAGAAACACCAGTGACTTTTACAAATACTGATTTGTTGTAGAATTATATTTTATACTGATTTTTCTAGTTAACACACATACAAGCACATTAAATATTAAAATCACAAACTTATGATGTAGCTGCAGAACTGTGGAAATATTGTGATTTTTGACAGTACTGATGTCTGGATTCCAGTTTATATTGTCAAAGTAGCTCCCTGGATATATATGCTGAAGTTAGACCAATAATACAGCTAAACAAAACCAGCAGAGTTTGATGAAAACATCTGCTGGAGATAAGCTAAATTACTTCCTAGAGGAGTATAAAATAACCAAACATAATTTGATCTTCTGTAACATGTTATGGTAATGTATGTTTGAGCTAACTATTTATTATATACTAGTGGCTCTTCTTATTCCACCAATCATAAGTAAAGCAAGCATGTAAGAAATTTTCATATAGCAATTCATAGAATATCATAAGCTGATACTGTTACTTCTCTAAGATATACTTCTGTTAGGGTTACCAACTTTCTACTCTCACAAAACCGAACACTCTTGCCCTGCCCCTTCCCTGCCCCTCCTCTGATGCTCCTCCCCTTATCCAAGACCCGACCCCCCACTCACTGCATTCCCCCTCCCTCTGTCGCTTGCTCTCCCCACTCCCTCACTCACTCATTTTCACCAGGCTAGCTCGGGGCTAGGGTGCAGTAGGGGGTGAGGGCTCCGGCTGAGGGTGCAGGCTCTGGGGTGGGGCCAGAAATGAAGAATTCAGGGTGTGGGAGGGGGCTCCGGGCTGGGGCAGGAGGTTGGGGTATGGGAGGGGGTTAGGGCTGCAGGCTCCAGACGGCACTTACCTCAAGCAGTTCCTGGAAGCAGTGGCATGTCCCCTCTCCGGCTCCTACGCGGAGGCGTGGGCAGGTGGCTCTGCATGCTTCCCTGTCTGCAGGCATGGCCCCCGAAGTGCCCAATGACGGCGGGTCCTGGCCAATGGGTGCTGCAGAGCCAGCACTTGGGGCGGCTGCAGCGTGTGGAGCCCCCTGGCTGCCCCTATACATGGAAGTTGGAGGGGGGACATGCCGCTGCTTCCGGGACCTGCCCAGAGCCAGGGCAGGCAGAGAGGCTGCCTTAGTCCCACTGCACCACCGACCTGACTTTTAACAGCCCAGTCAGCGGTGCTGACCGGAGCTGCCAGGGTCTCTTTTAAACCAGGTGTTCCGGTTGAAAACCAGATTCCTGTCAACCCTAATTACTGTTTCAATGCTATTGATGCCAATTGTTTATGTTTTAAGAATTATGTTTAAGGCTGAATTGTTTCCTCTGCCTCTGTGGGCAGAGGGGATACAAACTCAATGTATCTAAGATAAGAAATGGGGATTTCATTGGGGTGGGGGGTAGAGTGAAAAGGGGAAGCCTATCTCCGTAGCATTGTCTCCCGCCACCTGTCCCTAATCCCATGAAAGTCTCTTCATAAAGGCTTCACAATGATTTGGAGGTGTGGTGTGGGAATATGTGGGACAGGGGAAGACAGCTTCTATCCTGCATTGTACATCCTCAATCCCACAGGACTCTTTCTTTTAGGATTAAAACCCCTTTTCTTTCCACTACCACCACCACCACTGTCTGGAGAGTGCTGGGGCCATTGGCCAGTGGGGAAGCCGCAGATCCCCAGCAGAATTTAAGTGGCTCTCCCTTCTGCATTTAGAGTTGGTAAAAACTCCTGAATATGCATAGAACCACCACCACTGCAAACCTTTCTGCTTTCCAGTTGCAAGGTACACTTCTTCAACCTTGCCATCATATGTCATACCTAAATATTTTGTTTTAAAATCTCATGCACAATTTTCCCTCTGGAAAAATAGAAGGGAAAAAGAAAGAACTACATATGACAGATGGTAGTCATATGAGTTAAGTTTAAGATACCATGGATTCATCCATAGTTTAAAAGCCTGAATAGAATGGAAGTAATGATGATACCTCACATTTGTTGTTTGGGGTTCAATAGCTTATCTGTAGCATTACAATCAGTTTCCATGATGTTGGGGTTGAGGGAGTGTTGATTTTACTGCTGTTAAAAGGAAGTTACTACATCCATGGTTTTATGGTAATTAAATATAATTAGCAAATGTGCATGTACATAGCGTTGAGAATGGGGACACTGCAATGATAAACTTTGATTGCCATGTTTCTAATTACAGCTAAAATGGTATGGTGTATTTGTCACCCAGTAATAATGTAGTGATGTACAATATATCATAGACGGAAACATTTTGTTAACAAGCTGCATTTGTTAACAAGCTTCATTCACATATAGCAAGTTTTAGCTTACTGGTTCTTCCTTTGTATTTCTTTCGTCTCTTTAAAAATATAGTTTTTTGTACATGAGTTGGGTATAATAGAATCCTTGTTTTCTTACAGTGGAAATGTTTTTTCTTGCATTCATTGCTGCACTTGTTACTGATTCTGGGAATTGAATCATATACACCAGAGGTGGGCAAACTACGGCCTGCGGGTCACATCCGGCCCATGGGACCATCCTGCCTGGCCCCTGAGCTTCTGTCTCAGGAGGCTAGGCTCCGGCCCCTCCCCCACTGTCCCCCCTCCTCCACAGCCACACCACCGCACAGGCAGCACTCTGGGTGGCGGGGCTGCCTGCTCATGCTGGGCAGCACGGCAGCGTGTCTGGCTCTGGCCGGGCAGCGCAGTGGCCAGACATGCTGCTCTGAGCAGCATGGTAAAGGGGGCCAGGAGGTTGGATAAGGGGCAGGGGATCCCGGGGGGGCAGTCAGGGCACAGGGGGCGGTTGGATGGGGAAGAGGCTTGGGGGGGCAGTCAGGGGACAGGGGACATTGGGGGTTAGATGGGGGTGGGGTCCCGGTGGGCGGTTAGGGGCGGCGGGTCCCAGGAGGGATCTAGACTATTCTCAGTGATAGCAGATGACAGGACAAGGAGTAATGGTCTCAGGTTGCAGTGTGGGAGATTTAGGTTGGATATTAGGAAAAACTTTTTCACTAGGAGGGTGGTGAAACACTGGAATGCGTTACCTAGGGAGGTGGTGGAATCCCCTTCCTTAGAAGTTTTTAAGGTCAGGCTTGACAAAGCCCTGGCTGGGATGATTTAGTTGGGATTGGTCCTGCTTTGGGCAGGGGTTTGGACTAGATAGCCTCCAGAGGTCCCTTCCAACTCTGTTATTCTATGATTCTAGGGGGCGGTCAGGGGACAAGGAGCGGGGGGGTTGGATGGGTCAGGGGTTTTGACGGGGATGGGGAAGGGGCAGATGGAGGCAGGGGCCAGGCTGTTTGGGGAGGCACAGACTTCCCTACCTGCCCTCCATGTAGATTTGCACCCCGATATGGCCCTCGAGCCAAAAATTTTGCCCACTCCTGATATATACTGTAACATTTTCCCCTGTAGTTTGCTTTCTTCTTTTTTCATCCCAGTGCTTTTCCAAAGAGTTTATTTAGCGTCTACATTCATTCAATTTTATTTGGATTTCCAAATTTACAAAGCCATGTTAGTAACACTGTATATAAGATTGTGACCCAATTTCTGAGGGAAAACAAATTCCATTCTATCTGAAAATGTTCATGTTACCTCTGTATCTTGAGAAATATTTCTGGGTGTAAAACTTAAGGTTAGTCAGAAAATGTTTTTTTGGCCATGTCCTCACTAGGAAAAAAGATGTCTTCTTGAGTTAATTGTCATGAGGTAAAATCCTAATGAAGACAAAGCAAATTTTAATTTTCACATGAGTTAGTAGGTTAAGGTAAATCCCCATAGTCTTTAACTCAGCCTGATAAACTAGTATGGAATCCACAAAGTGCCTTGTCTTCATTAGGCATTTACCTCATGTTAGCTAACTTGAGTTAAGAACACACCATTTTTCCTAGTGAAGATGCATCCTTTGAGAGATCAGTTTTTAGGGGGGTAAAGGGAGAGGATCAGGATAATAACTGATTTTTTTTTTCTATTAAGAAAGCTTTATAGAATTTTAATCATATGATTTGTTGATGTTCAAACTTGAGATTATTTGTTTTATGCTTCCTGGGGATTAGTGCTTATGCCTCTTACTAAGGGTGATTAAGACATTTATGTAAAAGAAGTACATTTTTTAAATCTCCGTGAGTGATATTAAGTTCTCCATGGATGTTGTACTTAATAAGAAGTAGACATGATTATTTGGACTCCAGGAAAGGGTTATTCCTTTTGGGGAGAAAAATGAGTGCATCCTAGTGTAATTTATTTACAGTAAGTTCATCTTGCAATGGAGATAAAGGAAAGGAAAAGCAATGTGCAGCTTATAAATAACTCACAGAACTCCATTCTATCCCAGTTTTGCAGATACGGTATCACAAACTATATTTTCATTTATTTTGACAATTGTAAGTTTGTACCGATTCTGACTATACAATACTTCATAATATACTAATAAGTATATTGACAGGTTTTAGAGTGGTAGCTGTGTTAGTCTGTATCAGCAAAAACAACAAGGAGTCCTTGTGGCATCTTAGAGACTAACAAATTTATTTGGGCATAAGCTTTCATAGGCTAAAACCCACTTCATCAGATGCATGGAGTGAAAAATACAGTAAGCAGTGTATATATATTACAGCACATGAAAAGATGGGAGTTGCCTTACCAAGTGAGCAGGTCAGTGCTAACGAGGACAATTCAATTAAGGTGAAAGTGGCTTATCCTCAACAGTTGACAAGAAGGGGTGAATATCAAGAGAGGGACAGTTACTTTAGTAGTGCTAACGAGGCCAATGCAATCAAGGTGGACGTTGCCCATTTCCAACAGTCGACAAGAAAGTGTGAGCATCAGCAGAGGGAAACTTACTTTTTATAGTGACAGAGCCACTCCCAGTCTTTATTCGGGACTAATTTGATAGTGTCCAGTTTGCAAATTAATTCCAGTTCTGCAGTTTCTCCAGACCCCCAACCTGACGCAAATACTCATCAGCAACTACACACTACACAACGAAAACACTAACCCAGGAACCAATCCCTGCAACAAATCCAGTTGCCAACTCTGTATATGTATTCCAGGGACACCATCATAGGATGTAACCACATCAGCCACACCATCAGGGGCTCGTTCACCTGCACATCTACCAATGTGATATATGCCATTATGTGCCAGCAATGCCCCTCTGCCATGTATATTGGCCAAACTGTACAGTCTCTACACAAAAAAATAAATGGACACAAATCGGACATCAAGAATTGTAACATTCAAAAACTAGTAGGAGGGCACTTCAATCTCCCTGGACACTCAATAACAGACTTAAAAGAGGCAATTCTTCAACAAAAAAACTTCAAAAACGGACTCCAACGAGAAACTGCAGAACTGGAATTAATTTGCAAACTGGAAACCATTAAATTAGGCCTGAATAAAGACTGGGAGTGGTAGGGTCACTACAAAAAGTAATTTTCCCTCTGTTGATACACACACCTTCTTGTCAACTGTTGGAAATGGGCAACGTCCACCTTGATTGCATTGGCCTCATTAGCACTACAAAAGTAATTTTCCCTCTCTTATCAGAGGGGTAGCCATGTTAGTCTGGATCTGTGAAAGCCACTTTCCCTCTCTTGATATTCACCCCTTCTTGTCAACTGTTGAGAATAGGCCGCTTCCACCTTAATTGAATTGTTCTCGTTAGCACTGACGCCCCATTGGTAAGGCAACTCCCATCTTTTCATGTGCTGTAATATATATACTGCTTACTGTATTTTTCACTCCATGCATCTGATGAAGTGGGTTTTAGCCCATGAAAGCTTATACCCAAATAAATTTGTTAGTCTCTAAGGTGCCACAAGGACTCCTCATTGTTTTTGCTAATAAGTATATGTCCTTCTTTTATTTATTTATTAATTTAGACTGCAGTAGCATTTAAAAATGCTAGGCATTTTCCAAACACAGTGGCAGGCAGTCTCTGCTCGAAGAGCATATAGTCTTAAAAGACAGTGGCAGATTTCGGGGAGAGGGAATGAAATATTCCAAAAACTTGATTTAGTGGTGATAATCACATGATCACTACTTAAAAACTTAGTGGTTGGGTTTTTTTCTTTTTTTTTTTGGTTTTTAAATAATAAACTTTTCATAATATAAGCTTAACTTCAGCACTATGCTATTAAATATTTAAATAGAAGTGGGAAGAGGCCAATACCCACCTGCTGAAGTGAAAAAACAGATTGACAGAGCCAGAAGAGTACCCAGAAGTCACCTACTACAGGACAGGCCCAACAAAGAAAATAACAGAACGCCACTAGCTGTCACCTTCAGCCCCCAGCTAAAACCTCTCCAGCGCATCATCAAAGATTTACAACCTATCCTACAAAATGATCCCCCACTCTCACAGATCTTGGGAGACAGACCAGTCCTCACTTACAGACAGCCCCGCAACCTGAAACAAATACTCACCAGCAACCACACACCACACAACAAAAACATTAACCCAGGAACCTATCCTTGCAATGAAGCCCGATGCAACTCTTTCCACATATTTATTCAAGTGACACCATTATAGGACCTAATCTCATTAGCCATGCCATCAGAGGCTCATTCACCTGCACATCTACCAATGTGATATATGCCACCATGTGCCAGCAATGCCCCTCTGCCATGTACATTGGCCAAACCAGACAGTCTCTACGCAAAAGAATAAATGGACCCAAATCTGACATCAGGAATCATAACATTCAAAAACCGGTAGGAGAACACTTCAACCTCTCTGGCCACTCAGTAAAAGATTTGAGGGTGGCAATTTTGCAACAGAAAAGCTTCAAAAACAGACTCCAACGAGAAACTGCTGAGCTTGAATTAATATGCAAACTAGATACCATTAACTTGGGTTTGAATAGAGACTGGGAGTGGCTGGGTCATTACACATATTGAATCTATTTCCTTAAGTTAAGTATCCTCACACCTTCTTGTCAACTGTCTAAATGGGCCATCTTGATTTTCACTACAAAAGTTTTTTTCTCCTGCTGATAATAGCTAATCTTAATTAATTAGCCTCTCACAGTTTGTATGGTAACTTCCAACTTATCTGTATGTGTGTGTGTGTGTACATATATATATATATATATATATGTTCCATTCTATGCATCCAATGAAGTGGGCTGTAGCCCACGAAAGCTTATGCTCTAATAAATTTGTTAGTCTCTAAAGTGCCACGAGTACTCCTGTTCTTTTTGCAGATACAGACTAACACGGCTTCTACTCTGAAACCTGTCATTATTTTATTGTACACATTAAAATATATAGAGGTTCTACTATATTTGTTCATTCTTGACAATACTGTTGCACAACACCAATGAGGTAACTCAGAATCACAGCAATAGTGTATATATATCCATGGCTGGTCTGAATCCATTGTTGTTCAGAATTCACTACAAGAGGAATGTTTTAGTTGTTTCTAAAACATTCTAGGCAGGCTTTTGTAGGGCCTTGTTTTTGGTCTTTTCTAATATTTTTACATGTACTGAGAAAGAACAATATGCACATTTTATACAAATCATATTTAAGAAATAAGTAGCTGTGTGTGGGATTGGCCATAGGTATTATTTCTCTATGCCAAAACATGATTTACATTTATTTGTGCTACTGCATGATTTTAAAATGCCAGTAAAACAGTTATTAATGGAAAAGGCCCAAACACAGTGCAAAGTATAACAAGATTGGCTTCATTATTTGCCAGCCAATAATCAATAAAAGAAAACCTAATTATCACTCAAATTGTGCCCTGAAAAAACAGGTGGGAATGAAAAAGTCCTGCAAATATCCTAAGGGGCACTATACAGTAAAAATTATCATCTGTGAAACCTGATTCAGAAGGAGAATGAGACTTTCATTGTATTTGGGTAAGTAAAACATGCAACACACCATCCCTATGGACTGCATGAATCATAAACTGATAAACTGAAGTAAACCAATTTTGAGATCTCTGTATTAATATTTGTGTTTAATGGCACATGCACAGTACCCTCTGCCTTTTATACACTGATATTAAAGACAGCAGTAAGAGTGGATTCAAAAGCCAAAATTTTCAAACATATAAGGTATCTACATTTGCTTGACATTTGGGAAATTGTTACATGATCTTGGCTTTCAAGAAAAACCTAAGATATTCTCTCTGTTAGCAGGATGAAGGAGAAAACACTTCACACAAGTATTCTTAAAAAAGACACCCTCCTTCACTTGCAATGTTTTAGAAATTGGTTGAATTCATAGCAATATGTTGGAAAATCTAGATCTTCAGCCTCTAAGAAGAGGAACAGGTGGAAAGGTGTCTACAGCCTAACCCACCTATTGTTCTTCTTAGAGGCTGAAGATTGTTTTGCTGTCTGGGATGATCTGTATAAAATTCTCAGTCTAAGACTCAAGTGGTGTAAGTGAAAACAAGATTTTTAAGACTAGAGAGATCACATTAAACCAGAAGAAATGGTAAGAACTGCATACTTACTTTGAGATTTTGAAAAGCTTAGGTAGATAGGAGGAGGTCAGATTTAGTTTGTAAACAAAAAAAGATACCATATATCTAAGAGAAGTGACTTCTTCTCTCTGACCTTGTTCTTTGGACAGCCTGCTAGAGACCCATCTCTCTTGTTTGCCGCTTCAGGGTTCCTTCCCGCTGGTTTTTTTGATAGTCCAGAACCATTTTTAATGTTCAGGTTGTTTGACAGAATTCATTATCCTATCAAGCCTGCTGGTCGAGGTTACATCAGCATCTCAATAACGTAACGTTTCATCAGATGGGATAGAATGTATTCTGTGTACATTGGCTATTTTACTGTAGATTGTCTATTATTTTTCAGCTCCGGATGTATTTCCCTCAATTTCCTTTCTCAAAACCTATTTCCAATATTTCCTGGATATTAGTTTGCCTAAAGGGTCAAGGTGATTGAGTCCTGGTTCGCTCACTCAATTTTTTGTTGTAAAAGTTGGTAGATTGGGTCATGTTCTGACTCCGTCTTTAAAGTTACATTATTTTTTATAGTTGACTCTTGTCAGTATTTCTAGTTTATATGAAATATGATTTATTGACAGATTTAAATGTCACATTCTACATAAGGTAAAATGGAAGCCACAAGTGGGATATTGTGAGACGATACAAAAGCTATTCTATGAGGAATTATTATTGGGAAAACGGGCACAGAGAAGAAGGTGAGAATGAGAGTTTTTTGTTAACTTCATAAAGATACCCAGACTAGATGACATCCAAGAATGATAACACATTCAGGAGAGAAAATGAACAGTATTGTGAGTGATGAAGTAGACTGACAGATCAAGTTAACAAAGAAATGCTTAAAAAATGAGAAAATCCTAGCTTTTCAGCTCAGTTCAAAGCAATATGTCAAATCAAACTGGGAGGCATATATCTCAAGATCACAAGTTTGTTTAAAAAAACCCTCCTTCCTTTAATTACATTTTTCAAAAAATTGTTCTGCTCTCAATATGCAAATGAGAAGGAACTAGTAGCTGACTCTCTAGATGGAACTGAAATGCCAACTTTAGGAGAGAAAGAAATGATTGATAGAATAATCACTCAGAAGAAATTGATTATTTAGTTCAAAGTCCTATACATTAACTATGAAATGTCCCGGATCTGTTGTCTTACCTAAGAGTTTTTCAGAGGACTTGCTTCCCAATTCTTGATAGGATCCTAGCCACCAATCAGTAGAGATGGTCGCCATTAGAAAATCTATATCTTCCAATTACTAATTATTACAGGATTACTCTATACTGTAGTTAGAATAAGAAACATCTGCAGTGTCTCAGTTACTGGCAGACTTTTTGTACAAAAACACAGAAAAGGAAAATTGGTTGGGGAAAAAATGTCTCCAAGACTGGATGTGATAGCAAAAGGAATACTTATAGGGATTAGGGATGTAAAAGTTTAAACAGTTAACTGCTAAACGTGACACTTATCATTCCGTTCACTTTTTTGACTGCCGCTGCACATTGAGTGGATGTTTTCAGAGAACCATCCACTTACTGGAACTAAGCTTGTGTTTGACAGACAGTGTTCCACAAACTTCTGCCAATGGCCATGAAAAGTTAGAGAAAATGCTGTGGGTTGTTTTAAAATGGTGAACATTCCTCCTTGCCTTATAAGCTGCATTGGTCCATTATATACCATTTCTATCTGAGAATCCTAGAAATGTAGGGTTGAAAGGGACCTTGAGAGGACATCTAGTCCAGCCCCCTGCACTGAGGCAGGACCAAGTAAACATAGACCATCCCTGCCAGGTGTTTGTCCAACCTGTTCTTCAAAACCTCCAATGATTGGGATTTCATGGCCTCTTTAGCAACCTCTTCCAGAACTTAATTGTCCTTACAGTTTTTCCACATATCTAACCTAAATCTCCATTGCTTCAGATAAAGCCCATTACTTCTTGTCCTACATTCAGTGGATATGGAGAATAATTACTCACTGCCTTCTTTATAGCAGCCTTAACATAATAAAACTGTTATCAAGCTCCCTGTCCGTTTTCTTTTCACAAAACTAAATATGCCCAGTTTGTCAAATCCTTCCTCATAGGTCAGGTTTTCTAAAACTTTTATCAATTCTATTGCTCTCCTCTGGATTCTTTCCAATTTGTTCTTGTCTTGGCACCTAGAATAGGACACAGTATTCCAGCTAAGGCCTCACCAGCCTCAATAAGGGAGAAGGGTTTTAATAGGTGAGTCTTAGCTTCATTAGCCCTTCATTATCAGCCCCTGCTGAGATTAAGGAACGTTTCATTTTTCTCAATCCTTGTTGTAGGGGCTCTTTTGACCAGAGAGATTATTTCACCAACTGCTTCTTCCTAACTATTCCTTAGTAAGTGATCAGTAAGTGCTGGCTGGTTCCCCAAGCTGTTAATCTCTCTCAGAAGGAGAGAAATGCCTAGAGGGACAGACAGGCTATGTAGAAGCATGCTGTGGTAAACTGAGCTTTGGCTGAACAATGTGTGTATGTGTATGTTTGTATACATATAAACCTTCCTCTGGTGGTATGAGCAGTAACTAATCAGAGACCAAGCAATCTGTCCTGTTTTAAAATGTTTTAAAGTGTTTGTATTATGTCCACTATGCATAATGTACGTTAGGCAATAATGCATTAAGATACAAGATGATTCATCAGCTGTAAGGTACAGATGGACTAGTAGTGACTTACAAAGTAACAGAGAGGTGAGGAGGGGCTGGCGGGGAAGGGGTGACAACAGGTATGGCATTTACCTGCACAGAGGGCCAGCAAGCTGTTCTAAAATAGTTCTGTGAGAGGACAGCTTGTCCATTTTACACTCTAGATAGTGATAATTTGTTCACCTGGTGATAATCAGATTGCAGCTGATAAAAAATTAACCCTTTTCATGATGGGTCAATTGAGTTCAGTAACATGCTTTTGTGGATGGCTGGCATCCTCTGAATTTCTGTTTCCATAGGAAAGTTTCCCTTGGGGAATGTTTATAATTAGTCACAATATAGAAGGAAGGCTTGTGAATGGAAGCATGGATCACAGTCATGTTGTTAGAACACATCAGTATAAAATCTTAGCAGTTGGCATACAGTAATAAAGATTTAAAATGCATGTTACTACGAAGTTTCTAATAGACCGCATACATTTTCCTTCCTTTTTTGTGTTCACTATTTTATCCATTTAGGATGTTGTACCTTTATATTTCTAACCCAATGGAAGCACTAATAACATATAAGAAACATATTCACAATTAAGTGTACAAAAATTGAAGTATATACAAATATATACAAAGATGTATGTATTACAAATACAGCTTTGAGTTGTTTTAGAAGATACATTTAAAATTGTGCTACAGAGTATTTTGAAGATTACCTGTATTCTGATAGTTTAACCTAATTCTTTTTTGTCTTGGAATATAGGTAGAAATCTATTAAACATACCTGCTTTTTATATTATTTAGCATATTTCATCATACATGGTGGAAAATCTGTGCTTGCAAAAATATGCCCAGTAGCTGATTTTCTACTCAAAATATAAGTTTAGCATTAAATGCACACTCAAAGATGGGCACATGTGCTAGCTGAATGGACTTAAGTATGTACTTAAATATTTTGCTGAATTGGGACTATAGTTTCTAATGATTTCCCATCAATAATGCCCTTTGTATTAGTTTGTGTCAGATATCACAGTTCATAGCATAAAGAGTTATCAAAGTAGATCACTAGGATGCCATGTTAGCTGAAGCTAGCCAATTTTAAAAGAGCCAACTAATAAAGAAATGGTGCCATTCAACCTGTCTCACTTGAAAATTACTAATGTTTTCTTTATCACTTTTTCTCCCAGTGGTGCCCTCCCTCAAACTGGAGATGGTTATGATCTTATCCAAACTTTTGTATTCTGTATTTCCACAGAGTTGATCTTGATCATTTCAGTTGAATAGCTTTAGGGAAACTAGCATCAATAATCTTTTGTAACTTCAATATCCGAGGAAGCTGATGCAGTATGATAACTTCTATTCAGGAAGGAGGTCATTTTTTTAACCCTTGACTCATCAATTCCATAGCTACAAGAGCTCGTTGTATTAAGCGGGAGGCTATTGTTGGCTAAGAATTAATATTATAAGCTTTTAATATGTTTAATTCATAGGTCAATTTTCACAATAACAACTAATTCCATATTGTATTAGCTATGTTTTTCTTTGTACTAATTAAAAATCATAGTAGCCCTTTCTTTCACATTGATTAGTCATGTTGAACCATATCAGGTAAGAATATATCTGCTTCTGAATAATAATCACTTAAATAGCACTGTAAATTACAAAACACTTTACAAACAGTAAAAAAAATAGTATCTCCTCTCCCCCCCCACCCCCGCCCTTGAAATCTAAGATAGACAAGACCAACACAAAAGAACACACATTAGTAATTTAAGGAAGGGAAAATGAGAAGCGATCATATCTGAGGAGGAAAAAGAAGTATTTCTTGAAGGACTGGATTTTATAGAAGAATATGATGGAAGAGAGTGGTCAGGTGGAAGAGGAAGTTCCATGCATTAGGGAATGTACAAGAATTGAAGAGTGTAAAGAGAGAGAGAAACTATTGGTAAGTTGAGTGTACTGGGAGGATCATAAGGAACAAGAGGGAGTGTAGGTGGAAATGAGATGTAGACAGTAGCAAGACAGTGTGGGGCCTTGAAAGCTTCACACTGTCAAAGGGATTGGACATAGTACTAGAGCAGGGAGGTGGGAGAGAAGGGTCAGCAAGAAAGATATTTCATTTTGGAAAGACTGAGTTTGAGATAGTATGAGGGTCCGCAGGTCCTGAACCTGGGGCTTTTGGGCCACAGCAGCATCCACACCACCGACGGCACTACTAGTGACTGGAAAATTGGAAACCCAAAGACGTATGTTTCACTACATGTACAACTCACAGGAACCCAATTGGAGGAGCTCTGGAGGCTCTGATTGGGCTGACTTGGACCCTGCCCTGTTCCCAGCTCCTGCTGTCATCCTCGTTCTGATCCCTGAACCCTATCACTCTGGTTTCTTACTCTGCTCCAGCTCTGACCTTAAGCTACATATGTGGCTTTTGACTCAGTGCTGATCTTTGGCTTCAGCTCCTGTTTCTTGTCTTATCTGGGCTCTGACTTTTGGCTCTGACACCTGGTTATTGATTGTGGAACTGCTGATCATCAAGCCGGAGCACCCATGTCTGAGTCACTGGCACTGATCTTCCACAGGCCCTGACAGATGGCAAATCCATGAAAGGACCTCTCTAAAAAATTAGATCTGGAAATGAACTGCAGAGAAGTGGTATTTTAAATCATGGGAGATGTTGAAATCACCGAGAGGACCTCTCTTTTCCTCTCTACAGAGTAAAAGAGTCAGGGAAGCTAGAACTACTGGTAGCTTTAAGGGAAAGGAGGAGGGAGAGAGCTGATCAGTCTATTGCAATTTAATTTTTATGAAAGCACACCTTCATGCTAATACAAAAGTACTGTTTATGGAGAAGCTTGCGAACGTGCAGGATATCCTTGTCTTTCTTCCAGATAATCATAGTTTAGGATGGTGAAGAGTTTTGACTGGATTTCTTTTCTCTATGCCTTATTAATCTTAGCTTCTTTACATTTTAAACATTCAGAGTCAGTGGCAAGGTCTCATCCTGCAGATCACTATTTACTCTACTTCAGTTCTCTTTACTCACATTAAGAGTGGCATACTGTCATATCACAGTCTACAGAACTCCTGGGGCTCCTTTCTATCAGCTTTATGCAACTGCTCACTGTTTCTATGTTGTTGTCATCCATTCTCATAACTGTTAAACTTTTGGAGCATATAGCTTCCAGTAATGAAGTGCACATGAGTTTGAAAAAATCTCTCTCTGTATTTGAGTACAGCAACAATATTTAGATGTGCATATATGACAACTTTTCAAGAAAAAGAGGTTTCAGAATAAGATTAAGCTTTAACTTCTTTCACAGCACATATCTGTCAGCTACCAAGGTTATTTCACAGTGCAGAGTTAGCATATGTATGTATTTATCAGTCCAGTGCCATATCTACTACCATCCTTTTCACTTGCAATATAAGTAGGTTTCTGACCACAAAATCAGACTACCTTTGCAAATACACAAAATATAAATTGAGTATGGGTGTGTAAAATACACATACTTGAGGTTTCTTCATAGCTGAACTGTCGCTGGAATACTGTTCCAATTGGGAATTTAGAACATATCTATGCTTTAACATGGTTCTTGTTTGTGTATCCATGTCCAGTGATCTGCAACAACTGTTGTGCTATCAGTTTGTATGAACTGCTTTGTTATGCTGTGATCAAGTTAAAGTTGCCTCATATCTTTGTGGCCTCACAGAACAGTGATGCTTTAGAATAAGTGCTCAGCATTCTGGTCAAGCATCCTATAGTACATTCCACCATTCTGCTGTGTGCCATATGTTTTCCCAATTTTTCTGTGTGCCGCATTCTGGGATTTGTACTGGAAAGCAATGGAATTCTGTAATTGGGATCATTGTTTCACCCCATCATCCTTCTTGTTTCTGAAAATCCAGTGCTATTTTTAAAATGTAGTCAGGCAACATGGAGGAAGCATTGATGAGTACTGCAATCCACACAGTCATGAATGGAGACAGGCTGCTGTTGGAATGTATAAAGTTACACAATGACATTAGAATGAGGGCGAAAAGAGCATCTGAGGAAGGAGAAGAAGGCTGAAAACAATCACCATCACCACCTGGAAAGAACATTTTTTTTTAAGACCTATGCTGAGTAGTTTGTTATACTATTGTCAAACCAGTGGAATGACTGTTGGCATATAACAACACTGCATAAATTTTAAACCTTCTTTATCATTCTGTTTATAACTTCAGACCATTCTTGGGCTCCAGGGGCACATGCAATGTGCTTTTACAGTCATGCATATGAGAAACTTGTGTTACATATTTTGTAATATGAATTCTACTTTTAATGACTTCCAAATTGTTAAACACTTGTGGTCCATTCATCTATTCTTTACTTTGACAACTTTCTGTGTTCAAAATGTTATAGGTAGGGCTGGCAGGACTGCCTACTTTTAAAGTTGACCAACACTTCCTATTATAAGACCCTGTTTTCAGTTGCTTATAACTAAGGCTAAGATTTTGTCACAGGTATTTTTAATAAAAGTCACGGACAGGTCACGTGCAATAAACAAAACTTCAGGGAGCCTGTGACCTATCCCTGACTTTACTAAAAATAACCAGGAGCAGGGCTAAATTGGGGGAGGAATGGAGTTCCATGGGTGGGGGGTGACTGACAGGCCAAGACCCTCAGCTCCAGCGGCTGCAGCAGGAGGCGCAGCCACCGGGGGCACACAGCCCCTGCTCCAGAGATGGCCATAGCTGTGGGACTAGGGTGCATGGCCCCAGCTGCAGCCCCCCCAAGCCTTAGCTGCAGCCAGGAGGGGCTGCACAGCCCAGGAATGCCATGCAGCTCTTGCAATGGGGCTGGGGTGCACAGCACCGGCTGCAGCTGCCAGGCAGGGGCACGCGGCTCCAGCTACAGGCCCTGGAGGAAGCTGTGGGGCTCAGGCACATGGCCCCAGCTGCAGCACGGCCCCAGGCAGAAGCCACGGGGCTGAGGCACAGCGGGGGATGTGCAGCTGGCGGCGCATGGTCCTGGGACACTGTGGGGCAGACGGTGCATGGCCCCGGCTGCAGCACCTGGCAGAAGCCACAGGGCTGGGGCACAGCAGGGGGTGCAGCCACGGGGGTGCACAGCCCCTACTCTGGAGCTGGCTGCAGGGCAGGGACTGCAGGGTCCTGATTCCAGCTATCCAACTTGCAGCAAGCTGTTGCAGCAAGGCAAGGGTGCACGGTCCTACCTCCAGCCCCTGCTTCAGCTGCTGATGTTAGGCTCTGATGGAAGTCCCCCTACGGGATGCGGGAGCAGGCAGATATCGGATGCGGTGTTGGTTTATAATATTCTAAATAGTTTTATTGATTACAATATAAACCCCACTCACTCCACATTCACACTCCTTTCATACTACAGCAGAGTCTGAAGATCAGAAGGAAGTCCCAACGGCCAGTCGAAATTCAGTCCGATCACAAGGCGTGGGGAGCCCTACTTTACATAGCTCTTCTTTTTCATGGCTCTGGGTCAGTGTCTGACTCCAATTTCAGATATATCAGGCAACCTTTTTATAGACCAGTCCATCATGTCATCAGCTCTTTGTCTGTTTGCTAAGCCTTTCATCCATAACGCCAAGAAAACAGTTCCGGGCAGGCCACCATAATCCAAGACATTCCATTTCCTCTTATGGACATGACAAAGTTGTTTTGCACAGACAATCCTTGACCATTCATAACCTGAAATCCTCGTTTCAGTTGACAACATGCAACTCACGTACTCATGTGAAGCATACAGCATTTATACTAGGCCCATATGGCCTATAGTGCATTACAACATCTGTGTCACAGCATTGACAGTTGAAGCGGAAGACGTCACGGAGGTCTGGTAAAGTCACAGAATCCATGACTGCCACCATGACTCCATGACTAAATTGTAGCTTTACTTATAACTTTGACACACTTTAACCATTTGGGCTGAAATTTTATATGCCATGTGTTCACCTCAGGGTGAATGTTTTTGGAAAATTTCAGCCAAAATTGTGGTACTATTTCTGAGAAAGAGGTTGGAGAATAATACATTGTTTTGCACATGTTCAAAGAAAAAAAATCTGACTTTTTTTTTTTTTTGATACCAAAACATCCTGATATCAAGGATGGTACAAAAACATTCCTCACCCCAAGGATAACAGGAACACACTGACCCCTCCTAAAGATAAGGTCAGGATGACAGTATATAATAGAGATGTTTTGATCAAATCAACATGTACAATGTAATGAGTGATAACTATACATGTCAGGGGGCAATAATTACAGTAACTATGTCAGAGGGACTTGTTTGTTTGTATCTGGGTATAAAGTGGTATCTCAGAGTTTCTTTGTTTGGCCTAGGGAGGAACGGAAAGTCATTTTTTTCACTGAGCTGGTCCATTGTTACAGGCATACATGTATTAGTGGTCCAGTAGAATCTGCGGGATACTAGTACTGTGCTTTGTCGACAATAAACCTGGCCGGGTGCCTTCATTCCTTAGCAGATCTTGTGGTCATTGGATGGTTCATTTGAGGTCTGCTGTTCCAGCTGTCTGTACAGGGCTGAGGAGGCACACAGAGGGAACACACATACAGCCAAACATCAATCAACATCTAACAACACACATATGCTCAGAGACTTGCTAGAGCATCACAGCTAAATTCCCCAAAGATTCCATCTATGCTGAGCATGCTATAGCCCAGTGCTTCTGGTTCAACCACCAGAACTGAAAGCATGGAGACTATGTCTCCTGAGCTCTCACTGCTCCCTCTGCTGATACTCAGGCAGCATGGAGAAGGAAGCTGCCTGGTTCAGATGCAGAGGGGACAAGAGCCAGACCTATGATGGAAGAAGGGGAGTACACTGGGACGAGGAGAATGGGTGATAAGGAGGAGATTGGTAGTGGAGGCTGGGTGTGGGAAGGATAACTGGGGATTTGAGATTGAGGGAGACTGTGAATGGTTGGGCAAGGAGTCTGGGACTGGGAACCAGTGTGGCAAGAGGAAGGAGAGGCGGGGAGAGGGAAGATAGGTCTGATGAGGAGCCAAGCAACGGGGAGAAGAACTGGGACTGGCTGGGCAAGGACATTAGCAACTGTGATGAGAAGCATGAGGAGTGGAGAATGGGGGTGAGGAGAATGGGATTGGGACAAGGCTCCAAGGATGGGGAAAAGACAAGAATGGAACATGGTCAGGTTGGAGGAGATAGGGCAGAAGGGATAAAGCTTGGTGGGGAAGGGTGCTGAAGTGCCTGTGCCTATTAGGGCATGCTCCTTTCTAGAACCTGGAATAGAATTCAAGACTCCAGTGTCTCCTTATTCCTCTGATGTCAGCCAATATTTGTGAAACCCACTGGCAAAGTGTGTGCCTCATTCCACTCTAGTGCTGGTGCACACAGAAGATGATAACCTCATCCTATGAGGTTTCAGAGTAACAGCCGTGTTAGTCTGTATTCGCAAAAAGAAAAGGAGTACTTGTGGCACCTTAGAGACTTACCAATTTATTTGAGCATAAGCTTTCATGAGCTACAGCTCACTTCATCGGATGCATACTGTGGAAAGCCATTACCCTCTGATCCCACTGAGAGTTACCAAAAGAAACTACAGCATTTGCTCAAGAAACTGGCTGAAAAAGCACAAGATCAAATCCGCACAGACACGCCCCTGGAACCCCGACCTGGAATATTCTGTCTACTACCCAAGATCCATAAATCTGGAAATCCTGGACGCCCCATCATCTCAGGCATTGGCACCTTGACAGCAGGATTGTCTGGCTATGTAGACTCCCTCCTCAGGCCCTACACTACCAGCACTCCCAGCTATCTTCGAGACACCACTGACTTCCTGAGAAACTACAATCCATCGGTGATCTTCCTGATAACACCATCCTGGCCACTATGGATGTAGAAGCCCTCTACACCAACATTCCACACAAAGATGGACTACAAGCCATCAAGAACACTATCCCCGATAATGTCACGGCTAACCTGGTGGCTGAACTTTGTGATTTTGTCCTTACTCATAACTATTTTACATTTGGGGACAATGTATACCTTCAGATCAGAGGCACTGCTATGGGTACCCGCATGGCCCCACAGTATGCCAACATTTTTATGGCTGACTTAGAACAACGCTTCCTCAGCTCTCGTCCCCTAACGCCCCAACTCTACTTGCGCTATATTGATGACATCTTCATCATCTGGACCCATGGAAAAGAAGCCCTTGAGGAATTCCACCATGATTTCAACAATTTCCATCCCACCATCAACCTCAGCCTGGTCCAGTCCACACAAGAGATCCACTTCCTGGACACTACAGTGCTAATAAACAATGGTCACATAAACACCACCCTATACCAGAAACCTACTGACCGTTATTCCTGCCTACATGCCTCCAGCTTTCACCCTGACCACACCACACGATCCATCATCTACAGCCAAGCTCTGCGATACAACCGCATTTGCTCCAACCCCTCAGACAGAGACAAATACTTACAAGATCTCTGTCAAGCATTCTTACAACTACAGTACCCACCTGCGGAAGTGAAGAAACAGATTGATAGAGCCAGAAGAGTTCCCAGAAGTCACCTACTACAGGACAGGCCTAACAAAGAAAATAACAGAACGCCACTAGCCGTCACCTTCAGCCCCCTACTAGAACCACTCCAACGCATTATTAAGGATCTACAACCTATCATGAAGGATGACCCAACACTCTCACAAATCTTGGGAGACAGGCCAGTCCTTGCCTACAGACAGCCCCCCAACCTGAAGCAAATACTCATCACCAACCACATACCACACAACAGAACCACTAACCCAGGAACCTATCCTTGCAACAAAGCCCGTTGCCAACTGTGCCCACATATCTATTCAGGGGACACCATCACAGGGCCTAATAACATCAGCCACACTATCAGAGGCTCGTTCACCTGCACATCCACCAATGTGATATATGCCATCATATGCCAGCAATGTCCCTCTGCCATGTACATTGTTCAAACTGGACAGTCTCTACGTAAAAGAATAAATGGACACAAATCAGATGTCAAGAATTATAACATTCATAAACCAGTCGGAGAACACTTCAATCTCTCTGGTCACGCAATCACAGACATGAAGGTCGCTATCTTACAACAAAAAAACTTCAAATCCAGACCCCAGCGAGAGACTGCTGAATTGGAATTCATTTGCAAATTGGATACAATTAACTTAGGCTTGAATAGAGACTGGGAGTGGCTAAGTCATTATGCAAGGTAGCCTATTTCCCCTTGTTATTTCCTACTCCCCCCCCCCCCAGACGTTCATGTTAAACCCTGGATTTGTGCTGGAAATGGCCCACCTTGATTATCATACACATTGTAAGGAGAGTGATCACTTTAGATAAGCTATTACCAGCAGGAGAGTGGGGTGGGGGGAGGTATATTTTCTCATGCTTTGTGTGTATAAAAAGATCTATACTTTCCACAGTATGCATCCGATGAAGTGAGCTGTAGCTCACGAAAGCTTATGCTCAAATAAATTGGTTAGTCTCTAAGGTGCCACAAGTACTCCTTTTCTCATCCTATCAGTTAGCTGAAGTTGCAGAGGTCTGTGTGGTAGATTTAAAGGTTCCAACCCTGCTGATAAATTATGTGTGTCAATATGATGTCGCATGATGCAACTTCTTATTTTTGTTTGTTTGCTTGCTTGCATGCTTGTTTTTATAAAAGCCTAGGAATTTACACACTCAAAAATATGTTAAAAGAACATAAGGTTGCAAAGTGAAGCTTTCATAAATCAGGAAATGCCACAATTAAGGCAAAAAAATTAGTATATGATCATATAATTAAAGAATATATTATAACGCATGTGCCCCAGGGAACTGGATTAAGATTTCACATTCAACCTTAATTCTGGCATTTCCTAAATTATGAATACTTGACTTTGAAATCTTAATAATATTCTTAGCTTTGTGTGTGCAATATATACTTTGTGTGTATATTATATATGTATATAGAGAGAGAGAGACTGACATAGATACATACATAGAATGACATTCATAAGTCACAGTGACCTCAAAATATCTGGCTATTTGGGTTGTAAGTGAAGGAGGCTTTGGAGGGGAGAGGTTGTTCCAGGTGTTACTATCTTCCCTGTCCTTCCACAATGCTGTAATATCTTCTGAGGCTGCTTCTGTGTCTGCTCTCAATGTAAATATCTCCAGGTTATAGTGGCTTTAGTTCCCTCCTCATCTGGGCTGTAAGAAGGTACTTTGTACAGTAATTAATCATAACTATCAAACTTGGTACCTTATTTGCATTAATACAATTACAGTAATTAGCTTTTTAAGATTTACTGTTTAAATCTTGTTTTACATGTTAAATGTAGTTTTAATTTGTATGCTTTCAATAACTACTGAATAACAGTAATCTGACTGATTCTAGTATTGTAGTTTAGCTATTACATCCAAACAATGCTATTTGAAATTGCACATTAATTGCTTTTTAAGGAATGCAATGCATTCTATTTTTCAAATGTTTTCACTTGTGAGACATAGGCACAGCCAGATAAGTATATGGATAAAATCTAGAAGTAATAGAAAATGAATAACCTTTCAAATACTCATAAAATGCATGCAATGTAATGTTGTTGGAGAACAAATATGGTGCCCCATGCTTTCCTGTCCACAGAGAAGAGGCTTTGCTCACCAAAGATGGTAACTGTGCTTCTGAAACATGCTCCTCCCTTACACCTTCCCAGAGCACCTTTTTATGTGGGATCCCAGATGCACAGCCATAGCTCCCAATCAACCAGAACCCCACATTAGTAATCTGTTTGGAAAATAGATATGAGGATATCATAGGTTCCACTTGCATTTTTGGTAGCATGAGTGTGAATGACAAAGAGGAACAGGAATTTGAGCTTGGGCATATATGGGTTTCCCTTCATGACTGACTATGTTAAGTAAATAGAAGAGCTCATGCTCCAGTTTGCAGTGGTAAAGCTCATGTTCAGTGGGTCTTGAGTGTCATTTTGAAACATAACTCAGAGTAATGAGACCTGAGGTTGCCATTTACTCAGATTGTGACTTCGAGCAAGCCCAAGTTGCTCCAGTTGTTACTGAACAACAATTTCTGTATCTGTAAAAGTGGTGATATTTACTCATCCTCATTAAAAAAACTTTGATATCCTTGCCTGAAAGTTGCTATACAAGTGCAAGACGCTGTTTGTGGTTGCTGCTATTGTCTAACATGAGACACTTTGCTCCATGTCTATAGTAGGTGCCTCTACTACACTTAATCATTGAGGCTCTCACTTCCTTATCTCTGTTGCCTGGCAGGAGGGGGTTTATGATAGTCACTGAGTATTTGCCTGAGTAAGGCCTCCAGGATGGGTATAGGATGGTTAAACCCCGCCAGTAGTATAGCAAAATTACTATTTATTGTAGATTTGAAAACAAAACAAAAACTGTTCCTTAACTGCTTAATCTAATAAAATAACCTATTATTTTTTCTCGGCCAAGGATACAAATGATCAGGTTTTAATCTTTTTGTTTTGTTTCCAACATCATAATGGTCCACTTCTTTCTCTTTTCCTTTAGATGATGCATTGTTTTCAGCATTGCGAGCTATATAATGCTGGGGAACCTTTTTATTGAATTACACCATTACATTCAGTCACAGTATTCATTACTATAGATGCACATTTAAAGGATTTCCATAATTTTGTCTCTAATGCATTCTTTTTTACAATTTACTACACAAACATCAGATACCTACATGTATGCTGACATCCATGTCTGACATTTGTTTTCTAACATTTCAGTTCTCTCTGTTTAATAGGACAGTGTGACAGCTGCACATAATTTAGTTATCAACAAAAAAAAACCCCAAAACTTGTGCTTCTGCTAGCAAAATATGTTCGGGTTGTTTAGTCTTAGAACACAGTTTACAGATAATTTATTTTTCACCATTGTTTCTTAGGACATTTTGTAACCCTGTTCACAGTATCTCTAAAGTAACTCATTTGTTTTCCAGTGTGGCTAATAACACTCCTTAGCAATGACTGCAGAGAGGATGGCGTTATATTAACTTTCTGACCTTCCTGATACTACTAACCCATACTCAATTTATTTTGCTTGACCGTTATTTTTTTTGTGTAGATTAATTAGCTGTTTGTAAGGTGCTTTGCAGATAAAAAAGTGCTATATAAATGCTAAGTATTGTTATTACTATTGCATAATCCAATGTAATTGACCTCCAGTTTAACAAAACTCCCGGGGAAGGAAGGTTAGTTACATTCTTTCACAGCAATGCAGAACATTTATTGTTTATCCGTAATCCTAGTCCCTGTGATTTCTAAATCTCCAACCTTTGAAAAAACAGGATTTCACTGAATTAAAAGTACAATTACTTAGCTGTACATTAAACCCCTGTTTTCAAAACCAGACATGTTCGTGGGAGATTTTTGCAATGTATCATCTATAAAGTTACAAATTTGAGGACATTAATTCCATGACCATTCAGTTGAAAGAACAATATTTCCCACTCAGCTGAAAATAAAATACAGCAGAACTGTGATACTTCACTGCCAAATTGAAGATGCTTGTGTTAGAGCATCTTAAGTAATTTGTTCTCTTAGCATAGAGGTAAAGTGCAATAGTGCTGCTGCATTTTACTCATAATACAAGGAAGAACAGTTGAGAGACAGCGTACAATTAGTTCCCCGTTATTGCTGTAATATAGGATATTTTTAACTGGACTATGTTTCTCAACAGGAACATTTTATTTGCATTAAACATTTTCCATATATCTCCTCTTACTAAATTTTTTATTGCAATAGTGTCCAAAACATGCACAATCTGATCCAAAATATGCAGCTTGGCCACAAAACCCTCTGATATCTTAGATCAGCTTTTATGTTTTTAACTGGATTCCATAGGATTCTGCTCGTAAGGGTAGGTGTCTGGCATCTGGAGGAATGCAGCCAATGTGAATAAGCTCAGGAGGCTGGAGAATTTCCTTTCCCAAAATTCATTTTCCATATTGACATTTTAGTCAATTTCCCATTTCCCAAGACCTTTTTCTGGTTTTGGTATTTATTGTCCCTTTTCAGGGGCGTAGGCATTATTGTCTGGCTATACCGAGAGAAGGACAGGAGACATTTGATAAGGTTTTAATCAGGCTGCAACTTTATTATTAGATGTCGGGGACTACCTGGTAGATAAAAGTGTACAGTGCAGGTAACCCCATGTTCATTCAGCAATTACCCAGGAGGCTTCCACCAGCTCCCGCTCTTTTTCCATCCAGGTCCTCCATCCAATCGATTGCTGGGACCTTACCATCCACCCCTCCTCTTAGGAGGATTAAAGTGGGCTATAAGAAAGGGTGGTTGGCTCCCGGCCATACCATTCATAGGAGCCTCAAACCCTACCCTCCTCTGTTTCGTTACTTTAATGAACACCTCCTTTTTAAGTCCTTCTCCAAGCCATTTATCTGGTCACTGTATACCTTCTCTATGGAGTACCTGCACTAGACTCTTCCCCACATTTATATAATGAGTTGCAACATATATCCTACTACTATTCAAAATATGAATGTTAAGCGGGAACTGTTTAACAATACTGTCTTCTACTAAACACCCAAAAATCCACAATCAAGAAAGAAGTCTATGTTGATTTGAAGGGGGAAAAAAACCCATCCTAGCTTAATGGGGAAGTGAAAATAGATATAAATATATAAATACAAGGTGTAATGTATAGTAATGAATATAAATTAGAAGCTAAGAATTGTAGAAAATTGATAAGGGAAGCAAAAGGCCACACAAAGCTAGCAGAGTGAAGGACAAAAAAAAGGAGTTTTTAAAGTATTTTAGGAACAAAAGTTATCCTAACAATGACATTAGCTCATTACTAGATAGAAATAGTAGAATTATCAATATTAATACAGAACTGGCAGAAGTGTTCCATAAATATTTCTGTTTTATATTGGGGAGGGGAGCCAAATAATATAGTCATATCATATGATGATGAAGAAATACTTTACATTCCAAAAATAACTCAGAAATATGTAAACAGCCACTGCAAAAGTCAGATATTTTAAAATCAGCATGTCTGAATAACGTCCTTCCAAGAGTTTTAAAGGAACTAACTGAGGAGTTCACTGTACCACTAATGTTGATATTTTATAAAATAAAAAACTCAATAATAATGCGGGATTTCAGTTATCCCCATATTGACTGGGTATATGTCACCTCAGGATGGAATGAAGGATAAATTTTCTTGACATCTTAAATGATTGCTTCTTGGAGCAGCTAGTCCTGGAACCCATAAGAGGAGAGGCAGTTCTTCATTTAGTCCTAAGTAGAGCACAGAATCTGGTTCAAGAGGTGAATATAGCTGAACTACTTTGAAATAGTGACCAAAACACGTGTGTGGGGGACAAGGGGGACACTAAAACAGCCCACCACAGTAGCATTTTATTTTAGAAAGGGGAATTACATGAAAATTAGGAAGCTAATTATACAGAAATTAGAAGGTACGTGCCAAAAATGAAATCCTTGCAAGCTGCATGGAAACTTTTTAAAGACATCATAATAGAAGCTCAATTTAAATGTAGACCCCAAATTAAAAAAAAAATAGGAAGAGGACCAAAAAATGCCACCGTGGTAAAACAATAAAGTAAAAGAAGCAGTGAGAGGCAAAAAGGCATCCTTTAAAAAGCGGACATTAAATCCTATTGAGAAAGGAGCATAAACTCTGGCAAATGAAGTGTAAAAATATAATTAGGAAGGCCGAAAAAGAATTTGAAGAACAACTAGCCAAAGACTCAAAAAGTAATAGCAATTTTTTTAAGGCCAGCAAAAGCAGGAAACCTGCTAAACAACCAGTGGGGCCACTGGACAATTGGTATGTTAAAGAAGCATTCAAGAAACATAAAGCCATTGCAGAGAAACTGAATGAATTCTTTGCATCAGTCTTCATGGTTGAGGATTTGAGGGAGATTCCCAAACCTGAACCATTCTTTTTAGGTGACAGATCTGAGGAACTTGTAGACTGAGGTGTCATTAGAGGAGGTTTTGGAACAAATTGATAAATTAAACAGCAATAAGTCAGCAGGACCAGATGGTATTCACCCAAGAGTTCTGAAGGAACTCAAAGGTGAAATTGCAGAACTACTAACTGTGGTATGTTTCAGAGTAGCAGCCATGTTAGTCTGTATCCACAAAAAGAAAAGGAGTACGTTTGGCACCTTAGAGACTAACACATTTATTTGCGCATAAGCTTTCGTGAGCTACAGCTCACTTCATCAAAAGTGAGCTGTAGCTCACAAAAGCTTATGCTCAGATAAATTTGTTAGTCTCTAAGGTGCCACAAGTACTACTTAACTGTGTTATGTAACTTGTCATTTAAATCATCTTCTGTACCAGATGACTGGAGGATAGCTAATGTGATGCCATTTTTTTTTAAAGGGCTCCAGAAGTGATCCCAGCAAATACAAGGCCAGTAAGCCTAACTTCAGTACTGGGCAAATTGGTTGAAATGATAGTAAAGAACAGAATTATCACTCACATAAGATGAACATGATTTGTTGAGAAAGAGTCAACATGTTTTTTCTAAAGGCAAATCATGTCTCACCAATCTCCTAGAATGCTTTGAGGGGGTCAACGAGGTGATCCAGTGGATATAGTATACTTAGATTTCAGAAAGCCTTTGACAAGGTCCCTCACCAAACTCTCTTAAGCAAAGTAAGCTGTGATGGGATAAGAGGGAAGGTCCTCTCATGGATTGTTAACTGGTTAAAAGATAGGAAACAAAGGGTAGGAACAAATTATCGGTTTTCAGAATGGAGAGAGTAAATAGCGGTGTTCCCCAGAGGTCTATACTGGGACCAGTGCTGTTCAACATATTCATAAATAATCTGGAAAAAGGGGTAAACAGTGAGGTAGCAAAATGTGCAGATGATACAAAATAATTCAGGATAGTTAAGTCCAAACCAGACTGCAAAGAGTTACAAAGGGATCTCACAAAACTAAGTGACTGAAGCACAGAATGGGATATGATACTCAGTGTTAATAAATGCAAAGTAATGCACATTGGAAAACATCATCTCAACTGTACATATAAAATGATGGGGTCAAAATTAGCAGTTACCACTCAAGAAAGAGATCTTGAAGACATTGTGGATAATTCTCTGAAAATATTCACTCAATTTGTAGTGGCAGTCTAAAAGAGCTAACAGACTATTGGGAATCACAATCATATTGCCTCTATATAAATCCATGGTATGCCCACATCTTGAATACTGCATGCAGATCTGGTCACCCCATCTCAAAAAAGATATATTGAAATTGGAAAAGGTACAGAAAAGGGCAACAAAAATTATTACGGATATGGAACAGCTTCCATATGAGGAGAGATTAATGAGACTTGGACTTTTCAGCTTGGAAAAGAGATGACTAAGGGGGGAAATCATAGTCACATAATTATAGAACTGGAAGGGACCTTGAGAGGCCATCTAATCCAGTCCCCTGCACTTGTGGGAGGACTAATTATCTAGATCATTCCTGACAAGTGTTTGTCTAACCTGCTCTTAAAAATCCCCAATAATGGAGATTCCACAACCTCCCTAGGAAATTTATTCCAGTGCTTAATCACCCTGACAGTTAGGAAGTTTTCCCTATTGTCCAACCTAAACCTCCCTTGCTGCAATTTAAGCCCATTGCTTCTTGTCCTATCCTCAGAGGTTAAGATAAACGATTTTTCTCCCTCCTGCTCAGTGTGAGTCAGAGTAACAAAGTTGTGCTCCTACCCAGAACTTCTCCCTGCATGTATGTACAACTAAGAAAGAACAGGAGTCTAATACTTCCTTGAGCATCTATCCTATCTCAGGTTCTTATATTGCACTATTACTAATTATATTCATGACATGACATGCATCTGAAAGTTATACAGTACCCTAAATAGCATAATGGGGGGGAGAGAGAGAGACAGGTAAGGGGCACCTTACATAATCTGAAGCTGACCGCCCCACAGCTCCATAGGCCTTCGCTCCGCTCCGCCAGCTGCCCCACAAACTGCTTCGCTCGGCTCTGCTCCATGTCCCACAAGCAGCTCCCACCATCCTATGAACTGCTCCACCAGCCTGTCCACAAGGCACTCCAGCCATCCCGCAAACTGCTCCACAATATATCTTCAGGCTCCCCCACTACTTAACACAACGCTCAGTGATTTCAGCTCTTAGTCAGTTCAGCTCTTAGGTGAATTCAGCTTGTAGTAGGGGAGCCTCAGTGCTGGTGCACCATTAGCCCAAAGTGAGCTCAGCAGCCTGTAACTAGACTCCTAATGGAATCAAAATTAGCTCTGATATTCCACAGTGTAGAGAGGTGGAAGTGCAATTAGCATGTAAGGCCCTCACCAAGGGGCTCATGTCACCAAATATTAATACTTGTCCCAGCCTCTCTCAATTCACAGAGTTTTGGAACCCATGTCCCTTTTTATAGATGGGTACTATATTTTCCCTTTTCCAGTCTTCTGGAATCTCTCCCATCTTCCATGACTTCTTAAAGATAATCGCTAATGGCTCAGATGTCTCCTCAGTCAGCTCTTTGACTATTCTAGGATGCATTTCATCAGGCCCTGGTGACTTCAAGACATCTAATTTGTCCCAGAAATTTTTAACCTGTTCTTTCCCTATTTTAGCCTCTTCCGATCATACCTCATTTTCACTGGCATTCACTACTTTAGACGTCCAATCACCACCAACCTTCTTGGTGAAAACTGAAACAAAAAAGTCATTAAGTTATTATTTTCCCCCCTTAAGGAGTAATGGGCCTACCCTGTCCTTGGTCTTCCTCTTGCTTCTAATGTATTTGTAGAATATTTTCTTGTTACCCTTTATGTCTTTAGCTAGTTTGATCTCATTTTGTGCCTTGCCCTTTCTAATTTTGTGCCTACATACTTGTGTTATTTATTTATATCCATCCTTTGTAATTTGACCGAGTTTCCACTTTTTGTAGGACTCTCTTTTTTATTTTTAGATCATTGAAGATCTCCTGGTTAAGCCAAGGTGGTCTCTTACCATATTTCCTATCTTTTCTACAAAGTGGGATAGTTTGCTCTTCTTCCTGGTTAGGTGGTCTGTAGTAGACTCCTACCATGACATCACCCTTGTTTTTTACCCGTTTTATCCTTTCCAAGAGACTTTCAACAAGTCTGTCTCCTATTTCCATCTCAATCTCAGTCCAAGTGCATACAGTTTCTATATGAGGCAACACCTCCTCCCTTTCATCCCTGCTGGTCGTTCCTGAGTAAGCTGTACCCTTCTATACCAATATTCCAGTCATGTGTATTATCCCACAAGGTGTCTATGATGCCAACTATGTCACAGTTGTGTTTATTAAAGAGTTCTTCCTGCCTATTCCCCATACTTCTTGCATTAGTATGCAGACATCTAAGATACTGATTTGATTTCCCCTCCAGTTCTGTCTTTTCTCTCCTATATCCCTGCTACAACAATCCATGTTCCTCCCAAATTCCAAACCTTCTCCCAGGTCTCCATGTTCTTGACTTACCTGTGGGCTTTGGTCACCTGTCCCCTTCAAACTTAGTTTAAAACCCTCCTTACTAGGTTAGCCAGTCTGTATCCAAATATGCTCTTCCCCTTCCTCGATAGGTGGACCCCATCTCTGCTTAGCATTCCTTCTTCCTGGAACAGCATCCCATGGTCAAGAAAGGCGAAGCCCTCCTGGCGACACCGTCTTCGCAGCCAGGCATTCACCTCCAGGATGCATCTGTCTCTGTCTGGGCCCCTAACCTTGACCAGAAGGATCGAAGAGAACACCACCTGTGCTTCCAACTCCTTCACCCGTACTCCCAGAGCCCTGTAGTCACTTCTGATCTGCTGAAGGTCATACCTCACAGTATGATTAGTGACCACATGGATGAGTAGCATGGGGTAGTAGTCAGAGGATGATCCTCGTCAATCCCTCCGTAACGTCTTGGATACGGGCCCCCGGAAGGCAGCATCCCTCCAGGGATGCCATGTCAGGGCAACAGATGGGTGTCTCCGTCCCCCTCAGAAGAGAGTCTTCAACCACCACTACCCTACGTTTCCTCCTGGGAGTGGTGATTGTGACTCTCCCAGCCTTGGGGGTACATGGCTTCTCCTCCTCCTTTGGGGGTGATTCCTTATCGCTCATTTCCAGGGCAGCATATGATAGATAAAATCATGACTGGTGTGGAGAAAGTAAATAAGGAAGTGTTATTTACTGCTTCACATAACACAAGAACTAGGGGTCACCCAGTGAAATTAATAGGCAGCAGGCTTAATACAAACAAAAGGAAGTATTTCTTCACACATCGCAAAGTCAACCTGTGGAACTCTTTGCCAGAGGATGTTGAGAAGGCCAAGACTATAACGGGGTTCAAAAAAGAACTAGATATGTTTGTGGAGGATAGATCTATCAAAGGCTATTAGCCGGGATGAGCAGGGATGCAAAACCATGTTCTGAAGTGTCCCTGGCCTCTTTTTTGCCAGGTGCTGGCGATGGGCTATGGGGGAGGAATCACTTGATGATTACCTGTTCTATTCATTCCCTCTGAGGCAGCTGGCTTTGGCCAGTGTTGAAAGATAGGCTGGATGGACCATTAGTCTGACCCAGTATGACCTTTCTTGTGTTCTTATTCAATAAATCTTGGAATAATGGGGAAGTTTCAGAGGACTGGAAGAAAGCTAGTATTGTGCCAATAATTTAAAGGGATAAATGGAGGACCTTAGTAATTAAAAGTCTGTCAGCCTGACATCAATCATGGACAAAATAATGGAACAGCTCATATGGGAAGCCAATTAATAAAGAATTAAAGGAGGGTAATATAATTAATGACAATAAACATGGGTTTGTGGAAAATCGATCCTTCAAACTAACTTGATATCCTTTTTTATAAGATCACAAATTTGGTTGATAAAGGTCATAATGTTGCTGTAATGGACCTCTATGAGACATTGACTTGGTACCACATAACATTTTGATTAAGAAACTTGGGTGATATAAAATCAACATCGCCTGGATTAAAAACTACCTATCTGAGAGGTCTCAAATGTAATTATAAATGGGGAGTCATTAAAAATATATAGGTTTCAGAGTAACAGCCGTGTTAGTCTGTATTCGCAAAAAGAAAAGGAGTACTTGTGGCACCTTAGAGACTAACCAATTTATTTGAGCATAAGCTTTCGTGAGCTACAGCTCACTTCATCGGATGCATACTGTGGAAAGTACAGAAGATCTTTTTATACACACAAACCATGAAAAAATGGATATTTACCACTACAAAAGGTTTTCTTTCCCCCCACACCCCACTCTCCTGCTGGTAATAGCTTATCTAAAGTGATCACTCTCCTTACAATGTGTATGATAATCAAGGTGGGCCATTTCCAGCACAAATCCAGGGTTTAACAAGAACGTCTGAGGAGGGCCCCCTGCCGGGCTGGGCTGGTTTGTTTACCTGCCGCATCCGCAGGTTTGGCCGATTGCGGCTCCCAGTGGCTGTGGTTCGCTGCTCCAGGCCAATGGGAGCTCCTGGAAGTGGCACAGGCTGAGGGATGTACTGGCCGCCGCTTCCAGAAGCTCCCATTGGGCTGGAGCAGCGAACTGCAGCCAGTGGGAGCCGCGATTGGCCGAACCTGCAGACGCGGCAGGTAAACAAACCGGCCCAGCCCGCAAGGGGCTTTCCTTGCATAAGCGGCAGAACAAGTTTGGGAACCACTGGTTTATACTAATAAATGTTTATAGGAAAGCAAATAGCCTTGGGAATTGGTAGTGGGACAGTGTCCATATTAGTAAAACCTAAATATTGTATTACGGAGGTGGAACACAGGTGCCAGATCGATGTGTCTAAAACCACCATCATATTGGCACTCTTACTGATGGTCTCAGCAGAGAAATTCTTTGGATTGAATATTAGTTGAGAAGGATCCACTCTTTCACCACTAAATGGCCCTGCCCAATCAGTGTTGAGACATACTGGTAAGGCATTGTGATGAAGTATGCACTGCAGTTAACTGTTCTGTATTTGTTCTGCGGATCAGTATGGGAATTTATTATTATTATTTTTCTTTTATCAGTTACATAGTAGCACATAGAGGCCCCCCTCAGATTAATCGGTCACCCTAAAATAAACTTAATTGAATTACTCATTAATATTTCCTTTAAAGTAGTAATGTATATTCCAGTCCCATTTAGGGAAGGTTTTAATTTAGGCCACATTTTTATATACTGTATACACTCCCTATAGTGAACCCAGGATCCAAGCCATTTGTTTGTTATAGACAGGGATTTGTTACAATTAAAGAACCCTGCCACGGGAGTGGCGGGAGGGAGGCTGACAGCTCCTCCAGCTGTGGGGCTGGAGAATCTGTCAGCTCCCGCCACAGCCATGGGGCTGGAGAAGCTGTCAAATCCTACCATAGCCATGGGGCTGGAAGTGTGATCCAGGGACAGGGTTCATTATAGCTGAAAGTTCATTATTCTGAAGTGTGTTTATAGCAAGGGCACACTGTAAAATTCAATGTGGCCATTGTACAGTAGGGGTAGTCAGTATTTCTGTATATAGTGAATGAGCAGGTCTTACTCTGTATTTCACATGGATGATTTTGCCTCTGTGTAAAATGTGCCGTGGAGAAAAATATAAATTAGTTTCCAATAAAGAGTTTTTTTTAAATCAAATTTTTTAATTAAATGATAGGATTTTCTGTGGAATAATCCTCAGTATTTGGTTTTAAAATAGATATTTGAAGTCTTAGAATTTACTTCTTTGACCAGCTTTATATTTCATTTCTAATCTCAAAGAACCTTTAATCAAGTCTTCAACTCAAATGCAGAAGATCAAATAGGTATATAGCTTGTCCACAGAACAGGATGCAAAAGAAAATTTCAGAGAATTTAATGAGGTATTTAACAGACTGGAATACATAAAGGACGTCATTGTTTATGTTGGTATGTTGATACTAATGTGCTGCCAAAATACATGCATCACATAAGATTCTGTTAGCATCTGAAAATAAATTAAAGAGCTGAACTTGATTAGCGTATAACAATAGATATTTTATATGGAGAAAATGCAGATACCAACCAACTGGGTTACCAGAATGATCACGCCAATAAAATCTATCAAGCAATTTGTATACGTCCAAAGGATTTGAATAAGGCTGTCAAAGAATGTTGACATGTCTAGATTACACAATGCAAGTATACTATCAGTTTTGGATGTGATCCAAGGGTTTTGGCAGGCATAATTCAATAATGAATGTGCCTGGCTCTGTGCCTTCAATTCACCTTTTGGTAGATACATATTTAAGCAACTTTCCCTTGTAGTGACTTCATCATGTAAGGTGCCCCAAATTCCAGTTTTTTGATAATTTGCTGATATTTATTGTAATCTGCCATCAGTAGAATGGAAACTGCAAAATACCAAAGAAGAGAACTTGGAATTAAACAGAAATTGATGCTGGAATGGGACAAATTAGATTAGTTATGTAGGACAAATACTGAGTGACAGAAGTCTGACCAGGACCAAGAAAGATGCAGCCAATATTAAAAATAGGAAAACTTTAAGATGAGGAGGCCTTATAGACAATTATACTCATATCCTAACTAAGCAAATTCACCTCTATCTGGTAACAATTAAATGTTCCACTCAGAAAGGTGCTTGAAGAAAAACACAAGATGTCTCTGGAATGAGTGGCATGAGAAAAGCTTTTGTAAACTAAAAATATTGTGGCAGAAAGCACTAGTACTAAATTTAAGGTTGATTAAAAAGCCTAAGATCTCATTAGATGTTGTTCTCATGTACTGGGAGCTGTCCTGCAAGATGGTTGCACATGGTATATGCTTCCAAAATATTGACTAAAAACCAATTGAAACACACTCGGACTGAAAAAGAAATGTAAGTAATTGTGTTTACTTGTTGGCAATCATTGCCTATAATTAGGGGCAGAAATTGGTTGATGTAGAAACAGACCATAAATTATGAGAAGTAACTAGATATTATTCTCAGCATAATTAAGTCACTGTTCTCTTGTGCTCCACGTCTTTTGTATCAACCAGTTCTCCCTCATTATATATTTAGAATGTAAGAACGTATGGTTCAGGGACCATCTTTCTGTTGCGTGTGTGACCAGTATTTATCACAGAGGGGATTGCTGATTAGGGCCTCTAGATACCTCCATAATACAAATGACAATGTTAAAGAAATCATAACAGAAAGCACTAGTCAGACATCTAATAGTGAGAAAAAGACCATGGAAGTGCAGAAGGACTTCGATGTGAGACACAGTGCATGTAAGGGCCTTCTCCTTTCAGACACCCAGGTGGTCAGGCCTACTGGAGGAAGAGATGTTGAGAAACCAAGGATGTTCTGAGGATACAAAGAATGCTACTGACAATACTCTTGTGCAAAGTAATATCACCATCCAGTCACTGAGAGTAAAAAGAAAGTGGCTGAATAGGCCACTGTAACAAGAAATGCTTTGAGAACAATTGGCCATTTGAGATTTAAATGCAGTTATTCTTGAAAGATGTGCAGTAAGAGACAGAATACTCATATATGTGTTAGGTATGTTCAATTAATCTATCTTGACCTCCATCCTAGAAATGTCCTATTGTGAGTATTTTATTAGTGTGTATTTTAAGGTGTTTTGATAGTATTGGATTGTTTCAATTATATTTGATTTCAATTTCTTTAAATAAACAAATAAGTAAAGGAAGATGCAACAATACACCACCACTGTTAGTGGATACTCTGCTATCTGATGGCAGCTTTAAATAATTATGCTATTTAGGGTACTGTATAACTTTCAGATGCATGTCATGTCATGAATATAATTAGTCAGTAATAGTGCAATATAAGAACCTGAGATAGGATAGATGCTCAAGGAAGTATTAGACTCCTGTTCTTTCTTAGTTGTACATACATGCAGGGAGAAGTTCTGGGTAGGAGCACAACTTTGTTACTCTGACTCACACTGAGCAGTACTTTACTCTGAAAATAGTTAATGGCTATTGTACTTAACTTATGGGTGACAGAATCAAATCCTAAAAAGGTGCTCTTTCACATACTTTTCAAAGTACAGTCGCACTTTGTACTTATGATTTTGAAATGTCAATTTGTATTTCTGGATGGAGTCACTTGCCATTTGGATTTGGGCCTCCTGTTTTCTGACTAACTCTTTCCCATTGTTGGCAGTGTGGAAATTCCAATGACTTAAGTGGGAGAACACCAGTGTAACTGAAAGTAGAATTTGGCCTATTGCACCTAGGGAACATAGAGGATCTCAATCTACTTGTGTTTTCTCAACAGAAAAAAAAATCATCATGTACTTATTTTTATGGATGTGCTGATTTTAGACTGCACATTCATCTAAATGGCAACAAATAAACAGATATGCATTTCATATCTGGTGGCAGAATTTGGCCCATAGGTTCATGCCAGTTATCTAAATGGCTTATACTGACTAAACATATGGATAGATGAAAAGGCACGGTTTAATTAAATCTTCTAAACTGGCTTACTTGCTACTATGAAAACAATGTAAAAGAGCTATTTTTTTAGTGAAGTGCATCAAGTTACACTCATTCTCAGATAAAGTTGTGTTAGAAAATAGTAGATTTCACATTAAACTAATTGAATAGAAGTCATGCTACGGTACAGTTTTTATCCTACTGAAATTTTAGCACATAAGCATCAATGTATGCGGTTCAGCTGTCTTTTTTGTTATATGTGTATACTTACAACCATAATGCTAAATCTGTATAATGCTAATTAGTCTGTCAAACACAATATATATTTATTGGAAAGAAAAAATTACCATAGGAAGCATAATCCTTAGTTACAGCACTTAGCATGACAAACAAATTACAATTGAAGATTAAAAACAAGATTTCTGAGCATAATCCACATCTACCTTTTTGTTCTGTTAGCATACTATACTCTGTATGCTGTTTTGATGTGGGTTGTATAGCCTTCTTAATTTTTTTTTCCCTAAGTATCCTTCATTAATGTATTCTTTGGAGCAGCTAGGCACCAGAACCAGATGTATACTTTACGCATCCCATAGCACAGCATCTTCAGCGCTCCACCACCACCCCCGCCTACAGCTGACCTTCGTGTTGCACCTAGCTTTAGAGAGGTAAGGCGCCCCTAGAACACCAGCACCCCAACCACATGCCTACTGTGACTAGTTGGAAATCCGGCCCTGCTAGGCACACAAGTGTTAGAAATCTCTTCTTACAGTCAGAAATTTGGGTTTGTCTACTTGTTCATCTTATTTAATTAGGCTTTTGCCCCACAAATGTCATCGTAAAGATTTGGCTTGTTAAATTCTTGTTCCACAGCAGAAGTGTTTACCAAAAAATCTCTCAAACTGTTACTTATACAGATAGTATAAATACCTTGCAGTATAAAGTATTGCAGATTCTACAATATTTGCTCACTCTCGTTAGTATCTACTCCTGATTTGGAGGGCACTGTTTCTAGAGTGCTTCAGGAGGTCAGAAGGTCCCTGTCTGTCTAGGAGCAGTGATGAGTCCAGTAGATTCCTGAGACTGTGCATTATATTATGTTGATGGAGATGGCAAATGCCCTTGATGGAAGAGGGTTAGTTTACAGCTTCAGCCAACTGCAGATCTAATGGTATTAGATATAAGGATGTTTTTTACCTTGTCCTCACTGAGGTACAATTGCTCATTAGTGCTGTCTCTCTGCCACATCCTGGTCCAAAGCCCAACTGGGAAGGTCCATAACTACTGGTGGTGATCAGGTGAAAATGGAAATGAGTCATGGCTAGTTGCTCAAGGTGACGTGACTAAGTAACTTGACCAAAACTGATTCCATTCAAATAAACCACTAAAGAACCATTAGATAGGAATGACTTTTGACCACTGCTGGATGGGTCCAGATCTGAGGCTCGTCATAGAAGACTAGTGACCCTTTCTCCTGTTGGGCCTGTTTGCTGTTTTTTCTTGGCTGACTGTCAGGGAGACCAGGTAGGTGGTCCTGTTTGAAAAGGGGTAGTGTGGATGATGGTATATGCCTCAGTACACCATATATCTGTGCCCAGCCCAGCATATGTGGGCACTCGGTGTGGTTACAGGGTACACGCTTTAGCAGTACATGGACAAGCAACCGTGTACACGCGCAAGTGTAAATGTAGCTTAAAAGTGGCAGTATTCAACAATATGTTCTCCAATCCGTGTAATTTAGAAAAACTAATATCGTATTGGTAGCTTTGCGATTTCTAATGTTCAGTACATAGGTTTACACAGCCCCTAGGATAATAAGTCCCTTAGATTGACTGAGCCTTCTGAGATCTACCACAGTATAAATATTAAATAATAATAACAACAACTGGATATACGTGGCACAAGTTAGCACTTTAGTAGGAGTTAATTTGCTTTAGTTAGCTTTCAGAAGTTACTTGCTAGTAGAAACTGCCTGTCTCCCTTAACTGTGCAAGCACAGGATGGTGAGTAGCTTTCCTTTTGGGATTTTGGTCTCTGGGAGATGAGTGGGTTATAAATGTAATGTTTAGAGTTTTCAGCAGGGAATTAAAAGTTTGTTCCCTGGCAGAGAAGGCCCCAAAGTCTCTCAGGAAAGTTCAGACACAGCATCCCAAATAAGGGATACTAGTCTACCATGAGGAAGCAAGTAGTTTACTATTTGTGCAGGATGTACCCACTGCACTGGATAAAAGTGTTTGAAGGTTCTGGGAGGCCTGAGGCAGAGCATAAAAATGGTAATTTAAATATCTTTTCAAAACTTAAAATAAAACAAGTATATTGTGAGATTTTCTTTTTTCTTCTTCTTTTTATAACTTGAGCTAGAGATCCTGGCTGCAGCTGAGCAGAATGTTGTGTAACTATTTAGTCCAAAGCAAATAGCACTATGTTTTGTTCTGTGTACTACGCAGGGATTTTGCATTTCTTACATACAAATTCACAAACAGCTGTAGGGATTCCACCACATCAGAATATGCCTGTAAAACAAAGCAAGAGAAAAAAATATATTTTTGTTTTGAAAGATAGACACACTGGGTACTTTAGGAACAGGTTCATTTTTATTGAAGTATATTGCAAGAGGCATTGATAAGTCACTTAATGTAAAGGAACAGGAAAAAATATTTTAACTTCTGACATTTTTTTTACACGAAAAGCTCCTTCAGCTTCATAAAAATATCCAACCCCACAAAACACAATTTAGTAATGTCTTTAAAAAAATTAGTTGACTTCCTTCCTCTAGTGCAGGTCTTCTGTATCGCTCTCTAATCAAATGACAAACAGAAATCCCAAATAGAAATCAGCAATGAAGCAATTGTGTGATTTTTTTCCCTTCACATTTTGTTGTATTTTTTTTACAGTATTTACTTAAAATGACCCATTAAAGAGAAAAAAAAAACAGGGGGGGGAAATTTAATATCTAGGCCTCTGGTTACGGAGATTGGCTTTAAGCTGTAAGATATTTTTTACAGCTTCTACTTTGTTAAGGATTGATCCTCCTGCTATTGAAAGTGGGGGTGCTGTGTGAGGCTTTTAATGAGACAGTCTTTCTTGTAGACTCAAATTTGCCTCTTGTTTTGTAATATAAACATAGTGTAACCGTTTGTTTGTAAACTATTAACCTCCAAAAAACAGAATAAGGAAACTGGTTAAAGAAAACTATTTGCCTGAATGAAATTAATCACATATCACAATACACTTAATGTACTATTTATTTTTCTTGTATCCATTATTTTGTGTTTCTGTCCCATATTAGGGTTCTGACAAGTTGGCAAGTACTATAAATCAATCCATGCTGTCTTATTTGCTCTCCAGTCAGGAAGAAATGGAATAGTATCAAAAATGTCTCCTACTTATCTCAATGGAGTGTTAATGCTTATAATTTTAAACTAGTTTACCCAGAACAGACTCATCTAGTTTTATTATTGAAATCCTATCATAAAACACTTTATTTTGTCAACTTACAATTGTACCTACTAAACTATATATTTAAAAAAGAAATTGGAAGAACTGTAGATAATTGTTTTTGATAGTTCTTCATGGAATATTATCAAAAGATGGTAGTATAGTGTCATAGTCAAGCCATGACCATGAGCACAAGTTGATTTAATGAAATCAAGCTATACCTATACCCCCTTTGATCACTATGATTCTCATTAAAAAAAAAGTACTTCATACCCCAATAAAAATGTCACTAGGACACATCATTACTGTAAAGATGATTAGGAATCTGATGGGAATCAAGAACACAAAAAGAAGTGGTGGTTTCCAACAGTGGATTGTCAGCATAAAATATGTTTGCATCTGAGCACAGGATAGGATGACGAAGGCTGGATAATGACACAGAGGAAAGTTGTTTAGACACAAAGGGTGAAATCTTGCTCAGCATATTCACAAATGTAGTCCCATGGGGGCAACAGCATAGTAAGAGTCTCTCATTTAGTAACAGCAAGTCTGGTTGGTGCTGCTATGGGAAGCCAGCACAAGTGTGCGCTGTGAACGAATTGTGTGAGGATGTTGTTGTGGAACCTCCACAGAGTCAGGACAAGATGCCCTGAGGAACATTGTCACAGACATGTGATGAGCAGAGTATAAGAACCTATATCAAATAGAATAGAGTGAAACACTGAGTATGGGTGAATGAGGGCAAAACCAGGAGCAGACCGAAAAAGCGAGAAGGAGAAAAATGGGGAGAGGGCACAGAGAAGGGTCAGAGAGATACATAGGAGAAAAGAATGGTAGAATAGCAGAGGAGAGGAGGGCACAGGCAAGTAGGGTGAGAACAAAACATATAGAATGATGAAAGAAAAGAGGAAGAGAAGCAACAATATTGGGAATAAAATGTGGGGGGAGGGAGAAGAGAAAAGGGGGTACATAAAAGAAAAATGAATAGTGGCAGAGACCAAGATGGTTCCACACTGGGCATTACTTTCTCAGCTGGTGTGTAAATGTACAAGCTGACTTCCTGATCCTTCAGAGGGGTGGGTGTTTGTGCAAGGAAGAGGGCTTCTGTAGGCTAGCATCCATCTGGAAGTGGGAAGCCAGTTACCATTATGGGAGACTCCTTGATCAAAAGAGGGACTCCAGTCTTAAACCCTACAGAGCAATCAGCTGGGCAGACTCCTTCCACTGGGTGACAATTTTGTAAAGGCAGTATCCAAACTGAAATTGTTTCCAGGACTATGCTACTCTGTGCAGTCACATAAGCTGTTTCCTATTCTGAATGGTATTTCTCCTCCCCCCAACCAAAGTCACTCAGTTTGAGTGTGCAGCTATGCCACTCAGCCAGGAAATAGCTCGCCCCATTGCATTAGGACATTAGTGAATGCACTGAGCATGCTAATCAAAATTGGCAGAGTCTCAGACTTTGCCCCAGGAAGTGAGCAGACTTGGGAGGCCACAGAAGGCCAGAAGCAGCTTTACATGATTGCTTCTACGGGGAAAGTCCCCCTCAGAATAGGGAGCAGACGCTGTGACTGCATAACCTAGCCACCGAAGCAATTTCAGTTTCAAATAAAAAATGCTGAGCAGGCAGCAAGGTCAAAGGCTATCTTGAACCAAATGACTGGAAATGAACCAGGTATGATAAATAGGGCTCAGATGGGAGAGCACCTGGAATCTAGTGATCAATATCACAGGCATAACTGCTGAATGGGTTCTGTAGAAAACACAGTAACACAAACTTATTTGACTTTGGGAAAGCATGCAGCTCCGAAGGAATGTGAAATGTGGTTAAAAAAAATTGGTTGGAATTCAGTAATGCATGAGAAATCTATAGTGGAAAGTAGGAAGTATTTAAGATACAGTTGATGAGTCCATAATCAAAAATCATTCCAGTAAAATAAAGAACCTGAAAGGGGAACAGAAATCAATGCTACTTAGTAGAGTAAGAGAAATATTGATGGCAATAAAAAGTCCAAAAAATGAAGAAAGAGAAAATTATATATGAGCTAATTATTATCATTAGAGTTATAACAATGAGAATAAGAAGGGAGATAGAGAAACCAAAAGAAATAATGAACAGTAAACTGAAGAAAACATCTGCAGTAACAATGAAGTTTTCTGAATATATACAAAAAAAGAGAATGAAAGAAAATCACTGACCACTTAAATATCAATAAAGAAGAGTGAACTTCTGTTGAGGGTAAAGGAAGAGCTGTTAAACGATTCATTTCTTCATGGAGGAGAAATACAGAATTACTGGAATTGAGTGTCAGTTTGACAGATGAAGAGCTAAAAGGTGTGCACAAAAGAAATAGTTACATAATTTAAGAAAGTAACTAAAATTGTAGTAGTTCCTTGGCAGCAGGCCAACCTGCATCTATGATGAAATTTCCTTATATGATCCCTGAGCTGACTGAGAGGTCAAAACTCCTGCTGTTGCCAGGCTGGCCAATGCTCCCACCTATGCTACACTCCGTGCACATCTTTGGCTCGCTGGTGCTTTGCTGGTCCCTCCATGTGGCAATAAGTGAAGGGGCAGCTTTATCCTCAGCATTGCACTTCTTGGGGTTAGAAGGTTGGCTGGCAAGTATTGGTGGTTTTGAATAATTTTCTGATTTATTTTTCTGTCCATAGACAGTTGCAGGGAAGAGGTATGAATACCCTCATTCCTCATGGCTGCTGATATTTCAGCACCTTCCAAATACAGACATAGAAGATGGATAATCTTGACTAATTTTCATAAGCTCATGTGGCACAGACACACTGTGGGAGTGTTGGGCAGCCTAGTACCCGCAACAGCATGGTACCCACAGGAGGGTCAGAGACCCTGTGTACACTCGGGTCAGCTACCATGGAACTACAGGGACACTGAATGTAACCTTAATTACATGCATGCAAAATAGACAAGACATCTGCTCTGAAAAGCACAAACATGCTTACATTAAAATGTTGAACTTTTCCAGACATTTTAAAATGTTAACTAGATTTTATAGTGATGCCTGAGGATTGAGCAGTGGCAAGAATTATTCCCCATCTTTTAAAAACAAATTAAAAAAACAGTTGGCCAGTAAGTTTAGCTCTGTTGTAGGGGCAACTTTCGAACCTCACTTAAAGGATGTGGTAAAAGAACAGTCGGAAGAGAAGAGTTTTATAAAGGATAGCCAGCCTGGATTCAGGGAGAGAAGGCTCATGTGGAGCTAAATTGTTGGAGTTCTTTGATGATATTACTGCTATGAAAGTTAAGGGAAATTTAGTGGATGCAGTATTCTTACCTTTTCAAAATAACTTAATGGGATTCCCCATCAGAGATAAATGCCTAAGGTAAAGAACTGTGGAGTGGGAGGTAGACAAACATGCTGTTTAGAAAGCTGGTTTAAGAACAGGAAACGCTATAGTCATAGATCGAACTTTTTCAAGTTTCAAAGGCATTATAAGTGATGTTTCGGGGGGGGGGGGAGTATGTGTAAGTTTTGTAATATAAATATAAAACATAAAAAGAACTGTTAAAATAACACTAAGTTTGCAAAGTCAATCATTCAAAATTTCAGGAAAAGCCAGAATTAAGGTTTGTCCCACTTGTGCATATGCATTATGATACGCTCTCTAATTCCATGATTACATACTGTTCCCCACAGACCCTGCCTCATTGAGTGCCAATCTCAGTTTTCCTGCTCCTCTCACTGAGCTCCTAGAGTATGCTTACCCAGACAGTCCCACTTCTCCCCATGCACCCTGGCTCCATCTCCCTTCATTTCCTTCCCCTGCATGTGTTTCAAGTAGAAAGCTGTGTAAATTGATTCTTCTTATATTTTGAGGGGTCCAGTTCTTTATGCATCAATAGTGGAATGGTTCATTTGTAACTGAATGTCCTGTAAAATTGGTTATATACATTCAAGAGAGAGACAATTGTATCAAATAACTGAAGGCTATACTTGCCTTTCCTACAATATAGCATAATCCTCAGATCTCGCTAGCATCAGATGTATAGATTTACAGTTTCTTCTGAGTGAAGTCAAGTGCTGGGGAGGAAGAGAAAAAGCTTACAATATCCCTAATACTTACCTGTTTATCTCAACTGGGGATCAGTTCATGTTACTGCCCTCTTCTTTTTGGTTGAGTGAGATCATTCTGACATTTGAGAAGAACAGCTGTTAGCATATGAAGGTTATTTCCCAAGTTTAAGAGAAATTAAAATATCGAACTCCACTTTGTTGGGAGACATTTAAAGGCAAACCCTAAAAAAGAATGTCTCCCAGGAAAAACATTCAAGATGCAAGATATTTACATTAATGGCAGTAATTGCAACTTAATAAAATGGCAATTCAAGTAGATGGGTCATTTTGACATGAGTTAGTAGCTCTTTTTCTCTGTGTATGAATGAATCTGATGCTGCTTTTGCATTTGCTTCTCTAACAGTTTACAGTCCCTTCTTTGTACATGCCCCAAAATGTATTAAAATGTCTGAAATGCTTTAACACTGTCTGCTAGCTTCCACACTGAATACACTCACTGGGCTGGCATGTTACCTGCTCCTGATACTAAGCAGGCTCAGTCCATAAACCTGAATAGATAGTGTCTCATCTAAACTCCATAGCCTGTCCAATAATGTGAATGGGGTCACATCAGCCCTGCCACTCCCTGGACAGCCTCATTCATACTAATTGAGATCAAAAGGAATCATTGTGATCATTGGGATCAAAGGCTATCAACCAGGATGTCCCAAATGAAGATTCTACTCTTATAATAATAATTACTCAGAGCATCTAGGTAGCATTTTTCCTCTTCAAAACATTTGCAAACTAAATAATCTTCCAAGACTGAAGTCTGAGGAAAATCCCCATATCAAATTGTCTAAGTCTGACAATGAACCAATATGAAAATAGTATAGAACAACTGGTTAAAGGGAATATAAAATTTAGATCAAATAGATATGAAATCAGGCACCTTTGATTCTTTCAGCAGGTGAGTAATTCATACAGGGTTGTGTCTTTCTCAGATAGGAATGAAGCTGGGTTTTTCATAAATGAACACAGCATTTCTCTAACTAGGTATATCTTCAGTGTGTTTCAAAGACTTTAAGAGATCTTCTTTTTAAGAATGGCTCTGGGGAAGCTCAAATAAGATAGGAAAGTGGAATGAGAGAGGACAGCAAGTACTTTTCTATGCTATCCTGGCCAGAAAGGAGTACAACTGGAATGGAAAAAGGCATACCATCTGCTCACACTATCAGTGTAATACACTAGGTGGGAAAGTTTCAGGCTGCAGAAATGTGGGGACACCAATTTGCCGTGGGCACTTCAAAATTTTCATTGATATTCTGGGGCTTTAATCAAATAAAACCCACAAAGAGACAGTGAAAGAGTGGGGAACCCTTTCTAGAAACTGTGAGAACTTGATTAATGGATATAAGGATCGTGTGACCACATAAATGTTTTAATTTGGTGTATTAGGGTCAAATATTTTAATATCTGGAAAATTTATTGGTTGTGATAGGAGCAGCTGCAGTAGCTAAGGTTGCATTTTTCCCCATTATAAACTGTTCTCCGCACCTGCATTTTCATGTATTCATAACTCTCTGAAACATTTACCTCTGGTGCTGACATCTTTCATGTTTGGTTTGTGCCTGAGTGTGAATTTTTATAGAAAGTTTGAGCAAAATCACTTCAGCTGTTGCTGAGTCATGAAATGGGGAAAGCATATTTTTCCATCTTCAAAAGAAATTAGCACTTTTTAAAAAAAGGGTTAAGTTAAAAATGGCTGGTTTAAAGTTCACATGGGTATAATCCTTACTGAGCATATGTGCTTTTGTTTATTTTGAGATTGGGGGGAAACTGATGGTAATTTAATAAAGTTAGGGCTATATATATATTAGTTCCTAAGTAGAAATCCAAAGAAAATCTATTGAATACATTTACCATCACCATCCTCTACTGGCCTGGTCTCTGGGGGAAACAAATAGTGGAATTAATATAATGTTTGCCATCTATCATTCTGGTAGCTCTCCTGATATGTTGCATCTTCCACTCCTTCCCTTCTTCTTCACCCCTTCCTCCTCCCATATGCCTTGTCTATTTAGATTATAAGATCTTGAGGGCAGGGATCATCTCTTGTACATATTGTATTTCAATTAGCACAGTGGGGGCCTGACCCTGAATGAGGCCTCTAAGCACTACCATAATATAACAACATGATGTGCTTCATCACTGCAGGATTAGAGGGAGTTATAAATATTCAAACCCAAGTGAAACCTAAGGATTTTCTTATTTAGAAACCTGATTTCAACTTAAACTACCTTGTGATTACTGTTAGTTTTAACAGATATAAATGGCAAAATTGTTTAACAGATCTATGCTTCTAATGCTAATATTCCTTAAATCGTGGTTATTTGCCTCCGGACAATCTAATTTGTGTAAACTATATCTAATCTTTTTTATTTTCTCTTTTCCCTGGTGCTTCCATCTGTCTTTATTCATCCCAGAACCCATTGTCTCCTTGAACAACCACAGCAGCATATAGAAGAAAAAGTTGCTGGTTAATATTAGTTGAGCACGATAGAGCGCTGGAAAGGATGGCGCACGGTTGTTTTTCCTGTAACACAGTGTATTTATACTATTTTATCTAATGCTGGACGTAAGTCATTTATGAACAGAGTGAGTGCATATTGTGGAATCCTCTGGTTCTTTTAGAAATGTGCTGTACTGTAGATGTAGTTAGTGATTACATATGTCAGAACTGTGGATGTTTGTATTCTGTATATTGTGTGTTGTAGTCTCAAGGCAAATTTGCTGTAGATTTCCCACCAGGGGGACTTTGGCTTAACTTACTTAGAATTATAAATTGCCAGATAGGATGCACCGCTATAAGGGTATCTATCCTGTAGATTTCTGCTAGTGAGATGAATCAGAGCACAGACTTGGTACCCTCAGGTGTAAAAAACAGATGGGTTCATGTCACCATTGTGAAGACGCATTAGCAATTTGAAAATCTTGAAGACATTTCAACATCTATTTCAATTACTGAAGCTACAAAGTATAAGTCAGGTTTACTTTGGGGGTATGCTGTGCATGAAATATGTGGAAACTATCCAGTTATTCTTCAAATGGATTTGAGTTTATCTAAATCACCATGTGACACTCTGATTGCTTGCTAAGGATGAGCAAATCAGTTTAAATTTGAAGTATTATGAGATATTGGTGGTAAAATTTTCCATAATATTGTTCTGGTATTTTTCTAGTTTCTTGAAAAATTTGGTAGAAGTGGCAAATTAGATTTGATTTTCACTTGCTGGTATTATAAAACACCCACTCTAGTTCATCTCTTTCTTTCTGTTAGGTTGTTGACATTTAAGAAACATGTGTGAAGCTCCCAGTAAAGTCAACGGAAGTTGTATACATCATTATCAAATAATGCAGTTATACTTCTTAATGAGCTGGATGGACCATTCAGGAATTCTCCCTCAAAATAAATACTTAGTCTATTTTTAAAATTTAAGATATTCAGTTCTGTCTCTATTTTTATTTCTGTAATTCTCTGTATAAATGCATCAATTCTTATCTGACAAACTTACTTGACCACTGTTTTAGTACAGTGCACAAAAACTTCACAATACCAAAGTGGGGTTTGTTATACTGCATCTTATTTTTTGATACATTACCTTATACATTAACTCCTGCTCTCTAGTGCCTTTGAAAGCCTTGTTAAATGCCTGCTGCCTCAGCCTCAGATAAAACAGGCCATCTACTTGCTTACATTGTAGCTTCCTCTTCTGATGAATCTGCCTGCTCCAGCCTCCTCTACTTCTCATCTCACAACAATTTCTAAGTGCTTGCTTCCTTACCCACTTAGAACCTACTCTCAAACTTGTCAGGGGGCTGACGATATGACTGTACTGGATCATTACTGCACCAAGGGAGGAGGGTGAGATGATTTCCATAAAGACAGCTGAATTCTCAACTGGTACCCTATTTAGAATCTTATATTGTAACATGGCTATGCATATATGTGTGGCATACACAGGGGTAATTTTAATTGATGAATGCCAAGCAATTTTATTTAAAAAATTACTGAAAATATTTAGCTTTTTGAAACAAGAAATGAGAGGTGAGGTCTTACTATTTGTTTCTTTTACTGCCAACTCAGGAATGTGGCTCCCATTTTAGTCACAGAGTTCTTTTACACGCTGTAGGTGTCACCATAATTAAGACCAACCAAGATAATCGCAATTATTAACTGTAGCTATTTTATTAAAGAAAGCAAAAAAGAAAAATGTTAAACAAAACAATACAAATAACTCTTCTTGTATGTCCATGGCAGCTTGTTTACAGAGCTGGACAGGATGAGTTGTCAAGTGCTTGCTGTCTAAGCAGGGTTGTAGAGGGTGTGTATGTGTGGGTGTGCTCACTTCAGAGTTTTTGGATGCTATTTTCCTTCCTCTTTCCATGAAATTAAGAAAACGTACCTATTTCAGGCTCGTTTAGATTCAGAGTTGATTGCTGTCAGTCTTTCATTGGCTTCATGCCTTCAGGGTTGGCTTAGGTGACACCTTCAGCTCCTGAATATTCAGTCTGTTTAATTTCTTTAATTGCTTTTCTTCTGCCTGAAAGCGTAAGATAACTTTTAAAGTTAGTTTTAGCTTTCTTTTTATTCAGTTAATTTCTGAGGTATCTCTTTAGGTCCATCAGGGTTTAATAGGAATTGAAATTTAGTTTCAAATGAGTCCAAACACTCATGTCATGTTCTGTTTCTAAAAGTCAGCTCTCAAAATTGTTTTTTTAAATTAAATTCTTAAAGAGCATTGTTAAGCTTAAGTAATCATCAAAGATGATATTGTCATTTCTTTTTACCAGTCCTTGAAGAGGTTCTTCTTATCTTCGTGACCGTGGTGAGAGGCTGCTTAAGCATTACCAGATAACTAATTTCCTAATTAATATAAATATTGCTACACTCAAATGGCTTCTTATATTAGTAACCAGTTATAGCATCAAATGACCAGACTCTATGTGTACATAAAGCATTTAATTATTTACATAACCATTACACTGGATACTTTGCATTTAGCTAACATGTTTGCAAGAATGCATTTCACAAAGGTGTTTCTGATTTCAACATTTAAGAAATAAACAAAAGGTTGAAAACACTTGCAACTACACATGTTTTCTTAGAGGCTTTCTGAATAAAGATTTTAGGTTAATGATAAAATTTATTTCAGTTTGAATAATTCTAGGATTCTTTGTTTGGGTTTACTTAGCTGTATTACTCTGATAGCACACCCTACCTTCCGTTCACAATCAGGCTCTTCCTAAAAAGTGAATGTTTTGTATGGTTTGTCTTCTTGAACTAAGGAGACATGTGACACTGTGATTGGTTTGTTTGGTTCCTGGACCAGATGGTTTCTAGATTTACAATCTACTATTTGCAATATATTTAAAATTTGTAATTATATATGTAAAAGGGTGGAATGCTGTCAAGACTGCTAAGCTGTTACAGCTGCTCAGTGCTTCTGACCTTGGAGCTCCGATGTTATCAGCACTCACAGAGAGTGCACTAATTCAGCAGACGTTGAGGTTACTCATAGAGAAAGACCACAGTTACAGTTCGGTGACAAAGGCACTCGGCCAGGTATACTGCCCTCAAGGCGTAGTCCTAATGACTCGCACAACTTGCACAAGTACATTAACACATGAGTGTCCTGTGGCAAGGAGCAGATTAGTCAGCAGCAGGAGTTTCTGCTGTCCCGTCAGCTACACAAGGGGTTAAGGTGAGGTACCCCAACATTTATAGACAGACAAACAACTGGGATAAAGAACTTACGTACTACCATACATAGTTCATGACATTTGTTCATCACCTCACCTTGTTCCTTATATCTCAGACAAAACATCCCTATTCATTGTACTGTCAAACCATCTGATCTGGTACTAGATTGGAGCTAGCCTTATGGAATATATTAACATAAGTATCTAGCGCCTAGTACTTCTTAGAACACCTATATTTTAGCAATACTAGCAACAACTTTACCAAGTTCATGCACCAAGCAGTGAACTTGTAAGCATCTGATTTAATACATGGCCTGACTTTGATTCACAGCCTCTTGTGCATTACTTTGCATTTATTAACAGAGTTTCATCTCCTGTTTTGTGCTTCAGTCACCTAGTTTTGTGAGATCCCTTTGTAACTCTTTGCAGTCTGGTTTGGACTTAACTATCCTGAATTATTTTGTATCATCTGCAAATTTTGCTACCTCACTGTTTACCCCTTTTTCCAAATTATTTAGGAATATGTTGAACAGCACTGGTCCCAGTATAGACTTCTGGGAAACACCGCTATTTACTCTCTCCATTCTGAAAACTGATAATTTGTTCCTACCCTTTGTTTCCTATCTTTCAACCAGTTACCAATCCATGAGAGAACCTTCCCTCTTATCCTATGACTGCTTACTTTGCTTAAGAGCCTTTGGTGAGGGACCTCTGAAAATTCACCATTTACACTAGTTTAAACCGCAAGTGACCCTTTCCCCATGCGGCAGAGGAAGTCGAACCCCCTGCAGGGTCTCTGCTAATCTGACCTGGGGGAAGATTCCTTCCTTACTCCAAATATAGCAATTGGTCCCTATGTTTAACCGTTTCCCTATTTTTAACCCTTTCTATCTGGTCACCCTAGGTTCACTCCAGGTAACCAAGATCTGTCCCTCAGCTCTGATTCCTCGCTCTGGAATCTGACTTCAGCTCCGATCCTGGGCTCCTATTCCTGGCTGTTGTCTCCTGCTCTAACCACTAGGCCTGATTCCTGCTACAACTGCTAGGCCTGACCACACACTTCCCAGTCTCTGGCACACGTATAAAATATTCTATACAAAGTACATATGACAGTAATAAACCCTTATATATATATATACATCTTTCAAAACATAGTATAAAAGAAAATAATCTAGAATGTTGAAGCTAAACAGAAGTTAGCTTCATTCCACAAAGTAAGCACCTTAAAAAGTAGAGTATTGTTTCACTAATTTCCTTCAATCAGAGTAATCATAGCTGTTACCTGTAACTATTGAAAGTACACTTTTCCTCAGACAAATATGATTTTTCACATTGGCATTAAGGAGATACTGTCAAGAGCAAGGCACCATTATCTTTTTTCAATAAATAATTTAATTAGTTAAATTAATTTCTGAAGGTTATTTTTCACTATTTAAAAACAGTACCAAAAAGGCTAGTTTAGGAGATTAGTGGAAGCTGTCGCCTCCTGCACCATATCATAGGTCACCAACGCTGCCCAGCACCCATACACTTAATCCAGTAATGGAAATGAGACGCACAGGAGACAAGACTAGAGAATAGGAGGGACCGAGATGCGCCAGTGCTCAAGGCCCATGCAATGTCATGGAAAAGATTAAATGAGATATACCCAGATGATCGTAATAAGTGACACGTACCCACATGCTGCAGAGGAAGGTGAAAACCCCCAAGGTCACTGCCAGTCTGACTCCTTTCAGTGTGAGCCAAAGGCTCAACCTATGAAAAGCTGCTTTGATGTCAGTGTATACCACACTAAGCAGGCAGTTTAAGTCTCGATGCCACTCAGCCAGAAGCTGGAGGGGAAGGATAGTATCCATTGTCAGCCACCCAGCAGCGAAATCTGATTTGTGTGGATAATTATGTCTGTTAAGGAGTGGCTGCATCCTATCAAGCACAGGAGCAAAGGACCAATAGCAATAAGGTCAGCCTGTTGTTGCCAAACTCAGTGTGAGATCCTTTACCTTGTACTGAAACTCTATGATACTATTTTTCCATTCTGCTGGTGTTCTACCTGATGCTGACACTTTTCATCACAGTTGATGTAGGCCAATGCTCGCAGGTTCCAGGGCACCTTTGAGCAGCTTGTAATTTGGAATACCCTCCATTCCAACAGCTCGTCCTTTCCATAACTTTTGTCCTACCTTGAATGACATGACAGAGGGTCAGTGTTTGTCCCTAGGTCTGCAGCCACATGGTTTGCCAGTCACATCGCCCTGGACAGCCATCAGAATGTGTGTGGTTCAGCACATTCTCATAGTGTGTTTTCCGTCTGTCCAGGACCTAGTCCATTGACGACATCTGATGGGAATGTGAGAAGGTTGTTTATGGCTGCCAACCAGGCATGCGATAGCTCTGCAGGCCAAATATAGATTGTTGTACACTAGACTGTCCTCTGCTTCATCAATCAGCGTACTGATGTAGATCTCATGGTAATGTTTTGCCATGGCCTGTAAAATGGCTTTCAACCATTTATGTTCTTGGGCATCTCTCTGCTTGTGTGCTTCTGCGTTTTTTGCTAATGTATCAAGGGGTACTTTGGGTGACCACCTGAAGCCAATTGTTTCATTGGTGGCTTGTGATATAGCATTACATATAGTACTCCATTTGATCTCCCTGTCATCTGAGTGGGTCCATACATAATCTTTGACAGTCTGTGTGTTGAAAAAGACCGAGTAAGATTTCACTATGGAGCAATTTTTGACAAGGATGTGGTCAGTTTCTTTCATGGCATGCCCATTGTTTAAAATCCAGGTCCAGCAATGATTAATGAGGCACCTATACCAGGAGTCTGTAGTCAGCCCAGGTGACATAGTGGACTTCACAAACACAGTAGGTTGGGTGAAAGAAAATGCTTTTCTGAGGCACATTATTTTCCTCCCTTCTATGATTCAAAATATCCTCAACTGGAATCACAAGCCATATTCCACTTCATACTGTTCACAGTGACTACGGTCAAAATTGCATGGTGTACACATTCATAACCTCTGCAGTACATGACTTATTCCTCTGATTTTTGTACACCATGAATCTCTCAAAACAGGCCTTCCTAACTCTCTTGTCAGGTCCTTTTGGATCCTAGTGACTGCAGTGGCAGTCGAACTGGGACCATTGCTCACCGAGACACCAATTCAGAGAACAACTCTGTTTCTCAAAGCACTTAAGCATATGCTTAAGTACCAATAAAGACAACAAAATGTAAGCATGTGCTTGAAGTTAAGCTCATGCTTATGTGCTTTGCTGAACTGGACCTGAAGGAATGAAGGCCACTTATCTAACTAGTCATAAACCAGACTCTGCTGGTTTCCCTCACACCCAAACAAGCTGGAGAAAGAGGAACTCTGTCTCTATCACTTCATACCCTTCAGGAGTTCTACTTCCAAGGACCAACAAGAACAAGTTAGGATCAAGAGAAATGAGAGTGTATTTTCCCATTAATCTAGACACGGGAGCTGGTTTTCTGGGTAGCAACTTATGGTCTATATTATAATAAAATATATATTTTTGTATCTCCTGTCACCTTTTAGCAAAGATGATGGATAGCTTTTCTGGTTCAAGAAGCAAGCAAGGTACTGCTGGCCAAGAGGGTTCCTCAAATGAGTGATGAAGTTTATTCATACCCTGCCACAATTGCATTACTTTTTTGATGCTTTGTGTCCTGATGCTAATGTATTTGAGTTTTACTCTTTCTCACAGTTGTGATCACTGTATTTAACCCATCAGTTTATGAGGTATTATTTACCTTTTCTTTTTAGAAGAATATCTGTACCATATTTCCAGAAATTAACATGCTTAACTCATTTTAGCAATCTTAAACATATGTCATACAACGTGTTGAAACTACCTCAATTTTGTTTTGTTTGATGGAGAGGAAGGAAGGGCTCATGGTTAATACACTGGACTGACACTGTAGATCTTGGTGTTGTTCCTGGCTCTGCCACAGTCTTCCTGTGTGGACTTAATCTCTCTGTGCCTCTGTTGTCCCATCTACAAGATGGAGGAAATACTTCCTTATCTAATGTTTGTGAAGAGATCAGATCACAAGGTAACTGAGCTTATATAAGTACTTAGACAGAAAAAGCAACATGTAACACAGCACTGAATTGTAAGTCTCTTGTATAGAAAATTCATAAACGTAGATAGCATCTTTGGCCGTTTTACATGAGCAGCATTACATACCACTTTTTATGAAGGGGAATGAAACAGAAGGGCCATTTTAGGTGAACAGAATGGAATTACCCAAGCTGAAATCTGGCCAGGACTCCAGGTTTCACACTACAGCTCTTGCAAATAGTGCTGAGGTTAATTTCTGATGAAAGTTATTAGTGATCCTCTTATTTTTACCTCATCCAAAATACACCAATCCAGTAGCACCATGTTCCCTAACACCATGGCAAGAATGCCATCTCCTGAGTCACAAGCACAACTTCTTGCAGTTTGGTTTTTCTTTTTGACCTCTCACCCAGTTTTTAATGAGGCTAGATTCAATATAGTTTGTGAAATTAAAGGTGATCTTGCCAGTGGTCACATGGCACAAGTAAAACTTGTTTGCTTTATATGCATTTGTTAGTGGGCATCCTTTCTAAAGGTTTGGTGGAAAATTCCAAAATTAACAAAGGAATTTTAATAAAAACCTCAAATAAGTTTAGATCCTGGAATTTATTTGATCGCTAAAATAAACCTTAGAGAAACGTCTTATAATTGACCTGCTTTCTCAATTTTCAGTGACTAGGGTTGTATTGAACTCTTGAAAATCAAACAGATGTTGGCTAATTTGGATGCAATATACTCTAAGTTTCAAGAAAGCTGTAAATTTAGTGTATGGTGTGACTCAGTGCACTATAAATTAAAATATTTCACATTTTATTTCATAGAATATCAGGATTGGAAGGGACCTCAGGAGGTCATCTAGTCCAACCCCCTGCTCAAAGCAGGGCCAATCCCCAATTTTTGCCCCAAATCCCTAAATGGCCCCCTCAAGGATTGAGCTCACAACCCTGGGTTTAGCAGGCCAATGCTCAACCCACTGAGCTATACCTCCCCCCAGGTAGTGGAGGAGCATATATATTTGGAATAAATATCTGGAGAAAGAAAATAGTTATGTGTGTGCATTTCATTTGCTTTGAGAACATTATCTGCAAAATGGCCAATGCTTTTCCATCAAAGTGTAAACTCTGGAGCATTGTAAGATCTAACTAAACCTAATTTAAAGACACAATTATGCCTTTTAAAGTTTGCGCATAACTTCCATAGACTTCAAAGAGAACCATGAACAAGCATTTTAGGATTGAACTTCATCCTAAATGTATGTATTTCTTAATTGTTGCTTATTGTTATTTTAGAAACTTGCTGGGCTCCACAGAACTAATATACAATAGACCTTTATTTTGTAAAAGGATTTATTAGAAGGACTCTAACAAAGTTGATCTTCATTGATGATAGTTCTGCTTTTTCCAATAATTAAATCACCTTAAAGATAATTGTGAACGTTTTGGATGGAAAATTTCTGCTGAAGATTATACAATATTATCGTTTTTATAGCACGGAAGTGTGGATGGTATTTTACAGAACAAATTAAGATATGGTTCCTGCCCAAAAGGGCATGGAATCTAAGTGCAGACCTGATGCTACAAGCAAGGGAAACATATGGTAGGGAGGCAGTCAGATGAAGAAGAACAAGTTTAATAAAATGTTATATTTTCCATACACTAAACAAAAATTCCAGGAATTAGTCTTTTTTTTTCCTGGAAAAAAGACTAAAGCTTTTGAAAGAACAACTATTTAGTGGACCAAAAGGTAACTAAGTACAAAATATTGATTTGGATCTCTTAAGATAATGCACTTTTTATGTAATTAACTAATATATAGTTTGTGAAAATAATCACACTTTTTGAAATGCATTGCTAAGGAGTAAACTTGTTAAAAGCTATATTTTGGGTTCAACGATGTTTATATAAAGTGCCAATAGAATATTGTTGAACTAAAACAAATGCTTGCTTTGAATGCCAAAATTAATAAAAGGAAATCAAAATGCTAATTTGGAGCCCATTTATGCCACAATTTCTGAGTAATAGTTTACCCCAGGAGTAAAGCTATGGATTTCAGTGTAAAAACTCAAGGAGGAAGGTAATGCTTATCATGAGTAAGGATGGCAAAATCAAGCCCTTGTATGAAAAAACCTGCTTTCCTGCCAGTTCAGAAAACTGAATGTATAGGTGTTATACTACCCTACCATAACAGCTTCTACTAAATACAATTTTCACAATCCTGATTGAGGAAAAGGTTCCATTAAACTATAATGATTTTCACATGCGTTATTTTTCATTCCTGGATTTAATTTATAGGTAACTAATAGGTATTACAACAATTCAGGATTAACTTTCTAATTTTATGCATGAAAGGATCAGTACAAGTTACTGTTAGGTGAGGACTTGCAATTACTTTTGCAATTAAACTTTCATGAAATCAGCAGGTTTTTGTGGTTACTCTTCTGTATTGTTCACAGCAGTTAACCACAATGACAGAAATGTTGTTACTACAAAATACAGTATGGATTTTTAAGACAATAAAAAAAAGCTAAGTAAATCTGCAACAGGGGGCATTTTAGTAAAGTAGTACTTGGTATTTGTGCCCTGTTTCTAGCTTGACATGATCCTATCAGCCTTTCAAATCCTATTAGCCAGGCTGTTTTCACTTTCTTCGATTGATCCAGCTATAGATCCAGCTATTAATGAAACTTTCCTACTGTGGAGTGGATCATCCAAAGTGAAACAAAAAAGGCATTCTCTGAACTTCGTGATTTTCATTTAGTTTCTCTCTTCAATTAGAGAGAAGAAAACTAACTTGGAGGATGCTTTTTTCCCCTCCTCTGTGTGCATTTCTATGAAGAGAGAACTTTTGACAAAAGTCTTCCAGCACCCCATAAACAATTTTGCCTTTTCTAAATATTATAACATGCTTTACTTTAAAGACAATTACAAAATTGTGTTACCTGTGACAATATGGCCTAATTCACGCACTCGTCATTTGTAAAAGAAACCATTTGTGGTCAGCAGTTACACTGACTAAGCCATATTCTTTGTGAATAAAAAATGACTTTATCTGAATTCAAACTTTTTGCTTCCCCTTTGACATTGGAAATGTTGTTCAGAGAGAAACAAAGCTAGCTGATGTACCTTTTATACATATGAACTGTCAAATTGCAGCAGCCACACTCTATCTAAATGACATCAGAAATCCCACTTGAAATCATAAAAAACGTTGGGGGGAAGGTAGTATCAACCTATAGGTCTGCAGCTGAGTGTGGCTTTAAATGTAAGAGTGAATGTGTCCTACAATTCTTATTGTTTTTCCATAGGTGATAGCAAATGTGATCTAACACCCATCCTGCTTTCTTTAGTTCATTAAAGAAACGTAAACCATACATTCTTTAATTTTTTCTACTCTTTAAAGTCTGCCTGACATTGAACATTTTTCAGAAGTAAATTGAGCTGTTGTTAATTTCAGCTGGCAACTATTTAGATGAAAATATCCATCAAAGGATAAGGATTGTCATATTTCTGATTTGATACAGTTGTAACAAGGGAGCCATTTTCATGACACTTTTTCAAGGAGTAAGCCTCCAATTACTCTTATAATTTAGTTAGGATGACAAGGTTTATACCTGTGTAGAATCTGTTCAATAGGGAGTCATTACTCACTCACACATAATTATTCACTCACTCATTTACTTTTTTTAGTAATTATTTTCCAAGGACTACTTCTTTGTTGTATATTTTTCTGCATCAATATGCAGTTCAACAGTCTACACAGGGGCACACTTAAATAGTTCACTCTGGTTTTAGACATATGGCCAGTTTGAGCAATATTCCCTACACTTAAAATGCAAGTACCGCTGGAACTGACAATATTAACATTAACATTACTGGCACTTTTTAAGTTCAGCACAGTATAGCTAACAAAAATGTGATATTTAAGAGGATTTGTTAATCTACACATGCCTACTTAAACACAATATTTTTTTCCTGAAACTAAAAGTTCCAGGTAACTGAAAATGAAAATGTCATTAAATTTGCATGCAAATTAGAAACTGCCCAAAATTGCAGTATATTTTGTCAAAAGTATTGACTTATTTCAGCCTGTTTTTCTATATTTATATTCTAGACATTTTTAATAACTCTTGGGGCTGTATCCTAATCCCACTGAAGTCAGTGGCAAAACTCCCATTGACTTCAGTGGGGCCAGCGTTTCACTCCTTTTGTCCCCAATAGGTCGGGATTTGGCTAATACTATACAATTACTCATTGGCTAATTCTAACCTCTGATATACATGTGCAACTACTGTTGTAGCCAGTGAGAGTTCCTTCTTTGCATCTGAAGCTGAAATAACTAACTATAAAATCCTGTAAATTGGTGCCTTCTTTTCACCATTCCGTTAACTCTGGAACACATTGTGCCATCGTTTTTTAAGCAGATCTCCTTTTTCTAATCACTTAGGACTTCTGCACAAATGTCAGGTGCACAATATAACATTTATGACTCTGTCCTGCAGTCATTAATGAGGCAAAATTCCTATTTAGTGACTTACATAGGGAATTTAGTCTGTGTAAGGACTGAAGGCCCTGAAAGGAAAATATAGGTTTATTCTGAACAGTAATCTTCTAAAATAACTAAAATAAAAACAATTGTTTTAAAAGTTTAAACATTCTGCTGTTCCCAAGTTTATTGAATAGCACAATGACACCATAATTAATAACAGACTTAAAATATACATTTCCTATAGAATTACATCGTAGTACATCCTTGGTCAAGTGTATCACACATATTTACTGTAAAATAGCCACTAAGTTTTAAAAGGTTTCAGAGTAGCAGCCGTGTTATTCTGTATTCGCAAAAAGAAAAGGAGTACTTGTGGCACCTTAGAGACTAACACTCATTTGTGCGAGAGATAACTGTGTCTGTAAAGTGGTGAGTGCAAATTTAGGCCCACATTTTCAAAAGTAGCCACTGATTTTGAGTGCCCCAGTTCTGGAGTTCCCAATTTGAGAAATCTGCAACCTGTTATGAGTACCAACAACTCCAGCTGAAGCCAATTGAAGCTACCGATGTTTGAGGAATCCAGCTCCAATGTGTCTTGAATGAGGTACCCAAAAATGAGTCACCCACAATCAATGTACATTTTTGAAAATTTGGGCCGAATAGGCTGGAATGAGGACCATTTGGAAATGTAATTAAATAAATAATGACCACTTTTTAAGGGACAAACTCTGTCTTCAGATACTCTCACTGAAATCATTAAGAACAATGTGCATGCATTCAAAAACAGACTTTGGCCCTAACTATTCAACATAAACCAAAGGATCAGATTCTTCTCTTAGACGTGTAAAGAGCTCTTGTTGAAGTCACTTGCACATTCACTTGAGACAAAACCAAAACTTTTTAAAGAATCCTTGTTTTAGTCAAGTTTTGATAACGGTTCAAACAATGTCAAAAATTATGAGAATGATCTAAAGCCTCTTTCTCTTTGATCACTGTCTATTTTTGCCTTCTGTGAAGCACATATTGATGTGTTGCATTCACACATTTGAAATACATCTTGGTGGTCCCTAAGCACAGCTTCTTGCACACCATTGTGAGCAATTTCAGGTGAATGGAAAGCAGAAGTATTTTCGTTGGAGGATACAGAAGGCAGCACAAAGGTTTGTAGTTGAAGCACAGACTGGCATTCATGTCTCAAACTGTCATCTGCAGAGTGCAGACTATTCACATATTACTAGCTCTCCTAGCTTCTAGATGCTAAATTCCTAAAATAGGCTAAAATAAATAAAAACATTCCTAATAGTCTTCATGTGAATGATCATGAATGGGAGAGGTGTTCCTCAAAATCATGACTGGAAGGAGAGGTGAACCACAGGATGATATCTCTATTTATACTCAAGAAGAAGTAAAATTTGACAATCCCTGGCATAGCTTGATTGAGTTTGTTGTTGTTTTGTTTAATGGTTTTGGCAATTTTGTTAGAACCAACTTTAATTGGAGAGAAGCTTATATTTTGTTGTCAGAATGAGAAATACTCTTGATATTTATTATGATTGTACCAGTTAACATAATCTTCCATTCATTTTTGCTATCATGGCAATACTCCAGTTGACTTGAATTTAGCCTCTCTGCACTGCAAGAACTCAAAAATAATTCAGTTTCACAATTGTAGTCAGTTTCATATTTAATGCTGATTGTTACTTTGACTATTTTATGGTATGTGAATTGGAAGACTCCTTAACATACAACCTTCACATAAGCATGTGTAACTTTTCTATGCGGTTGATGCAGTGAGAGGAGAAATTTGCATATTATACCAAGATGCTTTCTTAGCTATAAAGAGATGGAAGGAAGTCAAAATCTAGTACCTTTGTAACAGAGGTTTGTAGTAAGGCAGATTTATGCTTTAGAATGAGGTAGCAAGATACAAATGAGAGACGTGTCTGAAAAAAAGAAAGATGGATTACTGCATTTCATTGCATCACAAGCTAGCTCCATATTGCTCAAGCTATGCATAATGCTTACATCCTCTTCACTCTTTTTCAAAGGATTTGGAAGTGAGTAGGAGAGCGCTATACTTGGTCATTCAAATCGTTTAACTGATGGGGAGGCAGTAATCAAAAAGAGTGTAACTATTATCTGGGTTTAGTGTTATTGTAGGTTTTTTAAATTAAATTTTGGTAATGTTAAAATGTATTTTTATAGTTAGTTCCAGAAAGCATATAAAATAAGCACCTATGGATTTCATAAGCAACAGCCCTCCCTCTCTTTCCTGCCTCACCCTCTCATTCAGTACTGAAGAGTTTTTCAGAATATTCATTGAATAAGAGTCCACACAGAAGTTGTCTGGTAGGTTCCTAACTGCACCATTCATGACTGACATAATTCATTGTTTTTAATTTCTTTTTTTAAATCATGAATGAAAATGGTTCCCTCAGAATCTCAGTTGTTAAATTAGTACCTACCCTTGTTGTGCACTTGGTCAAGGTTATAGTTTTATTAAATCACATTATAACCATCAATCAACAGACAGAATATAAAGAGAGAAATACATTCCAAAAACCTTAACGTTTAGTATGAAGTGGTGACTTCAGCTTTCAGGAAGAAGGTCATTACTTGATATTTATGAATCCAGTCACCCTTCTTCATGCTCCATTCACCCTAAATGTATGTATTGAAAACCTTGGCTTCTTCCTGTATTGATACATAGATAAACAATCGCATAATGGAAGCCTGCCATCTAACAAAATGGCGCTTTGCTGTATTTCAGTGTTTCATGAATATCTTCTAGCCTTGCAAGCTAGACTTTAATTTTCTCTGATTAAGAAAGTGCTGGAAATCACTACTGCAGACTGAACCCCAATCAATTTTTTCCTTCAACAGTTAAACCCAGCAAATGTTATACTGTATTTCAGTGTGTCTGCTGCGAGCTTTATGCCCCCATTTCCATGGAATCCATTGTGATGACATACTGAACTGATTTATGCTTTCTTCTATCGTTGTAAATCTAGAGTAACGTCTCTGAAGTCAGTGAGGTTATGCCAAATTTATATGTCAATGTAAATGAGAACAGAGTTTGTCTGGAAAAGACCACATTGTGGTTGACACTGCGTACTTTGTACATTATTTATCAAATTGTTCTCAAGGCTGGGTCAGTTTCTCCATGTTTATTTTCAGGTACCATCTTCAAAAGAGCTCTATGGTGTTTGAATAAGATGACAGTAAAAGGATCTGCAGGTTAATCTTTAATCTTGAGAGAGGCTCTGCTCTCTCTTTTGTGCATGTAGAAGGCTCTTTAACTGTGAAACCAGTGTGTTTCTACTATATGAAGAATTTTAGGAGGGTATGCAGGGTTTGCATATCACTGATCAGTGTGGAACAAAACTCTTTGTGCATCTATGTGCAGAGTGTGTTTGGTAGCAAAAGACTGGAGGATTCATCATAAGGTGGGCCCTTTGGTTCAACCCTTCTGCCATCTTCTCCATCCTCCCCCCCCAAATTCCTCTTACTCCACTGAATGCTGGTGGAAGGGCTGCAGAAGCTACCCTGTCCACCAGGGTTGTCCAGCTATCCTAGTTACTTGAGTTGGGCAGTGGGATGAAGATTTGCCTCATAACTTCTCTGTTATTTATGATCACCACATTTTTGGGCAGCAAGGACTCTGAACATATGAACAAAATAATAAAAAGCACATTGCGAACTAAAGTTCAAATTCTGACATAAATTCCCGTAAGGAACAGAATACTGGCCAACAAAGCAACGTTGTCAGCCCTTTCATGTGTCCACCTATTATGGTACTTGGGGAGGGAGGTGGGGGGAGTGGTATGTGGTGATTTCCTTGTGTCAAAGGAATTACTGTGAGAACGCTAAAGATGTGCTATGAAATAGTATGCTGTCTTGGGATAACACAATTTTGTTCAAGAGACAGGATGGTGTAATCAAAAGATTTTGTGCAGTAACAGCAAAACTGCTGCTATGTATGCAGACACCTTTTATGTGAATTCTTGATAAAAGACCATACAACATTGGGTTAGGGTGAGAGTGTGCATAATGCACTGATAACTACATCTAGAAGTGCAGCGTGAGCATAGAACTCCTTATCTCTTATACCTGCTGTTATACAACTTTCTTTGTTAGTATGGTTGTAGTTTCTATACTTCCAGTTGTAAGAAGTTCTTAACTAGACCTTGATCCTGAGAGGTGAAGAACCCCTGCAACTCACTTTGATTTAAAATCATACTTGCCAAATTTCCAAATATTGGGAGGCTAAAATTAGGTTCCTAAATCCAAATATAGTCACCTGAGTAGGTGAACTGATTTTCAAAAGTGCTGGGCAACTCTCATTGAGGTCAGTGGAAAGTGTTGGGTATTCAGCAGTTTAAAAAATAAGGTTAATTATTTAAATGTTTAAATATGGAATTAGGAACATAGCTTTGGATACCCACTGTTGAAAATCTTGGCCTTTAAGAATATTACAATTTACAGTGAGACTTTGTTATAAAAATTTCATAATATGCCGTCTCCCTGAACTTGCACTGGAAATAAATGTGAACTCTTATTCATATGGAATGAATATGGTCTGCAACACTTTTACTAGTGTAAACACATTTTTTTAAAAAACACCAAAGGCAGCACTCCACATTAATGTAGATAATTGACTACAGAATTATTCTTGGCGTAATCCAAAGTTATGGAAAGCTAGATATATCTATATATTAAGATATATTTTAGCTGGAGCTTTGCAAATACACACACATATGTGCTCAATGACTAAGGAATAATAGTTAGACATTTAAAACATATTTTGCAATGACAGCATGTAGCAGTTTTCATCTGATGATCACTAAGCACTTTACAAATAATTGTCACAAGACCTCTCTGAGGTAGGCAGGTAATTAAATCAAGTTCAGCTAGAGAAACTGAGGTACAGTTAGATGACTTGAACACACTGGGCTGGACTATGACATTTAGGCAGATTTTGTGATACTGGATGGAGCCCCAAGGTAGCTACAGGTGGCATTTGGCCTCAGGAAATTACGTCTCCCAAAGCTCTCTCACACCCAGAGGCTGTCTACCCAGATCCTATGTTCCCCTTTTCCATATAGCCATCCAGCTCACCTGGCCAGTGTGCATGGGGGCAAGGGAGGAAGGGTACAAAATCGTGGCACATCTCCTGCCTGTCCCTGCCTGCCCTTATGAGGGCTGCACAAAGAAGGGAGGGAAGGGAGGAAGCTCTGTATGTGCCTTCCACCCACCGACACCATATGGAACAAACAGATTCCTTAGTGAGGAAAATCATAGAATAGAACCTTGGAGTCCTGACTCCCAGTCCCCTAAATTAACCTATAGATTGTTACATTGTATCTGTGCTGAAAATGGATTCAGTACACTGTCAGCCTAATGCAACTTGAAATGCGCTCCTATAATAAACAGTTATCAAAGCACTTGAGGAGAATGTGAGTCTTGACCTTATCTGGATAATTATCTAATAGTTTTCACAGAGTGATCCACTTAATTGGTGCTGGCATTCTTTGCAGTCATTCTGTATAGTACTGGCTTGGCCTGTCTCCACTTTTTAGAATGTCCTTGTGCTTTTAATCTGAACTGCAGCCTTATAGTCCCATACTTTGTCCCTGTATTAAACATTTTGTTTTTTAAAGGCACCTTAGACCTAAAGTACCTGATGGTGTCTTTTAAGCACACATGGCTAAAACACATGGTTGTGTCCAGTCTCTGAAAACATGACCACCTAGGAAGTCTACGTACTGTACACTTATGCCAAATTCTCACCGATATTAACTTTCCAAGCATATTGTTCAGATCACAGGGAAATCTTCTTAAATGTAATAAGCCTGCATGTTGGCCAGTAAGCGGAGTAAGCCTTGTAAGTGTAAATCCACTCTGGCCGGGGCAAAAAATCCACATTCTCCACCCAATCTCCAGCATCAGTTGGATGTAGATGAGAGTTGCAGTTAGACAGCTTCTGCACAGCATGAAGCCATGTATCCCATCATACCCTCGAAAGGAGATATGGGTGTTTTCCGAGGCTCAGGTGGCTGTTTTCAGCAGTACACATTGTTAGGATATAGATATTCAGGCCTGTCTGTAAAGGCCTATACTCTAAGAATTTAGGTGTATTCTTATCACTTGGCTAGTTATCGAGGTATAAAAGAAAGAATCAAAATCACTGTCTGCTGGTGTAAGGTCCTTCTCTTACTGTGACAGTCTGAGGCCCTGTTCTTAGGCTAAGGCCTTTGGCTACGCAACAGAGGCAGCCATAAGCTGGGAAGCGACCGGTCACATCCTCACATTCCAACCTAGTCACATTGAAATAAGGTGCTATTAGGCTGTTAGGAATACAATCCTGTCCTGATAGTGCCTATCGCCTCCAGAGAAAGGGAAATGCCTAGAAGATGTAAAAGGAAACTTAGTTTGATAGCATCCTGTCTGGCACTTATCAATAGCTGGGATGTGAAATCCTCACTTCTGTATTGTTTTGTCATTATAGTTCCCACTTTGCTTTTGTTTGTCTGTATAATCTCTGTCTGGTTCTGTGATTGTTCCTGTCTGCTGTATAATTCATTTTGCTGGGTGTAAACCTAATTAAGGTGGTGGGATATAATTGGTTACATAATCATATTACAATATGTTAGGATTGGTTAGTTAAATTTCAGGAAAATTATTGGTTAAGGTATAGTAAGCAGAACTCAAGTTTTACTATATAGTCTGCAGTCAATCAGGAAGTGGGTGGGAAATGGGAACAGGAAATGGGGGTGGGGAAATTGGAATCATGTTTAGCTAAAGGGGGAAATGGGAACAGGGACACAGGTAAGCCTCTGTGGTGTCAGAGCTGGGAAGGGGGACACTAAGGAAGGAAACTGGAATCATGCTTGCTGGAAGTTCACCCCAATAAACATCAAATTGTTTGCACCTTTGGACTTCGGGTATTGTTGCTCTCTGTTCATGCAAGAAGGACCAGGGAAGTAAGTGGGTGAAGGAATAAGCTCCCTAACACACATCATTAACCTATTTCCCCCAAAGGGCTTTTTGGGGGCAGATTAAAGTCTTCTGGACTATTCCTCACTAATTTATTCCGGTTCAGAGCTTTTAATAACTTAGGTTTTTGACCTACTTGAAATGCATTTCAAGTAGATCTCTGTGTGTGGAACATGCACCCTTTCTTTTCCTGATCATGCCTGATTCTCCCTGTTTCCCCACACTACTTTCATTTTGCAAATTCATCTGTTGTTTAAGATGCATTTCTCTTCACACAACAAGACACATAACAGCTTCTGTTACACGAAACCACATTTGTTTGGCCTGGAGAGAATCCTGCCAGTTTTCATGTTTTAGTTATGTAACCACAATTAACTTTAATTTAGATGAAATGTAACTGAAAGTGAAATTTAAACTGTGAATTAAAATAGGTCTTTCATTTCAAAGATGTGTGCCCATCCTTTAAATCTTAACATTATGTAATCTTTATCATTTGTGTGTTCCTTGTCTGTACTGGATACTGAAAAATCAGACACTGGACAACTGACCTCCACAAGTTTTTATTGACAATACTTCCCCTCTACACTTTCCATGAGAATTTTGAAATATTTCACTCCTGTGCTGTGATGAATAGATAATTTTGCTGAGAGGATTAGTAAAAAATATTTTGTTGAAATAGTCCTTACTTTTTAACAGATCATCAGCCTTTCTAAGAAGCCCTGACCTAGTTTGCATTACTATACCTTGTTCCTTGTATTTCTTATAGACAGACCCCCAGGAGAAAAATGGACAGGGTATTCTCATTAATAATGTTTGTTCATTTTTTCATGCTCTGTTCTGAGTAGTTTTACTATAATCAAAAGATTGTAATATTTTCATAATCTTCACTTCACCGTAGGAAATTTACCTCATTTTCTTACTCTTTAGTAAGTAGCTGTAGTTTCCAACTCAATAATTTAGTCCTCTATATATACGATTTTAGTAGTAGTAATTCTTCCTTTACAAGATACACATAGATGGATGTATTCTGAGTCCTGATTTATAATTCCATAATCCAAACCGCGAGTGGAGTAGAAGTTGAATGTATCCCAGAGTTTAATAACTTTTGTTGGTTTATATGGTTTTTTGCTTGTTTTGGGGGTGGGGTTGTGTCTGATTTACTATTTCATGAAGTTACTAAAATACTAGTTAGTATTCTTTGTCTTTAGAAATAATAAAGAAATGTCTAGTGCCATTTTGCCACAAGCTGTAAAAAAACAAAACCCTAATTTATGAATTAGGTCAGTTCAGCTCTTCTCCATATTCATTGTGACAAGTATGGAGATACCTGGAGTCAGGGAATGGAGTGATTAGTGATACAGTACAATGTATTCAGAGGGTGAGATGCTGACATAGCAAGGAAGGGACTATTTTGAGGACTTAGTCGGACTTCAGTGGCACAGAGGGATGAATTTCACCTGAGGAAAAGAGAATATTCAGGAGAAGAAATACATTTTGGAAGAACACGATTCTCTGGCTTCAGCAAAATCTTCTACATTCCATTCAAAATCTCCAAAAGCTGAGTGTAGAATTTTGGACTTCTACTTAGTACAGAATGCTATGCTAATAGATGTAATTGTGCACTAGGGATAGGGTGTTGAAGAAGAAGGATACGTCAAGTCCCTGCTCTGCCACAGGCTTCTTGTGCAACCTTGGGCAAGTCACTTAAGGCCAATTTGTAAAGGTATTTAGGCACCTAAATACCTCAAAAGTCTAATTTACTCTCTGTGTTTGAGTTCTCCAGCTGTCAAATGGGAATAATAGTACTTTCCTACCTCACTGTAGTCTTGTGAAGATAAATACATTAAAGATTGTGAGGCACCCAGACACTATGGTAATCATGGCCATATAAATACCTAAGATGGATCAGCTTGTATGTGTTTGCTTACCTATATCAGGAGTGTAAAGTTGGAGGAAAGATACTCTTAATATTAACAAACTGAGGAAGTTACAGTTCCGTCAAGTTACATATTTGTGGAAAGATTTATTTTTATCTAATGGAAATAGCACTGTTCTTAAACACACTCTTTTAATGTGTATATAATTCAGAGCAAGTGTTTGCTTAATCATTTTCCGGCTGGTGCAAGATTTATTTCTGTAGTGTATAATTAAATTAAACATTACTTTGTACCCACCTGATGCTTATGTGTTTCAGAGGTTGGAAAGCTGTGCTCTTTTGATGACATTGTGTAGGCCCCAAATGTTATTTCAGGAGACTTTTTAATACTCAGCAAATCTAACTGTCCATCTGAATTGGGATGATCCCAGAAACAAATTGAAGCCTTCTCCCTTTATCTGGCAACAGAGCAAGGTTTGTTGTAATTTAGAGCCAAGTTGAAAGATCATTCAAATCAGTAGGAGTCTTTTGGCTTTGAATCGGGCCCAACGTCCACAAAACAAATTCCACAATACTATAGACTGAGATCTCGCTCATAAATCACACAGTATAGGTTAAAGGGATAGAATGGGAATTACAGTATATTAAGAAAGGGCATTAAACAGGATAGACTTAAGTTATGGTAGCAAAAGGTAAAGATCGCCAACCTGTAGGTGAAGGATGGGTAGGTTTCAAGATGCTGTGTTAAGTTTCAGGTATTGTAACCCTACCTGAACATTCCGTGACTTGTTTGCACTTACCAGTAGGTTTGTGGTATTTTGTAATTATGATATTCTTGTTAAGGCTACTTTAAAAGGCCACATATTCTTAACTTTAACTCTTTATGGATGTTTTGTCTGAGAATTGCCTTCATTTTTATTGAAGTGTGTGTATGTGGGTGTATTTTATTCATGCTGTCGTGTAATGCAAACAACTGAATACATTTGGCTTGCCACTTTAGTGAGACCTGCATTTCATCATCAGAGTTAGAGCTGTGGTGTAGACAGCTGCATTAATGGAGCTCGTAACTTTTGTTAAGGCTCTAGTCTGATTTTGTGGGGTGTTGAGAACTTGCGCCCTGAATGTATGGAAGTATAATTAATCATCCTAGAAGTTATAAGTTTTGCTAACCTAACCTGGAAATCATGTAATTTCCATGTGCCCTATGTTTTTCTAAAGTCATAGGACTTGATTTTGATCTCTCATTGTTTTTACATCCTTTTAAATCACTTGACTTTAATACAGTGTCTCATGATTTGCAGAGGTGTAAATGAGAGAAGACTCAGGACCTTCATAGCTCTACTTTAGTAGAATTAGTCCTCTGTGCATTGAGAATTAGTTATAAAAATGATTCAGAAGTTTTTATATCAAGTCGCTCATCAGTTGAGAGAAACAGATTTTCAGACCAATTTTCAAAAACATGAAAAAAAACCCACCACTATTTAAAAGTCAGGCTGAAAAACATTGCATGTCAGGCTAACTTTAAACTATCAATGGAAAAAAACAATCTCTGAGCAGTTACACATGACAAACTTTATAAAGAAAGGTATTTTTTTTCAAAAGTTTAAATGGGGTTATATAGAAATTATCTTGAAACATGGGTATTTTCAGCTTGTTTTGATTGCTTAGAAATTATTTTGTTTATGTATGTGTTGTGGAGAAGAAAGTCAGAAGTAGTTTTTCAGGGAATGGTGGGAGCTAGCCACAGTTTCGTCATTTATTTTGCCCACCAGTTGCCACTGCTTGCAATACACCTAATTTTAGTTAATAATCCAAATACTCCATATTACCAATGAAGTAATGTTATAATTTATAAATTGATACACCACATTAGAAGCTATTAAAGTAATCATTTTTCATTATTTACCACACTGATATTTCCCATTCTAAATATAGGGTAAAATTCTGGTATTTCAAATACCATTCCTGTGTAACTGTTTGAACATATTGTTTAATGTCAATCACTGTGTTTGTTGTACTGTATTTTCATATAGTTTTTAAATGACTATGGAAATCTATTAAATCTAAAATATCAGGTGGACAATAATTTGTTTTAATTACTTAATGTCACATTTTATATTTGGCTCTGAATTTGAAGAATGGCAATTTAATTAAGGTCTTTAACTCAGATAATCAGTTTGCATCACTGGGTAACAAGCAATTGCTTTAAAATATGTGTAGTTGAGCAATCAAAAGGAGCAATATGTAAACCTTTTCTTGTTTATGTTATTGGCTAATTAGATAATCTGAATCCCCAAGTACATATAAAACAGGGACCTGGCAGAGAATGAGTATGGAGCATGACACCTATTGGTAGTACAGTAATAGGATATCAAAGGTATTTATAAGCGAATAATCTATATTATTAAATATAGTACTATTCTATACTATAGTACTAAATCTATATTATTAAATATAATAAATAATCTATATTATTAAAGAGTACATTAATGCAAGAATAACTTTTCTTTGATATAATACTGGAATCCTATATATCCTGGTTTTGCTATATCTTTCTTTATCAAATCTATATGGCTCCTGTAAGTATAGAAACTGATTATATATGTTCATGAGAAGTCTACTGTTTTCATTACAAATACCTAACTATATTATGAGTGAAATTCTGATTTCTGCACAAAGCCCAAGTAAAATGACTTTGCAGGGATAACCAACATGGGGGAGGAGAGACATATCTTCACTGATTTGCCTGTGGAGGCTGAAAGTCTGGCACACAGATGATGGAAAGGTTTGAATGATTTGTGTGCCTTTGATAGACTTCATCCCTACTTGGATATTTCGAAATCATCCCTGCTGAAGATGATTAAGAGAAATATTTACAAAGAGCATTTTTGTCTATAGAACACATAAGTACAGTATACTCTGACTCAGCGATTCCAGTATTGCTATAGTGAGGCTTTTAATCCTCACAGATAAAAGTCTCCGTGTTGAATCCGGTAATATGTACATCAGCATTTACCCTGTCCTATCTCCCTCCCAGAACTCTCACACCAGGTGAGCACACTCAATCTGATCATCTTCAGGGTGAGATACAACTTGTATTTAGAGTTGGAAGGAAAAAAGTACATCTGTCCACTTGTCCAATCCCACCTCACTAACTGCACAATTGCTGGACATAACAGTCTCAGCCACAGTCCTGCAGTGTCATCCAACCAGGTCTTGATTTAATAGAAATTAAGGCCAAAGGGATCATTATGAGTATCTAGTGTGACATCCCACATAACACAGGCTATCAAATTTCAACCAGTAATTCCTGCACCAAGCCCATGATTTCTAGCTGAGCTAGAACATATCTTTCAGAAAGACATCCAGCCTGGATTTAAAGACTTCAAGGGATGGAGAATGCACTACAACCCTTGGTAAATTGTTCTAATGGTTAATTCACCTTATTGTTAAAACTGCACCTTATTTTGAGTCGGAATTTGTCTAGCTTCAGCTTCCAGACATTGGATCTTGATATATCTGTATCTGCTAGATCAAAGAGCCCTTTACTGTTAGAAATCTTCTCCCCATGTCAGGGACTGAGTCCTTAAAAAACAAAACATACAAACAAACAAACAAAAAAGCTTGAATTGCATTCTGGAGCGTTCCAGCATGACTCAAGCTCTGCCTGACATGTATACTTGTAGATGGTGCTAAATCATTTCTTAATCTTCATTTCTGTAATCTAAATATCTTGATCTCATGTATGTATGCAGATTTGCTTGCCTCAATATTATTGGCTGATTCTTGACAGCAGGAACATTGAAAAATAAACTTTGTGTAAAATGAAATGAAATAAAATAAAATAAAATGCCCTATTATTGACATTAAGGTACAATTTTGAAACCCTATAGTTCCCTTTCAATGCTGCCACTTAACCCCGCTATCTTTTTAGTCCATAATGTTGTTCTTGATAGTTAGTGCCATAAATCCATGTGAATTTTTGATCTCTATTTTTCTCTATTTTTTTTTATGAGAGTATATTGGTGCTAAGGATTTCACTAGCACTCATTGTGGGAAATCCTGAGATGTAATGAGCACTTGCAATTCCTATTAAAGTCAATAGGACTTATGCATCCGATGAAGTGAGCTGTAGCTCACGAAAGCTTATGCTCAAATAAATTGGTTAGTCTCTAAGGTGCCACAAGTACTCCTTTTCTTTTTGCGAATACAGACTAACACGGCTGTTACTCTGAAATAGGACTTTTGTAACTTTGGCCTAGGACTTCCATTTCTTCCCCCTAGCCCCTTCCTAAATGCTTGGAGAAAAACTGTTTTTAAAAAAAACCCACTAACAATGTAGGCAGGATTTCAAAGTGTGCTTAAAGAGTAGATAAGTACAGAAATATTTCAGCCCACTTTGTAATATTCCATTTTAGATACAAAGCAATGAAGACTTCAAAAGCCGTGATCAGATGGTAGATTAAAGATTGTATGTCAGATCTTATGTCTACAGAAATGTATGAAATCAAGGCATATTTAAACCAGGGTTATGGCTGCGTCCTGCATAGATAGAACTCAGGCTCCTACAGATGAGATTGGCACAGTGGCCACCTGCTCAAGTGGATGAATAGATTTACAGTCTTCTGTAGATGTGATATGCAGGAGGAGACTGTTTCACACTGTGGCATTACCCTAAGTTTTTTTTTTGTGAAGGCACTGTCTATTTATCTTAATATCACTTGATACTTTTCCCCCTGTGTGTTATCCCATTCTTTATCGCTAGCTGTTTCCACACTGAGGATTAGTGGCTATGCAATTATGAGAGACGGAAGAAAATATCTTACCTTTATCATTTCTTAAATAGCATCTCTACCAATCCCCACATATCAGTCTTTGAAATAGATCATGAGTTACTGTTGGATATATAATTTTTTAAAGAAAAGAAATGTTAACATGAGTTTAACTATTACACCATTAGGCCCTGATACTGCAAATTCATTTGCACATTCTTAAATTTACTCAGGTGAATGTTCTGACTGAAGTCAAATTAAATTGTATTCCTGTCTGCAGGACTGGGGCCTTTGTTTTGTTTCTGGAGTCTCGGGTGCGGCTTATCCTTCTGCCAACTCACTGCTTTAGAATTAGTTCAGTTGCCAAATGCAAGTTTTTTGCAGTATCTTGTCTTTGTGTCCATAAATTGGTATGTTTGTGGGGGGTTTTGTGTGTGTGTTTGTGATACAGCAGGGCCAGCAGTGCTTCTATATTGTGATGCCAACTTTTCCCAACCTAGTGCTAAAAATTTCCCAAATCTGGTGAAAAATTCCTAGACTCTGGGAATTTTTTACCAGTTTGGGAAATTTTTGGTGCTTGCCAGTGCTTCTGTATCCTGGGAAATTTCCCAAAATCTGGGAATTTTTGAGTAAAATGTTTCACCTTGGGAAATTGCAGAGCAAATTGGGAAACTGCAGGGCTGTTAAAATTTCTAGATGTTGGGAAATTTCCCAAGATATAGAAGCATTGAGGGCCAGAGGGCAGCAGGAGAGTGATCTGATTGGATGCTGGGAAATGGGCGGGCATAAGCCCCAGGATGATCAGAGCCTTATTCCCTGTGGACTAAGGAGAGGTTACTACAGGTTAATTAGAGCACCTGGAGCCAAGTAAGGCCCTGCCCCAGACCTAGTAAAAACCTCTGCTTCAGTCAGACAGGAGGAGGGAAGGAGAGCTGACTGTAATTTAGCAGCATAGTGGTGTTGAACAGAGAATCAGAGTACCAGGGGAAGCGAGACCCTGCCCAAGCAGAGCAGAGGGACTCCCCCAGTACTGAAGACAGAGAGAAACCCTGCCCAAGGGGAAAGAGGGTAAGGAGCCTGTAAAGTTGAAGGTGCTGGAACCTGAGTAAGGGGTGGACCTGGGACCCTTCCTCACTCCCCCTCTCTTCCCTTCCAGGGCACTAGCAGAGCCCAAAAATAGGGATGGGGGCAAGACCCTGACCCACCACACCAAGGAAAAGTGCGGGACCCACCACAATTGTGTTGTCCATTTGCCACATTTTGTTTTTGTGGATTCTGAACGTCAAGACCTTAAATTCAAAGGAACTCCCTAATGACACATTGTCATTGTTGAGCATTTTGAAATATGAGCATTTATTATCACCCACTTCCTGACTGGAAGCCAGGTGACAGTGAAACCACTTTCACTTAATTTCAATTATTTTTACTGAAAACTAGACACTAATATTTTGTGAAAACAACAAGGAGTCCGTTGGCACCTTAAAGATGACCAGATTTATTTGGGCAATCTGAAGAAGTGGTTTTTTACCCATGAAAGCTTATGCCCAAATAAATCTGTTAGTCTTTAAGGTACCATCGGACTCCTTGTTGTTTTTGTGGATACAGACTAACATGGTTACCCCCGATACTTAATATTTTGTGGTGTTCTGGAGTGACAGGTTTGGGGGTAGCTGGAGACAGTAAAGTAAACGGAGTGATTAGTGATTAGAAGGTACAATTGCCCAGGCTAAGTTTAACCTAAAGAGGAGGCTGCAGACAGAGGTGGCAATTAGATATACTTCAAAAGTAATTGGTATTACTCCTATTAGGACACTCAACTGTAGTTTGAATGAGAGAGTGGGATGAAATGTTTACATTTCAAAATGCTCAACAATGATAATGTCATCAAGTAGATTCTTAAAATGTATGGGCGTGAGATATAGCTTCCACAAAAAAACCTGGTTTGGACCCTAAGGTAAAGTTGACCAAAGTGGCTGCCAGATTAAACTGCCCCCAGATTTTAGTAAATGAAGAATTATCAAGAAGTGGTGATTGGTGAATATCTATCAATTTCATCTTTCTTTATATAGCATAATGATTTTTCTTTTCCACCTAAATCTGTGATCCAGGAGATGAGAATGCTTAGAAGTATGCAAACTAAATTGCTACTATACCTACAAAGTATTTTTATCATTCATTCTTTGACATTCATTCTTCATTCATCCAATAATATGATCATTTAAAAGTGGCTCAGATTAGTTTATCTGAAGGAGCCTGTACTTCTTCATCCTATATATTATGTTCATTATTTTGTCAATCAGATTAGTAAAAGCAAATGCTGTGAAGCGTTATTCTTCTAAGAAATAATCTTCCTTGTGCAAATTATATGGTTTTAGAAACTTAATTTCTTTAGATTCTAAAGGCTTCAGGACAGGGATTGTCTCTTGTTTTTGTATAATGCCCAGTACAATGAGATCCCAATCCCAATCAGGGCCTTCAGGCGCTACCATAAATATTTACTCCTCCTTTTTCTTCTCCTAAATGCATAACTTCAGGTTAGAAGGATGTTTTAATTTTTAATGGGAATGTAGAGGTGTTCCCAATAACTGAATGTTATGGTACATAAGCATAAATTATCATATTTAGGCTTATGCAAAGTGACAAGAAACAGGGCTTTCCCAAAACTCATTTTTTTATAATAAGGTGGTTTCTAAAGGTTACAACCCAGAAGAAATGTTCATTATTTTTCAAGTCAATTGATGGCAAGGGTTTGTTATAAATCTGTGAAAGATATTACAGGTACACTTGGGAAACCAAAACCAATTTTATCCATAAATGAAATTTGGAAATACCTCATGGATTTCGGGTTTTTGTGAACCTCAGACTCTTTTGTGGTTTGTAGGCATGACCTAACTAATTCAAGTTCACAAATGATGTTTTATCTATTTTTTTTCTTTAAATCTTTTTCAAAGGTGATTGCTGCCCCCATCACCTTTTTGGCTAATGGGAAACATGTGCTATGTAGTAAAGGTTAAAGGGACTCTTCCATCTCCTTCAGCATTCAAAAGTTAGGCTAGCACAAATGCGTGTGCACGCACACAGATGTCTGTGTATGTGCAATAAATACTGTATTTCATTTTAGAATTTGTCGATCTTTGTGCCCCTTTTACTCAGCTGGTCCGTAAAATATTTGTTTTTCATTTCCCTCACCCTTTTGGTTTTCACTCTGAATATTGTCTTTCCTAAACTGATTTTAAAGCCAGTAATATTCAATTTAGTAAAACTATTGGCCAAACAATATTTTCACTATCATATCCCAGCTTGCCTCTATCACTGCCAGAAATCACTCTTCAGTACTTCAAGCAGTTTGATATCTATTTCAGGCTACCTGATATCCTGACTTTCTGCTCTGATTGTTACTTTCAAACTGTATTAAATTTTGGAGATTCAATGAGTATTAAGAATGGAAATAATTTAAAGGGTGATTTAAATACAGAAAGGTATGAGAACGGGTTGAAGTCTTGAATGAAAGTCAGGTGGATCAGGAGAAGCTGTAGAGATTTTACAGGTGTTAAATATATGGATGACATATGCTATATGTAAATATCTGCAGAAAACAATATTAATATGTGGAAAAATTAAAATGTTAGCAGTGATCATTATAATTATGTTTTTTTTAAATTACTTATTTATTTTTCAAAATTTTACTGTCCAATCACATTAGCATTTTAGCATAATCTTGGACTACCTATAGGTGGCACTAAGAGTAAATGTACAGGAGCTTCATAGGGAAAATCACAGCTGCACAGCACAGCAACTTTGTAATTGCATAAAGTAAAGTACTTCTTGGCTTTCCAATTTTTTTCCACAGCTTTATAAGGAAAATAGCCTTCTCACGGTGAAATATGATACTAGAATGAAACTCAAATAATAGTGGGGAACCCAGTGCAAGTTAAATAGTAACTGGCCAGTCTAGAGCCTTTTTTGTTGTTTCAACGTTGTTTTTACTTTCAATTTCATTGTTGCTCATCTTCAAACACCTCTGCACATCTTGTCTAGGAAGGAATTGAAAGTCAGTGCATGAAATACTACCTAGGGGATTACTCTCCTGATGTCTCCAAGTGTCATATGTGGGAGTCAGCTATCACGATTTCTCGCCAAATATAATAGTTTCATATACATTTCCTATAAACATCCCCACTTTTTGTGAGAATCCAAACTTAATATGGAATCCTTTTGATGATGGCTTACCACTAATTAAAATTCTTTAACGTCTAGAGTCACAGTAAGGGACTTAATCAGGGGAGCTTAAAAGATGCCTTGTCACTTCTTTTAACTTTAGTGAGAGAGATGAGCACTTGGATGCCAGATTCTGGCTGAAAGTTCATAAGCACTTTTTTTGAGGTATCAAAAGAAATGTCTTAATACCTGATTCTTCCCACAGTAACAGAGCTGCATTACAAATGAAGGGTTAACACTACAAGCAATGCCATGTTATTTTTATGTTCTTTGACTACGAAGATATTGTGTAACAAAAGATTTAGTTAATTCTTATGTCTTACCTTAGTAAAGTTCATTTAAAAAAAATCACAGGGCTCAATTAAATACTGTATTTCTCTCTCTCTCTGTATGTATGTATGTGAACAATGTGGCAAGCCAAAAGCCTAGTTTTAATCACCAGCTCACAGAGACAGAAAGGTATGCATAATGTTAAGCATTGTGACAAACCTCCCTGCTTGATGCTGTAATGAGCATAGCTAAGTAAGAGGAAAATTTGGCATTGGGGGAGCAGAGAAAGGGCAAGGTCTTTGCAAGAGTGTTTAAATAAAATTTGGTGAATTGTGAATGATGGGTTTAGCAGCTATACTGTGGATTTTCACATACTTCTAACAGCACCAGGAGTAATGGCTGTCTCAAATGCGTTTAGGAGTTGCACTTTTTAAAAGAAGAATATGAGCAGTCATTTGAGCTGGTCTATGGCAGAAAAAATTCTTCTGACATTTTCCAGGAAATACTACTTCTCACAGCCAGCTCTCAGAGCCTTGTGCTGTAAGCTGGGCACAATGTTCTTTCCAGCCCACCACCTTCAGCACCTGATTCCCTCTGCTAACTTCACTTTATTGGATCATGAGTAAGAAAGCACCCTGCTAAACAGATATGTTGATAGTCCTGCTGTGTCCCTTGACCCTCATCCACAAAGCATCAGGATTGAGCTCAAATGCCTGCTTGTGATGTCAGTAGAGAAAGCACAGCATTTTCTATGAGAAAAGGGGTCTTGTTTTTCTTATCCAGTATGTACTTACTATTGATTATTGGATTTTCACATGTTGGGTTTTAGTTTTTTTCCAAAATGCCCACACTTGGAGGTTAAGGTAATATCTTTTATTGGATCAAATTCTGTTGGCGAGAGAAACAAGCTTTCAAGCTCACACAGAGCTCTTCTTTAGGTTTGGGAAACTAATTCAGCATCACAGCTAAATACCAGATGGAACAGATTGTTTAACATAAATAGTTAAACCACAGTTTCAATTGGTCACAGACATGAACTTGAAGGATGTTGATTATACTACAGCTGCAATTTAACGTTCTTTTCAAAATTAAGTGAGTCAGAAGTATTTTTTAGCATTTCACAAACAGGCAGTGTGAAAAACAGTGGCATGTGTCACAACCTCAAAATACTATTCTTTTCCCAGCATTTAAAAATAATAAATGTGCGGCCTTATAATAATTTTATTATAATAGTGTTTAATGAAGTTGAAAACAGAGCCTGCTACTTTAATTACATACTAGTGCCTTTATTCTGATAAGCTGACATTTTGTAATTGCATTCCAATTTCCCTCTCACTGATACAATTCTACTTTTAATTATTTGAATAAAACTGATTTTGGAGATGTATAACTGTTGCTGGAAAGTGGCATTTAACTATTGAACTCTGCAGATACAGAATGGCTGGAGCAGTAATGTCAACTAAAAACACTACTAAAAATGACAAGCTAAATTCTGCTTGTCTTATTCACCTAACTATACCTGTTGTAAACAATGGGACTGTGCATGCTTAATATGTGTATAGGGAGCAGGATTTGGCTTTATGTTACTGGGCCAAAGGAACATTCACTTTACATAAGACAGAATGCACCTGTGTTATGGAAAAAGGGATGAAAATGTATGAGCATTCTATCACCAGTAATACAGCAGCAGTTGACAACTGTCTGGGCCAGGAACACAGATTCCTTGAACCACACTTGCCATGGAAACTTCTCATTAATTAGGCTGTTATTCGGCGCTCAGGGCATCTTTATTTAATGTGAAATCCTAAATGCAGCAATAAATGTGGAGCTCTAAAGCTCATTAGAACTCAAGTGGGTTTATGAGCTTCTTACCTTGATTAGAAATTAGAAGATTTGTATGATAACTCTAGGATTTCTGGATGTTCCTTGTGAATTAATTTAAACTTTAGGTGCAGAGGTGGAAGAACCTCAATTGCTGTTGCATCAGGATGCAAGCAAAGAATTGGAGTGAAACTGTCTGAAAGAAAATGGAAAAAGTGAAAGTCATACAAGTTGGGGGAAGAATTTGGAAATACAGAATAAAGAAAACAGCAGTAAAATTGTAGATTATAGAAAATCTTGGGGAAAAACAAAGCAAACAGATGTTTTCTACAAACGGCTCTATGTTCAAGTTCAAATGCCAACTCAGTCTTCAAACTTCTTTTTTCGGTTCTCTGCTAGTACAGACTGCCACAATAGGAGAACCCAGGAGAACACCTCACCCTTTTTGTACCATAGCTTCCCACTGAGCCATTAACACTCTGTCTTCCTCAACTGCATCCAGAGTCCTTTGCACTAGTTCCCACAGTGTTTCAAAGGAGTTGATGAATCCAAAAAGGGGATTGTGAGAGAATCATGCAGGGGTTAATGGGATAATCCTGATATCTGAGAAAAACTGTTGTTTGCAAGCGTCTGAACAAATCCTGTTCAGTGAAAGGCCATTGATAGGGAGTGGGAATAGGCACACCTCCTCAGGCATCTACTAGTGACCCCGTGGAGTCACCCTACCATCTCATAGATTGAGAACCAATGGGGTAGCCTGTCTTGATCCTATGCCTCGTTATTGATTGCTTTCCCATCACATTCTCATGGGATGAAAAATTTGCTCCAGGCTTATAGAGCATTGTGAATTAATTTCCACACTGGCTTTCTTCCAGTACCCCACTGCTAAACAACCAGCAGCAATGTTTTCTTGCAAGTGAGGAGTTCCTTAGGCTTCTGATGCTTTATTCTTCTCATTTATCATTATTTATTCTTTGAATTTTTAGAAGCAGAAATGTGGACACATTCATCAATTATAATCTTCACCTTTATTTAAATCTGTCTGTTTGAAAAGTGTAGAATCTTTAAAAGCTGGCCTGTTTTGTTCTGCACAAATACGTCTCTTCACAGAGAGAAGGTAGCTCTTCCCCAAACCATCCCTTCAGCTCTTATTTTAATAATTATTGTTGTAAATGTCTTCTACTGAGCTCTATTTCATAATAGTTCTCTCTAAACATATGTTTACAGTGTTGTTGTAGCCATATGGGTCCCAGGATATTAGAGACAAAGTGGAGAAAGTTAGACTTTCAAACTACACAGAGCTCTTCTTCAGGTGCTGAAGAAGAGCTCTGTTTAGCTTGCAATTTGTCTCTTTCCCCAATGGAAGTTGGCCCAATAAAAGATGTTACCCTCACCCACCTTGTCTCTCTCTAAACATATGGTATTTTGAGGCAGATGAGACCTATCAGCAGCTTTAAAAAAATGTACCTCATCATGTGGAAAGGCATATTGTTTACCTACACAAAGAGTAAGGATTTCTTTCATTCAGAAATTACTGATAATGAGTAAGACAGCCCAATATTGCCCCATGGAATCAAAAAATAGGGTTGTCAAGCAATTTACAAAATAATTGCAATTAATCATGAGATTAAAAAAGTCACAATTATTTGAAGTTTAATCACACTATTAATAATAAAATACCAATTTAAATTTACAAATATTTTTGTTTTTTCTACATTTTCAAAAATACTGATTTCAGTTACAACAAAGAATTCAAAGTGTACAGTGCTCACTTTATATTTTTTATTACAAATATTTGCACTGTAAAAAGATAAAAGAAATAGTATTTTTCAATGCGTCTCATACAAGTACTGTAGTGCAATCTCTTTATCATGAAAGTGTAACTTACAAATGTAGATTCTTTTTTTACATAACTGCCCTCAAAAATAAAACAATGTCAAACTTTAGAGTCTACAAGTCGAAGCACGAAGGGGCATACGAATGTTTAGCACACCTGTTACATAAATACCTTGCAATGCCAGCTACAACAGTACCATGCGAACGCCAGTTCTCCCTTTCAGGTGATATCGTAAATAAGCGGGTAGCATTGTCTCTCATAAATGTAAACAAACTTGTTTGTCTTCGTGATTGGCTGAACAAGAAGTAGGACTGAGTGGACTTGTATGAGGTGAACAGACAAATAGTGTTTCTTTTGTTTATCAGTGAAAATGTAGAAAAACATCCAAAAATATTTATAATAAATTTAAATTGGTATTCTGTTATTGTTTAACAGTGTGATTAAAATGGTGATTATTAATGACTACTTTCTAATCGAGTGAATTTGTTTTGCGTTAATCACATGCATTAACTGAAATTAATTGACAGCCCTAAAAAACCATGTTCTTGTTTTCTTTTATTTATAGATGTGGAATGGGCATGTCCTTCCTATTCATTAAGAAAAAAAAGTCTTATAAAATAATGCTCAAGAAATACAAGGAAACATCCCTTATGATATCTTTTATAGCGTGACAGCATGATCTGTCATATAAATGACAGTCCCAATACTTACAACTTTTCTCATAGTTGAGAGAAAACCTGTTTACCTTCTCCATACACTGCACAGTAACTCTGCTGGTAGTTCTCCTGATTAGGTCGTTCTCCAAAACAGGTAGACCATTCAGTAAACATACCTAATTGGCAGTCTCTTTTCCTCAGCAGAAAAGGGCACCCTGATTTATGTCTGTGCAACATTAATGATTTCAATGAGATTTCATAAGGCATGAGTCAGGAAAGAATTTGGCCCCTTATTTTTATAAGGTCACACAAACTGGAGGTGGGAGCAGGGACTCATTAATGGGCTTGGATTTTTTACAGAAATAGCTACAACCTAGGAAATATCCCCCATTCCCTTCATTCCTCTGGGGCACAATTTTAATGCAGGTTAATTTGAGGTCTTACATAGGATCATACACTGTAACTCTAAGTCTTCAGTTATAGTAACAATTGTCATTATAAAAGTTTTTTTTAAAAAAAACCCTCACCAGCTATATGGTGGTCATTACACAGTTTTCACCTATGTAGTCTGTAAACTATATATGCTCAAAATATTGTAATTGTAAGTATGTTGCACACATACTTTGTGTGCTTTCCAAGCAAGCACCTATCACATATGTGGAAAAACCTGTAGAGCAGGAACTGGACTCTTTGGCCATTGTATTTCTCATTAGTGATTCTCCCTCCGCCCCCCCCCGGCAGAAATCATCCTCATATTGAGGGATAGCCAAATGATAGAAATACCACTTGTTCAAAGCTTTGCCTGTATATTTTGTGTTTAAAACTCAAAACCAGGTTTAAGGCTGCAAGTACAGCACAAGCCAAATTATGAACAGAACGTTCTTCCTTAGTATGTCACATAAAGCCATCATAAATATGTATTTTGCATGTGAGGATGTATATAGGGCAAAATCCTTCTCCTCCTCCTCCTGTTCCTCTTATCTGAGATATACAAGAGGCTTGGGGATAGGGGAAGGGTGGTGGAGCAGCGCCAGCTCTCGATACAGAACAAGAATGATTCTGTAGGGCAGGATAGTTCATGGCATGCTGCCAAGCACATGTTGCTGCTCTAAAAAAAGAAGATTGTCCCCCTAGTCCATGGAAGGCAGTGTGTAGTCTGGGGGTGTTATAGAATGGAACTGGAAGTCAGGAGACTATAGACTCTAGTCCCCACTGTGCCAGACTTGCTTTGAGACCCAGGGCAAGTCACTCTGGGCCAGATTTTCAAAGTTCTTTAGGCGCCTGTAGATGCAGATTGGAAACTAGTGTGATTTTCAAAAGTGCCCAAGCAGATAAGGTGCCTAATCTCATCAGCTGAAATAAGATTTAAGAGCCCAGTTTACTTAGGCACTTAGTGGGATTTTTAAGTGCCTATCTGCATCTTTAGGCTCATAAAGACCTCTGAAAATCTGTCCCTCTGCAACTTTCTGATTCTTTCCCCATCTATAAAATGAGAATAGCTGCACTTTATAAGTGTTCTGTATAGCTAGATTGTGCTGTCAGTTGCAGCATACTTACTATCTGGTTAGGGGCTGAATACGCACTTACCTGGCAGGCCGCAGCTCTCTGGGTGGTGGTGTGCTCACCAGCTTCACAGGCACTGCTCCTTTTTAGTGCTCTCTTGAACCTATGGAAAGAGTCAGCTTTGTTTCTTGACGCTTCCTAAGCCATTGTTCCCTCCCAGGCATTGCACAGATTTCAATTAGGCAGTCAAAGGGAAATGCATTGTTCAAACTCTTCATGTCTCATTGAAAGCATATACGGATACCGACTGAAAAGAAACCTGTGTAACAAATCATTGAAGGCTCCAGATGATTATTTTTTGGTATTTTTTGGTATCCATTTCATAGCATTGGTAAGTAGGTTATTAGAATGAATGCATGGCTGACTGAAGCAATATGTTAGCAAAAGCTTTACTTTTGAAGTTAGTTAATCTATTCGTCATTAGTTAAAGAATAACTGCTTTTTCTTATGGTGCATGACATTTTGCCTGCTTTTTTGGCAGAATCAGTTTTTAAAAAGTCATGCAAATCACCTTTTAGACTATGTATATTAAACATTCAGTTCTGTGCACCTACCATTTTCCTGGTTTAGGAAATGCCAGCATCCCTGACACAAAACAGGATTTATGAGACACATGTGTGCTGTGTATTTTAAAAAAAATAAAAAATCAAATCAGTGTATTCATAGTTAAATTTGAAATGATGGATTTTTCAAACTCTGTAACAGTCAATCAACAGTGGTTCCACCTAAAACAGCTCTGAAATTGTTTTAGCTACTTTAATACTTGATATCACTGCTCTCTATAGTAAATATTTGTATATCAGGATAGGCATATGATCTTCATGCCACCCACAAGCATTTGAAAACACAGTCATTAATGACTGCCTCCCTCTTTTTTCTATCAGAGGCAGCAACTCTGCTGTCCTTCCTGAGCTGAGCTTCCTTGGTTTCACTTTGACTTCTTGGGCTCTTGCTTTTTCTTCCCCCAAACTGATTGTGTTGGTTTATTTTGATTTGTAACACTCACCCATCAATTTCACTGGAACCTTTCACAATGATTAAAAACAACCAATATAAAAATCATGCATCCTATATAATAGACTCACATAACCTTAACTAATAATTACACACTAATAAAGATGGCCCCCTTTGTTTATGTGCTGTATCCCTCAGCTTACTACCACACTAAAAGCCTGAGCGGGAAAAAATGGGTATTGTAGTGTGTTTGGAAAAAGAACAGTTGCAGCCCCAAGAGGACTGACTGATATCAGTAAGTCTTGACTGTTCTACTCAACATCATCTTCAAAATCCATCAATTTTCACCACAAAGAACTACATTCAGGTTCTCTCTTAGCTCGGATATTGCAGCCTTCTCTGTGACATTCATCTCACCACATCTCCTTCAGTCTGGACAAAATGATCATCATTGAAACTATGTTCTTTGCAGCCCCACTTTGAATAATTTCACTGGCTTCCTCTTGCCCTCTACATCATACACAAATACCATGTATTTGTCTTCAAGGCCCTGCACAATCTGGCTCCCATTTACCTTTCTGCTCTTGTCACCTCCCCTACTTTGCCCTGAAGAATCTACTCAGCTGTCTACCACTTTGTGTCATTTTCCTATTCTTGGTTTACAGATTCTCAAACAGAAGACATAAGAACAAGACTGAATTATTCAAGTTACAAAATATTCAGTTTAATTTAACTTTAAAGTTTGTTAATAACTGGTTGACAGCACTGAAAATAATGTAAACTGTATGGAGGTGCATAGAGTTAAACTTTTGATTAACTTACTCAACATCAAACCCTCAAAAGATATTTGTATCAAAATAAATATCAGAAATATGAAAACCATTGTATGCGTGGCCAGGGATTAATAACACATTTCTAACATTAAAAGAAAAATGCCATTTTCAAGAGGCACAGACCATTTAAACTGTGAAGGAGAAGCCCTAAACTATCTTGTGTTCTTAAAGAAATACTTTTGGACCCTTTTTGAAGACTTATTTTAAGGAATTGCTTTTTGTTACAAAATTATAGAAGTCAACCCACCCATTTTGTAGTTCAGTTTAAAATAAAATTTTGCTCTCCTACAGAGTTCTTCTCCACCCTCATCCTCTCATCAGTCTTCAGCTGCATCATGTAGGAAATATTCTCTCCACAGGAACATTGTGTACTAATATGGACAAGACACATATTCAGAAGGTTTGGATTCCCATACTTCCTGAACAACTCAATCCATTTTACGTCTGTTTGATTAATGTCCAGTTTCAGCAGCGTTGGTAAAACATCACACAACAGGCAGAATTGATTGTACAGGTCCTCCCTGTTAAGCTAAACTTTGGCTGCCTTTACTGGTACCACCACAACTTCAAGTCTGATTGATTTTCTTAATTCAAGGACTGTGACAAGAATTTGAGTTATCAGACCTCAGATGAAGTATGTTGCCAAATATAGTTGATTCCTTTCATAGACCTCAGTTCCTTCTGACAGGCTCTTTTTGGTCTAGAGCTCTTGGCTTCTTCATATTGTGATTAACTTGAAATATAAAAACCCTATTTTCAGCCACAACTTCATACTTCTTCTCATCTTCAGTATCTCATCATACTCTTCAGTATGAGAGTTGGAGCTGTTGTTATCAGCAAGCCCTTATTCCTGGTCCGAGATGAATTTTCACATAAAAGGGTGTTTCTTCTTTGCCTTATGACACAAAGTCAGACTCAACAGTCTTCCATTTATTCAAAAATCAGTTTGGCTGGAAGAAGTGACAGTTTCTCAGATTGGAATATGATACAGGAAGCTACTGAATGATTATTCTGAAGAATCACAACATTCCCTTCATCATTGATCTCTTTACTAAGACTGAAAACCCACTAAAACATTTGACTGTTATAAACCTTCAGCACCATAGATGAGAAGTTTGCATGGATGCTTGTACATATTGTACAATAAATGACACCTGATGATGGGTTACAGACAGCTGCCCTAAGTAGCTTTCATAATGGTGAAGGAGGAATGATTCATTCTGTAGTTTATCAAAGCATTGTCAGCAGCATATGCAGCTGTATTGTCCAGTTTCCCCTAGATTTCTTTTTCAGTTTTAATTGCATCTTCACTTGTGCCATTGCAGAAATCTATATTTTCTTCACACATGGCTTTATCTTTTGGAAAGTACCTTAACATCAAAGAAAACAATTGAACATTTCCTTTATTTCAAATAATACAAAAATTGTCTACTTCAGTGCCAAGTTCTAAGAGCTCTGTGGATCCAAGAAAGATCCAAAATCTAAAAATGGAGAGTCCTCATTGTTGCTGGCTTCTTTGTCTAGAGCCAATTCATGAGAGAGAGAGCTCCCAGATCCATCTAATTGAATGGCATGTAAGGAACTGGAGTTCAGAAAAGATTGTGGCCAGTCCCAAGACACATCCCCTGGATCCAGGAGCTTCAAATCCTAAATTACTGGATTCTACAGTTAAGATAAAGACCTGAGTTCTAGGCTAAAAAGAAGGATCCAACTAACTCAGATCAGCCTGTCAGCACTGTGGCAATGCCTCAACAATAATAGTGATGGCACAGATTCACCACTTGGATCCATCTTTATCTCTTAGGTTATTGGGTCCAATTACAGCCCCTATCCATACGGACAGTCCTCCCCCAGACAAAAGAAGGATGGAAGAAATAAGGATATCTCCACTCCTGTCTCCACCCAGAACTGCATCACTTTTAGATCTCCTATTCACAGGGGATGGGGTTTTTAGTTCCAAGATGGACAAGATTCCAGAGAGGATGAAGAATATTAAATCCATGGTCAGATCTTTAGGAGTGTTCCAACTTTTAAAAAGACAGTACCCTTCATCCTCCTTCTCATCTTCTCTCTATCAGAGAAGAAATGATCAACACCTCCACAGCAACAGCAGTAGCAACAGCTGAGAAAGAAGCCTTTTAAGCCCCAGAGTACAGATAAATCTTCTGTCGTGTCTTCCTCTGGGCCTCCATCACAGTCTCAAGTTTTACATGGGGATGGATAGACGCAACCCAGTCATAACCAGTGCCTCCCCTACACGCTTTGGAGACCCCTTGTGCTAATTCTAACACAACTGGCAAACTATAACTTTGGACAGTTGGATTCTAGAGATTGTTATAAGTAGCTATGCCATCCAATTTAAAACCCATCTTCCTTCCAATTCCACCCTATTCCTGTCCTTTTCAGGGATCCATCCCATGAGAATCAGAGGTTCTCTCCTTTCTAAGATCAGGGGCTATAGAGGGAGTTCCACATGAATATAGGAGGAAAAGTTTTTATTCAAGTGATACTTATTCAAAAAAAAAAAAAAACAGACAGGATTGCATCCTCAGGAAACTAAACTCATTTATCAGGAAGTTTCAATTCCATATGTTGTCTCTAGCATCCATAATCCCTACCCTTTCTCTGAGGACTGTTTTGCAGCTTTGTTTTAAAGAGCTCCTTAAGGCCATACCATTGAAAATACCTACATCTTACAGTGGAGAAGAATCACTATCAATACAACATCCTTCCTTCTGTATTTTGTGCCATTCCCGGGGGTCCTTACAAAGTACCTATCCATAGGTGCTGCACATATCAGGAGACAGAAGATCTTTCTCTGCACTTATTTAGATGATTGGCTAGTCAAAACATCATCCAGAGAAGCGTTGACAGTCGATCACACAGATATGCTCTCTCTTTGCCATCACAGGCCTCAAAATAAACTGGGAGGAGTCACTTCTAGAGCCTATAAAGAAAAAGACTGCTGGAGCTTTGCCCTTCTATATTTATCCCACTCAACTAGCAATGATTTGGATTTGAAACTCAGGATTCATCTCTGAATTTGCAAGTCCTTTTCATTTCCTCCTTGAGCATCATGGCCACAGTTTTATCTTTTCACTTGAGTTTCCAGCCATTTTCCGAATTTTTGTCAAAATATTAGCAGTCCAGAGAGAGTAGTTCTGAAACTGGGGACTGCAGACACAAGTGGGCTGTGACATTTTGGGGTTCCACCCAGGCCAGTAAGGGGTTCTGTCACTGCCTGCCCTGTAACTCTGGGTGCCTTAAATGCTATGACTCTCAGCCCACATACCAAAAGCCAGCATATTTCATAGGCAGCAGGTTTTAAACAAACAAAAGGAATTATATCTTCACACAACACACAGTCAACCTGTGGAACTTGTTGCCAGAGGATATTGTGGAGGCCAAGACTATAACGGGGTTCAAAAAATAACTAGATAAATTCACAAAGGATAGGTCCATCAATGGCTATTAGGCAGGATGGGCAGGGATAGTGTCCCTAGTCTCTGTTTGCTAGAAGCTGGAAATGGGCAACAGGGGATGGATCAATTGATGATTACCTGTTCTGTTCAATCCCTCTGGGGCACCTGGCACTGGCCACTGTCGGAAGACAGGATGCTGTGCTAGACAGACCTTTGGTCCTACCCAGTATGACCATTCTTGTGTTCTTATATAAGCATGCAGGTCACATCCTACCTTCCACCACCCATTTACTGTTTGCAGAGTGACCCCAACACCCCCCCCACACACACAAGTCCTGAACTTCCCCCAAACATTCTGCCGCTGTAGTGTCCATCCCTCTTCTGGAACACTCACAGAAGTTATTAAGTTAATACAGGTTTCAGAGTAACAGCCGTGTTAGTCTGTATTTGCAAAAAGAAAAGGAGTACTTGTGGCACCTTAGAGACTAACCAATTTATTTGAGCATGAGCTTTCGTGAGCTACAGCTCACTTCATCGGATGCATACCGTGGAAACTGCAGCAGACATTATATACACACAGAGATCATGAAACAATACCTCCTCCCACCCCACTGTCCTGCTGGTAATAGTTTATCTAAAGTGATCATCAAGTTGGGTTATTTCCAGCACAAATCCAGGTTTTCTCACTCTCCGCCCTCCCCCTGACCCCAAACTCACTCTCCTGCTGGTAATAGCCCATCCGAAGTGACAACTCTCTTCACAATGTGTATGATAATCAAGGTGGGCCATTTCCTGCACAAATCCAGGTTCTCTCACCCCCTCACCCCACTCCAAAAACCACACACACAAACTCTCTCTCCTGCTGGTAATAGCTTATCCAAAGTGACCACTCTCCCTACAATGTGGATGATAATCAAGGTAAACAGTCCTGTCTGTAGGCAAGGACTGGCCTGTCTCCCAAGATTTGTGAGAGTGTTGGGTCATCCTTCAGGATAGGTTGTAGATCCTTAATAATGCGTTGAAGGGGTTTTAGTTGGGGGCTGAAGGTGACGGCTAGTGGTGTTCTGTTATTTTCTTTGTTAGGCCTGTCCTGTAGTAGGTGACTTCTGGGAACTCTTCTGGCTCTATCAATCTGTTTCTTCACTTCCGCAGGTGGGTATTGTAGTTGTAAGAAAGCTTGATAGAGATCTTGTAGGTGTTTGTCTCTGTCTGAGGGGTTGGAGCAAATGCGGTTGTATCGCAGAGCTTGGCTGTAGACGATGGATCGTGTGGTGTGGTCAGGGTGAAAGCTGGAGGCATGTAGGTAGGAATAGCGGTCAGTAGGTTTCCGGTATAGGGTGGTGTTTATGTGACCATCGTTTATTAGCACTGTAGTGTCCAGGAAGTGGATCTCTTGTGTGGACTGGACCAGGCTGAGGTTGATGTTGGGATGGAAGTTGTTGAAATCATGGTGGAATTCCTCAAGGGCTTCTTTTCCATGGGTCCAGATGATGAAGATGTCATCAATATAGCGCAAGTAGAGTAGGGGCTTTAGGGGACGAGAGCTGAGGAAGCGTTGTTCTAAATCAGCCATAAAAATGTTGGCATACTGTGGGGCCATGCGGGTACCCATAGCAGTGCTGCTGATCTGAAGGTATACATTGTCCCCAAATGTAAAATAGTTATGGGTGAGGACAAAGTCAAAGTTCAGCCACCAGGTTAGCCGTGACATTATCGGGGATAGTGTTCTTGACGGCTTGTAGTCCATCTTTGTGTGGAATATTGGTGTAGAGGGCTTCTACATCCATAGTGGCCAGGATGGTGTTATCAGGAAGATCACCGATGGATTGTAGTTTCCTCAGGAAGTCAGTGGTGTCTCGAAGGTAGCTGGGAGTGCCGGTAGCGTAGGGCCTGAGGAGGGAGTCTACATAGCCAGACAATCCTGCTGTCAGGGTGCCAATGCCTGAGATGATGGGGTGCCCAGGATTTCCAGGTTTATGGATCTTGGGTAGTAGATAGAATATCCCAGGTCGGGGTTCCAGGGGTGTGTCTGTGCGGATTTGATCTTATGCTTTTTCAGGAAGTTTCTTGAGCAAATGCTGTAGTTGCTTTTGGTAACTCTCAGTGGGATCATAGGCTTGTAGAAAGTGGTGTTGGAGAGCTGCCGAGCAGCCTCTTGTTCATATTCCGACCTATTCATGATGAGAACAGCACCTCGTTTGTCAGCCTTTTTGATTATGATGTCAGAGTTGTTTCTGAGGCTGTGGATGGCATTGCGTTCCGCATGGCTGAGGTTATGGGGCAAGTGATGCTGCTTTTCCACAATTTCAGCCCGTGCACGTCGGCAGAAGCACTCTATGTAGAAGTCCAGTCTGCTGTTTCGACCTTCAGGAGGAGTCCACCTAGAATCCTTCTTTTTGTAGTGTTGGTAGGGAGGCCTCTGTGGATTAGTATGTTGTTCAGAGGTATTTTGGAAATATTCCTTGAGTCGGAGACGTCGAAAATAGGATTCTAGGTCACCACAGAACTGTATCATGTTCGTGGGGGTGGAGGGGCAGAAGGAGAGGCCCCGAAATAGGACAGCTGCTTCTGCTGGGCTGAGAGTATAGTTGGATAGGTTAACAATATTGCTAGGTGGGTTGAGGGAACCATTGCTGTGGCCCCTTGTAGCATGTAGTAGTTTAGAAAGTTTAGTGTCCTTTTTCTTTTGTAGAGAAGCAAGTGTGCATTGTAAATGGCTTGTCTAGTATTAGTAAAATCCAGCCACGGGGAAGTTTGTGTGGAAGGTTGTTTTTTTATGAGAGTATCCATTTTTGAGAGCTCATTCTTAATCTTTCCCTGTTTGCTGTAGAGGATGTTGATCTGGTGATTCCGTAGTTTCTTTGAGAGCGTGTGGCACAAGCTGTCAGCATACCACATACCACACAACAGAACCACTAACCCAGGAACTTATCCTTGCAACAAAGCCCGTTGCCAACTGTGCCCACATATCTATTCAGGGGACACCATCACAGGGCCTAATAACATCAGCCACACTATCAGAGGCTTGTTCACCTGCACATCCACCAATGTGATATATGCCATCATGTGCCAGCAATGCCCCTCTGCTATTTACATTGGTCAAACTGGACAGTCTCTACGTAAAAGAATAAATGGACACAAATCAGATGTCAAGAATTATAACATTCATAAACCAGTCGGAGAACACTTCAATCTCTCTCGTCACGCAATCACAGACATGAAGGTCGCTATCTTAAAACAAAAAAACTTCAAATCCAGACTCCAGCGAGAAACTGCTGAATTGGAATTCATTTGCAAATTGGATACTATTAATTTAGGCTTAAATAGAGACTGGGAGTGGCTAAGTCATTATGCAAGGTAGCCTATTTCCCCTTGTTTTTTCCTACCCCCCCCCCCCAGACGTTCTGGTTAAACTTGGATTTAAACTTGGAGAGTGATCAGTTTGGATGAGCTATTGCCAGCAGGAGAGTGAGTTTGTGCGTGTGTGTGTGTCCCCGGGAAAAGGGGGGGGGGGTGAGAGAGCCTGGATTTGTGCTGGAAATGGCCCACCTTGATTACCATGCACATTGTAGGGAGAGTGGTCACTTTGGATGAGCTATTACCAGCAGGAGAGTGAGTTTGTGTGTGTATGGGGGTGGGGGGGGTGAGAAAACCTGGATTTGTGCTGGAAATGACCCAACTTGATGATCACTTTAGATAAGCTATTACCAGCAGGACAGTGGGGTGGGAGGAGGTATTGTTTCATGATCTCTGTGTGTATATAATGTCTGCTGCAGTTTCCACGGTATGCATCCGATGAAGTGAGCTGTAGCTCATGAAAGCTCATGCTCAAATAAATTGGTTAGTCTCTAAGGTGCCACAAGTACTCCTTTTCTTTAAGTTAATACACTGCAGCTCATAAGAACGGCCATACTGGGTCAGACCAAAGTTCCATCTAGCCCAGTATCCTGTCTTCCAACCGTGGCCAGTGCCAGGTGCCACAGAGGGAATGAACAAAACAGGAAATCGAGTGATCCATCCCCTGTCACCCATTCCAGCTTCTGACAAAACCTCATTCATTTAAATGATGTTTGACAAACATTCTTATTTCAGTCACAACATTAAACTGGTTTATAGTAAAAGTAAAACAAGTTTATTAAACTTAAAATCACAGTTTAAGTGATACAAGGTAAAAGGAGTAAGGACATAAATGATTATAACCAAACAAAAGTAAAATATGCTTCTAAGAATAAAACTTCACTTCAGCAATTTACAATATTTGCCTAAGCAGGTTTCTCACCTATACTCAACTCAGTTCCCAGAGACTTCAGCCTCCACAGCTGAAGTTTCTAACATTTTGTGATTTCAAGAGCTCTAGCCCCATGAATCCCCCAAGGGATGGACAACTCAAACTTCTTTTTGCCCTCCTACACTTATATCACCCCAAAGTTCATTGTGTCTGTTTCAAAAGTCAGGAAGGCTTCCTGGTGTTCTTCCCTTCCAGTGGACTTCCCATCCCCCTGCTGATTCATATGCAAATGGAGCTTCCATTGTTTTGATTCAACACTACTTAATTTACTTTAGAGACAGGTAGGTAGCCTCCTTCTCTCCTGTCTGGGAGAAAACCTTTTCCTCCCTTTGGTCACAGACTTTATAGCACAATATCAGTGAGTATCCATAATTCCTCATATAGTGTTAGTGTATATAATTCACAGTGGTATTAATCACCAGTGTCACAGACTTCCATAAAAGACTTCCTCACTCTATATACTCACTCACTCTATACTACACTCTATACTCACTCTATTCCTCACTCTATATACTCTCACAGTACACTAATATTGTATATAATCAGTTGATTTAATTGTGTGTCATTTGAGGTTCAGATTCCCTGTCTTTATAGAAATGTATTCTCAGATGAAATTCCTTTTCTCCTGGAGGGACAACACACTATGTGATTGTAGACTTCATGCTGGTACCTCCCCCCCTTGTTATCTTGATGGCTTTGTTTACCTTTTATATAAATATGCTTCTCTCTCTCTTTGGTCACACCTTGCCTAATTTACATTGGAGACATTCAAGCAGGTAAACTCACACTCCTTTGACTGGAATAGGTGTGGCTTACACACTGCTTGCCAAATACACTTCAAGTACATAATTCTACCACATACGTATAACCCTTTTGTATGTACTCCATACATATAGCATGCAACTGTTTTCAGGACCAGCATGTTACTCCTAGAAAACTCTTGCAGGAAAACTTTTTTTTTTGTGAGGCTTTAGGATTATAGAAATGTGCTCTTAAGTATGTAAAAAAAATTGCTGGTTTTATTTTATGCATACAGGAATTAGAAGGAACATTGACATGGAATTCTGTGTCTTTGCAACACAGATTTATAATTAATCATGACATTAATAGTGAAGTGCCTGGCAAAAAGAAGCAAATTAATTCTGAGAAAATTACTCTGTCACTTAGATCAGCAATGGATGGTCCTTGTCAGCCCTAATAGCAGCTGCAGTTATCCCTGAAAAAGTAATACATTACTCCAGTGTTCTTGTCTTTTGGAGATAAAAAAAATATCAACAAAATACTAATTAGAGATGTATTCAGTCACACATTTGCTTCCTCGTTACCTCATAACCCAACTCCACTGGGGGCACTCATGGAAGTGATTGCTCCTGAGACCCCTTTCCAGAGGTGATTTTCCATCAGCCAGAGTGGAAAAGGTAATACTGCACCATCCTTTAGTTGCCTTTAATAATGAATCAAGCTAGCTGTCCAATCTCCACCCTTGCCCTCTGCTTACGCCCCAGAAACAGTGCTGCAGGAAGATGAGAGGTGAGATTCACTGCTTTAGGACTGCAGAAGCTTATGTATATACTGTACTGTCCGTCTGTGAGAAAACAGGTGGTGGATATGCCTACATGTAGATCTACGTGCAGCCTCCCCCCACGCTTGCTTTGAGGAGGCATGGAGGTGCTACCATGAAGTACAGTTTGACAGAGTGCAGGGTGAATAAACACTCTGTGTGGTGATTTGAGAAATCATCCCTCCACCACCCCCACCCCCCTGTATGTTTGTCAATGGGAGTTTGTCTGAGACAAGACAGCAAGATCAGGTCCTTAGTAGCCTAGCTCATACAGATCCTGCAGAAAAATCATGGGCTACAAGGACTAAAGGACTGTCTTTCACTCCCATACTGAAAGCGTCTCAGATCAGTTTAGTTACAACTTGAAAAATCCATGCTCTGTAAAACTGACTGGGATAATTGGGTTGCCTATTTTGCTCTTCCTATATTACAAATTTTCCCAGGTTTAAGGGAGATTTTCCTACTTTAATCTTGAATAAAGGCTAGGTTAGTCAAGTGGGCCTAATGGGAGTTGGATGCTCTTAAATTCTTCTGAAAATGTCAGACACATTCTTGCCTGTCTGGTTGTTTATCAAAAAACATTTTGTCTGCTGAACTGATTCCCACTTGATCTATGGCAATAGGAGTGTTTGTGATCTGAGTGGGTTTGTTTTTTAAAACCATGTTGAAGAGGTGACCATCTGCCACAATCAAATGGCCCTGTGGATTTGCAACCAGGAAGATAGGTTTTTGTTTTGTTTTATTTTGTTTGGGTGTGGAAGGGCAGTTGGGGTCAGTGCAGCAACCCTCTAATGGGTCGGCCAAGGGACTGTACAGCAACGACTTGATGAGAGGCATAATCACCATTGACATGAGACTGATTAGCCCAGATTCTCTCCTGCATCAAGATCTACTCAGCACAAGGATATTCAGGGAGCCTATTATGGTTACTTTGTTCTCCAGCTGTCCTAGCCCAGGAGTCAGAGCAGCCTAAGAGCAGCTTTAATTTATGCTAAATGGCTATGATCTCCAAGGACCCATGTGCCAGTTGAGAATTAATGAAGTACAAGAGTGCTCAGCCTAACCTTGACACATGCCTAACACCAAGGCATGGATGGCAGTTCGCACAGGAGCTTGTGTAACCCACACACCTTCTGGGTGTGGTGTTCTGTCCCTTCCAGTGGCACTGAGATCACGGGGAGAGAGAGAGAGAGAGAGAATGAGTCTGCTCTATGGCTTTAGCTAACAAGCAGTTGGCTTTTAGCTCATGAGGTAGAGGCTCATGCACTAAGCTCCAGAGGTCCGTGGCTCAATACTACCCGCCGACGACTGGGGTCTAATCAGTATTACACTTGCACTTTTACTAAAGAATTCCCGCACCAGGGGCATTCTCAGCTGACCAGTTAGGGCCAGATTCTACCATTTTGCACTGCCTATGTGGTGCAAAGGGTCCAAAGCAAGGGGAGAAAATCTGGCCCTGATCCCACTCCACTGAATGATGACCCTTGGCCATATGTAAGGGCTCTTGAATAAGATGTTCAGAAGACCAGCCAGTATGACACTGAGTATGGAATTGTATTGCAAGTGCAAAATTTCCTGAAATTATTGTGAGTCAACATCTGAGCAAAATGCAGAAGTCCCAGAAGAGACGGCATAATAACTGTGCTAAGAAATGGGCTACCAGTTCAGTCAGAAAGCTCTTCTAATAAAATATAATGCCCAAAACACTTGCAAAGCGGCAGCGATGGCAGAGGGGAAGTAAGCAGGTCTGCAGCCCCTCCTCCATTCTCTCACATAAGATCACTAAGGTCAGCAAAGTGAGAGCTCAAAACTGGGAGGAAAAGTGGGTGTTGCTAAGCAAGAGTTAACAAACTAGGGGTGGGCATAAACTGGCAAGGGAACATAGAGTAAAGCAGTGAAAATATGAAAGGGAACCCAAGAATCACAAGAAAGTCGAGGTCTGGGTCAAAACTATAACCCTGAATTAACGCTTTGCAATGCAGGATAAAAATGAAAATTACTAACCTGCACTACAGGGGTAGTATGATAGTGCAGTGGCTGGAAATTAGTGAGCAGTTTACTTACCAAGCAAAGATTACACTGTATATGTCATACAGAGGTTTCAGCTGCTGTGCATTTAGCAGGATTGTCACACCTTGCACACTCCTAATTCACTCATCTGTAGTATGTCTTCCTGTTTCATCATGCCGACAGCTTCCCATTTTCACTGTGATATGCCCCTTCTGGTCACTTCTGTTGGTCCGACAACTGCTGTGTGGTGCTCTGGAGAACTCACCTCCTGTCAATCACTGGCAAGATGCGTTGCCTCCGGAGTACCAGTTCTGAAAGTGAAGTTGGCTGGAGGCAGTAAGGAGAAATCTAGAGTGCATTGTAAATGAACAGATTAGCATATCTATCTGTATCTCAAAGCAAAATTGTCATAATTTGTTTCATATAAAACACATTTAAAACGATAAATGGAGGCACACAAGGCAATTGGAAGAAAGTGCTTGGCTATCATGATAAACACAGGATAGGTTTTGGAAAAAAGGATTCTGAGGGGAGAGGTGATGTATGAGAACATAGAGTGCATTTTTTTCTTCTTTAGAGCTCACAGGTCCTAGCACTTTTCATCTGTTGTGAAAGGTTGTACATAGGTTAAGAGTAAGAATAAAGTAGAAATCACCAAGTAATACAGCTGGCTAAAAATCTGGCAAATGATCAATACATGTTTGAAAATTTTGTTAACGTTTTCTGATGAACTCTACCAAATAGATTTCTTGGTCTGAGAACTGAGACAAAACCACAGTTACCCACTATATATAATTCCCTGTAAACTAGTTCGCATTTATGAATGGGAATTTGAAAATCATTCAGTCTTGGTCTCATTCCACACCCACTGAAGTGAGAGAGTTTTACTCTTGTCTTCAATAGCAGCAGAGTGAGAGACCAGTGCTGAGCATTTTTGAAAATCTCAGCCTAATGGTTTTATTATACATATCCACTCTTTTACTTTATGCCCAAGAACACTGAGCCATGGCAGGCACTTCCCACCGTAGAACCTGCCAAGGATGTGCTTATTTTGATTTTAAAACTTTCAGATATTATTTATAAAGCTAACTAGAACTGGGGAGTGTTTGAAAAGTGTATTGACAGCCCTTTTAGCAGCCAGAAATTGTTAGGAGATTCAGACTGGTTAATTTATATGCTTTTCCTTATTACTGTTTAAGTGATTAAACCCAAAGACAGTGACATACAAAGTTCACTGAAAGAAAAGCCACAGATGACTAGTTATTCAGACATTGAAAAACATCTTTCTTTATTATCAGGGAACTAAATTCCCTATTTATAGGATTTCAACTGAACTGAGTTTGTCCTGGATGCGAAATTATTGCAAGATATATACAGAGCTTATAGAATGGACTTGCACAGTGTTAAACACAAAAGTAAATTGTTTTTCAAATCTTTAGATTAAAACTTGGGTAAATAAAAGAGAATGGGAATTGTGACAAAGGCTTGAACTGATACAATACACCTGATTTTATATTGCAGTTGTGTTGACGGTGGGTTTATGTATGTTGTGGGGGAGGGGACATTAGGTCCAAGGAAGTGGAGAGAAGCAATGAAAAAACAGGAATATTTTGCAGACATCTTTGTGTCTGCCTCTGCACAAACAGCAGAGCAGGGGCACAGCTATAAGTGCCCAGAAAGGGGTACTAGAAGTTACTAAGCTGGCTCAGTAGCTCCTTGAAGTCAGTATAGAAGCCACCATCAAAGCACTTAAGCAAGTGCTGAACTGTAAGCATGTGAGTTTTCTCATAGAATCATAGAATATCAGGGTTGGAAGGGACCCCAGAAGGTCATCTAGTCCAACCCCCTGCTCGAAGCAGGACCAATTCCCAGTTAAATCATCCCAGCCAGGGCTTTGTCAAGCCTGACCTTAAAAACCTCTAAGGAAGGAGATTCTACCACCTCCCTAGGTAACGCATTCCAGTGTTTCACCACCCTCTTAGTGAAAAAGTTTTTCCTAATATCCAATCTAAACCTCCCCCACTGCAACTTGAGACCATTACTCCTCGTTCTGTCATCTGCTACCATTGAGAACAGTCTAGAGCCATCCTCTTTGGAACCCCCTTTCAGGTAGTTGAAAGCAGCTATCAAATCCCCCCTCATTCTTCTCTTCTGCAGACTAAACAATCCCAGCTCCCTCAGCCTCTCCTCATAAGTCATGTGTTCCAGACCCCTAATCATTTTTGTTGCCCTTCACTGGACTCTCTCCAATTTATCCACATCCTTCTTGTAGTGTGGGGCCCAAAACTGGACACAGTACTCCAGATGAGGCCTCACCAATGTCAAATAGAGGGGAACGATCACGTCCCTCGATCTGCTCGCTATGCCCCTACTTATACATCCCAAAATGCCATTGGCCTTCTTGGCAACAAGGACACACTGCTGACTCATATCCAGCTTCTCATCCACTGTCACCCCTAAGTCCTTTTCCGCAGAACTGCTGCATAGCCATTCGGCCCCTAGTCTGTAGCAGTGCATTGGATTCTTCCGTCCTAAGTGCAGGACCCTGCCCTTATCCTTATTGAACCTCATCAGATTTCTTTTGGCCCAATCCTCCAATTTGTCTAGGTCCTTCTGTATCCTATCCCTCCCCTCCAGCGTATCTACCACTCCTCCCAGTTTAGTATCATCCGCAAATTTGCTGAGAGTGCAATCTACACCATCCTCCAGATCATTTATGAAGATATTGAACAAAACTGGCCCCAGGACCGACCCCTGGGGCACTCCACTTGACACCGGCTGCCAACTAGACATGGAGCCATTGATCACTACCCGTTGAGCCCGACAATCTAGCCAGCTTTCTACCCACCTTATAGTGCATTCATCCAGCCCATACTTCCTTAACTTGCTGACAAGAATACTGTGGGAGACCGTGTCAAAAGCTTTGCTAAAGTCAAGAAACAATACATCCACTGCTTTCCCTTCATCCACAGAACCAGTAATCTCATCATAAAAGGCGATTAGATTAGTCAGGCATGACCTTCCCTTGGTGAATCCATGCTGGCTGTTCCTGATCACTGTCCTCTCATGCAAGTGCTTCAGGATTGATTCTTTGAGGACCTGCTCCATGATTTTTCCAGGGACTGAGGTGAGGCTGACTGGCCTGTAGTTCCCCGGATCCTCCTTCTTCCCTTTTTTAAAGATTGGCACTACATTAGCCTTTTTCCAGTCATCCGGGACTTCCCCTGTTTGCCCCGAGTTTTCAAAGATCATGGCCAATGGCTCTGCAATCACAGCCACCAATTCCTTCAGCACTCTCGGATGCAACTCATCCGGCCCCATGGACTTGTGCACGTCCAGCTTTTCTAAATAGTCCCTAACCACCTCTATCTCCACAGAGGGCTGGCCATCTCTTCCCCATTTTGTGATGCCCAGCGCAGCAGTCTGGGAGCTGACCTTGTTAGTGAAGACAGAGGCAAAAAAAGCATTGAGTACATTAGCTTTTTCCACATCCTCTGTCACTAGGTTGCCTCCCTCATTCAGTAAGGGGCCCACACTTTCCTTGGCTTTCTTCTTGTTGCCAACATACCTGAAGAAACCCTTCTTGTTACTCTTGACATCTCTTGCTAGCTGCAGCTCCAGGTGCGATTTGGCCCTCCTGATATCATTCCTACATGCCCGAGCAATATTTTTATACTCTTCCCTGGTCATATGTCCAACCTTCCACTTCTTGTAAGCTTCTTTTTTATGTTTAAGATCCGCTAGGATTTCATCATTAAGCCAAGCTGGTCGCCTGCCATATTTACTATTCTTTCGACTCATCGGGATGGTTTGTCCCTGTAACCTCAACAGGGATTCCTTGAAATACAGCCAGCTCTCCTGGACTCCTTTCCCCTTCATGTTAGTCCCCCAGGGGATCCTGGCCATCCGTTCCCTGAGGGAGTCGAAGTCTGCTTTCCTCATCTCTGTTCACCACATGAATTCATCATGTGCCTAAGTTCCATTGACTGACCAGACAAGCTGAAGAGAACACGTCACCCATTAGCACTGGACTTAGTGCTGCTAAACTCAAAGGGTTTACAGTCCAGACATTTCTGTTTACTGAAAAGGCTGAAGTCATTGATCAGTACACACAAGTAAAGGAGGACAGATACAGGCATGGATTTTAGGTGACAGGCTGCAGCTTATTAAAATTTAACATTGGAGTGGGGTGCTGTCTGCCCATCTCTCCATATCAGACATATTTGGGTCCACTGCAGGGTTTACATTGCTTCTATCATATAGCCCATAACTCAGGGTAGAATCTCCACTGCCTACTCTAGGATTCAGTTTGCTCAACTCAATCCTCTCACCTTCTCCTCCAATGGGGACAGAAGGTACCAAAGAGGGATCCTGGTCTACAAGGACTTCAGGTCTCCTTTTTTCCCATTGACCTGAGGTCCACCAGCAAAATCCCATGTCTCTAGTTTTCTCGTCACTGACTCTTTGGCCTTTTATCTGCCTGGACACTGGCTGTAAATTGAGACAAACTAATATTCATAAATTCCTAACACTAACCCCTTAATTCCTATAACTGTTTAACTTAACTGTGCCTTCCTCACAGCACCATAGAGCCCTCCCCCCCCCAAAAAAAAAAAAAAAACCAACAACAACAACAAAACGCTAGGCCACAGACAATTTGTCCTGATGGCAAAAAAATTCCTTCCTGACCCTTAAACAAGTAATCAGTCCGAGTCCAGTCACAGCAATCTAACAACACAGTTCCTATACTAAACTGTAGGGAGAGTGTTCAAGTGAAAATGTGGCAAGAGGCCTGAGAAACTCCGCCCCAGGGTTTAAATAAATTACTGTGGGAAATAAGAGCTAATTGGCTCACATCTGTCTGGCCAGCCAATGGGCAGCAAATGCCTGGGGGAGGATGGGCCTATCTCTATATAAACTCCCCCTTTTATCCTAAAGCTGTCTGGCATCTTGCAGATCCAGTCAAGTTTCCCATCCATTAAATTGGTGGGTGGCACTGGATATGGACTTTGACACATGACATTTTTTATTCAAATTCTGAAAAAAGAAAGTAAAAAACACACTGCCTGTGGAAAGTGTGTGTGTTTCTGTCATGCTAAAACAAAAGATTGTGAATGTTAAACTGAAAACCCAAAATTGAGATCCAGATGTAAGAAAAAACGTCACTATGTAAACAGTCGGTACAGGAAGAATACACTGAAGACAATAATAAATTATCTAATAGCTGTTGTATGTATGTATCATTCAGGGTTTAAAATAGCTTGACCCTGCATTTCATAGATTCCAAGGCCAGAAAGGACCATTGTGAGCATCTATCCTGACCTCCTGTATAGCACAGACCAAAGAACTGTGTATAATGCTTTTTGAGTCTCCCTGAAAAGATGGAAATCTGGGCTGTGGGTCAGTAAAGAATTAAACTGAAGCACAGGAAGGAGAGTAATTGTACATAATTAGTCCTGATATTCCTTGTTACACCTGCACTCCCTTCTCAACTAAAACTTTCATTTAACTGGAGTTTTGTTTGAATGAGAAGTGCAGGGAAGCCAAGATCCAAAGTATGTTACAAAGCACACTCCCGCCTCCTCCTGTTTATTTTCTTATAGCTTGCCTTCCTCAATATGAAGCAGGTCCCAATTCAGCAAAGCACTTAAATATGAGTTCAACTTTAAGTGCTTAAGAACCTCTCTGTATCAGAGCAACAGAACATACCTCAACACTAAAACATTTGGGAAAAAACAGAGTTTCCTACTTTTTTCATTCATTACCCCTCCCCCCCCAGACATTCTTGTTAAACCCTGGATTTGTGCTGGAAATGGCCCACCTTGATTATCATACACATTGTAAGGAGAGTGTTCACTTTAAATAAGCTATTACCAGCAGGAGAGTGGGGTGGGAGGAGGTATTTTTTCATGCTTTGTGTGTATATAAAAATATCTTCTACACTTTCCACAGTATGCATCCGATGAAGTGAGCTGTAGCTCACGAAAGCTTATGCTCAAATAAATTGGTTAGTCTCTAAGGTGCCACAAGTCCTCCTTTTCTTTTTGCGAATACAGACTAACATGGCTGTTACTCTGGAATTTAGTTTGGAATAGTCTTGCCTAACTTCCATTAAATAGCTACAAATAGCACTTGTTATGACTTTCAAAATATTTAACTGAAAAAGGTTCAAGATTATGTAACAAACAAAATATTTTAATACAGTCATATGAGTCCTTATTTTATATGATTTTGCATTTATCTCACTAACTGGAGTATATTGTTCATTTGTATTCAATAAACACATTAAATTTAATTTCTCAGTTAATATACTTTTACATGTGGGGACTATATACATCTCGTAAACTTTGGACGCTGCTTTAATATACATAAAAAATACAGTTCCTGTGTTTTTATGTATTGATGTTGAACCTTTCTGAGACAAAGGCATCTATTAGCGTATTGAAATACAAACTGGAGGGTCAGTCACAATATCTCAGTGAAATAAGATACTTTGAGTAATGTGTACTTAATTATCCTTTGGAGACATTATTTCATGTGGAGTACATTTTGCTCATTAGACTGCCATTTCATGGCCTTTTATTTATCAGAAATAATAATCTTCAGTACCTCCTAAACAGGAAAGGAAAATAAAGGTAAAATCTGCTATTGTTTTCTTTGAAACAAGCCAGTGGCTTGGCAAAACTATAGGGAAAGTAGTAAATATGTAACTTAATTCATAAAAGAAAAAATCTTATAAAGCACTCGTCCCCTCCCCAGTGTCATGAAACAGACACTGAAATCTTAAAACTTCTATTACTAATTGTATTTTCATTACGATCATTTTGCTGGGACAATACGTTGATTGTGGCCTTTTTGTGTCACTGGCACTGCTTATAGCAGATACACAAAAGCAGTTTTTTATACTAAAACCAGCTGACTTTCCGAAAGTGCTTGTGTGGGGGTTTTTTTTGCTTCCAGCTTTCTTTCTTCCCCTATTAGGTGATCATTATTACTGCACTTTACCTCTACCATAGGGAGTATGGATGAATGAAGTCTGGCGATTAAAAGCTGAGTCAGCCCATTCTGTTCAGACACTGAAATCTCGCTCCCTCCTTATGACATGCACACAGTGTATCCTGTAAAAGCTAGCAAAAAACTGTCCTCTAGCTTCACTATGACATTTAGAGAGCAACCTGCTATAATTTCTGTTTAAAATGTTACAACTTCCAATCACTAATGATAAACAGAAGTATAGGATGTTAGATCTTTGGTCATTGCTCTTCAAAAAAGGGACAACTGTACTTTGGTATGCATAAAGTCTTGTTTTCTTTTGGTCTGGATTGAATATAAAGTTTGGTTTTTTTAATGTACTAAAATGTAACAAAAGGTCAGTATTCTTTTCAGTATTACTTTAGTCATTTAATGTTAATATTGAGAGCCAGCTCGTATTAGTGCAGATGAATGTTAATTCCTCTCCAGTGCATAAACACATTAATTCGTGAATTAAAATGGATATAATAATTTTATTTTATTTTGATTTATAAAACAAATAAGAGAAGTGCCCATCCCTAGCTCTCACAAGAATGATAAAATCATATTCGAATACATACATCTATTTGGGACAGATCCATAAAGTCAATAGATCTGCACTGATTTACACTAGCTAAAGAGCTGGCCCACTTTAAGGCTAAATTTACATGATGAGACAGGGGTGTGATTCCCAGTTTGTGCAGACATACTCATGTTAGCGCTCATCGAGCTAGCGTACTAAAAATAGTGTAGCCACAATAGCATGGGCAGTTGGAAGGGAGGCATGGGCTAGCCACCTGTAATCTTTTGTTACTTTTATGGTGGAATGTTCCCAATTAATATTAAGTTGTTACAGCTAAAGGTGCCATAAATCCCAAATTAGTTTTCAGGTTCGAGCTTCTCGGTCAGCTACGGAAAAATTATTTAGTAGAGGATCACTAGGTAACAAGTTGAATAATAAAACCAAACGTTATTCAAAAGAAAAATTAGCAGTTAAGGAAACAGGCATCCAGTTACTGCTTACACAATACTACAATTATACTTATCCTCAAAGATGAAATATGGGCAATCAATCTACTGATAACAGAGTGAAGTGCAGCCTTATAATCTTGGAATTTAACATATCCTTTTGATATTAATTGGATCTCCCCTAGTTTTAACAAAACTACTCCTTTTATAATCTTTTATAATACTAATTAACCTTGAACCTACCATAATCACATTTCTGACACCTTATTGGTTCTTCACATTGCACATTGCTGAGCTTAACATCTATACTAATGTCCTTCCCATACTATCAATATAGATAGCATTTTAATAAAACATTCACAATTCTTAAAAACACTAATTAAAAAACAGTTATAACCGAAGGATAGCCACAGTATAACCTTGGGTCATGTACTTGCTAACTTAAATGTTCCCATTTTCCTGTCTCCAGCTTATGTCAAACTTTTCTCACAATAGCAACCTCGTTTCCCATATTCCTCTACACTTACACCAACGTAGGCCAGAACCTGATTTCTCCTTTATGTAGGCTATACACCCCAAGTACAAACCCACCTGAACGTCGTGCCTCCATGCTTGGCATGGCTAGCCCATGCCACTCACTCACCGCTTGCCGCTCCATGTGCTACCACAGCTACACTACAAATATTAACGCACTAACTGGATGAGATCCAGTGTGAGTATGTCTACACAAGGTGGGAATCACATCCCCAGCTCTGTAGTGTAGAGATACCCTACATGTGTATATGTGTAACGTCTGTATCCAGGGCTGGCTGCAGCGTTTTTGCTGCCCCAAGCGGGGGGAAAAAAAACCTTGCTGCAGAATGGGGAGGCGAAATCCTGCCCGCTGAACATGGAGGCGGAGTGATGGGGCGGCCTCCGAATTCCCGCCACTGCTGCCGCCGAGGGCTGATTGCTGCCCCAGAGCCCAACGTCCTGCCGCCTCAGGCACCTGCTTGGTTCGCTGGTTCCTGGAGCCGGCCCTCTCTGTATCTATTTATCTTCCTCATTCTCTGGGGAGGGAAGGGTAGAGAGACAAAGATTTCCCAAAAAGCATTTTGCTTACATTAAAAAAGTAGCCAAAAAGTATTTTCCTCTGAATATTCAGATGATCTATTTGTTAATTAATTAGGATTTGCAGAATCAATCCTTTATTTATGCACAAATTATTATTTACATATTACTCTTATTGATTTTAGTGGAATTACATGTGTAACTAAAGGTTTTCAGCACAGAAAAATACAGTAAGTCAGCTATTTACAGGAATATCCATGGCTAGAATGATTTAATATGAAGTTATCCATCATTGATATTATATTTTTCTTATTGGGGAGCCAAAAACATTGTTGAACCCAACAAACATTAATGCACATAAGTAATTTCATTGAGTTAATGGAACTACTCACATGCATAAAGTTACTTGGGTACATAAACATTTGCAACGTTGGGACCCTAGAGTTTTAAATACAGAAGGAAAGAAGGCCTTAACCCTTAATCTGCTTTTATCTCTTACACTCACTTTTTACATTTACCTCTATCTAAGTTTGTCAGAGCAAAAATTATAAAAGTTTTTATTTTAAACAGTCTGTTAAAGTCATACAGTAAAACTAGGTATTAAGGTAAAAAGGGAAATGATAATAAATTCACAAAAAGACTTGTTTGAGTTGCGATAGCATAGAAAGTTGTTTTATTATGCATTTTCATTTTCTGTTAACTTCCACTATAATGTGAATGTAAATCAAATGTATGACCCTTCTCATAGCTGCAAAAAGCAAAATAAAAATACATAAATGTTAAATTAGATTTCTATACGGCAAACACAGATGAAAAATTATCATTGGGAAATGGGCACAGGCCAGTAGTTTAATAACGTGGCATCTGCTTTGCACTTTTGCCAATACTGCTTTTTCTAAACTGTTTTTCAATGTCTAGTCACATATTTAGGAAGAATTTAATGAAATACAAGCACAAAATACTGTATTTAAACAGTCAAAATTTATTTTTGTTGGCAAACTATGGATCTTTGATATAAAAGTAGAAAGGTTTTTAAATGTAAACTCTACAGGATTTAAAATGCACTTGCTGTCTTTGAAATATAGCACAACAAAGCTGAAAGACAGGTTGAATTTATTTCACAACACTGTGGGATATTTATGTTGAGATACAAATAGCTTAAGGGCCAGATACGAATTAAAGGAAAAAGGAAGAGAGATTGGAAAACTGTAGAATATGCCAGCTAGGCTAGTGGGAGGGTCCTTTTGTGATGAAATGTTGCATAAATAATGCCAATGGGGGTCTAAATTCACTGTTGCCATGGAGACCTTTGTGCCTGACTGAACTCCATTCTTTTCTGTTTTAAGACTGCAACCACTGGGCTTGTGGTAGCTCTAATGAATATCATTTTCTGTTTCATTTTACTGTAAATGCTAGAATGATGAAACCAAAAGAAGGCAGTGCTGTTTTTTGGTTTTCTGAGTGTTCAGGATGGTAAACAGCATTCTCCATTTAAAATCTTTTAAGTTTCTTTTTTAAGTGATAAGGGGCGGGGGGGGGAGGGGGGGGGAATTGACTAGATCTGCCTGAACTACTGCTTTGGAAAGGAGGGAAAACTCTCTCTTCAGCTTTGTTGATTAGTCTTGTTTGCCTAGACTGCTTTTTTTGGAAGAGATTAAGGAGAGTTAAATTACGAATTGTACAACAAAGGTAAAAAGTTAAAGCTAAATCAGTTCTTTTGTAAAATTGTGATGAAAGTTTAGAAAACTATTTTCCTGAAACTTAGATTGCTAGAATGTGTTTTGAAAAAAACTACAAGTTTCGCTAAAGGACAATATGGTGTGCATGAGAACAGACTAGATGATCATGATGGTCCCTTCTGGCCTTAAAATCTATGAGACAATTGTGAATAGCTTTAATCTAGTTATATAATCTTTTTGTCATTCACTACAAAACAATGTTTGAAAATCGTAATAATTCAAGAATGTTTGTTAAGAACGAATAACACTTCTATCTAGCTAAGTCCATCACAGTTGGAATACTGTTTAACTAGCTGGTGATTACCTCATAGTTTTTTCAACAACTTACAGTAATTTTAGAAATAAAAATAGAAAAAAGAAACCCTGAACATTTTACATTGGATAAAGACAAGTAAGTAATGTTACTTTTTAGTAAAGGTGTCTTAGTTCCTAGAATATTTTCTTGTCCTAACTCAAACAATAACAGTTTATTTGATGTTTGTGGTTTTGTTCGTTTCAATCAGTCTAAAGCTATGTCCTAAGGAAATCAATAACTCCACAGAGAGATCAGAAAAATTAACTGAATGATCTTTGCAGTGCAAAATGTCTTTTCATAATTGGATATTTTGAGCTACGCACCTGTTGCTTTCCACTTTTACCCTGGAAAACCTTAGTTCTCTGTGAATGAATGCTTTGTGGTGTATCATAGTAATTTATATGTTTCCCTGATTCTAAATTATACAGATGAGAATGACATGTGAATTTTATATAATTAAACAAAGCCTGTAAGCTATTAGCTTTGCAGGTACATTTTTACTCAAATGATTTAACTGATTAGAAATCACTTATAGAAGATTAGTGACAATAATGCATGATTATGACCTCATGGATTTCTCTGCTACTGGCAGAAGTCATTGGGGAATATGAGTGACTGTTCAGCAAATTAAATAAATGAATTGATCCCAGCAGCTCAGTTTGTCTAAAAATCGTACCAGCCTTTCAAGTTTTATTCTGAAACTGATTGCTGTTCTTTTTTGACAGTAACATGTTATTTAATGGCATATCATTGATGGATGAATTCAAACGAAATTTCTAAAAAGTAATTAGAATAAACATGATAAACTGTCTACAGCTAGGGTGATTTATGTAGCAAAAAGATAAGGTACAGTTTGATGTGTCTTGTAGTGAATTGCTGTCAAATTACTTCTGCCTGAATACAGTGCAGGATTGTATTACCACAGAATTAATAGTATTTACAAGTAGAATGTCTTTGTCAGATTACATTAATACGTGTATTCTCTATAACAATGTCTACAGCAAATAAAACATATCGTCTTTAAGGGCATCATCTTTTGATATAAAAATAACTGTTAAATGTAGGGTTATTTGTTGGCTAAACTCAAAGACAAATATTTCCTAGATCAGTATAGCTTAGTTGCTTTAATCCTCTGCTAAGTGTTTTTAAAAATGTATTCCAGAGTATGTGGTATGAAAGATATCTTAATTCAGATTTTCTCATTCTTAAACATACATAAAGTTGTATTAATTGTATTATGATTGGAAAATCTTTTTATCTGAGAAGAGCTTAACTGCCATAATTAAATGCTTTACTGGGTCCCGTGTTTTAAAAGCATTACCCCGGTCAATCTAAACCTTGCTAAAATATTCTTTTAGATCTACTAATCAGTTTTATTGTACCCACAAAGAAGACATTAGCCTAATTTTAATGAGAATAGTTAAGACCTTATATGATATACATCAGTTATCAATCATTTGCTGAGTGTATACTTTCAATTATATGTTGCAGAATGTAAATTTGCAATATATTTAAAATATGCCTGTCACCAAGGATTATTTCATTGAATTAATAAATGAAGCATAATTTATTAATGGTGGTTTCTGAAATGAAACTCACAAATTCTGATTAAAAATAACATTTGTTAGTTTTCTGAAGAACAGTAGGCAGTTTTGGGGGAGACGTGTGAAATACACTGTGACAAAACAAAACATGAAGTGATTTCAATAGTTAAACTTGTTTTACATTTCTGATTTTGTGACTCGAGACAAAAAATTGTTCAATGAAGTAAGGTCACTCATGTGGTCCTGTGTCAGAGGCTGTGTGTGCAATCCTAATGAAACTGGAAAATAAATACTTCAAGAGGCTGAAAGTTGCTGATAGGTTTTAAATGCATTGATGAATAGAGGTGCTTCATGGTTCTTTGCATGCATATGTGTATTTATTCAAGCAGCTACACACAGGAGACATAATGGGCCAAATTTATTCCTTGTGTTACTTCACTGATTTCCAGGGAGTTACACCAGGTATGAATTCAGATCTGTATATGTGTACACAGGGAGTGTATTATGGGACAAAACAAAATTTTGTGTTGAATTTATTGAAGGAAGTGTGAAGGTTTTGACAACTGGGGCCTTTGGCAGCTGGGAAGGTATGCAAAGTCTTTTGAAACTGGGGAATAAGCATAGAGTTCTTCTGCTAAACTGATCAGCAGAGAAATAGATAACATTTAAATTGTTATTAGGTTACAAAGTTAACAGCCCTTTCAGAGGCATCAGGTAGTTTGGGCTATTGTTTCTTGTTCTCTCTGACTCTGGCAGATATCACTGCATTCACTTGGCTTACATTTGGAAGGTTTTCTTTGGAGTTATGAGGGCCAGAAATATTTGTTTAAATGAAAGCTTAGATTCTGATGTACAATTCTGGAGCAAGCAGTGGGTTCTGTGGGAAATGTTGTGTTTGTGGAATCAAGAAATACATATTGATTACAACCCTCCTTGTCAGACCACACAAGTACTGCATAAGGGCAGTTGCAATCTGGGGTTGGAGTAAATACTAAATGCGGAATTTCTGGGGTATGCGGTTTCTGTCTAGGACATGGAATATGTCTGTTTTGGCATTTGCACACTGCTGTTTCAGCTCCAGTGCACACCCATATCTTGTTCAACAGGCAGCAGCAATAGCTGAGATGAGCAAGTGGTACACAACACAGTCTAACATGCAGAGTAGCTGTATTTTAACTGAATAGTCTGCTTGTACGGAGGGAGCAAGGAGTAGTTGTTAAGAAACAATTTGAGGAATCAGGATGTGGGAATTATACCCCTTGTTCTGTATTTACTTACTTTGTGATCTGGAGTAACAACCTTTCTGTACCTCAACATACTCATTTGCAAATGGACATAATACTACAGACCTGCTTGGTTAAAGTAGCCCTCACATCTCCTGCCAGTGTCTTCTCATATTGATCTACCCCACTGACATCGTTCTTGTGAAACTTCAGGCTTCTAGTCTCCTTGTACCTCCTGTAAAATGATACTCCCCAGCTTCTGTTGTGTGCTAGAGCATATGAAAGTGCAAAGGAGGTGGGGGTTGCTGGCGTTTATCACTAATTCTGCTGAGAAGAGAGAAAGGTTTTAGCCTGGGGGTTATGGGCTGCTCTTTCTGACTATGAAGAGGCTCACATAACCTGCTTCTACTGACAGGGAGAAAGGCCCAAAGCCTCACCCAAATAATTTTGTCTTCAGCTAGTGGCAGGAAAGGCATCCCCTGTGAGTGCTGCCACTTCTTTCATAAGGATGAATCATACCCAAAGCAAAGGTGAGAGGGAAGTCACTCAGACAACTCAAAAAGTGAAGTCTGATTATGTTGATGTTGACCCATCATTGATGATAATGATTTATTTGTATTACCATAGTGCTTAGGAGCCCTAGCCATGAACCAGGACCCCATTGTGCCAGGCACTGTACAAAAACAGACACAAAAGACAGCTGCTGCCCCAGGAAGCTTACAACTAAGTATAAGACAAGAGACAATATATGGACATAGACAGATGGTGGTATACAAAGAAACAATAAGACAGTACTGCTCAACATGATAGGGCAGGGGTGGGCAAACGACATCCCGCGGGCTGGATCTGACCCATCAGGGCTTTGGATCCAGCCCACAGGATTGCCACCCCTATGGCACCGCAAGGCTAAGGCAGGCTCCCTGCCTGCCCTACCCCCGTGCCACTCCTGAAAGTGGCCGGCACCACGTCCCTACAGCCACTGGGAGAGTGGGGGGCAGAGGGCTCCGCACGCTGCCCTTGCCTGCAGGCACCACCACCCCTGGCAGCTCCCATTGGCCAGGAACGGGGAACTGTGGCCAATAGGAGCTTTGGGAGAGGTATCCGCAGGTGAGGGCAGTGCACGGAGCCCTCTGCCTCACCTCCACAGGGGCCGTAGGGACATGGTGCCGTCTGCTTCCGGGAGTGGTGCAGGGCCAGGGCAGGCAGGGATCCTGATTTAGCCCTGCTGCACGCCATTGTCACCCTGGAGCCGCTCAGAGTAAGCGGTGCCAGGCTGGAGCCTGCACCCTGCACCCCTAACTCCTGCCCCTGAGCCCCGTGCTGTACCCCTCCTGCACCCCAACCCCCGGCCTTGAGCCCCCTTGTACACCCTGCACCCCTCCTGTGCCCGAACCGCTTGCCCTGAGCCCCTTACTGCACATCGCACCCCCTCTCACACTCTGCACTCTCTCCTGCACCCCAACCCCTTGCCCCAGCCCTACATTCATGGCCCAATATGCAATTTCCCCACCCGGCTGTGGCCCTTGGGCCAAAAAGTTTTCTCACCCCATGATAGGGAGTATGCTCTTTACAAAAGGATACCTGTTGTCAATTTTTTTTGTAGAAGTCATGGCAAAAGAGTTTTAAGGAGGGATTTGAAGGTGGATAAAATGAGGTAGCTTTGTGAATGTTTCTGGGGAGTATCTCCCAAGCATGAGGGCAGCATGAAAGAATGCACAAAGGTGCTTGTTTGAAAATGTTACACGTGGGTGAAGGATATCAGAATGACTGTTGTTTTTTAGTAATATCTGCAAAACAACATAAAAATGCATATAAACAACATAAATATGAAGAGATTACATTACATACTGCTCTTTTTCTCATTATTTTTTATGCTTTGCCTTAGTAATACCCTCAATCCAGCATGAACCCTCCATGCTCTTCATCTTCCAGGCTATATGAACGGCTGAAGGCATCATATGTTGGCCCTATGGCAAACTGATAACAGAAATGTCTGCCCGCTGCAAGCGATTTAAAAACAAAGCCTCTAAAACTCTATCTCTACTGGAGATAGTGAAGTGCTCTTAGATGGAGAGTTCTCTCAAGATCTTTGGCAAATTATTTCCCTTCCTTCATGACTACTTTGCTAAATAACTCCTGATTCTGCAGCTAGTGAGGTGGGGGAGGGTTTTTGTTTTTTATTTTTTTTGGCTCTTGCCAATGTTCATGGACTGGCTTTGGACCTCCCTGTGAATGGGCAAGTTACAGAACTGAACAACCAAAGTTACCTGACGAAGGTGTATGCTTACATAACCTTGCTTCTCCATGAGAGTCAGTGTTCTCACTGGGAGAAAATTGTCCTCTATGTGGCGCGGTTGTAGCTGTGGAGTTTCCTTTTTTCCCCAGTGAGCACTGTCTAGCCATCCAAATGGCACTCTCTCACTCTCTGACATTAAAAACCATCAACTGAGGAGAGCCTAGTAACCTTGGACCATGACCCGTTAAAAATAATTTCCCACCTGACTGACATTCAGCCTGTCAGGGTTCTCTCCCCACTCTGAACTCTAGGGTACAGACGTGGGGACCCACATGAAAGACTCCATAAGCTTGTTTCTAGGAGCTTAGGTTAAAAACTCCCCAGGCACAAATTCTCCCTTGTACCTTGGGTTTAAGTAACGCTGCCACCACCAAGTGATTTAACAAAGAACCAGGGAAAAGGACCACTTGGAGTTCCTGTTCCCCCACCAATCTCCCAAGCCCTTACACTCCCTGGGGAGGCTTGAGAATAATATCCTAACCAATTGGTTACAAAATGATCAAAGACCCAAACCCCTGGGTCTTGGAACAATGGAAAAATCAGTCAGGTTCTTAAAAGAAGGATTTTATTAAAAAAAAAAAAAGGTAAAAATCATCTCTGTAAAATCAGGATGGAAAATACTTTACAGGGTATTGAGATTCAAAACACAGAGGATCCCCCTCTGGGCAAAACCTTAAAAGTTACAGAAAACAGGAATAAACCTCCCTCTTAGCACAGGGAAAATTCACAAGACAAACAAAAGATAAACTAATCTGCCTTGCCTGGCTTACCTATACTGGTTGCAATATTGGAGACTTGGAGTGGGATGGGTTGGAGAAGATGGATTTCTGTCTGGCCCCTCTCAGTCCCTAGAGAGAATCACCACACAAAACAAAGAGCACATACTTTCAAATATTGGGAGGGGGGAAGATTTTGTATCTTCTTTCCCCATTGGTCCTGTTGGTCAGGTGCCAACAAGGCTATTTGAGCTTCTTAACCCCTTACAGGTAAGGAGGAATTCTAGGCTACCCTTAGCTGTATGTTTATGACACTGTATGTTTATGACAGCCGTATAGAGAAGAACTTGCCTTCCAAGTCCACCAACATTGCTCCTATGAGCTCAGTCCCCAGGCCATCAGGTGGGGAGGGCAAGGCTGATAGAACTACTATGGAATTCCATGGCCACTAGAGAGAACTTGTGTCTGCTCAGCCAAAAGGGCTCTCTTGGGTGAGTTGGTTCTGATGTTGTTATTCTCTTTGTTTTCCAACTCCGTGTATGAGATGCAATAAAATCTAGGGACAGATTCTCAAATGATGAAAATTGGTGTAGTTCTACTGAGTTCAATGGAGCTATACTGATTCGTGCCATTTGAGAATCTGATGAATAATTCCATCTTGATTTGTATTCTGGTTCGTCCATACATCCATAACTGCAGAAAGAGCCTATCTGAGCTTCAAGAATTCATAGGCTTTATTAGGCCTCTGCTGAAACAGGGATACTTCTTGTTGAGCTGTAGCTCACGAAAGCTTATGCTCAAATAAATTTGTTAGTCTCTAAGGTGCCACAAGTCCTCCTTTTCTTTTTGCGAATACAGACTAACACGGCTGCTACTCTGAAACCTGAAAGGAGACTGTTTCCATCCAGAACTAAATAATTCAACTGTTTTAAATCATTGCAAATTTTGAAAAAAGTAAACCAAGTACTGCCATGTTCTACAGAGGAGGTGAAACACTACCAGTTATAGCTACATATATTGCACTCAAAATCATTCAAGTCAGACTGATATGATTAAAAGAAAAAAGAATTGCTTGCAGGTAAACTAAGCAAGCGCTTGAGCTTTCATAAATAAATACTAAAACATTTAACTGATTCTATAACAACCTGGCCAAATTTGTTTCTTCTTAAACAGTCATGATATTTGACATCACGTTGAAAAGATGTGCTAGAATATATTGTAGAGCGTTAGATGTTGGAGTTGATAAGTTGTCCCCCCACCTTTATTTTAACACACACAGAGACGCACAAAATTAATTGTTTCTACAATCATCTGATTGTTCTAGCACTAGATGAATAGGTTGTTCTCTAAATTATTCACTGAATAAACATATGAATGACATTTTAAAAAATATAGTGGTTTCATTTGAATATAATTGTTCATATAACGAGACTAATACCGCGCATGATTATTTATTGAGTAACCTCTACATTAATCATACTTTCCTTCTTCATGAATTTCTTCTGCTTCAATTCATTTTAAGCCTTTATGCTCTGGTGCAGCAACACTGCTAATGTTAATCAGAATTAATAGAGCTACTGTGAGAGATGCTGTGTATTCACCACTGAAATATTAAATGAAATGCAATTTTAGTTGCAGAGGTTGGGAGTTATCTACACCAAGAAGATAATGGAATACAGATTTCCCCTTCACTTTACCTCATAGGAGTTTAGTGTGTGATACTTCCTCATGTCTACTTTTACAGGCAAATCAGAACATCTCTCCAATCTCCCATTTACACATATATCTATATGATAGAATTCAAGATCCTATGGGAAGCAGGACATGAGAACAGCAAAACAAGGACACTGGACTTCATAAAATCAGATTTCAAGTGATTCAGCAAAATAGTTGGCAAGTTCCCGTGGAAAGACCAGTTAGTAGGGCCCTACCAAATTCACAGTCCATTTTGGTTAATTTCATGGTCATAGGATTTTAAAAATCATAAATTTCATGATTTCAGCTATTTAAATCTGAAATTTCACGATGTTGTAATTATAGAGGTTCTGACCCAAAAAGAAGTTGTGGGGGCTTTTACTGTATTAATGGAATGTTGTCAGATTGGAGAAAGGTCTCTAGTGGGGTTCCACAGAGATTTGTTCTGGATCTGGCGTTGTTTAACATCATAATTAATTACCTTGATGTAGAACTAGGGAGCATACTGATCAAATATGCAGATGACAGAAAGCTGAGGAGTTGCCAACACTTTGGAGAATAGAGCTAAAATTCAGAGGTATCTCAATAAATTGGAGAACTGGGCTATAGAAAACAAAATGAAATTCAACAAGGATAAATTGTAAGGTGCTACACTTAGGGAAGAAAAATCAAATGCACAAATACAGAATGAGGGAGTAACTGGATTGGCAGCAGCACTGATGAGAAGGATCTGGGGGTTGTGGTGGATCTCAACATGAAACAGCATTGTGATGCTTTTGCAAAGAAAATAAATGAAATTTTAGGTTGCATTAACAGAGGCATTGCATGCAAGTTATGGGAGGTGATAGTACTGCTCTACTCGGCGCTGATTAGGCCTCAGATGGAATACTCTGTCTAGTTTTGGTCACTACTGTACAGAAAGGATGTGGAGAAACTGGAAAGGATCCAGAGGCAAGTGACAAAGATGATCAAAGGGTTGGAATGCAAGCAAAGGTTGAAGGAACTGGGTATGTTTAGTTTGGAAAAGAGGAGGTTAAAGTGTGGGGGGGGGAGGGGGTGTGAGAGTGGTCTTCAAGTACTTTGAAAGGCTGCCGTAAAAGAGATAGAGAAAAAGTTGTTCTCTCTTGCCACAGAGGGCAGGACAAGAGGCAATAGTACAAACTACAGCATAGCAGGTTTAGATTAAATCTCAGGAAAAACTTCCTAACTGAAAGAAAAGTAGGACAATGGAACAGACTGTCTAGGGAAGTTGTGGAAGATCCTTCAGTGGTGGTTTTCAAGGCTGGATAGCCGTCTGTCTTGGATGGCTTAGACACAACAAATCCTGCATCTTGGCAGGGGTTTAGACTAGATGGCGCTTATAGTCCCTTCTAACCCCTATTATTCTGTGATATATGTTTTATTGATGTGCTGAAAAAACATTACTTTTTCAGAAGCTATTTTAAAATTTTTGTTGCATGGTTGCAGTAATTCTTTTTATTTTTTATCTTTGTGTCTTCAACTTTGGAACAGCTGTACATGTTCCCTGTGTTATTATTTAACAAGATATAGATATTTCACCATAAATTATCAGTGTACTATTTTTAATATATCATCTTAAATTTGGCGTGTTGTCAGATAAGAATTTTCTCCTCATTTGTGTTGATGTACACGCTCAGACACATTCAAGCGCACATACTGGAAACAATTATGTTGAAATGAGCTCTGAGCTTAGACACTAATTTTAACTTGAATGATTATAAAAATGTTATGCTTATTTAACATTCACCTTGGCCTTCATTACACAACTTGCATGTCTTTGAAGAATGCCACTGTACAGAACAGCATTCCTAACAAGCAAATGTTTTTTACTGTATATCTGAAATTGCTAAAAAATGTTATATGACAAACTATAATAAAATAATCTGTGCAGCACAAAATAAATTTCTTCTTTCTGGTATATATTGCCAGTAAAATCTGGTAAATGTCAATCCAAGAAATTACAGTTAACATCCTGTACCCCCATGTTCATCACTTTTATATGGCCAAGATATATTTTGTACACAGTATGCATTGTGAGGTATCATTTGAAAACTCATAATCTGCTGAACATCATTGTACTGTTATGCTGTGTGTAACAACCCTACATGTGAAACTATGAGATTTTACTGTATAATGTTACTAAAATGTTTTATGGTTCTGGGGAATGCCAACACGTTAGCTCCTCAAAAACATACAAACATACAAAAGGACTGAGCACAGGTGTTGAGAAACCGTTAACTGCTTAATCGGGGATTCACCTGTAAACAAGAAATTTGCAATTCACCTGAAAGATGGGTGGCAGCTCACATACACCATGGAACTGCCTGACCACCATGACCCAGCAAAGACTTTTCCAGCACAGAGAGTTAGACTATTAGAAGAGGGTAAATGCCTCAAGAAACTTTTCCTCCCCCATATCTACTCACAGCAGCAAGATTGTTTGAAAGAAAAAGAACCATAACTAAGCAGGGGGGAGTGGTCCTAACCACAAGGCTTTCCAGTTAGTATGGACTGCTGAAAGTTTTGGGATGAGAGGCACCTTTTTACTTTAAAGTCTTATTTAGCTTGGTAATTAGATTGCAGTTTTTATCTTTTATTTGTTTTGTAACCAGTTCTGACGTTTATGCCTTTATCACTTCATAATAATTTAAAATCCATCTTTCTCTCGTTAATATTCTTGTTTTATTGTTTTATCTAAATCAATGTATTTTGGTTGTCGTGTTTGGGGAATCTCTACTCAGGTTAACAAAAGCTGGTGCATAATCATTCCCTTTGGTGGAATGACAGACTTCTAATGAGCTTACACTGCTCGTGCAGGTCCTCAGCAGTGTAAGACACACATTTCTGGGGTGCAAGACTGGTACTGGGGAATTTGCAGATGTTACCCTGTATCTAGTTCATGAGTGGCTGGGAGAACATTCTTGTAACTTTGCTAGAGTGACTTTACCTGCTAATGGTGGTGTGTGAGCAGATCTGGAGAGGCTGCTTGTCACTAGCAATGCAGTGTAAAATTCACCCTGTGGTGGAGAGTTAAAGGGACACAGCAGTTCAACAGTTCAGATTGTACCTTGGGGGATGTCACAAGGATCAAATTAATCTCTGATTTAAATCCATGTAAGTCAATGGTGTATGAATTTGACCCATGGAGTTCTAGCTAGAACTAAAAAAAGATGACCTCACAGGTTCTCTGAGGTAAATAAGATGCAGGTTCTTGGGAAAATGCTGTAGATCCATTTTACAGTTAGACAAGTAATTGATCAGAAGTGGATCCTTCTAGTTCAGAAGGGGCTTTCTAATTTTAGTGGGTAGTGGAAAGAAAGTGAGTTTAGACTGAAAGTATCTGAAGAGTCTGAGACTGAGAGAAGAAGAAAAGGAGTACTTGTGGCACCTTAGAGACTAACCAATTTATTTGAGCATAAGCTTTCGTGAGCTACAGCTCACTTCATCGGATGCATACTGTGGAAAGTATAGAAGATCTTTTTATACACACAAAGCATGAAAAAATGGGTGTTTACCACTACAAAAGGTTTTCTCTCCCCCGACCCCACTCTCCTGCTGGTAATAGCTTGTCTAAAGTGATCACTCTCCTTAAAATGTGTATGATAATCAAGTTGGGCCATTTCCAGCACAAATCCAGGTTCCCCCCCCCCACACACACAGACCCACTCTTTACTAAAACTAGACAAGCCATTTACAACACACGCTTTGCTTCTCTACAAAAGAAAAAGAAAACTAAACTTTCTAAACTACTACATGCCACAAAGGGCCACAAGGGGCAATGGTTCCCTCAACCCACCCAGCAATATTGTTAACCTATCCAACTATACTCTTAGCCCAGCAGAAGCAGCTGTCCTATCTCGGGGCCTCTCCTTCTGCCCCTCCACCCCCACGAACATGATACAGTTCTGTGGTGACCTAGAATCCTATTTTCGACGTCTCCGACTCAAGGAATATTTCCAACACACCTCTGAACAACATACTAATCCACAGAGACCTCCCTACCAACACTACAAAAAGAGGGATTCTAGGTGGACTCCTCCTGAAGGTCGAGACAGCAGACTGGACTTCTACATAGAGTGCTTCCGCTGACATGCACGGGCTGAAATTGTGGAACAGCAGCATCACTTGCCCCACAACCTCAGCCGTGCAGAACACAATGCCATCCACAGCCTCAGAAACAACTCTGACATCATAATCGAAAAGGCTGACAAATGAGGTGCTATTGTCATCATGAATAGGTCGGAATATGAACAAGAGGCTGCTCGGCAGCTCTCCAACACGAGTTTCTACAAGCCATTACCCTCTGATCCCACTGAGAGTTACCAAAAGAAACTACAGCATTTGCTCAAGAAACTGCCTGAAAAAGCACAAGATCAAATCTGCACAGACACGCCCCTGGAACCCTGACCTGGGATATTCTATCTACTACCCAGGATCCATAAACCTGGAAATCCTGGACGCCCCATCGTCTCCGGCATTGGCACCCTGACAGCAGGATTGTCTGGCTATGCAGACTCCCTCCTCAGGCCCTACGCTACCAGCACTGCCAGCTACCTTCGAGACACCACTGACTTCCTGAGGAAACTACAATCCATCGTTGATCTTCCTGATAACACCATTCTGGCCACTATGGATGAAGAAGCCCTCTACACCAACATTCCACACAAAGATGGACTACAAGCCGTCAAGAACACTATCCCCGATAATGTCACGGCTAACCTGGTGGCTGAACTTTGTGACTTTGTCCTTACCCATAACTATTTCACATTTGGGGACAATGTATACCTTCAAATCAGCGGCACTGCTATGGGTACCCGCATGGCCCCACAGTATGCCAACATTTTTATGGCTGACTTAGAACAACGCTTCCTCAGCTCTCGTCCCCTAACGCCCCTACTCTACTTGCGCTATATTGATGACATCTTCATCATCTGGACCCATGGAAAAGAAGCCCTTGAGTAATTCCACCATGATTTCAACAATTTCCATCCCACCATCAACCTCAGCCTGGTCCAGTCCACATGAGAGATCCACTTCCTGGACACTACAGTGCTAATAAACGATGGTCACAAACACCACCCTATACTGGAAACCTACTGACCGCTATTCCTACCTACATGCCTCCAGCTTTCACCCTGACCACACCACATGATCCATTGTCTACAGCCAAGCTCTGCAATACAACCGCATTTGCTCCAACCCCTCAGACAGAGACAAACACCTACAAGATCTCTATCAAGCATTCTTACAACTACAATACCCACCTGCGGAAGTGAAGAAACAGATTGATAGAGCCAGAAGAGTTCCCAGAAGTCACCTACTACAGGACAGGCCTAACAAAGAAAATAACAGAACGCCACTAGCCGTCACCTTCAGCCCCCAACTAAAACCCCTCCAATGCATTATTAAGGATCTACAACCTATCCTGAAGGATGACCCATCACTCTCACAAATCTTGGGAGACAGGCTAGTCCTTGCCTACAGACAGCCCCCCAACCTGAAGCAAATATTCACCAGAAACCACATACCACACAACAGAACCACTAACCCAGGAACCTATCCTTGCAACAAAGCCCGTTGCCAACTGTGCCCACATATCTATTCAGGGGACACCATCACAGGGCTTAATAACATCAGCCACACTATCAGAGGCTCTTTCACCTGCACATCCACCAATGTGATATATGCCATCATGTGCCAGCAATGCCTCTCTGCCATGTACATTGGTCAAACTGGACAGTCTCTACGTAAAAGAATAAATGGACACAAATCAGATGTCAAGAATTATAACATTCATAAACCAGTCGGAGAACACTTCAATCTCTCTGGTCATGCGATTACAGACATGAAAGTCGCTATTTTACAACAAAAAAAACTTCAAAACCAGACTCCAGCGAGAGACTGTTGAATTGGAATTCATTTGCAAATTGGATACAATTAACTTAGGCTTGAATAGAGACTGGGAGTGGCTAAGTCATTATGCAAGGTAACCTATTTCCCTTTGTTTTTTCCTACCCCCCTCCCCCAGATGTTCTTGTTATACCCTGGATTTGTGCTGGAAATGGCCCATCTTGATTATCATACATATTGTAAGGAGAGTGATCACTTTAGATAAGCTATTACCAGCAGGAGAGTGGGGTGGGGGGAGAGAAAACCTTTTGTAGTGGTAAACACCCATTTTTTCATGCTTTGTGTGTATAAAAAGATCTTCTATACTTTCCACAGTATGCATCCGATGAAGTGAGCTGTAGCTCACGAAAGCTTATGTTCAAATAAATTGGTTAGTCTCTAAGGTGCCACAAGTACTCCTTTTCTTTTTGCGAATACAGACTAACACAGCTGTTACTCTGAAACCTGAGAGAAGAAGGATGTGAGTGAGGCAAAATCTTCACGTGTTTTGAATTGAAACCCAGTGGAAAACTACAAGAGGATTTGTGCATTTAACTGTGTTTAGTACATGCTTTACTTGGGTTCCATAGCAGTAGAATGGATTCTACCTTGTAGATTAGGTGAAAGATATAATGTATCCATTTATCTGCCTGGGCTGTGTTAATGCACAGCAGTAGTGCACTGTATTTAAGGTTACTTTAGAATATAGGTCAGAAGCTCCAGCATCTTTTGAGAGAGAGAGAGAGAGAGAGAGAGAGAACTTTGCCCTGGTCTACACTTGGGGGAAGATCGATCTAAGTTATGCAACTTCAGCAACTTCAGTGAATAACGTAGCTGAAGTTGACGTACTTAGATCGACTTACCGTGGTGTCTCCACCGTGGTGAGTCGACTGCTGCCACTCCCCCATCGACTCTGCCTGCGCCTCTTGCAGCGCTGGAGTAAAGGACTCGATGGGAGAGTGCTCGGGGGTCGATTTATTGCATCTAGACTAGACGCAATAAATCAATCCCCGCTGGATCGATTGTTGCCTGCCGATCCGGCGGGTAGTGAAGACATACCCTTAGATAACAGCTGTGCTGAAGTTTCTGGATTGGCTTCCTTTTAACTTTTAGAAGCAAATTCCAGATGTGGGCAATGTTTTTTAAACCCTTTAAAGCAATGCACTTAGCTATGAGGTAACTACTCATCCTGTCAAGTCACAACAATTAAAATTGGCTGGGGGCCACTTGCTTAATCATTTTGTTACTCCAGGACCATTAGGAGACCTTTCTCCGGAAACGCATTCTCTAGAAGAGGAAAGAGCTCCTCTTGGTGGTACTCCAGGATCTACTTTTCACAGGCTTCAGGCATGTTGCAAAATGTGTGTGTTTGGTTTAGCTTTTGGTAGTTTCTTATTTTTTTTAAATCCTTGACACTATGACTGCTGGTATTTCTTGTTGTGGAAGCAGCAGTAATTATTTAGAGTTGTTACCCTTGGTGAGCAGTTTTATTTATTTTTTAAAAACTTTGTAAGTGTCTAGCTGCTCTGGTGACAGGCATTCTTTAGGCCAATTAAACACACAAAATATGTTTATAGAAATAAGTAAGGACCAGTAACTGTATCGGCTTGCTTGTACTTTTATTTTCGGTGAGAGAAAAATAAAAAATGCTTCTCTGAGTTTACTAGAAATAAAAATCTGCTCTTGATTAGCTTTTGTCATCCTCTGTCAATAACAGGAATTGGGTAGGGCACAAGTAATATTTCAGGGCTATGCAAACCACAATATAGCCACTCCCAACTTGGGTGAAATTAAGTTCTGTGCTGTCTGGCTTACAGAAGGTCTGCATCTTCCTTTGCTGCATAGCCCTAGAGACCAGTTATTTTTGAGCGGTAAATTCCTCCCTCCATTGATGAGACTTTGCCTTTTCAGGCATGCCCTATTTACTCCATCTCCAGGGCAAAGCCCCGATGATGATCATATTAAGAAATAGGCCCAAGAGGTTCAGTCTTAGGACAGAGTATGGTTTTTTTTGTTGTGCAATATTCTTTATATATGAAAAATATTAAATATTTAATATTAAATAAAATATATACTTCATTCCCACTATTGCCTATATACATGTTGTCACATGACACATAGGGGATGACCAGTGTGCACATGATAAAAATGCAACAGAGCAGCAATGGTACACATAACTCAAAATCATAGAATATTAGGGTTGGAAGAAACCTCAGGAGGTCATCTAGTCCAATCCCCTGCTTGAAGCAGGACCAATCCTCAACTAAATCATCCCAGACAGGGGTTTGTCACGCCGGGCCTTAAAAACCTTTAAGGAAGGAGATTCCACCACCTCCCTAGGTAACCCATTCCAGTGCTTCACCACCCTTGCTACTGAAATAGTATTTCCTAATATCCAACCTAAACCTCCCCCACTGCAACATTAGTCCTTGTTCTGTCATCTGCTACCACTGAGAACAGTCTAGATCCATCCTCTTTGGAACCCCCTTTCAGGTAGTTGAAAGCAGCTATCAAATCCCCCCTCATTCTTCTCTTCTGCAGACAAAATAATCCCAATTCCCTCAGCCTCTCCTCATAAATCATGTGCTCCAGCCCCTAATCATTTTTGTTGCCCGCCTCTCAACTCTTTCCAATTTTTCCACATCCTTCTTGTAGTGTGGGGCCCAAAACTGGACACAGTACTCCCGATGAGGCCTCACCAATGCCGAATAGAGGGGAATGATCACGCCCGTCGATCTGCTGGCAATGCTCCTACTTATACAGCCCAAAATGCCATTAGTCTTCTTGGCAACAAGGGCACACTGTTGACTCATATCCAGTTTCTCATCCACTGTAACTCCTAGGTCTTTTTCTGCAGAACTGCTACCTAGCCACTTGATCTCTAGTCTGTAGCGATGCATGGGATTCTTCTGTCCTAAGTGCAGGACTCTGCACTTGTCCTTGTTGAACCTCATCAGATTTCTTTTGGCCCAATCCTCTAATTTGTCTAGGTCCCTCTATCCCTACCCTCAGCATATCTATCATTCCCCCCAGTTTAGTGTCATCTGCAAACTTGCTGCGGGTGCAATCCATGCCATCCTCCAGATCATTAATGAAGATATTGAACAAAACTGGCCCCAGGACTGAACCTTGGGGCACTCCACTTAATACCAGCTGCCAATTAGACATGGAGCCATTGATCACTACCCGTTGAGCCCGACAATCTAGCCAACTTTCTATCCACCTTATAGTCCATTCATCCAGCCCATACTTCTTTAACTTGCTGGCAAGAATACTGTGGGAGACAGTGTCAAAAGCTTTGCTAAAGTCAAGGAACAACACGTCCACCACTTTCCCCTCATCCACAGAGCCAGTTATGTCATCATAGAAGGTAATTAGGTTAGTCAGGAATGACTTGCCCTTGGTGAATCCATGCTGACTGTTCCTGATCACTTTCCTCTCCTCGAAGTGCTTCAGAATTGATTCCTTGAGGACCTGCTCCATGATTTTTCCAGGGACTGAGGTGAGGCTGACTGGCCTGTAGTTCCCCGGATCCTCCTTCTTCCCTTTTTTCAAGCTGGGCACTACATTAGCCTTTTTTCAGTCATCTGGGACCTCCCCCGATCGCCATGAGTTTTCAAAGATAATGGCCAATGGCTTTGCAATCACATCCGCCAACTCCTTTTGCACCCTCAGATGCAGTGCATCTGGCCTCATGGACTTGTGCTTGTCCAGCTTTTCTAAATAGTCCTGAACCACTTCTTTCTCCACAGAGGACTGGTCACCTCCTCCCCATATTGTGCTGCCCAATGCAGCAGTCTGGAAGCTGACCTTGTTCGTGAAGACAGAGGCAAAAAAAAGCACTGAGTACATTAGCTTTCTCCAGATCCGCTGTCACTAGGTTGCCTCCGCCATTCAGTAAGGGGCCCACACTTTCGTTGACCTTTTTCTTGTTGCTAACATACCTGAAGAAACCCTTCTTGTTACTCTTAACATCTCTTGCTAGCTGCACCTCCAGGTGTGATTTGGCCTTCCTGATTTCACTCCTGCATGCCTGAGCAATATTTTTATACTCCTTCCTGGTCATTTTTCCAATCTTCCACTCCTTGTAAGCTTCTTTTTTGTGTTTAAGATCAGCAAGGATTTCACTGTTAAGCCAAGTTGGTCGCCTGCCATATTTACTATTCTTTCTACACATTGGGATGGTTTGTTCCTGCAACCTCAATAAGGATTCTTTAAAATACAGCCAGCTCTCCTGGACTCCTTTCCCCCCCATGTTATTCTCCCAGGGGATCCTGCCCATCAGTTCCCTGAGGGAGTCAAAGTCTGCTTTTCTGAAGTCCAGAGTCTGTATTCTGCTGCTTCTCCTTTCTTCCTTTATTACATTACTGTGTCACCTGAGCTAAAATGCAAGCAAGGAGCTGGCTGGTAGTGCAAATGCTTTTGTTCTGCTCAGCTGCTAGCTGAGTGTGCACTAGCAAGGCTCTAGCCTCTTGTCCTTGATCATCCTTGTGATCACCCTTCCCCTGTGTGTTAACGAGGGGGCAGGGCTGACCTAAGAGAGAAGAGCTTAACACTCAGATGCTAAGAGACCAAGGGGAGTTAGGAAGCAGGGGGCAGCAAAAAGGGGAGTTTGAAGGAGGGAGAAATTCTGATTTTATTCTGGTTCAAAAAGGTTGCATTACCAGTGCCAACACAGCTCCAGCTGACTTTTGGTTACTTCAGGCAGCAGGCATTGCTCCAACCCTGTTCCCAAGCCACCACCAGAGAGACAAAAAACCCCACAGTGTGCTGCCGTGGCAATGAGTGATGAGGAATCTCTCCCAGAGGACGAGGAGAAGAAGCAATGTCACAAGAGTGGGAGGATCATGGCCACCACTCCGAAGAGGAAATGAAGGGTGGTGGTGGTCGGTGACTCCCTTCCAAGGACATAGCATCCTGGGAGGTGTCCTTCCAAGACATTATGGAAAGATTGGCGAGGGTCATTTGGCCCTTTGACTACCAGCCCATGCTGCTCATCCATGTGGGAACTAATGATACTGCAGCGTCTGATCCTGAGCAGATCAGAAGTGACTACAGTGACTCTGGGAGTGAGAGTGAAGGACCTGGGAGTTCAGGTGGTGTTCTTATTGATCCTTTCAGTCAAAAGTAGGGGCCCGAGAAGGCTTCGGCTTCCTAAACCATGGAATGCTGTTCTGAGAAGGATTGCTGAGAAGAGGTAGTATCCCCCTATCAAGGAAGGGGAATAGTATCTTTGGAATAAACTGGCAACATAGCAAGGCGGGCTTTAAACTAGGTTCAACAGGGGGCAGGAGAAAAAAGCCCAGAAGTCCAAAACATGGATACCTGGGTAAAGGGTCAGAATCTGGGCAGAGCATGGGCAATCATAGCAGGCACACAGGAGAGACAAGAGAATAAAGAGGAGAAATCTCTTTAACATCTTAGATGTCTGTATATTAATGCAAGAAGTATGGGGAATGAACAGGAAGAACAAGGCATGCTAATGAATAATCACAATTATGACATAACTGGCATCACCGAGATTCACATACTGGAATATTGGCATAGAAGAGTATGGCTTATTCAGGAAGGACAGGGAGGGGAAAAGGGAGATGGTGTATAGATCTTGTGTATCAAAGATATATGTACTTCCACTGAGATTGAGATAGAAGTGGAAGACAGACCTGTTGAAGGTCTCTGGGTAAGGGTAAAAGGGGTAAAAAAACCAAGGGTGATGTCATGGTAGAGGTCTACTACAGACCACCTAACCAGGAAGAATAGACAAATGAAGCTTTTTTTAAACAACTAACAAAACCATCTAAAGCACAGAACTTGGGGGTGGTTGGGGATTAGATGTCAGTTAACTAGACATCTTTTGTGAAAATAATACAGCAAGGCATAGACTAGCCATCAAGTTTTTGGACTGTATTTGAGACAACTTTTTATTGTAGAAGGTGGAGAAAGTGACTAGGGGAAAGGCTGTTCTTGACTTGATTCTGACAAATAGTGAGAAACTGGATGGGAATTGGAAGGTGAAAGGCAGATTGCATGAAAGTGCTCATGAAATGATGAGAGTTCATGATTGGACTGGTAGGATGGAAAACAGAAGAATAAAGACAATGAACTTCAAGAAGGCAGCCTTTAGCACACTCAGAGAATTAGTAGGTAAGATCCTGTAGGAAACAAGTCTAAGGGAAGAGAGTTCAGGAGAGCTGGCCATTTTTTAAAGAGATATTATTAAGGGCACAAGATAAAACTATCCCAAGGCATAGGAAAGATAGACAGCATGGTAAGAGACCTCTCTGCCTTAACCAGGAGATCTTCAACAACCTGAAACTCAAAAAAGAGTCCTACAAAAAGTGGAAACTAGGTCAAATTACAAAGGATTAATATAAAAAAAAACACCAACACAATCCTGGAGGGACAAAAATAGAAATGCCACAGCACAAAACAAGATTAAACTAGGTAGAGACGTAAAGGGTAACAAGAAAACATTCTATAAATATAGTATAATCAAGAGGAAGACCAAGGACAGGGTAGGTCCATTCGTCAATGAGGAGGGAAAGACAATAACAGAAAACTCAGCAATGTCCACAGTGTTAAGTGCCTTTTTTGTTTCAGTTTTCACCAAAAAGGTTAGCAGTGATTGGACAATTAACATAGCATAGTCAGTGGAATACGATCTGAGATTAAAATACAGAGAGAACAAGTAAAGAATTACTTAGACAAGTTAGATATCTTCAAGCTGGCAGGGCCTGACAAAATACATCCTAGAATACTTAAGGAACTGGCTGAAGAGATCTCTGACCCATTAGCAATTATCTTTGCGAACTCATGGAGGACAGGAGAGATCCCAGACAATTGGAAAAGAGCAAATATAGTACCTATTTATAAAAAGGGGGGGAAGGACAACCTAGGGAATTAGAGATCAGTCAGCTTAACTTTGGTATCTGGAAAGATAATGGAGCAAATAATTAAACAATCAGTTTGTAAGCACCTAGAAGATAATAAGGTGATAAGTAAGGCTAAACTTTGTCATGGATATTTTTAGTAAAAGCCAGGGACAGGTCACAGGCAATAAACAAAAATTTACAGAAGCCCGTGACCTGTCCCTGACTTTCACTAAAAATATCCCTGACAAGACGGTTAGGGAGGTTCAGCACCACTGCTGCTTGGGTCCCCCTGCCTGTGGGGCTGGGCTGCTGTGGGGTCCCCTTGCCCCTGGGGCAGCTGGGAGCTGCAGGGTCCCCAGGCTGCCTGCCGTGGGGAGTCCCCCTGCTGCCTGTCGTGGCCAGACAGCTGCAGTGAGTCCATCCGCCATGGCTGAGTAGCTGCAGTCTTCCCTCTCAATGGCAGCTGGGCAGCTGCAGGGTCCCCCTGCCAGGGCAGGGGCAAGGAGCTGTGTGGGCGGGGCTGGCTAGGAGCTCCAGCCCCAGGGCAGAAAATGTCACAGAGGTCAATGGAAGTCACCAATTCCATGACATCCGTGACATATTTGTAGCCTTAGTGATAAGTAACAGTCATCAGGGATTTGTCAAGTACAAGTCATGTCAAACCACCCTAATATCCTTCTATGACAAGGCAACAAGCCTTGTGAATTGCGGGGAAGCAGTAGATGTGATATATCTCGAGTTTAATTTGATACTGTCTCACATGACCCGCTCATAAACAAACTAGGGAAATGTAGACTAGATTAACCTACTATAACACTACTAGTTGGAAAACAATACTCAGAGTAGTTATCAATGGTTCACAGTCAAGCTGGAAGAATATATCAAGTGGGGTCCCACAGGGATCTGTCCCGTTTCCAGTTCTATTCAATATCTGTATAACCCTTCTGCCAGTCAGAGTTGGCAGCAACAAGGGCCAGGTTCAGTATCTAGGGGTTTCTTTTCAACACTACAACACCCCATGGTTGAGCTTGAGTCCCCACCCCATGACCTGGGACAATTACACACACACCCTGGTCGCCTCTAAGAGGCAATACTTCCCCTCTTGCAAGCACAGAGTCTGAGTGTAGCAAAGAAACTTTTGATAAAAGGAGGGAAGTAACCTGGCATTAAATTGGGAAAACACGACAAACAGGGTTCATAAACATAAACCATGAGCAAAAGACCCACGCCCAAGTAAGTTGGGCAGTGTTCTTTTTCCCTCAGGTTCTTCAGTTGAGCAACCGAAAGTCTCTTTTACGTGCCCGTCCCTTCTCTGCACCCCACTCACAGTTGTTGTCCAGGGTCAGTGTAGACCCAAAGTTCACAGGTGCATCTTCAGAATTCACCTCCCACCCTGAATGGCAGCGGGGGTAAGAAGGCAGCTTGCTCATTCCGCTGCCAGGGCACACACTCACCGCTCCTCTCTGCCGGCCACCCTGCCAGTTGATCGGGGCTCCACTCCTCTTTTCTGGATACCCTGCTGGCCAATCAGCGCTCCGCTCCTATCCGCCAGCCACCCTGCCAACCAATCACCATGCCACTCCGCCAGCCGGACGATTGCCACACCTCTCCCCTGGCCGCCCTGCTGCCCAATCATCACACTGCTCCACCAGCCACTTTATCGCCAGGATGTCTTCAGGTCCCACCACTTAATACAGCTCTCAGTAATTTCAGCTGGTAGTGGGGGGGGCCTTACTGCTAGTGCCCACTGAGCAGTCTATTGCATCAGAGACACTGTCCTAAAGCAGGTCTAATGCTTTGACCTAGGTATCAGGGATTTCAGCTCTGTGATGTGTAGCAAGCCTCTGTTGAGACTTAATCAGCTCTGTTATTACACAGCGTAGAGAGGAAGGATAAAATGGTGTCTGGGGCCCTTAGACAGTACCTGTTCCCACCCTCTTTCAACTCACTGGGCTTTGGAACCCATATCCCCTGCCTAGCGAGTGCCTTTTAGTTGAGGGTGAGACCGTCAATCAGGGTGTGCCAAGCACAGCCCTGCTGCCTTTGATTCACACAGCAAGGATAACAACCCGTCATTACTCCTGCCCCAATAGCAAGGAGACTGGGGTCCAACACCAGCCAAAAGTGATCATTTGGGAAGCAATCGCACCATGCTGAGCACCTAGGCAGCATGGGTGTGCCCGTGCGTTCGAGATCAGCTCCTGGAGACCTCTTCCACAGCTCATCACTAGATGTCAGGGGAGAGCTCATTCAAACTCTGCTTACATCTGCATAAATGATTTCGGTAATGGTGTAGAGAATACATGTGCGGATGATACGAAGCTGGGAGGGGTTACAAGCTTTTTGGAGGACAGGATTAGAATTCAAAATCATCTTGACAAACTGGGGAAATGGCCTGAATTAAATAGGATGAAATTTAATAAGGACAAAGTCAAAGTACTACATTTAGGAAGAACTAATCAATTGACAAATACAAAATGGGAAATGACTGCCTAGGAAGCAGTACTGGAGAAGAGGATTTGGGGTTATAATGGATCACAAACTAAATATGAGTTCACAATGTAATATTGTTGCAAAATAAGTGAACATCATTCTGGGATGTCTTTCTCTCTACTCCATGCTGATGAGGCCTGGAGTAGAGAGAAGTACCGTGGAGTACTGTGTCCAGTTCTGGGCACCATGCTTTGGGAAAAATGTGGACAAATTGGAGAAAGTCCAGAGAAGAGCAACAAAAATTATTAAAGATCTAGAAAACATGATCAACAAGGAAAGATTGAAAAAACTGGTTTTTTTTTCAGTCCGGAGAAGAGAAGACTGAGGGGAACATGATAAAAATCTTCAAGTGAGTTGAAGGTTGTTATAAAGAAGAGGGTGATAAATTGTTCTCCTTAACCACTGAGAAGAGGACAAGAAGTAATGGGATTAAATTGCAACAAGAGAGATTTAGGTTCGACATTAGGAGACTCTTCCTAAAGGAAAGGTAGTTAAACACTGGAACAGTTTACTTACGGAGGTTGTGAAATCTCTGTCACTAGAGATTTTTAAGAACAAGTTAGACAAACACCTGTCAGGGATGGTCTAGATAATACTTAATCCTGCCTGAGTTCAGGGGACTGGACTAGATGACCTATCATGGTCCTTTCCAGACCTACATTTCTATGATGTCAATCCACCAAAACTTTACCCTTAAAGATATGATTGAAAGCCTGCAGATGGTTGACATGATGGGGAAGCAGATGGAGCATCTTTGGCAGGGATTCTGCCCACGCCCAGTGACTTGGATAGACTTATGAAAGAAACCCAGTTTCTGTATGACTTTGCCATTTTTATCCCACCATTTTTGTTGTATATCAATTTTGCCCCTTCTGGGATAGCCAAATAACATGATGGATCAGGCAATACCATTCCTGGTTCATTTTCTGTAGACATTTCTTTCTTGTTTTGTTCCTTGCCAAAGAGTAGAGTACACATGTCTGCCAACCCATCATCCTCTAGCAGTTCTTGTAGGCTGCTGTGATTTGGGGAGGTGGTGTCATTTTCTCATCTGCTTTTGTTTGTGGAATGACATGCTATGGCTCCCATAAAGAGCTGCATGAGCATGTATGAGGGTAGACTTTGTTCCTTAACTAAATTTTAAATGAGTTCCTTTTTAGTTGTTGAATTGGCACATATGGGATGCTAGGAGCATATTTACAACAGCCTATCTCTAGTAGTTTGTTGGGTCTTCAGTTAACTATAAAGAAATATTCATACAATTTGCATCTACTTCCACCTGAATTTAGTAGGGATCCTTTTCTTGCTTCTGAGTGCTTACAGACTGAATGTAGTTTTTTGTTTATTTTTAAGGATAGAAGTATGCTTCTAACCCTGTGATGAGAGCTAGTCAGCATTTTTCAAGCAGAATCAAAATCTGGCTTCTTTTTGAAGAACAATCACCCGGCTATTTACAGCTAGACCGAACCTTCAAATCCCATGTACTCTTAACCCTCTAGGACTGAGCAGAGTCCAGACACTGTCTCTGATTCTGGCCTCTCAGACACTCCCAGGGTGCTGACTCCCTGATTGGCACTCCTCCTTGGGACGAGGGACCCTGCAGTGCAACTGCTCTCCCCACGCTTCCCCAATAGTTTATGCAAGCTCCCCCCGCCCCGAGAGCTCAACCCATGTGCACACACCAATGTATAGTTTAACTCTTTGGGGACCACAGAACAGTTAAGGAACACAGAAGCTTTCCAAAGAAATTTCTTAAACATACACACACTTAAGTATTAGCACATGAGAGTTACAGATCTATGGAAAAACAACAAACACCTGAATGCAATTCCCCCCCCCCCACCCGCTTTCTCATCCTCCCTGAGGGTCTTTGGGGTTTTGGTCAGTGTCTTTCAAGTAGGCTAGGACACTCCTGCCTCCACTTCTCCTTGCTGAGTTGTCTTCTTCAGACAATGGTCTGCCCCCTTTCAAATCTGTGCTACAGTTTGCATCTTTTCTTGCTTCTCTTCCTATGCTGGTATTTTCCAGCCATTGAATGGGATTGCAGGCAGAGGGTCTTTAAAAGTCAGTGGCTCAGCCAGCAGCCCTTATTGTCCCAGCAAGATAGAGCTATTTGAAGGCTGATGGCCCTGGTGTAGCTTCTCATTCATAGTTTGTTTTCTACGACAAAATAAAAGTTCTAATCTGCACTGCCTGCTACAGATAAATAACAATCATAAAATCAAATGGAAATCAGAATTGGACATTTTCTAAACTGTTAAAATCGTTTGCAAAAAATTCCCCCCCCCGCAAAAATGTTTTTTTTATTTACACTGGAAATGTAACACACACACACACACGTGTGTATGTATATATATATATATATGAACAATAAAAAAATTACAGAATAGCCTGCTAGTTATTCTGTATTTTGTTTGTTTGTATTCCTGTTCAGTTTCCATCGTATGATTTTGGATCGATTCAAAATCAAAATATCCAATTTTTGAAAATAATTCAGTGAAATTTGGAAAAATGAAAATGAAAAAGGTTTGAAAATTTTTTAACTAGCTCTTCTGGTGACTCAGTACACTAATATTTCAGTCATGTGTCTCATGCAGACTCTAGTTCATGCTTTGGGTCATTGGCCAGGTGAGCACAATATATCTAGTGCAAATGAGTTTCTTTTCTTTTCTGCCATTTAGAAGAAAAGCAAAAATGGTTTTGAAAAAATCCATGTGGTCCAACATGCAGAAACATCTGCTGGATTCATGAACAGCTTGCTGGCATTGCTCAGCAGTAGAGGCAACTGTTTCTGATGAGCTCTGCTCTTTTCGGCAGGTGTAACTGCAGCTGATTGAAATTACAAAACATAGTTTCAGGGGACAAGTGGATAATGTGGCCAGACTAAAACAACATCAACAAAATATTGGAAAAACACAGGCAGATGTTAGGGTTATTCTCTGCACATGAATTCATGTACTTAAATCCACTCTGAGTTTACCTTACTGTCATATTGTAGCAAGCTCTCTTACAGAATGGTATTTTGCTGAAGGCTGCTCTAATATTACTAGATGGTCCACCTGCTTGGGTGAGCATATTGTATAATGCAGAAAATCTACAACTGAGACATCTTTTAGGCTTAAATCACCCCTCACCCTACAATCTTATTTTATTAAGATTTGATCTTGTCTACAATGTGGTGAATGCCATTATGCTGTATGTTGATGGCATCTGGCAGATAATTCTTGTTGCTAGGAAATGAGAGTGGCCAGTTCATGTGCACACAGCCAAAAAAGAAGAAAGCTAACAACCCACTTTCATTGGTTACCCTTAAATCTTACCAGTTACATTAGTTAACTAAATAACTTGCCCTCGATACCTTCAGTATCCTAGTATACCCTACAAGTATAGTGAATACTGTAAACACTGAGGAGAATTATTTAGTTATCTCTGGCAAACCTGTTAAGTTTTAAGGGTAAACACTGTTGTTAGATTTCAAAGGAAAATAGTTATGGGAGTGAATGTATTGGTCACTATTCCTGCAGTCCATTTATGCTTAAAATGGTTCAACTTAAATGAAACAAGTAGTGAATCCAGCTATCCTGCAATCAAAAAGCCTTGTTGTTAGTATGCAAATAAGAATGGATTATTCCATGTCTTTTATCAACATTACACCATCCTCTTTTCATTCCCACCACAGGAACTTTTTAAAATTCTGAATCATCACAGCTTGCAAATTTAAATTCAGTGCTTTGTGAAGTTAATTCAAAAATGTATCAAACTGCAACTTTGAAGCTGATGCAAGCATTTAAAGAAAATATTTTTTTATCTGTTGTTTATTTAATGCAGCATGAAATTAACATCTGAATCAAACAGCAAAATTTCAGTGAATAAGATCCAATATCTATTATAAGGCCTCATTATTCTGTGAACAGAGTCATATTTTTCAAAGTGTAAATTTTGCTTCTTCCTAAGCGGCTAAAAGTGTCTCTCCCCCCACATTTTTAACAGACGTGTGTGTGTGTGCTGGTGTTTGTTATTAACGAATTTAGAGACACTAGTTGCTATTTAAAAAGTTAGCATTTTTCATCTGTAACCACATAGGTCCTCCCTTGACCTAGCACTGTCTACCCTAGGGGGTGACATCAGCATAGTGACATTTCTCAGGAGTGTGGATTTTTCATATCGCTGAGAGGGGTAGCTATGCTGATATAAGTTTTCAGTGTAGACCAGCCGTAAGCAACATCATCGTGCTCTGCTGCAAAACAGCTCTTTCCTGAGAGAGAAAAAGAGCCTGATGAGGAGAGCAGGGTTTCTTTTCTGGCCTTGATGTTACATATGGAGAGGGGTGTGGTCATCTCATGTTCCACTGTTGTTGTGAAGAACACCCCAATCACTACTGTGAAGCTTCCTTCCCAGCTTCTATGCCTCTGCATTCATGTGTGGGTTTACAGGAGGGGAGGCTGTATTCTCTCTCTCACTAAGCTCTAACATGGACCTGTGCCAGAGAGATGGGTTTTTTGGGGTCACACAACCCCTTTAACAATTTCTTTGACTGACTGATTTTGTTCCTTGCCTTAGGATGTGAAGTGGATGCAGTGGGTATACTGAGTGCATCCCATGACATCATTTCTATAAGCCTGAATGCCGTTGAGTCTGCCTCAGGGAATTATACAGGCTTGGTCAGCCATGTAATACCAAAATCAGCATTACACATCCACTGCCGAATGGCAAGCAACCCCTCAAAATAGTTAGAAACCTCCATGGCTGCATAACCTGGGAACAGTAAAGCTGCCATAGAGGTGAATTCTGGCTGCAAATCAGAACTTTCATTTCTTGACTCCAACATATTTAAAACCTCAACTATTCTGTTTTAAGGTTTTTTATTTTTAAATCTAATATTTGTTTCTATAATAATGAGAGGTACATTGAATCACATATTTGAATATTCTGTATATTGATCAGATTCATTTCACATTTTGCCTGTTCTGGGGCTACAAAATCTGAAATGTACAGGATGCTGAGACCCAGCAAGCCTAGTGTCCTTTCTTCTGGTTTTAGGGTTTAGAATTGCCAACAATGTAGGTTCTGTATATTCTAGGTTGGATAGCTCCATGATTCAGGGCATTTGAAAGTGAAGGGACCGGGTACCCTAGCAGCGATACTCCCTGGACCAGTGATGTTACTTTTTTTTAGGTAGATAGGACAGATTTAGAGTGTTTTGCTTGGGACAGAATATTTGCTTGAGTAGAAAGAAGATCCTGAGTAGAAATGAATAAACCCTGTACTGTACATATTGTGACAAAGCTCTGTCCCTGCCTCTATGGATCCCGCGTTTCCTGGCGGATTTTGCTAGCCTCAGAGGCTCACTGTGACCCTCCATGTAACCCTTCTCTCTCTAGAGATAAGGGTCACAGTCTACTGAGCCATTTTCATCATTAGCCAGTGAGGGAGATGAGGAGAAATTATCCTTCCTTGCACAGTCTCTGTTGTCTCCCAGTCTCAGTGATTAATCAGGGGGCAAAGGTTGGGGGGAAGCCCAGGTCCACCCTCTACTCCGGGCTCCAGCCCAGGGACCCTAATAATATCAGCTATGATAGCTGACCTTTTAGAAACATGACATGTACAATTCCCTGGGCTACTTCCCCGACAGCAGCCCTCACTTCCTCAAGCTCCACTTCACCCTTACCTCAGGGCCTCCTTCCTTGTGCCTGGTATGGTGTGGCCTACTCATCCTCTCCAACAGCAAAACTTCCTCCCACAACTCCTGACATGCACACCCACCTGACTAATTGGGAGGCTTTTAACTAGTTTCAGCCAGCCCCTGATTGGCTTCAGGTGTCCCAATCAACCTAGCATTCTCCCTCCCTTCTGGAAAGTTCTTAATTGGCCCCAGGTGTCTTAATTGACCTGGAGCAGCTGCCATTTCACTTATCCTGGTACCAGGGATTTGTTTAGCCTGGAGCTAATATATCTATCTCCCACTACTTTTCTATAGCCATCTGGCCTTGCCCCGTCACAATATTTTATGGGTTACAGAAGCTGGACTCTCCATGATCCATTCCCAGGGGATCACATAGTACCAAGTTTCTGCAGGTCACTTGAAAGTAAAGTTTCTACAGAACCTGAAACTTCAAGAAAATCTTTTCTATCCTCCCCACAGAAGTGGGAGAGCAACCACCTGCCACTCTCTACAGGTGTTATGGAAATCCTGGAAGATATCTAAAATAAGATTGTCAGAGGGATCTCCTTGGGGCTTGAGGTCAAGAGCAGTTTTGGGGCGGGTGGGAATCTAGGAACAGAGGAACAATATGAATACAAAGACAATTTCCTAGATCTGGGGTGATATTCATAGATCTCTCTGGTAACCTCCCCAACACTGATAGTGAACGGGCGCAGGATTCTAGGCAAACATCTTGCACGGGACTAAGGCCTGGATGTGACAGTTGAGGTGTTGTACCACATTTGCAGACTTGTGTGTTTAGATCAGCATTACCAAAGTAAGCTTGCCTCGTTGAGACCTTGTACATACCTAGAATGAAATTCTAGATTCAGATAATTTTTGTGTTAGTCAAGGACAAAAAGTTTGCTATTTTTAGAGCATGAACTTTTCTCACCACATTTTGATAATTCAGAAATGATGGAATGGAAATTCCATGAGTATTTGCATCCACCTGAAAATAGAGGCTTTTAATTAGACCTGTGAAAACCTTAACAATTTCACTTCAGTAGAATTGGGGAGAATATTTTATTTTTTTCTCTGCATATTGGATTTCAAAAAAGCCTCAAAACTCATTCAAAATCATCATATTTCACCTGGCTTCAGGTTTGACCATCCAAATCTGTAAATGTTGCATGGCTTTGACACAAAAACCATAGATTGGTCCAGATTTTCTTAAGAGGTCACAAATCTCAATTAAGTCTTCAATATACATGGAGCGAGTTTTTTTGAGTTAGTATTGAAACACACAGCTAGGTGACTTTCACATGGTTTGGGGTTTTATTAATACATTTTGCACAGTTCTACTTCTCTGTAATTAGGGAGGGATCAAGGATGACATGCACACTGCAGAGTCATGGGGAACATGTATTTTACTGGCCTGGAGAATCTTGCACACTTGGAAAGCTCTGAGTGAGCTAGCTGGCTGCTTTCTGGACAGAGCAGAGGCTGGCTCCCATTAACTCTTTCAACCTCTTGGTTATCTAAAGGTTTGAAAGAAGAGTCACTTTAAACTTTACCTCGCCTCCTTCTCCCATCTCAGCAGCAATGGCTCATGTGAGGCAAGGAGGGAGCCTGAGGTGCTGAGTAGCAGTGGCCTTAGGCCCCACTCCCCACCACCTTTTCAGGGGGCAGTCAGCTTTACTCTCAGTCCTACTCCCTTATAGATTTCCCTGTCTGGGGAGATTCTGGCTATGTTTGGTTCAGCTTGCAGGGCATAAGTTCTTTCCCCTCCCTGCTGCAACGCTACTTGCCTGTCTTCCCTGATTAACCAGTTGTGAGCAGTTTCCTGCTTTGGTAACAGAGGCAGCAGCGTTGGAGGGGGAGAGTGTATTGTGATGAGTCACTCCTAGGCTGAGCTCCAGCCAATCCACAAGCCAGGAACTGGCCTTGTGACTCCCAGACCGGGTATATAAGCCTCCCAGTAGGAACAGATGCTCAGACTGCTCAATGTCATTCCAGGGCTTGGAACTCACTCCTGCCTGACAGTGACAACAGACTGCCAAAGCCTTAGCTTACCCTTGCCCTGCTCCAGCCTTGTGCCAATCCCACCCTAGACTACTGACTCTGACCACTAGGCCTGGCCATCCCCATTACAGTTTCTGATAGAGAGTGTGAGCCATTCATTATCTGCCAGGTGCAGCATGCACAGAGCTTACATCTTACAAAGCTTGCACTGCGAGAGGAGGGACATCTGAAAATGGGGAGGAGACGAGATCTGGAGAGGAGAGAAACTAGAGAAGTGAAACAGGGCAGTTGCGTAAGGTAGAGGGATTAATAGAGAATCCACTCTCTTACCAACAAATGACATGAAAGCCATGGTTCACAAAGATCATTTTGTGTGTTCAGTGCAAATGCTCATCTGGCCATAAGCACTTGTTTGCTGCTATTACAGTAACTTCATACCTGAGCCTTGCCAACTAGAAAGTTGCTTACAATTCCAGATATGTGCATGGCATATTCCAAAATAGTTTTCCTCAAACATACATTTGCTAAATATTTATTCTACACTGCTACTCTTTCAAATGGATTCATTTTTCATTCTGTTCCATGTTCTAAACTCATTCCTGGTATTGTTAGGATATTGCTTAGTAGTTTATAATTTCTTGTTGTTTGTCAGCTGAGTGACTTCTGTTATTTGGCCCCAGTGTATTCCTTTGAATTTGCCTTGGACTTATTCTGGTTTTGGTTTTATATAATCATAGGGTTTCAACTGTGTGTCTTGTGACGAGGCTGAGCTGCGCTAGAGGAGGCTCCCCGTCGTAGCAGAGGTTGCTGGGGTGTTATGCCTTTGAAAGACAATACTTCCTGGCTGCTAAGAAGAGTGTCCTGGGAAGCAGCCCTTATGAACCCTTGTGTGACCATTGTATCTATTGCTTCCCCCAGCACAGCCATTCCAGTACAAATGATTGGGCCAGATGCCAACTTAAAAACACCCTGCATTCCTTCATTCAGAAGAACTGGGATCCAGATTTTGTCTACCTATGTGTTGTATTGGCAAGTACATGTGCTCAAAAATGATGACTAAGGCTAGAAAAATCATCAGTGGTTGAAAAATCATAAGTTTTTTAAAAAATGGGTGTAGTCTGGGTTTATTTGTTTTAACATTCTAATTTCTGAGCCTTTAGAACACACTTGGGTCACATTTTCAAGCTTTTATTTGCAACTATGAGGATTAGAAAGAATGGGTTTCTTTAAAAAAAGCAATGATTCTCAAGTAATCACTTGCCTCCAGGAGCTGGGGCTTTATGAAAATATACTAAATTTTGGAAGACTTGAAATTAAATCATGAGAGTTGGCAACACAGTGGGTACTCTGTGGTCAAAAAGGGTTCCCTGAATCCCTGCAGTTTGCTAGTGTACTCACACTGGGGGAAGATATAATTTAGCCCATATATATTTGTTTCTTTGACTTTCAGATTATATCCAATATAATCTTGGTGAAATGGCTTGATCCCAGTAGCTGATCAAATTTAATTATTTATACTATCTCTGCATATTTGTATCAAAAATAAGGAAAAAAAAAACATTCCCATCAGGTCTTTTATTTCCTAAATGGATTGTTCCTGAGGTGTTGTACCACTGGTGTCCGTATTTACCCGTTAGTGCTTGGGGAATTGACCAGCAATCCAGAGTTCTCAGCCTTTGGGGGATGACATTTTAAAAGATGGCTAGTCTCATGGACATTTTTCCTTCCATTTCCAGTTGTTTAACAACCGTGTGGTAGCCACAGCACTTGCTTACATTGAAATGGGAGATTAGGGAAGTATTTAAAGCATTTTAGCTGCTTTTTAATGTGATTTACAAGCTGGCAATAAGGCAGAGGTCCAGCAGCATATGGCCAACCAGCTCTCTCTGGCCTGCCAGAAAGTGTCCGCAGGGGATTAGTGGTCTTTGGTTACAGTCTGAGAACCTCTGCTCTATATTATATGAACAGCAGCCTTTATTTTTGTGCGGGATGGCAATTTCAGAGTAGAGCAGGTGTACAATACACCTGTGTAATCTTTTAGAGCCACAGCCATAAATTTAGCCTAGTATATTTAACTGTATAGTATCCTATGATTTTATTTTTTTACAGTAAAACCATTCCTTTTCCTTTTTTACTACTTACCAGGAACAGGAAGTACATGTACCCATTCAATTTAATATTAATATTTTATCCTGAGAAGCTAACTCTAAATCTTCTTGAGCTGGAATCAATAGCAAAATTTTCATTGACTTCAGAGGAAGCAGGAGCTAGTCCATAAATCTAAAAATCTGTAGTAAGAAGAATCTATTAAGGTATAGGAAAATGCTATATGATATTTCCTGGTTTCTGACTTGTGAAAAGAAATACAACAAAAAAAATAAAGAAATGCGACTTTTTATTCCTAAGGAAAGCTATTTTTACTGAAATAATGAGAATAAAATCATAACGATGCTTTTGAAAACTAACTCATTTTTATTATTATTTGCTTTTTTTCCTAATTGGGAATAATAGAGATCTATGGAGAATTTCCAAAATCTGCAGAATTTCTGCAGGAGGGTAGAATATCTGTGGTTTTGATTTCACTTGTCCTTACTCTCTTTATATTTTAATAACAGCTATCATAAAATACAGAGAGAATAATTCAGAATCATTTATTGAGTTATTACAGTGAACTGATACTGAACCAAACTTGATAGGAAACCTGTAGGAAATTCCTATAATGTGCACTGCAGAATTGAACACATTTTACCTGATGCTGCTTGCAAATTCAGTTTTGCTTTACTATTTAAGAATACTAGAAAGCATATAAATTATTTGAATAATCAAAATAATATCTGATAGAAATCATGATATGTTCATGCTCAAATCTTCCTTCATCTACATTTAAAAGCAAAGTCCTTTCAAATAAATGCAATATTAGGATGAAATAAGTATGTCAAGTGCATTTAATAAGTGTCATGCTGAATGTTGCAAATAAGCAGAAAAGCAGTAAAATTTTCCATGATACTGGTTCAAATTATTAAAAAAGAGAGAGGGGGAAAACATAACAGGAAAGGTGCTAGGCTACATGCAATTGGGTGCCTTTGAAAAAAAAAGAGAAAAGAAAGAAAGAAACATCTACTGACAGTGGAAATGAAATTTACCATTATGTATGCTGTCTTTCATATTTTGCATATACAACCAGTAAGGTGTATTATTTGTGAAACAAGAAATGAATTAAGCTCCCCTTCCAATAATTGTTTTAGTTCTGCAGTGCTACCACACATAAGTAGTAGTAAAAAAATCACTTAAGAAAGCATTTAGGATAATTACTAAGCACTGAGAAGGGAACAGACCTATTGTATCAGGTGTCATTTGACTAACCTTAACTACATTTTGATTCTCATCTTACTAATTTTCTTTGTGGTTAAGGTCTTAGAAGTAATGGTTTATTAACATCTCTTTCTGGTTATGTACATCAAATTCAACCCCAAAATTGTCAACATAAATGGACTTATCTCTGCATGGGTTTTATTTTTCTTTTGCCACTTTCTTCTTCTCTTGAATTAATATTGAGCTCTTGACTCAATAAATCTTTATATGACCAGTTGAGTGGAACCATAAGATGAAATTAAAAAGCTCAGGAGCACTGTAATGCTGAAGTGTCAGAGTTTGTTCATTTCCCCCCAACTGCTTTGAGCCACCCCACAGCTCCCCATGCTGCTTTGCTCCCACATGGAGCATGACAACAAAGCAAAAATAACAAGCTCTGATGTATGGCCATTCTAGTGCCTTAGAAAACTTGTTAATTTTATGTACTCCTTCCCCATTGCTTTTTAAAAAGTCGTGAGAGGAAAGGTGTGAAATTAGCAAGCTCTCTGAAGTTCTAACACTATCCTGACAGAGCTTTCACTCCACTGCTCTGAGGAGTTGAGCAGTCACAGTGTAGGAATAGAAGGAGGACAGCAGCGCACAGTCATGATGGAAGAAAAGCTGTCTGCCAAAAGAGAATGGGGAAGCAGGCAGGCAAAACAAGTAAGGAGGGGTGAGAAGAGGAAAAAGCTTAAGAATAATAGAGGCCAAAGAAAGAATAAAGAAATGAGCTAAAAAAGCACAAGATTAAAATTAAAAGAGGAGAAAAAAGACAGAAGGATGAAGGACTGCAAAAATGGAGATATCAGGATAGTTAAAAAGGTCAGAGAGAAAGCTTCATATGGCTCTGGTGGGAGTGATGGTAGACAGACAATATGGATCGGGGAGCAGTCAGTATGTGGGAAGATGTAGCGTGTGTGCCTGGAGGGTAAGAGAAGTTGGTAATGGGGCAATGGAACAGTGTGCATAGAAGGAAAGAGGCATATGATACTGAATCAAATTCTGCTCTCGGTTTTACCTGGGCCTACCACCACTCACTGAGGACAGAATTTAACCTAAATTGTTAATTTTTTTTTAAGATAGGACAAGGATTTTTGTTTAAAAGTAGTCTGACACTGAGTAGAAGAAATAACTCTTTTATCCAGTTTTAATAAATATAAATGACATAGTGGGCCAAAATCTGCTCTTAGCTTCACTAATGTCAATGAAGTTGCTCTGGATTTAAACCCATATCTAAGAAGGTGCAAGAAACCCCACAGCAGGAAGATGTGGGAAAATTCTCCTAATCCCTTCCAAAATTTCTGTTAGCATTTACTACTGTAACCCTGGATATTTTTGCTATCCATATAAAAGTTATTCTTTGCACCCTGTGAAAGTCTTGGCCTCTGTGACATCCTATCACAATTAATTCCAGAGTCTGATTAGCTGTGGTGTGAAAAATATTTTACCAGTATTGAACTTTCCCCTTTTCAATTTCACTGGGAAAGGCATACATGGCATGTCTACAATACATGGGAGGTACTGACAATGAAGGCAAACTGGTGGAGAAATACTGAGGTTGTGGGCATGGCAAATGAGACTTGGGAGTGGAAAAATACAGCCATTTTTGCCCCATTCTGACCACAGCATAACCCTGTGAAGCGTAAGAATGAAATGCTTGAATGAAAGAGGAGTAGAATACTATAAGGCAAGAATCAAACAATGGTGTCCCAGAAGGAGGAAATGGAGGGAGTAGTATGACGGAAGGAAAGGTATGTTCTGTAACCTGACTTTGAAGCTGCTGACCAACATCCAGTTTGGAATCCATATGTTGATTGGCATTGCTGGTGGTGGTTTTGGCATGTCCAGGATCTTCAAATAATTCTGCTCTGATTCTATATGTAGAATGGACCATCATAGCTGCTTATATACAATGCAGTTTCCTGTTTCTTGGAAAGTTAATCATTTTCAAGATTTGCTGTTTCTAGCAGAGAGAATATGCATTGTTGAGTGCTGTGTGTCATCTTGGCTTTCTAGGATGATAGGATGAGGAGGTTATAAGCTATAAGAAATCCCTTCATTCAGAGCTTGTAGAGCTGTGACTCATAGTATTATACATGATATACGGTAATTGGATATGTATAATATGTCTTTATAATGTGACACTAATTAGAGGAAAATTTATCCCAGTTACTAGGTTAACCCAGTACATCTGTACTAGAGTTCTGTTATCCTTGAAGTATTTGAACTCAGGAGACCTATTTCTTGTATATTATTAATCAGCCTTTCCCTATTAATCTTACCAGGGATGTCTGTACTTGTTTTAGTGGGGTTGTTTTTCTGTGTCTGCAGGATCAAGTGAATAGCTGTACTTTGAGGTACTTTGTGAATGGTATGTTTACAGCCACAAGTTAAAGCTTTTATAAATTGGCTCTTACATTCTGGAGAATACAGTAAAATCCAGGAAACCTCTGCAGGGTGAACTTAATTCCCTAGATTGTTCACACCTGCTGGCTTTTATGATCTTTGCTCATAATTCACTTGGTCTTTTACAGAACACACTAAAGAATAAACATTTCTGCAATTTAAAATAATCGGTCCTACAAGTTAAACAAGTGTTAAGAAAATTGAGACCTGACTAAGCAGGTTCATGTAAGCATGGGGTGGGGGAGTAAATTTTGTGAAGTTGCTGAGGTGCCAGTTAGATTTTAAAGCTGAAATCTAACAAACTAGATTTGCCAATTCGATGAGCCAATATTCAAATGGAATCTAATAAGATAGTATACAATCAACAATTTATTAACTTACCCCGAACCACATCATAATACTTTCAAGAGTTCACTGTTCAGGTATAGACATAATCAACATTCTATCCATGTGCTGAACACACCAATACAGTCCTGCAAGCAGTCATCATCGACTGTGATTAAGGCTTAGCCATTACACCAAGGAACTATGCAAATCACCAAGATAATAATATAACAATAATATTATAATAATGTGATACCTACTTATGATCATCAGTTCGCTAGTATCTAACACATTTATCACTCTTCCCAGTAATTCTCCAAGGAGAAGGTATGGACTTGTCTTTACAGCACTTTTAAGAGTGTGGTCCCTGCTACTGGAAGGGATTGGTCCAGAAGGGACAAGTTTAAAATATCAAAAGCAATTGCTTATAAAGTTATGGTTCAAATCTCTCTTAGGCCAGTTTGCTTGAACTTATAAAGAAAGGCATGCACATAGCATCAGTTAAAATGTGCTTACTGGATGTCTCACTAGAGCAGTGGTGGGCAACCTGTGGCCCGCGGGCCGCATACAGCCCATCAGGGTAATCTGATTGCAGGCCATGAGACATTTTGCTGACGTTGACTGTTCTCAGGCATGGCACAGCCCCCGGCAGCTCCCAGTGGCCGTGGTTTGCTGTTCCCAGCCAATGGGAGCTGCGGGAAGAATCCTGGGATGTGGGAGAATCCTTTCCACAAGGCTGGGTCAGTCTCACTGGGGATTTTCAAGCTTTTTTGTGGGTTCAGTCAGTGTTGGGTCCCATATTGATTTCTGCTTCAAGAGGAAGCTAAGGTATAGAATATGCTTAAGGGTTATTGCCACCTGATAATTAAAAGGGCAGAGAGAGAGAGAGAAGTTGTCAACAAGGTATTTCCAAGGCATATTTTAATGTCTGTACATCTTACATACAATTATGGTGACTCCAGTTAAGCCCTATTCCTTTTGACCTTGTTTTTCCAACATTCAAATTTATCAATACAGACAGTGGGCAACATGACCCTCTACCAGGAGACAGAAATAGGAAACAAACCAAACTTTATATAGCCAGATCTGTGTGCTTAATGGGTAGTAAGGGACCGAGCATGCCAGTTCATCACCAGTCTTACAGCAAGTAGAGGTTTCTGTTGATCTGAACTAGAATTTTTAGTTTGTTTTTAGCTGTTTTTTATCTTCTGTCTTTCTAACCCTTTTAATATTGGAGAATGATACCTACCGTCAGTTTCGGGTTTCCCTCATCCTTTTTCTTTTCTTCGGGTTGGTCAGTATTTCTGTTCTGTGTCTGTAAATCTTGTAAACCTAACACACATGTTTGTACCCATTTTGATAGGTGAATAAACAGACAACTGAACCAGCTGCATAGGGATGCACAAACGTGTGTTAGGAGAGCCCATTTTAGGGGTGAGAGGGACACTCATTTTGGTGCAGCCCAAAATCTATTGAGTTGAATGAGTGCTGCACTGCAGCAGTGCTGCATTCCTGCTTCTAGGAATTTTCCCATGGCAGTGGCTGCTGAAAATGTCACTTCCATAGTTTGGATGAGGACTCAGATACATTGCACCAAATATACCAAGTCTCTGCTCACTTTTAAAAACTTGCCCTTTTGTGCATTATACACCCCTATAGAAGGGGATGTAGCTGCTGGTTTATCATGCTAAGTACAGTATACTTTTCACTGTATAGAGGATTTGTTACCATACTCTAGCTGGCAGCTCACAGGTGAGTGGCTTCCCTCCTCATCATTCTGTCCTACATAAGAGTTGGATTCAAATCTTAGTAATGCTCAAGGCTTACAAAAATATACAGTTTTGCCTATCTTTGCTGCAGAATGTAGGAGAAATTGAGGTTTTATACCAAAAATGCAAATACAGGAACTTAGTTGCCATATGATAACTTGCTATAAATGGTTACTGAGAAACAAAAAGAAAGGAAGAAAATATAAAGGATAAATTCAACTCATCAACACCTCTTACCAGAGAGAGAGAGTGAGACAGGCAACATCACTTTAAAACACAAATTACTTCAGTCTCCAGCAGACTTGCACATAAAGTTACAGTAAAAAGCCCCTTCCTTTCTGACATCATTGGAGTGCTGCATCACAATCTACATTTTTGTGTGTGTTGACCTCATACACTTCCTGTTGCTCAATGCTTTGGGCTGTCAGAATGGTCATTTCAGTGCCGCACTGGCATGTCCCTATGCTTCCATCGGCATCATTTTGACATTGCAGTCTGTTCTACACTGATGTGCAGAGATGTCCTCCTTGTGCAGTTGTCTTACTAATGGCATGTATGTACATAAACTTGCATAACCATTGTTTCTGTTTTTACTTCTGATGAGGCATGCCTCATTAGATTCCCATTAACATTATCATGAGGTTGTTGTGATGAACCAGTAGGGAATGGACCAGTGAGAAGACTACATAAATATTATGACAAATGCTTGAGCCAGGTTCAGTAGCTGTTTTTTATCAGATGTAAACATCAATATTATTTCTAATTTCTATGGCTCCTATCTCTATGTCATATAGCTGAAATATAGATAAGGGATATAAAACTATATGGATTTACTCAAATATTAGCCACTATAATTTCTTACATAACAATACTAAAGACCTTTCAAGCCCTCCTGCATATTCTTATTGGTACATTGAGGGATGGTGGTCTCATTCTGTTCTCACCTCACCTTTTTGTTTTGTTTCCAAAGGGACATGAAACCCTTGCATGCAATGCCTCCTCAATCAGTCATGTATTCAATGAACTGCCAGGTCTGGTTCTGGAGAAGGAAGTGTGTGGAAAAACCTCCCCCATCTCTACTATCTCTGATTAGCAGCTGATGGAAGTCACCAGGGGAGATGAGAAATGGCAGCCTTAGGGCAGACTAACAGTAAAATTACTGCTACTTGCCCATCCCAGCTATTCCCTAAGCAGCTCTTTCATTATTTCTTTATTTGCCAGGGGAAGGTGTAGACTAGGAACATGGGGTACCCTGTACATTGGGTACAATCTGAAAAGCAGAATCATAAGAGGAAAATGTTCTGAAGACAGAAGAGTTATAAAAGAATGGTGTTATTGGGAAAAGAAACTGGGAAAACCAAGAAGTAGTAAACCTGCAAACATCAAACTTTACACAAAAAGCAAACCCAGAGAGAGAGAGAGGGGAAAAGATACATAAACAGTGACAGTAGGAGAAAAGAAAAAGTGCCTGGAAAGGAAAGAAAAGGAATATCAAATACATGGGAGTCACTTTTTAGTTTATAGAAAGTTGGATGCCAAAACATCACAATAAAATACATACAAGACTGATTTTTATGTACTGGGCATGTAATTGTATGGACAGAATAGGACTTAGGAGGCTATTATATTCTATCGGTTCTAATTTGTATGGGTTTTTACACATTCATCACTGTAGTATCTGAGCGCCTTCCAGTAGTGCATTAAGCCACACATCTGTCACATGTTGTTTGTTCTTTTATTCTCTTCCCCAGAGAAAGAGACCCATGTGTAGCAGTGTCTTATTTTGGCAGTGTGTCTTTTTTAAAAAAAATGTACATGTTGCTATGTGTTTATACTAGAAATGGGAGGTCTAAAATGCACTTTGCTCTTGGAGCAGAAAGTGAGGTATGTGATGTATCTTTGTTCCAGTGGTAGTTTATTCCACAGTCTCGGACTGCACCAGAAGAAAAATCTGTCTCCAACACAGATCGGGGAGCTGAGAGTTATTGTTGAGAGTTCCATTGTGCCAGAGGAGCAGAGTTGTTGATCTTCTGGTGATCTTTTAGACACTCTAGTCCAAGACCATGGAGTGGTGTTAAGATAAAGACCGAGACCTGGAACTTGATTTGTTATTTTATGGGAAGCTAGTGGAGAGAGTGGAGGACAGGTTTGATATGCTCACAGTAGCCTGTGTTTCTGAGGAGATGTGTTGCAGCATTCTGTACTAACTGGCATATCCTAAGTGCTGATGGCTTCATGCTCAGGTATATTACATTGCTGTAATCCAGCTGAGAGGAGAGGTGTCAAAGCCATGAAAAACTGCGGCCATGTCTTCATCCCTCAGGATGGGGACAGAGTTTGCTAGCTAAGCAGACATGGTAGAAAGCATTACTTGTGGATACTGCTATGTGAGAGCTCAGTGTCAGCGAGGAATCCAAGACTACTCCTAAACTACAGATTGAATGGACCATTTGTATGGTCATTTGAATTGACCATACCATACCAAGGGTATGTCTCTTCAGCCAACAGAGTCTGCACTGTGGCTACAAGCTCTTCAGAATATTTTCATCTGCCCACCAGCATCACCTCTGTCTTGCTAGGGTTCGGGTTTCGCTTCAGTCAGCTGTTCTTCATCCATGAGCTGATTTCATCCCAGCAATGGTCCATATTGATAGTAGTTCTGCAACCATATGTGGTGAAGGATAGGTAGAGCTCTGTATCATCTGCATATTGTTGGCACTTGAGTCCATGTTGTCTGACCAGTTCATCTAGTGTTTGCATGTAGCTGTTGAAAAGGACTGTATAGAGAATTGATTGTGTGGAACTCCACAACTGAGGGATCTACTTGCTGGGTATGTCCTTCCAGGAAGGACTCAAATCATTTTAGTGCATTACCTTGAACCTGCCTCCTCTTTCAGACAAAAAGAGCAGAATCTCAGGGTCAACAGTGTTATTGCTGCAGAGAGGTCCAGCAGGATGAGACCGGACGTCCAGTTGACAGGAAGAAATCATCAATCACTGCCACTAGAATGGTTTTGGTTCCATTTCCTGGTCTGAATCCAGATGGAACCAGGCCTACAGTGTTAGTTTCAGTTACATGAACTTGTAGTTGGCTTTTTGCTAGCTTCTCTATGAGCTTGCTCAGAAATGGGATGTTTGATAAAGGGTAAATTTGGCTAGGACTGATGTATCCAGTGTGGGTTTCTTCAGTGTTAATCAGAGTACTGCATTTTTAAAAGAAGAAGGGAAAATTCTTTCTCTGAATGAGGCATTGGCAATTTCAGTAGGAGTAGCACCAGTTCTTCATGACTCTCTTTCACAAGCCAGAAGGAGTACGGATCGGATTAATAAGTCTTTGGTCAAGACACCTTTGGGGTGTCTAAAACTTCTTGATGAATGAATGTACTGAACTCTGGGAATACAGATGGCCTGTTGGCTGGTGGATATTAGTGGAATAGATCCATGCTGTTTGAGAAGGCTTCTTGGATCTTTTCAGTGAAGTAGGATGATAGTTGTCCACCAAGTGTGATGAAGAATTCCAATGCAGGTTAAAGGCATTCCAGATTAATTTATCGGTTTAGCAGCCTGGTTAGCTCCTTGGAGAAGGATTTGGCATTCTCAGTGGGAGCTGATAGAAAGGTTCTCTTGGACTGTAGTATAGCATAGGTGTTGAAGAATTCATTGTTTCATCCTGTCTCAATCAGCCTATGTTTTCCACCATTGGTGCTTGAGTTTCTGCCCTTCTCTCTTCATCTGTCAGTGTGTCAGAAAACCAAGGGAGATCTGTGGGTTAATGGGGAGGAAGAGGCAATTTGGGGGCTAGCATATCAAAGGCTGACAGTATAGAATGATTCACCTGGTCCTCGACTCCCCATCCTGTGGATGAGACATTGTTGTCCTTTAGCGTGCTTTCGTCTCTCCTTGAGTCCATGAATCTGTATGGTCAAATCAGGGTCATTGGTCTTTCTTGTTGCCTGAGTGATGGAAGGTCTCTGACCGCTGCCCTAATGATGTAATGGTCTGTCCAGGGCAGTGGCTGGGTTGTGATGTCCACTATCTTAATATCTAGGCTGAAAATTAGGTCCAAGTTGTGACCAGTTGTGTGGGTTGGACCAGAATTGACCTGTGAAATTCCTAGGCAGGCAAATGAGGAGATGAGTTTTTGGCCTTTTGCATCTGCGACCTTGTCAGTATGCATGCTGAAATCTCCCCAGATGACAAGTCACCACCATTGCTGACAAAGTATCAGTGAGCTCCATTTATTAATCCATTAGTCTGTGGTGGTCTGTAATGGGCATAAAGTCTGTGTTATCTTTGGCGCTGATTTCTACTGTCATATATATGAATTCAAATGAAATTGTCTTGCCTGAGGCATCTTTTTTGCATTTGATGGTTGCATAGCAGAGGAATGCAGCAACACCGGCCTTCTACATCTGTGATTTTCTGAATATCCTGAGGGGATGAGATGTACCAGCACAGGGCTTGCAGTGTCATCCAGCCAGGGCAGGTCTATTGGATATATTTTGGGGCTGTAACCTGGTCGAGTCCTGAGAATGGGTGGAGCTGGAGTAGTCTTTTCCCTGGAGTAGTGATGGGTGTCCCCGGAGCATGGTGGAATAACAGCAATAGAAATAGTAGTAAATGACTATAGTGTAGATGGGGCTGAGCCCAGCAAGAGGAAGTGTCAATGGCATCAGACATCCATTTCCTTGAAATAAGCAATCTCTTTTGTCATGATCCCCTTGTTACTTTTACCTGCTTTTGCAGGAAGGTGAAGAGATATAGCGCTGGTCTGAGTCAGAGCTATAAAAAGGCCTCCTGACCAGCAGGTAGTGCTGAAGGCTGGAGGAGCTATGAGATGGCAAGTGTGTAAAAGCACCGAGTTCCAGTGTAGAAGGGAGGCATGTGTAGCAGTTATGTGGTGAAGGATAGGTAGAAAGGGCAAATCCTGTCTTTTTAAAAACTGTTTATCAAGTTTTGCATGAGTTTGAACATACATTTGCAGCCCTGCAATTCTGATGGATTAATACCAAGTGATCTCTTAATCCACGCTTGCTGGCTGTGGAACCTCACTGGCAGGGCTGGGAAAGGGAAGGAGGAGGGAGATTGTTGGCAGGCAAAATACTGGTGTCCTGAGTCTTCGTTGCTTCTTATACTTTCTCTGAAAAGGCATAAGGCTATCTGTGCATTTCTCTCACTGGGCAGGTGAGAATGAGCCTTGAGTAATAAGCCAAACCAAATTCAATTACTGGCCAACTTCCCTCTAAGGTGTCAAGTTTCAGAACAAAGCTCCTCATCTTCAAAGGTATATACGTTTGTCTGAATACGTATCCTAGTTACTACACAATAATTATTGTGTAATTTAATTTTTATTTGGAAAAAATGAACTTTCTGTATTATATAATGGTAAATTTTTTTATTTTATGAATTCAAAGTATCTCATTATTTGAAGTGCTCTCACCCACTATGCAAGCGCAGTAGGAAGTAGAAAAAAGTTCTGTGTTATGTTATTGTGATTTTATTTTCCCAAACATTTAAATAAAATATGTATTAAATCTAACTCTGCAGTAAGAATAATATATTGCTCAGGTCTTGTGACATAGTTCTTGCAAAGTTGATCAACAATCTTTTCAGCTCCTTGGATAATTTATTCTACTAGGTAAGCAAATAAATAAATATTGTATATAAAGTAAGCAACTATAAAAATCTTAATAAAGTCAGAGAAAAATCTAAATACACACAAACACAATAACCCCTCCACGTTTAAAATAAACAGCCCAGTAACATGGGACTAAATTCTGTCCTCAGATATGCACATGCATATCTCATTGACTTTAGTGGGAATTCTATAAGCATGAAGTTAATTTCAATTTTTAGACTGTCTAATAAGTATTGTAATTCACCCCTAGCATAACTCTACTAAAGACCGAAGATGTTTTAAAAATTGCATATACTACTTTAAAAATACTTCATCTGTCACTAAGATGCAGCAACCTCTGGGGTGAAGCATGGCACCTAAGTAGTAGAACCAAAGTAACTTTTGTTGTCATTGGTCATTGTTATGGTGTTCATACACAATTACTTATGGAATTTAAACACATATTATATGGGTAGTGATGCAACAGATGATCAGTGTAGTTTCACTCCTTACACAATCTGGCTATTTTGGTGGTATTCATATTCAGGCAAATCTTAAGTGGAATAATAATTGAGTGCCAAATACTTAAAATGGCCTCCGTCAAATGTCAGTGACTATCTGAAGGACACTTGGTATGCATCCTGCCACTCTCACCTTGTGCTGAGATCCTGCCTCATTTTATATGCAGGGCTTACATTATTCTGTGCCAATATTACGAAATATAAGGGCAGGTGACCAGACTGAATTGGATAAAATAAGAACTAGCCTCATCATTTCATCACCTTGGAAATGGAAGTGAACCATATCTGAGATTAGAGAAATGTAATCTCACTCAGATTGCTTTTGGCTCCTGGGGTTGGGGGCTAGGCAACGTGAAGGAAGGATGAAACTTCCTGAATCTTCTGTTATTTCCTTCTCACTTTCAAATGCTCAGTTCTGCACGTTTTGGTTTTTTTATAAAGACTGGAGGCAAGTGTGTTTCTGTAGTCCATCATACACCACTCCATTAACCAGCCAAAGGAGGTTACTGGACAGCAATGCAGGGGAGGGGATCTTTCCCCACAGGAGTTCAGTGATCTATACAGCTAGACCCTGTTGATTGGGGAAGCTCAGGATTGAATTTAGGGACTCTTATTTTCAGTGCTAAAAGTTCATATTTTCCCAGAATAGGAGTCTAGATCTATACTAAGCATTGGGTTAGGGGCTCTTCCATTTTAGAAATCAGTGTAACTGATTGCTGTAACAGAACATGGCAATCTTCAGGGTTTGATTAAAAAGTGATTCTGTTTAACCAGGCTTTTAATTAGTCGGGTTATCAATTAGTTACCATTATGAAAGACAGAGAGAGGGGGACCTCTGTGTGCATAATGGTGCAGTGTTTTTATTGAGTCAGCCAGAAGGGTGGCTCAAACATGTTATTGTTTTGTTTTGTATATTAAGTGTAATGTGGTGGGATACTACAGTGGTAAATGCAGTGCAAGCGACTGAATAGTCATCACACAAACTACTTGTTGTGTGATAGTGCTGCATTTGTTTGTTTCTGCTTTTGTGTGTGTGAGTGAGAGAGAGAGACTGTGTACATGAGAACACACAGATTCACCAGTGATGTGTTGCCAGTATTTTAACAAGGGATTCCCACATTTTCTGCCTCAGCCTGTGTCTCTCTTCTTCCCCCACAATCCAGTGCTTTTCTGGCAACTCTGTACTCCACTGAGCCACTTGCTGGCTTTTATAATTGCCTGAACCTCGGATGATCAGTCTCAGCTGGGAAGGAGTTGATCTGTCACAGGTGAGGCTGGGCCTACCTCCCATTAAAGGGCCAGCCACCCACACTAGTTTTCTCATAACTATAATCAAGGACAAAAGGCAGCATAACTTGACAAACTTATCGTAAGTGCACTTTGCTGAAATAGTCTTTGTTCTTGAAAAATATACTGAGTACTCTACATGTTCGGACAGCCCATGGAGAACTGAAAATCTTTGTAGTGGGTGTTTATTGTATACTCACCTTGTAATAAGAAAAGGAGTACTTGTGGCACCTTAGAGACTAACCAATTTATTTGAGCATGAGCTTTCGTGAGCTACAGCTCACTTCATCGGATGCATACCGTGGAAACTGCAGCAGACATTATATACACACAGAGATCATGAAACAATACCTCCTCCCACCCCACTGTCTCACGAAAGCTCATGCTCAAATAAATTGGTTAGTCTCTAAGGTGCCACAAGTACTCCTTTTCTTTTTGCGAATACAGACTAACACGGCTGTTACTCTGAAATCTGTCACCTTGTAATGTGTTCTTTTTATTGGGGTGCTCTGCGGGAGCTGGATGTCTGTGTGTGTGGGGGGGGGAACTTACATTTGATGCAATCTGCTGCATTTTAAAAAAAATCAGAAATATTTTATGAACTCTATGGCTAAGTCAGTTTGGTAATATCTCTTGTTTGGTAATATCCAGAGAATCAGGGAAATTACCCCAACCCTACCATCAGTTACTGGCAGGATTTTAACAAGGGGCTGCTCTGAAATCACAAGAATTGACTTCCAACACAACACCAAGATGCTGAAATTAAAGTATATGTGGCCAATAAAAACATACTTACATCTATCTTATAGTTTATTTTTCCAGTCTATACTACGTTATGTTGCATGATGAATATTTAGCTGAGTACAAAAGATTTCATCACCGTGTATTATGCTCTACAGATCCCTTAGCTGAGTCTTAATAAATGTCAAAAATTGCTCCTTTTGTTTTAGCATCCTTGTGTCAGCTTAGTGAAAACCTATTACACCACCATTAAGAAAAACATATGCACTAAGGAGGGAATTTTGACATGAGTCTGTCACTCAGGCTCATTTGAAAATTTCACCCTAAATAAACTAACTCCATTTATAATGCACATGATCAGAATTATGAGTGAACCAGCAGGTGTTATCATATACATTTGGACTGTGAATGTATTAAAAAGAGAGGGGGAAAGCTTTTCATAGAAGTGTCATAGTAACACTTATTTCAAATGCTATAATTTGACACATGCACTGAAATTCTTTCTGATTCTTGCAAAGATCATTGAGTGAATGTTTGTTTTGTTTCAGGAGCTGCAGTTTGAGAGACTGACTCGAGAACTTGAGGCTGAACGCCAGATTGTAGCCAGCCAACTGGAGAGATGTAAGCTTGGATCAGAGACTGGAAGCATGAGCAGCATTAGGTACTGTACGAATTGCTCATTTGTCTGTCATTGTAATGAACTGCTGTTGATAATAAATTGTATTGATCATCTTCTTGTGACAAATTACACACCAGGGAATGTGAGCTTTTGGTAGACAGTTGAAAATTTATATTAAGTGACCTGATTTTTTATTTTCGTCTGATATGACAAGATGATGAATCTACGGCATGGTTTGGTAGCAGAATTTTCAGCACCAAAACTATAGGGGCATTGAAATGAAGTAATTGCTATAATCAGTTGAAGTATTTTTTTTTTATTGGAAATCTGAAGAACCGGGATGACATCTTGGCCCCATTGAAGTCAGTGACTCTTATTTTCTTCAGTAAAGCCAAGATTTTACCTTCAGACTGTAGTGACAGTGTGGCCACAGAGATGTCTACTCATGATGACTATGAAATCTATATACTTCAGACAGTGATCTTAAGGTTGAAAATTCAGCCAAGACACTTTACTCCACATGCATAAGCACACACATGTAATTACAGAAACATACATGTTTTCTGACCATCCACCCACCCCTCATTCTCCAAATTCAACAATCAATTTAAGAATATTTAACATATTATTTTAAATATATAGAGAATTTTAGCGGACTTTACTGAAGTCACTGTCCTGTAACATCAATACTTAATTATACAAATGTCAATTTCCTTTTTTAAGGCTTTGTTTGCATGTGCTCTATTATAGCAAAGTTATTAGATACATTACATAATTTTCATCAAGAAGTTTAGTATAAGTAATTACAACCATAAATTGGCATATCAAAGTTAGGGTGTTTTGACACATATTTGATTAGGCTTGAACCTATTTTTTAAAAGAGCAATCTTAGTAGAAGAAACTTGTTTTAGGTTATTGTTGTTAAATGCCTTATCCTTCAAACCCTTTCTCATATGACTAATCCCAGTGAAATGTGTAGGATTATTTATGTTAATAAGGTTTTGTAGATTTGGGCCTCTACATGGCTGAAGGTAACAAAGGGTAGGTTCTTTCAGTTCTCTCTCTCTCTCTCTCTCTCTCTCTCTCTCTCTCTCTCTCTCTCTCTCTCACACACACACACACACACACACACACACACACACACACACACACACACTCACACTCACACTCCTATGATGTATTAGCTTGAATCATACTGAAGAATCAAGAAGACATGATTTCTGATAGTCTGTGTTCACATACATTTCAACAGAAAACCAGTTCTACAAAGTGTGAAACATTAGTTTTGTCAAAAATTATTTTGGATCCAGATGCAGATCTACTTCACTGTCCATAAACCAAAATGATAAGGCTGATATCTGTTTAATACAGAAGACCAAGCATGACATGTCATTCTGTTTTGAATTTTGTTAGACTTTACCAAAAAAGATTCAGAAAAATCCATTACTGTATGAATAACTATTCCCCAATTCAAGTAATTCAAATTACACCTCAGTCAAGAAGATGGTTGTTTTGCAGGGAACACAGGAAGCCTCTGAAATCATTTATTAGTAAAATGCTAAAGGGGCTAAAGTCTAGCAATTCAGTTAAAATAATTAAAAAAGTCTCTCACCAACTAAGCTGAGTCAAGAAGTGAGATTGGCTTTAAACAAAGTTACACCATTCCTTATCAGTAAGTATTTTGATTTTTTTTCTAAAGGTTAAAGTGCCTTTTTTATACTCCAAAACAACTCTCCTCAAGGTTAAAGCCCAATTTTAGCCCAATAATTTCAATTATAGAAAGCCACTTTCATTCAAAATGAAATATCTGAAAAGTTTAAGTATGCTAATATTTGGTTTCAAGAAAACTACCTAAACTACATTGAAAGAATTACATTATTTTCTAAGTGTTCCAGACAATCACCGTATAAAAAAATGCTCTGGTTTCTATGATTGATAGAAGATGGGGGTTTAAGTCATGCTTCTTGGGGTCTCAACAACCCCCAGATCATTTAAAGATCTCTAAAAGAGACTGTTCAATCTTTTAAGGAGTTTGGGAATGTAATTGTTGATTTGTTTTGGGAAAATGTTAATAGCTGCACCAACTCAAGAGATTTCATCTAAAATGTTTTCAACGTTTGTCACTGGCCCCAGATACCTTTTACTTATCAAAATTTAGAGTTTCTGGGTTTTAGAGTATTTAAAAAAATATTTGAAATTGCATGGTCCAAAGCAGGCAGTTAATAGGTTAACGTCAAATCAAGCTTTTCAGAATTAGCACATTCATATGAAATTAAACAATATTCTGGACTGTGGCATTGTATCTTTCTTGTTTTTATTTGGAGCACTTAATAAAAGTCTTTCATTTTTCTTAGTTCTAGCTTAAAAAAAAATAGAAATCCTTTTTTCCAAGTCAAGTCAAACATGAAATGACGTAAGCGTGGGTGGAGTTCACACTTATTGATAATTCATCCATATTTCAGTTTGTCCTTCTAGTTTCAATAATGGTTTAAAGAGAGACATCAAAATCTGGGTAGGCAGAATTGCTACATTAGATAAAATACAGTGCAATCATACATGCCACAAAATGATAACATTATAGTATCTGGTCTATCTAGGGGTCATCATCTCTAGAATGAGGCTTACTTAAAATACTGCCTTTTAATATCTACTATTAGAGAAATGAGAAGAAATGTTTTTCACATCATAATTACTCTTTCAGCATGTGATTTCAATAATTTAGTTTATGTCACCTTCTTGTTTTGTTCCTTCAAACACTAAGAGCAAATTTGTAAAGAAACAGACTGAAACTGATTCCATTTTGTATGTAATGGTCTTCAAGACTGATGGTCGTCATTAATTCAGATATTGATAGATTTTCTCTTGAATTAGTGGTGAAGACACTACGCACAACTGAAATCCCACAAGGGTTCCTTCTCCTGTAGATTTGCTGTTAATGCAATGACTTCTACAACTATAATGATGCTCTGGGCAGTTAGCAGCTTTTCAAAACAAAGTAATGAAACTTAATTTCAAAGTGTCTCAAACCTTCAATATCCAAATCATTTGAAGTAAATTCGTGGGCGTGGTGACTAAATGATAATTCCTATAAGGAAGCTGATTGATTATAGATTTGAGTTGGGATTGGATTAATGCTTTTATAAAAGTATCTACAATTAACATTGGATAAGCTCCCATTAACAGGTACATTTTTTGGTGATACTATTTTAAACAATATCTTTAGGGCATTCAGAGTTTTGGCATTGACTGATAGGGGAAAACGAAGGTGGTGAGGACAATTTCAAGGAGCTGACTGAAGTCCTGAGCTACATTAACTGTTTCCACTGCATGAATATTTTACATGTGGAATTGACAGGAAAGTTTCCTGGTTACAAATAATTGCATTTTCTTTTTGTTACTGTTGTGGTTAGGTTATGACAAATCTTTTTTTTAGCCCAAGAAAATGTAAAATATATGGACGCAGAATAATCCTCTGAGACTCTTGTGCATTTTTGCCTTGCTATCACCGAGCATGAAAGGAGGGCTCAGCCTCCAAGACACCAACCCTTTTTTTGAATACAGACAATGTGGCAGCTTCTTCATGGGACTGAGGTTTATGCTGAGGAAAAGGGAGGGGACTGGGTGGGACAGTGGAAGGAGCAGGCAAGTCAGCGGGGGACCCGGGAAAAGGTTTGCATTGCGAGTTACCCTCTCTCCAGTGCAACGAGGAATATTTGGGAAAGCTCATATAGCCCAATGTCTCTATTATGTTTTCTCCAGAGCCCTTTCCTGAGCAGCACTTTCCGCATCTGTAAATTGGGGACAGCTTCCTTTATGAAACACTCTGAGATCTGTAGGTGAAAATTGTTATAGAAGTACTGACTTTTATTATTTTATGTCACTAAAAGGAAATAGTCCTTAGCACAATATGCCTCTCTAAGAAAGCAGGAGGCCTGGCCTGGGCTGCTGGGCGACTGGGCATTTACCAGAGTCAGCCTCCTAGACAGCCCAGTAAGGAGGGCCCAGACGAACCCTTTGTACTCATCAACAGAATCATCTTTGAGGGGTTCTCCTCCTAGTGAGGGAGGAGAAAGAAGCCCCTTGCACCTTCTCTGCTCAACTCTTCATAGAAGGCAGTGTAGTAACCATCCCTCTCCACCTCCACTGTTCACAGCACTTGGACCTTTTCGCTGCAAGGCCTGGTGCCTGCACTCCTCCTTTCCTGCTGTCCACAAATAAGCCTGGCACTCTAGCACTTTGTCTGACTAAAAAATAGAAATTGCTAGAGGAGGGAGAGGACAGAGCCATGCTGTGTATGTAGCAGGTGCTACCAGGTGGAATGCAGAAGGAGCAGACACTGGGGATTGCAGGACCCACAAACACACACTCATACAGACACACACACACACACACACATACACCCATTACTAGAGTGAAGTACAAAAGGAGAATACAGAGATGAAGAGGGTAGAGGTGGGTACGAGCCCTGTTCTTGGGAAGAAACGGGAGTAAAAGGGGACCAAAGGAGATACAGAGATGGGTAGGGGATACAGAGGTAACAATGAGAGTAGGAGTGAAAGCAGAGGTTAAAAGCTTGCAAGGAAGGAGAGTGGGACACTGGAAATGGGAAGGTGTAGAATCAATACAGCTCTGAAATTCTCTCCTCCACCTCCCCGCCAAGCTTGGAATTCCCACATTGACAAAAGTCTGAGAAGGGAAGGGAGATCACCCTGTACAGACAATACTGAAAAAAAGAAAACTGTAGTAACAAAGAAAACTTCAAGCTAGTAATTTTAAAAATTGCCATAAATCTGCTGTGTGGGTTAATTTCAACATCACTTTCTTTATCTGGTATGTTCTCAATTTTTTCTATAGCCAGTTGAGTTAAAGCATTTTTTTAAACCGCTGGTAAAAGTCTATATGTACCCCACTTCCCCAGCAATAATGTTCCTCATGATCAAATATTTGTGAGATAGAAAAGCAGTAGAGAACTACAGCTATTATGATATTGTGTGTTTAAGTAAACTCCCTGACATTTTTGCAATGGGGTACCATTTGTTCTACAACATTTTCAAAATGTACTTGAGGGATAAAGGTAGGATCATAGTGGAGGTAATAATGCAGTTCCCAGGTGGATGAATCATGAGGCCTCCAATGGAGCAGAATGAAATCTTGAGAAAAAGAGTGAGTGCATTGTACGCTTCTTTTTTATAGTATTTAAGGTATTCTAAATATATGAAACAGGTCTTTTTGAAACTGTCCCTTGCTTCCAAAATCATACTTAAACAAGTGTAAAAAGAGCTAAAATCCTTTTTGCTGTGGATCCTTGTCTGAAAGCCACGGTTTTGACAAAGCTGAACTCTTTTAAATGAAACAATTTAGTTAACACTGAATCCTTCTAGTTAAACAGTTCATTAAAAAATCTAATTTTAATCTCCAAAGATAAAACACTCTTTATCTTTAAAGAGTATCTGGTAGAAATGAGTCAAAATCAGAAATTACAGTTTTTGCTGTTTATGTGCCTGCGACTTGAAATTTAAAGGACATTTTAAAAACTCACTTTTTAAAATTAGTTTTGTTTACAAAAAAAAAAGGAGAAGTGAGTACATGCAGATTTCTGCAATGATGTCATCATTTTCTGAAGTTGGGTTAGTCCATTATTCAGCATATCTTTCTGATCATGAAGAAATAATCAAACTGGACTGATTGTAATCAGCATATTTTAATACTGTGAACATTTTCATTATTTTTTACACTTTGAAATAATTATCTCAAAAGATTTAAAAAGATTTTTGTTTTGTTTCTTTTTAATCTTGTCTGTTCCTTGGGGATTGAGCACCCAGCACCAAAGCATACCAGCAGCTGAGTGTATGCCTACATTTGAATTTTTATGATAGTCTTTAAAAAAGACTGGAGAAGGGCAAACTTAGTACCTTCCTTTTATTGGGGGAACATGACATTCTCATCAGCGAACTAAGGAAATGTGGTCTAGATGAAACTATGTAAGGTAGATGCAAAACTGGTGAAACCTGTACTCAGAGTAGTTATCAATATTTCGCTGTCAAACTAGGAGAACATATCTAGTGGAGTCCCACAGGGGTCTGGCCTAGGTCCTGTATTATTCAATATTTTCATTAATTACTCAGTCAGTGGAGTGTAAACTATGTTTTAAAAAATAGTGGATGATACCAAGCTAAGCGGGGTTGCTAGCACTTTGGCGGACAGGATTAGAATTCAAAACAACTTTGACAAATTGGTGAATTGGTCTGAAATCAACAAGTTGAAAATCAATAAAGATAAGTGCAAAGCACGCACTTAGAAAGGAAGAAAATCAAATGCACAACTACAAAATAGGGTATAACTGGCTAAGCAGTAATTCTGCAGAAAAGTTCTGGGAGGTTATAGTAGATCACAACTTGAATATGAGTCAATAATGTGATGCAGTTGCAAAACAAGTTAATATCGTTTTAGGGTGTGTTAAAGGGAGTGTTGATGTCAGATGTGAGATAATTGTCCTGCTCTACTCGGCACTGGTGAGGCCTCAGCTAGAGTACTGTGTCTGGTTTTGGGCACCATGCTCGCAGATGGGGGAAAGTTGGAGAGTCCAGAGGAGAGCAACAATAACAAAAAATGGTTTAGAAAACATATACGAGGAAAGGCTAAAAAAACCCAAAACAGCTGGACATAAGAAGAAAAAGGAAAAGACAGAGTGAGAAGAGAAGACTGAGTGGGGGGACCTGCCAACAGACTCCAAATATGTTAATGTCTGTTACAAAGAGGATGATGATCAATTGTTCTCCCACTCCACTGAAAGTAGAACAAGAATTAATGAACTTAATCTGCAGCAAGGGAGATTTAGGATAGATATTAGAGAAAAAAAATCTAACTATAAAGATAGTTAAACACTGGAATAGGTTTCCAAGGGAGGGATGATCTAGGTGTACTTGGTCCTGCCTCAGCACAGGAGATTGGACTAGATGAGCTCTCAAGGTCCCTTCCAGCCCTATATTGTATGATTCTATTATTAACACACATGAATGTACACTATTGTACATTCTAATATAGACACTAACACAAATATTTGCTCCAGGACATAAATGTTTTTGCTAATTTTATAGAACTCTGTTGCCTGGGGTTAAACACAACCAGTGTTTGTGTCCTGTACGCCCTAGAATTAATAATCAAATTAGTTAACATGTTAAAATATTACTATCAGTTGAGGTGTGGACATAGCCTATCAGAGCATACTTTTTTAGAAATAGTTGAATTATTCAATCTCTGCACAAGCTGTTGATACAGGAGTTGATATCTCTAGTGATGACTTGTTCAGTGTGTTAGCAGGACTAGCTCTGTCTGAGGTACTGACTGGGTATTTGTCACTTTTAGAGCCTGACTTGTCAGTGATCTTCCTGGCTACCTGCTCTGTGTGAGGGCTTTTGCAGCTGCTGTGTCTGTCAGTCATAACCTAAACAGGAAGCCAGTCAAAGTATGAGTTGTCTCAACAAACATATTCTTCTTACCTTACGTGGACTATCTTCCCTTATATGACATCTTATCACAAGAGTCTGCATCTGGGATATCTGACAAACAAGATGAGAATGAACAAAAAGATTCCCCAGCCCGTGAATATAATTTTAAATTGTATTTATTGATGAGGTATGCAATTCATTTAGACCCAAATGGACATCACCCTTATAGTGATTTCATTGTTTCTTATTATAAATAATATAAGCATGTGTTCTTGAAACTGCAGATTTAGGAAACGTACAGGCTAAAGAAACATCCTTTCTATCCTCATTTTTGTATCTTGTTCTCATTTTGAGTGTAATTCACACATTTGGGCCTTGGCAGGTTGAAAGTTATGCCTACAGCTCAACTGTGAAGCACCATGTGGTTATGATTTGGATCAATACATGCATGCAAAAATCAATTACAGGCATGGGCAAGCAGCTCTCTTTATCTGTGCAAAATTCTGATCTCGTGTTCTTTGCTGAGCTTGGTTTGTTTTCTCTAGATACAGTTTTATACCCATACTATAAGTAAGCTGTTCAACTGAAAAACTAAAATGGAAATATTAAGACAACTCTTAGGACTAAACTCTGTCCTTGGGTACATGTTTAGCTCCAGTTGCCTTAAATGAGAGCTGCATAGCCACCTGAGGATGTCATTTGGCTGGAAGGGCAGATGCCTTTCTCCCCAAGCTCATTGCACAAATCTTCCTAAGCAAAATATCTACTTATTTTTTCTTTTATCTTGAGTTTTCTATAGATATTTCCTGAGTATTGTAACATTATTACAAGTATTTTTTTTAAAATCATTGCACAGATAAAGTAAATTTTTATTGAAAAAAATATAAAAAATGAGAAATATGTTGCTTTTTGGGGTGTAAAGAAGCCAGAAGCATTTATATTTGTACATGAATCAGGGTTTCTGCATTTCACAGTAGCATATATATCATATGATTTTAGTGGCTTCTGTGGAAATAATTTCTGTTAAGCATATACTCTAGTATATAGTATCCTGGGCTATGTCTAAATTGCATATCTGCCTCTTTTGGAGATGTATAGGTTGTGCAATTTGTTTACTGGGAAAAATGTTGATTCACTAAAGAATGTATAATTTTTGTAACCACTGAAAGATTGTTGAGATAATTGTGTAGCAAATCTAATTTTGATAGCTAAATCCTTAAGGTTCGTGATTTCTAGAAAAATAATCAAGTATAGGTGCAATACATTGTAACCTATGTAGTGAAAAGTGATTTCTTGTGTGCATTGCTTACAGTTAAAAAAACCACAAAAACATAATTTGCCACTTGAGGAGGAAGCTTTCTGGACAACAAATGTGGATAACAAATCTCATTTATATCAGAATTGCACAAGCATATGCTAAAGGCTTGCTGCTGATTTTTAAACATATATTTAGGTACTAGCAATGTGCATAAATGAATTACAGTATTTTAATACTGTATTTTTGTTGAAAATATAACTTTTTTTCAACCAGTATTAGCTTCTGAACATGCTAAATGGCAAGATAAAATGTCTTGAAAGATACTTTAAAATTAAACCTTGATAAGAAATGTAGACAAACCTAAAATACGATATGCTGACAGCAATCTTTGAGTCTAATATGAAAATATTAGTAGCTTCAGATAGTGTTTTTTTTAAAAGTTACAATAGGCATGGTGTACCAAGAATATGCTCTCCATTTTTTTCTCTGTGGACTTTTAATATGAGACTGTAAGAACAACAAAACCCAGAGAGAAGAATCATTAGGAATAATTTCAGGGAAAAAAAGATGGGCTGCATGAAAGACAATCTCTAAACTGTAGATGATGTATTGCTTTTAGATAGCATTGGGGAATAAAATCTAGAAACATCTATAATTTTTAGGACAATCCTTTTACAAAAGAGAAATAAAACACATACTGTCACAATAAGGTGTTCCATGTAGCTAAATCAGTTTGTGTGTAAATCTATGGCTTTACTTTTGCTTTTTATCAGATGACCTGGTTAATTTTTGTTTTGTTTTGTTTTTATTCTCAGCTTCATATGAGTTTACTCTGCCCTTGAAATTTACGCCCCCCCACCCCCCGTTTTTGGTTTCTACATTTAAGTATCAGCCATGTTAGTCTGTATTCGCAAAAAGAAAAGGAGTATTTTTGGCACCTTAGAGACTAACCAATTTATTTGAGCATAAGCTTTCGTGAGCTACAGCTCACTATTACCAGCAGGAGAGTGGGGTGGGGGGAGAGAAAACCTTTTGTAGTGATAAACACCCATTTTTTTCATGGTCTGTGTGTATAAAAACATCTTCTGTATTTTCCACAGTATGCATCCAATGAAGTGAGCTGTAGCTCATGAAAGCTTATGCTCCGATAAATTGGTTAGTCTCTAAGGTGCCACAAGTACTCCTTTTCTTTTTACATTTAAGTAGTTATCCTAAAGTTCAAATAAGACAGTGTGTGCATAGGAACAAAAACAGTCAGGTTAGGGACCTAGGAACAGGCCTATCAGCTCAGACCCGTGATCCATCTAACCCAATATCTTGATTCTGACAGGGATCAGTAGTATTAGATGCTTTGGAGAAAGGTGCAAAATACACCTGCAGCTGGCACTTAGGAAGAAACTTTCCCTGGAGGCAGGTTATTCTATAACTCCATTAGAAATTGGGTCATGCCCTGAAGCATAACAGTTTATACCCTTTCTAAAATTCTTCTAAAAGTTGATCCGAATTATAGAAGTTCTTATTATTACGCTGAATATCTAATTCTTTTTTTTTTAAATCCTGTCCCGCCAAATTCTTCACCTCTGTGTTTTCTTAAGGCAATATATTCACTGCCACTGAATGTCGTGGAAGAAGTGCCATTTAAGTGTCCCCACTGCATTTGGATTGTGAAAGAAGGGAAAAGAGGGTCTTCAATGACTGGAGTCAATGTGGGAACAGGAAGTGGCTGGATGAGGTGGAGCATTAACCCACCCTGTGCACTGGGCAGAGAGGAGGTATTTATATACTGCATTCCAGAAGGAACACTCTCTCTCTCTCTCTCTCTCATCCACCCTGGATCAGCCCCGGGCAGTCAAGCTAGTTGCTGGTGCCTCCTTGTGGCAGGTGTGCAGGTACTTGTTACAGAAAGAATAGGTTTCTCTAATAAACATGAGTTGGAAGTGGATTTAGGGGAAGGTATCTCCTGAGAAAGCTGGGAAAAGCAGGGGTGGGGGCTCCTGAAGTCTGGTACAGAGGGGAGACAACCCGCACACCTCTGTTTTTGTTAAGTGAATAAAGTTGCAGCTTAATGAAACCCTGCCCATTGTATCCTGTCTTTCTTCTTATGTAGCTGGGACAATACATTCCACAGGCTAAATGTGTGCTTTGTGGAAAAAAAATATTTTCTGTTATCACTTTAAATTTACTCCTTGTCCGTTAAACCACCTGTTGAATGGTCTGTTTTTGTGGTCAACTGTGCATGCAAATGCATACAAATGTGGGAATCAATAGGAGCTGTAGATTCTGGGGCAGAATTTGACCCAAAATGGGTAGGACATATTTTTAATGACATTATATTGCAAGTCATTATGATCACATGATACAATCATTTGTGTTTTAAGATTTTGATCAAGACCCTCACATTTAGAAAACAATAAAACTTTCAAGTGAAATTTTTATGCAGACAAACAAAAAAATTAGTTCTTGGATTATTCTACATTTAAATTGCATTTGGTTCTTATCAAGCAGACACATTAAATTCTGCTTATTACAGACATTTCTTTACATTGGTGACTACTTCCTATTGCCCAAGGTAGTGCAGCATATAACTAAATTCTCTTGTACTTAGAATGTTGCCAACTTGAATGTCAACACTGCACCATTAGTTTGTATAACTAATATAATTTCTTCACTGAACAAGGATCTCTTGTTCATCTCAGCATGAACTAATATACAATGTTGAAACTTCTTTCATACAGGAGATGGTAGAGTTTAAAAAGCTTGTAGACTGGTGTTTCAGCAGCAGACACAGGAGGTTTTGGCTAATTTGTTGACAGTAATGCTGCAGTGCACAAGCCCACAGGCTAGCCCTTGCTGAAATGTCTGTTTACTCAGTAGTTCAAGAGCTGAATAAGCTAAAAGTATGTTGCACATTATTGCTGAAGATTTTCTTCTTTCTTGAGTGTTTGTAGCTCAGAAAGAGATGATTGAAGGAATCTGTTCACTGAATTCATTGACAAGTTTATTTAAAATAAAACCATTAAGGACATATTTCCTTTTTAAAGAGACAAATAAAATTACACACCTAAAGCAGTTCTCACATGAGATATTCCTCACCTTTGCTAAGTAGTTTACTCTGTTGTGGAGAGAAGTTATTATGCATCCTGTTTCATAAATGCTTAACAAATGTGTGAGATAAGGTGGGTGAGTTAATATCTTTTATTGGAACAACTTCTGTTGGTGGAAGGGACAAGTTTCAAGCCACACACAGCTCTTCTGAAGCTCAAAAGTTTCTCTCTTTCATCAACAGAAATTGATCCAGTAAAATATATTACCTCACCCCCCTTGTCTCTCTAATATTCTGGGCCCAACATGACTACCACAACACTGCAAATAACAAATGAGGCACAAAGAAAAGGAGTACTTGTAGCACCTTAGAGACTAACAAATTTATTTGAGCATAAGCTTTCGTGAGCTACAGCTCACTTCATCGGAAGTGAGCTGTAGCTCACGAAAGTTTATACTCAAATAAAGTGCCACAAGTACTCCTATTCTTTTTGCGGATACAGACTAACACGGCTGAGAGTGTGAGAGTTGCTGGCAAATGCAGGAATCCTTGACTTTCCTTTTCAGGGCAAGTTTCTTCCTGCTTTTTTTCTGTGCTAAGCAGGAAGTCAGGGCAAAGAATCTGACCAAAATATTTTCTGCCTTATACTCAAATCATACCAGCCACAGGTCCGATGAATTTAAATTCAGTACATGACCCAGACTCATGCTCAGCCTTCCAGCATTCTAGGGAAAGATGTTTTTGAAAACATTTTGAGGGGCCAGAAGGAAATTTCACACTCTACTCCTGTTTATGTTCATCCATGTTGCTCAGTCTCTACTCTAGCTCTGAAAATGTTGTAGTTAGAACACTGTTGAAACGGTTTTTCTTTCTAGCAGCATGCCAATTTAGTTTTCCTGGTCAATATGTTATACTAAAAGCCGAGGATGGGCCATGTAAGACATCAGTTTATAAAGAAGTTCACCTCCGTAGACTAACCAGGGAACATTTGTTATCAGTATCTAAGTGTAGTTCTGTGTAACACAGGTCCAGATCTTGTACAGGCCAACGTCATGCATTACTTGAGTTTTGATGAAGTACAGGATCCTGTTAAAACATACTTTTGGAGCCAGGTTAAAATGCAGAGCAAGTAAGATAAGCTTTGTCAAAGGGCCTACTCTATTGCTGTATAAGCATGCAATTTTTCAACAATTCAGAGGGCATGATCTTATCAGATTGGTGCAGGCCAGCACTGGAAAGAAAGTGTGCTAGAAGAAAACATTAGAACTGGTCAAAAATGGGGAAAATATACATGAAAAAGTTGTCCTTTTTCACTGATTTTTTTTAAATTTAAGGATCTCTAGAAAATATGCCACAATCAAAACATAAAGTATAGTGTTGTGATTTTTTTAAAAAGAAGAGACTATAGTGGGAAGGCTTTGATGGTCCACTCTTCAAAATCTCAGAATAGTTCACTCTGAGTAATCTTGGGGGAGAAAATGGTCAATGGTGTCAGTTTTTGTCCACTTCAGTGGAACAGAATTTTACAGCCGCCTTGCATCAGAATATCCCCTGGTTTAATTAAATAATTATAATGAATTTGGTCAGATACAGCTACTAAGTTAGTTCTAAGTTTACAGGATCTACTTAGGAAAAATACTTGGGATTTATTGTTTATCGGTATAACTATATTCTACGCTTGGCTTTTCCTGGCATAGGTAGGTCTGTATAAAAAAAAAATCACAGCCTAACTGACATAGCTGTTCTGGCACCCCTTTTAAGTATGGATGAGGCTTTAGAAAACTGAGGATATATTTCAGAATTAGGGAGAGACTGGTTTTATGGGTAAATTATTGGGGGGAAGGCGTATTGTGAGATTTCACTGTATTCTCCAGAAAAGACAATTGTTTGATGGTTCTCATGAATATTTTTGGCTAAATCCTTCACTTATTCCCCATAAAACTCTGTTGACTTCAATGGTGTGGACAAAGTTTAAATCAGTGCATTTTACATACATGCTTGTATTTTGAAGTAGGTCAGTTTCATTCTGTCAAATTGTGAAATGGGGAAATTGAGACTCGAGCCCTGCCCACACTGGAGTTTTTGCACTGATGCAGTCACACCAGCTCGAATCTTTAGTGTAGACATGCTACAATGCTGTAAAACTTAGCTCACCTCTGATTCCAACTGGGGTAGAATTCACTGGGAAAAGCCGTTTGTAAATTGGTGTCACTATATTGGTGCAAAAATCCCCAATGTAGATGAGAGATGGTGATTTAACAATGTCTAAACCACACATTATTCTCCTCTTCCGCTCCCAGTCTGCTTCCCTCTTTACCCAAAAAATGACTTAATCTTTCCAAATACGTAAACTGGAGATAATACCTATTAATCAAGCTACTTCTAGATGCAGGGATCTTAAACCCTCTACTTTTAGATTATCCTTTGGTCAGTTTCATTGTCCGCGTTTGACAGCTGGAATAACTCAGATAAAGAGAACAGGGGATTTGCCTGGGGGACACAAGAGTCTACTACATCAGTTCTCAGCCTTTTTTGATCTGTGACACAAAACCTGGTTCAAGAATTATCTCGTGATCACCCACGTCCCACAGCTGCATGCAGCTGAGGTGAGAAACTATTGGATGCTTTATGGGTATTGGGTTTATGGGTGATGGTGGATCCCGGATTGTGGTGTTAATGAGGTAGCATGACTGCTGGCTGAAGGGCTGATTTTGGAGTGTGGGGACAGGATGTCTCCTGGTACTAAAGAAGTGTCTTCATTCTCCATTCTTCCCCACCCACTCACAGAGCATGCTGCTCTGGGGCAATGCCACTTCAAGAGGGTATGGAGCTTTAACTTTTGCTTGAGTGTTCAGCGCTTTTGAAAATCAGGCCTTTTATTTACATGCCCCTAATGGTGAAGGGAGAGTTTTGGACTCTGTTCTGAACTTTTTGTATCCTTGCATGTTTGCCCTAATATTTGCTGGACTTTTCAGCTAAGATAAAGTGCAGTATTGGGCTAGTATTGCAGGGCAGGGCAGTCAATGTCCTAATAAGTCTTTTCCATCTCAGTGCTGCTGTAAATGGACTCATGAGAAAAATCAATCAGCATGGGATTCAATGCCAGCTGCTTTTTGAGCGTCAATACAAAGTAGTAAGAAAGCTATTATGGAGCTTCAGACCTCAACAGACTGCCTTAAAATTATTTAAAGCTAGATTTAAGGGGATTTCCAAGAAAAAGGGAGGTTTGGGGAAAATGTGAAGTTAATAGATGATTATCTAGCAAAAGTGAAGGATTTAACAAGAGAGTAGATGCAATTCAGGTTAATACAGCCATTACTTGAGAAAACATATTATTATAGAGAAGGCTCAGGTTTAACAGAAACCAGTAGAGTTAATTTCTGAAGCTATACAGTTTTAGAAAAAAAGATTTCTTTTTCTGCAGGTTGAAAAGACCTTTTGGATTTGTATGCCAATGTGGAAGTAGATAAAGGGAATTTGGATGCACACCTCTGAAATGAGCAGGAATCAGGCTAACTCTAGCTTTAATAATGCGAGATTTGTAGAAGCGGGGATAGTGCGAAGCGAGTGGAAAACAACTGTGAAAGACGCTGTTGTGACCTTGTATTAGGTAAGACTAGAATGCAGACTATAAGAGAAATGGTATGAAAAATAAGAGATCATGAAGGAGTATGTATAAACAGTATGCAGTTGTTGCTTATTATTGTCTGTAATAAAGGTATAAATACTTGTTCTAATTGTTTATCTGAGAGAGACCTGCCTCGGTGGGGGAAACCCTGTGTCCTAGTGCACTCTCTCCCTCAAGTATTTGATATACTTTTAAAAGATAAAAAAGCCTCAGAAAGCTGAGTGAGCATAACACCTTGCTATGAGAGGCACAAAGATACATTTAGGTTGGTTTTTATATTATTGGAAAAAACAAGAAAGAAAAGGTTATACCTGTGATAAAGAAAAATAACAAAGTAAATAACTCTAAGATTTATATTTGTCGGACCCAGTGTATGTTTTGACATTTTCCTTATGTACAGATTATATTGAGATGAAACAACAGTTATACCAAATATCAAGGTTTTAATTGACTCCCACTTTTTTCTAATATAATCAACTGAAGGTAAAGAGAAGGGGATGGACATGCACTTCTTAAAGGGTAACAAACACGCTTTATCTTTTCTTTTTCTACAGAGTGGATCAGGTTTTTTTTTAAAAATTTTGGCATTGCATTCCATCAGTGAATTAACCTATAAAACCTCAATTAAATTTTCTTAATGAAATAACATACATTTTAGAATCTCTATAGAATTTATCAAGAAAGTAAAAATGAAAATCTGTGCACCCACTCAGAATCCATTTTGATTAAATCTTTGTTATATATATTTATTTTGGCAAATATTTTAATAAGATTAAAGATATGGTTTTTTGAAACCCTGCTGAAAGATAATTATTACGATGTCAGGTCTACATTACTAATGTTATAATTATGGGTCTGTCTGTGCTTGTCTCTTAAAGCCTTAGTACTTAAGGAATTGGCAAAAAATCACTCTGGGCTGAATATTGGTGTGCAAACATGAAAATGAATTAATATATTTTAAATGATTATTTCATAAATTTTAAATTTCCTTTTTTTTTTTTTTTTTCACTTTTTTCCACTCATATCACTCCAAACTAAGATTATTTTTATCTTCTTTGTGTGGGCACTTTCTGACACTTCAGTGAGGAAACAAGTTACATATTGTTGCGCTTTGGCCGGGGGTGGCCAGTTTCCATGGCTTTTCAGCAGGCTGGTTTCTGTTGTTGGAGGGAAATTGATGTCACAGAACCAGGTCTGATCTGATGTGGGTTTTTTTGCAACATGTACAAGTTTTTATATACACTTTGTACATGGGTCTTGTTATTCTGACACCAAGATACACCCTGTCACACGCAGGTAGCTCTGGAAATCCAGTTCAGCTGCCCTCTAAGCAGCAGTCTTCATTGCTCTCACCTCAGGTCTCAAACCCTCCCAGCTCCCAAGGAGCCTTCCCCTCCAGTCAGGAGATAACAGAGTAGCAACAGATTCACCCTTAGCAGATTTATCACATTGGCCTGCTACTGCAATTAAGATATCAAAGATCTTTATTTTAAAATCAAATTGCTGTGTAGGAAATAACTGAGGATGAGCTGATAAGCAGACATAGGCATATCTCTGTGTGACCGGGGTCCTAGTGGGGAGCCAGCTGTGGTCAGTCAATTAAGGTGAACTGCAAAGAATAGGGCATACAATCCAAAAAGCTGGTGGATATTCCAATACTTAGACTCGCCAAACCAGCACAAAACAGCTTCTTTATTACCTTACTGGTTACTCAGAAGTCCAAACAAGACAGTTCCTTTAAAGTGATCCTGCCTCGGGCCCCAGGTATCCACATCAAATATGATGAAAATGTCTGTAAATCTTATTTCCTCATATAAAAGAAAAGGTTCTACCAATCCCAAAGTATCGGACACATTACCTCCCAGGTTATTGAATATTCCAGATCTTACCCAAATACATGCCACAGCCAATTCTTATTAACTAAACTAAAATTGATTAAAAAACAATAGAGAGTATGGTTGAAAGATCAATATACATACAGACATAGAGTTCAATTCATTGAGGTTCAGATTCATAGCATAGATGGTAAGCTTTGTAGTTGCAAAGAGTTCTTTCAGAAATAGTTCATAGGTTATAGTTCAGTGTCCAAATCTCATATTCAGGGTGTACCAGCATAACTGGGACCTCAGTCTTGTGACTCAAACTTCCCCTGATGAAGCTTAAGCGGTTCTGAGATAATAGAATCAGGACCCAAGGATCTTTTATCCAATTTCATGTCCTTTTTGACAAGTTGGAGTTCAAAAGGTAATTAGCATGACTTTGAAGGAGGTCCATCACCAGTACTTAGCTATAGAATTAACACAAGGCAATTTGCTTGTTCCTCCACCATTCACAGATTATTTGCTATACATTTCAAAGAGAGATGAATATAGAGATATCCTGTGTTTACAAATCATTTAAATGCTAGGCTGTTCTTTTGACCTCTGAATTATCAGAATACATCATAGACAGGGACTGTTGATTACATTGTCGACCCTACTCATACATATGTAACTACACAAACATTATCCCTCCACATGTCTTTTGAGGGTTATTTATTTTTGCAGGATGTTTAACCCTTTCTGGCCATGTGTCACACTCTGCAAAGCGGTTTTCATGAGGCCTGTTCTAGTCTTAAAATCTTAGCATCTCACTAAGTGCTGTGATGCTCTCAGCATCTGCTTAACTCTGTCAATAGTCCTCCCATATTTCTTATGCTGAAACTCCAGAAGTTTAACACCACCATGACACTTACTGCTACCTCACCATCTAAAATCACCAAACCAAAGTCCATGTAATAGCTCAATTTATTTCACCAACAGTTTCTCTTTAGCATTCTCTGACATGGTACTCCTGCAAATATAACTGGTAAAAATGTTTTTATTTGGTAATGTAAGCATCACAATGCACACCCCACACTTGAGAATGTTACACTGACTTGTGACAAAACCTGAAGGATTTTGGATCTATAAGCCACAAATGACACTAATAAAAAGTAAAATTCATTAAATGTCCAGTGCATTCTGTGAGATTAGCTGCAGTGTGGCCATATGACCTTTGAAAAGCTCTCATTTGTTGTGAAATAACAGAGCGGTGGAAGTTAAGTACACCTTACTGACCACTGCCATTAATAATTTGGCACCGTTCTGTTATTTTCCTGTCCTGGTGATTCAGATATCACAATAGTTTGGCCTTGGTATTAGAGAACTGAAGAGTCAGGGTCATAGTGGAGGCTGAAGATTGACTTGTGTGGTACAAAAAAAACCCTTGTCCTTCAGAATCATTTTCCAGGTCGCTCACTTCTACAAAATTTGTTCATTTTTGCAGGGCCAGTAATTTCTACGAGAAATAATCCAGCTGCTTTCTCAGTGTTCAGGGCAGTCTAATTCATCTGGGCAGACAGTCCTCCGCATTCTCTCTTTGTGCTGTGGCAATAGGCACTGGATAAATCATTGAAATATTCTGTTTTAAGGACAATGAATGGGGATACTTGGCAAACTAAATTCAGTAGGCAGACAAAGAGGCTTTTGCCAGATCATGGTGTTATGAACTCTTGGGTTTGGAGAGTATGCTGAACAATTTTGATGGTACTTATCCAGTAAAGCTGCTGGGTTGTACATCACTACTTGTACTTAGGGTCCTTGACCAAAAAAACCCCCATTCTTTTGACATTTTAGGATGTGATCATTTGTACACTGGGACAATTCTGCAAGGAGGTGAAGGACTCCAACAAAATCAGTAGAAATTGAGCTCTTACAGAGGATCAGACTCATATTCAGTGTAGTTGAGTTGTTTCAAGAAATCCATGTTGCAGTATTTTTAAAGGAAGAAGTGGCAACATCTCTGTTAAGAGACATTTTTCAACCAAGATGTACTGGGGAAATTATAGGTCTCTAACTTGACGTTGCTATTCAATGTCATGGAAAAAGTACGAGTGACATTTCAGTAGTAGTAATTTCTAAGATCAGATTTAGAGAAGTCCAGCTCTGAGACCATCATGGTCAATCCTGAATAATGAGGTAGTCTTGTTGTTGGTTTTGTTTTTACTTCTGTGTGCTTTATGCAGTACAATTAATTATTGCATCCTACTTGAGTCATCTTGAAAATAATGTTTTTATACCATCAGTGTATTTACACAGATTTAGATCATATTGAGTAGAACAATCTGTCATCAATATTAGATGAATCCTCATTGATCATAAGAACGTAAGAACAGCCATACTGGGTCGGACCAAAGGTTTATCTAGCCCAGTATCCTGTCCTCCAACAGTGGCCAATGCCAGTTGTCTCAGAGGGAATGAACAGAACAGGTGATCATCAAGTGATCCATCATCTGTTGCTCATTCCCAGCTTCTAGAAAACAGAGGCTAGGGACACTGTCTCTGCCCATCCTGGCTAATAGCCATTGATAGACCTATCCTCCATGAACTTATCTAGTTCTTTTTTGAACTCTGGTATAGTCTTGACTTTCATGACATCCTCTGGCAAAGAGTTCCACGGGTAGACTGTGCTGTGTGAAGAAATACTTCATTTTGTTCATTTTAAACCTGCTACCTGTTAATTTCATTTGGTCACCCCTAGTTCTTGTGTTATGAGAAGGAGTAAATAACACTTCCTTATTTACTTTCTCCACACACGTCATGATTTTATGATTTTACATTTGATCATCTACACTCAGCCATTTGTTTTGATGTGATGCTTTTTGTTATCCATATGTGCCTTTGGAGAATAGATACGGAGAATTTGAATGACATGGCTGCAGTAATTGTTGCTATTCAGAACAAGTTGGGCTATATGTTTCTCAATCCATATGGCGTACTGAAGAGCTAAAGTGCGTATTAAGTGTTGCTGAAATGCATAACTTGATGATTTCTAGCAAAACAGGTTTGTTCAGGTAGGAAGGATGGAAAGTGTGTTTCCATGGGCACAGGATGGTATGGTGCTTTGATGGACTAATGTGGTATGCTGCCGAGGCATGTTGAGGTTTGGCATAGTCAAGTCAGGATTTTACCAACTTAAGAATGTTATATTTTTAAAAGGATTTAAGAAAAACCCACAAGCCCTTGAGCTTGCCGCTCGTAAGGAAGCCAGTATCAAACAGTTATTGTCAATTTTGGATAAAAAGGTTCTGCCTACATGTGTCTTACATTCTATCTTTTGACTTTATGTGCTGCCTCTGCATTGGCTTTCTGCCAGCAAAAAGATAATATACAAGAAATGTGGCTTTTAAACTCCTTTATGGACTTAGACCTCATTCCCACCATGAGCTTCTGACACTCTACAATACAATACCTATAAATCTGGAGACATTGAGCTTAGGTCCCCAAGTGTAGAGAAGCAGAAGCATACCTTTTATATTTACATCTGACACAGACATTTCACAGTTTTTACCATTGAACCTCAGAAGTGCCACAAATATGGTTTTCATAAGTGGTCTGATTTTGAAATCTGTTTATTCAGGATTTTATTTTGAAAATGCCCCCCTAAAATACCACTGACAGACAGGCTTTATAGAAATACGGTGGCAACAAATTAAGTTAAAAATAGAGTGCTATAATTCTTTCTCTAAATGTTTCCCAAACTCAAGGTTTGATCCTAGAAATTCTACTGACATCAATCGGAATTCTGTTCAAAGGTGGCTTATAGGATCCACATCAATGAATAGCAGGAGTCATGTTAATTAATAAAACATTTTTCCTTTTAGGCTGCTTATTATGCTCATGGTTCTGAAAAAAGAACATTTATATGATTTAGCTTCAGAAAGATGGGTTTTCAGTGAAAACACAAGTGAATATTTAGACTTTGTTTGGTTGTGCTTTTAATTAGAATTATTTTTTTAATAAGGCCATTCAGATTTTTTTTAATTTTATACAACAGAGTGGGACTGCGCTCTACAGGCTTTAAGTGGGTATGTGGGTAGGATTAGAGTAGCTTATTATATGTGGCATGCTTTCCATAGGACCCCATGAATTTCCAGGTTGAAATCTGAGCGGGAGCAGCATCACCTCCTACTCCATGGTTTCTTTTCCTTTTAAAAGTCCTGATTCAAATCCCTTTGAAGCAATCAGGCTTTACACCAGGCCTGCCTGCAGTGATGGAAGCCAAGGCAGCATGGCTTTTGAGCTATCTATACTCCCAGAAGGAAAAGAAGCCAAGAACAACAAAAAGGGTAGGCTCTCCATATGGGTATCCTGGGCTCTGTGGCATTTGAGGACTTCATACCCAGCCCCTGGCCTCTTGCCCCTTTCAGGAAAATACAGTAAGAATGTAATGATTTAATAATAAGATGGTTTAGAGTTTTGTTTCCATCTTGCAAGGAGGCAGGGGTGGGATTTTTGCATTCTGACACAAAATGAATTACATCTAGCAAGGGATATAAAAGGCAATAAGAAGAAGTTCTATAAATACATTAGGAGCAAGAGCAAGATGAAGGAAAGTTTAGGTCCTCTACTTAGAAAGGGAAGAGAGCTAATAAAGGATGACACCAAAAATGCTGAAATGTTTTATGCCTATTTTGCTTCCATCTTCACTACAAAGGTTAATTGTGACCAGATGCTCAACGCAATTAATATTAACAAGGGGGAAGTAACACAAGCCAGAATGGGGGTGGGGGACAGATTAAAGGATATTTTGAAAAGTTAAATATATTCAATTTGACAAAACTAGACAAAATTCATCCTGGGTACTAAAGGAATTTAAGCAATCTTGGAACCATGAACATAGTTTATGTTAAACTCATGAAGAACGGGTAAAGTCCCAGAGGACTGGAGCTGCAAACATAGAACTTGTCTTTAAAAAGGGGAACAAAGAAAACCAAGGAATTATCAGTCAGGCAGCCTAACTTCGATACCTGGAATGGTACTGGAGGAAATTATTAAGCAATCAATGCGTAAGCACCTAGAGGATAATAGAGTGATAAGTAATAGCCAGCATGGATTGGTCAAGAACAAATCATGCCAAACCAACCTGTAATTTTCCTTTGACAGCATTACTGTCCTAGTGGAGGGGGAGAAGCTATAGACGTGGTATACCTTGAGTTTAGTAAGACTTTTGACACACAAGAACATGACATTCTCATAAGCAAACTAGGGAAATGTGGGTCTAGATGTGATGAGTGCACAACCGATGGAAAGACCTTACTCAGATTAGTTATCAGTGGTTTGCTGTGAAACTTGGAGGACGTATCTAGTGGGGTCCCTCAGGGGTCTGTCGTGGGTCAGGTATGAGTCAATATTCCCATTAATGACTTGGACAGTGTGAGAGAATGTGCTTCTAAAATTAGCAGATGACACCAGCTGGGAAAGGTCACAAGCACTTCAAAGGACAGGATTAGAATTCAAAGTGACCTTGATAAATCAGAGAATTGGTCTGAAACGAACAAGATAAAAGTCAGTAAAGACAAGTGCAAAGTACTACTCTTAGGGGGGAAAAATCAAGTACACAACTACAAAAAGTAGAATGACTGGTTTGGCGGTAGTACTGCTGTAAAGGATCTGGGGGTAATAGTAAATCACAAATTGAATATGAGCCAACAATGTGGTGAAATTGCAAAAAATGGCTAATACCCTTCTGGGTTATATTAACAGGAGTGTTTTCTGTAAACATGGGACATAATTGTTTCACTCTACTTGGCACAGGTGAGGCCTCACCTGGAGTGTTGTGTGCAATTTTAGGTGCCATTCTTCAGGAAAGATGTGGAAAATCTGGAGAGACTCTAGAGGAGAGCAACAAAACTGCTAAAAAAAGTGTAGAAAATCTGACCTATGAGGCATGGGTAAAAGAAACTGGGCATGTTTAGTCTTGAGGAAAGAAGACATGGGGGTCCTGATAACAGTTTTCAACAATGTTACAGCCATAATTAGTTGTTCTCCATATCCATTAAAGGTAAAACAAGATGTAATGGGCTTAATCTGCAGGAAGGGAGATTTTGGTCACATATTATGAAAAACTTTCCAACTACAGTAAAAGTTTTTTTATCTGGCATGCTGGGGAAATGGAGGTGATGGTAAGTGAAAAATGCCGTTTAACTAAGAGGGAGGGAGTTTGGGTCCAGGAGGAAGTTTAGAGCTGGGGCGCAGGAGGGAGTGTGGGGCACGGGCTCTGAGAGGGACTTTGGGTGTGGGAGGGGGCTCAGGTCAGAGAGTTGGGGCATGGGAGGGGGTTTGGGGTGCTGGATCCGGGGTGCTCAATTTGGGGTGCTCAACTTGGGCGGCTCCCAGCAAGCAGTCATCTGTCTCAGTTGCTCCTAGGCGGAGGTGTGGCTAGGCAGGTCTGCAAGCTGACCCCACCCCACCCCGAGCGCCGACCCCGCAGTTCCTATTGGCCAGGAACAATTTTTCCTAAAATACTTAATTAGCTTTAGAAAAAACAAATGAATATGCACATATACATGTCCAAATCATTATAATTTATGTAGGATTTGTTTTTTGCAGACTTGATAATAAAAATAATGTACAGTTGTCTCTATTCTTTACTGGACCAAAACAGAATAGAAACACAAATAAGGTGCTTTGCACATTCTTGTCTTTTTTCTTATGGTTTCTTTTGCTTTTTTTGATTGCTTTTTTAAAAGACTTGATAGCTACTAAATCTGCTGTGAAAAGTGACCTTAACAAACACACAACTATCACTTTTCACAGCAGACTTACTCAGCCCTGGCAATCCTGTGGACAAATTGAGCCCTGGATGGGGAGGTGGGTACGGAGGCAACAGGTGCCAGGGCCAATGGGGCACTAGAGAAGGCAGCAGGGGCCAGAGGTGATGGGAAGGGTGGGGAGCTCAGGGAATGGAGCCCAAAGCCTCCCAGGGCTGAAACCCAACCCCACCGCTCCTGGGAAAGTGGGGAACTCACTGTCTGCCTTCTCCTCCAGCTTTTGTGTCTCCAGAGAGGGGCCACTGCTTTGCCCCTGTGCCCTCCCCACACATACCAGTAACCACCCAGGAGGCTGCAGCTGCAAGAAGAGCCCCTGGTGGCTGCATTTGGGAAATGCTGCTCTAAATATACTGTGTCCTGCCTCAGCACAGAGGGATGGACTAGATGACCTCTTAAGGTTCCTCCTAGCCCTATATTTGAATATTCTGTGATTATTTTCAGTTTTACTTTTTCCATCTCTTAATATTTATGATAAATAAGAAATATACTAATCAAAAAGAATGAAATGTGAATGCATGTTGTAAGATAAACCTTATCTGTCAGTGGGGATGTGACATAACATACAGAAATCATGTAGTTGCAAACGTAGTCATAGAGTAATTCCTGCAACTTTTTTTCATATATTAGCCAACCATATAGACCAGTGTGAGTAATAATTCCTTTCATCATTTTCTTACACCAGTGTTATGTCATGTGGGTACCCAGATGTTACTATTACATTAGTTTGTAGGTGTAAACATGAGAAGATATCATTTGTAAACAATATTTAACTCTTGACCCAAATGAATCATCTGTAAAAATAATTAAATATCAGCATTTAAAGAACACTCATCCGGAAGAATTGTTCGCTGATTAAATCCCTTGTAGTCAGTATATGAGGCTACTAGGTGCCACCAACATTACAAGACTGATCCAACTAGGATCAATGCTTTGTAGTTCAGTTATCTAATTTTCCCTTTCAATTTGATTAACATAAAAATCTGAATACGCTTGGGAATTCATAGTGACATAAGTTGTCCATGGAATATAATGCATGTTAATTGATAAGTGCAGTTGTGAGGGGAAAATGATTGTTGCAAGTTTCTGATGAGAAGAGCAGGATCTACTAGTAACCTGAACTAGTCATCATATAGCCACCTAGCATAGTAGTCTGTTAAATACATTATGTAGTACATTAGAATACAGCACAGCTTCCTTCTTTCTCATGGATAATTAAATGCCAGGAAACCATTTTTTCCCCCTTTTTGTATTTTGAAGTGTCTTACAAAGATGGAGTAATGTTTGCCATTTTCTTCTTACTGTGTCTAAGTATTGCTAATCCTAAAGCAGACACGGGCAGAAAAAGGTATTTCTGGCACCTCTCAATATGCGTTCATAATGGCATGTATAAATTTGCTCTCTTGGGGAAGGAGGAATTGCTTACGCATCACTTTATGTAAGTCCGTTTTAAAGAGCTTCTGCAGCCGTATTTACACTTGTCAGACTTTTAGCTGTGAAAAGTGCTGGAGGCAGATAGTTGAAAAGGAAGAAGCAGTAGGTGCAGCATTTTATTATTAGATATATCCCCTGCCCCTTCCCCCACCACAGTTTGAATCAGTACTGAAAGTACTGCCTTAATAAAGGAGCGGCTAGCATTTGTATTATCACTGAAATATTTCCAGGACGTTTAACTCAGCCTTTTTGAAATTCAGTTCAAGCCCTAATCATAAGAAATTCTGGAAATAGGAAAGGCCATGCTTTATCCACTTTCCATTTGAACCATATCTTATTTCACTATCAGCCCACAGTCCCATCTGTCTGCAGAAATGTGTCCTCTGAATTCATGCATACACTGTTTCAGTCACCTTCTCTAGAAAATCTGCCATAGTTTGTTATCTTTTGCTGTAAGACCTGTCTGAGAGTCCTGTTTATTCCTAGTTTCTCAATTTTAGACTGACCTTTAAAAGTCCTTTATTAAATGTTCAAAAAAATCTTTATTCATATGGTGTTCTGGGGATCGCCCAGACCAATAAGGGGTTCTGTCACTATCTGCACTGTAACTTCCCTGACATGAATAGCCAGCCTATAAGCATAAGGTCTCACCCTGGCTTTCACCAACCTAGTTACTCCTTGCAGAGTGACACCAGCAGCCCTTCCAGGTTTGAATCTCCTCAGTCTGTCCTCCCTCACTTCTTAACTACCACACACTTGGATCATTCCCCTTTGGTGCATTACCCCTGAAGGCGTGAAACCAGTCCCTCCCAGTTAGTAATTCACTTTGGCACACACACTCCACACAGTTTGCACAGTAGAGACCTGCTTGGGATAAAAATAAATAAAAAGTTTAGAAAAACCACAGATTCAGAGAATACATAGTAGAGGAAAGCAAACATGTACAAATTACACAGAAAATAAACATAAACACAACCTCAGGCTTTAAACTTCCATATTAGATAAAATCCCTTTTCTAATACAAGTTAGCTATTGCCTTTGAGCAGTTTCTCAGCATACCTCCTAGCTACTGGGAGAATTCATCGCTCACAGATAGCTTCCTGTCTAGAGGTTGTCCCTCAGTTTTTGGATGAAAATCTCAATTTCAAAGCTCCTTTTTAAAAGCTTTTTTTTTTCTTTTTTCTTCTTTTTGCATGGTGACTCATGGTTAAGGCTTCGAGTTTGTCACGGAAGTCATGAATTCTGTAACTTTCTAGGACCTCTGTGATTTCTGCAGCAGCCGGTGCAGCTGGCCTAGGAGATGCCTGAGCAGCTCAGGCAGCCCCCAGGCCAGCAGCATCAGCTGCTGTTGGGACAGTCTCCAGCCACTGCACTCCCCACCCTCAGCAGCAGGAGGAGTTTGGTGTGGGAGGGGGCTCAGGGCTGGGGGTTGGGGCACAGGAGGTAGTGAGGGCTCTGGGCAGTGCTTACCTTGCGGGAGCTCCCTGAAAGCAGCAACATCCCCTTCCCTCAGCTCCTAGGTGGAGACGTGGCCAGGGGGCTCTGCATTCTGCCTCCACCTGCAGGCGCCGCCCACACAGCTCCATTGGCTGCAGTTCCCAGCTAATGGGAGCTGCAGAGCAGGCACTCGGGACAGAGGCAGCGTGCAGAGCTTCTTGGCCATGCTTCCACCTAGGAGCAGAGGGAGGGGGCTGTTGCTGCTTCTGAGAAGAAGTGAGAAGCCGGATAGGGAGCCTGCCAGCCAACAGGGATTCCGGGACACATGCCACCGCCCTCCCAGCACCCGTGCTGGCCCCTTGCTGCCCCCCAGCATCTGCTGCACCCCCGGGCTGCCACCCCCCAAGATTTAGACAGGGGTATATAGTACAAGTCATGGACAGGTCACAGGCCATGATTTTTTGTTTACTGCCCATGACCTGCCCATGACTTTTACAAAAAGAACCCGTTACTAAAGCGTAGCCTTACTCATGATTATTCAGAGTGGAGAAATTCTAGTCCAGATGTCTCAATGTCTTCCCGTTAACTATAATGGTCTACCGTGGTCTCTTTTTTGGGCTGGAAAATAGGTGAGTACTTGAAGTTGGTTTCATGCAAACAACTGGCTTGTGAGGAGCCGCTTCTTGCCTTACTGTTCACCACCTTGCTGTGAAGTGGAGCTGAAGTTTATGATCACAGTTTTCTATATACACAAATACATACATTCATAACTGTGGTCTGTTTACATACCTCATAATGACCATCAAGTTCAGAACATTACAAGCTTTTATAAAAGACCTTCATGTATTTTATATATAGTGACATAGTATGTAATCAGTTGGTTCAATTGCTTATTTTGGGGGGTTACATCTTCTGTTCTCCCCTTAGGGTGTCTAGACCCTGATTGTCATAATTGAATTCATTGATTCATTTAAATCAAACAATCAAAAACACCTGGTTGGTAAAGGGAGCTGTCAAATAAACTTTCTTTAAAATAGATTTGATTTAATGTTCCACCCAGGCTAAATGTCACCACTATGTGAAAATCCAGATTCAAGCATTATTGGCCCTTTGCTGACATTCTGGGTGGTAGTGGGACACTAGAATGACGTTACTTTGCTGTCTAGTAAACACATCCAACTCAGTTTATGTTCAGCCTTCTTCAGCCAAAAGGGACACAATATTGCCAACCTCAAATGCTCATAAACCACAAGTCAGGATCACACAAAATCATGAGATTGGCTTTAAAATAACGAGATTATGTAAAAATAATAGATTTGTTCTTTTTATTTGCCTTTTCCTTTTTTGAGCCTTTAGTGTGCACTGGGGTCATGTTTTGAAGCTTTTTCCCACAGCCACAAGAGCTAAAAACTTACTTTTTCTTTAAGAATGAAGGCTGAAATCAGCGCAAAGAAAGAAAACAATAATTTAAAGAAAGCAATAATTATCCTGAGACTCATGAGAAAATCATGAGAGTTGGCAGCGTAGGGGACATTGATGCACTTATAAGAAATAAACATCCCTGTTCACACTAGTAAGGGAATCTGTGCTAGGAACCTGCTAACAACAATTACATTTAAACTAGCAGAGTTCTGGCCCTAATGTGGGCAGGGCCTAACGAAAGTGCTCTAACAATATATTGTATTACTAATCAGTTCTTTGTATGGTTTTGAAAGCATTTAATTTCAGTGTAGACTCCACAGCTGACATTTTGCAAATGTAACAACATTGCAGAGCAATATTCAGGGTGAAACAGCTGTAAATATCACCAGTTTTGAGTGCTTACAGTTATCAGTCAGAAAGATGTTATGGTTCTGTTACAGAGGCCACAGTTTTCACTCTGACATTTCACGATTAATAGAAAAGTAAAGCAACCTTATTTAATGGTGTTGTCTATGGCTTGTTGGTAAAAGAATGTTTTCCAGCAAATCTGAGAAACTACTCTCACTCTCACTGGAATTTGTGGTCATGCCCAGTGATGTTAAACAGGGAGACTGGTTTGTGTCTGATTAGAAATGACCTTCCATAGAAATAATATTTTACCCCGACATGATGAATCTTGTTCCTTGCAACAGGTACCTGCAGCGACTTAATTCTATATTTATAACTCAAAATGAATGCAATATTGTGTTGGATATTTTACTTTTAAAGCTTAATTCCCTCTTCATTTGGGCCAATGCATCTTCTTGCCATAGCTGGTACCATGGAACATTAACAGTGAGCCTGATTTTCAGAAGAGCTGAGACCACACATGACTCTTGATGAAGTCAGTGGGAGCTGTAGGTGCTCAGCACCTCTGACAATCAAACCTAGTATTCATTATTATCATTGTCAATGTGTCATGGTGTGGGAAATGAAAACCAGTGAAATGATGAAAACTCAATGAGAAAAAGATTTCAACTGAAAGCCTATACATAAATTTCAAACTGCTTCTAAAACAAGGTATTAACACTCTTTTCTCCTTCGTTGCTAGTATAAATCTCTGCTACAAATTCATTTCCGACCACTGTGATCCTAAACTATGGAAAATTAGACAAGCTTGTAGAGTGGCATTCGACAGGGAGCTGGCTAGCAACTTCCTTCAGGAAGAAATAAAACAACTTTCTGTAAACATTTGATTGAAAGTTCTAGATAGTCACGAAAAGAAATACGAAGGGTAGAAATAAAAGGCTGTTCTTTTTTACTCAATATTTTGTCTATAACAGCAACTTCTCTAGCACATTCATAACAACTTTAATGTTTTAAGTTACAGAAGATGGAACATACATATTTGAAAGAATCTATGTCTAAATCGAATAGCATGTTAGTTTTATTTTTAAAAAGGTCACATGTTTAACTAGGTAGCTGGTATCAGAGTAACAGCCGTGTTAGTCTGTATTCGCAAAAAGAAAAGGAGTACTTGTGGCACCTTAGAGACTAACCAATTTATTTGAGTATAAGCTTTCGTGAGCTACAGCTCACTTCATCGGATGCATACTGTGGAAACTGCAGAAGACATTATATACACAGAGACCATGAAACAATACATCCTCCCACCCCACTCTCCTGCTGGTAATAGCTTATCTAAAGTGATCACTCTCCTTACAATGTGTATGATAATCAAGTTGGGCCATTTCCAGCACAAGTCCAGGTTTTCTCACCCTCCGCCCCCCCCCCCCCCCACAAACTCACTCTCCTGCCGGTAATAGCCCATCCAAAGTGACCACTCTCTTTACAATGTGTATGATAATCAAGGTGGGCCATTTCCAGCACAAATCCAGGTTTTCTCACCCCCCCCATTCTTTTACGTAGAGACTGTCCAGTTTGACCAATGTACATGGCAGAGGGGCACTGCTGGCACATGATGGCATATATCACATTGGTGGATGTGCAGGTGAACGAGCCTCTGATAGTGTGGCTGATGTTATTAGGCCCTGTGATGGTGTCCCCTGAATAGATATGTGGGCACAGTTGGCAACGGGCTTTGTTGCAAGGATAAGTTCCTGGGTTAGTGGTTCTGTTGTGTGGTATGTGGTTGTTGGTGAGTATTTGCTTCAGGTTGGGGGGCTGTCTGTAGGCAACGACTGGCCTGTCTCCCAAGATTTGTGAGAATGTTGGTCATCCTTCAGGATAGGTTGTAGATCCTTAATAATGCGTTGGAGGGGTTTTAGTTGGGGGCTGAAGGTGACGGCTAGTGGCGTTCTGTTATTTTCTTTGTTAGGCCTGTCCTGTAGTAGGTGACTTCTGGGAACTCTTCTGGCTCTATCAATCTGTTTCTTCACTTCCGCAGGTGGGTATTGTAGTTGTAAGAATGCTTGATAGAGATCTTGTAGGTGGTTGTCTGTGTCTGATGGGTTGGAGCAAATGCGGTTGTATCGCAGAGCCTGGCTGTAGACGATGGATCGTGTGGTGTGGTCAGGGTGAAAGCTGGAGGCATGTAGGTAAGAATAGCGGTCAGTAGGTTTCCGGTATAGGGTGGTGGTTATGTGCTTGATAGAGATCTTGTAGGTGTTTGTCTCTGTCTGAAGGGTGGAGCAAATGCAGTTGTATCGCAGAGCTTGGCTGTAGACGATGGATCGTGTGGTGTGGTCAGGGTGAAAGCTGGAGGCATGTAGGTAGGTAAGGAGAGTGATCACTTTAGATAAGCTATTACCAGCAGGAGTGTGGGTGGGAGGAGGTATTGTTTCATGGTCTCTGTGCATATAATGTCTTCTGCAGTTTCCGCAGTATGCATCCGATGAAGTGAGCTGTAGCTCACGAAAGCGTATGCTCAAATAAATTGGTTAGTCTCTAAGGTGCCACAAGTACTCCTTTTCTCTTTACAATGTGTATGATAATCAAGGTGGGCCATTTCCAGCACAAATCCAGGTTTTCTCACTCCCTCCCCCCTTTTTTTCCAAAAACCACACACACAAACTCTCCTGCTGGTAATAGCTTATCCAAAGTGACCACTCTCCTTACAATGTGTATGAAAATCAAGATGGGCCATTTCCAGCACAAATCCAGGTTTTCTCACCCCCCCACACACAAAACACACACAAACAAACTCACTCTCCTGCTGGTAATAGCTTATCCAAAGTGACCACTCTCCCTACAATGTGCATGATAATCAAGGTGGGCCATTTCCAGCACAAATCCAGGTTTTCTCACCCCCCCACCCCCATACACACACAAACTCACTCTCCTGCTGGTAACAGCCCATCCAAAGCAACCACTCTCCCCACAATGTGCACGATAATCAAGGTGGGCCATTTCCAGCACAAATCCAGGTCTTCTCACCCCCCCACACACACAAAGGGGCATTGCTGGCACATGATGGCATAGGTTGTAGCTACCTATCCTGAAGGATGACCCAACACTCTCACAAATCTTGGGAGACAGGCCAGTCCTTGCCTACAGATAGCCCCCCAACCTGAAGCAAATACTCACCAACAACCACATACCATACAACAGAACCACTAACCCAGGAACCTATCCTTGCAACAAAGCCCGTTGCCAACTGTGCCCACATATCTATTCAGGGGACACCATCACAGGGCCTAATAACATCAGCCACACTATCAGAGGCTCGTTCACCTGCACATCCACCAATGTGATATATGCCATCATGTGCCAGCAATGCCCCTCTGCCATGTACATTGTTCAAACTGGACAGTCTCTACGTAAAAGAATAAATGGACACAAATCAGATGTCAAGAATTATAACATTCATAAACCAGTTGGAGAACACGTCAATCTCTCTGGTCACGCGATTAAAGACATGAAGGTCGCTATCTTACAACAAAAAAACTTCAAATCCAGACTCCAGCGAGAAACTGCTGAATTGGAATTCATTTGCAAATTGGATACTATTAATTTAGGCTTAAATAGAGACTGGGAGTGGCTAAGTCATTATGCAAGGTAGCCTATTTCCCCTTGTTTTTTCCGACCCCCCCACCCCCCGACGTTCTGGTTAAACTTGGATTTATGCTGGAAATGGCCCACCTTGATTATCATACACATTGTAAGGAGAGTGGTCAGTTTGGATGAGCTATTACCAGCAGGAGAGTGAGTTTGTGTGTGTATGGGGGTGGGGGGTGAGAAGACCTGGATTTGTGCTGGAAATGGCCCATCTTGATTATCACGCACATTGTAGGGAGAGTGGTCACTTTGGATAAGCTATTACCAGCAGGAGAGTGAGTTTGTGTGTGTGTGTTTTGGGGGGGAGGGGGGTGGTGAGAAAACCTGGATTTGTGCTGGAAATGGCCCACCTTGATTTTCATACACATTGTAAGGAGAGTGGTCACTTTGGATAAGCTATTACCAGCAGGAGAGTGAGTTTGTGTGAGTGGTTTTTGGTAAAAAGGGTGGGGGGGAGTGAGAAAACCTGGATTTGTGCTGGAAATGGCCCACCTTGATTATCATACACATTGTAAAGAGAGTGGTCACTTTGGATGGGCTATTACCAGCCAGAGAGTGAGTTTGTGTGGGGGCGGAGGGTGAGAAAACCTGGATTTGTGCTGGAAATTGCCCATCTTGATTATCATACACATTGTAAGGAGAGTAACAGCCGTGTTAGTCTGTATTCGCAAAAAGAAAAGGAGTACTTCACGAAAGCTTATGCTCAAATAAATTGATTAGTCTCTAAGGTGCCACAAGTACTCCTTTTCTTTTTATTGTAAGGAGAGTGATCGCTTTAGATAAGCTATTACCAGCAGGAGAGTGGGGTGGGAGAAGGTATTGTTTCATGGTCTCTGTGTGTATATAATGTCTTCTGCAGTTTCCACAGTATGCATCCGATGAAGTGAGCTGTAGCTCACGAAAGCTTATGCTCAAATAAATTGGTTAGTCTCTAAGGTGCCACAAGTACTCCTTTTCTTTTTAGGTAGCTGGTAGTGTTTTCATGTGTGTTTTTGGTTTCTTTGTTTCTTTGTTTGTTTTAATAATGGAAGCATAGTAGCTTCCAGATGCTGGTGCTATAGTTTCATCTTTGCCCCAAGGGTCCAGCTTGCATGATATTAAACTGCTTTCATAACTTCACATCGATGCCCTAAATTTCTTCCTACAGTGGTCGACTGTGGCTCATAAAATACATGTATGTGTCCTTCTTTAAAGAAAATACCAGCAACCACTTCAATGTTTATGAATTTCTAGTGCTTCAACAAGTGGAGAACTATCTTGTTTATATTGTATCACTAAATTTAAAACAAATTTAACAATTCAGATATATTGGAAAAATAGTGACTTTTTAGTTGTGATTCATCACTCATGCTGACTCATGTCATTGCGAACTCATAGTATAGTATATTTTAGGTGTTATAAGAACACCTCCTAAAATATGCGACATCATAAATTAGCAGTGACAGGAGATATTATAAATAACCTAGCACAGCTAAAAAGCCAGTGCGTGGCATATACTTTATGTGAATAAGTTCAGTAGTCCCTGTAGCTCAGGGGTGCCCAACCTGAGCCTGAGAAGGAGCCAGAATTTACCAATGTACAGTGCCGAAGAGCCACAGTAATACGTCAGCAGCCCACCATCAGCTCCCGCCCTCTAGCCCCCAGTGCTTCCTGTCCGCCGGCAGCCCCGCCAGTCAGCGCCTCCTGCCTGCCGCAATCAGCAGTTTCGCATGCACAGGAGACTCTGGGGGGGAGAAGCGAGATGTGAGGGCATGGCAGGCTTGGGGGAAGGGGCAAGGGCCGTGGGGAAGGGATGGGGTAGGGGCAGGGCCTGGGGCAGAGCATGAGGTAGAGCAGTGAGCACCCCCGGTACACTGGAAAGTTAGCATCTGTAGCTCCAGCCCTGGAGTCAGCAGCTATGCAAGGAGCCTCATATTGACCTCTGAAGAACCGCATGCGGCTCCAGAGCCACAGGTTGGCCACCCCTGCTATAGCTCACACACCATACTGTCTTTTGTTCTCTAGTATTCTTATGAAAGAAATTATGTGATAGGTCTTGGTCTATATGCAGTATGACATATTTGAATCGTGCATTTTGGCTAATCCTAACTTGAATGAATTTGGGGTTTATCTGTTTAGTCAAAAACTTTTCAAATTGCGTTGAGAAGCTTTTGGGGTTACTAATATGCATGCAACGGGCCACAAAATATTGCAAGCCCTTCTCATATATTGGAAAAAGAATTTCTCTTCTGTTGGGTTCTCTCTCCCATGATGTCAGATTTATTGGTGGTATTTATTGGGGTGCAGTGAGACCAGTGGAGTTGTGCTAACTTTAAACATCAGTAAATACGGTTCATGGTAATCAAAATATATTTTTTTAAATGAAGCCATTTTAAAAAAGTTCCAAAATGGAAGATTTAAGAAAATGTAAAATTGTTTCATGTATATTTCTGAGTTTATGCACTGAATGCATTCTTAGCTTTTGAAAATTCAGTGAATAGGTCTGATCAAGTTGGACACAATTTCTCCTTAAATGCATAATAGATGCAAGAGCAGTTAACCGTTCCAAGTTATGAAAATAAAAATATTCTTTCAACACAAAAATTAAATGTTTTGCTTAAGAAATGCTCACACTTGATCACATTTTTACTTTGGCTAAGTGGCTAGCATTCTCAAGCCCGAGTGGTTAAATTTGGGCTCCTAAATCCATATGTAGGCACCTACATTTAAGTGGCCTGATTTTTGAGAAGTGCTGCATTCCAGCTATCCTTGGCAACCATAATGGTCTCTGGGGAGCCATTACAAGTCAGCAGAATTAAAAGCAGCCACAAGCCTCCTCCAAATTACATTTGGAGGCAAACCAAGCCTTAGCAACCCTGGGGGTAGGGGAATTCAAATGAGCCTTAAAGTCAGCTTTGTCTTCCCACTTCACCTGCACCACATGGAGAACTCGCACAACAGAAGATCTGAGCTTTTGTTACTGTGAAACGTTTTATATGCACCTGTGAATTAAAAGGTCTGTGTTTTCTGTCAAAGAATTATCAAATAACAACATAAACATAACATAACAGTAACAACATAAACCATTTGCTGTCAAAAATTCAGAATGGATTTAGTCCCATAATTCCTATTCAGCATAATATGTGTATGGGAGTGATGATTTTGTGACCTTCTTGGACTTCTTCTCCCCACCCAACAACATTTCCTGCTGCTATCCTCTTCTCCTTCACCATTTCTGCTGTCATCTCCCCTCCCTTGGTATCTACGATTTCTGTTTCTCTCCCTCCCCTCCACTCAATTGTATTGATACCAGACTAGCTCTTGTCTTCTGATCAGCAGTAATCTGCGCAGCCTGGCTGGAAGGTTTTGCCACTGTAAAGACTCTGACTGGATGAATCATGTATTTCACTGCTGTGATGCCACAGCCATAAATGTCATATTTTTAAGAGCACTGAGCTCTTAAAGTTATAACAACCTCCCTGGTCTACCTCCCACCCTCAAATAAACCCTAACAAACTGTAATGTTCCTACAGTTGAACTCCTCTTTGAATGCTGAGCTACAGTCTCTCTGCATATAGCATCTCTGGTTTCCAGCAGCCAGGCAGTAACCTACTGGGCCCATCTGCCTATAGTGTTCAGTTCAAGACCCAGCAACTGCTGTATTGCCCTTCTAACAGCATTCGCATCTCATTTCTCCAACACCTTCTCCATCCCATATCTTAGAACGTTTTATGGTAGCTGCAACAAAATATTGTTGTCAACTACTGGTTCTCTCTCTAGCTCCATTTGTATTAAACACATGGATTTGCTGATAGCATTAGACAAATTTAAGAGACAGTGCAACATTCTGAATGTTTGTCTGAACTGTGAAATGCATTTGAAATTTAAAGTTATTAATTAAAATAGACATTTCTAGCCTTCCTTCCAGCAGTAGCTGTCCTGTTGAAAAATGACACCTCGTGACAGCAGTGACATAATGTAAAAGTCAAAGAGCATCATACAAAATCTTTCTTATGTAGACTGGACTGAAGTATTATTTTGTATTGACATTATTTGTATTATTATTGTATTGTATTATTTGTATCGCGGAAGGTCTCACAAACTGACCATTTGTTAAGGTTCATGAATTTTAGGAGAGCTGTACATTCTATTTTGATGTGCTTTTCCCCATTTCATTCACTTAATAAGCTCACATAGTTAATCAAAAATATTTCTATATGAGCTAAAATACATGCTATGAACAACATATAGCATACCCTATATAATATGCAACATTTATAGAGATTGGTGCTCTACACATTAGTAAAATAATAATGTATATGGAGTTATGTCCTGCAGGGGAGGAATGTATATGTACATTTCTTATTACATAGTTCTGTACATTTCATAGTTAATAAACAAAGTATAAATAGAAGATGGAATCTGCACAAATGCATGAATCTATTTTAACTGACTGTTTCAGCTATTTCCATGAGATCAGGGTGCCTCCCTTAGGCTCCTTCGAAACTCTCAGCCTACAAGCTTTGCGTCAGTGTTTATAAGGTATATGAAGGAATGTTAACACAAATGAAATATGAACTGATTCTCATGGATTTGGTAGTGAGTATTTGGGTCTATTATGCCATAGTTAGATGACAGTCAGACTTGCAACACTTTTCTAACATTAGTTCTTTTTCTTCATACTGATTTGCAAGAAGAGAGCCGGAAGTTTCCAGTTGAAAGTTAACCATCGGTTCTTTCTGCAAATCTCTTTTGTCTTTGCTTGTATTTTGAAGGAGGTATTTAATGTTGCAATACCATGAAAGCTAGATTTAAGACCCTTTTAACTATATTAGGTCAAAAGTGTTGTCCTGTGGAACTCACATGCCCCTTGGCAGTTTGTAGAAGCCAGACTTTGGTGGGTTTCAGGAAGAAATATAAGACATATTTTCTAGAGATGGCTCATTGTGTTTGAGTAACTGTCAGCCTCCAGGGACAAGGGTCGTCTAGCTTAGTGGTCCAGAGTGGGTGTGAGGCTATGTGGCTATGGTCTGAGCTGTAAGTCAGTTCTCAGGAGCCAAGGGTCAAACCAGAAGGCAGGAACTGGATACCAGAGCCAAGGGGCAAGCTGGAGGGCAGAAACGGGAGCAAGCAAGGTGTCAGGCAAGGGCGGGGCATTCAGGGTAGAGGCAGAACAGAGGAAAGGCTGGGTGCAAGGCTGGAGCAGCAGGAACAGGTTAGTGCAGGAGCAGGCAGAGTGGTGGGTCTAAGTGGTCAGAAGCCAGCAAAGCTATTGCTGCTGTTGACTTAGGAGCCAGCCTGCTGGCCTCTACAGCCAGTCTGGTGGCGTGGCAAATCAGGCAGCCTGCTGCAGGCTAGCTGTGTTGATGAGGCTGCCTGGAGACTAGCTCTGCTGCAGGCCCTATTTCCTGACACCAACCCCGAACCCCTTTGAGGACACCATCTTAGGGACTTGGCTTCTTAGGGTAAGAGTGGTGGAAGGCACACAGGAGATCCAGGGAATGGGTGTGATTTGCAGGTTCCCATGAATTTTCATCTGGGCCGTGCCCAGTCCAGTCAGTTAGATATTGTAGTTTTCCTCAGACCCAACAAGAGTCTAAAATCTGCCAAACCGTATATTCTTCTTGGTCCTGAATGGTTCTAGGCAGAGAAGGGGGAGCAGCATGGAGTGGGAAGGGATTCTTGACTTATGATTTTAGAAGAGAGACATAGAAGATAGGGTGAAACTTGAGGAAATCTGGAAGCTGTAACTCGAAAGTAACTGGGTTAATCTGTTTTATGATCTGCAAAGGCCGCAGGTACTTATGGTCCAGCTTCATGGAGGGGCAAGTCAATCATAAATTCTAAATGGACAACCCAGACTTTGTCCGCTATCCTGAAGCCAGGTGTTGGCTGGCGGAATCGTTCGGCATACCGTTTCTAGGTAGCCTTGATGACTTCTGACTGCCTCTGGAGTTCTAGGATGTGGGTTATGAGTTTGGTATTATACGCAAACTCGGCATGAGGGATGAGGGACAGCCAATCATCTTGATGATAGTTTAGGAAGCAGCATTTGTTCTGTTCAAGGATCTGATGAACTCACTTTGCCTACCCATTGGTGTTGGGGTGATCGCCTGTGGAGGTTAGGGTCTTGATACTGAGAAGACATAGAAATTCTTGCCAGAAGCAGGAAATAAACTGGGATTCTCAGTCAGACACCTCAACTGTAGGCAACATGTGGAGATGAAAAATGTTGCTCACAAACAGGTGGGCTGTCTCCTGAGCAGAGGGAAACACTTGACATGATACAAAGTATGCCATCTTGGTTAAGTAGTCAACCACCACCAGAATGGTAATGTGGCTATTGGAAGGTAGTAATTCCACAATAAAGTCCATCAAATGATGGCCCAAGGCTGAGGTGGAGTGCATAAGGGCTGAGGGAGACCGAGCGATCTTGAACAGGGTCTTGGTCCAGTCACAAAGCACACAGGATTCTACATAGGCAGACCACCAAAAGTTCCTGGAAACAGATCTTTGAATAGCCAAAGTGGGCAGAATCAGTCATCAGGAGCCAGAGCCCAGGGGCAAGCTGGAGGGCAGAAACTGGAGCAAGCAGGGTGTCAGGCAAGGGGCGGGGGGAGTTGAGGGCAGGGGCAGAACAGAGGAAAGGCTGGGTGCAAGGATGGAGCAGCAGGAACAGGTGAGTGCAGGAGCAGGCACAGTGATGGATCTGAGTGCTGAGAAACCAGCAAAGCTATTGCTGCTGCTGACTTAGGAGCCATCCTGCTGGCCTCTGCAGCCAGTCAGGTGGCGTGGCTAATTAGATGGTCTGCTGCAGGCCAGCTGTACTAATGAGTCTGCCTGGAGACTAGCTCTGCTGCGGATCCTGATTCCTGACAGTGACATGGCCTTTGCACAGGAAAGCAGTGAAGTTTTCTTACTCCATTGGGTGTTATTGTCAATATTTAATGGTAGGGCATCCAGATGCTATTGACATGAGGGCTCTACATACACTAGAGGGTAAATTCTGTCTCCCCTTCCTCCTCCCCATTGGGGTGGGCCCATATGCAGAAGAATCAATGTGTGGTTCTGTGACATGGGGACCGGGGGGAGTAGAAGTTTTGAAGTGAAACACAACATCTATTTCCCCTCTGTGTACTGCAGCACATAGCTCTGCCTGGGCTCCCAACACACGGTTATCCTCCTGTGTTTCTAAATTAGAGACTATTTTTAAAAGTGGGAATCTTTTAGCTATGAGTGTACAATGTAAAAACATGAAATCTAAACTCAGAGGGACACAATCAGCTTCAAACTCACACTTCTGCTTGAAAAAAGTTTTGTCTGTTATCTTACAAATAACACACATAATTAAAAGTAGTGAATGGGGAAAAAGGTGATGATCTACTTTTTCAGTGTCTTTACTTAATATATTTAACCGAACATTTTGTATAGTCAGTTTCACTGTTTCTTCTATAATCTGTTTGCCCTGTCATTTTATGTGGCTTTGACAGAACTACAAGGGAAGGAAAATATTTCAGTTAGGAAAATGTGATTGCAAAATCCACAAAAATTTGGCAAGGAGGCTCAAAGGCAGATGTAGTTTCTGAAACAATTTTCATTACACTTTTTGAACTTGACTAGGTTTCAAGTTGTAGTGTATCTATAGTGGCATTAAATCTTTTTGAACTACTGTATTTAAAGAAAATGCTCTTTTTAGTTTAAGAAAACAAACAAACACATTTGGAAGAGTCCTCTTCAAAGCAGAATCATTAGGTTATTAGAGGTGCAGGCAGTAGTAGCAAATTTGAGAGAGTATCAGAATCAGGTGATTTTTTTCACTTTCTAAAACTAAATTTGATCCACCATTGAAAGCATATAAACCTTATCATATTTCAACTAAGTACCTTCTTTGGCTATAGACTTGATAATGAAGGAGAAGGGAAATTTTCTAAAAATAGTCTGCATTAAGGGTTTGTGTGTGTGTCTACAATTGTAAAGCATACTGTATTTACTGAATTTCATCAGGCATACTGAAATCTGCAGTAAAAATGTATACCAAACTTAGATTGGTTGATGTCAGAATGTGTTCAAATAAAGTCAAAAGCTGTGATTTTATTTTTATCAAAACTATGAGAAATCCTAGAGGATGTAAAATACTTTTCTTTAATCCACCATTTTAGTAAAAATAATGTTACAATATAAAATTGAATCCCCCAAGTGATCAGAATAAATTGTAATATATCTTCTTCTATAGAACTCCTTAAAGTCTTGTTTACATGATTATTTTAGGTCAGAGTCCTAGACTACTGTAATTTTTTCTGTTTCTTTTTGAATATTATTGTAACTGATGGGATAGTTTAAAGAATACCCTAAAGATTTAGGTTTCCATCCTTCAAAGTGCTGAGCACAGTGAGAATACACATGTGCTTAAAGTTAAATATGGATTTAAGTGCTTTGCTGAATTAGGGCTGGAGTGCTCAGATCTGGGCCTTCAGTGTGCATATATTCTTGTATATAGTCACAGACATGTTTCTTCAGTGATAACATTTGAATAAGCTAGCATTTATTCAGAAAAGTTGTGATATTTGTGTCTTTAAGATATAAAGATTTCACCTTTCTCTTGCGTATTTAGACAAGGCATATTAAGAATCTGATTTTTGTTTTCATTTTTATTACATTTACATTTAGTTGGGTATTGGTCCTGCTTTGAGCAGGAAGTTGGACTAGATGACCTCCTGAGGTCCCTTCCAACCCTGATATTCTATGATTCTATGATTTCGTATATGGAACTTTTAACATTTTTATAGAAATTTTTAAAATCTGTAAATTTTTTTTGTATTAAAAAATCCTTACATGTTAGTTACTGTCCTATGTTGAGGTACCAGTTTCCCTTTAGACTCAGAAAAAAAAATAGCTACACTGATGGATATGAATGTTGTTGGAAAACATTCACTTTTTAATGGCAACCACTCAACATAAAATATATGGCCTTGGCAGCCATTTTTACAGAAGACATTTATTTTAGAAGTACTATAATAGACAAAAGGGTCATCAGCTACTTTATCAATGCTGTGGTTTAAAGGTTCTCTAAAATAATTCGACCTTGAAAGGAAGCCTCTCTGAGCATAATCCAAGGTACTACCTGACGAAAACATGTAGTCCCTCCTTGATGGATGTCACTGTCATTTAATACCAAGTACTGCAGCCAAACTGACAATATGTTAATTCTCAGTGAATCTTGTATAAGATGGCTGTGCTTGCAGACTGCTTGTGAGCATGACAGTGATTGAGAATCTGCTTTTAGGTTTTCTTATGTTGCTCCACAAATATGCAGCTGATGTAGGAAGGTTGTGTTTGAAATGAGTATGTTAACATTATACTGCACTATAGTGATAGCTGTAATGTCATTTCCGTTTCATTACCCCATCTAAAGCAATTTAGGTTACCTGTGATAGCACTCTTTTCAGCTGTCAACCTGGCACATTTATGGCACTCAGCATTTAATGGTAATCAATTAAGGTGGAACTTGTGTACCTTGTCTGCAGTAGAAGATTACTGTTAAAAAATGGTGCCCTACTAATACAGTTTGAGTTTCTCTTCAGCTTTTCTTCACTGTCCTGTAGATGGACAATCAGTTGTAAAATATTATTTGTAGTACATTATATACTATCAGATTTGTCATTTCTGTTTTACGTGTTTATATCTTCCTTTAAAAGTGAATTTGGTTCTAGGGAAAGGCACCATAGCCAGTGAATTGGAAAGTTAAATTTTCTAATAAGGGAGGAATTATGTTCCTTATGTTTGGGGCACAGGCCTGGTTTGATGAGACCTGAGTTCTATTCTTGGTTCTGCCACATACTTCCTGGATGACTTTGGACAAGTCACTAATCAATATTACTCAGTTTTCTCATCTGTAAATTGAGTACAATGCCTTATAGAGATCAGTGATGCTCATTGATGTTAGTGAAGTGCTTTAAGAGCCTCTTGTAAGTGATGCTGTGAGGATTCCAAAATTTAAAAATAATGTTATCGTATGGGTGATGACTGAAAGTTCAGTGCTGAGAGGAGCTATCATGCCTGTGGCTAGGGTGACCACCTGTCCGGAATTGGGAGGGACAGCTCTGAAATACAGAGTTCAAATCCCAGGATGAAACACTTCGGGATAGCATTTGTCCCCGATTCCCTGCAACGTCACTCCACGTCTGCCCAAGTCTGAGGGGCAGTGCCAGCCTCTTCCCAAGGGGTGGGGTATAGCCCTGGAGCTGCTCTTGGGCCCCCCATTCAACTGACCAGGGCAGGTGGATCATCTGGCAATCCCCACAATGGCCCAGGCTCCCTGAGTGGCTCTTACCACAGCCCACCTCCAGCTTCCGGTCTACCTAGGGATGGGGCCTTGAGGGGTGGGGGAAAGGGGCAGAAGGTAGGGCCTTGGGGAAAAGGAAAAGCAGGGGCGTGGCCTTGGGGAAGAGGAGGAGCAGAAGTGAGGCCATGGTGGGAGTGGGGCTTCTGCATGTGTCCCGCTTTTGCCTTTTGAAAATTGGTCAACCTTTCATGCTTATGGTGGCTTCTCTTTTCCCTCTGCCAAGTGCAGCAAATTTCAGAGGCAGGATGAGAGTCCAGAGCTTTTTTTCTTGGAGATGCTCTGTAATGTTCCCTCCTCCTACGGGCAGCACTCTTCAGGGGAATGAGGCACTATATCCCCTAAACCACTCTCTTAGAGAAGGGGAGCAAGTGGCATTACTATCATAAAGTGATGGTTCTAGGCTTGCTTGGTCCTCTTTATATTTTACATCTTTTAGATTTCACTGTTAGTTATTCCCCTGAAATGCCCAAGAAGTTCTAGACAGTAGTAGCAGGCTCAGGTCCTGTGTTGTAAAAGTAAGAAGAGTTAAAGGGACAAGTCAACTAAAAAAAAAATCATACTTCCATAGGAAAATGGTTCAACACTATATATACAAAACAGGCATACAATTAGTACAGCTTGTTAGGGGGCTTATTCCTTCACCCACTTACTTCCCTGGTCCTTCTCGCATGAACAGAGAGCAACAATACCCGAAGTCCAAAGGTGCAAACAATTCGATGTTTATTGGGGTGAACTTCCAGCAAGCATGATTCCAGTTTCCTTCCTTAGTATCCTCCTTCCCAGCTCTGACACCACAGAGCCTTACGCCTGTGTCCCTGTTCCCATTCCTACCCTTACCCAAACATGATTCCAACTTCCTTACTCCCATTCCCTATTCCCATTTCCCCCTTTAGCAAAACATGATTCCAATTTTCTTACCCCCATTCCCTGTTCCCATCTCCCCCACACACATGCCCATGCCCATGCCCACCCCCATTCCCACCCACTTCCTCATTGACTACAGATTATATAGTAAAACTTGAGTTCTGCTTAGCTATACCTTAACCAATCATTTTCCTGAAATTTAACTAACCAATCCTAACATATTGTAACATGATTATGTAACCAATTATATCCCACCACCTTAATTAGTTTACACCCAGCAAAATTAATTATACAGCAGACAGGAACAATCACAGAACCAGACAGAGATTATACAGACAAACAATAGCAAAGTGGGAACTATAATGACAAAACAATACAGAAGTGAGGATTTCACATCCCAGCTATTGATAAGTGAGTTCTTGCCAGACAGGATGCTATCAAACTAAGTTTCCTTTTACATTTTCTAGGCACTTCCCTTTCTCTGGAGGTGATAGGAATACAATCCTGTCCTGATAGTGCCTAACAGCCCAATAGCACCTTATTTCAATGTGACTAGTTTGGAATGTGAGGATGTGACCGTTCGCTTCCCAGCTTATGGCTGCCTCTGCTGCTTAGCCAAAGGCCTTAGCCTAAGAACAGGGCCTCAGACTGTCACAGTAAGAGAAGGCCCTTACACCAGCAGATAGTGATTTTGATTCTTTCTTTTATACCTCTATAATTAGCCAAGTGATAAGAATACACCTAAATTCTTAGAGTATAGGCCTTTACAGACAGGCCTGAATATCTATATCCTAACACTGCTGATACATGCTTCATCTGTTTATTTTGCTGTCAAATGCACAAAATGCTCTGTATATAGTCCATTTCATAATTATCTATGTATGGAGAGTGTGGGGGTCTTTCACAGAGGAGCAGAAAAAAATGTAATTGCAAAACTACAGATTGTCATGAGACATTCAGCAGGAGAAAGTTATTTTCTCACCCCAGTTGTTGCTGTCCCTGGAACTGACCTTTCCCAAATCTCATAAAAGATTCAGGTTTGGTTTGAGGCTGAGTCATGGATGACGTTGGTTCTTTTGTTAACTGAAGTGGTTTGCCCACCCTTATTTAAAATAAAAAAACAGTACAAATCATCTTTATAGTTCTCTGATCATACCTTACAAAACGAATATTGGCATACTTCTGTTCTTCCCCATCCTTCAAAACAAAATCTATGACACTTGAAATAACAAAATAAAATACTGTGTGTGTTCAGGAAAGAAATTAGAGGTTGATATGGAGAGAATCCTCCCTGCTTTAATGACATAATATTGCCTTTGGTGATTATCTGAGTGAATAGGGCATGCAATTTTGTCTCCTGGTTTGAATTCTGCTTCTTTTTTTGGCCCATTTGTTTGAATTCTACTTCAGGCAACACTGACAAACACTACAGAGGGAATATTATAGTGTGATGTTTTTATTAGTTTTCTTATGTTTCCTTATCTTTATGAATTTATAGTCACAGTTTTTAAAGCTAAAATTTTACCCTGGGATATTTCTTATTTTTGTTCAGCTGAGCGTAACTGAAAGTTTTTCACACATAGATTGAAAACAAAACAAAAGCTCCAAAAAATGATCTTTTTAATTTTTTACCACAATGGTGTGTAACCTTGTTTCGGGCAAGTCTAAATGCTGTGATTGAAACACCAAAGACTGTTGGCATCTTGTTTAAATTGGTGTTTCCATTGTTGCTACCACAGAGTAAGTTAAACTGATTATAGAAAAAGGTATGCAGTGTTGTTGTAGCAACAGGGAAATATGCGGAAAAGAATCCTGTTTAGATAAGGTCAATAATGCTGGTAACAAGAAAAGATAGAACGTGTATGTTGGACTGTATTAGCAGAGCTGTATGAGGAAACCTGATGTAGTAACATGATCATGATAGGGTTAGCGAGGTTCCCCAGAGTATTATGGGTTGGAGCCATATTCTACCTCTCTCTTATTGCCTGTTTAGTCAGTAAGAGTTTTATATGCACACAGGGCTGGCCCACAACATTTTGGCGGGGAGCTCAAATGATGCCCCCATGGCCCCTCGCTTGGGTTAAAACTTTGTAAGGTCTCAATTCTGTCTTCTTCCTGTTCTACTCCTCTCATGGTCCTGCTCTGCTACCTACCGCAATAAAGGAGAACTAACAACTTAAAATGCCTTATTCAAAAATTTTAAGTAACACTTAACTTTCAAACGCCTGAACAGCAAATGTAACTTTTCTTGTCTGCATAGTAAACACTGGCATTTTTATCTGTTTAAATATTCAAAGTGGTGCTTTCCGTGCCTTCTTGGTTGCAAAGATTTGAACTGCTTCCTGAAGGTCCACCTCATGCTCTATTGAGATGGTTGCAAGGCTGACCAGCCTCTCCTGTGTCATTGTGGAGTGTAGATATGTTTTTATTAACTTCAACTTGGAGAAGCTGCGTTTTCCACTGGCAGCTGTTACAGGAAGTGTTAGAAGTATGTGCATAGCAACAAAAGCATTTGGAAAGAGGGTGGTCATCTTATTTGTGCACATATATTCCAGAATAGCCTTTGGAGTTGATCCTGCTGAAATGTATCTTGAAAGGGCTTTCAGTTCATCACCTAAATCACTCGCATCAATATCGCGCATGTCATCATTTGTCAGCACTGTCTCTAGTGCCCTGCATTGCTGGCGAAGGTCTTCTTCAGGTATAGTGAGGAGTTTTGGAATATCATACAACATCCCAAATATACTGCTGTGTTCCTTGAGCTGCATGAAATGTTCTTTAACTGACTGTATTGCACAATCTAGCACCTGGTTAAAGAATTCAACTTTGAATTGTTGTTTGGGGTCTCTTATGGGATTATCCCATGCCTCGTAATCAAAATGTCTTCCTCTTCGGTGACTCTTGTGTTCTTGAATGGGTGGGAAATTAGCTTCAGCGTGAAGTTCCTCTGCCAACTTCCGAGCACTCCTCAGAACATATTGAAATCCCTCATCTGACCGATAAGACTGTAGGTATGACTTTGCTTTGTCCAGTTGTTCCATTGCTCCAGATATATCAAGGTCAACACCTTGGAGTCTCTTGCGTACAACATTTATTTCAAACAGTATGCCATGCCACAACACTAAGCCACACAGAAATTTGAAGTTATGTACGTTTCTGGTGATTCCATTTCCCTCTGCCACTGTTCTCCCATGAACAGTTCCTTTCATAGCATTATCTCCATAATGGCAACTATGGCATCATCTATCTTCCCAATTTGGTGTTTGATAGGCTTTATCGCCTCCACTCAGCTTTCCCATTGTGTGGCACTCAGTGGTTTCAGTGTCAGACAGGATGTTCCCAGATGTTCCTTCAAAATTTGCCATCGATGAGCTGATGCAGAGAAAAATTGTTCCCTAATACTGATGTCAAGAGTGCAGTCTCGAATAACAGAGTAATATCTTGCTGACTTCAGATCTGCCACAATCTTCTGTTTGGCTTTTGTTGCCAGTAATTGTGTGATCTCATTTGGAATTGTTTTTCCAAGGTAGTGGTGTATGTACATTTCTTGGATGGTGACTCTTCTTAGATGCTCCTGAAGTACAGCATCAAACTCAGCTGTCAGCTCCACAATTTTAAGGAAGTTTCCATTGTTTGGCACATACAGCTGATCTGAAGTGCCACACAGTGCTAGGTTTTGGGTAGCAAGCATTCCCACAATGGCAATGAGCCTTTTCAGAACATTTTGCCAGTAAAGAGACTCCGATGCAATCTTCTCTTGATGCTGATCATCTATGGTGGCCTTTAACCTTAGTCTCATCTCAAGCTCTTTCCACCTATGGAATGCTTTCTGGTGATTTGCTGCCTTCTCATGGCATGCCAGATTTTGAGCCAGATTTTTCCAGTCCTTTGTTCCTGTAGAACCCAAAGTGGCTGGAACATTAGACTGGAAGAGTTTGAAACAAAAACAGTGTGCGGCATTCTGGGTTTTTGAGTACATAAGCCATGGCCTCTCCACTTTGTCACCTTTGGGGATTTCACGCCAGTAATGTGTTGGATGGAAACTTCTATTTTCATTATCGTTGGGGAACATGAAGTTTTTCACTTGCTGTGGCCCATGCAGAACAAGGAAGTCCCTCAGACTACTGCTCAAGTGGGTCCACAGTCCTGGATCATCTAGACTTAAGGAACTAAACTCAGCAGGAGCTGTTTCTTGTGCCTCTGCCACACTCTTCTCTGATCTACACTTTTCTTCAGGAATGTGCATGGTTACATCAATTTGAGATGGAGATATGGATGCTGCAGTAGCTGCCAGGTCACCTGCACTCTGACTAACTGGAAGATCAGGTATCTCCTCACCACTCACATCCTCACTGGGGCCGGAAGGCTCACCGTGAACATTTGTGTCTGTGTATCTCAGGGGAGCTCCTTCCTGCTTAGATAGAAAAGCTTCCTTTGCTTTCTTTCTTTTTCTGAATGCTGCCCCAGAGGGGCGTTTTCTTCTTTCACTCATGAATGCTGTTCTGTGCCAGCTATAGTGGTTCTCAACACTCAGTTGAATGGGACAAATAAGCAGGCTGGTAGCAAGGCCTGAGTGAGGGAAGATATCAGTGTCTTAAGGGCTGAACTGGCTCCTACTACTTCAGTTGACTGCCTATTCTCCTCAAGTGGGTTCAGGGAAGCACCAGGAAACAGGAAGCTCCCTGAGAAGCTGGTGTTAATCAGTCCAGGCTCCTGGGGGTGCTAGAGAGGTACATATGAGGCTCCTCCTCCAATTTCTCCCTGCAGCTCCTGCTGCTTTCTGTTATTCCCTCTCACCTTTTCTCCTGCCTGCCTGTTATGTCTCTTGTACCCTCCTTCCTCCAGCACAGCAGTCCACCATCTCTGTGCATCTAGAGCAGAAAGAATATATATGCACCAGCAGCAGACACAATTTTCTACACTCTGGGTCCTAGTGGCACCACCCCACAATCTGGCAACTGAGGTGGCCGCCTTAGTTCGCCTCATGGTAAAGCCAGCCCTGTATGCACCCACTCTGATGTGATGCAGTTAAATAGAAATAAAGCAGCAAGTTCCCAACCTGCAGTCCTGTGAGTACACTTATTTTTGTTGCACTGAGTAGTCCCTTTATATCTTACAGAGCAGTTATGTATGCTATGTTTTTATAGACGGCCAAAATGTCCTGGAACAAACTGTGAGTCACCAGACTCGTGGGTTTCAAAAACATCCCTTTCAAAGGTTGGTTATTTAAGCAATGTATAGCAACTGCAAATTTTTCAAACTTTTAAAAGCAAAAAAGAAAGTCTATATGTTCTGAGAACCTTTGCCAGATGCTATTCCTGATTTTAGTCAACTGAAAACAGAGAACAAGCCTAAAAGAATTGCTCCAGGAATAAATCACCCAGCCCAGGAAGCGTTTCTCCTGTATCTCTTATATGAGGAGAGCCCATTTTATTAGGAAAACAAAATCAACCTACTCTCCCTAAGTGGGTGCTGGGGTGACTACAGCTGCCTGCTCTTCTCCCATAATCAAGAGAGTGGGAAGGGAGCAGCTGTTAACCCCCTGCTGCTAGTTTTCTCTTTTTCTTGCCTTCATGAATGTGTTTGTTTAAAGAGAGCCAGGAAATTTTGTCCCAAGAGGGGTTCCTTCTTTGATCCCAAAGGGTCTGTGCGCATTGTTACAGCTTGTTTCTAAGTGGCACTGTGTCAGTCATTTCCCCTCTTCTTCTCAAGGCAATTGAAATGAAAAAAGGGAGAGAAAACTGAGTATGAAAATTTAAACAAATGTGAACCAAATACCATGTTGTCATTTTTTTATTCTATAGTCATCGTATAATTACACTTGTCCCTATAGTATAATGTAAATCATTATCACCATTATCGTTAATCTTAGGTGGACAATTTGAGTGCATTAAACCTGCTTGGTTCTTAGCTCTGGCAGGCACTTGTTAAAATAACACATCCTTGCCATGAAGCCCTAGTATGAAATCATAGGGTTGCTTTCTTATATTTTTTCTGAGAACATTCCAGCTGAATGCGTATATGCATATGTTAATTTTTTAAAATCTCAGACCTGCAGTTGTGTTTCTTGCATTACTTCCATTGGTGCAAAGCCATTTTATTTAACAGTTCTTCTGGCTTCATGTTCCAAAACAATACAATGGTATAACCAGACAAAACAAATGATTATATAATGCTGAGATTATAACCGAAACAAAGAAAAGTAAGGAGATTGGCTGACTGACACTTCATTCAATCTCATCTTGTTGCATCAAAAATTGTACAGTATGTTGTATCAGCAATACTTAGATACCACACACCAGACACCATATGTGTCACCGCGGACAGGTGTGTGCTGCGTAGAGCTTTGAGAGGGTGGGGAAGGGATTATTACGTTTGCATAGAGTATTCAACACCATTAGTGCATATGCACAATCTTTAGACAACTGGGAGCAGGAGGCAGCGGGAGGCATGGGGGAGGGAGAGAAAAATTTGTGAGGTTCACCTAGTAGAGTATGCTCTAAATCAGGGGTTCTCAAACTGTGGGTTGGGACTCCAAAGTGGGTTGCGACCCTGTTCTAATGGGGTTCCTAGAGCTGGCATTAGACTTGCTAGGGCCTGGGGGTGAACCCACTACCCAAGCCCCACAGCCTGGGACTGAAGCCAAAGCCCAAGGGCTTCAGCCCTGAGTGGCAGGGCTCAGGTTCCAGGCCTCCCACCTGGAGCTGAAGCCCTGGTGGGGCTTAGGTGGGCTCAGGCTTTGGTCGCCCTCCTGGAACGCAGACCTCCTTGTTTCCTCTATGATGGATCACCAAATGTCTTTTTGGTTCTCCTTATATTCCCCAAAGTTTATTGCCTTTGTCACAGAGGCAGGATGAATCTCTGGGGTTCAGGTTCCAGTGTCTTTCCAGGCTGATTTCACATCCTCATGTTAATTTGCTCCTCCTGTTTACTTGTGATACAAATGAACTGCTCATTGTCTCTGGCATCACCACACTCAATTTACATTAGAGACAGGGAGATAACTATATTTTCTCTTCTCTGGAAGAAAACCTTTTTCTCCTTTTGTTTGGTTACAGACTTTCAAGCATAATATCAGAAAGTATCCATAATTCCTCACATAGTGTTAATACAGGGGTTGGCAACCTGTGGCACGCGTGCCAAAGGTGGCACGTGAGCTGATTTTTAGTGGCACTCTGCTGCCAGCCAGGGTCCCAGCTGCTGGCCCTGCTGAGCCCGTGGCCGGCCCAGGGTTCCGTCCATCCAGGCCGGCAGCGGGATGAGTGGGGCTGGCGGCTAGAACCCCAAACGAGCAGCGCAGGCGGCAGACGGAACCCCAGACCGTTCAGCCCGCTGCTGGTCTGGGGTTCCGTCCGCCAGCCTCTGCTCGCCGGGGTCCTGGCTGCTGGCCCCACTTAGCCCACTGCCGGCCCGGGATTCCATCTGTCCAGGCCGGCAGCGGGCTGAGCAGGGCTGGCAGCCGGGACCCCAGACTGGCAGCGGCTGCAGGTCTGGGGTTCCATCTGCCACCCTTGCTGCCGGTCTGCCTTTCCGGCCGCCGGCCCATGCTAGCTGGGGTCTCGGCCACTGGCACCGCTCAGCCCGCTGCGAGTCTCAGGTTCCATCGGGGGGGGGCCTGTAAATGTAAAACTTATTACTGGCACGCAAAACCTTAAATTAATGAAGACTTGGCATGCCACTTCTCAAACATTTCACAATGATCTTAATGACCAGTGTGTCACTGTCCTTCACTTGATGTCTCTCATGACATTGTTTATAGACAAATACCATGACAGCAGTGTGTTGTGTCATGAGTTTGTCAGGCCCTGATAGGAGTTGCTCTGCCAGTGGGCATTGAGGGGCTTTTAGGGTCACACCCACAGACTCCAAACACTCTCTTTGCTGTCTGTTGGTCCCATTTTATTACATATGTTTGTGAGCAAAGATATAATCTAACAGACTTCTGATGCCCTTGATCTGAGGACGCAAGTTTAGGAGAGGGGGATGGCCATTCTTGGATGGGCAGTGTGAATGTATTATAGGTGAGTGGATAGTGTTGCCTATTACTAAGTCTGCCTCATGTTGCTCATTATAAGACCCTATTTTCAGTTGCATACAGCTTTGCCAAATTGTAACCATTTGGGCTGAAGTCTTTCATGCTGGGTTTCTGCACTTGAATGCAGCCCTAAAGATTTGGATTCTATCTCTTTCTCTGCCACAGAGTTCCTATGCAAGGCTGGGCAAGGCCCTTAAACCAAACTTTTCACAGGTAGTTACTAATTTTGTGTTCTTCATTTTCTGAGTGCCCAGCATAAGACCCTGTGGTCTGTCTGATTTGCAGAAGTCCTGTTCATTCACAGATGGAAATGCTGCCAGTGGGAGCTGTGCTCTGAACATTTGAAATGTTCTATAATCTTAAATACTCTGAAAAATCAGGTTCTGGGCATCTGTGATGTGGTGTACACAAACCCCACACTGGGGAACAAGGGGTTAAGGAGCAGCTCTGAGTGCTGCCTCCTAAGCCTTGGGAGAACTGGCACCTCGCAGGTAACACAGCGTTCCAGTGATTGCGGCCTTGCCCCCTTCCCATGGATAATCCCTCAAAGACCCTGCCCCACCCCACCCTCACATGGACCCTACCCTGCCCAGCCCTTGCTCCCGCCCCCGCTATGGGGAGAGACTTCCTTACTTGGACATGGATATTGCCCTGGGTGCTCCTCGTTCACTGAGAGGAGAGACATTCCCTTCATGTGAAATGGACACTTCTTACTGCATCTGTCTGAAATGTTCCCTCATGTAGGTTACATAGCAACATCTAGTGACTTTTCAGGGTTTTTCTGATGACTTCCTGCTATGTGGAGTCAGCAACACTGGCTGAGACGCCATCTTCTTGGCTCTGGCTCCACTGCACGTGCATCTGGCCAAGCCACCCCATTCCAGCCTCCTCCCGCCCCACCTGATTGTCCCCTTTCCAGGCCTGACAAGGGGAGCACTGAGCTGTTCATCCTCCGGAGCATGCGGCAACTCCTGTCCCGGCGTGCCTGCAGATTGACTTCTCTAGCTGCCACTGCTCAGGCCTCCCCTAGCTTGGCAGGTCTGCTATCTTGAGTCTGGACACCACTATCTCCCGCCACTGGCTCAGGGCTGAGGGCTACTGCCAACAAAGTGGTGACTTCTTTCTCTGAATGTCACTATAATCGGCAGTGACAGTCACTAGATTTGTTGCTGGTCGCTTTGACACTTATTTCCTTATTAGGGAAATCAAAAAGTTGCTAAATCTAGCCACAGAATCGCTAAGCTAGCAACACTGCTGGGCGTGCTTGCAATGGAGGTGGAGCTTAAAAGGGTGCAGCATAGCACAGCTCAGCCAGGGCGGTCAGTGCAAGGGAGCAGACTTGCATTGGTAGCTCTTGTAGGAATCCACGAGGAGCCTGACACCGCCCTGAAGCACACCTCAGCTCAGAGCCTCAAGTCACTGCAAAAAAAGACAACAGAGTATCTGCTTGTGAGTTGGGAAAGGAACCTCCTGAACCCCTTTGGGGGGCAGGCACTTTGCAGGCTGTAAGCCAGGCTTTCACCATGCCTCTAGAGAGGCAGTCGTGGTAAGAAGTGACCCAGGAAGTAGGCTGGATGATACACTAGCCCAGGTCGCATACCTGAACTGCCTGCCCCGGGGCCCTGGGTTGGAACCTGATGGAGTGTATAGGCCCAGGTACCCCTACTGCCACCTGCTCCCGAAACTCGAACTCCCAAGTGCTACCACCAACCCCCAGGTGCTACCACCAGCCCCCCAGACTTGAACCCCCAAGTACTACTGCCAGCCCCCCCAGACTTGACCACTGGGTGGTATGGCTCACCAGTGCTCTGATCACTATGGGACATGGTCTAGGGAGACCGTCTCCCCGCACAGCATCTCAGACTGGACACACAAAATGAGTGGATTATTTTTTCTGTGTCTGTGTGTGTCTCAGTTCCCCATCTGTAAAATAAAGACAGAAACACCCCCTCATCTCACAGTGAAATTGTGAAGATACATTCATTAATATCTGTAAACCACTCAGCTGCTATAGTGATGAGCGCCACAGAAAAGCCCATGGAGAAACTGATAATTCTGTTTTCAGAGTAAGACTTGAATACCGTGCAGTTAATAAGGCATGGACCAACACATTGAACAACAAGGAGAAAAAATACTGAATGGCTGGTCATCTAGTGAGCACTGTCCATTCTGTGCACTGGATGAGGCAGCAGTCCTGTGGGGAAAAAATAGCATTTCATCCTGTAATTAAAGACTGTGTCATAGTGCATACACACAGGGATCAAATTAACGTTGCACAGGCAACTTTAGTTCTGGCATTTTGTAACATTTGAGTACTTGATTTTGCAATCTTAAAAATATTCTTGTATTTTGCGGGTGAGGGGGGAAAGAAGGGAAGGTGGGCTTTTAGTTGAAAACATTACTGCATGCTAGTATGAATCTCATGGTACTTTGCAAATGCCTTTTTTTATATGTCAAACCCCTGTAAATTGCAAAATGATGAAAAGTCTTCTTTGATACTTTCATTGTACTTTCAATGTGCTTAAGAGGAGTCAATGGAATGTGTCATTTACCCTGTGACCAGTAGCCTCCTGCTGCTACCTAAATGGCCTTGCAAAGCTATGGCATTTATATGGGGGCGGGGGGGAAAGATTGAGGTGAAGCTGAAAAGTGTATTTTCTTAATGGTAGACATTAATCCTTTGACAGTGATTTTATTTCCATTATATTAAATGATAGATAAAGATTTAATTGTTTTGTTTGATAGATGTTACTGCAGTAGGTTGAGTTGATGGTGGTGGCGGTTGTTATTAAATGCATTTTGATTTGCTCCTTTCTCTCTCTCTCTTCCCCCCATTCCACATGAGTGGACTAATGTAGGCTCATTTGAAATGGCTAGGCGTGGGAGAGAGTATTGACAGACAATGGAGAAACTTGGAGCTTCCCAAAATATAGTGCTTGTGTGGAGGGATTGGAGGAGGAGTTTGAGGAGGGCTTGTGCTGAGCTCTCTGCCTCCAATTACTTGCAGGATTTCTGTTTCGGGGCTGATGGGCATTGGTAGGCTACCATAGATCAGATTAGCAACTGCTGCCAGAGATCCTGCACTTGTGGTTCTGATTAATCCTGTGCACTCACTTAGCCTGGCTAGACAACCCAGCTTAGGCCAGGTTTATGCTAATTGAGTGTCATAGTCAAGATTTGACTTATATAACTGTGTAATAATAATAAAAATGGGTTAGATCTTGCAAGGTTCCAAGCATCTTCAACTCCTACCAAAGGTTGGGTTGCCTCTCTAGGTTAGATTTGCTAATTCTGCATTCCAAATCAAAATCACATTAAATATTTGGTAAGATAAATGAAACAGGAATTATTTGGAGGGCTTATTCCATTTCTATGTATATTTTCAATTATTTATCAGTTGTTTACTTGTAGAATTTGTGGTGTTCTCTCATTAACAATAAATCTCTCACCCACATGACTGTGAATGAAATCTTGCACACTTTGCATGTCATCTTGTGGTTTGTCTCTTTGCTTGCAAAGTGTCATTACAATCCTGGTGCCACCCTAATTCATTGGGGTTTTTTTTGTAATTGCTGGTGTCCTGCCAGTGTACGTCTCTGCATACTGACTTTGATATTTGTAGAACGTGATGTCCAAAAGCCTCTCTCTGTCATCATTGTAGTAATCAGAGCATACACTGGAAGAGATCAGCATTTCTATTGTAGAATGTCCCAGCACAGTGAAGTGTACGATTCTCCCACAGAATGAACTAAGGTACTCTTCTTCACTAATGTAAAGTTGGATAAGTGTTAAGTCCTGCTTTTGAAATAATTGTTCAAGTGCTTTTACTTTGCTGTTCTGCCAGCATCCTTCAGAAAAGGCTTCAGAATTGTTTTTCTTAGAATGTAACAGGATGGTTGTAGAGATCTGTGTATGAAAAATTGTTATCTGAAGATGCTCTCTCATAAGGGACAGTGTTGCGAGTGTGAGAATTTGGAGATGTGCCCTGGCGGCAGGTGCTGGGAACACCACATGGCTATGTGCAGCAGCTCACCACAGAAGCTCTCCAGTTTGTTTTATTAAATTTTTATTCCTTTCTCATTCACTGATTTGTTATTTAATGAGTCCCAAGATCCTTACATGGTGTCAGAAGTGCTGAATGAGAAGGAAACTGTGGTCATTTTTAAATTAATGCCTGTGTTTGCAACTGAAAGCAGAGACAAAGGGACGCACCAGAGAAGCATGTGGATCACCAGGCACAGTGGCTTTTGCATGTATTTGGTGAGCACCATAGTTGCTTGACTAGCTCAAGAAGGGCTGGGGGGAGTCAAAAATGGATGTGTGGCAACATCCTTCCTGTCTGCAATTCTCAGGTAATGTTGCAGAGAAGTGGGGCGGGGAGGGGAGGAAATTCAGAGGGAGATTTGAATTGTATTTAGCAGCCATAGGGGCACAGGAGAAAAATGATCAGGTGAAATCATCTATCTTTTTGCATGTTGTTGGTGAGGAAGCTTTGGAAATTTATAACAACTTGAAGTTTGAAGAAGGTGAAAGTATGAAGTTAAATATACTACTGACTAAATCTGAGGAAGATTGTATGCCAAAAAGGAATGAAACATTTGGGAGAGACTTTTTTTATATGCATGCAAAAAACTGATGACACCATCACGCAATATTTCATAGAATTAAGGAGACTCAATAAAACTTGTGAATTGACGAGCTGACAGAGTCTCTGGTCAGAGAGAATCATGTGTGGCATTAAAGACTATGTGTTAAGAGAGAGAATGCTCCATGAAGGAGATTTAACTTTAGAAAAAAACTCTCCAAACTCATGGCAGCAGAAACTCATGGCAGCAGAAACTCATGGCAGCAGAAACATTGAAAGCACAAGCCAAAGAGCTGAATTCACCATAAGGAGCTATCTATGTACTAAATACTAAAGAATATAGCCAGAACAGGTCAAATGAAAGAGTGGAACCACTTGCTATGAAAACCACTGCTAGGGGGCAGACTGGGTAGACATGGTCATGTGGAAGGTATGGATCACAACAAACAGTGTGTTGCCTTTGGGAAACTGTCAGAAATCTGGGGGAAAATAATCTTTTTGCAAAATGCTGCACATCCCAAATGCAGAAAAGTCAGTGTATTCATTTAAAGACAATCTGGTTGAGGAGTTTTTCATAGATGTACTGGGATCTTGCATGCCTGATGAGAGAGAGTGGATATTGCCTATGAGAGTGAATGGAACAATTATTCCACTGAAACTGGTAACAGGAGCTCAGGTTAATATTCTGTCTGAACAAGATTATGAGAGGCTGAAAATAAGACCAAAAGTGGGACCAACAAAAAGAAAAGTAACTGGTTATTCTGGAACAAATGAAGGGGTGGTGCATTGCTAGCATGAACCATAAAAACACCATGTACAGTTCACTGTAGTGCCAAAGAGGGTGACACCAATTTTAGGGCTGGCTGCATGTGAGAAATTCAATCTGGTAAAATGGTTGCTCTCAATACAAGATCGTACTGAACCTGGCTATGAAGCACTCTTTTGGGAATATCATGATGTGTTCATGGGGTGGGTTGCTTGCAGGGTGAACATACAATTCGGAGAAACAAGCAGGTCCCTCCAGTTATCAATCCACATAGAAATTTGCCAATTGCACTCTGTGATAAACTCCAAGGATGGAAACAATGCAAGTAATAGAAAAAAATGAGCCAAAAGAATGGGTGAGCGCCCTAGTCATCGTGGAGAAAAGTATTCACATATGCTTAGATCCCAGAGACCTCAACAAAACTGTAAAAAGAGAATATTTCAACCAGAGATAAGATTATGGCTCAGTTTGCAAATGCTCAATATTTCAGTAAAATAGATGCATCCTCAGGCTTTTGGCAGCTAAAGTTAACTGAAGATAGCTCAAAGCGATGCACATTTAACACCCCATTTGGAAGATACAGATTTTGATGCTTACCCTTTGGCATAGTTTCAGCACCAGAAATGTACCACAAAACCATATATATTATCTATGAACTTATTAATGGTGTTGACACCTAAATGGATGACATCATTACCTAGGGCTCATTGAAAGAGGAGCATGATCATAGACTTCTGGGAGTCCTGGCTGCAAGCAGGTCAGCAAATCTCAAACTACATAGGGAGAAAAGTGTTTTAGAGATAATAGAACTGACTTTTGTTGGGGACATTATTTCCAATGGAGGTGTAAAACCTGATAAGAGGAAGATTTTCAGCTGTTGAAATGAATCCATGTCCTCAATCAAAGAAAGATGTCCAACAGTTCCTAGGAAAGGTAAGTATCTTGGAAAATACATACCTAATCTATCTACCAAAGCAATGGCTTTGAGAAAACTCCTAGAGAATAAAAATGGATGGTACTGGGGTGCAGAACAGGAGGAATCATGTGACGGGTTAAAACAACAATGGATAGCAGAGCCAATGTTGAAATTCTGTGCACCGGAAAGGCCTATTAAAATTTCAGCAGATGCTTCACAGTCTGGGTTAGGTGCAGTGATTTTACAGAACCATGAGGATTGTTGTCAACCAGGGCATATACATCCAAATCACTGACTGAGGCAGAAACCATATATGCACAGATCGAAAAGGAGCTTTTAGGAACATTGTTTGCCTGTGAAAGATTCAATCAGTGTATTTATGGACAGACAGTGGAAGTTGAAATGGATCACAAGTTCCTGCTAGCTTTATTTAGCAAACCACTAAAATGACCGTACCTTAAGGATTCAAAGAATGGTGATAAAGCTGAAAAAGTGTGATTTGGTTTTGAATTACATGCCCAGTAAATTCATGTTCACTGCAGATACACTTTTCAGAGCAGTGGCTCCGAAGAAACCAGTGAACACGTTAGAGACAGATGCAAGCCAAGCCAACAGGCAGAGCCACTGAGACCTCATCCAGTTCCACAAAGGCACTGACTCATTTACCTGGCAATCAAAAGATTATTTAATAGTCACAGATTTAGTCTCTGTATTCAGAAGTTTGCACACTGCTCAGTACTGATAGTAAGTCAGTGATAGCCAGCATGAAAGGAATCTTCTCCAGACATGGAATTCCACATGAAGTCTTTAGCGATAATGGGCCGCAGTTTTCTGGTCCAGATTTTAGGCAATTTGCCATAGATTGGGATTTTCATCACAGAACATCAAATCCAAATTATATGCAATCAAATAGACTTGTGGCGAGGTTGATATGGAAAGTAAAGAACTGTACGAAAAAGACTTTCGACAGTGAGGTGTTTTGTATAAAGCTTTATTGGTTTTCCAAAGTATACCTCTGGACAATGGCTTTTCTCCAGCTAAACTGTTAATGGGAAGAAGGATCAGATCTAATTTACCAATTGCTGATAACCTCCTGAAATCTCCTAACAATGCAACCGTGTGGACGATGAAAGAAAATCAGAAATGGAAGCAGAAATATTATTTTGACAAAAGGGCCTGTGATCTCCCATCTCTTAACCCATGGGAGAGTGTGTCTGAGGAATCACACCTCTAATACTTGGAGCCAAAGAGGTACCATTAAAGAATAGCTGCATCCAGGGTCCTATGTAGTCCAGAGAGTCTAGGGGGACACATTTTGACATAATCAAAGGGATCTACGAGTAATCCCAGAAAGTTCCATTGACAGCTGAGGTGGACTCTGGCATTACACATCTGACTGATCCTTTATAATCAATGCACAAAGGAGAAACTGTCAAGGAACAAGAGAACCACTCAGATTCTAATGAAAGGCTGATACTGAGAAGATCAGAATGGGAGATTAAACATTCTGAAAGGCTCAGAGAGACTTGCTAACCTGTCTAGAGAAGGGGTATTTGAGGCAAGTGAGTGGTAAAGACTCACTCGAGAGTGATGTGCTGGTAACCTCTCCTCTCTAGATAGTTGACACATTGGGATTATGGAAATGTACTGGATGGGTCGAGAATGTAATGTATATATTATTAGATAATTGTTAATTTTTGTGTGTGTACACACACACACACACACACATATATATATATACACACACACACACGTGTATATATATATATATATACACATGAGTTAATTGGTTTTCAGTTTTTCATTAGGAGGGAAGATGTAGAGATACGTTTATGAAAGATTGTGATTTGGAGATGCCCCCTCACAAGGGAGAGTGTTGCGAGTGTGTAAGTTTGGAGGTGTGCTGTGGAGGCAGGCGTTGGGAACACTGCATGGCTGTGTGCAGCAGCTCACTACAGAAGCTCTTCAGTTTGTTTTATTAAAATTGTATTCCTTTCTCATTCACTGGTTTGTTATTTAATGAACCCCAAGATTATTAAAATGGTCTTGGGTTCTCTTTCCAACTCAGCAGGGTTCTAAGAGGATGCTGGATCTTCATTCCTTCCTTATCTGTATCTAGTATCTGTGTTACCTGTTCCATGATTACAAGAAAATCTAATCCCTTTGTTCTGCATATGAGAAGCCAAAAATAATTTCACTGTTGACTTATCCAAGTAGTCATGTACAACACATATGCAAAAGGAAGATATGGGGGCTGGAGAAGCCATGAACTGTGTTCGGGCTAGAACAGGATTCAGGAATAAATATATTAATTTATAACAATCGTTCCAATAGCAGGAAAATGCAGGGCTATTATTTTCATGGGTGGACCTACTACTTTTGATGTTTACCAGCTATTAGTGTGATTTCTTCTGAGTTGTTCGAGGGGATATATGTTTCCATTTCCCATGACCCAAGAGTCACCAGCTACTGTTACAGATTATCCAATTTCCCACCTTTCTTCTCTGTCTCTTCTTTTCCTTTTCCTGTCAGGAATTAATTAACCCAGAAAATAAAGATTTCCAGATATTTTGGTGCTGTCTTTGGATAATCTTGGACACTAATGATCTGTGGTAACTCAGGCAGACATTGCAATGATGACTACATTTATTGGAATTGTACTTGTCATAAGAATGATACTTACAAAATAATTGTGGATATTTCAAGCATATAACAAAATACAGAGAACAGGCAAAAAGCAGTGCAAGTTGGCAGTGGTTCAGTATAAAGCAGTTAAGAGAATACATGAAGACCCATTAACCAGAAGGGGCTCAAGTTCAACCATGCTGAATCTCAATTAAATAGGATGCTACATTTGCTTTTGTGTTTTAAAGTGACTTTTACAGGTCTTACTAGATCAATGAGGTGCTTGAAAGAGAAGTTTGAAATTATATTTCTGTTTCTTCTGTATAACTCCTAAATTGCACATGGGTACAATTTATATTGGTACACAGATTAAAGGGAGATACAGTAACTCCTTGCTTGGCGTTGTAGTTACGTTCTTGAAAAATGCAACTTTAAGCAAAACGATGTTAAGCGAATCCGATTTTCCCATAAGAATTAATGTAAATAGGGGAGCTTAGGTTCCAGGGAATTTTTTTTTGCCAGACAAAAGACATTATATGCATATATAGTATAAGTTTTTAAAAAGTTATAATCAGCGGATTGTCTGGGGACCTGCTCATGAGCTCCGTGAGCTTCTCCTAAAGTAACCAAGTTGCTATCAGGTGGGATATTTCCCAGGGAATGCCTTGCTGCCAAATGATGAACCAGCACTTGGCTGAGCCCTCAAGGGTTAACACGCTGTTGTTAATGTAGCCTCACGCTCTACAAGGCAGCACCGACGAAGGCAGGAGGGAGGAGACACAATAGACGCACGGCAGCAGCTGCAAACACTTCCCTGTGGAAACTGAATGTGATAATGAACCGATGCTATCCCGCTGGAGTGCACCACTCCCTCCTCTGGACAGCACATGCATGGCTGCACAGGCCAACTTTCCAAAGTGCCAGGGGGTGCTCAACCTCCTAGCTCTGCCCCGGGCCCACCCACACTATACTCCTTCCCTCAAGGTCCACCCCTACCCCATCTCTTCCCTCCCCTGCTCCACCTCTGCCCCTGAGCACACCACATCCTCGCTCCTCCCCGCTCCCTCCCAGTCTCCTGAATGCCGCAAAACAGCTGATTGCGGCAGGTGGGAGGCACACGGAGGGAGTGGGGGAGGTGCTGATCCGCAGGGCCGGCCGGTGGACAGAACGTGCTGGGGAGGGTGGAGGGGAGCTGATAAGGGGGCTACTGGCCCACCCTGGTTCCAAGCCAGAGAATCCCACAAGTAGTGGACAACTTTAAACAAGTATGTTGTTTAATAGATCAGCAGTGTAACAACGAAACAACATTAACCGGGATGATGTTAAGTGAGGAGTTACTGTATATTGATGGAAGCCCATTGTTAAAATAATGGCAGCACATCATTATCTCATATTGTGGCCCAGTCAGCACACAGCTGTCTCCCATGTGACATCCTCAGGGCCATACAAGTAGTATATATCTAGAGATAGATATAGTGTGGATGCGGCCCATGTAACATATAGAGAACTGCATATGTGGCCCACAATGATAAATAGGTTAAGAACCAAGAAAAAAAGTAAGATACACTTCATGTTGATTTAAAGCTTCACAATAAACTTCGTATTTACTTTAAGAACTTTTCAGTATGTGTGCCTACATACAAAAAAAAAAAAAAGTTTGAAGATATGATCTTAAGGACTTCTCAATCTTTGTTTCTTCTGTATAAATTGAATAAGACCAGTTGCTTATACCTGCTCTATAGTAAACCGCTATATGTGCAAAGTTGAGATTCTCCTGGTAAAAATACATCATAAACTGCATTTCCTTCTAGACTTCACTATACATCTTTCCATATCATTTTGCTGTGGGCTTGTCAGCAAAGAGATTGTAATAGCTTCATTTTGTCTGCAAGGTTTCACATCATTAACCTTGCAGTGTCATTTTTATTATATGAGGGAAATGAATGTCCTAAAATTTGAAGGTGAAATCATATTGTTTCTTGTGCTCAGAAAATGCATCCCCAAAATATACTTTTACATAAAGTAATGCATCTCCTTTAATCTTAAGGGGATTGTAGTATTTTACTTGGCAAAAATGTTTTTTAAATGATGTATATGTCTCAGTGGTAAAGCACAATAAAGGAACTCTCTGCTTTTATGTATCAGAATTTTGAACCTCTGAAATGATTTTTTTTTTTATTAAAATCACAGCACAGTAAAGGGAACGACGTGCTGGTTATGGGCAGCAGCATAAAGAACAAAGGTTTGGTGCATGAACAAAAAGTAGTGAATGTTTTTGATATTTCACACACATCTGTGGTGTACTGCGTGTTTTCTTAGGCCCTGTTATCACTTCTAGAGATTGGAGAGCTTTTATTTCCTAAATTATTTAAAAACACTGTCACGTCTGGGACAGATAAAATGACCTGACTTTAGATATTATGGGTGAGGAATGTATTTAGAGTTCTCAAAATATTAAGAGATCCAATGCTGTCTTGTGGGTTGTTTTTAAAATTAAAATAATTAACTTCCCTTTTTTCTAGGTCTTACAGAAATGTTTTGGGACCTACACCAGCAGCATTTAACTAAAAACTAAATTCCAGATCTGTGTTCATTTCTACTGTCAACCTTGATAATGATGGTGCATAGAACAGAAAACAAAAGTGAACTGTGTGGGCTTAATTTTCATTAAAAACAGAGGAAGAACAATCTGTTTGAGTGAGAGATGGAACAAATAAGAAATGGTATTAAAACTTGTTAGAAAAAGATTATAAATATGTAGGGTGAAATCTTGGCCTTATTGAAGTCAATATGGGTGTTGTCATTGACTTCACTGGGGCCAGGATTTCACCCATATTGTTAGAAAATAGGGCTGTTGATTAATCGCAGTTAAGTCAAAAAAATTAATCATGATAAAAAAATTATCGTGATTAATTGCATATAATTATAAATGTAATTCTGTTAAACAATAGAATACCAATTGATGTTTATTAAATATTTTGGATGTTTTTCTACATTTTAAAATATATTGATTTCTACTACAACACAGAACACAAAGTGTATACTGCTCACTTTATATTATTATTTTTATTACAAATCATTGCACTGTAAAAATTATAAACAAAAGAAAAGGTATTTTTCAAGTCACCTCATGCAAGTACTGTAGTGCAATCTCTTTATCGTGAAAGTGTAACTTAAAATGTAGATTTTTTTCGGTTACATAACTGCACTCAAAAACAAAACAACGTAAAACTTCAGAGCCTACAAGTCCACTCAGTCCTACTTTTTTTCAGCCAATCGCTAAGAGAAACAAGTTTGTTTACATTTATGGGAGGTACTGCTGTCTGCTTCTTATTTACAATGTCACCTGAAAGTGAGAACAGGCTTCCGCATGACACTTTTGGAGCCGGCTTTGCAAGGTATTTATGTGCTAGATATGCTAACATTCGTATGACCCTTCATGCTTCAGCCACCATTCCGGAGGACATGCTTCCATGCTGTTGATGCTCGTTCAGAAAAAATGTGTTAATTAAATTTGTGACTGAACTCCTTGGGGGAGAATTGTATGTCTCCTGTTCTGTTTTACCCATGTTCTACCATATATTTCACGTTATAGCAGTCTCAGATGATGACTCAGCACGTGTTCGTTTTAAGAACACTTTCACAGCAGATTTGACAAAACGCAAAAAAGGTACCAATGTGAGATTTCTAAAAATAACTACAGCATTCGACCCAAGGTTTAAGAATCTGAAGTGCTGTCCAAAATCTGAGAGGGATGAGGTGTGGAGCATGCTTTTAGAAGTCTTAAAAGAGCAGCACTCAGATATGGAAACTACAGAACCCAAACCATCAAAACAGAAAATCAGCCTTCTGCTGGTGGCATCTGGCTCAGATGATGAAAATGAACATGCGTCGGTCTGCACTGCTTTGAATCGTTATCAAGCAGAATCCGTCATCAGGGTGGTGGAAGCATGAGGGGACATACGAATCGTTAGCACATCTGGCATGTAAATATCTTGTGACACCAGCTAAAACCATGCCATGCGAACGCCTGTTCTCACTTTCAGGTGACATTGTAAACAAGAAGCAGGCAGCATTATCTCCTGCAAATTGGAACCCAACTTGTTTGTCAGTGCGATTGGCTGAAGAGGGACTGAGTGGACTTGTAGGCTCTAAAGTTTTACATTATTTTATTTTTGAATGCAGGGGTTTTTTTGTACATAATTCTACATTTGTAAGTTCAACTTTCATGACAAGGAAGTGCACTACAGTACTTGTATTAGATGAATTTAAAAATACTATTTCTTTTGTTTTTTATAGTGCAAATATTTGTAATAAAATAAAGTGAGCACTGTACACATATTCTGTTTTTAATTGAAATCAATATATCTGAAAATGTAGAAAACATCCAAAGATATTTAAATAAATGATATTCTATTATTGTTCAACAGCGCGATTAATTGCAATTAATTTTTTTAATCGCTCGACAGCCCTATTAGAATACTATACAGAAAACTATACAGCATTTTTGCTGGTGCCTTGTTTAAAGGATAATTCCTCCTGAACTTCAGTCCAGACATTCTGAAGATGCCATTGGGCAATCACTGTCCATAGCCACATTATCATAAAGTTTCAATTCTTGTCTCTAATGCCACTATGTTTGGGGTTCTGCTTTGAAATGCAGAATATGTGGCAGATCTTCCCCTTTCATGATATAGAGATGAAAGCCAGAGGCAAGCCTTCCTTTGAAAAGTATTTTTTAAATGAATCATTTCTAAAATTTCCCGCTAGTATGAAATGCTTCAGGTATTTCTTTTCCCTTGAGTATCTTCATTTTACGGTCCTGAACATTAGAATGATATTGCTCACTATCTGCACGTGCTGTATATAGAAAAAAGAGGAGTCAGGATTGAATCCTATAATATATAAATATAGGGTTGAATAAATAAATAAATAAATAAATAAATGTGTATATATATATATATATATATATATATATAAAGTTTACAGAACAATACAGTAGGCTGAAGCAAAAGAACAAAATTTAACTGATATTTTCTACTAATGGTCTATCATGGACAGCTGGCGATGAGGTAATGCCAGCTCATTCTAAAATAATAAGGGTATGAGAGGAAGAAGATGTTTGTACACAGATGTGGAAGAGGAAAAGAGCTATTTCGAAACGATCATTGAGAACATACAGATAGCATCGGACTAGTGGGTCAGAAATAAGGGAAGTTTATAACCCCCCTCCAAATATTTGAGGGTCAGTGTTAGTGAGTAGGGAGAGAGTGTTACAGTGAGCCATGGAAAAGGGGTCAAAAAGGAGATAAGAGAGGCTGAAGGAAAGGAATCTCTGTTAAAACCATGCAGTTTTCTGGGACCTGGAATGGAAAGTTACCAGTTGTTACAGAGTAAACATTGTTATTCAGGAGCGCAGTTCTGCCTGAAAGCGTGTCACAGACTAGAGCTGGATGGCCAAAGTATGACTTCAGTTACACTGGTATGAATCCATGGTAACCTCAGGGAAGTCTGTGCAACGGGTACCAGAATCTGTCCCCGCAGTCTTTGGATTAACTAAAAAAGCCACTTGTGTGGAGTTGCATTCTGGATTACAAAGAATTGGCTAGCTTTTCATAATGTTGCATAGTTGAAGACAGGCTAGAAGGAAAACTTGAGTGAATGGTGCAGATGGTAAATGGCACTATAGCAAGGATAAAATGACAATGTGAATTATGAGCATAGGTTTTTTTTCCCTGTTATTTTATGAACAATTTATATTATGTAAGTGACATTTTCCACTATAGAAATTAGTTATACATTTTATGTTGTAGGTAAGTCGTCTGATAAGTTGGCCAAATAGAGAAAAGCATGTACATGCACAGCCTCACCCTCCTCCCAGAAGCTATCAGACTTCCTTTTTTTAAAACCCTGATCTGAGATTTTCAGAGCCACCTAAAATGTGTGGATGCCTAGCCAAATAACTCAGATGGCTTTAAAAGACTCAGCTCTGGTTCTGAGACTCTGGAAGACTCTGCCCACCAGAATATACTTTTTTTATGACTGGTCCAGTTTTGCTCCCGAACAGCTTGATGGTGTCCAAGATTAAAGGGGGATATTTTCAAAATCAAAAAAAATGTTTGGCGCTCAACTCCCATTGACTTTCAAAGAGATAATAGATTCCAAATTTTTTTAAAAGGACATACCATTCAAAGAGTGTGCTATTAGACATTTTTTAATTGATTTAATCAATTTTTTTTAAAGTTGGCAGTTCTCTCTCTGTTAGTCCATTTTACCAGTAATCGTTGTGTTACATAATTGGTTTGCCCAATTCCGCAGAGAAAAAAACCCAACAACATTGTATCTGGCAGTCAGAAAGTATTAGAACTATGCATGTTAGACTATAAGTAGTTGCACGACTGATTACATGGGATGCAATTTTGTAGATTATGTATATGGGCCTTGATTCTTCTCTCACTTGTGAGTGTAAATTGGGAATAACTCCACAGAAGTCATAGAATCATAGAGTTTAAGGTCAGAAGGGACCATTATGATAGTCTAGTTTGACCTCCTGCACAATGCAGGCCACAGAATCTCACCCATCCACTCCTGTAACAAACCCCTAACCTATGTCTGAGCTACTGAAGTCCTCAAATTGTGGTTTAAAGACTTCAAGGTGCAGAGAATCGTCCAGCAAGTGACCCAGTGCCCCACACTGCAGAGGAAGGCGAAAACCCCGCCCAGGCCTCTGCCAATCTGCCCTGGAGGAAAATTCCTTCCCGACCTCAAATATGGTGATCAGCTAAACCCTGAGCATGTGGGCAAGGCTCACCAGCCAGACACCCAGGAAAGAATTCTCTGTAGTAACTCAGATCCCACCCCATCTAACATCCCATCACAGGCCACTGGGTATATTTAACACTAATAGTCAAAGATCAATTAATTACCAAAATTAGGCTATCCCATCATACCATCCCCTCCATAAACTTATCAAGCTTAGTCTTGAAGCCAGATATGTCTTTTGCCCCCACTGCTTCCCCTGGGAGGCTGTTCCAGAACTTCACTCCTCTGATGGTTAGAAACCTTTCTCTAATTTCAAGTCTAAACTTCCTAATGGCCAGTTTATATCCATTTGTTCTTGTGTCCACATTGGTACTGAGCTTAAATAATTCCTCTCCCTGTCTGGTATTTATTCCTCTGATATATTTATAGAGAGCAATCATATCTCCCCTCAGCCTTCTTTTGGTTAGGCTAAACAAGCCATGCTCTTTGAGTCTCCTTTCATAAGATAGGTTTTCCATTCCTCAGATCATCCTAGTAGCCCTTCTCTGTACCTGTTCCAGTTTGAATGCCTCCTTCTTAAACATGGGAGACCAGAACTGCACACAATATTCCAGATGAGGTCCCACCAGTGCCTTGTATAATGGTACTAACACCGCCTTACCTCTATTGGAAATACCTCGCCTGATGCATCTCAAGACTGCATTAGCTTTTTTCACGGCCATATCACATTGGCAGCTCTTCGACATCCTGTGATGAACCAATACTCCGAGGTCCTTCTCCTCCTCTGTTACTTCCAAGTGATGCATCCCCAGCTTATAACGAAAATTCTTGTTATTAATCCCTAAATGCATGACCTTGCACTTTTCACGATTCAATTTCATCCTATTACTATTACTCCAGTTTACATGGTCATCCAGATCTTCCTGTATGATATCCTGGTCCTTTTCTGTATTGGCAATACCTCCCAGCTTTGTGTCATCCGCAGACTTTATTAGCACATTCCCGCTTTTTTTGCCAATGTCAGTAATAAAAAGATTAAATAAGATTGGTCCCAAAACTGATCCTTGAGGAACTTCACTGGTGATCTCCTTCCAGCCTGACAGTTCACTTTTCAGTGTGACCCGTTGTAGTCTCCTCTTTAACCAGTTCCTTATTCACCTTTCAATTTTCATGTTGATCCCCATCTTTTCTAATTTAGCTAATAATTCCCCATGTGGAACCGTATCAAATGCCTTACTGAAATCGAGGTAAATTAGATCCACTGTGTTTCCTTTATCTAAAAAATCTGTTACCTTCTCAAAGAAGGCAATCAGTTTGGTTTGGTATGATCTACCTTTTGTAGAACCATGTTGTTTTTTGTCCAAATTACCATTGATCCCAATGTCCTTAACTACTTTCTCCTCATTGGAGTTATGGGTTAAAGCCACGTAAGTGATCATAAAATTAGGCCCACAAAGCTCACATAAGCCCAGGAATTAGTTTTCCTAAATATGACATTGTTTTAAAATGCATGTGAATTTATCAATATAAAAACTTGTACCTTAAGGCCACTTATATATTTCTTGTAGTTTTCATTAGAGGACTGACAGTAGCCCACCCATGTTTTTAATAATTTACAAACTTTAGAGAGAAAAGTAATATATTTGAAATGTAGTGCATAATACTAAAGAGGGGAAAGGTTGGGACAGTGGTGTATTTCATTAATTAAAATGTGATGACCTCCTCAGCCATGAGTTATTAATCTCTTAATTTTACAAGAATGGATACATTTATATTTTCAGTATGATATATATACTACCCCCTACAGTTATATCTATTTCTCTTATATACTAGAAAGCGGTACATCTCAAACTAACCAATTATTGTGGTTGTTTACAACATGAAATAGCACAAAAGAAGGCTTAAAAAGTGATGGCAAATTATTTTTTTGTTTTATTTTTTTCCCTTTCATTTTATTTTTTTCCTAAGAGAACTAAACATGTTTATGTTCACTTGAATCTTGGATTTTTTTCATTAACAAGAGAACAGTTGAACAAAATCCATGCAATGGAAAAGATTCTATGATTCTTTGGTGACTCAGGGGAGAGAAGCACTAAGGCCCTGGCACCAGAAAACACTGAAGGTATTTAAAGTTAAGAATATCTTTAATTGCTTTTCTGACTAGGGCTACTTGGCTGATTTGGGGTCTGAGTTTGTAATAATGCAGAACAAAAAGAGTTGAAAACATTTTTGAAAACTCATCCCTCGTAAGGAGCTTGAGGTTGACAAAGGTCAAATGACTGTATTTAGGGTCCTTGGTTGAAAAGGGGTGGTAGGGCGGGATCCATCTGTCAGCCATGTCTGACTCTCTCAGACAACTTTGGATACACTGAAAGGATGAAGAATTTTCTGTTGCTTTATTAGGATAGCTGAGTGCTGGTGTGGGAGGAGCGAGGGGTTCACCCAATCTCTGAGATCATAGGGTGAGAGTGTGTGGTGGAGGAGACGGGTATGGGACCTGAGAATTTTTAAGGGAAAAAGAAAGAGGAAAGATGCTTGTTGCTGAGTCACTCTACTCCTCCTGAGGAACATCCACTACCGTAAGATCTCTAGGCATGGCTGTTAGTTTTAAATTTATCCATCATTATTTTCTGTAACAGAATCCTTTCACTATCATGAACAATATTTAGTTTTAGGAATGTGTTTACTGTATAATCATATTTTCTTGCATATTATCTCTGCTGTGAGATTTCTTTGCCTTATAAATGATGGTGATTGTTGAAATTACAATACCCTCCATCATATTTCAGCATGCATTCTGTGAGGGACAAATTTAACTGTTGGAAATTCACTGTTGGTTTTTCAGGTGATTTCTTTGGAGTTGTGCCCACGTACAACAGTGGTGAGTTTGGAGTGGAGTGTCTCTGAAACACAGCAGGTGAAATTGACATAAACCCATTGAAGGCAGGGGAGTCAGTACCCTTAAGAAAACAAATCCATTGAATAAGGGGCATTTTTGACCGCATTGTTGGCCGGATCCTGCACAATTGTGAGGCAAACCTGAAGGTTTAGGCTATGTCTTCATAGCAAAAAAGGTGTGCTTTCACATCTAGATAGCTATGTTGAAATAAACTGCTAGTGGAGATAAAGTAGAGATAACTTTTACCTCAGTGTAGCTATTCGAGATCAACCACAGCTGTGGAGTACAGAGTTTATTTCAACTAACTACATCAAGGTAAAAACTACAGTGCTTTGTCTGCATTAGGATTTTACATTGAGAATGGTATTTCAATGTAAAAACAAAAAACAAACAAAAACACTTCTCTTTTTAGTGAAGATGTAGCCTTAGAGTTAAATTGTTCCTTAATATATTTGTCATGCCAGCCAGACTAGTGCTGGTGCATATAATTATAGTGGCCAAGGAGAGATGACTTTTGAGCAGGAAGGTGCATGGTGTGCTCAGTCCTCTGCATGTGTGGTAAGACTAGTAGTTGTGAAGGGGAACACTGCTGGGTATGCCCTATTTGGGTACATCTACATTTCAGTTAGACACCCATGGCTCAAGGGCTCAAGGGGCTCAGGCTAAGGGGCTATTTAATTGTGGTGTGCACATTGAGGCTTGGGCTGGAGCCAGAGCTCTGGGATCCTCTCACCTCACAGGTCCTAGAGCTTGGCCCCGAATGTCTACACTGGAACTAAACAGTCCCTTAGCCTGAGCCCCTTAGCCCAGTCAGCTGGCATGGCCCAGCCATGGGTATCTAATTGCAGTCTTATTCCTATGTGCTCAAGGAATAGAAACAGCAGCAGACTGTGTGGGCCCTGCCTGGGTACATTAAGAAACTCTTTGTGACCCTGTTTAGGGTTGCCAACTTTCTAATCTCACAAAACCAAACATCCCTCCCCGCCCCTCCCCCTTCTCCGAGGCCCCACCCCACGCTCGCTCCATCCCCCTCCCTCCGTCACTTGCTCTCACCCACCCTCACTCACTTTCACCAAGCTGGGGCGGAGGGTTGGGGTGCAGGGGGTGTGTGGGCTCTGGGCTGGGGGTGTAGGCTCTGGGGTGGGGCTGGGGCCGAGGGGTTTGGAGTGTGGGAGGAGTTGTGGGCTCCAGCTGGGACTGTGGGCTGTGGGGTGGGGCTGGGTTTGGGGTACAGAAGGGGGCTGGGGCAGGGGGTTGGTATGTTGGGGACTCTAGGAGGGAGTTTGGGTGCAGGAGGGGACTCTGGGCTGGGGCACGGGGTTGGGGTGCGGGAGAGGGTTTGGGGGTCCTGGCTCCAAGGAAGTGGCCGCCAGGTCCCTGCATCCCCTAGACACATGGGCGGCCATGGAGGCGCTGCGTGCGGCCCTTGCGTCTGCAGGTGCTGTCCCCACAGCTCCCATTGGTCACGGTTCCTGGCCAGTGGGAACTGCAGAGTCGGCACTGGGGTCAGGGGCAGCGCGCAAAGCCTCCCTGGCCGCCCATGTGTCTAGGCACTGCAGCGACCTGGCAACCGCTTCCAGGAGCTGCGTGGAGCTAAGGCAGGGAGGGAGTCTGCCTTAGCCCTGGGCCCCCACTGCGCTGCAGACCGGACTTCTATTGGCCCAGAACCACCTTTTTGACTGGGCGTTCCAGTAAAAAAACGGATGCCTGGCAACGCTAACCCTGTTCCCCTTTTCCCACCATGCAAGACTGCAAGGGGAACATTTTGATTTACATTCAAACATTAGGTTGAGTAAGGGCCTGAGTAATGGATGTTGTAAATGTATTGCTTTTCAGTACAACATACAACTAAGCCGGAGTAAAGGATCCTACTTGTTTTTCCAGGCTGAAAGTAAAAGTGCTGTAGTCCCAGCCAGGTGAAGAAAGAAGTGTTACTTAGAAAAATGAGGGGAATATATCATGACAAGAAGAAAAAAATAATTGTGTTTCCAGAAAGTTAGACTGTTTCATTCATCTCCCTGATTTTATTCTTGAAATTTTAATTCAAAGTTTTCATGCACAGAAAAGCCATTTTTTTTTCTTCCACTTATGTCTGTAGATGAGCAGAGCAGGACTAAACCTAAAAGTGTTTTGAACTAGACAAATGTTACAAAACAACTTGGGGAATGGGATTTTTAATAGCTTTTATAATGGTTCCATAATGTGAATAACTCCTAGCATATTTCCCTCCTTTTGTAAGCAGTTTTTATAATTCTAAATGCTCATATTTTACTGGAAATTGTTCCTTTTTGCTAGTAAAATTCCAGTCCGTGCACAGCTGCTGTACCTTAGGGCAAACAACTAAATGTTGGAGATTACAGTTGTTAGAGATTTATTCTTTGTATTAGAGTCAGATTTCCATTGTTACTTTAAACATTTGATTCAGAAACAGTTCTTTATTCCCCAAATGCCCAAAATTATTGTTGATCCCTGTCATATGCATGTGTTTAGTTAGCGTTTGTATATAGTATTTAAATTTAAATGCAAAAAATCCTTTGCTAATGAAATATTCAAGTTCTGCTAAAATCAGAGTCAGGAAATGTAACATTTATGGGTCCAACAGCAACACATTCACCCACATTACACATACTGCGTATTGTATAGTATGTGTCAATGAAAATCAAAAGGAGGAAATAAGAATCTACTCAACCAATTCTGATTTAGAGCCAAGGCCACTGTTTTAATTATTTAAACCTGTTAACTAACTGGATGGTTGTCACAGATGCCCCATCACTACCATTTTTAAACATCTGAGAATCCGAGTGAACCCTTTCACATCAGCTAAGCAAATATTTTTTTTTAAAAGGACAGTAAGTCAAGGTCTCTAAGAACTTCACATAAGGTTAGTCTGGCTTACAAATCAGATAATCAGACATTAACATTTGTGCTGACAACTGGTCAATGGTACAAAACGGCAGGTACAAAATTTAAAACAGGGTTTAGGCCACTCTGAAAATTTGGCTTTTAAGATTTAAAAAAAGCATTATAATTTTAGCACTCAGTGTGATTGAGTTATCTGGTTCATGTAGATTTTATATTTCATTTACATTTAGTTAACAATAACTCTCCCTCCCTCCCCCCCGAAAAAAAAATCTGCAGTACATCCTATAGTGTATGCTTTTTTGAGGTTTGTACAAAGAAGTGTGGCTATCATCTGGCATACTTGTCTAAGTTGAGAATAAAGAGAGGGCTTCCTTTCCTGTGGTTGTTAAATTCCATACTTTAATCAGTTATTGCATATACAAAGCTGGAGAAGCTTGAGAACAAAAAGGATTCTTTTCACTTTAATAACTTGGCAATAAATGAAGAGGATTGTCAGTGAAGAGCCTCCAAGTCTAGAAAACCAATCAGGTCAAATTACAGTAGGGGCATAGGTTTTTGGAATAAGGTTATATGAATCTGTTCAAACATCAGTTTGTACTCCATTGCTTTATTATTTAATAAGAAAATTTTAATTTCATGGTCCAGACTCCTAAATATTATTACACATAATACAGAATGACTCTTGGTGTTTTTTTCTGTACACCAAGGCATTTTGTAGTGTATCAATCAAAGATGTCTGATTAATAACTCTTTGAAAGCTGTAAAGATACAGTAGCCTAATTAATAGTTTCATTTGGAATGTGGATAATTGAGATATCAGTGAGCTAATTGTCTGTCTTGTAAAGTGCATTGCTTTATTGTTACTAATATAGTGAAAGCTACACAGATATTTGTTTTACCAAGACATTCTGGGGAAGAGCATCCTTATGTTATTCTAAAATGTTAAAAGCGTCTATTTGCCCTTCTATCTGTGTGTGCGTGTGTGTACACAATTTGCATATGCATAGATACACACTGGCCATGCTGCTTTATGACAAAATTTAATAGCTATGTAGGCAGGTCAAAAATAACTAAATCAAATGACATGCAACGTACAAAACCGCAATAAAGAAACGCTGACTGTAAAAGAGAGAGAGGAAATACCTAAATGTTTAAAAAGTAGAAACCCAGTAATGTCATTCTAGTAAAAACAATGTAAAAACTGAAAATATAAAATATGTAAAGAAGATATGATTAAGAAATGTAAACATCATGGTTGGAATTTTCAAATAAGCCTAATTAACTGCCCAGTCCCTATTGTCTTTCAATAAGGGTTGGGTGCCTAGTTCCCATAGGCTGTGATTTTGAAAGGAGCCTAACATATAAATAGGAATTATTTTCCAAGAAAGGATGAAAATGGAACTTCCTGTCCAAGGGAGCACCCTCTCTAGTGAGAAGTGCAATGATAAATAGTAGTACAGGTATGAAAATAATTATTTATAGAATATGAAAGATCACATGCAGTACATATGTTATGGAAGAGGAAACTGAAATAAAACATACAACACAAATTTTCATTGCTAGGAAAAGTATTGGACTTTATCTGGTCTTGAGAGGAAAAGTCATTTGTATGCATGTGCTGAATGTGGGGCTTTATATCTTTGGACGGAGACCAATCTTACTGATAGTGATATACTGAACTGCCTGAAAACATCATAGCCAAAGATGCCTTCCTGAATATTGCTAGATATTTTTTTTTAAATACGAATATGTGAAGTGACAATGGCATTCATTGAAGTAAGAGTGTGTGTGTGTGTGTGTGTGTCCCCAGCTTCTGGTAATAATTCTCATTATGAAGAAAAATACTGTTTTATACTGTCACTAGTATGGATTCATTCCCCCTTACTGTAACTAAAGTTAGTATAGAAAACGTCCCTGGAAGTGAGAATTGTAAAAATACTGTTTTATACTGTCACTAGTATGGATTCATTCCCACTTACTGTAACTAAAGTTAGTACAGAAAATGTCACTGGAAGTGAGAATTGTAAATGACTTCCAATGTATTGGAATGATACTGTAATATAGAATAGAATTGTACGGTAGAGTACTCATATGGAAGAAGTGCTGCACAAAGTGATTTTCTTCAGTCTTTGTTGTTGTTCTATGGAGGTTAATGTACGTGGGTTTTGTCTAAAGAAAATTTTGAATTAGTTATTCTTGTTCTTTTGAAGTAACTTCCCTAAAGGGCTCTTCGGTACAGTGTATGAGACAGACACAGACAGGAAGAAAAGGTTTTGCTGACTTATACCCACGTAAGCTTTCAAGTGGGCTTGCACATTGTGTATATTAGCACTGTGCCCCTAAACAATCAGTTCAAAGATTTACACTGTGTTAATCAAGTTGAGACATCTGTTTTTGAAAAGGAATGGATAAAATGCACCATAGTAAGAGGATGTAAGGAATTAACATATAAGAAGTGCATTGTAAACGTACAGTTGGGAACCTGGCAACTGTGTACAGTGCAAAAACTTGGGCAAGCACAATTATATGAACTTGGTGCTTCAGTTACATTATGGGAAATAGATCTATATAACTAAATGCATGCTGAACATATACATTCTTTGAAAGCCTACCCTATACGTATGACCCTCATCATTTCATCTTCTTAGCACTTCACAAGTCTTAAATCATTTATCTTCATGATGCCCCTGTGAGGTAGGAAAGTATTATTATTATTATTCTCATTTGACAGACAAGGAACAAAAGCTCTGAGCGATTAAACTCATAAGATAGTGACAATTTGCACCTCGGTAAATATCCTTCTTTTTGTGATATTTGTCTTTCTGTAAGTTTTATATATTAATGGGACTCTGCAGGGAATCCAGGTGAAGGTGGTTGGGGCTGGGGGTGGGGAGATGGGGCTCAGTGGGAGGGAGGGCGGGTGCTGGGGGAATGGGGCTTTATGGGATGGGGGTCCAGGTGCAGTTGGTTGGGGATCAGTGGGATGGGGGGCTCGTCAGAGGGGTCCAGATGCAAGTGGGTAGGGCTTATCAGGGTGGGGGTTCAATGGGCCTGCTTAATGGGGGAGCCCTAGCTGCTGCCAAGGGGATGCTGCATGCTGGGCTCCCGCTCCCCCCACCCCCCGCGATTCCCCTATCCCCTTTTCTTCTCCATCCCCCTTCCCCTCACTCCCCTCCCCCTGCCCTATTTCAGCCTCCTTCCTTCTCCACTGCCTCATCCCCGCATTCCTTAACCCCTCTTCCCTCATCCCCTGCCTTACCCAGCCCCACTGTGGGCATGCACTGTTGCACAGAACAGAAAACAGGAAGGCCCCCAGAACACGGAAGGAAGAAAAGGAGTACTTGTGGCCCCTTAGAGACTAACCAATTTATTTGAGCATAAGCTTTCGTGAGCTACAGCTCACTTCATCGGATGCATGAAGAACACAGAAGGGGGCACGACTGGCACTAGGACCCAGCAGAGACACAGCCTCCTTCAGCTGGGCAGCTCTGTGCTTGCAGAATGAGGGGGTCAGTGGCACGTAACCCCATGTGCCCTCCCATCCCTCTCCTCTCGTTGGAGGGGGGCAATCCCCCCCAAAAGCTGTGCCCATTGTCGCCCTTCCCTTCCCCCTGCACGGCTTCCCTCTGCTTCCCTGCCATTGTCTGTAGGGAAACACAGGAAATCTGGGGGGCGGGGGCGTTTTCTGTGAGGGCACAGTCACACAGAATCCCCCCAGGAGTAAAAGATTGAGGGAATACATGAGCCTTGAAGTGTGTCTGAAACTCAACAAATACGCATGCTTCCAGATTAAGGGGAAAATGTCTTTCAGAGATGGGGACTCCGAACAGAGAACACCCTGTCAGTAACCGCTTCTTTTTTAAGCCCGAAGGGTGTTAGTTTAAATGCCTCCAGTTATTGCACCTGCCATGGTATCTCCTGGAGAGAGTCAGTCTATCACATAGCCAGGAGTTGTTGCCTTGGAAAAATGGGCAGAAGTTACTAAAAATGGAAATACTAAGTTTATTTGGATTAGTATAACCCACTTCTCTATTCTATAATGCAGTCCTGTCTCACTCTGAACTAGATTGGTAATGTTATCATCAGGATTTTTGCCTCAATTTTTAGGTAACCTGTATTAGCTCATTAGAGACTTCTGTCAATTTCTCCCCCCTCGTCCCCACTTTCTGACATGCTATTGGAATTATTGTTCTGTGTGAGAGGTGGGGACAGTAGTGAATGTCCATACTGGTCACAGAATGCTTTAATTATGCTGCCATCTTTATTGCTAACAGGGATTGCAGAAGTATGCCTATAAAATGGATGGCCCTGGGGTCAAAAGAGATTGCAGAACAGTCAAAGTACCCAAAGTCATAAACATAATGTAATTTTTAATAATATGTAATTAATCATCTATGTCAGTGAGGGTCATGTAGGTACTTGATCTTTACTCTGGGACTATTTCCCTAGGCTATCTGGAGTAAGCCTTGAGGAACTGAATGTTTGTAGCTGTAATTTGTATTTGTCAGTACAGCATCTGCAAAGAAGTCAAGGCATTGAACCCTTATTAAAAATGCAAATGCCTTCTTATCTTGTCCAAACACTTGATAGTGGATGAGCTGTGATAACACTGGCTCTTTGCTAGATGCTGCATAAATCTGTAAGCTGTGTCAATGTGAGATTGCTGTTGTGGGATCATTTAGGCTGATGGAAGCAGTAATGTGATTCCCAAAGCCTGACCCCTATTAAGTTGTAAATGCTCTCTCCCCAGGATTGTCTAGGTTTCTTACACATTGGTAAACATAATTGCATTCACTGAAATTATTTCTGAGATAGGTGTGATCCCCATGTCAATTGAAATCTAATAGATAAACTGTTGCAATCTTGTTAGAACCATCTCTGACAGTCCATATTAATGCTGAAGTCGTGAGGAACACAACCATTTTTAATGTATTTTATATGTAAGAATTAATCAGAAGTGGAAATGGCATTTTTTTTTTACTGCTTGTCATTAGATATTTTAGCTAGACTATTTATGGGTTTTGCTTGTTTAAGTAATTTAATTAATTAATATGACTAATGACAATAATCCCTAAATGCAAGCAGGATATATTTGTACAGTGGACCACTATGATTACACCTGTGGGAATTCTGCGGCAAAAATTTTAAAAATATGTGCACAGTATTTTAAAATTCTGCAAAATTCTGCATATTTTATTTCTCAAAATAGTGCAATATAATCATTCCGGTTTCAATTATTTTGGGAATTTATTTCAAAATACCTGTCAGCAAATATGTCTGTAACAATGCAGACAACAAAAAAGATTCAGGAAATGATTTTTGACAAATAGATTCCTTACTAGGCATATAAATACAGAACTTTGAGCAATTATTCATTTAAACTACAATTCAGAAACATATTTCCTGCACCCCTCAGAAGCAGTGCAAAGGCTTGGGGGAGTCAGAGGTAACAGAGGAGCTGATGGAGAGGGAAGTAATTACTGGGCAGGAATTTGGGAGTGAACCTGGAAGGTTGTTTGGTGTGGGTGGGAGAAGTATGGAACAGTTTTCTTTTGTGGGGGAGGGATTCTGAGGCAGTTGGGGAGCCTCCCCCATGTTGACCCGTAGCCTCTCTCATTTAGTCAGGCACATCTTACTCTGTCCTCATGTGTCCCTGCACCCCCACTCCCATTCAGTCCCTGGCTCAATGTGTCACTCCAGTAGCTCCTGTGTCCCTGCCCCAGTCTGTCCCCCCATTAGCCCTTCTGAACCACAGTTCTATTTGACCCCCCCACCAGCCCTGTGTGCCCTGCTTTGTTCATCCACCCCATGTCCCGTGCCTCCTCACCTGGCCCCACGGGCAGGGCACTGTGAGGAAGGCAACCTCTGCCCCCTTTCTCTTCATGGCTGGCTGCTCTGTTCCCTGAACCAGCTGCCCTTTCTTCTGGTGCCACATCAGCCCCTGGTGGGCAAACAGTTTCTTCTCCCCCCACCCCCACCTACCCCGCCATCAGAATCAATTATTCTCTGCAGGGACATTAATTCTGTGCTTACACGGTGGTGCAGAATTCCTCCAGGAGTATATGATCTAAATTAAAGGCTAGTTATGGGACCTTTACTGTAAGTATCTTGATGAACTCTAATGCTGTATCAAACACACTTTTATATTTTATGGTGGGGAAATGATGAATCAGGAGATTTTTTCCTCCTTCCCCTTCTTGTCCCTGATTATTTTCAGTTTTTGTTCAGGGTTTATTTTCTGCATTGATTATGCAGTCTGTTTGGTGTTACATACCTCACTTTTCAGCCAGCCTTAACTCAGCCACTAATTGTGGATGTAAATTATTTGTACATACAGAGGATCAGCTGCACACAAATATGTATTTGCATGCCTAATTACCACATAGGTATGTAAACAGAACATACTATTAATGAAGGCCTGGGTTTTAATTATAGCCCTTAGTGTATATTAAAGTCTTATATATTGCCTTAAAGTTTTCATCTTGTTGATCACCTTGTAGCAACTCGAGGAAACTGGGCTGAAGTCTTTTTTGAAAATAATTTTGTGAAATGATTGAAAAGGTCTGTTCTCTGGTTCATAATCTGTGGATTGTTTTAGATCTTTGGCTGCTGCTGGTTACTCATGGAGCAACTGTGAACAAAACTTCTTTTTTCATTTGTGCTTGCTGCAGAGGATGCAGCCTTTTCTTTCAGATGCATAAAGAAATGTGTGTTTCTTCAGGGTGTGGCATTTGCTAAAATAAGCCCTAAATGGTTTCATACCTGGCTACCTGAAAGTCTGCCTCCCTTTCCTTGTGGTTGGATAGTACCACAGCTCAGAGCATATGAGGTGCTCAAGCTGACAGGCCCTGGTTTAAAATTTAAGAGGCTGGTGTCAGGATGTTTTCTTTGAGGGGTTCTTGACTTTGGAATTCACTCCCGCAGTTGATTTGGCAAGGAACACATGTGTTGACCTTTATGGGACATTGGAACTGTTTGAAATTGAAAACTTAACTGACCTTTAAGGTACACAAAAGAGATCAGACTACTGCAATTACAATTGGCTCAAGAATGGAAACTTGGCCATAGAATTAGAAAAGGAACCCTGAATTTCAGAAAAGCATCTCTGTCGAGAACCATCCACTGTTATTGATGTCAATCACTTTTATCACCTCTCCCCATCTTTGGGGGACGTCTCTCACATTTGCCTGCAATTGGGACTCTATTATGACAGAGAATTGGGTTCTAGAAGTCATCCATCATGGTTACTCTGTTGAATTTCTCCACCTTCCTGAGTTCTCTTCAGAGAATACTCTCACAAGGAGATTCTTTGCAAAGAAGTGCTTCTCCAATAAATGGCAAGAGAATGGGTGCCACCACAGTATCAAGGGAGAAGGTTCTATTCCCCATACCGCTTAGTCCTCAAACCAGACAGACGGTGGAGACCCATTCTGGACCTTCAGCAACTGAACATCTTTATTCAAAAGTCAAAATTCAGGATGGTTACACTAGCTTCAATAATCCCTTCCTACAAGAGGGAATGTGGTTCAAGGCTCTCAACATGAAGGACACATATTAGGTAGATATTCATCCATCCCACATAAAGTTTCTTTGCTTCCTGGTAGGTCAGGAACACTACCAGTCCAGAGTTCTTCCCTTTGGGCTAGCACCCAAATGTTTTCTCTGTGGTAGCAGCCCACATGAAGTGTTAAAGTTACACAGTTTTCCCATACTTGGATGATTGGCTCCTAGTAGGTCATTCCAACCATGAAGTCAGATTGGCAGCTTTGTTCCTGCTTCATCTTCTAGCAGCACTGGGTGTCTGCCTGAACAAAGACAAGTCCATTTTGACCCCCACACAGATGACAAATTTTATAAGAGCAACACTGAACTCAATTTCATCAAGAGCTTTCCTCCCCAGAGAAAGATTTCAGTCAATGAGAATCTGTGATTGCAGAGCCATTGGCCATTATCTTTGAAAACGCATGGCGAACGGGGGAAGTCCCGGATGACTGGAAAAAGGCTAATGTAGTGCCAATCTTTAAAAAAGGGAAGATGGAGGATCCTGGGAACTACAGGCCAGTCAGTCTCACCTCAGTCCCTGGAAAAATCATGGAGCAGGTCCTCAAGGAATCAATCCTGAAGCACTTACACGAGAGGAAAGTGATCAGGAACAGTCAGCATGGATTCACTAAGGAAGGTCATGCCTGACTAATCTAATCGCCTTCTATGATGATATTACTGGTTCTGTGGATGAAGGGAAAGCAGTGGATGTATTGTTTCTTGACTTTAGCAAAGCTTTTGACATGGTCTCCCACAGTATTCTTGTCAGCAAGTTAAAGAAGTATGGGCTGGATGAATGCACTATTAGACGGGTGGAAAGTTGGCTAGATTGCCGGGCTCAACGGGTAGTGATCAATGGCTCCATGTCTAGTTGGCAGCCGATATCAAGTGGAGTGCCCCAAGGGTCGGTGCTGGGGCCGGTTTTGTTCAACATTTTCATAAATGATCTGGAGGATGTTGTGGATTGCACTCTCAGCATATTTGCGGATGATACTAAACTAGGAGGAGTGGTAGATACGCTGGAGGGCAGGGATAGGATACAGAGGGACCTAGACAAATTGGAGAATTGGGCCAAAAGAAATCTGATGAGGTTCAACAAGGATAAGAACCCAATGCACCACTATAGACGAGGGACCGAATGGCTAGACAGCAGTTCTGCGGAAAAGGACCAAGGGGTGACAGTGGACGAGAAGCTGGATGAGTCAACAGTGTGCCCTTGTTGCCAAGAAGGCCAATGGCATTTTGGGATGTATAAGTAGGGGCATAGCCAGCAGATCAAGGGACGTGATCATTCCCCTCTATTCGACATTGGTGAGGCCTCATCTGGAGTACTGTGTCCAGGTTTGGGCCCCGCACTACAAGAAGGATGTGGATAAATTGGAGAGTCCAGCGAAGGGCAACAAAAATGATTAGGGGTCTGGAACACATGACTTATGAGGAGAGGCTGAGGGAACTGGGATTGTTTAGTCTGCGAAAGAGAAGAATGAGGGGGGATTTGATAACTGCTTTCAACTACCTGAAAGGGAGTTCCAAAAAGGATGGATCTAGACTGTTCTCAGTGGTAGCTGAGGACAGAACAAGGAGTAATGGTCTCAAGTTGCGGTGGGGGAGGTTTAGGTTGGATATTAGGAAAAAACTTTTTCACTAGGAGGGTGGTGAAACACTGGAATGCATTACCTAGGGAGGTGGTGGAATCTCCTTCCTTAGATATTTTTAAGGTCAGGCTTGACAAAGCCCTGGCTGGGATGATTTAGTTGGGGATTGGTCCTGCTTTGAGCAGGGGGTTGGACTAGATGACCTCCTGAGGTCCCTTCCAACCCTGATATTCTATGATTCTAATAACAGGTTACTTGCAGACCAAAGGCTATGGTCAAAGTGCACCTTTCTCTAACCAAGCCACATATACACCTCTACCCCAAAATAACGCAGTCCTCGGGAGCCAAAAAATCTTACTGCGTTGTAGGTGAAACTGCGTTATATCGAACTTCCTTTGGCCCCCCTGCTTCTTGTCCCTGACTGCTCCCTCCAGAGACCCCCCCGTCCCTAATCACCCCCAGGATCCCACCCCCTACCAAAACCCCTACTCTCTGTCCCCTGACTGCCCCGACCCCTATCCACATGCCCTCCCCCTGACAGGCACTCACCAGCAGCAGCGGGAAGTGGAGCAATGCGGCCCCAGCCCACTCTGCTTTCCTTGCCCCGGCCCCAGCCGTGTCACTGGGGGGGGGTGGGGGTTGGGGAAAGGTCCCACACTCACCGGCAGCAGGAAGTGGAGCGCTGTATCTGGGAGCTGGCAGAGTGGAGCAGGCTGGGGCTGGGCTGCTCCGCTTCCACCGCTGCCAGTGAGTGTGGGGGGGCAATCCCTTCCCCCAAGCCCCCTCCCCCGAGTGACATGGCTGGGGCAGGGGTGAGGGAAGCGGAGCAGGCTGCTCCTGGCCCCCCGCTAATCAGCCGGGCCATTCTGGGCCTGCGGGGCCCCCAAAAGTGCCCCCCCACAGCTCCTGCCTCCCAGACCCTGGGCAGGGAAGGCCATCCCCCTGACTGCCCCCTAAGACGCTCTGCCCCTTATCCAACCCCTCGGCTCCGTTCTGGCACCCTTAACACGCCACTCAGAGCAGCGTGTCGGAACCAGACACACTGATGTATTGATCTGCCAGGGGGCGCAGCCCCGCCCCCCAGAGCACTACTTTACCGCGTTATATCTGAATTGGTGTTATATCGGGTCGCATTATATCGGGGTAGAGGTGTATTCCATGTGTTCAGAATTCTTTAATTGTGACAACCGAAGCAGGCACTTCCCTGCAGACCATAAGTGGGAAATATACAGCTCTGCCCAGAGCGAGGCAGTCACTCAGTGGGGAACACTTCAGTGGGATGTCTTTGTGTCCCAAACAAATAGGAAACTTTCCCTCTACTGCTCCAGCAGAGCTATAGGCCACAACTCCCAGGGCAATGCTCTCATTCTGTTGGACAGACCAACTCAGATGTAACCCTTCTGCCTGTCAGAGTTGGCAGCAACAAGAGCCGGGTTCAATATCTAGGGGATCCATTCCAATAACACAATGCAAACCGGCTCGAGCCCCCACCCAGTGACCTGGGACAAATATATACCACCCCCACTGGGTGCCTCCCAGAGGCAATACTTCCCCTCTCGCAAGCACCTAGTCTGAGTGTAGCAAAAAGCCTTTTAATAACAGAGAGAAACAATGTGGCATTATGTTGGGGAAACACCACCAACAGGATTCATAACACAACCCATGAGCAAAAAAACCCACCCCAAGCAAATTGGGGCATGCCCTTTTCCTTTGGTTTTTGAGTCCAGCAACCCCAAATCACCCAAAGTCCCAAAAGTCCAATGACCCAAAAGTCTCTGTCCCTGGTCAGGGCAGGCCCAGAGTTCAAAAGTTTATCTGCAGAGCTTTACCTCCCAACCTGGGTGGAGATGGGGGCGGGGGTAAAAGGCACCTTACATGATCTGAAGCTGACCACCCCACAGCTCCATAGGCCTTCGCTCCGCTCCACCAGCCACCCCACGAACTGCTTCACTCAGCTCCGCTCCGCGGCCCACAAGCAGCTCCCGCCGTCCCATGAACTGCTCCACCAGCCGGTCCATGAACTGCTCCACTCCGTGTCCCACCAGCAGCTCCCGCCGTCCCATGAACTGCTCCACCAGCCTGTCCACAAGGCACTCCAGCCGTCCCGCAAACTTCTCCACAATATATCTTCAGGCTCCCCCACTACTTAACACAACGCTCAGTGATTTCAGCTCTTAGTCAGTTCAGCTCTTTGGTTAATTCAGCTTGTAGTAGAGGAGCCTCAGTGCTGGTGCACCATTAGCCCAAAGTGAGCTCAGCAGCATGTAACTAGACTCCTAATGAAATCAAAATTAGCTCTGATATTCCCTACCCTAATGAAATCAAAATTAGCTCTGATATTCCCAGTAGAGAAAGGAGGAAGTACAATTAGCATGTAAGGCCCTCACCAAGGGGCCCATACCAACAAATATTAATACTTGTCCCCAACCTCTCTCAATTCACAGAGTTTTGGAACCCATGACCCTTGCCTAGCGAGTGCTACTTAGTTGATGGTGAGTCCCTCCATCATAACAAAAGGCCAAGTACAGTTCCAAGCACAGTTCCCATAATCAGGGTAATAACAATTTATTCTTCCTGCCCCAATAACAGAGACACTGGGGATCCCACAGCAGCCAAAGTGACCATTTGGGCAGCTATGGGTTCATTCTAGGTGGGGTGGGTGTGCCTATGCAAATGAGATCGGCCCCTGAATTTCTTTTCCACAACTTGCCACACCTCACCACCAGATGTCATGGTGGAGCTCATCCTGACACTGCTTACACAGATGTGCTTTTCCGCCCTTTCCCCCACTAGCACAGACCTTGAGAAAGATCTGTCATGTCAGGGCCAGAGTCATTTTCCTAGCACCCAACTGGCTGAGACACTTTTGGTTCCCAGAACTTCAGAGGATGTCAACCTGTCCTCCTATCAAGATATCTCCCCTTCTGGATCTTCTAACTCAGGAAGATGGAAAAATTAAGCACCTCAATCCAGACACACTTCACGTTGAGGCTTGGTGTTTGGATGGGCATCAGATCACAAAGGCTCATGTTCAGAAGGTGTCCAAGCCATTCTTACTCAAAGTAGGAAAGATTCAACTAGGAACTAGCTGAATGGAGATATTTCTGTATCTGGGCACAGCACAATCAGTCTTGTTCAGGCTCTGCAGAAATACCAGTGACTTTGGACAATCTCCTGTCATTGAAGAACTTGGGTCTTTCCATTAGCTCACTGAGGGTCCATCTCACAGCGGACAGTGGCTTCCTTCCTTCAGTAGATGGGTGTTTCACTTCTACTTGTCCAACAACAGTTAGATTTATGAAGGGTGTGATACAGGAGGGCCAGGGCCAGGGCGCAGTGATAGAGTGGTAGAGGGGAGCTATATAAGCCGTAGGCTAATTAAGGCATGGTTCCCTGTAGACTAGGGAGGGTTGCTACAGGTTAATTGGAGCACCTGTAGTCAATTAAGGCCCTGTCAGGAACCTAATAAAACCCCCTGCTTCATGCAGTTAAGGTGTGTGAAGAAGGAGAGAGGATTGGAGTTTGGAGGTGTGTTGCTGAGACTTGAAAGACCAGAGAACTGAAGGAAGGGAGATGCTGCCCCAGCAGGGAAGGGTGACTCCCTCCCCCAGCATCAAGGACTGAGGGTAACCCTACCCAAGGGGGAGGAGGGTAAGAAACCCGCCAGGGTTGAGAGGGACTGGGGCTCAGAATGAGGAGCAAACCCAGACCCCTCCCCTGCTTGCCTCCTCTACCACCTTTGCAGGCCACTAGCGGGACCCTCAGGGCCCCAAGAGCAGGGACACGGGTTGGCATTTTAGCCCCTTGCCAAGAAAAGCATGGGACCCACCATGCCAACATAGGCCATTTTGTTACAAGGGCCTAGTCAGGGTCTTTCTGCCATTAGCCAAGCCTATACCTCAACGGGGTCTCAATCTCATCCTGTCAATCCTTACCAGACCTCCATTTGAACCTTTGACAATATGATCTAAGTCCCACCTTCCCATGAAAGTTGCATGTTGAGTTGCTATTTCTTCAGCTAGAAGGTTGAACGAGATGGGAGTACTCATGGCAGGCCCACCATACACCATTTCTTTACAGGAGACAGTCTCCTTTATTGCCTTCATCCTAAATTCCTCTCTAATGTAATTTCAAAATTCCATGTCAACCAACCTATCCATTTACCTGTTTTCTTCCCAAAACCACATGCTATTGTTCAAAAGAAAATACTTAATTCTCTGGATGGCAGAGGTGCCCTGGCATTCTACCTGCAAAGCACAAAACCAATCAGAAAATCACCAAGACTATTTCTCACTACAGTAGAAAGATCTCGAGGACAAGCAATATCTTCTCAGAGAATTTCTAAATGGATCTCTGGTTGCATCGCCTAACAATTAGCATATATCCCTCCACTGGATGAAGTAAAGGCACACTCCATTAGGAGCAAGCTGCTTTTACAGCATCTCTACCGGAGGTACTGGTATTGGACATATGTAAAGCGGCTACCTGAAGATCTATTCACAAGTTCACAAAACATTACATGCTAGTTCAGTCCTTCACTTCAGATACAGCCATGTGGACTGCAGTTCTTCAAGCATCTTTATAGCCAGCATCCTCACACACCCCTCCACTCAGAATATTGCTTGTCAGTCACCCATGTGTGGAATGCACACAAGGACCAGCATGAGAAGAAAAAATGAAGGTTACTGCCCTGTAACTGGAAGTTCTTCGAAATGTGTGGTCCCTATCTGTATTCCACTACCCACCCTTGGCCCCCTCTGCTTCAAATCCTGTTGGATTTGAAGTAAGAAGAGGAACTGGAGAGGTGTTGGCCTGCGCTGCCTCTTATGCCTTCGGTTGGTAACACGGGGGAGAGCAACTGCACATGTGCAGGCCAAAGGACCCGGCTTGTTAGAATTTCTAGACTTAGGTGTGTGGCACATATGCATACCATATGTGGAATGCAAATAGGGACCACGCATCTTGAAGAACTTCCAGTTACAGGTAAGTAACGTCTATTTATACAGTAAATGACACAACATATTCCTCTTATTTTGCTGACTTTGATTATGTGGCATAAGAAAATTCCCATTTAATTAACAGCATCTCAAGATTTTTCCTTATGAAAACCAATGCAATATAAATATCTGAATATATATGTAAAAATCTACTTTTTATTGAAGACAAGGGAGACATACCCTCAGGAAAATCCATAACAATTCACAACATCAAAAAATAAATGATTATATTATTCTTAAGGTATTCATGGTTTGATTCTACAGTGCCCTGTGGCAAATTGCAATACTTCCCCTGGAGACCAAACAGATAAGCAGAACAGATCATAGGAAAAAAGGATTCATGGCATTATGGGATTCTCTAAAGTGTAGAGTTTCTGGAGTAGGGATAGTGGAACTAGTTGCTCAGTTACATTCCAGGGAAATATGTCCTCATCTGATCATTATTGTTCAGTTAAGTGGGAAAGTTGCCACAAAGATTACATTAGTTTACGATGCTAGACCTCTTGTCTACTAATAGGAAATCAAATAGTAGGCAGAACAGAAGAAAGAGTACAGGTGCAATGTGTTGTTTCTGTGAGAGAGTGAAAGTGCTTTCATGTTTTGAATTAGCTTCAGTTTTCCAAGTTTTGAATTTGCACCCTGTTAAAAGAGTGGTAATTTGGTAATTCCACCTCCAGGTAGCAAAGCTGGTGGATAAGAAAAGGATGCAACCTTCTTGCTAAGTACAAGTGATTTAAAAAGTGATTAAAAGTGCTCTTGGCACCCTTTTCTCCAAGCAGCGAGAAGGAACTAAGGATCTGACATGAATCGCAGTCTGTGAACTTTAACAATGAATTGTAGGCAAACCACCTCAGTCAAGATTGCTTCTTAGAAGATGTCTGCCACATCTTCCAGTGTTCCCCATCCTAGCCTGGATTGAGTTTTAACCAGCTATTCTTTATAAAATAGCTCTGATCTGTATCCTAATCTCTGATAGACATTGGACATTGTGTCATCCATTGGCAGGGCTGGAAGAGATGTATATACTGTTCAGTGTACTCGAGAAATTATAATCAATACTTCCATACTGCCCCTGCTAATTGCCTCATACACACATAAAAAAAGGTTGTGGGCAGGTGAGCAATCACTTAATACTACTGTCTTGCGTAGAACAGAGCTACTTGAGTGACACCGGTAAGCCCCAGCTAGGTTCAGCAGTCACATCAGCAACACTATCTTAGTGAATGTCACTGAAGGCAGCAAGGATACCTGTTCGGCCTGCGACACTACTTGAGAAGGTTAATGCTAGTCTATTGTGAGTTGCCATTCTTCAGATGAGTCACTAAGATTACATTTTTTTGGATCTAAAGTAATGCCACCAAAGGCTAATTGGCAATAATATAAAAGTTCACAGTTGTATAAATTACATCTTGTGGAAGGCAGATTGTATGCAAGGCACTGGAAAAATTACTGTACTCACTAATACAATATCTGCATGCAGAAAAGTATAATTAATTTCTCTCCCAAACACTATTAATCCTAATAAACATAATACAGTGATTGATGTGGCAGGAAAAGCCACAGTGGTAACTGTCATATTGAAGTTATTGTTTTATAGCCAGCAGAGTGGTTTAAAGTCTAGTAAGAGCTATGTCTTGTTTTATTAGCTCTCTGCTCTTAATACAGGATATGTCTCAAAATACAGTGTTTCAGAATAATCACATCAGCACCATGTTATGTACGCAAACTACCTCTTCGCCCATCTTTAATCTATTGATTACACACTCCAAGATCATATACAACAGGAGTAATATTCAGGTAATTATTGAAGCAATAATTTCAGGTAACAACATCCATGATGGTAACAAGGGTACAGTGTTTGAGTCTGAAAGTTTTTCAATTATTTTTGCCGTTTTCACATTCTCTTTTTTTATCCACATAGCTAGGTAGCCCTCAATTTTATCCTGTAGAGTTATTAACTGTGTTTTCACATGAATCCGACGAAGTGGGTGTTCACCCACGAAAGCTCATGCTCCAAAACGTCTGTTAGTCTATAAGGGTCAACAGGACTCTTTGCCGCTTTTACAGATCCAGACTAACGCGGCTACCCCTCTGATATTTACTGTGTTGTTATAGTCATGTTGCTCCCAGGATATTAGAGAGGCAAGGTGGGTGAGGTAATATCTTTTTTTGGGCCAGTTTATGTTGGCGAAGGAGACAAGTTTTGAGGTTACACAAAGCTAGCTCTTCATCAGGTCTGGGAAATATACTGACTGTCACAGCTACATAAAAGGTGGAACAGATTTTTAGCATAAGTAATTACCACATATTGTAAGAGATCATTGAAGATAGAGAGGCCAGTTAACACCTCTGCAGCCATAGAACAAAAATGGGGTGTTACTGGGTTACAGATGGGCATAATAAGCCATAAATCTAGTGTCTTTATTAAGTCCATGATTTTTAGTGTCTAGCAAAATTATGAATTTAAGTTTCCGAGCTCATCTTTTGGAGATGTTGTGCAGATATCCTTTGAGGATGAGGACAGAGAGGTCAGCTGTAGAGTGATTGCTTTGTGAAAAGTGTTCATGGATGGGTGATATGGTATTTTTGTCTATTATCACTTTTCTGTGTGAGTTCATTTGAGAGAGTAGTGATTGTCTCATTTCACCCATATAGCTTTTATTGGGGCATTTCGTGCATTGAATGAGGTATGCCACATGTTGTGATAGGCATGTGCAGGACTCATAGATTTTGAAAGGTGTGTTGTGGGGGTCATCAATCATCATAGCAGTGGATTGATGTCTGAAGGTTTTGGGAGAGTCTGGTGCCACTTTCAGTTGGTGTGTCCTGATCTGTGTGAGGTTTGCTTGTAGAGTTATTCAGCTTACCCATGACCATAATGTGACATACTTTGAATAGCCACCCTGTTCCTTTGGTGGGTTTGGGGCAATTTGCAAACTATAACAATATATTCCTGGCCAATATGATAAGATCTGAATCAAGTTTCATTATGGGTATTTGTGAGTATTGATCTCTAAGACAAAGATAGAGTGAAATTGGTAGATCCAGCTGAGTAATTTCCAAGATGTGATATTCGATTATTTCCCAACATTTTGGATGGGTGACCAATGCACTTCATAAATAGATAAAATCATCTTGCTCTATATTCATTCCAACTCAGTAGCAAAACATTATCAGATAGAAGACATACTGCTTCTGGGGTGATAGATGTTAAAAATAACATCAACTTGATTTTTATTTCTAACATAATTGAGAAAAGAAAACTGGTACATATAATTCCATTTGTTCTCCCCACCGGGAAAGCCCCGGAAGACTCGGAGGGAACGGAGGGTGGATAAAATGAGGGGAACGAGGATCTTGACCCAGTACCAGAAACCTACGCTTGTAATGGAAAAAGGTGGCTCAGTGGACAGCAGGGCAGGGCAGGAGATCAGCGACCCAATAGCTGGACCTTGTTCCCCGGGGGTTTTCCCCGAGGAGACAGAGGTAGATCCCCCTGAGTTTGGACAAATGGGGACCTCACTTAGGAATTTTGGTCAGGATCAGGCCAATGATCCAATATACAGCAATATTCATAAAGATGTACTCAAGGTAAATGGGGTCCCCATGGAGGGGAGAGTCAAGGGCCCAGAGCCATATTATGTGATTAAGGGTGATCTTCTATACAGAGTGTAGTCCAGGTCCAAGAGCAAGTCGTAGAACAACTCTTAGTCCCACAGAAGCATCAGAGGGGCATGATGGATCTGGCCCACAGCCATCTGTTTGGGGGCCATCTAGGGGTAGATAAGACCCTTGATTGGATTCTGTAGAGGTTTTTTTGGCCCGGCATTTATATGGCTGTCCAGCGATATTGTACCTCCTGTCCAGAATGTCAGTTACATGGGCCTCGACCACACCTAAGGGCCCCTTTGGTACCTCTACCAATTACTGGAATCCCATTCGAGCAAATAGCTATGGATCTAGTAGGGCCACTGGAGAAGTCAGCCCGGGGTCATCATGGTAGTACTAGATTATGCCACCCAATATCCCAAGGCCGTACTCCTACAGAACACCATGTCCAAGACCATAGCCAAAGAATTAGTCCAGATTTTTTCCAGAGTAGGGATACCTAAAGAGATCCTGAGAGACCAAGGGACCCACCTTGTGTCTAAGTTAATGAAGGACCTATGTACAATGCTTAATATGCGGACCTTCAGGACATCAGACTATCATCCCCAGACTGATGGTCTTGTCGAACGCTTCAATAGAACATTGAAGAACATGCTACGGAAAGTGGTTAGTCATGACGGGAAAGGCTGGGACATCCTGCTGACTTACTTGCTGTTTGCTGTACGGGAGGTTCCCCAAGCTTCCACTGGATTCTCCCCATTCGAGCTGTTATATGGTCGCCACCCCAGGGGCATATTGGACGTGGCCAAAGAGGGCGGGGAAGAACAGCCGAACACCGGGAGAAACATCGTTGAACATGTATTGCAAATGAAAGACAGGATAGCCCAAGTCACCCCCCTTGTGCGTGAACACCTGGAGAAGGCCCAAGGGGCCCAACGGACATACTACAATCACCAAGCAATGACCTGGAAGTTCCAGGTGGGAGACCGGGTAATGGTGCTCATACCCATGGCAGAGAGCAAGCTCCTGGCCAGGTGGCAAGGGCAATATGAGATTATAAAAGCCATAGGAGAAATCGACTATAAGGTCCAACAGCCGGGTCGCTGGAAGCTGGAGCCGATCTACCATGTAAACCTGCTGAAACCATGGCAGGATAGAGAAGCGCATGTTGTTGCGCTAGGGGCACCATCCCCTAAAAGCAACCAGCCCGACCAAGTGGGAATATCGCCGGAGTGGACTCCGGAGCAACGATCTGAAGTGATCAGCCTGATTAAACGCAACCAGGATGTGTTCTCAGAAAAGCCAGGCAGGACTACTGAGGTTCACCATCACATCCTCACAGAGCCTGGAGTGAAGATGAACATCAAGCCATACCGGATTCTGGAGGCCAAAAGATCTCAAGTGGGATCAAATTGATCAACAGGAATATTTCCCTTCTGCTGATTTTAACTCATGGAGATCTTTCTGCAGACAAAAGTCTGTATTTTCAAATGCAAGGAACTAAGCATTAATTTTAAATCATGTGGTCTGGTGTCAATGGACACTTGCTTTGTGGCTGACCAGGAAAAGCTGGTTCCATCTTTAAAGGAGGTCATGTTCACTGAGATTTTAAGCCAAGGAGCATCTTGTTCCAGTTTTAAGCCCTGGAGCTCTGTCTTTGCTGCATATTTTAACATTCTACCATAAATCTCTATTGCTGTACCATTTCCAGTGTGCATAGCAAATACCAAGTCAGAATTGTTTATTTTGACTAAGTATAACCAAAAGGTGGCAGCACTACTTTGAACATCCTATATGCTACACTTAATAGCAATTCATCTTTCAGTAACAGTATCAAACTATTTCCTTCATATATTGAACGTACTATCACTATTCATAAAGAAGACATATTAAAATACATTATATTGTCCTTGTTACTAATGGAAATTATCTCTTACATTGTATATTTGCATAATATAATACCATCTCTGTAGCAGAAAGAATCTATTGTATATAGGGACTCTATTGAATATTTAAAAGCCCTAAGACTCTGCTTTGATCAGTGTGGCTGAACAATCATTGTATTCATCCATCACTTTGCTTTCCTGAAATTATTTTTAGCCATAGAACAATTTCTCTTGCCCAGATAAATTCTCCCTGTGTAAAAGAAATTAAGACACTTTAGCATCTGGTGTCAACTGGTCTTTTTACCAGTGTTATAAAATGTCTTTTACATATCTGAAGTTTGTTTTTAATTGATCCCCTCAATGCAATCACAGAAAAACCCAGGAGACTATACAGCATGCTTTCTAATGGTTTTATGAGGCTAATTTATTCTCTCTCTCTCTCTCTCTCTCTCACACACACACACACACACACACACACACACACACACACACACGGAAAATTTGCAGTAAACTAATTTTCATTTTCAATCTTGGCTGATTTTTTTTAATTAATGCAAAGATTGATAATTGATAGGAACAGGAAAGTAGCAGTTCTCACCTGCAGAGTTTGGCTGGGAGACTGAAAATGAGTTAGCACAAATATGTATGATGCACTAACACAAACCGTTATTTATGGTCTTAGAAGGGGTCATACATCTGAGAATGAGAATTTTGCCGCGATTTCATATTTATTGCAAAGATGCAAGTGAGTGCAAATATTTTATGTATTTCATTTTTAACGAAATTGAACAAAGTGTGCATATGAATCTGCAATGTGAGGAGAAACTTTGATTAAAGTTTTGGTAATGTAGGAAAGAGATGAAACTTAAATTAAAACCTGTGGATAGTAGTTGTTCATATGCTACTACTAGATTGGTTCTGAAAGCATCTTAAAATATTCTCATTTTGCTTGTAAGAATTACTGAGAGTCTTACATTGTGATTTCTGAAATTTTGGGCAAATTATTATTTTTGACAATTGTCCTTATTCTTTTTCAAAATGTTTAGCTTGACAAGTTAGCTTACATGAAAAATTTCATCCTGAGTGATGTTCTGAAGATTTCAGTGGATACCGAGAGTATCAGAGATAAATGCAGAAAGAGTACACATGAGTATACTAAGCTTTTGGCTTTATTTCTGAAAATAATCATTCTATTTAGAACACTCAGTCTCAGCTTATCTGTTCAGGAATTGCACTTGTCAATGTAAAACATTCCCATTTCATCATCACTGCTGCCTCGAGAGGCTGATGATCTGACATTGTCGTACAGCAGAATGGAAACAGCAGTGCATATACATTGACAAGTCTAACTGAGCATCTGTGTTTTAAATGAAGTCATTATTACAGAAAGTAAACCTGTTATAATACTGAGCTGTTCTTGTAATTCCATTGTCCTAGATAAGCTTCTCTAATTAAATCCTACAGATTCCCCATACCAACTCTTAGGAGGAGTTTGAGCTTCTTTAGGTCAAGAGCCTGTGCTTGATACAGTCTTATTTTAAAAAAGTCAGTCAGTATACAATAACATAAAGCATTAACTGCACCAGCACATTCATAAAGCAGCTACCTTCTGCCTGAGTGATGTGGGCTAATGTAAACACCTAACAACTGTGCTGAAATCTTTCCCTGCCTCCCTGATGGCTTCTGGGTACAATTTATTATGTTAGTAGTGAGCTCTGTATGGTTTGGTTCCAGTTATCTGACATAAGATTAGATGAGAAGCTGTTGCTTTTGGATCCAAAGTTTGAAGACCTCTGTCGAGTAGCAGGCATGAACTTGCTCTCCTTAGAACTCTGTCAGAACCTTCCAGCTACAATGCAAGACACATTTATTTTGTTCAGTTCTTGACTAGTAGTTTCTGTTTTGTTCTTGTGGTGGTTTTTTGTCTGTTTGTTTTTTGTGATTTCCCACAACTCCCCTCACCCCCAACACACACACACACTCTGTACTCTCTGTGCCTGCTGCCCCCATGATGGACACTGTAAAATTAGTAATAATACATATAACAAGGTGTAGCATGCCAGGGGTACGTGTAGCCCCCTCCGGAAGCACCCTCAATCTCCAAGAGTACTGGAGTTCATTTGCTTTTCCCTCCTTAGACCCACTGGCCCTCGGTTCTTTGTGCTTCTTGGGCTGATAGCAGGCATCTGCCTTTAGCTGACTGGTTGCTGGAGCTAAAATGATTCTTGGTGCTTGGTGTCTTCACCTATTGGCCAGGTAAATAAATTAATATATAGCCCCTCTGACCACTAGAACTCTAGGAATTAAAAGGAATCAGGGACCAATCAATTTTTAAAAGGAACAAACTATTTATTAGGAGAAAAGATAGGGTAAAACTAAAGAAGGGTTAAGGACAGGGGTCAAAGACAATGGCAGGAGAATCAAGGGGAACAGATAACTGAATTAACAAGTAAACCCCACAGAAATAATCAGACCGTTCGTCACATAAAAATACCTCTCCAGTGACTTAATGTAATCAAAATCCCATGTAGAATAATTAGGCAAGTGGGTGAAATCCCGGAATTCATCTGCAGCTCTCAGATGGTCAACGTGCACTAGTGTTATTTGTATTGAAGTTCTACAGGGCTGACTGAATGAAAATAGGTGTATACAGTACAATAGTGTTGCAGGCCCAGCATGGTGCCCACATGCCTCATACCTCTTTAATGCTGGGTTCCTTTGGCTCTTCAAGTCTTCAACTCAGGGATCATTTGGCTGTGCACCCACAGAGCAGGATTGTGATCACTCCAGAATCCTTTCCTAACCCTCTCAGAGGAGCAGTTTTCGGGTGGCCTTCAGTTGTCTTCTAGAGAAAGGGAGGTTCAAGGGGAGAGAGTGGCAGACAGACCTCTGCCTCTGGATATGGAGTTCCATCCATATGGAGTTGTGACTGGTGATTGCTTGGGTGAGGAAACTGGCCTCTCTCTCCACACAGTGTTTTCTGTACCTGAGCTGTTTCAGGGACAACTAACTGAGGAGGTATACCCCTTTGGGAGCTTCTGATCAGTTGGGCTGCTGTGGCTGATTGACAAAATATAGTGCAACATCTCATACTGCTGATAACATCCAACAACCTGCAGCCATTCCTTTCCCCCAAACACTCTGTATCTGTCCATGCTCAGTGGACATGTCTGGGGGTCCTGGCTATATTCTTTCTGAAGCTGTAGTCGGTCACCTAGCATGTCAGTCAGGCTTCTGGCCTTGGTAACTCCACCTCTTCTTCTCTCTCCCACCACTCACCACTGGTCTGGGTCTCAAACTTAGGGTAGGGTAGGCAGATAGTTCCTGTTTCTGCTTCTTTGCTGCTGGACTCTGACTGTGAGAACTGCTGCTCATTGATTCTCTCAAACCCCCAAAATGGCAAGGAGGCCACCTTTGTTGAGTGCTTAAGGAGAGGCATATACCCACATTTTTGGGCCAGTCTACAAAAACCAGTATTTTCCCAAGTTAGTCTCCTGCAAAGATCTCACTGCTCTAATCATAGGCCTGTACCAAAACAGCTATGGATGTGTTGAGTACTATCATGTAAACCCATCATTTAACAAGGCATGTTCTTGTCATTAGAAAAGATAAAAGTCATTCTAAAGAACTAGGGTAAAAAGCAATTCATAGGTGTTTTCAGACTATCTTGTCAATACAGTGGGGGAGACTTTATCCAGGTGATGCCCAATATGTTAACATTAATTTGGCTACAGCTGCCAAATCTTTTCATATTGCACATACTACTGTACATCTGACATGTTTCTGGCTATATTCTGCCATGAGTTTTGGTTCAGAATTCCCATTCACTCCACTGGAGAAGTAACATGAGCTTTGATGGTAAGATATGGCTTAGGTTCTTGAATTTTATAAGTGGCAATTTGATATTAATGGCAGGAACATAGTCTTCCTACCTATGTGTAAAGTTCCTAGCACAACATTGCTGTTCTACAAGTAATAGGCAATGATAAGCAAATTCATAAAAAGTTGATACTTTTTTACTTTTTATATTTTTAACATGAAAATAGTTAGAGAAATTGTACCCCAGTACTTGGGTATATTCAGTATATTGCAGTAAAGACATCGTGGAATGAATAGTTGCACAGTGTTGCCATTAAGATGTTCGTAGTATCTATGTCAGGGCAGTAGTTCCCTCTATGTAGAAGACAGAATACCTGCAGAATCACTTGGTAAATATTTTGATGGCAACCACTGTGCCATCTGAGCTATCTTGTTTTTGATATGGCTTTTTAATGAGTCAAAGTGAAATGTGAAAGTAGAAACTTACACTGGGTTGCTGTTAATTCTAGTAGCAATGACATTGAATTCAACTTTCTAAATTTGCCAGCAAGTTTAAAAGTATGGATTGGATGAATGGACTATACGGTGGATAGAAAGCTGGCTAGATTGTCAGGCTCAATGGGTAGTGATCAACAGGCTCGATGTCTAGTTGGCAGCTGGTATCAAGTGGAGTGCCTCAGGGGACAGTCCTAGAGCCGGTTTTGTTCAACAACTTTATCAATGATCTGGATAATGGGATTAATTGCACCTTCAGCAACTTTGCAGATGACACTAAGCTGGGGGGAGAGGTAGATACACTGAAAGGTAGGGATAGGGTCCAGAGTGACCTAGACACATTGGAGGATTGGGCCAAAAGAAATCTGGTGAGGTTCAACAAGGACAAGTGCAGAGTCCTGCATTTAGGAAGGAAGAATACGTTGCACCGCTACAGGCTGGGGACCAATTAGCTAAGCAGCAGTTCTGCAGAAGATTACAGTGGACAAGAAGCTGGATATGAGTCAGCAGTGTGCCAAGAAGCCAACGGCATATTGGGCGGTATTAATAGGAGCATTGCCAGCAGATCGAGAGAAGTGATTATTCCCCTATATTCGGCACTGGTGAGGCCACACCTGGAGTATTACATTCAGTTTTGGTCCCCCCACTACAGAAGGGATGTGGACAATTTGGAGAGAGTCCAGCGGAGGGCAACAAAAATGATTAGGGGGCTGAGGCACATGACTTACAAGGAGAGGCTGAGGGAACTGGGGTTATTTAGTCTGCAGAAGAGAAGAGTAAAGGAGGATTTGATAGCATCCTTCAACTACCTGAAGTGCGGTTCCAAAGAGGATGGAGCTTGGCTGTTCTCAGTGGTGGCAGAAGACAGAACAAGAAGCAATGGTCTCAAGTTGGAGTGGGGGAAGTCTAGGTTGGATATTAGGAAACACTATTTCACTAGGAGGGTGGTGAACCACCAGAATGGGTTACCTAGGTAGGTGGTGGAATCTCCATCCTTAGATGTTTTTAAGGCCTGGCTTGATAAAGCCTTGGCTGGGATGATTTAGTTGGTGTTGGTCCTGCTTTGAGCAGGGAGTTGGACTAGATGACCTCCTGAGTTCTGTTCCAACCCTAATATTCTATGATTTTAGTACAATGGGTGGTAATAAGTACTGATTATTTTTAGAATTGGGGGTCATACTAATGTGTACAGTTTTCACTACAGCTGTCTGTGATAACTAGCTTTTACCTGGCTTCAGTGTATGATGCTAGTACGATCTTATGGATTGATGTTTTCGAAATGCCTTAAATAAACTATATGGAATAATGAACTGATCTGCTTTCTACTCTAAAGATATAAGAGCCCAGTAGAAAAAAGTGAAGAAAGGAATTACTTTATAAATGCACTTTGATTGTGTATACAACAACAATTAACATTTTTCTTCATATTGCATTATCTTTTCACTGTCAGTGATTATGTGAATGCGACTGACATGATGGGGAACCAGTAGGAGACAGAGCCAAGAATATAATATTAAAAAAACAACAGGCTCAAGACTGCATTGAAAGATTTTCTTTTAGGCATGCATAAAGTTACAGTTTCTCATGTATTCAAAAAAAGAAAAGGAGTACTTGTGGCACCTTAGAGACTAACCAATTTATTTGAGCATAAGCTTTCGTGAGCTACAGCTCACTTCATCGGATGCGTTCAGTGGAAAATACAGTGAGGAGATTCATATACACACAGAACATGAAAAAATGAGTTATCATACACACTGTAAGGAGAGTGATCGCTTAAGATGAGCTATTACCAGCAGGAGAGCTGGGGTAGGGGGGGAAGAAAACCTTTTGTAGTGATAATCAAGGTGGGCCATTTCCAGCAGTTAACAAGAATGTCTGAGGAACAGTGTGTGTGTGTGGGGGGGGGAATAAACATGGGGAAATAGTTTTACTTTGTATAATGACCCATCCACTCTCAGTTTCCATTGAAGTCTAAGTTAATTGTATCCAGTTTGCAAATTAATTCCAGTTCAGCAGTCTCTTGTTGGAGTCTGTTTTTGAAGTCTTTTTGTTGTAATATTGCGACTTTTAGGTCTGTAATCGAGTGACCAGAGAGATTAAAGTATTCTCCGATTGGTTTATGAATGTTATAATTCTTGACATCTGATTTGTGTCAGTTTATTCTTTTACATACTGTCCAGTTTGACCAATGTACATGGCAGAGGGGCATTGCTGGCACATGATGGCATATATCACATTGGTAGATGTGCAGGTGAACGAGCCTCTGAAAGTGTGACTGATGTGATTAGGCCCTATGATGGTGTCCCCTGAATAGATATGTGGACACAGTTGGCAAAGGGCTTTGTTGCAAGGATAGGTTTCTGGCTCAGTGGTTTTGTTGTGTGGTGTGTGGTTGCCGGTGAGTATTTACTTCAGGTTGGGGGCTGTCTGTAGGCAAGGACTGGCCTGTCTCCCAAGATTTGTGAGAGTGATAGGTCGTCCTTCAGGATAGGTTGTAGATCCTTGATGCGTTGGAGAGGTTTTAGTTGGGGGCTGAAGGTGACGGCTAGTGGCGTTCTGTTATTTTCTTTGTTGGGCCTGTCCTGTAGTAGGTAACTTCCGGGTACTCTTCTGGTTCTGTCAATCTGTTTCTTCACTTCAGCAGGTGGGTACTGTCTTTGTAAGAACCCTTGATAGAGATCTTGTAGGTGTTTGTCTCTGTCTGAGGGGTTGGAGCAAATGCAGTTGTATCGTAGAGCTTGGCTGTAGACGATGGATTGTGTGGTATGGTCTGGGTGAAAGCTGGAGGCATGTAGGTAGGAATAGCGGTCAGTAGGTTTCCGGTATATTTCCAAACAAATGGGTGGTGTTTATCTGACCATCGTTTATTAGCACTGTAGTGTCCAGGAAGTGGATCTCTTGTGTGGACTGGTCCAGGCTGAGGTTGATGGTGGGATGGAAATTGTTGAAATCATGGTGGAATTCCTCAAGGGCTTCTTTTCCATGGGTCCAGATGATGAAGATGTCATCAATATAGCGCAAGTAGAGTAGGGGCATTAGGGGACGAGAGCTGAGGAAGCGTTGTTCTAAGTCAGCCATAAAAATGTTGGCATACTGTGGGGCCATGCGGGTACCCATAGCAGTGCCACTGATTTGAAGGTATACATTGTCCCCAGATGTGAAATAGTTGTGGGTGAGGACAAAGTCACAAAGTTCAGCCACCAGGTTTGCCGTTACGTTATTGGGGATACTCTTCCTGACGGCTTGTAGTCCATCTTTGTGTGGAATGTTGGTGTAGAGGGCTTCTACATCCATAGTGGCCAGGATGGTGTTTTCAGGAAGATCACCGATGGATTGTAGTTTCCTCAGGAAGTTAGTGGTGTCTCGAAGATAGCTGGGAGTGCTGGTAACGTAGGGCCTGAGGAGGGAGTCTACATAGCCAGACAATCCTGTTGTCAGGGTGCCAATGCCTGAGATGATGGGGCGTCCAGGATTTCCAGGTTTATGGATCTTGGGTAGCGGATAGAATACCCCTGGTTGGAGTTCCAGCGGTGTGTCTGTGCGGATTTGTTCTTGTGCTTTTTCAGGGAGTTTCTTGAGCAAATGCTGTAGTTTCTTTTGGTAACCCTCAGTGGGATTAGAGGGTAACGGCTTGTAGAAAAGTGGCGTTGGAGAGCTGCTGAGCAGCCTCTTGTTCATATTGCGACCTATTCATGATGACGACAGCACCTCCTTTGTCAGCCTTTTTGATTATGATGTCAGAGTTATTTCTGAGGCTGTGGATGACATTGTGTTCTGCACGGCTGAGGTTATGGGGGCAATTGATGCTGCTTTTCTACAATTTCAGCCCGTGCACGTCGGTGGAAGCACGCTATGTAGAAGTCCAGTCTGTTGTTTTGACCTTCAGGAGGAGTCCACCCAGAATCCTTCTTTTTGTAGTGTTGGTAGGAAGGTCTCTGTGGATTCAAATAACTGGAAATATGTTCATAAACTAGTGGCTACTATAGTTAAAAACGAAAAGTATTTGCCACTGCAAAGCAGTTAGGACAAGAGATTAGATGCAATATAATTGTGTTTCTGGGGCGGGACAACTCTTAATTTGGCTTAATTAGCTTATCTTCTGGGCATTGCAATTAGTAGGTCAATATAATCTGGTTAAATAGTACATAATTTTTACAAACATATTTTCTTTAAATCTTAATTAAAAAATTACTATACTTCTTTCTGGGCCAAATATACCAACAAATCAGAATTTTGTACACAGTAGCTGCCCCTTTTCAAGGGATGCTTTCAATTCATAAAATCAAAGAATCATAGAATATCAGGGTTGGAAGGGACCTCAGGAGGTCATCTAGTCCAACCCCCTGCTCAAAGCAGGACCAATCCCCAACTAAATCATCCCAGCCAGGTCTTTGTCAAGCATGACCTTAAAAATATCTAAGGAAGGAGATTCCACCACCTCCCTAGGTAACCGGTTCCAGTGTTTCACCACCCTCCTAGTGAAAAAGTTTTTTCCTAATATCCAACCTAAACCTCCCCCACTGCAACTTGAGACCATTACTCCTTGTTCTGTCCTCAGCTACCACTGAGAACAGTCTAGATCCATCCTTTTTGGAACTCACTTTCAGGTAGTTGAAAGCAGCTATCAAATCCCCCCTCATTCTTCTCTTTCGCAGACTAAACAATCCCAGTTCCCTCAGTCTCTCCTCATAAGTCAATTACAGCTCTCCCCCCAAAGAAACCCTACCTCTCTACCCCACAAGCTTCACACATGCTGTTCTGATATTTATAACAATTCTAAGCCTTTTTGAGACAAACATTGATTAACATGTTAATTGGAAAGTGCTCCCCAGATGACTTTTCATTTTATACAAAAGGGTTATTTAGATGGTTAGAAAAGATGGTTATTCAAAAAATTTCAGAGGAAAAGTGTGCGTGCGTGTGTGTGTGTGTGTAATTAAATCAGACAAGATGGTCCTGTTTTCTTCCTGTGTTGTATCCTAGTTTTCCAGATGGCCAAATTGAGCTCAGTCAACCAGGGAGAAACCTGGTCCCCACGGTAGGCTATCATATGGCAAGCTCAACCTTCTCAGTTTGTTGCCCACTGAGCCTTATCTGTGCCTAGTCTGTGACTCAGCCATTGGGAAAGGGGGAAGGCTTGGCTAGCTTCTGAAGGGGAATTAAACAGTGATTTTTGCAGGTGTTTAACCCCAGAAGTTCCAGGCTAACAGCTGCAGTGAATGTAAGTGACATAGATCCTTAAAACACAGGATTGTGACTTCAATGCATAAAATTGTTTTTGGAATAAATATTTATGCTTTCAAATGAGCTCCAATGTGACCAGGCCTATTCAAGGTGATGGACTTTAAATCAATAGATGATGCATGGGGAAGGAAAGAGGACTTTACTTGCCAGAGGCTTGGTAAAGAGGAAGATAGGACATTCAGAAATGAATGAGTCTATCAGTCTTGGTATCTTCCATGTTCTCTCTCTCTCTCTCTCTCTGTTGTGTGTGTTTGTGTAATAAAAGATTTACGAGGAAGCTGATCTATTCCATTCCTGATATCTACATTCACCTAATAGAGTATCTTGTTATGCTGGTAATGTTATACACATTTTATCATCCAGCATATATTTGAATCCAAGCTGGAAGCTGAGGTCCATGGATCTTCTCAAATTAACACTCTCTCTCTCTTTCTCTCTCCATCTATTTAAGCATTGCCATCTTTGGTGCCCTGTCAAGGTAGTAATGTTATACATAAAAAAAATACAATATGAATAAAGTGTAATAAACAATTTTCTAATAAGTAAATAAATGTTTCAGACAGGTAAAATATAGATAAAAGATAAAATTATTTTATTGTACAACTACCAGTATTGCACAGAAAAATAAAACCTAGTTAATATGAAAGTGGATTCTACCACGTAATACAAAACTCCACTTTGCAAATGTACTTGTTTGGGTTGCAGAAATAATGTCTCTGGAGAAATCTTGCCCTGTACCCAAGCTTTGCTTGTTGTGGGATGTGTGGCAGGGCATAGGAAGCTGGTTACTCTCTGCTCCCTGATGCAGCACCAAATTAGGGGGTTGCTCTAACTTAAGCCACTGGTGTAAGATCCCTATGGGACCTACACTAGTGAAAATCAGCCTTAGAGAGTGCCATACTGCCATATCACTGGCTGGCTCCTCCTTGTGTCTTCCTTCCCTTGGCACATCCCCTTCCTTGAGGCTCTGCTGCCCCTGCCAGATTGGTGGCAACAGGTTTTTCCCCTCTGTAAGGGGAATTCCTACTGGCTGTTTCCGAGCGGAAACCATCCACTTTGCACCAGAGCCCTGTGCAGATACAAAATTTGTATCCACATCTGATCCCATGGATATCTGCAGATTTGCAGGGCTCTAGGTATAAAATTTGGATCCACATCCTTCCCCAAACAGGGTCCAGAGATGCACGTATACACGGATATAAAGCGGATATCCACAGATTTGCAGGGCTCTACAGATGGAATTTTTTCATGTATCTGTATTGTTACAGACATGCTTGCTGACAGGTATTTTCAAGTAAATTACCGAAATAATTGAAACTGGTGTGATTATATAGTGTTATTTTGACAAGTAAAATTTGCAGAATTTTAAAATATTGTGCACAAAATTTTGGGGCGCAGAATTCCCCCAGGAGTATACTCTGCTGTACAGTGCACTCTTAGATAGTGTGGTTCAGAGAGAGATTTTTAAAAATGTAGCAGGATGAACAATAGTGAAGTAGACATAGCATAAGAAAACAAATTATTGGTTGAAGCGTATGTAATTTAGATTTAAATGAATGAGCATATTTGGTCGGCCTGATGTGATGTGACAAAGATGTGATGCATAAGAATTAAAAGCTACTGTTCCAGCAGTTTTCAGCCTAATATGTGAGATGTGGCTGGATTTCTCCACTTTCAAAAAAATAGTGGAGAAGGCAGCTCATGAAACTCAAAAAGACCTAGATCATTTAAGATCCATATGTCTAGTGTAGACTTTTAATCCAGACAGCTCTTTTTATCCACCTAGGAAGGAGTCAGTTTCACCTGACAATATATTAGGTGATTTAAATAATTATTAGTTGCTTGTTTGCTATCCAGAAGAAAAACTGCATGCAGAAATCACTTAGCCTGAGCAGAGCTGGCTGAACAATAAAGGATTTTCAGAAGTGCCCAGTATTGGCCTGACTGCTCACATTGGGGTGAATGGGAGTTGTCAGGCCAATGCTGAATGTTTTTGCAAATCCCACACTAAAATACTGTCACTTAAGGGAGACACAAGTTATGAAGCTTTCCTGAAGAGTTCATGCTACCAAAGCCTGTTTCTTTTTGGTTTTGTTTGATCCTGTTTCTAGGGTGTATTAACAGGAGTGTCGTATGTTAGACCCAGGGGGTAATTGTCCCCTTTCCTAGGCACTGCTTAGTCCTCAGGTGGAATAGTGTATAATTCTAGACACCACACTTTAGGAACAATGTAGATAAGATGGAAAGAGTCCAGAGGAGAGCAACAAAAATGATAAAAGGCTTAGAAAACATGTCCTATGAGGAAAGGTTAAAAAAACTGGGCATGTTGAGTCTTGAGGAGACTGTGGGGCGGAGGGAAGAAGAGGTGCGGCGGTACCTGATAACACTATTCAGATATGTTAAGGACTGTTATAGGGAGGACTCTGATCCATTGTTCTCTGTGGTCACTGAGGGTAGGACAAGAAGTAATGGGTTTAATCTGCAGCAAGGGAGATTTAGGTTGGATATTAGGAAAAACTTCCTAACTATATAGTTAAGCTCCGGAACAGGCTTCCAAGGGTGGTTGTGGAGTCCCCATCATTAACGTTTTTCAAAAACAGGTTAGACAAACACCTACCAGGGTTTGTGTGACTGAATGCATCCATGTATTCACACCATACTCACTATTGTAATAACCTTTGTATATGCCTTGTGAGATATCATTTGAAAACTAATAACTCACTGGCCAGTAATATCATGGTAAAATATATGTAGCAACATTATATGTAAAGTTATGGTATTTCCCTCCATGATGTTGTTAGCTCATGTTCAAACCCACACAATCCTGTCTAGGCAAAAGTTGTTAAACAGCTCTATCCTAAACAAAGGAATATGTATTTCCTCAATTTACATGTAAGTATTAAACAGGGTCCTCAAGACAGTAGGGGGCAGAGATGGCAGGAGACAGAGCAAATTTGCATTTCAGCAAACAGGTGAGGAGACAGAGCATGGAGCCTCCTTTACCATCAGATTCCATATCACCTTCTTTACTTTGAAGGGTAACCCTCTGAAGAATCCAATTCAAAAGTTCACTGGACTGTAAGAGAGAGGGGCAGAAAACCCCAAGTTCTCTCTTTCACCTAGGAAGGCAAAGGCATCAGCACCTTTGGGCCTCTGGGAGAAATCCTGACGGAGGAAAGGATCAATCACCATCTTGCTGGAAGACTGTTGGAACTGGTAGTGTGTTAGGGTCATCCTGCTAGTAGTAAGCAAGGCTGGTGTAAACTAGGATGTTACTTGTGTGTTGCTGATAGGCTGCTGGGGTCAGAGCTGTTGGACCAAGTCTGCAGCTATTCACAGACACTCAGGGTGTGACCTGCATGCTGGTGGCCTGGTTGTGAGCAGCCCAGGTTGGGAGCTACAACAGCGAAGCATTGTGAGGCACCCAAGGTTGCGGGGCAGGTGGTGACACAGCCCCTCACTGGTCTGGATTGCACCCAAGAATGTGACAGATGGTCTAGGTATACTTGGTTCTGCTTCAGCACAGGGTGCTGGACTTGATGACCTCTTAAGGTCCTTTTCAACCTTACATTTTTTTGTGATTCTATTATTCTATTTACATTTGAAAAACGTATACAAGCAGATACAGGCAATCATGAGAATATGACAGGTACAGCTAGGTATCATGGGCATACCAATGAAATCTTTGTGCTTCCTAATCATAGTTTCAAGAAGAAACAGGCAGTCAGTGAATCATAAAACCTCTTTTGCTTATGCAGTGTAGCGTGAGAAGCAGGGACCACTAAGGAAGGGTGATCATGGCCTGTCATTTATGTCAATGTGCTGGAAACTCCCACAGAGTAAGTTCACAGAGATGATGGTAGGAAGGTCAGCTATAATAAGTAACTCTGGTTGTCTGCTTGACGGCCACTTGAGTTATTTTGCATTTAGCAAAAGGAAGAACTGAAATCATTTATTTTCATGTATATGAGATAATGTGCTTATGAGAGGTCTCATCCTTCCTTTCTGTTCTCTTTTGCGTTTCCTGTTGCTTTCTCTCCTTTCCCCCTTTCTCTTTTTTTGCTCTACCCCCTTCTACTAGTATATTATTTAAAAAAAATAACCTTACTTGTAATTTGCTGTCCTAACATACTTAAGGAGGTTTATAAATCAGATGTTCAGCTACATGAGAAAGACCCTAACCCCCACCCAAATTTCCGTTACCCTTCTAGATTCAGGCATTAATTTCCTTCCCGCCCACATAATCATATTGTCCTTGTCCTCATCGAAACTCTCTCTGTCTTCTCATTTATGCTGCTGTAAACTCCAGTTCTACTAACTTAGGATCATCTTCTGATATCTTTATTAATGCTGAGTAATACCTTACCCCATAAGTTGTCCCTTTGAAATCTATGGGAAATCATAGACTTACAGACTAAAAGGTCAGAAGGCACCATAATGATCATCTAGTCCAGTGATACACAAACTTTTTATGTTGCGCCCTGCCCTTACCCGTAATGTAATCTGTCCATGCTCCTTTTCCTCTGAGTACTGGAAGGAGGGACGGGGACCAACGCTGGAGCTGAAGCTGGGGTCGCAGATGGGAGCAGAGGTGCCCCCAGGAGTGGGGGAGGGGCCAAAGCTGGGGCCTCTGCTGGGGCTGTGGCGGGGGCCAGAGCCGTAGTGGACCTGGGGACAAAATGGGGCTGGGTGGCGGTCCCACAAATGTTCCTCCATCCCCCCCTAGAGGACCCCCCAGTGGGGACCACTGATCTAGTCTGTCCTCCTGCACATTGCAGGCCACAGCAGCTCACCCACCCACTCAAAGTGTAAGAAAAGGTGGTAAAATTTGACCCTTAGATTGTAGATGATAAGGAGAAAGGGTCCTACCATTATCTGTTATATAATGTTCCATGCTCTATCGCACTGTATAAATAATTTTAAAAATAAATAAATATCCTGTCATGAATCTATTGCCGGTTCCCAGTGTGCTGATCCTTCTTGTTCAGGACACACAATTTCATGTCAATGTTAGAGTGTTTCTTCCCATTCAGTGCTATGAAGGAGAGTTATAGATTCATGGAAAATAGAGATGGAAAATTTTCAGAAGCATCTGTACCCCGACACCCCAATATCCATCACTGTCATGTAATTAGGATATGTTTTGTACAAAGTATATCTTATAAGGTATCATTCTAAAAGTCTTGATCTGCTAGACATTAATATCTTGTTGGATTGTATGTGCTATCATCGTATGGGAAGTTACGAAGTTCGGCTACGTATGTGTTATGAGGTTGAAAGCACGCACAAGCAGCCTTTCAGGTACAACAGTAAAGAGGCCAAGCAATGTTAACAGCTTATTGAGAAAATGCACAGAAGCACCAGGAACTGTGTATAATGGAAAACTCTCAGAAGATAGCACTACACAATTTGAACTGTTTGACCCAGGTCACAGCAAAAGAGCTTTCCAGCAAGTGGGAAGAAGATATAAAAGGGGGACAATGGCATCAGGAGGGGACCTGCCTTTCCCTGCAACAGCACACCTGGAAACACCTGAAGGGCAAGGACTGAACTGTGGAAAGTAATGATCCCAGGCTAGAAGGATCTCTAGCCTGTGTATGAAAACTTGGGAAAACGAAGGCAACTTGTGTCTTAAGAATTTGCCAACCTGTTTATCACTCAGGGTGAGAATTTGCTAATTTATATCCTACCTATCTAGTGTGTTAAGCTCAGTTTGTGATTTTTGTTTATTTACTAAGGTAATCTGCTTTGATCAGTTTGCTGCCACTTATAGTCACTTAAAATCTATCTTTTGTAGTTAATACACTTGTTTTTGTTTTCTCTAAAACCAGTTTGTGGAATTCATAACTGGGGGTGGGGGGGAAGCTGTGCATATCTTCCTCCACATTGAGGGAGGCGGCGGATTTCATGAGCGTACACTGTACAGTTCTCTGTGCAGTGCAAGACGATGCAGTTTTGGGTTTACATGCCAGAGGGGGTGTGCACTTGAGTACTAGCTGAAGCCTTCCCATACAGAGCTGATTTCAGTATCTGTCTTCCTGCAGCTGGGTGTGTCCCTACCTGTGTATGTGCTGGAGGAGGCTTGAGGGCCTGTATCAGCAAGATAGTGTAAGGGAGCTCAGGCTGGTGGAACAGGCAGGCTCAGTGGTACCCCAGTACATCAGGTGGCACCCTGTGGGGGGGGGCGCAACCCATCACAGCATCTAAGTCCCTTTTTTCAAAAGTAACTTGGGACATAGGCTCCAATGTTCCTATCAATTTTCAGTGAGGATCTTATGAGCATAAATCACTTTTGAAAATGGGACCTAGACTCCTGAATCACTTAAGGGTTTATGAAAATTTTACCCTTATTAACTTGACTTGTCCATCCCACTTCTAAAGTAGAATTGTTCCGCCCACTGTATATATACAATACAGCGAGGTTATACAGCCATTAAAATGGTACACTTATTATTCTGGCATAAACATCAACAGTTTTTATGTACCCACATAATATGGGATTGTCCTGTTTAATCCAGTAGTGGTGACTCTTTATATTATAAAAATGAAATGCTAGAGGGAATACTTAAAAAATATCAGACGTGAGTTCAGAAAACAAGGGGGTAAGTTAAGCCTTCAACCACTGAGGCACTAACATTAATGTGACTATTACAGGTGTCACCTGAAATAAACTTTTGGGTGGAGTTGGGAAGGAAGACGTGTTGGCTAAGGAAGGATTTAAACTGCAATGAATGTAGTGAATTTACATAATTTCAATTACTTTTGACTGCAGCAAAGTCTGATAAGTAAAGACAATTGGAGAACTACTCAACATATTGAGAGAAGTTTACCTGAACAACAGTTCACTGACCTATTGGCAGTCCAGACCAGAGGAGCAGAAAGGTTAATTCCATTAAGCAGTTACTTTAGATAAGTATTCAGACCTTGCAATGACAAGAGCTTTGCAACAGGGAGAAATATTGGATTTCAAACTACCATGAAGCCTAAAAGCTCTCCATAGCCTCACTAGCTTAAAGCTAGCATCTCATAGCTTCTCTGCAACTGTCACAGTCCAAAGAGCTCTGCAGGGAATAGTGAGGCTTCGGGATGAATTAAAGCAGGAAAGTGATAGCAATAGTTAATACCTCAATCATTATTTTAACACATTACAGATTCATCCTTGCTCACTAACAAAGCAGAAAATGTAGCAACTTTTAATCAATGAGGATATCTTTAAGTAACTTAATTAGCAAATGACTTGAAACAAAGAACTGAAAGCATAAAATTGACCAAGTAGTGATGAGTGAATGGTACAACAGAATAGTTCATGTTCATTGGTGGAAAAATAACCAGTGAAATAAAATCCTGAGTAAACTTTAATGGGATTTGAAGTATGTCTAGCAACCATTAAAGTCCTTTCAAGAAGGATCTGCAGTCATGCAATGAGGAAAAAGTAATCTAAGTGTAATTAAAAAAAAATCCTAACCCGGAAAGCAAGCCCAAATTTTGATAAAGTAAAACCTTTTGCCTTTTAAATATTGCAAAAGTTAACCACAAAAGAAGAAAAAGGAAATTCCAATTAGTAAATGAATATGTTATGAGTACTAGACTGATAAAGCCAATCTTTTCTCAAACTGTTTTTGGCACTCGCTGGCTCAATTTGTTTCATATTTCCTATTTTTTATTTTGTTTTGGCCCAATCTCATCCCCAGTCATTCAATCCAAACTACACAGGTAGTTCCATATGCTCATGTAAAGTCCCATTGAAGTCAGTGAAGCTCTGCATTGGCACAGGCATCTACTTACATGCCTCTGATTGTAGGATTTTCTTTCCTGAAGCATACGGGGCACGTTCCCAGCAGCAACTGTCAATATTTGGAATGTGTTGCTCTTCATTATCTTGAAGGTGTTCATTTTGGGATGGAAGTATCTCCCAGAACAGAGTAGGTTTTGGGTGTGTATATAGGTTAGGTATTGTCTAAATCAAACTGTATGCTGAAGGGCTTCTTTCTTTTTTAGGCTATTTTCTGTGTGTGATCACAATATTTCAGTCAGTGAGGAAGTCCCATTAAATGTGTCTGGTCCCTTCTGTGTTGACAAGATCTCCAAAAGAGACAGGTAGTCCTTGAGTTTGTTTTTGTAGAGATAACTCATGTGGAAGAGAAGAGAGCTGGGCGGACATCCTCCTTATTATTATGGAAAGCATTCCCATTGAAAATAATTGCACATTTCTTCTAAACTGAATTAAAATAACAAACTTCTCCTCTTTAAAAAAAAAGTTCCCTATATTGTTATATTCCTTGTCCTTCGTCCAATTCTCCAACATCCCACATGCATTTCTGCCAGTCGATTGTTGCCCTTCCGGCATTTTCAACCTGCTTTCTAAAACTAAACTGAGAATATTGAGAACTCCCAATCAAAGTCTAGATTTTCAAAGGTGCAATTTTGTGTTCTTTGCATGCACAACTTGTGCTGACCAAGACAAGTTGACACTTACACTCTCATGTGAGGATTGCATGCATGCAAATCAGCTTTTGGTTCTTAGCTTTTACAATGGAAAGTTTGCTGGAAGTGGAAAGAGCCACATGCTGCTGCTGAAAAGGCATGTGGAGGAAGGCAATGGGAACATCTTAAAATTACATTTCTCACTACACAGTCCATTCTTTCTCCACCTCTCACTGCCATCCTTGTATCCCCTCCCATTTCATCCAGCAGTGTCATAAAAGCCACCCTGGGTTCACTAGGGTTCACTAGGGTTGCAGCTGAGCTGCGAAGGGAAGATGTTTCCCTTTGAAGCACTATTTACTCCTGGGGAAATTTTGCACTTAACATTTAAAAATTCCTGCACACAATATTTTAAAATTCTGCAAAATTTTGCATATTTTATTTGTCAAACTAACACAATATAATCACACCAGTTTCTATTATTTTGGTAATTTATTTCAAAATACCTGTCAGCAAGTATGTCTGTAACAATACAGATAATGAGACAATGAAAAAGATCCAGGAAATGTTTTTTTGTCAAATAGATTCCTTACTAGGCATATAAATACAGAACTTTGAGTAATTCATTTACACTGCAATACAGAACCATATTTCCCACACTCCTCAGAAGAAATGCAAAGGCTGGGGGAATCAGGGGTAATGGAGGAGCTGAGGGAGAGGGAAAGAGCCTGGGAGTGAACCTGGAGGGTTGTTGCATGTGGAACCTGGAGGGTTGTTGGGTCTGAGAAATATGGAACAGGTTTTGCGGGGGAGGGCGGGGAGGGAGGGACAGAGAGGGACTGTTAGGGAACCTCTCCAGTGCAGACCCTGGCTGACCCCTAGCCTCTCCCATCAGTCAGGTACCCCTTCCCCTATCCCCATGTGGCCCTGCACCCCACTCAGCCATCTCTTGTGTCCCTGTACCCCTCCCCCATCCCCATGAGTCCCTGTGCCCCCACTCAGCCACCCCTCTTCCCCCATGTGGTCCTGAACCCCATTCAGCCCTGTGCCTCCATTCAGCCACCCCTTTCCCCCATGTGTCCCTGTATCCCCTCAGTCAGCTCCCTTCCCCCATCCCCATGTGCCCCTGCACCCTCACCCCCTGTCCTCATGTGTCTCTGTGCCCCCACTTAGCCACTGCTTTCCTCCCATGTGGCCGTGCATCTCCAATTCCATTCAGCCCCTGCCCCAATCTGTCCTCTCCCTTAGCCCTTATGAACCGCAGTCTGTGACCCCCCCAGCGGCCCCATGTGCCCAATGCTGTCTGTCCCTCCCTATCCCCTGTCTCCTGACCTGGCCCCACCAGCAGGGCGCTGGGAGGAAGGGAACACCTTCTCTTCCTTAGCAGCAGCTGCTCTGTTCTAGTGCCACAGCGACCCCTGTTGGGCAAAAGGCAGAACTGCAACAACTTTCTGGCAGAAGTTATTTTCTGCTATATATGTGTGTGTGTGTGCAGGTGTGCGTGTGGCACATGAATTTTACGAGCACATAGTGGCGCAGAATTCCTGCAGGAGTAACTATTACTGACATTCCTGCAGGATGCACTTCAAAAAAAATCACCGTATCCCCCATCCTGCTTGGCAGCATTCAGCAGAGCTACTTGAGCACCTGTTTCGTTGTTGTTGTTGTTGTTTTTTTTATTGTGCTGAAGGATAAGCTGGACCTGATTTACAACTTCCTATTCAGCTTTTTACATAAAATAGCAACTTTAAAGACTCCCAGCCTAGGTCCCAGCCTAGGCCAGATTTTAGGTGCCTAAAAATGCAGATGGGCTCTGAATAAGATTTTCCAAAATGCTTAAGGTTAGGTGCTTTATGGTAGGCCCTGCAGTTAGGACTACAGGGGTGTAAATTATAGCATGCACTAGGATGCTGTGCTTTAACTGCCCCACATAGACCCTGCAAGTGCTAATAAAAATGTACCTAATTTGCATTAATTTAGTCCTGTAGACAAGCCAAGCCCTCAGTTCCATTGAAATCTGTAAGCTAGGCACCAACCTACTTAGACACTTTTGAAAAAGTCCACTAGGTGTCCATCTGCATCTTTAGGTATCTAAATACCTTTAAACACTGGTCCTGACACTGTCAGCTACAATTCAGTTAGAAACTGAGATTCAACTTTCATGTTCTGATATGAAATCATGAACTAATACTTTAGTTACTCAGTTATAATTGTTTATAATGAAGGGATCTTTTTGATGAACAGTTTTAAATATATTAAAACTATGTACATTTAAATATAATACATGTAATCCTCAATATGTTATATTTAGCATTTCAGTATATTTAAATATTTAATATTTGTATTAAAATTGATAGATCCCTTGATCAATGTCAGAGTCATGCAGGTTCTCTGACTTAGTTTCCTTTGACATATACACTCACTCACAAACAGAAAATAGTGCTATGAAGCTTTTCCCCCTACAAGAGAGGAAGGAAGAAACGGAGAGAGAGTAATTTCTATGTTTAAATACTTGAGAGACATTCAGAAACTGTGTTGCTGGAAGTCCCTTAAGTACCTAGATAGGCAGGTGGGTAGGTTGTTGGTTGCTAAATTCCTTGTTTATAAGATCACACCATAACTGTTAGTGTCTCAGGCAAAACTGCTGATGAACTCCATGAGAGTTTAGCTTGAGTAAATGCAGCAGAATATAACCTATATTTTATATCCCAAGAATGGTATTTGAAGATTATATTCTCTAATCAATATAATAAGATTCCAGGATGGTCACCTTGTCCATGTGTTACTCTGAAGCATAGAATCTCTGAGTTAGTGTGAAGCGTTGGATACAGCTATGAGTATGGTGGATGGCTCATTTTGGTTTGGAATATTGCTTGGTTGAATCATCACAGGGTGCTGTGGTCTGTTACTGTCCATTTTTAAAGTTTTCAGCCACATTGACAAATTACATCAGTGTAGTAGTGTGGGCTTTTAGCTACAGTATGACACATCTGTACCATGCCAAGAGTTCTAGTCCATTGTGATATGAAAGGTAACTCAGCCAATCACCATCAAGGCGCTACAGTTAAGTTACATGCAACAATTTCATTGGTTATGTGAGGGAGACTGCACACATAATTGATTACTTGGTGCAACAGCCACAATTCTTCAAAACTACCCACACAGCAACACAGCCAGCACACACAATAACTCTAAATACATGTAGACCCTCACTGTTGCACATTACCCTCATTCAGCATCTGCAGAAAGAAAAACAAATCTGCCATCACAACACAATACAACCCACACACAAATCAACATAACCAACCACACAACCAGCACACCAGAGGGTTTCAGCTAGTAGCATAATAAAAACACATTTAAAACTGGAATGGGACAGTTCTTTCATAAAGTGATAAAATCAGTGTTAACTTACATTTAATTAATTTTCAGTTCTTTTTCAAAATATTTATGAGGAAAGCAATTGTTTCAAGCCAGAGGAGCACATTTTGTTTCCTAATATTTTAGTTTATTTTTATGATCATTATCTTCCACATCTGCTAACAATAAAGTGGGTTTAGAAGAAAACATTTTTAATATATTTGTTTACTGATCATCTATGCCAAATCAATTAACAAAACAATAGAAGCACATATTGCAAATCTGTGCATGTGTGTCTGTATCAGACACGCTCTACAAATAGAAGAAATTAATTTTAAATGTGCATTCAGTGGCAAAATTTCACACTAAATATAGTAGCATGTAAAAACTTTAAGAAGATCTGTTATGAGAAACTACTGTTCTTTTAACGATCTTATTTAAGTATAGTGTAAGGGGACCTTTGCCCCCTTACTAACATTCAGTGGGGGTGTTTTAGTTGCTAGCTCCCAGTACTAAAAGGGGAAAGGGTTGATGGGGAATCAGGACCCTGAGACTGACAGTCCCTAGGAACAATGGGGAGAGGCCAATGCTCCAGGTCAGCCTGATTGACAGGGCGGGCAGGCTAATCAGGGAGTCCGGAGGCCAGGGAGGTCCAGTCCTCCCTGTGAGCTGGAATTGCTTGAGTCAGCCAGAGTGGGGCTGAGCTAAGGAGAAAGCAGGGGTGCGAGCTGAGCTGAGCTGAGCTGGGAGCAGAGCTGTGCCAGCCAGAGGGACCAGAAAAGCAGCCCAGAGAGAGCAGACCCTGTCCTGGGAGCAGAGCTGCAGACCCAAGGTCAGAGGTGCAGCCCAGAGAGAGCAGACTTGCCCTGGGAGGAGAGCTGCAGCAACCAGAGCCAGAGGGGCCAGAAAAGCAGCCCATGAAGCAGGTCAGTGCTGGGAGCAGAGTCACAGAAGCAGCCTGCAGAGCAGACCTGTCCTGGGAGCAGAGCTGCAGCAACCAGATCTGGAGGGGCCAGAGAAGCAGCCCAGGGAGCTGGAGGCAGAGCAGCAGCAGTGCTGGGGCAGAGTGGAGCTGGAGCTAAGGCCGAGTGGAGCTGGGGCTGGAGCTGGGGCTGGAGCTGGGGCTGGAGCAGTTCAGAGCCGGGTGTCGTGAGCAGCTGGGGAGAGTGAGGGGGACCCTGGGCAGTGGGCCCAGCACAGGGAGATGCCTCAGCCAGGAGCCTCTGCATGCCAGACTCGGAGGGGGATTGGTAACCCCGACAGGGTGGGGGCAACGCTGGGAAGAAGGGCCCTGCCACCTAGAGCCTGAGAGCATGTGGCCACCACTAGAGCGAGTGTCCAACCCACAGCATCCCTACAGCACAGCCAGAGCCTGAGAAGGAGGCCTGGGACTTACAAGGGACAGACTGTGAGCTGCCCTGACCTGACATTCCAGAGACACTGTTTGTGATGTTCCCTGCCACGGAGCAGGTTGATGTGTTTCCTTTAACCTTTCCCATTTTCCCTTATTCTTTTTAAAATTAATTGTTGATTAAATAACTTGCATTTGCATTTGATTATGATGTCAGAGTTGTTTCTGAGGCTGTGGATGGCATTGTGTTCTGCATGGCTAAGGTTGTGGAGCAAGTGATGCTGCTTTTCCACAATTTCAGCCCGTGCACGTCGGCGGAAGCACTCTATGTAGAAGTCCAGTCTGCTGTCTCGATCTTCAGGAGGAGTCCACCTAGAATCCTTCTTTTTGTGGTGTTGGTAGGAAGGTCTCTGTGGATTAGTATGTTGTTCAGAGGTGTGTTGGAAATATTCCTTGAGTCAGAGACGTCGAAAGTAGGATTCTAGGCCACCATAGAAGTGTATCATGTTCGTGGGGGTGGAGGGGCAGAAGGAGAGGCCCTGAGATAGGACAGATTCTTCTGCTGGGCTAAGAGTGTAGTTGGATAGATTGACAATATTGCTGGGTGGGTTAAGGGAACCATTGCTGTGGCCTCTTGTGGCATGTAGTAGTTTAGATAGTGTAGTGTCCTTTTTCTTTTGTAGAGAAACAAAGTGTGTGTTGTAAATGGCTTGTCTAGTTTTAGGAAAGTCCACGAGGAAGTTTGTGTGGAAGGTTGTTTTTTTATGAGAGTATCCAGTTTTGAGAGCTCATTCTTAATCTTTCCCTGTTTGCTGTAGAGGATGTTGATCAGGTGGTTCCGCAGTTTCTTTGAGAGCGTGTGGCACAAGCTGTCAGCATAGTCTGTATGGTATGTAGCTGGATTTTTTACCTTCAGTCCTTTTGGTATGATTTCCATCTGTTTGCATTTGGAAAGGAAGATGATGTCTGTCTGTATCTGTACGAGTTTTTTCATGAAGTTGATAGATTTCCACTCCATATGGCTAATTGCAGTGTCTTGCATAATGACAGGTTTCAGAGTAGCAGCCGTGTTAGTCTGTATTTGCAAAAAGAAAAGGAGTACTAGTGGCACCTTAGAGACTAACCAATTTATCTAAGGTGCCACTAGTACTCCTTTTCTTTTATCAAATTGTATGTAATGATCAGTGGGGTCAGAGAAGTGCCCAGAGCAGAGAGAGTACCTCGGAGTGGGGACACCCTAGCCCCTGTCCTAGGTGGGCACAGCAGGGTTGGGGGTCAAGCCCCCCAGGAAGCCCAGGAAGCCCAGCCTTGTTGGGGTTACGAGGACTCTGCCAGACAGGAGAGTGGAAGGGGAGTCTTCAAGGGCAGGGAGGCCTCTGGGTAAAGGAAGTGGGAGCGAGGACTCAGATCCTTTCGCTAGCCCACTTCACCGGGATAGTGCAGAAGCCAGGAAAGTTCCCCACAATAGTGGGACTATTCCCCCGCTAAGATAATGGACATTTGGGTAAGACATACTTCTTTAAGCAGAAGATTAGCCTTTTCAGTTTAGTCTCTAGAAATAATGCTATGATTTTGTTGTATGTGTCACCAGTTTGTTTCCATTATCCTTTAGAATCCTAGAATTGTAGGACTGGAAGGGACCATGAGAGGTCATTTTGTCCAGCCCCCTGCACTCATGCACTTTCTCACTATCTTTTGAATCTTGACCCTTTGACATGGGCGGTTTGTGAATCCCCCCTTTGGGGAGGCTAGTCTCCCAGCCCTGCCCCTTCACTCCGCCCTGCTTACCAGAGCCCCAAGCCCCCCACCCTCCCATGTGGCTGGAGGGACCACCCCCCAACTCCCTGGCCCACCAGACAGCTTACCCCAGCCGCACTGGCCAGCCTGAGCTGCTCGCCGGCCTGACGCCCAGGTCACCGGCTGGCCCAAGCACCAGCCTAATCCCTGGGCCAGCCTGAGCCACAGTCTGGCTCAGGCCTCCAGGTGGCCGAGCTCCAGGCCACTGGCCCAAACTGAAACTCTGCAGCCTTTTCGGGGAGAGGAGAAGCATGGGCAGGGCCACGGCCTGGGTTAAGGGAGGCTTAGCCTTCCCCGGCCTATGATACCCACCACCCATGCCCTTTGATAATAAATGTATTGTTGTGTTCACTATAAATATATCTCAGGGCTATTGTATTATTACAAGGGGCAGATGTTGATATGAATCATTCAAACTGGTGTGTACACTCTTCCCTTGGGGATAGTAGTCCTGGTGTTACTGTGACTGGTCAGTGGAGAAGGGGCTGGACACTTCCGGGGAACATTTCTTAGTGACCCAGAGAACTGTGGTGCATGTATTGTTAACCTGCAAGGCGAAGTAAGGGTTGGCATAGCCCAGAGGAGATGGTTTGGGTGGCCAATGGGCTGGTGGAGTCAGGGAGCTGACACCTAGTTAAGCACAAGCAAGTGTCCCAGTCACTGGAGGCAGGGGGGTAACAAGGTGACTTACACCTTGTCACCTTGCGGTTCAGGGTACCCCAATAAGTATCACAGGAACCAAAAAACCACAGGAAAGTGCTGCATTCAGCACTTCTACATCTGCAGAGAGGTGGGGACAGGATCATCCCCTTGAGAATTAATGAGTGTGCATAGGTTACCTAAAAATCCTCTAGAGTAAAAAGGTAAATTAATACTACAATAAATCGAAAACTAGTAAAGTCCAGATTATTTGAAATGTTTTAAATCATGTGAGATGAGCAGATTCATTTCAGTTTTGTTTCTTCTGAGCAGTTGTCATCTTCACAAAAGCCCTGCAATTACAATTGGCACTCTTTTTGGTAGTTTCATTACAAGAGGCCAGGACTGAATGTGTGTGGATGTTAAATCCTTTTTCCATGGCTCTATGAGAGATGCCTAAGTGAGATTCAGAGAGAGAATTATTGGCCACCTCTCTTGTGTTGGACTTAAATCCCAGTTTCTTCTTTGGTTGATGTTTATATCTGTGTTGAGATTAGATCTAGTCGTCTTCTTCTTAAATAATATAGGGCTAAATATGATTTCCCTTAAGCAAAAGATCTAACTCGTATAAATGGGACTACTGTATTTGAGTAGGATTTGGCTCATGATGGTTTTGCTGAAGTGAGTGCAGATAAAACCTTTTTTTTTTTTTACAGCAACAGTGCTTTAACTCTAATATTTATATGTACCTTCTCTTTTATCCATGGTTGTCTAAACACCATGCAACAGCAACTTTTGAAGGTCACACAACTGCCTATCATCAGCTTTACTTGGTGTTACGCTCTTCTGGTCTACAGATATTACACAGACACACATAATAGGTCATTAAATATAGTATTCTTAGATATAACATTATATAACATTATAAGTTTATTTGAATGAGCTCAAATGCTTAGGACCTGCACCTGTAAAGAGGACTGCATGGGAGAACACCAGCTGAGCTCACTGGGGCACCGTGGGAGTACAGAGATCTACATGGCTTTCATAGCAGGTGGCCTTAGACTTAAATTCTCTGGGACAGGGACCATACATTTGCATGTTTATGTACAATGCCTAAAACAATGGGGACTTGATACTGAATGGAGCCTGACAGTATTACTGCAGTGATAATTGGTAAACCGCAATAATGTGAGCTCAGGTAATCTCTTCCAGTAATAAAACTTACCTGATGTTTTCAAGTTTGACCAGGCTAAGGAAACTTTAAAATGAAATAATACTGAACTGAGTGGAAATGTGTAAGTTTGGGGTTCACAAATTTAAATAAGTTAAATATGCATTGTTTAATTTTAAGGTTTATGGTAAAGTTTTTGCGGCTACAAAATCTTGCATATAGATTCCGATGGCGAGGGGTGCGGGGGAAGGGGGAGATAGAGAAGGGAAGAGGTAACTGGGTGTGAACACGTAAAAGTTCCGCTTATTTAATTTCTTTTTTCTTCCTCCTCTAGTCTCTCTCACAGTCACTCTTACAACTTCACTGGCAACCTTTTACAACTGACATAAGTCTTGCTATTCCTTGAGCATTATTTCTACTTAGTTTTATGTCATGCTTGGAAGAATTCCTCTTCCCTTCATATTGTAGTATTATGGCTTGTATGTGCAACACATTTTTTTAAAAAAATAAGCAAGTCTAAACATGAACAGTTTTATCTAGAACATGAGATGGAAAATGCATGTGATGTAGAGAACTAAGGTGTAAGTTTGACCATTGTATATTTATTTATTCTTTTGCTGAAGGGGGGCCCTATACAGCCATTGTGACACTGTGATGTCCTAAATACAGATTTGAGTTTAGATTTAAAAGCAGCTGCTCCATAGGAATTAAATAGTGTAGAATCCTCTTAATTTGGAGAGACAAATGTATGGCTTAGCATGCCAGTTAAATGGCTGCCTTGCTTAAGGAAAAAGATTTGAAAAAGTATGAAAAGACTTCAATAATAATAAATAGTGCACAGAATAAAAATAAAATAAAATATTCAGAGCATTTCAACATGTTTTTATCTTTATATCTAATTATTTATTTGGCAACTTCTGAATTGAACATCTAGAATTTCGCACCTCCCTTCATACTTGATTATTGTTTCTTCAACATTTTCTGATCCATTCACTTTCGGAGGTGAGCCTGGCTATCTTTCCAGTCAGTAAATTTAGGGCCTCTTACTGAATCAATGTGAGTTTTGCCATTGACTTCAATGGAAACAGGTTCAGGACCTTAGTACTAATCTAGTATTTGCTGTCATTTGGAGCTAATGCTGTCCTTACTATGTGGGCTGTGATTTGGATCGTGGTGGCTATTAACAGGAGCACCGAGGTCTTCTTAATAAAAGTGAATAATAAGTTAGTAAGTTTCATGCTTCTCTGACAGTATTCTAGCAGCAATTAAATTTGTTTAAAAGTCAGCCAGGGATCCAAATTACCAATTGATAAACACACAATAACTGGGGACTAGGGTGGACAACTCAGATAAGAAGATAGGACTTCACAGGTGTGAATCACTCCTTAAAATGTCTTTTTAGTGTGGGGAGAGGGGGTGGTTATTAACAGGTGGTTGCATGTCTCACCCAAATTCAGACTTTTACATACTTCTGTCTAGCTCTTTCAAGCTTAGAACTGGACATAAATGGCTGAAACACAGAGAAGGAAATATAAGGCCTTCAGTTATAGGAGTGCTCACTTCTTTGTAAAAAAACATAAATAAAACCACCATATTATTTATTTAATTATTCATTATACTTATTTTGCATTAACCTTTAAGTTTTTTAGCTCTGCCGATTGTTTAAAATACACCACTGTACAGATTAATGTTGATGTGACTTGATGTGTGGAATTTGAAATCTAATTAGTCTAATTTTTGAAATTTGAAATCTAATAAGTGCTTTTAGCAGTATATTTGCTCCATATTTTAGAAAAAAGGGAGTCAGAGAAGCTTGTTAGTAAAATATTTAGAGGGGAGAATGGTACTAGTTGTGGTAAAAAGATGATCTTGAGAAGATCTTCATACAGGAACTACTAAAGATGTGAATACCATTGAAAGAGTGGTAGCAACCCAAAGCTTATTTAGGGGGTCTTCAAAAGATTTTTAATGTTTATGCATTCTGTGACACAAATTAAGTCAGCAAGAAATGTGGGTACTCAGCACTAGGAATGAGTGAATAATTGATATTTTGCTTCAATGGGGGAGCTGAAAAATCTGGGGGGAAAACGGCTCATTTGGAACTGAAACTATTTTTTTGGGTGGGGGATGGTTTTTCTCTGGTCAAATGAAATGAATCATTTTGACATTTTCAATTTTTTCTCAGGTTTTTTTTTTTTCCTTTTGGCTGAAACTAGTTGTTGAATTCGAGCTAGATCTGTGAATTTTTCGGGGGCCTTAAAAATTCATTGTTCGGCAAATTTGCTTTTTGTCAAAAAATTTCAGCCCTCTCTGCCCAGTTCCAGTTGGGATCAGGCACTTTATTATGGAAGGAGAAAAGAAACACGTAATATTAAAATCCTAGGTGGCTTTGTTCTTCCTTCAGCAAATAACTTCAAATATTTTCCACAAAGTATATCGTTCTCTTTACAGGTCTTGATCCATTTTTTAGAGAGAGGTACAGATGATGTTCACTAACTGTCTGGGTAGCTCAGTATCTGCTGATGAAATTAGTACAATTGTAGAATCACTCAGTCTAATACAATCCTCATCTGATTTATTGGTACAAAAGTAAAGTTGACAGAAGTTGCCTATCTAGTTAGCACTTTGAATGTTTAATCCTATATACCATTCTTTTGAGCCATGTCATTACATCAGTTTTTAAGTAGAATGCCCCATTGAAGTCAGTGTTGCAAAACTGATGGTGCAATATGGGTTTCTGGGAGCTGCTCAGCGGAAAACAGACCATCTACACTCTATTTTTTTGCCAGTTACCTTTCTGCGTGTAGGGCCTGGTCCAAAGCACATTGAAGACAATGTGAAGCTTTCTTTTGACGTCAGCAGGCTTTGGATCCGAGCCAGTATGCTTGTAATACATCTGGCTGTAATTCAGTTGTAATAACTTATGAGTGACAAGAAAATCAATTGAAAGGTGCATTTTTGTTGTATCTACTACTGTTTGCTTGCCACAGTTATGGTTGGATGTAACATAGAGAATCATAATAGGATTAGGAAACAGATACAGATAATAAAATAGATATTTGCATAGTTCAGTGTTACTTTTTATATCTTAGTCATGGAAAACAGACAGTCTTACAGTTTGTCAGAGGTATGATACATCTCTTTATTGTAAGAAGAAAAAAATGGTAAGAATGATGAAAGGGTGTTGAAGCAGCTTTTGTGCAAGGGATGCATCCAGAGACAAGTAAAGTTACTGTACTATATATTGAATCTGAAATCTAACACTGTTTTGTTTGTTTTTTTCCCCTTGCCTGGCTTCCAGTCTGACAAAGCAGCTGCCAGGAGACTGCTGGGTCTCCATTTATCTGCACTTCCTGTAATAGCACCATCTGTTAATTGCTATAGGAGATGCTGGCCTGCTCAGGATAGCGTGGGATCAGTAGGCTATGTTGGTGACATGGTGTAATATGGCAGTGCTGAGAAGAAGGCCTGGAATGGAGATGAGGATAAGGGCAGAGATAAGGAGGCTAAAACACAATAATAACATTAATCCAATTTTATATTCACTGTTGTCCTAACTTTTGTCAGTTTGTAGACTGTGAGCTCTTTGGGGCGCAGGGACCGTCTCTTCCTGAATGTCTGGAAAATTCCCAACTCATTGGGGATGCTACCACAACAAACATATGGTCATCACTACCATCCTCATCTCCAGGCTCCTCAGTAGTGAGAGAGAGGAGAAAGTAGTGCTATTGAATTATATTTCCAGAGGAATAAAAAGGATAAGAAAGGGGAGAAAAACAGTGTCCTGGAAGCAGAGAAATAAATCAAAAGTTAAGGGGAAAAAAGCAGCAGCAAGTGGGCAGAGGTGCTATGCAGGTCTGATTTGGTTGGATCAGAGGTATGGTTATTGTTTGTTAGAGAATTTAGAAATTCTTTGTCAATATCAGCCAAAGAGCCAGAAAGACATGGAAATCTAAACTAATAGTTTCCTTTATATTGTCTTGTTGTAGAGAGGGATGTTTGCTCCTTCCCACAAAGACACACACCCCAAAGTGGGCATGGGGTTAGCTCATCAAATCTGAAAATGCCCTGAAACCTGTGGAGAAATCCCTTGTATTGTTACAGTCACCTACAGATGTTAGTGTATGCTAATTTCAGTGCTAGGTAAAGGAGGCTAGTTACCAGGAGAATTGTTAAATTTGAATAATCACTAGTGACCTAATCAGGATAGATAACCATCCCATTCCCGGCTGTCACAGACATTTCATAAGTGAGCAGCTTACCGTCCTGCTTTCTAGATGTTAAAAATAACTTTTCAGAGAGGATCAAATCATACACAGTTGTGACAGTTACGAGTGACTATTTGGGGAAAATGGTGTTTTTTCCCCTTTTAGCAAAAATATCACAGTTTGCAGTAGTTGTAGTCATGAAGAGTAAACAGTCTCTCTATATTCAGTTCTTTAAAGAAAACACAAAAATATTATACCAGACAAGAAGCCCACATGTCCTTATTCCATTAAACAAATGGAAAATATTTACCCCCTTTTCCCTGAGAGAATGAATACATTTGTTCCTCCAGAATTATTTTAAATTAGTTCTGGGACTTGAACAATTTACAGTAAGTAAATTATCTCCCAGTCACTGGATTTTATTTATCATAGTCCAATCATTCTTTTTTTAAAAAACGGCAGTTCTTAACTATTAACCTTCAGTAACTCTTCCAAATTAATTTACATGAAAACTCCCTTCTTGTTCCCAAATAACAAATCCCTCAGCCAGTGTACTTCCAAGATTATCTGCATTTACTTTAACACTGATTTCAGGTAATCTGAAAAAATGATGTGAGACCAGTCTCCTTTCCAGAAATATTACCAATAAGAACTGACTATTATTTCACTCCTTTTTGGTACAACCTGTTGCAGAGACCAGGGGTGAAGGTAATTTGAACACAGTGGAGGAGTATTGATGTAAAAACAGCTCTTTTGCTTTGCAAAGACTTCTGATGGAATTGTTTATAAAACAGATAAAAGTTCAGCTAGCTGTTTTTTTTATTTATTAATTTACTGTGGATGCCCCCAGAAGTGTGCTAGGCATCAAGCAGGCAAATAAAGAAGACACAGTCCCAGCTCTGAACGGCTTAGAGGCTTAGATTTTTGTGTTTAAATGCGTAATATAAAAGATCAGAGCTATGCCGTCTCTGTTGGTTCCCTGCTGGTTCACAGTTCAAACTCCTCTCTCTCACCTCACTAAATAGCCACTGATCATAATAGTCAGTCTCTCTCACAGAATCTCTGAGATGGCCAACAGTGTTCCCATTCTGCATCTCTCTGCTTTATCCCAGTTTCTTATCTTATCCACATAACTGTTTGTCCTCATTCTCCCTAGAACAGGACTCCTCCACTGTATGTTAATACACACTCTTCACCCATCACATATGCACCCTAGCCTTGTGTTGTTATTGTCCCTGTTAGGGGGCTTATTCCTTCACCCGCTTACTTCCCTGGTCCTTCTCGCATGAACAGAGAGCAACAATACCCGAAGTCCAAAGGTGCAAACAATTCGATGTTTATTGGGGTGAACTTCCAGCAAGCATGATTCCAGTTTCCTTCCTTAGTGTCCCCCTTCCCAGCTCTGACACCACAGAGCCTTACCTGTGTCCTTGTTCCCATTTCCCCCCCTTAACAAAACATGATTCCAATTTCCCTCACCCCCATTCCCTGTTCCCATTCCCCTCCTTACTTCCTGATCGACTGCAGACTATATAGTAAAACTTGAGTTCTGCTTAGCTATACCTTAACTAATCATTTTCCTGAAATTTAACTAACCAATCCTAACATATTGTAACACGATTATGTAACCAATTCTATCCCACCACCTTAATTAGTTTACATCCAGCAAAATTAATTATACAGCAGACAGAAACAATCACAGAACCAGACAGAGATTATACAAACAATAGCAAAGTGGGAATTATAATGACAAAACAATACAGAAGTGAGGATTTCACATCCCAGCTATTGATAAGTGAGTTCTTGCCAGACAGGATGCTATCAAACTAAGTTTCCTTTTACATTTTCTAGGCACTTCCCTTTCTCTGGAGGTGATAGGACAGGACTGTATTCCTAACAGCCCAATAGCACCTTCTTTCAATGTGACTAGGTTGGAATATGAGGATGTGACCGGTCGCTTCCCAGCTTATGGCTGCCTCTGCTGCTTAGCCAAAGGCCTTTGCCTAAGAACAGGGCCTCCGACTGTCACAGTAAGAGAAGGACCTTACACTGGCAGACAGTGATTTTGATTCTTTCTTTTATACCTCTATAACTAGCCAAGTGATAAGAATACACCTAAATTCTTAGAGTATAGGCCTTTACAGACAGGCCTGAATATCTATATCCTAACAGTCCCTGGGACTCTACTTCCAAAATGCATTACCCAAACCAGGTATCCCTCAGACTCTTTAATATCTGTCTCACTCAGGGCTCTTTAGGCTGAAATGCATGGGTAGTGGGTCTCTTATTAATTTGTGCAGTCTGATTATCATTTGGGTCATCCTCTGGAAAACTGGTCAATTTGAGTCCCCAGTTTCCCGTTTACCTTTCCCCTTGATTTATGGTAAGTTTTATGGTTATTTGTTTCGTCTTAAATTTGCTTGATCTGGGACTCAAACATACTCTAAAGATGACTACTTACCTGCTTGCTGGTTCCCAATTTCTCTCCTCATCATTGAGCACTTCAGCACACACTCTCTCTCCAGCCACTCCCAAGTCCTTTCAAATTTTTTGTATGCTCAGCCTCTGTTCCTTTCAGCCAGCTAAATTATTTTGCCAGTTGCTTAGTACGTACTCTCCAGGAGGATTTTGTCACTTGGTTTTATTTCACTAACCCAGCTATTACATTTATTTTCAGTCGGGCTGCAGCACATGCTGGAATATTGATGGCATGTTCAGATTTGTTGTCTGTGAGACAGGGGGATAGTTTGGAGGCTATGCCACTCCAATATGGTTTATTGCTGAAGGTCATGTTAACTTCTTTTGAGTAGTTCAGGTGACTGGTAATGGGATATGGATCTTTTCACCTTTGAGACAACAGCTCAAATCTTCCTCAAGATGGTAGTGGTCTAAAAGTTATTACTGTCTGACAGCTTTTCAATAGCCTTTGTCAAGTGAGTTGGTCATTTCAGTGAAGTGTCTGATGGACAAGTTTCCACATCACAAAAACCCCACTGTTACAGTGAGAACTCTTTTCGGCAATCTCAGCTGCAGAGAGCGCAAAGCCTGGATAAATCAGAAGACTAAAACCTTATATGCGGTCCTGTCAAGGTTCCTTCCCCACTCTGAACTCTAGGGTACAGATTTGGGGACCTGCATGAAAACCCCCTAAGCTTATTTTTACCAGCTTAGGTTAAAACTTCCCCAAGGTACAAACTATTTTACCTTTTGCCCTTGGACTTTATTGCTGCCACCACCAAGCATCTAACAAATATATAACAGGGAAAGAGCCCGCTTGGAAACGTCTTTCCCCCCCAAATCCTCCCCAAACCTTATACCCCCTTTTCTGGGGAAGGCTTGATAAAAATCCTTACCAATTTGCATAGGTGAACACAGACCCAAACCCTTGGATCTTAAGAACAATGAAAAAACAATCAGGTTCTTAAAAGAATCACCTCTGTAAAATCAGGATGGTAAATACCTTACAGGGTAATCAGATTCAAAACATAGAGAATCCCTCTAGGCAAAACCTTAAGTTACAAAAAGACACAAACAGGAATATACATTCCATTGAGCACAGCTTATTTTATCAGCCATTTAAACAAAACAGAATCTAACGCATATCGAGCTAGATTACTTACTAAGTTCTAAGACTCCATTCCTTTTCTGTTCCTGGCAAAAACAACACACAGACAGAGAGAACCTTTGTTTCTCCCCCTGCCCCCAGCTTTGAAAGTATCTCGTCTCCCCATTGGTCATTTTGGTTAGGTGCCAGCGAGGTTATCCTTGCTTCTTAACCCTTTACAGGTGAAAGGGTTTCTCCTCTGGCCAGGAGGGATTTTAAAGGTGTTTACCCTTCTCTTTATATTTATGACAGGTCCTAACATCAGGGTTCGGGTAATACAGGCAGTGCTGGCCTTAGTACTTGTGGATGGTTCAAAAATGTTAGCAACATCACTTGTTCAAATTCATCTGCGTCACTCTTTGTGAATGAAACAAGGGGGACAACTCAAGTACTTAAACTTAAGAATGTGCTTAGGTGCTTTGCTGAGTTGGGGCCATAAGTAAGGCTACATTTTAGTCAAGGGTATTTTTAGTAAATGTCATGGACAGTTCACAGGCAGTAAACAAAAATTCATGGCCAGGTTGTACTATATACTCCTAACTAAAAGTTGGGCTGGGGAGCTGTGGGTGCTCTGGGAGGGCAGTCTGGGGGTGCCATGGATGCTGGGGGTGCAGAAACCCCACTGGTGCTGGGGGGAAGTGGGCAGTGGTCTGGGACCCCTGCTGGTGCTGGGAGGGAGGCCACAATGCATGGCCTGGTACCCCCGCTAGTGCTGGAGACAGGTGGTGATGTGCAGCTCAGGACCCTTACTGGCACTGGGAGCGGGAGGGTTGGCAGGACTGGCAGCTTTGCTACCCAGCTCCGTACAGCTCCCTGGAAGCCGAAATGTCTCTGAAGCTCCTAGGGTGAAAGAAGGCCAGGGGGGCTCCAAGCATTGCCCCCACCACGAGCACCAGCTCCACTGCTCCCATTTTCTGGGAACTGCAGCTAATGGGAGCTGCAGGGGTGGTGCCTGCAGGCAGGGGCAGCTCGCAGAACCCCCTGACCCCCCCGCCTAGGAGTTGCAGGGACATGCTGGCCGCTTCCAGGAAAGCCCCCGCAATGTAAGTGCCATCCCGCACCCCAGCCCCGAGCCCCCTCCCACACTCAAACCACTGCTGCTGCTGGCCCTGGGACTGCCTGAGCTCGGGCAGCCCTGGAGCCAGCCGTACCAGCCGTTGCTGAAGTCACAGAGGTCGCAGAATCTGTTATTTTAGTTCTGTGACGTCCATGACAGACACGCAGTCTTAGTCATAAGCAGTGTGAATTTATTGAGTTCCAGCCATTTTCAGCAATATCTTGCTCCTGGTGCCCTGGATACTCTTACAATGCTATATGCATTCAAAAATAATATTTGGCTCATAGGTCTGCACTACAGAATCCTCAACAAAATTTTAGTAAAAAGGGAAAAAAAGTTGATGTCACAAATTTGATATATATTTAATAGAGAGAAATTACACCTGCCTGTTCATGGCATATATTGCAAAATCCATAGATCAGTGTACAGGAGATTGTCATTTAGTGTTTTATCGTCAACACTTTCTCCCCTTTTTTAAAAGATTCATGAAGTTTTTCAAGGTCTTTTTTAAATTCTGAGAAAAACTCATTATTCCATTTACATTATGATTTGTGGCATCAGTTTGATTTGATCATAAAATATGACATGCTAAGCTATGCTAAAAAGACTGAAATGTTTGTAAAAGAAAACAATTGCTTGTCTTAAATAGAAATACATTTTCAAAGATCAGAATAATGGTTCATTTTAATTTAAAATGATCCTCTATATCTCTGGATTTTTTAAACCTGTGTAGATACCTATAGACACTTTTTTCAAGTGTTGTAGGTAATTAAAGTGAGGGATTGTCCCAATATTGTCCTGTATGCAGAAGACATAAGTGTTATTTGAATGCATTTTATAAATTGGCCAGAAGCAAGATAATATAATTACAGTACACTTGAAATGTAATGTTGAAATAGAAGCATTTAAATTCACAAAACTATTATGCGGGACTTGTGTTATTAATCTTCAAGAGGTACGGCAAAAGGATTTTTAATGAGTTTTAAATGTGAGGCAAAAATAGATTAATATTCTTCTTTTGGCTCTCAAGGCAGAGAAGCATGCAAGAATGGTGAAGTATGGAAATACCACACAAGCTTCAGCTGAAAAATAAGGACAAGCTTGCAGGTGGTTAATTTTGCTTCTGTGTTGCAGATCTAATTATTAGTTTGTTATTCTAAAACATAAATCGAGGAATGCACAAACTGGAATCTTAAGTTCAATTCTTAGTTGTTGTCTGCGACTACTTAAATGGAGCGCTATGATATGGGAAAAGCTATTTGCCCTTTACTAAACAAAACAGAGATTATTTGTTTTGCCAACCTTTTCTAACTTATTGTCATAGGCATGTATTTTTTTTAAAAAAATGTTCCCTCCACCTTTCTTTTACTCCACTATTGTTTTCATAATTTTACCATATTTCAGTCAGAGCAATGGAAGTACATTAGTGTCTAAGTCTTCTATGGTACAAATACATAATAGTCCACTGAAGTAATGATTAGATAGCACTGGTTTGTGGTTTAAGCCTCCCTAACTGTTCACCTGAAAGAGCGCATATGCACCTACCTTCAGTGCCTATAACAGGTATAGAAAAGGTGATAGAAACAGAATTTATTAATAGTCGCCTGAAGCTTATCATGGGCTATAACTGAGCCAGTGAAGCAAAGAACTTCAGATTGTGGTAATATTACAAAGCATTTTTGATGGAAATTGTATAATTTCATGTCATGTGAATGTGTAATATAACAAAACATTAAATAGAAATCAAATATTGACTAAATATGTTCAGCCAACTGTAACTTCATATCCATTGAAATAGATTTGAAAGTTCAGTGCTATTTTTAATCTTACAATTCAAGTGCAGGACCTTTTGGTATCTGTATAAAGAGGGCTAGAATCCTGATGTATCTCACACACCTCATTTTGAAACACTATTGTGCATCCACCATTGGAATAGGAGGACATGTATTTTTCTGGGTGAGCTGTAGGGGGGAGTTAACATAGATCCAACGTGAGGAATGTTGTTTTTCCAGCAGAAAATTAACCAATAGTGACTTGGAAACATATACAGAGGAATGTATTAAAACTTGACAACTTGATATCTGTTTATCACACTGTTTGCCGTTCATCTCATCACAAAGGGGCATATAGCACTGCAGAGCTATTGTAGCACAGCAGGTGATCTGGCAGTTGTGCTTCCAGAAATCTGGATAGGTCAAAGTTTATTTAAATGAGTTCTGACTTGCTTTGCTAGACTTCAGAGTAGCAGCCATGTTAGTCTGTATTCGCAAAAAGAAAAGGAGGACTTGTGGCACCTTAGAGACTAACACATTTATTTGAGCATAAGCTTTCGTGAGCTACAGCTCACTTCATCGGATGCATGCAGTGGAAAATACAATAGGGAGATTTCATATACACAGAGAACATGAAACAATGGGTGTTACCATACACACTGTAACGAGAGTGATCAGGTAAGATAAGCTATTACAGCAGGAGATGGACTACAAGCCATCAGGAACAGTATCCCCGATAATGTCATGGCAAACCTGGTGGCTGAACTTTGTGACTTTGTCCTCACCCATAGCTATTTCATATTTGGGGACAATGTATACCTTCAAATCAGCGGCACTGCCATGGGTAGCCGCATGGCCCCACAGTATGCCAACATTTTTATGGCTGACTTAGAACAACGCTTCCTCAGCTCTCGTCTCCTAATGCCCCTACTCTACTTGCGCTACACTGATGACATCTTCATCATCTGGACCCATGGAAAAGAAGCCCTTGAGGAATTCCACCATGATTTCAACAATTTCCATCCCACCATCAACCTCAGCCTGGACCAGTCCACACAAGAGATCCACTTCCTGGACACTACAGTGCTAATAAGCGATGGTTAGATAAACACCACCCTATACTGGAAACCTACTGACTGCTATGCCTACCTACATGCCTCCAGCTTTCATCCAGACCACACCACACAATCCATTGTCTACAGCCAAGCTCTACAATACAACCGCATTTGCTCTAACCCCTCAGACAGAGACAAACACCTACAAGATCTCTATCAAGTGTTCTTACAAAGACAGTACCCACCTGCTGAAGTGAAGAAACAGATTGACAGAACCAGAAGAGTACCCGGAAGTTACCTACTACAGGACAGGCCCAACAAAGAAAATAACAGAACGCCACTAGCCATCACCTTCAGCCCCCCAACTAAAACCTCTCCAACACATCATCAAGGATCTACAAGCTATCCTGAAGGACGACCCATCACTCTCACAGATCTTGGGAGACAGGCCAGTCTTTGCTTACAGACAGCAACCTGAAGCAAATACTCACCAGCAAATACCTGAAGCAAATACACACTACACAACAGAACCACTGAGCCAGAAACCTATCCTTGCAACAAAGCCTGTTGCCAACTGTGTCCACATATCTATTCAGGGGACACCATCATAGGGCCTGATCACATCAGCCACACTATCAGAGGCTCGTTCACCTGCACATCTACCAATGTGATATATGCCATCATGTGACAACAATGCCCCTCTGCCATGTACATTGGCCAAACTGGACAGTCTCTGCGTAAAAGAATAAATGGACACAAATCAAGACATCAAGAATTATAACATTCAGAAACCAATCGGAGAACACTTCTATCTCTTTGGTCACTCGATTACAGACCTAAAAGTGGCAATTCTTCAACAAAAATCTTCAAAAACAGACTCCAAGGAGAGACTGCTGAATTGGAATTAATTTGCAAACTGGATACAATTAATTTAGGCTTGAATAAAGACTGGGAGGGGATGGGTCATTACACAAAGTAAAACTATTTCCCCATGTTTATTCCCCCCATCCTGCGCTGTTCCTCAGTCGTTCTTGTCAACTGCTGGAAATGGCCCACCTTGATTATCACTACAAAAGGTTCCCCCCCAACCCCATCCCCGCTTTCCTGCTGGTAATAGCTCACCTTACCTGATCACTCTCGTGACAGTGTGTATGGTAACACCCATTGTTTCATGTTCTCTGTGTATATAAATCTCCCCACTGTATTTTCCACTGAATGCATCCGATGAAGTGGTCTATAGCTCACGAAAGGTTATGCTCAAATAAACGTGTTAGTCTCTAAGGTGCCACAAGTCCTCCTTTTCTTTTTACTCTTAACAAACTAGATTATGCAAAATGAAAATAGTGGTTCACTTTTGGTCTGGGAGGAAGGGAATGTTACTTGTATAATGTCATAGTATTAGAGAATCCCAGAAAGACCACTTTGTGGAGGTAACTCATCAAGAATGACAAAATGGTAAAAATCTCTAGCATCACTTCAGGGCACTTCCAACAGTGAGGGGTTTTGTTTTTGTTTTTGTTTTTTTTAAATCCAGATATAATATCGTATATTACAAAATTTAGAGCACATTTTTGTTATGAAAAATGACTAAAAGAGCATTTTGGGACCCTGTATTTGTACCTCAGTGATTTCTCTATCGAATGTGTTAATGTTTTTTTCTAAAAGTCTTGTAATCTCAACTTGACATCTGATGGTCAAGTCTCCTTGTTGAAAGAAAAGGAGTACTTGTGGCACCTTAGAGACTAACCAATTTATATGAGCATTAGCTGTAGCTTACGAAAGCTTATGCTCAAATAAATTGGTTAGTCTCTAAGGTGCCACAAGTACTCCTTTTTCTTTTTGTGAATACAGACTAACACGGCTGTTACTCTGAAAGTCTCCTTGTTGCACATTATCACCAGTAATAAGGCTTCTGGAGGTCAAACTGGGCCGTGAGTTACACCTGTGTAACTCTTTATATTCTAGTTTATTTTCTCATGACGTCTGTGGATTTTCATAAATGTAAGAGATTGGAGCTTAAACAATCAAGTTGATAATGCCAAAGGCAGTACGGAGCTCTGCTCAATTCTCCCACACCTATACTGGCACTGCAGGACTAGCAGGCATAAAAATTAGTAAACTTGTATTTTAATTACTTAAGTAAGCAGATATGACTTTGAGTATAAACAGGGAGCAGGCCTCTGGAATAAGGAGGAAACATTTTTACTTTTCACTAAAGCAGAACCATGCTTTAGGTCTGTGGTTCTCAAACTTTTTGTACTGGTGACCCCTTTCACATAGCAAGCCTCTGAGCGTGACCCCCCTTATAAACTAAAAACACATTTTTATATATTTAACACCATTATAAATGCTGGAGGCAAAGCAAGGTTTGGGGTGGAGGCTGACAGCTCGTGGGCCCCCATGTAATAACCTCGCGACTCCCTGAGGGTTCCCGGCCCCCGGTTTGAGAACCACTGCTTTAGGTAAATAGAAACCCTGAAATTATACCGCAAAGAACTGTTAGAACATTTCTTTGAGCATTGTGGGCAGGGATTCTTCTATTTGTATTGCACCTACCCCCACTAGTGGATAGGAAGACCTGTCTTGGGACTCACCAAAACTAACAAAGAATAATAGATACAGATATGGCTTCTCTTGGCCCATTTCTTTTTACAGTGTCAATTTACCCTCTGTGAAGAGAATAAACAGCCAATGACTACCGTATATACTCAATCATAAGTTGGTTCGTTTATAAGCCGACACCCCCCCCCCCCAAGATGGATACGGAAAAATGGAAACATTTTATGACCCATTCATAAGCTTACCCTATAATTCAGGGGTCAGCAAACGTTGGCTCCCGGGCCATCAGCATAAGCCACTGGTGGGCTGAGATGGTTTGTTTACCTCAAGCGTCCGCAGACAGGGAGGTAAACCTAAGTAAACAAAATGTCCTGGCGTGCCAGCTGCTTACTCTGACAGGCCGGGACAGCAAGTGGTAGGGAAACTGCCAGCCCCGGAGCTGCAGCTGCTTCGGAGGCTGGGGGGAGAGCAGCATGGCCAGAAGCGGAGAGACTCTGGCCCCACATCTTCCCTTCTGGCTCTGCTGGCTGTGCTGCCTCTCCTTGCCTCCTCTGTTGCGGGGAGAGGCTGTGTCCCACCTCTCCCTCTCTGTACCCATTCGTAAGCCAACCCCCTTCTCTGATGCTTCCCTTTTTAACTAAAAAAATTTGGCTTATGAACGCGTATATACGGTACTTCTCCTAATCCAACACCTCCCCACTACCACCTGCCAAAAATACAAAAACAACCCCCGCCCCCACACACACACACAAAGAAGAGGAGGAAGAGAAGCAAATGGATAACTTTTTCATAAATCTATCTTTCCTTGATGGAACAGAATCTGGAGAGTGGCATCACTCCCTTGGCCTGCTCTTCCTTCACTGAGATTGAGTGCTTGTCTACACTACTGCTTAAGTCGATGTAAGTTATGTGTGAACAAGCCATCCCCCTGAGCAACGTAAGTTACATTGACTTAAAGCAGTGTCCACACTGTGCTTTGTTGGCAGGAGATGCTCTTCCACTGACATAGCTTCTGCTTCTCACCAAGGTGAAGTAATTAATGCTGATGGGAGAGTACTCTCCTGTTGGCATAGCACGTCTTCACCAGCTGCGCTAGGGTGGTTTACAGCTGTACTGATGTAGTATAGTAGTGTAGATGAGCCCGCAGAGTTTAATTCACCACTGTGTAACTCCAGTTTTATGCCAGTGTAACTATCGAAAACAATGGTGTCTTCCCCAACTCCGATTTGAGGGTTTTGGCACTACTTTTCAAAAGAGCAAAGAAGAAAAAACATTTAAAATAATTTTTCTAATAAATGAAAGAACATCAATACAAGGAAAATAGCTCTAGACTGACAAAAGCTCTGGCCTTGCTCTGGCAAAGCAGAGCCAATAAAATATTAAGCATTATGGACAGAATTAATCAGGTATCATAAGATTTATTCTCGTGATTCCTATTTAAGAATTCAAAGTCCAGATTTAGCATGTTGTGAACGGGTAATATTTTTGGTTATAAAACATTCAATGTAGTGGTCAGAAAATGTTAGCCTGACACTACAGAGGATGATCAGATAGTCCAAATAAAAGGCCAAATGCCTAGAAATAGAGCCTTTGCAGATAAACAATATTAGACTGGAAAGACATCTGTCAAATGTCAGCTGCTGAAACCTTGCAGCTATCTGAAACCAATCAAATGTCAGAATAATCTATTGCAGTATACAGAGTTCATCTTTAAGCAGTTGTAATCATCAGGCCAATTCCATGAGCCACACACAGGAAAATGGGTTTTATTTATAAGCATGATAATGCTTTAACTGAAATTCGAAATACAGAATAAAGACATTTTGGTTTGATAAGGGTATGGATTCTAGCATTTTAAGATGGTCATTGTTGCACAGTATCTCAGGGGATCTGTAAGCATCTAGCGCTTGTATTTGATAATTGCCTTTTTGTTTCTGAGTGGCAAGAAACATAATAAAAAAGAAAAGCAAAGTAAATGTTGGTCTAAACCACTTATGCAAAACAGAGCTTAAATTATTCCAACACATGCATTGTTGAGTTCATTCTTTAACCTTCAAAACATGTTGGTATAAGTTGTTTTGCACCCAGGTGACTGTTAGTGGTATAACCAGATTTAAAAGGTTGCCATCTCAAATATGTCCTGTGTCAATACTGTGCAAAAGACATGTCAGATGGTTGTTCACTAGTCTAAGTCAAGGTCATTCTGTATGCCACAAATATGGGCAATGTGACTAGGTGAAAGTATGCTCTAGTAGGAGGGCTCTGACTCAGCCATTGACCTGCAAAGTCACACACCACCCCATCCTCCTGTTCCTGTTTCCCATCCTACACTTTGTCTATCGTGTCTATTTTTTAAATTGATAGTTTTTCAGGACAAGGGCTGATTCTCACTTTGTGTTTACACACAAGGCCTAGCACCATGAGGTTCCAAGATTGGTTGGAGGCTCTAAACATTACTGTGATACAAACTAGAGGGTTGCACACACTGTTTCTGTAGGAAAATGCCATTGCACAGACTAGGGGCTCCCCGCAGTATTCCATGCCCCCCAAACTCCCTGTGTGCCACTCTGCCATACCCCTCTATTTCATGGATTCCCTTTCACCCATATAAGGGTTCCCCATTCTTCCCTCCCCATGCTAGGAGCTGTGTGTGCCCCACATCTCCCTTTTTGTGTGCCATTTCCCCCTTGCCCCTGTGTTCACCCACCATTCCTATTTATTTTCTTCCTGTCTGGTCAATAAGACATTTGGGGTGTCAACATTTTAAACTCTAAGGGATGATGGGCAGAACTGGGCAGTGCCATTATGCCGGAAGATGTTAATGGCTGCCATCAAACTGGTTCACTGATCTGTAGAGAATCACAGACCGGGTTAAAGTTGATAGGGGCTGCTAACCAGATGCCAAGGGCTCCATGTTTCCCCATGTCAGAGCCATCCCTTGGGTATGGCAAATTGGGGTGACCGCTCTGGGCCCTGCGCTTTGGGGGACCCTGTGGGCTGGCGCAATTGGCTGGCAGTTGGTCCTGGAAGTGACGGATCAGTCCCCGAAGTGACAGATTTGTCACTTCTGCCCCAGACCCCAAACGCTCCTAGAGATAGCCCTGCCCCTGTTTCTGCTTTCTGCTTCACTGATTTTCACCATTATCATCAGGGTTCTTTCTGCCCATTGATTTCTGGAAGATTTCCTGACAAATTAGAATTGATCAGATGCCGTGTTCAAAAGTTATTGCATTACACAGACACACAGAAATGCTGTCAAGTTAAGTGTAGGGTCTTATTTTGCTTGGCCAGTAATGAATGTGGGGCCTCACCTTGCTCGGCCAATAATGACTGCCACCTCATCAGTAGTCTGAGCACACGGAACAGCCAAGATATGGATTGTGGCAGCAACTGTAGAAACCTTATTAGTAGAAAGCTTTTCATCTGCAGAACTTGGTCCTTGTAGGTTAAGGGTTTAAACCATATTATAAGAGCAATGCAAGAAATCTTGGAGTGCTGCCATCTGTGCAGGACCTTATGTATGGATAGAGAATTTCAGTCCCAAGTGCTGTCAGTCTGGCACACCTTTTCATGATTTCTTATTTTATAATTTACATTGAAAATTATGAATTATTTTCCAGGATTCATTATAGCAGTTTTCAGTTCTGATTTTTTAAAGTTTAGCAATGTACTTAACTGACCTCAAAATTATTATTTTTAAAAGAAGAATATGTATAGTCTGAAGTGATATTGTTCTGAGAAACTGAACCCCTTCACTCACACGGTGTTATGGAAGATAAAGATTTTACACTAGTATTTAATCTTAGAATTTAAGCACAAGCCTGACCTTAAAAACCTCTAAGGAAGGAGATTCTACCACCTCCCTAGGTAACGCATTCCAGTGTTTCACCACCCTCTTAGTGAAAAAGTTTTTCCTAATATCCAATCTAAACCTCCCCCACTGCAACTTGAGACCATTACTCCTCGTTCTGTCATCTGCTACCATTGAGAACAGTCTAGAGCCATCCTCTTTGGAACCCCCTTTCAGGTAGTTGAAAGCAGCTATCAAATCCCCCCTCATTCTTCTCTTCTGCAGGCTAAACAATCCCAGCTCCCTCAGCCTCTCCTCATAAGTCATGTGTTCTAGACCTCTAATCATTTTTGTTGCCCTTCGCTGGACTCTCTCCAATTTATCCACATCCTTCTTGTAGTGTGGGGCCCAAAACTGGACACAGTACTCCAGATGAGGCCTCACCAATGTCGAATAGAGGGGAACGATCACGTCCCTCGATCTGCTCGCTATGCCCCTACTTATACATCCCAAAATGCCATTGGCCTTCTTGGCAACAAGGGCACACTGCTGACTCATATCCAGCTTCTCGTTCACTGTCACCCCTAGGTCCTTTTCCGCAGAACTGCTGCCTAGCCATTCGGTCCCTAGTCTGTAGCGGTGCATTGGATTCTTCCATCCTAAGTGCAGGACCCTGCACTTATCCTTATTGAACCTCATCAGATTTCTTTTGGCCCAATCCTCCAATTTGTCTAGGTCCTTCTGTATCCTATCCCTCCCCTCCAGCGTATCTACCACTCCTCCCAGTTTAGTATCATCCGCAAATTTGCTGAGAGTGCAATCCACACCATCCTCCAGATCATTTATGAAGATATTGAACAAAACCGGCCCCAGGACCGACCCTTGGGGCACTCCACTTGATACCGGTTGCCAACTAGACATATCAAATATCAGAAGGGTACCCATTAAATATCAGAAGGGTACCCGTGTTAGTCTGTATCCACAAAAACAAGGAGGAGTCCAGTGGCACCTTAAAGACTAACAGATTTATTTGGGCATTTTTACCCACGAAAGCTTGTGCCCAAATAAATCTGTTAGTCTTTAAAGTGCCACTGGACTCCTCGTTATTCTTGTTGAGGTTGTATGGTGTAGGATACAAAACTTTTCAACATATTTAAAACAATGAATATGTAATCCTCAAATAAAATTGCATTAATGAGAATACAGATGTAAATGTAAATAACTAAATGGCCTGTTTTGTGTATGAGTGTTTTCAGGGTTATGCAATTAGCATTTTATGAGCATAAAACATACTAGACTTTAGCCCTGAGCATTTTTGTAAATTCATTAAATTGTTATCAGTTGCATTTTTTGTAGTCAGAATAAGTCTTTTAGACCATTAAAAAAAAACAACAACCCAGAAGCACTAGCTAGTATTAGAATTCTTTTTAATTGCCCTTGCAAAGTCCTTTTTGTACTTCTTGGTGGGGGAAAAATGTGATGGTGTTTTGTATTGTGTCTGCAGGATTATCCAATCATAACCATCAGAGAGAACTACCTTTTCTGATTTGTATAACACTGTAGTACATTAACCTGTTACGTGTATAAAATTTTGTCTGTACAGAATTTGCACCACCACTGGGAGACAGGATCCATTAGTGAGACTATTAAATCATTTGGATTTTTTATATATTGTAAGACTACATCTGATGTTGTCTCTTCTTCTTAGAGTGCCATCACAAGAGCACTTTTGGAGAGAGAAATACTTGTGTAGATACAGTCTGCCCAAAGGAAGAGTGCATGGTATTAAAATATCTTTGTGACTGATCCCAATTCTGAGGAGGAAAGGGAAAGTATCCCTACAGTTTGTAATGCTAGTTGTAGCATTCTGCAGCCATCCACAACTAAGTTTCCCTATATGGGTTTGTGTAAATAAGGTAGGGGAACTCAGAGCATGTTCAGTGACTCCTGCTATGTACAAATGTTAAAGCATGTTATTCCCCAGCTGATTCAATTAGAGTCAACTGGGAAGAATTTTAAAGGGGTCACAGGCCTAAGCAGGGTCTCCTTGCTCGATGGCTCAGTTTAGGAGTTCAGCCGAGGAGATGAAGATAAGGGCCATATGGCTTGGAAGATTATCACATGCAAAATGAAGGGATGAGAAGGAACAGGGACTTTTTAGAAGACTATGGATTGGGCATTGTCCCTGAAGTCTGCCAGTATGAAGACTTGCATGTTTTTGGCAAGACTGGATACTAAGTAATATATTAGAAAGCACCGAATTAAAAAACAAAAACAAATGTATATTTTACTTTACATAATAAAGCTTAGCCCCACCAACCAAGCATCAGGGGCACGTTCCATGGTACAAAACATATGTTCTTTTTCCCCCTCATCAAATAAGCAATGTCAAGGTATTCTGCCAGTTCAACACTATGATCAGATGTTAACAGTCCATTCAGCTACATAATATTAGCTAAAATAGCTAAGGGATCTGAGTCACTTAGAAGTAAATAAGCATTATCCATGCTATTGCCAGGACACTATTTAATGTCACTTAAAATCTTAAAGAATTAATTTTATTCAGTATTTTTAAAATATCAGCAATATTTTTTTTCAGAAAACATGATTTGCCTCTTCATACTAGCAAAACAAGCTCATGCTGCTGAATACTGTTGCTTTTATAAGTAATCAGTAAACCTGGCTTTCTTTTTATATAGTTCCTATACAACAGTTAGGCACTGAACTTTCCTTATGCAACAGGCAGAAAAGAGAATATAGTATATTAACACATTGAAGTGGTGTTTATTTTTAGTAGTTTAGGGTCATCCGTGGTTAATAAATTCAAAGGTATAAATTGTTTGGGGATATGGGAAGAATAAAAGTCTATCTTCATTTTTTGAGCACCACAGTTCTCTATATCCTTGTCTCCATTCGAGGCAGCGTGTAGGATATGTGTAGCTACATGTACAGTGAAAAAAGCAGGCTGTGTTCACACTGTGATGGGTAGTTACATGTGGCAGGGGAAGGCAGCAGGAAAAGGCTCCAGAAGGAGCTGTCAGAACTTTTTCCCCTGCTCTCCCCCCAGCTAGAGCCTTTCTCTGCTCCTGGAGCCTTTCCCTGAGGAGTGGGAATGCTCCATCAGTACTGCCAGAGCCCCCTTGCGTCAGGGAAAGGCTCTGGCAGTGCGGAATCAGGACACTACACCAGGGGTAGGCAAACTATAGCCAGGGGCCGGATCCAGCCCCTCAGGGCTTTGGGTCCAGCCCACGGGATTGCCACCCCCGGTGCACCACGGGCCCCACGCCGCTCTGGGAAGTGGCCAGCACCACGTCCCTGTGGCCCCTGGGAGAGGAGGGGCAGAGGGCTCCGCACCCTGCGCTTGCCTGTTGATACCTCCCCCGAAGCGCCCATGGGCTGCAGTTCCCCATTCCCAGCCAATGGGCGCTTCGGGGGAGGTACCCACAGGCGCATAGAGCCCTCTGCCTCCCCTCCCCCAGGGGCAGCAGGGATGTGGTGCCGGCCGCTTCCTGGAATGGTCCCAGGGGCCAGGGCAGGCAGGCAAGGAGCCTGCCCTGGCCCCGGTGTGGGCCGCTGCCATCCTGGAGCCGCTCCAGGTAAGCGGCCCTAGGCCAAAGCCTGAACCCCTCACCCCAACTTCCTGCCTGTACCCCAATCCCCTGCCCTGAGCCCCCTGTCACACCCCGCACCACTCCTGCACCCCAATCCCTGGCACCTGTACCCTCTGCCTGCACCCCAACCCCCTGCTGCACCCCACACCCCTCCTGCTCCCCAACCCCCTGCCCTGAGCCCCCATCACACCCCAGCCCCTGTCCTGAGCCCCCTATCACACCCCACACTCCTTCTGTACCCCAGCTCCCTGCCCTGAGCCCCCTGCCTGCACCCCAACCTCCTGCCCAGAGACCCATCCCACACTCTGCATCCTTCCCTGCACCACTGTCCTGAACCCCCTCCCACACTGTGCGCCCCCTCCTGCACCCCAGCCCCCTTCTCTGAGCCCCCTCATACACGCCACACCCCTCCTCCACCCCAGCTCCTTGCCCTGAGCCTCTTCCTGCACACCGCACCCATCCCACACCCTGCACTCCCTCCCACACCCCAACCTCCTGCCCCAGCCCTACGTTCATGCCCCTGCAAGCAATTTCCCCACCCACATGTGGCCCTCGAGCCAAAGAGTTTGCCCTCCCCTGCACTACACCGATAAAAATAGCAGTGTAGAGAGGGGAAGCACTACTTGGGCAAGTAGAGAGCCATGTAGGGTACATGCCCTAAGGTTCTGGTATTTCTCTACTTGCCTCAGCAGTGCGTCACCATCCATGCTGCTATTTATACCCATGCTAGGGGGTGTGCACAGTGTCTGTACACTACCCCCTGGCGTGTGTGTGCAGTGTAGACATACCCTATGTCCTTTTAGTGCTCATTTTCTGCATTCTTCAGCCCTCTCTTGTCCCCTGAAACCAGATCTATGATGGTGATGTCAGGAACTGTACACTATGGTTCTGTTGTTATCTTCAAATGCCAGTTGTCTCTGACCCTTGTGAGCTGAGTCCATAATAATCACAAATATGGCATGTCATTTAAAATTCAGCATTATATGTATTATCAATTGTGTACAGTAGCAACCTGTGTAAAGAATTAAATAACCCTGTCAATGAAAGAGACTAGACTGAGCAGTTGGGAGATTATTCATACAACTTTACCTTCTTCATTACCTCAGGGTCCAGGGCATTTGACCTCATTTTTGTCCCTTCCTCCTTCCACTGGCTTTTAATCAGACCTGATTGTATTATAACTCTAGCAATGCCTCAGCTGTGGACCCATTGTTTTCAGTATAGTCACAAGCGATTGGAATATGTGCAATGTAGATACACAGGGCCATATCAATCAGTGGCTCTTCACAGTACCTGAATGGAATGTTGAAAGAGAATTCAGGAGTTACAATATGACTGACTCATATAGAGGGTCTTAATTCCCAAGCAATACCAATTAAATATACATCTGTCATTTCAAAAGTCATTTGGTAATAGCATTTGATTCACCTTATTGTAGTAATAGAACCACAGCATACAGAATTTCCTATAGATTAATGTTTTTCAGTTGCAGCTTGGTTCCTGGGAAATGCTCTGTGCCTCAATTATTTTCACGTAGAACATTAAGTCTTTAGTAAACTGAAAAATAAAACAAAAACATAAATCATATAGATGCTCGTTTAATGTAGGATAGTTTTTTAGGTATTTAAAAATAAACTAAAACAACCTGTTGTTACTCCATCACATTGTCTACTAGCCTTCCTGAGCAGGCACATACTTCTCCTCCTCTCCCTGCAAAGCAAGTTGTGAAACAGTTTATAAAAGTGACCAAAAAGGAGAAATTGGAGGAGTGGAGAAATATGAAAATATTTAACTGGATTCATCTTTAGGAAAAGACCTAAAATAAATATTTTAAACATCCTAACATGTATACTTTATATGAGCAAATAATAAAATATTAATTAATCAATGTTACAATATCATTTATCATAACAAAATCAGGCAAACTTCCTACCATCTTCAACTTTCCCCTGCCTTTAGAAATGAACTTGAACGTCATTATGCCACTACCCTTTCTAAAGTCAGCCAGGACTTTCAGCTGTACTGTTGTTATCTGATTATGACTTAAACTTCTTAGCATGATTCTCTTCTCCTCAATTTCCTCAGCTTTTCTTCAAAGATCAGATTTAAGACTCAGCTGTGTATATCTTAAAAAATGACTTAAGTATCTAAATTGCCTGTTACCTTAGTACAAACTCAGGCAGGCAATGGAAGTTCTGAGCTTAGCATGAAAGGATTTGGTCACAATGCAACTTCTTAAAAAAATAGGCCTTTGGTTTACAGTTTAAACCCCAGAATCCAAACTGGTATTTAAGACAGAACACATTTTAAGTTCTCAAAATCAAATGGCACAATGAAAATAGCAAGCCTGTCTTTTGAGGCTTCCTCACATTTGCATGAATCTTCCATTTCCTTTCTTCAGTTTCTTTCATCTTTCTCTTTTGTTCAAATATTTAGAGGGATTTTTTTTTTAAAAAAAAATTCGACTGTTACTTTTGTTTTCTCAAATTAGTGAAACATGATAACCATTCTAATCTTGATTACTTTAAAAGATTACTTAAAGTGAATAATTGTTGTCTCATACTGACTTACAATAAAACATTGGCAGCAGCTGGGACCTTGCCTGAGCGAGGAGCCAGTCTTATATATCTTCACTCATTTGCATTTTAGGGTGGGGTGAGGGTCTATAAATTTTAAATTTTTCTGTAGCTTGCACATAATTTTTAGATGCCATGTTATCTTCTCCATCTTTTTGGAGAGCTTCAGCGTCAATCTATTCTCCTCCCATTCTTCTTTCTTCCTTGTCAGGTTCAGTAAACTTTGGATTGTTTTTCATTTTGTGTGGGGATGAGAATGGGGACTTGGAGATGACACTCCAAAGGGGACATGAACTGGGCCTAGGGATGAGGTGGGGGGTGAATATCTCATCCCACACTTGTGTCTGGCTCACCTAGAGAATGAAAACCCACGTTACTCTGTTAGCTCAAGTTGCAGAGGTCTGTGCTGTGGATCTAAATGTTCCAATCCTGCTGATGTTCCATGTCCAAGTCAATATCATTCCACATGATAGATGTTCTGGTTTTTTAGCTTGCTTTTTAAAAACCTTAGGTAAGTGCATGAGGACGAAGGCTGCAAGTTTGTCACGGAGGTCACGGATTCCGTGACTTTCCCTGAGCTCCGTGACTTCTGCAGCGGCCGGTGTGCCTGCCTCAGGGGCAGCTCAGGCAGCCCTTGCGCCAATTGCACCAGCTGCTGCTGGGGCACTCTAGGTCACCCTGCCTCCCCCCCACCCCAGCAGCAGCAGAGTTTGGGAGTGTGAGGGGGCTTGGGGATGAGACAGGGTGAGGTGGCACATATCCTGGGGGGCTCTCTGGAAGTGGCAACATCTCCTTCGCTCAGCTGCTAGTTGGAGGCGTGGCCAGGCAGCTCTGCACACTGCCTCCGCCCAGAGTGCGGGCTTTGCAGCTCCCATTGGTCAGGATCCGTGGCCAATGGGAGCTGTGGGGGACAGTGCCCGCAGGCAGAGGCAGCGCACAGAGCTGTCTGGCCACGCCTCCGCCTAGCAGCTGAGCATGGGGGATGTCACCACTTCCGGGGAGCCCTCCAGGTAAGTGCCACCCAGAGCCCACCTCTTCCTGTCCCGTGCCCCAACCCCCTGCCCCCTCCCACACCCAAGCTGTGCTGTTGCTGTGAGGGGAGGCGCGGAGCCAGGTAGGGAGCTTGCTGGCCCCACCAACCCCCCCACAGCACCAGTGGGGGTCCCAGGCCGCACACTGCCCCCACCATTAGCCTCTGGGCCGCCCTCCCCCAGTCCCTTCCCCCAAAGTTTTAGTCATGGGTATATAATAAAAGTCACAGACGGGGCACGGGCCATGAATTTTTGTTTACTGACGTGACCTGGCCATGACTTTTATTAAAAATACCCGTGATTAAAATGTATCCTTAATGATGACATACTGTTTTTTCCAGAGGACCCCTGTAGCACTTTTGATGCAATTTAAGGCTATCATAATGGATATGCTAAAGAGGACAGAGTAAAAGTTGTACAGGAGACCTTAATTCTGGCATTTCCTAACTTCTGAATGCTTGACTCTGCAACCTTAATATTCTTTTGACATAGTTTTTTTGGATGTAATCTGCGTGTATACAAACAATTTGATTGTCCAAATTTCCTTGTTATCTAAAATAAGGTTGTGTCCCCTATTGTATATTAAGTATACTGGAAAATTCCTTCAGTTATACAGACACATTCAGTGTCACTAGGTTTGGATAATCAAGTCTAATGTTTTATCTTTATATTAATGTTCTCTACGTGAAAAAGACTCCCTGTATGTGTTCAATCACTTAGAATAATTGATTAGCTCACATATGTAGATTTTCTGTGACAGCTATGGGTAAAATCCAGAACATGCCTTTGTTCAGGTTTCTATAAGTGTCCTAGCTACAAGTGTTAAATTACTACAAGGAAGTACAAAATGTTAATCTTTTTTTTCCCCCTGGATGGTAGAAACAACAAATGATATGAACTATAGCATACCAGGGGTGAAAGTAACTTAAAGGATTTACCGGTGTTCCGGAGTCCTGAGCAGGGGGCATGGCCTCGAACAGGAAAGGCGGGGCCTTTAAATACTCAGGCCCTTTAAATCAAGATTTAAAGGCCCCAGGGCTCCGGCTATGGCTGGGAGCCCCCGGGCCTTTAAATCACCGCCGGAGCTACAGCTGCAGAGGCAGCTGGGAGGCTCGGGATGATTTAAAGGGCCCTGGGCTCCAGCCGCCACTACCGCAGCAGAGCTCCGGGCCCTTTAAATCACCAGCCGAGCCCTGCCGCTGCTCCGGCAACAGCTGGAGCCCCTGGCCCTTTAAATCACCGCCGGAGCCCTGCCGCCGCTATCCCAAGGGCTCTGGCAGCAGGGCTCGGGCACTGCTTTGAAGGTCCTGGGGCTCCGGCCGCAGTGGCCAGAGCCCCAGGGCCCTTTAAAGCCCCAGCCTGGGGAAGGCGGTCCGGTCCAGCACGGCGTACTGGCTCTTGCAGGTACGCCGTACCAGACCACACCGGCTTACTTTCACCTCTGACCATACCGTTGTTCATTTATTACCCAAACTACTATCATGCAGCTCTCTGCCCAGTGTGGCATGATTTGTTTCAATTTGTTTAACTAACACTGTTGCTCAACCAGTAAAAAGTTCGCTTTAGAGTTTGTGTCTCCAGTTGCTTTTCCCTCTGCTTGATAATATACCTATTTCACCAGTAGTATGTATTCTTCTTTACTTGCTGTATTTCATTCAATCTAGCGACAAAACTGGATTTTGGGTCATATACATCATTTTCCCTTAAACCCTCTTGTTTTGCCTTAAATAACTAAATTATATTACCTTATTTTTTTGCAGTATTCTCTGTACTAAGTGCAGGAAATTGTAACGCATGCTGAAAGTACTAGGGTGACATTATTTGCTAGATCAGCTCACTCTCCACCCTGTTCTAGAGGGCCCTCCTGATGGGTTTAGAGGTTAGTTCCAGGCCATTCAATCTTGTGCTGAGCTGCTAAGACTGCCAAGGTGTCATTTCTTGCTTAGTGTTGTGATTTTTGTCATGTGGAAACTGAACTAAGACCAACCAACTAATTTCAATGAACAGCTATGAGATAGTAACACTATCGCTCTGCACCCTGTTTAAACTAGGCTCCTAAACTGAGCTCCTTATCCCATTACCAACCTCTGAGCCACCTCCACAGTATACGTGTGGCGTGTTTCTGAAAGGATCAGGTAGTTTTAAGGAAGAAGTATTCATAGTAGATGTTTCTCCTGTTTTACCATTTTGATCCCAGTAATGCTGTACTTGGATTTGATTACACTGTAGAAGTAAGATTTGCACTGCAGCACTTGCAAAGTTTTGTCACCATGAATTAGCATGTGACAAGCAATTTAATATTTGATAGTAACTAATCCCTCTGCAAAGAAGAGAACCAGGAAGTGCCTATAGCAGGTTTATTTTCCCCCAAAGGAAACATTTGTAATGGAACAAGGGTGGCAGGTAATGGCCATTTTGCTTAGCTGTTACCTACAGAGCATTCCTGCAGCTTGTTTTGCATCCACCATTTCAAGCATCAGGAAAATGATTAAACTTTGGATTCATGAAGCTCCCCTCCCCCTTCCAGGAATTTAGAAAAAGAGATTGCTGCTAAGAGATTAGGATCATCACCATAATTTTTTACTTCCCGTAGTAAAGAAGAATGTAGACCATCTGTTGTCTATTGATTTTTTTCCAAGTTCCAAGTGTAATTATTTTGTAGTATCAACACAGCATCACTTCATAAGCCTTCCATTTGTATAAAATAAATATATATATATTTTACATTCATATCTCAAGTGTTAAGAAGCCCCAGCACGATATATATATGTGGCCTAAATTTTCACGTATTATTAATTCATTTAAATGTTTCTCATTGTAGTTGAATTGTCAAATTAAAATAAAAAATTATCTAGTATCCTGAATTCTGTACAAGTCATTTCTTACACAGAATGCTGTTAGCACTAGAATTATGACATTTCTCATAAAACTTTTTTCTTGAAATGGAAGGTTTGCAGAGTCGTTCGGAAGAAAATTAGGCTCCTCCCACATCAGAGTCACATAATAATCTGTAAATAGAAATGTTATTTCTGTTACCTTTGTTTTGGCAAAGTTGAGGTGTGCTTGCAAGGTGTTTGGGTAGCTGCACGTTTTCAGTTCCTCTGTTATACTATTGAGAGTCCTTTCCCCAGGCTTTTTCTCCTGCTGATTATGCCTTGTTATGATAGACATTCTTCTTGCTGAGAATTGGAAACCTTATTGAGAGGCAGAGCTATTTTGTTGCAGTGTGAAGCTTTATCTTTATCTACAGTCTGAAATACTGTCCAACATAATGCTCCATATGTTTGTCGTTTGAAAGCACAAAGGATGCAAATCTGTCTCCTTAATTAGCCCTCAGATTGCAATTGCAAGCACCAAAAGGGAAACATTTTTTATCAGGAAAAATATTGTAGCGAGCTGAAAAATAAGAAACATTTGACTTTTTAAAATGTTGTTTAGTTTTGTGGAAATAAGTAACTATAAAAAATACATCCAGGAAAGAATGAATTCGGAATAAAGTATTGGAATACATATTTACGTAATGCAATATAGCCTCACTCCTGATTCTAACCATAAAAAAAAATTAAAAACAACAAAAACAAAAACCCGCTAAAAAGACTAAGAGCCTTACTCTAGAAAGACTCTAAGTGGCAACTTTTATGAAATACCTTTAATTTTGTAATATACCTTCAATAATATTGAAAAATGGAGAGGGCAGTCATATGCAATCAAGAAGTTTGGGAATGTAGATCTTTTGTGTCTGGCCATATATCACTGTACTCTTCTTATAGTTCCTACTGATAACGTAATTTTGTCCATTAATGTCACTGATTCAGTGTGCAATCATACCACATGCTGATGGGGAAGGAGTTAACTCTCCCTAGTACAAACCTGATTGGGGCCTCCTGTAATGCAAGTAGTAATGATAATGTGGCTAGTAGTAATGATAATGTGTAAATTGTATGATGCCCTTATTTATGTGTTTCTTTGCTTTGGGGTTTTGTACATAAATACAAAATGCATACAGGCAGACAGACATTATTGTCACTTAGCAAAATTAACTGGTTTTATAGCCAAAATTTCTTGTATTCAGAATGTACCCTCACTCAATAGCAGTGTTTTAAAACCTTCATGTAAACTGGAAATTTTTAACCTTTTAACCAAACAACAGTTGTTTTCCTGTGTGCACAAGGTTGCTTGCAAAATCAACTAGAGCCCTGTCTGTGCTCATTGAATCCCTGTTGAAATGAATGGATGCTTTGCCACATTATATGGCTACCCATGTTGGCTTTTCAAATATTGGACCTTATCCAGCTTTCAATGTTAACACCAAATTCAGTGGCAGTTTTGGGCAAAATTTAGGAGAACAGCCCTTAGTTGTTTGACGCTAGGATATATGCTCACTTTAATTAATGCATTAACCCCCATTATAATTCCTGGGATCACTGTATAAACCATAAGTGGGGAATGCCCCCCATTCTATTTTAAATACTTCATTTTTGCATGCTATCATTTTAGAGAAAATCTAGGAAATATAGACACTTGAAATTATAGATTTTACACATAAACTGTTTCTCTAAAAATGACCCATCATATCTCACAATTGCAGAGTGTGTCTTCTGTGTACAACAGAAACCTGCAAAAAATAATACGTGGGGGGTAATATGGTTATTTGTTTGACAAGTCTATTCATTTACCAGTTATTCATTTAAGTGGGCTCCACTGTACCTATGGTTTGGTTCAGTCTGCAAAGGATTTATTGCACTCACAGTTGTGGATCTAGTAATCCATTCTTATAAAGATCAGAGTATAATTCACAAATTTAAAGCTGGAAACTGTGAAAAAGGTAGACAAGAGCTAAAAACTGGGAGACAGAGAAAAAGAAGCAAAGATAAAATCCTACTGAGAACAATATTGCTGCTGTAAAATCATTTTTGAAAAGGAATCGACTCACCAGTATGTGGGTTGGGGTGGCAGTCATTGGGGAAATAGGACACTTTTGGAGCTCTTTAGGTCATATTCTACTCCCAGTGGAGTTACTCTGGATTTTTATTGCTATAGGAGAATCTGCTCCTTAGTTTTGGTCAATTTATGGGAAAACTAGATTTCTTACTCTTAATTGCAATAGTCAATGAATTCCATAGCCAGTGCATAATTACCAAATGGCTGGCTCTCAATGACTCATTTGTGCTGTATAAATAGGACAAACCAGATACCCTGCTGATTCTGGCTAGACTACTTGCTTGGGAATTAGAGAGCAGTTCAGCTTGAAAGGCTGGGACAATAGCGGTCAGGGCCTTGAATGTGAGTGAAAGAACTTTGAAATCAATGTTTTACTTAACTGGAAACCAGTACAAATGGTTCAGATAAGGAGCAGTATCTTCCAGCAGTGAGCTGCTGTATTTGGACAAGCTGCATCCAGCTGTAAGGACGGGTAGTCCTGCAAACAAAGAGTTGCTATAATCAAATCTTGAGAAAACAAAATCATTCATCGGGAGTTCCAGATCTGTTTTGCAGCATACTGGCCTTAGGTTGGTGATATTTGATAGATAATAAAAAATAAGAGACCTAAGATACATCTCTAGGGATACATTTGAGGATAGTATGACAACCACACTTTCTGCACACATCTTTGCTTGAAGCTGATCAGTAATACAGTAGTTAATTAAATGCCATTAGCAGCATAGAAGCCTCTCTCAGCTATCACATAGTCAATATTCACTGGTTCTGTTTGGTTCAAATTCAGCTTTATATAGTAGAAGACATGTGTATAAGCACCTGTATTAATTGCATATTTCGATCTGTATCCAAATTCCAAAGTGTGATTTATGTGTTTGACTTCTTAGATTGTATAGCTGACTAACCAGGGGTTCCATATACCCAGACAGCTTCAGCAACTTCATCTACCGGGGATACACAGCAATCAGGCTAGTGAATACTCCATTAAGACTGAACTGGTCTAACCATTGAAGCAATCTCAGGGGCCTTCTCTTTAAGAATGCTCAAGCTGACTGGGAGAAACCCAGTCTGAGGCATCAAGAGACATCACACTCTGGATGCTGAAACAAAGCAATATGGAAATGGATTCCTTCTGAAACATGAGGGCCTCTCCGCTACTTTAGACAGATTGCCATAGGCCAGGCAGGGACACTAGGGTGGCTCACAGGAGGATCTTTGCATTCTAAGAGAATATGAGTTGGTTCTGCTCTGTTCTTACGAGAGAATCATATTTAATGTAGCATGCAGTGAAGCATAGGATTAGATGAGAATATCTGTGTGCAGGCTTTTTCTTTAAAAATATTCTTTTTTTCCTCTGATATTTTGTTGAATTTACTAAGTAAAAATACTTTAAGAAGGCTGCTGGTCAATATCACTAGTCACAGTTTTCTGAAAGAAGGAATCGCAGGTGCCTGAAACTAGAGCTTAGAGTGAGGAGAGCAAACCCAGTAAATAACATTTCTAAAGCACGTAAGGCCGCTAATGGGCTCACAGTTTTGTACTGCCTGGGGGAAACCCCCTCTGAGTGGCTGGCTGCCCCCTTCGCCTGCCTCGTGTAGAGAAGCAGCCAATCAGGGCTGCAGCAGGAAGCAGCAGAGCTCTCTCTCTCTCCCTCCCCCCAGGAGTCGACATCGTTCTCACAGGAAGGAGGAGGGATCAGGAAGAGCCCAGCAGCTTGGCACATCCTTGACAGGATGGCACATCAGCTTCTCCCTACAGCACCCACCCTGGAAGGGGAAGAGAGTTGTGAAGAGTCCCTGCAGTGCACCCTCCCCCCTCGCGCTGGGAAGGGGGAGAGGGGACCCCACAGCAGCTCCTCCAGGCCTGAGAGAGCTGGGTGAAGAACCTTAGGAACAGAGATCAGGCTGAAGGGGGCAGAACTGATGGGAGGGACAGAATTGATAGGATGGGGGTAGAATTGATGGGGGTTGGGGTGCGGGGACAGACCATATGTGGAAACAGGATTGATTTGGGGCTTGGGAAGCAGAACCTATTGATGGGCAGATGTTGGGGGATAGACAACTTTAAGCACTGCCTGAAACCCAGTCAGACCTGCAGAAAGCTAAGCAGTTGGTAGGCACAGGGTAGTTAGTGCACTTCCTTCTCGGTCTAAAGCTGAATCTCCACTGCAATAGTAGCTCAAGCTTCAGTGGCACTCGAGCTTCAACCCATCCTTTCCAGGCCAGCTAGCTTCAGCTTAAAGCCACAGGTACCTTGAGCTAGAGAATTTTGTGAATGGACAGGAGTTGGGTTAGGGTTAACATTCAGGTTATATACCTCAAGCAAGCAATGAAGTGAAGACAAACCCTAAGAGTGAAAGAATTGTGGAATTCCACCCACACATAGGCCAGCTGCCTGAGGAGGGTGAACTCAGATTAGGCAGATGACCGAGCTAGCCCGATAAACATGATAGAACATCATCCACCACAACCCCTTTCTAAAACGGTCACCACCCACTATAAAAAAATAAGGCAAGCATTGCCAAGTGCCCTGTAACAACTGATCAGATTAAAAACAGTTATAAAACACTCAGGGTCAGATTATACTAGGTACTTGTGTATATTCAGGATGGGCCAGGCACAGTCAGAGACCTTGCACTTGGGTGAGCACAAGGATTGCTCCTTGTAGTGTGTTCATGATGACTTACCTCAAAGCATGCAGGAAGGAGGCAAGGCCAGCATGAGCCAGCTGTTTCCCCTGGGGCACACCAGGCCACTCAGGGAGGACCCTTCCTTTGTTTAAGTGAGAGGGAAAGAAGTAGGATTACTTGGGAAGGGATGCAAGTGTAAAAGCTAATTCATATGAGTTAAAATGTACCATACATGGGGTTGCATATAATTTTTCTTGTATAGCTTTTTGCTATTGAAAGTGGTTGGAGTGTGTATGTGTGTATGAGAGACTCACACACACACACACACATAAAATTGCTAATCTATAAAGGGACTGGCCAACAACCCTAACAAAGTTTTTTTTTTTTTTTCTAAAAGTGGGATATAGAATATTAAGATGGAGACAACAAATGAGGTATTAGAAATAGGTATTTAAAGAGAAGGAATTTTGCTTACAGAGTGAGGAGTATAGCCAAACAGGAATCAGCTCAAGCTGGTTTTTAGACAATGTGATGTGTAGCTTGTTGCCATGTGTTTACAAGGAAATTGACTGAAACAATGGTCTCATTTCAAATAGGTCACTGAAAGTGTAGTTCTACTCTGAAAAGTGACTTCAAAAAGATGGCATTGTGGGGTTGTGTATTTCTTTTGTCTCGTTGATTCCCTGCCCTCTCACCATCACAAGCAACCCCATCATACAATCTCACTCATAAGTTTGTCCAGCTCTCTTTTAAAAATAAAGAGAGTTATTTGCCCCTATTGGAAGGCTGTTCCAGAACCTGAGCCCTCCAATGGTTATAAACCTTCTTTTAATTTCCAAAAGAATTGTCTTCCTTTCCTCCCTCTCCAGAAATTACCGGTGGGATATGGGAAGTTTGAATTAAGAAATAATGTGACCAAAAACTCTTATCCATCTACTGTTAGTGAGCAGGAGCAGCATTCATGTTTTGCTACAATTTAGCTACTAGGGTGGATTTCTGTGAGGAATCATTGTACAATAGCTACAAAATATTAACATCATGGTAATTAAAAAATGCAATACTTTAAGTAACTGTGTCAGGAAATCACTTGAGTATATTCACAAATGCCAGGTTCTGTTTCAGTCATTTACAAAATATCGTGTAGTACTAATGCATAGACTTGAACAAACTGTGAAGCCATCAGTATAGATTAGGAAAATATGTATCAATAGCCACATTAACTGGTAATCAAGGTCTGAGTTATTTTCTTTCATTGATGCACTGGGATTTTGCCAATAACACCAGTTAGCATTTCTCACACACCAAGATAAGAATAATAGTATGTAATGTGCAAAGTGAATATACTGCAGAAACGTGGAAATATCCAATTTTAGTAATATTATATTTTTGTGGCTATTTTTCATCTATATGTTTGATGTCCTGTGCCTTTAAGCTTTTCCTTCAATCAGGGACAAACTTTAATGATGAAAAAAGGAATAGTGAGCATCATGGATTCTGTGTGTGTGTATGTGTGTGTGTTTGTTTATGTAAAATGTTGTGTTAGTGATATTTGTGGTATAAATAATAACTACAATGTACCTTTGACTACCTTACCTGCTTTCTGTCTGTTAATCTGTATTGGCCTGTGACTATTTGTCACACTTTATATTAAGAATACCTTTTAAACTAGTTTATAAATGGTTAATTAATGACTAGTAGAAGTTATAGGGGTGTTGCAGAAATTAATAGAATTTTAGAGATGGTTTTAAAGGATTTTCAAAGATCCAGTGTTTCTTTATAAGCAGCTGTTACAAACATGTTTCCTCCCTTCTTCTTCCTGCATTCCCTTAAAAAAATTGCATGGGTGTGAGATGTAGGAAAACAGTATTTAGTTCCAGACCAATGACAAGTTTAAATCCCAATAGCTCATGAGTGATCAAAGCTAGAAGTGGGTGCTTTATACTAATGGAGAACTGGGAATCCCCGCTTCTCCATTGGTACCTTGAGCTCTGATAGATCATGAGATATTGAACTTTAGAATCACATATTATATATAGAAAACTTATTATATATAGAAAACTTTTCCTACAGGTTTTTAGAATGAATTAGTTATAGCTTTTTTCTCTCTCTCAGGGCTGTTTAGGTAGACTTCTCCTGAGAGAGCCTGGCTTTGGATGGTGCGATATCACAGTATCAATCATTTAAAAAAAAGCTCTGTAAAACATTTTATAGTATAGTTTTCCTAAAACATATTCACAGTATATGATGGCGTAGTAATGGTATGTTTTTATATTTTATTGGCCTGTGTGATAAATGAAGGGGAGTGGGGTAGCTCCTTTTTATGGACCCAGCCAGCCAGAAGCTATAAAATCCCTCTTAGTAGCTGTTCTCTACTTGCTTTACCTGTAAAGGGTTAAAAGTCTCATTGCTATGCATAGGTAAAAGGAAGTGAGTGGGCACCTGGCAAAAAGAGCCAATGGGAAGGCTAGAACTTTTTAAAATGGAAACAAGACTCCCCTTTTGTCTGTCTGTTGTTGTTCTCGGGGAGAGGTGGACAGGGCAGCAGCTATGCTGTAAGAAGCTTGGGCCAGGTATGAAAAATTATCAGTATCATACCTAGAAACTACTCATCTAAAACTCCAGATATGTAAGTAGATCAGGAAATGTTTAGGAAGACGTGATTAGGTTTATCCCTTCTATTTCTTTATGGCTTGTGGATTCCTCTGTGCTAACCCCAGGTGCTTTTGTTTTGATTGTAACCTTTAAGCTGGACCTTAAGAGAGCTATTCTGGGTGCTTAATTCTTGTAATTGTTTTTTTTTTAATCTAGCAAAAGCCTAAGTCCCAGATGTATTTTCTTTTCTTTTTTTTTTTAGTAATAAAATTTACCTTTTTTAAGAACAGAATTGGATTTTTGTGTGCTAAGAAGTTTGTGCACATGTTGTTCAATTAGCTGGTGGCAATAGCTGATTTCCTATGTTTTTCTTCTCAGCTCTTCCCTGGAGGAGGGGGGAAAGGGCTTGAGGGTCCCCACAGGAAGGAATTCCGAAGTCCACCTTCCTGGGTTCTTAAAAGGGTTTTGCACTTGGGTGGTGGCAGCATCTACCAATCCAAGGTCAGAGAAAAGCTGTAACTTTGGAAGTTTCATACAAGCCTGGAGTGGCAAGTATTTATTTTTAGTGTCCTTGCAGGCCCCACCTTCTGCACTTGAAGTGCCAGAGTGGGGAATCAGCCTTGACAACCTGCTGTTGGAATGACCTGTATGACACTTGCTTCTTTTTTGAGTAGATGCAATTGTGTATTCCACTTAGGTGTGTGCGCGGCCTGTGCCTCGGAGCTAGAAAATTTTGCCCAGAAGTACTTGTAGGCTCACGCCTCATACCCATAATCCCTCCCTGGCTATATGAGGCAGCGCCACCTCAAACACCCTAGTTCCTTCTTACTGACTGTGGCTGAAGTTGGAGCTATCTGGTTTTTCACCTCACAATCTATCACTATCCCTTAATTTTTTTTCTAATTGCATATAGTTAGTTAGTGCCCTTAGTGTCAGTTAGATTTAGTTACGTTTTTCCCTGCTGACGCCCTCACCAGGGTTTAAACGTTGTTGTGTGTGTGAGCAATCCCCAACAATGATCCCCACTTGCAGTTCTTATGTGTCCAGGGGAAGCCAACATCAAGGAGTGGTGTTCAGTTTTAGATAGTTCACGAAGTGGACTCATGTGGCAAGGGATCTTCACCTAAAGCAGTACCTGCTCGAACAGGCCATGCAATCTGCTTTGGCACTGAGGCAATCACTGAATCGGAGACCTCCCTTGGGTTCTGAGAGAGCTGCCATTTCACATTCTGGGACCAGTGACTCTCCAAAGAGATGAAGGAACCATTCCCAGTCAAGTGCACCAAGGGAAAGGTTGCATAAGATTAATTGGAACCACTCCCAGTTTTGTGAGGACTCTTTGGCCTCCTTCAGAAAGAGCGTGGACCAGCACGATGTTAATCTGGTTTGCAGGATGGCATGCGTGCCTCTAACTGCTCCCTAGTACTGCGTAGGGAGGTCAGAGACCCTGTACCACCGACTACTGTTCCAGCAATGAAGTGTCCATTGTGTCTGGTACCAACGAGGTTTGATGCTAGTACTAGCTGTTTCCACACCAATGGTGCACCAGGTGTCAACCGACCTCCTCTTCCTTTTCCTTTTCCTCCTGACCTCTCCCTTTGTCCAGGACTTTGCCAAGACAGCATTGTTAATAGCCCCTGTCAAGGTTCCTCCCCCACTCTGAACTCTAGGGTACAGATGTGGGGACCTGCATGAAAAACCTCCTAAGCTTATCTTTACCAGCTTAGGTCAAAACTTCCCCAAGGTACAAAATATTCCACCCGTTGTCCTTGGACTGGCCGCTACCACCACCAAACTAATACTGGTTACTGGGGAAGAGCTGTTTGGACGCGTCTTTCCCCCCAAAATACTTTCCAAAACCCTGCACCCCACTTCCTGGACAAGGTTTGGTAAAAAGCCTCACCAATTTGCCTAGGTGACTACAGACCCAGACCCTTGGATCTTCAGAACAATGAACAATCCTCCCAACACTTGCACCCCCCCTTTCCTGGGAAATGTTGGATAAAAAGCCTCACCAATTTGCATAGGTGACCACAGACCGAAACCCTTGGATCTGAGAACAATGAAAAAGCATTCAGTTTTTTACAAGAAGACTTTTAATAAAAATAGAAGTAAATAGAAATGAAGAAATCCCCTTTGTAAAATCAGGATGGTAGATATCTTACAGGGTAATTAGATTCAAAAACATAGAGAACCCCTCTAGGCAAAACCTTAAGTTACAAAAAAGATACACAGACAGAAATAGTTATTCTATTCAGCACAGTTCTTTTCTCAGCCATTTAAAGAAATCATAATCTAACACATACCTAGCTAGATTACTTACTAAAAGTTCTAAGACTCCATTCCTGGTCTATCCCCGGCCAAGACAGACTATAGACAGACACAGACCCTTTGTTTCTCTCCCTCCTCCCAGCTTTTGAAAGTATCTTGTCTCCTCATTGGTCATTTTGGTCAGGTGCCAGCGAGGTTACCTTTAGCTTCTTAACCCTTTACAGGTGAGAGGAGCTTTCCCCTGGCCAGGAGGGATTTCAAAGGGGTTTACCCTTCCCCTTATATTTATGACACGCCCCCCAAATCTCAGCTAGGGTGAAACACTGGCTGGGATTTCTTCCTGGAGCTCTAGGAAAAACAGAGTTATTAAGACACATGCATCTCTAAATATACTACCAAGTACATAAAGACTAACAATATTTTCCACATCTCAAGGACGATTTTAACCAGTTGATTCTGGGAAACTTTCACGGGATAGTGCATCAGCCACTTTGTTAGAAGCTCCTGAGGTGTGTTGGATGTCGAAATCAAAATCTTGGAGAGCTAAACTCCACCGAAGAAGTTTTTTGTTAGTTTCCTTGACGTTGTGAAGCCACTTCAGTGCAGCATGGTCGGTTTGCAGGTGGAAACGCCGTCCCCAAACATGTGGGCGTAGCTTTTCCAGAGCGTAGACAATGGCATAACATTCTTTTTCAGTGACTGACCAGTTGCTTTCCCTCTCAGACAGTTTTTTGCTGAGAAACACTACAGGGTGGAATTCTTGATCAGGTCCTTTCTGCATTAAAACTGCTCCCACACCACGCTCGGATGCATCTGTGGTTACTAGGAACGGTTTGTCAAAGTCTGGGGCCCTTAGTACAGGGTCAGACATGAGTGTCGCTTTAAGCTTGTTAAAGGCCTTCTGACACTTTCCGGTCCACTGAACAGCATTTGGCTGTTTCTTTTTGGTTAGGTCTGTCAGTGGGGCAGCGATTTGGCTGTAGTGCGGTACAAATCATCTGTAATAACCGGCCAAGCCTAAGAAGGATTGAACCTGTTTCTTTGACTTTGGGACAGGCCACTTTTGGATAGCATCCACTTTGGCCTGTAGGGGGCTGATAGTTCCTTGACCCACCTGGTGTCCAAGGTAAGTCACTCTGTTTAGGCCTATTTGACACTTCTTAGCCTTAACAGTTAGTCCTGCCTCCCTTATGCGCTCAAGGACTTTTTGTAGATGTTCCAGGTGGTCTGCCCAGGAATCCGAAAATATGGCCACATCGTCAAGGTAGGCGACTGCATATTCTCCTAATCCCGCTAGGAGACCATCTACAAGTCTTTGGAAAGTGGCGGGTGCATTTCGCAGCCCGAAAGGGAGTACATTAAATTCATACAGCCCGAGATGTGTGATGAAGGCTGACCTTTCCTTGGCAGATTCATCTAGCGGTACTTGCCAGTACCCCTTGGTTAAGTCCAAGGTAGAGATGAACTGGGCCCGTCCCAGTTTCTCTAATAGTTCATCTGTGCGTGGCATTGGATAGTTGTCTGGGCGAGTTACAGCATTTAGCTTACGGTAGTCCACGCAAAAACGTATTTCCCCATCTGGTTTGGGAACTAGAACCACTGGAGATGCCCATGCACTTTCAGAGGGGCGGATTACACCCATCTGTAACATATCCTGGATCTCCCGTTCTATAGCAGTTTTAGCTTGAGGAGACACCCGGTAAGGGTGGACCCTAATTGGGTGAGCATTACCTGTGTCAATGGAGTGGTATGCCCGTTCAGTCAGTCCTGGGGTGGCTGAGAACGTTGGCGCGTAGCTAGTGCACAGCTCCTGGATCTGCTGTCACTGCATACGCCCAAGGGTCATGGAGAGGTTCACCTCTTCCACACCACCAGCACATTTCCCTTCGTAGTAGACACCTTCAGGCCACTCAGCGTCTTCTCCTCCCTGGGCTGTAAACTGACAAACCTTTAATTCTCTGGAATAAAAGGGCTTTAGAGAATTAATATGGTACACCTTAGGCTTTCGGTTGGAGGTGGGGAATGCTATGAGATAATTAACAGCTCCCAGGCGCTCCTGGACCATGAATGGCCCTTCCCACGATGCTTCCATTTTATGGGCCTGGAGCGCCTTTAAGACCATGACCTGGTCTCCTACTTTGAAGGAACGCTCTCTGGCATGTTTATCATACCAGGCTTTTTGCTCTTTTTGAGCATCCTGTAAGTTTTTTCTCTAGCAAGGTCTAAAGAGGTTCGGAGGGTGTTTTGTAGGTTGGTTACAAAGTCCAGAATGTTAGTTCCTGGAGAAGGTGTAAATCCCTCCCATTGCTGCTTCACCAACTGCAATGGCCCCTTAACCTCACGGCCATATACAAGTTCAAATGGGGAAAACCCTAAACTGGGATGTGGTACAGCTCTGTAGGCAAAGAGCAACTGCTGCAACACTAGGTCCCAATCATTGGAGTGCTCATTTACGAATTTACATATCATGGCCCCCAAAGTTCCATTAAACTTCTCCACCATGCCATTTGTTTGATGGTGGTAAGGAGTGGCAACCAAGTGATTTACCCCATGAGCTTCCCAAAGGTTTTTCATAGTTCCTGCCAGGAAATTAGTCCCTGCATCTGTGAGGATGTCGGAGGGCCAACCTACCCTGGCAAAAATGTCTGCTAGTGCCTGGCACACACTCTTAGCCCTGGTGTTGCTTAGAGCTACTGCTTCCGGCCATCGGGTGGCAAAATCCATGAAAGTCAGTATGTACTGCTTTCCTCTGGGTGTCTTTTTCGGAAAAGGACCCAGAATATCCACAGCTACTTGCTGAAATGGAACTTCAATGATGGGGAGTGGCTGGAGAGGGGCTTTGACCTGGTCTTGGGGTTTTCCCACTCTTTGGCACACCTCACAAGACTGGACATAGGTAGAAACATCCTTGCCCATTCCCTCCCAGTGGAATGACCCCCCCAAACGGTCTTTGGTCCTGTTCACCCCAGCATGGCCACTAGGGTGATCATGGGCTAATCTCAAGAGCTTGGCCCGGTATTTAGTTGGAACTACCAACTGTCTCTGAGGATGCCAGTCTTCCTGGTGTCCCCCAGGAAGAGTTTCCTTGTATAAAAGTCCTCTTTCTACAACAAACCTGGATCGATTAGAAGAGCTGAGAGGCGGTGGGTTTCTCCATGCCGCCGTCCAAGCCCCCTGGAGGCTTTCATCTGCTTCCTGTTTGGTCTGGAACTGTTCCCTTGATGCTGGAGACATCAGTTCCTCCTTGGATGGGGGACCTAGGCTTGGTCCCTCTGGAAGCGATATAGGGGATGGTGCTGTTTCTCTTGACTGTGAACCGCTCTCCGCTGGTGCACTATGTTGGGATTCAGGCTCCGGCTGAGCTTCTTGTGTAGGGTTATCGGCTGCTGCCAGTTCAGGGTCGGTGGGGCCCTCTGGTGTTGAGGTTGCAAGTACTGGATTCAGTGCTGACACGGGGTCTGGTGTTGGTTGTTCAGCTGGTTCCGGTTCTGGTTCCGTCTGGGTCTCTGGGACTGGATCCACTATTGCTGTTGCAGACATTGGCCTGGGGTCCGGGTCCATCACCTCTGACTGGGTCCTGATAGAAGTTTCCAGAACAGAGCTAGGCCTCACGGCTTGTTTAGCCTGGCTGCAGGTGACCGTTCCCACCCTCTTGGCCTGCTTCACATGATTGGCCAAGTCTTCCCCCAACAGCATGGGGATGGGATAATCATCATAGACTGCAAAAGTCCACGTTCCTGACCAGCCCTTGTACTGGACAGGCAACTTGGCTGTAGGCAAATTGAAAGAGTTGGACTTGAAGGGTTGAATCGTCACTTGGATCTCTGGGTTGATTAAATTGGGGTCCACTAAGGAAGCATGGATAGCTGACACTTGTGCTCCGGTGTCCCTCCACACGGTGACCTTCTTCCCGCTCACACTCACAGTTTCCCTCTGCTCCAAGGGTATCTGGGAGGTATCTGGGCCTGTGGACCTCTGGTGTGATTCCGGTGCAATGAACTGTAATCTGTTGGGGTTCTTGGGGCAGTTGGCCTTTACATGCCCCAGCTTGTTACATTTAAAACTTCGTCCAGCTGACGGGTCACTGGGGCGAGGAGGGTTGCTGGAGAACGGGGTGGCAGGACGATAAGGTGTCTGGAGGGTTCTTTGGGAGGTAGGTGGGGCCTTGGGCGGCCCCCGGTAATAGGGTGTGGTCTGGGGTGGTCCCTTCTGGTCTCCGCTCCAACTGCGACCAGTTTTCTTCTTCTCTGCCACCTCCACCCATCTGGCTCCAATCTCTCCTGCCTCGATTACAGTTTTGGGTTTCCCATCTAGGATGTATCTTTCTATTTCCTCAGGAACACCCTCTAAGAATTGTTCCATTTGCATTAGGAAGGGCAAATTTACTGGAGATTCAACACTTGCTCCTGATATCCAGGCATCCCAATGTTTCACAATGTGGTAGGCATGTCGGGTAAATGACATGTCTGGTTTCCACCTTAGGGCTCTGAACCTCCGACGAGACTGCTCGGGTGTTATCCCCATTCTGACTCTCGCCTTGGATTTAAACAGTTCATACTTGTTCATGTGTTCTTTAGGCATTTCAGCTGCCACCTCAGCTAAGGGTCCACTGAGCTGCGGCCTCAGCTCTATCATTTATTGGTCAGTAGAGATGTTGTAGCCAAGGCAGGCCCTTTCGAAGTTTTCTAAGAAGGCCTCAGTATCATCACCTGCCTTGTAGGTAGGGAACTTTCTGGGATGGGAAGTGGTACCTGGAGAAGGATTGCTAGGGTTTGTTGGTATATTCTGCTGGGCCTTTATCCTCTCCACCTCCTCCACATGCTTCCTCTCTTTTTCCTTCTCCTCCTCCACATGCTTCCTTGCCTCCATTTCCCTCTTGTGGGCAGCCTCCTGTACCTCCTTCTCCAGCCACATGAGTTCTATCTGTCTTTCATGTTCCCTTTGTTTTTCCTCAGCCTGAAATTTGGCTAATTCCAGCTGTAGTTGAGCTGTGGATTTGGTCATTCTAACCTCTCTGTTTTTAACTAACTTTACACCCGAGGTTTAGAAATAAACAAACAAAACTTGGCTGTAAAATTTTGCTGTGCTGGAATAGAATACCTATTCTCTGATAGTGATTGTCAGCCTACAGAAAAAGACAATTCCCTTGTCTCTGCTCTGGGCCCAAATTAAAGCAAAAAACCTCCAACTACTTGGAAACCTGCTTACCCAGCCCAAAGAAAAAAGCAAATGGGTAGAACACACACCCCCTATTTACTTTTAGGAAGAAAAGAAAAAAAACAACAACTCTGGGTTGGAAGACTGTGAATTTCCCTGCAGGAGTTAAGTACCCTGCCTCCAGGCAAAGAAAACCTGCAATTCACAAGATAATCCCCTTTTGTCTCTGCTTGGCCACAAAGCAGAGAAAAAACAAGCTGCTTTCAGTTTCAGCTGCTTTCTGGACTTCCTTTCCACAGGAAAAAAAAAATTTCTTTTTAAAATCTGTATTTCTAGTTCAAAAAAATCTCAACTGGATCTCAAAATGATTTCAGGTTAATCCCACCACTATGCCACCATGTCAAGGTTCCTCCCTCACTCTGAACTCTAGGGTACAGATGTGGGGACCTGCATGAAAAACCTCCTAAGCTTATCTTTACCAGCTTAGGTCAAAACTTCCCCAAGGTACAAAATATTCCACCCGTTGTCCTTGGACTGGCCGCTACCACCACCAAACTAATACTGGTTACTGGGGAAGAGCTGTTTGGACGCGTCTTTCCCCCCAAAATACTTCCCAAAACCCTGCACCCCACTTCCTGGACAAGGTTTGGTAAAAAGCCTCACCAATTTGCCTAGGTGACTACAGACCCAGACCCTTGGATCTTCAGAACAATGAACAATCCTCCCAACACTTGCACCCCCCCTTTCCTGGGAAATGTTGGATAAAAAGCCTCACCAATTTGCATAGGTGACCACAGACCGAAACCCTTGGATCTGAGAACAATGAAAAAGCATTCAGTTTTTTACAAGAAGACTTTTAATAAAAATAGAAGTAAATAGAAATGAAGAAATCCCCTTTGTAAAATCAGGATGGTAGATATCTTACAGGGTAATTAGATTCAAAAACATAGAGAACCCCTCTAGGCAAAACCTTAAGTTACAAAAAAGATACACAGACAGAAATAGTTATTCTATTCAGCACAGTTCTTTTCTCAGCCATTTAAAGAAATCATAATCTAACACATACCTAGCTAGATTACTTACTAAAAGTTCTAAGACTCCATTCCTGGTCTATCCCCGGCCAAGACAGACTATAGACAGACACAGACCCTTTGTTTCTCTCCCTCCTCCCAGCTTTTGAAAGTATCTTGTCTCCTCATTGGTCATTTTGGTCAGGTGCCAGCGAGGTTGCCTTTAGCTTCTTAACCCTTTAGAGGTGAGAGGAGTTTTCCCCTGGCCAGGAGGGATTTCAAAGGGGTTTACCCTTCCCTTTATATTTATGACAGCCCCGTTGGCTGCGTGGGCTGCTGAACCTTCAGGTCTGTCAGCGCTGCACCCTGATGTTCCCCTTCCATAGTCTGTAGAAGAGGGGCTGGTGCCAGCCTTGGCAGAAGAGACCACCTCAGCACTGGGAAACTCCTTGTCACACTTTCATTCAGCTCCACCAATGTTACCATAGCAGCTCCCAATGTCCTCCACTTCAGCTTCGTCAGCTACTTCAGTAGCGCCACTGACTTTGGGATCAATGCTGCTTCCAGCATCAGAAACAAGGGATGCATATCTGGGGCCAGCAGTACTGTTTTTACCATTGGCACCTGTCCCTCCTTCAGTTTGGATGACAGATGAGTCCGACCAGGTACTCGCCCCCTCAGGGCTGGCTCCACCTTTATCCCCGGAATCCCGAGGCTCCTTGGCATTGAGGTCAGAGCCTTCCTCCTCCTTGCTGTCCATCTCCTAGCCCACATCAGGGCCATTTATGGAGCACCATGAGTACCAGAATTAGCACTTGTGTCATGCTTGGGATGGGAACCCTTGGCCTGGTGTCTACTGGCCACAATGCCTATTCTTATGCCCAGTGGCCTCCATGATATCTGTGGGATGCTCCCCAGTCATGGACGTCGCATTCCTCACCTCACCCTAAGACAGATCACTGGTCATTGGTGGGGACTATTGATCCACCATAGGTGAGACACCAGTGAGACTTCCCCCTGTGGGGCATATGCAGTCATCCCTTCTATTTCCACCAATCCGGGAGTAGGATCCGGCCTTGGTGCAATTAACCACCTCTTCCTCATACCCGGACAATTCAGTGGTGCCTGGTTCTTCCCCTCCTTCATTGCATTAATGTTTTAAGGTCTACTAGGACCTGTTGTGGCTGGTGGCTGCTTCCTTGGGCATTCAGGTCAAGTTTCTGCAGGAGAATACCCATCAGTTGTTGGATATCCTACAGCTGTCTGCTCCTGGGAGAGTGGCCCTTCCTATTAACGATGCATTCCTAAAGCCTGGACAGGTTCTTTGGAGAATGCTGGCTTCTGTAACGCCTACTGCAAAATACATGGAGAGAGTCTGCTTTGTCCTGATGCAGGGAGTTGAAGGTTTTTACTCCCATGCAGCCCTAAATTCTAAAGACACTCCTAATGACAAATATTCTAAAAGGATGGACTTAATGAGTAGAAAGGTCTACACCTCCTGCTCCCTGCAAATGCAGATTGTGAATCAGCAATCACTGTTGTCCAAATATGTAAATTGGATGTCTGTATCTATGTTTACAGACCAACTGCCAGAAACCTCCAAAGAGGTGTTTCGACATTCATCATTGAGGGTTGCTTGGTGGCCAAGATATGTTTGCAGTCCATGCTAATTACCGTGGACACTTTGGCCAGAGTTATGACCTTTGCAGTGCTCATGAGAAGGGCATCCTGGCTGCAGAATTCAAGCATTGCTCCTGACATGCAGCAGGCTATCAATGGTTTGCCCTTTGATGCCTGGATGCTGTTTTCTGACAAGACTTTGCAATCCTTCAAGGATTCTAGGGCTGCCCTATGTTTCTTGGGAGTGTATACATTGACAGAGCAAAGGCGCCACTACGGTGGCCAACAGCAGAAGCAATACCATCTGCAACACATGAGGCAGCCTTTTCCTCCCCTAAGACAGTGGGGCTACCCAGAAAAGGCATAGGTCCCAAAGGGGAAGGCATTCAGGTCTAGGGATCGGCCAGTCAACACGCCCTTCCTCATACCCCCCCCCCCAGCACCCATTTTGACTCTCTTGTCCAGAACAGTGGTCCAGTCATCACTTCCTTTACCCCACCTCTGTTTGGGGACAGGCTGTCTTGCTTTTACAGTGTTCGAGGCTCAATCACAGCTGACAACTGGGTCCTAAGCACTGTCTGATCGGGCTATGCTATCCAGTTCCTCTCCACTCCCCCTCCAAACACTCCCTCTCATCCCTCTTTGGGATACTGTTCCTTGAGCAGGTCTGCTCTCTACTGGTTATGGGGGCATGGAGGAAGTTCCTTTGGAACACTGGGGTCAGGGTTTCTATTCTCGGTACTTCCTGGTTCACAAATCCAAAGGAGGGGTAAGATCCATTCTCGACCTTCACAGCCTCAACTAATATATCAGGTTCATGAGGTTCCAAGTGACTATCCTCCCCATGTTGTCTCAGAATGACTGGTTTGCTGCTCTAGACCTTCAAGATGCCTCTTTTGATGTGGTGATTTTGTTGAGCCACAGAAAACTCCTCTGGTTCATTGTGGTGGAGCACCATTTTCAATACACAGTGCTTCCTTTTTGGCCTCTCTTCTGCCCCCCCTCCCCAGTTTTACCAACCGTATGGTCATGGTGACAGCGTACCTCAGAAAAAAGGGAATGTGTATCTTCCCTTATCTGGATGACTGGCTGCTGAGGGGCAGGTCCAGAGAAGGAGTTCTTATGTACACACTACACTGCTCCTAATCCACCATCGGGGTCCTACCCTAACCACCAGGAAGTCAACTTTGGTTCCCACTCAGAAAATCAAGTTATTTGGGCGCCTAATGGACTCTACGAGTTGGAGAGCATTTTTTTCTGACTGACCATTTTCAGGCAATTAGCCACCTTTGTCTCGGTCTGCAGTCTCAGCCTTCCACAACAGTTCACATGTGCCTGAGGCTCTTGAGCTACATGTCTAGAACCCTGCAAATCCATTGATAGCTGTGGACCATTTTTGCAGATCACGGATCAGATGTGGATACAAATTTTGTAACTGTGCAGGGTTCTATACATATCTACTTGCAGGTGGTCCAGTTTGCAAGGTTGCCTCTTTGCCCCCTTTGTCGGTGGCTCACGAAAGTTTACCATTTGACTTTTCACACCTTGAACAGATTTGTCTGTCTCCCTCCACTGGTTCTGGACTCCTTGCAGTGATGGACACTTCTGGAGAATGTATGTGAGAGCATTCCCTTCATCAGGCCCTTACCAGCCAGCTCCCTTGTCTCTGACACCTCCCTGATGGGCTGGGGAGCACATCAGGGGTTGCTGACAGTTCAGTGTCTGTGATCATAGCAGGAAGCCTTGCTTCATATCAACATGCTAGAGCTTCAGGCCATCTACAATGCCTATCACACCTTTCTGGACTGCATCAGGGGCTCAGTAGTTCACATACTAACCAACAGTACCACAGTAATGTACTATGTGAACGGGCAAAAGGGAGCCTACTCCTGGGTGCTCTGACAAAAGGCAATCAAGCTGTGGCAGTTCTGCATCAGAGGAGAGTACCACTCCAATAGCCGATCATTTGCCCAGGATCCGAATCATCGCACGGACCATCTCAGCAGGAATTTTCCCCTGAGTCATGAGTGGTCCTTGAAGACAAGTGTCCTGCGGGTCATCTTTGCTACTTGGAGCATTCCAATGATTCACCTGTTTTCTACAAGGGACAACAGGAAATGCTGTCTGTTCTGCTCTTGAGGGGGGCTCAGTCTAGGCTCCCTATCCGAGAATTTCCACCTGAGCTGGCGATCATCTCTTTTGCACACTTTTCCTCTGATCATGATCATCCCACAGGTCATTCTCAAGCTGAAAGTTCATCCTCATTGCCCTGGCATGGCTGAGGCAGTGTTGGTTCTCTAAACTTCTTGTGCTGTCTGTTTGGCCTCCTATATCTCTTCCTCTCCATCCCAGCCTACTCACACAGAATCATGGACACACCTTGCATCCCAGGCTCAGCTCCCTGCATCTCACTGGGTGACTGCTTCATGGCTGAATGAGGAGGAAGAGCATTGTTCAGTGGCTGTTCTACAGATTTTACTCAATAGTAGAAAGCCGTCTACCAGAATGGCCTATTTAGTGTAATAGAAGAGTTTTCAGTGTGATCATTAGCTTGTGGGGTTCAGCCAACACTGGCTCCTGTCCTGGACATTTTTGAGTACTTGCTCCATCTTCAGTCATCGAGCCTTGCTCTTACCTCATTGAGGATGTCCTGGAGGCGATGTCAGTGTTTCATCTCCCCATTCATGGAAGATCAGTCTTTTCCAGTGCCATAGTAGCAAGATTCTTAAAAGAGCTCATTCGCTTCCATCCTCCAGTTCAAGAGTCGGTTCCTCTGTGGGACCTTAATGTGGTCATGGAGGTCTTAATGGGATGTCCACTTAAGCCTTTGGCATCTTGTCCCTTTCTGCTTTTTTGTCAGAAAACTGTGTTTCTGATGGCTATAATATCTGCAAGGAGAGTCTGTGAGTTGCAGGCTCTGATGGCAGAACCTCTATGTACACAATTCTTTAAGGACAATTCTTTATGACTGCACCCCAAATTTGTGTCTGAAGTGGTCTCAGTTTCATTTGCACCTGTATTATTTCCTAAGCCACATTCATCTCTGGATCTCTGGAGGAGCAGCGTCTCCATATGTTAGATGTCATGTGGTATCTAGCCTTCTACCTGGACAGGACTAAACCATTTCATGCTTTGCCTCATCTGTTCGTGTCAAAGGCAGATCATGTGAAGGGGCAAGCAGTCTCTTTGCAAATGATCTGCAGGTGGATAACATCCGGTATCAAGACTGCATATAAAATAGCTTTGACCGTGCCTCCTCAGTGGGTGAGAGCTCATTCTATGCGGGCGCAAGCTACATCAATATTCTTGTCCCTCAGTGACGTCTCAATATTGGATATTTGCAGGGCTGCTATGAGGTTGTCGATACATATATTTATGAACCATTATCTAGAATTGATGCAAATGTTGGTAGGGCAGTCCTGCTATCTTTGTTTAGACAGACTCTGAGCCCTGCCTCCTGGGTGAGTACTGCTTGTGAGTCACCTAAGTGGAATACATGGCTGCATCTACTTGAAGAAGAAGAAACTTTTACTTCCTGTAACTGTGTTTCTTCAAGATATGATGCAAACTCAGAGTCTAGTCAGTGGGCATTCAGTGCGAAGGAACTAGGGCGCGGGTGGGGTCTACAGCAATAAAATTAAACATCAAATCAGTTTCTGGTATAAAATTTTATTGTGAATCATACTGCTGATGGGTTTTTTTTAAACATATTTGATTATTGTAAAGAGAGGAAAGTTCACATTGTTTTGTGTTTCTAGCTTTTCCAGTATAAGAACTTGTTTCCAGTAAAGTTACGTTTTAAGATTTTTCTTGTAATATTAATCAGCAACAGAAATGATGTTGCTGATAAAAGGTTCCTTCAAAATAATAATGAGTTTTTATTCTTCTGGACAGCCTTATAATCTTCCAGCTTTGGAATTAATATCTCCACTTATCATCTTCTACACATCTGTGAAAAAAGGAAGGGGACTATGTCAATATTAGTCTTTCTGTTCTATAAACAGAGTATTTTGATAGTGATAAGTATACCAAACATAATACTACAGTAAGCTCTGAGTATATTTCTTGGATAGTAACCAGTTTCTGAAGGAATAGATCACGTATGGTGCAAAGTGTGCTTGTTTTTCTCTTCAGAATTTTATTTCAGTTGTTGATTCTAGGATGCAATTTTATCAGTTATCACATAAAATTCTAGTATATTTACTGTTGTTTCTGAGAGACTGCAAATAGGATCAACACCAGTGTGAAAGCATGAGGTGCTTTTTAGACAGTGCTTCTCCAACTCTCTTTAGTATTAGTGGTGAGGCTAAGGGATATATCCCACATCAGTCCCTTTATATGGAACATATTTTCTGGGCTGGCTTGCCAGGCTTAAGATCCATTTCCACCTAACCTGCTTAAGATCCATTTCCACCATGATGCCTACAAGAAAGTAGTCACATTTGTTTATACTGTAAATAAATAAATAAATAATATGTAAACCACCACGTTGTGCACAACCTTTTGCTGAATAACAACATAAACATATTTATAATAACCATATCATAATCATATTTCTGAACCATCAGTCTTTTTTCCCTTCCCAAGCAGCTCTCAGTGTTTGTTTTTTACACTCTAGTTTTCCTCCCACATTTTGTTCAACATATCTGAAATAGATTTTAAACTCCTAAGCTAAGTCTACACCGCAAGTGAAGGAAGTGAAGATATAATTGTAGCACAGGTAGGCACATCTGTGCTCGCCTCAAGCTAGATAACATGGGTAACATGTGCCAGAATGAATTTCATCACTGGCTAGCAACAAGAGTATGTATCTAAGGTCCCTGGCAGCTTGTACTTGGGCAGCTAACCTATGTTGATGTCTGTGCCACCAGCTCTACACTACTGTTACCTGCGCTAACTAAAAGCGAACACAAGTGTGCCTACTCATGCTACAATCACACCTTCACTTGAGGTGTAGATATACCATTTGAGGTTGGGACCCAGGGTAGATAAAAAAATAAAAATAAAGGGAAAATCTGATTTTTCTAAATTTAAATTAAATGCAAGGGGTTTTTTTTAAATCCATTTAAAGTTAAATTTGAAATTATGACAACCCATGTTAAGGCCTAAACTTACCCTGTTAAAATGAATAAAAATAATATTACCCAATACACATTTGCTGCCAAGTTTTAAATAAAGTCAGCCACTGACCTGGTGGTCAGCCACTGACCTCAGTGACAAAGTCAGCCACTGACAAAGTCAGCCACTGACCTCAGCCACTGACTGGCTAAGCACCTGCAAAGAGTTTCCTGAAGTGCTAAACCAGTTTTTGACAGCAGTAGCCTTTAATGAAGGTTCAGTAAGTACTTTCGTCATTTCAGTTTATTCAGCTAGTTCAGTTCAATGACTAGTTCATTCAAAAATGAGAAACTGTAACTGATTGGGAGTTGAAAAAGCAGGAAACACATTTTCCTCTTCCCATCTATGAATAAAAAGTAGGTATGAAAGGATGAAGTCTACTAGTTCTAAAATCTTGAAGGGCACAATAACCAGAAACAATGAGTTCCGTTCATAGGCGCTGACTCTGTGGCTGTTCCGGGGCTGGAGCACCCATGGGTAAAAAATGGTGGGTGCTGATGGCAGCCCCTTATTAGCTCCCCCTATCCCCCCAGTGCTTCCTGCCCACTGGCAGGCCCTATGGATCAGTGCCTCCCCCTTCCCTTGCGCCTCCCACGTACCACCATCAGTTGTTTTGCAGTGTGCAGGCCGGAGGCTCTGGGTGGAGAGGGAGGAGCAAGGATGCAGCACACTTTGGGGAGGGGGCAGAATGAGGTGGGAAGAGGTGGGGCAGGAAGAGGTGGGGTGTGGTCTTGGGGGAACAGGTGGAGTGGGGGCAGGGCCTGGGGCAGAGCCAGTGTTTGAGTACCTCCCAACATTTTTGAAAGTCCGCACCTATGCTTCAATTCACTAACTATAGATAACACCACTCTTGTGTAATAAATCAATTAGTTATAAATGCAAAAGATTTTTGATAAACTTTTTTCCAATTAATTACCCTCACTGTTAAAAATGTATGCCTTGTTTCCAGTCTGAATTTTTCTACCTTCAGGTTTCAGCCACTAGATCATGTAATGCCTTTCTCGGCTAGATTTAAGAGCCCATTATTAAATAGTTGTTCCCCATGTAGATAGTTCCCCCTTTATCTTCTCTTTGTTAAGCTAAATAGATTGATCTCCTTAAGTCTATCACTAAAAGGTATGTTTTGTAATTCTTTAATCATTCTCGTGGCTCTCCTCTCCTATTTATCAAGATCCTTCTTGAATTGTGGGCCGCAAAACTGTACATAGCATTCTGGCAGTGGTCACCAGTGAGGCCCACAAATACTCACCAGCAACCACATACCACATAACAGAACCACTAACCCAGGAACCTATCCCGTTGCCAGCTGTGTCCACATATCTATTCAGGGGACACCATCATAGGGCCTAATCACATCAGCCACACTATCAGAGGCTCATTCACCTGCACATCTACCAATGTGATATATGCCATCATGTGCCAGCAATGCCCCTCTGCCATGTACATTGGTCAAACTGGACAGTCTCTGCGTAAAAGAATAAATGGACACAAATCAGACGTCAAGAATTATAATGTTCAAAAACCAGTCGGAGAACACTTCAGTCTCTTCGGTCACTCGATTGCAGACCTAAAAGTGTCAATTCTTCAATAAAAAAACTTCAAAAACAGACTCCAACGAGAGACTGCCGAATTGGAATTAATTTGCAAACTGGATACAATTAATTTAGGCTTGAATAGAGACTGGGAATGGATGGGTCATTACACAAAGTAAAACTATTTCCCCATGTTTATTCCCCCCCCGCCACCCCCCACTGTTTCTCAGACGTTCTTGTCAACTGCTGGAAATGGCCCACCTTGATTATCACTTCAAAAGGTTCCCCCCACTCTCCTGCTGGTTGTAGCTCAGCTTAAGTGATCTCTCTGGTTACAATGAGTATGGTAACACCCATTGTTTCATGTTCTCTATGTATATAAATCTCCGCACTGTATTTTCCACTGAATGCATCCGATGAAGTGAGCTGTAGCTCACAAAAGCTTATGCTCAAATAAATTTGTAAGGCTCTAAGGTGCCACAAGTACTCATTTTCTTTTTAGGTATATTGTGTCAACACTATTACCATTATCAACCAAACTTGTAGTCTCATCAACAGAAGATATCAAGTTAGTTTAACAGGATTTATTTTCTTTAAACTTATGTTTATTTGCATTAGTTATATTACCCTTCTTTAGTTCTTTATTTACTGAGTTCCATTTCAGCAGTGCCATGTAATTTAAATCAGTCCAGCCTAGTGGGACCACACCTTCTTATTGGTATTGTGAGAGACCTAGCACACCTTGGGGTACTGTAAATATAAATTGATGTAATTGACATTGAAATGCTTTTGAAACCTTTTGAATGCTTTTGAAATATTTTTGTATTTTGTAATAGAATATGATAAATTGCTTAAACAAAATAACTAAAGCTATAAGGCTGTTAAAAATGTGGTGGGTTTGGGTGTTTTTTTTTTTGTTTTCCACATGGGCTTATGATTTTTCAAGAAAAAATCTTAATGGTTTAGTGCTAAAGTTAAACTTAGTTTTACCGTAATTTATATACCACACTGGTAGAATATGTGTTCATGGTTACATAACTTAAATAATTGCATATTTAAAAATCAAACAAAACCAAATCTTCCTTTAACTTTCATAATATGTGTGGAGTTCAGGATTGTGATCCAGATTCGCAGCTGGAATACAGTAAGTGAACACAACACTGCAGGAGTGAGGTTTCACATGCTTATGCCTGTGGTGAATTTGGTCCACTGTGTTTGTTCTGACTGATTAAATGACATCACAGATCCATGAAACATTGTAAAGAGTGTGGGGCAATGGAGGAAATACCAAGAAAACTTAATGAGAAACTAGTATAAACTGAGTTATTTCTGAAGACATTAATCTTCTGTATTACCCTTATTGGTTTTTTTATACCTCAACAGAGATTGGCCTTACTCTACACTGTAGTGCACTGAGAAGATGCATACTTTCCAGTTGAACAATGGGAAGATTATACTGCTTTCTTTCCAATTTACTCCAGCTGTTCTAAACTGCCTTAAGTGTAACACATTCTCCATATCTGCAGCATATTAAATATCATTACACTTTGTTAATATCTAATGCAAGATAAGCAACAGCTGTTGTAGGAGGTGACAACACTCATCCCTGCTTTGTCATCACCCAGAGATTTTTACAATATAAAAAACACAGGGAGAAGAGACAAGGAAAAGTTTAAACACCAAGCCTCCTCCCCACAGTATTCATCCTCTGGGCTGGAGATAGATTTTGCTTCATTGTGTGAAGCCCAGTAAGGGTATTTTCCATCCGACTTTTTACAAATACCATCATTTAGACATGACCAGGATGGAGAATCTGTAATGATATAAAAACAATAAAAGTGAAGGATCCAGGTGGCACTTCCCCCTGACATTTCCCTAAATTGCATGAGTGAAGAGAAGGTCAGTTAACAGAGAGATCTTGTATAAAATCTTTTTCAAGGAGACTGGGAGCTGGTGGGTGTCTCCTTCCCCTCTCCTGGAGAGGAGGAGTGGGATTGGATTCCAGGTAGAAGGGGCAAATCTTCCTTTCGAGGACCAGAAATTATTAGAGGACTCCGAGGATAAACACCTTTTCTATCTGTCAGGTGTGGCTCTTGCTCCACTAACTGATAGGAAGCCTGGGAGTCTCAGAAAATCCTCAGCCAGGCACCTGCTTCTCCTACTGTTCCCTCTTAAGATTTGCCTGCTTGATGAGCCCTCCCCACACTAGCTAGCCAGGGAACGGAGGGGAAGTCTGTATCTGCCTGAGCACTTAATGTCCTTTCAGACACCACCCAGCAATGTTTTGTTTGTTAGTTTTTAATAGTTGTAAATGTTCTAGATACCCTCTCCCCTCCCCTGCCCTCTTTTGCATGTTAGGTTTGTTTAATAAATGGCAAAGAAAATTTCATTTTGTGTACAAGAAGCTTAACCAAGCTCCCTGAATCTAAATGACTGTTAATTTTGTGTTAATAAAAGAGGGGGGAAGTAACAGAAGGGCATGTACACATTCTGGCATCCCTGTACAACACTCCCGAAGTCCTCAGATCCTTTGGAGGAAGTGCTCTGCACCATCAGCTTGTACTGATTTCTGAGATGCCTGGCTGGGGGTTGAGCGAGCTCCGTAACTCTCCAGAGGTGCTCTGGATTGAGCTCTTTACATGTAAGATTTATTTTGAAGCCTAGACTCCAAATTGGCTAAGAAATATATTGTATTTACGATTTTCTTAGGCTGTTTTCAGCCATTAACTCTGGTATTTATATGTTACAGTGTGGGAAGTTCATAGTGGCAAATTCAATTCAGATCACAGGCAGTTCATGTTCAGAAAAAATAAGTTATTTCTGTTTGTTTGCCTTCCCTCTCACTAGCCTTATTTTGCCAGTGGACAGAAGCATCCGTTCTGTCACACAAAGATGCATGAACACCCGTCTGGGGTTTTGACAAGGTTAATATCTAAAATCAACTGAACCGGGTAGAAAAACATAATGTGGTGAGTGTTAAAAGGAAGTTATTTGACACAGATGGCTAAGCTATTTAAAGGACAAGAAAGTGTAGAGATGACTAAGTGGTGAGGCAGTTCAGTGAAGAAGCTCAGGAAATACAAAAGTTATTATAGCTTTGGTGTTATAGGTGCTAGAGTCTCTTACTCTTTTTAAAGAGGGAGGAAATAATTAAATGTGACTTTTGTGATTAAAGCTATCTGGACAACTGATAACTCTGAGTTACAGGTTTGGATTTATGTATTTTTTCTATGTGTACATTTGTATTTATGATGGTGATCAAACAACTGACCTGGGATGAAGAAAAGGGGAGGGCTGAAGAAGGAACCCTAAACAAATGGTTAGTAGGGAAGGCATGAAGATTCACTGAATGACCTAAAGAGATGCCCCAAACTACTTTGCTGGCTAAGGGGAAGGATGAATCCTGATGAGCTCATTTTGGCCAGTGGTGTCAGGCCCTCTAGAGATGGGTTTTTGTACCCATCAAGGAACTTGGTTTTCCCATGAAGCAGGGAGTCACTTGCTGGAACAAAAAAAGGTGCAGCAGAGAATCTGAGCCTGATCCTCCATCTGCCAGTGTAAGGCAAGGCCAGAACATGAGGTTTGTATGTTGCTCATTTTGTTCCTCTCCCTCCTCCACCTTCCCCCCCAAAAAAGGAAACAAGTGACTGAATGCAGTTTTACAATATTGACTTTCTCTACACAACTATACAGACTTCCAAGAGATATTCCAGCTTGGCCCATAAGGCAGAAATAAGAACAATGCCCATTTTGATATCATTGTACATCATATATTCCACAATTGCTACTTTTGATTAAAAATATTTCCAAGCATTTAATAGATAAAATTCCATTTGCTTCAATGAGATGTTGAAGTTTATATTTAGCTGGATGCAAGCAAAAGTCTCATGAGTTTTCAGAGTTATTCAAGCAGTTGCCAGAAATCATCTTTGTCTGTCTGCAATGCAATCGGAAAAGTTCTGTCCAGATATGAGTGTCAATATAAGTAGCTAGTTTATAGTCTTAGATTATATTTTAAGATGGAAAAAACATCAGTTTTAATTGTCTCTCATATAGCACGAGCATATATTGAGTGCAATGGGCTGCAGCTCTGAGGAACCTTTGCGGAACCTTGATAGTGTTTCCTGGACCATGGATCCTGGTGCAATAGTCAAAAACAGACCAGAAAAAAAACATGTGTGAAGATTTGACAGTCTCGATTGTTTTAGAGCAATGTCCCAGCCAAGATTGTGGGTCCAAGAGAAAAGTGCAGAGTCAGTGTCTCAGCCGTTAATTCATTTCAGAAAGCTAGAGCTGAGAAACTCTCAGGGCTGCAGGGCTGCCAGATGGCATGCATCATGTGTGACAATCACACGTTTGGCAACCTTGTCTGCATTCCCACATTACCCAGTGTGTAAGGCACCTAACTGAGCAGTGTAAAGCCTATAGGCATTTGCTTGCTGATGTGCCTTTGGGTTTCTAGAGGCCCCTCTGCTGTCTGCTGAGCTTGAAGCTCAGTGCCTTCTCTCTCTGTGGGATCAGGCCCTAGAACCAGCAGCTGGGAGGTGGTGGTGGCTCATGAAAGCAGCTGGAGCAGCAGAATAAGATGGGTCCTGATATTCAGTCCCAGGTTCCCCATTGCTCCAATCATCCCCCACAAGGAACCTCTAGCAGACTCCAAGCTTCCAGTGGCCTCCTCATCTGGGAGCCCAAGCATTCAGTAACCCCCAAGATATATTTAGCCCTCACCAGCAGGAGGAGCCTCTCCAGACACCCTTGAACACCTCCCCACGTACCTGCTTAGCCACGTCTGCCGAGTTTTGTGTAACTCCATGACCTACCCTACCCCACCACCACTGCTCAGGGCAGGGTGAGTTTATCATAAATTTAAATGTGTGGGTATGTGTGGATTATTTACAAATATGCAAATTAGTTCCTTACATAATTTGCGTAAGTGTCTACATACGGAGTAGAACAAAACTTGGCAGCTATGGGTGAACTGCTTCACATTTTATTCTATTATTTTTTATTTAATCATTACCTCAATAGCACAACATGTGTTCATGACATTTTACAAACACAGACAGACTTGGTCTCTTCCCTGAGGAGCTCACATTCTAATTGGGACAGACACATAGAAACAAATTCATAGTTAAGTACAAGCGAGGCTAGAAATCAGCAATGTGAGTCTGAGGGAAATAAAAAGTTTTTAAATTGTGATTGAAAGGATGATAGGGGGTTTCTTTGGGGAAGAATATATAAAAAGGTTTATTGTGGATCAAGTAGAGCAGTGCAGAGGGTATATCTCAGAGGTCACTGGAGGTTTTCATGATGGAGAAAGAGGGGTGGGACAACATATGGCAGATACAGTAGTTAGGAGATTTTTAAAAAATATGTATTTATTGTTAGAAAGTGTCAGCTGAAATAACGTGTCTTGTCCAATTCCATAGTAAGCTGTTCTTCAATAGGATGAACAGATTGATGTAAGTAGTATTGTGAGATTTGACGTCAATGCCATAGTAGATGACAGATGTTATTGAAGTTTAATGATGCAATATAGGAGGATTTCATCCTTTGCAATCTTTTTCCTTTCTTTTTCTGTATAAGACATTCTGAGCAGCCTACAACATAGGAGGCAGCATCCAAAGAAACAAAGCCCAGTATTTGATTTGGATGATTTCTCAGATGTTTCATAATATCTGTGCTGCCCATATAAACAACTCTTCCCTTCTCCTGCCACCAAAATACACACCCAATTTATCTGCATTTTGCATAGAATAGAAAAGAACATGATATAGATCATCAGGAATGATAAAAATTGCTTAAAACAATAGATGTTAAATGCTGTCTTTGAAAAAGGACACAGATGAGGGATACAGAAAATGCTTATTATTTGTTTGGAGAAAAGTATAAATTGAGTTTGTACTAATAAAGGAAGCAGAGGTAGGTATATTTGCTTCTTTTATTCTCATTTTAGATTCAGAATTTTCTCTTTGATTTTGGCCCTCAAAGTAGATGGTGATAAAGGTATATGTATTTACTCTCGTTGTGGGGGAGGTATCACATTATCAATAGCATACGCATTCCCAACTACTCTTGCTCCTAATATGTGGCTTATTATCCAGTGGTTTACATTCATAAATGGATATTATAGAAACTTAAGGCTAAAATCTTTCCTACGCTCCTGGTTCTGGTGGGGGGTTGTTTTTTCAGGGGGAGGGGAGTCTGAACCCCACTACGTAGTCCCTTCATGTCATCTGGAATCTGGGGCTCACTGCTCTCCTAGGAGTGTCTGAGCCCTGCTCCCTGCACGTATGCCAGGATTTGGGGAAGCTATGCCGCTCTGGGTATGGAGCTTATAACATGCATCCTTGGAGCATGCACAAAGAATGCACTGCTGGAACTGGAGTGAGAAGCTGGAAACAGGTATACTCAACACCTATCAGAAACTCTCCAGCACTGTGGGGAAGGGAACACACACTGACATAAATGGGCAGTTCACACTGCTTAGAGCTATTGTTTCTGGTTGTATTCATCTCCATCAGGTATTCTCTCAGAGGTGAATCTTACTGAGATGAATAGAATCATAGAATATCAGGGTTGGAAGGGACCTCAGGAGGTCATCTAGTCCAACTGCCTGCTCAAAGGAGGATCAATCCCCAACTAAATCATCCCAGCCAGGGCTTTGTCAATTCTGACCTTAAAAACCTCTAAGGAAGGAGATTCCACCACCTCCCTAGGTAACCCATTCCAGTGCTTCACCACCCTCCTAGCGAAAAAGTTTTTCCTAACATCCAACCTAAACCTCCCGCACTGCAACTTGAGACCATTACTCCTTGTTCTGTCATCTGCTACCACTGAGAACAGTCTAGATCCATCCTTTTCGGAACCCCCTTTCAGGTAGTTGAAGGCTTCTATCAAATCCCCCCTCATTCTTCTCTTCCACAGAGTAAACAATCCCATTTCCTCAGCCTCTCCTCATAAGTCATGTGCTCCAGCCCCCTAATCATTTTTGTTGCCCTTCAGTGGACTCTTTCCAATTTTTCTGCATCCTTCTTGTAGTGTGGGTCATGAGGTTATTACTTGAGGTGGGGTCACGAGTTGTTAGCCTGCACCCCCAAGCTCTGTTTCGCCTCCAGCGTTTATAATAGTGTTAAATATTTGAAAAAGTGTTTTTAATTTATAAGGGGGGATCGCACTCAGAGGCTTGCTGTGTGAAAGGGGTCACCAGTACACAAGTTTGAGAACCACTGTAGGAAGCCATAAATCCTGTGTCTTTGTTAAGACCATGATTTAGTGTTTTTAACAAAGTTATGAATTAAAGGTCCAGGCTTGTCTTTTGAAGGTGTTGTGCAGTTTTCCTTTCAGGACAAGAACTGAGAGGTCAGTTATGGAGTGATTGTTTTGTGGAAAGTGTTTGCCCACAGGTGCTATGGTGCTTTTGTCTTTTATCATTTTTCAGTATGAGTTCATTTGAGAACATAGTGATTGTCTGGTATCACTCACATAGTTGTTATTGGTCATTTAGTGCACTGGAGGAGGTACACAGGCATTTTGATCCATGGATCTTGAAAAGTGTCTTGTGGGTGGTATTGATCATTGTAGCAGTGGAGATAAGTCTGCAGGTTTTGCATCTGTTGTTACGGCAGGGTCTGATGCTGCTTTGAGGTGGAGGTTGTCTGAAGGCCAGAAGACAGGGTTCAGGAAGGATTTCTTTCAGGATGTGGTCCTCATCGAGTATGGGTTGTAGTTGTTTAATAATATCCTGTATGTGTTCCAGTGTCGGGTGGTAGGTCCTAACTAAGGGTCAGGGTGGCTCTACCAATTTTGCCACCCCAAGCAGTCTCTGCAGAATTGCCGCTGTGCCCGGAAGAGTGGCAGACCAGCCGCCCAAAAGCCGTCGCGGCGGGAAGAGCAGCGGGGCTGCCGCCGAATTGCTGCTGCTGGACATGGACTGCCGCCCCATTCTCAGTGCCACCCCAGGAAAACTTGTGCCTGGATCCGGCCCTGCTAAGGGTGTGCGGTTGATGTTTTGCGTTTTTTTTTTCTCCTGTATTGAAGCACGTTCCCCTGGGGTATTTGAATTGCCTGTTCCATGATATGATCTACTTCTCTGGTGGACTGTCCTTGTTTGTTGAAGGTGGTTTTAAGTGTGTTAATGTGCGTATCCTGGACTTTCTCCTCAAAGTATATTTTGTTGTATCTGAGGATCTGGCTGTTGATAACAGATTTCTTGGTGTGTTTGGGGTTGTTACTGGATCTGTGAATGCAAGTTCGGTGATCCTTGGGTTTCTTGTACATAGTTGTCTACAGGGTTCCATTGCTGAAGCTGATTGGGGTGTCCAGAAAGCCGATGCTGATGTGGGAGCATTCTATGGAGAGTTGGATGGTTGTTGTTGAAGTTGTGGTGGAAATCTAAGAGGGATTTTTGGTCATGTGTCCAGAGGATGAAAATGTCATTGATGTATCTGAGGTATATAGTTTGCTTTGTGGTGCATTTGTCTTGTGGTTTTGTGTTGTATTTTTTGGCTGGGGAGATTGATCATTTTAGGTAATAATAGAACAGAGATTTCCATCTCAAGGAAACTCTTCTTCTCCTAACTTTAAAAAAAACAAACAGTGGGATGGGGAAATTGTGTTTCTAAGGCACAAATGTCTGTGTCTGTTTTAAGTGTTCATTTTTGTTAGCTTGCATAAAGGAAATTTTTGTCATGTTCAATAATGAATCTGTGATTAATGGTTATCTGTGTACCAGCATAGCTGTTATCACTATCTGACATTTTAGTTATTTGGGTAATTTGACAACTCCCTGTATCAATAGAGACAGTTTACAAATATGAATATCCATTGGCTCAATTAAATCAATCAATCTATAACAATTATTTAGGGCTGATTCAGTTGCTCCCAACCCTTTTATGATGGCAAGTGACCTTTAAGGTTTATGCTGTTGCTTAAGCTGTAGCGATTCACCCTGGAAGGCAGTTTCATGTAGCAATTGTTATGAAACATCAGTATTTAATAAGTTTCATTTCCAGCAAATCTGATTCTCATTTCCCCACTAGTTCTAGATAGACTGGATGTCACCATCGCTTGATCTCTGGCAGCCTGTGACATGTTTACATACATATAAGAAAGCATTAAAAAAATAAGTGTTGGGGAAGGTGGGGGAAAAGAAATTATCTTGCAACTAACCTATGTATTTCCACAAGTGATTTCAGCTTAGGAAGCTTTTTACAGATCTAATTGTGAATCTACTTCAGTTGGAAGGCTGAGAAATAGGTCTTTTCTAAACTTTCATTTCTCTTAACATCTCCGACCAGTGGTAGCAATGGTGGTGTCCAGAAATGATTCCCATAATGTATTTAGTCTGCTGTATATTACTGCGTGAATACAGTAGTTGCCAAAAATGTGGATCTGAGAACTATCGACGGAAGCCAGGGACAGGTGTCTGATCTGCAAATTGGCGGTGCCTGAAGCCTGGTTAGCCAAGTCCCCATGTTCAGCCCACAGTGGATGTTCCTCTGTAGCTGGGGACTGAGGACAAAGCTGATCCATTGGAGTTCCTTCCTCTTCGTCTCCCAGAGACCACAACAAAAGAAGCATTTTCTAATCCTCTATCAAGGAAATTACCAGTACAAATATAATAGTTTTAAATATTGATATAAATATGTATGCAAATGTAGGGTAAAATTTACCTCATTGCCAACACAAGGCACTTCATATAGGTCCTATGTTAAGGATTTGAATGGGGCTGGAAGGGTAAACCTCTCATAGACTGATGAACTGGAGGTGAAATTTCATTCTTAGCATGACCCTTCTAGCATGTTGCTAGTTTGTCTCTCCTTGCTCCAAAGTTTGAACATCCCTGCTAGAAATATTACAGTATGTTATGTGTATAATATTCACAATTTGCTGGCTAGTGTAACATAAATATTGCACTGCACTACTTAAATCTGAAGTGCCCTAATATCAGACATGTCACTGGTGCTGAATAAATGGGATATGCCACCAGTATCCAAACTAGTATACTACAGCGGAAAAAAATGTAAATATGCCCCAGTTCACAGATTCTGTGACTCAAGTCTGGGTTTTGAAAGCCAACTCATTTGGCACATCTAAAATCATAAGTGGTGTTGTTGGAAACTGGAGAAGCTAGCATATTAGTGGTGAGTTAACATTTTAAGGAACATCTAATGTGTTATCTGTACAGATGTCCTGATTTTTGAGAATGTTTGGGGTTTTTTATTTTTATTTTTTTATTGCATGACTGAAACAATTTGGCAAAACTGACATGAATTTGCAAAACATTTCAGTGTTGCTGATCCTGCATTTTTTGCCAAAAAAAACTTTTGACTGAAAATTTTTGTTCAACTCTGATCATTATTTTCCTTTTCCTTCTCTACTTATGGCTGTTGGGATCCCTCAAAGTCCTGCTCTTACAAACAGGCAGTCATTCAGCTCCTATCCTGGGGAGCCAGTGTTGGTAAGGCGTCTGTAAAGTTACTGCACTGATGATGGGTACAGTAAGTATCTCCTGTGGCTTATCCTCCAAATTCTCCCTCTTTGCACAGCAGAATTGCACCAATTCTACTGCCAGAGGACTCTCCGTGATGATGGAGGCATAGGCTGGATTTGGCCCTCCCTGTGTGCAGCCTACGGTATTTGCAAAATTAGAACAGTTGAGGGAACTAGATGGCTTTGGGGCTAATGATAGAATTCAGCTGTAGATGACTAGTTAGATTCCAAACCAGATCCTTAGTGATGGAAAGATAACTCCATTTGATGGTTGTTTTTTAACCTATGTTAAAGAGTTTGTGTCAGAGTTTGTGTCGCAATCCATCATTACAATTGGTAATCTTATTAGCACTCTCAGCAGAGGATGGAAAGGAGACGGAGACTAAATGGTCCTTTGATTCTGGGGTGTACAAAAGTGGAGCAATGTGGTAAAGCTTATTCTTTGGGGCAGGGACTGGCTTTTTGTTCTATGCCTGTACAGTGTCTAACACAGTGGGGTTGGGGTCCTTGACTAGGTTCCTACAAATAAAGAAGAAGGAGAAGTGCCACTGGCCATGTGATACCTGTTCTGTGGTTAAATTAGGAATGTCATCCTCCAGTATCTTTAGCAATCTGACATTTCAGCTCTAAATGACATTTAAATAAGGGAAAATAATAGAACAATTATAGTTGAGAGTGAACTTCATTGGAAGCCTGTGTATAGACGGGACTGAACAATATATGGAGCACTTAAAAATAGCCCTTAAATAAAGGGATGTGTGTCTGACATACATATGACATCTTTTCATAATAGCAGAAGTGTTTCTGCATAAGTAGCTATACTTGAAAACTTGGTATTCATGCAAAGTGCTAGAAAAATTTGAAAGGTCGCTATGCAGAGGAGGACACGCACAACTCAGAACCCTTTTGGAGGGTTTGTAATCAAAATCATTCAGCCTCATCAGTAAGGAAAATTAGAAATATTTATAGCACAGATACAAGATTCTGTCCTAGGAAATACTATGTTTCCATTGCTATTGGCTGTAGGAGACAGGGACTTTGTATTTTGCAGAAAACCTAAGGAAGAAAGAGAACTTGACTATAAAATTAGGGAAATCTCTTGTCCCCTGATATGCAAGCCTGCAGTTAAAGGGAAATTTATTATTAAATCAGAAATCTCTCTCTCTCTCTCTCTCTCTCTCTCTTTCTCTCTCAAAAAAAAAAAGAAAAAACACAAAGCCATCATTGTCTTTTCCAGCAAAAGTTGGAATTAAGAACCAGGACAAAAATTGTGTATTCTGGCACCTAAAAGACTGCAGAGATATAATTGGGAGAGATTGTAAAAAGTCAGATGGAGATTCACAGCTGGATTCAAAAAGACACAAAATCATATTTAGTATACTGATTCAGTTTGGTGTTGCTTTCTGACTTACCTTTTAGTGTTTATCCGAGATCTGATCTGCGGTTTAGGAGTTAGAATTTCAGAAATATTTCCTGCTGTTGTTGCTGAGTTATTTAATACCTGATAATTTTATTAAATAATTAAAAGCAGTTGCTGTACCAATCCCCAGAGAGGTGGTTATTGCAGTCAGGGATATGACGTAGTTGTTTTTAATTAGACATCAAATACCTCAGAAGGGCAAAACAAGGCTTCAGCCTTCTTTTTGGTGACTGATGTCTTTGTCTGTATATTTTTTCACAGTCACTCCCTTTTTTTCCTGTTCATATTTCCCTTCCCTTGTTAATGGGCCCCTAAAATGCTTCAATATTTTAAAAGTAAAGTAAAGCCTGGTGGTTGGAAGTTGCTTTAGACAGAAGACCCCAGAGTTTCTCTATCCATTCACTATTCCTGAAACATTCGGTGGGTCTTTTTCTTCCACATTCCATAAACTGTGGATATCCAACACAGCAGGTTAAAAATGAGTGAGACAGTACTTGCCTGTCTAGCTATTTCCTTGTGATTCAATTACAGAAACAATGGAGAAGATTGTGTACTGCTATGTTTTTTTGTAAAATTACATGGATAGATACTGTATAATACTGTTTTGTATAAAACTTCACAAAATCACACTAAACTAAATAATGAAAAATAACATAATTTCTCCTTATTGTACAGTCTTAAGAATGTGCTATCCCTGGCTAACTACAATAGATGTCATACAGAATAATATGGACATATTTATCCTATATTTTACTGTGAAAGTACATTGTGATAAATTAAATATACAGTTTTCTACAAAGTAGTGGTTTATGTATTGACACTAATAGTAGATGTCACTGATAAATTTAAATCACATGTGTATTTCTTAAATGTTCCTCATAGTGATTCTGAAGTAAATGGAAAACTGATAGAAAGAAAATGATGGTCTAGAAAGAGACAACACCGTAACAGAGTCTTATGATATGGTATATATTTTAGACAGTGCCATTTTTAGTGCTGTTGGAAATAGCACACTGAGTAAGTGTATTATAAGGTACTCACCTGTTACATTTTTTATGGTGTGTATTTCAGTTCTGAAAGAAAATAATTTCTGATGGAACACTCATTGGGTATGTGTATGTAACACTGGCAGACCCCAGTCATCGGTGGGCAGGATCGAACCTGGGAAGCTCTGGAGTTAAATGCATGAGCCTCTACTGGATGAGCTAAAAGCCACATGGCCCTTAGCTAAGGCTGGAGAGCAGACTTGTTAATCTTGAAGTGATCTCGGTGCCACTAGAGGGGACAGAGCACCACATCCAGGAGGTGTGTGGGTTACATGTACACTTGGTGGTAGGGGTGTGATTCCCAGCTTGAGAAGACCTACTTGCACTAGCTCTCATTGAGCTAGCATGCCAAAAATAGCAGTGTAACTATGGACAGGGCAGGTGGGAGGAAGGGCTAGCCACCCCAAGTGCAAACATGCCCAGACCTCCTGGGTACGTACTTGGGTACATACCTGAGCCTCTGCTTCTGCTACTTCAGCTACTCTATTATTTTTAGCACACTAGCTCGATGAGAACAAGCCTGAGTATGTCTGCTTAAGTGGGGAGTCACAGCCCCAGTTCCAAGTGTAGACATACCCTTTGCTGTTGAAATGAAGAAGATATTTATCAGAGCTTGTCACTGAGAAATAATAGGAACAATTTAAATGCATAACATTTCCATTTATCCATGTGTTTTTAAGTACATATACACAGTGGCCAAACTGTTGAAAAGTTTGGGCACCTAACCAGGGGATCATTAAGGAACTGAGCACCTAGAGGTTTTTCAAAACTGGTGTTTGCTCCTGTCTAATTTATCATAATGCTTCAAAAGGGCAGAAGTATTCATTGCTGGGGATAAGTGCCCAAGCACCAACTGCCCAGGTTTTCAGAAGGGACTGCAATGCTCAAAGGCTGCTTCAAGTATTCAGAAGTCAGTCAAGTCAGAAGTATGATTAAACCCAGAGACACAGGTTAAGGTGCTAAAAAGGCAGGCCTGCTTTGACAGCTTTGCAGTCTGTGAACCCATAAAACTGACAGCGTGTGGAGTATGCCTCTTTCCCCACTTCCCACTGTATATTAGAGTGAGAGAGAAATAGACAATATTTACAGTGTGTTTCCCGGGCTGTTATAGGGAAGAAAGAAGAGAATCAGAATAAAGGTAGGGTCTGGGAGTGACCAGGGGAAGGTTGTTGGAAGGGTTAACAGTTGCACCAAGATTTAATAACTGGAGGGCTAAAGATAAAGAGGGCAGTATTAGGGAAGTATGGTTATAGCATCTAACTTTGTTGGATCTATACATCATAAGTAAGCTTGGAAGGATTAGATTTTTATTGGTAATTGGTGATTTTATCAGTAAATGTTGATTTCACCATACACACACTAACTGTCAATAATAATAAAAAAATACAAACAGGCAAAGTAGGAAAAATGCTTCTTGAGAACTAAGTACAGTTTGGTTTAAAAATATTTACTTTGAATATTTTGGCATACAATGGATGTTGTGTTTTAACAATTATAAAGCTTAAACTTTCTGAATCTCAACATCATCTGTCATCTTTCTGCTCTGTAACTTCCCACAATTGTGAAAATTTAAATAGATAAAAATTGTAAAAAAAAAAGCTTAAAACCCATAATTTTGTGCAACTGTGAAAATTTAAATAGCTAAAAATCTAAAAACAAACTGAAAAATAAACATTGACGTTATTCATTGAAATTAAAAAAAAAATTCTGCCTAACCAAATCATTCTTAGGGAAAGGAGAGAACAGGCAATGGGGTCCAAAGTTCAGAGAAGAACAGGTCCTTTCCCTCCTATAACAGGATCTGCAAGCCTTGAAGCACAGGACATACAGAGTTACTGAGTTGCCCCTGAAACCATCCAGCAACCATATGATAAACTGAAGGGAGAGCCAGAGAAGCTAAAAGAAGACATGCCTTCTCCAAATTAGTCAGGGGCCAAACTGAAGTTGGCATCTTTTCCACTGAATTCTTTCAAAGGATCATCAAGTTTGCTGCCTCTTCAGGCCTAGGTAGCATCCCAAACGGATTACAGGACAAATTATTTTCCCTATAGATAGACAGACCCAATATGAAATTTTGCAGGAACTGTTTGTATGGAGAACTTCCCATTTGCACAAGGCATGACAGGTGGCAATAGACATCCCTCTGAGTGGGACAAAGATAGGCAATGCAACCTATAAAAATAGGAAACATAGATATTCCACAAGTATTGTAACTGTCTGTGATATAGAGATAGTGTTAGAGGTTGGTGTGGCTAGATACTCAAGTCCATGCAACAACTCTTGTATCCTGTCATTATCTCTGCTTTGCACTGGCTTCTTGAGTGTTTGCTCAGCATCTCATCCTTGAAGAGGAGAGGGAGGAGGTCATTTCTGTAACTATGGTGTCAAAGTCCGGGCCTCTTCCACCATTCTCTTTATCTCCCCACTACCTGTGCTAGTCCCAAATCTTGTGTGTTGGCTGTTCTAATGGTGTCCAAAGATCCATGCCTCATACCTCAGTACAGCACCAACCTTTGAAAATACCCATATAAGTAATTAACTTATAGGCAGCCAACAAAGCCCTGGTATCACTTTATCTGTGGGAAGAGGCTGTTACAGATTTACATACATAGGTACATGGCACTCTTAAATTGATGCTTGTTCAATAATGTCACATAAGAAACATGGATTTATACCAGGTGTGGGCAAACATTTTGGCCCGAGGGTCATATCTAGGTATGGAAATTGTATGGCTGGCCATGAATGCTCTCAAAATTAGTGGCTGGGGTGCGTGAGGGAGTGAGCGCTCCGGCTGGGGGTGCAGGCTCGGGGGTGGGGCCAGAAATGAGGAGTTCAGGGTGCGGGAGGGTACTCTGGGCTGGGACTGAGGGGTTCGGAGGATGGGAGGGGTATCAGGGCTGGGGCAGGGGGTTGGGGTATGGGAGGGTGTCAGGGGTGCAGGCTCCAGGTGGTGCTTACCTCAAGCAGCACCCAGAAGCAATGGCATGTCTTCCCTGCAGTCCCTACACGGAGGGGCGACCAGGCGGCTCTGCATGCTGCCCTGTCTGCAGGCGCTGCCCCTACAGCTCACATTGGCTACGGTTCCCAGCCAATGGGAGCTGCGGGGGCAGTGCTTGGGGCTGGGGCAGCATGCAGAGCCCCCTGGCTGCCCCTACATATAGGAGCCGGGTGGGGGGGAATGCCGCTGCTTCCAGGAGCCGCTTGGAGTGGGGCAGCCCCTGACCCCATTCCTCAGCCGGAGCAAGTCCCAGACCACACTCTCCGGTGGAAGCTTGAGGGCTGGATTAAAATGTCTGGATGGCCGGATGCGGCCCCCAGGCCATAGTTTGCCCACCTCTGATTTATACATTATTTTGCAGGCACAATATCTGCAAAAGCATTTAGAATCATAGAATCATAGAATATCAGGGTTGGAAGGGACCCCTGAAGGTCATCTAGTCCAACCCCCTGCTCAAAGCAGGACCAATCCCCAATTAAATCATCCCAGCCAGGGCTTTGTCAAGCCTCACCTTAAAAACTTCTAAGGAAGGAGATTCTACCACCTCCCTAGGTAACGCATTCCAGTGTTTCACCACCCTCCTAGTGAAAAGTTTTTTCCTAATATCCAACCTAAACCTCCCCCACTGCAACTTGAGACCATTACTCCTTGTCCTGTCCTCTTCTACCACTGAGAATAGTCTAGAACCATCCTTTTTGGAACCATCTCTCAGGTAGTTGAAAGCAGCTATCAAATCCCCCCTCATTCTTCTCTTCTGCAGACTAAACAATCCCAGTTCCCTCAGCCTCTCCTCATAAGTCATGTGTTCCAGACCCCTAATAATTTTTGTTGCCCTTCGCTGGACTATCTCCAGTTTATCCACATCCTTCGTATAGTGTGGGGCCCAAAACTGGACACAGTACTCCAGATGAGGCCTCACCAATGTCGAATAGAGGGGAAGGATCACGTCCCTCGATCTGCTGGCTATGCCCCTACTTATACATCCCAAAATGCCATTGGCCTTCTTGGCAACAAGGGCACACTGTTGACTCATATCCAGCTTCTCGTCCACTGTCACCCCTAGGTCCTTTTCCGCAGAACTGCTGCCTAGCCATTCGGTCCCTAGTCTGTAGCAGTGCATTGGGTTCTTCCGTCCTAAGTGCAGGACCCTGCACTTATCCTCATTGAACCTCATCAGATTTCTTTTGGCCCAATCCTCCAATTTGTCTAGGTCTCTCTGTATCCTATCCCTGCCCTCCAGCGTGTCTACCACTCCTCCTAGTTTAGTATCATCCGCAAATTTGCTGAGAGTGCAATCCACAACATCCTCCAGATCATTTATGAAGATATTGAACAAAACCGGCCCCAGGACCAAACCCTGGGGCACTCCACTTGACACCGGCTGCCAACTAGACATGGAGCCATTGATCACTCCCCATTGAGCCCGACAATCTAGCCAACTTTCTACCCACCTTATAGTGCATTCATCCAGCCCATACTTCTTTAACTTGCTGACAAGAATACTGTGGGAGACCATGTCAAAAGCTTTGCTAAAGTCAAGAAACAATACATCCACTGCTTTCCCTTCATCCACAGAACCAGTAATCTCATCATAGAAGGCGATTAGATTAGTCAGGCATGACCTTCCCTTGGTGAATCCATGCTGACTGTTCCTGATCACTTTCCTCTCATGTAAGTGCTTCAGGATTGATTCTTTGAGGACCTGCTCCATGATTTTTCCGGGGACTGAGGTGAGGCTGACTGGCCTGTAGTTCCCAGGATCCTCCTTCTTCCCTTTTTTAAAGTAATTTCACTCATTTGACATAATATTAAGGTGACTGTCTGACTTTATGTGTTGATAAGAAACATCTTGGAGAAGAGGAGAGGAAGATACGGTTGCCCTGCTTAGACATTTATATGGATAATGAGAATATTCACAATTTAGTTAGATAAGGTAAAAATTAATTACAAGTGGAGTTAACACATACTGCAGGGCATCAACCAACTACTAACTGCGGTTAGGAAGAGGCTTCCCCCCTGTTTCCGTAGTTGACTGATGTGTGGATTTGATACCTTTAGTCTGAAATTTTTGCTACTAGTCACTAATGGGAACAGGATAATGGCATACATGGACTTATGGTCTGATCCAATGTGGCAGTTCCTGTGTACCTTCTGACTCCTCCTGAATGGGGACTCTGCTTTAAGGTCCTCTTCATTTGTATTCTTTTCTGGACTTCAAGCATACATAGCTTCCAAAGGATCAATTTTTTACCTATTTATAGCTGTGATGAAGTTCAAAATGTGGTTGTGTATGCCAAGCCTGAAAAGTAATAAGCTTGATTTAGGTAGATTGCTATACAGACTCAGGCTTTTCTGATAATGGGATCTTAGCATTTCTACAATCCTTGTTGTGCATCTGAACTTTCCACACATTGCAGTAACTCCTCACTTAACGTTGTCCCGGTTAACCTTGTTTCGTTGTTACGTTGCTGATCAATTAGGGAACATGCTCATTTAAAGTTGCGCAATGCTCCCTTATAACGTCATTTAGCAGCCGCCTGCTTTGTCTGCTGGTTGCAAGAAGAGCAGCCTGTTGGAGCCAGCTGGTGGGGGCTTGGAACCAGGGTGGGCTGGCAGTCCCCCATCAGCTCCCTGCTCCCCTAAGTTCCCTGTGTGGCATCCGCCCAGCAGGCTATCAATTGCCTGCTGTTCAGCTGTCCCTCCCCCCACGGCCATGTGCTGCTCCTGCCCTCTGCCTTGGAGCTGCTCTCCAGAGCCTCCTGCTTGCTGGGAGGGGGTGGGGGGTTGGAGGAGAGGGGGGCTAATGTCAGGGTGTCCCACTCCCCCCTGCTTCTGCACCCCGCTTACCCCATCTCCATAGAGCAGGGGGGACACACGACAGGGCTCAGGATGGAGGGAGCTTCCTGGCAGCAGCTGCTGTGGTCTTAGCTTGCTGATTAACTTAACAAGGTAGTGTACTTAAGAGTAGTGTCAGTGTACTGAAAGGGGAAATGTGCATCTCTCTCTCTCACACATGGGATGTGTGTCTCTGTCTCTGTCTGCCATGCTGTCTTCCCTCCCTCCATTCCTGCTGCCTTGTAGAGTGTGAGGCTACATTAACAACGAGTTGACCCTTGAGGGCTCAGCCAATTGCTAGTTCATCATTTAGCAGTAAGGCATCCTCTGGGAAATATCCCACCCTCTGACTTCACCACCTCGACCTAGCTTCGCAATCATCATCGCTGTGTACCAGTGTTAAATTGTTTGTTTAAAACTTATACTGTGTGTGTGATATATATAGTCTTTTGTCTGGCAAAAAAAAAAATCCCTGGAACCTAACCCCCCTATTTACATTCATTCTCATGGGGAAATTGGATTTCCTTAACATCATTCCGCTTAAAATCTTAAAATCGCATTTTTCAGGAACATAACTACAACATTAAGTGAGGAGTTCCTGTACCGGTACACTTTTCTGAATAGCCTGTTTATGTAATGATGTTCCCCAATATGAATGTTACTTTTAGTATGCTGTATTCTTCTTTTTCCCTCATAGAATGCAAGGACAAATATAAACCCCCATGAACAGACAAATATTTGTTACTACTTGATGCTTTCAATTTCTGCATCCATGCAATGTCCACATCACTGAATTCAGCAAAGATCAGATATTGCATTTTCAACAGAAATTTTCCTTTACTCATGCTTGTTGGGGGAAGGGGGAAGAAATCTTTATTGGAGGGTTTCCTAGTGTATGTAGATCTTTCGTTATTTGTACCCAAAAGGGACAATATATTTAATTCACTATATTAAATTCTGTTTCTCAGAAAAGTGCATCATTTGATACAGTATGGTACATACTTCTAGAAAGTAGGTTTCAGCACAGATTCTTCCCATTTGGTGCTGAACTATCATTTTTGATGTACCGACTCCTAGAGCTTTTACTTCCAGAAATTATGCTTTTAAGCTGAAAGCTGATAGAGAAGAGCTGCAGGCAGTTACTACTGGTTATTTCAATAACTACAAACATATATTTTGTTAATATTCATGTTGGATCTAATGTTACAAGATGAATCAGGAAGCTTCAGGTATCTTTAGAAACAAAAACTATGTTCCTACTTTGATAATGAAGCTATTCTTTTTCTGGACTTAACATTTTTTTACTTTAATCATTGAAAAAGAAAAGCCACATAAATAAATTGCAAGCAGTTAGCGTGAGATAGTATACACATTACAGTTCTGATCTTCATATTGTGTAGAACTGATCAAATAAGTGACAAATAATTTATCTAAATTAAGATAGTTCTTGGCCCCAATAAGGCTCCTTTATATGGATAATGAATTCACAATTCAACCAGTCCAGGAGAATCCTTGTATGTCAGCTACTATTCCAGTTTCCTTCCAGATCCCCTTCCTCTGTATAGTGGATTTTATGGAGCAAAAGGGGGCATGGGCAGGATATCACTGCATCTGGATGGTTCCTGGCTGCTGGAATGAGCAACATGAGATTGCTCAATTTTTCACCAGGAAGTGACGTGGTCCCCTGCTGGCTTCAGAATGAGGGTATGTACAGGTATCTTAGAGTCATCTTTGCCCGCACCTTCCTATCTGTGTTGGCCTTACTAGGGATTCAGGCCAGGATGTAGGTCATAAAATTTAGCAGTAGTGCTAGCTATAAGATTTCAAAGGGAGAACACCACTTCACCTCCCAGCCCAGATGCTATGCTCCAGAAATACCTTGCAATGTTTCAGTTAAGTTTTACTTTAGAGACTTGAACGGGAAGAAGGCTTATGGCTCCCAATTCAGTTTCTTAAATATTGAAAGTGAGGGGAGGAAGAGGACTGCAGAAGTCACATAGGAGACACTATAGGTTTTGGTTCCTTTGCAGCTATGGCCCCTAACATTTTAAAAGGAGGAAAATAAAACAAAACAAAACACTTCATTAAATGTTGATGGGGCTGGAAGGTAGAATGGGGAGGAAGAAGATAATTAAAATTATACTCAGACTGTAAGATGTGGGAGAGACCATCTTTCTATTATGCACATGACTGGGGCACCTAAGTGCTACCAAACTACAAATAATAATAATAATAATAACAAAAATTAATAAAAAAGTAAAATACAAAATTCTCCTGTGACTCAGGGTCCCCTTGGTGCCAACTGGCAGAGAACACAGGGAGTGCATAAAGTTTTACAGGGATTCCCTAGGTCAGATCAGATAAGATCTGTATACTAATTCACCAAAGGGTGGCATGTGAGGTCTCTACCAAGAGCCTGTAGCCCACTGCTCACAATAATCATTGTGAAATGTATGTATGGATAATATGTAAGGAGTCGTATATCTATACCAAAAATTATGTTCTTTAGGTTTGCATTAAGACAGGACACCAGGAGGTCATTTTGAGTGCCTTCAATTTTGAGTGCTCAACTTGAAGTATCTTAAGTTGAGCCTATTTTCAGAGGGTGGATGCTCAGTGCTGCTTCTCTGAGCAATTGCACATTCCATTCTTCTTCAGGTGCGTGCATGCCCTGTGTACTAAAGTCAGATATGTTTTCCCATAGTGGTGCCCGTCCAGGCAGCACATGTGCCCTCCACAAACTCATTCTCCCAGCCAAAAATATAAAAGGTGGAGCCACCCTGACTCCCCTAAAGTTCCTTCTCACTGCCCATGGTTGGTAGTTGGAATGGGTTTTGTGTCTTGCCACACAACTCTTCCTTTTTCTCTCAGAATTTATCAAAACTTTGTAATTAGTTGCGAGTGTCAGTTATAGTGTGTAGTTGAGTGGTACTTGTTTGTAATTTTTTTGATTTTTACTTTGGGGGTTTGGGGATTTTTATTTGTTCCTGGAGTCCTTGATGCCTGGTACCAGGGTTTGCCCAAGCATAAATCCTTGGGATTTAAGCTCTGTTCTGGCTGTAGGAAATCTATGTCAGTTAGTGATCCTCATTGCCACTGCCTAAAGTGCCCAAGGGAGGGTCACGTCAGGGATAAGTGCCATATCTGCAGTGTTTTCAAACACAGAACCCAGAAGTCAAGAGAGGTAAGGCTCCAGTGCTTCCTTATTGAGTCTGTGCTGTGCCCCTTATCGTAGCACAGCTATTCGGTTCACTGCTGTGTGTTCACCACTCATCCAGGAGTGCATCTCCAGACATTGCAGATTCCCTTCATAAGAAGGATCCCAGGAAAAGGCATCATTCTCTCTCCCCAGTACCATCGAAAAGGCAGACGTCATCTGACATAGCACAGTCTTCAAAGCCTAGGAAGTCTTCCTCAAAGAAGGCTTGATCTCCTGCAGAATCTTCCAGGAGTAAATCGAATACTGAGGTTAGGCAGTCCTTATTACCACTGTTACTACTTTGACTCTCAGTGAAGAGTCATTGACTCAGGCACCAGCTTTTGTATTTTCTGAGACCAACTCCATTGCCTGGGCCTGCCAAAGCCTCAAGTTTTTCCTTGAATGCTGCTATCCATCTGACACTCTTGGTACTGATGACACTACAGGCATATGCAGAGGACAAGGACCTCTTCTGCATCTTGATGCCAGACTCACCACTACTTCAAAAGGTAGATGTTTCACCACCCCTCTGCTTCTTCAGTGCAAGGACTGGTACTTTCTATGTCTACAGCTGTGGCTTACTCAGCACCAATTTTGCTGCATCAGCCATTGGTACTGATAACTCCTAAGAAGATTTTGATGCCTCTCCAGAGCAGATGTGTGATACCGTCAGTGGGAAAGCCCCCGATGCTTCTCCCAGTACCAGCACTGGAAACTGGTCCAAATCTCTGATCCCTTAAGCACCACCCAGGACTGCACCTCAGTGGTGATCAGATTACTCCTACTCTTCTTTGGAGTTGGAGGTAAGATCTTATATATACAGATTTTATTATAGAAGATCATGAGGTTCACATTCACCATCCTCATGGAGATTGTGATCTTGGCACTGACGGTCTTATAGGAGTAGAACTATAGACAGAATACTATAGGGTGCTTTTTAACTGGGATCTGGTGCCTTATCAATGGCTATATTGGAACCCCCGAGGCATGCCTTCAGTGTCTTGAACAGCTTTTCCAGTGGTTTGTCTATTCCAGTCACTTCCAGGTGTAAACAGACCTCTCTGAGTAGGGTTATTGTGTTATAATTTGAAATACATCTGAGGGTCACCCCATTCAAAAAAGACTGACCAAGATTTAGTAATGGTCTGTCACTGAGGTGGTATAATTTACGCAGCACGTGAGACCTGGGTGGATGTTACACTGATAAAAGGTTATTTAATGGCACCAAAGATAATACCACTGGTTGTCAAAAAAAAAAATAACATTATGGGGATTTTATTTAAACCAGAACAAATGGAACTGGATTCCACCTACCTACAATAACATTAAATACATGAAGAATATATATAATAAAAAAGTATAATGGTTTGAAAATGTATATGTACACACTCATACACACACTATAACTTACTATTAAGTGTACTTAACTAAATACAACCATCTATCTATCTATCTATCTCTGTATGTACAGCCTATTATCTTATAGTTTGGTTTTCTGCAGTTCAAGGTTCCTCTTTCCCCCAATAGCTTACTGGGTACTGTGTAATGCCCAAGTCAGTCTTTGAGCCTCAGGTGCCTTTCATGACTTCCTGAAGGGATGGACTCAACTCCATTGGTGCTTGCTTGATGGAGCGTACGTTAGACCAGAGCCATGGGATCTGAAAGGCTTTTGGTTCCCCTGTTCCATATCTCCGGGACCACATAAATCAATGATAGGACATGCCCAGAGCTGACGCTCAGGAACAAACAGGAACGGATGCTTAGAAACATGCCACCAAACATGGACTGACTTGACTAGCCAGCCTTAAAGTAAAGGAGCCTTAAAGTAAAGGGTTTAAAAGAGAACTGGATAAATTCATGGAGGTTAAGTCCATTAATGGCTGTTAGCCAGGATGGGTTAAGGAATGGTGTCCTCAGCCTCTGTGGAGATGGATGGCAGAAGAGAGATCACTTGATCATTACCTGTTAGGTTCACTCCCTCTGGGGCACCTGGCATTGGCCACTGTCGGTAGACAGGATATTGGGCTGGCTGGACCTTTGGTCTGACCCAGTATGGCCATTCTTATGTTCTTATGAGCCCTCTTCTGCATGTCTGTCTGTGCTGCTCAACCTCTATCTCTTCACTGATTCATGGTCTCTCTCAGACCTGGTTTCCCTCTGTCCCTCTGGATGCCCTCCTCCTCCTGTCCCTCTGGCCAACCTTACTCCCTCCCCCTTTTTCTCTCCATCTCTCTCTTTCAGTCTCCTCCCCTGTGTACCTCTGTTCCTCCACCATCACCCTCTTCCCCTCCAATTGTCATTCCCCCTCCCTCTGAGGAGAGAGGCCATCTCCTCTCACTTTCTCAGAGGGAGGGCCTACCTCCACTCCATAGAAGGATGCCCAGTACCAATCCCTGGACCAGCCTCAGTACCAGTCAGGTGCTGGATGTGATACTGAGTATAGCAGATCCATCTGACTAGGACATAAGGCATCCACCTGTACAGGACAAGCCGTACAATCACCACTCAACACATCATTGTCCTGTCCTGCTCAGGCAAATGTCAGAATCATCATGACTGGTTCCTGGTGATTGTAAAACCTACCAGGAACTGTTTAAAAGTGTGGATAATTTTCTAGTATCCAGGTTAAAACAGTGCAGGAAAATCCACATAAATTAGCGGATACCATACACATCTCAGAGCCCGGTAGACTGGCTCAACCAATTAATGAATCCATCAAGAGCCCACAAAAATATTCTGGCAAACACCTTCATATATTCCACTCATGGCTAAGAGAACAGGGAGGAGATACTACTTTTCTTCACATGCCACCTCAGGATCTTTGGTGGTGGCTACAGTCAACAAAAAGTCTAGACAAGGGCATTCCAAGTGTACCCCCAAAGATGATGATGATCATAAAAAAGTGATCTGTTTGGTAGAAAAGTTTGTTTGACCTTGGGGGTTATAATTTAGAATTGCAAACAATGAGGATCTTGTAGCCAGATATGATTTTTCTATTTAGGACAATTTGTCTAAATTCACGGACAAACTACCAAATGAGGCCAAACAAGCATATCAAGCCATGCTTAGTGAGGGTTGTCTGGTGTCCAGACCCTTCAGATTGCTTTGGATAATGCAGAATCTGTAGCACAAGCAATGGCAATCACAATTACAATGCATTGCTCCTCTTGGTAGCAATTGGCTGGGATACCAGTGGAGGTCCAGCAGATGACTGAAGACATTCTGTTTGATGAGCTTCTTTTGTTTACTGGGAAAATGGATGAAGTGCTAAAAAAGAAAAGAAAAAAGAAAAACACCACACACACACATACTCTAGGGCAGCCCTTACATTTCTAGGCATGAATAACCAGCTCCTAAGAAGAAGCAGTTTCATCTTCAAACTCAGAAGAGGTATCCTTTTTACTCTGTAAGACAGTCTGAGCACATGAAGAGGCATCATACATACCAAAGAAGGAGACCACTACTTCCTTCTCCTGCTTCAGCCTTGTTGAGACTGCCCACAGCAACTAAGCAGTCTATCTAGCACCAGAGTTGAGGCCAGCGAACCACCTTGTTGGTATCTATTGTTACCTGTCCCTTCCTTTGGCAACAGGTTGGCCCACTCCCTTGGTGCTTGGACCCAAATGACAATTGATGATTGGATGCTAAGCACTCTGGGATTGGGTTATACCCGGCAGTTTGTTGCTGTCCTCCCAACCCCCCTTTCCTGTCCCTTTTCAGGGATCAACCTCATGAAACTGTTCTCATTCAAGAAATGGCATCAGTTTTATATTCAGGGGCCATAGAAGACAGACCTCCTCAGCCTCAGGACAAGGGATTTTATTCTCAATATTTTCTCATTCCAAAAGACCAAGGGAGGCCTCAGAGACATTCTAGATCTGCAAAATTTGAACAAAGACATAAAAAGATACAGTTTTGTGTGATCACCCTAGCCTCCATCATTGGGTCCTTAGATGTCAGAGACTGATCCCTTGAATTAAAGGACACAACTTCTATGTGGCCAACCAACCAAGCCACAGATTGCTTTAAAGGTTTATTTTGGTGAATATGCAGTATCAATTCCCAGTCCTTCCCTTCGGTCTGTCTTCACAAATTGCATGGCAGTGGTCACTGCACATCTCAGAAGGACCAGTGTCCCAACTAGTTGGTCTGAGGGTCCTGGGCATCAAATGGAGGTCAGTGTTGGGAAGATTCAGTGCCTTTTTCATTCTCTGGGCCTATTGATCAACAAGGACAAGTAAGTGATGTTTTTGGTGAAGAGGATTGAATTTATAGGAACAATTCTCAACTCCAGTTGTGCGAGAGCATATTTATCTGAGGCCAGATTTTAGGGAATATTGGATCTGTGCAAAGATCTCAAGTGTTGTACAACTTGTACAACACTAAGGAATTGCTTGAGAGTTCTACGACAAGACAGCTTGCACATATGTGACACAGCATTCCAGACTTCATGTCAGAGGCATACAAGATTGGCTGAAGTTTATATATTGTTCTTCTCGTCATCCACTGGACTTGCTGACTCATGTTCCTGCAAGTGTCTTGTCATCTCTAGATTGGTGTATAGACCCTGCCAATGTATGAGAAAGGGTCCCAATTTCTCTGACATTGCCCTCCATGACCCTGGTCCTGGATGTCTCATTTCTGGGATGGGGAGCTCACCTGCTGCCTCTCCAGAGGCAGGGACTTTGGTTGGATCAACAATTTTCTCTCCACATAAATGTTTGAGAACTTTGAGTGATTCACCTGGCATGTCACCTTCACCTTCTGCAAATCAAAGGCTATATTGTGCAAGTGGCCATGGACAACATGGCTGCTATGTTCTAATTGAACAGACAGGGATGGACCAGGTTAGATTGCCTTTGTCAAGAAGCCATAGATCTCCAGAATTTTTTGCATCAAAAAATGCCCTGAACCTCAAAACCTTTCCCAGGTATTCAGAACCATCTGGTGGATCATCCCAGCAGGACATTCATGTAAGGCACATTCATGTAAATCACAGCTGGGTTGGAATATGCATGTCAGGGACGGTAGTCACTGAGCAGGAGTCAAAGAAATCACAAGAGCCAGGTTCAGTAAGTGTGAGTTGGAGTTAGAGATCGGCTAGGGTCAGAGACCAGAGATAGTACCAGGCTAGACCCAGGAGGCAAGACTAAGGATCAGAGACAAGCTGGGATTGGAGACCGGGAGACAAATTGAAGTCTGGACTAGCAGCAGATCAAAGCCTTTGTGATTGCCCAGATAACTTCCTGGGGCAACGCTGGGTTAAATAGGGTGTTTGGCCAATCAGAGGACCACAGGGTACTGTCACTCTGGCTCCCTTGGGTGGTACTTCCTGCAGCACTTACTCTCAACAGTGCTCCCTGGCTGTGGCTCTGCAAGGCCTACCAGTGGCACTGTGGGAATGTAAGCTATCCCAGGCTCTGCAAACTAGGGTTCAAGTCCATGAATCCTTACAATACAGCATGAGTCATGAATGTGTGATGGGTTGGATCACAGAAACCCCCTTGGGAACTGCCAACTGATGTGTCGAGACTACTTCTGCCCCTGCTTTCCTGCCCTGGCAGCTTGGGACTTCAGTGCACTGCCTGGTTTGAGCCAGACTCGCTAGCCTGCTGAAAACCCAGACCCAAGTCTGAACCATGTCCCCTAACAGCTCTAGGCTTAATTGAAAGCATCTTAAGAAGTGTTCCTGTCTTTAACACTCAGATGCTCAACTCCCAATGGGATCCAAACCCCCAAATAAATCCGTTTTACCCTGTATAATACAGGGTAAACTCATAAATTGTTCACCCTCTATAACACTGATAGAGAGGTATGCACAGCTCTTTGCACCCCCCCCCCTCGGTATTAATACATAGTCTGGGTTAATTAAGTAAAAAGTGATTTTATTAAATACAGAAAGTAAGACTTAAGTGGTTCCAATTAATAGCAGACAGAACAAAGTGAATTACCAAGCAAAACAAAATAAAATCCGCAAGTCTATGCTTAATACAGTAAGACAACTGAATACAGATAAAACCTCACCCTCAGAGGAGTTCCAGTAAGCTTCCTTTTACAAACTAATCTCCTTCTAGTCTGAGTCCAGCAATCACTCACACCCCCTGGAGTTACTGTCATTTTTTCCAGTTTCTTTCAGGTATCCTTGGGGGTGGAGAGGCTATCTCTTTAGCCAGCTGAAGACAAAATGGAGGGATCTCCCAGGGGTTTAAATAGACTTTTCTCTTGTGGGTGGATACCCCTCCCTCCCCCCGTGTAGAATTACAGCTACAAGATGGAGTTTTGGAGTCGCATGGGCAAGCCACATGCCCATGCATGACTCAGAACTTACAGGTAGCAGCCATGGTTTACATGCTACCTTGCACATCCTCATGTAGACTTTTTATGTGGATTGGAGCCTTCCAAGATCCATTGTCCGTTAAGTGCTTCTTGACTGGGCACTTAATTTGCACATTCCTTTTTCAAGAAGCTGACCAAATGCCTTACTAAGGCTACTTAAAAATCAAGCAAGTACACAGCCAATATTCATAACTTTGAATACAAAAATGATACATGCATACAGATAGGATGACTAGATTCAGTAGATCATAACCTGTACAGAGATATGTTATATGGCATATGTAGCATAAAACATATTCCAGTTATGTCATATATACATTCATAAGCATATTCCCATAAAGCCTTATGGGGTGCACCGTCACAGAATGGTCCCTCTGGACAGAGGTCGTCAAATCCATCTTCTTCACTTGGGGAATATCAGAGATTGGTTTTCTATGTGACTGAACAGGGAAGTGTTACACATTCTTTTCTGGGAAGGTCACAGCCTAGGATCTGTCTCAGATGCATTCCTTCTGACATGGAAGGACAAGTTGCTGTACTCCTGTTCCCTGGATTCAAACATATTATGCAAGCTCAGGCAGGATGCCATACTAATACTGATAACATCAGCCTAGCTGAAGCTGCATTTTTTCTCAGATCTCCTGATGTCTTCACTAATGACCCAATAGCACTATCTGAAGTCACCCATATAAGTTCGCAGAACCATGATCAGATGCTGCATCTCACCCTCCCACCCTTCCTCTGACAGCTTGGATGCTCCGTGGTTGACAGCTCAAAAGGCTAAGTGTTCTGTAGAGGTTCAGACGAACCATTAAATAGTAGAAAACCATCTATTAGGTACTCTTACTTGATGAAATGGAGATGTTTCTCTATATGGTTACAACAGTGCAAATTTCTACCCAGCTTATCCTGGACTATTTACTTCACCCAAAGGAGAAATGACTTCCCATAAGGCCCTTGAGGATATGCTTGGTGATAATTTCTGCTTTCCATCCTCCTATAGAGGGAAAAACTGTATTTTCTAGCCCAAAGACTGTGTAATTTCTAAAGGGACTAGGCTTGCTTTTTCCACCCGTGAGAGATCCTACATTCCCTTGTGACTTAAACTTGGTCGTGCCATGATTAGTAGATCTGCCTTTTGACTGTATCGCTACTGGTTCATTGTTGCATCTCTCCCTGATGGTAACATTCTTGGTAGCCAGGAGAGTAGGAGAATTTTGAGCATTGTTGCAGACTGCCCCCCTCCCTCGTATACGATCTTCTTTAAGGACAAGGTTTATTTATGACCCCGTTCCAAATTTCTGAATAAGGTGGTTTTGGATTTATACCTTAACTAGCCTGTCTATTTAACAATCTTTTTTCCAAAGCCTCACTCTCATAGGAATGAGGAAAAGTTCCATACTTTCGACGTTTGCAGGAGATTAGCCTTGTACTTGGGCAAGACTAAACCATTTAGAATGTCCCCTCAGCTATTTGTTACCTTCTCTGACAGGATGAAGGACAACCTGTCTCTTTGCAGAGAATATCATCCTGGATCTTATCCTGCATATCTCTGCATCACTAAGTTTTCTAAACCAGAGGGGATTTTAGCACATTCTAGAAGATCACAAGCAGCATCAGCTGCATTCTTGGGTCATGTGCCCGTCAATGACATTTGCAGAGCTGCAGCTTGCTCATAAATACATATATTCATTAGTCATTATGCTATCTCTTAAGCTTTGAGAGCTGATGCCAAATTTGGGAGAGTGGTGTTGCAATCTTTGCTCAAGGGACTACAAAGCTCTCCTTTCCAAACTCCTTGTGAGTTATTTAAAGGGGAGTTGACAGAAGAAAAAAACCCCGTTATTTATCTGCTCTCCAGCAGTTGTTCTTCAAGAAGTGTTGCACATGTCCATTCCACAACCCACCCTTCTTCCTCTCTACGTTGGAGTCTATACTTCCTGGATTCTGGTGTGAAGGAAGTGAAAGGGGGCCAGGGCTTCTCTGACCTTATACCTTCAGCTGAGACCACTAGCATCCAGAGAGTGCATGCATCGCCCCAATGGGCACTGCTGTGGGGGAAAATTCTCTGGGTTCGGTGCACTGGGTGTGCACAGGCCCGAAGTGTAATGGAATGTGCAACACACCTCAAAGAAGAGCAGTTACAGAACAGGTAAGTGACTATTCTTGTCTAAAAGTCAGGTCATTCTAAAGGCGTGTCCAGATGAGTGTTCAAAAATCACGAGTCACTTTTGAACATTTACGCTCCTATTCTTTAGGTACTTGCCTGAAGCAATGGCACAAAGACAATCTTCTACCAAAAAGAGAACATATAAATATGTACTAAATACAAATTACTCTTGTCTACTGAAATGGCAACATCTGATTTTTTTCATGTCATACTAATATAATGAAACAGACTGGCTGTCTTGAATGCAATGGAATAACTTGAAATAGAAATAATATTAAATGAATGGCAGTGGCATCAGGTTATAGCAAATGAATCATAATTACAGCCCTGCGTTTTTTTTTTGTTTGCTTGTTCTGTTTTTTGCAAATGTGAAATAACAACATGAAATAAAATGAAAACCAATGTATAAAACAAATTTAAAAACTCAACTGGCAGCAGCTACTGGCACACAGGTTGCAGCACCACTAACTCAAATTTGACCTGCCTGTACCGCCATTGTTTATGATGGAGGAGCAGCTGGGCCAAGCCTGAATGGCCCTGCGACCCGGTGCATTAGCTGACAATGCTCAGGATGGGGAACTGGACCCACATACGTAGGACAGGAGCCACTGCTGCAGGGTGAGTACTAGGTGGGTTTGCTCTGCCAGCCTCCGCCCCAGCCCTCCCACCCACCTATCCACACACCCTTTGGGTAGAATGGATAAAACAAAATAACATGAAATTCCTCAAAAATAAAATAAAAATTATAAAAACTAATATAGTCACTTCCAATGATTTATATTTAGTCAGGCAGACCCTTTTACTTGTGGAACTCATTGGAGGGTTGGTGTCCATGTTAGTCAATTTATCCTTTGATGAAAAGATCCCTCTGAGCACAGGGGCAGGAAAACTTTTATTTTCTTAAGAAAATTTAAAAATAAAGAAAAGCCAGAACATACTATTTAAAGGATGCTTTATTTTTAATTTGTCAATTTAAAATTGCATCAGATTTTGTTTGGGTAAGCATGAATGCATCCAATTGTATGATTGGAGTCTGGACTGTAACTAAGAAATGGCCAGTTGTGTGCAATGAAATTAGAATTTACTGAATGACAAATCTAAATAGTATATTCTTTAACTAGAAAAAAGTGGAGCTGCATCGTTTTTTTCCAAACTGAGAATAGATTAATATCCTTTGTAATGGTGCAAATTCATCAAATTATGTCATTATGATGAGAAACATTTGTCATTAAATCTGCTACTTGACATGTGAAAGTTCCAGTGTTTATGAAGAGAAACCTGCACATAACTGGAAAATGCAAACATTTTTGCAATTTCTCACAAGAGTTCGACTTTTTTGACCTCTCATTTTTGATTATTTTATGCTTGGCACAGAAAAATGGTTCTGTGTTGTACAAATCAAAGACAGGTAAATGAAATGTGTTTGTTTTCAGTGTTCATTTAAAAATATTAGGTGTACCAAACCAATATTTTCCTTTTCTTTTCTTTTTTTCCTTATACTTAATATTTGTAAAAGTTTCTTGGAAACTTAGCACTCATGAAACTGCCAGATTGGAAGCCGCAGAAACCATAGTCCACTATTTATCTACATATTTCATTGTACGCATGCTTTCTCTGCCCACCAATTTGGGGGAGAGGTAATGCGAGCTTCACACGAAATTCATTCCCTGACCTGAGACTGCCATCTAGCTATTTAATAACAGTTATGATGATAGTCATTATGTGAACACCTGTCCAGTGGAAAATGGACCAAGACCACTACCTCATTTCAAATTAGGCTGCAGCTGATATTAATTATTTTGGATAACTCAGGTTTTGGTACCTTGAAATACTTTAGGGCTAGTTTTCAGAAGTGACAAGCACTCACAGTTCCCATTGACATCACTTGGAGTTGTGGGTGTTTGGCACCAATGAAAATCAGGCTCAAGGTGTTTTCAGGTTGGGCTATCAAAAAGTGAGTACTCCAAACTGGTGGCTATTTTTGAAAATACTATCTCTGGCCATGACTAAACGGGCCAGATGCCATCTTGTGTCCTAATAATGACAGGCATTATGGCGCCTATTCAACATGTGCCTATCCCTGTGTCTGCATTACATTGCCAATTCCTTGAGGCATGAATGCCCTCTGTACTAGATCAATATTAAGTGCTTGTTTGTTGCTGGCTAGGATGTAAATCTACAGTGCTACAGTGTGATGCGTACTAACTGTGTGAATCCTGCTGCCATGCACTGAAAAAAATTCCGTAGTGCAGAACTTTTAGTGCACCACAGCAGGGTCCACACAGACAGTTAGTGCATGGCACATTAGTATGCTGTAGATTTACACTCTAACTTGCCATGCACTAACTTTTCAGATGTGCCCTAATTCATAGATATTAAGATGTCTACATGTGGTTGGAAATGAAAACAGAAGTCTATGACTTTGAATGTATTAATTGTAAATTTCAAACATCAGGCAGGGTTTAATAAACATATTTAAAATTATTTAAATGAATATAAGTTAGACCGTTATCAGCCTTGTGTTTTGTCACTGTCAAATAAAGCTAATACCTAACCCAAGTATTTTTCCCAAAAAAACGGTAATGCCTTCAAAAGGAAGGTCCTGAATTTAATTTCCTTATATGTTTGCTCCCTGGACATAGATATAAAGATTTGCATCCAAGGCATTCAGAAACTTACCTAGCACTTTTTTGCACAGGGAAAAAGATTCAGGATCTAAAATCCATGTGCTCAATAAAAAGTATATATTCATAACCTCACATGAACAAATACATAGATCTATTAAAAAGATTTGTTTTTTTTTTTTATGGGCAGGTGCAACTGATAATATCCTATTCCCCATTATAGATATAGGAAATAGACATTCAGGCTGGTAATATCCTACCGATGTGTATAAAGGTACAAGAAAACTTTTAATTGTGACTATTGTAGTTTAATCTTTATACCTATGTAATTAGGAACAATTTACCAAGGTTTGTGGTGGATTCTCCATCACTGAACATTTTTAAAATCAAGACTGGATGCTTTTCTAAAAGATATACTGATGTTCTATGGCCTGCGTTATGCAGCAGGTCAAACACATTGATCGCTGTGGTCCCTTCTGGCCTTGAAATCTATGAATTACCATAACGATGCATATCACTGAGTGACTGTATGCTTTTCTGACAGTTCTTGACATGTAAAGGAGGAATAGAAAGATCCTGCATAGTAGTGAAGTGGGATTGGTCCTGCTTTGAGCAGGGTGTTGGATTAGATGACCTCCTGAGGTTCTTTCCAACCCTGATAGTCTATGATTCTATGAAGTGCATATATTATTCCTCAATTTACCGTAAGAACCATGTTTTCTTCCACAGCAGAAAATATACCTATGGTATCTAGTGTATATCCTCATGAATTTCCATCATTCCTATATAGTCTGAAAGATGATCACCATTTCCAGCTTGATTGATTTTAAGCGTGAACACTAAACAGAGCTAAATCCCCACTGCTGATCAACACCAAAAAACTCCCATTGATTTCAGCTGGAGTTATGCAGGCAAAAGAAAGATAACTGCAGGTCCTGAAAATTCCAGCTGAATTGCGCATGACTGTTCTGTTCCTGGTTCAAAACTTAATTTTTCCTAAATGTTTTTAATGCTATTAAAATTAAAAGATACTCCACTCTTAGGCTTTCATTCCACAAACACTTATCTACGTGCTTAGCTTTACTCACATACACAGTTCTATTGATGTCACTGAAATTCCACGTCTGAGTAAAGTAAGTATGTCCATAAGTGCAGGATCAGGACGATAATTCATAAATAAAATAAAATATATCTTTTCAAAGACACGTCTTCATTTCTAAAAGCAACCTTTGCCTCTTATAAGCAGTTATAGAGGAGGTTTTTTAAACGTTACAAGGCAAAGCATTGTCTTTTGAAAGAGTTTGTTTTTGTTTTAATTCAATTATTTAAAATGGATAGAGAGGACACAATATATAATTCAAACTTGTATATGTCAATAACTGATCAGAATTAGATTTTTTTAAAATTTCAATGCTGTCCAAATTATCCATATTTAAAATATTTATAGGAAATTTACACATTTTATATTTGACACTTGAAGGTTATTGTTTAGCATTCTTTGATCACCTTCATCCTACAGAGCAGGTTTAAATCTGAGTGGTAGTGCTGTACTACTGATTTTTTTCTAAAATGTAGGAGTTTTGTGTAATTTACCGAAGATTTGTTTCTTTTCTAATTTATACTTTTTTTTTTTTTTTACAGTTCAACAGAAGAGCAGTTTCATTGGCAAACGCAAGGTAAAGTATATCTTGGCCAGATTCTATATCTATGTATATTTCCCCAGTAATATCTATGTTATCCAAAAGAGGACAAAGAATTAGAAGAATCATGGATTTTATGTGCTAGCCTTCATTAAAATTGTTTATTAATTATCCCCATAGAGAAGTGGCAAAAAAAAAAATTGGTGTTGACACAAATGGTTGCAGAACAAGAGACTGTCATGTACAAAGTTTCTGATTGTGATCAGTGTGAAAAAAATCTCAGTAGTTAAACCTGAATTTTTCAATATACTTATCGATAGCAAACACCTTACTTTTAAAGGATGGCGTTTGAAAGTATGGATGTTGGTGCATTTTTCTGGGCCTGCCCATTCCAGCCTCCTTTGAAAATTAGACCTTAAATGTTACCATTCCCTTGACTAGCTGTGAATTTTTAATTGGTTCTATGTCATTGTTTTTCTCTTTTGTATTTTCTTTATATTCTTTAACAATTTTTATAATTTTTATTACAGACGGTCAGAAGGATATAGAGGATGAGCTCACAACTGGTCTCGAGCTGGTGGACTCCTGTATTAGATCACTGCAGGAGTCAGGAATACTTGATCCACAGGACTATTCAACTACTGAAAGTAAGTTTCCAGGAACTTGCCTTTCTTTGTCTGGAGCCCCAGAATCCAGAACTATTATTTGGAGTACTTTATGCTTTTAAAATGAAAGTACATTGTGTCATAATGTTTTTCTCATTTCATCTGTCAACATTGGCAGCAGGCAATATAGATTGAATTATCTGTAAATATGCTTATTACTCACTTCCTTATGTGGATTACAATCGCTCCCAAGCACTTCAGAAGCTATGGACAAAAAGCAGATAGTTCCATAACTGTTACTTTAAGGAATATATCCCTTCATATTGTATGGCTGTGACATCCAAGAAGGTCATATTTAAATATTTCAGTGTCAGTACTAGAAGACTTTTAACCAACAGGATTACAGTATGTAAAGATGCCAAAATAAATTGTATTCTGATTGGGCAAATCATTATGTCTGATGTCACAGTTTCATCACACAGCTATGAACTACTCAATAAGGCTAAAATTTTCAAAAGATTACATGACTCCAAGCAACCCAAGAGATGGCCCTCAGTATGAGTAATGAGCAGATAATGGGCATCCTGACCGATTTCAAAGGTGATGGCTGGACTTATCAAAAGCACCAGAGCACCTCGAGGCGTCCTAACAAAGGAGATGGGCTGTGTGCTGAATGGCCAAACTATATTTTCAGACCTGTGCTTTGGGGTAGCTGGGTCCTTTGCCATAACCAGCTGCTTGCAAATTAGTTATGGTTCAGGCCTGCCTTCAACACTTCGGAAACATTGAGGGTAGTCTCCCCAGTTGGGGAGAGAGACAGTTTGGCTGAGGAGCCAGAAGTGGGGAATACGGACTAATTGGGCAAGGAGACTGGGACTGGCAGTTTGAGGGGGAACACTGAGACTGGCAGTGTGAGATTAGATCTTGCTGGGCAATGAGACTTTGACTGGGATGAGTAGCCTGACTGGGATCAGCTAGGTTAGGAGAACCTGACTGGGGTGAGGAACACAGAGGTCGGGGAGGTAACCTTAATTTATTCCCCTTGTGCATATACATTATTATCCAGTCTTTCATTACATAACATACTATTTTTCCATGGGCCCCAGTGCACAGGTTGGACTTGCTCTGGGGACGAATTAGGGTTGGAGAATGCAGGAGGGTGCAGTCTGTAGGATCCCAGGTTCAGTTATTGCAGAAGTTGGAAAGTGTGTAGTGAATGAGGCAAGGGACAGAAGGAAGAGAAATGAAGATCTCATGTTTATGGCAACTGAATGCTGCCTGGAAAATTGGATTCTATCCCTGCCTCTGTGTCAGAGTTTCTGTATGATGCTGAGCAAAATCACTAAAAACCAGACTTTTCACATTTTGTCAGTAATTGTGTGTTCCTCATTTTCTGGATGTCTGACTTGAGAGCCTGGAGTCTGATTTGCAGGTGCTGTACACTCACAACTGTGACTGAAGTCAATGGCAATTGTGCATATTAAGTGCTATATAATGGTAACTAATCTGAAAAAATCAGATCCTAGGTGTCTCAATTTGGGCACTCAAAATTAATGGTTACTTTTTACCTTAATCTCTCTATGCCTCAGTTCCCCATTTGTAAAATTAGGATAATAACAATCCTTTATCTCACAGGGCTGTTGTGAAAATAAATTAATTAATGTTTGTGCAGCACTCAGATATTGTAGTGATGAGTGCCATAGAAAAGCCCATGAAGAAATTAATAATTCTGTATTCAGAGCTGGGTTAGTGTGCAGTAAATAAGGCCAAGGTCAGTGTATTGAACAATGAAGATAAAAGAAAATATTAAATATTAAACCATCCATCCTGTGCACTAAATGAGGCAGGGGTGTTGTAAAAAAATAGTATGTGATCATGTAATTAAAAGCTGTATCATAATGCAGACACACATGGAGGCCAATTAAGGTTGCACAGGCACTTTTTAGTACTTGACGTTACAACCTTTATAATGAAAAATATGTATGTCTAGAATACAGTAAAGACCCTGATTGAGGATATATCTGAGGTGCCTTGGCAGTCCCTGATTTTTTGTCAGGCCAGATTTTTGAATTTGCTATATCAGAGGCTGCCCAGGGATGTACCTACTACTGACTTCACTATGTGCTCCTCTGACCTGAATGTATCCAGTAGAACAATCCAGTCTATCAGTGGCTCTTCCTCAGGGAAGGATTAGTATGTCTGTGTTTTGAACAGCCTTTATAATACAGCTTTACACATTCCCTGCTTCCCTCTGAAGCTGTTGTGAGAAGCAGCTACATAGCAGGCAGCCATTGTAATAGACTCCCTAAATCCCAAGATCACTTCACATGTGGTACCTGTGTACTAACAAGTGTAAGCTGTGGAAAAAATGGCTAAGGGGATATGGATATCAGCCATATGAAAGGGGAATCATGTGGGGGAGTAGCTGTATTGGTCATTGATTGCGGTGTTCTGATATTTACCTTTTGCTGATGGGGAGTCTGGATAACTATTTGACTGAGATGTTGGAGTGCAGTGCTCATTTATTTTTTAAAAGTTCCCAAGGTGTTCTAAGGAGGGGACCCACTGGATATAATGTAAGGTATAAAAACTGGCAGATTCAGAACAGTGGTGTTACTCTTGGGAGTTCCTCTGCTGTGGGGTGCCTGGAACAAGGGCACGCAGATCTGAGGGCCTCTCCTGTCCCAACGCCCATCTCCCCATGCCCTCCCACCTCAGTAAACCAATAGTTAACTGAGTCCAGCAAAAACATCTTCTCTGTTTCAGTGCTAGTCCTTGGATCAGTTTGTCATTATGTAGTAAAGCAGTTGAAAATGTAATAATTGGCAGTCATCCTGCACAGGGGCAATCACTGGTCTCTTTCACAGTCCAGCTTGACACTTTGTTGGTGGACACTGTCTCAGGCTCTCACACTGGTGTCCTGTGCATTGACTTTGTTGGCTCTATTCCACACTCCTCTAAAGGTTATGGATGTATCTTGTTATTTGTGGATTCTCTAACTGAACAGAAATCTTTCTCACACAAGTCTGCACAGTTGATGTAGCTGCTGACAGACTGGTTTGCAAATTGGTAATGCAGAATGGGAAAGGTCAGTGCCAGGTTTCTGAGTAAAGAAGCCAGTCTACCAAATTGATCTATCTGGGTACTAAAATGACCCCCATCTCAGTAGAGTCTGAATGCCTACCGAATATTTATGGATTTAATTCTACAGCATTCCTGTGAGGTAGGCACGTAATGATACACTTACTTTTTACAGCTGGAAAACTCACACACAGAGAGATTAATTGGGTTGCCTGGAGTTACTCAGAAAGGCTGTGGAGTAGCAGAGACTTGAACCCACATCTCCTGAGCTCAAGTCCAGTTCCTTAGCCACAAGATCACCCTTCCTATCTTTCACATTGCTACAAATCCATCACCACCATCTCACATCAACCCAGATCAGATATGACCTACCAACCCTTCAGGCTTGATCTGTAGACTAAGGTGTATCAGATCCTCCTATGGAGCTGAGAAAGGGCATAAGAACATAAGAATTGCCATACTGAGTCAGACCAATGGTCCATCTAGCTCCGTATCCTGTCTTCCAGCAGTGGTCAATGCCGGGTGCTTCAGAGGGAATGAACACAATAGGCAATCATCAAGTGACCCATCTCCTGTTATCCACTCCCAGCTCTGATAAATAGAGGCTAGGGACATTCGGAGCATAGGGTTGCATCCCTGGCCATACTGGCTAATAGTCTTTGATGGACCTATCCTCCATGAACTTGGCATCCCCTGGCAATGAGTTCCGTAGGTGGACTGTGCATTGTCTGACCCCTAGTTCCTGTGTTATGTGAAGAAGCAAATAACATTTCCTTATTCACTTTCTCCACACCATTCAAAATTGTATAGACCTCTATCGTATCCTCTCTTAGTTGTCTCTTTTCCAAACTGTAAAGTCCCAGTTTTCTTAATGTCTCCTGATATGGAAGCTATTCCACACTCCTAATCATTTTTGTAACCCTTCTCTGTACCTTTTACAATTATATCTTTTTTTAGATGGGGTGACCAGATCTGCAGGCAGTATTCAAGTTGTGGATTTACCACGGATTTATATAGGGACATTATGATATTTTCTGTCTTACTATCTGTCCCTTTCTTAATGGTTCCTAGCATTTTGTTAGCTTTTTTGACTGCTGCTACACATTGAGCAGATGTTTTCAGAGAGTTATCCACAATGACTCCAAGATCTCTTTCTTGAGTGGTAAAAGCTAATATAGATCCCATCATTTTGTAAGTATAGTTGAGATTATGTTTCCCAATGTACATTAGTTTTCATTTATCAACACTGAATTTCATCTGCCATTTTGTTGCCCAATCACTCACTTTTGTGAAATCCCTTTGTACCTCTTTGTAGTCTGCTTTGGACTTAACTATCTTGAGTAATTTTGTATCATCTGCAAATCATCCACTTACCTCTTTTTCCAGATCATTTATGAGTGTGTTGAATGGCATTGGTCCCAGTACAGACCCCTGGGGGACACCATTATTTACCTCTCTCGATTCTGAAAACTGAGCATTCATTCCTACCCTTTGTTTCCTGTCTTCTACTAGCTACTGATCTATGACATCCCTGTTATCCAATGACTGCTTACTTTGCTTAAGAGCCTTTGGTGAGGGACCTTGTCAAAGGCTTTCTGAAAGTCTAAGTACATATATCCACTGGATCATCCTTCTCCACATTTGTTGACCCCCTCAGAGAATTTTAATAGATTGGTGAGGCATGATTTCCCTTTACAAAAGCCATGTTGACTCTTCCTCAACAAATGGTATTCATCTATGTGTCTGATAATTCTCTTCTTGACTATAGTTTCAACCTCTTTGCCTGGGTTTAATGGCTTGTGATTGCCGGAATCACCTCTGGAGCCTTTTTAAAAATTGGAGTCACATTAGCTATCCTCCAGTCATCTGGTACAGAGGCTGATTTGAATAATAGATTACATACCACAGTAAGTAGTTAATAGTAATATTTCTGCAGCCAATCAGTAGGCAACCAATTAGAGCTGATGCATGTGCTCAAGGAGAACTTAGTCCCTCAGCACATGTAATAGGGAAAGCTCCCTTCTGCTCGCCTTTTGAAAACACAGCATTGGTGTGTAACTGCAGCACTCGGTCCTGTGTGTTCAGAGCTAGCTAGGCAGCAGCTGCTCCCTACCAGCTCTGCAGCAGCTGCTGCCTCCTCATTAGCTCCTCCTGCTCCCCTCTCCCAAGGCTAAGGCATGAAGAATTCCAGTTGCTGCCTCTCCCCTCAACCTGGTGGAATGAAGATGCTCCTGCCCTCCCCAGTACCCCAGCAGCTACTCTTTGATTGGAATGAGAGGGAAGCAAGGAATAGGGCCCAAGAGAGCAGCAGGATGGGCCACCTGGCAAAATCACCTATGATAACGTTAACATTCCTCTTCCCCTTCTACAAGAGCTCAAGTAGCTTCAACAGCTTTCTTGGGTCAAGCTCCTGCTATAGACATCTGCAAGGCTAGCTTTTAGTCCACACATTCACCACCCATTATGTTGTCTCCCAAGCCTCCAGATATGAAGCTGAGTTTGGAAGAGTTGTGTTACATGAGAGCAGGTACATGCTGAAACCTTCCTCCATGTGGGGCTGTGTGAGAGTGATCTAAAATGGAATGGACATGTGCAAGCATTCAAAGAAGAAAAAGCAATTACGTCCATTTCACGGCCCACCTTTCTTCCCCTCTACACTGGAATCTTTACATGTATTAGCTTCTAGTGTGAGAAGAAAAGGAGTGGGGCAGGGATACTCTGCCCCTTTATGTTCTCCCCAAATGTTAGAAGTGCGTTAAGGACACAGGGACACAGGTGTCACCTGGGTGGGTACCACTGTAGGAAAAAATCTCTGACTCTGGTGCAGTGGTATGCAGACACCTAAAGTGGAATGGACAGATGCAACATAACTTGAAGAATGATAGTTATAGAACAGGTATATAATTGATTTTGTGTATGTATGCACCACATGTGAAATTATATTTATATGATATAAAATTATGTGCAGTTATTGTTTTCTAACACATATCGATATGGTTTTCACTTGGCCCACCTTTCCAGCCCTCAAATTGAAGGGATATACCAAGATCTAAACTCCACAGTGTCTTCATTCTGTCAATATTCAATATTAATATCTTATTATAAAGATGATCTCTGCCCTGTATTGGGGAATCATTGAGAATAAAATCCCTACTAATGCAGACATACCAGTTTTGAAAAGCATTCTCTGTTCAACCTTTATTATTTTCTTCCTGTCTCAGAAATTTAATCTGTAGATACTCAAAATGGTCTATAACAAAAAGACTTTATTTACATTGCAGATCAACTAAAGTGTAAACTCTGGTGTGTCAGATGTCTGAAAGGCTAGATGAGATCAAATTTGGTGTCATTGGAGCCAACAGTCTATTTATTGGTTGTAATTATTTCCATGTAATCCCCTGTTGTGAGTACCAGGATAATCCAATTGAGTCATCCTTGGCACACACATAGGAGTTTGCTCCTGGTATACACGCACCCTGCTCTAATGAAAACCATATGTTCTTGTTTGAGTATGTGTCACTGTGGATGCCATGGTAGGAGCACATGTGCAGAAGCTCAGTCTTTTGAATATCAGTGTCTGCTACGTGGGTGTACATCCACCCATTCTCTCCTCATATTTCTCTCTGAGGGTTTAAAGGACAAGGAAGCCGCAACCCTCCTTCAGATCTCTCCCACCAACCATGGCAGCGAGTCTGAACCTGGCAAGTGCCCAACTCACTTGTTCATAGCTCCAGCTTAATCTCTCAGAACTCTTCTGATCTGCTGATATTCGACAATCATTAACATTTCGACCTATATGAACTGCATACTGACAGACCATGAACAGGGCTTTTCACCACGGTAAATTCAAAACCTGCAGGTTTCAAGGCCTGCCAATCCTGTGATGGTTTAATTTCTCTGAAAGATAGGCATAGCAGGTGCCTTCTGTCTAGGAGAGCCCCACATACCCTGTAGCGGTTTGGTGTGCCTATCTTTCTCCACAAGAACACGTAAGTCATTGTGCCCTTGACATGGCAGCTAGGTCTGATGCAAAATTCAGGAGACTGGTACATCTGTCTCTGTTTTGACTGTCACAGCTCAATGTCTCCTCCCCACCATACAGAGAGGACACAGCTTCCCATTCACTCACACAGGCACACGCTCAACGAAGAAAGAACAGTTACTTAGCCTTAAGTAACTGTGGTTCTTCAAAATACTGTAGTCAATGTGGATCCCATACCCAGCCCTCAATCCCCACTTTTGGAGTCCTCAGCTAAAGTGTTCTTTGAATTGCAAGGGGACTGTGGGAGGGTCAGGATGACGCTGCCCTTTATGCACTTCTATGGGAGCACAAGGATGCTACTTTGCAAAAGACTCTAATCTCATGCATGCACATGAGGCACATGTGCACCTACAGTGGGATTACACCATCTCAATAAACCAGTTGCTGTTCGGGTAAATAATTGTTTTCAATCATCTAGGAATATGGAGGATTAATTAGGGATGCGCAAATCAGTTCAGTTCCGGAAACAACCCAAACCTTAGTTAAATTTTGAAATACTTTGTTTAAATACTTTGGGATGATTTAGTTTGGGCTTGGTCCTGCTTTGAGCAGGGAGTTGGACTAGATGACCTCCTGAGGTCTCTTCCAACCCTAATCTTCTGTGATTCTATGATAATTTCCCCCCTGCCCCACTTTCACATCCCCCCTTTCTGCTGGTTAAAGAAAAACATAATGAGAGAGACTATTCTTATGGGACTCCAGGTCCAGAAATTTCATGAGAGTTTTTCATTGTGAATTCTAAAGGAAAGTAGTTCAGAGAAACTCGGGAATCTTATTCAAACCAAACCTTTAGAGGCTCATCCTTCATTAATCTTAAAATGCAGAATTTGATAGCCTGTAAATAAATCTCTGGATTTCATATCACCATTCTCTTTAAACACTGAAGAAGGCAAAATTATTAGAGTTTAACCATTTGTTTTTTAATCCAAAATATAGCACTTTAGAGAAATGTAAATTAATTTCTCAGATATTATCTGGTACTATATATTAAATCCAGAAAAAGCGACATAATCGTTTTGAACAAATAGATGCTACAACTATTCCATAATATTAGTAATGTGACCTTCATGTATTTGTGTAACTTGTGGATATTTTGCTTATTACTGGTGCTCTACAGAAATGTAAAAAAAAAAAGAAATTGTCCTTCCCTCAGTGTTTACATTTTAAACAGAACAAACGTGAAATAATGATAGCAGGCCCAGTAATAAGGAAGTGTTAGAATAAATAAAAATAAAGAAGAGGAGGACTAGATGCCATAGGAGTGGAGTGGTAGGATGTAAGCAAGGGCCGCATTGTGTAATGTCTTGAAAGAGTGGAAGAAGAATTTAATGTCTTAATACCTGGATGGGCCGAAGGTAATTAACCAGGGACGGTTAGCCTAATAGACAAACATATATCCTGAAATTACTCATACAGGTATTTGAGAAGAGATTGATTATAGTAACCTGGGGAGTGACTTTCAAAAGTGTGTTCCTACATGTTAACTCAGCTGGGTTGCTGCCAGCTTTGGGAAAGCTACATGCATGTGGTTCAGAGTAGCAGCCATGTTAGTCTATATCCGCAAAAAGAAAAGGAGGACTTCTGGCACCTTAGAGACTAACACATTTATTTGAGCATAAGCTTTCATGAGCTACAGCTCACTTCATCGGATGCATTCAGTGGAAAATATAGTGGGGAGATTTATATACACACAGAACCTCCTCACTGTATTTAACCTCCTCACCGAGAACATGAAACAATGGGTGTTACCATACACACTGTCACGAGAGGTTTCAGAGTAACAGCCGAGTTAGTCTGTATTCGCAAAAAGAAAAGGAGTACTTGTGGCACCTTAGAGACTAACCAATTTATTTGAGCATGAGCTTTCGTGAGCTACATAAGTGAGCTGTAGCTCACGAAAGCTCATGCTCAAATAAATTGGTTTGTCTCTAAGGTGCCACAAGTACTCCTTTTCTTTTTTTACTGTCACGAGAGTGATCAGGTAAGGTGAGCTATTACCAGTAGGAGAGCGGGGGGTGGAGGGGAAGCCTTTTGTAGTGATAATCAAGGTGGGCCATTTCCAGCAGTTAACAAGAACGTCTGAGGAACAGCGGGGTGGGGGGGGGAATAAACATGGGGAAATAGTTTTACTTTGTATAATGACCCATCCACTCCCAGTCTTTATTCAAGCCTAAGTTAATTGTATCCAGTTTACAAATTAATTCCAATTTGGCAGTCTCTCGTTGGAGTCTGTTTTTGAAGTTTTTTGGTTGAAGAATTGCCACTTTTAGGTCTGTAATCGAGTGACCAGAGAGATTGAAGTGTTCTCCAACTGGTTTTTGAATGTTGTAATTCTTGACATCTGATTTGTGTCCATTTATTCTTTTACGTAGAGACTGTCCAGTTTGACCCATGTACATGGCAGAGGGGCATTGCTGGCACATGATGGCATATATCACATTGGTAGATGTGCAGGTGAACGAGCCTTATAGTGTGGCTGATGTTATTAGGCCCTGTGATGGTGTCCCCGAATAGATATGTGAACACAGTTGGCAACGGGCTTTGTTGCAAGGATAGGTTTCTGGCTCAGTGGTTCTGTTTTGTGGTGTGTGGTTGCCGGTGAGTATTTGCTTCAGGTTGGGGGCTGTCTGTAAGCAAGGACTGGCCTGTCTCCCAAGATCTGTGAAAGTGTGGTGTCGTCCTTCAGGATAGGTTCTAGATCCTTGATGATGCGTTGGAGAGGTTTTAGTTGGGGGCTGAAGGTGATGGCTAGTGGTGTTCTGTTATTTTCTTTGTTGGGCCTGTCCTGTAGTAGGTAATTTCTGGGTACTCTTCTGGTTCTGTCAGTCTGTTTCCTCACTTCAGCAGGTGGGTACTGTAGTTGTAAGAACCCTTGATAGAGATTTTATAGGTGTTTGTCTCTGTCTGAGGGGTTAGAACAAATACAGTTGTATCGTAGAGCTTGGCTGTAGACAATGGATCGTGTGGTGTGGTCTGGATGAAAGCTGGAGGCATGTAGGTAGGAATAGTGGTCAGTAGGTTTCCGGTATAGGGTGGTGTTTATGTGACCATCGCTTATTAGCACCGTAGTTTCCAGGAAGTGGATCTCTTGTGTGGACTGGTCCCAGCTGAGGTTAATGGTGGGATGGAAATTGTTGAAATCATGGTGGAATTCCTCAAGGGCTTTTTTTCCATGGGTCCAGATGATGAAGATGTCATCAATGTAGCACAAGTAGAGTAGGGACATTAGAGGACGAGAGCTGAGGAAGCGTTGTTCTAAGTCAGCCATAAAAATGTTTTGCATATTGTGGGGCCAAGCGGGTACCCATGGCAGTGCCGCTGATTTGAAGGTATACATTGTCCCCAAATGTGAAATAGTTATGGGTGAGGACAAAGTCACAAAGTTCAGCCACCAGGTTTGCCGTGACATTATCGGGGATACTGTTCCTGACGGCTTGTAGTCCATCTTTGTGTGGAATGTTGGTGTAGAGGGCTTCTACATTTATAGTGGCTAGGATGGTGTTTTCAGGAAGATCACCGTTGGATTGTAGTTTCCTCAGGAAGTCAGTGGTGTCTCGAAGGTAGCTGGGAGTGCTGGTAGCGTAGGGCCTGAGGAGGGAGTCTACATAGCCAGACAATCCTGCTGTCAGGGTGCCAATGCCTGAGATGATGGGGCATCCAGGATTTCCAGGTTTATGGATCTTGGGTAGCAGATAGAATACCCCTGGTTGGAGTTCCAGGGGTGTGTCCGTGCAGATTTATTCTTGTGCTTTTTCAGGGAGTTTCTTGAGCAAATGCTGTAGTTTCTTTTGGTAACCCTCAGTGGGATCAGAGGGTAACGGCTTGTAGAAAGTGGCGTTGGAGAGCTGCCTTGCAGCCTCTTGTTCATATTCTGACCTATTCATGATGACAACAGCACCTCCTTTGTCAGCCTTTTTGATTATGATGTCAGAGTTGTTTCTGAGGCTGTGGATGTCATTGTGTTCTTCACGGCTGAGGTTATGGGGCAAGTGATGCTGCTTTTCCACAATTTCAGCCCATGCACATCGGCAGAAGCACTCTATGTAGAAGTCCAGTCTGTTGTTTCGACCTTCAGGAGGAGTCCACCCAGAATCCTTCTTTTTGTAGTCTTGGTAGGAAGGTCTCTGTGGGTTAGTATGTTGTTCAGAGGTGTGTTGGAAATATTCCTTGAGTCGGAGACGTCGAAAATAGGATTCTAGGTCACCACAGAACTGTATCATGTTCGTGGGGGTGGAGGGGCAGAAGGAGAGGCCCCGAGATAGGACAGATTCTTCTGCTGGGCTAAGAGTGTAGTTGGATAGATTAAGAATATTGCTGGGTGGGTTAAGGGAACCACTGTTGTGGCCCCTTGTGGCATGTAGTAGTTTAGATAGTTTAGTGTCCTTTTTCTTTTGTAGAGAAGTAAAGTGTGTGTTGTAAATGGCTTGTCTAGTTTTAATAAAGTCTAGCCACGAGGAAGTTTGTGTGGAAGGTTGGTTTTTTATGAGAGAATCCAGTTTTGAGAGCTCATTCTTAATCTTTCCCTGTTTGCTGTAGAGGATGTTGATCAGGTGGTTCCGCAGTTTCTTTGAGAGTGTGTGGCACAAGCCGTCAGCATAGTCTGTGTGGTATGTAGATTGTAATGGATTTTTTACCTTCAGTCCTTTTGGTATGATGTCCATCTGTTTGCATTTGGAAAGGAAGATGATGTCTGTCTGTATCTGTACGAGTTTTTTCATGAAGTTGATAGGTTTCCACTCCATATGGCTAAATTCAGTGCCTTGCATAATTACATTGATGACATCTTCATCATCTGGACCCATGAAAAAGAAGCCCTTGAGGAATTCCACCATGATTTCAACAATTTCCATCCCACCGTCAACTTCAGCCTGGACCAGTCCACACAAGAAATCCACTTCCTGGACACTATGGTGCTAATAAGCGATGGTCACATAAACACCACCCTGTACCGGAAACCTACTGACCGCTGTGCCTACCTATATGCTTCTAGCTTTCATCCAGACCACACCACACGATCCATAATACATAATATAGTGATCACATTAAAAAAGTCAGCATTTATAATTCAGGTTTCAGAGTAACAGCCGTGTTAGTCTGTATTCGCAAAAAGAAAAGGAGTACTTGTGGCACCTTAGAGACTAACCAATTTATTTGAGCATGAGCTTTCGTGAGCCACAGCTCACTTCATCAGATGCATACCGTGGAAACTGCAGCAGACTTTATATATACACAGAGAATATGAAACAATACCTCCAGGTATTGTTTCATATTCTCTGTGTATATATAAAGTCTGCTGCAGTTTCCACGGTATGCATCTGATGAAGTGAGCTGTGGCTCACGAAAGCTCATGCTCAAATAAATTGGTTAGTCTCTAAGGTGCCACAAGTACTCCTTTTATTTATAATTCAGTTATTGTTCTCTGTGTATGCCCTTTTCACTATCTCTTTTTTTCTATAAGTACAATATTATCATGTCAGTATTAAGGCATCACAGTGATTTCAGTAATCATGTGCAAGGCATGCTATAGTCTTCTTTTTTTTGGTGAGTTTACTTGGCACTATTCACACAAAATATATTGTCTTGTATTATTAGCCATTCTACTAATAGTTTCTTCCAGTAATCTCTAGTAGGAACCATTGCATAGATCCACAAATTTAGGATTTTTTTTTCTATAAAGAGAATAAAAATAGCTTCCTATAATCTTTTTAACAGACCAACTCCCAGTGCAGGTTTTTAGAGCTGTTTGAATTCTATCTCTAGCAGTTATTTATTTATTTACCTATTTCACATTTTCAAAATATTTTTATCATCCAGCATTCCCATAATGTGTATGAAAGAGGGCCTAGCTGTTTTGCATTTTATATACATTCTGTTGCTGCAGACATTTATCTTGTTATATAGAGATGGAGAAACATACATTCTGTGAACAAAATATTACTGAACTTGCACTGGTTAGTACTGGAGCCAGTATTTATCATCTGCAGTCTCTCGTTCAGTTCTTTCTATGCTATTTCATATTTATAGTCTACGCTCCATAACTTAATAGCTTTATGTGGTTTGTGTTTTTTAAAAACATAGTCATGGAATTATATGTCCAATTTAGACATAATCTTGACCGTGAAACTTCAAGCACTTGTATGGAATTTTCTAATGTAGATAGCTTTGTTAGTTGCTTTCTTTTCTGGAAATATTTTTTTATTATTATTATTAAAGAAAGAAATCTGTATAAACGTATATGGTGCATACGTTTCATATTTTTTTAATGTTTCACCTATATATATTTATTTAAGGGGGTCAGCCTGGATATGGAAGCACTATTATTTCTTATTTTTTATTTTACCAACATGTGGGGTTTTTTTCATTTGTTTGGTCAAATACCTAACCTATGCCCAATTAGTAAGTGCATTTTAAGTAAGAGGTGAAGTTTCATCGATGCCAGAATGTTGAATATAGATCTAGTACACAATTATATAATGAGATCAGGTTTGCCAATTACTGTTCTGTCTGTATTAATTATGGATTTTCTCCATTAGATATCCATTCTAGTACCAATCTAATTTCTGCCACCTTATAGTATCTTTTGAAATCTGGTAGCACCAGGTCTCCTATCTCAACTGGACATTTTAGCTATTCTGTTTTGATTCTTGATTTCTGGTTCGGCCATAGGAAACTTTGAATAACTTTTAGGTAGTTAGTTAGTTAGTTATTGATTTATTTAAATTGGGATAAGGGTGTGTAAAGGGAATAATGGAAAAAGGATACAGAACCTTGGTTAGGACATTCATTTTAAGTACTTAATTTCTACCTACCACAGTCCATGGTAATAGTGTCCACCTGTCTATATCATTGTAGATAATTTTCATTAATGGCTTAATAGCTACTCAAGATAGTTAAGTCAAGATAGACTTCGAAGAGCTACAAAAGGATCTCACAAAACTGGGTGACTGGGCAACAAAATTGCAGATGAAATTTAATGTTGATAAATGCAAAGTAATGCATATTGGAAAACATAATCCTAACTATACATATACAGTGATGGGGTCTAAATTATCTGTTACCACTCAAGAAAGAGATCTTGAAGTCATTGTGGATAGTTTTCTGAAATCATCCACTCAATATGCAGTGGCAGAATGTTGGAAATCATCAAGAAAGGGATAGATAATAAGACAGAAAATATCATATTGCCTCTGTATAAATCCATGGTACGCCCACACCTTGAATACTGCGTGCAGGTGTGGTCGCCCCATCTCAAAAAAGATATATTGGAATTGGAAAAGGTTCAGAAAAGGGCAACAAAAATGATTAGGGTATAGAACAGCTTCCGTATGAGGAGAGATTAATAAGCCTGGGACTTTTCATCTTGGAAAAGAGGTGACTTGGGGGATATGATAGAGGTCTATAAAATCATGAGTGGTTCAGAGGAAGTAAATAAGGAAGTGTTATTTACTCCTTCTCATAATACAAGAACAAGGGGCCACCAAATTAAATTAATAGGTAGCTGGTTTAAAACAAACACAAGAAAGTATTTTTCAAGCAACGCACTGTCAGCCTCTGGAACTCCTTGCCAGAGGGTGTTGTGAAGGCCAATACTATAACAGGGTTCAAAAGAGAGATAGATTCATGGAAGATAGGTCCATCAATGGCTATTAGCCAGGATGGGAAGGAATGGTATCCCTAGCCTCTGTTTGCCAGAAGCTGGGATTGGGTGACAGGGCATGGATCACTTTATGATAACCTGTCTGTTCATTCCCTTTGGGGCACCTGCCATTGGTCATTGTCAGAGGACAGGATACTGGGCTTGATGGACCTTTGGTCTGATCCAGTATGGCCATTCTTATGTTCTTATGCTAATATTTAATTCAAACACATCCCCACTTTAGGTGATATATTAATGCCTAAATATCTAATTTTATTATTCATTACTTTCAGCGAGCATTTTCTAGCCATTAAGTATCTTTGACAGTCAAGATGTAGTATCTCTGAACTAAAGTAGTTTAGTTTGTTACCTGATACCAAAAACTTTAATTATTTCTTTTGTTACTGACCAACTTTTAATTCTATCTTGTATGAAAAACATAAGGTCATCAGTTTATAATGAAACTTTGTTTTCTATTCCCAATACACTTGTTCCCTGAATTTCTTCACTGTCCCTGATCTTTTGTGCTAATGGTTCAATAATTAAATGAAATAACACGGTTGATAAGGGACGTCCTTGTCTTGTTCCTCTGCATAACGGCTCAGTTTTTGCAACATTTCTCCAGATACATGCCATAGGGTTTTTATAGATTATTTGAACCACTTCTAAAAGAGTTCCCCAAAACCAAATTTCTCCAGTATTTCTGAATATAAATGTATGGTGTTCTCAGTCAAAATCCTTTATGGAAGCCATATTTGTAGTCTAGGCCTCTTTATTAGTGCACCTTGAGTGCTGTAGCACATGTAGAAATTTCCTTGTATTATTTAATGGGTTTGTTTCTTCTATAAAACCAGTTTGGTTTTAGGGCATCAGTTTAGGTATTACTGTCTCTAAACTGGATACCAGTATTTTAGTCAGAATCTTACTGTCTATATTTATTAAAAAAGATGGGCTTGTAAGATGCTGGCTGCGATAAATCCTGATGTGTTTTAGATATCAAAACTACATCTAAATGATAGAATGTGTCCAGTAAGCACTCTTTGTGTGAGAAGGCTGGAATTCACTTGCTAACAAAGGAGCTACGTGTTCCTTAAACATTTTATAGAATTCAGAGTTGTATGCATCTAGTCCAGGACTCTTCCACGATTTTAATGATGTAATTGCTATCTGTATTTCTTCCCGTGTTATTGAACCTCTTTGTAACTTTTTTCATTTTAAAAATACCTCTGGGCATTTTAATAGTCTGCAGTATGTTAACTCCCAGATCTTCCTTGTTTACTTATCTGCTAGTGTATATCTCCTGGAAATATTCCTCTAATATTTTGTTAATCCCTTTACGTGTTTTTAGGAGTATCCCATTTCCAGTCTTGAGGTATGCCTTGTCTGGATTTTCTGTTAGATATCCGTGTGGCTAGTAATCTGCCTGACTTGGTCCCCCATTCATAGAACCTTTCTTCAGCACTGTCTGGGTTTTTTCTTTTTGTGATGGGTTTGGGCCCTTTGGGGAGTTAACTGATGTGCTGAGAAGTGACTGAGTCAGCCTATTCTACCAGCCTGGGTCCCCTTTACCTGGCCTTGATGAGTTAAGTTCACAAGCCTCTTCCAGCCAAGCACACAGGCAGGGCCACACCCAGCTGCACAGAGAGATAGAGATCTGCTCTGGAAACATTCAGCTGAAGGGGTTTGCCCCAACACTCCCTTTAAAAGAACAAACCCAAAGATTTTATGAAATGTTCCCCCTCCCTCAATATGGAGGGATATATGCACAACTTCTCTCCCCCCGCCCCCAGTTAGTAATTATATAAACTGGGTTATATTATAAACAAGAAATACGTTTATTAACTACAAAAGGTGAATTTTAAGTGAATATATGAGATAACAGATAGAACAAAGCAGATTACTAACCAAATAAAGCAAAATACGCAAGCTAAACTCAATATACTTAAGAAACAGGTTACAAAATGTAACTTCTCACCCTAAATGTTACTTTAGGCAGGTTGCAAAGTTTCTGTGGTTCAGAGTTCCAGTTATATTCCTTTTCAGACTGGATCCCTGTCTCAGTCTGGACTCCCCTCTTGTCTTCCCTTCAGTTGGCTTTTGCAGTCTTTCTTCTTGGGCAGACAGCCATGGAGAGGAGGAGTCTTGTTTGCCTTCCTCCCCCCCCTTAAATAGCATTTACATAAGGTAGAAATCCTTTGTTCCCCAAATTTGACCCCCCCTTCCCTTCCAGTGGACAGTTACAAGAAGTCACAGGTAATGTTTAGTATCAGGTGACCGGACCACCTGACTCTGTAGTATCACAGCATTCATGAGTCAGTGTCAGTATGGTGTGTCCGCAGGAAGGCCAAGCCTTTTCACAGTCCATTGTCCTTGTTAATAGGCCATCAACCCTGTCTGGCATTTCCATTGTTGTACCTGAAATATTAGAAGTGGGCGTCACCCAAAGTAGCATAGCTGAAGTACAGATACTTAGTCAATATTGTTTTGAATTCATTTTTTGCATTGTCTGGCTATGCTGGAAGAAGGACTGGAGACACTGGTCGTGGTTTAATTAGACTGTCACCTTATTCTTAAACATCTGGGAGTACCCGGCAGATAAAAGTGTATAGTACAGGTAATTCTATAATCATTGCAATATAGACCAGGGAGGGCTTCTGTTATAAATATAAAGGGAAGGGTTACCACCTTTTTGTATACAGTGCTATAAAATCCCTCCTGGCCACAGGCAAAACCCTTTCACCTGTAAAGGGTTAAGAAGCTAAGATAACCTTGCACCTGACCAAAATGACCAATGAGGAGATAAGATACTTTCAAAGCTGGAGGGGTGGTAGGAACAAAGGGTCTGTCTGTGTAATGCTTTTGCCAGGAACAGATCAGGAATGCAGCTTAGAACTCCTGTAAAAAGTTAGTAAGTAATCTAGCTAAAAATGCATTAATTTTTTTTTTGTTTAATGGCTGGTAAAATAGGCTGTGCTAAACGGAATGTATATTCCTGTTGTTGTGTCTTTTTGTAGCTTAAGATTTTGCCTAAAGGGATTCTCTATGTTTTGAATCTGATTACCCTGTAAGGTATTTACCATTTTAATTTTACTGAGGTGATTTTTTTTACGTTTTTTAAATTAATTTTTTTTTAAGAACATGATTGTTTTTCATTGTTCTTAAGATCCAAGCGTTTGGGTCTGTGTTTACCTGTACAAATTGGTGAGGATTTTTATTAAGCCTTCCCCAAGAAAGGGCATGCAGGGCTTGGGAGATATTTTGGGAGAAGACGTTTCCAAGTGGGCTTTTTCCCTGTTTTTTGTTTAACACACTTGGTGGTGGCAGCATAGGGTTTAAGAACAAGGCAAAGTTCGTACCTTGAGGAAGTTTTTAACCTAAGCTGGTAAAAATAAGCTTAGGGGGTCTTTTATCAGGTCCCCACATCTGTACCCTAAAGTTTAGATGGGGAAGGAACCTTGACATGGTGGCAGAGCGGTGGGATCATTTTGACATCATTTTGAGATTTTTTTGAGGGGGGATCATTTTGAGATTTTTTTGAAATCATTTTGAGATCACTTTGAACCACAAGCACAGCAGGATTTTAAAAGGTTTTGTAAATTCTCTGTCTCTGCCTGGAGGACAGATCAGCAGGCATAACAAAAGGGATCTTTCTTTTTTGAGCTGGAGTTTTCTCTACCTAAAGGCACAGTAGTTAACCTCCTGCAGGAAAATTCACAAGTTTTTCACAGACCTGAAGAGGTTGTTTTTTTTTTTAGCTAAAAGCAGTTAGAGGGTTTTTCTGTCTATTTGCATGGAGATAAAGGTGTTAGTTTTTTTTAAAAAGAATTTTTCTGTAGGCTGAGAATAGCTATCAAAAACCATAGATATCAAATTACAGCACAGCAAAATTTTACAAGCCAGTTTTTTTTGTTTGTTTTGTGGTTTTCTTTCTAACTCTCGGGTGTAAAATTAGTTAAAAACAGAGAGGCTAAAATAACAAAAACCAAGGCATAACACAAACTGGAGTTAACCAGACTGGAGGCAGCAAAAGAGGCAAAAAAAGCCCTAGAGGCTGCCCACAGGAGAGCTATGAAGGCAAAGGACAAAGAAATTGAGGCGGCAAAAAAAAGGCCAAGAGGCTGCTCACAGGAGAGCTATGGAGGCAAAGGAAAAAGAAATGGAGGCAAAGAAAAAAAAGTGGAAGCCTGCACTGAAAATGAAGAAAGCAAAGGCTCAACAGAATATACCAAGAAACCCGAGCAATCCTTCTCCAGGTACCGCTTCCCATCCCCAAAAGTTCCCCACCTACAAGGCAGGCAATGATACCAAGGCCTTCTTTAAAAACTTCAAAAGGGCCTATCTTGGGTACAGCATCTCTACAGACCAGTACATGATAGAGCTGAGGCCGCAGCGTAGTGGACCCTTAGCTGAGGTGGCGGCTAAAATGCCGAAGGAACACATAAACAAGTATGAACTGTTTAAAACCCAGGCGAGAGTTAAAATGGGGCTAACACCCGAGCATTCCTGTCGGCAGTTCAGAGCCTAAGGTGGAAACCAAACGTGTCATTTACCCGACATGCCTACTACATTGTAAAAAATTGGAATGCCTGGATATCAGGAGTGAGTGTTAAATCTCCAGCCACTCCCCATCATTGAGGTTCCATTTCAGCAAGTAGCTGTGAATATTCTGGGTCCTTTTCCAAAAAAAGACACCCAGAGAAAAGCAGTACATACTGACTTTCATGGATTTTGCCACCAAATGGCCGGAAGCAATAGCTCTAAGCAACACCAGGGCTAAAAGTCTGTGCCAGGCACTAACAAACATTTTTGCCAGGGTAGGTTGGCCCTCCGACATCCTCACAAATGCAAAAACTAATTTCCTGGCAGGAACTATGGAAACCCTTTGGGAAGCTCATGGGGTAAATCACTTGGTTGCCACCCCTTACCACCATCAAACAAATGGCCTAGTAAAGAAGTTTAATGGAACTTCGGGGGCCATAATACGTAAATTCATAAATAAGCACTCCAATAATTGGGACCTAGTGTTGCAGCAGTTGCTGTTTGCCTACAAAGCTGTACCACATCCCAGTTTAGGGTTTTCAGCATTTAAACTTATATATGGCCATAAGGTTAAGGGACCATTACAGCTGGTAAAGCAGCAATGGGAGGGGTTTACACCTTCTCCAGAAACTAACATTCTGAACTTTGTAACCAACCTACAAAACGCCCTCCAAACCTCTTTAGCCCTTGCTAAAGAAAACCTACAGAATGCTCAAAAAGAGCAAAAAGCCTGGTATAATAAACATGCCAAAAAGCGATCCTTCAAAGTAGGCAACCAGGTCATGGTCTTAAAGGTGCTCCAGGCCCATAAAATGGAAGCATCGTGGGAAGGGCCATTCACGGCCCAGGAGTGCCTGGGAGCTCTTAATTATAGCATTCACCACCTTCAACCAAAAGCGTAAGGTGTACCACATTAATTCCCTAAAGCCCTTTTATTCCAAAAAATTAAAGGTTTGTCAGTTTACAGCCCAGGGAGCAAATAACGTTAAGTGGCCTAAAGGTGTCTGCTACAAAGAAAAAAGTAATGGTGGCATGAAAAAGGTAAACCTCTCCATAACCCTTGGGCATATGCCGCAACAGCAAATCAAGGAGCTGTGCACTAGCTACGTGCCAAAGTTCTCAGCCACCCCAGGACTGACTGAACGGGCATACCACTCCATTGACACAGGTAATGCTCACCCAATTAAAACCCAACCTTACTGGATGTCTCCCCAAGCTAAAACTGCTATAAAACGGAAAATCCAGGGTATGCTACAAATGGGTGTAATCTGCCCCTTTGGCAGTCCATGGGCATCTCCAGTGGTTCTAGTTCCCAAACCAAATGGGAAAATACGTTTTTGTGTAAAGTACAGTAAGCTAAATGCTGTAACTCGCCCAGACAACTGTCCAATGCCAAGCACAAATAAACTATTAAAAAAACTGAAACGGGCCAGTTCATCTCTACCTTAAACTTAACCAAGGGGTAGTGGCAGGTACCACTAAATAAATCCGCCAAGAAAAGGTCAGCCTTCACCACACTTCGGGCTGTATAAATTTAATGTGCTTCCTTTCGGGCTACAAAATGCACCCGCCACCTTCCAAAAACTTGTGAATGGTCTCTGAGTGAAATTAAAAATATATGCAGTCGCCTACCTTGACGATGTGGTCATATTTTCAGATTCCTGGGCAAAACACCTAAAATATTTACAAAAAGTCTTCGAGTGCATAAGGGAGGCAGGACTAACTGTTAAGGCTAAGAAGTGTCAAATAGACCTAAACAAAGTAACTTACCTTAAAAACCAGGTGGGTCAAAAGACTATCAACCCCCTACAGGCCAAAGTAAATCCTATCCAAAAGTGGCCAGTCCCAAAGTAAAAAAAACAGGTCCAATCCTTCTTAGGCTTGGCCAAATATTACAGGTGATTTGTACAGCAATACAGCCAAATCGTTGCCCCACCTAACTTGACAGACCTAACCAAAAAAAAAACAGCCAAATGCCATTCAGTAAACTAAAAAGTGTCAAAATGCCTTTAACCAGCTCATGTCTAACCCTGTGCTAAGGGCCCCAAACTTTAACAACCGTTCTTATTAACCACAGATGCATCCAAGCATGGTGTAAAGGAGTCCTAATGCAAAAAAAAAAAAAAAAATCAAAAGTTCCATCCTGTCGTGTTTCTCAGCAAAAAGCTGTCTAAAAAAAAAAAAAGCAATTGGTCAGTCAGCCAAAAAAAAATGTTACGCCATTGTCTACTGTGACAGGGTCGGGCCAGATGGCTTCAGGAGAGTAATAGAAGGCAGATATATAAGCCCCAGGCTAAGTAGGTCCCTTTTCCGTGGGTAAGGTAACAGGGAAGTTTCCAGAACAATCAGGAACCTTCTGGAGACAATTAAGACAGGCTGATTAAAACACCTGCAGCCAATCAAGAAGCTGCTGGAATCAATTAAGGCAGGCTAATCAGGGCACCTGGGTTTTAAAAAGGAACTCAGTTCAGTTTGTGGTGTGTGTGTGAGGAGCTGGGAGCAAGAGGCACTAGGAGCTGAGAGTGAGAACGTGGACTGTTGGAGGACTGAGGTATACAAACATTATCAGACACCAGGAGGAAGGTCCTATGGTGAGGATAAAGAAGGTGTTGGGAGGAGGCCATGGGGAAGTAGCTCAGGGAGTTGTAGCTGTCGCACAGCTGTTCCAAGAGGCACTCTAGACAGCTGCATTCCACAGGGCCCTGGGCTGGAACCCGGAGTAGAGGGCGGGCCCAGGTTCCCCCCAAATCCTCCCAACTCCTGGTCAGACACAGGAGGAGTCGACCTGGACTGTGAATTCAGAAAAACGGCCAAACTGAGGGCTGCCGGGAAGCACCAAGGTGAGAAAATCCGCCAATAAGCACAAGACCCACCAAGGTAGAGCAGGAACTTCGTCACACTACGCTCAAAAAAAAGCTGTGCCCATACGTTTAAAAACGGCGCTTCCACCTGCAAACCAACCATGCTGTGCTACAGTGGCTTCATACCGCCACAAAAAATAACAAAAACCTTATTCGGTAAAGTTTAGCTCTCCAAAATTTTAATTTCAATACACAACACATCTCAAAAGCTTCTAACAAAGTGGCTAATGCACTCTCCTGTAAAACTTTCCCAAAATCAACTGGTTAAAATCGTCCTTAAAATGTAAAAAATATTGTTAGTCTTTATACACTTGGTAGTATATTTAAAGGTGCATGTGTCTTATTAACTCTGTTTTCTCCTAAAGCTCAAAAAAAAAATCACAACCAGTGTTTCACCCTATCTGTAATTTGCAGGGCGTCATAAATATAAAGGTTTCAGAGTAACAGCCGTGTTAGTCTGTATTCGCAAAAAGAAAAGGAGTACTTGTGACACCTTAGAGACTAACCGATTTATTTAAGCATAAGTGAGCTGTAGCTCACAAAAGCTTATGCTCAAACAAATTGGTTAGTCTCTAAGGTGCCACAAGTACTCCTTTTCTTTTTATAAATATAAAGGGAAGGGTGACCACCTTTCCGTATACAGTGCTATAAAATCCCTTCTGGCCAGAGGCAAAACCCTTTCACCTGTAAAGGGTTAAGAAGCTAAGATAACCTTGCACCTGACCAAAATGACCAATGAGGAGACAAGACACTTTCAAAGCTGGAGCCGGGGGGAGCAAAGGGTCTGTCTGTCTGAGTAATGCTTTTGCCGGGAACAGATCAGGAACGCAGCTCAGAACTCCTGTAAAAAGTTAGTGAGTAATCTAGCTAAAAATGCGTTAAATTTCCTTTTGTTTAATGGGTGGTAAAATAGGCTGTGCTAAAAGGAATGTATATTCCTGTTTTTGTGTCTTTTTGTAACTTAAGATTTTGCCTAAAGGGATTCTCTATGTTTTGAATCTGATTACCCTGTAAGGTATTTACCATCCTAATTTTACAGAGGTGATTGTTTTACTTTTTCTTTAATTAAATTTTTTTCTTTTAAGAACCTGATTGTTTTTCATTGTTCTTAAGATCCAAGGGTTTGGGTCTGTGTTCACCTGTACAAATTGGTGAGGATTTTTATCAAGCCTTCTCCAGGAAAGGGGGTGTAGGGCTCCGGGGGAAATTTTGTGTGGGAAGATGTCTCCAAGGGGCTCTTTCCCTGTTCTTTGTTTAACACTCTTGGTGGTGGCAGCATAGGGTTTAAGAACAAGACAAAGTGTGTACCTTGGGGAAGTTTTAACCTAAGCTGGTAAAAATAAGCTTAGGACGTCTTTCATGTAGGTTCCCACATCTGTACCCTAAAGTTCAGAGTGGGGAAGGAACCTTGACAGCTTCCCATCCTGGTCCCTCACCAACCTGCTGGTACGACCTCACCACCACCCCTTCGGAAGAGGGTTAGGAGGTGGCTGTAAGAGGTACCAGTCATAGGAATCCTTCCCCTTGTTTCCACTCCTTTCAAGAATACCTCCTTTAATTCCTTTACCAATGCATTGCATCTGATTTTTGTAGCCCCTTCACTATGGAGTACCTGCACTGGACATCTGCCCCACATTTACATAATGAGTTGCGACATCATAGCCTAACTCCCATTTCATGTTTGCCCCAACTGTGCCCCCCTCTAAACCTGCTGTGGGGAAGGTGAAAAAAACACCACTTCATCTTTACCAATCTGGCAGTGAGGGAAAAATTCCTTCCGAGCCTCCTGAGAAAAGAGTGACTAGTGCAACGCCCACAACAGATCTCAACAAAACCTGGTATTTCACCACTTCCATGGGTGGGACTGTGGGTGCTGCTGGTACAGATAAAAGAGGGCTTTTCCTGCACCAGCATGGACCTATATAGTCCCCCCAACTTTTCTGGTCACTACGGGGAGAGGGGAATGGGTCAGCATCTCCACACTGGCCTGGTCTGTCACTGTAGCAAAAAGAATGAGGAGTCCGTTGGCACCTTAAAGATTAACAGATTTATTTGGGCATAAGCTTTTGTGGGTAAAAAACCCACTTCTTCAGATGCCGTTTTTTACCCATGAACGCTTAAGCCCCAATAAATCTATTAGTCTTTAAGGTGCCACTGGACTCCTTGTTGTTTTTGTGGATACAGATAAACACAGCTACCCCTCTGATACTTGTAGCAGAAAGTCACTCCCTAGCTCTCTAACCCTTAAAGAGGCACGCACCTTTTCCAAGAAATCAGACGACTCCCATCGCTTAATGTGTGGTGAGGTCATTCTTACTCTCTTGGAGTCTGTCTGTGTTATTAGTTAAGTTATATTTGCTTCTGAAAACTGTAAATTTGTCCCTTTAAATCTGCCTATTTTTGCCTACATCTGCCCCCCACCCATAGCTATTGTATGAGATAATATGTTTCTTTATTACCACTTCAAAGGCCTCACACCTAGTACCTAAGGTTATATCCTGGAACGCATCATCCATAATGTAATGATCAATATAGTTTTCTCTCCGTCCCAAAAAAAACATTTTTCTTAGTCCTGAATTGGACTTTATTTTCATGAAGACTGGTGCATGGTAGAAGATATATATTATTTCCATTCTGACATTAAGGAGTTAATTGATACTAGAATAGATTTATTTTTGTTATGTGTTTTGGCAATTTCAGACACAAAAGTAAAGTATCCCCACCCTTAGAATGTAGGAGCCCATCATGTCCTGATCTTTATATGCTGATTTCTGTATCTGAGCATTTTAGATGGAGCTTCTTGCCTAGCTGGTGGTATATCCATAAGCCCCTTTGTTTTCACTTTAAACTGATTTTTACCAAAAAAAATCCTGGGTTTTACAAAAAATATTATTCATTTTTTTCCAGTTTTCCCCCCTACTTTTGTATCATTCAAATATATAAAAAAGAACTTTCATGAGATATATGTATTACAATAACACAGTAGTCTGGGTGTATATGCCAAGCTGCCAGTTGAAGTAAGGCTGTGTATTAGTCTAGAAGATACACAGAATAAACAAACAGGCATGCATGCAAGCTCTGAAGTGCATGTGCTTCTGAACTTACCGATGAATCTCACGCCCACCATGTACACATTGCAAGCTATTAGCAGATAACGGTTTAAAGATCTCATGCTAAAATGGGAAGAAAACAAAAATCAGTATCAGGATACATTTCAGAACACAAGGAAGTATTCAAAAGTTTAAAAAAAACAGGATCAAAGGATAAAGTTGAGTGTATGCCCAATGGTGTGGCCCAATTTTATAAATGTAAATATTTGTAGGCTAATAGTCTTCTCTACAACAGTAAACTGTTTATTCAAATGAAAAGGTTTATTTGGAGATGAGAGAGAGAGATTGTTTTCTTAAACTCAGAGGTGGCATTTGTTTTTGAGTTCTGTATCAGTTCTGTAGCAAACCCCGTTGAATCCATTCATCAAATATTGAATACTTTCCCCCCATCCTTCCATCCACCAAAATAAACCCCAGTATCTACCCAAAAACATTATTAATAGTTTTTTCCACTGATTTTTACCTGTTTTTGTTGTTGTAGTAATAAACACTGATACATTCCTGGAAAAAAAAAATAACCTGAAAACAAAGGGCCCTATGTATCCGACATGAGGTTAAGCCAGCAATTAAAGTTGCGTGCCTCTATTACCCATGAATCCTGGACTGTTGCAGTCGTTCCAAAAATATTATTGGAGGTGGTATTCTCTTCATTCAGGGTATAAAATGTTACATATTGTAATAAGTTTACTCTCTGCACACCCTGTAGCAAAACCCGTCTGTCCTCTGGATCTGTTCTGATCTCTTCAGGTTCCCATGATACTTGTTTACTTATTACTATTTGCACCCTTCTCTTACTGAGCTGAAAGATATTCCATATACATAGATACTGATTCCCTTTTAAATCTGATTGGTTCTTTTGTTTTCAGGTACGTTTCCAGAAGCACTGCCACCAATATCTTTTTGTTTTTGAAAACAGATAGCATCTTTTTTTGTTTGTTTTCTTGGGTGATTTAGTTCCCCAGCATTCCAGGAGCACCAGCTTGTCCCGATCCTTTTTTTTCCATTTATTGGAATATTCAGTATTGTCATTACCATGTAATGCCTTCCCCATCTTCCCCTATCCAACCCCTCACCTCAACATCAGTATCTGTATCATACTTCTTTATCTGCTTCCTTGCAATTATATTCAATATCGTCCCCAATTATAATACAACACCATAAACTATACATTTTAAACATTGTATGCTGGAAATGGCCCACCTTGATAATCATACACATTGTAAGGAGAGTGGTCAGTTTGGATGAGCTATTACCAGCAGGAGAGTGAGTTTGTGTGTGTGTGTTTTGGGGGTGTGTGTGTGAGAAAACCTGGATTTGTGCTGGAAATGGCCCAACTTGATTATCATACACATTATAAGGAGAGTGATCACTTTAGATAAGCTATTACCAGCAGGAGAGTGGGATGGGAGGAGGTATTGTTTCATGGTCTCTGTGTATATAATGTCTTCTGCAGTTTCCACAGTATGCATCCAATGACGTGAGCTGTAGCTCATGAAAGCTTATGCTCAAATAAATTGGTTAGTCTCTAAGGTGCCACAAGTACTCCTTTTCTTTTTGCGAATACAGACTAACACGGCTGTTACTCTGAAACCTGTCATTTTAAACATTCTAAGTTTCATTTTCTCCCTATGCTTTGTACTATACTTTCTGATATCCTTACTGTTAAGTACAGAGTTTCCTACATTAACTGCCTGTATCATTACTTTTTGAAAACTGGTTTCAGAGTAACAGCCGTGTTAGTCTGTATTCGCAAAAAGAACAGGAGTACTTGTGGCACCTTAGAGACTAACCAATTTATTTGAGCATGAGCTTTCGTGAGCTACAGCTCACTTCATCGGCTGTAGCTCACGAAAGCTCATGCTCAAATAAATTGGTTAGTCTCTAAGGTGCCACAAGTACTCCTTTTCTTTTTTTGAAAACTGTTACTTAACAACATTCCTAATAAATTTAGCATAAAATCATTCTATAAATTTCTTCTACTGAGGCAGTATTTTTAGTACAACACATAACTATTGTATTTTTACATCCACAAGTCAGTCCAATTTCCCTGCCTTTGTATTTAATGAGCCCTCAACTGAGATATACTTAGTTTGAATCTGATGATTTCATACTCCTTGGTCTATTGCAGGGGTGGGCAAACTTTTTGACCCGAGGGCCACATCTGGGTGGGGAAACTGTATGCAGGGCCATGAATGTAGGGCTGGGGCAGGGGGTTGGGGTGGGGGAGGGAGTGCAGGTGTGGGAGGGAGCTCAGGGCAGGGGGTTGGGGTGCAGGAGTGGGTGCAGAGTGTGGCATGGGGCTCAGGGCAGGGGGTTGGGGTGCAGGAGGGGTGTGTCGGGGGCTCAAGGCAGGGGGTTGGGGTGTGGGGTGCAGGAGGGGTTTGGGGTATGGGCTCCAGCCCGGCGCCACTTACCTTGAGCGGCTCTGGGGTGGCAGTAGCACGCAGCGGGGCTAAGGCAGGCTCCCTGCCAGCCAGCATGTCCAGCAGTGGCTCCTGGGGGTGGGCTGGGGCAGGCGGCTCCGCCGCGCGCTGCCCTCACCTGTGGGTTCCACCCCCGAAGTGCCCATTAGCCACGGTTCCCCGTTCCCAGCCAATGGGGCGGAGTGCCTGCAGGCGAGGGCAGCGCACAGAGCACCGTACTGGAGCCAATACTGCACCGAAAAGTTGCTCCTCTGTATTTCAAAGGCCACATACCCCTAGCAATAAACACTCATCGTGCTGTCTCTTGTTCTTTCTTTGTATCTCTGGGGTTTGAGGGGTACCACAGTTTGAGTGATAGAGGGAGGAGGAACTCCAAGCCGGCCATATTCTGTAGTTAGGGAGAAGATGCATGGAGGCAGACACAGGCCTGGCCTACACTTAAAATTTAGGTTGACATAGCTACAGTGCTTGGTAGTGTGAAAAATTCACACCCCTGAATGCTGTAGCTATACTGACCTGAGCCCTGGTGTAGCCACAGCTAGGTCAATGGAAGAATGCTTCTGTCGCCCTAGCTGCCATCACTCAGGGAGATGGTGTTCTGACAGTGATGGGAAAAAAAAAACATTTGTCAGTGTAGGCTGTGCCTACACTACATGGTTATGCCAGCATAGATATGACACCCTAGCCATGCCACTGTAGTCCCCATAGAGTAGTTGTGGCCACAGACTACTGTATTCCTAGACTGTTACTCCCAAGAATCATCACTTTTGAACAGAGACTGAATGGCAAAGCAACAAAGTGAAGGAGCTTAAGCAAAGAGGTTTGAAAATAACAACACAGGTAAACCAAAGTTCTATGAATTCCAATGTTAAGAATTTCTGTTTAATTCAAACTGCCCCTGGGTCCCCCCAGGCTGAAAATAGGCTATTGTATTTTGACATGATATTGCAAATCTCAATTTTACAAGCGTTGGGTGCCATCTAAGATGGTTAAACATCAGACTTGACCAATAATAATCATTAGTACACTGTACTTCCGTACTATCTTCCATCCACGGATCTCAAAGCTCCACAAACTTTATTAATGAACAAGGCAATGAATGTATAAATGCCTCCCCAAGTAACTGTTAAGTGATACTATCTTGGGTTTGATCACAATACCTGATTCCATTTTTTTAGATGAAATCGTATAAACATATTGCTTAATTTCTTTATCACTTTCCCAAAATATCTCTGATGCGTCTTTGCATGTAAATCATGCTTCTTTGCATATAAATTTTGTTCTTACTGAGTGGTTCCTACAATACAGATATTCTATGAGAGCTTTGTTTTGATTGTTTGTTTGGTTTGTTAGGCCATTTTATTCGTCGTAGAAAAAGGGGTACGGAGTGTTGTCTGGAGAAGGTCTGATTTTGATCTGGTTCTGTTAATATAAATATGATGACTAAATATCACTAAATTTACTGGGGAGAAAATACTTATCACTTATATAATGCTTGTCTTCTTAGATTCCAAAGTCCTTTGTCATTATTCCATTTTACAGATGGGAAAATGGAGGCACAGAGGATTAAAGTGGCATATAGGTCACATAGTTAATGGCAGAACCAAAAAGACAACTAGTTTTCCTGAGTTTCATTCTTGTGATTTATCCCCAAGATGAATTCTAAGATATATTAAACATAATGGATTAACTTCATTGCTGGTTTCCCTGGAGTCACACCGAGGCTTAATTGACTCAATGTGATCAGAATTCATAAGTAAATGTGAGGTTTCTAGTTAAAAGTACAAAACTTAACATCTCTCAAAGCTTCGTCTTCAGGTTCTATGGAAATCGTTAGTTGAAATATTGAGTGTGACATAGTATAACGTGAATTAACATTTTTGGCCACAATGTGACACATTGGGAATTCAAATACCAGTTCTCATGCACAAATTCATGAATGCCTTGTGAATCATACTTGGAAGTGTTCACACAGCTCCACGCCAAACCTTTCCAAAAGCATCTTTTGGGGAGAAAAAGACCCATTGTTTTGAAAGCAGATTTTGATTCAGAAAAAAAATTATTTTTCAAAGCAATTCCCTAAGAATTTTAGGAATACCATTCAGTAAATAGCACATATGCCACATTTTCACAGAGTGCTTATAAATCCTGTTGTGTTTACCTGTCCTCCCTCAAACCAGACTAATACGATCTTTACTTTTCCTAGGTTTTAGTGGAGTTCATTTTTCACCAGGTAAAATGAGTTTTTATGGCAGGGGTGGGAAAACTTTTTGGCCCAAGAGCCACATCTGGGTGGGGAAATTGTATGCAGGGCCATGAATGTAGGACTGGGGTAGGGGGTTGGGGTGTGGGAGGGATTGCGGGGTGTGGGAGGGTGTGCGGTGTGCAGGAAGGGGCTCAGGGCAAGGAGTTGGAGTGCTGCAGGGTTCAGGAGGGGGCTCAGGGCAGGGGATTGGGGTGCAGCAGGGGTGTGGGGTGCGGCAGGAGGCTTAGGGTATAGGGTTGGGGGCTCAGGGCACGGGGTTGGGGTGCAGGAGGGTGTGTCAGGGGGCTCAAGGCTCGAGGTTTGGGTTGCGGGCTCCGGCCTGGTGCTGCTTACCTCGAGTGGCTCCGGGGTGGCAGCACAACTAAGGCAGGCTCCGTGCCTGCCCTAGCCCCGCGCCACTCCCAGAAGTGGCCACAATGTCTGGCAGTGGCACCTGGGGGTGGGCTGGGGCAGGCGGCTCCGCCGCATGCTGCCCTCGCCTGTGGGTACCACCCCCAAAGCTCCCATTGGCCGCGGTTCCCTTTCCCAGCTAATGGGAGCTGCGGGGGGGGGGGGGTGCCTGCAGGCGAGGGTAGTGCACGGAGTCCTCTGTCCCCCTTCCCCAGGGACCGCAGGGACATGGTGCCAGCTGCTTCCAGGAGCCGTGTGGGGCCAGGGCAGGCAGGGAGCCTGCCTTAGCCCTGCTGTGCCATGGGGCTGGCAATCCCACGGGCCAGCTTGAAAGCCCTGACAGGTTGGATCCAGCCCACATGCTGTAGTTTGCCTTCCCCTGGTCTATTGTATTTGATTCTGGCACTGAGGCTTTCTCGTAGCATGGGTTTGACCCATCTGATGTATTCTATGGGTTTCTGAGAATGTCTGAGGAAATTAAAGTTGCTTTCCTATGGAGTGCTTGCAGACTTCTGTAAATTTAGCCCTTTTCCTCTGCAGGAGAAATAAAGGGGTGGAGCAGCCCTCAGCCAAAGTACCACTGTCCCTTGCAATTGTCTGGGAAGTGAGAGGGAGGATGGGCCACCTATTCATGCCTCTTCTCAGCTTCCTGACAAAAGAAGAAAGCTTGTCTCCTGATGCTTCGTTTACAGTGCTTTTGGGAAGGAAAAGGGGGCAGAATATGGATTCTCCCGCCCAACACATACACCTTCAACCCACAGCTTTGCCACTCTTTGTAATCCTCTGATCCTGGGGGTGGGGGGGATGGGCTGCCCATTTGCTGCACTTCTCAGCTTCCTGGTAAATAAGGAGAGCTTGTCTTCTGCTACTGGGTGATCAGTGAATTTGTGGGTGGGGGTGCCGGCAGGGGTGTGTGTGAAGCCACCACCTTTCACTCTGTATACATAGCTAGTGAGTCACAAGGAACCCTCAGTCATTGCTTTAAACTACCAGCCTTCAGTGGTGTGGGGTGAAGGGAGCTCAGTTTAGTCTCATCATTTCACCTTCTACCCCCTCTGCCTTCTTATCAAATGGCCTCTGCTCTTTTGGGCTCCCCCAGGTAGGGTATGGAGTCTAGCTGGGGCTCTGCTACCAATGTTGCTGCTAATTAGGAAAGGGGAGCATGGGAGCTCACTGAGTGCACTTCCTCACTGCACGATGACAGTCACACACTCCCACTGTTGGGCTTATGTTGGCCCAATATTTATGTTTCTAGTGGTGTTCACTGTACAACTGGTTTTACCTATGCTTAGAAATAAGGAAGAAGTGCGATATCTGATAGCACCTACATAGAAACTTCAATGAATGCTAACTTTTAAAATGATGTCTACTGTAACATATAGTAAGCAACACCTCCTTCAATTAATTTTCCTTTTTGGAGCCAGCTTAGATCACCATCTTTCATTTTACTTTTCATGTACAATCTAAAGTCATGGACTTCCACCATCTTTCTGTAGGCAAAAGATCACAGTATTTTCACATCTCACCCTTTATGTGTAGACCTCAAACAACTCCCTGTTCCACTCTAAAATCACAAAAGGCTGTAGAAACTCCCCTACAAAGGACAATTATGAAACATCTCCGTACTTATTAATTACCCTCCTCTTTTGGTCTGAGACCTCCTGTCCCTACTCACCCACATACACCCAAATATCCACATAGAATTTGACCACTCTACAAACACTGTAGAGTTTCGTAGCGTGGAATCACTGAGATTCTCCACAGTCTTACAGCTTGAGTAGTGATTTAGACTTGTGCAAAGTGGGACTCAAATATGACCAGTCCAATTTATTAGTATTTTACAGCCACTTTGCACAGATGTGAATGCAAAACAAGATGCAAAGCAATGGGGAATCAAGCCTAAAGGCCTCCGACCCTAGATCACTTCACCTACTGAAACCAACTGGATAAACCTATCAGGGAAGAGCAGTAGTGTCTGATCAATGTATGTATTACATGTCTGCTGCTGAATATTTGAAAGCCCACAAATCCATATTAACATTATGGAGCTTGTTCCTATTATGATGGGATTTGAGGCACAGTAAATTAATTCTGTAGGTGAAACTGTAAGGTTATTTTATGAATTTGGATTAGAGCTGGGTGAATTTTTTCAGACCAATAGTTTATTCACTGAAAAATGAAGTTGGGGTCAACCTGAAACTATTTGTGAACTTAACATAAATCTACTGAATCGTTTAGGCCAAAATAAACAAATAAGTAAATTAGAGAGGGGAGGAGGAGGGGAAGTTGCCACTGCTTCCCTTTTAACATTTATCGCAATGGTTAGGGCACTCACCTGGGATATGGTAAACCCTTGTTTATTTATTCCCTCCTTCGTTTAATCCCTCTTTCTTCTGTCAAATATTAGACTGAAGGTGGGTTAAATGCTCTTTTAAAACCAGTATGTGTAAACTGTTAGAGATCCGTGACAAATTTTTAATGAATGTTCTTGCACTTTCTGGCTTCTCTACAGCCTCTTTTCTTAAAAACATATGAATCCTATAACATTTGGGGGTGGTCTTGCCATTTCCTTTGTCAAAATGAATCAAGATTTCAATAGATCACCTAACCAGTTTGAATTGTATAACACATTATAGTGTTTTGATCTTTGCATGAGAGATTATTACAAATCGGTGAGGTAAATATAAAGTTGTAAGCAAAATGGCCCTAATAAGCTAACTGACTTTAAATTTTAAAGAGGAAGAAAAAAACATATTTTCACCTGAACCATACATTTCATTGAAATCTTTACATTATAAGCTATGAAACAAGCATGTAGATACTTTGTAGAGATTGACTATTTACATGCTTCTGTAGACTATTATGTAGACCATTGTGTAAGGCTTAGTAGAGCCAAAAGTAATTATCTCCATAAGGTACAGTGCAGTTTAGAAGACTGAATCACTTGTGCATTTATCCTGTGATGAGATGTAACCTGTCATTACATGGTAATTATCTTGTAATTAAAATGACCAACAAATAGTGTATTATTGAATAGTAGTTACTGGATGAATTCTGCTCTGAAATGTAAAGTAGTAGTCCTGGCACATAGAGCACTAGACTGGGACTCAGAAGTCCTATATCATGTTCTAAGCTGCTACCAGCCTGCTGGGTGACCATTGGCTAGTGCCTCAGTTTCCATATTTGTAAAATGGCACTGATACTACCTTCTTTGTAAAGTGCTTGGAGATCTATGGATGAAAAGAGCTGTTTCCTGTTTTTCATTTTTTATAATATGAGCATACAATTGTGTTACTGAATGAGATTTAAAAATTTGCACTGCATCTTCCTGTATTCCAAACCACATAGTTATAATCTTCTGCTAACAGAATACCTGCCTATTGTCAAGTAATCAGTCAGATAATGCAGCCTGAGTCTTAGAAAACTGAACTAACTCTTCTCACATGCTAGATTGACAGACAGTATAGCCAGCCTGCCTTCAGAAGCATTTCAGAGAACTCATTATCCCAACTCCCCTCTCACTTTTCCAATAATGCCACCTCTGCCCCTACCTTCATCTGCCTGTTGAGCCATCAGCAGCATAAAGCAAGCTAGTAAATGTGGTGTGTATGGAGAGAGGGTATTTTATTTGAGTTTTGGGAGCTGGGGGGGAGAGGAGCATTTTTGTTTGGAATGAGAGAGAAGAAAAGGATAACAACTTGGAAGGGAAAGAGAAAGAAGGGGGGACCTTTATGTGGGGAGGGAAGAAGAAAGAATTTTGCTTGAGAAAGAGGAGAAGGAGAAGATGGAGAAGAGGATAATGATTGGGAAGTCATTGTGGGGTCCAAACTTGATCTGAAGCTGGAAGAGATGGCCTGCGAACATTGGCTGGGAGAGGGAGCTCTCTTCAGGTTCTCTGTGTGTGATCGAAGGAAAGAACAATGGAATAGGACAAGGAGTCAGGGGTGGGATAGGGATAGGAGTGGGATAGGGATAGATTGGAGGGGACCTTAATTCTGGCATTTCCTAACTCCTGAGTGTGTGACTTTGCCTTGTCAACAATACTATTTGAATGTAGTTTTTTGTGTATAACAGGGATAAAAAATGAAGTATTTTCTCACCCTCAGAGTGAGATTGTTCCTCAAGGTCAAAGTTGACACACATCAGCAGGGCAGTGTAGGGAAGATTGTATTGCTGTTGCTTGTACTTTACCCAGTCATGCACCTTTCCTAAGTATTAAAATTAGGAGATTTAATTTCAAGATACATATATATAAAAAATGTGCTAAATCATTTATAAATAAACCTAATGCCTTTTGAAAGTATGTTTTAGTTTCACAGAACAGCTAAATTATTAGGGGAAGTAGTACTGCTCATTTCCGCATCACTCTAAATACCTTTCACTTTGGCAGTACCAATTTAAGCACACTATCTTTACTTCCTTCTCCTACTGTGCATTACGCTGATAGAAAAGATAAGATAAGCTGACAAACTAGTCATTGGAGATTCACTGGGAACAGGGTGAGTCCTACATGAAGAGAGGAGCTATTAATATTTTAAAGTCTTTCTTCCGTACAGGCACCAAAGTATTACATCACAACATATATACTACAAATTGTCAGTGATCAATAGATTTAATGTGCTGGGGTTCCAGGAGGAGGACTTTTCAGCATCTTCTCTACTGAATGACTGGATTTAATTATGGGAACTAAACGAGGTGTTTATAAAACAAAACCTTGAAAACATATTTTAAACATAGAATACTTTATATGGAATCAGGAAAAATCAGGACTCTTTTATCAAATACTACTATCTGTTTTGCTTAGTCCTGTTAATTTGTTTAGCAGAATAAGGCAACTTGTTTTTTGAAACAATGTTGTTTACTTTTTGCGAATGCCGAAGTAATGATGTTTAAGTGATAATGTGCCACTTTAAATTATCTGACCTGATTTTAGTTCTGAAAAGTCAAAATGTGAAAAACTGGAACCATTCATTTGATAATTCCTAGCAACTCTTGATAAATAATACATGCTCTTTCTCTTTCACTGAGACTGTCACTGACTGCTCAAAATTACTTTCACCACAGGGCCCAGCCTTCTATCCCAGAGTGCACTTCAGCTCAATTCCAAACCTGAAGGGTCTTTCCAGTATTCAGCGAGCTACCATAGCAACCAGACCCTTGCCCTGGGTGAAACAGCAACATCACAGCTCCCATCCCGCAGCAGTCAAGCCAGAGCTGCCATTCAGAGCTACAGCCAGGTATGTTTGAGGAGCAGCATAGATCTTTTACAACACACACTGTTCAAGGGTGCTCTGAGAAAATAAGTTTATTCTATGCTTAGTGTCTCAACAAATCCTAATGAGCCCTTTTTGTTGCTGTGTACTATTCCCATAGCAGAATGTAGTAAAGTCACATCCTTTATTTTGTAAATTTAAAGCTGCTGGACATAATGCAGTAACAAAATGATGTTGAGTTAAAGAAAACATTGCAAGCCGCTTTTATTTATGTACTTACATGAGGATTTAGGTGACTAATTTTTAGGCATTCCGGTTTGAAAATTTTGGGTGGTGTTAATGTTTGATTTTTCAAATGTGCCATTGTATTATTATTATTTTATGTGTTTTTCCTTCTTTAAATATCACTGAACTAACATATGGTTCTGGACAAATGGTCAGTAAAATCGTGGTTGTACAGCTAAATTGCAGCCTTGTTGCAGTACCGTTGTTATCTGTCACTTGTGATAGCTGTCAGTGCAAAGCAATCAAAACTGAAATAGGGTGAAGTATAAGTCAAAAGTTAGAAAATGATGCAGAATCTAATACAGAGGTCTAATTTATTGCGTGGTACAGTGGCTTAATTCCATGTGAATTGATCCTCACAGGTGTAGCTGGACCTACTTCCCCGCACACTGCCATTATTTTATGTATGTGAAGATACACAAATAATTTAGCAGGTAAATGATCAACCTATTTTAAAGGTTTAGAAATTCAGTTCAGGTAGGCATCCAAAAGTTCAGATACTCATCCACACTCTCTGAATATCCCTTCCCATGACAGCTCTCTTGTTTGAGTGATTTTCTGCAACCGGTTCTGCTCTGACACTTATACCATTCCCCCATTTCGTGATCTTCACGGCTCCACCCCCCTTCCTATGTCAGTTTAGCTTCAGTTTACATAAAAAACTTCCAAAAGTTTTGCCGCTTTATCTGAACCTCTTCCATCCATACACTGGGGTAGAAATTTCAGAACAACAAGATTTCTTATGAGATTTCCAATTTCATCTGGATCAGAAATGCCACAAAAACAGTTTTTTTTTTCTCACATGATATCCATGCTTCTGTACATCTTGGTTTTTGCCAGCAGCAGAGGGCACAAAGATGAGATAAACAACATTTTAAAATGGGGTTTGGTTCAATTTTAGTTTTATTCGACAGTTTAGTTTGGTTCAACCTGCCCTACTTCACAACCGCAGATATCTAGGAAGGAAACAAAAGAGAAACTCCAGGAATGGCACTGAGGCAAGCGACATGCAAATATTTAATATCTACTTAAATAGCTACTACTCAAAGATAATTTGATCCATCTGGAATTCTTGCAAATGGTACAGAAAAACTCGGTCATATAAAGCATCTGCATCCTACACCTTTACTCTTCATTTAGCCTCCTAGACAACAGCTTTCCAAAGCAATTTTTGAAAGGATTAACTTCAGTTATCCATGTTAGTGTGGTGGTAAGGTATTTTTGTATGTCATAGTTCACTTCTTCTTCAGAGTTCTATGTTGAACTTACAAAGCCTTGTAAAGCCCAGAGAGAAAGCAGTAGGTGGTAGGTAGATACTGCACAGGTATGTGATACAGACATACATACATTATTCAGTTCTCTCAGTAGTATGAATAAAAAAGTCTCACTATTCTCAAATCTGAAAAATGAAATAAAGCACAGTCAGCTAAAAATTGTTACATGTTTAGTATTCTACCCAGGGCTCAAGCTGAATCAATATAGCTTCAGGGAATTAAGGCTGTCTTGACACATAACAGCCTCTTTATAGTTCCCTAGGGGGCATCCCTGCCCTCCTGCTGCATTGGAGCTAGGAGGTGAACAGGGATAGCCCCCCAAAATACCTGAAAGGCAATCAGACCCACATGCAGCCCAGGTGGGTACTTGCAGGAATTTAGGGGATCCCTGAAGGCTGTATCTACCACCTTTCAGGGTGAGTTGATTCCTGAAACATGACTACAGAGGAGAGGACTGGTCCCTAGAACATGGCTTCAGCAATGAGCAAGGGAATGTAGACAGACTTGAGTTGTGAGAGGAGAAATAGGCTTGAATTGGACTGAATTCAATAGTTGGGGGAGAGATTAATGGGGGAGTCATGGGATGACGGTCCCCTGGAAAGGGGATGGTCAGAGGAACTTGAAAGATGATAGCTGGAGCTGAAGAGAAAAAGAAATGAGGGGAGAGATTGAGGAAAAATAAAAAACTGTGTTCCCTCTCCCCTTTACAAGTAGAAGCAGGAAAAAAGAATGTTAGTAAAATAAAGCAGTAATAATAATAACAACCTGATATAGTGTTTCTCCTCAGTGTATCTGCGAGTGCTTCATAATCCTTATTGTATTTGTCCTCATAACACCCCTGTGAGATAGTGAAGAATTATTATCCCCATTTTACAGATGGGAACTGAGGCACAGAGAATCTCTGGGACTTGCCCAAGGTCAGATAAGAAGTCCATGGTAGAGTGGGGAGTTGAGACCAGGTCTCCCATGTCCTAAGGTAGTGTCCTAGCCACTGGACCCTCTTTTCCCTCCTAGTAACTGAGACATGAAAGGAAAAGTGTTGTTTTTTTTTTAAAAAAAGAGTACTAGGGTTGTTTTTTTAAAGAAATGAATAAAAATGGAGGATGGAGAGAGAGAGAGAGAGAGAGAGAGAGATCCCTTTAAGGTTAGAAAACATGGATTGTTTTATTATATTTATAATGATATTATTAGGGCCCTACCAAATTCACAGTCCATTTTGGTCAATTTCACTTTCATAGAATTTTAAAAATAGTGAATTCCATGATTTCAGCTATTTAAATCTGAAATTTCACAGTGTTGTAATTTTGGGATCCTGACCCGAAAAGGAGTTGTGAGGGGGTTGTAGAGTTATTGTGGGGTGGTGGGGGGTTGCGGTACTGCTACCCTTCCTTTTTCACTGCTGCAGGTGGCGTTGCTGCCATCAGAGCTGGGTAGCTGGAGAGCGGTGGCTGCTGGCCAAGAGCCCAGCTCTAAAGGCAGAGCTGCCATCAGCAGCAGTGCAGAAGTAAGGATGCCATGGTACAGTATTGCCATCCTTACTTCTGCACTGCTGCCTGCAGGGCTGGGCCCTCAGTCAGCAGCCATTGCGCTCCGTCCGGCCAGCTCTGAAGGTAGCAGTGCAGAACTAAGGGTGGCATGGTATGGTAATGCTAACCTTCTGCTCTGCTGCTGGAAGGGCGCTGCCTTCAGAGCGGGATGCCTGGCCAACAGCTGCTGCTCTCCAGCAGCCTAGCTCTGAACGCAGTGCAGAAATGAGGGTGGCAATGCCACAATCCCCCCTAAAATAACCTTGTGGCCCCTGCAACTCCCTTTTGGGTCAGGACCCCCAATCTGAGGGACTCTGGTCTCCCCCCATGAAATCGGTATAGTATAGGATAAAAGCACACAAAAGGCCAGATTTCACGGGTGGGGGAGACCAGATTTCATAGTCCGTGACATGTTTTTCATGGCCGTGAATTTGGTAGGGCCCTAGATATTATATTTCTCTGATAGAGGAAAAAAAGGACCAGCTTAAACCCATAGGGCAGAGGCAAAGAAATGTAATAATATATATTTATATATTTCTTCCCTGTGCACCAACATTGAACAGTTTTGTTCTGAAAAATTACACGTGAATCATTCAACATAACACATGCATCTGAAGAAGTGAGGTTTTTACCCATGAAAGCTTATGCTCAAATAAATCTGTTAGTCTTTAAGGTGGCACCGGACTCCTTGTTGTTTTTGTGGATACAGACTAACACGGCTACCCCCTGATACTTGACACCATGCAAGGCACTAAATTTAGCCATATGGAGAGCACTCCATGCATCTGCAGAAGTGAGATTTTTACCCACGAAAGCTTATGCTCAAATAAATCTGTTCGTCTTTAAGGTGGCACCAGACTCCTTGTTGTTTCAACATAACACAGTTATGCACAACTAGTCAGCCTGCGCCAGTTAGATAGGTAATAAGTATAACCTACGAATCTACTCTATCTATTATATTGCTGAATAAGCAAAAGAGACCTGGAAAATACAATATATTTTCTCTCCATTCCTCCAGGTGGTGTGTGTGTGAATTTATATATGTAGAAGGATGTATATGTTATATATGTAAAAGTCAATACATTGACTTTTTCTGGGGAAAAACTTTTGAAGATAATTGTTTAAATATTGAAAAAATTAGTAATAAATAAATTTACTTATACATTGTTATCTTGCTAAGGGTAACAAAAGCACACAAGTCTATGAACTGCCATACTACATCAGACCAATGGCTTATTTAGCCCAGTATCCTGTCTTCCAACAGTGGCCAGTACCAGAACTTCAGGGGGAGTGTACAGAGCAGAGCAATTTTTGAGAGATCCACCACTATCTTCTCCTCCCAGCTTCTGGCAGTCAGTTGTTTAGGGTCATCCTGGGGATGGGGTTACATCCCTGACCATCTTGGCTAATAGCCATTGATGGACATATCCTCCATGAACTATTCTAGGGTTTTTTAGCCCATTTAAACTTTTCACCATCCCAGCATCCCATGGCAATGAGTTCCACAGGTTAATTTTGCTATGTGTGAAAAAGTATTTTCTCTTGTTTGTGTTAAATCTGCTGCCTATTAATTTAATTGGGTGACTCTTTTGTTTTGTTTTGTGGGAAAGGGTAAATTGTGATTTTATAGATTTCTCTCATTGCCCCCCTTTAGTTTTCGCTTTTGTAAGCTGAACAGCCCTAATCTTTTTAGTTTCTCTGCATATGGAAGTTGTTCCATACCCTTCGTCATCTTTGTTCCACTTTTCTGAACCTTTTTCAGTTCCACTATATCCTTTTTGAGAGAGTGCAACCAGAACTGGACATAATATTCAAAGTGTGGGCGCACCATAGATTTACATAGTGGCATAATAATATTTTATTTATGTATTTTCTATGCCTTTCCTAGTAGTTCCTAATATTCTGTTAGCCTTTTTGGTTGCTGCTGCACACTGAGCTTAAATTTTCAGAGAACTTTCCATGATGATTTGAAGATCTCTTTTCTCAGTGGTAACAGATAATTTAGGACCTATCATTATATATGGGTAGTTGGGATCATTTTTTCTAATGTGCGTTACTTTGCACTTATTAATGTTGAATTTCATCTGTCATTTGTTTCCCAGTCACGCAATTTGTGAGGTTCCCCTGTAACTCTTCGCAGTCATCATTGGACTTAACTGTCTTGAATAATTTTGTATATCTGCAAATTTTGTCACTTCACTGTTCACCCCCTTTTCCAGTTAATTAATTAATATATTGTACAATCCCTCACAGACCCTTGAGGGACCCCACTGTTTACCTCTCTTCATTGTGAAAACTGACCATTAAGTCATACCCTGTTTCCTATCTTTTAACCAGTTACTGATATATAATATACGTTATCTTATGTCAGCTTACTTTGCTTAAGACCCTTTGAGAAGAACCTTGTCAAAGGCTTTCTGAACATCCAAATACACGATTTTCACATTCAGGGGTTCAAATTCAGGGCAGTGAGGGGTTGTGTCACTGCCTGTCCCTAACCCTGGGTGCCTCACGATGCTTTGCTGTTGTACCTCCCAACCTGGGCTGCTCACAAACAGGCCACCAGCATGCAGATCACACCTTGAGTGTCTGTGTATAGCTGCAGCCCTGCTCCAGCAACTCTGACCCCAACAGTCTGTCAGCAACACAGCAGTCACACTCTGGCTTCCCTTAGTCTTTCCCAGTCTTGCATTTTCAGAAATATGCATGTTCTGTGTTGTCCAGCTCTCTCCTGGATAGTTCAGATATTAAAGGTTCGTTGCCCCTGTAAGGAGTCAATATTAAACAGTTTGCTACTTTACCTGGAGTAACCAAGTAGTTCAGTTTAAACACAGACTGGATTGGTTGAGATTCAAAAATAAAACAAGTTTATTAACAAAAGAAGATAGGATTTTAAGTGAATTCAAGTATAAGAAATACAGTTAAAATGGTTACAAGCAAATAAAAGTAAAAACGCATATCTAAAAGTTTGAAACTTAATCTTGGTTCAAGGCTTTGTTCAAGATGGCCTTTCCCACCCACAGTTTTCCACCAAGGTGGTGACTGATCCTTTCCTTGGTTAGGATCTCTCCCAGAGGCCCAAAGGTGCTGGTGCTTTTGCCTTCTAAGGTGAAAGAGAGAAGTTGGGGTTTTCTTCCCCTCTCTTTTACAGTCCAGTGAATTCTTCAAGTGGATTCTTCTGAAGATTATACCTCAAAGGAAAGTTTATTCAAACAATAAAGGAGGCAACATTGAGTCTGGTGGTAAAGGAGGCTCCATGCTCTTTTTTTTCCCCACCTGTGTTTGTTGAAATGAAAATTTTCTCTGTCTCCTGCCATTTCCTTCCCCTGCTGTCTCTAGGACTTTGTTTACTACTTGTATGTCAACTGAGGCAAACACATATCCCTCTGTTTAAGATAGATAAGTTTAACAACTTTTACCTAGGCAGGGTTGTGTAGTTTTGTACATGTGGCCATAGCATAACACAGGGGGATCACATGACTTTATATATAATGTTGGAACATACATTTCACCAGGATATTATTGACCAGCAAGTTATTAGTTTTCAAATGATACCTCACAAGGAATATTTTGTACAAAGATCATTAAAATAGCATGTAGGGTATGAATACTGGGGTCCTTTCGGTCACAACCATATCACTGAAACACCCATATACACATTCTGGTTAACATGCTCCAAAAATTCTAATAGATTGGTGAGGCACAACTTCTCTTTCCCTGTACATGTCTGATAATTCTGCTCTCTACTGTAGTTTAAACCAATTTGCTTGGTACTAAAATTAGGCTTACTGGCCTGCAATAGCCAGGATCCCCTCCGGAGCCCTTTTTAAAAATCGGCATTATGTTAGCTACCCTCCAGTCATTTGGTACAGAGGTTTGTTTCAGCAATAAGTTACATACCACAATTAGTAGTTCTGCAGTTTCCTATTTGAATTCTTTCAGAACTCTTGGGTGAACACCATCTGGTCCTGCTGACTTATTACTGTTTAATTTATCAATTTGTTCAGAAAACCTCTTCTATTGACACATCAGTGTGGGACTGAAGTTCAGATGCATCAACTAAAAAGAATAGTTCTGATGTGGGTAGCTCTCCCACATCCACTGAAAACTGATGCAAAGAATTCATTTAACTTCTCTGCAATGAGCTTATCTTCCTTGAGTGCTCCTCTAACAATTTTCAGAGTAGCAGCCGTGTTAGTTTGTTTTCGCAAAAAGAACAGGAGGACTTGTGGCACCTAAGAGACTAACAAATTTATTTGAGCATAAGCGTTTGTGAGCTACAGCTCACTTCATCGGATGCTTTGTTAGTCTCTAAGGTGCCACAAGTACTCCTGTTCTTTTAACAATTTTGTTATCTACTGGCCCCACTGCCTGTTTGGCAGGCTTCCTGCTTCTGATATACTTGAAAAAATTCTTACCGTTAGTTTTTGTGTTTTTCACAAGTTGCTTCTCAAATTCTTTCTCAATCTTCCTTGTTATACTTTGACACTTAACCTGCCAGTGTGTGTGCTCCTTCCTGTTATCCTCACTAGGTTTTGATTTCCAAATTTTAAAGGGTGCTTTTTTGCTTCGGACTGTCTCCATTACTCTTCTCTTTAGCCATTGTGACATTCTTTTAGTCCTCTTATTGTGTTATCTGATTTTGAATATACACTTAGTCTGAACCTCTCTTATGGTGTTTTTAAATGGTCCCCATGCTGTTTGCAGGCATTTAACCCTTGTGACGGTTCTTTTTAATTTCCATCTAACAAGCATCCTCATTTTTGTGTAGTTATTCTGTAAAGTCAAATGTTACCATAATGGATTTTTTTGCTTATTATCTCCCTTACAAGAATGTTACATTTAATTACATTATGGTCACTATTACCAAGTGCTTCAGTTATAGTTACCTCTTGGACCAGATCCTGTGCTCCATTTACGACTGAATCAAGGTTTGCCTCTCCCCTTGTAGGTTCCAGGACTAACTGCTCCAAGAAGCATTCAGGTTTCAGAGTAACAGCCGTGTAGGTCTGTATTCGCAAAAAGAAAAGGAGTACTTGTGGCACCTTAGAGATTAACCAATTTATTTGAGCATGAGCTTTCGTGAGCTACAGCTCACTTCATCGGATGCATACCGTGGAAACTGCAGAAGACATTATATACACAGAGACCATGAAACAATACCTCCTCCCACCCCACTCTCCTGCTGCTAATAGCTTATCTAAAGTGATCATCAAGTTGGGCCATTTCCAGCACAAATCCAGGTTTTCTCACCCTCTGCCCCCCCCCACCCCCACAAGCTCACTCTCCTGCTGGTAATAGCCCATCCAAAGTGACCACTCTCTTTAAAATGTGTATGATAATCAAGGTGGGCCATTTCCAGCATAAATCCAAGTTTAACCAGAACGTCGGGGGGGGGGGGGGGGGTAGAAAAAAACAAGGGGAAATAGGCTACCTTGCATAATGACTTAGCCACTCCCAATCTCTATTTAAGCCTAAATTAATAGTATCCAATTTGCAAATGAATTCCAATTCAGCAGTTTCTCGCTGGAGTCTGGATTTGAAGTTTTTTTGTTGTAAGATAGCGACCTTCATGTCTGTGATTGCGTGACCAGAGAGATTGAAGTGTTCTCCGACTGGTTTATGAATGTTATAGTTCTTGACATCGGATTTGTGTCCATTTATTCTTTTACGTAGAGATTGTCCAGTTTGACCAATGTACATGGCAGAGGGGCATTGCTGGCACATGATGGCATATATCACATTGGTGGATGTGCAGGTGAATGAGCCTCTGATGGTGTGGCTGATGTTATTAGGCCCTTTGATGGTGTCCCCTGAATAGATATGTGGGCAGAGTTGGCAACGGGCTTTGTTGCAAGGATAGGTTCCTGGTTTAGTGGTTCTGTTGTGTGGTATGTGGTTGTTGGTGAGTATTTGCTTCAGGTTGGGGGGCTGTCTGTAGGCAAGGACTGGCCCACCCAGCAATATTGTTAACCTATCCAACTATACTCTCAGCCCAGCAGAAGAAGCTGTCTTATCTCGGGGCCTCTCCTTCTGCCCCTCCACCCCCACGAACATGATACAGTTCTGTGGTAACCTAGAATCCTATTTTCGACGTCTCTGACTCAAGGAATATTTCCAAAATACCTCTGAACAACATACTAACCCACAGAGGCCTCCCTACCCACATTACAAAAAGAAGGATTCTAGGTGGACTCCTCCTGAAGGTCGAAACAGCAGACTGGACTTCTACATAGACTGCTTCCGCCGACATGCACGGGCTGAAATTGTGGAAAAGCAGCATCACTTGCCTCATAACCTCAGCCGTGCAGAACACAATGCCATCCGCAGCCTCAGAAACAACTCTGACATCATAATCAAAAAGGCTGACAAAGGAGGTGCTGTTGTCATCATGAATAGGTCGGAATATGAACAAGAGGCTACTCGGCAGCTCTCCAACACCACTTTCTACAAGCCATTACTCTATTATCCCACTGAGAGTTACCAAAAGCAACTACGGCATTTGCTCAAGAAACTTCCTGAAAAAGCACAAGATCAAATCCGCACAGACACACCCCTGGAACCCCGACCTGGGATATTCTATCTACTACCCAAGATCCATAAACCTGGAAATCCTGGGCGCCCCATCATCTCAGGCATTGGCACCCTGACAGCAGGATTGTCTGGCTATGTAGACTCCCTCCTCAGGCCCTACGCTCCCAGCACTCCCAGCTACCTTTGAGACACCACTGACTTCCTGAGGAAACTACAATCCATCGGTGATTTTCCTGATAACACCATCCTGGCCACTATGGATGTAGAAGCCCTCTACACCAACATTCCACACAAAGATGGACTACAAGCCATCAAGAACACTATCCCCGATAATGTCACGGCTAACCTGGTGGCTGAACTTTGTGACTTTGTCCCTACCCATAACTATTTTACATTTGGGGACAATGTATACATTCAGATCAGCGGCACTGCTATGGGTACCCGCATGGCCCCACAGTATGCCAACATTTTTATGGCTGACTTAGAACAACGCTTCCTCAGCTCTCGTCCCCTAACGCCCCTACTCTACTTGCGCTATATTGATGACATCTTCATCATCTGGACCCATGGAAAAGAAGCCCTTGAGGAATTCCACCATGATTTCAACAATTTCCATCCCACCATCAACCTCAGCCTGGTCCAGTCCACACAAGAGATCCACTTCCTGGACACTACAGTGCTAATAAACAATGGTCACATAAACGCCACCCTATACCGGAAACCTACTGACCGCTATTCCTACCAACATGCCTCCAGCTTTCACCCTGACCACACCACATGATCCATCGTCTACAGCCAAGCTCTGCGATACAACCGCATTTGCTCCAACCCCTCAGACAGAGACAAACACCTACAAGATCTCTATCAAGCATTCTTACAACTACAATACCCACCTGCGGAAGTGAAGAAACAGATTGATAGAGCCAGAAGAGTTCCCAGAAGTCACCTACTACAGGACAGGCCTAACAAAGAAAATAACAGAACGCCACTAGCCGTCACCTTCAGCCCCCAACTAAAACCCCTCCAACGCATTATTAAGGATCTACAACCTATCCTGAAGGATGACCCAACACTCTCACAAATCTTGGGAGACAGGCCAGTCCTTGCCTACAGACAGCCCCCCAACCTGAAGCAAATACTCACCAACAACCACATACCACACAACAGAACCACTAAACCAGGAACCTATCCTTGCAACAAAGCCCGTTGCCAACTCTGCCCACATATCTATTCAGGGGACACCATCAAAGGGCCTAATAACATCAGCCACACCATCAGAGGCTCGTTCACCTGCACATCCACCAATGTGATATATGCCATCATGTGCCAGCAATGCCCCTCTGCCATGTACGTTGGTCAAACTGGACAATCTCTACGTAAAAGAATAAATGGACACAAATCAGATGTCAAGAACTATAACATTCATAAACCAGTCGGAGAACACTTCAATCTCTCTGGTCACGCAATCACAGACATGAAGGTCGCTATCTTACAACAAAAAAACTTCAAATCCAGACTCCAGCGAGAAACTGCTGAATTGGAATTCATTTGCAAATTGGATACTATTAATTTAGGCTTAAATAGAGACTGGGAGTGGCTAAGTCATTATGCAATGTAGCCTATTTCCCCTTGTTTTTTTCTACCCCATCCCCCCCCCCCGACGTTCTGGTTAAACTTGGATTTATGCTGGAAATGGCCCACCTTGATTATCATGCACATTGTAAGGAGAGTGGTCAGTTTGGATGAGCTATTGCCAGCAGGAGAGTGAGTTTGTGTGTGTATGGGGGTGGGGGGGGGTGAGAAAACGGCCCACCTTGATTATCATGCACATTGTAGGGAGAGTGGTTGCTTTGGATAAGCTATTACCAGCAGGAGAGTGAGTTTCTGTGTGTGTGTTTTTTTTTAAAAAAAAAGGGGGTGGAGGGGTGAGAAAACCTGTATTTGTGCTGGAAATGGCCCACCTTGATTATCAGACACATTTTAAAGAGAGTGGTCACTTTGGATGGGCTATTACCAGCAGGAGAGTGAGTTTGTGTGTGTGGTTTTTGGAGGGGGGTGGGGCGGTGAGAAAACCTGGATTTGTGCTGGAAATGGCCCACCTTGATTATCATACACATTTTAAAGAGAGTGGTCACTTTGGATGGGCTATTACCAGCAGGAGAGTGAGTTTGTGGGGGGGGGGGAGGGGGCGGAGGGTGAGAAAACCTGGATTTGTGCTGGAAATGGCCCAACTTGATGATCACTTTAGATAAGCTATTAGCAGCAGGAGAGTGGGGTGGGAGGAGGTATTGTTTCATGGTCTCTGTGTATATAATGTCTTCTGCAGTTTCCACGGTATGCATCCGATGAAGTGAGCTGTAGCTCACGAAAGCTCATGCTCAAATAAATTGGTTAGTCTCTAATGTGCCACAAGTACTCCTTTTCTTTTTAAGAAGCATTCAGTAATGGTGTCTAGAAATTTTATCTCTTCATCACGCCCTGAGGTGACATTTATCCAGTCTATATGGGGATGGTTGAAATCCCCCATTAATGTTATATTTTCTGTTTTTATAGCCTCTCTAATCTCCCTGGGAATTTCACAGTAACTGACACCATCCTGATCAGGTGGTTGGTAGTATCATAGAATCATAGAATCATAGAATATCAGGGTTGGAAGGGACCCCTGAAGGTCATCTAGTCCAACCCCCTGCTCGAAGCAGGACCAATTCCCAGTTAAATCATCCCAGCCAGGGCTTTGTCAAGCCTGACCTTAAAAACTTCCAAGGAAGGAGATTCCACCACCTCCCTAGGCAACGCATTCCAGTGTTTCACCACCCTCTTAGTGAAAAAGTTTTTCCTAATATCCAATCTAAACCTCCCCCACTGCAACTTGAGGCCATTACTCCTCGTTCTGTCATCTGCTACCATTGAGAACAGTCTAGAGCCATCCTCTTTGGAACCCCCTTTCAGGTAGTTGAAAGCAGCTATCAAATCCCCCCTCATTCTTCTCTTCTGCAGGCTAAACAATCCCAGCTCCCTCAGCCTCTCCTCATAAGTCATGTGTTCTAGACCCCTAATCATTTTTGTTGCCCTTCGCTGGACTCTCTCCAATTTATCCACATCCTTCTTGTAGTGTGGGGCCCAAAACTGGACACAGTACTCCAGATGAGGCCTCACCAATGTCGAATAGAGGGGGACGATCACGTCCCTCGATCTGCTCGCTATGCCCCTACGTATACATCCCAAAATGCCATTGGCCTTCTTGGCAACAAGGGCACACTGCTGACTCATATCCAGCTTCTCGTCCACTGTCACCCCTAGGTCCTTTTCCGCAGAACTGCTGCCTAGCCATTCGGTCCCTAGTCTGTAGCGGTGCATTGGATTCTTCCGTCCTAAGTGCAGGACCCTGCACTTATCCTTATTGAACCTCATCAGATTTCTTTTGGCCCAATCCTCCAATTTGTCTAGGTCCTTCTGTATCCTATCCCTCCCCTCCAGCGTATCTACCACTCCTCCCAGTTTAGTATCGTCCGCAAATTTGCTGAGAGTGCAATCCACACCATCCTCCAGATCATTTATGAAGATATTGAACAAAACCGGCCCCAGGACCGACCCCTGGGGCACTCCACTTGACACCGGCTGCCAACTAGACATGGAGCCATTGATCACTACCCGTTGAGCCCGACAATCTAGCCAGCTTTCTACCCACCCTATAGTGCATTCATCCAGCCCATACTTCTTTAACTTGCTGACAAGAATACTGTGGGAGACCGTGTCAAAAGCTTTGCTAAAGTCAAGAAACAATACATCCACTGCTTTCCCTTCATCCACAGAACCAGTAATCTCATGATAAAAGGCGATTAGATTAGTCAGGCATGACCTTCCCTTGGTGAATCCATGCTGGCTGTTCCTGATCACTTTCCTCTCATGCAAGTACTTCAAGATTGATTCTTTGAGGACCTGCTCCATGATTTTTCCAGGGACTGAGGTGAGGCTGACTGGCCTGTAGTTCCCAGGATCCTCCTTCTTCCCTTTTTTAAAGATTGGCACTACATTAGCCTTTTTCCAGTCATCCGGGACTTCCCCGGTTCGCCACGAGTTTTCAAAGATAATGGCCAATGGCTCTGCAATCACAGCCGCCAATTCCTTCAGCACTCTCGGATGCAACTCGTCCGGCCCCATGGACTTGTGCACGTCCAGCTTTTCTAAATAGTCCCTAACCACCTCTATCTCCACAGAGGGCTGGCCATCTCTTCCCCATTTTGTGATGCCCAGCGTAGCAGTCTGGGAGCTGACCTTGTTAGTGAAAACAGAGGCAAAAAAAGCATTGAGTACATTAGCTTTTTCCACATCCTCTGTCACTAGGTTGCCTCCCTCATTCAGTAAGGGTCCCACACTTTCCTTGGCTTTCTTCTTGTTGCCAACATACCTGAAGAAACCCTTCTTGTTACTCTTGACATCTCTCGCTAGCTGCAGCTCCAGGTGCGATTTGGCCCTCCTGATTTCATTCCTACATGCCCGAGTAATATTTTTATACTCTTCCCTGGTCATATGTCCAACCTTCCACTTCTTGTAAGCTTCTTTTTTATGTTTAAGATCTGCTAGGATTTCACCGTTAAGCCAAGCCGGTCGCCTGCCATATTTACTATTCTTTCGACTCATCGGGATGGTTTGTCCCTGTAACCTCAACAGGGATTCCTTGAAATACAGCCAGCTCTCCTGGACTCCTTTCCCCTTCAAGTTAGTCCCCCAGGGGATCCTGGCCATCCGTTCCCTGAGGGAGTCGAAGTCTGCTTTCCTGAAGTCCAGGGTCCGTATCCTGCTGCTTACCTTTCTTCCCTGCGTCAGGATCCTGAACTCAACCAACTCATGGTCACTGCCTCCCAGATTCCCATCCACTTTTGCTTCCCCCACTAATTCTACCTGGTTTGTGAGCAGCAGGTCAAGAAAAGCGCCCCCCCTAGTTGGCTCCTCTAGCACTTGCACCAGGAAATTGTCCCCTACGCTTTCCAAAAACTTCCTGGATTGTCTATGCACCGCAGTATTGCTCTCCCAGCAGATATCAGGAAAATTAAAGTCACCCATGAGAATCAGGGCATGCGATCTAATAGCTTCCGTGAGCTGCCAGAAGAAAGCCTCATCTACCTCATCCCCCTGGTCCGGTGGTCTATAGCAGACTCCCACCACTACATCACTCTTGTTGCACACACTTCTAAACTTAATCCAGAGACACTCAGGTTTTTCTACAGTTTCGTACCGGAGCTCTGAGCAGTCATACTGCTCCCTTACATACAGTGCTTCTCCCCCACCTTTTCTGCCCTGCCTGTCCTTCCTGAACAGTTTATAACCATCCATGACAGTACTCCAGTCATGTGAGTTATCCCACCAAGTCTCTGTGATTCCAATCACATCATAGTTCCTTGACATCACCAGGACCTCCAGTTCTCCCTGCTTGTTTCCAAGGCTTTGTGCATTTGTATATAAGCACTTGAGATCACCTGTTGATCGCCCCTCATTCCCAGTATGAGGCAGGAGCCCTCCCCTCACAGACATTTCTGCCTGTGCTTCCTCCCGGTATCCCTCTTTCCCACTTACCTCAGGGCTTTGGTCTCCTTCCCCCGGTGAACCTAGTTTAAAGCCCTCCTCACTAGGTTAGCCAGCCTGCTGGCAAAGATGCTCTTCCCTCTCTTCGTAAGATGGAGCCCGTCTCTGCCCAGCACTCCTCCTTCATGGAACACCATCCCATGGTCAAAGAATCCAAAGCCTTCTCTCCGACACCACCTGCGTAGCCATTCGTTGACTTCCACGATTCGACGGTCCCTACCCAGGCCTTTTCCTTCCACGGGGAGGATGGACGAGAACACCACTTGCGCCTCAAACTCCTTTATCCTTCTTCCCAGAGCCACGTAGTCCGCAGTGATCCGCTCAAGGTCATTCTTGGCAGTATCATTGGTGCCCACGTGGAGAAGCAGGAAGGGGTAGCGATCCGCGGGCTTGATGAGTCTCGGCAGTCTCTCCGTCACATCGCGAATCTTAGCCCCCGGCAAGCAGCAGACTTCTCGGTTTTCCCTGTCAGGGCGGCAGATAGATGACTCAGTCCCCCGGAGGAGAGAGTCCCCGACCACCACCACCCGCCTTCTCCTCTTGGGAGTGGTGGTCGTGGAACCCCCAACCTCAGGACATCGCATCTCATGCCTTCCAACCAGCGGAGTCTCCTTCTGCTTTCTCGCCCCAGACATATCATCTGGTCCACTCTCCGCAACGGTACCTGTGGAGAGAACATGAAAGCGGTTAGTTACCTGTGTCTGTGTTACTGGAACCCGGACATTCCGCTTACCTCTTCTGGAGGTCACATGTTGCCAAGCTTCTTCACTGGCCTCTTGGCTCCTCTGTGCAACCTGCTCTATATCTTTAGAGCTTTGTGCCCCTAGAAGCCTATCCTGAGTTTTGTCTAGAAAATACTCAGTTTCTCGTATGCAACGCAGGGTTGTTATCTGTTGCTCCAGACCTTCAATCTTCTCTTCCAATATGGAGACCAGCTTGCACTTTGTACAGACAAAGTCGCTTCTGTCCTGTGGAAGAAAGACAAACATGGCACATCCAGTGCAGGTCACAACAGCTGAACCCCGCCCTTCCATATCACCTTCCTACTACGAGCTTCCTCAGAGCAGTTTGCAAGACGTAAGCCTCACTGGGCTCACTCCAGGCGAACTCCCAGGCAAACTCCTGCTGTGAGCTGCTCTGCTGTCCCCGCTGCTCCGCTGCCGCTCAGCTGGTTCGCGAAGCTCTGGCTCCTTTTAAACAGCCAGGCTTCCCTGACGCAAACAAACAGACACCCTAGTGCCCGCCCCCTGCAGGCTAGCAGCCAATCAGACACTCACTCAGGCTCTCACACTGCCCTCCCAGCAAACACTCGCTCGGATACTTCCTCAGCAAGCAAACAAACACACACTCGGATACTTACCAGTCCCAGGCAAACTCCTGCTGTGAGCTGCTCTGCTGTCCCCGCTGCTCAGCTGGTTCGCTGCCGCTCAGCTGGTTCGCGAAGCTCTGGCTCCTTTTAAACAGCCAGGCTTCCCTGACGCAAACAAACAGACACTCTAGTGCCCGCCCCCTGCAGGCTAGCAGCCAATCAGACACTCACTCAGGCTCTCACACTGCCCTCCCAGCAAACACTCGCTCGGATACTTCCTCAGCAAGCAAACAACTTTAAAGTATATTCAAAAAGTATATTGCAAAGTATATTGCAAAGTATATTCCTACTGCTATACTTTTATTCTTCAAGCATGGAATTTCTATCCATAAGAAGTTTATGGTACAGTTTGTTTCATGTAAGATTTGTGCCTTATTTGATTCTATTATTTCCTTTATATATAATGCCACTACCCCACAAAGGCGATTTACTCTGTCATTCCTATATATTATGTACTATGGTATTACCATGTACCATTGATATCCTCATTCCACCAAGTTTCTGAAATGCCTGTTATATCAATATCCTCATTTAAAATGCCAGGCACTCAAGTTCACCCATCAGAGTATTAACACTTCTAGCATTTGTATATAAGTACTTGTACATTGTCAATATTCAGTTGTGTGCCTTCATGTGTTATTTTTAAATGGGATTCTATTTCCCCAACATAAAGCAAATTGACATATGTCTAGAAAACTTAAAACAAAAGAGCACCCTCTAAAACTTGGAACAAATACAATCTAAGATATCTGAGAGAGAAGATTGTTAAAAGGGGAGGTTGTGTGTGGAAAGTTGTAAATACGGAGCCAGCAACAGTCATTGATTAAAGGGAGTCAGGAATTCCTGCTTGGACCCCATTTTGCGATCACTACTGGATTGTCTAGATCATCCACAGGAGCTGGAATTGTTCATATGAATTGCTTCTGGTATCTCTGTGCAAGGAATATAACTGTCCCTGAACAAGTGTGATACCCAAGTGTGTGGGAAAGTATTTAAATAGTTCCAAAGCAAGCTGTAGCAGTAGGAGTGGGAATAATTTTTGAAAATGTAATTTTCAGACAATTTAATTTAATAAATTAGTTAGTTTGAGAATTTTCTATAAAATTGCTGCAAAATGAATTCTAATTTTTTTGTCAAACTGGAGTATTCAATTATAGATTATAGAGACAGCATACCAATTGCTTGGGGTTATTCCAGTTTCCCTATAATTCCCCAAATTATATTGTGTTCAAATCATACTATGTTCTATATTTTTAATTAAGGTTTCATTTTTGTCACAGAGTCCATGGTTGTCATGACTTTTTATAATGGACAATACAAATGACTGTTGATATGGGAAATTTTCATACGAGTAGGTAAATAGTGAGTACTCAGTTTGAAAGACAGGATTGTGACCAGTTTTACTTATAACCTGGAGAGCTAACAACTTAAAACCTGAGGAGCATAGCAGGTAAAGGGGAGCTGGAGTGCTCATGGTTAGAGTTCGTGGTTAGTCACAGATTTTGTGATAGTTTTTGATCTTTTTAAGGAAAGATGTAGCATTTACATTGTTGGTGAGGATGTTTCCAGCACTTACGGATGCTGCTGCCTTTGCAGAGGCTGAGGCAGCAGCAGGAGTTCTCCCTTGCACGCTTTCCTGTGCTCCTAAATGCTTTGGGAGTGAACCAGCTAGGGTGACCAGATAGCAAGTGTGAAAAATCTGGACTGGGGATGGGGGGGTAATAGGAACCCATATTAAAAAAAAGCCCCAAATATCGGGACTGTCCCTATAAAATCAAAAGGAGGACTTGTCGCACCTTAGAGACTAACAAATTTACTTGAGCATAAGCTTTCATGAGCTTATGCTCAAATAAATTTGTTAGTTTCTAAGGTGCTACAAATCTTCCTTTTCTTTTTGCGGATACAGACTAACACAGCTGCTACTCTGAAACCTATAAAATCAGGACATCTGGTCACCCTAGAACCAGCATATACATTTTAAATCTTTAAATCAATTTGTATTACAAAATAAAAGATTTTTATTTAAAAATTATTGTGACCCAGGAGTATTGGCATTTTACCAGGAATTTTGTGACTTTATCCTTCTATCCTCCATGACAGAGCCTTGAATTTTTGTCATTCAACAAAACCGTGACATGGCACTGGTCTGGTTTATAGTGAAAGCAAACTCTAAAACCAGAATGCCTTTTGCTGGTACAGTCAAAGATCTACTCTGGCTTTTTTAGCTGCCTTACTTGGATTATGTATATGGCAGCCGCTAGGCTGCATGATATTCTACCCAAACAACATACAAAATAGTGACTTCACACTGCCTCTGGCAGGATTTAGCAGATGGTGTATTTGAAATTGAATTTCAAATATGGGCATGAGAAGTATTTTTGACCATGAAAGGAAATAGAGCAATTCCCAAGAATAGTTTGTATTCATGGAAAATAGAAAGTAGAACTGCCTTCTGCTAGTATTTTGGATCCCCAAACCAGCTACTGCCACTGTATCTTCGTTTGCTTCTCTGAAGCCTGTGCTCAGGATATGGGAGAAGGATAGACGGGAGAAGGATAGACTCAGGATCTTTGCATGCCACAATAAGGATAATTGGACAGAAATTGCACTAAAAACTAAACTACTTTGGGAAGTATAAAAATGTAGCATGAGTTGCTCTAGAAAACTGAACACATCAGAGAGGACTCTCCTCTCTCTTCCCAATCCCATCAACTCCGAAAAAAGACAAGCATAGTACAGCAACATTTATTCCCTCATATATTCACAGAATTCTAATTATGCAGACTCACGAAGTTCTAAAATGCTTCTACTTAATATGAAAATGTGGCCTGTGTAGAATGTATGTCCAAGCATACAGTGCCCCATTTTGACCAAGTATCCACTCTGCAGGTCACATCTCTGTGTGGGTTTTGTAGCGTTGACACAGTTTTAGTGGAAAAACAAGCAGAAGATATGCATGACTCAATTGGAACTTTAAAAAACTGGTGGTGATTTGTTTTGTGGAATAAATAAACCTACTCAATTATTTAAACCTGGTGTGCACTGGTTTCTTTAGTGCTACACTTAAAAGAATATTACTATTCAGTTTCAAAGGAGTACATTATGTTTTTGAATTAAAGTGATTGCAATAATGTTTGTTCTTTCTTACAAAGAGACATTTTGGGGTTTCTTCCCATGTTGAGTTTACGATTAAAACTATATTTTTAAATTAGAATTTTGAATAAGTACAGCACACACTGGGTGAGATAATCAAAACATGGAAGTCGAGTCCGGTTGTCAAGCTAGTATGAGTTTTGGATGTGTAATTTTGTGTGACCAAATAAATTGTGGTATCTTCAGAGGTTGTACGCAGCATGAAGTGAGTGAGGAAAATGCCTGCCTGTGGCCTATGCAACTTTATGCAATCAGTTCTACTGGCCTCTTCTTTGTACCTTTGTCTCTAGGGAATCTTCAAACATACAATTTCTGTTAGTCAATTTTACAGCCCAGTCCTGCTCTGTTAATGTCAATGGCCGGTTTTACTGGTGGCTGAAATAGGAGCTAGGTATGCCCTTAATTTTTTGCTCCTCACACGGAACTCTGGATATCTTTGTGTTTTACAAGGGCTTTCTTTGATACTCCTTAACCCAGGCACAACTGAAATATTTATTATATTAAATAACAATATATGTAACAAGAAGCGCTGGTATTTTTAAACATATACTTTTAAATTATCTATCTTGACACTCCTAACAGATAGTAGCCAGGCCCATATTAATGCATTAGGCATAATATACTTTATTGTGGTTGTTTGATAACAGGAATGTTAACTGTACACCTACTATATGACATTCGAATCACACCTTCATTTCTTTCCCAAGGAACCAAATGACCAAAAGTCATTGTGAGGCTGAACTAGTTACCTAGTTGCCTACAAGGATTTTACTTCTTAGTGCCTACAATGTGTAGATTAGAATTTTATATAAATACATATATATTCAGGGCTCACCGTAGCATCCATATATCAAAGACAAATGTGATACTCTTTCTCCTGAGAATAGAATCTTTTTAATTTTTTTCCCAATTTGTATATATTTATTTATTTTATTTATGTATTATTTATTTATTTATTGGTGATAAAGATGACAATAGTTTGAAGTGGCTTTAGTTTTTCTGGTGAAGTGTCATTTCTCTGAGCTTTATTCCTTAAATCTTTTCACTGAGATCCCAAATGATCTGTTGTTTGCCTAATGACCTAGATTTGTAACTCTGCATAGATAGGTAGATAGATAGGTAGGTAGATAGATAGAGATAGATAGGAGGGTGGTGAAACACTGGAATGCGTTACCTAGGGAGGTGGTGGAATCTCCTTCCTTAGAGGTTTTTAAGGTCAGGCTTGACAAAGTCCTGGCTGGGATGATTTAGTTGGGGATTGGTCCTGCTTTCAGCAGGGGGTTGGACTAGATGACCTCCTGAGGTCCCTTCCAACCCTGATATTCTATGATTCTATGATTCTATGTCTTCCCTTTGCTAAATTACCCACAAGTCATTTTATTAGCAAGTAGTTTTGGGTCTGCCTAATGTTTCTTAGTTGTAGTTGTTAGTCATCTAGAGCTATCTGACCAGAATAAGCCTTGTGCGCACACAAGATTTTCAACACTTCGATTTGCACGCCTAATTATTCCCCACTACTTTTTGAACAGTTACTAATCTTACATTGTGATATTTTTATTCAATCGTCTCTGACTCTAAGATACAGTCCTAAATGCCTGAAAATCAATTTGTATGCATCAATGCAGATTTTTGGCTGCGTGACAGACACACAACACTTAGACTATTTGGACCATTGAGTCCAAATCAATACCCAGGAATTTCAATGGGGATACAAAGCTCTGTTGGCCAATCTCAAAATCTGCCTTTCTCTCTTCCTTGTCTAAACATGGAACAGAAAGTTCTTTTTTTCACAGCTCTATTAATGTTCTCACAACGTCTATTACTAAGAGTGAAAAATATAAAATAAAGGTAGGAAGACATCAACAATAAACTGTATACAATGAGCTACAGTTTCAAAGGGCCCTCCTTTCATGGACACACAAACAGGCATTTTGTTTAGAAATCTGATTCTTGGGTGTTAAGTAACCTGTTTTGTGTAAGCGGAAGGTAGGCCCTCTGAATTATTTTTTCCCACTGTGCCCATAGGCAGACAAAAGCAAGAGGATTCAACAACCTCCTAGCTTCCTATCAAATTCCAGTTTGTATTCATCTAGTTTCAATGTACAGCCATTGGCTCATGTTATACTTTTATCTTCTAGATTGAAAGCTTATTGTTAAATATTTGTTCCCCATGTAGATACTTATAGACAGTAATCAAGTCACCCCTTAACCTTCTCTTAGTTGAGCTAAATAGATTGAGTGCCTTGTGTCTATCACTTTAAGGCATGATTTCTAATCCTTTAATCTTTCTCGTGGCTCTTCTCTGAGCTCTCTTCAGTTTATCTACATCCTCCTTGAATTGTGGGGACCAGAACTGGACAGAACATTCCAGCAGTGGTCACACCAGTGCCAAATGCAGAGGTAAAATAACGTCTCTGCTTCTACTTGAGATTCCGCTGTTCATGCACCCGAGGATCACATTGGCCCTTTTGACCACAGCATCACACTAGCTGCTCATCGTCAGCTGATTACCCACCACAACCCCCCAGTCATTTTAAAATCATAGCTTCTCAGGGTAGAATTCCACCTTCCTGTACGTATGTCCCACATTCTTGGTTCCTAGATGTATACATTTACATTTAGTCATATTAAAACACATATTGTTTACTTGCGCCCAGATTGTTCTGTGTCAGTGACTTGCCCCTTCTCATTATTTACCACTCCCCCAGTATTTCTGTCATCTGCAAACTTTATTAGGGATAATTTTATGTTTTCCTCCAGGTCATTGATAAAAATGTTTAAAGCCTAGGTCCAAGAACAGATCCCTGCAGGACCTCACTAGAAACACACCTGCATGGTGATGATTCTGAGTTTAGAATTACATTTTGAGGCCCATCAGAAACCAGCTTTTAATCTATTTAATCTGTGCCTAGTTAATTTTATATCATTCTAGTTTTTCAATCAAAATGTCAAGTGGTACCTAGTCAACCACCTTACAGAAGTCTAAGTATATTAATCAGTACTATTACCTTTATCAACCAAACTTATAATCTCATCAAAAAGATGTCAAGTTAGTTTGACGGATCTATTTTCCATAAACCCATGGTGGTTGGCATTAATTATATTACCCTCATTTAATTCTTTATTAATTGAGTCCCGTATCAGCTGCTTCATTATCTTGCCCGGGATTGATGACAGACCTTTAATTATCCAGGTTTACCCTTTTTATCCTTTTTAAATATTGGCACAACATGAGCTTTCTTTCCAGTTTTCTGGAAGTTCCCCGGTGTTCCAAGACTGATTGAAAATCAGCATTAATGCTCTAGCCAGCTCTGTTAAAACTTTTGGTTGCAAGTTATCTGGACTTGCTGATTTAGAAATGTCTAACTTTATGAGTTGCTATTTAACATCCTCCTGCGATACTAATCAAAAAGTCGATACTTATCAACATCATATAATTAGACTTTGTCTTTTTTTCCCAAATACGAAACAGAAAAATGTATTGAACACTTCTTCCTTTTCTGCATGATTATTAATAATTCTACCATAATGATAATTCTACCATAATACCATTGTCAGGATTCTTTTTATTCCTAAAATACAAAAATATTCTCTCTTCTTCTGGTGTCCCCCAGGGATCTGTACTGGGACCAGTGCTGTTCAACATATTCCTAAATGAGCTGGAAAAAGGGGTAAACGGTGATCCATCTGCAAAATTTGCAGATGATACAAAACTATTCAAGATAGTTAAGTCGAAAGCAGACTACAAAGAGTTACAAAGAGATCTCACAAAACTGGGTGACTGGGCAACAAAATGGCAGATGAAATTCAGTGTTGATAAATGCAAAGTAATGCACATCAAAAAAACATAATCCCAACTATACATATTAAAAGATGGGGACTAAATTATCTGTTACCACTCCAGAAAGAGATCTTGCAGTCATTGCAGATAGTTCTCTGAAAACATCTGCTCAATCTGCAGTGGCAGTCAAAAAAGCAACATAATGTTGGGAATCATTAGGAAAGGGATAGATAATAAGACAAAAATATCATATTTCCTCTATATAAATCCACAGTACATCCACATCTTGAATATAGCATGCAGACGTGGTTGCCCCATCTCAAAAAAGATATATTGGAATTGGAAAAGGTTCAGAAAAGGGCAACAAAAACTATTAGAGGTGTGGAAGAGCTTTCTTATGAGGAGAGATTAATAAGGCTGGGACTTTTCAGATTGAAAAAGAGATGACTAAGGGGGGATAAGATAGAGGTCTATAAAATCATGACTAGTATGGAGAAAGTAAATAAGGAAGTGTTATTAACTCCTTCTCATAACACAAAAACTAGGGGTCACCAAATGAAATTAATAGGCAGCAGGTTTAAAACAAACAAAAAGAAGTATTTCTTCACACAACGCACAGTCAATCTATGAAACTGTTTGCTAAGGGATGTTGTGAAGGCCAAGACTATACCAGATAAATTCATGGAGGATAGGTCTGTGAATGGCTATTAGCCAGGATGGGCAGGGATGTGTCCCTAGCCTCTGTTTGCCAGAAGCTGGGAATGTCTGACAGGAGATGGATCATCTGATGATTAGCTGTTCTGTTCATTCCCTCTGAAGCACGTGGCATTGGCCACTGTCAGAAGACAGGATACTGGGCTAGATGCACCTTTGATCTGACCCAGTATGGCTGTTCTTATGCTCTTAACTCTTCTGGCCATAGATTTCTCCTTGTGTCTCTTTACTTCCGTTAGCAATTTTGTATAAATCCTATCTTCTGATTTATATTCATTACTGTCAACTTCCTCTTTCTTCCAGATGCTATGTCTATAGTAGACACCAACTAATATCCTGTCTTGTACTTTTGCAACATTAGGACATTGATTCATAAGCATTTAAGATCATTTTCTTCTGAGTTGTCTGTGACTCAGAAACAGGTAATGTAATTTTTGACAGAGTGCCATTTCCTCTCCTCTTTTGCCCACTTGATCCTTCCTAAGTAGATTATAACCATTGACTTTAATATTTCAATCATGGGAATCATCCCACCAGGTTACAATAATGTCAACTAGATGAAATTCATGCTCATAAATGAGCAATTCCAATTCCTCTTGTTTGTTATCTAGGCTCCTAGCATTGATGTATAGGTAATTAAATAATTTTTCTCTTCGTGTCCTTTGTTTCTTTGGTTAATTTTGTTCTCACCATCTTGATTCTGTGCCAAATGAGTGCTCATATCATCCCTCTTTTTATCTTCCACTTTTGCTATCAGTTTTTCCCCTCCTGACTACTCCAGCCAGCCTGTTCCCAAGAATATTGGTCCCCCTTCTGCTGAGGTGGAGGCCATCCAAACTATACAGCTCCCCTCTCCCCACAGAAGGTGCAACAATGTTTCACAAAACCAAAACCCTCTGCTGTACACCACTTATGTAGCCAGTGATTCATTTCCAGAATCTTCTGCCTTTTGTCTTTCTTTGCTTGTGGCACAGGAAGGATCTCAGAGAAGATTGCTTGGATATTCTACTTCTTCAGAATGCTTCAGAGGTTCCTGACATCATATGCTGTCTGTGAGCTATCCCGTGATGCATTCTTATTAGCGCCTATGTATACTCATAGACTTTAAGGCCAGAAGGGACCATCATGATCATCTACTCTGACCACCTGCACATAGCAGGCTACAGAACCTCATCCACCTACTCCTGTTGTAGGTCCTTAACCTCTGGCTGAGTTACTAAAGTCTTCAGATCTTTAAAGACTTGAAAAGAGTTAAAGATTTAAAGACTTCAAGTTACAGAGAATCCACCATTTACTGTAGTTCAAACCAGCAAGTGACCTGTGTCACATGCTTTACAAGAAAGAGAAACACACCCAGGGTCTCTGCCAATCTGACCAAGAGAAAATTCCTTTCTGACTCCAAATATTGTGATCAGCTAGACCTTGAGGATGCGGGAAAGACCCACCAGCCAGATACCTGGGAAATAATTCTCCATACTGACTCAAAGCCCTCCCCATCTAATGTCCCATCTGCAGCCATTGGAGATATTTGCTAATACCAGGTGCAGATGGGCCATAATACATTGTAGGCAATGTCATCGTACCATCCCCTCCATTAACTATCAAGCTCAGTCTTAAAGCAAATTAGATTTTTTGCCCCATTACTCCTATTGGAAGGCTCTTCCAGAATTTCAGTCCTCTGATGGATAGAAACTTTTTTCTAATTTCAAGCTTACGTTTATTGATGGCCATATTATCTATTTGTTCTTATGTTAACATTGGCTCTTAACTTAAATAAGTCCTCGCTTTTTTTGGTTACCCCTTTGATGTATTTGTAGAAAGCTATCATATCTTTAGGCTAAACTAGCCAAACTCTTAAATTTCCTCTCGTGAGGCAGGTTCTCCATTCCTCTGATCATCCTAGTAGCCCTTTTCTGCACCTATTCCAAACTGAATTCATCTTTCTTAAAAACGGGAGACCAGAACTGCGCACAGTATTCCAGCTGAGATCTCACCAATGCCGTGTATAGTGATAATAATAATAATTTCCTGTCTCTACTGGAAATAACTCAACTAATGCATTCTAGAGTGGCATTAGCCTTTTTCACAGGTGCATCACATTGGTGGCTCATATTCTTCCTGTGATCAACCAATACACCCAGGTCTTTCTCATCCTCTGTCTCTTCCAACTGATATGTCCCCAGCTTATAGCAAAAATTCTTGTTGTTGGTTCCTATGTGCATGCATAGATTTCCTTGATGCATAGATTACCTTGCACTAGTAGATTTTATCCCATTTCTATTACTACAGTCTTTAAGATTGTCCAAATATTGTAGGATATTCCCATCCTCCTTCATGTTGGCAATACCTCCCAAGTTTGTACCATCCACAAATTTTATTAGCACACTATCCCACTTTTCATGCCAAGATCATTAATGAAAATGTTAAAGATTGGTCTGAAGACTGATCCGTGAGGAACTCCATTAATAACCTCTTTCTAGTCTGACAGTTCATCATGAACCACTATATTCTTCCCTTTAATCAGTTCCTTACCCACCTTTTGATTCTTGTATAAATCTTCCTCCTCTCCAATTTAACTGTAATTTCCGATGTGGAACTGTATCAAATGTATTACTGAAATCCAGGTAGATTAGAGGTTCTGCATTGTCTTTGTCTAGAAAATCAATTATCTTCTTAAACAAAGAGATCCGGTTGGTCTGGCAAGATGTAACCTTTGTAAAACCATATTGTATTTTATGCCAATTTATCTCTATGTTCTTAGCTATTCTCTCTTTCAAAATTTGTTCCAAGACCTTGCATACAAGTGAGGTGGAATGAATGGGCCAGTAGTTTCCCAGATCACTTTTTTGGTCCTTTCTTAAAGATAGTTTCTCTCTTTCTAATTCTCCAATCATAGGGTAAAACCCCCAAATTTGTGGATTCATTAAAAATCCTTGCTATGGGGCTTGCAATGTCATGTGCCAGTTCCTTTAATATTCTTGGATGGAGATTATCCAGGCTCCCCAGTTTGGTCCAATTAAGCCATTTGAATTTTGCTTCCACCTTGTATGTGGTCATTTTTACTTACTTATCATTTAGCCTCCATTAGCCACCCTGCCACTGCCCCTGAGCTCCTCATTACCCTTTTAAAACCTGAGGCAAAGTATTCATTTAGGTGCTGGGCCGTACCTAAATTATCTTTAATCTCCTCCCCAGCCTCAGTGCTTTGTGGTCCCACTTATTCTTTCCTACTGTGCAACCTGGACTGTTGAACTGCTGAGTTCACTAATTCTCTAGCCTGGGCTGCCTTTTACACTGCTTTCCTGTCAGATCAGCCATTCCTAGCCTGCTCATGCACAGCCACTAGCAAGTAAAATCACTCCCAGATTTTTACATGAATGGTCTCCCAGCCATCCAGGAAGAGATGCAGAGTGACACCCATATATCCCCAGCCCCAGCCTTGCACCCGAGGAATGTGTGTATTGCACTGTACAGTGCACTGCTGAACAGTGCAAGCTCATAGTCTGTCATTGCAACATTGGGAATGATTGTGCGCACCAGCTTTGCTATCTCAAGAGAAGTGCCCCTTGCACTTCAATCCATATGCACACTGAATCCAGATAAAACAATAAAACAAGTTTATTAATTAGAGAAAGATGGATTTTAAGTGATTTACAAGTGATAAGGCATAAAAGTCAGAGTTGGTAACAAAAGAAATAAACAGATAAACACAAGCTAATTTCTAAACTTTTCCAAGGCTAACAGGTTTAAAAGCAAAAAGGTTTCTCTCACCCAAAAGCTTTCAGCAGTCTGTACTGGCTGGAAAACCTCCGGGCCAGGACCATTCCCCCCATTTCAATTATGCGTCCTTTAGTCTTTCAAGCGATCTTGCTGTCATGAGTAGAGATGAGGGGAGGAGAGGTAATTTATGTGTAGTGAGTTTTCCATTCTCATACCTTTTTCCCCCTGTTAGGATTATCCTCCACTGGGGTGTAGACAAAGCAGTTCTCTGTGTATGTGAGATTTGAAATGTCTTATCTTTGTTTACAGTCTACTATCTTTGTTAGCAACTCTACTATGAACTACTATGCCTACTACCTTTCTGAAGTACAAAGCTGAAACGTCCTTTGAAACACATGATTTGTGTGATAATATTGCTTATACCCTCTTATTACCAATACCGAGATAAAAATATGTTAGAATATACTTCCCAACGCGAAGTAAAGCACACATAATCAGGGGAGGACCCCAGCTATACAAGAGAAGTAAAAATAACTAAGATTTTGCTGGAGGGGAGCTCACAGACAATGCAAGCTTACAGCAACTTGTACTGATCATCTTTTATTTCTTTCCTCGTACAATGGGCCAAATTCATCCAGAAGGTAACTCACTGAAATCAATTGAGTCAAAATAAATAGAGTTGTATACCAGGGATAAATTGGTTCCTTTTTTTGTTTCACTTGCTTGCATACAGGACATTATTTAAAAAACAAACAACACCCCGCCCGCCAGTGTACTAATAAAAGTAATACATATACAAAGCAATACAATTTTTGAAGTTCATCGTTAGAGAATTTAGGATTGTTTCACATATTAAAATAAAAGTATTTGCAGTATTTAAAAAAAGCTGTCTCTTTTCTAAATACATTTTTGACTGAATTTAAAAAAAAAATCCAAAAAGCGTTGATTGGAATGTTTCAAATTGCACTATCAACTTCCAGGATTTGGAGTACTGTTTAAGGTTTCAAATAATCCTCTTCATGATTGGGGGGAGGGGGGGAACGGGGGAGAGAATGTATTTGAAACAAGAGACTGTCTTGCAACAGAATGCTCAGCTATCTCTCACTCCAGGGTGCTGTTATTAGAGGATTTTAATGTTACCAGATTAACAGCCACAGATGATCTCTTGAGCCTAAGATCCCTGATAAAAATTGGAATGCTGTGGAGATAAGAGTATACATTCTATTCTTTGCTGTTCCAGAAGGGGCTCAGGCACATAATTGAAATTTTTAACAGGTAGCATCTGCTGAGTATTCTCTCTGCCTCCGTCTAAATTACAAGATTTAAGGAAAACTTTGTGCTGCACTACATGCTGCTAGGAAGATCTAAGACCTCCTGTAGAAAAGTGGCTGGCAATGCACTGTTTTCATTCGAATGCAAATTTCTTTCTGGATGGGATTCAGGGAAAGTACCCACCCCCTCCACAGCTCCACCCCTGCCCTCCTTTTCTTTTGTGCCTTGTAAATAAATAAGAAGCAACTGCCTTTCTCTCTGAAGACACAGCTGCAGGGGGCTCTTAAAAAAGGGGAGAGAGAGAGAGAAAAGACACACACACACAGGCACTGAGAGAGAGAAGAGAAAGACAGAGATGTGGAGCTGGGTTTTCACACGCTAGGAAGGGTGACATTTTTGTTCTGCTTTTTTCGTATCTTCGGTTTCAGTTGCAGCATTTCTCTGTACTGGAAAGCATAATTCCTTTACAACTGCAAGAGTCTGATTTGAAAGTCTACATCTCTTTTAAAAATGTATTTATTGATTTCAAATGGCAGAAATCAGTCTGTGTGGTGGCAGCAGCAGCAAATTCTGAGGAGTATATTATTCTGGCTAGTCTCCTCTTATAACAAGGATGTTAATTGCTTTTCAATGAAGAAAGTTTGTCAACTAAAATGCTTCTTGAACGCCTGTGGTTTTTTTTTTTTTTTTAGTGAGCTAACATGGGGAGTGTAAAGAAAATAAAAGTTTGAAATGATGCTGTTTAAAAAAAATCTCCAGACTAAATGTTTTGGTGGATAAACTGTAACTATTTCATTGTGTTTCAGGACAAGAAACTGTTTAATAACAATATTCAACAATTGTATAAAAGTAAAATATACATTAAACCAGATATCAACTTGAATGGTAAAGGGAACTTTTTACTGTTGTGGACTTGAATTGTGAAATATATTCTGTTAAAGGATAAAAATGTTTTAGCAGATTAGTCTCTTAATCCTAAAGGCATTTGTTTCAAACCTTATTAAGGTCATAAAAGGGTTTTTGTTTGTTTTGTTTTGTTTTTTTTCTGTAGCACTGAATTTTCTCTATACCAGAGTGGTTACATTTTTGAGGCTGGGTTAAAAATATATTTAACTCCTTTCCTCTTTTTCTTTTCTGCCTCTCTTGCTGATGGTTCTGTTTTCTTTCCTCGGTACAGGGCACAACTAGTCGAGCAGCCCATTTAGCTGGATCTGAACCTTCTCAGTCAAGAGAGTCCTTTGTGCCAAGCCATGGGAGCGCGTTCCATTTGCCTGATTCCCAGCATTCTTCTACACTTTATTACTCCAGCTCCACTCTGCCAGCCCAGAGAGTGAGCTCCCCGCTGTCCATGCAGCAGGTGGGCTCTCCAACCAAGCTCCAGCGGGTGGGTTCAGCATCGGAGAGCGCTGGATACAGCACCACGCAGCGGGTCTCTTCTCCCAAGCAGTCTCCAAGCCGGCTAGCCAAGTCTTACAGCACCAGCTCACCAATCAATATTGTTGTGTCTTCAGCTGGACTTTCTCCTTCCCCAATTCGTGTGACGTCTCCACCCACCATCCAGTCTAATATTTCCTCCTCTCCTATACATCAGCTAAGCTCCACCATTGGCACTTATGCTACTCTGTCTCCTACCAAACGGCTGGTCCACACATCAGATCAGTACAGCAAGCATTCCCAGGAGCTATATGCCACTGCTACCCTACAGAGGCCTGGCACCCTAGCAGGTAAATGAAGCCATTTAACTCTTTAAGTGTTTTGTTCATTGTCTACATGGGCAGCCTGGTTTCGTGTTAAAATGTTTTTATATTTGGCTTACATTATTACGTTTACACGAATGAGGGAGGAAAAAAGATTAATTCGGGAACTCTGACCTCTAAATATATCTTGTTTGAAAAATTGTGTTTTAAATGTATCTGTTACAAGTAATGTATCCATATAGCAGCAGCTGCATATAAGACAATTAAATTAATGAATACAAGACATTAAGGGGTCAGGAAGATTAAAGAATTTGGAGGGTCTTTTTGAAAACTACCTTTTGAGTGAGAATTATGGTTTCAGTTCAGTCACTAGTTAGCTGTAAACCTTATAAAAAAACCACTCCTCTTTACTCATATTGATTAATCAGATCTTTTAAATATTAGGTAAATCTTTTATTGAGAAGGTTAAGGGACTTGCAGCATTAAGCACTGAAATCCTGTTTTTTAAGCACAATCAAAGTACTGAACATTCCACCACAATAAGTTATTTCTCTACCGCCCGTCCCGCCTTTTTAACAAAAACCTCACGTAGGGGAATGCCCCTTCCTTGGTCTGATGTGATTAGCTGTAATTGACAATTTCTGCACTACTTCTTAGCAGAAATTTCAAATACGCTAGATTATACTGAATTATATGTGATGGCTGTGGTATTTACTATGGATTATGGAACAAGCAGGAATCACCAGTTTCATTTCTCCAAGAAGCACAAACTTTAAGCCAGATCCTGAAATTGAGAGGCTGTTTTGTCTTCTAAATCACCTAACTACAGATCTGAATCTCTTGCAATGGTGAATTTTTGTTCTCTCTTAAAATCATTTGAGTTTCATTGCTATAGTAACAGCCACTGTGCTCATATGTTCTCTTGTCTGACATAAATAGATAAATTTGAAGATGAACAGGATTCATACAAGGATTTGCAGTATATTATCAGGCAGGTTACCCAAGTGCCCTTTTGCAATTAATTCCCCCTACCCTCCTCCACCACCAAAAACTGTCAGCATCATAATATGCAACTCTAGTGTTATGCTGTCCAAAAAATTAGGTTAAATTAAGTGACAGTGCAGGAGATGATGCTAGCTTCTTGTTCTGTTTTCCTAAAAGTTATTTGGAAAATCTCCTGTAAAAAGCATTGAATCAAAGGAGTCCAGCTAGCAGAAGAACCAGAGTTTATAGCATTTAATTTCTAGGTTTAGTATGCCTAAAAGTTTTCATCGGTAGGGTTAACTGAATGAGGTCTAAATAGAGAACTCTGGACAACTTGACCACTATTGCTGTCAAATACTCTTTATTCCTTTCACAGATGATGTGGTATTATGCTTAGATACAGCGTGGATCAGGCAATGTATTTTATTGGACCAACTTCTGTTGGTGAGAAAGACACGCTTTTGAGCTTACATGGAGCTCTTCTTCAGGTGGTATTATGCTTAGCAGTTATAAGAATATATACACACACACCTCTTGAGGGGCTCCCTTTCTCCACAAATCTCAAGAAAACACACTTCTGCCCAAGGCATACAATAGTACATTATAAAATATTGTTATAAATGTGTTAAAACTTCCCAATATTTTGAATTTTGGACTGCTTTGTGTTTATGGAGTAAGAAAATTATTCTATAAAATTTAAATAAGCATGGAAGAAACTGCCAATGTCAGCAGGTCAAAGGGTAAATTATGTTTAAAATTGTTTGTCACTTGTAAGTTTGATCATTAAGATTCTTCTGGCTTTCCTACTATTTACAATCAATCTGTAGAGCGGTGATCTTTACGCATAGGTAGGGCCCTACAAAATTCACAGTCCATTTTGGTCAATTTCACGTTCTTAGGATTTTAAAAATCGTAAATTTCATGATTTCAGCTATTTAAATCTGAAATTGCATGGTGTTGTAACTGTAGGGGTCCTGACCCAAAAAGGAATTGTGTGTGTGGGGGGGTCACAAGTTTATTGCAGGGGGATGCAGTACTGCTACCCTTACTCTTGCACTGCTGCTGCCGATGGTGCTACCTTCAGAGATGGGCCGCTGGAGAGTGGCGGCTGCTGGCTGGGAGCCCAGCTCTGAAGACAAAGCCTCCACCAGCAGCAGCACAGAAGTAAGGAGGGCACGGGTATGGCATTGCCACCCTCACTTCTGCACTGCTGCCTGCAGAGCTGGGCCATCAGTCAGTAGCCACCACTCTCCGGCCACCTAGCTCTAAAGGCAGCAGCGCAGAAGTAAGGGTGCCATGGTATAGCATTGCCACCCTTACTTCTGTGCTGCTACTGGCATGGTGCTCCCTTCAAAGCTGGGCACCCGGCCAACAGCCACTGCTCTCTGGCTGCCCAGCTCTGAAGGCAGCACAGAAGTAAGAGTGGCAATACTGCGGACCCCCCCCACAAATAACCTTGTGACCATTTCTCCCCCCCCGCCCACGCAACTGCCTTTTGGATCAAGACCCCCCAATTTGAGAAACGCTGGTATCACATGTGAAATCTGTACAGTACAGGGTAAAAGCACAAAAGACCAGATTTCATGGTGGGAGATCAGATTTTACAGTCCGTGATGTGTTTTTGATGGCCGTGAATTTGGTAGGGACCTACCCATAGAAATTCTAAAGAAGTCTCTATTATCTCCTCTTACACACCTTAAGAGCTGGTGAGCTTTGTATTGTGCTAACCATCCTTGAGGTATGAAGGCATCTTCTATAGCCTATCAACACCGCTCCTTTGTTGGCGAGGTGGTTTGATGCCAAGGGGTAATGAGCAACTCCCACCCTCAGGGTCTGCACACCAGCACAGTGACCCCATCCCCAATACAATCAGAATAGAGATAACGCCTATGGCCCTGACTCCCTAAGATTCAGCATTACGCTGCCTTCTGGATTGATAGGCCAATAGTGGCTATACATATATTTTTAAGGGTTTCTTGTACACCTGACTTGCAAAAAGTTGGAGCCAAAAGACACTGGCATCTATATTTGTCTTAAAATTTTTAAAATACATATTCATTGTGGTAGCCAGATCTAAATATAGGTATTAAAAACAAGTGAATTTTGGACCTACAATACTGCAAAGGGAAAAGGACATTTTTAAAGCAAGTCATTTATTAAGCCTTAAAGATGGCCTGCAAATGAGAATATGGGCTTGCCTCCACCCTCCTCCTCTTTCCCCTCCCCCCCCCCCATTTTCTTCTTTATGATGTATAAGAAGGCCTGATTATTTTGTCAAAAAGGTGTTGTGACATTCCCCTCTGGTGTTATCTGGACTGGTGATTAGGTCATTCCAATCCTTGACTCTGGGAACCAGCCTTACTCTGCTCTGCTGTGAGAACCCCCCACTCCTGGGCTCTTCACGCACAACCTCTGGCATGTAAACTGCTCCCAGCTACTTGCAACAGAATAACAGTAGCCAATATCTCTGGTCCCAGACACAACCCTAGGAACCTCCGTCTTGCAGTGTCCAATTATGCCTGCAGGACGCTGCAAGCGTATATGAGTTCGTCAGTTTAACAAAGAAATTGGTATGTAGCAGGCTTGTTATCCCAAGGAGAGACTCTGACATACTTCAAACCAAGTGCACTGCTTCAGGTAGAACAAACAAACAAATTTATTAACTACGAAAGATAGATTTTAAGTGATTATAAGTCAAAGCATAACAAGGATTTGGTCAAATGAAATAAAAGCAAAACGCATTCTAAGCTGATCTTAACACTTTCAGTGCCCTTACAAACTTAGATGCTTCTCACCACAGGCTGGCTGGTTGCCCTTCAGCCAGGCTCTCCCCTTTGATCAGCGCTTCAGTCGCTTGGTGGTGATGTCTGTAGATGGAGGTTGAAGAGAGAGGAAGAGCATGGCAAACATCTTTCCCTTTTATCATGTCCTTTCTTCCCTCTTGGCTTTGCTCCCCCCTTCAGAGTCAGGTGAGAATTACCTCATCACAGTCCCAACCTGACCAAAGGAAGGAGGGGTGACTCACTCGAGAGTCTGACAGATCCTTTGTTGTTGCTTAGGCCAATGTCCTTTGTTCCTGTGAGGCTGGACTGGGTTTGTCCCATACATGCCCTGATGAGGTGTGAACTGCCCCTCTGCTCTGTGAGAGTTTTTGCCTGGGCTTGCTTTAAGCCATGAGGACATATTCTCAGCCTCATAACTATATATATGAAATTACAACCTATAACATTACTATAACAATGATTACAATAACATTACCATAACAACAATTCTCAGTGCATCATGAGCCTTCCGATGACACCTGATATGACAAACTTTGCATTAGACACCACACAATCATATTATAAGGATGCACATGGGGGTGCTGGATGTTCACCTGTGATGTTCTGTACCTCAGGAGTATTTCTGTTTGTTGTTTTACATTAGAAGTACATGTCTTTCAGAAGTACAGGAAGACAGTATAGTACCTTGTAAACTAGTGAAATTATATCTCAGGAAACTGAAAACAGAGCAAGGCTTGTTTTTTTCTTATCTTAACACTTATTTAACTCCAATAAAAATGACTAATTAACACTTGACAGAGGATATCTTTTTTCAAGTAAAAACAACACAATCTCTTCAACTAATGTCGGAGGGTTCACAATGTACATCCCTCTGATGACCCAGAAGGGTCCCAGCCAAAGTAGGCGTGACATTCCTGTTTTGTTTGTTTTTTATCTTATAAATAGACTTCTCTGTGGGAGGAGTAGAGGAACTGTTAGTTCTTATTTGTAGAAAGTAGCAAAAAACATAAACTCATTAAAAAAATCATATGCAGGAGACCCTTAATAGGTGGGCAGTGCCCTTTTAGTTCTTAGAACCATGTCTGTCTTTTCATTCCTTGTTCACCTCCAGCAGTCACAGGATATGGTGTATCCACTCCTGAGGAATTCTGACATTAGCAAACTACTTACTGATAGCTCTGGCCATGTCTCTCGGTTTGTCACTTGGTTAGGCTCCCTTTGTGTAAACTATATTTTGGCATTATGGTCTTTGGATGTACCATCTGACTGAAGGAATTTGCATGCTATTATGTGTCTGAGAATAAGGCCTTATGTCAGTTCTTCATCACAACCCTTTTATGCTGAACAGGTACTTTTGTGTTTTTGATATGGGATTCTACCATTGAAGTGTTTGTTGTGTCAGTTCTTCTTTTAGGTTTTGCTGTGTCACATACAGTATTTGTTGAAAGGCTTTTTATATTGAAGCTTCTGTGTATCTTATGGCATCTGCTTTGATGATGTGATCCCATTTATTCATCAGCTTTAATTATTTCATTTGTAGATTTAAGATGTGGGCACAGCACTTGGGGCTCACTTTGCTTAATATTAAGTTGTAATTGTAGGTATATACTATCACATCCAAGTCTACAACGCCAATAAGCTGTTGCATATTGTTCTACAAAGTATCTTTTGCAGAAAAAAATCCATATTCTTGCAAATAACTGTGAATACAAATATGTGTTGGTTACCAAATAACATGCTGTTTGCAGTTTGCACCAGTGTTAATTGATTAACTGGTTTATTGATGAAAATAGCTGTTTATGAAAGTGAACCAAGCACAAATGGTGTTAGAGAATATAATAGGTGGGAGCCCTTTACAATTTTATATATGCATTATAATTTAATTTTTTAGGTTGGAACTAAAATATTTTTGTGCCCTTTAGAGGTACCATTAGTCAAGATTAAAGTTCACTTCCAAGGTAGCATAGGATAAAACAAAAAAGTTACAAAGAGCATTTAGCTTTCACTAAAAATGTGCAATGCAAATTTATACATTGCACCCAAACGTGACTGAGTTAGTTTGCATGCAATGAAGTATTCTGAAAAAATTACAATTCCCGCAGAGTTTAATAATATTAATTTATCTCAAAGAATAAAAAGTAGCAGTTGTTAAATAGACTGTTATACCATCAATTAAAATAATAATTTAAAATAAATACATAGACACACATGCATTAGTTGTTAATTGAGTATCCATGTACTAGGAAATGTTTGTGATTCTTTTAGGATGAACTCTTGCATGAGAGCTTTAGGGCTAAATCCTGTTGTTGGGCAGATCAAATGATGGATTCTCATGGTTGTGCAGCAGAGCTCTGTGAATACGCAGAGTCCTGAAAATCTAGCTGAGTCATTCTTGACAGCAGCACAGTTCATGCTTTGGAAGAAGATTCCAGATTTGCACTGCTCCAAAACCAACCGTACTAATTGTTCAACTAATAATAGTCATCTCTGTGTCTAGGACTAATTTAAAGATTGTGATGTTGGTGCTGGATGCCAAACACAGAACAGGAACATAGTTCTTCTCTTAAATGACTTTAACAAAGATTTCATCCTGATCAGGACTAACATTATATGAAGAGCATCCACATTACATTATACAGGATAAAAAATATAAATGTAGGAAAAAAACTTCTTCAGTGAGCAGGTTATTCCATATTTGCCCATTATGAATCTTCTTCTGAAGCATCTGTCACTGGCCACAGAAACATGAAGCTAGTCTAGATAAACCACTGCTCTGAGCCACTATAACAATTCCTATGTCTATGATGATGCTAGAAGACCTGGGATATAACAGATAATCTAAAATATTATTCCACATTCCCGATTATTCCAGGCAATGTATTATAATAGACAGTAATATGAAATGACAACAAAAAGTTCAAAGATTGCGTAGCTCCAGTGCTGGACTTGCTATCAAGTTATCATTATGTACACCAACTGGCTAGGTTCCAAAAGAGAGCATTAAGATATTGCAGCATTTTGTAGAATGATACATGCATGTTAGTTAAGTGAAAGGAATATTACACAGCTGCTTTTCAGCTCTAAGATGCTACCTGGGCTATATAATATCACTAGTAACTGTGATGTACCATATTAAAATGTCATCTGTGGCATGCCGGATATTTCATTCCTATGCAGGTGTAATTCCTAAAAATTCCAAACCCCAGTGCTCGTGTTTTGGATAAGCAATTTTTTATTTAGTTGTGTTCATATGTACATGGTGTTAAAAACAATAAAAATAAAATCCATTTGCTCTTATATATCACAATAAATAATAGCAAATATGTTGTATAATTTTAATGTATTCATATTAAGAAGTGCTTCCTATCTTTGGAAAACTTAGCTGATTGGTCTGAGACAAATTAATCTGTTTCAAGATATTAGGGCCCTATCCAGCTTCCTCCCCCACCTCTCCTCTCCATGATATCTCTCTTTGTATTCCCTCCCACCCATATTTCCTTGCCATGGCATATAGGACCTTAACCTCCCATTGAAGTCCATGGAAGAAAAGGACTCTTGTTCTCCAGTGAGTGTTATATCAGGTCCTTAGTCTCTACTGTTTTTGGATGAGACATACATATTTCCCAATTACCACATTTATTAAAAGGGAAATAGAAATCATCCAGAATGTGTCCCAAACTCTCTGTATTTTGTTGAATGCTGTGCTGTGTACTTTTGCTGAAGCTGAAACCTTTTATACTATCGCACATGAAAATACATGCATCCAGCCATTTCCCTTCTAGCTCCACATCTGAGGAATAACCTTTTCAGCTGAACTAAAGCCAGCATGAGAATCAGATTTAGTGCTGCACTGTGCTAAAATCATCCTCTTTGGGGAAACTACTAATCCTAAAGAGGATCCAGCATTGAGCATAAAATACTATTTAGACTGTGATAGGCTCCAGATTCCCAGTATCATGTTTTAGCCCCCAAATATTTGTTTGTTTGTTTATTTAGAGATTAAAATGTATCCCTTATACAATTTCTGAGCATAAATATAAATAATGGAAAATACATATAATGTATTAACAACTAACCAAAATAGACTCCCAACACAGGATAAATTGTTCTCTGTGCATCGAAACTGTATCCTTAGACAAAACTGAGCTAATAGATAGCCCTGTTGTGAAGAAGAGCTTTGCTTTTTTGGACAAAAGAAGGAAGAGAAATTCATAGCCCCAATTTTTTTACATTTAATCAGAGGTCTCAACCACGGATGAGATTGGACCATAACAGAAAGACAACAATATTTTTCAAGTGTTTTCCTTAACTCCGTCTTAATTTATTTTCATAGAATTCTCTGTTTAAAAGAGAACAACATTGCTTTATTAATTTCTACTAGGACAGGTTATTCTTGTTTTTATTTTTATTATTTTAGTAATTTTCTGTTCCTACCTGATACAACCTTTACGCATTTGAGCATTGTGAATACCCTTTAATTCTGGGACAGAAAGTTCATGTTCTAATTTTTTTCACCCCAACTATTCTTTTCTCTGTTTTGGCACTTTCCTTTTTGCCAGCAAGGTGAAACACAAGGCTATTTTGAGGCCTCCAGTAATATGTCTTCATTAGTTTCCGGGTCAGAGAGCATTCCGAAAATTAAAATTTGGCCTCCTTTCTACACCTTGTGATGCCAAGCTGTTTCGTGCAACATACGAATGATTTTTCACCTGCCTGGGGAGTAAAAATCCTGAGGTTGGTCCCAAAGTTGATGCAAGTACAAAACGTCATAGTTGCACTATCTGGCTGATTTTATTTCTCTTATTTTATTGCTAATTCTCATTCATTCCTGTTCCTTCAATGATTATTATTAGTTAGCATTACAGTACTGCCTTGGGACTTCAACCAAGAACAGGAACCCCCTGTATTACTCACAAACATACTGTAAGGGACACTATTTACCCTGAAGACCTTACAATTTAAATAAGCGAAAAAAGAGTTGGGGGATAAGGAAAATAACATAAAAGCAGAGTGAACAACGTGATGGTCTGCAAATGTCATGTTAGTTCCATGCTTTTTTTTTTCTTTCTCATATTAAAAAAGATAGGGTTTTGTAGAGAAAAGATTGGCTGAATAGAGAGAAAAGGGAGGCAGAGGGGTAAACTGAACAGAAAGCATATAAGAGGAGGATGGAGTGAAGCTGAAATGAACAGACTGTGAGGGTGAGCATGGAGGAGTTGGAGCAAACAACCAAACTGCAGAGGGGAGAGAATGTCCAGAGTAAAAAATGTGCACAGCTGTCGGGCACTGATGAATTCATCAGAGTCCAAAGCAGGTCTCTGCTAGAGCTGCTATTCTCTTCTCCTGCTGGCTAAGTTTCTGGCTGGCTTCTTCCAGCAGTTTCTTTTGTCCCCAAGCTCACATGGCTTCAGGGAGGGGTGAGGCTACATGGGCGTTGGTGTCCCTGGGGAGGTGGTATCCCCTGCGCAGTTCTGGGTCTTAGGAAGTGGCAGTCCTGGCTGGGTCTCCATTCCTCCATGGTATGGCTGTACCTGCTTCAGACACTTTTCTGTTGCTAAGAGAATCTTTCATTAGCTCCTCCCAGCAGTTCCTTTTGTCCTGAAGCTCACATGGGTGGAGGCAGGAGGTGACACTGTGTGGGCCATGGTGCCTAGGCATAGGGGAGACCTCCCGAGAGGTGTGGGGATAGTGATGGAGGGGTAATTAATATCTTTTTAAACAAAAACCCCTCTTGCTATATTGTCTATATCAGAATGGATACATTCATATGTTCAGTTTGTGCCCATTCATGTATGCAGGTGCTACATAGTTTATGTTATACAAATTCTAGCTCATTTCAGATCAGAAACTGTAATGCTAACCCCTGCACAATAGAATGCAAATCTCTTTGGCATGAAAGACAGGAGGTTGATAATAAGTGTGTCAAGATTCTTTGGTCACTCACCATGTTCTTCATATCCTGGAGGGGAGTAAGGGCATGCCTTATTATAGTAGACATCCTTATAGTCCTTGCTGGTCTTTATGGTATACAAATTGTATGTAGTGGATGAAGTGGCTGGGGAGAAGACTGAACACTGATATTGGAGAACCTGCTACAGGTATAATTAGTTGCACTGTGGAGAAATTTTACAGTCCTCTGTTGTGGCTCAGCTTGAGACAAATAGAACTTCCTTCTCCTTGGTCATAGCAACTACAAACCTCAAACCAATGGAAGTATGTGTGGCAAGTGTTAGACAACTACTTGACCTCCTCAGTGGCTCTCTTGTGGGGAGACTTGTCTCTCTGAGTTCCATCATGTCCTCCTTCCTGTTCAGCATGTATGAGAAATTGCTAGGTGAGATTGTGAAGTGTTTTGGGCTGCAGTGTCCTCAATATACTAAAGTTGCTTAGCTCTACATCTCCTTTTCACTGACTCCAGAGTTTGCAAGCTTCTTACTCTTGAAGAGCAAGATAGAGATCTGCGTAAAAGTGAATAGGCTGTGTCTCAGCTCAGATAAATTGAAAGTTATGCTTTTGGCCAAGATAAAGCACTTGCAGAGTTGAGTGGAGGTGATATCTGCTGCAGTCAAGTTTTCAAAAATGCTTTAAAATCTTTTGGTGCTGTCTGATTCATCACAATCCCCAGATTTTCAGGTAGTGCCTTTAGCTTGTGCTGCCTTTCATTAACTATGAATGACCAGTCTCTGACTATTGCTTTCTAATATGGGTAAGGCAAAAATTTTCCATTTTTTTTAGAAGGGGCTGCAAGGGTCATGTAGTCTAACGCCCACAGGATTTGTTGCATCTAAATGATCCAAGACAGATGGCTACCACTCTTCTTTTTGAAAACCTTCTGTGAAGGAGATTCCACAACTCCCCTAGGCAATTTGTTCTAGTTACAGTAGGGAAGTTCTTACAGTTAGGAAGTTTTTTTCCTGAGATTTAATTTAAATCTGCTATGCTGTAGTTTGAACCCTTTGCCTCTTGTCCTGTTCTCTGTGGCAAGAGAGAACAAGTTTTCTCCATCTTCCTTATGGAGCCTTTCAAGTATTTGAAGACCACTATCATGTCCCCATCTTAATCTCCTCTTTTCCCAATTAAACATACCCAGTTCCTTCAGCCTTTGCTCATATGGCTTACATCCCTTTGATCATTTTTCTATCTCACCTGTGTATCCTTTCCAGTGTCCCTACATCCTTTTTATATAGCAGTGACCAAAATTGGACACTGTACTCCATTGGAGGCCTAACCAGCACCAAGTTGAGCAGTACTATCACCTCCCATGACTTGCATGCTATACCTCTGTTAATGCCACCCAAAATTGCATTTACTTTTTTTTTTTTTTTTGCAACTGTCAAGGTTCCTTCCCCACTCTGAACTCTAGGGTACAGATGTGGGGGCCTGCATGAAAACCCCCCTAAGCTTATTTTTACCAGCTTAGGTTAAAACTTCCCCAAGGTACAAACTATTTTACCTTTTGCCCCTGGACTTTATTGCTGCCACCACCAAGTGTCTAACAAATATATAACAGGGAAAGATCCTGCTTGGAAACGTCTTTCCCCCCAAAATCCTCCCCAAACTCTACACCCCCTTTCCTGGGGAAGGTTTGATAAAAATCCTCACCAATTTGCATAGGTGAACACAGACCCAAACCCTTGGATCTTAAGAACAATGAAAAGACAATCAGGTTCTTAAAAGAAGAATTTTAACTGAAGAAAAAGTAAAAGAATCACCTCTGTAAAATTAGGATGGTAAATACCTTACAGGGTAATCAGATTCAAAACATAGAGTATCCCTATAGGCAAAACCTTAAGTTACAAAAAGACACAAAAACAGGAATATACATTCCATTCAGCACAACTTACTTTATCAGCCATTTAAACAAAACAGAATCTAACGCATATCTAACTAGATTGCTTATTAGCCCTTTACAGGAGTTCTGACTTGCATTCCTGCTCTGGTCCCGGCAAAAGCAATACACAGACCGAGAGAACCTTTGTTTCTACCCCCCTCCAGCTTTGAGCTTGTCTCTTCATTGGTCATTTTGGTCAGGTGCCAGCGAGGTTATCCTCGCTTCTTAACCCTTTACAGGTGAAAGAGCTTTTCCTCTGGCCAGGAGGGATTTAAAGGTGTTTACCCTTCCCTTTATATTTATGATAGCAACAGAATCACATTGTTGACTCATGTTGAGGTTGTGATTCACCACAACTCCCATTCTGTATTTGTGCATTTGGTTTTTCTTCCCTAAGTGTAGCAGCTTATATTTGTCTTTATTGAATTTCATTTTCGTTGTGTATAGTCCAGTTCTCCAATTTATCAAGATCTCTCTGAATTTTAGTTGTATCCTCCAAAGTGTTTGCAACCCCCCTGCAACTTTGTGTTATTTGAAAATTTAATTAGTATGTTCTCTATTCCTACATTCAGCTCATTAATAAAGATGTCAAATAACACTGGACCCAGAACAGATCCCTGTGGAACCCCACTTGAGACCTCCTTCCACTAGGACATTATTTAATTAATAGTTACTCTTTGTTTGTGGTTGTTTAACCAATTATGTATCCACTTAATGGTAGTTCTACTGAGCCTGCATTTCTCCAGCTTACTTACAAGAATGTCATGTGGGACTGGGTCAAAAGCCTTGCTAAAGTCAGGTATATTATGTCCTCTGCATTCTCCCTATCCACCAAACCAGTTTCACTGGCAAAGAAGGAAATCAAGCTGATTTGGCATGATTTGTTCTTGGTAAGTCCCTGCTGCTTGCTGGTGATCATCCCTTCATCCTCCAGGTATTTGCAAATGGAATGTTTTATACATTGCTCTAGTACATTTGCAGGTATTGAGGTCAGGTTGACTGGTCTATAGTAGCTCAGCTTCTCCTTTTCCACTAAAGCGGAATACAACTGTCCATATAATGAGTATGGCAAACTGCAGTGAATACACAACACATTGTCAGAGGTCTGCCTTCATGTTTGCTCTCAGTGCAATTGTGAGTGCTTGTGATAACCACTAAAGTTCAGAAAGATTCAGGTGGGACCCAGTTCTTTGAAAGAGAGTTTTTGACCCCAAATCCCCATTGCAGCATTTACTATGCTAGTTAAAATTAGATGGACAGTTCTTGGTGTTAGTTCTGGGGCTTGAACTCTTTAGAACATTAGAACTCATTCTCCATTTAGGGCCCCCCCCTCTGGAATTTCCTTCCCATACCATCAGCTGCAACCAGAATCTAGTGAGCTTTGTGACTCAGTGCAAGAAATGCAAGATGTATTTATTCTGATTCTGTTTTGTTTGATTTTTGTTTTGCTTTTAGTTTTTGACTTTTTGTTACTAGAAAAATGACTCAGTTGTGCTGCCATATCTGTAGCCATCAGGTTTGTGTCCTCAATTGGACTTATTTTGGGTAGTTTTATGCAAATGATATTTTTGTGAGAGTGTTTTTTTGTAAAATGTGTAGTAAGTTTATAGCTGCCAGGGCGATAGGTTTTGTATGAATAAATAAAATGAATGAAAAGTGAGAACCATAGTCTGTTTTCTCTGTACAGTTTTTTCTGACAATTTCCTTTAGATAAATTGGCATGACCTCAGTATTTCATTATTCCTTTTATTTGGCTATACTTGCTAAACTTCCCTTTATTTAGTAGAATACCTAGGTATTCCTCTAAACTCTATGGTGATGTTACTTTCTTATAAAAAGAAAAGGAGTAGTTGTGGCACCTTAGAGACTAACCAATTTATTTGAGCATGAGCTTTCGTGAGCTACAGCTCACTTCATCGGATGTTGCATCCGATGAAGTGAGCTGTAGCTCACGAAAGCTCATGCTCAAATAAATTGGTTAGTCTCTAAGGTGCCACAAGTACTCCTTTTCTTTTTGCGAATACAGACTAACACGGCTGTTACTCTGAAACCTTACTTTCTTATATAAGATTACTTTTAAGCCTTTGATGGAGGCTGCTATGTGTATTTATAGGTAGATTATTTTGTCTGCATATTGCATTTTTAAAATTTCAGTAATACAATAGTAGCTGTTTAACAAATAGTCATAATTAATTTGTCTATATTTTAACAAAGGCTAATCTATGTTCCAGTTTTCTTTTAGTCGCATAATTGCAATAATATTATATAGATAGATCGTCTTGAAAAGTTTCTTTACGTGTAATTATCCTTCAAAAGTTGTGTATGTACTATGAAGTATATTTTAGATGTAATGGTAACCCAAATTATTAACCAAATTATTGGTGGATCTCTAAAGAAAACTGTTATTTCATTGTGCTGAGGGGGGTGTTGAAAGTTAATTAAGCCTGTATTCCCGAGAAAGTCACAAAAGAATCACACAGTGGTCCTTAGTGATATATAGAAATCAGTGGTCTCATCTGAATGTTTAGCTAGTAGCCTCTATGGAAAAAAAGTCTGAAATTAACATTACATCAAAGATGACTTTTATGTAAAAGTATACATACTATCTTATGGTCCTCTATCTATAATTTTAATAAAATATAAGTTTAAACAATAATTTTTAAGGCTATTGCCCAAAACATTTTAATACTTCTTACATGTCTGTTAACATTCAATATGCATAGTAAAACCAAATTACAAAATAAAGTCACACATATTACTTTTTTTTTCTTATAGCAACCCCTAAATGAAATATAAGGTTCTGAACTTCAACAGTGCAATTTCAGAGGCCTAGAACACATGCTTACAAACAGAACATGTTGTCATAGTCAACACAAAATAGTAGTGCAGGGTTACTGGGTAGCTTGGCTGTTTTGAAACCAGTTAGGTTTTGTGCACATAGCCCTGGCCTCTTGAGGCTCTCTTGAGCTCTGCAGGGATCTGTGAAGGTTGGATGCTTAGACCTCATTGTTTCTTGGGCAGAACGGGGTTATTGATCAGTTTCTTGTACCCTGTACATGTTTGTCTGATAGAGAGGAAGAACTGGCTCTTAGATACTAAATACATACTTTTCTTCCTTTACTGAGCTGCAATTCTTGCGGAAGAATTGTTAACTGTAGGATCTACAAGACATGCTGCGGTTTGCTTCACTGTATACCTGTTTTTTGGGGTATATTCAGCCGTATGCGCTAACATTCTGTTGGAGGAGAAGGTATTTGTATGTATTTGTATTGGTATTTGTAGAGGCTGGTAGGGGCAGTGTGCTGGGAGAGAAGCTGAGCCCTGGTTAGGGGGCAGGGCTTCTCTGACTAGGGGTCCTATAAAGGTAGCCAGCCAGCCAGCCAGGCAGCAACACAGACAGCTGCAGCGGCACAGGAGCCAGAAAACAGAGCTGTAAACAGGGGAGTTTGGGGGGAAGAGTAGGAGAGCCAGGCAGAGGAACAGACAGGCTAGTGAAGGGAGTGGGTGGTGGTCTGGCAGTGTTTTGGTGCTCGTTGGGGGTTTGTTTTGCTGTGGGTGGTGGTGTTTTGGTTTCGTTTGTGTTTCCCGGACTAACAGGACTTAGGTGAGAAGGTGATGACCGATACAGAGGCAGCAGTGGCAGTGACCCAAGTGGTGGAAGACACAATGAAGATGACTGGATGTGGAGCTGTGGCATGTACATGATCCTGTAGCAAGTACCTCAAAAGAGTTTTGTCTGCATGAAGTGCCACCTGATAGAACTGATAGAAGAAAAGATCCGAGGATTGGAGATGCAGGTGGAAACTCTTGCTGAGTTTAGAAGGGGGTTTGAGAGGATGATGGAGCAAAGACATGATGAGGCTGAAGGGAAAAGCTCAAACTTGCAGATGGAAGCAGGACCAAAGAACTCTGAGGGGAGACTGCTGGGTGAGGAAAGTGGTCAGTGGAAGCATGTCACTAAGAGAACCAGGCAGAAGAAAGGATCGGCTAGTGAAGGAGAAACTTACTTACTGAGAAGAATAGACTGGCCTGTAACCAGAGCTGATCCAGAGAACAGAAGGGTTTGCTGTCTGCTGGGTGCTAAGATATGGGATGTGGACCTGAGACTGAAGAGGATCCTAACAGGAGCAGGAAAGAATTCACTAATTGTCCTTCATGTGGCAACAAATGATACGGCTAGATTCTCACTGGAACATATCAAGGGAGACTATGCCAGGCTGGGGAAGACACTTAAGGAAATCGAGGCTCGGGTGATCTTCAGTGGGATTCTGCCCGTTCCTAGAGAAGGGCAACAAAGGTGTGATAAGATTAGGATGATCAACAGATGGCTCAGGCAGTGGTGCTATAAGGAGGGCTTTGGGATGTATGGCCACTGGGAAGCATTCATGAACAGAGGACAGTTCTCTCGGGATGGACTTCACCTGAGTAGGGAGGGAAATACACTTCTAGGATGGAGGCTGGCACAACTGATTAAGCGAGCTTTTAAACTAGGAATTTGGGGGAGATGGTTGAGAGATGTCCAGGTAATCTCCACGCCGGATTTTAACATTGAGAGGGAAGAAAACAAAGTAAGAAAGGATACAGCCGTGGGTAGGAGAATGGACATAAGGAGGAAGGGTAGTGTAGATACCAGTTAAATAGGTGATACTGGCGGTAGAATGTCTGTGCCCAATCGGATAAAGAATGTGAGCAAAGCCAAACAACAAAAATTAAGATGTTTGTACACTAATGTGAGGAGCCTAGGTAACAAAATGGAGGAACTAGAGCTACTGGTGCAGGAAGTGAAACCAGATATTATAGGGATAACAGAAACATGGTGGAATAATAGTCATGACTGGACTACAGGTATTGAAGAGTATGCGCTGTTTAGGAAAGACGGAAATAAAGGCAAAGGTGGTGGAGTAGCATTGTATATCAATGATGAGGTAGATTATAAAGCAATAAGAAGTAGTGGAATGGAGTCTGTCTGGGCAAAAATCACATTGGGGAACAAAGCTACGAGAGCCTCTCCTGGGATACTGCTTAGGGTGTGCTAAAGACTGCCAGGATCCAATTTGGATATGGATAGAGCCCTCTTTAATGTTTTTAATGAAGTAAATACTAATGGAAACTGCGTGATCATGAGAGACTTTAACTTCTTAGATGTAGACTGGAGGAAGAGTGCTAGTAATAATAATAGGGCTCAGATTTTCCTAGATGCGATAGCTGATGGATTCCTTCATCAAGAAGTTGCTGAACCGACTAGAGGGGATGCCATTTTAGATTTGGTTTTGGTGAGTAGTGAGGACCTCATAGAAGAAATGGTTGTAGGGAACAACCTTGGTTCAAGCGATCATGAGCTAATTCAGTTCAAACTAAATGGAAGGATAAATAAAAATAGATCTGTGTCTAGGGTTTTTGATTTCAAAAGAGCTAACTTTAAAAACTTAAGGAAATTAGTTAGGGAAGTGGATTGGACTGAAGAACTTGTGGATCTAAAGGCGGAGGAGGCCTGGAATTACTTCAAGCCAAAGTTGCAGAAACTGTCAGATGCCTGCATCCCAAGAAAGAGAAACAAGTCATAGGCAGGAGTTGTAGAACAAGCTGGATGAGCAAGCATCTCAGAGAGGTGATTAAGAAAAAGCAGAAAGCATACAGGGAGTGGAAGATGGGAGGGATCAGCAAGGAAAGCTACCTTATTGAGGTCAGAACATGTAGGGATAAAGTGAGAAAGGCTAAAAGCCATGGAAAGGGAATTAAAACCAGTAGTAAAAGGTTCTATAGTCCTATAAATAAGAAGAAAACAAAGAAGGAAGAAGTGGGACCGCTAAACACTGAGAATGGAGTGGAGGTTAAGGATAATTTAGGCCTGGCCCAATATCTAAACAAATTCTTTGCCTCAGTCTTTAATGAGGAGTTTAGGGATAATGGTAGCATGACAAATGGGCTATGGAGGTAGATATTACCACGTCCGAGGTGGAAGCCAAACTCAAACTGCTTAATGGGACTAAATTGGGGGACCCAGATAATCTTCATCCAAGAATATTAAAGGAACTGGCACACGAAATTGCAAGCCCATTAGCAAGACTTTTTAATGAATCTGTAAACTCAGGGGTTGTACTGTGTGATTGGAGAATTGCTAGCATGGTTCCTGTTTTTAAGAAAGGAACAAAAAGTGATCCAGGTAACTACAGGCCTGTTAGTTTGACATCTGTAGTATGCAAGATCTTGGAAAAAACTTTGAAGGAGAAAGTAGTTAAGGACATTGAGGTCAATGGTAATTGGGACAAAATACAACATGGTTTTACAAAAGGTAGATCATGCCAAACCAACGTGATCTTCTTCTTTGAGAAGATAACAGATTTTTTTTTAGACAAAGGAAACACAGTGGATCTAATTTACCTTGATTTCAGTAAGGTATTTGATATGGTTCCACATGGGGAATTATTAGCTAAATTGGAAAAGATGGGGATCAACATGAAATTGAAAGGTGAATAAGGAACTGGTTAAAGGGGTTAAAACAATGGGTCACACTGAAAGGTAAATTGTCAGGCTAGAAGGAGGTTACTAGTGGAGTTCCTCAGGGATCGGTTTTTGGACCAATCTTATTTAATCTTTTTATAACTGACCTTGGCACAAAAAGTGGGAATGTGCTAATAAAGTTTGCAGATGACACAAAGCTGGGAGGTATTGCCAATACAGAGAAGGACCGGGATATCATACAGGAAGATCTGGATGACCTTGTAAACTGAGGTAATAGTAATAGGATGAAATTTAATAGTGAAAAGTGCAAGGTCATGCATTTAGGGATTAATAACAAGAATTTTCGTTATAAGCTGGGGATGCATCACTTGGAAGTAACAGAGGAGGAGAAGGACCTCGGAGTATTGGTTGATCACAGGATGTCTGTGAGCCGCCAATGTGATATGGCTTGGAAAAAAGCTAATGCGGTCTTGGGATGCATCAGGCGAGATATTTCCAGTAGAGATAAGAAGGTGTTAGTACCGTTACACAAGGCACTGGTGAGACCTCATCTGCAAAATTGTGTGCAATTCTGGTCTCCCATGTTTAAGAAGGATGAATTCAAACTGGAACAGCTACAGAGAAGGGCTACTAGGATGATCTGAGGAATGGAAAACCTGTCTTATGAAAGGAGACTCAAAGAGGTTGGCCTTCCTCTGCAGCGGGGGCACGGGTCACTTGCTGGAGTATTCTCTGCACCTTGAAGTCTTTAAACCAGGATTGAGGACTTTAATAGCTCAGACATGGGTTCGGGGTTTGTTACAGGAGTGGGTGGGTGAGATTCTGTGGCCTGCGTTGTGCAGGAGATCAGATTAGACTATCATAATGGTCCCTTCTGACCTTAAAGTCTATGATTCTATGGTTATCTTTCTATTTCTACACTTACTGAGCTGAGTGCATTGCAGTAACATCAGTCTGTCTGAGCAAGAAAGAGCTAATGTTGCAAAACAAGCTTTTGTGCTTCAAAATTGAGTCAAATCTATTATTATTATTACTATTATTACTTATTTATTATTTATTATTATTACTACTAATATCTTTGTGGAGATTAAAAAAACACCAGGCATTAAGCCAAAAAAATAATTTCTATTCTGGGATCATAACATGATTTTATTTTGAAGTCAGAAACTGTAATGGAGCAGTGGTTAACCACCCAGACAACATATATGTTGTTGCCTGGCATCATTGTCGACTAATCCCATGCTGTCTCTGGAGAACTCAACCTTGATCTGGAGCGGCTAGTGAAAGGAAAGTTAGAAATGTTGATTTACATTAGAAAACATTGGTGTCTGTTCCAGTTATGCACAATACTGCCTTTTAAAGTTTGGTTTTATTTAACTTAAAATTGAGGTTTGGGTTTTTGTTTTTGTTTGAAAGAACAGGGGAGAAAAATGAACTGCCAACCCAGTAAAAAGCTACATGTTTCATGACGTTATCTTTTATTTTCTGTCTCAGTAAAGGCAGATTGCTGTTGTTGGGTAGTGATGGTTTTTTGGTGTTTGTTTGTTTTTTATCCCCCCCTCCTCCCCCAGCCACCAAATTCAGCTCTCTGTCTCAAAAATGAAACAGAAATGATCTCCCCAAACCTGTTTGTGATTTTTAATCTGCTGTCTGTAGCTGGCTATCTCTACCTCTTATCTCATTTTAGCTCCCAGTCACATTTCTCCTTTTCCTGTAGACATTCATTTGTGATGAAATGTTTTAAGTAGGTGAATGCTTTTGAGCAGAATGAGGACAGTACCTGGAAAAGAAAAGGCTTTCACAAAATATAACTGTACTGACTCTTTTTATGAAAGCTTCTGCATTTGTAGTGGTACAGAATTAAAAAGATGCAGTAGTGGTTTGCAGTTCAGAAAAGCACTGAGGGATTGTAAAGGTAAATATAAAAAACTGATGGAAACACATCTCGGAGTTTTTTCTTTGTTTATTTTTAACACAGAATAGTAGAATTAAGGTTTTACATATGGGTGAAAACAATTTGTCCTGAAACTTGATCCAAAACAAAATGAACCATGCTAATTTTTTTTCAGGTTCAAAAAGTTTAGCGTTAGAATTTTTATTAAATCCTAATACTTTTTTTCACTTTTTAGCACCTGATGTGCAAGTATTAAAGTCCAATGAGAGACACTGCTTTTGCAGTATAAACCAGTGCATATTGAAAATTTGAAATGAAATTGAAAATGAGATTTCCAATCTGATTTTCAGACCAAAGAAGTTCAGAATGCTGTATGTTTGGAGGAACTTCATGTAATATCCCATATGTAAAATCTTTACCATGCTTGCTGCACAATAATCTGTACTAAATCAACTATACTGGACATTTTATGAGAATTTATTAAAATTCTGTGAATTTGTATCTATTATCCTATGATCTTGAGACATTGCATGCATCTGCATTTCAACAAAAATTCCTCTCTCTCCTTTGATCATGCTTGAGAACAAAACAAACTGAATGCATTTTTCATCTGTTTTACAGATAAGATATTTTTCCTGCCATAGAAATCGTTGTCTGACTGTTTGCTTGCCAGCAAAGAGCCTATAAAGACAAACAAAACAAATCACCTGCACTGGGGGTTAACTGTGTGCAAACCACATGCAATGCATGAGTAAATAGGCTTTACACAGAAACTGGGCAGGGAGGGAGGCAGGCAGGAGTCCCTCTTCCAAACCCAAGAACCTGTATATTATAGCATGTGTTGACTTTGTTATGGTGTGATAGCATAGCATGAACCAGAACTGAGCAGGGGGATGCAAAATGCAAAAACCTCCAGAAATCACATGTATCAAAAACCTAACTTGAATTTTAAAAAAACACTGCATGTGATCAGGCTTCTCAGACCGGTCAGAGTTTGTACAAGGGGTGAGAGGAACAGTCCCTCAAAAAGGAGGGCTGAAAACAATGCAGCTTCTGAAAACTGTAAATAAAGTGGAAACATTAAGTATCAAATGTACCATATTTTTAAAAAATGAGAACTAATATACATGGTGTAAAAATATTTTTTAACTTATTTAAATTGCTGAGAAATACTATTTGGGGGCAAAGATACCCACTTAAGAAGGAGGCACTCCAGACCATATTGCTTGTTCTGTTTAATACATGTCTCGGGTATGCTGGAGGCATTAGGTGACACACCCAATGCATGCATTAGCTAGTTCAGCCATATGGCCTGTTGTCTCTTACTGGTTAATTTAACCATCTGTCCTGTAAATAATGTTTAAAACTTGTATTCATTTTGAATGCTTGGGTTCACTATGCTTTATTCTCTCCTTGGTCTCTTGGTCCCCAGGATGCTGCGCATTAAGAGCATTATTCTGTTCTTTGACATATCTCAAAAAATGTAACTGTGTGGTATCTCTGTGCACTATGAATCAAATAGTGATATCCTCATTCAGTTCTTATTTGGCCAAAATTGCTACTGAAGTCAATGGGAATTTCGTCTGAGTCAGGATTTGTCCCGGGATTATATCACCATTATGGTACATCATATACATGTCATCTCTATTTGTTGATGTGAGGGAAAGATGTGGTTGTACAGATCGTGATTTGGGTGAAGTTTCTGTATTAGTGTTGCTGTCAAATATGGTCTATATTTCAACCATTTCTATGCTTATGTATGTGCTGACATTTTTTCTTCTATGTGCTTCTCTCTCGTTCTCGACTAGTATTCATTATTTCTTTATTGCATATAATGAAACCAGTTAATAGCTGAAGTCAGCAGTATGAGATAAATAAAAGATCATTTGTTAAAACTTCAAGGGTTAAAAATGTTGAGCTGGCATAGTATATATCTGATCGGGAGTATTGTGAAAAGTTTTTATAGAGAAATAGGTCACCCAATTTCCTTTTCCTCACCGATTAATTTAACATTATAAATTGAGACATACTGTAACTGGAATTGTAGTCTCCAGAATGCAATGTATTGAAGTAGTTTGGAATTTTTGTCTATAAACTGAGGTTTTACTATGTCAGAGTCACTGAAAGAGACTTCTGCTGTATATAGCAGTCCCCCGTTTCTCACATCTTGTTCCTGAGTATTCCAAACTAAAGGTACATGTTGACCAACAATACATTTACTTAACTAGCATGCATTGTACACTTTTTTTGTAAGGACAGTAGCATTTCATGACATGCTTCTCAGAGAATAAATAGGCATGTCGATGAATTTTCACCTGTGGGATGCCATTTAGGTCAAAATTCCCAGTGTGACATATATCACTCCACTGAAGAGCACACTGCATTCCAAAGCTAGGAAACACGGCAGTCCTTTTTACTTTTGTGTATGAGCCATTGTGTCTCTTCACCTATGGGCATACTGTAATGGGACATGTACTTTTACAACTTATATTGAATTATCCATAAACATTAAATGAATAATAGTAACCATACTCTATGTCTCATGAAAAACTTAAAAACGCAGATCAAAGAAGTTCCAGTCTTTGCCTTATGAACCCAGTTTTTCAGACTGCATTACATCACATCGGGCTAAGTTTTGCACTTGGAACTTTGAGTCATCTGAAACATTATGAAAATCACATGTAGCCAGTCAGCATCTGAGTAGATGTGTGTGTGGTGTTTACCGAAGTGTTGCACTCAGTAAATGTGTTATTGAGAAACATGTTTCAGATGGGAATGTAGAGACTAGCTGGTGTGTGTGGCTAAAGCGACCAACATTGAGCCAAATCATATCTCATTAATGGGATTCTTATATCATACACCTGGTGAACTGGGCACTTCGGTGAATGGAGGTTTGTTGTTGGAGCAAGAATTTGGAATGGAGGGCTACTGCTAACACTTCAAATGCATATTTTATTCTACTTTTTGGTGATGATTCATGTGTGTATGTTTCATCTGTTTCCTGTGGCCCAGTCTTGGTTACCTGCTGCCACCACCAAGTTTCTCACTTGGAAATTTTACCTCAGGGCTCCTCTGCCTCTCCTCTCTTGTTACAAGGACCCTATCCCCATGAATGGAGGTCCCCGATAGGTACGGTAAGTATTTTTCAAAGGCCACTGCAGAAATCCCCCTTCACCACAGTTGCACTCCAGACTTCAATCAACAAACTTGTACTTTATGATTAAAACCTATGAATAACTCAGGCACTAATAAGCTGGCAGGATCCGCTGTCCTGTTTAAGTCCTGGCAAGTCTCATTTCATAGCCCAGTTCAGGCTTCCTTTTTATAACCCATGGAGTCCAATGTCCCAGTCTGGTCTCTCTGCCACCATCTTGGCAGCCCAGACCTCTATTCCTGATGAATCAGTCTCTGGAATCTGGAGAGACCATCTCTGGCAAATTCAGCCAGCCCAGATCAAACCACCGCCGGCTGGTAAGTCTACTCACGGTGTTCCTCCCACTGTTGAATGAACATTCCAGGATGGCTCCTAGAACCAAATGAGACCTAACCGAATCCTTGGTTTCAAACCACTGTCTCATTTCCATCCACATATTTTATCTCCCACATACCTTATACCTAAAATAGTATAAGCATAGCACAAACCCTAATGTTCTCCACAGGATCCACAGTGGCTGTACTGAGCTCTTAGACCCTAGAGAGGAGGGGAATGCATTACATTGCTCAACTCTAGCTGTACAGAGAGTAACCTTGGATCTCTAAGAGCCCTGTCCAGTGGTCCAGCAGAGGATTGGTGGCTGTAACAGGGGAATTTCACACGGGGAACAAAGAAGTAATGTGATTATGCATGATGTGAAGAAATACTTCCTTTTGTTTGTTTTAAACCTGCTGCCTATTAATTTCATTTGGTGACCCCTAGTTCTCATGTTATGAGAAGGATTAAATAACATTTCCTTCTTTACTTTCTCCATACCAGTCATGATTTTATAGACCTCTATCATATCCCTCCTTAGTCATCTCTTTTCCAAGCTGAAAATTCCTAGTCTTAGTAATTTCTCCTCATATGAAAGCTGTTCATCAGTATACATATGACACACAGCTCTATGTCTTGTTTTATTAGACCCAGAATGGTGTATTATTATTTATATCTCTGTGGTTTGCTGAGGTTGGGATTTGGATAAATGTAGATTACTGGAAGTTTGATTCAAACAGGACAGCAATGATGTTAGATTTAGGGGAAGGATTTTTAGGGTACAATGGGGATCCCCATTCGAATTAGAGTCCAAATTGGCCTCAGTGACCAAAAGTGTTTTTTCCACCCCTCTATACCTGGTAAGATGTTTGTGTCTGCTTTTCTTATCTCATGACCTTGACATTTTCCCAGACATTTTGACCTCTAGACTGGATTACTACAATATGGTGTCTAGAGCAGTGTTTCTGAATGACCGGTCTGTGGACCGGCGCCGGTCCCTGAGATTTCCCTGATGCAGCTTAGGAAGGCAACAAGCCGGACCCTGGTATCAAAAAGGTTAAGAAACACTGGTCTAGACTGACCATTAAAGATCACTCTCAAAGCTTCAGCTGTTGCAGAATGCAGCCATCTGCCTACTTATGGGGTTAGCACCAGGGAACATACTATACCTGTTCTTTGCCAGTTGAACAGGTTTTCTGTTTGTTTCTGTCTGTGTTTGGAGGTGCTAACTCTGTTCTATTGGACAACAAACAACCGATAGCAATCCAGAAATATGTTTTAATAAATGCCACTGTCCTATGAGGATCAGGGGAACACTATTGAGGCTGCTGTCCCCCTGTGGGAATGAGCTGAGGTCCGTGGGATTTGCTTCTAGATCCTTGAGCTCTGAACAATTTAGAGTCTCTGCAGAACCTGATACCCATCCCACTAGATTGGGACAGGCAATAGAAATTTAGTGAGACTGGAATAGCAGTTTTTTGTAACCTTTTTCTGAGGGGAGTGTTTTGGTCCTAAAAGTCTCCAGAAATACAATATCAAAATCTGGGAGTTGATTTTCAGAGATGCTGAGCCACCTGCAGTTCTCATTAACTCTTAGCTTCTCTGAAAATCGTACACATAGACTTTTTAATGGATGGAATAGAAGCTTCAGAAACCAGTGTCTGTTTTTCCCTATTCTGATAGCTTTTGGCTAGCTGATTATTTTATTATTTTTGTCAAATTTAAAGTAAAATGTTCAGTAAAATCATGTTGCTCCCACACTTAGAATTTGTTTGACAAATTAAACCTAGGTCAGAATTATAAAAAATAAAACAAAACTTGGAAATAGGAACTGGATAATGAAAATGCTAATAGGCCAACAAGTATAGAAATATTAGCATATTTTTCTCCCTCTCTTTCTCTCTCTAAAACAGTTCTTTTTGCAAGGCTAAAGTGCTGAAATGAATGTTCTGCCTTTTTGTCTCACAATAAAACTTTAGTGTTTTGGCAAAAGGTCATGAGTCAATCAGTGCTGTTAGTTTCCATTATTTCCTGTTCAAATATTGGCACATGATTATTTGGAGTGAAAGTGGCAAAATCACACATAATCTCATAGGAATGAATCATGTTCCATGTTGCTACTGCACATGTTAAAGGCTCATATCACTTGAAAGTACCCATTTCTTGATTTATACAAGTACACATCTTGACAAGTGGTGTGCTTGATACTCATTTATACCAACCAAATTGTGCACTGATAATTATCAAATTATGCAAAATGATGTGCACTGTACATAACATTATTCTGTAGTTTGATTAAGTAGCTCATCAACAGAAAAGCTGCAAATCTGTCAAGAAGGATAATAAAATGTAACTGTTTATATTTATTTGAATTCTCACCATCTATGAAGACAAATGAAAGTAACTGATGTGAAAGTATAAATTCTGATAAAGTGATAAACCTGATCTCTAAAATATAATATCTGTTATGTTGTGTTGAGGTTTCTATTTTTCCAAATGTTTATTAGATATTTTACTGACTTTTTGTCTTATTTGGGAATCTTTAGCAGGTAACCCCAAAATTATGGGGGAAAGAATCACTATTCACTACTCAGAACCCAATCCTGAAAACACTAGTGCAGGTACTTCAAATACATTGGTAGTCCAAGTGATTTCAAGGGGTTCCCAGCTCTGTCGCTTATCTCCTGTGTGACCTTGGATGAGACTCTTCAGCTCTCTGAGTCTATTTCCACTCCCATCCCTTGTCTGTCTTGTCTATTTAGATTGTTAATTCTTTTGGGGTTAGGGCTGTCACTTGCTATGTGTTGGTATAGTGCCTAGCACAAGGGAGCTCCAAACTCAGATGGCCCTCTAGGTGAGGGGTCGGCAACCTTCGGCACGCGGCCCATCAGGGTAATCCACTGGCGGGCCGTGAGATATTTTGTTTACGATGACTGTCTGCAGGCATGGCATACCGCAGCTCCCAGGGGCCACGGTTCACTGTTCCTGACCAATGGGAGCTGCGGGAAGCAGCGGCCAGCACATCCCTGTGGCCCGCGCCGCTTCCCGCAGCTCCCATTGGCCAGGAACAGTGAACCGTGGCCAGTGGGAGCTTCAGGGGGGCTGTGCCTGCAGATGGTCAACGTAAACAAAATGTCTCATGGCCCACCAGCGGATTACCATGATGGACCGCATGCCAAAGGCTGCCAAACCCTGCTCTAGGCACTACTATAATGAAAATAATAATAAAAAGGGAATATGTGATTTTTAAAATTAAACAACTATATAAGTGATTGTAGAATCAGGACTACAGGTCCTTAAGAGAAAATCTTTAATGTTATATAAAAGAGGGGTTGAATTATGTCTTCTGCCACAAAATTAGTAGTATAACCATTTTAATATGTAATAAAAAGATTAGGATATGCTGCCACACAAGTTAGTGGAAAAGTTCCCAGTGATTTCAATGGGAGCAGGACTGAGGACTGAATCCATCACATCACTCTGAACAGCAGCACTCATTTGTAAATTAGCTAAAGAAAGGACACCATTTATACTTCTTCTATAGTTAATTTATTTCATTCAGAGATCACATTCTTTCTGACCAAAAGACTTACAGGGAGAAAATTTGATAAATAGCTTCTAAAATGTCCTCAGTTTTTCATATATATTTTTTCACACACAAATAGAATTAAATGGAAAACAAAATTGTTCATACAAAAACTTGGAAGTCACCTATAACAAGTTAGTATTTTTATGCCCAATCCAGCAGGATGGTGAGCCTTTCTGGAGGCATTAATCCTCTCTGAGAATCAGGTTAAAAGAATTTGGGTTGGAGACTTTTGAAAACTTGGCCCACAATGCATTGCCGTTTTCTCCATCTGTGGTAATCATGACCGCTTCCTGATATCTACAGTAGTTGCAAATAAAGTCATCATTGGAATTCTTGGTAAGGCATCCAGAACAGCAGAGGGTAATGTGAGTTCTTCTCAATGACTTTGGTAATGGCAAATCACATACTGGATTGATTGATCGATTATCTACCAATCAATTATCAATCTTCTTTCTTTCTTTCTTTCTTTCTTTCTTTTCTCACTCAAGGGCATTGTGTAATGCAGTGGTCCTCTTAAATCATGTACTTGTATTGGATTATGTCGGGGGGAATGTGGACATGCATAATCAAGATATAGGCAGAATCCGTGATTTATTTATAAAGATGGAAACTGGACTAATTCTTTCCCCCTCTAAAAAATCTGTTCTGTATTGTCTCTAAACCTTCAACAGCTTCCCAACCCTAGAGAATGTGCTTTCATCTCAGATCTGTACAGTGCCTTGCATTATAATATTTAGTAAAATGAGAACACTGTTTACCTCAGTTGTCAGCTTTGAGACTTTTGCATGGCTTCCCCCAATCTCATCCTTGCAAATAGATCACAAAGCAGACAAACATAACCAAGATACTTGCATTAAAAAGTGAAACAAATGTTTAGGCTAATTGCCAAAGCTGGAAGTTTACAAGTTTCTCTGTTAATAACCTGATAGTAAAATATTACTTTTTATTATTACAATAAGAAAAATAGGGATAAACTCTTCAGTCTTGTAAAATGCAGATTCGTTTTTTTTAAAAAGGTATTTTATTTCTAACTACGTCTTTAAAATATTTTATTTCCTGAAGATATGTTTAATTTATTCATCCCCAGAGGATTTAGGCTGTGAAAAGCCCTAGCAGTCTGGTTTCTACACAGTCTAGGACAAAAGTGCTTATGAGTCATAACTGCTCTATCATACTTCAAGTGAAGCAGTGAGAAGGTCTGCTTTGATGATGTGAACAACACATTTTATTCATCAGCTTTAACTTATTTCATTTGTAGATTTACCATGTGTACACAGAACGTGGAGCAAGTTCTGTCTTTCCTCCTCCTATTTCTAATTTGGCAGTTCAGTCGGGTTCCCCTGGATCAGGCAACTTGCTACGTCTGTTAGTCCCTGTGTGAGAAAATTATTTTTATTGGCCCTGCACAGTATTTATTTATCTCTGTAATATCTTCTGATAACTTTTGAGGAAATCAGGTTTTGAAGCAAAAGCAGAGAGTTGGGTGATGCCGATAAGATGATTAACTTGTGTCACTGGTGCCATTTCATGTTATTTTTCTTTGCATTTTAAAAATTCTTTGTTTTGTTTTTGTTAAAAACAAGAGTTGTCTTCAGATATGCTTTTCATCAATTTGGATCCTGTTTCATGGAGGATTTTCTCTCTTAAATTTCCTGTATAAATCTGTTTGCAGCTGGGTCTCGGGCATCTTACAGCAGCCAGCACAGCCACCTTGGCTCTGAATTAAGGGCACTGCAGTCTCCAGAGCACCATATAGATCCTATTTACGAAGATAGAGTGTATCAGAAGCCCCCTATGAGGAGTCTCAGCCAGAGTCAGGGGGACCCTCTGCAACCAGCACATACAGGCACTTACCGCACTAGCACGGGTAGGTGGAAATAATTTGTAAAATTGTCTTTTATGGATAAAGTGTTTTATTTCAGTGCTAAATCTCTAAATTTTATTGGTAATGCTAGAAAAGTTTATACTGTATTTGTAACTTGAAAAAATGCCTGATACAAATTGCAAAAGACATTGTTGCAGCTAAAAACGGCAACCCCCTCTACTTTCTCCCCCTTCCCCCCCCCCCCCCCCCCAAATCTCAGGCAGAAAAATCTTAGCCTTGGGATTATACATTGTGCGGTTTTAGTATTTTTGTCTCTTGTGGTGGGAGGAAGAAAACGTTTTCATCAAGATTTTAAATGTATTATTTAAAGAAAGCTGATTGTTTTCAGATAACTTATCTAATTACTTTCTCCTGCAAAAATTTTGTGTGAGTCTTAAAAAGGGCCGCAAGGCATCTTCCTCATGAACATAATGGGACATTTACATTTTTGGAATTGAAGCAGACCAGGACCAAATGTGTTCTCTGTCTCTCTCATTCTCATATTATACATATATGTAACATACTCATACACTGTAGACATACAGATATGAATCATAAAGCTTCAGCACAGCAGAAAAACAGAGCTGTCGATATAATTGATTCATCTGTAATGTAATAATGAATGATCATTCATGTTAGACGTTAGTGTACAAGTCCTATTTGCAAAGTGTCCTCTTAGCTATGTAAAATAGCTCTATATTTGGGAATCGACAAATAGATATCAAATCAGTAGGGGTACTTAATGCACTAAGGAATCAGAACTTAGCAGAGTTAAAGCCAAAATAGTCTTAAACATGTAGAAATATTAATAACTTACATTAAGAATTGCTGTATTGACCACATTTCTGACAGGTTTTCTTTGTTGTATCAATCAGACACTGGAGATTTATGTGTCTTCCCAAATCAGAAGCTTCCATTTAGAAATGAGAGAATAAATGAAGCAAAATTAAAAATATCTGCAAAACTGACTTTTTTTTAGAACAAGATGTGAGGCTTTCTTTTATTGTTTTAGGGTCCAATCCTGCATTTCTCGCTTATCCCATTGCATGCATGGAAGTTTGGGGTACGCAATTAGTATAGGATAAAGCCCTTAGAAGGGATTCAGAGAAATGTAAAACCCTTTGTTGCTTAATTTAAATTCTTGTAGTATCTAGTTATTACTGGAGTATTATTTGTGTGTTACTTCAAGGAAGATTGGAGTCTTTCATAGCCCTGCCTTCTTCCAAACACACTTCCACAGATCATATTCCATATGCCTTTATGCATCAAAACTGAAATTCTACTCCCTTTTCTTAGCCACACATCCACCAATCCAGGACAATACCAAGATAATTCTATTAATGAACATTTTCACTCTGTGTGTGTGTACTGCACTTAGGTAACTGTTGATTGTTAGATTATATAACGATCCAGTGTGCATGGTTAAATAACTTATTTTTGATACTTAATACCTAGCAAAATTAAAACAGTCACAGGAAGGTACATCTGCAATCTAGGGATTGTGTAGTGCCTAAACAAACAAACAAAACCAAACACCCCTGCAGCTTGTTTGTGGAGTGTCTTGGACTAGTATTTGCAAAACTGTTAGCTTACTCAGGTTAGTTGACAGTCAAGTAACTTGAGTTAAAACAGAAGCAAAAGCTCAAGTCTTGACATACCTGTTGTCCACAGCACAGGATCTACACATTGTTGTCTTTTACAGTGGATTGTCAAAGCCGTGCCTCTTCTGATTTGTTGCACATTAGTTTTTTATGCAGGTCAATCAGGCTGTATGTGAGCTTGCTGACAGATATTTGTTGCTTTGCACTTCTGTCCCATTTCTTGCTTTTTTTCTACAAAAGGGAACATATGGCTCACAGTGGGTGGTATAGACACATAATTTTGATAAAATAACGAAAAATGTCAGTCTCTATAAAAACAGAGTAAAATATGAGAATTTTTTAGAAATAATCACAATTCAAGGTTCAATGTTTCAAGATTAGAGTCATGTTTTCATTGTTTAGAAAACTACAAACTTTCCAAAGAAAATTAGACATTTTCTTTTACGCAAATACTGAGCCTGATTATTCTCTCCCTTTCCCCCAGTTTTATACCATTGTGACTCCACTGACTTCATTGGAATTGCTCCTGATTTACAGTGGGTGTGAGGAAAGAATAAAACACTTCATTGTAATCTCTATGGCATCATATACAGTTAACATATTTTTTGTTTTCCTTCTCCATTTAGATATAAAACCAGGAATGAACCTGAAATAATTTTTTCTCATAGAATAGGGTAATTTATATCAGCAATGAAATTTAATCTAAAATGACAAAACAAAAATTAAAAAAATTATTTTAACTTTGCTTTAAAAGACATATTTTTATATGCAGTAGAATGTCTTTTTCTGCAATGTCTGTGTTCTGAGTTTATCAGTACTTGATCAAACTGCTGTCTGCTGTGTCATTTTTAGTGTGAAGACGAACAGCTTCAGACAACCAGAGCTTATTCATATTTAAATTTGGTGATAAAAATGTAATAAAAGCTATGCAAAATCCTACTTCTGAAATGTGACTCTGTAAAAATGACATTTTCGGATTCCAATTTTATTATGTTTCAATAGTTTCCGTATCAAATATGCTCAGTTTACAATTAAAAAATTCTTTTCTTCCAGCTCCGAGCCATGCAAACTCAACTTGGTCTCGGAGAGTCAGGCTAAGGAGTCCTTCTTTCTCGTGCATCATCAGGTGTATAAAGATTCTGCAGGCCAATTTATATCCTCAAGTACCCCAGTGCAGCACCAGTGTCTTCACTGAGGTGGTACAAGTACATGTAATCAACATGCAATTGGAACTTATAAAACAATCCTATTTGTGAAGTGTGAGCCAGATAAGAATACAACTCACTCCTATCTGTATGGACGTCAAGGTGCTAACAAGTCAAATGTTTTAAAGAGTGGGATGTGGAATAGTTTTTTGCACTTCAGCAATTGGATATTGGAATTATCCATAGAGAGCACCTCCTTTGAGTAAGAAGGTGCATTTTTTACACAGTCACTCTTCAGAACAGTACTTGTACATTACTGAAAAACTCACTGTTATATGTTATTTTCTTATCATAAACATTATCAGCTGAGAATCTCAGCTTCCAAATATATTCTTCCAAATTTCCTTTGCTGGTGTTCCAAATGGTAACTGAATGCAAAACAGAAAGAAATATTTTTTTTGTTTAACGACAGTTTGGGGAAAGTTAATTTCAAAAAAATCTTTGACTGTTTTGTATGATTTCTGTGTTCTTCACTGGCCAAAGAGTGGCCATACAGTCCTAAAGTGCAATAGATATGTTCTAAATATCAAGCATTGCTTCTTGCAGTTTTGGATTGTATCATTCTGTTTTTGCTTTGGTATGAATTAATGTGTTCTGCAATGGCATACTGTGATGCAACAGCTGCAGTTTAATTGAGGACCACAGTGGTACATCACACACCATGGAGTTCTGGACGTAGGACCAAACATTTTCAGGGAAATAGAAAAAAGGAGGTTATCCATACCTCCACATCTTTGTTAGTCCACTAATGTTGTGATAATAGAACTGTTCTGCTGACTAAGACATCCAGGTTTATAACATTAGAAAAGGAGGGAAATTCGGAAGAAGCAAGTAAGGAATTAAATATCTTTCATACTAAATAAAGTAAATATGAAATAATATAGTGAACTGAATAGCGAATAATGAAATCACCCCAAATTAATAGGAATTCATATTCTCAGTTTAACTGGAAGCTCCTTTTTTAATTCATTATTTTATTTAGGTTTTCTTTTTGTATAGCTTTAAATCCCTATTGCTTATTTTTACAAAATTACAAATTTATCCTGGAAATAACATTTGATTCTGATCTCACAATGGTTTTGCCAAATGTAACTCCAGGTGTTTGGATGGAGAAATCCTGATTAACATCTGAGTAAGTGAGCTCAGAATCAGGCCCTATGTGTCAAATTCTGCCCTTAGGTACATGAGGTTAACACCTATTGATGGCAATTGAAGTGGTATATGCAGGTTAGTCTTAAAAATAATTTGTCAAAAGTAATATTAAGGTTCTTAAGAGAATTATCTCCTCTTTCCGCTATATGGAGGGGAGAGAATGTTATTTGCACAAATCGCTGTTCAGGGGCCAATAAAGAGCAAATCCATCCTCCAGTACCAATCCTGAGTAGCCCCTCCATATGCAGATTCCTTCTCATCCAATTCCACTGAAAGGAGATCTCCACAGAGAAAGGATGTGGCTTTACCCCTAAGTATGTAAGGTTAAGGAGGAAGGGGAATCAGAGAGAGGCTTCATTTCCCTATTGAAAGATACTGTTCAGTGTGAGCATCGTGTGGTTGTGGCTGCAGGTATTTGGGGTTGGGGGAATGAACAAGCAGGGAACGGAGCCAAGATACAGAGACTGTACACAGAATTTTTGTAAACCTTTTGTAGCTCGTTAGCAGTACCTGTTTTAGAGGGGAGGGCTTTGTGTCCTAAAACATGAAGGTGTCCTAACATCCATAGGAAAATCGCAAATCCTTAGGGCATCCCAGATTTCACAGGATAGAGTCCTATTTATATCCCCTATATATTTATATCCCCTACTTCCTTCCTCTGTCCCCCAAAAGATGAGTCTTCAGGAAGTTTGTGATTTTGGTACCTCCAAAATTTTGATTTAAATTATTCCTTTGATGGTTCTTTTGTTTTGTTTGTTTTTGTTTTCAGTAGGAGAGCATGATGTAGGCCATACCTGAATGTATTTCAGTGTATCTTGATATTTTGTTACAAATCGAGGTGTAAGAAGTTTGATTATAAAAATCACAATAATACCCTGGAAACTCAGTGAAATACCTTGTAAATCTCAGCTGCCATGGTTTGTGGAGACAATGCCTACACTGTGACCGAGAATATCTGTGTATCTATTATCTATTTACTGCATCCGTTTAGTCACAGACACTGGGTTTGATCCTGCTTCTGTTAGACTTCTGTCATGCAGGACCAAGTCCACTCTCTTTTATTTACTTGAGCACTGTTCAATACTGCAAAAATATAAAGACGTTCTTCGGGATATAAAAAGTGATTTGAACGTTAGTATATTTTTGCCTTTCATATATCTCTATACTGTTAAAGAAAACACAATACTGTGCTCAACTAAGCTATCCAACAGTGACATTAAGAGAATTCACACTCTTGTTAAATGTTCATTATTTCACTAATATTATTCTTAAAACAACTTCATTGAGAAATTACCAGGCCACTCCATTTTTGAACAAAGGGTCATCTTAACTTTGTTAGAATTATTATTGAGAACTTCTGCAACTATATTTTTTCTATAGGATACCATATTTCAATGATCTGCATGTAGAACTCCCACTGAGATCAGTGGGATTTTCACACACACAATGTATATGTCATCTTCTATGAAGGCTTTGTCCATGTTGTCCTCCCTTGCATCCTTCCCAGCAACCAGCAATCCATGTGTGTCCACAGCTCCCCTTGATATATCAGTGTTGTACATACCACATGATCAAGTCCTGGAGTGCAAATATTATAATTAACTTAACTAGCACAAAGAAAAGGAGTCCTTGTGGCACCTTAGAGACTAACCAATTTATTTGAGCATGAGCTTTCGTGAGCTACAGCTCACTTCATCAGATGCAGTGAACTGATGAAGTGAGCTGTAGCTCACGAAAGCTCATGCTCAAATAAATTGGTTAGTCTCTAAGGTGCCACAAGGACTCCTTTTCTTTTTGCGAATACAGACTAACACGGCTGTTACTCTGAAACTTAACTAGCACAATAGTTCTCTATTACCAAAAACAACAAGAACAACAACAACAACCTTTCATTTATAAGATCAACTGTATGCCATATAATTCTAAAGTAATACTATCTAATAATATATGGATTGTATTGTAACAAAATAGCAATATTATTTATTTATTGAGAGCATAGTGCTTGGCAGCATACAAAGCCAATGGGGAAGAGTTCACAGTTTAAAGGAAAAGGAACAATTCCTACACATAGTGCCTTCAGTGATCAGAAGGTGGCTTTAGTACAAAACAATGCAGGATTGTTGCTGTGTTCTGTTTTCTTAGGATATTTTTGGTTAATAAATATGACAGTGCTTTTTGCTGATTAATGTTGGACAGATGGGAGGAATTGTATTTTTAACTGAGGGATTTGAAAAGAGTGAGGGTTAAGGTAGTGTAAAAGGGTTGGAAGTTTGGTTGTAATATACATCTCTCAGTCACATTACATAATGGTGCCCCAGCAGATTTGCTTTGGTATAGGAAAGCATAACTTTTTATAATGATTATAGTTATTATGTTTGTGACATAGGATTTGCATGATTTTGTTAACTTAAAGGGTCACATTTAAAATGTTTCTATTGGTCTGACAGAGATATTTCCTATATAAGGTGAGAGTCACCCTATGCAAAGGATTAGCTCAAGGCAAATGCACCACTTAAGTTCCATCAGAAGGACTAAAGTAGTACATAGGGCTTGTGTTGCACCATTGCTCAAGGGTCAGTTTCCACCCATAATGGGGAAACTGGTTGAACTGGTTAAATCTCTCAACTTCTTTGTGTAATGAGCTTTGGATTTTATTTCTTTGTCTCTCTGTTTAAATACTTGCATAACTTAAGACTTAGTGAACTAAAGAGCATTTTCTATAAATTGGAGGATGAGAGCAGTACAGTGGGAACTGAGCAAAGATCTTGAAAAAGGGCTTTTTACCAGCCAGTCAGAATCACCAGCTGCTTATCACATTTGGACACAGAGTGTATAAAGCACCCAGGTTTTGGAGCTGAGAAGCACTGCTGAACCACAGCATTCTGGACACAGCTGATTCTAGAAATGCAAGATGCAGGTGTTTGAGAAGCTGAAGAACTGGAAGATTCAACATACAGTCAGACTTTGAAGTATTTACAAAATAGAAATTTACAAACTGTGTCCTGATTAGGCTTTAGGTAGCAAAAAAGGTTGATAATTTACTGAGTCTGGAATCCCATAAGTATACTCAATAGAGGGAGTTTGATATCTGCAGCATTACCAGATGCATTCCTCGAAAAACTACCTTGATCTGAAATTCAGAATTTTTACTTACTTTTTCCTTTTATGCAAATTCAACTCTAACGTGCACCATTGCTTGTGAATATTTGCTTTTATTCACAAAGTGCATATGTGCTACCAGAATTCCTAAGCCTAATAGAAATAGGTAACAAATTAGTGTAAATTACAAATTGACATAAGCTAGTAGCATACGTGAACTCATAATAAAAACAATTACTTTTAAAGAAATATCAACTTTAAAATGGTGGCTAAGTAGGTTATTCCATTTGCTGAGGCTCAAGATATGTGGTTCCACCTCCACATTTTTCTGCTGGAATTGTTCAACTAAAGGAATATTTTTAACCATCTTGAGTAAGGATATAACTGCTCTAAAAGTGGTAGTTGAGACACTGTATCACAATTTGACAAGCCTACAGACTAAAATGAAACAGCTCGGGCAAAAGGAGCCTTGAATAGTGTCCGGATCCAGACAGCTCTGTAAACAAGACGGTGACTGAGAAACCTAAAAGACAGTATTTTTCCTGACTGAAAAGGAATATATGAGGAGCTTCAGTTTCTGAAGAAAACATGGAGACCTGCTGTAACTGATTGCAGAAATATCTAAAAATGGAATGTCCTTTCTTCGAAAGTGGAGGTAAAAGAGCACATCACTTCAGAGAAAGCCTCAGTACTTCACCCAGAAAGATTATTGCCGCCTCCACTGGGAGCAAGGTTTATTGGATGTAAAAAAAAATTCAAATGTTGCTTCTGAAATTCCTTTTGACTCGATAAAATAGGTTTTTTTTCTTGTGTATGAAACATTGAGGATTAACGTTAATGGTAAGGAAATGACTGTAAGCACATGGGACTGCACAAGTGGGAAACAGACAATACTTCAGTATCAGGGGACTTGAACCAATTTATGACCTTTATTTTGTCTTACATTTTGTAGCTGCCAGTGATGTAGACCAGTGATGAACTGACACTCATACCATATTCAGAGCTCTATTGACTGTGCGCAGTGGAACTACTATTGTAGTTGGAAAACAGCTACCCCTGGTCTAGGAGAGGGGACAGGAAAATGTGTAAAGCTGTGATAATCCAGGCTATATAGAACATAAACAGATGTTACTGTGCAGGGCAGAGGAACTGCCTCTAACCATATAAGAGAAGTGTCTGACAACAGAAGAGACCCCACAGTAAGAATTTTATAGCACCTTTGCCGATAATGTGCCAGACTGCTAGCAAACAAGCAGACATGGTAGCCCAGGTAGAGCCAATGCGAATTGATACATATGTACATCAACCATAAAAAAATTGAGGGGGTGAGAACCCTGCAAATTGGAAATCAGGATCAAACCAACTAATTCCGAGTTCAGCCTTGTTAAAATATGTGGGACTCACTACAAACAAGATGTAGGCTCCTTAAAAAAAAAAAGGCTAAGCAAATTGATTAAATTGTGTGGGATCCCCTGTACGAGAGAGTAACTGAAATCCTAAATTAACTAGTTTTCATGATGATAAACCAGTTGATCATTTAGAGGCTCTCATACATTTTATCTTAAATAAGATTTTGCTTTTAAAAGGTCAGTGGAAGGTATCTAGGCATCTAGGTTGCATTTCCCTAGTTTGTTTATGAGAAGGTCATGCGAGACAGTATCAAAAGCCTTACTAGAGTCAAGATATACCACATCTACTGCTTCCCCCCCCACCCCATCCACAAGGCTTGTTACTCTATCAACGAAAGCTATCAGGTTGGTCTGACATGACTTGTTCTTGACAAATCTATGCTGACTGTTGCTCATCACCTTATTACCTTCTGGGTGTTTTCAAATTGATTGCTTAATTATTTGCTCCATTATCTTTCCGGGTACTGAAGTTAAGATGACTAGTCTGTAATTCCCCAGGTTGTCCTTATTTCCCTTTTTATAGGTTAGCACTATATTTTCCCTTTTCCAGTCTTCTGGAATCTCTCCCATCTTCCATAACTTTTCAAATCTATCTCCTCAGTCAGCTCCTTAAGCATTCTAAGATGCATTTCATCAGGCCTAGGTGATTTGAAAACATCTAATTTGTCTAAGTAATTTCTAACTTGTTCTTTCCCTATTTTAGCCACTGATCCTACCTCATTTTCACTAGCATTCACTATGTTAGATGACCAATCACCATCAGCTTTTTTGTTGAAAAACTAAACAAAAAAGTCATTTATCACTTCTTCCATTTCCACATTTTCTGTTATTGTTTCCCCTCCCCCATCATTGAATAACAGGCCTACCCTGTTCTTCGTCTTCCTCTTGCTTCTAATGTATTTGTAGAATGTTTCTTGTTACCTTTTATGTCTCTAGCTAGTTTAATCCTGTTCTGTGCCTTGGTCTTTCTAATTTTGTCCCTACATACTTATATTATTTGTTTATATTCATCCTTTGTAATCTGACCTAGTTTCCCCTTTTGTAGGACTCTCTTTTTTCAGTTTCAGATCATTGAAGATCTCCTGGTTAAGCCAGTGTGGTCTCTTGCCATACTTCCTATCTTTCCTATGCAGTGGGATAGTTTGCTCTTGTGTCCTTAATAATGTCTCTTTGTCAAACTGCCAACTGTCTTCAATTGTTTTTCCCCTTAGACTTGCTTCCCATGGGATCTTACCTCTCAACTCCCTGAGTTTTCTAAAGTCTGTCTTCTTGAAATCCATTGTCTTTATTGTGCTGTTTTCCCTCCTTTCCTTAGAATCATGAACTCTACTATTTCATGATCACTTTCACGCAAGCTGCCTTCCACTTTCAAATTTTCAGCTAGTTCCCACCTAATCAAATCTAGAACAGCCTCTCCCCTAGTTGGTTTCTCTACTTTCTCAAATAAAAATTGTCTCCCATACTATACATTCCAATAACTTATTGGATAATCTGTGCCCTGCTATGTTGTTTTCCCAATAGATGTCTGAGTAGTTGAAGTCCCCCATCACCACTAAGTCCTGTACTTCGGATGATTTTGTTAGTTTGAAAAAAGCCTCATCCACCTCTTCTTCCTGGTTAGGTGGTCTGTAGTAGATGCCTACCATGACATCACCCTTGTTTTTTACCCCTTTTTGCCTTACCCAGAGTACATACAGTTTCTATATGAGGCAACACCTCCTCCCTTTTTTCCCTGTTGGTCCTTCCTGAGCAAGCTGTACCCTTCTATACCAATATTCCAGTCATGTGTATTATCCCCCTGAGTCAGTCTGTGATGCCAACTATGTCATAGTTGTGTTAATTAACTAGCATTTCAAGTTCTTCCTGCTACTTCCCCATATTTCTCGCACTAATATACAAACATCTAAGATACTGATCTGATTTCTTCCTGTTTTCTCTCTTGTCTCTCTTCCTTATCCCTACTATAACAGCCCATGCTCCCCCAAGATTCCAACTCATCTTCCAAGTCTCCATGTTTTTGACTTACCTGCAGGCTTTTGTCACCTGCCCCCGTTGAACCTCGTTTAAAGACTTCCTCACTAGGTTAGCCTGTCTGTATCTAGATATGCTCTTCCCGTTCCCCGATAGGTTAACCCCATCTCTGCTTAGCAGTCCTTCTTCCCAGAACAGCATCCCATTGTCAAGGAAGCTGAAGCCCTCCTGGCAACGCCATCCTCGCAGCCAGGCATTCACCTCCAGGATGCATCTGTCTCTGCCTGGCCCCCATCCTTGACCGGAAGAATCGAAGGGAACACCACTTGAGCTCCCAACTTCTTCACCCTTACTCCCAGAGCCCTATAGTCACTTCTGATCTGCTGAGGATCATACCTCGCAGTATCATTAATGCCCTCATGGATGAGGAGAATGGGATAGTTGTCAGAGGACTAGATGATCCTTGAAAATCTCTCTGTAACATCTCAGATATGGGCCCCTGGCATGCAGCACAGCTCCCAGGATGCCATGTCAGGCTGACAGATGGGCCCTCAGAAGAGAGTCACCAACCACCACTACCCTACGTTTCCTCCTGGAAGTGGTGGCTGTGATCCTCCCAGCCTTGGGTGTACTTGGCTTCTCCTCCTCCACCTTTGACGGTGATTCCTCATTGCTTGTTGCCAGGGCAGCATAATGGTTCTTAATCCCTATGGTGTGTGGGTTGGGGGAAGGGGTGGAGCACTGCCTGCTTCCAGAAGTAACTAGCAGCCAGTGTCCTCCCTGTGTCAAGCAATAGCCTCCTCACCCAGTGGTGTGACTGCTGTCTTCTCTAGGTGGATAGCTTCCTAAGCCTTAGATGTCTCCATGTGAATACTCTCAAGGAATTCCTCGTGAGCACAGATGCTCATCAGCCCAGCCACCTCCTCCTGTAGCTCTCCCACCTTCTTCCTGAGAGATTCCACCAGCACATACCTTTCATATTGGACAGTTCCCCCAGCCTGGCTTTCTGTGAGTGGGAAATGCAGGATGCAGTCTGCAAATCCACACCAGGATCTGGGTAGAGGCACCCATGTTCAGGTTGTCTGTCCGGATACAGACGCAGGTGGAGGAGACAGGAGCAGCGTTGGCACTGGCGATGCGGCCCTTCCTGACCATAGCGATTATATTATGACTCCCTCCTACAAACTCCCTCTCAAATTCCCCTGTTTGCTAGTGCCCCTTGCTTGCTTAGCCTCTGGCTTTTAAGGCCTTCTCTCCTAGGTCAGTCCTACCCCTTCATTAATCACAGAGGGGGATGGTGATCACAAGGCTGATTGCAGCTGATCAAAGTTGATCAAGGATGATCCAGGGAACAAAGGCTCAAACAGTCTGCAAACACACAATCCCAACTGACCCTGTAAATTTAAATAACTACTGTGGTGCTACTTCAAAGCAATTATATGTTCATTTAGAGCAGTGGTTTTCAACCTGTGGTCTGTAGACCTCTGGGGGTCCAGAGATGATGTCTAAGATTTTCAAAGGGGTCTGCACCTCCATTCGAAATTTTTTAGCAGGACACAAACGAAAAAAGTTTGAAAACCACTGGTTTAGAGAAAATGTCACTCTTGAAATGTTGTCTGGTGGTTATATATGTGATGTTATATTTTCATGTAGTTTTGTTAACCTAACATGATGTAGGTTTTATTTCTTTATCGTTTGATGTATTTAATGGTTCAGTTCACTTCGGCATAATTTATACAGAGAACATTTTCTGTGCAATTTGAAGGTGAATAAAACAGCAGAAACTAAGAAGAAAAATGGAGAGAACTGTTCAGCCAACCACTCAGGATAACCAGATTAGTAACCCTTTCATTTGAATACAGAGGGTATAAAGCATCCAGTTATTGAGGCTGTGAAAGTGCGGCAGGATTCAGAAACTGGAGAAGTTTATGATTACAAAGATCAGGAACTGGAAGATTCAAGAAACAGACAAAATGGTACAGTAAAGAGAACACAGAGGAGATAATTAAGAAACTGAAAATTGGAACAGCCTGGGCTATATTGTGTCCTGATTTAGCTTCAGGGAATTAAGAGTTGATCCTTTTCTGAAACTCAAAGACTGGATATCTGCACAAGATGTGGAGTGTCTGAAGACAATCTATCTTAATCTGGAACTCGGCAATTTGAATTTATTATTGTACTTTTTTCCCCTCTTTTTTAGTGCAGATTTACATTTAAATGACAGAACGTTTGGGGGCTATTTGGTTTTAACACAGAATATGTGTGTGCTACCAGAAAATCCTAAACACACCCTGGGAGAGATCCCTTACAAATCAGCAGATTACAGCATCATTTGTTTCTTTTCTATAAATTAATTAAAGTTGATTTTTCATTTATTCCTCTAAAATTATTTTTTTCTATCTGGAAAAGTTCTTATTTTTTTTGAGACAGCATCAATGGAATGTAGTTCACCTGTAAATAAATATATTACCACATTCATATTGAGAGATTTACAGGATGCTAGATTTGACTATTCATGTTTACTAGTCAAGTGTTCCTGTCACACCCCGAGCTTCATGATAGCATTTCAAGCAATTTTTTTTTACATTAGTACAATTGCCAAAAATCTGTTGCTTGCACTATAACTTCTAATTGGCAGTTTTGGAGGAAATTAAATACACATTCCCCAAAAGGTGATGAATGCAGTTTACTAATAAGAAGCAGAGAATATAGTTTGAATATTGTGCTGAATATTATGCAGAAAAAAATTCTGATTTTCTACTTGTTCCTTAAATACCACCACAATGACTGTAACTGTATTGTTACAGCATCGTTTTATGACATTATAAAAGCATCATGCAAATAACTTCTGTTTAAAGAATATCACATTGTAGGACATATTTTTAAAGGGGCGTCTATTTGGCACACAGAAATTTCTGTGTGTAAATTGAATTTTTACCCACACTGATCTGCATGTAGACACAGTCAAGGCCTCTTTACATATGCACAGTGTTAAAAACAAATCATTTAGAAAAAGAAAACTGCAAAACATTACATTCAGCTATACAACAGGCATTGTGAAAAGGACAAAGCATCAAGAAAACATTTGTTCAATAAGAATATGAGACGGATTATATGATTTGTGGAGCAAAATGTTGCAAGATAGTATCCCTAATTTATACAATAACATGGACCAAGTAAATCAGTGCATTAAAAAGAATGCAGCAGAGGAATCTGTATACATTTACTCTTAGCTTTTGAGGGCCTGATCGGAAATACCTTACTCTTTCCAAATTCTCTTTGACTTTAGTTGAATTCACAATAACTCCAATTTCCATCTGTGGGAATTTTGACTGAACAAAATGCTCAGGTATGAGGCCCTAGGATCTTTTCATAAGATATACCTGAATTTTCACTAAAATATAAGTGTCACTGCTTCCAGTTTGGTGTTGTGGGAAAGACAGAGGAATAGATGTAAGGTGCTTATTCTGCACATACACAAGCAGCCAGGAGAGCCCTAACAAGTAAACAAACCTAATTTGCCAAGGCCCACATCATATCCTTAAATGGGCGTCACGTATGATTAGAAGGCCTTTCTGGGGTGTTCTTGCAGCTTGGCCAAAATTTCTCCATAGTAGAAAACAATTTTCCTTTTCCTGTGATTCATACACCCAGCTTCAGAAAGTGTTCCGTTCCTCCCCTCCCCCACTAGCGATGAAGGCCCAAGATAAAATAATAGTGAGATCTTCATTACAATTTCTTGATTGCACTGCTTAGACACAGTTTGTAGTTTGTAGATGTTGAAAATTGCACTTAGAAATTTCAGGATAAAACCACACTTCCAGCTCAAGATTGAGACTCCCATCTTTAGACATCATCTCTACATCTCAGTTAAGCAGCTCCTGTTGAAAATAACAGATTGATAGATATTTAGAAGGTTCAGATGTCCCTTATCGGTCCAGATTATCTGTTACACTCAGTTTCTACTGAGTGCAGCATAAAGCAAGTACTGTGCCCTAGCACTAGTGCAAGTTAGAGCCCCTAAGGACTGTCCACTAGCTAGGGTTATCCAGAACACTTCAGACATCAGCCACTCCTCTCTATCAAACCTGTCCCTGCACCAGAGTGTTGCAGGGAGGAAAGTGGAGGAGCTGACTACTCTGGAGGATTACATTGCACCAGAAGACTCTCTCCAGCTGTGGAGTTACAGCCAGTCTGAACAGTGCAAATGGAGCAGAGTGGGCCAGAGCATCTAACAAATAATGTTTACCTGGTGCCTTCACCCACCTAACTCCAGTGTAAGCCTTGGAAAAATTGGCCTGAACTTAAAGTGCAGGAGCGTATGTATGCACACACGCACGAGCGCACACACACACACACACATAAAGAAGCAAGATAGGCCACAAATGACAGATTTCATCTGAACTTTCTGGATCTTTGTATTTCCTATTTTTTGTGACAACAGAAGACTCTTGGAAGTGACCCTGTAGCTCTGTCTACATTGGCAGGGCGGGATTAACTTTTTGTGGGCCAGGTGCCAAACATGTTTGTGGGCTCCCCTGGGGAATGAAGAGGCAAGAGTCAAGAGCACAGGGGGCAGGGTAGATTTGATTTAAATCATGATTTGAATCACTAGTTAGGAAGACTCAATTTAACCATGGTTTTCTACATAAAAGTGCATTCTTGTTGGTTGTTATAACCTTAATACGTATTCTTCACAACTCAGAGATAGATGAGGTTCACACTGTACATTTTTAAACAGTGATTTATTCTGAAAACTTTTCAGATGAGTTTTACAGCTACATCAGAAAATGATTGTTTGGTTATTTCATTTACCAAAGGTAACTGAAGCAGATATTTATGAAGTCATTGGGAGGTGAACTATCTCCAATTCAACAGGTTAATCATTAATATTTGGAGGATTTTCTTGCCAGACTGTGTTAGGAGGAGAACATCACCAGACAGACATTTAAATTGTATTATTTAACCAAAACAACAACGTTAAGTATTCTGGATTTTTTTTCTTCAAAAGCAAACATAATATTTTAACAAAAAAGCATATGTCCCTTGCTTCTCACATTTATCTCCAGACTTCTTCTCCTTGCCCAGATCTATTCCGTCCCCAACAATCTTCTATTTTTGAAACTTTTCACTTTTAAAGAGAAGTAAGGGATTGACTTTGAGTACACAAATTTCCAGAGGGACCATCGAGTTGAGGTCTGTTATTTCTCACCTGTATATATTATTTAGTTATTTAAAAACATTTTTGCTGTTAACAAGCATGTTACCTCTAGAGACACAAATCCACAGTTTGAGAACTGCAAAACTAAGCATCTCTGGTGGTATCTTCTAGACTGAGCACTAAATCCCGTTGGGTAGATAGAAAGATTAACCTAAATAATCTATACAGAAGCCTGTGGAATTCCATAAGATTGGGTCCCTAATCCATGAACTATTAGAACTCATTTACAAAACTTTTCTTAAATATTACATGACTATATTGTCTCATACTATAGAAATAGAATTTATAATCCCTATTCCATGATGAGATATAATGTATCTTAATTAAAACGATCTTTAGATAGGTTTATTCCTCAAAAATCTGATTTAAATCAAAAAAATCTGATTGTTTTGATTTTTTTTAAAAAGTCATTGATTTTTATCCACCCTGACAAGTGTGGCATGGGGGGGGGGAAGGATTGGTCCCCAGCTGGAGTGAGGCAGGAGCCAGGGGCAAAAGCGTAGTGGGGCAGAAGCTAGGGTTGGTCCCTGGAGCAAGGGAGGGGCCGGGGGTAAACTCCCACAGAGTGGGTACCTACCTTCTCCCTGGTTCTAGCCCATTCTCTTTGTCTCTCTCTGCACTGAGCTGAGGGTTGGGGTGCACTGAGCACAGGGCTGGGGGTGCAGGGTCTGGGAGGCAGTTAGGGTGCAGGAGCAGGTTGCGGTGCAGGGTCTGGCCAGGAGCTAGGGTGAGGGAGGGGGCTCAGGGTTGGGGCAGGAGGTTGGGGTGTGGAGTGCTTACCAGGGGCAGCTCCCATTTGGTGTGAGGGGTGCAGGTGGGAAAGTGGGGGGGGGCAGGAGCTCCCGTTTGGTGCTCAGGATGGGGGTGGGGATGTGGGGGGGTGCAGGAGTCAGGACTGGGGGCTGGGGGTGTGTGAAGGAGTCAGGGCATGGGATGTGGGGGGGCTGGATATGTGTGAGGGATGTAGGAGTCAGGGCTGGGGTCATGAGGGTGTGAGAGGGTGAAGGAGTCAGGGCAGGGGGCTGGGGGTGTGTGAAGGAGTCAGGGCATGGGATGTGGGGGGGCTGGATATGTGTGGGGGATGTAGGAGTCAGGGCTGGGGTCATGAGGGTGTGAGAGGGTGAAGGAGTCAGGGCAGGGGGCTGGGGGTGTGTGAAGGAGTCAGGGCATGGGATGTGGGGGGGCTGGATATGTGTGGGGGATGTAGGAGTCAGGGCTGGGGTCATGAGGGTGTGAGAGGGTGAAGGAGTCAGGGCAGGGGGCTGGGGGTGTGTGAGGGGGCGAGTGCACTGTGGCTCCGCTCCTCCCCCTCCCTTGCACGGGCGAACAGCTGTTCGGCGGCAGAGGGAGGGAGACGGGGAGGGGCAGGAATGCAGCATGCTGATGGCAGAGGCGGGGGAGGAGCTTGGCCGTCAGTGGAGCCTGCCCTGCTGCAGCAGGAGCCCCAGGAGCCGGCAGCACCAAGCTTCTGCCCCCACGGGAGAGAGCAGGGGGCGGAGAAGAGCAGGCTGGGCCAGGGCCCCTTTGGAGCATGGGCCCAGTGCCATGGTAAATCTGGTACTATATTAGAAAATGAACTATTGCTCACAAAATTACCTGGCTTTAGTTTTCAGCAGCCCTGGGACAATTTGTGGTTCCAAGCAGACCTCTTTGTTTTCAGCTGAGCTTTACTTTGTTTTGGAGGGTTCATTCATATCCAAAAGCCAAAGCAAAATTCAGGGGGTGTACGAACCCACATGATTTAAAACCAAATAAAAGAATTGCACAAACATCTCCAAACTGAACCTTCTGTGTTTCAAACGCATCTACTTAGGCCCACCTTGAACATGTGCCTACTCTTCCTTACCCGTTCACTGGAGACCTACCATAGTTGAAAAGAAAGCAGATCTTAACAGGAATTTCTTTAAAGGTATGTTTTATCTTGTCAACTATTGGTCTTACTCTTTCATATTCTAACTACCACAAATCTGTGTACATGATAATAAAATTCAAAAGGAAATAATAGCCTGTTAGGACAACATAATTATGAAAATGAATCCGAATGAGTTAAAAAGCATGTAGGTGTTAGAAGTGTGACAACTAGCTTCAGTTCATACAGTTGCCTTATTGATAGAAACACAAAAGAGAAAATAAGATGGAAACAAAATAAGTATCAACTATTTTGTTAGTGCTTCATTGAACTGTGTTGCAAGAAAAAATGATGAAATACATGGGGCAATGTGGTAATGAAAGGCAATGAAAGGCCTCCTTTTTAGCAGAGTTCTTAGTTAGAGCTTTTTGCAACGCTCCAGATTTCAATGAGAGATCAAAAGTTGAAAGCATTCCCCATGTCATAATTCCATCTCCTAAATATCAAGATCTTAATGCAGTTCATTGGTCTTCTTTTTCTTTCATTTCTACTTGTTATTTTTACTACTTTTTCCTAACTTCTGCTTTTTTGAATAATTTTCTTTTTTCATGTGACACTCCATTTTGTTTCTCAGTTAATGTTACTTATTCCCTGCTATGAAAACGCTGCCACCTTTTCTGTATATTCTTAATGTAATACTGCTGAGTCCAGGAATTTTGGTTTGGTTTGTGAACAGAGTTTATCAGTATTCAGATATAGTTATTGCATTACAAGTGATCTCTCTTCGAAACAGAAGTTTATTCTTAATATATATCCTTTTATTGGTTATTCATTAAGGAAATATACAACATGAGATAAAAGACAATATCAAAGCAAGATTTTTCTTTATTGTATTTTCATATAGACTAACATAACTTGATAGTATTGTATTTTTATGTTTGTTAATCAACAGATTTTCAATATTATGACATCATAACTGTTATAACATAAATTCTGTGATTCAACTCACTGTTCATATACATCAAAATGAAAAGTACAAAAAAAAGGGAAAACTAATAAAAGACAGAAAGATACTAAAAGACATACTCTGGATGGAAAAAGTGTCTTAACCTTGGCAAGTACTAGTGTTAGATGGATGCTATCATACAAGCACTATTAACTACTTTTTGAGTATTGCGTTTTTAATTTTTACATATACTGCAATATGAAACCCTTAAAGTTGTTTCATGGAACTTAATGAAGTATGCAAATGATTTGTAATTATGCATCTGAAATGTAAATGTGTGTATCAAAAGAAATGACAGGGAAAGTTATTATGAGACCTGGAACTTGAGGATGCATGTTCACCTATAGACCTATGATTTTAACATAATCAAATGATCCTGAGCCTGGACCCATTGCCATTTATGGCAGAACTTCTGTTGCATTTGATAAGAGCAACACTGGGCCCATAATGAGCTCATTTACAGTGCATTTACTTTTTCTGCTGCTCAGAACTCTCTCATAAACAGGAGTGGCTTTTTATTTGTACTTGTTTCAGGGCCAGTAGGCCGTATAGGAACTAATCCTACAGTCCTTACAACAAGAATCTAGTTGACATCTTCAGTACCGCAGAATGTGGGTCTAAAATTGCTGCTGCTAAGAACCCAGTACACATGGCATATTGAAGTGTGCTTTACTGTAGTGGTATAATAAAAAAGATAATGGACTCTGAAGCAGACTAACAAGATTTTTAAGGTGCAAAGTCACTGAGTCACTTTAAATCTGTTAGTTAAGATGCTCTGAACTGTTGATACAATAAATGTCATTAGTACATTTCATTACCCTTTTAGACAGGTAGAGACAAATGTGCATAGTGTAATTCTCTTTCAGAGTGAAGTAGTAGATAAGTGAGTCTTGTTTATAGTGATATCAAGAAAAATTGTTAATGCAAGCAGGGCTGTGTGTTGAATATTTTACAGGAACTGGGACCCCAAAAGTGTGATGACAAGTAATCCCTATATTTGTTTAATCTTTAACAGTCATCATTTTCAGTCCAGACTTTAGATTCTACTCTCCTTTGGTGAGAGTTTGAGCTGTGTAAAGACTGCAGAATCAGACCCTTAGAGCTGTTGAAATTTAGCTCAACTACTCCCATGCTCTTCTCATGACGCATACAAAACTTGCTTTGGAATTTTGCTGCTTGTATATTTTTTTAACTTCAGATTAACTCATTCTTGAATATGATGTAAGTAATTCAAAGCCCATCTCAAAGAAGTGTTTCTACCTAATCTCTGTGTAACCATTTTAAATATTGTTTAGTCTATGAGTAGCATGCTATTTAGCATTTTCACTTGACAGTTATTTACCTCACTGCTTTCAATTATGACAGTGTTGTTCTTTTTTTTCTCATTCTTTTCGAACCCCTGTTTATATGTGTGTATTTTTTTCCTCTGCCTAGACCTGGTTAACCATTTCTGTGAACAGGTCCTCAATTTTTTACTTTGTCCCTACTTTCCTGTCGTAGCCCCATCTTCCCCTGGTGTCGACTCCGTACCCTTACAGCGCACAGGCAGTCAGCACGGCACACAGAACGCAACATCGACCTTCCAGAGGGCCAGCTATGCTGCAGGCCCAGCCTCCAATTACGCAGACCCCTACCGACAGCTGCAGTATTGTCCTTCTGTTGAATCACCATACAGCAAATCTGGGCCAGCCATCCCACCTGAAGGGACCTTGGCTAGGTCACCTTCCATTGATAGCATTCAGAAAGATCCCAGGTGGGTAAAACCTTATTTTGTCTACCATTACATGTTGATAAAGAAGGGTTATAACTGCAGTCTACTTGTATTTCAACTATGGTTAAAAAATTAAACAAAAATTGTGATTTGTCCTACAAAAGATTCTTTGTTTGAATTAGAATTATCTGTTTTAATGCTTTTTATAAACATGTTCTTGTGAGCTCTCCTTTAAAACAAGATGGTCTTCAGTGCATACATTTATCTACCCTTGCTAGGGCCTCCATGTGAAATAGTATGAAAAGAAATTATGCTACGACTATGGCACCATGAGTCTTTGAATCTTAACTGTGATGGCTTAGGTTTTCCTTTGCTATTCAAGGAGAAATTTTGTTCTTCTGTAAATGTTTAATAATGTGCAAAGTGGCACCTGAGTGCAAGGCTATGAGAATAACAGTGATTGAGAGATAGAACATATTCAGGTCTATATTTCATCTGAAGATACTGTATCTAAGCTCTGCCAGTACATGACAGCAGAATGATTTGCAGTGTAATTTTCAATAAATGATTATTGCTGCCTTCTCTTCATAGAAAATATTAGCCTCTATGACACATATGCACTCCGTGGTTGTATACATATAAATATAAAATATAGTCATCATTGAGTTCTCTAGGTATACTGTAAATCAAAGAGTATGTGCTTGATGGCAGCATTCTAAGGGGTGAATTGTCTTCAGTTATGACAGTAACGGAGATGAAGGTATTAACAGCACCTCTTAATTTGATTGGTTGTTTTTGTCTGGTTTTGTGGTGCAAAGGATCAGTACTTTTATGGGCTTTTTATGATTCTTGTAAGTTAAATCGTTTTGAAGTTGAAATCAGACTCTTGAGAAGTTACATAATTAAGCTTTTATTCACAAATATTTGACTTCTTAAAATCTGTATTCATTTGTACAGGATTTTCTGTGGTAGATATTGTGATTTTGTTGCATGGTATTTTGCAACAGGAACACTCAGAAATGTGTCCCCAACAAGGTCATTAGGTTGGCGTTTGACCAACGAGATACATAAGATAAAATGGCAAGATTTTCCTTCTTTCGCTATAGAAATGAACGGTTTATAGCCTTGACAGCCTGCACTCTGTACATGTTGACTATCTGTATAGTAACTGCCTCACTAGTCCAAGAGGCCAAGAACAGATTAATTGCGTAGCACATCAGGGACACTACTGCTTCTAGTACCAGCTCATTATGCTAGTGACCCACTTTTGATGTGGGTATAGCAGCTGTCTCCTTATCCTTAACTCTTGATGCTACACCATATGTTTGAATGGGAAGAAGACAACAGGCCCTTGTATGTTTATAGGTTTGGCATTCACAGAAAAAATGTCATCACACTAACATAATTTACCCACCTAGAAAGGCACTAAATACTGACATTTGTTCTATGGTATTGAATTCTTGACGGGGATACTAGAGAAGGACTTTTGCATGCTACAAAATTCTGCCTTGTAATAATACCTTGTTAATGCCTTACAAAAGATGTACAGGAACTTGAAATATAAGAGAAGAATGAGATTGATTGCAAAAAATACATTTAGGAAAAATATATTGAAATGAAGGAAAGCATGTGTACTATACTATAGTCGTGTTAGACATATGGTTTAAAAAGATGTAATCTTTGTGGAAAATACACCATTATCACTGTAGTGGTCAGCACCTGCATAGGTTATATGCTTAGCAAATGTCATAGAATATCAGGGTTGGAAGGGACCTCAGGAGGTCATCTAGTCCAAACCCCTGCTCAAAGCAGGACCAATCCCCAATTTTTGCCCTAGATCCCTAAATGGCCCCCTCAAGGATTGAACTCACAACTATGGGTTTAGCAGGCTAATGCTCAAACCACTGAGCTATCCCTCCGCCCCAAACTTGTCAAACTTGTTCCTTTTGTAAAATGATTTTGTTTACTTTCGCTTGGTGCTCTAGCCTTATTTTGTAGCCCGTTTTGTTTCTCTTCTCCTTCCAACCTAGTGCATGGAATTATATGAATACTAATTTAAATAAGAATATAGGAGAAGGAATATTGACATCCACAGATGTAAATAGAACTTGGTAAGCTTTACACAGGAAGAAATTTGTTTATTTACCATTTTTCATTTCATGAATTAATCATAAACAGGCTGTGATTTTTACATTTTTTTTGTAACAGGGATTTATATTGTAGCTTTTACAAATGTATTTCATGCTGTAAATTACTAGTGAGCTACTGACTGCAGCTATTGCTTCAAGTATTTGTTATCTGCATATTCACAGATTGTGTTATTTGGTTGGTTACCTGAGTCACATGGTAGTGTTCTGAAAAGCAAATTAAGGGGTTGGGGGAGGAGGTACAAGCACAGACAAAGCCAGTTGTATGGATTTTACTCAAACAAACGTTCATAAATATTTTATTGTAGTAATCGCCCAGCTCTAGACCTAAATTATTTGTAAATAAAAATGAAAGGGTTTGACATAAAAATGAAAGGGTGTGACATCCTTGAGTAAAAGTGTTCTGGCTTCAAGTAGAAGTCAGTGTTATGAAAATTAGCTTGATACACCAAGAAATAGATTGTTACCCAATTTTTTTTTCAACTAGTCTGGCAAGAAGGAATCAAAGTGATCTGAAGTTGGGGAAAAACTCAGTTTCTCAAGTTGAAGTGATTAATTTAATCTGAAGGATGAAGTCCTGGTCTGTTTTACACAGATGTTGATAGAGACAGGGGTACAAGATTTTAGAATCATAGAAGATTAGGGTTGGAAAGGACCTCAGGAGGTCATCTAGTCCAACCCCCTGCTCAAAGCAGGACCAATCCCCAACTAAATCATCCTAGCTAGGGCTTTGTCAAGCCTGACCTTAAAAACCTCAAAGGAAGGAGATTCCACCACCTCCCTAGGTAACCCATTCCAGTGCTTCACCACCCTCCGAGTGAAAAAGTTTTTCCTAACATCAAGCCTAAACCTCCCGCACTGCAACTTGAGACCATTACTCCTTGTTCTGTCATCTGGTACCCTGAGAACAGTCTAAATCCATCCTCTTTGGAACCCCCTTTCAGGTAGTTGAAAGCAGCTATCAAATCCCCCCTCATTCTTCTCTTCTGCAGACTAAACAATCCCAGTTCCCTCAGCCTCTCCTCATAAGTCATATGCTCCAGTCCCCTAATCATTTTTGTTGCCCTCTGCTGGACTCTTTCCAATTTTTCCAAATCCTTCTTGTAGTGTGGGGCCCAAAACTGGACACAGTACTCCAGATGAGACCTCATCAATGCCGAATAGAGGGGAACAATCACGTCCCTTGATCTGCTGGCAATGTTCCTACTTATACAGCCCAAAATGCCGTTAGCCTTCTTGGCAACAAGGGCAACAAGATGAGGAGGAATGGTGTTGGACATCTCTCCCCATGCACCAGGAACTCTCACAGGAGCAGCAGATAATACAGACCCAGCACTCCCTTGAATTCTATGCACAGATCCTGTTTAAATTCCATGAGTAGCATTCTAGAATCTCAGGAATCATGGTTTGGGAATACTGATAGGCTCCTTGCCACTAATAGCAGCACTAGAACAGGACATGTAATTCTCTTTTAGCAGCAATGGTAAGGAGAACTGCTGAGCATATTGTGACCTGATCTGTAAGAGGTATATTCCCCTCCCTCCATGGGCAAAATGCCTTAGTAACCTGCCCCTGTTCACCACATTACCAGAAACATAGTGACAAATTGGAGGGAGTTTAAAGAAGAGCAACAAAAATACCAGGAGAGTTGGACAGATTGATTTATGAGGAAAGATTAAAAGCTTGGCTAAAAGAATAATGAGGGCAGCGAGACAAAACACCCCAAATACTTGAAGGAACACTGAGAAAAGACAGAAATCATTTAACATAGTACTCAGAGGTATAATTAAGAGTAATGAATGAAATTACAAAACAAAATCTGGGCTGAATATCAAGAAAAGACTGCTGATGGTGAGCTGAGTTACCCTGTTGGAATTGACTTCACAGGGATATTATTTGGGCTCTTTGAAGCTAGACTGAACAAACACCAGAAAATGTATTGTAGGGAGCAATCTTTGATTGCTCAAGGGATAAACTGGATGATCTAATAAGTCTTGGACTTCCATGACACTGTGATCTATTGCTGGGTTAAGAAAATTTGTGATCAACTGAGTTTCTGGTACTAAATCTGTGTGATCTGTCAGATGTGACAGTGGGTCACTAATGGACTAAACTGAAAGAAAAAAAAGGAAACTGTAATATCTACATATTGTAAGCTTCTGATTGGTTTACGGCACATGCAGATACGTCAGTAGGCAAAATGGACAGAGGTGTGATTCTGATAAACAAACAGAATTTCTGAAATATAAAATAATTTCCTAAATGATTCCTATTCTATGCTGGTAGAATTTTCATCTGAAACTAAGAGGAAAAATTAGCTAGCACTGCTGTATTTGGGAATTTTTCCAATGTTTTCATTGTGTAGCTTGGATTACTATTACTTCAGCTTTGCATATGTGTTTCTGAGCCAACTTTTGCCAAATGAAATCTTAGCTCAACATCTGTTTGCCCCCTCCACAAACTGTCATAAAATACTGTTTAGTCTTAATTAAGCTACAGGAGTCCGAGACAGAAAAAATACTAAAGTATTATTTAAAATAAATATATCTGCATTCATAATTACTTTTATGGCTACTGATTTCTTTTTTTATCTCATATATTGTAAAACATCAAGCCAGATTCTTAGCTGGTGTAAACTGGTACAGCTCTATAGAGCTAGTCGTATTTACACCAGCTGAGGTTTTGTCTCATCATGTTAGACATTTTTCTTAATAAACAACAACAAAAAACTTACGTTCTGCAGCTGGAAAAAATAGGAAGAACCGAATGAACAATGAAAAAATAGTTTACATAAAACAGATTCTTCATTATCTGAGAGCCTAGGGCATCCTTGCAAGGTTAGGGCTTGTCTATACTTGCTGCAGTGGTGCTGCTGTACCACTTAGTGAAGACGCTACCTAAGCTGACAGGAGAGCTTCTCCCAAGGGGCGGTAGCTGTGTCCACAAGAGAAACCCTGTCATCGACATAGCGCTGCCTACACCAGGTATTAAATCAGTATAACTGCGTCGCTCAGGGGTGTGGAAAATCCACACTCCTGAGCGACGTAATTATACCGACATAAGTTGGTAGTGTAGACTTTAGTTAAAGTCTAAGGAGGAAACTTCTAAACTAAGTATGGAGAAGTCCGCAGGGTTCAGGAACCAACATAGCATGTGTATAAACTCCTAGCCTCCTAAACGCTAATATTTCTGAGATATTTAATGTCAACTTCAGATGTTTCCATCCAATTTTACTTTGTAGTACCAAGACAAATAAAACTTTAGATAAATCTTTTTAATGAAACCACAGTAAACCACATTGAAATAGCATTAATAGTCCCATTTACAGGAGCACCATAAAGTTAATAATCATATATGAAGAATTGACTGGTCTGTATTGCTAATAACAACTTTCATTGTAAAATGGAATGCATTCTAAAAATCAAACTTAATTTTCAGCATATATGCTGTTTGTTTCATTTTTGCACTTTATAAAGTTTAGATGGTGAAACTAGACTGATTTGACTACAGTTATTTTCACTTCAAGCTGAAGACTGTTCTGTCATGTTTATTTTTTAAGTAATAACAAAAACAATTTTCACTGAAATGTGAAATAAAAATCACTTACTATGATTTATAAAAATTTTTCTTACAAAACCTAAATCTTTACACCTAAACTACCCACGAATGTCCTTAAATACACAAAAGCAAAGAAACTGCATCCTTTTTGTTAAAGTAAAAATGAACTTTGGTTAATGAATTATAGTATGTATAAGGATCTCATATACCTACACAGCATGGAGTTAGTAAGAGAGCATATCTGTTTAGAGAGCATTTCAGCTTTAATTGTAATTCTTTTTTTTTGTAGGTTTTTGTAAGAGATTTTTAATTTTGTCTGAATAAAAAGTAAAACCCCATAATAGCGATGATCATTACTCGCATAGCATAATACTCCATGTCAGCTGTTACACTACTGAGTCGTACATGAACCTTGCTAGTTCACGTGCACAGTGGTGAGATCCACAGGGAATGACTGAATTTTGCAAATTAGCTAACAAATGAATAAACACAGCTCCTTGTGTTGATTGGCTGAGTGCATATTAGCAAGTTCTGCTGTAACAATGGTCTTGCTCACTTATGGCTTCCCTATCTATAATGTCATTGATGGGCAGAATATCAGTTTATTTCTTCCTTTGTTTTGTGACATTGCTTAACTATTGAACATCATAGGCATTTATATGAAGGGGCTGGCAGAACAATATAGTAACAGCAACAGTCATGTTGAAAAACAGTTCAGCAATGCAATCAAAACTAACTTCAGCTAGAATAAAATGTAATATCCCATAGATATAATGTCCCATAGATATATTATCCATGTCCATGTCACAGTGAATGATATTGTTATGAGTTTTTACTGTTTACGTTTTTATAGTATGCTGTTTTTAATAAATATGTTTCAAAGAGCACCTTTAAACTGTTTATACAAAATACATTGGAAAATCCAATGAACACACACAAAAATGATGTGTTTACCAAAAATGCTGTACTTTCTAGAATACTCATGGAGTGATAATCCAAAAGACCCCATTTTATGACTTTTTAATTTTTTTCCCCAGCACTTACTGGTGAAAAATGTGACAACTAAAATAGATAATTTAAAAATGTAAATAGCATTAAAAATACAAATAACTGGTAGTGGCACATTACTTTTTTTAACTATCCAGGTACAAATCAAAACAGTTACTGATTGTGCCAGCTATTGCATAATTTAAATTTTATATCCTGAGGCATTCCTGCTGTGTTTTTACTTTCAAAGTCAAAGTTCTGATTGATTACCTCTGTTGGGGTTAATTTCCCACCACACAGAGAATGAAAGCACTGACTCACTACTTTCAAAGTTCTTAAATCATAAGCCTCATTGTACAAAGGAGAAGTAGGCTGAAGCAAAGCATCCTGTGTCCACTATGAACCATCAAAACCCATTTTGCATCACTTTCTACAAAGAGCTGTGGTATATTTTCAAGCCTAGTTTTGTAAAGCTTTTATTTCCCTGTAGTAAAAAGAATCTCATTACGATAAGTGGCAATTAGCATATATGCTTCAATAAAAGTATAAGACATTGGCTCTTTAAGATAAACTAAAATGTTTCTGCAGGAGTCCTTACAGTGTATTAATTTGGTTTGTTTTAAGGATTATCATAATATTAACAGAATTGCTTTACTATAAATCTTAATAACAGTGAAAGGTGGTATTACAGTGTTATGAGAGAGGCCAATAAGAATATAATCCTCAGTCTGTGTATGTTTGTGCAAAGAAAATTACTCTGTATGTTTGTGTGTACATTTTTATTTTTTAAAATGTATAAGGCAGTGTGATATACTGGTGATAGACAGAAATCCGAAGCAGGCACTATCCCAGGAATAAGGAAAGGAGTACTTGTGGCACCTTAGAGACTGTGAGCTGTAGCTCATGAAAGCTCATGCTCAAATAAATTGATTAGTCTCTAAGGTGCCACAAGTACTCCTTTTCTTTTTGCGAATACAGACTAACACGGCTGTTACTCTGAAACCTATCCCAGGAATAGTTATTTGGTGACTTCCTTTTCCCAATTAACACTCAGCATTGCAAGGATGTCCATTTGTAATTTTTTCCCCAGTGTTCCTTTCCCAACACATTAAACTGGCAGAATCAAGTAGCTGTAGCCCTAAAGTGATAATTTTGCAATTGACAGTGCTAGCTGTATCTTTCTCTCTTCCAACAGGATATCTATTGCTTTCTTTATCCTTTCTTATTGCTGAGGAGATGGCATATCCTCACAGGCATTTATCAGTAGTCATCTAAGTGCAGAACAATGAACCAATATGAAATATTAAAATCAAAGGGATGATCCAAGCATGCACACAATTCAAGACAATTGGTATGGACTCAGGGCAAGCCTCAGGTGCTCACACAAACCATCCCTCCAAATGAAAAGGATGAGTTCTCATTTTGCATATAAAATAGCCATGAGAAATTTTTGTTTGTTACCCTAACAGAGAAGGGGGGGAGGGGGGCAAACATAGCTAAAGATTAAGACTGCTGATATAAATAGGACTTATATTCTGCCCTAAAAACTGAAAACATGGGATCCCAGCAACCTGCTTGAAGAGAGTGCTTCAGAACCAACAACTCCTGACCAAGAATGTCTAGCTTCCAGCTTGGCCAAGGTTACAGGAGAGCATCCCTTCCCAGGCCTGTAACTCATGGACAAAGACTTAGGGAGAGAAGAGGGTTATTGCCCAAGTTTCTGGGTTCTAGATTATGAAAACCAGCTTTATAGAACACCAAGACTATGAATTGTGCCTTTTTGTATACTGGCAACTGGTGTAGACTGAAGAGAGTGGTTGTAAGTGACCTGAAAGGGTTAGGGTCTGGGGAGGAAATGGGGTGACATGTGTCTGACTCAGGTCACCGTATGATAAATGTGGTTCACTGATCAACAGATTTCTATGTTCAATCTTTATTATTCACTACATAGGCTGACACACACTGTTTATCAAATGCATTTCACTGTGTGCTACAGAAAAACCTGCAGTGCACTCAAAGAAAGAGAAAAGTTTGTCTTTTGGAGCTCATGTCATACTCTCAGTCTTTTCATTATGACTGGAATTGTTCTACTGATGTATGTGAGCCCTTTGTTAGATCCATCACCCAATTTTATTGCCATCCCACCTTTCAAAGTACTCTAAATCCCATCAGTACACCAACTCATGATATTGAAATGGTTGGACATTGTAATTTCCTTATATTATAGTGGCATGGACATTGTCGGTCCATTGGGCTTGACTAGTGAGTCTGCAGTACTTAAAGCTTCCAAACTTTATCTATCTATCTGTCTAGTGTCCTTTTCTCTTTGTGGCATATTTACTTAGTCTATAGTATATAATTTTTAGGTAGATAATGTCCCATCTTATTAATATCTTGCTGTTCAATGTGAATGTTTTATTTTACATCTTGTTAAAGGCATAGTGTTCTTATTTCTCTCCTTTTTTCCAGAGGTGGGAGAAAGCACAAGGCCAAGCATAGTCTTATTACCAGCGCAGGACAGCAGAAGGGTGGTAGTGATGCAGGTAGTAGAAGTGAGCCCAGAGAATTTATATCTGAATACCTCGGCAGGCTGGAATGGCTGTGCTGGGAGAAGTGCTGACTTACAACCTTTGAACTGATGCAACAAGGGATGTTTCCCTGCATTTCACTCAGACCTTTTACCAGCATAATACTTCTAGGCACCTGCACTTGAATAGTGCACTTCATCCGCCTCTCTCATCTTGCCCAGCTCATCTTAGGTTTGTGTCAGCCATAATGGAGCTCCTAATGGTTAATAGGCCATAATATGATTTTGTCTGTGTTTGCCACACATGTCCCTCAATATCCTGTGGATCATCTGCACACTTTAACAGGTGCAAACTCTGCATGATGCCTTTCTCTGATGAAAAATACAATTCTAAAATTTTGCAATTTTTTTCAAGTAAATAATATATATTTTTAAAAATATGAGCAAATATTTAAAATATTTAAAAAATATGTACATGAGAGAACAGCTTAGCTTCAGAGTGTATTTCTCTAATGTACTGGCAAAATTAACTGCCCTTAAAAAATCTCTGTCTTATCTCTCTGCCTTAATTTTCTCATCTGCAAAATGGGGATAATAGTAGTTACCTTCCTCACAGGGGTGCGGTGAGAATTAGTTATTTTATAAAGTGCTTTGAAGATGCAAAGCCATGTTTTCTCTTACTTACGCCCTAGGCCACCTCCACTGACAGTATGGCAAGGGGTGCTGGTGGGTCTGAGGATATTTCTTCAGTTAGATCTTATTCTGAGGAAACGAAGGGGAAAGTCATGTCAGAATCTTGCTAGTCAGTTATTTAAAATAGACAATGCACCTCCTTGTCTGACAAATGTTGGGTGCTGCTCTCAACTTTCTCCATGTATTTTCAGATAAGTCTGTTTTTTGTGCTCTTAGAGGTAATCCAGGGTCCAGTCAGATCCCTATCTATGCTTTTATGCAAACCAGAAGAAAAGGTGTGTATAAATGTTGTGTGTTCCTAAATCTGAGGATGTAAGTGTTATTGTATTTCTCTTCCATAAGCAGAGAGAGAAACAAAAGGCAGCCAGTTTTGCTGCAGTGACACAAACTCCCCATTTTCTTGCTGTAGACTGTGTTTGGCAAGACTAAATGAAGTACTGCTCAAGTAACTGGGCAGAGAGGCTATAAGAAAGCGCTTTAATTTACAAACAGTTGAAAATGGAGCAGGGGAAATACGAAGAAAAAAGATCGTTTGACAGTTTATTTTAATTCTTTTCATTGATTTATCTCACAGCTTTAGAGTTGACTTAAACTGTGACTGTGTGGACACAGCAGGTGTCACTTCATATGGCCTGCATAGGATGGGAATGGGCCAATCTCTGTAGGTTTACTTTGGAGGTTCATGTGCTACATAAATCTAAAACTGCAAGAAGTCCCACCTCCTTCTCTAGAGCAGTGTTTTTCAAAGTTTGGGTCGAGTAAGGTACTGGCATATAAGGTACTGGGTTGCCTTGCTCAGCACCCAGCATCTCCGGTCAGCACTGCCAACGGGGACGTTAAAAGTCCCTACCTGATCCGACACTGCACTGTGCCCCAGAAGCAGCCAGCAGTGGGTCTGGCTTCTAGGCAGGGGGGCCACAGGGCTCTGCGTGTTGCCTCTTCCTCAATCACTGGCTTCACACTCCAAGCTGGGGTGGGCAGTGTCTGCAGGTGAGAGCTGCTTGGAGCCGCTTGTGCACCTAGGAGCCAGACCTCCTGCTGGCTGCTTCCGGGGCGCAGCGCAGTCCATGGTGCCAGGACAGGAGGGAAGCCTGCCTCTGCACCCTGGCTGTGCCGCTGACAGGGAGCCCCTGGAGGTAATTCTGCACCCCAACCCTGCGCCCCAATCCCCTGCCCCAGCCCTGAGCCCCCCCAACCCAGAACCTCTTCCTGCACCCCAAACCCCTCATCCCCAGCCCAGAGCCTGCACCCCCAGCCCAGAGCCCTGACCCCTTCCCATACCCCAACCCCCTGTCCCAGTCCTGAGCCCCTCCCACAGCCCAGACCCCTCATCCCCAGCTCCGTTGTGTCGCTAGCATGAACAATTTTCTTCAACTGGGTTCTCAGAAAAAAAGTTTGAAAACGACTGCTCTAGAGCACTACCTACCTACGCTCAGAGATGTCCCTTTCTTCAGGCCCTTCACCTCCTTAGATCTCTTTAGGGAATATGAAGGATGTTTTGATGCATCTCTCTGGGTAACCACTGATCTTCACCTATGGTCATCAGAGCGCACCAAGAGGCTCCCCTCCCCCACAGGTTTTCAGCCTGCTTCCTGTTAATGGAAATTGCCTCTTTGATTTCATTCAGGATTCAGGATTGGGGCAAGGAGATATGAGGCCTACCCCAACTGGGTATCGGTATTCCCACTCCCAGTGCCAGCAGCTCATCCAATGAACTAGGGTCAGAGACACCTCATAATACTTAGCTTTGTAGCTAGAGGTTCCTTAGCAACCAAGCATCTAGTAGTGATTGTTGCTATGGTTCCCCAAAGAGTTTCTACAATTATTATGAGATGTTTCTGTCCTTTTACTTAGTTTTAAGCCACCTCTACAAGAGTGCTTTTCCTTCTAATGGATTGGGGGTTGCAGTTCTCTTTACCAGGCACCCACTAAGGATGCTCCTCAAAGGGAGCGGACTGACAGAGATCCTGGGAAAGAATGGAAGGGGTGTCTTGGCCCAAGGAAGGGAGGGGACGAGGCCATTGCCCCCGTGAAGCCATCTAAGGTAAAGATATGGAGAGATGGATCTATGCAGACAGTAGTAGCTTTGCAATCACTCATGAGTAAGGCTGTGATTTAGTCATGGAGGTCATGGCAATCACGGATTCTGTGACTTTACCGGACCTCCATGACTTCTTCAGCTTCAGCTGTCAGCGGCTGAAGCCATGGCTGGGGCTGCAGCTGAGGCTATGCTCCCCACATAGCTCCATGGTGGGGGCCGTAGCCAGGGCCGTGCACACAGCTTGCTGCGGGGGCCATCTCCAAGGCTATGTGCCCCTGCCGCACGGTGGGAGCTGCAGCTGGGGCTGTGCACCTCTGCCGTGGCTTGTATGGTTACTTTTAGTAAAAGTCACAAGCTCCATGAATTTTTGTCTGTTGCCCGTGACATGTCCGTGAGTTTTACTAAAAGTAACCGTGACAAAATCTTAGCCTTACTCATGAGCCAAGCCTGAAATTTATGGATGAAAACGATACCACTGGTTTGGGGTGCCTATTGGATTAATTTCATAACAGCATTTAAGCAAGAAAACTTTTAAAAGTTTATTTGGAAAAAAGTGTGTATCGTAAACCGGAGATTGTGTGGTATGGTGTCACAGGATGGCTTGCCTGTGGGCTGGAGATCCTGGGCCTAAGCCAGCCCTGATTACAAGATGAGCCCACTTGAGAGGAATCAGGTGAGTCCAACATAAAAGACAGCAGGAAGCTGCGGGGTCGGGTGTGGCAGAGAGGGGGGCACAGACTGCCTGAGGCAGGAAGCTTGGCAGCAAGCTGGCAAAGCTCAGGAACCAGGAGACTAGGTGGAGTTGGGGCGGGTGGAAGGAGTAGCTACAAGGAGCAATTTTGGTTCCTGCAGAGCCCAAGCCAGGCAAAGGCTGTGAGTGGGAGTTAAAGAAGGGAAGATGAGCTAAACAGCTCTGTTTATTTTGGACTTTCGAGTTCTGCTTTTGTTTTTCTTTTTGTTAACTGTTGCCAGACTGGGGAGCACTAGTAAAGAGTGAATTAAAGGATTTGAGTTTAGAAGGTCACCGGAGACTGAGTGAGTTCTTAGAGGGGCCTGGATAAAGTGGAAATAGAGACAAGTCAGCCATGGAGGGAACCCTAGCCACAAGGGGGCACTCTGGAGACAGTAAATGGCAACCAAGCTACATATGGTGTAAATGTTTTTGTTTGTTTGTTTGTTTTTTACTCAGTTATCCAGCTCATTTCTGGTAACGCCTTTATATCACACTATACCATCCTATATTTTGTTCCTGTGAGACATTTCAAAGAAAAGAGACTTGAGGGGTTTATTATCATTTTCATTACTACTGTTATTTCTCTCTGTCCACCTATAAATCCTGGTTTCCTTAATTAACCTGGGTCACAATCTCAAATTTGAAAGTCTAAATTATTCAGTTCCCTAAATATGGGAGCCCACATTTGAAAATGTGCCTCTGAATCAGACTGGCGAAAGCACATCAATTGTGTACGTAAGCCACAAAGTAAGGGGAAAATGACTCTTGAAACAAATATTAAAATTGATTTTCTATACGTTAGAATCATGTGATTTTGAAGTTTGGCATATCGTGAGCTGCCTGGGTTGCATATGAATGTTTGTCTCACAGTCAACTTGGAAGACACTGGACCACAAAACTGCTGTTTGTCCAGAATTAGCTACAGCAAGATCTGGACCTTGGACCACTGTAATTTCTCAGCTCATGATATTACCTGATCCAAATCGCCATATGTCAAAGAAGAAAATGGTTTTGTGTGCTGCAGATTGTTTTTATTTAAAAACAACAGGTGTGATAAAGCCCCCAAACAAGATTTTAATCGTGGAAGTAATCCCATATCAGACGAGGATTTATATTCAACCTAGACTGTGAGCTTTTATGGGGCAGGTACTGTTTTTTTTACTGCATACCTTACTCCTTGATTGGTACCCCTACGTACTACTGCAGAAATAATATGAATAAAAACTTTTCCAGATCCTTGTCAGGTACTGCTGAAATCGCGTGAGAACATGCATTTTCATGGACTTTTAGATAGTTGTGGTAACAGTAAATAAACTAAATAAATACAAAGCTACGAATATTACTATGTTTGTCAAATTAGTTTTCTGAATATGTGCAAATATGTAACATGTTCAGAATTACATTGTTGTGATGACCATTCATCTCTAATAGATGAGCTGGCTGGATGATGTCATTTGACTGATCTTTTCAATGGAAGTAAAAATAAATTATTTTTTTCTTGCCACCAAATTATTCCTATTTGAAGTGTTTAAACTTTATGAGGCTAAGAGGTTGTCTTTCTGGATTGCTTTTATAATTTTGAGTAGCTTCATAATCTGATCATCTTCAAACACACTTTCCACCCTCTCTTTCTATATTATTTTAAATAAAGTAATTTCCAGAGGTAGGCAAAACTAAAATTAGAGCACTGTTAAGCTTGACAGTCGCTCTCTCTCTCTAATTTGGGAAATTAGAAAAGTAAAGGAAGATCACCACTTTCATTTAACAAGGTTAAACAAAAGTTTTTATCACATTTCTTTTTGAAGAGAGCTTGGGAAATGTAAACAAGTATAAACTGATGCCAACCAACTTCCAGGCTTGAAAGCAGTTTACAGCAGAGCTTCGTTTCTGCAGTAGAAAGTTGGGGAGGAGGGAGGAAATTGGTTATATGGGAAGAGAGAAAGACACAATTAGCAGGCCTATTCAAAAATCTTTCAGCCAGATTTTGGAGTATGAAAAAGCAGATAAAAAGATAGACTTTCTATATTCAGTGTGACACTGGTCCATGGCTATAAACAAATGTAATAACTAAAAATTGAATACAAACAAAAGAAATGTGCTATGAATATCATTGTATAAATATATACATGAATACCAAATTAAAACAATGTTGAACTGTAACGTAACTGCAGTCTTCCTCTCATAGTCTCTTATCTGACTTCCCTTTTCCTTCAGGAAAACATTTAGGATGGGCACCTAGGGAGCTGGCATGCAACTTAAGTAACATAATCTGGCAACACCCCTTTAAACTGCCCAGATACATACAGGGTGAAAGTAACTTAATGGATTTACTGGTGTGCAGGGCAGACGGGGTCCTGGGCAAGGTGGGGGGGGGGTGGCTCTGGGCCCCCGGAAGGGGCAGGGCCATGGGCGGAAGGGGTGGGGCTGAGGCCAGACTCCCCCACCCAGCCCTTCAGTGCTGCCCAGCCCATGCCACCCGGGGCTCCAGTGGTGATTTGAAGGGCCCGGGGCTCTGGCTGCTGGCATGGTTGCGGCAGCAACGGCTGGGAGCCCCTGGCCCTTTAAATTGCCACCGGAGCCCTGGGGTAGCAGTGGCGGCCGGGAAGTCCTGGGGCTTTGGCGGTGATTTATACCTCTGGATACATTGCTCTTTACCCACATTTTTTACTCACGCTGGCAGATCTTTTGTTACAACACTTTCAGGACCATGGACAAAATTCTTCATTTATAAAAGTGCTAATTTTTAATAGGTGTTTTTTTCACCTATCACATAATGATTTGTTAATAAACGGTATTAGTGTTGTTACATTTTACAAGTCACAGGGTATGCCACCTAATTTCTGTCTCAGCTCTTTATACTGTACATCATTCATTCAAAGGAACAAATTCTGCTCTATGCTGCATCTGTGCAACAACACTGACGTCACTGGAGTTACACAGGTTACTCCTGAGGTAATGCTGTGCCAAAAAATAAAAAATTCTGCAACAAATAATTAAACATTCTGCACACAATATTTTAAAATTCTGCAAAATTCTGCATATTTTATTTGTCAAAATAATACAGTATAATCACACCAGTTTTGATTATTTTTGGTCATTTATTTCAAAATACTTGTCAGCAAGTATGTCTGTAACAATACATACAAAAAAGATTCAGGAAATGTTTTTTGACAACTAGATTCCTTACTAGGCATTTTATTACAGAACTCTGAGTAATAATTCATTTGAACTACAATACAGAACTGTATTTCTCGCACCCCTCAGAAGCACTGCAAAGTCTTGGGGGAATCAGAAATAACAGAGGAGCTGAGGGAGGGGGAAATAAATTCTTGGGAAGGAGTCTGGGTGTGAACTTGGACAGTTGTTGGGTATGGGTGGTAAAAGTATGGGATGGTTTTGGGCGGGGGGCGGGATTGTTAGGGAGCTTCCCCTATGTAGACCATGGCTGACCCCTAACCTCTCTCATTCAGTCAGGCACATCTGCCCCTGTCCCCATGTGTTCGTGCACCCACATGTGTCCTTGCACCCCCTGTCCACATCTGTCCCTCCACCCTCACTCAGACACCCACTCCCCCATCACCATGTGGTCTTACACCCCTCCCAGCCATTCCCCTGTCCCTGTGTGTCCCTGTACTCATGTGTCTCTGTGCCCCCACCCAGACACTCCCCGTCCCTATGTATCCCTGTAACCCCTCTCCCATCAGCATGTGGCCCTGCACCTCCCTCCCCCTGTGGCCCTGAGCCTGCACTTTCATTCAGCCCCTGCCCCAGTCTGTCCTCCCCCACTAGCCCTTATGAGCTCCTATCTGACCCCCACAACAGCCCCATGCTGTCTGTCTCCCCATAGCCCCTGTTACCTGACAGGCTCTGTGAAGAAGGCAGGCTCTTTTTCTTCCCTCGCTGGACAGGAGCTGCTGCTGTGTTCTATCGCCACAGTGCCTTCTAGTGGGCAACAGGCATAACTGCAACAACATTTTGGTGGAAGCTTTTTTCTGCACAAAAAAATAAAAATATGCTCAGCTCATTAATTATGCACACACACAGTAGCGCAGAATTACCCCGGGAGTAACAGGTGTAGTGAAATTGCAGGATTTATTGCCTGAGTTGTAGAATATGAATTATGGATGTTAAGTCATATCTAAGGTGTTAGATAACACATTTCTATAAAACAAATATCTGCTTCCACTAATCTGTTTAAACCAATGCATCTCTTTCCTTGTGTTAATATTCACATACTTTTAACCAGTATTCAGTAGTTAATGTCCCATCTTTTTCCCCTTGCCATGTACCTTTATCTTCATTTCCACTGTCATCAGAGGTGTGTGAGGACCCCGTGTTACACTCTCCCCACTGTTCAGAGGCTGTACCAGATGTACAGTATAATTTAAGGTCAGTCCCATTTGCTCCAGTGCTGTTTTAGCAGTATGAAGAGTGGCCTTGGGTAGATCCAAAATTTAGGTATGATTATGTGCATTTGTCATGCTTTATTATTGTAATCCAATAGCTAGACAAAATAATAATAATAATAAAGTAAACTGGTACAGGGGTTGTTGTCTGAACCTCCATCTAAATACTTATTTGGTTCCCATCGCCATAGTATCTAAGCCCTTCCAAAGATTAATGTATTTAGTCTTACAACAGCTCTGTGCATTAGGGAAGTATTATCCCCATTTTACAACTGTTTGAGAACTTATTAGAGTTTGATTTAAGGATATTTACTTGGTATGTTGTGACATGTGATGTTGACAATTTTGTTTTAATGATTTTTGATTCTCAACATCTATTGTCATTAAACAACTGTCTGACCTCCACGCCATAATTTCTTACAACTCTAAAAAATTTAAATCAATAATAATAAAAAAAATTTAAAACCAATACTCGTGTGCAATTGTGAAAATTTAAATCAATATTTTTTTAAAATTCTTAAAATTAACTTTGATCTTGTTTGTTAAAATAATATAAAAATTGAATTCTGCCAAGCCTACCTACATGTACATGATAACATCTACAACAAATCAAATATTTCACATCCAAGTGTATAAAAGTAAAAACTTCTTTGGTTCTTCTGAAATGTGATGCCATATTTATGGAGGCATTGGTTGTTGCTCCATAGCTAAGATTATGTTCTGAAAAGGGCTTACTGTATAGCGTAAATTTGGTTTTCTCTACAAGTAGATGGCCTCTGAGTGAAAAATGTCAGAGTTAACTTTTATACCCTTTGAATTTTCTATGCAGTGTTTGTTTTATTTCTTTTATAGAATTTTAATAGGAAGCATTTGAAATTTGTTAGTGGCAAGCTGACATTTGTGTTGTTGTCTAGTATTGTTTAAAAACTGGTGCACAGAGGATTCTTCAGTAGGTCTGGTATGCTGGATAGTTTTGAAAAGATTTTTTAGGAGTAAGGGAGGGTCACTTTTTGCCTTTATTCATCATAATTGAAAAAGGAAAGCACCATGGGTAGCCAACACACAAAAACTCCATTGCATAAAATCATAGGTAATACACATTAAAATTTCACCTTTGTATATGTAGACTCTTCTCTACAGAGTACAATATTCTTTGTTATATGCCTAAAATATTCCCCATTGAATAAAACTGTCTTCCATCAATAGCTATGTTTTTCAATGACATTTTAGCCTACAACTAAGAAGGTTTTATGTGCTGTGCGGAAAGAGACAGTCAGGCACTTCTGTGGCACATCTCCAGGAATATCTGTCACTTTTCTATCTTTCCCCTTTACATTTTTTTTTAAAAAAGGAAAATTAATATACAAAAAACTTCATTGTGAAACAGTTAAAGTTGGTGTACATATAACGTACCAGATGAAAAGACACAAAAGCAAGGAAATGAAAAGTTAATCCACCTTACAGTACATGTCTCTACTCTTCCACTCACTGGCACGCACATAACCATTTCCACAACTACATTATGCAACAGACCATGCACTTTAAGAGTAACTCTGCCCTCAGAAGAATGCAGCCTCTCTCCTACATCACACTATTTCTCCCAGCAGTCTGCACTACTACAAAAAACATCCACAAACTAATAGTATTGAGAGGGAGTAATTTGGTAGATGGAGGCCATGCAGAATGGAAGGTTGAAGGGTGAGAGGTAAAGTTGTAATGCATCGTCTGTGGTGTAATTTAAACTGTTTTTTTAACAAAGGTTTTGTGTATTAATATATACTGAATATGTGGTAACCAATTGTAAAGGGAAAGTGTATAGTGAAATAAAGAGAATAACTAACTAAAAAATGGCACTCTGAATAGAACAGAAACCCATTCACAGCAGGACACCGGGAGATAAAATTCACGGCTGGCACAAGCAGGCACCAATCCATCAACTTCAGTGGAATTGTGCCCACTTGCACTGGTGATGAAATAGACTCCACATAACCAAAATAAGGTATGTAACTTTTCAGACTTGGTGATGATAGCACTCAGCTGTTGACCGAAAAATAGACATAATTAATTAAACTCAGAGCAGGAATAGTTTTAAACATAGTTAAGAGGTCATATAAGTTATTCACGAAAGTTGTTTGTCAAATTTTGGGTGTGATAAGGTGGCTTTGTACCTGTTCAATTATGCTATATAGGCACAACCATGCTCTGTGGGCAGTGTGGAGTGGGCCCTTCCTTAGGGGGAGCTGAAGGAGCTATTCTTCCCTGGTGTTTATGGCGAGTATGAGCTCTGCTACATCCCTTCTACAGTTGCAGCATACTTTCCCATATGTCATCATGCACCTCAGCTGGCTGGTGAACACAAGGAGAAGTCGGGGGATGGCACTGCATCCTTCCCACCTTCGTTAGGTTGGCTTGCAGTACAGGGGGTTACCAGATGGAGCAATCCTTGCGCTTTGGACACTGTAGGAACAGCGGTCATATATTGCTGTTTCACATGGCTCGAAGGGTAGGAGTCTGATTTCCTGTGCCTGTACTCTTTCGATCTCACTGAACGTGCAGGCACAGTCAAGGCTACAATAAGTAATGTGTCCTAGGAGTGCAAAAGTTGATTTTTATACTTCATTCTACCACTGAAGCAACTCCTTCAGTTTTCCTTTCCATTTACTTAACAGCTTGTTTATTCAGTTGGTGAGCCAGCCAGGTGGACGCACTCCTGTAAAGGGGTCTGTTTGCCTCCTGCAATGTGCATATACCTTCTTGTCATATCAGTTAAATACATAACAAGTGGAGCATCAACTAAAAAGCTTCTAATCCCTGATTGGCTTGTTATTAGGCCAGGTCTGCTCCACAGGGAGAGAGGTACTGCAGGCTAACCAATTTGCTGAATAATTGGTTGGTGAGATGCAGGTACAGAAACCAGATTCTTGTCCTCTTATGATTTCCATGGCACAAAAAGAATACTGTATTCAGTAATAACTTACTTTTCCCTCCCTTTTTAAAGTCAGGCTGGGCTGAGATTCTGATTTCACTTATACTGGTTTTACATTGGTGTAATACCGTTAAATTTATTGAAAAGTCTCTTGATTTACACTCATCTAACTGCAGATTCAGGCCTATTACTATCTGAATTAGGCTTTGAGAATCCAGCAATTGGTGGCTTTCAACATATCCCAGATACATCACATAATATTCACAGGGTTTATTTTATTGCAGTTGTGATATACAAGGTTATGTTAATTTAACATTGTTGATTATGATGCTTTGAAATATAGTTGACTATTTAAATTGTATCTTGCTGCTTTTCTACTATCTACATATTGAATTAAAGGCAAAGTTGGTATATGGGGAAATTCATCCCTAAAGGGGAAAAAAGTGTGGTGTTTTTGTTGTTGTTAAATTAGGAATATTTTTTTAATGTAAAAAGCACGTTCAGAGCAATTATTCTTTGAGAAATATTTATATTGATTTTTTTATAGTAAAACAATTTTAAACGTAATTACTCAATACTTAGACCTCTTAAATTTCCTCTTGGAAGTCTTTATACTGTTAAAATTAAAAATGGAGGGATGAGAGAGGAAAGATGGCTCAGAGGACTGGTAATGGTAAACACCATTTGTTAGTCTCTAAAGTGCCACAAGTACTCCTTTTCTTTTTACAGACTCCTGTGTATATTTACTACTATGCAGACGGTTTACCATTTATGCAGTCCAACTGAAGTCAAAAGTAATACTCTTAGCAATAAGAACTATGCCAATAATAAGTGTTTGTAGGATAAGGTCATAAGGACCAATCCTGAAATGAGCTTTAGGCAGGCATACCAGTGGGTCTGTGTGGAGGTCATTGTGGATGGGATCTGTGTCCAGAGTGCTCCAGTTCAATGCTATCGTATGGCTAAATGATGTGAAGTTAGTTAGTGCTCTCAGTTCTTAGAGAATAGAAATCCACAAATAACATCATATCACAGGTTCCAATGCCAGAAGGGACCATGTGATAATCTATTCTGAATTCCTGTATAACAGACCATAGCATTTCCCAAAAATAATTCCTAGAGCATATGATGAAGAATCCACCATGATCTGTGGTAAATTGTTCCAATGGTTAATTACACTCCCCGTTAAAAAAGTACACCTTATTTCCAGGCTGAATTTGCCTAGCTTCAACTTCCAGCCACTGGATTGTGTTATACCTTTCTCTGTTAGACTGAAGAGCCCATTGTTAAATATTTGTTCCCCATGTAGGTACTTACAGACTGTAATCAAATCATCCCTTAATCTTCTCTTTGTTAAGCTAAATAGATTGAGCTCCTGGACTTTGTCATTATAAGGCAGCGGTGGACAAACTTTTTGGCCTCAGGACCACATTGGGGTTTGAAACTGTATGGAGGGCCGGGTAGGGAAGACTGTGCCTCCCAAAACAGCCTGGCCCCTGCCCCCTCCCACTTCCTGCTCCCTGACTGCCCTCCTCAGAATCCCCCACCCATTCAACCTCCCAGCTCCTTGTCCCCTGACTGCTCCCTCCCGGGACCCCCTACCCCGAACCGCCCCCCGGGACCCCACCCCCTATCTAACCCCCCCCTGCTCCCTGTCCCCTGACTGGCCCAACCCCTATCTACACCCCCGCCCCCTGACAGGCCCCCCGGAACTTCCATGCTGTCCAACCGCTCCCTGTCCTCTGATTGCCCCCCAGAACCCTTTGCCCCTTATCCAACCCCCACCACTCCCTGCCCCCTTACCATGCTGCTCAGAGCACCAGGACTGGCAGCTGCGCCGCCCGGCCGGAGCCATCCACACTGCTGCACTGCCTGGCAGGAGCTCACAGCCCTGCCGCCCAGAACACTGGTGGCACGGCAAGCTGAGGCTGAGGGGGAGTGGGGAGAGCAGGGAAGGGGCCGGGGCTAGCCTCCCCGGCTGGGCACTCAAGGGCCGGGCAAAACAGTCCCGTGGGCCAGATGTGGTCCACGGGCATAGTTTGCGCACCTCTGTTATAAGGCATGTATTCTAAACCTTCAGTTATTCTCATTGCTCTTCCTTGAACTCTCTCCAATTTATCAACATCCTTATTGAATTGTGGGCACCAGAATTGGACACAGGATTCCTACAGCAGTCTCACCAGTGCCAAATGCAGAAGTAAAATATCCTCCTGTCCTTACACAGGTAAAAGTCCAGTTGGCTTAAGTGGGAGGTTTGTCTGCACAAATACTATAGGATAAGGCCCCACATTTGACAAGTAATTCGCCTTCTGTTTGCATGCTCAGCAGGGATGCTGAGGATTGAAGTCAGTTTGGGAGACAGTTTCATTCAAAATATTAAACAAAAACAATCCCAGCTATTTTTAAGTGAAAGATTGAAATTAATATTTGTTAAACACTTTGTAAAATTAATGTTAAAAATTGTGAGTTGTGTTTTTTTAGAGATCATAGAATAGGAATCTCTGTTTAATTTTCATGAAAGCAAAATTATGAAGACAAAATAAATTGTATAAGAAGAGATTGTTGCACTGAGACAGGTCATCTACCTGAAATCTTGAAAGTTTCATTAAGTTAGTTGAAAATAGTTTCTGGTTCTCATCTTTCTCAGCAAGTATTTATGGTTTTACAGTTCTATTTTCTCTCCACTATTGCTGTGTGTAACACCTACAAGAACAACAGGGGACACTGACCATTTTACTGTCTATACAAGAGAAACAGTGAAACAAGACTAAATATGAAGTGCTTTCATATATGCACAAGGTAAATATACTGAAAAACATGCAGAAAAATATATTTTCCTCTTATCTCTTTCAGTTATAGTAATCTTGGGAGTTATGTGAAACAATGGTAGTTAGAAAAAATTCAGACGGGAGTGCATTTTTTAAATTGATGGTATCCCTTTAACTATACGTATAAGAAGATCACTTGCTTTAGCATTTTCAGACAGACAACACTCATCTATTCAGAATGGGAGAATTATATTTCATAGATACGTTTTTTTTGGACGAGGTCTTTCAGTTAAGATGTCAGTTTTTTAAGTATTTTACATGTCTTGCTGTCAGGCAGTGTACTTTATCATTAGGATTTCTTCAGAATCTGAATTTTATGGTGTCAAGGTTCCTCCCCCACTCTGAACTCTAGGGTACAGATGTGGGGACCTGCATGAAAAACCTCCTAAGCTTATCTTTACCAGCTTAGGTCAAAACTTCCCCAAGGTACAGAATATTCCACCCTTTGTCCTTGGATTGGCTGCTACCACCACCAAACTAATACTGGTTACTGGGGAAGAGCTGTTTGGACACGTCTTTCCCCCCAAAATACTTCCCAAAACCTTGCACCCCACTTCCTGGACAAGGTTTGGTAAAAAGCCTCACCAATTTGCCTAGGTGACTACAGACCCAGACCCTTGGATCTTAAGAACAATGAACAATCCTCCCAACACTTGCACCCCCCATTTCCTGGGAAATGTTGGATAAAAAGCCTCACCAATTTGCATAGGTGACCACAGACCCAAACCCTTGGATCTGAGAACAATGAAAAAGCATTCAGTTTTCTTACAAGAAGACTTTTAATAAAAATAGAAATAAATAGAAATAAAGAAATCCCCCCTGTAAAATCAGGATGGTAGATACCTTACAGGGTAATTAGATTCAAAACATAGAGAACCCCTCTAGGCAAAACCTTAAGTTACAAAAAAGGTACACAGACAGAAATAGTTATTCTATTCAGCACAGTTCTTTTCTCAGCCATTTAAAGAAATCATAATCTAACACGTACCTAGCTAGATTACTTACTAAAAGTTCTAAGACTCCATTCCTGGTCTATCCCTGGCAAAGACAGAATATAGACAGACACACAGACCCTTTGTTTCTCTCCCTCCTCCCAGCTTTTGAAAGTATCTTGTCTCCTCATTGGTCATTTTGGTCAGGTGCCAGCGAGGTTACCTTTAGCTTCTTAACCCTTTACAGGTGAGAGGAGCTTTCCCCTGGCCAGGAGGGATTTCAAAGGGGTTTACCCTTCCCTTTATATTTATGACATATGGGCTCATAGCTTGGAAACTTTCATTAAGCCTATTGAGGAAAAACTAACTTTTGAAGATTTCTGTTAAGCCTGAACTTTGAACCCATTTCTCAGAGGTAAAAAGTGGATAGATCTATTACTACTTCTTAAGTACCACTATGTTGAGAAAGTATTAGTTGCCGTTCTATAGCCTTTGATTTTGATTAGCAACTTTCTCTCTTTGGAAAAAGGGTAATGCCTTTCTGAAAGGCATGTCAGAAATCACAGCAAAAGCTGAAAGAAGTAAACTTGGCCTTTGAATTGTCTGGGAATTCAAAGACCCAGTTAGTCTGGAGAAAATTCAGAGGGAAAAGCTATGGCTCCTCTCAGATAAGCAGTGTAGTATACATAGGATTCTGTTAATCTTTGATTTTTTTCCCTCGGGAAGGGAATACTTGAAGATTTTTTTCTCTATCCTCCAAATCCTTGCAAGTCTGTGCTTTGCAGCACTGGTAACTCCCTTATTATCTCACTGAAAAAAACAAGTAAGGGTTATATATTTCTCTCAGTACATGTATGAAGTGCTTATTAAGAATAATGGAGCTCTCAGCAGTAAGAGAACATGCACTTTAGTATGGAATCCAGAGGCATATGAAAAGTATTAGAGTACTTACTGTGCTGTACTACCCATGCCTTCTTTTTTGTATGGTTAAAGTAAAGTGGACTGTTGCTACTATTATTTATTTGTATTTTGGTTGCGTCCAAAGGCCCCAGTCAGGATCAGCAAAATCTAGGAAGACACAGTCCATACCCCCAAATGTTTACAATTTAACAAGATGCAAAAAAAAAAATGAATGTGATAAAGGGGAAAAGAAAGGTGAGGTTAACGACACTAACATGCTGAGATTGGTTTGCTATGTGCACACCTTAATGGTTCTGGATTATTTTAAATGATTTTTTCCCTTAATAAGTAAATATCTGCTACCCCCAACAACCCTTCAATGTAGTCATAGAATCATAGAATCATAGAATATCAGGGTTGGAAGGGACCCCTGAAGGTCATCTAGTCCAACCCCCTGCTCGAAGCAGGACCAATTCCCAGTTAAATCATCCCAGCCAGGGCTTTGTCAAGCCTGACCTTAAAAACTTCCAAGGAAGGAGATTCCACCACCTCCCTAGGCAACGCATTCCAGTGTTTCACCACCCTCTTAGTGAAAAAGTTTCTCCTAATATCCAATCTAAACCTCCCCCACTGCAACTTGAAATGAAGACAAACACTGCAACTAGTCATAGTTAGCTGTTTTCTGGTATGCATCTCTTATCAGAAAATGAGTCCTGAGGATGATTCAAAGAAGGAGAGGGTAGTAGTTTTATGAATTAGTTCATAAAGGGAGCTCCATATTTAAGGTGCAGCCAGTACATGCTTCACTGCCACTTGGTTCCCCTGTTCCCCAGACATATTGCCTAGCTATCTGGTCCTTTTCTCCCTCTGAGCAGTCCTGTCCCTCTGCTGTCTGGCAGCTACAGTCTCACTAGTTTCAGAGTAACAGCCGTGTCAGTCTGTCTTCGCAAAAAGAAAAGGAGTACTTGTGGCACCTTAGAGACTAACCAATTTATTTGAGCATGAGCTTTCGTGAGCTACAGCTCACTTCATCGGATGCAGTTCCTGAGAGCAGTACTTGTTTCCTCCTTTCCTCGTATGTAGCAGTGGTTCTTTGTAGAGGTAGCTATGGTGGCTTTCCTTCCTTGTTTTCAGCTGCTTTTAATGGCCTTCAGACTCTTCTTAGCTTTGCAGTCTGTAGAGGCATCAGAAAATGAGGAAAGTCTGTGCCATGTGACCAGATAGTTTTGCATGCATCTCCAGTTGTTCATGGACCACAGTTTGGATACCACTACTCTAGTAGTTGGCCTCTAGTAAGGTTAACAGCCTGCTTCCTACTAACAAATAGTGGAGTTGCCCCGTTAGCTGATATTGTTAGGGCTTGTGCCAGTTCAAAGTTCCAAGTTCAGTCTCTGCTGGTGCTTATGATTTCTATATGTACAGCTGATTAATTACAACAGGTTTTCATCCTGCCTTATTTCACTGTTAGAAATAGGAATGAAGCTAAAGTCAAATTCAACAATGACCAGAACAGAATGAAAAAGGAAGCATTTACCCCTATTGTTTTCATGGCCTTTTAATCCAAATGTTCTACAAACAAGATTGTAGTTTATTTGTATTTTACTTCTTACAGTGTTTGTTAGTGATTCCTAATGTTCACCTTGATTGACCAGGTTACTGTACCCCCAGTGTATCCTTTAAGAGGTATGAAATGTATTGATCAGTGCTTCCTTGATGAGTTTCATATGGAACAACACCACTGGTCAGTTGTCTATGGAGACTGAGCTGTGATCTCTGGATCTAAAATGAAGACAAACACATGCATAGAATTAAGTGGTAGGCCACAACTTTTATTAAACTTTAACACAAGGGAGGGACACTACCTGCCCATCATCCATACTCTCCTATACCAGACATTTAATTGGTTCCAGTGCAGGGATTACAGGGCTCCTTATCATATAACCCATAATGTGGGGTACGCTCTCCTCAGCCTACCCTGCACACAGCTTTTTCTGAGTCCTAGCACCCTTCCCACCACAAAGGGGACAGAGTGTGCAGCAGGGTGCGGACCTTGGCCCATGAGGACCATAAGATCTGCCCTCAGCCCGCAATGGCCACAAAGTCTCACCCTATCACATGAGCCCACGGCCCATTGCCAAAATCCCAGGTCCTTTACCTCTGAGAACTGTTCATTTTATTCTTTTAACTGCACTGGAAACCAGCCACAGGAGGCACCAGCGACTAACTTGGTCACTCCCACCCCAGCCATACCACCTGGAATTACAACACCTGCCCAATCCATGCCTGAACATGCCGTAGCCATATGTCAGCACCTCTATCTGACAAATGTACATCATCATCCCTGGAAACTTCCAGTCGATTGTAAAGGATGTGAACCCCCTGTCTCCACAAATATCTTGGTAACCTCCCACTAGACTTTCTTTCTAGCCTTGGCCATGAGGGCTGGGTCTGCTTCTAGCCCTTGCCTGTCAGTGAGTGCAGAAGTGGCATGAGCTGATCCCACTGCATGGCTTTTCTGTATGCAAACAGCTTCAACCCTGAAGCCCAGATAAGCTCTGGCTGCCATCCTGACTGCCCTCTTGTGGGCCCAATGCACTATAGAGTGCCCACAAATCCAAACCTAGCATACGCTCTGGGTGGCTTCTGAAACAAACAAGCACATTGGGTTATTTACATTTTGCTGTTTCCTGTCATCTTTTCCTTGGTGCAGATGTAAGTCCTCTAACACCTTGATTTCCTGTGGTCTATTGCCCACACCTGCCACGGGCCAAAATATCCTGCAGCTGCTGACGTCGCTGTCCCAATCCTGAAAGAATGAGTGACAAATTTACCCAGGTCAAGACCGTAGTAGAGCAGGGTTTTTCACAGTACCGCGCTGAATTGGTACCTTGTCAGGAAGCTGCCATCATTGTGTGTGAACAGCAGGCCTGCTTGCAGGCCCTCAATTTTTATTAAGTCTCTTATCACCTTTATAGGGTACAAGCTCTTGTCTGCACATAACTTCAACATCACATAATTCCCTTTTCCCTTCTGGTCTGTTTCAGTGCAGGGACCTTAAGTGCAGGGACCCCGCTTCTGGCAGCGAATTGCATATCCGTTGTGTATAACACATGCAGGGACTTGTCTGCAGCTGCCATAGGCACCAGCTCACTCACTCTCAAAGCACCAAAGAACGCAACAACAAGTGCTGCCTTAAATGAAATGGCCTCCCTCCCATAGCTGCAGGCCCATGGCAGAGCCTTTGATGACTCTGTCTGGGTTTTCAGTGTTATGGGTAACCTATTGTCCCTCTAGTCCACCCCTCCTGGGCGACCCTTCTAAGAGTTTGCAAACTATGAAATGCCTGCATGGGTCTGGGAAACTCACCAACCTACTTCAGTAGGACAGGCTGACAGAGAGTGAAGGGAGCCAATCCGCAATGGATCAAAGACACAAGAGATCGCACCACATGGTGTGTTGGTATGGCCACCCACCATGAAGTCCTTCCTGAGCCCAAAATTCCACAAACTGTGAAAGGCGACCTTCCATCCTCTCAGAGTCCCCAGGGCAATAGAGTCCTCTACTAGTCCCCACCACTGTCATGAATGCCATTCCAGAGTTGTTGGGGTATCGCCCATGGATCCTTGCTGCCCAGTGGGGGGAATTCCTGGAATCTGTCGTCCTGAAATCTAGATGGAACATCAGCAAGACCATTATCCACTCCCTGGACATGCTCTGCATGAAAAAGGATTTTAAACCTCAGACAATGTGAAACAAAGGCCCTCACCAGCCTCATTCCCTGGGCAGTCACAGTGGACAGTCTATTTACAATATGGACCATAGGTTGATTGTCAAACCAGAAATGGACATTTTTGTTCTGAAAGTTTGCTCCCCACATAGTGACTGCCACCAGTATAGGAAAAAACTCCAGAAAGGCAATGTCCCCTGTAATACCCTGAGCCACCCAGCTTTTTGGCCATCTCTGGGCACAGCACTCTCCTTGAAAGTAAACCCCAAAACCTACGTCTCCCAAGGTGTCAGATTGTACCTACAGCTCAGTCTTGAGCAACCAATCTGAATGCCATATTGAAGCTGCCATTAAACTTTTCCAGGAATCTCTCCCACACTTTTAAGTCTTCCTTCATTTCCCTTGTTATTCTGACAAAGTGGTGGGGTTCTCGCACTCCAGAGGAGGCAGATCCCAGACAAGCACAAAAAGCCTGACCGGGAGCCAACACCCAGCATGCAAAGTTTAGGTGCCGCATAACCACCTGTAGTTCCCTCAGGGTAATTTTCTTTGCCCCCTTGAGAGCTGGTATTAGTACCCTGAGCAATTCCAGCTTCTCTGCAGGTAATCTAAAAACACCCAAACTGAATCCAATTCAATGTTCAGGTACATTAAACTTTGGGTAAGGTCTTCTAGGGCTTTTTTTTTTTTCATGTTGGAGGGACCCCGAGGCACGTGGCTAAGTTCTGAAATTCCTGAAGCATGTACTCGCAGCTGCCTGACCCTAATCTTCTGCACATAAGAACTAATCGAGATTGTGTGAGAGACTGGCCTGCATCACTCGGTGCACTATCGCTCACTCCAACATGGAGCTGAATCTTTCAAAAGCAGCACCCCCTGGGCATGGCTTTACCTAAATAGTAGTGGCCTTCAGACTGAAACCCAAGCAAGTTAAAGTCCCTGGGATGCCATGGAAGCAATCAGAATGCAGACTTGATGCCGCATTTTGCCAACATTACTTCAGGGCCACACTCCCTCCCCATGGCTACCGCAACATCAAATGAGGGGTATCTCACTGAACACAGCTGGGGGTCAACATAATCATTTTACCGATGAGCCCTAAGGGTAGGACAGGGGAGACTTATGCAATTCCCTACCACTCTTCCTGCTGCCAACTCCAAGGTGATCTTTGCCCTTACTACACGCTCAAAGCCTTTAGGACGTCAAATTCTCTGCCCAAGAGTGGCCCTCATATAGGATTTGAAAAACACCTGAAAATCCATTCCATAAATAAGCATTTTTCCTGGAGTAGTCCAGTTACCCAGTAACAAATTCCATAACACTTGCATCTTAAGGAGCTTTTCCTGTGATTACTGCCTCCCCCTGTAGCATCTCTTGAAGCACTGGGACTTTGTAGACTCCCTTTCCTATAGCCCTGTTGGAACCACCCTTTATCCTCATAACAGGAGAATACACTATGCTGACCCGGCCACACCTCCTACAGCAGTATTTGTACCTCCACTGGGAGAAAAAATATCTCCCACCATTAATGCAATGCACACATTGGCTTTTATACCCGTATTTTGAAGCTGAGGTTTTGGCACTGGCAACCTGCTATCTGTGAATGCCAGCTGGGCGGTGTAATAAGGAGTCATACCCTCCAGCCAAAGTTCCTGGTCTATTTTACTCCAAGGTAAATCAAGCTCTTCTGCCACCCTGTCTAAATTCTCTGTCATACCTTGACCATGGTACCCCACTATATGTAGCATGAGCCCCCACTATGAAGGCCTTTGTGATAATGAAGGGGGGAGGAATAGCTCCCTTTTATGGACCCAGCCAGCCAGTTAGCTATAAAATCCCTCTTAGTAGCTGTTCTCTACTTGCTTTACCTGTAAAGGGTTTAAAAGTATCACTGCGATGCATAGGTAAAAGGAAGTGAGTGGGCACCTGGCCAAAAGAGCCAATGGGAAGGCTAGAACTTTTTAAAATTGAAACAACACTCCCCTTTTGCCTGTTGTTGTTCTCCGGAGAGAGGGAACAGAGCAGTGATGCTGTAAGAAGCTTTGGGCCAGGTATGAAAAATCAACAAATCATACCTAGAAACTACTCATTTAAAACCCCAGATATGTAAGTAGCTCAGGAAATGTCTAGGAAGATGCGATCAGGTTTATCTCCTTTTATTTCTTTATGGCTTGTGGACGCCTCTGTGCTAATCCCAAATGCTTTTGTTTTGCTTGTAATCTTTAAACTGGACCTCAAGAACATTATTTTTAATGCTTAATCCTTGTAAGTGGTTGTTTTTTTTAAAAATCCAGCAATAGCCTGAGTTTCCAGATGTGTTTTCTTTCTTTTTGTTTTTAATAAAATTTACCTTTTTAAGAACAGGATTGGATTTTTGTGTCCTAAGATGTTTGTGCACATGTTTTTTAATTAGCTGGTGGCAACAGCTGATTTCCTTTGTTTTCTTCTCAGCTCTTCCCCGGAGGGGGTGAAAGGGCTTGAGAGTACCCCACAGGTAGGAATTCCCAAGTATGTCTTCCTGGACTCTCAAAGGGGTTTTTGCACTTGGGTGGTGGCAGCATCTACCAATCCAAGGTCAGAGAAAAGCTGTAACCTTGGAAGTTTAATACAAGCCTGGAGTATCAATTTTTAGAGTCCTTGCGGGCCGCCTCCTTCTGTATTCAAAGTGCCAGAGTGGGGAATCAGCCTTGAAAGCCTCATACCTGAACAAGGAAATAAACCTCTTGGGGCTCCTTACACAAATTATACTTGCATAAATGTGAAAGTCTGCAGGTCAGTTCTCAAGAATTTGAGACACCATAGGTCTGCGGGGCTTGTCCCCATCTTTTTGTGTGTGTGTGCTATTTGCCCCCTCTTCTGTTTGCTCTTCCTTGAATAGCAACATAAATATATCCAAAAATTCCCATTTCCAAATCTTTTGCTTAACTCCTTGAGGCAGATGACTCCTGAGTGGGCGATCGGATCCGGAGACATTAGCTGTCATGTCTTCTGCCTGTGTTTTTCTAGGTATGATGCCACCTGGCAATGGGTGGGAGACCCCCACTAATTGCTCTGTATTCCTTTTGCAGGATATCAGCCCACTCCAAACCTGTGAGTATCACCCCATCATCTGAGAGGGGCCCACTCTTCTTAGGCAGGCTGCATAACCAATAGGCCACCGATGCCAGTGATTTTATCAGGTCATCCCATATCTTTTGGAGGAAGGAAATTTCAGAGGGAGGAGTAATTTGGGCCAGCCACCACCCTAGCCCCGAGTGCCGAGGCACACAATCCCCTCTGTTGGTGTCCGCAGGCTCTTGGAGAACCCCGCCACCAAAGCCTGAGGATTCCTGCTGGACTCTTAGCAGGTTATGGGAGAGGAACAGACCCAGGGCCACTCACCCACTCTTGGTTGTCCTCATCCATCCACCTCAATGAGGCTTTGATCTTCACGAGCCTCAAAATCAGAGCCTGAATCCATCCCCTGGACTTCCTGTATGAGGTCTCAAGATTCCATCTGGGAGGAATGCACTCCTCTGGTTAACCACCATCCACAAAGTGAACTGTCCCTGCCAAAATCTTGGCTCCTGGTCATCTGCTCCCCTTGTCTTGTGACTCTCCTTCTGTGACCATTGTAGGCCATTGGTCCTCACCTGATTGCCATTCCTGTGAAGACTGACTATTCCCTAGCAAAGCTGCCTGCGTGGACCCTCTGCCACCTCTGAGGCCACAACTCTCAGTGCCTCCATTAGGGCAGGGCTGGGTCAAAGCCCCACAAGCCTTTCCCCTCCCCCCGACAACAGAAGGCAGACATGGGTGGGTGTATTGGGACACAAGGAGCAGTGTTCTCCCACAGCAGCTGCGGTACACCCGCAGCCCCTCCTCCCACACAGGGAGAGGAGTGGGGTCCAAGACAGCAGACTCTGCTCCGATAGGGCCACCCAGGGACACAGGTTCCCCCCCGCCCCGCCCCAGCTGCTGTAGTGGCACCATGTGACCCCCTGTCCTCTTCCCAATGAGGTGGGGAGGGTAGGAGCCAATGCAAAAAACCAAGTGCCAGCAGGGCCACCCATGGACACAGGGCCCTTCCCAGCCACAACAGTTGCAGGGTTGCACCACTTGGGGACTTGCCTGCCCCAGTGGCTTCCACTTGCAGCCTAGCACCCCACCCATCTTGCAGGGAGGGTAGGGGAGTGTCAGCATGTAATTTTTCTATAAGGGGGGGCTCCTGCTCCAATAGTGGGCAGAGCCCCCTGCCTGGGGGGCGGGGGAGGAAGGGGTGGAGACCACCCCACCAGGGCAGACCCTCTGCCCCTGGAGAGCAGGGATCCAGAATCCTTACCAGCCTTCCTCTGCATCTTGAGGACTGCCACAGCTGCTGGAAGCTGGTGAGTAACTCTTTCTCTGCTGAAATAGAGTTGAAAGAGACTCCACATGGCCCCTGCACCAGGGTAAATCCTGGGAACCGTGGAATGCTGGCCATTCAGTACCCCTCTCCCCCAGCTGGCCAATGGGTGCTGGAGACTTCCGGAGGAGGAACTACCTATTGTCCCTTGGCAAGTGTCTCCCTCCCTTGCTGCTGGAGCTGTCCCCCTTTGACCACTGGCCCCATCAAGTTCCTCTACCCATTGTTGTGGGTGGGTGGCATAAAGGGCCATGTCTGTTAGCTTAGAGCCAGAAGCAAACTCATAAACACCTTCCATGGCCCAGCCTCAAGAGATGGACAAAGACCCTCACATGTAAACTTGTGGGATAGCCATATCTTTTAGACATTTGGATCATTCCTTCTCTGTTCCAAATGTGACATCGCTAAACACAAGAGCTTAGACTGAGTGAAATCTGTCATTCAAATTAAAGTGACACAACATAATGATCTGTGGTCACATTTTCACAAAAATACTGTATTCCAGCTTATGTTCACATGCATACCATGGGGGAAAGATTTCAAGTGGGGCAGTAGATGGCACCAGATCCTATAATGGGATGTGGAGCCTTTTGCCTCTTAAGTCATTCAGTGTCATCAGGTTGGTAATAACAGTGAGTTCTTACTGTCTGATGACTGTTTGGTGTCTTATGTAAAATTAATGTCATTGTTTCTGTCCACTGATCAGCATTCTTGTTGACAGTATTAGTTGAGAGGCCAAGGAGTGAATGGAAATGGACCATCTGCTTGTCTACAGGGGTGATTCCAGACCGAAGTTAAAGCTTATTCATGAGACAGTGTAGGAAATCTTGCTTCTCTTCTTCCTGTGCTGTATTGGTATATTGTCAAATAGACTGTTAAATTCATTGTTCAGGGCTTCCAATCTGGCACCTTTCATAAGAACTAAAGCAGTACAGGAATTCTTCCGCTCCCAAATCTGTTGTTTCTACCATATGAGCTAAAGGACTTTTATATACTTCCTGAAGGCCAGTCACCAGATGGCAAGACAAACAGATGTAAAAATATAACAAAGTTCCTTATAAAAACTGTTTTTCACAGATGTTTCACCCCTTTGAGGTAAATAAGGTTTACTAGCCCTGTTTTACAGATGTGGAAACTGAAGCAAAGTCAGGTTAAGTGACTTATCCTCCATCACCCAGTAATTCAGGGAAAAGTCGGAAGGGGAACGCAGAACATCTGAGTTCCAATCTCATGATTTCACCACTATACCACATTTCCTCCTTACTTGAGAATTTCCAATATATTCCATCTAGTAATTACCACTTGATGTATATACCCACACATTGATATGGCAAGATAGAAAACTCTTACCAAAAGCCTTAATGACTTGATTGTTTTAAACAATGTTGGGATTTAAGCCTCTGAACAATTTTCCTAACTGAAACTTTCCATCCTATCTCAATCTTTTAAGTCCCCAGTATTTTTATGAATTAATTTGCAATTATCCCTATTGTCTTTTTGGAGCAGAAAATGAATTCCTATGAATGGCCAAAAATAAAAATAGTTTTCAAATGCACAAAGCAGCAAATCTAGCTGCACAAGAATCTAGGTGGCACCATTTTGATTAGTTTTCCATTAAAAAAGTATGCTTAGATACTCACCCCTGCTGCACTCAGCCTGCTATAATATAGTCTCTGGCTATGTCTGTATTAAAACACATCATTCTGTTAATTGCAATTTTTCTGCATATGTTCACAAGGTTTTTACTTGTTTTTTTAAGTGTGTTCATGGTAGATCACAGCATGGCAGTAGCCAGTGTTAATAAAGTTTGTCATTCATTAAGAGATCTTTAAGATAAACCAGAAATTTTAATATGCCATCGTGCTATGAATAATAGATTTATATAGGCTCCTCAGTTTTCCACTGGCTGCATGAGTTGAGACTTCTCCAAGAAAACATAAATAGCAAATAAAGAATTTTTTCATTGAAATGTCTGATGCTTTTTACTTATTAACTAGTCTAAAATGTTTTCCTAAAAAGACAAACCTGAGATCCAGTTCTCGAAACTTTGCTCAGGCTAGTAGTCCTTTCAGTTTAGTCAACATTGGAGCCTATGGGGTTTCTTTGTGTGAGAAAGAGTTGGAGTCTTGAGCCTTTTGCTTTTACTGAGTGGGCTTTGATATGTCCCAGGGATGCCTATTGAACCCTGATCATTTTCACTTCACAGATGGTTAGAAATAGGTAGGCTCTGTTAGATATTTACTGTTTTATTCACACCTTCATATACAGTAACGCCTCACTTAACATTGTAGTTATGTTCCTGAAAAATGCGACTTTAAGCGAAATGATGTAAAGTGAATCCAATTTCCCCTTAAGAATTTATGTAAATAGGGGGGGCTTAGGTTCCAGGGAATTTTTTTTTTTTTTTGCCAGACAGAAGGCATTATATACATTTTAAACAATCAGTGTAATACAGATATTAAACAGGCTGGCAGCCCCCCTACCAGCTCCCCTATGCCACCCTCAGCTCCTGCCAGCGGACCCTGCAGATCAGTGCCTTCCCCCTGCTCCCCCTGCCTCCTGCCCGCTGCCATCAGCTGTCTTGCAGAGTTCAGGAGGCTGGGGGGAGGAGCGAGGACATGGCACGCAGTCTTCCCCCTCCCTCCCCTGCTTCCTGAATGCCGCAAACCAGCTGATTGCCGCGGGATACAGGCGGGGGGAGCAGGGGGAAGGCACTGATCCATGGGGTCCACCAGTGGGCGGGAGGAACGGGGGGGTGGCGTAGGGAAACTGATGGGGGGGGCTGCCAACAATGGATAAAGCAGGCTGCCAAACGACGTTATAGCGGAGCATTGCACAACTTTAAATGAGCATGTTCTGCAATGGAGCAGGGATGTAAGATCGAAACAACGTTAAGCAAGAGAACATTAAGTGGGGAGTTACTGTACCCACAACAACTGTAAACTTGATTTTTAAACTAAATAATAAAAGATCAGTCTCTCAAATACCCTGTTCCCAAGCCCTTCAGAGCTTTAAATGTTAAAACCAGCACCTCAAACTCCACACACAAATTCACAGGAACGTGGTGCAATGATATACAATCTAACAGCTGGATTGCCATGTTCTGCACCACCTTCCATAGCTGAGTGGTCTCACAAACCAAATCCTCTCTTATGGTTGTGTAATTTCACTGTGACAAAAGCAAAGACAACTGTAGGAAGGCTCACTTCCTAAATTAATGGTTGCACTTATCTTACCAGTGTGTTTGAGAGCACCTCAAAGTGAGGTATAGACAAGCTCTGCCACGATTCTACAAGTCTAACAGACTGCACCAAGGAGCAAAATATTATTACTTAAAACATTTAGCCTCCAACTAATGACTAAAAGTTTTGTTCATCTGAAAAAAATAGTAGCTTTTATATCCAGAGGAGCCAGTGGGAGTTTGAGGATGTTGCTTTACTTATCATAAAATGTGCCAGTTCTTGAAAGTCTTCTTCTCCACATGTTTGTGAGTTGAACATCTCCAGACTTTGGAGGAGAGAGGTCATGTTAACTTGCAATTGACTCTTTTGAACTATGAGTAACTCTTTGCCTTTGAAAGCATCAAGAGGAGTTAGACTTCATGTCAGTAAAGCTAATCTTTATCAAGTAAGACTTAGTTGTTGGCTCATAAAACAATTGTTTTGTTTTTAAATTTACTTGATTTTGATAGAGCTTTTCCTTTCTGATCTGAGGATAATATGGTCCCAGATGAATATTTCAATTTTGAAGTCTCAGAATCCTTTTTACATAGCTGTGTGGCTACCTGATAGATGGTTTTCTGCCATACCACCTAAGGAAGTTTCCCTCCTTCTTTGGCCAACACATATATTCAAAATAGTCTCAATGGAGTCTCCTTGACATTATAAGAGAGAGAAAGAGAGAGACATATTTAATATGGACTATTAGAGAAAAAAAATGCTTAGGTGAAGTGGAAGGAAAGGAGACACAGGTCAAATTTTAAGTTCTACCAGGTCATTGCTGTTGAACATTGAAAACTATGAATCATGATTAGGCATCACAGTTGCCAGGCTAAAAATCCTATTTGTATGTAGCTCACACCTCCAAAGCTAAGGATTTTAATATCACACAGCCCTTTAACGAGATGTTAAATCTGTCATTTTCACTTGTTTGATGTTTTTACTAGATGTAGTTGGGTGACCTTTGACTAAATAACCTAAATAGAAAGTAAAATGATATAATCTGAGTTAAAATGGTCATGATGATTGACTTACATGAAACATTACCTTACTTTTAAATTTATTTAAAAGAATAGATGGACAACATTTAAAGTATCTTCACCAAAATATATATTTTATCTTTCGGAGCAATGTTCATGGTGATAAAATTGATTCCCACTTTTAATTGAGTTTTAATATTGATAGGAGTTTCTAGCTTTGGGTTTCCAAGCTATTCAACATTAAGTGGGGTATTTAACACCCTGAAGTCATCCCCATATCTCACATATACACACTAAAAATCACACGTATGTGTGTCCCTGTCAATTTATGCTTCCTTGTAACGGAAACTGGCTCCTTCCCATGCTTCGCCTTTCTCAGTATTTCTAGAGACTCTGATGGTTTTGTTTAATGCCAGGGTTTATAGCTCTCTCTTCAGTCATGCTTTTCAGCTGTTAGGTATACTTTTTGTTTAGTATTCTGTCCCATTACTTCTCACATGAAGCTTATTTTCAGTCACAAGACCGGGTGCAGACTTCTTTTCCTCTGCGTAACTACCAGTTTGTCTTAGAAAAGAAGAGATACTCAAAGCAGAACTTTATTATGAGTAACTAAAGCAGTGTGAGTGACCATGAGAGTGAACTTGTACATGGTGTACTGTGGGTATGTGGAAGTAAGAGAGATCAAGTGAGTTACACCACGTGTGGACAGTGACTTTTTATTTCACCACTAAGGAATGAATGTGCAACTCATAAGTCAAGTCACAATTGAGTTTTGATAGGGTGGAATGAAAAGGCATATTCATTTGGTGTACTGTACAGAGAGTATTCTGTTTATGCCACACCTAACTATGTTTCATATCTTGTTCATTATTTTAAACTTGCTTTCTACTGCAAGTCTTAGTATCAGAGTCTGCACTTTTCAGGAGGAATTCTGACTGAGAATCCCCAGCTGAGCTGGAGGTAGAAGTATGAAATGTTGACAACAAGATGAAACTTAGCAATGTATTTATTTGTAGAAGAAATAAAATGATTTACAGGATAGTTCAGCAATGCAGGCAAATATTACATGTCACAGTTTTGGATATGTGTAGATTTTATTTACCAAGGTTGTGATATGTAATACACACCGTTAAAAGGCTGACGTTTACCCCTTTCTGGGATCTACAGGCAGTCTATGCTAGTATAGGTGAGAATTCAACAATTTTCCCTAATTAGTACTACAGGGCTTTGAGCCAGCTAGAGAATGTTCTTTGGTTATAAATGTAATAATCTATGCCAAAGATAATTTATCTTTGTAAGCAAAAGTGAAATTCTCTCTCTCTCCAAAAAAACCACAGATACCATGTACATCAGGTGCAAAATTACTCTTCTGAACAGTGTCCTAGTATAGTAGGGTAAAAAATGAGGAAGGAAATGTGTTGAGACATATGCTCACTCCTTCACACAATTTTCTGAAAGCATAAAGAAAAATAAGCAGCATACTTTTGAAGACTTCTTGTACTTTGTGTAGAACAAATTTAATTTCAAAGAGTACAACATGAACACACATCTTCTCCTTTCAGTAATTTTCTACCTGCCTTCTATATGCCATTACTAGCATACAAGAAAACAGATGTCTGAAATCTTCCGCTATCATAGAAGGTTAATAGAAGTCTTTAGAATTCATATTGCTGTAAAAACAGTGGCTTGATATTCCAAGTTGTTTGCTTCAGGTTAAACCAAACCTAATGTCTCATTAACTTTGATAGTACTGCAGAAGAAGTGTGTACTTTAAAGAATAACAAGAGCCTGTCAGAAGGAAATAAAGATGCAGAAGCAGTGTATTCAGTATCCTCATTGCATAGAGCAAATTGGTAAAACTGCCTATGACTACAAATATATGAATAATCTATGGAAATATTGTTATCCCTCAAGGTTTGTGGTGTCCGGGTTATTTTAAAGTATCATGAGTGAATTATTTTTGCATCTTCATCCTGTTCTTAGCCAGAAATTTAAACCATATGGAGGAGTTTTATCTGCTGAACAGAAAATGTGTGAGAGATTCCAATTTTTGAACTCCCTGTTTTACAACAGAAACACCTTGTCTTTTGATCTTGCTCATGCATTCTAATAAGCACATATGTGGCTATGCCAAGAAATGCACCTTACTACGTCTTTCTGTGGTTTAGGAAAGTATCATACTGAATACAGTTGGTGTATTATTTTCACACCTTCACAATCTAAAACACTGGACTTTGCTTTCAGCTACATAGGCACAGTTTATATCAGTGACTTGAGCAGGCCTACTGTGTCTGAGGACAGAATTTGCACCATTGTATTTATGGTGTAGGGGGAGTCCAGTTCTGCATTGACCTATACCACTGAAAACCATGGGTATCAGAACCTGCAGCTCTTCCTCATGTTAGCAGTTCCTACTGACTTCATTGACACTACTTATATATAGGTCCCTACCAAATTCATGGTCCATTGTGGTCAATTTCATGATCAAAGGATTTAAAAAATTATAAATTTCATGATTTCAGCTATTTAAATCTGAAATTTCATGGTGTTGTAACGGTAGGGGTCCTGACCCAAAAAGGGGATGTGGGGGGGGTCACAAGGTTCTTGTAGTTGGGGCTGCGGTACTGCTACCCTTACTCCTGCACTGCTGCTGGCAGCAGCACTTGCTTCAGAGCTGGGCAGCTAGAGAGCGGCGGCTGCTGGCTGGGAGCTCAGCTTGGAAGGCAGAGCCACCGCCAGCAGCAGTGCAGAAGGAAGGATGGGATGGGATGGTATTGCCACCCTTACTTCTGCGCTGTTGCCTGCAGAGCTGGGCCTTTAGTCAGCAGCTGCCATTCTCTGGGCACCCAGCTCTGAAGGCAGCAGTGCAGAAGTAAGGGTGGCACGGTATGGTATTGTCACGCTTACTTCTGAGCTGCTGCTGGCTGGGCATTGCCTTCAGAGCTGGGCGCCTGGCCAACAGCCACTGCTCTCTGGCCACCCACTTCTGAAGGCAGCCCAGAAGTGAAGGTGGCAATACCGCCCCCCCCAAATAACTTAATCACCCCCCTGCAATTCCCTTTTGGGTCAGGACCCCCAAATTTGAGAAATGCTGGTCTCCCCCGTGAAATCTGTATAGTATAGTGTAAAAGCACACAAATGACCAGATTTCATGGGGGCAGATCAGATTTCACGATCCCTGATGTATTTTTCATGGCTGTGAATTTAGTAGGGCCCTACTTATAGGATTGGCCTTGGGACTCCATGGGATATAAGTCAGCAGAGAAATTAGTTTCCTGATGGCTATTAGGACTAAGACAAAATAGTTCCTTTAAAAAGTATTCTTTTTTAAAAAACAGTTGGGAATTTTTTTTCTTTCTGATTTCATGTACTGAAGATTTCAGAAACTGTTAAGCTTGTGAAATTTGCAGGTAGTTTTGGAAACCAGCATTTGCAATTTTCAGTAAAGTGGCAGCTACGGACTGAAATTAAGAGTTTTCATAGTCAGATGCTGTCTGTGTTTTTGCTTTGGCTTTGTTTCCATTGGGGCCTAATATGCTGAAACAGAGTGGGAGGGGAGAAGAATCATTCTTTTAAACTCCTTGTCTTGTCTTTGACAATATAATGTTAATTTCCTTGGAAATCAGAGTGGAAAAACTCAAGCTACTCTGATGACACTTCAAAAAGACCGCAGAAAGCAAATGAACTCAACTGTATTCTAATTGGTTTTGTCAGCTCAGAAGTCAGAGTCCTATGTCCAATGAGCTTGTTCTAGCTGTACTAAAATCAAACTGTGGGCTAAATTCACACAGAGAAGCCCATCTACATTGCAAAAATATCCATGGTGGCTGAACCCAATTTTAAAAATAACCCACATACTAAGTCTCAGATGCTTTGCCAGGCCAGTCTGGACCATGCAAAAGCATGTTAGACCTATATGAGAAAATGGTCTTCTAGGTGGCATTGCAAACTGTTGCATGTGGTGGCCCAGATTTTCAAAATCTGAGGCTTGGTGTACACCTAAAAATTACACTGGCACAGTTTAATCAATCAGGATATGAAAACACACCCTTGACCGATAGAGTTATGCCGACAAAAAAGCCAGAGGAGACTTAGCTATGCTTGTGGAAAAGTGCTTCTGTCAACATAGGTAATGTCATTCGGGGAGGTGGTGTTCTTACACTGACAGAAAAACTCCTGTTAATATAGGGTGCATCTGCACTAGGCAGCTATGCTGGAATAGGTATTCAGGAGTAGGCTCTGTAGTATAGACACACCCTGAGTTTCTCAGGATTATGTGCAATTGTACATCTAACATACCTGAGCTGTAACTATGGTTTTGTGCACTAATTTCGCACTGATTTTTTTTGCATGTGGTCTGGGGCTTTTCAAATTTTTGTTCAGCTGGCCAACATAGTCTAATACATGTAGTATAAACTACAGTCTGGAAAGTAGTTTTCTGCAAATGAGTATAAAACATCTGTTTTGGTCCATACCACGGGTCAAGAAGAGTGTGTTTAACCTGAGTTAATGTAATTTTTTTTTAATGAGGTCAAGTGATATGGCTATCCCTATAGTGAGGATAGTGACTCCTTTTTGTTTTATTAAGGTTTTCTCCCCCCCTTTCTCATAAGTATAAATGGCATTAGCATAAGTAAATGCAATCACCTCCTGTTAAATGAAAAGAGAAAATCATTCCTATTTGGAGGCTATTATCTGATAGAAGTGTAAAAGAAGGAAATTTGACTAAAACAAATGTAGGTGAATTTGGGTAACATTTGCAAAAGCACCTAAGTCCCATGAAAAAGTTCACTCTTTGTTACTAAAAACATCATTGTAAAACATCTGCAATAGAGTGTAAAGGATACAACCCACAATAATTACTCTAAATCTTATTAAATGTGAAAAAATGCTTTTCTTCTAACTGTTACACGCATGCAAAACAGAATGGAAATTGCTCTGCACCCTCTGGCATTTGGCCTTCTGCTTGCTGGTGTAAAACATGATATCATTTTCGTCAAGATGGCTGAGACCAAAATGCAATTACAACTCTCTGCAGATGTCAAGAAAATTTCTTTTCCCTGAAAATTTCCATAAGACAGTGCTAAACAAAATGGTCACTTTTTGTCCTTTACATACGTTTATTTATTTTTTTTAAATAATGGCTGTACTGCAGGGGTGCCTGGGGACAGGAATAGAATGTGGCATCGAGAATTTCCCTCTTCACAAGAACCAACCACAATATGGCATTAACACTGGTGGCACTTCTACCCTCTCCAAAGGTGCACTGAGGGGCATGATGAAGAAAAGGTCATGCCACACATGCCTTTTCCCCCGCCCAACATCCCATTCCTGAGCTGGCCCGGAAGAGAGAGGAATTCATGTTCCACCTCTTAAAGGAATGGCAGTGCTTCTGCTACATAATACAACTCCCCAGAGACAGTCAGAGTTCCTTCTGCTTCAGCTTAATGCAAGGCCTTTCAAGGCCCCATACTCCGACAGTGGTCTATTAGTAAAGGCTGAATCTAGCCCCTACTAGTTTTCCTTCTGAATAATGTTTTTCTGTTTGAAAGTTACCCTTGATATGAAGTTCTGCTACTCTGGTTCCAGTTGTCACTAAAATCGGTTATAGATTCCTGCACTACATCTGCTCCTTGTCATAGTATTCAAATTCATCCACATTCAACTTTCTGCGTCTTCCTATGGTTCTTTTTTTTTTTTTTTTTTTTGGGGGGGGGGTCCTCATAGCCACACTAAGTAAATCCCTAAAACTCATTCATTTTTATTGTCATCAGTTCATTCCTGCTCAGTGGCAGCCAATCTGCTAGCATTTTCCTCTCACATTTCTATTAACTGTTGATTAGAGAGTCCCTCTGCAATTTCTGGAGAGGTAGTAACCAGTTTTTACTCAGTAATATTGCAAAGCTGGGGAGTTGTATTGGAAGTGCTGTATGATTTTTCTTTTAGATGGTTTACTGCACTTTCAGTGCATATACTATAAGTTAGTCTTAATACAATTTTAGTAAAGGAAGGTGCAAAATATGCTTTTCCTCATAGAAGATGTAGAATAGTCTCGTGTGTGAGGGAAGTATAATAGTGGTTGGTTTATTGCAAGAAATGCAATTTCTCGGTTATAAATGTCTGTCTATGTAAATGTTAGTCTCTAAGGTGCCACAAGTACTCCTTCTCTTTCTGTCTCTGTAGAAGAGACCTGTGTTTTGGTTTATAGAGCTTACTTTTAAAAGCTGAACAAGTAATGTGTATTGACAGAGCCCTTAAAAAACTGCATGCTGTATGCCTGCCTAGAGATTGACAGCTGCATTCTTCTCTGTTGTGTGGAGCCATTTCTGAATTCTTAAGTTGCAATTTGGAGAAAGATATTATCAAGCTGAGGTGGGGAAGGAGCAATTGTGTCAAGTATAAGGGCTTCCTGTTGCCCAATATCCACAGAAGTATTGGCACCAGTTTTTCTAGATCCTAGTTACTTGCCCTTTTGGCCAGAGGTTTAATACAGCAGTGGAGACAATCTACTAGCAGGGTAAAAGTTTTAAGGCTGAAAAGGAGATACAGTTATCCCTGAATAAAAATACAATGAGACTTTACTGGAAATGTCCCTGTAGTCAGATCTGAGATGTGTGTAAGAGCTCTTCCACTCATTGCTTATATGAGATAGCAGGAGATAACAGCTTGGACAAAAACTAATTACCAGGATTGATGCCTACATTTTTCATTTAACACTTTGAAAATTCTCTCCGTAGATTATAGTAAGCTGTTTTTTCTGATACTAGTGTTTCCAGGATACTGAAAAATGTCAAACCATGTTCTGAAACAGAAAAGTGGAGGGATACTTTGTCTTATTTTTTATAAGAGTGTGTCATGAACAACTTTGTTTCTTGGTAGCCCTCTGGATTATTAGATATTAAAACAGCATGTTCATCGTTACTAACAATACTAAGAAAGTTTGGAAAAAAGTGCAAGTTCAGTGTTCAGTAATTTCCCTGGCAGATCGCACACACATCTCTCAATCTCGCATACACTCTCTCCTGCCTAGATATTTTGATCTGACTCTGACGCCATTACTCAATTTCCTTTCATAAAATTGAATGGGAAGTAATGCTCCCAGACCTTGAAGGCCTACTCTAATGTTAAGTGAAAGGTGGGGACAAAGTCATCTCAATTTGTGTAAAGAAAAAAAAAAGAGAACAAAAAATTGACAGGGGAATGAACAATTAAGATAATATCTTTTCCTGGTTGCCTGCCCAAAGGTAGCCCACGTGATCAAGTAGTGCTTTGCATTGTGATAGGTTAGATGGCTGTTTTCAGTCTGTCATTCCCAGGGTTGGGAGGATTTGAGAGTGCTGCAGACACAGGCATTACCTACACAAGGAAGTAAGTGCCATTTTAGCAGTTAGTTGTCATCAATCGATTTAATTGGACTGGTGCTGACCTCAGTTTAAGTATAAGTGTAGACATATTCACCCACTTGTGGTTAACCCCTGCTTTGCTTACGGGTTGAATCCAGTTTGTCCTTGTGTATGTTTGCGGATGAACTGTGGTCAGCACCAGTTCAGCTAAACTGATCATTGAACTGGAATAATGTCCTAGTTTAGACAAGGGCACAATAAATTTAGTTCCTCCAGATAAAGGTTATGCCTCACATTATGGACTACTGGGGAATTCAAGTCAGTCTCTGATGGTGCAGATATTCAAGGAACACAATTTACCTCCTAAACAGGGGCATTGATTATCTCTGAAAGAAATCCCATCTTCTCTGACAGGATTGTTGCAGAGCCTCAGAAGCAGAAATGGACCAAAAGGGAGGAAATCAAATCCTCAATGCACCAGTTAGGATGGGAAGGACACTCCAGAGGGAAAATGTTGCTTCTCTTTGGCTAGTACCATGCTGAGCTAATGATCCTGGACACTATTCCTGATAATATAAAAATGTGTGCTGATGTTACTCTCAGGCTTTCTCAGATTCCTCTGCTGCAAAAGACTCAGAAATGTCCACAGGGGATAGAGTTGCCAACTTTCTAATTGCAGAAAACCGAACACCTTTCCTTGGCCCGTCCCTTTTCTGAGGCCCCACCCTAGCCATGCCCCTTTTCTGAGGCCTCACCCCTGCTCACTCCATCCCTCCTCCCTCTGTCATTCGCCTTCTCTTTCTCACTCTTTTCACTGGGCCAGGGGGTTAGGGTGCGGGAGGGGGTGAGGGCTCTGGCTGGAGATGCAGGCTGTGGGGTGGGGCTGGGTATGAGGTGTTTGGGGTATAGGAGGGGGATCTGGGCTGGGGCCAAGGGGTTTGGAGTGCAGGAGGGGGCTCAGGGCTGGGGCAGGGGGTTGGGGTGTTCAGGGTGTGGACTCTGGGCAGCGCTTATCTCAGGCGGCTCCTGGAAGCAGCCAGCATGTGCCTCTGGCTCCTAGATGCAGGAGCAGCCAGGGGGCTCTTCGTGCTGCCACCGTCCACAGGTGCCACCCCTGCAGCTCTCACTGGCCGCGGTTCCTGGTCAACGGGAGGTGCTAAACTGGTGCTTGGTGCGGCGCCTGCACCGTGGGCAGGGGCAGCATGCAGAGGCCTCCTCGTCGCACCTGCCCCTAGGAGCTGGAGGGACATGCCGGTCACTTCCAGGAGCCGGCTGCAGTGGCCAACCAGACTTTTAGCAGGCTGGTCAGCTGTGCTGATCAGAGCCGCTAGGTCCCTTTTTTGACCAGGAAACAGGACGCCTGGCAACCCTAGCAAAGAAACACTTATCTGTAATTTTTTTTTAAGTCCAGGACATATACAGTGCTGTATAAGAAGCTTGATTTTTATAAAACTGTTAGTCTAATAAGAAACGTTCAGGTTGATGCTATCCCTTTAAAAAATTCTTCTTGAGCAGTTCCACCATTTGTTACTTTGTACCTGCTCCTGTTACAGCTACTTAGTGTCCTCTACTAGTTATCTGTCCAGCTTTCCAATATATAGAGCATGGTATTTTTTTAAAGTTCAAAATACTACCTTTCCCCCTCCCGTGTTCATTCTTTTTCCTTATTTCCTTCTGACAGGCTAGTTTAATGAACTTTAATGCCAGGTTCATTGGGTAAAGGATTCAGTAACATCAGTGCAGACTAATATATTAATTCATCCAAATTTTTGGTTCAATTTCTCAGCTTCAGCTACGCAATCTTCTGTTCACTGTAGTGTCAGTGCTAAAGTATGGCAAAGTAAACTTCAGCAGAATTAATCCTTTCTGGAGAAAAGTCTCCGCTGCATTTTTCCTCCGATAAAAATGTCATAAAGTGAATAAATATTATAATGTGTAAATACCTACCTTTCCCAAGAATCCCCAAGACTTGAATAAGCATGGAGAACAAACTATTCTCTGGCCTTTTGAGGCAGGCCCTTCATGTCAGGTTACAGCAAATTGGCATGGCATTATTTGGAAGCCTTCCTCTGCTGTTGCCTGCGCTGCATCTGTTTTGTGGACAGAGAAATTCAGTCTGTAGGTCTGTCAGTTCAGCATCTATCAAGAATATTAAATTCTCACAATAAAATGTATACATCTGCACACATTTTTAAAAAGTCCTTTTAAAAGGAGATTCTCAGAAGTAGCCACTGTTAATTTTAGGCAGTTTTTGAATTTAAATCACTTCTTCTGTTTACATCCCCATACATTTCTCTCCTTAGGTTTTGAAAAAAAAATGTGTATGTTTAAAAAAAATAATCAAAGTTCTGAAAACTAAAAGTGTAACATTCTGAATGGTGAGTTTCTCCCAAGAAACTCTTATAATGAACATTATGTATTCCCTTTTGTGGGCTAATATAGCTTTAATTAGGCAATAAACCTACTAAAATGTCAGATGTTTTTATCACATTGTGCAAAGTGAAAGGAAGGCTCGCTATGTTTTTCCACTGACTTGAAGCCTTGTTAGCAACACTTGTGGCAAAACAATGCTGCAAATGGCTTTAAAGATTATTTTAAGGTACTTAAATTGTGTCTCTTAAAACTGTAAAATAAATTAGCAAGACATTTCTGAGATGCACTTTGCTTTTCCAGGTGTCAGAGTAAAATATAATGTTCCTGAAGCTTTCATTTCTAGCTCACCTGACATGACAATATGATGTTAATTTGTGAAGGATAAGCATCATTGATCACTTCAAAAGATCCAGCCATTTAATCTGGTTGCACTTGGATATTCTTTAAAAAAAATATGAAAGTAAGACCCAGTTCTGCTGATCTGACACAACTGGGTAGTCCCATTGAAGTCAGTGGCCAAATTCAACTCTGTAGTACTCAGTAGGCTAACATGATTGTGCTTCCAAAGCCCTGAAATTATTTGTGTGCACAGTGCATAATTGCACATATCAGTATCCACTTTGTGTGTGCAAATACTCTTTTGCATGTGAAAAAGTAAAGTTGTGTGTGAACAAAGTTGTAGTTCCACAGATATTGAAGATTCATTGTTGGAGGCCCTTTGTAAAATCTGCCTCTAAAATGTGATATAGTGGCTGAGAAATGGTTGAAAATGGTTAATTACTAAGGGTTTTTTGACTGAAGTGAAACATGTAATAAATAATTAAATGGACAGACTCACAGGCAGAGGGGAACTACAGTATTCATCTCAGCTTGCTTTGTCTGTTCCTGTGCTATTTCAAAATGAAAATATTTTCTTCAGCTTTGTTGTTACAGGTGTCTCCTAACTAAAGTAATAGAAAATTGTAATAAACTTGGGTATATTTAGAATGTAAAATGTATGTAAAAGCCACAGCATGATGTGTTTATGCCTTATTGCACTTAAATTGCCCTTCTGGCGATTGCATTTGTGTGGGGAATTTCACAACGCTGATATGTGACACTGTTGATAAGTCAATGCCCTGCTTATTAACTTGGTTCATCACAGAAGGCTTCATTGCTAACATGAAAATAGAAAGTAAATGCAGTGAGCACAGCTTGCTGCCAGGCATAATAAAGTTGAATTTTGCAACTATAGTATGTCCTTTATTAAATTACAATTCTCCTCTGCCTCCCCCTACCAGCTTTTTAACTGATATCATCTCTGTCTGTTGCGATTGTGCCAGAAATACTGGTTCTATACTTTTATTTTAATACAGTATTTTATATGTTCTTGATTTGCTCTGGGAAAAGAAACATCATCTGTCTGGTGCGTACATTTTCTTCTTCCTTCCAAACTGTTTATAAAAAAAAATCAGGTAAACTCCTACACTCAGATCCACACAATGGATCTTGCTTGCATGTTCTGCACCTCCTATTGCATATGTGAGACACTCCCACCCATATTCATGGGAGATAGATGCTATCAGTTGAATCAAAGTCTATATCCAGTTCTCTTTCTTTTACATGTAAAGTTTAGTTCGATTTTCAAGAGACTGCTACCCTCCGAATAGTGCGGTTGACACAAAGGAAGAAATATGAGTAATCAGTCAATCTATAGCCTAAGCAGCAGGAGTCAGAGCTTTTCCTAATGAAAATGTGGAAGAAAAGGGATTAGGACCAATTTTTCTATCATCTTAACACTACTGAAGCTGGTGGAGTTAATCCAGCAGAGAATTTAGCCCTTTAAATTCACAAGGACAGTTACCTGCTCTAACATTTAAAAAGTTAATTTCATTGAGAACCCGTTTTGATTGTACAAACACAGTAGATTCTGCGTATGAGCAACCCCTCAGTCACAGTGTTGCCATTATCCAGCAGTTGCTAATAAGCAAAAGGCAGGTTTGTAGGCTGTAGCCAGGGATATGCTGCATATTGTAAGACTCCAGCTTGGTTGCTAATGAGTTATACTCAGGGATGTTAATTTACAGCATCCACTTAAAATTCGGTAGATTCTGGATCCTGACCTCTCCCCCAGTCTAAGCCATTTGGGTGGCACCTCTCTTCCTGCAACTATCAGAGGCAGCTGAGATTTGTCTACTTGGCGACTTGGCTTGGTGACTCTCCTTCCATCATTGCAAACAGAATGGCAATTCAGCACTTCTGCCTTTGTTTATTGCAATCCAAACAATGGCTCCCTGTTTCCACTGCAGTCTTTTTAAACCTTAGATCCACATTTAACATTTCTGGAGCTTTATTCCCTGAGCAGGACCACCTGCTCATCTCTCTCTGTTTGCCTCTCATCAATCATTGTGGAGGAGGCTAATGGAGTAACTAAAAGGCCAAGTTATGGTTCTATCTAGGAAGACTTAAGAGTTGCATCAGGGAGCTTTCCACAACTGCTCTGAAGCATGCACATCCTGATTCTGCCAGGGGAAGGAGAGTTCAAAGTCTAAATGGGTTGTTGAGGCTTCAGCATCTCCCCACCACCTCCTCAAGACTCCTCTGAAATACCTACGGTAGGGCAAGGCAATACTCTTCAACTCTTGGGACTCAGTATAATAGACCATCATCACTGATCAGAAATTCTTCAGGAGGAAGTCGTAAATCTTCCCCAGTGTCACACAGCTCAATCCATTTCTACATAGAAAAGCTCCAGAGTTCCATCCCAAGTTCTTAACTGTTTAATAGTCATTAGACAAGGAATCTGGCATCTTTTCTGACTTTTCTCAAGCAGAAAATCTAGGCTGTCACAGATATTCCCCCTAATGTCCATTTTTCTAATTATGCATTAGTTGATGTGGCTCAGAACCAAAATGGATTATCAGTTTTTTAACAGGGCTGACCACTCTCCTCCAAACAAAGAAGGGAAAGGTTCCAGAACTTTCCAGATCTTAATTTCTTTGCACAAATTCTAGCTCCTCCCCTGAAGAATGGAAACTCTTAGCTTCAGATCCAGATTTCCCTGAGCCAGAGGTGCACGAGAGGTTCTTCCCTTAGATATCTTTGAAACCTTGGGTCTGAAAGTGGTGGCTAGCATTGAGATCTCACCAGAGAAAGAGGGTAAGCAAGGTAATGCCAAGGGCAGATATCTCCCATCCAAAATTAAAACAGAATTTCCCTCTCTAACATGTACCTTTGAAATGGTATGCTGATTTTGTAGGGTTGGACCTTGCACCTGTGAAAATCTGGATTGATTTATTTGAAGTGAGTAAAAATGCTAAGGTTTATAATTTTAACTGCAATTTAACAATAAAAGATAAATGAATTTTAATGCACACTTTCTTAGGACAAGCAACTCTACTGGTAATCATCCAGTGATGTGTATTTGAGAGTTTATAATTTTTTTCCTAATTTCCATAATTTGATTCCTCTCCAGATCTTTCATGAACCTTTTTTCCCCCCTGGAAGAAGGGTGCTTTCAATAAGATTTCAACTACATGTTTAGATGTGTATGTTCTTAGGATTCATTTTTAGAACAAAAATATTTATTTAAAAACCCCAAACTTCAGGGTGCAACAGAATCTCCACTGTATACTACAGAAAGTACAATTGCTGTGGAGTACACATGCCTGACGTAATGGCATTAGAATGCCCTATATATCTGTATTCACTTTATTACACAGTAACTGCCTGCCCTGTGCCATGCTGCTTACATTGTATTGTTTAAAACCATGCAAAAGGAACCTTGGTTTTCTTTGGGTTTCATTAAGGTTACTGTTCATGTACATTTGTGGTTTAAAGTATGGGTATATAAATATACCACATTTTGACAGGGAGAGGGTTTTTCTCTTTATGGACATCATCTTTGTCACTAGAAGGAGCACTGATTTCTATTTAGTTATATTTTTGTACACTATTAAAATTGCTTTTGCTTTCTCCAGCAATGATCTGTGACATTCATTATGTTAAATCTTATCATAACTGATATGGAGGAAGCAAAAAAATGTGATGTGTCTCAACATTTATATTTCCCAGACCTCATCTTCACATGCTGAAGTCAGAGGATTAGGTTTGTAGGATATACTTCTTAAGAGTCCATCCTGTGTGATGCTGAGTGCTCATATCTTCCATGCTACACGATTTTCAAATGAGATGATGTCTTTCCTTTATATAGTTTTATTTACTTTGCTTTCTACTAGGAACTGTAAATCCTCCAGGCCTATCTGTGGCACACATTTTCATACTGTCAAGAATAATTGTTTTTGTTAAATACCAATGAGTTGATATATGTGTGAATATGGATATCATTATGTATACAATACTTTTCCTTCTGTTAAAAGGCTTCTCTCTGGGTGCTTGAGAAATAATCCCATTAGAACTGATGGTGTGATTTGCAGTGAAACCTTGCACACAGAACATCTATTGAAGTCAAAGTGGTTTTCTCATGCTGAGACCTTGTAGAATTATGCCCTCAGTGAGGTTAATGGACTTGGTTGTAAACCCCACTCTCCACAGAAGTCTGTAAATCAATAATTAGTTAATCTTTGCAGCTGGAATTTGGTTTTAGATGTCTTAAATTGCCCTTGCCAACTATCTGACTTGAGAAGTATACTTTTAAAAGTATTAAAAGTAGAATGCAAATATGCTTAAGAATATTGTGCTACAAGAGTCAGATAGACATGCTATGTATTAGTTAATCCCCTGAAGCATACAGTAGTAAAGTGTATCCCAAGGGCTGGATTTTGCAGCCCATAAGCAGCAAAAACTCCCATTAATTCACCTCCAGATAATTTGCATGAGCTTTCTTCTCCCTCCTTCTGAGCAGCTCCATGGCTCCTAACTGCACTGTGAATGTGTCTTTACTTGTGCATTGGGCTATGTTATCCTCCTTAATGCTAGGCCTGATACATTGCCTGTTTGTTCAGTGGTTAGTCAAGATCTGGCTTTGAGCATTTTCCTATGGGCTTGGTGAGTTCTAGCAACATCAGGGAAGATGCGTAATTTTTATTTTCCTTTATAGGAATGTTATCTTTTATGAACATACATGTTAATACTCTAGAGGTATCCAGCTGAATCTGATGCTTGAAGTGTTGCTGTAGATTTTTATTCTGCATCAAGGTCTTCCATCCAAATTATGTATTTGTGAAGAGTAAGAATCCATTTTTACCTTGACTGTCCAGATGGCTTATAGAATGATATCTACGAAAACTCCAGTGGTCCCTGGGGATCTCTAGTCTATTGTATATTATACCACACTCATCACCGTAATATCTGAGCCCCTTCCAGTAGTGCACTAAACAATGTGACTAACATCTATCACATGTTGTTTGTTCTCTCATCTTCTCTCTAAAGGGAAAAGTGTGTGCAGTGGAGTGTCTTGTATATGTATGTGTGTGTGAGAGCCCAATTCATCATTGCCCCATGTCCACTTTGTGCTGGCTATGCTGTTGCAAAGGGACTGAAAGACTGGCATAAAGCTCCCCTGCGAATGCCATTGGCACAGAGGACTTTACTATCAGGTGCAGAGCCAGATCTGCTACCTTTGTGCATCTCTTGTAGGGATTCGTGGCGTAGGGCTTTTTCAGGGCAGGTCAGAGTTGTGCCAGGAGTCGATAGTGGGTGGACATGGAGAATGAAATGAGCTGCAGCTAGTAAATCTCATCAGATTCTGATAAACCAGGTTTTTAACTTTTTTCTACACTGAAATCATTTATGGCTGTGCAAAGCGGTTATGAACTGTGACCCTTCTAATTTGGTAGCATTCTGCACTCATTTTGCATAACTGTAAATGCTTACATACAAGGCACTGGAGAGTCAGACCATAACCCCTCATCATGCTCATCCTGGGCAACCAAATAAAGGAGGTACTGATTCCTTACCATATTGTACCATGGAAAGGAAATGCTTTATTAGGCATGCAAAGTCTGATAAAATATTTCGTTAGAGTCCGATCAGATTTACCAGCTCTTTAATTTGGCGGTATTGGTTTCCTAATATCTGAAGAAAACATATGTAGGTAAATTGACATGTTATTCTTGTATAGGTGATTACAATGTTAGAAAGTATAAACACAGCAAAAACTTTTTCACTTGCTTCCATCTGTAGTACATTTTTAGTACTTTGTTTTCACTTAATCTGTATTTCTATGCTGGGTTTCTTGAGTTTCATTATCTCAGAATTTTTCAATACACATACATCTATCCCCACTCCATATCAAATTAAAAAGAAAGCATCACTATAATATTTCTTTAAAAATGAAATAAGTTGTGTTCATGCATCTGACCTGCATTGTAATACACTATCTTAAAGTGTACTGCATTATTTAAGTGTAATGGCTGACTAATGTCTGAAATGTTCTGGAAGGCAGGTCATAATGATTTTGGCTAAGACAAACAGAAAAACTCTACGTTGTAAAACATTTCAGAGTGCAAAGTCTGATTGAAATTACATGCTATTTCAGAATGCTATAGATTCTGATAATAGAGAAGGAAAACTTCTACCTTAAGTTAGTGCTGATTGTGACATCTGTCTGTACTGGAGTTTTAGGGCAAAACCAGACCAGAGACATGCACATGTGATTCTAAATCAGGAAAGCTGTCCACTCCTCCCCGAAAACAGGAATTTTATGTACTCTATCAAGTTTCTGGACATGTTAAGTGACACTTTGTATTGTAATTAAGCAAGAGGGGTGTTTGCTCTTGCATTTCATATTACAAATAAAAACTAACATAATCTGGATTTTGATCCACGTTGACAACTTCTGTTGACATCAATAGAAGATATTTGCCTTTCGCCTTTGCTGGAAGAGGAAGATGATGCCTGTCTGTAAGTGGATTGCAGTAGGAAGATTTATCTATTTTAGTTTGTGGTTTTTTGTGGTGATTGTTATGTACTTGCTCTTTCTAGGCCTTTTAAAGAAGTTTGAAGCTTTGTGCATGCTTCTATTTGAAACGTTTTTTCTGAAGCGATTTAACAATGTCTAAACGAGCCAAGATTTTATATCTTGGTTTAGACAACCAAAAAGGATGTGATCAAACTATGTTTGAAAGTCCTTTTGAAAAGCATGTTGGAAGAGTAAGTGTAAAATTTTCAGATTTCCAATTGATTGTCAATGGGATAAACACTCCTAAGTATCCAAGTCTCTTTTAAAAATGAATCTTAGGCTTCTAAATTACTTAGGTGCTTTTGAAAATTTTATCCTTATCTAGGAATGAACTTTCATGATGTGAAATGTCCATCCTGCCATGTAAGATAATCACAGATGTTAGATTTTTCTAGTATGAAGATACCCAGCAAAAAGATTAACAGCATTGGCAATTAACTTTATTGCCTGATTGTTCCCCCCACTTAAATTATAACAATGACTGCCAGGTGTGAGAGTGACCCAGCCACCTCTAGACCTGAGCAAGGGAGAATCCTTGTCCATGGGGCATAAGGATCCATGCAACTTTTCTCCCCTGCCATCCAGACTAGTGGGAGGTGCTAAGAGAGACTTAAGAATTAAGCATTTTTGAGCAATGAGGCCATCTCAGTTCCAGGACCTCATTCCCACTATGAACTGTGGGTGGGCTGCTGTTTTGTCCTGCTGTCCCTACTCCAGGCAGCAGCCAAGGAAGATCTTCCAGCACCATGCGTTGGAAGAACAAGGGGACAAGGGCAAAGGAGACCTGGCTGGTGGAGGAAGCTGTGGTAAGAGCGGAGGCAGTAAGCCCAGCTTCCCTTTTTGCAGTGGGTTTGGGTGTTAAGGGAGCATGGTGCTGTGGTGTGAAAGGGAATTTTAAAAGGGTCATTGAAAAACAAAACAAAATCCATCAATTTTTCTACATAGCTGAAGTCAGTATAACCACTTTAAATTATTGTCTCCATCATACGTGTCTGCTCTTCCCCTTTCCGTCCTACTGTTTGTTACACTCATTGTTGCATCTCGTCTTTTATCACATTGTGCAAGCTCTTCAAGGCATGGCTTGTGTCTTTGTATATGCATTTGTACAATGTCTGCCATAATGGGGTCATAAACCTGATTATGGCTTTTGGGCACTATTATAATTAAATGATAAATTAGATTAAAAAAATTAAAAGAACATTAATGTTGCAAAGTCAAGCACTCAAAAGTTAGGAACTGCCCAATAAAGCTGTCCAGGCAATATTACTTCAGTCCCTTTTTCACAAGTATTATGGTAAGTCTTTAATTTCAGGGCTTTTTTGGATGTCACTTCCTATGTTTTTAAAAATTGAGTGAAAGAAAGAAAGAAAGCTTACATCATGTGTAATCATCTTGACCCCTACAGTTGTTATCAGCAGAGCTGGGATCTTTAGGGCCACAGCACAGCCCTCTACTACTTGAGCCAACAGAGTAACTGGGACCAGTAAGAGGCTATCTTCTATGTGCTCTGCCACTAGAGTAGAATATAGACACTCACTGTGCCACTGGGTTTCACAGCTATTTGCTAGGCAGTAAAGGAATGTTGGGACTCAGGAATAATGCATTCAGCTCCATATTCTGTAGTGGAGTGTGTTCTAGTAGGTGCAGACCCTTCAGCAGAATGCCCCAGGTTTGGCTATGTCTGGAAACTGAATTAACTTCTCATCCAAAAATTTGATCTCGCCAGCAGCTGTAAGGAATGTTCCTGTGATATACTTTTTCAGTGGATGAAGAGAGGGGACTTCACTATCTAGTGCTTTCAATCCAACGTCTTTCACTGCTGCCATATATTAAAAAAACAACAAAAATATGAAGTGTCCTCTTTCATCTGTGAGAATGAAAGGAAAATTTCACTTCCCACATACAGCACAAACAGCTGGAAAGGGCTCAACTTTATTTCATGTCCTCAAGTGAAGGACTTGCAGCAAATAATACATTGTAATGGAGATGTCCTTGCTTCCCTGTAGGATTTCGCAGATTCTGCTAATCATCCTCACTGCAAGCCCTGTTTATAGCCTATCAGCAGTCTGAGTGTAATTCTAATAGTTTGTGACAGTCACGACTGAATATACAACGTTTACTTAGTAATTAAATCTACTAACTTCATTTTCACAAAAGCATTATGAGTTTAATTTAACATGATTTAAAGAGATATGTCAGTCTGGACACATTTCTCACAGCTTTCTTTTAATGAATGGAACGTGAATAGCTGAGTCTTGGATACAGCTGATTGTTATTCCGTATAGAGGGGACCATGTAAAACTATTCTGCCAACATTAATAACCTCTTGCTGTGGTGTTTAATATCCTAGAAACTAACTCACTAGTTTGTTGTAATCCAACATAAATGACTCTTCCGTGTTATTTGGTCCAAGCTTGAAGTGCCTACAGCTGTGATCTACACTTCAGTCAGAAATAAATACAATAAACCTCAACAGCAGTTTCAGACAGAGATATGTTTTCCTTCCTCTAAGATCACGGCATGTGTTTTCCATGGTAACTGATTTTAAAATTCTGTTTGTAATCAGCCAAGCTGACTGCAGTGGGGGTGGTCTGATAAATCTTAGGTTTTTTTAAAAAAATGCCTTTATCTTAGACTCTGGTTTTTATAGAACAATTCTCCTTTTCTGGCAGCAGCTTTACTCTTTTTTTCCTAGTTTGAGAAATATGATTTACTCTCATCAGTATAAAATGTTAGAGAAGTAATTAATAGTGAATTCAGTATATCAACCTGAAGAACTGTCTTTATATGAAATACTAAAAGAAAGAGGCAAAACCCCATACCCCAAATTAGATTTCAGATCTTAACAAAACATACACATACAGATACCCTGCAGATCTTGATTCACCCCCACTGCTGTACGAAGTTGCAAGTTACACCTTCTGTTTCAGCTGGGTTGCTGCCTCTAAGGGGATATTTACACTTGGAGTGTTTGCACTGCTGTCTTCCCTCTGGGGTTCTGCTTTAGAATACAGTCAGGATTTCAGCAGATGCTGCCCAGTGAATATGAAGAACCAGGGCATCCACAGGCTAGTTATGTGTGCGGTACTACCCACTTTTGGGGACATGCTGTGCCATTCCTTTTAGGTAGGCTTTTCCTTGTCTTGTGCCATCGATTACACTGATTTTTGCTTTGGGCATCCTTGCTTTGGGCAGTCCCAGGTCATATAAACTAGGTACCCAGGGATATTTGTATTTCTGAATCATTTTCCTGTGGTGGATCTGGCCCTAGAATAACTTCCAGGAATGAAAACTACTTTTCTTTTCTCCAGCTTTTCCCCATCGCTAATTTTGCAAAAAGGACGATATTGGTAGCCACTGATCACATGGCATATAATAGTCACAGTGTTATTCATGAGTTTGATCGATTCAAAAGATTGATGAAATGTCGTTCAGTGAGGTTTTTAAGGGTAACAACTCTCACTAAGCCCAGGTCCTCTTGGGGACATTACACCAATATAGTTATAGCAGTATCCCACACTCTCCATGTGGACACTCTTCTTCGGGTATAAGAGTCATCTCATTTTAGTTCTGCCTAAACACAAACAAAGAAACAGAAAAGCACTATAGCAGGAGTGTGGACAAGGAGAGTGTTACTGGTATACCTTAAATTCACACCTAACCTTGTACTGGTATAACTTTCCCGTGTAGACAAGCCCCAACCTGGTTATTTTGGATACAGAATCATTCTGGTTACAGCAATTTAAAATGTCACTCTATACTTAAATACGAAGAACAGTTCTGTGTGAGTTCACAAGCTTGTCTTTCTCACCAACAGAAGCTGGTCCAATAAAAAAATATTACCTCACCCACCTTGTCTCTCATTCTATAGAAATGACATTGTAGGTCTCCATGTTTGTCAGTGGCTCCAGATCAACTGTTCTCAGTTTACAAGTAGGAAGATTTTGTTTTCTTAATGGTCTGTCCTATACACTTGATCCACAATCTGAGAGTCAACCTGAATTATTTCTTTCTCGTGTCATCATCACCAGTAATAAAGATTCTGCTGGATTTATTATGCCCTCAGTTACATCTGTTCAACTGCCCTTTGTCTTCACTAGGAAGAAAGGTTCATAACTCATGTTAGCTAACGTGATATCTCCTGTTCATTACCAGGTATGACCTGACATGAATTAAGAACATACCTTTTTTTTCTAATGAAGACACCTGTGTTTAAGGTATCTTCTGTTACACTGTATACCTCTACAGCAAATGGGGTTGCAGAGGTGTAGCTGATCAACCCTGAAATTGGAACATAATTAATTCCTTCAGTGATATGTAAAGCAGAATAGAATGGCTGATTCTGCAGTCCTAACAAGAGGGAAGAGTGGTAAAACATTGTCAGAAACTAAGCAGTTAGAAACTAAAAATAAACAGGATGCCAAATCCTGCCCTGACATATGCCCCATATTACCCCATTGACTGAACCAGGGACTATATATGCTGAATAAAATGGTTGTCGTCATTTTCCACAGTTGCTTTTCTGACTACAACCATACTTAATGATATATGCCATCATGTGCCGGCAATGCTCTTCTGCCATGTACATTGGTCAAACTGGACAGTCTCTAAGTAAAAGAATTATAACATTCATTCAAAAACCAGTTGGAGAACACTTCAATCTCTCTGGTCACTCGATTTCAGACCTAAAGGTTGCAATATTACAACAAAAAGACTTCAACAACAGACTCCAACGAGAGACTGCTGAATTGGAATTAATTTGCAAACTGGATACAATTAACTTAGGCTTGAACAGAGACTGGGAGTGGATGGGTCATTACACAAACTATTTCCCCTTGTTTATTCCCCTCTCCCCACGCCACACTGTTCCTCAGACGTTCTTGTCAACTGCTGGAAATGGCCCACCTTGATCATCACTACAAAAAGTTTTTCCCCCCCGCTCTCCTGTTGGTAATAGCTCACCTTAAGTGATCACTCTGGTTACACTGTGTATGGTAGCACCCATTGTTTCATGTTCTCTGTGTTTATAAAATCTCCCCACTGTATTTTCCACTGAATGCGTCTGATGAAGTGAGCTGTAGCTCATGAAAGCTTATGCTCAAATAAATTGGTTAGTCTTTAAGGTGCCACAAGTCCTCCTTTTCTTTATACTTAAAATGGTTGCTGTTACTCAGGTTCTAGCAGAGTTTGGAAGACCTGTATGGACAGACATGAGCAATAAAACTATGATATATACCATCTGTCATGTTTCTCTGTACCAGATGTGGACTGGTCACAGAGGTTGCTTATATTCATAGAATCATAGAATATCAGGGTTGGAAGGGACCTCAGGAGGTCATCTAGTCCAACCCCCGCTCAAAGCAGGACCAATCCCCAATTAAATCATCCCAGCCAGGGCTTTCTCAAGCCTGACCTTAAAAACTTCTAAGGAAGGAGATTCTACCACCTCCCTAGGTAACGCATTCCAGTGTTTCACCACCCTCCTAGTGAAAAAGTTTTTCCTAATATCCAACCTAAACCTCCCCCACTGCAACTTGAGACCATTATTCACCAGATGTGTTCATCATAAGATCCATTAATACTCTGCCGAGTATGGCTAAGGTTGTTTAAATAACGTATTTTACACACAGTGCCACCTAGTGGCTGAACAGTACAATACACAGATTAGTATTACATTATATTTCCCCCTTTATGTTCTACATCCCCACCATTTACACTAGTATGCTGTCTTTGAAGTTCAGAATGGATCAGTCTGCTAAGTGTCTCTGACTCATACTGGTTTTCTAATACATGACCCGAATGTGTAATGCTGTTCATTAGTTGCAACGACTAGTTGTGGTCATTTTGGAATCCTTGAGTCTTCTTGTTCTGCATCTGCCATCTGTAGTGTTTGCTCTGTTGATGGTTCTTTCTGAGTAACAAAGAAAATGTTGATGATTTCTGTTGAGCTCTCCACTGTCGGTCTCAATCACATATGATCTGAGCACTGAATTCTTTTTCGTCATGACAACTGGAGTGTAGTCCATCCTTTTTCTCCAATTTCACATGAACATGGTCACCAGATTCGAGAACTGGCAGTTCTCTAAGTGACATCTGTTGTAAAAGTGTTCATAAAAACTCTTTTAGTCTTTTTATCCTATTTGGCTACTGTCTTCATGTCTGGTCACTTTGGAGATAGCTTATTTTCCAAAGTTGGAACAGTGGTTCTGAGTTGTCTTCCCATCAGGAGTTGTGCTGGACTATATCCAGTAGCCACTATTGGTGTTTATCTATCTGTAACTCAGAACAGCAAGGAATGGAGCTTCATGCTGTAGGATTTTCTTGGTTGTCTGAACAGCTCTCTCAGCTTCCCCATTTCCCTGTCAGTAATGCAGGTTGCTAATAATGTGATCAAAATCATATTTCATTTGGAATGACTTAAATTCTGCTGCAGTGAATTGTGATCCATTGTTCATCACTAGTTGCTCTGGAATACCGAAATGGGAAAAGTGCACTTCAGTTTTTCAATAACACTGAGACATATGTCTTTCAAGCATATTATTTCTATGTGCCTGGGAAAACAGTCCACCAAAACCAGGTAATGATGCCCTCTGAATTCACATAAATCTGCTGCTAGTCTTTTCCAAGATCTCTCTTGTAAGGGAGGTGTTTGTACACTGTATGGTTCAGCATTGTCTCTTAAATTGATTTTTACTAGCTCTCCCTTAAAAAGATCAATATAGTCAAATGCTCCATCAGGTTCTTCCACCTTCCTCCCTAGGCCCATCATGGCTGCCACACTGTGGCTGAGAAGGCTGTTGGTCTTTGATCCTTTGATCACATGCACTCTGAATGCATAGCTTTTGTCTTTGTAAGTTGTTTCTCTGATGAACTTGCCCATATAATTCAGAATACCTCCAGGGCTGGTCAAAGCTATATCAGGTGACTTCAGCTCCAGAAGGGTTTGAACATGATTGTAAGTCCCTTCTGAGATGAGGTCAGCTCCTGAGTCAATTTTTAAAGTCAATAGTCTTGCCATGAATATTCAGTTTCACTCTCCAGACTCCTTGTCTGGGTGGATGATCTATATTTTTTCCTATAGATGAAAACTAGAACTATCAATACACTACTAATGTCATCATAAGACAAAAACTAAAAAAAAAAAACCACTTGCAGTAGTGGAATCATTAATAAAAGAATATACTCCTTACTGAGGTTGTGGTTAATAGAATAAGATTCTTTGAAGTATGTTAATGGAAAAAAAAAAACTCAGCAGTAAAAGTTACTTACAACCAGAGATGCTAATGCAGATCCTGAGTTGGAAGGACCTCCTTCCTTTAAGGTAAACATGTAATGGCTATGTGTCTGTGCAGCCCCTTCCAGCTGGTGTGTATTTGCACAGCTCAACTCCTATATATATATATATTCCAGTAGAAAATACGTGAGAAAATATACACTACTAGAGAATAATTTTATATCAGCACTGAGTCTGACTGGATGATATAATCGTTCTTTTCCCATCTTGTAACTGCATGCACACTCACCATCGCAGCACCTCCTGCTGGTCATCCAGTAATTAGCTCTTTCCAGCCTCAGAGTGCTTCCTGCTGGCCGGTTTCTCCCTACCGGTACCTGCTTCCTCGTCTCCACCACCTCTGGCCCCGTGTCCCTCCCAAACTCCGGTGCCCCTTACCTTGGGGTGCTGCCCACCTTGTCTCCGTGGCTACTGCCAGTCGACATATAACCCCCTTTCTCTGGAGCAAACTGGAGCCTGTAACAGCCACTCATCATTGGCAAGGGGGTTGAACCTGCTGCCTTTCTAGCCCAGCTGTCTCCCTGAAGCCCCAGTACCTCTCTAGGCCTTCCTGCCAGGCCTCAGCCTGGGAGGTAGCCAGACCTGAGCTCCCCAGCTCAGCTCAGCTCAGCTCAGCTCAGCTCAGCCTGCCCCTGCTGAAGGTACCCTGTCTCTCACAGGCAGCTAGGTCCTTCTCACTCCAAGGCTGGAATGAGATTCTCACGGCTTCTTCCTCATAGCCCTCTTATCAGGGCCAGCTGGTGGCCAGCTCCCAGGCCAACATCCCTCAGCTGCTCTCATTCCTTTTATCCCAGGAGCAGGGTAACAGCCCCACTACACACCATCCAACACCTGTGGCCAGCTCCCAGGCCAACATCCCTCAGCTGCTCTCATTCCTTTTATCCCAGGAGCAGGGTAACAGCCCCACTACACACCTCTAACCCATCATTATATGATCAAACCTCTATTGATGTCCATGGAAGTTTTGGTTTTGTAGTGAGCTCTGGATTGTAAGGAGAACATAGATGATTGGGGGATCAGGGCTTCTATGATGACTTGGGTTCTTGGGTTACTTATAATTTGTGCATCAAATTCTGATAACAAAGGGAGAATGTAAAGAATTACACTAATACTTCAAAAGCTAAAACAGCCCTAATTACAAGGATGTTTCAATTCCTGTGACCTGTATACCTTTCTCTCCCTCTGGTGCATGGGAGAGTAGAAAAAGTTAAACATTTGACAGGTTTTCTGTAGACTAGAAAAAAGAGAGTCTTCGATAGAGAACTGGCTTTCATGGCAAATATATCTTTAACATTTTTAATATATCTAATATTAACCATTCTAGTTCCATGAGGCAAGCTACCTCAATATTCAAGCTAAGAGTTCAGATTATATAAGGGTTCAAGTAAATCCAACATTTGTACTAGCAGTTTAGGTTAAATAAGATCACTGGGAAGCTAAAAGGCTTTTAGGAAGCAAAAGCAAAACTCAGTTTTGTTTGTATTGCTTTGTCAGTTCTCTTAATATAAAATGAAAGTTGGCTGAAATCTTTGTCACTTCAGACACCATCAGACTCTCCGGCAAAGAAACTTGTGGTGGTAGTTGTACTGTTATTGTCAAGGTGGAACAATCATAGAATCATAGAAATGCAGGGCTGGAATGGACTTTACGAGGTCCTCTCCCTGTTCTGAGGCAGGATTATCTATGACAATAGGGATGTAAGAATACAGTTTTAAATTCATGGCTCTAATCCTGCTGTCTTAGATATGCAAATAGTCCTGTTCACTCCAAGAGGATTGTCTGCATGAGCAAAGTCTATTTATATGAATAAGGGTTGCAGGACCAGGTCCATATACATTACCAACTTTTTTCCCCAAATGGTTCTAATACATTGTATAGCTATAATATATACAGCATTAGTTGAATGCAGCCACCTTCAGGGCAGAGGTTGGCAATCCACCTGTGCAAGTACAATGCATAACTTCTTGGAACAGAGGGAATATTGGCCAAGGACATTGAGGCAACTCCATCCGTCTACCAAAACAAAACAAACAAACCGAAAAAGCCATGGGATCAATAGTAAAAAGAACTTTGGATTTTATTATTGAATTTGAAAGCCTCCTAGACCAGTGGTTCTCGAAGCTGGTTCATCACTTGTTCAGGGAAAGCCCCTGGTGCGCCGGACTGGTTTGTTTACCTGCCACGTCCGCAGGTTTGGCCAATCTCTGCTCCCATGGCCGCGGTTCGCCGCTCCAGGCCAAGGGGGGCTGTGGAAAGCGGCGCAGGCCAAGGGATAACCCTAACCCTAAGCTGTCCACCCTTCCTGCAGCCCCCATTGTCCTGGAGCAACAAACCGCAGACAGTGGGAGTCATGATCAGCCGAACCTGCGGACGCAGCAGGTAAACAAACTGGTCCAGTGCGCCAGAGGCTTTCCCTGAACAAGTGGCTGACCGGCTTTGAGAACCACTGCCCTAGACAATAAACTACATGGTCTTTAATTTATCAGCCCTTAAAGGATGAAAGGCTGAATCTGCCTCCTGACCTATAATTACCCAGGTAAACTCATTTACCCTTTTTAAAATATTGGCACAAGATTACCTATTTTAAAGCTCTGATTTGCAAATTATCTGGTCCTGCTTATTTTAAAATGTCTAATTTTAGTAGCTGCTTTTAACATCTTCTTGAGACACTAGTAGAATGGGCAGAGTGTCATTATCATATGATTATTTAACCAGTTCAGCCTTCTTCCTCGATTATGGGGTTGTGAATTTTGGGGCATCTAGGTAAGTATTCTTAAACAATTCCAATTATCATTCACTTTTTTCCTGATAAAATTCTCCTCCCCCTCCAACCCTCCCACTGATTTGGCTCATAATTATTTTCAGCATGAGACCTCCAGCATATGTCACTCAAACCTGGTATCGATTGGAAATTTCTAGCTGTGTGGAATTTCTCCTGGTCCTCCCCTCTCTCGTGACCACAGCCTGCCATCTTCATCTGTCTCCAGCCATATAGAATGCTGCTGAGACATCCTGCCTCTGGTACTTATCAACTACTAAGCCTCCTCTCTGACTTCTTCTCTCTCCAACTCCTTGGTGGCCAGCTTCTTTCTTCCTTAAATCTGGGGTATTGGTGTTTCCTGAACCTAACTGTCTAGGAACTCCTCAACTTCTGTGAGTCTCTGCAGCATCTCTACTTACCCATCAAATCAAAGAATCATAGACTTTAAGGTCAGAAGGGACCATTATGATCATCTAGTCTGACCTCCTGCACAACACAGGCCACAGAATCTCACCCTCCCAACTCTTGTAACAAACCTCTAACCTATGTCTGAGCTACTGAAGTCCTTAAATCATGGTTTAAAGACTTCGAGGTGCAGAGAATCCTCCAGCAAGTGACCCATGCCCCACACTGCAGAGGAAAGCGAAAAACCCTCAGGGCGTCTGCCAATCTGTCCTGGAGGAAAATTCCTTCCCGACCCTAAATATGGTGATCAGCTAAACCCTGAGCATGTGGGAAAGACTCACCAGCCAGACACCGAGGAAAGAATTCTCTGTAGTAACTCAGATCCCACCCCATCTAACATCCCATCACAGGCCACTGGGCATATTTAACACTAATAGTCAAAGATCAATTATTACCAAAATTAGGCTATCCCATCATACCATCCTCTCCATAAACTTATCACGCTTAGTCTTGAAGCCAGATATGTCTTTTGCCCCCACTGCTTCCCTTGGGAGGCTGTTCCAGAACTTCACTCCTCTGATGGTTAGAAACCTTTCTCTAATTTCAAGTCTAAACTTCCTAATGGCCAGTTTATATCCATTTGTTCTTGTGTCCACATTGGTACTGAGCTTAAATAATTCCTCTCCCTGCCTGGTATTTATTCCTCTGATATATTTATAGAGAGCAATCATATCTCCCCTCAGCCTTCTTTTGGTTAGGCTAAACAAGCCATGCTCTTTGAGTCTCCTTTCATAAGATAGGTTTTCCATTCCCCAGATCATCCTAGTAGCCCTTCTCTGTACCTGTTCCAGTTTGAATGCATCCTTCTTAAACACGGGAGACCAGAACTGCGCACAATATTCCAGATGAGGTCCCACCAGCACCTTGTATAACGGTACTAACACCTCCTTATCTCTACTGGAAATACCTCGCCTGATGCATCTCAAGACGGCATTAGCTTTTTTCACAGCCATATCACATTGCCGGCTCTTCAACATCCTGTGATCAACCAATACTCCGAGGTCCTTCTCCTCCTCTGTTACTTCCAAGTGATGCATCCCCAGCTTATAACGAAAATTCTTGTTATTAATCCCTAAATGCATGACCTTGCACTTTTCACGATTCAATTTCATCCTATTACTATTACTCCAGTTTACATGGTCATCCAGATCTTCCTGTATGATATCCCGGTCCTTCTCCGTATTGGCAATACCTCCCAGCTTTGTGTCATCCACAGACTTTATTAGCACATTCCCACTTTTTGTGCCAAGGTCAGTAATAAAAAGATTAAATAAGACTGGTCCCAAAACCGATCCCTGAGGAACTCTACTGGTAACCTCCTTCCAGCCTGACAGTTCACCTTTCAGTGTGACCCATTGTAGTCTCCCCTTTAACCAGTTCCTCATCCACCTTTCAATTTTCATGTTGATCCCCATCTTTTCCAATTTAGCTAATAATTCCCCATGTGGAACCATATCAAATGCCTTACTGAAATCGAGTTAAATTAGATCCACTGTGTTTCCTTTATCTAAAAAATCTGTTACCTTCTCAAAGAAGGAAATCAGGTTGGTTTGACAAGATCTACCTTTTGTAAAACCACGTTGTATTTTGTCCCAATTACCATTGACCTCAATGTCCTTAACTACTTTCTCCTTCAAAATTTTTTCCAAGACCTTGCATACTACAGATGTCAAACTAACAGGCCTGTAATTACCCAGATCACGTTTTGTCCCTTTCTTAAAAATAGGAAAAAGAAAAGGAGTACTAGTGGCACCTTAGAGACTAACCAATTTATTTGAGCATAAGCTTTCGTTAGCTGCAGCTCACTTCATCGGATGCATTCAGTGAAAAATACAGTGAGGAGATTTATATACACACAGAACATGAAAAAATGGGTGTTATCATACACACTGTAAGGAGAGTGATCACTCAAGATGAGCTATTACCAGCAGGAGAGCGGGGGGAGAAAACCTTTTGTAGTGATAATCAAGGTGGGCCATTTCCAGCAGTTAACAGGAACTTCTGAGGAGCAGTGGTGGGTGGGAGGGGGAATAAACATGGGGAAATAGTTTTACTTTGTGTAATGACCCATCCACTTCCAGTCTCTATTCAAGCCTAAGTTAATTGTATCCAGTTTGCAAATTAATTCCAATTCAGCAGTCTCTCGTTGGAGTCTGTTGTTGAAGTCTTTTTGTTGTAATATTGCGACCTTCAGGTCTGAAATAGAGTGACCAGAGAGATTGAAGTGTTCTCCAACTGGTTTATGAATGTTATAATTCTTGACATCTGATTTGTGTCCATTTATTCTTTTACATAGAGACTGTCCAGTTTGACCAATGTACATGGCAGAGGGGCATTGCTGGCACATGATGGCATATATCACATTGGTAGATGTGCAGGTGAACGAGCCTCTGTCTTTGTCTACTAGATTGAAGAGCCTATTATCAAATATTTGTTCCTCATATAGTTGCCTACAGACTGTGATCAAGTCACCCTATAACCTTTGCTTCATGAAACTAAATAGATTGAGCTTCTTGAGTCTGTAACTATAAAGCATGTTTTCTAATCCTTCAGTCATTCTCATGGCCTTCTCTGAACCCTCTCCAGTTTATCAACATCCTGTTACCTGTATCAACCAACCTTGATATTTTTTTTATGATTGCAAGTTTGGTTGACAGGATTTTTTTTCATAAACGTATGTTGATTGACTTTAATAATATGTCCCTCCTTTAATTCATTATTAATCAAGTCCTGTATCAGCTGCTCCATTACCCAGGTCATCCCATTGACTCTTTAAATATTGGAACAATATTAGCTTTCTTCTAGTCTTCTGGAACTTCTCCAGTATTCCAAGACTTACCGAACCTCAACAGTAACAGACAAGTGAGCTCCTTGGCCAGCTATTTTAAAACTCTTTAATGCAACTTTCTGGGCATGCTGATTTAAAAATGTCTAACTTCAGTAGCTTCTGTTTAACATCCACAGATGCTTCCACAGTTCATGTGTAATTTTCTAATCAGTTTTCCTTCTGTTGGGTAATGCAAGAAATTATACAGCACATACACTCATATATCATTCCATAGTGCTGTGCTGGTGACTGACATTTAGTTGTACCCTTGTTTAATGTTAGATTTTAAAGTATGGTATGAAGTTAGAGGTGTGGAATCTTGATTGCAATACCTGTTAACTTTTTGACTTCTACAGAGAAGAAAACTAATTGAATAAAGTAGTGATCTAGTTGGATAATTCATTCCAAAGCTTAAAATATGTGAGCTGTTCATCTCACCTGTATCTGTTCATCTGACAGCTGTGCCTTCTTGTGTTTCTTTTACCTATTAAAACTTTCAGCAGACTACTCAGCAAACATCCAGAATCAGAGATGATAATAAGATAATTATGCCTCTGGTGCATCTGAGGTTATACCTGATGTCTACTAATGTCTAGGATATTATCTCTTCGTATATATACTCCCTATAGTGTCTCACCGCTTTGCCTTTTTAGCATGTTCATCAGCCTGTCAAAAGCCTGTCCTAAAACATAGCGGCTGGTAATGCTGTTAACATGAAATAAATAAATAATAATTAATCATATTTACAGGTTGCAAAGAAAATGAGTGAAAATACAGAACAACAATACATTACTTTAATTAAATTCTAAAAGATAGAGTTAAATACACATACTACAATACTCTTCATGTGTTTTTTTCTTGTTATAATTCTTTCTGAAGGTAATTTCGTTTAAAAAAAATTGCATTCAAAGGACAAAAACATGTCTCTGTAGTGTCCAGGTCCATTTGAATGGATTGTTTTCAGTAGAAGAATATGTCTATATTTACAATCTCATAGGTACGTCATCCATGAAACGATTTTAAATTTAAGGTTATATGCATTATATAAGTATCATCAACATAGAAATATGAAAATAAAACAGGTCCAGACCTGTTTTGCAATATGGGTTAGATTTTTCATTGTATAGTTAATCTATACTTTGCTCAAAATTTTGAAGATAGTCTGCTAAGGAGCTGTGACCAATCCTGGGACATTTTGCTGTGATTGTGTCTAATGGACAGACAATTCTAGAGGGAAAAAAAATGGCATAAAGGCTGCAATTTAAAAAAAAAACAAGTCGAGGGGAAAAGATCCATTAATATAACAATAAGTAAATAGTCTTGGTAGCAAAGGGAAGCTTCATTTGCTTTATCAACAAGAGCAAACACCTTAACTCTAATTAAATTAGAAACCAGGTTAACTCAGTGGTTCCCTTCATTATCTCAAGAATGTTTGGTCACTGGGTGCTCAGACTACACTGTCTAACTCACACAGGCTGTCAGAAAACATTTCACTCTTATAGAGAGAATGACCAAACTCTTAACCAAACGAACTCTCCAGTGTTTCTATCAATGGATTTCATAACTTCCTAAATAATAAATCTCCACTCTCCCAACCAGTCAGATTGGGAAACACATTCCACCTCCCTCCCAGATTTGGACTAAACCTGGATTAATATTTTGACACACTAGTAGGTGCTGCTAACATTCATTTGGCTAACATCCCACCAGCTACACAGAAGCCATATACTCTTCAAGTCGGGCATGGATATTTATGTGGAAAATGTTGCCCTCTCTGGATTTGACACTTTAGGTGGAAAATCCCAAAATAATCATAAAAAATACTATAGATCCATAAAAAGAAAAGGAGTACTTGTGGCACCTTAGAGACTAACAAATTTATTTGAGCATAAGCTTTCGTGAGCTACAGCTCACTTCATCGGATAGATCCATGATTCTCTCCAGCATTATTCTGGGCAAAGTTTCATATCTCTTGGCTGACATTTTTCCTGGAGTGGTTAATAGTAGAGCTGGGTGAATTTTTTTTGGACAAAATGTGTTTTAACTGAAAAATGCATATTTGGTCGACCCAAAATTTTGTGAATTTGTGTTGATTTCAGTGAACAATTTTATAAAAAAACCCAAAAGAACAAAAACAAACTTTCTTTTTAACTATCAAAATAGTTCATTTGGAAAAATTAAATGTTTTAATTTATTTAAGTAGATTCCCAAGGGGGCTTAGCTGCCATTTATAAAATGGAGGAAGTGATTCCTTTTTCTCCCTATCCCAGAGAAAGGATTTGAACTTGAGTCCTCCACATCCCAGCTCAGTGCCATAACCACTGTTTATTTGTATGGAGTGGTTTTTGGATACCCCAATCTCCTCTTCATCTTTGGTTTTGTGAATGGTGTCTAAGTCCACTTTTCAATCTAGCCCTTTGTTTCCAAATTTCCTTTGCTTTTTTTTTAAAGGTTAAAATTGCCTGAAAACTAAACATGTCATTTCAAGTCGAGCAAAGTGTTTAATTTGACATGAAAAAAAAATTATTTAGCTTTTCTGATTCACAGAATATTTTTGAAGAAATTGTTGTTGGGCTGACCCTAAATAAATGTTTTAGTTTGATTTTTCTGAACTGCCAGAGAAGTGAAAGTTCAGTGATTTGCACAGCTCTAGTCAAGAGGATTGGGAGCACTGGCTGTTCTCCACATTTGCCACAGTTACAAAACAGACCATACCAGCCTGGCTCCATAGGACGGAAACAAGGGGAATTTCATACAGTGGTGATCAGAATGTGATTTTTCCTTTGGATTTGTGCATATTATGATTATTCAGGGTGAAATAAATCTGCAATATAACAATTCCATGTTAGGTTACTGGAATCGGAGCTATAAATATGGGATTTCTTGACTAGCATAGTTAAAAACAATGGAAAGGGCCAAGCATAATTCTTGTCAAAGAATAAACAGATAACAAAAGCTGCTGAAACTAGAGAGAGCCCTCATAACCTTTGAAAAGCGGGTGCTAACTCAACATCCAGTGTTGCAGAGTGGCATGGGTTATATGGGTCAACCACAGAGTGTCAGAGATATATCATTTTGAGGGCAGGGCTTAGTGACCCTAACCACCTTCCTTGAAACCTAATTTCATTGAGGCTGATGTATTTGAGAAACTTGACCAAGTTCTGTGCTAATAGCCCACAAATATCCATTAAATATTTGTATGGCTTTATCTCTCAGGTACTGATTGCTCAGTTTGTTAGCTCAAGGACTAATGGAACAAGGTTGGTGGTGTGTGTTTTTTTTTTTAACTATACAGCAAGGATGTTATGACAAAAGAAAAATCAGAAGTCTGAGATTAGTGTACATGCGGAATGTATCTTGGAAATGTGTATTTGGTTTATATAAGATGTACAGATATGACTTCAATAAGAAGCAGCATTATGGAAGGGGAAAAGTAATCAAAATACTTGGCTGTAGGCAGCAATATCCACAGGTTCATAGATAACCAAATCAGTTCAGTCCATCTCTATTTAGGATTTACACACACACAAAGGATTTCTGACTAATGAATATCAATCGTCCAACTTCATTGTATGCAGAGTCACTAGCTGGAGCTAGTGTGACACACAGTGTAAGAGGGTCTCTCAAGCTCAGGTGATGAAGTTGTCTCATATGGCCGGCAATATCATTTTTGGCCATAAAACTGCTGAGCATGAACAAGTGACATTCTGAATATTAAGTTGTCCAGGGATCTCACAAATCATCAAGTACCCAAAGGGATAATAACATCACCAGTTGCTAGCCCTCCATGTTCATCTGAATTGTTTTGTGGCTGTTACACACTTTTTTTTTTTAAGGCATATTTTTGGAACATATTTTTTTAATCTCTGAATCTTTGTCTATTTCAGCATATTCATTTGTAGACATTTGACACATTTCCGTTTGGTAGCAATTCAATAAGCCTGCTCATTAATTACAAACAATGATCACTCTCTAATGCTTCTCTGTTCTCCCTTCAAGTGTTGATTAGAAAATGAAGGCGGGTGTAAAAAGAGAGACCTAATGTAACTCTCTCTCTTTTGATTCATGGTGTGGCTCTCTTTCCATACCACCTTGTGCTCTCATATTGTTAGAACTTACAAGTCATTCAAGGTCATGCCAGGTGAGCACTCTAATTCCGGGTCTTCAAGGAATGGTATTGTTGATGCAAGAGATGACAGTGACTCTTCCTTATGAGTCAGCTACTGAACTAATGCCTAGCAAAGTGCTAGGGGCCTGCTTGTCAGACGAGATAAAACCCCTGGTCCTGACTGCTCATGGTCATTAAAGGTTCCACGGCACTTTTTGTTAAGAGTAGGGGCACTGGCCTCAGGGTTTAGGCTGGAATCCAACATAGGTTATCACACTCTGCCTCTCTGAATTCCCCCTGCATTTTCAATTTGATATCATGTTCTTTACTTCCTGACCTACATTTTTATGTAGTGTTTTTAGGCTCCATTAGACAATTGCCATTTTCCAATCTGGAGGTGGCTGCATTACAAAAGTGGGTGAAATGAAATGTTACTTTTTTTATGCGTCTAATTAGCTAATGTTTGTAAAGTGTTTTCAGATCCTTGAATAAAATATGCTATAGAAATGCACTGTATTTTTTTAAAAAATAAATATTTTGCCTTTCTTGCTTGCATTGATATTCACATATGTTCCTCATCAGTGAAAATGCCTGTCCCACTGTTAAGAGGAGTCAAGGTTGCAGGGTGAGCGTGCTTTACGCCTCTTTTATTCGCCCTCTAGTGTACCCCTTTGTGGACAGGTTTCACTACCTTCATCCATCTCTGGGGCAAACCACGAGGCCCTAACGCTCTTAGACAGGATCCCTAAACCCCATGTTTACAAATTGTCTTAACCTGACAAGCTCTGTAAGGCCTTTTCCTTTGGGAGCCTGTGATACCGGCTGAAGAAAGTGACTAAAAACTGACAGGTTTCAGAGTAACAGCCGTGTTAGTCTGTATTCGGAAAAAGAAAAGGAGTACTTGTGGCACCTTAGAGACTAACCAATTTATTTGAGCATGAGCTTTCGTTCAAATAAATTGGTTAGTCTCTAAGGTGCCACAAGTACTCCTTTTCTTTTTGACTAAAAATTGCTTCTTCAAAAGAAAGTGTGATTGATTCATGCAAAGGTACATAGCGTGCATACAAATCAAAGGGTTAGAACAATAAAGGCCAATGTGTGTATTTCCCCTTACCTGAACCTTAATCTTTCCTTGAAAACTTTGGTAAGTTCTAGTCAGTGCTGTTACCTCCATCTCTGGGTTGAGGGCGACAGCCGGCTTTCTGCAGTTTCCTTGTGTGTCTCTCTGTCAATACTCATCTCCAGCCACTGCCGACGTGTTGAAACTCCTCCCATTTCCTTTTCTAGGTCCGGTGTCCTTTAATGGTTTAGCAGCCCCTTTCACCCTAGGCTTAGGCCTGGGAAGGGTACCTTGCTAGCCTGATTGGAGCCAGACAGGGGCACACCCCAGTTAATAGCTTTCTTCATTACTCCCTTAAGGCTCCTTATTCTGTCAGATAAGCATCTCGAGAGACATGTATTTATTTTGGGGAATGAGTTTTTGAGGACAATAGTTCTCATGTGACATGGATTTTTGTTGTTAGCAAAGCTTTTGTATCTAGCAGTCCTTGCTGGAATGTAGCCATAAAATTAACCTGATTTTGGACTCTCTTCTGTTCTTGGTCTCAAAGTTCGGAAATGAGACTACAGTCTTTTGATTCAGTGTTCTATCAGTGAAACTCCTGTCAGCACAGTTAAGAGGCACAGCTTGCAAGGGGTCTCATTTCTTTTTGTGGTGAAGGGCATTTGTAGAGGAATAATTCTGTGCTACGCCTGTATAAATAACTTGAGAGCCAGTTTGTCTGTTGGAATGATTGATTTGTATCTTTGAGGACCAGGAAAGGATCAACAAGGACTATGGGCTTGATTAAATGTTTTCACAGCTTCATGCCTGGTCTTCTGCTCTGTCTGTGAATGGCACTCTACTGATGTTCATTTCACTGAACTCCCAGTGGTATCATGGCACACCTGACACCTCCAGTTATACTGACTACATATTGTGGTTTGATGTATCTGGCATTGTGATAAATGAAGTGGGGGGTAGCTCCCTTTTATGGACACCCAGCCAGCCAGTTATCTATAACATCCCTTTTAGTAGCTGTTCTCTACTTGCTTTACCTGTAAAGGGTTAAAAATCCCATAGGTAAAAGGAAGTGAGTGGGCACCTGACCAAAAGAGCCAATGGGAAGGCTAGAACTTTTTAAAATTAGGAAAAAAACTTTCCCTTTGTCTGTCTGTGTTCTTCTGTAGAGCAGGGACAGGGCTGGAACTATGCTCTAAAAAGCTTTGAGCCAGGTATGAAAAATCATCAGATCATACCTAGAAACTACTCATTTGAAACCCCAGATATGTAAGTAGATCAGGAAATGTCTAGTAAGATGCGATTAGGTTTCTCTTTTATTTCTTTATGGCTTGTGGACTCCTCTGTGCTAACCCCGGGTGCTTTTGCTTTGCTTGTAACCTTTAAGCTGGACCTCAAGAGAGCTATCTTGATGCTTATTTTTTGCAATTGTTTTTTTTTTAAATCTGGCAAAAAGCCTAAGTTCCAAATGTATTTCCTTTCTTTTTGTTTTTAATAATATATACCTTTTTTAAGAACAGGATTGGATTTTTGTGTCCTAAGATGTTTGTGCACATGTTGTTTAATTAGCTGGTGGCAACAGCTGATTTCTTTTGTTTTCTTTCTCAGCTCTTCCCCAGATAGGGGGTGAAAGGTCTTGAGGGTACCCCATGGGAAGGAATTCTCAAGTGCACTTTCCTAGGTTCTCAAAGGGATTTTTTTGCACTTGGGTGGTGGCAGCATCTACCCATCCCAGGTCAGAAAAAAGCTGTAACCTTGGGAGTTTACTACAAGCCTAGATTGGCCAATATTCATTTTTAGAATCCTTTCAGGCCCCTGCCTTCTGCACTTGAAGATGCATTTGGAAGCTGGGTGGCAAAAGAAGACCGTGTAAATGTGGCTGGTTTTACAGAATAATATATTTACATAATGTATTTAAAATCATCGCAATTTCTGGAAATAAAATTTCCCATTTGGAATTTCAAAGCCAACTAGGGAAATTAATGATACAACTCACACTACAATTAAGGGTAGTTGTGCAATTAAGGGTAGTCTTAATCCCCTATATAGCTTTGAAAATCTCAGCAATGTGTTTAAAATTATCAATTGGTCACAAACTGAAATTCCATGTCACTTTAAAGAAACCAAGATAGTTTTTGTCCCTTTCACCCATCTATTTTGCAATCCATCATCAGGAAAGAAACATTTAAATTTCTTTCTAAAATACTCCATTTTCTTGTATTCAGGATACGTGAACTACATTTTCAAAGCTGCCATGTGTCAAAATGAATTTCACGTAAAGCATATATGCTTCTGAACATTTTTTGTGATGCAGCAATATTATCCAGGAGAGACTTTGAAATATATGGTACATTACAGAAAACTTCCCAGCACAGAAGACTTAAAACAGCACTTACTTGTCGCTTATTTTTCCATTCTCCATTTACTTAATCTAAAAGTGTGCAGTGTACCTTGCTATCCATCGTCTCACTTTTTGACTCTGTATTAAAGTTATAATGTGATATTCATAAAAGCGTGATCTTTGCTGTGGTAACACACTATGAAGTCCCAAACACAGCATTAGGACTTCACCATAAGATCAAGGAAAAGGGGACTCTGTTGTGAGGGCTAAAACTCTTATTCATGCTCATTTGTTATTGTTTTGATTACACTGTTTTCTATCTTTTATGATAAGCAGCTGTGAAGACTTTATAAATTAGCTAAAACTATTTTTTAAAAAGGCTAAAGCAATTAAGCATGGGGAAATGTGCAGAGGATTTTAAGGGGCAAAAGAACCCCTAGAAACTAGCAGGAGGGAACAAATGGATATAGAGATTTTAAAAAAGCAAGCCACCATGTTCTAATTAAATAAGAAATCATGCAATTATGTACTTGCCATTTTATGTAATCTTCTACCAGTTAACTCTCCCATGTAGTTTGTTAAATGCATTTGTTGCATATTGTCTTAAATAAACTCTTTGAGGCAGATAAAGTATTTTAGTCTACAGTCCCAATCCTGTCTAATCATAGAATAATCATAGAATATTAGGGTTGGAAGAGACTTCAGGAGGTCATCTAGTCCAATCCCCTGCTCAAAGCAGGACCAACACCCACTAAATCAAGTATTGGCCTGGAACACCCACTAAATCAAGTATTTGCCTGGAATGGCGAACCGCGGCCAGTGGGAGCTGCGATCGGCCAAACCTGCAGACGCTGCAGGTAAACAAACTGTCCCAGCCCGCCAGCCGATTTCCCTGATGGGTCACATGCCAAAGGTTGACGATCCCTGATTTATACTATACGTAAAGTTCCCAACACTTTCCACTGTAAGATCTTGTAAACTTTTCCAGACTTTAACCTTTCTCTCTGAAATTTTCTATGCCCAGAGTCTACCTCAGATTGATTTCTTTTAAATGATTATTTATTATCAAAAATTTCTGCTAAAACAGGTCAGCCATTTCTAAGAATTAGATTGAGGCGGGGATGTATAGTTTTGTCCATGTTAAAAAATACAACCCTTTAGCTGAGAAACTGTAGCAGCCTTTGGATACTTTGGATACTTTGATACTTTGGATCAGGGATCTACAATGGAGGGGAGTGGTTGCCCTGATGTCAGAGCATCATTTAGCCATCCTGTGAAAATCTGCCCCAAATTGTTATAAGTCAATTTATAAGCCCCTGAAAAATCTCAGCTTGCATATACTTGTTAGAATGTAGCAGCTAATTTTTCCAAAGTTTCCCTCTGCACTGAGCATGCTCTAGCCTTGCACAGCTCTGACATACCTACTGGACTACACATGCACCTATCCACAGACAATGACTGGATATGCACCACCCTGGGGCTGAGCAGGACTTTACCAGGAATTGCTGCTGTCAGTTGCCAGAGGCACAGGAACGGAGAGCAGAAGTACTATCTCGCTTGTGCTTTCAGTACTTCCCAGGCAGCAAGGAAGAGGAGGAAGCAACCAGATTGGAATGCACGGCGGTGAGAATGGGAATATGTAGGGGAGCCCAGGCACTAACTCAGGCTTTGTGACACAGTGATTTTCCAGGTGCCTAAAATGTTGGTGTGGTGATGTTCAGTGTCACCATGCCTAAGTTTCTTCATGAATCCAGCCCTTTCTCTATACCTTTCCTTTGAATCCACAGCTATATATTGCCTTTAGTTCTGGGCAGATATTCATGGGTACAAACACTAAGTATGGAAAGAAATTTAGTGTCGTGCAAAGAAATAGTTAGGAATGATGGGATAAAATCATGAAAAGGAAATATTAAGCTGAATATGACATTTGAGATGCATTAGATTTCCAGGGAAAGTGGTAGAAATCCTATTGCTTGAGAAGCTTAAAGATAAGATTACATATTATAAAATATTCTTTCGGATTATATTGCACTAGGTTGGAGATGGACTGGATCCTCTAATAGCATTTTCCATCTCTAATGTATATAATTCTGTGTAGATGAATACCTGATAAAATCAAACAGCTAAAGATCTCATTAGAAATTTCTGCATATGTTCATGTTAGCAAGAATTTTACTATTCCTTTGGGTATCCAGAACTAATAGCTGTTTTACAGTTCATCTGAGAAACATTTCACAAAAGGATGTAAACAACTGTGTTTATCTAAATCAAATTTGTACTCTTCATTAAAGAAGCAAATTGCAGAATCTGAAAGTAATAGAGAAGTAGATTACATAAGCCTTTTTTTTCTTAAAAATTAGTTTATAAAGTTTCTCATTTACTTAAGTAACAAAAATTGAGTAATAAAATGTATAATTGGAAAATAAATATTTGCCATATTTTAGTTCTCTCTAGATCAGTGTAGTTCTCTCTCTGCCACTTTCTCTCCAGGAAACAGAAAGAAGTGAACTTATATAGTTAAATAAATATTTGAGGCCTAAATTTCAGAGGTGCTGAGCACCCAAAGCTCCTGTTGTGTTTTGAGAGTTCAGCACCCCTGAAACTCATCTTCTTTATTTTTCTTTTCACCATTTAGCTCCAAAGAATAATTAAATGGTTAGCTTTATTTGTACGCTCTTGGTTGTATTCTTCCTCTGATGCATGTATATAATGCCCATTTCATATTTCATATACTGTTGTGAATCTGCTCCTTGTTAAGGAGGAAATGGGCTGTAATAGTATGTACATTGGGCCTGATCCGATGCTGAGCACCCACAATTGCTTTTGAAGAGAATGAACCCGTGAGCGCTCAGAACTTCTCAGAATCCAACCCATCATGCCTTTAAATCCATCCTCAAAACTATTTAGTGTGTTTACATGAATAAACAACAAAAGTGTATTAATATTTAGAGCTCTGTAGTTTTGATTCACAGCATCTTGCGTAAACACTTTCTTAACTTTCCACTCTCTGGTTTCACATCCCTTGAATTCCACTTCAGGCTTTGGTTTCAAACAAATCCAGCACAATTTCGCTGAAACCAGAATCTGATTTTCATATGGCTGCATTGCCAAACCACAGATCAACCCAGATTTCGTCAAATCTGGACCCAAATTCCCAAACCTCAGCCCACTTTTAAAGGAATCTGTGATGAGTCTCAAATTTATAATGTAGCCCCAAACTAGATAGGTTTCACTTGGTTTTGAGTTTCATTACAAGTATTTCATACAACTCTAATAATTAGGCAGTAGATTGCTGGAAGAACAAAGAATACATAACATTTAAATATCATTAATCATAGATGTATCTGTCTAGTGAATTGATTTAAGTCTCAATCCTGACTCAGTAAATGTCAAAGTGGTGTGTCCTTTGGCCTTGGTCTTCCTTGTGAGGAGAGGAAGGCTTACAATACCAACAGTTCTCCTAAAAATAGAGTTTTTAGGTTCTTTCTGTGTGACTGGCAAGTCTAAAAAGTGGTAGACCAAACTAAGGTATTGTGAATGCTGCATTAAGTGTGGAATAAGTTCAAATAGCTCAAATGCCTTTTGCCCTAAATTTGCATCAGTGTTGTCCTGTGTGGAAACAATCTTTGTTTGTTGTCTGAGTCATATGAATCTGTCCCAGCCAGTAGCCCGATGATCAGTTGTTTTAATTTCTTCCTGCAAGCTTTTTCCACTTCTCTAGTTGCCTGAGACCAGCGATGAGCAATGTAAATTACTAAGAATCTGGCTAAGGCCCAAATTCAGAAAATAATTCCTATTCCCAATATCAATAAAGCATGTGCTTTGGTGCTTTTCTGAATATGTATTGACTTAAGTACTTGCTTGAATGTTTTCCTGAATTGAGGCCTAAGAAATCTTGGATCCTGTTGCAGTAGATGCAGTTCCTCTACTCCCAGCAACAGAGAGAGCTAAATGAGAGGACTCGGTGCTACATGTGCCCGTTGCTTCAAATTGTAATCGATAAATCTGCACAATCACTGTAGCCTAGTTACATGAAACCCACTAATGCTTCAGTTAACATTAGTAAAATGAAAACACTACAAAAAACCTACTAGAAAATTGTAATATTCACTCATGCTGTGTTTGTATTAGAGATAAGTTTTAATGTTTTCACACTAAAGCAACAAAAAAAAACCTATTAGCTCTCAGACTCACACAGAAACCTACTATGTGGGAAGATACACGTGGGGGTGGTTGTTGGTATTTTGGTTTTAGTTTTTTGGTTTTTGTGGGTTGCAATCAACATCACTCACAGTAGGAGCTGAAATGTGCTATGTCATAACAACCTGAAACAATTAGGCTTTAAGAATCTAATAAAGTTGAGACTGCTCAGTAGTGCAGTTTGCTAACATAATGGCAGTGCACTCAAACTGCATGAGTTCAAAATTGTCTAGCTCTGGCAGTTAAAATGCATGCCCTTCTTGTTTAGCTAAAAATAATCACAACTATCCCACCACAGACTAGTGTGACATACTGGTCCCAAATTTCCATGGCACCAACTGGAGGGGAAGCAGCATTGTATTATAAGACCAAGCAATTGTACTTGAAGTTTATATAGATCCATTAAGAAATGTGTCCAAACTGAAAACATGCTAAATAGAAATACAATATTTCATCATGCTGTAGGTGACTGGTTATACATTAATTATAAAGATTAAACTATAGATAAAATTGTGTGCATACTGAAAACGTATTAAAAGAACTTCTAAGATATCCTATAATGTTTTCTTGTACTCCTGTGAAAAGGAAATCAGTGAAACGAACTAGCTTGGATTTCATTTTAATCTCATTAAAATTAGATGTGTTTGATCCTGCTTGGTTTACATATATCTGGGCACTGGAAACATTTAGGGATGTATTTTCTCACCTTACAAGAGTTTTTAATTATCATTGACATTTGTGATTTCTACTGTGTAAGTGCATGTCGAAAGGAGAATGAGAGATCTAATCTTGTAAGGTCTATGGGCGCTATTGTCTTGTCACACAACATCATTTCTCCATTGAAGAGACTGGCATTAAACCAATATAAAATGGGTGTGACAAGGAGAATCTCTTTGCTCAGAACTTCTCTCAGCAGATCACTCGCAGGATTTTGGGTCTCTATATGTCATTAGATATCTACTAACCAAAGATTGATATGATGGATAAGACCTCCACGTTGGTTTCCAGGGACAACAACCTGATTGGAATCCCAGCATGTGTCTGGGTGCACACATGCCCATATACACACCTACCTTTCACAGTAGTTGTCAGTAAGCTGTGCTGGGTTTCTGATCAGCACATTACACCAGACCTCACTGGTGCCCACCACCCTCATCTTTCTTATCCTCTGATTAATAGGTGTCTGATCAATTTTTCAATCCTTGATAAACTGTAGGACTTTTGTTGTAATATATACTGTGCTTATTCATAAAAAGTCATTATATACTGTATTTTGAAATGTCACTGCACATGTGCATTAGTGTATGTTTTTTATGGTCCTTGATTAATATGGATAGATAAATGGATAGAATATCCTTAGTTTAACTTGTACTTAAGAAAAAGATTCAGAGTGTTCATAATTAGGATCTAGGCAGAATAAGGAAAGAAAGGGGCTTTGGGAAAAAAGAAGCCATGCCTGCTTTTATGTAAATAGCCTTGGAAGGATTTGATTTTTTATTGGTAAGTGTTGGTAAACATTAATTTTGCCATACACACACAAAATGATGAAAAAATATATTCATTGATGATAATGGAAATATACAGATTGGCAAAGTATGAAAAGTGCTGCTTGAGATTTAAGGATATTTTCTGTGTATATTTTGGTATGTGATGTTGACAGTTTGTGTTTAAAGTTATAAAATTTTAACTTTTTGAATCTCAGTCTCTACTGTCATTAAATAGTTATTGTCTGACCCCCCCTCTAATTCCCCCATAATTTCCTGCAACTATGAACATTTAAAACAATAAAAATAGAAAAATGTTTAAAAGTAAATATCTGTATTATTTGTGAAAATGATAAAAATTGGCTCTGCCATGCCTATACATAAATGAACACCTTAGAACATTATGCAGGGAAATAAGTAATATTTGTAAATGGGAACCCAAGATCCCAGCCCTAAAAATTTGGTTTTCTCTTGAGTGAGAGGATGGCCTGCTATTTCCCAGATGGAGCCCTGATGTTTCTCAGTGAACTCTCCTGTCCTCCTCTTGGCTTGTTGGTTACATGCCAGGACCACCCTTTAATAGGACAGAGCGGTTAAGTGGTGTGAAGTAATTTCTCCCACCAAGCATCCATCACAGAGAACAAGAAACTAGGTCTCAATAATCAAACTGTGCCATCTGGCAATGCATATCACCGATAGTGGTACAAGGTAGTTCTCAAAAAAGTGCAGGTTATATGCAGTAGGTAATGAATGATTCCAATATCAGAATATTCTGATCAGGGGTAATCAACAATACAAATTCAACATGGTGGTATCCTTCCAAAAATGCCTTGTTGGTTCAGAAGCAGTCTTCCAATCAGTTAATAACTTTGTGTAAAAAGGCACATCCCTGTTCCAGAAATCTAACCAGAACATTTTTAGAATATGTGTGAAAGGATACAAATGCTTTCTGTCGTGATAGTATCAGTTAATTCTGCTATTACACTGATATTTTAACTGTAGTCAGTGTTTGTCTATTATTTTTTTGAAAATGTAAAAAATGCTGTTATTCTGTGCACTTTGTAGTTTTCACATCTAATGAAGAGGCCTTTCTCGTCCTGAACTAGCCTGTACAAACAGAAATGTCTTTGGACAACAAAGTGTCATCCCAGAAGATAGCTGCCTTCCCCAGCTCTTCTACCTGTAGGGTGGTTCTGACATGTCATCTAGCTTGCAAATACATTAATTAAAAATAAATAACTTCTGGGGATATTAAACTTTTTGCAGATATCTTCAAAGCACAACAGAGAGGAAGGGTTAAATATATCAGTGTCAAATCCAGGGCTGTTAGAGGCCAGTTGAAAAATAATTGCTTTTTTATGCATGTATTACAGAGTTCTTGAAATCAGATGATAGTATATTTTGATACATTATAGTTATGTTTTTCCTGCATTATGTCTGCCAAGAGATTGGCCACATTTTTTTTCGATATTCTCCATTCACACAAAATATAGCATTGATAATTGCCAGTGTGGACAGTTAAGGCAAGTTTTTAGATGGAAAGAATAAAATTGGGTGTTACTTATGTTTTTTAGATCTGTGAAAGATACACATATATTGTAAAACATAGTGATAAGAAACAGAAGAAATTACTTACAGGGGTGAATATGTTGTAAATAGCTTACTATAATATAGTATTTCATGAGGGACAGCTCCTAATGATCAATTCAGGAGAATTAGCTGAGTTCCTTGCATCACGGTTACTGGACTAAAATGCCCCTCTAACTCTCCTGATCTCTTCTAAGGCACCCCTCTCAGGCCTTGAGCTATCACCTCTCCCTGGGGTGGAACCACATTGATTCTCCCACTCTCAGACTGGGTCTTGGGCTGCAGTCCCCTGGTTACCTCAGCGGGTCTGACTAGGTTTGGCCCTGCCATGCCCTACTCTCCAGGAGCTATGACAGTGGTATCCAGGACCAGACAGCCTTCTTAATGGAAAGTATTATTTATTTAGAACCAAAGCATTTCAGAGGAAAAAAATCTTAAAATAATAAATAGACTAAACAACTGTCTCATTTACCAGGTGTCTGTCCATCTTCCACATGGGGACCCTGGTAGGTCTAAGCTTCCTACAGAGGCCCTAGGACCTCTGAGGTCTGGGTGGCTATCTGGTCTCTTAACTCAGAAATCAGTTCACTCTCTCTGCTTCAGTGGGGTCTCTTCAAATCCTGCTCATTCTTTTCATCATCTCCCCCCCCCTCACCGAAACAAGTCCATTTTTAACTGTTTGTAGTCCTTTGACCTCTTAGCTCACAGCATGGCAGACGAGTCTTGCAATTTCATTGGAGACAGAACATAGGATCCTCCAAGCGAATTGCGTGCTGGGATATTCTTACCTAGGAGTTCTTGTCTTCTTCCTCGCAAAACCCCCCATTGAATTAAAGCAATATAGGTGTATAATAAACAACCCAGTAACCCAATATAATTATACATTCCATCTCAATAACTAAGTCACATAAAGTATTCATAAAAGGATTTCATTCGAGCTCCATGTCCATCATACATTGTACTGATGCTGCTATTGGAATCCTCATGGATTTTTCTTCTCTGGGATTTGAGTGTACAGGCTTAAACCTACAATCACAAAGGCAAGATAACTCTTGCAAACCCAAGCAGATTTTAAATTTTAGGGGGAAGGGGCTCATGATAGCCAATGATCTCCTTTATCCACCCCAACACAACCAGTGAAAGCAAAGAAAATCCCCTCCTCCATGCACATTCCTTTATGCCCAGATGTAGGTAGAGGGGCCTGGTCCATCTCTCTTCCACCCCAATCCAGGAGTTTGTGCACCCTTCCACTAAGTCTGACCAAACATCCCATCCTCACTGTCCCCCCTCCTCCCCTAATATGAGTAGGGGCAAATCAACATACAGATTTCAGTGCCAATGAGCTGGTATGTACCTTCCTGGAAGCAGTGGAAGAGCTTGCTTGTCTTTGGATGTAGTGTGTGTATTTTGGTTACCCAGGCTTGGCCTACACTTCAAAGTTTTGCCAGTTGTGTCGGTTAGGAGTGTGAAAAAAATCATATCCCTAACTGACATTGTTATGCCAGCCACATCCCTAGTGTAGATGCAGTTATTCTGGCAAAATTCCTTATTCTGTTTGGGGAACTGGTTTAAGTTACACCAGCAAAATAACCCTTCCGAGCATAAACTGCATCTCCACTGCAGGGGGTTGCTGATATAGCTAAACCAGCAACCCCATTTAAGAATAGACCAGGCCTCAGGCTTCTCCTGTTGGGTGCTTCTACAGTCATTGCATCTATTTCAGTGCTGGCATTATTCCACATCTGTATTAAATGTCAGACCTATTTTTTCATGGCCTTATACTCATAAATCCTACAGAAATTTTTGATCTTGTTACTTATTGTGAGACACACCTGATCTCCCATTCCAAGCAGCTCTCTGACAAGTTTTATGAAATGTCAAAAGAGCATCCTAGCTCTTGACACCTTGACACCTCAAGTACCCATGTTTTGTTTTTGTTTGTTTTGTAGAAGAAGGATTTTACATAGGTGTACAAAGAGCTGTGACAGAGGCCCAGTGGTATGACTTACCTCATTCATAGACACCACAAATAATTGTCTACCTGAACACTTTTGGACAGCGTACAGTTTGTTTCTTCCTTGGCCCATTAGTATTCCCACCTAGTGACTGCTGAAATGAGATGCTGACATCCTTTTAGATTAAAATAAATTTTCTCAAGGTTTGTCTCTTGAGGGCTTTTGATTACAAAAGCTATGGAGTCCCAACAGATTGCTTCCTGGCTGGGTTTGACCTGATTTCTGATTAGGATATCCATGGTTTTCTGGGTTCCTTGCAGCTTGCTATCTGTGGTTCAAACCTTTGTCTGTCCTGATTGCTTAAATCAAGTGGTGTGACTCTGAAGCCATTATTGACAAGTATTTAAGATGCTTTGCAAAAAGAGGTTGCTAACCATCAGACATACCTCTTCCTCAATAAATTATATGTTCATGTTTGAGTGCCTTCTAATTGCTATTCAGTCTACCCATGTGGGGGAAGGCGATTTGAAAGCAGTGGCCATTCCATTCCAAATGTGTGTTCTGGGGAGGCTTCAGTCTGGATTATGATCATCCTTTGGAGCTGGAATTGCTCTCTTTGGGGTCATGAGTGATGATCTGCTAGTGTCAGATTGGGGTCATTTGACTATTTGGTTTATACTGAACCTCTTAAAAACTTTGATTATTATTGACCATCATTGCTTCAATGATTAAGGGATACAGCTGATGTGTCAGGAATTGTCCTCCAGCGATTCCAGTTTTACCTGGAAGATTATAGGTAATTAGATGTCCATCAGGGAGATGGGAAGTATTTAAAATGTGGCATTTTTAAGGATCTATGGTTTGGATGTATTTTTAGTGCATAGGATCACTACTTAAAGTCAGCATTTTCCAACAGTAATCATAAGGTGATGTTCGAGAGAACACAGTTATTCCTGTTGTAAGTATAAAAATATTCTGTTACTGCTGTACTGTAGCTGAATTGAGTCTGAAAATATTTCATCTTTCTCCCCCCTTCTTTATCGAAATTTTGTTTTTACTAACTTTTGAACCAGTTCTAGAGGTAATTTTGGCAAACATTTTTTAAAGGCATCATAGCAAGATGATTTCTAAACACAGGGTAGAGTAAGAATAGTAGGCAGATGAAATGAAGCTGCATTTCTCGTGCCTTGTGGACACGGAAAGCCCAACACAGAACAGCAGAACCTTCTGGTCAGTTGAGTCAGCCGCACCCTGGAAAGAGCTGTAGAAGCTTCCTCCCCACAATTCAGGACAACCACAGCACCCAGGGAGGAAATGTGCCTACTTAAGAGTTGCATAAAATGCAGGTACCCTTAGATATAGAGACTTAGTGTCGTGTGCCAGTAAAATTCCTGGTGAAGTGGGGGGTGGGGAAAATGTTTCCTGTAATCATAAGAAATATATTACCTGGAGGAAATTAATAATTGCAAGCCATGATTTTTATGGCATTTTCCTGGCTCCACCTAAGGGAACAAGGGAATTCCTGTATACTTCTAAAATGATGCATAGTAGAAACTTCCCTTCATGTAACTGTATGCACTTTGCCTGTGTAAACCTAGCTTGAGCAATATTTGGGCCTTATTTCTTTTACTGAAAGAAAATACATGGGGAGAGAGACTATACTGTATTTGGTATAGAGAGCTCACTGATAATACAGGAAGTGAAGAATTAGAGCTTCCAGAGCTTCCATCATGCTGCTTCCCAGCAGCGTCATGAACTGATGCTGCAATTCGGCAGCTTTAAGAGTACTGACTAACCTTTTATATCTCAACTGGATGAAAACCAATCTCACTAACAGTCTAATAGCTTAGGATCACAAGGAGCCTTGTATTGCTTGTTGTTAAATTACTAGATGAAAATATGGAAACAGTAAAGTACTGGCAATGTGAAGGCAGAAATTATGAATTTGAGTTTTAAAGCTTAACCTGGTGGGATAAACATTTACACCACTGCCAAAGTGATAAAGCAGCCTCTGTGTGATATGGCTTCTAACTGCTAGTAAAATTACTTCCTTTTACTTTGTTTCTTTTCATCTTTAAGGTGAATATGTGTTAGTTGGGTTTATCTGTTTGTTTTGATGGCGGGGGATGGGGAGTGGGAGAATTTCTAGTCATTCTGTTCCATCATTTCATAGCTCTAGTTAATGGTCACTATGTTATTTTTCCAAAAGTGATGACTGAGTGGTCTAAGCATTTGATTAGCAATACCTGAGCACCATTGAACTGGAAGCTAGAATCCTGGCAGAAAACATTGTGACACATGCAGTTTAGTGGGGGGAAAAGGAGAAGAATGTCATTCGGATGAGACCATAAAAGCCCAGGTCCTGTTGGCATTGTCCTAGTGTTCTTGGTTAAATTTCCAGTATCCATACTATTAACTATTTCATAGCTCACCTTTTAAGTGTTGAATGCATGTAACGGGGCTGACATTTATGCCTTCAGCACTCTCCCTCTGTTCTCCCTTTTCAGGGCCCCTTATGAACCTCTTATGAGTAGAACCACCTTCCACTTGGGGATGGGTTAATTATCACAAATAGTCTCACATAGTCCTTAATGTCTCAAAAATAAAGTTCAGCATTGCAACCCAAGAGTTCACACTTACCTCTGGCTCTTCCCTTGCCAGCATCTGTTCTTCACAAGGTCACATCTCCTAGTCATTTTTAACTGGAGCTCACCCTTCTGGCTCTAGCTTCCTTTTCCTATTGGCACCTCCCCTATTCTGAGGGAAAAGGGAGTCTATATATTGTCTTCCTCCAGAGAGTGCCTTGTGATTGGCTAGAAGAGAGTGGAGCCCTGCCCCACGCTGCACTATAGAGCTTCTGGTCCCTGCACCTTAAAGGGATAGTGTTCTGTTTTTTTCCCCCCCATCCAACTGCTAGTTCCCCAGGACCTCTTCCTCCTGTCCAGTAAAAGGCCATTTTTTGGGGCCTATGTTCATTCCCGCTTCCTATAACAGGACCTTCTGGCCCCCTCTGCTCTTAAAGGGCCAGCATACCTCATTACACTGTGTTTTAAGCGATTAATTGAGTGCTTTCTTTCCTGATTTAATGAGACAATATGGTGTCCCAAACAATTCCAGTGAACTTGTGTTTTACTGTCAGTATAAATTCAGGTATGCCTATTACTCATGAAAAATGTGTGCAGCGTATAGTACGCATGGACAAAATGTATTGTAAAGCTCTTAAGCATAAATTGCAACTAATGAAATTTACGGAGATGAATAAACATTTTGAACGTTTGCTTTTATTGTCATGTGTCATAATGGGACATAATGTATCATATGATGTGTCAAAGTTTGTTTTGATATGACATGTAAGACTATTGCAAAGTCTAGAACTATAAACCCCATATTATTAATTAACATTTTGACAATTGAAAATGTCATCCCTTATGCAAATTACTTTCTTGTCCCTGAAGGAAATCGCTGTCTAGCCTAGCAGCACTTCCATGGAACATAAGACTTCTCACCTAGCTATGGTACTAGGGAATATGGAAGTGGTAGTAAGGAAAATGAATGATTAGCAGGTAGATATTAATGAGTCTAGTGACTAATAAGCAGTTAGGATTTTTTGTCTTCCTCCGCAGCATGGGGCACAGGTTACTTGCAAGTTTCAACTAGTTTGAATGGTGGAGTCTCTGTAACTTGACGTCTTTAAACCATGATATGAGGACTTCAGTAACCCACCCGAGGTTAGGGGTCTTTTACAGGAGGAGGTGGGTGAAGTTCTATGGCCTGCAATGTGCAGGAGGTCAGACTAGATAATCATGATAGTCCCTTTTGACTTTAAAGTCTATGAGTTGGTGGTGAATGGCTAATAGGCATTCATATGTCTGAGGAAAAAAGGCTGTCTTTTTTTTAATATCTCCATAGCATCATCCACTCTGGGCATTATGCTAGTCGCCCCTTTCTAAGGGAGCTGGGAAGTTTTCCCTCACTACAGACTGACCAAGGTGAGGTGGTTTTTTCATCTTCCCCACAATGGGTTAGGGGTCCAGTGGGGTAGGAAAGTGGGAGTTAGGCTATAATGTTGTAACTCTTTATGTAGGTTCATGGTGGATGTCTAGTGCAGGTACTCTATAGGGAATGAATATGATGATCAGATAAAATGGATTGGTGAAGGATTGAAAGGAGGCATTCTTTAAAGTAGTGGACTAAGGAGGGTTCGGGGCTACTATGATGGGTATGGCAAGGAGTCAAGCCCCCCTCCTTTAAAGTTCCTCTTAATCCTCATATGAGGGGCAGGAGGGCCCAGCAGCGGGACAGCTGGGACCAGGATAGGAAAGGGGGATGGCAGACAGCAGCTCCCAGAGTATATGGGAATGTATACAGAATTACCTGCACTGTACAATTTTATCTGCCGGGAAGTCACAGATATTAAGATTAAAACTACATCTAGTGCTTCTTGTCCTCCTTCCTGGTACTAGGAAGGGAGACCTAATTTTTGTAGGAAGTTGTTATGACACTTCTCTTTGTTGCTTCAGTATCCTGCTTTTTACTACGGCGAGAAAGGTTAAAGTTGTCTGCGGAATTCTCTTTGACTTGATTTTCTCTCAAATTAGTTTTTCGTTCGTGATGTTTTTAAAATGGCTACACATGGTTTTGAGAATGGGACCTTTGCTTCAAAGTCACTTAGTCGCTTTTGAAAATTTTACCCAATACGTGTCATCATCTCCTGTAATAAATAATGTTCCATCCACAGGTGAAAATGTTTGTATATTTTATTAACAGTAGAATTGTGAAACTACACCAGCAGCATACACTTATTCCGTATCCCTCACAAAATAGTCACAAAACATTTTGTAAAACAATCCATTTAAAATGATCAGGATGTAGGAACTGTTAAATGCATCAGCCAGCAAACATTTCTTCATTTTAGTTTTTAAATGCTGAGACAGACAGACTTAGTTTTTTGTATACTGATAGAGATTAAATTCCACAGCTGAAGGGCATATATTTGAAATGTACCAACACCCAGTGTGAGAGAATCAAAACTAGAAGGAGAACTGGATGATTCAGAGGATTGACAATGGGATGCAGAGACTTCAAGGTTATTGGTTCATGTCCAGTCCTGGGCAAGAGTGACTGACTATTATCATCTGACTACTGTTCCATGGATAAAATGAATTTGGTATTCTCAGGCCAGGTCCCCATGGATAAATTTTCCACATGATAAAACCATCCCACAGTTGCTGCTAATTGCACCCTTCTTAGAAGTCTCACCAAAGACCAAAGTCTTAAATGGGCTCGGAGACTGAATTACTTTCTTACCATGGAGTACTGGGCTTTATTCTCCCTAGTGTACATCTGCTGACTTCTCTGGAGTTACTCCTGATTTACACTAGTGCAAGTGGGAGGAAAATTAGATCCATTCTCTCTGAGTCAACTTTGAAGCCCACTGACAGAGAAGTGTAGAAGAAGCTTGCACTGCCAATGCCCACAGGAAACTAAATAGAGGACTCTGCTCTCTGGGAGAAAGGCCATTGCCAAGATAATGTAGGTAATAGGTAATTACTAATGTTAACCTCAGTGCGTGATGAGCCACACAATGACAAGGGAGCTATGAAAGGTACTGAATATGGAATTGCCTTTGCTTCCTTCAAGGTCAATAAGGCAGCTGAGGGACATGTCAAGTCCTTAGCAGTTTTGTTGATCTTCTGTAAATGCATGTTCAGATACTTGTTCTAAACATTTGCTTAATCCCTTTTATTTATCCTTTTGAAGTAATACAAAAGGTGTGTGATACAACCATATTTGTCTCCCTTTGTGCTCGAGTAGCCTTTTTCTCCCCCTAGAATATCCTTGGCATTTAAAACAAACCCTCATGTCAGCTTCTTATTAAAGTATGTGCTGTGGAAATTATGCTAATTAAGATGGAGTGTAATTATAGACTAGAATGATTATTTCACAGTCAGAATTGAATTGTTGTAGATAAATGTGCATTAGCTTAATAGTGTGCAGTTAATTAGTTTTGCTATTTACTCACGGAAGGTAAAAAAAATAGATGTAATCAGTTATACAAAGGCTTCAGAGATGACTATATTACACAGCCAACTGCAAGTATATTCTGAGTACCCCTATAATGAGTATTTTGCCAGCATCTGTCTCTGATTGTGTATCCTGTAATTAAAATGGCCACGAGTGGCTAATTAACTCATTTAACTTTATTTCCATTTAAGACACGTGTTGTACAAGAGAGTTAAATGTACAATAGCTCACCAATTAGACACTCCCATAGAAGAACATGTTCAAAATTATATCCCTAATTTAGTATATATAAAGGTATACTTTCAGGTATGTGGCTGTCATATACATTTAAAATCATCAGATACTTCATGTTTTTATGCTCATCACAAAACATGAAACTCACCATAAAATAAATAATAAGTATAAACTATTTCAGATCTTATGTCTAGCAAACATTACCTTGCCTTCCATATTTTTACTTCATTGTTTCCCTTCTGCTGGAAGATGATTTTTTGGTGTGTTTAATATATTTTCAAGGCAAGAGGAGAAGATGAACATGAGATACAGACAAAAATTATTAGGATGTTTCTTCATATTTTACATACACGACTGATAACATCTCCATTGCATGATATAAATGATTATGTTTGAGGCTTGAGAAACTAATAATGCCGAATTAATTCATGTTTCCAAGTTTCTCTCTGGACTTGGGTATGCTAGACTGAAAGCCTGCAGCAATTTGCTTACCAACACATTCAAAGTTATGTTGTTCTGTTTGTTTGGTTTTTTTTCCAGAAAGCCTCACATTTCATTCCCATCCTTTCCAAGCATGCACTGGAATCAGAAAAGAGCCTTAGAATGCTATTTCTTTAATGTAAATTAATATTTGTTTTCTGATACAATTTAATGTAATCATTTGTGCACATAAAATCATATATAGAAATTATTTACAAGCCAATAAGCCATCTGTGAGCACAGCATTCCTTGAATTTGCTATGGGTGGAAGAGACTCCAGTGAAGTGGTATAATAGGCTAAGGCAGAAGTCAAGAACTGGAAGTGAGCCAGAGCTAATCAAGATAGAATCCTGAGTTACAGCACAGTTTGCTGTCAGGCAACACCCATGTTCATACCCAAGCGTGGAGAGCTGTGGAAGGGAGATGCAAAGTGTGCCCACCTCTTATTTTCAGACGTACCAAAACTTAGACCTGATTTAGAAGGAGAAATATTTCTGATGCAGAAGAACATTTAAATGGGACATGTAGGAGTTTCTCTCCCACTAAAAAAATGTGAAATACCTGTGATTTCCTACATGTTAGAGGAGTGCAAGACATTTCAGAACCAACTGCATAGTTTATTCAATTGCATAGTTTACCTGTTATCTGGAATTCCTAATAACGCTGGAAAGTTATGCTGTGTTAATAGCGACAAATGCCTCAAGCGTGCCCATATATTTCCCATCAGTTGTACATACAAATTTATAAGGCCACTATCAATGTTGATAAAAATCTAACCATTTCTAGTTATCCCCTTCCACATACACAGGGACACTGGGCTTCCCTGCCATAGACAACCACATCTTCTCAAGTCCCTGTTCCCTATTGAACATAGAGATGGACCTGAACCAGAACCATGGACCTGAAGATGTCTGATCTTTGTGGTGTTAGAATTCAAATTTGATTTTGTATCTTGACTGTTCCCCAGGTTGTACACATTCACATGCCCAAACATAACTGAAAATATAAAATCATACATTTATGAAAAATATACTGTAACATTTTGGCATCAAATTTCTGTGTGTGTCATGTGTTTCATTTCTTTTTCCTATACACTTTTCTTTCCTTCTATGACTGCCTGTGTTATTTTCCCACAGTATTTTTCTGCATCAGTTTTCCTGCCAACTTTTTTCCCCCCCATTCCTCCAATAGGTCCTTTCCGGGCATCCCCATCTGGCTTCCTTCCAGCCAGGCTTGTGAACAGCCAAAGATGTGCTCTACTCTATTCCACTTCCCTTTGGGTCAGTGCCTGTATTTTATCTGTTTGCACTGATGGATGCTGAGAAGGAATCAGAGGACACTTCCACTTCTCACTTGACAGCTGCTTGGTTGTCAGCAAGGGCAGAGAGGAGCTGAACTGTTGTGCGGAAGTACTACTATGTGCTTCACAATACAGATCTGGTCCTCAGAACGTGTACTGGGTGCATCTCAAGGGAGGGGAGGAGATGACCAGTTGTCAACAGCCATTCAGTCCCAATAAATGCGCCCGCCCGCCCCGTCCCCTGCCCCCGCCCCAGTAGTGGAGCTGGAAACCATCTGGTAGTGAGAGCCATTTTGGCAACAGAGCTTTACTGCTATACCAAAGGCTAAGGAATCCAACTTTCAGATTACATGCTGTTTTGAGGACAATATCAGTTTGTAAAGTGGCTATGTCAGTTGAAAGTAAATAGATTTGTGTGGACAAAAATGTGCATGCTGTATGAATTGGATATGTCACAGCGGGTCTGAGAGAAACAAAGCGAAGATCCTTAGATACCCAAATTTATAAAACAAAACAACAAGGTTCCCATAAATGTCTAAATAGTATAAATGGCTTGTTTGTCTTTAGCATTGATCAGAATGCTGTCTTTGCAGTATGGGGCAGTCACTGGCACCATTGTGATATATAAACCTAAGATTTATAGGTCAATGGAATCAGTGCAAGCAGTTGTGCATGCTGAAGGCACATTTTAGGACTGTGAGGGATTAACACTTCCTTTTAAAATATTTATTGGGGACATTGTAAAAAGAAGATAACCTGATGCCTGAGAAAAGTGGCTTTGCGAGGAAAATGAAGAATTATGATTCTCAATGTATGTTTTTACGCAGATGATACAATACTGTACAAAATGCCCAGTGTTGGCCTAACTCTTCTGTCATTGAAGTCAACAGGAGCATAGTTAGCCCAGCGCTGAATGTTTTTGAATATCCATATATAATGTATTACACAGAGGAATTAATACCATTTTTCTCCAGTATACCACTTATATCTCCTTGTCTCCTATTTCTAAACTATATTTACACAAACTGACAACTTTGATAGATTTAAGTATACATTCCATCCTCCCTCCCAGCTTATTCCACTACTATAGTTTCTAAAGCCTCTGGAAGTTAATTATTTTTTACATGATTCTGATCTCTGGATGTCAAAACAAAGGCTGCATGTCTCTGTTTGATTTCTAAATATAAGGGTACCTACACTGAGTCCATAACATGTTCATTTCATGCAGTGTGCTTATTAGCCCCATGAAAATCTTCAAATAGATCAGCTAGAAAATACCTCTTAAAAGTGTCTATCGTTCATTTCCATGGATTTTAAATTTGTGCTGTTAATAAAGATCAAAATAGCAGTCTTCTAATTGCAGCCCTACAATATGGCAGCAGAGAGGAAAAATATCTTTCCTTTTCTAATTCCCAAGAGATTTATGCATAAATAGAATTTGTTATATTTCATCTTAGTAATGATACTAAGTATTATAACATACATTCTGGGCCAAATTTTTAAATGGGCCTCTAACCAGTCCCCATAACTGGGCTGCTACTATTCGTTGCTGAGCAGCTCCTCCTGTTGAGTTTAAGCCTGTATCTAAACACTCTTAAACTTGGGGTGATTAGTGACTTTAATTTTTGGTTTGGGCCTAGGTTCAGTATTTATTTTTTCCCAATTTAACAATTTAAGTAGCATTTCATAAGTAAATTCATTTATTTCTAATTGTTACCATTTTTAGAAGCCGGTTCTGAAATTCCTCCACTCTCCTTTCTTTCAGTTTTTCACAGCAAATTCTCTGCTGCTTTGATGTCCTCTAAAATATACTGCTTAGCTACTGAAGCAAACTCTGAGTTTCATCACATAGAAAAGCAGTTGTTCCATGTTTGGACTGTGCATTGTATTTTCAGAGTGAGAAAGTCTCTCCAATTAGCCTGTGTTTGTTACAAATCCAAAAATACCAGATTCACACATCTCCTTGGTCAGCTGGGCCACTGTGAGTACTTTTTCTTAATCATATCAATCCATTAGATCTATCATCATTCTCCTCCTATCTTTGGTATCAGTGTTTGAACACCCATTTACAGCAGCAAAGTTATCCATCATGTTAAATACTCAGGATTATTAGCAGCCACTTTTTCTATTTTTTCTTCCTCTTGCAAACCCAAGAATCTGATTTTATGTTTCCTGATTTGGTTTTCTCAAATAGGTAATTAAATTGTTTGTTATTGTATAGTGCTGGAACCTGGCCCAGTTTAAACAGCTGATTGGAAACCAGACATCTGTTCAAATCACCACCACTGGATGGGAGAGTACAATTTAACTTTTATTTTTACCTATAATGTGAACATTTTTAGGGTTAGGAAAGGTAGAAAGGGTGAAAACCAACCCAAGGCATGATCACCTTTTGCTTGTGGAATTTGTGGTGCAGTGTGTTAATACTGAGGTGCAGTCCAGCTCTCTCTAGCTATGCTAGCCAGGAAGCCATCTGCTGTAATTAACAGGAGCAAGTATAACTAGTGATTGAGAGCAAGGGATTAGGGACAAGGATTTATATATTCCACTTGCACCTACGCCACTCCTTTTCTGTGTAACCTTCTTCAAGCCACATAACCACTCTGTTTCAGCATTTACTCATCTGTAACTTCAGGAAAACTATAGTCATCCTCTGTCTGACAGGTGAGGATTAGCTGGTATGTTTAAAGCACTTGGAAATTCTTGGAAGAAGGGTGCTAGATAAGTGAAAAGCAGTAGTAGTACTTAAAGGTAGTGTGGGAGTGAGAAAGGAAAAGAACTGTACTGACTCAGGACTCTAAGCCAGTGGATATTTATCTTGCTGTCAGCTCTCCAGGTTGAAAACCCATCAGCCATTTGACCATATGTCTGTTGACCTTGTGAACTGTCTACTTCCCAAGTGTCAACTATATGTCCAGCCCCAATGAGTATATTTTTGCACTACAGCACTTTTCTTGTTTTCATAAGCTGCAACACATTAAATTAGCAAGCAAGAGGCCATTGTTTTCTACTTAGTGAAAAATGAAATAAAGGCAATACTAAAAAATGCTGTTTCATAGTAATATAAATTCACTTTGATGCAACAGATCAGTTGAAGAACATTATAGTATTAAAGCACAAACAAACTGTAATGAACAAGACGATTGCATCTGCTGTCCTAAGTGATGGGAAAGGAACATGGCTGAGAAACAGAAAATGGGGATAATGTAAAATAAAAAATTATTCAGTATTGGGAACTTGGATGGCCTTCATACACGATCCTCCAGAGCCCATGTTTAGGTTGCTCCAGAGCATATGTCAAGACCTGTTTGATTGGACTAGGTTTTGAGTGACCTTTTATTTGTTTATTTAATTTAATATTTACTTATTATTTAAACATCAAGAGAGTCTCAGCTCTGGAGAGCTTAGTGTCTGTCAGCAAGCTATACAAAGACAAGAGACACTAGAAGATCCAAAAGAAAGAGTTATTTAGATAATAACAATATTCAGTCATCTGGGTGTGAAGGGCAGAAGGAGTAGCTCCCATTGCGGCTCTTTTATACAAGTATTATTCATGCACCTTTCTTCTTTTCTTTTTCCTCACACTTATTCTTAATGATAAGAATGACTGGCATGTTAACTAGCTCCGCTGATAATGCAGCTGCTACTGTGAGCACTAAAGAACGAGATAACATTGAGCAATTAGGACTAATCCCTTCAAATCCTTTATACAGATCCATTTTTTTCCCTGCAGGCCTTACTATCTACAGTATATATGCAGTTTTTACAGGACTGTTTGTCTCCGTACAGGTCATGGTTTGTGCTGTAGTTATATTTAGACGTTTGAAAATCCCACAGTTATGAGTGTTGCACTCCCTTGGCTTTTTTGGACGACAGTAATCTGCAGGATACAAAAATGACATTCAGACCAAACTTTGGTTCATATGGATGGAAAAAAAATTGGTTTTGATTACTTCCCTGCTCTTCCCCCATACCTTATGGAATTTCCTCCTCGAAAATTACCTTTAAGACAAACCTTCTGTAAAGATATAGGGCCAGATTATTACAGGTATTCATGCAGTGCCCAGTCGAAAATGGACCCTGGTGGCTCCGGTCAGCATTGCTGATTGGGCTGTGAAAAGTCCGGTCGGCAGCGCATTGGGGCTAAGGCAGGCTCCCTGCCTGCCATGGGTCCGCACGGCTCCCAGAAGCAATGGCATGTCCCCCCTCTGGCTCCTATGCATAGGGTGAGCCAGGGGACTCAGCACGCTGCCTCTGCCCCAAGCGCCTGCTCTGCAGCTCCCATTGGCTGGGAACCATGGCCAATGGGAGCTGGGGGGGGCGGTGACTGCAGATGGGGCAGTGCGCAGAGCCACTTGGCTGCGTCTCCAGGTAGGAGCCGGAGGGAGGGAAATGCTGTTGCTTCTGGGAACTGCTTGAGGTAAGTAACGCCCAGAGCCTGGATCCCTGACCCCTTCCTGCCCTCCAAACCCCTCAGTCCCAGCCCGGAGCACCCTTCTACACCCCAAATCCCTCATCCCTTGCCCCACCCCAGAGCTTGCATCCCCAGCCGGAGCCCTAACCCCCATGCATCCAAACCCTCTGCCCCAGGCCGGAGCCCCCTCCTGAACCCCCTCAATTCTGGCTCCACCACGGAACCCGCAACCCCAGCCCAAAGACAGTACTCCTCCCATACCCCAACTCCCTGCCTAAGCCCGGAGCCCCCTCCCATACTCCAAACCCCTCAGCTCCAGCCTGGAGCCCCCTCCTGCACTCCAAACCCGTCATCCCAAGCCCCACCCCAGCACCTGCACGCCCCCAGCTGGAGCCCTCACACCCTCCTGCACCCCACCCCCCCTGAGCCAGCCTGGTGAAAATGAGTGAAAGAGGATAGGGAGAGCGAGCGACAGGAGGGGTGATAGAGTGAGCAGGGGCAGGGCCTCGGAGGAGGGGTGGGGCAGGGAACAGAGCAAGCATGTTCGGTTTTCTGTGAATAGAAAGTTGCCAACCCTACTCAGGGTTGCAACACCTAACTCAATTAGGAGCCTAAATCTCATTGACAGTAGATGGGATTTAGGCTTGTGACTCAATCAGGTGTTGCAACACTGAGCCCCACAACTCCTATGTCCTTTTAAAAATCTGGACCATAGAGCTTGGTTCTCTCACTTATACCTTTGTGAACCAGGAGTAACTCCATTAAAGCAAATGGATTTACAGAACAGTAAGGCTGGTGTTAAATGAGAAGAGAATCAAGTCCATACATTTTTCAGTCTTAATGAAACCATTTTGGTTCAGAAACACTGTGGTTTATACAAAGGCTATTTTGTTAAAGGCCAAAACCTAAGAGGTGCTGAGGACCTTGAATTTCTTTTGGGAATTGAGCTTGTTCACTCTTTCTCTCAAAATCAGGCCCTATTTAGGGAAATTTAGATGTCCTTTTTGTTTTTTTTTTCTGGCTGTGTTCTGTCTGCTCTGTTTTTTCTCACAGATTAACGTGATTTGAATTGTTAGTATTAAGAAGGGTAGGCTAATGGCTGGATTGTCTCCTCTGTCTGTACTTTGTTTTATTGTTATAGTGAACATCTGGATCAGGCTCAGACACCTATATTTGTCTCATGGAACAAGATTTATGTTTTAGCTTTGGGTTATGAGGAGGGCACAATCCAGCTGCACCATAAATGTCTTTTTCTTTCTAACTTTCTGACTTCTCATCCACTTAAAGTGGTGATGAAACAGATTTTTTTTAAGTATTGTAAATAATTGTACTTCGGCATTTTCATACCACCTTTCATCTAAGATGCCTGATTCTGCTCTCACTTACAGAGGCATAAATCAGGGGTCACTCATTGAAGTCAGTGCAGTTAAATAGGTAGAAAATAGATCCTAGGATTTCAGAGCACTTTGCAATTTTATTTATACAAACCTATCAATTCATAGATTTTCATGCCAGAATGGACCATTGTGATCATCTGTTCTGACGTCCTGCATAGCACAGGCCACAAAATATCACTAGTAATTCCTGTATTGCACCCAGTTATTTGTGGTTGTACCAGTTATGGGGTTTCAGCTTGGGGGCCATGAGTCTCAGGAGAAAGGCTTAGTTGGCATATTATCAGAGCTGCAGTATATTGTGTTCCTGTAGGACCCTAGTGTGGTTAGAGTGGAGGAGGTCAGAAAAAACGGTACCCAGTTGGACACAGAAGGATGATAAATTAAACAGCTTAAAGACTTGTGAATAGACAGCTCACCTGACATCTCTCTCACCTTTTCGAAAGCAGTCCTGCTATTGTTCACATGCAAAGTACCCACAGAAGGAAGAGGATGGACTGGAGATAAAATCAAATAAAACAACTATTTAACAAGACTATTTGAGTTTGACATAGGTCTTGTGATGAAAGAATAATATAAATCTTTCTGGGAAAACAAAACCACACACACTGGACAAGCTAAGGATGTTGTCCCACAGGATTCTTTTCCCCTCTTTCAAGATGGTGAGTACTGCTCCCAGTTGGTTATGAGAGCACTCAGCACCTTGCGGTTGTAGGTCCCAAATCAGGATTGTTTGCTGGTAAAAGTTAACTCAGAATTATACTCCCATTAATCATTCTGTGATGGCTTCTGGCTGCTCTGAGTCAACCTCCTTTCAAACAATATGCATGTACTGACTAGGTGTAGTCTACAGAATCATTGATAATAGGATCAGAAGAGGATAGACCGGAGTCTATTTTAGTGGACTCAGAATTATGCTAATATTTGATTAATTCTGTTAGTAAACAGCATTTCAATTCAAATTCCCTTTCAGTGATGCAAGCATGAAATTAATGCATATGTGGTTGTTTCATTTCCATGAAATATCCTTATTGGTTCAAGAATATAGAACTTTCTAGGCGCAAAAGAAATAATAGAAGACTTTCTTTTTATTTAGGGTACTAGGTGGTGGAGGGGAAATCTCAATAGACAATCATTTAGTAGAAGCTATTGATCTTCCTAAGTTAGAGCATGCTAAGGTATCCTCTACATTTTTTCAGCAGAGCAGATCACAGTTACTAGCTCCTTGGAATGAATGTAACTGCTCTGACAGGAAATAATAGCATGTCACAGGCTTTGATTTGTCACTGTGAGTTATTTTTTAATAAATGTCAAGGAGCATTTTTTAACAGCCTATGGTTATTGGACCTTCATAGATTCCAAGGCCAGAGGGGACCACTGTAATAATGCAGTCTGACCTCCTGCATAACACAGGCCATAGAACCCCAAAATAATTCCTAGAGCATGTATTTTAGAAAAGCTTCCTATCTTGATTTAAAATTACTTCATAGTGGAGAATCCACCTGTTGGTAAATTGCTCTTAATTGGTCTCTGTTAAAAATTTATACCTTAATTCAGGGTGGATTTGATTTAAATCACTAGTCAGGAAGACTTGATTTAATCATGGATTTCTGCATAAAAGTGCATACTTGTTGGTTGTTATAACCTTAATAGATATTCTTCACAACTCAGATGTAGGTTTCATTTTTAGAAGGTACACACTATAATTTTTTACAAAAACAATGAGGACTCTGGTGGCACCTTAAAGACTAACAGATTTATTTGGGCATAAGCTTTCATGGGTAAAAAAAAATCACTTAAAAAACCCACTTCTGCATCTGAAGAAGCTTATGCTCAAAAGCTTATGCACAAAAGCTTATGCTCAAATAAATCTGTTAGGGTATGTCTACACTACGAAATTAGGTCGAATTTATAGAAGTCCGTTTTATAGAAAGCGTTTTTATACACTTGATTGTGTGTGTCCCCACACAAATGCTCTAAGTGCATGCATCCCACTTCTGCATCTGAAGAAGCTTATGCTCAAAAGCTTATGCACAAAAGCTTATGCTCAAATAAATCTGTTAGGGTATGTCTACACTACGAAATTAGGTCGAATTTATAGAAGTCCGTTTTATAGAAAGCGTTTTTATACAGTTGATTGTGTGTGTCCCCACACAAATGCTCTAAGTGCATGCAGTCAGCGGAGTGTGTCCACAGTACCAAGGCAACCATCGACTTCTGGAGCATTGCACTGTGGGTAGCTATCCCACAGTTCCCGCAGTCTCCGCCGGCCATTTGAATTCTGGGTAGAAATCCCAGTGCCTGATGGGGCTAAAACATTGTCATGGGTGGTTCTGGGTACATATCGTTAGGCCCCCCTTCCCTCCGTGAAATCAAGGGCAGACAATCGTTTTGCGCCTTTTTTCTTGAGTTACCTGTGCAGACTCCATACCACGGCAAGCATGGAGCCCACTCAGCTAACTGTCACAGTATGTCTCCTGGGTGCTGGCAGACGTGGTACTGCATTGCTAAACAGCAGCAGTTTATTGCCTTTTGGCAGCAGACAGTGCAGTATGACTGGTAGCCGTCATCGACGTAGTCCAGGGTGCTCTTTTAACTGACCTCGATGAGGTCAGGGGTGCCTGGGTAAACATGGGAGTGATTCAGGCAAGTCATTTCCCTTTTAAGTTTTGTTTCATGGCGATTCAGTCCTACGTTTTAATCTGCAGCCAGCAGAAGACGATGGCCAGCAGTCACACTACACCGTCTTCTGCCGAGCACCCAGGAGATGATGATGGCTAGCGGTCGTACTGCACAGTCTGCTGCCAGCAAGATGTATAAAGATAGATAAAGTGGATCAAAACAAGAAATAGACCAGATTCATTTTGTATTCATTTTCTCCTCCCTCCCTCCGTGAAATCACCGGCCTGCTGAACCCAGTTTTGAGTTCTATCCTTGAGATTTTTGAGTTCTATCCTTGAGGGGGACATTCTGTTTCTCGCAAAGCCACCCCCTTTGTTGATTTTAATACCCTGTAAGCCATGTCGTCAGTCGCCCCTCCCTCCGTCAGAGCAACAGCAGAGAATTGTTCCGCACCTTTTTTCGGTGCAGATGCCATACCACGGCAAGCATGGAGCCCGCTCAGATCACTTTGGCAATTAGGAGCACATTAAACACCACACGCATTATCCAGCAGTATATGCAGCACCAAAACCTGGCAAAGTGAAACCAGGCGAGTAGGCAACATCAGCGCGGTGACGAGAGTGATGAGGACATGGACACAGACTTGTCTCAAAGCACAGGCCCTGGCAATGTGGGCATCATGGTGCTAATGGGGCAGGTTCATGCCGTGGAATGCCAATTCTGGGCTTGGGAAAGAAGCACAGACTGGTGGGACCGCACAGTGTTGCAGGTCTGGGACGATTCCCAGTGGCTGCAAAACTTTTGCATGCGTAAGGGCACTTTCATGGAACTTTGTGACTTGTTTTCCCCTGCCCTGAAGCACCAGAATACCAAGATGAGAGCAGCCCTCACAGTTGAGAACCGAGTGGCAATAGCCTGGTGGAAGTCTGCAAAGCCAGACAGCTACCAGTCAGTCAGGAATCAATTTGGAGCGGGCAAATCTACTGTGGGGGCTGCTGTGATGCAAGTAACCAACGCAATCAAAGATCTGCTGATATCAAGGGTAGGGACCCTGGAAAATGTGCAGGTCATAGTGGATGGATTTGCTGCAATGGGATTCCCTAACTGTGGTGGGGCCATAGACGGAACCCATATCCTTATCTTGGCACCGGAGCACCAAGCCGGCAAGTACATAAACCGCAAGGGGTACTTTTCAGTCATGCTGCAAGCACTGGTGGATCACTAGGGATGTTTCATCAACATCAACGTTGGATGGCCAGGAAAGGTACATGACTTCTTCTCCTTGTCCAGATCTATTCCAGCCCCAACAATTTCTTCTATTCATTGAACTTTTTGAAACTTTGCACTTTTAGAGAGTTAAGGGATTGACTCTGTGTACAGAAATTTGCAGAGGGACAATAGGGTTGAAGTCTGTTACTTCTCACCTCTATATATTATTATTTATTTAAAACATTTTTGCTGTTAAGCATGTTATCTCTGGCAGGACCGGCTCCATGCACCAGCTTTCCAAGCAGGTGCTTGGGGCGGCACTGAAATGGGGCAGCAGTCCGTGTCCCATGGCGGCAATTCGGCAGCAGCTCGCCCGCTGTTCTGGGGACTGCGACAATTCGGCGGCGACTGCTTGTGGCAGCAAAATTGGTAGAGCCACCCCTGATCTCTGCAGACACAAATCCACAGTTTGAGAACTGCAAAACTAAATACAGAAGCCCCTGGAACCTCATAAGATTCGGTCCCTAATCCATGAACTATTGGAACTCATCTACAAAACTTTTCTTAAACATTACATAAATATATTGTCTCATACTATAGAATTAGAATTTATAATCCCTATTCCATGATGAGATAGTTTTTTTCCTCAAAAAGCATTTTATTTAAAAAATCAGTTTGATTTTTATCCACTCTGCCTTAATTCCAGTCTGAATTTTTCTAGCTTTAACTTCCAGCCATTGGATCATGTCATACCTTTCTCTGCTAGATTGAAGAGTTTGTTATTAAATATTTGTTCCCTATGGACTGTAATCAAGTCATCCATTAAATGTCTCTTTGTTAGGACAAACAGATTGAGCTACTTGAGTCTATAACTATAAAGCATGTTTTCTAATCCTTTAATCATTCTAGCGGCTCTTCTCTGAACCCTCTACAATTTGTCAACATCCTTCTTGAATTGTGGACACCAAAACTAGACACTGTATTCCAGCAAAAGTTTCACCAATGCCTAATACAGAGGTAAAATAACCTCTCTAATCCTAGTCGAGATTCCTCTGTTTATTTATTCAAGAATCACATTAGCCCTTTCACAGAATCATAGAAAATTAGGGTTGGAAGAGACCTCAGGAAGTCATCTAGTCCAGCCCCCTGCTTAAAGCAGGATCAACACCAACTAAATCATTCCAGCCAGGGCTTTGACAAGCCAGGCCTTAAAAACCTCTAAGGATGGAGATTCCACCACCTCCTTAGGTAACCCATTCCTTAGGTAACCCATCCCATTCCACCAGCCTCCTAGTGAAATAATGTTTCCTAATATCCAACCTAGACCTCCCCCACTGCAACTTGAGACCATTGCTCTTGTTCCATCATATGCCACCACTGAGAACAGCCAAGCTCCATCCTCTTTGGAAACCCCCATTCAGGTAGTTGAAGACTGCTATCAAGTCCCCCCTCACTCCTCTCTTCTGCAGACTAAACAAGCCCAGTTCCCTCAGCCTCTCCTCCTAAGTCATGTGCCCCAGCCCCCTGATCATTTTCGTTGCCCTCTGCTGGACTCTCTCCAATTTGTCCACATCCTTTCTGTAGTGGGGGGCCCAAAACTGGACACAATACTCCAGATGTGGCCTCACCAGTGCCGAATAGAGGGGAATAATCACTTCCCTCGATCTGCTGGCAATGCTCCTACTAATGCAGCCCAATATGCTGTTAGCCTTCTTGGCAACAAGGGCACACTGTTGACTCATATCTGGCCTCTCATCCACTGTAATCCCCAGGTCCTTTTCTGCAGAACTGCTGTTTAGCCAGTCGATCCCCAGCCTGTAGTGGTGCATGTGATTCTTCTGTCCTAAGTGCAGGGCCACAGTATCACACTGGGATGTCATGTTCAGCTGATTATCCTGGGAAGCTGAGACTGTGAAAAATATTTGTGGGTCCTGGTGGATAGAGTCCCCCATCCTCTAAGTAAGGCCTATATTCTTTCTTTATTGATGTGTAAATTTACATTTAGCCATATTAAAACACATATTATTTGCTTGTGCCCAGATTACCAAACAATCTAGATCACTTTGTATCAGTGACCTGTCTTCTTCATTATTTACCCCCTCCCGATTTTTTTTTATCTGCAAACTTCATCAGTGATGATTTTATGTTTTCTTCCAGGTCATTAATAAAAATGTTAAATAGTGTAAGGCCAAGAACTGATCTTTGCAGGACCCAACTAGAAACCTGTTTGATGATGATTCCCTGTTTACATTTTGAAACACATCAGTTAGCCAACTTGGCACACATTTAAATGGATTAAATGTTAATCTTTCTATCTTTTCTAGTTTTTAATCAAAATACCATGCGGTACCAAGTCAAATGCTTTACAGAAGTCTAAGTATATTACATCAGCACTGTTACCTTTATCAACCAAACTTGTAATCTCATCAAAAAAGATAGTTTGACAAGATCTATTTCCATAAACCCGAGTTGATTGGCATTAATTATACTATCCTCAAATTCTTTTTAAATCAATTCCTGTATCAGACGCTATGCCTACATAATGGTAAACTACTCTAAGTGCCTACGTAATGGTGAACTTTGAAAGGGGAGGGGGAGAAAAAATGTAATGCACTTTTGAGACGAACATTTGAGTTGGTATTCCTAGATTGTTAAAAAGACAGTTATGAGCAACGGGGTGGTTAGTATTGGTAGTATAGAAGATGTATTTCAAATAGCGGCAAAGAGTCTTGTGGCACCTTATAGACTAACAGGCGTATTGGAGCATAAGCTTTCATGGGTGAATGTTCACCCACAAAAGCTTATGCTCCAATATGTCTGTTAGTCTATAAGGTGCCACAGGACTCTTTGCCGCTTTTACAGAACCAAACTAACACGGCTACCCCTCTGATATTTCAAATAGCTGTATAAACATATTTCAGTTAAAAATATATTCATGGAAATTTCAGTGCAACCATGAATATCTCTCCCCCTTCGCCCCCCCCCCCCAAAGTTAATTGTGCTGTAAAGCAATGCAATAATCTAAAATGATAAATTGGAGTTTATTATGATTGTCTCTCGGGAACTTGCATTAAGATGCAACACCTTAATAAATCTTTTCCACTTAAGAGAAGGATTGTTTAGGAACCCATACTAGGCTCATTTATGGGTAATTTTTCATAATGTAGAAGTGGTACCTGCCTTCCTTCTCCTTCAGTCCATATCTTATGATTTCTTATTTTAGAATTTGAATCTAAGTACTACAGTAAAATGCAGACAGGGAAGAGGATCTCTAATTGGAGATCATTTGATAGATAGAAGGGCAGAACTGCATTTTCTACAATGAAAGAAGGAAGTTTGCCACTACTACACAAGACTGATCTACACCTTGGAGATATATACGGTTCTACTCTGTAAGGTACTCAGCATTCAGATATAATTCAGCAAGGTACTTAAGCATGCACTTATCTTTACACAGGAGTAGTCTCATTAAAGTCAATGGGACCACTCATCCTTAAAGTTAAGCACAAAGTACAGTATGTGTTTTCCAGGATTAGGCAAGTGTGCTCAGCACTGTATAAGACTGAGATTTTAAGTGCTGTGAATACTTGATAGTAAAATATGTGCAAAAGTAATAATTCATTATGAAGTCATGCAAACATTAGTGAATAGTTATAATAGCTCAAGCTATCAGAGATTGGGGTTGTCCAGGCATGGAGGAGTTAAATGTGAGGATGTCTAAAATAAAGAGCAGCAACATCAAGTAAAATATGTTCTTACTGTCTTCCTTTTTCAGATGTTCAAAAGAAATATCTGGTACATGTTTGTAGATTCAGGGACATTAAATTTGAAATATCATGGAGATCAACCAAATAAACTACATTTTCAAATATTAAAGCATACACTAAGGTGCAATCCATGGGTTTTCAAAGCATGACTTTTTTTTTGTAACCATAATATCAGGCATAAGTTATACAAATAGATAATTTAATTATTGGTTGTGCCCACAACTCAGGTATCCAAGTACTTTAAATGGCCCATTGTGAGCCTAGCTAGAAAAACTGACCCACAATTATTTGTTTCTAATTGTTAACGCAATAAGGGAGGCCCAATTGTGGCTGATCTGTAAACCTAGCTAAGTAAATAATTGCATGTGGTAGCAGGTAGCAGCATATTTTTATGTGCAATGTAAGCACCTAACTCAATTGAAAATTATTAATTGTGTTGCCAATTCCACCTCTACCAATCTCTGCCAGGTGCCCATTCATGTGCCTCACTGAGCTATTTCCACACACAAAATATAATCTGATTACCATCTCATTAGTCAATGATATAAATGTTTCCTCCCACTTGTACTCCTCTTTCTACTATGAATACAATTCTTTTTTTCCCCAGAGGTCAGACTAAAAATTGTGCCTGTAATCAGTAAGGATATCAGTAACAAAGAAAAGTTTGTGACCAAAATTTAGTTACCTTAAATATTTTTTTAAATGTTTCCAAGCCATTTGGTAAGCAAATTATGCAGAAACACCTACTTCTCTGAAAGTGTTAAGAACCTCATTGCTAGGGAATAAACACATGGTGAAAAGTTCTGAGATCACAGATTTGCAGATTTGGCATGTTTTGTGCATTTAGTATGATTGTATGATACTATATATATCGAATCTGTCTTAACATAGTCTCTCTCACACACACACTTTTCTAATCTGGTCATAGTCTCCATTGACTTGGTGGAGTTACTGTGCATTTACAGGGTTTAATAAAATGCAAAATGTCTCTTTTCTCTTCCTTATAGTCCCTTTAGGCTTACATATAGGCATCCAAGATTGAATTCTGAGCTTTTTGGGAACAATAAACTTGTACGTATTTCTCAGTTATACTGGAGGCATACTACCTTTCATAAAGGTAATGTGTGTAATGCTTTCCATGTGTCTAAGAAAAATACAAGAAAATACAAAACTGAGAACAACAAAATAGAGATGACTCTTTCCCCATTACTCCATTTAAAGAAAAGCTGGTGATTCAGAGTAGTTGAGACAATGTAACTCGAACGCTCAAAGCACGCAATTAAAATAGAAGCTCTTTTTCCCTCCCGATTTCCCCTTGCTATAATTAGCATTGCCCAGGCTTCCCTGTCAGAGGGTTAACACCACCGCTAACCTGCTGCAAAATGCTTCAGAGTTAGGGCCAACAGCCTGCTTCCTGCTCCTGGGCTCAGCTTCTCCCAGCGCACACCGGGCACCTGGCCTTCTGCAAAGCAGCTGCCCTGGCTGCTTGCCCTCATGGAGTCTGACCCCAGCAACAGGGAACCTACTGGAGCAGACCCCAAACTACCACACCCAATTCCAGAAGCTTCTGGATGTGGAGTGCTTAATCTGCCTAGCAACAATGACCGAGACACAACTCACTCCTACCTCCCCCCCAGTGGGTCTCTTAAAGAGATATCTCCCTATTAGGCACATGGGTTACACTGCCTTCTCTAATTAAATGAGGTAGAAGTGCAGCACCTGTTAATGTGAAGCTGCCATTTTTAATTCCCATTAGAGTTGCCATGAATGTAGCAGATAACAAAGTCTCCCCAACATGTTCAGAGCCCCGTTTAATGTGGTATTCATATCAAAAGGGTATCCACAGGCTTGTAAGGCAAGAATGATGCCTGTTTGTCTCTCTTCCTGCTTCCATTCTTAATTTGGCCAGATTTGACTAAAAGCAGGGGGATGCTATGTAGGATGACCAGATGTCCCTATTTTATAGGGACAGTCCTGATATCTGGGGCTTTTTCTTATATAGGCGCCTATTACCTTCAACCTCCAGTCCCGATTTTTCACACTTGTTGTCTGGTCACCCTAATGCTCTGGCTCCGTGTTTTTCGTTTCCCACGAGAAATGAGTGGATCTTGACATACGCTGACGGTGAAGGTCAGTAGGACCTATAGTGGTTGACTCCCTTTACATTTTATTTCTTATATCTGTTTTCATAATCTACCCAATCTTATGTTTTTTTTCATTTTCAAAGCAGATAGCAATAATGTATCTCCTCTTAATTAGTGACAACTACCTCAGAATTCATTAGCAACCTAGAATAACTAGTGTGTGTGTGTATTTGAAGAAGGAAATTTTTGTAAAGAAATATTTCAGAATCAGTTCTAATAAAATTGAATATAAAATAATGTTAAATTTGATTTACAGTGCCATAAGAGAAGTAAGGGAGGGAAAAGATCTGTTAGGCTGTTTCCATCAGTATATTTTCTATTTGGTTGGTTGGTTGGTTTTTTTATCTAGGCTAATTTTGCACCTTTCTGATGTCCTTTTGAATTTACTGAGGTAAAGTCCTTACACAGGGATCCCCATATTGCTGGTATTTTCCCCTCAAAGTATTTTTAATCACAGTAAATATCTCCCATGCGATATCTTTCATAACATTGGAGGAAATCCATTCTTTGATCTTCATTCAACTTCGATTAGTTCTTGGTTTTGTGTGTATGTTGTTTGAACCCAAGCTACATGTGTTATTTCTGTTCCCATGCACCAGAAACTAATTCCTACAACTTTCCTATCAGACATGATGCAAGAAAGGTGATGCAATGTAATAAATACACCTGTCAGACATGGTGCAAGAAAGCAGCCAGCCAGCACCCCGGCTCCCACAGTGCAGAGAGTCAGGGCCTGAGCTGGCTGGGTGGCACCCACCAGCTTCTGATCTGCTGGCTCCAGGTAGGAGGCGACGGTTTTCAAACTATGCGGTGCATCTAGGGTGACCAGATAGCAAGTGTGAAAAATCAGGGCATGGAATGGGGGGTAACACATGTCTATATAAGAAAAAGCCCCAAATATCAGGACTGTCTCTATAAAATGAGGACATCTGGTCACCGTAGGCACACACCACGGCTTGAAAACCCCTATGTTAAATGGAAGGCAGAAATAAATGCGGGGGGAGGGAGCATGTGACTCCAGGTGCTCCCCCATGCTGCCCTATTTTTTTGCCCCCATAGCTTTGTTCCCTGCGTGACGGCCCTGCTAGTCCTTCCCTGGCTACGGCCCTAATGTTGGTATCTAAAGATAATGAGAAGTGTTTTCTCTTCCTATGGTATATACTTTGTGTTGTTCCACTCTTTGTTAAACATATGGTTGTCTACAGGAGGCATCTCTACAACACTGCCCGTAGGGAATGTTGCTGGGACTGGAATAACTGTGGGTGTCAATGCTTGTCTATGCCAACTGCTTGATCAGATGTGAATGTTCTGCTCTAATAATGTAACTGAGAAATAGGAATTCAAATTCCCTAGAAATTTACTGTGACCAATGGATGTATATTATATGCAGCTATCACACCTGCTTCTCAAATTTGGTGTAAAACTGGTATTTGAGATGTGTCCCTATTACACCAACTGGAGAGACATATGTTTTTTTTTTTTAAATTACTATATGATCTAGCACCTTTGCGATCAGTGCTCATATATTTGTAGCTGTTGGGTGATTGTGTTGTTTTTTCACAAATAGGTATCTCTGCATAAAACTGTGAATAATGAATAACTGATAACCAATGGAACAGTAGACAGCAAAAAATACAGGTTATGTCTGCTGAACTGAGCTTTCAGTCTTTTGTTCATCTTACATATATTTTTTTAAAAGATTTTACCCTCCCCCCAAAAATACTGATCCATACTTAATATACCTATTTAAAATAGTGGTCACTATGCTGCTAGGGTCCAATCAGTAGGGAACAGGGTATCACAAAACTTGAATTCATCTACCCACAGAAAAACCTAATTCTCACACATAATATCAATTTATGTTTAAATGTGAAATGTAATTAGAGAGATTTAAACTTTGTCTCAAATCTGATCAATGTAGGAAGAATATAAATTCAAATCTTGAGGGCCTTCTTCATGCAAAACTCCCATTGTATTAAAGTTATTGAACCTCTGAACTCATGCATTATTTTGAAACTTAGTGTAGGCCCCACCAATAATACACAAACAATTCTTCCCACTGTACAATATGGCATGTAAATCAGCCCTTACGACCAACTGTATCAAGAATAATAAGGCATTCTAAAAATGCAGTGTTGAAACTCCTGGTCTTAATATATTTGGTCATCTACATTGAGAGACGTATTTTAGGGAGTGACAGTCAATCAGTTTAAGATTATCTTTTATTTCATTAAAAGTTATCTATTGATTTTTTTCCAAATATTCTTATGGGTTAAATACTAAAGGTTCTTACTCTGACATTACTTGGACGAAGTGTAAGGATGCAGGGATTAGAACCTGGTTTGCAAAGCTTGGGATGCTGATGTTTCATCAGTGCCACTATGAAGCCATGCAGAGCTGCAGCCAGGGAGGACTGTAGAGAATAGGCACCTCAGGAAATACTGCACAAGGGAGCCAGAGTGACAGTACTCTGTGGACCCTCTGACTGGCCAACCACCCTATTTAACCCTGGAGGGTGCCCCTGGAAGTTGTTTGGATAACACCACAGACTTTGGGCCTGCTATGACTCCAGACCTTTCCTGATCCCCGGCCTCCAATCTCAGCCTGGCTCTGACCCTGATTGTTGTCTTCTGACTCAAGCTTGGTTCTGTCTGTGATCTCTGATCTCTGACCCTGGCCTGACTTTGACCCTGACTCTTGCTTACTTAACTCAGCTATTGCAATTCCTCTGACCCTGCTCACTGACTACCATCCCTGATGTGTGGACTCCATAGAATCATAGAATATCAGGGTTGGAAGGGACCTCAGGAGGTCATCTAGTCCAACCCCCTGCTCAAAAGCAGGACCAATCCCCAATTAAATCATCCCAGCCAGGGCTTTGTCAAGCCTGACCTTAAAAACTTCTAAGGAAGGAGATTCCACCACCTCCGTAGGCAACGCATTCCAGTGTTTCACCACCCTCCTAGTGAAAAAGTTTTTCCTAATATCCAACCTAAACTTCCCCCACTGCAACTTGAGACCATTACTCCTTGTCCTGACCTCTTCTACCACTGAGAGTAGTCTAGAACCATCCTCTCTGGAACAACCTCTCAGGTAGTTGAAAGCAGCTATCAAATCCCCCCTCATTCTTCTCTTCTGCAGACTAAACAATCCCAGTTCCCTCAGCCTCTCCTCATAAGTCATGTGTTCCAGACCCCTAATCATTTTTGTTGCCCTTCGCTGGACTCTTTCCAATTTATCCACATCCTTCTTGTAGTGTGGGGCCCAAAACTGGACACAGTACTCCAGATGAGGCCTCACCAGTCCAGCTATGACTGCTAGGCCATACTGCCTACATCCTGGTCCCTTACATAAGAATGGCCATAGTGGGTCAGACCAAAGGTCCATTTAGCCCAGTATACTGTCTTGCGACAGTGGGTAATGCCAGGTGCCCCAGAGGGAATGAACAGAACACGTAATCATCAAGTGATCCATTCCCTGTCGGCCATTCCCAGCTTCCTGCAAACAGAGGCTATGTACAACATCCCTGCCCATCCTGGCTAATAGCTGTTGATGGACCTATCTTCCATGAACATATCTGGTTCTTTTTTGAATCCTGTTATAGTCTTGACCTTCACAACATCCTCTGTCAAGGAGTTCCATGGGTTGACTGTGCGTTGTGTAAAAAAAAATACTTCCTTTTGTTTGTTTTAAACCTGCTGCCTATTAATTTCATTTAGTTCTTGTGTTATGAGGAGTAACTAACACGTCCTAATTTACTTTCTCTTATTTTTTCCCTATACAAAATCCTGTAAAATAAGTAAAGTATTCATACTGAATTGGTCATTTACACCATCAGTCACCTTCACTTACATATTCCATAACATACATATAATTTTAGATGATAGAGTCAGATATGACAGGTTTCAGAGTAGCAGCCGTGTTAGTCTGTATTCGCAAAAAGAAAAGGAGTACTTGTGGCACCTTAGAGACTAAGAAATTTATTTCAGCATAAGCTTTCGTGAGCTACAGCTCACTTCATCATGTATCTGATGAAGTGAGCTGTAGCTCACGAAAGGTTATGCTGAAATAAATTTGTTAGTCTCTAGGGTCAAATACATTTGGATTAGAAGTCCCAACTGTCTGCATTTTCAGAATACAGTAGTTCACAATTCTTGCCAAAGTGGTTTCTGAAACCTGGTTTATACGCTAAATTGTACAGTGGATGGGATTGTTGTGTATTATTCACTGGAGCCTACAATACATTTATAATATTGTAGAACTCTTAGGTGTTGAACACCATTACATTGTGGGTATTAGTAACAGTCACTAGAACTGAAGCCATGCTACCTCGTGTAATTGCAAAACAGAGCAGAGGAGACTGTAGAACCTTGTAAGTTAAAATGTGGTACATGCACATCCTTAATGTACCCACATGTAAAACATAGCACTGTGAATCTTACAGTATCGGTGAAAGCACTTGTTGTTTATAATTAATAATAAGTCTTAAGTTCAGTTTTTAAACTTTCTGTCCAATGTGATTAAGGTCACACAAATGAGATTCTGTTTAACAGGATTAATTAAATATTGTGGAACAGATTTCTAAAAGAGTTCAGCTCTCATTTGGGTACCTACATGAAATATCCTCAATGGTCACACTTTTAAAATTCTGATCCTTTGTATGTGAACATGGTGAAACCTATCTTAAGTGACAACTCCACCTCTATAAAGCCCCTGAGTAATCTGCCTCCCTCTAACAACAAATTCAAGTCAATACTAAAGAAAATATTTGTTATGTTCTTGGAGGAATGATTCTGAGACTCCACCTATCTGACAGCAAGAACTATACCGGCATGTTCAGTGACTAGGTGCGGAAAACTAGCCAAAGCCACTTTCTGTGCCTCAGAATTGTCAGGGGATATTCTTGTTCAAGGAAAAGTTGATAAGATGATAGCTGATAAAACAGGCATGTCAAAGTATTTGCTTCCCACCCAGCAAAGTCCAAGAAGGAGTACAGGCCTTCATATAATGATATAATCTCCTTTTGTTCCTGTATACAGCAAAGATACCAGAGAAGGTTCCCCTCTTAATTCAGGGTTAAGACTGAGATTTGGACCACATAGGGAAGCCTCAAATCATAGAACATACCCGACCCCTCTTTCCAGTCAATAAGCATAACTACACTTGGGCCAGATATAGGAAGGATATCACACTTTTCAAACTTTTGGTTCCAAACTGACTTCAGAGTAGTTATGTTGAGGGAGAACAGTGCCACATGAATACTCTTTAGAGTGCCTTCTTCATCCTCTTTTCAGTCCCAAGAGAGAATGAGAAACATCAAGCCATTCTGATGGAGACCCTACACCTCAAGAGCTAGGGATAGTAGAGCCTGTCCCTCATGATGAAAGATGCTCAGAGCTCTGTTCCATGTTTTTCATAGACAGGAACAGATCAGAACTACATCTCAGATATAAATAGACCGAACCCATTGATGATGACAAAATTCAGGATGGAAACTCTATCTTCCACTATCCCTGAGACATTTTAACATCTTTGAACTTATAAAAAGCTTATCTGCATATTCCAATTAGCCCCTGTCATTGGTAGTTTCTTCAGTTGGCCTACGGAGATCATCACTGTCAATACAAAATGTCACTCTTCAGCCTATCTTCTGCCCCCAGGATATTCATGAGGTATTAACAGTGGCGATAGCCCAGATGAGGAGTCTAGGAACTCACCTATACCTGTTCTTAGGTGAAACAGACATTGTCCACAAGCACCTCACAGTAAGTGACACAAAAGACACTCTCACATTTCATGTACATGGGTTTTTGATTGAAAGAGATTAGAGCTTCCTGACCTCCACCACTGTTGCCTTTCCTCAGAGAATCTGCTGAACTGTACCCAGTATTTGCAGGAAGAGTGGGGTAGCCAAAACATCTTGGATTTGGGGAAGGGATCCAGCCCTATTTGCTTTCTTTTTTAATGACATGCAGAATGTGGCACACAGCAGTAAAGCTTGGAGTTACTTGTGCAATTCAGAAAGAAGAGTAACCATAGCCTCACCTTTTACTCCTTTATATTCCTCTTTGAATGATCATAGGGTCTTAAGTAATATGGTATCCTCATATGAGGATTCTTGTTCAATGGGCTCCTTTTGATTTTGTATCCTCTGATCTTGAATTGTCCTTTCCATTTCATTCAGCAATATTGGTGTCAGAAACTATACCAGACTTCGCAGCAGCAGGAAAATATGTTTGGCTGATGTGGGCCAAAATCAAGAAACTACCAAAAATCTGAAGTGATTGCGCCACACGCCCCAAGACGTCAATACAGCCAAATGAGCAAACACACAACCCACTGCAAACGTTGCATTCATTTCTGCCTGTATACTGGTTGAAGCTAACCTCTAGCTCAGCCACCTCATACATTCCCTTTTTACTATGAGAAGGAATAATTTACATACAAGCTGTATACAGAATACAGCACTGAGGGTCAGGGAAATAAATATGTGGACCAGCACAGAACACAGAGACCACATTCCTTAATGCCTGTTTATGGCTCCTGTCAGAAGCAAACTGCAGTGACTTTACCATAATGTTTAAGGTAGGCCAGATTAGGGGTGGTCAGCTTCTGGGTCATTTTCCCACTTGTGATTTTATGGCATGTCTCTGTGTTCAGTGCAAGAAAATTTCACCCAAATTTGTCTTCCTATCTTTAAAAATATCATTTTTTATTATATCAGAAGTATGATTTGTCAGTTAATTACAGCATTCCTATCTTAAAAGAAAGTCTGTTCTGTTAAACACAGGTCATCTTGTATATATTGGTGCTCTTTTTATTTTATTTTCAGAAACCACGGCTCAAGTGAATCTTCCCACGCTCTAGTCTGTTGCCATACAAACGTTTGTCAGCGGAGCTGGATAGAACAATGGCAGTGATGAGCCAGTAGAATTTTTAAGTAAAGTCACTTTTGCCATGCTCGCTCCCCTTTGTGCTAATTTTGCAGACATGTGGGTGATCACATTTTATTATCACATGGATGATAGAACCTGAATCTTGAGTATTCACTTTGGAAGTAAATGTTTACTTCATCTGCCCAATTGGGAAATAGAAATAATGCCATGTGACTTATCAGCTGCAGTTATCCAGCCCAGATGAAATAATGAATATGAAATGCACACAGGAAACGGTTAGAAATCAAACATACAGTTTAAAAAGTACAAAAAATTGTCATAATTTCAAATAGCAAATTCCACAAGCTAAAAAAAGAGCCTAAATTCATCAAAGAATGTTATGAATTGTTCCGTCCATTCTAGTGATAACCTGGAAGAGTTGGGCCCCCTGTATTTTGGTAATAATAATGCACATTGTGTAAAGAGTTGTCACTTTGGATGGGCTATCACCAGCAGGAGAGTGAATTTGTGTGGGGGGGTGGAGGGTGAGAAAACCTGGATTTGTGCTGGAAATGGCCTAACCTGACGATTACTTTAGATAAGCTATTACCAGCAGAACAGTGGGGTGGGAGGAGGTATTGTTTCATATTCTCTGTGTATATATAAAGTCTGCTGCAGTTTCCACGGTATGCATCTGATGAAGTGAGCTGTAGCTCACGAAAGCTCATGCTCAAATAAATTGGTTAGTCTCTAAGGTGCCACAAGTACTCCTTTTCTTTTTAATAATACCGTAGTCTTTCCTCTGCTGAAGCTTCATATTTCAAGAAGTTGTTCTTCTCCAAAATTTGTGGACTGAAGACTTTGTAGGTTTCTGGTATAATATAGCCTGCAGTACTGCCATTCTTTATTTAAACTAGGATTCTGTACAAAAGATTACTTTATAATTCCATTTACAATATTTTGCTTGGTGTCAATATAAAGTTCTCATGCAAAATAATCACAGCCTGTTATTTTATTTTTAACTATATTTCTGAATACTTGGAATATGACATGTGCATACACTGTGTTATTTTACTCAAAATATTGGTGGTTTAAGTGTTAGATACATATAGTAAAGGTTAGATTTACATATTTTCCTATTCCCTTACAATTTTTCAAATGGTTCATGAGAAAACCAGGAGTTGTTGGTACTTGTCATGACTTATTCTGCAGAAAAAAATATTTTTTGTCTTTTCTATTAACTTTCCAGGACTGTCTTCAGTGGATAAATCTTAAATACTGTTATGAGATTTTCCAGAATAAAATAATTTTAATAAAGAGCTGAAGCATTTTTTCTTCTTAATTTGAATGGCTTCAACCCTCTCACTGTTGTGTGAAGACACCTCTCTAACATTTTATGAAAGACGCTTTTTTACCTACTTGCAGTGTGTTCAATTCTTGCACAGAACTCGAAGGGAAAAGGCTGGATTTCTCTTGCAGAAATGGCCAGCATCTTCTAGTTTTGTTATATATTGCTACAGCAGATCTCAAATGTATATAGATCTCATCAGTATATAGTACAATATACTTTAGTCATTACTTTGGGATATTGTTGAAAAAAAATTTAAGCAGTTTTTAGGGAGGGGGAAAGGAAAGTTCCCATTAGCAAAAAACTTTGAGTATCAGCTATATGAGTAGAACAACATATTGACCTAGGTCTCAGCTGCAGTCAAGGAGCAGTTGGCATAAATCAAGAAAAGAAGATGTGCTGAAGGTACCATGAGCTACCCGTGTTCTCACCTATGATCTTGGGCATCGCCTGTGCTGCTGCAGTCTATGTAAAAACTGTGACTGAGAATTTTAAAGCCATTTAAGGAAGTCAAGTACCAACTCACATTGAAGTGTAATGAGAATTCACTCTCTAATTAATCCTTCTCTTGTCTGTTCACATTCACATGACTTTAATTTGCTGTAGTAGGTAGGCTTGTATCATAATAATCAATGGTGTCACCTGGCAGTAGTTTAAATAAAGAAAATGTGCATTTCCTAACTGATATTACAAAGATCAAAGTTTTCTTCAATTTTTAATGGCTTGTGTAATGATGTGAGGAATTTGATTGTACAACATAAGAATCTTGTTGATATTAAAACAAATCAGTGACCCATTTGAGATCACCTCAATTTTGCACTGGGACATCAAAATGTAGTAATGTTTTCCAGAGAATGACAACACTATAACAAGAAAAGGAGTACTTGTGGCACCTTAGAGACTAACACATTTATTTGAGCATAAGCTTTCGAGAGCTACAGCTCACTTCATCGGATGCATGCAGTGGAAAATACAGTGGGGAGATTTTATATACACAGAGAACATGAAACAATGGGTGTTACCATACACACATAACGAGAGTGATCAGGTAAGATGAGCTATTGCCAGCAGGAGAGAAAAAAAACCTTTTGTAGTGATAATCAAGGTGGGTCATTGTCAACTACTGGAAAAAGCCTTTAATAACAGAGAGAGATAAGGTGGCATTATGTTGGGGAAACACCACCAACAGGATTCATAATACAACCCATGAGCAAAAAACCACCCCAAGCAAATTGGGCCGTGTGCTTTCCTTTTGGTTCTTGAGTCCAGCAACCCAAAGTCCCAAAAGTCCAACAACCCCAAAGTCTCTGTCCCTGGTCAGTGCAGCCCCAGAGTTCGAAAGTTTATCTGCAGAGTTTTACCTCCCAACCTGGGTGGAAATGGGGGGGTTAATGGGCACCTTACCTGGTCTGAAGCCGACTGCCCCACCTCTCCGTGGGGCTCCACTGTGCTCCACCAGCTGTCCCATGAATCGCTCTGCCCCGCCAGCCGTCCTGCGAGCCGCTCCACAATATATCTTCAGCCCCCTCCCCCCACTACTTAACACAACACTCAGTGATTTCAGCTCTCAGTAATTTTAACTCTTCAGTGATTTCAGCTTGTAGAAGGGGAACATCAGTGCTAGTGCACCATTGGCCTAAAGTGAATTCAACTCAGCAGCCTGCAAGTAGACTCCTAGTAGAATCAAAACTAGCTCTGATATTCCACAGTGGAGAGAGGAGAAGGTGCAATTAGCATATAAGGCCCTTACCAGAGGCCCATACCACCAGATATTAATACCTGTCCCCAGCCTCTCTCTATGCACTGGGTTGTGGAACCCATGACCCTTGCCTAGCAAGTGCTGCTTAGTTGATGGTGAGTCCCTCCATCATAACAAAAGGCCAAGTACAGTTCCACTGTCCTTGATTCATATAATCAGGATAATAATAGTTTATTCTTCCTGCCCTAATAACAAAGAAACTGGGGCTCCTACAGCAGCCAAAGTGACCATCTAGGCAGGTTGGGTGTGCCTATGCAAATGCGATCAGCCCCCAAAGCTCTTTTCCACAACCCACCACAACTTGCCACCAGATTTCAGGGTAGAGCTCATCCCTGACTCTGCTTACATATAATAATACTGTATCTGCCCTTTCTTGCTATGAAGTGAGGATAGCGAGGTGCCTGTTTAACAGTTTGATATCCCGCTGTGTCAGTCTTGTGCTGAAGCAGGGTAGTATATCTTTGCTAGATCAGGAGAATAACTACTGATTCTTTACCAGAAAGATTTTCAGACATTCATGCTGATTCTTATTTAACTTACTTATTCTTTTCCCTGGGAACAAAATATTCTGGAAGGTGTATTTGGTCCAGTGCGGTTAATGGAGTTACACCTGATTTACAATCTGTGGTTGTAGTATCTGTTAGCGTATAATGCCATCCATGTTCAGCTGTGATTTGTTCATGGATTTGTGCTACCTGCTTGCCAAATAGAAATTGAATATGTAACCAAAATCACTTTTCATCTCCTTTTGCATACATTGCCATAGTCAGAGGCCACATACTGCATCATTCTTTGGCTGTAATAGTTGCTATGGCATCCATCTCTCATTGCAGAAATGAAGCTCTTGTTTAAAAAAAAAAGGGAAGGGGGGCAGATCTTCAGTCAGTGTAAATTGATGTAGCTCCACTGAAACCGGTGCAGACACATCAACTTATACCATGGTTGCAAAAGAAACTTTCCAAACACAAAGTGAGTTTAAATCAGTCTTCCAACAGCATGAAACATGCTCTTGTGTCAACTTTGAAATGTTATGTTGTATATTTGAAGGGCAGCATTGTTAACCCTTTCACTGCTGATCATTTAATAGACTCATAAATGTTAAGGTCAGAAGGGACCATCATGATCATCTGCACATAGTCTGATCTCCTGCACATTGCTAACCCTATGCAGGCCACAGAACATCACCCACCCACTCCTGAAATAGACCCCCCTAGCCTCCGACTGAGTTACTGAAGTCCTCAAATCATGGGTTAAAAACTTCAAGTTACAGAAAATCACTGTTTACACTAGTTTAAACCTGCAAGTGGCCTGGGCCCCATGCTGCAGAAGAAGGTGAAACCTCTCCAGGGTCTCAGCCAATCTGACCTGGGCAAAAATTCCTTCCCAACCCCAAATACGATGATCAGTAGACCCTGAGCATGTGGGCTGCTACTGTGCTATCTCACAAACCCAAACTGCTTCCAACAGCTTTTCAGCTGCCTGAAGTCCCAGTTGTCCCTTGAAGAACTGCCAATACTTCCAGCTTTCCCCTGATAGTTCTATAATACACTTATGCATTTTCAATACAAATACTGCAACACATTGAACATTAAAAATTTAGAGGCAGCAAAAAATAAATTGAATTTAATAAAAAATTAAATCAGCGGTTATATTGTAGTGATTGTGCTATTCATGTTCATATTTAATTCAATAAAAAAACATCAGTTTTGAACCCTTTCTCAAGCTGCCACAGAATCTCCACTTTGCTGGTTTGGAGAACTGCAGAATTTAAATCAGACTTGCTATGGAGTTGTTATGCTGTCTGGAGTGTCTCAAAATTCTGAGTGCCAATCTCAGGTCAGACTTTCAGAAAATAGGGCAGACATCCCACACTGGGGGTATATTCTATAATTAGATTTCACCAAGCTTGTGTTCCCGACAAGCGGAACTTTTGTGATAAAAAATTATATAAACCAAAAATCATACTACATCTGGTTACTCCGAATCCCAAGGAAGCAGTCACTTACCCCAGATCAATTGGTACTCGAATTGGTCACTTACCCCAGATCAATTGTTACACCAGAAACAACACTGGTAGCCAATTCTCTAGTAAACTATCTAAAGATTTATTAGCTAAGAAAAATAAATGAGACATCAAAGGAGGTAAAATACATTAACAGGTCAATCAAAGTTTGTAAATCCAAATGATAGCAGAGATGTAATAATCTGCCAGTCTACAAAAGTATTTCAGGGTTACACAGAATAATTCTGGGGATATCTGCCATTTTGTTTAGTTATTCCAGCCTGTTAGAATCCAAACAGTCCAGAAATGCTGGTTCATTCCATGAATCCATATGTATAGCTTTTTCCACACAGAAAGCACTCTGATAAGTGTCTTTACTCCTCCATGAACCCTTGCTTTGAAACTAGCATTTCTTGTTACAGCCATTAAGTCCTTCATTAGCATTTCCTAGGTTCCATTCATGTTTGATGAGTTTAGTCACAGGGGTATACACAATGTAAAAGGAAAAGTAAGAGCAAACAACAGTCCTTCTTTAGTTTCCATGAAGCTTTAACACCTAAGATCTTACATTAACACACCTTGGATCAGGGATTATTTAATTACAGGGTATACATAACGTAGAAGTAATGTAATAGCAAACTACAGGAGATAGACAAAAACAACACAATCAACAGCTCCTTTGATCACTATTAGCATACGAGTGACTTAGTCTGAACCAAGAAAAGGAGTACTTGTGGCACCTTAGAGACTAACCAATTAATTTGAGCATAAGCTTTCGTGAGCTACAGCTCACTTCATCGGATGCATTCAGTGGAAAATGCAGTGAGGATGTTTTATACACACAGACAATGAAAAAATGAGTGTTCATCACTTCAAAAGGTTTTTCTCTCCCCCCACCCCACTCTCCTGCTGGTAATAGCTTATCTAAAGTGAAAAGAAAAGGAGTACTTGTGGCACCTTAGAGACTAACCAATTTATTTGAGCATGAGCTTTCGTGAGCTACAGCTCACTTCATCAGATGCATACCGTGGAAACAGCAGTAGACATTATATACACACAGAGACCATGAAACAATACCCCTTCCCACCCCACTGTCCTGCTGGTAAGCATTACCAGCAGGACAGTGGGGTGGGAGGGGGTATTGTTTCATGGTCTCTGTGTGTATTTTACGAGCAGGACAGTGGGGTGGGAGGGGGTATTGTTTCATGGTCTCTGTGTGTATATAATGTCTACTGCAGTTTCCACGGTATGCATCCGATGAAGTGAGCTGTAGCTCACGAAAGCTCATGCTCAAATAAATTGGTTAGTCTCTAAGGTGCCACCAGTACTCCTTTTCTTTTCACTTTAGATAAGCTATTACCAGCAGGAGAGTGGGGTGGGGGGAGAGAAAAACCTTTTGAAGTGATAAACACCCATTTTTTCATTGTCTGTGTGTATAAAACATCCTCACTGCATTTTCCACTGAATGCATCCGATGAAGTGAGCTGTAGCTCACGAAAGCTTATGCTCAAATAAATTGGTTTGTCTCTAAGGTGCCACAAGTACTCCTTTTCTTTTTGCAAAGACAGACTAACAGGGCTGTTACTCTGAAACCTTAGTTTGAACCCACACTAACACTGCTTTGATATTCACATACAAGTGACAGAGTAGCAGCCCTGTTAGTCTGTATCCATAAAAAGAAAAGGAGTACTTGTGGCACCTTAGAGACTAACTAATTTATTAGAGCATAAGCTTTTGTGAGCTACAGTTCACTTCATCGGATGCATACAGTGGAAATATAGCTCCCCACTATATTTTCCACTGTGTGCATCCAATGACGTGAGCTGTAGCTCACGAAAGCTTATGCTCAAATAAATTTGTTAGTCTCTAAGGTGCCACAAATACTCCTTTTCTTTTTACATACAAGTGAATTGTCCTAAGACTCTAGCATTCCCTGTCACTCAGCCTGTCAGTGTCATAGGAGCACACAAGGTCTTGGATAGGCGTCAGAGTGGTAGACGTGTTAGTCTGTGTCAGCAAAAACAACAAGGAGTACTTGTGGCACCTTAGAGACTAACAAATTTATTTGGGCATAAACTTTCTTGGGCTAACACCCACTTCATCAGATATTTCCACTCCATGCATCTGATGAAGTGGGTTTTAGCCCACTAAAGCTTATCCCCAAATAAATGTGTTAGTCTCTAAGGTCTTGGATAGTTCCTCACAGTCTAAATCCACCCTGGAACAGCCACCATATGATTTGTTGTTGTGTCCTTATGTTTTCTCTGTAATAAACAGTTCATGTAAAATTTATCACTTACATCAAACACAGCTTATTTAGTCTGAACTGATAAAGCACAGAATTCTGAATATATTTATTTTGTGTCATATATTTATCATCCTGGATCTTTGTAAGGATGCGACATACAATGATACTTCTCAGGCTGACTGACAGAAAATGGTATGTACAATGGAATAGTAGAGAGATAAAAGAAAAGACAAATAGGTGATGCTAGAATTTCAACAAAGACTACTTGTTCTTGCAGGATCAATCTTGTTTTGTAGTATGCATTGTTATTGCTTCAGTTCATTTTGGGGAACTTGTACTGTAAGCGTGAGCTGTCTGATTTTGCTAAAGACAGACTGCAGGTATACTGAAAGTTTTACTCAAACTGAGCGAATTCACCCAACATGGTATGGTAGGTCTCGGTTCAGCAGAGTCACTATGATTTAGGAAGAAGGAAGTGAATGGTATGTGTCTCTGAATCCTTTATACAAGGTAGAACTGGGCACTGGTCCTCGTAGGTCAGGGCAGATGGACTGTTTGGCAGCAAACCAAGTGCGGAGCAGTGGTTCCAGATAATGGGTGTCCAGTAATCCCAAGCCTCAGTGGCTGGAGTGGCTACAACAAAGGGCCTATGCAACTTCTCTACACGCTGTGTCCTGATCAGAGGGCAGATATGGTTTTCCTCAACCTTTGCACCATTCCCTCACACTAAGCCCATTTTACTCAGGCTCTGTGCCAGTATTGTGTGAATTTCAGCTTGAAAGCCATGTTCTACTGTCAGATTTCACATGCACAAATCCTGCTAAAGTCAGTGGAAAATGTGGGTGTTTATATGAGGGAAAAAATCAGCCCTAAGAATTAAAGACATGTGAGATTTCTTCATTTAATTCGGAGATGCTGCACATACATCTGACTCCTGAGACACAAAATCAGGGCAGTTTTCCTGGGCACTATTCCCTTGAGTGCAGAGACAAAGTTGTACCAGATTTGAAGTATTCCTTTAGAGCCCAGTTCTGCAAGATGCTGAACATGTGCTGAGATGATCTGAAATCCTCAAATCCCATCTTCATTTGGCTCTAAGGATGCTCAGCGCCTCACAGGATCAAGACTGTACATTTGAGAGACATTTGCAGAGTTAGTTTCAATTAGGCATATATTTGCAAAGATGTAAAAGATATCAGCTGTGTGATTTTGGTGCATTAGTTTTGCTTTTTAATTTACATTGTACCTGGATACAGTGAACAAAAGACACAGTACATGGTTGTTTTCTGTATTAGATATCAATTTTGTCACATAATGATTATAGTAATTAAATGAATCTTTTCTGCAGTCAGTAATATTTAAGCCTAACATTTCCAATTTTAATTAAGTACGCATGTGTGCACATGTGTGTATAATTAGTTTTCTTCATTTCATCTTTATGAGAGTTTCCTGTAGTGCATTGGATTTAGATTATGTTAAAATTTAGAAGGGCCTTTGATGAGAGAATAAATAATTCAGATTAAACCTACAATTCTATAAAGTTGTGTTAGAATGGTAGAAGTAAAAAGGGGGGAAGTTCTATGTTCATATTCTTTCTGGCATTGAAAATAACAAAAAAAAAAAAAAAAAAAAAAAAAAAACCCAGGGTTTTATCTATACATTTCTAACTGTATTGGTGGGTGAATCATTGCCACATTTAATACATGTATTCACTGTTGTCAGGTTCTTTGCTGAGGATACTCTTGTTTCTTTGTGTACAGAGAGTTTGGATGGAGAGATCCAGAACTTCCTGAAGTTATACAGATGTTACAGCATCAGTTCCCTTCAGTACAGTCCAATGCTGCAGCCTACTTGCAGCATCTCTGTTTTGGAGACAATAAAATAAAAGCAGAGGTAAGACACTTTGAGATTTTCTTTTAAAATGGCTTTGTCTGCTAATTACCACCAGAAATTTTGTATAATTTGAAAAAGAACGTCAAGAGAAATCATGTATATATGCATATAACCTGTATATTCAAGCTTTTAAATAATCACTACCATTACAGAAGGTGAGTTACATAAAATTTTATTGAATCAGCCCCTTGGATGATTCATTTGTTTGGATTTGATTATTTTAAATTGAATGTGAGGTATTCAAATGTTGTGGCAGCCTAGGTGTCCAATAAGCAAGTAATGGCATGATCTGGCTTCCATAGAAGTCATAGGAATTTTGCTTTTGATTTAAATAGAAACAAGATTGGGACCTAAATAAAAGAAAAAGCTGAAATACATAAATAAATGTGTAATGTGTGCTACATTCCAAATAGAAACAAGAACACAAAACATGGGGCAATAAAAAGGGTTCTGAGCCCAAACTCTGTTTTCATTTATACTAGTGTAAATCAGGAGTAATTCCATTGAGTTGAATCAGAGATTTGCCCAAACAAGAACTTCAAGATTTGGCCCAAGATTTTTAGCCTGCAAAAACCAAACTTATTATTTCATTATTTCACCCAATTTTTAGGAAATAATTCTAACAAAAATAAAAAATAAAAAGCAGATGGCTCAGTACAATTTCTATCTAAAACTTCACAAAAACCATAGTCCCAGATCCTCAGCCCTCGCTGGCCCGCACTTGGCATTGGTTGGGGAGAGAGACCTCTGTGCTCCCTTGATCTCAGTGGCTGCTGGTAGCCAGCTCAGCTCCTGCTGGAAATTTAAAACAGCCACAGAGGTGCTCTAAAATTATCCCAGTGCAGTACACTCCAAACACTCCTCCCTCCATCATGCTCAACGGAAGAGCCCCCTATATGAGCTGTACTCCACCCTGGGATTCCTCCATACATATGGAATTCCCAGATGGGAAAGCTTTTTCAGAACAGCCTAAAAAGATTGCATTGGTCCAAGGAACTGTTCTGTGATTTTTTGAGATTCAAACATAAATTATAGGAGAGTTAAAATAAAATATTTTTCTCTGTCTCAAAAGAGGTCATAACTGCTATAAGCCTAGATGTACCCCCTCCCACACCCTTCTTACCCTTTTCTCTCATTCCATCTCCGCTGCTCAGTCTTGATTCATCTCTTCAGGTTTCCCAGAAAGACAGTTATATGATTATAGCAATTTATTCATTGTACAACCACTGCTTCCTCCTGTTAGCCATGGATGGGGAGCCCTTGGGCAGCTGTCCAACTGAAGGGAAGAAAGTTGTTTGTTTTGTTGCCAACTGTGTATGGAAAATCCCTTAAGAGATAGGCTGTTGTAGGTCTGACCTGTCTGATTAGGACATCAATCTTTGACTATAGTTTAAGCTTTCAGAGTAATGAGCTTGTTGTTCTTTGTATATTTTGTGTGTACTGATAAAGTATAAAGTACCACAGTGCTCAGCACCACTCTTATATTTTGCTGCCAAAAAAGGATAACAAATAAAATAAGAGATTTTGCTCGTGATGGTGACGTGTTTTTCCCTTTATTGGTTCTTCCCGAGGCCCTTGATAGATTTCTACCTCTGCAACAAGCAAGATGCATTTGAGGGCAAGACAAATCATTTTTTAAAAACAGTGCTCATGAGAATATGCTTTCAAACTGCTGCTGGTGGTGCTATAGATCTTGCTAACAAACAGTGGAATCTGTCTCCTTTTCTTTTGCTTTATGAAGAGTTTTTAACCTAAAGGATGCAAAGTGAGCAAGCTCCTTATTAATGATCATATGTATAAGTACCGGAAAACTCTTATTTATAGCACTCTGATTCCTTTGAATGAAATGTGCTTTATGGGCACGTCTGCAGTGCAGCTGGGAGAGAGCCTCCCAACCTGGCTGGACAGACTCATGCTAACAGGGCTCAAGCTAGCACACTAAAAATAACAGTGTGGACTCCTAGACTCACTTAGGCTGCAGCTCAGGCTGTCAGCCCTACCTGAATCCCTACGCTTGAGAACCTGAACTCCAGCCCAAGCCCCGCTGTTCACGCTGCTGTTTTTAGTGCACTGGTGCCCATATTTAGTGCAACTATAGTGCCCATCTTTTAAAAAGGGAAGAAGGAGAACCTGAGGAACTACAGACCGGTCAGCCTTATGGAGCAGGTCCTCAAGGAAACCATTTTGAAGCACTTGGAAGAGAAGAAGGTCATCAGGAACAGTCCACATGGATTCAGCGGGGCAAGTCATGCCTGACCAAACTGATTGCCTTCTATGATGAGATAACTGGCTCTGTGAATATGGGGAAAGTGGTGGATGTGATATATCTTGACTTCAGCAAAGCTTTTGATACGGTCTCCCACACAGTATTCTTGCCAGCAAGTTTAAAAAGTATGATTGGATGAATGGACTATAAGGTGGATAGAAAGCTGGCTAGATTGTTGGTCTCAATGGGTAGTGATCAACGGCTCGATGTCTTGTTGGCAGCCGGTATCAAGTGGAGTGCCCAAGGGTTGGTCCTGGGGCCAGTTTTGTTCAACATCTTTATTAATGATCTGGATGATGGGATATGCTGGAGAGTAGGGATAGGGTCCAGAGTGACCTAGACAAATTCGAGGATTGGTCCAAAAGAAATCTGATGAGGTTCAACAAGGACAAGTGCAGAGTCCTGCACTTAGGACAGAAGAATCCCATGCACCGCTACAGGCTGGGGACCGACTGGCTAAGCAGCAGTTCTGCAGAAAAGGACCTGGGGAATACAGTGGACGAGAAGCTGGATATGAATCAGCAGTGTGCCCTTGTTGCCAAGAAGGCTAACAGCATATTGGGCTGCATTAGTAGAAGCATTGCCAGCAGATCGAGGGAAGTGATTATACCCTCTATTCGCCACTGGTGAGGCCACATCTGGAATATGGCGTCCAGTTTTGGGCCCCCCACTACAGAAAGGCTGTGGACAAATTGGAGAGAGTCCAGCGGAGGGCAACAAAATTGATTAGGGGGCTGGGGCTCATGACTTATGAGGAGAGGCTGAGGGGACTGGGATTGTTTACTCTGCAGAAGAGAAGAATGAGGGGGGATTTGATAGCTGCTGTCAACTACCTGAAAGGGGGTTCCAAAGAGGATGGTTCTAGACTGTTCTCAGTGGTACCAGATGATAGAACATGGAGTAATGGTCTCAAGTTGCAGTGGGGGAGGTTTAGGTTGGATATTAGGAAAAACTTTTTCACTAGGAGGGTGGTGAAGCACTGGAATGGGTTACCTAGGGAGGTGGTGGAATCTCCATCCTTAGAGGTTTGTAAGGCCTGGCTTGACAAAGCCCTGACTGGGATGATTTATTGGTGTTGGTCCTGCTTTGAGCAGGGGGTTGGACTAGATGACCTCCTGAGGTCTCTTCCAAGCCTAATCTTCTATGATTCTATGATTCTAAGGCTGTCTGGGTTGAGAGACTTGTTCCCAGATGCAGTGTGGACATATCCTGCAAGGTCCTGATTCAGCAAAGCACCTAAGCACAAGCTATGTGTGTGCTTTAGGCTCAAGACTTTGCCCAAATGGGGATGGGATTACTCTGATGCTTAGAATTAAGTATGTGCTTAATTACTTTGCTGAATCAGGGTTTTATAGATCACCGGAAGGAACTCAAAAAGAAAAAGAGCACTTGTGGCACCTTAGAGACTAACAAATTTATTTGAGCATAAGCTTTTGTGAGCTACAGCTCACTTCATCGGATGCATGCAGTGGAAAATACAGTGGGGAGATTTATATACACAGAGGACATGAAACAATGGGTGTTACCATGCACACTGTAACAAGAATGATCAGGTAAGGTGAGCTATAACCAGCAGGAGAGTGGGGTGGGAGGGAAACTTTTGTAGTCAAGTTAATCAAGGTGGGTCATTTCCAGCAGTTGACAAGAACGTGTGAGGAACAGTGGAGGGTGGGGGGGAATAGTTTTACTTTGTGTAATGACCCATCCACTCCCAGTCTTTATTCAAGCCTAAGTTAATTGCCCCTTTTAGGTCTGTAATCGAGTGTCCCAAGAGATTGAAGTGTTCTCCGACTGGTTTTTTAATGTTATAATTCTTGACATCTCATTTGTGTCCATTTATTCTTTTACATAGAGACTGTCCAGTTTGACCAATGTACATGGTAGAGGGGCATTTCTGGCACATGATGGCATATATCACATTGGTAGATGTGCAGGTGAACGAGCCTCTGATCGTGTGGCTGATGTGATTAGGCCCTATGATGGTGTACCCTGAATAGATATGTGGACACAGTTGGCAACGGGCTTTGTTGCAAGGATAGGTTCCTGGGTTTTGTTGTGTGGTGTGTGGTTGCTGGTGAGTATTTGCTTCAGGTTGGGGGGCTGTCAGTAAGCAAGGACTGGCCTGTCTCCCAAGATCTGTGAGAGTGATGGGTCGTCCTGCAGGATAGGTTGTACATCCTTCATGGTGCGTTGGAGAGGTTTTAGTTGGGGTCTGAAGGTGATAGCTAGTGGCATTCTGTTATTTTCTTTGTTGGGCCTGTCCTGTAGTAGGTAACTTCTGGGTACTCTTCTGGTTCATATTTTTTCATGCTTTGTGTGTATAAAAATATCTTCTACATTTTCCACAGTATGCATCCGATGAAGTGAGCTGTAGCTCACGAAAGCTTATGCTCAAATAAATTGGTTAGTCTCTAAGGTGCCACAAGTACTCCTTTTCTTCTGGCTCTGTCAATCTGTTTCTGTTGAAGGAACTCAAAGTGCTATAAATAAAACTATATATTACTTCAAATCTCAGGCTCCAATTTCGCAAGTTTCCTAATCATGTGCCTATCTATAAGATAATGAGTAGTCCCACTCACTTATTTGGGATTAATCATGTGCTTACAGTTAGGGTATGTCTACATTTACAACACTACAGTGGCACAGTTGCAGTGTTGCAGCCATCAGCATTGGTAATCCTCCTCCCCAAGAGGCTGTAGATAGGTCAACTGAAGAATTCTTGCAGCAACCTAGTGCTGTCTACATGTGGACTTAGGTCTGCTAACTTTGCCACTCTGGGGTGTGGATTTCTCACAGCCCTGCATAATGTAGTTATTCCAACCTAATTTTCTAGTGTAGACCGGGCTTTAGGTGTGCATATAAGTAGCTTGCTGAATCTGGACCTAAATAAGGGTACCTGCGAACAGAATTGGACTCATTCATCCTCTCCAGATATAATGCATTTGTATTTTTCAAATGATTATAGAACTTGTTTTCCCTGTCTAAATGTCTTGCCTGTTGAATTAGCCAGGATTAACATTAGACTCGTTCATCAATAAGATTAGCTGCATGGTTCTGTACAGTTACAAGGAAATGGAAAGGTTTCAGTGGAGTGTACAGGAGAAGGAAGGGCACAGCCAGGCACACCCAGAAAATGATTTTCACTCTACAACTTGCAACATCTTTGGAATTAATGTTTAAGGCTTTGGATCCCCAAATATAATGCAAGAAATCCAAATTCAACACAAATCCAAATCCATTGGAAAGGAGAAAATTACTACTCTACTTTATTAAATAAATAGGTTTAAAGAGGTACAAACGGCTTGTGTTGCAGTAGCAAGAATATGGCCCAGATGGTGTTTGGGGATTTTGAGAAGGGAGTGGGTTAGGGAAAATATGAATGAAGGAGGTGATATTTATGACTCCTGGTAGACTACATGGAGAAGGTGAATCCATAAAGGCTTACTGATTCATTTGTAAGGTTTGTTATTATTTTTAACGTGTATGTCCCCAGAGCATTGTATTGGCATATCTAAAACAAAAAAATGAATCCAAAGAATGAGTGGATGTAATTCTATGGCCTGTGCTATGCAGGAGGCCAGACTTAGATTATCATAATGGCCCCTTTGACCTTAAAATCTATCTATGAAATAATGTTTCAGCTCTTGGTGTCATCTTCAGAGCCAGAGTGAAACAAGACTGGAAAATGCACAGAATCTCTCTTGCAGAGTTTGCTAAGCCTATGGTGCTATACAACCTGCTGCCACACTGCAGTTACAAGAAAGATGCTTTAGGGTACTCATTCAAAAACTTGTTATGACCATTTAAATTTAGATAGCATCTGGATTGGAGTATAATTTATACCATATTTTCCATCTAAAAGAGACGGTTTTATTAATAATCATTCATCCTAGCCCAACCACCCCTTCACAATGTCTGCTTTGTACTTTAGATGGTTATAAGATCTTTGGTCCCCGGCCATGTGTGAGTTCAATGAGACTACTCACATGCATCAAGTTAATTCCAGCTGCTTGTGGGATAAGGGCCCTTTATGTTTTATTCTAGAAAGACAGTGTCCACTTAAAAACTAGTCAGTTAAAAAAATAACAATTGCAGGTACTACGCTTGTTCTTAAGACTCCAGCCAATATTTGTGGTTTTACAATTATGGTTTCCTCTTTTATACAAAGAAATTTCTCTCCCCAGTTGCTGTGTGAAAAAACACAAAAAAACAGGAGAAATGTATTGACTGTGCAGAAGAAAACATTGAACTGGCTATATTAGAAATGTCAAATGAATACAGTAAACAAAACTGGGAAAAAATAAAATATTTTTCTCTAATCTTTTTCAGTTACAGTAACCTTGGGTTTTACTTGTAACCATAGTAAATAAAAATGGCTTTCATACAAAAGTGTAATTTTAAGTTGATAGAGTCCCTTTAAATAAAACTGTATTTTTTCATGAATCCAAAGTCCTTATCGTTCTTTTTGTCAAGAACAAGAAAAAGGCTTAAGCTTTGAATACCTGCCTTTTCAACCTGGTAACTATTATCTTATCCAGAGGTATCTGCAGATGCCCTTGTCCTGTCCGCTAAAAGGACATTCTGCAAAGAGGATTACTGTTTCACGGGAGGAAGCCTCAGGGGGTTGCATAGGTGTCAAAAGCCATTTGTGCATTCACAGAGCACTCATGTCTATTGCTTTTGTATTTTTAGGGTAGGGTTTTCATTTTTTCCCTTCCAACTTTCATAAGGGTATATAAATATTGGAGTGAGATAAATAATTGTGAATTTTATATAGAAGAAAATGGTGTTACTGTTTTCATTTCTCTTCTTTGCAACATTTTAAAAAATTAAAATCAAGGCTTGGGTTTTTTTTTAAAGCATGATTAGTTGAATGTTTCCATTTCTGAAGATGCAGCTTTTACCCGAAGGTTCCCTCAAATTGCACTTTTGCATAGGTGCCTCTCTCCTCTAATAGAACAAGCAGGAGACTAACACAGTTACCCCTCTGATACGTCTCTCCTCTAATAGCTGAGTCTCTTTAACTATGGCTGACAATGGGTCATATAAAGAGTTCATTAACTCTTCGGTCAGTGGTGCTTCTTCTAGTCCTCTGCTCCTGTCCTAACTCTTTAGATTATCTCAGAATCACCAGAGGAGAACTGGGGGAGCCTCGTTTATGTGACTGTGACTGACAGATGGATTTTCTCTCCTAGTGGGTGGTGATCAACCCCCATTGTGAAGTCTCACCTGGATTGGTGAGGACAGAACATACAGAAAAAATACAACTGCATCTCTAATAGAATCTGCATCCCAGAATACTTCAGAGAGTTAAATGAGACAATTATAGATGTTCATTAATAAATAGTGGCTGTGGAGAGCTCAATTAAGAGGCAAAGGCAAGGGAGAAAAGATATGTTTTCAGCTGAGATTTGAAAACAAATGGAGAGTTGATGAGGCGGAAAGACACAGGAAGACTCTTCCAGATGGCAATTGCTGCTGAGGAGAAGGCTCTCACACCAACAATGGTGCATTTGTGTGTAGAGACAGAGAGGAGCCGGTCCTAGACCACCAGAGAGAAGAAGCAGGGGAGGTAGAAAGAGAGGAGCATTTTAAAGTAGTCAGCAGAGAACTTTTTTTTAAAAGAGCACTTTCTATGAAACACAGGATTCATTCTTCTAAAGCAATTTCTCTTGCTTTAAAGACATCTAACTCCTTTGTATGAGGTCACCATATAAAGGGATTGAACTGTGCAGTTTCACACACCAACACCATTTTGCTCTGATGGAAAATGGCAACCGGCCATCAGCTGCAAAGGTATAACAGGTCACTGAGGGTTTTGGCTCCAGTGACTCCTTTCTGTAAGCTGGGAAATTAATTTCAGCTATCAAAGCTATAACAACTGTAACACTTAGTGCTTGAAGATTTCATACCAGCATTTGTGCAAGGATGTGAAATAAAGGGGTAGTGACTATTGAACTCACCTTCTTATTGCCTTTCCTTCTGTCCTTAATAAATACTGCTGGAGCTAACGACCTCCTTTTTATCTAGGAGGGCATATGTATTTGTTCTCTTACAGCACACTATCTTAGAAATAAAGCAGCAGTACTGATTTTATTTTATGACAATGCAATACTGAATAAAGAGAGCATGAATATATGTTGGATGCATTTATTTCCCCACATCCCATTATTCCCCAAATTAATGATTTGGCCTTAAATCTTTATTTAGAGGTTTTCCTGCAGCTTTCTTTTATCTGTCCTTTAAAATTACTTCAGAACATTGTCTATGTTTTTTCTCTGTCTTGTAGTGTGCACTGACTATATTTCATTAACTTCTTCGTTTCTAAGGGTATATGTACAATGCATAGCAAACCCAGGCTCTTACCCAGATTTGAGCCTTAGTCCCTCCTACTGTCCTTACAGAAAAACCTCTGACCTGAGTTTGAAGGTGCTTTAGGTCTAGACTAGCTTGCTCAGCTGGGAGTCTGGGTCAGAATCCAGAATCCTCTTTAAGTAGGGCTGAAACCTGCCAACTTTGCAGTGTGGACACAATCTAAACCACTTGAGTGCTGACAGTCTTAAGGTATGTCTACACTACGAAATTAGGTCGAACGTATAGAAGTCGTTTTTTTAGAAATCGTTTTTATATAGTCAATTGTGTGTGTCCCCTCACAAAATGCTCTAAGTGCATTCAGTGCATTAACTCGGCGGAGTGCTTCCTCAGTACTGAGGCTAATGTCGACTTCTGGAGCGTTGCACTGTGGGTAGTTATCCCACAGTTCCCGCAGTCTCCGTTGCCCATTGGAATTCTGGGTTGAGATCCCAATGCCTAATGGGGCAAAAACATTGTTACGGGTGGTTCTGGGTACATGTCGTCAGTCCCCCTGTGAAAGCAACGGCAGACAATCATATCACGCCTTTTTTCCTGAGTTACCTGTGCAGAAGCCATACCACGGCAAGCATGGAACCAGCTCAGCTCACTGTCACCGTACATCTCCTGGGTGCTGGCAGACACGGTACTGCATTGCTACACAGCAGCAGCTCGTTGCCTTTTGGCAGCAGACTGTGCAATAGGCCTGATAACCATCGTCATCATGTCTGAGGTGCTCCTGGCCACCTCAGTATGGTAGTCAGGAGCGCCTGGGCAGACATGGGTGCAGGGACTAAAATAGGAGTGACTTGACCAGGTCATTCTCTTTAGTCCTTCCGGCAGTCGTATTGCACCGTCTTCTGGCGAGCAGCCAGGAGATGAGGATGGCTAGCAGACTTACTGCACTGTCTGCTGCCAGCCAAAGATGTAAAAGAAAGATGGAGTGAATCAAAACAAGAAATAGACCAGATTTGTTTTGTATTCATTTGCTCCCCCCTCCCTCCCTCCGTGAAATCAACAGCCGGCAATTGTTTCAGTGAGGTCTGTCAGGGGCACCTTGAAAAGTTTAATGAAGATTCAGTCCTGCCTGGAATACCAGGGGAAGGGATAGCTCAGTGGGTTGAGCATTAGCCTGCTAAACCTAGGGTTTTGAGTTCAATCCTTGAGGGGGTCATTCTGTGTGACAGTTGTTTTTGTTTCTCCTTGATGTAAAGCCACCTCCTTTGTTGATTTTAATTCCCTGTAAGCCAACCCTATAAGCCATGTTGTCAGTCGCCCCTCCCTCCATCAGAGCAACGGCAGACAGTCATTCCGCGCCTTTTTTCCATGCAGACGCCATACCACGGCAAGCATGGAGCCCACTCAGATCACTTTCGCAATTAGGAGCACATTAAACACCACGCGCATTATCCAGCAGTGTATGCAGCATCAGAACCTGGCAAAGCGAAACCGGGCGAGTAGGCGACGTCAGTGCGGTGACGAGAGTCATGAGGACACGGACACAGACTTCTCTCAAAGCACGGGCCCTGGCAATGCGGGCATCATGGTTCTAATGGGGCAGGTTCATGCCGTGGAACACCGATTCTGGGCCTGGGAAACAAGCACAGACTGGTGGGACCTCATAGTGTTGCAGGTCTGGGACGATTCCCAGTGGCTGCAAAACTTTTGCAAGCGTAAGGGCACTTTCATGGAACTTTGTGACTTGCTTTCCCCTGCCCCGAAGCACCAGAATACCAAGATGAGAGCAGCCCTCACAGTTGAGAAGCAAGTGGCAATAGCCCTGTGAAAGCTTGCAATGCCAGACAGCTACCGGTCAGTCGGGAATCAATTTGGAGTGGACAAATCTACTGTGGGGGCTGCTGTGATGCAAGTAGCCAACGCAATCAAAGATCTGCTGATATCAAGGGTAGGGACCCTGGGAAATGTGCAGGTCATAGTGGATGGCTTTGCTGCAACGGGATTCCCTAACTGTGGTGGGGCGATAGACAGAACCCATATCCCTATCTTGGTACCGGAGCACCAAGACGGCGAGTACATAAACCGCGAGGGGTACTTTTCAATAGTGCTGCAAGCACTGGTGGATCACAAGGGACGTTTCACCAACATCAGCGTGGGATGGCCGGGAAAAGGACATGACGCTCGCATCTTCAGGAACTCTGGTCTGTTTCAAAAGCTGCAGGAAGGAACTTTCTTCCCAGACCAGAAAATAACCGTTGGGGATGTTGAAATGCCTATAGTTATCCTTGAGGACCCAGCCTACCCCCTAATGCCATGGCTCATGAAGCCGTACACAGGCAGCCTGGACAGTAGTCAGGAGCTGTTCAGCTACAGGTTGAGCAAGCACAGAATGGTGGTAGAATGTGCCTTTGGACATTTAAAAGTGTGCTGGCACAGTTTACTAACTCGCTTAGACCTCAGCGAAACTAATATTCCCACTGTTATTACTGGTTGCTGTGCACGTCACAATATCTGTGAGAGTAAGGGGGAGACCTTTATGGCGGGGTGGGAGGTTGAGGCAAATCGCCTGGCTGCTGGTTACGCACAGCCAGACACCAGGGTGGTTAGAAGAGCACAGGAGGCGCGGTGCACATCAGAGAAGCTTTGAAAACCAGTTTCATGACTGGCCAGCCTACGGTGTGAAACTTCTGTTTGTTTCTCCTTGATAAAACCCCCCGCCCCTTGGTTCACTCTACTTCCCTGAAAGCTAATCACCCTCTCCTCCCCCCTTCGATCACCGCTTACAGAGGCAATAAAGTCATTGTTGCTTCACATTCATGCATTCTTTATTCATTCATCACACAAATAGGGGGATAACTGCCAAGGTAGCCCAGGAGGGGTGGTAGAGGAGGGAAGCACTGGGTGGGATGGTGGAGGAGGGAAGGACAAGGCCACACAGCACTTTAAAACTTTAAAACTTCTTGAATGCCAGCCTTCTGTTGCTTGGGCAATCCTCTGGGGTGGAGTGGCTGCATGGCTGGAGGCCCCCACACCGCGTTCTTGGGTGTCTGGGTGAGGAGGCTATGGAACTTGGGGAGGAGGGCGGTTGTTTACACAGGGGCTGTAGCGGCAGTCTGTGCTCCAGCTGCCTTTCCTGCAGCTCAACCATACGCTGGAGCATATTAGTTTGATCCTCCAGCAGCGTCAGCATTGAATCCTGCCTCCTCTCATCACACTGCTGCCATCTATCAGCTTCAGCCCTTCCTTCAGCCCTCCACTTACTCTCTTCAGCCACCACCTCTCCTCCCGGTCATTTTGTGCTTTCCTGCACTCTGACATTGTCTGCCTCCACACATTCATCTGTGCTCTGTCAGTGTGGGAGGACAGCATGAGGTCAGAAAACATTTCATCGCGAGTGCATTTTTTTCGCCTTCTAATCTTCGCTAGCCTCTGGGAAGGAGAAGATCCTGTGATCCTTGAAACACATGCAGCTGGTGGAGGAAAAAAAAGGGACAGTGGTATTTAAAAAGACACATTTTATAGAACAATGGGTACACTCTTTCATGGTAAACCTTGCTGTTAACATTACATACATAGCACATGTGCTTTCGTTCCAAGGTCGCATTTTGCCTCCCCCCACCACGTGGCTAACCCTTCCCGCCTCCCCGTGGCTAACAACGGGGAAAATTTCTGTTCAGCCACAGGCAAACAGCCCAGCAGGAATGGGCACCTCTGAATGTCTCCTTAAAAAAAGCACCCTATTTCAACTAGGTGACCATGAATGATATCACTCTCCTGAGGATAACACAGAGAGATAAAGAACGGATGTTGTTTGAACGCCAGCAAACATACGCTGCAATGCTTTTTTCTGCAATGATTCCCGACTATGTGCTGCTGGCCTGGCGTGATAAAGTGTCCCACCATGGTGGACGGAATAAAGCTGCCCTCCCCAGAAACTTTTGCAAAGCCTTTGGGAGTACATCCAGGAGAGCTTTATGGAGATGTCCCTGGAGGATTTCTGCTCCATCCCCAGACACATAAACATACTTTTCCAGTAGCTGTACTGGCTGCGAATGCCAGGACAAATTAATCATTAAACATACTTGCTTTTAAACCATGTATACTATTTAAAAAGGTACACTCACCAGAGGTCCCTTCTCCACCTGGTGGGTCTGGGAGGCAGCCTTGGGTGGGTGTGGGGGATATCGGCTCCAGGTCCAGGGTGAGAAACAGTTCCTGGCTGTCGGGAAAATCGGTTTCTCCACTTGCTTGCTGTGAGCTATCTACAACATCATCGTCGTCATCTTCCTCGTCCCCAAAACCTGCTTCCTTGTTGCCTCCATCTCCATTGAAGGAGTCAAAGCACACGGTTGGGGTAGTGGTGGCTGAACCCCCTAAAATGGCATGCACCTCATCATAGAAGCAGCATGTTTGGGGCTCTGACCCAGAGTGGCTGTTTGCCTCTCTGGTTTTCTGGTAGGCTTGCCTCAGCTCCTTAAGTTTCACGCGGCACTGCTTCGGGTCCCTGTTATGGCCTCTGTCCTTCATGCCCTGGGAGATTTTGACAAATGTTTTGGCATTTCGAAAACTGGAACAGAGTTCTGATAGCACGGATTCCTCTCCCCATACAGCGATCAGATCCCATACCTCCTGTTCGGTCCATGCTGGAGCTCTTTTGTGATTCTGGGATTCCATCATGGTCACCTCTGCTGATGAGCTCTGCATGGTCACCTGCAGCTTGCCATGCTGGCCAAACAGGAAATGAGATTCAAAAGTTCGCGGGCTTTTTCCTGTCTACCTGGCCAGTGCATCTGAGTTGAGAGTGCTGTCCAGAGCGGTCACAATGGAGCATTCTGGGATAGCTCCCTGAGGCCAATACCGTCTAATTGCGTCCACACTACCCGAAATTCGACCCTGCAAGGCCAATTTCAGTGCTCATCCCCTTGTCGGGGATGGAGTAAAGAAATTGAGTTTAAGAGCCCTTTAAGTCGAAAAAAGGGCTTTGCCGTGTGGACGGGTGCAGGGTTAAATCGATTTTAATGCTGCTAAATTCAACCTCAACTCCTACTGTAGATCAGGGCTTAGGCAGACGAGTTCTCCCACTAATTGACACAATTGACTGGGCAAGAATCCTAGGATATTTCAGCATAAAGAACCATGGGGTATATCCTCAGACCACACACACCAAGTGCAGAAACAGTGAGGACACAGTTTTGCAGGCAGAGCTGTATAGTGGGGACACTCACAGCTAGAGCTGGGAGACATTTTTCAACAGACTTTTTTTTTTTAAATAATGCAGATTTGGCAACACCAAAACATTAAGAAAATTCATGTCAATTTCACTAAATTGTTCATTTAACAAAAATAATCAGAAAAAAATTAAAACATTTTCATTTTTCAAACAAAACATTTCAGTTTTTCAATTAGAATCAACTTTTGTTTTGAAATTTCCTTGAATTTAATTTTAGGGCTATAAAACAATAATCAAATACCATTTATTTAAATATTTTGGATGTTTTCTACATTTTCAAATATATTGATTTCAGTTACAATATGGAATACAAAGTGTACAGTGCTCATGTTATATTTATTTTAATTTCAAATATTAGCACTGTAAAAAAGAAAAGAAATAGTATTTTTCAATTCACCTAATACAAGTACTATAGTGCAATCTCTTTATCCTGAAAGTTGAACTTACAATTGTAGAATTATGTACAAAAAATAACTGCATTCAAAAATAAAACAGTGTAAAATTTTAGAGGCTACAAGTCCATTCAGTCCCACTTCTTGTTCAGCCAATTGCTCAGACAAACAAATTTGGTTACAATTTGCAGGAGATAATGCTGCCTGCTTCTTGTTTACGTCAACAGAAAGTGAGAACAGGCATTTGCATGGCACTGTTGTAGCTGGCGTTGCAAGATATTTACGTGCCAGATGTGCTAAAGATTCATATGTCCTTTCATGCTTCAACCACTCTGCCAGAGGTCATGCATCCATGCTGATGACGGGTTCTGCTCGAGAACGATACAAAACAAAGAGGACCGACGCATGTTCATTTTCATCATCTGAGTCAGATGCCACCAGCAGAAGGCTGATTTTCTTTTTTGGTGGTTCAGTTTCTGTAGTTTCCGCATCAGAGTGTTGCTCTTTTAAGATCTCTGAAAACGTGCTCCACAGCTCGCCCCTCTCAGATTTTGGAAGGCACTTCAGATTCTTAAACCTTGGGTCGAGTGCTGTAGCTATTTTTAGAAATCTCACATTGGTACCTTCTTTGGTTTTGTCAAATCGGCTGTGACAGTGTTCTTAAAAAGAACATGTGCTGGGTCATCATCTGAGACTGCTATAGTATGAAATATATGGTAGAATGCGGGTAAAACAGATGAGGATACATACAATTCTCCCCCAAGGAGTTCAGTCAAAATTTAATTAATGCATTATGTTTTTAACGACCATCGTCAGCATAGAAGCATGTCCTCTGGAATGGTGGCTGAAGCATGAAGAGGCATACGAATATTTAGCATATCTGGCATGTAAATATATATTGCAATGACAGCTACAGAAGTTCCATGTGAATGCCTGTTCTCATTTTCAGGTGACATTGTAAATAAGAAGCAAGCAGCAGTATCTCCCGTAAATGTAAACAAACTTGTTTGTCTTAGTGATTGGCTGAACAAGAAGTAGGACTGAGTGAACCTGTAGGTGCTAAAGTTTCAGATTGTTTTGTTTTTGAGTGCAGTTATGTAAGAAAAGAATCTACATTTGTAAGTTACACTTTCACGATAAAGAGATTGCACTTTGGTACTTGTGTGAGGTGAATTGAAAAATACTATTTCTTATGTTTATCATTTTTACAGTGCAAATATTTATAATAAAAAATAATAATTTAAAGTGAACACTGTGCCCTTTGTATCATATCGAACAGTGTAACCCATAGTTATGATTGGAAGGATTAGATTTTTATTGGTAAACATCATATCTCTCTGGGGGAGGGATAGCTCAGTGGTTTGAGCATTGCCCTGCTAAATTCAGGGTTGTGAGTTCAATCCTTGAGGGGGCCATTTAGGGATGTGGGGTAAAAATTGGGGCTTGGTCCTCCTTTGAGCAGGGGGTTGAACTAGATGACCTCCTGAGGTCCCTTCCAACCCTGATATTCTATGAATGTCATTGAACACACAGAGACTGATTAAAAAAAATTCCATCAGTAATAATCAAAATGTACAGATAGGCAAAGTAAGAAAAATGCTGCTTAAGAACCTATTAGGGTTTTATTTAAGTATATTTACTTTGTTTATTTTTGTTTTATTTTTATTTTTATATGTGGTGTTGACAAATTTGTGTTTAATGGTTATAAAGCTTTACCTTTTAAAATCTCAATGCCTACATTAAATAATTATTGTCTGACACCACCCCGTAATTTCCTACAATCATGAAAAATTAAAAAGATAACTATTGAAAAAAAACCCTGCTTTAAACAACTGTGAACATTTAAAAGTGAAAAAATCGGAAAAAAAATAAAATAGACATCAATATTATCTGTCTACATTATTTTAAAAAAATTATATTCAGCTAAGACTACCTATAGTCTATGTCAATGGTTTTCAACCTTTTTTCATTTGCAGATCCCTGAAAAATTTCAAATAGAGGTGTTTGACCTCTTTGGAAATCTTAGACATAGTCTGTGGACCCCTAGGGCCCATGGACCACAGGTTGAAAACCAGTGTTATATGGTAATGACAACCTTTCACGGACCCCTTAGATACAGTCTTCAGACCCGCAGGGGTCAGCGGACTACAGATTGAGAACCACTGGTCTATGTCATCAAGGTTAATCTTTGTTGTTTTTTCTTGAAAATGTCTTATCCAAGATCATATGCAGTGTTGTTGCAGCCATATGTTGCAGCCATAACTTCTATTGGTGAGAGAGAGAAGCTTTTGAGTTTACACAGCTCTGAAGAAGAGCTCTGTGTGAGCTCGAAAGTTTGTCTCTCTCACCAACAGAATTTGGTCCAATAAAAAATATTACCTCACCCACCTTGTCTCTCTTTTATCCAAGATCATTCATTCCCTATTTCTGTTTCTCTTCTCCCACGCACTCCTTTTTACTGCAGTTCACATAGTTACTGTTTTCTGGGATTTGATTCTCCCTTTAAAAATAAGGATAGCAACTTTTGAAATCAATAGGTCTCAGCTCAGTGAATCCAGTCTGCCTCCTTTTGGAATCGGAGCTGACTACAGTATTTCTTGACGTGAAGAGTTTTATGTCTGCATCACAGACAAAATCAATTTGATTCAGACCTCACTAATCAGTTTCACTGTGGCAGACCTATACCCTTGGGCAGCCCACGGTGAGTTGGACCCACTCCCTTCATGGTTTGTACAATCAGTGAAGAAATACTGAATACTGAGCAAGAGGTTGGACTAGATGACCTCCTGTGGTCCTTCCAACCCTGATATTCTATGATTCTATGAATCTGAGTTTGCCATCAGTATTGTTGATTTCATAGAATCATAGAATCATAGAATATCAGGGTTGGAAGGGACCCCAGAAGGTCATCTAGTCCAACCCCCTGCTTGAAGCAGGACCAATTCCCAGTTAAATCATCCCAGCCAGGGCTTTGTCAAGCCTGACCTTAAAAACCTCTAAGGAAGGAGATTCTACCACCTCCCTAGGTAACGCATTCCAGTGTTTCACCACCCTCTTAGTGAAAAAGTTTTTCCTAATATCCAATCTAAACCTCCCCCACTGCAACTTGAGACCATTACTCCTCGTTCTGTCATCTGCTACCATTGAGAACAGTCTAGAGCCATCCTCTTTGGAACCCCCTTTCAGGTAGTTGAAAGCAGCTATCAAATCCCCCCTCATTCTTCTCTTCTGCAGGCTAAACAATCCCAGCTCCCTCAGCCTCTCCTCATAAGTCATGTGTTCTAGACCCCTAATCATTTTTGTTGCCCTATATGCCACATATTATGCCACATAAAATATTAGGGGAAATGGAGAGAACATAAGGACAGAGTGAACTAGGTGATAGTTGCAAACATCATGTTAGTTTTGTGATTTTTCTGTTTAGTTATTTAAATCCTTTCAATGGGATTATGTTAGGAGGGGATTAGCTAAATGGAAAGACAAAGGAAGAGAAAGGGTGGGAGAACATTTGAGTTTCTTCGTGCCCGTATAAAGGGGGAAACAGTACTAGCATCTCTCAAATGAATGAATTTTAGGCCCATGTTTAAGAAGCATTTTGTTGACATTGGCAGTTATGAATTATTTAATAAAATGATAATAATTTAATAAAATGATTCAGAAAATATTATTATTTATCATGTTTATTACGGAAGTGCCTAAGGGAACAATTTAGAATGGGCCCCCTTGGTGCTAGGGCACTGTACAAACAAAATAAGACAATGTAAATAAACAAACAAAATATTAGGGGAAATGGAGAGAACATAAGGACAGAGTGAACTAGGTGATAGCTGCAGACATCATGTTAGTTTTGTGATTTTTCTGTTTAGTTATTTAAATCCTTTCAATGGGATTATGTTAGGAGGGGATTAGCTAAATGGAAAGACAAAGGAAGAGAAAGGGTGGGAGACCATGAGGGAGTGGGAGGGTTTGGAGCAAATAGCTGATCGACATAGGGAGAGAATAGAGTGAAAACATTGTGATGGGGCAATTTAGGTGCTGCCTGAAGTCCGAAGATTTCCATGATCTCTCAATCTCTCTCTCTTGACCTCTCTTTCTCTGTGTGTTTCAGGTTTCTGGCCTGAATAGAACACAGGATTAGTTTAGCTGGGTGATGGACAAACAGTGCATGTGGATACTTTTAGTTCTGTCATCAATCGTAGATTCCATTAACCATAGCGGTTTGGTGACTGCTTGCTAACTCCGATTGGAGGAGATGATATTGCTCTTGCATGATTCCGTTCCTTAATTTCCAAGAACTCTAGATGTGTAGTTTTTAAAAATTGCATAAGTATTCAGATATCTTAGTGATGAGTGCATTTTAGTAAATAAAAAATTAAATATTCTAAAATAAAGATTTTGTATATACAGTGAGGCCAAGTTCGTGTTTGTGTGGTAACCATAACTTAAAACTAACTGACACTTGTACATGTAAAATCTCAATGATAATCAAGGCCCTGTGTATGCAGTGTCAGTCTTGTCTCAATTCTTCACTGGGATTTATCTGCATGCATGCACGTTCCATGCCCCTAACTTACAAAATCTGCCCCAGTATGTGCATGCTTATGTTTGCCTAGATTTGGATAACTGCACTCTTAGCAGTTTGGGCCTGATTTCCCACTGCTTTGTACCTTGTGTAGTCATGTGCACCTGTGCAAACTCGGTGTAAAACGATGCCTTTCTGACTGGATAGCTTTCTACATCCAATTTGCATTCACATTGTACTGGTATAAATGACTGAATCTTGCAAGGCAGTGGAGCATGCGACCCTTCACTAAACAGCAGTTTTGCAATCAGTGTGTTAAGAAATCTCATTACTGGGTTTGCAGATTTACAGAGTTTACATTTTCTAGTTCTTATTTTTCTCTAGTGAATGCCCTAAGAAATCAGTGAATTGATGCTGATTTATTTTGCAGTGTAGAGTTTTGATTGTTGCCCCTTAATTCATAAAATGTTATTTCTGGGATTTTGTATCATTTACTGAATCCCTTGAGGTTAGATTACTTCTCCTTCTTTTCCCTTACCTTTTATGTGTTTCCCTTGCAAATTGACTGAGTTCATCATTCTGAAACTAGATTATTCAACCAAAGAGACAACGGCTAGCACCTTTTGCATTCACAGTTGTACATCTTTTACATTAAAAGAACGCTAGCAACTTCCACATTTAAAATTAGCAGATGTATACACCAAACTCAAATCAGTGGTTACCCAAAGCATGCTGCAATGTGTCAATTGTACAGATTTTTCCTTGGGAAGAAAACAGTGTTCATATTTATACTAGTGAGAAAGTAGTGTAAAATTTCACTTAGGCCAAAATCATAACCCAGCACCCAGTCTGCATAGCTGGGCCTGGCCCTGGGGTGACATGTGGTTAGGGGATGGGATTATCCATGGAAGCAGCTCCTCCATGCTCCAGCCTGTTCTGTGCATTAGCTACCAAGAGCAGATATCTGTGCTGAACAAGGGTCCACTTCCTATGCAGTCCCCAAGAGCAGCAGAACTACAGTGGGGCTTGATTTGTCCCTCACAGCTGAGGTGTGTCATCTGGCTTTTTTTTATATAGTTCTTATCACATTATGTTGTGGATTTTTCTCCTTTACTTTGAAGAACTTCACTTCCTTTAGTATTGCTTTCTCTGAAATATTTTATCTTTTAAACACATAGACCTGTTCGAATGATGGCATTTTGGCCCAAAGGAATTACAATATTTTATGTGGCATATATTGCTTCCTTTGTGCAGATGTTGTATACAAAATTAACCTGTGATTGTTTCATGAGATTGGGTACACAGTGATCTAATACACAAAAAGTAAACAAAGACCGAATGGCCACAATAACAGTAATTTCTAATTAACTGAACCTCTGACATTCCAGATGCTACCGGAATACTCGCTTCGGAGTGCTATTCAATTATTGCTGCAAGGGGGGGAAAGCATCTCTCTCTCTCCCTCTGGCTCACTACAAACGCACATAAGAAGACACAGATGGGGAGCATGTTTGAAGAATATTTATATGTCGAGATTACCCTACTCACGATGACTGGCAGAGTGAAAGTATATACTTCCTCAGTATTTAGGATGAAAAATGTTGTCTTGTGGTTAAGGCATTAGCCTCATCCTCAGGAATTTGGGTTCACTTCCCAGCTCTGCCAGAGACCACCTTGGGAAAGTCACAGTCTTGCTGGGCCTTCATTCCCCCTGTTAGAATGAGGGTGATGATAATACTTCTTGTCACCTAGACTTTGTCTGTACAGATTATAAACTATTTCGGACAGGGACTGTCTCTTATAATAAAGTACCTAGCACAATAGAGTCTTGAACCCTTGTGGGACCACTAGATGCTACCATAATAATAGATAATAATGTTATTTCAGTTCTCTGGTTCAGTGAGCTTTCAGGCATTTCCAGCACACTGATTTGCTTATGCAGATTTAAAATTCATTTCCCACAAGTTGTTGTGCATGTACAACTCAACTGAACTTCTCGACAATACCTCGAGTGTGGAAAAGGGTGTGAAAATGGCCAAAGCAAATGGATTTAAAAATTTGAACAAATATTCATAGAACATATTGTAGAGTGCTCACTCAGCTCTACCTCCATGGCATTACATCTTTTTATAGGACAGCGGTAAGTAGCTTTTTCTTTCATAATAATTATTGGCCTGCTTTGCTTCCGCTGTTAGTGCTCCTGTGAAATTTCTAGATACTCAAAAAGTGCCAAATCCTTCTCCTTTGGGTTTTGCGATTGACTTCTATGAGAGCATAAGTGTGCCCTAAATATGCACTATACACATAAAAGGATCTTCAGAAATAAGTCATTTGATACTTTTATGATTGTGGGCTCAGTATTCAGCCCTGGGTCAAGCCACTTTGCATTGCTGAAGTCAGAAAACTGCCCTAAAGAGGCAGCTGTGGATTCCTCCTGACACAGGTTACAGCCAGTGCTGCTCAAACAGTGTGGGGTGACGGTTGGAGGAAGAACAGCTGAACACTCACAGGTGAATCATCAGGTGGTATAGCGCCAATGTAGGTAGCTCTATATCATCTGCTCTTCCCCTCTCACACTTAGTGTAGGTTAGAGGAGGGCATGGGGCAGCCCAGAGCTGATCACTCAGTAGTGGTTCAGTGTTTTGTATGGAACTGGTGCAGTCAGCATAACTTATAGCAAAACTCAGGGAGCAGAAAGGTGACTTAGAGCCACCTATCTCTCATGCTGTCCTCAGTTGAGCCATAAACTTAGTGTGTCTGAGGACTAAGGCCTATATTTTCCATTAAGTTTATAGCATCAAAGCCCTTTTTCTGTGATCAGGTCCCTGATAACTCTGATATTTCAGTTGCACTCCTCGTTCTCTGTCATCTCTCCTCTCAATAGAAATAGATTTGATTAATAGTAATTTCGTTCCTCTGCTGTTCCTGGTTATTACTTTTTGTTTAGTCAGCTCCATTTCATCATGTTTATAGAACTCTATTTTCTCTCTCTGTATCCTTCTACTTTCTTTACCCTGGCAGTCAAGGACTCAAGTTTGGTTTCAAAGCTTAGGCAGATGGATAGCAAATGGTATGTTTTCCTAAGCTTCTTTGCACTCCAGGTCAAACCCTGCTGTCTCTATAGGTGTGCAAAAGAATACATTTCACAGCACCTTAATGACTACAGCATAGTTTGAAATGTCTAATCTGTCCACTTTGGATGCACTTTTGTGCAATGTGAACTTTATTACTCCTGTTCCTCTTCCAACTTAAACAGTGTACATGTATTGCAAATGCACATATAAGCAAATGAACTAATACTCCTTTGAGTAGTATTCCCCTACAGGTGCTCCACTTCAGATGTGCATGCACATAGGGGCTTTTGATCAGTGATTTTCAGTAGCTGTGCACTAGTCTTCTTTGTGCCCTGTACCGCGGTTGTAAAGAACTGTGCAAGTGAACTTCTGTCAGTTCTTTCTCAGCCACCCTCAGCCCCGTCTCAGCTGCACCCAGCCTGAGACAGAGCATCAAGTGCGCCTGCATTATGCTTAGCATTACTTGCCAAAAGGAAAAATGTGTCCTTTTAAAATCCTGAGGTCTGTACCTCTGGTTCTGGTACCACTGCTCTGACACCATGTCAAGGCTAATTCCCCACTCTGGTACTTTCAGTGCAGAAGGTGGGGGCCCACACGGACTCTCAAAATTCATACTTGCCACTCCAAGCTTGTATTTTTTCCAAGGTCACAACTTTTCTCTGACCTTGGATTGGTAGATGCTGCCACCACCTAAGTGCAGAACCCCTTTGAGAGCCCAGGAAGGTGCACTTGGGAATTCCTTCCTGTGGGGTACCCTCAAGCCCTTTCACACACACACACACCCCGACCCCCGGGGAAGAACTGAGAAAGAAAAAAAAGGAAATCAGCTGTTGCCACCATCTAATTAAACAACATGTGCACAAACCTCTTAAGACACAAAAATCCAATTCTGTTCTTAAAAAAAGTAAATTTTATTTTAAAAAAAGAAAGAAAATACAACTGGGAACTCAGGCTATTGCTAGATTTTAAAAGAGCAACTACAAGGATTAAGCACCAAGAATAGCTTTCTTGAGGTCCAGCTTAAAGGTTACAAGCAAAACAAAAACAATCGGGGTTAGCACAGAGGAATCCACAAGCCATAAAGAAATAAAAGGGATAAACCTAATCAAGTCTTCCTAGACATTTCCTGATCTACTTACATATCTGGGGTTTTAAATTAGTAATTTCTAGGTATGATGATTTTTTCATACCTGGCCCAAGCTCCCCAGGAAAACAACAGACAGACAAAAGGGTAAATCTTTTCTCAATTTAAAAAAGTTCTAACCTTCCCATTGGCTCTTTTGGCCAGGTGCCCACTCACTTCCTTTTACCTATGCATAGCAATGAGAATTTTTAACCCTTTACAGGTAGAGCAATTATAGAACAGCAACTAAGAGGGATTTTATAGCTACTGACTGGCTGGGCGTCCATAAACGGAAGCTACCCCCCTCCCTTCATTTATCACAGTTACTCTTTTCATTTTAGGTAGTTTAGTTTACTTTATTTAATCTGGTAATTATTTTGCAGGGGCTTTCCATGTGATACCCCCTTCGCCTCCTCCGCCCATGCAAACTGTTGAGGGGAGCTCTTCAGTGGCCACTTTTTACCTGGGTATGCTGAGATTCCTTGGATTCAAACATTGTTTTTAACCATCCTGGTTAGTGATGGACTTTTTGTGCCTCTGCTGTTTGAGAGACACCCATGTACCTGCAAAGTAAAAGATCTACACCCCTTTTAAGAGTGGATCAAGGAAGAACAGAGAAATCAAGTTCATTTTCCAGATGATTGCGCAGGCTCTGTGACAAGCCTGGGATCCGGCCCCAGGGAACCCCCCCGTACATCAGCTTCTGTGTACTTTTAGTGCCCCATCAATCTCTGCTTCTCAGTAACTGAGATCCTGGACAGAGAAGACTGTGGGACGTACCATCAAGGTGTGATGCATCTCTTGGGGAGCCCAGAACTATAAGCCAGTGTGTTGCTCCCCTCACCTTCAGCAAGTGAGAGCTTTGCTCTTGTTAAACTATGTGTCAATTCCCTTACACACCAACTTGTCTGCCTTGACAGCAAACTCTGCAGGACTCTGCAAGTCTAAACCTTGTCTTGCAGGTAACAATCAGTGAACCCCAATTCTTGAGTTCCTCAGAGACGTCTCCCGGCAGTGTCCAGTCCCTCTCACTGGACACTCACAGACATTCTTAAGTTTCCTGCCTTCAAAGAGACAGTATGCACATCAGCCTGTTAGTTTAACTGAAGACACCCTCCACTTGAATACATAGTGCTGAGATGATTTTGTAATAAAACAAGGATAAGTTTATTAACAAAGTACAGAAATGTAAGGGATACTAAGCAGGACTAAAAGAGACACATAGGGTTATGAACAAAACAAAACACGCTTTCTAGTGACTAAAACTTATTTCAGCAAGTTAAAGTCTTTGTCTAAGTGGAGACACCAATAGTGAGTCTCCAGCTACTCTTGCCGTCCAGGCCAAGAGGATCCACTTTTCATATACTCAGAGTGTGCTGCCCTCCCCTTGTTCCCTAGATGATGGGTAACTCAAGTGTCTCTTTGCCCCCATATATTACACCAAAGTTTATTGTTTCTGTGTCACAAGCCAGGAAGGCTTCCTGGGGGTGCATACTCTATCCCCCATCATGATCATTGATGGGTTTGTTTACCTTATATGTAAATGTACTTTTCATTGTCCTCTCTGATCAAGCTGATCATACAAGAAAAAACATATTCCTTTATCTAGGACAGGCTGAGCTTTATGAGCTACCTGCCAAACACATTTTAAGAACATATTTCCAGCACACATCTGTAATTCTGTGTACACACCCCATAGTTACGTCACATGATGATTTTCAGGACTAGCATATTGCCAATTTGCATATGATACTTTACCCTATACCTTTTAGATGCAGATTATGATAACAGTGTGTTGGGGCAATGAGTGTATCAGGCCGGATGTGAGTTATGGTATGCTATGCCCTTTGCCAGTTGGCATTGAGAGGCTCCCAGGGTCACAGAAGACTCCTAAGAAAAGAAGTTCTACCTAGTAGTGAACCTTAATTGAAAGGAGCCAGGTCATCTCAGAGACCACGTGCTCCAGAGACTGCCAGTCCCAAGGAAAATTCTGTGGAGGCTCCAAACTTCTCCGGTACCAGGAGCTCTTAGATGACTTCCAGGTCTTCAAAACACCATGGTACCTGTCATATCTTGGGAACAAAAGTGACCTAGATACCATTGAAGTATGATAGATCTAACAGAGATGCCAAACACGCTATTGCACAGAAACCTGCACCATCTTCAGTCTTCTTAGTGCCAGTATCTGAATGAATATCCCAGACAGTGGTAGCCATACAACAGAAGCCATCTACATCTTCAATACTGGAATCATCTGTCAGGCCTGTGTCTCAACTATCAGTGCCTTCGTACCTTCTCCATCTTCCAAGAAGAGACCAACGAAGCAGGGAGTTCTCTCACTACCAACACCAATTCCTGTGAAGCCTCAACCAATTTCAGCTCATTTATACCCAATACTGCAAGAATTTAGATGTTCTAGAAAGTTGGTCATATCATATGAGCAGGAATTCCCCTTACCAATGGGTACCAAATGATTGTCGGTACCAAAGTCTACTGGGTCACCGAGACCATATCTTTCATGGGTACCTCCTAGCTTTCCGATACTGATCACACTGGAGAAGCAGTTGCATTTGCCTTCAGGTGTCCTCTCCACCTTTGGACTATGTTGAGGATGATTCCTCAGTCTCCCAGATATCCATACCATGATCCCCTCACTATTCTACATTCCCCATCTTTCTATCCTGAGAGGGAAATCATAAGGGATAGACAATCTCATCTCTCTCCTTACTGGCATGATCACCTTGCCTTATGGTCTACCTCAGTGGCCATATTGGGATCCGTGGGCTGTCTACCAGCAACAATTCTCAAAGCCAACCAGTTTGTCCCATGGGGATCATCAAGGGAGACACTCCACCATCTCATTACTTCCTCCTCCCCAGCCTCAGCAGTTGTCTTTTGAAGACCAAGAAGCTAGAGCGGACAGAGTGGTGACACTACAAACTAATATTTCATTATCCTTACCAGATGAAGCCATTATGCCACCTTCACCTTCTCTCACTGATAACTTTGACCTGTTTCAGGAGCTGATTAAACATATTGCTGGATAATTACAGATTTCACTAGAAGAGGTACTGGAGTCCCAGCATCAGCCTTTGGACATTTTACATACATCATCCTCAGAGTCATCCTGGATCCTGCCAAAATCATCTGGTGCAAACTGGCCACTGCACCACCTGCTTTTAACACAGGTGGACAAAAATATTATGTATCAGATAAAAAATGAGAATTTCTACTCTCCTACCCTACACTAAATTCTTTGGTTAAGGAAACTGTTGATGGGCATGGGAGACAACATCAGATGAAATCAAAACCCTTTGTCAAAGACCAAAAGCGCCTCAACCTACTTGTACACAAGAGCTAGTCATCAGTGATTCTGAAATTCCAAATTGCTAATTACCAAGGTGTGGTTGAAAAATACAACTATATTAATTATGATAAATTTAGCAGTTTTGTGGATCATCTCCCAATAGAATATCAAGAGCAGTTCAAAGATATCATCGGTGAGGCTTAGCTCTTGGCAAGAACCTCTCTATATGCTTCCATAGATGTAGCCAACATGGAAGCAAACACCATCTCTACTGCTGTCATTATGTGGAAATCATCTTGGCTACAACTGTCTGGCTTTCCTTCAAAGATCCAAAATACTGTAGAGCAGTGGTTCTCAACCAGGGATCCGGGGATCCCTGGGGGGCCATGAGCAGATTTCAGGAGGTCCACCAAGCAGGACCAATGTTAGACTTGCTGGTGCCCAGGTCAGAAAGCCTAAGCCCTGTCATGCAGGGCTGAAGCCCAGGGCCCTGGGACCCTTTTCCCAGGGCTGAAGCAGAAGCCTGTGCAACTTAACTTTGTGGAGCAACCTGTGGCGTGGGGCCCCAGGCAATTGTCCTGCTTGCTACTGCTTAACACTGGCCCTGGCTTTTATATGCAGAAAACCAGTTGTTGTGGCACAGGTGGGCTGTGGAGTTTTTATAGCATTTTTGCGGGGGCGGGAGGAGGGCTCAGAAAGAAAAAGGTTGAGAACCCCTGCTGCAGAGTACCTTCCTTTTGATAAGCTTAAGCTCTTTTGAACCTCTGGCTACCTGTTCGCTACACCACCTGCATATGAAGATGTCCTTCCTGGTGGCCATCACTTCTGCCTGAAGGGTCAGAGAAAAGGGGGTTCTGATGGCAGACCTTACCATCACAAGAGAGTGAGTGATGAGGATGGTGACTTCATGAACAGTGTTTCATTATGACCATGTTCTAGATTTCTACCTGATCTTTCTTTTGAATTCCATATTAACCAGGTTATTCACCTCCTGTTTTTCTTTCTGAAACCACGCCAGACCAAAGAAGAAGCCGCCTTACGTTCTTTGGATGTGAGAAGGACACTGACCTTCTATTTGTATAGAACCAAACTCTGACCCTGAGGATGATGACTCTGAGGTTCCCACCTCCATCAACAGATACTGCTCAGGAGTGACGTGAAGTGGAGCACCTATTGGGATACTACTTAAAGAAGAAGAAGAGGTTATTCCCTCTTGGGCAATAACTAGAGTTCTTTGAACTGTGCATCCCTGTGGCTGATTAACTACCTGCCCTCCTTCCACTCTACTTCAGAACCTTGTCTCTCAAGAGTGTCACAGTAGAGAAGGAACTGAGGGCAGTTCACCCAGGCAGCTCTATGTATCCTTGGTATAGGTCACAAAGATGCGTAGGGTGAATGAACAGGCTGAATGGGTACTGCTACTGAAAATCTCCAATCAAAGGTACATGCCAACCTGAAGTGGAACCCCCATAGGGACCGCCATCTTGAAAAACTCCAGTTGCTCCACAAGGTGAGTAACTTTTCCTTCACCCTGAAAGTCAATTTCTCAATATATCCCTCTCTCTGTTGGGGAGTACTTTTTCACCTTATTATTTATCATCTAAATAAAACAGATGAGAAAGCAATGGCCATACTTTAGCTTTAAGCTAACAGTGATCTTAGAGCATCATAATGGTTCTGGCTTGCTGCAAATGCACATAGAGTTCACCTGAGTTATTGAGTGATATATATCAAATTACATCAATCTAAGCACTTTGCTGATAATTTTTATGAACATAGTTAACTGAAAATATTAACTTTATGTACTTATGTATTTTTGTGAAGCAAAAAAAAAAACCCCTCAAAAACAAGCAAACCAAAACCCACATCTGCTGCCAAAGAATTAAATCTGTGACCACAGACCACCTTGGAGCACGTTATTCAGCAATGTTTCTTAACTGGTGAAGTGTTTTTCTCTCTTCAGCTTTGTGAATTCGTTTGTGCAGTATAATTATATGACATTTGGGTTTTGTTTGTTGTAGGGTTTTTTTGGTTTTGTTTTGTTTTTTTAGGATAACAAAGCATTTCATGTGTGACCTTTACATTTCTTACCATTTAGTATTAATAAATGTCATAAAGTGCAGTGTAGTGTGTCCTAAATCGACAGCTTCTACATCACAACAGCACTTTACTAAGCACTAGCTCAGTGATCACTAGTTTAAGTCCATCATCAGGTGCCAATAGATAATATGAGTGAACTTTAATAATCTTACAAGATGCATATCACATAGCTTCCTTTATATAAGGAGTCATTGGGCCTCAGAGAGAGAGAGTGGGAGGTGGGAGACCCAACGTTCAGTCCCATGGCTCCAGTTATTCTTTATAGAAGAGGTGGTACGACCAACCACTGGCCAGATTTTGTATGGGGCCTGCTCAGAGCTCCCCTGCTGGATTGGGCTCCACCAGTGAGATAGGCAGGGAAACACCCATCTTTACCTGGTTTGAGAATCCTGCTTGGGGCTTAAGCATGGGGTAGGCATCCGGATGGCTAGAGTAAAGAACTGTGTGAATGACCAGCAGAAAAACATAGGCACCTAGGGGACCTCGACACTGAAAATTTAGACGTCGAGAGATTTTGGGTGCATACAGGGTTAAGCAGCAGGGTTAGTGTGCGTTTAGGGGACCACGTAGTTGGTAAAAATAAACAAAAATGTTATTTAATAGAAAAACCACAGATTCAAAGAAGAAATAGCAAGGGAAAGCTAACATGCAAGTTACAGAGAAAATAAATATACAGACGCAACCTCAGGCTCTATGCTTCCATATTAGATAAAACCCCTTTTCTAATGCTAGTTACTTATTGCCTTTGAACAGTTTCCCAGCATACCCCCTAGCTACAGGGGTAATCCAGTTTTCACAGGCAGCTTCTTGCCTAGTGGCCGTCCCTCAGTTTCTGGATGAAAACTTCAGTTTCAACCCTCCTTTTTAAAAGGCTTTTTTCCACTCTCTTCAGACTGGTGACTCGTGATTATTCAGAGCAGGGGAAATTCCCTCTTGCCTTGATAGCTGGGATGTCTCACTGTCTTCCCATTAACTGTAATGATCCAATCTTGTCTTTATTCAGGGTAGCACAAGGGATCATTACTTGAGTCCAGTTTTGTGTCAGCACCTGACTTAGGAGGCAGTCCCCTCCCTGTTTCATTGTTTCATTGCCCTGTTGCACCACAGTTACAACTTACAGTTTTCTCTATGCACACCTACATACATTCATACCCATAGTCTGTATACATAGCTAATAATGACCATCAAGTTCAGATCATTACAAGGTTTTAAAAAAAACCTTACTCAATATATATTTGTAGCACAATATTATATACAATCAGTTGCTTCAACTTCTTATTCTTTGAGGTTCAGCCCCCCTGTTATTCCCTTGGGCTGTTTGGACGCTGATTGTCACAGTTAGACTATGACATCTGAGCACAGGTTTGGATGAGCTCAATGATGCTTAAATTTTGGACTTAGACACCTAAAGTAGGGGGTTAGGTGCCCAAGTCCCTTTGTGATCTGGGCCTGAGAGCCGGAGTAAAAGGCCCGTATTAACAGAACAGAGTTTGTGTACTGTGGCTGGGGATATTATGCCTGCATGAGGCAGGAGCCAGTGTGATGCCTCCAAGGGTATTGGGGGTTACTGGCAACCCTCCAGCTTGTTCAACACTTGCACCCTCAGCCCAATGTGCACAGAAGCACTGGGATATGAGGATCTGTTTGTGCTTGTCTCCTCCTTCCCAAGTGCATCAGAACTGAAGCAGCCATAATTTATCCCAGAACATGAACACATGGAAAAGAGGAGTTTATGTGATGGATTCAGTTTGGTTGCAAATTCAAATATGAGCATGTGGTAATAGCACTTTACACACAATGAGAGGCAGAGCATTAATCCATATTATTAGCCCAAGATGAATGTTTTCATGCAACTTCCTATAGTGTACACCAGATGCAGCTAGAACACTGAATAGCTTCATGAAAATCTCTCTATTGGTCTGGAGGGTGAGAGCCCTGATCTTGCTTCTTAATCCTAGGTAAATTGTGCTACTATATTTATAATAGCTGTACTTCTTTGGTAATAGAGAAGAAAAAATAATATGCAGTGATAACAGAGTATCATTTTGATTTCAGTGTAAAAGTAATTTGGTAGTTTTACATTTTGAAAGGGGCAAATTTTTTGAACTGGTGTAATGGTGTATTGGATAGCATCAATTCCAGGGAATTTCTATTCAAAGTTCTTTTGCCAATTGCTTGTGTGTGATTTATAGGCTGATGCCTAATGGTAAGGATTATTTTTCTATGGTAAAGCAGATTTTCTTTCATTAATATTTTGATCTTTAAACCACACATTGTCACTTTTTGTACCTGGTATACGGAAATAAAGCACATAGTTCAATATCTGTATTTTGATGCTCAGATATGTAGCAAAGAGATATGTAGCAGGACAGATATGGAGCAAAAGGATTTAAATGAGGTACAGCATAACCAGAATAATTACAAAAGGACTAGTCACAATGAGACATTTAAAGGAAGCTGTATGCATCGGAAAAGGAAATCAGATGGTCACCAAACTATATTTAAAAGATTTTCGGGATACAAAAATACAAATAAATGACTGCTGCTTAATTAGGTAGATATAGTGGTTGGAGCAGAAGGCCCAGTCATATTTTGAAGAGCGATAAGCCATTGAACATAGGAATTTAGAATGGACGTGCATACTTATCCATTCAGTAACTATAGTATGACTGCCAGAAAACCCTTGAGCCAAATTCTGATCTAAGTTATACCAGTGTAAGCATGGGTGCTGGAAAAAAAATGTATGGTGTGGGTGCTGGTGATGGAAACCATGTATTTGGTGTTTGTTATTTCTACTTCAAGCCAGAGGTGCAGCAGCACTCCTAGTTCCAGCACCACTAAGTGTAGGTCAACAGCAATACCGTGGAAGTCATCTGCTTACATTGGTACAACTATGAGCAGAATAACGCTCATAATATATAGGGAATAAATGGAAAAGGGTAAGAAAAAAAAGATAGAAAATTATCCATTTTCTGAAGTCTGGGATATGCTATATTTTATTAAGTCATGGACCGGAGTGAAAAAAAGGACTGCTTGACGAGTGAACTAGTGATATTTTCAAGGTCAGGTATCTCATAGCCTACCAGATTAGACAAATTCTAGGAATACAATAGACATGACAGATATGTACTAAGAAAAATATGGGAATATAGTACACCTCATTTAGTTAAATTTTGACAATATATTTGTTTCATCATGTATATGCCAGTGCTTGAAAAGTTAGAGAGCTAAAACTTGTATAGGAACTACATAAAATGGATGGAGAAATAGCTCACATAAGAAACGAATTATATCATCAGTCAGAATGAACAGCATAAACTTCACAGGGAACTGCCATTGCAAATGGCAAAGCACAAGTGTAAAGTGCTCTCCGCTTGAAACAATGGCAAACCCATTGTTTTGAATCTGTAACCTCATAAAACATATGGATTGGATGAATGGACTATAAGGTGGATAGAAAGCTGGCTGGATCGTCGGGCTCAACAGGTAGTGATCAACAGCTCGATGTCTTGTTGGCAGCCAGTATCAAGTGGGGTCGGTCCTGGGACCGGTTTTGTTTAACATCTTCATTAATGATCTGGATGATGGGCTGGACTGCACCCTCAGCAAGTTCGTGGATGACACTAAGCTGGGGGGGGAGAGGTAGATACTCTGGAGGGTACAGATAGGGTCCAGAGTGACCTAGACAAATTGGAGGTTGGGCCAAAAGAAATCTGATGAGGTTCAACAAGGACAAGTGCAGAGTCATGCACTTAGGACGGAAGAATCCCATGCACCGTTACAAGCTGGGGACCGACTGGCTAAGCGGCAGTTCTGCAGAAAACGACCTGGGGATTACAGTGGATGAAAAGCTAGATATGAGTCAAGAGTGTGCCCTTGTTGCCAAGAAGGCTAATGGCTTATTGGGCTGCATTAGTAGGAGCATTGCCAGCAGATCGAGGGAAGTGATTATTCCCCTCTATTCGGCACTGGTGAGGCCACATCTGGAGTATTGCGTCCAGTTTTGGGCCCCCCACTACAAATTGGAAAGAATCCAGCAGAAGGAAACGAAAATTATTAGGGGGCTGGAGCACAAGGCTTATGAGGAGAGACTGAGTGAACTGGGATTATTTAGTCTGCAGAAAAGAGGAGTGAGGGGGGCTTTGATAGTAGCTGTCAGCTACCTGAAGGGGGGTTCCAAAGAGGATGGAGCTCAGCTGTTCTCAGTGGTAGCAGATGACAGAACAAGGAGTAATGGTCTCAAGTTGCAGTGGAGGAAGTCTAGGTTGGATATTAGGCAAAACCATTTCACTAGGAGGGTGGTGAAGCACTGGAACGGGTTACCTCGGAAGGTGGTAGAATCTCCATCCTTAGAGGTTTTTAAGACCCAGCTTGACAAAGCCTTGGCTGGGATGATTTAGTTGGGGTTGATCCTGCTTTGAGCCGGGGATTGGACTAGATGACCTCCTGAAGTCTCTTCCAACTCTAATCTTCTATGATTCTGTGATTCTATATTGAAGATATATGGCTAGCCAAAGCAAGGTCCTAAAGAAAAGTACACCATCTTCTTTCCCCATACAAGTGATAAGAAGCATTCTTTAAAAGTGTTACCTACAGTACTCAGACATCGAGAAGCATCTGAGACTGTAACAAAAGATGCAAATAGTGAACTTTAAAAACTGACAGCACGCAAAATCCGTCAGTTTGGGATTCTCATGACATTTCTGCCACTTCTTTCTGTTATTCCCTTGTAACTAGTTTGCCTATGCAGCACCACCTTGTGGCCCATCAGGACACAACTCACCCAACTGCAGGTCCCTTGTGGTCAGATACCACCCCTCAGAGGTCTGGTGCCATAGCCCTCCAGCTATGACAAACTTGAGTCCCAGACTGCCCGGGGTATTAGATTCCAAAATAAAAGGAAAACAGTGAACTCAAAACCAGGATCTGAGGACTTGTTGGCTGGACTTCACCTGTCTACTCAGGGCTTGTCTCCGTGCAGTCAGTCCTTTTTGTTAGTCTTCCTAGTCCCAGTTGTCCCATCCACCAGAAGGCTCATCCAGATAACAGACTCTTGGCTGTAACCTGGCTTCCCTTGTTGAGGAAGAAGCAGAACTCTGCTCTCCTTTTTGGTCAGCCCCTAACTAATCTGTGTCTCTTCCTTTTAAGTGCCCTCTCCACTACTCAAAACTGCTACAGGTGTAGAGGGGTGAGGCCAGCTATGTCCACAGGCTCTTGTTAGGCCCCTGTAATGGGGACCTTGGTGGGTTAGGTGGCCTAGTGACTAGCACCCCCTGGTGCCACATCCCAGTGGGTAGGTCTTGCACTCCTAGTCCTTTATTCAGATGTGTGGTGAGGTGGACAGTTGGTTTGGGTCCTTCCTATAGTAGGGGCAGGGGCAGGGGAGCCCAGGGGAGCCCAGACTCCAACCCAGGGCCCTAGGATGGTTAATAGTGTCTGGCCCCTGAATTTGCCCTCTGCGTTGCCCTCCCTGGGTCACTTCCTACTGCCGCTTTTGAATCTCAGCTTCTGATCCAAGATAAGATGAAAAGAAAAGGAAACCAAACCATTAGCGCAAACCAGGGTCAACTTATAGTCCAGCTCGCTCAGGAAGGCTTCTCTGGCACTTTCATCAGGAGACTTCAGGGTAGGTCTGTCCTTTTCCACAGCCTTCCCCTTTCTGAGATGTGTTGCTCCCTTCTCAACTCTTTTTCTAGCTGAAGCGTGCTCTGCAGGGCTGGAGGAGCAGGGCTACCTGGGCCCAGTACTGTCCGGTTTGTACACTCCATTACAGCCTCATAATGGCCAGGAGAGGCCTATCTGCCCCATCATATGTCCTCCCTCTCTGGATCTTTGCTGCAATGCATCCCTCCCCCCCCCCCATCCTCCCACCCTGCCCACCTCACTGGGTGTCCTTCATCTTGGAAGAAGAATTCCACATTTCAGTGAGCACTTCCAGCCCTGTGCTGGATATGAAAATGGCTGGAGAGATAGGGACCACCCCATGAGTCTGGGGCTGTAGTCTTTCCTGGCATCGAGCCACAGTAAAGGTCATGGCATATCACTAGGGTGAACTCATTACAGAGAAGGGAATATCTGAGTGCCTCCATGGCCCAATTCATGGCTAAGCCCTCTTTTTCTATTATGGAGTAGACCTTCTCTCTTGGGGGACAATTTGTGGCTTAGGTAGAGGATGGGATGTTCCTTGCCATGACCACCAGGGACAAGACAGTCCCCAACCCAACGTCATCAATCTGGAGAAATTCTTTGATGAAATCTGGGCTGTATAAAACAGGCTCCCTACAAAGGCCAGCTTTTTGAGTCTGAAAGGCATTCTCGGGCTGCTGTTTTGAACTGGTTGATGAGAGGGGCTGCAACAGATGAGAACCCCTGTACAAACCAGTGGTAGCAATCCGTACTACATCATTAACCCCTGGTACTGCCCCACATGCATATTGAATGAAAGGGTTGACAACGGAAAAATCCCATGCACCACTACAGACTAGGGACCGAATGGCTAGGCAGCAGTTCTGCAGAAAAGAACCTAGGGGTTACAGTGGACGAGAAGCTGAATATGAGTCGACAGTGTGCCCTTGTTGCCAAGAAGGCCAATGGCATTTTGGGATGTATAAGTAGGGGCATTGCCAGCAGATCGAGGGACGTGATCGTTCCCCTCTATTCCACATTGGTGAGGACTTATCTGGAGTACTGTGTCCAGTTTTGGGCCCCACACTACAAGAAGGATGTGGAAAAATTGGAAAATGTCCAGCGGAGGGCAACAAAAATTATTAGGGGACTGGAACACATGACTTATGAGGAGAGGCTGAGGGAACTGAGATTGTTTAGTCTGCGGAAGAGAAGAATGAGGGGGGATTTGATACCTGCTTTCAACTACCTGAAAGGGGGTTCCAAAGAGGATGGATTTAGACTGTTCTCAGTGGTAGCAGATGACAGAATGAGGAGTAATGGTCTCAAGTTGCAGTGGGGGAGGTTTAGGTTGGATATTAGGCAAAACTATTTCACTAGGAGGGTGGTGAAACACTGGAATGGGTTACCTAGGGAGGTGGTGGAATCTCCTTCCTTGGAAGTTTTTAAGGTCAGGCTTGACAAAGCCCTGGCTGGGATGATTTAGTTGGGGATTGGTCCTGCTTTGAGCAGGGGGTTGGACTAGATGACCTCCTGAGGTCCCTTCCAACCCTGATATTCTATGATTTTATGATTAACTTTGTGAGAACTCTACATGTGAGAGCCCTTGGAGCCATAAACAACTGCACAATACTATCCCCTGGGGACTGTAAGAAAGAAAGGAATGGAACAACAAGCAACCCTATTGACCATACCTAGGGTTTGCAGTATGTCAGCAATAACACAGGGTCATTGGTATTGAGGACAGTGAATAGATTTATAAAAATCAGCATCAACGCTTTTATGCTAATCCATCAGTAGGAGAAGATCATCAACTTCATGACCAGTTCAGTTTCTGTATTATGCCAAAACCAAACTGACTGTAGTCAAAGAAATCCAAGGACCCTTGATACTGCTGGAGTTGTTTTGTCACAATCTATTCAGTAATCTTTTCCAAAAATGGGAAATATGAGACAAGTCAATAGTTAAGGAGATTTTCTGGGCCAGATAACTGGTTTTATCAAGCTTTCTGGAGTGGCTCATGAACATGGGTGTCAACATCAAAGTAGACTGTTACAAACCAAACCACAAACACCAAATTGGTTGTGTGTTCTATAATTAGATTTCAACCACCAAGTATCAAGTGTGAATTTCTCAAGCACTATAACAGCCTTAACATGGAGTCACAGATAGTCCCTTTGGGCACTCTGGTCTATCTTGCCACCCAGACAAACCAGCCTTTTTGATAGATGGTCCCTTACACCAAAAATCACAACAATATTCAGGTTACTCCCAGTCCCAAAGGAACAGTCATTTAGTCCAGGTCAATTGCACATCAGATCACACACCAAAGACAACACTTGTAGCCAATCCTATAATTAACTAAGTAGAGATTTATTAACAAAGAAAAGGAAACAAGAGTTATTTACAAGGCTAAAGTAGGTAACACACAAGTGAATCACAGTCTTAGGTTCCAAAAGGTAATAGAAGCTGCTGTAATGGGCAAGCTCTATATGTCCTTTAGGCTAACTCAAGCTAAACAGCTAAGCAGCTTGGGGATCCCTTGCTTATGCTGAGAAATATTGCCCTCTCCAAATTCCAAACAGCAAAGCCATAACAATTGCTTCTTGACTGGGATTTTTATTTCCTTCCCCCAGAGTTCAAGCTGTGATGGGACGAGCATTTGTGCACCTGTCCTCTTCATGGGTGTGGGGAAAACAATCAACAAACTCTTTTGTTCACTGATGTTCCACGGTAGTTTCTCTGGTGTCTATGGGGCTTCTTTAGTCGGGCAGGAGATGACACCTCTACCCCAGTATAACGCAGTCCTCGGAAACCAAAAAATCTTACTGCTTTACAGGTGAGACCACGTTATATCAGGGTAGGGAGAGGAACCGCTCCCCACCCCCCGCTCACCTCCGCTCCACCTCCTCCCCTGAGCACGCTGTTGCCACTCTGCTTCTCCCTCCCTCCCTTCCGTCCAGGCTTTCTGCACCGAACAGCTGATTGGTGAGACAAACCTGGGAGGGAGGGAGAAGCAGAGCAGCGGCAGTGCGCTCAGGGGAGGAGGCAGGGGCAGAGTGGAGGTGAGCTGGGGCGGGGAGTGGTTCCTCTGCGCCCCCCCTTACTTGCTGCGCCCCCCCCCAGCTCACCTTGGCTCCACCTCCGCCTTCTCCCATAAGTGTGCTGCAGCTCCGCTTCTCCCCCCTCTCAGGCTTGCCGCACCAATGAGCTGACTGGCGCAGCAAGCCTGGGAGGGGGAGAAGCAGAGCTGCAGCGCACTCAGGGGACGAGGCAGAGCGGAGGTGAGCTGGGGCAGGGGAGGCCGCAGCAAGTAAGGGAGGGGGGGATGCAGAGGAACTGCTTGCGGTAACACGAATTCAGATATAACGAGGTAAAGCAGCCCCACTCCCCAGAGCACTGCTTTATCGCGTTATATCCGAATTCGTGTTATATCGGACCGCATTATATCGGGCTAGAGGTGTATTTCACACTTGGTGATGCTTCTCTCCTGAATCAGATCACATCAGATCACATACGAAAGACAGCACCTGGTTTCCAGTTTCATAGCAAACACATTTATAGTTACAGAGCAAATACTTAAATATTACTTTATAACAAGGGATACAAATATTATAAGTGAGATTAACGCATGCAGCAACTCAGAAGCATTTCATAAAGTCTATACACTAAACTCATCTGTATAAATCTAATATCTATTTTAACAATACTAATGCACAGATGAGCCAGACTGGTTTCTTGCTGTGCATTTGTCAGTGTTCAGTGATTCCTAGGGGCCTTGGCATGAGCTGCCACCTGGTCTGCCGGCGTCACAGGTGTAAATCAGCATAATTCCATTTAAGTCAAGAATTGAATTCCTCAGCCAATGGTCTAATGCTTCTTCAAAGAAACAGGCAGCTTGCCAACCCCCAGGGAGTCATCAGCAATAATCTCTCCTAGCTAGGTTTCACTAAACAGGAAGGACATGGCTCTAACCCCACAGGTGCTAACTGATGTATTGCCCCCAGTTCCTCCAAAGCCTGACAAACTGAAACTCAGCCTGGATCCAAGTAATTTCAGAATACTTCACAACTAGAAATGCTTGGCTCTCATTTTATGGAAACAACCGGGATTAGTCAGATTGTCTGCCTCCTAGAGCTATTCCAGAGATTGGGACTTTGTGGATGCTATAGTTGATGTGAAGAAACTGTTCTTCATCTCCTGCAGAGTTATGATACCGGGCTTTAAAAACTTTGTTGTGCTGCATTTGAGGCACCTCCAATGCTCTATACCTCCATCTTCTACCTTCAGTGCTCTACATGTCTTCCATCCTTGCTACATCAGTCACAGATTATCTGAACATCATGGTGACCACCAGTCAAAAATGGAAAAAAGTGATTAGAAGCCACTCTATTAATAATACAAAGTTGTTATAGTGACTCACCAATCCCTTGAGAGGGTGATCATTTTGGAAGACAGCATTTGTCCTCAGAGCCCTCTGAAACATAGCATGTTATTGCTTATTTTGTTTTGTTATTGAGAAATCTAAAGTCAGGTTCAACACCCCAGTCAAGATATGTCATAGAATATCAGGGTTGGAAGGGACCTTAGGAGGTCATCTAGTCCAACCCCTTGCTCAAAGCAGGACCAATCCCCAATTTTTGACCCAGATCCTTAAATGGCCCTCTCAAGGATTAAACTCACAACCCTGGGTCTAGGAGAGAGGCAATGCTCAAACCACTGAGCTATCCCTACCCCCAGATTGCATACTTGCAATCAGGTAGCTAGTTTCCTCAGTAGCTCGAGAGCTCATTCTGCAGGATCTAAAAAAGTTTCAATGACAGTAGGTCCTTGATTTGTCATGTCACCCAGATCTTTGTTGTGGGAGGGCAGTTCTTCAACGTAATTAGTCCTCCTCAGACCTCCTTATATTATTTTATTTTCAGGGGGTGAGAGTACTGCTTATTTACCTCCCACCTGCAGAATCTGCAGTATTAATTCTTGAAGGCGAAAAGAGGTTTATTTAACACACTGCAGTTCCTTGGATGTAGAGACTCAACAGATCCATACTTTCTGCCCTTCTTTCCTGTTTCTTCGGAGATCTTCTGAGAGTTTTCAAATTAATGGAAGAGTATTTAGGAATCTCTCTCTCTCTCTTTGATAGCCGCCTATCTGATTTCCAGTTCCATGAGGGGATGTTTGTATGGGCCCAAAGAGGACTGCTTTTCTACATAGTTTTGAGGACTGCAGTGTTGGGGCACATCCCACAAGTGTGGATCTGCAGAGGCGTTCACTCAAAGAACAACAGTTGGTGGCATGTTACCTTTCCATTTTTCCTCCTATTGATGCTATGGTGATTTTGGATAAGGAAGACAACCAACAGTTGCCAAATAGTGAAAGAAATGTCTTTTGACAATGCTAATAAATAATGCATAGATCATTTTTATCTCTTAAGTCAAACCCTTCCATTTGTTTAAATGTGTGCATTTTTACCAAGGATAAGGACAGAATGTTTTTTGTCTTTTACTTTTATTCCTATAAACATAAAACCTGCAAATTAACATGTACCACCTAAATTAATTTCAAATGGGATATTAATTGATTAACTTGGATGTTTCAACACAGGATTAAAAGGATTCTGCTACTGAGGTGCTGAATGGGAGCTGAATTTTGCTGCAGGCTATTTTATCTAGTGTAATTATTATTTCTCTTTCGTTCAGCTTCTAAATCATATGCATTATTTTCTCAAAATGTTTTAGAAAACTAGCTCTGAAATGTAGGAGTAGTGCAGAACATTAAAAACTATAATGTAGGTGTAGGAGTCAGAGAGTCTAAAGGGTCAAAGTTGTAACCTTAACGCTGGAACACTGTGCAGGTTCATGTGAACCAAAATGTGAAAATGACAAGAAACAAAGTGATACTGGCTCATTTATTTTCACAGCCTAATGAGAGAATTGTGGAAAAAGCGAATGAAAAGCAAAAGTGGTGGCAGTTAATTTTGATGTTTTAAAATTCATTCAGTTTTATTAAAGATATAGAGATTAAATTTGATTCTGACCAACAGGGAAGAATTAGTTGCAAATCCGAAGGTGGAAGGCAACCCAGGTGAAAGTGATCGTGAAATGATCAGCTTCGTGATTATAAGGAAAGGGGGGAGTAGGAGCATCAGAATAAGCACAATGGATTTTTTAAAAAGCAGACTTTAACAAACTCAGAGAACTGGGAAGTAGGGTTCCTGGGAGGAAAATCTAAGGGAAAAGGGAGCTCAGGAGAGCTGGCAGTTTCTCAAAGAGACAATATTAAAGGCACAATAGCAAACTATTCCAATGTGAAGGAAAGACAGGCAGAAAAGTAAGAGGCCAGCCTGGCTGCATGAGGAGCTCCTTAGTGACCTGAAAACCAAAAAGGAATCTTAGAAAAAGTAGAAACTTGGACAAATTGCTAAGGATGATTTTAAGAAACACCGTAAGTGTGTAGGGTAAAAGCGGACTAACTGATAGGCCTCAAAATGTAATTGTAAACAGGGAATCATCACCTAGAGGGTCAATTTCTAGTGGGGTTCCAGAGGAATTGGTTCTTGACCCTATGCTATTTAACATTTTTTCAATGACCTGGAAGAAAACATAAAATCATCACTGATAAAGGTTGCAGATGACACAGAAATTGAGGAAGTGGTAAATAATGACGAGGGCAGGTCACTAATACAGAGCGATCTGGATCACTTGGTAAACAGGGTGGAAGTAAACAATGTGCATTTTAGTGTGACTAATTTGAAACGTATACATCTAGGAACAAAGAATCGATCCATACTTACAGGACAGGGGACACTGTCTAGGGAGGCAATGACTCTGAAAAAGATTTGGGAGTTGTGGTGGATAATCAACTGGATGTAAGCTTCCAGTGCAGTGCTGTGGCCGAAAGGGCTAATGTGATCCTGGGATGAGTAAGAAGGGGAATCTTCAGTAGGAAAAAAGGGGCTATTTTACCGCTGTATTTCGCACTGGTATGACCACTGTTGGAATATTGTGTCCAGCTCTGGTGTCCAGAATTCAAGGATGCCGATAAATTTGAGAGGGTTCAGAGAAGAGCCATAAGAACAATTGAAACATTAGAAAACAGGCCTTGTAGTTATACGTTCAAAGAGCTCAATCTATTTAGCTTAACAAAAAGAAGGGTAAGAGATGACTTGATTACAGTCTATAAATACCTACCTAGGCAACAAATATTTGATAACAGCTCTTCAATCTAGCAAAGAAAGGTATCACATGATCCAATGGCTGGAAGTCGAAGGGGACATATGGAACATGAGACTTAAGTGATTAAATCTTTACACGTTTGGAATTTAAACAATTGATGGGAGTCAAACACGAGTGCACCAACCTCTCTGCTTTGGAACATGTAGAAACAAGAGCATTTCTAGAGTTCTTTTAGCATTTGTTCTGAGTGTATCGATTTTCATGGTGCTGATACACAACTGTTCCCAATGGTAACATGGCAAATGCATCAGGATGGTGTATGGGCAAGTGAAAGGAACACATTGGGACTCAATTTTCATTAATATATGGGGAAGCAGAAGGATAACGGAGTGGGAAGGAGCAGATGTGCAAGGGGAGAAGTATTGAAAGTGGGTGGCAAAAGGGGAGGAAGGCAGTGAAGGGCACAAGTGGGGAGCAGAGATATAGGAATGGAAGCAGGGGAGTTGAAGGCACAAGGATGGATGTGGAAGAGAATGGAAGGTACAGTAGGGGAGCTGTGAGGAGCAGAGACCCATTCACCTTATTTATATAGTGGTGGAATTTCAATCCCTTATTCAGAATAAAAGGACAGTATTTCTAACCACACATTTAAGCTAGTCAGTTATAACACCTTGTAATGGCCTTGATTTGTGAATGCATTTTCTGATTTGTGTGGCCATCAAATATAGTTTATATTCCTAATGATTCAAAAGGCAAGAGTTTTGGTTAGACAAGAGATACTGATCCACATCTATTTATATTTCATAATTCATATTTTTTGTTAAAAGAAGCCTTTATAAATGGATTTTTTAAAAAAAAAACATAAAACCATATCATTTATATGATAGGCAGTTTTGGCCAAAAAAATATGACCCCCGTGTATATAATAACTATGGGTGTTATTTACACTGTCCCATTATAGTTAGTCAACATTTTATTTAGGAAAGGATCTTCAAATGGGGATCCCATAATATTGTGAATTTGAGAACATTAAGGTAAGTCGTTTTGCTGTAAATGGAATAGTTCTTTGATCTATAATGAGTTGTCTTTCCTCTGTAATGATGATGCCTTGATTCAGAACAACAGATACTTTCTCCCTGGAGCAAGAATGGAAAACAGAAAAAGTGTGATGTCTAATATGTTCTTATGCACATTACCTTAAGGATTACATTCTATGGGTATAGGATTCTTCCTCTGTACCCTCACATGACAAAAGCTGTAGGGAGGATGAAAAAGAAATGACTCAATCAGTGAGCTGGGTTAGCCTCCCTATGGAAGAAACAAGGATTCTGGCTGTAGAAACCACTGATCCCTCCATAGCCACTTGTAAGTCAGGGAATCCAATAGCCTATCCTGCAGAAGCCATATGCCTCTGAAGTGGCTTTAATAACCTCCTGCCCTCTCCAGCTCTCTAGCAGTATGGCTCTCTTAAAGAAAGTTATAAGGGGTTCCCCATACTGTGACTGAACCTAGGCTGTTCACCTTTAAGGGGGCTTCTGCTCTACAGAGAGGGGATGAGGTCAGTACACGAAAGACAATTAAACCCCAATTGGATTAATTAACTGGTAGAGTCAAAGTGTGATTCGGGGAAGTGATGTGAGTCCATTCCCTGTACCCATTTGGCAAGTAGCTTCTGGACCTATGGAAGTCCCTTTGTGGGGATGGGGAAGAAGCATGCTGCACAGGCGGTTGACTGCCTCTTGGCACGCATGGGGTGGGATATCCACACCCAGAAGGAAGGATCCCTTTGTGTGTGGATCCTGAGTGCATGAAACCCACTACCAAATTTTTGCATGCTTATGTTCAACTTGGCTCTTGAGCTCATTGGGCAGCTGGCTGCCATTGTATATAGCCATAAAAAAATGTGATTGTTCATAGTATGGAGTTCAGTATGTCAGGTACAAGCTAGATTTACCCCCAGTGGAATATTGTATATGTAGCAGCATCTGATTTTATTTAAATTATCCCTGTTCACTGCTTTGAATGTTACTCTTGTGCCTGATCTAACAAGTTCTTAATGATAGTTTTACAAATCTGCTTTTAAGTGGGACCTAGATTAAACCTCTGATTTAGCAATTAGTATAACATTCCACTCTATTTTGAGCTAAAATTGATCAGCACTTTTTGAAACTTGCAGCAAATTACTGTGATGATCAAGCTAAATTAAGCCATAATGTTTCAGGTAAATTTGTCTTCAATAGATCTCCCATGCATTGTTGGTTTAAGGACATTACACTGTCTGCCTGCTGTTTTGTAGACATTTTGGAATATATAGCTGTGAGAAGTGAATTTCCTCTCCCTTTATGGGATTCCAGTTTAAGCCTGATACATTTACGTTAATATCAAAAGTGTCAGCGGAAATAGGCTATCTCTACTAATATTTTGATATTGGGGTTTTTTTGGGGGGGCAGGGGGATTGTTTTCCCATTTTCTAGTACAGTCGTAGCAATCAGACTTCAATGGAAAGACTTCTGAAAGTTGTTGATTTTTAGAAGCATACCCTAGCAAGCATGATGGTTTTGTTCCCTTTTAGAGTAAAATGATTTTAATAATGCAAATAATTTAAAATATAAGTAATTTAAGTCATTAATGTAGCTGACATGGAGCTGCTGTTGAAAAATTTAAGAATACTGATCTGTAAATAATGTTATAAATACTGTTTGTGACCTGGCCAGTGAAGTAAAGTTATTGTATAGTTATGATGTGTTATGACTTGCCTGTATGAATGTTGCGGAGCACTGGGAAACTTCTGATTTATTATTATGAAAGGATATGTGTGACTCAGTTTTCCTGTCTCACTTGTATTGTTACTGTCTGGGTGTGAAGAGGTTAATAAGATACGCAATGCAGTGCTGACGGAGAAGTCACTTAAGCATGAATGAACTATCGAGAACTAGCACCACTGGGGGTAATTACTGCAGATGTCTAGACAGGTAAATGTTAGGATATAGATATTCAGGCCTATCTGTAAAGGCCTATACTCTAAGAATGTAGGTATATGTTTATCATTTAGCTAGTAATAGAGGTATACAAGAAGGAATCTGTGTAAGGGCCTTCTCTCACTGTGACAGTCTGAGGCCCTGTTCTTAGGCCAATGCCTTTGGCTAAGCAGCAGAGGCAGCCATAAGCTGGGAAGCGACCGGTCACATCCTCACATTCCAAACTAGTCAATATGGGGCTGTTAGGAAGGTGATCCGATCTATCACTTGCAGAGAAAGGGAAGAGCCTAGAAGATGTAAAAGGAAATTTAGGTTGATAGTTTTCTGTCTGGTAAGAACTCACTTATCACTAGACACAGCTGGAAAACCCTTATGTCTTTATAGATGTAGTTGTGAAATCCTCACTTCTGTATTGTTTTGTCATTATAGTTCCCACTTTGCTATTGTTTATTTGCATGGTCTCTGTCTGGTTCTGTGATTGTTTCTGTCTCCTGTATAATTAATTTTGCTGGGTGTAAACTAATTAAGGTGATGGGATATCATTGGTTAGCTAATCATGTTACAGTATGTTAGGCTTGGTTAGTTAAATTTCAGTAGAATGATTGGTTAAGGTATAGCTAAGAATATTACTATATAAATTAGGGGCAAACAAGAAGTATGTTGGGATTCGAAAATAAGGAAAAAGGAACTTGGATTTAAGCTTGCTAGAAGTTCACCCCAATAAACATTGAATTGTTTGTACCTTCGGACTTCGGGTATTGTTCCTCTCTGTTCATGCGAGAAGGACCAGGGAAGTGGGAGAGTGAAGGAATAAGCTCTCTAACAGTAAACACAAAGGTGGCAGAAGCACCATTGCATATACCTACTGGGTTTGACCAGGTTCCAAAGGCCCAGCAAAGAACCAAGAATTGGTTCCAAATGTGCAGTTTGCTACTGGGGGGAATGGGGATGGGTCATCCTTACTCGATCCAAGAACTGACAGGAGACTTTTACCAAGAGTGCATAACACTGTTGGAAGGGATTGAAGAACTTTGAAACCTATCAGGGTCTCCATGTGAAGTTGGGTGACACCTGGTAAGCTTAGATAGGCATATAAGCTATTTATTGTTTTCAAGATGTGTTTTCTCTGTAATGATTTTGTTCTAAATACATGCATGGCTTTATTTAATAATAAGTAATGTAATGGCTGGCTGATAATCCCTGTTATAGCCCCTACGAGGTAACAGAACTTGGCAATCACAGTGAAGGTCAGAAGGAATTGTAGCCTAAATCTGGTCTGGAGGGAGGGGAATGTGAGGTCCCCCCCAGCCCCAAGAAAGGTAATGGCTGGAGGCCTCAGTCACAGAGTGGGGAGGCCACAAAGGGGCCAGAGGTGACAAATGTATTGGTCTAGTTTAATTGGGGGCTGTCGGAAAAACAAGGAGAAATGGCTCTAGATAAACAACCTCCTAACAAACACTCGCAGAGCAATTACAAGACAATGGCCTACTTCTAAGCTCCAGCCCGAAGTTACACAACTGCTTTGCCAACGTTGGGAGCCTAAAGTTCAAAGGGATGCTTAATGGTAAAAAGGATTGTGTGGAGAGAGAGAGAAATGGGGTGGACTAGAGAGTGAACAATTCCCAGGGAGAACATACTGAGGTGGAACAGAGGCAACAGGTCCTGAAAGAGTGGGTAATTAACCATTGGAACAACTTACCAAGGGTTGCGGTGAATTCTCCATCATTTGAAATCAAGATTGGATGTTTTTCTAAATAATATGCTGTCGTTCCAATAAAGAAGCGCCATGGCCTGTGTTATAAAGGAAGTCAGACTTGATGATCACAGTGTCACTTCTGGCCTTATAATCTATGAATCTATGAACTGTGGGTACTGACATAACTGGAGCCTGCTGAGGTAATCACTTTTAGCACCTGGGGCCTGCAGTGTGAGAGGGGTTGCACTCAAAGAGACCAGGAGGGGTCAAAGGTATGGTTAGCCCAGTAACTCTGACAGTGCACTGCAAAGCCTTTATAGATGTTGCTTCTTCTGTACCTTTGTGATGATATCGCCTTTGAAAGCAGCTCTGAAGAGATCAAATCAATTAAGGCTATCAGTGTTTGAATAGCTTCTGACATTTGATTCCATTCACCTCTAGCTTCTGTTTCTCTGAAACTGTGGAACATAACTTTAATATTAAGCTTTTGTATTAAATCAACAATCTATTGTTACAAAATTGAGTGCTATTTTCCAGCTTCTAAGAACATCACAACCAATTATTATTGAAAATTTCAAGCATTGAATAGAATTGTCATCATAATTTTTATTTTATTCAACATTCATTACATTTAATGTGCTCCCAGTCATTGATTCTTTATCTGTGTTATACATGCAGTGTAGTTGTAGTTAGGTTGGTCCCAGGATATTGGAGAGACAGGGTGGGTGAGGTAATATCTTTTAGTGGACCAACTTCTGTTGGTGCAAGAGACAAGCACTGTGTGTAGCTTGAAAGCTTGTCTCTTGCACCAGCAGAAGTTGATTCACTAAAAGATATGATCTTACTTTGTCTCTCTCATATATGCAGCACAGTAACATTAAATAATTCACACATATTGGAATGTTATTGTATTTTGATATGCTGAAAAATGGTTTGTTAGTAATAGAAGTGTGACAGAGTAATTGCTGAGTGATGCAGCATGTTAAATTTATTATGCTTACATTTATGGTTGATGGTATTTGGCTTAACAAAAGGCTCAACTTCTGTTAGATTTCTTCCATTTCCTCTGGTACAAAGAGCTCTTTTGTTTATTAGAATTAAGAAGAATGTTGATGGAAAAAGAGAGACCCTTTGCTATGCTCTCATTCCCACAGAGCTAGCTAGCTACTGAGCTTGGAGACAGTTTCTGCTACTCTACATCTCCTCTTGGCTGCTTCTGCAAGGGGAGGAGGAGTGGTGTTCATGTCTGTACTCAGTGGAGCTCACAGGGTTCCTAATAGCAATAGTGAAACTGACCAGGCCCTTGTTAGTTTGACTACTGCTGCTTGCCAAAGCAATGACCAGCCACTGAGGCATTGCAGCTGGCCCTCTGCAGACTCAACATGATTAAAATGCATTAGTTTATATTTAGTTCACATTTGCACAGAAGTCTGTCTTCACAAGCCTAAGGGCTACATACTTATTTTATTATAAATGAAACCTTAAATTCTGCTGCAATGGATAGTATAGGTTCCCTTGCCACACTAGGACAAGCCTTTTTACTTACATGGGGTGAGTGAGCAAGGGGAACTTTCAAGCCCTGTTGTTAGGTTTCTAAACAGAGAGCATATAGGGACAGCATGACCTTGTTGCCTACTCAGTGACAGTGTCATGAGCATTAATAGATAATGCAGGCTGCATGTTGTTTTCTCACTTGGACCTGGCTATAATTCATTCTCAGACTGTGTTAGGATGAATAAAAGCTTTGGCTGGTGTTTTTCATAGGCAGTAATGTAAAAATGAGACGGCCAAGGAAGATGAATTTAATTTAGGGCTGTCAAGTGATTAAAAAAATTAATCACGATTAAACATTAGATTTAAAAAATTGCAATTAATCGGTCTTAATTACACTGTTAAACAATAATAGAATACTACTTATTTAAATATTTTGAGTGTTTTCTATATTTTCAAATATATTGATTTCAATCACAATGCAGAATACAAAGTGTACAGTGCTCAGTTTATATTATTATTTTTGATTACAAATATTTGCACTTAAAAAAGAGAAACAAAAGAAATTGTATTTTTCTATTCACCGCATACAAGTACTGTAGTGCAATCTCTTTATCATGAAAGTTGAACTTACACATGTAGAATTATTATTATTACTATTGTTATTATTTATTTGTTTATTATTATTTTTAAATAACTCCCTTCATCTGAGTGAGCTGTTGTTTGCAAGGGAGGGTGGATTTTACCTCAGAGACTCAGCATGTGACACGGGAGGAGAGGCTGGTGCAAAGGCTGACTGAGCTCACCAGACCCCTATTCTCTATAGCAGTGTTTCTCAAAATTTTGTGCTGGCGACCCCATTTGGACTTTAAAAAAATGGTGACCCCACAACTAGAAAAAATTGTGACCCCTCCCCCCCCCCTTCATCCCCACTCAGAACACTGAGCTCTGGGCTTCAGCCCAGCTGGGGGCAATGAGCTTCAGCCCTGCTCGGGACTCTGGGCTTCAGCCCCTCTTGGAGTGTGGGGTTTGGGGCTTCAGCGCTCCAGGCTTCAGTCCCACTTGGGCCTTGGGGATCCAGGCTTCAGCCCTGCTCAGAACGCAGGACTCCAGCCCTCCTGAGGCTTTGAAACCCACCCCCCACACACACACCTCTGGAGCTCCAGGCTGGGGCTTCAGCCCCCAGCCTCCGATGCCTTCCTCCCTGCCCAGAGTTATGTGATTAGCATGTTAAAAAAATTAACGCATTAATTTTGTGTTCAGTTAATGACAGGCATTAACTGTGATTAATTGACAGCCCTAATTTAATTTGTTTACTGCTCACAGTACAGTAGAACCTCACAGTTACAAACACCTTGGGAATGGAGGTTGTTCGTAACTCTGAACAAAACATTTTGGTTCTTTCAAAAGTTTACATCTGAACACTGGCTTAATACAGCTTTGAAACTTTACTATGCAGAAAAAAAATGATGCTTTCCCTTTATTTTTTTAATAGCTTACGTGTAAACTATTACGGTTTTTGGTCTGGGGGTTTTTTTGGTCTCTGTTGCTACCTGATTGTGTACTCGTGGTTCCAAATGAGATGTATTGTTGACTGGTCAGTTTGTAACTCTGGTGTTTGTAACTCTGAGATTCTACTATATAAAGTGATTTCTTTGCTTGCATAGGTTTCATCATCTTGGGGAGTTTTGCTGAAACACATATGGTTAAGTTTGACATAGTGACACTTATACAGGGCAGATTCTGATGTCTGGTGTTTTTCTCAACTTTTAAAAATATATTTTCTTGTTTAGCTTACTGTATTGGTGGTCTCATTCTGAAATTTCATTAGTGCACCTCATATGCTTGTATCTGTTTTCCTTCTCAAAGCATCGAGAGTATTTTTAATCAGCATGATCTCAATAAAGCTAGATATAGAATTTGTCTAGCAAGTAGAACATGGAGTAAGAAGAAGAAATCAAAATATATTAATCCAGATAGAGACAGATTGTATGGCTGATAGTATTGTCCCTGAAAGGGAACTTAATGTGTTTTGGGGAAGATCCTCTGGGATTCTTCAAAATATAATTCCTTATTTGGCCAATTCAAGTATCACTGAGGATTTTGCAGAAGGAAGATCTTCTTCCTTTCTGGCTGTCAGGATCACAAATGGGGTGTGAGCAGTAGATCCTAATGGTCATAACCATGGGGTTGGCGAGGCCTGGAGTTTAGAGTGGGGCAGAGCCAGAGTCAAGAATCAGGGCCCTGGGACACCCGGCAGTGTAGGCGAGAGCAGAGCTGAAGGTCAGAGCCAGGGATCAGGAGCTGAATGCCAGAGCCAGTGGCTAAGGTAGAGACATGGTCGGGAAGCCGAGCTGGGGATTGGAGCTAGGGGTATCAAGTATGGAGAAGTTCAGGAACTGCAACGGGCACAAGAGCACGCTGGGCATGAGCAGGAAGCAGGATCTAATGTACTTGGAACACACTACGCAGCCAGCAAGCTCTGGTTGCTTCTGGGACAAGTAGTAGCTTAGTTCCACCCCTCCACCAATCAGTAAGTGCAGTCAATCAGGCAGCCCCTGCCAGCATCAGCTGTGTCCAGTGTGTTGCTAAGAGACTGATTCTGCTGCAGCTGGCTTCCTGACACCGGGGACTGAGTACACTCTCTCAGGCTTGGTGCACACTGGGAATTTACATCAGCATAAAAATCCATACCCCTGAGAGACATATAGTGACTTAACCCTGGTATAGACAGTGACAGATTGACAGAAGAATTCTTCCATCAACCTAGCTACTACCTTTCTGGGAGGTGAATTACCTACCCTGGTGGGAGAACCCCTCTCAGTACTACAACTTGATCCTGAAACCTTGGGACCTGAATTCTGATCTATTGCACAGCAGTGAGACTTGGGCCCAATGGGGCTGAAAGTTTTACTATCTTGGATTAAAACCTTGGCCCCTCTCCATCTTTTTTTGTACCATTCTGGCTTACACAGACAGTTGATGATTCCCCTTGCATAGGGGAATATCCAGCTAGCATAAAGCTAGCACGGCTGTCCTATGCCACCTGGTTATAGCCCCTCAGTTTATGGGATGTAGGCCAGAGCACTTCATGCACCAGTGATCCTGGATTGGCAGAACAGTCCCTCAGGGGATCATTATGATCCTGCATAATTAGAGTATCACTAACAATGTTCTAAATTGCACAAGGGACCCACAGCTGCCCCCGGGATGGCAGCAGGAGATCTCTACCTTCCCCCCTTTTTGGATCCTGCACTGTCTCCAGCCATAATTATTCTCAATTTGAACCTGGAGTTCTCAGCATTAGTATATACACAGATGTAAGTGTATTTTGTCAGTTATAGTAAGGAGGTGTTTCATCCTCCTAAGTCTGGGTAACAAGAGTACTAGTATCTTGAAAATCAGTTGCACATGCATTATAAGGTATTATTTTTATATGCACCACATATTTACGATTAGAACACAAAAGCTCAGCACTGGAGGTGATATTAGGGTAGTTGGAAAAAATGTGCTTTATCTTTCCATCCAAAATCCCCAGAATGCTCTTTTAATTTAAACACATACATTAGAACCCATTCTTAGTTGGCTAATCCATAAACCCAATTAATTCACACAAAATGTCCCCTCCTTTCAATAAGCTCAACCTGAGACTGGAGGTGTCACTAAATTAAAAATGTAGGCATAGAATGCATGTTATAAATATTGAACTATACAAGTTATCTTTTGAGAAATAATATACTGAAATGAATACGTGGTCATTCTGAAAAAAATACATCCCCTGATAAATCTGATTGGTAATCTACTGTACCAGAAAAATAAACTGTCAAAAAAGTCACGAACTTAATATCATACAGCTGTATCAAGAGTATCCACATTGGCTCTGACACTTCTTCTTTTTATTATGTCAATGGATATGTTGCATGTTGACCGCATATATACTTAATTTACCTAGTGATAGAGTAAGCCATTGTCACTGATAAATTTCTTAGAAGAAACACACTGAGAGCTGACCATGATTTGTTCATCACTGAAGCTAGTTCACCAATCAATGATACAGATGAAACAGCCATGGAAACTGATATATTACCTTTCCAAAAGTCTCCTGTTATGTGACAATAGGGAGCTCACTGTTAGGAAAATAGTGACACAATGTAGAAGTTGTTAGTCATTACATGTGAATGCATTCAGGTGTAGTTCAGTGGCACCATCATATATACACACAGAGTTGTGGATATAGGTGAACATCAATATATCAATTATTGCTACTGTAATTTGAGTACCGCTGGGGCAAGAAACCAACAGTTGTTGTTGTAGAAAGGGAAAAACCATAGGGGCAAGCAACCATGTTGCCTGGCCAAAGTGAAAATTATTCCAAGACCACCTCCTTAAGTAGCAGGTATGGTTTATGTTTTTGATATAATATAGGTCATTCCAGTGGATTATTCTGCAATGGATTTGTGTAAAAGAGTGCAGCGTTTGGCCCCTGAGTTTTAGGTGATCCGGTGCTACACTAATCATTTGTGGTGGTGAGCAAACACCCTGTCTGCATACATGCTCATTTTGCCTTGTGAATGAAGTAAAAAAGCAGCCACTTGTGTATTAGTAAGTATTGCACCTAACAATTATCTCATCATCTCACCTGAAGAGAGGCACAGCGCAAACCCTGGTCAGTTTTTATGTCCGTATAGAGTAGGTTCTGAACCTTAGCTTATGCAAATCATCATGTATCTGTCTATCAAGGTACCTTAGGCCAAAGATCTATTGAAGTCAGTGAAGCTATAACAGTTTACAACAGCTGAGTATTTGCCTCTGGAACTCAGGATGTCTGACTTCTCTGAGCTATGTCTGAAACTCCTTCTAGGACCACGAGCAAATCATTTTAGTTTCCTGTGCCTCAGTTTCTCTAACTGTAAACAGGAGATAATAATCCTTCATTATACCGCATAAGAGGGTTATGAGTCTTAATTAACTAATGTTTATAGAGACTGGGGATGTTCATCTATACTAATTTTATGATTATGTGACGTACCTGTTAAGATAGTCAATGCATAGCTATATTGGGCTATTGGAAGGTGGGAATTTACTGCTACAGTTTAATAGTGAGCTGTTGGGTAAAAAAGTAAGGAGGCAACACAATAGTCCAGGTAAGGAACAGGATGGCAAACCCTCAAAAGTCAACAGCTGAGCTGTGAAGAGGTGATTTTCAGGCTCCTATACAAGTGACTCAGCCGCTTTGCTGAGGCAACAAGCTTAGAGATCAAAATGACACACAAAAAAGGTTGCGGGTGGGTGAGTTGTCAACAGCTGCTCCAGAGAAGTTGCTGATGGGAGACACAGATGTAGAGTTACTGACAACAGCATCTGCAGTGGGAGAGTTTCTCTCTCCCAGCCCAGAGGTGGAGGTACCTAAGTAGAACTTACCAAAACATGCAAGGGAATGTTAAGGTTTAGGTAAGTTCCAAGGCATTTAGGCTTGTGTTTACTCATCTGTAAAATGGGGATAATGACCTACTTTGTAATGCACCTTAAGCCCTGCTGATGGAAAAACACAATATAAGAGCTAGGTGGTGTTATTATTAATTATTATTGTTGTGGCTATCATGCTATATTGTTCACTTTTATCTGATTGCTATATATCTTTGGGTGAATGTACAGTACGTTTGTTTTGAATAATCTGTTTCGTATCCCTGTAATCAGCCACTGGTCAGAGATTCCCAGAGGGAAGTTGCTTGCAGGTACCCAGTCCATTCGGGCCTGATGAGTTATCATGGTTGGAAACAGGGGGGCTTGCCACCTAGGGATCCAGTCTAAGAGTGGTGCAACTGCAGGTTCCACCCAGAGGGAGGTGAAGGTAGCAAAACCTATCACCTAAGCCGTGCACTCGAGAAGGATTGCCAAGGGGGAATGGGGTCTAAGGCACCATTCTCCCTGCAACTGTGATAGTCCAGTTGGTAAAAAGTGTGTGTGTGGGGGGAGAATAGTGGGGTGTATCCTGATGATCCAATCTAGAGCAGGGTGAACCACAGGGTTCCACTCTGGGAGAGGTTCACTTGGAAATAATGTCCATGCACAGACTGGGACAGAGATCACAGGTGCTGTGACAGAGCCCCCTTTGAGGTCATCAGATGAGTTATATCACATACATGAAAAGAAAAGGAGTACTTGTGGCACCTTAGAGACTAACCAATTTATTTGAGCATAAGCTTTCGTGAGCTACAGCTCACTTCATCGGATGCATACTGTGGAAACTGCAGAAGGTGTTTAATATAAGCTGTTACCAGCAGGAGAGTGGGGTGGGAGGAGGTATAGTTTCATGGTCTCTGTGTATATAATGTCTTCTGCAGTTTCCACAGTATGCATCCAATGAAGTGAGCTGTAGCTCACGAAAGCTTATGCTCAAATAAATTGGTTAGTCTCTAAGGTGCCACAAGTACTCCTTTTCTTTTTGCGAATACAGATTAACACGGCTGTTACTCTGAAACCTATCACATACATGAAAAATGTTTATTCTAGGTGTACTTGCTTGAAATTCCTTTTTGTTCCCATCACTATTTCAATCTTTTTCTAAGCAATCATTGAAGTACTTATCAAAAATCATTTTGCACATATTTTATTTTAAAACCCTCTGGTCCAGCCCTATGATCTCTGTTTTTCATTCCATTGTTACTGATGTCACACATCATAGCAAAACGAGTGATACACTGGGTATATTTTCTATTAATCCAAATGTTTTCTCTCATTATCTTTTATCAAATCACATAAGCATCTCTCTCTGAAGACTGAAATATCAAATTCAGTACTTCATGTACCTTTTACTGAACTGATGTATCAAGTTTAGTGCTTGATATATTAAGTTCAGTTCTTAGTCTATTTCAGTAAATGTTGCATATTGAGTCAAGTGGGTGATGTAGCTGTTCCTCATGCAACACATCAGGTTTGAAAATATGATTTATTAGAAAAAGCTGACATGTTTGATTCAAAGGGTTGGTGATGGATTCAAGAGTGAATATTTCTCCTCAGTAAAAGTATCTGATTTAGAAAGTGGCAAATACCTTTCATTGCAAATGATCATATTTGCAGTAGTTGAGTTTTGGATCAGTCAGATATATTGCAGAACATATTCTTTATCTGTTTTTCTGTTTTCTGAACTGAAAGGCATCAGTGTTCCTCCAGGTTGCACACAAGCACAGAGTGACAGAGAGATGAATGAACTCCTGACATGAGTCTGATGTTATGTACCATTATCCAGCCACAACCATAGTCAACCTCTGGTTTTACCACTGACCAATGTGCTTTATAGATAGTCTACAGAATGCCTAGACAGGTGAACACCATGTAGGGAACACTGAATGGCAATTAATACTCTGGGAAAAATATAGGCTATCTTCAAATAATTACTATCTGCCTTCTGTACCTAGGCTTTGTTACCACAGTGCTGCATACATTAAAGTGTTATTAATTTAAATACTTTATTCTTTGTAATGTGAATATTATATGGACGAGAGTGTTCTCTTCTGTAAACTGCAAAAAAAAAAATTAACACGATGTACCTGCATCTCTCTATTGAGGCACTTTGTATTATATGATTCATATCCTAAAACAATGATGTGCTGATGTGCCATAGTACATAGGGAGCAGAAAAGTGATGACTCTTATTTCACTAGCATATAATTTTTAATGCTCAAATTTTGACACTGAAAAAGGTACATATTTTAAAAGGAATGAAAGTGTCTTGCATTCTTGGTTTCAGATAAATTGACTAAATGTATGAACACACACAACATTATTCATACTTTAACAAATAATTATAATTTACTACATAAGAATGTATGGACCAGTGGTCTATTAGCCCAGTATCCTGTCTTCCAACAGTGGTCAGTGCCAAATGATTCAGAGGGAATGAACAGAACAAGATAATTACTTAGTGATCCAGCCTCTGTCATCCACTCACAGCTTCTGGCAGTCAGAGGTTTAGGGACACACAGATCATGGGGTTGCACCTCTGACCATCTTGGCTAATAGCCATTGATAGACGTATCCTCCGTGAACTTATTTCATTATTTTTTGAACCAAATTATACTTTTGGCCTTTACAACATCTCCTGGAAATAAATTCCAGATGTTGACTGAGTTATATGAAAAAGTACTCCCCATGTTTGTTTTAAACCTGCTATTTATTAATTTCATTGAGTGGCCCTTGGTTCGTGCGTTATGTGAAGGAGTAAATAACATTTCCTTTTAGTCACTTTCTCCACACCATTCATGATTTTATAAACCTCTATCATATCCCTGCTTAGTTCCAATCTTTTTAACTTCTCCAGATATGGAAACTATTCCAGACCCCTAATCATTTTTATTGCCCTTTTTTGTACTTTTTCCAATTCTATTTTTTTTTTGAGCTGGGGTGACCAGACCTGCATTCAGTATTCTAGGTGTAGGCATATCATGGATTTATATAGTGGCATTATGATATTTTCTGTCTTATTAACTATCCCTTTCCTAATGGATACTGACACTCTGTTAGCTTTTTTGACAGCCGCTTGTACAATGACCATATGTTTTTAGAGAACTATCGATAATGACGTCAAGATCTGTTTCTAGAATGGTAACAGCTAATTTAGTCCCCATCATTTTGTATGTATAGTTGTGATTATGTTTTCCAATGTGAATTACTTTGCGTTTATCAACACTGAATTTCATCTGCCATTTTGTTGCCCAGCCACCTAGTTTAGTGAAATCCCTTGTAACTCTTTGCAGTCAGCTTTGGACTTAATTATCTTGAGTAATTTTGCATCATCTGCAAACTTTGCCTCCTCACTGTTTACCATTTTCTCCAGATCAGTTATGAATATGTTGAAATGGTTTTATATCTTTTAATCAGTTACTGATCAGTGAGAGGACCTTCCATCTTATCCCATGACTGGTTACTTTGCTTAAGAGCCTTTGGTGTGGAATCTTGTCAAAGGCTGTCTGAAAGTTCAGGCATACTATATCCCCAGGATCACCCTTGCCCTCATGTTTATTGACCCCATCAAAGGATTCTAATAGATTGGTGAGGCACAATTTCTCTTTACAAAAGCCGTGTTGACTCTTCTGCAACATGTTCTGTTCAGCTTTGTTTCTGACAATTCTATTCTTTACTATAGTTTCAACCAATTTGCCTGGTAATGAAATTAGGCTTACTGGACCAATGCAGAAGTCCCTTGTTGAGACAACTGTTTTGGCTCCTCATTGTTTCAGTTGCTTTAACAGTTGTCCAGAATCTTCACTGGAACGAGCTTTGCTTTCAGTGTTATCAAAGGGAAGGAGCCAGCACCATATCAACTTGCAGCTGTTCTTGGACCACAAGCAAGTGCTATGCATACTCTTAATTTGAGCACCACTACCTATTAAACTGAATAATGTGTGCACTGCACCTGCTCGTTCCCTAATACCTTGGTTGTCACTTTTGGCTGTTTCAGATAAGAAGACAAGGAGGAATACAGTTACTGGTGGACCTGTTGGATCATCGAATGACAGAAGTCCACCGTAGTGCCTGTGGAGCTTTGAGAAACTTGGTGTATGGGAAAGCAAATGATGACAACAAAATTTCTCTGAAAAACTGTGGTGGTATCCCAGCATTAGTACGCTTGCTCCGCAAGACTACAGATTTGGAAATCAGAGAACTGGTCACAGGTTTGATTCTATGTATTTTTTTCATGAATATCAAGTGCTAACTAGGTCCTAGCTCAGTACTATTTGTGCAGCACAGTGATGTGTATCAGATGCTCCATAAATTACCTTTTGCTTTATCACTATCTTCCCTACTTTCAGGTTCTTTGGACAAGCGAAATATTGACTGACTCCAATCAATATTTAACTGACACTTACTGAAGCAGCAGTGATTTCCTGAGCTGGTTCACTGTTTTTTTTCCCCCGCTAGTGGAGAACTGTGTTGATGTGATTGCATTCTATACACAGGTTATTCTTGGTGCTAGCAATTCCATCATTGGGTATGCGTTCCCCCTTTTACCTTGTAATTCTTCAGAGTGGAGTTATGCTGCACCGTATCCTAAGTAGTGCAAAGCCTGCTTGACTCTTCTTTGCTTCTTATAGATGTAACTTTAGCGCCCTCGTGGCCAAGATGGAGTCTGCTCTTGTAGGCTGCCAGGGCCGGTGCAAGGATATTTTGCGCCCCAGGCAAAACTTCCACCTTGCGCCCCTCCACCCCTCCCCGGGGAGCATCGCTTATTATAAACTTTCAAAAATGAATACTGCACAATGATTAAGAGATCAAGATGACTTTTCCTTAAAATTAAGCAATGTTGATTGTAATCGAAAATACTCTTTTTAGTCATGTATACTTCCTTCCTTCATTCTTTCATATCAAAATCTACTACATTTTATTCTACCTTTAGAATATCCAATTATTGTTAATAAAATTTATAAAATTAGAATGGCGGATACTCCGTCATACAGCAACAACTGACAATATCAATATAACAAATTTCAACAACCTACACACGGATATTCGCACATGATAAACATATACACTCAGATACTAAACATACACACACAATTAACACAAAGTATTAGCGAAATGATGCAGCAGCAATTGCCAGAGTCTTAGATCTGAAACAACTCAACAAAAATAGTTAGCCTCAGTCGACAAGCTCTGAAAACTAGTAAACGTAGCATGATAAAACAGCCTGTCAGAACGGGTAATGGCTGCGTGCGACGAGAAGAATGACATCATTGCCGCTTTGTACCATAGTGAAGCAGTACGCTTGTGCCCGCACCGCAGAGCTGGCGTAGGCTATAGCTAGAATGTACAAGAGAACGACAAGTTAAAATGCAACTTCAACGACGTTTCTCTTTTCTTTATTCATTCGTTTTCCAGCAATAGTGTAAAAAAAAAATTTGGGGCACCGCTTTTTGGTGCCCCCAAATCTTGGCGGCCGCCTATATCGCCTAGTGGTTACACCGGCCCTGCAGGCAGTGCTGGCCAAAAGACGGCGCGCGCAGGAAAAATTCCTTGCACCCCAGGGGCACCTGTGCCAAACCCCCCGGAGTGAACACACCCACCCTCAGGAAAAGTACAATGGATATAACAAAGGGAGATATTTATTTGCCGAGGGATGAGAGGAGAAAAGCAACAAGAGGAAATGTAGGGGGAGCAGTAGAACAGGGTTGCATCGAAACCAAGGCCGCACAGGCTCAATGGTAGCACAGTCTGAAAGGGCTGACACTGAGCAATATGTCTTCACACAGAGTTCAGGAGTCCTGAGCAAAGTTCCAGTTCAATGGTGAGTCTTGGGTGCTCCTGCTCGTCTTCCGCACCAGTGAACTTTCCCCAACAAACCCCTCCGGTGCTCCCTTCTTCCACTCTCTGCAAAGCTACACAGAGCAACAACCTCCCCACTTAAGCTAGCAGCCTCCCTCTTTATTCCCAATGCAGTCACAAGCCCCAGTACTCACCACCCCATGCAGCTCTGGGCAGCAGTGATACTGGGTCTAGCTCCGGCCTGTCCTTCTTAGGCGATTCCTCCCTGGCACAGTGCTCCTCCTGGCTCCTGTCCTGGGGTGTCCCCGATCAGCCGCCCTGTCCTTCCCAAGCTTCAGACAGGTTCTCTCCCCTTCACTTTGTCCAGGGCCTCCCGACTGCAGCCCTTCTCTCCCGGGGCTTCAGAGCCACACCCCAAGTTTCCCTCCTTTCTCTCACTGTTCCCCCTCCCCACAGGAAAAAGATTTAAGGGGGCCATGCTCTCTAAACCCCAAGGAGTTACATAGAAATATATGTGGGGGAAGTATGTTGAGGATATGGGCAGTGTTTTCTTTCACTGTGAAAATGGCATACTGAACAGCGTATACTGTAAGTACAGAGAGCAGAGTTTGGTAAAGAGATTATTTCATAGAATGACAAAGTAAAATCTGGTCTGCAATTGTTTCTGGAGTTGCTTTGTTTTTAGTTCAGTGTGAGTACTGGTTTTTGAGCTACACAGCAGAAGAACAAACAAAATCTCTCACTATTAAATTCTTGGTGTTTTAAATATTTTTCATCCATTTTTGGCTAAAGCCACCCTAATTTAAACTAAATATTAAGAGCGGTTACTTCTTTTTAGGGATTTTTATTTGGTGCTAGGGTGAAAAGTACACAATTGAAAGGATACTTGAAATATGCTGTACACAGTGTTTCAGTGGGCCGAGATAGGTAGCATGAAAATGAGATATAAAGCTTCTTTTCCTCAGGTTGTTTTTGTCCAGCAGAAATGAGAAGTGGCAATGTGGCATAATCAGGTGTCTGAGTGCTGGTTACACATGAACATTACTTATTTTTTCGCTCCTATTTGCAGTATATCACAAACTTCCCTTTCTATAGAGTGGGGCCCTCTCTCAGTGATGACTGTACATGAGCAGAGTTCACTTTTCATAAAGCTTTGTTATGTTACATCAGCTCCCCCTGCAAGAAGAGGTGCTTGCAAATATGTGAAAGAATATATGTTAAACAAAAAACCATATGAAGATTTTTAAATCCTCTGTAATTTGACCCTTCACTTGGCTATTAAAGTGTCAGTGATGTGAAAATTAATGTCATGTTACAAATCAAAAATCTTAAGATCTCTTTAGTTTTTTACAGCATCCATATCTCCATTGAAACTTTTTTTTACTAATGGATATGATAAAAATTCTAGTATTTAGTGATCCCAGGATCTATATACACACACACCCCTCCCCACTTTTTCAGAAGATCATCCACCATTTAAGACAATTGATAACATCAGCCATGTGTAGACTCAGAATTTCCTTGCTCTAGGGTGCATTAATCAGCTCCATGATGTATTTTAAGTGTAGATTTTTGTATTTAATTTTGTTTCTTAATTATCACACCTTTCATCTCATACCTGTTAATCATGATTTCTTAGATTCTTCTTGTCAAGAAGATGCTGTGCTACATGGAGCTCTGATGATGCATCCTGCTGAGTGACAGAATTACTGATAAACCTAATAAAGTGAAACTATTATTTTAGTTTCAACATATTTGTTCTGCTCTTGGTTGTGTTGTCTGACTCCTGACTTTAGGGAGCACTCGGCCTGCTTACTCTGAGCAAATGAGTAGCAAAGTGCTAATGAACTCCTTCAGCAGCTATAATGCAAGTTTCCATTGTATCTGTTGCTGTATTACTAAAGAGATTGTGTAGCGATGTGACAACTCACTGGTGCAGCGCCTCCTGCTGGTCATGTGGGAATTAGCTCTTTCCAGCCTTCGGAGCACCCTCTGCAGGCCGGTGTCCCTCCTAGACCCCGGTGCCCTTTACCCTGGGATTCTGCCCCAACAGTACCCCCCACACTCTGGGTCTCTCCTCCCTGGGGCAAACCCAACCCTCTGAACCCACCTTGCCTCAGTGGCGAGTGCCAGTCGTCATCTAACCCTCGCTCACTGGGGCAGACTGCAGTGTAATGGCCACTCATCATTGACAAGGGGTGAGGACCAGGCTGCCCCTCTGCAGCCCCAGTACCTTTCTGGGCCTTTACCAAGGCCTGCAGCCTGGGGGTTTACCAGGCTGGAGCTCCCCAGCTCCCTTTGCCCTTCCCCAGCACGGGTCCGGGTCCGGGTCCGGGTCCCTGGCAGCTAGCCCTTCCCACTCCAGGGATAGAGTGAGACTCCTCTTTCTGCTTCTGGCTCACAGCCCTCTTATAAGGGCCAGCTGGGCCCTGATTGAGCTGGCCACACCTGTGATAAGCTACTCACTCAGCTTTTCCCAGTCCTCTCCAGGGCTGTGTTTACCTTTGGCTCCCCAAGGCAACCTTCTCCCAGGGCTGTTTTAACCCCTTTAGGGCTATAGCGGGGTGACCACCCCACTACAGAGCGTTATTATTCGATTTTTAAGAGAATAAGCTACCCTGTATATTCCATCCATTAAACAATATATCACTGAATTCTCGTGCACTACCAGTGAAAGAAAATAATTAAGCTAACGTGCCCTCAGACTGGTTATCTTGAAACTATGTGATTGCTAATGACAGGTGTCAAACTCTGACCTCTAATAGTTGTCACCAGTAGCTGCAATGAAAGCTGTAGCTAAGAGGGAGGATCGGAGTCTGAAAGAGGACTAAGCATGTATAAAAGGGGAGAAATGAGTAGAGCTGGGCAGAGTGAAGCTGTTGAATGGAATCAAAGCCATTTGTAGCTCAGGATTTCGTTGCGTTTTTTACTGATTATATAGCCCCCCGGCTATATGTGGCCCATGGCTGTGTTTCTGTTCCTCTCTGTATGGGAGACGCTTTAGGTTTGATAATGAATTACTGGTAGTGCTAGTGCTCTGCTGAGCTCCTATCCTAAGAAATGATGTTCACGGTGCCTCAGAGCTTGAATCCTTCAGTAGCCAGACTGGTATTGGGCGTCTTCATCAGGGCCCCCGCTTTATCTCTGTAAGGACCCTGTAGCGTGGGAGCTGGCCCCAGTCAGATTTCTTCCCTTCTGTCCTTTCTGGAAAGGAGGAAATAACTCTCTCAATAGCCTCCTTCTGTAGTGGTGGAAGAGAGAATATTCCTTTGGTACTAAACCTAAGCTGGTGGTAGGTGCCGGGGAGAGGAAGCTTCTATTAGTTGCAGTCACCTCCTTGCATGGGGTGAATGGGAGATACTACCTCAGCAGATCCTCCTTTGGCTAGTGAGTGAATGTATTGTATGTATCAACAATATACATAATAGAGAATTATGTAATGGGTCTGACTATATATAATGTTCGTTATCCATCCATGATACAGAAAATCTATTTTCATTCATTTTAGAGGGTATTATTGGCTCCATCATAGTCCTATACCTGGCCCCCATTACCACAGTATCGCAGTGCCTCAGTATTTAATGTATTTATCATCACAACATCCCTGGGAGGTAGGGAAGTATCCCTGTCCCCATTTCACACATAGAGAATTGGAACACAGACACCCAGATCCACAAAAGGATTGAGGCGTTGTAACACTGAGCATCATAGTGCCTAAGGCCAAGTCTACACTACGGCCCTATGTTGGTCTGACTACATTGCTCAGCGGTGTGAAAAATCCACAGCACTGAGTGACATAGTTACAATGACCGAATTCCCCATGTAGACAGAGCTATGTCAACGGGACAGCTTCTCTCATCAACATAGCTACTGCCAGTGGGAGAGGTGGATTATCTATACCCATGGGAGAAGCTCTCCTATCTTCACTGAAGCGCGACAATGGTGCAGCTGCACTGGTGCAGCTATGCCACTGTAGCACTGTACATGAAGACAAGACCTAACTTTTAGGTGCCTAGAAAATCACAGGAACAAGACTGCAATCGACAAAGCCTAACTAAAGTGCCTAGGCTCCCTGTACAATATATGGGGAGAGACAGGTGCATGGAGTGACTGGAGTAGGGGCACTGGACCCTGGGTCTCCCACTCCCAGGGGGATGCCCTGACCACCAGGCTACATAGTCATTCTGTCTGTCTCTCTGACCCAGTGGCTGTTTCACTATGGTTAAATACTTAGTCATTGTCCTAGATGGAGAGAGAATGTGTGAGCGTGGGAAAGGGAATGACTCTGTACTCCAGTAGTTAGTGCACTCAGCTAGGAGGCGGGAGACTCTGGGTCCAGTCCTCCTGCTCTAATGACTCTTTCACTATTTATCCACAGTGGAACAGCTTCAACAGGAGAGCCAGAGGGAGTTCTGAATCAGAATATCTCATAGCCAAGTGGTTGTGGCCCTGGGTGACCCCTGTTTAAATCCTTTCTCCCCCTCTGGCAGAGAAAGGGGGAACTGAGCCTGCGCCTCTCACATCCCAGGCAAGTGCTGTAAACACTGCACTAAAGGTTATGAAGCGGACATCATCACCTCCTCCTCTACCCAGGTCTTGAAAGGGACCCAATCCAGTCAGGGATCTCTGAGCTTGCCTACCGAATCATGCCCTGAGCACAAGTGAGGCAGCTGAACCCCCATCTTCTTCCCTGGCTTCTGAATTGCTCTGTGGCTTAGGTGGGAGATGGGGATTCAGATGCCTAGAGGGAGGCAACAGTGTGCACGCCTGGAAGCTGAAGCTTGGGCACCAAGTGAGTGTAGGCACCTGAAAGGTTTGCCAGTTTTATTGATCACAGCAGAGCCAAAACTGGGATTTAGGTAGCACGACACCTTTGTGGATTTGGGCCTAAGAGACTAACTGACCTCTCAAGGGTCACACAAGAAGTCTTTCGCAGAGCAGGGACTAGAACATAGGTCTTCCACAGCCCAGGCAAAGGCCCCAACCACTGGATCAGCCTTTCTACAATTATATTTATAGTAGAGGGAAGCATTTGGAATGTCCTGTAGCACTGAATTGTGGCTTCACCCTTTGTGAGCAGTGCACCCAATCCAAATTCATGTTGAGAAATGATTTAAAATTGTTCTTCTTTGTAACTAACAAGGTGCTACAGTGTTAACATCTCTGTTCATGTTAATCTCAACAAATTCTCTCTTAAAATCTTTTGATTTATGTTTAAGCAAGCAATATTGAACATAAGGGGACTGCTCCTGGACTCTATGGCACTGTAAATAAGGCAGGAGGAATTGGAGTAAAAATAATGTAAATATCTACATACAAGTCACCGTATAACTAATTTTAAACTGCACACATGATACTTGTTTGGAACTAGTAAGGGAATAAACATGAATACATTTGAGAAGCCATGTGATCAGACAAGAACAGAAAGACTCTTTCTAGCTTTTGGAATTTTTGTAGAGTAGGGGTTAGCAGGCCTTTTGCAAAATAAGAGAATTTTAAACTCTAGCCTTTGGCTTATATTTATATTCTGCAAATACACGCATGCCTATAAAACAGCTGGAGAGTTTACACTGTAAAATCTGTTTACAGTAGAATATATTTATCCATTGCCTAAATGAAGCTGTATACTGGATAATTTTCTTTCCTTAAAATGATTATTGTGAAAAGATGACCAGTATTTTATTTAAATCCTATTGGAGTCATTGTATTATCATTTTGCCTGTAATAATCTTATGCACATATTCTTCAAATTCAGATGCTGCATATGTTAATGTTCTTGAGAGTCTCACCCAGTTTAATTTTTCACTGTGATTTGCATTCATCTATGAAGATTATCAGTCTCACAGAAGATTTAACTAGTTGTTATAATCCCTGGTAATATGCAAGCTATTGAATGAGAGGAATTGTCTTTTCAGTATATTTTTCTCAATTCAAACTTTTATCTCATTCCTTTTTAAAGTTCCTTAATTTGCAGATGATTTCCATAAGAAATAAAATTTTATTCTCAGCTCACAAAGCATGATAGGATTTGCACAGTTGTAGCAAGACCCAGCTCCTGTCTGCCATTCTACTCTTCTTATGCCCAGGGCCGGATTTACACTTTGCGTGCCCCAAGCGTCCCCCTGCCTACAGCTGACATTCATGTTATCCGTAAAAAATTAAACAAAACCAAATATAAATGATAATTTAAATATTTATTCAATACAATAACAAAAATACATGTAATTAAAGCAATCAAATAGGTAGCAGGTAGGGTCCCCTGCTGCCCGCGGCTTGGAGCTCCGGGAGCCCCGCCACCCACAGCAGCTGGGAGCTGCAGTGGGCCCCGCTGCCCAAGGTGTCTGGGAGCTGCAGGGCTCCCCACCACTCATGGCAGCCTGGAGCTCCGGGGGCCACCTGCCGCCTGCACCGGCCAGGAGCTTGCAGTCCCACACCACTCATGGTGGCTCAGATCCCCGCCGCCCGTGGCAGCCGGATCTGCAGGGTATCCCCACCGTCCACGGCGGCTCAGAGTGCCAAACCACCACGGTTGGCCAGGGTACCCCACCACTTTTAACTTTCTGTGTGGCGCGCTGCCAGACAGAAACAGCACACACAACTGCCCAGTGCCCCATACAGACCTCCACCCCAACACAAAGAGACCTTCCCCACCCCCTCACTGCCCAGAGCCCCCACACAAACCTCCCAGAGACCCACTCTCTCGCGCCCTGCCCCCTGACCACACTCTCCGGCCCCGCTGGGAGGCGACTATGTCTGCCTGGCTGAGTGCACTGGCAGCACACCCAGGGCTGGTCGGGGATCACTCTGGCCCCTCAGGAGTGGCACTACCAGCCAGGCTGGAGCAGGAACAGGGTCTGCCCAGGCCTGGCTCTCTCAAGACTCACTTGCCCTGCAGGGCCCCCTGCGTTGGACTGCAGAGCTCTTCCCCCGCCACAGGGGGCTGCTTCGCCTTCCCTGCAGGCAGTAGCACTCCAGCAGGGCTGTGTGGGGCCATCTCCCCCGCAGCCTGCCCCGCTCCCTGCCAGGACCCAGGAGCGGCAAACTTTGAATTTTTAGGTGCCCCTAGAACTCTGGTACCCCTAGGCACGTGCCTACTGTGCCTAAGTGGAAATCCGGCCCTGCTTATTCCCATACTAGCTCTTGGTCAGTCCATTGCCACTGCAGGGGAACAATAACACAATTTTCCCTTGTCCAGTTACTTTTGCCATTACCCTACTCCTGATTCAGCCTCCCTACAGTCACAGATCAGCTTATTTCTTTCCTCACAAGAGCGGTTATTCCAAATGTAACTGTCTGCACCTCCATTTTGCTTATTTAAAAGCAATTTATTGGTAAAATAAAGAACATAGAAAAGTATAGGAAAAATGGTTAAAGGAAAACACACCTTCGGTATTGTGACAAAGTTCCTGCTCTACCTTGGTGGGTCTTGTGCTTATTGGCAGATTTGCTCGCCTTGGAGCTTCACGGCAGCCCTCAGTTTGGCCGTTTTTGTGAACCCACAGTCCAGGCCAACTCCTCCTGTGTCTGACCAGGAGTTGAGAGGATTTGGGGGGAACCCGGGCCCACCCTCTACTCCGGGTTCCAGCCCAGGGCCCTGTGGAATGCAGCTGTCTAGAGTGTCTCCTGGAACAGCTGTGCGACAGCTACAACTCCCTGGGCTACTTCCCCATGGCCTCCTCCCAACACCTTCTCTATCCTCACCATAGGACCTTCCTCCTGGTGTCTGATAATGTTTGTATACCTCAGTCCTCCAACAGTCCGCGTTCTCACTCTCAGCTCCTAGTGCCTCTTGCTCCCAGCTCCTCACATGCACACCACAAACTGAAGTGAGCTCCTTTTTAAAACCCAGGTGCCCTGATTAGCCTGCCTTAATTGATTCTAGCAGCTTCTTGATTGACTGTAGGTGTTCTAATCAGCCTGTCTTAATTGTCTCCAGAAGGTTCCTGATTGTTCCGGATTGTTCCTGGAACCCAGGAGAAAGGGACCTACTTAGCCTGGGGCTAATATATCTATCTTCTATTACTCTCCTATAGCCATCTGGCCCGACCCTGTCACAGTATGAAAAGCACCTCTAAACAGGCTCCAAATCTCACTTTAAGAAAAGTTAAATGCCCTGTAGGAAGTCCTCTTTTGTGACTTCCAATTGCCTTTCACTCTGTTTATCTGTCTTTCTATACCACACTTATCCCATAAAGTAAAGAAGTTTACTTTAGTTCTTTCAGCCTTCCACAAGTACAGTGTTAGAGGGATGGGCTTTTATTTTATTTTATTTTATTTTATTTTATTTTATTTTTAAGTGTTTGAGAAAGCTAGGTCAAAAAGATGTTTAGATCCTTCTCAGCTCTTGCAGAAGGGACTTCCACTACTATCAAGATTGTCAGGTGTCTGTTTTTTTACCAGAATGCCCGGTCAAAATGGACCCTGGTGGCTCTGGTCAGCACTGCTGACCGGGCTGTTAAAAGTCCAGTCAGCAGCACAGCAGGGCTAAGGAAGGCTCCCTGCCTGCCATGACTCTGTACGGCTCCCAGAAGTAGCGGCATATTCTCCCTCCAGCTTCTAGGTATAGGGCAGCCAGGGAGCTCTGCGTGCTGCCCCCACCCCAAGCACCCTCCACAGCTCCCATTGGGTGAGAACTGCAGCCAATGGGAGCTGCAGTGGCAGCGCCTGCAGATGGTGCAGTGCGCAGAGCCGCCAGGTTGAGTCTCCGCATAGGTGCCAGAAAGGGGACATGCCACTGCTTCCGGGAGCTGCCTAAGGTAAGCGCTGCCTGGACCCTGCATCCCCTCCCATGCCCCAGCCTTCGGCCCCAGTCCTGATCCCCCTCCCACCCTCCAAACCCCTCAGTCCTAGCCTGGAGCATCCTCCTGCACCCCAAACCTCTGATCCACAGCCCCACCCCAGAGCCTGCACCCCCAGACGGAGCCCTCACACACACCTGCACCCCAACCCCCTACCCCAGTGTGGAGCCCCCTCCCACACCCTAGACCCCTCATTTCTGGCTCCACCCCAGAATCTGCACCCCCAGCCCAGAGCCCACACCCCTCCCATACCCCAACCCGCTGCCTCAGCCTGGAGCCCCTTCCCATACTCCAAACCCCTCAGCTCCACCCCCCAGCCTAGAGCCCCCTCCTGCATCCCAAACACATCATCCCTGGCCCCACCCCAGATCCTGCATCCCCTCCTGCACCCTAACCCTCTGAGCCAGCCCGGTGAAAATGAGCGAGTGAGTGAGGCTGGGGAGAGTAAGCAACAGAGGGAGGGGGGATTGGAGTGAACAGGGGCCAATACCTCAGAGAAGGGGCGGGGCTCCAGAGAAGTGACAGGGCCTCAGAGAATAGGCAGGGCAAGGGTGTTTGGATTTGTGTGAGTAGAGAGTTGGCAACCTTATTTACTATAGTTTGGCAGTTGGGAAATCTCTGTGCCCTCTTTTCACAAGCTTCATCCTAATGCTATGGTTTCATTATATGTGGTGAGTACATTTGTTATTATAGATCTTGATGCTGGAATGAGGTAGCTCAGCCTCAGCACATTGAGGATCTTGAACCTTGAATTTGATCCTGGAGACTGGGGTGATATTTTCATAATTCTTTCTGTTGTTGAGTAGGCAGATTGCACCATCCTAAACCAAGTGGAGCTTCTTAAGGGATTACTTTCATTTCCAGGTATCGTGTGCTGTGGTAGACAAGCCTGGAGGTGACAAAAGTGTGGATCACATTTGTTGGATCCTCATCTGTGAGCACTGCAAAGAGTGTATCCTCCAGTCTAGAGGTATTTTCAGCAGCTGAAACTCTCTGAATACTAGTGTGGAGTCCAGAAGGACACACAAGCTTCACACTTTCTTAAGTCAGAACAGGTGCCTTGGATAGAAGAAGTTCTGGTGTTGGCTCTTTCTCTAAAATGTTTCCCTTTCCCTACCACTGTCGCTTCTGTCTAACAGAAATTTAGTTTCAGCCAACTTCTGTTCCTCCAGGCACTGGGAGAGCTGGGTGATGGTGCTGTCAGTACTGGACATAAAGGAGATGATCTGAGTGTTGTCTGAGTATTGCTGCTGAGTCTGTATTGTCCCAAAATCTCTTCCAATGATTTTGCTTAGATGTTGAGCCTTGTCTAACTCTAAAGATGAGAGCTCTGGATGTAGAGGTGCAGCCACCTCTCACAATTCTATGATCGGTCCGAGAGAATATTTCCCTCCATTCAGAACCAGACCTTCCTCCCTCCTGTGTCTTTGGCTCCTTCTGCATATTCTGTCTCTTTTCCCTTATCTTTAACCAATCTCTCCACTCTAGATCATTTCCCTCTTCCCCTAAGAATGCTCGTGTTTTTGCTACGTTGAGTTTTTTTTAACCTTGATAACAACTTACCTCTCATACTATCTCCTATCTCCCCTTTCTTGCCAGAACTCTGCAGATATCTTTACTCTCACTGTCTTAGTTTCCTACCTTAGTTTTCTCACTAGATCCCTGATTCCCTCCAGTCCAGTTTCACTCCCCCAAAACTGTCTTCACTGAGATCACTGATGACCAACTAGCCAAATCAAGGAGACATTTCTCTATTTGTAACCTTCTTGATCTGGCTGCTGTCTCTAGACAATGTTAACCATTTCTCTTCTTTTCAGCTTCATGTGGCTTTTTCCACTTTGTGCTCTCCTGGTTGTTCTTTTGCCTTATTGCTAATTCCTCCAGCATTTCATTTAACAACTTCTCCTTCTCCTTCCTTTCCCTGTCCATTGGCAAAGCAACAGGATTCTGTTCTTGACACTCTCTCTTTTCTGTCTATGCTCCCTCAGTAGCCTTATTTGTTCCCATTGCTTCAGCAGCCACCTCTTCCCTGATGATTTCTGAATCTGCCTTTCTACCTCAGACTTCTTCCCATTTGTCCATAATCTAGTCTATAGTTGCCCATCTTGCTTCTCCTCTTGCATGTCTAGCTGTTGTCTCAGATTTAATCTCTTTAGAACCAAAATTCTGTTTCCTCTGAATCCCTCTCCATTCCCACCTCTAATTGACACAGGAGCCAGGGTTGTGTGGGCAAATGTGGCTTTCCTCCAGCTTTACATCTCCTCTATTTTAGGTAGCTGGGAGCCAGTTTAAACCTCAGTGTAAATTAGAGCATCCTCAAGGCTTCCCTAACATACTGTTGTCCACCTGTGTTGCCAAGGGTCTATGCAGGCAGCCAGAAATAGTTGAAGCAAGCTGTCACAGTTAAGGGCAACTTCACCTGTATTTCTCCTCAGTGGTCCAGCAAAAGCATTTTCTCTCAAGCCTCCACCTATTGCCTTTTTGAGTATAGATCCACCTTTTACTCCCTTCTGACTGGGATATTTCCAGGCTCCACAGTTCCCTGCCTTCACTGTGTTATCTGCAGCAGAGACAAGCTGCCCAAGCACACCTGCTTTGGTTCTCTTCGGAGATGGTTAACAGTGTGACTGCCAATGGTTATTGATACCGCACACAAGCCTATTTCATTCTTAAGTTAATGGCATTATAGAGAAAACATTAAAAACAATAAAGGAATCTACACTCATGCTAATAAGTTTACCAGACATCACCCCAATTCTGACCTGAGCTGTAGCAGGAGCCATCCTTCAGCACCTCACCCAAAGAGGGTTTTTTTTTGTGGTCACAAGTTCATCAGGCTTCAGCTCAGAGCAAGCAGACCCATAGCATGTCTAGTGCATCGCTTGATCTAGAGTTTCCAGGTGTGGGTAATTAGTAGACAATGGGTTTTCCTCCCCAGGGCATAACTTCAAAGGGGTGGATTCGAAGTGGGTTATTTACATTCCCCTTACCCCCAGGTACTTCTTAGGAAACCCACTTCAAACATAGTGTTCCGAAAAGCCCTTAGTACATTAGTCACTCTCCTACAAGAAGTTATATACATGCAGTAAGAGAATAACACATACACAGCTGCATTTTTAAGACAATGAACCACAACAATATTAAATCTAATTCAAGAGGGTTCAACCTGATTCAGTAAAGATCATTCAAGATATAGCAGAATATTCTCAGTCTGTCATATAAGCAACTCTCCAACCAGGCCCCCATGTCAGAAGCTCTGGGGGATGAGTGGCATAGAGCCATTACACCAACTCTTTGCCTCTCATCCCCCTATGCCAGAGGTATTCCGGTGGCTAGCGCAACTGACTTTACTAATGGAGCCAGCATAAAGGGACTTGAAGCATACCAATGAATCAGGCCTATAATATGCATGTATATATAGAGTGAAAGGCAGTAGTGAAAAAACATAATTGCCTGCAGGGCCTGCAATGAGGGATGAGTCTTTGATATCCCTCAGGGAGTCAAGGAGACTCTGAATTGCAATGCACTGTTATATTGTAGTTCCCTTCACAAGAGAGTTCTGTATAATCTGGATGGAACATACTTCATTAGCGGTCTCCTCACTCTAGTCACGTGCCACAACTCTAGCCAGTAGCTGCTGGTAAAGTGAAGCATAAAAACCTTTTTAATAAGAAGTCTGAAATAATTGGAAATTCAAAATCCCCTAATAAAAATGAATACAGAGAAGAGAATGTGGTATAAAATTAGCATACAGGCTGTGGATGGTGAAATAAACAATGTTTTTTCACTCATTAGGGGTGACAATGCATAAATGATTTGCAGCTCCACTTTGACTCTCTTTGAGTTATGAGTTAATTATGAACACTCTCATAATTATATTTTAGAATTTGCTCTGTTTGCTGCATGGTTAGCACAAAAATGGTACTAACCAGCGTTAACAAAGATAACACAGGAATCCCCACTGACTCCTATTGGAGGGGGTAGAACTGATCAACTACTGCTGGACTCAACCAACACATGCTTTTTGTTTCAACAGATGTTTCTGATTGTTGATTCCTTCCCCCCACCTCAGGCAAAAGTTTTTATACTGTTTTTCATTTCTCTTCAAAGAACAAAAGCCATCCTGAGTGGAATCTCAGATACAGCTTCATGAGCAACAAACTAGCTGAATTAGTAAACATGCCTTTCAAACAGTAGCCCTACATGACTGTGGCACTTGTATATCAAACACTATGTATCTGGTCTGGCTGAGAAGTGATTTTAGCAAGTGGATGATTGTAGAGTGATGTAACTATAAAAAATAAAATGGCAAATAAGTTCTTACTGCACTGAGCAGTCTATTTTAGGACAATATTAAAATGCAAATGGCTAAGGCATAGCTTTTGTCTACTGAAAATATAAAAGGGTAGGGAAAACTATGTATTTTACCACTAAAGATGTAGAAGGGGGAAATTAGTTGGTAATTCATGTTTTAGTTTAAATTTGATTTAAAGACAAACTTAATTGCTTTTTGAGAAAGTTATCAAATCAGTGGATTTAGTGCATGTACCAGATGTCATAAATCGTTATTATAGAAATATATACCTAGGTTCTCCATAAAGTTGTACTGAAAAAGTAATTCAAACAGAATCAAAAAGGTATTAAATTGGTATAACTGATAAACCAGGTCCTGAATGAGGAACAAAAAGAAAACTACAGATGTATTACATACGCTTTTAGGCTTTAAACAAGTGAGACAATCTTACTGTACTAATTAGGGAGACTAGAGCAAAAATGAAAAAAAAAGTAGGAAAAAACAAACGTGGAGGGAATGTGCTTAGAAATATAGATCGATTGAGTTCTGTAATAAATTAATTTGGTCCATGCAAGTGAACTTTAGTTTTCAGATTTGCACTAATAAAAATTGTTGTGTATCATCAAAATCCAAGAAGATTCCCCATCTAATATGACCTGTATCTGTCTTTGGAATGTTAGAGGTATGTCTAGTCAAATAATCGAAAAATATGGCTTTAGTTATAAATAATTACTATGATGAGCAGAAATGCCTTTGGCTGCTTTGGACTATAATAAAACATTCCATATTTCCTCCTGAAGATAAGGACATTTCACCCTGAGATTCTGTTTTTTGTTTATATTTTCTAAAGTTTTATATTACTGTTATTTAAAGAAGGTTTTAGATATTGATTAGAATCAGTTATATTTCTGTTTAAAACTTTTTTTAAAAAAATTCCTCCTCCTTTGCTGTCTTTGGCTACAAAGACATGTACCCCTTTCCTACAAAACTTCTCAACCAATCTTGTAGTGGAATAATAATAACCTTCAAAGAAGCACTATTTTGGTCACCTCTCTATTGTCCTAACACTGATTTTAAATACTAAGTTTTATCAAAGGAAATAAATTGTATATCAAGAATTTAAGCCCATGAAAGTCCCTAACATTACATGTAATTTCAGTTACCATTAACTGGTGAAGAACAGCATTTGATTTTATTCTAAAAGTCAAGTGTTTTACGGCTGAGATAAAATTCTTGTATAGCTGATAATGCTAATTAAAAATTAAAGATGGAGGAGAGGGGCCTTCTTATGTAACCAGGATTGTTGGATTTATTTATTTATTCATTTATTTAAGTTGAAAATTCTGAGTTCTTTTACATTGAGTACTGCCTCCAAAATAACTAATCATTGAAGATTTTCTGGGCAGATTTTCAAAGCTACAATAGCTGTTAAGTGTTCAACTCCCACTGAAGGTCAACAGGAGTTGGGGACCTAACTGTCATTTATGCCTTTGAAAAGCTGCCCTTTAATCCGTAAATGTTGCTGTTCAGCTTTGTTGGTTTGTTTTTGGCTTCTATATTATTTTTGTACCTTCAGACTTGTGAGTGGTCCCATTAACTTCAATGGGACTATTTGCATGCTTAAAATTAAGCATGTGTCTATATGATTACAAGACTGAGACCTTTGTTTTTCTTTTCTTTTTAGTTCACCATGGTTTTCTAGTCTGGATAAATTGTAGCTATTTTTCAGACTTTCCAAACCTGTCAATGAAAGATACATCTTCATTTCTCATAATATGTTGAAAGACTATATCTCAGTCACCATCCAGAATCTGGAAGTCTCACTAAGAACTGATTCCTGTACTGTATTCATAGAGAGCAATCCAGCCACTGTTAAAGAGAGGGGACTGAAAAAATTGGGAACACTGGAGAGGTTGTTATTCTCATATAATTAGCATGAATTTTAATGAAATACTTGAAAAAATTTAGAAGTCAGCTGATATTATACCAATGGTAAATTTTGGGACTCTGGATATTTTTGTAACTCCTCCTGTGCAAAGTTATGCTTCATAACTAGATTTCTGACCAAAACAAAACAAATAAAAAACAAAACAACGGATGACTATTTAAAATCTATTTAGAAGCAAAGTTCAAATTTTTCCATTTGTTTTTGCTAATTATCCCCCAAATGAATATGATTCCTTTCTTTTGTATAGAGAGTTCCTGAAAATGTCATTCCTATATTAGCATTATATATAATGCTGCAAATCTTGCAATTAGTAAAAACAATATTAATATTAAGAAAAAAATATTAAAAACAACACTTCTCATGGTGGGTATTTCTGCAATCAAAATTATGGAAAGATTTAATAGTATCTTTCTGCTTTATCTGTTGTGTCACTTTCTTAATGGACTTTTTAATATAATGTAATGCAAGATAAAAAATTAAGAAGGTTATATTTAGCACAGAATTCTCACAGATAAGAAGTCACATTTAACACAGAATTGTGGTTAAGGGATGAGCATTTAGTATTTAGGATTTTCAAGGAGTTCATCAATTTAATAATTTTCTGCAAAAGTGCCCTTGACATTAGCTCAGTTACTGGAGTGTGTAAACACAGATGTGAAATTTTATTGTGATATACACTACTCATTTCAAAATAACATCTATTTATAGCCCTAGACCCTTTTGAAAATGTGACTTGGAGAGTGAGTGAGGGGGGTGTCCTCAAGTACTTCCCACTGACTTTATTTAACCTACTCACAGCCCATTTTCTAAAATAAAGTTTAAAATACCTGTTGACTGTATTCTTACAATTTTTCTCTTCATTACAATCCTAAAACTATACATAATACCACATGTTTTTGGTTGAGAAATACCTAGAGCATTTTGGTTTTGTTTGTGAATTATTACTAAATGTTCTTTTCCTGTGAAATTTGCAAAATGAAAAGCAAAATGAAATAATAAAGCTATGCAAAACTCTAGCACATTGCTGGATATTGTGCCTATGAAAGCTACAAGTTGGAGCAAATAATTTCAATGTAATAGCGCCTGTGGATATTTTTTATTAAGTGTTTTGTGGGATAAGGTTCAAGGCATTTTTTTATTATACTCACTGAATCAGTGATACATGCTTGCATGTCTAAATGATAAAAAAATTTAAATTAAATATAAGATTTGGAAGATGTTAGCTTTAACTAATCTGTCTTCATTGGCTCTTTAAATTGTTAATAATGGGAAATACTGTTTTCCTATTTCTAATTATTAAAAAATGACTACATCTTCTGCGGCTGCTTAATTTACTTTAGAGGCAATCCTTTAACATAGCATTGGGACTACTAATATGCTTATGGTTAAATACATGCTTACATGCTTTGCTAGATTAGGCCCATTTGTGCAGGATCAAGCTTTTACATACCATATTTTCTCCACTGTCTTCTTTCTTCCTGCTCAGCAGCTTTCTTAATGGTTGAAGGTTAGATAATAATTTGATTTTATCTCCCATTGCTTGAAATACTGTCATCCATATTATTTTTCATCCGCCCCTTTCCCAGTGACCTACTCCTGTGGGGCAGTTAAGATTTCCTACAAAGTGCTGAGCAACCTTAAATCTCATTGAAATAGTATTTGAGCAAGAATGGAAGGCACATAACCATGCATAAGACTGCATGTCATAATTTACAGTACCTGTTTCAGCCCAGTAATCAAATACCTTCAGCTTTCCTCTGAATCTTCAGGTATATCCATCACATAATATTTATTTTGAAGGAACTGCTGTAAGTATCCATTTGCACCAGTAAAAACTAATCAGATGAGTACCTTTTTCAATATCCAGTGGATGTACTGTACCTAAAAATATCCATATATCAACATAAAAGAAACAATGTCAGTTTTTACAACCTGTTTTTTTAAACGTCTTACCTGAATTTTAGAGTCTGTATTCATCTGTAGACAGCAGTATAACTGCTTCAAGAAATGTAGCCAGCTTTCAAAAGTAAGTCCAAGAAAAGGAGTTAATTGTCCCCAATAGCTTCTTCAGAGACACATAATACATCCACCTTTTCAAGCACTAACAAAACAAAACAAAACCCTTGTAAACTAATCAAGCTATTTCCCCTACAGTCCGGGAAGGGGGAGAGAGATTGTTACTCTTTGTTTCCATTTTTAAATACTTGGGAGATTCTAATGGTATGTCTACACTGGAAGAAAAGCCCCACCGCATGGCCACAGCTGGCCCGGGTCTGCTGACTCAGGCTTTCAGGGCTCAGGCTGCCAGGCTAAAAATTGCTCTGTAGATGTTTGTACTCGGCTGGACCCCAGCCTATGGGACCCTCCTCCCTCATGGGGACCCAGAGCTCAGGCTCCAGCCCCTGTCCAAATGTCTACACAGCAGTTTCACAGCCCTGCAGTTCAAGCCCCGTGAGCCTGAATCAGCTGACCCAGGCCAGTATTTAATTGCTGAGTCGATGTTCTCCCAGGGTATGTCTACACTGCAATGTAGGACCAGGGTTAGTAGAACTTGAGTTAGCAGATGCTGGGTTTGATTTTCTACATGGATTTGTAACCCCAGGTTATGAATTGTTGAACCTTGGGTCCCAACACGGGGCTCCAGCATCTGCAGTGTATTATGTGGGTGCAAGCCCAACCACCCATGTCCCAAGCTTCCTAGCACCCTCCCAAAATGCGACCGCTTTAGCCCTTTGTTTGTGGTGTGGTGTGCAAAAACTTGTCTGTCCAGAGGGCAAAGTAAGTAGGCCTGTAGGATTGTGGGTTACTTTTGGCAGCCTCCCAGAGCACATGTCCCAGTGGGGCTATATCTACATTGAAAAGCAGTAGGGTTTGAACCCTAGGTTCCGACATCCTGGGTCTGAGCCCTGAGTTAGTATGATTTGTGTGAAGATGGAAGAGGAATTAGGTCTCACTTTAAACCCTGGGCATACATTCCAGTGTAGTCATACCCGAAGACACTATGGAGATGGCTCTGTATAAGTAGCTAATGTTCTAAAACCCTGGTATTACTGTCCAGTGCAGTCAGATTTCCAGTCTGTGAGTTTCAGGTCAGTAATCTCCTCCAAAAAACTCTAAATCCATTCAATATGTATTACATATATAGTGCATGTATAATGGTAAATAGAGAAGTAATTTAACAAATTGTGTAATTTTACTTCAAGGGTGATGTTGTCTGTCACACAGCATTTAAGTAAACAAGATTGTCACTTTTACTGAATCATTTTCTTCAAATCCTATTACCAATTTGCATTCCAATCATAATACCTTCCCCTCCTTTAGGGATGCCTTGCCGCTCTCTAGATATGTAGTTTCTATTTTGGTTCTGGAATTGAGAGAAATAACTGTCTTTATCCACAGATGTAATTTGTTGGGCTGATGAGGAGTAACTCTTTTTCATAATGATCCCATAGCTGATTCACCTTCGGCTGTCCTCAGTCAGCTACAGAAAGATCCTAAAACTGATGCTTTTTAAATCTTCTGCTTTCTTCACATTCTTAGCTCTACTCCAAAAGCCCTGATGTAATTTAAGGCCAGTTGTCAGTGTGACTGACCTTTTGTTTTATCCTTTCTTACCTGTGCCTGATCCAGCCACACTGTTTGAGACTGGATCCCATGAATTCACATTCTTTTAGCCTTTTTGAGACCTTCTACCCCTCTTTACTCAGCTGTGATTTTAATATTCCTTTTTTCTGCTGAGATGATGGACAAGCAACCTTCTCCATCAGAGTCCCCTGCAATTGGCAGCCATGTTATAAGCAGAGATCACCACCTGGCAGCCTACGTGTATTAACTCAGTGAGGCACATGAACCTACATTGCTCTGAGTAGCAGACTTGGGAAGTCACATGGAATGGTGTCACATTTGCCACAATTCTACCACCTAGCCTCAGGGTTTCCCTCTTCTTCTGTGTTCTGTTGTTTCCAGGACACAGACGAGCCATACGTGTGAAATTGAAGTGCCTTTGAAGCCTATGTACAAATTGGGGATAATTATGTTTTTGTTTTCAAAAGTCAGTAAAATCGGTCTTGTGTACTTAATTCACTGAAAATAATTTGTCTCCAATGGCAAGAAAAGAGCAGATGGGTATTTTAAATGAACCCGTAATCTAGTCATAATATGCCACTAAATGGATACATTTTTATTTAAAGGTTTTGAACTTTTGTCAAAATTGTGCTTAGGGCAGGTTTCAAGCAGGAATAAATCCAGAGCTGTGAATGGCAGACCTTGTTACAAAATATATTATAGAAATTATGAATTGACATACATTTCAATTTTAAGATTTGGTTAGTAGGTAAAGGTCTGTTTTTTACAAGAGCATCAACCTGGCATTCAATTGAGTGTGAGCCAATGCATCCGATGAAGTGAGCTGTAGCTCAGGAAAGCTTATGCTCAAATAAATTTGTTAGTCTCTAATGTGCCACTAGTACTCTTTTTCTTTTTACGAATACAGACCAGCACGGCTGCTACTCTGAAACCTGTCATTTAGATGTCTAACTTTCTCATTAGTTGTTGTAATCAAGTAATGAGATGTCTAAATGCTTTAATCCACAACTGCAGTAAATTGTGAGTGCCAAATTGTGCTTTCTGGGTTGGAGCCTGTTGCTCCTGTATAAGTGGATGGATATGTTGGTAAGAGGTGGTATACAATATCCTTAGACAAATAGACATGTGTAAACATTTTGAAAATCTTCTCTGTTATATGTGCAACATCCGTTAGACTTCATTTGTGAAGTGTTTTCTAATAAGCCTCTTATTATGGGAATGGTGTTTTCACTGGCTCTTAAGTAGCATATTGGGGCCAAAGTCTTTATTTTGAATAGAGTGAATTATTTTCTTTCTCAAGGAGAATTTGAATGGTGAGATCACTCTCCTGCTTTCCTTTCACTTAGAAGAGTTTGCTCTTTCTCTGTGCAAAATAAATACAATATAGGACAGACTTAACTTCATCATTGTCAGGGAAAAGAGGATATCAGCAGAAATACTCTTTGTTTTTCATCATAACTTATTTCTCCTCTTGCATTAATCTCCCCAATGTCTAATGTTAAATCCAACAACTACCTGGCAGACCTGGTTGACATCTCCTCCCACTCCATAGTTATATATATATATTTTCAAGGTATTCAGCAAACAAGAAGAAATAATGGTGGGCCAAATGCAGGTCTTGTGTAAGTAGGTTCATCACTACTTCAGTCACTAGAGTTACACAAGCTCTGAATTTGGTCCAGCTAAACTTTCTAGCAAAAGGTTTGAAATTAAGTTTCTAGCAACACATTCAAGCAATATTAAAATAAACCATTTTGTTTTCTGAAAACCAAAACACTAGTTACTACTTTAGACTAGGGAAAGCATAGCTGAGATAAAGAGTGTTAGGCTTTCACATATCTGACCTCGGTAGTGAAAATGTTTTTGTTGCAAATCAATACAAATCAAATCTGGATCCTAACATTAAAAAAGTGAATGTTTATGTAGATGTATTCACCCAGGAAGCCCGCATCTTCAACAGTGAATTCTATAATCCAGGTTGCAACTTGACTTATAACCCCCACTTGCACAGAACTTTCTTAAAAACGTTCCTTCTGAGCACTTTGTGACTTGTACGAAGAAGAAGGAGTTAGGTTCAGTCTGTTTGGTAATCAGACACAAATATATCTCCCCAGAATTTTTAGCATAAAAATAAAAAATCACTGAATTTAAAAGTTCAAACTTTATTTGTTGCTAATCCTCACTGATGAATAGTTGTAGTTTATGCTTTGAGGAAAAAAGAATCCCAACAGCCATACAAAAATTTTGACTAATTTTGGCACGTATGAAAAATAGGCAGTTAGATTTTCTGTTATATTAGCACAGAAGTCAGTTCTATTGTGTATCTAGAGTAGTATAGCTTAGACATTATAGAGCTGTAAAAACTGTGTAAAATTCTGCACTGCCACACCAGTGATCTTGTCTTTAGTTTTTGTTGTTGTTTTGTTTTGGCTAACAATAACCCCAACCATAAAAACCCAGCAAAGACCCAAATAACTAAAGAGCTTGTTAGTTAAATATTAAGGCTACAAATGATAATACCTCAAACTCCTTTTGACTATAAGGAGGAGTGAGTCTAGATTACTCACATGAGTAAAGCTTTGTGGGGTGAGGACCTGAGTTAATATACAGTATTTGCAGCACAAGTGGGTTAATGTTGCTGTTAGAACCTTAAATTTGCAATGCAAAACTTCTCTGTGTTCGAAGCTCCCATTGTCTGGGTACACCGCAAGCAAGACAGGAGACACTTGTTATAGGTTTTAATCAGGCCGCAACTTTATTATATAGATGTCTGGGACTACCCGACAGATAAAGTGTACAGTGCATGCAAATCCATGCTTATTCAAATCAATTCTCTGGGGCTTCCACCAACCCCCCCCCCTTTGTTTAATCCATGCTTATTCAAATCAATTCTCTGGGGCTTCTACCAGCCCCCCTTTGTTTCCATCCAGATCCCCCAGCCGACCCATGGCTTGGACCTTACTATCCACCGCCCTCGTAAAAGGGTTCAGGAGGGCTATGAGAACGTGGGTGGGGGGGGGGTGTTGGCTCCCTGCTGTACCAGTCAGAAGAGTCCCCAACCCCCTCCTCCATTCTGTTCCTTTATTCAGACCTCCTTTTAAGTTCTTTACCAGGCCATTTATCTGTTCACTGGCTGCCTTCCCTATGGAGTACCTGCACTGAACATCCGCAACAAGGAGGCGTCAGCAATTTGCTTGGCTGCCTCCCCCACAACCCCACCAGTTTCCCAGACATCTCCAAATTAATTTGCAATCCATTATGCAAACAGTGATTTCAAAGGGAACACCACTCCAAATTTGCATCCTTTACTTTGCAATACTATAGATATTTTATATTCATTATGGGTCTTAATGCTAAAAAAAAAGGGTACAGTCAGAAGACATTTAATAACTGATCATGTTCATGTGTGGCTTATATGTGTGCAGTCAGTTTGGAGCCTGCATCCCCTCAAATCTTGTATGCTAAGTGGGAAACTTATGTATACTTTAACACTCCTTTCCCTATTCTGGACACGGATTCAAATTAGATCTACATTCTGCTCTTGGATGTATGTGTGACACCTGGTTTTTAATTGATGTGGTATCCGAGGGTAGCATTTGGTACATCAGGTCGGTATCTGTATGACTATCAGAACTGGAGTATCTCAGACACTGACCAAAGCTACAATGAAGAGTCTAATGATCAAAGATGAATTTGAGTTTCAAACCAATCAGGTATTCAGTTTTTTCTTTGCCCAGATAGCTTGATTAAATTTACCTCTTCAAAATTTAAAAATATCTTGCTCTGCTCCTTTGAATTAGATTATGCAATACTCTTTGAAATAACTTAAATTCATTTAGTTGGGTTGAAAAGCTTGCCTTGGTGAATGAAAGCTCTTTCTGCTGAGCAGTAAAATAATTCACAGCAGCCTCATCTCTATTTTTAAATCCTGTCTTCAACCTTCTAATTTATAAAGTGTTAAAGAGGAAAATATACCAAAGTTCCGTATTAGTACTGATTGCTTTTATCCTTTTTTTAAAATTAAAGGTGCCAAAATGTAAATCTCATTGCTCCCTGCAATTTACATATGGAAAACGCTGAAGGTCTTCCTCAGATCTTACAGAAAGAACAATCAGTTGCACACATACAAAATGGGAAATGACTGCATAGGAAGGAGCACTGCAGAAAGGGATCTGGGAGTCATAGTGGATCACAAGCTAAATATGAGTCAACTGTGTAACACTGTTTCAAAAAAAGCAAACATCATTCTGGGATCTATTAGCAGGAGTGTTGTAAGCAAGACACGAGAAGTAATTCTTCCACTCTACTCCATGCTGATATGGCTCTACTCCATACTGTTGTGTCCAGTTCTGGGTGTCATATTTCAGGAAAGATGTGGAAAAATTGGAGACAGTCCAGAGGAGAGCAACAAAAATGATTAAAGGTCTAGAAAACATGACCTATGATGAAAGATTGAGGTCCCTTCCAGTTGTATGAGTCTATGATTCTAGAACAAAACTCAGCATTTTTTCAGGAGTAAAGACTAAGTAAAATAGTGCAAGGAGTTAAGGATTTATCCCATGAATATTTTATTATTCGGTTTTGCATATTCAGATAGAGGGAAATGGACTTGAAATGGCTGCTATATTTAATAGAAATTTGTTTTTCAAAAATAACTGTAGCATGTCTCATGAACATATCATAGAATCATAGGACTGGAAGGGACATCTAGAGGTCATCTAGTCCAGTCCCCGGCACGATAGCAGGACTAAGTATTATCTAGACCATCCCTGACAGGTGTTTGTCTAACCTGCTCTTAAAAATCTCCAATGATGGAGTTTCCACAACCTACCTATGCAATTTATTCCAGTGCTTAATCACTCTGATAGTTAGGAAGTTTTTTCCTAATTTCCAACCTAAACCTTCCTTGCTGCAATTTAAGCCCATTGTTTCTTTTCCTATCCTCAGAGGTTAATGAGAAAATTTTTTCTCCCTCCTCCTCGTAACATCCTTTTATGTACTTGAAAATTGTTATCATGTCCCGTCTCTTCTCCAGACTAAACAAACCCAATTATTTCATCCTTCCTCATAGGTCATGTTTTCTTGACCTTTAATTAATTTTGTTGCTATCCTCTGGACTTTCTCCAATTTCTCCACATCTTTCCTGAAATGTGGTGCCTAGCGCTGGACACAATACTCCAGTTGAGGTCATATCAGCATGGAGTTGAGCAGAAGAATTATTTCTAGTGTCTTGCTTACAACACTCCTGCTAATACATCCCAGAATGATGCTTGCTTTTTTTGTAATAGTATTATGCCGTTGGCTCATATTTAGCTTGTGATCCACTATGAGCCCCAGGTCCTTTTCCACATTACTCCTTCCTAGGCAGTCATTTCCTATTTTGTATGTGTGGAACTGATTGTTCATTCCTAAGTGGAGAGCTTTGCATTTGTCCGTATTGAATTTCATCCTGTTTACTTCATACCATGTCTCCAGTTTGCCCAGATCATTTTGAATTTTAATCCTATCCTCCAAAGCACTTGCAACCCCTCCGACCTTGGTATCATCTGTAAACTTTATCTGTGTACTGTCTGTGCCACTATCTAAATCATTGATGAAGATATTGAGCAGAACTAGACCCAGAAGCATACCTGTGGGACCCTATTCAATATGCCCTTCCAGCTTGACTGTGAACCACTGATAACTACTCCTTGGGAATGATTTTCCAACCAGTTTTGCACCCACCTTATAGTAGCTCCATCTAGGTTGTATTTCCCTAGTTTGTTTATGAGAAGGTCATGTGAGACAGTATCAAAAGCCTTACCAAAGTCAAGCTATACCACATCTACCACTTCGCCCCATCCAAAAGGCTTGTTACTCAGTCAAAGAAAACCATTAGGTTGGTTTAACATTATTTTTTCTTGACAAATCCATGGTGTTACTTATCACCTGATTATTTTCCAGGTGTTTGCAAATTGATTGCTTAATTATTTGCTCCATTATCTTTCTGGGTACTGAAGTTAAGCTGACTGGTCTATAATTCCCTGGGTTGTCCTTATTCAATAGATTGGCACTATATTTGCCCTTTTCCAGTCCTCTAGAATCTCTCCTATCTTCCATGACTTTTTGAAGATAATGGCTCAGCTATCTCCTCAGTCGGCTCCTTGTCTATTCTAGGATGGATATCATCAGGCCCTGGTGACTTGAAGACATCTAACTTGTCTAAGTAATTTTTACCTTGTTTTTTCCCTATTTTAGCCTCAGATTCTACATCAATTTCCCTGGCATTCACTATGTTAGCTGTCCAATTGCCATTAAACTTTTTGGTAAAAACTGAAACAAAAATGGCATTTAGCATTTCTGCCATTTCCACATTTTCTGTTATTGTTTTTGCCCATTCCTTGAATAACGGGATGTTATGTCCTTGGTCATCTTCTTGCTTCTAATGTATTTATAGGATGCTTTCTTTTTATCCTTTATGTCTCTAGCTAGTTTGATCTCGTTTGTGCCTTGGCCTTTCTGATTTTATCCCTCCATGCTTGTGTTGTTTATTTATATTCATCCTTCATAATTTGACATAGTTTTTGTAGCACCCTTTCTTGAGTTTCAGATCATTGAAGATCTAGTTAAGCCAAGGTGGTTTCTTGCCATACTTTATATCTTTCCTACTCTGTGGGGTAGTTTGCTCTTGTGCCCTTAAAATGTCTTCTTGAAAAATTGCCCAATTTTAACTGTTTTTCCCCTAGACTTGCTTCCGTCAGAATTTTACCTACCAACTCCCTGAGTTTGCTAAAGTTTGTCTTCATTTATAAATTCATTGTCTTTATTGTGCTGTTTTCCCTCCTACCATTCCTTAGAATCATGAACTCTATCACTTCATGATCACTTTTACCCAAGCTGCCTTCCACTTCAAATTCTCAACCAGTTCCTCCCTATTTGTCAAAATCAAATCTAGAACAGCCTCTCTCCTAGTAGCTTTCTCCACCTTCTGAAATAAAAAGTTGTCTCCAATACTGTATATGCCAAGAACTTGTTGGATAATCTGTGCCCTGCTGTGTTATTTTCCCAACAGATGTCAGGGTAGTTGAAGTCTCCCATCACCACCAAGTTCTGTGCTTTGGATGATTTTGTTAGTTATTTAAAAAAAGCCTCATCCACCTCTTCTTCCTGGTTAGGTGGTCTGCAATAGACCCCCTACCATAACATCACCCTTGTTTTTTACCCCTTTTATCCTTACCCAGAGACCTTTCAACAAGTCTGTCTCCTATTTCCATCTCAACCTCAGTCCAAGTGTATACATCTTTGATATATAAGGTGACACCCTCTCCGATTTTTCGCTGTCTGTCCTTCCTGAGCAAGCTGTACACTTCTATACTCATATTGCAGTCATGTGTATTATCCCATCAAGTCTCTGTTATGCCAACTATGTCATAGTTGTGTTTATTAACTAGTTCTTCCTGCTTATTCCTCATACTTCTTGCATTAGTATACAGACATCTAAGATACTAATTTGATTTCCCATCTATGTTCTCTCTTGTCTCTCGCTTATCCTTGCTATAACAGCCCATGCTCCCCTCAGGTTCTGACCCTTCTCCCACGTTTTTGACTTACCTATGGGCTTTTGACTCCTGCCCCCATCAAATCTAATTTAAAACCCTCCTCAGTGAAGGCTGTCCCATTGCCCAAAAGCAATGTTAAATATAAAGTACATACAGTGCGTTCATCTGGGGATCAGGATTTTCTGTGCTGGACCCAAGGAGGCACACAGGCTTTGGGAAGCTGACTGACCTGAACTTTTTCTCTTCCTGTGAAAGGGGAGGAAGGATTAATCAGCTAAAAAGTTACCCCAGGATAGTACCCTTCAAGTACTGTGTACAGTGCTGAGAAGAGGGGTGGGGCACATTGTGGCAGCTAAAAGAAGATGTGATGTCACCGAAAAGACAGCAGAGACCTGGGCTAAGGAGGAAGAGTGAATAACAGGTAACATATGAGGCATTGGAAGACTGGCCAAATCCCAGAGTGGAGTTGAGCTGCTTCTGCCTTTCCAGCGACTTTCTTCCCCTGCTCCAGCAGCGGCATCTCACTGGCTTTGTCTACACTAGGAAACTGCGTGTAGATAGAAAATATGTTACGTAAGCCCTTGGTTACACACCAACTTTGTACCACATTACCTGTGCTGATATATTTAAAGTGGAACGACTCCCCTGGTGGGGACACAGCTATACAGGTGTAAAGGTGCCTTAGACTGATATAGTTATCCCCAAACAGGGAGTGGGGGATTAAGCTATACCATCAATGTGCACCATACTGGCATATGTGCATACACACTCAGAACTGTACAAATATAACTCCTTCGGTAAAAAAATCACACCCCTTACTGACATAGTCATACTGGTACAAAACCTGTGTGTGGACCAGGCCAAATACATTTTAATTAACGCATTGTTAATCACCATTTAGCACCTATTAAAGATGAAAAACAGTTGGATTTAAAAACTTGTGATATGGTCATGCTAAGAAAGGGTTGACTATGACCAATTAGCGTGTTTTAAACAACTTCTTTTATCTATGCCAGAGCTATGTCTACATTGGAAAGAAGGTGTATTTTTAACATATTAACTAATGTGTTAAAATCCCAATGTAGACATGCCCCTTGGCAAGCCTAGGGTAGGATAAAATAGATTTACAATATTAAATAGTTTACAAAAAAGGGGGAGCCAAGGTCTCTGCCTTGAACATCTTACAATATATATAGGCTGTACGCAAATGGATAGACAGGATGCAATGAAAGGAAATGACTGAGGAAGAAGTGATATTCAGAATACATCTAGTTAATTCCTGCTCCCCTTCTTCTCTCTCTGCAAGGCCATCTATAGATAGCAAAACTTTCCAGTTACAGTCAGGAGTTGTTATTTCCATTGGAAAATCAACCCATGTTTGACAGGGTAGACCCAGTTATACATGAACATTGGGTGAGTTGCAAAGGCCAATTCCCTGCCCTCCTGGGGACAGATAATGGTATTCAGGCAGTTGGGTAGACAGTTCAGAGATGGCAATTGGATCCAGTTCTGCTTGGCCTTGCTGTTAGGCTGTTCCACACACATCTATTGTGCAAGGAAACCAACTGTGTCAAAGCTTTCAAGGCAGGCTGCTTTGATGCAGTCTGCAAAAGCTCTCAGTGGTGGACTCTTTGCTTTAGCCATGTGGGTTCAGGATTCACAGCTAACTAGGCTGTGAGGTGTGCTTAGATACATGTCAGCCAACTAGGAGAGAGGCTTGGCACACAGCAGGAGGTGCCTGAGATAAAATTCCATGAGGATCTTTTTTCTGCCTTCTGTTCAGCCAAGGAAAGGGCTTTTCTTCCTCCCCATGCTGGTACTGCGCCTCCTGGGGAAGTGCTCCCAAGCTCTCTTTCCCCAGCTTTTGCTGATGCCACCAGTCCTTGAGTGGGGAAGGGTATCCAGGGATGCCCTCCTCCCACTGCTGCAGCTGGATGAGAAGAGGGGGCTCCTCCACTTGTGATTGGGGAGAAAAATGTTTCAGTGACATGGTCTCTACCTTTTAAAGCCTTAAATTTAGATTTGAAGCATTGTCACAATATGCTAGGATTCTCCTATTGCTCCTTCTGTTAACAGGTGCTGGAACTCTGCAAGGAGCAGCACGTTCACTGCTGCTGACTCACTGGGGCAATGTGGCTTATTTGACTCCACCCTGAATGTAAGAGAGGTGAGAGTACCTCCCTGACAGAAGGACTTAGGACAGTCAGATCTGGTCTGGTGGTACCCTAGGGATTAATGTTATGGTGGAGTTAAAACCAGACCCCTGCATGAGTGAAGTTTTGTCTCTCTGGTGAGTATGGAGCTCGGTGGAGATTCCAGCAGACATCAGTAGTACCCCCTTATGGAGAGAAAGTTCTTACGTGAAATGTCTAGTGTATATATAAATAAGGCAAAGGAGCGTAAAGAATATCACTAATGACTGTCTCAGTCATTAGTAAATGTCAGCATGTTGTTGTGGGTGAGGTAATATCTTTTATTGGACCAACTTCTGCATGTGAGAGAGACAACTTTTTGAGCTACACAGAGCTCTTCTTCAGCAACAGAAGTTGGTCCAATAAAAGATATTACCTTAGCCATCCTGTCTCTCTAATATCCTGGGACTGACATGGCTACAACTACATTGTATATAGCATTTTGTGGTGAAATTTATCTGACCTTACTTTTAACCAGCAAGAATGTGCTAGAAGATAAGAGAATAAGGAAATATTAACATGGAGTAAGGGGGAAAAATCAATGGGGATGTTGTGAAGGCCAAGATTATAACAGGGTTCAAAAAAGAACTAGCTAAGTTCTTGGAGGATAGGTCCACCAATGGCTATCAGCCAGGATGGGCAGGGATGCAACCCCATGCTCTGAAGTGTCCCTGGCCTCTGTTTGACCAGAAGTTGGGAATGGGGAACAGGAGATAGATCACTTGATGATTACCCTGTTCTGTTCATTCCCTCTGAAGCACCTGGCATAGACCACTGTCAGGATACGGGATACTGGGCTAGGTCGAACATTGGTCTGACCCAGTATGGTCATTCTTATGTTTCTTATGGGATTATGCACATGGTTAAGTGCTCTGCAGGATTGAGGCCCAGGTTTCTGCTTCCTATGTGCCTCTTTAGAAAGAGTCAGTGGATATACTCCCATTGACTTCATTGGGCATTGAATCAATTATGGGCCTCTTTCTCCACTGCTATGCACTGTGGATATTACTTACACCTGTTCAGAGTGGCAAGTGAGTGTCAGAAGTGACTGTGATGCTTTGGTATTAGTTTACACTCACTTTGCAGAGATGTTAATAACTATACAAGGTGCCAGGCAGTGGAGAATTAGAAACTTTGTGTATAATGAAAACGTGCTGATAAAATCTTCATAAGCAGAGGCCATGGAAAAATGGAGTTCAGTAGCTGTGCAGGTGCATATTCTCTGAAAGAAATACAGTATTTCATTTGCTGTTTGAAAAAAAAATCAAAGGGATGTTTAAAGAAAGAAGTTATTTTTAGATGACAGAAAAATAATATTCATGTTTCACATTTTCATTTTTCTGGCTCTCATGCTGACAATGAGTTAGTTACCTGCTTATTATATGTGGAATATTTCAGTCAGGTCATTTGTTATTGAAATAGTTACCCAAATGACTTACATTAATCAGTATGTACAAAAAATATGCAATTTTATGTATGAAATATCTACAGGAAAATTAAGCACATAAATAAAACTAAAAAAATTAATCCTGTAGTTATTGATTCATATTTACTGGAGGTCGCTTTCAGATCTCAGAATACTGCAAAAAAGATTTAGCATGAACCATTTCTCTACAAACTGTAGGGTTTTTTTCCATTTTATTTATAACTGTTTTGTCTACTTCCTTTATTTTTATATTTAAGTAACTCAAATGATATGGTTTGCTTTTGATAGTCTATCTTTAAATACCAAAATATGAGAGTAGTAGTCTTTCTTTTGATGTAATCTTTATGGCTATTCCAAGAAATTTTCATTTTATTGTAATTTTTCATTTGCTTTTTGTAATTTTTTAATCTTAGCACAAGGTATCTCTTTCTAAGAAATTATCTAGTGAGTGTTTGTACCTCTAGCCTTGTTACCTGTGGATAAGATTTGTAATGCTTTTATATTTTGTTAAGTAACTAACACAGTTCTAGCTATCTCTCTACATATATGAATATGTAGGCCATACATATATTAATAAAACTAATTATATATTCCATCCTTGCAAAACTGTCATGAACGTTTACCAGCTGAGGCACAAAATCTACTTCTATGCCCTGTACCATAATGACAACGGAGGAAAAAAGATAATTGACTAGCCTGTAAAAATGATTTGTTCTGGGTGAACAGAATTTTGCATGGCTGTTACACTTCATGTGAGTTGTCAAAGGAGCACCTTTGGTATATTTGTAGATAGAGTATAGCCTGGCCACTCCATTCAAGTATCAGAGGGGTAGCCGTGTTGGTCTGTATCCACAAAAAGAATGAGGTGTCCGGTGGCACCTTAAAGATGAACCAATTTATTTGGGCATAAGCTTTCGTGGGTAAAAAACCCACTTCTTCAGATGCATGGAGTGAAAATTACAGATACAGGCACATGAAGAAAAGGGAGTTACCTTAGAAGTGGAGAACCAATGTTGAAGGCCAATTTAGTCAGGGTGGATGTGGTCCATTCCCAATAATTGATGACGAGGTGTCAATACCAAGCGAGGGAAAATTGCTTTTGTAGTGAGCCAGCCACTCCCAGTAACCCCATCAATTCGGGCTTGAATAGTGCCTGGGAGTGGCTGGCTCACTAGAAAAGCAATTTCCCCTCTCCTAGTTTTGACACCTCCTCATCAATTACTGGGAGTGGACTACATTCACCCTGACTAAACTGGTCTTCAATATTGGTTCTCCACTCGTAAGGTAACTCCCTTCTCTTCATGTGACAATATATATTTATGCTTGTATCTGTAATTTTCACTCCATGCATCTGAAGAAGTGGGTTTTTTACCCATGAAAACTTATGCCCAAATAAATCTGTTAGTCTTTAAGGTGTCACCGGACCACTCCATTCAAGCTACACTGGAGATCCAAAAAGGAGTTAGTTCCCTCTATGTAATTGCCTGTGGATGGCAGTCCAATCTGTAGCACAAACTTGTTCTCTATTATTTATTTGATTTACTTTTTAATAAAAAATAGTAGCTAAATCACAAACACACTGACCATTTGTCAGCCTTAACCCTCAGAAACTTCAGGATTGCTGTGGAGGCAGTTTATTTTTAAAGGAAATTTGAAAGGTAACTTCTTAGTGGGGCAATGTTTAGTCATCACTGATCCTTCAGACACTATGCAGACTTTCTTTGGCATGCAGTTTGATTAAGAATAGCAGTGCCGTGAAAAGTAATTTCAAAACAAGAATTGCTCTCTGTTGTCACCGGAAGTACTAATTATTAAACATTTGTTTTTTTGTAGGAGTTCTCTGGAATCTATCCTCGTGTGATGCACTGAAAATGCCAATCATCCAGGATGCCCTTGCAGTGTTGACTAATGCAGTGATCATCCCTCACTCAGGATGGGACAACTCGCCCCTCCAGGATGATCACAAAATACAGCTCCATTCATCACAGGTGCTGCGCAATGCCACTGGGTGCCTAAGGTCAGTCAGCTGAATCATGCTATTTTTATCTTGAATTTTCATTCCCAACATCCCAAATATTTTAAACTTGGTTTGCATTTCAGCAGGGAAGATGACTTTTCATATGGTAGTCCTTAAATCTTGAAATGAATTCCATAGAGAAGCTTTAAGCCATTCAAGAGCAATCTGTACACATTTTTTTAAATAGTTTTAACCGATCCCCTGCACCAGAGCATGTTGCAGATGTTTTTCTACTACTTGTAGATTGTCTCATTCCCCAGTTGCTTAAATGGTGTCAATATGTTCTCATTATCACTCCAACTTAATTAGTGTACAAAGTAACACAGACGCTTACAGAAAGGAATGTTTGGATGCCTTCTGGGTTCCAAATGCCATTAAATGTAATGTGATTGTATAAAGCAGCTGGGGTTTTTTATGCAAGAAAGAGTGATGAAAAAAGATGTGTAAAAATAAACCAGCCCATTTAATATTATGGAACCGAAATACACAAACTGTTCCATAACAGGTATCTGCAACCCTTGAATATCTGTTGTTAATTTGTGAAGTTGATGTAGGGAAAAGGGTAGCAAGATCACGAACTGTTTCTTCCATGACAAATTTATATCAAGGGATTAAGTCAGAAACTCCTGAGTTCTAGTGTTGTTTCTTGCACTGACTTGTTTACTTTGGGCAGGTTCCACAACCTCTGTGTATCAATTTCTCCCTCTCTGTATAATTGAGATAATATTTATCTACCTCACAGAGTTATTATGAAGATTAGTTAGTTAATGTTTGTGAATCACTCTGCAGAAATAATGTGCTATATAAATACTATGTATTATTGGTATTATTGTAATTGTAACTGTCCGTGTAGCTCCAAATGTTGGTATATGGTTAGACTTGCAATTAGGTGGGGTGTTTTGCTAGTTGCTCCATTACCTATCTGTCATGATCGATGAGGTGAGTTGCTTGGTTGGTTTCCGGTGAGTTATCTCATCCTTGGAAATAGCATCAGAAGTTCTGTGGAAAAATAATACAGTGTTTGCTTGACTAATGTTATGATGCTATTACAAGAACAACTGGTAATACTTCATAAATGTCTGCTGATATTGAACTTAAAACTGCAGCATGTAATGGCTACGTGAGGTGTCATAAATAAAAAGGGAAGGGTAGACACCTTTAAAATCCCTCCTGGCCAGAGGAAAAACCCTTTCACCTGTAAAGGGTTAAGAAGCTAGGATAACCTCACCGGCACCTGACCAAAATGACCAATGAGGAGACAAGATACTTTCAAAAGCTGGGCGGAGCGAGAAACAAAGCCTCTCTCTCTCTGTCTGTGTGATGCTTTTGCCAGGGACAGAACAGGAATGGAGTCTTAGAACTTAGTAAGTGATCTAGCTAGAGATGCGTTAGATTATGATTTCTTTAAATGGCTGAGAAAATAAGCTGTGCTGGAGGGAATGGATATTCCTGTTTTTGTGTCTTTTTGTAACTTTAGGTTTTGCCTAGAGGATTCTCTATGTTCTGATTCTAATTGCCCTGTAAGGTATTTACCATCCTGATTTTACAGAGGTGATTCTTTTTACTTTTTCTTCTATTGAAATTCTTCTTTTAAGAAACTGAATGCTTTTTCATTGTTCTTAAGATCCAAAGGTTTGGGTCTGTGTTCACCTATGCAAATTGGTGAGGATTTTTATTAAACCTTCCCCAGAAAGGGGGGGTAACGTTTGGGAGGATTTTTTGGGGGGAAGACATTTCCAAATGGACTCTTTCCTAATAATAATAATACCGATTAGACGTTTGGTGGTGGCAGCGAAAGTCGAAGGGCAAAAGGTAAAATAGTTTGTACCTTGGGGAAGTTTTAACCTAAGCTGGTAAAAATAAGCTTAGGATGTTTTCATGCAGGTCCCCACATCTGTACCCTAGAGTTCAGAGTGGGGAAGGAATCTTGACAGGAGGTATTTTGGAATGCCTTAAGTATGTTAGGTATTTGCACTCTTCTGATTTTGAAAGGAGTTTGATGATATATCTTGGACTTGTGTTCATGTTTCGAGGCACTAGAGAGTAGAATCTCATGGAAATGTGTGATTTCCTACTACTGTGAAAGAAGTACCCATGATATCCCTGCCACGTTATCTGGAAAGAGTTGGACTGATTGTGGGTACCAGTTGTGATGTATCTGCTTCTATTCTAGTAGCAGCCTTGATGGTATCTCTGCTCTTTGTTCCCTCTCTAAATTCACCTTTTCCTGCTTCACTTTTTATCAGTTAGTGCAGGAGTGGGCAAACTTTTTGGCCCAAGGGCCACATCTGGGTTGGGAAATTGCATGCAGGGCCATGACTGTAGGGCTGGGGCAGGGTGTTGGGGTGCAGGAGGGAGTGCTTGGTGTGGGAGGGGGTGCGGTGTGCAGGAAGGTGCTCAGAGCAAGGGGTTGGGGCACAGGAGGGGTGCAGGGTGTATGAGGGGGCTCAGGGCAGGGGGTTGGGGTGCAGGATGGGTGGTTACAGCAGGAGGCTCAGGTTGGCGGTGAAGAAAGGGTGTGGCAGGGGGCTCAGGACAGGGGGTTGGGGTGCAGGGTGCAGAAGGGGTTCAGGGTGTGGGCTCCGGCCCGGCGTCGCTTACCTTGAGTGTCTCCGGGGTGGCAGTGGCACGTAGTAGGGCTAAGGCAGGCTCCCTGCCTGCCCTGGCCCTGCACTGCTCCCGGAAGCAGCCTGCACCACGTCCCCGTGGCCCCTGGGAGAGTGGGGGGGCAGAGGGCTCCACACGCTGCCCTCACACCTCCCCCGAAGCTCCCTTTGGCTGCAGTTCCCCATTCCCGGCCAATGGGAGCAGTGGGGGGCGGTGCCTGCAGGAGAGGGCAGTGCACGGAGCCCTCTGCCCCCCCTCCCTCAGGGGCTGCAGGGATGTGGTGCCGGCTGCTTCCGTGAGCGGTACGGGGCCAGGGCAGGCAGGAACCCTGACTTAGCCCCTCGGCGCCATGGTGCTGGCAAATCCCGCAGGCTGGATACAAAGCCCTGATGGGCTGGTTATAGCCCATGGGCCGTAGTTTGTCCACCCCTGAGTTAGTGGGATATGTAAGTGCAGACAAATTCACAGAGCTCTGTAACCAGAGCTGATCCAGAGAATAGAAGGGTGTGCTGTCTTCCAAGTGCTAAGATACGGGATGTAGCCCTGAGGTTGAAAAGGATCCTAAAGGGAGCAGGAAAGAATCCCCTAATTATCCTTCATGTGGGAACAAATGATACCGGTAGATTCTTGCTGGAACATATCAAGGGAGACTATGCTAGGCTGGGGAAGACGCTTAAGGAAATCGAGGCTTAGGTGATCTTTAGTAGGATTCTGCCTGTTCCTAGAGAAGGGCAACAAAGGTGTGACAAGATTATGACTATCAACAGATGGTTTAGGCAGTGGTGCTATAAGGAGGGCTTTGGGATGTATGGCCACGGGGAGGCATTCATGGACAGAGGACAGTTCTCTTGGGATGGACTTCATCTGAGTAAGGAAGGAAATAGAATTCTAGGATGGAGGCTGGCAAAACTGATTAAGGAGCTTTAAACGAGGAATTTGGGGGAGATGGTTGGGAGATGTCCAGATAATCTCCACGCTGGATTTTAGCATTGAGACGGAAGAAAACGAAGTAAGAAAGGATACAGCCGTGGGTAGGAGAATGGACATAAGGAGGAAAGGTAGTGTAGATACCAGTCTAATAGGTGATACTGGCAGTAGAATGTCTGTGCCCAATCGGGTAAAGAATGTGAACGAAGCCAATCAGCAAAAATTAAGATGTTTGTACACTAATGTGAGGAGCCTAGGTAACAAAATGGAGGAACTAGAGCTACTGGTGCAGGAAGTGAAACCAGATATTATAGGGATAACAGAAACATGGTGGAATAGTAGTCATGACTGGACTACAGCTATTGAAGGGTATGTGCTGTTTAGGAAATACAGAAATAAAGATAAAGGTGGTGGAGTAATATTGTATATCAATGATGAGGTAGAATGTAAAGAAATAAGAAGCGATGGAATGGATAAGACAGAGTCTGTCTGGGCAAAAATCACCTGGGGAAGAAAACTACTAGAGCCTCCCCTGTAATAGTGCTTGGGGTGTGCTACAGACCACCGGGATCTAATTTGGATATGGATAGAGCCCTCTTTAATGTTTTTAATGAAGTAAATACTAATGGGAATTGTGTGATCATGGGAGACTTTAACTTCCCAGATATAGACCGGAGGACAAGTGCTAGTAATAATAATAGGGCTCAGATTTTCCTAGATGCAATAGCTGATGGATTCCTTCATCAAGTAGTTGCTGAACCGACTAGAGGGGATGCCATTTTAGATTTGGTATTGGTGAGTAGTGAGGACCTCATAGAGGAAATGGTTGTAGGGGACAATCTTGGTTCAAGTGATCATGAGCTAATTCAGTTCAAACTGAACGGAAGGATAAACAAAAATAAATCTGCAACTTGGGTTTTTGATTTCAAAAGGGCTGACTTTCAAAAATTAAGGAAATTCGTTAGGGAAGTGGATTGGACTGAAGAATTTATGGATCTAAAGGCAGAGGAGGCCTGGGATTACTTTAAATCAAAGCTGCAGAAGCTATAGGAAGCCTGCATCCCAAGAAAGGGGAAAAAATTCACAGGCAGGAGTTGTAGACCAAGCTGGATGAGCAAGCATCTCAGAGAGGTGATTAAGAAAAAGCAGAAAACATACAGGGAGTGGAAGATGGGAGGGATCAGCAAGGAAAGCTACCTTATTGAGGTCAGAACATGTAGGGATAAAGTGAGACAGACTAAAAGTCAAGTAGATTTGGACCTTGCAAAGGGAATTAAAACCAACAGTAAAAGGTTCTATAGCCATATAAATAAGAAGAAAACAAAGAAAGAAGAAGTGGGACCGCTAAACACTGAGGGTAGAGTGGAGGTTAAGGATAATCTAGGCATGGCCCAATATCTAAACAAATACTTTGCCTCAGTCTTTAATAAGGCTAATGAGGATCTTAGGGATAATGGTAGCATGACAAATGGTAATGAGGCTATGGAGGTAGATATTACCATATCTGAGGTAGAAGCAAAACTCGAACAGTTTAATGGGACTAAATCAGGGGGACCAGATAATCTTCATCCGAGAATATTAAAGGAGCTGGCATATGAAATTGCAAGCCCATTAGCAAGAATTTTTAATGAATCTGTAAACTCAGGGGTTGTACTGTGTGATTGGAGAATTGCTAGCATGGTTCCTGTTTTTAAGAAAGGAACAAAAAGTGATCCAGGTAACTACAGGCCTGTTAGTTTGACATCTGTAGTATGCAAGGTCTTGGAAAAAACTTTGAAGGAGAAAGTAGTTAAGGACATTGAGGTCAATGGTAAATGGGACAAAATACAACATGGTTTTACAAAAGGTAGATCGTGCCAAACCAACCTGATCTCCTTCTTTGAGAAAGTAACAGATTTTTTAGACAAAGGAAACGCAGTGGATCTAATTTACCTAGATTTCAGTAAGGCATTTGATACCATGCCACATGGGGAATTATTAGTTAAATTGGAAAAGATGGGGATCAGTATGAAAATTGAAAGGTGGATAAGGAATTGTTTAACAGGGAGACTACAGCGGGTCATACTGAAAGGTGAACTGTCAGGCTGGAGGGAGGTTACTAGTGGAGTTCCTCAGGGATCAGTTTTGGGACCAATCTTATTTAATCTTTTTATTACTGACCTCGGCACAAAAAGTGGGAGTGTGCTAATAAAGTTTGTGGATGATACAAAGCTGGGAGGTGTTGCCAATTTAGAGAGAGACCGGGATATCATACAGGAAGATCTGGATGGCCTTGTAAACTGGAGTAATAGTAATAGGATGAAATTTAATAGTGAGAAGTGTAAGGTCATGCATTTAGAGATTAATAACAAGAATTTTAGTTATAAGCTGGGGATGCATCAATGAGAAGTAACGGAGGAGGAGAAGGAGCTTGGAATATTGGTTGACCACAGGATGACTATGAGCTGCCAATGTAATATGGCTGTGAAAAAAGCTAATGCGGTCTTGGGGTGCATCAGGCGAGGTATTTCCAGTAGGATAAGGAGGTTTTAGTACCGTTATACAAGGCACTGGTGAGACCTCACCTGGAATACTGTGTGCAGTTCTGGTATCCCATGTTTAAGAAGGATGAATTCAAACTGGAACAGGTACAGAGAAGGGCTACTAGGATGATCTGAGGAATGGAAAACCTGTCTTATGAAAGGAGACACAAGGAGCTTGGCTTGTTTAGCCTAACCAAAAGAAGGTTGAGGGGAGATGTGATTGCTCTCTATAAATATATCAGAGGGATAAATACCGGAGAGGGAGAGGAATAATTTAAGCTTAGTACCAATGTGGACACAAGAATAAATGGATACAAACTGGTCATCGGGAAGTTTAGACTTGAAATTAGACAAAGGTTTCTAACCATCAGAGGAGTGAAGTTTTGGAATAGCCTTCCAAGGGAAGCTGTGGGGGCAAAAGACCTATCTGGCTTTAAGATTAAACTCGATAAGTTTATGGAGGAGATGGTATGATGGGATAACATGATTTTGGCAATTAATTGATCTTTAACTCTTCATGGTAAATATGCCCAGTGGCCTGTGATGGGATGTTAGATGGGGTGGGATCTGAGTTACTACAGAGAATTCTTTCCTGGGTATCTGGCTGGTGAATCTTGCCCATATTCTCAGGGTTCAGCTGATCGCCATATTTGGGGTCGGGAAGGAATTTTCCTCCAGGGCAGATTGGAAGAGGCCCTGGAGGTTTTTCGCCTTCCTCTGTAGCATGGGGCACGGGTCACTTGGTGGAGGATTCTCTGCTTCTTGAAGTCTTTAAACCATGATTTGAGGACTTCAATAGCTCAGACATAGGTGAGAGGATTATCGCAGGAGTGGGTGGGTGAGATTTTGTGGCCTGCATTGTGCAGGAAGTCAGACTAGATGATCATAATGGTCCCTTCTGACCTTAATATCTGTGAATCTATGAATACCACCTTCTCAGATAAACTGTGCAGATATTAATCTAGAGGCACAGAACATTCAGAGGGCATTAAACTCTTTATGCTTCAGACCAGCAAGAAATTTCCATTTTACCTTTCACAAGTTGCTGTTGTAAACCTGTCACACTGAGGAACGTTGAGCATCATGTAATGTGAAGGGCAGAAATGTCCCACTAACCACTTAATGTATCTTGGAATGATGTCCTCTGAGCTATTTTTGTGTCTTAGGTGATAGGGTCCTATTGGGCATTTAAAAATATATGTATATTTTAAAAATAAAATCATCTGTACCTTGTAAGTTTATCTATGAAAGGGCTGCCCATTTCCTGCTTTCCATTAATCTCTCTGTCTCTGTCTTTTGTGAGATTGTAGAATGAGAGAAGCAGCATGTCTTTGAGAAAAAGTCTACAATGCTTTGAGCCTTTGAGGACCTGACAGCATACCGCATCCAATGCCTAGTTTAAACAATTTGTTATACTGTATTTTAAGTGCTCCCACTCAACGTTAAACGTTATGATTACTTTTTCTTATTTATGACTAGATGCATGTACCCTCTGGTGCACATTTGTGATAACCTGTGGGTCTCACAAAGAAAGGCAGATAATATTTAAGGCAAGGTGATATAATCGCTTCCAGGTTGAGCCTGTTTATGCATATCCATTTGGTTTCAAATATGTACCCTTATGGAAAGCACATTATCTTTTTCTTTGAGACTTTCACTTTCTTATTAGAGACAAGACTTCCTCTTCTGCCCTCTCATCTTCTTTTGCTTCTTTTCCTTAACTAGGACTCTTTTAATTCTCTTGTGAGGGAGCAGTGTTGGCAGCTAGCACCGGTAGATATGAAGCACATACGATTTTCACGGATATATCTTAGAAAAATATTTTCTGAATCCGTTTTCTTCTTTAAAATGTGCGTTTGAATGTTTCCAAATGTATAATACTGATGGACCTTTGAGCACAATCAGGCTGAGATATGAAAAGTTTAATGCTTTTTTAAAGCTATAGCTTCAGTGTTTACTTGCTTATATGATATTTTTGCAGTTGGGAGGTTTAAATAAAGAGAGATGTGAGAGAAGCTGTAGTGCAGCAGCTGCCTGGACATTCTGCTGATGGTTACCCTATAATGACTTATAGTATCATCGCTAGATCTTTGCTTTGTATTCTAAAGTTGTATGGGCTTACTCCGACAACGCTCTCTCTCACAGGTGTAGTCCAGTTGAAGCCAGTGTGTCTATTCATGTGAATGAGGGCTGCAGAATCAAGCCTTATTTTGAGTAGTTGAGTTTATGTCTTGCTGAGTGGAGAGTTGTTTATTAAGTGTAGTGCTTACGTTTTTGTGACATGAAAAAAGCCAGTAATTTTGTAACCACACTAGTGCTATTAGTTTCATATAACTTGGGTATTTTGAAATTATTTAGAACATTAAAAGCTGGAAGAACAAAATAGCACCCATTATTCCTCATTCCAATATAAATATTCATCTTTCATAACATTTTGAGGTATCGCATATGACATATTAAATGGTAACTCCCGATTAACTTGTCTCTCCAGTATGGTGCCAGGAACTTAGCACATGTAGCTCTGTGAAATGTAGCCAGTTTCAGTTCTTGTGTGTTTCAACTAAGACTGATGATTTCTGATCACATGTTTTTAAAATCCAGGATCTTTGTTTTATCATTTCTGGTTCATTTGAATCCATTTTAGAGAAGATGAACATCAAAATGAAAACTATGAGTTTTGTTAACTTTCAGATGTTGTGTATGGCTCATAATGGGTCATTTGAACCTTAAAGCCCTAATATGTGACTTTAACATGTCACGTTGTCATATATGTAACTATCGTGGTTATTTATTTACAAAACCAAAACAAATCTAAAAACATCTGCAATCTTGAAAAAAATCACATTTATCCAGAGACCACAACATTTTTCAGTTTGTGTTTTGAGAAAAGGCTTTTGGTGCCAAAATTGTTTCACATGAAACTTGTCAAGTTTTCATTCATGACTGAGAACAACATTAACTGAGAACTGAGAACAACATTAACAATTTCATGTGGTTGTGTTGCAAGACTTTTTAACGGTTCTAATTAACAGTACTGGTTACACTTTGTAGATGCTTATGTTGCTGTATACCCTTCTTTCTTTTATGTATCATTTGATTTTCTATCATACATAGAGGTTTCTTTCCTGAAAATGTACACGGTATTAAAGCATCACTTTCTTTACAAACTTAGTCAAGGACTTAAAACTTAAGAGGAGATAGTAGTTCAGGTACTTATCATATATAGGTCCCTATATATTCTGTGGCTGTCAAAATTGCCCCAGTAATGTGTTTCAGAATCTAATCTTTCAATCAAAAAATAAAATAAAATAAAATAAAATAAAATAAAATAAAAAGGCTCTAGCCTGCACATTAGCAAAGAAAGGAACGTTTGAAAAAAGTGAGCTAAACATAAACTGATCCAGTGGTTTCTGGCTGGATTTACAGATGGCCTAAAGAAATAGCTCTCAATGAGCTATTAACTGTACAGTATAATGGTGAGAGTTTAAATGTCCATATTCTTAACTGTTTCACTGAAGGTGATTGCAGCTGAAACATTCAGCGAACGTGAATATCCCAAAATAATAATCTTCCTCCAATGTCAGACGCTCCAATTGCTTTCTACCTTCAGGAACTTCCATGATGCAGTATAGAATTTCAATATGAAAATCTGCTGCAGACTGACAATGAAAAATGTGAGGACAGCATAAAATAAATAACAACAATTGTACTATTCATCTTCATATTTCTCTCCCAAAGAAATTTCAGTTTTTAATGTAAATGAAGGGGGTACAGACTTTGTAGTCTGCCACACCAGAGTGCCACAGAAACCAGGGGTTTGCCACAGGTCTTCTTTGCTGCAGATTGCATGGGCCCTTGATCATACATGACCCATAAAAGAAAGACAACTGTTGAGTCTCTGATCATGGTTTAAGAATACCTGTTTAGCTGAGAAAGTGTTCCCAAGTTTGCTGACAAGCACAAGCTCTGCAATCTTGTGTGACTGTATAAAATGGAGCCAGCTATCTACATGGAGTGAAAGTAGCCTTTTCTACTGGTCATCTATGACTGTCCCATTTGCAAAGAAAGAGTCAAAGTTTCTCTTCAGCACAATGACAATATGTTGCAATTACTCTCATGGGGATGATGTTGGACTCTGTGAGCAAGTTCAGTGCTTTACTTGATTTACAAGAGCAGGGGTGGCCAGCCTGAGAAGGAGCCAGAATTTACCAATGTGCATTCCCAAAGAACCACAGTAATATGTCAGCAGCCCCCTATCAGCTCTCCCGCCACCCACTCCCAGCACCTCCTGCCCACCAGCAGCCCCGCAGCCCCCTCCCTCCCCACACCTCCCGATCAGCTGTTTTGTGGCATTCAGGAGGCTCTGGAGGGGAGGGGAAGGAGTGAGGACATGGCAGGCTCAGGGGAGGGGGCGGGAAGGGGTGGCGTGGGGACCGGGCCTGTGGCAGAATCAGGGGTTGAGCAGTGAGCACCCCCCGGCACATTGGAAAGTTGGCGCCTGTAGCTCCAGACCCAGAGTCGGTGCCTAAACAAGGAGCCGCATATTAACTTCTGAAGAGCCGCATGTGGCTCCGGAGCCACAGGTTGGCCACCCCTGTACTAGAACATGGAAGGTTCTTCTCAGGGTAATTGATATTCTGTCTGTGAGGGAAGGATGTCAAAGGGTCCACAGTCCAAAGGTTTTTGGGCTCTCAATGTACGCTTCAGAGCTGGGGCAAAATGGGCCAATGGGAAAAACTCCCATTGACTTCAGTAGGACCAGGACTTCTGCCCAGGTTCTTGGATCAGCTGTGAATCATCTGTCTCTCCACCAGCAGTTGGTAGAAGGGAGAGGGGGTTTACTCCAGTCACTGCCATGGGTTGTGTGGATCCAACAGACAAAAGAGCAAGAAGGAGCCAGATTAAAGAGCTGCAGAGTACAGAGTCAGAATATTCATTTACATGGGCAGCTCTGCAAATCCCCTCCAAGGATTTCTTCTCTTTAGTCTGCTGCAGTGGTAACTTGCCCATGGGCTAGGCTGGCCTGCTGTGTGGCTTGAGAGACTGCCACAACCGTTAGCTGCTTAAGTAATTTAAATCCAGACATTAGTCACATCAGCAGCTTTACTGCTAATGCTACAGTTAAAGTCTATAATCATATTTAGCAAAGTTGCGGGTCAGTGAAAAACACAGGGAATTCCTTGTTGCCAACTCAAATTGTGCTAGCGAACTTTAGGTACTGTTGAGAATGTTTGATTTCCCCATCCCTCATACTTTATATAATTGATTCAAGGGGGAAAGTCACTTTTCAGAAACAAACCTTTTATTGTATATAAATATGAGAAAGGGTTTATCTTAGAGCCAAGTCAGTATTTCCAGATAAGTGGTATTCAAGGATAAATGTCGATATGTGTGTGATCTTTTAATTTTCATGCAGAAAATACTAAAACTCTATCAATGCAGGGATTTTTCGTGTTTCCATAGCTTGTGAGGAATATACTCCCCATACTTGGTTTGTCATGGAAATTGCTACTTACAAGAACTGCCACAATATTTAGGGTTGGACTAGTTTTGCTATGTAAAGTTGGTATCTATTTTCACTCCTGATATCACAGCCAATGTTCATAATAAGGCACATTGTATGGATTTTCTCTTTTTTCATGATCTTTTGACATGTCCCTCAGTTTTTTTCTGCGTTTGCATTTATTTATGTCATTTTGAAACTCAACGGAATAATGAGTAGGCGGATCTGATCTATTGTACAATGTAGATGAATTTATTAGCCTGTAATCTGTCACTCTCTTAAGCCGAAATTTCTACTGTCAGTAGGATAGCTAAAAAACCCTCATTTTAGTACCTTCACCTTTGTAAAGAACTGTGTTATTTGAGGTCAACTTTGAAACAACAATATTTTGCTTATGTCTTATTGCTCATTTATTATGCGTAAAGGTAGCTTCATTTTATTAATTTTTCATTAATAATGTTATAACTATCAGGCCCTAACTTTCCTCATTTTGACGGGGAAGGTCACGTTGAATTTTACATACTTTAAGGACCTCTCTATCCTGGTGTAACCACTGAGTTTTTAAAAAGCTTAAACTGTATTAGAACCCCGTTTGGCCACAACCAAGCAAAGTTTGTAAACTCCCATGTTAAATTAGTTTTACGCTCATTGGGCAAATGAGACTAACACAATATGTAAGACCTCTCTTCAGTCTGAGGCTAGGCAAGTCACAGTTCAAGTTTTACCCTGTTCTTATCCAGTTTTTCCTGGGATCTTACCAATGTCCTTCATCAAACTGAGGGATAAAACCACCTTGCAGCTTGGAGCCACATTTATACATCATAAAGGAGCAGTAAATGTACACATTTTTAAGTTAACTTTTAAATAGGGTGACCATATTTCCCAAAGGGAAAATGGGACACTGCACAGGGCTTGCCTGAGTCCCCTCCTTGCAGAGCTGACCTGAGCCGCTTGCCCAAGCCCCCAGTCTATGCAGAGATGGCCTGACCTGCTCACCCAAGCCCTCCTCCCCACAAATGGGGCTGGCCCAAGCAGCTCACCCGAGCCCACTTCCATGAGTGGGGCTGGTCTTAGGACCTCCCTCCTCCCATGCGCGGGGCTGGCCTGAGCTGCCTGGCATCACTGCTCACCTGAGCCCTGCCATGTGGGACTAGTGGTGCTTCTTCACTTTCCCCCCCGGAACACCCCACTAGGGGGGCATGCCCCAGTTTTTTGGAAAAACTGGGTATTTGTCCCATTTGCTCTTGCCATCTGATCATCAGTTGGTAAGAGCAAACGGAACAAATGCCCAGTTTCGCCAAAATAATTGGGATGCTCGGAATAGGGCTTAAAAAGGGGACTATCCTGGCCAAAAGTGGATGTATGGTCACGCTACTTTTAAGTATATTAGCTGAAAAGTTCTTTATAATTTTCATATTGCCACATTTTTAAAAAGCTGCTTTTATTTAACATAATGGTGCTTCTTTCTGAAGTATCAAACCTGAAGTTTCCCCAATATTTAATGTCACTAGTAAGGCATTAATCGGGTAAGATTGTTGCGGTGATAGTTATTAGGAAGGACAATAGGGAGAAATTTCAGTTTTATAAAATACAAGTGTCCAAACTCTCATATGCAAGTGCCTAAAGTTAAGCACGTTAAGTATGGCAAAGTATCTAAATAAAATGCCCTGCTTTTCAGAGGTGTTGAATATCTGCAAAATCCCATTGACTCAGCAGCTCTGAAGATAAGTTAACTTTCTTAAAAAAATTTTTGTTGCCTAAATCTGGATATATCAGATTGGGATTGACCCTCTTGGAAAGGAGGTGATGAAAGGGGTTATGATAGAGGTCTATAAAATCATGAATGGTGTGGAGAAATTGCACAAGGAAGTGTTATTTACCCCATCACATAACACAAGAACCAGGGTCGCCCAATGTATTTAAAACAAACAAAAAGGAAGTAGTTTTTCAAACAATGCACAGTCAACCTGTGGAACTCGTTGCCAGGGGATGTTGTGAAGGCCAAAACTATAACAGGGTTCAAAAAAGAATTAAATAAATTCATGGAGGATAGGTCCATCAAGGGCTATTAGCCAAGATGGTCAGGGGTGCAACCCCATGCTCTGTGTGTCTCTAAGCCTCTGACTGCCAGATGCTGGGACTGGGCAACAGGGGATGGATCAGTTGATGATGGCCCTGTTCTGATCACTCCCTTTGAAGAATCTGGCACAGTCCACTGTCGGAAGACAGGTAACTGGGCTAGATGGATCTTTGGTCCGACCGCGTATGGCTGTTCTTATGGATTTGGGTGTCTCATTTTAGATTACCTACATTTGAAATTTGGGGCCACGTTGCTTTAATTGGTACTATATCAAATGTTCAACAGTTTTTTTAAAAAAAATATGAATGCCTACACATATTCCCAGATTCACATAAAAAAAAACATTAATCACAATCTATTTAGTTACCCATACCACAAACCAGAAAGAGAAACCGTCACTTATGGACACCAGTAGTCTTTACTAACAGCTTGTCAACAGAAAGCTTGCCAGGATAGAACACTCCTCCTCAACAGGTCCTTTTTCTGTAATTCCATCCACTGGGGTGGATACTGGGTTCCCGTGATGCATCCCAGAAGAGACAGGCAACAGAGAGAGAATCAGTGTCACATATGCAGGACAGAATTTATCTTCAGAGGAAGCCAGAAGAAAGATCCAGTCTAGGAAAAATTCCCAAATCATTTCATAAACTGATCTATCACAATGATTCTATCACAGTTGAACATAAAGTTTAAGATGCAAATCTATGCTTGATATAAAAGGTGTAGTTCTTGTGTAAATTCTGTGATAATACAGAAATGTAGCTGAAATAAAATCTAATGTGGTAATTGAGGAGAAAAAAGGCTAATTTGAATACATTAAAGTCCTCTGATTAATATTATCAGAATTTTATTCAGAAGGTACACAAGGGAAAAGTACCAACAAAATTAAATGTATAGATGTGTCAAAAATGTAAGCATCCCATTTTTTTCTTATGGGAACAATTCCTCTCATTTTATGTATTTATGCTGAACACATTTATATGAGATCTAGACAAGGCACATTCTATTCATATGAACATTGCCAGTCACAATAGTGCACTGTAATTTAAATGTCTCTCAGTGTTTCCCTTACAAACCTTACTTTAAACTAAAAGATTAACACTGCAAGTTCATGCATAACCAGAATGGGGGACAAAAGCAGTAATTTGCCCTCGGTCCATTGTTTTAGAGGGCTCCCAAATTGAGTGGCATTGTGATCTGACACACAAGGTCACAGCGGCATTCACTCAGACCAGAGCGGGGAGCTGAGCCCAGCCCCAGCAGGGTAAATGGGAGGTGAGCTCACTCTCCAATCCACCCCCTCCCCCAGTGTCCTCTCAGTAGTAATTTTTTGAAAGGAGGGGTGGCCTCAGTTTCAGATTCTGTCCCAGGCCACCAAAATCACTGTCAAAATCTCAGCCAGAAATCTTTATCAATACACCTTCTGCCAGTATAGAATTCCTTTTAAATTATTTGGCACAAAAAGTAAAACTTTATTTGTTCTAGAAAATGTCTGCCTTCCAATACTTAGACAAATGTTCTTGCATTCAGTAGGGGCTTGTCTTTACTACCGTGCTACATCAGCGCAGCTGCATCGGCTGTAGCTGTGCCAGTGTAGTGCGTTTGGGGAAGACGCACTATGTTGATGGGGGAGCGCTCTCCCGTCACTGTAATTACTCAATCTCAACGAGAGGCGGAAGCCATGTCAGTGGGTGATGCGCTTCTGCTGACATAGCGTGTTGTAGACAGCGTTTTAAGTCGATGTAACTTATGTCGCTTGGGGAGTCGATGTAACTTATGTTGCTCATACCTCTGAGCAACGTAAGTTACATCAACTTAAGCGGTAGTGTAGACAAGCCCTAAAAGTGCTCCATGTTTACATCAGCATGAATGATTACAGGAGATGGACCATACCAAAATTGGCCCCCAGATGCAACTGCCATTTTCTATAATAGGATATACACCCATATATACAAGAGTAGAATGGAGTTCTGAGGGCCTCAACCTGAAAACCATTGTGTGAGTTGTTTAGTCACCTGGGAAATCCCATGTACTTCAGTGGGCCAACTTGTGTGAACAAAGGTTTTCAAAGGATTAGACTCTTAGTTTCTTTTGTTGCCCAAAGCCATTTTTTTCCTTTAAAAGAAGGAAGCAATTAGAGTGACATTTGAAACACAACAGCTTCCAGTACTTTCTCTCAATGTGATTTATTACAAAGGTTGTAAACACATGTTGCAGTATAGGATCTAATAACAGGGTGATAAAATATTGTAAAGTTTGGATTGTGCAGCACTTATTCATCTTGGTGAGCACTTACAGAATGGTCCCTGTGGCTTCAGTCATTACTCACGTGGCAGAGGAACTGGTGAAGGCCTGTTCCAAAGCTCATTGATATCAACATGATCCTATATCAGCTACAGAACCTCCTAGACACAAATCAGAGAATTGGGGTGGAGTTTCAGGAACATTTTAGTTTTTCTTCTATTTTAATGTAGATTTTTGTGCTTTATTGTAAAAAATGTATATGATCAAGGGAAAGTGTTTTCCAAATCTATCAGGATTAATACTCTTTAAGACACTCAGTGGTTGCAAATTTTATAACATATTTAATCATAATATTATAACTGTTCATAAACCAGTAATGAAGTGTAGTTGTAGCCATGTTGGTCACAGTGACCTAACAAGAACTCTGTGTGCCTCGAAAGCTTCTCTCTCTAACCAAGCGAAATTAGTCCAATAAAAGATATTACCTAAGCCACCTTGTCTCTCGTAAACCAATAACACAGAAGTCTGTTCCTGCCTACGATGTGCCATTTTAACATAACTGGGAATTACACACATAAATTTCTCCAAGCATCAAAAGCTAGAATAGACCTCAGTATATTTTCTTTATGCCTGAATTTTTCTGAAATAAGCAACGCATGCATCTCTTTCATACCAAAAATGCAAATTTTATGTAGGCCCAATTTATATTAGGGATGTGCTGAACTTCTCCAATCTCTTTTGAATGGCTGAGTAGCTTCTCAGATTTCTGACAGGTTCAATTCATTTCAGGTCAGATGCTTTGGGTTAAATAGTACCTGATATGAAAGTTAAGTGTTTTCCTTAAAAATGCATTGTTGTATTTAGGGCTGTTGATTAATTGCAGTTAACTCACACGATTAACTAAAAAAAAATTAATCATGATTTAAAAAAAATAATTTCTGATTAATCACAATTTTAATTGCACTGTTAAACGATGGAATACCCATTAAAATTTATTAAATATTTTGGATATTTTTATACATTTTCAAATATATTGATTTCAATTACAGCACAGAATACAAAAGACACAGTGCTTACTTTATATTATTTTTATTACAAATATTTGCACTCTAAAAATGATAAAAGAAATAGAATTTTTCAATTCACCTCAATTTGTAAGTGCAACTTACGCATGTAGATTTTTTGTTTGTTACATAATTGCACTCAAAAACAAAACAGTGTAAAACTTTAGAGCCTACAAGTCTGCTCAGTCCTACTTCTTGTTCAGTCAATTGCTCAGACAAACAAGTTTGTTTACATTTGTGGGAGATAATGCTGCCCGCTTCTTAATTACAATGTTACCTGAAAGTGAGAACAGGTTTTTGCATGACACTTTTGTAGCCACTATTGCAAGGTATTTACATGCCAGATATGCTAAACATTCATACGCCCCTTCATGCTTCAGCCACCATTCCAGAGGACATGCTTCCATGCTGACGACGCTCATTAAAAAAATAATGCATTAATTAAATTTGTTACTGAATTCATTGGGGGAGAATTGTACCTCTCCTGCTCTGTTTTACCCCCATTCTGCCATATATTTCATGTTATAGCAATCTCAGTTGATGACCCAGCACATGTTGTTCATTTTAAGAACACTTTCACTGCAGATTTGACAAAAGGCAAAGAAGGTACCAATGTGAAATTTCTAAAGATAGATACAGCACTCGACCCAAGGTTTAAGAATCTCCCTTCCAAAATCTGAGAGGTATGAAGTATGGAGAATGCTTTCAGAAGTCTTAAAAGAGCAGCACTCTGATGCAGAAACTACAGAACCCGAACCACACAAAAAGAAAATCAACCTTCTGCTGGTGTCATCTGACTCAGATAATGAAAATGAACATGCATCGCTCTGCACTGCTTTGGATTGTTATCAAGTCGAACCCATCATCAGCATGGACGTATGTCCTCTGGAACTGTGGTTTAAGCATGAGGGGACATATGAATCTTTAGCACATCTCACATGTAAATATCTTGCAATGCCGGCTACAGCCGTGCCACTTTCCCACTTTCATGTGACATTGTAAACAAGAAGTAGTAGCATTATCTCCTGCAAATGTAAACAAATTTGTTTGTCTGAGCGATTGGCTGAACAAGAAGTAGGACTGAGTGGACTTCTAGGCTCCAAAGTTTTATATTATTTTATTTCTGAATGCAGTTATTTTTTGTACATAACTCTACATTTGTAAATTCAACTTACATGATAAAGGGATTGCACTACAGTACTTGTATTAAGTGAACTGAAAAATACTATTTTTTATTTTACAGTGCAAATATTTATAATAAAAAATAAATATAAAGTGAGCACTGTACACTTTGTATTCTGTGTTGTAACTGAAATCAACATATTTGAAAATGTGGAAAACATCCAAAATATTTATATAAATGGTATTCTATTATTGTTTAACAGCACGATTAATCATGATTGATTTTTTTAATCGCGAGATTAATCATGATTAATTTTTTTGATCACTTGACAGCCCTAATTGTATTGTGTTAATTTACATTTCACTCTACCACAGGTTTAAATAGTACTTACACTAAATTTTCCGTAAAAATAAAATATTTGGGGAATACAGATTTAGGGTTTATTTTGTTTTCTATTTAAACATTGTATTCATTTTTTAAAAATGCAAAGATTTTGCAAGCACATTTTCACTAAGGTGACAAGTCTGCACCTAGTATGTTCATTTTTAGTTCATCCTATAATCTGGCACTTTCTAGATCTCAGTGGCCTGATGAACTGGAATGATTCTAAACACAATTGGACATAACAGATGTTGATCCTACCTTTTTAAGGGTAAATTTCACAGATTGAATGCCTCAATGGCAGCATCACCAGTTTAGCTCTTTGTTCTCCATTCACTCCTCATGTATACTGCAGCATGGTGCTATATGGGATCTGTGTTCACACCGCCACTCAGGAGGAGCTTTGGTGCTGAGGTGGAAAAAGAGTCAATGATTACACAACTGCTTCAATCCCTTAGCTAGGAACTCCTGTGCAAAGGGAATGCAAGGACTGCAGAAGCTACAGCAGGCTGCAGTTGAAGGCACAGAGTGGCTCTTTTGTTCCACAGAGTGTTGAGGAGATTCTCTCTCCCTTTTGAAGACCTTGTGGAAAGCCAAGTTAGTAAGATGTAGAAGATAGTAATTGATAGCAAACTTTGTGGCAATTCACTAGCCCCAGTCATATTGGCTTATAATAATAAGGGGAAAATGATGTTTCACTTGCCCATCAAAATGAAAATACTTCCCCAGGGTGAGTGGCAAATAAAATCGTGCAAGGCTGATTTGCTGTTTGAATTTAGCCACATATGTTGTAGGATTTTCATTAACTCTTGAAAGTGTGAGCCTCCTTGGTGCTCTCTCTGACTTCCTGTATTATAATCCTACTTTTCTGCCTGTTCAAAAATTGTTAGTAATGCCTAGTGCCTGTAAAAGGAGCCACACAAGTAGCTCTGGAGATTGTAGGAAAGGTGTAAAGTACAGGAAACAGCTGCCTAATCCTTCCACATTATCCCTGCAGTATGCCTCACCCCTGACCTGAGAAACCCTCCCCTTGAGATGAGAGTAGCTGGTCAGACTGTCAGCAGAGATGCCAGTTATTGCTAAATTATGTTAGTGGGTTTTGAATTTGGATACCTGTCTCCTGGGAAGTGGACTGAGCCCACCAAATCATTTCACATAGGCCAATCATCGTCAGAGAGAAAAAACATTCTGGCCCTGTTTCAGCAAGGTACTTAAGCATGTACCTAACTTTAAGCATGTGAACAGTCCTATTGAAGATAATGGCACTACTCATGTGCTTAGAGATAGGCAGATGCCTAAGTATCTTTCTGAATCAGGGGTTCAGTCACTCGGAACCTGAACTTTATTCAAATCAATGACCTAGAGGGATAAGATTCTACAGTTATCCTTTTATCAACCCCAGGAGCCATGCAGTCTCTATTAATCTTGCTTTAAGATTCGTTGACTTTGTTTGTTTGGTGTTTTCCCATGAGCACTCTAATTTTAAAAAAATTAAATAAAAAATATTGCTTTCCTGGGATGCCAGGAATCAGCATGCGGACTGCCAAGCCTGCTTAGCATACAAATCCATTTAAAGTGTTCGTGTGACCTGAATTTAAGAATGGAATGCAGCAAATCATTTCTGGATCTCATCTTTTTGATTCTTTGCCCTACAGCATTCAGGCTTACATTCCCATCGGTGTTAAAGTCTGAATTTAGAAGTCTAATAACTTCAAAGGAGGGATGACAATCTAGAAAAATAACCCCCTTTTGAGAAAGGGAATTGGAGGCTGCTATCTGTGGAGATCCACAAGCAATTGATTTTCCCTTCCCTCTTCCACACACACACATTTTGGGATTGGATGGAAAACAAACTTGAGGTAAACTGAGACCTACATACTGGCTAAAATAAAAGCCCTGACACCTGTCACTAATTCAATTTGAGGTAGTTCCATCCAATTCTAATGCTTCTCTTGACACATCATAATAATGCTCCAGCATACAAAAACTGAAATGGTTCAAAAGTGGAGCAGGTTGATGGTGGTCCCTTCCCTCCACTAAAAACCCAGCCTCCAACAACCTTATACGTTTGTTGCCAATAATAAAATATTTAAGATGCAGCTAACAAGCCTGCTTCTTACATCTGACGAGTAGAAATTTCCTGTCCTACAGAGGAGGAAAGTTTTATTCACTCTGTACCGCAAAGTCAACTATTTGTGCTTCTGACATTCGTTTGCGAGCTATACAGGCCTCAAGTGCAGTTAGGTGATTTCATACAAGGTAGGCCTATAATACTGGTCATTTGAAACCGACGGAAATCCCATATTTACCATTTCTTTTGCCTTGTCCTTACTTGGAAAAGAAAGTTCAATGAAAACCGTTTTGAAAAGTCCCACTGCAATAGCAGATAGAATATTGTGAGAAAGATTTTCTTGGGCTGTTACAGCAGCAGTTGTAAGAAGTTGTTCCTGAATTTGACAGGCACAGTAAAAGACTCCCCTCTTTAAATACGTATTCTCCAAAGTCAAAAAGGGTATTTCCTAGACTAACACTGCACTTAATTGTCAAATACTATACTGCTGTCTGGAAGGATTCCTTCTTAATGACTACACACATCGTTATTTTGAAAAATTAATGCAGTATTTTAATTGACATCCACACATACTTTATACAGCATATGAATATATGTGGAATAATACTGTTTAGTTAGGATCACACATTACTTACCTAAGATTTCTGTGATAAAGCATTTCTGAAATGTTCGTCACAGTGTGGTTTTGCTATTTTCACAGCTCATTTCCTTTTGCCAGAGACCCATTTATTATAGTTATTCTACTACATCATCAACAGCTTCTCCTGAAGGACAAAAATATGGTCATTTTTTTCACCATCCATCCATCTTTGTATATGTTTTTTATGTTCAAAAAGCAATACTTGGAAAATATTCCAAAAGAGATAGGCATAACACTGTGTGCAATATTTTCATAGTGTCTTTAGGTGAGTTCCTTAAGAAATAAAAATAAGAAAACTATTTTAAAAAATAAAATTCTTCTTTAATTCAAGTAAATGTTGAATCTATACTGCACCTATCACGTTCATTTTATGCAAATAATTCATATCAGACTTACATTAGCAAATCCTGTTATATAGAATTACTGAATTCAAATGAAGAAAAGGAGTACTTGTGGCACCTTAGAGACTAACAAATTTATTTGAGCATAAGCTTTCATGAGCTGCAGCTCACTTCATCGGATGCATTCGGTGGAAAATACAGTGGGGAGATTTATATACATAGAGAACATGAAACCATACACACTGTAACGAGAGTGATCACTTAAGGTGAACTATTACCAGCAGGAGAGCAGGGGATGGGGGGGGGTGGGAAACTTTTTATTGTGATAATCAAGGTGGGCCATTTCCAGCAGTTGACAAGAACGTCTGAGAAACAGTGGGGGGTGGGGGTGGGGGAATAAACATGGGGAAATAGTTTTACTTTGTGTAATGACCCATCCACTCCCAGTCTTTATTCAAGCCTAAGTTAATTGTATCCAGTTTGCAAATTAATTCCAATTCACCAGTCTCTCCTTGGAGTCTGTTTTTGAAGTTTTTTTGTTGAAGAATTGCATCTTTTGCATCTGTAATCGAGTGAACAAAGAGATTGAAGTGTTCTCCGACTGGTTTTTGAATGTTATAATTCTTGACTTCTGATTTGTGTCCATTTATTCTTTTACCTAGAGACTGTCCAGTTTGACCAGTGTACATGGCAGAGGAGCATTGCTGGCACATGATGGTATACATCACATTGGTAGATGTGCAGGTGAACGAGCCTCTGATAGTGTGGCTGATGTGATTAGGCCCTATGATGGTGTCCCCTGAATAGATATGTGGACACAGTTGGCAACGGGCTTTGTTGCAAGGATAGGTTCCTGGGTTGGTGGTTCTGTTGTGTGGTGTGTGGTTGCTGGTGAGTATTTGCTTCAGGTTGGGGGACTGTCAGTAAGCAAGGAGTGGCCTGTCTCCCAAGATCTGTGAGAGTGATGGGTTGTTCTTCAGGATAGGTTGTAGATCCTTGATGATGCGCTGGAGAGGTTTTAGTTGGAGGCTGAAGGTGATGGCTAGTTGCATTCTATTTTCTTTGTTGGTCCTGTCCTGGAGTAGGTGACTTCTGGGTACTCTTCTGGCTCTGTCAAGCTGTTTCTTCACTTCAGCAGATGGGTATTGTAGTTCATAAATGGACACAAATCAGAGGTCAGGAATTATAACATTCAAAAACCAGTTGGAGAACTCTTCAATCTCTTTGATCACTCGATTACAGACGTAAAAGTTGCAATTCTTCAACAAAAAAACTTCAAAAACAGACTCCAAGGAGAGACTGGTGAATTGGAATTAATTTGCAAACTGGATACAATTAACTTAGGCTTGAATAAAGACTGGGAGTGGATGGGTCATTACACAAAGTAAAACTATTTCCCCGTGTTTATTCCCCCACCCCCATCCCCCACTGTTTCTCAGACATTCTTGTCAACTGCTGGAAATGGCCCACCTTGATTATCACTACAAAAGATTTTTGCCCCCCGGCTCTCCTGCTGGTAATAGCTCACCTTAAGTGCTCACTTTCGTTACAGTGTGTATGGTAACACCCATTGTTTCATGTACTCTATGTATATAAATCTCCCCACTGTATTTTCCACTGAATGCATCAGATGAAGTGAGCTAGCTGTAGCTCACGAAAGCTTATGCTCAAATAAATTTGTTCATCTCTAAGGTGCCACAAGTACTCCTTTTCTTTTTGTGAATACAGACTAACACGGCTGCTACTCTGAAACCTGAATTCAAATGATTTAGCAAGAAACTGAAAGGACAGTCACTCTAAACCTAGACTGATCACATGTATTTGATTAATTCCTACTTTATTTGGTTATTAGACGTGACCCTACCTAGACATGTTTTTTCATCTTAAAAGCAACCGTGGAAAAATGTGAATAAATAAGCAATTCTGAATTATATTTATTAATAGTTGTTAGAATGTGGCAATTAGCCTGCGTCGTGGTAGCATATCTCCTAAATATGGCCATTTTTTTATCATTTTCAACTGAATGCAGGGATGAAAGTAAGTTAGAGGACTTACCGGTTCGCCGGAGTCATGAGCAGGGGGTGTAGCCTAAACCGGAAGAAGCAGGGCCTTAAATCCCCGGGCCCTTTAAATTTTGATTTAAAGGGCCAGGGCTCCAGCTGTGATAGTGGCGGCTGGGAGCCCAGGGCCCTTTAAATCACCCCCGAGCTACCAGCTGCAGAGGCGGCTGGGAACCCCGGAGCGCGGGGCGATTTAAAGGGCCCAGGGCTCCATCTGCTGCTGCTACCCCGGAGCTCTGGGCTCTCACCGAACTTTAAAGGGCCTGGGGCTCCGCTGTGGTAGTGGCTGCCGGAGCACCGAGCCCTTTAAATCCCCACCTGAGCCCTGCTGCCTGAGCCCTGGGGTAGCGGCGGCCGGGCTCCGTCGGAGATTTAAAGGGCCCCGGGTCTCCAGCCACTGCTACCACCCCAGCCCTTTAAATCCACCCCGGAGCCCTGCCGCTGCTACCCCAGGGCTTCGGCAGCAGAGCTCAGGCAGGGATTTAAAGAGTTCCAGGACAGAGTGGGGGCTGGAGCTCCGGGGCCCTTTAAATCCCCGCCAGAGCCCCGCCGCTACCCCAGGGCTAGGGCAGCAGGGCTCAGGCGGGGATTTAAAGGGCCCCGGGGGGTAGCAGCGGTTGGAGCTCCGGGGCCTTTAAATCCCTGCTGCAACTACCCCAGGGCTTTAAATTGCAGTCTGGGAAAGCCGGTCCTGGTACGGCGCACTGGCTCTTACCGGTATGCCATACTGGGGCGTACCAGCTTACTTTCACCTCTGACTAAATGACATGCCAGGATAGATCTTTAAACCTGGATATGTTTGACAAAAATTGTGCCTTCAGTTGCACTTAAAATTTTGTATCCCAAAATAACGGAATACTTACTCATTAGTTTCCAAATAATATAGGGGAAAAATCATTGTTTTTATGATGCATCAGTAGTGATAGAGCTAGGTCTGCCTTTATATATTTATTTTATTTTTGGTACAGGAGAGAGATCTGCTTCCAGAACCCAGGGCCCTATTACATCTGAAACCATAGTTCAGTTTTATAAGGTGCTTGAGACTGGTTCCTTATCCCCCTACAGATTATAGACAAGATCCTGCTCATAAGCATTTTTACAGTAGAGGTATCCATTGCTGACGATGATCAGCAGCAGGTAACCTAGCAGGTCCAACCTGCCTCCAAGCTACAAAGTACTGATTCTGTAATGGAAGGATACATTCCCCACAGGGGAATCGTGGATCCTGACGACAGCACTTCACCCATTTTTGCCCCTTTTGTCCTTGCAGGGGTTTTAAACTCCATTATACTCTTCCTTCCATACCTCACATTGGAGGGGAGCATATGGACTCACTCCATTGCATTTGTTCATATTCAGTTGGTTACATTCAAACCAGAAGCAGTGTCTTTCTCAGTCTGAAAAAAGACAATCTGAGTGAAACTACCTTAATTCATCAAATTGGGCTGTTAAATTTGAAACCTATTTACCCTACTAACTATTTCAGTTACTGATCATTTTAGTAGACACTTCCATCTAGTGTACTTTATTCTGAGCGGTATGGTTGGAATTACTGTGAAAAATGTTCCATATGTTCCAGCAGCCTTCAACTACCTGAAGTGGGGTTCCAAAGAGGATGGAGCTGGGCTGTTCTCAGTGGTAGCAGATGACAGAACAGGGAGCAATGGTCTCAAATTGCAGTGGGGGAGGTCTAGGTTGGATATTAGGAAACACTATTTCACTAGGAGGGTGGTGAAGCACTGGAATGGGTTACCTAGGGAGGTGGTGGAATCTCCATCCTTAGAGGTTTTTAAGCCTTTTAAGGCTTGACAAAGCCCTGGCTGGGATGATTTAGTTGGTGTTAGTCCTGCTTTGAGCAGGGGGTTGGACTAGATGACCTCCTGATGTCTTTTCCAACCGTAATCTTCTATGATTCTGTGTTTTTAAAAAAGTCAAATAATGGAATGATCTTCCAACTACTGGATTTTAAGGGTGTTTTTTTAAGGATTTGTTTAAGGTTGGTTTTGTTTGTTTGCCTTCACCAGGATTCTTGGAGGGAGGGAAATTGAGAAGATTTCTAGAAGCTGAGAGAACTCAAGACTTCTTGGGTAAAAGTAGAGAGTAGCAATAGGTCTCAAGCTGGTGGGATTCAATTGTCTTTTAAAAGACATAGCTGAGTAAAATGAACCATATATGTTTTTTAAAACTATACAAATAATGTACTGAATAAGTTATTCTGTTTTGAGTAAATTTGCTTTTGTTGACTTCCCTGGGAGTTTTCTATAAGTTTTCACAGAACCTAAGGGAAAATCCACACAGTTTGGCAAAATTCCATGCATATTTCCAGTGGGCCTAGTTATTACATTGTTTTAAGTTTAAAAATGTTCAGTAATCAATTTTCAGGTTATTTCCTCTCTCTTCTCCCTCTCTCTCTATTTTTCCTTCTTAAATTCAGTTTAATTTTTTCTAACACCACCTAAAAGGACCTAGGCATATAGAATGCTTTAATATTGTCATCTAAAGTTAAATACTTCATAAATTTTTGCTAACAATCACTAAACTAACAGTTTGTGCATTGAATCTGGAGTTAACAAATGCCAGCAACTAATTGCATTTCCTTGAAGAAACTGGAAAGTAGCTCTGTAAGCACAAACATTTTATTCCAGAAATATGGATCTACCAAGAGGCACACGGAAAGCATTAACTGATTAATTACCCTTCATAATTCTCTGTAATAGTGCTGTCTAGACTATAATGCATGGAGAATTGCTCCTGCCAGGGTTACATTTTGCTTGACCTTATTTCAAGCAAACAGTGTAATTGCTAATTGGGGGCTAATTTATGTAAACAAATGTTAGTTCTGCATAGTGAAAGCCACATCATTATGTTTTGCTGCCAGCTGAGTATGTTATTTGGTCACTCATTCTGTAAGGTCTAGCCTCGTTGATGTAGCAAATGATCCTGACAGCAAACAAGGTAGTTTCAAATAAGTGAAAGTACTGTAGTGCTCATATATGTTTTGTTTTCTTTTGAGGGATTTGCTTTAATGCCGTAGTAAAGCTACCTATATATTTTTGCAAATGATGGAGCTCAGACTATTTTGCCATTGCAACACAGGCAACTTTTGGTGACGCTACCTCGCGCAGGTTTGCCAGATCTTTGGGCTAGATACTGCAAGGTACTGAGCACACTCTGCTGTCACAGAAGTCAATACAGGAGAATAAATGGGAAGGAGCCAGAACTTATGTGTTTGTTTACTAAATATAATGACAGATTCCCACTCTTATCAAGGAGCCCTTTGATATCTGCCATGTAATACAACTTAAATACTATTTGCTCTTGATTTCCTTTGTTCATAAGCTACTTCCCTGGGATAATACGGTGGTTCATTATGAATCGGGCAGAGGAGAGTATTATCTGAGTAACAGTTACACAAAGAACCAAGTTTATTCTTGGTTTCCAATAATACTTGCAAATTTTTTAGGTGATGGAGACTGATTATTCTCATGCTGACATTTGAACATCCAGAGTTTGTCCTTGTATATGCAGACAGCAGTTTTTGGGATGTCACACCTGACAGGCACAGTGTGTGTTGAGCCATTCACCACTCATTTCCCACTTATCAAAAGAACACCCTTTGCTGATGGACTGCCTGTGTACCAAATACTCTGTAAAGTTCATGTCCTACAGAAGGATGTGAATTATTCCCTTATGTGGCAAAAAAGGTGGCCAGGAGTGTATTGGAGTCATGGTAGTCCAAAGTGTTTTACAGTCTCTCCCAGGAGCCTCATGTAAATGTTGAATAAGCAAGGCAATAAAACTGACTCTAGCACTTGACCACTTTTGGTTAAGAAGAGGAGCTTCCCATCTCCCCCTTTCCAACAGAGAAGAGCAAAGCCAGCTTAATGTGACTGCATTGACATCCGTGTGCTTGTGTCTGCATCCCATTATGAATGACTATGTTCAAGGCTGAGGGTGGAACTAAGAGCCCTAAGATGAACATTTGGCCAATGTCAGTAGTTCTGATGTCATAGGACAGTATAGTGAAAGGAAAAAAAACAAACAAACAGTATTTTTCTGTTGAGTCCGAAGTCCCATTCTCCTCCACATAAAGGTGAGCATAATAGTATCTTAGTTTTGAATGGCCTATTACAAAGTAGTTGGAGGCCCCTAAAGAATAGTAAATACAATATTGGGTAATGATTGATTGGCAGTTGTAAATATAATTGCTTTCAAAAAGTCAGCAAAATAGAGAAACATTGGTATTTTGAACACGTCTTTTAATTACAATAGAGTAGGTTAATGAAGTACATTTGGTATCTTAATTTTTGTAGAGGTTAATTTTAAATGATAAAAAAGTATGTGAAGAAAACTTGTAAATGATGTTTTAAAGTGGTGAGATTTTAAATCAGAATGCACTGCTCTTAGTTTGGGCATATGACATCTCCTTAGAAAAGGTACTTAAATAGACTTCACACCGCACTCCAGTGCATTAAATAATCACCATGGCTTGGAACTCTTGCCAGACAATCTGAACACATAGTATTGAAATGTTATTTAATTATCAGATTATAAATGCCTTTTAGACATAGTATCACACAGAGATCTACTCACTTCTTTTCACATAAATCCTTTGCTGGTTGACTGCTAAGAGAAACGTTTATCAAAAAGATGCATTGGGTTTTAGTCCTGTGGCTCCTATTGATCTTAATAGTACTGTCACAGTGGATCAACTCAAAATGCTTTAGAAAGGAACACCTAAGTGTGCTGACGGTCCATTATTCTTTAGTTACTAGGCACACCAAAGCTATCTTCTGCTTAAATTAAATTCCTTCACTAATTACATGTTCTATTGTGCTCAGCCCCTTGGAAGGGAAGGGGTTGCCTTGTGTCACCCAGTAGAGATCTCTAGCTGATTAAGGAGTATTGTTGACAAGCTCCAAATGGAATCCATTTCTATCCTTTCTTGCCAAAAGGACAGTGTAATGATGTGAGGCCTTGAGGAGGGTTTAATACAGGATCCTCAGGTCTTCAGCAGGGACAAAAAAGTGTTAAGCAGTCCTTTAAATATAGTACCCAATAGTGGTGGCTATTCTTTGGAAAAGTCTACTGACTGATTTTCTATATATATAGATTCCAAATCTGTAACATAAGCTTTCAGTTTGTTTATGGTGGGGCATAATAAATTGTGTGAAATATATATGCTATCCTTTCTGTCCATCTTACGAGCAACACGTGTGTTTTGATTGCATGTAAAATTCACAGGCAGTATTGTCCATGTACATTTAGTCAATTCACAGCTAACTGATTTATGATGAATGTGAATGATACAGCATAGCGTAAAATGCAAAAATACTAAAGGATTAAAAGAATAAATCAGAAAGACATAGAAGAAACAACATTATGGAAATTGGAGAACTTCTTTCCTTCAGTTAGATAACATTTTTTCAAATATGTGTTTATGATGGTGGTACAGAAAGCAATCTTAAAGTTATACTCAATGGCTGTTGTTTGTAACTGTTGGCATCAAGATTATCTATCTATATAAAGTCTGAGTAAAATTGGAAAAAGTTACTGACCATCACAAACTGAAAGTAACTGCTTTTCATTACCAGGATCCCTGGTGCAAAGTCCTTGTAAATGAGCCTAGAATCATCTTCCTCTCTTGTCACCACTTCCATCCAGTTTGGAGTTGGAGTGCCAGACTTTAAAAAGCAGCTGTGATCTGCTGAGACCCCCCCAGCAACACTTGTGACTAGTGCATTCTCCTAATTCCCTCACTCACTGGACATGCCTACCATTCCCTGCAAGCACTGTGCTGCAGAACTTTCCCTTATCCAGCCTCAGCATATTCCCATGGTTTTATAAAGAAGAATAGTTTATTTAAGGTAATTCACCCCACCCAATCCTCAAAACAACTAAAATCAAATTGCAAAATGCCTTCTAAGAGGTGTAAAATTTCTTTGGTCTTTGAAGCGTTGGAGGTTGGTGAAGGTAGGAAAAGCCCTAAAATTTAGTGGATTTGTAATTAATTATTTTGTAACACTGTTACCTGCAGGCAATGGGAGGAACACATGGAACATTACCATATGTTTTGACACATAGTAAACAAAAACCCTGAGTAATATTTTTTTTTCTAAATCTATTCGCTACATATTTCAGTGTAAAGGTGACAGCTCATCTCCAGTGGACTAAATGATAGAGTTTAGAATCACATACTTAAAGTAGCTCCAAAATGTATTCTAGTTATGGTCAGATTGTTCTCTCTTATTATTGATAGTAGCAGTGAACATCTCCAGCACTGCAATTTCTTTCAGCTGTGTCATCCATCTTTCAGTCAACCGGGTAGATTTCCAAAACAAGGTTAAAGTATGACAAGCTGCATGAATCATCTGGGACATCAATCACTTATGCTGTTTAAATGAACTGTTGCCCCATCTCAGCATTGCTGTTTAAATTAATTTTTGGATTATAATTATGAAACCTGAAAATACTTGTTTCTGTGAGTTTTTAAGCACTTTCTACTCTTTGCATAGTGAATCTTATTGCAAGTTTACTGTAAGAATCTACTGCAAATAGCACATACAAGTACACAAGATGCTCCTGGTTTATAAACATTAAACAACTAAATATTCTTGACAAGAATCCAGCAACCTTGTTATATAAAAAGACATTAGCTTTTCATTATCCTCAACTGCTTTCTTATTGATGTCTCTCTTATTATAGTCTCTAAATAAAATGTGCTTACTTAAATGTGAAGATTATAACTACTTGGAACTCAGTTAACAAAAATACATATATTATCTTACTGCATGTATAACCTGTGCATATTATGGTTATGCTGTAATCAAAGAATATTTTATCAGGCATGGAATAATTCAATAGTGATACAAAACAATGCTTTTGTGTATGGTATGCCATCCTTTTTCTGGGCTAATATTATGGGTGAAGTCCTGGCTCTGCTGAAGTCAGTGGCAAAACGCCCATTGACTTCACTAGGGCTAGGATTTCACTATGTGTCTATACCGGGATATAAATATCAGAAATTTCAATTAAAGAAATATATCCAATATATTGTGCAGTACATATGGACGTGTTGTTTTTCACCCTAGAGGTTATTTAATGGATTTCTAATATTAATTCCTCTTAAATGCCCAAAAACTTAATTTACACAGAGTTAAGGTTACCCATTGGTGTCAAGTGGCCGTCCAGAATGTGGAGAGTAGCTAAACTTAAACCTCTGAAAACCAGGAAATACAAAACTCTGCCCCCTGGAGCTGGCAATAGCCCCTGGGAGGGGTTCAGTAAGGACGGTGCCATAATGAGTAGAAATGAGGAGGTTGTAAGAGAATGTGCTGTTGTTTGTGTCATGCTCCACAGATTTAAATTTCAGTGTTTATCTGCATGCACTAGTCTCTCTGTTAGGTGAAACTGTATTGGCTGGTGGAGGGCTTAGCTTGAACAATTTTCAGAGCTTACTGTGAAATTACAAAAGTTGCATGTGTACCTTGAGAGATCAAGTATGCCTAGTTTCAGCACTAACTTATTTCTGGAGAGGAGCACAAGGCTATCATTTTGTCATGGGGACTGTCAATGGAGCCACCTAAAGGGGCAGGGCTCCCCAATCCTAACACAGTTCAATACCTTAGAGGGGCAGCTTCCCTCCCCAATGCTGGTGAACACATAGGGAAGGAGAATGTGGAGTTGACAGCTCCTCACCCCTAACTGCCCTTCTCTCCCCCTGCCACCCATCCCCATGTGTCCCATTACCATTTCCCATCCCTCCCCTCCCACTCCCCCAATCCCCACCCCAGGGGCATCATTTGCTATGGGGCAGAGAGGGCAGTTGCCCCCCACCTGGTTTGCTGTCCCCCTCCATCTTTTCATAGCTGCTTGCCTGATGGTGCTGTACTGTCTCCCCTAGATCTGTGGGGGCTGGTGTGAGGCAAGCTGGGCCAAGGGTTTGTCAGCACAGCATTGCCAGCACCATCCCTTCTCCCCAGCAGTTGCACAGGTAGCAGCTGCGGCTCCCTAGACCTCTTAGCTTTTGCCCCCTAGGTTGGCTGTTGGTCGACACCCCTCTGCCCCCCTGCTCCCTGAGATAGGACCAGCCCACTATCTCCCAACCCTCCTCCAGGATGGGACAGGCCCCCATGAGCAGCCATGACCTCAGCAGGAGAGTGAAGGCTGGAATGCTGACACAACTTTCCCCCGCTGAATTTTTCTGAAATGATTCCTCTGGTGCAGCTTTCCTGGACTGAGCCCCTCAACACATCTCTCCTCCCCTATCACCTATCCCCATTTATCCTGGTGCCCCAAATTCCCCCTTCCCTCAAACCCCTCCACTCTGTAATTCCCCTCCCCAAACTCTCTAACTCCTATACCCCAGCACTGCTCTCACACACACCACTTTCCCACTCACTGCTCTGACACTCTCCACCTCCCATATTCCCTATCTCTGCACCAAAAAGGTTATAACAATCTAAAATATATGATCACCTCATGTTAGGGGGCTGGGTATCATGAAATCCCTGACCTTAAGCAGCCTGAGTTCCATTGTTTAGGAAATATGATTACATTATCCTAAATGTTTTTCATCTTTCCTGCTGGGAAAACCATAACACCAAGACCCAATCATGTGAACACTAAATGACACCTCAACTTGATCAACCTATTAAGACTAACCATCAACAGAACTGAAGTATCTGTATTTTACAAGGGTCTGAACATCTGCCCTACCACAGAACCTAATATCACACTAACATGTGGGAAAGCACAAGTACCTTCCACCAACTCCACCTTGAGGAATTCTTTCACAACAAAGATGACACCTTCTCCAACTACCACATCCCCACTAACAGTCATGAAAAAGAAGAATCCTCTGACTGGACACCCCCCAATGGATGAAACCACACATCGATTGCTTCAGAAGAAGGTTGACTGTGAAACCTCAGCAAACATTACATCTACCACAATCTCTCCATTGCTAAGAGGATAGTTATGCAGCCTCCGAAATCCAGCCACTAGATGAGGATCAAACCAGTAGACAAAGAGGTCACCATAGTAGTCCTTAGTTGAGATGTCTACGTCAAGGAGGCTAATCGACAACTCTCTGACACCACCTACTATAAAGAACTCAAAGAAAACCCCACCCCACACAGGAATTTAAGAATACCATCATCAAATCCTTCCCCCAATAAATACAAGAAAATTTCTACAACCTCACCCTCCATGCACCCACCACATGGAACTTTTACATGCTTCCCAAAATACACAAACAAGAGAATCCAGGTAGACCCATGATATCTGGCCACAGTACTATTACTGAAGGAATATTGGGTCTCATAGAAACATCCTCAAACCACTCTCCACACAAAGGGCCAGTTTCCTCCAAGATGCTGCTGACTTCCTCCAGAAACTCTGTGACTTTAGCAACATCTCCCAGAACACCCGTCCCCGCCACTTTGGATGTCATTTCCCTGTACACCAATATCCCTCACCATGACAGGATTCGCAAAAAGAAAAGGAGTACTTGTGGCACCTTAGAGACTAACCAATTTATTTGAGCATAAGCTTTCATGAGCTACAGCTCACTTCATCGGATGCATAAAGTGGAAAATACAGTGAGGAGATCTATATACACACAGACCATGCAAAAATGGATGTTTACCATACACATTGTAAGGAGAGTGATCACTTAAGATGAGCTATTACCAGCAGGAGAGTGGGGTGGGGGAGAAAAGCTTTTGAAGTGATAATCAAGGTGGGCAATTTCCAGCACATTTCCAGGACTTAACAAGACCATCTGAGGAACAGTGGGGGGGGGGCAGAAATAAACAAGGGGAAATAGTTTTACTTTGTATATGACTCAACCACTCCCAGTCTCTATTCAAGCCTAAGTTAATTGTATCCAATTTTCAAATTAATTCCAATTCAGCAGTCTCTCATTGGAGTCTGTTTTCGAAGTTTTTTTGTTGAAGAATTGCCACTTTTAGATCAGAAATCGAGGGACCAGAGAGATTGAAGTGTTCTCCGACTGGTTTATGAATGTTATAATTCTTGACATCTGATTTGTGTCCATTTATTCTTTTACGAAGAGACTGTCCAGTTTGCCCAATGTACATGGCAGAGGGGCATTGCTGGCACATGATGGCATATATCACATTGGTAGATGTGCATGTGAACGAGCCTCTGATAGTGTGGCTGATGTGATTAGGCCCTATGATGGTGTCCCCTGAATAGATATGTGGGCACAGTTGGCAACGGGTTTTGTTGCAAGGATAGGTTCCTGGGTTGGTGGTTCTGTTGTGTGGTGTGTGGTTGCTGGTGAGTATTTGCTTCAGGTTGTGGGGCTGTCTGTAGGCAAGGAGTGGCCTGTCTCCCAAGATTTGTAAGAGCGATGGGTCGTCCTTCAGGATAGGTTGTAGATCCTTGATAATGTGTTGGTGAGGTTTTAGTTGGGGGCTGAATGTGACGGCTTGTGGCGTTCTGTTATTTTCTTTGTTGGTCCTGTCCTGTAGTAGGTGACTTCTAGGTACTCTTCTGGCTCTTTCAATCTGTTTCTTCACTTCAGCAGGTGGATATTGTAGTTGTAAGAATGCTTGATAGAGATGCTATAGGTGTTTGTCTCTGTCAGAGGGGTTGGAGCAAATGTGGTTGTATCGTAGAGGTTGGCTGTAGACAATGGATCATGTGGTGTGGTCTGGGTGAAAGCTGGAGGCGTGTAGGTAGGAATAGCGGTGAGTAGGTTTCCGGTATAAGGTGGTGTTTATGTGACCATCGCTTATTAGCACCGTAGTGTCCAAGAAGTGGATCTCTTGTGTGGACTGGTCCAGACTGAGGTTGATGGTGGGATGGAAATTGTTGAAATCATGGTGGAATTCCTCAAGGGCTTCTTTTCCATGGGTCCAGATGATGAAGATGTCATCAATATAGCGCAAGTAGAGAAGGGGCATTAGGGGACGAGAGCTGAGAAAGTGTTGTTCTAAGTCAGCCATAAAAATGTTGGCATACTGTGGGACCATGCGGGTACCCATAGCAGTGCTGCTGATTTGAAGGTATACATTGTACCCAAATGTGAAATAGTTATGGGTGAGGACAAAGTCACAAAGTTCAGCCACCAGGTTTGCCATGACATTATTGCTGCCTGTGTGCCTCACATACCTACAAGATAATGACTAACACTTGGAAATCCACCCCAAACACATTACCTACACCAACTTTACATTTAACAATAATTTGTCCAAACTTTGGGATCAGACATATAGTAGTGTGGGGTTACCCGTTCTTGGAACCAACCAAGAAATAACCACAAACAAAGGGTGAACTAGAGCAGTACTGAGAGTTGATTTATTGCTTCCCTTATTTGCGCAATTATAGTCACACACACAGCACATTCATGCTGGCAGTCTGCAGGCGCGGATGTTAGTTTCGATTTCGGTGGCTGAGGCTGGCCGGGTGACAGCTGCCCAGAGATCGAACGCGGGGCAACGAGAGTCCCTGGAGTCCCTTCAACTCTGCGGGAGGGCTCTACTGCTTCTGATCCAGTCCCGAGTTTAGAGTGCTGTTACATTTCCTTGTTGGTAACCGCCCTGGCCTCCCATCTCAAGATTTATATCTCCACCAAGATAATAACATGGTTCCATAAAAGGCAATGTTTGCTTCTTTGTTTGCCATTGGCTGTCACTCACACGATCTCACTCATTTCTTACATTAATTGATTACATATTCATAAGCAAGAATACAATTGGTAATATAGAGCAATGCAGCTTTAAGCAAGCATTTAACATCATGGGGAGCTTCCGTCACTGTTTGTTGTTTTGTAACAGCATAACAGGAAACAGTACAGACTGCACTTGAAAAAGTAAATAGTGGGGGGCCGTGTCTGGCTACACGTGGCACCCCAATATACCAGTCTCTTTGTGGGCCACTTGGAAAAATTATGGAAAAATGCACCATAAAACCAATAATGTACCTGAGACACATCAATGTTATTTTCATCCTCTGGACAGATGAACTAAACTTTCTCACAAATTTCCACAACTTCAACAACCACCACCCAATCCATCAAACTCTCTCTAGAACACCCCTACATCAGCATCAACTTCCTGGACACCTTGATCAGATTCAGCATTGGAACCCTCAGACAAGTATGCCCAAGAAACCCACAGATCACCACATTTACCTCCACAGATCCAGGAGCCACTCCAGGCACACCAAGAAATCTGTTACCCACAGCAAGGCACTCAAATACCACAGAATTTCCTCTGAAGAAAAAGTCTGAGCTGCACACCTAAACACACTTAAAGACACCTTCACTAAATAAGGGGACTCAATGAGAGAAGTAGATCACCTCATGGAACGGGCCACCCAAATACTCTGGAAAACATGCTTCAATACAGAAAAAAAAAACCTACTGACTTCACACCCCTTGTTGTCACCTAATCCCCCCACACACACACTAGAACCCATACAGAGTATCATTAAACAATTACAACCCATATTTGATGGGAAACCACATCCTACAAGAAATCTTTCATGACCCCCTAGTTCTGGCCTTCAGACAACCCTCAACCTCACCAAAATCATCATCAGAAGTAAGCTCCCCACACCAACTCCCTTCCAAAACAACTGATGCAAAACCTGCAGACATGTCTCCACTAATACAATCATCAACATCCTCCACAATACACCCTTGTAGATCCATGGATCCTACACGTGCCTATCACAACATGTGGTGACCTCATCCACTGCATCAAATGTCCCAGCAATAACTACATGGGTGAAACCAGACAATCACTACTTTCTCAAATAAACTCACTCAGAAAAATGATAGAAGTCAAAAACACCATATAAGCCATGTGTGGACATTTTTCACAAAGTGATCATTCCATATCTGACCTCTCAATACTCATCCTGAAAGGAAGCCTGCACAAACACTGTCAAAAGACTAGCTTAGGAACTTAAATTCATAATTCTGATGGAACCTAAAAACCATGCACTTAACTGGTTTTATGACTCATTAGAACAATTTGTAACACACAGTGCAACCTGCCTTTAAGTTCCCATTTAATTTTAAGTGGTCTCCTACAACATATGTACCCCTTATGCTTAATGATCTGTCCTGCCTTATATTTAGCTGGGGTACTCTGGTTACTCTCTCCAGACCTGAAGAAGAGCTCTGTGAAGTTCAAAAGTTTGTCCTTTCCACCAACAGAAGTTGATCCAATAAAATATATTACCAAACCTACCTTGTCTTTCTCATCTTCCCTGTAGTTAATCATTACTAACTGATTAATCAATGCTGATGCTCTTCTTTTATAATCCCCCAGGTGGAAAAAAAGCATAATATCCAGAAATCATTCTCACATATCTGTGCAGAGCATGTGTAATTTACTCTCTTCCAAAGAATAGTTATAACCCCTTCTAAATTAGCTTTACAAATTAGCAGGGCACATTTCCCAAAAGTATAAAATTCTCTTAACAGAGGCAGGTAGTAGAAACATGCCTACAGCTCATTCTCAGTTTTCTGCCAAGGGTAGGGTACAAACTCCATAGTGCCCTAGTCAGGTTCAGTGACCACAGCATGTCCCCATGAACCACCCAGCTACTGTGACAATAAGCTACCTGGAATCCCTTTTGCTCTTGTCTTGCTGCACATGCACATTTCAATTCCTTTGGTTTCTGTGTTTTGGCTGTTCTAGAGATCTAAACTCTAAGATCAACCATTTTTTTTTCAATCTTGCTTCCCCAAAGGGACAGAGGTGCCATGCACTAGCTGGGATCAGGGTTGAATGACTGAGAACAGTTGGGGGCCCCAGTGTGAGCATCAGATGTGTGCAAAAAAACAGAAGAACCAGTTGATTTTTTGAAATGCTCTTTTGCAGGCAGGGGTAGAGCGTTCTATCTTCTGATTTCATTCCTCAAATGACCCAAAATTTGTACCACTAATCCTATCCCAAACCCACAATCCAAAACAATCCAAGTAAGCATGTGGGTTTTAGAACACTTAGAATACTCAACCTTTACACAGAAAGCACTGTTTAATTACAGCAGAGCTGTAATGAAGTCAATGATTAGCATGGCAAGAGATTTAGTGTTAATAGGCCTCTGAACCTTGGCATGGTAAAATACCATGAAGCCATATATCCTTGGTATAATGGACTGTCTCCGAAATAGCTTGCACAGAAATACAAAAGTGCTCCCATGTTTTAAATCCATCAGTCATTTTATAAAATGGTGCTAGAGAAAGGCTAGGGCTTCTTTTTCTAAGTAGATTCAAAGAATGTTTCTCATTTACTGTACTGTGGTCACCTTTTTCTGGAAGCTAGTAAATAGAGCCAACATAACAGACATGTTAAAAATGTGATTGATTAAATTAAATAAAGTGGAGGCAATATGGCCGATTTTAATCATCCTTAATAATCTATAGACTAATGCCACCTTTTGCAGGGCAAGTCCCATAAACATAAGCCAACACAAACCAGACAGATACTTTATTAGTTATGATCATGTTAGCCTTCTGGGGCCACTCCTTTCTGAATAAAAAGATACTTCAAGCACAAGGACTGGAACATGAGGTACTCAATTTATGCAGCTGTCATTTTGATGGAGTGTCGCTTTATAAGATCCACCTATTCAGTAAGCAAAATAAAACTACCACCACTAGTTCTCAGCTTTATCTTAGCATTTGAGATCCTAAATTCCTCTTCTCTTTCCCTTTTATAGTTAATAGGTTTTCTTTGTTTGTTTTGGGGGTAGGGTGATGGTGGTTGTTCTTTGTTGTTTTTTGATTATCCAAAAATGTACTATGTGTCTCACAACAAGTATGATGTGGACCTTGCCTCAAAGGGCATCTAAATGCTACATAGTACTGCAACTGAGGATGATAAACAGCCAAAGATGGGAAAGGGCTAGAAAGAAAAAGGATGACAATAACAAGACAATATGATTACTCAGAAAGGCATGCACACATTAACTTTTATTTTTTTGTAACCTGTCCTCCTTTACCACGTGAAGGTGGTAATGAAGGTGAAGCAGCAGGAATGAGTTTTTATTGGAGATTTGATTGAGGCAAGTGTTTTTGCATGGCAAAAGGTATTTTTGTGGGATGGAAGGGAAAGGGCTACCAAGGGAAGGCAAGCATAATAGATATAGTGGAAAGGGCATGGGGAACGGAAAGGAGGCAAAGTCTGCTATGCAGGCAGGGTCTGCATGATGTAGGGTCTTAAAGGCAAGGATGAGATGTTTGAATTTGATGTGCTTTTTAATGGAGAACCATTTTGTGTGTTATGTGGTCAAAATGATAAAGAAATATGGTTTTGAGCATTGCTTAGGCATTGGAATAGACAGGAAGGTACAGATTTTTGTGCTGTCGGTGGGGAAAGCCATGATCTCATTGTGAGAGAAGAAAAGGAGGGGCGAAGTTAAATATCACTCCTGGGTTACAGAGCTAGGGAGCAAAGAGAATGGGTGGTGCTATCAGCTGACTTGTGTTATGGAGGTAATAGAGAACGCTTGGGAGTAAGGGCTGACAACCAGTTATTGGATATTGAGCATGAGATGGTAGTGACCCATGCAGGAGGAGATGACATACTGCAAAATTCAGGGAAAATTTTGTGTGGTCTCCATTGCACACTGATCACATTGGTTCTGGATCATTAAGACACATCTTCCTTCTGCTGTCTCTTGCACTTTGAATATGGCTTCAGCAAGCTCTTTTCAGTATCATGCTGATAACCCTTTTAACCCAAAAGAAATGTGGTAGTGAGTAAAGGTCTATCTTAAATGCAGCTGAAGCCAAAATGTTACAGGGGTTTTTTTGGTCAGCAACATTACACTGCCAGCAGCTTTGATCACAACGAATTATTGATCCAGTAGTGTGGGCAAGGTGGGGTAGACAAGGTTGCTCTAGAGATGTTCCATTCACTTCTTATTGGCTGGTTTCAAGAAGTGATGATGACCAATCACTTATTGGCCTGAAGAACATTCCCATATGGATTACCTCACCATCTTGCAATACGCATATGAAGCCATTTTGAGAACTGACAAGGTGATGTAATCTGAGGTAGGATTTCCGTTGCTGTTTTACTATCTCTTTGGAGCAGGACTCCATATTGACACTGCTTTCTTGTGTGGCTGAGACTGCAGAGTGGTTGTACGGCCGATGGTTGAAGCTCAGATACGAGAGAGGAATGGCTTTGTAAGTCAGGTAAAGCATCTTGAGAATCAGGCAAAGTCCTATCTGTCCCTCACAGGCTGATAGGATCCACAACTTGGAATCATTTTTGACATGTTTCAGCGGTGGTCAAGGATGAAAGCTGAATTCTTGGAAGTAATAATCTTTTTTCCTCCAATAATAGACTTTTCCTCAATGATCATTGTCTTCAACACATGCCGACATGTAGACTGGATTTGCTGTCATGTGGTATATTTGTTGGTTGTTTCTACCCTCCCACCCCCCAAAGATCTATAGATCACAGCACGTTAGCCCAACTGTTCAAGGGCCTTTGCTGTATTTATATAAGCAAAACTTCTGCTTTGACTGTGAAATTGGGGCCAGGTTTGATTATGGCTGCCCCAGCACAGGTGTGCCATTAATGGAAGAAGGAGGCAAGGGAGTCTTTACACCTGCCTCCTCTTTGTGCACCTGCACAGGGGAAAGCGAGGATCCCATTGCTTCAGCTCTTTGAGAGCAAGTTATGGGAAAGTAATAGTATGCCTTCAGACACTGCACATATTAAAGAGGGCAGGGATAAAAGTCACACCCTGCATGCATAATAACTGGTGGTCCAAGCCTAGAACTGGGAGAGTGTGTAATATCTCCAAAAAAGAGTAATAGGAACCACTCCGAAGTCTGCACGCACACTACATACCCCTGAGAGCATTCTTCTGCTCCTTCAGTATTGGTCAGGCATAAGGCCTGTGACTGCCACTTGAGTGATAACACATGTACTCAGCTCTTTCCCCTGCTTCTCCCCCACTTTATCCCACCAGGACAGCTCTAGATTTAAAAGACACCATAAGTCCCATATTTTTAGTTAGAGGTTCTGAAAGAGTAAGAATGCATTAGTTCTTTGAATAAGGATTTTTGAATGGTTTTGTTGTGGATAAAGGCGCATTTGTTTGTTGGGACTTTATCTGTTTCATATGGTTTTAAACTGTGTGTGAGTGTATGCAGTGTGTTTTTAGGGTTGCCAACTTTCTACTCGCACAAAACTGAACGCCCCTGCCCCAGCCCTCCTCCGAGGCCCCACTCCTACCCCGCCCCTTCTCTGAGGACCTGCTCTCTGCTCACTCCATCCCCCCTTCCTCTGGTGCTTGCTCTCCCCACCCTCACTCACTCACTCACTCATTTTCACTGGGCTGGGACAGGGGGTTGGGGTGCGGGAGTAGGTGAGGGTTCCAGCTGCAGGTGCGGGCTCTGGGATGGGGCCAAGGATGAGGGGTTTGGGGTGCAGGAGGGGGATCCGGGCTGGGGGGTGGATCCAAGGGATTCAGAGTATGGAAGAAGGCTCCAGGCTGAGTCAGGGGGTTGGGGTTTGGATGGGGGTACGGGCTCTGGGTGGGCGTGCGGGTTCCTGGGTGGGGCCAGAAATGGGGGGTTCAGGGTGAAGGAGGGGGCTCTGGGCTGGAGCAGGGGGTTGAGGTGCGGGGGATAATGGCTCTTGCTGGGGGTGTGGGCTCTGGGGTGGGGCTGGGGATGAGGGGTTTGGGATGCAGGAGGATGCTCCAGGCTGGAACCGAGGGGTTTGGAGTGCAGGAGGGGGATCAGGGCTGGGGCAGGGGTTGGGGAGTGGAAGGGGGGTCAGGGGTGCAGGGTCCCAGTAGCTCTTACCTCAAGCAGCTCCCAGAAGCAGCAGCGTGTCCCCCTTCTGACTCCTACGTGGAGCCATGGACAGGCGACTCTTGACACTGTCCTGTCTGGAGGCGCTGCCCCTGCAGCCTCCATTGGCTGTTGTTCCTTGCCAGTGGGAGCTGCAGAGCCAGTGCTTGGGGTAGGGGCAGTGCGCAGAGCTCCCTGGCTGCCCCTACACTTAAGAGCCGGAGAGGGGACATGCCACTGCTTCCATGAGCCAAGCAGCATGCGGAGCCACAGCAGGCAGGGAGCCTGCCTTAGCTCCACTGCACCGCCAACCAGACTTTTAATGGGTCAGTCAATAGTGCTGACTGGAGTCACCAGGGTCCCTTTTCTACCGTGTGTTCCGGTTGAAAACCAAACACCTGGCAGCTCTATGTGTGTGTGTGTACACTCCCACACAGTTTTTGGTGGTTGCCTTTAAATTTTAATGTAAAATTAATGCAATAAACCTTGTCACTGTGTGTTGAAAATCAAATATCTATTGCTCAGTGATTTGATTTGTAAGGAATGGAGAGAAAAGCATTAATAATAATGCTTTTAACCATGTCTTACTTTGAGACACATGCAAATAGATTGACTGAGTTTAAGTGCCTGATTAAGTGCTTGATTATGTGGAGAACGCAAAGTTATTGTGAAGCCTAATGGGGGCCCTGTGTTTTCTATGAGCTGGCAACAGCAGCGTTTACCTCTGCAGAACTATGTGCTATCATTAAAGTTTTCATTTCACAAAAATGATTTTGTATTTTGTTTCTGGTCCGAAAACTAAACATAAACTAATACAGTGGTGTTTTAATGATTATGGAAGCAACCTGTCTCAGTAGTAATTTTGTGGGGGGTGCAGTCTCTCCAACCTAGTGATAAGCATTCAAATGTCAACATTATTAACTATTTCAGCAGAACCATTTAACTAATGTGTTTATTAGATCACTATTGGATGCAATGCCAGCTATTAGGACTGATGATAGTAGGAGAAGCTTTTTGCTGTCATGTATATCATGGTGGTATCCAGTAGTTCAAATCTTCCTCCCCCCCAAAAGTCAAGCTGCCTCCACATTTGTCCACTAGGGTGAGGGAAAAGTCAACGTGTCCCCTCCTTCATTCCCAAAAGCTGCCTTCTCAATGCCAAAAATCCAAACTGCCTCTCTCTGCTTCTGAAGTAAGAAAAACCCCACACTACAAGAAGGATGTGGAAAAATTGGAAAGAGTCCAGCAGAGGGCAACAAAAATGATTAGGGGACTAGAACACATGACTTATGAGGAGAGGCTGAGGGAACTGGGGATGTTTAGTCTTCAGAAGAGAAGAATGAGTGGGGATTTGATAGCTGCTTTCAACTACCTGAAAGGGGGTTCCAAAGAGGATGGCTCTAGACTGTTCTCAGTGGTAGCAGATGACAGAACAAGGAGTAATGGTCTCAAGTTGCAGTGGGGGAGATTTAGGTTGGATATTAGGAAAAACTTTTTCACTATGGGGGTGGTGAAACACTGGAATGTGTTACCTAGGGAGGTGGTGGAATCTCCTTCCCCAGAAGTTTTTAAGGTCAGGCTTGACAAAGCCCTGGGTGGGATGATTTAGTCGGGGATTGGTCCTGCTTTGAGCAGGGGGTTGGACTAGATGACCTCCTGAGGTCCCTTCCAACCCTGATATTCTATGATTCTATGAAAATGCAGGCCTAAAGAAAGAATGGCCAGAGCATGGCACAGTATTTTGAATTGCATGACTGGCCCTGGGGGCCAGATTGTGAACCCCTTATTAAATTGGTGAGCAGTGACTCTTTGGAGTCATCCCAGTGATGCTAATAGAACTATTTGGGAGAGTAAATGCTTTGCAGAGTGAGTAAGGGGGTCACAAACTAGCCCTATGAGAAAACAAAATACATCATTGAACAAAGTGTGAGCCACAATTTTGTTTTTCTGAAATCTTTTCTAACTCAAAGAGGGTCCTAAGATTGGGCAAAGGAAAAAAGGGCCCAACTAAGGAAGGATTTTTCAGTGACAAGAGTAGGATTTTATTTTCAAATAAATGAACAGTGCTTTTTTTTTTCAGAAAATGTACCGTGTCAGATATTTATTTTTAACTGTTAATTTTAGTTGATGCGCTGGTCATTTCATATTAGTCTAGAGACAAATGTATCTTCTGTAGCTAGGACATGTCTGCTAGCATTACACAGTTCAGGGTAAAAGTTGGACCCTGGATGAAAATGAGTTTTGATCCAATGTTAAGTTCTGGAGTCCTGCTTTTATTGTAATCAAACCAGGCATTCCAAATATTTCTGACAGTGTAGAGAGAAGCGTAAGTGTATTCTTGAAATTTACATGAACCACGTTAGGAGTAAGCCAAGGGGAGAGAGCTGTCAAAACCAAGACTTTTTATTGTCATTTGTTAGTACTATTTGCTCATAGGCTAAAACAAGGTCAAGTACATCAGTGAGTGCTGCAAAATTTTCATGCATAAAGTGAAGAGAACAAAATTCCTATTCAATAGTTTCAGGCGAGGAAGGAGAAGATTATTTTTTCTCACCTATTGTAGTTTCTAAAATTTTGGCCCAAGCAGAGACATTTGTTTTCTTACAAAACTGAAAATTATTTGGCACTGTTGGGAAATGAAATTCAAAGGTGAAGTTCAGTTTATTGCTCAGTAAGGTCTCAGCTGCATAGAAGTCCCTATCCATTTTCACAATATTTTACATGTCTACTGAATTATATTCTCTGTCAAATAGAATAGTGTCCCTTTCTTCTCAATTTATCCCTGAACAAATTAAAGCATTTTGCCAGTTCCTTTTCTATCATTCCTATAAATGCAGGTGAAGTACAAACCTCTTCTAAAGGAGACATGTACCAGCCATGAAAAATGAAAAGGGAATTATTTTTCTTCCTTCTGAATAGTTTATGTTGGTGGAAATCATGGAAGACAGATGAATTCCCATGGGACTGGCTAGTGGCAAATATAGGATTCATCTTTAAAGTAGGGAAGAAAAGGAGACCCTGGAAATTATGAACAAGTATAAACTGAATTTTAATACCTGAGAAACTGCTAGAACAATTAATCAAGCACCAACAGTAGAGGAAGGCAATTAAGAGCATCTAATCGAACCTATTTGTAAGCATCTAGAAGAAAATAATCGAGTAAATATTAGGTAGCCTGGGATTAATCAAAAACAAATTATGCATGATCAACCAACTGGGGAAAACAGCAGACAGAGTATTTCAGCAAAGGCCTGTGACACATTTTCAAAGAAGATTCTCATATTGGAAACCAGGAATTCTGGCTGTGGCAGAACTACTCTAAGTACTGTAGAGACACAGGAAATATGTAGGGACAGATTAGGAGCAGGGATGTCAAAGGAAATTCATTCTGGGAACATTAAATTAAATATTAGGAAAATTTCTAGCTAAAAAAGAGTTAAATAATGGGACAAACTGCCAAGAGTTGTGGAATCATCATCACTGATGATATTCAGTCCTGAGCGTGACACCAATCTTTTAGGAATAGTTCAGAATAATAAAAGAAATTTTACCACAATGCGTGTACTTAATGACACATTAGGGAACTCTGATAAAACTGGATGAAGTGTTGTCAAGGTTCCTTCCCCACTCTGAACTCTACGGTACAGATGTGGGGACCTGCATGAAAACCTCCTAAGCTTACTTTTACCAGCTTAGGTTAAAACTTCCCCAAGGTACAAACTATTTTACCCTTTGCCCTTGGACTTCCACTGCCACCACCAAACGTTTATCTGGGTTTATTTATTAGGAAAGCGTTGTTTGGAAACGTCTTTCCCCCCAAAATCCTCCCAACCCTTGCACCCCACTTCCTGGGGAAGGTTTGATAAAAGTCCTCATCAATTTGCATAGGTGACCACAGACCCAGACCAAGACCCCTTGGATCTTAAGAACAATGAAAAAAAGCATTCAGTTCTTGAAAAGAAGAATTTTAACAGAAGTAAAAAATAAAAAAGAATCACCTCTGTAAAATCAGGATGGTAAATACTTTACAGGGTAATCAGATTCCAAACATAGAGAATCCCTCTAGGCAAAACCTTAAGTTACAAAAAGACACACAGACAGGAATATCCATTCTATTCAGCACAGTTTAATTTCTCAGCCATTTAAAGAAATCATAATCTAACGCATATCTAGCTAGATTACTTACTAAATTCTAAGACTCCATTTCTGTTCTGTCCCCAGCAAAAGCATCACACAGACAGACCCTTTGTTTTTCCCTCCTCCCAGCTTTTGAAAGTATCTTGTCTCCTCATTGGTCATTTTGGTCAGGTGCCAGCGAGGTTATCGTAGCTTCTTAACCCTTTACAGGTGAGAGGATTTTTTCCTCTGGCCAGGAGGGATTTTAAAGGTGTTTACCCTTCCCTTTATATTTATGACAAAAGTGTGTGTGTGTGTGTGTGTGTTTCTAGCCTTATGTTTAAAATATACTCTCAAAATGTGCTTTTTTCCCATTTCCAACTGGGGGGAAAAATCGTAGGAATTCAGAAATGCAGTGTTGCCAGCTCTCCTGCCATTTTATTATGAGTCTTTCAATATTTGGTGTTTTTCTCAAAGTTCCAGCTGGTGAAGCACACTGATTTTGTGAGAATCTAAGCTTACTTTATTTTTTTAAATGAAAGCTTCTATCACTTATGGCTAGAGAAAAGCGTGAAGATGTGACCCAAGTGCATTTAAAGACGAGTAGACAAATAAAGAGAACCATTATTTATTTTTATTTAAAATCTCCTGGCTTTTTAAGCCACTCTCCTGATTTTTAGGGACTCATGACTTTTGAACACATGGGATTGGCCTTACTGAAAGTGTAGAGTTTTACTAGTTTGGCTAAGAAAAGCTGTGTTCACCGAGGAAAACAGCAAATGGTTCCACTCATAAATACTTCTGAAAATATATTTTTGACTCCAACTAGTCACAGGAAAAATGGATTATTTAATATTTCCCTCAGCCCTACTCCTTTCCCTCCTATGTTGTGTTCCTTTCTCTTAGGGATGGAGTCAGTCTCCTGAACCTCCTGTTCCTCCTTTCTTTCCCATTTCCTATTCTCTTTACAGTCTTATGCTTTTCTCTCTGAGTGCGCTCCTCTCCCTCCTCTTTAATCTGTTCATCTTTCCAACTCTCCCCCCGCCTTCTTTCCTTGAATCCCAAAAGCATTCCACTCCCAATAGGGTTGCCAGGTGTCCAGTTTTTGGCCGGAATGTCCAGTTGAAAAGGGACCCTGGTGGCTCCAGTCAGCACTGCTGACTAGGCTGTTAAAAGTCCAGGTGGTGGGCTGGTGGGCTCCCTACCTGGCTGTGTATGGCTCCCATAAGCGACAACATGTCCCTCCAGCTCCTAGGTGTAGGGGCAGCCAGGGTGGCTCGACACGCTGCCCCCACCCCATGCACCAGCTCTGCAGCTCCTATTGGCCAGAAACTGCAGGGAATGGGAACTGCGGGGGCAGCACCTGCACACGGAGGCAACGCACACCACACAGAACCGTCTGGCCAGCCCTATGTGTAGGAGCCAAGGGACATGTCACTGTTTCCAGGGAGCCGCCGCAGTAAGCACCACCCAGAGCCTGCACCCCAAGCCCCTGCCCCATTCTGGAGCCCCCTCCCACACCCAAACTCCCTCCCAGAGCCCGCACCCTCTGCCGCACCCCAGCCCGGAGCCCGCTCCCACACCCTGTACCCCTCATTTCTGGCTCCACCCCAGAACCGGCACCCCAGTCCACAGCCTGTACCCCCTCCCACACCGCAATCCCCTGCCTCAGCCCAGAGCCCCTTCCCACACTCTGAAACCCTTGGTACCATCTGCCAGCCCAGAGCCCCCTCCTACAACGCAAACCCCTCCTCCCCAGCCATACCTCAGGGCCTGTACCCCAACCTCTTGCCTGAGCCCAGAGCCCCCTCCCGCACCCTAAACGCCTCATTTCTGGGCCCACCCTGCAGCCTGCACCCCCATTCAGAGACAGCACCCCCTCTTGTGCCCAAGCCTGGTAAAAATGAGCGAGAGAGTGACGGTGGGAAGGAGAGTGAGCAATAGAGGGAGGGGGAGATGGAGTGAGCAGAGGGCAGGGCCTTGGACAAAACATGGTGCAGGGGGGGGCAAGGGTGCTTGGTTTTGTGCAATAGAAAGTTGGCAACCCTAACTCCCAACCTTCCTGATCTGATCCCCAGGAACTTCTCCCTTGGTACGAGAGGTGACATGTTAACTCATCTCCCACCGTTAACACCAGGGCCGTCCCTATCCATATGCAAAGTACACAGCTGGGTAGGGCACCAGGAAATTTGGGGCACCAAATTTCCTTGTGACCTGCCCAGCTGTGTGCTGCTCCAGCCCCTGTCCCGCCTCTTCCTCATGGCCCCTGCCCCTGCTCCTCCCCAACCCCGCCCCCACTCCACCCCTTCCCCAAAGCCTCTGCCCCTTCCCGCCCCTGCTCCGCCCCAGCCCCACCCCCACTCCCCTGAGGACTGAAGCAGGGCCAGGCCTGCACTCACCAGCGACGGGAAGCAGCAAACAGGCCTCAGCCGTGCCGCCAATGCGTGCTGGGGGGAGGTTCTCCCCTGCTCCCCAAGCCAGCCACTCCCCCCCCCACCGTGGAGGCCTGGGGCCCCACACACACACTCCTGTGAGGGGGCTGCGTAGAGCCCCAGAATAGCTAGGGATGGCCCTTGTTAACACCATTAATGAGCACTGTAGACAAGTGAACTCACTTCCTGCAGGCACTGGGTTAAAGGTAATGTGCTCTCAGAGATGTGCAGAGCAACTACTGAGCATGGCATTACATTCATAAGTGAGGTGACTTTGATACAGCAAGACATTACATGCCAGAGACACGAAGTGTCAAGCCAGGGGTTTGATAGGGAAGTGTTTTTAAAAAACCAAAACAAAAAAACACCACTGCCACCACCACAGTATAAAATGGTGCTCGTGAACATGCTGTTTTTAGTTCTGTGTATTAAGAAAAGAAAGGTTTTCCTTTGAAATGGGAAGATAGTATGTGTTGCCTTTTCAGAAGCATTTTTTCTTTCAGATACAATATACTTTCTGCAGAAAGTGTTTATTGCCACAAAGATATGTTTTGTTTTAAAGATGGGAAAGATTTCTTGTACGGGATTAATTACATACAGTAGTGGGTGTTCGGTTCTGTCCACCAATTCTCCCTTCAAGGCCTGTTTAAATGGGTCAGGAAGTAGGTGGAAGGTTGGCATTCAATTGACTTGCAGATCACACAGCCCAGTCATTAAGAGTAGCTTATTTAGCCTAAAGATTGGACATGCAGAAGCACCATAATAAAAACCACCTGTTGAGTGCTTGACTTGGTAGGTTAATTGCTTTGACAATGAAAAGCATGGCTGAATAATAAAAACCGAATTACGTTGTGAGGGCATTTGATGGAAAGATCAAGATCCAAGAACTTTAGCCATATTTAACTGGGTGGCGTTTATTTAATTACAATATGCATTGAAAGTAAGATTAATGGTTAAGTACTAAAGCTATGGGACCAAATTTGCTGGTGATGTAAATTGGCCTTCATCCATTGATTTCAATAGCCAGTTTACACCAGCAGACAATTTGGCCCAAAGGCTCTGATTAAATATGTTGATATCCTCAGTAGTGATTGCTAGAAACATCAGCAATATTTGGCAGACTATTACTAGCCTGAAAAACTGAGAAGAAAAAATAACAAAAGGGAATGATGATGTCCTTGATACTGTGAACGCATAATAGGAAGGCTTCTTTTTTGTAAAACTCCTTCTTTTAGTGAATTTAGTGCAGTCATACAATATGTTGCATTTTCCTATCAACTTAAAGTGACCAAGAAAGCATTCAGCTATCACTCTACTCACTCAGAATTGCAGCCAAGAATTATGTGAGGTACTACACGTATTTGAGATAATTAGGTTTCATTTTATTAACTGGTGTTACTAAAACAGACTGATTTTATAGGCACTAAAATCTAACAATGAGAAGTCATAAATAGTATTGTTTTAGATAAATATGTTTCTTTCATTACTAACTAGTAGTGAAGTTGAGTCTCTGTGTTATGTCTCTCCACCACACACACCTTTTGTTTGCATTATTTAAGTTTGTAGGGTATTGCAGAACTTTTATTTTTATCAGTTGTCTTAGGCGTCACTGCCATGGAAACCTCAAATGAACCAAAAAGTATATAGATAATGACCAGAATATATTATTGTATTGCTCTAAAATATTTAGTAATGAAAGCTACATGTACCCTGTTTACTGTATATATACAGGCTGCACTGACTACCTAGAGTTAAGCAATTGGAACTCAACGTCGAATTCAAGGGTATTATACAAACACCTTAAATCAATAGGTGTCACACTGTCATCAACTGTTGGTCCACTGATGGTCCTCAGAGTGCTTGCTGGCTATGCACGTGAAACTGGCTGTTCTTCTTTGCTTACAGCATTACTATAGAGCAGTGTTTCCTAAACTTGGGATGCCGCTTGTTCAGGGAAAGCCCCTGGTGGGCCGGGCTGGTTTGTTTACCTGCCGCATCCGCAGGTTCCGCCGATCGCGGCTCCCACTGGCCGTGGTTCACCGCTCCATACCAATGGGAGCTGTGGGAAGCAGCGGCCAGTATGTCCCTCGGCCTGCGCCGCTTCCCGCAGCCCCCATTGGCCTGCAGCGGTGAACCATGGCCAGTGGGAGCCGCGATCGGCCAAACCTGTGGACGCGGCAGGTAAACAAACCAGCCCGGCCCACCAGGGGCTTTCCCTGAAGAAGTGACGTCCCAAGTTTGGGAGGCACTGCTATAGAGGATTAGGCTCTTCTTTAGAATGTTAAAACTCAATGGTTATAACCTATTTAGGAAAGTTTGAGTGGTCAAAAGGGGAGAGGGAGTGGCATTCTACGTCAAAAACGGCATTACCTGTTTCCGAGTCACTGATAACTCAGAGGAAAATGATCTTGTATGATTATGGATCAATGTCCTGACAGATAAAGCAAAAGAAGGGTTACTAGCTGGTGTTAGCTATATAGACCTCCAAATCACACTACAGAATAGGAACACTGCTTCCTTACACAACTACCCACAATAGTAGTAGGGGAGAAAATCCTGCATGATCAGGGGGGACTTCAATTTGAGTGACATATGCTGGCAGTCTCATGCTACTAGTACTAAAATATTCTTGGAATTTCTAAACTTTATAGATGACAATTTCTAACTTTAAAAGTGTTGCAGCTATAATAGACCTTTTCCTAGCAAATAAAGAGGAACAGATCACAGAACTAAAACTGTATGGTATCTTGGGTGCAAGTGACCATGACATGTTCACATTTATAATGTGCAAACAGATTAAAGTTCAGACCAGTAGAATATATACTTGGTGCTTTAATAGAGCCAATTTCACAAAGCTGAAAACAATTATAAGTCAAATCAGCTGGGAGGAAATATTTAATCAGAAAAATGTGAATGATAATTGGGAATCATTTAAGAACACCTTACTAGATGTCCAAAAAGCCACAATCCCACACCTGAGGAAGAAGGTTGAACTAGTTAAAAAACAGCCTGGTTTAGAGGGAAAGTGAAGGCAGCTGTAAATATATATATATATATATATAACAGATAAAAGAAAGGGGAATTTGATAGTACTGAGTATAAATCAGAAGTTAGGAATTGTAGAAAATTGATAAGGAAGCCAAGGGATGCAAGGAGAAATCTATGGCCAGCACAGTTAAGGACAATAAGATGGAGCTTTTAAAATATATTCGGAACAAAAAAATCCTGGCCACTGTATTGGTCCATTATTAAAAGGAAAAGGTAGAATTATCGATAATAATGCAGAAAAGGCAGAGATGTTCAATAAATATTTCTTTTCTATATTATGGGAAAAAACAGATAATGCAGTCTCATCATATGGTGATGATGATTTTCTTTCCATTCCACTTGTATCTATGGAGGCTGTTAAACAGAAGCCACTAAAATCGGACATTTTTTAAATCATCAGGTCCAGATTTCACATTCCTGGGATGCAATCCAGACCAGTGAGGGGTTATGTCACCTCCTGCCCCATATCCTTGGGTTCCTCACAGGGCTGGCCTTAGGGGAAATGACACCCTGGGTGAACTTGTATTTTGTGCCCCTGACCCCCACAGCCACCCATTGCCCTACCCTGCCCCCCCATGACCTCTAGGCCCTGATACCTCCCCCCATTGCTTAATTTCTATGGAAGGAGGTGCCAAGGTTCAGCCCCAGCACAAATTAAGCACTGGTTGGGTGGCCGGAGATTTGCGGCTGCTGGCTGGGTGCTGGGTGCCCAGCTCTGAAGGCAACACCACTGCCAGCAGCAGTGCAGAAGTAGGGGTGGCAATACACCATATACTGTGCCACCCTTACTTCTGTGCTGTTGCTGCAGCTTGTCCATGCCTGGTGCTCTGCCTGTGGCTCAAGTTGGGTTCCGCGCTGTCGCACAGGGGCTGTTGCTGGAGCCCCCAGCCATATTGTAGACTTCTGGCCACTCCTGGCTCACCAGGAGTGCCATTTCAAATTTGGGGGGAGGGAAGAGCAACTTTAACTGTGATTCCAGGGGCTACTTAGACATCCGAAAACTCAAGGGTATTTTTTGCAAACAACAACTTAGAAATTAGCTGCCAGGAGCACTGTATCTAATTCTATGTAAAGAAAGAAAAATATATACAGACACCTATTAAAGCCATATTTTAAGTATAAGTAAACTTAGAACAATCAGGAGGCAATACAGCAAGATATTCCCAATCCCAAGCCTTCTGGTATCAGTTCTGGAGCTTTAACACAGATATCAGAAACACAAGTTTGGTAGAGATAACTAAAAATATATAAAATCTGCTTAAAATCTGCTTACTTTCTCTAACAGACACACTGTGTGTTACTGCCATTATCTACTTTATTTTAGTCAATTGTTTTTCACTCCACCAAAACATATTTATTTAATTTTAACATATGCAATTAAGGGGTTCTCTCTCTTTTATTAAGAACAAGAATTTATTTTTCTAATTATTTTGGCATTTACGTTTTCCGATCACAATCATGGATGTAACTCACTAACATTTGACTCCACCATTACTATTAGTATCTGACTTGAAGCCACATTTATTTTTATATTAATTTTAAGGTATTTTACAGATATAACTAAAAATGCAATTTGAAAATAAGCAACTTTCATGTGCACAGTGTCTAATATTATGTCTGTAGCTTAGTTTGTTTTAAACTGGCACTGCTAAGGTGAGTACAAGCTAAATTTACTTTTGAGAAAGGTACTATTATTTGATTGTGCCAATTTAAATAATGAACGACAAATAAAAATATGGTAATAAAAGTAACAATGATAATTACTCCAGCCAGGGCAGGTTAGGTATTTTAGAATTCACTATTTAAATAATTAAATTTAAGCGTAAGAGAAATAAAATTATGAAATGCATAGACGAGTCAAAAAACTAAAAAAAACAGCATTGTAATCAGTAATGAACTTTGAAAGAATAAAATTACAGAGATATATGTGCATTGCGCATTTGACAAGAAGTACTAAGAAGTAAAACAAGAATCCCAAGAATGCCAAGAAGGCCAATAGCATTTTGGGATGTATAAGTAGGGGCATTGCCAGCAGATCGAGGGACGTGATCGTTCCCCTGTATTCGACACTGGTGAGGCCTCATCTGGAGTACTGTGTCCAGTTTTGGGCCCCACACTACAAGGAGGATGTGGAAAAATTGGAAAGAGTTCAGCGGAGGGCAACAAAAATGATTAGGGGACTGGAACACATGACTTATGAGGAGAGGCTGAGGGAACTGGGGATGTTTAGTCTACGGAAGAGAAGAGTGAGGGGGGATTTGATAGCTGCTTTCAACTACCTGAACATCAACATCCAAAGAGGATGGCTCTAGACTGTTCTCGGTGGTAGCAGATGACAGAACAAGGAGTAATGGTCTCAAGTTGCAGTGGGAGAGATTTAGGTTGGATATTAGGAAAAACTTTTTCAGTAGGAGGATGGTGAAACACTGGAATGTGTTACCTAGGGAGGTGGTGGAATCTCCTTCCTTAGAAGTTTTTAAGGTCAGGCTTGACAAAGCCCTGGCTGGGATGATTTAATTGGGGATTGTTCCTGCTTTGAGCAAGGGGTTGGACTAGATGACCTGCTGAGGTCCCTTCCAACCCTGATTTTCTATGATTCTATGAATCCAATTGTATGTGAGAAGAGGGAGAGAGAAAGAGAGAGAGAGAGTGTGTTGGGAGGATTGTGTGTGTGTGTGTGTGTGTTTTGGGGGAGTGTGTGTGTGCCTGTGTGTCTCAGTGTGTTGTCTCTTTAAGCAGAGCACTCACCAGTTTCAACACTTGTTCAGACAGCAACAGCCACCTGCAGCACCCACTCCTTACCCAGAGGCAGCAGCACAGACAGGCTCCTCCCTGTCTCCCTACCCCATTTAGTGGAGACGGGTACATAGGCAGAGGGACACCCTGACATCAGCCCCCCACGCTTTGCGCAGTAGACAGGAGGCAGGCTCCCAGTCCTGAGCAGTTTGGCCAGGAGCGGCTCCACGGCAGGAGAGAGGGGGCAGGAGAGAGGGGGCAGGAGTGAGGGGGAAACCCCTGTTCCAGAGAGTTATCTGGCTGGTCTTTCAGATGCCCCCTCTGAAGCTCAGATCATCAGTCCACCCTCTCCAAACTCTGCCGCTCACCTGCCTGGCTGCCTCCATAAGCCCAGCTGGCTCTCAGCAGGACAGGTGAGAGATACCACATAGCACAACTCTGAGCTGCACACGGCGCCCCCCCACCGAGTGCAGCGCCCTGGGCAGTAGCCTCCCTCGCTGACCCCTAAGGCTGGTCCTAGTTCCTCACCATGCTTTGCTGTTGTAGTTCCCAACCTGTAGTTCCCACACTCACAGTCGCAAATTTCCCCAAAAATGAGAGTTCTGCACTGCCCAGCCCTCTCCTCATTAGTTCAGTTATTAAAGATCCATTGCCCCATAAAAGGTCAATATTCAATAGTTTGCTAATTTAAGTGGAGTTACCAAACAGTTCAGTTTAAACACAACACTGGATTAGTTTAGAGTAAAAATAGTATATTTAACTACAAAGAGATAGATTTTAAGTGACTAGAAATATAAAAGTGGCAAAGAGTCCTGTGGCACCTTATAGACTAACAGACATATTGGAGCATAAGCTTTCGTGGATGAACACCCACTTCATCAGATGCATCCCACAAAGTGGGTGTTCACCTACGAAAGCTTATGCTCCAATATGTCTGTTAGTCTATAAGGTGCCACAGGACTCTTTGCTGCTTTTACAGATCCAGACTAACACGGCTACCCCTCTGATACTAGAAATATAAAATATTCAAGTCAGACATGGGTACTTCCTAGTAGCTAAAACTTAACAAGCTACACTTCGTTCAAGATAAAATCCTTACCACCTATTCCCAGCAACAGGGCTGACCAAATTCTTAAGTCAAAGGGCTGGTTCGTTTGTTGTCTTCGGTAAACAAGAGAGAGAGAGAGAGAGAGAGAGAGAGAGAGCACACTTGGGATTTTCTGTTCCTTTCTTTTGTGGTCCAGTTAACCTTTGAAGTGGATTCATCTGAGAGTTACCCCTCAAAGCAAAGTTTACTCAAGCAGTAAAGAAGGCTACACAGAGTATGGTAGTGAAGGAGCTCCATATCCTTTCTTCTAATCTGGGTTTGCTGAAATGAAAATTTCCTTTATTGCCTGTCAGCTCTTCTTGCTGCTGTCTTGAGAACCCTGTTTACTACTTATATGTAAATTGAGTTTAACACACATTCCTTTGTTTACGATAGATCTGTTTAATAACTTTTGTCTAGTCAGGGCTGTGTGGTTTTGAACATGTGCTCATAACATCATACAGGGGGATTTTGTGACTTTACATATAATGTTGCTACATACATTTGTGACATACTGGGGCACAATCCAGACTAGTGGGAGGGGGGCTGTGTCACCCCTGCCCTTCAACGTTGGATGCTTCATGATGCCTTGCTACGGTAGCTCTCACCTGGGCCGCTCAGTATGCAAGCCACATCCTGCGTGTCTGTGTGTAACTCCAGCCTGCCACCTACATCCTGGCTCCCATCAGCCTTGGTTATACTGCAGGGTGACCCGAACACAACTTCGGCCCTGGATCTTCCCACAGAACTACATGTCCTATACTTCCCAGCCCTCTCCTGGACAGTACAAAGTTCATTATTCCTTTAAGGGAATAATATGCCAATCAGCTTATTACTTTAAGTAGTTACCCAAACACTTCAATTTAAATACAGTAGATTTGATAACATCTATCTCTTTGTAGTTAATAAACAGTTTTAAGTGAGTGTGAATTAAAAGTCAGAAATGGTTACAAGTAAAATAAAGATAAAACACTTGCTAGCATTTACTTAAAAACTGTCTTATTTGCAAAGCAAAGTTTCCTACCATAAGCTCCAGCAGATTAGTGACCGAACAATCAGGTGAGGACCCCTCCCCAAAAGTCCAATGGCAATTTCCTTTTGTCTTCTCAGGTGCAGAGAATGAGGTGGGCAGGAAAAGCATACCTTAGGATGTTTGTCCCTCCTTTTTATAGTTTCAGTCCCCGTCTTGAAAAACATTTCCAGCTGACACCCAGGAGCCAGAGTCTATATGGAAGGATATTCCCTGCTGCTTTTTTTCACCTGTTTGAACTTTCTTTGTTTTCCCTCCCTACTTGATGACTCACTTTACTGCTTAAATAAAAATTAAGGCAATCACACTTTCCTTGCTTTGTTTAGGACAGACCTGACTTTTGCCTTAGCAGGGCTGTGAGGTTTAACGACATCCTACAGGGAAATCTTATAACTTCACGTACAATGTTGCCACACATATTTTATCAGGACAATATTGACCAGCAAATTATAAGTTTTCAAATGATACCTTACTAGGCATACGTTGTACAAAGATTATTACAATAGCGTGTAGGGTGTGAATACAGGGGTGTATTCTGCCACAACATTTCATCATGATATTGTTGACCAGTGAGTTATTAATTTTAATTGATCTCTCACAAGACACATAATCTAGTGTGTAATGTGGAATTTCATATATGGTAATTATTATTATTATTATTAATTTTTATCAAATAACAAATCAGAGAAGGAGGTGTTGATACAAGATAGGGTGTCATCTTGGCTATAAAAAGAGTGTACTGAGACTTAAGTCTTTGCCTTTGTTTGTGTGCATGTAGCCAATTCATTGGCCTATTTTATCCTCAACAGATCTCTGGGGTTAGTGTGGCATTCTGTACCTATGCTGACATAGACCTGTTCCTTGTATTTGAACTTGAAGTTAGAAGTGGTTTTTCTCTGCTACAACAAGCAATGATTGTTTGCTTTGCTAGGCTTGTGAGGTAACCTGTGGGCCTGGTTGGTGGTCCTCAAATAACCTTACATAAATGGGGAATTGTCATGGAGTGGGTCTGTTTACAATGGGTTCCAGCAGGCACTGGTTCTTTGCCCTATGCTGTTTAACAAATGTATCAGTGACGTGGAAGAAGACATAAAATCATCACTGGTAAAGTTTGCAAGTGACCAAAAAATTGGGGAAGTGGTAAATAATGAAGAGGATAGTTCACTGATTCAGAGTGATCTAGATTACTTGGTAAACTGAGCACAAGCAAACAATATGTGTTTTAATATGGCTAAATGTAAATGTATACACCTGGGAATAAAGAGTATAGGCCACACTTACAGAATGGGGGAGCAGTGCCTCTGAAAAAAGATTTCATGGTGTGGGGTGGTTAATCAGCTGAACATGAGCTCCCATTGTGACTCTGTGACCAAAAGAGCAAATGCAATCCTGGGGTGCATAAACAGGGGAATCATGAGTAGGACTAGAGAGATTATTTGACCTCTGTTTTGGCACTTGTGCTGGAATCTTGTATCCAGTTCTGGAGTCAAAAATTAAATGGAGGGTATTGATAAATTGGAAAGGGTTCAGAGAAGAGCCACAAAAATACTTAAAGGATTAGAAAAAATAGTGACAGACTCAAGGAGCTTAATTAATTTAGCTTAACCAAAAAAAGGCTAAGTGATGACTTGATTACAGTCTATAAGTACTTACATGGGGAACAAATATTTAACAATGGGCTTTTCAGTCCCCCAGTGAAAGGCATAACACGATCCAGTGGCTGGAAGTTGAAGCTAGACAAACTCAGACTGAAAATAAGTCATACATTTTTAATGGTGAGATCAAGTGGGCACTTCCCTAGGGCGCACTGGGGACTGGATTGGGCTGAGCCTCCCCTGCTCCCAGAGTGGGAGATCAGTCTGGGGTCCCATTTCCCAGGACATTTTGGGGGATTGCTCCCCACTACCCCTGGGCCCACTCTGCACTCACCTGACTTGCCAGCTCCAGCACCCTTTGCTCCTGCTCTCCCAGCTCATCCTGAACCCAGTAACTGAGTCCTCACTCACTGCCACTGGCTACCCCTGCCAGGGGAGGGTACTAGCATGCTGGGACCCACAGAGTGATTCCTCCCAAGCATAGGGCAGGGAGGGAGCATTTGCAAATTCCCCAGCCCTAGGCAGAGGCATCAGGGATCATTTACAAAGTGGATGTCCTCTTACTTGCCGTCCTGGATGGGGGTTTCTGCTCTGCCCCTCCAAGACTGCAGCCTTCCCCACATCTTGTGCCTGCAGGGATCCAGTGTCACTGGCCATGCAGGACGCTGCTCCACTATCATGACCCCACTCCCTCACTCACTGTCGCCAGCCAGCAATATGGGAGCCGTCTCCAGTCAAGAACTGTTCAGCAACGGGATGGTCTCCCCCGTGGCCAGGGCTTGTCCTCCTCATTGCAGTCCTGGCCAGGAGTCTGTATGCACCAGGCCACAACAACTGCAGCGTTCAACACACCTAGTGCCCTTTGTCTTCTTGGGCTGCTTGGCTGTGCAGGGAGCCCCCTCCAACTTCACTGTATCAGTGGTGGGAGAAAGGCCCCTGCAGCTCCACTGTCAGAGCCATCCTTAACTGCTGCAGCAGCCTCACCAAGCCATGGTTTCCATGGCCCTCATAAAGTGGCTCCTGGTTGTGGTGAATTGCCATGGTAACAAGATAGCTTCATGAGGCTCCATTACGTAAACCCCAGTTTGAGCCTCACCTCCAGCAGCATTACATTCTGGCATTATGTTTACACTTCTGGAGAGGAGAGAGTGAATAACCTGACAGATTACAAGCTCTTCTTGTGTGCTTAGTTATGTTAACTTTTTCATATATATATGCTTAACTATCCTAATAATATATATATGCATACTTACACATATATAAAATGTGGCTTTGGGGATTGAGAATTAGCTTCTGAATTCTTTGGTTAGGCTGTGCCCCATTTGCCTGGACTGATGGAGCCGCCCTGGTCTGGTAAATTGAAACTGTTTCAGCTCAGTAGCTGGTCTAAGCACTTCCTGGCGTGAAGAAACTGCTTGTTATTTTGCCCCATTTGGTCCAAAATGGTCCAAGTTTGGTGTTGTTCCAGGCATGTTACAAAAGACATCTGTCTGAGTAGGGTTTTTGGAGATGGCTGACATGCTTCCCACAAAAATAAAGGAGTGAAAAATTAGGCTTTTTAGGTGGCTGACTGAGTTCCTATTAAGATGATTACTTTAATGCTGCTGGGATTTTACTGCATTATTATTGATGTGCTAGGCTTGGATAGGCATCTTTTTTAATTAGTTTAAATCTAAATAAATTTAAAAAATGAAACATTAAAATATATAAATATTTTTCTACTGTCACTTTTCCTAGTGTAACTGACCTGCTGATACTGCAGCAATTATTTATCTTTTTTGAGCCCAAGAAAGGGGAAGAAACCGTGAGGAGGATGTATTTTAGTTGAATTCTTTTTGTGTCTGCCCCTCCGCAGAGAGTAAGGAAGGACAACTTAGGTAGAGGGGCCCAGAGATATCTAGAGGAAGGGTGTGGTAGTTACTGGACATGTTCAGTAGCTGTTTCTGAATCTGGCAGAGGGTTTCCAATGAGGGCAAGCAGTATTGCAGGTTCCACACATTCCCCATCTGATTGCTGAGCCAATTGGAGCTTAGGGAGGAAAGGTGATAAATAACAGGAGATTGAGATAACTCTGTAGGCTCAGCAGCCATTCCATGAAGGGCCAAGAGATACATCTGCTGCACGGGCTGCAGTCCAATACCTATAACACTGGATACAGGCTACAGATTCCCTATCTTGTTAGAAACCAAGGAGGCAGTCAGCTCTTAGCTTAGGGACTAGAATTGCTGTTGACTGTAACAGTCTTCCAACTGTTGTTTTGCTGAGGAGCTTCTGGAGTGTTTGGAAGGGAACTGAGGGGCTGCCCCATTCTCCTCAGGCTCTGGAGAGTCCACATGACATGCCTATATTCTGAGGCCACACTAGAGAGAATTAGAAATCATCTCTATGAGAAGATCAGAGGGCAATGTGTTTGATTGTGTGTACTGAAGTACACAAATGTATGTTTTTGCTGGAAACCTTGCATTGAACTATATGTAGCAGCAACAAAGTGGGGTGTGCTGCCCAATAGCCTTGTTTAAGAAGTTATACAAAAACATTCCAAATACTGTTTGCAACTGTTTGTGGATGTATTAAGGTGCAGGAGAAAGAAGGCATGTAATGGTGTTACACATAATATTAGCTCAGAACCCTCTTACCCATTATACATGTATGCAATTACTAAAGCTGTCACAGAGATGTTAGGGGATTATGAACAGAGTAGGGCAATTAATGGATTTTTTGGTTCACTGGCAATTCCAAAAAGTCAGGAAAAAAAATTCAGGTCATACTGAACATTCAATTTTTCAAAATATTTTAGCAAATCAAAAAAAGTAAAAAATACACGTTTGTGTTGGATTGAAACAAAAAGTTTTGTTTTGAACTGACCTGAAATTTAATTTTGAGTTCAGTGATTTTTAGAAAAGCAAAGAAATAGAGTCACAAAAATGGGGCAAATAAGGGCCTCCCTTATAACCCATTGGTGAGGGTGTTCTCCTGGGGTGTAGGAGACACAGGTTCAATTCTACCTTCTTCCTGATGTAGAGAAGGGATTTGAACATGGGTCTCTCATATTAGTAGGGTGTCTTAGCCATTGTGATATGGTAGCATAGGCTATCTCAGTCTTTTCTGTTGAAGCTGTCCCATTCTTTATAGATTAAATAGTCATTGGAGCACACTTGAATTTGGGTCTTCCCCAGCCTTTTGAGTCATTCTTTCACTCTTTCCCTGGCCCAGTGACTATTCATTGGCATCATGAATGTATTAAATGGGGAGGAGCTATGTATGCTATCAAGTTAAATGCGGCTTCTTGTCACTGTGACAGCAGAATCAATTGGGACTGTATGGGGTGCATATAAATGGGAAGTTATGCTTGTTGGGGAGCAGAATTAATTACAAGGCTGTTTTGGAGGGATTATCAATGGGTACAGATTTAATGTTTCAATGACAGAATGAATTGGTGCTGTAGGAGGGCCGAACTGACTTTCAGAAGAGAGAGAGGATGAAAGAATGGGCAAAGCTGGGAAAGATGATAACGGGCATCTATCCCTCAGTCTCTCCCATCCTCTCAATCTCTCCTGTTTAAATCCATTCTCTCCTCTCTGGAAGTTTTGTCTCCTCTTCCCCTGTTTTATAATAGGAAGGAAGATAAAGTGGATTGAAAAGGGTTTGGAGGGAGAGAGCACTTTACAGATTTACAAGGAGAAGAGCAAGCAACTCGCTCTCCATTTTTATAATACAGAATGAAAGTACATAGGGATCGTGTAGGGTTTTCCATCTTCTCTCCCTTGGTGCAGGCAGTGGTTATGGGGAGTAGTGAAAAAGGAGTTGTCATAAACAACCACAACATTGGGACCCTTGCCCACACCAAGCAAGAATTGCTGAAAGGCTCTGCACCATCGCAATATGATGCAGTTCAAAAAAAAAAAGAAAATCCCATTCTGGGTGCATTAAACAGAAGTGTCAACTGTGAGACACAGGAGGTAATTGTTCCACTCTACTTGGCACTGGTGAGGCCTCAGCTGGAGTACTGTGTCAAGTTTTGCGCATCACGCATTAGAAAAATGTGGACAAATTGGAGACAGCCCAGAGGAAAGCAACAAAAATTATAAAAGGTTTAGAAAACCTGACCTATGAGGAAAGGTTAAAAAAAGTGGCCATATTTAGTCTTGAGAAAAGAAGTTTGAGTAGGAACCTAATAAGTTTTCAAATATGTTAAGGGCTATTATAAAGAGGACAGTGATCAACTGTTCTCCATGTCCACTGAAGGTAGCACAAGAAGTACTGGCCTAATCTTTAGCAAGGGAGTTTTAAGTTAGATATTAGGAAAAACTTCCTAACTATAAGGGTAGTTAAGTACTGGAATAGCTTACCTAGGGATGTTGTAGAATATCCGTCGCTGGAGTTTTTTAAGAACAGGCTAGACAAAATATTTGTCGGGATGGTCTAGGTTTACTTGCTCCTGCCTCAATGTGGGGGGATGGATGAGGTGAACTGTCGAGGTCCCTTACAGCCGTGTATTTCTATTATTCTGTGATCGCTTACACACATTTGTGCAAATCTGAATGTGATTTTTGTCAGCTGATGTTGTCAAGTATGTATTTTGTATACACACACATATATTAATAATAATATTTGTTTGAGTATTAGGCCATAGTGCCATTGGGTAGTTTTAGTTATCTTTGTGTAAAATGGGTTCAGAAGCCTTCAGGCACAAGCACAAAATAAACAAAAAAATATTATAATGAGTTGGTTTTAAATATCTCTATGTAGAACAATTTTTAGTGAACAAGATTGATGCAGTAATGTTCTCTGAAAATGAGAGACAGAGAGAAGCAAACACTTGTGCAAAATGAAAAATAAAAAGAGTGGATGAAAGCAACAGATTACCATTTCTGAGGAATACCAACTGTTTCACATTGCGCTTTGATAATATTTTTATTCTAAGTTACACTATTCAGGAGGGTGAAGAGCCCACACTATTGAAGATGCTCTTTCCAACCCCAACAGATTTCTTTACACTTTTGAAAACCCTCTACACTTTTCAAAGTTTGAAAAAAAGGGTGTAGGGTTGAGGAGGAGGTTGAAAACGTTTTCCTGAAAAAAATAAAATAAAATAAAATCTCACTCCTAAGAGAAAGGAACAATCCCTCCACAAATTCTAGTAACCTTAGATTCTTTCAGTCCAGGAATGGTCCAGAATGTACCTAAGATCCGCATCCTTCCAGCTCTAAAATCATCTAAGATGACCAACTGTTTCTAATTTGTTCCCCTCTATGTTATGTTTCCTTACCTTGTTCACAACCATTCTCATTACTTGCTCATCTGAAACAATGATATAGGAAGTACAAGAGGAAAAAAACCTCTTTTAAATGAGTGTTAATGATGAGAATATTTTGCATCAGAAATGGAATGACAAAGTTGGGAAAACATTGTCTCTACTTACCGTTGTCTTGTAGGAATGTCAGCTCTGCTGGAGAGGAGGCCCGCAGAAGAATGAGGGAGTGTGATGGACTTACTGATGCATTGCTATACGTGATTCAGTCTGCTCTTGGGAGCAGTGAAATTGATAGCAAGGTTTGTCATCTTTGTCTTTGTAGAAGTGGAAAAGCAAGGAATAAAAAAGGAGATTTAAAAATATATATGGGGATTGCACTGGGTACATGAGCAGGGCAGAATCTGGCCCTTAATCTCTTTGACTTTCTTTCTATTGAGCAGTGTTTCCATATACTGTATATGACTGCTCTGGAATTATATTTGTATATGTACTGTATAGTGTGTTCTCTCTCTCTCTCTCTCTCTCTCTCTCTCTCTTTCTCCTCTTTTGTTAAATTATTAGGAAAAAATAAATGAAACTTTGGCTTGAGAAAGGCACCAATGCATGAAGCTCTGTGAAAACTTCCACACGCAGCTCTGCAAATTTATCTCTGAGGTGCTGTGCCATCTGTTTATGAGCTACCCTAACAGCTATGCAGTGGTTTTTATGAGGTGGACCGTGAGGAAGTACAGTGGTTGCCATTACAAATCAACATTTGCAAACAGATACTACACAGTTACCAATTTTACTTCATATTCTAAATAGAAAGTGGAACTGTGGATACACCTATATGATAAATATTTGTGAATGGTATTTTTTTTAATACCAGCCACTGTAGGCTGGCACCAAAATATTAGGGCTGTCGATTAATTGCAGTTAACTCAAGCGATTAAATCAAAAAAATTAATTGTGATTAATCACAGTTTTAATCTCACCGTTAAACAATGCATCCGATGAAGTGAGCTGTAGCTCACAAAAGCTTATGCTCAAATAAATTGGTTAGTCTCTAAGGTGCCACAAGTACTCCTGTTCTTTTTTCGTTAAACAATAGAATACCAATTGCAATTTATTAAATATTTTTGGATATTTTTCTACATTTTCAAATATATTGATTTCAATTACAACCCAGAATACAAAGTGTATAGTGCTCACATATATTACTATTTTTATTACAAATGTTTGCACTGTAAAAATGATAAACAAAAGAAATAGTATTTTCAATTCACCTCATACAAGTACTGTACTATAATCTCTTTATCATGAAAGTGCAACTTACAAATGTAGTTTTTGTTTTTGTTATATAACTGCGCTCAAAAACAAAACAGTGTAAAACTTTAGAGCCTACAAGTCTGCTCAGTCCTACTTCTTGCTCAGCCAATTGCTCAGACAAACAAGTTTGTTTACATTTGTGGGAGATAATGCTGCCCGCTTCTTAATTACAATGTTACCTGAAAGTGAGAACAGGCTTTTGCATGGCGCTTTTGTAGCCAGTATTGCAAGGTATTTACATGCCAGATATGCTAAACATTCATACGCACCTTCATGCTTCAGCCACCATTCCAGAGGACGTGCTTCCATGCTGACGACGCTCATTAAAAAAATAATGCGTTAATTAAATTTGTTACTGAATTCATTGTGGGAGAATTGTACCTCTCCTGCTCTGTTTTACCCCCATTCTGCCATATATTTCATATTATAGCAATCTCAGTTGATGACCCAGCACATGTTGTTCATTTTAAGAACACTTTCACTGCAGATTTGACAAAAGGCAAAGAAGGTACCAATGAGAAATTTCTAAAGATAGATACAGCACTTGACCCAAGGTTTAAGAATCTCCCTTCCAAAATCTGAGAGGTATGAGGTATGGAGAATGCTTTCAGAAGTCTTAAAAGAGCAACGCTCTGATTCAGAAACAACAGAACCCGAACCACCAAAAAAGAAAGTCAGCCTTCTGCTGGTAGCATCTGACGCAGATGATGAAAATGAACTTGCATCGATCCACACTGCTTTGGATTGTTATCGAGAAGAATCCATCATCAGCATGGATACATATCCTCTGGAATGGTGGTTGAAGCATGGAGGGACATAGGAATCTTTAGCGCATCTGGCATGTAAATATCTTGCGATGCTGGCTACAACAGTGCCGTGTGAACACCTCTTCTCATTTTCAGGTGACACTGTAAACAAGAAGTGGGCAGCATTATCTCCTGCAAATGTAAACAAATTTGTTTGTCTGAGCGATTGGCTGAACAAGAAGTAGGACTGAGTGGACTTCTAGGCTCCAAAGTTTACATTGTTTTATTTCTGAATGCAGGGGTTTTTGTACATAATTCTACATTTGTAAGTTCAACTTTCATGATAAAGAGATTGCACTACAGTACTTGTAATGGGGGAACTGAAAAATACTATTTTTTGTTTTTTACAGTGCAAATATTTGTAATCAAAAATCAATATAAAGTGAGCACTGTACACTTTGTCTTCTGTGTTGTAACTGAAATCAATATATTTGAAAATGTGGAAAACATCCAAAAATATTTAAATAAATGGTATTGTATTATTGTTTAACAGCATGATTAATCATGATTAATTTTTAATTGCTTGACAGCCCTACAAAATACTTGTTTCATTTTATATGTACAGTAACTAGGAGATTAATACAATTCTTCAGAGATGAAAGGTACTACTTAATAGTTCTACTTAATAATTAAAAGAACTCCAAATAATTGCCAATTAAAAAAATTGTGATTGTGAAATCAGTATTACGGGGAAGGGAAGTGTTTTAAATTCTGTGACATGTTATTGATTATTTCACATTTCAAGACAGTGGTTGCAAGCACTAACACAGAAATGCCAGTTGTATCTAACATTAGTTTCAAGTACATTTCACAGTTCATGCATGCTGTGAAGTGCTTGTAGCTGTACCTTTTGGATTTTCAGATTGCTAATCTGAGCAAAGTGCGTGGACTTTTCCTATAGATTCAGTAGAGAAATATGGAATCTGTGAAAGAATCTATGTTCGATGCTATCTTGTATGCATGCTTGTGGTAATCTACAATCAATTTACCATTAGTAAACGTTTTTATGGAAGTGATTAGTGAAGAAGCCCATCCACTAGCATCGAGAAAACCAGCAGCTGTGCAGTACCTGTATAGTGCCGTTTTAATAATAAATAATATATCCACCAGAGCAATTGAAGTGGAGTCCTTCCTTCCAAAGGCCACTAAGCAGGAGTAGAGCCATTCTGAATCCTGTATTACCAGCCAAAGGATGACAGTAAATTCTGCAGTTCTAGAGCCTACCTCTTAGTAAAGGAAGGTCCAGGGGACCTGCAGAACTTCAGCCCCACTCCTGCCCCCAAACCTCCATGTATGACAGTGCGTAACAAACCCCCATGGAACTGGGCCCCATGCTACTCAGTTGGTATGCATCCTCTGCAAAGAACTGATTAAGAAAAGTACTGGTTATAGTCTGCCGTTCAATAATGGCACAAAGTAGCTGCTAGTAGTACTAATTGTATCCCTACTTACACTGTTTATACCACCCCCTATGTACACCTCCACGAAGGTGGAGCCAAGATTTAGGATTTTGTATGTACTGATTTATTTAAAGAGCATTTCAGTTTTCCTTTGAAAGGTAAGCAGGTTAACCATGTTTTCAGTCCCCCAAGAAATGAAGGACATATTTTTCTGACTAGACATTGGCAAACCAAATTAGAGAAAATAAGAACTAGCCTTCAACCAAAGTCCAAATCAAATTCGTTTTTGAGATTTGAAGTTCTGTTAAACTTTCCCCATCATTTTTTTCTATAATGGGCCCCACTCCACTTCCAGGTTCCAACTAGGATCATACACAGAAAGGCCAAAATACCAAGAGAGGGGGGCTATTCCTAAGGTATTTTCAACTTGAATGGAAGCAGGAAAAACTTTGCAGACTTCCAGTGGGGTAGATCATTTATGAGCATATTAAATTATGGGTACTCTTGCAAACAAAAACTCAGAACCACTTAAGGTTTTCTCACTCCTGCTTCGTATAGAATTGACACAAGAAATAAATGCTGTGAGAAATAATAGCATCATTTTTCTTTTTACTAGGTGAGGCTGTAATCAGTGTGTGTTCTGTGCTTGTGTGGATCTTGTTTGCCATATTTTTGCCTCTGCTACTCTCTCGTCTTGAATTCAGCATGAAATTCAGAACCACAGTAACAAAGTCGTTCAAAAACATTATCCAGAGCTCTATTCCTCACTAAAAAGAGGCTTTATGATCCTGCCAAGTTTTCTGAACCTTTCAAACAGTGATTGTCTAGGGAGTGCTTAGAAACAAACAGAAAAGAATATCTTTGTACAAATATATGTGCAAAGATGGATTACGTTCCTCCATTCAATATACACACCTAAAAAAGGAGAGGTTTTTTAGCCTTTTTCTCTTTTTCTCCTCCTTTTTAGACCGTTGAAAACTGTGTATGCATTTTGAGGAACCTCTCATACAGGCTCGCTGCAGAAACGTCTCAGGGACAGCAGATGGGAACAGATGAACTCGATGGGTTACTGTGTGGTGATGCTAATGGCAAAGATACAGAGAGTTCAGGTTGTTGGGGCAAGAAGAAGAAGAAAAAGAAATCCCAAGATCAGGTAATGGAAGTTACTTTCAGCAATGAGAGTAAGTGCCTATCAGTGAGATAGGCAGAGTTAATATATCGTGTTTGTGAGCATGTGATAAAAAATGTGTAGCAGGATCACCTTAATAATTATAAATTGCTTGGTAATTAATGGTAAGCCATTTATAATTAAGGGTGAAAACTCCTAAAATACAAACATAATTTATGCTCACTTTATGGCCCCTTTGCATTGCTTGTGTAAAGGGGCCATAGTGCCAATTAAAATCAGGCCCATATGTGTTTATTTGCTTGGATGTCCGGTTGGCTGTAGTTCTGCACTGAAGAAAAGATTCTAGTCAGAGACATTCATTTATCCCACAAAGGACTGCAGCACAACTATCACAAAACAGTTCCTCCAAGATCTAGCTGCGTTTGGCTAAACAGAATTGGCTAAATAAAACAGTACAGCACCTGTAATAGTACTACCAAACAGCTTCCAATGATTGTATAATTGCTTCCGTTTTCACATAGTGGGATGTTGAAAGAGTTGCTGAAGCGGACAGCAGGGACTGGAGAGGCAGGCAGAACACATCGTTTTCTGCCATTCCCAACCCTAAAACTTTTAGCTGAGGGCGAGGATTGACTCCATAAGTTTATAGTATTGTCTCTGAGTGTACAAGGCTTTTCTTAAGAGAGAATTTGTCCATTTGATTATAGTATTCCATCTGTATTTATGTGAGCTAAAATGAGTTATGATTCAGGAATAAATGGTCAGCATTATCCATAAGTGTCACGATTACAAGGGTAACTGCCTTTCTGTCTGCTTTATGGACTCTCTGAGTGCTCCCCACCAGGTGTCAAGTCTTTTCCCTTCACCTATCCTGGGATGGAATCATACAATTCTCCCACTGCTAGCCCAGCGCCTGGCCACAGTACACCATGTATCAACTGTTCTTATCCTGCAGGTCCAACCAAGTTTGGGCACCTGTAGTTCTTCCCTTCAAGAGTCTGTGACCAATTATGTACAGTGATCACACAGCCTTCTTAAAACAAAAGTCGTGTGTATTTTATTTGTAAAGACAAAGCTTTTAGAGAAAAGGGATTTTAAAACAACAAACAGCATACACACATGTCTATCTTATCTAAAGACATACCATCTTTAGGTGGTAACCTGGGCATTGCTAACTTCTTCAGATACCTTCAGGGAGGTGCTGAGTCTGAATCTGGTTCCCCGCAACAACTACCACCCCTCTGTAGAAAGAGAGTCCCTTTTAAACCATGCTATAGTTCCCTTGTTCTGCTGTGTTCCCAGGCTCTCTCTCTTCTGATCAAAACCCATCCTTCAGGCTCAGAGGAAGATGGAACCAGAGTCTGCAGAGACAATGGTTCTGGCATTGTAGCTTAGCAACTCTCATGTGTTTGCTCAGCGGAGGCTTATCTTGAGCTGTTTGTTTCCTTCCTGCCTGTTTTTTCGAGACAAACTCCTGTTGAGTTAATTCAGTATATTCATAAATTACCACAGGGCAGTTCCAAATATGTCACAATGAAGATTTAGCTATTGGAAGTAGTTGAGCATTGACATACTTGCACTGTCTGCTGAAAGATTACCTCTAGATGTTGAGAGAAAACCAAAAAGTATTGTGACTAAGAAGGGGAACAAATGGAAAAGATTCTCCAGATCATATTTCAGTGTAGCTAGCAAACATCTGTAGACTGTGAAATTTAACTCAAGTAATTCAACTTGCCCAAATATTTAAGTTGCTCCATTTTATTTTTTAGCTAAGTTACATTTTAAATGTATTTGTTATCTCCTACTTTTGTTCTTTACTGTATTTCACTGAGAAGTAGATTACAACTCAAGGTTTGAGCATTAGCTTGCTAAACCCAGAGTTGTGAGTTCAGTCCTTGAGGGGATTGCCCCTTAGGGATCTGGGGCAAAAATTGGGGATTGGTCCTGGTTTGAGCAGGGGGTTGGACTAGATGATCTCCTGAGGTCCCTTCCAACTCTGATAGCCTAAGTCTGAGAAGGGATGGCAGAACACCATGAAGGCCTTTGTAATATTACTATTGCTTAGTGTTACTATTGGGTAGTGGAATGTGAAGTTTTTAATGATGGCAGAAGGGAACTTTTTCCACTTCTCTTCAGAATTGTTTTCCCGTACAACCATTTATTTATGTTTCAAAAGGATCTTTGTAGAACAGTACACCATTGACTATACCTGAGGTTATACAAGTAAATGATCTAGAGGTATAGAAAATATACTTGCGAATATAAAGGTAAATTGTATTAATGGGAAATAACACAGGGATATTAACAGTCTAAATTGCTGTTGTTTAATGAGTCAAGTTTGGAGTAAAATACAAGCCTTGAAAAACATATTAAAAACAAAGTTAAACTACTGGTAAGATTCTAATTTCACCCATGCTGATGTAATTAAATATTCCAATAGTCAAACAGCTTTTATTTTGTTTTGACTTTTGTCAGGGATTTTATATGCTACGATATAATGAAAGAAAGTGTTACAAAATGACGAAGGCAAAATAGTTGCCTTATGTCATATACGTTTTATAGCTGCCTCATATTCCACCTAGAATGAACCCATCATCCTTGTTCCTAATCTTTGACAGTGTCGCTATAGTAGGTGAAGTCTTATTGCACTTGCACTGCTAAGATTCCTGAACTATCTAAACACAGTAATTAAGGATGAAATGAAAAGCCTTAATTCTGAAGTTTCTGGTACTAGAAGGTTTACACAAACCCTTTATCATTTTAACAAGGGTTTGCACATTTAGTTTCCTTTAATTTTCATTATTTTAAAAGAAGAAAAACTCTGAATCCTTGTCAGATCCTGTGACACAGTGCTAGCAGTAGCTCCCTGATCACTGAGGTTGCTGCAGCACAGAGAAGACCGTAGGTTTAATTGGAATCAATCATCCTGTTGCTGGTGGGGGTTACTGACATTGGTTGGCAATTGTTGAGCTACCGAGGCAATTGAGTCGATAAGGGGGAGGATATATAATTGGGAGGAACAGGAAGTAAAGGGGGAGCTCCAAGGGTGAGCTGACTGGAATAGCGAAGCTGTGTGAATGGCCTCCTTCTGTGCACCTGTGCTATGTCCTGTCCTGTTTAGAAACAGGATTAAAGGTGTGACTGAGAGACCACAAAAACAGGCTAGGCATTGCTGCTCACTGGGTAACTGAAGAGGTGCCCTGTGACATGCCCTGGGATTGTAACTCTCTCAGTTGAGAGACGGTGGCTTGAGAGGTGACCTGTATGAGAGCTGGAAGATCCAGACATAACGGAGGGGATGCTGTGCTGGTAGTGGAACAACAGAAAGAGATAGAGAAGACCTAGCAGGCAGAGAGGCAAATGCTTCTGGGTTGGCAGGTAGAGCAGGAATGAGCATTGCAGGGCTTTATCCAAGAGCAGTCTCAGTTACAGCAGCAACTCCTGCACTGCACTGGTTGGTGAGTTCCTATGAGGGAACTGGAAATTGGACAGTGGGCCTGAGGCTATGTAAGAAGGCCCCAGGGATGATCCTGGTGCCTTTTTGTTAACTTCTGAGTGGGTAGCTATCCGTGCTGGATGGGACACGGGTACTTCGGCACTATGACTTGCCCCTTACCTGACCGGCGAGGCTCAGGTGGCTTATGAGTACCATGCCAAAGACTATGCCAGGCTGAAGGCTGCTATTCTGGACAGGATGGGCCTGTCAATGAAGAAATAGTGTCACAAATTTAGAGCTGCCAGATGGAACTGCAGGATCATCCCTATGCTTTTGTGCAAAAATTATCTGGGCTGGGCCAATCTGTGGTTGAAGCCAGATAAGCAGGACACAGGGACCATAATACTCAATTATTCTTGAGCAGTTTACACAGAGCCTCCCCAAGGCTGCAAGAGTTTGGGTTCAAAGCCATCAGCCAGAATTGCTAGGGGACACTGTAAAATTAACAGAGGAGTATGTGGAAGCAGCTCTTCCATGAAAAGAGCTCCATCCCCCTACATCAAGGGAGGGGGAAAAGACTGTTGAGGAATCCCATTAATCAAAGCCCGGAAAGGAAATACAAGAAGCAAACAAGAGTGCCCCTAGCACTAACTCAGTGGTTTGTTACCAATGTGGCTGCAAAGGATATACAAAAACGAAGACTGACCATACATGGACTATGGGTTTGTGGAGTTCTGTGGGTGCACTGGTGTAAAAGGTGGGCCTGGGATAAAGACAATTCCCATCAAAGTAGGCTGGGGAACCACAAAGGGCATGGTAAATTTGACAGCCGCATGCTGCCTCATACAGAGTACATCGGTTAGATTGCAGTGGCAACAGAAGGGGGTGATGATAGCAATCCACTGTGTACATGGGGAAAAGAAGACTTACTCTGTGGCAGTTGGAAATAGAAGGAAAGTTTAAGTGTCAGAGAGTGGATGTGGTAAAGTCGTTGCCCTATGCAGTGATAATAGGAACTGACTAGACTTTATTTCCCTTATGTAAAAAGAGCAGAGGACACAGAGAGAGACCCCAATGATGAGGTCCACATAAAGAAATCTTGATGGAAGGTTCTCCGGGTAACTCTCCAGAGGCACTGTTTAATGACCCTAGACATATCACAACAACTGCAGAGAGAATCGAGATCTTGGAGTGAGGAAGAAATACTTGAGAAGGAGGCAACAGATCCAGGAGTGATAGATCAAAAACATCTAGTGGAGAAGGAGGGCAGAAGGTCCTCTGACTCACCGGAGGAGCAAGCCATGGGCAAAGCCTTGGAAGAAAGACCTACTGAGGAGTGAGACAAGAGTCCTGATAATGAGACCTTGGCGGGTGAACCCAAATAGTCTCAAGCCTATGGCAAGAGAAGTCAGGGGATGAGAGGTATCACGATATTGAGGCTCTGAAAGGACAACTTACTCAAGTAGATACAAGCCAGGAGCAAAAGAAGCTAGAGGAGAGGGCCATGGAATGTGATTGCTGTGATGACCTGTGGGCTGAGATGGAACTGTGGGAGAAATTCCCACCCTCTGAGTGTACGTTTGTGAATAGAAGGCAGGAGACCCTCACTGATAGCCCACGGAAGGCCAGTCTGAAAGGGGCCAGGAAGCCCTAGTAGTACCCCAAATCCATAAAAAGGATTGGGCTTGGGTGCTGAAGAGGACCTCCCATGGAGGCAAGGAAAGGTCTCAATTGAAATAAGGGTGGAGGTATGTGAGGTTGCTGCGGCACAGAGAAGGCTGCAGGCGTAATTGGAATAAATCAACCTGTTGCTGGTGAGGATTACTGACATGCATCTGATGAAGTGAGCTGTGGCTCACGAAAGCTCATGCTCAAATAAATTGGTTAGTCTCTAAGGTGCCACAAGTACTCCTTTTCTTTTTGCGAATACAGACTAACACGGCTGTTACTCTGAAACCTGACATTAGGTGGCAATAGTTGGGCTAATGAGACAGCTGGCTACATAACAGGGAGGATATATAATTGGGAGGAACAGGAAGTAAAGAGGGCACTCAGAGTGAACTGGGTGAAGGAGAAAATCTGTGTGAAGAACCTCCTGCTGGGTACCTTTCCTCTGTCTTTTCCTTATTGAAAACAGAGGATTAAAGGTACATTTGGTGGGAAAGAAACAGACTATGTGTGTTTGTGCCTGAGACACCACAAAAACAGGTTAGGCAGTGCTTCTTGGTAGCTGAAGGTGCACCCTGTCACAGACCCTAACTGAAATTTTATTAGTTTTAATTTCAAGGGACTCCATGTGGTTCAGCTTGAACACTAGATCTGCAGAGATCTCACTAGAAAACTCACAAGACACAAGGTTCTTTAAGGATACTTCAGAACACATTAAAAATGCTTAGAGGCCCAAAGACGTTCAGTGCATGACCTGCATTAAAAGGCATGGTTCAAAAAACTTCAACTGACCCATGCCTTGTGAATCATTGACACAATAGCCTGGAGCAGCTCCTAAAGAAATATTATAGTCTGCTGCATTGATTACTATTTGGGATATGATTAAATATGTCATTAGGAGATTGCATATCTCAGAAGATATGTGATGGGAATTTCAAAACCACCTAAGAGACTTAGGAACACAAGTCTGAGTGAAAATGTATAGGATTTGTATTCCTAAATCACCTTAGCAATTTTGGAAATCCCACACACAGTGTGATTCACTATCTCTTTTGTACATACGTTCATTAGAAAGCATGTCAGTGTTTTTTCAGTAGGACTTTTGTTATACATGTGTCATACAGATTTGTAACACCTATGTACTTCCTGAATTAATGGGATCACAGAGGGGTACAACCCCATCAACCTCAATGTACTTGTGCCCACTTACGTCACCAGTGAATTTGACACATGTTCTATAAAAGTGCATTTCTAATCAGTGTCATTTTTAAGTTAAGAAATAAAGGAATAACTGTAAACTGCAACTATGTGTTTTGATTTTTTTTCATGACACATCCTACCTAATTCACAGCACCCCGTAGCCTACATAGTTTTCACGACAGACTAGGTTATATCAAGGCAACATTATAAGTCAGATCAAAGAACTGACTGCAAGCTAGGGAGAAGTTACATATATATTGAATTAGAATGCAACGTTCAACTCCTAAACTAGGAATTGGTGGCTGACCCTTCATTCATACAGACCCCCCAGAAGTCTATTATTTTTTTTCTGTATTTATCATATATAATACTGTTCATCCAAAAGAATCTCAAATACTTTACAGACAGAAACAGATCCTTGGGTGTTGTAAATTGGTGAAGCTACGTTGATTTTAATGCATTTAGAAAACATTGATTGCCGTGAAGCTCTGCCGATTTAGAATAGCTGAGGTTTTGGCCTGCTGTATAAATATAAATACAGCATTCGTATCATCCACTGTTGAGATGGAGACTCCATTTTGTACCTTCAACAGTATGCAGAAAGGCTTAGGAAAATAAATTACACGGATTAGAATATGGATGGGATAGAAGGTCTAACACTGCTATTCTTGTGAAAATACTAAGCAATCAGGACCGCAGTTTTATATTGTATCACTTTTTCTGAATCATAGTTCCACTGACACTGGCCACTGTCACCATGCTGGGATATTGGTCATTACTGAGTCAAAAAGGAGAGTGCCTCCTGCTAAATCGCAAGCATGGCTTTACGTCAGTTTTTACAAATTGATTCCCATGTGATATCCTGGGCAACCTTTTTTTCCATCCCGGGGAAGAGTGATTTGTAAATTTCATGATAATAGAATTCTTCAACACTTGAGCAAAGCTTTAGAGAAGCCCATGGGTGAACTAATGATCTCCTCACATGAATTGATGAATGTTTCATTTAGTGTGTAGAACAAGACCTTTGATACTTACCTTTACCCTCCTTACCCTTTAGTGAATTTAAATATGGTGACAGATATGTCTTGGAAAGGATAATATTAGAGCACAATAATAGTGTTTGGGTATGTGTGTCTCACAGTGTACCTAATTTGTAAACCTGTTTATTTGTGTTGCTATCTTTGCCTATTCCATTTATTGATGAATCTCTAAACAATAAATAAAATTCTATGAACATTTTCTCCTATGTTAAGATTGTATCATCTTGTTCCTGCATTTCACACTAGCACAAACAACGTTGCAGCATTGATTACCATTACATTCTTTTCAGAATTCTTTATACCATAGCTGTTCCCTCTAAATCTTTTTTTCTTCAGGCGCATAGAGTTAATCTAACTCTTTTGGCTGGATCCCTTAATACCTATATTATTCTGCTTGCCCTCAGATATACTTTTTCTATTTCTATAATCATTCATTATCAACACACAGCAGGGCGAAGGCCTCTGCAGAACTGCTCTTGTCCATCAAACTGAAGTGTTTAATATCCTTTTTATAAAAATAAAATTATACTCACTAGACTGTTATACAGTGAGAGACTAGATTATACTTGCTTCAGCACTTAGATAGGCACTTAGGCGATAGGCACCCTGAAATACCTTAGATAGATTGGTATTTAATATTTCTAATAATGTGTCACAACTTTTTTCTGCTTTTAACCTTGACAACACTCCTTACCCTGGCATTAAATACCTATTCTCAGAATTTCACGTGTCGTTCCATCCTTCTGGCAAAGCAAGAGTAGGGAGGACAGAGTGAGCCTCATTCAGCACTCATTAATACCATTCCATAATCCCCTTGACCGCTGTTGACTGTACCAAACATGTCTTAACATGTCATTGATTTAAATAGAATGTTAGTGGATGACAGCAGATGTGATAGAGAACTATAAACAAGAGTGTTAATCAGCCTGGTAAATTTCTTTCCATACACCCTCCTACACTAACCATCTGAGCTGTTTTGGAAAGTGAGAGATCTTACCTACTAGGGGACTGTATAAAACCTAGTTTTTACCTGTTGACAGGGCTAACACTATCCCAAGCTCAAAGTACATTTTACAGCAATTTTTAATCCCAATTACTTTACAAAAAAATAAAGGTGACAGCTCAGCTATATCCTCCCTGTCAGTCTTGTTATAGAATCATAGAATGGAAGGGACCTCGAGAGGTCACCTAGTCCAGTCCCCTGCACTCATTCCAAGACTAAGTGTTATCTAGACCATCCTTGACAGGTGTTTGTCTAACCTTACATAATACGGTGGTTCTCAACCAGGGGTATGTGTACCCTTGGGGGTACACAGAGGTTTTCCAGGGGGTACATCAACTCATCTAGATAGTTGCCTAGTTTTACAACAGGCTACATAAAAAGCACTAACGAAGTCAGTTCAAACTAAAATTTCATACAGACAATGACTTCTTTATACTGCTCTATATACTATACACTGAAATGTAACTATAATATTTACATCCAATTGGTTTATTTTATAAAAAGATGGTAAAAATGAGAGAGTAAGCGATTTTTCAGTAATAGTGTATTTTTATGTCTGATTTTGTAAGCAAGTAGTTTTGAAGTGAGGTGAAACTTAGACTTCTGGATGTGCCCAGCCTCATTCATATCCTACTTTATGCACGTTCTCCACAGTGCCACAGAAGAATTCTCTAATTTGTCCCCTCAGCCCTACACCCTCACCCAGCATACACAATAGCTCCATTTTTATATATATAATTCAATTACAATAATCTGTTTAAACTTTTTTCTGCATGGTTTGATTTTTTTTTTACTATGCCTTTTTTCATCTGTTTTCAATTGCAATAATCCAGCCTCCAACTACAGTAATGCTCTGTCCTTTATACTAGAACATGTACTTCCCAGGTGTTCCTGTTCTGAGCTACTTCGTCTCTCTGAATGTATCAATAAAGCTTTTAAGCTCCTAACTATTTTATAATATGGTTCTGTAGATAATCCTAGCTGTTGATGTACTCAGGCAAGTTTACACAGAACAGCTTGGGGAGGGAGCAAAGGAGAAGGAGGACAATCTCCCTCATAACTTTTGAGTGAGTGAGTGCTCTAACCATTGGGACTAAGAGATATTCATATGTGGGGCTCCCTCAATCTGTCCTGTTAAAGCTGTTACACTCTGGATAAATAATTAAAGATTAATTGGTGCAGTGGGTTTGGATCCTGGGTTTCCCATATCCCATGTGGGATGTGAGTTTATAACCACCAGGCTATAGACTTATTCGCATACTTGTGCACTCTTGCTCTCTCAGTCCAAATTACTCTTTAAGGGAGAGACAACACACACTCCTCTCATTGATGGCTCCTTGCCCAGTATGCTGGCATTTATGAATCATGGTCTAAGGTGCCTGTCTCTCCCCACTCATTGTACAGGAACTTGGGTGCCTAACTCATGCTTGTGAATCCCAGTGATTTTCTAGGTGTCTAAAAGTTGGGAATTGTGATTCTGAGCATTATACCCCATAACTCCTTTTGTGCATTCAGGCCCTAATCCCTTGAACCCACAGTATTTTATAACCTGTGAAACCTGAAAGAAAATAGCATCAAACAATAGAGCACAATATAAATACAGTAATTACTCAGCAACCTTATCTTCTCATCAGACAGAGTTGGCATGAACTGTAGATTGTTTCTAATGGACTGTTCACATGAGAATGTTCATTCCTTTCTGAAAAATTCTTGAATCCAAACCCACATTATGTCTCTTCAGGCTCCAATTAATTACTTGGATCTTATAAAAGGCCTTAGTGATTTAATTCTCCACTAACATGATGGTTTCCTTTCCCTCTTTTCCGCATGATTGTGATTCACATTTAAATATATACTTGTTGAGGAAGGATAAAAGCTAAAGGCAATTTTATAAAAATAACTGCTATGTTCAAACAGTGCTAAAATTCACAGTTGATAACAGAAATACTGGAAATTGGCAATAGTCCAAAAAAATCAGTTTCAATTATGGATGAGGCTGAATTCATAGCTTTATGTGTTTTTAAAAAATTAAAGACATGGATAATTTTGGGGCATTTACTTTTCCTCTCTTGTGATTAAAAACAATTTTGACTAATTTAGTAGATATATTTGATCTCAGTAGGAGTATGTAAAACTTCGTAAGGAAAAGAACAGCTTTGAAAACTATAACATAAAATATGCCTTTCTTTTTATGGTGCTTTTAAAAACTGATTGGGTATTGTTATTTATTAATACCATCAGTTGTTTATACCAGTTGCAGCTTATTCTCAACCTAGAGGTCATACAAAATTAGTGTTGCTTTATCTTTTTTTAAAAAATGAACAAAACAAAGACACATTTCAGTTCAACTTCTTAATTACAGAAGTTTCTGCAAACAGCTGTCAGCTTAATTCAGAATCACTACCTCTACTTTGATAAAAAGAACCAGCACTGGGCTCAGTCCTAATTTCCCTTAAATCTTTACCAAAACTTTACCAAAGCTGGAGTAAGATCCAGTTTACAGTCTGCCGCAGAATCCCAATACCCAGCAAAATCAAATCTGCTGAAGATTCACAACAGCACAGCCAGCCAAACTCTTGGTATCATTTTTTGAAAAATTAAAAACAAAACTTTAATTTAATAAAAACTGCAATAAAGATAAGTGAGATTAACTTCTGCTTGCATCACCAAGCATTGCTATTATTCTTTCCTCCACAATTCTTTCTTACATTCCCCTCTGTGGTCCTTATTTATGGTCACCTGCTACTCAGTTAACACCCATCAAACTACAGAACCATAGAGACTTCAACATCAGACCACTGCACTGTAGCCATTAACTTCTCCACATCACATCTTGTCACTTTTCAGATGGAACCAAATATCCCTGATTGTGATAATTATGCCACTTACAGTAGCATGATCTCTATAGCCACCCTATTCATTCTTCCAGGTCTAGAGGGAACAAAATAAATATGACAAGAAGTGATTAAGAAAAATAATGGTAAAAACAAGATAGCTGCTAATAATACACATTATACTCTACTTACACTTGTTATACCACCAATCACACACACGAGCATTTGGCACGGCTTCATTTATCTTTTCCGTTCCTTACTAAGGAAAGATGTACCAGATTTTGATCTCATTTACACTGGTTTTAAACTTTTCTTACTCCTGTTTCACTATTATTTATGATTACCAGTGTGACATCAGAATCTGTCCCGGAATCTTTATTTTGATTACAAGTGGCACTTTTGAAATGAGACTGACCTTGTGTTTTACCTTCTGTCAGGAGCCTTGAGCTATAACAACAACATTTCAAGTTAAATACCATTACCAATAGCCTGACACTTCATGCTTTCGCATGCTAGGTGGATAGGTTGTAAATCCTACTACTCTAGGGAGGTTAGCTACTACTTCAAGAAAACAAAAGCTTCATCTTTGCTGGCTAAGGAATCCAATAAAACCATATTTAAACAGCAATCCTAAGACAGTGTGGATAGGGTTTCCCAAAGGAAAAATATTTTGAGGACTTGTGGAATGGGCCAGCTCTGTCAAGTTCTCTGTATGATGATGCATCAGCAGTCCAACTTATCAGAGAGGGCTGTGCCCATTCATATGGTCCTGCCAGTGTGTAATGTTGCTGACAGCAGTCAGATGCTATGGTGATGAGTCCCAGGTATATACACAGGTAGATAAATACATGCAGACTACTACTGGGTTGAGTCATTAGTCTGAGCTCAGTATGAAAGATTCAAATAAAAGGATGCATTACCTTAAAGATCTGCTATTAAGGATATTAATATTCGTTTGTGACTCTCCTTACCTCAGCAGAGGGCATTGTGCCTGCTGTTCGTTAGTCATGAATGTCCTAATCTTAGCAGGCCTTTGAGTTACTTCTGAGATGGAAGGAAAAGCAACAATGCACAAAATTCTTGCTTAACTTAAAGGAAATCTCTCTTAAACTCATGAAGCTCAAGACCCTACAAGCAGCTGGCCAACAAAAGTCATATCAATCAATCAGAACTACAGAAGTGTTTGAAATAGTCCAGATTTTTTGACTTTCAGAGGATGGTACAGGGGCCATTTGTTTCACCTACCTATGAAGAGTTGAGATATTGAGGTATAGGTGATGTGCAAGGGTGTTAGCTTTTGATTCATAGATTATAATGCTAGAAAGTACCACCATGATTATCTAGTCTGACCTCCTGTATAACAGGCTATAGGACTGCCGTAAATTAATTCCTGTTTGAGAATAAGCTGCTCTTTGGTAGATGGGGTGAGATGATTGAACAATGTATTTTGTTTGTAATTTTTAAGAACTGGCAGGTTGCTCAGAGACGGTGTACGGGCACTTTTTATAATTCTGAATATAAGAAAAAGAGTGGGGGGAGGAGAACCATCCTTCGCTAAATGTGGTAATAGAGCAAGGGAAAGCTTAAATAAAAACCTTTACAAATATTAAATACCATCTAGTGTATAAAATGAGAATAATTCATCTCATGAGACTTAATAATAAACATTCTAGCTGGAATATCTTGAAAGCCAGACAACAAACTGCACTATGTGAAAGCCCACAAGCAGGGACTACACGGATCCATTAATGTGCATCCACATCAGTGCATTTTAGAAATCACACCCTATGTACAGCACATTATCTGACCATGTAGACAAGTCATAAGAATCTGGCCTGCTGTGGTTTTAGTAGTATGTTGCTGGTGAGCTCAAACAATTCTCCTAAAGAATTTTAACTCATAAGCTCACCAGTGGTAAATTAGGAATGTAAAACTCTTCATTTACCCACCTCTCCTTCAGTGAAGTTCTCATGATATTGTAATAAAGGTCTCCCACACTCATTTCCCCTCTTAGTGAATGATAGAGTATGTGCCGTGTGCTAGCAGAGAGCAGGGGTGAAAAATCAGGAGATCTATTCATTTGGTTTTCCTTTACAAAAAAAAAGAATGCATTCTCATAACCATCACCAAACAAGGAGGAATCGCCATTTGGCAAGACTGTATTAAGGAAGGATTTGTCCGCAGAAAACTATACCAATACAGTTAAAGAGGTACAACCTTCCTAGTGTGGACACAGTCATACCATATAAACATGCATATACCTGTTTATAACTATGGGGGAATAAATTATACTGATATAAGCATCTCTATGGTGATATAACTGGGTCCACGCTAGGAATTGCACAGATATACTATTTCAGTAAAAAATGGTATCCATGATCAACATTTATACCAGTACAAAAACTGTGTGTACACCAAAGCTAACATATTTGCTACATTATATTTTGTTGCTGAGAAATATAATAAAAACCCAGTATATAAATTCGATAGCACAGTGTTCAATGTGTGTAATTTGAAATAGGATTGGGAGGGAAGGGGTGAAAACCTTAACCTGAATTTGGATTATATTTGTACCACAGTAAATCAGGAGTAACTCCATTAAAGCAAATGTATTTACACCAGTGTAAAAATTGGTGTGAGGACAGAATTGGGCCCCTCATAAGAGGAATTTCCTACCCTTTTCTCTTTCAAAATACCTGAGACTTCAGGCAGTTTATTGCATTCCCAGAGGGGAAAAAAGTAGATTTTTATAAAAATTTTTAAAAAAAGAAAAGGAGTACTTGTGGCACCTTAGAGACTAACCAATTTATTTGAGCATGAGCTTTCGTGAGCTACAGCTCACGATGAATCTGATGTATCTGATGAAGTGAGCTGTAGCTCACGAAAGCTCATGCTCAAATAAATTGGTTAGTCTCTAAGGTGCCACAAGTACTCCTTTTCTTTTTGCGAATACAGACTAACACGGCTGTTACTCTGAAACCTGTCATAAAAATTTTTATGAGCCTTCATGAAGCAATGCCTGGAAGGGCTGATTATTGTGTCCAAAGAGGGGGATTGAATTCTCTCACCAGCAGGGAAGTCAACCAACCTTTTCTTCAGTTTGAAAGCAGAATTTTAACAAGCTGATGTCACAAGCACATTGTGCTCCCTTTCATAGTGGCTGCATTCAGCAGGGTTTAGCTTCAACCCTTTTAAGGTGATTTTGCTACTGTTTCTGGGCATTTGATAGTGCCTCCAGTAGAGACGGCTTTTCCATTGATTATATGTTGTCTTTTTTTGTCCGATGCTTTGAGTTATATATCCTAGCAGCTGCTCTCACATAACTCTTTATGTGCATTACTGAAAGACCAGCTAACTTTGCATTTGTGTTTGTTCTTTTTTCATTTGCAAAACATAATGGTCAGCGGGTGTAAATTGGCATAGCTCCATTTAAGTCAATAGATCCATATCAATTTACATCAGCTGAGGATCTGGACCAATGTTCACCCGCTAACCAGGATGTGTAATTGCTGGGCCACTGAGTGATGGGGCCATGCATGCCATGCCCCTATGGGTAAGAGGGATCTAGAGCTGTTGCTGCTTTCCTCTCCTTCTTCCCCCCCAGGGGAGGAAATGGGTTGATCAGGGTGTGAGGTCAGAGCCCGTTCCAATTGCTTTCTGCTACCATTGGATGAGTGGGATCAGGGCAGACTGATTCTCTGTATCCACCAGAGGCAGTGAAGATGAAGGAGGGTTGTTTCTGCCTGCCGGTGGCTCGTTTCTCTTTGTTTCAGCTTAAACAAATCATCACTCACACATCCAGACACATGCATTCTGTATATGCCACATATGTTTCAGAAAAAAATGTATTATAAATGTTTTAGAAAATGTTTTAAAGTGTTATTGAGATTCTCTTTTTTGTACTCCTCTGCCTGTACAATGCACATTGAGAGAAACATATAAGTATTGCATTTCAAAATTCTTTTAAAATTACCTAAAATAGCATTTCTGTGCATAAAAGTGTTTTGACTTTTAATTCCCATATCTTAGGACCTTCTAGGTGTGAATCCTGTAAGTCGGACCGGAAAGAGGAGATCTCCTCTTTCCATTGGACTAAGGCTCCCATTTCGGCTTGTGAGATCTGTTCTTAGATCAGATACTGTATACTGCCCACACTGGGCATCAGGATGGGGTAATTTTGGAGACAGAATTCTACATTGGTGAAGAAAGTTTTTGTGATGGGTAGATTTATAAAAGAAATCGGGAGCTGTTTGAAGCCCTTAGAGTAGCTGCCCTCAGAGCTGAGTAGCAGCTTAAGTGCCACAAAGAGGCTAGAAGTAGCTGTGTGGTAGCTGTGTGAAAGCTATTCCGTAGCCACCTTACCCTCCTGGCCTATAAATGGTGGCGAGCATATGCCCCCATGTAATTTATTTTTTGAGTGTGATTCCCACTGGAAAGAAAGAGCACAAAGGATCAAGTCAAATATAAAAAGAAAATGCAAATTGTTAAGGTACCTATTAAGATCTGTTGATACATGTATGTCCCAATAGATATTCACTACCCTGAAAAAATTAAATTATGCATTGAAAGCTAATTGCTCTCATTATGCTAGTTAGGTAGAACACTCTTAGATTTTCACTAATGGTGAGGTCAAATACAATCAAAAAGCTATTTTATAAAGAGTACTGGGAGGGGAATTTGCCTCCATCAAGGATCTCAAACAGTATGTTAGAGGTGATGGTGGTGGTTTTTGGCCATGGGCCTATATAAAAAATGTTGAGTATTGTTGTCTTTGATATTGGCATCCTTTGTGACATTTGGTTTCTGCTTTCCAACAGTGGGATGGAGTAGGACCTCTTCCAGACTGTGCAGAACCACCAAAAGGAATCCAGATGCTGTGGCACCCTTCAATAGTCAAACCCTACCTCACACTTCTCTCTGAGTGCTCAAATCCAGACACACTGGAAGGAGCAGCAGGTGCACTGCAGAACTTGGCTGCAGGAAGCTGGAAGGTATGGACTACTAAACTTTTTAAACTCTAAGAAGCCCACATGGATAACAACAAAGGTATTATAGATATAAGTGCAACTCTGAGGCGGGGAGAAAAGCCACACATTTCAGAAAACTATCTGGAAAAAGGAGTCAAATTTAAACTGCAGAATTTCATGTTTGTTATATTTCTTGTCAATAATCCTATTTCCTAAGAAATCCCAGCACATAGCATTTATAATTGATTCATTAGACATTAATCTAGTTAAATATGAAAAATTACTACTGAAAACCCAATATCCAAAAGAATAAAAGCAGCGACACCACAAATCTATACAGTTAATGTCATGGAAAATGAATAAAAAATCTCACCGGTGACAACTGATTGAGACCACTTTGCAATGTCAAAGCAGAAACTGGTTGACTGCACTCTGGTTATGAGAAACTGAGAGAACGTAGCAAGATATAATGAAGTGACACAAAGACAAGAACCCTAGCATCCATTTTTTTCCCTTAAAAAATCAATAAAGACACAAAACATTAAAATAACATTATGGTTAAGAGTAAAAACAAGGCAAGGAAATTCTGAATTCAGACTATCTTACCAATGCGAACATATTGTTTGTGCCTCCACTTTTGGGTATGTCTAACCAAAACATCAAATTTTTTGGCCTCTAAATATTTGGAATAATCTGATTAATAATTTTACCACCAGATCTGGAACATATATTTAAATTTTAAATAAATGGATAAACATTTGTGATGGCATCCTGGCCTGAATTTTTTACCAATTTCTGTGGCATGCATTTTCTTGGCGATAACTTGATCTGATGGGATGAGAGTCCGGACCATCTCACATTGCTCCATTAGTACAACCCTGCCCTTATATTAATTAAGACCTCTCAGGTTGCACACAGAAGTTGGGGAGCACAATATTCAAACCTGGGTGCTTTGAGGATACCCAGTTCAGTATTTAGGTGCTCAAATGCCTATTTTAGGTGTGTAAGTGCCAATCTAATTTAGGCACCCACTTTGAGAATTGAGTCCTGGCACCAAAAACAGCTTTTTGCTGAACAGAACTGTGCTGGGAGTTGAATTAGAACACCCCATAGCTCTGCAGAGGTATATGGCTTTTAATTGCTCTGTTCCACCAGCCTTATAACATGCCATTGACCATCACACTCAGCTATCTAGTGAAATGTGTAACAAAATGTCTGCCCTTTGACCTGATCCTGAATGGTCATCCACTGCACCCATAGAGTGACAATAATGAGGTGAACTGCCAATGGATACAGGAAATAAAATCCACTCCTCCAACCTAAAGCTGGTGACGGGGCTGCTACATAGCCACAGACCTACCATACTAGTTGGAAGAGCTGTGGCACTGGACCTGATGACCAGTCCTCATTATGGCCTTCCACATCAGCCTATATGGGGCTGACACAGAGGTAACATACATTTGGTTTTATTCATCTAGTACTTAGGGAGTGGGTGTGTGCAATAAAAAGAGAGGTCCTGGTGAGTTCCATTGAAAATGGTATCTTGGAAGAACTGTTTTGAACTTCACCATTATACCAGCTGAGATCTCAGGGAGAACTTGCTTGCTCTCTTACTGCTCCACTTTTCTACAGATTCACTTATTCCGTTATGAATGACACATAGAAGGCAAAATGAGTTTATTTAATTTGGCATCTCATACTAGTCATACCTGTGAGGGGAATAACACTCCTTGGGGATTACATCAGCACTGAAGTTTCTGCCTCTTGACCTTTCTTTTCTGCTGCTGAAGTTCTCTGAAGATAAAACTACTGACATAACAGGAACCAAACTCTTAAAAGAAGAGGTTCTTCCTAGGTTCTTCCTATGGAAGGTTCCCATTTTTTGTGCAATTTCCTATGAGAAATTGTAATTAGGCACAAGGAGGGATGGAGTGGGAAATGATCTTATCGTGAGATTTGTTGGTCAGAGTTAGTCTAAAGTAAATTGAAAGAAACAAAAAAGAGGAAAGTCAGCTGCGCTAAAAACAAATGCTGCTGTCACTGTTATTGCCATTTGTATTATAATGGTGCCCAAAGGTCCTCAGAGAGCATCAGGGTCTCAATTGTACAAACACATATGAAAGTTTATAGTCTAATTCATACACATGCATTATTTTTCAAGAACTGATTCACTCTTTTCCTTTCTCCATTTGTGCAATTGTCTAATCCTGTACTGTGACAGAGAAGGTAAGGCCTTTAAAACAGGCCAGATGTTCCAAAATCCCATGAAGGGAGAGTGGAGAGATAAGAGAAAACCTAGAATAATTTTTAAAAGATAAAACTGTCGGGGGGGATTTAGATACTTATCTTCCATTGATATTAATGGCTGATATGTGCCCAAATCCCCTAGTCTCCTTTGAAAATCTCAAATACAAAGTATGAGACTCGCTCTATAGCTCTGGTGATTATAGCCAAGCTGAAATCTATTTTGAAATACATAGGGCAATAGTCTTCCATTCTAGGGCATATATTTTCCCTTTCATATGTGCATATATGTCTGCTAAGGTTGGCCTCCATGTTTTGTGGTCAAAGACAAAGCTGAAAAATGTAGGATTGGGTCCACCATGATTCCAATCTCTTTGAATAATGAAACTGTCAAAGCAGTCATGCAGCTTTTGCTATTTGGGTTCTATACTCACCAATTCCTTCAGCTCTCGCACAGAGGTTCTCCACTGGATTGGCATCTCAGTGTCTGCCGTGGGTCCTTAACAATGAATGTGGAAATAACATCATCTTGGCATAACAACCAAGTTCAGGATTTATTCGAGTTTCCTTTGGGCACTCATTATTGTTTCGTCTTTACCAAGATTGTAAGGGCACAGGTATTCATTTTCCTATGCAAGAAGCAAGAAGGTGTGTATATGAGGTGTTTTCACATTTCAAATTGAATTCTTAAAACTCAGATTTTTCCTGCTTAATAATAATCTCTTGTTTCTACATCACTCTGGTACATGCATTAGCCTAAAGTGCATTCCACAGCCCTGCCCCTAATATTTTTTTATACCCTGAAGGCTGAGTCCTGTAAAAGGAAACCCCCAGTCCCAGTTCTTTTTATAATTGTATCATGTTTTTATACAGGATTTTTCTGTGAGTCTGATGGCAGCATCTTTTTCTTCCTGGTAAAAATAATAAAATGTCAGGTTCCTTATGGTCTTGGCCAGCATCAGCTGGCTTTATGTATAGGATTTTTTTCTCAGAAAGCTGGGAATGAGCAACAGGGAATGGATCACTTGATGATTACCTGTTCATTCCCTCTGGGGCACCTGGGATTGTCCACTGTCGGAAGACAGGATTCTGGGCTAGATGGACCTTTGGTCTGACCCAGTGTGGCTGTTCTTATGTTCTTATGATCTAATCAAAGTGTAATAAAAAATAATGTTTAAAACTCCCACATTTACCAAAGTCTAATCTAAGTCCATTGGAAGCCAGATTCTGGCCCTCAGGTACATAGGTGACTTGACTGTGAATTTGTATACATGTTTCTGACAGCTGAATTTGGGCCATTGTGTATCTGTCTATTCTATGTAAGATATTTTGGCACCTAAGAATTAACTTGATACCTAAGAATCATATTGCAGATGTTAACTTGATCAGGACATGCAAGTGAATCACAACAGAAACAGGTGTTGGGAAACAGCTAAATACCTAGGCTCTAAACTGCATAAACCACTTCAAAATGCAAAAGGCAAAATTACTGACAAGACTTTTTAATGATTCAACTGTGAAGTGGGAAACTGAGTCATGAGTTCACCTAGTTTAGGCTTAATCAATCTTTGTCTTTACTTATAATTTTTCAGACAGAATCATGATCACTTATAATTTCTGAGCCTGTATTTATGACAGAGAATAAACAGATAGACAGAACAGGTAGGAGCCCAAATTACTGAGTTCCGGGGTACTGGGAAGCTCTCCTCTCAGTCTCTAATCTGATATTCTCCAACCTGGGCCCTTGTTCACTTGTTTGTTTATACCTTTCCATATTACATATTCATTAGCTTTCTGCCAATCAGTGTTATGATGCATATCCAGTTATAGTTTTACTCAAACGTTCATAAATTGTTTTACATTTTCTATTCTGTTACTGTAAATCATTAAACATTTCATCAACATTACACTAGCAAAACATAATCCTTATTTTTTACCAGTTTTCTTCACATTTTAATACTATAGTTTGGAATGCGTGAATCATCCTAAATTATTCGTTAACATGACCTTTATTTTTTAATTTGAATAGGACTGTTTTGGGGAACAACATGACCATAATGTCAGCGTGTTCTTACCTTTTCTAAACCAGGGTGTTCAGGGGACTTTCTGCTCATGTTTGTAAATCATTAAAAGGTCTTGTCAGTAATTTTACCTGTTGCAACACAGGGATGGATTTTAAGCAGCAGGCTGCAGTTTTATGAAACTTAACATTGGAGATAAGTGCTACCTGCCCCATCTCCCCATTCCAGGCATTTAAGTGGATCCAGTGCAGGGTTTACATGGCTCTTATCATATAGCCCATCACTCAGAGTAAACTCTCCACTGCCTATCCCTAGGATTCTGCTTGCTCTGCTGAATCCTCTCATCCTCCCCACTGTGAAGGGGACAGAAGGTATAATAACTCCTCACTTAACATTGTAGTTGTGTTCCTGAAAAATGCTACTTTAAGTGAAACGATGTTAAGTGAATCCAGTCTCCCCCTAAGAATTAATGTAAATGCGGGGGTTAGGTTTCAGGGAAATTTTTTTAGTCAGACAAAAGACATTTTATATACATATATATATATATATATAAAATACACACACATATACATATATATATATATACACACACACACACACACACAGTATAAGTTTTAAACAAACAGTTTAATACTGTACACAGCAATGATGATTGTGAAGCTTGGTTGAGGTGGTGGAGTCAGAGGGTGGAATATTTCCCAGGGGATGCCTTAATGCTAAATGATGAACTAGCACTCGGCTGAGCCCTCAAGTGTTAACACATTGTTAATGTAGCCTCACACTCTACAAGGCAGCACGAATGGAGGGAGGAGACACAATAGACATGTGGCAGTGGCTGCAAACATTCCCTGTGGAAAATGAACGTGATGATGAACCCATGCTATCCCACTAGAGTGCACCACTTCCTCCATTTTCCAAAGTGCCTGGCCAGAGGTGGGAGGGTGCATGTGTGTGTGTGAGACAGAGACACACACCGTGTGTGTGTGAGAGAGAGACAGAGACACTCACAGTGTGTGTGTGTGAGACAGAGAGAGAGAGAGATGCGCATTGCCCTTTTTAAGTATGCTGACCGCACTCTAAGTAAAAATAACAGGAGTACTTGTGGCACCTTAGAGACTAACACATTTATTTGAGCATAAGCTTTCATGGGCTACAGCCCACTTCATCGGATGCATAGAATGGAACATACAGTAAGAAGATATATATATACATACAGAGAACATGAAAAGGCGGAGTGAGAGGTTAATTAATTAAGATGAGCTATTATCAGCAGGAGAAAAAAACTTTTGTAGTGATAATCAAGATGGCCCATTTAGACAGTTGACAAGAGGTGTGAGGATACTTAACATGGGGAAATAGATTCAATATGTGTAATGACCCAGCCACTCCCAGTCTCTATTCAAACCCAAGTTAATTGTATCTAGTTTGCATATTATGCAATAATTATGGATGATGGACAAACCAGGATGATGTTAAGTGAGGAGTTACTGTACCAAAGAGGGACCTTGGTCTGCAAAGACTTCAGGTTTCTCTTTTCCCCGTAGGCCTGAGGTCCACAGTGAAATCCCAGGTCTCTTATTTCTGGCACTTTGGCCTTTTATCTGCACTGGACACTGACTGCAGGTTATGATGAAGTAAACATTCACACAATTCCTAATATTTAATTTCTGTAGCCTATACCTGTTTAACCTAACTGTGTCTCTGTGACACTGTGCAGAAGGTAAAAAAACCTACCAGGCCTTAGCCAATTTGGCCCCAATGGGAAAAATTCCTTCTTGACGCCAAAAACAGGTGATTGATCAGACCTATAGCATCCTAAAAACACAGTTCCTATACTATATAACTATGAGGAAAGAGGGTGGGCTCAACTAAAATGGGGCAAGAGGTACAAGAAACCGCAGGAAAGGGTTTAAATTAATTATTGTGAGGAGCAAGGAGCCAATCAGCTCCTCTCTCTCTGGCTGGCCAACAGGCAGCAGAGTACCCCGCCTACACTCCACGTTTCATTCTAAAGCTGTCTAGCACCTTGTGGATCCAATCCAAGTCTCCCATCCATTAAACTGGTGGGTGGCATTTCTGAAGTCTCCAAATAAAGGACCACCTCAGCTGTAATCTTCTCTGTGTTACAGAGTTAAAGATGAAGTGTGGTATCTTTGGCTAGGGATTTCCTTGCTTTTGTTAGGCCCTTAAAGAAACCACTTTTTTTTCTTAATTTATATTTCTTTGTTTTGTTTTTGAACAGTGATACACCTTATATAGGACATTTCCTTTGATAACATAATTATCTGTAGCAAAATAGCTGCCATAGCTACTTCAATCCTCTTTCATTTCCCTTTGTGTCCCAACAATTCTCTCTTGACTGCCTGTATAGCTTGAAGCATCTTAAAGCTAAAATACTTTCTGTTCATGCTTCAAAAATGTCCCTTAAAATCAGTTGCATTTTAGAAATTAAATATATGTGCCTCATGCAGATAATCTGCACATGGAATTATGCCCCTTTCCTGTGTACTGCTTCCTGTGGCTGCCTTTAGAATCTTTCTCTTGGGTCTCCATTGTTTTTATATCCTCTTTCATTTCACCCAGTGTCACTCTGCTTTTGTCTTAGTTCTTTACAAGCCTCTTAGGGTAGGAAGCTATCATTCCTCTGCCAGTTCTTCTCAAGCTCTCTCTTTCCATTTCCCCTGCTTGATCACTCAGCATAGATGGGTAGCATACTGTTCTCTTGATTACACAAGTCAGTGTTTATAACTAGGTACCTGCCTCTGATAACTAGCAGGTACTGTACAAATAGAATTAGATTTCCAGGTCACAGTCTGATCTCTTGAGATCGCCAGCATGAGATATCTGGCTTTATTCCTTAGGCAAATATCTGCCTTTCTTCTCCTAATCCCATTCTGAAGAAATCTCTTTATAGGAGTGAGAGACCTATTAAGCAAATCATTTGACAAAGAAATTGAAGACATAAAAGAGATAAGTTCAGTCAAGAGGTCAGAGCAGTTATCTCTAAGGATAGCAGGCCAAAATGTTTCCAGAACCCTCCTGTCCAAACACACAATCAAAATTATTCATTATTATTGAATACTTCTTGTCTAAAGCATCATTCATCTAGATTATCAATCTTCTACCATTATTAGGCCAGGAGACATTGAAGGTTCCCTGCCAAACTTTTCTGATTACTCTAATTGTATAGAAAGACAAGGTAGGTGAAGTCATATAATTTATTGGACCAACATCTATTGGTGAAAGAGACAAGCTTTCAAGTGTGTCTGATTGTTTACACACACACACACACACACCCTTTGAAGTTACATCAGACTTTTTATTCCAACAGGAAAGTTATTTAGTTCAAGTAGAAAGTCTGTCTGTCTGCCTAAGTCTCCAAAACATTCATGTGATAAAGCCACATACTATACAAAGGAGAAGACATTTTATAATATATCAACTATTTAAATCAGTGCCAACCCAAACTGATAAAACCCCCACACTTTAAAAGAATCAAAAGCTCTATAAACGGTCAAGTCAAGATCTGTCAGGAATTCTTAATGGGATGGAAATTTGTCCCAGGCAGATATATACACTAATAAATATAGAAAATTATGAGCTTTGTGGGAGAGTAGTCAATATTATTCAAGGAAGGAGGATGTCTTCCACTGTCACAACTAGTACATAGCACTGCCATCCCATAAAGGCATCATGGGCATCATCCTGAGGAGTGGGAGAACAGTAGTCTGAGATTAACCCATTTACAGACTGACTCTTTATTACACACAGTATGTTTGCTTCTCATAAGATTTGAAGGCTTATCCTCAAAACCTTGTAGGTCTTAAAAGATCCAGTATTTGGTGGGGATTAAGGTATCTCTCAAGGAAAGAAATTAGGTTGTGAATCCAAACAATGTGTTTGTGCTGTAGGAGTGACAGTAGCAAAGAAAAATGGGCACCAGGCTTCCAAATTCAGTTCCTTCAGCACAGACAGTATAGTTTTCTCAAATATTTAAGAAATTTTCTTTTTTACTTCACCTTGTCAGATTACTACCTTCTATTTAAACCTAATGGAGGTCATGGGATAAGGGGAAAGCAACCAGTAAAGAATTTTCTCTAGAGCAGTTGGTCTCATACTGTAGTCCATAGACCCACTACTGGCATGTGGAACCTTTTCTAGTTGCCCACAAAATGAAATAGTGTGAGAACTAAGGACTGGGGAGATAGGGTTAAATGCTAAGGAGTGGAGTGTCCATGAGAGGCTCACTGTCTCTCTTATGAAGTGTTCAGTAGATTGAAAAGTTTGGCGAACCCTGCTTTAGGTCAATCAAAGTGATTGCACAGGTGCACCAATGGAGATACATGGGTTAAAAAACAGACCTGAGATTTTAAGAACAGGCTATTCTCTTTATTTGTAGTGAATAAAACCCTTTCTTTTTCTACTTTTGGATTGTTTGCATTACCTTTTAAATGATGTTGCCTATGGAGCAGTGTGGATTACTAGTCCCACAACCTGCAGTTTCACTCCCTGCCCCAATGTGGCTTTGATTACCTCTGTGGTAGCTTACATCTCAGATCTTCCCGTTACTCTTCAGAGAGTTCACAGATCCTTTGAGGGATGAAATATACACTATACTTAGGATACAAACTCCAATTGAAATTGATGAGTATATGAATTTAGTTGTGTCTGTGTGTGTGAGTGTGTGTGTGTACCAGAGAACCCTGATATAGGTTGTGGGGTGGGGAGGTATCCATTAAAAACATCAGCTTTGTTTAGTCTTTGGCATTCCAAAATTTTCCATTTTGTGCTGAATGCATAATTTCATTGTGGGGGGAAAAATCTTCCTTACTTTGTGCTTACCAGAAGAATATAGAAAAACACCAAAAATGTTAAAAGGAGGACAGTAATTTAATCTTTCTAAACTTTTTAAAAAGAAATAATTTTCATCTTAGTGTATCACTTTTACACTGAGTTTCCGCCTAATTTGATCTTAATTCCATGAGGCGTAAAGCACTGGAAATAGCAATGACTGTGCCAAACTAAGGAATTATTTTCCAAATTCCTGTATTTTTCATCTTAGTTATGTGACTAAAATAAAAATGGAAACTATGAATAAAAGTGGAAGTAGAGATGTACTGTACATCTTTGGAGTGATGTATAGTAGTCATGCCCCACAAATTCCATTATCTGTAAAGAGTATTGCTGCACAAATTGTGACTCCCATGCATGTCTTTGAAAATTTAGCTGCCATCTGATGCAACAGAAATGGATTTTTTTATTCTAGCTCTCCCCAAAGCTTATACTGTTCCCACAGGAGTCCTTTCTCTTTACAAGCTGAGCAATTATTTGATCATTGATATTACAACTGATTTATAAAGTAATTGGATGATTAAGTATTTTGGCAGAGCTTCTCATTTACAAAGAGACAATAAACCATTTGTCTCCTTCCATATTTTTCTGTTCATATCTTCTATACTTCTTTACACTCATACTAGCTATTGATCAGCAATGTGGAAATGCAGGCATGTTTCGTAATGGCTTTAGGCAAACTAAAAGAATTGTCAGTACATGCAAGAGTGATTCAATTTCTCAAGTCTGGGAGAGAATAAAAAAGCAGTTTGGAGCATCTCAATTTCACTATTCCTGAAATATACACACCACATCATCATTGCTAGCAGACACTATGTCCTAATTGGCAGTTTAGGTAAAGAGAGACAGATATTTTTCACTGCTTTCAAAATGCAGCTTCATGTTTAGGTCTCCAGAGATTGCTCATACAATTAATAGACAACCCCAGGTTTCCACCCTAAGGCATATGATTTATAAACATGGATGTAATGATAGTGGCTACATCACAAAAATAAGTCTGTCAACTTCCCTAAAGCAGGACGAGTTATCCTGCAGTGCTGCAGAGGTAGTTAACTCAGGAAAAATGAACATAGAGCAAAACTGTTGCTTTAAAAAAGTGTTTTACCTGGATTATTTATGCTATGCTAATTAATGGGTGCCTTAGCTGCAGAAAAGACATACATGCCAAACAGCCCTGTTGAGGAGGGAAATGTTATTTTTCATACTCTGTTGCTCCAGCAAGCTCCTAGTTCAATGTCTTTGCTTTCAGTGGAGTTACAAAGTGTGTCTCCAATTTGTTTCTCAAATGTCCCTATTTCTTCTAAATGATAAGCAAAAAGCTAGTGCAACTTTAGGTCTCCTAAAAGAAATGCTGACAATTTCCAATAGACACTTGGAAATGCCGAGAACCACTTTTGTTTACAATCATTATAGTATGGTACGTTTTGTAGAGGTGTTCACAATACAATGGGTAATTGATACCATGATTGTACATCCCCACTGTCATTACTTAACATACACTTTTTTGTAAAAAAATGAGGTAATCCTTATTCAAAGTAAGAGACCCGAGCACAGTGTCCTTACTGAGGCAAGCAGTGTCCCTGGATGTGCAATGTGCTGGCGTGAACTCTTACCCACAGGCTGCTCCAGTTATAGGCAGCCGAGGCAGCTGCCAAGGGAGGCAGATTTCTGGGAGTTTAGATTTACTCCAGTTCCATCTATGGGTGGCTGCAGAGGGGGAAGAGGCTGGCGGTGCTGCCGGGGTCAGGGGTTAGCCACCAGCCAGGGTTCTGAGGAGCAGGAGGAAGCCCCCTGCTGGGGAAGCACCCCCACGGCTCCCCACCCTGGCACAGTAAGATCGCAGCTGTGGTTCAGGCGCAGAGCGGCTCGGGACTGCTCCTGGCAGCACCGTGAGCACTGCTGGGGTTTGGGCCACAAACGCAGCAACCCACCAACTCCAAGTAAACACCCACCCCAGACCTGCTGCTGCATGGCCGGCTCCTGCTGCAACCACCAATTCCAACTCTGCCACATCCAGGCTTTGGAGACACTGCCACCACGTGCTGGGGGGCTGGCTGGGGCCAGGGTTTCAGGGCTGAGTTGTGGAGACCCCCTCTCTATCTAGTGGGATGGTGCCTGTTGGTCCCTTTGCTGGGGCATCAGCACTCCCAGTCTGGGTGGTTTTGTGTAAGTCAGAGTCTTCGCTTCCCAATAACTGGGGCCCAGTGGGCTGAGAGCTGCCACCTGCTGGTGCCTGGGTCCCACTGTGGTTGAGCTGAGTGGCTGTGACTCCCGGAGAAAGAGCCACTGTAGTCCAGGGGTGCTGAGCTGGGTCTCACTCCCCTTGTGAGTCCCAACCTGCCCGGAAAGGGCCATTGGGAAAGGGGACCCCTGCTGGGGGATCACCTGCCCAGGGAGCTGGTCTTGGCCACTTGCACAGCCTAGGACAGAGGCTGGGGGAACTTTCCTCCTGGCCTGGCCCAACTCATTCTTTCTAGGTGTCCGTTCTCATCCTGTGGGGTCTCTCATCGGGACGCAATGGCCTCTGCAGCCCCAGGCTGGGGTCTGACCCATCAGCTTTTGACCTGGCTGCACAAGGGTTAGGGGTGGGGTGGTGGCGGCGGAAGCAGCAGGGGAGGCGCTGGGGGTCTGCTGTGAGCGCCGAAGGGGTCTGGAGGGGGGTGGCACACTGCAGTTTTGCCTAGGGTGGCAGACTGTTTTGAGCAGCCTCTGTTTTCACCTCAACCAAACAGTCTCACCACAGTCTCAAAATAGTCTCCCTGCTAACTTGCACTCTCACTCTGACAGTCACCTCTTAATAGTAGCAGACACATTGGATACATCCCCTGGGAGATGCATAGGAAACACAGAGCTGGGAGTTTTGTAAGCGGCAAGAAGCTATCATTTTTTCTTCTTACAGCTGCAACTGACAGTGCACTAATTTGACAGGTAAATACCTGGCTATTAGAGAAGTAAATTTAGAAGTGTCAATTTGGGGTATTCACAATATCTCATATTTAATACTCTTTTAAAACAAAATGTTGCTCTGATTTTAGGAAAGAGGTTATTTTTCTAGGACATATTTTTAATTGAAAGTTACTGATCCTTGAGATTGAGTTTTGATTTCTCAGCTCATATGGATGTTCATTAAGTATTATCCCCCAACGTGGTTCTAGAGACCAGAACAAAGGAAGGAATGAATAAAATAAGATATAGCTCGAATCCTACCAGCCCTTGTTTATTTTCTCTTATCTGAGAGCCAACATTGCTTCATTGCAGAAAAGCCACACTGGCCTGGTAAATTTGCATTTCAGATACATTACAATGCAGTGTTCAGTGATGACCAGAACCCCTTATTCCATCTGCCTGACTAAAAAAGATATTTTAACCATTATTGCTTTGGCTGCAACTAAGTCTGAAGCCTTTGCCCAGCTTAACTGAATGTTGATATTCATTAGACAAGGTGGGTGAGGTAATAGGTTTTATTGGGCCAATTTCTGTTGGGGAGAGAGACAAGCTTTCAAGCTACACTGAACTTTTCTTCAGGTGTTGGAAAAGTATTGAGAGTGTTACGGGTAAACACAGGATCGAACAAATAGTTTAGCAAAAGTGATTAGCACATATTCTAAAGGGATCATTCATGTTGAAGTTGCCCATTAACACCCCTGTAGTCATAGGACAAAAAGCGGGGAGGTGGGGGTTAGTGGATTACAGATTGTTGTAATAAGCCATAAATCCAGGGTCTTTATTAAAACCATGATTTTTAGTGTCTAACAAAGTTATGAATTTAAGCTCCCAGCCTCATCTTTTAATGGTGTTGTGCAGCTTTCTTATAAGGATGAGGACTGATAGGTCAGATATAGAGTGATAGCTTTATGAAAAGTGTTCACCCAGAGGTGATAGGGTGTTTCGGTTTTTTTATCATTTTCATGTGTGAGTTCATTTGAGAGCATAGTGATTGTCTGGTTTCACCCACATAGGGGCTAATGGGGCATTTAGTGCACTGGATGAGGAACACCACACGTTGTGATAGGTATATGTAGGACCCATGGGTCTTTACAGATGTGTTGTGGAGGGTGTTGATCATTGTAGCAGTGGAGATATGTCTGCAGGCTTTGCATCTGTTATTCTGGCAGAGTCTGGTGCTACTTTGAGTTGGTGTGCCCTGGTCTGTGGGGAGCTTACTTCTGATGATGAGCTTGGAGAGGTTGGGGGATTGTTTGAAGGCTCGAAGAGGTGGGGTTCATGAAAGATTTCTTTCAGGACAGGGTCCGCATAGAAAATGGTTTGTAGTAGTTTGATGATTCCTCATATGGGTCCCAGTGCAGGATGGGAGATGACAACTGTGGGTGTGCAGGCAGAGGAGGTTTTATTTCTGTATTGAAGCAATTCTCTTGGGGTATTTGGGTGGCCAGTTCCATGATGCAATCTACTTCTCTGGTGAAGTATCCTTGTTTGACAAAGGCAGTTTTGTGAGTGTTAAGGTGTATATCCTCGCAGCATGTTCTGTGGTATCTGAGTGTGTGGCTATAGATAACAGATTTCTTGTGGTGGTTATTGAAGTTATGAAGGTAGGTGTGGGGATCCATGGGTTTCTCATATATAGTTGTCTGAAGGGTTCCACTGTTGAAGCTGGTTGTGGTGTCCAGGAAGTTGATGCCAGTGTGGGAGTGTTCCAGAGAGAGTTTAATGGACAGGTTGGGGATGTGGAAGTTGTGGTGGAAAACTTTGTGGGAGTTTAAGTCGTATGTTCAGAGGATGACAGTATCATTGATGTATCTCAGATATATCACTGGTTTTGTGGTGCAATTTTCCAGAATTTTTTCTTCAAGGTGGTTGGCATATTGGGGAACCATCCTAATACCCATGTCTGTTCCCATGGCTTGGATAAAGTATTTGTTGTTGAACGTAAATTTGTTATGAGTGAGAATGAAATGATGAGTTTGGTGATGTGTTTGGGGTGGAGATTTGAGGGTTGTCCATTGTCTTATAGATATTTAAGGCAGTTAGGGATGCTGTCATTGTGATGGATGTTGGTGTATAGGGTGGTGACATTCCTGGTGGCAAAAATGGTGTTCTGAGGGAGGTTGTTAATGTTGATGCATTTGTGGAGGAAGTCAGTTGTGTCCTGGAGGAAGCAGGCCCTCTGTGTGGTAAGTGGTTTGAGAATAGTTTTTATGAATCCTGATAGTCCTTCAGTAAGAATGCCATGGCCAGATATGATGGTTCCCTTGTATGTGTATCTTGGGAAGCATGTGGCAAGTCCCTGGGCTGGGTTCATGGGGGATGAGGTTATAGAGTTATTAGGAAGGCAAGTCATAGACTAACATTCTGTATATGGTGTTTTCTTTCCCTTTCCCCTGTTTCCCCCCATATGACAGACTCTAGAATAAATGTGGGTTCAGAAAATTGTAACAGTGAAATCCTTGAATGTTTATATACTTACCTATCTGTTAATACTTTAATTATGTCTGTGTCACATAAGATGACGGCATGTAAAATGTGCCTGACACTGTAATATCTAGGTGCCATATGCAGACTTTAAACCAATTATGAATCCATCCACGAAGGACACTCCTATCAAACCCTCTTCTGTTTAAACCACTTTTATTTAATGGAATTTGTCTTCCCTTTATTTAGCTGTGGTTTCATGACAAACATTTTTGAGCAATTCCACCACAATTGTTATTGGTGTGTGCAAAAAGGTATGGCTTGTAGCGTGACCTGAAAATGGCAACACTGGGGTGCATTCTAATCTCCACTGGTATAAAGAGTTCCATAGCTGAGGGCTTTCCATCAAGAAGCCCTGCCCCCACCTCGCAGGAGTTGCCCCCGGGCTCTTGCAGCAACAACATCCATATAGAGCCTAGATGTTTCAGTGGGAAGAGGAGAGAGAGATAATCATTTAGATAGACCCTAGCCCATTAATTGCTTTAAATATTAGGACCAGGACCTTGAAGTGAATGTGAAACTGAATGGAGAGTCAATGGAGAGCACAGAATACAGATGCAATGTGCTTTGCAATTTTTCTTGCCTGGAAAGTGGGCAGCTGTGTGTTGTGCCTGATGAAGCTGTCGCATAGTTTATACAGGCAGCCATAGGTCAAGTGTGCTGCAGTAGTCTAGCTTATAGGCAAGGAAATTGTGGATAAGAGTAGCTAGTTCCTCATCTCAAAGGGAAAAATCACAATCTCCTGGTTAGCCAAACATGGAGGATTTGGGGCTACTCAAAGCATATTAAACAAATACATCAGCTTTTGCCTTTGGTTACATCTCTGCAACTCCAATGAAGTCAATGCACTGTGAAATCAAGCACATATGTTTACCCCACAATATGCACTAGAGGCAACTGGTGTGATTCAGGAGAAAGACAGAGATACAACTTTTTTTATTCTGTCAAAGGGACAGAAGTATTCAGCAACCCCATGGGCAGCGGGTATCATATACTGGGGGAGGCTGAGCCTCCCAAACAGCCAGGTGTGGCCCCGCCCACATTCTGCCCCCAGTCACACTCCTGATTCCCACTCTGTGGGCAGCTCTTCCCCTGTGCCATGATCCCAGCTGGGGCTGTCACTGGGTCTGCACTGCTTGACCTCCCAGCGCTCTGGGGCCGGGGGTCATGGGGCTGTGCTGCCAGGCCTCTCGGCACTCCGGGGCTGGGAAGGCTGGAGCAGCGCTCCGGGCCAGGGGAAGGAGGCCTGAGGCCACGTTTCCCTGCCTCCTGGTGCTCCAGGGCTGGGGCCACGCTGCCTGGCCTCCCAGCACTTTGGGGCTGGAGGAGGGAGGCTGGGGCTCTAGCCTGGGGCAGAAGCCAGCGGCACAGTAGGGGGGCTCTAGGTGAGAGGGAGGTGTGGAAGGGGTGAGGCTGAAGGCTAGCTTCCCAGAGCCAGCGGTTCACCCGCCACCCGTGAGCAACCCTCTATACTGTACATTAGCTACAGTATATACACTGCCATCTGTTGAACAGGTTTGTTATTCCAAAACCCAAGCAAAAGCATTGGATTGCATTTTTGCCTAATTTGTATTCCTTAATATTTCTATTACTGCTTTATCTTCAACTACTACTTGTTACACTATACCCTAACTTTCCATTGATTTGATTGATTAATGGAGCAGTGACACTATAATGGATAACCAGAAGGAGCAGCATGGAAAGGACTAAGGAAATTTGGAAGCTATTTATAAAACAGAAAAAAAAAAATCTCTGTGAGCTTTTTCATCTTGAATTCCTTCTCACAGTGAACTCCAGTTCTTAACTTTTTCACCATACACTGCTGCCTGTGTGACTTGCACCCTGAAGTCACACATTGATATTTGCATAAAGTGCATTATTTTCATGGATAACTAAATAGATATGGAGTACAACAGTGTCCTCAAAGAACAAACCCCAGAATTACCTCTCACTGTTAAACTAAAAAAGCTAAAACCTGAGAGGTTCTAAGCATCTGCAGCCTCCACTGGATTCAGATGATTTCAGTAGTAGTTGTGACTGCTCAGCAGGTGTTCTCAACACTTGGATTAAGAACTTTAACAATCATGTAACCAAATATATGTAAGGGAAAGAGTCTGATCTCACTTATTTCATTAGTATATATCTTAAATACAGTTTTTATCACTCTAGAATTAGGCACACAGTCAGAGAGCCATTAGGACTTAAAGCACTGCATGCATGCAGACAGCAGATTCACACCCCTCAAATATCCTACACAACCAGTTCACATAGAAAAATGTGATTTGTTCCGTCAAAGCCAAATAGCTTTTTCCTGAGATTGTCTCTCACTGATATCATTCTGCTTCATGCACTCTGTCATCACATTCTGTTTTGTTGCTAGGAGCCTGGGTATGTCAAGTTTTTTATAAAACTGTTCACCTTCCGAGACTATGTCTGGTGCTCATAAAATCGAATTAATTGGCTCATTGATACTATAAGTTGGGTAAAATAATGTAACTTTCAGCATCTTGTGAACTAGATGGGCTCAGACCAAAATCTTAGATCCTTCATGGTTGAGACATATTTCTAATAACAAGCCTGATCCTGTGGTCCCTACATGTACATAACTCAACACATTGAAATCAGTGGGAATTTTGCACACACAGGCACTGCAGGATTGGGCCGATGTGTTTTAACAGTAAAAGCAGTAGTATAACTCCCTCCTCACTTCCTCTCCTGAGCAAATTGCCTGTCTTGAACGAAATAATGAAGTTCCTTCTTGGGTTTGGGTCTAACATTCGTCAAGTTGACAGCCAGGAAGCATGCTAACTTCCTAAACAAATTTTGTAACATTAAATGGCATTAGGAACAAACAATCCTTGTTCAAGTTTGGCCAGGGGATACTGATGCCAAGCAAATGGCCTGCAACTCAGACAGTAAAGCGGTAACCAAGTGTACAAGGATTAAAAGTTTAAATCATTAAATTTTTCTGTCACCAGTAAAAAATAAATATGGGTTTCCAGATCAAGTGGTTGTCTAGCATCATAGATATAATAATTTCTTCTTGTCTTTAGATTCTACAGCCATTACTCCTAGCTCTCTTCCTTTACTCCTCAAGATAGCAATCTTCATAACCACACACCCCTCCTTTTCTTGACAGCATTCCCCAATCTCTTTTTCAATCTCCCTCATCCAATATCTCTTTACAGTGGTCAGTGTATATCCGTGCTGCCGTCCGCAAAGAAAAAGGCCTGCCGATCCTGGTGGAGCTCCTTCGAATAGACAATGATCGGGTGGTATGTGCAGTTGCTACAGCTTTACGAAACATGGCCTTAGATGTCAGAAATAAGGAGCTAATAGGTATGTTCTTTCTAAACAATCTACAGATTTTCTTTATGTTTTTTACATTTTATAGCTGGATGAAGAAGGTGAAAACAATGCTCTCCTTGTGTTTTGAACAGAATTTCTTGACCTCTTTCTTTTAACGTATCATATTCAAATTTGTGTGTGATAGCTCAGTGCTATATTGTACGAATCGTTTTTTAATTCATCTGACAACACATTACCAAAATATTGTTTAGTGATTCAATTGCACTGTAATTTTTTTTAGGCTGAGAGCAATGTCATTTGTATCACAAACACTTAGGAACTGCCACAGTGAGTGAATAAAATCAAAGTAACATTAAATTGCCATCATCCCTATGCTAAGTACCATTCGTAGCTGTTATCACTGTAGCACTTCCATCTTCCAGATGGAGGATCCAGGCAAGGGCTACTACTTCAGATCCCATGATTATTTAGTACACCTTATACAGGGGATTACAATACAGAAGCCTCAACACAAGGAATTCATGGAGAGTTCCAGGAATTCATTGGACAGAGGGGTACTTTCAAACGTGCCTTAATTCATGAGTTCATGTGCACCTAAGGAGGGTAACTCACTCACCTAAAATATGGTCTTAAATCTCCAATTGGGTGACAGTCACATTTTTGTTTTTAACTTAAATTCACCGTAACATTGTACATTTAGACCTTACAAGACATGACATTTTTATCTAGATGTTCCATCTATGCACAACAGAATAGCGGTCGAAATATCCATACTGGAACTAAATTATCACAATTCTCTTACTTCCTGTGTAGATTAAGAGTTATTTTTTATTTATTTTTGCTGATTCATTAATTCTTAATTACACTCCCCCAAATATTGGAGCGTATAGGCTGCTTCTCCTTACCTCCCCTCCACTTTTAATCACATAATCATACAGGAGATGCTTTGACCTATGTCCTTTCTATTACTTGTATTACAATACTAGGAGGCACTAACCAAGACTGTGGCCTCATCACACTAGGTGCTCTACAGGCATATAGTATGAGAAAGTCTCTGCCCCGAAAGAGCTTACAGTCTAAACACAACAAAGGGTGGGAGGGAAAATAGCACTGAAATGACTTGCCCATTGTCACAGCTAGTTTACGGCAGAGTCAGGGATACAACCCAAATCTCCTGACATTCAGCTTACTGCCCGCTCTACTAGACCACGCTGCTGGTGTAGTTTCACCCTTATGTTGTTCTTGAACAACTTGATGTGAAAGTTGGCTTTGGATAATTCATTGGGTCCTCTGCTTGCAGCATGTAAGTTACTGACTACTCTTTCTTGTTTATTCACTGTTTATTGACTTCCAATAATTTTCTAAAAAAAGAAATTAGAGCTGGAAAAATGTATTAGTCCATCTAATCTGAGCAGCTAGCAGACCATTTTGTAATAGAGAGATCTTTCTCCCATGGACCCACCTCATAATCACTAATATCTCTTTAAAGACTGGATTGTCAAACTACTTTACTCCATGGACCACCACAAAGAGTTTTGTAGAGCCCTGTTAATTCACAGTCCACATCTTGGCAACCACTGCTGTAGTCCACTAGTGTAGAATTGTTCCCTGCAATATTCTGGGCAGTTCTTTATGTTCTTCTCCATAGATGACTGTCATCACAAAAAAAACATGCCTTTACATATAATTTTAGGAAGGAGTGGCCTCCCTCCTTAACAGCAGTTAACATTGGTTCATTTACTAGCCCACTTCTCTTGTTGCATTTTCTATTTTTTCATTTTTAATTTAAATGTTTGTTTCTTTTCCAAATCTGAAAACTCCACTTAAAACAATAACATTTCGTATGTGTAAATGGTGTTGTCTTTAAATGAGAAATTCCAAATGCAAACATGTTTATAAAATATGGCTAATAAGACACTACTTGCATCAGCTTCGCGTTTGAATGGTTTCCAGAATTCTTGGAGCAAAGTCTTGCACAAACAAATGAAACTCTGTATACAAAAGAAAAAAAGGCAATTGAAAATTATTACCTAAGGAAAGAATTTTATAAACCAAACAGGATGGATGCTTGAAGTTAAGATATTTATGGAAAATCAGAGTGATTCTGGGAAATTGCAATTAGTTAGTTAGTGAGTTGAATCATATTTTTCCTAGAGGCATGGTAGGAATATTACACTACTTGAGAAATGTAAATTTGCCAATATGGCAGGAAAGTTATTAAGATAATGCCTGTAGCACTTTTGGCTGTGATCTATACATCTTGTATTTGTTATTTATTTATTTATTTATTTGTTTGTCGATTGGGTTTTTTGGTGCTGCTCATCATCATACAATCTGAAAGCATAAGCATAAAGCTTAATGAAGTTATCCTTTCAGCACCTTTGCTAAGTACAGAGGTGGAATTAACTCCATTTTACAGATGTGGAATTGAGGGACAGAAAGATAAAGGTCCATATTTTCAAAAGTGGTTGCTATTTTGTGTGCATCAGTTTCTGAATACCAACTATGACATCTTTGGTCTGATTTTCAGAGACACTGAACATCCGCAGTTCCAAATGAAGTCAGCTCATGTTTGGGTGCTCAGCAGTTTTGAATATGAGGCCCAATGTATGTTGCGTTGGGGACACAAAATACAGGGCCATTTTTGAAAATGTTTGGTCCAAGTTTCTTGGTCAAGGTCACATACGATGTCTGCAGCATCGCTGGGACCAAAACTTGGATCTTCTGAGTCCTAGTGTAGTGCCTTAACTCTAAGACCATCTTTCCTCTTTCTCATAAAGTATGCTGTTTGGACATGGTCAGTTTAGTACTTTGATAGGCAACTTCCTAGGAAATCACAGAATATCAGGATTGGAAGGGACCTCAGGAGGTCATCCAGTTCAAAGCAGGACCAATCCCCAATTTATGCCCCAGATCCCAAATGGCCCCCCCTCAAGGATTGAACTCACAACCCTGGGTTTAGCAGGCCAATGCTCAAACCACTGAGCTATGCCTCCCCCCAAGTGCTTCATGAAGTGGTGCTGATGCATTCCTGTGTCGGCAAAAAGTAGTAGCATGTATTTATTCCTCAGTCTCAGTGAGTCAGTACTGACCCAGAATGGTGTTACAGTGTAATACCGAGATAAAGATTCCCCTTATCTCTATACTGAACTGAAACAAAACCCTGGATTGACAGCCTTCAGATTTTGGGGCTGGAGATTCAAAGTCTAGATCTGAAGCTTGTGGCTTAGGCTCAACTCTGAAAAATATAAAATGTAATATAAACAAGAATTTCAAATTTTACATAAAGTACACAGTACTGTGTTGTATGTACCGTGTACCACTGTGGTAATACAGATTCTGCATCTAAGCTGATAAGTCACTTTGAAAAGTCACCTTTACTATTCTGCAAAAACGTCTATTTGTCAATTCAAATATCCCAGCAACTCTGTGTACAAAAGGGTGAATACCATGCATAACATGGAAGAATGATGATGGTTTTTAAATTTTCAGAGAATGATTGAGCCTTTAACATTTTATTTAAGATCTGTCTCTCTCTAATATATGCTTGCTATGACTTAATATCAGCATTTTTATATAATCTGGTACTTCTCATTTTTGCTTTTAGAACAGCAGATAAATACAATATCTCAAGTACCACATTGTGGTTGGTAGATCTTGATAGATGTTGACTTTTTAGTGGCAAAACTATATGTATACCTATCTTTATTTCTATTAGATTAAAAAGACATTCTAAAACTAAAGCCTGTCACCACTGAGCAGAGAAGCTGGCTACTAAGAGATCTAATTTTCCTTCTTGTTTTTGTTAAAATGTAACTGTGTATAAGAACATAGGATTTGCCTTACGAAAATCACAGCAACTGTCCATCATCTAGTCTGGAAACCTATTACTTCAGAGGAAGGCAAAAATAAAAATTGCTCTAGACAATTGAGCAATGCTGTACGTGTAGGGGAAAAGGCCTCCCTGCCTATCATTATTTATTATTATTATTATTAATAATAATAATAATAATAATAATCGTATTTCAGTATTTCCCATAATGTCATAGGTGCTTTCCATAAGAAAAAGTACATAGAGATATAGACAGGTTTAAATCATATATACATTTACGTTAAAAATATATTTTTATAGCAGCAGAGATTAGCTTACCCAGAACCATGACAGACAATTATCCTTCTTTAGCATGAATAACAATAAAAATGTTGTTATTGGTGATAATGTTATTCAGCCTCTTTTTAAATCCAGCCCAAATATTTAACTCTGTGACATCTTGTTCCACTGCACAGGCTGACTACACAGGCTGTTTGAAGGAATACATCCTTTTATGATTGTTGTTGTTGTAATATTGTTTAGTTTTGAAGCCTGCATGCCTTGTTGGCTTCTGCTTACCTTCCTCCTTTCAGCATCAGTTATTTAAAAATATTTGTTACGCAGAAGCACTATGTTTCCTGCATAAAATTAAACATCTACAATACAATGTCATCTTGACAAAAAAGAAAAGGAACTAAAGACCCAAACCAAAATGTGATCCAGCAAACCCTTATTCATGCAGTGGTCCCAATGATGGGACTATACATGTGATATAAACGTTTGCAGGGCAAGGGCCTTAGCTGCAACGATTCATATCTTGGTCATATGTATAATTCTTTTAATTATCCAACCTACTTTGTTGAAATTTATCAATGAAACAGGTTTTTAAAAGGATCAATGTTATTGTCAAGCTGTAACATTTCATTTATAGGAAAAATACTTTTTTCAACTTGTTTCAATAGTTGTGCACTGTGAACAGTTCTTGTAGGAAAACTGGTCTTTTAGTAATATATACTTGGAATTCCACCTTATTTGAATTTAAGAAAATGATTGCTATGTTTGCACAAATATTGTCCTGAGTAATTCTTTCCTAGATCATTTTAAAGTGAGATGGGCCCAACTGGACACAAGATGCAATGCAGTGAAGTCTCTGGCTATACATTTTGATGCAAGTTAATGTTTATATCTGTTAATTAGTAAAGTTGTGGCCTATTAGCTGATGCCAGAGAAGTTGTAAGAGTTTGTGACAGTGGTTAGTGGCACCAGAAAAGATATTTGTTGAATTCAGAGTGTAAATGGGGACTAGTCTTACAAATTGGCTGGTCTTTTTGGTATTATTCTAAATTGGCTAGTTTTACATGGAACAGTTCTTTACTAGAGGAGTTAAATATAAAATCACATTCAAATCTCATTCATTTTCAGAAAGAAATCTTGTGATGCTATAATGTATAGGTTTAACTGTACCCTAAGAGAAAAAAAAGAGAAATTTACTTTATCCACAATTTCTAATAGAAATGTTTTATAATTAGCATAATTCAGTCTCCTCTTGCAATTTAAAACATCACTGGTACTGTAACAGCTTAGAGCCATTGTAATAGTATGGTAGTGTAAACACCTGTGAAATATTGATGAATTATTCATAATAAAGAATCATAGAAATGTAGGGCTGGAAGGGACTTTGAGAAGTCACCAAATCCAGGAGGCAGAACCAAGTAAAGCTAGACCATCCCTGACAGATGTTTGTCTAACATGTTCTTAAAACCTCCAGCAATGGGGATTCCACAACCTCCCTTGGAAGTCTATTCCAGAGCTTAACTACCCTTAAAGCTGGAAAGTTTTTCCTAATATCATATTCCTAGGCTATGACACACATGCACCCCCATAGAATATTTAATTAATCAAGTAAGTGCTGTGATCTAGTGACATCAGTTGTAAAGTGAAACCAGAGGTTGGGGTAGGATTAGACTCTAATACCAAGCACTTAGTCCGTAATAACAGATACAGTACTATTGATGTTGAAGCAAATGAGACACGGAGACACTAAAGGGCATATTCAAAGACATTGACATTAACAGAAAGACTCTCGTTGACTTCAATGGGCTTTGTATCTAGTCCTGAAGCAGGATGATCAAACCCACTGTGTGGAGAGGGCCAAATTTTGATTATTATTCCTGACCTGAAGTTATAAAATCACGGCCATGTATTGCATTACTCTTGTCCACAGCTCATTTCCCACTTATGTCAATAGGAGATATGTACAAACACCAAGGGTCATTTATCACCCTTCTGTAACTAAACTTTTAGTCACTGATGTTACTTTTCCATTCAGTATCACTAAGTGGGGGGAAATGATGGTGGGCATTTTTATGACTTGCTATTTCTAGACTTTTTAAAACTTGTCACCAGGTTGCACGCATATTTCTGAGTCATGCACAAAGTATGTGCAGTTGTGTACCTAAATTATTTTCAATTCAGACCTTTAAGTTTCATCATTGGGTTTGAAACTGAGACTTAACGTTGCGTTGAGATAAATATGGGCAGTTCACAACTCTGAAGAGTTGTTGTTTCACAGTGCTACACTGATTCACAGTTGGAAGGTTCCCTTTGCAGCCATAAGGAATAGAAATTTCTTTTTTTCAATGAAAGTTTACATTCTACAGAATGTAATGAATAGCTTGTAAGTAGCTCAATCTCTGGAATGTTAAATTGATATAAATTCACAGTGCACATGCCAGAAAACGTTAGTCATTCTCCTCATCTGTGGGTATTTGTAGAAAGTTGAGGATAGATTATACACTGCAGCTTACCGTTTAAATCAATTCTTATTGCGTTTCATTTACTATGTTTAATAATTGAGGTGCACAAAACAAATAGCACAGTGCAGAGAAGCCTGGAAAAGACAAGAAGGCTGATATAAAAGACAAAAAAAAACTGATTTAAAGAGGCATGAAAGAATCATGGATGAAAATAAGTACTTTTCCCTTATTTTCTGTGATCTCATTAATATTGATAATATTGAGAAAGAGAAAGATACTAATTCAACAATATTTAGAGGGTAAACACAAAATTATGTTTTATAGAGATTTATGATACTTTTATATCAAAGTCAGAAGTGCCTAGATTCAAATGATGACTTATTGATATAAGACAAGAATTGAGAAAAGATCAAATAAATCATACAAGTTGAAATGTTAAATAATTGCCAAGGAAATTATTTAAAGGGGAACTGTTAAATCTAGACCTACAGTATGGCCAAATGTCAGTGGGTGAAAATGCTGTCAGGAAGCTTCTAGCTCTTAACTCATAAGGTTTCATCAGCTTTTGTTGAGGGCAGTTCAGCTTTTACTTAATTCTGTCCGACCTATCTCAAACACATTTCTGATGTGCAGACCTAGTTGTCGTACAGAGCTTAAAAATCTACACCGTAAGTGCATCTCTTCTGTGAAAAGTAACACTATAAAAATGTTACAATAAGGTTCAACATTTACTATCTCAACTGTTTCTGTATCCTACAGTATATGCCCAGTTTGCAAGTAAAAGGATTGGGATTTTTGGAACTGCAGGCATGGCACATCCATCTGGGCCATGAAGGTCAAGCTGAGTTCTTTGCTTCTTATGCCTCATCACCAATTGTAAAAGTTTTCCATGCCAAATTAGGCCATCTTTTATTCTTGTACTAATCCACTGCAAAGTGTGGAACTTATTCAATTATTCTATTGAAAATACACAAGAAAGAGCAAAAGCCGGCTCATACACGCTTCGTCCTATAGTCTCTGCAGGACAACAAGAGTAAAAAGTGGTAAAAACAATATTGTTGTCATTTAAGTCAGCAGAGATGATTGAATACACATACAGATCTGTGGAGTAACAGAGTGCTACTTTTATTGCTTCCTTTTAGAGTAGAGTCATAGTCTAAGAAATATATGTAAGCTAACAGTTAAATATATTTGTTAGATCAAGATGTCTCATTTTACTCAACATAGATCCTGCTTCCCAATCAGAAATTCCCTGACACTGTAATGATGGTATTCCTGACAGTGATATAATCTTGTCTGAAGCATATGTCTGTTTCTGCTAGAAATACAGAGTCCCTGTGGATCATCTGAAATGACTCTATGACAGATTATCCAGACAATAATCATCTAAAATGCTATACTCTGTACATCAGATATGTACTGTAAGTTCTGCACGCAGAGGCTCGCTACCCGAGGGGCTCCGGCAGCGGGACTCGGGCGGCGCTTTAAAGGGCCCAGGGCTCCGGCCGCTGCAGGGAGCCCGGGGCCCTTTAAAGCGCCAGCCTGGGGAAGCTGGTCCGGGCCAGCATGGCATACTGGCTCTTGCCGGTATGCCGTACCGGACTGTACCGGCTTACTTTCACCTCTGCCACCACTTGAATCAGGTCATCACGTGGGTGCTGGGGGTCAAGGAAATTGTGCAGAGGCACCTTCCACCTCTGGTGAGTTGAGGTAATGCATTTCTTGGGACACCTTCAGGATTCCAATTCAAAATAGCCATTGCCCCAGCACTCTCCGCCAGTTTTCAGCTGTTTTGGGGTGGAGGGATGTGAAACACCCTTTCACGTCTCCCACAAATGGGAAAATTGGAGGAAACTAGGTGGGTGGAAACTCACATTTCCAAGCCTCTGGACAGGAATCCCATATAATAGTAGCATGTGACCCTACATATGAGGTTCTGGAATAAAGTACATTAGTAATTATGTTATGGAAGAATCTCATGGATCATCAGATAAATGTTTTCGATCACAAAAGACCCTATTTTCCAAGCATAATGAAGTTTGAACGGCGTAGCTGAATTTGGCAAAGAGCAGAGAGTTTTCACAGAAAAGTGCATCATGAGCACCAATACCACACTTGAGATTTTTTTAAGAGGGATCTAGTGTCCTGAGTAAATTCCTACTCATTTATTTATCTTCCTGGCCCGGACTGTTACAGAGGATTATGTAAACTGTTAACAGCTGCCAAATTCCATCAAAGAAGTGGGTTTATTTCTAAGTTGGATCAAATTAATTCTGTTCTGTATACTCTTTACCTACATTATAGGGATTCTGTTAAGTTTAGACTTACTGTTGAGAACCTTGAATGAAAGGTGCTATAGAAGTGCAAAGCATCATCCTTCCAGTGCTGCAAAAAAAGTCTCCCCAAACAATTTTTTTAAAAAAAGCAAATTTCTTCTTTTAGCCTGGCTAAACATGGTAATGTATTTGGACAGACTGTGACTGACCTTGCAGTAGGTCATAGTTGTGGAGAGATCTGAGCTCATATCAGCCACATTCATTGTGGGGAGCAGAGACATTGTATCATTATTATAGAGGGTGGGGGAAAACCTTCTTCAGGAAGTAATTTGAACTAGGGGCTGCTTACTTGCAAAAGTTAATTCAGACCCTTCCTAGGGAGAACATAATTTTCTATAATTTATAATTATTTTTAGTGTTACAAGCTGTTGTTACCTGCAAAGTCACTAATGCTTCAAATACCCTTTCAACTGCAAGTGTCAAAACACACCAGTTAAAATTTTACTGAGCTATCTGTGTTGGGCCAGAAAGAAAGAATAATAGAATGTGGATGGAGAGTTTACACATTTTCTTCTTACACTTATGCCGCACAACATAGATTTAGATCAGGTGTACAGGAGCTCTCCAAACCTTATTCCTGGACTGATTAGAAACATGAAGTTATGTTTTAGCTTTTTGTTCTTAATTAGGGAAAGTTCTGTTGGATATCAATCCAAGCAGTCTCACCTGCAAAATCCAGTCAGTGAGACTTTCTTGGTACTCAGACACTTTGGTGATGGACAAATAGATTTCGCTAGCATTCTCAACAAGGCAATATTTAAAATTGATATATATTTCAGGGCTGTACCCAAATTGTTTCCATGGTTGCAGGAGCTGCTGCCAATTCGGAGATGGTATTTCCACCTCAAATACAGATGTTTAATGTCACATGCCAAAGATGTCAGGAGAGGCATTGATCATGTTTAGTACAACCTCTAATATCTTAATGTAATGGGGGACTCTATTAGTCAGCCCTGCGGATGAGGCGGGAGGAATTGAAGGGACTATAAATCCACAAACTGAATTCACCCTGGGTGAATAGCTTTAGTATTGAGTTCAACAAAGAAGGGGAGGTGAAACTTTTGGGGCCATTGATTTCTCCCCCACTCAACAACAATTTTGAGAGCGGAATTAGCCCATCTTCAATGGGGCAAGACCTTGACACACAACATTAATGCAATGGTTTTAGGCTTCCACTGTCAATGAGGGCATAATGCCCCCAATCCCCAACCACAGTTCCCAATAACTGAAATTGGAAGAGCCCCAAATCAAGATTTTTTAGCCCATCCTCCCCACTACTTCCCCCCATAAAAAGTGCCTCAGAACCTGTTCTTCCTCCAGCTGAAGTGATGTAAAGAGTCGAGTTGTTACCACCACAGGGATTTAGTGACTCTTGTAGTGCCACATGCCCTCAACAGAAGAGAGAAGGACAGAATTAAAATCAGGGTAGAGGTGTTACAAAGATGTGCATGAGGCCTTCCTCCCGCTCCTGCCCCCCCAACCAGCTGCACCACTCCCTGACATGACGCTTAGTTTTTTGTTTTTTCCTGCAAAATTTGCCTTCTGACTGTGTCAGTCCAGTAAAATCAGTAAACTCAACCTTTTGTATGCTAATCTGAATAGGCTGTCACAATAGAAAAGCTCATTCCTCTGTTTTACAAATCTTTATTTAACATACTACACATTTGTTATTTCTCAGTTTTAAAAAAAATCCCTGGATTTTTCATATGGTCAGACTTTTGGAGTATGTAAAGATACAAAATGTCAGACTACAGGACTGAAATAATGATCTGAGCTCACTAAGGAAACAATCAGTTTTACCATGGACCATGTTATCATATCTGCATATAGAGTGTTATAGGTAAGATAATGATTCTAACACTTAACATCTCTATGGGCTCAATTAAACAAAAATAAAGAAATCTGGCTTTCCTCCTGTGGAAAAACACAGAAGCCTCAGAATCAACCTGAAAGCTTCCCACAGTCCCTATTAAACTATAATAATCTGAAGTCACTGATATGGCTTTAGAGTAATATTTATTTGTTATTAATTATTATTATTATTATATTACTATTATTTTATTATGTATTTGCTTATAGTAGTGGCCACAAAATGTTAGATGCTGTAAAAAAATAAAAGAAGTCACAGTCCCTGACCCACAGAGCTTACAATCTTAAATATATTGACTATATAGTGTTATTTTAATAATAATTTCTCTAAATTCAGACATGTATCCATGCAATCTAAGGAAGTATTTGTATGCAGTACTTTTGAAATTCATACTCTCTTTGTAGAAATAACATATACATAGTGTAATCTTAAAGATCAGTTTGGCCACAAGAATACAATACATTTTGGATTTATTCACTGAAGACTGACTCTTTCTGTAAAAAAAATAAAGGAAGCTAACCATAGAATAATAGAAATGTAGGGCTGGAAAGGACCTCAGGCAGTCATTTAGCCCATCCCCTCTGTGCTGAAGAGAAATTTAGATCATCCCCAATAGATATTTGTCTAAGCTGGTCTTAAAAGCCTCCAATGTTTTGGGGGAGATCCCTTCCATATTCCAAACCTGAATTTTAGACAAACTGAACACAAGACCACCAGCAAAGGTTCCATTTTGAGGATTCTGTAAGTACTGGAACAGGTATTTGGGGCCTCACTCTATGGAAATAAAGAGAAGCAGGATCTCCCCCTTTATTGTAGACACTTACTGGCATAAAGTGTAGACATACTCAGTAAAGCTTAATAATTACTTACTTCAGCAGTGAATCCTAATTATGAAGAAGCTGTCAGTAACGGGGCTGCCTGAAGCGGAAAGCCATTGTCCCTTCCAGCTGCTTCTGTGTAGGTGCTAGGTGTAGTCACAGAGTAACAAAATAATGGGCAAAGTTTTGCTCTCAACTGCACTGTGCTTGGTGTATACACAAAGTGCCACAGGTTTAACTAAAAGTGTGTGTTTTACACTGATTTAGTTAAACCAATTCAAAATGCTGTGTGGACACAGACCAATTTAAATCAGGTTTATGTCAGTGTACTTTGCATTGGTAAATTTAAACTGAGATAAGTGTGTGCAAACGGGTTTGCAGCAGCACAATTAAATTTGTTTCTACACCAATTTTAATTGCACCAGTGTAGTTTCTGTGTCTGTAGAGAAGGCCTCAATGTGCATTTGTAACAGAGAACAGAATTTGATCCCATATATTATGTTATTTTAGGACAGGTTTCAATGTGCTTTCAGGCCCTGTGACTTCACTGGGGATGTGTAAGAGTTCAAGCGTTCACTCAGATGGTTCCTCTTGCAGAATCAAGGCCTCCGTGTGGTTGCCATTAAAAATTCAACAATTACCCACCTGTTTCTAGTAGCAGAGCAGGATATAATGCCAGTATCTCAGGTACTATCTGGTAACTACTGGCTTTTTAGTAACAGTCATTGTACTTGCAATATTTAAAGGAAGAGATGTTCTGGAATGTCTGCTTTTCAAAAAGTCAGCTTTCCTTCACCTTAGGGACTCTTTTTAAACCGTCAGTATTAATTTCAGCTTCCTTTGTTGTAATAGGTGTACCTAATATTAAATTAATATCAATGAGCATGGCTAGAATAATAGCTTATTACTCTGATAAGATGTATCATTCAGTTCTGTAAACAGAAATACACAAGAAAAAGAAACAACTGAGACTATTCGCCAAGAAGATGATTGCTTCACAGTAGGGGTATATAATAATAAATAATAATAAATATGTATAAGGTGCCTCATGCATGAAGGCATTTTCCTTCACTTTTTCTCCTTTATTGTAGTTGTTCTTTAAATTGGTACTCTGTGCACCATACTTTTCTCCAAATTGCAAAAATGCTCCAGTATTAAATTGATGAGCAGTTTTCCAAATTTAACCTGTATAAATCTACCCAATTTTTGTTGTTTCTGAGGAATAGATAAATCATAGAATCTCAGGGTTGGAAGGGACCTCAGGAGGTCATCTAGTCCAACCCCCTGCTCAAAGCAGGACCAATCCCCAGTTTTTGCCCCAGACCCCTAAGTGGCCCCTTCAAGGATTGAACTCATCAACCCTGGGTTTAGCAGGCCAATGCTCAAACCACTGAGCTATTCCTCCCCAAAAGTATATATCAATGCAGAAAACCTCATTAATTTTAAAAGTACATGGAATGCCGCATCATTACTCACAGTAAAGGAAAAACTGGTAATTGTGTGATTAATACTGCTCACATGGAACATAATGGAAGTTTTGCTCACAATGATTAAGCAACATTATTAGGGTACAAGGGTCAGGTCTCAAATACAGATGTCAATCCTAGCAACAGTTTCTCTTGGATACACAAGTTAAAACATTAAGAAGAGCTCTACTTTGAACCACTGGGGCAAGCATGAGTAAAGGAAAAGGGGAAATACAGTTTGTTTCTACCACTTAAAGATGTAGGGTAACTGTATTGGTTTTGAGTGGTTTCTCCTTGTCAGCCTTGGAGGGAGGCCACTCTGCCTCCTTATGCCAGCTAGTTATCCATAGTCAATTGGGAGGGGGTTAGCAAGGTATAGTATCAGTTAATGATCTAGGGCCATGTCCCCGGGGACAGGATCAGGTAATGAGCAGTCTGTCACGCAAGCTCTCTCGCTTGGGCATACAGCAACCACAGTCCGGCTCTAGCCCTCTGAGCAGGCAGAGCAGTTAGCAGCCTTCAACCCAGCTTCCTGGCTTGTGCAGACATAAACAAACATAGGCCTTCTGGCCTCAGGTGGGTAGGCTGCCTCCCCCTCCCAGGGGTGGGGTCAGCAGCAAGAGATAGGGGGACCTGGGACCACTCTACTCCACCAGCCCAGAGCCCTAGCAGTAGCAAGTGACCCTGCCAGTTGGTCAGTGGGGAACCCACTGCAACAGGCTGACTCAACCATTGGTTATACAACTGGACTAATGTCTAGTTTCCCTGAGCCACTTTCTACCCCAGCGTGGTCATAGATCTCCATTGTTAATGGCTCCTCTGTCCCTCAGGATACTCTGTGCCTGCGGACAGCAATCCCAGTGGCTCCTCTCCAGCGTTGGTCTGCCCCACGGGTTGGGTGCTGCACAGCTTGGTCCCTGGTCCAAGGTTCAGCAGAAAGGGGGGGCATCTGCCTCTTTCCCTGGCATCCACCCAACTGAGCTGGAGGCCCTGCCTATTATACTTTCCGTCCCTCCCCTCTGCTTCCAGCGCAGAGGGTGGAGCTGGCCTGGCTCCACTCACCAGGAGGGTAGTGTGATGGGTTGGACCCTCCTTTTGGGATGCCACCTGGTATGCTGGGGTTTCACTGAGCTCCTCTTGCTCCACCAGCCTGGATTCCCCTCCCTGTTTTGCCGAATTAGGCTTTCCGGCCTCTTGCAGCACATACACACATAGGTAGGGCCACACCCAGTTGTAGACACAGACTGAAGTCAGCTCTGTGTGAGAGCATTCACCCAGCACTCATGTGCACACCCCTTTTGGGGAATAAACCCAAAATACTGTCTTGCACGGTATAGAAAGCTCTGCACAATGCAAACTCAAAAATTTGCCCTCTTCCTCAATGTGAAGAGAGATATGCATGCCTCCTTGCCCCTCCCCCCATTAGAAATTGCACAAACTGGGTTTAAAAATAAACAAAACAAATTTATTAACTATAAAAGGCAGATTTTAAGTGGTAAAGGGATAGCAAACAGAACAAAGCAGATTACTAAGCAAATAAAACAAAACATGCAAACTTAGCTTGATTCACTAAAGAATGGCTACAAATAGTAATTTCTCACCTTAAAAGTTGTTTCAGGCAGATTACAGAGATTCTGCAAAGCCATCTGCATTGGCCTGCAGTCTGAAACTTCAGGTACTATTACTCACAGGCTAGACGCCCTTCCAGTCTGGGCTCAACTCTTCTCCCCTCAGTTCAGTTCTTCTCATGTGTTTCCCAGTTTCTCTTTGGACGGAGAGGCAGAGGAGAACCACGATGATGTCACTCCCCTGCCTTATATAGATTTTGTGTATGGCGGGAACCCTTTGTCTTCCAGTGGAAAAACAGTGGCATTCCAAGGCATGGGGTCCAGTACCAGGTGACTCAGGGCATGTCTACACTGGCAATTTACTGTACTGCAACTTTCTCGCTCAGGAGTGTGAAAAAACACACCCCTGAGTGCAGCAAGTTGCAGCGCTGTAAAGCACCAGTGTAAACAGTGCCCCTGGTTGAGGTGATTTTTTTAGAGTGCACCGTGCCACGACCACACAAGGCACATTAAAACGCTGCTGTGGCAGCGTGTTAGCATTGTCAGTGTAGACTAGCCCTCAGACCCATGTCTCTGCTGGGTTGTAACAGCCATTACTCGCAGGCTGTCTGATGCATCCACAGGAAGACTAAGCTCCTTCACAATCCATTGTCTTTGCTGATGGGCCATCAGCACCATCTGGCTTTTCATTGTAGTATCTGAAGGGCTAGTTGGTGGTGACACCCAAAGAAGCACATTTGAAATACAGATACATGGCCAGTATTCCTAACTTCAGATACAGAAATGATACAGGCACACAAATCACATTCATTAAATCATAACCTTTCCAATGATCTCTTACATGAACCATCTTGCTCAAAATATATCTCAGTTATGCCATATCCATATCATAAGCATATTTCCATAAAGAATATGGAGTGTAACAGCACAGTGGGGAGTGGTTCCTCCCAGTCAGCCTCAGAGGTAGGCCTCTCTGCCTCACAACAATAACATTTTCAAACGTACGTAGGTGGCTTAGGAGCTGAATTCCCATTTTCAAAAATGACTTAGGTACCTAGGAGACTACAAAGTGCCTAAGACAGGGGTTTTCAAACTGGGGGTCGGGACCCCTCAGGGGGTCGCAAGGTTATTACATGGGGTGTCACAAGCTGTCAGCCTCCACCCTAAACCCCGCTTTGCATCTGGCATTTATAATAAAAATGTGTTTTTTAATTCATAAGGGGGGTTGCACTCAGAGGCTTACTGTGTGAAAGCGGTCACCAGTACAAAAATGTGAGAACAAGTGGCCTAAGACATTTAGGTGCTTTTCAAATGTTACTTCTAATTCTTTGTGCATGTTAAATGGGAACAAATTCTTCAACTGTTATATTCATTAAACATTTTTAGAAATTGATAGAATTTTCTATTCTCAGTCTCAAACACACCATCAAGTGAGCTGATAAAATCCTTAAGAGAGAGTTTATGGGATTAAGAGCAATATAGAACTACCAATTTAGCAATTAAAAACAAAAAGAATATTAGTTTAATAGTTTAAAGTGGCACTTAACTTAGGTATTCTGAGGATGGACACATTATAAGAGCAAAGATAGTACAGTAGACACCTGGATATGTCTAGAAGTTAAGGGCGGATGGTTGAAATTCAGAAACTACAACGCATCTGAAGCTGTCAAGTGAAGTCAGAAGTTGAAGATACTCAGTACTGTATAGGAGATACCTGGCATCTTGCATTTTTTAAAGTCTTTTTGGATAATGTTACTTTATAAGAGCCAGATTCTACTCCATTAAAGTTGAGGGGAATTATGTGTTTATTTCAGTGGGAGCGGAAATTGCCATTGTCAAGTTGACATTGTCATTTTATTGTTAATAAAGAGAGAAATACTTCTGCCAGATTGATAGCATGCTGGAGGAGATGAGATGAGCTGTTTCTGCAATGCCCCTTCAGAGTCCTTCTGTCTTGAAATGCGTTTGTGCCTGTCACTGGGTCCGCAGAGGTTCCCGCCCTCTCATCCCTGTGCTTAGGCTGGTCAAAGAAAGGGTCCCAACACCTCTTCCAGGTGTTTAACCCTGGTCTCTTTAGTTACAGTGCTTAGTGCAGCCCCAATTCCCGCAACACCAATCCCTACACTGACTCTTCCCTGAGTCTTCTGGCCCCTGAGGCTTCCTGCAGTCAGTAGAGACAGAGCTGCAGGCCCCTGTCTTCTCCCCAGCAAGCCTCCTCAGTGAGCCTTTCCCTGGGCTTATGTCTCTGCCCAGGCACCAGCCCAGCTGGCTTCACTTGGTTCAGCTGATTCCCCTGAGCCTGCCCTCGTTAGGGTCTGCAGCTGAGCTCCTTGCTGAGTGTCTGAGCCCCTGCACCCAGCTGCTCTGCCGGGAAACAGGGGAGGAGCCACCCCTTTAGCAGGGCAGCCAAGGGGTTTATACCCTGCCCTGCCACAGTACCACAATGGGGCCGCCTTCAATGAAGCATATTATCAAAGCATCTAAGCATAAGGCCAGGTGTACACTACAGATCTATGTCGGTATAACTGTGTTGCTCAGGGATGTGAAAAATGCACTGTGTAGACAGCACTATGTCGACAGGACTTCAAGGCTGTGTTGCTGCTTCTGCACCAGGCACAAACCTTACATCGTTTTTTTACATCGTTATAACTCAAGTAGGGCAAAACCTAGCGTAGATGCACTGTGACAGTGTAAACCATTACTTGCAATGCTGCAAAAACCCCTAGTCCCGATAATGACTATGCAGGTTGTTATATAATTTTTATGATACAAACGTAGAGCAACAAAACAGAGGCTACACTTTTCAGACAAGCACAACTGTTTTAAGTTATGAATGTTCAAAAGTCACAGTCCCAGCATAATGAGATCAAATAGGTTTGCAAGTCAATGTGTGTAAGTCCTCCATAGGTATTAAATCTTCAGAAGTTAAAGGTGTTATCATCTGTTTGCAGTATTATACTGCAATGTCTAAATCAGGCACCAGAAAAAAGGGCATCTCTTGCTCTCTCTTGCGAGCCACTAACAATCCAAGATACAAAGCCTTGAGCAAAGCCTTTGAGATGAGCGTTCCATGGATGGATTTTAGTGCATTACCCAGTGTAGTTAAATCCATTCTTGTGCTTTGGGACTGAATATGCATTTGCCTTATAGTGAAGAGCTCAGACTCTTCCTAGGGAGATTGAAATTCCTCTCATTCACTTGTAGCCCTATTTAAGCATCCTTCATTCTCTGGGACTACTCCGATAAGCTATCCTCATCTTACAGAAACTTCAAAGCCAAGAAAAAAATATTAAAAAAAAAGAAAGAGAAAAGAACAGCGCCTTAGTTCAAACTTCAGTGGAGACAAAATGGATTAGGAACTGGAGATTAACTTGGTTGTAGCCCTTTCCACATTCTTAGAGCAAATCAAGAATTGCCTCTTTCTTTTAAAATTTATTTTACAACTCAAGGAATCAGTAACTATTAACCAGGTTATATCAATAAGATAAGCATTCTAGAAAGAGAGATTTGCTTTTTTACTTGTTAGTAAAGAAAGAACAGTCATTCACAAAGGATAAATGTATGAGAAAGAAGACAAAATAAACCATGAAAAAGGCAAAGAAATACTTTGTTTAACTCAAAAGAGCCATAAAAGACATTTGTAATGTGAGAAATTCAAAAGGTTAATTTGCTCACCCAGGTTTCCTTAATTCCTCCCAAGTTTTTTTCCTGGCTCATCTTCAGTGTGTGGTTTTGAGGAAGCCACTTCACCTCTCGGGCCTCAGTTTCCTCAGCTGTAAAATATGGATAATCATACTCACCCACAATGTTGTAGGGTTTAATTAACTGTTGTATGGCAAGTACCTTGAGATCATCAGCTGAAAGGTGCTATAGAACAGTGGTTCTCAAAGCCGATCTGCTGCTTGTTCAGGGAAAGCCCCTGGCACACCGGACCGGTTTGTTTACCTGCTGCATCCGCAGGTTCGGCCGATCGTGGCTCCAACTGGCCGCGGTTCGCCGCTCAAGGCCAATGGGGGCTGCGGGAAGGGCGGCCAGCACATCCTTTGGCCCGCGCGCTTCCCACAGCCCCCATTGGCCTGGAGCGGCAAACCGCGGCTAGTGGGAGCCCCAATTGGCCGAACCTGCGGAAGCAGCAGGTAAACAAACTGGTCTGGCACACCAGGGGCTTTCCCTGAACAAGCGGCGGACCGGCTTTCAGAACCACTGCTATAGAATGCAAGGCATTAGTGGTAGTACTTATTAAAATGGTAAAAGCTTGGATAACATGATCATTCTTGCTATACCAGTTATAATGTGGATACATGTGATCTATTCCTGTCTGTTTTTAAATTGGGTAATTTTGTTGACACTGTATAAGTAAGCTAGAAAGATATATAAACATTTGAATAATATTCTGGTTTTAATCTAGGCAAGATAAGATAACAAACAACATTACTAGGTGTGAAAAATGGATAAAAAAAATCTAATCTATTCATGATGTCAGGCAAGATTGCTGGGCTATATGCAACGAAACAAAAATACAGAGGCAAATTGATGTAGACATGAGAAACACTCAATACAAATATTGAAAGAAGAAAATCTTTAGTAAAAATACAGGAATAAGAAAATGAATGGTTTGTCTACATGAACAATTAGTTCTCAGTAATGGTGTGTGAATCTACCCTGCACTAGCCTGCTGCGGACTAACTGTCCACTTGGTGTTATTAACCATGCTGACGTGCATTAACGGTTTGTTAATGTGCTTTGATCTAGTGGTTGAGTTATAACCATTCATCAGCCGCTTCATTATCCAAGATCTTAACTCTTATCTTACTCCGGGCAGATGGTTGAAGAATTGAATATCCCACCCTCTGTCCTTCAGTGGTTTATGCAGTCAGTCATCTCGTTTAGCCTGCCGTTCACTCATTGGGAAGGAAGAACAGCTGAGATGGCTCTTTAAACTAGGTACTCAGACCTTTGGTCCACTCCAGTCATTAGAGGAGCCTAAAACTTTGCTTCTGCACTCAGCAAAAGATTCTCCCAGATTCCTTTAACTGCCTTCCCATTCTTCTGCTGCATCTTCAATTTCCTTGATAATAACATCTGATCAGCATAACATTTCATGGCACTGGCTCACATAACTTCACAATATTACATAATTTATCCTGGCCTCTGTCCCGGTCAGGATAGGTAAATCCCTGGCTTAGATTTGATGAGGGAGAGGGAGGAAGGAGAGAGCATCCTGAGTGAGCCTCTTATGAAATGATGCCATCATAGGAGCCGCAGCTGCCAGCACTGGCTCCTCCATGTATCTTCTGTGCACTCCTGTAGTGAGGCTGGTGGGAGAAGGACCCATTAACTAACAGACACATATTGCTGCTGGTGATGGGATACCTGTAGCATACTTGGCAGCCTGGGTTGTCTCTCTGAATCACCAGCCCTCTCTCCTGGGGACAGTGACAAATGAGGAAGAGCATTCCTCTTCTTGTGGAGTGGGAGGGATAAGATGCTTGCACTTTCAACTCCTCTTTCCGTATGCCTGAAAGGAGAGGCCATCAGCCACCGCCCCAATTCCCAAGGGCAAAAGCCTCATTGTGTTTGGCCATCCCACCCTACTGCCTCAGAAGCCTGTGAAGGAGTGGACAGGAGTGCTGAGGAAAAGTGAATTAGTGGGAGGGAAGAGAAAGATGGGTGAGAAGGGCATGAATGATTAATGCTGGGGTGTAGATGTCAGAGGTAGGGAAGGGGAAGGAGGAGAGTGATATAACTGGGTCTGGTGACTGTTATGTTACTAACTCTACAGAACCTGCCTCCATGTTCACATTTCCTCCTCCTCCTCTTTCCCCATTACCCTCAGTCCCTTCTCCCAAATCTTGCTGGCTTGTATGGTCCAATTCCTCCTGTGTGTTGTCCAAGATATAATTAATCCTCCAGCCAGCGCAGCTGCAGCTCTTAAATGGTCTTCCAACTATGGAGTGGTTATAGAGTTCCTTGTCCTCCACAGTTACAGGAGAGGAATGGGTTATGTTGTCCCAGCTGCCACTCAGTTTCTGCCCACAGCTTTCCCTGCCTGTCCCCTACTGCTCTGATGCCCCTCCCACCAACCCCCATATCTGGCTCCATTTTTCCCCCTCCTTCCTCCACCTCTGCCTCACTCCTCCTTCTCCTTTGGTTCCTCTACTCACCTGCTTTTTCACTTCCTTCCTGCTGCTTCTCCTTCCCTGCACACATCTGAGACCTAATGTCAGTTCTCACGATTTTATCACAAGTCTCGCAGTAGTTGGTGTTTTTCTGTAAGCCTCAGCTGCTGAAAGCAGGAGACTGCATGAGAATCTTGGCTTTCATTTAATAAAAAGTACTATTCTAGCTCTCATGGTTGCAGAGAAAAGCATGCAAATGTGAAGCAAGGAACCCTAAAGGCTTTCCAGAAGGAAAATAAAAACTCCCCAGCATTTTTTTAAATATTGTGAGTTTTCAGTCAGTCTCATGACTTTTGAATCTTTGAGGTTGGCAATACTGCAGCACTTTCATTCCTTGCCAACTGTCTGGAGACCTTCCAACAGCTGGTCCTATCCATTTAATGGCCTCCACCCCCCAAAAGAAACTTTCCAGGCTGTCACTCATTTCACACACACACACACATCCCTGACTATTCAGAAATACAATCAGGGATGAAGAGGTTAAGTCAGGGGAGGGCAAACTATGGCCCGTGGGCGGGATCCTACCCGCTGGCTGTTTTAATCCGGCCTTCAAGCTCTCGCTGGGGAGTGGGATCTGGGGCTTGCCCTGCTTCGGTGCTCCAGTTGGGGCGCAGGGTTGGGAGCCACTCCGCACAGCTCCTGGAAGCTGCAGCATGGCCCACCTCTGGTGCTCCAGTCAGGGGCCGCTCCAGGTGGCTCCCGGAAGCAGCGGCATGTCCCCTCTCCAGCTCCTATGCATAGGGGCAGCCAGGGGGCTCTGCTTTGCACACTGCCCCCACCCCAAGCGCCACCCCTACAGCTCCCATTGGCTGGGAACTATGGCCAATGGGAGCTGCAGGGGCAGTGCCTGCAGACAGGGCAATGTGCAGAGCCACCTCGCCACTCCTCCACGTAGGAGACAGAGAAGGGATATGCCACTGCTTCTGGGAGCCACTTGAGGTAAGTGCCGCCCAGAGCCTTTACCCCTGAGCCTCCCTCCGTGCCCCAACCCCCTGCCCCAGCCCTGATCCCCCTCCTGCCCATTGAGCCCCTCAGTCCCAGCCCAGAACACCCTTCTACACCATGAGTCCACACCCCCGGCCCTGCAGCCCAGCCTGGAGTCCCCTCCCACACCTTGAACTCCTCATTTCTGGCCCAACTCCGGAGCCCACATCCCCAGTCAGAGCCCTCACCCCCTCCCACATCCCCACCCCAATTGGGTGAGTATTCATGGCCCGCCATACAATTTCTATTCCCAGATGTGGCCCTCGGGCCAAAAAGTTTGCCCACCCCTGGGTTACGTGCACAACACCAGTGTGAGGTGAATTGTATTATATCCATTGTACAGTCAGGTAAGGAATGTCTAGAGCAGGTAGGTGACTTACTTACTCAAGGTCATACAGCAAATCAATGGCAGAGTCAAGAGCAAAGTACAGGAATCCCGATTCCCAGTCTCATGCCTTACTAGAGAACACTGCATCCCTTGTTTTTCTTTAAAAACTAATCCAGTCTGGTGGGTTAGTTGGTAACCCGCATTTTAAAGTTCAGGTGAACTGACTAATTGCATACCCCTCCTCCCCACCCCTATAATATTAATTACAAATTACTACTATACAAGTGACACCAAAACTAGTTTGATAAAATTGTGTTTATAAAAGTTTTTATAAAATTGTGTAGTCTTCCCAACCATAGACTGTAGCAGCACTGAATCACTAAGGGAAAAACTCTTGACCCTAAAAAGGTTAGGGGCACACATCTGTCTATGAATTGATAGCAAAAACAATACCGAAAATGTACATGACAATTTAATCATGTTTTGGTAAAAGTACAGATTCTTTAAAAAGTTTGCCTGAGCACAGCAAGTGACTTTACATAAAGGAAGAAATGGTTAATTGTTTGACTGTTGTTGTTTATATGGTACTTGGTTCTTATTTATAGACAGCTTTGGTTTTCAGTGAACTTCTTTACTTAGAGGCTAATGTTGGTGAATGGTATTTCTGTGCATATAATGTCAATAGTCTTCTGACATCAGTGAATACAACAACAAATTTGGTCAATCAGACAACAGAAAGGTGCCTTTTCTAGTTTGCCCATTTGTGTCATCTTCCAGCTGTGTGACTCAAATGAACTTTGCAGTTTATTATTAGATGACAGCATCACTGAGATATCAAGAGGAGTAGCATAACTACATATATTTGTCCTTGGACAAAAAACTATACTACTTTATTATATTAGACTTTGGAAAATGGAAAGATATGTGGCATTACAAACACTGAAAAGAGACAGGAAAGTTCTGGGATATGAAATAAAATAATAAATTACATTTATGTAGCAGTTTATGTGTTCAGAGTGCTATACGAGCAGTAACTGTTTGATTCTTATATTATCCCTGTGAAGTACAGGTAAGCTGTAATGATTGTTCCCATTTTACAAATGGAGAAACTGAGGTGCAGAGGTGATTTGGTCAAAGACACCTAGCCAATTGTTGGCTAGGAATTCCTGGCCTCCTATCAGGATGCTATCATCCCTTAACTGGAGTCTATGCAAACATTCCATGTTTATTTTACTGTAGTTCATTGTCACACTTCAACATACATAGAGTGAGAATCTGCCAATAGGTAACAAAGTAAGAGCTCCTAAAACCAAATAAGGGAACCCTACTGACATTCAGATTTTATGATCTGTGGTCTTAAGCTCATTACATGTTGGTTCCATCTGGACTGCTCTCCAGGGGTTCAGATTTGCAACTTGCACAGCTGTAAGAACATATGATCACACCATGATAGGAAATCACTGGAGCCACTCATAGAAATTCATAGAATGAAATTCATAGAATCATTGGAGCCACTCTGGTAGTGTGTTTGCTCCTGAGCCCACCCCAACAGGCATGGTTGTTTCCCAATTTACAAAAGTGATCTAAAAATAGTGTGAAGTCTGGACTCCCATGATAAAGAAAATAAATTTAAGTGTAGGCCTAAGTGACAGCTAATAGCTTTGGTTAATTTTAATTCCTAAATTAGCAGATGCTTTTAAGGAGAAATGTAGGTTTTTAAAGAGGCCTACAGCTTTATAGTCAAGTTGCATCAACAAATTTGAGATGCAAAAATAAACAGATCTGTTCTCAGAGTAACAGCCGTGTTAGTCTGTATTCGCAAAAAGAAAAGGAGTACTTGTGGCACCTTAGAGACTAAGCAATTTATTTGAGCATGAGCTTTCGTGAGCTACATGCTCAAATAAATTGGTTAGTCTCTAAGGTGCCATAAGTACTCCTTTTCTTTTTGCAGATCTGTTCTGTGCTTGTTTATATGTTAATCCTTACATGCAAACATGTAACACCAGAAAAGGTGGTTCTTCAGATATTCACATTACTAAGAGGTTAACTCAGCAGTCTTTACGCAGGCAAAACTCCCACTGAAATCAAGGTGCCTGATCCTGAATCAATGGGAATTTTGCCTGTGTAAGAAGGAGGATTGAGCTCTTAAAATTACATCTTGATGTTAATAAGCACACACACAAAAAGATATGTAAATCTATATTTGTATAACAGTAATAGCCCTTTTTGACAGTAGGGAAGTAGGTGAAATAGGGAATACTTGTGATATATACTATGTATTATATTTTATTCAGTCCACACATATTTATATGTAACTTTATGCTATGTTATTTTTTATTAGATGTCATTGTAGAATTTACTTTGAAATTGATTAAAATATAAATTTTCAGTGCATTCACAAATATAGTGCCTAATTCTTCCAAAAGCCATAAGGAGAGCAGAATTTCGCTCATAATCTCTCAGAGAGAGAAAAAAATATTTTCAGGACAAAGAGGACTAGATTACATAAATGACACATTTACATTAATTTGTTTTCAGAAGACGATTTCATAGCTCAAAAGTAGGACGGATTCCAAGAGGAATATTTGAAATAAATATGTATGCAGGATATTTTGCTTCAAACATTTTAAAAAATAAGTGTGTAGATTCCAATAAGTCTGGTGACAATGAGAAACATCAGCTTAGCCCCAACTATAATTAATAGTTGTGTGCTTTGTTTTAATAATGGTTGAAAAAGGAACCTGCTCAATGTAGTTTGTCCAGTATTGAATCACAGAAATGTAGGGCTAAAAGGGACCTCACAGGGTCATCCTGCCCATCCCCTCACACCAACACAGGACTAAGTCTACCTACACCATCGCCAACTAGTGTTTATCTAATATATTCTTAAAAACCTCCAGTGATGGGGATTTCACAACCTCCCTAGGTAACCTGTTCCAGTACTTAACTATGCATATAGTTAGAAAGTTTTTCCTCATATCCAACCTAAATCTCCATTGCTGTAAACTAAGCCTATTCTTGTCCTACCCTCAGTGGACATGGAGAACGATTGAGCATCATCCTCTTTATGACAACCTTTTACATATTTGAAGACTGTTACCATTTCCCCGTTGCCTTCTTTTCTATAGACTAAACATGCCCACTTCTTTCAGTCTTTCAATATTTCCTCATAGATCATGTTTTCTATCATTTCTGTTTGTCTCCTCTGGACTCTCCCCAGTTTGTTCACATCTTTCTTGAAATGTGATGCCCAAAACTGGACCCAATAATCCAGCTGAAAGCTCACAAGTGCCAAGTATAGCAGAAGGATTACTTCCTATTTTGCAACATAACTATACATTAATTTTGTCCTTATCGTATGGATATTAGACAACAAGTTAATTTCAAAGGCTGCATAGTGTTGCCATGCACTGTCAGACAATCGCTACATTTCAAATCAAAATTGGCAATGCTTCTGTGATGAGTAAAGCAATATCCAGTATTTTTCCAACTCCACATTCTACTGCCAATCTTTGCATGAATAGGAAATTTTTGAATGGAGCAGGGATAGAATATGACCTCTAAGGCATGATCCTGCAGTCTTTCCTCAGGCAAAACCTCCATTGAAATCAGTGCATGGAGTAACGACTTCAGGATGATGTGTCTGATTCATCTCTCCCCAGCACCAATTTTATGTCAAATTTGAGATCATTTGTGTTACATTGGTGTAAAACTGAGGTAGTAGGGTGAAGAGTCAGGACCAAAGTCTGTAGGACCCTGTCCTGTGAGAAGTTTTGGTGTCTTCTGCAAGATGCACAGTGACCTCAGCTCCCTTTGATTTCAAAGGTAGTTGAAGGGTTTCAACATTTAGCAGAATCAGGTGCTTAGTTTGTGCAACAAAAGCCAGCATGGTACTGAATACCTCCTGTGAACTGTTGAGCACACTCACTGCTGATGAAATGAAAGGGAACAGAGGGGACTCAAAAACCTTGCAGGATTAAACCCTCAATAAAGCTTGTAAAGTGTTTTGAGTTCCATTAGGATTAAAAACACCATATAAGTGCAGTATTCACATCATCATCAAATGCAAGATCACTGTCATGGGGTAGCATATTGGGCTTAATTCACCAATGCACTCCAGCTGCTTTGCCTTGAATCAGGCTTATGATTTTTTTTCCTATCTAGGGAAGGATTGATATTTTGGAATTGTGTTAAATCTGCAGGAAACTAACTCTTGCAACAGAAACATCTCAACTAAAACAGCCGAATCTTTAACTACCCCCATGCAAAGGAGACTAATGCTTGCAGAGATAGTAATTAATGAGCAGCCTTTGGGCCTGCTTCTCCTCCATTTGAACTTGATGAGATCAGGATCAGACCTGACGTTTGTTGGATGTTTTAAATATCTGACATTCTAGTTAGTATGCTTATTTGACAAGATTCTACATTCTTGGTTTCCATATTCAAATTACTTCGTGGCATTTTGTTCTGAGTTTTTAATTTTGTTTTTGCTGCTGGAAGCACTAAATAGCCATGAGCCAGATTGTTCCCCCTGCAGCCTGTGTGAAAGACTCTCTCTCCCTCATGGATCTCCTTCCCCTCAACAGCAGCATGCCTCCTACTCCAGGACCCAGCAGAGAGCACTCCACAGATTTAGGATCCTTGTCCCGGGAAGAGCCAGAAACTGGGCACACAGGGTACAGGCAGCCCCCTTGTTAAAAAAGAGTCCCCCATTTGACCCCACAGAGCTTACATGAAAAAGATAATACAGCCTGGGCCTGTCTTATCTGTTTACCTACCCCTTGCTTAGCAATGGTCCCACTCTAAAAGAGGTCCTAGGAGCAGCTAGAGTCAGGGGTTGTCCTTGGCAGCACAATGCCATTGGTATCATACTTCCACTAGCATGGATAGATCTGGATTCTGGGAGACACCTCCAATTGTGTAATGGTCCTTGTGGTTTATTTACTGAGGGACAAACCCTGAGTTCTCACCTCCAATGGAAACTCTACAAGGCAGTCCTCAGGGAGCTTTTCTTCTTTCTTAGTCCGCTGCTGCAAGTTTTACAGCAGAAGGCAACAATCCAGCTCCATGAACCATAGTTCATGGTATTAGAAATATAGTATGCAGTATGACAGAGCCCACATGCACATTTGGTAGATCTAATATTCTGAATAAAGAAAGGAAATTACCTTAAGCACAGGGTCTTCTTAATTTAGGAAGAAAACTATATAACCCCCTAATTTTTAAAGGATTTTTAAAGGATGTTGTAAAAATGGCATGTTTTATAGGCTTTATGATTATTTCAATAACTCAGGGTTATTCTAGCAAATAATCAGGGTACTAACTTTAATTAGCAAGAAGCAAACATATTTGGTTAGCATGAGTGAGTAAATTCATATCCGTGTATTCAGTATACACGTCTTTGAAGGTGACACTGCTAAAGAACTGCTCTCACAGAGGAAATGTTTTTTTCTACAAATTTAATTTATCACTTGCAATGGAGCAGTCTGTCAGGAAAATCACTTACCTGGGGGTATGTCGTCCTGCAAATCTCCTGTGGTTAGGAGGTCTGTGTTGTAGCAGACCTCCTGCCTGCTCCATTTCATTGTAAGCATTTATTTTCTCTGCTGTATTTTTCTATTTTCTGTTATTTAAGCTCTTCATAAGAAATAGTTTTTTAGCTCTTCAGTTCTGAGCCACCATGTTACTCTCTGCACATGTGTACAGAACGGGGTTTACACTCAGCCATCTGGGTTTGGGGCAAACATCTGGGGGCGGGGGTGAGCTGCTGACTCCGTATTATGTTTGCTGACTGACTCCACAGAAGTTAATCTCTGGGGACTTTGATTATTTTGATTAGGCGTTTGGGAAACAAGCAGGCTGGCTGGTTTCTGCCAGATTCTTTCCCCAAAAACCTATGAGGGAAGCTAAAGCTGGTTCCTGCAATTTTTTGCTACTTTCTCCTACATATTATGGTGCACCTCTGGAGAGGGTAATCCAGGAGAAGCCATAGATTAGAGGAGATAAGAATTTGGGGGTTTAGCCAGCAGGGGACCTACATGTGGATGCCTGCCTCTGGAGATTTCCTAGAGCCATGTTGATCTCAGAGGCTCCACAGATTTAGGGGGTGGAATTACTGTTCTCTTCCATGGGGGCCAACCCCATTCCCACAGAAGTACTCAAAGTGAATTCTATGAGTCCCTACTCATGGAAATTCAATCCCTATGAAGGCTACTCCCAAGTAGGAAAGCATCAAACCCTCAGTTTAAAACAGCAATAACTTACTATAGATTGTGAGGGAATGGGCTTAGACAGATGCTCAGAGGAAGTGTTTCTCTTGGGGCTATCAAAGCGAAGACGTGGCCACCTGCCAGCCTGAAGGTGCAGAGATGGTACTCTGAAAAGGCAGGTTGTGTCACAGCTTATAAACCAGTAGGACTTTTTGATCTCTTGGACTCCAGTCCCCTGAGGAGACTGCAGTAGAACTGCCATAAATAGCTCCATGTTCCAATATAAGGTCCTGGGGTCTGTCTCTCATGGGTTCTCCCCCATCATCAGCCACCACTGAACTGAGAAACCACTTAGGAGAGCTGAAGCTGCCCTTCATACACCAGGGTGAGGATCCTCTCAGGCCATAGACCATACAGGTATTTAAACCATTTAAATATCCGTAACTTCATCACACAGTTTTCTGCCCTACCAGTAGGAGCACAGTGTCCATTTCAACACCATACAATGTCCTCTCAAGATACAGCTACTGATTTGCCTTTTAACATAGGTACCTGGAAATTATCAGCCCCAAGGCCCCACAAACTGCAGTGGATAAGGGATAGGGTAAGTGTGTTGAAGTTGGGGTCAGATTCGCTGACAGGGACAGCTGTAGTGATAATTTGTCCTTCTCCTACCACTTTCCATCCAAGGATCTCAAAACCCTTTACAAACATTAATGAATTAAGCCACACAACAACCTCTGCAGGGTGGGGTACTAATACCCATACTTCATGGCGATTAGCGGCCACATTGATAGGCACCTTAAAAAGTAGCTGAGAGACTAGAGGATGAATCTGTAGAATAGAGGATATGTACATACCTCTCAATCTCCCAAGCTGTCAGTGTGAGAGGCCCCTTTTCTAATAAATGTAAAATGGCACTCTGACCTTCCCATGCCCTTATTTCAGGCATGGTAGTGGAGAGCAGTTGAGCAGAGGGATATGTGTATTTAAGAATCTTTGCTAACTTTTGGTTTCTAAGTTGAAGAAAAAAGGAAGAACAGAAACATTTGCTTTACCAATATCTGTCAATTGTCAGATCATGCATAAAGATAAGAAATCACTAAGATTAGTTGACATTTTTTTCTTTTGTGTTTTTCTTCTATTCTTTCGTCCCTATTTTCTCTATTCTCTCCTTCTCCCAAACTTAAAATTGTTACTTCAGGTTTTCCCTGGGCCTCATAACCTAACCCAGGGATTCTTCATATTAAAATATAAATTATTTTAATTTATATATCACAGTAAAACAATATAAAACTGGGATATGTACTCTGTGCACTGTTATTTTGCTACCATAGATAGATTAATCATGCTAACTGCTCCATGCACAATTTCCATTGTGACTAATTAAGAAATGTATGATCACTGTAACATGGCCGTTTTATCATTCTTAGGAGGATTGGTTTTAGAACACACTATTCCTGTAATGGAATTTGCTTTTATCAGCTAACTCATTTTCATCAATTCACAGTGATTTTTAAATCAATTTTTATTAAGGAAATTGATCATGAGACTTGCATTTTGATATTTTTTTAATCTTCAGATTGGAAGCATTTTTATGTATATTTCTAAACAGCAGAAGAATTGCTTTATCTCTTATCATTACGTTACACTGGATGGGTGCAGGTGCATTCAAAATAATCAGTCTCTCAGACCACAACATGGGGCCAAATTCAAACCTGGTGAAAGCCAGTGCAACTTCATTGACTGTAGCAGTGTTGCACCTGCTTACACTAGATTCGGAATTTGACACACTCAGTTCATAAACTAGTAGTACAAAGAAAAGGAGTACTTGTGGCACCTTAGAGACTAACCAATTTATTTGAGCATGAGCTTTCGTGAGCTACAGCTCACTTCATCGGATCCGATGAAGTGAGCTGTAGCTCACGAAAGCTCATGCTCAAATAAATTGGTTAGTCTCTAAGGTGCCACAAGTACTCCTTTTCTTTTTGCGAATACAGACTAACACGGCTGTTACTCTGACACTAGTAGTAGTGTGCTATATAATGTCGAAGCACAAATGAAGAAGAAAAGGATAAATATAAAGTACAAATAAGAAAATACTGACAGCTTCACAGACCGTCAATACATCAGATGCAAACTGATGTCTGTTTGGAAAGCAACACAGCTATACCCACTCTCCTGCCGGAATCTTGCATTTATTGGACTACAGTTCCAAAGCAAAGTGTAGCAGAAAAACTAGGTCTACCCACTGAAATCAATATATCTCTAAGCCTATGGAGGTTCTCCCACTAATAAATAACATTTTTATTGCTTCATTATGGTCTATTTTTGAACTGTCTTCAACAGACAGTTTCCTATCTCGTTTTAAAGGGTGCAAAAAAAGAAAAAAAAAACCTAAAATAATACTTAGCATTTATAGTTCTTTTCATTATCAAAGCACTTTACAAATATTAATAAATTAATCACAAAAATAATTAAATGCATAAGATTCCCAAAATTTAACCTGCAAAAAATAAAAGTACACACTGTTGAGCCTGCAGTGATTAAACTGAAGAATCACTTCCCTGTGCAAAAACCTTTTACCCTGGGCTAATAGGAAGATGCAAAGAAAGATAACCATACAACTTGAAAGAAAGGAAGAAATGTGCTGGCGAGCCAGGAAAGAGCTAAGTAATTGCATGTACATACACACTATTTACATAAATAAAAAGGTTAGCTAACAACTCCTTCCCTTAAGTTTTTCAATCCATGTTTGTAAGGAGAATGGAAAATATATATTTAAACTGACAAGGTTAAGGAAAAAGGAGTTCCCATTCTCTCATTATTTTCAAAGAACCCTGTAAAACCACACACAATTAAACCTCAATAAGGTCTAGTTTAAACAAAGTCTAGAGCAGTTGACTCCCTTGGTGTTGGTCCTTCCTTTTTCAAGTGTCATTCTCTAGCTAACATCATACCAAAGGAATGGCAGGACTTCATAACAGACATCTACCAACTCTGAGATACTAAAAGTAAAATCTACAGCTGGGTTTCTGTCTCTGTGCCTTGGTTCCCATTTCCTGGAGCTGTCTTGATGCAGTCAATTCAGTGTATTGCCTACACCAGGGGTCTCAAAGTCCAGGCCCGCGGGCCATCTGCAGCCCGAGAACCTCCCCACTGCAGCCCGCGGAGGAGAGACGCAGGCAGACAGGCCACTGGCAATGTCGGCTGCAGGCACTGCCCCCCGCAGCTCCCATTGGCTGCAGGAGAGGGACAGAGATACCATCACTAGTTGCTGGGCAGAGTCAGCCATGGAAGCAGCATCATTAGTTGCCGGGCAGAGTCAGCCATGGAGGTGGTATCACGTTTTTCCACAATGAAAATAAATAAGTCAAAAGACCAAACAAGACTATCTGATGCCCACACTGTTGCAATCCTGACGGTTTCAACTGAGACCAAACATCAACAAACTGACAGAACTGAAGTGTTGCCAGGTGTCTGGCAAACACTAAAAACTCTCTAACAGGCGAAGAATTGTATAAAGTTGTATGACAGTTTTATTATTTCTAAGAAATTTGAAATAAAAAATACAATAGAAAAGTTTTCTTTTCTGAACATCGTCTTCAGTGACATTATTGACCCACTGGGAGGATTTGAGGACTGGCACTGGCCTACACTATAAATGCAAACATAGCAGAGTAAATGAAACAGCAAATCTTAATTGTCAGTTTATGTGTTTTATCTCTATTTCAGTGATAGCTATAAAATGGATATTATTTACATATCATGTGTTTCATGCTGCTGCATTAAACTGCCTGGGCTTAATCATATGCAAAAATATATTTACACATGACTCCTCATTTGAGCAATGAGACACAGTAGTTTGTGCATTCATAGGTCATTAATTCATGGTACATATGCATTATGAGGTATCATTGCAAAGGTCTACAACTACCAACCACTGGCCCAGGAAAGTACCCCTTTTTGTAGCTTATACTGCTGTTAGTTTATATGAAAGCATGATGAAAGACCGCATCATCAGGGATACGTTCAAATTATGACATGATTTTGTTCAAAATGGCAGAAAAGGCTGTAACTATACTGAATAGTCCTATGAAATCAACATATTTCCATGGTTAAGAAGTCTCAATAGCTGTGAAGGAGAACACCTCTGAGTTTGCCTTGCAGCTCCCCATTTCCTTCTATTGGTAGCACTTGTTGTTGAATGGACAAAGTTCACATGCCTACTGAGACCAGCTGTGTTGTCACAAGCTACCTGCGCTGGTTATTCTACCCGCTCTTGCTCTGAGAAAGACTGGAACTCCTCATGGACCGGCGTTCATCAGATCATGACAGCTAGGTTATCCTTCTCTGGTAGGAATTAGCATATTTACCATTCCCCCAACCATTGTGGGGTAGAAAGACCATCTCCATTCCCAGATAGCCCGCCCTGAAGGCTCTTTGGACTGCTACTGTCAGCCACTCACCAATAAGTAACCTAAACGTTGCAATCCTGCTATGGGAGAGGCTGTTGGCATTAAAAATGGATGATGTAAACTCCTAGAATGGACGTCAGAGATACAAAGCAAGAGAATACTGCAGTACAAGGGCAATACATTTTAGGAAAACAAATGTTTAAGAAATTTCAGTTCTACAGTCTGCAGTCCTTACTTAGGCAAAACTCTCCTTGACTTCAGTACTGGACTAGGGATTATCACAGTACACGTGCTAACACACAGGTGGATGTGGAGGGACTGGACAGACGTGAATGAGGTAAGAAGGGGATTTCAGGTCAACTGAGAGGTAGGCTGAACATAGGTCAAGTAAGTGTGAGGAGAGAGTAGGAGACAGGTTATAGGGAAGTCCATGCAGACATCAGGTAAACAGGAGAGTGCAAGGGAACATGAAAACTCATTAGCTGAGAAGCAAGGGAGAAAGAGAGAGAGAGAGTTGGAGGACAGACATCAGTCAGTTAATGGAGATGGCCAAGGGAGTAACATCACAGGGTGAGTGAGGAGGAGGGTGAATGATTGGCTGGAGGTAGGCAGGAAACTTGAATAGGAGGACTTTAGTTGGGAGTAGGGGAGCTGTAAAAGGCAGGTGGGGGGGAGATATGCAACAGAGTAAAGCAGATATAGAGGATTATGGACCCTATGAGGAAGCAGGTTTCAGAGTAACAGCCGTGTTAGTCTGTATTCGCAAAAAGAAAAGGAGTACTTGTGGCACCTTAGAGACTAACCAATTTATTTGAGCATAAGCTTTTGTGAGCTACAGCTCACTTCATTGGATTCATACTGTGGAAAGTGTAGAAGATCTTTTTATATACACACAAAGCATGAAAAAATACCTCCTCCCACCCCACTCTCCTGCTGGTAATAGCTTATCTAAAGTGATCACTCTCCTTACAATGTGCATGATAATCAAGTTGGGCTATTTCTAGCACAAATCCAGGTTTTCTCACCCCCCCCCCCACACACACACAAACCCACTCTCCTGCTGGTAATAGCTTATCTAAAGTGACCACTCTTCTTACAATGTGTATGATAATCAAGGTGGGCCATTTCCAGCACAAATCCAGGGTTTAACAAGAACGTCGGGGGGGGGGGTAGGAAAAAACAAGGGGAAATAGGTTACCTTGCACAATGACTTAGCCACTCCCAGTCTCTATTCAAGCCTAAGTTAATTGTATCCAATTTGCAAATGAATTCCAATTCAACAGTTTCTCGCTGGAGTCTGGATTTGAAGTTTTTTTGTTGTAATATAGCAACTTTCATGTCTGTAATCGCGTGACCAGAGAGATTGAAGTGTTCTCCAACTGGTTTATGAATGTTATAATTCTTGACATCTGATTTGTGTCCTTTTATTCTTTTACGTAGAGACTGTCCAGTTTGACCAATGTACATGGCAGAGGGGCATTGCTGGCACATGATGGCATAAATCACATTGGTGGATGTGCAGGTGAACGAGCCTCTGATAGTGTGGCTGATGTTATTAGGCCCTGTGATGGTGTCCCCTGAATAGATATGTGGGCACAGTTGGCAACGGGCTTTGTTGCAAGGATAGGTTCCTGGGTTAGTGGTTCTGTTGTGTGGTATGTGGTTGTTGGTGAGTATTTGCTTCAGGTTGGGGGGCTGTCTGTAGGCAAGGAGTGGCCTGTCTCCCAAGATTTGTGAGAGTGTTGGGTCATCCTTCAGGATAGGTTGTAGATCCTTAATAATGCATTGGAGGGGTTTTAGTTGAGGGCTGAAGGTGACGGCTAGTGGCATTCTGTTATTTTCTTTGTTAGCCCTGTCCTGTAGTAGGTGACTTCTGGGAACTCTTCTGGCTCTATCAATCTGTTTCTTCACTTCCGCAGGTGGGTATTGTAGTTGTAAGAATGCTTGATAGAGATCTTGTAGGTGTTTGTCTCTGTCTGAGGGGTTGGAGCAAATGCGGTTGTATCGCAGAGCTTGGCTGTAGACGATGGATCGTGTGGTGTGGTCAGGGTGAAAGCTGGAGGCATGTAGGTAGGAATAGCGGTCAGTAGGTTTCCGGTATAGGGTGGTGTTTATGTGACCATCGTTTATTAGCACTGTAGTGTCCAGGAAGTGGATCTCTTGTGTGGACTGGACCAGGCTGAGGTTAATGGTGGGATGGAAATTGTTGAAATCATGGTGGAATTCCTCAAGGGCTTCTTTTCCATGGGTCCAGATGATGAAGATGTCATCAATATAGCACAAGTAGAGTAGGGGTGTTAGGGGACGAGAGCTGAGAAGCGTTGTTCTAAGTCAGCCATAAAAATGTTGGCATACTGTGGGGCCATGCGGGTACCCATAGCAGTGCCACTGATCTGAAGGTATACATTGTCCCCAAATGTAAAATAGTTATGGGTAAGGACAAAGTCACAAAGTTCAGCCACCAGGTTAGCCGTGACGTTATCGGGGATACTGTTCCTGACGGCTTGCAGTCCATCTTTGTGTGGAATGTTGGTGTAGAGGGCTTCTACATCCATAGTGGCCAGGATGGTGTTATCAGGAAGATCACCGATGGATTGTAGTTTCCTCAGGAAGTCAGTGGTGTCTCAAAGGTAGCTGGGAGTGCTGGTAGCGTAGGGCCTGAGGAGGGAGTCTACATAGCCAGACAATCCTGCTGTCAGGGTGCCAATGCCTGAGATGATGGGGCGCCCAGGATTTCCAGGTTTATGAATCTTGGGTAGTAGATAGAATATCCCAGGTCGGAGTTCCAGGGGTGTGTCTGTGCGGATTTGATCTTGTGCTTTTTCAGGGAGTTTCTTGAGCAAATGCTGTAGTTTCTTTTGGTAACTCTCAGTGGGATCAGAGGGTAATGGCAGTTTGCTCAAAGTCTTTGTTTACATAGATACCCTTACATGGCATGTTGGGGTGCAACCATTAAAATGCTTTTTGCTCATCTGTCTTTGACCCCCTTCTACGTGGTCCCATCATATCAACTCCTATTAAGCCCTGCTCTCTTTGTTACGGTTGTTCCCTTTGCAGTTCTTAATGCTGCCCTGATGCCACGTCTCCTTTCAGTACAATACACCTGTATAACTAGTGTCTTTAATCTTTTTTTAGAAAAATTAAAAGCCTGTAGGTTGGCTACTCCATTATACCCTCAATTCCCTGACAAACAACTCTCAATTGATATTCCTTGCACAGATATGAACTTTTCACCCACTTTAATCACTCTGTGAAAGCTTGAGACACATTTTCCCGAAACTAGCAAAGATGTCTGTTTGTACTCCCTAGGTGGCTCTACCGACTGTACCACATACGACTGCATTTATTATGATCAAAAGGTACAAATCAGTGAATGGTACATAATGTACAATAGTATCAGTGAAAGCATTGTTCCTTCTCTCCTATGGACCATGCTGAATACCATTCTCATATCTTGAAACCCTTTCTGATTGCCATCAGAAGTAAGTGCTGGAAAAGCATCTTTAAAGGCAAGTGATCCTGCTCATCTAACTTCTGAGGGAAAAAGAGAAACCCAGACCTCTCCCTGGCTCTTTATTGAGTCTCATAAATTTCTGACACATTAAAGATGGCGCTTCTGTATTTTAAGTGCAAAAAGCCTGTGTCTGTCTTTCTGTCTTCCCATTAACCTCCTTAGTCCAAAAAGTTTCAAATAAGCTTCAGATAAACATACAGCAGAGCCATATTCTGCAGTACTCCTGGCTCAAAGCAACTGCAAAGCCATTTTAATTGGCAGCTTCAGCTGGAATGAAGCAGCCAGGGCACATCATTGATTCTGACCCACAAACTTTGGGGAACTTACTCAAACCAAACTGAGTGACTGACCTTTCTGAAGTTCACCCATCACTCAGTTTGAATGGATTCACTTAAACAATCTCTCTGGGAAATTATTAAACTGTGCTCATTACTTTGTCAGGGACAACTGTAATGCTGTATTTTGCTAATGTTGGATAGAGAAGTGTGTTTAATTTGCATGTGCTCTAAGATGCTAGGGATCAAACAAATATTTGTGCACAAGATACTTATAGCATATGCAAGGACAATATACTATGTGAATTAGAAATGGTTTTATAGTCAGCTACATTTCTTTTAATGAGCAGCTAGAGACATGCTGGTAATGCTTTTACATTTTCTTATAATATCTTTAAGGGGCTTGGTGCAGGTTTGCAATTAACAAAATGAAAGTCAGTCATGATGCTGCCTAGACACAAGCCATCTACACTACCCTTTATTATAACTGAGAGACCAAAACCATTGTTAAATTGTCATTAAGTTTGAAAAGGCATGTTAATAATTTAGCCTTATAATATAATATAGTTATCAACTATTAAAAGCCATTAACCATTAACTATTAAAATTCACGCATACGTGCCCTTCTTCATTACTGCAGCCTTTTTCATTCGTCCTTTGAGAAATACAGTCTTGCCCCCTTAAGTCCATTCATTAATCTATATGGCATACTACATTTTGCATTCTTCCTTTAAGATCTGCTCTGCCAAACGATCTCACCTATAAATTCAGTTTTCCTTTAGAAATGTTTGGTGCTTACTTCCATAGTGCCCTCTTTGCATGTGAAGATGTCCTTAAAAAAATTTGCAAAGCCACTATTATTCTCTTTTAAATCACACGGGACTCACTTCTGCTGTGATGCCTACAAAATATTAGCTAAGCAGTTTGTGAACAGAGACTGCTGTTTGCTACACTAAACATAATCATTTCCCTGTTTCCTTTTCCTCCCTGATCAGTTTGTTGCATCCAACTGTTTTCTCTCATTGTATGTTGAGATTGTTAACTCTTGGGAATAGGGTCTGTTTTTGCATGTGTCTACAGTACCTAGCACAATGAAGGCCTGATTGGCACCACTATAGCGATACAAATAATAAATAAAAATAATATCCAGAAACAGAAATTAAATATAATGACCTACTTACCAAATGTTTTCTGTGGTAATTCTGTGACAATTATACTATAATGGAAAAACTGTGAGGGTAAAAATTACAGTTTAGGAGACCATCCGTTTATTATGCTGACATTTGAGATCAAAAGTCACTTCTTTGAATTAAATAGATTGTTTTAGCATATTTCCTAAATTATTATTAAAAATAATAATAAAAACTCTCCCAACAGTATTCTTCCCAGGCAGGCTGTGAAATGTTGCTGTGGAATGATCTTACTGGCAGGGATAATGAGAAATACATACAAATATCCCCAGTGTAGGACCAAGAGGTAGAAGCAGCCTAGAGGGAAAAATTCACATATTTCTAATACCAGAATATATACTGGCTCCAGGCTAGGATTTTCTTTTAGCATCGCAATAATATACCGAAGCAGCTTTGCCACCAATATTATTATCTCCCTGCAGGACAAGGATGCCCGCATAGCTTTGAGAGACATAATGCTAATATATTGCTTCCATCAGAGTAAGATCTACCTCCTAGGCAGGATTCGTAGTTTTCTAATTACTTAGCCTTATACCTAGAGTAAAATCGATATCTCTTTGAGGACTCCGATGTTTTCAGTGAGTTAATTTTGCCCTCCTTGTTGCCCCAAAGCAGGAATCCCACCACTGACATTTGATAGCAATACCACTGTGGCAGGGTCATTTTTCAGAGATGGGTCTTCCATGCCTCACAAACAAGTAGCTCTGGACCAAATTAAGGTCAGTGGAGTTATAACAGCAGAGAAATTGTCTCTCGGAAGCTGTAGGGCAATATTTCCGTAGGTAAAAACTAATTTGTGATCATTTTCTTCATATTAAATCTACTGGAGGAATAGATTTTCTCTGCAGTATTATTTTACTCTGAAGGCAAGTTCTGTCTCAGGATAACTATAAATTAGTGTCACCTTCGGGGGGGGGGGGGAAATCCTGATTTAGAGAAGGCAGAAGGCTAAAGCATTAGAGAGACCCTGTCTTGGAAAGTACTGTAAATCCTAATCTGGAATGTAGCTGTCTTTTTGTAACTTTTACTGGAAAATACAGCAAGTTTTATTATTGCAAAGACAGAACTGCATTGTACAAATGCTAGACTGAACCTACCTTAGACATAAAATGAAATCACTTTGGTGATGGAAATCTTACCTTGGAAGAGTAACTTCATAATTTGTAGTGCCAGGAAAATCCTGCCCTAGAAACAGCTGCTTTGTTATGATTCTGCCCCAAAGTTATGTCTATTTAATTTCTCCCTCTTTTCCTTTATGAATAAACCTTGGCAAATAAAAAAGGGTTTTTTTGTTGTCATGCTGACTGCCATATTCAATCAAATTATGTAAATCCTCTTAAAATGTATCAAATCAGTTGTGGGTCTTACAACATTTAATGTTAGAAAAAAATCAATTTATTTGTAGATCAAAGTGGTTCTGTACAAACCCTGCTGGAATTAACAATGATATTTATTTTTAGTATCTTTCTCACACAAATGATCATATCCTCAGTGCCCCCTTCTCCTCTCCCTGCTTAAGCTCAGTGAGACTTCCCCAGAGTTACATATTGTATCTGCCACTTCCCCAGTCTTCCTGCTGGTAGTGCTAGATAAAACATTGCTGACACCTGAAGTCAGGTGTTTCATGATACATTTCTATCTGCTTTCAGGAAAGACTCACAATATTGGAAAAAAAAATGTCAGTGCAAATGTTCCACAATTAAAATTCAAAAGTCAAGAACTGCAAAAGTTAAGGATCAAAATTTGCTGTCATTTATTACAGTGTAAATCTGGAGTAACATCATAAGCATCAGTGGCATTATTTGAGATTTGTGTCAGTGTAAATAAAAGCAGAATTAAAAAATATATCCAGTGATAAAGAATCTGATTCTCCTCTCACTTACATCACTGTAAATCATCAGTAGCATAATTGAAGTCATTGGAGGTAAAACTGGTGTAACTGAAGGAGAATTCAGTCTATAAACCATAGTAATATATTCATTAACAAGAAAAACAGAAATAGAAAACACTAAATGTGTGCAACGCAATCCAGTGACTGTGGCAATAAGGAGCTTCACTTTTGCATAATATAATTTACCTCCTTTTTTACTGTGAAGTCTTAATATTGCAGTAGTGTTGGGGAGAGATTCGGTGCAAAACCATTTTGTTTGTAAAGCACTTTAGAAGCCGTGGAGATACAAATGTAATATAAATGTAAGCTGGTTATTGTAGATGAGAGGTGTTCCCTGACCCATTTTGTATCTCAGAGACATGTACAGGATTGTTGCCTCTTCATTACAGTTTTTCCACAACCAGCTCATGTGATCTAAATTAATTAATTTGGATTAATTCACACTAGTAATTTTTATACATAGATATATTTGTTCTTCTCCCGTATCTTCTTTTAAAATAGCTAATAAATTATCTGAACAATAAAAATGTAGGGAACATTGTGTTACAGTATGACTTGTAACAGCCATGCTTGTTAACACTAGGACCTCTCAAACGAGGAATTCAATAATTTTCTGTTTTACGAAATCTGGACTGTTGTTCTTCCGACGTGAGTTGCTGGTTCAAAATAATGTTACTTTACAAAATGAATCAATTCTTTAATATTTAAACCAGGTTTGGCCTGTCCAACTAGCATGTAAAAATTATTTTATTCATATAGCTGACTGAAATAGCCTTATTTAAAAAGTGAAATGAAACAGAGCCAAATTCTACATTAAAATGCATGCAATTCCCATTGATGCTGATGGAAACTGCATACACATATTCAAGGGCTGAATTTGATCCATGGTATCATTGTGCTATGAAGCCACGCAAACTCAAGAGTTGGACGTGAATTAAATATTTCCTGAATTATGCATAATTATACTGAAATGAACTATCTCAGCCAGTCAGAAGGCAGGGATGCTGTACCACATCTGATGTATAAATCTATACTGTTCCTCACCCCCCACCTCCCAGTTCTGTAATTTTCCGCTCACTGATCGATTCTGTATGTCTGATACTGATTTGAACCTCTCTTGCTTATTTTATCAACTATGTGCAGAATAGAAGTACCAGAACTGCTAACTAGTGAACTGGATATTGTTCTGGATCCAGTCTCATATCTGGAATGTTCATGATTAATTATAAGTCGTAGTATCAACTTGATTGTATTTATATTTGTTTTCTGCTGCGTAACCATGGTACCATTCTGATATGCAGGCATCCAACGAAACCTATATATACATACATTTATGTTCTCTTGTGGTGCAGTGATCCTTGTATTCCTGGCCAATTCCATAGAAAAACTTGCTCAGGAGCAGTCACGGTATATTTTCATACTCAGAATTAAGGACTGTGGTCACTAGCTGCCAAAGAGAGGGCAGCTTTAACACACAGTGCCAAAAAGGAGCTGAAATCCATGATCTGAAAGAAAGGGGAGCATAAATATCCCTCTCTTGTTTAGGTTGAGCAGTTGCTATAGGTAAAAAAAGGAGCTTTGTCATGCCCTGGGTGGTTGGTACAGGGAAAGGAAGAGAGAGAACCTCTACTTAATCTAATTCATCCATTTTTGTGATTCTATGATCCTGATCAATGGTAGTATTAGAGGAGTGACGACTGAAACAAATGGCATAAATAAACAGCCTTTTACAAATCTACTTTGACAGGCAAGCATGATCTACCATATTCTATGACTGTAATATTCAAGTGACTATAGCAGATATGCAACTATTAATTGGCTTGTGTTAAAAGGCATAAATGAATTAATAAATGTTTTTGTTATTGAAACACTTATTACTGGCTAGAACTACATATTAATATTTGCCTCTATATGGCTTTTCTTTGGCAGATACTATTATAGGAATGTATGGGAAAAAGAATTGCACAGAATTCATATGACCACTTATGTACTGCATCTGACATTTAAATGAAAAATATAATGCATATTACAATGATGAAATATTAGAAACAAAAACATTTGAAGTCAAATGTTAAATTCTAAATTGCAACACATTGATAATAAAACAATTGCACACATTTTAGTGTGTTATGCTTCCATTACAAGGAACTTTGTTGTGTCAGTTTCTGGATCTGACATTGTCACAAAATTAATTTGGTATACAATGATTTTACTGTGACAGTACATGCATTTTGGTGTGTATTGTATTATTAATGCATTGTTCCAAATGATTGGATAGATATTCGCCATTGCAGATAGCATTGTAAAAAAATAACAATTTATGATGGAAAATCTGACATAAGGACACTCAAAGGGCCAGTCTTCTGCTTCTTTTGCCTTTCAGATTCAGACACCAAGAGTTTTGTTTGTAACTTCAGGAGTAAGCTTTTTAACAAGCACTTAGTATATGCCATCTTATCAGGGCTTGTAATATCTGATTGAGAAGATCTCTCATTACATTTTAGGCCAGAAAGTAATATGGATTACTTCCAGTTACTTGTCCTGACAATCAGGTCATTCCCATCTTGAGAGTGAGTGATGGTGTTGAGCTGATTATTTCACCCAGCGCCACTGAAGTTGATGGGAATGTGTTCACTGACTTCACTGAGAGTTGTATGTGGGCCCTAGTCTCTTCACTGTTCAGCCTGTCTTCATCTTAGACGAGCAGCTATATTAAACTTGCACCCACACTAGTGATCCCTCCAGAACAGGGCTAAGGCGGTTTGATGTGGCAGTGTGGGGAAGTTCTGCTGCCTGTGTTGTACTTGTCCAGTAGTTAGATGTAAAATGTCCTTCTCCAGGACTGCTGGCGTGGTATCTTTCCCACTCACTACATTCATACAAGCAACTTTTAAAAGATTTCTATATGTATTTAAATAAGAAAAAAATTATAATGGAGAATCACAATGACTATGTCTTCCTTGTGTCTAACATACAAACTCCTCTACAAAAATGCACTGCTCAGTTTGATAGAAGATTTAAGTTATAAATGTTGAGTAAGGTAATCCTTTGCTAGATATCAGACTGCAACACAGTGCAGAGAAACCTCACCTCCGAAGCACTAATATTCATACAACTCAAACTACATAGAAATAACAATAGCTTTTTAAAGCATATTATAAAGTACAATAACATCATTACACCCAGTTAATGTATAGTGAAGCCTGCTACTCATTCACAAAGAATGCCAATTTGGATGGCTTCAGTACCTTTATACTATCCCTATCAACTGTTATACAGTGATGATTTTATTAGTAGTGATGCATCATCCCAGCCAGTTTGCCCTGGGCTCACTTAAATGGTGTTGCTATAATGGGGTAAGGAAGATATGGTCTGGCCAGCTTCTGCTGGGCTCTCAAATCTTTGATTTACACTTTCATACGTACTTAGCTTTACTGTACCTGTCTCCTTTGCACAAAGACAGGATATAACTCATACCCTGAAGCTCTCACTGATATTACCAGGGACTATTAGTAGAGGTCCTAATGGGCAAAATGCTGCTTAAACATATGTTTGTATAAATACGGCTAATGACAAGATGATACTGACAGCAAATTATAGACCTGAAATTATGAAAATGGCACTAACACTGCCTTGTGTATTTTCCCTGTATCTCCCCCATCATTCTTCCTTTAAAGTTCCTCAACAATCTCCCTTCATTTTCTTTCCAAAAAGGCAAGTATGCCATGCGGGACCTGGTCCACCGACTTCCAGGAGGTAACAACAGCAACAGCTCAGCAAGCAAGGCCATGTCGGATGACACCGTTACTGCCATTTGCTGCACTCTGCATGAAGTCATCACTAAAAACATGGAGAATGCCAAGGCCTTACGGGATGCAGGAGGCATTGAGAAGCTGGTTGGCATTTCCAAAAGTAAAGGAGACAAGTATGTTTTGCAAATCACCTCACACCTTTTGTAACATCTTTAATAGGTGTAATTAGTACTAAATAGGTTTGTCTTGTCTGGTGAAATCATTAGCTTCATTATTAAGTTTAATCATAAATCACTTGTATTAGTAACCGTGTCAGATGTTGGAAGGGAGACAGGAAACAAGTAACCCAGTATCAAAGTCCCTGCCAGGGCTCATTTTTTGGCCTGCTTTCACTGGCAATGTGCAGCATCATGAATAATAATTATTTATAATAATGACTGGCATGAAATATTTTATCACCATCAGGCGATAGCCTGAGACATTAGGCCCCTGTGTAATGGGCGATGTGCCATGGGAATAACCAGGAGGACACTGTGAAAGGATTTATGCCTCACAAAGGTACTATTCTTCTCCTACTCCCACTTGCTTTGGGAATGCCAGAAGTAAGTAACTTCACCACTGTGCATGCTGCAGCTTACTTCCCCACCATACAACAGTTATTTTGGCTGGCAAGTGGGGGATGGGGCCACAGCTCTTTCCACTTCCTCACCCCTGTTCCCACTCCCTAGTTTGTTAAGAAGTATCAGGCCTTCTGTCTGCTACATTAAATGGCACCGATACATGTAGGAGAAGACTCACACCTAACTATGATGCTCTTAGCAACAGCTATGAATGCATCTTTTTTTTTCTGAGTCAGTGCACACTGTTGACAAAGCGATCATTGGATCCTCTCCTTTTGCTGGGAGTGGTTGCCTAGAATAGCTTGGTTACAAACAATATACATCAAACTTCCAGAGGTATGGTTGCTTTGCCTTCTGTGGGACCATGTCAGTTTGAAAAATGGAAGATTTCACTCTAATGCATAGATCCTTCTTTCAGAAGGGGGATATGTTATCAGCACAGAGGCAGCTGCAGCCTCCTGGCTCTAATGTGGCTCCTCACAGCCAATCTTCAGCCTGAAAGAGGAATCCACCCACTCAACCTGGTACTGGAGCAGTGTGCTGGGCTAGGCAATTAATGCATAGCTGACACAATTCAATCTTATTCCCTTTTCTTCTATTATTATTCTCTCTCCTTTCATGCTTCTCACCCAGTACACTTTCATTATTATAACTCTGTCAGGAATTGAGAAGAGTAGCAGCATTACCAATTGTGGTGATTCCAGTTGTGGGAACTGCCCTTGTACTGCTGACTCACCTTAGGAATAAAACATATTACAATTTTGATTATAAATAAATTACTTATTAAACCAAATTAATTGTTGTTACTAGATCAAATTAACTGCTGGCATAAGCAGGTGCATCTCCATTTTTCTTCAGTAGAATGTGCCCACTGACACCACCGGGGAATTTGACTCCAAGTTTATCCTTCTACATTAATAAAACTTAAGAAAATCTACAGAAACTGTGTATTTGTCCACCTGTATACTCCTCCAACAGAGATCATTATTACCTAGTGACATTGGGGCTGGAGTTTTCAAAAGAGCCTAAGAGAATTAGCCACCCAACTCCCATTGATTTAAATGGGATTTGGGTCTCCTGTTAGGGTCTTGAAAATGTCAGCCTTACAGCATATGGTGAGCCAAATATAACCCCTAACTGCAAATCCAGTGAACCTAACCTTTTGAAAGCCATATATTTCTAATAGTCTAGGACATGTCAGCTAATATATGTTTTCAGAATGCCCAAATAATAATTGTAGTGCCCTCTATAAAGTGTTTTTAGACCTACTGATGAAAAGCATTGTATAAGAGCTAGATATGATTATTTTTATTGATTTTGTAGTGGTAGAACAAGAAAATCTATCAGCACATGATACCAGCTCCTCACCTAAAACAGGAGTTTATACTCATCTTTCAGAGACATGAGACTTTTTTCCCATTCCTTCTATCTTTTTCATTTCTTTCATGGAGGTTCCATTATTTCAAATAATAATTGTAGAAAGACTATCTTGCCAACCTGTTACTTAAATTAGTGAAGTTGCACAGTTTAACAGAATGCAACATTGTGTTAAATTATAAAGTATGAAATCTGTTAACAAGACCAACTGTTACTAGCCTCAGAAGAACCATTTATTGTTGCTTCTAGTATAATCACCGTCATATTAAAAAAAATCAATATGCACTGTGTCTGCTTCCAACAGAAGTCACCAAAGCTTTAATCCAGTGGATCAAAAACTCTGTTTCATGAGAAGGCAAGTCAAAAACTCTTTAACCCTAAAAGTTGTTACAATAGAATTTATAGAGACATGGTAGATGAGGTAATATATTTTATTGGACCAACTTCTGCTGGTGAGAGAGACAAGCTTTCAGACTTACACAGAGCTTTTCTTCAGGTCTGGAGACAGTACTTGGTCCAATAAAAGATATCTCATCCACCTTGTCTCTTCAATATCCTGGGGCCAACACAACTACAACAACACTACCTATAATAGGATTTATAGAGATTTTAATGGATAGATTTCAATTTGTCATCTGTTACACTATTCTATTCCCTTCATCCAGATGCTCTTCAAAGAACTGGAACCCACAAAATTGCACTATACTGGACTGATGGGGAATTTTTGCCATAGTCAGTGTACTTCAATACAGAACTTAAATATTAATGCATCTTACATTGTATGCAGCATGTGGTCCTCCAAATATGGAGCCAGAGTGCACCTGGCTCCTTTGTGGGTCCACAACTGAAGAAGAGGACATGAAGGTCCTTCCCTTTTCCTCTCATCCCATGCTTCCTGCACAGGGGTAGGACACAATCACAGTAGTACAAGGACTATCTGCTCTAATCTCTGTAAAGAGCCCACAGCCCTAGTCCTCTCTTCTCTACAGTTGTGTAGCAGAATTGGCATCCATGGGATCAGATTGGCCAAATTCAGTGGATCTCACTGCTCTTGGCCTCCCCTTGGTATTAACAGCATGATTGGCACTGTTACCACACTGGTCATTCCCTACTCCCCGTACCCCACTAGCAGCTAAAGATGGGTAAATAATGAAAACAATGATGTGTGAAAGTGTTCATCAAATCCCTATCAACTCATGAACTAATCACCCAGTTCTATTTGCAGGACGAATAATAGAGATGGGCAGAATCAACAAATAATTTACTAGGAAAATATTGTGGAAAACAACTGAATAAATTATGTGATTAACATTATCTTACCAGCTCTGCTGGCAATGCAGTTGTGACCCTTCTCAGTTACCACTACCCACACTGGAACCAGATGAGTAATACATGCTGCCAACAAGTGGAGTAATACATGCTGTCAAGTGGAGTGCCCCAGGGGTCGGTCCTGGGGACGGTTTTGTTCAATATCTTCATAAATGATCTGGAGGATGGTGTGGATTGCACTCTCAGCAAATTTGCGGATGACACTAAACTGGGAGGAGTGGTAGATACGCTGGAGGGCAGGGATAGGATACAGAGGGACCTAGACAAATTGGAGGATTGGGCCAAAAGAAATCTGATGAGGTTCAATAAGGATAAGTGCAGGGTCCTGCACTTAGGACGGAAGAACCCAATGCACAGCTACAGACTAGGGACCGAATGGCTAGGCAGCAGTTCTGCGGAAAAGGACCTAGGGGTTACAGTGGACGAGCTGGATATGAGTCAGCAGTGTGCCCTTGTTGCCAAGAAGGCCAATGGCATTTTGGGATGTATAAATAGGGGCATAGCGAGCAGATCGAGGGACGTGATCGTCCCCCTCTATTCGACATTGGTGAGGCCTCATCTGGAGTACTGTGTCCAGTTTTGGGCCCCACACTACAAGAAGGATGTGGATAAATTGGAGAGAGTCCAGTGAAGGGCAACAAAAATGATTAGGGGTCTGGAACACATGACTTATGAGGAGAGGCTGAGGGAACTGGGATTGTTTAGTCTGCAGAAGAGAAGAATGAGGGGGGATTTGATAGCTGCTTTCAACTACCTGAGAGGTGGTTCCAGAGAGGATGGTTCTAGACTATTCTCAGTGGTAGAAGAGGACAGGACAAGGAGTAATGGTCTCAAGTTTCAGTGGGGGAGGTTTAGGTTGGATATTAGGAAAAACTTTTTCACTAGGAGAGTGGTGAAACACTGGAATGCGTTACCTAGGGAGGTGGTAGACTCTCCTTCCTTAGAAGTTTTTAAGGTCAGGCTTGACAAAGCCCTGGCTGGGATGATTTAATTGGGGATTGGTCCTGCTTTGAGCAGGGGGTTGGACTAGATGACCTCCTGCGGTCCCTTCCAACCCTGATATTCTATGATTCTATGAACACCAGCACCATGTGCTTCTTTTTCGCCACCAGTTGTGCCCTTTTCACAGGGAAACACCAAGCACAAGTGTGACTGTTCCCCAATTTCTTCAGGCAGGCTCTAATCCCTTGTAATTTTTTCTTGGAGCTCTGCTGCTTTATGTTTGCTGAGGGGATGAGGTTAGTCACAAGATGTGGTCTTTCTGCATAGTCACATATTTATCCTATGTTGTCCTCCCTGGCCCGTCTCATTGGGTTTAAGACATCTGCTCTCTCTTGTACTGCCTAAACAAAAGGGAACATTTGGCTCTAATTCTCTGAAATAATTATTCAGATCTCCTGGGGAAAGACTCCAGAAGGAGGAGTCCATGTGAAGTTATTTTTGTCTTTTTATATAGGTTTAGAGTGCAGTCATTAATAGGTTACTGTTGTCAGTGTTTCAGAACATAAGTTCAAATTTGGGTTCCAGATGAATTTTATTTAGTCACAAAGCATTGATCATTCTGTGTATTTATGATCTATTATATTTCTGTGTCCTGCCCCCAACCCCCTCCCATCTTAAAACAGTGCTCATCACCTGGCTAGTTCCTCTGTTTCCTCTGACCATCTAGTAGAAGGCACTGGTGCAGTTAAGTACTCACTCATCTGTTCCTTGAAGTGCTTAAAGTCTACCAGCCCAGGAGAAAGAAACCAAAGCCCTGTACTCTTGTCTTTCATGACACTGCCCACAGGGCTGCAGCCAAGCCATCTCTCTAGAAACAATTTGTCCAAGTTTTGCCCTCTGCAGCTTTCTCTCTCTCTACCTTCCCCACTACCCACACTATCAGTTAGCCAGTTCAGCAGTTACTCTCCATCTTGACAGAATTCTCTTGTTCTCATGTTCCCAATGTGAACCCTTGCTTCTCATTCTCTGTACAGCACAAGTGTGTATTGGTTTTGTTCCTCTTCTGACACTTAGTAATATGGACATGAAGAGTGTGTTTGTCAGTCAATAAAATGTTACTATCCAAACTACTTGAATGTAAAGCTCTTAGAGTATACAGATAAAACTGGTGAATAGCAGAATTCCACTTGAGAGTTTCAATCCTTTGTAATTGACTCACAAATCATCATTAATTGAGCCTGGGATTTAACAGTCTCTCTCTCTCTCTCTCTTTTTTTTAATGTAATAGGCACTCACCAAAAGTGGTGAAAGCAGCATCTCAGGTCCTAAATAGCATGTGGCAGTACAGAGACCTGAGAAGTCTCTACAAGAAGGTAAGATTTTCTTCAGATTTTAGATCTTCAGTACAGTTACCCACTTTGGGGGCTGAAGGAACGTGGGACCAAAATACTTTATTTGATCTGTTAATGGGCTCAAACTTTGAAGTCTGAATCCCAACCGCCCAAAGTTTAGGAGGTTCAGATCTGGTGTTTTTTGAAGTTCCCATGTCTAATTTTAACTCCTTAAATAGAAATGGCCCATAAAGCACGTATTTTTTGGTTGTTATTGTTTGGGGGAGTTTTTTTTTTAAATAAATTTTAGTTCTTATTAAAAGTGCTGGAGTTGACAGTCCTGGAGAGTGAAGTCCTCTGTTCACAGAACCTGTACAGCATGGTCAGCAGTGGTGCAAGCTGCCTCTCCTCAGCCTTTCCTATCAGTGCATCTCAATCCTATCCTGGAGAGACAACCATCGGGGTGAGTGTGAGAGTCCCACCTCATTCAATTCCTGGCCTCTCTGCTGAGCCCACCAATGCCGGTTCCTTCAGTGGTGATGCTTTTATGATATGGACATTGGTACCCCTGGAACTGGATAGAGACCTGTTTATTTCACGTCCATCAAATTGGCAGCTTTCATGCACTAGCAACACGAGCTTGATTCAGAGGCAATCTAGAGGTGAAAGCAGTGGCTCCCATTATCATTCTCATAAGGCTGCCAGCCTCCTCTTTTGTGTAAATTATAGTACTATTACTATGAACAACACATTTAAAATTAACTATTTAAAAATAAACTTCTTACATGTATAAATGATAGGTGATGGTACAGCAAGCTCCTATCACAGAATGCTTGTAAATGGACACACATTCAAGTGTGCGTGTAAATGTGGTGTGTGTATGTGTGTACACGTATATTCAGTGGCAATCTCAGACCGCTTCCTAGTACTCACAATTTCACATCCCAAAAATTACCACCGCGGTTGCCTCTAATTGGCACCTTTCTTTGTAGTCTAAGCAAAGAGACCAAGCATTTAATTCCACTCCCAGTCAAGGGTGAGGCATATTAATGGTGGACTCTGAAGATGCTCACAGTGCCATTGCTTGTGCTGTATTGTGTAGCTGAAAAGAGTCGAGTAGTGTGAAATCTTTGCCTCAGTCTGCTCACGTTGAGTCTTGGGTTTGAAATTTTATTGTTTTGTACACCTGAGCTCCTGTTTGAGGAAGGTTGGCAAATAGGCCTAGTTTGAGAGGTGGGAGTGAACAGCAGCGAGGGTAGGGTTCCTCTAAGAAAACAGCACATCTGGGATGTGGGGAATGAAGTGATTCTCTGCATGGTGTGGAGAGATGCCCCTTTGGGGGTAAAGTTTGTTGTGCTTGCAGGGGCTGGCTAGTTTCTTAACCTTTGAACTATTTTGCAGGATTCATTTTGTTAATCCCTTCATGAGCTAACTCTGGCAGGGTAAAATGGAGGTCAGTCTCCCAGGCAGTTAATCTAATACCTTTCCCAAGCACTGAGCTAATTGAACAAAATAACTCTTTAGTCTTCTTATGTCTCTACAACCTGCTACCAAACATTGTATAATAATTTAGTACAGCAAATATCATTTCTTTTAACCAAATGCTTCTAAGCATTAACTTAACTAAAAATGTTACTGTACATAAACAGATGGGGATGTATTTTTTAATGTTTATAAAGTTAGTACACAATATAAGGAATGATTTTTATATAGAATGAATCAAGAAAAACACTTTGCGAAAGGAGCTACTTCCTTTGCTTCCTTCACATTAGTAAATTGAATACTTAGCTGAATCTTGGGCTTGCTGCCTATGGCACTTCCGTTCTTTCACAATATTTAAAAAAAAAGTTATATAAAACAAGAGCGTTCCTAAGATCTCTATTACATAAGCAATAATATTTGTCATGCAATATGGGTTTAAATAGTCAATGCAATTACTTTCTCCCACTAAAGCATCTGTATTGGCAGTAATGAATGAATACAGCTTCAGCTGGCTGTGCAATATGGTCAGCACTTTGTGCTTTCACACACTGGCAGGAATTTTTCCCACACTGCAGCTAAATCCAATTGTGCAGGTGTCTGAAATTCATTAGTATGCCCTAAAAATATCTATCTCATTATGCTCAAGTAATCACTAGCATATAAGAGAGGCTGGAATAGAAGCATGATTCTGTTTTATGACTTGGGCCAGTTACAAGCCTAACATTAACTTTAAGGAACTGCAGCAGTATTTGTCTTGCTGCTTGAGGGACAGTATGTCCAAAGTTTGATATAGTTTTAGAGCAGCACTTGTTGACACTATACTAAACAGGGGAAAGAATAACATGAATAGATGTATTATCATTTGCATTACTGAAGTAACCAGAATATTGATTTGTCACTGTTGTTGGTATAAAAGTAGCCAATATATTTGGCCCACAGATTTGTTCATGTTGGGAAAAAACGTGAAAGCTTATTACATTTTTGTAGTTCTGCTTAGCACGATGGACTTTATTCACTACCTGTGGCAGAACCCAGACTGCAAGTGCCCAGTGACAGAAAGTCCAGCCAGCAGTGGGGAGCATAATGTTACAAGCTGCCCATAACTTCCACTCTGTTGGGGGGCCAGGAGCCAGCCAGTGCTACCCAAGAAGTGGGTAGGGGCTGGCTCAGGAAGGTGCACAGCAAGGGCATGCAGGAGATGTACTGATCCAGTGTCTCTCTCAGGCAGCCTCTACCAGTGAGGCTTCTAGACTCCTGGCTGTAAACTGAAGCTCCTTCCAGCTAGTGGAAGCCTGATATTGTCACTTGCCTCCTCCGTAGCACATCTTCTTCTAACATATGTGTGGGGATGTAGACTGCAGCCTCCAACAGGGCTGAAGCAAGCACTTTGGTTTTAACCAAGGCTATAGTACTAATAGGTACAGAAGTAAAAACATTCCATGAGAAGGAATGGATGGGACAAAGAAAATTATTTAGGGGTAAAATAAGCCACAACGGAGACAGGGGGAAAGAGCACTTCTGTGAGAGAAGGCAAGGACGTTCATGCATACACAGACCCAGACTTTAACCTGTTCATGTCATTTCTTGGGGCTTTGCAGAAAAGGTAATCTAGCCCAGTGGTTCTCAAAGCCGGTCCGCCGCTTGTTCAGGGAAAGCCCCTGGTGGGCCGGGCCAGTTTGTTTACCTGCCGCGTCTGCAGGTTCGGCCGATCACGGCTCCCACTGGCTGCGATTCACCGCTCCAGGCCAATGGGACTGCGGCAAACGGTGCGGGCCGAGGGATGTGCTGGCCGCCCTTCCCGCAGCCCCCATGGGCCTGGAGTGGCGAACCGCGGCCAGTGAACCTGCGGACACAGCAGGTAAACAAACCGGCCCAGCCCACCAGGGGCTTTCCCTGAACAAGCGGTGGACTGGCTTTGAGAACCACTGATCTAGCCCATGGACTGTGTATCCCCAGTGAGTGCAATGGAGCTCAGACAGCTAGCACCTTGTTTGTATGAGCTCTCCTTCCCATGAGCTTCTTCACAAGAGCCTGATTCAGTGTACATTGACATCAATGGAAAACATGTATTGAGTTTAATGCGCCCTTGGATCAGGCCTCAAGGCAGGATTTTTTCTTTCTGGCCTTTACTGTGGATTAGGCCAGTCTGTAGCAGAGCTGGCATCTGAGGATTTTTGAAGGGCATTTAATATCTGGAAAGCTGGGAATGTCTTTTGTTGGATCAGGCCCATAATACGTACTTATTAGTGCTAATATAGGAAGAGCTTCACCTTGCATGGAATTGTCTGGATTTTCTTCTCAAATAGCCTTTGGTTGTTTAAACAGAATGCTAAGATAGCAAACCTGGTTGGCTCAGAGGGTGGGTAGAGAGAAATTGAGCCTCTCAGTTCAAGATGGGAGATGGTTCTCTGTTGACCTGGGCTAGATTTCAAACTTGTCACTACCTGGCAGTGGTTTGATTTTCTGTGGGAAGTTAATTAGTGGTCTCAGGCTAAAAAAACCTCTTGCATACACGGCTGTCACTATTTGGCATCTCTGTGGATGGGGTATCGTGCTGTGGGAAATAAAACACAGTATACTAGCTTGTGCACAGCACTAGCAGAGTCTGTAACGGTTTGTGCACTACACTGACTGATTCTAACCACTGTGCTGGCTTCTCCGCTCAACAGCAGCTGTATGGTAACTTTAAAGGGACACAGCAGAATGGTTAGCAGGCTTACCAGGACAGCCCAGAATGGAAAGGGTACGAAGAGTCAATTTCAAGTCAGAGTTCAGACACATGGTTGGGATCCACTGTTGCCTCCCCTGATACACTTGTAGGACTTCACTCTCCAGCACTATCTTAACGAAGCCTGACAAGAACATTTTATCCAAAATTCTCTCCAGCTGTTACAATTCAAAAAAGAGAAAGCCATCAAAACCAAGATGAAATGATGATCTTAGTCTTGGGGTGAAAGGGTTCCCTTCCTCGATGCCCTGTGTGAGAGTTCTATTCTCCCTAACATCAACGGGCAACTGCTGCTGTTCTACAAAAAGCTACTACTGGGCTGTTTTGCTCCAGTTGCCTGATTCTCAGCTTCTCCTGTTTTCTCTGAATTTGATACTTTCTTAGAAAATGGGGGGCAGAGCAAGCCATCAATTGTCAGCACAACAAGGGAAAGGGGGTGTGATGCAGAAAGATTTAAATTGTGCTCTCTTTCCTAAAGAACTTTCTGTAGGACTCCAGTTTCTACCAGAAAGATTAATTCTCTTCTGGTCCTCCCACCCATAACCCTTTCATTTCCTCCTTGGGAAAACCACCTGAAAAAGAACTTGCACCAAGACAGTGTGCCATGGGAAAGGAAACAAAGCCTCAGTAACCCAGTGGAGTGAGTGACTCAGATTGAACCCCAGACTGAAAAGTATACTTAAAGATGAGGACAGCACTAGTTAATCCCATAGAAAAGATGTTTTCAGGGATCACATTTTTATTAATTAAAGATTAATTAAATTCTCACTGTAGTTGACCATCAGTGAAGAAAACATGTCTCCAAAAATGACTCAGACGTTTAGGCATTTCCATTGTTCTCTGTTCTATGTAGTAAGGCCTACATTTTCAAAAATGGCTACTAATTTTGGTTGCTTCCATTTTTCGGTGCTCCACCTGAGTCACCTACGGCCTGATTTTTAGAAGTGCTGAGTGCTCACAACTTCAGTTGATTGAAATTACTGGACACAGTTGCTTGGCACTTCTGAAAACCAAGGCATTAAGTGTGTCAAGGTGGGCATCGAAAAATTAGGGGATACCTTTGAAAATATAGCTACATCCGGGAAGGAGCAAATTCTCATTTGTTGCGGCTCAGATTTTTTCTTCATCTTCAGTTTTCAAGCAAATAACCAACTACTCTTAAATAAGAGCAGCTTGAGAATTTTCATGAAGTTAGCAAATAAAAATTATCTCAAATCTTTAGACAAAAAGTACATGTAGAAAGAAACTAAGTAATCCAACCTGAACCATAATTTACTTGCTAAAAACAAGCTTCAAGTTGCATTAAGTGTTTATGATACTAAAGAACTGGAGAAACTGTCATGAAGAGAATATTTTCTATGAATTGCATCATTTTACCCAATCATTTAGGCTCCAGCACAATGTCTTTACACTGTATCTTTTTTATTCATATGTAATATGTCTTTCGGGATATAAGTGGGAAATCACAATAAAGTCTTAGAAATTATAGTTTTTCATTCATTATTGTGGATTTCTGTGTTGCACAGGATAATACCAATGTTTGTCCCTATCACTCAATTTAACAATAAAATTACAGACATCATATCCATTTGAAAGCAAAGAGGTTACTGAAGGCAGTTGTCCTTCATCACATACTGTGCTATCACACAATAGGGAGAATATTGTGACAGACATTTAATGAAGCCTAAATAGACACTCTGAAGATTGGCCTTGTCTGTCATTGGCTGAACAAGACTTAAAAAATTGCCTGAAGCCTAATCAAACAGTTAAGCCAGGCAGGATCTAAAAGAGGAGTCTTTTTTCATGTGACTTTCAGAATAATGCAGCTGTAAACTGCTAAAAGTTCTTTGAATATTGCCAGAGATATACTGCAAAATTCCTGGCAACTGGTTTTAAAATCTGACGTTCTTTTCTAAGTAAAATAAATCTATTGCCCTTTTGACATATTAAATGCATTACGCCGTGATGTACACTGGAACATTGGCTATGGCCTAATTGGAAGAAAATCCAAATGATAACGCCTACGTCCTTGAGAGATGTATTCTCTTTAGATGAAATTCTCTCCAGTGCCAGGGCCTTTGTATCACTTAAGCACCACATTAAAGACTTAAGCCCCAACCAGCACATAAATATTCCCATCAAAAGTACTGTTTGATAGGACTACATAGATGCTTAAAATTATTCATGAGCATATACATGCATTTTGCTGGATCGGGCCTATAGTTGGAGCATCAGTGGGCTGGGGGAAAGCATTTTCACTGAGGTGAATGTCAGGCTTTTAAAATGAACTGGTATAAGGTAACCTATATCTGTCTATAATTTAATTAAAACTGCAATAGCTTTATAGAGAAGACATTATCTAGAGCCCATTTCTATATCACTGTGAAAATGCAGCTACCTGATTAAATAATTGATTGATTGATTTATGGCAGCGGGCGGCCCCAGGCTTCAGAGTGGCTGAGGACAGAGGATTTTCACCCACCCATCATTCTGGGTCATGGCACGCTCAGCGTACTCTCTCGCAGAGCCAAGAAACCAGAATCTATTCCCAAACCCAGGTATTCTGGCTGTCATCTGACCAGTCTTGAATTGTGATGTTTAATGCATACTAAGATTTGCTCCCAGAAGAGCTATGGAGAACACATTTAAATCTATAATACATTACTATTACAGAATTAAAAAAATATGTATGATACATTTTAATTTATTGTACCTTATGAACTGTAGGCCAAATCCTGCTCACTTTACTTACGCAAGTAGGCCCATGAATTTCAGTGGCACTGTCATATGACCAAAGTCCTGTATGAACATTGCACATTGGAGAGAGGGAGAAATAAGCTCGGTCCAGTTAGCTCCCTTTAAAGCTATCCATCATTCATATACGTTTCTGTTGATTATTTACACCTTTCGATCGGAAATGCACTTATTGCTAAATAATGTATTTCAGTCAGCAAATGAAATACTTTTTGTCAAGCACTTCTTTTGTGATCCAAGCACACTTTTTAAAAAAAAAATCATTACATTTCATTATGGGAACAAAATGAATCAAGTTAATCTATTCTGTCGATAAAATGAGTGTGTTCAAAGTATCAACAAAGTTCTTGATAATATGTAAATATCCTGTGTTAACAGGAACAGGACAAGTAGATTTCATACAGACATAATCAACACCAATGAGACTCAGTCTGATGTAGCATAACTAATCATTTTCTTATAAGGACACTATTCAGATTTTAGATATCAAAATTCCATTCCCTTAACTGCTCCTTTCTTTTGATTTACCCTGACATCTTTCCTTTCCCTGCTAAAATGTTACTGTGTGGAGTTATTGCAAGAGAAAACAATAACTGCTACATCTTCTGTAGACATCACACAAGCAAACCTGTGAACAAGTGTTGTGGTATAGACACAGCAAGCACTTACAGATGTGTTTGTTAGTCACACAGGACATAGCAGTTTTGCTTTTTTTAATACAAAAGAATTTCATTTCAGTCATGCAATCAATGGAATAAACTTATAGGCTCTGCTTTTAACAATTCCTATATTGTCTGTCACTTCAAATAACGTTCCTACCAGTCCTTCTTAATCCCTTTTACTTTTACTAACAATATTAGAAAGAGAAGGGACTGCCATTATTTTATTATCACTTTTTTTGTCATTTAACATGGCTTAAAGTAACTATTACCAGGTTGAAACAATCTATTAAATACTGTACAATTCCTAGAATATAAATAAATAGTTCTCATGATGGGCTAAAACCGAGCACTAGATGAATTACAAAAAGGTATCATATATTGCCCCAATACTCCACTGCCTTGCACCTATGTCATCATTTATATCTGTTCAAAGAGGATATAAAACCCTGCCAAACCAAAATGGTAGCACTGACAACAAATGATGGAATGGGAGACTCTGACCCTGTGTTTCCATGTAGATTTGCTGGAGATATCTTTCTGAAAGGTTGTTGTTTCTAAGTAGTCTCATAACAGGCTGTATGTGATAAAATTTTCAGTTTATTTGTATCATTTTGCATTTGATGTCATTTAATTCCATTGATGCCATTCATTTTAGAGGCCATTAAATGTATAGTGTCCCCTACCATTATTTTAGTCATTCTTAATTTTTTTGAAAATGTGCATGTTCCATTTGAAAGCAATTTGAGTCTTATAGCTGTCTTCTAAATATTTTGTAATGTTCTAAAATTAATTCTGTGTTGAAGTCAAGAGTCAATCCCAGATTATGGTCTAATTTACATTGGTGTAGCCCTGGAATAATTTCAGTGAAGTTAGATAGGTTCAGCTCAGAATCTGACCCTCAGTGTCATCATGTTTTGTTTCCTGTTAACTTAGCTGTAGCCATAAAATGCAGTTGTGATGGTTCAGTTTGACTATACATATATATATATATATATATATATCCATATATATAGTTTTTATTTAAATTTCTATTCAAAATATAACTTTCAGCCTTAAATGTGTTTGTATTAATGAGTAAACCTCCAGAGGTTTGAGCTTGAGTTGCAGTAAGCCTCCAGAACTGTAGCTATGAACATTGCTTTTAGCACCAGGGGCTTAAAGGTACTAGTACATTCCTTTAATATTTGGTATTGTAACCAGCCTGCTGGTTGAGAAGAAGAATCTCTACATTATTTATCAGAGATACAGAGGAAAGAATTTGTAGAAGGTGAGGTAGTTCCCATCCAGAAACTGCTAAACTCAAGAGATAACTGTGGAGTCAACAACAAACCACATTTCAGGAGTTTACTTTTCCATTAAATTCTCTGTACAGTTGTCTAGCAGCCATATTTAATTTATGTGTTGTTGTCATCATAGTCATATGATAAAACAGTAACTGTAGAAGCAAGCTCCAGTTGTCTTTTATGCAAAATGTTGGGGGATCACTTTTGAAATCCAGGTCTCTTCCTTAGGTGCTAAATATAGAAGTAGGAGTCTAACTTTTAGCTCATAATTTTGAAAAAACTTTTCCATTAAATGCTTCATTTTTGCACACAGTAGGGTCTTTTGCACTCTCACTGAAGATTGACAAGTTAAATTTTAAATATGCTCCCTCCTCCCCGAGGCAGTATCTTTGACTGACAGCCTTCCTTTTGAAGTGAGTTATTTAATTATAAGTTCTGAAGTTCGCTCAAGACTAAAGATGCAGACAGGTGTCTTGAATCTGAAGGGCTTCCATATATATGTACGGTCATGACTGCAGTACTTTTTTATTCAGATATAAAGTTCCTGGGAGTAAGATAAAGTTTTAATCCTTGAATGTAGTGTGTGCAACTTCAAAAATTAAATACAGATGTCTTTTTGGTCTTCCTAATTTTTTTTACTCCTTTTAAATGTAATCTGAGTTCTGGAAGTGTCTCCAACAAAAATAAATCACAAACAAACAAACCTCAAAAAATCCAGATGATCCAGAAAAGCATCCAAAAGTCTGTTTACCAGTGCTAAGGTGCTGATGTAAAGATAGGCACATCACTATTTTACAGTAAAGATTAAAATAACCAAATCCAGGAAATGCTGTCATTGAATGAAAAATACCTTCTAAAAACTGTTAACCTGACTTATTTCAAGATGGAAAATAGTTAAATTTTATTTAAGTGTGGGCAGTTCTTAGTGTTGGTTGCTATTTTATTCAGATCAGTTCATATATCTCTAATAATAATCATTTGTTAAAGGTATATGATCTTTAAAGTACAGAACTAGAGCTCATTCTTAATTACAGTTTAGTCTTGATGCTTGCATCCTATAATGTAGGCAAAGGGGAAAGCACATCTGTGACAAGGAGATTCTTGGGGATCCCAGTAAGGAAGTTGAATCAGTTAGGATGACAGTAGAAACTCATGACTTTACAGTAATCTTAAACTGTTTTCTGTGGTCCCTACTGCTATCTTTGAAATTAAACAAAGTCGACAGGACTTTTTGGGTGATGTAACATTTAAATGACACAGAGAAGATGGATATATCAAATTATAGCTATCAATTTGGCACTAAAACCTTGTTCTCTTTCTAGAAGAAAATTAAGAAGTATTGCTGTACTGTTGCCATGTATTATCTTGGGCTTTCTTTGTTGATGTTTCTGTATGTTGCTGCAGTAATATCTAGTTCATCTCTGCCCTTTAGGGGAAAAAAATGCTTGCTTCATGCAACTAGAAAATGTAAATTCAACCCAAGCAGTCTGATTGACTAAATGTTAAGCTTGTACGTTGATAACCTAGTTTCAACTCTTTGGTGTCCAGCATGATCTAATAACTGCTGATGGAGAAATTGTTGTGGAAGTACTTTTTATTAGTTACCGTGTTCACCATATTGAAATAGAGATTTAGGGACTGGTACCAGAATACAGATGTAGTTTAAAGATGGCTGTCATGGGAGGACACTGGGAAAGAGAACTAGCAGCTGCATTCAGGTCTGTTTTTCCTAGTTCATCTATCAGACGATATGGTTCACATTCAGAGGAATGGATTTTGCCACTGCACCTGACTGTGGGAAATGTGAGTGAAAACACTCAGCTTTTCCTTGGTCTGTATTTTTCTACCTTTTCCAGCTAAAAATGAGGAAAAAATGATCATACCCAAGTCTCTACATTCTATGTACATTTCAGTCCTTTTATTGATAGTCCAGGTATTTTTAAAGAAAGTAGTTGTACCTCCTCTATAAACAAGTTCTGAAGATTTTATACAACAGTTTCTGTAAGTGTGAGTTAACAGGGTGGACATTTTGTTGGATGACTTGGAAACTCACAAAGATATTTTATTAACAGACTATATCTTGCTCTTCATTTAGAGTGTTCTCTAATAATGTTCATGTGTGTGCTAAAGTATGTGTTCAGAGGTGTGCGTGTTTATGGGCACATAATTTAATAACAGTCCTTCAGCTTTCTAAACGGAAAGAGTCTATATTCTTGCAAAATTTTATTGGAACCGAAACCTAGTGTAGCGTGAGCATACATACTAATTTTTAAGAAGGCTTGTTTGGATCACAGGATTCTTTGGTGCCTCTACATATAAATTAACATATCATTATATTTTTCAACTGGAACACTATTCTCCAAGCAGCACAAAACCCTAATGGTTTTTGATCACAGTCACTGTAACCATTCCTAATGTGTTCCTCACCATTGGTGAATAGGTGATGGCGGAAGATTGGGGTTGGTTTGTTTTTTCAGCTCCTCAATTAAATAATATTTGTCATGTTTTTGATTTTATCACCTTTTTTGTCCAGAGATGGAGTAGAAGACTGTTGGCGTTGCAGGTAAAATGAGAGAGGTGTTCCATGGGTTCTGAGCTGTGCAAGTACCTTAGGGTTGAGTTAATCTACTCACCTGGAGTTTGGAGTAGAACAACACATGTTCCACACCTGACTTCTTTAGCCAAGAGTTAGGGATTACATTTCCCACTTTGACTATTGCATATCCATGTTAAAAGATATTTAAGTTTTGTATCTGGAATAAAAATGTCACTAAAAATCAAATAACTTTGTCGATGGAGTTTTTTGCATATAAGTGCCTATTGTCTGCATTAGATATTAGTCAAAATAATCTCTGCTCATTAAACATTTAAATTCTAGCTAACACATTTTATGCAGGAAAAAACCTGGAAGGCAAAGATGCTAGCCCAAGGGCCAAATACTGCCATGCCTTTTAGAACAGTAGATTATAGCCATTGTTCCTTTATGAGAGGCATATGAAACAGTACTACAGTACTTTGAAAAATGCATATATTATTTTATTGCAGTGTTTTGAAAGGTTTATTATTTAGCTGTATATAACATCAGCAAAATGAATAATGGACCCTATTATGTCTGACGTTTTGTCCTTCATGCTTTGCATCACACATTGTTGCCTTTTCTTACAACTGTTTTATTCATTAGATTAGGTCTTGTTATCATCACACTCACACAACAGGAAACCAATAATTAATTACGGATAGGTAAAGTGATGCCTGACTGACTTCCTGAAACCTTCCTCTGCCACAGCATATAAGGCAGTTGAGCACAGTTATCGAGCAGTTTTTCACTTAGATGGATTTATTGATACGTCAGAGACTGGTTGTGTATCCTTCACAAGTGACCTTGGGAGCTAATATTTAAAATAATGCCCACAGTGGTTACTTCTGTTTCATATGACTGATGACATTGGTAAAAGAGTGTTTGAAAGAAAGAAAACTGGCCAAAATCATTTGAGGTACATTGAAAGAAAAAACTTGGCTAACTGTCTCAACAGGGCGTAGAATCTGAGGCTTTGCAATAATAATGTCAAAAGTGAGACACAGAAAATGCATTAACAATTCTTTAGGTATGGCATGTTGATATTCTGAGAATTAATGGACCTTGCTTTCAGAGTATTGAAGATAGAGGCTGGGAGCACTAAATCCTATATGAGAAATGAAAGAAATAAACTACTGATTTTGAAGATGTCACTTTATCAGAGAAATAGGCTTCCTAGTGCTTATTAATCCTTATTCAGTGCCAGTTTTGCTATAGTAAATGATTGTATGACCTAGGAATCTTTTTCTCCCTTCCTTCCTTAATATAAATTTGCATTACCAGATTCTTAAAGAGACTGAAATTTGATGTGTAGAAACCGCACATTTATAAACGTTATTTGTTTCTTTAACTTCACAGTGGGAATGTTTGGCCGAATAACAACCACAAGATGGAGTCAGTTGTGTATAGTCAGAGTGTAGAATGAAAATATTTTTGTACATAGTGTATACATTCCTTTTCAGGCATGTTTGAGTTAGATTGTACCTTTAAAACATAGCCCTCAAGGTCAGAGAGATGGCACCATCGAAGTGGGAGCCCGGGCAGAATTCTGACTGACTTATAGAGAACTCCTTATTGGGCTTTAGAGAAATGCAGAAATGCAGCAGCAGGCTCAGCCACCCATTGACAGAGTGCACTGCTCACTCCCCACAACTCTGCCAGCTATGCTGATTGGTACACTGTGGGAGATTAAGAGAGCACACCACCGTCATCCCAACGCTTTGGGTAGGCATGCTGGGGGGGGGGCAGTGTCTGTGCTCCCCAGTTACAGGTGTGTGAAAGGCGGACGGGTGGAAAGTTTTTGCACTTCTATCCCACGCTGGCATAATCTGTCTGGGGCTGTCACAGGTGTGGCCCAGAACATTTTTGTTGTAAGTAACAGGAAATACATTCTTTTCTTTTTGCTCTGACCACTACAATCATGCTCTTACACATACAGTGTTAAAAATTCTTGCAATTAATGAACACATTTTGATATATTTAGTGTTTTTCTGAAACCCCACTTCCTGGAGTAATGATGATATTAAGTGGGAATCTCAGCTTTCATTTTTTTAAAAAGTATGTTTCCAGCCCTCATGATTGCAAAGAAAAGCTGGAGAACATGAATCCTAAAGTCTCAAAAACAAGAAGGCAAAGAAAAAAAATCCACATGTATTCATTTTTAAATCTGATTATTTTGCCGGAGTGACATGATTTTTGGACACTTGGGGTTGGCAGTGCTGCAGGTATTCCCCTCTGTGCTCTGAAGTCAGTTTCTCCAGTTTTATACTGACAGAACGTAATGCAGTATCTGGCCCAAGGTTGTTAACCCAAAAAATGAACTGCAAGTGTCCAAATTGGGAGCATTCCAAATCTTTCTGGATGCTTTCTACTGCTCTTTTCAATAACAAATCTTGAGTTCTCATTTTGATATTAAAAGACAAAATCCTGGGAATAAAAGTCCTCTATGTATCTTTTATAATTGTCTCTCATTTAGCCCCAAGCATTTGAAAGTACAAAGCCATTTATCTGTTAATCATTAAAGTAGCTTTCTTCGGAGTATGTCATATAACAGGTCAATATAAGGAGCTTAAGGATGCTCTACTAATTCTGTGTTTCTGTTGAGACAATACAAACAGATCAATAAATGTCCATCCTTCCTGGACCCTAGGACTTTGCCTTCTAAATGTAAGATGTTTAAGAATGGCTTCATTGTTTTAATATGACCAGCTTATCAAAAATGATTTGGGGTTTTCTTTTTCTTTTTTTTTTTAAATAAGGGATGTTTTGGAAAGGGCTGAATTTAGGAAATTAATCAAATTAATTACTAATTAAATTAAATTGATCTCTCAAAGCAAAAATCCCAAAGGTTCAATCCAAAATAACTGCAAGTACTCTAGCAGGGCCTATGCATTTTTGCTTTTTGTATGTATAAATCTATCTATCTATGGTACATATTTATATATGCACAAATTTTCATTTTTAAAATGGTACATTCTTTAACTAAGGTATGCAGGGAATCACAATTTCCATCTGACATGTTGCATTATGCTGAGGACATTATCTTTACACAAACTGCATTGTCTGCAATATATGTAAACATACATGTGACAGGTTCTGATAAATTGATATTTTTCTGCATGATGTTTACTACTACCTGTGTTTATAACAGATAGCATGGGTGTCTCAAACTTTTACACAATTCCACTGAACCACAGTATAATAGGAAGGTTGCCTCTTGGCATCTCCCTTCCCATTCATTAGTATATAACATCCATGTGTCCACTACCTCAAGTGTTTACATAGAAAAATCATAAGAGGAAAGTATTTCAATATATTTTTTTTTGGCTTCTGTGAATCAATTTGGCAGCTGGAAACAAGGAGGAGAATCAGACTGAGCACTGTACTGCCCATAAATGCTTTGTGGACCATCAGTGTTGAGAACCACTGAGGAATGCACTTACTACATTTAATGTTTCTAGATATTAGATCCTAATGATAAATGTGGTTATTGCTAAATATTTTAGACTATATTACTTCTAAGATCCCAGTCAGAAACCCTGCTAGATACATGTGCACGTTTCTCACCACAGTGTTGTAGGCAGTTTATGCTACCGTCATGTTGAATGCTTCGCTTTCATATGCGAATATATGTAGATAATCTGATTCAGTTCTAATATCTGTTGGGTCTTATTAGTGTCAGGACAACAAACTGCAAGTGAAACGATGCCCAGAATTGTATCAGTCTGATGAGACTTGACTTCATTCACATCAGCTTTATCCTTTAATTTAGACAATGTCACACTAGCGCACACCAGTCAGGAAAGTTCCACTTAGCCTGACAGCAAAGCTTCAGCATGAAAAAGATGCAACACCAACAACTGAGAGCAATTTCCTACTGAGTTTCCAAGTCAGCTCAGTCAACACAATGCACTTGCTAGTACCTTTCTTTGTTATGGTATCATATAGCCGATCACTTTCTATTTCTAACATCAGCTTGCTGGGTGTAGTTCTCTCATCGATGGTTACCCTGGTATTTTACCATATTATATCATTACAGGAAACGTCATATTTACAGTTAATAAGATGACAATAGCAAAATGCTGGCTCGTAGGCAAGGAAGAGGAACGAGAAGAAGGTTCCAATCCTGCTTTGTTGAATGGAAAAACTCCTGTTGACTCCAGGCAGAACAGTATTGGGCCTGAAGGAGGAAATAGAAAGTTAGAAAGTTTTAAAATATATATTTTGTAAATAGTTTCTCTCTCAGTAATTTCATAGTATGATGTTTTTTGTCATTACTTCTTCTCTTCTGTACCGGGACACCACAGGAGTTGGTGTCTTTCTTTCTGACAAACACTTTGGTAATTCTGAAGGCAGTAATCAGAGTACAGGCCTCAATAAGAGTTGAGGATCTGCATATTCATGGCAGTTATTGAAAACCCTACACTTTTATGCAAATCACTGTCACCTGATTGGCTAATGATTATCAACTAGTCATAGGGCAGGGATTTTTACACTACAGGGTTATTAAGAAATAACTATGAAGTGATTATACTAATATGAAGCTTAAAACTAATCAGAGCCAGGGAATGGCACAACTTGCAAAAATGGTAGTTTTCTGCCAGTAAATATGCAGCATCTCTGCCTTCTGATCAGCTGAAATAACTACACTTCAGTTTTATTTTGACTAAGTCACTTAGAATAGAGTTTGCTGAGACATTATGGGATTCTCAGAGGTCTGTTTCCATGTGTAAATTTTACAGAAGTATTATAAGAATATTCTCAAAACAAAAGCCAGTCAGCTTTGCCCAGTGGTGTGATGTCATTTGTGGGAGGATGTTGTTAGGGGATAGTAGTTTTATAATGATACTTTGCTTTGGGAGGTGAACGGCAATTTGACATTGAAATCACAGCAGGGAAGGTTAAGAGACAGTACTTGAGACTGAACTCGAGCAGGATCTTTAACTTCTGTACAAACAAACTAAACTGAGTTCTAAAACCATGTTGTTCAGATTTTGCTGCTCACTGATTCCAATAGCAGCAGTGTGGTCTAGTAGGTTGGGCTACAGACTGAACTTGGGGCTGTTGTTAATGTTGCTAAGTGTTGCTAGGGCTGTAGTGTCGTTAATGCTGCTGGTGCCCCTGTTCTTGGAGCGGTGATGGTAGCGGCACTAGCAGAGAGCACGGCGTGTTGATTCAGCAGAGCTTGATGTTACTCACACAGAAAGACCACAGGCTCCGTTCTGTGGTGAAAGGTTTAGTCAGGTTCACTGTTGACTAAGCATGGTACTTTTGCCCCATAGGAGTTACAGGTACACTAACACGTGTGTGCCCACGACACGGTACCAGCTTGATCAACATAACATGACTCTGTCCTCTCGGCCAGTACAAAGCTGCCCCTCCTATGACTTCTCCTTTTATACATTGATACAAACAAGTTACGTTTTACATTCCATATGTTGTTAGTTACCATCCTTATATCTCCTACCTGCTAGTTCAAACAAAACAACCTCATCCATTATCTTGTCATTCTATCCTTATCTTCTGAGAGGTCAGTGTGTTCTTGTACCTTCTCTTGGGGAATTTGTTTATGTAGTTACTTGAGAGATGTGGGTGCTTCTGTGCCATCCCCTCAGGTCAGGAATATGCTGACTTGGTTGGCTAATACCTAGTGTGTTGCCATATTGCCAAGAACAGGCCCACTCTTGCTGACAGCCTTCGGTTCATACTGTTAGTTATGCCTAGGACTCCAGCAAGGCCTACAGGTTCTATTCAGCTCCACCACTGGTCTACTCTTTTTCCTTGGGAAAATCATTTTCTCTCTCTCCCTTCTTTCACTTTGTCTTGTCGATTCAGATTGTAAGCTCTTCGGGCAGGCAGGGACTATCTTTCACTATGTTTGTACAGTGCATACTACAATCAGGATCGAGTCAGGTGTGGGAGGGGGCCCAGCTCAGGCTGAAGTAGCAGGGTTTATATACCCTCTCCCTGACCAAGACATGTCTTTGAAAGGTAACAAGAACTAAAGAAGTTGCAACAGGTCTTTTAATGACAGGTTTCAGAGTAACAGCCGTGTTAGTCTGTATTCGCAAAAAGAAAAGGAGTCCTTGTGGCACCTTAGAGACTAACCAATTTATTTGAGCATGAGCTTTCGTGAGCTACAGCTCACTTCATCAGATGCATACCGTGGAAACTGCAGCAGACTTTATATATACACAGAGAATATGAAACAATACCTCCTCCCACCCCACTGTCCTGCTGGTAATATGAATCCACCTACCACCAGACAAAATAATAACTTGCTGTGGATCAGAAGAGAATGATTGAATCTTATAATGACTCAGAGCTGAGCAGGGACATGACATACTGGCACAAGTATGAAGCCTATGAAAAATGATTAGTTCTAAAGTCTTGTTCTCTTTTCCTCCACGACTGTTATGCATAGCTCTCCACTTAAAAGTTACTCACTGCCGGATTTCTGACAACATATAACTGGATATATGCCAGTGTTGATCTAGCTGCAACAAATACATGCCTTCTCCTAGTGCCTTCATATTACTTAGGAAAAATAGATAGTCATTATAGGCATAATCAAAATATAATGCAAAATGTGAAACCTCTGAAGAGCTGCTGAGAGCTAATATGACATTACCCTACTTTGGTTATTTGTGATTTCTTTAGGTGTACAGTTGCTACCTGTTAACTAACGGTTGGCAGTTAACAATGGCATTCCCCTCTATAACAGAATTATACTGATTTTCTTTCCAGTTTGTCAAATCTTTTGTCCTATTTTTCCTTTAGTAGATCAGGCTGATGGCAGATTGGTTTCTGAAATGCACTTGCACACAGACTTTGCTTTTGAAGAAAGTACTTGTTCTCTTTAGGAGATCCCTATATACTGTACCTTTAAGTATCCAAATCAATTTAATTAAATGTCATTATAGGCACTAGAGCTGAAACAAAATAATGAAAGCAACCAGCATGTCAGGTGGTATTTATTTCTGCATTAAATTCAATTTATTCCCTTTTGGCTCTTAAAAATTAGTTGACATATTTAACACTAATAACTTCTGGAATTGTTGATGGGAATAGTTTTAATGAATTTGTTAGAAAGTGTTCACCTTAAAGATGGAAAGAAATTTCTTTTGTTGGAGCAGATGAGAGCTAAGGATTGATTTTATTAAAAGTATTCAGCTTTTGAGGTATTATGGCAGCCTGTCAGACACATGCAAAAAATCTGTCAGAAAGCACTGTTTGAAAATTACCGTCCAGTGACAGTGGAATCTACCGGAATCTGGCTAATCAAAAGCAATCTGAGCTCATAATAATATTTATAATTATATTAATGATTGGGATAACTTTTTTGTTTCACTGTGCCAAAAATTTAAGCACTCCAATAAAACCAAGCGTGATAGTAGCTTGGTTTTGAATAAAGGAGTTGGGAGGATGGGGGAGGCAGGCTGGTATAAGAGGCTCCTTATTATCTTTTTGCTCTGATAATGAAATGGCAAAACTTTTATTTTCATTTTCAGATGGACTAAAGAATGGACCAGTTTTGTTAACAAAGGCTCTAACGTGTGTAGATATAGGACAACAGTCACATAGGATAGATCCTCATTTGGTATAAATCCTCATAGCTCCACTGCAGTCATTCAGTAGAGTTGTGCTATTTTACACTGGATGAGTATCTAGCCCATACTCTGTTAATTCTTTGCACATACTTTTAGCACCTTTATAGCTGAAGATTTTAATGTGCTTTACAAACATGCATGAATTATGATTCACAACCCTTTGTGACAGAAGGTGTTCTAGTCCCTCATTCTGTTCTCACTCACCTCAGTGTAAATCAACAGTAGCTCCATTGAGCAATGGATTTGCACTGTGTAAACCAGTTTAAGTGAGAGAACTGAGCCCAGTGTCTTTAACTGAGAGGTGCACAGAGGGTGACTTGTCCAAGGTTGCTCAGAGTCCATGGCAGAGCCTAGAGTGGGATCTCTTGACTCCCATTTATTTGCGTTAGCCCCAAGACCAGTCTTCCCCCTATCAATCACATCAGTCTCCCCAGAGCTCTAAGATTTTTCACTTCTGTCTATCTGTACAATTATTTTAATCAAATTGGAATTAAAAGCATTTGGGGCCTTGCAATCCTGGAGATTCTAAAAGTTCCACTGTCAACTGAAATTGTACTTTGAGTCTCAAATTCTACTCTCTGAAGCACCTGTAGGTGAAGCTGCTCTCAGCAGAGAGAAAAACATTAAATGGGGGATCGAGGGGAATAAATCCTATACAACCAAGCTTCATATCTACTGGCAGTCCAACTACAACTAGATGTAACCCCTTCTCTGCTGAGAACCACTGTAATGCCTGTGGTGAAGAAACTTTTGGTGTTCTCTGAAGTGCCAAAGGAACTTCACCCAACTGGCACCAGATGTCACTGCTATGGAGTTTGTGGTGCTGTACAGGAGGGAGCTAACGTTCACTTTCCATTAGAATGCTAGAAGGATTCAGGTATGTGATGCAATAGGCAAGCAGAAAGCTGCCCTTTTTCCCTGCTCAGCTGAGAGCAACTTCAACCCTAGCTGTAGATACTTCAGAGAGGTACCATGATACAGGATGAAAATGAAACAAAACGTGCCATTTTTAGCTGGCACAGAACATTTAAGATCCTAAAGCCTCTAGTGTCATTAATTGATTTTTAAATGGGATTACATGGATTTTTAAAAGGTTTGAAGAACTATTAATATCTTCATTTTTTTTAATATTCCTTGTCTCCATTTTATAGGGAAAATAATGCTCTTCTCTGTCTATGTTGGTGAATGTGAGAGCGAAAAGAGAAGGTTAAAAGCCATGGTCATGTAGAATTTCCCTGTGCTAAAAAAAAACAAAAAACAAAAACACCCTCCTGCTGTTGGTATTTGAAAGTTCATCTCCACAAGGATTAGAACTGTATTTACTAGTCATTTTCCAGCAGGCTTGTAGCCAGCATGGTTCTGGCACACTTTCAATGTCCAGTGTGGACAGGGATTTAAAAAACTAAAAAAAAACACCCATCCTAGTAAAACCTGGGGGGTGGGGGAACACTCCTTATCATAAAACCTGTCTTATGGAGCACCAACTTTTTGAAGCTGTGCATAGTTTGGTTAAGGATCCTTCCACCATATCCCTCGTTGAGATGGAGATAAGGAGGTCCCAACAAGGACTGCATGCACCGCCATTTGTGTGCTCACTCTAACTGTAGGGAAGGCTGAAAATCTTGAAAGCTTGCCTCATCCCTTTGATGCTCCTCTTTGCTCTTCATGAGGCGGTTCATGACGTGGTTGACTTGCAGGTCCCCCTGCAAGTCAACTGTAGTGTCAATGTCACCTCGTTGTACAGGTGGAGAATGCTGGATGGTCATTTCCCTCCTTTGACATCAGATCTCCCCAGTGGGTGGCCTGCTCCCTGCTTCTGCCTGCACGTCTCCTCTGCTTGGGCTAGCAGATCTGTCACTTTAAAATAAAATAATTAGAAAAGTGACATCTCTGCCGCCATTCCCATGAGAACTGCTAATCTCAAGAGAATGCAAAGAGGGAAGAGGGGATCAGTGCTTCTCACTGGGATGAAAGATTTCCAAGTGATAAGTGTGTTATTCTCATAGCAGATAAGTTATGTAAGTTAATATTATCGAAGATGTGTACATGGTAAAACTTTATTTATAATGTTTTCTAAGGCTACTGTGTAAGGTCCTGAACTGTGGGTGGGGATAAATAGGTAAGATAAAGGGAATTAAACTATTCATTATGACATTTCAAAGACTTTGAACTCTTAGCTCTTGTTTTATGTCTCCATGTGCTTTAAGCAGTCTCTGATCGTTTCCAATTTGGTTTAACATTAAGAAAAAACAGTAGTTGTGCACTTGAAAATAATATCGGTCTTTAACATCATCATTGGCTCTAGAGCTTAAGGGCACATCTTACAAGAACATAAGAACGGCCAAACTGGGTCAGACCACAGGTCCATCTAACCCAGTATCCTGTCTTCCAACAATGGCCAATGCCAGGTGCTCCACAGGGAATGAACAGAACAGGTAATCATCAAGTGATCCATCCCCTGTCGCCCATTCACAGCTTCTGTCCATCCTGGCTAATAGCCATTAATGGATCTATCCTCCATGAATTTATCTAGTTCTTTTTTTGAACCTGTTATAGTTTTGGCCTTCACAACATCCTCTGGAAAGGAGTTCCAGAGGTTGACTGTGAGTTATGTGAAAAAATACTTCCTTTTGTTTGTTTTAAACCAGCCGCCTATTAATTTCATTTGGTGACTAGTGCTTGTGTTATGAGAAGGATTAAATAACACTTCCTTATTTACTTTCTCCACACCAGCCATGATTTTATAGACCTCTATCATATCCCCCCTTAATTGTCTCTTTTCCAAGCTGAAAAGTCCCAGTCTTATTAATCTCTCCTCAGATGGCAGCTGTTCCATACCCCTAATCATTTTTATTGCCCTTTTCTGAACCTTTTCCAATTCCAATATATCTGTTTTGAGATTGGGCGGCCACAACTGGACACAGTATTCAAGATGTGGGCGTACCATAGATTTATAAAAGCTTCTAAGTCACCTGCTTGCTGGAGATGATTGATTGGATTTCGAAAATGCTTCCTTATCATTGGTAATAAGGATTAACTGGCATTTCCTAGTAATTCTTACGATTCTTTATTGACTGTCCGTTTTTCTCCTGACATTTTCTATATGACCCTTCACTGCCTGGGGTCATATAGATCCTGTGAAGAAGCACAAACATCACTTTCCTATATGGACAAATGCTCTGTAGCTAGCCACTCCAAAGAAAATAATGAACCCATCTTCAAAAGCTATGTCCCAAATTTCACTCTTTTAATTTTCCTTTTAAATGTGTGTCGTAACTTCACAGTTGACACACAGCCACCTACCAATGCACTATGCAAACAACATAGAGGGAAGAGATGTGCATTCAGTGTTTTTAATTGTACGTTGAGTGTGTCTATTTCAAGTTATCAATATTATGTATAGATAGAAATCTAATAAGCAAGCGTCTTCTGTGCTTTTGCTGTTTAAAAAAGAAAAGCAGCACCACTTTTCCTCAGCAGAGTGTTCTGAAAGTACTGGTGATGGCAATTACTTTTCATATAGCAAAATAGCCAAACTAAGACGGAAACTGGAGCCAATTTTTAACAATGTTTTATACTATATATATTTTAATCACACTTATATCCGCCTTGCAAAATTCTTTTTGCCTCCTCACTTGGGACTTTACCCAATATTCACTGAGGTCAATGGGCATTGGATCAGGTCCCTGGAAAGCATTTTTTAAGTGCTAAGTAAAGTGTTATCATAAGAGTGGCAAGTAGATTTTGTGCCCAAGTTCGTAAAATTACATTACAGTTTTGGCACAAGCTTTACAGATGATAAACATATTTCATCAGTAAATATTTTGTGGCATCTGAAATAATATAGTGGAGTCCAATACAAGAGCTACTAATAGCCATTTTAGCTCTCATTATGCTTTCATGCTAGTTTAATTACTTAAGAAAAAATGTTACTATTTAGTATTTATGTTATGTTATGTTAGACAATAAAACAGCTTTAGGCTCTCCAGTGTTTGACTCCTGCACAAATAAAGTCAATTTCAGTAATATGAACTTGAGCAGCAGCTAACTTAGAAATGTTCATATCATTATACATTTCAATTTCAAATACAGAGGGCAACTTTTTCTGTGCACCCTGGAGAAAACAGTGCTGGGGGAAATGGGCATTATATTATAATAAAACACTGTAAAGAACCTACTTTAGTTTCCCAGTTATGAACAAACAGCTGAGCAGTCTCAGTGTATTAACTAGACTAGAGGGTGTGTGAAATATTTATAACAAAATTCAAAAGGCTTGAATTCTCATCATCTATCCATTTAACATTTGCTTGCAACATTAAAACGTTCCTTTGTAACAGCATTGTTTTCAAGGAAAAAATATTTGCACTGTAAATCAGACAAAATATCATTATTTTGCATATTTTCACAGCTGGCTTATCATTTTTATGACATTTCAGGAAAAGTAGTGGTGTGGAAAAGGGCAGAATGAAAATGCCTAAAACTGTATTCAAATTCTGCATAATTTTTGCACAGCCCTAAAAGGGATTGTGTCTTTGTGCCTGTTGTAGGTATTTTGTGGGATATATTGTAGTATCTGGGGAGTTGTCTGGGATACATGCAGTACAGTGGGATAATGTGCACTATAGAGGGTGCGAATTATAAAATGCACTAACAAGTTGTGCATTAATTGGTGCAAACTAATAATTCCCTAGTGTGATTTAACAACATTATGTTAGGGAACTTTTAGAGTGCACCAGCAGGGTCTCCACAGACCAATTAATGTGCAACACATCAGAGCACTTTAGAAATCACACTTCCCCTTGCCCCCATAGAGAACATTACCCCGTTGTATAGACAGACCCTGAGCACCATCTTAAATTTTGCAGTGTTGAGCATACTTGGCATGCTGTAAATGGGCAGAGTAAAGCAGCCTAGCACTGGAGAACAAGAGTGACCATTGTGAGTTGATATGTAATTACTGTAACTGAGTATTCATCATAATTAGTGATTAAATAAAATAAAAGTATTGTTTACATAAAATAAAGTATTGTACATATGCATCTTTTTCACTGAAACTTGTCCCAATGTTTGATGTTGTCCTCATGCAGGATGGATGGTCACAGTATCACTTTGTAGCCTCATCTTCAACAATAGAGAGGGATCGGCAAAGACCATACTCTTCATCACGCACGCCCTCCATCTCTCCAGTGCGCATGTCTCCTAATAATCGCTCAGGTAAGACCATGCTTCCAGGGCTGAAGTAAACAGAGAAGTAATCTAGTAATGTCATCTTTCCATTGTTAAGTGCCAGTCAGTAGCATCTAGATGCATTATTAACCGTGATGGGAGCATGTGGGAAACATTTTTTTCTTTCTGATCAGTGTATCTTTGTATACAGGAATATTTTTTATTTGTGTGAATGCCTTGTAGAAATGTAAAGCAGACAGACTATCCAGTGTAGCCTTTTACTGTGAATGTCCATTCACTATTTTCCTTGTCCACTGGCCAGTTAAGATTATCTGATTGGGAAAGTGAAAATTCCCAGGGCCATTGTGCCTACTGTTAGCATTGGGAAGTTCCCCATCTCAGATGCTTCCAAGTAATTTTCTTTACTAGTCATAGAAACCACAAATTCATTTGTTATGTATGTTTTCTACTGTTAGTGAACTTCAGCTTCGTGTAAATCATCATAACTCCACTCCAGTCAATGGATCTACACCAATGTTCGTCAGCTGGGCATCTCATTATGGATGTATTTGCAGAAGGATTGACTGCAACTCTACATCTAATATCAATGCCATGAACATATAAAGTGTAATTAACTGCAATTTCATCCACTGTAGAATTATTTCTGTCTTACATAGAGGAATCAATTCAGTTTTCACATGGAGAATTCAGGCCTCTTTTTCCTCCACTTATTCCAAGTTAAAATATTTAATTACTTTAAATGAAAGTAATCCTCAATAAAAATAAAGTCTTTTAAAATAAACATAGTAAAATCCTATCAGCCTCTCACTTTGCATTTTACTGCTTGCTCTGTTAAACCTCTGTCATTAAGAACATAAGAATGGCCATACTGAGTCAGAACAATGGTCCATCTAGCCCAGTAACCTGTTTTTCCAACAGTGGCTGGTGTCAGATGCTTCAAAGGGAACGAACAGAGCAGGGCAATTTGTCAAGTGGGGCTTTGGCAATTTGTCAAGTCCCAGCTTCTGGCAGTCAGAGGTTTAGGAACACCCAGAGTGTGCGGTTGCATATAGCCCCGATCAAGTTATCTAATTATTTTCTGAGCCCAGTTATACTTTTGGCCTTCACAACATCCCCTGGCAATGAGTTCCACAGGTTGATTGTGCATTGTGTGAAGAAGTCCTTCCTTATCTTTATTTTAAACCTGCTGCCTATTAATTTCATTGGGTGACCCTGTGTTATGTGAAGGGGTAAATAACATTTCCTTATTCGTTTTCTCCATAGCATTCATGATTTTATAGGCCTCTATCATGTCCCTACCTTAGTCATCTCTTTGCTAAGATGAACAGTCCCAATCTTATTAATCACTCCTCATATACAAGTTGTTCCACAGTTACTGGGATATCAGCAGTAAGATGTGTTTGGCTAAACTACTTACACCCTAGTGCAAAAGTGATTGTTTTTTTATGTTTGTTAACTATCTAAGAGTCTAGTCTTAATCTACAAGAGCAACGTGCTGAGCTATTTTGAAAGTCTGGCCACAAGTATCCCATAGTCGTGGCTGAGTACTAAGCACTTTCAAAAATCTGCTCTTCATACAGGCACCTAGATGGGTGCCCTTTTGAAAATCTGACCGTCATTGTGAGTGCTGAGTGCTTGAAAAATCTGGCCCTGAGCTTCAGTGAACATCTGACTCCAAGTATCTCCTGCTTTCTGTTGTTTGTTCAGTTCAAGGAGGGAATCTAACTTTGTCTAATATATAGGACTCTACCTTGCCCCATCCCTCCACCCCACCCCCAAAAGTCAGTACCATAAAGTCAGTCCATCGTCAACAGACAATTTCATGAATGCTTCCAGTAAAAACTCTGCAGGAGTCCACTTGTGGTTTTGATGGTGGAGAGCTGTTGCTCACACAGAGTGAATAGATATAGTTCCTCCAGGAAATGGACAGACAGTTATGTTTTATCATTTGGACAGTGTACAAAAAGCTGCATGCTTAACATGACCATTAGTGTTTTGATGTCTTAGCACCCCTTTGGAGCTATGTTTTGTATGTTGTCCTGTTAGATTCTGGCCGAGGACACATGTTGTCCAAAACCATATTCTGATTCTGATTGGGTCTTTTTGGTGGTGTCAGAGTCCTAAAACCATGCTAGATAGTTAGCTGACAATCGCTTTAAGAGCAATCCTCAGTTTTAATGGATACATAAGCACAGCCAACTGCTTAACATTAGTTCTTAAATCCAGGGGTCCCAACCTGGGGAGAAAATTTAATCAAAATTCCAAATTGGTGCAAAATTGTTACCTTAATCCTAACAAGAAAAATGCAGTGTAAATTAGGACTCCTGGAGGAAATGACCAAAGATTAAGGTTTATGCATGAGTTTTTACAGAACTTTTTGTAAACTATAGAAATATTACAGTGTAATAAGCTGAACCATTATCAAACATCAGTGTTCTTTCTAAAAAATTACTATGTATTAACATATCCTTTAAAGGTTAAACTCGAGTAAAACAATACCCGCTTAACAGGAAAAGAACAGATATGAGACCAGAGAACAAATTTCTGTCCTTGTGATTTAAGTAATGAACAGAACAGTTTCAAAAATAAAGGACACAATAATTATAAATGTCCACTTTTTGTCATGGTAAGGAGGACATGAAAGTGCTATTATTCATTGTTATTACAATACCACACTAAAAATATACCAACCACCTTTTCTAAATATGAGGAAAGGAAATTTATTTGATGTGCTTTGCCTTCATTAAACCAGATGTTTAAAGGAGTGAAGTTCAAATAACATACTAAACAACAAATGTAAAGGTTATACTTGTGCCCTACATAAAAATCTTAACTGAAACTCACTTTTAATCTTAATTCTTGTTTTAGCATTGTCACGTTAACAGCCGTAAGTATCCACTTTGTTTCCTAAGCAGTAGAAAACTTTTGAAGAGTGCTGGGAAGTCTCTAAGTGAACATTGAGGGGTCCAGCCAATACCCCAATGTTATATAATACTTTATCTCTCATTAGTCTTTCTTTACTTCATTTCTTTGATAAGAGCTGGGGTAGCGCACTTGAATTGGTCCAATTATTTTCAGTCTAAATCTATAATATTTTCTGATAAACTCTTGAAATGAAATCCTGGCCCTATTCAAATCAATGGGAACTTTGTCATTTATTTCAGCGAAGCCCGTATTTCCATTTTTCATTGACATTTCCCATTAATTTTTGTCATCACTATTTTGAAACTTTCCAGCTAAACTCTAGGCAGACACCACTTCCAAGTCTCATCCCATATGCTGAGCAACAGAAGCCAGGGTTCTCTCTGGTGTGTATTGATTTTGTGAGAGCCAAAGCTTTTGCCTTTCTGTCCATCTATTCAAGTTTGTGTCATGAAAAGAAACGCTAGTACCTCCTCTGATATTGAGATCAAAATGGAAAAAATAAATACCAATACTTGGAGAAAATTGTTTTTATAAGTGAGTGCATTCACTAGGCATTCACTGCTCAAACGCTATCCTCGCATTTTGCTCTCTCTCCAATGTTTTGCCCATGTTTACTAATCTAGAGTAGATAATTACTGAGCCATTCTGCCTTAAATATACACACACAGAACCTCCATTTATTTCCGTGGAACTTGCATATGTGTATGCCTGGGGAAAAAATAGTTTTTGGGGCCCCAAATTACATAACAAATCGGGGCAATTATTGAATTGTTCCGCGTGCACTTTGGGGATCATTTTTCAGATGCACTCAGGTCCCATGTAAGCACCCATATAACAGCTTGGTTTTCAAGAGTTCATGTCCCTTTGTGACACTTCTGGACAGTTTTCAAAAGAACTCATCATTCAAGGGACTGAGCTTTCAAAAATCTCCTCACTTCTTTTGATGCCTAAATGAGCTTTTTGAAAATTTAACTATAAGACTTTAAAATGGGGTGTTTGTTTGTTGTAACATTAGAGCTTAATGGGAAGTTTAGTATCAACATGGACAATGATCCTCCATCACCCTTGTTCCCAGATTTGAAATATGTAGGTATAAAATCCCTTGATTCATTAAAATTTGGAACCAGAGCTTAATTCTGTCCCTGGCTCTCTGCCCCTCCCCCACAAAACAGGATGTTTAACGGGTGTTGGAATTTCTCAAGGAGACCCTCACACTTATTTTATTGACTTTACGCAGCTTGGGTCAAAATTCTGGTCTCCCAAGCAATATTCAGTGAGATTCCCATGATACTTGGGGTAAAATACAGAGTGAAAAGGGAAGATGTTGGCATAATGCAGAAAGTATTCAGTAAGGAGTTGCACTGTAGTTGTTAGCACAGCACCTCGAGTTAGAGGCTTCTTTTTTCTGTTTGGGGAATTGGTTAATGCAACCTGTGGGTTTTGCTGTGTTTAAAATTGTGAAACAGCGAGAAGGGCCTCAGGAAAATCATGTTAACAGGTATAACAGCAGGACACTATTCACCTCCCCCCAGCCTTCCTTGTGTGTGATGGTCATTCGCTCCCAGCTGGAGTAAACATAGACTGCAGTAGCAATCGTTTTGCCATGAGTTTACCAGCAATCAAAAACAGATTTACCACTAGAGACCTTACCAACTCCACCGTGATAATACAAAAGCTTTCTTGCTGGTAGCATCTAGGGAGAATATTGCTGACATCCTTTTTAATAAAGATTTAACCTTGCACATCCCTTGCTGGCCAAGAAACCCTTGATTTCTGGTTAGATTTGATCACACATAAAAGTGGAGCTCTCCAAGATGAAATACATTTGTGACACCATTTCCAAACATGGGGCAGTTTTATTTTTCCTGGAGGGATATTCTTTTGGATTTCCAGACAGAGAGTGAAAGAGAAAGAACTATGTGACATTATTTTTCCCTAAAAAGGGCCTGATTTTTAAACAGTCATTAAAACAAACTTGCCATTACCCAAGCTATTAAAAGAAAACCCTCCTCATACCATTGCTCCGTGGCTGGGAATCCCTCTTTATTTGTGTTCCCTCCTCTTTAAAGATTCTTAGTGCTTTTGAATAAATGAAACTAAAAATCCTCAGAACCCGTTGGATTTGGTTGCATGTAGAAATGTAAATGCCTAATAACAATTGGAAAACCCCACCAAAAATTATTCTTCGTGCAAGAAAACTTTGACGGATAGACAGACTTGGGGAATCTATAAAGTACTGGGAATTGCAGAGCCCTGCAGCATCCAGAGTACCTTAGGAGACTATGTCGAGGCGTTCATTTGTTATTGGGTTAACTTTTGTCAAAGGCTGAGAAAATACATTATCCCCCAGAAATATTTAATCAAACTTTTCTTATCTTTGGGAGAAAGACCCCAGAATTGGTAATAGGGGTCTCAATGGAAGAAAAAAAACCCCTCTATTCTTAAACTGGTTTGGGGGAAATAAAAGTTTAAGAAATACATTAATAAGTCCTAATTGTTGCCCTAATATCCAACATATCTCTATTTGATGAACACTTTATCATAAACCTTTACTAACGTATTTGTCATCTAAATGCTACAGTGAGTAGTGCTTTAGATAGGTGCAGCCAGCAAAGCAGTTAAATACATTGTTCACCCTCAACATTTGCTAGTTTAGATACTTTAGATAACTAAATTATGTTATTCCAGTATAGTCAGAAAGACAGACTATAAGAATTAAAAAGAATTGCTATACGAAATCCCATTGTTTTTCCATCACCTGGAATAGGAATTAATTATGATGATTATTTGGTACAGTACTTTTGGTAGAGGCTCACTTTTTAATGATCATTGCTGTATATAGAGATAATCACACCCATAATACTAGAGTCAGAATTATTGGAGTTACTTTCAAGCATTGAGCACTTATCTGAAGATTTGTACATATCTTGTTTTTTTAGTTAAAGTTACATTTTCCGTACTAATGCCTTTTTTTCCTCATAACAGTTACATGGTTCCTGTTTATTTTCAAGTAATGAAACAAAGAGTCCCTCTTATAAGGGTTTTTCTGCTCCCTGTTAATCATTATAAAAGTCTTTTCCACAAAGGAGAAACTGATGATACCTGGGGAAGTGAACCTGACGATGCAAAATTGTTGTCAAATGTACAAATTAAAGAAATGGAAAGGATGAAGAAAAATAAAATTGCTGCTTATGTCATTCCATTGTGATCATCTTAGTTGTTACATGTAAATGGAGAAGGAACAAAATGCTCAGACAGAAATGCAGTTTTTAATAATTGCCTTTAATACATTTGTCATATATTTGAAATAGCAGCACCTCTAACCCCTTTCCAAATCCAATTCTGCCTACACACTTCACACAGTTTAATTCCTATATATTAACAAATGTAAATATTACTAAATTGTTTACCCCAGATGTGCTTGCAGTGGTCTGAGGGGAGAAAAATTATTTGTTTTTACTATCTAGCAAGTGCCCCTGCCTCACCTCGGGAAATGATCAGTCTAAAAGAAAGGAAAACAGACTACGAATCAACTGGAACAAATGTCTCTTACCATGGTAATAAAGGAGAACACACTTCCAGGAAAGACACCATGACAGGTGAGATGGTGCTTACACATCACATATATAAATTGACTGTAGTAGACACATTTTCTAGGCTTGGCTGAGTTTACTGTAATAGTGAAAGAGATCAACTTCTGTGATGTCTGAGTACCTCATAGATATAAGATTGAAAGTAAAAGGAATCTTATTAGTACAACTCCTTATAACAATCAGGAGTGGCCCTGTACTTTGTAACATCTAATCCTATTACAACATGGACCTGTAGCGATGTCATGATGCCTGGATATTTTCCCCCACTATTACATCTGTAAAAATCTTGGAGGATTCCAAGACCGGATTCTCTGCCAGGTTCTTAATGTTGCTTGGGACACCATCAGCATGCTGATTCAATACCAAACTTCCCATGCTACAATCTGTATCCAGAAGTTTGCATTCAAGATCAGTTTCCTGTGCTGTACAGTACTTGGTACCCAAAACCCTGCAGATTATCATCTGAGTTTACATGGAGGAGCAACATGCAAGAAGATGAATTAACATGAAATCTAAGAAGTGATATAAGAAATGGGACAACAACCAAATAGATTTTGCACACTATTGAGAGCCTGGGAGTCCTAACGTCTGCCTCTGGCCTTAGGAGACAATTCAGCAGGCCATTGCATGGGGAAGCAGCAAAGAGAAAGCCATTCATTCATCTAAGGTACTGTATTTGACATTAGTTTTCGGTATTTGGGATGTTTGCGAATGACTTGTAATCACACTGAATAGAGTTGGTCTACCCTACCCTGACGTGACATTGCTGCCATTCACTTTTTCCTGTCACCCAAACAGTGTCATTGTAAAGGTTATTACTGACATGATTGTGGAGGACAGGTCTGTGTTCAGCTATTGTTACACTTTGTCAGGACCTTGGGTACATCCATGAAGAGGGCTTGTCAGGATCCAGTTTGGCAGTAGGGAAGGGCAAAGGATACCATTTCCTTTTTAAGGTATCTGAAAGTTCAGGCAAGCATAGTAAGAATGATCACAGGGGAGGGCATTTTCTGACAGTTTATGACACATCTTTTACCTTGTTTATTTTTGCCTCTTTTTAAAATCCATGTTCATTTCTCTTCCATTTCATCTCCCCACCCTTCTCTCTTTTTTCTCTTTACTGCAGTATCTCTGGCCTCTCTTTTTCTTTCTTTACTTCACTCATTTCCCCCTTGTTTGCTGTTTTTTAAGGAATGGAGATTGGCACTGCTCCAACCCCTTTGTTCCATTTTGAGTTACACTCCCTGTTGTGCCTAAGTCCCCATGTCTCCCTCACCCATTGTAACTGCTTTTTCATGGGGTTCTGTGTAATAAAGTGTTTGCATCAAACTTCAAGCCACCCAGCCTACTATCCAGCTACTCGCCCCTTTGTGAGAGATGAGTAACAACGTCAAATTTAAAAGATCTACTGTAGTTCCTAGTACTGTACATGCATTGTGTATTTGAAACAGGAGTTCATGAATCACATTCTCTCTTTCAGGTTGCCAAATCTCAACCCTTTACAGTTGGTCTGACATCAAATGAAGAGCCATTTGAGGAAGGCAAAGCCTATAAATAATTAAATAGAGTCAATAACTCTGCTAGTATGTGTTGACTGTAACAAATGTACAGATCACCATTACAAAGTATTTGTCAGTTGTGATAGAGAAATAAGAAGCGACAACAACCATGTAAAGGAAACCAGGTGAACTGGATAAGAATATTTCAATAAAAATAAAATCAATCTTTTTGTTTTTTGTTGTGAGATATTCTGTTGTACTGGGCTGTTCTCCTATTTGCCTGGGTTTACATCCTGTAACAAGGGGTAAGGATTCCCTCACTTCCTGCAGTACATACTTTGCATATCCATCACTGAACTGTAGTCAGTACATGGATGGGTTGTAAAGGAGCATGTGGGGTTTAGAGAAATATTTTTCCAAGTTGGAGTTGTGATGCATAGATTTCCTCTTATTCTGTGGCACAATGAAAAATGCTCAGTGCAAGATATGTAGGCAATTTTCCCACTGTCTTATGTAGCATGCATATCTACCAATATATCCATATGCCCATTTATCCACAACTGTCCCAGATTTTACAAAGCCATTCCCAGGTTACAGTCCCAGACAATGTCTTGTGAACTGTTGGTTGCTACCTGATAGGGTTTGGGTTTTTTTTAAATAGTACTGTTGGCCTCCTGTCACTAAGGGAATATGTGGGGAAGTCTGTGAAGCCTGCAGAAAAGAGTGAAAAAGCTATGAAATAAACAACTGAGTAAAAAGTGTTAAGATCCTTATTAATGAATTAAGCAGCTCTGAAATACCATTGATTTCCTGAGGCCAACTAAGAGAAAAGGAGGAACCGTATGACCATTCTCCTTTGCTCTCTCTGCTTTTATAACACCTTGCTACATTTACAGGTCATCACACAACTAGCCTATTTTTGAGGACTGTAAAAATAATAAGAAACAACTTAAAAAGGAAACAAACCTATTATGATCTTTAAAAATGTGTGACTACCATAAATAAATGCCATAGCTTGACTCTCAGCCATTCCCCTCCTGATCAGGGAAAACAAGGTTTTGATATGCTTTCATGGGATTTGTGCTCTGAAAATCATTTTTCTTGTACTTCGTGGCTTCTCCTGTTGAACTGACATTAAGCATCACCGTCTGTGTCCTATATCAACCACTCCAGGAGCAGAAGCATCTTTTGGATCAACATTTTCCAGGTTTACTTTAAAGAATGTCCATTTCCCTTCGATGCCAGTGTTCAGGCTTACTCATCTAATGGCCTGCACACATTCCAGGTGCCCTGAAAATGCATTCTGAACACAAACAGGAGGGAGTGCATCTGAAATATCTTTCTCCAGCCATTGCTAAAGGAACTTTTACCCCTTGCTTTTCTTAAAGAAACCATCATACAAAGGTATGTACATACCATATGCCAGTGTCACGTCTTCCATCATGCAGGAAGCTGGGAGTGATAAGAAGGCAGGAGACCATCCCCGCCCCCCGGCTGGTATTTGTATAACATGCAAATCTTCAACTTTACTGCTCTGAACTATGTTTTAAAAGAGGAGCTCTGCTGAATGTAACGGAAGAAGCAGAACATGCAGTACAAGGGGCAGATGACTAGCTATAACTGATTTATCCTTCCCTTTCTTGCTGACTATCAGACTATGTTTATGAGAGCATTGGGTTAGTGACTTCTTGTTTCAAAGTACTATAAATGTGTCCAGAGTCAGCAGTTTTTGGAACATGAAACTTGAATGTTAATCTTAAACCATGAATCAAGTAAGTGAACTAAGATATATGGGAAGACTTAGGTCAGTGATATCTTTATCACATAAATATCTAGCTATATCCTTTTCAAAGCTGGTCTTAAGGTTATCAGTGTGTTCTTCACAGAATGCTGCTGAGGAGAATTATTTGTCTGCTAACTTTTCACCAATATAATCCTTGGCATCTTATAAAATAATACGGGTAGTTTAGATTTATATAGCATACTTCACACCAGGGGACCACAGAGTTCTTCACAAACTGTATCATAGTGGCCCTTAAATACTTCCCAGTTTTACTTTATATAAATGGATATGGTAACATCAGCATCTGCAATCGTCACTTGTACTTACCTATTGTTACTACAGAAAATACACGCTGAAATATTAATTCATCCATCACCTAAATGCAGCCACCTCTGGGGTGTAATGTGACAGCTCCAATTCCCATAGTCACATTTGCTGCCTCACTCTGTCTGACCACCATGCTTCTTTCTATCCTTCCTCTTCTCCCATTTCTTAAAATCACTTCCTTCTTCATCCTCCCTCTCCCGCCCCCTGATAATTTTACATGTCTTAATATGTATACAATCTCTCAGCAAGGGATGGGCCCTAACCACAAAATGTGGATTGATTCATCCCTCTCTCTCCTTTTCACTTGTCCTCATCCTCTTTAGCTTTTGACATCAATAGTCAACTGTTCATCCACGTATAGCGAACTTCTTAATTGATTCAAGAGATTAAGTTCTCTCATCTTCCCCCCTAAACTAGCCCGGGTTTCTGCTTTGGGAACTCTTGGCATTCCCAAACTCTTTGTATGCCATTTTTCCTTTAATAGGTTAAATAAAGGACTCTGTACAGTTTATGTTTTGCTTATATTTTACAATGTGAATTTGTGATTTGCATAATAATGTTTATACAAATTCCAAAGCTCAGCACCAAGAGGGGCTGCTCTGGTCTCAAAGGCAGAGACTCCAGGTGGAGCTCAGTGTCCTCCCATAAAGACAGACCAGATAAAGGCTCAGGGATACAGCCACCGAGACCCACGGGGCTTTGAATTCTTCTGCTATGTGTCTGTGTGGTTTCCATGTACCTCAAGCACATGATGTTTGTTTGTTAGCGAACAGCAGTGTCCGTTGAGGCCGTGTATGCATTATCTAGCTCCTCATGCTGCTGTATGAGGGCATTAAGACCATGACCCTCTGTTCTATTTTACCACTCCTGCAGTGAAATGGAACCTGGCAAACTTCTGACCCACTAGTTTAGCTTTGGCTAAATTTCTTCAAACTCTTCGTAAAATCTTCATAACTTTTCTGATTCTGTGACAAACAATCACCATGAATGATACCAATCTAGCTGGGCTGAGTATTTATATCAGACCCTGTGCACAGGTCCTCCAGACACTCCTCCTGTACAAGACTTCTCAATTTGGTGGATTTGAAATCTGTGGGCTTCAAGCTGTGTCTGTCCTTTGATGGACAATTCCATTGATGGATGAACACAGCAGGTGCCTCTTCTATTTAGGAGAGCCCTACATACCAAGTAAATGTTCAGTGTGCCTTTCATTCTCCATTGTAAAATGTAAATGGTGAGACACGCAGTTAAAGCTTCCTCTGGAGCAATCTGTGAAGGTCTCTTGAGATCCTGAGAAAACAGGCATCTGGATCTGGGTAATGGACAAGTCAGCTTCCTTCAGCTCACCGTCTAGCAGGCAAGTGACTCCAAAGACCAGAGCAGAGAAGATGTCCATGAGGAAAGACCTGGCATTTGCACAGCACTGGTTCCTCAGGGACTGTTGGCAGCAAAGCCATTGCTAACACCTACAGTACCAAAGCTCAGCACCAAGAGGGGCTGCTCTGATCTCAAAGGCAGAGACTCCAGGTGGAGCTCAGTGTCTTCCCATAAAGACAGACCAGATAAAGCCTCAGGGATACAGCCACCAAGACCCACGTGGCTTTGAGTTCTGGTAATAAGGAGCAGCCTGTGGCACAGAGGAAGCCTTCTCTGGTGACACATCCCTCGGTGTCGATATCTACAGACAATGACAACACTCTGGGGACCATCATCAGTACCGAGACACCTACCCGTACCAGTGCAAACCTTAGTACTGAAAGCATCATATACTTCAGCATCATCCACACATGTCACTGGGACATACATTCTCAACACCTTCAAACAGAGAACCTGCTCCTCTGAGATCTGTTACTGAAAGATCTGTTCAGCAGAAATGGCATTGCTCTGGTCAATACCAAACACCCTAAAGGCATGCCTCTGTGGCCCTACTGAGCTTATTGGGAGTCCGTCCTTACAGGCCTTTAGAATCTACTCTCCACCACATTTGAGGAAAAGGAATAGGTCGGTCTTCACATCTGCTCTTGTGCCCAGACAGTAGAAGCAAAGCAAAAACACCACCAAAGGACCTGTCATCTTTGTCACCTGACAAGGTGATCTCCTTGTCACCCATACCAGCCTGGATGTCTTCAAGTCTAAGAGCTGCTTATGAAAATAGCTGAAACTCTGGAGCTAAAGACTTCGGTCACATCAGAGGAATTCCATAAGTTCGACATTCTCACAATTGTCAGTCCAGAATGGTGAACCGCAGCAGCTGGGAGCTGTGGATGCCTGTGGATAGTCAATGTAAACAAAGTGTCTCAAGCTGCAGGTTGCCCACCACTGGGCTAGAGCCTGGTGGCAGACACCAGCCATTATAACTACAACTGCAAAACAGGTAGAGAAAAGATACCAGGTCTCTCAATCTGGATTTGAGTACTTCCATGCTCACCACAACCCAGACTACTTAGATGTTTGAGCAGTGCAGTAAAAGTCTAAATCAAACAAGTGTACCTCTAAGGGGGTGGGGAAGTGAGGACAGTGACCCAAAAAGGCTCAATGTGTCTGGGAGAAAAATCTTACTATTACTGCTCTTTACAACTCAGAGTGGAAAGTTGCCAGGCCTTACTGGTCAACCTATTGGCCATACTCAACACCAGGAAAGAAGCAGCTAGGTTTCTTGGATGTTTCCAGAGCCTTGCTCTATTGCCTGGACAAGACTAAACCCTTTAGACCATTTCTTCGTCTCTTTGTGATTATACTCGGCTCATCAAAAGGCCAAACTTTCTCATCAGAGAGACTTTTTAAACGGATCACACAGTGCTGCTCCACCTGCTCTCAGGTAGCTGGTGAGCCTTTCCCTCCAAACGTCAGTGTACAATCCATGTGCTCCACACACTACACCAGGACACAAGCAGCATCTCCAGCCTGATTCAGGAATGTGACAGTACCTGAGACTTGCAAAGCAACCTACTGACTTTTGTCAAACATTGCACCCTTGCCATGGCAGCCAGGTCTTATGCCAAGATCAGGAAAGCAGTGCTTTACTCATTATTTGACTGATTGACTGGCCTGCCTCATTCACCTGTCCAGAGGGGATACTGCTTGCCAGTCACCAGATCCACACTGACACATGCTCAAAGAAAGAGAATGGTTACTCACCCTGCAGAAATTCTGGTTCTTTGAGATGTTATAGTCAGTGGATCCCATGACCTGCCCTCCATCCCTGCTCTTCAGACTCCGCAGCTAACCTGGGCTTTGAATTGCAAGGGAACTGAAGGAGGGTTGCAGCCACTCACACTCTGCCCTTGTACAGGAGCATAAGGAGACAGAGGCACATGTTCCGCTATTCAGAAAAACTATAGTCTTGTGTGCATTAGGTACATATGCACCTACAGAAGGAACCACACTGATTACAACAGGGATAGTGTCCCTAGCCTCTGTTTGCCAGAAGGTGGGAATGGGCGATAGGGGATGGTTGATGATTACCTGTTCTGTTCATTCCCTCTGGGACATCTGTCATTGGCTACTGTTGGAAGACAGGATACTGGGCTAGATGGACCTTTGGTCTTACCCAGTATGGCCGGTCTTATGTTCTTGTAAGCTGTACAACATCTTGACGCACCACAGTTACTGTAGGGTAAGTAACTGTTCTATATTCATGCTCTCTATGCGTGACCTGCAACAACTGCACAAATCGTTTACTTTGCATTCTTGCAAATATCCAAAGTGCGCAAGTTTTTTCCAAGCACATCTGCACTATGTATCTCAGATAGGTGGCAAGGGAAAATGCAGGGGCAGAATCAGCCCCATTTGAGACACCCATGGCTCGAAACGTTATTGGAAAGGAAGAAAAGCTGATATCCCTCCTAAAGCACCTCTAAAGACCAGATGTGATATTTTCCTTGTCCCTAGAATGCTTCATCTCAACACTTTCAGGCTCATAACTCAGTTCACTCAACGAGCTTAACCATGAGACATCTGGGGGAAGAGTCATATTAGTTCACAGGCTGAGGCCTGATCATCCAGATCGTTTCATTTTCACCAGGTAACAGCCTTTTGGCAGTTCATTTTTTGAGCTATTTAAATCTCTTTCCCCCAAAATGGTTTCACCTTATAACAAAAGCAGCATTGCAGTGCAGCTAATTCGTGCATTTGTCCATCATCATCCTAAGTGCCTGATCCAAGGAACAAAAGTGCTGGGTTTTTTAGTCCCAGTATTTATAGATGCATCTGTTAAATGTATAAATGATATAACACAATGTATTTAGCCTGAGGTTTATGGTTTATTGCTATTTGCTTACCAAGTTTTCTTATTGACTTACGTGTGAAATCCACAATTTCAGTATGACTTCCACCCACTAACATTAATAAGTGATTTATATGTACACAGCAAAGTGAAGAATTAGATTATTTGGTGGTAAGGGAAGAAAAGGAAAGTCTGGCATTTATGTGATAATTTGCAATTGAAAGTTTTATTCATATAACAGCCACACTTCATAAAGATTAGGTACATGCTGGTGCTTTCAAAGATACAATTCAGTTGCCTTCTTTGTTACTTTTAATCAGCACAGTTAATCTAACCAGCAAAGAGAAGGAAATAGTCCCAAATTAAGAATCTCACCCTCTTAATTAAAAAACAAAAAGCTATCATTCTCTCAATATGCCTTTAAAAGATGCCAATTCTTAGTTCTTATGTACATATATATTCATTCCAGAATGAATGTTTTTTACTTGGGACAAATCTTAACCAGTATTATGTTAATATATGTAGTGTAATAACAGCAAAATCACTGCAAAAAATAAAGTGTTGATGGAAGAATCCTGCAGAGAGACATGTCTGGTAATATTTTTCTCCTTTGCTTCTGTCTTTAGCTCAAAATGCTGGAATCTCAACTTTGTACAGGAATTCTTACGGTGCACCTGCTGAAGATATCAAACACAACCAGGTATGTGAGTACAGTAAAACACTAGTTTCTATACAAAAAGTGAAAATGTATTCACTGTTTTGCCTGTTAGAACAATCAAAACCATTAAAATAATAGTGAAGTGCGGACAGGGAGAGCTACATTCTGTGCTTTCGCAAGTGGTAGCAATTCCATTGACTTCAAAAGTGCTGTGCTCTTCTGCACCAGCAGGGAATTTGGACCCAAGTTTCCAAAATGTGGAGCAGTTTATAATGGCATACAGTACAGAGACCACACTACATGTGTATATGTAGCATAGACCAGCGCTTCTCAAAGCCGGTTCGCCGCTTGTGCAGGGAAAGCCCCTGGAGGGCCAGGCCGGTTTGTTTACCTGCCACGTCCGCAGGTTCGGCCGATCGTGGCTTCCACTGTCCATGCTTCACCACTCCAGGCCAATGGGGGCTGCGGGAAGGGCGGCCAGCACATCCTTTGGCCCGCGCCACTTCCCGCAACCCCCATGGGCCTGGAGCAGCAAACCGCAGCCAGTGGGAGCCGCGATCGGCCGAACCTGCAGACGTGGCAAGTAAACAAACCAGCCCGGCCCGGCAGGGGCTTTCCCTGAACAAGCGGCGGACCGGCTTTGAGAATCACTGGCACAGACTACAAAAACACAGGATTCTGCCTAAGTAATTCCACTAGCTCATCCAGTAGTGGGAACCTCATGTTTTTTTGATATCTTATGTTCCATGAATTTGGTGGTGTGCATCCAGTTCCAAGCGGTCAGATATCTGCACCCCAAAAAACAGCACTGTCATTGACACTACAGTAACTCCTTACTAAACGTCATCCTGGTTAATGTTGTTTCATTGTTGCGTTGCTGATCTATTAGGGAACATGCTCATTTAAAGTTGCGCAATGCTCCCTTATAACGTTGTTTGGCAGCCGCCTGCTTTGTCCACTGCTTGCAGGAAGAGCAGCCCGTTGGAGCCAGCTGGTGGGGGCTTGGAACCAGGGTGGGCCGGCAGCCTCCCTATCAGCTCCCCGTTCCCCTAAGTTCCCTGTGTGGCAGCTGCCCAGCAGGCTATCAATTGCCGGGCAGTTCAGCTGTCCCTCCCCCCACGGCCATGTGCTGCTCCTGCCCTCTGCCTTGGAGCTGCTCCTGGGAGCCTCCTGCTTGCTGTGTGGGGGAGGGAGGGAGGAAAGGGGTGCTGATGTCAGGGTGTCCTCCTCCCCCCTTCTGACCCACGACAGGGTTCAGGGAGCTTGCTGGCAGCAGCTGCTGTCTCAATTTGCTAATCTACTTAAAAAGGCAGTGTACTTAGAGTGGGGTCAGCATACTTAAAGGGGCAATGTGCGTCTCTCTCTCTCTCACACACACACACAGTGTGTGTTTCTGTCTCTCTCTGCCATGCTGTGTCTCCTCCCTCCATTCGGGCTGCCTTGTAGAGTGTGAGGCTACATTAACAACAACATGTTAACCCTGGAGGGCTCAGCCGAGTGCTAGTTCATCATTTAGCAGCAAGGCATTCCCTGGGAAATATCCCACCCTCTTCCACCCTCTGACTTTACTAAGCTTCACAATCATCATTGCTGCGTACAGTGTTAAACTGTTTGTTTAAAACTTATACTGTGTGTGTGTATATATATATATTTTCCTGGAACCTAACCCACCCCTATTTACATTAATTCTTATGGGGAAATTGGATTGACTTAACATCATTTTGCTTAAAGTAGCATTTTTCAGGAACATAACTACAACATTAAGCAAGGAGTTACTGTACCTGGCTCTCCTTGTTTAAAAGTTTCAGCAGAGATGCCAAGTACTGAATGGGCCTAGAGACTGATCTACCCTTTCATCCTTAGTGTGAGCTGTTTGTGTGATACCGGTGTTAATAGAGGCCACTAGCTTCCATGTTTGTCAGTTGGACATTTTCCACAAACATCAATTCCCACAATGTTTTTTTGAAAGAGGGAATTTGTGCGTGTGTGTGTACACATCCATGGCAAAGTCTGGCATTCCATCCAGAAGATAATGGTACACATACGCAAGCATAGACCCACACCCTAAGTAGAAATCCTTTAGAACAGTCTGTCCATTGAAACCACAGTGTGCATTTAACAGCTCATGAAAAAGTAGAGCAGTCTGTGTATTTAACTGGTACCATAATTGGCAAGTTAATACCCTTTATTAGAATAAAAATGAACTTCCAGAATATGGATGTATATGGAGTTGGGGGGATGATACAAAAGAGCATTTCCTGAACCCCCATCAATAGAGTGCTTTCAGATTATTGTGGAATTGTTTGTTTGTCAATTGTATTATATACAAGGCTATGTTGCACTTAAATAGCACCTTTCATTCCGAGATCTCAAAGTGCTCAAGCACTAGTTAATTTTTGCAATAGCCCTATGAAGTATGTAAGTGTTATATCCATTTTCCAGAATGGGAAATGAGACAGCAAGTTTAAGGCAAAAAATTTTGAACTTGGTGCAAACTTGTCAGGTTCATAAATCCATATTTAGTCTTTTCTGCAGAAAATTTTGGCTGAGAACCTAACATTGTGATTCAGAAGTGCCCCCACAATTCCTAGTGGGAATTGTAGTTTGAAAACCAAAAGCTTTTCAGTTTCCAGGTGTTTGGTATCTTGATGAAAAGTGTAAATGTAAATTTTCGGGGGAAAGCAGCACTTTTTGCAGAAAAAATGTGTTTAATTCAAAACCCAATTTTCTGTCAAAATGTGATTTTGATGAACATTTTGTGACCAGCCCTAATATTTAGACATCTAAATAGGCCTACTCTCAGAGGTGCAGAGAACACACAACTGTTAGTCATTTGTTAGCTGTGTGATCAGCCATATCAGTGAGCCAGGCATCAGTGTTTGGCGGGAATCAACTTTTCCATGTTTGCAGGATTCATTTTTTAGCACCCAAAGCTGCACAGTGAAACCATGCCACCTTGTTATCAGGTAATCTCCAGGCATCAGGAATATATCCAAGATCGAAACATCATGGGGAGGGCTCCTATTAGCATCCACTATCAAATTGGTCCTTTGACTCACCTCAGATTAGAAATTCTTGATACGGGGCATTTCCAAAATACGTGAGCTCATGTAGCACCCAAGGAGTTTCGTTTCCAACAGCAGTCAGCATTTATGATGCCCATTACAATTAGCCTATGTGAGGCCAGTATATTCCCCCCAAAAAATGTGTCTTTTGGTGAATAAGACATAGTCTCAGGTCTGTAGCTGCTTTTTTAGCAATTGTATTCCATTGGGTTGGGATAGCTGTGTATCCAAATCTCTATTCCAAGGCATCCCAGGTTTGAACATTTGGGCTGAAACAATGTGTCCAACCCCCTGGAATCCAGGTGTACTGAAACCATGGCTGTTGTAATAATACTGAGCCCAATCCTGTGAGGTGCTGAACACCTCCTGTGAGGTGCTGAGCATGCTCCTCTCACATTAACTTCAGTGGTAGTTGATGGGTGACACCGGCACTCTGTGCAGGGGTCCACGTGCGGCTGCACTGCTTCCCCTGCTTTTAAATACCGAGACATCCAGGGACATGGTGTTGGCCATGCTGCTGACACAATAGCCGTGCAGATCTCCCCATGCAGCAGCATGTGAGGTCATGTCATACAAGATGGCGTGTAGTGGGCTCGGCTAGAGTGAAGGGAGAAAGCAGGATTTACATGTGGAGTTCTGTGATGGCTCTGTGAGCTAGAGCCGCCGTGGGAGGCTCTAGATGAGGAAGAGTCTCCAGAGGCATTATGCCTGTGCAGTGGGAGAGCAAGCGAGGGAGCATGGTTAGGGGAGGCAGTTACTACACTTCTTCTGCAGATGTAACCTGTACTTCTGTCAGGACTGCGGTGCAGCCATGGCCTCGTGAGGCCCTGGCCACATGCCACGCCAATGCTGGGACTGAGAACACTGCAGTCAGCACTGGCCAGTTTCCCTGCCAGCTGACCCAGAGCACTAGTCACCAAATTACAGCTGCCTTCTGTCCAGCTGCACAGGGGAAAGCATGACTGTGTCTTTTCCCTCCTCCCCAGTGTACCCACACATCATAAATTAGCCTCTACTGTACATATAGCATGTTAAAAACATACCAGAATGTCTCCTGTGGGATGAGAGTACATTCAATAAGATTTAAAGGTTCTTGGTTTTTTAAATGGTGTTTAAAATTTTCAAAAATATTCACAACCTAGGATCAGGTGCAGCAGTGTGGGGGATCTAGATTAATAGGGGATTTTTTGCTTCTCTCTCTCTCTCTCTCTCTCTCTCGTTTACTGGAGCCAATCAAGGGACTCCTTAGAGGAAAGAAAGGTGCTGGCAGGCCTGGGAACAGCACTAACACAAGCTTAAGCTACACATGCTCCTCATCAGAAAGTGAGCTGTGATCTCTAGCGTTTGGAAAAGGACAGATGTTTAAAGGGATGCAATGGTGGAAAGTTGGTTGTAGTTACATAGAGGCTGCAAAGCAAAAAGAAGGGAGTAAAGATTCATAGACTCTAAGGCCAGAAGGGACTATTGTGATCATCTGGTCTGAGCTAACTAACACTGGAAATATAACTTCCCTGAATGAATTCCTGCTTCGACTCCGGTGGCTGTGCTTGAACTAGAGCATATTTTTTTAGAAAAACATCTGGATCATGAAGATACTTGGCACCGGTTTATAAAATTCATCTTCTACTTTAAATTTCCCCTATCGAAACTTTGAGGCTTGGCTGTGCAAAAACAAATAATTGAAATAGTTTGACTTAGTCTATGCGATTGATTAGGAAGAGCGTTCTTTGATAACCTTGGATCTTGTGTATCTATGATGGGAAATGTGTCCCGTCATAGATGCACAAGATACAAGGCTATCAAAAAACTATAACAGCAATGCAAGACTGACGTAATATTTAAATGTTAGGGAATAAAGAGATTAGGGAATAGCTCAATTTAAAGATAGGAAAGGGATATATTTTAAGGCATTAAGCCCAAAATATGCGTGCCTCAAATTAGGGTCCTCAATCCATATTTAGGAATTTAAGTAAAGCAATTTGTAAGAGTGCAGAGCACCCATAAATCCCACTAAACTCAGGGCTTGGCTACACTTGCAGCTGTAGAGCGCTTTGGGTTAAACCAGCCTTCGGAGAGCACACTAGGGAAAGCGCTCCAGTCTGTCCACACTGAGAGCTGAAAGCACACTGGCATGGCCACATTTGCAGCACTTGCAGCTGCACTGGGAGCGGTGCATTATGGGCAGCTATCCCAGCATTCAAGTGGCTGCAACGTCCTTTTCAAATGGGGAGAGGGTGGGGTGGAGTGTGTTGTGTGTATGTGGGGGGAGAGAGAGTGCTGAGAGTGTGTCAGCACGCTGTCTTGTAAGTTCAGACCCCCTCCTTCCCCCGCCTCTCTCTCACTCACTCAAAGCAAACATTAGCTGTTTGTTTTTTTCTCAGACCAGATAAGCAGCTGAAACTCTGAAACTAAGCTTTGAAAGGGCCACTTCCGTATTCCTCCCGAGTTCACAACAAAGACAAGAGAGGCCATTTCAGTTAATGGGATTATGGGACGTTTCCAGAGGTCAATCAGAGCGCTGTAACATAACTCCTCGTTTACTCTGGAGCTGCAGCGTCTCACCCAATACACAACAGCCGTTAATCCTCTCCTGGAGGTGGAGTACCAGGAGCACTCCAGCCAGGGAGTTAGAGCGCTCTACGTGCCTTGCCAGTGTGGACGGGGAGTAAGGTAGAGCGCTCTGGGAGGCTTTACTGCGGTATAATGTGCAAGTGTAGCCAAGCCCCCAGTGGGAACTGCTGAGTGTCAGCATCTGTGAAAATCCAACCACTTTTATTATTTAGGTGCCTTGATACTAACCTTTAGTCACCCAGGTTTAGAAATTTTGGTCTGAGTCATCTTATTTCTGTCTTAAAAAAATGCATGGGCCAAAGGTTTCCCCAAAGAAAACTTTGTTTAATTCGATGTCTTTATTAGACATTTGAGTCCTGTGATGATGTCCAAGTATACGGACATCTGAGTAAGATACGGGAAGGGACTGAACACATCAGGGTTTGTAGTAGACGTGGCTGCAAGCTACATTGTTTGGCTCCAATCTTCCAGGATTATGGCTCAAACCTACCACTAGTTCACACAGCCTAATCCTAAATTTTATCCCCTTTGCTGTTTAACTACCTCTTTTTAAGCAAAGCAGCATCTGTTAGCAGCAGTAATAATTGTGAGTATAAAGCATTACTGGCAGCATTCTTACTCCAGCCTGACAAGTTGCAATGAGCTGGAACTGTTGGATGTGCACCCCTTGTGCTCGTTTGTTTTCCAGTGTTACTGACACCTAACAAGCTGTGGGTGTTATCATCTTTCTAGGTTTCAACACAGCCAGTTCCACAGGAGCCCAGTAGAAAAGATTATGAACCGTATCAGCCGTTTCAGAATTCGACAAGAAACTACGATGAGTCCTTCTTTGAGGATCAAGTGCATCATCGCCCACCTGCAAGCGAATACAACATGCATCTGGGACTAAAATCCACTGGCAACTACGTCGACTTCTATTCAGCTGCTCGTCCCTATAGTGAACTTAACTATGAAACAAGCCACTATCCAGCTTCTCCAGATTCCTGGGTTTGAGGCTTGGGCAAGACACAAATGCTCCAGGAACTGTGCATGTGCATGCATACCACAAGACATTTTTTTCCCTGCAAATTTAGTTTGTTAAAGCCTGTTCCATAGGAAGGCCCTGATAACCAGTGTGGGAAATTTAAGATATTTTAGAAGGCTAAAAGAAATGAAAGTTAAACATGGAAGTCATTAGAATGATAAAGATATATATATATATATTACAGTGTGGGACAACTTTACTGTTGGCCTATAGAGTCTAAAACAATGGTGCTGTACACTGAATGTGGCTGAAGGAAGGAGGGTGAATATGACAGTGGATGTGGGTCAAGAGTTAAGCACAAGACACTAAGCAGTTTACATACTTTATGGGGAACAGCTTCTCACACTTTGTTTGATCTCCTTATTCATTGTGAATCTAGGCTTCAAGTTGCATTTGGGGTTTCCTCTGTACAGCAAGATGTTTCTTGCCTTTTGTTAATGCATTGTTGTAAAGTATTTGATGTACATTACAGACAAAAAAAAACCAAGTGCATTGTGTATATTACACCAATGCCACAGTGTTTCTTCATCTATGGTTCTAAATATTGCTTCAATTTCAAAATTTTGAAAGATGTATGAATTTCCAGTTTTTTTGTTTTCTTTTCCCCAGTGCGTTTTAACAACAACAACAAAAAGGAATATTTAGCAGTATTGTTCGTTCTGATATGTGAATTTGTTTGTGGCAACTAAAAAAAAAGGCATTCAGCAGTTTCTGACAATTACCATTCATCATTCCACTCTCCTTGTCAACAAAGTGCTTTTTCACTGCCTAAAATTTTAGATGTAGATATTTGAAATAGATTTTTCATTTATACCAGTTTTCTTTATGATGATACAGTGTTAAAAGAAAATAAATTACAATTGATCTGTCATCCATATTTGCTAAGAATGTCTATTTCCAAGCACCTATCATAAAAATACACATTCTTGCTTGTGTGTGTCCATGTATGCATAATATTCTGTGTGTGTGTGTGTGTGTGGTGTAAGAGTTATTTTCATCTGCTGTTCTCCTTGTTCAAGCTTAAATTTTTTTACAGTGGAAACTCCAGTATGTATTTTTCCTCATCCACTATTGATAGTGAGTCAAAATATTAGGACAGTTCCAAGTGGAGTTATAGGGTTTTAACCCATTCCTTCATTCTTAGATGCCATTCCCTTCAAGAGCCCATCCCTCAATATTGTTACCATGAAGAAAAATCTCAACCTAGTCTGTATTGCCATCCTAGGACCACCCACTAGCAAGTGCTACAGGCAGAAGCAGCGTAATCTCTTCATGCTCCTGAGGGAGAGAGAACGTCAAAGCACAACAGGCTAGCACGGTTGGTTCTTAAATCTGGACAAGGACCCAGCACTGAGATACTGGCACAGACATTTTTCTTTTAATCATAGCAAAAATATTCATTAGATATAAAAAACATTGACCATTTCTGTACATTTAAAAACTCAGATAAAAAATGGAACTGATAAGAGCTAGAATGAGCTTTTTTTATTATTTTTTTCCCCCAAAATGTGGAGCAATGAACGGAGATACTTTTATCTTCATTCAGCTACAGCTTGGAAGTAAAAAATTTGAATCCACATTATACAGTATTCATATCATTCAACTAACTGCAATGCACAGTCTTGACACAACTAGATCCAATACAAATGAAACGTTTGTAAATTAGTGAAGCTTCAGCACATAGTTTGGTTTAGGGATACAAACATTTCTGTGATTACTCATTGTAATAGTCTCAGCATTGCCTGAGTTATACCCCAGAGGCAGGAAAAACTTTCTCAAATCCTTATCTGTATTACAGAGCAAAAATAGTACGGGTCACTGGGGCAAGTGTTGTGATGTAGAAATGGTTTATCAGTAATCTAGCACTGTAGTTGAATCTTTCTGACAAATCTTCCCAGTGTCTGATAAGCAACCTTAGCTCTTCTTTGTAGTAAACAGGAAAAATTGCATGGAAAAAAAAGGAGGGAGGGGCACCGTAGGCCAAATGTATATTGAGGTAGCTACAAATATTATTCATAATTTTGGACACAGGCTGTTTATATTTTCTTTATTAAGTGGATGTTAAAAAGATAAGTGACATTTGCAGCACTCTTCTGAACAAAGCACATTTTCAGTATAAAGAAAATTTAAAAAAAAAAAGCAACATCACTCACAACTTGAAGTTCACCCTGATTGACTATGCCCATCAGATTCATGCATTTCTCCTGTTACAGGCGTGCACATAGGCCTAAGGGAGCTTGGAGTCTGCATAATGCAGAAAGTTGTAAGTTTTGTTTATACAGATTCTTTGAGCTAGTAAAATGCCCATGTTGTCTCCTCTAGGATCTCTTAACCATGAGGCTAATCGAAATGCTGACCATTTGTCAAGTGAGAGATATTGGATTAAAGGCACAAAGTGGCATGAAACTCTTTCTGTCTATGTTCCTCCCCTCACCCCCTTTATTCCATTCTTCTCCAGTGGCAAGTACTCAGAATAGTGACTTTCTTTCTTGCTGTATTGAGTCTTGGGAAGGTGCTGAATTTCCTGGCTTCTTTCCAGCCCTGGCAATCCAGTGCCATCTCCCAGGCCAGGCAGGAGATGTAAAATTTTCTCTTTTTAATATTGAGGAAAATATGACCACCTACTGCTGCTCCCTTCAGCCTTGTAACAGACCACAAAATACAGAGAGCGAGAAATGTTCCAAAAATGTATAAACTGCATTTGATGTACTGTAAAATGTTGGACTTTTTTAAACAAGCTTCTTATTAGAATCTTGATTAGCTGTGTAGATCTATATAAATCTAAATGTTTTATTAAAATGTTGTTTATGGTCTGGAAGGAATGGTTAAGCTATCTCAATACTAACAAAATAGCACTACCATGAGCAATACTGATTTGAGGGGGGGGGAGAAATTGAATATGGATTCAATATTTAAAGGATGAACTATGATTTAAAATACTATATTAACACAGAAATACATTTCAACAAATAATGTATTTAAGCCCAAAAGATAAAATAAACACTGGTATCAAATAATATGAAAGAAATATAAAATTATAGATTGACCAAAAATGTGTTTCACTGTACATGTTGCTAACATGTACAAAGACTAACTCGTATTGACATATTTTCTATTAATAAATCCTACTGTATGGTGGAGAACTGCTGTTCATAGTGCAGTGTGTTTAAATGCAAAAGTGAAAAATTATGATTAAGTTACTTTCTAGTTTGCCCCGCTTACATGACCCTAGGCTTTATTCATTTTCAGCTCTTACACATCAATGCCTTTTCACCTCTAAGCTCAAAAACAACGGAAAGGAAAGTTTTGGTTGTTTTCAGCCATGACAGTTTTCATATCCCACCCTAAGGTTTATTGGTAGGGATGCTAGCAGAGTGTGTGAAAACAGCATATCTGGGAGGATGGGTCCTATTTTGGAAGCTGTGTCATCAGTGCCCATTTCACCACTGGTTATGGTTCCCAGTCCTTATCAGCAGCCAACTTGGAAAGGGTTCGTTCATTCATCTGCAGCTATAGTTGACGAACTGGAGGAATCATGTATAGAGCCACTGGGTACTAAAAAAAATAAGCATAAACTGCATGACTTGCCCCCCGTCTTTTTTGTAGACCAAATCCAGGTAACTAAAGGGGAAACTTTGTTTTAACAATGTTGAGCCATGGAGTCTGCAGCTGTCGAACACATACGCCAGCTAATGACTAATAATCTCCTTAGAACTGGTTGTGTCAATCTTTTGAAGACACTTTATCATTTACCCTGAAAGTGGAGTCAGTTAAGCTAAACAACAGAAGCCAACTTCTTAGATACGTTGGTAAATTACAGACTGTACGTGCTCTATCTGCTGCAGACTGCTATACTTGCATTTGAGACACTGCTCCTCCTCTCTGCCAGTTACTCAGTCCACAGTTGCTGGTCTTGGGAGAAAGAGGTCTTCATTATTCTGCTAGTCCTTGTATTGTGTGGGGAGGAAAGAGAGGGCTGTTAACAGTGCAGAAAAGAAAAACAAAAAGAAACTAAAAAAAAACCAAAACAGAACAGAACTACAAAGCCTCTAATACCTACATTAGCAGTGTAAGCAGAGATGTGGTGCATAATTACCACAGAAGGAAAATATTCAGTGGGACCATTTTGCTCAGTTCAGACATCAAGTATTGCTAGCATGTCACTTCACTGAATATTTAATTGGAGGAATATGATGGGAACAAACCTTTAGGCTAAAGTGCCAGACGCTGATTTAGGTATGACAGGGGGAAGAAAACTTGCATTTACAATGGAGTACCCACCTCATCAGTCAGAACTTCCACATTCAGCCCTTCAAGTCAACAACCTGAACAATGGAGCCTCTGTACCAGGTCAGCACATGGCAACAGCTTTAACAAAGGCAAATTGTCAGTCCAGGGCCTTAGTCCTTGATCACCATCATTTGAAAGATCTGACTACCACAACAATGCTTAAATCTCCCAAGCCAGATGATCCAAGCTGTGATCCAATAAGTAATTGCCTTCACTTATATGCATAATAATCTAGCAAAGTATCATGATTAAGAGTTATTTTACAATGTGATTCCAATGGAATCTTATTGTATTGAACATAATCTCAAATGGTTTTCTTCTCCTTTGAGCCAAAGATACTAGAAGGAGGGAGAGGCCCTCTCCCAGGAGAATTCATACAATAGCCACTTGCAAAATACATAGCCTTCATCTAACGTGTGATGCAAAGCCCACTGAAGTCAGCAGAAAGAGGACTATTGACTGCAACAGACTGTGGATCAGGAATTAATATAGACAAAGAATGCTTGCTGTATACTGAAGTCATCAAGAGCCTACTCTCTGACACAAGGAAAGTGTACTTTTCTCTAGCTGTCGAAGCAAAAAATAGTAATAATAATAATAATAATAATGCTTCTTAGTATCAGACTTGCTTAGTCCTGGGATCTGTACCCATGAAACAACTGAGCTGTTTTAGATGGCAATAAGCATTTCTTAAAGTAATAAAGTGGCAAAGGGCCAAGTAGTTTGTCCCTTATAATTATTGCCTCATAATGAAGCAGCGCAGTTAGGCTTATTATCACTATCGTGCTACAAATGTTATAGAGCTGGATAGTGCACAATTCTAAATATATACCGACTGACTGATTTTTGGGGCCTGGATTAAATTTGGGGTTTAAAAAACTCAGGTTCAATATTGCAATAGATATTTTGGGGGCATCTTCGGGCTAAAAAAATCCTCTGAAAGGTGTTTTTATGTTCTTAAAGGGTACAGTAGTCAGAGAGTAATAATGTGTATGGCCACAACCCAAACTATATAACCTTACCTTACAGCTTTGGAGATGTAAAAAATATTTTGTAACTGCTGAAATGCCCTTAGTTGGTTGTGGTGTAGGACAAAGCCTCAAACCCCAATACAGCTTTGATAAACCAAACTCAAGCTTTACAGTGTATGATATTTATAGTGTATATAGATCATCAGAAACAGCTCCAACTGACTACATTAGCTGGACTTCAAGAGGTCTCACTTTCCTTCAGTCCTGGATGGCAGACCCTAAAAGAATCTATTAGCTCCAGTCACTAACGCAAAAAGACTAATATCTTCATCATGTCTCCACCTCCATGACTAGATTACTTTCACAACCACCACGTAGCTCCAACCTTTCTGTAACTTTATCTCACTACTTAAGGACTTCACTTAGATGTAAGAGTATTTGCAGCCAGCTAATCGTTATAGTCAGATGAGAGGTTTCCGGCTGTGAACTTCCTTTTGTTGCCAGATAGGCAATTATGCGAAGAACTATAACAGTTCTAACAAAGCCGTGTAAGTAATGGTTCACTGCTCCGCTGTAATTCATAAAAACCAATTAAAGGAATTATTTTAATAAGAACGTTCATTCCCAGACAGCTTGGGAGAGGTTTTGGAGACACACATGAAACATGAAACCGTAAACACTGACCACATCACTTCCAAGACAGAGCAGGCAGAAGATTACCCAAGCTGCTGATCTCTACGCACCCCAGAAATAAATCACTGTCATCTGACAGCAGTTGATACTGAAGCACTGAGAAGGCCTTCTATTGTATAAGGCCTTAAGGGGCCCATGGCAAGCACCTTTTACTTAATAAAAACCCCCTTCCAGCTAATGTCCATTGTTTCATTGGTAGTTTCATCTCAATTGGCAAACAAAATTTTTCGCTCACCGGGGGCACCTAAGTAAATGAAGACACCTCAGAACACACGGTACTATAACATCATTCTACTGCTGCAGCGTTTGCCATGAAAAGCAAAAATGTACCCAGCAGTCACCACACAATGAGTGGTATGTGAAAGACCAACGTAATTCATATTCCAAGCATAGAAGGAAACTAGTATGTCAGATACCACTGTATGTTAACCACCAGCAAAATCTGGCTGTTAAAGGTAACCAACCACTGCAGATTATTTCTCCATCTCCCCACCCCCAATTCAGCCACCATGTGTTTATTATTGTCATGCCAGCTTACAACAGATGAGTTTGTTAGGGGCATTAGTTCCTTAATTTTGTTCCAGTATCACTTAACAGGCTGACACTAACACTACAAAGTGTACATCTGTAGTGTCTGGTGAGCTTGAGAAGCTGGGGAAATTAGTCAGAAAGCAGTGAATTTGGGGGGAATTTAATGCCTAAATGATATATGTCGCTAGATTATAAAGCTAGTCAGGTTGATCAAATTTGGGGCTTTAGTTTCATAATGCCATGTTAGGTTTCATATACTCTGTCCAGGAATGAAGTCACCCCAGAAAGAGAGGGGATGCAGAAACGCAATCCTTCACGGGATCCAGCCAGGTGTTCTGCTGGTGAAATGCACCTGAGTTCAGAAGGACCAGACAAGACCCTCTACACTACTGAAGCTCCACGTCAGTCTCACATTAAGGGCCCAGGCCATCACCACTTCCATTGGTGCGGGGAATCTCGTGGGAACAGAAGTGGTAGAGTTTGGGAGTCTGGGCACACAGGGAATGGGTGTGAGGGTGTGGCACATGGAGATGTACACCCTGCAGGGGTGGCAGGTGTTGCAGCACACCATGGGGGAGATCCTCAAACCTGCTCCAGACCTTTTACACCTTAAAAGGGCTGGAGTGTTACATAGGGCTTCTAAAAGCTGCAGTTCCCAAGAGGGACTCATTCCCCCAGTGTATGGCTGCCACAGACAACCAAAAAGCTGAAATCAGAAGCCCTGGGGCAAGCCAGGGGTGTTTCTGGGATGGGGTGTGTGTCCAGGGCAGTTTGTAGCATGGTGTGCTGCAGAGATTGCAGGCAATGCTGTAGCCCATCGGGCAGCATGTGGACGATGCTGTAACTTAGACCCCTGGGGCTGTCTACATTACAGGGCGGGTGGGGGTAAGGGAATCCACTGCAGCCCTGAATCAGAAGGATGGAAAGGTTACTTAAAGCCCGCTCGCACAGGTCTGTGAGACTCTCATGCCATCAGTTTTTGGACGCAGTGCCGGGGGGTTTGCTGCATGTATTGGATCCATTGATCTTACTGTTTATGGCAGGAGCACACTACAGCACTGGTGATTACTCCAGCCTGGACTCTCAGCAAAGAAACATGGAGAACATAACCCATATACCTAGATACAAAGTGAAGTATTGGAGACTGTCCAGAAGGAGAGAAGCTAACCATTACTCCATACCATATCTGCGGTGAACTTGTAAGTGACTTGAAGGTTACCACTATTTGAATGATAGAGTGTTGCCTCATTCACAACTGTGGCATTGTGACAAAGTCTCTCAACTTCACTTTATGCTTCTGTTGCTGGAAGGCAAAAATATTTACAACACATCCTCTGATTCAGACAAAAGGGACCTTGAAGATGTTCATAAGCAGAGCAAAGACAAAGGCAAAGCATGGCACACGTCCACTCTGTAATGAGGGTGGTGGACACAGTGGGGCATAACGGAGAGGCCCTGGTCATGAAGAGTGATTTACTATCCCATTTCAGCTAATGGGATCTCCGGGAGGAAGTGAAATCCTTGTATGTAACCCAATTGTGATTTATACTGGGTTCGTCACCTATATTAATATGTCCCTTCTACTTGGCATCAGTTTTCTAAACATAAAGATGAAAAGGCTAGTTATTAAAGGGTCCCACCAGAGTTGTCACTGATTGGACCAATTGATGTTTTTGTAATGGGGACTGTAATAATTTTTTAGTTCAATCACTGTCTTTCTTCTAAGTTTCATGTTTAGACTGCTATATGTGCCATTCTCCCATAGAAACTAAGATGGTTCATTAATGTAGTTTGTAATTTATTTGTGTCATTTGCTTATTTAATTTCCTTAATGTTGACAGGAAATAATAGTAAAATATGGACTGTGTTAATTGCAGTAAATATTTAATTGTAATTTCTATTAATTCTTTGGAGACATTTATGCATTACAACAATAATCAGGTACTGTGTACACTGGCTTCCTATTGCTTCCAGGAAAAAAAAAGATCAAGGCAGTAAGTCTCCTCTATAAAGCTCAACACACCTTGGGTCTTAGTTACTTAAGAGACTCTCTCACATACACAGACTCACAGACACCCGAGTTCACCATGAAGTCAACGGAGGTATTGACACCAGCAGTGCTCAGATGTAAATGTTAAGGAGCCAGAGTAAGGCCATTTTTACTGGGGAAACCTTGGTTCTGGAATTCACTCCCTGTCCTGATCCATCAAAGCCTGAGTTAGTGGAACCTTTCTAGCACCAGGCAAGACCCATCTCTTCGCATAGGATTTTTCTGAGGGCTAGGGAGCCTGGCTGGGTAGTATATTGGATTAGGGGAGTGTTGTTCTTAATTTGACTTTTTGATCTAAAAAGGCATCTCTTACACTACGTGTGGAAGAGACTTTGATGATGGATACACTTATAAATAAAAATGAGTTTGACATTAGAAGGAGAACCCACACAATGACGTAGAAGAAGTTTCCTGAGGACTACTGGATAGGGTGAAAAATCTTTATGCGGGTTGGATCACCAATGTTACATTATAAAAGAAGCTCCACCTGCCTTAAAAGCTGCCAAGAAGACCTTAGGGTTGGGGAACTGGTTGTCTACCTCTCTGTCAATTTATTACAGATTTTATCTAAAAATAAAATGTTAGTTGTTAAATTACATGTTAGCTGTTCCAACCCTTGGGGGGTGGGGGAGGAATCCAGTGGCTGGGTGTGCATTAGTCAATTAAAAGTATACAACTAAACCCAGTGGGGTATGGAACACTCACAGCAACATCTCTGTTCAATACTTTCACGTAGTTATATCCATTTGTAAAAGTTAACCCATCTACAAGGCTGGTCATATGAATAGTTACTATAAAATATGAAAGTAATTTAGGACTTGCATCCCATAAACTAAGCCCTTCCAGATCCCTCCTGAAACAAAACTCTTTCACCACTCGATGCACTTGCTCATCCCTTGCTCCTGGGAAAAGCACGGGAGAACAAAGGAGTCTTTCAGCATGTTCTGAAGGTCAAAGGAAAGCATAAACTGCAATCCTCAGCTGAGGTCCCCTGGCTGAGAACATTAAACCAGGGGACTAACCGCTCGCACACCAAGGACCTGTTCACACACAGCTGACACTGAACTAGCTCAGAAAGAGAGAAGTAGATTCGGCGGTAACCAGGACTCAACCCAAGTCAGGCTTGACAGGTTACAATCCACACTTTAAACCAGATCAGGGAGTGAATTGGAAGTGAATTAGTATTTGAATTAATTATTCAGGCTATAGTCTAGATAAAAGGGGAGACTGTCGGTGATGCTATGTCATTTATTGTAATTTTGGCTCAGACCTACACATACAGTCTCTCCAGTTTGGCGACTGTTCATTGCCCTTAGAATGTTTGAAAGAGAAGGTATCTTATGGAAGGAAACAATCCTTCCACTTATCTCTGGTAAGGGGTTAAGTAGCCTATTTTTGATCTTTAGGAACTTAACTGGGTAACCTTGAATTTCTCATAAAAGCCTTTGATTCTTTCGAGGACATGCAAAGTAAAGTCATCCCAACTTTGCCGCCTAGATTTGCATATTAAAGACCTGTTTCCTCTTGTTGAAAAGAGATGTGAGTGCAGCAGAGCAGCTTTTGATGCCAGACACGCGTTACGAGAAAGTCAGCGAAAATAATTAATCTGAACTCAATATATATTTTTAACTTGAGAAATAATAAGGCCTTGCTGCCCATAGCAATGCATCTCTTGTTGAGAACTCCATGTTTTTTTAGTATTTTTGTCCTCTAACAACTGCCTGTGAAAATAAATCATGCATGAAAATAACTGATTCTGCTTCTTTTCTTCTTCTGAGCTGTACCAAAAGGCTACAGCTTGCTCACTAAACTGTTCAAAAACAATGTGGCAGCTTTCAGGAGCATGCCCTACGGTTTATTGATTTACATCTGATTGATGTAGATGTAAACCGCGAGCCTAGAAAGGCCTGGGAACAAAAGCTCTTTGGTTCCTACTAGAGGTGAAGTTGGAGAAGTAAGAAAGCATTCTACCATCTGCAGACTAATTTGCATACACAATGCTCAGGCTCTTTCTGTGGATGACTGAACTTCTGCACCTCCTGGCCGATGTAACTTGTATAGACCTGAGGAACTACATAATATTGCCAAAACTGTCCTCATGTTCTGCACTCCCAAACTGTAATATATTTGGTGAGTAACAGCAGATATCTGAAGGGGAGGGGAGCCCAAGAATACCTGAGGGTTGTCCAAAGAAGAATATGGACCACCCTAATCTGGCCAACAGTAAGCCCAGATTTAATAGCCAGGTCAAGCTAGGAATGCTGATCAGCATTCCTTTGGCAATCCTCTCTCAACAGAAGAGGTTCTATCTGACTGAAGCACAGTGAAGCGTAGGGTCAGAGTTTTCAAGTGTTCAAAACTGGTAATTAGGGCCAGATTTTCCGATGTGCACAACAGCTCCCATTGTGGCTCTCATGGTCAGATCTTCAGATGAGTTCATCAGCCAAAAATGCAACAGCTTCACTTGAAAATTGGGACACTGATCTTTTTCAGAAATCTGGCTCTTAGCAACTTGTTGATGGTCATAAAGGAAAGAGTGTAGTGGAGCCAGAAACTGAACCCAAAGCCCTGAGATCCTTGTCCTTTAATCCCAAAATAGTGCTGCCATGGATTTAATGTCACAAGCTTGGGACTTGGTACCAGACAGTCCTGGGTTCTAATTCTGCCACTGGTATGTTCTGTGGCCTCTTAACCTTTCTTTCTTGGTTTCCCTGTAAAATGTGAATAATACCACCTATGGCGCAGGGCTGGTGTGAGGATTAATTAGCTAATGGTTGTATGTCACTTTGAAAAGGCAAAGCCTATGTATTCCTAGATTTTTATAGCCAGAAGGTGCGCATTATGTCTGACCTCCTGCACAACACAGGCCATAGGGGTTCTATACCTCACCCCAGCAATTTCTGTATCAAGCCCACAACTTCTGTTTGAGCTATTGCATATCCAGTCTTGACTTAAAAACTGCACTTGGAGGAGAATCCACTATGTTCCCAGGCACTTTGTTCCAGTGGTTAATTACCTTCATTGTTAACAGTGTGCCCCTTATTTTGAGCAGGGAATAAAGTAAATCTTACCTGACAAGGAACCAGAGAGAGAGAGGTGGCTAAGCAGAGAAGTGGGAAAAAATTAATCCTCTCTTAAACCTCAAAGGTGTCTTAACAGATAATAATTTCAATGGGGCAACAGAAGGCATATTACAATAGTCATCTGAAGCCAGCAAGAGAGGAGCAGGATAATCTGTAAATAGGGAATCTAAAATGCTGTGTCATTTCACTTGAGTGTTAATTTAATTCTACAGCAATGCTTTGACAACATTATTTTAATTAGTTGACAGATGATGGGAGGAAACTTGATAGATATACACAGACTCTGAATCACCATACTACAGCAATGTCCTTTCTGCCTTTCCATTTTGAGAGGAAATCCTAGCTAAAACTATTTCATTTCCATGAGGCTAAAAATTGACATGGAAGTTCTTAGAGCAGTAGTTAATTTCACTTTTAGGAGATTTTGGATGCTCACTTAAGATATTCCAATTTTAAAAAGCCCACTACAGCTTAATTTTTAAAGGGCCAATATCAAGGTTAACAGTTCCTAGTTCTAACAAGCAAATTTTAATTTTCAAAGTGTTTCAAAGGCAGGGAAATCTATTTAGTCCCCAAAGGGATACTGGCAAAATAAGCAAAGATCGAATTACCTGGCTAAGGAGAGGCTGAGATTAGAAAAAATAGTTGTATTTTTAAAAGAACTATTCTTCCAATCTATTTTTACTTTTCATGGGCTTCAAAAATATTACACAATGATTGAGGATACAAATTACTATGTAACTAGCATATCAGCCTTGCTGAACTTCTATCTGCCACCTGGTGCTTACAGGGAGGGCTGGGAAGCTAGAAGCCTGCCATTGATTTGCTCTGTGACCTTAGCCAAAACATTTAGATTTGATTCTGCAGATTCCTTATGCATGAGTAACTTGACCACACGTGAGTAGCACCAGAACTCAATGAGACTACTCACATGCATAAAGCTACTCATGTGCATAACTGCTTGTATGACCAGGAATCCTAATCTCTCTCTGCATCCGTTTCTCCAGCTGTAAAATATGGATAACACTTCCCTACCTTAAGGTAAAGAAAGCACCTTTCACTTTACAGTTCTTTTTCGTCCAAATATCACTATTATTAATGGACCATTCCATTAAATCTTTTCTTTCTGAAAAGTTGTTCCAGCATATTTCAGCACCATCCACTCCCCAGAATCCAAATAATGCCTCTGATTTTAGCTTCTAAGCTCTCAACGCTACTGTCTGACACTCCTGGTTTAGGATCCAATCCTGAGGGCTGCAGAGCATGCTCACAACTCTTATTGATTTCTGTGAGAGATGACAGTGCTCACAAAATTTAATCCAGAATTGACCAATATGACTTGGGCCCACTAATTTCACGGCCATGAAAAACATGTCACAGATTGTGAAATAAGCCTTTCCCCATGAAGTCTGATCTCATCCTCCTGTTGGGAGCTTCCCAGCTGGGGGGCTCCTAGCTTCAACTCTCCGCTGGGCTGAGGAGGGACAGGACTTGTCCTTCTATTGCATGGAAATTCTTGGGAAGAAGGGGATCAGACCACCTCCAGGTACCTTTTGGGTCGGGACCTCCAGGGTCCCTTCAGGGTTACAACACTGAAATTTCAAATGTAAACATCTGAAAACGTGAAATTGTCCAATTTTAAAACCCTCTGGCTGTGAAATAGATCAAAATGGACCATGAATTTGGTAGGGCCCTAAATATGACATGCCTCAGCCAGAGGGGAAAGGGGAGATGATTTTTTGTTTGTTTATTTCTAATATAAAGATTGGCCAGTAACGCAGCTTATCATTTCTCTATTGACACTTTTATAGCTTTCAGAATAACCAAATAATACTTTCTTTGACAACTGAAGTGTATTGTACTGACAATAGCAAATATGCTTCCGGTGCAATCAATTCCCACCAGAAATTCTGGAAATCTTGATCTTCTGACCACAGGCTGGAAAGTTACTTTCACTTTGAAAAGATTAGATTTTGCTTCAGTAACGCACCGTGTATTATTTGATATGGTGCCATCTTACCTAGTTTGGCCCATGAGGCGTTCTCACTCTCTCTCTATATTATTGCAGTGCCATTCACTCAGCTACAGTTAAGGGTCTGTCAGCTTTTCCATTATAATTCCCTATTTCAGGGATTTATAATTCAGCCATAAAATGTCGCTCTTGTCTGAAATGTGGCAAATGACAGTTTACCTCAGGAAGGAAGGATTTTATTATATAGGGAGATGGAGATATATATATATATATATATATATAAACAGAGACACTGATACACATTGGCTATTATTTCTGGCTATAAAACACCTTGGCCATATTAAAAAGTAAAATAAGATTTAAAACTTAATATTTTTCAGCTATTTATTTTCACATTCTGGCTGAAAATCAGCTTTCTTTAATACCAGCATTTTACAGCTCAAATGTAATGTGAGTAGTCTCACTGAACTAAATCTTTAGCCTATGTATAAGCTTCTGAAAGATCAGGGCTAAAATTTGGACCTGGAACTTTGTTTATTGTTGGTGACAACAACAGAAAAAACCCAAATCTGTAAAGCATCTAGTTTTGTATCGCAGGTTCTTCTTGGCTGCTCTAATTATTTTCAATGAAAATTTCGTTGGGATTTTATAGCACCTCACCCTCATGCCTCAGTACAGCAGCTGGTTTCGAACTGCTAAACATTCATCTGTCTCTCTTGGTGAAAATCAGCTTTTTTTATTTTTTAAATGAAGGAAGAAACTGGGTTGAAATAACCCTAAGTGTTAGGATATAGATATTCAGGCCTGTCGGTAAAGGCCTGTACTCGAAGAATTTAGGTGTATTCTTATCACTTGGCTAGTTATAGAGGTATAAAAGAAAGAATCAAAATCACTGTCTGCCGGTGTAAGGTCCTTCTCTTACTGTGACAGTCTGAGGCCCTGTTCTTAGGCTAAGGCCTCTGGCTAAGCAGCAGAGGCAGCCATAAGCTGGGAAGCGACCGGTCACATCCTCACATTCCAACCTAGTCACATTGAAAGAAGGTGCTATTGGGCTGTTAGGAATACAATCCTGTCCTGATAGTGCCTATCGCCTCCAGAGAAAGGGAAGTGCCTAGAAAATTTAAACGGAACCTTAGTTTGATAGCATCCTGTCTGGCAAGAACTCACTTATCAATACTGGGATGTGAAATCCTCATTTCTGTATTGTTTTGTCATTATAGTTCCCACTTTGCTATTGTTTGTCTGTATAATCTCTGTCTGGTTCTGTGATTGTTCCTGTCTGCTGTATAATTCATTTTGCTGGGTGTAAACTAATTAAGGTGGTGGGATATAATTGGTTACATAATCGTGTTACAATATGTTAGGATTGGTTAGTTAAATTTCAGGAAAATGATGGGTTAAGGTATAGTAAGCAGAACTCAAGTTTTACTATATAGTCTGCCGTCAATTAGGAAGTGTGTGGGTGGGGGAAGTGGGAACAGGGAATTGGGGTAAAGAAATTGGAATCATGTTTGGCTAAAGGGGGAAATGGGAACAGGGAATGGGGGTAAGGAAATTGGAATCATGTTTGGCTAAGGGCAGGAATGGGAACGGGGACACAGGTGTAAGGCTCTGTGGTGTCAGAGCTGGGAAGGGGGACACTAAGGAAGGAAACTGGAATCATGCTTGCTGGAAGTTCACCCCAATAAACATTGAATTGTTTGCACCTTTGGACTTCGGGTATTGTTGCTCTCTGTTCATGCGAGAAGGACCAGGGAAGTAAGTGGGTGAAGGAATAAGCCCCCTAACACTAAAGATTTGGTTTTGAAATGAGAAGAGCAAAAAATTCAGAGCTAAGGCTAAAACTCCATCTTTAACTGAGCTGACTTTGTGTAACTAAAATAGATGACATGGGTCTTTCTTAGGGCACTAGACCATTGAATGATCTTGCATTATCATCTGTATAATACATTGGGAATGAACTTCAAAGTCAGCTTTGAGCTCCATTTAGGACATTAGTAATTGAAGGTCATGTGTATACCCTTATAACTGTAATTTTATCTATAGATTTCTTAATTAAGTCACAAATTGAAACTAAGACCATCCTGGGGTATTAATGATCTCCACTATTCAGGGAACCAAATGACTTCCTAGAATTCTATAAATTTGCAAAGATTAAACTCAACTATTTCCTTCGATTTGAGAATGCTTTGGATCAGAAAATTAGTGTTATTATTCCTGTTTTCTGTATGGAACCTGAGAGGCAAAGATTTTATGTACAAGTTTTAGAGGAAATTCCTTGTTTAACCTACATCATTAGGATTCTAAAGGGACTGAGACAGGACATAGAAGCTGATCCTGCAAACGCTCGCTCTCGTGAGTAAAATTACAGGATCAGGCTTTAAGTGATGAAACGCATTAGTTCTGCTCCCAGATAGTAATTGGCATGATTCCTCTAGAATTTCTAAAGATCAAGGCAGCCAGATGGGCTGTCAGAAGTCACAGCTCTGAATTCGTATCTGACAGTAAGATCTCTCAGGGTGTATCTACACTAGCACCTCTGCAGGTGTCTATGTGCATGGTTATGCCATAACCATCTGCTCCCTCCCTCCCCCCGCCCACATCTAACCCCTGGAAGTACATGTCAGACAGCAAATATAGAGCGTGTAGGCTAGCACACCTGAGGAGCGTGGGCAAGTATACACCTCGGGTGTGGTATAGCCTTGTACCTGTGCCAGTGTGCTGTGTGGAGAGGGCCAAGGAGCATGTACCAGGTCCTGAGGTTCAGCAATTTTCCAGCCCCATTCTCACAATTCATTGAACCCTTTCCTGCCTTACCCAAATCTATAGAGATCCTTGTCCCCCTGTCGTCATGGGCAATAGCGAGCTGCACTGACCATATCAGAAAATTTTTGATCAGTACACATGAACACAGATCCTGTTCCGAGAGCAGCGGGCTGGCCTGCCAACCACATGTGGGTGCTGATTAACATGTGGTGAGAGTACACGGTCCTCCACGGCTTCTCCAAGAGCAGCAGGAACACTCACCCATATTGGGAAATTTCACGGAGGCTGGAGCAAGTGGGCATTCATTGGACTCCGGCCCAGTGCTGAGAACAGATGAAGCACCAAAGGCTCCTGAACCAGAGGGCAAAAGACTCAACCAGTGGCTCTGGGAAGGCCCCTCATACACACCCATTTCATGATGAGCTGGACCAGGTGCACTCCAAGTCATACCAGTATGGAGCCTGAAGTGGCATGCGACCTTCTCCTCCACCCCGCTGGCCTGATTGTCTGACAGGATGCCATTGAGGGCCAGGGCAAGGAGGCAACAGGGACCCGAGAGGAAGCCCCGGAAGACCCAGAGGACAAGGAGTATGTCATTTTTCACCTCTGCCCAGCGGACCTCATTGAGCAAACCCCCCTGATAAAACTAAGGCCGACCAGAGCCACAGCAGGAACCAGAGTCCAAGTCTGGTAAATTTGAATGGACCTCCACCCTCCCTGCCAATATTCCCTGTTGCTTCAGCATTACATGCCTGATTTTAAGCCCAGCCCCCACTTCACTCTGCCCTGAAATGATCCCCGAGCAAAACACAGCTGTAAATCAGTGATTTTATTGCATTCCCATGAACCTCAAGTATGCATTTGGCAAAAGCTACAAAAGAGACTATTGATGAACTATCAGGCACCTGTATCTGTGCATTTTTCAGCCAGCACACTGCCAGCGATAGTCCCAGGGCATGCCGACCAGGGAAGAGAGTGGGAGTGGCTTTGGAAAGGGCCTTCTTGGGTATAGAACAGTTGTAGACAACTTAAAGTTAGTTGTCTAAATTTACAGTTCTCTTGTTCCTTGGAAGATTACACAGTGTCTGTGCTTTCCCCCCACCCAACCCTGGTCTTACTGTCCCTGTAAAATGAGAGCCATGTGGAATAGCTGGGGATGTTAGAGGCAGGGTCACTTAGCTCTGGGAAGGTAAAGGGAACCCTTTGATTGTCCAAGGAACTTCACAGCAGTCCCTTCTCCCTTGGAAGATTAAAAAATGTTTACTGTTCCCAGTCCCTAGTGTCTGGCCTTTCCTCGCATTGAGCCATGCTGCCAAAGCAGGGATGGGTGAAGGATTCATTCCAGTAGGTGTGCAAATACAACACAGTTCCCTTTGCAGTGGAGAGGTGAGGGGTTGGGGTGTTGATAAGAAACTTCAGGGAACAAAATAAAGTTGCAGTGTGGCTTTCTTTCCCCATCCCATCCCTTTCACCGCTGTTCCCTGGACAATGGGTCCGGATTATCTGGCGATGCCAGAGGGACTGAGGGGTGGCTTCTTGCCTTCCAAATAAACCCATCTGCTGTCTTAGAATATAGTCAATTTCCAGTCAAATTCCCTCCCAGTCTTGTAAGCATATTTCACTAAATTTCTGCTGGTGTAGTACAAATCACAGCAGGTTCTTGAGGTTTAACTGCAGCACAAATGTCCTTGGCCCACCTTCATAGCTGACCAAACCCCTCCGTTCAGCAGTACGTAGAGAGGTGACCATTAGCAGAAACATCTTTCTGGCACAACTTGCTGGATCTCCTCCACAGAACCGGAAAGCCACTTCTTTTTTCCATTCTGGTACCTTGAAAATCACTATGTTCTCCAAATGTTGGACAGCCTTTAAAGAAGAAATTGAAAACTGGTAACATAGCTCCTGGAAAATATGGAACCCACCCTTCTGCCCCCTGGAGATACTGTAAGCTTTATAATTTATAAAAAAAATTACAACAAGCATCTTGCCATTAGTAGCCTCTGCTCCTTCTCCAGGAGCTGCAAAAGTTGTCTGAGAACCAAGGATTGTCCAACAGTCACATTTCTGGAATGCTAAAAAGTATCACTGTTGTGGCCTTCCTCAGCAAAGTTATGCTATGGGGTGCGGGATTTCTTAGCTTCTTCTAACAGACCCTTGTGTTTGAACTGGCAGGGCCTTTGGCTCCTAAGAGGGAAATCATTCTGCCAGTGGGGCAGGAGCAGCACCCCAACAGAGGCAGATGAAGAAGGACTCTGGAGGAACTGTTCATTGGCATGGACAGGAGGAACCAGGAGCAGTTTGACTTCCTGAGGGTCTGGGAGCATTGGGCTCGTCCTAAGGAGCGGGCATGGATTAACCGGTTTCTGGATCAGGATGCACAACACAGGGAATGGAAGCATCACTGATGCAGTGATTCACACAACTGAACAAATTCAGGGCCCACCTTTTGATATGGCTGCTGCTTCTTTTTGGGAACTGGCACCACCCCCACTTTCTGCTCCTCCTCCTCCTTCAGCTGCTACCCGGGTGCTGCTGAGGTGGAGAACCCAATGCCTTTGAGTGACTGGGAGGGGCCGGTAGGTCTCCTGGGACGCCCTCCACCAGCACCCGAAAGCCGTTGCAGGGAAACTCTCTTGAGCATGCAGGAGAGGCGTGATGAGCCCAAGGCTGTCCCTGAAGTCCAGTATGTGTCTACCTACCAAACCCTGTGCAGGAGACATCCCCAGCTGTCCCCCCAAAACAATTTTCCCCAGCTGTTCCCCCCTTGTCAGGGGGAGAGGAAGGGCAAGGAGATGGGTTCAGAGACAATGAGGTTTGCATGCTGCTTAAGGAGTCAGACTCGTCTTTTCATATGCACTTCCTTTTAAGAAAATTTACTTTTATGTTCAATGTACCACTTTTAATAAATGTTATAGTTTCCTGGGCTTTGTGTATGGACCGTCTGTGATGTGGGGTGCCTGGGGTAGCCCTCACTGAAAATGCCAAGGTCAGGGAAGGCTGCAAAAAGGAGAGCAGATTCTTCCACAAATGGTGGCTCACACTGAAGTTAGACTCACCAACCAGTCACAAACTGTGCTCCTGGTCCCTCACACTGGTTATCAAGAAGCTGAAAAAAGAAATCACAGAGCCCCCTTTATTGCAGTTCTCTGGCTGCCAATCAGCACATAGGTCCAGTAAAGTAAGAAGTTACTTAAAAACTCTGCACACTATATAAAATGTTCTTCTGACCTCAAAGGCCAGCCATATTACCAGCTCAATATTAGTTTGGATCTTACCCAAAATACCATGTTGCCAGCCAATCCTTTAGTGTCTAAAACTAAAGGTTTATAATAAAAGAGAAGAAAAGAACAAAAAGAGAGTTGTTAAATGGTAAAGCACTCAGATACATACATAAGACTCCAAAGTCCATATATCAGATTCTTAGCAGCATTGGTGAGTTTGCTGGGTTGAAAGGCACTCTGGAACACATCCACAGCGTGGAAGGGTCATTCAGTCCTTTGTTTGGTGCTTCAGATTGTAGAGAAGTTACTGCAGAGGTAGGAAGCAGGATTGAAGACAAAATGGAGATGATGCAGCTGCCCTTTACATTCCTTTTGCCATGTGGCTTGTACTTCCTGTGTCCCAAACAGAAGCTTCACAGCACATGGCATGGAAAAGCCTTAGAGTTCTCTGTCCACTGGCATGCCCCCTATGTGCCTTGCTGACTCATAAGGTGTATCTCCTGGCTCCTTTCAATGGGTTCATTGTACAGGTGCTGACCCTAGAAGGGCCATCGAACAGGCTAGGCAGTGCTGATGCCTGTCTGTCTGGGGGTATCACCCAGAAACACAGCACAAGTCTGGAAATACAGATATACCCTACAGAGCTATAACTCACAATACAAAGGTGATACAAACAAGATTAACATACTTGGAAAATTATAACATTTTCGCTGATACCTCACACGGCATATCTAGCACGATTCATTGCTATTTTATAATATTGGTATTAATAATATCACAATGTATTCCACATATTCCATACAGCATCACACCATCTGTCCTGATTATGATGAATGGAACATTTTTTTTCAGTTTTTTTCAGCTATTTGGAGCACATGACTTTGAATTATGTAACTCTCTAGTGCCATCACACTGCAAAGATTTCTCTGTCCCTCCCACACCCACTTCCAACCCCCACATGATCCCTAAATACCCAAATTCAAAAGAATACACCAGACAGGTGGTGAAAATGGAATACACTCAGAAAACACTGGTAGTTTTAATAGCAGCAGAAGTCACAACACAGAAAATGGGTAAATATCCGTCTTTATGGCTTGGTTCATATACAGAACAAGGAAACAAAAATTACAGAACAGGAAAGGCAACAGACGCGGAACAGTGATTAAATGTTCCCCTCCTCCTTTACCCCCACCAAACCTTTATGAGTTTCAACCTTGGGTATAGTCATGCATAATAGCCAATAAGTGCTGTTATCACCACTGTCAGTCAACAGTGAAAAGAGAAGACCTTTTAAACTGATTGAGTGCTCACCATAGTACAGTTTTGTAAACAGGTGTCAATTTTAACACAAAAGCATTGCACAATGATGGCATAAAAGGTGTTAACCCAGTGAAGGTGCCCTACCACAATTTTCAGAAATGTGGCAATAATTATAGAAATGAATGGCTAATGACCTTTGGCTACAGGGGAACACAACCCTCACAAAGTTATGCTGGCACACAAGCATGTGCCAATGTTCTCTTTTGTGCTTCTCCTGCAGCTGCACAGGGTGTGCAGGTGTCCCACAGCAAGGGCAGATGTAACCCTCTGCCTCCTTGCTATTCGAGGATGTGGGAACCAGGACCAGTGTGCGTATGGGTGGATCCAGCTGTCTGTACTGTCCCAGTCCTGTCCTGTGCCCACTCTGTACCAAAGTACTCCCCTATCCTCACAAACATTGTGGAGGGCAAGGAGCCAATGATTATACAAACAACATTGGCCACATGGGCTAGCAGTGCTAACGAGCCTTCAGCCACCCAAATGAGCACTATGCGGCCATTCTGCAGCTATTCAGTTTGTAAATGATTCCCTTTTCTCCTGGGTCACTGGTGTCAGGCTATGGTCCCAACGCTGGTGTTCATGAACATGCCTCTGTGGTCCACTAAGCCTGGAAGAACAAGTGAAGACTAATCTTTTCGGTTCACGTACTCACTCACTCCTTTTGGGGGGGCAAAGTTTTGGAGTGTGGGTGCCATCAATGGCTGCAGCACAGTGGAAAACAGATCCTCTGAAATCCAGCTATAATTTCTGGTATTTTGCTTAAGGCAACCACCTGTAGGTAGATGACAGGATTAATTGCCTCGTAAACCTGAATAGCCACCACACCCACAGCAGACTTCCGAATCCTGAAGTGGTTTGCAATAACAGACAGTTTCAGGTTGTAGTGAGGCGGCATGGCCAGAGGGGGAGGGGCCACTCTCTGAACCCAACTGGGCAGGGCCAGGCCATGCTTGCCCCTCCAACCAGAAGTCACAGGGAGGAACGGGAAGTATAAAGGGCAGGCCATGGACCTCACCTGAGCAGCAGGCGCCGAAGGAGACAGATGCCTCCTGCCCGCTCCCATGATGGCAGACTGCCGTGGACCCCTGCGGAGCTAAGGACTGGCCTGAGCCGCTGGAGCCACCCACTGACCAAGCCACGGAGGAGTTGCTGTGACTGCCGCTGGCCTTCTACCCTGACGAACCAGAGGACCCCCCCACAGATCCAGGTACGCCCTGAGGGGAAGGTAGGAAGTGGCCCAAGGGCAATCAACCCTAGTCTGGCTGCATTGCTGCTGGTGACCCAGTCAGTGTGTTACACAGGGCCGGTGCAATGATATTTTGCGCCCTAGGCAAAACTTCCACCTTGCATCCCCCTCCCCCTTCCCTCCCCTTGACAACCTCTGAGAACTAGTAAACTTAGCATTAAAAACAGCCTGTCAGAACGGGTAACAGCTGTTGTAAATGTTTCTTTTTTACCTTTAAGGCGTTTCAACTGTTTGCCATTGCCTCTGATGGTGTCCCATTCAAAGTCTTACTATAGTGCAAAGCTAAACAATTGAGCCTGGCATTGCATCACCAGCCAGGTTAGACAGGGTGGCAAATCTCCTTTGCCCCAAAGGGCCATTATCCCCTGGTGACTAATTTCTACTCCAAGTCTGAAAAGCAGACTATTAAGGTAAATACATTATTCCATCAATATTACCCATGCACACATCTCACAAAGATTCTCACTCTTGACAAGTTACCAGCCTAGTGTAGATCCCTTCCACATTCCTCTTTGTAGGTAAGTGCCCTGTAAGACACCTGTGGGGTGCAGTGAGTTTGTCAGGCCTGCAGTGACAGCTGTTTGTGAAGATCAGGGGGCCCTTTGCTAAGGGGTGCTGGTGTCACAGTGAGCTTGGGGTGGCTGACAGTATGGGGCAGGGCACTGAAGCTGGTGGGGCAGGTAACACTCACTGGCTTAGGGGGCAGGCGGTGCCGGGATGGGGCAGGGGCAAGTACCTGTCAGTGTCCAGAGCTCAGGCCACGCCAGGGCCAGCAGCCTCTTCACCTTGGAGTCTCCCCCGCTTGCCTGGGGGCCACTCCTCCTCTCAGGGTCCCCGGCTGCTGCCGCCGCGGCCACCCAGGAGGACTCGGGTGGGGGGCGCCGGGTGGCCCAAGCCCAGGGCAGCAGCAGCCTCCGCAGCAGCAGGGGCAGGCGGTGAGCATAGGTGCCCTGAGCTCGGGCCGCCCGGCTCCCCCTGAGCGGCGCCCAGTTCCTGCTGCTCTCAGCCAGCAGGTGCGGGGCCCCAGCCGAGCTCGGCTCCTTGCATTGTCTCCTTCGCAGCGGCGCCCCCGCCCACGTCCTCCCAGGCGGCCGTGGTGGCAGTGGCCGGGGAGCCTGAGAGGAGGAGTGGCCCCCGGGCAAGCGAGGGAGACTCTGAGGTAAGGCGGCTGCTGGCCCTGGTGCAGCCCGAGCGCTGGAGACTGACAGGTACCTGCCCCTAAGCAATAGTGTAAAAAAAAAATTGGGGGGCACCTCTTTTTGGTGCCCCCAAATCTTGGCACCCTAGGCGGCCGCCTAGTTCACCGAGTGGTTACACCGGCCCTGGTGTTGCGGCTGGATTCCATCTCCAGGTCAAGAGGCCTATGTTTGTCAGCCATCCGCTGGAGCTAGGTCGCCCGACCTCTGGGCTGCTCTGCCCCGCCTGTAGGCCAGAGCCTTGAAACTGTTTGCAGCCCTGCCCGGGCCCATGGACTGTGGCAGCCGTGCCCTGACTATAGGCCAGGGCTTTAAACTATTTGTTGCCCCATCCCAGTTGAGGGCCTGGGCCCAGAGACTCTATTTGCAACTCTGCTTAGATTACAGGTAGAGCCTTCGTCTGTGCCATGCCCTGCTAATTCCCTGACTGTGGGCAAGGCCCAGCGATGTAGTGAGGCAGAGTGGCCTCCCACTGACCCAGAGGGGGAGGGACTGCTGCTAACCCACTACACAGGTGTTCCCAGCTTCCACAGGGCAATAGCAACCCCCTCTGCACTGGTATGGATTTGCTAAATTGAGTGCTCTGGAGCTGGAGGATTGGTGCAAGCTCCTTGCACAGCTCCATGAAGGTCTGTTTCCTCATTTGGAAGTTCTGAAGCCACTGCTCATCATCCTAGGTTTCCAAAGTGATGTGATCCCTCCACACTGCGCTGGTTTTCCTGGACCAGCAGTGGCATACCATGGCAATACTGGCCATCACCATCTGTGTCCCATGTGACCAGAGTGAACTGTAGTTACCTACTCAGTCAGCTGCCTTCAGCATGTCAGAAAGTTCTGCCCTGATTCCCTTCAGTATCTCATTGATTGCCTACGGCATTGCATAAGCATTCATCCCACAAGAGGGAGCAGTAGCAGAACTAGATCATCATTCACTTTTCCCATGTCTTCCACCCGGTTTGACAGAAGGGAGAGGTGAGTGGGAACTGCCATCAGCAAATGTATGGAGATGGTGGCCAGCACCAACACCACACAGCAAGGCGGGTTCTTGAGTGTCTCCTGGGATACCCTCCCCATGCCCAAAATCATAGTGCTAATGTTGCGTACCAAAAAGGGGCAGAGTGGCTGCAGGTAGACTTGTGTATACAGCATATACCCATGTCCGGCACAGCATATGTGGGTATACTGTATGGTATGGGATACATGTGCAAGCATGTGCGTGGTCAGCTACCCCAGTATGTGTGCAAGTGTAGACATAACTTCAGTTTCACTTGCTCATTTACAACATTTTTATTTAAAAATCCTGAACTGGCAAGATATTAAGTTCAGTCTAGTTACATTATCCCATGTAGGGCTTCACTCCAAACCCTCCACATGCTCCTGGACTGTAGTGCAGTCAGTGGCGTTACTCTGGATTTAAACCAGTGTAGCTGAAAGTGGAGGATGGCCCTTTGCTTTGTGTTATGCATGAAATTTTGTTTAGCCTTCTTCACAATTCTTTTATCAGTTCCACAGGAATAGCTTTCACTCGCTAGATGCCCCTTCGCCTTAGAATTAACTCAACTACTGTACACACAATACGTGTCAATGAGAGCACTTTTCTCCCCAATTCTTTTTAAAAAGCCTTTCTGAGCTAGGGGCCAGTTTCTACCTGCAATGGTAGAAGCAGGTGGAGTGAAACCTCTGTGGTCACCTTCACTGCGTTTCCCTAGAGCATCTCACAGGCTTGCTCTCCTCCCCAGGACAAGCAGAGCATTGGATCTACCACAACTCACAATTCCACCCCCGCCCTAGAGATCTGCCACAGTCAGGGCCTTTTGCACAATGCAAAAACCCTGCGCAGCCAATCAACCTTCAGGGCCCCGCCCAACGCCCGAATAGTGTGACGCTGTGGAAGCAATGTCACTAGGGCTCCCCCCAGCTGTCACTACCCTGCAGGAGTATTTCATAGTGGAGGGGGCTCTTTAGAAAAGGTAATGAAGCCATAGGGTTAGGCCCCTGCATGAGGTAAGTGCCTCGGTCCAATCATAGTGCTGGACACTGAAGTCTATTGGAGTCACATGGGCAAATGAAGAAGGGATCAGACCCCAGGCTTATTTTACTCAGATTTTGAAATAATTATCAATGCAATACAGATTTCACACACACACACACACACGTAATTTACTGCCTGAATATCCACTACTAATTATATTCAAAACTACATCAAAGACTGAAACTGTGATAAATGGGAGAGAGAAGAGGGAACAATTATAGGGTTTCTAACAAACTAATTTACCAGAAAACAATGTTCCTTGCTACTGTACATGATAATATAGTGCCTCTGTGATGCTACTTTAGGACTCTTTATTTGTCCTGTGGTGGAGTATTAACTGCACTAAGCTTTATTAACTCCATAAAATGCACTGCGTGTGCAGATGACATGTTAATCTAACATAAAAGCAATAACACAAATTTAACTGTGAGAAGCTGAAATCCAGGCACCCCAAACTGCTTTTCCAGTCCTCTGCAGGGCTCCATCAGAGAAGCCAGAGGGTCATAGCAAGCACAGGTGCAGTTTCAAAGCAGAGCACTACCCCTACCTCTGAATGAGGTGCCCACACAAAAGAAAGCCCAGGCAGAGGGAGCAAGAATGTAGTCTGTCTGATTTCAAGGAGGCAGTTGGTAGGGCTGGTGAGCTGGAAAGAAAGGTGTCAATATGGGTGTGCCCATGATGTGGCAAGGGATAGGGTAATAGGAAGACTGGGGGGAGAATCTGTGACCAAGGTTGTAGGAGGGATAGCAGGGAGCAGTGAAGATAAGGGTTGCTTGATCGTTTCTGGAGAGCTGGGGAGCAGTGCTGGGAGTGACAGCAGAGGAGCTGTTGGGAGGCAGAATGTGTTGACTGGAGGGAGAACCGCAGAGTGATGTGTTGATTTTATTTACCAGATCAAGAATCATAGAATACCAGGGTTGGAAGGGACCTCAGGAGGTCCAACCCCCTGCTCAAAGCAGGCCCAATCCCCAATTTTTGCCTCAGATCCCTAAATGGCCCCCTCAAGGATTGAACTCAGAACCCTGGATTTAGCAGGTCAATGCTCAAACCACTGAGCTATCCCTCACTCCCAATGAATGAATGTGTGTGTTGGGTGGGTGTCTACTAGCCCTCTCACCTCCAACTGCATATTTTGGGTACCAGCTGCCACTGGGTATAAATAATACCTGCTATATTTTAAGGGCCAGATTCACCAATATGCTCCATCAATCCAAGTAACCATAACGCATCATAACCAGACAGTTATGCCACTTTTACATATCCTCTGTATTCCAAGAGCACAGAGATTAATCTGATCATAAATCTTAATGTTCCTGATATTACTGACAGTTTAAATGGCAGTCCCAACAACTAGACCGATTCAACCACAGCTGAATTCCAATTGCCAATTTATTTCATTTTGTTGGTATTTTTATTTCCAGTATCTTCCCTTTTTAAAAACTAATTCACGCTTGCAAATTGCAACACAAATGTGAACTAATTTTGTGAATCCTGCAAACAGCAAAAATAATGCAAGGCACAGGAATCCACCAATGTCATTAGTTCCATTATAGCCTTCATTTTTATTCTACCCTGAAACAATTTTGGAAGCCACTCATTTTAAAAATAACTCCATAGATTGAGTCAAGGCTAGAATCTCCCATTGTGCTTGTAGAATATTTTCCAAACCTGTGACTCAGCCAGAGAAACAGAAATGGCTCTGTCAGCCTGTCTGAGGATGCCAACTACATCTAAAACCTCTTGCACTGCTCAGCAGAAGAGCTGGGTGAATACTGCAGAAAAGCATTTGTGAACATTTGTTTTTAATAAAAATTGTGAATTCACTTCTGTGGTGTCTATGACCCCCTTTTATGGTCTTTTCATCAGCACTCTAACGAAGTGAACTGTAGCTCACGAAAGCTTATGCTCAAATACATTTGTTAGTCTCTAAGGTGCCACAAGTCCTCCTGTTCTTTTTGTTCAGATGGAAAATGTTCTTGAAAAGGGAACCATGCATTGGCATACGAATACTCATTCAACTTTGCACCAAAAGTATTCCCACAGCCATCATGACGGTTCTGTGTGGGCTTAGGAGTCACTGGTAAAAATTGGCAGAACAGTTTGAAAAGGTGCTACAAATGGGTTTTTCCACACACTACCTTAGCTTCCCCCATCTTTTTTACCATAAAGAGGGGGTGGAAACAAAAGGTTTTGGTTTCCAAAAACCTAAATGAAATGATATTTTATGTTGAAATGAAAAATTTCATTTAGTTTCAAGAAGGTCGATTCAAAGCAATGTGTTTTGTTTTGAATTTTCCAGTCATACAGTTGAAGAATTTTATTGAAATCATCAAAAAGAAAAGGAGTACTTGTGGCACCTTAGAGACTAACCAATTTATATGCTCAAATAAATTGGTTAGTCTCTAAGGTGCCACAAGTACTCCTTTTCTTTTTGCAAATACAGACTAACATGGCTGTTACTCTGAAATTGAAATCACCAACACTTTAACACATGCTGAGAACCCATTACCTCCTTTGTTGTGCCATTTTACAGGAGTCCTTTATTAACTGTTTCTCTTTTATGAGGCTTTACTTAGCAGCCTGGACCTTTGAGTAAATGTGTATCCAGCTCTTACATCCAGGTTTACTGGCCCCATAAAATGTTTTTTCAGAGTAACAGCCGTGTTAGTCTGTATTCGCAAAAAGAAAAGGAGTACTTGTGGCACCTTAGAGACTAACCAATTTATTTGAGCATAAGCTTTCGTGAGCTACAGCTCACTTCATCGGCTGCATACTCCGTGGAAAATACAGAAGATGTTCTTATACCTTCTTATACATCTTCTGTATTTTCCACAGTATGCATGCAATGAAGTGAGCTATAGCTCACGAAAGCTTATGCTCAAATAAATTGGTTAGTCTATAAAATGTTTTGTGTATACAGATGAAATGTTAATGCAACATAACAGCATTGCAAGATGATTAACAGGAAAAAGAAATACCTAAATAATGTAAAACAGATTACTTTTGCTATAAAAGTGATTACACAAATAGTACAAATATATCTTTAGCAGTTAACTGAAATCCTGGAGTCTAAGGTCATATACAAGGCCTTAGGTTAGTGTTAAATTTATTTTGTGGTAATCTACCTGAGATAAACTGAGCGTCAGATGTATTGTATAAAATGGGCAATTCCCACGAAGTACAACAGATTCACGCATTTACCACAGGATAATTAACTTCTATACCACCTGCAGCTACCAGACAGACTTCCTAAATAGAGCATATTGTCATAGCCTAGCCTGGAGGTGACAATGGTGTGGATGACTGTGGCATGAACTCTCACAGAAAGACAAAGCACCACAAAAACTAGCTCAAACAAATATTTGTGAGCGTGTTTGCAGAAGTGATGTATTGAAAAAGCTCTCTTTAGAGTTCCAATAATAGATTAATCCAAAATTACAGATACAACACATATATCACAGATATTCATGAATGAGCCTGCAAGCCCAGCCAAACCCTTCATCCCCTCCTGCACCCCAGCCCCCTGAGTCAGCCCTGTGAAAATGAATGAGTGAGTGAGAGTGGGGAGAGTGAGTGGTGGTGGGGGATGGAGTGAGCAGGGCTGGGGCCTCAGAGAAGGAATGGGGCATTGGTGGGGCCTCAGAGGAGGGGCTTTGGAGGGTGCGGGGCAAGGGTGTTTGCTTTTGAGCAAGAAGAAAGTTCGCAACCCTAAAAAGGCCAGGCCCAGAGGTCAAACAGCACAGTGCAGGAGCCCCGGGCCAGCCCAGTAGGAGGGAGAAGGGCAGAGGCAGTTCCCTCAAAGACTCCCCTCCTTTGGAATGGGAAGCAGTAGCCCCCTTGATGTCCTCCCAAAAGAGAAGTTGGAAAGGGAAAGGCCACCAACCCCCAGGTAAGGATAAATCCTGGGCCTGGTGAGTGGGGTCATGAGCAATGGGGGATTCCAGGGCAGTAAGGGGTCAGGGCACTTTGGGGCTCCCTCACCAGCTGGGTGTGAGGCTTTCAAGCGGGGGCTTGGGCTCCCTTCTGGGCAATAAAGGAGGAGGCATATCCTGCCTATGAGCAGTGTGGGGAGAAGCAGCTATCTCCCTCTCCCAGCTCTTCAATGTAAAATGCCCGCTCAATTCCCCTTTGATGTTTCACTCCCCCCTCAGCTATCTGTGGAAGACATTAAAGGGGAATGTGGGAGTGTCACACAGCATGTGACATTTGGCAGTTCTACCTCAGCTCTCCTCCATTTAACACTTGGCATGCTTTCTGGGGAAAGCTTTTGATGATGCCCCCAACTTCCCCTCTCTGCTGCTCAAAGCTTTAAACATAAAGCTGCAGGAGGTGGAAAAGCTTTGAGTGTGGGGTGAAGAAAGCTTGAGCTGCTTTCCTGATGGGAGTGTTGATTGTTTTAGATTGTCTCTCCTGCATCAGCAGTTTCCCTGATCAACTCTGTTTCCATGAAACTCAGCCAGTCTCCAGCCTCTGTTTTAAGTTCTAATCAGGCACTTTCAGCCCCTCATTGGCTGTCCCTTGTCCGCTGCCCCACGTTCAAAACATACAATGTAGAAAACTGGGCTAAGCGTGAAGAGGAGGCTGCAGTAGGTGCAGCAACAACAGGGGGTAGAATACGGGACTGAGAGACAGTGGCTGGAGTTGGGCCGGCACTTCAGGCCACTCCAGTGCCTTTCCCTGTGAGTGGCCACGCTGCAATTGTTGCCCCGCTTCTCTGTGGGCAAGCAAGCTACCCAAGGTGTGCACAAGAGCCAGCAGAGGCGCTCCGTGCCTGCACACCTTAAGGATGTGTCTGTTTCTTTTTTAAATGGCTATTTTTCTCCAGGACAATTGCTGCATTGTCTTCAGGATGCCCCCACAGAATTGTAGAAGTGTAGGACTGGAAGGTACCTGGATAGATCATCGGGTCCAGACCCCTGCACTGAAGCAGGACTAAGTATTATCTAGACCAGTGCTTCTCAAGCTATCTGATGTGGGGGACCGGCAATTTTTTTTCCAATGTGCGTGCAGACCGGCAGCCGATGGCTCGCGGACCGGCACCGGCACCACCCCTGACAGGTGTTTGTCAAATCTGGTCTTAAAATCTTCCAGTGACAGAGATTCCACAACTTCCCTAGGTAATTTGCTGTAGTGCTTAACTATCCTTACAGTTTGGAAGTGTTACCTAATGTCTAACTTCAATTCCTTTGCAGCAACTTCAGCCCAATACTTCTTGTCCTGTCCTCAGTGATTAAGGAGAACAATTTATCATCCTCCTCTTATAAGAACCTTTTATGTACTTGAAGACAGTTATCATGTCCCCACTCAGCCTTCTCTTCTCCAAACTAAGCAAACCCAGTTTTTTCAGTCTTTCCTCATACTGTAGATCATGTTTTCTAGACTTTTAATAATTTTTGTTGCTCTCTTCTGGACTTTCTCCAGTTTGTCCATATCTTTCCCAAAGTGCAATGTCCAGAACTGGACACAATACTCCAGGTGAGGCCTTATAAGTGCTGAGTAGAGTGGAAGAATTACTTCTCGTTTCCTGCTTACAACACTCCTGCTAATACATCCCACAATGATGTTCATTTTTTTTGCAACAGTATTATATTGTTGACTCATATTTCATTTGTGATCCACTATGACCCCCAGAGCCTTCTCTGCAGTACTTCTTCCAAGGCAGTCATTTCCCATTTTGTATTTATGCAACTGATTATTCCTTCCTAAGTGTAGTATTTTGCATTTGTCCTTATTGAATTTCATCCTATTCATTTCAGACCATTTCTCCAGGTTCTCAAGATCATTTTGAATTCTAATCCTTCAAAGCTCTTGCAACCCATCCCAGCTTGGTATCATCTGCAAACTTTATAAGTGTATTCTCTATGCCATTATCCAAATCATTTTTGAAGATATTGACTAGAACAAGATCCCCGCAGGACGCCACTTGACAAGCTCTTCCTGTTTGACTTTGAGCCACTAATAACTACTCTCTGAGTATGATTTTCCCACCTTATACTAGGTTCATCTAAGCTATATTTCTCCAGTTTGCTTATGAGAAGGTCACATGAGACAGTACCAAAAGCCTTACTAAAATTGAGCTATATCATATCTACTGCTTCTTCCCTATCCACAAGGCTTGTTACCCTGTCAAAGAAGAATATTACACATTAGATAAGTGCTGCTTCCCTCTCCAGGAGCTGGGCCACTTATATATTTATACAGCAGATACAGCTACCAGTTAAAGGGGTTATTGTTCTTTTACTTTAAATGGGAGAAAACGGTGCTTTTCTTGCTGAGGCACCCGAGTGCCCTCTCCTTAGATGACCCAAAGTAGGGGTGTTACACATGCAACCATAGAAGATTCATGTCTCCGCATACTGGGGGGGCACAATCTAATGGAGAGGACACGTGTCTCCTCTACCCAGCTGCCGGGGAGAGGGGCTGAGCAAGCCGGAAACATGCCAAGGGGATGGAGAAAGGGGGCTTTGGCTCTCTTGGCCACTGTCTCCAGCAGCTGGGTCAGGGAGGGGGCCACCGCTGCAGCCCCAACCAGGCTCTCGAGGCAGCTGCTGTGCTGCACAGAGCAGCCACCCAGAGCTGCCGCCATGAGAAGCTCCCCATCAGAGTCCCAGCTGCCAGGGACAGGGGCCGAATGTGCCGGGGGGTGGGCGCAGCTGGAGGACAGAGCCCTTCTCCCTCCTCCCTGCAGGCTAATCGGGGGTGGGGGCACTTGATCCCACCTCTGCGTTCAACACTTTATCTAAACCTAAGAGAGGTGCATTACATAAGGCTATGAAGATCTGTGGGGTGGCTTTCTGCTCTAGCTAGACATAGTTATAAACTTATATAAAAGTGCTTCAGATTGTTGAGGATTCCTGGATGCCAGCTGGTGAGGGAATAAGGGCTTATAATATAAAATACCTGAAGTGTTACAAGTATTGTGCTTCTATGGATGTGTTTGCTACACCTGTAACTCCCTGGCAGAATAAACGCCTTTCTGAAGCTTCTGTCTCTAATTCTGTGCAAAAGCTTGATGGAAACAATACTGGTATCAATATGTCAAGGGCAGGGAGCAGTGGAAGTACGGGTCTCCCAGAAATGTCAGTAACAAATAAAGTCTCCCTTAAACTGAAGTTGCAGCAAAACACTTCTTCGAGCTGTGACCTCCTGTGGCAGTAATATGGTAGATGAGTTTTCACTCATATCCTTTTAAATTACAGTTTCAGTGCCAGGAATAGCTCCTGGCAATGCTACAGAATCTGTGTTAGGTAATAGAGCAATGGAGAGGAGGGGGAAAAGAGAAGCAAAACATGTTTAAATCTTCTTCAAGGCTTTCTTAAAGCAGGATCTGAAGGTTTTCAAAAAAATCTCCTTCAAGAGGAGAGGAGAGGCACTTACCTTAGAAATATACTAACTGCTAGAGACTATGCAACCTGGTTTGGCCACTGAAGGTAATAGTGTTGTTGTTATATACTTAGACTTCAGGAAGGTGTTTGACTTGGTACTGCATGACATTTTGATTAAAAAACTAGAATGATAAAAAATGAACCAGACACACAATAAACAGATTAAAAGCTGGTTAACTGCTAGGTCTCAAAATATAACTGTAAATGGGGAATTATCATTGAATGGGTGAGTTTCTAATGGAGTCCCACAGGCATCAGTCCTTGGCCCTGTGCTATTTAATATTTTTTACCAATGACCTGGGGAAAAACCAAATCATCACTGTTTACAAGTTTACAGATGATGCAAAACTTGGGGGAGTGGTAAATAATGAAGAGGATAGGTCACTGATAGAGAGCAATCTGGATCGCTTGGTAAACTGAGTGCAAGCAAAGAATATATGTTTTAATATGGCATAATATAAATGTATACATCTAGGAACAATGAATGTAGCCATACTTACAGGATGAGGGACTTTATCTTGGGAAGCAGTCACTCTGAAAAAGATTTGGATATCATGGTGGATAATCAGCTGAAGCTGAGCTCCTAATGCAACACTTTGGCCAAAATGGCAAATGCAATATTTGGATGCATTAACAGGGGAATCTTGAGTAGGAGTAAAGAGGTTATTTCATCTCTGTATTTGGCACTGATATAACTATTGGTGTCCAGTTCTGGTGTCCACAATTCATGAAGCAAGTTGATAAACTGGAGAGGGTAAAGAGGAGCGCCACAAGAATGATTACAGGATCACAACAGTCCCTTCTTGGCCTTGGAATCTATGGCTAGAATTAAAGAGAAAATAGCAATAATCCTTATCACTTATGTTAACTCAGACATCAAAGTCTGGGGTTTCCCATCTTGATGCAAAGTTGTAAGTATACGTGGATACATAAACAACAATGCACAGTCACAAACTGGTTGCATTCATGTGTCAGAATAAGAAAATCTTTTCCAAACATCAGAAACAGGGGTAAAGGGGGAGGAAAGATGAATTCGAATTGCTCACAGAATCCCTGACTACCTGAAGACATGCAACACTATCAGGATAGATAAATCACTTTGTGTCAAAGTTTTATTTTTTAAGAAGTGAAGTCACTTCACCAGTAGGACTGGAAAAGATATTGTCAGTCACTGATTTTTTTTCCCCCCTAAGGCAAGGACCCCACATCTGACAGCACATCTCCTCCAGCTGCTGTATCTTTTCAAAGAAATAAGATTTACTCTGGGAGCATTCACCTCAAAGAGGAATGCAACATTATGAGACTTCTGTAGTTTGTAGATGAGTTTCAGTGAGGGAAAGTGTCAAGAGAATGTTGCATTTGTGGAGGAAGTTGCCAAGTTTACTTGTTTAACAAGATGAAGGCACATTTCCACTTCTCTGTGCCAAAGCCAGCACTAAGGCAAACTGAACACAGAAATGGAAGCCTTTATTGATTTCATAAAGTCCATGAGTGTCTAAAGATATCAAATGTAAATGAAACACTGAAATTAGAAAGCTATGGAACCTGCATACTGCTGGCTACCTTTCAAAGTCTCTGTTCGCTATTTACCCTCTGTTGAAAGTGAAGTAATACTTTAAGAATGAGCACAATTCTACCCTTCCAGATGGGCAGAACAGTAGATGTATAAGAACCAGTAAGTTCATCTGTTTTGATTACTGTTTGTCTCTTAGATTAAGGAGATTCACCATTGCTATTCATGCTTAATCTTCTTCCTAATATAGGCAATCATTTTTAAACTCTCTTCATAGACAGCCCATTTAAGATTATAATAATCTCTGTTACCCTTCTCACACCTGTTACCTTTCTCTAGGCCTCTTCTATTTAATCTATGTCCTTTTTGAGTGAGATAAGGTGACAAAAATTGACTGCAATATTCACAGTGAGGACATACCATCAGTGTATATAATGTTATTAAACTATTTTCTGTATTATTCTCTATCCTTTTCTTAACATAGCCTAACTTCTTAATCAGAATTTTGACTTTATGGAGCCCTTTAAGCATATATCTTCATTGTATAGTCCATGATGATTCCCAGATAGGGTGTCCAAGTGCCTGGTTTTTGACAGGAAACCCGGTCAAAAAGGGGACTGGACAGTGTTTGGTCAGATCTACTGACAGGACACCCAAAGTCTGGCTACTGTGGGTGGGGGAGGCGGGGAGGTGCCCGGTCATCAACCGGACCAGTCCTTACTCAGCCTGGGCCACCTCCTACCTGTGTCAGGCAACCATAGCTCCCAGCCCAGGCTCCTCAGGCGAGTCCCTCCCAACCCGGGCAAAGGGGTGAGGCAGAGGAGAAAAGCAGCGAGCAATGGGGGGAAGAGGAGTGAACTGGGCGGGGCCTTGGGGAAGAGGCAGGGCATAGGAGCTCTGGCACTCCTGCTGCAGCGTCCAGTTGTTAAATATTACGAAGTTGGCAACCCTATCCAGATTGTTTTCTGAACTAGCTAAATTCTTCTCAGAACACATCAGCATGTGAACATAATAGACTGACTTTCATGTACTGTTGGGTTACCTAACTGTATATATTTGCTAGGTGCTTCAGGAATTCATCTCCTACTGTAGTTGGCAACAGATTGTGCTTCCTTGCTCTTCCCTTTTTTCTGACACTACCTGGTTCTGATCCACTTGATGTGTTAAACAGTGGTCAGTTAACTCAGGCAGAGGAGACTAACAATGAAATTGTGTTAAAAAAATTGGAGGAGCACTGCACTCCACGTGAAAATAAAACATATGAGAGAGATGTTTTTAATCAGAAAGTATAAAAATATGGAGAAACCAGAGAAGAGTTTGTGACATCTAAAGCTGAAGAGCCAATCTTACACTTTAGGGGAGTACAATGAGTCCTAGACAAGAATGTTTGGAATCTGGAGCAAAAAACTCAGAGAAGTGCTACTGGAAGACCCAGAATTAACCCTTGACAAAACAATTAGAATTTGCCAAGCAAAAGAAAGGCACTTAGTCCAGAATGAAGCTTATGGAAGGCGGGCAGTGCTAGAGTATCCAAAATACTACAAGAAATGAGACCTGAGGCAGAAAGGCATATGGAGTTCAAAGCTGGAATCCAGCTAAAACAGCACATGGAATTGCATATGCTCTGGCAGTCACGACAAGCCAAGACAATGTCTGGTATATGGGAAAAGATGCAATGGATTACATCATTTTGCAAGAGGTTCCAAGCTCCAACAGATGTGCACAGCATAGAGAAAGATGGTGACTTTACCATTCTTCCTAGGAACAATGGACAACATTGCAGCAGATGATTGGACTATCAATCTGAAAGCAAATGGGAAATTCATTGATTTTAAGTTGGACATTGGTTCATGAGCCATTGTGTTGCCAGAAATACTGTTATTAGCACTAAAAAAAAAAAGCCACAGATATTGGAGAGTAAACGAGTAAAACTCAAGGCTTACAGTAGTGATTATCCCAAATAAAGTCATATGTGAACTAAATATATGACTAAATAACAAATTGGAAAAGATACAATTTGTAATAGCACCTGGGAAAAGAATACCCATTATTGGGTTAAAAGGACATCAAACCTTTGCTCTCATGAAGAGGGTGCTCTGTTGTAACAATTGGATCTATAACTTTTTGCCCGATTAATAATTAACCATAAAAAATAAGCAGTTATTTTTAATTTTAAAAAGTTACAAACAGGTGCAAAAAAAGCAAACCAAAACCCCCTAAATTTGTCTAAACAAAAAGACTTACCAATACAACTCAAAGACTGTGTTAAAATCATGTTTCGTAAACAAAAAATGTAAGTCCAGAAATTAGTAAACTATAAGTGGTGTGTCAAAAACTAGGTCTAATTGCTGGACAAAATAATAACGGGATGTACTATTCCTCCCATCACTCCCTTCTTGGGCCCTTAACAAAAAGGTCATTGGTATGAAAATGAAGAAGAACAGACAGAGGCTATTGGAGAAAGCTTCACCCCATGGTCTCCTGGAACCCTCTTCATCCTGAACCTGAGAGATGTTCTCACCAGACGAGGCCAGAGAGCAGTTCCGGCCCACAACATTTTGGCACCTGAGGCGGGGAGGTCAAATGATGCCCCCATGCCCCCTTCCTTGGGCCAAAACTTTGAAAGGTCTCAATTCTGCCTTCTTCCCGTTCTACTCCTCTCATGGTACTGCTCTGCTACCTACCCCAATAAAGGAGAACTAACAACTTAAAATGCCTTGTTCAAAAATTTTAAGTAACAGTTAACTTTCAAACGCCTGAACAGCAAATGTAACTTTTCTTGTCTGCATAGTAAACACTGGCATTTTTATCTGTTTAAATAATCAAAGTGGTGCTTTCCTTCTTGGTTGCAAGGATTTGTACTGCTTCCTGCTGAAGGTCCACAGTCTGGGCCAGCTCATGCTCTATTGAGATGATTGGAAGGCCGACCAGTTTCTCCTGTGTCATTGTGGAGCATAGATGTGTTTTTATTAACTTCATGTTGGAGAAGCTGCATTCTCCACTGGCAACTGTTACAGGAAGTGTTTAGAAGTATGTGCATAGCAACAAAAGCACTGGGAAAGAGGGTGGTCATCTTATTTGTGCACATATATTCCAGAACAGCCTTTGGAGTTGATCCTGCTGAAATGTATCTTGAAAGGGCTTTCAGTTCATCACCTAAATCACTCGCAATCACTGTGCCTCATAATCAAAATGTCTTCTTCTTCGGTGACTCTTGTATTCTTGAATGGGTGGGAAAATAGCTTCAGTGTGAAGTTCCTCTGCCAACTTCTGTGCATTCTTCAGAATGTTTTGAAATCCCTCATCTGACCAGTAAGACTTTGCTTTGTCCAGTTGTTCCATTGCTCCAGGTATATCAAGGTCAACACCTTGGAGTCTCTTGCGTACAACATTTATTTCAAACAATATGTCATGCCATAACACTAAGCCACACAGAAATCTGAAGTTATGTATGTGTCTGGTGATTCCATTTCCTTCTGCCACTGTTCTCCCATGAACAGTTCCTGTCATAGCATTATCCTCCACCATGGCAACTATGGCATCATCTATCTTCCCATTTTGGTGTTTGATAGGCTTTATCGCCTCCACTCGACTTTCCCATCATGTGGCACTCAGTGGTTTCAGTGTCAGAGAGGATGTTCCCAGATGTTGCTTCAAAATTTGCCATTGAATAGTTGATGCAGAGAAAAATACATAGATGCTTTGAATTACATTTAAAAATTCAGCAGCCTTACTAGAAGCTGATGCTGCATCACTGACCATCAAGTTCAATGAATGAGAACTGCATGGGACAAGAAAAGCTCGAGGGTTTAACTCTCGGATCCGTGTCTGCACTCCTCTGTTCCTTCCTCTCATGTTGGCACTAATATCGTAACCCTGACCTCTCACGTCAGCTATCGCAATTCCCGTCTCTTCCAGCTTTTTAAGAAGCACATTTGTCATACCAGCTCCTGTAGTATCATCAATGGCAATACATTCTAGAAAATGCTCTCTGACAGTCACCATTGCAGGGACATTTTCACTAGGTTCTATTGTTGTTACAAAATGCACCATTAAAGTCATTTGTTCTGTATGGCTGATGTCAAGAGTGCAGTCCCGAATAACAGAGTAATATCTTGCTGACTTCAGATCTGCCACAATCTTCTGTTTGACTTTTGTTGCCAGTATCTGTATGATCTCATTTGGAATTGTTTTTTGCAAGGTAGTGGTATGTGTACATTTCTTGGGTGGTGACTCTTCTTAGATTCTCCTGGAGTACAGCCTCAAACTCAGCCATCAGCTCCACAATTTTAAGGAAGTTTCCATTGTTTGGCACATACAGCTGATCTGAAGTGCCACGCAGTGCTAGGTTTTGGGTAGCAAACATTCTCACAGTGGCAATGAGCATTTGCAGAACATTTTGCCAGTAAAGAGACTCTGATGCAATCTTCTCTTGATGCTGATCATCTATGGTGGCCTTTAACCTTAGTCTCATTTCAAGCTCTTTCCACCTATGGAATGCTCTCTGGTGATATGCTGCCTTCTCATGGCATGCCAGATTTCTAGCCAGATTTTTCCAGTCCTTTGTTCCTATAGAATGTGGCTGGAACATTAGACTGGAAGAGTTTGCAACAAAAACAGTATGCAGCATCCTGGGTTTTTGAGTACATAAGCCATGGCCTCTCCACTTTGTCACCATTGGGGATTTCACCCCAGTAATGTGTTGGATGGAAACTTCTATTTTCATTGTGTTTGGGGAACATGAAGTTTTTTCACTTGCTGTGGCCCATGCAATACAAGGAAGTCCCTCAGGCTACTGCTCAAGTGGGTCCACAGTCCTGGAGCATCTAGACTTAAGGAACTAAACTCAGCAGGAGCTGTTTCTTGTGCCTCCACCACACTCTTCTTTGATCTACACTTTTCTTCAGGAATGTGCATGGTTACACTGGTCATTGTAGAAAAAAAAAGATGGAACCGTTCACTTACGAATAGATCCAAAATCTTAAATATGCAAACATGGAACATTTTCCGTTACTTTCGAGGGGAGACATTTTTTTAAGAGATGCCAGATATTTTTCTACACTGGATGCATCAGCAGAGTTCTGGCAGGTTCCAGAAAAACAGAGCACAAGTTTGAAGACATTTAACACTCACCCACACTGTTTTGATGCCCTGACCACACCCAGAATACAGAGATTATTTTTTCAGCTACAAGAAAAAAAACCCTTGTTTACAGAGACAGGGAGAGATTTGGTGGTTGCAGACACACTCGCTAGAGCATTTCACAAAAGTGCAGTGGAACAAAGTCTGGAGCTAGATATTCTACACATCAGTTAGATTTGTCTTAAAAAACTGTCCAGGCTCAGATGAAATGTGGACTGTGATTGCCAGAGCTAAAGCTCAGTATGAGACCCTGCAAAAAGGAATAAGGCTATTGGCACAGGGTGTCTGGGACCGCATATTCCCAGCCCTTATTGTTAGAGCAACATGAAATTCTTTTTATTTTTTATAATTTTCTGTTTTATTTTTCAAGAATGTTGTGTTATTTCATCCTATCCATTTAATCAATGTGGGGGCTGTCAGGTACTGTCCTCAGGAGATGGGAGGCCCTGGGAGGGGTGTCAGGTTCTGCTCTGGGGGCATGGAAGGTACAGCGAGGTTGCAGAGTGAGCTCACCCTGCACTCATCCCTCTGCAGTGGCTCCCATCCGATAGGGCTGAGCTCCCCACTTCAGGTGTTGCGATCTGGTGCTCAGGATGGCAACACCGCTCACAGGTTTGGCCCAGCCACCCCTCCATCATGATGACCCGTGCACCAAGTCACAGCACCACTCACTCAAATTTGACCCAGCCCCCCGCCATCACAGTGACAGAGGGGTAGCCGAGCCAAACGTGAGTTGTGCTGCAACTTATGCACCAGGTTGCAAAGCCCAGAGCAGTGAGCCAGGCCCAATCCCCTGGGCAACCGGAACAAGTGGTTACGCCGCCTCCTGACAGGTCCAAACAACAGCACAGTGCACTTCAAAGACCAATGGGACATCATTAGGTAGTTTAGTTATTAGAGTGGTTATAAGTGTTTGTAATTGTGTATTATATTAAGGTTGGTGTTTTAAGGGTTATTGTTTAGAAGGGAAGGTGCAGAATTGGGGACTGTGCCTTTACAGGCTGAGATTTCCAGACAAAGAGTCTGGGCAGGGCACGGTGAAGCTTTTGTTGTTATGCACAGTCAATTGGAACCAGACACAAACAGAAGAAAGCACAGATCTTGCAAGCATCTTAAGCACTGAGTGATCACTGACCACCACACAAGTAGCTTATGATATGCTTGGCTTGACATAAGTAACTTGCCTCATTTCTTGGTGGGCATAATTGGGAAGGTTAAGTTGTAAATAGGGGACTGACAAATAGTATGGTGGAGTCAGGATGTCTGTGTTCACTAAAATAAGCAGCAACTCCCTGAGGCTAGGGACTATGGACAAAATAAACCTAGAAGGTAAAGATCAGGCTCCACGTGAACAGCACATGGGCAGAGTATGCTGTACAGGGACTGGTTCCTGCAACGTAACCAAGCCAATCCCAAAATGTGACTTAATGCATAGCAAATGCAAGGTAATGTGTAAATGTATATAAAGGAAGAGGTTGTCTGTGTAACTCTGGATGTCTGGTACACCATATACCCACATCCTACACTTGAGTCTGATCAACTCAGAGTAGCTTTGCTGTATGCCAAATAAAGGAACCTGGGTGATGAAATCCAGAGTTGAACTGAGTATTTTGTATTCTAGAGAACTGGATAAAGTGTTCTCCTGGAACTGGACAAGGTGTTCTGGATAAGCCAAGTGGGAAAGGTCTCGGAGGGAATCTTAACATTTATACTCCTTTAATCTAGTTTTTTCTTTTGGACAAAGGTGGCTTTTGACATTTTTTTAAAATCTTTTCTTTCTAAATAGTTGAAATCCTTTTGTAAATGTTGCAGGCTAAGAGTAGCACTTTCTGCCTTTTTGTTTTCTTCATCTTCCACAAGAGAAGAGAGGAAAAATAATAAAGGGAATCAAAAAATCAAAGAGTATATTTGCCAAGGGCAAGGGAGAGATATATGAAGTCATTTAAGTGTCAGAAGTTGTGGTCTACAGTGAAGTTTAAATAATGCAGTTTTCACTGAAAAGTTTAAAAAAAAATTGACCTGAAATATCTTTGGCTGACTTTTATAAGGTGTTTTCTTTTACTGTTCTCACTTTATGAAAGCTTTATAATTTCCTTTTCATTAATGTTTCTGATATAAGCCCCAGCCCCTGCAAAATGTTCCATACAGGCAGACCCCTGGGCCCACATACAGCCCCTTTGACTGCAAAGGGGCAATGCATGAGCATCGGGGTCTAGCTGTACTGTGCATCTTACAGGACTGGAGAGCAGCTCTAGTCAGGAGTACATGATCAGTGGCCCATGTGCCAGATTAAGCTAATATAGGTCTTGGATGTAGTTTAGGATAAAGTGTGTTTTCCTGGAAGAATAGGAAATGTCAGGTTTGTTGATTTATGCATTTTTTATTAGGTATGGCTGTTTTGCTCTAGTTTAATTGGCCAAGTTTAGACCTCTTACCAAATAACCAGACATCTGGGTTAACAATAAACTCTCCAACTTCGTAACAGCATGTAAGACTTTAACTATCCATGTCCCATTGACTTGACTAGCAGTTGCATGACTAGAATCTCATGCAGTCTTTTGACAAAGACAGATGATCTGGTAGCATTCTAACAACCGTTGTGTCTAAATGCCTTTCACTCTATCTTTGTCAGAGATTTAACTGGATTTGATGGCAAAGAACTCACTGTCATAGGATAAACCAGGACGCTACATCTTGCATTTATTGACACTGTTGCAACAGCTTTATCTTTAGAAATTTTCAAGTAGTTTTTGTCACGGCTAGCTGTGGACTGCAAACAGACCATATTTATCTGGATATGAAGTGGCATGAGGGGACACATTTGGAAGACTTCATATGAATACAATTCCACTGTCAGATAGAGTAGATGAATAATCCTGCTATACAGCTTTATTCTGATGTTGTCTATGGGGAACTGAGTTTTAGGGCATCTGTTCAAGAATCCTGGTATGAAGAGTCATAGCTCCAGGTGTGGAGAGCAAGTGATAGCACAAAAAATATCCCTTTCCCTCGAGACTCCTCAGTGCTGGAAGATTTGGACATATGGAGCAACAGATTGCTGGATAAAGAAACTATTTAGTCAGGCTGTAAGTTATTGACATTATCATTAAGCAGTCTTCCTGGATGGTGATCAACATATTTGCTGTTGAAAAAGGAATACAGTGTCAGGTCTGTTTTCTAGTAAGGTGTCACTGTTCTGTGATCCCAAAACAGATTGTGTATGGGGAAATTTCTTTCAGCCTGACAATAAGTTAATGACATTGTCGTTAAGCAGCTGTCCTGGATGACAATCTGCATATTTGCTGTTAAAAAAGTGGCCTGTGATTTCTGGTCTGTTTGCTAGTGAGGAGTGACTTTTCTGTGATCCCAGAAAAACAAACTGGATTAGGAAAGCCTAAATGCTTTCTGCAATACTAACAGTATGTGGCCAATGCACTGCAGATATATTACTCAGGAAGCCATTCACTAGAACATGCTTTAGCAATATATTATTTCCAAGATGCGAAGATATAGCTAATGTGGCTGTTGATCATGTTCTTTTCCTCTTATTAGTACTTGAATTGTGGCTAAAATACAATATTAGGACCATATATCAGGTGGTAAATATCCAGCTGTTAAGATCATTTACTGTACCGCTAAACCCAAAAAGTAACATTACAAATGAGTGCTGCTGGTGGTGGTAATTCCTACATTTTTTACTAACTTGAGGTAAAATATTTGCTCTAAGGACAAACATGAATTTACAACAATATTATTCCAATCTCCAATGTTCCTTTCTTAATGATTTTCCCACTGGTATCTGGGGGAATCAATACTTTTAAAATTCAAAAATACATATAGATACTATTTTACATATATGAAGAAAAGAAGCAAATATACATATTCCTTTTCTTCTAGACAAGGGTATATCTGCATGGAATTAAAAATGCATTAATGAACTGTCTAGGATGAATGTGCATTGCTGCCCTCTATTGGATAGAATCAGAATGGCTCTGTGACATGCAGTAAGATTTCTACCGCCATTGATCTAAAGGTTATTCTCCTTATGCTCAAATGGCAGAAGCTTGTGCTATTGGAGACAGAGGATTTGGGTTTATCCCAGCTGTTGTGGTGAAGTTCTAAGTAGCTGAAGTTGTGGGTGACCACAGACTATTACTTTGGTATCAGAAGTGCGAGGTGAACACAAGATGCTTGAGCACAAGCTTTGCCTAACTAGAATGATATGTAATGCACTGCATGCAAATGGTGTATGTACACAACTGTTCTTATAGGTCTATAATGCTAACTGCCACAGATAATTCTCTTTTAGCCCAGTGGTAGGTCCCTCTCCTTTTGGAGTTGGAGGTTCTGAGTTCCACCACCATTCTCACCGTGAAATTCCTACTGACCGTACTGTGCAGCTTGGTGCCATAAATTTGGGGTGGTCGTAGACCTTACTGGTGGGGAAATGGACTGATGAAGCTGTAATGTAGTTCTCACTGAACAATCTGTTTTACAATTGCTTCATCCAGTCTGTGTGCTGCTGCTGAATAGCACATGCGCTGTTCCTCAGGCTGCAAAGTAGAAATTCAGGGAGAACTAATATCTGTGGTTGCCAGTTGGCTTCAATAAGGAATCCAAAGTCCTGTCCCTTCCCCATCACAAAAGATACTACAGGAATTGCCAGGAAAATGGAGGAAAGAATGGACTCACCAGGAAATAAGAGCAACCGACAATTTTAAATGTAGAGAAAGAAAAAACAGAAGAAAAAGCAAGAAGAAAAAAGGGAGAACAGACCAAAAGGGAGGGAAAGGGGACAGAAGAAAGGATATAGAGCAGCAAGAGTGCTGAAGTATGGGCTGCCAATCGTTTGCACTCCAAATGGGGTGCCCATAAGCCTCCCCACCACACAGGTTGAAACCCATTGGATCAAGAGTTCCCCCACAGAAAGTGGGACTCAACAAAGCTGTCCAGAGCCTGTCCCTGACAAACTGGGACATTCCTAGAAAATTAGAACGTACGTCATGCTCACCATAGCCAATGATAATGCAACTTTGGGTATTAGCAGGCAGAGCATGTAGCTGGACCTCTCTCCGTGCCAGAGACTAAGCAATTAATGTGATTTCAAGGGTCTGATGAGCAAAAATTCCAAGGTCACTCATCAGCCTGAGTAGAATAAATGACAGTAAGCTGCACTATAAATGGCAATTCAATGACCTGTTGTTGCAGTCCTGGGGTAGGTTCAGTGATGAATTTGCAAGCATTCCTCATTAAGGTTACTATCCAGCACAGTGACACTCAACCTGTAGTGAATGAATCCTTTTCCATTATTGTACATTTGCAGCCACAGGATGATTTATGCGTAGTGATATCCAGAGGAGAAACATAGTCCCTGGTCATGACCTAACATTCCACACTGTGTAGTTGCTTGTTAAAAAAACATCTTAGGGGGAAAGTTTATATTAGGGCAGACATTTAGAACACGAGTTGTGAAATTCACATAAAAATAGAAAGGAAAGTTAGAAACAGCTCTCTATGTAAAATGTAGCAAATATGAAGGAGTTCAATCTGTTAGGAGAAGTTTGGAAGTAAAAGCACAAGTTGACTTTCCTTTCCTGCTTCTTTAGATTTCAAGATGGTATATTTACATGATTAACCATTTCTGCTATTCACTCCACAGGAAATCAAGCAGAAAAGGAATACAGTGTTGTCAACCGTCAGTGTTCAAAAATCATGAGATTTTAAAAACTTTTTTCAATGAAAGCTGATTTTCATTAAATCATGACTTCGAAGCTGAGACTTAAACCACAACAAAAACCCAAATATCATGAGAGCCACAATAAAACCATGTCAGTTGGCAACACTGAATTGTTTTGCCCCTTAAAAAACTAAGGAGTTCTTATTTTCACATTAAACACCAAGGTATGATCTTCCTCTTATTGCTGTGAATCAAGAGTAATTCCACTGCAGTTTACACTATTTTTACCTCAGCGTAAGTGAGTGGGCCTCTGTTCTCTCCTCATTTACAAGTATTTACAAGGGCTCAAAGGGTAGTGATCAATGGCTTTATGTCTAGTTGGCAGCCGTTATCAAGCAGAGAGCCCCAGGAGTCTGTCCTGGGGCCGGTTTTGTTCAACATCTTCATTAATGATCTGGATGATGGGATGGATTGCACCCCCAGCAAGTTCGCGATGACACTAAGATGTGGGGAGAGGTAGATACTCAGGAGGGTAGGGATAGGGTCCAGACAAATTGGAGGATTGGGCTAAAAGAAATCTGATGAGGTTCAGCAAGGGCAAGTACAAAGTCTGCACTTAGGACGGTAGAATCCCATGCACCGCTACAGGCTGGGGACCAACTGGCTAAGCGGCAGTTCTACAGAAAAGGACCTGGGGATTACAGTGGAGGAGAAGTTGGATATGAGTCAATAGCGTGCCCTTGTTGCCAAGAAGGCTAACAGCATATTGGGCTGCATTAGTAGGAGTGTTGCCAGCAGATTGAGGGAAGTGATTATTCCCCTCTATTCAGTACTGGTGAGGCCACATCTGGAGTACTGAGTCCAGTTTTGGGCCCCCCACCACAGGAAGGACGTGGACAAATTGGAGAGAGTCCAGCAGAGGGCAACGAAAATGATTAGAGGGCTGGGGCACATGATTTATGAGGAGAGGCTGAGGGGACTGGGGTTATTTAATTTGCAGAAGAGAAGAGTGAGAGGGGCTTTGATAGCAGCCTTCAACTACCTGAAGGGGGATTCCAAAGAGGATGGAGCTTGGCTGTTCTCAGTGGTGGCAGATGACAGTACAAGAAGCAACGGTTTCAAGTTGCAGTGCGGGAGGTCTAGCTGGATATTAGGAAAAGCTGTTTCTCTAGGAGGGTGGTGAAGCACTGGAATGGGTTACCTAGGGACGTGGTGGAATCTCCATCCTTAGAGGTTTTTAAGGCCCGGCTTGACAAAGCCCTGGCTGGGATGATTTAGTTGGGGTTGGTCCTGCTTTGAGCAGGGGGTTGGACTAGATGACCTCCTGAGGTTTCTTCCAACCTAATCTTCTATGATTCTATGACACTGTAACTTCACTGAGTTCAGTGGAATTATTCCTGATTTATTTCAGTGTAAGTAAGAGGAAATAAAGCTGATAAATGAGATAATGTGATGATTGAAACTTTAACATGTCAGTTATATATTGCGAATTTCCACACTGCCTCCCAAGCCTACACAGTGATGATATAGTCTTGTTCTTTTGGTTCCTAGGTTAATAACCTGGGTCTGTTATCTCTTGCCATTGAGTGTTTTGTCTCAGATGAGGCTTCTGCTGTAGAAAAAACCATGATGCTGATTAGGCTGTATGGACTTCCCACTGCTATGTAGGTGACAGTGTATTCCATGTCTGGACTGCTCACATACATAAGACAAAAGATAGGGGGGTTTAACCCAGAAGATATACAAGAAGGAATGTATACTTGTTTTATGTTGGAAAATATGGAGAAGTTCAAGACAGGATCACAATTGCAAAGGAAAATAAAGGTTGGGAACAGAAGTATCCAATATATAGTATCAGTAAAAAAAAGGAATGTAAATTGAGTAGTCAGAGGAACTGAAGTCAAAGAGGCTACTTAAAGTGAAGCATATGCTTAAGTGTTTTGCTGGATAGATTCCTCAGTGCTACTCATCACATTGTATGATCAGGCCCTAAATTTGTATGTTTAATATCAATTTGCTGATGTACATAATCCTTGCTCATCTTCAATATAAACATGCAATATGTGGTATTTTGGTCATCAAGTTAAAATGAATCATTTTTTAAACTCTCTGTTTAATGTAATTTTGTCTCAAAATGGTGTAATCGGGCATAACTCAATTAGAAAGTAATTTAATGGCAGAGGTGAAGTAACTGTTTACATTGATAGGCTTGTGTGGCAGCCTGTAGCAGATTGGTTAGATCAATATCTTTATGAAGGCAGCACACGGTATTTAAATGCAGATATATTACACTGTGCCCCTTTTCATCAATTGCCTAACTTAATTGCTAATGGTGGGGTTCATAAATTAGTAAAAGAGCTCTAGATAATTTGGGTTTCACATCTAAGGTTTTTGCTGTTCTTGCCTGTGGTTAGATGTTGATAGATGTTTGGCTGTGTGTGTGTGTTCCCTCTGCGTGCTTCCCCAGCCCTGCGGAGACAGCTGGCATGGCAGACCTCAAGCGAACCACCCAATGACTACAAGATCAATTAAGGGATGAAGGCACCCAGCCAGGTTTATTATCGATGAAGCACAGTACTAGTATCCTGCAGACTCTACCAGACCACTAGTACATATATGCCCGTAACAATGGACCAGCTCAGTGAACAGTGGGATTTTCTGTTCCTCCCTAGGCCAGACAAAGATATTTCCTCCTAGATACATCTTTATACCCCGATACAAACAAGTTAGTACTGCCCCTCTGAAATAGTTACTGCTCCCCGAAGTCACTAGTTATCACGCATCATCTTATACATGTTGATTCAGTCAAAACATCTCTATTACATACTGTCATCTTGACCTTATCTTTTAGGAGGGTTCAGTGTGTTCCTCTTATCCTTGGGGAATGTTTTTGTACCATCCTTGTTATCAGGATGTTCTGGTACCACTTGATATTGGGATGTGTTTGTGTGAGTACTCTGTGACTAGCATTTCTTAGGAATGTGTATTTCTGCAGTATCAGCCCTGTTCTTGCTAAATTCTGTAAGTAGGTCCTGCCTCATACCAGGTCTCTGATATAAGGGCTTATGTCTCAGGCTCTCTTCCTACTACAGCTGAAAAGTGCTTTTATCATTTTCTTGAATACAAAGAAATACTTTTTAAAAAACTGAAAGGCTACACATGTACCTTGACCAACACTGTGGATCTGATTTTCAAAAGTCCATATACCTAATTCCAAGCAAAAAAGTGTATATAGTTTTCTCACTAACTCTCATGTTCACGTAGTTGTATAAATACATTGATAGATACTATAATTGCACATGCAAATTAGATGTTCATTTTTCTGCATGGAAGTACAAGTGCAGAGTTTTGAAAATTAGGCCTTTAATCCTTCAATTGCACTTACCATCCAAGAATTCTCCTGATCATATTTCACTTTCTAATCCTCAACCATGTTCTTCTAGCACTAGGTTACATCAGTTCCTCAAAACTGTTCTAGCATTAGTTAAACTTAGAAAACAAAACAACAACCAATTTTATAATGGTCAAGGAGAAATTTCAGATCCTCCTCCAGTCGTGTTTGGCTTAGATAGTACTATCAGCAATCACTTGCATAAACAATGTGAGAAAGAAGGATGTGTTCTGTGTGGGTGACATGATGCCCATGTATTTTAAATTACAGTTGTTCCAAGGAAACCAGGAACCATAGGAAACTTGTGTGATTTGGGTTGTGTTACAAACTTGAAACTCGGCATACATTCATTGAAAGATTCAGTAAGGTCTCACAAACCTTCCAGGAGAACCTGAACCCAATGTTGAGAGAGACTGGGTCAATTTATGGTTTTGAATCAAAATCATTAGACGTTTTCTGTATGCATGTGGTGTAGACACCACACCAGGTGAAATTTTAGTTTTGGCAGAGTTTCATTTTGAGATTTGGGGTTTATTCAAAGCTAACACTCACAGTGAAACTTAAGGAAAGGAGAAGCCATGAAGCCATCTTGATGGGTGTAATGTGAATAGCCAGATAGACTAGATTAGACAGAAGGGTGGGAAAAAAAGAAAAGTCTTCTCAAGAAGTCTGGAATGGAAGAAAATTATATTACAGTGTGGTAGGAGTCTGCTAACAGTTTGTAACAATGCAATTTACAAGAAACACGTGTGTATCATAAAGGACAGTAGGGGCCAGAACCTCAGCTGGTGTAAATGAGCATAGCTCTGACTTCAGTGGAGCTATGCTGATTTACATGAACTATGGATTTGGCCATAAAAGTGTGAATGAGTTGCAGAATAGGAAAAACTACTCTGTGCCAATGAAAGTTAATCTCTGTGGTGGAAAGAACTGATACCACACAGCCACACGTAAACAATCACTTGGCAGTATCATAATACCTGCATGATGGGGTCTAAATTAGCTGTTACCACTCAAGAAAGAGATCTTGGAGTCATTGTGGATAGTTTGCTGAAAACATCCGCTCAACATGCAGTGGCAGTCAAAAAAGCGCACAGAATGTTGGGAATCTTTAGGAAAGGGATAGATAATAAGACAGAAAATATTATATTGCCCCTGTATAAATCCATGGTACACCCACATCTTGAATACTGCATGCAGATGTGGTTGCTCCATCTCAAAAAAGATATATTGGAATTGGAAAAGGTTCAGAAAAGGGCAACAAAAATAATTAGGGGTATGGCACGGCTTCACTATGAGGGGAGATTAATAATACTGGGACTTTTCAGCTTGGAAAAGAGACAACTAAGGGGGGATATGATAGAGGTACATAAAATCATGATTGGTATGGAGAAAGTAAATAAGGAAATATTATTTACTCTTTCTCATAACACAGGAACTAAGGGTCACCAAATGAAATTAATAGGCAGCAGGTTTAAAACACACAAAAGGAAAAAACGGTTACTCAGCTTTGTAACTGTTGTTCTTCAAGATGTGTTGCTCAGATCCATTCCAAATAGGTGTGGGCGCACCGCGTGCACGGCCATCGGAAAGTTTTACCCTAGCAACACCCATCAGGACGGCTGTGGAGCCCGCTGGAGTGGCACCCTCATGGCACTCGATATATACCCCAGCCAACCCGGTGCCTCCTCAGTTCCTTCTTGCCAGCTACTCCAACAAAGGGGAAATGGGGGGCGGGTTTGGAATGGATATGAGCAACACATTTCGAAGAACAACAGTTAAAAAGGTGAGTAACCATTTTTTCTTCTTCAAGTGCTTGCTCATATTGATTCCAATTAGGTGACTCCCAAGCTTTACCTAGGTGGTGGGGTCAGAGTGAAGTAACATGGACTGCAGTACCACTATACCAAATGCCGCGTCATCTCTGGTGTGCTGGACGATGGTGTAGTGCGGGCGAAAGTATGCACTGAGGACCAAGTCACTGCTCTACAGATCTCCTGGATCGGCACCTGGGCCAGAAATGCCGCAGATGAGGCCTGGGCCCTCGTGGAGTGAGCGGTAAGGGCCGGGGTCAGTACACAAGCCAGCTCATAGCAAACGCGGATGCAGGATGTGATCCATGAAGAGATCCGCTGAGAGCAGACCAGGAGGCCTTTCATCCGGGCTGCCACTGCAACAAAAAGCTGGGTCGACTTCCTGAATAGCTTTGTGTCCTTGATGTAGAAGGCAAGGGCCCTACAGACATCAAGGGAGTGCAGCCGCTGTTCCCAAGGACCGGCGTGCGGTTTTGGATAAAAAACTGGCAGGAAAATGTCCTGGCTGGTATGAAAGGCTGACACCACCTTTGGAAGAAAGGCTGGGTGAGGTCGAAGTTGCACCTTATCCTTATGGAAGACCGTATAAGGCAGTTCTGAGGTAAGGGCCCTCAGCTTGGAGACACGCCTCGCCGACATGATAGTGACAAGGAAAGCTGTCTTCCAGAAGAGATAAAGGAGGAAGCATGTGGCCAGTGACTCGAACGGGGGCCCCATGAGTCTTGAAAGGACCAGGTTAAGGTCCCATGTGGGGATTGGCTGCTGGACTTGAGGGTAGAGGCGGTCTAAGCCCTTGAGAAACCGACCAACCATCGGATTGGAGAAGACAGAGCGGCCAGACACACCCAGGTGAAAGGCTGAGATGGCTGCGAGGTGAACCCTCACAGAGGACGTTGCCAGGCCATGCTGCTTCAGGTCCAGGAGGTACTCCAAAATGAGAGTATCTGGAGAGGGGGTGTGTGGCACCTGTCACACCAACATGAAAACCGCTTCCATTTCGCCAGATACATGGCTTGAGTGGAGGGCTTCCTGCGTCCCATCAGTACTTGTTGTACGGATTCCGAATACAAAAGCTCTGAAGGGTTCAGCCATGCAGCATCCATGCCGTGAGGTGGAGAGACTGCAGGTTGGGATGGCAGAGGGGACCTTGATCCTGAGTGAGCAGGTTGGGAAGAAGAGGCAACGGGACTGGAGTGTCCACAGACAGTTCCAACAGCATGGTGTACCAATGCTGCCTGGGCCACGCCGGACCCACCAGAATCACCCATGCCCTGTCCCTGCGTATCTTGAGCAGGACCTTGTGCACAAGGGGAAACGGAGGGAAAGCGTAAAACAGGTGACCCATCCATGGAAGCAGAAACCCATCTGCGAGGAAGCCCGGGCAGCGATCTTGGAAGGAGCAGAATGCCGGGCATTTCTGGTTGCAGTGGGAGGCAAACAGGTTGACGTGGGGAAACCCCCACTTTTGGAAGATGGGGTGGATGACATCCGGTCGGAGAGACCACTCGTGGGAGCGGAAGGACCTGCTGAGGTGGTCTGCCAGCATGTTCTGGACCCCGGGGAGAAAGGATGCCACCGAGTGAATGGAGTGGGCTATTCAGAATTCCCACAGTCAAACAGCCTCCTGACAGAGGGGAGAGGAGCCTCCCCCCACCCCCCGCTTGTTGATGTAGAACATGGCCATGGTGTTGTCCATGAGGACCACCACACAATGACCCTGTAGCCATTCCTGGAAGACCTGACAGGCAAGGCACACTGCCATCAGCTCCTGGTCATTGATATGAAGGGAGAGTGTGGATGGAGGCCACAGGTCTCCGAGGTGGGCACCCCATCCCAGAGCTGACACATCCATGACCAGGGACAAGGAGGGCTGCGGACTGTGAAAAGGGACTCCTTCACACACCACCCGGGATCTAGCCACCACTGGAGGGAGACAAAGACCCACTCCAGGATGGTGACCACCAAGTTCAGACTGTCGCGACTGGTGCAATAGACCGAAGCGACCCAGGCTTGGAACAGGCGGAGTCAGAGCCTGGTGTGCCTGGTCCCATATGTACAGGAAGCCATGTGGCTGAGAAGACTCAGGCAACTTCTTGCCGATGAGGTTGGGAAGTTCTGTAGGCTCCAGATGAGGCCCACGATAGCTTGGAAATGAGCATCCAGCAGGAGGGCTCATGCCTTAATGGAGTCCAGAACCACCCTGAAGAATTCTATTCTCTGGGTCAATTCTAGGGTCAATTTTTCTACGTTGAGGAGGAGGCTCAGCTGAAGAAATGTGTCCCTGACTAGGCGGAGGTGGGACTGCACCTGTTCTCTGGTGCGACCCTGGATTAGCCAGTCGTCAAGGTAAGGGTATACTTGCACCTGTCGTCGACGAAGGAAGGCCACCAGGACCGACATACATTTGGTGAACACCCTGGGGGCCATGGAAAGTCCAAAGGGAAGGGCCATGAACTGGTAGTGTTCACGGTTGACCGCAAAATGGAGGAAGCGTCTGTGAGCTGGATGAATTGCTATGTGGAAATATGTGTCTTTCATGTCGAGGGCGGCATACCAGTCTCCAGGATCCAGGGAAGGTATAATGGTGCCCAAGGAGACCATGTGGAACTTCAACTTTACCATGAACTTGCTGAGTCTGCACAGGTCCAGAATGGGCCGAATCCCCCCCTTTGCCTTAGGGATTAGGAAATATCAGGAGTAAAACCCCGTGCCCCTTAGTTCCCTCAGAACCTCCTCAGTTGTCCCACAGTGAGGAGCGCCTGAACCTCCTGAATAAGGAGTTGCTCATGAGAAGGGTCCCTGAAAAGGGACGGGGAAGGAGGGTGAGAGGGTGGGGAGGAAGAAAATTGGAGAGAGTATCCTGCTTCCACCATGCAGGGGACCCAGCAGTCCGTGGTTATCTGAGACCAAGCATGGTGGAAATGGGATAAACAATTCAAGGAAGGTGGGGTAGGATCCTGAATGAGGTCTAGTACACTGTCCTCGGGCGTCCCTTCAAAAGGCCTGTTTTGAGCCCAACGATGGCTTGGTTGGGCCCTGGCCTCATCCTGACTGGGGGTTGGAGGGCTTCCTCCTGCCACTATGCCCCCACCGCCTACAGAAATCCTGCCTCAGCCGAGGAGAATACGAGCACTGCTGTGGCTGCTGAGACTTGACTGGCTTCTGCTGGGTAGCTGGTGTGTGCATCCCCAGGGACTTCATTGTTGCCCTCTAGTCTTTAAGGCTGTGCAGCCTTGAGTCAGTCTTTTCCAAAAACAGGCCCTCTCCATTGAAAGGGAGGTCCTGCAGTGCCTGCTGAAGCTCCAGGGGCAGGCCGGAGGCTTGCAGCCAGGAGGTATGCCTCATCGCAATCCCTGAGGACGAAGTACGTGCAGCCAAGTCCGCAGCATCCAGCAAGGCCTGCAAAGAGGTCTGTGTCACTGTTTTGCTCTCATTAACCAAAGCCCCAAACTCCTCCCTGGACTCAGGAGGTACCAGCTCCTTAAACTTCAGCATGGAGTTCCAGGAGTTAAAATTGTAATGACTCAGGAGCGCTTGCTGATTAGCAATCCTGAGTTGAAGCCCCCCTGTAGAATATACTTTGTGTCCAAACAAATCAAGGTTCTTGGCATCCTATGACTTGGGCACTGGGGCCTGCTGGCCATGCCGTTCCTTTTCATTCATGGCTGCAACCACGAGCGAACTGGGCAAACAGGGTGGGTGAACAGATAATCATACCCCTCCAAGAGGACAAAGTATTTCCACTCCACTCCCTTGGCCATGAGGGAAATGGACACGGGGTCTGCCAGATTGTCGTGGCGTTATTTTGGATGGTCCTAATAAGAGTCAGGGCCACCCTTGATGGGGCTTCCATGGTCCAGGAATCTGGGTCAGAGGAGGTCCTGTAGTGGGGAGAGTAGCCACCACCGACTCCATGTCCCCTGGGGCAGGTTGACTGGCAGTAGCCTCTGGCACTCGTGGCTCAGATGGGGCTGATGGGGAAGCCCTAGACGGAGCACCTTGGGCCTGGTGGTATGCCCATGGCATCCAAATGGCCAATGAGTGGGTCCCTGCCCCTGAGAAGACCCTGTCTCTGATGCCAGGTGGCTATGGTCCGAATGGCGACGGTCTGAAAATCATGACCCCGCTTCCGATCCAGAAGAGCGAGAAACGGAGCATGAGGGCCATGGCGGTGCCAAGCAGATCTGCGCCAGTTCATGTCGAGGTGACAAGGAATGGTGCCACAAAGCTGGGGAGTGGCGTCAGGACCTGGACTGGTACCGGGAACTGGAATGGCGTCTGGACCTGGAGCGGGGCCGAGACACTGAACAGCGTCAAGAACAGCATTGAGTCCAGGATCTGCTCCGCGACAATGACCGGTGGGCAGAGCGGTGCCACGATCAGGATCGGTGATGGGAGCCAGAGTGGTGCCACGAGTACGACCAGTGCCGCGAGTACGACGAGTGCCGTGAAGGAGAGTGATGCCGGGATTCCGGGTGGCGGCGGGACTCCGAGTGGCAGTGGGAGCGGGAACAGTGCCGAGACTGGGATCAGTGCTATAGCTCAACCGACAGTGCTGACGGTGCAGATGGGTGAATCAGGGCCGGCTTGCCCTGAGACGGTGCAATGCGCAGAGGCGTGCCGCTGAGGGGATGTTGATGGCGTCATGACAATAAGGTCCCTCGCACCTGCAAAGGTGTCCAGCATAGACAATAGCTGGACTTCTACCACACTGCGGGTTGGGGAGTCCAGCAGTACTGGACTCAACAGCTCCCCTCTCGGGGCCAGATTCAACGGTGCCAGGGCTGTAGCCTTTACCCCTGGATGCTCCCCTCCGGGACACATCTCCACAGGCAGCTCCAGGGAAGCCGGTCTCCGGAAAGGCAAGCCGCCCTTTTCTGGCTTCCGGTGCCGCTTCTGCCCAGGAAAATGGGAGCGATGCCAGACCGATGTCGCTGGTTGCAGTGCCGGGGAGCATGGGTGCCGCAGATGTAAATAAGAGTCCAACCGCGGTGCAGCCCCCACCGCCGGGGCGCTGCACACCGAGGCGCTTGGTGCCAGATCTTGGCGCAATGCAGGAGGCTGAGGGCTAAGCGCCATCTCCATGAGGAGCTGCTTTAAACAAAAGTCCCGCTCCTTTTTAGTCCGAGGTCGAAACCCTTTACAGATCTCGCACTTCTCAGCTTGATGAGCTTCCCCCAGACCCTTCAGGCAAGAGTCATGGAGGTCAGCCATTGGCATGGGCTTAGAGCAGGAACTGCAGGGCTTGAATCCCGGAGCTTTGGGCATGAGCCTGAGAAGAAGAATCGGGGAGGAGGGGAAAGCCCCCCAACCCAACAAAAACTAAGTAAAAACCAAACTATAACTAACTAACAACAATTAACTATTAACTATAATGCTAGGGAGAACAGAGAGCAAGCAAAGCAAGACTCCACAGTTCCAATGGCCTGTCACGGGCAGTAAGAAGGAACTGAGGAGGCGCCGGGTTGGCTGGGGTATATATCAAGCACCATGAAGGCGCCACTCAAAGGGGCTCCACAGCCAACCTGCCGGTTGATGATAGAGTAAAACTTTCTGACGGCCATGCACGTGGCACGCGCACACCTAATTGGAATCGATATGAGTAAGCACTCAAAGAAGAAGTATTTTTTCACATGATGCAGTATCAACCTGTGGAACTCCTTGCTAGAGGATGTTGTGAAGACCAAAAGTATAACAGTGTTCAAAAAAGAACTAGATAAGTTCATAGAGGATAGGATCATCAATAGCTATTAGCTAGGGTGGCAGGGACGGTGTCCCTAGCCTTGGTTTTGCCAGAAGCTAGTAATGAGCAACAGGGAATAGATCACTTGATGGTTACCTGCACTGTTCATTCCCTCTGGGGCACCTGGCATTGGCCACTGTTGGAAGACAGGATACTGGGCTAGATGGACCTTTGGTCTGACCCAGTATGGCCATTCTTATGGCTGTGTTTGTAACGGGAAATTATTACAACTTTCTTGTTGTATTAAGAGCAGGGCAGCCCATATAATGCAAATAAAACATTTCTGATTGTAAAGTCCTGCTACTGTCAGGCATTGTAACAACAACAATAATAAAAAGTGCATAGGAATGATAAAGGAATTTGGTGTCCCAGCCAGGAGGATCATAACAGATATCTCAGTCTGAAATGTGTCAGTTAAACATACAGTACAACCAGTTCTACCTTTCCTATAAATAATCATAATGAGGTATGTCCTTCAGTGTACAAATTCGGAGGGGAGCTGGATGTTAAATATTAATTCTGAAACCCAAAAAGTCTGTCTTAGAAGACAAAATCAAATAATGTAGTCATATGGTGCAATCTACTTTTCTAGTTGTATATTTTCATTTCCTTATGGTACGTATATTATTTAGTAAGTCTTTAAATTGCAGGCTTAAGAACCAATATCTTTGTCCCCTCCAGAACTAGAAGTGGGAACTGTGTACTGCAGAGTCAGCCCCAGCTAGCTGAGAGTACTGCATTCTAGTTTTAACTATGGTGAGTGGGTCAGCATATGAATTTAGGACTCCATTCTTCCCCACAGTCCACAGTGGATCTCCCTCTGGTGTCAAGGGAACATCTGAATAAAGAACAAGAGTAGAATATGGCCTTTCTGTAGTAGCTAAACTTTACATTATTATTTGTTCAATAGTTTCATTATCATTCACTGATAAATAGGGTGACTATACAACCCATTTTGCCCAGGACAGTCCCCTTTTTTAAGCCCTGTTCTGGCTGTGCTGACTTTTTTGGCAAAAATGGGCATTTGTCCCGTTTGCTCTTGCCAGTTGCAAGTTGATTTGATCAGTTGGCAAGAGCAAATGGAACAAATATCCAGTTTTTGCCAAAAAAGTGAGTTGCGCTCCCTTAGTGGGGTGCAGAGGAACATTTAGGGGGGCCAGTGGTGACATGAGGTGCTGGGTGACGAGGCTCAGGCTGTGAGCCCTGGGCAGTGCAGGCCTTGGGTAGTTCAGGGCTCAGGCTGTCAGGCCCAAGCCATGTCCTGGGCAGCATGGGGCTTGGACAGTTAGCCCAGGGCAACATGAGGCTCAGGTGGACAGCTCCAGCCCCAGTTCTATGCAGCATGGGGCTTGGGCAGTCAAACTCAGTCCTAGTTGGTGCGGGGCTCAGGTGAGCACAATGCCAGGTGGCTTGGGACAGCCTCATGGAAGGTGGGGGGCCTCAGGTGAGCGGTGATGCCAGGCACCTCAGGCCAGCCCCACGCGGTGTCCTGATTTTACTGTAGTAAATATGGTCACCCTACTGAGAAAACATGCTCAACTTCAGCTCACCTACTCTTTCTGCCCTTCAGTTTGGTTCCGTTCCCATCTTCCTTTCTCCTTGTATTCATTTTCCTGCAGCAATTCCCACCCCCCGATGGGATACCCCCTTTTCTGTTCCATTTGCTAAAAAGATTGGCAATTAAATAGGAAGATTTTCTTTCCAATCAAGAGAGCTAGGCACTTTTTTGCTTTTAAATGGAAGCTTAGATTCTGCCCATTCTGCATATGTCCAAGGGATGCCGTATAAATACACCAAATGGTCTGATATGGCCTGTAAGCCATATGTTTGACTCCCCTGACTTATACCATTTGAAAGAAGAAACACTCATATTCCCACCCTAAACTACGTAGAGGCTTCTGTAACATTTAAATATATGTGTGATGATACAGTTCTATAGACAGTTAGAATGAGGTCCTATTTTTAATGTTACTTTACATATCAGGATCTCCATTGATGCTGTTCTTTAGCTGTATGGAGTGGTACAATTTTTGTTTTTTTATAAACTACCCGTCAATGGCAACCTGGTCACATTTTGGATTGTGATGGAGCGTGATTCAGCCTGGTGTGCTGAAGTAGGGACCTTAATTACCAGAATTCCCATATGACTAAACAATGTATGTCATTTCATGGATGACATCAATATTCACCCACTTTCCTCAAAAAACTCTGAACAGCACTATATAACTTTTCACATAAGCTTGACCCCCCCAAAAATAACCTGTCTCAGGAGCTAATGATGTTTCTTCTTTTGTTCATATAGTGTAAGCCAGAGCTTTGAATCCACTGATTTCTTATTTGTTAGTTGAGGATATGGGGTTTTTTCTTATAAACAAATCAAGCTCTGCAGTTATAAAGTCCTATCATGAATTATGGTTTTAGTAATATGCCACTGAGTTGCGCCCCTGCTTCATGCAATATATAGACACTCATAAAGGCAGGAAATAAAATACAACTGTCACCATAACTTGTCTGCAATTGTTTCTGAAATAATCTGTGGGAGCTGCTCTGCTTGTTGAGCAGCAAGGGGTAGAGTCCAAGGACATTTCATCTACAGCATTATGAATCTCTCTGATTTCTCTTGAAGGCTGAAGAGTTTGACTTTCTGAAAATTCCAAAGCACAAAGAAAAAAAACCTTACAAAATAGAGAAAAGACAGTCCTGTGTTTAAGGCACTGAGCTAGGGGCTGGTCTACACTAAAACTTACATTGGCATAGCTACATCCCTCAGGGTGTGAAAAATCCACGTCCCTGAGAGCCAGAGCTATGCCGACCTAACCCCCAGTGTAGAGAGTGCTAGGCTGGTAGACGAATTCCTCCATCGACCTAGCTACTGCCTCTCAGGGAAGTGGATTAACTACAGCAATGGAAGAACCTCTCTTGTCACTGCAGTTAATGTCTACACTGAAGTGCTACAGCAGTGCAGCTGTAGTGTAGTGTCTTAAATGTAGACATAGCCTAGGACACAGGAGAATGGCATTTCAATTCTTAGCTCTACCACAGCTTTCTTGGTTCCCCACCTGTAAAATGGGGATAATACTTCCTTTCTTCCACCCTTTGTCTACCTTGTCTACTTAGGTTGCAAACTTTTCAGGGTAGGGATTGTCTCTGACTATGGGTAGTGCCTTGCATAGTGTGGCCCTGATCTTGGTTGGGGCTGCTAGCTGCTATTGTAAAATGATAAACAATAATATTGAATGCTTTTTTTACTGAACATGCTTTGCAGGTAGTGTTGTATGAAATTACCTAAATATTTCACTTGTGAAAGGGAGGTACACCGTAATCTAAGGCCCCTTTTCAGGAACGCGCCCCTACTCAGATCAGAATGTGACTAAGTGCTTTCCTGAATCAGAGCCTAAAATTGACAAGGAACTGTTGACTGTGATTGATGGAGCAATTCAGATGAATGAAAGTGAAATAATTGCACTGAGCATACAGTATTGTGTCTCCATACATGCATGCACACAGCTTTGTTGTCTACTTGCTGGATCAAAGACTCAGAGAGTTTGCATTGCATACTGGTGAATATTTGTAAAGGTTTGGGTGAGACTGTCCTGAAATCTTTTTCTCTTCTTCCTCTGGCCTCTATTTCTGGGAGATCTCAGCCATTTCCATGTGTTCAGTTATCACCTGTATTCCTAAATCTACCTCTCTGTGACACTGGCAGTCCAGGTTCCACCTCTTGCCAAGACTTTAGGCCTCAGTCGAGCACTGAAAAAATCATTACTGTAAACAAGTCCAGGTCACTTGTGTGTTAGTATGGCTAAGATGGGTATTGGACTTATAACAATGTGTTTAGACTTTATGAAATGCTTGTACATTGCTACATAGAATCATAGAACTGGAAGGGACCTCGAGAGGTCATCTAGTCCAGTCCCCTGCACTCAAGGCAGGACTAAATATTATCTAGAGCAGTGTTTCCCAAACTTGTTCTGCTGCTTGTGCAGGGAAAGCTCCTGGCAGGCCGGGCCTGTTTGTTTGCCTGTCGCGTCCACAGGTTCGGCCGATCGCGGCTCCCAGTGGCCATGGTTCGCTGCTCCAGGCCAATGGGAGCTGCTGGAAGCGGCAGCCAGTATGTCCCTCAGCCCGCGCCGCTTCCAGCAGCTCCCATTGGCTTGGAGCAGCGAACCGCAGCCACTGGGAGCTGCGATCGGCCAAACCTGTGGACACAGCAGGTAAACAAACCGGCCCGGCCCACCAGGGGTTTTCCCTGCACAAGCGGCAGAACAACTTTGGGAACCACTGATCTAGACCATCCCTGACAGGTGTTTGTCCAACCTGCTCTTAAAAATCCCCAATGATGGAGATTCCACAACCTCCCTAGGCAATTTATTCCAGTGCTTAACCATTCTGACAGTTAGGAAGTTTTTCCTAATGTCCAACCTAAGCTGCAATTTAAGCCCATTGCTTCTTGGCCTATCCTCAGAGGTTAAGAAGCACAATTTTTCTCCCTCCTCCTTGTAACAACCTATTATGTACTTGAAAACTGTTATCGAGTCCCCTCTCAGGCTTCTCTTCTCCAGACTAAACAAACCCATTTTTTTCAATCTTACCTCATGGGTCACGTTTTCCAGACCTTTAATCATTTTTGTTGCTCTTCTCTGGACTCTCTCCAATTTCTCCACATCTTTCCTGAAATGTGGCACCCAGAACTCGACACTATACTCCAGTTGAGGCCTAATCAGCGTGGAGTAGAGCAGAAGAACTACTTCTCATGTCTTGCTTACAACACTCCTGCTAATACATCCCAGAATGATGTTTGCTTTTTTTGCAACAGCGTTACACTGTTGACTCATATTTAGCTTGTGATCCACTATGACCCCTAGATCCCTTTCTGTAGTACTCCTTCCTAGCCAGTCATTTCCCATTTTGTATGTGTGCAACTGATTGTTCCTTCCTAAGTGGAGTACTTTGCATTTGTCCTTATTGAATTTCATCCTGTTTACTTCAGACATTTCTCCAGTTTGTCCAGATCATTTTGAATTTTAATCCTATCCTGCACAGCACTTACAACCCCGCCCAGCTTGGTATCATCCGCAAACTTTATAAGTGTACTCTCTATGCCATTATCTAAATCATTGATAAAGATATTGAACAGAACCGGACCCAGAACCGATCACTGCGGGACCCCACTAGTATTAATTCTACTTATAATGTCGGTATCCCATACTATAAGGCAGTGGTTCCCAAAGTTGTTCCGCCATTTTGCAGGGAAAGCCCCTAACAGGCCAGGTCGGTTTGTTTACCTGCTGCGTCTGCAGGTTCGGCCAATCACGGCTCCCAGTGGCTGTGGTTCACTGCTCCAGGCCAATGGAAGCTGCTGGAAGCGGCGCGGGCCAAGGGACGTATTGGCCACCGCTTCCAGCAGCTCCCATTGGCTTGGAGCAGCAGACCATGGCCACTGGGAGCTGCAATCAGCCAAACCTGCGGACGTGGCAGGTAAACAAACCGGCCTAGCCTGCCAGGGGTTTTCCCTGCACAAGCGGCGGAACAAATTTGGGAACCACTGCTATAAGATAATACTTAAATGTTTACACTATTTACCTAGTGCAAAATCCTAAATAGCTATGAAAGGAATTACCTCTTGTCCATTAGGAAGGACTATGAAAACTAAATGGGGCATTGTGGGACATCACAATACAAAGATTTTGCTAATTGCCCTGTACACCCATGAAGAGGCTATGTGCAAAAGGGCTCATCTCATTAGCTTGAATTCTGGAAGAAGGAAGTAAATATAGCTGACAAGAACATTTTTCATCCCTCTTTTGTTGTTAAAACTTTCATAGGGCCAGAGCTAAGAAACAGAAATCCCCAGGATCAACCTGGGTTAGCCCTAAAAGACATTCAATGATGGCAGATTACTACAACTCTGTCACCTTTTGGAACCATAGACTGAACTCGTTTGTGTAAATCTGTTTGCCTTCTTTAACCTGTAAATAACTCTCTCATTTCTTTTCCCTAGTTAATAAACCCTTGTTTACTATAGGATTGGCTACCGGCATTATCTTTGGTGTGAGATCTAAGGTACTAATTAACCTGGGGTAAGTGACTGGTCCCTCTAGACTGGGAGTAACCTGAATTTTGGTGTGACTTTTGCTGCAGAATCATAGAATCATAGAATATCAGGGTTGGAAGGGACCTCAGGAGGTCATCTAGTCCAACCCCCTGCTCAAATCAGGACTAGTCCCCGACTAAATCATCCCAGCCAGGGCTTTGTCAAGCCCGACCTTAAAAACTTCTAGGGAAGGAGATTCCACCACCTCCCTAGGTAACGCATTCCAATGTTTCACCACCCTCCTAGTGAAAAAGTTTTTCCTAATATCCAACCTAAATCTCCGCCACTGCAACTTGAGACTATTACTCCTTGTTCTGTCATCTGCTACCACTGAGAACAGTCTAGAGCCATCCTCTTTGGAACCCCCTTTCAGGTAGTTGAAAGCAGCTATCAAATCCCCCCTCATTCTTCTCTTCTGAAGACTAAACATCCCCAGTTCCCTCAGCCTCTCCTCATAAGTCATGTGTTCCAGTCCCCTAATCATTTTTGTTGCCCTCCGCTGGACTCTTTCCAATTTTTCCACATCCTTCTTGTAGTGTGGGACACAGTACTCCAGATGAGGCCTCACAAATGTCGAATAGAGGGGAACGATCACGTCCCTCGATCTGCTGGCAGTGCCCCTACGTATACATCCCAAAATGCCATTGGCCTTCTTGGCAACAAGGGCACACTGTTGACTCATATCCAACTTTTCGTCCATTGTAAGCCCTAGGTCCTTTTCTGCAGAACTGCTGCCGAGCCATTCGGTCCCTAGTCTGTAGTGGTGCATTGGATTCTTCCGTCCTAAGTGCAGAACTCTGCACCTGTCCTTGTTGAACCTCATCAGATTTCTTTTGGCCCAACTGTAAGTGACCAACTATCACATAATCCATCTTGCCTGGGTGGCAAGGTAGACTGGAATGTGCGAGATGACTGTCTGTGACTTCATGGTAAGATTGATATAGTGCTTTGGGAGTTCACACTTGTTACCGGGTTGGTGAAATCTAATTATAGAACATACCACCAGTTTGGGGTGTCTGCTCTGCTTTTTAACAGTCTGTCTTGGGGTTGGAACTCATAGTCATGAGCCACTCCAGACTGCAGGATACTCTCCATCCCTGAACTCTCACTTTCAGTCAGATATCCCTCCCCACTTTTTATTTTTTATTGTATGTGAGAGATTTCCTACTGTATGTCTTGCACTCACCTCAAATTCAGCGGCCCAAATTCATCCCATTTTCTTCCAAGTGTAAACAGCATTTATTGTTACTCTTTCAGTAAGAAAGCCCAAGGGCAAGTAATGTTCTGTAGTCAATGGAAGTCTCCAAGCAAGGCAATAACCTAAGTTTTATTTGTGCTTTGTTTTGAGGGAAGCTCCATTGCAGTGTGTAAATATTACAGAACCATATACCACTAACACTCTCACAAGGAGGATGTTAAACCAGGCTAATTGGAAGGGATCCCTCATGTAAGGTGTGTTGTAATAACTCATCTGTAAAAAGTTTGTGAAAGTTTATAAAATGTTACAAAAACGTATAATAACAAATGTTGATGGGAAAAGGTATGAAACAGAGACAAAAAGACTGAATTCGTTCAAACAAAAAGGTCTACTGATATGACTCAAGAACTGTGTTAAGATCATGGCTGGTAAACAAGAAAATATTGGCCAGAAATTAGTGAACCAAAATTGATATGTTGAGAGCTAGGCGTAATTAGTGGACAAAATAATGAGGGAAATAAACTAATTAGCACATTTTCTTTGCACACTAGGAATGTTCCCTTCTGTTAGTTAGTGACGGGGCACTACTTGCTCTTTGGTACATAAGGAGCTAACTCCAGTTTTCCTTTCTCCTGCCACTGCAAAGGTGGTATGGGGAAGGGCTGGCTACAAGAAAGACTGCATGCTGGAGAGTCAGAATGAGGACAATGGTAGGTGTGAAGTATGGCTTTATACTTAGTCTTGATTCTCTGAGGACTGCACTGGTTTGGAGAAGTCTTTAGGTTTTATTCTTTTTTCCTTAGTTTGTTTTGTGTTGATAAAGATTTAAAGATTTTCTCCAGTTGACGAGACCTTACTATCTGTACAGGGAGTCCTCGGATTTACGACACCCGACTTACTTCGGACACCACTTATGACGCTTTTCCATTGACTGCCCGTTTTGCCCCTACAATGCTTGTTTCATCCTTATGATGCTCAACTTGCATAAAGTTTGCTTGAAATCCCTTCCTGGTTGTGTTACACTGGTATGGAGCTGGAAGGGGTCGCTTCTGATTGGCTTTGAAGCAGCAGGGTAGCTTTTTGCCGGATAGGGCAGAAGGGTAGCTTGTTGCCACTTGGTTTTGATTGGCTCCCAGCCCTGGGCTCAGCCAATCAGAAAGCTTGAACAGTATGTGCCATTCGCCCTGGCTTTCTGAGCCTGTGTTGTCAGCATTCTGAGCAGCATATGTGAGTTTATATGTTTATTTGAATGCTGTTTACAAAATACAGTGTACAGTAAATACATTTAGTACAAAAAGCTGTGTTAGTGTGGTGAAAATTGTGTATCAAGCCTTGGTTCAGGAACCAATCTCCCCTTCATACCAGGTTTCAGAGTAACAGCCGTGTTAGTCTGTATTCGCAAAAAGAAAAGGAGTACTTGTGGCACCTTAGAGACTAACCAATTTATTTGAGCATGAGCTTTCGTGAGCTACAGCTCACTTCATCAGATGCATACCGTGGAAACTGCAGCAGACTTTATATATACACAGAGAATATGAAACAATACCTCCTCCCAGCAGGACAGTGGGGTGGGAGGAGGTATTGTTTCATATTCTCTGTGTATATATAAAGTCTGCTGCAGTTTCCACGGTATGCATCTGATGAAGTGAGCTGTAGCTCACGAAAGCTCATGCTCAAATAAATTGGTTAGTCTCTAAGGTGCCACAAGTACTCCTTCCCTTCATACCATTGATTCCTATGGGAAAAGCAGTTTCAACTTACGACACAATTCGTTCCTCAAAATTGTGTTGTAAGTCCAAGGACTCCCTGTACTGTATTTTTTTTGCTGCTGAGTTGTCCCACTAGCTCAAATAGCCTTGGGAAAAGGTACATAACTATTACATTATCAACATATCGTCTGGTAGGCAGAAGTGTGCAGTAAACCCAAAAAATATGAGAGACATTCAAAAATGAGTCTTCATAGAAAATGAAATCTTAAACATTTTTAATTTATCAAGTTTTCCAAAACTGGTAAAAAAAATGATGGTTAAATCTCCCTCTGGGCCAGATTTAGCCAGCTTGGGCTAGCTGTTCTGTCAGTTGATATCATGGCCACACGAGCCCTGTCCATTGTATCGCAGAGCTTTGTTCTGTTTATTGTGAAAGGGTTTCCTAAGGAACTCTTTCCACTACAAAAAGTGTCCCCACAGTTTTGCATTACACCTTGAGTAACTGTCCAGGGGGAAATTATTGGAGCTCTATGATACCTTTGTTGAGCACATTAAACAGCATTGCTGAGAGGGGGGAAAGGTGTACTTTAAACAAAACATTTCCCCAACACTGCATCTGAATGGAATTAACTAATAAATGAACAATAGATGGACTGCTGAAAGCATATTTCTAATGAGAAGAACTTGCTTTTTTGCAACAAACTCTAAATAGCTGGCTGTGATTTTTCCTCAGAGGTATCCTGGAAGTTAAAAATATCTGGAGAATCCAAAGATGCAGCACTAGGTACCATACCACAGCAAAAGAAGTTGCCCAGATTTTCCCTTTTCCTTGCTGTTTGTTTATTCTCTTCCTCTGTGCCCCTTTATTCACTGACACTTGCACTGCAGAAAAGAATTGTCAGAGTTGGAGACTTGCAGTCTTTTCCTCTTCCCCAAAGAATCACGAATAACAAAGGATGTGATTGCCTGCTCAAAAGGGACATTGGCAACCATATGTCTCTTAACTATTTATATCTGGTACCTTCACTTCTATGAAAGCATAAGATCACTTGTAACTTTAAGATCATTATTTAATATTTATATTACAATAGTACTCAAACACCCCAATTCAGGAGTGGATCCCCATTGTGCTAGGTATCATGCTCATGCACAAAGTCTTGGCTCTTGTCACTTATACAGTGCCTGAAGTATGCTAGTCACCCTGCAAGCAAATACCATAGAGATGGTCATTGCCTCAGACAGCTTACACTTCAACTGTAGTCTATAAGAGTGAGTAGTGAACAATGGAGAAGGGAAAATAAGTAGCAGGTTTAAAACAAACAATAGGAAATCCTTCTGACAACATACAGTCAACCTGCGGAACCTCATTGCCAGAGGATGTCATGAAGCCCAAGAATTAGATAAATTAATGGAGTATAGGTCCATCAATGGTTATTAGACAAGATGGTCAGGGATGCAACCCCATGCTCCATATGTCCCTAAACCTCTGACTGCCACAAGCTGAGACTTGATGACAGGGGTTGGATCGCTCACTAATTGCTCATTTCTGTTCATTCCCTCTGAAGCATCCGTCAGAAAACAGGATACTGGGCTAGATGGAGCATTAGACTGACCAGTATGGCCAATCTTATGTAAGATATGGAAGACATGCAGTTACATAGCATCACACAGGGTTTTTTGGCCTGATCCTTTGATGTTAATGGTGCTGTGCTATTAATTCCAATGGGAGCAGGATCAAGCCCCAAACCACCCTACATTAAAAAAATATTATGGTTGCAAAATCAAGAATTCCAAACTTAGGAAATTCCAGAATTAAGGTTGCCTGTGCAATCATATACTGTAATTAATTAAAGATTGTAGCATAATGCATACACACAAGGGGGATGAGTTCAGGCTGCACATAAAACCTTAATTCTGGTATTTCCTAACTTTTGTGTGCTTGACTTTGCAAACTTAATGTAGGATTTTTAATGTAAGTACTATTTTTTTAAAAAAAACTGAAACAATTGAAATTGCATTATATGGAACTATACTGATTCCAGCCTGAGCCATAAGCAGCACTTCTACCACTTGTGCACACTACCTGGTAGCAATAGTAGACTGACTGTGAAGCTGGCAATAGAAGGGAATATGTTGCCTGTGGGTTCGACAGCTATTTGCTGGCAGTAGAGGAATGTAGAGACTTATGACTCTGGGTTCAACTCCAGGTTCTGGAGAGGAGTATTCTTTAGCAGAGATAGGCCCTTCTGACTGTGTTTTTTCCTGCCCAACAAGCCTCACTCCATCCTACTCTTCTTTCCAACTACCCAGTTCCTGCCCCTTCCCCATCTGTGTGCTAGAGAGTAAACCTTCCAGGAAGTGTAGAGATGCCAATTGTCTTGTACACTCTTCATGCAGACTTTGGGTTCCTGGGACACACTTCCTGCAGGGACAGAAACAAAGCAGCCCAGGACAGGGTAGTCACAGGCTGCAGCTACACAGAGCAGTAGGAAGTTTATTACCTCATTTCTGTACATAGTTTCTGTTCATAAAAAGGATTTATCTTGACACAGCTCTGCTCATCAGTGAGAGATCACACTCTGCTCCTATCTTTCCTTGCTCCCATCTGCACTTATCCTCTCCCCAGACTGCTCCTCTTTCCTTCCCCCGCCTCTGTCTAACACCCAATTCCTGTCTCCCACTGCTCCCCCATCCCTCACTTGAAGCTACTGTCCTCATTCACCCCTCTAGCTCCTGCAACCCACTCTTCCCACAGTCCTCTGCATTCTAAATCATTCTGCTTCCTCTTTTTCCAATTTCCTCACTCCTGAACACCAGCAGAGGGACCACGGAGAGCACAGGAGAAAGTCTGCCTGCTCTCAGTTCTGGAGCCTGGAACTGCAGTGCCCGGAGGCTGAGCAGCAATTACAGGGAAAGTCCAGCTCAAATCCAGCATGATGTGTGCTCATTTGCTCAATGGGAATGGTGCATGTGCAGTCCAGTAAGCACATTGGAGCTGTGAGTGGATGGAACATGCTCAGAACCGACAAAATCTTTGGAGAATTCAGCAGCTAAACCCTAACAAGCATCTGCTGAGCATGTGTGAACAGAGATATTTTAAAGGCTCATAACTTGGCCAAATTTGGACAGTTTCCCCTCAGAACAGCAACAGGCACATCCCTGACACCAGGGATCCTTGCCAAATTTAAAATGCTTGGTCCAAAGCATGGGGGTGCTCAAGCTGTTAAAAGAAATTGAACAACCAATTCATTAGTATGGATGAAGCAATGTATTTGATCTCAGAAAAAGCTGCAGCATTTTTTTCTGAAACTTTCCCAGACAAATTCAGTCTGACGTTGATACCCAGCATGAAAAATATTCTGCCCAAATTAACAGCGTTTGGCAAAGTTATAAGCAACTGAAACCAGGGTCTTATAGTGGAAAGTGTTTGGCAACTTTAACTATAGGTGTTGCTATCTGTATTGTCTAAAATACACAAAAAAAATCTGTATGAAGCAGTTAGTATTGCTTCACACAATACATCTCCCACAAAAGTGAAGAAAAGAAAAGTTAAGTCACTGAACAGGGCATAACCTCCACTCCTCTACCCCTAAATCTCATGTTACCATTACCAAAGCTATCAGACACCATCGACTACACACCACACTCTTAACTCTACCCCTGTAGTCAGCTTTCCATTATCCCTTTACCAATCTACTCCCTCCAGACACAGTGGACAACCCCTTCTCCTTCCCAAGCCCTTCCCTTCTTCAGACCTCCTTCATCACCCTTCTACCTCATAACGCGGTTCAGTATAGATGTTTGCTGTAGTAGTTTGGAGGGTTGGGAGGAGGTAATTCGGTAAAGGTAATTTATGGGAGGAATAGCTCAGTGGTTTGAGCATTAGCTTGCTAAACCCAGGGTTGTGAGTTCAATCCTTGAGGAGGCCATTTAGGGATCTGGGGCAAAAATTGAGGATTGGTCCTGTTTTGAGCAGGGGGTTGGACAAGATGACCTCCTGAGGTCCCTTCCAACTCTGATATTCTATGATTCTATAAAGGTGTGCTGGAAGACTGGCATCCCCAGAGGGCCAGAATTAAGGTGGTTGTGCATGGGATATAGTTTGGGTGGGCATAGGAAAATGTGTGCTTTTGGGGTGCAGGAGTACAGGGTAATGAAATAATAGGTGGTTTAACACTTTGTCTTTTGTGCTTGTGTCAGTCTTGTTACATGTGTAGCAATTTTAACTGTATCACAACAGTGTTTTGTGAATTTATTTCCTGTGTGGTTTGGGTTTTTTTGTTTTGTTTGAGTATTAGATGTCACACCCAGCTACAAATCCTCTTCGCCCCAAGGCTCAGACAGTGACAGATTTGAGCTAATGAGCTACCTATGGTGCATCACAAAGGAGCTCTTCCTGTGGCAGGGGTGAAAGTAACTTAAAGGACTTACCGGTACTCCTGCGCAGGGGGCGTGGCCTCAACTGGAAGAGGTGGGGCCTTTAAATACCAAGGCCCTTTAAATCAAGATTTAAAGGCCGCAGGGCTCCGGCTGCCTTTAAATCACCCCAGAGCTACCAGCTACAGAGGCAGCTGGGAGCCCTGGGGCTCAGGGGCGATTTAAAGGGCCCCGGGCTCTGGCCGCCGCTACCGAAGCGGAGCTCCGAGCCCTTTAAATCACTACCGGAGCCCTGCTGCCGCTACCCCGGGGCTCCAGTAGCGGGGCGCGAGTGGCGCTTTAAAGGGCCCGGGGCTCCCCGCCATGGCCGGAGCCCCGGGCCCTTTAAAGCGTGGATGGAGCCCTGCCGCCGCTACCCGAGGGGCTCCAGCAGTGGGACTCAGGCAACACTTTAAAGTGCCCGGGGCTCCGGCCTCTGGTGGGAGCCCGGAGCCCTTTAAAGTGCCAGCCTGGGGAAGCCGGTCCGGACCAGCACGGCACACTGGCTCTTGCCGGTACGCCATACTGGACCGTACCGGCTTACTTTCACCTCTGTCCTGTGGTGAACCATGGGACAGTTTTGTCATACCCAGGAGCTAGTTCTGTAAAGGAGCTAAGAGTTTCATGTGTCAGGAATGAGAATGCCAGATACCTCCCCTCTACATCCCTTATACATCTGAAGGTCTGGGAGAAGGGGTTGGGGAAAGAGAAGACATTAGCAAGCAAACTCCCTAGGCAAGCCATGCTTTGTATACAGGGCAGTTATGATGAAGAGTGTTTGAGGACTGGTGGGTTGAGGGGATTTTTTTTAATGCTCTAGGATCTGGTCTGGTTATTTTGACACATTTCTTTTTTTAAGTCTTGGGCTCATTTTTATTACATTTTAGATACTCTGAGATCTTTAGGTAAGAATGCTTGATAAATAAAACTGTTGTCATCAATGTAGCTGCTAGTAAATTATGGCCAGATTCTGACATCCTTACTCCCACTGAGCAGTATCTTACTCCAGGAGTTACTCCCATTGATTTCTAGGGCAGTGTTCATAGAATAAGGTAGAATGAATAAGGGTGTCAGAATCTGGTCCATAACTGCCACCTAAATGCTGTAATGACTCAGCAAAACTGAGCAGGTAGCTATGTACTGGTTATGAGCAGGCAGTTATGTACTAGGGGTTTCATAGATTTCATAGAGTTCAAGGCCAGAAGGAACCACTGGATCATCTACTCTGACCTCCTGCATAGTGCAGGCGAGTGCGTTTCACCCAGGTACCCCTATACTGAGCCCAATGACTTTAGTTACACTAATGCATTTCAGCTCTCCAGACAAAAATGTGCCACACGCAGAGAACAGGAGAGGCCAAGATGCCACCAGTGTCTGAGGCCCCTGAAATGGCAGGAAATTGATTCAGTGAGACATGCCCAGATGATCCCAGGAGATGATCTATGCCCCTGCTGGAGAGGAAGGCAAAAACAAATAAACAAAAAACCGACCCGAAGTCCCTTCTAATCTGACCCAAGGGAAGATTCCTTCCCAACCCCAGATCTGCCAGTGAATTTGACCCTGTGCATGTGATCAGAACTTTCTCCCAAGAGGAAGCTCAAGAAAGTGTCAATCCTGCAAGTTATAACACAGGGGGCATCTGTGCCATGCAGACACTGCCCACACATTATAACTTGTGGGATCAGGAATTAAGCACTTAATTAGAGCCACGGGGTATTTACTCTGTAGGGAGGATTCACTTTTTTGAAAGGAATTTTCATATTGAAATCTCTTGAAAGTACAGGACTAGATAGGCCTACAAAACTGAATATGAACATCTCCCTTTGTAAAATTACGTTTTCAAAGCCCTCTTACCTGAAGTCCTTGAACATAATGTTTTTTAAGACTGTGGTGACTTGAGTCCATTTGTCACAATCCTTTACAGCTGGGATGATTAGTGAGTTATACCAATCTCAACACTTCAAATGGGAGAAGGGTTTAATTCTTTGAAGAAGAAACATAGAAAATATCCCTCTAAGCAGAAAGCCCAGCAAGCCACTAGATTCTCATTATAGGATTTTGCTATAGGGCAGAATGCTTTATCCTGCCACCAGCAGCAGCAGATACTAAGAACCTTTAAATTCTATATCAAAGGCAGGGCAGCTGGGGGTAAAAAGGAAACAGACCATTTGAGTCATTTTGAAATGTAATTAGTTTAAAACAAGATCTCCCTAAATCAAGCTTGTTTGTGATTTTCTCCAGGTTATTAAAGTCACCATTTTTACGTACAGCGCAAAAGGCAAGAATGTCTATATATACTCCCAGGCATTGGCCAGAATATAGAAAGCAATCTTTTTGGCAGCAATGGCCCTTTTGTCAATTGCAAAACCTGTAGCTGCCAGGAGCTACTCCAGCCAACTAACATTTTATCCTTTACAGTGCAGACAGGCTCGGTAGGGTGCCAATAACCTTGTCTCATCTTAAGCAAGGGAATCAGAGCAGCTGTGCTGACTGCTGGAGTCTGAAAGCAGTAAGTGCTGTAGATAAATCTTAAACCATTGATTCTGTCTGTTATCCTCTACAATGGGTGCTAGATTCACAAAGGGGACTTAGGCATTGCAATGTTGAGCATTGCAGCACTTAACTTTTAGGTGCCCTGATGCCTAGTGGTATTCACAACAACCCAGAGTTGTGGGGAGAGTTAGGTACCTAGAAAAGGGATCCACAGAAGCCAGCATTCTGAGCGTGGAGCCACATAAGCTATCTGTAGGAAATGGCCTAAGCCCTGCCCCTCCAAGGGATTTAGGTGCCTAACTCTGGACTGGAGGGAGGTGACTATCTTCACTTGGGATTCATAACCTGGAGCCCTCTCCTGGATTTAGGCACCTAAGCCAGGTCAGCTCTTTCTCAAGAACAACTGAGAAGGAGGCAGTTCCATAACCAGGGCAGGGAGAGTGGGGCAGCTGTCCAGGGTGCAAAGCCATAGGGGTGATGCAGGCCGGCAACAGCACGTGGCTTGGGCCAGCCCCGTGCGGCGGGGCTCAGTGGGGCCAGTCCCACATGGTGGGGTTCAAGGAGGGAGTGCCTCCACCCCCTGACTCACCTCAATGGGCCACCCAGCCTGTCTGGGCTGGGAGGGTGCAGCCAAAAAGTCTGCGGGGGACACATGACCCAAAATGTCCCCCGACCCCGTGCATCACCTCTGGTAGGGGGAGCAAATATGCTTGCTCACTCTGGGCGCTAAAATGTCTACTTATGGGTCTGGGAGGAGGTGGTAGTGCCAAAGCCCCTTATAATATTGAGCCCAATAGTTAGGGCACCCACCCAGGATGCAAAGACTTGGGTTCAAATCCCTATTTTGTCTGATTCATAGCAGGGATTTGAACCTAGGTCTCCCATCTCCTAACTAAGTGCCCTAATTACTTGGCTATGAAATATTCCAGGGTAGGTTATTCTCCATCTCTTTTGTTGAAGCTGTTCTACTTTGTATAAAATAGTCACTGGAACAAGCATGGAAACATGCATCTTCCAAATGAGTGTGCTAACTACTTTGCTATAGAATCATTCCCACTCTCTGTCCCAGTGAATAGTACAGTGTTTAATACAGATGGAACAGCTTCAACAGCAAAGACACCAACCCCAGAATAGAATCATATAATTGTAGGACTGGAAGGGACCTTGAGAGGTCTTCTAGTCCAGTCCCCTACATTCATGGCAGGACTAAGTATTATCTAGACCATCCCTGACAGGTGTTCATCTAACCGGCTCTTAAAAGTCTCCAGTGATGGAGATTCCACACCCTCCCTAGGCAATTTACCCAGTGCTTAACCACCCTGACAGTTAGGAGACTGCAATTTAAGCCCATTGCTTCTTGTCCTATCCTCAGAGGTAAAGAAGAACAATTTTTCTCCCGCCTCCTTGTAACAACTTTTATGTACTTGAAAACTGTTATGTCCCCTCTCAGTCTTCTCTTTTCCAGACTAAACAAACCCAATTTTTTCAGTCTTTCTTCATAGGTCATGATTGCTAGATCATTTTGAATTTTAATCCTATCCTGCACAGCACTTGCAACCCTGCCCAGCTTGGTATCTTCCATAAACTTTATAAGTGTACTCTCTATGCCATTATCTGAATCAGTGGTTCTCAAAACCACTTGAAAATTGATTCTCAGCGGACCACTTAATGATCTTTCCAAATGTTGTTTGTACCATTAGCTAACTATTATAAAGTGCTTTGGATAAAAGCGCTATATAAAAAAACCTTAATAATAATTAACTTTTTTTGTTCTACAAATAAAAGCCCACAACTCATATTTTAATATCAGTAGTCTTACCTTTCTAATGCGATGGATGTGCCCTCTCTCCCCCACCACAGCAGCCCCCAAGCTTAGGCTGGGAAGAAGGGCCATCTCTCCCCGGCAGCCGCAGCCCTGGAGCTGGGGAAAGTCGCCTCTTTCTCTGGCCACTGCAGCCCTGCATGTGTCAAATTCCCACCACCCCCTCTTCTCACTCCACTGCCCCCTCCCACTAGCCCCTATTCCCTGCAAGGCCACCACCTCACCTTACATGTGAGTCTTCTTTGGGGTCCAGGCACCTAATTAGTGGAGCCATGCCTGTGTGGCTCCACTAATTAGGTGGGTGGCCCTTCATTCTCTTGTGTGCGGCCGCCCAGGTGCACATCTTAGAGGGAACTATCCGCAGACCACCTGAATGGAGCTCGCAGACCACTGGTGGTCCATGGACCACAGTTTGAGAACCTCTGATCTAAATCATCAATGAACATATTGAACTGAATCAGACCCAGAACTAATCCCTGGGAGACTCCATTCATTATGTCCTTCCAGCTTGATTGTGAACCACTAATAACTACTCTGCGGGAACAGTTTTCCAACCAATTATGCACCCACCTTCTAGTAGCTCCATCTAGGTTGTATTTTCCTAGTTTGTTTATGGGAAGGTCATGCAAGACAGTATCAGAAGCCTTACCAAAATCCAGATATACTACATCTACCACTTCCCCCATATCTACAAGTCTTGTTACCGAATCAAAGAAAGCTATTAGATTGGTTTGACATGATTTGTTATTGATAAATCCATGCTGGCTGTTACTTATCACCTTATTATCTTCTAGGTGTTTCCAAATTGATTGCTCAATTATTTGCTCCATTAACTTTCCAGGTACTGAAATAAGATGACTGGTCTGTAATTCCGCAGTTTGTCCTTATTTCCCTTTTCATAGATTGGCGTATTTGCCATTTTCCAGTCCTCTGTAATCTCTCTTGTTTTCCATGATTTTTCGACGATAATCGCTAAGGCTCAGATTTAGTCACAGGTATTTTTAGTCAAAGTCATGGCCAGGTCACAGGCAATAAACTAAACCTCATGGTTTAGATGGGGGGAAGCGGTAGATGTGGTATATCTTGATTTTAGTAAGGCTTTTGATACTGTCTTGCATGACCTTCTCATAAACAAACTAGGGAAATACAACCTAGAAGGAGCTACTAGGTGACCCTTAGTTCTTGTGTTATGTGAAGGAGTAAATAACATTTCCTAATTCTCTTTCTCCACAGCAGTCAAGATTTTATAGACCTCTATTGTATCCCCTCTTTAGTCGTCTCTTTTTCAAGATGAAAAGTCCCAGTCTTTTTAATCTCTCTTCATACAGAAGTTGTTCCATACCCTTAATCATTTCTGTTGCCCTTCTCTGTGCCTTTTCCAATTCTAATATATTTGAGATGGGGTGACCAGAACTGCACACAATATTCAAGGTGTGGTCTTACCATGGATTTCTATAGAAACATTATGTTTTTTTCTGTCTTATGTATCCCTTTCCTAATGGTTCCTAACATTGTTAGCTTTTTTGACTGATACTGCACATGGAGATGTTTTTAGAGAACTACCCATGACTCCAAGATCTCTTTCTTGAGTGGTAACAGCTAATTTAGACCCCTGCATTTTGTATGTACAGTTGGGATTATGTTTTCCAATGTGCATTTATCAACATTGAATTTGGGGAACAAAGTTGCAGATGAGTCATCCAATTTTGTGAGATCCTATTGTAACTCTTTGAAATCAACTTTGGACTTAACTATCTTGAGTAATTTTATATGATTAGCAAATTTTGTTACATCAGTATTTACCCCTTTTTCCCAATCATTCCTCAATATGTTGAACAGCACTGGTCCTAGTACAGATCCCTGGGGAACACAACTATTACCTCTCTCCATTCTGAAATCTAACCATTTATTCCTACCCTTTGTTTTGTGTTTAACCAATTACTGATCCATGAGAAGACCTTCCCTCTTATCCCATGACTGCTTACTTTGCTTAAGAGTCTTTGGTGAAGGACCTTGTCAAAGGTTTTCTGAAAGTCCAAGTACACTATATCCACTCGATCATTCTTGTCCATGTTTGTTGACCCCTCTCAAAGTATTCTAGTAGATTGGTGAGGCATGATTTCCCTTCACAAAAGCCATGAAAATCATGTTCATCTGTGTTTGATAATTCTGTTCTTTACTATAGTTTCCACCAGTTAGCCTGGTACTGAAATTAGGCTTACTGACCTGTAATTGCCAGGATCGCCTCTGGAACCTTTTAAAAATTGATGTCACATTAGCTATCCTCCAGCCATCTGGTACAGAAGCTTATTTAAATGATAGGTTACATAGTTAGTAGTTCTGCAATTTCACCTTGAGAACTCTTGGGTGAATAGCATCTGTCCTAGTGATTTATTACTTTGTTCCAAAACTTTCTCTATTGAGATCTCAATCTGGAAGTTCCTCAGATTTGTCACCTAAAAAGAATGGCTCAGGTGTGGGAAACTCCCTCACATCCTCCGCAGTGAAGACTGATGCAAATAATTCATTTAGCTTCTCTGCAATGAATTCTCTGTCCTTGAGAGCTCCTTTAGCATCTCGATTGTCCAGTGGCCACACTGATTGTGTGGCAGGCTTCCTGCTTCTGATGTACTTTAAAAAAATTACTGTTAGTTTTTGAGTCTTTGGCTAGTTGCTCTTCAAATTTGTTTTTAGCCTGCCTAATTATACTTTTACACTTGACTTGCCAGAGTTTATGCTCCTTTCTATTTTCCTCATTAGGATTTAACTTCCAGTTTTTAAAGGAAGCCTGTTTGCCTCTAACCACTTTTTACTTTGTTGTTTCGCCACGGTGGCACTTTTTTTTGTCCCCTTTTTGGGGGTATACATTTAGTTTGAGCCTCTATTATCATGTTATTAAAAAGTTTCCACGCAGCTTGCAGGTATTTCACTTTTGTGACTCATCCTTTTAATTTCTATTTAACTAGCGCTCTTATTTTTGTTTAGTTGCCCTTTCCGAAGTTAAATGCTACTGTGGTGGACTTCTTTGGTGGTTTTCCCCTACACAAGAATGTAAAAATTTAATTTATATTATGGTCTCTATTACGAAGCAATTCTGCTATAACCTCTTGGACCAGATCCTGTGCTCCATTTAGGACTAACTCAAGAATTGCCTCTCCCCTTGTGGGTTCCAGGACAAGCTGCTCCAAGAAGCAGTCATTTATGGTGTCAAGACACTTTATCTCTGCATCCTGTCCTCTGGTGACATGTACCCAGTCAATAAGGGGATAGTTGAAATCCCCCATTATTATTCAGTTTCCTATTTTTATAGCCTCTCTAATCTCCCTGAGCATTTCATAATCTCATTACCATCATGGACACATGGTGAGTAGTATGTTCCTACTGCTATATTCTTATTATTCACGCGTGGAATTACTATCCATAGAGATTCTATGGTACAGTTTCATTCATTTAAGATTTTTACTATATTTGACTCTATGCTTTCTTTCACGTATAGTGGCACTTTCCCACCAGACTGACCTACTTTGTCATTCCTATATATTTTGTATTGTGGTATTACCATCTCCCATTGATTATCATCATTCCACCAAGTTTCTGTGTTGCCTATAATACCAATATGAAAGTAAACAAATAACACAAGTATGTAGGGATAAAATTAGAAAAACCAAGGCAGAAAACGAGATCAAACTAGCTAGAGACATACAGGGTAACAAGAAAACATTTTACAAATACATTAGAAGCAAGAGGAAGACCAAGTACAGGGTAGGCCAGTTACTCAATGCGGGGGGAGGGGGGAATAATAACAGAAAATGTGGAAATGGCAGAGGTGCTTAATGATATTTGTTTCAGTTTTCACCAAGAAGTTTGGTGGTGACTGAATGTGTCACATATTGAATGTCAGTGAAAATGAGGTAGGATCAGAGGCCAAAATAGGAAAAGAACAAGTTAAAAATTACTTAGACAAGTTAGATGTCTTCAAGTCATCAGGACCTGATGAAATGCATCCTAGAATACTCAAGGAGCTCACTGAGGAGATATCTGAGCCATTAGCGATTATCTTTGAAAAGTCATGGAAGATGGGAGAGATTCCATAAGACTGGGAAAGGACAAATATAGTGCCATTCTATAAAAAGGGATATAAGGACAACCTAGTGAATTACAAACTAGTCAGCTTAGCTTCTGTACCCAGAAAGACAATGGTGCCAATAATTAAGCAATCAATTTGCAACTGTCTAGAAGATAATAAGGTGGTAAGTAACAGTCAGCGTGGATTTGTCAAGAACAAATTGTGCCAAACCAACCTGATAGCTTTCTTTGACAGGGTAACAAGTCCTGTGGATAGGGGGGAAGCGGTAGACGTGGTATATCTTGACTTTAGTAAAGCTTTTGATACTTTCTTGCATGACCTTCTCATAAACAAACTAGGGAAATGCAAACCAGATGATGGGTGCAGAACAGGGTGGAAAACCATTCCCAGAGAGTAGTTATCAGTGGTTCAGAGTCATACTGGAATGGTATAATGAGTGGAGTCCTGCAGGGATCAATTTTGGGTTCTGTTCTGCTCAATATCTTCATCAATGATTTAGATAATGGCATACAGAGTACACTTATAAAGTTTGCAGATGATACCAAGCTGAGAGGGGTTGCAAGTGCATTGGAGGATAGGATTAGAATTCAAAATGATCTGGACAAACTGGAGAAATGGTCTGAAGTAAATAGGATGAAATTCAATAAGGACAAATGCAAAGTAGTCCATTTAGAAAGGAACAATCAGTTGCACACGTACAAAATGGGAAATGACTGCCTGGGAAGGAGTACTGCGGAAAGGGATCTGGGGGTCATAGTGGATCACAAGCTAAATATGAGTCAACAGTGTAACGCTGTTGCAAAAAAAGCAAACATCATTCTGGGATGTATTAGCAGGAGTATTGTAAGCAAGACATGAGAAAGAAGTAGTTCTTCCGCTCAACTCCACACTGATTAGGCCTCAACTGGAGTATAGTGTCCAGTTCTGGCACCACATTTCAGGAAGGATGTGGAGAAATTGGACAGAGTCCAGAGAAGAGGAACAAAAATGATTAAAAGTCTAGAAAACATGACTAATGAGGGAATATTGAAAAAGTGGGTTTGTTTCATCTGAAAAACAGAAGACTGAAAAGGGACATGATCACAGTTTTCAAGTACATAAAAGGTTGTTACAAGGAGGAGGGAGAAAAATTGTTCTTCTTAACAAGAAGTAATGAGCTTTAATTGCAGCAAGGGCTGTTTAGGTTGGACATTAGGAAAAATTTTCTAACTGTAAGGGTGGTTAAGCACTGGAATAAATTGCCTAAGGAGGTTGTGGAATCTCCATCATTGGAGATTTTTAAGAGCAGGTTAGATAAACGCCTGTCAAGAATGGTCTAGATAGTACTTAATCCTGCCAGGAGTGCAGAGGACTGGACTAGATGACTAGATGCCTCTGTTTTCACTAACAAGGTCAGCTCCCAGACTGCTACGCTGGGCATCACAAAATGGGGAAGAGATGGCCAGCCCTCTGTGGAGATAGAGGTGGTTAGGGACTATTTAGAAAAGCTGGACGTGCACAAGTCCATGGGGCCGGACGAGTTGCATCCGAGAGTGCTGAAGGAATTGGCGGCTGTGATTGCAGAGCCATTGGCCATTATCTTTGAAAACTCGTGGCGAACCGGGGAAGTCCCGGATGACTGGAAAAAGGCTAATGTAGTGCCAATCTTTAAAAAAGGGAAGAAGGAGGATCCTGGGAACTACAGGCCAGTCAGCCTCACCTCAGTCCCTGGAAAAATCATGGAGCAGGTCCTCAAAGAATCAATCTTGAAGTACTTGCATGAGAGGAAAGTGATTAGGAACAGCCAGCATGGATTCACCAAGGGAAGGTCATGCCTGACTAATCTAATCACCTTTTATGATGAGATTACTGGTTCTGTGGATGAAGGGAAAGCAGTGGATGTATTGTTTCTTGACTTTAGCAAAGCTTTTGACACGGTCTCCCACAGTATTCTTGTCAGCAAGTTAAGGAAGTATGGGCTGGATGAATGCACTATAGGGTGGGTAGAAAGCTGGCTAGATTGTCGGGCTCAACGGGTAGTGATCAATGGCTCCATGTCTAGTTGGCAGCCGGTGTCAAGTGGAGTGCCCCAGGGGTCGGTCCTGGGGCCGGTTTTGTTCAATATCTTCATAAATGATCTGGAGGATGGTGTGGATTGCACTCTCAGCAAATTTGCGGACGATACTAAACTGGGAGGAGTGGTAGATACACTGGAGGGGAGGGATAGGATACAGAAGGACCTAGACAAATTGGAGGATTGGGCCAAAAGAAATCTGATGAGGTTCAATAAGGATAAGTGCAGGGTCCTGCACTTAGGACGGAAGAATCCAATGCACCGCTACAGACTAGGGACCGAATGGCTAGGCAGCAGTTCTGCGGAAAAGGACCTAGGGGTGACAGTGGACGAGAAGCTGGATATGAGTCAGCAGTGTGCCCTTGTTGCCAAGAAGGCCAATGGCATTTTGGGATGTATACGTAGGGGCATAGCGAGCAGATCGAGGGACGTGATCGTCCCCCTCTATTCGACATTGGTGAGGCCTCATCTGGAGTACTGTGTCCAGTTTTGGGCCCCACACTACAAGAAGGATGTGGATAAATTGGAGAGAGTCCAGCGAAGGGCAACAAAAATGATTAGGGGTCTAGAACACATGACTTATGAGGAGAGGCTGAGGGAGCTGGGATTGTTTAGCCTGCAGAAGAGAAGAATGAGGGGGGATTTGATAGCTGCTTTCAACTACCTGAAAGGGGGTTCCAAAGAGGATGGCTCTAGACTGTTCTCAATGGTAGCAGATGACAGAACGAGGAGTAATGGTCTCAAGTTGCAGTGGGGGAGGTTTAGATTGGATATTAGGAAAAACTTTTTCACTAAGAGGGTGGTGAAACACTGGAATGCGTTGCCTAGGGAGGTGGTGGAATCTCCTTCCTTGGAATTTTTTAAGGTCAGGCTTGACAAAGCCCTGGCTGGGATGATTTAACTGGGAATTGGTCCTGCTTCAAGCAGGGGGTTGGACTAGATGACCTTCAGGGGTCCCTTCCAACCCTGATATTCTATGATTCTATGATTCTATGATTCTTGAGGTCCCTTCCTGTCCTATGAGTCTATGAATAGCCTCATTTAATACCAGGCCCTCAAGTTCACCCATCTTGGTATTTAGACTTCTAGCACTTATATACAAGCACTTATAAAATTTTTCACTTTTCAGCTGTCTGACATTATGTGATGTCATTGAATGGGACTCTTTCATTTGACTGTTGCTCTTCAATTCCTACCTGTTCTTTATCAAGATACTAGGATATAGAAAATCCCTGTTAATAAATCATCCCCTAAGGGATGTCTTTGTCTAAACCATGTGCTCCTCCACACCTGTCGCTTTCCCCCAGCATTTAGTTTAAAAACTCCTCTACAACCTTTTTAATTTTACTTCCCAGCAATGTGGTTCCATTTTGGTTTGCTAGTTAGCTTTTCTCCACTGGACTGAATGCTTTTACAGAAGCACACAGAGATTAGAAACATCCTGAGTGCCCCCTGAGCATGAGAAGAGTACAGAATTATGAAATTGCATGCTGGTTTGGATAATGCATACAAAAATATCATCTGGTAGGGCTTACTCAGATCTGGCACACCCATTTAATTCAGAATGTTAGTACTGGAGAGAAGTTCTTCAGCATATGGGGGCAGTTGTAAAGTTTTTTTAAGTGCTCTTGGGCTTGGCATCTATGGCTAGGATGAAGTATTAGCATCTGAAAGCAATGGAAATTATTTGGAGATTTTGGGGTTAATATCACAGTTTGATCCATTTCTGGCTGACCACCTGGCTAAGTTCAGATAGAAGTGAAAGGTAAGCCCGCTACCTGTATTCACCTATATGTGATGTATTCATTAAATAAATGTGAAAAAAATTAAAATACTGTAATAGGAGAATTACAGCAAGCTACGTATTTCTCTATAATTGTTTCAATGCCTGATGTAGCACATGTAGACCAGCTCATAATCTTCTGATTTCTCAGTTCAGAGGGGCAAATACCTGAGAATTTCATTTGGTTTCAGACACTTGAGAACCAGACACGTGCAAAAATGGCTAAAGCTGTGCTGGCTATGTTAAATAACCTAGGTTTGGATGTGTCAAACTCCAGGGGACAATTGTGTGATATTAGTTATATGGCTGGTCATTACAATGGTCTGCAGCCCCATCTCTTCACAGAAATTCCCACTAATATAGTATGTGCCCTGTGCTGTACATTCCCTAAATTTAGTTGGAGTCAGCAATGTTGACAGTTGCTCAGGTGCAATTTTGGGAGGTTTATGCAGTCACGCTAGTCTTTCTGTTCTGCATCAGCATATCAGTGGAAAACTATTTTCCACAAAGTAAATACTGACACTAACCAGAGACTGACTCTCAAAAATCTGTCAGATACGCAATGATGTAGTTCTGCCAATTCTACAAAGGCATTGTATCAAAACTATAGCAGTATTCGACAAGCTTGGGAAGGTATGTCAAAAGTTACACATCAGGATTCTGACACTCTTAAATGTAGCTTCTCTTCAGAAGAAAATGGAACAATTAGAGACAGCGTTGATGGCATATTTTTGGAACATTGAGCTTCAGCAGTTCAAACTGACCAGTCTCCAGCTACAGAAAATGGACATAGAGCTAAGTACTGTTGTTAATTAAATGGGCTCACTGGAAACTTTTGTTGTGATGATGCATGACCAGTTTGAGGATTTTTAATTCAGTGGAAAGAAAATGTGCAGCACTACTTCTCAATGCTATCAACATGAGTTTTCGTCCTCATAAAAGAAAACAGTTTGAGGATGTCTGACAAGGTAAGTACTCTGTAGGAAGCCATCAATTTTGTATTGAAACATTTTTTGTCATAACTGACAAGCTTACAGCTTGCCTATATCACCGACTGGATGGTTACAATGTGTTGTTTGAACACCCTGGAGTCATGTTTAAAAAGGGGTACACTGGCCAGCAGGGCAGGGATAGCTCAGTGGTTTGAGCATTAGCCTGCTAAACCCAGGGTTGTGAGTTCAATCCTTGAGGGGTCCATTTAGGGATCTGGGGCAGAAATTGTGGATTGGCCCTGCCTTGAGCAGGGGGTTGGACTAAATGACCTCCTGAGGTCCTTTCCAACCCTGATATTCTATCATGTTAATGAAGTTCACAGATGTGCAACAGAATTTACACTCAAGACTTTCCTCACAAACTCTTCCAGTTTCAGGTTATTTGCACAAAATGAGGCCAGTAAGTCACCATATGGCCTGCTTCAGATGCTATGGCAAAGTTGTTTCCAGTCCACATTTTCTCATGTTGATATTGCTGTATTAATTTTTCTCACACCAACAATGACTAACTGTGAAGGAGAGTGGTTATTTTCAAAGCTGGCTAGGATAAAAAAATGAACTGAGATTCATAGTGCAGCAAAGCCCCTTAAATGCTTTGTTCCTCATAGCAGTAGAATCAGTTGGCCCAAGAAATGAACTTTTATGACCTGATCACTGATTTTAGTTTCCTTAAAGCTAGGGGGGAAACAGCTGCATAAAATAGGTATACATTTTTTGTATTGCTTTTAAATTCAGAAAAATGCCTAAAGCAAAGATATGTTTTTTTCATCTAACAGACACATTACTCATAGATTCATAGCTATTAAGGTCAGAAGGGACCATTATGGTCATCTAGTCTGACCTCCTGCACAATGCAGGCCACAGAGTCTCACCCACCGACTCCTGCAATAAACCTCTTACCTATGTCTGAGTTACTGATGGTTTAAAGCCTTTAAGGTACAGAGAATCCTCCAGCAAGTGACCCATGCCCCACGCTACAAAGGAAGGCGAAAAACCCCCAGGGCCTCTGCCAATCTGCCCTGGAGGAAAATTCCTTCCCGACCCCAAATATGGCGATTATACATTAACTATAGTGTAGATTTGTTACTGTATTTTGTAGCTGTGTTTAGAATAAATTGCTTTATCTCTACAACTACTTTTTTCCTGTTAGGTGTATCAAAAATTAATATTGTAGTAATTAATCTGAATAATAAGCCTAATTATAACTTGGACTGTTGAGAACAGAGCGTTGGTATGAAATATTATATTTATATGAAATATCAGAGAACAGAATAGTGTATATCAGGCTTCCAGGGGCAACTCTTTGGATACCAATGGCTATTTTTGTTTTTCTGTACATTGTTTTGGAGAAGAACTGGGAAGAGGAAGTCTGAGCAAAGTTGGGTAGTCATTTTAGGTGATCATTAATTCCACAAAAGTGAATACAGTTATATCTATTCCACTACACTTGGCTTCAGCAGCAATCTGTACTCAAAACCAAATTACTCTGTTTCCGCTCCTCTCTAGCGAACTTGTCTTTTTTTTCCCTCTCTCTCTCTCTATTGGTGCTTGCATGGCATTGCTAAGGTATCTAGTGTCTAAATTTACACGCAGCATCAAGCAGGCAGTCCTTCTGTGGAAACCCATTAGCTGTAAATACTAATTGCTAGCTAAACACAATTCTTAATCATTGGCTATGGCATGTGTGTTGTTCCCTTATTCTGTTAATTCTTTACATGGCATGTTTTTAATCACATCAGGAAAAATATTTGTTTTAACCGGGACAGGATGGTTGGGGGGTGGCATTAGAGAGCCCCAAGAATTCTTAATCTGGCCCTGCTCTTACGCAGCCTCTGAACACATCTTCAGGTCTGGGCTCCACAGGAAAAGATAAGTGGATAAATGCCTAGTTTGTTAACCTTGCTGGAATTTAGGCATGAGTTAAGCAGCAAATAGCTCTGCATTGTCAGGACTGAGGTAGTTGTGTACATGCCCAGAGACAGAAATTTAGATACCTAGGGACTTTACCAGTAGAATGTTAGGCACCTACATGATTAGGTGGCAGCTGAGCAGTGGTTTTGTGAATGCCAGTGTCACCTAAATGTTGGATTTAAGCGACCTAAGTCCCTGTTTTGAATCTAGTCCTAGGAGTATCAAACTATTCACACAAAAAGCTCTTTCAGGATCTAAGAGTTTCTCACTATAAAGTCATACCTGCTGTTAGCTGGAGGAGCAATTCAGTCTTTTCTTGTAAATTAATTTAGTTCATGTGGAAGCTACTGGAAACTCGGGATAGTTAATTGGCCCTATATCGCGCATACAGAACTCTTCGCCTCAAATCTTAAAGCATTAAATAGAGAAAGCTCACAATACCCTGTGAGTTAAGTATTGTCATTACTTTTCCATAGTAAAGAATTATAAGGCATCCATGTGCATTTTTCCTAACAAATGGTTTAATACTTTCTTTAAACAACAATAATAAAGGCTTTCAAAGAATGATAGAAATTGAAACAGGAGTCAACTAGCTTCAGGAACCCAAATGCTTTGGCAATCACTCTCAAGCTGCTCTTCCAAGGAAGCCACATCTCTTTCTTCACATTCATTAGTGTTCTAGTAGCGCCCATGTTTATTTATTTGCAATGATATATCTTGTGTCTAATCCTAGGCAGGCTAGTCTATAAAACCCAAGAAAATGAGTGTCCTCCAGTGTAGCCCTTCTGCATATACTGAGTTAACTCTTACCTCTTCAGTTTCTAAATTAAATCCACTGTGGAAAGCCCATATCTAAGTTACTACTCCCAGTTTACAGTTGGGTAAACCGAGACTGAATTCTTTGTTTATTCCATACACTACCAGCTATCATACCTCAGGCCTGAGCTGGAAGGCCTATTTCTAGCAGAAAGAGAATTGTTTATTAGATTCCAGACCCACTCAGTGCTTAGCCCCTCAACTCAGAGCGCTAATAAAGGTGCCAAGTAGTATCAATTGTGATGTCAGCACCAATGCATTAGGAATTGTATTGAGATCACCATTTTATATTTTGTAGGCCAGAGTCATTGGACTAAAATTATTTCTATTCCTTACCAGCTACCTATGAACTAGTTTCCTAATGATGAAAGCTTCATATCTCATTACTCCTGAATCATTCAGTTCACCGTACCTCTTTTATATTTCTTTTTATATAAGTTTAAACTTTAAAACGATTACTTGGACCAATTAACAGTCATAATGGCTTCGCTGAATTTAAAAATGGCCCCAAAAATCTAAACAAATTAACTATAATTAATTTTAAGAATTTCAAGACTGAACCTATCAAATTCATTGGATCAGATTCTCAGCTGGGGTACACTGGTGCAGCTCCAGTGACTTGGATGGAGACATACCAGTTTACATCTGCTGAGGATCTGGCATACTGATTTTCAGTATCTCATCTTTGTAAGCAGACAGAGACTGAAGGTGCAAAAAACAAATTCAGTTGCCTCAGACTAAAGTTCAGTGCCCAAAGGAAAAGATGATACAGGGCTATTTTTCCATTTTCAAAAGGCATTAAAATTTGATTATATTGATTTCACTAACAGCAGTTTCCATTTTAAAAAAAAGATCAAGACTCAGAATACCACCACAATACCTGCTCTACCAACTGATTGAAAATCTAAGGGGGAAGACACTGTCAATCATGAAGCAGAAAAACAGAAATTTCCAAATCACTGAAATACACTCCATCCAGTCGGTTTTCATCTGTTCTTTTCTAGATAAGAATGGCCATGTGGTTAGGGTCCCCAGTGCAAATGTGGAGATGTAAAACTGTTCTGAAACTTCAAACAAAGTAAAAAAGGGCGGGGGGGGCAGGGGTTGAGGGGGAAACATGGCTGCAAAAGAGAATAATTCACTTCTTGTCTTCAACGTATAAGCTGAATGTAGTTTAAAGTGTTAGCCTTTGCATGTCAGGGGAAATCAAGCTATGCTATTGGCAGTCTATACTTGTCTTGAGAAAAAGGCAGGCTACATTTCTAAATATAAAGATAGAATTTTGCAGCTTTGACTGGGGAGTATATAGCTGAGTAGAACCAAATACAGAAGATGGGATGGATTCAGAGGGAGCTGTCATTTCTCCCACAAACTGATCTTTGAAATTTGTTGGGGGCCCACATGCATCTTTCCCTGCTGAGATAATCAATAGGCTACTGCACCTTCTCAGAAAAATACTACTTGGAAGGGGGTCTCTTTGTCTAGGTATCTATACCATGTTCATCTTCATGGCAGACACTGCCGAGATAAAAATGCCTACCTAAATGCCTATTTAAAATGCTTACCTGTAACACAAGTAGGTGAAAGGTGTCCCCCTCTACCTTGAAACCACAGAAAAGTCTCAGAGTTCTAGTTTAGAGAGTCCTTTATGTAATACACTCAGATGGTGTAGATTTTCAGCTAAAGAGGAATATACACAAATAATCCATTTAAATTGCACAGCTGATGAAAACAGATTCCCTCTTCAGAAGTATGGGCATGTCTATGAGGATCAAACTGAAAAATCCAAGTTTTTTTAAGAATAGTTTTGTTACGAAGGGAAAATGCAAGTAGAGCTGGTTGGAAATGCTCAGATGAAATAGGATTTCATCAGCAAATGCCAGTTCTTCAAAGCCAAAATGTCTTGTGAGAACAGTTCAGGTTTGTTTAATGAGAAATCCCAAGTTTCAGCCAGCAATTCAAGTTGTGCAATATCAGATGGTAAAAACCATTTTTGAAAATTATATGTAGTTGCCAATGCCAGCCTGCAAACTTCACATTTCATAAAACTGCTTCTGCTTTGTCCTTTTATGTAGCACATTCTTTATGGCTCTTGCCTGCAGCTCTGCTATTCATCAACACTTTTTCAGTGAACTTCTAAACAGAGGGAGATAAAATAAGCCACTCATCAACTCCAGCCATACTAGAACTGCCCATCTCTGAATATAGTCTGGATGAAATCAGTGGTAGTATCTCAAAAGAGGTTATGTCACATGAATTATGCAGGTGTTAGGTTTAAAGTATCCTGATAAATATGTTGATTGCATGTTTACAAATGGGACCATAAAACAAAGACATTCAGTGTAGTCTAAACATTATATTTAGAATAAAACCTAACCCTCTTGGTTTGGAATAATCTGTGGCACTGATCATGCAGCAATAATTATATTGATTTTGCACATAGATTTTAAAGTGTGTTCTACAACTGATGATCTTTTTAGTTGTCTGATCTTGTCAGCCAACTGAGTCTAATGTTCAGTTTATTTTAAGATTACAGCACTACAGGAAGATAGGTGCGGGGATTGGGGTGTTTTTTTTTAAGTGGGGTGGGGGAGCAAGAGTACTTTCTTCTGTTTTTGAGGTTTTTTGAAAGATGTTTTGACTTTGGTAACCTAAGCATCTCCCATCTCCTGCTTCTTCCACCAAATCCCACACTCTGATTAAATGCCTTCAGGAACTACAGTAGGCAGTAGAAACTGGAAATAAAGTCAGCACAATACTGGCTGAGATTCCATAAAGGTTCTACATTTCAATTTTTTATAACTTTGCTTTGTGTTTTGGAAAGCAGAACACAAGAAAGAATAGTATCAAGGCTAAACTAGTGTAAGCTCCTGTAAGCTATTCTGGTATTTGCTTTCCAGAGTAATAAGCCTGTTTTGATGGAACAATGAAAGATTTATCATGAAAAGATGGAGAAGACCATACCAGATTTTGGCCTCCAGTCATCTGAGCTCTGATACACAAAAGTGTAAAGAAATATATGCAGAGTTAGGAACAGAAGTGCAGAAGGTGTAAACTACAGGAAGGATGAAACCCCCTGTTTAATATGGTAGCCTCTGATGGGGTTTTATTTGTACCGTCAGCGAGGCTTATTCACGGTATTCAGATAAGGAAACCTTACTCTATCACATTCCTGGTATTCATTAAGCAACAGCACCCAGCTGCCCAAAGACTTAATTTCTTGAAAAAAATATTACCAAAGTCAGCATCGAATGATGTTTTGATTCTACATAGGTTCTTATGCTGCACTCATCAACATAGTATCTGAATGCCTTCTAAGTAATGTACTAAGCAACATGACTAAATCTGTCATGTGTTTGTTGTCTTATCCTCTCCCCAGGGGGAGAAATGTGTTCATTAAATGTTTTACTTTAGAATGTGTTTTTTATTTATAAATAAATAAATATATATATCAGAGAGATGTGCTGTTATGATGAGCTTCACTACTTCAAATAATAAATAGCAGTAATCAGCACTACAATTACTTCCACTTATAGAGGACTTCTTGTTACAAAGCATTTTGCGAACTAATGTATGAGCTAGATACAGAGACCACTTCACTCATCAGTGAATACAGTCACCTAGGAGGTGGAATGCAGACACTTTTTAAAATGCATCACAGCACAACAAAAATTTAGGTAAGGAAATTAAGACTATTATTGTATTCAATGTAAGTACCAGTGGAATATAATTAGGCCAAATGCAATTTCACCAGCATATCATAACTATACATACCTGGTTTTGCAAACAGAGCTCTGGGGTTTTGGATGACAAGTAATCAAGACCTTGCTTTTACATTGTATCTGAACTGGACAATGTAGTTCCACATTTGTAGTTGAAATTTTAATGAAAAGTTTCTTCAGAATCTCAAATTTGAAATTTGTCAACCAGCTGTCATATGAATGATGGCCCCTCTTGCAGTACAGAGCCCCCAGCACCTTGCTGAGGCACTCTGCTTCACTGCTGACTTAGAGGGGAAACCTAGACCATGTCTACTGTGACAGGGTTGGGCCAGATGGCTACAGGAGAGTAATAGAAGGCAGATATATTAGTCCCAGGTTAAGTAGGTCCCTTTTCCCTGGGTAAGGTAACAGGGAAGGTTTTGGGTTTTTTTTTTTGAAACAGAAAAGAAGTTTATTGGTAACACATACAAAATTTACCAAAGGAAACAAAACAACTATGCAACAAAACAACGCAAACAGAAAGTATAACACAGCAGCTTTCAGGAGGGAGAAGTATTCAGGCTAGCCTGGGCCCAGAGCGGGGGGGCTTCCTCGACACTTGTGGTCTTCCACCCCCTCGAGTTACCTAGGGCCGCGCCCAGTGTCACCGATTATCCCTCTCCTGAGAGTGCCCGGCAAGATGGGCACGGCTGCGGGGTGGGCGGTTTAGGGGTGGGGGGGTAGACACCCATGTATTATAGGACCCCTCCTGGATGACAGTAATGATGGTATCCACAGCGGCAACGGCTGGGGCTGGCGTCTCTCGCTCTTCCCCTCAGTCAAAGGGTCAGACGGAGGGAACCAGACGGGGTCACCGAGCAGAGAACCCCAGACAGCGCCCACCGCTCCTCGAAGGCATCAAGGGAGTTGGTGGATGCCGCCCAGAGGAACTCTGCCCGGTTACGTGAATGTACTGAGGATCGGAAAAAGGCCCTACAATCGCAGGACGTTTCATGGGCCAACCTCCTCTCTCTGGTTTTATAAATGGCTGTTTTAGCCAAGGCTAGGAGGAGGTTGACCAGGAGATCCCGCGACTTTGTGGGGCCACGGATGGGAAGTGTATAGATAAAAAGGTGAGGGGAGAAATGAACCCAGAAGCGCAATAGAATATTTGTGAGGAGCCGGAAAAGGGGCTGCAATCTGGCACACTCTAAATATACGTGCGCCAGGGTTTCCCTCACATTACAAAAAGGGCAAGTATCCGGGATGGGGGTAAACTGTGTCAGAAACATGCCCGTGCTCACAGCTCCGTGAAGGAGCCGCCAACTGATGTCCCCGACGGGCCTCGGGACCAAAGTGGAATACAGGCTGGCCCATCGAGGTTGCTCACCCTCCAAAGGTGGCAGGAGGTCCCACCACTTTGTATCAGGGCGGGACACCAGGGTGTGGGCATGAAGGGTGTGAAGCGTGAGTGTGTATAAATATTTCCGTGGTGCAATTTGAAAACTGACCGGCTGCAGTTCATGCAGCCGGCTTGCAGTGAAAGGGTGAGGGGTTTGTTGGGATCTACGGGGTAAGGGCCCAATGGAAAGGTCCGGCGGGCCTGGGGTAGAGGATGGGCGGGGTGCGCCCTTGCGCAAGGCTCGGTTGACATAAGCCCGAGCAGCGGGGGTCAAGGTGGCCTTCACCTCCTGAAGTATGCGCCGGGGGGTACGGGGGCTGGAGAGCCCCATGCGTCGAGCGAGCGTCAGGGGATCCAGCCAGTCTCTCCGGTCGTAGTCCAGGAGGTCTCCGACCCTCGTGGCTTCCGCCAGGACCAAACTCTGGTGCACCGAGCGGGACTCCGCCACCTGCACACGGAGCTGGGGGTTGTGTAGCAGGGGCTCCTTGAGGAGATCTGCTCCCACGGTGGCCGCCACGGACCTGGTCATTAGAAACAGTTTCCAGGTCTGGAGGAGGTCCTGGTAGAAGACCGGCAGCCCGGAGAGGTCTCATGGAAAACCCCTTGGACAAAGATAAAAGAGCTGCCGGTCGTATCGGAGCCCTTGGAAGCGGCGCAGGAAGGCATGCACCAGTATGCTCCACGCCGAACTGCCTGCACTATAAAAGAGCCTCTGCAGGGCCTGGAGGCGGAAAACGCGGACTTGAGTGTACAGACACTTCAGGCCCTGCCCTCCTTCCTTCAGGGGTAGATGAAGACCTCCAACAGGGGCCCAGTGCATTCCTGACCAGAAGAACTCTAGAATCAATCTCCGGAGGTGGGTCAGGAAACCCGGGGCCGGGGCCAGGGTGTTGAGCCGGTACCAGAGCGTGGACAGGACTAGTTGGTTAAGCACCAGTGCTCTCCCTCGGAGGGAGAGACATCAGAGTAGCCTCGTCCATTTCTGGATCCGCTCTATCACCCCGCCCTCTAAATTTTGCCAGTTCTCCGGCGGGGAAGGGTGCGTGGCGGAAAGGTAAACGCCGAGATAGAGCAGTGGACCCGCACTCCACCGGATGGTCTGAAGCGTGGATGGGAGGGAGCTTACCTGCCGCCAGTCCCCCACCACCAAGCCAGAACTCTTGACCCAGTTGACTCAGGCAGAGGAGGCTGCCGAATAGATGGCCTGGCATGCCTCCGCTCGCGCCAAATCGCCCGTGTCCTGGACCACAAGGAGTACGTCATCGGCGTACGCCGACAGGACCAGCCGCAGCTCCGGCTCCCGCAGCACCAACCTTGTCATCCTCCTGCGGAGGAGACAGAGGAAAGGCTCGATCACCAGAGTGTACAACTGGCCCGAGAGGGGGCACCCCTGCTGCACTCCTCGTCCGAAGCTGACCGGTTCAGTCAGGGTCCAGTTGAGCCTAACCAAACACTCCGCGGAGGCATACAGCACCCGGAGAAAACTCACAAACTGAGGTCCGAATCCAAACGCCTGCAGAGTGCTCAAGAGGTACCCATGGTCTACTCTATCGAACGCCTTCTCCTGATCAAGAGACAGGAGGGCGAACAACAGACCATCTCTCCACCCGAGTTCCAAAAGGTCTTGGACTAGAAATAGGTTGTCAAAAATGCTGCGACCCGGGACAGTATAGGTCTGGTCTGGGTGGATCACGTCCACCATCACAGACCCTAGCCGCAGCGAGATTGCTTTCTCTACGATTTTGTAATCCGTGCTAAGGAGTGAGACGGGATGCCAGTTTCATAAATCGCGGAGGTCCCCCTTCTTCGGCAGCAAGGCGAGCACCGCTCGCCTGCACGACAGAGGGAGGACCCCGCTCTGCAAGGACTCAGCCCAGACGGTCACTAGGTCTGGGCCGAGGATGTCCCAGAACGTGCGGTAAAACTCCACGGTCAGCCCGTCCACGCCCGGAGATTTATTGGTGGGCATGCGACGGAGGGCTTCCGAGAACTTGGCCAGGGTGAGAGGCAGCTCTAGTTGGTCTCGGTCGCCCACGCTGACTGTGGGGAGTTCCTCCCAGAGCACCCTGCAAACGCCAGGATCGGTCGGATCCGGGGAGAAAAGGCTTGTGTAGAAGTCACGGGCCCTCCCACACATCTCCTCCGGATCCGTGAGGGGGGCGCCGTCTTCCGCAAGAAGGCAGGTGACGTGTTTCTTGGCCCCCCTTGTTTTCTCCAGGGCATAGAAGAAGCGGGAGCCGCGATCCATCTCCCAAAGGAGGTGGATGCGGGACCGAACGAAGGCACCTCGGGCCCGGTGGTCCTCGAGGGCCCGGAGCTCCTCCCGCTTCTCCCGGCACGCTCCGCAGAGGGACGGGTCCTCGGGGTTGGCGGCCAGGTGCCTCTCCATTTCTAAGACCTCCCGTTCCAACTGCTCTATCGCTGCATTTCGCCGTCGGCTGGTGCCCCGAGTGTAGTCACGGCAGAAGAGCTTGGCGCGCACCTTCCTGAGATCCCACCATCGCCGCACTGAGGGAAAGGCACGCCACTGCTCTCGCCAGGCCAGCCAAAACTCCCGGAAGGACGTCACGAAGCTCTCGTCCTCCAACAGGCTGTTGTTAAAGTGCCAATAGGCTGGCCCCGGTCTCTCTGAACGGAGGGAGACAGTTACTGTGACTAAGTGATGGTAGGAGAATGGGGCCGGCCGAATGGCAGAGGAGTGGGCCTGTGAAAGATGGAAACGGGATAAGTAAATATGGTCCAACCGAGAGTGGTGTGACCGATGGGCCTCCACCCGGACAAAAGTGAATGTGGAAGTGTCATCTGGGTGATGGTCACGCCAGACGTCCACTAGGGAGTGATGTTCAACTATCCCTAAGAGAATATTCATGGCAGCCTGGTTCGGCTCGGCCCCTGAGCGGTCCCGTTCCTCGAGGGTGGTGTTAAAGTCCCCTCCCAGGACCAGGCACTCGTGCAAATCTAGGGTGCTGAGAAAGTCGGACACCCGCTGATAGAATTGTGGCCACCTTGAGCTGATTTGCGGGGCATAGATGTTAACAAGATTGAACACGAGCCCCTCCATACGGACTCGAAGGTGCAGCAGGTGGCCCGGCACGGCCTCAGTCACCCCTAGCACCTCAGGCCGTAGATTGGGGGAGAACAGGGTCACCACTCCAGCTTGCCAAGTCATGAAGTGGCTAAAGTATGCCCCGTCCCCCCACTCCAGCCGCCACCTGTCCTTGGCGGTCGGGTCCGTATGGGTCTCCTGCAGGAAAACTACAGAGTACCCCCCTTCCCGAAGGTAAGAGAGCACCTGGGACCTGCGGAGAGCCATCCTACAGCCCCTGGTATTCAGGGTCGCAATAATAAGAGGCGTCATGCGGAGGGCTGGGGGGGTGGGGGTTTCTTGTTGGCGGGGATGTTCAGGGCCCCCGGCGGGTTGCACAGCAACCCGTGACCCATCCCGTGGATGAGTAGATCGTGTCGGAAGCCGCGGGCTCGCTCGTAGGCCGCAGCACCACACCTTCCTTGCCCCCTGCCCTCCTGTATAAGGGCCCTTGTGGCCTGGAGGATTTGGTCAAAGTCCCCCCATAGCTGAAGAGCCAGCTGTACCCTATTGCGGGCGCCACGGATGTGTTCTAGGAACTTCCGTAGTGCATGCCGCAGCTCATGGGGGGGTGGGGTTACAATTTCCGGGATGTTCCCTGGTGGGACTCTTAATACAGCCTTGTGGTCCGCTAAGGCGGGTAGACAGGGTGTGGACCACCAACGGGGCGTCTGACAGGCTGGGGTTATTAAATTCATTTCACGCCTTGGGGTGGAGGGGGATGGCAGGGAAAAAATTGCAACTCCTAATGGGTCGCGACTAGAAAGTGCAAAGACTGCTCCCTGGGGGGAATCTGCGAAAGGCGGGAAGGAAATAACCCCAGGGGCGGCATTAGCATTGCAGGAGGAGGGGACTTGGGCAGGGACGGGGTGGGGGCAGGGGCAGAGGTAAGGCTCTGGGGTTCAGGAGGCAAGCAGCTAAAGGAAAGTGCCTCCTGAGCAGAGTCAAGGGTTAAGGGGTAAGGGAGGGGGCTCCCAATAATGCTAGGCACTGGCTCCATGGTGGTCTTAGCGGCCATGGCATCAGGTGGTGGACCACCTTCTGCAGGGTGCTCACCCGGGAAGGCAATTAGGGGGAGGGAGCATGGGGAAAGGGAGGCTGGGGTAAGGTTGCCCAGCTCGAGGCCAGCCGGCAGCAGATCATCCCCTCCTTGGGTGACTGGGGTCAAATCTAGGGCCTCGATCTCCGCATACACAGGGGAGAGGCCAACTCCTGCTACCCCGGGGGCCTCTCCCCCAGGGCCCGCCCCAACGGTCGCCTCGGGGTCCGCGGGGGGTTCGGGTGGTATCCAGGCAGAAGGGGCGTCCTCAGAAGTCTCGGAGAGGAGGGTCTCCCGTGGAGGGGGGGTCCTGCCCTCCAATGCCAGTCCGTCTTCCCCTCCCGACACCAGCGGATGGATCTCACTCGTGGCCGTGGCGGGAGGCTCGATATCAGTGCCTCCTTTCCTGGTCTTCCGGGGGGCTTCCGCGTCTGATGGATGCAGCGGAGCTCGAGCCTTCCGCTTGCTTCACTTCCCCTGGACTAGGGTCCAGCCCTCCATAGCGTCATCTGGGGGTTGGTTAGCAGGGGTCATGTCGGGGGGCGGAGGCAATGGTTTAGGGGTTCGGGGAGGTAGCGGTGAGGCAACATGAGGGGCGGGGGTTTCTCCTTGGGGAGGGCCCTCTCCTATACCCGGTAATATCCTTGCCAGACCCTCCTCCATGGGCTCTGCTGGATTGGTACTAGCAAGGGTGGAACTCCCTTGCTCGCCCGGGCGTTGTAGGGAAGGTATCTCTTGGGCCCGGACGGGAGCAGCGATGGGTCGAGTAGGAGGAGGGTTGGTTTCAGGTGCTGGGCAGCCAGGGGCGTCGGCAGCGACGGGGCCGATGTCCTGCCGGGTCTCGGGGGTTTCGGGTTCCCCTCCCCCCGGGCCAAAGGGCAGTCTCTGCAGACATGCCCCGCTGAGCGGCAGAGGTAGCATCGGGCCTCTCCGGTGGAGTAAAAGACCCGATAGCGGGCTCCCTGGTAGGGGACTAGAAAAGACCCCTCGAGCGCCTCTTCGTCACACGCCCCTGCCGGTGGTAGAAGCTGCACTTGCCGGAGGAACGAAAAAATGTGACGGAGGGTGGGGTCCTTGCAGCCCAACGGGAGAGGGCTGATGACAGAGACAAGTTTCCCCAGGGTGGAGAGAGCGGGTAACAGGGCAGCATTGGGTAAGAAGGGAGGAACGGAGGTGAGGACGAGGCAAACGCTCAGGTCTTCTAACGGTTCTAGGGGGACAAACACCCCCCCCACCGTCAGGCCCCTCTCCACCGCCTCCTGGGCGGCAGCCTCCGAAGCTAAGAAAAAAACGACCTTCCCATACGTCTTGGAGGCTGCCACAATAGCCGTGGGTCCTACCACCTTCGCCAACGCCTGCATGTATGTCTCCATGTGGGGCGAGGGGGGTACTAGGAGGCAACGGATGCCGTGCCTCCTGGTCAAGGCGGGGAAAGGGCCCCGGCCGCTGGTGATGGTGGCGGAGGCAAGGCGGGGGGGCGAGATGACGAGGCGGCAGGCAGGGGGGAGCCCGTTGCCGCCCGGGCATACGTCCTGGGGGGGAACAATCACAGAGCTGGTGGAGGGAAACGCAGGGAGGGGTGCCACGGATGATGACGAGGCCACAGCGGTGGGGGCAGCCCCTGCCATGGAGGGCTTAGTGGTTTTAGCGGGGCCCTTTCCTTTCATCCCACCCTGGCCCTTCCGGCCAACCGGGGGGGGCGTTTCCTAGAATCTGGGGGGGGGAGGGTGCAGCAGCAGCAGCGATCACCCCAGTGCCTCCTGCTGCCGGTGCCCCAGCGGGGGGGGTAGCAAGTATCTTGACAATAGTGGTGGGGGGGGAACTTGGGGGTCGGGCGGGGTGGTGGTGGGGGAGGGACAACTAATTTTGTTGAAGCGGCCTCACCCCTCTCATTCCCCGCCATTGTGAGCAGGGAGAGACAGGGAGACACCGGAAGGAGGAGGGGGGAGGGGAGAAGAGGAGTAGCCACTCCTCCCCGCTAGGCTACAGGCGGAGAGGTGGGGGGAATGCCGAGGGGGTTGGACTGGGGCGGGGGAGAAACAAAATCGGGGTCCAGTAATAGGGGCAAGCTGTGGGATAAGCAGTCCGGGGGGGCGGGGGTGCTGACCCACACATGTTTGTCCAAAGAGTCTCGGTTGGTCGGCTGTTATGTTCGGTCCGGAAGGCAAAGTTCAAAGCGAACAGCTGGATCCGAAGGGAGATGGCAGGTTGCCAGCAGGGGCAGACGGTGGGGGGGCCGTGACAGTTGTAATAACGATGGGGGGGTGGGGGCACCGATGGATCGGGGGTGGGGGTCTCCACGCCACACCCCCTGTGCCGCCACAAACGCAAGTAACCACAGTCAAACTCCCCCCCACGAGAGTATAATTCAGAAAATTACTCAGTCTTATGGCCCCCTTCACGATGATTTATAGCTCTCCTGGATTATTTCTCCTGTCTTCTGAAATCTTCTTCTCCAGCTGTGTTGGCTTTGTTCCAAGGCCTTCGGCATGCTGAGAATGTTGTAAAGTCCAAGCTGCCAGCAAAACGGCTGGGTCTGGGGGTTTCCACTCCCCCCTCCGGACAGCAAAATCGGCAATCTTCCCCCCCCCTCCTCCAGGGGCTCAGCTGAGGCAAATAGCTGCGCCCGAAAGCAGGCGTGGGGGGGAGGCGGGTGCTGGCAAGCTAAAGGCTGAAGCACGTAGACGGGAAAAAAAAACACAAAAAATGAAAAGAAAACAAAAAAAGCGTCTGGCCCGGTCGGGGGGGGACTAAGGCAGGTGCAAAAAGTAAGAAAAATCTGGGCCAGGGGGCTTTAGAAAAGAACAGAAAGCAGATAGCTGAGGAGCAAGCAAAAGACGTTCCGTTTCCCAACAGGGAAGGTTCCAAAACAATTAGGAACCTTCTGGAGACAATTAAGACAGGCTGATTAGAACACCTGCAGCCAATCAAGAAGCTGCTAGAATCAATTAAGGCAGGCTAATCAGGGCACCTGGGTTAAAAAGGAGCTCACTTCAGTTTGTGGTGCGCATGTAAGGATCTGGGAGCAAGGGGCGCTAGGAGCTGAGAGTGAGAACGCGGACTGTTGGAGGACTGAGGAGTACAAGCATTATCAGACACCAAGAGAAAGGTCCTGTGGTGAGGATAAAGAAGGTGTTGGGAGGAGGCCATGGGGAAGTAGCCCAGGGAGTTGTAGCTGTCACACAGCTGTTCCAGGAGGCACTCTAGACAGCTGCATTCCACAGGGCCCTGGGCTGGAACCCGGAGTAGAGGGTGGGCCTGGGTTCCCCCCAAATCCTCCCAACTCCTGGTCAGACACAGGAGGAGTTGGCCTGGACTGTGGGTTCACGAAAACGGCCAAACTGAGGGCTGCTGTGAAGCTCAAGGCGAGCAAATCCGCCAATAAGTGCAAGACCCACCAAGGTAGAGGAGGAACTTTGTCACACTACATATCAGGGACTATAGCAGCATAGCTTCAGTGCTAGAGCTATATCTACATAACCCCATAGTGTAGACACAGCCTACAGCGATGGTAGCTAGGTTGACAAAAGCATGCTGTGTCTACACCAGGAGTTAGGTTGGCAGAGTTACGTCACTCAGGGGTGTGGATTTTTCACAACCCTGAGCACAGTAGCCATGTCAGCCTAAATTTTAAGTGTAGACCAGGCCTTAGAGGTCTCCTAAATGAGCAATGTTCAACAAACCTCTTTTTAACTTAAGATAGCTGACAGGATCCCAGTAAAAGTAAACATGAATTACTTTGACGTGTAGGGCAGGCTTTTCTAAAGATGCCTGCAAGAACTCATAGCATTAATACAGCTTTTAGTATCCATTTAGATCTCATATCTTATATTTTTCCATTTAAAGAACCTCACCCCCTTGTACATGGCTGGTTCATGTTAACATATGCTCCTTTTGCTGTTTCCCTTGTTCTCCCCTCCTCCACGCCTTCCTACTGATTGTCATACCCACCGTTGCTTCCTGCCCTATGTTAGGCCCAATCCTGCAAATACCTATGAATGTGATTGAGGTTAACACATGCATAAATCTTTGCCTGAGTGGGGTCTCAGATTTGCCCTCTACGGAAGAGGCTGTTCTGCTTACTACAGTGTCTAGCACAATGGAGACTCAATCCGCACTTGAGCTTCTGGATGCTATTGTGATACACATTTTTATTAATAATAACTTCAAAAGGAGAAAAAATCTTGTGCTTTCCTACTTGTCAAAAGTATGCATTTTCTTCAGTTACCTAGCAGAGTGACCAGCATTAGTGATTGCCTGTTGCCTTGGTGAACATGCAAAAAAGCTCTTGAGTTGGCTTGCTATAAACAAGTTTTTATTCAGATCAGTTGGGCATAAGGAGTACATTTATATAGACTTTGGGTGTTAAGATTTATCTAAACAAACCACCTATTACTGGCACTTCTTAAAATGGTTTTTGAAGAAAATCAGGGGAAAAGATACATAGCCTTCAGCAGATATGAAAGATCAGTCAGGAGAAATGCAGTTTCATTTATCATTTCAAAACATGCAGAGAGATTTTTGTCTTCCCACTTCAAAATTGTGAATGAAAGATTTGCTTTACTTAGCACTATACTTCTGTTCAAAAGTAACCAGCTGGGAGCTATAGATCACAATTGTCATTTACCACGGAATTTGAAATTAGAACACAGACCACTTGAAATGCCCCTCTATGCTTAAAAATCTGTAGAGCTGTGGAACTATCCAGTTAAAAGCAGGGAATTTCAATGTTAAGGGTTAAATTCTGAGCTGTTTTCAGCACTGGCGTCTGTGGGCACAACTTCACTAACTACAGCAGAGTTGTGTCCTGTTTAGGGGCTGAATCTGTCCTTCTGGCATTTGCTTGCCCATTATGCCTAAGTATGTGTGTGCCATAAAGGGAATGTTCTCACCACTCTGGGAGAGAACTCCTGACAGTGGGTTAGGAAGAGATCTTACTGGCTTTAGTGAATCCCATTCTTAGGTGCCTAACTCTCCTCATGCATGGCATAGGGAACCTAGGCACTTAACTTGGGATTGAGGATTCCAATGGGGCACCTAAAAGCCAGGCATTGCAACACCTCTAGTAATCTACCCAGTTAAATAGCATTAGTGATCACAGCAGGGGTGATGTGGTGATACACTGCCACAGGGAAAGCACTATGTCATTCTGCTTTAGGGACGAAAAGTGACTTCTCCCATAATTTTTGGGTGCAGATTGTGTGCCCTTTACTGTGATACAGCCCTTATGGGGTGGAGCTCACCATACACACCTCCATGCACTGGCCAGTACATAAGGGAATTAGAGCTATGGCAATGCCTTTCTTCCTGAGCCATCCTTGTCTCCTTTGAGGCATGCAGGCCTTCAGGGAAGTATGGAAGGAGCAGAGGCTGCCATTCTGCCTGACTGTTATAGGGGGCATTCAACGAATGGACATCTCCATGTGCACTTCTCTCTTTGGTAGGACAAGGAGACTCATTCTGGCCCCATGTAAGTGTAAGAGTCAAATTCTCTGCTGAAGCAAACTTGTGCAGCTCTATTGAACTCTGTTGGATTGAGCCACTTATACTAGTTTAGAATTTGGCTGTAGGTGTTAAGATTGCAGGAAATGTGGATTTGTTTGAACCCCTCAAGACTCAAGAACAATGGGCTTTAAAGGAAGCACTTACTGACACCGTACAAAATAGGTGCTGTAATTGGTAAGGGAGAATGGATTCTTCTGCATATACCAAGTTCCTACCGAACCCCACCCCAAAGCTGCTGATAAGAACCTCGTAACTAGCTATTCGGGGAGTACTGCGCTTCAGTCAAAGGGTTAAATGTCTTTTCCCAACCCTCAGCTGCAGTGAGAGAGTGGATGGCTTGGCGCTGCTGTTCAAGGATGTTCTGAAAAGGCCTAATGAACGTGGAGCAATTTTTCAAAGAGGACTTTGCAAAGAAGCTGTGCAGCATGAGCAGAAGGGAAGACAGAGAGCTGTGGAAAGTTTCCCATGGCCGTTCTCAACCCCTGGGGAAGTCTTGTCAAGGCGCCGCAGCTACGGGTGTCAAAGCAGGGATCCCAGAAGAGGATTCCTTTCCAAACAAAAAGCAAACTTTAATTTCTTATCTATACACTTTATTTTTATCATTAAAACCTATAAATAGATAAAAAATTATGAATAATTAGAAATATGATATGGTTAACTGGTTAATTAACATTACTTAATTAGTGAATATGTTACACTGCAGCTGTCCTAAAGTTCTCGCATATATTACACTGGAGGTTTCCTTTACCAGTAATGGGACTCTAAGATGTTGTTTTGGCCCAGCTGGGATCTCCTGTTAGATGAATGGGTATATGTCATGCTTCAGGGTATAAACTGATCTGTGCAAGGGTCAGGCTGGATTTTCCTCCCAGATAGAGCATTTCATAATTGGCTAAAAGCATTACAGGATTTTTTTTCTGTCTTCCTCTAATAAAGCAGGTCATGGCCACAGCCAGAGGCAGGATTTCAGACTTGAAGTGACATATTTTTCATATAATGTGGCAACTTCTGGGTTCCTGTGCAACAGAAACATGATGATGTGGAAGGGAGGAAAATGAATAAATACTTGAATATAAGGGTTAGTGAACTCAATTACTGGCTCCAAAGTGTGCTATCCAGCAGTTACACAATACTTATATAGTGCATATGCATTTTCATGTAACTTAAATTTAAATGAATACAAGTTTTGCTTCTGAAAATTCAACAAACGAGATACTTTGGCGACAAATGTTTCCATAAATAGGCCATCTATTAACATTATTTTTGTATGTGATGTTTGAATGTGTCAATGGGAAAGTCACAGATGGAGTTCCTTTCCTGTCAGACTGAACAAGGAGCTTCATCATCATAAGGAAAACAGTATTATCCTTAAACCTGCTCTGTTTCTCCCTATGCTTCACTGTAGAGCTTTAGTCGAGAAATTCTCCAGCCCCTCCTGTCTGGCTTCTGAAAGCAGTTTTAAAGAAAGATTTCAGAGTAGCAGCCGTGTTAGTCTGTATTCACAAAAAGTGAATGCATCCGATGAAGTGAGCTGTAGCTCACAAAAGCTTATGCTCAAATAAATTTGTTCATCTCTAAGGTGCCACAAGTACTCCTATTCTTTTTAAAAAAAGAGTACATATTGCACCTAATAATTAGATCTCTGCAGTAACATAAAGAAAAACATTTCAGTGCTTGGTACTGTCATGACTATAATCTAGATTGCCCAGTAGAGCCTTTGTTCTAATTTTGATTCAAAGTAACTGTGACATTGCACTGCATATTTTTATAAAAATAAGTTTTAAAGTGTGGATATGATGCAACTGGAATATGCTTTATGCGAAAGGTCTCTTGTAAGGTATCATTACAAAGCTTATAATCTACTGAGAGTGGTCATCCTATTTGTATGAATGTATCATTCTTGTATCTGAAACTAGGAATATAAAATGTAACTCTGAGGTCCTACTGTAATTAAGCAAATATTGGGCCATTAATGGTGGTTTGGAATCTTGATGGCTCCCATTAACCAGGACAATTGGTTGTAAATGGCTCTGTTTTCTTGTAAGACTTCCTGTGTGCCAGCGAGTGGGTAATGAAGTCTCACAGGACATATGATCATATCACCTGAACTGGGATCCATCTTTAACCTGGTGCTTTTCCATTTAGAAGGAGGGGTGGGAACCCAGAGAGAGACAAAGGATTCCCGCCTTGTGCAAAAGCTATTAAAGGGGGTGGAACAGAACAAAGAGGGTCCCAGTCATGTGGAATCCCCTGCTTTTCACCTAAGATGCCTGCTGGAACTAACAAGGTCTGTACCAGGGGAGAGGATCAGGCCCAGACTAGGAAACAATCTAGTCTGTGAAAGAAGCTTATTGGAACATCTCTGAGGGTGAGATTTACCTGTATTCAGTTTCTCAATGTATTAGTCTTAGACTTGGGTGTTTTGTTTTATTTTGCTTGGTAACTTACTTTGTTCTGTCTGTTATTACGTGAAACCACTTAAATCCTACTTTTTATACTTAATAAAATCACTTTTGTTTAGACAGAGTAAGTGATTAATATCTGGGGGAGCAAACAGCTGTGCATATTTCTCTATCAGTATTATAGAGGGCGGACAATTTATGAGTTTGCCCTGTATAAGCTTTATACAGAGTAAAATGGATTTATTTGGGGTTTGGATACCATTGGGAGCTGGGTGTCTGGGTGCTGGAGACAGGAACACTTCTTAAGCTGTTTTCAGTTAAGTCTGCAGCTTTGGGGGCATGGTTCAGACACTGTGCCTGTGTTGCAGCAGGGCTTGCATGTCTGGCTCAACAAGGCAGGGTTCTGGAGGCCCAAACTGGCAGAGAAAATGGGCTCAGAGGTAGTCTCAGCACATCAGGTGACAGTCCCAAGGGGTTTCAGAGTAACAGCCGTGTTAGTCTGTATTCACAAAAAGAAAAGGTGCCACAAGTACTCCTTTTCTTTTTAGTCCCAAGGGGGTCTCTGTGACCGAACTTGTCACAGTAACCACCATGACTTAATTGCAAATCAAAACAAAAGATGAGAAAAATGCTCATAACAGTCTCTCTGTTAGGTAACCATCAAAGAGTGTTTCAGGTTTTCATAACAGTCAACTCCTGTTGATCTTAACACAAGACATTTTTTGAAATACATAAAGTTATAATCTCCTAACACTTGAGTGTATAGACTAGAAATATTGAGACACAGGGGACCCTAAAACAAACCTCAATTGTTCAAGTCAAATATTTAAACAAATGCAGTAAAGAATATTTTACATTTAATATTTTAAAACTTCTAGTAAAATACAATTAAAAAGAACGATAATGGTAATGAAGGGGTGGATGCGTGGAGTGACACAGTGTTTGCACCTTTAGCTTTAATATTACTATAGATGCCTGAGGAAAGAAATTTGCCTACGTTAAAAAAAATCCACTCTAGTAACAGCTCTGATATTCATTTCTTGAAGCATTTTGCATAAGTAGTCTTTCTTACTGTATTATGCAAAAGGAAATTCATTAGTGTGAAATAAAAGGCACTGCTGCACAGGGAATCTGGCAATGCATTAGAGATGCGTATATTAACTGGGAACGATGCTAATATGGCATAATAGGAAAACACTAATACAATGAGACTTTCAGATTACATTAGAAACATCCAATAATGTAAAGTATTTGTAAGATACACATTTTGATACACACACATTTTGATATTAAAAATTACTGAATGATGCTCCTCTTTTTTTTCTAAGGAGTCATTAAACATTCATAGGAACTGAGCCTTGGCAGGGCAAGTTTAAAAAGAATACAAAATCTATGAACATGATTACGGAAATGTTACTGAGAACAAAGATGAATCACTCCTGCTACAGCATTCACTTCTGCAAGCTCTATCAGATTTTATTTCCCTGCTCATCTTTTAGATGTGCCAGGACAACTTGAACCCTAACGTGGTGCTGACTGAATGCTAAATGAGTGTCTTAACACACCTGAAAATGCACCAGGCTGGATATAGAGTTCAGCCAGCTATGTACTCAGGAACAGATTTTGAAAACATCTCCTTTTCGTTCAAAGCTTATAAGTCTTAATTTTCAGACACAGGCTCTAGCTGCCTTTGGTACACATACAGCCACCATTACCATAGTGTCTGAGCACCTCACAGTCTTTAAGGTATTTATCCTTACAACACCCCTGTGAGGTAAGAAAGCACTATTATTCCCATCTGACACCTGGGGAACTGAAGCACAGAGAGACTAAGGACCAGATTGACAAAGATAGTTCGGTGCCTAACTGCCTCTTTAGGTGCCTAAGCGTAGAACTTAGGTGCCACTGACATTCTCACTTGAGGACATACCACTCAGCTGCTGCCTAAGTCCATTGGAGCCTAAGGCCCCGAGGCATCTGTTGATTTTGCTGACTCCAATGTGCCCCACACTACAGTCCCACAACACGTCAAACATATTGCCCAACCCACTGCACTAATGTGTGCAGGATAATATCGATCGTACCTGTCCTGTTTGTGTCCAAACGCAAACCTCGCTATTTCACCCTAAGCTGTCCCGTAGTAATAGCAACATTTTGTTTAAAACACATTTTAAAAGTGCTGTCACCTGGGAACAAGGAGACAGTGGAGGAACAGAGAGATCTTTTTAAACTATACATTTGAGTTGAGCCTCTATTAGGGTGTCTTTTAAAAGTTTCCATGCAGCTTGCAGGGATTTTACTTTTGGTGCTGTACCTTTTAATTTCTGTTTAATTAACTTCCTCGTTTTTGTGTAGTTCCCCTTTCTGAAATTAAATGCTACAGTGTTGGGCTGCTGTGGCGTTTTCCCCACCACAGGGATGTTAAATTTCATTATATTATGGTCACTATTACCAAGTGGTCCATTTAGGACTAAATCAAGAACTGCCTCTCCTCTTGTGGGTTCCAGGACTAGCTGCTCCAAGAAGCAGTCATTTAAGGTGTCAAGAAACTTTATCTCTGCATCCCTTCCTGACATGATATGTACCCAGTCAATATGGGGATAGTTGAAATCCCCCATTATTATTGAGTTTTTTATTTTAATAGCCTCTCTAATTTCCCTGAGCATTTCACATGTTTCTCCCCTTTGCATATGCAAGAGGACAGTTATTTTAGCAGCAGCATTCCCTCTTTCTCCTACACCCCACAAAGGGCACTTTGCAGGGGGGAGGGAGGGACGAGCAGCCAGAAGCACAGGGACAACCACACCCAAAAAAAATTTAGAAGGAACCAATGGAGTATTTAATACAATATTGGAATTACATTGTCAGTCCTCTAATCCTTTGGAATTTCCCCAGTTTTCCAAGATTTGTCAGAGATGAACATGAGTAGGTCAGAGAGCTCCTCAGCTAATTCCTTTATAACTTTTGGGTGTACATTATCTGGGGTTGTTTGACAATGTCTGAGTTTAGCAGATGCTGCCTCACATCCTCCTTTTTTACAGATGGTAGACTTTCTGTACCATCCACAACATCGTAGGGGATGGATACATCCTCCTGCTTCATTCCAAATACAAAACAGAAATATCAAACCTTTTTGCCTTTTCTATATCACTATTTACAGTTTTACCATCTGCATCTAACAACATACCTATCTATAGCTGACGTAGGGTTTTTCTTGTTCTGAATGTTTTTAAAATGCCTTGTTGTCTTTAACCCTACTGGCCATTGATATTTCATTGATTCTTGTGGCTACCTTTATCAGACATCTACATTTCTTAATTTGTAACTCATATTTATGGCCATTTACTTCCCCATGTTTCCATCCTCTGTGTGTGAGAGAGAGAGCACACTTTTTAACCAGAATGGTGCTTTGTCCAGCATAACTTTTTTTGTGTCTGTGGAATCATGGGGTTTTTAGACATCCAGTAGGGTACCCTTGAACAATTCCCACTTTAAATTTATGTTCCCAATTATGCCAATAATTGCTTTAAGCTTTAGCCAATTGGCCCTTTCAAAATTTCAAATATTAGTTATTACTGGTTAGTGCCATATTCTATTTGCATATGGTAAATCTGGGGTGCTGGACTTTGTGTTAAGAAATCATCATCTGTTATGGTTAGCAACTATAAGGAAGTAAAGTTATTTGCTGCATGAGATGTCCAGTAAATGTCCCCCAGGTTGAAGTCATCCATGATAACAGTTTTTCTTCCTGTACATTATAGGCTTATGCTTAAACAGCAGTTTATCCTGTTGTCTATTGAGATTTAGCTGTAACAGATGTCCACCAATACCCCATCTTTAGTTTTACTAATTAGAAGTTTAATCTGAGCTCCTGATTCTATATCCTTTATGGTGTCTTGTATAAAGTACCTCCGCTTCTTTCCATTCTATCCTGATGGAACAAGTTGTAACCATTAATTTTAATGTTTCAGTCACTAGATCCATCACACCAAGTTCCATTACTACTGACCATATCATATTTCTTCTTGTACATAAGCATCTCCAATTCCTCTTGTTTATTACCTAGGTTCCTAGCATTAAAATAGAGACAATTTAAAAATATGTTCCTCAGTGTCCCTGAGTACTTGGATTTGTCATATGCATGGCACCACAGTGCTGGTTTACATATTTGGGTGTCTGTACTGTGAAGAACCATTACAGTCAATCAGTTATGGTGGAACGCACAACAAAACACACTTGTTTCACATTTTGGTGATTTATTAAAATTGTGATGGCAAATATTGCCTATTGGCAGGTTTCGTTGTTGAGAGAATTGACAGCAAAACAGTGAAACTGGAGCCATCTTTCCTGAGAAAAACCTGTACTTCAGTCACTTTTGAAATATTGGAAGCAGCAGCCATCTTTACTAGGGTACATTCCCCTTGAGGAAGCTATTACCTTATCTTTATCAAGAACATACATGGCTTCCATACCATTGGGTACTTTTAGTCCTTTTGTAAGGTATGGAAAATGGTGGCAAAATTGTGAATGTGATAGCATTATTGCCAACCCCAAAGGTTCAAAAAAACCATGAATCAGGCCCCCCAAGATCATGAGATTGGCCCCCAAATCACACGCTTTTTTCAAAAAGGGATTATATTGTCCTTTTGGACTTTTTGGTATATGAACTCCTCCCTCCACACCAACCCCCCACTCTGTGTGTGTGTGAGAGAGAGAGAATTTTACTGAGTTGATTTTGCCCCATTGCTGGACCCCCCACATCTGCCCAGCAATTAATTTTGCACCCCCATCAGTTCTTCCCCTGCCACCCCAGCTTTATCTCAGCTCCTCCCACAGTTCCAGTGGCTCTTCACCCCTTTCCAAGGCAGAGAATTGCATGGAAGGAGAGGGGATGTCCTGTCTTCATTCCTCACAGGAAGGGTTGAGGGGAGAGGAGGATATGGAGCCATTCTGAGCAGCTGGTCTTGCTGGTCTCTCCTCCTTCCTATGAGAATGGCTTGATCTCCTGAGAGGAGAGAGAATGAACTCTGCCTACTTCCTGCAGAAGCTCTGATTGGTTGCTCTTCCCACAAGGTGGCGTAGTCAGGCAGGCAGCCAATCACAGGGTGTTTTCCCCCACGTAGATCTAAAATTCACACGAGAGCTGGGTCTTTTTGCATCATTGCAAGACTGGCTGCAGTCCCGGCCAAACTCACATGACTTGGAAAAAGAAACTCTGAGAGATGATAGCACTATGATCAGAAAAAACAATATTTAATAACTTTGCTTCAATTACGACCACATTTCTTTAAATATACAGTCAAGGAATGCTGGCAATGACTTTTCACTGTATGGAAAGTGAGACTGATTTTTAAAAAGGATGTTTTGTTACTAAAGGGTTATGAGAAAAGGTTAGACAGAAACATTTCTTAAAGGTGACATTAAGACATTGTGACATTAAGAACAGCCAAGGTCAGAGTGCAAGGGGCATCCTGTTATCTGGTAATGATTTACAGCTGAGTTAACCAGTTCTAGTGAACCCCAATTCTTTAAGGTCATGAAATGTATCTGATTAGTGTCATGCAACGCATCAATGAAAAGCTCAGCTCACTGGTTATTACTATCATAGTGTAAGGCAGGTGCATGTAGCTGATGCCACATTATGATTTCAATTTATGTCCATAATTCTTAAAATGTGTTCGCCAGCCAAGCAGGAGTTACCCCACTCTCCACCTGGGAGTTACTTCCAAAGTACTTTGAAAGACAATGAGAACCTACTTACGGATCATATTAACAGACCCATCATGCTAACAAGGGTGGAGGCAAACCTCATGCTATCATGGCGGGGTGGAGATTGACAATCACATATTTAATGTTCACTCAGTTACACCAAAGGGGGAGGGACTAAACAAGTTGCATTTTAGCAGACAACCCCAGTGGGAGAAGTAGCAGCAGGATACTTCCTTCAAGACAGACTCCATGTTGCCTACCTCACAGCAGCTAACAGACTTTTATCTGGAGTTATCCCTCAGAAGAATCCATTTCAACGATTCAATGGACTATAAAAGAGAGGAGTACAGAATCCAAAGTTATCTAACTTTCACCTAAGATGACAAAGGTATCAGCCCTTAACTTTGGGGGATAGATCCTGACCCGAGTTCAGTCAGCCATCTTGATGGAAACATGGGGGTGAAGGTTTTACTTTGAACCAAGTTTCAGTCATTTTATCTTTATTTCTCTTATAACCATTACTGACTTTAATCCTTCTACTTGCAGTCACTTAAAACCTCTCTCTTTAGAATTAAATAAACTTGTTTTATTTTTAATCTAAACCAGGAAAAATAATAAACTGTTGGATATTGACTCTTCAAAGGAGCAACAAATCTTAACGTTCCAGGACAGTTGCAGAACAGGGCTAGACATTTCGGAACAAATGTTTTCAGGGATGGGAAGAGTTCAGAGTCACCTCACCACCGCAAGGCTGGTGGAGACAAGTGGAAGTTTGTGGTATTGCAGGCAGCTCCATTATCCAAAGTGTTGGACTAGGGCTGCTCAATACATAGAGCGCATGCCTGTTGCTGACTGCGAGCATCCCAGGCAGAGATCTAGAGTAGCAAAGTTTTTAAGGCATGTAAGAGTTACAGGGTATCAGGCGACAACTCTTCACCGGTCTGGATTGCACCCTAGAATATCACAAAGGTCCCGTTTTAAAATTAATTTTAATGCAGAATCTATAACAGATTTAGTGGAAAATCCATAGAAATTTTGTTTTTAACCATGATTATGTGCTTTAAGTTTGGAGAAGATTATTACTTTGCATGCAAAACACTAAGGTTGAATCCCTGCTTTAAGTGAAAAACTGAAGCCAACCTTCATTTCCACATCTCTGTAAATACTGGCATGTACTAGCATAGACGAGTATGATCTTCGCCAGGTGTTGTTGTCTGCAACAAGGGTTGGGTTCAATATCTGGGGCTTCCTTTTTCCATCTTGAGCTCCCACCCAGAAAGTTGAGAAAATTAAATATCTCCCCTGATAACAGGAATGGAGAGAGATAAATAGTGGTGTCTCCCAGAGATCCGTATTGGGACCAGTGCTGTTCAACACATGCATAAGTGATCTGGAAAAAGGGGTAAATACTGAGGTAGCAAAGTTTGCAGATGATACAAAATTATTCAAGATAGTGAAGGCCAAATCAGACTGCAAAGAATTACAAAGGGATCTCACAAAACTGGGTGACTGGGCAACAAAATGGCAGATAAAATTCAACGCTGATAAATGCAAAGTAATAAACTTTGGAAAACATAATCTCAACTATACATACAAAATGATGAGGTCTAAATTAACTGTTACCACTCAAGAAAGATCTTGGCTGGATTGTGGTTAGTTCTCTGAAAACATCTGATCAGTGTGCAGCAGCAGTGAAAAAAACGCTACCAGACTGTTAGAAACCATTACAAAAGGGATAGATAATATGATAGAAGATATTATAATGCCACTATATAAATCCATGGTAAATCCACATCTTGAATAGCGTGTGCAAATCAGGTCGCCCCATCTCAAAAAAGATATATTGCAACTGGAAAAGTTACAGAGGAGGGCAACAAAAATTATTAGGGTGTGGAACAGCTTCCCTTTGTGGAGAGATTAAAAAGTCTGGTAGGTTTCAGCTTGGAAAAGAGATGACTAAGAGGGAATACGATAGAGGTCTATAAAATCATGACTGCAGTGGAGAAAATGAATAAAGAAATGTTATGTGAAGAAGTAAATAACACAAGAACTAGGGGTCACCCAATGAAATTGATAGGAAGCAGGTTTAAAACAAACAAAAGGAAGTACTTCTTCATACTATGCACAGTCAACCTGTGGAACTCATTTCCAGGGGATGTTGTGAAGGCCAAAACTACAATGGGGTTCAAAAAAGAACTAGATAATTTCAAGGAGAATAGGTTCATCAATGACTATTAGCCAGGATGTTCAGGGATGCAACCCGTGTGTGTCCCTAGCCTCTGTTTGCCAGAAGCTGGGAATGGATGACAGGGTATGGATCACTCGATGATTGCCTGCTCTGTTCATTCCCTCTGAAGCACCTGGCATTGCCCAGTGTCGGAAGACACACTGTACCTCACAATGACACCCTATAACCCCCATTCATCATTCATATATGATTGTGATATTTCATACAAAGCATGCTATGTAAGGTATCATATGAAAGGTCATGATCTGCTGAAACTCTTTGTTCTGTCCAAATATGTATATCATTAGTGTGTATAAAGTTATGAGATTGTGCTGTATGGTTGTTACTGAAATATTCTGAAAATTTGCTAGTGGCATGCAAAAGGATCCCTATCCAGCTGGGTATTGACCACCCATTACTCAACTGTGTGATTCAACTGTGCAAGCACCACACAATGGGAACTGATCATTCACTGTGACTCAGCAAAGCCCATCAGGACATGCCTGGGCGTCTTCCAGGCACATGGGCCAAGGTATAAAATAAGGAACAGTTGCAGTATGAGGGAGACCTTTCTCCTCCTCCACCTAGGCTGGAAACAACTAGGATGCCAAGAAGACGAAGATCATCTGAGGAGACTGGCCCAGACTTTAGGAGGGAAATCTTTGCATTAAGGACTGTAACATCCAGTGGGGTGCGAATGGTGCTTGATTCAAATCCTGTTTAGTTTATAGAATATAGATTGGGTGCTTATTTTTATTTTCTTTGGTGACCATCTCTGTCCTTTTATGCCTACCACTTATAACCACTTAAAATCTATCTTTCTGTAGTTAATAAATCTGTTTTATATTTTACCTAAAACAGTGTGTTTTGCTTGAAGTGCTGGGGAAATCTTGGCTACGTATGCAAAAGCTGGTGCATGTCTTTTCCACATTGAGGGAGGGGCAGACTGGGTAATAAACTTACGCTGGTCAGGCTTCAGGACCAAGGCAAGACAGTAGAGCTCTAGGGTCCTAGGCTGAGGACCTGGGGGAAATTGGCTGGAGCCTCTCTGTTGATTCATGAGAAGCATTCATGCTGGGTGTGTCCCTGCCTGTGGATGTCTGTGTAAATGCAGTACCTGAAGGGGTGTGCAGCTTGTCACAAAATTACAGTGTGAGAGAGAGTCCAGGTTGGTAAGTCAGAGGGCTCAGCGGTATGCCAGTTCCAGATTGTACCCCAGGGAACCCATCACAACAGGATACTGGGCCAGATGGACCGTTGGCCATTTGGGTTAGACCATTCTTATATTTCACTACTTGCAAGCACCGAGTCTGTGTCCAACACAAAGAAAACTTTTATTAAGGGGAGAGGGAACATAGCATTAATTTGGGGGTGGGGGGATCAGCAATAATGAACCAACAAGCAAAAGGCCCACCCTCAGAGAATCTTCAGCAGTAGTCCTTCATCTAAGGGATCTTACCTTCCAACTCCCTGAGTTTGTAAAATCTGCATTCTTGAAATCCATTGTCTTTATTTTGCTCTTCTTCCTCCTACCATTCCTTAGAATCACGAACTCCACCATTTCATGACCAGTTTCACGCAAGCTGCCTTCCACTTTCAAATTCTCAACCAGCTCCTCCCTATTTGTCAAAACCAAATCTAGAACAGCCTCTCCCCTAGTAGCTTTCTTCACCTTCTGAAATAAAAAATTATCTCCAATACATTCCAAGAATTTATTGGATAATCTGTGCCCTGCTGTGTTATTTTCCCAACAGATGTCTGAGTAGTTGAAGTCCCCCATCACCACCAAGTCCTGTGCTTTGGATGGTTTTGTTAGTTGTTTAAAAAAAGACTCGGCCACCTTTTCTTCCTGGTTAGGTGGTCTGCAGTAGCCATCATCCTTGGTTTTTACCCCTTTTATTCTTACCCAGAGACTTTCAACAAGTCTGTCTCCTATTTCCATCTCAACCTCAGTCCAAGTGTATACATTTTTAATATATAAGGCAACACCGCCTCCCTTTTTCCCGCCTGTCCTTCCTGAGCAAGCTGTACCCTTCTATACCAATATTCCATTCATGTGTATTATCCCACCAGGTCTCTGTGATGCCAACCAACTATGTCATAGTTGTGTTTATTTACTAGCATTCTGAGTTCTTCCTGCTTGTTCCCCACACTTCTCGCATTAGTATACAGACATCAAAGATACTGATTTGATTTCCCCTCCCCAGTTTTGTCTTGTCTCTCCCTTAACCCTGCTATAACAGCCCATGCTCCCCCCCATCCAAAATGTGACACCATCTTTGCAGCCAGGTATTCACCTCCAGGAAGCATCTGTCTCTGCCTGGGCCCCTACCCTTGACCAGAAAGATCAAAGAGACCACCACCTGCACTCCCAACTCCTTCACCCTTACTCCCAGAGCCCTTTAGTCACTTCTGATCTGCTGAGGGTCATACTTTGCAGTATCATTAGTGCCCACATGGATGAGTATAGTATGAGGGCTGGATGAGGTAGTAGTCAGAGGGCTGGATGATCCTCAACAATCCCTCCATAATGTCTCAAATACAGGCCCCTGGCAGGCAGCATATCTCCCGGGATGCCATGTCAGGGCAATAGATGGGTGCAGAATTTATAGTCACCAATTTTTTTCCTCACTACATAATTATGCTTCCGGATCTCCCTTCTACTTCTACTTAGAACTGGAAATAGAACCCAGGTCCCTGCTGTAGGAGGCATCTGCTTTAGACAGACAGTGCCTTGGTGGGTGAATATGCTTAATCTATGTGCTTGCGTAACCCACACTAGGAGAATGTGGTTAGTTGTCCCCCCCTAGTGGCTTGTTGATATAAAAAGTTTATGAGTCTGCTACTGAGGGCTTCTCTATATGGAATGTTAGTGGGTGGCAAGCTGGGGGTACAAACACACATCTCTGTCGCATACCACATACTAACTGTCCATGTGGACCCTGCTAACATACACTAAGAATTCTATTGTGTGCTTTAACCTACTGTTGCTTGATACATTGCACTGTGAAACTTTTAGTGCCTGGTAGCCTGTCCACATGGACATCTACTGGGCAGCAGGCAAGAGTGCTGCAGATTTACATCCAGTTTGCCACTAACTCTCTGCATAGACATGGCCTGAGTGTAGCTAGAAGATTTAGGTCCACATTTTTAAAGGATTAGGCACTTAAAGTGCCTGATGGGGTTTTCAAATGTGTCTAGACACTTAACTTTCATTCAGATTTGCTCATGCAATAGAAGTTCATGCTTTCAGGTTCAAACCATGCTGATGACTAAGTGGAGCTGATGGTTATAAAAATGGGGTGTTTTAATTCTGGACTCAAACATCCAGGACAAGGTTCTTGGGATCCAAAAGATATAAAATCCACACTATTAGATAGCTTCCTTCTTGAGACTGGTGTACAAAGGATGTTTTGAGTCTACTGCCTTCATGCTCCTGGAAGAGTTGCTTTCTATAATGATTGAACACCCGACCTCTGGACCGAAAAGCATAAACCTCTACTGCCTGAATTAAAGTATGTAATCCACACTGGGAGAGAGAATTTTTCCCGTTGAAGTGGCTGGTCTTTACAGGAGGTTTATGAGTTTGCTACTTCAGTAGATATCCTGAATTCTTCCTACAAAGGAAAGAGATTAAATCCTTACTTAAAAAAAAACAACTGAATCCAGCCTCAATAAAGAGCTCTACTGTGTCTCTATAATCTAACTTCACATAAATGTATTTGCTGCAGGCCCGAAATCTGGAACTGAGGTTATCTCAAACATATAAATGAGGAAATAAACTACTGACACTGCCAAACATTAAAATACTGATGTAGTGTCATGGCAAAAGGAAGAGATTGAGGTAAAACTGCAAGTGGTGTCCATGCACACCCCAAACTGTGAGAAATTTGGATATAAAAATAAGTTAAATTGTTTATTTGGTGTTACATTAGGTAAAGATGGGGGTGACCTTTCAGGGAACAAAATGAATATATGTGAAAAAATGAAAGTGTCTTGATCACAATACTCTTTAAAGTTTAGATAGAAACCCTGTGGCACATCTGTGACAAACCGCAAAAGTGTCTGTGTGACAGGCTTCCAACATCACTCATGGTACCTCCTCCTGGGGATATGCTCTGCCAGGCTCTGCATCCTCCTCAGCAGTCTCTCTACCCATCTTCTTCTCTCAGTCTTCAGCCTCTCTCACTCCCAGAGCAACAGCTTCTGGTTTGTGGCTTAGCCCTCCAGCCAGGTCACTCAGTTCCTCCCAATCCAGGGAAATCACAGCCCTTCCAAACTAGCAGTCCAGCTGATATCTCCAACACCCTGTGCCACTACCCAATGGCTAGTAGGGGAACCCAGACCTTTCTTCTCCACTTGGTTCCAGCCCCAAGACCCTATAACATATAGCCAAGGCTTGTACCATCTTAGTCCTTGCTGCTATTTCCCTGAGCTTCTTCCTACAGAAGAAGAAGGACAACAACTCCCTTTTTGCTGTTCATGGCTTCTGGGCTTTATATAGGCCCCTCCTGATCCTGCCCAGCTGAGGCTGCTTCTGATTAGTTGCTTCCTTTTGCTAGCAGATTTGCCTATTACTTTGGGGTATGCTCATTTATTAGGGTTACTCTTGTTCTGTAATTCTATCAAAGTATTGCGTGTGTCACTTGTGTTCTCATATAGAGCTCTACTTCTACAAGTTCCCTCCCAATGGAGCTGTCCTGCAGGACCTAGGTTCCCCTGGGTTGGGTTCTTCCAGCCCTAGAATCAGGCAAGGACACACAGACACACATTAATAGAGCGCATCTGAAAGGACCAGGTTAATCAGTGCTCTGAAGCTGATCCCTTATATGTCCCTGGACTCAGCAGGCTGGGTTGAGCAGCATTTCCAAGCTGTCACCCTCATATGCTTCAGGTTCAGCATGTCCCTATCCCCACTTTCACATTATAATTGTTCTGGTAGTAACCCACTTGATGAGCAAACCCCACAGGATTTTTGGGCACTTCAGGGGTCTTTAGCTTAGGTACGAGGAGCGTTGCTGCAGAGCAAATGAGGAAGCCAAAAACACGCACAAGGGGGAGAGAGAGAGAGAGAGAGAAAGAAGCAACCAGCTTAACCATGAAAGTTATTTGTTGCCAGGTAATAACCATAGGGGAACCGAACAAACAAAACAGTTATAATATTAAATCTAACTTAAATTTGATTTTAAAAGTCAGGTTTAGAAAACTATAACTGATCACACAAGTCAGGGTCAGAAGGCTATACCGAAAGAGATGGGTTCTCACCACTCTGTGAAGCTTGAATCGATCAGGGCTCCCAGGTGGTGGTGGTGGGAGCTGACGGTCTGGAGTGCTGGAGACAGGCAAAGCCCCCAGCATGATCAGTTAGGAGAAGATGAAGTCCCAATGGAACTGGTGCAGATGTTGGATCCAGGCATCATTACGCTTTCTTAAGCGTTGGTCGGGGTTTTTGTAGGGAAAGAACAATGGTTCAAGGGAGAACACTAGATTTGTTTATGGGTTAACTGATGACTCAAGGGAGTATACTATAGGGTTTTTTTTGTTCAGGCTAGACAATAGGAACTGATCATTTCTGGCTATGGGTGGTGTTCCTTAGAGGGAGCTCATAATGGAATTAGGCAGCTTCAGTATTTTGGATACCAATCAAGGATTTATTACTAGAATTGGTCTGATAAATACTGAACTGGGTTTGTGCAGGTGTGGATCCATTAACATCTGGAGCAGAGATCCCCCATCATGCAGTGCTTTCCTGCTTTTCTGGTCCCAGAGTTCTGTGCAGTTCTTGCTTTGGAATCTCTGTTCTCCATTCTGTATGCTAATGGGGTTGTCTCCCTGTCCTGTCTTTGGTGCAAATGAGGCTAAGGGATTTTCCTTAAACTGGTCAGCCCTGTCTGGAGGGGTTTAGATGTGTCTTCCACTGCCTTTTCATTTCTCTTTGTAAGTCTTTCTTCTGATCGGCTTTGGTTCAAGCAGAGGCTGGGGCGGGAGGGGAAGGTCTTTTGTGAATCAGTTAGGCTGGGTACTGCGCCCTGGTTCCCTGAGAACACAGAGCTGATAGGTAACACCTTGTAGCCTACTTCTCTCCCCTACTTGCTGCTTAATTAGTTAATTAGACCTATCTGGCCTAATTTACCCTCTCAGAATCAGTGTGGGGAATACACCCCATCACAGTCTTTCTTATCTTTTATTAATATCATGTGATTCTGGTTTGCTCTTCAATTTTGTACTGTGGCCTGAATGAATACATAGGGTTAAATCAAAGGAGGCTGTAAAAGGGCTGTTCAGAACCTAGCAGGAAAGGTAAAACAGTGACAGAGATATGTCAACCTCACACACCCAACTTCAGAGAAGTTAAGATAACAATCGCTGATTCCATCCAGGCTAGAATGGGATAACTTCCCAAAGGCTAAGTCTGGGATAAAAGGAGGTGAAAAACATAAAAGACCCTAGAAAAGGACAGGGGGGTTGAGTGAGCTAAGAGAGGCTGGCAAGGATGTCAAGAAAAAACTGACAGTCTGACTGAGACAAAGAGACCAGGCTGCTAGCCATGTAGACAGTAGAATAAGCCGAACACATGTGATCTATGGACAGAGAGGCTAAGTTTAGGTAAGGGAATATAGGTATAGGTCTCTTCTTGTTTTAAATCTACTTCTCTAAGCACCGTATATCTTCTGGGCAAAATAAAACATGCTGTTTCTGTCTCACTGCAAATGTATGCTGTCACGGGCTCCCAAAGAGAAACCTGGCAGGGGTTGGACCTGCTGACTCAGTCATAGTTGGGAGCCAGGAGGCTATAACCTAGGTTCTGGTCTGAGAATGGATGAATTGCAGAATTTCACCCAAGGAGAGGTAAAGGCCAAGGCCTCACACCTGTGGGGGTGCACTCAAAGAGACCCTGAGAAGGAACAGCAGAATAGCTAGCCCAGTAACTGTGGCAACATTTTCAGCTGGTATAAATTATTGTAGCTCCATTATCTTCAATGGAGCTTTGACAATTTACACAAGCTGAAGTTCTGTCCCCCATGTCCATCATATATGAAAACACGTATAAATGTAAAGCTTAAGCTCATCTTGTAGATAACGGCAGAAGCAGAAACAACCTGACAATGTTATCTGGAGAAAACAAAAGCAAGAGTTACAAGTCTGACAAACATTGCTAAACATGCAACAAGGTATGTAGCCTTTACTCATAAGAGGAATCCCATCACTTTACTGTCACATTACGGTATATAGACCTACAGTATGCAGAAAGTAACCCTAAAATGTAAGACAGTTAATAGTTTGGCTTTTAAATTAATACTTCCACCACTGCTTAGATAGCACTTTCCATTTTCAAATCACTGAACCAATGAATTACCACATCACCCTTGCATAGTTAATAGTATCACCATTTAATAAATTGCCTACAGCTAGACTATTCTGTTAGAAGCTTGAAAAGCCCAGTACCTCCAAGCAGACTAAAAATAGGAAGTGAACAGTATATATTATACCGAAGTTAAAGAAAACAGAGTAGTAGTCTTTATCATCTCTAAAAGAAAAGGAGGACTTGTGGCACCTTAGAGACTAACTAATTTATTTGCGCATAAGCTTTCGTGAGCTACAGCTCACTTCATCGGATGCATCCGATGAAGTGAGCTGTAGCTCACGAAAGCTCATGCTCAAATAAATTGGTTAGTCTCTAAGGTGCCACAAGTCCTCCTTTTCTTTTTGCGAATACAGACTAACACGGCTGCTACTCTGAAATTTATCATCTCTATAATTCCACAATATGTCTCAGTGCTACAAGTTTACAGCAAGTCATTGAATTAACCCTCTCTCTCTCTCACCATTTATTGTTACTAGGAATAATTTAGAGATTCCAACATGTAATCTCACAGCAATATAACAGGTTTTTGCTTTTGGCAAGGCTAACATCACTATTGAATGAGCTTAAGTTAGTGTCTTATGTTTAACTTTCAGCTTCCTCTACCTCCAAAAAAAGCCTGAAATCCACTTTTTCAAATCTTGAAAAGGTACATCTGAAACGGCTGTTGGCAATTCTAAAATGAGATCATTTTAACATGAATAAGTTAGGGCGATCCACATACTGGGTGTATCATCCAGCAACAAAAATAAAATAAAAAGATGTTTGTCTATATTTTATCTGGATTTCTTCATGTGCCTGGAACAGTAGTTTACAACATATGTAAACAACATTTGAACTGCACCAGATTTCACTAATTAAAATTTTGTAATTCACATTAATATGTTTGGCAATTATTTATAATTGCAAAGTAATTTGTTTCTAAAGATTTTTTTTCCTGTTATACCAAATTAACATTGAACTCTAATAACCAAAATGCCTAAAATAATAGTAGCAAAGTAGAAACAATATTGTAATGATTGTGGAAGCATTTTCATTCTAATTCCCCATGGTAATGTGTTTATAACTCTGAAAAAAAATCCCTGGGCTGAATTTTTTCAGCTCTCTTATCCTGAAGAGAGGTTTTGTGTGTGGTAAGGGAGTAGAAGTTTCATAAAATTCTCTTTGGCAGTTTTGAGTTATTTAAGCATGCAAAAGGTTGTTTTATGTTTGAAGAATACTTTTACATTGTTTTTCCACTCTCAGATAAGTCAAACATGGCTTATTTCAAAGACTTCAAGTTAGTCATGGATTTAGGCCACAATGAAAACAAATGCACCATTTCTGGTAATCCATCCGTGACAAGCTAGTCCCCACCACTAGAAATACACCTGGAGTTTGTGCCTCAGTGTATTAAGCACACTATAAATCCTATTATCACTGAGGATATCGAATCTGTGAAGAGTGGCTATGACCTAAAGACTTCTTAATGCCAACTGGAAAGGGGGTGCAGAGAGCTTACAGGGATCTCTTGTGTCTGACACATACATTCTAGTTCAACAAAGATGACACATGAGGTCTCACATGAAAGTCAGTGTCGTGCTGGTCATCAGTATTATTATGAAATGTCTGTACAGATACTGTGTAAAGAGTTATGTATATATATAGAAAATATGTTCTTAAAGTCTGCATCTTGGGGGGAGGGCTGGTCACCACCAAATGTGAAAAACAGGTTTCCTGTCAGACAAGATCTGATGGTACAGGTCAAAAGTTTGCTTGAGCATGTTTGGGGGGACAGAGAAGACACCAGGGCATCTTTCACTGAGGAAGTAAAAGGAAAGCGATTTTGCTTCATGAAAAAGGGATCTCAGCCAAGCTTGGTTGAAAACACTGAAGAGAATTTTGGGTGTGATAAACTTCTTTAGACAGGAGATGAACATATGAGTTTAGTCTCTAGGAAGCGTCTTATTATTTTGTTTTATGTGTAACCATTTGTTTCCAATATTCTTACTCACTGTCACTTGAATCTCTGTTCTTTGATAATAAACTTATTCTTGTTCTCCCTATAAGTATATCTCAGTGCTGTGGTATGAAGCAAAGTGCTGGTCCTGAGTTCACTCTTACAAGCTGGTGTATACTGTTCCTTTGGGAATGGAGAGCCTGGAAATTCTATGAGTGTTCAGTGAGCATTGAAGAGAATACTCCAAGGATTCAGGGATCGGTGTGTGCCTATCACTAATCTGTACAGTGAGAGCAAGGTCTGTGGAGGCCTGGAAGACAGTTGTTGGACTACCAGAGGCTGTTGATTTCAGGGAGCTGATCCACAGCAGGCACAGACAAGACTATTTCACACTAAGGGCAGATGGTGGGGAGGTGCCTCACAACCCTGGGGAGCATCACAGTGGCCAGGTCTTGCAAATGGAGCAAAGTGAAAGATATCAGAGAGCTATCAACTCAGCTACTTACCAGTTTACCATCCACATCTCCATATTAGAGCAACAATAATTTCAAAGAAACATGCCACACCAGCTACCATACCACTGAACAACCTACATTACTAGAACCCTATTAACTGCCAATCCAGGGTTGCCAGGAACATTTTTCCCAGCATGCATTTCTGGAGGCTAGTCCAGACTACTGCAGCTCTCCAATAGGTCTTGATGTTTGTTAGTTAATTAATACAAATAGCTGCTGCTAGTTGGGTCTTGCTGTTTGGGAAGTTTTCCCCTAAGTGTATATTTAATGATGTTAATGTTAGTGTTTTTGTTTGAATTAATGTGTTTGCTGTAATGACTAGTATAAAATGAGTTAATTATGGAACAGAAATCAATGGAGTCCATGATTCAAGATGGTGTTGTGCCATAATGACAACTCGGACTCTACTAGTGGTGGGAAAAGAGCAACGGACTCTTAGGAGACAGTTAGAACCAGCTCAGACCACTTGGTTCGTGCCACTGAGCCTATAAAAAGGGCTGCACGTCTGAGCATTTATGCTGTCCATCAGAACGGCAGTCAGGTATTACACTGATTTGTGTTTCTGTGGTGTGATGAGTATTTGCTTCAGGTTGAGGGGGGGCTGTCTGTAAGCAAGGGCTGGCCTGCCTCCCAACTTCTGTGAGAGTGAGGAATTGTTTTCCAGGATAGGTTGTAGATCGTTGATGATGTGCCGGAGAGGTTTTAGCTGGGGGCTGTACGTGATGGCCAGTGGTGTTCTGTTATTTTCCTTGTTGGGCCTGTCCTTGGCTGTAGACAATGGATCATGTGATGTGTCCTGGATGGAATCTGGAGGCATGTAGTAAGAATAACGGTCAGTAGGTTTCCGGTATAGGGTGGTGTTTAAGTGACCATCACTTATTTGCACTGTAGTGTCCAGGAAGTGGATCTTTTGAGTGTACTGGTCCAGGCTGAGGTTGATGGTGGGGTAGAAATTGTTGAAATCCAGGTGGAATTCTTCAAGGGCCTCCTTCCCATGGGTCCATATGATGAAAATGTCATCAATGTAGCACAAGTAGAGGAGGGGCGCTTGGGGACAAGAGCTGAGAAAGCGTTGTTCTAAGTCAGCTATAAAAATGTTGGCATACTGTGAGGCCATGCGGGTACCCATAGCAGTGCCACTGACTTGAAGGTATAAGTTGTCAACAAATCTGAAATGGTTGTGGGTCAGGACAAAGTCACAAAGCTCAGCCACCAGATGTGCCGTGGCCTCATCAGGGATACTGTTCCTGACAGCTTGTAGTCCATCCCCATGTGGAATATTGGGGTAAAGAGCTTCTACATCCATGGTGGCCAGGATAGTGTTTCCACCCCACCACTAACCTCAGCCTGGAGCAGTCCACACAAGAGATCCACTTCCTGGACACTACAGTGCAAATAAGTGATGGTCACATAAACACCACCCTATACCAGAACCTGTTTTTTTACCTACATGCCTCCAGCTTCCATCCAGGACACATCACATGATCCATTGTCTACAGCCAAGCCCCTAAAATACAACCATATTTACTCCAATCCCTCAGACAGGGACAAACACCTACAACAGCTTTATCAAGCATTCTTAAAACTACAATACCCACCTGGGGAAGTGAGGAAACAGATTGGCAGAGTGAGACGGGTACCCAGAAGTCACCTACTACAGGACAGGCCCAACAAGGAAAATAACAGAACACCACTGGCCATCGCGTACAACCTCCAGCTAAAACCTCTCCAGCACATCATCAGCGATCTACAACCTATCCTGGAAAACAATCCCTCACTCTCACAGACCTTGGGAGGCAGGCCAGTCCTCGCTTACAGACAGCCTCCCAACCTGAAGCAAATATTCACCAGCAACTACACACCACACCACAGAAACACTAACTGAGGAACCAATCCCTATAACAAACCCCGCTGCTTAAACTCTGTCCCCATATCTACTCCAGCAACACCATCATAGGACCCAACCACATCAGTCACACCATCAGGGGCTCGTTCACCTGCACATCTACTGATGTGATATATGCCATCATGTGCCAGCAATGCCCCTCTGCCATGTACATTGGCCAGACTGGACAGTTTCTACATAAAAGAATAAATGGACACAAATCAGACATCAGGAATGGTAATATACAAAAGCCAATAAGAGAACACATCAATCTCCCTGGACATTCAATAACAGATTTAAAAGCAGCCATCCTGCAACAAAAAAACTCAAAAAACATACTTCAAAGAGAAACTGCAGAGCTACAATTCATTTGCAAATTTAACACCATTAATTTGGGCTTGAACAGGGACTGGGAGTGGCTGGCTCACTACAAAAGCAATTTTCCCTCTCTGGGTATTGACACCTCCTCCTCAATTATTGGAAGTGGACCACATCCACCCTGATTGCATTGGCCTTGTCAACACTGGTTCTCTACTTGTAAGGTAACTCCCTTCTCTTCATGTGTCAGTATATTTATGCTTGTAACTGCAATTTTCACTCCATGCATCTGAAGTAGTGGGTTTTTTACCCATGAAAGCTTGTGCCCAAATAAATCTGTTAGTCTTTAAGGTGCCACTGGACTCCTCGTTGTTTCTGTAGATACAGGCTAACACACTTGCCCCTCTGATACTTGATCACTTACCAGCTCTGTGTGTTCTGTATGTGCAATATAGGATTTTCCTGTATATTTTGTAATAACATAGGCAAATGCATAGCTTTTATTTAGAGCTCCTCACTTTTTCTTATTGCAATAGTTACAAACTACTGCAATATTGTGAAAAATCGGAAGACCTACAGGATGACTGTTATTTTAAGGTTAAATTGTTTTTAGGTACCTAACTTTGATGCAGCTATGGTAATGCAGATCCTTCAGACAAACATTCAGCTTAGAAACAATGTTGGGTTTTTGTTTGTGCTATTCTTTCATTCTCCTATACCAAGGATATTTGTGTGAAATTGGCATCTTTGTTTCTCAGAGTTTTTCTGCACCTGCTGCTTAGCTCTCACTTTAAGTCCTAATCCTTTGTTCATGACATTGCATTCATTGCCTCAGCAACCAAATGTGATTTTTACAAATATAGGATTAGGACTTCAGGTGTGATATAAGCAACCAGCATGACCAGAACCTCCTAAAAAACAATGATCCTGTTTCCCTATAACATATTTCATGCGTTATAGTTCAAAAACTGAGGCTATTAGCCTTCTCCTTATCCCATTAAAGTCAATGAAAAAACTCCCAATTACTGTAATGGGTGCAGGACTGGGCCTTTTGGCTCTAATCTATAATTTTAATAGCTACCTTGTAGGGCAAAAGATCAATTTCTTCTCCTGTTTGTCCTTCAAAGAAAATGGTGGCTGGAAGCTCTAATATATTATATAAGCTGCACCAAAGCCTGAAGGAAGGGATGCTACAAATCTCAGAAGATTTAGAGCACTCCAAAAGCAACACACTGTATGGCATTTAAAACAGTTCCATGGTCTGTGGAAGGGGGAAAACTTATTGGAATTCCTGCCAGAGTTTAACAGCACTGAATCTCTGGCCTTGTTTATGCATGAAGGTGAGATATATAGGGTGACCAGACAACAAATGTGAAAAATTGGGACAGGGGGTGGGGGGTCATAGGCACCTATATAAGAAAAAGACCCAAAAATCGGGACTGTCCCTATAAAATTGGGACATCTGGTCACCCTACCTATATATGTGATGTCATATAACTCAATACACCCTTTGGAAGTAATCTTTTAAAGATGTATGGGTGGAGAAAAACCCCAATTACCATTAATTGACATCCTCGTTAACAGTCTCAACAGAGAAGCCAAGAGCTGAATGGGTACATAAACTACACTTACTCCCTGTCATCCTTTGGTTTTTCCAGCACAGGGTTGAGGCACATTATAGCTTGAGTAGCTCTCCAAGTTGCCATCTGGGCAACCTGACATTTACCAACAATGGCTGGAAGTTAAATGCAATTTAAAGTATTAAAGCTAACATGCAATATTGCAAACATTGTAGTTAATTTACAATATTGGTCTACTAGTCTATCTTAGATATTTACATGGCCCTTGTTATTGTGGTATGAGTGCCTTGTGACATTAATGTATTTATCCTCACAACACCCTGGAAGGTAGGGAAGTACCTTAATTTCACAGATTGGGAACTGAGGTACAAAGGGACATAAGTGCCTAAACCCTATTTAGGCACCTAAGTCCCAGTATTAAGCACCACTGCAATCCACAAAACTTCTGCTTGACTGCCGCCTAATCTCACTTGATGTCTACAATTTTGCTATAAAAGTTCCCTTGTTGCCTATGCTTCTGCCTCTGGACATGCGCAGTGCTGCCTCAGGCCAGTGTCGGGATACCATTTCACTCCTAAGCCCCAATGCAATCCTTAAACCAGGTGAAGACAGGTAGAGCGACACCTATCTTACCAGTGGAGCCTGATCTGGTAGGTGTACTTTGAACATGCGCAGCTCCACACAAAATATCTTGGGGGAAGAAGGCCTCCCTTGTGACCTTTAACCCACCCTCACCGAGGATGTGGGAGGCCCCTGCTTCAATTCCCCTCTCTGCCTGAGGGAAAGGATTTGAAGAGGGGTTTCCCACTGTAATTATTATATCTGTTCAGTGCTTCAGTACACAATACCTCTAAAGGTTATATCTACACAGTAGACCAGTACACGAGTATACACAGTTCCATGTCCATGTACTGCTGGAGCATGTACCCCATACCCCACATATGCTGTGCTGTGCATGGGTATATGCTGTGCACAGCCGTATACCCTCCTCCACTCTACCCATTTTCAATACATGACATTAGCACCAATATTTCAGGGGTGGTGTCCCAAAGTGCTGTGCATCACAGAAGACACTCTCGGAACCGTCTTGCTGTACGTTGCTGGAACTATATGCATTTGACAATGGCAGCTCCCTGTCATCTCTTCCTTCTGCAATTTAGCAAGTTAATGATGATGTCACTCTGTTCCTGCTATTGCTCACAGGACATCTGTTCATATGGCGTAGTGCTGGATATTGGACTGAATTGGTCCAGACAGATTTCAGACAGCTAAAACAGCTGACCCCGGGGGGTGGGGGGCGGGGAATGAAAATCTACTTGGGTCCCATGGAACAGATCTGTTGAATGCCAGATTGCAACAGTATGCCCATGAATGGACTGACAGTTCTGGTCCCAGAGAACCAGCGTGGTGTGGTGGAAAATCTGGGACGACAACCAGTGGCTGCACAACTTCAGACTATGGAAGCAGACCTTCATCCAGTTGTATGAACAGCTTGCACCAACCTTCTAGTGCCAGACCACTTGTTTTCAAGAATCCATACCAGTACAGAAGACCGTAGCTATCACCCTTTGGAAAGTGGCAACGCCTGAAAGCTACTGATCTTTCCATTTGCTGGAATGCCTCATCCTGCCTAAGAGCCTGAAAGTCAACTCTCGGGGTGATGGTTCTACAGGTTTGCCAAGCTTACCGATACTGTGATCTACCCATGGGTGGCTGCCATTACCCAAATCCCTGAAATTATAGTGGTATTTCAAGGGATGAGGTTTCCAAATTGTCTGGAGGCCATTGATAGCACACACATCTCTGTATATTACCCACCAAAAATGGCCAGTGAATATGTGAATTGCAAAGGTTAATATTCACTGGTTTGCCATGATTTAGTGGACCACACGTGTCGGTTCACGAACACAAATGTTGGACACACTGGAAAGTTCTATGACACCAGGATGCTCAGGAGATCAGGGTTGTACTGCAAGAGGGAGGAAGGGACTTTATTCCCCAGAAACAGTGTGGTGAAACAACAGTTTCAATGATGACATTTATTGTGGGGGACCCTGATTACCTGCTTCTTCCATGACTCATGAAGCCATACCCTGACATTCCTGACCCAAGAAAAAAGGAATTCAATTACAAACTGAGTAGCTGCAGAATGGAGTTTGCTTTGGGCCAGTTGAAAGACCATTGGCAGTGCCCCTGGAAACATGTGGATGCCAGTGAGGCCAATGCAAATCAGATTATCATGGAGTGCTGTGACTTGCACAATGTATGTGAGGCCAAAGGGGAATACTTCCACAGCAAATGGACTCAGGACAGATCAGTGATCTCTATGGGCAGCCTGACCCAACCCATGTGCACACTGCTCCTGGTTCCTCTAGGACCAAGGAAATTCATGATGTTGTTTGCTCGACATTGTAGAACAGCAGGCAGCCAGAATACGACTTGCAACTGTGCCAAGTGATACTATGGTGCTGCTAGAAAAGCTCACTGGAGCATTGCCACACAGTTCTGTTGTGAGATTCCTCCATGGGTTCTGATCTCCTGCACCTGACATTAATGTGCTAACTGAGGGCATTAGACGGGGGGAGGATCCTCAAGGTTAATGCATTTGGCCGTGGTTTTGTGCTTAGGCCAGTGATAACACACTGTAATGTTCTTTTTATGTTACCTGCACAGTTTTGGATTGGTTTATAGGGAGCATCTAAGCAGTTCATTAAAGTAACTTTTAAAAAAAGTTCTGTAAGGTTTTGGGAGGGAATTCACACATTCCTTCCTCCCAATGTTTTCTGGCAGCATTGCTCACAGCATTTATCCAGTGCTCTGCATGATCATTCTCATGGCATGAGCGTTCCCATGCTTGCCAGTGGTAGTGGTTGGGTGGGATGAAGGACTGGGGGTCATAAAAGCACTGCTCAGTGTCAGATACCTTTAATATTCTTTCATTTTTATTCTATTTGTCTGTATTTTCACTTATTTCTAGTAAAGATATAAAGACATGTCAGTTAAATTCTCCTCTGTTTTTCACTGTGGTGCTTTGGACAGCAATAGCTTACTTCATTGTCAAGAATGCCCCTACTTTTAAAAAAAATTAGCAAATTCATGGTGGGGAGAAGTGTGACAAGACTACTTTCTCTGCCCTTTGGACCAATGCAAACAGGCTGGATGCATTCCAGGTTTATAAGCACCAGTGTGCTGTTTATGAGATCCCCTCCACCTGTACAGCCTTGTACAGCAACGTACAAGTGGACATAAATTTCCCCCTTAGCCCACTCTCTAGGGAGCAAGAGGGAAAGATCTCATCCTGAGATCCTATATCTCCTGACCCCTGCCAGAACCCTTCCTCCCTTGCACTTCCTTCCTCTCCTTTAACTGGTCCCAGCTGATGGATTGATTGCTCTTCTTAGCTTGTCAGTCTCCTGCCTAATTAAGCCATTAAGCACCCATCTCCCAAGTAAGTCCACTCCAGTGGTGGTTAGAGCTAGCACCTCAGTGACCAGATTACTAGGTCAACTCTAGGCTTTTAGCACTTTCTCACAGGTGGGGGAAAGGGGTTAAAGGAGTGATGGAATTGTTTGCATTTTCATGGCACTGAACTTTCAGAGAAATCATAACATAAGAATGGCCATCCAGGGGCAGACCAATGGTCCATCTAGCCTTGTATCCTCTCTTCTGACAGTGGCCAATGCCAGGTGCTTCAGAGGGAATGAACAAAAAAGGCAGTCATCAAGTGACCAATCTCCTGTCATCCATTCCCAGCTTCTGGCAGTTGGAGGTTTAGAGACACTCAGAGCATGGGGTTGCATCCCTGACCATCTTAGCTAATAGCCATTGATGCACCTATCCTCCATGAGCTTATCTAGTTCTTTTTTAAACCCTGTTATAGTTTTGGCTTTCACAACATCCTTTGGCAATGAGTTCCACAGGTTGACTGTGCGTTGTGTGAAGAAATACTTCCTTTTGTTTCCTTTAAACCTGCTGCCTATGAATTTCATAGGGTGACCCCTAGTTCTCAAATTATGTGAAGGAGTAAATAAAATGTCCTTATTCACTTTCTCCACACCAGTTATGATTGTATAGACTACTATCGTGTTCCATCCTTAGTCATCTCTTTTCAAGATGAAAAATCGCAGTCTTTTAAATCTCTTCTCATATGGAAGCTGTTCCACACTCTTAATTTTTGTTGCCCTTCTCTGTACCTTTTCCAATGCTGCTAATATATCTTTTCTGAGATGGGGCAACAAGAAATGCATGCAATATTCAAGATATGAGTGTACCATGGATTGATATAGTGGCATTATGATATTTTCTGTTTTATTATCTATCCTTTTCCTAATGGTTCCCGTCATAAATATAAAGGGAAGGGTAACCACCTTGCTGTATACAGTGCTATAAAATCTCTCCTGGCCAGAGGCAAAACCCTTTCACCTGTAAAGGGTTAAGAAGCTAAGGTAACCTCACTGGCACCTGACCCAAAATGACCAATGAGGGGACAAGATACTTTCAAATCTGGAGGGAGCGGGGGAACAAACGGTTCTGTCTGTCTGTGTGATGCTTTTGCTGGGATCAGATCAGGAATGCAAGCCTTACAACTCCTGTAAAGTTAGTAAGTAATCTAGCTAGAAAATGCGTTAGATTTTCTTTTGTTTAATGGCTTGTAAAATAAGCTGTGCTGGAGGGAATGCATATTCCTGTTTTTGTGTCTTTTTGTAACTTAAGGTTTTGGCTAGAGGGATTCTCTATGTTTTGAATCTGATTACCCTGTAAGGTATTTACCATCCTGATTTTACAGAGGTGATTCTTTTACCTTTTCTTTAATTAAAATTCTTCTTTTAAGAACCTGATTGATTTTTCATTGTTCTTAAGATTCAAGGGTTTGGGTCTGTGCTCACCTGTACAAATTGGTGAGGATTTTTATCAAGCCTTCCCCAGGAAAGGGGGTGTAGGGCTTGGGGGGGGGATATTTTGGGGTAAGACATCTCCAAGTGGTCTTTTTCCCTGTTCTTTGTTTTAAAAGCTTGATGGTGGCAGCATACTGTTCAAGGACAAGGCAAAGTTTGTACCTTGGGGAAGTTTTTAACGTAAGCTGGTAAGAATAAGGTTAGGGGGTCTTTCACGCAGGTCCCCACATCTGTACCCTAGAGTTCAGAGTGGGGAAGGAACCTTGACAGTTCCTAATATTCTATTAGCTGTTTTGACTGTTGCACATATAGTGGATGTTTTCAGAGAACTATCCACAATGACTCCAAGGTCTCTTTCTTGAGTAGCAACAGCTAATTTAGACCCCATCATTTTATATGTATAGTTGGGATTATGTTTTCCAATGCGCATTCCTTTGCATTTATCAGCATTGAATTTCATCTGTCATTTTGTTGCCCAGTCACCCAGTTTTGTGAGATCTCTTTGTAACTCTTCAGTCAGCTTTGTACTTAACCATCTTGAGTAATTTTTTTATCATCTGCAAATTTTGCCACCTCACCATTTACCCCTTTTTCCAGATAATTTATGAATAAGTTGAACATAAGTAGTCCCAGTACAGATCCCTGGGACACCTCTATTTACCTACCTCCATTTTGAAAACTGAACATTTTTTCTCCCCTTTGTTTCCTATCTTTTAACAAGTTACTGATCATTGAGAAGACCTTCCCTCTTATCCCATGACAGCTTACTTTGCTTAAGAGCCTTTGGTGAGGGACCTTATCAATGGCTTTCTGAAACTACACTATATACATTGGACCACCTTTGTCAACATGTTTGTTGACCCACTCAAAGTCATGGGCTGTGACTCATCCCATATCTCTGTGAAACATTATATTGATAATACTTGGAAAACAAGATGCACACACAAGTGAAGTGGACAGGAACATGTATTTACATACATACATCAAACATAGAGCTAAAATGCTTTGTAACAGGAACAAACAAACCAAAAAAGGCTAAATTCCCTCAGAAGTGGGCAAATGTTACTTTCTGTAGGCATGTCTCCTCACCCTTCCCCTTCCTCTCAAAGGGGAACAGCCACAGAATATTGTACGGCGGGGACAAACATGGCCATATCCTGCGTGGAGTTTTAGGGATGAATACAGGCTGGGGTACAAAGAATGGATTGAGCTCATCATTCCCCTCCTGAATGTTCTGAGATGGTTCCCCTGAGAGGGCTTGCAGCTGACTGTGATGGATATGGTGTCAGGTGTCAAGTCTGCTCCTCTCTGGCAGTAGGGGAGCTGGGATTCACTGCCTCAGCAGCAGCATTGGTAGCAGCTGGAGGAGGACAAGGGGGTGGTGCCTGTTCATGGAGAGGAGCAGCAGCCACAGCAGCAAGCTGTGAAAGTGTTCCACCACCAGTTGGACTAGGTACTGCATGAGTGCATGATCCTGTTCCCTATATGCATTTTCCTGTTCCCTATGGGAACACTGCCATTGCCTGTGCTCTTTCTTCCTTTGCAGGAATCCCCCATCCTGATCCTCCCTTGCCCTAAGAAAGTGCAACTGCTTCCGACTCCTTCTGTCTGTGCCAACAAGTAGGTCCTCCAAAATCTTTTGATGTCTTCCATTTCTATCTCTGGGGTGCCGCTCCTGCCCTCCCAGCAGAATGGGGTTGCTCTCAGCATCAGAATGTCCTACAATCAAAGACGGGGGTAGCACTGTATTTGTACGTAACAAACCTGTGCTGCCAAAAGCCACAATACTGATACTTTTTAGCATCCCAGGAATGCAGCTACTATAGCCTCCTTCCTTCAGGCTACTTTTGCAGTTCATAAGGAAGGAGCTGAGGCTAAAAATGGTAAAATACCTGCATTACTTCCATTAACATTTTGTAATGTTTACAGTTTGTTATGTTTACAGGGCCAGTTGGGATGGGTTTTGGTTCCTTCAGGATCAATGTTACCAGTCACCTTTTTGTTCTCTAAAGGCTGGTCATCACCTGGAGGACATAGTTTTGAAAGTACCAGAATGGAAAAGAGAAATGGCTTTCCAGTCCTGGCGCTAATGCCTTGAAGCATGATGGCTTTATATCCATTATTCATTTTTATTATATCTAATGTAACTGTGACAGAATGACAATATTCTATACTGTCCTGAATGAATCTTACAGAATTAAACTGTATTGAATTAGGGTTAATATCTTTGCACTTCATAGTATTAAAAATGGAACTGTCTATGTGTTATTGTGGCATTGTATGTACCTTCTCTAGTAGGGAGAGGGATCTCAATGCACTTCCTCTTTTACCAGGCCTTGGAAGCCAGCCTCCTGAATAGCTATGCATATATCAGGTCAAACTGGATTCTCCAGGGACCAACAGACAAAGAAAGCATTTCTGGATAAATATCCTGGTTTTAAACTGGCTAATGGCCTTCTTCCTGATCCAGCAAACCCCTGGTCCACAGAGCCCCCAATCCTTTGGAAAGGATTGGAAGGACTTGGCCTACTGAGATGTCATAAGACTGGGTGCTTGTTCTGAGCTGAAGCTGTGATGACTTGTAACTCATGAGGAATCCCCCTTGGGATTCTACTGCTCTTGCCAGAATCCATGTTGGGGTTGGGATTAATTCTGTTAAGTTTATTAGCCTGTGTGTAGGTTCTTGTACTGAGGGGGTGTGGTCTCCCGCCCTGACGGATGGGGAGCGAGCCATGTCCACCCCCTGATGGGCAGAACTGGGATACCCACGGCTACCCCATCAGAAGCAGGGGGGCGGGGCCAGTACAGGAACAGGAACTATAAAAGGCCAGCCCTCTAGCTCAGCTGGGGCAGAGCTGCCAGAAGAGCAGGATGTCTCTCCCATGCTGCTGGAGCCTGGACCTGATGGAGGCTGCTCTCATGCCAGAGACCCAGAAGGACTGTCAGAGCTTCCAGACACCGAGGAGTGGTTGGGGCTGCCACTTGCCATTTACCTGAGCGAGACTGATGACAACCCTGGAACCCAGGTATCCTGAGACTGGGAGGGTAGGAAGGAGCCTAGGGAAGCTGAATAGGATTTGACTGTGTGACTGATTGTAGGCCAGCCAGCGTGTTGCAGTTGGATTTCCCCACTGACCTAGTGGTGGACCACTCCGCCACTGTTAGGGCCGTGGGCTGGGACGCAGTGGAGCAGGAGAGCCTGCGTCCCCCTACTCCTGCCTCCACACCAACAGGGGTGGCAGCCTCCCCACTTTGTGATCAGAACTAGGGTGCCAGATGGTTTGCTGATTCTCTCATGAGAGAGCTAATCTCCCCTAGACTGCACTGTTGCTCTGCCTGACGGCAGGCCAGAGCCAGTGGTGAGCTGGAGCCAGTTCGCACCAGTTTGTGTGAACCAGTTGTTAAATTTAGAAGCTGGTTTAGAACTGGTTGTTAAAGGGTTAGGCAAACTCCAGCCCACGGGCCACATCTGGCCCGCAGGCCCTTCCTGTCCGGCCCGCCTGAGCTCCCAGCTGGGGAGGCTCCGCACTTCGGCATCGGGCCCTTCACTCGCTCCGGGTCTTCGGCAGCACTTCAGCGGCAGGTCCCTCAGTGCCGCCGAAGAACCGGAGCAAGTGAAGGAACCGGTTCTTCAGATTTTGGCAGCTCATCACTGGCCAGAGCCCCATACTTGAACTGTTTACTGCCCTGCCCTGATTGAGGGACTGGGTGAATAGACTCTACTGCACTACCTAACTGACACTGTTTCCTCTAAGCTGTGCACATGGCCTGTTAAAATTTAGAGGGAACATTGCTAACTGACTGTAGGTCAGAGCCCCTACTGGATTACTGCACCGCCCTGATTGAGGGCCCGGGGAAGAGAGACTCGTTGAAGCTCCCCCAGACCACAGGCTAGACCCATTAACTGTGTGTCGCCCCACCCTGATGAGGGCCCTGGACCTATAAAGTTATTGCTGCTCGGCCTGACTGCAGACCTGGGACACTAACTGTGAGCTGATTTTCCCCTGAACTGAAGCTCCTGGGAAGTATCGTAGTGAAGGGGCGTGGTCTCCCACCCTGATGGACAGAGAGAGAGCCATGACCGCCTTACAGTTCTGTTACTGTTTTAATATGTTGTCTCTAATGCCCTTTACCTTAATAAAGTAGGCTTGTCTAGGAAGTGCTGTGTGGTATCTTATAACTGTAGAAATTACACCTGTTAGCTGTCTGCCTCTAAAGAGAAAGCAAGCAGGCTCTGCTGGCAGCCTGTCTCTGCTGGAGATAACCTAGTAAAGGCGGAAAACTGTGCAGCCTGGAAAATTCCCCTGTCACAAGGGAGAGAGACATGCATCTCCACAGAGGAGAGGCAGCAGCTAGGAAGCTGGAAGTCTGAGAGTGGGTGCCCTTGCTGGGCCACTGAGGGGAAATACAGGTGCAGTTGCCCTGAACTATGACATGTCCCATTAGCTGTGTTGGCTTTTTCCTACTACTGGAAAAAGAACAGGTTCAGAATTTACTTTGTGAGAGAAGCCAGCAAATGTCATGAAAGCAAGAAAATCAAACATCTTGAGAGGTGCAAAGACAAGGATGGAATATTCAAGCATCTATTAAGCAGGTGATGTGACTGCTGTCTAGAATCTTCTGAAATATAATGTGTTATACAAATTGTTTATTATCTAGCAAAGCAATTCAAGCACAACAGATCCATTTAAATTTTCACACAAAAGTTAAACAGGGATTTAATTAAACATCAGAATACTGTTATACTGTGTATAAAAAGTCAACTGGCCTATGTTCTTTCTGAAGTCCCATACGTGTTATGATTCTGTGTAATCACTGTGGACTTTAGAGAAGAAAATCAAACATCTAAATAATAATAAAAAACCCTAAATAATCAACTGTCAAGGGGATCCCCTAAAAAGACACCATACAAGCTAGGACTAATTGATAGCACAAAGGCTGTAACTGTATTAAATACAATCAAACAAAAGTAGGGGCTGAATGGCAGCAAAGGGTGGCTGTAGCTGCTTAGCCTGGCCGTGAGCCACCCTTTGTCTTGAGCAGCAGACATGAAGGTAAAATGGCTACCCAACCAGAAACTGTTAAGCCCAGGCAGGCTTGGAAACAGGCCTTGGTCCACGAGCCTCACACCCCTAGCTGCTGTAAAGAGGAATAGAGCTGTCACTCCGATAAACTTGCAAGTAGTCTCTCTGCCAGTGAGTCTCTCAATCTCAGCTACACATTGAATCCCACAGTTATGGGAGGTATATGCACCCCCTTATTTGTCCCAGCCCAAATAACCACATAAATTTAACTCTCTGCAAAGACTAAATCAGTCCCCAACATTGCAATTTTCACTTACTGACACATACTGAAAACCTAAATGCAATTCTGGCTTGACCCAAATGAACATAAGAATGGCCATACTGGGTCAGACCAAAGGTCCATGAAGCCCAGTATCCTGTCTTCTGACAGTGGCCAGTGCCAGGTGTCCCAGAGGAAGTGACTAGAACATGTAATCATCAAGTGATCCATCCCCTATCACCCAGTCCCAGTTTCTGGCACACAGAGGCTAGAGAAACCATCCCTGACAATCCTGGCTAATAGCCATTGATGGACCTATCCTCCATGAACTTATCTAGTTCTTTTTTGAACTCTGGTATAGTTTTGGCCTTCACAACATCTGGCAACAAGTTCCACAGGTTGACTGTACATTATGTGAAAAAATACTTCCTTTTGTTTGTTTTAAACCTGCTGCCTATTAATTTCATTGGGTGACCCCTGGTTCTTGTGTTATGAGAAGGAGTAAATAACACTTCCTTATTTACTTTCTCCACATGAGTCATGATTTTATAGACCTCTATCATATACCCCTAGTTGTCTTTTTTCCAAGCTGAAAAGTCCCAGTCTTATTAATCTCTCCTCATAGGCAGCAGTTCCATACCTCTAATAATTTTTGTTGCCATTTTCTGAACCTTTTCTAAGTCCAATATATCTTTTTTGAGATGGGGCGACCACATCTGCATGCAGTATTCAAGATGTGGACATACCATGGATTTATATAGAGGCAATATGAAATTTTCTGTCTTATTATCTATCCCTTTCTTAATGATTCCCAGCATTCTGGTCACTTTTTTGACTGCTGCTGCACATGGAGTGTATGTTTTCAGAGAACTATCTACAAAGACTCCAAATTCTTTCTTGAGTGGTAACAGCTAATTTAGACCCCATCATTTTATATGTATAGTTGGGACTGTTTTCCAATGTGCATTACTTTGCATTTATAACATTGAATTTCATCTGCCATTTGGTTGCCCAGTCACCCAGTTTTGTGAGATCTCTTTGTAACTCTTCACAGTCAGCTTGGGACTTAACTATCTTGAATACTTTTGTATCATCTGCAAATTTTGCCACCTCACTGTTTACCCCTTTTTCCAGATAATTTATGAATATGTTGAATAGGACTGGTCCCTGTATAGACCCTGGGGGACACCACTGTTTACCTCTCTCCATTCTGAAAACTAACCATTAATTCTTACCCTTTGTTTTCTATCTTTTAATCCGTTACTGATCCATGAGAGGACCTTCCCTCTTATCCCATGACAGCTTACTTTGCTTAAGAGCCTTTGGTAAGGGACCTTGTCAAAGGCTTTCTGAAAATCTAAGTACACTATATCCATTGGATCCCCCTTGTCCACATGCTTTACCCCCCTCAAAGAATTCTAGTAGATTGGTGAGGCATGATTTGTCTTTATATAAACCATGTTGATTCTTCCCCCAACAAATTATGTTCACCTATGTGTCTGACAGTTTTGTTCTTTATTATAGTTTCAATCTGTTTTCCCAATACTGAAGTCAGGCTTACCAAAACAACAACAAAGCAACAGCAATTAAATGCGAACATATTGTGAGAAAAAAGACCAAGTGGTTGCCCTAACCCCTAGCTTCCAAGCTATGGAAGGAAAACCCTGCTGCAGCAAGAGGAAGGTCTGAATGGCCCTTTGCTCCTTTCCCAGGTCAGCCTAAACGGAGAGACAGCTTCTTCCTGCCAGTCAGAGGACTCAAAGTCAGAGAAGTGATCAGTAGGACTGCCAGACTCAAAGACATGTCATGAGAGGTGAGGAGTCCCTGGCACTCTTTCAGGGAAACCCCTCACTAATCCAGAGCATCTAGTCACTAACTTGTTGGTCTGTGTGGAAAGTAGGGGCTAAAGTGGATGTCTGAACTGAAAAGCACAGTTAACTAAGAACATAGAAGCTGAACATGTATATCAATACAGCACAACGTTGTTGCAGTGAGTGCAGCAAAGTTACAATAAAATAATATAGGCAATTTAACATGGTGAAAGGTAAATTGTACGACACGTAGATTAAGATAGCAAACACCATTAAAATAAATGACAAATTACTAAGTAATAAGGCTACATCTCTCTCTGTCTCATTCTGCATTCACTGTCTCAAATTCTATAAAACACTTCTCTTCGCTCTATAAAAGGATTGTCAAATTTCAGCTACACTGGTTATAAATTTTCCTCACTAAAAGACTACTCCTTTTTATTCTCCTCATCTGACACACTTTTTTTTTTAGTGGGATTGTCAGGGAATATTTTTATTTAGTCTACTTGAGGTGTTAGGCTTCTATTCTTGGTTTGCTTTAGGCTCAGCTGGGAGGTCATTGATAGGTCTTATCTCTCATGGCATCCTGAGCACTAAGGATTCCACTGATCATCCACTTAGGCTGTGATCTCCTTTTGTCAGCTGGTGGTCAGGTCATCTCAGCATCAGTTTTGTCTGTCACATTTACTCAAGTACTTGCTTCATAGATGTGGATGACCATCCTCTTGGGTGTGACATCAAGTAATTGCTTCTTGGGTCCCCATTCCAGGACATCTGTGTGCAAAATCCTCCCGAGTCTTTACAAGTACTTGAATTAAATTGTCAAAGAGGCTCTATAAAATAAGGGGTTTTTTTAATAGCTGTCTTTCACAGAACTAATTGATTTCCAGACTTTCCTAGTAGATATAGATCTATAGGAAAGCCTTCAAAAGTCTCCCCTTTTGATAAGTCTTGGTGTCTATAAATCAGAGAGAGATGGGTTGTTATCAGTTCAGTACGTCAGCTTCTTTTTCAGATTTCTGAAATTTCAGGCATAACTCTTAGAACCACAGAATATCAGGGTTGGAAGGGACCTCAGGAGATCATCTAGTCCAACCCGCTGCTCAAAGCAGGACCAATCCCCAACTAAATCATCCCAGCCAGGGCTTTGTCAAGCCTGACCTTAAAAACCTCTAAGGAAGGAGATTCCACCACCTCCCTAGGTAACCCTTTGCAGTGCTTCACCACCCTCCTAGTGAAAAATTTTTTCCTAATATCCAACCTAAACCTCCCCCATTGCAACTTGAGACCATTACTCCTTGTTCTCTCATCTGCTACCACTGAGAACAGCCTAGATCCATCCTCTTTGGAACCCCCTTTCAGGTCTTTGAAAGCAGCTATCATTCTTCTCTTCTGCAGACTAAATAATCCGAGTTCCCTCAGCCTCTCCTCATAAATCATGTGCTCCAGCCCCCTAATAATTTTTGTTGCCCTCCACTGGATGCTTTCCAATTTTTCCACATCCTTCTTGTAGTGTGGGGCCCAAAACTGGACGCAGTACTCCAGATGAGGCCTCACCAATGCCGAATAGAGTGGAATGATCATGTCCCTCGATCTGCTGGCAATGCTCCTACTTATACAGCTCAAAATGCCATTAGCCTTCTTGGCAACAAGGGCACACTGTTGATTCATAACCACACAGACTGTTGACTCTTGCCTCTTCTTCTAACTTGCCTCTCCTTTCTCTTAGATGGTCTTGATGCTAGTATTGCTGATTTCCGTCTTCCTTTCCCTCCTGCTCCTTTGTTTCCAGGATGTGTTTCTAACAGCTTTCAATTACCTGATTCTCATTTCAATGTTTCTCAGGATTCAATTGTCTCATTTCAATGTTTCTCAGGATTCTTTTCATCAATAAATTTCTTCAAAGGTCTCTAATACCCTTTTTAAGATTCTCCATTCTCTGATGAGGGGTATTGCCCTATGACTTAGCCAATTAGTGTGGCTTGCAGTAGTTTAGAACCAGAAAGATAAAAGGAATGAAAAGAGGGGTTGAATGACTTCAGTTCATAGGCTCAGAAATATGCTCCTTGGTATTTTATTGCAAGTAACCAGTCCAGCTTTAAGGAATATCTCAATATTGCTAAATTTAACTCCCAATACAAGAGAATGTGGGTCTTCAGAATTACATGGAGCTGTTATAGAAAAGTCTAAGAACATTTATCTTTTTTTTTTTTTTTAAATCCCAGGATATCAAACCATTTAATAAACATTAACTAGTTTTCTCTCTCAATATTCCTGAGAGGTAGGTAAATATGAATGCACCCATGCTAAATATAGTTAAACTGAGGTACAGAGGGGTTAAATTAGAAATCATGTTCTGACAGGATCACCTCAGGTATACAACTCATCGTGCTGGGAGGAATGCACTGCTAGGTGCATCTTACTCTGAAAAGAAGAAACATGCGCCCCCCTTTGGTAGTACATACTGCAATCAGCAACCTATATACTACCCAGTTGGAACTCTGGCCACAACCTCTAAATGGTAATCCACAATCCCTGATGGGAGGTGACGAAGAAACAGCTGGCATGCAAATAGTTCTCTGGCAGATTTGAGCTATCTTGTCCTATCCTGAGCACTCAGTAGAGATCCTGCTGTGTTTGTACAATGTGGAAAGAGACTTTCTGCATCATATTTTCTCCCATTGCACTGAACAAGACTGGACTGGGCCCTACATGACTTGACTAGAACCACATAATGGAACTGTGGGAGTCAGGAATAAAATTCAGAAGCTCTGATTCCCAGTCTCTTCTGTAACAACCAGATACACTGTCACTATGAGACTAGGACAGCCAAGAGTCACTTTGGACTTTTTCCTCAGGGAATGCATTCAGACCATTTGCATTTGCTGACTTTGAAACTGGCCAATGATTCTTTCTCACCTAGTTCCATCTCTAATTGATCCTGTAAAATGTGCACTGTGCATTCTAAGGTGTCACAATGAAAACTTCTGACACAACAGCAGAGAATTAAATGCAAAACACTTACCAAACCACTGAAGTTAAAAGCTTTAACAAACTTTCAAATAACTAATTTCTTTTTCAGGTTAGGAAGTGTTAAGTCACTTCAACTAAATCCCAGAAGTGGAAACTTACACACACACACACACAAAATCTAGATGACTGGCGGAGCTCTCCTTCCTCCACAATGACCTTCCCCACATTTTTGTTCTGATGGGAAAATAAAACATCAGTAAAAACTAATTAGAAGAGCTACTTAAGCTGAAAAGAATATTTTGGGCATGTGATCTCAGACTTCTCTTCAACCTCAACATAGGTAATAGTGTATCACATAACATTTGCTTTATTTCACTCTTTAACAGCAGGATATTTCGTAACTCTCGCATCCCATCTGTATCCATTTTCACAATGACTGAAGAAATGCAATTAGTCTGCAGTCAGCCAAGTAATGGTCTCCTACAGCTACCGCTAAGGTAATCTTAGACCCTAGATTCTCTTATTTCTCATTTATGCCTTCTTCCTTTTCCTGACTTCTATTTATTACCAGATTTGTCTTCCCCCTTCCCTCTTCCAGCATATGTTGGTAAAAGTATCAAATGATCTTATATGCCTTACCTTTTTTTTTGGTAATTTTGCTCATGGTCCCCATGACTGGAGCTGGTTGAAAAATGGGACATTTTCCAGGATTTTTTCCCAAAAAATATTGTCCATTTTTCCTTAAAAAAATAAATCAAAGTTTAAATTATTTTACCACCTCAACCTACAACTCAGAATCTTTTATGCTGGTTGCCAGGATACTGCAAAGATACTTGCCTAAAGGGGAAAGCTCCATCCTTGTTAGAAAACAAGTTTTATTGTCTTTCACTCTCCTAATATATTTTTTCTCTATCCTTCCTGACACTGGGGTTGGGGGCAGCTCTGCTATTTTTCTTCAGGTCCTGGCAATTCTCCTTATCAACACTGAGTGGAATGGGGATGATCATTCGTGTGATAGGTGCTCCTCTCTGCCTGTGACATTCAAGCACCGCATTTCCTCTTCCTTCCACTTCAGTCTATTAACTTCTGTGTCAGCTGCCTATTTTTATCTTTCTCTTCCACCACATTAACAATGACCACATCGTTCCTGCTCAGAATTGCTCTATTGGTTTCCTCACAAAATTCAGGCTTTTTGAATACAGCTTCAGAGTCCTGAACCACTATGCCCCTGCCAACATCAGTGCTCTCACCTGCTGGATATACACCCCTCAAGCCTCCTTTCACTATCTGTTTGTGCCAATGTTCCATGTTTCCCCTTCACATGGAATGTCCTCTCATCTTCTCCCTTCAAATGCTTTCTTTAAACACTTTGGAGATACCTTTAAAATGATGAATCCTTGAAGATTTCATCACCCTGAGACTGAATCAGTTACATGATACACTGGTGATGTATGATATATTTGTCTCAAGTGGACAGTGTATGCCTGATTTAGGTCTTGTTTACATGAGAAAGTTGCACTGTTTTAACTTAACATGTGCAACTTAACATGCCAGGAAAATTGTGGAAAAGTTATAATGGACCTTATTTGTGGTAATAAAGTCCATTACTACTTTCCCGCGATTTTCCACTGTCAGCTGCCTCAGGCTGAGAGTGGGGGCCCGGAGCTGAGAGCAGGGGCTCCTGCTGTTGGCAGGCCAGGACTGAGAGCAGGAGCCAGGGGCTGACAGCAGCTGCCCGTGGCTGAGAGTGGGGGCTCCCACTGTTGAAACTGCAGTGGAAGCCTAATATTGAGGAATCCGCAATATCACAAGTTAAGTAGGGCCTTATTTTTAAACCAATTTACTTAAACTGGTGTAAAACCCAGTGTGAACAGTCTTATTTCAGTTTGAATGGTTTATTTTTGTTTACTTTAAACACATTGTTGCTTGACTTGTGCTAAACTGAAATAAATATATTCTCGGACAAAATAAATATCCACACAATGGTTAGCTTAGCAGTTTACCTGCCTTTTACTGTCTTATCTAAATTGATTTTAAACTATACCTTTAGTTAAACTGGTGCGACTTTCTCACGTAGAACAGTAGTTCTCAACCAGGGGTCTGAGGCCCCCGGGGGCTGGAAGCAGGTTTCAGGGGGGCCGCCAAGCAGGGCCAGCATTAGACTCACTGGGGCCCAGTGTAGAAAGCCGAAGCCCTGCCCCATGGTGTTGAAATCCATGCCTTGAGCCCCACCACCCGAGGCTGAAGCCGAAGCCTGAGCAATGTAGCTTTTGTGGGGGCCCCTGTGGCATGAGGCCCCAGGCAATTGCCCTGTTGCTACCCCCTAACACTGGCCCTGGCTTTGCTATGCAGAAAACCCGTTATTGTGACACAGGTGGGCCGAGGAGTTTTTATAGCATGTGTTGGGAGTGGGGTGGGAGGCTCAGAAGGAAAAAGATTGAGAACCCCTGGTATGGAAGACAGTGGAAGTAGCTTAGTTAAAAAAAAATTTTTTTAATTTTTTTTTTTACAAAAATCAAACTTCTATTAGTTTTAAGAAGTTCTCCAAGAAACACTTAGTTCACCAAAGTACTTGTTCTTTTATACTGCTGTCAGAAAGACTGCTGGTAATTAGACAGCTCCCAATTTACAGCTGCCATGATTTTCCTCCCACTAATTTTCTAGTGGTGTAACTTTAAATCACTTCAGTTAAGTTACCCTGGATTTAGTATGAAGAAAATCCATGTAAATTAGGACCCACTAGTTATTCCAATTTTTATAGGACTAAATAGTAAAAACCAGTTAAATTCCCTTTGAAACAGATGATCACATTAAACATAGGAGAGTCAAGGAAATAAAGTCCTAATAAGTGAACAATTTAAACAATTGATACAGGACAGAGGCAAGAGCCAGTAAAAATGACTCATAATAATTTTAAAGATCTGATACCTTGTGATATGTCAGGGCTGGAAAATCCGCGCCAATTAGAAAAGAAGTTTCCTAGCCTCCTAATGGTGTAATGTTCCCATTTGTAGACCTATAGACCTTTAATCTATCACTGGTCCAGGACTGTATTTCCTGGTCAAGGCCTCTGGCTTGTGTACCTCTGTGTTAAACTCCATATATAGGGGAGAAAGAAACATTTCTCTGGCAGGTTTTCTTTGAAAAAATATGGCAACTATTTCAAACTGCTCAAGAGTTTAGTGGACATATCAACATGAATTAATGGACAAAAGGCTGTTGAGGTAGTCAATGGTGGATGATAAATGCAATTTAGTACCAGGATCTCAATACAACATGCTATGTTTATTGTTTATATATAAAACACACAAAAACTATGTTGAAAGAACATTAAGGTGGCAAAATCAAGCACTCAAAAATTAGGAAATGCCAGAATTAAAGTTGCTTGTGCAACCTTAATTCTGCTCCCTTCAGTGTGTATATTATGGCAGTCTTTAATTACATGTTTGCAGTGTTGTAGCTCTGTTGGTCCCAGGATATAAAAGATAAGGTTGGTGTTTTATCTGACCAACTTCTGTTTGTGGAAAGTACAAGCTGAAGAGCTACACTGAGCTCTTCTTCAGGTCTGGGGAAGGAAACAGAGTGTCTGAGCTACATTCAAGTTGGGATAGATTGTTTAGCAGAAGGGATAACACATCTTGGAGACAGTCATTTAAAATGAAGTGGGCACCTGGGGGTTAGATTGTTATACATAAAGGGTTTGAAGAGGGCAATTAAATGTAGCAGGCAGCGTAGTGTGTTACAAATTGTTCTAATGAACTATAAAACCAGTTCCTTTTAAGTCCCTGGCTTTTGGTGTTAGCAGAGTTATGAATTTAAAGTCCTAGGCTCGTCTTTTGAAGATGTTGTGCAGGTTTACCTTGACAAATATTGAAAGATCAGCTATGGAGTGACTGATTTATGAAAAGTGTTCATCCGTGTGTGACAGGTGTTTGTCTTTTATCATTGTTCTGTGGTGATTTCATTTGAGAGAGCAGTGATTGTCTGGTTTTACCTACATAGTTTGCGGGGCATTTAGTGCACTGGATGAGGTATGCCACATGTTGTGATAGGCATGTATAGGACCCATGGATCTTGAAAAGTTGTTGTGGGGCCTGTTTATCATTGTAGCATTAGTGATACGTCTGCACGTTCATATCTGTTGTTCTGGCAGGATCTGGTGCCGCTTTGAGTTCGTAGGTCCTGGTCTGTGGGGAGCTTGCTTCTGATGATGAGCTTAGTGAGGTCAGGGGTTATTTGAAGGCCAGAAGAGGGGGTTCTGGAGAGATTTCTTTCAGGATGTGGTCCCCATCAAACATGGATTGTAGTTGTTTGATCCCCTGTGTGGGTTCCAATGTGGGGTGGCAGGTGACCACTAGGGGTCTCTAGAACACTCCCACACCAGCATCAACTTTCTGGACACCATGATTAGCTTAAACAATGGAACCCGACAAATGACTATATATAACAAACCTTATTAACAGAAGCAAGCTCAAGCACTCCATTCAAACCCTGCTCTACTCAAATTATGAATTTCCTCATGGACTCTTCTGTGGTGTTCATCACTAGAGTGCCTGAGTGATTCACAAATATAATTTATTTTCATAATATCCCACCCATCTTACAGGGGTTTTATCTCCACGTTACAGATGGGGAACTGAGGCACAGTCTGTACTAATTTTGGGTACTCAACTGGACCTGATTTCCAGAATACTTTAGCATTATATGGCACTTAACACTGTGCAAGCACAGCTCACACTGACTTCAGATGCAGCTATGAGAGCTCAGCACTTCTGCAAATCTAACCCAGGGTTTCAAGTCAGGCACCCAGAAAATGAGGAACACCCAATTTATGACCATCTGTAAAAAGTTTGGCTTTATTGACTTGACTGGCAGACATTCTTCATTCAACACTCACCTGCCTTAATCATGAGATTGTCCTTTCTGTTCCTGCATTCTCCTGCCTCATTCACTATATACCTTCCAGCTCTTGCATCATGAGACACGAGGTTTCACTTCTAAGTGCTTGACTTTGCAACCTTAATTTTTGTAACATAGAAAAATGCATTACAATGAACTGTTTATTTTTAAAGCACACTGAATAAGCAAATTCCATCATGTGGAATCATATCCCTGTGTAGGACACTGGCAGGGTTGTAACCTTTAAATACATGCATATACTCCATTAGCTCGTGTTGGAGTAAGCGGTAGCAATAATAGTAGGCTGTTATACTCTGAGACTAGCCATGTGAGACACACTTGTGCTCTTATTGCTTCAGGTGTCATCCCCTTGTCTCCTTCTAATCCCTTTGCCTTAGTCTGGCTATTTCCTCCTGCTTCTCCATGAGGTCTGGGCATCAGAAGGCAAAGCACTGATTGCAGAGAAGAGGCACCTTGCTTTCTGTTCTCATGCCCAGCACCAGAGCAGCCCCAGCAGGTCAAAGGAGGAACAGCACAGAAAGTCTTGCTCAGCCTTTATAGTCTGGGCAGCAACAAGCTCAGTGAAGATGGAATCTTCAAAGAAGTTTGCTACTGAATCAGGGGTGAAAGTAAAATGTGTCTCTTACCAGTATGGGGGGGCAGCTTCCCCCCCAGAAGGAGTGGGGCCTCAGGCAGAAGAGGCAGGGTTGGGGTAGCATCCCTCAACCAGCCTGCCCGCACCACCCAGGGCTCCAGCAGCAATTTAAAGGGCCCGGGGCTCCGGCTCATAGCTGCTCCTTTTGCCCCCCCCCACCCTCTTGGCAGCTGGGGTGGGGGGTGCAAAAAGGGTAGGGACGTTAAAGCGCTGCCGTGGCATCGCTTTAAGCAGGGTCTTTCTGCCACGGCAGCGCTTTAACGTCGCTGCCCCTTTTGCACACACCCCTGTTGGCAGCCCTGCCAGTAGGGACTCACAGGGCCGCCAACGGGGGGGCGCAAAAGGAGCAGTGACCTTAAAGCGCTGCCACGTCAGCAGTAGGGGCTGGTAGAGGCAGCCAATTTGTACCGGGCCGTAGGGCGTACCAGTAATGCCTTACTTTCACCTCTGTACTGAATTCTAACAAGCCTGTATTAAAAATGTGTAAACACCAATTTTCAGAGGCTTATACCTTGGTGTGTTGATACCTTGGCCTAGCCATACCTCTTCCCACTTGATATTTCAACATACATCATCTCGGTGTACTGCTATTCTTTGGCTCTTTTCCTTTAATATATGAATATTCACTTATTGTATCTCTTTACCTTTGAAATCTGATTAGTAAAGCTAATCTAATTAGGCATTCCTCTGCACTGGGAGTGCTCATTGTCACTATGTTCAATAGCTGATTGCCCTGGCTTTATACATTCAATAGAGACTTCAATCCAAACTATCCCAGTGAGGACAACTGAAAATACATTCCCTTGCATGAGGTCAAATAAGATGGTACTTCAGACAGCCTAAGACACACTGATACAGGTCCAGTCTCTCTCAATGTTGCATGCCTTTTTTAATCATTGTGATATCTTTTAAATTCTGTTTTTGTGCAATTTTGAACAATAGTGTATTTAAAATAAATGTACCAGGGTATCTTATAGCTAACATTCATTAAAGACCTACCAAATTAAGGGTGGATACATATAAAATTCACATGAAAAAACAATTGAGCTTGTATGAAGGATAGAGACCAATACATAAAGGTTCTTCCATGAAGAGGAATATGTATAAAATTGGGCCAAATTCTACTACTCTATCTCAAGTTGAGAGACAGTATGGCCCAGCAGGTGGGCCACTGGACTCTTAGAACACCTAGACTATATTCTCAGCTGTGCCACTGGATGACATTGGGAAAATCACTCCATCTCTCTGTGCCACAATATTCCCACCTGTAAAATGAGAATAATGCGAAGTGCTTTAAAATCAATGGATTAAAACAGCTATATGAAAGCTAGGCATTATTATTAGTAGTCCACAAACACCCTGTTGGCAGAATCTGGTCCACTATAGTCAGAATATATTGTGGAACACACCATTGCAGCCATAGACAAAAAATAACATTTCCTTTTATTTTACTAGTTAAATGAGGAACCAATGTAATTATGTGGTGTTCCCCACTAGTCAGTGACAGTGGTCTACATTATGGAGGATTTTGAATGGGAAAAAAAGTGTGAAATGAGAAACTGAATAATACAGAAACTGAATAATGGTTCCAGGTATGAAATGAAAATGTTGGCCATTTTTGCTCTTGTTATGAATGCTATAAATATGTATATAGCTTTTCTAGATAGATTCCAAGCTATATTCACTGTGCTGGTGCTACATAGAAATTTACATCAGTTTTTAAATTGGCTTAAATAAGACTATTGAATACTTTCTTTTTGAAGGCGGTAGGGATAGCTCAGTGGTTTGAGCATTGGCCTACTAGACCCAGGGTTGTGAGTTCAATCCTTGAGGGGGCCATTTAGGGATCTGGGGCAAAAATTGGGGATTGGTCCTGCTTTGAGCAGGGGGTTGGACTAGATGACCTCCTGAGGTCCCTTCCAACCCTGATAGTCTATGATTCTAAGGCATTCTAGGTTTTTTTCTTAGCATAAGATCAAATATCCACAACTTTTGTCACTAAAGATAGCTGCCACTTCCTGTGTCAAAGGAGTAATGTGAACAGAGGCTAATTTAACTTATGCCTCTATCATCTCTTTGAGGTACCTTAGGCAAGTGCGCCAAAAGTAACCATGTAATCCCATTCTAAAAGGCTTATTCAGGTTTAACTGCAAGCAAAATGTTGCCTTATTTGGCTCAGGGTACCCTCCTTCCACAAAAAACACCCTATTTTAAAAATAGTATTAACAACCAACATCTCTTTGGTCTCACAATATTAAAATATTCTGAACATAGAGAGTTGGAAGGAAATCAGTAAGACTGAGTAGTTGAAGAGATATTAAGGCAAACAATATAAAGAGGACAGACTGATTAGAAGCTCTGTTACAGGGCACTAAAATGAGAGGATAAGAATAAAGAATTTTTTTTAAAAAATTACAAGTAAAAAAGCTAGAGGTAAAGAGAACTGTTAGGATGTAGATATTCAGGCCTGTCTGCAAAGGCCTGTATTTCAAGAATTTAGGTGTATTCTTATCACTTGGCTAGTTATAGAGATGTAAAAGAATCAAAACCACTGTCTGCCAGTGTAAGGGCATTCTCTTACTGTGGCAGTCTGAGGCCCTGTTCTTTGGCTAAGGCCTTTAGCTAAGCAACAGAGGCAGCCATAAACTGGGAAGTGAATGGTCACATCCTCACATTCCAAACTAGTCACATTGAAATAAGGTGCTATTGGGCTGTTAGGAATACAATCCTGTCCTGTATTCCTATCACCTCCAGAGAAAGGGAAGTGCCTAGAAAATGTAAAAGGAAACTTAGTCTGAGAGCATCCTGTCTGGCAAGAACTCACTTATCAATAGCTGGGATGTGAAATCCTCACTTCTGTACTGTTTTGTCATTATAGTTCCCACTTTTCTTTTTGCGAATACAGACTAACACAGCTGCTACTCTGAAACCTGTCACTTTGCTATTGTTTGTATAATCTCTGTCTGGTTCTGTGATTGTTTCTGTCTGCTGTAAAATTAATTTTCCTGGGGGTAAATTAATTAAGGTGGTGGGATATAATTGGTTACATAGTCATGTTACAATATGTTAGGATTGGTTAGTTAAATTTCAGGAAAATGATTGGTTAAGGTATAGCTAAGCAGAACTGAAGTTTTACTCTATAGTCTGCAGCCAATCAGGAAGTGGGGGTGTGTGGAGAGGGGAAATGGGAACAGGAAATGGGAGTAAGGAAGTTGGAATCATGTTTTGTTAAGGGCAGGAATGGGAACAGGGACACAGGTGTAAGGCTCTGTGGTGTCAGAGTTGGGAAGGAGGACACTAAGGAAGGAAACTGGAATCATGCTTGCTGGAAGTTCACCCCAATAAACATTGAATTGTTTGCACCTTTGGACTTCGGGTATTGTTGCTCTCTCTTCATGCAAGAAGGACCAGGGAAGTAAGTGGGTGAAGGAATAAGCCCCCTAACAAGAACCCTCAGTACATTGCGGTAAATGTTAAAGAATAGAAAACTTGATCAGGATTGTACAAATAAGCTTCAGCAAAGAGGATATAAGAATTGTATTCCTAGAATTAAAATAAAAACTAATCTAAAAGATTTTCAAATGAACCTGGTTCAGTCAAAATAAACAAACTGGATTTTGGTGCACAGGAACAGAATCCAATCTTTCTCTAGAGGAAAATAAATATAATAAAGATGAACACTCTTTCAGCATTACAATATATATATTTTAGCTCCTTTGGAAACCATAGTTTCAAAACTGACATGATACTGCAAAGCAAATGAATAACTGTAAATAGACCAAACCCTTCCACCCCTTTCGGGAAGCTATATTTCCCTACAGAGAGCTTACTGATTTCCAGACCTTAAAAAGGATCAAGATTCCTTCATGTTACAACCACCATTAGAGGAGAAATATGAATAGAGAGAGGTGTGAATTCACAGAGAAGAATGTGTTAGCCCTATCCCGTATTCAGCTTTGATGAAATTCTAAACGACTGTATTAGAGCTGCGTGAATAACTGATTTTGTTAGTTTTGCTGGCAGTTCCAAATGAATAAATAACAACAATTAATTAAAAGATTTGACCCAAACTAAAACTTCCAAAATGTTTTGGCAAATCAAAAGGATGCCAGAGGATGTTGTGAAGGCCAAGACTATAACAGGGTTCAAAAAGAACTAATAAGTTCATGGAGGTTCATGAACTAGATAAGTTCATAGGTCCAGCAATGGCTATTAGCCAAGATGAGGAGGGATGGTGTCCCTAGCCTCTGTTTGCCAGAAGCTGGGAATGGGTGATAGGGGATGGATCACTTGATGTTTACCTGTTCTGTTCATTCCCTCTGGGGCACCTGGAATTGGCCACTGTCAGAAGACAGGATACTGGGCTAGGTGGATCTTTGGTCTGACCCAGTATGGCTGGTTTTATGTTCTAAAAAAGGCTTTTGTTTTGGGTCAAATGGAATGTGTCATTTTCTTTCTAGGCACTTTTTAAAATAAAATCAAAGGAAATGAAGGGCTAGGTTCACAAATGGCATGGGGAAAGAGGAAAGAAGTGGTGGTGGTGCTCCCTCATAACCTTTAGGCCAGTGGGTAGGGCACTTACCTGGCCGATGGGGTGACAAGTTCAATTGCTATTCTTGATATGGAGCAAGGATTTGCACTTGGCTATCCCATGTTGCAGGAGCATGCCCTAACCACTGATCTGTAGAATAGTGTGAGGGTAGGGTTCTCTCAGGCTTTCCTGTTGAAGTAGTTACATTGTTTATAAAATATTTCAATAGTCATTGGGTCCAAAGGAAAGAATGAGAATGTGTCTATAGCTTGGATGTTAGGGCACTCACATGAGATCCAAGTTCATATCCCTGATCTCATGAACATTAATTATTTAGACACAGTGGAACAGATTCAGCAGGAGAGACAGAGAACCTACACCAAAATACCCCATAGGTTAGGGTTTTCTTCTGAAAAGTGGGAAACCCAAATTCAAACCCCTGTTCCGTATCAGCAGAAGGGGGAATTGAACCTAGCTCTCCCAGATTATGTGGGATACCTGGGCTACAAGTTGTGAGACAGGGGTTGTCTCCTCCTCTGCCTTTTATGAATGGCATCCCAAAGTCCCCTTAGTTTTAGCCAGGAAAAAATATTGGCAAATTCATGAATAGTTTCAGGTTGTCCAAAACTGCATTTTTTGGTGAAATTTTTTTTTTTTTTTTTTTTTTTTTTTTTTGAAAAATGGATCCCAGCTCCTCAATCCACTATCCTCGTCTAAGTATCTTCAGCTTCTAACAAAGCATTCAGGGGAAAAACAAGGATAACACTAAAAGAAACTGAACTTCACTACTTATTAATAGAAAAACAATTATACTAGGAAATCTGGCGTTCAGAAGTGGATTAAAAAGGAATTTTCTCTTTACAGCAGTTATTTCTCTTTCTAAAGTAAAACAGCATTGTAAAAAAGAGGAAAAATACCAACAATATTTGCCACTGAGCTACATGCTGAAACAAGTTCTGAACTTCAAAAAATATGAGATTATGCTAGACAAAGCTTCTGCTGGGACTAAATGTAAGGCTTCCAAAATATATAATTTATTGCTGTCTACTACATAATGTTCTTTGGACAAATAAATAAATAATGCATAGAGCAAAGATCTGAACTTTGTGATTGATAAAGTATGGAATAAAGTTAACAAACATCTTAAATCATTTACCAGAGCCCTGAAGTGCTAAGGCTTACCCAGCAGAAAGTACTTTTTAGTACACTGCGGACTACATCTAAGGTGGATAAAACAGGGAAAGGTGTTGGACTTGGGAAAAGTTCAACACCAGCTTCATCCATATATTTTTAGAAAAGACTACTTGTGCATAATTTTTCAGACAAATTACTGCACCCAACTCTATGGCATATGAATCTCAACATCAGTTAAAATCAATGGGAGCTGCAGGTGCTTAGCATTTCTGAAAGTCAGACCCATTGGTTTTAAACAGATATTTTCAATGAGCTATACCAGCAGTCCAGGTTTTTTTTTAAACAGGCAAAACTCCCTTTGAAGCAAAGAAGAGTTCTCTCTCTGAAAGAACAGAAGGCCCCTAAACCTGCTGAGGTTGACAAGACTACTGTTGACTTCAACAAGAGTTTTGCAAAATGGCAATTCTGGCAATACTTTAACTGTTGCTTTGTGAAATACATTTGGCTAACTGATGGAAAATTCCCTAACAGGCTGGAAAAATCCATGCTTAGCTTCTGCTCAGTTGGTTTTGGGGTTTCTTTGTTTTTTGTTTTTATGAACAAGCCATGTAATACTAACAGATTGGGTATAAAAAGGAGAAGAAGTCTGAGCTTGATGGACATTTGAACACTTGGGACACTTCAGACATTTCTGGACACCTCTCAAGTTCCCTTACAGATGGAAGGCTGGTTATTGGAAGTCTATAGATATCCACTTGAGACTCCCTCAAGACCTTGGGTAAATATTAATCTGGGGTTAATTTGGGGTGCTCTACTAACCTGTTGCGGAGATGTGTAAGTCCTAGAGACTAAATCAAGTAGAAGCTTTTAGTGAAAGCACTTTTGTTTGCCTGTTTGCATCAATTATCTGTAAGCAGGGTCTGAATGAACTCGTCCCTGACCGCAGCTGGGGGGGAGGGAGAGATGTCAGGAGCAAACTGTATTTACATGAACATATCTGTTCTGCTTAGATGTCCAGCAGATAGAGCGGTGTTGCTTAAAGTGATCAACTTTGACTGGTGTTGGGTTAAAATCACTTTAGTACTGAGTATCAGAGAGGTAGCCGTGTTAGTTTGTATCCACAAAAACAATGAGGAGTCCAGTGGCACCTTAAAAACTAACAGATTTATTTGGGCATAAGCTTCTTCAGATGCATCTGAAGAAGTAGGTTTTTTACCTACGAAAGCTTATGCCCAGATAAATCTGTTAGTCTTTAGTACTGAATGCAGGGGTAGTGAAATGCTGTTGTTGTCTTTATTGTAGGAATAAAGGGGAGCAGAATTGTGCTTAACCTGTCCCAAATGACGGGGTCACCCTCAGCTGAAAAGACCTTGTTAAACCAGGGGCTCAAATTCCAGACCCTTGTGAAAGTAAGAGGGGTGGACAGATGTCCAAGCTAGGAGGTGTGGACTCTTTCTAAGAGTTCCTGGTCTGGTTTAGCCTGTTCCTCCCCACTGTTCAAAGATAGAGCTAAACAGGCTTCATTAGGGGCCTTTTTGTTATGTTAAATACTCAATGAGAGCTGAACTCATTTGTTGTGGGGCAGTGTTTCTGCCCAGTCTGCTCAGAGCTAAAATTCACTAAGAGGCTGACCTACAGAAGTCACAGCAGAGAGGCAGATGTCAGTCACCTCCTGCTGCCAGGCGGATGGCAGGAGCAACCGGTGAAAGCAGCAAGCAGTCACCTTGTGAAAGAGGTGAGCAGTCGGGAGGCAGCAAGGAGCAGTTGCTGGCAGGGAGGCCAGGCAGTGAGGAGCAGCGGCTGGCAGGGCAGCCAGCAGAGAGGAACAGCGGCTGGTGAGGCAGCCTGCCAGAGCAAGTGCTCAGATGGCAGAGCAAGCCAGGTGTCTTCTTCCTCAGGTTGGTGGTGAACGCACATAGATGCATTTCTGAAAGCTGGGTCCTCACTGACCAAGGACAACCACTGTGGGTGGGGTATGGTGAGGAAGCAGAGGGGGGCACAGTAAAGGAACTTTGGGTTGTAGAACTCAAGAACATGAGGCAGAAGTGGAGTGGGTGTCATGTTCACAGTTTTATATTTATGACTCCTGCTTGTGGCATTTTCCCTACTTAATATCGAGTGACTTCCGTCCTTTCATTAAAAGTTTCTTTTCTACACTCATACGCTGTGCTAGAGAGAGGGGAAGTATTGCCTCTCAGAGGCACCCATGGGGTTGTGTGTAATTTTCCCAGGTTACTGGTTGGGGACTTGAGCAGGTTCTATGTTGTATTGTTGAAAAGGAAACCCTAGATATTTAACCTGGCCCTGATTTCTGCCAGCTCCACATGGCAGAAGGGTTAACTATCTATCAGCTGGATGGGCTGTGTCTTGATTTATTTATTTCCTGACACTGCCTTGCAAAGAGTAAAGTTACCAAGAGCTTTGGGTTGAGCAAAACCCCAGGTAACAACCGGGCCAGCAAGAGGGGCCCAGATGACATCACCACCTCTACTGGTTCCAGCTGAACCCCAAATAGCACCTGGGATGACAGTTATCTCTGATACCATCTGTCAAACAAGGGGGCTTTTCCTTCTAAAACTGACTTTAACAACATCAGCCCATCTCAGCTAACTTCTTTTCCCAAAAGGACAGTTATTACCATCTTTAATACTAAGAGTCTGTCAAATAGGTAGTTCCTTCTAAAACCCTCTTCAGTTAGAGGGAAAAGGAACAAAGGATATTGATAAAAACAAAAGCAATTATTTAATGGTTTATATTGCAAAAGTTTTAACTGTTTTTTCCTTTGCTGTATCTTTAATAAAAGCTCAACTGAATTTTTAATGATGAGCTTGCTAAAGTAATAAACAGGCTGAGGTCTCTGTATACCAACCTGAAACACTGTTTAATGTTGGACAGTGACTGGGTTATGTTAACACCTTTAGCACATTTATTCCATGTAACTTAATACAACAGATCTGAACTCATTATTTGAACCTGCAAGGTGCAGAGTGGTCTCAACTCCATCACAACCACAAAAAAGTACAAGTGAATGCTAGTTCAAATGGATGATCCTTCTAAAATGGAAGGAATTAAATACATAAATTATACCGTTATGCAAAATCTAGTGAGCTTGGATGTAGTAAGTTGTCACTTAAAATGGAATTTAAAGAAAATATAATTACCCTTCCTTATTGCTGATAGCTGCACTCTTTTCATATCAATGTTCTCTCTGGCCTTTCACTGAAAATCATACATTATCTCCCTCCCTCTCTCTCCTCAAACTTCCACACCCAAAATCTGTTTCACATAGTCTCTGGCTCCTCACAAATTTACTCACTTGCCCATATTCTTAGATTTCTCCTCCTCCCCAACTCGACCTTTTGTCTTAGACCCTTATGAAGTCTTTGGCTCAGGATCACTAGCTTGCTGAGATAATGTCAAGGCAAAGAGCTTTGTGACATCACATGCTGTCATAAATATAAAGGGAAGGGTAAACCCCTTTGAAATCCCTCCTGGCCAGGGGGAAAGCTCCTCTCACCTGTAAAGGGTTAAGAAGCTAAAGGTAACCTCGCTGGCACCTGACCAAAATGACCAATGAGGGGACAAGATACTTTCAAAAGCTGGGAGGAGGGAGAGAAACAAAGGGTCTGTGTCTGTCTGTATGCTGTGCTTGGCCAGGGATAGACCAGGAATGGAGTCTTAGAACTTTTAGTAAGTAATCTAGCTAGGTATGTGTTAGATTATGATTTCTTTAAATGGCTGAGAAAAGAATTGTGCTGAATAGAATAACTATTTCTGTCTGTGTATCTTTTTTGTAACTTAAGGTTTTGCCTAGAGGGGTTCTCTATGTTTTTGAATCTAATTACCCTGTAAGATATCTACCATCCTGATTTTACAGGGGGGATTTCTTCATTTCTATTTACTTCTATTTTCTATTAAAAGTCTTCTTGTAAAAAACTGAATGTTTTTTCATTGTTCTCAGATCCAAGGGTTTGGGTCTGTGGTCACCTATGCAAATTGGTGAGGCTTTTTATCCAACATTTCCCAGGAAAGGGGGGGGGTGCAAGTGTTGGGAGGATTGTTCATTGTTCTTAAGATCCAAGGGTCTGGGTCTGTAGTCACCTAGGCAAATTGGTGAGGCTTTTTACCAAACCTTGTCCAGGAAGTGGGGTGCAGGGTTTTGGGAAGTATTTTGGGGGGAAAGACGCGTCCAAACAGCTCTTCCCCAGTAACCAGTATTAGTTTGGTGGTGGTAGCGGCCATTCCAAGGACCACGGGTGGAGTACTTTGTACCTTGGGGAAGTTTTGACCTAAGCTGGTAAAGATAAGCTTAGGAGGTTTTTCATGCAGGTCCCCACATCTGTACCCTAGAGTTCAGAGTGGGGGAGGAACCTTGACATGGTGGCATAGTGGTGGGATTAACCTGAAATCATTTTGAGATCCAGTTGAGATTTTTTGAACTAGAAATACAGATTTTAAAAAGGAATTTTTTTTTCCTGTGGCTTTGAAGCAGCTTTGAAACTGAAAGCAGCTTGGGTTTTCCCTGCTTTGTGGCCAAGCAGAGACAAAAGGGAATTATCTTTGTGAATTGCAGGTTTTCTTTGCCTGGAGGCAGGGTACTTAACTCCTGCAGGGAAATTCACAGTCTTCCAACCCAGAGTTTTTTTTTTTTTCTTTTCTTCCAAAAAGTAAATAGGGGGGGTGTGCTCTACCCATTTGCCTGGAGACAAAAGTGGCAGGGTGTTTTTTTTAGGATTTTGATTTTTTTGTTTTACAAGGAGCACATGTTTGAAAAGGAATTTTTTTTTCTTTGGGCTGGGTAAGCAGGTTTCCAAGTAGCTGGAGGTTTTTTGCTTTAAGTTGGGCCCAGAGCAGAGACAAGGGAATTGTCTTTTTCTGTAGGCTGACAATCACTATCAGAGAATAGGTATTCTATTCCAGCACAGCAAAATTTTACAGCCAAGTTTTGTTTGTTTATTTCTAAACCTCAGGTGTAAAGTTAGTTAAAAACAGAGAGGTTAGAATGGCAAAATCCGCGGCTCGACTACAGCTCGAATTAGCCAAATTTCAGGCTGAGGAAAGACAAAGGGAACATGAAAGACGGATAGAACTCATGCGGCTGAAGAAGGAACAAGAAAGGGAGGCAGCGAGAGAAGCAGAACAACACCAAGCGGCTGCTCACAGGAGAGCTATGGAAGCGAGGGACAAAGAACTGGAGGAGAAGGAAAAAGAGAGGAAGTATGTGGAGGAGATGGAGAAGATAAAGGCTCAGCAGAATATCCCAACAAACCCTAGTAATTCTTCTCCAAGTACCACTTCCCATCCCAGAAAGTTCCCCACCTACAAGGCAGGCGATGATACTGAGGCCTTCCTAGAAAACTTCGAAAGGGCCTGCCTTGGGTACAACATCTCTACTGACCAATACATGGTAGAGCTGAGGCCGCAGCTCAGTGGACCCTTAGCTGAGGTGGCAGCTGAAATGCCTAAAGAACACATGAACAAGTATGAACTGTTTAAATCCAAGGCGAGAGTCAGAATGGGGATAACACCCGAGCAGTCTCGTCGGAGGTTCAGAGCCCTAAGGTGGAAACCAGACATGTCATTTACCCGACATGCCTACCACATTGTGAAACATTGGGATGCCTGGATATCAGGAGCAAGTGTTGAATCTCCAGTAAATTTGCCCTTCCTAATGCAAATGGAACAATTCTTAGAGGGTGTTCCTGAGGAAATAGAAAGATAGATCCTAGATGGGAAACCCAAAACTGTAATCGAGGCAGGAGAGATTGGAGCCAGATGGGTGGAGGTGGCAGAGAAGAAGAAAACTGGTCGCAGTTGGAGCAGAGACCAGAAGGGACCACCCCAGACCACACCCTATTACCGGGGGCCGCCCAAGGCCCCACCTACCTCCCAAAGAACCCTCCAGACCCCTTATCGTCCTGCCACCCCGTTCTCCAGCAACCCTCCTCGCCCCAGTGACCCGTCAGCTGGACGATGTTTTAAATGTAACGAGCTGGGGCATGTAAAGGCCAACTGCCCCAAGAACCCCAACAGATTACAGTTCGTTGCACCGGAATCACACCAGAGGTCCACAGGCCCAGATACCTCCCAGATACCCTTGGAGCGGAGGGAAACTGTGAGTGTGGGCGGGAAGAAGGTCACCGCGTGGAGGGACACCGGAGCACAAGTGTCAGCTATCCATGCTTCCTTAGTGGACCCCAATTTAATCAACCCAGAGATCCAAGTGACAATTCAACCCTTCAAGTCCAACTCTTTCAATTTGCCTACAGCCAAGTTGCCTGTCCAGTACAAGGGCTGGTCAGGAATGTGGACTTTTGCAGTCTATGATGATTATCCCATCCCCATGCTGTTGGGGGAAGACTTGGCCAATCATGTGAAGCAGGCCAAGAGGGTGGGAATGGTCACCCGCAGCCAGGCTAAACAAGCCGTGAGGCCTAGCTCTGTTCCAGAAACTTCTATCAGGACCCAGTCAGAGGTGATGGACCCGGACCCCAGGCCAATGTCTGCAACAGCAGTAGTGGATCCAGTCCCAGAGACCCAGACGGAACCAGTTCCAGAACCGGAACCAGCCGAACAACCAACACCAGACCCCGTGCCAGCACTGAATCCAGTACTTGCAACCTCAACACCAGAGGGCCCCACCGAACCTGAACTGGCAGCAGCCGATAACCCTACACAAGAGGCTCAGCCGGAGCCTGAATCCCAACCTAGTGCACCAGCGGAGAGCGGTTCACAGTCAACAGAAACAGCTCCATCCCCTATATCGCTTCCAGAGGGACCAAGCCTAGGTCCACAATCCAATGAGGAACTGATGTCCCCAGCATCAAGGGAACAGTTCCAGACTGAACAGGAAGCAGATGAAAGCCTCCAGAGAGCTTGGACGGTGGCACGGAGCAACCCACCGCCTCTCAGCTCTTCTAATCGATCCAGGTTTGTTGTAGAAAGAGGACTTTTATACAAGGAAACTCTTTCTGGTGGACACCAGGAAGACTGGCATCCTCAGAGACAGTTGGTAGTTCCAACTAAATACCGGGCCAAGCTCTTGAGCTTAGCCCACGATCACCCTAGTGGCCATGCTGGGGTGAACAGGACCAAAGACCGTTTGGGGGGGTCATTCCACTGGGAGGGAATGGGCAAGGATGTTTCTACCTATGTCCAGTCTTGTGAGGTGTGCCAAAGAGTGGGAAAACCCCAAGACCAGGTCAAAGCCCCTCTACAACCACTCCCCATCATTGAAGTTCCATTTCAGCGAGTAGCTGTGGATATTCTGGGTCCTTTTCCGAAAAAGACAGCCAGAGGAAAGCAGTACATACTGACTTTCATGGATTTTGCCACCCGATGGCCGGAAGCAGTAGCTCTAAGCAACACCAGGGCTAAAAGTGTATGCCAGGCACTAGCAGACATTTTTGCCAGGGTAGGTTGGCCCTCCGACATCCTCACAGATTCAGGGACTAATTTCCTGGCAGGAACTATGAAAAACCTTTGGGAAGCTCATGGGGTAAATCACTTGGTTGCCACTCCTTACCACCATCAAACAAATGGCATGGTGGAGAAGTTTAATGGAACTTTGGGGGCCATGATACGTAAATTCGTAAATGAGCACTCCAATGATTGGGACCTAGTGTTGCAGCAGTTGCTCTTTGCCTACAGAGCTGTACCTCATCCCAGTTTAGGGTTTTCCCCATTTGAACTTGTATATGGCCGTGAGGTTAAGGGGCCATTGCAGTTGGTGAAGCAGCAATGGGAGGGATTTACACCTTCTCCAGGAACTAACATTCTGGACTTTGTAACCAACCTACAAAACACCCTCCGAACCTCTTTAGCCCTTGCTAAAGAAAACTTACAGGATGCTCAAAAAGAGCAAAAAGCCTGGTATGATAAACATGCCAGAGAGCGTTCCTTCAAAGTAGGAGACCAGGTCATGGTCTTAAGGGCGCTCCAGGCCCATAAAATGGAAGCATCGTGGGAAGGGCCATTCATGGTCCAGGAGCGCCTGGGAGCTGTTAATTATCTCATAGCATTCCCCACCTCCAACCGAAAGCCTAAGGTGTACCATATTAATTCTCTAAAGCCCTTTTATTCCAGAGAATTAAAGGTTTGTCAGTTTACAGCCCAGGGAGAAGATGATGCTGAGTGGTCTGAAGGTGTCTACTACGAAGGGAAATGTGCTGGTGGTGTGGAAGAGGTGAACCTCTCCATGACCCTTGGGCGTATGCAGCGACAGCAGATCCAGGAGCTGTGCACTAGCTACGCGCCAACGTTCTCAGCCACCCCAGGACTGACTGAACGGGCATACCACTCCATTGACACAGGTAATGCTCACCCAATTAGGGTCCAACCTTACCGGGTGTCTCCTCAAGCTAAAACTGCTATAGAACGGGAGATCCAGGATATGTTACAGATGGGTGTAATCCGCCCCTCTGAAAGTGCATGGGCATCTCCAGTGGTTCTAGTTCCCAAACCAGATGGGGAAATACATTTTTGCGTGGACTACCGTAAGCTAAATGCTGTAACTCGCCCAGACAACTATCCAATGCCACGCACAGATGAACTGTTAGAGAAACTGGGACGGGCCCAGTTCATCTCTACCTTGGACTTAACAAAGGGGTACTGGCAGGTACCGCTAGATGAATCTGCCAAGGAAAGGTCAGCCTTCATCACACATCTCGGGCTGTATGAATTTAATGTACTCCCTTTCGGGCTGCGAAATGCACCCGCCACTTTCCAAAGACTTGTAGATGGTCTCCTAGCGGGATTAGGAGAATATGCAGTCGCCTACCTTGACGATGTGGCCATATTTTCGGATTCCTGGGCAGACCACCTGGAACATCTACAAAAAGTCCTTGAGCGCATAAGGGAGGCAGGACTAACTGTTAAGGCTAAGAAGTGTCAAATAGGCCTAAACAGAGTGACTTACCTTGGACACCAGGTGGGTCAAGGAACTATGAGCCCCCTACAGGCCAAAGTGGATGCTATCCAAAAGTGGCCTGTCCCAAAGTCAAAGAAACAGGTTCAATCCTTCTTAGGCTTGGCCGGTTATTACAGACGATTTGTACCGCACTACAGCCAAATCGCTGCCCCACTGACAGACCTAACCAAAAAGAAACAGCCAAATGCTGTTCAGTGGACCGGAAAGTGTCAGAAGGCCTTTAACAAGCTTAAAGCGACACTCATGTCTGACCCTGTACTAAGGGCCCCAGACTTTGACAAACCGTTCCTAGTAACCACAGATGCATCCGAGCGTGGTGTGGGAGCAGTTTTAATGCAGAAAGGATCTGATCAAGAATTCCACCCTGTAGTGTTTCTCAGCAAAAAACTGTCTGAGAGGGAAAGCAACTGGTCAGTCACTGAAAAAGAATGTTATGCCATTGTCTACGCTCTGGAAAAGCTACGCCCATATGTTTGGGGACGGCGTTTCCACCTGCAAACCGACCATGCTGCACTAAAGTGGCTTCACACCGTCAAGGAAACTAACAAAAAACTTCTTCGGTGGAGTTTAGCTCTCCAAGATTTTGATTTCGACATCCAACACATCTCAGGAGCTTCTAACAAAGTGGCTGATGCACTCTCCCGTGAAAGTTTCCCAGAGTCAACTGGTTAAAATCGTCCTTGAGATGTGGAAAATATTGTTAGTCTTTATGTACTTGGTAGTATATTTAGAGATGCATGTGTCTTATTAACTCTGTTTTTCCTAGAGCTCCAGGAAGAAATCCCAGCCAGTGTTTCACCCTAGCTGAGATTTGGGGGGCGTGTCATAAATATAAAGGGAAGGGTAAACCCCTTTGAAATCCCTCCTGGCCAGGGGAAAGCTCCTCTCACCTGTAAAGGGTTAAGAAGCTAAAGGTAACCTCGCTGGCACCTGACCAAAATGACCAATGAGGGGACAAGATAGTTTCAAAAGCTGGGAGGAGGGAGAGAAACAAAGGGTCTGTGTCTGTCTGTATGCTGTGCTTGGCCAGGGATAGACCAGGAATGGAGTCTTAGAACTTTTAGTAAGTAATCTAGCTAGGTATGTGTTAGATTATGATTTCTTTAAATGGCTGAGAAAAGAATTGTGCTGAATAGAATAACTATTTCTGTCTGTGTATCTTTTTTGTAACTTAAGGTTTTGCCTAGAGGGGTTCTCTATGTTTTTGAATCTAATTACCCTGTAAGATATCTACCATCCTGATTTTACAGGGGGGATTTCTTCATTTCTATTTACTTCTATTTTCTATTAAAAGTCTTCTTGTAAAAAACTGAATGTTTTTTCATTGTTCCCAGATCCAAGGGTTTGGGTCTGTGGTCACCTATGCAAATTGGTGAGGCTTTTTATCCAACATTTCCCAGGAAAGGGGGGGGGTGCAAGTGTTGGGAGGATTGTTCATTGTTCTTAAGATCCAAGGGTCTGGGTCTGTAGTCACCTAGGCAAATTGGTGAGGCTTTTTACCAAACCTTGTCCAGGAAGTGGGGTGCAGGGTTTTGGGAAGTATTTTGGGGGGAAAGACGCGTCCAAACAGCTCTTCCCCAGTAACCAGTATTAGTTTGGTGGTGGTAGCGGCCATTCCAAGGACCACGGGTGGAATACTTTGTACCTTGGGGAAGTTTTGACCTAAGCTGGTAAAGATAAGCTTAGGAGGTTTTTCATGCAGGTCCCCACATCTGTACCCTAGAGTTCAGAGTGGGGGAAGAACCTTGACACATGCTCAGCACCTCTAGCTTGCAGGTCTGATGTTAAAAGGGACAGGCCACTGTGAGGTCATTAACTTAGCAGCCTTTGGATGCTACGGCTGAGCCTTTGTGGGATTTCTGATTCAGGACCTCTAGTTTGCTGGTCTGATATCATTGTCTCAGCATGTCTGGCTTGCTGAGATAATGTCAAGTCACTCATTCATACTTCAGCAGGCTGGGTTGATGGGAAGGCACAAGCCTCTGAGAATTACTGACTCAGCAACTATAGCTTTCTGAGCTGATGTCAGTTACTATCACCACATCTAGTTTTCTGTCAAGGTACAAATCTTTGAGGGCACCAGTTCAGCACCTCTGGTTTGTTACGAGATGGCAAGTTTCAAGATTGATGTCTTGGCACTATTTTCACTATAATAAGCAATACATTTGTCTAAAAGCACCTACTGAGGGGTGGATACTTTCCTGGGAAAAGACAAAAAGCATTGCAATACCATACATTTACAGAAACTGTAGTGAGAGACAAGTGCACCTTAAAGTTTGCAGAAAACTTCTCTAAGCCTCTTGCTGTTTGATCTGAAACTCACTCCACCTCTACCACCATTTGCAGATGTTCATGTGTGCTTAGACCATAGGAATATGCACAATTCTGTGTGAGTTTGTGATGCCAAGTTAGTATTTGTAGGCCAGACTGCTCCCCTAGGAAAAGCCTGCAGAAGGGGACTTAAGAGCAGGAAGTGTTTGTGAGCGCCTCATGAAGATTCCATCACATCATTCCATTGGGTGGAGTGGGCTTGTCCTCCCGCAGAATAGGCTGCAGAACCCACCTCAAGCCTCATGGCCATTGTGGGATTCATCAGTGTAGAGTTCCTATTACTCCGTTGCAGCTCTGTGCTTAAAGGGGAATCCCCTGCCACAGAGGCGGTATCTTCAGAAAATACAATGCAGCCTAGACTGTTATTTTCCCTTAATAAACTCTTCTGGGTGAGTGGGCTTGGGGGCAATGTATGATGTGCATCCCCATGGCTCCATCCCTGACCACTCCGTCCTGTTTTTTATTTGTTACAGTACAGCCTAGAGGCACCAACCAAAATCAATACCTTTGTGTGAGGCACTGCTTAAGATGCAGTCCCTGCCCTGGAGAACTTTCCTATCTAGTAAGACTCAGAGTAAGAGGGGAAACAGAGCAACAGAGAGGTGAGATGACTCAAGGTCACACAGCAGATCAGTGAGTAAGCTGAAAATATAACTTGGGTCTCTTGCATCCCAGTCTAGTATTCCACCACTAGGCCATGCTGCCCATCAGTCCCCATTCCTGTAAAAACCTGTAGCAGCACTGATACTTCTATGGGATCCAGGAGAAAAGGGGACAGTGCTGAAGAGGTTGCTGAGCCCCTACTTCATGAGGAAGGGCTCCTCCTACTACTATGTTGTTCTTTCATGTGGGAGTGTTTTTTGTATTGTAAATTAGTTCAGCAGCATACCAAATTGAAGGTTTTAGCTTTTGCATTGAATTGGATGCAGATTATGTAAATGCATAGTTACACTTCTTAGCAACCAAACTCTGGAAGCATATGGTCTGTTATTATTAGCTTCTTATCTAAACACAGTATTTTTTACCTCAGACGCAGTGGCCAAAGCATTTGTAAAGACTTTAATGGTGACTTTAAGTTGATGATCACTTTAGATAAGCTATTACCAGCAGGACAGTGGGGTGGGAGGAGGTATTGTCTCATGATCTCTGTGTGTATATAAAGTCTGCTGCAGTATCCACGGTATGCATCCGATGAAGTGAGCTGTAGCTCACGAAAGCTCATGCTCAAATAAATTGGTTAGTCTTTAAGGTGCCACAAGTACTCCTTTTCTTTTTGTGAATACAGACTAACACGGCTGTTACTCTGAAACCTACATTCTCATTTCAATTTTTAGTGTTCTTGTATTTCCATTTTTTCATAGTACAAAAAAAAAAGCTATACAGAATGTCTGTTTACTTGCCAGCCTTCTAGTGAACTTGATTCACTACTTGGAGATGATCTATCACTGAGAAATTGCTTCTTATGTTTGATAAAAGTCAAGAAGTCTTAACCATTGTGAAGCTATAACAGTGATAATATAAGGCCATAGTGTTTCTACATCAAGAAATTCTTGTGCTGTTATAACATAGTGTCACAGGCCTGTTGTTTTCTGACTTTCAGAGAAAAAATCAAAGGAAACCTAATATAACAGTAAGGTAAAATCTAACTTGCTCCTATAATTAAATTATGATTCAATCTAGTAACTGCTAACACTCCCAGTTTTATACTCTATGCCCCAATGGGCTCTCATTCTAACTCTGAAGACAAAATCAAACATATCTGGGCTCCCTGTAGAGTTGAATTAGGACTAAATGTGGCCACCTGTAGCAAATCCAGCAATCAAATGAAATTATATTCCTGACCCTAGAAACAACTCTGCAAGAGCTTAACCAATCACATCGTCAGGACCCCTAGAAATGAACAAACAGCAGTGATCCAAATTACATCTTCTAGTCATTACCTTAGCACAATAAAGATAAGCAAGGGAAGACCTGTGAATGCACTGCAGTTACTTGAAAGTGGAGCATGGAGAGTACAGGCCCTTTCACTCTTTGCTGTGAGTTTCTCTGTCATAAACTGTTTCCCTAGATCTACATCCAGCATAAAAACAGCCTTTGTGGCTGCTGGCCCACAGACTCCAAAGATGTATAGGTCTTGACGGCCTCAGAAGTGGGACTACATTTTTTTTTAATCCTGATTAGCAGCTGGAAAATACTGATTTTTTTTAAAAAGTATTCCACTTTTGTTTCTAGGTTTTATGCAATGAACATCCCCATGGTATCCGAGTGTCTCTAACTGAGAGTCCCTTACTCCAACTGGTGAGCAGTTTCACATAACTAGTCCATGTCTGTAGAAAAAGTGAGATGCTGACTGTGGAGATAAAAGTACACAGATGCCCCTGATGATGAAGAGGAGAAGTTCACACTTCCTAGGACTCAGCCTTAGCTAGCTTATAACTGATTTTTTTTTCACTCCAAAAACTGCTAGTAAAACCAGAAAAAGCAGTGTGCACGATCAGATTTAGGATAAAGACTTTAGGGGTATCTTATACCCCCTCAGAAACTGCAGTGCTATGTTGTAATGGTGCAAACTGAGTGTTTTCTGTGTAATACTCCTATCAATATGTCACTTAGGGACTAAGGATAAAAATAAGTGGGTGGGCACTGTGGGGTGGGTATATTATGCCTAACAGAATTTACACCCAGTTGTGCATGTATGTGGGGGGATGAGAGAGGGTTTGTACTCAGATTGCATTCTTAAAAATATGCTCCTGACTTACTTGCACAAAATGGGCAGTTGTATGCATCAAGTGAGGAATTACACATTATATATTCAGCAGGAGTACAAAAGCTACTGCATACCCAGATGAGAGCACCAAAATAAATAGACTGATCTGGGATCGTAGCCATCTGTTTAAGTAGGTTGGAGTATTTTCAAAATAAAACAGAAATTGTACTCCTAACCATAGTCAACAGACTTACATACTTAAAAAATGATCACTTTACTGAATACACGCTAGGCTGTAAAACACATACTTAAGAACTTAAACAGGCAAAAAAAAAAAGATTATTTTCAGAAGTTGCTGTGAGCAACTGAAAACAAATGTTTTCATCCATGGAGTTTTGCACACCAAAATTCCTGATTTCTTCATACCATGCACAGTTTTAAAAACTTAGCCCTTGGGTCACCAACAAGAGGATTTTTGTTTGTTTGTTTTTTGTTTTTTGTAAATTGGGCATTTGCCCTTTTTTTTTGTTTCTTCATGATGCATAAAGAAGGCCTGAAAGCTGGGTTGTTTTCTTTTTTACTTTAGAAATACCAGTAATATTGAGTCTGGTCTTTCCTGGTTTTGCTGGAGGATCTCCTAAATATCTGAGATGTGTATTGTGAGTTTTCCCCTCTTAATTGAAAGCGTGTGGCAGGGTAGAAACTTTTAACAAAGATATTAATGTTCTAAAATGCTCTCTAATCAACAAACTGAATTTAAAAACAAACAAAAGTGAAGTTTAAACAGATTAAAAATTCCTTCCTTTCTCAGTCGCTCTTTCTCTTTCTTGACTTCCAGTCATCCAAATCTTGTCTATGCTAGGAAAATTACCTGAGAAATGGGTAACAAACTGCTGATTACCCATTCAACAGGTGCTGCTGAACTGGCAATGAAAATGATTCAGCTGCAAGCCTGAGTCTTAATTAGCTGCCTTTTCCAGCTCCTCTGGTGGTACTAATAATGGGAGCACTAGAATTGACAAAAGTGCTTGGGAGCTGCTGGTAATTTAACCACTGTCAACTAATCTGCATTTCTTGTGCTCTGTGGCAGGAGGCAGTTGCTGATGTTATGGATATGCCTGTACTACAAGTATAAGTGTGGCTCTTGTAACCACTGTGACGCTCTCCACTGTTCAGATATAACACACTTGAGTTGTCCACATAGAAGTTTTTTAACAATACAATCCACATTTTAGCCACCTTTGTGCATCCAGACAGGTCCCATGGGAAAACAAATGATGCAGTTCCCCTGCACGCTAAGGAGGCAGGATTTCAGGAGTCTGTGTAAAGGAGAACATCCAACCTGCACTGTGCAGAACTCTATTGCAGCTCCCCTGGGGTACGGAGGAGAAGGTGTAAGGGGAAATCCTGAGTGGTGCTGGGCATCACATACAAATAGACAGTAATTACATATGTATAAAAAACAAACATATTTTTGGATGCCAAGGATGGATTCAAACGACAGACAAAAGGGAAATGAGAGGTGGAAGCTTTACTGGCTCAGACAGACCTCTGTGTGACAGGGCAGCACAGTAGTAACCCTAACACAGGACATAGGGCCTTCCTGACAGCAAAAGTGGACATCATTAGAATGATGTTTCAGGTGTCATCCCAAATGTCACCTATCTTTAAAAAATGAGCTAAAGACAGAAACTGTTGAAACAAAGGAGATAAAGAGGGAATTTTTTTCTCAATCTGAGAATTAGCAGGTTTGAGGAGAAATTGCATCTGGAAAACAGGTCAAAAAGAGAACTTTTGCTCTGGGCATTACAGAGGGCTCAGAGGGTAAAAATACTGAAAATGCTTCCTGATATAGAGAGATATCTTGATATAGAGAGAACCAATATCAGTGGGGGGAAAAGGAGGGAAAATGACAAGTCCAGGGCTTTAATATTTAAACTGTTGCAAGTCAAACCTTAACTCCTAATAATGAGTGAACTGAGACACAAAAGGCTCAAGATTTTTCTATTTGGACTTTTTAACAGAGCTCAATGAACACAGAACACCACTGAACAGCTTGAGGTAGATTCTTGGTGGGAGTTGATGGGAGGTGTAGTCTGAAACCCTGCTATCTTGAACATGGACTTGTCTGGTTCTAACCAAATTCTTCAAGATGTAATTTGAAGCAATACCAGCACTTCAGAGCCATGTCTGAATGGACTAATGACAACAGAAGATCCACCTGAGTTAAAAAGCAGGCAGAGACTGGTGGGGGGAGTGGAGAGGGAGGCCTGGAGCCAGGGACAGGACAGCAGCGTGAACAGTAGAGGGGAGCAAGGGGAGGAGTTATGGCAAGGGGAGTGCTGCCCAGTCTGGGGCGGAGAAGTTTTAGGCAGGGGTAGGGAGGAGTGAGGGAAATATTGGTTCTTGCAAACAGCTAAACCAATCCCATATTGTTTTTACTGTGACATTATTGTTTTTATGAATGATATAAGTTGAAAGTTCTTTAATATGTATATCTGTAACTCATCTACCCTAAAAAGTAATGTAGGTTCTATGTGCGAGTGTGAACCATGGTACATTAATTAGGTCAATGGTTCTCAAACTACTTCCCATCCAGCCTTCTTTTACAGTAGAACCTAAGAGTTATGAACACCTTGGGAATGGAAGTTGTTCATAACTCTGAGATTCTACTGTATCAAAGGAAATAAACTAGGAGGGGAGAAGTCAAGGTGGTAATGTAGGAAATGGATGGCAATTCTCCTAGGAATGAGGAGAGGGTAAGTGGAATCTCTATCTGAGTAGCCAGGGAGAGGCCTGCATTTTTGTGTGTGTTAAAGTTTGATTCTTCAGCAGAGCCATAACTAAACATTTTAGCAAACAGGGCGAGCAAGCATCCCCTAGAGGTGATATGGGGGGAAACACATGGGAGTCGCATGCCCCCCAGATTTCTGCCTTCACTTTAGCACAGAGGTTTCAAACTGTGGGGCATGCCTCTGTAGAGGGACTCAACCCCCACTTTGAAAACTGTCATCTCCTGCCAGGAGCTGGCAGATCAGAAGCTGGTGGGAGCTGCATGGCCCGCTCAGGCCCCTGACTCTCTGCACTGTGGGAGCCAGGGCACTGGCTGACTGCCCGGAAGCCCTTCCTCCCCTGAACCGGGCTGCCTCTGCACAGCTGGCTGCTTCCCAGGTATGGCAGGCAGCACAGCTCTGAGCTGTGCCCCTGACAGACTCTTGCCTCTGCCCCAAAGAAGCCCCGCACCGGCCAGTGACATCCTCTGGAGCTTCCCTCTGCCCATGGAACCTGGCTGCCATCAGATGCTCCCTGAGATGCTCCCTGGAGTACCTGCCTCACAGAAGCCTACTCACACCCTGCTCATTGCTCAGGGACCTGCCATTGCAGCCGGGTCACTCTCCCCACACTCTATGCATGCAGAGCTGAACCGCCCCTTCCTCCCCTTGGGCTTCTGCTCTAGCTGCAGCTGTGAAGCTCTCCAAGGCTATTGTGTACAGCACAATGACATATGGTGGTTCCAATGGACTCTGGAACTGTCACAACACAGCAGTACCTCCCTGAGTTACTCCTTCGCCATCCCAGTGTGACCCATTCAGTGCAGTGAAAAGGTTGTTACAGAATAGAACAGGGTCAAATAAAAACTGGCCACTGTAATTTGCTCCATCACATAGCCCCACTTGTGCACCCCTTATTCTCCTAGTGCGTATGCTGACACACATAAGAAGGGCCATACTGGGTCAGACCAACGATCCATCTAGCCCAATATCCTGTCTTCCGACAATGGCTGATGCCACTTGCCCCAGAGGGAATGAACAGAACAGGTAATCATCAAGTGATCCATTCCTTCTTGCCCATTCCCAGCTTCTGGCAAACAGAGGCACCATCCCTGCCCATCCTAGCTAATAGCCATTGATGGACCTATCCTCCATGAATTTATCTAGTTCTTTTTTGAACCCTGTTTATAGTCTTGGCCTTCACAACATCCTCTGACAGGAGTTCCACAGGTTAACTGTGCATTGTGTTAAAAAATACTTCCATTTGTTTGTTTTAAACCTGCTGCCTATTAATTTCATTGGGTGACTCCTAGTTCTTGTGTTATGAGAAGGATTAAATAACACTTCCTTATTTACTTTCTCCACACCAATCATGACTGTGTAGACCTCTATCATATCCCCCCCTTAGTCGTCTCTTTTCAAAGCTGAAAAGTCCCAGTTTTATTAATCTGTCCTCATATGGCAGATGCTCCATGACCCTAATCATTTGTGTTGCACTCATGTATCCCCTTCTCCCATAACCCAGGCTGTGCCTCATGTCCCTAGCCCCCTGCATACTCTCCCCTCATGGTACCCCCTGCCCTCCAGCCCATCCCCTATCTCCAGTGGCTGCACCTAGGTCCCTGGGAACCAGCTGTGCAGCCCTTCCGCCTTCTGCCCTTCCTATCAGCCAGCACTCAGAGTCCTGCCCACCTTCCCCTGCCGTCCTTGCACCGGGGAGAGCCTGCTCCAGCCAGAGTCACTGGACCCATGATCCAGTGAGGTGTGTGTGGGGGGGTGGTTCTAAGCACTTTGGGCTTTGGCTGACGCTTCTGGGCCCAATCCTGCAGGGGGGAGGGGGCTAATGCTGCTGGGCCTGATCCTGTGCAGCTCCATTTTTGTACCCCTGCTGGCTCTGCACCCTAGTTATGGCCCTGCTCTTCAACCTGAAATTATTAGCAGAGGAACGAAGGGAGTTTAAAAGTCAAGACAGTCTTTAGAAAAAGTGTATGCATTTGTTTTTTAAATCTCAATGTTTTAGGGGAGGATTTTTGATCTCTTCAGTTTAGCAATACGGCAGCATGCTGTTGTCATATATGGAGCCGACAGTGCTGCCTATTATGGTTGCTCAACACTTCCCATTATTTTTTCAATTTTCAGTTCCTTATAACTTACCTAGAACAGTTTAAGGTTGGCAGAACTTTTCCATGCCGGGTGTCTGCCTCGGACTGTGTATTTTGGAAAGTTTCAGCCTTTTCTGAAATGAGATTAGGGAAAAAAACATTGTTTTACCATGTTAAAAAAACTGCTGAAGTTTCTTTGAGACACTCTAGTAACCTCACGCTTTGCCTGTGCAACCTGAATTTGGCCCCTTTGTGCCTATATGTTCAGACTTTGATTACATGATCACATACTATTTTTTTCTCACGGGAACCCTGCCTCATTCAGGATGGCCCTATTCTGGAAATGAACCAGGGCTGTGTAGTGATGAGGCAGGGATTCTACAAACAAAGCCTCTATTTGTTGCAGGAGTTGGAAGGTGTGCAGTGAATCAGACAAAGCACTGCAGGCAGAAGAAGGACAATCCTGGTTAAGGCAGTTGAATGCTACCTTGAACTTGAATCAACCCCTTCCTCTGTCCCAGAGTTCCTTTGTGATATCAGGCAAGTCATTTAAATCAAACTTTTCACATATGGGTCATTAATTGTGTTCTTAACTTTTTGGGTACTTGACTTCAGACCCTGGGATCAGTCTAATTTGCAGAAATGCTGACCACTCACCACTACAAAGTGAGACTAATAGGAGCTGTGATTTAAATATATACATCACTATATAATGTGAAGGACTGCAATGACCAACATAGACAGCACCTTCACCAATACATAGTGCTATATCTTTATCTTAGTGCTAAATTGCTCTTTTTGTTTTATATTATGTTGTTGTATCTGATGGGGGAAGTGGGAGGGTTGGGAGGAAATTTTGAATCCTGGCTATGTGTACTGGAGTTGTTACTTACAGTGTCCCAATAAATCCTTTGATTTTTATGAGCGACTATTACAGTATTCTGAGAAATCGGGTCCTAGACATCTCAAACTGGGCAACCAAAATTAGTGGATAACTTTGACTTTAATCTCTCTTTGCCTCAGTTCTCCATCTATAAAATGGGAATAATAAGGTATTTCACTGGGGTATTGTGAAAACAAATTATTTGTGAATCACTCAGACACTATAGTGATGAGAAAAGCCCGTGAGGAAATGAATAATTCTGTCTTCAGAGCAGGGTTTGAATAATGTGTAGTAAATAAAGGATAGGGTCATGCATTGAACTATGAGGATTGTGGTGGGGTGTTCAGCCCACACCAGTACTGAAGGGATTAAGGTGGCAAAAGAGGCCAATTAGCCATAGGCTGCACCTGCTGGGGATCTAAGAAGCAATGATGATAATTGAGAATGAAGTACACCAGGGGAGGAACAGGCAGGGCTTCTATAAAGCCTAGGAGTTGAGGCTAGGAAAAGCATTGTAGTGAGGAAGTCTGCAGTCACATTCTGGGAGAATCGATACCTGTAACAGGAGTATAGGAAGTAGCCCAGGGAAAGAGTAGTAAAGTCTGAGAGCATATAAACCTGAACAGCTGATTTGAGGGTCCCTGAACTGGAACCCAGAATAGAGGGCAGACCTGGGTTCCCCTCCAGCCCACTAGAGGAGTGGAGTAGCCAGTGTAATAGATACAGAGATTGCCTGAGACTTTTCTGGAGAGAAAATCTGATGGGACCCTAGAAATGGAGGATGATTATGACTTGGCCAAAGGGGCTAAGCCCCAAAGGTGAGGTGCTGCATCTTTGGATTAGCAAAAGAGGAGAGGGACTGCAGAGTGGTTGACTCAGGTAATAGTCTGCACAACCGCAGGTCAGAGTGCAGATAGCAGCAAGTTAATTCCCCAGATGCACTAAAAGGAGGCGCTGCCAAGCAGCGATTAGCAGACCTTGTTACAAGGATAAAACTCTGTTATTGAATAGGTGCTTCATTCAGTGAGCATGGTCCATTCTGTGCACTGAATGGAGCAGGGGTCCTGTGGGGAAAAAATAACATGTGATCATGTAATTAAAGCCTGCATTATGATGCATATGCACAAGGGGACCAAATTAAGGTTGCACTTGCGTCTTTAATTCTGCTACTTCCTAATTTTTGAGAGCTCAACTTTGCAACCTTAATGTTTTTTAATGAAGTGTTTGTGTGTAAATTTCTCAGTTTTTAAAAAAAAAAAAAAAAGCCACCTGAAATATCAGACATCCCATTTATATGGCGTCCTCTTGACACCCACATGGTTAATTAGCAGGGTCCACTGTGTAGACCTTTGATAGTTGAGGTAATGGAGAAACTGATAGCAGTAGTAGTTGTTATCCTCTGTGGCCCAGCACTAAAGCAGGATGAAACACTACTAGTGAGTTTCACGGGTATTTGTTGATGATAGAGGCACGGTGAGACTGTAGAACAGGGGTGGCCAAAACTTACTGACCCTCAGAGCTGCGGATAACAATCTTCAGAAGCGCAAGAGCTGAGGCATGCCTGCTGGAGCCCTGGGCTTCAGCTCTGCAGGGAGGGAGAAGGTCTCAGGGTTTCAGCCCTGCAGGAGGTGCCTGCCTGGGTTTAGGGCTTCAGCCCTGCTTCTGCTGAAGTGCCAAGCCCCAGCAGGCATGACCTGAGGGGCTGAAACCCTGAGACCCCTCTCCCCCCAGCTGGGCAGAAGCCAGCTTTGACGTATGGGGTCATGTGTTTCTCTCACCCCTTCCCCCCCGATTTTTGCAGGATTTGCTGGCCCTACTCCAGTCCCGCTGCCCCCTCCCCACGTGGCAGCTGCTGGAGCTGGCAAGCTGGGAGCTGTGGCCATCGGGAGAGGCAGCAGCAAACAGCTGGGAGCTGCAGGGAGGGGTCACTGAGGGTAGGAGTGTGTGCCTGGGGGACACTACTTAAGCTGTTGAGGGGGGCAAAGCTTTAAATTTTGATGGGGGTGAAGCTTTGGTGGGCAGAGAATGGAGGGGGGGGGGCTCTGCAAGCTGTACTTTATTATTATTATTTTATTTTTAAACACACAATTAAAGAGCTGCAGTTTGTCCATCCCTTGCTCTAGAATCTTAGGTTCCATTCTAAGCTCTGGAGGGGAGTGTTCTCTTGTGGTCACAGACCATTCTGCCCCATCCCCTTCTACCTGTCCTTGTTGTAGTCTGGTCCTAATCTCCACCCTTGGGCTTCCCATCAGAGTCCCAGTCTTCCCTTCCTAGCTCCTTGTCTGATCTTTCTGTCCATCCTCACAGTCAGTCACCCTCCACTGGCTCCTCTTCCCATCTCTTTACACCTCTGTTCCTTGTCCCAGTTTTTGCACAGCTAGTTCTAATTGTCATCCTGGTTCCTCATCTTTTCTCCCCTCCCTGCAGCTTGTTCACCGCCACTCCTCTTCTTCTGTCCTCTCCGGTTTGGTCCCTCTGCATTAAATTCAGAAGGCTTTCTATTCCATGCTGCTGTGGCCAACCAGTGGGAAGACTGAGAGTACAAGGGGAGACAGTTTTCCTGCTTTTGGCTCCGGTGCTCCATGCCATTTGACCTTTTTGGAACCTGTGTTCCTGGGCTGAAGCATGTTCACTGCAGATCGTAATCTTCAGAAAGTTTAGTCAATGACACAGATGGGTGAATAATGGGTTTTTGTTTGGTTTTTTTTTTGGTCCACTGGCAGTTGAAATTAATTTCTGGTTTGACCTCAAACTAATACTTTTTATAAGTTGAGTTGAAACAAAATGGATCATAGACTAATCATTGGCCTAAATCTGATAAGGGAGGTTCTCCTTCTCCCCTCCTCTCCACCCAGCATTTTATGAATCTAGTCTTCCTTTGCTCTTGTCAAAATGCCCAAAATTAAAACAAAAAATTGAGTCAGTACCGGCAATTAAACTTTTCTTCTGAATTCACCTGTTTTGATTTTGTTTGTTTGATTAAAGCAATTTGGCAAATCTGAAAATCCATGAACTGTTTTAGGTCAACTGATACTGCTTTTTGGTGGAAAATAAACTATTTGCTGGGGGGAGAAATAACCAACCCAAGTTGTGAAGCTCCAACAAGTCTCTTCACAGCATGTATTAATTTTGTTTGTTCAAAGACTTAAATTGGCCAAATTTGGGTAGTTCCTCCAGAGGATGGTAAAAGGCACATCCTGACACATATGCTGCCCTTGCCAAATTTTAAGTGTTTTTGCACCAAGGCATTAGAGAGGGGTGGAAGTGGCTACAGTTTCTCAAAGAAAAGCTCACAATCTTTTTAATATGGTAAACTGTTAAATCATTATTGGACATAGCTGAATGGTTTTGTCTGAAACTTTCAAAGAAATTCAGCCTGAGGCAGACATCCAGAATGGAAAACTTCAACCCAAACGGTTAATTTGGTAAAGTTATAAGTGACTGAAAACACGTTCTTACCATGTGAACTGTCAGGCAGTCTTAATCGGCAGCGCTATCAGCTCTGCCTATACTAAGAGACAGTCCTAGTCTTGAAGAGCTCTTTTAATCTAAATCAGTGGTTCTCAAACTGGGTCAGGACCCCAAAGTGGGTCCTGACCCCATTTTAACGGGGTTGCCAAGGGCTGGCATTAGCCTTGCTGGGCCCAGGGCCGAAGCCCAAGCCCCACTGCCTGGGGCCAAAGGCTTCAGCCCTGAGTGTGTGTGGGGGCTCAGGTTACAGGCCTCCTGCCTGGGGCTGAAGCCCTTGGAATTCAACTTTTCCCCCCCTTTTCCCGCCCCTCATCCTCGCCAAGAGCGGCGGGCCTCTGGCTTTGGCCCTGGTGTCCCTGCCTCGGGTGGCAGGGCTCAAATGGCCTCAGGCTTCGGTCCCCCCTCTTGGGGTCATGTAGCAATTTTTGTTGTCAGAAGGGGGTCACAGTGCAAAGAAGTTTGAGAACCCCTGATCTAAATAAACAAGACATACGGTGGGAGGGGAAGCAGAGGCCTAGAGAAATAAAGTGACTACTTGCTCAAGGTCATACACAAGGTAAGTGGCAAGGATGGGAATAGAACCCCAGGTCTCCAGTAGCTTAGCTTGTTAAACCATGTCACCCTTTTTTAAAATCAAAACAAAAAAACCCCCTGTATATATGAATTTGGATCTGCATTGTGGCCAAAGGCTAAACTTTAGTATAGTGTATTTGTATTTTCTTTCCCAAGTAAAATGTTATAGACAACTTTATTATAGTTATTAACCTTTTGGTCTTTCACAAATTGTGACCATGTTTATTGTTAGAAATGTGGTATCACTTGGATGCATGAAATCGCTTGTGATGTAACTTTAATGATACGTGTGTTTTTGAATTACATTTGTAACTAGTATACCTTTACCTTTTGGTCAAGTGCTGGCCTTTCTCTGTGTCAAAATGTGAAAAGAAAACAGTATTTTGTAAACTTTTGTCCTGATACTGGTAATATCATTGAGCAAAATGTTAAAATTAATACAATGCATATTTTGTTCCTGTATTTTTCAAAAACACAAATTTGAAAAATCACTCTTAATACTGATTATGTCAGCACTCTGTCTTCACGGGAAAAGTAAGCAAGGTGAGCATTGTATATATATCTTCTTAGAAGAGGGGTGGGCAAACTACAGCCCAGGGACCGCATCCAGCCCTTCAGACGTTTTAATCCGGGGCTTGCCCCATTTCACGTGTGCTGTGGGTCTGCGCAGATCCCGAAACCAGCAGCATGTCCCCCCTCCAGTTCCTATGCATAGGGGCAGAGAGGGGGTCCATACACTTCCCCAACCCCAAGCACAGTCCCCGGAGCTCCCATTGGCCGGCAATTGTGGCCAATGGGAGATGCAGGGGTGGTGCTTGCAGACGGGGCAGTGCACAGAGCTGCCTCGCCGTGCCTCTGCATAGGAGCCAGAAGGGGACATGCTGCTGCCTCCGGGAGCAGCCCTTATCTGCCCTCCAAACCCCTCAGTCCCGCCCTCCTGCACCTCAGAGCCCACACCCCCAGCTGGAGCCCTCATCCCCTCCACCCCCACCGCAACCCCCAGCCTGGAGCCACCTCCCACACCCCAATTTAGTGAGCATTCTTGGCCCGCCATACAATTTCCGTACCCAGATGTGGCCCTTGGGCCAAAAAGTTTGCCCACCCCTGTTCTAGAAGAATGTGGGCGGTTTGGCAGAACAAAATAAAGCCAGAGTTGTGAATTGGCAATTAGATGTTAATGAAAGGTAATATCTGAATTGTACAGGCACATGATTCAGAATCACCTAATGGTGTACACAATTGTACTGTAACAGTTCTGTAAAGGCTTAGGCTGCATGCTATCCAAACATGATATCATACCAAATGAAGAAAAACAGTATTTTATAATTTTGACTTGGCAGAATTCAATTTTTATTTTTTCTTGATGGAGAATATCTATCTTTTGAGAAGATAACTGACTTCCTAGACAAAGGAAATACCAGTAGATCTAATCTACCTGGATTTCAGTAAAGCATTTGATACAGTTCTGGATGGGGAAATTATTGAATTGGAGAAAATGATGATTAATATGAGAATTGAAAGTTGGGTAAAGAACTGGTTGGGGGCTACAATGGGTCATGCTGAAAGGTGAACTGTCAGGCTGGAAGGAGGTTACTAGTAGAGTTCCTCAAGGATCAATCTTGGGACCAATCTGATCAGTGTCTTTAATGGCCTTCCCACAAAAAGTGGAAGTGTGCTAATAAAATGTGCAAATGACTATGTTGGGAGATTTCAGAGTAACAGCCGTGTTAGTCTGTATTCGCAAAAAGAAAAGGAGTACTTGTGGCACCTTAGAGACTAACCAATTTATTTGAGCATAAGCTTTCGTGAGTTACAGCTCACTTCATCGGATGCATACTGTGGAAAGTGTAGAAGATCTTTTTATATACGCACAAAGCATGAAAAAATACCCACCCCTCCCGCTGGTAATAGCTTATCTAAAGTGATCACTCTCCTTACAATGTGTATGATAATCAAGGTGAGCCATTTCCAGCACAAATCCAGGGTTTAACAAGAATGTATGGGGGGGGAGGGGTGATATGTAGGAAAAAAAAAGGGGAAATAGGTTACCTTGCATAATGACTTAGCCACTCCCAGTCTCTATTCAAGCCTAAGTTAATTGTATCCAATTTGCAAATTAATTCCAATTCAACAGTCTCTCGCTGGAGTCTGGATTTGAAGTTTTTTTGTTGTAAAATAGCGACTTTCATGTCTGTAATCGCGTGACCAGAGAGATTGAAGTGTTCTCCGACTGGTTTATGAATGTTATAATTCTTGACATCTGATTTGTGTCCATTTATTCTTTTACGTAGAGACTGTCCAGTTTGACCAATGTACATGGCAGAGGGGCATTGTTGGCACATGATGGCATACATCACATTGGTTGATGTGCAGGTGAACGAGCCTCTGATAGTGTGGCTGATGTTGTTAGGCCCTGTGATGGTGTCCCCTGAATAGATATGTGGGCACAGTTGGCAACGGGCTTTGTTGCAAGGATAGGTTCCTGGGTTAGTGGTTCTGTTGTGTGGTATGTGGTTGCTGGTGAGTATTTGCTTCAGGTTGGGGGGCTGTCTGTAGGCAAGGACTGGCCTGTCTCCCAAGATTTTCAGACGTTCTTGTTAAACCCTGGATTTGTGCTGGAAATGGCCCACCTTGATTATCATACACATTGTAAGGAGAGTGATTTGCGGATGATACTAAACTAGGAGGAGTGGTAGATATGCTGGAGGGCAGGGATAGGATACAGAGGGACCTAGACAAATTGGAGGATTGGGCCAAAAGAAATCTGATGAGGTTCAACAAGGATAAGTGCAGGGTTCTGCACTTAGGACGGAAGAACCCAATGCACCGCTACAGACTAGGGACTGAATGGCTAGGCAGCAGTTCTGCAGAAAAGGACCTCGGGGTGACAGTGGACGAGAAACTGGATATGAATCAACAGTGTGCCCTTGTTGCCAAGAAGGCCAATGGCATTTTGGGAGGTATAAGTAGGGGTATAGCCAGCAGATCGAGGGACGTGATCATTCCCCTCTATTCGACATTGGTGAGGCCTCATCTGGAGTACTGTGTCCAGTGTTGGGCCCCGCACTACAAGAAGGATGTGGATAAATTGGAGAGAGTCCAGCGAAGGGCAACAAAAATTATTGTGGTCTGGAACACATGACTTATTAGGAGAGGCTGAGGGAACTGGGATTGTTTAGTCTGCAGAAGAGAAGAATGAGGGGGGATTTGATAGCTGCTTTCAACTACCTGAGAGGTGGTTTCAAAGAGGATGGATCTAGACTATTCTCAGTGGTAGAAGAGGAAAGAACAAGGAGTAATAGTCTCAAGTTGCAGTGGGGGAGGTTTAGGTTGGATATTAGGAAAAACTTTTTCACTAGGAGAGTGGAGAAACACTGGAATGCGTTACCTAGGGAGGTGGTAGAATCTCCTTCCTTAGAAGTTTTTAAGGTCAGGCTTGACAAAGCCCTGGCTGGGATGATTTAATTGGGGATTGGTCCTGCTTTGAGCAGGGGGTTGGACTAGTTGACCTCCTGAGGTCCCTTACAACCCTGATATTCCATGATTCTATGATCACTTTAGATAAGCTATTACCAACAGGAGAGTGGGGTGGGGGGGGAGAAAACCTGGATTTGTGCTGGAAATGGCCCAACTTGATTATCATACACATTGTAAGGAGAGTGATCACTTTAGATAAGCTATTACCAGCAGGAGAGTGGGGTGGGGGGAGGTATTTTTTCATGCTTTGTGTGTATAAAGAGATCTTCTACACTTTCCACAGTATGCATCCGATGAAGTGAGCTGTAGCTCACGAAAGCTTATGCTCAAATAAATTGGTTAGTCTCTAAGGTGCCACAAGTACTCCTTTTCTTTTTATGTTGGGAGATATTGCCAATACAGAACAGGACCAGAATACCATACAAGAAGATTGGACAGCCTTGAAAACTGGATGGGGATGAAATTTAACAGTGCAGGTAATGCACAAAGGGACAAACAAAAATTTTTGCTATAAGCTGGGGAGGTATCAGTTGGAAGTGATAGGGGGAGAAAGACCTGGCTGTATTGGTCAATAGCAGGATGACTCTGAGCTGCCAGTATGATGTAGCTGTGAAAAAGGCTATTGCAATCCATGGGTGCATCGGGTGAGCTATTCACTATCTCTACTAGGAAAGTGTTATTACCATTATACAAGGCACTGGTGAGATCTCATTTGGAATAGTGTGTGCAATTCTGGTTTCCCTTGTTTAAGATTGATTGATTCAGACAGGAACAGGTGCAGAGAAGGGCTACAAGGGTAAGAGGAATGGAGAAATTACCCTACAAGAGGAGACTTAAGGAGCTTGGCTTGCCTAACATATCAAAATGAAGGATGAGGGAAGATATGATTGATCTCTAAATACAACAGAGGGATAAACACCATGGAAGGAGAAGAGTTATTTAATGTTGGCACAAAAACAAAGGGATATAAACTGGCCATCAATACATTTAGACTTGAAATTAGGCAAATTTTTCTAAACATCAGAGCACTCAAGTTCTGAAACAGCCTTCCAAGGGGAGTAGAGGGTGCAAAAAACATAACTTGTTTTAAGACTGAACTTGATAAATTTATGGAGGGGATAGTATGATGAGATGCCCTATACTGGCATATGGCCCACCTATTTGCCCACATGCTCAAGGTCTAAATAACTGCCATATTTGGGGTTGGGAAGGAATATTCCCAAGGTCTCTGCCAATCTGATTCTTTTTTTTTTTTTTTTTTTTTTGCCTTCCTCAGCAGTGTGGGGCACTGGTCACTTGCTGGCTTGAAACTAGAGGAAATGATGGATTGTCATGAAATCATGATTTGTGATTTCAATAACTCAGCCAGAGGTTATGGGCCTATTACAGGTATGGGTGGGTTCTGTGGTCTGCATTATGCAGGAGGTCAGACTAATGATCATTATGGTCCCTTCTGGCCTTAAAATATGAGATGTTTATTTCTAAGCATTATTTCTATTTATTTTAAATGTTCAATTATTGTCAGCTCCCCCCAATTATTTACTGTCATTAAATGGTGAAACTCACCTAGTTAAAGGGGAGGGATAGCTCAGTGGTTTGAGCATTGGCCTGCTAAACCCAGGGTTGTGAGTCCAACCCTGGAGGGGGCCTTTCAGGGATCTGGGGCAAAAATTGGGGATTGGTTAAGCAGGGGGTTGGACTAAACGACCTCGTGAGGTCCCTTACAACCCTGATATTCTATGATTCTATGAAAGCTTTATAACTGTTAAGAAAAATCTGCTTGAGAACTTAGTACATATCCTTGAAACAAACTATGTCAACAACTTTTTCTTACTTTGCCTATCTGCAAATTTCAGTTATCAATGGAAATATTAGGTTGGTGAGTACAATGAAATTGATTGATAAATGTATCCTTTCAAGCTTATTCATATTACATGTTGTCAGAAGGGAGAAAATGTAGTGGCCAGAACAGTTGTTTAGCAAAGCAATTAACACTGATATATGGCTAACATTTGACACTGGCAAAAAGATCACTGTTAGAGAAGGGGGGGGGGGAATCAAAATTATGAAAAATTCCAATCTAATCTGAAAGTCACAGACCTTGGCAGCTTCATGGCCTTTGGATCAAGCAAGGGAGGGCTTCAGAGCAAAATGTGTCTACTTCCTGCCTTTCAAAGGAAGTCTGGTGTACAGAAAGGTGACTTAAGTACTGGGATACTGCCCTGCCTCAGGTTTAGTTCCTGAGTTCAATCCCTGCTCTGCCACAGGCTTCCTGTGTTGCCCTGGGCAAATCACTTAGACTGGGTCCAATCTAGATTGACAGAACTACATTGCTGAGGGCTGTGAAAAATGTCTCATCCTGTGCAATTACAGGTCAATCTAACCCCTACTGTAGTTGCAGCTAGGTAATGCCTCTCAAGGGGGTTAGATTTACTACCATAATGGAAAAAATTACTTCTGTCCCTGTACTGTCTATGCTACAGCAGCACAGCTGGAGTGCTGCAAGAGTGCTTGTAGTGTAGACATACCCTTAGGCTATGTCTATTACTTAACTGAAGCACCTCAGTGTAGCCATTCACTGCAGCTGCAGAAGGGGGTCTCTCCCATCCCTGTAGTTAATCCATCTTCCTAAGAGGCAGTAACTAGGCCAGTGCTTCTCACTTTTGTACTGGTGACCCCTTTCACATAGCAAGCCTCTGTCTGACCTCCCTCTTACAAATTTTAAACACTTTTTTTACATATTTAACACCATTATAAATGCGGAATGCAAAGCGGGGTTTGGGGTGGAGGCTGACAGCTCGTGACCCCCCCCCCACATAATAACCTTGTGACCCTCTGAGGGGTCCTGACCCCCAGTTTGAGAACCCCTTAGCTAGGCTGACAGAAAAATTCTTTGTGAGCCAGTGTAACACTGACAGACTTCAGATGGGGGGGGGAGGGCAGGAATTGATTAGTTTGTGAGCCTCTACTGCATGAGCTAATTGCCATATGGCCCTTAGCTAAGGCTGCAGCAGACTCAATCTCTAAGTGACCTCGGTGCTACCAGAGGGGGCAGAACACCACACCCAGGAGGTGTGGTGGGTTATATTAGCATGTAAGGGTTAGGTTCACTTACCTACATTGCTTCACATGCCTGAGTGCTGCTACTGATTAGTTTCAGAGTAGCAGCCCTGTTAGTCTGTATTCGCAAAAAGAAAAGGAGGACTTGTGGCACCTTAAAGACTAACAAATAAATGCTCAAATAAATTTGTTAGTCTCTAAGGTGCCACACGTCCTCCTTTTCTTTTTACTGATTAGTGTAGCCTTGGCCTTGGTCTGTCTTCTGTAGGGGCCTTGAGGAGAAATCACATTAGACTGGGAGGCGCTCAGGCACCATACTCAGGACACAAATTCAGCTGGAACGGGCCTGAAAGGAGCTTCAGTAAATACTGTCAAACCTGCAGGAGCCCTGGCGGCCCGCCCTGTAGGACTGAAGCTTGGACTGACTCCTGAATGTGGGGGGTGGGAGGTATGAGGGGCGCTGGCAAATCTCTAAGCATTTAAACCCTGATTATACTCGGGGGGGGGGGGCGGAGCGCATCCAATTAAAGAAAAATGTCGATCTGAATTGATCCCTCTACACAGTGTAGACAACACCCTTGGATCAAAACCGTACCTCCTGCTATGTAATCTCCACAGGGAAAACACCCGGCCCCCTACTCCACGCCTACCACTTAATCGCATGTAACCAAGCCGGGGTCAGCAGCAGCAGCTCAGGCACAGGAGCCGAGGCGTTAGGTGTAATTCTGCCTTGGATCCCCTCCCCCACCCCCGCTCCTGTCCGGTCTAACCCCGCCACGGTGCCCGGCTCCCTGGCCCCCGCTCGGCCCCAGCTGCCCCGCCGCGGCCGGGAGGAGGGGCCGGGCGCGTGGGCTCGCCCGGAGCTGGGGCGCGCGCCTCGCCCCGGGCATCCTGACATCAGCGCCCGGCCACGTTGGCAGCGCGGGCGGTGGAGGGGGCGGGGCCGGGGCCGGGGGCGGGGCCCGCGGCAGCCAGTCCCCGGCCCTGCGCAGCCGGACGCGGGGCGCCGAGCACCATGTCTTCGCCTGACCAGGAGCGAGCCGAGACCCGGGCTGGACACCCCCCTGCCGGTACTGCCCCACCCCCACCCCGGCTGCGGGGAGCAGAGGGAGGCTCGCCAGGCTCGCGGCGCTTGGCGGGGGGGTCGGGGGCTTGCGCGGGGCCGGCGCACGCCAGCCTCGGGGCCAGGCTCCTGCTGCCCGGGCCAGGGCCGACCCCTCCCGCTCGCCCCGGCCCGGGCATTAGGTGGTGTTGGCGCAGCCCCGCCAGCAGCCCGGGCCGAGCGGAGCGTGCAGCGACTCGCTGCCTTGCGACCGAGCCCCGCGCCCGGCGGTGGCGGCGGCTGGTGTGGCCGAGGTGGGACTTGGTAACGCCCGCGGCCACGTCGGCGCCGCTTGCCACTCGCTGCAAATCTGGAGGCGGCGTTTGTTCAGGCGCCAGGCCGCTGGAGGCTCTTTTTGGTCTTTCCGTGGGGACAAACGTGCAACCGTGTCAGCATGTTGGTTACTGTCCGCACGGAGATTTGGAAAAGTAGAGCCCCGTGCGAGTGCTGAGCAGCGGCCTGAGGGCTGGCTGGCTGCCCTGGTCCCGAGCCGCGATATGGCCAGGTGTAGCCGCCGCCGCCGCCCCCTGCTTTTTTAAAAATTCTTATCAGACTTAAACACTTGCTGTTCAAAACAAAGTCTGAATCGACTCCTCTTGCTCAATGCCATTACCGAGCAGACGTGCCCCACCCCCGTTCAAATCTTCAGTTCTAGCTTGTGCTCTCATTACACTTTTTTTTTTCCATCTCTCTCTCTCCCTTTTCCCTGAGCAGTCTGCGCTAGAAAAAAACCCCTACATTTCTGAGTCCAACGTGTCTCACTTCCTTCCCTTTTCCCAGATAAGTTTTGTATGGGCAAGTAATGCCTGGCTTGGTGCATGTTGTTTGGCTTTCCAGTTTAGTTGCTGAGCATGGATCAGCTTTATCTCTGTTTTCTCCTGTTGAGGACCCAAGAAACAGTCTTCGAGTGTTGCCCTCATCATGTGCCCCCTTCATGGGGAAGGGACAAAATAAGAAGCTGGAAACACAGGACCTAATGCTTTTGCTATTCGCACCAGTGCGACTTGAATGTAAAACACTGTTGTGATTTAGTAGTGCTTTTACACATTTTTACACAGGTGTACATGACAATCCAGATTTTAAGGCAGCAGAGAATCAGACCCAGTGTTTCTAGCCATAATAAATTGTGGAGATTAGAGGGGGGGAAAAGGGCTGTGATAATACACATAAAAAAGGGCTGCTTTATTGCTAGGTCACAAGACTCTTCTATTGGTGTTGGCACAACAATGCATGTTTGGGGATAAACGGGGCAGAAATTAAAATAATTTTTAGGAGCAGCATTAACTCCTACGCTACATGTCTGTGGGGTTCCTACACAATCATGCAATGTGGCTACATCTGAGCACCATCGCATCCCCTGCAGAGCCCCACTCTGCATAGTGGGCTTTTATTGTCACCCACAACAAGCAATTCTTCCTGCTCTCCTCACCCAGCTATCTCCCAAAGGGGTGCTTTGGATCCTAGGTGAGCAGCAACCTTTAAAACGACTTCTTTCTCTGTCTTTTTTCAGAGGGAGAGGGTTTTGTGTTTTTGTTTTTTTGGTTTTTTTTTTAAGATGGTACTAAAGTTTCAGCTCTGTTCCTTTTATTCACTGGGTTAGTTTAATAATTCTGTCTTCTAGCCAGTAGGAATAAAATTATAATTTTAGAGTCTTACAGCACCATTATTGCTATGGTTTTAAGATTTTGTCACAGGAATTTTTTCATCAGAGTCACGGACTGGTTATGGGCAATAAACGTTCATGGAATCCTATGACCTGGCCATAGAGACATCGCCGCGGGCGGGGGCAGGACTGACCGTCCAAGCCCTGCTGCTGCGGGGAGCTGAAGCCGAAGAAGTCACAAAGGTCCGTTAAAGTCACGGAGTCCATGATCTCAGTGACAAAATTGAATCCTTAATTATTGTATAAAGACATTATGTCTCACAGGTAAATGGCAATGAATTTAAGCAAATTTGGGTTCTATTTTGCAGCTTTATGATGTACACAGAGTCTGAAAAGTGAATGTTCATGTGTCATTTTTTTGTAAAATACAAACAAAACATCAGAAATTCAAATTATACATTGTATGGAAGATGCTGACTAGAGAATTAGTAAAATGAAAACATCAAGGAGCCAAGAGAGTAAAAAGTTGAACCGTGGAAGAAATTTTTGGTCAGACTGTTTGACGGTTTGGTTTTGCTAACACTGTGTCCAAGGTATTAATAACAAAAAAAAAGAAAAAAAAAGTGGGGTGAAGGATAGGTTTTTCCAAAATTAGTTTTAAAAATCTATATTTAGGCATGTAAATAAGGGACCTGTTTTTCAGAAGTGTTAATTGAGCACCCAGCTACTCCCATTGGAAACAAGCAACGTATATGATACAATGACAAATTAAGTACAATGCATGTTTCAGCTGACTGGCTGGCATTAAATGTTTTTACTGTAATACCTGTGGAAGGTGTGAGTGACAGCACAGAGACTTGACTTGACTTTTAACCTCTCTCTATCCCTAGAACAGCTACAAAACAGACATTGGGAGTGTAAGCTTCCCCTGATCTTGCTGCCATGGTGCTTTAACTTCTTCTGGTTTGTTTTTTGAGGCACCTACTCTAGAGGTGAAGAGGCTGTTTAATCATTGTGCCTATTCAGATTGTTGCAAATCTCAATAGAGATGCCAAAATGTAATTGCTATGTGGACATCTGTCTACTGGGCCTTGGAATTAGACCACTGGTTCATTCTGTCTGAGCCTGTGAACAGTTGTCTGCTTATAGACTTAGAAGTGACTCAGACAGAGGATGGTTTTGAACCATTGACAGAGGTGAGAGGCTGCGAGCTGTATTTCCATCTCTTCTAACACTGGAGAAAATCCACAGTAATTCCATTGACTCTAGTGGACATCCATTAGATTGTCAGTGGTGTACCTGATATCAGGACCTAATTCTCTAAATGCTGAGCTATCTAGTTTCATGATTAAAAAAAAATATTGAAGTGGTAATTTACAAATTAACACTAATAAAATGGAGATTTGTGGTTTTAACAAGAGACTGTCAGAGACCAGGACATGGGTGGTCATGTCTAGTGCTGACATTACTCTGAAGTCTTTCATTTAAAACAAAAACAAAAACAAAAAAACCTGTTTAGATTTCAAGTTGAGGTCTCTATATATCTGGATATCTGTTGGTAAGTTTAGCGTATCTATATTATATTTGAAGCTGTTTTGGTTAGTACATCTAACACTCGCTGTAAAGAACGTAATTATGTTTACTCAGTTCTTTTAACATCGGCAGGGTAAGTGAAGAATTGTGGGTGTGGACAGTGTATTTTTGAAACTGCACTAAGACATTTTTTTAATTCCAACTGCCTGGTAGAATACTGACAGGAAAAGGTATATTTAGTCAACAATGAAGGAGTATCTAGTAACATTTTCATAAGTTTCCAAACCTTTCATTTTTCTCTCAATATTAACTTAATAAATGCTGACCCAAAAACATACAAAGTAAGAGTATATTTAATGAACTTTTAATAGGATACATTTATTTTCCTCATGTTGGTACAATTTAACATTGGGCTGGAATCATTACCATATAGTTTGTGTAAAATTAATTTTAAATACATAGCATAAATATTCAAGGTTACTTGCAAGGAAAACTGTCAAAGGGTAAGACTTTGGGGCCTACATTAGAGTTTCTGGGCACGTAGTGACTTCATTCAGACTTGTGGGTGCCCGGTGAATACAAGATTAGCCCCAGACTTGACATATCAACAATCTAAATGTACTAAGCTGTGAATAGTAATGGAGCTGAGATGACTGGGGAGCCTCTGGTAGATATCAAGAAGAAGAATCAAATATGTTAGCATGATATCTCTCAGACTTCAACAAACGGCCTACAGCTACAAAACAAGCCCATCCATTGGTGAACAAAACTAGAATCTGTACTGGTTCCAGATCTCCAACTAGCATCCCTACTTTAGAGCAGTGCCTAAACAATCCAACAGGATATTTGGAACAATCTTGCTTGTCAAGGAACATACAACAGTCCTTGCCCTGTATTAAAAAAGACATCTTTCCTGCCTTTCGGGGAGAACACAAGGCATAGCAGTTAAAATCAAATCAGGCTCTTACTCCAGAACCTGAACAAATGAAACCCTGCTTTTTTTTTCTGAAAGCGTCATAAGGGGCTATTGGACTTTCCTTGCTTACGTCACACTAGAACTAGGTGGCCTCCCTTGCTGATCCTCTCTTTGCAGCTTGAGGCAGATTCCAAAAAAAGTGGAAATACAAGGAAACTGAGTTTAGGTCCAAAAGTTATGTAAAATTTTGGGACACAAAAAAATGACTGTTTTTAAACTTAAAATCTTGGAAGTACATAGAGAATTAAATGCCGTAGTAGTTTCTTCCACACTGACAAAACTTACTACACTAGCAAGAACACAAAATGATGGGGGTTTTTTTTGTTTATTTTTGTTGTCTGAATATTCCCAGTAATAAACCAGCAGAGAACAGTGACCAATAGCTTGACTGTGTAATAAAAGTGGAGCAAGACCCTGACCCAACCAAATTTAGGGGTAACTTGATCTTTTGTGTCCTATTTGGTGAAAAGAATGGTGTGGAAATAGACATCATAGTGAATGCTTGTAACCTGACAAGTGGGGAAGTGAGCCTTCCCTAAAAGTATAGTAACTTGAAATTGATCCTACTACATTTTCTTTACGCTTGTGAATTAAGGTAAATAAAAAAATTAAGTTCAATAGAGCTATTCATCTGAGTAAAGACTACTCATGTGAGTAAGAATTGTGGGACTGACCTTATATCTTTGTGCTATTTTCTTTCAGGTGGGGATTGAAAAAAAAATCTTTTAGTTTGTCCCAGTTCTTGCTGGTAGATATGTTTACTTTTGTGCTTCTACACTGTTATAGACAGAAAAAAACATACAAAGCAATAAGCTTTGATAATATTTGTTTTAATCTTAAATAAAAAAGTCATGCTTCCTGTTCTGTGGTTCCTCAAACAACTTATCTTCCATAACCTAGATTTTGTTTTTATTGCACCTTTTTTCTGTCTGTATTGATTCCTACCTCCGAGCCCATTGTGGGAGGTATTAATGGGGCTAATTGTCTTTATAAGCAAAGGTAAATGGAGATATTAATGCTGGATGGTGTTTTATAGGCCATGACGTTATTTGCTAATGCAAGCAGTGTCTTTAATAGTTTGCATCATGAAAGATTAGCAGGAGTTTGTCATGACGTTTCTTTGCACTCACTAGTAAAATCCTCTTTATATCTGATATAAACAGTGTTCACTATTGTAGGATTTTATGTTTTAAAGATAATCCAAGAATTCTTAATATAAATTTTGAGAAATAGTAAACTGCTAGATTTTTTTAAAAATATGTTGCCAAGCATGATTGCTTTAGTTTTGCCTTGTAACTGTCGCTTAAATTGTTCTCCATTGTAAAATTAGGGTACATTTTAAAGGTTTTGATTGTTTTAATATTTTAAGAAAAAAAATCTAGTTAAAAATCAACCAAATAAATCCTGTAATCAAACTGCTGTTGCCTTGTCAGGATAAATTTTTAAAAACTAACAATTTTGCATTGCTCTCCTAGACACATGGTCTATAGCAGAGGTGGGCAAACTATGGCCTGTGGGCCATATCCAGCCTGCGGGACCATTCTGCCCGGCCCCTGAGTTCCAGGCCGGGGAGCCTAGTCCCCAGCCCCTCCCCCGCTGTCCCCCCTTCCCTGCAGCCTCAGCTTGCTGCGATGCCTGCACACTGACCCACCGCTCTGGCGGCATGGCTGGCTCCGGCATGGAGCAGTGGCGTCCTGGGGGGCAGTCAGGGGATGGAGCAGGGGGCGAAGGTTGTGGGAGGTGGGACAGTCAGGAGATGGGGAACGGGGGGGGGTTGGATAGGGTGTGTGATCCTGGGGGGACAGTTAGGGGTGGGGGTTCTTGGGAGTGGGGGGGTCGGAACAAGGAGCGGGGGGGGTTGGATGGGGAAGGTTCTGAGGGGGGCAGTTGGGGGTGGGGGGGCCAGGCTGTTTGGGGAGGTACAGCCTTCCCTACCCGGCCCTCCATACGGTTTTGCAACCTTGATGTGGCCCTTGGGCCAAAAAGTTTGCCCACCGCTGCTCTATAGGGACAACACCGAAATTTTTTTTTTTTTCCCCACAATTCTAACTTGTGAAAAGCTCTGTTCATCCACAGGCCCTTTGGTTTATTTCCAGAATTCAGAGATCACCATTCCTTGCTATGATACAAACTTCTCCTTAATGTCTCTGTCCCCCAGAATAAATACAACATAAATATTAGCAGTGTGTACTTGTCTTCAGAATGTGGACAATCTCTCAGGTTGATGTGATTGTTCATTCATTATGTTTGTTCAGGTTGTGGCTTCTCTGAAACATCCAGTGAGCTCTTTCATAGTAGCAATATCAACTTGAAACACAAACGAAAAGGTTTGATGTGACTCTTTATGCTTGCATAGAGTTTTGCATTCTCTGTCCCTTCAATGACTTTCTAAAGAAACTACTGATTGTAACACAATATGAAACCTGTTTCCTTCAGGGACATGGTTGCAATAAGGTACAAGAATTTTAAGGTGGTGACCAAGTAGATTTTTACCAGTTACTAATGTCACCACACAATGTTAAAACTGAAAATTTAAAAAAAAAATAAAAATCAGTTTTACGACTTCGTTCTTTTAGGCCCAAAGTCAGGGAACCACTTGAGTTGTCCTGATTACAGAACCAGAGTTTAGTTTCTGTCTTACAGTTCTCAAGATGAACAGTGAACTGAGTTTCACTTTCAAAGAGAATGTTTGGGTTGGTCTACACTGACCAGAGTTTCAGAGCTGGCAGTTACAGCACCGCTCAGAGAGCACTGAAAAGAAACTGCTGTTGTGTGTTCACACTGTCAGCTGCCTGCCCAATAGTGTGTTCACACTTGCGGCACTTGCTGCGGTATTTGGAGCAGTGCACTCTGGAGAGCTTATCCCACAGAGCATCTCTTCCTCTTCTGCTGCTAAGAGTTGCGGGAAGGCGGAGGGGGTCGCAGGGCATCCTAGGTCCTGTCCCATGATGCTTCACCAAAGGCAAGTCATGCTTGGCCAACATTATTGCCTTCTCTGATGAGATAAGTGGCTCTGTGGATTTGGGGAAAATGGTGGATGTGTTATATCTTGACTTTAGCAAAGCTTTTGATACAGTCTCTCACAGTATTATTGCCAGCAAGTTAAAGAGGTATGGATTGATGAATGGACTATAAGGTGGATAGAAAGCTGGCTAGATTGTTGGGCTCAGTGGGTAGTGATCAATGGCTCCATGTCTAGTTGGCAGCCGGTATCAAGCAGAGTGCCCTAAGGGTTGGTCCTTGGGCCGGTTTTGTTCAGTATCTTCATTAATGAACTGGAGGATGGTGTGGCCTGAACCCTCAACAAGTTTGCAGATGACACTAAGCTGGGGGGAGAGGTAGATATGATGGAGGGTAGGGATAGGGTCCAGAGTGACCTAGAAAAATTGGAGAATTGGACCAAAAGAAATATGATACGGTTCAACAAGGACAAGTGTAGAGTTCTGCACTTAGGAAGGAAGAATCCCATGCACAACTATATGCCTCTGGGCTAAGCATCAGTTCTGCGGAAAAGGACCTGGGGATTACAGTGGATGAGAAGCTGGATATGAGTCAGCAGTGTGCTCTTGTTGCCAAGAAACCAATGGCATATTAGGCTGTATTAGTAGGAGCATTGCCAGCAGATTGAGGGAAGTGATTATTCCCCTCTATTCGGCACTGGTGAGGCCACACCTGGAGTATTGTATCCAGTTTTGCTCCTCCCACTACAGAAGGGATGTGGACAAATTGGAGAGAGTCCAGCGGAGGGCAACAAAACTGATTAGGGGGCTCGGGCACATGACTTATGAGGAGGGGCTGAGGGAACTGGGGTTATTTAGTCTGCAGAAGAGAAGAGTGAGAGGGGATTTGATAGCATCTTTCAATTACCTGAAGGGGAGTTCCAAAGAGGATGGAGCTAGGCTGTTCTCAGTGGTGGGCATATGACAGAACAAGAAGAAATGGTCTCAAGTTGCAGTGGGGGAGGTCTAGGTTGGATATTAGGAAACTCTGTTTCACTAGGAGAGTCGTGAAGCACTGGAATGGGTTACCTAGGGAGGTGGTGGAATCTCCATCCACAGAGGTTTTTAAGGCCCGGGTTGACAAAGCCTTGGCTGGGATGATTTAGTTGGTGTTGGTCCTGCTTTGAGCAGGGGATTATACTAAACGACCTCCTGACGCCTTCCAACCCTAATATTCTGTGATTCTAAAGTTACCGTTAATGGGCCAAGAAACAAAGCAGGTCTGCCAAAGAACCTGTAGCAGCGGATTGTCCCGTGAATCTATGAGAGTTTCCTGGAGATCTCTGAGGCAGATTCCCGTGAAGTGAGGGAGTCAATCAACAGCCTGTTCCGCCGGTTAGACTAGGCATGTGGTGGTATGTGCATCATACAGACACAAGCATGCTTTCTGCAACTGTCCTGCCCCCAACAACTCGCTTCAGCGATTCCCAAAATCAAATCCACTTACCAGGGGCTTCCTCTCCTGTTTGTGCTTCACCAAGATCTGGCAGCTGTGACTGGCTAGCCTTCTCCGGGGTAGGAATGAACTGCTGGCTGCATGCATCTCTGACCTCTGAATTGTCCTCTGCCTCTGGGTCACCCTCCACATCCTGATCCAAGATTTCCTCCTCCTGGCTTGGTCCTCTCTCGACTGGCACGCGAGCCACTGAAGTATCCACAGTGGTCTTCACAGAGGAGGTGTGGTCGCTGCCGAGTATCGCGTCCAGCTCTTCGTAGAACTGGCAGCTTGTGGGTACAGCACCAGAGCAGCAGTTTGCCTCCCGTATCTTGTAGGCCTTACACAGCTCCTTCACTTTGACTCTGCACTGCAGTGTGTCCCGGTCATGGCCCCTTTCTGTCATGCATCATGAAATCTGTGTGTAAGTATCATAATTCCTACAGCTGGAGCGCAGCTGGGACTGGACAGCCTCCTCTCCCCAAATGCTGATGAGGTCCAGGAGCTCAGCATTGCTCCAAATTGGGGAATCACTTGGTGCATGGAGCAGGCCGGGCCATCTGGAAGGTTTTGGTGAGACCACTGCATGCATCACCGAGCAAACAGGAAGGGGACTTTCAAAATTCCAAAGGAATTTACGGGGTGAGGATGGTAGCTGCTCACCTGAGGGCAGGGCAGTAGAGTTCAAAATGATGATTATAGAGGCGAGAACAGGCATTGTGGGACACCTCCTTGAGGCCAATCGCAGCGCTGTAATTGCCCAGGGTATCTACGCTGGCACCGTGATGCTGTACCCCCAGCACAGAAAGCTGTACGCCTCTCATTGGGGTGTGTGGGGTGGATGTATGTGTGTGGTGTTTTTGTTTTTTGTGTTACAGCGCTGTAAGTAAATAGTTTCTGTGCACTAAATGGCTTTGCAGTGTGTACATCTCAGGAGCTACAATGCAGAAAGCTGCTTTACTGCGCAAAAACTTGCCAGTGTAGACAAGGCCTTTGTTTCTATTTGGACTAAAAATAAATCATGAGAGAACTTCTGTTGGGTTTCAGGTTTGGTAATCAGCATTGCCAACTTCAAGAGATCAAAAATTGTAAGTTTTTTTTTTTTTTAAATTATTTTTTAGGTCAGTCTCTTGTTTGTTTTTTTTGTTTTGTGTTTTTGTTTTTTAACTCCTCCTGCCCATCCCCAGGGTGTGTGCATGTGACTGTTAGTGTTGCCTACTCTCCCACATGTATTGACAGTGCTGTTGAGAGTTCTTTTGCGAGATCATAAGTGAGGCTTAATTTTACTTAGATATCTCATCTCTCATGATAAATTTGTAAGAGTTGGTATGTCTGGGTAATGCTTGTATTTTACAGACACAAACGTTTGCACCAAAGGTGAATGGATAGTGTCTTTAAACTTTTTTTGGGTAATGCTATTTTTTTAAAAAAACCCTTTTTTTAAGTTGAGTTTTGTGTTTTACTAGTACTATAGTATGAGTAGTACTGTACTTTCAGTATTTATTTGCTGTTGTTGTTATACGATAATAAACTTCTGTGTGTGCTGTTTTGCAAAAGAGACTGCTTCTATGTTACTCAGTTGGATAATCCCAGACTTCCTTGGTCTCCTCTCGTTGCCAGAAATTAATGGAGACAGATGTTGAAGTAAGAGTCTAACATTCTAAGGAGATACGAAAATAATAAGATGTACATTGAGTGGCCAACTTGGAAGGCTATATAAGGCAGTATAACATGCCTAGGAGTGAGACGCAACAGCTGCTGCTCAGATCTTCCACCTGCAAATATTCTCATGCTCTCACTGAGTTGTAGAACCTGATTATTAAATTTGTTTTTTGGAAATGGATCCTTATTTTTACTAGTTTTCTCTCCTTTGGTTATATTGATTTGATTTTTCTTATTTTCATTCCAGTGAAAGCTGGTGGGATGAGGATTGTGCAGAAACACCCGCACACTCCAGATGCCAAAGAGGAGAAAGATAAGGATGACCAAGAGTGGGAAAGCAGCAGGTGAGCAGTCTGAAGTCTATACGTGATTTTATGCATATAGTACAGCTAATTCTATCTCTTCGAACATTAGCATGAGTTTGTTTACCTTGGTGATAAGTTTAGGTGAAACATGTTTATTTGGGTAAGGCCTTTATGCTGTCTGCAGTTGCTTGTAATCTGCCTTTGTTTTTGTATTCCAGTTCAAAATAGAAACACAGAATCAGATTATATATGCCCTTGTAAGAGGGTTGGGAAAATAGCAATTTACACCTTGCTGAGCTGTCTGTAGATCATCTTGCCAGGTGAATGCGGCCCCTTTCTGCTCTGATTCCCCTCTCCCCTTCCAAGTAAACCTGAGACAAGGCCCTTCTAATCCACAGTTTTCCTAAAATCTGTTGGAAAATCCTGCCAGCTGTGAGGTATCTGTAGAGGCCAGGGAAGTCTGGACTCGGGCCCACTGCTTCTGAATTGTTCCCCAGGTCACTAAGGGTATGTCTACAGTAGGTAGGCAGTTAAACCCCCGCAGCTGATTCGGGCTTATGGGGCTCGGGCTAAAGGGGCTGTTTACTTGGGGTGTAGATGTTTTGGCTCCAACTGAGCTCTGGGACCTTCCTACCTCACAGGGTCCTAGAGCCTGGGCTCCAGCCCAAACTCTGTCTACATCATAATTAAACAGCCCCTTAGCCTGAATCAGTTAGCATGGGCCAGCCATGGGCTTTAATTGCAATGTAAACCATGCCCTCTGCCCCCAGAGTTCCAAGTTATGCTCTTGTGATTTCCTTCCATGTCTGGCCTATTCCACTCTCCCTTGCAGGGATTTGAGTGAGGAGCAAGGGGTCAATTTAAAATAATACAGACAATGTTTGCCTGGTTATTTTAGAAGGGGGAAACAGCATGGATTTGGAGGGGGATTATGCCATACACGGCAGCTGTTTTCTGGTTCCTTTCCCCATTCACCCAGTTGCCAAAAACACAGAGCCCCAAATGTGAGAAAAACCAAACTTCTGGGCTTTTGTGACGTGAGTGATGCTGTACTGGTTCAAATTCCCTGCTTTTTAATTCAGTGTACACCAAGCCCACTCGTTTTGTGTTTTTTCATTCCTCCCTGGGATGATATGGCTGACAATACCACCTGTTTATTACTGTCCTGGGCTGAGGGGGGAGAGACAGCAAATGTTTGAGGATGTGTGAGCTTCTGGCTCCTTGACTTCTTGTTTTGAAGCTGGACTCACCTGCTGGGAGACTGTGCAAAACAGTAGTGTATTTTTCCATATTTACTGGACTCCTTGCCTCATTCTGCTGAAAAATCAGTAAAAAAGGTTTCATTATTGTATGTCAAAAATATTAAAAGTAACTTTAACACTAACAGTATTTAAGATTGATTTATTTTTATTTGGCATTCAAGTTTGAAAGCTGTAGTGGCTTCTTATGCTTGAAATATGTAAAATAAACATGTATGGTGCCAGCTGTTTCTCCTTTATAACTAAGCCCAATTTTACCGAAATCCTATTTATGCTGATTGACCTCACTGCTCCCAGTATTTAGTAAAGGTGCCAAAAAAAAAAAAAAAAAAAAGGTGGTGAGCTACTTTCTTCTGTGCTGTTCTTAACACTGTTTTAGCTACAACAAGCTGCATTGTCTTCAGGAGTAAAAACGAGCCATGAACTTTTTTCTTTCCACTGGTCACTGCCACTTGAAATAAAGAATTTGTGTGTGGAGAAGGAGTTTTAATTAGTATGTCTGGATGAAAAGCTGGAAGAATTGAACAGCCCACCTTCTACCGGATTAGTCATCTCTAAAATCTGTCTGGAAAAAAGCAAGTTGGAGCAGAGAATTTTTGGGCGGGGGGGGGTTGGGGGGGAATTTTTCATCCTCTTTGCCAAATGTTTATTGGCTTTGAAAGGCGTATACTTCCTTTGAGGTGTGTAACGTGCTGTTCATTTTACTTTATTCTCTGTACTGTGTCACCCTGAAACCATTGTAGGATGGTCCTGTCTGTTCCAGATCCAAATGAGAAGTTTTGCTGTGCCATTTTGATAATGGTGACCTCTGAGCCTCTGGTTTGATGTAGCTGTCTCTCTGATTTGTTGAAACAGGGTTGCCTCCAGTGTTTCCCTTTCATAGCAAAACAGTACTGTGAAAAGCAATAAATATAACTAGAATTATCTTACTGTTGTAAAGCAGGGCACACAGGAATTTTTTTTGTACTTAGAGGATAAAAGTATAACAACCTATAGAACTTTCATCTTAAGTAAGGGGAGAAAAGCACTTACGTCTCGCAAGATCAATTGTTTCAGCTTGCTGACCACTTTATCTCTGGAAGTACCCACTTGGTGCAGACTCTTCACTCTTGTCTTTCTGTAAACTATATTGATCTTGTGCTTTTGACCTCACAGAGGTGTTGAGGTAAAGTTAGTTTCAAAATTGTTTTGGAATTCAATAAATATCCGTTTGAATTTCCTTTTAATCAGATTGAGCCCTACTGTGGTAACGCTAGCAGGAAGGGTATAGTTAAACAGGAAGCAATGTGAGTTAGTGTCTGGAATTGTATGGCATTAACCTGAGGGGGTAGGTGCTGTTCCTGGTTTGCTTGTCTGGAGAGGAAGGGAGAGAGAGCCGCCCACTCCCCCAATCATAGGCTAGTAGTGCTGTAGCCCCTGGTGTAACAAGGCAGGGCATATGGACTCAAGCAGCAGGTCATTTAGCTGCAGCTGGGCAGGGTGGAGATGATTTAAATCACTAGTCAGGAAGACTTGATTTAACCATGGATTTCGACATAAAAGTGCATTCTTGTTGGTTGTTATAGCCTTAATACGTATTCTTCACAACTCAGAGATACATGTAGGTTTCATTTTTAGAAGGTTCACACTATACATTTTTTAAGTGATTTGTTCTAAAAACTTTTCAGATTAGTTTTACGGCTATATCAGAAAATGAATGATTGGTTATTTCATTTACCAAAGGTAACTGAAGCAGATATTTATGAAGTCATTGGGAGGTGAACTATCTCCAATTCAACAGGTTAATCATTAATATTTGGAGGATTTTCTTGCCATGCTGTATAAGGAGGAGAACATCACCAGACAGACATTTAAATTGTTTTATTTAACTAAAACAACAACGTTATGTATTCAACAACAAACATTTTAACAAAACAAAACAAGCATATGAATTTTTGAATTTTTAGTTAAATATTTAAGTTTTCTAAAATCAGGTTTGTTTTTGTTAAAAATTGTTTAACTAAAATAGTTAAATGAAATTAAAAAAAAAAAAAAAGACTGTCAGCCAAGTCAACATGAGAAACTTAAAATATTGGCTTCTGCAGCTAACTCAGTCGTCTTCACGTTCATTTTCCCGTTTGTTCATAATCTGGAAAAGAAAAACAAGCTTTCCTGCTTTTTCGGCTCCCAAATGATTTCTCACTTTGGAATCAGTTAGTTCAAAGGAAGAAAATATTCTTTCTACACCGGCAGAAGAAGCTACTGCTGTTAAGTGAGATTATCACTTCAACAGTCTCTGAATCCAAGTGCGTAAGTGACTGGTGTGACTTTCTTTAAAACATCATCAGCAAACATATTTCTTGAATGCTTCACCCTTAGCTCTGAAGTTTATTATAGTTGGCATTATGGAGGGATGATTGTTGGATGTCCATGTCATAGCCAGCTCCTCTTCTTCAGCAGTTAAGGTTTGACCCTGGTTCCGAGTATTGAGAATATTTGCAAGAAAATAAGCTGGAGATAGTGCTTGTCCCATTTGTTTTTTTAATGCTTGTAATTTAACTCTGTCATTGCATATTTCTCTCTTTAAGATCTCACTCAGTTCCTTGCAAATTTCAACAGCGTCAGCAATAAAACACCTATTTCCCTGCATTTTGCTCGAGGCTATAGAAATAGGCTTCAGGGTACTCCGCATGTGTTCAGTGTTTCTCTTAAGCTCAGTGTTGAGAACTTTGGCTGTGACAGTGCCATCTATTTTTTCACAATTGTGTTCACAAACTGCCATCAGATTAGGCCAGTTCTTGACATAGTGATCAAAACAGTCCACTACTGAGTTCCATCGCACGTCTTGTGGGAGAGTTAACTTGGTTCCTCCCACTTTTTTCAGAGCAGCTGCTGCAAAGTGGTTGTTCTGGAAGTACTTTGCAATTTCAACAACATTAGTCTTTATTTCTGGAACACTGAAGTCTTTGGCTAGGAGGTGCATCAAATGAGCACTGCAGCCATATGTTATTTGCTTGGGACGCTCTTGTAAATTTTTTCTCACGTTGGATACATTTGCAGCATTGTCTGTGACCAGGCTGCGTACTAGACATTTGAATTTTTTTTCACAGTTTGTTATAGCTTTTACTGCTGCTACTTGTAAGTATTCTGCTATGTGTGCATTTCCTGATGTATCAATTGTTTCTGTAAGGAAGACGTTCCCTTCTTCTGTTGTCACACAAGCACATACAACAGGATCATTGTGGACATTGCTCCACCCATCAAGACTCAGGTTAACAATTTTACCCTGGGGTCGGCAACCTATGGCATACGTGCCAAAGATGGCACGCGAGCTGATTTTTAATGGCATGCTGCTGCCTGCCAGGGCCTTGGGGAAGGGGAGTGGAATCAGGGCATATCCCCTCCAGCCCCCTCCGTGAACCGCTCAGGGCAAGGGGCTGGGTGCACCCCCACGACCCCAGCCCACACCCCAAGCCCTCTGCCCTGACCCCTGCAGCCCCCTCACACCCTCTGCCCTGACCCCTGCAGCCCCCTCACACCCTCTGCCCTGACCCCTGCACCCCCTCACGACCCCAGCCCTCTGCCCTGACCCCTGCACCCCCACACATACCAAGCCCCCCCATGCCCTGATTCCTGCACCCTCCTCACACACCCTGCCCTGATTCCTGCACCCTCCTCACACACCCCAGCCTCTTGCCCTGACCTCTCTCTATCCCCCCACAACCCCAGCCCTGACTCCTGCACCCTCCTCACACACCCCTAGCCCCCTTCCCTGACTCCTGCACCCCCACACATACCCAGCCCCCCCGCACCTTGTGCCCTGACTCTTGCACCTCCCACATTCCCACCTTCAGCACCAAACGGGAGCTCCTGCACACCCATTCCCACCTGCACCCTCGCTCTAAATGGGAGCTGCCCAGGTAAGCACTCCACACCCAAACCTCCTCCCCCAACCCTAAGTCCCCTCCCTCATTCTAGCTCCTGGCTAGACTTTACCCCCCCCCAACCCCCAGCCTGCTCCTTCACCCCCAGCCCTGTGCTCAGTGCAGAGAGAGAGGAAGAGAATGGGCTAGAACCAGGGAGAAGGTAGGTACCCACGCTGTATGGGCAGGGCCGGGATCCCAGACTGGCAGCGGGCTGAGTGGGGCCGGTAGCTGGGACCCTGGCTGGCAGGAGCCAGCGGCCGGGACCACAGACCGGCAGAGGGCTGAGTGGCAACGGGCTGAGCCGCTCAGCCCGCTGCCGGTCTGGGGTCCCAGCCGCTGGCCCACGTTCAACCCGCTGCCTGTCTGGGGTTCTGACTGCTGGCCCCTTGCCAGCCGGGGTCCTGGCCGCAGGCCTCACTCAGCCTGCTGCCGGCCTAGGTGAACGGAACCCCAGGCTGGCAGCGGGCTGAGCGGGCCGGCGGCGTAAGATTAGCATTTTAATTAAATTTTAAATGAGGCTTCTTAAACATTTTGAAAACCTTGTTTACTTTACAAATGACAATAGTTTAGTTATATAGTATATAGACTTTATAGAGAGAGACCTAAAAAACTTTAAAATGTATTATTGACACGCAAAACCTTAAATTAAAGTGAATAAATGAAGACTCGGCACACCACTTCTGAAAGGTTGCCGACCCCTGCTCTAGACCTTTTTCACACTGCCCAATTTCTCTTTCATACAGTTTATCCAGCAATTTGCCTTCGACATTTGCTATGTTGGATGGACTATATCCTGGTCTTAATGACTGAACCATGTTAATGAAGTGTGGGTTCTCAGTCATATGGAAAGGAGAGTTTGCTGCATAAACAAACCAGGCAATTTTTTCATCAATTACCTCTTTTTGTAATCTGCTGGTTCTTATCACAGATTTATCTATGGTTGTTTCTGGATGATGGAGATTTTTTTCTTTTTGCTACACGTGATAGCCACAGTATATGTGACCCACATGATTTGACTGAAACACTATCATTAGCAGATAACTCTGAAACTACAGAAAATGTTGGTGACCTTGAAGGTGGAGAGTATTCAGAATCCTGTATGTTGAAGATGGATTCTCCTAAACAAAATAAGTCAATGCAGTTATTTAATTGTTAATTACCATACTGCTCATTTAGTATTACTCATTGCATTCACTGACACTCAGTACTATTTTAAAGGTGAAATTGTAAAAGGAAGATCTGCCTATTTCAGCTATTTATTTTTTATCCGAACTGCATTTAAAATGGTAGTACCATAGAGTAACAACTATATTTTTTTGCTCAAACATGAGAATTCAAGAATAGTCTAGAAGGACTTAATTAAAACTATCTTTAGGTAGGTTTTTCCCTCAGAAAGCATTTTATCAAAACTATCCAATTTAAATAAAAATAAATCTGACTTTTTTTTTTTAATTTAATTGTATTTATTTATTTTTATCCACCCTGCAGCTGGGTAGCAAAAGCAGACATGACACTAGATGTAAAATTGTTGCTGCCTCAGTCAGAATTAAATTAACAGTTGTATATCCGCTAATTTGCTAGAGGATGCTGCTCCTTTGAGTGACTCGTCCCTCCATTCCAGCCAATCCATGCTCTCCTGCTAAAACTTGTGGGCTGCTGATGTCCATGTAGAGGGGCTTCCATGTGTTCAGGGGGGAGAGGAAATGATGCCACTGAAGCTGCTCTTCTTTCTTCCCCAGTCATCAATGTGCTTACCAATCCCTGCTGGTTGCCATTTTTGCTCTCCATATCTAGAAACTGAGGGGGATGTTTTTGCCCTGAATAAGCCCCATCACTTTTCTTCCGTTCAACTTAAGTTATTCTTCAGTCATCAGATGAGTGACTTGATTTACTTTTATTCATGGTTCACTGTCCTAGAACCATGTTGTTAATGATGCTGAAATTAATAATGTTTCCATGAGCACTAGAGTCAGGTAGGCACTGATGAGCAAATATATGAGGAAGAATATGGAAATCTAGTGTATTTTGTGCAAACATGAATTATGTATATAGTGAAGACTTTAATTTTAAAATCAGATTTGCATTTCAAAATAGACCTTAATATCTGTGACTGATCATGAACAGAATAAGAGCTATTAAGCATTTTTTAAAATGCAATTTTAATTTATAGGTAACTTTTAGGTTTTTTTTGCAAAGCAGGGAGACTTTGTTTAAGCTTTTCTTTTTATGTTTTTTGTTTTGGCCACATTGCCACCATAAACAGTCCTGACGTTCTTTATATGATATCTCTGCTTTTTTGCATTCATAGTTAAACATTTCAGGGAACTTTGTCAGCTGACAATGGCAGCTGATAATGAAATAAGGGAAAAATGATACAGAAAATATTAACTTATGTGTATTTAAAAGGGCGGCCTGAAAGATCTGGTGTGCTGGTGACTTTATCATCTCATTTTAGGTCCAGTTTCACACAAGAATAGTGAGGGATAATGCTGGAGCTGGTGATGGACACAGAACAAACCCACATGCAGTGTGTATTTCCTTCTGTTTTCAGAACTCTCCTAGGCTGGTGGTGGTTGAGGTGGTGGGATTGCACCACTGCAAGTAGCAAGGGTACAGTGTGTCCACGTGGTATTTCAGGTGCAGTTTTAGCCTTTGTCTATACCACTTGCATTGTACTACACCAATTCTGTTGCACTGCCATTTTAGATGTTTATTCCACAGTTTCTGGTATAGCTCTTTGAAGCAGTGATTTCTGGGAGATTTCAAAAGGGTGCTTGGAGCCCACTAAGATTGTTGCAGAAGTGGTCAAACTCCCATAATTATATTAGAAATTCCAGAACATGTTCCATTTCTTAGACCTCTCCTCAAAATGACAATAAGGCAAGATGAATGGCTGGCTTTTAATGCTCCTCAAGAAAGCTTTCTTCTAGAGTTCTTGCAAAGAAGTTGAGGCATCTGAAGTAGCTGCAACGAGGCAGTGGGGTTGTTCCAGCAGCACCTGTGGAGGGCCAGACCCAAAACCAGGAGCTGAGTGTTATCACAACAATGCTGCTGCAGACAGGGGCCCTTGGAGTAGCCAGCTTTGTCCATTACTTACTCCTGGGGGAATTCTGCATCACTGCACATGTGTAGAATTTATGTACCCCGCAGATTTTGTTGCTTCCCTGCAGAAAAATGACTTTCTGACGGGAAAGCCATAAGAGCGGTCATGCAGCCCTCCCCAGTAGTATGTTTCGGATGCCCAGGGCAGCCGGCAGAGGAACGTAAATCGCTGTCGGGCAGGAGCTGGGACTGGAGAAGACACAGGTCATGCCTCCTACCCTGCAGCGGGCTCAGCTGCTAGTCCCGGCTGGACTGGGGAGGACGGGTGTTCCTCTTCCCCTGCACAGCATCCAGGGCCGTGTTAGACCCACCCTCAGATTTCTCCCCCAGCTGTAGGAAGCTCTGAACACTCTTTCTCCCCCCTCCACCCCACTTCCTGCACCCATTGGTTCTTCGCTTCGCTGGGAGGGATCACTGTATAAGGAGCTGCTTCCTCATCTACCCACCCCCTGTGCATCCAGACCCTCCGCCTGAGCCTCACCCCCCGTACTCAATCACCCCGTCCCCCCATGAGCCCCTCTCCCCCTGCACCTGGACTTCCCCAACAAGCCACCTGCACCTGGATCCCACCCCAATGAATCCCATTCCCCCAGCATCTGAACCCCCCTGCTGAGTCCCCCACACCTAGACTCCTCTGCCAAGCTCTGTCCTCCCCACCGGCCCCAACCACCTTCATCTGGACCCCCTGCAGAGTCCCATTACCACTGCACCCAGAACCCCCCAACAAGCTCCTGTGCATCCAGATCCGATCTCTTCCCATCCCCCTGGGCGCTCAGATCCCTCACTGAGCCACCCGCACCCAGATTGCCCCACACAGAACCCTTTCACCCCACACCCGGATTTTCCCACCCCCACACTAAGCCCCTTCACACTTGGATCCTGCTTTGCTGAGCCTGCCTGCCCACACAGAGGAGCAGGGCCCTGGAGTGTTCCTGGGGCAGGCCCGGTCCTTGCGCTGTGTCAGGGTTGGGTGCAGCCTCACTGTTGAGTCTGTGTTCTGGGGGGAGCTGCATAGTGATCTCCCACCTCTGTGCAGCCAGCGGCCTATGCTCCCCAGTGCCATGCTGGAACCTCCACATTTATTTGACAAATAAACTTTGCAGAATTTTAAAACGTGTGCAGAATTTTTAATTTTTTGGTGCAAAATTTCCCTACTATTTCTTTCCCTTTCCCTCAAGGTAGCTCTTCAGTAACTTGATTCAGAGTAACAGCCGTGTTAGTCTGTATTCGCAAAAAGAAAAGGAGTACTTGTGGCACCTTAGAGACTAACCAATTTATTTGAGCATAAGCTTTCGTGAGCTACAGCTCACTTCATCGGATGCATACTGTGGAAAGTGTAGAAGATCTTTTTATACACACAAAGCATGAAAAAATACCTTCCCCCACCCCAGTCTGCTGATAATAGCTTATCTAAAGTGATCACTCTCCTTACAATGTGTATGATAATCAAGTTGGGCCATTTCCAGCACAAATCCAGGTTTCCCCCCCCCGGACACACATACACAAACCCACTCTCCTGTTGATAATAGCGTATCTAAAGTGACCACTCTCCTTACAATGTGTATGATAATCAAGGTGGGCCATTTCCAGCACAAATCCAGGGTTTAACAAGAATGTCTGGGTGGGGGGTGGTAGGAAAAAACAAAGGGAAATAGGTTACCTTGCATAATGACTAAGCCACTCCCAGTCTCTATTCAAGCCTAAGTTAATTGTATCCAATTTGCAAATGAATTCCAATTCAGCAGTTTCTCGCTGGAGTCTGGATTTGAAGTTTTTTTGTTGTAATATTGCAACTTTCATGTCTGTAATCGCGTGACCAGAGAGATTGAAGTGTTCTCCGACTGGTTTATGAATGTTATAATTCTTGACATCTGATCTGTGTCCATTTATTCTTTTACGTAGAGACTGTCCAGTTTGACCAATGTACGTGGCAGAGGGGCATTGCTGGCACATGATGGCATATATCACATTGGTGGATGTGCAGGTGAATGAGCCTCTGATAGTGTGGCTGATGTTATTAGGCCCTGTGATGGTGTCCCCTGAATAGATATGTGGGCACAGTTGGCAACAGGCTTTGCTGCAAGGATAGGTTCCTGGGTTAGTGGTTCTGTTGTGTGGTATGTGGTTGGTGGTGAGTATTTGCTTCAGGTTGGGGGGCTGTCTGTAGGCAAGGACTGGCCTGTCTCCCTAGATTTGTGAGAGTGTTGGGTCATCCTTCAGGATAGGTTGTACATCCTTAATAATGCATTGGAGGGGTTTTAGTTGGGGGCTGAAGGTGACGGCTAGTGGTGTTCTGTTATTTTCTTTGTTAGGCCTGTCCTGTAGTAGGTGACTTCTGGGAACTCTTCTGGCTCTATCAATCCGTTTCTTCATTTCCGCAGGTGGGTATTGTAGTTGTAAGAATGCTTGATAGAGATCTTGTAGGTGTATATCTCTGTCTGAGGGGTTGGAACAAATGCGGTTGTATCACAGAGCTTGGCTGTAGACAATGGATCGTGTGATGTGGTCAGGGTGAAAGCTGGAGGCATGTAGGTAGGAATAGCGGTCAGTAGGTTTCCGGTATAGGGTGGTGTGTATGTGACCATCATTTATTAGCACTGTAGTGTCCAGGAAGTGGATCTCTTGTGTGGACTGGACCAGGCTGAGGTTGATGGTGGGATGGAAATTGTTGAAATCATGGTGGAATTCCTCAAGAGCTTCTTTTCCATGGGTCCAGATGATGAAGATGTCATCAATATAGCGCAAGTAGAGTAGGGGCGTTAGGGGACGAGAGCTGAGGAAGCGGCATTCTAAGTCAGCCATAAAAATGTTGGCCTACTGTGGGGCCATGCGGGTACCCATAGCAGTGCCGCTGATCTGAAGGTATACATTGTCCCCAAATGTAAAATAGTTATGGGTAAGGACAAAGTCACAAAGTTCAGCCACCAGGTTAGCTGTGACATTATCGGGGATAGTGTTCTTGACGGCTTGTAGTCCATCTTTGTGTGGAATGTTGGTGTAGAGGGTTTCTACATTCATAGTGGCCAGGATGGTGTTATCAGGAAGATCACCGATGGATTGTAGTTTCCTCAGGAAGTCAGTGGTGTCTCGAAGGTAGCTGGGAGTGCTGGTAGCGTAGGGCCTGAGGAGGGAGTCTACATAGCCAGACAATCCTGCTGTCAGGGTGCCAATGCCTGAGATGATAGGGCGCCCAGAATTTCCACGTTTATGGATCTTGGGTAGTAGATAGAATATCCCAGGTCGGGGTTCCAGGGGTGTGTCTGTGCGGATTTGATCTTATGCTTTTTCAGGGAGTTTCTTGAGCAAATGCTGTAGTTTCTTTTGGTAACTCTCAGTGGGATCAGAGGGTAATGGCTTGTAGAAAGTGGTGTTGGAGAGCTGCCGAGCAGCCTCTTGTTCATATTTCGACCTATTCATGATGACAACAGCACCTCCTTTGTCAGCCTTTTTGATTATGATGTCAGAGTTGTTTCTGAGGCTGTGGATGGCATTCTGTTCCGCCCAGCTGAGGTTATAGGGCACGTGATGCTGCTTTTCCACAATTTCAGCCCGTGCACGTCGGCGGAAGCACTCTGTGTAGAAGTCCAGTCTGCTGTCTCAACCTTCAGGAAGAGTCCACCTAGAATCCTTCTTTTTGTAGTGTTGGTAGGGAGATCTCTGTGGATTAGTATGTTGTTCAGAGGTATGTTGGAAAGGAGAGTGGGGTGGGGGGAGGTATTTTTTCATGCTTTGTGTGTATAAAAAGATCTTCTACGCTTTCCACAGTATGCATCTGATGAAGTGAGCTGTAGCTCACGAAAGCTTATGCTCAAATAAATTGGTTCGTCTCTGAGGTGCCACAAGTACTCCTTTTCTTCAGTAACTTGTGATCCAGTCTCGTTGGTTTTCTCTGCAAAGTTCATTGTGCAACATTACTCTTAAAATACAAAATATCAAGTGACAGAGGGTCCCCTCCCTTTGGCTGACGTGCAGTAAAAGTAATTTCTGTTCAGTTTAGAATTCCAGTGTTTTTCCTCCAAACCACTCAGTCCTAGGTATAGGAATGGTAGGGACATAACATTAGACAATAAGACTTAGAATTCAGTGGGTGGAATGGGTTATTGAGGGGAATGAGATCCGTGTAAGAGGAAGGAAGGATTTGTGTGGTTCAGTTAATTTGAATGCACAAAGGTGTATGTATGACTCGCAAAACCAGAGCCTGAATAACCTCTTTGTGCAGAGGTTCCTAGTAAGGCACAAATCAATGAAAATATTTTAAATCCTTTGAGAAATAGTTATCTGATCTTACTTAATCAGAGCTGCAGTACCAACACTTATTTCATGCATAAGATGTAGTATATCTAACATCAAGTGTAGCATATTATTGTAATAGCTGGTACATCCTGTAGTTTGCAGCTGTAGCTGGAGTTGCCGGGAGTTGGACTCTCCCAAATTGGTCTTTTCCATCTCTAATTATTTGGATTCTGTATTAGTTGTCTTTGCACATGAAAATAATTGCAATAATATTTAGATAAGTGATGCTTTCTATAATTCTACAGATTTCATTTGTTTCATCTTGCTGTATGGTTGAGGTTTTGATTGGAAATCATATCCATTGCTGCTGCCTGTTTTTTGTGGCATATTTAGGAAGACCAAGAGCTTTAATTATAACTTGGATTAGGAATTCCAGAGAGTGCAAGATGGTATATCGTAAACAGTTTTTGTTATCACAGAAACTACATGGTCTGGGTGGTATATTTTAAACTGCTTAGGAGAAAAGGTTCATAACCATGGCACTGAACCCCATACAAATGCATGCTTGGCTGAGGCATGGGATTTCACGCTAACTTACATGCCAACATCTTAAATTTTAATGCAGTAAATGCTTCTGAAGGACAGACCATTTGAAATGATAGCAACTTGTTCAGTTTTGCCTAAGCGTTTCATTAGCTATTGTTGTAGGACACCAGTAAGTGGAAACGACAATCAGATTTTGGTACTTGGTTCTTAGCAGTAACTGCTACGTTTTGTCCTTGAACCAAACAGAGTAAACAGTGAAGACTTCTGGGACTAAATACTCTGATTTGTTTCTTTCTCCTTAGTTATATCTGCAGTAGGAAGGGGGCTATTGCAGAATTACCAAGCATTAATATGGGTAGTTTTTAGGTGTGGGGGTGTGTGTGTGTATAAACAGATTTGATGGAAAAGTTCCCCCCAGTAGTATGTCAGATCAGTCCATTTTACATAAAATATTTTTGAGATACACAATCTCCATTGATTTAAGGGCAAACCTGCCTTGGAATTGTGACTCTAGTGTTTTCTTTAATTTCTCCTTGTGCATTAGAAAGTATGAATTGTGCAGCATTGATTTTAATTCAGTTTAAGACCTGGAAATTGGCCATGATTCTATTGATCTTGCAAAATGAAACTACTTCAAAGGATGGTTTAAAATCTGTCAGATAGTGAATTAAAAGCATAGGCACACAATGAAGCATATGCCTGTCCATATGTCAGAAGTGCTTGGCACTGTGCTTGTTCAATTCTGGGGTGAGAGGAATTGCTTAAGGCACCCTGGCATCCTTCAGTTGTCTGTCAACAAAACTTGCTAAATCTCAATACTGTAATTATAGTACATCTGCTGTCGCGGTTCAGAAGCAGTGCAGAAAGCAGGTGTGATTTCCCTTCTCCCCCACCCCCTTTCAAAATGCGAATATTTATGCACGTTCAGAAGTCAATTTCTTTTCCTTTTCCCCCTTTCCCCTTCCTTTCCACTTCAGTTCATTAGAACTGGTAGGGAGTAAATGGAAGTAAAGCCAGCATCTTTTCTTTTGCTACTAGTGATTGCCAGATACCATTGCAATGTATTCAGTTTCTGCATTCTAAAATACCTTCTTGTTTTTTATCTCTACTCAAGCAGTTGTGCTAATGAGGTATTAGAATAAGTGTATGCATGTCAGTTTATTTCTGAACTACTTGTATCAAATGTATATAGTATTAATTTAGTGGTTAAATCATTTGAAACTGTATGTATGTGGATAAACACTTTCAGTATTGCCACCACAAATGTTGAAAGTTGTGAAACTGTCTAATCATGAGTAAGAATATGTTTTAGTCACAGGTATTTTTAGTAAAACTCTTGGACAGGTCACAGGCAGTAAACAAAAATTCTGGCCTGTGACCTGTCCATGACTTGTACTATATACCTCTGACTAAATCTTGGGGGCAGGGGTGCTGTGGGGGTGGGGGCAGTTGGCGGGGCTGGCAAGCTCCCTCTCTGGCTCCACACCTCCCCGGAAGCGATGGCATCCCTCTCCCTCAGCTCCTAGGTGGAGGTATGGCCAGGCAGCTCCACGCACTTCCTCTGCCCCCAAGGCTCCGCAGTTCCCATTGGTCTGGAACCAGGGTGAATGGGAGCTGCGGGGGCGGTGCCTGCAGGTGGAGGCAGTATGTGGAGCTGCCTGGCCATGCTTCTGCCTAGGAGCTGAGGGATGTTGCCGCTTCCAGGAAGCCCCCCCTCCCCCGAGGTAAGTGCTGCCCTGAGCCCTCACCCTCTCCTGCTCCCAGTCCTGAGAGCTCCCCTCCTGTGGCATTATAGCCCCATATTCTTCATAGTAATATTACTATGATATGATTATGGCATAACAAATGCCTCATCTTGCACAAAATACACCATTGAAGTATTGAAATGGTTATAATTTACTGAATATGATTATCCTATTTATATGCATGTATTTTTTTGGTATCTGAAATTCGGAATATTGTTTATTACAAAAGTGTTTACACCTGGGGAACGCCCACTGGGTAGAATGCAATCAGTCTACATGGCTGGCTTGGGAGGGCCAGTAGGGAGAACAATAGGTTTTAGAAGATGCTAATCTCCCACCAGAGAGCCTTCCTGAGGATGGTACAAACAGCCTCTGAGTCATGGCTGCTGAGTCCCTACTGGGGTCTGTTAGCAAGTCACCTGGTACTGGACTCCATCATAGAATACCAGTGTTTTTCCACTGAAAGGCATGAGAACTAAAGTTGGAGACAAAGAGTTCCCGCCATATGCAAAAGCTATTTAAGGCAGGGGAGTGACATCATCATGGTTCTTCATTGAATCCCTGTCCAAAGGAGATGCTTGGAAACACCTGAGAAACGCTGGACTAGGGGAGAAGGGCTGAACCCAGGCTAGAGAGATTTCTAGCTTGTGAAAGGAATACCTGGAGTTTTGAGCTGCAAGCAAGTGCAGCTTGCCCTTAAGAATCTCTGCAAACTGCCTAAAACAACAATTAGGGTGAGAATTTGCTACTCATATCCAATTTCTTTAGTATGTTAAGCTTCAGTTGCATTTTTGTTTTATTTGCTAGGTAATCTGCTTTGGTCTGTGTGCTATACCTTATAACCACTTAACATCTATCTTTTGTAGTTAATAAACTTGTTTTTGTTTTGTCTAAAACCAGTGTGTGGAAATCATAACAGGGGGCAGAAAGCTGTTGCGTATTTTTTTCCACTTTGAGGGAGGGAGTGAATTTCATGAGCTTACGCTGTACACTTCTCTGTGCAGTGCAGGATGGTATAATTTAGGACAGGGATCTCAAACTCAAATCACGACAAGGGCCAAGTGAGGACTAGTACATTGGCCAGAGTACATTGATGAGTACATTAGCTGGCAGCGTTTTGCATCAACCAGAGCATCGGTGTTTGGTTTGGTTTCGTCTCAGGATATCAATCTCTGTGTTGCTTGCAAATGTTCATCAGTGAGCCTTGACCTTAACACATATTTGTTAATCTTCAAGGAAGAGGAAAACTGTTCACATATATATGTACTTCCAAACATTACCATTTACCCTTGCAGAAGCAGAGAATAACATGGGAAATCTTTCTTGTGACAGTAACTGGATAGAATTCTGGAATTCCAACATCTGTATACTTCTGATTCAAAGTGGTATCACACTGAAGCTCCACTACTTCCATCTGCATTTCCTCTGCAACATTGTCAATTTCCACAGCAAATGGTGTGGAAAGAAGTTGAAAATGTGGTTCAAATACCTTGAAATTTTTAAACTGCACATCAAACTATTTGTGTAAGTTAGAAATGATAGTTGCATATTCTTTCAAGGATTTGGGTTCAACTTTTCCTAAGGAATTCAGAGTGGAGAAATGGACCAAATTGCCAGCAGTCAGCTGTTTTCCCCCACAAAGTAAGCTTGACTTTGAATGACTTAACACTGTCATACATCTGTGTTATCACCTGTTTTCTACCCTGAAGCTTCAAGTTCAGTGCGTTCAGGTGATTAGTTACATCTGTTAGAAAAGCAAGATTGCAGATAAAAGTGGAATCAGCAAGCTGTGGAACCTCTTTGTTCTTCGAGTGATTGCTCATATGTATTCCACAATAGGTGTGTGTGCTCTCCACGTGCACCGGTGCTGGAAGTTTTTCCCCTAGCAGTACCCGTGGGGAGGAATGCCCCCTGTGACTCCTGGATTGGCGCCTGCCTGGGACGGTATAAGGTGAGCTGTGTGCTCCCCCCACCCTCAGTTACTTCTTGCCGTCAGTGAAGGTGCGTCGGAATGACTCTGCTCCAGCTTTGCTGTAGCTCAATCTCCAGTACTGTTCGTTCGTTCAGTGTTGGTACCTGGAGTGAGTTAGCTGTTTAGTTAGTTTAGTTAGTCAGTGAGCCCAGGCCGGGGCATGCCCCGCGCCCTGGGGTTTAAGTTGTGCAGCTCTTGTAGGTGTTCTATGCCAAGAAGTGACATAGAAGTGAAGTCTCCCGTGCAGCCCCCAGTGGGGGCTCGCTTGGTGGCCGGAGCTTTAGAAGCACCATCAGCCTCGCTCTCCAAACCCCCAAGGAAGGAGTCTGTGGGACATACATCCTCGGCACTGTTCCGGGAGTCCGACCAAGTGGTGGACCCTCTGGTGCCAGCTCATGCCCAGAGCACCACACTGGCCTCCTTGCCCCGCCCAGAGGAGGCGATTGCGGCCCTGCTCCGCAGGAGGACTTCAGGACCCATCAAGAACTCTTAAAGAGGTGGCAGCAAGCCTCCATCTCCAGGCAGAGGAGATAGAGGAACCGTCAGACTCCCTGTTTAACATGCTGTCCTCGTCAGTATCGGGTAGGGTGGCCTTGCCTCTCCATGAAGGGGTGGCTAAAATTTCAAATGCCCTATGGCAGACAGTGGCCTTGTTGGCTCTTATCTCTAAGAAGGCGGAACGCAAGTACTTTGTACCCACCAAGGGGCATGAGTACTTGTATACCCACCCTTTGCTCAACTCCCTGGTGGTCAAGTTGGTCAACCACAGGGAACGGCAGGGTCAACCAGCCCCGACCCCAAAGAACAAAGACTCTTGGAGACTGGACTCTTTTTCGGAAGGAAAATGTATTAGTCTTCGAGCTTCCAGTTGCGAGTGGCAAATCATCAGGCTTTCCTGGGCCGGTACGAATTCAGTCTGTGGCGCTCCCTGCCCAAGTTTGAGGACTCCCTCAAGGAGCGCGATAGAAAGGAGTTCAAGGTGCTAGTGGAGGAGGGGGCAGCGGCCGCTAGAACATCCCTGCAGGCAGCCTCGGATGCTGCGGATACGGCTGCATGATCCATGGCCTCCACGGTGTCCATGAGATGGGCGTCATGGCTCCTGCTCTCTGGGCTTTCCAGTGAGGCGCAGTCCTCCATGCGGGATCTCCCGTTTGACGGGAAAGCTCTGTTTGCAGAGGAGACAGATACAAGGCTGCACGGCATGAAAGACTCTCCCCCACAACTCTCCAGGCTCTGGGCCTATATGTACCGGTTCCTGCAAGACCTAAGTTCAAGCTGCAGCAGATTCCCACCCAGGCTGCCCTAGACGTATGAGGCCACCCACAAGAAACAGCAGGACTATAAGAGACGCCGTCAGAGGCAGTCTCCACCGGCCCCCCCAGCCTGGCTCCTCTAAGGGCAAGCAGGCGGCGAAAAGGCACTTGTGACGGGATGCTTGGGGGCACCCTGCCAGTCCTTATCAGGGAGCCGCCCTCAATGAAGCTCTCCTTCTGCAACCGGTTGTGTGCTTTCCTCCCGGAATGGTCGTGGCTAACCTCGGACCAGTGGGTCCTCAACACCATCTCCTGGGGTTACAACCTCCAGTTTACTTCCTCCCTGCCCAACCTTTGTCCCTATTTGGGGACCCCTCGCACGAGGCTCTGCTTGAGCAGGAGGTGGGGCGGCTCCTATGACTAGGAGCGGTATAGGCGGTGCCCGAGGAGTTCATGGGCAAGGGGTATTACTCCTGATACTTCCTTATCCCGAAGGCCAAAGAGGGGCTCAGACCCCTCCTGGACCTGTGAGGTCTGAACCAGTACATGGTGAAACTCAAGTTCCGCATGGTTTCCCTGGCCTCCATCATCCCCTCCCTGGATCCCAGGGACTGGTATGCTGCCCTCGATCTGCAGGACACGTACTTCCACATATTCGCGGGGTACATGTGCTTCCTCCGTTTCGTGGTGGGACAGACTCACTACCAATTCACGGTCCTCCCGTTTGGTTTGCCTGCTGCCCCCAGGGTGTTTACGAAATGCATGACAGTGGTAGCGGCCTACCTCAGACAGCAGGTGGTCCAGATTTTTCCTTATCTGGACAATTGGCTGGTCAAGGGCACCTCCCGGTTGCAGCTGAGGGATCACGTGGCGCATAAGAGTTTATCGGGGCGCTCCTGGACGCAGCTTCGGCCACAGCTTCTCTCCTGCCAGACAGATTCGAGACCCTGAGAGGTCTCATCGACTCGGTCTCAAAGTTCCCGGTGACAACAGCCAGGGTTTTCCTGCAGCTCTTGGGTCACGTCGGCGTGCACGTAGGAGGTCCGTCACGCCAGACTCAGGACGAGGCCCCTCCAACTCTGGTTGGCCTGTAAGTTCTCCCAGGCCACGGACAGGATGGACAAGGTCCTCACCGTGTGGGACTCTGTGATCACCTCCCTACAGTGGTGGTCCGCCCAAAACGACATGCTCCAAGGAGTCCCATTCAGGGACAGGGCCCCATCGTTGGAGCTGGTGTCAGATGCGTCGGACCTGGGTTGGGGGACCCATGTGGGGAACTTTCAGACCCAAGACCTGTGGTCCTCCCAAGACCTGACCCTACATATAAAGGTCAAGAAACTCAGGGCACTGCGGCTGGCGTGAATGGCCTTCCGCTCGCACCTGGAGGGCAGGGTAGTCAGGGTCCTCACGGACAACATGGCCTCTATGTTCTATATCAAAAGGCAAGGCGGGGCCCGATCCTCTGCCATGAATCCCTCAGGCTGTGGGACTTCTGTATCGCCTATGACATCCACCAGAAGGCCTTCCACCTACCAAGCGCCCAGAATGAGAGAGCGGATTGCTTGAGCAGGGACTTTTCCTCGCAACACGAGTGGTCCCTCCACCTGAAAGTGGCCCACCGGCTCTTCCGAAGGTGGGGAACTCCCCAGGTGGACCTATTCTATTCGCGACTCAGCAGAACCGGTGATGTCCCTGGTTCTGCTCCGGGGGGGCCTGGGGAAGGGGCGCTATCTTCGATGCCTTTATCCTGTCCTGGTCAGGCTGGCATCTCTATGCCTTTTCCCCTGTTCTCTCTAATCAGCAGGGTCCTGGAGAAGATGAAGACAGACAAGGCCTGGGTCTTCCTGATTGCCCCAGCGTGGCCCAGGCAATATTGGTATGGGACCCTCACGGGCCTGGTGGTAGCTCCGCCGTGGCCGTTGCCGCTCCGCCTGGACCTGCTCTCTCAGGACCAGGGGTGCCTCCTCCATCCCAATCTAGAGGCTCTTCATCTCATGGCGTTGCTGCTCCGTGGTTAGGCGGAGAGGAGAGGACGTGCTCAGAACAGGTTCAGCGCATCCTCCTTGAAAGTAGACGGCCCTCCACTCTCCGTGCTTATTTGGCGAAGTCCCATTTTTCTAGATGGGCGGCGGACCACGGTGTCTCTCCCTTGACCACCCTGATCCAGGTTATACTTGACTACCTCTTCCACCTGAGAGCCCAGGGCCTGGTGCCTTTGTCAGTCATGGTGCACCTGGCAGCCATATCAGCCTTCCATCCTGGTGCAGGGGCACACAGTATTTTCCCATGCTATGACTGGCCGGTTCCTCAAGGGGTTGGACCGTCTTTTTTTGTATTCTAGACCCCCAGTCCCACAGTGGCACCTAAACCTGGTATTGGCTTGTCTCATGGGGCCCCTGTTTGAATCACTGGCCACGTGCTCCTAGTTTCACCTCCCGTGGAAGGTGGCCTTTCTGGTTGCAATCACGTCGGCCAGGTGAGCCTTGGACCTCAGGGCCCTGACCTCCGAGCTGCTGTACATGGTTTTTCATAAAGATAAGGTCCAGCTCTGTCCACAACCTGCATTCCTCCTGAAGGTGGTCTCTGGTTACCACATGGGTCAGGACATCTTTCTACCCGTCCTCTGCCCCAAGTTCCACGCGTCCAGAGAGGAGCGACGTCTCCACATGCTCGATGTGCGACAGGCTCTGGCTTTCTACCTCAAGCGGACCAAGCCATTCAGAAAGTCCTCGCAACTATTTGTCGCCTCTGCTGAGCACGCGAGGGGCCAGTCGATTTCCATTCAGCGGCTTTCCAATCAGATCACTTCATGCATCCATACCTGTTATGAGCTGGCGGGTGTCCCCCTGCCACTCACTGTGAGGGCACACTCGACTTGGGCGCATGCCTCATTGGCTGCCTTTGTGGCTCACGTCCCCATTCAGGACATCTGTAGGGCCGCCACATGGTCTTCGGTTCACACGTTCACCTCGCACTATGTGATCGTCTCCCAAACCAGGGATGACACCAGGTTCGGCAGGGCTGTCCTTCATCCTGGGAACTTGTGAACTCCTACCCACCTCCAACAGATATAGCTTGGAATCGCCTATTGTGGAATACACATGAGCAATTACTTGAAGAAAAAGAGACAGTTAACTTTTCCGTAACTGGTGTTCTTCGAGATGTGTTGCTCATGGCTATTCCACATCCCGCCCTCCTTCCCCTCTGTCGGAGTTGTCTGGCAAGAAGGACCTGAGGGTGGGAGGAGCGCGTAGCTCCCCTTATACCGCGCCAGGCAGGCGCCGTTCCTACAGGTACTGCTAGGGGAAAAGCTTCCGGCACCAGTGCACGTGATGAGCACACACACCTATTGTGAAATAGACATGAGCAACACATCTCGAAGAACACCAGTTACAGAAAAGGTAACTATCTGATTCCTTCATGAAAATGGGGAAAAAAAATAAAATTTTCTTCTCTAAGTGCAAAAATATGCTTCAAAACATTTCCACAACTCAGCCATCTAACTTCAGTGTGATACAGAATTTCTCCGTATTCGCTGTACATACTTGCTAAAAAGAAGTGAACTCTCTGTCATTCAGCCCTTGTGCACATATAAAATGGTTTTAACAACTACATCCATAACTTCCTTCATTTGTAGACTTTTACTACACAGGGCTTCTTGGTGCAAAATGCAGTGTGTACTGGTGAAGCTAATTCCCGGTATATTGAGGCTGTTCAGTTTGGTCTTCAGTAACCCAACCACACAAACGTTTTCAGAGCACATTGATGGCGCACCATCTGTAGCCAAAGATACGAGTTTGTTCTATGGCAGCACAACTTTTTCAATGCACTCTTCCAGCCCTTGAAATATGTCACGTCCCATTGTGTTACCTTTCAGTGGCATTAAATCTAGCAATTCTTCAGTTATATTCAAATTACAATCCACACCTCTAACGAACACTGCACATGGTGCGGTATCTGATACATCTGTACTCTCGTCAAGAGCAACTGAAAATTCTACAAAGTTTTTTGCCATTTGAATCAATTGTTTTTGCCCATTATCTGCTAAATTCGTTATCCTGCAGGCAAGTGTATTGGCAGAGAAGCTTGTGCCTTCAAAAACTTTCTTCTTATCAGGACATAAAATTTCGCTGGCCTTCACAAGACATTCTTTTACGAATAGGCCTTCTGTAAAAGGTCACAATGATTTAGCTATCATTTTGCTTATCACAAAACTTGTTCTTACTGAATCTTCGCTAGGCTTGTTAATCTCTGAAAATAAATTTCTTTGCTTGGCAAATGCTGCTTTAAGGTGCCGAACTTTTTCCTCTCGGATTTTTCTGGTGAATGCATCTCATTTTTCACGGTGCATCGTGTTGTAGTGCCGAGGCACGTTATGCTCCTTGGAAACAGCAATCATTTGCTGACAATAAGGCATTAAATTTTATCTTTTACCTCTGTGAAAAAAATATAAATTCTCCCTTTTTGTCTTGAAAAAACTTTTTTTTCCTCTTCCATGAGTGGTGTTTCTTTTTTTGACGCCGAAGTCATTTCTGAGGGCTTTTAATAAAATATAAATAGTCAGTAATGCACCTCCACTAAAATGACAAAACATGCATTTACTTTTAGAATTACTTCAGTTAAAGCCCCCCCCACTATTCCCCTAGCCCTCCCTCACTCCACCCCTTCCATGAGGCCCCACCACTTCCCTGCCTTTTCCCACCCCTTCCCTACATCCTCACCCCGGCCCCGCCGCTTCCTCACCTCCTCCCCTAAGTGCGTTGCGTCCCCGCTCCTCCCCCCTCCCTTCTGGAAAGTCCTAAGCACTGCCAAACAGCTGTTTGGCAGCTGGAAGACTGGGAGGTAGGCAGAGAAGCGGGGATGCAGTGCGCCCCGGGGGGGGGACAAAGGAGGAGGGGGTGAGGGGAGCTTGGCTGCCTGTGGGTGCAGAGCACCCACAAATTTTTCCCTGTGGGTGCTCCAGCCCCGGAGCACCCACGGAGTTGGCGCCTATGGCAGGCCACAGGAAATAACTTCACGGGCCGCGTGTTTGAGATCCCTGATTTAGGGCTTACCCTTCAGAAGGGGTGTGCACCTCTGAAACTGGTTAGTGCCCTAGCTGTATAGCCTTCCTATGGTCAGAAAGCCTGTCTGCATGTTACAGCTGGGTGAGTCCCTACCTGTGTGGTGGTGAAAGTGAGGGACCGGGAGCATGTCTGCAGCTTGTCACAGCATTACAGGGTGAGTGGGAGCCCAGGCTGGTGGGTTGGCAGGCTCAGTGGTATCCCAGTTCCAGGTGGCACCCTGGCGGGGGGGTACCCATCACTCCTCCCACACCCAAACTGCTGCTGCTGCTGGGTGTCCTGAGACCTCCCCAGCAGCAGCCAGCCACACCGACCGCTGCAGAAATCACAGAGGTCCCAGAAAGTCACGGAATCCGTGACAAACTCTCAGCCTTAATCACAAGGTGTTAAATATTTATTTATAGCTCTTTTAAAGTTTTGTTTAGTTTTGCATTTGGGTTTTTTTCTTTTGTTTTGTTTTCCTTTAGAGAGAAGCTACCCATCCCAAAGTGTGAGATTTCCCAAGGCAAAATGCACATACAAATATGTGGACATTGGCACTCTCCCTCTGCACCCCCTCTGCTGACATTACTGTCTCTTTCCCCTCTCCATCTCCCTCTTAGCTCACCCAGCCTTCTGTATAGATAGAACTATAAAAAGAGCAATGTTGGAAAAGTTACTGGACTTTGGATTAGACCCTTAAATGTTCAAGCTAAGTAAAACACAGCTAGAGATAACTTGGTTCCCACTTTCCCCAATTCAGAATCCAGCTGTCCCATTGGTGGATTTATGTAGTTAGCTGTAATTGTCTAGTTTAACTTGCAAAAATGGTCATTTAATTATTCATGTGTTTGAGATTTACTTTTGTGTATCTGAGCTCTGCTTTCTCCCTAGATTTATTTTTACACTTGGAATATTTTTGGATCAATCTCTCATTATTATTATTTATCTTTTAGAAAAGAATTGTTAATCAAAGCATAAGGATTGCCATACTAGGAACGTTGATCTGTTGTTCATCCAGTCAAATGTCCTGTTTCCGACAGTAGCTAATGTCATATTCTTAAAAGGGTGGAAACAGTCACATTCCATATTTAGCTGTGCCATTCTTTTTATATAATTTGATTTAAGTTTCTTTGGGTGAGGACCATGTCTTGCTTTATGCATATAAAGCACCATGTACACTTACTCTATGGGACTATATAAATTTTGTAATATTGGGTATTTCCTTTGTTTCCCAACTTGTGATCTGGTTATACCGTGAAACATAAGCCTTAATGAATGGCCTTTAAATAGCTTCCTGCTAGCTATAGAACAGCAGGTGGTACTCTTTATATAGTGTCATTTTTCCTAATGTACCTCATTATGGGACATGTAGATTAAATAGGGTCTTCCAACCCTGGGTTTAAATAGTCAGAAAGAGAGGGTAACCGAAGGTTGGAAGACCCAAAACTGGATGGATGGATGGATGGATGGATGTTCAACAAAAGGATTTCAGTAACTGGGGTTTACAAGGAACTGCTTTAAGACAGAATAGAATGGAAGAGAGAAACTCAAAGCTGACCCCAGATAGATGTCCTAAGACAGGAGTAGTCAATAGACTGACCACCAGAAGCTTTTGAATGGACTGCAAAAAATTTTATTTACTTGTTGTTGCCATGTATAGATTCCAGAGAAACATTTTTCACCTTGACCAGGAAATTTGGACCTTAACAAAAAATAGACCCCTGATCTAAGGCTAAGAAGAGTAGATTAAGAAGGAGAACTTGATCAGCATTCTTTATATTTACTCTCTCATATAACTTCTTTTCTAAACCAAATTGCCTTTGATCATATTGAATATTTGTGTAGTGATTTGAAAGTGTAAACTGGATATGTAAATACTAAGCATGTAAATAATTCCTCCTGTAGAAGCCATAGTTGACTCACTGTTTCCCATCACTTTTTGTTCCTCCTCTTGGGACCGTTCCAATTTCTGTTATGTCTCTTTTGAGCTGAGTTAACCCAAAGTGAATGCAGAGTTCACAGTGGGGGGCATATTCCCATTATATGTTTGACTCTATTAAAACTGAAATTCTTAACTGAATGGGTATGATGAATATACCACCGGAGGGCTGACTCCAGCGCTCTGCTCCTGCAGAGCCCAAAGTCCTTGGGAGCTAACTGGCCTTGGGGAAGATGGAGTTCTCTCTCATTGTGGGGAGGTAGCCTAGAAGGCTTTGAAGCCTATGCTTGGGTTTCCCAGGTAGGACTGCAGACTTTAAAGGCTACTGGACTGTCTCTCTCAGTTACCCCAACATTTTTGGAATTCTCTGAGACCTCTGAATAATTGGGATTATGAAGGTCTGTAATAGCATAGCATCTCCCCTATACCAAATCATGCACTTCTTACTTAAGCGCAATTCCCATTGATTTCAAAGACAGTTCTGCTAGCCTAAGGACTGCAGGATTTTGTCTCATGTTATTCTGCATTCTGTAGTCTTAATACAGCCAGATGTCTTATGTTGTTTTTTTACCACAACTGCACACTGAGGTTTTCTGTGTGTACAATTAGCTGTAACTGTTTATACCTATCTGCATTACTTTGCACTTATGTTAATCTGTACAATTTCCCATCTGACATTTTTCATAGTCCTCCCTAACATAACAACGTAAAACATTGCCTCCTCACAGGTTTTCCCATCTTACTATTCATCGCCTCTTCAGAATCATTCATATATAGCTATTACATTAATAAACATAAAGATTAACTTTGTTATAATGATATCTTTGAGTAATGACTATTGAGCTCAACTTTTTAGATAAGTGGGTCTGTAAATTAATTTTATCCCGCTGATCAGAAAAAATGTAATCAGAATGTTAAGAGTGCAACCTTTGGGGGGAGGGATAGCTCAGTGGTTTGAGCATTGACCTAGGGTTGTGAGTTCAATCCTTGAGGGGGCCATTTAGGGATCTGGAGCAAAAATTGGGGCTTGGTCCTGCTTTGAGCAGGAGGTTGGACTAAATGACCTCCTGAGGTCCCTTCCAACCCTGATATTCTATGAATACCCTGACTTCCCCATAAAGTATAGCTCTACATAGAAAGTAACTTTAAGTAATTACTGTGACTTACAATTCAGTCATAACAAATACTAACCTTGCTCTTGATCTATCCATAAGAAAAGGAAAGTAGACTGAAATATTGACTTAAATACAGAGCTTCTGTAAACCGAGAGTGAAGAAGTTATGAATAGGTGAGTTTAAAAGAGAGAATGTTCAGGAATGGATGTGAGACAGGGAGAAGATGTTTGCTAGAGGAAGCTTTTCAGAGAACTACCCACTATGACTCTAAGATCTCTTTTTTGGGAGGTAACAACTAATTTAAAACTCAGCAATATGCATGTATTATCAGAATTATTTTTTTCAATTTGCATCACTTTGCACTTAATCAGTGCTGAATTTCATCTGCCATTTTGTTACCCAATTACCCAATTTTGTGAGATCCCTCTAACTCCTCGCAGTCTACTTTGGATTTAACTATCTTGAATAATTTTGTATTGTCTGCAAATTTTGCGACTTAATTGAACAGTACATGTCCCAGCACAGAGCCTTGAGGGACACCACCTCGCTCTAGTGTGAAAACTGTTTCCTATCTTCCAAGCAGTTACTAATCACTGAGTAGTACATACTTCCTTTCTTCCACCACTGAAGTGGGGAGGGCTTCAGTGTAAGCCGAAGAGTCTACACTGCAATTTTTAGCCCTGCAGCCCAAGTCAAGAGAGCCCAAGTCAACTGACCTGGGCTCTAAGACTTTGGTGCAGGTTTTTTTTTTTTTTTTTTTTAATTGAAGTGTAGATGTACCCTCAGACCCAACTGCTCTAGGGCACCCTTCACAGGATTGTGTGTGGGGCAGAAGGGTAGAGCAGGGTTAGCACACCCAACCAAGCAGATACCCAGCAACCAGGGTGTAAGTACTGAGGGTCCTTTGCTGCCATTCCTGCTTCTCTCAGGCTCGGAAAAGGGAACCCTGCTGCTTGCAAGAGATTAGAGTGCATGGTCTGCAGGATATAGTAGTAATGGGAATAGAAAGTTGTGTGCCTATTTTGTGCAGGATTGTCACAGTGATCTGTTACCATGATGAATCACTGAGTACCAACTAGTGGATGCGGGGCTTTTTTAGCACCGATTCCCTGGATTACAATGGCACCTGAATGAACCACCGCCATTATCCCCAGCTGCTGTCTGTCATAAGAATTGGTGTCACTGGTTCAGTAAAGTGGGGATTTGGGAATCCGTTAGAAACTCTGGTTCTTTGAATTTATCAGTTGAGGGAATGGAGAACAAAGAATGGGACACTGACTTCTGCCAGTGGATATGATAGGGTGATTTGAGGAGGGGTAACAGAAATGGGTTTTATATGAACACTGGTTCATTGAAGCATCTCTGTGCATACAGAGAGGAGTGTCGGTGAACAGGAGTGATTTAAAGGCTGGAGGAGAATTTCTGGGCAGGGGGATGGGCACGTGGGGGTGATGAGAGCCCCCACTTTAAGAACTGGCACTAGCTGCTGCAATGCCTCCAAAGGGAAAGACAAAACTAGCCCTAGGAAACAAAGATAGACGAATAACTGAGCCAAACTGTTAGTCTGAAATTTGAAATAAAAAGTTGACATTTCCCTCAGAAAAATTTGCAGCACAGAGTTCTGGCTGAACTGCAAGCAGCTGTGGTAGCAAATCAAAATGGAGGAAATTTCTGGAGGCAGGGCATTTCCCTGCTGCCACTGAATGACAGGTCTGGTCCTTCTGCAAGCTCCAAGCAGGCTGAAGTACCCATTGTAATGGATCTGGGGACCTTTAGCATGAGGAAGAAATAATTCTTTATAAAGATTTTTGTAAGAATGTAACAAAAGCTTAGAAAATGCTTCAACGTGGATATTTTGTTTAAACAAACCTAAGCTCGAGACATTTAAAACATGCAAGTTTTGTTTCACTTGTTAAAAACATATCAAGTTATCCTTCTGGTATCTTTGAAACTTTTTGGCCATGTCATAAGCTAGCACACAGAAAAGGAACCGTGGTGGTTTGTGATCATATGTTCATTTACTCAGAAAAGCTTAACCATAGGCAGAACAAAACTCAAAGATAACCAACACAGGTTTGAGACGGTTGTCTACACAGCCAGCACTTAATCCAGGGTGATGTCTGAAGTCTTAACTTCATTAGAAACATTGACATTCAAAGCCCACATCACTCTGGTGTTCTGGCAGTCTTCATTTTATCTTGCTCTGAACGCAGAGCATTCTGTTACTGCTGAAGTACAGTAGTAACGTCTAAGATCACTAGTTTGAAGTGATATCAATAAAATTTAGATGATTCACAGAACTAGTCCTTGTTATCGGTGTCAGCTTCCAATCAGTTCCCTTCAGCCTTTGCTTTGATCAAAAGAGGTGACCCTACTGTCCTTTTAATACCTAGTGCAAAATAAGCTTGCAATTAATACTTTAAAGTTCAAGTGATTCTGATGCAATCTCATTTGACAAAACATATAAATTAATCCTTCAGTTCTAAATCTTGATCAGTTAGGGAGTTAGTACAGTTCTCTGCTGCAGATACATCACAGAAGCTAGAGTGTTTAACAAGGATGGAAGAATACATAAGCATGAACAGAATTTTAGTGGTAAGCATTCTATCACATCAGTGTAAGTAACAATATTTGTATATTTGCAGAATTAACAAGGATTATAGAGTGCAAAAGTAGGCACTCGACTTCAGCCCTTTTTTAAAAATGCATTTGACAAAAAGAGCATAAAAAGCTCGTCATTTCTACTTAAAAATAATTCAGGGCTGGTGGTTCTTAAAAAAAGACTATTAGCATACACATCTCAGCACCCATCCACCGTTAAATCAAACAACAGTAAGATATTTAGAGCAAGAATGACTTCTTCACCAATGTATTTATCAGCTTCCCAGTTCCCAGCCTGTCAGATGTAACAATTAGTTTCATGATTTCAAATTAGACCTGACAGGCAGTCCCTTGATAAAAGAACATGTTTTACAGACTCCTTTTTCTTCAAAAAACCCCTCTCACTAAGTACACACATGTTTCTAGCCTCCTACCCTTGCCAGCTGTTCATCTCTTCCTGTCTGTATAAGAATCTTTACTATGAACACAACCACTATGGATGATGATGAGACATGAGAAGAAATAAAAGATGCCTCCCTACCCCCGCCCCAAGTAGCTGTTAATCCTGTATTGCAATACGAATGGAAGAAGAGAAGGAGTTGACAATTGCTGTCATGCAGATGAGAACAACGTCCTTTGAGGAACATCTGGTATCTAACAAATATGATATTTGCTACCTCCACCACCATCCTGAGACACAGATTCCACACTCGCTCCATGCAGAATTATCAATATTTGCAACCCCTTTAGGTCTGTAGATTGCAGAGTGCCCATACTACCAAATATCAATCACAGATGCTGCATGGCTAGGGCAGCCAATGTTCAATGTACCAAAAAATTCTCTTACACGTCTTCATGCTTCTAACCATTGCTGCAGGAAATTTCTTGCCAAGGGAAGGATAGCTGTCTTTCAGCAATCCATCTCCTTGAATGAAATGTCATTGTCAAAGAAATGCAGACAGATGTGGCTTGCACATCTAACTTCTCACTTTCATAGGAATTGCCATACTACATCAGGCCAGTGGTCCATCTTGTCCCATGTCTCTGATAGTGGCCAGTACAAGATGCCTCAAAGAAAGATACAGGGAGCTAAGTAGTAATCAGTTGTGGAATAATCTGACAAGAGCGGAAATTTTTCCTGATCTGTCTGTTGGTGATTGGCTTATACCCTGAAGAGGAAGAGGGGTGGGATGTATGGGTGTGCGTTAGAAAAGTGAAATTATGGATATTATTATAACCTTGTAATCATTCTAAGATCTTCGACTCAATGATATCATGCAGTGATTAGTTCTCAGGTCACCTACGTTTTGTTTATGTATTTTGTTTTTCTTTGATTTGCTGAAAATACAATCATCCAGTGGTTTTGATGCTTATCCAGTACATTTAAAAAACAACCATATAAACAAAGGGCTGCCCATAAACTCACTCTCTCTTCCTTTGCTTTAGAGAAGAAAGGGAAATGATGGGCCTTCCTGCATGTTTCAAAGATTAACAAATCTGGGCTCTGGCTGATCAAGGGAGAGGGAGCAAATTCCAAAACCAAAGCTGCTCAGAGTGCCCTTCTGGCAGCTCCCTCATTTATATTGAGGGATCTCCACCTCAGATGCCTCTGCTGCTGTCAAGTTTGGCAGTATGTCAGATAATCAAATGTCCAAAACCAGTTAGGGCTTTACAGGCTAGAAACAAAACATGGAATTCCACGTGGAACCTTATTAGAAGCTAATGCAGATCACAGAGCACTGGTGTAATCGGGCTCCCAATATACAACTCCACTTAGCACCCTGCACTAGGTTCAGCCTCCAAATGGTCTCAAGGTGTAACCATAGGTGTGCACAGCACTTTTCCTTAGGGTGTGCACCCAGGCAATTATTTTTTTTTTAAAGGTGAACATTTATTGAATATTCAGCCATAAAGGACATTATTTTTATTCATCAAACAAAGTAAAGAAACGAAAACTTAACTAAACAAATTTTTTTAATTAACAACTAAAACTTTACTTAAAAAATGAGACATAAAATACCAAATTTTTGCTGTAGTGATAACCAGGCATATACAAAGATACAGTCAATTTTCATGATCTTTATCTTTAACCAGATAATGAGCTAATCCAAATTGACCAAAACAGATTAAGGTTTCTTCATCTTCCTGTCCTAGAGAATGAGATGTCGCTCAGCAGGTGTTATGGACTTAAATTCCTCAATCACATCATTGTAATTAACTGACAAAGCCAATTTTGTTCAATGTACAAAATCATAGACTATCAGGGTTGGAAGGGACCTCAGGAGGTCATCTAGTCCAACCCCCTGCTCAAAGCAGGACCAATCCCCAATTTTTTCCCCAGATCCCTAAATAGCCCCCTCAAGGATTGAACTCACAACCCTGGATTTAGCAGGCCAATGCTCAAACCACTGAGCTACCCCCCCCCCCCCCCCCATGAGCGAGTCAAGGCGCTGTTGGGACATTGTACTTCTTAGTTTGTTTTTTACATGTGCTAGTTTTGAAAAGGCTCTTTCACACGAACAGCTTGTAACAGGTAAGACTGGAAAGCATTGAATAGATTTGTGTAAGGCCTGGAACATGGAAGACCGATCCGATTCCTTTAACCAATCAAGCCACTCTCTGGTGGTGTTCGTAGTGCTACCTTTAGGAACAGATCCGTCATAACCCTTGTCAAGTTTCCTTCCCCACTCTGAACTCTAGTGTTCAGGTGTGGGCACCCACATGAAAGACCCCCTAAGCTTATTCTTACCAGCTTAGGTTAAAACTTCCCCAAGGCACAGATTTCTTTCTTGCCTTGGGAACCAGCTTAAGTTAAAACCTGGTACACTGCCACCACCAAGCGCTTTAAGGAAGAATTCGGGAAGAGAGCACTTGGAGACGTCTTCCCCCAAAATATCCCCCCACGCCATTATACCCCATTTCCTGGGGAGGCTTGAGAACAAACAAGATGAGCACAAACCAGCCTTGGATTTTTAAGACCCCCAAAACCCAATCAGATTCTTAAAAAACAGAACTTTATTAGAAGAACAAAACAAAGATAAAAGAAACACTCTGTAAAATAAGAATGGAAGATAATCTCACAGGCAGTCAGATTCAAAACACAGAGAATCCCTCTAGGCAAAACCTTAAGTTACAAAAAGACACAAAAACAGGAATACACATTTCCTCCAGCACAGCAAATTTCACAAGCCAAAACAAAGAAAACCTAAAGCATTTTTTAGCTAGATTACTTACTAACTTTACAGGAGTTGGAGGGCTTGCATCCTTGATCTGCTCCCAGCAAAGGTATCACACAGGCAGACAAAAGCCTTTCCTCCCCCCCCCCCCTCCAGATTTGAAAGTATCTTGTCCCCTCTTTGGTTATTTTGGGTCAGGTGCCAGCGAGGTTCCCTTAGCTTCTTAACCCTTTACAGGTGAAAGGATTTTGCCTCTGGCCAGGAGGGATTTTATAGCACCGTATACAGAAAGGTGGTTACCCTTCCCTTTATTTTTATGACCCCGAAGCAACCTGACTTCAGCTTCCAACTCATCCAAGGACTCTTTAAATTTGTTGGCCATAATTCTCATAACGTACCTGCCAATGTCTAAGCTCAGCAGTTTTCCCATTGCAGTCACAATTTTACAAGTCTCCTGTTCAAATCGCTGGTCAATGCCAGTAATCATTGAGTCTAGGAGGGGTAAAATGAAATTATGCTCCCCTGCTCCTCTTCTGTATGAAAGCGATGCTGGGACTCAAATGCGTCATCAATACAAGTGGACGTTTTTCTCTTCTTAACTGAAGGAATCGATATATCATTCTTTACACACATTTTCACACTGTCATTGAAAATAGATTGAAAATATTCTGGGCCACTTCTCATCGCAGTCAAAGAGTTACACAAGCTTTTCACCCCTGTCATTGCAGTAAGTAAATTAAGATCTGGAGCTTGAAGAGCCTTACTCACTTTTACCACCATCTGGAGAATAGGGTGCATCACGGGAAGGGCAAAGATGAACTTGAGTGAATTTAGTTCATGGATAAGGCCCCTGGCTTTTATTTTAACGTCAGTAAGGTGAGTTGTTTCGATAATCTCTTGTAAAGCTTGTAAAATGATGGAGTAGTTTTGTTTTACAGTAGCCACTGCTTCTGCTCTGGATGCCCATCTTGTGTTTGACAGGGACTTCAAGGTTTTCCTACTTCTTGTGAAATCTTCCCCATTACTGCATGTCGCACAGGACTGCCCTCCATGAAGGCATAAAGAGTCTGAATAACCCTAAAAAAATCAGACAGTTCTGTTTTGTTTACTTGAAGAGCATGCGTCTACTAGGACGAGGTTCAAGCAATGCGCATAGCAGCGTACATAGAGAATTTCACTGATTCTTTCTTTACATTCCATTTGAACTCCTGTAGTACATCCAGACATAGTAGATGCGCCATCAAAACAGACAGACGTCACTGATGACCAGTCAATTTTAAGAATGCCAAGGACATCATTTAGCTGGTCAAAAATAGACTGAGCATCAACTGTTAATAGTCTCTGAACAGACACAAAATGTTCAACTGGACTGTTTTTCATTGTCAAAATACCGCACCACAATGGACGTCATCAGCAATTATTAAGACCATTTTTCCATTTAGTGAAGACACAATCTTTTGTTGTACAACGTTGTGCAAGGCTACAATTAAATCATTTTGGATGCGATTACTCAGGTAGCATTTCGAGGAGATTGTCGCACATGCTTTGCCATTATGGGATCATATTTTTGGAGCATATTGACAAGATTTAGAAATAAACGTTTCTCAAAACTGTCAGCTTTTTCTTTGTGACCCCTGAATGGTCTCCCACCTTTCGCCAAATAGAGAACAATCTCAATCAGTCGCTCCATTACATTTCGGTTATGGCACTGTTCTTCTTCTTGTTTAGAGAGATTAGCCTGCTTGCCCTCATCCAACAATACATGAATAGATTTCCCTTCATTAAAACTTGACCATGAAGAACAGCTCAACACATAAGATTTTGACAATTGGTGGTTTTTAAAACATTCGTTAGCCCTATGCCAGTTTCTGAATCCCTTATCAATAAATGCTGGATCAGTGTGACCTTTGTTTGCTGCATCATTAGAGGAGAAAAAATGGCAGTAAAAGCAAAATGCTGCGACCTTTGATGGGCTATATTCTAACCACCTATACTGTTCATACCAATCGGACTGAAAACTTCTTTGTTTATTCCCTATTTTACTTCTAGGAAACATGCTCAATCTAGGCTGATAAGGACCTCTAGATCACCGAGACTGGTGTTCTAATCTATTTTTTGGAATATCACAGACTGGTCATCAGCTGGAATGTTTGATGGCTTTGAATAGGAACTACACTGACCTGAACTAAGAAACAAAGTCTGTTTCTGTTGGTCGTTACTCAGTTTATTGCACGCGCTGGAACTGGTGGTGGCATTATCTTCATATAAGTTCTTAACTGAGGAGTCCGAGGTATTTGCACTACTATCAGCACGTTCATTATAATTCAGTTTGTCTACTCCTTTTCTAAACAACGAACCGATCCGTATTTTAAAATTAAAAGGGGGTATCATACGATTGAATTAAAACATAAAGCCATGGGCTTGTTATGCTATTTCAGTAGAGCACACGCGACAAAGATTACAAACACTGTAGACACTGCGCTGGGCATGCCTGATGCATCTGCTTATATAGGTCAAAGAATTTTCTAGAATAGTAGTCAGAGGGGGAGGGGAGGACCAATGGTAATGCGGTACCGCAGTAGTGGGGACTCATGCTGCGAGTGAACGTGGGCTTTCTATACATTTCTACAACATCTATACTACACAGTTCGGCACTTATTGCATAATACAACAATCCATACTTTAAAACTAAAAGAGGGAATCATACGATTAAATTAAAATGCAAAGCCACTCTTTTTTTTTTTTTTTTTTTTTTTTTGAGACATTAGGGCAGGGGTCGGCAACCTTTCAGAAGTGGTGTGCTGAGTCTTCATTTATTCACTTTAATTTAAGGTTTTGCGTGCCAGTAATACATTTTAATGTTTTTTAGAAGCTCTCCCTCTGTAAGTCTATAGATTATATAACTAAACTATTGTTGTATGTAAAGTAAACAAGGTTTTCAAAATGTTTAAGAAGCTTCATTTAAAATTAAATTAAAATGCTCATTTTATGCCGCCGGCCAGGGTCCCGGTTGCCGGCCCAGCTCAGCCCGCTGCCAGTCTGGGCTCCCAGCCCTGCCCACATAAAGTACCTACCTTCTCCCTGGTTCTAGCTCATTCTCTTCCTCTCTCTCTCTGCACTGAGCTGAGAGTGGGAGTGCACTCAGCACAGGGCTGGGGGTGAAGGAGCAGGCTGGGGGTTGGGGTGTAGGGTCTGGCCAGGAGCTAGAATGAGGGAGGGGGCTCAGGGTTGGAGTTTGGGTGTGGAGTGTAGAGTGCTTGCCTGGGGAGCTCCCATTTGGTGCGAGGGGTGCAGGTGGGAATGGGTGGGGGGTACAGGAATTTGGTTTGGTGCGAGGGGTGGGGGTGGGAATGTGGGGGGTGCAAGAATCAGGGCTTGGGGTGTGGGGAGGCTGGTGAGGGGGGTGCAGGAGTCTGGGCAGAGGGCTGAGTGTGTGTGGGGGGGTGTAGGGCAGAGGGCTGGGAGTGTGGGCTAGGGTCGTGGGGGTGCTCCCAGCCCCCTGCCCAGAGCGCCTCATGGCAGGGGGCTGGTGGGGATATGCCCCGTCCCCACCTCTTCTCCGCCTCCTGGCTCTGCTTCTCCCCCTCCCTTACAAAGGCCATCAGCGGATCGGCGGCAGGGAGGGAGGGGAGAGGAGAGGAGGGGCAGGAACCCAGCATGCTGGGGGAAGAGGCAGGGGATTGGGGGGGGAGCTTGCCTGCCCTGCAGAAGCTGGCAGGACCAAACTTCTTCACCCTGCCCCTGCAGGGAAGGGGGGAGGGTGCGGCGGGGAGAAGAGCGGGCTGGGGTGGGCAGGATTTTTAATGGCATGCTGCTGCCTGCTGGGGGTCCCAGATGTCGGCCCCGCTCAGCCCACTGCCGGCCTGGGTTTGGCAGCGGGCTGAGCAGGGCCGGCAGCCGGGACCCCGGCAGGCAGCAGCGTGCCGTCTTCGGCACGTGTGCCATAGGTTGCTGACCCCCTGCTTTAGGGTGTGCCTGGGCACACCCGGCACACCCTGTATGCACGTCTATGGGTGTAACCCCGTGGGGAACATGGTACAGCAATCTAATCTTGTGGTGATAAAGGCATGGATATTTGTGGCAATGTCCTTTCATTGGGGAGAAAAGGAAACACTTGTCTTGCCAGACGCAGAGGGAATAAAAACACTCTTGGCTTCAGCCGCAACCAGGGCATCCAGGAGAAGCTCAGAATCTAATACCACCACTACACAGACCTGTTTTATAAATGGTCACACTCCCTGAATGAGGGATGCAGGTACAAGTCCCGGCAACTCTTCTGGCTGCTTTTTCCTCAGCCCACCAACATTCTCATCTGGACTGAGTCACAGCCAGCTAACTGTCATTCAAAACCTAGTCTAGTCACTAAGTTATTTGTTTCACTGTTCTGGCTGGGTCAGACCTGGAGACTGACAAACTGGGAAAATATTACTTTTCATAAATGTTTGTGCCACTCAGTTTCCCTGTTCAATTTTGTATTGCATGCCTGAATGCATTGGGCTAAATAAAAGGAGGCTGAAAAATGGGTTGTTAAAAAACCCAGGAGAGGTAAAACAATGACACAGATAAGACACCCTCTCAGGTTCACAACGTCAAAGGAATTAAGATAACAATGGCTGGGCCATCAATTGTGGGCAAATGTTACCTACCTGGCTCCATCCACTCTAGGCTGTTTTACTCTTCCCAAATCTAAGTCTGGAATCAAAGGACACCTAATATCTCAAAGACCCTAGAAAAGAGGGGATTGTTGGGGTAAGCTGAGAACTAGTGAGTGTGCTTAAAGAAACCAGGAAGACCCAAAGGTGCTTTTCACCTGGTGACTGTGCTACTACTACAAAAAGAAAAAAGAAAAAAAAACTTCAACAGAAAAATTCAACTCAGTCAACATAAGAGGCAGTAAGGATTCAACATGGCTGTCAGCTACTCAGAACAGTTCTGTTGTGTCAGACTGCAGACACCATGGTGGAAATGAAGAAACCTTTGCTTCCAACACTGCCATGACATATGGTCTTAAAAATGTTGTACATAGTCAGTCAGACTTTGTATGAGATTTCTGCCACCAATTCTGGAGACATCTTTGCTTCCTTCATCCGTCATGGGTCACACAGTGTTTCCTTTTTATCATTTTTAAGTGGGTAGTCTTTCAGTTTAATTAAGTGTCTCATTCCTGTATTGGGAAAAAGGATAAATAGGACCAACCCACTTACCTTCATCATACCATTTGTTAGTCTGTATACAGTAACTCACTTAAAGTCGTCCTGGTTAACGTTGTGTCGTTGCTGATCAATTAGAGAACATGCTCATTTAAAGTTGTGCAATGCTCCCTTATAATGTTGTTCGACAGCTGCCTCTTTGTCCACTGCTTGCAGAAAGAGCAGCCCGTTGGAGCTAGCTGGTGGGGGTTTGGAACTCATGCTGTTGTTCAGGAACCTCCTCCAGATTAATTCTTAATTCACTGGCCATTCTTTTGAAAAGGTCTTGAAATTTTGAAAAGTCATCTGAAGATGATGAGGAAAGAGGAAGCAGGGCTTCATCAGGCATAACAACTGGGTCTACTGGGTTAGAGACAGATCGTGCCTGATTCTGCACTTGTGATGGTGCTGTCTGGTGACTGGCATCAGTGGCAGGTTTGCGAACTTGTGGTGTTGGGCCGGTGTCGGGCCTGGTTGAGGTGGCATAGCAAGTGTGGTCTCGAGGATAGGATGCCCACGGAGCCCAATATTGCCACTATGGTGGGAAGGGCATAGGTGGTGCCATCCAGAGGTTTACACACCACGGGGCACAATCCTGAGAGTAGGATGAGGTGAGGTTTCTATGACCTCTATTAATTGGGGTCTGAGGATGAGAGACTTCATATGGTGAAAAATCCTCCTGGAGACCAGCGTCCTCCTCACTGGAGGAAGGCTGTTCGGACGCTGGCTGAGCATTTGGCGAGAAGTAGGCATTCAGTACGGGCGACTGCAGAATGGGTAACACAAGCAGGTCACTTGACTGCATAAATTGGAGTGCTGAAGCTCCTCTGTGTGGTGAGGGCTGTGCGAGAGGAATCTGCTGCGACAAAAAGTTCCTTGTACCGGTGTCTTTAAAGTTGTTTGGCTGCCGGCCAGCTCAGTGGGTGTCGCTGCCGGTGCCGGGAGAGCGGTGATAGCCTGCGGGGGGTCAGGCCCATTCATCCACATGTGTCAGCACCACTTCCACCACAGTGCCGAAAGGTGCCACCTGAGAGGCAGGCACCTGGAAGCCTGAAGCCTCAGCACTGGAGCCTTGTGTTACTGCCGCAGCCGCAGGCGGGTTTCGCCCCGCGTGTCAAAACTGCTCAGCCAGGGGAGCGCTGGGAGGGAGGCAGTAGACGTGCCGGGAGAAGTCTTCTCTGGCGAAGTTCGCTTTGCGGGTGACAGAAGGTGATTTTTTTTTTTTTGAAGTTTTCTTCATCTTCTTAGAGGCAGGGTGGCTGTGGTGTGGAGCAGACCCAGAATCAGCACCTAGGTCTGAAGCTGATCCTAAGGATTTTTGCAGCAGGAGCAGCTTTAGCCTCAACTCCCTGTCCTTTCATGCCCTAGACTTAAGTTTGCTGCAGTGGGCATATTTTTGGGGGATGTGGGACTCCCCCAAACATTTTATGCATTTTGAATGGCCATCTGACAGAGGGACGGCATCCCTACAATTAGTACAGCGCTTAAAACCTGGGGAGCCAGGCATGTCGGAAGCGGCTGCACTGGCGGGAACTACGAGAATTTTTTTTAATTTTTTTTTTTAAAGAGAAAAAAACACACCCTACTGGTAACACGCTATCTAAAAGGGAGAAAAAGTTTTCTAACAAGTCTGCTGAGCTCCGTCTCAGGCCGGGGATGGTAGAGAAGGAACTGAGGAGAGCGGTCGCACACTGTTAAGGTACACTTAGAGCAGGGGGGCAAGCTCTGCGCATGCGTGACCGGTACGAGTACCGCTGTAAAAATCTCCGAGCGAAGTCGCCTAGAGTGGAGCACCCACAGGGACAGCTCTCGAAGAACTTAGAGGAGCGGGGACCTGATGCAGGGGCTGCTGGTCCACACTGGTCCCCACCACCTAGCTCCAACGGGCTGCTCTTTCTGCAAGCAGTGGACAAAGCAGGCACCTGCCAAATGACGTTATAAGGGAGCATTGTGCAACTTTAAATGAGAATGTTCTCTAATTGATCAGCAACCTAACAAAGAAACAGTGTTAACCAGGACAACTTTAAGTGATGAGCTACTGTATTTGCTTCTTCTCAAATACCTATTCTTTGCTAAATAAATTTATTCTCTTTTCACTATAAATGTATCTAAATGCTTGTATTAAGCAGAACAGTGGAAGCGATAAGCTGGTTTGTACTATTTTGTTGGCAGTAGCCGATCTGTGAATTCTGTAAGTATTCAATGGATCAGGGGCTGGGCATTCTAGAAAGATGTTTGGAGGACTCAGAGGCTGGAGTGTGCCCATCACTAACCCAAAAGAGGGACAGCGGAGCTTGCATATTCTAAGAGGCAGATACTTCTGCTGCCTGTAGCTGATCTCTTGCAGCGACAGACAAGGCTATCTCATGCTAAGGGAAAGGGGTAGTGAAAGGGGCTGCACAATCCTGGATACCCGTTAAGTGTCACAGAATGGCTCATTAGTGAGTGTGAAAAAAAAATCAAGAGGGTGGAGTGCCAAATAGTGAATTACCAAAACCACATCCTGTATTGGTTTTTTTTTTTTTTTTTTGGGGGGGGGGGGGTCTTCTATCCAGTGAAACATCACATCTTCCTTTGAATTATAGGGACATAAAATGAAAGAATAATTTCAGGATGTCAAGAACCAAGATTAAACTTTTAAATTAACAAACATTTGCTTCTTGCCCTCTATCCAAATATTGACTAGCCTCAAAGTAGAACTAGAGGCTATGTTAATAATCCAACATGGTATTTCAATTTATTTTCATTTTCTGAATCCTGCATTGAAAGAAAAAGGCAAATACACAAAATCCTCCTTTCATATACTTCAACTGTAGCAGAATCCGTTTTTCACCACACACTGCATTTCCTTCCTTTTCTGTATTTGAAAAGTTAGTGTCTTTTTTTCTCTCAGATACATAATGAATTTGGCAAGTGATGAATCATCAATTAACGGTGCAACTCCCCATTTCCTTTTATCTTAACTTTTTCAGTTGAATTTCCTTTTCTTCAAACCATCTTTAAGAGACTTTATTAATCTGGGCCACTTAACTCAATTTCATTCTCTTCCCCGTGCTTTAGACATATTTTTTTTATTCTTTTCCTCTGTACACTTTACTCAGTCTTTTATTTTTCAAGCTCAATCCAAATACATACTCGTGCCCCAAATATACAGAGGCCATAAAAGATTTAATCATACCCAATTTATGCTACACATTGAGATAATGGACAATTTAATCTAGTGCCAATAGTTAAAATATTTACACATGTATTGCTGTTCATGCCACACTCAGATTCTAGGAATGATTTCTTAAGCACTCACACATTACAAAAAAATCAGGATCAAGTGGAACTTTACAGTTCCAATTACCACTGACTGTTAATTTGAAGGTGCATGAGGCATGACTTTTCTCCCACCTGAAGTAGTATTAAACCTGTAGAAAGAAAACATCTTAGGACTGGTTTGTTTCCTATGACAGATATTATTGGTGGGGGGTAATTTTCTAATTCAAGAGTATGTCTTTAATTTCTTTTTAGGTCTACCTTTCAGAAACCAAGCCTAGAGAGCCTTCTTTAGGGAACTGTAAACCACAGTGTGTCAGGGATGTGTCAGACGGATTAGATTTATCCTTTTCTTCAGGGAAGCTATTAATAACATATACAATAGTTTGTGACTCTAGAGAGTGGAAAACACTAATGTCTACTACTGAATTTTCCCTTCAATTTGTCACAATCTCCTAATATCCCTGGTAGGTTGAAGAGGCCTAACAACAGAGGGCCAGATCTCCATCTAGTAGACAACTGATACCAGCAGAGCTGTGCTCACTCACACCAGCTGAGGATTTGGCCTGGAAACCACACTTACAGCAGATCCAGATGATAAATTGTTTAGTGTACCACTGGCTGGCTCTTATATGTGTGTCCAGCTCTATAAATTCCTTTAATGGACTAAAGATGTTTTTCAGCCCATCTTAGAAGGATCTGAAACTACTGCAGAAGTAGTTCATTGCAGGCTCATCCGGGCTCATTTCCATAACAACTGCAATGTCAGAACAAGAACTTCTGAAGAGCATCACAGAATCATAGAATATCAGGGTTGGAAGGGACCTCAGGAGGTCATCTAGTCCAACCCCCTGCTCAAAGCAGGACCAATCCCCAACTAAATCATCCCAGCCAGGGCTTTGTCAAGCCTGACCTTAATAATATCTAAGGAAGAAGATTCCACCACCTCCCTAGGTAACGCATTCCTGTGTTTCACCACCCTCCTATTGAAAAGGTTTTTCCTAATATCCAACCTAAACCTCCCCCACTGCAACTTGAGACCATTACTCCTTGTTCTGTCATCAGCTACCACTAAGAACAGTCTAGATCCATCCTCTTTGGAACCCCCTTTCAGGTAGTTGAAAGCAGCTATCAAATCCCTCCTCATTCTTCTCTTCCGAAGACTAAACAATCCCAGTTCCCTCAGCCTCTCCTCATAAGTCATGTGTTCCAGTCCCCTAATCATTTTTGTTGCCCTCCGCTGGACGTTTTACAATTGTTTCCACAGCCTTCTTGTAGTTGGGGCCCAAAACTGGACATAGTACCCCAGATGAGGCCTCACCAATGTTGAATAGAGGGGAACAATCACGTCCCTCAATCTGCTGGCAATGCCCCTATGTATACATCCCAAAATGCCATTGGCCTTCTTGGCAACAATTCATATCCAGCTTCTCATCCACTGTAACCCCTAGGTCCTTTTCTGCAGAACTGCTGCTGAGCCATTCGGTCCCTAGTCTGTAGCGGTGCATGGGGTTCTTCCGTCCTAAGTGCAGGACTCTGCCCTTGTCCTTGTTGAACCTCATCAGATTTCTTTTGGCCCAATGCTCTAATTTGACTAGGGCCCTCTGTATCCTATCCCTACCCTCCAGCGTATCTACCTCTCCTCCCAGTTTAGTGTCATCTGCAAACTTGCTGAGGGTGCAATCCACACCATCCTCCAGATCATTAATGAAGATATTGAACAAAGTGCTTCAGAATTGATTCCTTGAGGACCTGCTCCATGATTTTTCCAGGGACTGAGGTGAGGCTGACTGGCCTGTAGTTCCCAGGATCCTCCTCCTTCCCTTTTTTAAAGATGGGCACTACATTACCCTTTTTCCAGTCTTCTGGGACTTCCCCGGATCGCCATGAGTTTTCAAAGATAATGGCCAATGGCTCTGCAATCACATCTGCCAACTCCTTTAGCACTCTCGGATGCAGCGCATCCGGCCCCATGGACTTGTGCTTGTCCAGCTTTTCTAAATAGTCCCGAACCACTTCTTTCTCCACAGAGGGCTGGTCACCTCCTCCCCATGCTGTGCTGCCCAGTGCAGCAGTCTGGGAGTTGGTCTTGTTCGTGAAGACAGAGGCAAAAAAAGCATTGAGGACTTTAGCTTTTTCCACATCCTCTGTCACTAGGTTGCCTCCCTCATTCAGTAAGGGGCCCACACTTTCCTTGACGTTCTTCTTGTTGCTAACATACCTGAAGAAACCCTTCTTGTTACTCTTAACATCTCTTGCTAGCTGCAACTCCAGGTGAGATTTGGCCTTCCTGATTTCACTCCTGCATCCCTGAGCAATATTTTTATACTCTTCCCTGGTCATATGTCCAATCTTCCACTTCTTGTAAGCTTCTTTTTTGTGTTCAAGATCAGCAAGGATTTCACTGTTAAGCCAAACTGGCCGCCTGCCATATTTACTATTCTTTCTACACATCGGGATGGTTTGTCCCTCTAACCTCAATAAAGATTCTTTAAAATACAGCCAGCTCTCCTGTACTCCTTTCCCCCTCATGTTATTCTCCCAGGGGATCCTGACCATCAGTTCCCTGAGGGAGTCAGTCTGCTTTTCTGAAGTCCAGGGTCTGTATTCTGCTGCTCTCCTTTCTTCCCTGTGTCAGGATCCTGAACTCGACCATCTCATGGTCACTGTCTCCCAGGTTCCCATCCACTTTAGCTTCCCCTACTAATTCTTCCCGGTTTGTGAGCAGTAGGTCAAGAAGAGCTCTGCCCCTAGTTGGTTCCTTCAGCACTTGCACCAGGAAATTGTCCCCTACCCTTTCCAAAAACTTCTTGGATTGTCTTCTGCTCATCATCCATATCTATAGAATCTTCTATGGGATCTCCACTTCCTCTGAACAGACATGCTGTTTGTGTATTCCTGAGACTAGAGAAAAGTCTCACTGGGTATAAAATCTGCTCCCAGGTGGTAGTGTGAAGTGCTTACAAGGGGGTGTTGAATTCTCAATGGGTATAATTAAGGAGTACTTTCTGAACTTGAGCATACAAAGTCTACTGTAACCAAAATAATCAGGGTGTTGCCCCTAACCCATCTCCACACAAAAACTTGTAACCTTGTTTAATGGTGCTTTCAATCCAGGCTAACTGGAATGGATGAGGGTATGTTTTGTACAGCATCGAGTACATTATCAGCACTTAAAGTATGCCAGGAGGCACATGCACTTAGCAATGGGTTTTTTTAAAATATTTGAAATATAGCATAAAACTGCTCCAGCCAACCATAGCTCTTGAGATGTATACCATGAATCTGAGCTGTACAGTATGAAAAAGTAAGCCCTCCATTGCAAGATTTGGAACATTTTATTTCTATTCAGAAAGAAAGCCTTAGGCTGGCGTTGGAAAGGAGTGACAAACGTTCAAATTTATAGAATATAGGAAAAACACTCTGGTCTTAGTATAGTTGTGTGTATTTTTACTGTTCCTGTGTGAGTAGCATTTAAAATTGGAGACCCACGCCTTCATAAACATCCTCAAAGATGTCTAGTTTAAGGCCTAATCCTATGCTCCTCGCCCAGGCAGAACCCGCATTGAAAAGAACAGAAATTTTGCCTGAGGGAGGAGTGCAGGATTAGTGCAGGCCTTACGTATGGAGTAGTCCCCTCACCCCCGGCCCCATATAATAAAACTGAAGGAATCACTGTATGTGGCAATACTTACATTCAAAGTACATTGGAGAACAGAACACAGATGGCCTGATTCTGATCTCACGTTAGTTATACACTAAAATAACATGACTATCTTTAATGGAGCTAATCCTTATCTACACCGGTGTAAATGTAATCACATTCAGGCTCATAGTGCTTAAAACTTAAATAACCACCTAATGAAGAGGAAAATCAATCGCAATACTAAATGCCAGTTTTTCGTTTTTAACCACTATGTTCAGTATTATCCCCACAATACTAATTTTTTTCAAATCCTTAAGTAATTCCAATATTATTTTTTCTCGTTTCTAGTACTGGTGGCCTGAAGCAGCCACAGAGAGTTCTCCCCTTTCTGGTCAGCAATCAATCAATACAGAAGCAAACAAGGTTTTTAATCTGCATTTTCACTCTGTGGTCCCCTACTTCAAAGTCCAAATTCAGTGTTTACGACTCAGGGCTTGTTAGCACTTAAAATGCTGCTGTGGTACAGCTGCTTTGGTTGCTATTGCGCGTCAGTGAAGATGCTGCTTATGCCGAGGGGAGGGCTTCTTCCATTGGAGTAGTTAATCCACTTGCCCAAGAGGCAGTATCTACATCGACAACAGAAGCCCTTCTGTCTACACAGCACTGTCTACACCAGGAGTAAGGTCAGTGTAAATGCATCACTGAGAGGTGTGGATTTTCCACACGCCTGAGCAACAGTTATACTGATATAAAATGCTAGTATAGGTCAAGTCTCAGTCAAATTAGGACAGAGTAAATCTAACAAGAAGGAAGCAAAAAGAGCTAAATGAATTAACAGATCCCTTTAGAAGCCCAAAGTATCAGTTGCAAGTCCCTTCTACTCCCTCTTAGTTCATGGCAATTTTTATTAAAAATAAAAATAGCAGCATCTGGTTCTTTGGCATCCATTTCAAGTACATATTCATACACACAACTTTGGAAGAGCCTCCAGAGTTGCAGAATGTTTAAATAATGAAGATTTTTGGCTTGGTTTATTCATTTGGATGCCATTTTGTTATACTTTGGATTTGGAGATTTTTGTGTATTATAGTAAGTCTGTAAATCTCAGAGAAGCATTTGTTTATAGCATTTTCTTCTGTCCCTAAACTGGCACAGAGACCCTTATCATATGTACTCTAAAATGGAGTAGTGGTAAACAGAAGTACATTGCAAAAGATTTGAGTATCAAGCCATAAAACTGGGCATTTTATTATTTGTATGAATAAGAGCATGCAATATCTCAGTAAACAAGGTCTGCCACTGCCTCCTTGTGCTCCCTTCTTTTACTTGTCTTTTCTTTTTTCCTCTTGCTCTTCTCTAAAAGAAAAATAAGGCTTAAAATCAAGTACTTGTTTTGAGTGTAATCATTCTTATTCCAACTTGACATCACTCTTCCAGCTAATTTCACGTAGTACTCTATATTGCTTAAGGGCGTAATTCAGTTCCTACTCAAGTCAATGGAAAAACTTCTGTTGACTTCAGTGGGTGAAAAGTTGGACCCTTATTCTTTAAGTTCTTTTCACACATGCCTATGACATACAGATATTGGGGACAAGAAAAGGTGCTATCTGAAAGCCATATTCAGTATCTACCTTGATGGAGTTCTTTACTGTCTTGTCCATTTGATTTGTTGTAATTATTCAGAAAGACTGTCACACTTTCAGTACTTCCATATGTGCTCAGTCTTCTTATATTACAGTTCCCCATTTTTAATGTGTAAAAGGGATCAAAAAGGCTAACACTATGTTAGGAACGGGATAGAAAATAAGATATAAAATACCATAATGCCACTGTAAAAATCCAGAGTGCACCCACACCTTGAATAGTATGTCCAGTTCTGGTCGTGTCATCTCTAAAAGGATATAGTGGAACTGGTACAGGTTTGGAAGAAGGGCAGCAAAGTTGATCAACGATATGGAACGGCTTCCATACAAGGAGAGACTAAAAAAGATTAGGGCTTTTCAGCTTAAAAAAGAGACTAAGGGTCTGACCTCATATGGCAGCTCTTGTGTTCTTATGTACTATAGAGCAGGGGTTCTCAAACTTCATTGCACCGCAACCCCCTTCTGACAACAAAAATTACTATACGACCCCAGGAGCTGGGACTGAAGCCTGAGCCCACCCAAGCCCTACCACTTCAAGGTGGCGGGGCGGAAAGCCAAAGCCCCATCTCTGCAGGCCAGGGGCCCAAAGCCCAGGGGCTTCCACGCCAGGCAGGGGCCCTGTAACCTGAGCCCTGCTGCCCAGGGCTGAAGCCCTCGGGCTTTGGCTTTGGCCCCAGGCCCCAGCAAGTCTAAGCTAGTCCTGGTGACTCCATTAAAACAGGGTTATGACCCACTTTGGGGTCCCAACCCACAGTTTTGAGACCTGCTGCTGTAGAGAATTGCTATTTCATTTTGTCAGAGAAGAAAAATAAATGCTAATACATATTTGTGTATTGTAAAGCACAAAAGCACAGATGAATGTGGGTGCTGTCATCACGTCAAGGGTTCATAGTGCAGTAATTATCCATTTTTATTACCTCAGCATGAATACAGCATAAAATAATTTATACTTCTCTTGACTTTAACAGTTTTAACTTCTTTAGTCCTTTATTCTGCATTGTAAAGATGCAGTTCTACTATACTAAAAAAAATAGTAAACCAATTTGTCAAATTTTAAATGAAAAAGACAGTGTCTTTTGAAGGAAGAAACAACCACACATAGTTTTGATAATTCAGTACCACATTTACAGCAGCATTTTAATTTCTTGATGCTCATGATACAAAGCCCATATGGAGTAAAAATTTTCTTTGTTTCAAAACAAAAAGGAAAGAAGGAAACATCTCAAATTTGAGTGCCATGAGGACTTGCTGTGTAAATCCAGTCCATTTAAAATAAGAATCTTGTAACTTGAGGCTTTATAATTATGTAGTCATTTCATAGTGAGCTGTTTCCTCAGTAGTCTGCCAAATGCTTTAAAGAAAATACAAATAAACTATTTACAACTTTTCTGAAAGTTTGTGACTTTGACAGCTTTTTTCTTCCCACCCTGCAAAATAGATTGTAGATTCCTTGAGGACTGATTTGATTATGAACTGTGTAAATAGTGGTGGACATGCAGTTACAAGGCTAAAACCCCAAATTTCCAGCCCTCAGGTCTGAATAGCTTTGCAGGAGGGATAAAGAGTCATTTGACTCAAGATATCCAGTTCAAATCCATCCAGAGGCATAATGACTGTGGTAGTGTTACCTGTGGTCTAATGACTGTTTGTCCAAACTGCAATTGACGTCTTAGCCTGGGCGTCAAAGGAATTTCCCTGTCACACCAGAGAAAGTTCTTGAGTCCAAGTCAGGGTTGATAAGCGACAGCAGTGCTATTTGAGTTGGCCTACGCTTCTGATGCCTATTCCGTGGATAAATAGAGGACTTTAGTTCCTTGGGTTGTCATGCCTGCAACTTATGCCAATATTACATTCACTTCAAAAACATTCAGTGATCAGATAGTCCAATTTACATAATCACTGTTGTTGTCAATAGACTAGAAACAACCAGCCCTTGCTTCTATTCCTTCTTGATCATCTTTATAGAGTAGAGGACATGTTTATTAACAAAAAAATCTTGTAGTGATTTAAACCAAATTCTGTGATCCTGTTTTGAACCTATACAGCTCCCAAGCATCGGAATTAATTCGCTTGAGCAATCTCACTATGTGCCCTTAATTTTTTTCTCACAAACATTTGACACCAATTAGAATGTGTCCAAGTGAATAAAGAAAATTTTTCCTTTTTTTTTTTTCTCCTGAGATGGAGCATAACTTTTATTTTGCCAAGAAAAACATTCTCCTAATCAAGATGGTAGCTCTTAAGGGAATACTGATGAATGACAAGACTGTATGGTTAACCCCCAGTTTTCAGTAGATGTAATGCCACTGATTTTCTTATAGCTGTGCTCAGTTTTCATTTTAATCTGTTCTGGTATTTTCCACTGAGGGACCATGTGTGTGTGAGAGAGACCCTTTTACTCTGTTAAAATTGGAATCACTAAATGACAGCAAACACTGCCATTTTTTCCCATCAGAAGCAGCTTTGGAATCAGCTCTTGTAGCTCTCATATTGGGAAATGATGGCTTTGATACTTTGACATCACTTTTTAAAGACACAGTACATTGTCCGTTTGATGGTTGGTGCTATATCCCAAAACTCGCTGGAAAACCTGATTCCCCTATATCTGAGAATTTCTGCTTCTGAACTATTCAGATATTCTGCTGCAGCAATTTGGACTGTTATTTCCTCTTCCCTTTTAAAATTGAGATGCCATTTTAGGTCCAACTTTGCCTTGTTCATTTTTATTAAGTAACACTTCTGCAATTTTCAGAGATTTTTTTCATTGCTCAACAAAGTCAGTCGGGAGTAAATGTGGGGAGTAACCACACATATCTTGTCAAAAAATAGCCAGTTTATACACGGATGACCTCTCATTCACACTTTGTACTTCACCCTCAAGGGTCTATTATAGAAATGAATAAATACAGTCAAGAGTACTTCTGGGGTACAGAAGAATCCTTTCATTGCTTATAGGATATGTTGGTGAGAGAAACACAAAGGGAAGCTGAGCACCTATATCATGAATGAAAAGGTGTTACCAGTGTTATAGATTGCATTTTAAAATAAAAAAGAACTAGAAATGGTTTAGAGATGGGCAAGCAGATGAATAGAGACATGGAGAGATGTCTGAGAGTCCCAGTCTTTTCACTCTAAGAGGTGAGAGAGAAGGTAAGCCAGTGCGTCATCATAAAGCTATACTAAACAATAAATGATGCCGAGAAAACAGATTGAATACTGCTGTTTACCCTTCCTCAGAATACAAGAACAAGAGGATAGTCTATGAAATTGAAAGGCAACAGACTTGTTACTAATAAAAAGGAATGATGTCTTACTTACACGGTTAGGTCGTGTAAGTCACTGCCAGAAGATACTATTGAGGAGAGGAGCATAGTTCTCAAGTTCATAAGAGGACTAGACATCTATATGAGAAAATCCAGTTATATTAGATAGAATAATATTTTATTAGAAAAGGTGTAGACCCTCATACTTCGTGGCATAAGGCAACTACTATCTGACATGATTTGGAAGAAACTTTTCCTGTGTGTTGGCTATTCCATAATTGCCCATTGTAGAGGTCCTTACATCTTTCTCTGAACCATGTGAACTGACTACTTTTAAAAAAGCTCAGTCCTGCAAGGGACTTGCAGTCTGGCCTTGATCCAGTAAAACAGTTAAGCACATGACTATCTTTCAGCACATGAGTAGTCACAATGACTTCAATGAGACTACTCACTGGTTTAAAGTTAAGCACCTATGTATTTCACTGGATCAGAGCTAGGGTGCTCACTCAGCATCTAACAGGATCAAGCTCAATGACAGGACACTAAACTAGATGAGCCATGAGTCTGATCTGGCATTGCAATTGCTTTCTGTGTATATATGTCTTTTTTATGAATTTTTCTCTGTTAATTTTGTTAGCAGTTTTGCTATTCTTAAAATAAACAAGTTTTAAGATAAGGAAGGTGGATAAACATAATATTAAAAAAACCTTAAAATTGCTTGTCTTTTTTTAAATTTAAATTGGAGTTTTTATTTACATGCTGCTCGTTCTTTACTTTCTTCCCATTTTATGGTGTTATTGTTAAAGTGGATGTTCTGGACATTTCTTTTTAGTTTCCTAATTTTTTGTAGAATTTCAGGTGTTGCATAAAGGTTTTTTCTAATAAGTTTCATACTTCACATTTTCAGATATGCTGAAAGACCAGCCCACTTTCTCAGGGTATGTCTTTACTACCCGCCAGATCGGCGTGCAGTGATCGATCCAACGGGGATCAATTTACCGCATCTAGACTAGACACGATAAATTGACCCCCAAGCGCTTTCCCGTCGACTCCTATACTCTAGCGCCGCGAGAGACGCAGGCAGAGTCGACGGGGGAGCAGCAGCAGTCGACTCACTGCGGTGAAGACACCACAGTAAGTCGATCTAAGTATGTCAACTTCAGCTACGTTATTCACGTAGCTGAAGTTGCGTATCTTAAATCGGTCCCCCCCATTGTAGACCAGACAACAACATACACTCTCTGGAATCCAGGCAGCTGCTGGGTGAAATAGACATGATTCTTGTCAGTTTTACTGCCACCCAACCCTATAAAGTAACTCCTCGCTTAACGTTGTCCCAGTTAACGTTTTTTCATTGTTACATTGCTGATCAATTAGAAAACATGCTTGTTTAAAGTTGTGCAACGTTCCCTTTTAACATTGTTTGACAGCCGCCTGCTTTGTCCACTGCTTGCAGAAAGAGCAGCCCGTAGGAGCTAGCTGATGGGGGCTTGGAACCAGGGTGGACCTGCAGCCCCCCTAAGTTCCCTGTGCAGCAGCTGCCCAGCAGACTATTAATTGCCGGGCAGTTCAGCTGTCCCTCCCCCCACTGCCCTGTGCTGCTCCTGCCCTCTGCCTTGGAGCTGCTCCCGGGAGCCTCCTTCTTGCTGTGCAGAAGTGGGGGGAAGAGGGGTGCAAATGTCAGGGTGTCCCCCTCCCCCCGCTCCTGCCCCCTGCTCCTTTACCCCATCTCCACGGAGCGAGGGAGGTACAAGACAGGGCTCAGGAGTAGGGAGCTTGCTGGCAGCAGCTGCTGTCTCAACTTGCTGATCTACTTAAAAAGGCAGTGTACTTAGAGTGGGGTTAGCGTACTTAAAGGGGAAATGCACGTCTCTCTCTCTATTTCACACACGGTGTGTGTGTGTCTCTCTCTCACACACACACATATACACACACACACACACACACAATGTGTGTCTCTGTTTCTCTCTCTCACACACACACACGTTGTGTGCCTCTGTCTCTCTCTGCCATGGTGTCTTCTCCCTCCATTTGTGTTGCCTTGTAGAGTGTGAGGCTACATTAACCTTTAATGTAACCCTTGAGGGCTCAGCCAAGTACTAGTTCATCATTTAGCTGTAAGGCATTCCCTGGGAAATATCCCAGCCTCTGACTCCACCACCGTAACCAAGCTTCACAATCATCATTGCTGTGTACAGTGTTCACTTGTTTGTTTAAAATTTACACTCTGTGTGTGTGTGTGTGTATATATATATATATATATATATATTTAATAGTCTTGTGTCTGGCGAAAAAAAGTTCCCTGGGATCTAACACCCCCCACCGCCCTCCCATTTACATTAATTCTTAGGGGGAGATTGGATTCGCTTAACATCGTTTCGCTTAAAGTAGCATTTTTCAGGAGCATAACTACAATGTTAAGCGAGGAGTTACATTGTAGGTCTGCCCTGGAGCTGGAAGCCCAAGCTCCACAGCAGCCTGCCAGGAAAGCTGACAGAGGAGGCAGAGAGTTCTGATGGAAGCTTGCCTGGCAAGAAGGGTTCTGTGGGAACCTGGTCTGCAGTTCCACAAAAATTGATTGACCCGGAACTGTTTTTGACCAGCTGTAGTTGGTATACACTCCTGTTTTTGAAAATGATGGCCTGTGTATAAAAAAAGTTTCACAGAAAGTTTATTAATGTAGTGAAAGTCTAAATTACTGTTTAACTCTGAAGCAGTATGTTTTTTGAAGTAACAGTTTTAATGCTAGGTGTTTTTAATAAACAATACAATTTTAGCCCCCTGATGCTGCAAACATTTATGCACATGCTTAACTTTAAGCACATGAGAAATCCTGTTAAAATCAATAGATTACTCATATAAGTAAAATTGTATTTCTGCTTTAGTAGTTGCAGGGTCAGGGCCTTCATTTTCAATATTGTTTTTTTGCCTATTGCAGTTTCGTAAAAGTGTCAATTGATATACTTACCAATAATGGCACTTAAAAAATAGCATTTGTAATTTTCTTCATAATAAATTTAATACTAATGTTGCAGTAGCACAAATTTAAAAATCAGTTTTACAAAGACTTGACCTATATTTTTCTAAATCAGGTGATTCAAATCACTCCGTCCTGGAGCCAAGGGCATCATACCTAAATATAAGGGAATACCTGCCAGTGAAGCTGCCTCATGTCCTGAGAATTGCAGTGAGATGATATTCAACAAAATCAGAGTGGAGGATTCTGGATCTTCATTGGCTAATGAGAAGGAAAGAATAAACTTCCTGCCAATCCCTGAACTCTCTGTAGAGTCCCAGGAGCTAATTTAGGAGGCAACTGCTGTACAGTTCAGTTGGACATCTGCACAATCACATAGTGTCAAATCCTGAGGCCTTTACTCAGGGCTGTATTCTGCCCCTATGTGTTAATACCAGGTAGGGGGCAGGAAACTCCCTGACGTTCCTCTTGCAGAGTTTCCTCCTGAAGTATGATGTTCTGCTGTGAGAGGTGAGAAAGTGGGTGTCTGGCCTATAAACCTTGTAGATCACCAGCAATCTGTGTGGCTCTTGGGTTTCTGTGGGTCCATGCGGAAGCCCTCTGTTGGCTGGCACTTTGGTGTCCTTTAGTGGAGCTGCAGTGCCGGGACTTCCCCAGCAATACCACCCTTAAAGGGGAATTCCCTAACATGGAGAGAGGGTTCATCTCACCTTGCCTGCTCCCTCTTAGCCCTCTACCCCTGCACAGATCTCAAAACTCTTCATGGGGCTTGACGAGGGAGGAGAAGGCTGCTGTATATATAGCTGACCTCCCTTTCTGGGTGGGAGAGATGCGGGAGAGTTCTCCCTTTGCACAGATTTCAAGGTCATGATTGGGCCTTTGATCTTACTCGCTTATTTGATCAGGCAAATTGCTGTAAGGAATGAGAACAAACTGAGGACCTCAAGATTGCACTAACAAGACTTTGCATGTCTATAGCAATTTCTATCTATGGAACCCAAAGCTCTTTACGAGCATTAATGTATACCTTATAGGGATACTGTAAGATGTAAAGTACTAGCTCACCCATTTTACGATGGGTAAACAGACACATTAAATGTCTAGGATCACAGAGCAAGTCAGTGACACAGCTGTGAATAGAACCCAGGAGTGACCCTTTCCTGGTATCCTGCTCTAACCGTCCTGCAATATGTTTGTGGATGAACCAATACATTGTGTTTTACATGTAAAACAATTTCCATGCTTTGTGATGTCTTTGACACAAAGTACAGATGGGTTAAGTAATACACAGAATTTGCTGTGTGAAACTGAACAAATTCCATAACGGTTTAGCAGCACCATCACAAACAAAGGTGTCATTCAGCTCATCGTACAATTCTCTGCAGGTTATTGCTCTTGTCAGTCACTACCTGAAGCCATAAAAAATGTTGATAGTGGACTCTGCAGAAGCTGAAGCTACACATTTAGGATACAGCAATCTTAATGTAATCTAAGACCTGGTAGATGATTCTTCTACAGGTTCAGACACACGCTTAAAGCCCAGTGTGTTATGAATGCAAATGAAGAGCCAACGTGTTTAGTTTCTTAAACCTTTAAATAAAGTAATTGAATGTTTCACATCTCTTTATGAGTTGGCTAGACAACACTCTAGAGGTCCAAGGCACACTGAAATCCTCATTTGCAAGTTTGTGGCAAAACTAATGTTGGATATATGTTGCTGCTGTTCTGGCTGTAAGCATATATACTTGTGGTGTTGGATATTTAATGAGTGGTACTGTGCCGTATAGCTGAAGTAGGCACTCTTGGTATCTGCCGAAGAGTTAAATCTGGCTAGGGATTAGAGGAATTTTGTGTCTTTCAATGCCGCCTCACATTTTTAAATGAAGCCATGTGGGAGAATCCTGTAGCAGAAGTTTTGAATGGTACATCTGCACACACTACGTCCCCAGTGGTGCCAGCAGCAGCAAAGTGAAATGAGCGTTGGCCTTTCACTCCCCAGCACAGAATAAGTTGACAGCATGATGTAAAACCACCCTCAGCCCCAGGAGGGAGGAAGCACGTCCATTGTTCCCTAGTAGTTTTCTCCCACTTTTCAGACCTAGTAGAAGTGTGTGTCAGTGGGATCAAGAGAAGTTGCTTGTCATTGAGATATGACACTATTGAGAGTAGTGGAAATGGAAAACTGGAAACTTCATTGGTCCCTCCGAGGATTCTGACACAAAAAGGATGGAGAAGGAAATACATATAAATAAATGGGCAAGTGCCAACAATAACAATGAGTGGAAGAAACAGAAAAATCCAACAATGAGACAGACAGATAGACACACACATACCAATGGCTTCCATAATTTATGGTGGATATTTGAATGGTGTCATTATGTATAACTAGCTCAGTCATCCAAAAGCCATTCATTGTAGGTAGGCAGCCAGGTCAAATGCTTACCTCACAAGTACTTTGCAAACACACTTGTCCTTGATTAGGCAAAAACTGAATGTTGCTGGTAGGAATTAATGCCTCTGGTGTTGTACATAGTTTCACCTTCCAGAGGTGGTAATATGGTCAGGTGAATTTAAAAAATCAATAGATCAAGGCCTCCCACCCTGAATAGCTGTATTACGTAATTTGGGGTCACTTTGCCCCCTCCTGTGGGAAAGGATTAAAGGGGAAGATAACCCCACAGAAAGTCCCTCATGGAATTTCTCACTTTGTTTTGTTGGGGGTAATGAGAGTTTGTCATCCTGTGAAATATGCTCCAAGACCACACAGATCATAGGGAATCTGAAGGAGGCCACCAGATCTGGATCTCTTACCCTTCTCCCACCTTCCACTCCCTGGTTGCATTACTTCATTGAAGCTGTGCTACTAGGGCCTACTTTAAAGGCATGTGTTCCACTGCAGAGGCAGAGCTACAGAAAAGCAGTACAACCTGGGGTTATATTGCCTTTACCAGGGAAACTAAAGAAACTGAGCCCACAGAGAGCCCGTTGTGGCCCTGGGAAAAGAGGAGTGATGGTACAAGAGACATAGCTAACTCTTCCCATTTTCACTCAGAGATGAAGCTTCAAGACTGAATTAGCCATTAAACTATAGATTTCCCTGTGGATTTTCTAAACCCCTAGTTTTCCTCTGTGTACCGTTGTGTCACCAAAGCCCCTTGTACTTTCCAGCTGTGCTTTAGAAAAAGTTTTCATCCCCAGTGACTCGTAATTTAAAATATGAATTTTTACTTTTTTCAGCTAATGCCGGGGCATCCTAAAAATGGCACACTTACTTGAAATGTTACAGTAATCAAAGAAAACACAGAACTAAACATTTGCCTGTAAAATTTGTGTAAATTCCCCTCATTCCCTGCATTTGTGTGTGACTTGAGTAGAGCCCCCCGATAGATAAAAATGAAATTAAACCTTAGTTTGCAGATGGCTGTTGTGTTGCAGCGATAGTGTTGCTGTCATCTGGGTGCCTAGAGTACATCTCCATGGGCTTCTTTGCTATAAAGATTTTAAATAAATATGACAGGAAGCCAATACCCTTCTGTCAATTCTAATGTCATAACAGCGAGTATTCAGAGCCAGTATACACAAGAGGTCTGCCTTCTCCTTTGAATGTACTGTGAATAATAGGAATGCCATATTGGTTAATATAAAATTGTGCCATGAAAATAGAGGGTGAAAATCAGAAAATGGTTTCAGTCTTTTATTAAATTAGGAGTGTCCTCTTTACACCTGCTCTTTTTTCCCCTTTGCTGGTGAAGATAACTTATCTATCCATTCATTAGCTGTATATTTGATTTGGCCAACTTGCCTGCTGGTAGAATGATTCCTAAATACCAGATCCAAAAATGACAGCTCAAAAAGAATATGGAAGAAGGATTATAATTACTGGTGAATCCAAGTGGAAAAAATATAAAAGCTCTTGTATATCATTTTTGTATTGTCCTATATGCCTGTAGTGTCCTAACATAAGATTTGTTCAGTCTTAAAAGGGGGCTAAATTTTCTCACCATTTTGTAAATGTTATGGTGGCTTTGTGTTGAGCTTTGCTACTAATTGTTTTAAAATTTGTTTCATCTTAATCCATGTAATAATGTCTGATTTGGTTAAATGAACAAGCAATTTATTTCATCCGTTCCTTTTTAAGATTTATTTTATATATTGTAAAATAGGTCATTTAGGGAGCACAAACCTTTTCTCAGAGATGATGGTTTCCTTTTCCTTCCACAGGTGTAATTTCTCTCATCTGTGACCCTAGAATTTGTCACATTCTCTCAGGATACTCTCTTCCTTATCCGTTTGTGTTAGCCATTTGCCTCTTCTCTCAATATCCCATAATATTGGGATTGCTTTTATCCAAGGGCAATACCAATGTGCAGGGAATATTGGCAGTGTCTATACAGATTTGTACAGTCTCCCAACTCAGATTTTGTCTCCCCTCAAAAAAATAAAAATGGATGGAGGAAGAAAGGAGTGATCCCACATAGACAAGATTTTTGCAAAGGATTTTGGTAGTTGTTTTCTAAGACCATATGATTTCACTAGGCAAAAACCTCTGCTATACCAGCAAGCGCCTGCCATCTCACATTCAGTTGTGCATTTTCTAACCTGCAGTGAAACTTAGGCTGCTCCTGATACCAAACGCATAATCTGAGATTTTAATACCGGTTGATGATTCTGCAAGTTACAAGGATGGTTATTCAGGAATACTAAGTAGTCTGACTGGGAACACTGATTGTCTAAAGCCTCATTCTCATTGGCCAAATGGACCTTTTGATGATAATACACCAACTTCAAGTGGGCAGAGCTGGTGTAATGTCACTGGAAGAGCAAAACACCTTGTGCCTATTGTTAAATGGGATGGGTAGGAGTGTACGTAGGAAGGCAGTTAAAGGAGAAGGATATTAGAAGCAGCTAGTGGGGAGCAGGGGAGGGCAGAGAGGAGGATGAGTTTTTAAAAATGTATTTTTTTCAGTTTCCCTTGTCACCCCCTTCAAAGTGTTGAGCTCCCCTTTCAGAAGTAGTATAAGACCTCCAGCCACTTGGTTTTGCAAAAGCTAAAACTAAACTGGAACTGTTCAATACTGAGTTCTTACTATAAATAGCACCTCTAAAGAGGCTTTTGAGCTAGGGCAGTGGTGTGCAAACTTTTCCAGTTGCACCCCACTCCTCTTACCATTAATGGAATCTGTCCGTGCGCACCCCTCACCCCATTACTGCACAGCCAAGACTTCCTCAGCAGCCGAGCTTGGGCTGAAGGCAGAGCTGGATGTTAGAGAGTTTATTCCTTCACTCTCCCACTTCCCTGGTCCTTCTCACATGAACAGAGAGCAACAATACCCGAAGTCCGCAGGTGCAAACAATTCGATGTTTATTGGGGTGAACTTCCAGCAAGCTTAAATACAAGTTCCTTTTCCTTATTTCCGAATCCCAACTTACTTCCTGTTTGCCCCTAATTTATATAGTAATATTCTTAGCTATACCTTAACCAATCATTCTACTAAAATTTAACTAACCAATCCTAACATATTGTAACATGATTATGTAACCAATTATATCCCACCACCTTAATTAGTTTACACCCAGCAAAATTAATTATACAGCAGACAGGAACAATCACAGAACCAGACAGAGATTATACAGACAAACAATAGCAAAGTGGGAACTATAATGGCAAGACAATACAGAAGTGAGGATTTCACATCCCAGCTATTGATAAGTGAGTTCTTGCCAGACAGGATGCTATCAAACTAAGTTTTCTTTTACATTTTCTAGGCACTTCCCTTTCTCTGGAGGTGATGGGAATACAATCCTGTCCTGATAGTGCCTAACAGCCCAATAGCACCTTATTTCAATGTGACTAGTTTGGAATGTGAGGATGTGACCGGTCGCTTCCCAGCTTATGGCTGCCTCTGCTGCTTAGCCAAAGGCCTTAGCCTAAGAACAGGGCCCCAGACTGTCACAGTAAGAGAAGGACCTTACATTGGCAGACAGTGATTTTGATTCTTTCTTTTATACCTCTAACTAGCCAAGTGATAAGAATACACCTAAATTCTTAAAGTACAGGCCTTTACAGGCAGGCCTGAATATCTATATCCTAACACTGGAGGCGGAACTGGGGATGGGGGAAATATCTGGGGCTAGAGGCGGAGCTGGTCTGGGAGTGGAGAGAGAATGAGGGCATAGCTGGGCAGGGGGCGGAGTGGAGGTGGGGATGGGGGCAGAGCGGGATTGGGAGTGGAGTTGGACCTAGAGGCAGAGCAGGACTGGAGGCTGAACAGGGTTAAGGGAGGAGCAGGGCTGGAAGCATGGTGCTCCCTCCCTACCCCCTGTGGGGGCTAGCCTGAGTCCTACTGCACGCCCCCTGAACTTTCCTCTGTGTCCCCATACGGGGGCATGCCCCACAGTTTGGGGACCACTGAGCTAGAGTTCCTGACAGTTCTTCTTACCCTAATAGGGAAAGACACATAGTTTAATCAAACATACTAAAAAATAGGGAAAGCATATTTAACATTTTAAGGATTATCATAGTGGAAGGATTCATTATGTTTATAATTGTTTTTTCAAAAAGTGAAATGTAAATTCTCAAGCCCTATTCTGCCATCAGTAAATAATGCCAGATTGTGTAGACTTGCTCACAGATTAGTGGAGCCATACACCAGCACCTTTGTGAATGCACACAGCCTGTGTGCTTTATTGCTATATATTAACTTATTGCGACAAGTAATATTTCCATTTTTTAATCGCTTTACTATCTATATTTATGATTCTTAATGTTCTATAGCTCAATTACTCTTTGATGTACTGGGACTCCATTACACAAATAAACTGTGCTGAGTACAAATGATCTACTGTACCAGGAGGGATCTCTGCATTTGCATATTAATGACATTCTATAAAAGTGATGGCTTAGACCATTAGAAAATAGATCCATTAAAATGTATGGAACAGAGTTTATATGCCTAATTGCACATCAGATGAAAGGGAAGTCCTTTTGAGCTAAACAAGGAAACCAGGATAGCTTCTTAAAAGAACTATTGCTAATCTAAACTCACTAGATGCTGGGAAACAGGAAAAAGAGAACAATGCATTTGTAGATTGTCCCTGATTTCAAAGCTTAGGATATGAAGGACATCTTAAATCAAATGCTACTATGTATTTGTTATATTTCCCCATCAAAGGCTAGATGTACTAGAACTAAGCCAGTGTTTAGGCTGACTACATATTCTTGCTCGGGACATATCACAGCTGACACCTCAGAAACACCACTTCAGGTTGCTCCGTAGTCAAGAAAGACTGTACTACCATGTGGGCGATGAGGTAAAATCTATAATTTTATCTGGAATTTAAATATAAGTATCCTGTGAGGACTGTTCCATTACTTCTCCCTTTCAGACATTTCATATACATGATCCTTTTTATTTCTGTTTCCTCTCTTCTGTAAACTACTAATAAATACTCCTGTTGTTTATCTGAGGTTAAATTAGATTTTGACTGCTTGGACTGGGAAACATTACTGACTTGCACTCCTGAAAGGAACTCATCTGCTTGCTCCAAGTAGGAAGAGAAGAGTGAACATAAGAGCCTGTAAATGGGTCAGTAACATGTAATCTGCTAGCAATGTCAGCAAGGGGCCTAAGAGAGATGGGTAAGAGAGTGAACTCAAGAAAACCAAATGCCCTAAGGGTACAAAGTTCCATTGTATATATTAAAGTGAACTATCAGCCTCAGTTGCCTCTGGAACAAGTAATATCCATTCAAATAAACATAATGCTGGAATATGACATATAACGCAGCTAAACTTCACTAGAAAATTTAGCAAGTTTTTGTTGCAGCAATTAGCAGTAAAAAGACTAACGTTATTGACATTGAAGTGATTTTAATACCTATTGAAGTAAATAAGTGGTGTTGCCTCACTATCCTCAGACTTGGCAGGAGAGCTATACCTTATCTATTGTCACAGCTTTCATAAACATTTAAAGAAAAGGAGTACTTGTGGATACAGACTAACACGGCTGTTACTCTGAAACCTGTCATAAACATTTAAGGGGCTAGAAACTTTTTCACCACAGTTAGAAGCTTATTCTCTGAAGACTTCTATTAAAATCCTCCGAATGTTCATATTTTAAATCTCATTACTGCAGATTTCTATTCTTCTGGTATTTCCATTTATATTTTTAATGTTATGCTTTCTAAATGCCAAATCCTTGTCCCACTGGAATCAGTGGAAGTTTTGCAGTTGATTTTAATACCAAATTTTGGCCCTATATATTAAACCCAGGGGAGTAGTAGAAAAGATGAAAGTGACCCAGTGTTATGCTGTTAGGAATATTAGATATTTCTGGTTGGGAAAGGAATCTACCTCTTGCAGCTGCAGCCTGGGTGATGGAAGGAGAGAGGAAGGTTTCTGCTTTCCATTGTCGATCTGAGCTCTTCTACTCCAAGTAGAAATTGAAAACTAGCTTGTGTTGAGAAACAGTCACTTAAACAAAGTCCTGATGTTATCAGAATCTCTTTTTAAAGACTCTGTGCCATGTCCTTTGTTACATTAAAATATTTTTGGCTGAACAACTCTGTTAAAGGTGAATAATAAAGTAAAAGAATATTTTTGAATTTGGCTTTTTGGTTCCTTAATGATCTATAAATACAGACTTATGTATAAAATGAATGTTCTGTGTGTTTTCTGCATTTGACATACAAGGAATTTCAGGTAGTAAGGCTTATCAGCCCTTGACGCCTCTGTTAATGGAAACAGGCATTGCAGCCCAGAGTGCAGCTGTATGCACTATGAAAATCCTGCTAACATCTTGGCAAAGACCGTAAGGAAAGAGAGGGAAGCCAGAACCTGATGTTTCATATGGGAAAACAAGCATGAACATGCATGCTTTATGGAGGGAAAACTGTAGGACAATCTTTAATATATTAAGGAAGAAAGGAAGAAAAAGTCATTAAACCTTTACCCCTCCAGAAAATCCACTGACAAGTCGGAAACTTTCTCTGGAGAGTAGGGTGCAGTATAAGCCACAAAAATTAAATTCTGGGCATGTATGGGTTTCAGAGATACCTTTTGAATGTGAACTAATGCAAGTCTGTCTTCCTGAGTCTGCAGACAGCTCAATGCCTTTACTGCTTCCCAGAGCTAACAGTAGTACAGTGGAATTTACAAGAACATAGTTATTTTACATTTGTGTTGGTTTCACTCCACAGTTGCTGTAGAAAGCTTTGAGCAACAGCAGAGGTATGCATTGGAGCTATGCACAGACAGGCAACTATACAAAACATGGAGGATGTTAGAAAGTTAAACTAGTGCAGACTTCTCTTCATAACAGTCAGGAATCTCCAATATTTGAGGCAAGGATATAGAGTGAAAAGGAAGAACTTCACATTCCATTGCTCAAAGGAGTAGGAGGGTATAAGATGTAAACTTATCAAATGCCTACTGGTCAGAGGGTGAGGTTCAAGTAGGAATCTGAGTAGATAATGGCGCGGTTGGTACTGACCGAGAATCTCACTGCTACCCAGCTGCCCTATCTGTTCCAATATCTGTGGCTAGTTCTCTGGCTGATAAGCATTTTACTTCCATAAATTAGATTTTCCTTTGAATGTTGTCACCTTTTAAATAAAATTTACTTTTAGCATGTTTAAAACATTTGTCAGTTTTTGCACATAAGTGGCTACAGACATTAAATGTACATAACAAAACACATATTACAGCTGTTGCCTGTGCAAACTTCATCACTGAATTCCCTGGGGAATCACTTGTATGTTAGAATGACCAGGCTGAGCCCTAATTGATGAAGCAGCAGCTGGACTATATACAAATACCATGGATCTATAGAAAAGGCGAAATACTTAATTCTTTCTGTTCACAAAACAAAGGCTTAACAAACTCTGTTTATAGTTCCATATACTCCAATGTTAGTGCTCGCTAAACAATGTGTGGGAAGTGGGGGGGTGGAGGGGAATATTCCCTAAAATGGTTTTCTCCTGTGGATACAGAGCATTAAGAAAGGTACATGAAAGAGAGAACGTCTTTAAAAATTTGTATCCAGGCTACGCACCCCAATAGGCTGATACTGCATATCAGCAAGACGAATATCAGTCAGTTGCTATTAAATTTAATTTAATTAAATTAGAACACCCCATTTATTTGTATATGAATAACAAAACTAGTTATTGTTAATATATGTATATATAGGATATCTGACTACTTCTTGAGACTTGTGAAATTGCATTCATTTGCTGTACAGAAAAGGGAGACAATTTGGAAGGGTTGAAGCTTTCATATGGGATTTATTCAAATTCAGACCGGTACATGGAACAATGAAGTTGTTTCCCACAGATAGTATAACGTGCATGCGTGCGTGTGTGTACGTACATACATATGTACTCTGTGCTGCCTGTTTTTTGTTAGTGGAAGCATTATCTGCAACTTTTTTTTAAACTTAGCTTTTAATATTTACCAAAGTTCCTGAATTTGTCTCAGGTTGTCTTGTTGTTATAGTACACAAGACTGGGAGGTTCAACAGTGCCATCTTGTGGATCATCTTGCAGGTTTCAAAACGTGGTTTTGGTTGGCATACAAACAACCTCGACAGCATAGCATGTGGTAGAATCTCAGATACGGAATGTCTGTGTGCAATCAAGCAGAATATTTCCCTCTGGTAGCCAGCCAGGCTAATTATTACTTTTGTGTCCTGAAAATTAATAACCCAAATATATTATAAGCAAATCAGAAGGTCTTTCAGGCCAACTGATGAGCAGTGTGCTTGTTGTTATTCTTACTTAGTTTGCTGGGAAATGTGTTTTTAATCATCTCAGTGTGTGTTTAATCATCTCAATTTATTTTCATAGACAATGTCAGAATCAAAGGCAACCAGGTACACTCAAACATCTCTTTGAAGTTGTATATAGGAGACCTTCAAAATGGCACTAAACTAAAATTGAAAACAGTTAACTCTTGTTTTGTAGCAATGACATACAAATTCCCAAATAACTTTGAAGGCTAAGCTGGATGGCTTAAGCTCACCAGTTGTTGTTTTGTTTTATTTATTTTTTTTAATTCCAGAAGGCTAAGGGCAGGATTGAGGTCTGAAGTTTTGCCCACTGAAATCAGTGATCACAGTTGAACTCCGGGCTGGAAGGTTTACAGAACCTTAGGGGTTCTCACAATAAATTTGTTGATGGCCTCGGTGCAGCCACCAACTCTTCCTGGTGGCCATTCTGACAATTTTTCCTAAAATACTTAATTAACCTTGAAAAAACATATAAATATGCACATATACATGTCCAAATCATTGGTTTCAGAGTAACAGCCGTGTTAGTCTGTATTCGCAAAAAGAAAAGGAGTACTTGTGGCACGTTAGAGACAACCAATTTATTTGAGCATAAGCTTTCGTGAGCTACTGCTCACTTCATTGGATGCATACTGTGGAAAGTTTAGAAGATCTTATTATATACACACAAAGCATGAAAAAATACCTCCTCCCACCCCACTCTCCTGCTGGTAATAGCTTATCTAAAGTGATCACTCTCCTTACAATGTGTATGATAATCAAGTTGGGCCATTTCCAGCACAAATCCAGGTTTTCTCACCCTCCCCCCCACACACACACACAAAACTCACTCTCCTGCTGGTAATAGCTTATCTAAAGTGACCACTCTCCTTACAATGTGTATGATAATCAAGGTGGGCTATTTCCAACACAAATCCAGGTTTTCTCACCCCCCCCCCCCCCCACACACACACACACAAACTCACTCTCCTGCTGGTAATAGCTTATCCAAAGTGACCACTCTCCTTACATTGTGTATGATAATCAAGGTGGGCCATTTCCAGCACAAATCCAGGGTTTAACAAGAACGTTGGGGGGGGGGGGGAAGGAAAAACAAGGGGAAATAGGCTACCTTGCATAATGACTAAGCCACTCCCAGTCTCTATTCAAGCCTAAATTAATTGTATCCAATTTGCAAATGAATTCCAATTCAGCAGTTTCTCGCTGGAGTCTGGATTTGAAGTTTTTTTGTTGTAATATCACAACTTTCATGTCTGTAATCGCGTGACCAGAGAGATTGAAGTGTTCTCCGACTGGTTTATGAATGTTATAATTCTTGACATCTGATTTGTGTCCATTTACTCTTTTACGTAGAGACTGTCCAGTTTGACCAATGTACATGGCAGAGGGGCATTGCTGGCACATGATGGCATATATCACATTGGTGGATGTGCAGGTGAACGAGCCTCTGATAGTGTGGCTGATGTTATTAGGCCCTGTGATGGTGTCCCCTGAATAGATATGTGGGCAGAGTTGGCAACGGGCTTTGTTGCAAGGATAGGTTCCTGGGTTAGTGGTTCTGTTGTGTGGTACGTGGTTGGTGGTGAGTATTTGCTTCAGGTTGGGGGGCTGTCTGTAGGCAAGGACTGGCCTGTCTCCCAAGATTTGTGAGAGTGTTGGGTCATCCTTCAGGATAGGTTGTAGATCCTTAATAATGCGTTGGAGGGGTTTTAGTTGGGGGCTGAAGGTGACGGCTAGTGGCATTCTGTTATTTTCTTTGTTAGCCCTGTCCTGTAGTAGGTGACTTCTGGGAACTCTTCTGGCTCTATCAATCTGTTTCTTCACTTCCGCAGGTGGGTATTGTAGTTGTAAGAATGCTTAATAGAGATCTTGTAGGTGTCTGTCTCTGTCTGAGGGGTTGGAGCAAATGCGGTTGTATCGCAGAACTTGGCTATAGACAATGGATCGTGTGGTATGGTCACGGTGAAAGCTGGAGGCATGTAGGTAGGAATAGCGATCAGTAGGTTTCCGGTATAAGGTGGTGTTTATGTGACCATCATTTATTAGCACTGTAGTGTCCAGGAAGTGGATCTCTTGTGTGGACTGGACCAGGCTGAGGTTGATGGTGGGATGGAAGTTGTTGAAATCATGGTGGAATTCCTCAAGGGCTTCTTTTCCATGGGATGATGAAGATGTCATCAATATAGCGCAAGTAGAGTAGGGGCGTTAGGGGACGAGAGCTGAGAAAGCGTTGTTCTAAATCAGCCATAAAAATGTTGGCCTACTGTGGGGCCATGCGGGTATCCATAGCAGTGCCGCTGATCTGAAGGTATACATTGTCCCCAAATGTAAAATAGTTATGGGTAAGGACAAAGTCACAAAGTTCAGCCACCAGGTTAGCCGTGACATTATCGGGGATAGTGTTCTTGACGGCTTGTAGTCCATCTTTGTGTGGAATGTTGGTTTAGAGGGCTTCTACATCCATAGTGGCCAGGATGGTGTTGTAATTCATTTATGTAGTGGTTTATTTGCAGACTCAATAATAAAAAATAATGTACAGTTGTCTCTATTCTTTATTGGACCTAAACAGAATAGAAACACAAATCAGATGATTTGCATGTTGTCTTGTTTCTTGGGGTTTTTTTGCTTTTTTGGTTGCCTTTTCTTTTTTTCTACAAAGCCTGAGTTGGGTGCCTTGGCTCCCTGTACAATGCATGGGGAGAGAGGGGCCTGAGAATGAGATCCCGAAAAGCCAGGAGCCACGTCAGCTAGGCCATGAAAAATGCATTACGGACCATGAAAGCTGGTCTTTTGTGTGATTTTACCCTTTACTATACAGATTTCACTCAGGAGACCAATGAAATTGGTCTAAAATTGGGGGTCCTGAGCCAAAAGGGAGTTGTAAGGGGGGTCGCAGTATTACCACCCTTACTTCTCCACTGCCTTCAGACCTGGGTGGCTGGAGAGCGGCAGCTGTTGGCTGGGCGCCCAGCTCTGAAGGCGATGCCTCACCAGCAGCAGCGCAAAAAGAAAGGTGGCAATGCCATACCATGCCATTCTTCTGCGCTGCTGCTACCTTCAGACCTGGGCGGCTGGAGGGCAGCAGCTACTGACTGAGGGCCCAGCCCTTCAGGCAGCAGCACAGAAATAAGGGTAGCAATACAACACCATGCCATCCTTCTGCGCTGCTGCTGGCGGCGGCTTTGCCTTCAGAGCTGGGCTCCTGATCCACAGCCGCTGCTGTCCAGCTGCCCAGCTCTAAAGGCAGCACCACCAGCAGCAGCAGCGCAGAATTAAGGATAACAGTACTGCAACCCCCGCCCCCTAGAACCTTGTGACCCCACCCCAATTGTAGGACTCCTACAATTACGACACTGTGAAATTTCAGATTTAAATAGCTGAAATCATGGAAATTACTATTTACAAAATCCTATGACTGTGAAATTGACCAAAATGGACCCTTAATTTGGTAGGGCCCTACCCGTGGGAGACGCCCTGCCCCTCTCATGTAGTTCTGCCCTTAAGTCTGGGATGCAGGGAGGTGCCTACCTCTGCTTGCAATCCAAGCCAGGAACCCTGTCCTGGAGTCTGGTGACTAAGCTGTTTCTTGTAAGAATGAGTTATGCAGGTGCCTAACTCCACACAAGATGGCCCAGTGCCCCCGCTCATAACCTGCACCAGAGTGGTTAGGAAACTCACCTAGAGTGTGAGTGAGAGCCTAGTTCAAGTCCCTTTTCTGCTTGATGAAGAGAAGGGATTTGAACAGGGAATCTGCCATCTCTCAGGTATGCATTCTGACCACTAGACTGGAGGTTATACAGCGAGTTTTGTACACTTATACAATTATTTAAAGTGGACCAGCTTCAACAGGATGGTTTGAGTAAGACCCACATCAGAATATCTCATAGCTCAGTGGTTAGGGCATTCACCCAAGAAATGTAGTTGATCTTTCCCTTTTCAAGTCCCACCTCATCAGACAGAAGTGGCAATAAAACCTGGGTCTGCCTTGTCCCAGCTGAGCACCCAAACCATTGGATGATAGGTTATGAGGGAGGTCATCTGTCTCCTGCTCTTTTGTGTGGAGTTGGGACTGCTCACAGAGGGAGGCAGCAATGTGCATGCCCAGACTCAGAAATGTAGGTGTCTAGGGAATTTTCACAGCAGGAACTTAGGTACCGAGTTTTGGCACCTACTGGGTTAGGCGCAGCTGAGCAGGGGTTTTGTAGATCACCAAGGAGCCTAGAAATTGGATTTCAAGACCTAAAACTGGGGTTTAGGTACCTAAGTCCCTTTGTAGGTTTGGCTCTGCCTCCCTTCTCTAAGGGAAGAACACCTGTGTGCCAATCATCCCTGTTCAGAAGAGAGCACTCTCTTGTTTAGTAAAATATTTATCATTTTCCCATTTGTCTCAAACTCTCTTAGTCCAGTAAAAAGGTGTGTGCTTATATTTCTCTCCAAGTGTCCTCCTTGAGGTCTGACAACTTGATTCAATGTTGGCAGACTGGAAATCTTTTGAGAACTCTGCTTCTACTCAGACACATAGTACTGCGTGGTTTTAGATGGTTCAAGTATACTAGAAAATAGTGTTTCAGTTGAACCCAGGAAGGACAGTGACATGTGAAAGTGTAACCTACCTGACCACAGAGGAAGTTTCTTTCTAGCCTCCTAGTTAAGAGGTTAATTTGTGCCCTAGAGCATGAGGGTTCATAGACTTTTTACATTTTTTTTATCCTAACTGATGTGATTATGGATGCATTCAAGTCATATAAATGTCTAATTCTGCTTTTGAATCATACTAAACTCCTTGCCTCAATAATACCTTGTTGCAGTGAGAGCTGTAGATTAATTATGCGCTCTTTAAAAAGTATTTCCTTTCATCAGTTTTAAATGTGCTGCCTCAATCGCTAACATGGAAAGCCCTCCATGCTTCTGATCCTTTCCCTTGCCCGTCTCTGTACGCTTTCTATTTCATCTGTCTGTCTGGTTATGGAGTGGCCAGGATTGAATGCAATATTCTAAACAAGGGTTATAATTAACATTTTCAGTATTGTTTCTATTCCCTTCTCTATTCATCCTAACATTTTTGTTTGGTTTTCTAACTACCAGTGCACAATATATGAGTAGTTCAAATGATTCCTTCTGGTGTGCAGGGCTTTGCGTTAGTCTGCGCTGAATTTCATCTATCACTGTGCTTCTCCATCATCTAGCTCTGTGAGGTCAGTGGCGAATTTCTCACAATTTTTTTCTAATCTTGACTTCCCAAAGTAATTGTGTTAGCTGCTGAATTTTACCATCTCACAGTTTATCCCCTTTTCCACAGCACTGATAAAGATATGAAACAACACTGATCCTACTATGGAAAGTTGAAGTTCTGCCACGTTGGAAGTTAGCAATTTATTCCTTTATTTGTTTTCTGTTTCTTGCATTTTTTTCTTCATGCTCCTGTCTCCCAACTAATTAACTCCATAAAGACAATGAGCATTGTCAATGTGTACAACAGGGTTCAGATACTGAACTATGCAGTCTCTCCCTTTAAAATAATGTAATATTATGCGTTCTCTAGGGACTTCCATATTATTAATTTTTAACCCTAGCATATGGTCATTCTTTACAGTATATCTGTGAGACTTGAACTCACAGATTTAAAACCACTGCAGAATGAAGACATAAGCTTTTAGTATTCATAATACCTTATTTCATCTAGTTTAATTTTCAAGTATTCTATCTTCTCTATGATTTTCTTGTAATGTCAGTAAACACCTTGTTTAAGCTTCAGTACTGTGAAATAATAGAACTCTCTATCTTACTTGGATACTTTCAGTGCAAATGAACATAGTAACATTTGTGATGTTTAAACGGTGGACAGTACTGCACATATAAAATTGGAATAAGTGCTTTGTACATTCAAATCTTAAATGTGGGCTTTTTCTCCACGTTATAATAAAACTAGAATTCCTTATGAAAGTATTTTCATGAACTTTAAACAATCCTTGCAAATTTAGCCTTGTATTCCTTAAATAAGACCTACTTTACCTTTTATTTAAACTTAAATAAATGTGTCTATCAAATATAAAATAGTAAAAGCATGTATAAGAATTTTATTTTAGTAATAATAGTAGTTTTTTTCACTTTTTTGTTTACTAAAGCCTAGAGAAAGTAATGTTGCATCTTCAAAACAACATCTGTCAAACCGATTTTCATCAGATTAACTATATCCTCAAAGCAACCATCACAGGTTATAAAATACTAGAAATGTAGGTTGTACTTAGCATAAAACACCAATAGAATTTAAAGCACTTGAAAGTGTATTACAACTGTAGCAATGATAGCCTGCTCTTTTCTTGGGGTCTGCTGACATGCTCACATTCCCCAACCCCTATTTTTAGCAGGTGTTTCTCAGTAACAGTAGTGTATGTTGGACTACTGCAAACACAGTAAATGTCTCAGTGCAGTGGTTCTAAAACTGTAGTGTCTGGGACTGGTCTAATGGTTCGCAGAATTAAACATTCTGAGAACGAGGCAGTAGGGTTCGGGATGGAAGGTGCATCTGTAAGACGATCTCTCATAAAGTTGTCCTGTGAATTAGAGTGAGAGAACTACTGATTCAGTGTACCATGTCCTTTTCTTATCCTTCGAAATCTGCATTGGCACATGTCATAGTTAATCAGATCTTCAAAGAGAAAGCTGAGGATCTTGATTTTCAAAGATCTTTGGGGGACAAAGAGGTCTAGCAGAAATGGACAGGAGAATCAGTGGATTTAATGTAGCATACACACATTATCCTGTAACCCAATAGTTTATATCTATGTCTAGGTTTCCTTATTTTCTGCTAAAGAAGAAATAGGATATGATTGTGCATTTACTGACAGGTTGCTGTCCCTTTCACTGCAGGAAGGGGTTGGAATGGGGGCAGGGAAGGGGTAGGAAGAGGCGAGGCAGGGCAGGGGCGGGGCCTCATGGAAGGGGTGGACTGGGGGCGGGGGCAGCGGGTGGGGGGGTGTCAGTGATGCAGCCCTCAGGCCAATGTACTAGTCCTCATGTGGCCTTCGTGATCATTTGAGTTTGAGACCCCTGGGCTAATTAGTGTAGCAAAACAAGGTTGAAGGGAGAATTTGTCTTTTCTATTTCAAGCATCCATTAATTGCCAAGAATATCCAGAGTCATCTTACATTAGGTTAACAAAGTCTTACTTCTGCTGTACCTGTGTTCTTTTTTCCTCGAGGGTGAGTAAAGTTGAACAAATCAATTAAATAACTATAATCTTTCTTATTTTTCAGCCCACCTAAACCAACGGTGTTCATCTCCGGTGTCATTGCAAGAGTGAGTTTACATGTTAATTTCTTTTCAGTCATTTGATTAAGAGGCCTTTTCACTTCATCACTGATTAGAGAAAGATTCTTAATTTTGATCTTTTCCCTTCCCTGTCATATTTGACTTGATTGGGGTTTATATTTATATTTTATTTAAGCCTCCTTGAGTATTTTTTATTTTGTTATGTTTTGGGTGAATAGCTATTTTGAAATTGTTTCTACTGTTTCAGTTTCAGAGCAGCAGCCATGTTAGGCTGTATTCGCAAAAAGAAAAGGAGTACTAGTGGCACCTTAGAGACTAACCAATTTATTTGGGCATAAGCTTTCGTGAGCTACAGCTCACTTCATCAGTTTGTGAGTTTAACAATGTGAAGCTATTGGGCTTTGTCCTGTATCCTTGATGCTACTGCGTCCACTTTTTTCAAAACTCGTTACAATACGGGCCATCTCCAGTAGCTTGATCCATGTGGGTAGACACCTGCTGAACTCAAATGGGCACCACACAAACATAAGGGTCCGGCCACACAGATCCAACTGCATGATCTAACTCTGTGTGTGTGTGATATGATAGAAGCACTTACATCCTTATTGCATCTCAGACATAAGTGTCTCATTAAAATTATACTGGGGAGATGCATAAATGTAATCAAGTAGTGAGAATTCTGAAAAGCTGAGCTTAACCGTGCAATTGCCTACATTAACATTATTAGCTCCATCGCAGTGCACATATTTGGGCTACATGTGCAACCCTTACTCACAAATGTGAGCACCTGTTCATGTAAATAGTCCATTAAAGTCAATGGGTTACTTTTGGGCATACTGATGTAAGTGTTCCATAGTCTAGTTTCTTGTGGACAAACTTTTTTTCTATTTTGTAGTAGACTAAGCTCCTTGTGGGGGGTAACGACTGTCAGTGCTCAAAAATGATAAATATGTGTTTTAGTTGCTTCCTATAATTATAATAGAGCTAAGGCATGAATATCAACATGATGTGATTAACATTAATTTGCCATGAGTTTAATAATAATTCATGCCCAAGCTCACTATAATTGTCAGTGTATGGAATGTAACGTAACCTCCCTATATACTCAAAATGAATTACCCAAACTTGTGTCAATCATATTACCACCAATTGGTGAGGTGAAACTAAGCTAAGCGTGGGTTAAATGAGTGTAAATAAATTCGTTACAGTTATGTTTTGTTTGACCCAGACCCCACACCCTTACTAGACTGCGGTGTTCAGTTGGTAAGTTTAATTTATTTTGTGGGGCTGGAGCCAGAGGACCATTTAATCAGTGGTCAAGCTGCTGTGAATAGTCTTGTCAGAATCAGTTAGGAAAAATTTGCACCCTTGTATGTGCCCGGCCACCACAATGTCCTCTGCAAGACTTAAGTCCTGTATTGGAACTGAAGTGGGTGCCAGTGGAGAGGCAAAGCCCACACTCCCTGTGAACTGTGAAAGGTTTCCATGCCAACCCAACCTGATGGTGGTAATTGGGATAGGCCATAGATCCACACTGGGGAAGTGATATAGCCACAAGATCTGACATGCCAAGAAGAGGCTGCTGCCATTTGCTCAAGCCCTTGAGCTGGAGTAGCAGAGACTTGCTGGCCTCAGAATGAGACTGGGTGTGTATTTCACCACTATAGTTGTGCTGGTCTTCCCCCGCATAAAGCTCAGCATTACTGTGCCTTTGAGGATTTCATCCTGAGATGTTTTGGGGGGTTTGTTTGTTCGTTTGTTTTTTACAGCCAAAGACATTTGCAGTACAATTTAGAAGCTTTAGTCTCACTTTGTTAGCTCTAAAATGGTGACATTTTGCCTTGGTGACATACAAACATCCTTCACGTTGCTGAGCATAAAAAAAAGGGACCTGGACTTTACAAGGTCCAGGCCTAGAGAAAATAGAAGGGAAGCCCTTTCCTTAGTTACCTTGGAACTTTTCCTTCCTCTAGCTTGTATCTTGCTCTATAGGAAACACTTCACTCCTTGGTAGGTTACTATGGTGACCTGCAGCATGCTTGCAGCCAGTGGTCTGCACTCCATAGCTCGGGCAGGCAGTACTGCACCTCCAGGCTCTACTGTGGCTGCCTTTATCTGATGAAGTGAGCTGTAACTCACGAAAGCGTATGCGCAAATAAATTGGTTAGTCTCTAAGGTGCCACAAGTACTCCTTTTCTTTTTGCGGATACAGACTAACATGGCTGCTACTCTGAAATTTATCCTCAAACTTTGTCAGTTCACCACCAGCAAACAAACCCAGTGTTTGAACTAGGAGCCACTTTGGCAACCACATCCTTCAGTCGGAAACAGAGGGTTCTCTTCATGGCAGAGAAACATTTCTGGAGGACAGTGATAGACCCACTTTGGCAACTGGTTGCCTTCTAAAACACTCACCAGTCACATTTAGTGTGTTAACAATACCTGCATTCAGCCTGCCATCTCAAGCATATGTGAGAGGGGTGTAGGAGAGGGTACCCAAAAAAAAAAAAATCAATGACAGCAGAGGAGAAAAAAGAGGGGAAAATATCACTTCAGAGAAGAAAATATCTTCAAAGAAGAGAAAGATTTAGTGCGGAGAGGGATTAAATGAAGCAATTTAATGGTGAAAGTTATAGTTAGCCTAATGTTTGCAATGTTGTTGTAGCTGTGTTGGTCCCAGGATATTAGAGAGACAAGGTGGGTGAGGAAATATCTTTCATTGGATCAACTTCTGTTGGTGAAAGAGACAAGATTTCGAACTACACAGAGCACTTCAGGTCTAGGAAAGGTACTCAGAGTGTCACAACTAAATACAAGTTGGAGCAGATTGTTTAGCATAAGTAGTTAACACATGTTCTAAGAGACCATTCAAGGTGAAGTGGCCTGAGAGCACCTCCCTAGTCTTTGGCCAAAAAAGGGGGAGGTTAGTGAGTTACAGATTGTTGTAATAAGCCATAAATCCAGTGTCTTTATTAAGACCATGAGTTTTAGTGTCTAGAAGAGTTATGAATTTAAATTCCCAGACTCATCTTCTGCAGGTATTGTGCAGGTTTCCTTTGAGGATGAGGACTAAGAGGTCAGATATTGTGTGATTGTTTTGTGAAAAGTGTTCACCCACAGGTGATATAGTGTTTTTGTCTTTTATCATTTTTCTGTGAGAATTCATGTGAGAGCTCAGTTGTTATCTGGTTTCACCCACATAGAATCATCTGACTGGACACCTAACAGTAGACAAAAACAGCACGCTTGATGATTACATTGATAGCTTCAGGAAAAAAATTGACTGAAATCCTTAAACATCCCATTCACCACAGTCTCTCCACTGCTGAGAAGACAGCAACACTGTCCCTGAAATCCACCCATCAGATAGTGATCAAACCAGCAGACAAAAGGTGCACCATTCTAGTCTTCAGCTGTGATGACTATATCAGTGAGACCAACCGCCAACTCTCTGACACCACCTACTATAAAGAACTCAAAGACCCCCCCACACACACCACAGTTCATCCAGGAATTTAAGGATATCATCAAATCCTTCCCCAAACAACTCCAAGAAAATCTCTACAACCTCATCCCCCATGAACTGCCCCCCCAGAGACCTTCTACATGCTTCCCAAGATACATAAACAGAGGAACCCAGGCAGACCTATCATATCTGGGCATGGCACTTTTATTGAAGGAATATCAAGACTCATAGAAACCATCCTCAAACCACTCACCACACAAAGGGACAGCTTCCTCCATGACACAAACAACTTCCTCCACAAACTCTGCAACATTACAGCCTCCTTCAGAACACTATCCTTGACACCAAGGATATCAACTCCCTCTACACCAACATCCCTCACAATGATGGCATCGCTGCCTGCCTTGAATCTACAAGACAAAGGACAACACTCAGATATCCAGCCAAAACACATCACCAAACTCATCCATTTCATTGTCACCCATAACAATTTTACGTGCAACAACAAACACTTTGTCCAAGCCATGGAAACAGCTGTGGGTACTAGAATGGCTCCCAATATGCCAACCTGTTCATGCACCCCCATGAGGAAGAATTTCTGGACAAATGCACCACAAAACCAGTGATATACCTGAGATACATTGATGATATTTTCATCCTCTGGACAGATAACCTAAACTCCCTCATAGATTTCCACCACAACTTCAGCAACCACCACCTGTCCATTAAATTCTCTTTAGAACACTCCCACACCAGCCTCAACTTCCTGGACACGATGATCAGCTTCAACAGTGAAACCCTTCAGACAACTATATACAAGAAACCCATGGATCACCACACCCATTTTCAGAGATCCAGTTACCAACCCAAACACACCAAGAAATCTGTTATGTACAGTCAGGCCCTCGGATTCCACAGAATATGCTCAGAGGAGAAACTGCAAGATACACACCTTAACACACTAAAAACTGCCTTTGTCAAACAAGGACACTCCACCAGAGAAGTAGATCACGTCATGGAACAGGCCATCCAAATTCCACAAGAGAACCCACTTCAATACAGGAAAAAAAAACCCTTCAACCCCACACCAATAGTTGTCACCTGCCACCCAACACTGTAACCCATATAAGGTATCAGTAAACAATTACAGCCCATACTCAATGGGGACCTGAAAGAAATATTTCCCAAACCCCTTCTTCTGGCCTTCAAACAATCCCCTGATCTCAGTAAGCTCATCAGAAGCAAGAGCCCGACAACCAGGACACACCAACACAAAGCAGCACCGGACCCTGTCAGATCAACAGGTGCAAAACCTACCTACCTATTTCCACTGCTACATTGACCAGTACCTCCCACAACACACCTTTCAAGATCCATGGCTCCTACGTATGCCTATTGCACCTTGTGGTGTACCTCATCCAGTGCACTAAATATCCCAACAACTATGTGGGTGAAACCAGACAATTACTATGCTCTCAAATGAAGTCACATAGAAAAGTGATAAAAGACAAACACCATATCACTCATGGGCCAACCCTTTCACTAAATGTCATTTCATATCTGACCTCTCAGTCTTTGTCCTAAGGGAAATCTGCACAACACTTTCAAAAGACAAATTCATAACTTTGCTAGACACTAAATATCACAGTCTAACTAAAAACACTGGATTCATGGCTTGTTATAACAATATGTAACTCACTAACTTCCCCTTTTTTGTCCTATGACTGAAGAGGTGTGAATAGGCCACTTCACCTTGAATGGTGTCATAGAATAGACTAGGTGGGTGAGTTATATCTTTTATTGGACCAACTTCTGTTGGTGAAAGAGACTAGCTTTCAAGCCACACAGAGCTCTCCTTCTTAGAATGTGTTTACTTATGTTAAGCAATCTGTTTCACCGTGTATTTAGTTGTGACACTGAGTACCTTTTCCAGACCTGAAGAGAAGCTCTCTGTAGCTCGAAAGTTTGTCTTTCAGCAATAGAAATAGGTCCAATAAAATATATCACCTCTCCCACCTTATCTCTCTAATGAACAATATGGCACTGAAACAGCAAAGGCAAACTTGACAAAATATAGAGGGGACATTAGGGTAAAATGGAGGGAAAGTAAAGCAGACATAGGATTTCTGTTTTGTATAAAATCACTTCTTACAACATTGTCAGTCTGCCAGTAAGCAGAAGTTAAAGTGTTTCTGGCCTAAACATAAGAAAATTAGATTCTTCCCCAGCGTTTAGACAGGGATATGGTGATACTCCCTCTCTAGTCCCTGCCCCTTTGGATGCTAATGATTGTCCTCCATTGCTTTTTGAAGGGTTGACAGGGATGACTTCACAGACAGAAATAAGCAGCTGCCTGATTCCTTGCTGATTTTACAACAAATACATACTACTGCAATTGACCTGGTTTTGCAGAGTAGGTGTTAGGTGATGATGGCACAGGTGGGACCAATGCTTCTTTAAAAGGGACATTTTGAGCTTGAAATCTAAGCCAGGTTTATACTTTTGAGTTAAAAGCAGTTTGGGTATGCAGCTCCCCTGGTGGAATTCTATTTATTTGTGTGGTTTAACAAACTCCTTTCTCCTGTTTTTAAAATGTTTTCCCCTCCCTTGCTGCTGTGTGAAAAAATTGTCACAAATAAGGAAACTGAGCATAATGAACCAGTGAAACTGAGGCCATGTCGACACGTACAGCTGCGCCACTGCAGCGCATCTGGTGAAGACGCCATGTGCCGATGTGAGAGAGCTCTCCCATCAACATAAAATCACCTCAATGAGTGGAAGTAGCTATGTCAGCGGAAGAAACTCTCCCGCCAACAGATAAGCACTTATGTCAGTGTAACTTATGTCGCTTAGGGGGCGTTTTATTCACACCCCTGAGCGACATACATTTTCCCGACCTAGATTGTAGTGTAGAAATAGCCTGACTTTACACCAAGTGCTGACACTGCAGAAACCAAAAACAGAAAAATGTTCTCTCTCCAGTCTGTAAGATACAGTCATTTTAGGTGCTCCTTGGAACAACAGGAGGTGAAAATTTTCAGACAGAAGTGTGATTTTTTTTTAAGTTGACAAAATCCCTGTTAAATGTGCCAACACAGAGTGCATGCAGTGTGTGTGCAAAGGAAGAAAGGAATTAGAGGGACCCACACTGTTTTTCACATGCTCTCTATGCTTTAATAAAAAAAAATACTATCAGTTTGAACTGGTTGGCATGTTTTTTCCATGTTTGTGTTTTCACTGGTGTGTTCTTTAACAGGGTGATAAAGACTTCCCTCCAGCTGCCGCTCAGGTGGCTCACCAAAAACCTCATCCCTCTGTGGAAAAGCTTCCTCATCCACAACACGTCAATCAGCACATCCACCAGCCTCGCAAGTGAGCCCTCTGTCAAAAAGCCAGCCAAACTGCGTCAGTGAATACATTGTAGAAAGAAGAGATTAGAGTTTTTAGGATTCACGCTACCAAATCAATAAAACTGGCCTTTAAAAATGATATATGTTGCTTTTGCCTTAATTCTCCATGGTTTAATAAAAATGGAGACTTCATTAGATTCTGTTACTCCAGATGGAAAACATGCTGCTTCGCTGTTGTGTGTTTGCTGATCAAGAGCATTACTCAGTTTTTCCAGTTCATTTTTGCTTAGCATTGTAATATATCTGTTATTGCCAAGACCAAACTTGAACATAAATAATTAATCTGATGAATGGATTTAGATGCAGGATTGCCATAGCCAATAGCAGAGGTAGCTTTAATGTTAAACCTGTTGGGGATCATATAAGATTTTGTGTTTGGTTTATTTGATGTGGGGAGGATGTTTTTTGTATTTGTTTGGGAGGTTTGTAATACATGGGAGTCTGATTTTTATAGAATCTTGCAATCTGGACTATATTTGTAATCTAGAATATAAAAAAGAATGTTACTAAAGTTTTTATGCTTTAGATTCTCTCCTTTGAATTTAGCCATGGCAGAGAAGAATTGACCAAAAACCATGCTCAAATAAGGTGTGAGGGGAGGAATCTAGTTGATCCTTCATGACACATGTTCCACTTACACCACCTCTTCCATGTAGACGTTGCACATATGAAGTGCTGTAGCTTTAGGTGGGAGGAAGATGTCAAAATAGGGGGAAGCCTGTTCTATGCAATGTCATTCCTCAGCTCAGCTGTTGAATTTGTGAGACTTCAGGACCCTGTGAAGCCTTTCTAAATAAAGTGAGTAATAAGGCATAACGGTGTGTAGTAAATCAATGAGGTGCAAGTAGTCCAATACTGTGAAGAAGTGAGCTCCCTTACTTCCCACTGAGAGAGTTGACGGAACTCAGCATCTCACAGAATTGGGCCCAGAATAGAAGGGTAAATTCCTGTAATTTAAATACAGTATATGGTTACTGTTCTAAAATATGGACTATCTATAACTGTAAATGTGGATAACATCATCATGCATGGTCTGTTATATACCATGTCTGATGTTTTTGCTAGTCTTTTACCATAGGCAAGCAGATGATGATACAGATGAGATATACCATTTTAACTAACATAATCTGATTAGTCAAGGTTAGGTCTGGCCATGTGTATAAATCTTTTTATGCTTGCACAGTTTAAAATCACTAGCTCTATCAAAATCAGTACCCCTATCAATTGCCTCCCACATCTAATCTCTATACACCCATGAAAAAATTTTAAAAACACGTAGCCTGTATTTTGTAATATGTACTTGAATTTTTAAAGGAATATAAATACACTACAGGCTTTAGTACCCTGCAGGATTATAGAACTTCACTTCAGGGAATGTGGCCACTTGGACCAACAGTGAAGTCACTCATCTGGCAAACCCTGGGAGCTCTGGGCCGCTCAGGGCTTTGGTGGTGCATTTAGGGTTAAAATCAAATAGCATGAAAAAGTAGTGAGAGGAGAGCTTTAAAAATACTCTTTAAAACCATGCTAAATAAAGTCATGATTATTCTCTGAGTGGCTGATTATTGTAAACTGAAATAGAAAAACCAGTGGTATTTTCTAAATGGGATAATTTAGTTCACTGTGAGTAAGATTTACCCCTGTGCAGAGGCCCTGCACAAGGGCTGTGCGTCACTTGGTGAGGATCCTCTACACAGAGAAATGAACTTCACCCTGTATGCATTCATGTACATCTGCAGACCAACAAAAAGTATAGTCTGGCTATACGATCCTTTTGTAAATGAAATAAGATTGTGAATTTCTTGGGCTTCTGGGAAAATATTCAAATTTAATAAAAATGTATGCAGGGATATTTTCGTGTCAGCTGTCTTCACCGTACTGTCAGCTTAAGAGACTTGTGAACTGTACTTGCCTTAAGGATGGAGCATCCGCTCAAATTAAAATGTGCATATTCAGCATTTGAAAAAACCATACTGAAACACACAGCACAGGCCCCTTCTCTAAGGGCACAGTCTTGTAATCCCTTCCACTGTGGTTTTGTTAAAGCCAATGGAATTACTTACCTGAGTGAGTTGACTTGCGTTTTGGGGCAGTCACTGTCTACTCCTCTTTTTGTACAGTGGCTACTGCAATGGGGCCTCATGCTTCGTTTGCCTTTAGGCGCTATTGTAAAACATGGCTAATACTAATAATACTTGCTTGTTGGCAGGATTCAGCCCTAAAGCATTGCTGATACGCTAATGGTCCAGTCAACAGTTGGCACTGTCCTGCATCAGTACATCTTCCTCAGTTATTTAGTGGTATGTGAGTACTGGCTTTGGAATTTACTTGTGTCTAGCAATAGGAGATGACACTGCATGCTTCCACTGATTCGTTACTTATTACAGTGACCATCAAACTTATTGTTAAAAGCTAGGCACATGGATAGTTACATAGTTCTCCTATTGCTGGTTGTCGGTGGAATAAATACAGTATATATAGACAACCTTTGCAGCATCCATTAGATAGTCTAGGCAGCTGTAGCTGTGTGCAGCAGAAAATTTCTCAGATAGTTTTAGCGATTTTAGAATTAATATAAGCTTAGAGGGACTCGCTCTGTATAGACATAGTATAGAAACTGTTGGATATCCATGTTTGCACACATAGCACCACCTTGTCCAAAATAAAAAAATCTGAGCCAGGGGATGGATTGGGTGCTGCTGCTGCAGGATATATTTTAATTAAATAATTGCATTTTAACAGCCTTTAAGTGCGATATAAAGTATCCAGATGTTCAGCTGTTAACCTGAAATGAATGTTTGACGTTTCCGGGAATAGAATTGTCAGCATGGTAATGTAACAATAAAAATGGCTCCTGTGGTATATATTTGTGTACCGCTCCATAGGTACAATACATCTGAACTGTTATTTGATTCTTACTCAAAATGTTAAGCAATGATTCAACATTTGAACTAGTGACATTTATTGAGGTTGCTTGGCACAAGATACGGGAAGTTCTAAATAGATTCTCATCCTGTGAAGTATTCCTGGATCATTTAAAATAAAACTAGCTGCTGTCTACTAGACTGTTGGTTGCTAATGCTAGTTATGAAACCGAAAATCCAGGGATCCCCAGAAGTTCTTCGTGTAGAACAGATGTAGAAGCTGGGGAAACTAGGTACAGCAGTTTGTCTTAAATTGATATGGTAAAGGAAAGGGTACTTAACATTTTAATGTAGTACTTGTTTCAGTTCTGTTCTCTCTCAATGCAAAAGGTTTTATAATCAGCATAGTAGTAAACTTCTCAAACTCCTTTAACACGATGTATAGATTTGTAGCACCCTTTGTAACAAGCTAGTTTAAAAAAACTAAGATCACAATATTTTTGGAGACTTACTGGTAGTAGTAATTTATTATTATTACTACTTACAAAGCACTATAAATGTGCGTGGTGCTTCACAGTACACCTAAAGATGGATTCCCTGCTCTGAAGAGTTTACTATCTAAAGCTCTGATGCTGCAAACATGTACACGTGTTTAACTTTACAGACATGACTTGTTCTGTGAACTTCATTGGGACAAACCACATGCATAACAGACAGCTTCCCCATTCTAGAATTCACAAACCTGAAGTGGTGGGATATTAAGCCTAATAAAGATGGAGTGAAATTTTCACTGTTTGTGAATACTTTGGGGTGGTCTCTTAGCACTGGAGGTTGCCTTTTTCATTTACAGGTGGTGTCTTGTGCAGGTTTTACTGTAATTGAGAGGGTGCAAGGAATCTACATTAATGAAAAAAAATTTCCTCAAACCATTGGTACTTAGATGGGGTCATATAATAAGTACCCTCTCAGAAAAACTTGGTAACTCCACATGGTCGCTGTGTGACTTTTTAACTATTCCTGCCCTCAGGTTGTAGTTGTGGATCATGCAGGAGGCGGGCTACCTACTCTGAAGATATGGGTGGGAAGGGGCTGTAGTTCTGTGGGTGGACTGAGGACTCCATGGAATGTTAGCTGCTCTGAGTTCTTTTTCTAGGCCCCCTGCTCCCTGGTAATGTGAGACTACATACCCACGGGCCATTCATTCCAATAGCTGCATAAATGACAGATTCTCTAGGGAAGCGGGGCTCGGGGTGATACTGGGGCACATGTTATTGCTATTTAGTACAACATTACCTGTGGATATCTGCCATCTCCTGAGGGGAGAAGGCTCCTGAGCCCTAGCTGTAATGCGTTAAGGTGGAGAAGCCTCCAGGGGCTTGGAAGGGATAGAAAGCATGAAGTGGAGACGTTGCTTCTTTTTTCTGCATCCCTGAAAGCCTTTCAGGAATTTGTTTCTCCTAATTCCTCTCAGCCCACATCAATTGACAGAGAGTATCTGGCGAATGGTATTTTCCTTCACCTTTCTATAATATCCTGGGAAAAGCTTTGGGACTGGAAGGCTTGGAGAAGAGATGGAAAAGAATGTTTTGTACAAAGTGGTCCACAAAATGAAAAAAACTGAGGATTGCTATTTAAGACTTGTCCCTTTCCCTCTCCTGCAAGCTACTGAGCTGAGGCAGGAACAGGGGTACAACATTCTAAGCGGACTATTTATTACTGCTTGGAGGTGGCAGAGGTATTAAGATGTGATCATTTATGCAACCTTTACTGATCTCACAACACTTGCTAAGGGCCAGGTTTGAAATGCAGACACCAAGCCTATTACAAGATACACGCTTGCAAGTGATCTGGTAAGTAGCCCTGTAATACAATCCCTGCTGCCCAGCTTGTCTTTGAGGTATTTGTAGCAAACTGAAGTCCGTAGTATTCTACACTCACAGCATTAAAAAAAAAAAAAAAAAAAAAAAGCTTTTGTAATCTATGATTTTCAGGATTCTAAAGGTTGATTTGCGGTTAGTGAATGATGAATATAATACCACAGTGCCTGCTGACGATAGTGAGGACACCTGTGTTACCTTGTAGTTCTCTCATTATTGTGTGTGTATATGTGAGCAAAAATTCTGTAGCAAAATGTTTTTACCCTTGCTTCTGGCTGATAATCAGGTGACTGTGTACAAAGGTAGGCAAAGTAACTTCATCCCAAGGCATTCTCAGTAAACCAAGCGATGTATGGTGTCAATGGGAGTCAATCTTTTTATAACAAATGTTTCTGGAAGTTCAAAACCATTTATTCATTTCAGGTTAAACTCAAGTGTTTTCTGCACTTAGTGGCAGCTTCAGAAGCTGGAATAACTTGAGGCTCATGGTATTTTGAATGTGACAGGAACCCCAGGCCATGTTTGAAATCTCATAAGGCAATCTATTCTTTTGAGAATCCTAGCCAGGTTCCTCCTCCACTGAGGGGAGACTGTACTTGGCTAACCAAACCATATATACCTTCTGAGGTTTGCCCATTACAAGAATAATAGAAATTAGAGCTAGAAAGATAATGTCTCAGGTCCAGGAAATAAATGTTCAGCCTTTCCTTGCCTCAGTTCCCCATCTGTAAAATGGGGAGAATCGCACTTCCCTACCTCACAGGGGTGTGATGAGGCTAAATACATTAAAAAATTACGAAATACTTTGAGGTTTAGTGATGAAAAGTGCTATATAAAAGCTAGGTATTATTACTGTAATGGAATTGAAATAAGTAGCCTATTGTAGCATGACAGGAAAAGATATAGATTAGATTTAAAATGCTATATTGTGAAGAGGCTGTTACTACATGGATGGCAAAACCAACCCCTCCAATGCTAAGGTGGGTTGAGGTACACGGGAACAGAATCTTTCAAGGAGGTGATCTACATGGTGAGGATATACAGCCTTAGGATCCACTGGCATAGAATCCTCTGCCTTTCCATTGCAGCTCAATGTACTACTCACACTCACATGTGCAGGCTTTTGCAGGATCAGGCCGAAAGACAGATGAGTTAGCTCCATCTTCATTACATTTATGGTTAAGCCCTGCTTCATTATTTTAAAGAAAAATGTTTTAGCCTTTACCTCTTAAAGGACATTTAGGGCTTGTCTACACTGGCAACGTTAAAGCGTTACTAGTTGTCTCACCTGCACGAGGGGCGTGGCTCCCAGCGCTGGTGCACTGTCTACACTGCCATGTTACAGCGCTGAAACTTGCAGCGCTCGGCGTTGGGGAGTGTTTTTTCAAACCCCTGAGCGAGAAAGTTGCAGCGCTGTGAAGTGACAATGTAGACAAGCCCATATTTAACCTTAGGTTTTTCTGTAATTTTAAAATGATTTATAACTCTTGCTCTCTAATGATGCTTAGCGCTTGCCTCCATTTTGTACAATTAAACCTCACGCCTTTTTAAAAAAATCTGTTTTAACCCTTGCCTATTTCCATTGCTGACACAAAGCAGGCAGGCCAGGAAAAGCAAGTTATTGCTGAGGTAGTCTCAGTGCTTAACTGAGTAGAATGCAAGTGGCATCACAAGGGCAAAGTGCTGGGAGAATCTAGAGCCGGTGAAAGTGGTAGGCTTTCAACCTCTTCCCCCAATAGACCCCTGGAGATGGAGGTTGCATCAGGTGCAACTGCCCTAGAGCTAGTGGAAGGAAGGGAATGGGAGTAGGCCCTAGTCCAGGGGTGGGCAAACTTTTTGGCTGGAGGGCCACATCTGGGTATGGAAATTGTATGGTGGGCCATGAATGCTCACAGAATTGGGGGTTGGGGTGCAGCAGGGGGTGAGGGCTCTGAGGTGGGGCCAAAAATGAGGAGTTCAGGGTGCAGGAGAGGGGCTCTGGGCTGGGTCAGGGGATTGGTGTGCAGGGGGAGGGGCAGAAAGGTGAGGGCTCCGGCTGGGGGTGAGGTGTTGGGGGTGCAGGAGGTTGCTCTGGGCTGGGATGGAGGGGTTCGGAGGGCGATCAGGGATGGGGCAGGTGCTTGGGTCGAGGATGGGGTCCAGGGGTCCAGGTTCTGGATGGCGCTTACCTCAAGCAGCTCCCAGAAGTAGCAGCATGTCCCCCCTCCAGCTCCTATGTGGAGGCACATCCAGGTGGCTTTGCATGTTGCCCTGTTCACAGATGCTGCCCCTGCAGCTCCCATTGGCCGCAGTTCCTGGCCAATGGGAGCTGCGGGGGCAGCGTGTGGAGCCCCCTGGCTGCCCCTACGTGTAGGAGCCGGAATGGGGGCATCCTGCTGCTTCTGGGAGCTGCGTGGAGTGAGTCAAATCCCTGACCCTGCTCCCCGGCTGGAGCGGGGCAAGCCCTGGACCCTGCTCCCCGGCGGGAGCTCAAGAGCTGGGTTAAAACATCTGGAGGGCTGGATGCGGCGCCCGGGCTATAGTTTGCCCACCCCTGCCCTAGTCCCTTATGATCTCCACTGCTTCTGCCAGGTGCTGGGATAGTGGAGGGACTCTTTTAAAAAAAAAAGGGTAAGTGAATCTGCACCAGTTGAACTTGGTGGTGCTCAGTAAAAGTGACTTTCATTAGAAAATTATATTGCAGACAAAATGGCCAGCTACAGTTCTGTACAGTCCCAGAGCCCTAAACTCCCATTGACTTGAATGGGAGGTGAGGGCATTCAGCAGCATCCGGCAGGATTTGGGCTCCATTCATAATTCAGTGATTTGTAAGTGTGCATGACTGTGAATTTTCTTCCAGGGCAAGGAGAGGGGAGAAATGTTTACATGTAAGGTTTAAAATTTTACAGGCTTCCAGTTATCTACAGGGCTCAGCCCAGGAAAGCATATGTTGGTCATGTGTGCTACAATAGGCAGAACCGGGCATATATATTTTATAGGTTGTGGAATCAAGACATAATTCAACTAAAACTGAGCCCTCAGATTATATCTGATATTCTAATCCAGCCACACACTGAGAAAAAGAGTAGTCAGTTTTAGAATCTGAGATCTGATATTTTATTCATCTCATGGAGATGGAGCAATGTGGGCTCAGACTTCAGTGAATACATTTATGAAATGAACACCTTTAATGTCCTTTACATTATAGTTTCTCAGTGTTGAATATTTAAATCTGAGTGGTTTGTTTTAAAAAAATAGTTTAAGTAGAAGCTGATTCTATGCTCAGTTCCTACTCTCATGAAAAACTGTAACAAATAGCCCAAGTGAGAACTTTTTTTCCATATAGTCTGATTTATCAACCAGAACAGGATAAACATTAGCCTACTGCTGATGTGACAAATGTGACAGCTGGAGGGGTCTGGAATGAATACAGAAACCTTAAATAAGCTTTTCAATTGAGCTCATTATGAGGACATTTGTTAAACACACAGCCTCTTCTTTTGCTGTGCCAAGCAGCTCTTAGCATATACACATTGGAAACCTATATTTATAGCACAAGGGCTCCATGTTGCATGCTAATTCCTGGTTCACCATTAGCCGATTGTTTCTAAGTTAAATATTGATGAGAAGTATAGACCGTGATCTGACTATTTATCATGGTTTTGAATAATCCTCTCTCCTGAGTTCGTATATTTACTTCAATAGACGTTAGTGCATTAATATACACTTTTCTGAATGTTATTGTATGCAGAATCAATAACTGCTTTTGACGGTCAATCTTTTTATAACTGGTGTGATTTTATCCCGTGGAGGCAGGCGACAAAGTGCAGAACATTCCATCAGCCTTCTTGTGCAGGAATCTATATCAACAGAACTTAAGCAAAGTCTTCCTGGATTCCCTGCCAGATGTCAGCCGTCAAATCTTTTAGTGTAAGGAAATTTTACAGCATCTCTACTGTAGATGGCCCAGATCCTGCCAACAGAGTCTGCACATCCACGGCGTCCTGTTGAATTCAGTGGCCCTCCTCGTGGGTAGTATAAAGGTAATTACAGACTTTGGTTGCAGGAGGGAGGGATCTGTTATCTGAGTTAAAGTGGTAATCTCCAGAAACGTACCCACAGCAACTGTAAGATATCAATTTGAAAAATAGTAAAACAGGAGAATTAAGAGCCAGCTCCTGGACTGCAGCTGAGCGCTAATCCCTAGCATTATAGTGCTGCTTCAAAAATGCTATTACAGTAGACACTTGTTTGCATCAACACTTTATAAGAGCAACTGCCGCTTATGAGCAGCATTTCCCCGGGACCACGTTCTCTCCTGTGAATGGTCAATACTCCCCATAACAGCCAGAGCTGCGTAGGAGCAACGTAGCAAAAGGGCGCCTGATATGTTGCTACTAATGAGCAACTACTGTATTCTGATCTGATACCATTGTTACATTCACCTTGCTCTGGTGTAAACTACACAGGAGCAGGATCAACAATACATCAGGCCTGGAAGGCTCAGTGTTCTGCACACTGAGGTGAGTGGGTAGCTTCTCCATTTCTCAAGACAGCGACTGGGGGTCGGGTCTCATTTACAATCCAATATCAGTTTAGTGTGCTAATCCTGTATGTACTTAAGGGTTGTTTCTCAGTAATTTCTCTTCTTGTTTCCAGCCAAGTTAAGTTTTGCTTTTCTACTTCAGTGTATTGATTTATTTCCCATCACTCATATTAATCTCTGTACATGGAGTAATAATAAACAAACTGGGACAGGAAGGAATTGAGTCAAACTTGACTGCCTTTAAGTCGTGCTGCTTGGCATTGTAAGAGGGATCAGGCCTTCAGCCCTGGAAAATGTATACACTTTGGCCCTGATCCTACAAGGAGACATTCAGGCAGACTCCTGCACCTGCACAGCCCCACTGACTGCAAGGGAAGGGAGCTGGAGTTCATGGGGGCTCAACAGAGGCACAGGGGGTTCACCTATGAACCTCTCCTTGCTAGACTGGGGACTTAAAATGGTGGCAGTAACTGTTTTTACTTTTTATTGGAAAGCTCCACCAACTGCTATTGTGTAAGGCGGTTTGTTGGCAAGCAGGAGCGGTCACTACTATGAAGCGGACATACCCATGCATATGCAACCCACACACCTCGTCGGTGTGGTGCTCTGTCCCAGCTTGTGGCACCAAGACCACTTCGAGATGAATGAGTCTGTCCTACAGCCTTAGCTAAGGGCCACGTGGCCACATGCAGTAGAGGCTTATGCATTTAGCTCCATAGGTCCCAGGTTCGATCTGCCTGCCGACAACCAGAGTCTGTCAGCATTACAAGAAGGGGCCTGTCCGGGATTTCAACGGGGAAGTCTCTGAAGCTCAGGATGCGCTTCCTCAGCTAGGGGAAGTATGTAACCCACACACCTGGGGGGTGTGGTGTTCTTTCCCATCTAGTGGCACCGAGACCACTTAGAGTTAAATGAGTCTGCTCTACAGCCTTAGCTAAGGGCCATATGGCTTCTAGCTCATGCACGAAGCTTCAGAGGTCCCAGGTTCAATCCCACCCACCGATAACCAGAGTCTGTCAGCATTACACATACACACACTATATGACTCAGTATTCATTACCAGTAGTAAATTCTTCTAAATGGGAGAATATGCTCTGATTTTGCAAAGATTAATAAAAAGGCATATACAGTATTCATCAGCTAGAACATTTCCACCATGATGACACACACACTTCTATGGATCCTGCATTAATTTACAGAAGTAACGACACTGTTACTGTTCTGCAATGGTTACTAAAAGGAGTCTAAGTTTATATACTACTGTTCTTGTTACCAAAAAGACAGCAAAGCACTTGGCAGAATGTCTGCTTTGCACAGAGATACTATTCAACTGTTAGTTTAAAAGAAGACATTGTTCTTAATGCAGCATTCTTTACAGCACTGAAAATCCAAAAGCCCTTTGACTAACTTTTTGAAAGAGAAGAGGACACGGAATGAAAAGATTAAGACACAGTCCTTTGCAAGCAAGCTGTCATAAATACAAAGGGAAGGGTAAACACCTTTAAAATCCATCCTGGCCAGAGGAAAAACCCTTTCACCTGTAAAGGGTTAAGAAGCTAGGATAACCTTGCTGGCACCTGACCAAAATGACCAATGAGGAGACAAGATATTTTCAAAGCTGGAGGGGGGGAGAAACAAAGGCTCTCTCGGTCTGTGTGATGCTTTTGCCGGGAACAGAACAGGAATGGAGTCTTAGAACTTAGTAAGTAATCTAGCTAGATATGTGTTACATTCTGTTTTGTTTAAATGGCTGAGAAAATAAGCTGTGCTGAACGGAATGTAGATTTCTGTTTTTGTGTCTTTTTGTAACTTAAGGTTTTGCCTAGAGGGATTCTCTATGTTTTGAATCTAATTACCCTGTAAGGTATTTATCATCCTGATTTTACAGAGGTGATTCTTTTACTTTTTCTTCTATTAAAATTCTTCTTTTAAGAACCTGATTGCTTTTTCATTGTTCTTAAGATCCAAGGGTTTGGGTCTGTGTTCACCTATGCAAATTGGTGAGGATTTTTATCAAGCCTTCCCCAGGAAAGGGGGTGTAGGGTTTGGGGAGGATTTTGGGGGGAAAGACATTTCCAAGCGGTTTCTTTCCCGGTTATATATCTGTTAGACACTTGGTGGTGGCAGCAATAAAGTCCAAGAGAAAAAGGAAAATACTTTGTACCTTGGGGATGTTTTAACCTAAGCTAGTAAAAATAAGCTTAGGGGGTTTTCATGCAGGTCCCCACATCTGTACCCTAGAATTCAGAGTGGGGAAGGAACCTTGACACAAGCAATAGAGACCACCTTCCCCCAGAAGTTATTTTCCCTCCTCAAAACTCTGCTTTAATGCCTACATAAAACTTGATAGTGGTTAGGCTGCTAGTGTGCTGAGGCCACTGCCTTTCATGCTGACCAATACTGTTGCATTGTTTCCTTGTGTGCCCCTGTCTGGATCCATCTGTTCTCTCGTGTTTCATACTTAGCTTTTAAGCCCCTCGGGTTGGACTGCCTTTTTGTTCTGTGTTTATACATTGCCTAACACAATGGGGGCCTGGTCCATGACAAAGCCCTGGCTGGGATGGTTTAGTTGGGGATTGGTCCTGCTTTGAGCAGGGGGTTGGACTAGATGACCTCCTGAGGTCCCTTCCAACCCTGATATTCTATGATTCTATGAGGGTTCATAGATGCTACTGTAATACAAATAAATACTAATAAAATAAAGTTCTACCCAGAAAAGTGAGTATATGAAGATGGCACCTTGTTCATTGAGCCATTGCCTTGCACCTTTTGTAGGCCTGTATCTATGCACTACCACTGGTGTGAGTGGAGAATTCAGGTTTGGTAGCATTTTGCAGTCACTTTGCAGAGAGGTATCAGTCTCTGTGTGTAGTCAATCATATCTGCTGACTTTAGTGACAGAAAACTGGTTTTGCCTCCCATTAGCTTTGCAGAGCCAGGAAAGTGGGGTGAGAGCAGAGCTGGGTTCTTTCTTATTGTGCATCGTTAACAGAATTGCTTATTAAGCCCAATCATTTACACCTGTGCAGACCCACTGAAGTCTTTCAGTGAAGGCTTTCACTGATGTCAGTGCAGAGTGTAATTTCAAGGCAATGTAATAAATGTAGATGTGAATGAGACCCTCATTTGGCCTCACAACCTTTGTTGGTAGATATGAGGTGCACGAAGGAAAGACACCAACTTCCCATTCTGACTGGTCAGGCTTGCAAGGCTAGTGGGAGAGGAAGGGGAAAAGAGAGGAAGCACTTTAAATGTGTCAGAGTGTATGGGAGCCAGTAAATATGGAGCCCCAAATTGTCATTTTTCATGGAGTCACTTTTCAATGAATAGCTGTGTCATAAATATAAAGGGAAGGGTAAACCCTTTTGAAACCCCTCCTGGCCAGGGGAAAGCCCCTCTCACCTGTAAAGGGTTAAGAAGCTAAAGGTAACCTCGCTGGCACCTGACCAAAATGACCAATGAGAAGACAAGATACTTTCAAAAGCTGGGAGGAGGGGGAGAAACAGAGGGGTCTGTGTGTCTGTCTATATGCTGGTTTCTGCCGGAGATAGACCAGGAATGGAGTCTTAGAACTTTAGTAAGTAATCTAGCTAGGTATGTGTTAGATTATGATTTCTTTAAATGGCTGAGAAAAGAATTGTGCTGAATAGAATAACTATTTCTGTCTGTGTATCTTTTTTGTAGCTTAAGGTTTTGCCTAGAGGGGTTCTCTATGTTTTGAATCTAATTACCCTGTAAGGTATCTACCATCCTGATTTTACAGGGGGGATTTCTTTATTTCTATTTACTTCTATTTCTATTAAAAGTCTTCTTGTAAGAAAACTGAATGCTTTTTCATTGTTCTCAGATCCAAGGGTTTGGGTCTGTGGTCACCTATGCAAAGTGGTGAGGCTTTTTATCCAACATTTCCCTGACAAGGGAGGGGTGCAAATGTTGGGAGGATTGTTCATTGTTCTTAAGATCCAAGGGTCTGGGTCTGTAGTCACCTAGGCAAATTGGTGAGGCTTTTTACCAAACCTTGCCCAGAAAGTGGGGTGCAAGGTTTTGGGAAGTATTTTGGGGGGAAAGACGTGTCCAAACAGCTCTTCCCCAGTAACCAGTATTTGTTTGGTGGTAGCGGCCAATCCAAGGACAAAGGGTGGAATATTTTGTACCTTGGGGAAGTTTTGACCTAAGCTGGTAAAGAGAAGCTTAGGAGGTTTTTCATGCAGGTCCCCACATCTGTACCCTAGCATTCAGAGTGGGGAAGGAACCTTGACAAGCTGCATTTGAAGGGAGTAGCCAGTACTAAACTTGGCAAGCAGTTGGGAACTTTTTCTTCCTTTCGTTTTGCTGGTCAGCCAACCATCTCTCCTTTCTTCATGTTCCCAGCCCAATGACTTCCCTTCTCCTCAGTCCTTACGTATTTCTGTTTTAAAGGAACAAGCAACTAATACATCCCTCAGTTGCAGCAGGAGCACAGGAGCATTTGAGAGAGCATTAAAAAGCAGTGCAACAGGAAACTGGTTGTATTAAACCCAGCATCAACCTGAGCCGTCATTTGTCACTCCAACTGACCTGAACTTTAAACCCTTCAGTAAGTTCAGCTAGGGGGGACCTTCTCCTCCTCCTGCATCACCTTTCCTGAAGAGATTTGCCAACATGGCTACTGCTTTCTCCAAGGATCCCGCTGACCCAGAAAGCGGGGATTGCTATATCCATCCAAGAGGTAGTGTTTCCAGTGGCCACCCTGACCTGGTGAGTAGAGCATGGACGCAAGAGTTAGGAGACCTGGGTTGTCAGTCCATTTAGCAAGGGGTTGTCTGGTGGCTTTAATAAGAGGAAGGAAACAACAGGTCTTTAAGTGAATGTGATTATTGTAAATGATTGGATAAATTTTGCTTGTGCAAATGGTGTGTCACAGATCTACTTGGGGTCCCCTGCCATCTACTCACCAGATGGCTGGGAGGGGAGTCCAAGCCTCTGGCTCCCCAGATATTTTAAGCTTCCTGGAGCCTGACTGGAGTGCAGCTGCTAATCCAATCTTTTGGTCCTTCGGCACAGGCCCTTTGTGTGACACCCTGTAGCGGAGTGGTCACCCCGCTCCGGCTTGGAAAGGGTTAAAGCCAGCCCTTGGAGAGGGCTGGGGCTGAGAGAAAAGGCTGGGCTGATTGGGGAAGGCAGCCACAGCTGGGGCCACACCCCAATCAGGCCACAGCTGGCCCTATAAAAGGGCTGTGAGCCAGGAGCTCAGACACACACTCCTTCTCTAGAGAAGGAGAGAGAGGGGAAAAGGACCTGGCTGCCTGGGAGAAAAGGGTACCTGGAGAGGAGGCGGCCAGAGGAGCTGGGGAGCTCCAGCCTGGAAAACCCCCAGGCTGCAGGCCTTGCTAAAGGCCAGGGAAAAGTACTGGGGCTACAGCGGCGTAGCCTGGGAATAGGCAGAGGCAGCTGGTCCAACCCCCTTGCCGATGATGAGTGGTTTACAGACTGTAGACTGGCCACTAAGGCAAGGAGGGGATAGAGGGTTGGGGGTTCCCCAGGGAGGGGAGACCCAGAGTGTGGGGGCACTGCCGGGGGTAGCACCCCAAGGTAAAGGGGCACCGGGTCTGGGAGGGACATAGTGGCCGGCGGCAGGCGAGACACCAGCCTGTAGAGGGTACTCCAGGCTGGAAGAGCTAATTCCCAGGACGACCAGCAGGAGGCGCCGCACCAGTGAGTCATTGCCTCGCTACACACCCCTTCCTAAGAGCCTTCTAATGGAGCGCTGACCCTTCAGACTCCTCATGCTCAAAAAAACAACCTCCCCCAAAGCTGAACATCTTCTCATTACTGTTCAGCTATCTCAGGAGGCATGTCAGTTGTGAAGCGGATACCACATAAAGACAGCAACACACTTCCCAGAGAGTGACACTATTGCTCTTTTATACTTAACAGATAAAGCACAAGTGAGTGCAGATAATATAGAACACAACAAACGTCCTCAACACAATGCTCCTCGCTAGCTCACCCTTCCCTTAGAATCATAAAATATCAGGGTTGGAAGGGACCTCAGGAGGTCATCTAGTCCATCCCCCTGCTCAAAGCAGGACCAATCCCCAATTTTTGCCCCAGATCCCTAAATGGCCCCCTCAAGGATTGAACTCACAACCCTGGATTTAGCAGGCCAAGGCTCAAACCACTGAGCTATCCCTCCGCCCTTATCAATGCTTGAGGGACCACCTATGTTCAGGTAGGTGGACAGGGTCCCCTTCCTCATACAGGCTTCTCCTACATGGCGGGTGACCTTTCTCTCTCTCTCTCTCACCTTGAGTTGGAGACAAATAGCCAATAACCCCAAACACCTCAGCGCCTCTCCTTTTATAACCCTCTGGTCTCCTCTGTCAGGTGACTCCATGTTCCGCTTCCCCATGTGATCCCAGACCCCTACCAGGTGATTTCCTTGACAATGCAACCTCTTCTCTGACAAATCAGTTCTCTTGATTAGAAGCCAGCTTGTTATTTATGGTTATTCTGTTTCAACGGGAGAGCATGTAACATCACTGACTCTTCGTTGTAATTCTTTTGCCACCAGCCTTTCAAATTTCAGCTCAACACAGAGGAGAACAGACAAGATGGAAGGCAAAAGCCTGCACCTTCAAAATGGAGTTTTCAGTTTGGTAAAGGAGCACACTGTGTTCAGAATCTCGTGCAGAGCCATAGCAGGGTTCTTCTTAGAAACCCTAGTAAAGTTACAGGCAGCATCCAGGGTTCCACCGTTATGGATTTAGCTGCAAAATTCACCTCTTGCTGCAGAATTGTGCTACAGGATCTCAGCTATCTTGAAAAGAGTGTAACCAATACAGTGCTACATGAGCCTGCCGAAAGCCTAAAGTAATCCCTCTGAGAGATGGGCACCGTTGCATGCATTTCAGCAGACGGTTGACTTTGAAACCTAAGATGACAACCAGCAGCACCATGAAAATAGAAACTGGGAACAATGTCAAACAAATTAAAATTCATATTAAAATAGCCTGGGGCTACTGTGCTGATTGTATAATTTATATTTAATTCAGTAAAAACCTCAATTAAAAAAAAACAGGCGTGAAATTGTTGCAGCACTTCCACCTGGCTGCCCTGGAATTCTAGGGTGTTGCTGGAGAATTTAGGCTCACCTTGTGGTGGAGTCCCTGGGGCCTTGGTTACAGGTGCCGCTGCAGCCGGGCACATGCACCCTGGGGATTCTCAATTCTTCTTAAAAGGTTTTCACAATGCCACCAAAAATCTGCCGTAGCCACGGTGATGCATCCAGTAATAATTAACAAACCGAACGGAACTGAGAGCCATGGCAATGGCTGTACATATTTTGCCTAACTGAGAGCAGTGAAAGCTCTGCTCGTTTTAAGACATGAGTCAAAGCATATCCCGTGCACCATACCATAACCTGCTTATTTAAAAGCCTGACTAGCACTGGTATGTGGGATCCTATCCCTTGAAGGAGTAGGGTGGGGGGGCTGGTGAATGCGGTGGCAATATGAGACTGCTAGGCGAGAAAATAGAGAGTTTAGTGTATTACCGGTCTTTCATGAGCCAACAGCCACAGATCATATTTTGGGCTCGATCAGACCCTTAATTATGTAAGAAGATTCATCGTTTATGGTCATGTAATTAATATGATTTGCAAAAATACTCGACTGGGAGATTATCCTAGAGTTAGAATCCTGCTTTGCTGGCCCGATTTCCCTGCTGCTGTCGGTGGCTGGCTGCCTCCTTTCCCCTCCCCTTCCAGTTGGTTAGTTAGTTGCCATTCTGTCTTCAGGACTTCTCCCTTCTGGACTATTCATCCAGTCTCCTAAGAAGCATAATGGAATGTTCCATAATTTTGCCTTCTCTGGAAGGTACTAGGTATTATGCAAAACATAGACTTACAATTTTTAGCCCTGTATTTATGCAAGGGTATTTGGTGTATGTTGTGCAAAAGAAATGCTGATTTAAGGCTTCTGTGTTTTTAAGGATGACATCTCACACAACTTGGACTGTAGGCAATAAAACAAAATCAACCAGTCCAGATGCTACAGTATGTTGTTACAACCACCTTCAAATGAAGTAAATGATTATTAATAAATAGTTTTCATCTCCAACAGTTTTACAGAACTTAACTAATCTTTATAGTGCCCCTTTGAGATAAGCAAATATTTCCATTTTATAGATGGGGAAACAGACCGTTGCTGTCCTCTATACAGCCATGACGTATAGGAGAGCCACCCACCATCATAACCCTCAAGCTCTGTGATCCTCTCTCTCTCAGAGGAGTGCTGCGCTTTACTATGGGTGGTGTACAAACCGCCTGAGCCAACCCATTCTGTGCAGAGCAAAAGAATTGTGCAAACATTGCACTTTCCTCTGTGGTGGGTAAGTGAATAATGTTATCCCTCTTTCACATATGGGGTGTGTGTCACAGGATATGTACCTGGTGGAAAATGCTATAAAATCTGAGAAATTGAATATGTTTACAACTAGGTTAACTTTACAAGCACGTACAATTACAAACATGTAGCTCTAAATAATAATTAATATTTTGATCTCAATGCACTTGAGAAAAATCAGTTAAGCCCTAAGTTAGCAAATCCATGCTGTATGGCAGAGCTGGGCAAACTCTGGCCCGCAGGACTGTCATGCCCAGCCCTGGAGCTCCTGGCCGGGAAGGCTAGCCCCGCAGCCCCTCCCCTGCTGTTCCCCCTCCCCCGCAGCCTCAGCTTGCCGTGCTGCCACCATTCTGGGCGGTGAGCTCCTGCCGGGCAACGCAGTGGCATGGCTGGCTCCAGCCAGGCAGAGCGGCTGCCAGACATGCTGCTCGGAGCAGCATGGTAAGGGGGCAGGGAGCGGGGGGGTTGGATAAGGGGCAGGGGGTCTGGGGGGGAACGGGGAGCAGGGGGTGGTTGGATGGGGCAGAGGTTCTGTGGGTGGGGGGCAATCAGGGGATGGGGAACAGGGGCGGTTGGATAGGCATGGGAGTCCCGGGGGGCCTGTCAGGGGGCAGGGGTGTGGATAGGTGTCGGGGGCAGTCAGGGGACAGGGAGCAGGGGGGTTGGATGGGTGGGGGCTTCTGAGGGGGGCAGTCGGGGGCAGGTAGTGGGAGAGGGTAGATAGGGGGCAGGGGCCAAGCTGTTTGGGGAGGCACAGCCTTCCCTACCCAGCCCTCCATACAGTTTCGGAACCCTGATGTGGCCCTTGGGCCAAAAAGTTTGCCTACCGCCGCTGTATGGTATAACTATCCCATTCTACACAGGTGGGGAAAGGGAGGTACAAAGTGTACAAGGACCCCTGTGACCCCCACCACTCCCTTCAGCCACGTGGGCTGGAGAAGAAAAATCTCCAGTGATTCAGATTGGCAGGAGCAGTATCTTGCAGGGGTAGAGAAGTCGAGGTGGGATGCTCTGCTCCAACATCTCTTAGACCTAGAAGGGTGCAGGGTAGATCTCCCCTCAAGGAAAACCAGACCCTATGCACTTAGCCACAGAGGCTCATCCACGGAGGCAAGGCATTGGCAGCAAACAAAGGAGTTTCTGCGGCAGGCACCTTTGAGCCACTGGTTTACTGATGATGTCACCAATCCGTCTTTTCCCAGGGTTTACTCTCGACATTCTCTCCCCTGTGCTGATTGGCTGTTTGTGCCCACTTCTCCCTCTGTCTCTTCACTTCAACCTCACTCCGGCTGCCCTTCCTGCTTCTCTCCCCTCCTCTCCCTTCCATCTCCCCACTCCTTTCTTTTGTCTTTCCACTTCGCTAATACCGCCCTAAACACCACTCACAAAAACCCACAAGTAGAAGGAATGGGCACATGTGAACCCTCCCATGGTTCACTCTGCTGGTATGTTACAGACCTTCCGCCACTTTGCCTCTCGTGTCTGTGTTGCCCCCTTACTAACACTCAGTGGGGGTGTTTTAGTTGCTAGCTCCCAGTACCAAAAGAAAGGGGGAAGGGTCGATGGGAAATCAGGACCCTGACACTGACAGTCCCAAGGGGCAATGGGGAGAGGCTACTGCTCCAGGTCAGCCTGATTGACAGGGCAGGCAGGCCAATAAGAGAGGCAGGAGGCCGGGGTCCTGGCGAGCTAAGGAGCGAGCAGGAGCCTGAGCTGAGCTGGGGAGCAGAGCTGTGCTGGCCAGAGCCGAGGGGCCGCCCAGGGGCTGTGCTGGAGGCAGAGCAGCAGCAGCGCGGAGGCAGAGTGCTGGAGCTGGGGCTGGAGCAGTCCGGAGCCAGGTGCGGTGAGCAGCTGGGGAGAGTGAGGTGGGCCCTGGGCAGAGGGCCCTGGCAGGAGACACCACCAGCCAACAGTGAGGGAATAGCCACTGGGCCAATAGAGGCTGTGACGAGAGGTCCTGGCCAATTGGCCGGGTCCTAGAAAAATGGGCACCCCCGTGCCCTGACCTGCTCTGCCCACCTGGTGCTCCTGCCGGGAGTGGCGTAGAGGTGCGGGGACTTGCCTGATCTGCCTGCCCGCCCAGCACTCCTGCCGGGGAGTGGGGAAATCTCCTGTGCCCCGACCCCGCTCCTCGGCAGGAGCGGTGTGGGGGGACTGCTGGTGGAAGGGGTAGAGAGGGGCCCCCACTTGCTCTGGCCCAGGACCCCACAAACCTTTAATCCACCTCTTCCAGCCAGCGGGCCTGGCCGTCAGACTTGGAGGGGGATCATAATCCCGATGCGGGGGGGGTGGGCCGATGCTGGGAAGAAGGGTCCTGCCACCTAGAGCCCGAGGGTGTGTGGCCACCGCCAGAGCAAGTGTGCAACTCGCAGCATCCCTGCATCACAGCCAGGGCCTGGGCACATGTGAGGAACAGACTGAACTGCCTTTACATTCCAGAGCCGCTGGTTGTGACGTCCCCGTGCCACAGAGCGGGGTGATGTTTTCCTTTAACCTTTCCTGGTTTTTCCTTATTTTTAAATTGATTGCTGTTTAATAAATCTTATTTGCTTGAACTATATGTAATGATTAGTGGGTCAGGGAAGCGTCCAGAGTGGAGAGAGTACCCTCGAGTGGAGACGCCTAGCTCCTGGCCTAAGTGACCCCTGGCAAGGTTGGGGGTTGAGCCCCCCAGGAGTCCTGGGCCAAGCCTTGTTGGGTTACGAGGACTCTGGCAGACAGGAGAGTGGAAGGGGAGCCCTTGAGGTCAGGCAGGCCTCTGGGTAAAGGGAATGGGAGCGAGGACTCAGATCCTTTCGCTAGCCAATTCCACCGGGGAGGTGTATAAGTCAGGAAAGTTCCCCACAATAATGGGATCATTCCCCCACTTTCATCTATTTAGATGGTAGGCTCTTCAGAGGAAAGACTCTCTCCAAAAACAGTGGGGTCCCTTACCTTAGTTGAGGTGCCACTGTAGTACAAGTCTGTCATAGGAGAGGCAAAGGCACAGAATTTGAAGTTTACTTATCCAGTTCTTGATTTATCAGGTTTGTTGACCACCACATGTTGTGCAGCCACAACCTCCACTGAAGTCACTGTGAGCTGTGGGTGCTCAGCCTCTCTGAAAATTAAGCGCTAAAGGCCACTTTTCAAGTTATCGGCACAAGAGCTGATCGAAATTGTTGATTAACTTTTTTTTCTTGTTGGAAAACATTTTGAAAGCAAATGAATTTTCATTCACAATTTTTCATTTATGAAAAAATATTTTGATTTTTAAAAGGGGTTTTTAATGTAAGGGTTGTTCCCCTTTGCTCAGTTTTCCCCCATTATTTCCACTGAAAAAATTTGAGCATGAGTGAGGGAAAAACCCACTGGGAGACAATGGAGTGGGGAAGACTCATCACAGATATAGCAGAAGAGGAGGGCAAAGGTGTTTGGTGGAAGGAGAGAGAATGAGAAGGGCAAGAGAAAGGATAAGCAAAATTAATCCAAAGCATAAGGTCAAAATGTTACCAAAAATAAACTATTGTTTGAATGTTTATGAACTGAATCCAAAGCACATTGAAATTAACAGAAAGACTCCCACTGACTTTAATGGACTTTGGACCATCCTCAATAAGAGGAGATATCAGGGTTCAGTAGTTCTATAGGAGGATGAAGAGGTGGTGGTTTTAGGAGACATGGTGGTGCACAGGAGTTGGGGACAGATGTGCAGTGTTGTTCTGTTTAGGGATAGGAATAGCTTATCAGAGGAAGGGGACTTTTTTGGTTTCCTGTGCAGGGAAGGGCAGTAAGAGGCATCCATCAATTAAGATATTTTTGTAGCCATTTTTAGCAGCTATCATCATGGCCATATATTGCATGTGACAACAAAAAAGGGTATAGGTACATACAGAACTAATATAGGTCTTTCTGACCAGGCTACAAGCTTAGCGGCTGGCAAACTTGCTCATTGTCTCCAGTACATGTTAAAATCCTGCCAGCTGAATTCTGTACACGTTGCATTTTGTAAAGAGAGGCCTGTGAGAGACCTGCAAAGAGGGAATTACTATAATCCAGCTTGGATGTCACAAAGCATAGATTAATATTTCATCATCTGGCTCTGACAATACTGTTGTCAGCCTCCCTTTGTTCCTGAGCTGGGGCTATGATCTTCAAAAGACAGCCCTAAAGTAAAGATTATGGCAGTGTCTTCACAAGCCAGAAAGACAGCAGTCTCTAGAAAATATCTTGTGTTCTTCTGAATTAACTCATCATTGCAAGCAGAAGTTTGAACTTCCAAAAACTCAAATGCTAATACAAAATTGTAACATATCAGCAGATTGTTAAAGGAGTTGGAGCCCTCAGCACTGCCAAGGCAGGACAGTGAGAATTAGACTGTGTGGGCATACTCAGAGTACTCAAGGTGAGTAAGGGGGCCAAAACTGGGCCCTAAGGTACCAGCTGACTTGGGGTGCGGGAGGGAAGAGCAGGAGACACTCACTATATAGATCTGAAAATAATGTGATTTACAATAAAAAAAAAAAAAATCCAAACACATTATTATACTGTTGGGAAATGAAACCAGAAAACAATATAGGAAAAATGGGATCATCACAGAAATAAAACTAGAACCTTAATAAATGTAGAGTCTTGAAGACTCAGTTTTAAAACTGATTTAATAAAAACCAATGCAGACCCGTGGATAGAGGCTCTTATTTCAATTTGAATATCTTACTTTGGTTTAGCTTAAACTGATTCCTAACTGATGTAAATTAAATCAAAATAAGCCTTGTTTAAACCAAAATAAGAGTGTCCACATAGGTTTTTGTGCCTGTTTATCTACATTGGTTTAAAATAACATCTTTAGTTAAACCAATAAACTTTCTTGTGTAGACAAGGCTTTGAGATATTTGAACACACCTTGGCATGCTGTTTAGGCTCCTCACCTAATAGAATCATAGAAGTGTAGGACTGGAAGAGACCTCGAGAGGTCATCTAGTTCAGTCCCCTGCACTCATGGTAGGACAGGGTATGTCTACACTACGAAATTAGGTCGATTTTATAGAAGTCGATTTTTAGAAATCGATTTTATACAGTTGATTGCGTATGTCCCCACTAAGCACATTAAGTCAGCGGAGTGGGTCCTCAATGGCTAGCATACCATGGCTAGCATCGGCTTATGGAGCGGTGCACTGTGGGTAGCTATCCCACAGTTCCCCAGTCTCCATTGCCCATTGGAATTCTGGGTTAAGCTCCCAATGCCTCAACAAAAACATTGTCGAGGGTGGTTTTGGGTACATGTCATAAGTCACCCCTCCCTCCGTCCATGGAAGCAACAGCAGATAATCATTTTGCACCTTCTTTCCTGTGTTACTCATGTAAGCTTGGAGCCCGCTCAGCTCACCGCTGCTGATGTGAGCATTGTAAACACCTCGTGCATTTTCCTGAAATATGTGCAGAACCAGGCTAAGAGACGCCAGCACGAGGACAATTGTGATGAGGACATGGACACAGACGTTCCTGAAAGCACAGGCTATGGCAATTCGGACATTGTGGCTGCAGTGGGGCTGGTTGATACAGTGGAACGCCGATTCTAGGCCCGGCAAACAAGCACAGACTGGTGGGACCACACAATGTTGCAGGTATGGGATGATGCACAGTGGCTGCAAAACTTTCACATGCGTAAGGCCACTTTCCTTGAACTTTGTGAGTTGCTTTCCCCCGCCCTGAAGCACAGGAATACCAAGATGAGAGCTGCCCTGACAGTTGAGAAGCGAGTGGCGATAGCCCTGTGGAAGCTTGCAACGCCTGACTGCTACCAATCAGTCAGGAATCAATTTGGAGTGGGCAAGTCTACTGTGGGGACTGCTGTGATCCAAGTAGCCAATGCAATCACTGACGTTCTGCTATCTAGTGTAGTGACTCTGGGAAATGTGCAGGTCATAGCGGATGGCTTTGCTGCAATGGGGTTTCCTAATTGTGATGGGGGCGATAGATGGAATGTATATCCCTATCTTGGAACTGGACCAGCTTGCCAACCAGTATATAAACCACAAGGGGTACTTTTCAATGGTGCTGAAAGCACTGGTGCATCACAAGGGACGTTTCACCGACATCAACTTGGGATGGCTGGGAAAGGTGCATGATGCTCACATCTTTAGGAACTCTGGGCTGTTTGAGCAGTTGCAAGAAGGGACTTACTTCCCAGACCAGAAAATTACTGTTGGGGATGTTGAAATGCCAATAGTTATCCCTGGGGACCCAGCCTACCCCTTGCTCCCATGGCTTATGAAGCCATACACAGGCAGCCTGGACAGTAGTAAGGAGCAGTTCAACTATAGGCTGAGCAAGTGCAAAATGGTGGTAGAATGTGCCTTTGGATGTTTAAAAACTCGCTGGTGCTGTTTGCTGACTAGGTTAGACCTCAGCGCAACCAACATTCCCATTGTTATTGCTGCTTGCTGTGTGCTCCATAATATCTGTGAGAGTAAGGGGGAGACGTTTATGGTGGGGTGGGAGGTTGAGGCAAATCGCCTGGTGGCCAATTTTTCAGCAGCCAGACACCAGGGCAATTAGAAGAGCACAGCGAGGCGTGCTGCGCATCAGAGAGGCTTTGAAAACCAGTTTCATGACTGGTCAGGCTACGGTGTGACAGTTGTGTGTGTTTCTCCTTGCTGCAAACCCGCCCCCTTTGTTGATTTTAATTCCCTGTAAGCAAACCACCCTCCCCCCTTCGATCACAGCTGGCAAAGGGAAAAAAGTAACTGTTGTTTTGAAACCATGCATTCTTTCTTTATTAATTTAAAAAAAAGTGAGATAACTGACAAGGTAGCCCGGGTGGGGTGCGGGAGGAGGGAAGGACAAGGTCACACTGCTTATTGTAGCCACACTACAAATCAAAACTGTTTGAATGACAGCCTTCTGTTGCTTGGGCCATCCTCTGGAGTCGAGTGGCTTGGTGCCCGGAGCCTCCCCCACTGCGTTTTTGGGTGTCTGAGAGAGGAAGATATGGAACTTGGGGAGGAGGACAGGCAGTTATACAATGGATTCAGTAGGGGTCTGTGCTCTTGTTGGCTTTCCTGCAGCTCCAACAGACGCTTCATCATGTCTGTTTGCTCCCCCACTAGCCTCAGCATCACCTTCTGCCTCTGCTCTTCATGCTCACTTAATGCTTTCCTGAACTCTGCCACTGAATGCCTCCATGCCAGGAAGGAGGAAAATCTGCTGCTGCTGCTGGGAAGAGGAGATGTGAATGGGGGAGGCAGTGGGGGGAAGTGTGCAGTGTCTAGTAGTGAAGAAATGGCACAGAATTGGACTATTATAAATTTAGACTCTGAAGAATTTTCAAACTCTACTCTAGTATTTTGTCACTGAAGATTCTGACTCTTAAGCTATTGAGGATGTCCCAGCTCCTATCACTTCTTCTTCCTGCCCTAATGAGTCAGAGTAACAAGACACCCTTCCTAGCTACGGCTCTCAACTGCAACTCGGGAGCAATCAGTCCTACATAAATTATGCATGGAAAGCATACATTGTTTGGCTTTGGATCCACCCTGAAAGCCGTGCTCTGGAAGCTAATGCACAGGGGAAGCACATGAGGGAAAGCCAGGATGGAGACTGTTAGCATGCAATGCCTCTCCCTCCCCCCCACCACCACGTAATAGTTACCTCAAAATACATAATTTATCCAGAGACTCATGAAGATCCTGTTTCAGGACTTGTAGGTGTAAATGTCCAGAGTGATAGCAGCCTCTGTGCTTGTCTGTCTAATCCATTGCCTACAATACTTTGCTGCATCCCAGTGATGACTCCCTTTTCCTCCTTTCCCCCATTATTCACCTTCTCTGTTGCCTTCATTTCCTGTGTACCTACAGAGAACTAGAAGAAAATCAAAATCAAATTATCATCTCGTTTCTGATTCCATTTCCCAATTCTGAGGCTAATTCAGCATTTAGAGAAAAATGCTGGTCCTGATAATGGAAAGTGTGAGGGGAAGAGAGGGAGGGTGGCACAGACAGAACTCTCAATTGTTCTCCAGAGTCTCAGCTTTTCATTTAAAAAAGTATATCTCTAGCTGCTATAGTTGTGAAGAAAATCAGAGACCCGAACATAACTGATGCAGAGACATCTGCTGTTGTTTGAGGAAAGCCAGAATCAATAGCTCTAAGTTGTGATCTGCCCCATTCAATTCAGTGGGTGCTACTGAGATGCCAAGGATGCTACTTTAAATGTCACATTGTTAACTCTTTCATTACTCATCAAAGTTTGTAAGAAAAGAGAGGAAGTATCATTATGAAGATCTACGCTGAAAAGGGGTGGTGGTGGCAAGTGGAACCAAATGAATAGTAGTGCATATGTGCAGCAGCTGTTAAGACACATAGGCCTTTAGCAGCACATGGTGCAGGAGACTGAGGCCATGTCTACTCTCACCAGGGATCCACGATGCTGCAATCAATGCAATGGGGGTCGATTGAGCGGGTCTAGTGAAGACCCACTAAATTGACCATGAAGAGCTCTCCAGTCAACTCCGGTACTCCACTGGAATGAGAAGAATAAGGTAAGTCGATAGGAGAGCGTCTCCCATTGATGCAGCATGGTATAGACACTGCAGTAAGTCAACCTAACTTACCGGGGTTGACTTACCCCGGTAGTGTAGACAAGCCCTGAGATTGGTTTTATTTTCCTGATGAGGGCTCAGAATTCAAATGTTTGGGAATCACTGAGCTGGTCTCTTCTGTTTATAGGAGATGATTTTAGTGTCAGGACAACAATTGTGGTCTTTTTTTTTTTTAAATTCCTGCCTAGTAAATAGTTGGAGAAGTATGTGTTAAGAAGCCCATCCGGATTAGATAACTTTTTTTTTCCTGAGGAATACAGTAATATTAATTCAGCTGAAGTATTTTCAATCATTTGGAATTTAAAGATTCCATTGCAAAATTTACTTTAAGAAGTGCCTGCAATACTGTCAGTCTACTAAAGAGCAATATCAGTTAAGAGGCCCACCCATTTAACTGAAAAGAAATATGGGATTAATATTTTTTTAAGAAAAGCAGTGTACTTTAAGAAACCAGTCATTTTTCAGTAGGTAATTTCTTCATGTTTTGTGCTCTGTTGGACAGCTAGAATAGTTCATTTTACCCTGGTTTTCTGTTTGTTTTGTTTTTACTTTATAGAGATCTATTTTCAGAATCCTTTGGCCAAATCCTACAGTGTTAACTCTTAAGCAAAACTCTTCATATACTTCAGTGGGAGTTTTGCTTGCATAGAGTATATGAAGTCTTAGAAACTATAATTCAAAAATGATCTATAGTACTGATGTAAAACCTAACAATGTTTGGCTAATTTTGACCATCTAATCTGTGTACATTTTGTTTCACAAAGGTACAACATAATGATCAGATTCTGATACTCTTACTCACACTGAGTTGCACATTACCCCAGGAGAGATCTCACTGATTTTAATGGATACACTTGTGGAATAAAGCAATATTCATAATGAGCAGGGGCATCAGAATCTGACCATAATAGCTAAGATGTAGTTCTTACAGAAATAATCATTGGGATTCAATAGGGATCAAAGAATGGTAGAAATTTGAAAAAATATTTTTAAAATCTAAGAAAAGTGCCTTCTGAGGATCACCTCAGCACTCAAATGGGTCAGAAATAATGCTGAGAATTCTCTTTTAGGCAGTGAAACAAATTACCATGCAACTTGAAAATGAACTATTTTGATGTAAAACCAGAAACACTTATTACGTTTGTCTCCAATGGGAGCTACAGCAAAAGAAACAAGAATGACTCGACTTTTATTTAATTCCATTTTTAGACAACCATTAAGTCTAGAGAAACAACTATGTCTATATAAATATAACTAGAGGTAGAAAGAAGTGCTTATGTAGTGACTTATGCAAAGATCAGTATAGCACAAATTCTTTTTACAAAGCTCTATGGCAAATAGCAGTCTAAGGTCAAATTCTCTTGATAGTACCCAAATGCAGGAGCAAATTTATCCTCTGTTCAAAACAAGTAGTAAATTTTTATTTGCCTTCATATAGTTAATATTAGATTTTTCATAAAGAGAGCCCAAGTATTGATTTTATGTGGCATACTGCCTCCACTATATCAGGTAAGATTTGTATTTTGTGAGAGAAATATTGGTAAGTCCAAGATTTTTTCTCTGAACGATCTTCTGTGAGCACCTCTACTGAATACTGACTCGAAGTTGCACTCATGCTCCTCGGCAGTTTCCTGTTAAACTATAAAACCCCCAAAAACTTTATCACAGCTAGGCCAAGTACCAGCACTTTTCTATGCAAAGTATCTTCTCTTAGCAAGTGTTGGAGCTTGGGGCTCCTTTCAGGGGACAGAACTACCACTTCAGGGCTGTTAAGGACATCCATAGCCAAGGGCATTGAACCACAGGTGACAGCAACAATTTCCCAGACTCTCAAGGGCCAAACTTTATTTGCATGACATGAAACTGACTAGTGCATTGTGGCCCAAAGAGACTGAAGCATGCAATCAATGCTCCATATCTATCTGAGCAGCCTCCAGTTGATGTTTATGATGGGTGCAGGCCACCCCTCTACATCCAAGACAAGTGGTCACAGGCTTTATTTCAGAGCTTAGCGGAGAACATTTTGGTTATGCCTGGCAAAGTTATTTCTCTTTCTGTTATAGTTATTTGTATTCCTATTGCTCACTGCTGCAATAAATCCCCACATCAGGAACAATACTTCCCTGTGAATGACCACTAGGATGGAAAGGGCTCCTTCCAGTGATTTTCAAAGATGATAATTAATTGATGCATGGAAAGGCTATGGAAATGGAAGTCCATAATTTGTTATTAGCCATTGGGTTCAGAAGTGTGCATAATTTCCATTAACGCACCAAAGTCTCCCAGACTGACATAGGGAGGTATAAATTTTGTTGCACCCTAGGAAGGATTCACTTCAGGCAGTCGCCTTCCTTTCCTTGTGATTCCCTTTGGCAAAGGCACCTTTAGTTTCTATCAGGGCACCATAGAAGTCTTGCCAGTGAAAGCTGGCAGAAGGATCGACTGAATTATTAAGAACAAGGGGTAAAAGACCACTCAGAGTGAGATAAAATGAAGCCCTTAGTCATTAGACAATGAAAATGTAGCTATTTCTGCTGAAATGCAGCTGGGGATGCAGATTTACAGGGCAATCAAAAACATTGCTGTGATTTCAAATCAGGTAGCTAATCATGGGCCTTTCTCCGTTCGCCCTGGCGTAAACTGGGAGTAACTCCACTGCAGTCACTGGAGTAAACAACAGTATTACACTGACCAAAGTAAGAGACAGGCATCTAAATTCTGTCTTTTTATCTCGCAAAGATAGAGGCTAACTGCAGGATCCATTTGGAAATCTCCAGGATCAGGGTACAGTTGCCAGGACAGAACTAAGAGCATATCTTTGTGAGGCTGATTAATTTTTGGCCACTGTATTCCTGAGGTGACTGATGTTTTGTGGAAACCATTTGGAGTTTATACATATAAAAAACAGTCACATGATATGCAGCAAAGATGCCAACATTGCCAGCTTTTCCAACTGACTCAGCCCATCGGCCTCAAACATGATTTAGTGGGACCATCTCTGAGCACGAGTGAATTTTCAATGCCCATTCAACCACTCACCTCTGAAGAGACAGCCAGCAAGAGCGCAAATTAGCAACAAATACAATTAACTTTTTTCTCATTGGAACACTTGTCCACTAGGACTTGGATTGAGACCACCCAGGTTAATACCATTCATCTAGGCAAAATGGTAATGACTAACCACCCCCACTGACCTGGTTTAAACTCATATTGGTGATCTAGAAGCAAAAGGCAAAACCCCTTCCTCTCTGAAAAACAAGTGCATATTTTTTAACAGATTTGAATTCTTTTAATTCAGCATACATATACAGACATGCACAGCAAAGTACAAAGGGTTAGAACATGGGCTTCATTTTCAGCCCTTAATTGTAACCTATTGTACATTAATCCCTGAGAGAAGGTATGTCAGCTGTAACTCTGTCATGAGTTAGAGTGCAAATTCATGTGTTCGTTTTGCAGTATTGATTGCTTTTGGGATACTGAATCTGTCTTTTGATACTTAAACTCACTATAGACACCACCATGAGGGGTGACCTTACAAAAAGCCTAGCTAGAGAGAAAAACATTGCTTGACAGGTCCACCCAGGCTCTGCTGAGAGGAGATTAATTAGCAGCAGTTGTGACGCTTTCGTGATGTGAGCCCTAGCTTTCCAGTAGCTGGGTTTTGGTCCATGGCCATTAGTGTTTCGCTAAGAGTCTGGTCAGATTGTGGCCATTCTATGTGTTATGGAGGAGGAGGACACAGGCAAACTTTCCCCTCTTTGCATGTTGTGAAGGAGTCAGCCACAACTGCATTTAGGGACTGCTCCCTTCGAGCACCCCCAAGCATGCTCTCCACTACAGCAGAGGCAATGGGTCCCACTGTGCTGTGGCCATGACTCAACCTCTCTGCACCAGCCAGTGAGACCAGCTGCTGTGAAGCATCATGCATGCTGCACCTTCCTAAGGAGCAACACAGCAGCTTGGTTCCCCAGGAGCTGCAGAAGGGATTGCACTGGACCTCCCTGAGACAGAGCTCCTACTGAGATGCAGTACCCCTACCGCCTGCTTGGGGCTATGTTAACAAGAAATGTCTGTCTGACCCCAAGTGTAAAAAGCTTCTCTAGAAACCGTTCTCTCAAATGGATGCAAAAGAAATGGCAGAGAGTGTGATGCAGGAGAATAGGGGAGTGAGTCCCACCAGCAGAGCTGCAATGCCCTGATTGACTCTGAGGCCTATTAAATACTGCTAGCTCTTAAAGCTGCTTAAATGTGAAAACCTGAGAGCAGCAACAGCTTGTTTCCTGTCTTAGTTCAATATATTACTGTTGACAAGATGTGAAGCAATATCTAGAGAGAGTCACATTCTTAGTGCCTTTGGGAACTGAGCCTTATTTGGGAAGGCTGTAATTGAGAGTACAGTAGAGTATAGTGAAGGGGGGTTACCAATACATTAACATTTTTAGTAATATTCTCATTTAAGTTCTATCTAGTCTTGAATGCAGAGTAACACAGAGCAATACAGTGTGTTTGAAATGGAAGGAAATTTAAAAACATAGATGCATTATTTACTGTATGCCTTGCTGTTTTCTTTTGAATATTACTATTAACATTATCTTTCTATTGCAAGTAGCAAGCATAGAGCCCTTATCAAAGTTTGTCAGCTAACTTGCTATAAAAAAAAAATTCCATAGAAAATTCCTAAACTTACAAGTGGTTTCTATGCCCTTTACACAACCTTCTTGCTACAAACAAAATAACTTTAATATGGACTGAAAGAAACTTTGCCCAATTAAGCAAATTCTGAGTTTCAAAAGGGCTATGTGTATACAGGAACGGTGCATTTCTGTGGCCATATATGCCACTCACGTTCTAACATTACATCTAGGATTATGTGTGGGACTTAGGGGATTGCTCTGAAAGTCATAGGGCTTTGATGCTGGTAAAGCCACCATATGCAGCATACTTTATTAGTTTTATGGGATCCAGGAAGGGTATGGAACAATATACCTGACACGTTGCTCCTCATCTGCCAGTTTAAGAACAGCTTGGGTGATTCCTGTTGTGAATTTGATATTAAGAAATGGTTTTCCAAGGGCTGGGATGGAGATGGTAGACGAAGCACTCCCCATTTGGCACCCAAGTTGCACTATTTCAGACCCTCACTAGGATGAGTATCCTGGATTTCCAAATGCTGGTGAATGAGCTGCTTCATATGACCTTTTTGATTTTTTTCATAGAGTACTGCTGCACTCACTATCCTTGAGCTACTTCTTGAAGGTAGGAGAAGACAATTTCATTATTTGAGTGTTCATCTGGTCCTTTCTGGCTGTATGCTGGACCATTCCCAAGGGGCAAACTTAGATTTAGTACAAGGACCTTCAATCATCCGATGATTTTGTAGGTAAATGCAATGATACAAGAGTGGAGTAACACATTCCCTGAGACAAAAGAGAAGAAGGCCGATAGCAAGTAAAGGAAAAACCGTAAGGGTGGAGGGAAATCTTAAAGTTGACCATGACATTAAAAAATTGGGCCAAATCCACAGCTGGTGTAAATGGGTGTAGCACCTTTGACGTTTATGGAGCCAGGTTGATTTACATCAAGTGGGGATCTGATTATCTCAGTTGTTGACACAGTGTATATATTAGATATGCAGCTATTTTTTATCTTCAAAGAGTAAAACCAATAGCATTAAGAATCATATTCATTCAGACAGTACATGTGTAGCGTTTGATACCTTTGAGGTCTTAAACTCTGGTTTTCAGAATTAAAATGTTAATCATAAAGTGCTTTACCATATTCAAAAAGATCTGCATTACATATAGCCCTGGATTCATTACCCTCCACCTACTGTACCAAGATTGTGGCATACCTTAAACTCTTTATGGTTTTCATTATTATTACAAAGCATTGCAATTCATATAGTCCTACCGAAGGGGAAGGGAGAGCGACTGGTATCAAAAGCTGAAGCCCTTAATTTTATCCAGTAGAAAATGAACACAAAACATGGCCCTTTCATGCATATATGCAGTGAAGGCTGTTTCTCAGCTGTTAATCTTGGGAAAAAATCACCACCTCAATTTTCTGCCAGTGGGCAAACAAACAATTTTTTACACTTCAACCCCAAGATTTCCTCACTCCACCAGATACAGACAGTGATAGCCCATGTGCTATTTCAGTGCCATAGGGCCATCATTCAATTTAGTTGCCCCTACTTTGATGTGCACAGTCTGTTAACAATGGCATGTCTGACATCATCCCCACCATTGAGTCATGTCCTGTTTTTCTGTGGAGACCCCTGCCTCAGTTTCTGAGCTTCTGCTGCTTTCCTCTTCTCTTGTTCCTCTGCCTTCTTCCGCTCCTCCTTTAGCTCTTTGTATCTCCATTTGGGAATCTGTAGATAAGTGCCATCTTTGGCACTGCTCTTCCTCCTCACTTTCTCTGGTTGGTAGGTGGGTGGAGGAGCCTTGTTGACACGGACTTTGGGGATGACAAATCCTGGTCTCACACTGCTCCTTCTCAGTAGGTGCAGTGGCAGGAGGCTTGCTTTCCTGGTGACCACAGTGTTCATGTGAGCTACTGTGAGGCTGAGGGGCTGCAGACTAGCCCGCCGGTCCTTCTTTTTGGGGACCAACATGACTCTGGAGTTCTGAAATAATTTCTCATAGCTGCTAATGTGGTCTCTGTCCTGAGATCGGATTTCCTGGGCTCTCTGCTTCCTAAGGATTTCCTGCACAGCCAGTGTGCGTTTCCCCACACAGGGTGGGCTCCCTGGGCACACAGTCCTGCAAGATATGGCAATAAAGGGGCTGCTTAGACTTGTAGTCATCCTAACCATGTGGTCAAGGACGCCATCTTCTTCAGGGCCACAGGAAGCCCTGAATGACATTGCTGACCTCACACCCTCTGAGATCCTCTGCAAACAGCTTTTTGGTTCTGTGGCCTTGGCAAGAAGTTCCTTCATCTTTGGCCATTCTGACTTATACTGATCACAGAACTGCTCAGGGCATGGCCTGTCCATCAGCTTCTGCATGAGGAAGGCTGCTTCTGATCTTCCTGTGTAACAAGCCCATTCCCGTGAAGTCATTCCACGGCTTGGGTCAGTCGCGTGAACATCTGCCCCTTAAAGGAGAGAAAGGAAAAACATTTGTGTTGATCGGTTATACAGTGCACACTTCAACTCCCACTGCCATAATCAAAACTGAATGAAGCAAGGATGCTGTCAAGAAAAATTGCATGTAATTATGTAATTGAAGACTGTAACATAATGCGCACACACAATTCTGGAATTTCCTGACTTTTGAGTGCTTGACTTTGCAACCTTATTGCTTTGAATGTGGTTTTCTTGTATATAATTTCCTACTTTTAAATAGCACACTAAAAATAAAACAAAAAACACCACACAACCCAAATTCCATCTTGTGGAACCATACTGACCTCCCTCCCCCCCACCCCCCCCCATGGGTCACCAATAGGATTGAAAACTTTAGATCCACAGCACAGACCTCTGCCCACTTGAGCTAATGGAGTAACTGGCAGCAATAGCAGACTGTTCTCCTATATGTGGACCAGTCACTACTGAGTAATGAGACATACAGCAACGGAAGAACCTCTTCTGTCTCTGTAGTAAATGCCTACACTACAGCGGTGCAGGTGCAGCTGTGCCAGTGGAGCATTTCTGGTGTAGACATACTCTGAGTGACAGGGAGGATGATGGCGCTGTCCACTGTGATAGATAAAGAAGGGAGAATGTGGGTGATAGATCAGAAGTGCAGTTTTAGCCATGTTAAGTTTCAGCTGATGGCCAGACCTCACAAGGAGACATCAGAAAGATAGGTCAAGATGTGGTTAGGATAGAGAGAGACAGGTTGCAAACAGAAGTAGATCTGTGAGGAATCTGTACAAAGGGAATAGTTAAAGCCACCTTTGCAGAGAAGATCATCAGAGACAGGGTACAGAGCAAGAAGGGGAGGGGGCCAAAACGGAACTCTGTGGGACCCCACCGAAAGAAGAGGAGGACCCACCAAATGAGACACTGCAGAAGCAGTCAGAGAAGCAGGAGCAGAAGAAGGATAGGGACAATATTTTGAAAGATAACAGCAGACAGGATTTCAAGAAGAATCTGGTTAACAGTATCAAAAGCTGTAAAGAGGTCAACAAGAATATGACAGAGTAGAGGCCATGATGTTTGGCCCTGGTCTACTCTTCACCTCCCCATCAGCCTGTCTGTTTCTGAACTCCTATTCTCTTCCCCTACACCAGCCTCCTGTTCCTTCACCTTTCCCCCTCTCAGCCTGTCCCCTTAACCTGACAGTCCCTGGACCCCCAACCTTTCCTCAACCCCTGTGCCTGCACTCCTTCCCCTCTCCAACTTACGTAGGTCTCTCTGGGAATATAGGAAATTGCATGGGAGTTGTTTGTTTGTTGTGTTCATACAACATACATTTTAATAGTAAGCCGAGGGTGGGAATGATTTATTACATAGGACAGGGCCCCCAACCACGTGCTGTGGATTCTGAATGTGTTTAAATTGGCCCTGGGTTTTCAGATCAAGTTTGCTGACGGTCAACCTCCCACGCATGCTTCCCCCACACCCCTAAAACCACACACACACAAAACCAAAACATTAACAATTCCAGGGCATATCATCCAGCCAGCCACGATATTAGGGGAGGTGGCTATTCTGATATATGATTAAACAGATTAACCAATTTGTGAGGCCATCTCCACTTGGATTTGTTTGCAAACAGGCAACACAAAGCCAAGAGTGTTTGCCTCCAGATATATTCCGGATATAGAATCATGGAAGAACTGCGCTCTGACTCTAAACCACAGTCAAATACACTGTGTTTCCTCTTACTCAGATACATTTCTCCAAATTGATCAGAGAACATTTACAAGGGTCCATTGGGCTCACTATTTGTGCTGCCTCTTCTATGATTTCAGGTTCTAGCAATACAAATTGACACATTCCCAGCTCTTTTTGGAGCTATATCTCACAAAAGAAATCTACCAAATACAGAGATCCAAATCTTTTAGCAGCATACTCAATGCTGATTTTATTTCTCATCTAATGAAATCTTGTGTGTCACAAGATTTTCTTAGGACGCTACTGACTTACTTTGCAAATCCAGAAACAGTCCTAAACAAATTCCTCATTCAACAGAATTTCTAGGGACTTTATCAATTGGGTCAGACATCAATATTCAAGCCCTTTTTCAAAGGTTATGGCAGTCTCATTGAACTATTTGTCATTCAGATTTAAGGCTGGTCTAGCGAGTCTTCTTTTAGAAAATGTGTGCATTGCCCTTAGTCCTCATTTTCCTCAGATTAAATCATGTCCCGAATCCTGTTTTTCAAGCAACTAATTTGAGTAGATGTGTCACTTTGGGATATTAATATTATATTCAGTTAATGAGGTTTCATGTCTCAAGAGATTGTTATCTGCAAAACCTGACATCACTGCTGCTGTGTTTGTGCTGGGCTGCCAAAGCATCAAAGTTCCAATTAATCAGAATTTCAGACCTCTGAATAAAAATGCCCAGGGTACTATGAATTTTTTTTTATTAAAATCGAGTTGTAAGTCGCACATTTCCTGCATTGCTCCTTTAGCCTATCTGATTAGTGACAGAATATACAAACAACTGGGTTTCTTCTCAATGTATGCAGGTCTGTTAATAAGTAGGATCTAAAATTCTGGTTAAATATTCATCTCTTTTAAAAAATACCTGCCCCACTAAATAAAGCCGCATCAGGACTTTAATTAAAGGGATTCCTCAAGGAAAACTGCACCCATTTTGCTCAGTTTAGTAATATGAGAGTGCTAGAGTAAGTAGAACTCTAGTCAGGTCAACTCTGAAGCTCTCAGCCAGGCAACACTTTCCCTTTCAGGGTTTGGCCCTGTGGACCTACACCATGAAATGTATTATTTAAGGTCCAGATTCTGCTTTCTTATACTGGTTTAAATCCACAACCGCTCCAATGGTTTCACTGGAGTAGCTTTGGTGTAAATGAGAGCACTATCTGGCCCTCCATTTTTAAATCACAGTTGGCATTTCTGCATGTCTTCTGCTGGAGGTGGTTATCTTGCTAAGAAGTGATAAGATTTGTGACCCTGGCAGTGCGGCAGCCCAATGGAAGTAACAGCAGAACAGTAATGAACCTGCTTTAATATGTACTTTTTGGAATGTAAAATGAATTCACATTTTTTAAAGATTAAACATTATGGCCAAGATTTTCCAAAGTGGCTAGTGACTGTGGCTGCCTCAGTATTTTGGTTCCCAACCTGAACACCCTGACTTTCAGAAAGAACCGGCACTCTGAAAATTGGGTTCTAATCATTCATCACATTTTTCCCTACAGGTTCCCCCATGCGACTGCTATACCCAGTACTAAAGCAGGCTGGAAACTTGGTTAGTCTCCAGTACTGAGCTCTTGCATTGCCAGTGTCACAGGAATAATACACTAATAATACGTGTCACAGTAAACACCTTCCGGTCATGATTTACAGCAGAAAGCACTCCATAGTGCTTTGATCATCCTCATTATAAGGTTCGCTGTCACAGGGTGACTGATCCCTTTAAGAGGAAGCAGGGTCCAGGGCACATGGAATGATTAACTGCTGCCCAGTTGCGCTTAAGGAAAGGCACCTGGGCCTTCTAAAGAGGAAGATGGCTGCAGGTATAAGTTGGCAGATGCCTGTAGGCACAGCATGGCTTAAGGCTCCTGCAGGGCCCTGAGTCCTGCAGGAAGACACCAGCCGGAAAGCCTGTGGAGAAGGCCATACTCCGAGCAACAGGTTCTGGGATGGGAGAAAAACAGACCCTCAGAGAGGAGAGCTGTGCCCATCTTGGAACTGGTGCAGAAGAGTGTTTGAACTCTGAAGGGAAGCCAGACCCTCAGGGAGGAGGAGCTGTGACCATCGGAACCTGGGATGAAGACTTTGTAGGTTTCAGTTCTATTTTGAAAAACTTTGTGCAGGACTTTAGAAATTGGCTCCGGGGAGGGGAATGAATATCTGGACTATGAGGACTTTTTAAGGGATCTGAGTGAAGAGGAAACTGAGGCAGGCCTCAGCAAAGCCACACTTGGTCAGCAGTGGGCACTACAGGGCAGGCACCCATTTAAACTGGCATACTGGGCTATAATCTACAGCAGTGGTTTTCAACCAGGGTTACACAAGGTTTTCCAGGCGGTACATTAACTCATCTAAATATTTGCCTAGTTTTACAATAAGCTACATAAAAAGCACTAGCGAAGTCAGTACAAACTAAAATTTCATACAGACAACGTCTTGTTTATACTGCTCTATATACTATATACTGAAATATAAGTTCAAAATATATATTCCAATTACATTATTTTATAATGATATGATAAAAATGAGAAAGTAAGCCATTTTTCAGTAATAGGGTGCCTATGCACTTGTATTTTTATGTCTGCTTTTGTAAGCAAGTAGTTTTTAAGTGAGGTGAAACTTGCGGGTACACGAGACAAATCAGACTCCTGCAAGGGGTACAGTAGTCAGAAAAGGTTGAGAGCCATTGATCTACAGTATTCTGTATAGGGAATTCCACTAGCATCAGAAACTTCCCCGTCCTGTCCTGCAGTGGCAAACTCGCTTTCTCACTCACTATACTCGTGCACATAGGGGACATGTCACCATACCAACAACATCCTTTGAAGCAACGATACCACTTCACTCCTATGGGGCATAGGGGAAAGGGAAAGTCATGATAATAAAGCAAACAATGGAAAATCATGGAATCCATGGCTTTGAAGAATGCCATCACAAAATTTCTTACAACTGTTTTCTGATTACTTACTTGCTTAGTATTCAGTATGACTAGCAAGCTTCAGGATTTACAATGCACTACCTCTAAGCACAGCTGAAATTGCCAGTCTAAAAACCTCACAATACTAGAATTAATAATGTAAATACATCTCAGTAATATAAGTGTGTGGGGATTGGGGTGGGGGGGGGGGTCAGAGGAAGATCTTAAAGCTTCCTGAACTTCAGATGTTTGAAAACTTCAATGGTCCTTTCACATAAGCTACTGTAAAACTATTCTTAAAAATACCTACTGTTGGAAAGTATGGAAATGCAGAGATAAGGTACCCAAACGAGGAAGTTACTCACCTTGTGCAGTAACGATGGTTCTTCTAGATGTGTGTCCCTATGGGTGCTCCACTTTAGGTGTCTGTGTGCCCCTGCACCTCTAATCGGAGATTTTTGGTAGCAGTGTCCCGTTGAGCCCATGCATGTGCTCTCCCTCCCTCGTGGTTTGCCTCAAGGCTATTTAGCACTGCACGGGTGGTGCTCCACAACCCCCTCACTTCCTTCTCTACCACAGAGCCCTATAGAGAACTCCAAAGTAGAGGAGAGGAGGGCGGGTTGTGGAGCACCCATAGGGACACACATCTCGAAGAACCATCGTTACTGCACAAGGTGAGTAACTTCCTCTTCTTCTTCGAGTAGTGTCCCTGTGGGTGCTCCACTTTAGGTGACTCCGGAGCATTACCCACCACTGGAGGCTGCGACTTTGGAGCAGAGTCTTTTACTACAGAGAGTACTGTGGAGTCGAAGATGGTGTCAGCGGCCAAATCTTCAGTGATCGCATAAAGTTCTGTAAAAGTATGAACAGAGGCCCCAATCATTGCTCTATAAATTGGGGAGATAGGGGTATCCCTATGGAATGTGATTGAGGTAGGAACTGATCTCATGGAGTGAGTATGGACGGAAGCAAGTTGTGCCCTTGCTAAGTGATTAATGCAACTGGAAACCCATTTGGATAGTCTTTGAGCAGATATCACAGAGCTTTTGGATCTTTCTGTGGACGAAAGGAAGAGTTTAGGGGATTTCCTGAAGTTCTTAGTCCTGTCCAAGTAGAATGCTAATGTCCTTCTAATATCTAGCATATGCACAATTGTCTCCCAGTTGTCACAATGTGGTTTTGGGAAAAAACAGGGAGTTGGATCTTTGATTCATATGGAAAGTGCAGAAAAAGTAGGGAGAAACTTGGGATATGGCCTTAGAGTTGTTTTTATTTATTTATTTATTTATTTAAAGACAAAGGCCGTGAATGATGGGTGTGCCATCAGTGCCGCTATTTCTCCTATGTGCCTAGCTGAGGTGATGGCACTTAGAAATGCTGTCGTCATGGACAGGTGTAAGAGAGAACAAGTTGCCCTGGACTCGGAGGGAGGTCTAGTCCAAGCCCTGAGAACTAGATTAAAGTCCCAGGCTGGAGCGGGTGGTGTCACATGGGGGAAGAGAGTCCCAATGCCCTTAAAGAGTGTACACATTAGTGGTTGAGTAAACTCCAAGTGAGAAGCCATTTTCGCCATGAGATGTACCTTGAGGGAGCTGAGTGAGAGTTTAAAATGTAGTGCAAAATCAGAGGGAGGAAAGATGAGGTTGGGTCTGTCCGTTTGGAATGGGACAAACTTGGAGTTGTTTCCATTTTGTAGCTAGGTATGTCGGGTGGTCAACTTGTGGTTGTGTTGCAACATGTGTTTCAGCTTGTCAGAGCATTCTGCTGCTAAGCCTTGGAACAAAGAAAGATCCAAGCCTGGAGGCAGAGGACCCATGGCTTGGGGTGAAGGGTCAGCCCATTGTTTTGAGAGAGCAGGTAAGGATTGGGCTGACGTCAGAGGAACAGGAGGGCATATTGCCATCTGTGTCAGGTAAGGGAGCCAGACTTGTCATAGTCAAGAAGGGCAATCACAATAACTCTCGCTTTGTTTCATTGAATTTTCAACAGAATCTTGGATAGGGTAAAAAACTGGGAAAATGTATACAAGAGGACCCTGTCCGCTGGGAAGATGAGGGCAACTGCAAGTGAATGTTTCCCCAAAGGGTGGTTGTATCTTGAAACACCTGTGAATTCAGTATACACTCATTGTCGAGAGAAAATTCCAACTGAGACTGTTGGTTATCCCATTCTGTATCCCTTGCAGACAGACAGCTGAGATGAGCACATTGTGATGGGTGCATCAATTCCAAAGTTTGAATGCTGTCTTGCAGAGGGAGGGAGATCTGGCAGCTCCTTGGCAGTTTATACAAAACATACAGGTCACATTAAGTCCATCATAACCTTTGTGTGTTGTTTTTGATGAGAGGCAGAGTTTATGCACAGGCACTCCTGACAGCCCTTAGCCCCAAAAGAGTGATGTGGAAGGTCATTTCTGTGGAAGGCCATTTGTCCTGAACCTTGTTGTTGCGTAGGTGAGTTCCTCAGCATATTAGGGAGACGTGTCCCAGGGTGGTGAATGTGGGTAGTGAGAGGAGCGCTCTCTCTTGTACTGCATCAGGTTGGTGCTGCTAAAGTCCAGTCACTGTACTGGGGTTAGTATGCCATTACAATGAAGTGAACCTTGGAGACTACCCTGTGTGGAGCAGTCTGTACCTATAATGATCCTGCCCCAAAGGTAAGCAGTAGGAAATCTCCTGTATGATGGTTGTATTGAGATATGGAAGTAGGCACCCTGTAAGTTCAGGGCTAGAAATCAATCTCTTTGCTCTAGAACTGGTCCTAACTGCTGTGAAGTAAGGTAAGGTGACTTCTGAGTGGGGTGACAGGTGTATAGATGGCAGCTGATACTGTAAGGTATCGTCGTTCAGGCCCCCGACCAGCTCATCAAAGTGCTTATAAGAGGCAGTTTGAGAGGTCATGGACTGGGGTGCAGACTGTTCTCACTTTTGAGCCCTGGGCCTCTTACACTGTGGCTCATAACAGCACAGAGATGGAGATTACTGAGAAGATTGTGATCAGTGGTGTGGTTGAGAGGTATATCTTCTCTTCTGTTCCACAGTGTAGATTCCTAAGGAGTGTAGTGCGGTCCGAGAATCCTTCAAGATGTGGAGAGAAAATCTGTCTTCTCCACAAAGAGTTTGGCCCTTCAAATTGGAAGTCTGTAGCTCTTTGGGAAATCTAGAGAGATGTAGCGAACAAAAAAAACCCCCCACAACCCACCTCAGTACCACTGTCATGGAGACTGGGTGGGCAGCTGTAACAGCTATATCCAGTGGTGTCTCTAGGACCGGTCTGGCTATTAACTGACCTTCTCTAAGAATGGTCTGAATCTGTTCTTTTTGTGTTTCCAGTAATGTTTCAGAAACATCCTGGGTTTCCCAAGATTAACAAAATTGTTTTGGCCATGGCAGTTTGGTAATTTATGACTCTAAACAGTAATGTTGTTGATGAATATGCCATCTTGCAAAGCCAGATCATATGGAGTTGACTTGGCATTATGTTGCTTGCTTCATGCATTAACCACATCCACTATGATGGAGTTGGGTTGCAAATGTTGAAAACAAAGCCTGCCTCTTTGGGTAGAGATGTAGGGTTGTTTTTGTTTACACTCTGTTGCTGGTTGGTGCGATGGAGGCTGGCTCTGCCAGATGATTTTGGTAGGATCTAGAATCAGCTCATTAATTGGGAGGACAGTTCTAGATGAGAAGGTAGTGTGCAGAATTTCCACCAACTTGTGATGTGTATCTGCCACCTCCGGTAAGGGAATCTGCAGCTCGTCTGCCACCCTCTTGGTAAGATCCAGAAAGTTCTTAAATCTTCACCTAGTGATGAGGAGTGGGCAGCACAGTCTCATCTGGGAGAGATGAGGAGAAGTGGGCTGAAGAGGTAGCTTCCTCTTCAGGTGTGGTTTTTTGTTTTGTTTTGTTTGTTTTTCCCCTTCCCCCTTCTTTCCTGTTCTGAAAAAGCTGTCTCCTGTTCTGGCTCAGGTGCTCTCCTGCCCTGGCTCAGGTGCCAGGCTGTAGCAAACCATCTGGTGGATTCTCCCTGAGAGACACCGGAGACGGTCGCGCCATGTGTGTGTATATACACGAAAAGTTACAATATAGCCTTGGGAGGGAGAGGCAGGAAGGTAGGCACGGGCGGTTGGCATGATGGAATTGGGGATGACCCTTGTAGTGTGGTGGTGGGCCACCTTGAGGGGCCAGGGAATGATCTTCTCCTGGCCAGTGTCAGATTCGTCAGTGGGTAAGGGTGCTGCTGACTGGGGTATTGGCAGTATACAGCCCAGTGCTAAGAGCAATTCTGGGTGCGGGGATGTGCTTGATACCGGGGTCCTGGTACCAAGTAATGGGGATTGTGGTTCTTCCCCAATCATCAGGTCTCCAGGGTACCAGAGCTCATGCAGTACCATGGGTTCATTTGGTACCACAGAGGAGGGTCTGTGGTACATTGTCAGTACCGATAGTTGGGCAGAGCACTCCCTAAATGAGAGTTTTGCCCAGTACAAAAAGTTTGTTGGTGCCACTTTTTTAGAGACGGTATGGTAATTGTCTCGCCCTGGGTACTGAGGCCACAGGTCTCCAGAGTATCCGAGCACCTGTGTTACCATGGGCTCATCCGGAACCCCAGAGGAGTGTCTGTAGTCGGTATCAATGGTTGGGAAGGTGCAGAACACTTCCTAGATGGGAGTTTTGTTGCATCTGGTACTGAAGGGTTTCTCTATGCCGCTCTTTTAGAGATGGTACGAAGAAAGAAAAGGAGTACTTGTGGCATCCGATGAAGTGAGCTGTAGCTCACGAAAGCTCATGCTCAGATAAATTGGTTAGTCTCTAAGGTGCCACAAGTACTCCTTTTCTTTTTGCAAATACAGACTAACACGGCTGTTACTCTGAAACCTGTCAGAGATGGTACAGCAACTGTCCCCTCTCCTTCGGGGATGGTACTGTTGCCTCAGAGCATGAGGGTGGAAGCCTCTGGTGTCTTGGTGCCCAAGCAGAGCTCACAGCAGGGCTTCTCCGTGTCGAGATGGTAGGGTAACTGTGCCTGCTCGGTGCAGTAATTGCCCAGAGTAGAGCTCAGAGCAGCACAGAGCTTACAGAAGCCCCTTGTCGGTGGGGAGAGCAGAGCTCAGAGCAGGGCAGAGCTCACAGCAGGAAGCCCCATGCTGAACCAGAGCTGCCGCTTAGCTCGCAGCAGGAGGTTCCTCTGCTGGTATTGTCCTACCGAGATGGCTGCACTGGGGAACACCCCTCTGGCTGGCCAGTTGCTCGGAGGAGCCTTTCCAGGGGGAGTCTGCTTGTGGCTTCTTCTTTCTCTCTCTCTCTCCTCCTCTTCACCACTCGACCCCTTTGGAAGTGAAGGCTCCGGGGATGATCCGGGGTCACCACCCCCCGGAGTCCCCTGCAGACTGAAGTGTTTTCTCTATTGGGAAGAATTTTAACTTCAGCTCCCGGCTCCTGTGAGGCTGCAGTTTTAGGTGTGGCAGGTAAAGCACTTCTGTGAGGGTATGGTCAGACACAGTGAGAGTGTCTGGCCATTACAGGAACTGACTCCTGGCAGAAGAGGCACCGCTTGGAGCAGAGAGATCCAGGCAAGCCTCTGGGCAGAGGGTATCATCCTCTAGCAGGGAGGAATATGCAGAAAAACATCGTCTTTTCTTTTTAACTGAAAAAAAAAAAAATTTTGAGTCTACTAGATGTCTGGGGCGGGGGGGGAGAATGCCCCCGGACAGGGAAGGAAAGTGAAATTCTTTTCCTTTTTCGCTTTTCTTTTTAAACCAGAGGAATAAAATAAATAAAACAAAACACTAGCCTGAGTACTTTTAGGGAGAACAAAGGTAACAAAACAAACACTACTTATGCTAATGACACAGATAAGGAAAGGACAACTGCTCGTTCTGTAGAGAAGGAAGTGAGCGGGGTTCTCCCTTGCAGTGCTAAATAGCCTGGAGGCAGACCACAAGGGAAGGAGAGCACATGCTGGGGCTCAACAGGAGACTGCTACCAAAAATCTCCGATTAGAGGTGCAGGGGCACACAGACACCTAAAGTGGAGCACCCATAGGGACACTACTCAAAGAAGAACATTAGCTTTCCCTTGTACCCTTGTATCGCTACTAAATTCACAAGATAAGCTTATTCCTGCATACTGCACATTTTCAGCATTAACAATATGATACATATCCTTGCTAGGCTTTACCTGACTTAAGAAGTCTCAGAAAAATTTTCCATCTCTTTCCTGTTTGAACTCTGACAGGGCTAGAGACACCAAACTGAAGCCAGAGATCACCTCCTGTGTATGCCCCAAAAGACACTTTGACTCTCAGGATATAGGTAATAACTCATTTGCATGTATATGTTTTTGCTTGCTTTAATCTGTAAATAACTCTCACTTCTTTTTCCTATTTAATAAATCTTTAGATAGTTCATTACAGGATTGGCTACAAGCCTGTCTTTGGTGAAAGAACTAGGGTAACAATTGATCTGGGGTAAGTGACTGGTCTCTTGGAACTGGAAACAACCTGAAGATGGTGTGATTTTTGGTGTAAGTGACCATTTATCACGAAGTCCAACTTGCCTGGGTGACAAGATAGACTGGAGAGGTCAAGGTCATTGTCTGTGACTCCATGGTAAGACTGTTATAGTGATCCAGGAGTTCACACTTGTTACTGGGTTGGTGAAATCTGATTATAGAACACACCACAAGTTTTTTTCGGGGGGGTCTGCCCTGTTTTTGACAGTCTGCCCTGAAGCTGGTACTCTCAGTGTTGAGCTACTCCAGACAGTGTGACATATGTTATATCTACATTTGAGGTGGGACTGTGATTCCTAGTTCGCATAGATGCACCCATGGTACCTCTGCTCAAGCTAGCATGCTAAACATATAGGTGTAGCCCGGGCAGCACAGGGGGTGACTTGGGCTATCTGCCTAGCGTGTGCCCAGGGGGACCATGTGGATAGCCGAAGCCACTACCCATGCAACCCCAGCTACATTGATGTTTTTAGCACATTAGCTTTAAGTCTACATGAGCTGGGAATCACAGAGCTGAAATGTAGATGTACCCTCAGGGTAAAAGACTATCAAAGGTGTGAAGTGGTTCTTAAAGCGTATATGTGTTATGTTCTTCCTGGGGAGTTGGCTAAGTGTGTGACTGTGTGTGAGGATCTGAATCTTACAGTACCAAGAGCCAGTGTGAGCATGTGCATATTGAAGCATTGCTCAAAGAGGGTAGAGGGAAGGTGGCTTGTGCTACCTTTATGTCCTTTGATAGTGTTAGGTGGAATCCTGGTGGGTGACAGTGACTGGGTTGTAAAAGGAGGTGAAGAATTTGGACATTTCCACAACTGTGAGGCTGGCAGAGTAAAGGTATTTATGTTAATGGGGTGTATTGGGGCACTGTTGAAAGAGCATGGGCATGACGACATACTGCCAAGCAACCTTAACTCTTTGTTAACATAGTTCTTTGCCATTGAATTTCATAGTTTTTTTAACAGGTAAACATTGGTAGGTGTTAGTGGTCATTTAGACAGCTGTACATATCATGTCCTGGGACTTGCATACTGAGCGCCCCCCACCGCCCCATGTAAACACACATACACACACCAGCCCTGCTTCACCACACATCCCTATTCATGGCCCTGACCCATTCACTGCATTCCCCCCTCCAACTTGGCCCCTCCCCAATGCTGTATACAGGCCCCCCACCACAAGCAGGGAACTCATCTCCCTGAAATCTTCACTCCCTGACATACAAACATTTCTATTATTGTTAATTCCCCCCCCCCCCCCCCACCCCACAGCCTGGCTCACATGCAGTCCCTGGAGTGAAGGACAACTATATGACAGTGGAATGGTGTTTCTGGTCACATTTCTGAATGGTTGGAGGGTGGAGTTTGTGGCAGGGTTGGGGAGAGAAATCACAGACAGGATTTCTGCTCCACAATACTGACTGTTTTATGTTTAAGAGAAAGTATTTCTATGCCATACAGCACACATTTTTCAGTCAGCAAAGAACCTTCCAATTTCTCAATGAATGTTCTTCCATCACTTACTCATAGCAGTGTTGGGGTGCACTGGCAGCGCTGGAGGGGATTAAGCTACAGGAAGGTTTGGCTGCAGGGGATTGGGGCTCAGAGGGTTGGGGTGAATTGGCAGAGCTGGGGGTGCATTGAGATTGGGGTGGAGGGGCTGGGATGCACTAGCAGGGCTGTAGGGTGCCATGGCTCCCTCACCTAAGTCCCCAACTTACTTATCTACTTCTCATGGATGATGCAAGTCTAAACCAATGAATGCTTGTAATTTCTGCTGAGCTGCTCAGATGGAAATTCAAGAGCAGTGTAAAGTACTATTGTAACAATAATAATAATTAATAAATAAAACTGCTTCACTTCTGTATTTACAAGACATTCAGAAATTGTTTTCATTTGTATCAATAGCTCCACCATGCCTCTCAATAAAGTAAATCCTGGAAAGGCCAGCTTTTCATAGATTTACTGCTATCCTATTCAGAGCAAGAAGTACTGATGAAGCAAAGAATTTCAAATACCTGCCAACATTAAGGCTCTGACACATTCAGTTCGGCCTTGCATTGCAGATTTCATCAGTGCTGTGAATCCAAATACATTCCTCTTCTCAAGATCAAGACCAGGAAAATAGTTCAACAAGTAGTTTGTAATGGTTATATGCCCTGTAGAAGGATAAAACAAGGGAGAGAAGAGTTATCACTACTGAAAAATATTAGAGTTAAGAATCACTCTGAGGTTTAGAAAAGGAGTACTTGTGGCACATTAGAGACGAACCAATTTATCTGAGCATAAGCTTTCGTGAGCTACAGCTCACTTCATTGGATGCATTCGATGAAGTGAGCTGTAGCTCACGAAACCTTATGCTCAGATAAATTGGTTAGTCTCTAAGGTGCCACAAGTCCTCCTTTTCTTTTTGCGAATACAGACTAACACGGCTGTTACTCTGAAATCTGAGGTTTAGACTGCTTGAAACTTTTGAAACTGCTTGAAACTTGAAACTGCTTGAAATTGACCACTAGCAGCTATCAAATATGCAAGCCATGGCTACTTAATACTATACCATTCTCTCACATCCTTTTTCACATGCTGCAGTCATTAGCATTTACTCTTAAAGTGTCATGATGGTCTGACTGGAGCATGGGAACAGGAGCCTAGAATTCCTGGGTTCTAATCCCAGCTCTGACATTGACTCTGAGTGTGGCTTTCCCCTCTATAAAAACTGATGTAATAACACTCCTACCTACCCACCTCAGCGGTTGTTTGTGGGGAATAGCTAAGAAGCACATTGTGGCATGTCATAGTAAGACTTTCCTGTACCAGTTACCCATACAGTGGACAGTAGCACAGAGGGAGAATAGCCTGTGTGGGGCTACTATGTGTCCCCCAATTCATACTGGTGGGAAGGGATAGGGAATAGGTGGAGCTGTATGGTTCCACCACCTCCAGTGTGCCGGCCAGCACAGCAGCACTAGGGGATGTAGGCTGTGCCAGTTATAGGGCTGGAATGGAGGAAGCCAGAACACAGAATCATCAGGGTCTGCTATTAGGGCCGTGCAAAGACATTCTGCCCCATACACTGGGCTTGTGGGAAAACCAAACTGACCCCTAAAACTCTTTGAAAATGGAAGGTCTGATGCAAGTGTGAAGTTATTCATTGTACGCACATATTGTCAAAGAACTGGACAAGATACTGCCATGGAGATATGCAGACAGCTGGTTCCTGTTCTCTAAAATCATCGAGTTTGATTAATGTCTGGTTGCACAAGACAGAGCTGAAAATCTCAACAGAACTTTGGGTGGGTTGATATTAGACAAAGGGATTATTTGTGTTCTCTTTTTGCTCTTTTTCACCATTTCTTTCCCTGCCTGGCTGTGGAGAGCCACTGGGCCACTCACTAGCAATAGGCCAGTGGGGCAGCTTTACTGGCTTCACAGTAAAATCAATGTGACTGATGTTCTGCTGTCAAGTTTTACTCTCCAAAAATGGACATTGCTGCCTTTCATTTCCTTTGGTTTGTGTGCCACTGTCACTGGTGTCAGCAGGGATATGAAGAGCACTGGAAGACTATCACTGGCTAAAATAATAAGTGTTACAGAGCTAACAGCCTGAAGACCAATTAAAACATCAAGCCCTTACAACTGGACTAACAGAAGATGACAAACATCTAGTGCCATTATGACTCATTCAAAACAGTTTTCCCTTCACTTGTCATTTATTTTATGATGGTTTGATGGTTTGTATAATAATACAGTCTGTCAGGCAGCTGCAACAATCACAGCTTAACTACTGTGAGCTGTAAAAAACGTACTGTCATCTCACTCTGCAGTCCAGTTGGATATTCTGCGATGCATGGCTGTCAAGTATATCCAGAAATGTTACTGAAGCAGATTGTAATTCACACAGAGCAATTTTTAAAAGAAATTTGTCGCAGCACATTTGGTGCAGTTTTCCTCAGCAGTTGTTTGCACCAACACAGTCCTACACTTCTTCTGGAAGGCAGGAAAAGCAAATTTTTTGCCAGTTAAATGGTTTTAGATAGATCTGTAGTCGTAGTGTTAACAATGTTTTCAGTCTCAGCCTTCTCTGAGGTTTGCCAAATCCCACCAACCCATTTGTGTAACCGGAAACTTCCTTGAAACTCAAGCAATTTCATAGACAACCTAAAACAGGAGTTTAAATTGTGCGAGAATCAAAGAAATTGAAGGCCAAATGCATAGTGGTTCTGCACCTTGTGTCATCACTTAGTTCAGTGCAAAGTGAGTGCAAACTAGGTGTAAAAAAATACCAAATTAGAATTGCAATGATTTACGCTCATTTTCAACTGGACCCATAACATGAACCAATGCCCCAATTCTGCTCCTGTTGCAGTCGATGGCACAACTCCTATTGACTTCAGTGGGAGCAGGATCAAGCCACAAATAAGGACAATGAAGACAATTAACACTAATGGAATCTCTGTGCCCAGAAGGTTTGCAGGACTGGCCTCTTGATCTGTAAGTATCTCTCTGCATAATCTGAAGGCCTCAATGTAGCAGAAACACTTCTGTTCAACCAGGGATATCTAGAGAACATCAGAATAGTGAGGATATTTAAAACAATAACATTACATACAAATAAATGAATTTTTAAAAAATCTCTATGTTAATTACTGTTAAAGATGCTCTTCATGTTGCCAAAAATATAACTACAGATTGGGCTAGTTGACACAGATGGGGAATGGGGTGGGGGAAATCATAGTCAAAGCTCCCCAGGGGATTGGATCTAACTTCAAGTGAAGACAAAAAAATAGCAGCAAAGTAACAAAGAAAATTAAGACCTTAAAATTTATGATTCTAAGCAGAGCTGTGTGGAACTCAGCTGTTCAATATCACAGGGATTCATGCAAACCTCTTCAATTTCAATCCACAGGGGTTTATGTACCCTGAGGTTTGCTTCAAATTTTAGGTTCAAAGAAACACAGACTCAAAATAAAACAGTCATAAATGTCAAATTTCACATTATGTTTAGTTCAACCTGTCATGGTTTTCATACAAAGCCATGAATTTGGCCCAGGTTCTCTTGAAAAGTTCATCAGTGTTTCAGTGAACCTAGGTGAACTCTAGAGAGTTTGTACCTAACCTGAAACCAGGTGAGTATTGTGTGATTTCAGGTTTGCTACAAAAGCTTCATGAAGCTCTAAAAAGAAGTTACCATGGTTATATTTGAATTGCATGCTATTGCTGACTATTAATGACAGATGTAAAGTCTGATCCATAGTGGCAGTAACCTTGGGCTGCTATACATACAGTAGTTTAGTGGGGGTGGGAGAAAGTCACAGCACTGAGAAGGTGTGAAAGGGGATTGCGAATGAGGAAGCATGGCACTAGGAAGCTGCAGAATGGGGGGAAAATACTTTCTAACATCAAAGAGTGTGTCGGTCTGTATGCTTGGTGTGCTTCCTAACAAGAATACTATGTTCAGTGTACAGTTCTTTGTCCTGTGTGGGGGTAGGGACATGTGGTGTCACGAGTCCCCCTCCCCCAATTTCTGCCATGGTGGGAGTCTGGCTGAGTGCGCCTGAGCGGGACGTGCCTGGGAAAGGCACCAGCACCAAGCACTCCCGCTCAGTCCTGCTAGGAGACACCTGGAGCAGGGAAGAGAGATGGGGCTGGCAGCACAGCAACATCAGAGGAGGTATGGGGAAGCCCTCTGAATCCCGTCTCTTCTTTGCTCGCAGCTGCAGTAACCTGCTTGGTGGTAGGTATCAAAGCCCGCTCTGGCCCGCAGGGGGGAGGCAATGGGAGAAGTAAGTTAGGAAGGAGCTCTCTGAGGGGAGTGGGCTCAAGAGGGCATGGGAGGTGCAGGGGGAGCGGGAAAGGGCCCAGAGGTGACGCATGCATGGAAAGGGGTGGTCATGTGCCCGGCCCAACCTTTAAATTGTGCTCCCCAGCCACCATCAAGAGTTATGGGTTGTCTCTGTGCATGTCTCTTATTTAAAGACCTGGAGAGAGATTGTTGTCCAGCTCAAGTATCTGTTTTTCATTCACTCCATGACTAGCTTGGAGAGAACCTGTACAATTTATACAGTATTACTTGCTTATGGAAACCTTGTGCTGTTTAATTTCTTATGCATTGCATTAAATACAACTAAACTCACTTTTTCCAAGTATGGTACTGTTTCACCTTGCAAAGTGGTGCACAGCACAAGACCCAGTAACTTTTTAAAGACACCACAATAGAGGCTCAACTTAAATGTATACCCGAAATTAAAAAACATAGTAAGGGAATCAAAAAAAGTGTCACCGTGCCAAAGTAAAAGAAGCAGTGAGAGGCAAAAAGGCATCCTTTAAGAAGTGGAAGTTAAATCCTAGTGAGGAAAACAGAAAGGAGCATAATAGTGAAAAATACAATTAGGAAGGCCAAAAAAGAATCTGAAGAACAGCTAGCCAAAGACTCAAAAAATAATAGCAATTTTTTTTTAAGTACATCAGAAACAGGAAGCCTACTAAAGAACAAGCAGGGCCATTGGACGATTGAGCTTTTAAAAGATCACTCAAGGATGATAAGGCCATTGCAGAGAAACTAAATGAATTCTTTGCATTGGTCTTCACAGTTGTCGTTGTGAGGGAGATTCCCAAACCTGAGCCATTCTTTTTAGGTGACAAATCTGAGCAACTGTCCCAGATTGAGGTGTCATTAGAGGAGGTTTTGTAACAAATTGTTAAACTGAGCAGTAATAAGTTACCAGGACCAAATGGTATTCACTCAAGAGTTCTGAAAGAACTCAGATGTGAAATTGCAGAACTTCTAACTGTGATATGTAACCTATCATTTCAATCAGCTTCTGTACCAGATGACTGGAGGATAGCTAATGTGAAGCCTTTTTTTAAAAGGCTCCAGAGGTGATCCCAGCAATTACAGGCCAGTAAGCCTAACTTCAGTACCGGACAAACTGGTTGAAACTATAGTAAAGAGCAGAATTATCAGACACATAGATGAATAACCTGGAAAAAGGGGTAAACAGCGAGGTGGCAAAATTTGCAGATTATACAAAACTACTCCAGATAGTTAAGTCCAAAGCAGACTGTGAAGAATTACAAAGGGATCTCACAAAACTGGGTGACTGGGAAAGAAAATGGCAGATGAAATTCACTGTTGATAAATGCAAAGTAATGCACATTGGAAAACATAATCCCAACTATACATATAAAATGATGGGGTCTAAATTAGCTGTTACCGTTCAAGTAAAAGATCTTGGAGTCATTGTGGAGTTCTCTGAAAACATCCACTCAAAGTGCAGTGCTAGTCAGACAAGCTAGCAGAATGTTGGGAATCTTTAAGAGAGGGATAGATAATAAGACGGGAATATCATATTGCCTGTATATAAATCCATGTGTGATGCTCTGTACCTCGGGGGAACACCCAGCACCCCCATGTTCATCCTTGTAAAATGATTATGTGGTATCCAATGCAAAGTTTGTCATGTCGGGTGTCTTCAGAAGGCTTATGATGCACTAAGCATTGTTGTTACAGTAATGTTATAGTAAGGTTATAGGTTATAATTTCATGTATGTATGAGGCTGAAAATGTAGCCTCGTGGCTTAAAATAAGCCCAGGCAAAAACTCTCTGTGATGGGTTGGGTCACAGAGACCCCCTTGGGACTGCCACCTGATGTGCTGGGACTACCTCTGACCCCATTTTCCCTGCCAGCTTGGGACTCCAGTACCCTGTCTTGTTGAGCCAGACACGCTAGCCTGCTGCAAACACAGACCCAGGTCTGAACCACGTCCCCCACAAGCAGCAGACTTAAGTGAAAAGAGCTTAAGAAGTGCTCCTGCCTCTAGCACTCAGATACCCAGTTCCCAATGGGGTCCAAACCCCAAATAAATCTGTTTTACTCTGTATAAAGCTTATACAGGGCAAACTCATAAATTGTCCTCCCTCTGTAACACTGATAGAGAGATATCTATTTTATCTGTTTGCTGTTTGCTCTCCCAGAAATTAATTATTTACTCTGGATCAATTAATAAGCAAAAAGTGATTTTATTACGTATAAAAAGGATTTAAGTGGTTCCAAGTAATGACAGACAGAACAAAGTAAATTACCAAGCAATATAAAACCCCACCCTTGTGAAGCTTCCCAAATGCGGAGTTTTTCTCCCCCCAGCCTTGAAGAGACAGTGTTATCTTTTAAAAGGGTAGCAAGAATAACATTCTTTAATGGAGTGCTTTAGATTGGTAAGATCCTTTTGGTTACCCCACTCTCTGCTCCCAACAGGTCAGCTGGATGGACTCTTCCCTCCAAGAGATCTGACCCCCAGTCTTTCCTTAGACCGCTCTCCTGTGGATCAGGGTTTGGCATTTTAGATGCAGATTTTTCACCCTCCTCCTGGGGAAAAGTCTCCCTACAAAAGGTGGGCAGACCCTCCTATCCCCCCTCACCTTCTGTCAGGACTTCCCTCTCTGGGCTCCCCTCCTGTGTCCCCCAAAGGGGAAGGTGACCCTGATCCAGCTGTGGGCTCACAGCTACTAGCTATAACAGACCCTTCACTGGCCAGTAAAATCCCCTCTGCCCTTTCCCTCAGGTTGGGCTTGCTTCCAGCTACAGAGTCCTTGGGGTCCGTTCCCAATGCAGCAGTCACCAGGACCCCAACTTCCATCTCCCGCCTACATGTCTCTGTGACCCCAGAGCAGGACCTGTCCCCTGATGACTTGCAACTTTGGCAGTCAGCAGCTGGGAAGGCCTCTCTGTTACAAGGTGGAACATTCCCCTCCCCCAGGGAGACAACAGGACAGGAACTGGCTCTATCCAGCCCCTTCCACAGGGACTTGCCTTGAGCCCCAGGGCTACAGGAACTGCTTTCAACTGCCCCTTCCCCAAAGCTGCATTCTCCACGGCTACAGAGGAATTAAAGAGACACTCTCCTATTCCCACAGCAGCACCTGTGACACCCTCTCCCCTGGGGCTTTTAGCACAAGATTCCTTCTTGCTGCTAACAAACCCTGGGACAGATTTGGACACATTAAATAAATCATTTCCTTGTAGAAAAGGCGCAGAATTGTGTGCCATTGCTGCACCAGTCAGTTTAGCCTGCAAATCACCAGTTTCCATGTGTACCTTAGCTAAAGGTGCAAGGAGCTTGTAACCTCCCACCAATTCTAATTGTGCCATTTTTCCTGGTAACAAATCCTTCTCCTGGATCAGGTCTCTCCTGACCACAGACATTTCTGCACCTGTATCCATGGAGAAGTTTGCCATTAAGCTTAACAGCATGCATATGCTCACTGCTTCGTTGAGTAGCAGCAATCTTTACAAATCCTGTGTGGAAAGAGGCATTAGCCTGGGATACCCTTGTGCTCTGAGAAGCAGCAGCAGCTTCATGTGTTACCCGCTGCCTGTTCCCACTCAGCCAAGGACATTTATTCCTCAGGTGCTCAGTGGACTTACAGTGATAGCACCTTCTGGGCTCCTCTGCTTGTACAGGAGAACTGGGACGAGTAACAGGGGAATGGGGAGGTGAACGCCCAGTCTCCTTTTTCCCAGGGGTAAAACGGTGATTCTGCTTTCCCCCAACCCTGTCCCCCGCGGCTAGTGGTTTTTGTTTAATTGCAGCTTGTGACTGCCCAAAAGAGTCTGCAAACCCAGCTAATTCACCCACTGCATCCACTTTTTTGTCCCACAAATACTGTTTTACATCATCACTGCACATATTCAGGAATTGTTCCTGAGTAACCAAATCACACATTCCTTCAAAGCTTGTAATGCCTTTTCCCCTCACCCACTTGTCTAACACATCTCTCATTTCATTTACATAAACCACATTGCTCAATCCAGATCCCCTCTTAAGACTCCTGAATTTAACCCTGTAGGTTTCAGGTGTAATCTGAAACTGTTTCAAAACCAGTTGCTTAAATTTACCATAGTTTGAAGCATCATCAATAGGCATCTTATTGAATATGTCCAGAGCTCTTTCAGTCAATTTTCCCATCAACATAGTCATTTTTTGATCCTCAGGAATTGCACGGAGGGTGCACAGTCTTTCAAAGGTGATGAAATATCCGTCAGTATCACTGGATTCATCATACTGTGGACATAGTCGCTCCCATTTGTGGATTTTTGGGGACGTGGAGCCAGCTGCTGAAGGGTTTTGTCTCTTCCACTCCATAACAGTCAGTTCATTCTTCTGGGCCTCAATCTAGGCCTGTATTTCTGTGTCTTTTAACTCCAGGGCTAGCCTCTGGGTTTCCATGGCTCTTTTGTGAGCAGCTTCCTCCCTGGCTGTCTCTGCTTCTTTGGTTTCCCTGGCTGCAGCTGCTTCTTTGAGCCTCATTTCTGCCTGCCACATTTGAAACTCGTGGCCCTTTGCCTTTTCTTCCACTTCCAGTCTAGCCAGCTCTAGATTTGTAGCTGCCTCACTGGTAGTCATTTTCCTGCTTTCCTGTGCTTATTCACTCAGCCGAAGTAAACAAACAGAAAATAGCAAACCAGTAACCGCTTTGTCTGTTCTCCAGCCACCACACTTAAAACTCACTCAAAATCACTACCAGCATCTCAAAGCAATCAGCTGTACACAGATCCTGCTGACGACACCGCTGTGATGGGTTGGGTCACAGAGACCCCCTTGGGACTGCCACCTGATGTGCTGAGACTACCTCTGACCCCATTTTCCCTGCCAGCTTGGGACTCCAGTACCCTGTCTTGTTGAGCCAGACACGCTAGCCTGCTGCAAACACAGACCCAGGTCTGAACCACGTCCCCCACAAGCAGCAGACTTAAGTGAAAACAGCTTAAGAAGTGCTCCTGCCTCTAGCACCCAGATACCCAGTTCCCAATGGGGTCCAAACCCCAAATAAATCTGTTTTACTCTGTATAAAGCTTATACAGGGCAAACTCATAAATTGTCCACCCTCTGTAACACTGATAGAGAGATATGCACAGCTGTTTACTCTCCCAGGAATTAATTGCTTACTCTGGATCAATTAATAAGCAAAAAGTGATTTTATTAAGTATAAAAAATAGGATTTAAGTGGTTCCAAGTAATGACAGACAGAACAAAGTAAATTACCAAGCAATATAAAACAAAAACACGCAAATCTAAACATAATACAGTAGGAAAATAATACATCACCCTCAGAGATGTTCCAATAAGCTTCTTTCTCAGACTAGACTCCTTCCTAGTCTGAGTTCAGCAATCACTCACACCCCTGTAGTTACTGTCCTTTGTTCCAGTTTCTTTCAGGCATCTCTTTGGGGTAGAGAGGCTATCTTTTGAGCCAGCTGAAAACAAAATGGAGGAGTTTCCAGGGCCTTTTATATTCTCTCTTGTGGGTGTAAACCCCTTTGTTCTTCTGTGCAAAATCACAGTAACAAGATGGAGTCTGTAGCCACCTGGGCAAGTCACATGTGTATGAATGATTCAGCTTTTTCCAGGCTGACGCCATTACTTATATGTCAGTTTGAACATTCCCAGGAAAGCTCAGATGTGGATTGGCATCTCCCAAAGTCCATTGTCAGTTAAGTGTTTCTTGATTGGGCACTTACTGAGAAGAGTCCTTTCTCAAGAAGCTCACCAAATGCTTCACTGAGGCTATTTAAAATCAAACAAGTACATAGCCAATATTCATAACTTCAAATACAAAAATGTTACACACATACAGACAACATAATCACAACCAACAAACTACAACCTTTCCATAGACACCCCACTTGGCCTCCTCTGTACAAGAATTGGTGCAACCATAGGACCCTGGTTGCAACAATGATCTATATGGTCACTGTTTATGTCAATAATGTCACACTCTCCAAGAGCTGAGAGGCAGTTCATACCTCATCAGGGCATATATAGGGCAAACCCAGCCCAGCCTCACAGGAACAAAGAGCGCCGGCCTAGGCAGCAACAAAAGAATCTGTTGGACTCTCGAAGGAATCACCCCCCTTCCTTTGGTCAGTTTGGAACTGTGATGAGGTAATGTTCACCTGGCACTGAAGGGGGGGAGCAAAGCCAAGAGGGAAGAAAGAACATGACAAAAGGGAGAGACATTTTCCATGCTCTTCCTCTCTCTTCCACCTATATTTACAGACACCACACCAAGTGACTGAAGCGCTGATCAAAGGGGAGAGCCTGGTTGATGAGCAACCAGCCAGCCTGTGCTGAGAAATATCTAAGTTTGTAAGAGCACTGAAAGTGTTAAGATCAGCTTAGAATGTGTTTTGCTTTTATTTCATTTGACCAAATCTGACTTGTTATGCTTTGACTTATAATCACTTAAAATCTATCTTTATAGTTGATAAATTTCTTTGTTTATTCTACCTGAAGCAATGTGTTTACTTTGAAGCGTTTCAGAGACTCCTCTTGGGATAACAAGCCTGGTACATATCAATGTCTTTGTTAAATTGATGAACTCATATAAGTGTGTGGTGTCCAGTGGACATAACTGGACACTGCAAGACGGAGGTTCCTAGGGTTGTATCTGGGACCAGAGATATTGGCTAGTGTCATTTGGTTGCACAATCCAAGAAGCAGCTTACATGCCAGAGGTTGTGTGTGAACAGTCCAGGAGTGCGGGTTCTCACAGCAGAGCAGGGTAAGGTTGGCTCCCAGAGTCAAGGATTGGAGTGACCTAGCAGATCACTGGTCCAGATAACACCAGAGGGGAACGTCACACCAATGTATGCCCACATATTGAATACTGTGGGCAAATGTGATCGCCCCTTCTCAAAAAAGTATATTGGAACTGGAAAAGATTCTGAAAAGGGAACAAAAATGATTAGGGGTATAGAACAGCTTCCATCTGAGGAGAAATTAAAAAGGCTGGGACTTTTTAGCTTGGAAAAGAGAGGACTAAAGGGGAATATGATAGAGGTCTATAAAATCATGACAGGTGTGGAGAAAGTAAATAAGGAAGTGTTGTTTACTCCTACTCATAACACAAGAACTAGGGGTCACCAAAAAAAGGCAGAGGTTTAAAACAAAAAAAAAGGAAGTATTTTTTCACACAACACACAGTCAACCTGTGGAACTCATTACCAGAGGAGGTTGTAAAGGCCAAGACTATAACAGGGTTCAAAAAAGAACTAGATACATTCATGGAGGATAGGTCCATCAATGGTTATTAGCCAGAGTGGCAGGGATGGTGTCCCTAGCCTCGGTATTGCCAGAACCTGAGAATGGATGACAGGAAATGGATCATTTGATGATTAAGTTTAGAAGCGTGAGCAACAAGGGTGATGTCGTGGTGGGAGTCTGCTATAAACCACCGGATCAGGGGGATGAGGTGGAAAAGGCTTTCTTCCGGCAACTAACAGAAGTTACTAGATTGCAGGCCCTGGTTCTCATGGGAGACTCCAATCACCCTGATATCTGCTGGGAGAGCAATACAGCGGTGCACAGACAATCCAGGAAGTTTTTGGAAAGTGTAGGGGACAATTTCCTGGTGCAACTGCTGGAGGAACCAACTAGGGGCAGAGGTCTTCTTGACCTGCTACTCACAAACCGGGAAGAATTAGTAGGGGAAGCAAAAGTGGATGGGAACCTGGGAGGCAGTGACCATGAGATGGTCGAGTTCAGGATCCTGACACAGGGAAGAAAGGAGAGCAGCAGAATACGGACCCTGGACTTCAGAAAAGCAGAATTTGACAACCTCAGGGAACTGATGGGCAGGATCCCCTGGGAGAATAACATGAGGGGGAAAGGAGTCCAGGAGAGCTGGCTGTATTTTAAAGAATCTTTATTGAGGTTACAGAGACAAACCATCCCGATGTGTAGAAAGAATAGTAAATATGGCATGCGACCAGCTTGGCTTAACAGTGAAATCCTTGCTGATCTTAAACACAAAAAAAGAAGCTTACAAGAAGTGGAAGATTGGACAAATAACCAGGGAAGAGTATAAAAATATTGCTTGGGCATGCAGGAGTGAAATCAGGAAGGCCAAATCACACCTGGAGGTGCAGCTAGCAAGAAATATTAAGAGTAACAAGAAGGGTTTCTTCACATATGTTAGCAACAAGAAGAAAGTCAAGGAAAGTGTGGGCCCCTTACTGAATGAGGGAGGCAACCTAGTGACAGAGGATGTGGAAAAAGCTAATGTACTCAATGCTTTTTTTGCCTCTGTCTTCACAAACAAGGCCAGCTCCCAGACTGCTGCACTGGGCAGCACAGCATGGGGAGGAGGTGACCAGCCCTCTGTGAAGAAAGAAGTGGTTCGGGACTATTTAGAAAAGCTGGATGAGGACAAATACCATGGGGCCAGATGCACTGCATCCGAGAGTGCTAAAGGAGTTGGCGGATGTGATTGCAGAGCCATTGGCCATTATCTTTGAAAACTCATAGTGATCGGGGGAGGTCCTGGACAACTGGAAAAAAGCTAATGTAGTACCCATCTTTAAAAAAGGGAAGAAGGAGGATCCTGGGAACTACAGGCCAGTCAGCCTCACCTCAGTCCCTGGAAAAATCATGGAGCAGGTCCTCAAGGAATCAATTCTGAAGCACTTAGAGGAGAGGAAAGTGATCAGGAACAGTCAGCATGGATTCACCAAGGGCAAGTCATGCCTGACTAATCTAAATTGCTTTCTATGACGAGATAACTGGCTCTGTGGATGAGGGGAAAGCATTGGATGTGTTGTTCCTTGACTTTAGCAAAGCTTTTGACATGGTCTCCCACAGTATTCTTGCCAGCAAGTTAAAGAAGTAGGGGCTGGATGAATGGATGATAAGGTGGATAGAAAGTTGGCTAGATTGTTGGGCTCAACGTGTAGTGATCAACGGCTCCATGTCTAGTTGGCAGCCGGTATCAAGTGGAGTGTCCCAAGGGTCGGTCCTCGGGCCAGTTTTGTTCAATATCTTCATTAATGATCTGGAGGATGGCGTGGATTGCACCCTCAGCAAGTTTGCAGGTGACACTAAACTGGGAGGAGAGGTAGATACGCTGTAGGGTAGGGATAGGATACAGAGGGCCCTAGACAAATTAGAGGATTGGGCCAAAAGAAATCTGAGGAGGTTCAACAAGGACAAGTGCAGAGTCCTGTACTTAGGACGGAAGAATCCCATGCACCGCTACAGACTAGGGACCGAATGGCTAGACAGCAGTTCTGCAGAAAAGGACCTAGGGGTTACAGTGGACGAGAAGCTGGATATGAGTCAACAGTGTGCCATTGTTGCCAAGAAGGCCAATGGCATTTTGGGATGTATAAGTAGGGGCATTGCCAGCAGATTGAGAGACGTGATCATTCCCCTCTATTCGACATTGGTGAGGCCTCATCTGGAGTACTGTGTGCAGTTTTGGGCCCCACACTACAAGAAGGATGTGGAAAAATTGGAAAACGTCCAGCGGCGGGCAACAAAAATGATTAGGAGTTTGGAGCACATGATTTATGAGAAGAGATTGAGGGAACTGGGATTGTTTAGTCTGCGGAAGAGAAGAATGAGGGGGGATTTGACAGCTGCTTTCAACTACTTGAAAGGGGGTTCCAAAGAGGATGGCTCTAGACTGTTCTCAGTGGTAGCAGATGACAGAACGAGGAGTAATGGTCTTAAGTTGCACTGGGGGAGGTTTAGATTGGATATTAGGAAAAACTTTTTCACTAGGAGGGTGGTGAAGCACTGCAAAGGGTTACCTAAGGAGGTGGTGGAATCTCCTTCCTTAGAAGTTTTTAAGGTCAGGCTTGACAAAGTCCTGGCTGGGATGATTTAGTTGGGGATTGGTCCTGCTTTGAGCAGGGAGTTGGACTAGATGACCTCCTGAGGTCCCTTCCAACCCTGATATTCTATCATTCTATGATTCTATGATTACCTGTTCTGTTCATTCCCTCTGAAGCACCTGGCATTGGCCACGGTTGGAAGACAGGATACTGGGCTAGATGGACCTTTGTCCTGACCCAGTATGGCTGTTCTTATGTAAATAGAGGAGTGTCTACACAGTATAAGTAATCAATCATAGCTTAACTCGTGCATATGCCAAGCATATTTTTTGTGAAGTGTATCTGTGCCCTCAAAGACATGTTCTGTGACTCACTTTATGCCTGGCCGGGTCAGTCCACTAGAATGTCTTTCCTATTTGGTTTGACAGTGCCTGGTACAATGGGGTCGCAGTTTTGGTTGGGGCGTCTAGGCACTGCTGTACTACTACAATAATAATAAATAATAATATCAGCAGCAGCATGCAAATTCAGTCCACTATATGCAAAGGGTCCCCAGGCTATCTTTATTTAGACATTATTTTTTTCCATCCATGCTTTACAAGGAAGGTAAATATCATTATCTCCATTTTACAGATGTGGGGACTGAGACAGGAAGGTGGAATGACTTTCCCGAAGAATACACATCATTTAGGTCTCTTGACTTCTAGTTCAGGGCCCTAAACATTGGATTATGGCTGCCTTGTTGTTATTTCTGCATATAAGCAGGCATGATGCCCAGAGGTGCTGGAACAAATTGTATAGCAGGGGTGCTGAGATCCATTGAACCAAACTGTAAGCCCTGTATATGACGGAAACCGCTTCAAGCTAGGGGGTGCGGTAGCACCCCGAGCACCCCTAGTTCCAGCACCTATGATGATGTCACTCACTCACTGTCCTAAAAATGTGTGTCACATCAAGAAGAAAAAAGGGAGAAAATCTGTTTTGAAACATCATAGTTGAAACATTGATTTGTGCCTGCAAATGTAGAGTCCAGTCCTGTAAGATATCAAGTGCCTCCTGACAGATCAGCAGAATGGAGGCTGCTCAGCACATTCCATAACATTATCAATACTTTGTATGATTGGTCTTTACATCCTCATTTATGTAATGGAATTATTCTAATTTGCAATTCTGTACTCCACTATTACTACATAACTGTGTTAGAGATTGATAGGTAGTTGGTCCATATAACACACTGGCATCCAGCAGATGTTTTGAAAGAGTGAGCAAATAAGGATTCCCACTGAATAACAGCACCTGTTATCATTCATGTCTGGCTGGAGCAATTGCTATCCTGCAGCAGAAATATTGTGCATCCAGACCCTGAGTTTTTAGTTGTATTATTATTACTTTATTTTATTGTTCCATTAACCTTTATTAAATAAAAGTTACTGTACTGTATCTTCCTCCCTTTTTTTGCTTGTTTCCATTTTTTATTCCTTCATTACTTTTTCTTTCCCTTTACTCTATGTAGTATTCTTTCCTTCTGTTTTTGCATTGTTTTTCTTCCTAAAATTATTTTTTTCCTTCTCTTTCCCATATTTTTTCATCCTCTCATCCAACTTTCTTTTTCTCCTTTCACAACAATCTCTCTTTCATTACATTTTCACATTTCTTCCCCACTCTTTTGTCATTCGTTTATTACCTCCATCCCCCTCAATCTCCCATCTAGGGTTGCCAACTTTCTAGTAGGACAAAACCAAACACCCCTGTGCGGCCCCTTCCCTGAAGCCCTTCTCCAAGGCTCTGCCCCTACTCACTCAATCCCCCCCTCCTTCCATTACTTGCTCTCCCCCACCCTCACTCACTTTCACTGGGCTGGGGCACGGGGTTGGGGTGCGGGAGGGAGACTCTGGGGTGGAGCCCAGGATGAAAGATTTGGGGTGAGGGAGAGGGCTCTGGGCTGGGGCAGGGAGTTGGGGTGCAGAAGGGTGTATGGGCTCTGGGCTGGGGGTGCGGGTTCCGGGGTGGGGCCAGGGATGAGGGTTTTGGGGTGCAGGGGGGGCTCTGGGCTGGGGCAGGGGGTTGGGCTCTGAGGTGGGGCCAGGGATGAGGGGTTCAGAGAGCAGAAGGGGGTTCCAGGCTAGGGCCAAGGGGTTCAGAGTGCAGGAGGGGGTGAGGGCTCCGGCTGGAGGTTCGGGCTCTGGGGATGAGGGGTTTAGGGTGCAGGAGGGGGTGCAGGCTCCGGCTGAGGGTGTGGGCTCCAGGGTGGGGCTGGGGATGAGGGATTTGAGGTGCAGGAGGGGGCTGAGGCAGAGGGTTTGGTATTGGGGGTGTGTGGGCTCTGGGAGGGCGTTTGGGTGCAGAAGAGGACTCTGGACTGGGGCAGAAGGTTGGGGAGCGGGGGCAGAGTGCAGAGCCTCCTTGGCTGCCCATGTGTCTAGGGGCTGCAGGGACCTGGAGGGCCATTTCCGGGAGCACATGGAGCTAGGGCAGGCAGGGAGCCTGCCTTAGCCCTGGGCCCCCCGCTGCGCCACTGACTGAACTGACTTTTACCAGCCCGGTTGGCATCAGTCTCTTTTTGACCGGGCGTTGCGGTTGAAAACTGGACAGCTGGCAACCCTACCCCCATCCTTTCTTCACTGCCCCACTGCACCCACCCACCCAATCTTGTTCCCCCTCTTAGAATTTATAAATGCATATTTAAAACCCTTTACCATCTTTTAGGCTGTGATGAATTTACAATTCTAGACAACAGGCACATTGTCTCTGAAAAGAAATGCTTTGGCTGGAAGAGATGCTGAGAGATGGGCAGGCAAGTTACAGAGGCATGCTGGCCATTTTTCAAACCTGTGATTTGCATGCCAAATTGGGTAGTTTGTAACTGCTTCTCAATATTACTAAGCTGAAAGTACAGCTCTCTCCCTATACTATTTCAAGGTTGTCCATCTAGAGAAACCCTTGAGCTGGATGCTATCTTTGCAAAGATGTACATCTTAAATTTCAAAAAGCAAATGAACATCAGTGAGCTGAATTCACTTCTCTGCTAAGACCTTTGCTAATCTCAGGTTTTAAAAGCAATTCTGCTGCCAGCATCTTGACAGATCCTGATGCTCAGATCAGAGTGTCAGAATAACCATAAAATTCTGCATATCAAAGAGTTTTCTTTCAACCTCAATCCACAAAATACAATAGACAAGTCCTTCATACAACCTCACTAAACACTGTAGGCCTGCTTATCATCTATATGTTTCCTTTGCTGAAATGCACACAAAAGATGTGTGGAGACTATGAAATTCCATAGAACCACCTTATCTACACGCAAGTACTGTTTGGATTCAGACCCTGTGAGAGCATTTCTGAGGATGCACATCTCAGCCATATATTTGAAATGTTTTATACAATCTTACAAATAAAATAGTCTGGATTTACTACTCTGTTTAGCTCATGAAAGAATAATTTCAGATGAAGATAACAATGATCTTGGTGTAATAATTACAGGCTTTTTTTTTTTTAAATTGCTATTTCAATGGCCTGGGAGTTTCTTCCACTGATTATTTTAAATGGGAATACCATGCAGTTAGGAAAAATCAATTACTGATAATAGTTTGAAATACAATGAATTAACTCAGACCATGGCCACAAGTACTGCTTCATGGCATATTTAAAGCAGGGAGATTTGCAGAGCAGCCACTTGGAGTTTGGCTCACACGTTCACTAAGCACAATTCATTAAATCTGGCCTTCTGTTTAGAAGCTAGACTTGGGCAGGTAGTTCTGCAATATTTATTTAATTATAGAACTCCTCAGCCTACCATTCATTTTTGGTGGTACTGCTCACACATCTCCCATATGGGGGAATGCACGGAGGCCCTCAAAAAAGAAAGGTCAGTTACTTACCGGTAACTGCAAAAAGAAAAGGAGTACTTGTGGCCCCTTGGACACTAACAAATTTATTTGAGCATAAGCTTTCGTGAGCTACAGCTCACTTCATCGGATGCATGTAGTGGAAAATACAGTGGGAAGATTTTATATACAGAGAGAACATGAAACAATGGGTGTTACCATACAGACTATAACAAGAGTGATCAGGTAAGGTGAGCTATTACCAGCAGGAGAGCAGGGGGAGGGGGGACCTTTTGTAGTGATAATCAAGGTGGGCCATTTCCAGCAGTTGACAAGAACGTGTGAGGAACAGTGGGGGGGGTGAGGGGGGAAGGAATAAATATGGGGAAATAGTTTTACTTTGTGTAATGACACATCCACTCCCAGTCCCAGCTTATGCTCAAATACATTTGTTAGTCTCTAAGGTGCCACAAGTACTCCTCCTTTTCTTTTTGTGGATACAGACTAACATGCTGCTACACTGTTACCGGTAACTGTTGTTCTTTGAGAGCCACCTCTTTGCATTCACATTTCCTTGTCACCTTCCCCTCTTTCTCAGAGTTCTTATCTCAGTTTAGGACTCGATGGTGTGGAAGAAAGGACTGAGGCAGTGGAGGGATACACTCACTTATGAAGGCTCAAACATCGAAGTCATGGGAGAAGGGGGTGCTTATGTAACCCAGTGGACCCAATTATATAATGGACATACTGTTTGTAGAGTTATTTAAGATCAAACCAGCGAGCACCAAACTCCATAAGTGGCCCTCCACAGAGGGGACTCGGAGAATAACGGTCACCAGTAAGTAAAATTTTCTTTTTTGGATTTAATAAAGGTGTCTACAGAACCCCCTATTAAATCAGCATTTACTGGGTGACTAGATGCCTAAGGGTACTGCTAGTGAGCGACTGAGCCTTTTACCTGTGGGTTGCTGGTTTGAATTTGGCCAAGCTCAGTACAGATTAAAATTTATTCCTATCTAGTGGATGTTTGGTGGTCTCTACAAGAGGAGATCTCAGTTTCAGCTCCCACATCACAAACTCACTAGCACACTCTACATTGCCCCAGATAATTGGCAGATTCAGCAGAGAAGCCAAGAACTTCATGAGCCAAGGAAACTCAACTGTCCCATTGCCCCAGATAAAGCGAAGAGCAATGCTGGCAGGGCAGTGTATGTGGGATAGACAGAGAGCTTCGTATATCAAGGTGTTGCCTTTCACCAGTACCAAATGTACATGATTTCTTTAAAGAATATAATTTATGCAGACTGTTTACAAATAAACTCTTTAAATAATTCACAAAAGCTCAAACATGGAGCTGCCCCTGGTAGTTATGTATCACCACCATAACCAGGAGCTGGCAAGTAGGACTGGTACTGCCAGACTAGCTGAGGAGGGGCCAACCTGGCAGCATCAACAGCCCAGAAACCAAAGAGAAAGAGTGGTCTTGGGGAATAGGCTCTCCACAGCTGTGGGGAGTGACAGGTGTTCCATTTTTCAATGCAGTTATCGTGTGTGTGTGTGTGTGTAATTACACACATCATAGGAAAGAGATACATCTTTAAGTCTTTAGTAGCAAATTACAGTTCACCACAAATAACTGGACAACTAGGTTCAGTTTGACAAATGTCTTGATTTCAGTGGTGGGCCAGTCTACCCAATCAGCATGGAAAGCTACTGAAAGGAATTTTGGGGTGAGGAGGAAACCCAACCAAAAGCTGCAAGAAAGTAGTAACTGCAAGTAATGTGGGGAGGGTGGGGGGAAATGAAGGCACTAAAGCCTGGTCTACACTACAGAGTTAGGTGGACGCAAGGCAGCTTACGTCAGTCTAACTATGGAACTCTCTACACTTAAATTTCAGTCCCGCCGATGTAACTGCCCTGCTATGCCAACTTAATAACTCCACCTCCACAGGTGGCAAAGAGTCAAGGTCGGTGTAGTTAGGTCTACACAGTGTCAGTGTAAATACTGCATTGCTCACGTCGAATGTTACCGGCTTTCAGGAACTATCCCACAATGCCCCACACTAACAGTACAATCGATACAAGTTCTCCTGGTGAGGATGTGCACCGCCAACAGAAGGAGCAAACTGTAGACATGCACAAGCGATGTAATTACTTGCAGTGGTTCTATGCCGACGTAAATTAGGTCGACTTAATTTTGTAGTGTAGGCATGGCCTAACCAAATAAGAAAAACAGAAGACATGAGAGAGGATCATTCTAAAGTTTAAAAATATTGTACTAGAAAAGGTTATTTACAATATACTTGAAAAATTAAAGAAAAACCACATAAAATATATGGCTTCAGCTGTCTACAGTATATTGCTCTGGGCTACTACTTAGAATTAAGTAGCAACTATATTCCACGTTAACTCCACTGATTGCGAAGTTAACCACATGATAATCTGTATTAACACAACAGTATCTTGTAATAATGTATTAAAGAACTAGTATCAACACTCTGGCTCAGGATTACAAAGTGGAAAATAAGTTAAACCAAATATTTATGAGCTTGTATAAGCTTCTGCTGACTGAGGTCAGTCTCAATTATTTTTGGGATCAATATAAAATACTGACAGACAGTGTCAAGTCAATGTCTGTCGAGTCAATGTCAGCACTGTAGATTAATTCTGAGCTCATTATAACTAAGTATAAAGGTCAGAAAAGAGCCAGCCTTAACTCTAAACCTTTTATGGGCCAAATATACATCAGAAGCAGATAAAAGAAAAGCACGTTACAGAGCATCTGAGATCTCCTGATTCTATTCAGAAAGCTACAGAGACCATTACCTTGCTATAAATAAGACAATTTTGAAAAAACTTAAACATTTTATAATTACTACCTCCAAGTGATTTCTTAAGTAGAAAATAATCCATCCTTTTTCAGAATAATACAAAAAAATTTCTCAGGTAAAGCCAAATATTTACTAGCAGCAAAGGTAAGACTAGTTTTTATTGCTAAATAAATGTCTATGCATGTCCAGTTAGCTGCCAAACAAGTTTTGTGGTAACTAGGGCATAGAAATATATAATTAAACTATATAATTTTCTTTTTTAAACAACAGCACCAGATGCTTTTAAAAGGGACTTGACTACCACAGCTGGACCTCTTGTCTGATGCTGTCCATTAAATGTAACACTAAATGTATGCTGTATGCAAGGCCATCCCTAGAGGGGTGTGAGGCCCAGGACAACCACCCACTCCGGCCCAGGCCCCGGCCCCACTCCACCCCTTCCCCCAAGCCCCGCCCCTACCCCTTCCCGCCCCTGCCCTGCCCTGCCTCTTCCCGCCCCTGCCCTGCCCCCTCCCCGCCCGCATTCCACCCCCTTCCCCCAAACTCCCACCCCACCTCTTTCTGGCTTCTTCCCCCTCCCCCCCGGGTGACGCCAGGAGCCGGTGGGGTGGAGCAGGATGGGCTGGGGCTGGATTGCTCACTGCTGCCAGCACCAGACCCCCCAGGCCGCCCTGGACCCTGCATCCTAAAGCGTGGAGCCCCCCAAAATGTGGTGCCCAGGGCAGTTGCCCCAGTCCATGCTATGGATAGGATGGCTCTGGCTGTATGTATATACATCAACCTATTTGTTGTTAATTATTACATTCCTTCAGTTACTCTGATCTCAGATTTGGAACTCCTCAACACTAGATATAAACCCTCTTAACTAACACGTCAGAATTAATTATCTCAAGGGTCTATAATTTCGAAGTTGCAGAACCTCACATTCCCTGCCAGTCAGAGATACTAAGGGTGTGTCTACACTACGAAATTAGGTCGAATTTATAGAAGTCGGTTTTTTAGAAATAGTTTTTATATAGTCGATTGTGTGTGTCCCCACACAAAATGCTCTAAGTGCATTAAGTGCATTAACTCGGTGGGGTGCTTCCACAGTACCGAGGCTAGCGTCGACTTCCAGAGCGTTGCACTGTGGGTAGCTCTCCCACAGTTCCCGCAGTCTCCGCCACCTCTTGGAATTCTGGGTTCAGATCCCAACGCCTAATGGGGCAAAAACATTGTCATGGGTGGTTCTGGGTACATGTCGTCAGACCCTCCATCCGTGAAAGCAATGGCAGACAATCGTTTCGCTCCTTTTTTCCTGAGTTACCTGTGCAGATGCCATACCACGGCAAGCATGGAGCCCGCTCAGCTCACTGTCACCCTACATCTCCTGGGTGCTGGCAGAGCGGGACTGCATTGCTACACAGCAGCAGCTCATTGCCTTGTGGCAGCAGACGGTGCAATAGGCCTGATAACCATTGTCATCATGTCCGAGGTGCTCCTGGCTGCCTCAGTAAGGAGCGCCTGGGCAGACATGGTGCAGGAACTGAAATAGGAGGGACTTGACCAGGTCATTCTCTTTAGTCCTGCCGGCAGTCCTCTGGCAGCCAGGAGATGAGAATGGCTAGTAGTCCTATTGGACCATCTTCTGCCAAGCAGGCAGGAGATGAGGATGGCCAGCAATCCTATTACACCATCTTCTGCCAAGCAGCCAGGAGATGAGGATGGCTAGCAGTCCTACTGCACCATCTGCTGCCAGCCAAAGATGTAAAAGATAGATGGAGTGGATCAAAACAAGAAATAGACCAGATTTTTTTTTGTATTCCTTTGCTCCCCCCTCCCTCCGTGAAATCAGTGTCCAACAATCATTTCGGTGAGGTCTGTCAGGGGCACCTTGAAAAGTTTAATAGAGATTTAGTCTTGCCTGAAATACCGTGGGGAGGGATAGCTCAGTGGGTTGAGCATTGGCCTGCTAAACCCAGGGTTTTGAATTCAATCCTTGAGGGGGTCATTCTGTGTAGCAGTTGTTTTTGTTTCTCCTTGATGTAATGCCACCCCCTTTGTTGATTTTAATTCCCTATAAGCCAATCCTGTAAGCCATGTCGTCAGTCGCCCCTCCCTCCGTCAGAGTAACAACAAACAATCGTTCCGCGACTTTTTTCTGTGCAGACACCACACCATGGCAAGCATGAAGCCCGCTCAGATCACTTTGGCAATTAAGAGCACATTAAACACCACGTGCATTATCCAGTATACGCAGCACCAGAACCTGGCAAAGCGAAACCAGGCAAGTAGGCGACGTCAGCGTGGTAATGAGAGCGATGAGAACATGGACACAAGACTTCTCTCAAAGCACGGGCCCTGGCAATGTGGGCATCATGGTGCTAATGGGGCAGGTTCATGCTGTGGAACGCCGATTCTGAGCCCGGAAAACAAGCACAGACTGGTGGGACCGCATCGTGTAAGGGCACTTTCATGGAACTTTGTGACTTGCTTTCCCCTGCCTTGAGGCGCAAGAACAAGGATAGAACAAGGCAAGAACACCAAGATGAGAGCAGCCCTCACAGTTGAGAAGCAAGTGGCAATAGCCCTGTGGAAGCTTGCACTGCTAGACAGCTACCAGTCAATCGGGAATCAATTTGGAGCGGGCAAATCTACTGTGGGCGCTGCTGTGATGCAAGTAGGAAACGCAATCAAAGATCCGCTGATATCAAGGGTAGTGACTCTAGGAAATGTGCAGGTCATAGTGGATGGCTTTGCTGTAATGAGATTCCCTAACTGTGGTGGGGCCATAGACGGAACCCATATCCCTATCTTGGCACCGGAGCACCAAGCCGGCGAGTACATAAACCGCAAGGGGTACTTTTCAATAGTGCTGCAAGCACTGGTGGATCACAAGGGACGTTTCACCAACATCAACGTGGGATGGCCGGGAAAAGGACATGACGCTCGCATCTTCAGGAACTCTGGTCTGTTTCAAAAGCTGCAAGAAGGGACTTTATTCCCAGACCAGAAAATAACCGTTGGGGATGTTGAAATGCCAATAGTTATCCTTGGGGACCCATCCTACCCCTTAATGCCATGGCTCATGAAGCCATACACAGGCAGCCTGGACAGTAGTGAGCAGCTGTTCAACTACAGGCTGAGGAAGTGCAGAATGGTGGTAGAATGTGCACGTGGACGTTTAAAAACTCGCTGGCACAGTTTACTGACTCGCTTAGACCTCAGCGAAACCAATATTCCCATTGTTATTACTGCTTGCTGTGCGCTCCACAATCTCTGTGACAGTAAGGGTGGGGGAGACGTTTATGGCGGGGTGGGAAGTTGGGGCAAATCACGTGGCCGCTGGTTACGCACAGCCAGACACCAGGACGTTAGAAGAGCACAGAGAGGCTTTGAAAACCAGTTTCATGACTGGCCAGGCTACAGTGTGACGGTTGTGTGTGTTTCTCCTTGATGAACCCCCACCCACTTGGTTCACTCTACTTCCCTGTAAGTAAGCTAACCACCGTCCCCACCCCCTTCGATCACCACTTGCAGAGGCAATAAAGTCATTGTTGCTTCACATTCATGCATTCTTTATTAATTCATCACACAAATAGGGGGATAACTGCCAAGGTAGCCAGGGAGGGGTGGTGGAGGAGGGAAGGACAAGCCCACACAGCACTTTAAACATTTAAAACTTTAAAATTTATTGAATGCCAGCCTTCTGTTGCTTGGGCAATCCTCTGGGGTGGAGTAGCCGGGTGGCCGGAGGCCCCCCCACCACGTTCTTAGGCATCTGGGTGAGGACGCTATGGAACTTGGGGAGGAGGGCGATTGGTTACACAAGGGCTGTAGCGCCAGTCTGTGCTCCAGCTGCCTTTCCTGCAGCTCAACCATATGCTGGAGCATATTAGTTTGATCCTCCAGCAGCCTCAGCATTGAATCCTGCCTCCTCTCATCACGCTGCCACCACCTATCAGCTTCAGCCCGCCGCTTACTCTCTTCAGCCCACCACCTCTCCCCCTGGTCATTTTGTGCTTGCCTGCACTCTGACATTGTCTGCCTCCACGCATTCGTCTGTGCTATGTCAGTGTGGGAGGACAGCATGAGCTCAGAGAACATTTCAACGTGAGTGCATTTTTTTCGCCTTCTAATCTTCGCTAGCCTCTGGGAAGGAAGATCCTGTGATCCTTGAAACACATGCAGCTGGTGGAGAAAAAAAAAAAGGGACAGTGGTATTTAAAAAGACACATTTTATAGAACAATGGGTACACTCTTTCATGGTAAACCTTGCTGTTAACATTACATACATAGCACATTTGGTTTCGTTCCAAGGTCGCATTTTGCCTCCCCCCACCGTGTGGCTAACCCCTCCACCTTTCCCGTGGCTAACAGTGGGGAACATTTCTGTTCAGCCACAGGCAAACAGCCCAGCAGGAACAGGCATCTCTGAATGTCCCCTTAAGAAAAGCACCCTATTTCAACCAGGTGACCATGAATGATATCACTCTCCTGAGGATAATACAGAGAGATAAAGAACGGATGTTGTGTGAACGCCAGCAAACATACACTGCAATGCTTTGTTCTGCAATGATTCCCGACTCCGTGCTACTGGCCTGGCGTGGTAAAGTGTCCTACCATGGTGGATGGAATAAGGCTGCCCTCCCCAGAAACCTTTTGCAAAGGCTTTGGGAGTACATCCAGGAGAGCTTTATGGAGATGTCCCTGGAGGATTTCTGCTCCATCCCCAGACACATTAACATACTTTTCCAGTAGCTGTACTGGCCGCGAATGCCAGGGCAAATTAATCATTAAACATGTTTGCTTTTAAACCATGTATACTATTTAAAAAGGTACACTCACCAGAGGTTCCTTCTCTGCCTGGCGGGTCCGGGAGGCAGCCTTGGGTGGGTTCAGGGGGTACTGGCTCCAGGTCCAGGATGAGAAACAGTTCCTGGCTGTCGGGAAAACCGGTTTCTCCGTTTGCTTGCTGTGAGCTATCTTCCTTGTTCCCCAAACCTGCTTCCATATTGCCTCCCTCTCCATTGAAGGAGTCAAAGCACATGGTTGGGGTAATGGTGGCTGAATCCCCTAAAATGGCATGCAGCTCATCATAGAAACGGCATGTTTGGGGCTCTGAGTCGGAGCGGCCATTTGCCTCTCTGATAGGCTTGCCTCAGCTCCTTAAGTTTCACACGGCACTGCTTTGGGTCCCTGTTATGGCCTCTGTCCTTCATGCCCTGGGAGATTTTGACAAATGTTTTGCATTTTGAAAACTGGAACGTAGTTCTGATAGCAGGGGTTCCTCTCCCCATAGAGCAATCAGATCCTGTACCTCCCGTTCGTTCCATGCTGGAGCTATTTTGTGATTCTGGGACTCCATCATGGTCACCTCTGCTTATGAGCTCTGCACTCACCTGCAGCTTGCCACACTGGCCAAACAGGAAATGAAATTCAAAAGTTCACGGGCCTTTTCCTGTCTACCTGGCCAGTGCATCTGAGTTGAGAGTGCTCTCCAGAGCGGTCACAATGGAGCACTCTGGGATAGCTCCCAGAGGTCAATACCGTCTAATTGCGTCCACAGTACCCCAAATTCGACCCGGCAAGGCCGATTTCAGCACTAATCCCCTTGTCGGGGGTGGAGTAAATAAATCAATTTTAAGAGCCCTTTAAGTCGAAAAAAAGGGCTTCATCATGTGGACGGGTGCAGGGTTAAATTGATTTAACGCTGCTAAATTCGACCTCAACTCCTAGTGTAGACCAGGGCTAAGGCTTAGATCGACAAAAGGACATGGGTGTTGTGACCCTGAGCTTTGTGGTGCCTAACTTGTAGACATATAGAAAAATCACAGGAACAACACTATGATCCACTAAGCTTAAATTCATAACTCTGCTAGACACCAAAAATCATGGACTTAATAAAGACACTGGATTTATGGCCCATTACAACAATCGGTAACCCACTATGGCCATGTCTCCTCTAGCAGCTGTGCCACTGTAAGATTGCTCATGTAGCCACTCTACGCTGACATAATAAAACCACCTCAATGAGTGGTGGTAGCTATGTCGCTGGGAGAAGTTCTGCTGCCGACATAGTGCTATGCACACTGCCACTTATGCCAGTAAAATTTACGTCACTCAGGAGTATCTTTTTTCACACCCCTGAGCGACATAAGTTTTGCCAACATAAGTGGTAGTGTAGACATGGCCTAACTCTCCTTTGTCCTATGACTGTAGAGGGGTTAACTGCACACTTTGCCTTGAATCGTCTCTTGCAACGTGTGTTAACTCCTTATCTGTTCCACCTTGTATTTAGCCATGACACTCTGAGTACCTTTTCCAGACCTGAAGAAGAACTCTGAGTAAGTTTGAAAGTTTGTCTCTTTCACCAATAGAAGTTGGTCCAATAAAAGATATTACCTCACCTTCCTTGACTCTTTAACATCCTGGGACCAACATGGCTACAACACTTGAAACAAATAAATACAGTAAGTACATCATGAATTCCATGCCTGGGGAGGGGAGAAGGTTGGGCATCCACTTAACTGTTACATGATTGCCTCTGAGGTCCAAGCTAGACAATTTGCTTAGATGAGCATAGCTGCAGAGCTTGGTAGGGCTGCAGACCTGTTTTGGGCTCCACACCACAGATAAAAATAGTCTGTATTTGGCCTGTCGATACAAATCCTAATCGTATTTGTCACCTCTCTTTTCTGAGTCACTTTAGCACTTCGTATCCACTTATAGTACATGACTACAGCAGTCTTTAAAATTAAGGCACAGTATTTTACTTTTTAACAATAATCAACTGTTAGTTGATTATGGGTATATTCATGCTAGAATAAACACACATTTGTCTCTGCGTGGGATAAAACATGCAGAGTGATTCTTTGATTTCTCCCTCACTCCAGTGTAAATGAGGAGTGGCTCCACTGAAGTCAATGTAGTCACCCTGGTATAAAACCAATATTAGTGAATACTGATTCAGGCCCATAATATCTGATTAGATTCCTTATCCTTAATAGGGAATGACTAAATAACATATTTGCAGCTAAAATACTTCCAAGCTGTCACATAGCTCCTTAACTTTCTTTCCAATATTCAGCAACGACCACAGGCCATCAAGATATGTACAAGGTATGTGAAAGAAAGCTATAGTTATGGACACATTGCAGCTACATAATATACTGTATTAACATCATTATGACTAGTTGTTTATCATGGAAGAAAAACAGAAAATTCAAAAGGAAAAAAAACAAATCAAAAAGTCACAGGATCACATTTTTGAACAAAATTTCATTTTTTTAAGTTAAAATAATTAAAACCATCTGTTAATAATTAATGGCTGAGATGCATTCATAAATCCAGGCTACTCTCCCATACAAAAAAAAGATATGGTTTGAATTTGCTATCTATATATACTGAACTTGTAAACGACTCATGAGAGCTTTGGTTGGGATTAGACTCGCTGGGTTTATAAATTCCATAAGCCATTGTGAAAAAAAACTCCTAAGGGTCACAGTTTTTGTCCCGAAAGCGATGGCCATGACAAACACACTGCCGTAAACCTGATACATAAAGTTGAAACAGAGAAAGAACCTTACCTGCCTGCGCAGCTGTAATTAGAGCCGTGTTCCCTTCATTGTCCTGCCAGTTTACATCAACATGAGGGCACTGTGCTAAGGCTATTACAATATCCACAAAACCTTGGTAACAGGCAACAATAAGGCCAGTCTATAAATAAAAAATAAGGAGGTAGTTAAGGGTAAGCAGACTGATCAATAGTACATTGAGGAAGCATATCATTTGGGTTTTGTTTTGTTTTGTTTTTTTTAAACATGAGAGAAACAACATGACATTTGAGTATTAACTAGTGCTGAGCCTAAATTGCAAAGTTTGAATCTGAATTTCCACAAAGTTAGGGTAGATTGGGTGAGGGATTACACTGGACCTGCATCTGAACTCCCACAAAACTGGGCGTGTGTGTTTGGATCTGGGGCTTTTGTTCGGGCTAATTTTCTTAGGGCCAGATTGTTCCCTGCAGCTTCATGGTTGCACAGGGATTGAAGTGAAGATGAAAGGCACAGCAATGGGCTCCATAGTGGTCCCCGTGCTTCATACACTAAAGAGACTGCTCTCTGCATGTGCCCCTTGGGTTCATGACACCCCAAAGGGGCAGGAGGTAGGGTAGGCCATGACTGTGTCCCCAAAAAACCAACAGGGAAGGGGGGGTAAAGGCAGATATGTGGAGATATCCACATTCCTCTAAATGCAAGGCTGTGCCTGAAATGAATCATTGACCCTTTTATTAGGCTTGGGTTTACATTTGTAAATTACTTCCTTAAAAAAAAAAACAACAACAGTAAATAATATATATTGAAAAATATCAAATAAGGTCTAACAATTTTAAATATTATGGAAAATTATAATCCACTGAGCCCCACTACCTACCATTTATCAATCAGTGCCACTAGTAATTTGTTATAGTTCAGCTAGTGACCATAGTGTTCCAGATTCAGAAATTAGTTTTTACAAAGTATTTTAATTCAGAAATTCTACTTCTCACAATAGATTGTGGATAATAGGAAAAAAAAACACATGTAGCTCTAATAGGGTGCGAATCATTATATTGTAAATCAATGTGGGATTATGAAGTATAAGAGTATTCATAAGACACCATACAACTCATTTTTGGAAGCACAAAAAAGGCTCATATTAAAATACAGACTAGTATGCTTTTAGAACACTAACATTCTGACTTAAATTTGGGAAATTCAGATTTAAGGCACCCATGGCATACTGATATCTGTGCCTTATACATATATTTTATGGTGGGACACAAGAACTTTCCTTATATTATCACATAGCAATAAGCCAGGCATAATACTGTACTGCTAGGCAAGAATTATTTTACAAATGTGGCTTAATGATATGCAGGTCTAGAAAAATTTTGTATACTAATTATTATAAACTATCAGATTATATTATATGTCAAGATGAACACAAGAAGTTCCCAGGCCACTGGGTGATTTTGCATTTAGTCATCTGAAAAGCAAATATCTGTCCTATGGGTAGTTTTATTTTAAGTTCATAATATCTGTGGTCAATTTTAAATATTTCACCTATCACCTGGCAATCCCGCATTCTTAATACTGTAAATAAAATAAATCAGTTTAAAAAAATCACCATTTAATATTCATAATAACAACTAAAAGATCAGTAAAATCTCCAGGAGGAAGAGAAACCAGGAAATGTATCTGACCACCCAGTTTAGCCCTGAACCATTGTTTAATTAAAAAACAACAAAATAACAGCTTCCCTGAAATATCAAAATACTCCAGCCATTGATTAAATGGAACCAGAGTACTTAATCCTCAACATCTCATTTGACCATTAGAATTAAAACCATTATCTCATGATTTCAGGATTACTTGCGTAACCCAGTACATAAGCATCCACAGTGCTCTGATAAATGTACAAGATAAGGCAGCAACAAGTAAAATAACTTCAATGTTTAGTGAGAGTCCATGGGTTTTCCCCACTACCTACACATTGTTCTTAAATGCTGACTGTGATCTAAACACATCAACTAACTGCTCAGAAGACAGAGGCAAAGAATAAGGAGACAAAATTAATCCTTTCTACTCTGCTCCATCTGCCTAGCCAGAACACACGGACATGCAGAATTCAACTTGACCACCAATTTACAGGGAGAAGTAAGAAGCCTGTTGGTGAAAGAACTTTAAACCTAATGATGTAGCAAACACAAACCTCTCTGAAATTTTTTCAGTTCAAATGACCCCATTTGACTCCTAGTTGGTCCCTATTTAATCAGAGAAGTGATGACTGCTGTTAATAGTAGCAGGGTCCTTCACATACTCCAGCCTGTCCACCATGTGCACAAGAGAGCTGTAGCTATAACCCCTTAGTCACATTTAAAGCGGAGTAATGGGGAGGAGTAAGCACATCAGAATCTGACCCTTAGGTTTTCTTTCTTTCTTTGGGAAAATTAAAACAGCAGCAAGGGCACAACATGATCTGGGAAAGATCATTATTGAATAGATATGAAACACCAAAGTTGCACATTTCTTGTAGCCATGGGATCAATAAGCTTGTAAAGGAAAGACCTCAGCAGAAACCATCTCTAATCTTTTTTGTTAAGGAAAATATTGGACCAGATGTCTGGCTGGTGTAAATTGGCATAACTGCACTGAAATTAATAAAGCTATGCCAATTTACACCAGTTTAAGTTCCACTGAATACACCAAGGGAGAAGTAAGCAAGCAGCTGTGATTCACAGGTGTGTCTCTGAGTCACAATACCTCTCCAGGCTATTCCTGAGGTGATGAGCTTTACATACCACTCCTCGCTTAGGGATGTGCCTAAATTGACAATAAAACCATTAGCAAATACAGCAGACAGTAGATCACTTCTGGGCTTAGTTTACTCAGCCTACTTCTACCAGAGTACCACTACTGCTAATAATCCCATCCTAGCCAATCCCACCACCTTTCTTAATTACTCTTACCCCAGCCCTGTAGTCTGCACAATTGATATACTTCTGACACAGACCCCACTGGGCAATGAGCTTCCTCTGCCAAGCTATTTTGACATTACAATCAGGTTGCTATTAGTCAATACATTAATGTTACAAAGTTGCCTCAATTTCCTGTTCCATTTAAATTCTGGGTTGTCCTTTCAGTTCAGGTGACAAACAGTTTCGTTAAGATACAGACAAAATGACATCTTTTTGGTCAGCGTACAGACCACAATATTTCTCAGCTGGACCTTTGAATAAGACTATTATTCTAATTTCTTTTTTACACAATTCACCTCAGACCCAATATTTAGCGAAGCTCAGCACTCCTTGATAAAGAGCATTTCAATTTCCTTCCAGTTAACATGCAATACTTCAAAAGATTCCTTTGAAACTGGATGGGGGGACTTGTTAAGTGAAAGTATCCTTATTTGCATACAACTTCAAGTAACACTATCAGAAGACATTCATTTTCCAGGTGGGGCTGTCTCAGGTAACTGAAATATTACAGCAATTTAATCATTCTGACCCCCTGCAGGTTTGTGCGTTCCCTTTGCCTGAATGGTTGGTCCTGAGACACAATGCAACTCCTTTTGGTCAGACCCTTAACATTACTCTCTTTCTTTAATAATTTCGCTTCCTGTTGAATACTCAGGACTTAAATCGCCTCAGTTTTAAAAATCTGCAGATGAAAAACATAGTCTGATCATATGGAAAAAGTAAAATATTAATGGTATCAGCCAAATAAGTGTACAAAAGTTATAGGAATATAGGGCTCTTCAGGAAAAGATGGGCAATTGTTTTATTTGAGAAGAAAATAATCTTTAATACAATGATATTTTTAGCATGCCCTGACAACAATACAGTATAGTTCTGCTTTTCAGTGGGTAAACCACTGACTGCTTCAATCACTATTCGGAGTATCAATCCTGTAATGAGTTCAGAAACTTGTTAGTGTACTTCAGAAAAGCCCATTGCTCATTTCCTGAGCTTGCTTCTTGCTTTCTACAGAAAAAAAAAAAAGAGAAAACCCCCTTCATTTGTGGGAAGATTGCTGCATTACAGCATTTTGAGACTTTCCTCATTTTGAAAGGCTTCTAGGCAAGGTTTCTTTGTAAGCCAAAGCATCACTTATTGGAGTTCAGACACAGGTTTGGAGAAATCTTGCCAGTTTATTTAAAAGGTTAATATTTCACATGACTCTTTTATGGTTTCCAGAGAATTTAAGGACCAATTAACCTAAAAAAGAATTTCTCCAAACTCTAAACAGTTGCTTCATGTCTTTCTTTTTCAAGGGTTTTTGCAGTCAAACATGCGACTGATGCCAAAGCTGTTGTCATGATTGAGTTCTAATGCAGTGCCTTGGACCCAATCAGATCAGTGTCCCTTTGTGCTGGTAGTCACTGTACCAACATGCAGAAAGCCATCGTTCTGGCTCCAAAAAACGTACAGTCTAATTGGAGAGGTAGCAAACGCACACAGGAGGACCAAACCATACTGCAAAGTGACAGGGAGAGATTACTCCAACAAGAGCTGCAGCGAATGGGAGGACACTTTTATTAAAGACCTACACCCAGGGAAAGGAACTAAATAACACACATACACAGTATTGAGCAATGTAATCAAATGGCGACAAGTGTCTCATTAAAGTGAGTTTATTTTCATCTAATCTTCTTATCGCCATCCTAATATTTTCATATAGCTATTTGGTGTGGGATCTGGAATGGGTGGGTGGCAGGGGAGCTGGTCCACTAATATCTTTGTTTTAAGAACTGATCCACAGAATAACATATTTGAGAACCACTTCTATAGGAATTGTACCTCACTGTCCTTCCTGCCCAAAGAGAGGAAAAGCTTTCAGATCTGTCTGAAAACTCAGACTATGTTCCATTTAACATAAGCACAATGGCAACATAAAAGTGCTGACTTTTATTTTTAATATGCATTACATGTTATGAAGCTTTACGAACAAAATATGATGTAGACATTTACTGATATGTTATAATTCTGTCACCATTCCCCTTCCCTCAACATATTATTCTGTGCAACAAGTCAGGTTATTTTAATCACACAGCACTATTTTCCTCCTGCTGAAAAGAGATTCCTGGTAAGACTAGTGATAATGCTGTCCCCTTATTTTTTTATTTCTTGAGGAGGAGAATGAATAAAAACTATGAGATTGTGAAGCCTAACATGACGTCCTTCCATAAGAATTATATAAGCCTGGAATAGTAGAAAATGGACAGTAGTGACAAAACAGCTGTGAATGTTGTTTAGCAAAAAAATTTGTTATAAAACTTTCACATCATTTGTAAAATAGACACTATTTTCAGCTGTCACTAATCCTGCAATACAATGAACATACTATACAAACACCCATTAGTACTTTGCTGCCACAAGTAGTGTCTATTTCTTTTTGAGGGCATATTTTTGAATAACTACGGACAGACTAGATCCACGTAGGTAGCTCTCTCTGATGTTAACAGAGATTTCTGTGCATAAACAATAGTTAAATGCTGGAATATAGAGCATTTATGTTACACTCTATAACATTAGGCAGTAGCATAATTCTATACTTCTACACTCTATAACATTAGGCAGTAGCATAATAGTTGAGTGAACTGATACAAAGTCCACTCCTGTGCATGTCTTATACCTTAAATGTAATATATTATGGGTAAGGCTGTAAGAAAGTTGTGGGGGTAGGGGGTGGCTCAGAAGTTCCAATCACAGTCTGTTAAAATTGTGATTAAAGTAAGTTGCGGACGGGCCAGATTTGAGTGATGTTGCAACAGGGTTGGCATTTCAAATTTCAAAGAGGGAGGGTGCAAATGTCCATGGTGACCAGGGTTGCTTAGTGTTACCTAGCAGCTCTGTGTTCTTGGGGAACCAGGGCGCAGTACCCAGCCTGTCTGACTCATGAAAGACCTTCCCCCCCACAGCCTCTCCTTGAACCAAATTGATCGGAAGAAAGACTAACAAAAAGCAATGAAAAGGCAGAGGGAGACACACCTAAACCCCTGGGATAAGGGTGACAGGATTAAGGAAACTCCACTAGCGTCATTTGCATCGAAGATGGGACAAGGAGGCATCTCCATTAGCATACAGAATGGAGAACAGAGATTCCAAGGCAAGAACTGCATGGAACTCTAGGACCAGAATAGCAGGGAAGCACCGCATGATGGGGGATCTCCGCTCCAGATGTTAATGAACCCATGCCTGCACACACCCAGCTCAGTAGTTATCAGTCCAATTCTAGTAATAAATCCTTTATTGGTATCCAAAATAGTGAAGCTCCCTAATTGCATTGTGAGCTCCCTCCAAGGAACACCATCCATAGCCAGGAATGATCAGCTCCCATTGTCTAGCCTGAACAAAACAACTTTGTTATACTCCCTTGAGCCATCAGCTTACACATACACAAATCCAGTGTTTTCCCTTGAACCATTGGTGTTTCTCTACAAAGACCCCTACCCATGCTTCAAGTAAGTGTTCTGATGCCTGGATCCAAATCTGCATCAGTTCCATTGGATTTCATCCTCTCCTGACTGATCGTGCTGGGAGCTCTGCCTGTCTCTAGCATTCCAGACCCTCAACTACCATCACTACCTGGGACCCTCGATCGATTCAAGCTTCACAGAGTGGTGAGAACCCAGCTCTCTCTCTCTCTAGGTATAATCTTCTGACCTTGACTTGTGTGATCACTTATAGTTTTCCAAACCTGACCTTTATAATCAAATTTAAGTTAGATTTAATATTATAGCTGTTTTGTTTGTTTGACTCCCCTATGGTTATTAACTGGCAATAAATAACTTTCATGATTAAGCTGGTTGCTTCTCTCTCTCTCTATTCCAGTACGGTGCCCACGGCATATGAGGGTGGCAGCTTGGCGGTGCTGTTCGACCCAGCCTGCTGAGTCCAGGGACATATAAGGGGTTAGCTTGAGAGTGCTGATTAACCCGCTCCTCTCAGATGTGCTCTGTTAATGTGTGTGTGTGTGTGTGTGTCCATCTGATTCTGGGGTTGGAAGAACCCAGCCCTGGGGAACCTAGGTCCTGCAGGATAGCTCCATTGGGAGGGAACTTGCAGCAGGAGAATTAGGAGCTCTGTTTGAGAACAAAAGTGACACAAGCAGTACATTGACAGAAGTACAGACCCTTCCCCCCCGCCAGCCACCCCGCCCCAGAAAAGTAACCCTAATAAATGAGCATACCCCAAAGCAACAGGCAAAGCTGGTAACATTAGGCCCAGTGCAGCCACCCAGTGCTGGGACCATATGTTGGGGGAAGGCGTTTTAGAGTTTTACCCTCCCTGTCCCACATCCAGCCCTGCTCCCTCTACAAGAGAGTTGCCATTGCAGAACAGAGCAGGCAGGAGCACACAGACTAGGCACCTCTGCCCACCTCAGAGGGTAGCTTTTTCAAAGATAATATAATATAGAGCTTACACAAGATCACTTCAGGTAGAGCTGGGTATAGAAACCTGGTTTATAATTAAACACAGCACACTGTCTTTCAGAAATAACTTGCTGTAACCTATATTAGCACAGTGTGACTCAGTCACCCTCTAGCAGCTACAAGTTATGTACAAGTTTGAGTCTCCTACTGTTTATTTCCTGGTTCTTTAGCTTTAGTGAAGATGCTTATACTGTTATATCTGGAGGTATTGGGTTCAGTCCCTGAAGAGCAGTGGTTTTCAAACTGCAGGTCGTGACCCAGTACTGGGTCACGGACTGGAAGGCACTGGGTCGCGATGGCTCTGGTCAGCACCACTGACCGGGCCATTAAAAGTCCCGTTGGCAGTGCTGCCCGGCTAAGGCAGGCTAGTCCCTACCTGTTCTGATACTGCACTGTGACCCGGAAGCAGCCAGCAGCAGGTCCAGCTCCCAGGCAGGGGGCCACAGGGATTCGTGTGCTGCCCCCGCCCTGCCCATGCCTACGAGCGAGAGCCACGCAGAGCCACTTGCGCACCTCCGCCTAGAAGCCGGACCTGCTGCTGGCCGCTTCCAGGGCGCAGCGTGGTCTGCAGTGCCAGGACAGGCAGGAATCCTGCCTTAGCATCCCCGCTGTGCTGCTGCCCGAGAGCTGCCCGAGGTAAGCCCACACCCCAACACCATACCCCAATCTCCTGCCACAGCCCTGAACCCCCCCAAACCCAAAGTCCCCTCCTGCACCCCAAACCCCTCATCCCTGGCCCTATCCCAGAGCCTGCACCCCCAGCCCAAAGCCCTGATCACCTCCTGCACCCCAACCCCCTGACCCAGCCCAGAGCTCCCTCCCACACCCTGAGCCCCTCATTCATGGCCCCACCCCACAGCCCTCACCCTGACACTCCAACCCTGAGCCCCTCCCACACCCCAAACCCCTCATCCCCAGCTCCGTTGGGTCATGGGCATCAACAATTTTCTTCAACCGGGTTGCCAGAAAAAAAGTTTAAAAACCACAGCTGTAGAGGACCCAAACAAGTACACTGTTATGTTTAGCTATGCGGTTTAGATCACAATCTATTCCCAGAGCCAGGAATAAAAAACAAGAATTTTGGCAGCTGGCATTCCTGTGCTGTCTCACAAATACTTGTGTAACCCACTGGTAATAGGTGTGTTGTGTCTTCCTGTTTGGGCTCGTCTATGCAGAGAAGACCAATATGCATTTTCTCTCATCTTCTATAGCAGAAATGGTCTGTCGTGTGGTTTTAAAAGTTGTGGGATCCAACCTTGATCTTGACTCATGGCAGGAGAGAGAGAGATATGTACAAAAGTTAACATGTGAACCTTGGTGTAACTAGTAGAATGATCTGATATTGCAAAACATTTCATTTAGAGGTGAATATGGATTCTGTCCTAATATTTGCTTTACTGATATTTTTAATTATTGGTATTTGGTTAATGGAAACCAGTGTGTAATGACAGGTTTCAGAGTAGCAGCTATGTTAGTCTGTATCCACAAAAAGAATAGGAGGACTTGTGGCACCTTAGAGACTAACAAATTTATTTGAGCATAAGCTTTTGTGAGCTACAGCTCACTTCATCGGATGTGTCCAGAGAGTGGATGCCCTGCCTGTGTGAGCTCTGAAAAGGTCAGAACTTGATTTAATAAATTTATATTTCCAGAAAGCAAGCCTGATTCTCAAAGGTGTAACTTTAGTGCTTGAGGGGACTGGATACTACCAGGCATTGTTAATAAGGTATAGAACCTTTCACCAATACTCCACTAGTCTGAATCTAGCCCAGCTCAGCTAGGATTAAAAGTTGTTCTCATTTCATTGGTATCTCCTATTCAAGATGAGTTTGGTGAGTCTGTGCTCCAACTCCCATGTCACAAACTCCCTACCATGGATGCGCTATTTTGTAAGTTGTTCATGGCAGAGATTGTCTCTTATTATGTGTTTCTACAGTGACTATCACAATGGGCCCCTGAGCTCAGTTGTGTCCTCTACATACCTCCTAACATTTCGAGTGGCTAAAGTGGGATGCAGTGCCCCTCAGGTGCGGCCCATCCATCCCTCTGTAGATGGAGACAGAGGGGAGGGTGGGCAAAGGTTGATTGGCATTGCAACCTAGTGCATGAGATTACAACACCACTCAGACTTGGCCTGGCCACTCCTCCATAGATGCTGAGAGAGGGGTGACCGGGCCATACCTGAGTGGTGCTGCAATTCTGTGTGCCAGGTCACAACACCTCTTGGTTTGGCATCCCTCTCAAATGCCCCGGGCAAACTATCCCTTTTGCCCCCACTTCCCAGGAGACCCTGACTGTGGGAAATGTTCTGCTCCACCCAGGACAGGGAGTTTTCAGGGATCAAAGTTGGACAGTCTTGTAAAACCTAGGACTGTTGAGAGGTCTGCCTCTAGCAAGAGTGCCTGTAGCAGGGGCCAAAATTGCATTACTCACTCTAAATTTGTCAGACTTAGCAACACTATAATGTCATATATACAGGCACTGCATGAATTCAAAAGACAGAATACAAACCAAAAAGCATGATGTAATTTTTCTTTTTAAAATCATGTTTGGGAGACCAATCTCATGATATTTGGGATGGACTCATAATTTTTGAAATTTTGAAATACTCCTCCTATGTGCAGAGCAAGAATTGTAGGAATAGATTCGGAATGGGAGATAGCCTACCATATATGGAGCCAGAAACAAGGTAGAAGGAGCTAGTTCAGATGGTTTCCATCTAGTAGCAGCTACCAGAGCTAGAGACTGATAGGCAGTGAGCACAGAAGGTGCTGTGATGCTACTACTGACAACTACTCTCACAGTCCTTGTTCACAATATATACTTTTTCTTAATTGAATGCCAACATTTTAGATAAAATGTTTGTGTTTAATACAGACAAAATGTAGTTGCTTAATATTTCCAATCCTTTAACATTTTGATTTTAATGTACATTTCAATTTTGATGTGCCACAATCTAATTTTTTGCAAGATGTTCCTTTAAAAAATATTTGCAGGCTCCACCACACAGACATATTCCTCATATTCTGTAATCTTTTTACATTTTTACCCAGATCCTTTCACCTTGCAAACAAGATTTTGAAAATATGCCTTGCTTAACACTTTGGAATGCATTGCCTATTGGAACGAGATACATTTGGCTTCAATATTGTAGTGACAATGCCACATAAGTGTCTAGCTATTGTAGGACAATAAACATGAGAACCACAACCATACGATACTTTTGGAGCTCAGTAGTTACTTCCCAAACCTGGTTGTTCGATACTGTAGTGCCTTTTGTGGTCTCTGCAGGCTGACTTATTTTTTGTGTTTTCTCCTCTGTTTCTGGCTCTGTCCCTAGACCTCTTGCAAAAGGCTACAATAGTCCACAATAATGCAGACAGGGCAGGTTATCCAGGATACCCAGTGAATCCCTAATCTCATTTTATAGGAGGCAGCAGCATTAGCTGGGAGAGTATACAGCATCTCAGAAAAGCTGTTTTAATTTTAAAGGCACTAAATTCAGTTAACAATAGTCATAATCGATTTAAAATAGTTTCCATAATCCCAATTAATAAATATAACTGACACAAAATGGCTACTAGCGACTGATGTCTTGGGGCTACTGATGAAGCTGTAAGATCCATTGGACTGCAGAGTAGTCTACAGTAGCATACAGTTCATCAATAATTTTTTTTTAAAGGCAGTTTAATTGTGGTGCTGGTGAAAGGTTCCCGTTAGACAACCATAGAGTCTGAACTCCTCTATTTATCAGAAGGGTAACCATGTTAGTGTGGATCTGTAAAAGCGGCAAAGAGTCCTGTGGCATCTTATAGACTAACAGACGTAATGGAGCATAAGCTTTCATGGGTGAATATCCACTTCTTCAGCTGCATCCGATGAAGTGGGTGTTCACCCATGAAAGCTTATGTTCCAATACATCTGTTAGTCTATAAGATGCCACAGGACTCCTCTATTTATATTTATACACACAACAGCTGAAGCACTTTTGCCTCACCTGTGCTCTTCCCTGAGCTCAAGGTACCAACTATTGGGACAAGAGCATAGTTTGCTTCAATCTCTGTCCATTCAGTCCTTGGCCTCTCAGCTGAGGCCAGTCAGAAGGGCAGTTGTAGGCACAGCTTCCCCAACTTTCAGGCAAGGGGCAACAACAGTGTCTCCTCCCACTTCCAGCTTTGAGCCTGAGGCAGAGGAGAGGGGAAGGGGGCAGCAGCAACAACAGCCTTTGCATTTCCCAGAAGTCCTGCCTAATAGCTGAGGAGTGGAGATGCCACACAACAGACTCAGCCAGCACAGGGAGCCAGAGGGAAGAGTCCAGCTTTCCTTCAGCTGGATCCATTGACACAGAGAGGGAGGAAAGGTCCCCTCCCCACAGTTCTGGAGCACACGGGAGGAGGCAGAGGACACCCCCACCCCCTCCCACTGGAAAGGAAGGGGAGAGGACCGACTTTCCCCTACACTGGACCTGAAGGGAGGACAGGATAGAGAATGTGGTGGGGGATACAGAAGCACAGAGGACACTGGGGGGTGAGGCGTTGGTCGGACACAGGGAGGACATCAGGGAAAGAGAGCATGGGGGTGACATAAGGGGATACAAAACTTGGAGGTAGACAGAGAGCATGGGGGAAACAAGGGGACCTTGGACACCAAGGTAGAAACTGGCATTGGGGTAACATAAGGGGAGGACAGCACTCCGACACAATGGTAGGGAGTAATCTGAGTGCTGTATACACACAAGCATGGTCATGCACACATGAAGACACACTTTTATGATATAACACAGGGACATAATGCTACTAGGGGGCTTTGAGGAGGAGGGGAACTGAGCCCATCTGCGGCACTAGCTCCTTGTACCCTTCCAATTTTATATTCGGTTACTGCGCATATTGTCGTGATGTGAAAACTTGTACAGTAGGAAGTAGACACATATATTCAACTCATTTCACATATGCCATTGAACCACCATTATACGGGAGTAGATTTGTTACTAGCAGGTATTGAAACGGTGCCCTAGCCAGGAAAGGTTCTATAGCCCATTACTAATCCCTGAGTTATGCCATCCTCCAGTGTGAAGTGCCTAATTGCAGTTATAAAGTGATAGTTATGTTAAAAATATAATTGTTTAAAATGGGTGTTTAATATTCTTATGCCAGGTAGAGCTGTTCCCTGACACCGTTCACTAAATCTTAAAGTTTTAAGGAAATTAATATAAAGAACTGAGATTACAAGTTTAATTGATAAAATAATATTGTTTGTGACCCTGGAAGCCCATTAATGCCAACTGGCACAGGGCCCACTTTCTGTAACTCACAACAGGCCTGACACACTCATTGCCCCAACACACTCGTGTCATAATCTGTATCTAAAAAGTGTCATGTGAGGTATCATATATAAACTGGTAACACACTGGTCCCAAAAACCATTGCATGATGTATGTACAGGTTGTGTATAAAGAGAGATATGTATGTGTGCTGAAAATGTGTTCTTAAAATGTATCTAGGAGGCAGTGCATAAATCCAACCTACCCTGACAAAGGCATGTGTATTTAAGTTGTCTGACCCAGTGTGATCACCAGCAGAGTACAATGCAAGCATATTTACATTTAAGGTAAACATAGACATCAAGCTAACAAGCAGAGGAGAAGGCTGCTTAACAATCACACCAGAGGACAAAATCTGCACCCCAGTAAATCTTTCTGACTCTCAAAACAGACACAATAGGGTAATGTAAGGGGGACAAAGAGACATGGCTAAGAGAAAGCTGGGGCAAACAGACAACTTTGTGTGTTTCAAGTCAGTGAGCAGAGTCAGCATAACTCTGAATGTAATTGGGTGTCCTTATTACGAGTTATAGACACATGAAGCACTGAGAAAGGCCTCACAGTTAGCTCCCTAACACAGGGAGAAGATAGCGGTACAATACCCCTCAGATTCCAGACAGAGTTCGGGGAGAGGAAATGCAAGGGTAAAAGTATAAACAATTGTTATTTTTAAGTACTAATTACTGCTTTTTCACTTTAAATCTCCAGGAATGTACCTGTTGGTCAACCGGGAGAGCTGCTACCTCATTCCCCTGGACACCAAAATTAGGATTTAACCTATACACTTTAATAGACATAGTTTGAGGGTAATTACCTGTATGTCAGCAATATGTTAATTTGAGCCATGGGCGGAGCCATTATGTAATCTTTTAGACCATTGGCTTATTGTGCTTATCTTGTCTTGCTGCTAGAACCTATCCAGGGGCTTGGGAAAACCCATCGCTGTTGCTTCTCTCCACCCAATAAGCACCCTATATACTCTATTGTAATCAATTCTTCCGCAGTGTCTCTGAGCCTAATAAGCAAAGTGACACTCCGCCAGCGCTGTGTGTAATAAACTCCTGTGCTTGACTCTACACGGTGTGGATTACTGTTCCTTCATCAGGTATTGAGGTTCACTGATTGTTACCAGCAAGACAAGGTTTGCACTGAATTAGTCCTGAAATATTTGCTGTCAGGGCAGACAAGCTGGTGTGTCAAGATTAACATAGCTCAGCAGCAGCAAAATTCTCACTTGCTGAGACTGAGAGGGGTAACACAGGGGCTCACCATTTTGGAAACCACAAGCAGGACATCACAGTATTGACATAATTTACTTACACTTCTGTACCCATTTGATTTGGTACAGCATGACATTTTGATGAAAAAATACTAAAATGATATAAAATTAACATGTCACATATAACATGCCAGAAGTTCGGAATGAGAGACAGGGAATGGATCACTTGATGATTACCTGTTCTGTTCATTCCCTCTAGGACACATGGCATTGGCCACTGCTGGAAGACAGGATACTGGGCTAGATGGACCTTTGGTCTGACCCAGTATGGCCGTTCTTATGTCACACAATAAATGGATTCAAAACTAGCTAACTGATAGGTCTCAAAATGTAATTGTAAACAGGGAATTGTCATTCAGTGGGTGTGTTTTCAATGGGTGTATTTCCAGTGGGGTGTCACAGGCATCCGTTCTTGGCCCTATGCTATTTAACATCTTTTATCAATGACCTTCAAGAAAACATAAAATCATCACTGATAAAGATTGCACATGACACAAAAACTGGGGGAGGGGTAAATAATGAAGAGGACGGGTCACTGATTCAGAGTAATCTGGATCACTTGGTAAACTGAGCGACTGCTGCTGAAATGCTGTGTCCTATTCTGGTGCCCACAATTCAAGAAGAATGTTGATAAATTGGAGAGAGTTCAGAGAAGAGCCACAAGAATGATGAAAGGATTAGAAAACAGGTCTTACTGTGATAGGCTAAAAGAGCTCAATCTATTTAGCTTAACAAAGAGAAGGTTAAGGGATGACTTGATTACAGTCTATAAGAATCTACATGGGGAACAAATATTTAATATTTAGTAATGGAATCTTCAGTCTAGCAGAGAAAAGTAATAATACAATCCAATGGCTGGACGTTGAAGCTAGACAAACTCAGACTGGAAATAAGGCATCAAATGTAACAGTAAGGATAACTAATCATTAGACCAGTTTAGTAATTTGTGGGGGATTCTGCATCACTGACAATTTTTAAATCAAGATTGGATGTTGTTCTAAAACCTACACTCGAGGAATTATTTTGGGGAAGTTCTATGGCCTGTGTTCTATAGGAGGTCAGACTGGATGATCACTATAGTCCCTTCTTGCCTTTGAATCCATGAACTATTAATCCTTTCTCATGATTTCTGACTTGCTTTCTCCTTCTATCATCCACTCTTCTCTCCTCAGATCAGGGTCTCTCTTGCCAACTCCAGTGCACCTCATCCCCTCTCTCTGCACCATTACCCCCATTTGTTTTAAATCATAGTAAAATTCAGTTGCTGGCACTAAATAATTGTGCTAGGAGAAGCAATCATACATACACTTACACACGTGATATGCGCACAAAATCACCTGATATTCAAGGTCAGGCAAGACCTGTTCTTTTCTTGTGCTTTTACCATAGCTGCTGCCAGTCATTCCAACACCAGTGAAAGAAGGGACAGAGGAAAACTCTGCTTTGTTCCCCAGGACAGAAGAAAAGCAAAAAAAATCAAGATATGAAAGGGCACGTATGAAGCCTTTGGATTAGAATATCAAAAGCTTCTGTAACTAAGGAAACCAGGTCCTATATTATACATCTCCAAGATTTGGAACAAGTCCTATTCCATCCTCTCAGACACCATGTCAAGAGACTCTGACAATATGAATTCCTTACTTTTCATATCAGCTACACATAGAATCTGTGCACCCTACACAAATTGCACTTGTGAGAGGTATATGAAAGCAGGGCTCAGACTTGCTTGTTTTCCTAGTAACGGGCTGATCCTGCAAGGTATTGAGGTCTCACATTTTCCTTTGACGTCTGTGGAAACTGAAGATACTCGGAATGTCCCAGGATCAGGCCCACATTATTAAATTCTACTGGGAGCAAAAACGTGGGCCTTTGTGACTAGGACAGTCTTCATTTTTTGGACTGATGAAGCACAATAAATAACACTATCTTTAAAGCTGTGGTTTTCAAACTTTTTTTCTGGAGATACAGTTGAAAGAAAATTGTTGATGCCCACGACACAAAGGAGCTGGGGATGAGGGGTTTGGGGGTTTGGGAGGGGCTCAGGCTGGGGCAGAGGGTTGGGGGGTGGGGGTGAGGGCTGCGGACTGAAGCTGGGAATGAGGGGCTCAGTGTGTGGGAGGGGGCTCTGGACTGGGGCAGGGGGTTGGGGTGCAGGAAGTGGTCAGGGCTCTGGGCTGCGGGTGCAGACTCTGGGGTGGGGTCGGGGATGAGGGGCTTGGGGTGCAGGGGAGGGCTCCGGGTATGGGTGGGGGGCTCAGGGCTGGGGCAGGGGGTTGGGGTATGGGAGGGGGTTAGGACTCTGGGCTGGGGGTGCAGGCTCTGGGATGGGGCTGGGGATGAGGGGTTTGGGGTGCAGGAAGGGGCTCTGGGTTTGGGGAGGGCTCAGGGCTGGGGCACGGGGTTGGGGTGTGGGCTTACCTTGGGCGGCTCTCGGTCAGCGGTGCTAAGGCAGGCTTCCTGCCTGTCCTGGCACCGCAGACTGCACTATGCCCCGGAAGCGGCCAGAAGCAGGTTCGGCTCCTAGGCGGAGGAACGCAAGCGGCTCCTCACAGCTCTTGCTCTCAGGCACAGGAGGGGTGGGGGCAGCGCATGAAGCCCTGTGCCGCCCCCCCACCTAGGAGCCAGACCTGCTGCTGGCCGCTTCTGGGGTGCAGGGCAGTGTCAGAACAGGTAGGCACTAGCCTGCCTTAGCCTGGCAGCACCACCGACGGGACTTTTAACGGCCCAGTCGGCAGTGCTGACCAGAGCCATCACAACCCAGTGCCTTACATTCCGCGACCCACAGTTTGAAAACCACTCCTTTAGAGTATGTGGCAAATGAGTCATCTCAAAGACACATTTGAGAACTGGTGCTAACAGCTGTATACAAAGTATACAGAAGCCAGCAGTATACTCATCTTCCCCAGGACCCCAAGTGACTTTCAGGAAGCTTAAACATTTCACAGCCTGCTTCAGAAACTGGATTCTTAACAAGCAGAATCATAGGCACCAACTCTGTGCGTGCTCCGGGACTGGAGCACCCACAGGAAAAAATAGTGAGTGCTCAGCACCCACCGGCAGCCCTGCAGATCAGCATCTCCTCCTCCCCCACAGCATTCCCGCCCACTGCACATCAGCTGTTCAGTGGCATGCAGGAGGCACTGGAGGAGTGGGGACAGGGGGCGGGACAGGGCAGGAAGAGGTGGGGCGGGGGCAGAAAGAGGCAGGGAGGGAGGTTGGGACTTGGGGGAAGAGGTGGAGTGGGGGCAGGGCCTGGGGCTGAGCACGGGGTTGAACATCCCCCAGGAACTCCGGATGTTGGTGCCTCTGAGCAGAATGTTAAAATATATTGAAAGTATACTTTTAAAATACATATTTATATTACTATAAAATAGACTTGCAAAACTCTTAATTATTTTTAAACTGATGATTTATTCAGGTGTGTTTGGTTTTGCTTGAGGCTGGGATCAATGTCAAAATAAGTTCTGAATGGTTCAGCTGTGCTAGCCAATGACACCATTGGCCATCATGTGCCAGCAATGCCCCTCTGCCATGTACACTGGCCAAACCAGACAGTCTCTATGTAAAAGGATAAATGGACACAAATCAGACATCAGGAATGGTAACATACAAAAGCCAGTAGGAGAACATTTCCATCTTCCTGGACACTGAATAACAGATTTCAAAGTAGCCATTCTTCAACAAAAAAACTTAAAAAACAGACTTCAAAAAGAAACTGCTGAGCTACAATTAATTTACAAACTTAACACCATCAGTTTGGTCTCGAATAGGGACCGGGAGTGGCTGGCTCATTACAAAAGCAATTTTTGGTCTCTTGGTATTGACACCTCCTCATCAATTATTGAGAGTGGACCACATCCACCCTGACTAAATTGGCCTTCAACATTGGTTCTCCACTTGTAAGATAACTCCCTTCTCTTCATGTGCCAATATATATTTATGCCTGTATCTATAATATTCACTCCATGCATCTGAAGAAGTGGGTTTTTTACCCATGAAAGCTTATGCCCAAATAAATCTGTTAGTCTTTAAGGTGCCACCGGACTCCTCATTGTTTGTATAAATAGTCAATGTTATTTGTGCATCAGGTCATTATGGAAAATAAAGAGATTGCTGGAAATATCACAGGATCAATAATGAACCCAAGGTGAACAGCAGAGAAAATCACAAATACCATAAAATGATTTTAGCTTAATTAAATTACCTTCAGACAACACATTTTCCTCCAGGAAGGTAAGAATGAAAACAACTTAATCTAAACTTTGCCCCACTTGCCTGGAACAAGTAATGTGTTTGAGAGGAGCATAAAATATCATTAGATTGTTATGAGCATCTTGGTAAAGAACTGACAAACAAATGTTGGGTGGGTTCCATGAAGATACTTAGGCACCTAAGTCCCATTTTTAGGCTCCACTGCAATCCAGAAAACTCCCACTTGGCTGCCACCTAAACCTGAAGACCCAAAATTCACTTGGTGCCTAAGTTTTTGCAGTAAAAGTTCCTGAGGTGCCTGTTTCTGCCTCAGAGCATGCAGACTGCTGCACCACTCTAGGTACTCAGATGCCTATCTCCTGTCTAAGTCCCAGATAGATTCACAAATCAGGGAAAAGATAGGCAGCTGAATGCCTAAATTGCGTGTGGAGCCTGATCTGGTAGGCATGCTCAGAGGCAGCCTAACACCATACAAAACCATCACGGGTGAATTCCCTCATCACCTGTAGCTTAGCGGTTAGGATACACTCCCATGATGTAGGAGAGCCCTAGTTCAAATCTCCCCTCCCCTCCCACTTGCTGAGGAAAAGGGATTTGAACAGGGATCTATCACTGCTCTGGTGAGTACTCTATCTAGAAAGCCATTCTAATGCTGTCTCTGGCCAAACTAATAGTTAACTATTTGATTATTTTATTAAAGTGAAACAATTTCAACAGGAGAGCTTGAGAGCACCTCCCACAACCACCCCATACCTCAATGGTTAGCTCACTCACCTCAGAAGTGGCAGATCCCTGTTCAAATCCCTTCTCCTCAGTATGCAGAGGGAGAACTTGAACCAGGGGTCTCCCATATCCTAGATAAGTATGCTAACCACTGGGCTGAAGGTAATGAGCCAGGTTTTCATCCTTCCCTAGCTGTTTTGTATAGAATCAGGTGGCCTCTGAGGCTGAGCCCATATACCAGATTGAGCCCTGCACATGACTTAGGCAGCCGAACACCTAGCATCCCCGGTTCATGAATCACAAGCAGAGATAGACTGCTGGACTGCAGCCTGGACTTAGGCGTCTGTCTCCATAAGAGGAGAGGGATTTCAGATGCATCTCTGTTGGCAGCATCTCCCCTTGCCTTGCTTAGCCGAAAAGCTTCCTAACATGCTGGCTTCGAGGATTGCATTCTAAGGCATCACTCTCTACCCATTCATTGTACAGGCTGCCTAATTCAGGCCTTGTGGATCACAGTGTGGTTCCTGTGATTTTCCAAAGCCTAAAAATTAGACATTGGGACACAGAACATCAAGTGCCTAAGTCCCTTGGTGGATCTGGGCCCCATGAGCCTAGCTTTGTAAGCTTTCATGACACTTTTGCAAGGTTGGTTAAAAGCAAGATTAAACAAATATGTAATTTAATTAAATTTAATAATTTAACTCTAACAATGTAAATATGCATAAACATATTTAGAGAGAATTATGGTAACTACATTTATTAGTTTTAAAAGTATATAAATCAAACAGCACTTATATAATCATCAGAGATTTTCAATTAAGAAAAATAAAAATACTCATTGTTATTGTATTAAATGTTATAAATAATGGTAATTCATAAATAAAATGTCTAATGTGATGAATAGCATTAAAAATCTGGATATTTTATTTTTAAAAATACCATAAAACAAAAGAAAGCACCATTATTTTATAGATTAAAAAAAAATCTCCTCAAATTATGCAATATAGGTCAAATTCTGCTCCCAGTTGAAACTGTGTAAGTCTGGAATAACTCTTAATCTACCTCTGCACTTTGAGCGAGAGGTGTGAGTCCTAGCTTGCACAGAGATACCCATGCTAAAAATATCACTGTAGCTGGGGTAGCAGGGGTGGTGGCTCAGCCTTGCTGCTTAAATACAAACCCAGAGAGTCCAGGTGGGTTTGTACTTGGGCGGCTAGCCTGAGCTGCTACCCTGGCTATACTGCTCTTCGTAGCGTGCTATTGCTCAAGCAGAGCTAGCATGTGTATGTCGACACAAACTGGGAATCACAGCCGGCTCCCAGTGTGCAGGTAGCCTATAAATCATCTGAGAAAATCCAGATTTACACCAGAGTAACTGAGCAGAATTTAGTACTGAGCACTGATAGCTGTTCTTACCTGATTTGTGTGGACTGGATAAACTGTTACAGACTACATATACCATTCACAGAAACATTTGCCAGTAGCTGAAATCATATTTATAATTGGTTTTGCTAATTAGGTCAGCAGAGAATGAGATAAAGTAATTATCCAAGTCTTCAATCCCATGAGAAAGATTGTTTGTGTGCCACAGAAATCTGTCAGGCATATAAACTTTAATACCATTCATAAAGAGAGAATTTAGACTGACCTTTTCAAGAGAGAATAGCAGGAATGTATTTATGTAGATATTATATTGGGAAACTGACAAAAAAAATCAGGAGTTTGAAAGAGGAAATTGTTGTTTGGACAAAAATACAGGAGCCTGGGGGGAGATGCTGATATTTCCAGTGAAAGTGGCCAGTCAAGAACAAAAGAGAGTCTTTCAGTGTGGACTGAAGCAGGGAAGTGTAAATCTTTGTGACTCTGCAAGGGAACATAAAAGCCAAAAGCAAAATCTTGTCTCCAACAGCAAAGCTTGATGACACTATCCACTCCAGTTCCTGAATAAGAGGGTCACAAAAATGTCACCTCTACTGCAGAATATTAAGAACACTAAGGACTCGGCTTGAAGTAAGAGTTTTGTGCTATGTAAAAGCATGCCGGTCCTCAAACCTTACAAAAAATAATGTATAACTCTCATCTGCCATTTAATGAATGGGATACATCTGTCCTCAGTTACCCCATAAAATGCTACATATGTCAGTGGAGCTTCACAGGTGTAAATAAAGGTAAAAATTAGTCTATGTATCAATTCTGCTAAAAATCCCTACATAATCTACTGTCATCTAAATCTACAGTAATCGCTACTAAAAATAGCCTATGAGAGGCCATTTTTCTGTGCTTGCAAAAGTTTACATTATATAACAAATAAACCAGTTGTTACCTGGAAAATAAATAAGCTAACAGAGGGGCATGTTGTCTGCTAATAAAGTCAATGTTACTGTTGTTAACATGTACATTATTTTTATTAGTTATAGCAGCATCACTAATGACATAAAGGAATGATGAGAGTAGGCTAGCAGATACTTCTGCTTTACAAAACTAATCTCTTTTTCATAGTGAAGGAATTACATGTAAACTCGTAATTCCTATGATGGCATGGTTATTTCTACCTCTTATAGGAATTATCTCACTTTTAAAAGTGCTTATCTTAACAAAATGCTTATGTTAAAGAGGAAGTGGAAAGGTTTTAACTAACTGAGACCAAGTGACTTGTAAGGAGTTAACCAGTCTCAGCTGATTCAGGGACAAAGGAGGTAAAGGCTCTCAGGTAAAAATCCAGTTTTAGCTCTTTGAGACAGATGGAGGCTGTTTGTTCAGCTCTCTGGTCTGGACACAATTTGTCTGAAAGGGTCCCTAAAAGCACAGTTTGGATAAGAATCTATTTTCCTGCCTCTGTATGTGTGTGATGGTTTTAGTATTTTGTTATTTACTATTATTAGATTGTGGTTTTATTATTTTGGGGGTCACAGTATCACTGTGGCATTAATGTCTCTTTGTGTTCTATGAGATAAAATAAGAAATCAATGTCAGGCTTTAAAAAGAAATCCTAAAAACATGCTCAGGATTTTATGATGAGGAACCATCCTGCTTCTACTGTGAATGTGGAATGTCTTTGTCCATCTCCTGCCCTGTCCTCCGCTTTTTCCCTAGTATAATCTCAGAGTTACAGACACCTCAGGAATGTAGGTTCTTCGTAACTTGAAACGTTTGTTACTCTGAACACAACATTATGGTTGTTCTAAGTTTACAACTGAACATTGACTTAATACAGCTTTGAAACTTTACTATGCAGAAGGAAAATGCTGCTTTCCCTTTTTTTTTTTTAAGTAGTTTACATTTATCACATTACTGCACTGTATTTGCTTTTTTTTTTTTCTTTTTTTTTTTGGTCTCTGCTACTGTGTACTTCCAGTTCCAAATGAGGTGTGTGGTTGACTGGTCACTTCATAATAGGTGTTTGTAACTCTGGGTTCTACTGCATGTTTCTTCTCTATCAGGCTGGTTGTGCTCCCTCTGACCTCTGCTGAGTTGAGGCCTGATGGTACAGTCAGAAACTGAGGGCCAGATACTCAGCTCCCAATAAAGCCTCTCTGCACTGCTCTATCAGCACAAAGTCTTAAAGCTAATGTATCAGGCAAGCAGGGGGAAAAATTAACCTGTGCATTTTTTACATAGTCAAATTCCATTTTTCAGTTTAGTTAGGTTGTCAGGTTGGGATAAAACTATTAAGTGGCAATGATTCCTGAGAAATAATGTAACCCTATTAATCCTAACATTATAGTTTGTATTACACAGACTAATCAGCCTTAATACTGTCAGATATTATGGCTAAATCTTGATGGCACTGGCAGAGATAACAAATGTATTTTGGATACATGGCAGCCAAACTCCTAGCTGATCCCTACTTCTCAGTATTTATTTGTGAGTCAGCCTATTATTCTCACTTGGAATTATGGAGAGAGAAATCGAAATCCAGGAGGCTAGGCAGAGAGGTCTGAATTCATGAATATAAACAACACATTTAGCATTAGTTAAAGGGATACTGGTTGTGACACTATGCCCCATATTCTTCATATATCAATTACAAGTGGGTTTACAACTGGGGGACGCACACCAGACCAAATGCAATCAGTCTGGATAGGCCATTAGGAAGAACAATAGGTCTTTGAAGATGCTAATCTCTCACCTTCCTGAGAAGCTTTCCTGGGATGCCACAAACAACCTCTGACTCATGGCTGCTTTGACACTGCAGGGTCATGTGATCACGTCACCTGGTACAAAGGGTTCTCAGCCATATGTAAAATCTATGTAAGGCTGGAGAGTGACTTAAACAGTGGTCGTTCTTCACTGAATCCCTGCCCAGGATGACTTCTGGAAACATCTAAGAAACAACGACAAGGGGGGGAGGGGGAAAAGAGAAGTACTGAGCCCAAGCTGGGAAGGTGTCTGGCCTGTGAAAGAAATACCTGGAGTTTTAAGCTGCAGGCATGAGGAGCTTGCCTTCAAGAAACCCTGCAATCTGCCTAGAACAACATTTAGGATGAGAAATTACTACTTGTAACCAGTTTCAGAGGGGTAGCCGTGTTAGTCTGTATCGCTTACAGACAGCCCCCCAACCTGAAGCAAATACTCAGCAGCAACTACACACCACATACTAGAAACACTAACCCAGGAACCAATCCCTGCAACAAACCCCGATGCCAAATCTGTCTGCATATCTATTTAAGGGACACCATCATAGGACCTAACCACATCAGCCACACCATCAGGGGCTCATTCACCTGCACATCTACCAATGTGATATATGCCATTATGTGCCAGCAATGACCCTCTGCCATGTACATTGCCAAAATGAACAGTCTCTACGCAAAAGAATAAACGGATACAAACCAGACATCAAGAATTGTAACAGTCAAAAACCAGAAAGAGAGCACTTCAATCTCCCTGGACACTCAATAACAGACTTAAAAGTAGCCATTCTTTAACAAAAAAACTTCAAAAACAGACTTCAGCGACAAACTGCAGAACTGGACTTAATCTGCAAACTTGAAACCATCAAATTAGGCCCAAATAAAGACTGGGAATGGCTGGGTCACTACAAAAAAATAATTTCCCCTCTGTTGATACTCACACCTTCTTGTCCACTGTTGGGAATGGACCACATCCACCCTGATTGAATTAGCCTCGTTAGCACTTACCCCCTCACTTGGTAAGGCAACTCCCATGCGCTGTATTTTTATACCTGCCTACTATATTTTCCACTCCATGCATCTGATGAAGTGGGTTATAGCCCATGAAAGCTTATGCCCAAATAAATTTAGTTAGTCTCTAAGGTGCCACAAGGATTCCTCATTGTTTTTACTTGTAACCGGTTTCTTTAGTATTAAGCTTTGCTGTGCGTTTGTTTCATTTGCTGGGTGATCTGCTTTGATCTGTTTTCTAACCCTTATAAACACTTAAAATCTATCTTTTGTAGTCATAAACTTGTTTTTGTTTTCTCTGAAACCAGTTTATGGAATTCATAACCGGCGGGGCGGGGGGGGCAAAAAACAGTGCATATATTCCTCCACATTGAGGGAGGGAGTGAATTTTATGAGCTTACACTGTCAGTTCTCTGTGTAGCGCAAGACAATACAATTTTGGATTTACACTCTAAAGGGGGTGTGCTCTTGAGTACTGGGCAATCCCCTAGCTGAGTCTTCCCATGCAGAGCTGATTTCAGTATTTGTGTCTTTCTGCAACGGGGTGTGTCCCTATCTTTTGTGTGCTGGAGGATTCTTGAGTGCCTGTCTCAGCAGGACAGTGTAAGGGAGCCCAGCCTGGTGGAACAGGCGGGCTCAGTGATACCCCAGTACATCAGGTGGCATTATGGTAGTGGGGGACAACCCGTCACAATGGGTAAAAGCCCCATTATTTTAAGAAGACCTCTTTCCCCCACACATCCTCTGACTGCAGTTTAAGATCATCTAAGCCAGGGGTTCTCAATCTTTTTCTGTTTGAGACCCCCCACAACATGCTATAAAAACTCCAGGGCCCAGTGGGGGAAGTGGGGACTGGGGGCTCTGGGAGGGGGGTGGGGGCTCGGGCATAGGTGTATTTTGACTTCTATTTTGGGTGGGCAGGGGTCAGCAGGGCTCAAGGTGGCTCCACACGGTAGGGTCCGGGGAGGGAGTGCCACCTCCACCCCCTGACTCACCTCAGCAGGCCACCCACCTGTCTGGATTGAGGGGAGCCACAACCAAAATTATGACTCAAAGGTGTGGGGGCTCAGCTCAAAAAGTTTGAAAATAGTTCAGGGTGCAGGGAGGTGGGTGGTTAGGGGCTGTGTACGGACAGAAGGGAAGCTCAGGGTGCAGGGAGGGAGATAGCTAGGAGCTGTGTGCTGGGTGGGCTCCCCTGTGGTCCCTGTTCCTCGAGGGCTCTGCCAGCCACGAAGCCAGGTCCTGCCACCCAGGCTGCATGAGCAAAGGGGGCTGGGAGCTGAGGAGCAGCTTCAACCCCCTACACTACCAGCAGCAGGAGATAGAACGCTGCAGCTGCCTGCTCCATGGCACCAGCCAGAGCAACAGCTGCCGGCACTGCCCGGCTCCCCGCCTCTGACCTGGCCAAGGGGCAGGGAGAAAAGAAGGTGGAAGGGGGTGTGGAACTGCCCCGAGACCGCCCTGCTCTTGCACTGTAGTTTGGGGGGAGCAACACCCCCATGTTCCCCCAACTCTGCCCATGGGGCTTGGGGCTCTGGAATTCAGCCCTGCTGCTCCTGGCTTCAGCCCCGCAGGGGGCGCTGGGAATGAGGGCTTCAACCCCGCAGCTCCTGGCTTCAGCCCCACGGGAGGCACTGGGGCTCAGGCTCTGGGTGTCAGCTGCGGGGCCCTGCGGAACCCCTGAAACGGTTCATGGACCCCAGGGAGCCGCAGATCCCCTTTTGAGAACCGCTGATCTAAGTCATTAGCAGCTTGATCCAAAGCCCACTGAATTTATTGGAAAGACTCCCATTGACTTCAGTGGATTTGGATCTGGCTCTAGCACAGCGAACTGGGAGTCAGACCTGCAATCTGTTTTCACTGACTTGCTGTATGACCTTTAGCAAGGCTCCTAACCACTGTGCCTCCCCTTTGCAACCTGTAAAGTAGGCAGTAGTAATACTTACATTTCTGTAATAAGTGTTTTTGGATCCTTTGATCTACAGTGAGTTTACAATAAGGACCAAATTCTACTCCTTTGAAGAAAAAAGTATATAACAAGATTTTGGAGTATCTGTATGAGTGATCAAGGCAGAGAAACCAATTCCAAATCTAGCCATTTAAGAAATACAGATCCTGTTGTGTGGTCTTTGCTGTGAAGGAGGATTTGGGAGGGCTTTACAAATCCACAGGTCAGAAATGTCACTATTTAACCAATAATTAGTTCCATATCTAAGTTAGGGTTGTCAACTTTCTAACTGCAGAAAGCTGAACATCCTTGCCACGCCACGTGCCTCGTTCCTTCCATGAGGCCCCACCCATGTCCTGCCCTTTCTCTCAGGCCCCACCCCCACTCACTCCAGCCCCTCTCGCTCAGTCGCTCACTTTCTCCCACCCTCATTCACTTTCACTGAGCTGGGGCTGGGGGTGCATGCCCTGGGGTAGGGCCAGAAATGAGGAGTTCAGGGTGCAGGAGGGGGCTCCAGGCTGGGGCAGGGGTTTGGGGTGTGGGAGGGGTGAGGGCTCTGACTGGGGGTGTGGGCTCTGGGGTGGGGCTGGGGATGAGGGGTTTGGGGTACAGGAGGGGGCTGCTGGCTGGGGCCAAAGGATTTGGAGTGTGGGAGGGGGCTCAGGGTTGGGGTGCAAGAAGAGGTTCGGGGTGTGGGCTCCAGGAGGGAGTTTGGGTATGGGAGGGGGCTCATGGCTGGTCTTTTAACAGCCCGGTCATCTGTGCTGACCGGAGCTGCCAGGGTCCCTTTTCGACCGGGTGTTCTGGTCAAAAACTGGATGCCTGCCAACCATAATCTAGATCCTGTATTTTGTTTCACTTTGATTTTTGCACAGTGCTTTGTTCTGGTTTCATAACACAGAATGGATTTTCAGGTTACATAATTCAATTTAAATTACAGTAATTATCTTACTAACTATCGGTACCATCTGAAGCACAATAGTATTTCTACAGAAAGGCCAAGGCCCCAAAGGCTAACCAAAATTAACATGCCACTATTGGATCATCCTGGATAGCGTAAGCCCAAAATGTGACATAATATATATAGCAACATTTTCAACCAATGCACTGAGTCTGAACACCCCTAACCTTTGGGAAAATTCAGAAGTGAGTCTGGATCTGAACTCTGTGGCTTGGGCTTAATCACCAACCAGTTGAACATACTATATGTGCAGGTCCTATACAAAGTCATGGTTTTTCTCAACATTCAAAAAGCAGTAAGAGTTGCATTTTGAGACATACTATAGTGTGTAGTGGAGTGAAGTGAAATGAAATGCATGCCACACCATTCTGCAATGACATGCCACTGCCAAAAAGACAGCATATGCATTCCTTTGACTTTATAGAATGTTGCATATCACCAAATGCTTTAACTCTTCTCTTACACATTTTAAGTAAGTATTTTCCATTCTGTTGTGTTCTGTCAGATATGGGACCATTGCAATTTAGATTAGAAGTATTACCTCACACTGAAATTAATTACCAGATGAAGAATATTTGATTTTGTGGCACCTTAGAGATTAACAAAAATTTATTTGGGCATAAGCTTTCATGGGCTAGAACCCACTTCATCAGATGCATGGAGTGGAAAATACAGTAGCAGGAATAAATACACAGCACATGAAAAGATGGGAGTTGCTTTACCAAGTGGGAGGTCAGTCTAACAAGACAATTCAATTGGTATCCTACTGTTAATTGAATTGTCTCATTAGACTGATCTCCCACTTGGTAAGGCAACTCCCATCTTTTCACGTACTGTGTATTTATACCTGCTATTGTATTTTCCACTCCATGCATCTGATGAAGTGGGTTCTAGCCCACGAAAACTTATGCCCAAATAAATTTGTTAGTCTCTAAGGTGCCACAAGGACTCCTCGTTGTTTTTGCTTATACAAACTAACATGGCTACCACTCTGAAATATTTGATCTGTTACTTATAAAAGAAACTACACATATGAAGAGTATTATCCATTCACATGATTTATGAACACACAGTCCTCCAAAAAAGGGAACTAAATAATGAATCCATAGGAAATTTCTGAGTAGATTTTAAATTGAGTATCTGTTGAAGGATGTGCATTTTTGCCTAATAATCTAAAACCTCACCATGTCCCATCTCTTTTACAAGCCACATTTCTCCTTCAAGGACCCCTGTACGTTTCCATTTGGGAATGGTCCATCCCTACTTCCCCAGCCCAGGGCCATTCTTTGCAACTTGGCACCACTACCAGCCCCGATGGCTGCTCCTTCTAAAAAGGATAAAAGAAAGCATGCTGGCACCAAGAAGCTGCTTGGGGCGGGGGGGGGGGGCAGAGAGAAGAAGACGTACTAGTGCTCTTCTCCACCCGAGTGCCAACTTCTTCAGAACACCAACACCTGAGTTGTTGGTGCAGAGCCTGTTAGAGGTGATGATCCAAGATCCAGCCCCAATCAGGATTCCAGAAAACATCATCCATTTCCCTATGCTGTGGTCCATCCCCTTACACACGTCTTCCTTCTGAAGCCCTCCAAGAAGGGTCAATCTGTTCTAGGCATATAGCACCCTGGGTGCCATCACATACTTGGGGGATATATTTTATACGACAACATGTGAAGTAACCGTGTAACCTTATTTTTATAAACCTTATCCATGTGACTTCCTACTTTCTCCCACCTATTGTAACTGTCACTTGCTGCATCATGGCTAGCATTAGAATTTAAGATCTTTGAAACAGAGGCTGTGTCTTCCTATATGTGCAGAAAGCCCATTTTGGGTGTTGCCCACAATATAACTGTTATTATTAATAATACAATTATGCTAATCTAACATTGCTCCATTCCAATAATTTTTAAAATATGACTAATAAGAATGGAAAGCAGAAGAGTGATGATGATTGCATGCAGTCACACACATATTGTGCTAGGTTCTTTCCAAACACTTAAAAATCCCACTGCCCTCAAGACTTTATAATCTGAAAAACAAAAACAGATAAAGGCTGGGGGAAGAGAGTAGAATATACAAGCCAATTTTAAGGGTGATGGCTGCCACACAAATTAGTAGTTCCATATTTGCTATTGTTGTTTTCCATTTGTTTATTGAATAAGCTCCCCTCAGCTGCCCTCCTATCTCGTGACTGACAGCTAACAAATTTTGTAGTCTTCATAGCAGAAATGGACCGTGTTTCTAACGTCTATATTAATAAGTTACATACTGACACTTGACTGAGAAATCAGGAAGTGATACAGTTACTGTATTAAAAATAAATGGGGTTTTTTTTTGAGGAAGTGGAAAATAAATAGTTTGAACATAGAATCATAGAATCATAGAATATCAGGGTTGGAAGAGACCTCAGGAGGTCGTCTAGTCCAACCCCCTGCTCAAAGCAGGACCAATCCCCAACTAAATCATCCCAGCCAGGACTTTGTCAAGCCTGACCTCTCAGGAAGGAGATTCCACCACCTCCCTAGGTAACCCAGTCCAGTGCTTCACCACCCTCCTAGTGAAAAAGTTTATCCTAATATCCAACCTAAACCTCCCCCACTGCAGCTTGAGAACATTACTCCTTGTTCTGTAATCTGCTACCACTGAGAACAGTCTAGATCCATCCTCTCTGGAAACCCCTTTTAGGGAGTTGAAAGAAGCTATCAAATCCCCTCTCATTCTTCTCTTCTGCAGACTAAATAATCCCAGTTCCCTCAATCTCTTCTCATAAATCATGTGCTCCAACCCCTTAATCATTTTTGTTGCCCTCTGCTGGACTCTTTCCAGTTTTTCCACATCCTTCTTGTAGTGTGGGGCTCAAAACTGGACACAGTACTCCAGATGAGGCCTCACCAATGCTGAATAGAGGGGAATGATCATGTCTCTCAATCTGCTGGCAATGCTCCTATTTATACAGCCCAAAATGCTGTTAGCCTTCTTGGCAACAAGGGCACACTGTTGACTCATATCCAGCTTCCCATCCACTTTAAACCCTAGGTCCTTTTCTGCAGAACTGCTGCTTAGCCACTCGGTCCCTAGTCTGTAGCAGTGCATGGGATTCTTCCGTCCTAAGTGCAGGACTCTGCCCTTGTCCTTGTTGAACCTCATCAGATTTCTTTTGGCCCAATCCTCTAATTTGTCTAGGGCCCTCTGTATCCTATCCCTATCCTCCGGAGTATCTACCACTCCTCCCAGTTTAGTGTCATCTGCAAACTTGCTGAGGGTGCAATCCACGCCATCCTCCAGATCATTAATGAAGATATTGAACAAAACCAGACCCAGGACTGACCCTTGGGGCACTCCGCTTGATACTTGTGTATCTAACAGCTATTGTAAAGCTTCTTCCATAGTAAAATGTATTTCGTGGAAGTGGAAAAATTTGAAAGGGAAAAGTTAACATAAGCAGGTCACAGCTACAACTATTTGGCATTTCACAATGCTAGCACTGCATTGTTTAGTTAAAAACAATCATATGTTTTAGCAACATAAATACTTATACTAAACTTTCAGTCTTTTTACACTAATATATGAATGATATCACCATAGCAAGAGAGAGGGTTATACAGTCAGGTATACAGAGTATATTATTCACAGCTGTATGGACTGTACTCGTGTGCACACAGAGTTCTCCCATATAAGAACTGTAACATAAATAGGGCCAGATCATGGATACATTGAGTAAGGAATCCAGCATGAAGCTCACAGCGATCCATATATGTACAGAGAGGTACTTTAGTAAAATGTGTGCAAAAGCCATGCAGGGTAATAAGTAATTACATAGTGTTTAATCATTTGAAAGTGGTTTTAGAACTGGTTATAGTGTGGTAATCACTACACTAGGAAATTAAGGGCACAGTTCAACAATCCTGTGCTAAAAGTGATGATATAAACAAACATTTTAGAATATGTAAACTTAGTGTCCTTTTCACACAACTTTACCACTTGTGTAAATAGTCTTTAGTGGAGTTATTTCTCACTAGCACTGGTATAAATAAGAGAAGAATAAAGCCCAAAATATTTAAACTTCTTCATCTTTCTTGTATTTATTACACAGGCACAGACAGAAATTTGGTTTGTGGTGTTCATTTTCTATGTGTAAAACGATTGCAGTATTATTCTTGTATGGGTGTCTCTAACAAGGTGGCAGGTTCTTGGACCTTGTGTAGGAATGCAGGACTTTGAGTCTCCCTATGCTTTTGCACTAGAACCTTATTTAAAGATATATAGTAATTTCTGCTGACTCATGATGGCCAATTGATTTTGTTAGGGCTTGTCTTCACTACCAGAGACATAGATGCTGCTGCAATCGATGCAGCGGGTGTCAATTTAGCTGGTTTAGTTAAGCCCCACTAAATCAATGGCAGAGCGCTCTCCAGTGGATTCTGGTATTCCAGCTCCCTGAGAAGAGTAAGGTAAGTAGACCAGAGAGCATCTCCCATAGACGCAGCACAGTGTAGACACCACAGTAAGTCTACCTAAGCTAAGTTTACTCCAGCTACATTATTCGTATAGCTGAAGTAGCAAAATTTAGGTTGACTTACCCCAGAAGTGAAGAGAAGCCCTTAGTTCCAACTAAGCTATAACAGAAGTTGTCGAGTCTCTGCAGCAGAAGGAGCTAGCGGTGGGGACAGAGGGAGTACTGGAAGGAAAGTCCTAGGAACAGCCAACCTTGAGGGAACAAGTCCAGATGAAGTTGTTTTTTTTTGTTATTCAAATTACCAAAAAACAAAACCCTTGGAAGAAGGTCAGTTTGGATTTACACACACACACACACACACATGCATGTGCACGCCATAAAGAACTGGATAGTTACAATACTAAATGTTACAGTGGATGTACCTATTAATTGCCACTGCTATTATAAATTTGAGTAATTTACTATTATACTAATTAATAATTTGTATGTTATAGATTATGAGACAGGTGCAAGATGAATATACTACTATTATCTCTTTTGCCTTTATGTTTATACTTTATCCATTGAATAGAATTATATAAGCATTTTCAGTTAAATGTGCTGCTATGTTAGTGTTACTATTGTTACTATTATTTTTTAAAGGAAAACTCTTTAAAATTAAACGACTAGTACATATTGAGTCAGTTTTCAGAAGGTGCTATGTAAAAAAATATAATTTTTTTTGTTTAATGCTCTTATTAAGCATAAACTAGATCAAACTAAAAAAATTTCACAGAAAAATATAAAACACTAATGTTAAATGAAGGACACTTCACAATGTTGCATCTCTGAGGAAAATACTTGGGGTGATGAATTATAGGAGAAAAGTAGACAGATCACTTCATCACTTCTCTTTACATATTTGTGGCTGCTTGATATTACTTATTGCTACTAAAACATCTTTTCTCAGGATGAACTTTTTTCACATCATGTCACATAACTGTCATTTGTCATGAAGTTTGTTGGGAACTGTTATACTGAGAAAAACAGACACTGACTTTTTGAATTATATTTGAATTTTTTTAAATTGAATTTTGCTTTGTTCTTTCAAGCAACTGTATGCTCAGCTTTAATAAGGGGTGGGGCAAAGCATTTAACAGCACCCAGGTGTCACATGAAATGATCTTCCTGTTATTGTTTTCCATAATTGTAATTAGTTTTATTGTTTTTTATGGGAACTAACTTGTTTCTTGTGAAACTGGGTGGAAAAATGTTATTGTTTAACTGCACCAGGGTATCAGGATTCAGTTTGTTGCACACAAGCTATTTTAATTCAAGGGAGATACTAACAATATTATTTCTTACCAAGGGCCCAATTCTACTACATTGCAATTAAGGCCCCTATTCCACCAACACTTATGGTCATGAATAACTTTACACAATGAGACTATTTGTGTGTGTAAAGGTACTCATGTGCATAAGTGTTTGCAAGGTTGGGACATAAATTTGCAATCCACAAACAAGTGGTACAAAACATCTTCAGACTCCAGAAACAATACAAACAAGCTGTTTTTTAAATTTTATTAGGCTGTACATGACCCAGAAGAGAAGGAAACCACCTAAACTTACACTAAAATAGATGAAATACTGCACTTTTAAATTTATTGACTGTCAAGCCTGATACAGATTTTAATTAAGCTTCCCAGAGAAAGGAGGGGTATTTGTATGGTGGTTTGAGGACATAAATAGAGATAGCATGTGTCATAAATATAAAGGGAAGGGTAAATCCCTTTGAAATCCCTCCTGGCCAGGGGAAAGCTCCTCTCACCTGTAAAGGGTTAAGAAGCTAAAGGTAACCTCGCTGGCACCTGACCAAAATGACCAATGAGGAGACAAGATACTTTCAAAAGCTGGGAGGAGGGAGAGAAACAAAGGGTCTGTGTCTGTCTGTATGCTGGTCTTTGCCAGGGATAGACCAGGAATGGAGTCTTAGAACTTTTAGTAAGTAATCTAGCTAGGTATGTGTTAGATTATGATTTCTTAAATAGCTGAGAAAAGAATTGTGCTGAATAGAATAACTATTTCTGTCTGTGTATCTTTTTTGTAACTTAAGGTTTTGCCTAGAGGGGTTCTCTATGTTTTTGAATCTAATTACCCTGTAAGATATCTACCATCCTGATTTTACAGGGGGGATTTCTTTATTTCTATTTACTTCTATTTTTTATTAAAAGTCTTCTTGTAAGAAACTGAATGCTTTTTCATTGTTCTCAGATCCAAGGGTTTGGGTCTGTGGTCACCTATGCAAATTGGTGAGGCTTTTTATCCAACATTTCCCAGGAAAGGGGGGGGTGTGTGCAAGTGTTGGGAGGATTGTTCATTGTTCTTAAGATCCAAGGGTCTGGGTCTGTAGTCACCTAGGCAAATTGGTGAGGCTTTTTACCAAACCTTGTCCAGGAAGTGGGGTGCAAGGTTTTGGGAAGTATTTTGGGGGGAAGGACGCGTCCAAACAGCTCTTCCCCAGTAACCAGTATTAGTTTGGTGGTGGTAGCGGCCAGTCCAAGGACAACGGGGGGAATATTTTGTACCTTGGGGAAGTTTTTGACCTAAGCTGGTAAAGATAAGCTTAGGAGGTTTTTCATGCAGGTCCCCACATCTGTACCCTAGAGTTCAGAGTGGGGGGGGGAACCTTGACATGGTGGCATAGTGGTGGGATTAACCTGAAATCATTTTGAGATCCAGTTGAGATTTTTTGAACTAGAAATACAGATTTTAAAAAGAAATTATTTTTTCCTTTGGAAAGGAAGTCCAGAAAGCAGTTGAAACTGAAAGCAGATTGTTTCTTCTCTGCTTTGTGGCCAAGCAGAGACAAAAGGGGATTATCTTGTGAATTGCAGGTTTTCTTTGCCTGGAGGCAGGGTACTTAACTCCTGCAGGGAAATTCACAGTCTTCCAACCCAGAGGTTTTTTTTTTTCTTTTCTTCCTAAAAGTAAATAGGGGGTGTGTGTTCTACCCATTTGCTTTTTCTTTGGGCTGGGTAAGCAGGTTTCCAAGTAGTTGGAGGTTTTTTGCTTTAATTTGGGCCCAGAGCAGAGACAAGGGAATTGTCTTTTTCTGTAGGCTGACAATCACTATCAGAGAATAGGTATTCTATTCCAGCACAGCAAAATTTTACAGCCAAGTTTTGTTTGTTTATTTCTAAACCTCGGGTGTAAAGTTAGTTAAAAACAGAGAGGTTAGAATGACCAAATCCTCAGCTCGACTACAGCTGGAATTAGCCAAATTTCAGGCTGAGGAAAAACAAAGGGAACATGAAAGACAGATAGAACTCATGCGGCTGAAGAAGGAACAAGAAAGGGAGGCAGAACAACACCAAGCGGTTGCTCACAGGAGAGCTATGGAAGCGAGGGACAAAGAACTGGAGGAGAAGGAAAAAGAGAGGAAGTATGTGGAGGAGATGGAGAAGATAAAGGCTCAGCAGAATATCCCAACAAACCCTAGTAATCCTTCTCCAAGTACCACTTCCCATCCCAGAAAGTTCCCCACCTACAAGGCAGGCGATGATACTGAGGCCTTCCTAGAAAACTTCGAAAGGGCCTGCCTTGGGTACAACATCTCTACTGACCAATACATGGTAGAGCTGAGGCCGCAGCTCAGTGGACCCTTAGCTGAGGTGGCAGCTGAAATGCCTAAAGAACACATGAACAAGTATGAACTGTTTAAATCCAAGGCGAGAGTCAGAATGGGGATAACACCCGAGCAGTCTCGTCGGAGGTTCAGAGCCCTAAGGTGGAAACCAGACATGTCATTTACCCGACATGCCTACCACATTGTGAAACATTGGGATGCCTGGATATCAGGAGCAAGTGTTGAATCTCCAGTAAATTTGCCCTTCCTAATGCAAATGGAACAATTCTTAGAGGGTGTTCCTGAGGAAATAGAAAGATACATCCTAGATGGGAAACCCAAAACTGTAATCGAGGCAGGAGAGATTGGAGCCAGATGGGTGGAGGTGGCAGAGAAGAAGAAAACTGGTCGCAGTTGGAGCGGAGACCAGAAGGGACCACCCCAGACCACACCCTATTACCGGGGGCCACCCAAGGCCCCACCTACCTCCCAAAGAACCCTCCAGACCCCTTATCGTCCTGCCACCCCGTTCTCCAGCAACCCTCCTCGCCCCAGTGACCCGTCAGCTGGACGATGTTTTAAATGTAACGAGCTGGGGCATGTAAAGGCCAACTGCCCCAAGAACCCCAACAGATTACAGTTCATTGCACTGGAATCACACCAGAGGTCCACAGGCCCAGATACCTCCCAGATACCCTTGGAGCGGAGGGAAACTGTGAGTGTGGGCGGGAAGAAGGTCACCGCGTGGAGGGACACCGGAGCACAAGTGTCAGCTATCCATGCTTCCTTAGTGGACCCCAATTTAATCAACCCAGAGATCCAAGTGACAATTCAACCCTTCAAGTCCAACTCTTTCAATTTGCCTACAGCCAAGTTGCCTGTCCAGTACAAGGGCTGGTCAGGAATGTGGACTTTTGCAGTCTATGATGATTATCCCATCCCCATGCTGTTGGGGGAAGACTTGGCCAATCATGTGAAGCAGGCCAAGAGGGTGGGAATGGTCACCCGCAGCCAGGCTAAACAAGCCGTGAGGCCTAGCTCTGTTCCGGAAACTTCTATCAGGACCCAGTCAGAGGTGATGGACCCGGACCCCAGGCCAATGTCTGCAACAGCAGTAGTGGATCCAGTCCCAGAGACCCAGACGGAACCAGTCCCAGAACCGGAACCAGCCGAACAACCAACACCAGACCCAGTGTCAGCACTGAATCCAGTACTTGCAACCTCAACACCAGAGGGCCCCACCGACCCTGAACTGGCAGCAGCCGATAACCCAACACAAGAGGCTCAGCCGGAGCCTGAATCCCAACATAGCGCACCAGTGGAGAGCGGTGCACAGTCAACAGAAACAGCTCCATCCCCTATATCGCTTCCAGAGGGACCAAGCCTAGGTCCACAATCCAATGAGGGACTGATGTCTCCCGCATCAAGGGAACAGTTCCAGACTGAACAGGAAGCAGATGAAAGCCTCCAGAGAGCTTGGACGGTGGCACGGAGCAACCCACCGCCTCTCAGCTCTTCTAATCGATCCAGGTTTGTTGTAGAAAGAGGAGTTTTATACAAGGAAACTCTTTCTGGTGGACACCAGGAAGACTGGCATCCTCAGAGACAGTTGGTAGTTCCAACTAAATACCGGGCCAAGCTCTTGAGTTTAGCCCACGATCACCCTAGTGGCCATGCTGGGGTGAACAGGACCAAAGACCGTTTGGGGGGGTCATTCCACTGGGAGGGAATGGGCAAGGATGTTTCTACCTATGTCCAGTCTTGTGAGGTGTGCCAAAGAGTGGGAAAACCCCAAGACCAGGTCAAAGCCCCTCTCCAGCCACTCCCCATTATTGAAGTTCCATTTCAGCGAGTAGCTGTGGATATTCTGGGTCCTTTTCCAAAAAAGACACCCAGAGGAAAGCAGTACATACTGACTTTCATGGATTTTGCCACCCGATGGCCGGAAGCAGTAGCTCTAAGCAACACCAGGGCTAAAAGTGTGTGCCAGGCACTAGCAGACATTTTGCCAGGGTAGGTTGGCCCTCCGACATCCTCACAGATGCAGGGACTAATTTCCTGGCAGGAACTATGAAAAACCTTTGGGAAGCTCATGGGGTAAATCACTTGGTTGCCACTCCTTACCACCATCAAACAAATGGCATGGTGGAGAAGTTTAATGGAACTTTGGGGGCCATGATACGTAAATTCGTAAATGAGCACTCCAATGATTGGGACCTAGTGTTGCAGCAGTTGCTCTTTGCCTACAGAGCTGTACCACATCCCAGTTTAGGGTTTTCCCCATTTGAACTTGTATACGGCCGTGAGGTTAAGGGGCCATTGCAGTTGGTGAAGCAGCAATGGGAGGGATTTACACCTTCTCCAGGAACTAACATTCTGGACTTTGTAACCAACCTACAAAACACCCTCCGAACCTCTTTAGTCCTTGCTAGAGAAAACTTACAGGATGCTCAAAAAGAGCAAAAAGCCTGGTATGATAAACATGCCACAGAGCGTTCCTTCAAAGTAGGAGATCAGGTCATGGTCTTAAGGGCGCTCCAGGCCCATAAAATGGAAGCATCGTGGGAAGGGCCATTCATGGTCCAGGAGCGCCTGGGAGCTGTTAATTATCTCATAGCATTCCCCACCTCCAACCGAAAGCCTAAGGTGTACCATATTAATTCTCTAAAGCCCTTTTATTCCAGAGAATTAAAGGTTTGCCAGTTTACAGCCCAGGGAGAAGATGATGCTGAGTGGCCTGAAGGTGTCTACTACGAAGGGAAATGTGCTGGTGGTGTGGAAGAGGTGAACCTCTCCATGACCCTTGGGCGTATGCAGCGACAGCAGATCCAGGAGCTGTGCACTAGCTACGCGCCAACGTTCTCAGCCACCCCAGGACTGACTGAACGGGCATACCACTCCATTGACACAGGTAATGCTCACCCAATTAGGGTCCAACCTTACCGGGTGTCTCCTCAAGCTAAAACTGCTATAGAACGGGAGATCCAGGATATGTTACAGATGGGTGTAATCCGCCCCTCTGAAAGTGCATGGGCATCTCCAGTGGTTCTAGTTCCCAAACCAGATGGGGAAATACGTTTTTGCGTGGACTACCGTAAGCTAAATGCTGTAACTCGCCCAGACAACTATCCAATGCCCCGCACAGATGAACTATTAGAGAAACTGGGACGGGCCCAGTTCATCTCTACCTTGGACTTAACCAAGGGGTACTGGCAGGTACCACTAGATGAATCTGCCAAGGAAAAGTCAGCCTTCATCACACATCTCGGGCTGTATGAATTTAATGTACTCCCTTTCGGGCTGCGAAATGCACCCGCCACTTTCCAAAGACTTGTAGATGGTCTCCTAGCGGGATTAGGAGAATATGCAGTCGCCTACCTTGATGATGTGGCCATATTTTCGGATTCCTGGGCAGACCACCTGGAACATCTACACAAAGTCCTTGAGCGCATAAGGGAGGCAGGACTAACTGTTAAGGCTAAGAAGTGTCAAATAGGCCTAAACAGAGTGACTTACCTTGGACACCAGGTGGGTCAAGGAACTATCAGCCCCCTACAGGCCAAAGTGGATGCTATCCAAAAGTGGCCTGTCCCAAAGTCAAAGAAACAGGTTCAATCCTTCTTAGGCTTGGCCGGTTATTACAGACGATTTGTACCGCACTACAGCCAAATCGCTGCCCCACTGACAGACCTAACCAAAAAGAAACAGCCAAATGCTGTTCAGTGGACCGGAAAGTGTCAGAAGGCCTTTAACAAGCTTAAAGCGACACTCATGTCTGACCCTGTACTAAGGGCCCCAGACTTTGACAAACCGTTCCTAGTAACCACAGATGCATCCGAGCGTGGTGTGGGAGCAGTTTTAATGCAGAAAGGACCTGATCAAGAATTCCACCCTTTAGTGTTTCTCAGCAAAAAACTGTCTGAGAGGGAAAGCAATTGGTCAGTCACTGAAAAGGAATGTTATGCCATTGTCTACGCTCTGGAAAAGCTACGCCCATATGTTTGGGGACGGCGTTTCCACCTGCAAACCGACCATGCTGCACTAAAGTGGCTTCACACCATCAAGGAAACTAACAAAAAACTTCTTCGGTGGAGTTTAGCTCTCCAAGATTTTGATTTCGACATCCAACACATCTCAGGAGCTTCTAACAAAGTGGCTGATGCACTCTCCCGTGAAAGTTTCCCAGAATCAACTGGTTAAAATCGTCCTTGAGATGTGGAAAATATTGTTAGTCTTTATGTACTTGGTAGTATATTTAGAGATGCATATATCTTATTAACTCTGTTTTTCCTAGAGCTCCAGGAAGAAATCCCAGCCAGTGTTTCACCCTAGCTGAGATTTGGGGGGCGTGTCATAAATATAAAGGGATGGGTAAACCCCTTTGAAATCCCTCCTGGCCAGGGGAAAGCTCCTCTCACCTGTAAAGGGTTAAGAAGCTAAAGGTAACCTCGCTGGCACCTGACCAAAATGACCAATGAGGAGACAAGATACTTTCAAAAGCTGGGAGGAGGGAGAGAAACAAAGGGTCTGTGTCTGTCTGTATGCTGGTCTTTGCCAGGGATAGACCAGGAATGGAGTCTTAGAACTTTTAGTAAGTAATCTAGCTAGGTATGTGTTAGATTATGATTTCTTAAATGGCTGAGAAAAGAATTGTGCTGAATAGAATAACTATTTCTGTCTGTGTATCTTTTTTGTAACTTAAGGTTTTGCCTAGAGGGGTTCTCTATGTTTTTGAATCTAATTACCCTGTAAGATATCTACCATCCTGATTTTACAGGGGGGATTTCTTTATTTCTATTTACTTCTATTTTTTATTAAAAGTCTTCTTGTAAGAAACTGAATGCTTTTTCATTGTTCTCAGATCCAAGGGTTTGGGTCTGTGGTCACCTATGCAAATTGGTGAGGCTTTTTATCCAACATTTCCCAGGAAAGGGGGGGGGTGTGCAAGTGTTGGGAGGATTGTTCATTGTTCTTAAGATCCAAGGGTCTGGGTCTGTAGTCACCTAGGCAAATTGGTGAGGCTTTTTACCAAACCTTGTCCAGGAAGTGGGGTGCAAGGTTTTGGGAAGTATTTTGGGGGGAAGGACGCGTCCAAACAGCTCTTCCCCAGTAACCAGTATTAGTTTGGTGGTGGTAGCGGCCAGTCCAAGGACAACGGGGGGAATATTTTGTACCTTGGGGAAGTTTTTGACCTAAGCTGGTAAAGATAAGCTTAGGAGGTTTTTCATGCAGGTCCCCACATCTGTACCCTAGAGTTCAGAGTGGGGGGGAACCTTGACAGCATGTGATCTGTCTTTCCTCCTCTCTCATCCTTCAGATGCCAAGGTCTCTGGAGGCCTCACAGATAAGGAGCTTTTCAGTTATAGTGAGTATATATAGTTATGCTTTCAGTAGCAACTAAATTTTCTACCTTTCATTAATGAAATCTCTTAGCTAGTTTGCAGGAATGCAGTTCCTGGACAAGGCACTCCTCCATATTCTGTTTCCTCTTGAACATTTTACTTCCCATATATTGCAAAATGAAACATTACAGCTCTAATCCTTTTCACTGCATAATATTTTAAGGGAGCTCTCTTTTGACATGAATCTTAAAAGCGTATTGCCAAAGCAAATCAACTACATATGGAAATGTTTGGTCCTCATTTACTGGGACAAAGAGGAGGAGAGTGTTTGAATCATGGCACCAACATCTAAGAAGTTCACTTGTTTTAAGTTTTAATTCAAGAGAAGCGAAGGAGTTTGCACTGGGATGGTGTACACTTGGACATTCAATCAAAGTTTTGGCTACACTGAAGTGTTTTGGAGAATGCTCTCTGAAAGCCTGCTGTACTACCCATCAAGTGGCAAAATATCAACATGTTGGTAAAGAACCAACAGTTCTCAGTAAATAGCCGTGCCGTTTTGAGAGTTATATCCAACAAAAATGTTAATTTCTTCCCCTTGTCTCACAGAGGGCTGCCTCTTCTCAATTTTAATTTGCACAAATTATTTATTTAGTCTCTTTACAGCCATGTAAACACCCTACAGTCATTCCATGTACAAAGCTCCCACTGAAAATCAATGGGCCTAATTCTGGTCGCATATCAATTTTACATTGTTGTAAGTCCATTGGATGAGATTCTCAGCTGGTGTAAATTGGTGTAACTAGCTTTGTTAACTTCTATGAAACTACACTGATTTATGCCAGCTGAGGATCAGTCCTACTGGATTAAGCAGAGTTACTTGTGATTTATTTCTGATTTATGCCCCCATGAGATCAGAATCAAGTCTAACAGGGGTTCTTTGTGCATGAGAATTGTAGAATTAGCCCCTTCTAGGGGAGAAGTCCAGTAACTTCCTTCCTGAATTCATATTAGTTCATATTCTTATGTGTAAAATTCCTGTTGCCATCAGCTAGGGACCTTATCTCTTGTGCTGTTTTCACCTAATAAAAAGGATTTAATTCTGATGGTTCTATCTGTACTAAGAGGTGCTAGTCGGAAGTCTTTTGATTTTTCCCACTCAGTATTGTATGGACTACACCTTACAAAATATCAATTATTCATTAGAATACATTTTGGGGTTGTTACTATCAGTTCACATAGAGATAATCCTGACTATCCAGATTTCTGCAAAAGACCAGCAGAAGTGGTGTGGGACACACAAGTATCCATCTATTGCTCAAACACCCACTCTCCAGAACTGCATGTGAAATCATTGTTGCTCCCACAGTGGGTCAGATTCTCCAAAACTAAGATTTGTGGTGCTAACAGAGACTAACTCTGTTTTGTTATTTATGTTGCAGTAACACCCAAAATGTGCCAACTGCTTTCCAAATACAGAGGGAAACACATAGTGAAAATGTGAGTGACTGATCAATCATGGCTGAAATTTTGTTGGTGATTCTCAGGAGGCAAGGTTAAAGAAACACAGGATTTGGAATGGGTACAAATACTCATGTTTCAGGACATAAGGTGATCTCTTAACCATAAGGGTGAAGAGGGATAACCTTGTGGGCAGGTTATCCCCTAACTGCCTAATGCAGTGTTGCTTTCCTTTGAAGAATCTAGTACTGGTCCCTGTTGGAGACAGAGTACTGGACTAGGTGGACCACAATGTAATCCGGTATGACAGTTCCTAGGTAAATGATATATACACAAATAATGGAAATTATTTACATGGAAGACACCTGTAAAATGGTTAGTCTTGAGATAGTTCCCAACTCTCTGCACTTTCTGGATAACTCCACTCAAAATTTCTCATATTGTGCCTAGTTTCTGCCCACACTTAGTATCAATTTTAAATCTTTGTTAAAACAATGTAAATTATGTAATTCTACATACATGTTTAAGTTATGATTAATTGTATACATATGTCCAAATTGTATTATTTATTATTTGTTTTCCATTATGATTTCAGTATATGTTAATTTTTTTTCATAGTGCTAAAGAGTATACTATAATTTATTTTCAGATGAAAATCTGTAATTGTAATTAATTATAATTGATTATATTAGTTTTTAGGGTAGTTCTGCAAGCACTATCAAATGCCTCCTGAAAGGCTTTTTGTGTGATCAAATGTAATGTATTTGGCTATTCCCCACCTGTAAAACGAGGATAATGATACCAACCTCCCCTGTAAAGCACTCTGAGACCTACTAATGAAAAGACTTAGGTATTATTATTCATCACATTCCTACTTCATATAACTATTTACAATGGTTTTAAATCTAAACAGCCATTCCTAATGCAGGCAAAACTCCCACTGAGACCAATAACTGCTTTGCCTGAATGTGGCCTGATATTGAAAGGAGTTGAGCACTTTGAGCTTCCATTGACTTCAGGGGTCTGCCTATATGGAGCTCAGTGCAAGGTAGGGGCCTTGGATATGATTATATAGGAGTTGGCATGACATATAGACAATAGGGTGCTCAGCATATTGCAAGATCAGGCCCATAGGTACTATAGGTTGGGCTCAAAATATTACACATAAACTGTGTTGTGCATCACAAGAGCCACTTTGTCATCCTACACACAATTTATATAAATCCTTGACACAAAGAAAAGAATGCACTGCTCTGTACTGAAAACGGAATAAGTTTCATAGAGCTGTTTCACGTTGTTCCCTATAAAATTTAACATACACAGAAAAAAATAATAGAAGTGAGAAATGGGAACAATTTCCACATTGTTTTTTTCCATAATGGTTGAAATTTGAATTGCTAATTCACTGCCAGATGTGCAGCTACAGACCGTGTAACAACTGTCCTGTTCATGTGGTATTTAATTATTTCTTATTGTGACATATAGGATATGCTGCAAAATCTGGTAATGAGCCCTGGGGTTTTGTGGGGAAGGGTGGGTTTGGAAGAAGTAAATGAAAAAACCTCACGGATGTAGAAATGTGGATGTACATGGCACAGGCGTTAAATAATTTACCAGGAAAAAAAGCATTCAGAATGAAGCACTACAAGCAAGCACTAAGGGTGAACTGATGGCCCTATTGAAGTCAATGAGAGTTTTGCTGTTGACTTCAAAGCGTCACCACCTTTCCATACTCCAGGTTTTCTTTCAGGTGTAAAATTCCCCTAGTACTTTTAATAAATGTCCTTTATTTATGCAAGCAAGACTCAGCCACAAAAGTCAGATATAACAGCACAATGCAACAGCATGGCCACAATGTAAAAAGAATGTGTGAGAGAAATTAATTAGCAAACAATATATTCTGCATGTAATTTATGAAAAAATACAATAAAGATATTTGCATTAACACAGTATGGAAATTGAAAAAAGATTAATGCAATTTGCCATCTCAGTCCAGAAAATATCCCTTTAGGACAAAACCATAGCATATTTCTTGAAATGTGTCATTTAAAAAATAGCTATATATTATTTTTCTGCTTAAATGCACTGAAGAACAAAATTATTATTCGTGAAAAGAATACAAAAACAAACTGAGAAATACCAACAATCCTCAAAATTTTGAGGTAGCAATACAAAATTAGCAGGGAACTAAAATAACCACCTTATTCCACAACATATAAAAATAAGTTATACTCATTTAGAAATTCTTCTTGCTTTGCGTTCCTTGATAGTGGACCCTTTTGGAGCCAAATCTAGCAGTGAATTCAGAACAGAAAGTATTACTGAGAACAATAAATGATGTCCCTGGCTTAGCAATCGAACTATGACGAAGAAAGTAACATAATACCATGTGAGTAAAGTAAAGAGACACTTTGCCAAAAATTGTTATAATTTATCCAAACTTGTTAGAAATAAGAATTTAAAAATAGAAAAGATATCTTAATGCATTTAAATGACCATGCTATATGACTCCTTCCAGTCAAGATAAAGCTACCAGCATTAACCCAAAGAAGCACATTAAGTCCAAATCTTGTGCTTCACACCTTTATAGTGTAAGTGGGCACACTTAAAGAGTTGCACTTGTTTGATAGATTGTACCACCTCCACAGATATTCCCCATCTTGAACAGAATGGGAAGTTCTGTTCAAACCTTTTGGAACTTTTTTGAGAACACCAACTGATAAGCAATACATAGATCTATCAATCACTTGGTATATGAACATACAATTGGCATGACTACAAGGGTCATTGCCAGGGCCGGCTCCAGGCACCAGCTTTCCAAGCAGGTGCTTGGGGCGGCATTTAGAATGGGGCGGCAGTTCGTGACCTGCAGCGGCAATTCGGCAGCAGCTCCACCGCTCTTCCCGCCGCAGCGGCTTTTGGCAGCAGCTCCACCGCTATTGTGATGGCGGCAATTCAGCGGCAACTGCTTGGGGCGGCAAAATTGGTAGAGCCACCCCTGGTCATTGCACAGATATACAACCTTTAGTGAGTCCATAGAAGAAGCTACAGAGACCAGACTACAAATACGTGGTATAGCTGAAGGTGTATGGGATCAGAAATCAGGTCTTTTTGGTGGTGATGGATCCCACTCCACGCATTGGAAATAATCACACCTACAAAAGGGCAACGTGGTCCTTGTGATCATCAAGAGCTAGGGAAATCCATAGGAGGAGGGAGGGTGTCTGGCCCTAGGAGGCCAGATCAAGATACTTGAACAGAATGAGTCACAAAGGTAATACCACCCTGCTGCAGAGAACATGCTCTTTCGCCTACCTACCACTACTGCTGCTTCCTGACTGCACTCTCAGCCTGAGAACCAGAGGGTGGGAGATAGCAGGCTGGATATAAAGAGATCATGTCATAGAGCTCGCAGCAAGTACATGCTCATGAACGGAGCCTGCAGCTGGAAGGACATGGACAGGCTCTTCACTGACTGGTAGGAGCTGATGGTCTGCAGCTGCTTGATGTGTGAAGAAAGACAGGCTGGGTATAAAGAGATCACTTTATAGGCGCGTGGGTGGAGGGTCTCAATTGTAATAAAGGAGGGAGGAGGGCTCATCTCGGAAGTAGGGAAGGGAAAATGAGATGAGTTAATGTGGCCCTCACTCTAGGATCCCAAGGGAGCATACTCATCCTTCAGGTTAATTTCCTTGCTTTGCTGTATGTTCCTCTTTGCAGATTTGCTCCTTGTTAATAAGTGTATTTTCATCAGAATATTAAAACTTTGGGGAAGTTTGGTCTGTTCAATGAAACATTTCTCCTGTCCTGATATCTGACTGTCGAACCATAATTCGGGTGCCTCGTGTGTCTGCATTATGGTAGAATCTTTAATTACATGATCACATGCTATTTTTGCCACAGGATCTCTGCCTCATTTAGTGCAAAAGATAGATGGTGCTCAAGGAATGAATCGGGGTGTGTAGTGATTGACACTGTCAGTAGGACCCTGCCTCATTCTCTATAGGGTTTGACAGGTGAGTAGCAAATCAGAGATGGACTTCATAAAGAGCTAAGATGGTCTTATAATTAAAGCAATTGATTGTCCCCATTTCCCCTCCCGCCAAAAAAGACAACAGGTTTCTATTCCTGGCACAGCCACATACTTCTTATGTGTCGTTGGGCAAGTCATTTAAACTAAACTTTTCAAAGGTGGCCACTAATTGTGTGTTCCTCATTTTGTAGGTGCCAAATTTGAAAACCTGAAGCCTGGTTTTAAGACTTGTTGACTATGCACAACTGCATCTGAAGTCAGTGGGAGCTGTGGATGCACAGAATCTTATGCAGTAAGACAGTGTGGTCTGGGGGACTGAGCATAGGCTTGAGAGTCAGGAGGGATTGCATTCTACTCCTGCCTTTGTCACTGATTCATTGTATGGTGGTGAGCAAATCACTTCACCTTCCTTTCTCATTTTCCCCTGAGGTCAAATGGGGATAATTACAGTCTCCTATTTTTATGGATGTGGAGAAAATAAATGCATTAATGTTGTGACACTCATTTACTATGATGATGAGTGCCAGAGGAAAGCCTCTGAGAAAATTAATAATCAGCGGATGGTGGGCACTTAATAAGGCACGGGACAACTTATTGAATAATGGGGATGAAAAGAAATATATAATAACTGTCTCAGCCAATGAGCATGTATCCTGGGCACCGACTGAGGCAGGGTTCTATGTTAAAAAAAATGTATAATTAAAGACTGTGCCAAAATATGTCTGCCACAAGGAGTCAGAATTACGGTTGCATGGGCAACCTTAATTTTGGGATTTTGTAACTTTTTAATGCTTGACTTTTCAACCTTATTATATTATTTTAACACAGGTGTTTTTAGTATGTAATATGCACGTGAGGGAGATGTTGTTAAAGACGATAGTTGAAGTTGTGTTAAAATTCCAGATAAAGCAGGACTAAAATCTGTTATACATTTGAGTAATTAAATTTATTATCCAAATTTAATACAAAAACTCTTAATAAGACAAATATATTTTCTATGTAATTTTTAGTAAAGTGCTAACTTTTGCGGAGGAACTCTTTTTAAATGTTCCCTTTTTGAAGTTGTACTGAATTTTTCTCACATTTCTTTGGTTATATCTAGCAACCTCAATCCCTATAAATTCCAAACTTCACACACACTCATTCTGATAACATCTTGGTCACAGGCTACATTTGAAATTTTAAATTAAATAGATAAAGCATTTTCCCATTATTCAAAGTAACTAATTTGATTTACTCTAAGATTAGCCAATGAAACTTCAGTTCCATCAGCTGCTTTTGTTTTCCAAAGTCGCCAACCACTTCCTTATCACCTCTGTTCAGCATAACGAGCATGGAGGGAGCCAGGCAACCTAGGCAGCAAAGGGCAAAGAGGAGTGGGTTGTAGGGAAAGATGGGACTCCAAGAGGCCATAGTGCATAAGTAAGGAAGTGGGGAGATAAAAGTTTAGCAGAGTAGACCCCCCTCACAATCCTTTCTTTCTCCCTCACTGGCCCCACCACACAGCAGCCATAGGGGGAGGGTGTGGGTCGTAAGCAGGGATGTGGGAGGGGGGCAAAGTTGGAGCAGGGTTGTGTAGTGAGAACATAAAAAAGAAGGAGGCCTTGACTGGAAGGGGCCTGGAATAGGAAAGTGCTTCTCTCCCTTCTGCTTCTTCACCCTAGGGCCTGTAAAATGCAGCAGTATTGAGCTCAGTATTGTTCCTTTCAAACTTTGCACTTCTGAGGCTCTCCTTTGCCAGTGAAGATACCAGACTGCACAGCACAGAAAAGATATGGGAGATCACAGAAGATTTGTAACAAATTGTACTAGGATCACTCTGCCTTATGGGGTGCCTGCCAGGGAAACACCCTGGAAAGCAGCAGCTGGTCCCGGACTTATCCCCAAAAGGTTCTTCTAAATTTGCTGCAAGAATGCTTTCTGAAAGGAAGTGCTGGACAAGTTTGTCTTCATCTATCTATTCCAATTGACAGGGTTCAATTCCCATCTGTGCTGGCACCAATTCAGTGAAAGGGTGATGGGAAGAGGCAAATGTGGCTCTCTCATCCTCATGTCTCTGCTGATCCTGGGGCTGGCCAGGGGCCAAATTTATGCCAAGTAGCATAACCCCTTAGAGACTTCTGCCATCCAAGGATGAGTGAAGCACATCACACTCCAGCTCCACCTTCTTCAGTGCTTGCCACATTTCCTTCCCACTCCCAGGCAGCCTGGAAACATCCAAGTACTGAGCTATGCCAAACTTTACACTATCTCAGGATTCCCCCATGCTGGGGGTATCCTCAACTGCCCCTTTAGGGGGCAGCTTTAAGGTCAATTTGCATTGTGATCTTCCAGGTCCCACAATGTTTAAATTCAGAGTAATGTTAAGGGGGATGACGGATGGATTTGAAAACTAGTATTTCCTCGTGGAGACAGAGCCTAGCTGTCTCAAAGGAACACCACTGAATGGCAGGAATAATTCTTTTCTCTTCCCCATCCCAGGGTGCCTCTCAAATTCTCCCCTCCTGTGAGGCCAGCCTGGAGTAAAAAGTGTAGGTCTGCTGCATGGTAGTTTGGAACCCTAATGCTAGGGAAGGGGTAGGCAACCTATGACACATGGGCCAAAGGCAGCATGCAAGCTGATTTTCAGTGGCACTCACACTGCCCGGGTTCTGGCCACTGGTCCCGGGGGCTCCGCTGCTGGCCTGGGGTACCGGTCGCCAGCCCCCTGCCAGCCGGGGTTTCGGCCACCGGCCCTGCTGCCAGCCCCAGATCCTAGCCATTGGTCCAGGGGGCTCTGCTGCCAGCCTGGGGTCCCAGCTGCCAGCCCAGGGCTCTGCAGCCACCCCCAGCTGTGGCCCACTGGCCCCAGCCTGAGGCAGTGAGGGGTGCAGACAGGGGCAAGAGAGGGTGCAGCTCAGCACCCCCACCTTAAAAATTGTTCCAGCACCACTGTACTGGGATATTTTTGAGTCCCGATTTGCTGCTTATATCACTATCATGCCACGTGGAACAGCACACTGCATTTAATGTTGAGATTAGAATGTACATGCAAGAACTGGAATCAGAATTTTCTGACAGATTTCAAGATTTCCAGAGAATTGGCCCCATGCTTTCTTTTCTAATTAAACCTGAAAAGTTCAATGAAAGCGACTTGGATTTGTCTGTATTTCAATGGATGGATGTTGAAGATTTTGAAATGCAGCTCATTCAGTTAAAAAGCTCAAAATTGTGGGCATCAAAGTTTGGAGATCTGCAGAGTGCACTTGAGAGAGATCATGGGGCCTCTATTCTGACCTGCTGGACATCCCTGCCAGTGAAATTTAACTGTTTGAAGAAAATGGCGTTTGCAATGCTTTCAGCATTTGGATCCACATACCTGTGTGAACAGGTATTTTCACAAATGAAATCTGTCCTCTGTCCCTCTCAGAGTCGGTTAACAACTCATCACTCAGAAGCCTGTGTGCAGCTTAAAGTATCCAAATATGTACCAGACATTGGAAAACTCAGCAAGGAAAAGCAAGGGCAAGGATCACACTAAACTGATAAGATCTACATTTTAATTTAATTTTAAATGAAGCTTCTTAAACATTTTTAGAACCTTATTTACTTTACATACAACAATAGTTTAGTTATATATTATAGACTTATAGAAAGAGGCCTTCTAAAAATGTTAAAATGTATTACTGGCACGCGAAACCTTAAATTAGAGTGAATAAATGAAGACTTGGCACACCACTTCTGAAAGGTTGCCGACCCCTGTGCTAGGGCATGAGGCTGGCAAAGTCATCTTCCTTTTCTATCTCCACTCTAGCAGGAACGGAATATGACTTTATTAAGGGCTTGGCTACACCTGCGAGTTACAGTGCAATAAAGGAACCCTGGGCACACTAGCTCACTCCCCGTCCACACTGGCAAGGCACATAGAGTGCTCTGACTCCACGGCTACAGTGCTGCTGGTACTCCACCTCGGCAAGTGGAATAACGTTTGCTGCACCCTCGCTGGAATGCCACGGTGCCAGTGTGAACGAGGTGTTGCTTTACTGCACTCTGATCAGCCTCCGGAAACGTCCCATAATCCCCTTAAGTCAAGTGGCCACTCTTGTCATTGTTTGGAAGCGTCTGTAGGAATGCGGAAATGCCCTTTGAAAGCTCCGTTTCTGACAGCCAGCTGCTTATCTGCTCCGAGACAAAGCAACCATTAGTGTGGAATGCTGTGTGTGAGAGAGAGAGGCGGGGGGGGTCTGCTGCTGTCTGAACTTACAAGACAGCATGCTAACATGCTCTCAGCCCCCCAAAAACCCACTCTCTCTCTCCCACACATACACACATACAACACACTCCCTGTCACACTCCACCCCACCCCACCCCCCATTTGAAAAGGATGTTGCAGCCACTTGCATGCTGGGATAGCTGCCCATAATGCACCACTCCCAATGCCACTGCAAGTGCCACAAATATGGTCACTCCAGTGCGCTTGAAGCTGTGAGTGTGGACAGACTGCAGTGCTTTCCCTACTGCGCTCTACAAAGGCTGGTTTAACTCAAAGAGTTCTACAACTGCAAGTGTAGCCATGCCCTAAGGAAATTTATGCTCTTCATGTTTTTTTCTCAAGTCACTCTATCACTCTTAAAATGCTCTAATCCCCCCATTTTTTCTCTAATCCTGCTCTGGCATCTGACTCCAATGATAGAAGTTATACAGTGTTAATAGACATAAATAGACATGAATCAAGTCTCTAAACAAATTACTTTGAACTATGCCTTTTAAAACATCAAACATTAAATAAAATTAAAAGTGTTATGTTCATGGCATATACACACAGAAAAAAGAATTTATATTCTTCCTGTAAGACTGCAACATAAAACAACTTTATCTCTTAGAATCCAGAAATCTAGCACACCCCCAACCAATTAGAAAGAGAGAGAGAGAGAGAGAAAGAAAGCAGGCTGCTACCTAAGGCAGAAAAGCACAATTCAACCCACCTTGCTGCAGGCTGGCTCTTTGCAGACCAATTGCTGAAGTCAAAGACACAAATTGCTCGCTTCCCTACAGAGCCCCCTAGCCTTCAAGCAGGACCACAAAACCTCTTAAAACTTAGTTATGGTGTGTAATTTTAACACAGTTTTCAATGCACCACAAAAAATTTTTCTAAATCTGGATTTTTTTAACCACAATTTTCTATCTCAATGAAATACCAAGAGGAAGAGTCTTTAAGTGAGAGAGGACACAAGTGCAGTTTCTTGAGGCAGTAATTCCACCAGAGTCCTGTGCCAAGAATATAAACTTATATTTCGTAATGGGTTTAAGGAGGGGTAAGGAGCACAGCTGGTGCCATAATTCATTAGTAGAACTACAGCTTGAAAACAGCATTGCAAAGCTAACCTCAAACAGCCTCCTGGAAATGCAATAAGGCATATTGACGTTATATTTCATGACTACATCAAAAGCAGATTACATTACAAATAGCTTTCTTTTTAGTCCTGTCCTTGGAATCATTGATAACAAATCTCTCCGACCACCAACCTTGTTATAATTTCATTTGATTTTAAATGTAACCATATCTTATTAGGTGAGGAGTCAATCTGTGTTTGACTGTACCCCGATCATTCCTAGGCTTGACAAAAAGCCCCATAAAACCAAGTAGCTGACTTGATATAAAATACCCATTTGGAGAAATCCTCAAATTCCATATTCTTAATCCTTTTTCTTTGTCCTCTCCTTGGTTTCCTTTGTTTTAGGGCTGTCAAGCGATTAAAAAAATTAATTGCGCAATTAATCACACGATTAAGCAATAATAGAATAACATTTATTTAAATATTTGTGGATGTTTTCTACATTTTCAAATATATTGATTTCAATTACAACACAGAATACAAAGTGTACACTGCTCACTTTATATTTATTTTTATTACAAATATTTGCATTGTAAAAAGAAAAGAAATAGTATTTTTCAGTTCACCTAATATAAGTACTGCAGTGCAATCGCTTTATCATGGAAGTTGAACTTTAAAATGTAGAATTATGTACAAAAAATAACTGCATTCAAAAATAAAACAATGTAAAACTTTAGAGCCTACAAGCCCACTCAGTCCTATTTCTTGTTCAGCCAATCGCTCAGACAAACAAGTTTGTTTACATTTGCAGGAGATAATGCTGCCTGCTTCTTGTTTTCAATGTCACCTGAAAGTGAGAATAGGCGTTCTCATGGCCCTGTTGCAGCTGGCTCCACAAGATATTTACATGCCATATGTCCTAAAGATTCATATGTCCCTTCATGCTTCATCCACCGTTCCAGAGGACATGCTTCCATGCTGATGACAAGTTCTGCTCGATAACGATCCAAAGCCGTGCGGACCGACGCATGTTCATTTTCATCCTCTGAGTCAGATGACACCAGCAGAAGGTTTATTTTCTTATTTGGTGGTTCGGGTTCTGTAGTTTCTGCATCGGAGTGTTGCTCTTTTAAGACTTCTGAAACCATCCACCACACCTCATCCCTCTCAGATTTTGGAGGCATTCATATTCTGAAACCTTGGGTTGAGTGCTGTAGCTATCTTTAGAAATCTCACATTGATACCTGCTTTGCGTTTTATCAAATCTGCAGCAAAAGTGTTCTTAAAATGAACGTGTGCTGAGTCATCTGAGACTACTATAACATGAAATATATTGCAGAATGTGAGTAAAACAGAGCCGGAGACATACAATTCTCCCCCCAAGGAGTTTGGTCACAAAGTTAATTAATGCTTTTTTTTTAACGAGGGTCATCAGCATAGAAGCATGTCCTCTAGAATGGTGGCGGAAGCATGAAAGGGCATACGAATGGTTAGCATTTCTTGCACATAAATACCTTGCAATGCCGGCTACAAAAGTCCCATGTGAACACCTGTTCTCATTTTCTGGTGATGTAAATAAGAAGTGGGCAGCATTATCTCCTGTAAATGTAAACAAACTTGTTTGTCTTAGCGATTGGCTGAACAAGAAGTAGGAATGAGTGGACTTGTAGGCTCTACAGTTTTGCATTGATTTGTTTTTGAGTGCAGTTATGTAACCAAAAATATCTACATTTGTAAGTTGCATTTTCATGATAGATTGCACTACAGTACTTGTATCAGGTGAACTGAAAAAATAACTATTTGTTTTGTTTATAACTTTTATAGTGCAAATATTAGTAATCAAAAATAATAATATAAAGTTAGCAGTGTATACTTTGTATTCTGTGTTGTAATTGAAATCAATATATTTGAAAATGTAGAAAAACATTCAAAAATATTTAATAAATTTCAATTGGTAGTCTATTGATTAACAATGTGACTTAAAACTGCAATTAAAGATTAATTTTTTTAACCGTGATTAATTTTTTTGACTTAATCACATGAGTTAACTGTGATTAATTGACAGCCTTACTTTATTTCATTCTATTTCTTTGTCTCTCTCACTTTTATCTTCTGAACATTTTCTTATTTTCTTCCTTTCTCTCTTCACTGTGTTCCACTTTGACTTCCCAACTTCTCCCTGCTTTCAGTTCTCCCTTCCTTGACTTCACAACAATCTATCTTCCTTGTCTCTTACATTAATCCCTCCCTCGTTTCCCTCTTTTGTACTCGTGTATGTCCCCACAAACCTTTCTTTTCTTTACCTTGGTCTTCCCCCCTCATCCTTTTTACATTCCAAAATAAATCAGATCTCCACAGTACAACTTATTTAGGATGCCATGCCCCCTACTACATGGTCTATAAACAAGCCCATGCCAGAATGTGGCCTTTGCAGGACTCCTAACTCATTGTTCCTAATTCCTGCTGGACTCCAAGGACTGCCTCACTTCCAAATTAGGTGACTGGCTGGCTCAGTAGCAGATGAAATTCAGTGTTGAAAAATTCAAGGTAATGGGGTACATTAGAAGGAATAGTCTGAACTACTCATAAAGATTGTTTGGTTCTAAATCAACTGTAACCACTCAAGAAAAAGACCTAGGCATCTTTGTGGACTGTGTGAAATTTTATGGCCTGTGTTATACCTGGGGTCAGACTAGACAATCACACTGGTCCCTTTTGGCCTTTGAATCTATGGATCTAGACAGTTCTGTGATAACCTACATGCAACAGAGATCAAGATAGCAAACAAATAGTGAAGACGGATAAAAAATGGGATAGAAAATAATACAGAAAATATAATGGCATTATATAAATCACACTTTCACCTGGAATATCCTGCGCAGCTCTGGCCAGCCTATTGCAAAAAATATGTGGCAGAAGAGTTCAGATGGATAATGAAAATGATTGGAGGCACTTGAAGATTTCCTTATGAAGAGGTTGAAAAGAGAGCAATTGTTTACTTGAGAGACGAGATGAGGGAACATGATAAAGTCATTATACCTATCGTTTACTGGCTCTCCATTGCAAAAAGTTATTGCATGCAAAGCAAAAGATGTGTGGAACTTGCATAAAAAGTTATGTACAAGTGGAATAATCCCATGGAACCCTTGTTCCATGCAGCAGCCTCCAAAACATTGCAATGAAGCTGGCTGAGTGCCCTCTGCCTGGTTTTATTAAAAGCTATATGCTGCCCTGGTGCAGCTTTCTCATGGAGACAAAGTCTTAGAATAGAGACTCCATTGATTCTGGAGGAACCAACTAGGGGCAGAGCTCTTCTTGACCTGCTGCTCACAAACCAGGAAGAATTAGTAGGGGAAGCAAAAGTGGATGGGAACCAGGGAGGCAGTGACCATGAGATGGTGGAGTTCAGGATCCTGACACAGGGAAGAAAGGAGAGCAACAGAATACGGACCCTGGACTTCAGAAAAGCAGACTTTGACAACCTCAGGGAACAGATGAGCTGACATTCGCGATGTGACGGAGAGTCTGCCGAGACTCATCAGCCCTCGGATCACTACCCCTTCCTGCTTTTCCACGTGGGCATCAATGATACTGCCAAGAATGACCTTGAGCGGATCACTGCGGACTATGTGGCTCTAGGAAGGAGGATAAAGGAGTATGAGGCGCAAGTGGTGTTCTCGTCCATCCTCCCCGTGGAAGGAAAAGGCCGGGGTAGGGATCGTCGAATTGTGGAAGTCAATGAATGGCTATGCAGGTGGTGTCGGAGAGAAGGCTTTGGATTCTTCGACCATGGGATGGTGTTCCAAGAAGGAGGAGTGCTAGGCAGAGACAGGCTCCACTTAACAAAGAGAGGGAAGAGCATCTTCACGAGCAGGCTGGCTAACCTAGTGAGGAGGGCTTTTAAACTAGGTTCACCGGGGGAAGGAGACCAAAGCCCTGAGGTAAGTGGGGAAGCGGGATACCAGGAGGAAGCACGAGCAGGAGCGTGTGAGAGGGGAGGGCTCCTGCCTCATACTGAGAACGAGGAGCAATCAGCGGGTTATCTCAAGTGCCTATATACAAATGCACGAAGCCTGGGAAACAAGCAGGGAGAACTGGAGGTCCTGGCAAAGTCAGGGAATTATGATGTGATTGGAATAACAGAGACTTGGTGGGATAACTCGCATGACTGGAGTACTGTCATGGATGGGTATAAACTGTTCAGGAAGGACAGGGAGGCCAGAAAAGGTGGGGGAGTTGCACTGTATGTAAGGGAGCAGTATGACTGCTCAGAGCTCAAGTATGAAACTGCAGAAAAACCTGAGAGTCTCTGGATTAAGTTTAGAAGCGTGAGCAACAAGGGTGATGTCGTGGTGGGAGTCTGCTATAAACCACCGGACCAGGGGGATGAGGTGGATGAGGCTTTCTTCCGGCAACTCGCAGAAGCTACTAGATCGCACGCCCTGGTTCTCATGGGCGACTTCAATCATCCTGAAATCTGCTGGGAGAGCAATACAGCGGTGCACAGACAATCCAGGAAGTTTTTGGAAACTGTAGGGGACAATTTCCTGGTGCAAGTGCTGGAGGAACCAACTAGGGGCGGAGCTCTTCTTGACCTGCTGCTCACAAACCGGGAAGAACTAGTAGGGGAAGCAAAAGCGGATGGGAACCTGGGAGGCAGTGACCATGAGATGGTCGAGTTCAGGATCCTGACACAAGGAAGAAAGGAAAGCAGCAGAATACGGGTCCTGGACTTCAGAAAAGCAGACTTTGACTCCCTCAGGGAACTGATGGGCAAGATCCCCTGGGAGAATAACATGAGGGGGAAAGGAGTCCAGGAGAGCTGGCTGTATTTTAAAGAATCCTTATTGAGGTTACAGGGACAAACCATCCCGATGTGTAGAAAGAATAGTAAATATGGCAGGCGACCAGCTTGGCTTAATAGTGAAATCCTTGCTGATCTTAAACACAAAAAAGAGGCTCACAAGAAGTGGAAGATTGGACAAATGACCAGGGATGAGTATATAAATATTGCTCGGGCATGTAGGAATGAAATCAGGAAGGCTAAATCACACCTGGAGTTGCAGCTAGTGAGGGATGTTAAGAGTAACAAGAAGGGTTTCTTCAGGTATGTTGGCAATAAGAAGAAAGCCAAGGAAAGTGTGGGCCCCTTACTGAATGAGGGAGGCAACGTAGTGACAGAGGATGTGGAAAAAGCTAATGTACTCAATGCTTTTTTTGCCTCTTTCTTCATGAACAAGGTCAGCTCCCAGACTACTGGACTGGGCAGCACAGCATGGGGAGGAGGTGGCCAGCCATCTGTGAAGGAAGAAGTGGTTCGGAACTATTTAGAAAAACTGGACGTGCACAAGTCCATGGGGCCGGATGCGTTGCATCCGAGAGTGCTAAAGGAATTGGCGGATGTGATTGCAGAGCCATTGGCCATTATCTTTGAAAACTCATGGCGATCGGGAGAAGTCCCAGAAGACTGGAAAAAGGCTAATGTAGTGCCAATCTTTAAAAAAGGGAAGAAGGAGGATCCTGGGAATTACAGGCCGGTCAGCCTCACCTCAGTCCCCGGAAAAATCATGGAGCATGTCCTCAAGGAATCAATTCTGAAGCACTTAGAGGAGAGGAAAGTGATCAGGAACAGTCAGCATGGATTCACCAAGGGAAAGTCATGCCTGACTAATTTGCCTTCTATGATGAAATAACTGGTTCTGTGGATGAAGGGAAAGCAGTGGATGTGTTATTCCTCGATCTTAGCAAAGCTTTTGACACCGTCTCCCACAGTATTCTTGTCAAGAAAGAAATATGGGCTGGATGGATGCACTACAAGGTGGGTAGAAAGGCTAGATTGTCGGGCTCAACGGGTAGTGATCAATGGCTCCATGTCTAGTTGGCAGCTGGTATCTAGCGGAGTGCCCCAAGGGTCGGTCCTGGGGCCAGTTTTATTCAATATCTTCATTAATGATCTGGAGGATGGTGTGGATTGCACCCTCAGCAAGTTTGCGGATGACACTAAACTGGGAGAAGAGGGAGATAAGCTGGAGGGTAGGGATAGGATACAGAGGGCCCTAGACAAATTAGAGGATTGGGCCAAAAGAAATCTGATGAGGTTCAACAAGGACAAGGGCAGAGTCCTGCACTTAGGACGGAAGAATCCCATGCACCGCTACAGACTAGGGACTGAATGGCTAGGCAGCAGTTCTGCAGAAAAGGACCTAGGGGTTACAGTGGATGAGAAGCTGGATATGAGTCAACAGTGTGCCCTTGTTGTCAAGAAGGCCAATGGCATTTTGGGATGTATAAGTAGGGGCATTACCAGCAGATCGAGGGACGTGATCGTTCCCCTCTATTTGACATTGGTGAGGCCTCATCTGGAGTACTGTGTCCAGTTTTGGGCCCCACACTACAAGAAGGATGTGGAAAAATTGGAAAACGTCCAGCGAAAGGCAACAAAAATGATTAGGGGATTGGAACACATGACTTATGAGGAGAGGCTGAGGGAACTGGGATTGTTTAGTCTGTGGAAGAGAAGAATGAGGGGGGATTTGATAGCTGCTTTCAACTACCTGAAAGGGGGTTCCAAAGAGGATGGATCTAGACTGTTCTCAGTGGTAGCAGATGACGGAACAAGGACTAATGGTCTCAAGTTGCAGTGGGGGAGGTTTAGGTTGGATATTAGGAAAAACTTTTTCACTAAGAGGGTGGTGAAACACTGGAATGCATTACCTAAGGAGGTGGTGGAATCTCCTTCCTTAGAGGTTTTTAAGGTCAGGCTTAAAAAAGCCCTGGCTGGGATGATTTAGTTGGGGATTGGTCCTGCTTTGAGCAGGGGGTTGGACTAGATGACCTCCTGAGGTCCTTTCCAACCCTGATATTCTATGATTCTATGATTTCAATGACTGTGTGACCCAGTGCCGCACTGTGTGCCGCACTGACACAGGGATGCATGAGGGTTACCGGGGTCCCCTGGGTGTGGGATCTCCATATTAGTTCACCACTGAATGTCATATAAGGTCTCTACAGAAAGCCTATGTCACACAGGTCATCATAATCATTGTGAGATGTATGTAAGGAAAATATGTGAGGAGCTAGGTATGTATACTAACCATTATGTTCTCTAGGTCTGTGAGTTAGGGCAGGTCACCAAAAGGTGAGCCACATATCAAACGGAGTGCTCCAAGGGTTGGTCCTGAGGCCGGTTTTGTTCAACACCTTCATTAATGATCTGGATGATGGGATGGATTGTACCCTCAGCAAGTTCGTGATGACACTAAGATGGGGGTAGAGGTAAATATGCTGGAGGGTAGGGATAGGGTCCAGAGTGACCTAGACAAATTGGAGGATTGGGCCAAAAGAAATCTGATGAGGTTCAACAAGGACAAGTGCAGAGTTCTGCACTTAGAATGGAAGAATCCCAGGCACTGCTACAGGCTGGGGACCGACTGGCTAAGCGGCAGTTCTGCAGAAAAGGACCTGGGGATTACAGTGGAGGAGAAGCTGGGTATGAGTCAACAGTGTACCCTTGTTGCCAAGAAGGCCAATGGCATATTGGGCTGCATTAGTAGGAGCACTGCCAGCAGATCGAGGGAAGTAATTATTCACCTCTATTCGGCACTGGTGAGGCCACATCTGGAGTACTGCATCCAGTTTTTGGTCCCCCACTACAGAAAGGATGTGGACAAATTGGACAGAGTCCAGCGGAGGGCAACGAAAATTATTAGGGGGCCTTCAACTACCTGAAGAGGGGTTCCAAAGAGGTTAGAGCTAGGCTGTTCTCAGTGGTAGCAGATGACCGAACAAGAAGCAATGGTCTCAAGTTGCAGTGGGGGAGGTCTAGGTTGGATATTAGGAAAACCTATTTCACTAGGAGACGGTGAAGTACTGGACTGGGTTACCTAGGGAGGTGGTGGAATCTCCATCATTAGAGGTTTTTAAGGTCAGGCTTGACAAAGCCATGGCTGGGATGAGTTAGTTGGGGTTGGTCCTGCTTTGAGCAGGGGGTTGGACTAGATGAACTCCGGAGGTCTCTTCCAACCCTAATCTTCTATGATTCTATGATATTCCTGTCAGGCCATATGCTTCTCTCTCTCTCTGGCCGATCATATGCAAATTGAGTATTGTATGGTTCACAATGAATACCCATTCACAATCTGAGTGAAATGCTAATCAATAGTTTGAGGGGCTTGCAGGGAAAAAAAACCAACAGAGAAAAAAAACCCTAACAACTCCTGTTTAGGAGTAAAGACAATGAACTTGTATCTGGGGAACAGATGTCTCCCCTTCATGAAGGATAACTGGGGATTCAAGTTGCTTGATTTCATGAAAGAAGGGTTTTAAGCCCATCCTGGCTGAAAAATGCTCTGAAGACTTGTATGTCTTATTAGACAAAAGAGCATTTTTTAGTTGAGTTTAGGCCCTAGAATGCATGTTATGATTTTGTTTTAGATGTTCCCTTTATTTCCATTAATCCTATTTGCTATTATCTGAATCTCTAGTCTTTGTTGAATAAACATCTACTTGTTTTGTCTATAAACAAACCTAAGTGCTGTGTATTAAGTAAAGCTATACTCTAAGGTGTGGTTAGTAAACGTTGATGTATTGTTCATTTGGGAACAGCAGGCCTGGTAATTGTGTGATTGTCCAGTGGATATGGCTGGGCACTACAGGGGGATACTCAGAGAACTCAGGGTCCAGAGGATGCTCGGAGAACCATTGTCCCTCATGCATCGCTAGTCTGCATGAAGGACTACGGAGCCCATATGGGCTGAAAGGGGAGTGCTTGTGTTGCCTGTGGCAGGGAGAGTAGAGAGCTGACTCCTAGCAAGCAGAGAAAAGGTTCCCTCATGCTAAAGGCAGTAAGAAGCTCATGTTTTTGTTTCCACAAGACCCAGGTTTAGTCCCCACAGGAAACTCAAACAGGGGTGGCACTACATTTGGCTATGCCATATGTACCTCCTAGACCACAATCTGCTCCCAGAGCCAGGAATGGAAACCAAAAATCCTGATACTCAGCATTCAAAGGCTGTCACACAATATTAGTGTAATCCACTAGCAATGTGTATGTTGTGTCACCATGCATGGGCTGGTACACTCAGAAGATAACAGCAAGCTTTCCCCTCAGTGTCCCCACCTTTTAACAAACTTGGAAGAGGTCTGTGTTGTAAATGTGGAGAGTATGGGTTCAAATCGTATTGATGACCCATGGTAGGAGTGCAAAAAAATAGATATATATGTATATAAGAGCAGTGGCTTCTGGTTGGGAGCCCAGCTCTGACGGCAGAGCCGCTGCCCGCTGCAGTGCAGAAGTAAGGATGGCACGGTATGGTACTGCCGCTCTTCTGCGCTGCTGCCTGCAGAACTGGGCCATCAGTCAGCAGCTGCCACTCTCTGTGTGGCCACCTAGTGCTGAAGGCAGCAGCGCAGAAGTAAAGGTGGCATGGTATGGTATTGCTACCCTTACTTCTGTGCTGCTGCTGGCGGAGCACTGCCTTCAGATCTGGGCACCTGGCCAACAGCTGCCGCTCTCTGGCTGCCCAGCTCTGAAGGCAGTGCAGAAGTAAGGGTGGCAATACCATGACTCCCCTAAAATAGCCTTGCAACCCCCCTGCAACTCTTCGCCGTCTGCTTTGGACTTAACTATCTTGAATAGTTTCGAATCATCTGCAAATTTGGCACCTCACTGTTTACCCTCTTTTTCAGATCACTTATGAATATGTTGAACAGTACTGGTCCCAGTATAGACCCATGGTGGACACCACTATTTGCCTCTTTCCATTCTGAAAACTGACCATTTATTCCTACCCTTTGTTTCCTATCTTTTAACCAGTTACTGATCCATGAGAGGACCTTTCCTCTTATCCCATGACAGCTTACTTTGCTTATGAGCCTTTGGTGAGGGACCTTGTCACAGACTTCCTGAAAATCTAACTACACTTTATTCACTCGATCATCTTTATCCACATACTTGTTGACCTCCTCAAAGAATCCTAGTAGATTGGTGAGGCATGATTTCCCATTACATAAACCATGTTGACTCTTCCCAACAAATCGTGTTTATCTATGTGTCTAATAATTCTGTTCTTTACTATAGGTTCAGAATGAATTTATATTGCAAAATATATTTAGAGGTGAATGTAGATATTGTTCAAAAATTAACTTTACTGCTATGTATTTATTATTGGTATTTGGTTAATGGGAGCTGTTTCTTTTAGATAAGGTACAGTAGACTTAGAATGTGTTTGACTCTGAGGGTATGTCTAACGCTATAAACTTAAGTCGACCTATATTAGGTTGACTTACAGCCACCACAGTAATTACTGCAGTGGTTGATGTCCACGCTGCCCTTCTTCTGTTGGTGGGACATGTCCTTACCAGGAGTGCTTCCACTGACTTCAGAGGAGCAGTGTAGGTGGCCAAGAGCCAGAGCTCTCAGCTTTGTGCACAGCTCCCCAGCAGGAGCCCGGCTGTCCCCCTCCCCCCGCCCCGCACACCTTTCCCCTGGCTTCTCAGCACCCCGCTCCCTGCCGGGAACAGGGCAGCCACAATGGGCTTCTCGGCTCTCCCCTCCCTGCTGGTAATGTGCCTCCTCCCCCCCCGCCCTTCTCAGCTCTCTGTCAGGAGCATGGCAGCCAGCCAGACTCCAAGCATGGAGCTCCCAGTGGCGTATTAACGCCTAGGCCGACAAGGTCTAGGCCTAGGGCAGCAAATTTGCAGGGGCGGCAAATTTATAATAGCAGCCAGACGCTGCTTCCCCTGGCCCCGCCCCAACTCCATCCCTTCCCCGCCCCCATTCCCTGCCCCTATTGGTCCCCTTCCCCAAATCCCCACCCCAGCCCCGCCTCCTCCTGAGCTCGCTGCATTCCCCCCTCTTCCCCCTCCTTCGCGAAGCTGTTTCACGCACAAGCACTGGCAGGGAGTGGGGAGAAGCAGGACCTGGTGGCGCGCTCAGGGGAGGAGGGGTGGAGGCGGAGGCGAGCTAAAATCTTTAATTCACCACTGGGAGCTCCCAGTGGGGAGCTGAGTCCCTGGGAGGACACATGGTCTCCCAGCAGGGAGATCAGCTCCCAGCGTCTGGTCAGTTGCCCCATTCCCAACTTGGAGGATGGAGCCGAGAAGCCCAGTGCAGCTGCCCCATCCCAGGGGGGAGCAGGGAACTGGCTGGCAGTCTGGCTTGGAGCAGCAACAGGCAGTAGCCCGGCAAGAATGATAGCCAATAGATGCAAGTAATGCAGTATCTACACGGACACTGCGTTGCCCTAACTACACCGACATAAACCTCTCATGGAGGTGGGGTTATCATGTCAGTATAGTAGGGCACTGTGACGTTCTGTACCTCGGAGGAAAACCCAGCACCCCCATGTTCATCCTTATAATTTAATTGTGTGGTATCTAATGCAAAGTTTGTCATGTCGGGTGTCTTCAGAAGGCTCATGATGCACTGAGCATTGTTGTTATAGTAATGTTACAAGTTGTAATTTCATGTATATAGTTATGAGGCTGAGAATGTGTCCTCATGGCTTAAAGCAAGCCCAGGCAAAAACTCTCACAGAGCAGAGGGGCAGTTCACACCTCATCAGGGCATGTATGGGGCAAATCCAGCCCAGCCACACAGGAACAAAAGACACTGGCTAGGCAACGACAAAGGATCTGTTGGACTCTTGGATGAGTCACCCCCCTTCCTTTGGTCAGTTAGGGACTGTGATGAGGTAATGCTCACCTGACTCTGAAGGGCAGGGGCAAAGCCAAGAGGGAAGAAAGAACATGATAAAAGGGAGAGATGTTTGCCATGATCTTCCTCTCTCTTGCACCTCCATCTACAGCCATCACTACCAAGCGACTGAAGCAATGATCAAAGGGGAGAACCTGGCTGAAGGGCAACCAGCCAGCCTGTGGTGAGAAGCATCTAAGTTTGTAAGGGCACTGAAAGTGTTAAGATCAGGTTAGAATGCATTTTGCTTTTATTTCATTTGACCAAATCTGACTTGTTAAGCTTGGACTTATAATCACTTAAAATCTATCTTTGTAGTTAATCAATCTGTTTGTTTATTCTACCTGAAGCACTGCGTTTGATTTGAAGCACGTCAGAGACTCCCTTTGGGATAACAAGCCTGGTACATATCAATTTATTTGTTAAACTGACGGACTCATATAAGCTTGCAGCATCCAGCGGGCATAACTGGACACTGCAAGATGGAGGTTCCTAGGGTTGTGTCTGGGACCAGAGATATTGTCTAGAGTCATTCGGTTGCACAATCCAAGGAGCAGCTTACATGCCAGAGGCTGTGCATGAACAGCCCAGGAGTGGGAGTTCTCACAGCAGAGTAGGGTAAGGGTGGCTCCCCAGAGTCAAGGGTTGAAGTGACCTAGCAGGTCACCAATCCCAATAACACCTGAGGAGAACGTCACAGGTGGGAGCAAGGGTGTTGTGCGTACACTGACATAATCAGGTCGATGTAAGATGTCTTACATAGACCTAATGCAGTACTGTAGACCAGGACTGAGAGCAGTGTGGGAGAGATTTTGCCCATGTCCAGAGAGTAGAAGGCCCTGCCTGTGTAAACTGAGAAAAGGTCAGAACTTCTTTTAATAAACTTATCTTGCCAGATAGCAAATCTGATTCTCAAAAGTGTAGCATTAGTTATGTGTTCTTGGATGCCTCAGGGTGTTGGTAATAGAGCACCTGTCACTAAACTGAATCCTGCCCAGTTCAGCTGAGACTAAAAGTTATTCATGTCTGATAGAGGTTTGGTATTAGGGTTGCCAACCTCCAGGATTGGCCTGGAGTCCCCAGGAATTAAAGATAATGCATGTGATTAAATCTCCAGGAATATGTCCAACCAAAATTGGCAACCTTATTTTGTATCCTTTCTATAATTTCCAGCTTCCATATCACAAACTCACCACCATGCTTTTCACTAGATTGTAGGCTCTTTGGGAAAACTCTTACTGTGTATTTGTGCAGTGCCTCCAGTAAGAGCTGCCTGCAGCAAAGGCCAAAATCATGTGTAACCCCCAAGGAGATTACATTGATTCCTGGGACTCTGTCTGCGGGCAGCTCAGGGAGAGGCATACTGTCCCTGGTAGGGAGGGGGAGCCAAGGAAGGCTCAGAGTCCGCACAGCAACCAATACGGAGTGAAAGGCCCTCCCAGGGAGAAGCCATTTTGTAGTCAGTCTGGAGCCAGCGAGGGAAAGGGAAGGACTGGCTGTGTGGGGGCTGGTGAGTCCCAGGCCTGCATGCAGGGTTCCCCCTGAGAACTGGCCTCTAGGGACCTGACAGCAGATCCCTCAGCTGGGCTTTTCCTTCCCCACTGATGATTCCCAATTTGTAGCATTTTCTGGGAAACTTCCCAGCCAGGCTGAGTTCACCTTCCAGCTCCCTAGGGGAGACCAGTCACCACAGGGTCAGCTCTGCTCTGGCTGCTAGTCCAGAGAAGCTGCCTGCCGAGCGTGTGACTGGAGGCTGGGCTAGGAGGCTACAGTTTGGATGTTAGTGTAGTTGTATAACCTACACCTTGAGCCCTACATCCCTTTGTGGTGAGGGGAAATCCTGGGACCGACGCAGCCTGATTCCTGCATGAGGAGGATTCCTGCCAGCAGAGATCAGCCCCTCTGCAGTGACTGAGGAGCCCAGAGCCATCTTCAAACCTGAGGATCATTCATGGAGTTTGTGAGTGCACCATATTTTAGTTAGTTAGTTAGGGAATTTGTTTTGAGAACTGTGTCCTCAAGCCAGGGAGTAAGGGTTTGAGGATTTTATAACCTGCTGCATATTACATCTGTGGAGGAATTTACCATCTTCTCCCACTTTTGAGTCCTTTGGGCTGTACTGAACCCCATCAGCCACATTGCTAAACCACTGCAGAGAAGAATTTTGTGGTTATAGGTCATCAAGGGCCCCAGCCAAGTACGAGTACCAACGGGGCACTATTTTTATATTTGCTACATCAAGTCACAAGTATTTGCAGTATGGGTACCGGTGACCCAAAAATAATGTCTTACCCTGTTGTGTTGTATTTGTCTCCTGTTTAATATAATTATTGTGTTGAATATATTTTTATGTGTTTGTATTATTTCTTGGAAGTCTCCAACTATCTGGCAAGTAAGTGGGGATTATTACTCTGTAGTTAGAATTTTCCACCCAAGCTGCCCTGGTGACCCTGCCAGAAGGGAGCGAGGGGGGTGGAGGCACCGCCAAATAATTTCATAGGAAAAAAAGAAAGAAGATACACCCCTGTGAGTGGGTGGCGGGATCCAAAAGAACCCAGACCTGTCCATCAAAACCTGTAAGCAGATTGGCATTAAAGGAGGTAACCAGGTGGAGAGGGGGCACTACACGTTACTGAAAATTTGCAAGAGTCAGCAAGCAACATTAAATATGATTTAATCTTTTTAAAAATCTTCTTGAGCCAATCTCTTTATTTTTGTGGGTCTGATTCATTATTTTTAAACTACTGGGGTTGGCAACAATGATTTTTGGCAGTTCACATCCAAGTTGTTTTTCCAGGCAGTCTGAAGGTTCAGGAAGACTGCATTGGTTTATGTTTTATTCATAATTTCAATCTTTACAACACTAGAAACAATTTTTTTTTAAAAGCACAAATTCTGGAACAGAAATCTTTGGCAAAGACAAATTCTGTAGCGGCATAGAATCACAGAACACTCTGGGGCCTTGCTAAAAGAGCTGTCACTACATTTGCTGGCCAAAGCAAGGCATACTGTGCAATGACATGTTTGACTGTAGCCTCAGGTATGAAACTACCTATTGGTCCAATGGGGAGACAACTTGGGCAATGACAGTCTGAAAACCCTTTGTGTAGCCACAACCAGATCCACATTGCAGGCACAAAAGCATTTCCGCTTAATATTTATGTGACTGTGGATCTCTCCAACAGAATTTATCCCCTAGAAAGTCCTTCCCCTGCAACTCCACCCTACGTATGTCAATGGTTGGCACCAACCCACATTTCTATGACATGCTTTTTGGAGACCCTGAGTTCCCAGGCTGATGTGATCCTAACTCAAGCTGCGTGAAATTTTTTGGATAACACTTTTGTTTGACCAAAAAAATAGAGATTCAGGCAACCAAAACGTTTTGCAAATTTGTGCATCAATTCGCTAAATTACCTCAATCTTAGTTTTTAAGAAGGTTAAAAAAATCCTCAAAAATGAAACAATTTGTCATCAAATTTTTTTTCAGCATTTTTGTTTCATCAAAAAAAAATTATTTGGGGTTAACTCAAAATGATTTTTTTTCATTTTTTTTGACCAGCAAACCAAAAAAATCAGTTATTCACACAACTCTGATCCTAACCTCTTTTTGTTTGCTGACTAATAAATACCTATGGGTTTTTGGTGTGTCTGTGCCCCTCCCCAGTGTATATCTTTATTAGCAGATACTTAGCAGTAAGCAGCTAATGAGAAGGTAACTCAATAGGAGCTTAGCTAATGGTGAACAACAAATGCCTTCAAAATTCTGCCTGTAGAAAGACAGACAGACAGACAAAGGCCAGCAAAATATGATCTGTTTCACAGAACCTTAAGCCATTCACCCCTGAAAAAGCAAAGTCAGCATAGAATAAGGCTGGTCAATGGTGTATTCTAAGGAGAGTTTCTGTGACACATTCTAAGTATACTTATACATGGTCTCTTGTATGGAGAAAAGCAAAATATTCTGTTGATACATGCGAGAACTCTGAGGGGAAGAAAACAAGACCTCACAGGCAGGGACATGGAAAATATTTTGTCTTCACACATTCTAACATAATGAGGTAAAATATGATCATAAACATGATATCCTCAAAATGCAGTAAGAAGAAAAGGAGTACTTGTGGCACCTTAGAGACTAACCAATTTATTTGAGCATGAGCTTTCGTGAGCTACAGCTCACTTCATCGGATGCATACTGTGGAAACTGCAGAAGACATTATATATATATATACAGAGACCATGAAACAATACCTCCTCCCACCCCACTCTCCTGCTGGTAATAGCTTATCTGAAGTGATCATCAAGTTGGGCCATTTCCAGCACAAATCCAGGTTTTCTCACCCTCCGCCCCCCCCCCCCGATGATCACTTTAGATAAGCTATTACCAGCAGGAGAGTGGGGTGGGAGGAGGTATTGTTTCATGGTCTCTGTGTATATATAATGTCTTCTGCAGTTTCCACAGTATGCATCCGATGAAGTGAGCTGTAGCTCACGAAAGCTCATGCTCAAATAAATTGGTTAGTCTCTAAGGTGCCACAAGTACTCCTTTTCTTTTTGCAAATACAGACTAACATGGCTGTTACTCTGAAACCTGTCAAAATGCAGTGTTATACCTATGAAAATAATAAATAATGTCTTAATTGCATGTGTTGCGTCTAGTGGTTTCTGCACTCAACAGAACTGCAAGGGAGATCTATGGAGTAAAAAAAGTGAAGAACTGGAGAGGAGGAAGGAATAATAGCATGTTTGTGTCACCAGCTTTTGAGGAGAGGCTCAGCTCTAAAAGGAAGTTATGGAACTATCAAGCAGATAATTAATATATTTTCTGCCATAGTTATAAATATCTCTTTTAGGACGATAATTGCCATATGTATTAGAAACAAGGCCACCTTTTTTTAAAGAAAGTTGCTCTGCCCTGACCAGATCAAATGTTTAACAACTCAGTTACATAAGACTTTTTAAAATCAATTTTTCTAACCGAACAAGAGATACACAGACAAGGTTGTAAAGGTGTATCAGAGATTTCTACTAAAAACCTTATTAGGATATTAAAGTTTTGATGTTGTTCTAAATTCTTGAAAGTCCAGAAGCTCTAAGTTAAATTTATGAAAAAATAAATATTTGCAAGTCTGGAAATTTAGAATTAAGGATCAACAGCCCGCCATTCTCCTCTATAGTGTATATTAGCCACATGATGCAAATTGCCACCTATATAAGGCATTCTGCATGAAATCCTTGTCCCACTGAAGTCAATTAGGAGTTTTGACATAGACTATATGGAAGACCTGAATTTAGAAGTTTTGGTGAGTGAGGCTAAGTCCTCTGGGATCTTCAACTAGCATTGGTACATTATAATGGGTCACAGTGGATTTCTAAATGGTTATGTCTCAGGCTCAGCAGGAGGGAGAAAAAATAAGTACTATTTGGTGCTGTTTGTACTCTGCATAAAGAGGATAGTAGAACGGTGATGTGGGTGAATGTTTGGGGACTTGTGCAGGCAATGACTGCAAAACTGTTGTCTCAACTACAGTGGGAATGTGGAAAGGGAGTGGAACCATATTTGGGCTGCATCTGATAGCTATCAGGCTGGATGCTGCTAAGTCTGGCTCACAGCAGGAAGTTGAGAAAAGGCTGTACCTTTGGTAGGTGGCTCCTAGCCAGACAGCATACAGTTCATAGATTATTGGGTAGGCTATGGAGAAGTGTAAGGATGCACACTCACCACCAGTGCATCTCTTTGTATCAGTGTGTGATGTTGCAGGCATTTTCATCTCCGGTGCTTCTTGCAGACCAGCTGCAAGAATTGGCTAGTCCAAATCCCTTTGGGCTGGAGCACAGGGTTTTAAGCTTAATGGTAACACGGGGTGGGGAGGACTGGAGGGAGAGGAAGGACAGACTTGAGAGCCCGAGCTCAGCCCAAGCCACAGCCTCAAAGCAACATCTGCTATTTTTAGTGCGAGTCTCACTAACACAAGCCTGCGTAGCCAGGCTAGGAGGCTTGCATCCAGATGCAGTGTGGAGGTCTCGGGCACATCAGCCATTCATAGGAAGCAGCCATCTGGTCTACTCCTTGTGGCTTCTTTCCCTGATGAACTCAGCCTATTTATAAGGCCCAGGTGTCGGAGTCCTCATCTGATTCTTCCTTATTCCCCCCTTCTCTGTCTGCCAAGTAACTACCTAATTACTGCCCAGGTAATGTGAATATGACTAACTGGTCTTTTAATCCTTTCTTGTTCCCCCTCACAGGAAAGTATGTGCCTCATATAGGAAATATGTGAAAAGAGTGGTGGAGGGATATAAGACTGTCTCTGGAACACAGAATTCAAGGACATGGGAAGGGAAGGGAAAGAATTAAGGTTATTTGTGGACATTAACTGAGAATTTTCAGACTTTTGTTTCTCTGTAAATTTAAACTTAACTCAGAATTGCTTTTGTTTTAAGGCCAAGATTTTGAAAAATAGGTACTCACATTTATGCTCTCAAGTGTGTATTTAAGAACTCATCTTTAAAAAAATTGGTCTGTTTTTCTTTTATAAATACAATATTCCAATGAGGATTTTAATCAAAGCAATTGATATGTTGTAACAATCATAACTGAATCTTAATAAGGTGTTTTGTTTATGATTTTTCTTGGTGTATTTAAGGAAAGTATTTTTTTAAATTATGAAAATAAAAACACATTTTAGATTGTTATCTTCTGACAGGGACTCTATCAGTATAACTATACCTATAGAGTAAAGACGTATATGCTGTTCAAAGAAACACAAGTAAGCATGGTTCTGGAATCAAATACTATTCTGGTGAAATAGTGTGGTCTCCTTGAAACTAGTTGTCAGTCACAGGTGCTTAGAAACTATGAGCACAAGTGGAGTTTATAAACTTGGCCATACCCTTCGCTTTACTGGGGAGTTAAGTTTAAAAACAAGTTTTGTCCATGAGTACCTGTTTATAAATGCCACATGTGTTGATGGACTGTCTGTATAAACTCCATAGAAAGGATATTATAAGGATATCGCAATGTCTCCAGCAATATGTGCTTCAGAGCTCACCTATAGCCTCATCTTGGCCCTGGAGTCAGACCCTCTCTTTCCCTTGTGATGCTCAAAACTCCCACTCCACTGAACCTCTTCTCATGTGCAAGAGTCTCTCCCTTCCAAAACAGAGTTAATGGAGTTTACAATACCAAAGAGTTTATATCTATAGCAGTGGTTCTCAAATTGTGGGTCAGGACCCCAAAGTGGGTCACAACTCCATTTTAATGGGGTCACCAGGGCTGGTGTTAGATTGGCTGGCGCCCAAGCCTGAGCCCCACCACCTGGGCTCAGACTTTGGCTTCAGCTTGGAGTGGCGGGGCTCAGGTTACAGGCCCCATGCCCGGGGATGAAGCCCTGGGGCTTCGGCTTTGGCCTCCCACCCAGAGAGGCGCAGATCAGGTGGGCTCATGGTTCAGGCGCAGTTCAGGTGGGCTCCTGAGGTCGTGTAGTAATTTTTGTTGTCAGAAGGGGGTCACAGTGCAACAAAGTTTGACAACCCTGAATCTATAAAAGGAGTACTTGTGGCACCTTAGAGACAAACAAATTTATTTGAGCATAAGCTTTCGTGAGCTACAGCTCACTTCATTGGATATCCGATGAAGTGAGCTGTAGCTCACAAAAGCTTATGCTCAAATAAATTTGTTAGTCTCTAAGGTGCCATAAGTACTCCTTTTCTTTTTGCAAATACAGACTAACATGGCTGCTACTCTGAAACCTGAATCTATAAGCTTCCATGAGAGTTTATAATGGTCGTGGGGCGGGGGGGAACTATGTGACTAAAGACTTGTGAATTCCAAAAGACTAAAACTGCTCTGGTTTTCAATTGGGATAAATAAGTAAAAACAATTTTCATGTCTTGAGGTCAAAGTAGGTCAAACAGTGAAAAGCCACTAATTTTATCAGAACTTGAAAATCAGTTGCCTGTAATACTCTGGCTTTCTTTCAAAATTATCCTATCTGATCTCCTAACCATGGACAATTTCAAGCTGAAAAAAATTTGGGGAGATTTTCTCTGTGTGTGCAAAAAGGAGGTGGTGAGTGTCAAATTGGGCTTTTAATTGGAACTGTCAATCTTAATTCTGGAGTCACTGCTGTGAATCTTTACTATGCAGCTGGTCTGAGCCTATTACATATTATCTGGGAAAAATTACAAGTCCTTTGTTCTGCTTTAGTGAAAGAAATCTGTCCCACCAATGAATCAAACTAAGTGCCTGACCAATCAAAACTGTTAAAACCAGAATACATATATATGTATAAGAAATCAGAAAAAAAATACTCCTAGATGCTCAGTTTTTAGCATAGAAACTCATTAAACCTTATTTGACATTTCAGAGCTGAGAGAATGCTTATATTTTAGTATAAATAAATTGTATTGTGAAGAGAGAGAGAGAGAGAGAGAGAAAGAGGAAATTATTAACCTTGATCAATAATGAGAAATGTAAAGTATCCTGGGGCAGGGGTGGGGTAGGAGAGCAGCTGGTTTACTTCTGGCAAATAAAAAGAATTAGTAATAAAGTCATTCCTTCTACAAATCTGTTTGAACACGAAACCAATTAAAAACAAAACTGAGAAGATAAGCTTGGGAAATTACCTGGTGTTTCAAACTTTCATGGGTAAAACATTTATTTTAGAAAGGAAAGTTGACCACCATCCCTCTCCTCTTTTAATTGGAGCCCTATTTGTCAAAGGGGGATGGAAAGTTATGTCAGTCAGTATGTGTGTTAAGGTCTATGCTTTTTTCCCCTTCATTCTTGTGCATAAGGGTACTACTTGGTCTGTGCCCCTATCCCATCTAGGAATGTGGATGCATGCTTCTCCCTAAAACCCCTACAAAGCAAGTGATACCATCATGCCTTCATTTTCTACTTCCAGCATATTCAGGTGTATGTACTCTGAGTAAGCAAGCAAGTATAGGCTCACATGGGGTGGTCCATGTCTGGGTGTCACAGAGGCCGAGTAAGTTTCAGAGTGTGAGGACAGAGCATATAGAAGAGTCAGGTGTGGGGGCAGGCATGGGGGCTTGGATGTGTGATAGAAGCATGGGTATGTATGGGGAGACAGAGGATGAATTCAGGTGTGTGGTATAGCCAGGTGTGTTTAAATGGCAGAGTCGGGAGCGTGGCAGGAAAAGGATGGCTTTAGAGATATATGGAAAGTGTGTGAGCGGAAGCAAGAATGTACAAAGAATACAGGAGCCAAACTCAAAAGTATTTCAAAATTACTGGGTATCTGGGGAGTTGTTGGAAGACAGAAGAGGACAAAAGAGATCAGTGTGGTGTGTATGTTTAGGAAGCATAATGAAGGGAATTTAAGGGGTGTTGGTTGTACATGTTGGGGTTTGGAAGGCATATTTGAGGAGACAGAGTCTGGGTGTGTGTTGGGAGTGTTGCATTAGTGCTGATAGAATGGAGGCCAAAGGGGATGTACAGGATCAGATTAAGGTTCAAACAGTATATGTCTACACTGGAAAGCCCCCAAATCCTGGAGTTGTGATTACGTCACAATCTCAGCTGTTATTTTTTTTAAAGGCTCTAGCCCTTGTGGGTGCAAAGAAAAGCTTGAGAATGTGACTTGAGTGTGAACAATGCAGTGATGTCTGCCTGAGTCTGCAGAGAGCCTGGGAAAAGAATAGCTCAGATGCTACAGAGATGAGCATGGTATAAAATCTGCATAGGGTCAGGTTGCATTCAGAGTGTGTCGGGCAGGAGACTGGGGGATAGCTGAGGAGGGGGTTAGAGAGTGTGTATAAGGTAGAAGCTGAGCCGAATGGACAGCGGGGTCTGATGCATGTGAACGTGGAGAAATTCTGGTGTGATTGTGAGTGGGTGAAGCGAGGGGGGTGAGACCTGGCAGGGAGGGGACCTGCGTGAATGGGTGGTACCCAGTGGCAGTAGTATGGCAAGTCTTGGGCTGTCTGCGGGGCTGGGGACTGAATGAGGGGCAGCAGGGTGCAGGAGAGATGTGGGCTGCAGCCCAGCCATGCTTGGCTCACCCGGTTGTTGCGATCAGTCTCCCGCACCTCCTCCTCCTCAGGCCCCTGGCGCATCAGCGCTCTCAGCACCACGGCGTTGTTGGTGCAGCAGGCTCGGAAGAGGCTCAGTGGCTCGGGGCTGCTGACGTCCGAATCCCCCAGGGACCAGCTCTCCTCCTCGTCCTCCTCGGCACCAGGTGGGTAGAAGGAATCATCCGAGGCGATGCTGCAGGTGTCGGGCAGCTCGGAGAAATCCTCGTACTCCTCATAGTCCTCCTCCTCCTCCGCCGCTGCCACCACCTGCTCCTGCTGCTCTCCCTCCGAGCCCCGCGCCTCCTTCTCCCCCCCTGCGTTGGGCCAGACCTGCTGCTGCTCCCCCTTCTGCCTCCCCCCAGGGCCACGCAACTCCCCGGCACCTGTCCCGTCCCCAGACAGCAGCACCATGATCCCTGCACCCGGGGGTTGGGAGAGGTGGTTGGGGGGACACTGACACAGCTGCTGTTCCTGCTCCCCACACAGGGAAGGGGGCACCCCAATGTACTGAGACCCCCACAGATACCCCCACCCACTGGGACCCCCACAACTCACCCACTGAAACTTTCCCAGCTACCTGTCCCCTCACCCAGTGAGACCCCTTACAGCTACTCTTCCCCCACACCCCCACCCAGTGAGACCCACACAGCTACCCCTCCCCCCACACCTCATCCACAGAGACCCCCCTCACCTACTGAGAGGCCCCCAGGGATCCACCCCCACCCCCCAATAGAGCCACTAAGCCCCACTCCCCCCCCTACACAGTACACCCAGCCAGAGCCGCGCACGCTCACTCCCTGAGCCCTCCTCAGCCCCCCACAATTCAGCCCCCGAGCCCCTTGAGCAGCGGCCCGGCTCCCTCCCGCCGGTCTCCCAAACCCGTGTAGGGGCGGGGGGGACCAGTGTCGATGCAAATACCCGGGGGGGGGGGGTTCTCTCCACTTTTAAGCCATCTCGGCAGAAAGCCCCGCGATCCTGGAGCTCCCGGGTGTGCAGGCGGCGGCGGGCGGGGGTGTTAGTGAGCTGGCCCGGCCCGGGCGCCGGAGTCCTCGGGGCCCCGCTGCACAGGCGGCTGGGCGCCCAGCGCCGGGGCCGCGGGAGGTGTTTGGGAGGGGCGGCGACTCCAGCTGCTCCCGGGAAGGCTGGGGCGAGCCCCACGGGCGCCCGGCGCCCCCGGCCGGGGGGGCTCCGCGCTGGGAAGCGCCGCCTCCCCGAAATCACCGCGCGTCTCCCGCTCTCACATTTCCAGCGAGAGGGGCCGGTGGGAAATTCCCCCTTCGCTGCCTGACAGCCACGCGTCTCTGCCCCAGACCCAGTGCTCCCCCCTCCCCAACGCGAAACAGCCCCGCTGGGTTTTCCCGCCGCACACGGCTACATACAAGCCTCCGCCGGCAGAGCAAAAATCCCCGGGAGCGGTAGTTTAGTTCGGCTGATCCGAAACTCCGAGCCCATCTTAGCTCCGCTCCTGGGATGGAGGAGCCATGACAACTCGTGCTGCACACACCCTCTTCTGTCCGCCTGCCCCTGCGGCTGGCATCCCAGCCAGGTGTGCGAGGAGAGCCCCAAGCACCCCCTTCAGCTGGGTGGGGAAAGGCTGCGAGGAGGCACGGAGCAGCTGACAGGAAGGGAAAGAGACATGTAGAAAATTCCTGGCCCCTAATCCGATCAGCATCTCTTTGAGAAGATTGGAGCTGCAGCTTAGCATGTTGACATCAGGGACACATTTTAAAAGCGATTTAGCCAGGGGACATGCAGCTGTCAATGTTGCTTTTTACACACCACACAACGAAATTGCAATTGACAGGTGAGTAATTTGAATTTCAAGAACACCTTCGACTTCTTCGCCTCCTGTGCTGCTCATTTGTTCATCTCCATTAAGTAATTTTACATTTCTGATTTTATTACTATTGTACAAAAAGCTGATTGCCAATCCGTGCTATATAGAGTACAGGTCTCTGCAGTTTATGTAGTGGGGGAGGTGAGGAAACTGTTTAGTACAAACCCTAAATTTCTAAAAGCCACGATTTAAGTAAACTCTGTGAAAATTTTTGGGAACCAATATAACTTAAGTAGAATCCTAACTAATCCTTACTTAATATTTAAAATATCTTAGGATTGCTCCTTCAGTCAATAAAAAGGGGATGCTTGGCTACCTAAACTGCAATATAAAAGGTAACCCACACACATATATTCTTAGGCCCCATCTACACTGGAAAGTTTCTGTGCAGTAAAGCAGCTTTCTGCGTTGTCACTCCTGAGGTGTACACACTGCCAAGCCACTTAGTGTGCAGAAACTGCGCACTTGTAGTGCTTTAAAAACAACACCCCAATGAGAGGCGTACAGCTTTCTGCAACGGGGCTACAGTGCTGCGGTGCCAGTGTAGACACCCTGGTCAATTACGGCACTCCGATTGACCTCCAGGAGGTGTCCCACCATGCCTGTTCTCTCCTCTCTGGTCATTGGTTTGAAATCTACTGCTCTGCCCTCAGGTGACCAACCATCATCCCCACCCCATACATTCCTTTGGAATTTTGAAATACCCCTTCCTGTTTTCTCGGTAATGCATGCAGTGGTCTCAGCACATCCTTCCAGGTGACCATGCCTGCTCCACGCACCAGGAGATCCCCCAGTTGGAGCAATGCCGAGCTGCTGGACCTCATCAGCATTTGGGGAGAGGAGGCTGTCCAGCCCCAGCTGCACTCCAGCCATAGGAATCATGATACCTATGGACAAATTTCACGATGCATGACAGAAAGGGACCATGGCTGGGACACATTGCAGTGCAGGGTCAAAGTGAAGGAGCTGTGGAAGGCCTACCACAAGGTGCGGGAGGCAAACCGCCACTCCAGTGTTGCGCCCATGAGCTGCCAGTTCTCCAAAGAGCTGGACGTGATACTCGGTGGCAACTCCACCTCCTCTGCGAAGACCACTGTGATACTTTGGTGGCTTGCATGCCAGTCTACAGTGGACCGAGCCAGGAGGAGGAAATCTTGGACGAGGATGTGGAGGGGGAGAGGGACCCAGAGGCAGAGGATGACTCGGAGGTTAGAGATGCATGCAGCCAGGAGCTCTTTTCTACCCTGGAGGAGGCTAGCCAGTCACAGCTATCAGATGTTGGCAAAGTGCAAACGGGAGAGGAGGCGCCTGGTAAGTGGATTTGATTTTGGGAATCGCTGAAGCGAGTTGTTGGGGGAAGGAGGGTTGCAGAAAGCAGGCTTGTCTCCCACAACATGCCTTGTCTGAGTGGCGGAACAGGCTGTTGATTGGCTCCCTCACTTCATGGGAATCTCCCTCAGACATCTCCAGGAAACTCCCGTGGAGATACTGGGCAATCCACAGCCGCAGGTTCTTTGGCAGTGCTGCTTTGTTTCTTGCCCCATTCATGGTAACTGTCCCGCGTCACTGTGTTGTCACGGGGGAGAAGACAACCATTGCTGCACACAGGTGAGCTGCATAGGGGTCAGGGCGGAAGCCGCCGTTTTGGAGAAGACCCTCCCTTGATTCCCTGCTGATCCTCAGCAGTGAGATATCTTCCATAATGATCACCTCCTGTTGAAAGTGTGGGAACAGGAATGATTATCAGCCCCCCTTATAGTGCTGGCTCTCCCCAAGAGCCACGTGCCCAGTATACAGCAGGGTCCAGGAAGAGTGATTACCCTGCCCCGCGGCTACTCACCATTTTGGGGTCTTGTGGTTCATGTGTGCTTGCCTGGGGTCAGCCAGTTAGTGACAGGTATGTGAGTACTGGCTGTGTTTTAAAGCACTAAATCAGTGGTCTCTGTGTTGCAAACAATACTGCTTCTGTAAAATGTTGCGTTTAAACTTTACAAAGATGTCCTTGGGAGCCCAGCCTCCCTCTTTGTTATCAGCAGCTGAACGGCTGCTCAGAATTAGAAAGTGGCCACAAAGAACGAAGGAGGACTTTCTGTGTGATGTTATGATGCACTCCGCTGCTGAGAAACAGGAATTGAAGGAGTGTCAGGACAGCAAGAAGAGGGACCAAAAGGAGAATGTGGCACACCAGAGTGAAGCCAAGGAGTGGCTCTTAAAGGTTATGGAGCGCCAAGCAGACACGCTCCGAGTGATACTAGCTCTTCAAACCGAGCAGCTCCCTGCCCGCCCTCCCCTGCAGCTGCTGTCACAAAACTCTTTCCCAAGTGCCCCACAGACATTGCCAACACACTCTTATCAACCTTCTGGCTCCAGTTCATACTCTTGGCATTCCACTCCTTCCCCCTCACAGTCCAGCAATGCGGACTCCCACTACCTACTGCACTCAACACCCATCCCTCTGCAGTTTGGCCCTGCTGAAGCACAGTATCCGCTGCATTGTGCTGCAAACGAGAAGGTTGGATATGATCCCTCGACATACACAAATCTTTAGCCATCCCTGGACCCCCTCCTCCTCCTGGGACCTTCCCTTCCCCCATACCCCTCACTGCTGGTGGGTTTTTTTGTTTGTTTGTTTTACTCTCTCCTCCGGTTGTCGTTTTTTAATAAAAAAAATTGTGTTGATTTGAAAGCAATCTTTATTCTATGAATTGAAAGCAAAAAGAGCCCTGCAAAGCAACACACAATTATGTTAAATCCACATATTGCATTGTCTGCACCAATCACTTCCTAGCATTACAAACACTGCACTCCCGAGCATAGCAACAAATATTAGTGGCTTTCAGCTTCAAATTGCTGCCTCAAAGCATCCCTGATCCTTATGGCCCCGCGCTGCAGCCCTCTAATAGCCCTGGTCTCTGGCTGTTCAAACTCAGCCTTCAGGCACTGAGCCTCTGCGGTCCAGCCCTGAGTGAAGCTTTCACCCTTCTCTTCACAAATAGTATGGAACGTACAGCACATGGCTATAAGCATAGGAATATTGTCATCGGCCAGGTCCAGCTTCCCATACAGGCAGTGCCAGCAGGCTTTTAAATGGCCAAAAGCACGCTCAACAGTCATTCTGCACTTGCTCAGCCTGTTGTTGAACCGCTCCTTGCTGCTGTCAAGTTGCCCCGTGTATGGCTTCATAAGCCACAGCATTAAGGAGTAGGCAGGTGTCCCAGGATCACAATGGGCATTTCAACTTCCCCTACGGTGATCTTCTGGTCCGAGAAGAAAGTCCCCGCTTGTAGCTTCCTGAACAGACCAGTGTTTCAAAAGATGCATGTGTCATGCACCTTTCCAGACCAGCCTGCAGTAATGTCTGTGAAATGCCCATGGTGATCCACAAGCACCTGGAGAACCATTGAGAAATACCCTTTGCGATTAATGTACTCAGTGGCTATGTGGTCTGGTGCTAGAATTGGAATACGCATGCCAGCTATTGCCCCTCCGCAGTTAGGGAAGCCCATTTGTGGAAAGCCATCCACAATCTCACGCACGTTGCCCAGAGTCACGGTCTTTCGAAGCAGGATGCGATTAATGGCCAAGCAGCCTTCTGTCAACTTGAGTCCAACAGTTGACTTTCCCACTCCAAACTGATTAGTGACCAATCAGTAGCAGTCCAGAGTAGCCAGCTTCCACAGTGCAATCACCACACGCTTCTCCAACGGCAGGGCAGCTCTCATTCTTGTGTCCTTGTGCCGCAGGGCTGGGACGAGCTCATCACACAGTCCCATGAATGTGGCTTTCCTCATCCGAAAGTTCTGCAGCCACTGCTCATCATCCCAGACATGCGTCACGATGTGATCCCACCACTCAGTGCTTGTTTTCCGAGCCCAAAAGCAGTGTTCCACTGTGGTCAGCACCTCCGTGAATGCCACAAGCAATTCCACGTCGTAGCTACTATGCGTGGTGAGATCAATGTCACATTCCTCTTGCCTGTGTAGTTTAAGGAATAACTCCACTGCCACTCATGACGTGTTGGTCCCAGGATGCCCTGTGACCTCCTCCGCCTTCCCTTACTCTTACTGGCAGAAGAGGAAGAGATGCTCTGTGGGATAGCTGCCTAGAGTGCACCACTCCGAATACCGCTGCAAGTGCCGCAAGTGTGAACACGCTATTGTGCAGGCAGCTGACTGTGAGCACACAACAGTGGTTTCCCTTCAGTGCTCTCTGAGCAGCGCTGTAACTCCCAGCACTGTGACTCTGCCCTTAGTGTAGACATGCCCTTAGCAACTGAATGTGCTTCGGCAGTGCTCCAAACCCTGCTGGTTTGGGGAGGAAGGAACAAGTGTGGATTTCCGTGTATGACATTGTGTTGTGTGGCCCCATAAATATTTTGTTAAAATAATATAGGAATTAAAAAATATATAAAGCCATGTAAAGGTGGACTGAACAGCATAGAGGATTATGAATCGGATACAGAGTTTTGCAACACTAGATCACAGGTGTGAATCTGACTCAGGTCAATAGTGATTAAAAGCCCAATGGCTATTCAGTGAGCTATACAGAAAGAATTAGTGTGGTTTCTAGTAGAAAGAGATCAGAATTAGCTCCCTGATTGACGACTTCAAAAAAGAGGCTAAATTGTGCATGGTTGGGATTGAACTATCCTTTCATCTGTAGATACTTTTGGGATTATGGTTGATGTACATGGGCAGAGCAGGGTAGGGAAGTTCACGCTGCTGCCTGTCTTGTAGGAAATAAAGTTCCTCCTCACAAGCAATAGAGTCAAATATATAATGTCAAGTTGAGCTTGAGTTGCAGTCAGTGGCAGATTTAGAGTTAGTCGGGCCCTGTGCTCAGCTGCATTTTTGGGGCCCCTCCTTGGGACCCAGCCAAGGAAAAGAACATTCTCTCTTATCTCCCACCTCCCCCCATTTTTCATTCTTTTTTTCCTTCCTCCTCCTCCTATAAGTAATAGGAATTAAATGAAAATAAAGTGAGATACCTTGATTGTTTTGCAGTCTAACTTATTTTTCCACAGACCACTTGAAAATCACTGAGGGTCTCAGCAGACCACTTAATGATCTTTCCAAATATTGTTTGTACCATTAGCTAACTATTGTAAAGTGCTTTGGATAAGAGCGCTTTATAAAAAAAAAAAAAAAATTTTAAAGCGTTGTGGTGTGGGGTCTGACCAGGACTTATGGTGTGGCAGAGGGCTCAGGGCTAAGGGTGCAGGGTCTGAGAGAAACCTGGTGCAGGAACAGGCTGGGGGTTGGGGTACAGAGTCTAGCCAGGAGTTAGGGTGCGGAAGGGGGCTCAGAGCTGGGTTGGGGTGTGGAGTGCTTACCTGGGGCAGCTCCCATTTGGTGCAGGGGGTGCAGGTGAGGATGTGTGGGGGGGTGCAGGAGTCAGGGTGGGCAGGGAGCTGGGGGTGTGGGGGGGACAGGAGTCAGGGAGGGCAGGGGGTGTGGGGCTGGGAGTGTGTGTGGGGGGGTGCAGAAGTCAGGGAGGGCAGGGGGCTGGGGGTGTGTGAGGGGGTGCAGGAGTCAGGGCTGGGTGTGCAGGGTCTGGGAGGGAGTTAGGGTGCAGGGTCTGGCCAGCAGTTAGGATGCAGGAGGGGGCTCAGGGTTGGGGCAGGAGGTTGGGGTGTGGTGCGCTTACCTGGGGCAACACCCATTTGGTGCGAGGGGTGCAGGTGGGAATGTGGGTGGGATGTGCAGGAGCTCCCGTTTGGTGCTCAGGGTGGAGGGATGGGGAGGTGCAGGAGTCAGGGAGGGCAGGGGGCTGGATGTGTGGGCTGGGATTGTGGGGGTGCTCCCAGCCCTCTGCCCCACCCCAGCCCCCTGCTCTGAGTGGCTCATGGCAGGAGGCTGGGGTCAGGGATATGTATAGGGGGAGTGTGGGGACCCCGCCCTGCCCTGATTCCACCCCCTTCCCCCAAGGCCCTGTCCCCACCTCTTCTCTGCCTCCTCCCTTGAGCGTGCTGTGGCCCCACTCCAACCCCTCCCTCCCGGAGCCATCTGAGCGCTGGCAAACAGCTGTTTGGCAGTGGGGGAAGCGCTGGGAGGGAGAAGAAGCGGCGGGAACGTGGCACACTCAGGGGAGGAGGTGGGGAAGAGGTGGGGGAGCAGGGAGCTTGGCTGCCGGTGGGTGCGAAGCCTGCAGCGGGAGTCCCAGGAGCTGGCAGGACCAAGCTTCTGCCCTCGCAGCTGCCTGGCCCTAAGGCCCCTTGTCATTGGGGGGCCCCGTGCCAGGGCACCCTGTGTTTCACTGTAAATCTGCCTCTGGTTGCAATATAGAATAGCACAGCAATTGAATAGGATTAAATTTTCAATTCATATTACCTATCCATCATCTTGCATTTTGCTCTTGCATTCATAAAATTCAAGTGCTCTGTATATATCTGTATATATATATATATAAAGTGTATATCTTTACAGTTCTCTACACACTGTTGATCCTTGGTCATTAACTTATTCACCAATGTTTCACTGACAGTCTGGCATAGCTTCCTTCTTACTTGCTTCCCCTATGCAGCCAATGAGTGTATTGGCTGTTTGGTATTTAACCCAGCATAATAGACGATAAAAGATTTAATACTGACTAGAGAAGAGCAAATTCAGACTGGAAAAAACTTGGACATTTTCAACCAGTGAGAGTAATTAACCTTTGGAACAATTTAGCAAGGGTCATGATGGATTCCCCACCACCAAATTTTTAAATCAAGATTGGATGTTTTTCTAAAAGCTATCCTCTAGGAATTATTTTGGAGAAGTTCTATGGCTTATGCGTGACCCTAGGCACCCCCATATTCACACCCTACAGACTACTGCGATATCTGTACAAAATATGGCTGGTGAGATATTATATGAAAGCTAATAACATGCTGATATTAATATTATTATAAAATGCATGCGTTAAATGTTATATGGGAAGTTATGAATTTCCTCTGTATGATGTTTGTTTAAGACAAGACAGCCTAGCGTAGGTAAAGCTGATAAACAGGTCTGTCCTAGACAAAAAAAAATGAGGTTTTACCTCAGTTTACATATTGGCAGTAAACAAAGCCATGGAGTTAAACCAACGGGAGGTTATCCTGAATTTGAGAGACAGAAAATTGATATGGCTCCTGTATCCCAGAGAGATACAGAAGACTGAATCACCTGAAGGCTTTCTAGACCCATCCCTAACAAAATCCACCATTTTCTGTGTGGTGTTGTGTTCGACACAAGTCTATAACATCATTCTTCTTCATACACTCTACACATCGTGTAGCTGTACTGATGCATGGAGTAGTTGCCGCAAGTTACCTAAAATCACCCTGCCATCTGAGAATTGCAGCTGCAACTAGAGGAATCAGGAATCCCTATTGTATGGGAAGTTATGCAGTAGATGACCACGATAGTCCCCCTAGGCCTTAAAATCTAGGAAGGTATGAAAGAGTTGTAAAAGCAAGTATAGAGTTTCAGAGTATGACATCCCCCAGGGTGCAATCTGTACTGTGGAACCGCTGTGCACCCTTTAACTGTCCTGCCCAGGCTGTCTCCTACACTGCTGTGCTAGTGAACAGCAAACCCCTCCAGGCTCTGTTCACTCTACCATCAGCTTGCAGAGGCACACCCACCAAAGTCACATGCAGGCTCTCACAGCCACTCATGAACTGTAAATAGAAATGTGCATCTTACACTGCTCAAGACCTTCTTGATCAATGCAAGCTTGTTAATAGGTTAGCCATACCATCAAAGGGTACAAATATTTACCAGCCGTTATACCTGAGTAGATTCCCCAAACACTCCAGCCAAAAACAACTGGTTTAGATTAAATATAAAACAGATTTATTAACTATAGAAAGATAGATTTTAAGAGAGTAAGTGGTATTGACATAGAAGATCAGAACTGATTACAAAAGGAAAGGAAATGGCAAAAAATACCAATCTAAATACTAAATTTTTCCAAGCTAAAAATTATAGAAACAAACAGCTTTTCTCACCCCGCTGGATGTTGTAGGCATTTCACAGTTCTTAGTACAGGCTGGATGGATTCCTTTCCCAGCCTTGGACCAATCCCCCCAGTTCAAAGTCTTTCAAGCCATCTTGTTTCAGTGTAGATGGGGGTAGAGAGAGGGCCCAGTGGTGATGTCACTGTCCCTCATTTATACCTTTCTCCAGGTGCTGGAAAAAATCCATGCTGATGGGGTTAGGCAGTCCCATGGTGTATGCGACCTGCTGGCTATCCTTCATTATGAATTGCAAATGTATTGTTTACAACTCCCCCACTGGTGAATGGCCAGTTATGGTCACTTAACACTTGGCTGGATGTTGGTCACCCTTTTGATGCGACTGACGAACTAGTCTGTGGGCATTTCCCAGATTCACACCATGTTTCAGTAACAAACATATGGCAAAATCTCATAACTTCATATACAGTGATGATACACATATTTGAGCAGGATAATGAGGTTCATCAAATCAAGGCTTCTCAAATGATACCTCACAAGGCATACTTTGTACAAAATATATCATAATCATATAATGGTGGTGAATATGTTGGTACAGGGGATGATATGTATGTCACAGGGCCACTAGAAGAGCTGTCATTGCCATCTCCATAGGCCAACTCCACTAGGTCTATCATGAAGCTAGCAGAATATAAAAGAGTGCTTCTCCCTATTCTAACACTCTCTTGCATATTCTCAGTTCCCACCAGGACTCTGGCATTAGCACAATGCTTTACACTCTCTATATTGCACTGTTTCTCTGTAGAGTTCTAGCACGGTTGGGACATATCATGGTGTACCACAAGTCCCAGTCAGGGGTAGCGGAAGGTGATGTCCCATAGGAATCCTTACAACAAGGATGAAGAAGAAATTAACATTTGTCAGGTCTTTGGGGGTTTGTCTGAACTAAGCAAAGTAGTCAAGTGTAGATCAGGCTTAGCTACCTCACATTCACTTAGAGCAGGTCTACACTACAGCAGGGACTGATGCTCTGAGATCGATCCACCGGCCGTCGATTTAGCGGATCTAGTAAAGACCCGTCAAATCGACTGCAGATCACTCTCCAGTTGACCCCTGTACTCTACCCTCGACAAGAAGAGTAAGGTAAGTCGACGGGAGATTTTCTCCCAATAACCGCTCGCAGTGTAGACCCTGCAGTAACTCGACCTAAGGGATGTCAACTCAAGCTATGTTATGCACATAGCTGGAGTTGCGTAGTGTAGGTCAATTTACCGTGGTAGTGTAGATGTAGCCTTACTGACCTAACTTTGAACTTTATCCTAATCCAGGCAAGTGACCCTTGCTGCTATTGTGCTTTTTCCGCACTGTTCTCCAGAGGACATTATTCGGAGGGGGTATAACTAAGTCCATGTGAAGGTGTGGTGTGGGAGACTGTCACAGTTCCCTCAGTTACCCAGTGTGTTGCGTTGCCTTAGCCACCACACGTACCTTTTATTCCTTTTGTCAAGATTCCCTCCCCACTCTGAACTCTAGGGTACAGATGTGGGGACCCACATGAAAGACCCCCTAAGCTTATATCTACCATCTTAGGTTAAAAACTTCCCCAAGGTACAAATCCTTCCTTGTCCTTGGATGGGTACTGCTGCCACCACCAAGTGAGTTAGACAAAGATTCAGGAAAAGGACCACTTGGAGTTCCTGTTTCCCTAAAATATCCCCCCAAGCCCCTTCACCCCCTTTCCTGGCGAGGCTTGACAATAATCTACCAACCAAATAGGTAAACCAGGTGAGCACAAACCAGACCCTTGGTTTTTAGGACACTAAAAACCAATCTGATTCTTAAAAAACAGAACTTTATTATAAAGAAAAAAAAGTAGAAGAAACACCTCTGTAAAATCAGGATGGAAGGTAATTTTACAGGGTAATAAGATTCAAAACACAGAGGATTCCCCTCTAGGAAAAACTTTAAAGTTACAAAAAACAAACCTCCCTCTTAGCACAGGAAAAAGTCACAAGCTAAAACAAAAGATACTCTAACGCATTTCCTTGCTATTACTCGCTATTTCTGTAAGTTAGATGTATCATTCAGTAGGAGCTAGATTACTCGCTTGGTCTCTCTCCTTGTCTCCGAGAGAACACACACAAAGAGACAAAGCAAAAACCTTCCCCCCACAGATTTGAAAGTATCTTCGCCCCTTATTGGTCCTTTTGGTCAGGTGCCAACCAAGTTACCTGAGCTTCTTAACCCTTTACAGGCAAAGGAGGGATTTTATGCTACCCTTAGCTGTATGTTTATCACATCTTTGCTCTTTTACTCACAGAATATAACATGGACAGCTTGTAGAATGAACTTGCTACACAGCCTGCCTCTTCAGCATAGCTCACCTTCTGAGTTTCCCTTGCTTCCTCTTCCTTCTACCTATGTCCTCCTACTTACGTCATTAGCCTAGTAATTACCACCCCATTGGCCATAATCCCCCAACAGAAAGTGCCACACTGCCTCCAGCTGGACCTGCAGCTTTCTTCACGCTGCAGCAATGCCAGTGATCCCCATGCTGCTGTTGCTAGCACTCTGTCCCCGCGACGTTACAATAGCCATTTATTTCATGATCTTCAGTGATCCAAGTTTAGACGTCCTCCATGTTCTGAGTGGGAACGAGGCAGAGCTAGGCAATCTTAACTGTGTGTTAATGACATTTTTGGCATTTTCCCTTGGTTTTTGAAGACATTGTGGTATTGAAGGGGCATGGCTGAGGGGGGCACAAGTAGGGTGACCAGATAGCAAATGTGAAAAATTGGGATGGGGGTGGGGTAATAGGAGCCCATATTAAAAAAAGCCCCAAATAGCGGGACTGTCCCTATAAAATCGGGACATCTGGTCACCCTAGGCACAAGAAGGCTTCCTGGGCACACCTCACTCCCACTCAGCTACCAGTTCTGGCCTCTCCATGCCCCACTGGGGGTAGGGCTTGAGGGGCCCTGAGGAGGACAGAAGGTGTTAGCTGCTGAACTGCAAGAAGCACATCTGCCAGCTGGAGGCAGGAAGGGGGCAAAGAGCCCCAGAGTTCCTACTCTACTTTGGGAAGGGGGAAGTATTAGAGGAAAGGGCTCTGCTTACCCTCTGCAGCATAGGAGGCTTACAGAGATGTGAAATGACCCATTTGTTTCAATGGGATATTCTCAGGTGAATGAGGACACACCATAGAGATGAATACAGCTGAAAACAATACATATGAGAAGTGTAAACTGTGCCAATCCTCTCCATAGGCATTCTCCTCCTCCCCTTCCAGTCTTAGCACTTTATGCCTGTGGCATGCACTGAGCATTCCCGTTCTCAGCTTCTTGCCCTCTCTCATAACTTTTCACCTCTGTTAGGCATTGTGAGCATGCCTGTTCTCAGCTCCCGGAATAGCCTAATGCTGCCTGGGAGGAGTTCAGGGAACTCTTCTACCACAGAAGTGATTAATCCTGGCCAGGACATTTATGCTAGCTTCTCTCATATCATTTCCAATGTAATGGCATATGTGAACTCATTTATACATTTAGCATGAATAATACTTTTATAATGCACAGTGAAGCTGTCAGCTGCTAGTATAGCTGGGAGAAAATCATTTTCAGCACTATTGCAAAAAGTATGAGTGAGACGGTGAACTGCTTTTCGTAACAGTGCTAAAAATGGTCTTGCCTTGCCTATACCAGCAAGTGAATCATTCTCTACAATACTTCAGGCAGACCTATTACTGATCATCAGTGGCTGATATGAGCTAGTTTCCTAATTCCTAGTATAGATGGGGTATAAGAAAGCACATGAAATAGGACCCCTAATAAAAGTTTCTTCCCATTTCTGGCAAGAGTGTTACGCAATGGTGCAATATGCTTTTTTCTCATCTTCTTTAATAAAGCGTATGGTTTTTTTATGTCATATCATGCTGATCAGTGGTAATCAAATTCTTAATTTGCATGAAATAATGAACGATATAAACACATTGGTAGGAGAGATTCCACATATCACTATTGCTTATTTGCAGAAATCTGCCTGACCCCTTCTTCCCAACCCCAAATAAACGGTGAGCTCAGTACTCCCAACTGAGGCAACAAAACACTTTGGGCTAATCCAGCACTTCTGGATTAGGAACATTGGAATTTCTAGTAGGAATTGATTAATGGTTCATCTACTCTGATATTTTGTCTGCAACAGTGCACAAAATCCAGATACCTAAGAGGAAAAGCGTAAAGCCCTTATAATGTACCTAACTGGGCATTACTACACTACAACCCTTGACAAATATCCAGCAGGACAAGCTTCACCATTCTACTAATTAGTGCTATGTGCAAGATTTGGGGTAGGGGAGTCCATAGACTTCAAAGCTTTTGAGTTCTGCGGGAAAGACTCTTTCTCCTTCACCCCCTCATACTCTGTGCACTTTCTGTAGCTCTGAGTTCCAGTTATTTTTCTTACAGACTGGACCCCTGCCTCAGTCTGGACTCACCCCTGCCTTTCCCTTCAGGTTGGTTTCTTTGTCCCTTCAGGCACTTTCAGCAGTCTTCTTTCTTGGGTAGGCAAAAGAGGAAGGTCTCGTTTGTCTTCCTCCCCATCCTTAAATGAGATTTACATAAGGCGGGAATCCTTTGTTTCCTAAACTTGCCCCCCTTTCCCTTTCAGTGGAAAGTTACAAGATGTCCAAGATAATGTTTAGTATCAGGTGACAAGGCCACCTGCCCTGATAGTGCCACAGTTACGTCCCAGTAGGGAGAGAGATTAGTACCTTCACAGTCTTGTTGTTCCTTCCTAATGGCCCATCAAATCTGATGGCCTGCCGTCTGGTGGGTGTCTTCCCAATGCGCACCCAGTTATAATTGTTACATAGTCCATATTCCTAACTTTAGATACAGAAATGATACATGCATACAAATTGGATAATCGCATTCAGTAAATCATAACCTTTCCAATTATATCTTGAAAGACCCATCTTGCATAAAGCACATCTCAGTTATGTCATATCCATATCATAAGCATATTTTCATAAGGAATGTGGAATGTAATGTAACAGAGACAATTTGTGTAAGGCAAACAGGATTTGTCTCCACATGCACGTCAGTGTGCAGATCCAAGTATGATGATGTATGCTTTTGAGCAGGGGTTTGGACTAGATGACCTCCTGAGGTCCCTTCCAACCCTGATATTCTATGATTCTATGATTCTATGTCAAAGGGTCACACAAGAGAAAGCTTACAATACATGCCTACATAAGATCTGAATTTGTGAAGAAACCAGGATGAAACAGGCATTTCCATTAGGTGTGTAAAGGGCCTGTCTACATTTCAGCTGGGTGAGAGCCTCCCAGCCCAGGTAGACAGACTTGCACCAGCAGGGCTTGAGCTAGCATGACAAAAATAGCAGTGTCAATTTTGTGGCTCTGCTGGTGACTCCAGCTAATCAGCCGAGTGCAGATCCAGGTGGCTGAGTGGGCTTAAGAGCCAAACCCACAATGTCCGTACTGCTATTGTGTGCTACTTGAGTACACAAGCTCGAGTCTAGCTAGCACACATCTGTCTACTCACTCTGGCAGGTTTGCTCCCAGCTGCAGTGTAAATGTACCCTTAGAGCACAGGCTACAATTGCCAATCGAAATGAAGACAATAATGTATTGCACTGAAGTTAAATGCTGTACGTAGGGGTTTTGTAATGAAGACAAAAGAAAATATGATTATGATCTTAAAACAGATAACCAGATATTAATAGTCTATGACTATCAGCAGAACCTATTCAAAGTTTATTGCAGGAAACAAGACAGGAAATTAAAATATTCAGGCTGGATTCCGCTGGTCCCCAGGCAGGCAAAACTTTGAAGAAGTTTACTGTTGGAAAGATCATAGAACTGAGCCATTCCAGTTTATACCACGACTAGGTTTGAGTCATTCCATGAGAATAAGATTAAGAGTAAGATTCCTTACATAGGTAAAAGAATGGGGAACATGTAGTATAGTGAATGTGAAAATTCAATGAGTCTTAAATATAATTCTCACATTTTAAAAGTGTACGTTCAGGAAACATCATAAATTTACATCCAAGAGCAGAGAAACATCACCTAAATTCTTACAAGTAAGCAGAGACCAAACAATAATAATTAGTTTGTGTCTGTAATTTAAAAGACTAATTATTATACTTTTGGTTGTCTAAATAATTTAGGTAATAGTGAACTTTAGAGTGCTGTAATAACATACTCTCGGATTAGGTCTTACTAGTTACATGAAGAAAAGATGAAACCAGCTTCACTTTGAAACGTCATGTGTTCTTGGTTTGCACGATGTAACGGATTGGGAATAAAATAAGCCATTATATCTTTCCTAAACCTGGAATTCCTCCTTATTAAGGATACACAAGACAAAAATTCATACTAGAGGACTGATTGTCAGAAATCTGTGATTAATGAGAAACCTGTGTGTGTTTCCTTTTTCATCTGTATTGTGGGAAGGCACTTCTTTTCTCTTGCCAGACTTGACATTTCCCCCTTTGGCAATGGCAGGCCTGGGGTAATCAGCCTTAGGCAGGCAGGGTTTGCCTTTCCCCTTCTCTGCTCCCTTGGTCGTATTTTCAGGCTAGGCCTGAGGGTCGGCTTAAGGGATGACCCTCCACCAAACAAAAAAGGAAACAGTCTCATAAACAAAAACCCAGGGAGGGTACCTTTTGCTGCCCCCCTCACTGGGGCAAGGTGCCATCTAGTTGGTTGCCCTGGGGTGACGCAGGCACTCAGGTTTGGCTGTTTCCCCTATGGGAAGGAGCACTGCCTCTCAGCCTGGAACAAGCCTATTTCCCTGCTGCCACTAGCCTGGCAGCAGCTTGTTTTTCTTTCTCCCTTTCTTTCTCTTTCTCTTTCTCTTCCCCTCTCTTCCCTTCCCCCCCCCCCCATCCTCTCCCCACAGGAGGGGTTTTTAAAGGCCTCAGGCAGTCCTTAATTGGATTCAGGTGTCCCTACTTGACATGAGGTAACCCTTTCTCAGCTTGTAGGGAAAAGGGCCATCAACGTTCTAGGACGAACAAGTCAGCTGTCCAGGACCCTCTTGCAGGTGTGGAGCTGAGAGGCCGCTGAGCCCAGGGTTCTTGCTGCCTCAGCTTCTCATCTGGGTCAGACCCCCACCACCTTGCCAGCTGGTGGGCTCCCAGGTTGCTGCTGCTCCGGAGGGAGCCTGCTGGTCTGCTCCCTGAAGGGCGAGTGAGGGACCCTGCCCCGGCTATTGCCATTGCCATCACGGGAGGGGTCCTTCTCGCCTGGTTGCCAGACTGCCTGCTGGTGCTGCTGCTCCTACTGCCTGGAAGCCAGCTGCTGCCTTGAGGAGGAAGAGGAAGACTTTTGCTGTTGGGGGAGTGCACAGGAACCCTGCAGGACACCGTGAAGGGGGTCTCCTGCTGGACTCAGTGACTGTTTCCATCTCTACTCTGGTGGTGGGGGTATTGTCTGTTGTGGGGAGACTGGGGGTGCGGTGTTTCCCCCCATCCCCTGGTCCATCTGTCCCACCTTTGTCCCCTCCATCACCCCAGCTTACCATCTGCCTCCGCTCCTTACTCCAGGACTCAGCTGCTTGCCTTGCCCCTTTTCCGCCGCTTGGGCCTGTAGCGGCAGCACGCAAAGACTTAGCTTTTGCAGGCGCACATGGGCACACGTGCCTTCTCCCTCCCCTTGGACTGGCCCTTACCTCTCCTGCTGCTTGCAGCTGGTGGACTTTCCCATTGTCTGCCTTGCCCACCAACCTCCCTGCAGCAGTTCCCCCATTTCTCCTTGCTACCTGTTTCACCCGCCCCTTGCTGCCCATTCCCCCCCCCCTTTTTTTTTTTTTTGCCCTGGCCCCCAGTAGCTTCAGTTTGTTTGCTTAACCTGCCCTTTGCTCTTGAGAGTTTTGCTGGTTTGCCTGCCCCGCCCCATCATTAGCCCTCTCCCACTGGACTGCAAGGACCCCGCTGTCTGTCATGTCCTCTCATTCCATGGGCAGGTGCAGCTTCAAGTGCCACTGGCGGCACGTGATGGAGAGGTGCTCGAGAGGTCCTTTTTGGTCCCCTATTAGGGGCCCCGTTACTGGGTGCATTATTCCTCAGGGGAGGCCCAGTGCTACCTCTGCCTGGTGATGGGAAAGGACTGCCCCCCTGGCCTGGCATGGAGTAGCGTCCGGGACCCCTGAGCCCCGGCAGGGCACCAGCCCTGTCACTGCCGGCAACCCTGGTTGCCCAGCATCCATAGTCACTCCTCCTCCTTCCCAGCCTACCACTGCTCCCACTCAGGCCCCAGGGGCAGCCCCCCAGCACGCCCAGATGAGCGGGCGGACCCCGCCTCCACTGTATGCAGTCCGGCAGGGCCCATGGAGGAGGATGCGGCAGGGTTACCGCCGGGCATGAGAGAGGGCCTGCCCCATGCAGAGCTTTCCCTTCCCCATGCTGTCCCCCCTCTACCCTCCTGACACCCCGTACCATCACCCTTGCCCCCTGGCCCTGCCCTGCTAGCCAGCCCACTGGTAACACCTTAGAGGGCTGGGTCCTTGTTCAGGGAAGCGGGGCAAGTGGAAGGTGCAGGCACAGCTCCTCCACTCAGATGCAGTAAGACCAGGAAGGAGGCCGCTGGGGCCGAGCCTTCTGCCTTGCCCCCAGATATGCTTCAGCCACTGGAGCTGGCTGGGGATGTCATGGCAGCAACGAAGGGCAGTACTACCCCTCTTCTGGAGTTCCTACTTGTGGGGGCCTCTGATGGAGCTCCCCAACCCCCTTGCCATCTGTGCCCCCTGTCAGCACCAAGGCGAGTGTTGCCTTGAACGCTGGTGGGGAGGCTCCTGGGATAGGTGTAGACGTCTCCTCCATTTTTGAGGAGATTGAGGCCTTGGGTCAGACTGTAGTTACACAGCAGGAGGACAGTCCTCTGTCAGCGGGCCTCAATCTGGGCGGCGTTGCATCGCCCCCAATTCCTTTCCCTCAGTTGCTGCTCCTACTCTCACTCCCAGGGAGCTCCCGGAATCATCTACCTGCCTGGCCACGGATGGCACCCCACTAGTAGCCACCAAGCCCACTGAGGTGATGGGGGTTTCCAAAGTCGTGCCGGGCCACCTGCTGCACCTCCAGGTCCATATGGAGGGGCTGGCGTTGAACTTTGTCAACGTCTACACCCCATCGGGCCCAGAGCGGATGCGCTTTTTCCAACAGGCATCCACCTTCCTTGGCTCTTTGGATCCTTGCAGGTGCCTGGTCCTGGGTGGGGTTTTTAACACCATCCGATTCCTCGAAGAGTGGAACAGCTTGGGGACCGAGCAGTGCCCTGCTGCCACGGACATCCTCCGGCAGATTGTTGACCATCACTCCTTGGTGGATGTCTGTCATGACCACCACCCGGATGACATGTCCACATTCACCTATGTCCAGGTGGAGGCACATAGGTCGGGCCACTCCCAGTTGGACCTCATCTACTTATCTTGCCATCATCTTTCACAGGCCCGCTCCTCCGGCATCTGGCTGACCCTGTTCTCGCATCACCATTTGGTGACCGTGACAGCTTCTGTCACCTGGGAGAGGCATCTGGCCACCAGTCCCTGGGATCCATCCTTCTGCAGAGCATGTAGGGAGAAGAGGAAGGAGCTCTGGCTCCTCAAGGACCATCGGGCCTGGGGCGCATTCGTTCGATCCCGCATCTGTCTCCTTCAAGAGATGGATCACAGCTTCCGCTTCTTCTGAGCCCTGGAGAAGAAGAGGGGGGCTAAGAAGCACATCAGCTGCCTTCTGGCAGAGGACAGCACCCCCCTCTTGGATCCAGAGGAGATGCATGGAAGGGCCAGGGCCTTCTACGCCAGCCTTTTCTCCCCGGATCCGACCAACACCAATGCCTGCAAAGTGCTATGGGACAAACTCCCAATGGTCAGCGCGGGCGACCAGTACCGGCTAGAGCTACCTTTCACTCTGGCCGAGTTCTCGGAAGCCCTCCATCTCATGCCCACTAATAAATCTGTGGGCATGGACAGGCTGATTGTGGAGTTATTCCATGTGTTCCTGGACATCCTCAACCAGGATCTTGTCACCATCTGGGCCGAGTTCTTGGGGAGCAGGGTCCTCCCTTTGTCGTGCAGGCAAGCTGTGCTCACCTTGCTTCCAAAGAAGGGGGACCTCTGCGGCTTTCAGAACTGGCGACCCACCTTGCTCCTCAGGATGGACTACAAGGTTGTAGCAAAAGCCATCTCACTGTGGCTGGCGTCCGTGCTGGCAGATATGGTCCACCCTGACCATACCTACACTGTCCTGGGCTGTACCATTTTTAACAATCTGTACTTGTTCTGGGATCCCTTGGAGCTGTAGGGATGGTCTATTGTTCACCCTCCTGTCCTTGGATCAGGAGAAGGCATTCGACAGGGTGAACCATGGGTATCTCCTGGGCACTCTGTGGGAGTTCGGCTTTGGGCCCCAGATCATGGGTGTTCTCCAGGTGCTGTACTCCTCCACGGTGTGTCTGATCAGGTTCAATTGGACCCTGACCAAACCGGTCCACTTCGGGTGAGGGGTGCATCAGGGGTGTCCACTGTCAGACCAACTGTATACTGTGGCGATCAAGTCCTTCCTCTGTCTCCTCCATTGGAGGTTGATGGGGTTGGTGCTCTGAGAGCCAGATTTGCGGCTGGTCCTGTTGGCGTATGCCGCCGATGTACTCCTCGTGGTCCAGGACCCGGGAGATCTGGTGCGGGTGGAGGCTTGCCAGGCCATCTACTCATGGCCTCCTCTGCTCAGGTCAACTGGGTCAAGAGCTCCAGCCTAGTGGTCGGGGATGGATGGCAGGCAAGCTCCCTCCCACCCTCGCTTCAAGCCATCTAGTGGAGTGCGGGTCCACTGCTCTATCTTGGCGTTTACCTTTCTGCCATGCATCCTTCTCCACCAGAGAACTGGCAAGGGTTAGAGGGCAGGGTGATTGAGGTGGACAGGATTACTCCAGTGCCTCTCCCTGTGTGGGAGGGCACTGGTTCTCAACCAGCTAGTCCTGTCCATGATCTGGCACTGACTCAACACCCTGATCCCAGCCCCAGGTTTCCTGGCTGATATCCAGAAGCTGGTTCTGGAGTTCTTTTGGCCAGAACTGTACTGGGTCTCTGTGCAGGTTCTCCATCTCCCCCTGGAGGAGGGAGGACAGGGCCTGGTCTGCCTTCGCACTCAGGTCCATGTCTTCTGCCTCCAGGCCCTGCAGAGACACCTCTATAGTACAGGTAGCCCAGCTTGGGGAACGTTGGAGCATGCCTTCCTTCACCGCTTCCGAGGGCTCTGATATGACCGGCAGCTCCTTTCTCTCCATCTGAGGGGTCTTCCATGAGACCTCTCCAGGCTGCCGGTCTTCTATCAGGACCTCCTTTGGACCTGGAAGCTGGTTTCAGTGACCAGGTCTGTGGCAGCCACCGAGAGGGCAGATCTCCTCATGGAACCCCTGTCAAGGTTACTTCCCCACTCTGAACTCTAGGGTACAGATGTGGGGACCTGCATGAAAAACCCCCTAAGCTTATTCTTACTAGCTTAGGTTAAACGCTGCCAGCACCAAAGTGTTACACAAAGAACAGGGGAAGTGCCCACTTGGAAACGTCTCCCGTGCAAAATATCCCCCCAAGCACTACACCCCCTTTTCTGGGGAAGGCTTGATAAAAATCCTCACCAATTTGCATAGGTGAACACAGACCCAAACCCTTGGATCTTAAGAACAATGAAAAAACAATCAGGTTCTTAAAAGAGAATTTTAATTAAAGAAAAAGTAAAAGAATCACCTCGGTAAAATCAGGATGGTAAATACCTTACAGGATAATCAGATTCAAAACATAGAGAATCCCTCTAGGCAAAACCTTAAGTTAAAAAAAAAAACAGGAATATACATTCCATTCAGCACGACTTATTTTATCAGCCATTTAAACAAAACAAAATCTAACGCATATTTAACTAGATTGCTTACTAACTCTTTACAGGAGTTCTGACCTGCAATCCTGCTCTGGTCCCGGCAAAAGCATCACACAGACAGAGAGAGCCCTTTGTCCCCCCCCTCCAGCTTTGAAAGTATCTTGTCTCCTCATTGGTCATTTTGGTCAGGTGCCAGCGAGGTTATCTTAGCTTCTTAATCCTTTACAGGTGAAAGGGTTTTTCCTCTGGCCAGGAGAGATTTAAAGGGGTTTACCCCTCCCTTTATATTTATGACAGCCCCTGTTACACAATCCCCAACTCTGTGTGCAGGTGGAGGAGTCTCCCTTGGTGCGCCAGAGGTTGGTCCAGGCAGAAGTCACTAGGATCGGAGACCTCCTTGACTACGACTGGGGAGACTGGGTGAATCCCCTGACACTCACTCAGCATGTACTTCCTACTCCCCAGCATGTACTTCAGGAGGTGAGGGCAGCCTTACTGTCCACTGCTTGGGTTCATCTCAAACGGGTCCTGTGGGAAGGTACTGCCCACCCACCCTATACCCTGGGCCTCTGGACCTTTTCATCGGGCCCCTACCCCTTAACTTTGCACCGCTAGTGCATCTTCCTGCTTAGGCTTCCAAATTAGCTATTTTGAAAGATTTTAGCTGAAAATAAGCAAATGTTATTAATGACAAGGATTTTGTAAAGTCTCAGTTACCCAGAGAATAGAATATTAATAGTGGTTTGGCACGGCTTCTCCTGCTTTTGCAGGTTTCTGTGAGGCATATGTAAAAAGGATTGAGTGGTCTAGTGTTACATGACAATGCAAAAAAATAGTGATGGCATCCCACTGTTAAACATAAGAGCATTCTAGCTTTAGTTTCTCTTTCCATTGAATGGCTTGTAAAAGCTTATTTAGAAATGAATATAAGATATTTCAGGGGATGCTCCAAGACCCTTCTCTTTGACAGAGCTTTTCCACCATAAATGACAAGATAATTCAAAGAAAAATAAACATTCCCCAAAAAGAACAGGAGTACTTGTGGCACCTTAGAAACTAACAAATTTATTTGACCATAAGCTTTCGTGAGCTACAGCTCACTTCATCGGATGCATGCTTATGCGCCAATAAATTTGTTAGTCTCTAAGCTGCCACAAGTATTCCTTTTCTTTTTGCGGATACAGACTAACATGGCTGCTACTCTGAAACATTCCCCAGCAGAATTTCCTAATCCAGGGAAAAAAGGAGAGCAGAAAACTACTTGAAATCAACCACAAACCTCACCATGTCGATTTTACCCTCCTGGGAAGTGCTAATTCTTACAATGACAGACACTATAGAAAATCCTGCCATAGTGAGATGTTTTTGAATGAGCTTGTTTCAGATAAACTCCACCATCACCTGACAACACTACACCTCTTTAACAGGCTTTGTCCCTCCACGTGAAACAGGGTATTTTCTCTGATTAAACTAGCAATTTGGCTCAAGAGTACACAGCACTTGTAAAATATTACTACAGTTATGATTTTATTGTTTTATTGCCCCCAAAACTGGGCTTGCTGTTTCACAAGCAAATAAGGACCTGTTCCCTGCCCCAAAGATTTTATAATACACATATTATTTTTATCATAATTACATCTAAAGGCCTCAACTGAGATCAAAACTCCCTTGTGCTTAGGCACTGTACAAACGCATGGTAAAAGACACCCCTTGCCCTTGAAGAGTTTAGTCTAACAAAAGAGTTAAAGGGTAGGAGAGAAACAGAAGCACAAAGAGGTGACACGATTTGCCCACGGTCACGCTAGAGGCCTGTGGCTTCTCTTAGGGTGTGTCTACATAGCCAACGTTAAAGCACTGCCACGGCTGCATGGCTTTAACGTGGCTGTGTAGTCATGGCTCCAGCGCGGTAATAAAACCACCACCACGAGGGGAGTAGCTACCAGCGCTGGGAGCACGGTTTACACTGCCACTTTACCGCACTGAAACTTGCATTGCTCGGGGGGGGTGTTTTTTCACACCCCTGAGTGAAGAAAGTTTCAGCGCTGTAAGTGGCAGTGTAGTCAAGGCCTAAGTTCTAGTTCACTGCCCTATTTACTATACACTGCCACCTTTCAGACACAATGCTGTTGAAAGCTGCAATTATAAGGTTGTACTGTTCCTGTTCGATGATGCTCACTTCTTTGTAATTTAAAAGTGTATGCACATGATTTCCTCCATTTCTCTATTAAAAAGTAACAACAAAAATAATGTATTTTTTTACCCCATTTCCATCTGAGATGAAGAAATGCAAGGCATTTCAAATTTGCACTACAAAATGAAGGATAAAGTGTTCAAAATATATTATATTTATATTATCCCACGACTGGTTTCATTTTAAAAAGGGACTTTTTAAAACTTTTTGCCATGACAGACAACCAGATTGATCTCTGGTTTGTCTCTTGTCTCTGACTCCCTGGTCTCTTGACCCAGTCTGACTCTGGTTACCAATTTGGTCTCCAATTTGTCTCCTGCTTCTGATCTCCTGGTATCCTGACCCAGCTGACTCTTGACTCTGGACTGTGGACCTGGTTCTGACCACTAGGTATGTCTGGCCATGACCCGACTTTGACAGCTTGTTTGGACCACAATAACCCTACTAGACTGAGCCCGGTGTGAGAAGGATGGACCCAGCCGCACTGCCATCTCCACCGGAAACATTGGACTCACCTGAATAGGCCCTCCACCTCCAGGGAGATAATCAAGTGCTATAGGCCCAAGTCACACAGCTGATCAGGGAAAACCAGCAGTTGCAAGAGCAAGTGAGACAGCTCAGAGCCGAGAATGCTGTGCTGCGAGCATCAGCTGCAGTGCCTTGCCTCGAATAGGGGCCCACGGTACCCTTGCCCGAAAGGTTGACGGGAACCTCCAGCAGTTCCGGGGCTTCATGAACCAGTATCACCTTCTGTTCCTGATGCACCCCAGACTCTATCCCTCTAACTAGTCCAAGATGGCACTGGTAATCAGCCTGCTGACGGGAGACATGCTAGACTGGCCTCCCCACTGCTGGAAGGCCATACCCAGTGTTGTTGAACTGGGATGTCTTTCTCTGGTCAATATCAACCATCTTTGATGACCCGCACAAAGCTGGAATGGCCAAGGCTGCCCTGAAGAGACTCTGGCAGGGGCCAGGCACAGCTGCCTCCTATGCGACATGCTTCTACCACCTCACAGTGGATACTGAATGGAATGAAGCAGTGCAGCTGTACCAGTTCTGGTGGGGCTTGCCAGGAAAAATCAAAGACGAACGGTCCACATAGAGATGCCTATGGGCATAGATGATCTTGTGGACCTTGCCGTCTGGTATATTTAGATGATATATTGATTGTCTCAGACAATCTGGACTAACACACCACTCATGCCTGCACAGTCCTGGAAAGACTATGACAACACGGTCTCTATGCTAAACTCAAAAAGTGTGCATTCAATCAGACCTCAACTGGGTTCCTGTGTTTCATCCTGTCCCCAGAATCAAGATGGACACACAAAAGGTCCAGGCTGTCCGTGATGAGCAGCCCCCTGCAATGTGCATGAGCTAAAATGTTTCTAGGCTTTGCAAATTTTTACCAGAAGTTCATCTCAAATTTTTCAAAACAAACCAAGTCCCTGAGTAACCTACTCCCAAAGAACTCCCAATCCCACTGGTCACCCAAGGCCCTGCACACATTCCAACAGCTAAAGTTTTCCTTTACCACGGCTCCAGTACTGGCCCACCCAGATATGATCCAAGTTTTCATTGTGGAGGCCAATTCCTTTAGCACGGCGATCAGAGCAGTCCTCTACCAGAGGCACAGATGCAAGCAAGTACTGCACCCCACCACCTATTACTTGAGGAAGTTTATTCCTGTTGATCAAAACTATGAAATCTTGGACAAAGAGGTCTTGGCAATCAAGACTGCCAAACTGGTGACATGTCTTGGAAGGGACCTGTCATCCAGTCCAAGAATGTACTCATCACGAGAATCTGGAGTACCTGTGTAGGGCCAAGGCTCTAAACCAATGACCGCTCCAGTGGGCCCTATTTTCCTCCCCATTCAACTTTATCTTGACCTTCAGCCCTGCAACTAGAAATGGCAAAACTAATACCTTGTCCTGAAAGTATAGCTCTGATCCATGAGGCCCCAGTCCTGAACCAGCCCACATTCTCAAGTCCCATAACTTCCTCAGTGCAACTCACTGCCAGGACCTGCTCATACTCATCTGCTTTGCCTCTGTCTCTGGAATTCCACCCGATGAGATGGCCGTTACCAACTGAGAACCCTATGATACCTGGGAAGTGATCAAGTTCATAAGGGACCGCATCTGTGTTCCCCCCAGACCTGCGAGAGTGGTGGTTCTTTAACTGTTCCCCAAAGAAATGCACTTGGAAGCACGCAGGGAATGTTCATGCTCTCACCTTGTTCTGGGCCTTTCATAGGAACCACCCCAAGAAACCTGGATCCACATCACCCAGATGGGGTGATGTCATGACCAGCAGGCCTTGAACCTGGGTCCACAGGAGCAGCTACGCTTCAACCCTCCACTTGGTAATCTGCTAACAACTGCTGACTCAGGACACAGGAAGCCCATCCCCAGTTTGAGTCTCTGCCCTGGATGTCCTGCTGGTGGAGTTCCAGAGCAGCCAGTTGGCTCATTGGCCCTATTTAAGCCAGCAACAGGAATGAAATAACTGAGATCCATCCTGCTCTGGACTCTGTAATGTGTGGCTCCTGCTCCCCCAGCTTCACTTCCTGGAGTCCTGACCCGGCTTGGTGCTTGACCTCTGACCCCGTGTATTCTGACCCAGCCTAAATCTGTTTACTGGCTTGTGGTTCTGATCTCATGGTATCCTGACCCAGCTGATTCTTGAGTCTGACTCCGGACTCTGGTTCTGACCACTAGGTTTGACTGCCCATGACCTGACTTTGACAAGTATTTGGAAAAAGTTGGATACTCTTCTAGAGCTTGTGGCTTTACCAGATGCTGTGGTGGGTAAGAATACAATTAGCTTAATTGAGAGCAGGCATCTAAAATCCTCTTTTTAAAAGTTGCTGCTGATCGGATAGATGTGGTGAAGACATCCAGGATAAGCTTAAACAGTGAGTTGAAGGGAGACCAGTGAAGAAATGTTGCTTGTCAATTTAAAAGGGAAGAGAAAGCACAATTAAAGTATCGAGAGTCAATACACATTTGTTTTGATACTTGCATGGGGTTGTTGGGTTTCTTGTGGGGTTTTCTGCCCGACCCAAATGTAAGCCTGGCAGCACTCTCTAAAAGATTTATCCCACTTAAACGATCCTTTTGAAGGCTGGAACGGAAGCTTAAGATTGCTATCTTGCTAAACTCTGGGTAAATTCTTAGAGGTAAATCTTTTCTTTCGGGAAGGAATATTTTCTGAGGAGCTATTGGTAAAAAATAAGATGTCTGTCCCACAAGCCAAAGTGGGCACAAGCCAAGTGATGAGGATGAAACCAGCGATGGAGAAATGTCAGTCCCTATTTTTCTAAATATTAGTGTTTTCTCAACAGCAGTTTTTTTCCAGCTGCATTGATAATGCTGAAATAATACCTGGCCAGTGTAAATGCTGTTCAAACATATTTGGAACACCACCAAATTGCTGTCTGTTCTAAAGCTAATAAAGTGAGGTGTTTATATGAAATGGAAGTGTTCTGATGCCAGCTGTGTTAATTTCCCTAACTAGTTTTGAATGGAAAGCTATTTGCAAATAATCTGGATTGAATAGTACTATTAACCTGCATATTGCTGTCCACTAGGAATCTAAAACTGGCCTACACTAGAAAAATTACTTCTTGCTGCCAAGGAGTAGCAACAGGTGCAGCTAAATTGGTGCTGAACAGAGTTTAACTGAAAATCTATACTTGTATAATTTATGAGCCTTCAGGGTGCTGAGCACCTCTGTCATAAATATAAAGGGAAGGGTAAACCCCTTTGAAATTCCTCCTGGCCAGGGGAAAGCTCCTCTCACCTGTAAAGGGTTAAGAAGCTAAAGGTAACCTCGCTGGCACCTGACCAAAATGACCAATGAGGAGACAAGATACTTTCAAAAGCTGGGAGGAGGGAGAGAGACAAAGGGTCTGTGTGTCTGTCGATATGCTGGTCTTTGTCGGGGATAGACCAGGAATGGAGTCTTAGAACTTTTAGTAAGTAATCTAGCTAGGTATGTGTTAGATTATGATTTCTTTAAATGGCTGAGAAAAGAATTGTGCTGAATAGAATAACTATTTCTGTCTGTGTATCTTTTTTGTAACTTAAGGTTTTGCCTAGAGGGGTTCTCTATGTTTTTGAATCTAATTACCCTGTAAGATATCTACCATCCTGATTTTACAGGGGGGATTTCTTCATTTCTATTTACTTCTATTTTTATTAAAAGTCTTCTTGTAAGAAACTGAATGCTTTTTCATTGTTCTCAGATCCAAGGGTTTGGGTCTGTGGTCACCTATGCAAATTGGTGAGGCTTTTTATCCAACATTTCCCAGGAAAGGGGGGTGCAAGTGTTGGGAGGATTGTTCATTGTTCTTAAGATCCAAGGGTCTGGGTCTGTAGTCACCTAGGCAAATTGGTGAGGCTTTTTACCAAACCTTGTCCAGGAAGTGGGGTGCAGGGTTTTGGGAAGTATTTGGGGGGGAAGGACGCGTCCAAACAGCTCTTCCCCAGTAACCAGTATTAGTTTGGTGGTGGTAGCGGCCAGTCCAAGGACAACGGGTGGAATATTTTGTACCTTGGGGAAGTTTTGACCTAAGCTGGTAAAGATAAGCTTAGGAGGTTTTTCATGTAGGTCCCCACATCTGTACCCTAGAGTTCAGAGTGGGGGAGGAACCTTGACAACCTCTCAGAAGGTTCTGAGCAAGCTGCTCTGTTCTTTGGCAGTGCCCAGCACACAGCAGGGTGTGCATCTTTCCACACCATGCTAATCAAGTTGGCTTAGCTTTAGTACAGCATACTCAGGAGCTGCTTAACTCACTCCCCTTTCACTTGTTCACCTTTGCAGGACTAAACCCCAAAGAACCTTTATTGTAGAAGGCATTCAGTGGGTGCATTCACCACTTTTACTGGCATATTTTTAATGTTACATTTTGGTTTTGCTGTAGGGAAGGACATTTCCCCACTAGCTACTATTCCCATATATATGTGTTAATATAGGCCCAGTGACGGGGTGGACACCCCACACAGGACTGGAAGGGGTTAAGATGGCCAGGCTGCCCAATTAAGTCCCCAGGCTGCACCTGAAGGAGAATCCAGAGAGCAGGGAACTAACTGATTGTACAGAAGCTCACCTGTGCAGGAACAGATAGAGCCTATAAAGCCAGCAAGCTGGCTACAGGGGAGGCTTCAGGAACATATGGAAGTAGGCTGTAGCCATTTCCTGAGTGTAGGAAGTTGGGAGGCTAGCAAACACACAGAGAGAGGGGAAGATAGATAAGTAGGAAGAAAGTAAGAAGAAGCCCAGGGAAACAGCAGCAAGGAGTAAGACTGTTCAGAGAACTTGGCTTCTTGATATAGGGTCCCTGGGTTGGAACCAGTGTAGAGGATTGGCCTGGGTTCTCCTACCAGCCACTTGGAACTGGGAAGGGCATTAGAGATACCAGCCAGCAGCTCTGAAAGGATGTTGAGTTCTCCAGAAGGGGAGGACCTTATTGACCTGCTCAGAAGGCCAAGCCACAAAGAGGAGACTGCAGTCCCTGGAGTGAGAGGATCACAGGGCGAGACACCATGGTGGATGACACTGCTGGAGGGGGAGTGCAACACCTGGTAGAGCTAATTCTTAGGATGGCCAGCAGGAGGTGCCACTGGTGGTGAATGAATTACAGGCCCTATTGTAGAGTCGTAATGGTGAAGATCACTGAAGTTCCTAATAAATCATCTGTGGTAGGATCTGTGGAACTTTGTTTTCAAATTCCTCCCTTAAACTTCAATCTGTGGGATTTCTTGGAAGAAAACTGATTAGTGTTGTTGTTGGTTGGTGGCTTTGTTTTAATACAAAGCAAAATATCAAACGCAGATAAAACTAAGAAAAATTCTGGACAGAGACTTTATGCAACCATGTAAGAGTCAGAGAAATTTCCCCTGTGAAAATCCAGCTTTTCTTCTCTTTCCTCTTTCTTTGTTACATTAAATAGTTGTTCGTCTGAAAAAGCTAAAGAAATATTCTAATAGAAAATAAAGGACAAGTTCCATAATTTCAAATGTGTTTTCACAAGGAGGAGATGTGGTAGAGGTAGAGTAGGGGCAGGAGACGCATTGGGGAAGGAAAGCAAACTGTTTCCCAAATGCCAAGCTTAATTTTACTAACCACCTTTTCCTTGTGTACATAAACGAAAGAGCACCAAACTAGAAACTGATTTCTACACTGAAATTTATTGGTGAATTAGACTAGAAAAAAAATATAGAAATCCACCAGTTAAGATCCAATTCTTGGAGTAAATTTTCAAAAGCAAATGTGCAGCTATACATCATAATATGGTCTGTCATTCAGCTCAAATACGGTAGATGAGACTTTCGGGCTTAGCACAGAAACCCCACAAATGTGTTTGAGAATGTGTCACTCATTTTGTATATCAATTCTTCAGAACAAGCAATGTTCCCAATACACCAAAGCCAATCATTCCAGGCTGGTAGTAATGGATTTTTCCCAGGAGGGAGCAGATAGAGCAGGACAAACTTGGGGTGGGGTGGGAGATATGGCCAGTGAAAGGCCCAGGAGAGCAGGTGTGGACTCCCCACAAAACTCGTTTCATCCCTGGCTCTTGTCTACCTGTGCTTAGGTCCTGCTCGCTGTGGGGGACTCTACTGTCTGAAAGGCCCCACCACCTGGCTCCCAACATTGTCAGGCTCCAATTCCACTGTAGGCTCTTGGCAGCTCTAGCTTCTCTGATGCCTCACCTGGTTCCACCTGTAGTGTGTCTGGCTCCCTCCATGCTGACCTGACACCAAGTGCTCCCTGCCCAGACCTGGCACTGACATCTGCTGGCTTTGAGGACATGCTGTAACCAAGGGGGAAAGGAGCCACCTGGACTAGGACTTGTAGACGTTTCCGTACACCGCTCCATCTCCTTTATTAAAAAAAAAAAGCGCTGGAATGGCATTGTGGAGTGCTGGTGCTACCGTAGGAATTGGGAGACCTCAGTTACCCTGGAGAAGTCAGTCTCTCTGTGCCTCACTTTCCCAGCGATAAAATGGGAACAATAGAACTTCCCTAAATGCATTAAAGATTCTGAGGTGCTCAGATGCTGTGATAGCGTGGGCCATGTAAGTACCATAGAAGCGTGTCCATTCGTACTTAACCTTTTTACTTCTCTAGTGATCAAAGTACACAGTGAAGAATTCAGTACTGAATTATTTTTATTTAAGTCTTTCTAGGAGACTTGGGAGGGATTCTAAATATATGACCCAATTGTTTTGTCTGAAAATGTTATGTTTTCATCCTCCTTCTATTTCAATTTTACATAATTCAGACTGGGAACCATACACACCATTCTTAATACAGTGCAGCACTGAAGAAACGTTGATATTAAACTTGAACTAAAAGTAATTTTGGAAAGAAAAGTAACAGAAAAGGAGGTCAATAAAGCTGTAGTTTCAGTACCTTGTCAGTACGTACGTATGTACGTACATACATACATACATACAATCATAGGACTGGAAGGGACTCGAGAGGTCATCTAGTCCAGTCCCCTGCACTCATGGCAGGACTAAGAATTATCTAGACCATTCCTGACAGGTGTTTGTTTAACCTCCTCTTAAAAATCTCCAATGATGGAAATTCCATAACCTCTCTGGGCATGGGCACCAACTCTGTGGGTGCTCTGGAGCTGGAGCAATCCACGGGGAAAAATTAGTGGGTGCTCTGCACCTACCAGCAGGCAGCCAGTTCCCCTTCCCCACACCTCTTCCTTCTCCCCTGACTGCACCATTTCCCCTCTCCTCTGCCTACCTCCCAGCGCTTCCTGCCTGCTGCTGCCAAACAGCTGTTTAGTGGCCTAGCAAGCTCCTGGAGGGAGGAGTGGGAATGTGGTGCGCTCAGGGGAGGAGGGGGGGAAGAGGCAGGGCCGGGGAGGGGATTTGGGGAAGGAGTCGGAATAGGAGTAGGGAGGGGGCGGAGTTGGGGTGGGGACTTTGGGGAAGGGGTTGGAATGGGGGCGAGGCAGGGGTGGAGTCGGGGTAGGGCCAGGGGCAGAGGGGAATCGAGCACCCACTGGCGGGAGCAGAAGTCGGCGCCTATGTCTCTGGGCAATTTATTCCAGTGCTTAACCACCCTGACAGTTAGGAAGGTTTTGCTAATGTCCAACCTAAACTGCCCTTGCTGCAATTTAAGCCCATTGCTTCTTGTCCTATCCGCAGAGGTTAAGAACAATAATTTTTCTCCCTCCTCCTTGTAACAACCTTTGATGTACTTGAAAACTGTTATGTCCCCTCCCAGTCTTCTCTTTTCCAGACTAAACAAACCCAGGTTTTTCAATCTTCCCTTATAGGTCATGTTTTCTAGACCGCTAATCATTTTTGTTGCTCTTCTCTGGACTTTCTCCAATTTGTCCACCTCTTTCCTGAAATGTGGCACTCTAGAACTGGACACAATTTTCAAGTTTAGGCCTAATCAGCATGGAGTAGAGTTGAAGAATTACTTCTCATCTGCATGCATCCGATGAAGTGGGTTTTAGCCCACGAAAGTTAATGCTCACATAAATTTGTTAGTCTCTTAGGTGCCACAAGTACTCCTATTCTTTTCTTGTCTCTTGTTTACAACACTCCTGTTAATACATTCCAAAATGATGTTCACTTTTGTTTGAAACAGTATTACACTATTGACTCATATTTAGCTTGTGGTCCACTGTGACCCCCAAATCCCTTTCCGCAGTACTCCTTCCTAGGCAGTCATTTCCCATTTTGTATTTGTGCAACTGATTGTTCCTTCCTAAGTGGAGTACTTTTCAATTGTCCTTATTGAATTTCATCCTATTTACTGCAGACCATTTCTCCAGTTTGTCCAGATCATTTTGAATTTTAATCCTATCCTCCAAAGCATTTGCAACCCCTCCCAGGTTGGTATCATCAGCAAACTTTATAAGTGTACTCTCTGTGTCATTATCCAAATCATTGATGAAGATATTGAACAGACCTAGATCTGATCCCTGTAGGACTCCACTCGTTATGCCCTTCAAGCATGACTGTGAACCATGGATAACTACTCTTTAGGAATGGTTTTCCAACCAGTTATGCACCCACCTTATAGTAACTCCATCTAGGTTGCATTTCCCTAGTTTGTTGATGCGAAGTTCATGTGAGACAGTACCAAAAGCTTTACTAAAGTCAAGATATACCATGTCTACTGATTCCCCACTCTCCACAAGGCTTGTTAGGTTTCAGAGTAGCAGCTGTGTTAGTCTGTATTTGCAAAAAGAAAAGGAGTACTTGTGGCACCTTAGAGACTAACAAATTTATTTGAGCATAAGCTTTCATGAGCTAATTCTGATGAAGTGAGCTGTAGCTCACGAAAGCTTATGCTCAAATAAATTTGTTAGTCTCTAAGGTGCCACAAGTACTCCTTTTCTTTTTGTGAAGGCTTGTTAGCTTTCCTTGACAGGGTATCAGGTTGGTTTGACACAATTTGTTACTTATCACCTTATTATCTTCTAGATATTTGCAAATTGATTGCTTAACTATTTGCTTCATTATCTTTCCGGGTACAGAAGTTAAGCTGACTGGTCTGTAATTCCCCTAGCTGTCCTTATTTCCCTTTTTAGAGATTGGCACTACAATTGCCCTTTTCCAGTCTTCTGGAATCTCTCCCAGGATCCATGACTTTTCAAAGATAATTGCTAAGGCTCAGATATCTCCTCAGTCAGCTCTTTGAGTATTCTAGGATTTATTTCATCAGGCCCTGGTGACATTGAAGACATCTAACTTGTCTAAGTCATTTTTAACTTGTTCTTTTCCTGTTTTAGCCTCTGATCCTACCTCATTTTCAGTGGCATTCACTACATTAGATGTCCAATCACCACCAACCTTCTTGGTGAAAACTGAAACAAAGAAGTCATTAAGCACCTTTGCCATTTCCACATTTTCTGTTGTTGTTCCCCCACCCCTCCCCAATTTGAGTAATGGGCCTACGCTGTCCTTGATCTTCCTCTTGCTTCTAATGTATTTGTTGAATGTTTTCTTGTTAACCTTTGTCTCTAGCTAGTTTGATCTCGTTTTGTGCCTTGGTTTTTCTAATTTTGTTCCTACATACTTGTGTTTGGGTTTTTTTATTCATCCTTTGTAATTTGACCTAGTTTCCACTTTTTGTAGGACTCTTCGACTATCTCCTAGTTAAGCCAGGGTGGTCTCTTGCCATACTTCTTATCTTTCCTACGCAGTGGGATAGTGTGCTCTTGTGCCCTTAATAATGTCTCTTTGAAAAACTGCCAACTGTCTTCAATTGTTTTTTCCCCTTTGACTTGCTTTCCATAGGATCTTACCTCTCAACTCCCTGAGTTTGCTAAAGTCTGCCTTCTTGAAATCCATTGTCTTTTTATTTTGCTGTTCTCCTGCCTACCATTTCTTGGAATCATGAACTCTACCACTTCATGATCACTTTCATCCAAGCTGCCTTCCACTTTCAAATTCTCAGTTCTTCCTAGTTGTCAAAATCAAATCTAGAACAGCCTCTCCCCTAGTAGCTTTCTCCACCTTTTGAAATAAAAAATAGTCTCCAATACATTCCAAGAACTTATTGGATAATCTGTGCACTGCTGTGTTGTTTTCCCAGCAGATGTCTGAGTAGTTGAAGTCCCCCATTACTGCTAAGTCCTGTGCTTTGCATGATTTTGTTAGTTGATTAAAAGAAAGCCTCAACCTCCTCTTCTTCCTGGTTAGGTGGTCTGTAGTAGACCCCATCATGCCATTACATTGTGTTTTTTACCCCTTTTATTCTTACCCAGAGAATTTCAACAAGTCTGTCTCCTATTTCCATCTCAACCTCAGTCCAAGTGTACACATTTTTAATATATAAGGCAACACCTCCTCCCTTTTTCCCCTGCCTGTCTTTCCTGAGCAAGCTGTACCTTTCTATACCAATAGTCCAGTCTTGTGCATTATCCCACCAGGTCTCTGTGATGTCAACTATGTCATAGTTTTGTTTGTTTACTAGCATTTTGAGTTCTTCCTACTTATTCCCCATGCTTCTTGCATTAGTATACAGACATTAAGATAGTGATTTGATTCCCCTGCCTCCCAGTTGTGTCTTCTTTCCCTTATCCTTGCTATAACAGCCCATGCCCCCGCCCCCCCAAATTCTGAACCTTCTCCCAGGTCTCTATGTTTTTGACTTACCTGTGGGCTTTGGTCACCTGCCCCCTTTGAACCTTGTTTAAAACCCTCCTCACTAAGTTAGCCAGTCTGTATCCAAATATGCTCTTCCCCTTTCTCGATAGGTGGACCCCATCTTTGCTTAGCAGTCCTTCTTCCTGGAACAGCATCCTGTGGTCAAGGAAGCCGAAGCCCTCCTAGTGAAACCATCTTCACAACCAGGCATTCACCTCCAGGATGCATCTGTCTCTGCCCAGTCCCCTACACTTGACTGGAAGGATCAAAGTGATCACCACCTGTGCTCCCAACTCCTTCACCCTTATTCCCCAGAGCTCTGTAGTCACTTCTGATCTGCTGAGGGTCATACCTCGCAGTAGCATTAGTGCCCACATGGATGAGGAGCATGGGATAGTAGTCAAAGGGCCAGATGATCCTCGACAATCCCTCCATGACGTCTTGGATATGGGCCCCCGGCAGGCAGCACACCTCCTAAGATGCCATGTCAGGATGACAGATGGGTGCCTCTGTCTCCCTCAGAAGAGAGTCACCAACCATCACTACACTATGTTTCCTCCTGGGAGTGGTGGCTGTGATCCTCCCAGCCTTGGGGGTACATGGCTGCTCCTGTCAAGCTTTGGGGGTGATTCCTCATCGCTCAGTGCCAGGGCAGCATAATGGTTTTCCGCCATCATGTTGGGAGTAGGAGTGGAGCACTGCCTGCTGCCAGAAGTAACCAGCAGCCAGTGTCCTCCCTGTGACAGAGCCATATCCTCTTTGCTTAAAAGTGTGTGCAACAAGAGTGATGTAGTGGTGGGAGTCTGCTATAGACCACCGGACCAGGGGGATGAGGTAGATGAGGCTTTCTTCCGGCAGCTCGCGGAAGCTACTAGATCGCATGCCCTGATTCTCATGGGTGACTTTAATTTTCCTGATATCTGCTGGGAGAGCAATACTGCGGTGCATAGACAATCCAGGAAGTTTTTGGAAAGCGTAGGGGACAATTTCCTGGCGCAAGTGCTAGAGGAGCCAACTAGGGGGGGCGCTTTTCTTGACCTGCTGCTCACAAACCGGGTAGAATTAGTGGGGGAAGCAAAAGTGGATGGGAATCTGGGAGGCAGTGACCATGAGTTGGTTGAGTTCAGGATCCTGACGCAGGGAAGAAAGGTAAGCAGCAGGATACGGACCCTGGACTTCAGGAAAGCAGACTTCGACTCCCTCAGGGAACGGATGGCCAGGATCCCCTGGGGGACTAACTTGAAGGGGAAAGGAGTCCAGGAGAGCTGGCTGTATTTCAAGGAATCCCTGTTGAGGTTACAGGGACAAACCATCCCGATGAGTCGAAAGAATAGTAAATATGGCAGGCGACCAGCTTGGCTTAACGGTGAAATCCTAGCGGATCTTAAACATAAAAAAGAAGCTTACAAGAAGTGGAAGGTTGGACATATGACCAGGGAAGAGTATAAAAATATAGCTCGGGCATGTAGGAATGAAATCAGGAGGGCCAAATCGCACCTGGAGCTGCAGCTAGCGAGAGATGTCAAGAGTAACAAGAAGGGTTTCTTCAGGTATGTTGGCAACAAGAAGAAAGCCAAGGAAAGTGCGGGCCCCTTACTGAATGAGGGAGGCAACCTAGTGACAGAGGATGTGGAAAAAGCTAATGTACTCAATGCTTTTTTTGCCTCTGTTTTCACTAACAAGGTCAGCTCCCAGACTGCTGCGCTGGGCATCACAAAATGGGGAAGAGATGGCCAGCCCTCTGTGGAGATAGAGGTGGTTAGGGACTATTTAGAAAAGCTGGACGTGCACAAGTCCATGGGGCCGGACGAGTTGCATCCGAGAGTACTGAAGGAATTGGCGGCTGTGATTGCAGAGCCATTGGCCATTATCTTTGAAAACTCGTGGCGAACCGGGGAAGTCCCGGATGACTGGAAAAAGGCTAATGTAGTGCCAATCTTTAAAAAAGGGAAGAAGGAGGATCCTGGGAACTACAGGCCAGTCAGCCTCACCTCAGTCCCTGGAAAAATCATGGAGCAGGTCCTCAAAGAATCAATCCTGAAGTACTTGCATGAGAGGAAAGTGATCAGGAACAGTCAGCATGGATTCACCAAGGGAAGGTCATGCCTGACTAATCTAATCGCCTTTTATCATGAGATTACTGGTTCTGTGGATGAAGGGAAAGCAGTGGATGTATTGTTTCTTGACTTTAGCAAAGCTTTTGACACGGTCTCCCACAGTATTCTTGTCAGCAAGTTAAGGAAGTATGGGCTGGATGAATGCACTATAAGGTGGGTAGAAAGCTGGCTAGATTGTCGGGCTCAACGGGTAGTGATCAATGGCTCCATGTCTAGTTGGCAGCCGGTGTCAAGTGGAGTGCCCCAGGGGTCGGTCCTGGGGCCGGTTTTGTTCAATATCTTCATAAATGATCTGGAGGATGGTGTGGATTGCACTCTCAGCAAATTTGCGGACGATACTAAACTGGGAGGTGTGGTAGATACGCTGGAGGGGAGGGATAGGATACAGAAGGACCTAGACAAATTGGAGGATTGGGCCAAAAGAAATCTGATGAGGTTCAATAAGGATAAGTGCAGGGTCCTGCACTTAGGACGGAAGAATCCAATGCACCGCTACAGACTAGGGACCGAATGGCTAGGCAGCAGTTCTGCGGAAAAGGACCTAGGGGTGACAGTGGACGAGAAGCTGGATATGAGTCAGCAGTGTGCCCTTGTTGCCAAGAAGGCCAATGGCATTTTGGGATGTATAAGTAGGGGCATAGCGAGCAGATCGAGGGACGTGATCGTCCCCCTCTATTCGACATTGGTGAGGCCTCATCTGGAGTACTGTGTCCAGTTTTGGGCCCCACACTACAAGAAGGATGTGGATAAATTGGAGAGAGTCCAGCAAAGGGCAACAAAAATGATTAGGGGTCTAGAACACATGACTTATGAGGAGAGGCTGAGGGAGCTGGGATTGTTTAGCCTGCAGAAGAGAAGAATGAGGGGGGATTTGATAGCTGCTTTCAACTACCTGAAAGGGGGTTCCAAAGAGGATGGCTCTAGACTGTTCTCAATGGTAGCAGATGACAGAACGAGGAGTAATGGTCTCAAGTTGCAGTGGGGGAGGTTTAGATTGGATATTAGGAAAAACTTTTTCACTAAGAGGGTGGTGAAACACTGGAATGCGTTGCCTAGGGAGGTGGTGGAATCTCCTTCCTTGGGAGTTTTTAAGGTCAGGCTTGACAAAGCCCTGGCTGGGATGATTTAACTGGGAATTGGTCCTGCTTCGAGCAGGGGGTTGGACTAGATGACCTTCAGGGCTCCCTCCCAACCCTGATATTCTATGATTCTATGATTCCCCCAGTGGTGTGACAGGAATCCTCTGTAGCTGGATAGCTTCCTCAGCCTGAGTGTCTCCATATGAATACTTTTGAATTCCTCATGGGCATGGATGCTCCACAGCCTGGTCACCTCCACCTGTATTCAACAGATATCTCATTCTTGTACATCCCTTGGGAGAATTTGGTAAAAGGTTGATATAGTTTGCATTGATATGGCACCTTTCATCAGAGGATTTCAAACCTCTTTATAAAAGCAGGTATAATTTCTATATCAAGAGAGACAGAAAAATTGAATTAAAGAGAGGTTAAGGCCCAGATTCATCAAAGCACTTCAGGATGTAACTTTAAATGTACATATAGTCTCACTTTGAAACTATTCATGTGCTTAAAGTTACTCACTGCTTAAATTACTCATCCAGCAGTCCGCATACAAGAGCATGGTTCTCCTGACTACTGGGCCCCTGCTCAGACCATTTGTCAAGGTTCCTTCCCCACTCTGAACTCTAGGGTACAGATGTGGGGATCTGCATGAAAACCTCCTAAGCTTACTTTCACTAGCTTAGGTTAAAACTTCCCCAAGGTACAAATTAATTTTATCCTTTGCCCCTGGATCCACTGCCACCACCAAACTTTAACTGGGTTTACTGGGAAATGTAGTTTGGACACGTCTTTCCCCCCAAAATCCTCCCAACCCTTGCACCCCACTTTCTGGGGAAGGTTTGGTAAAAATCCTCACCAATTTGCATAGGTGACCACAGACCCAAACCCTTGGATCTTAGAACAATGAAAAAACATTCAGTTTTCTTACAAGAAGACTTTTAATAGAAGTAAAGGAATCACCTCTGTAAAATCAGGATGGTAGATACCTTACAGGGTAATTAGATTCAAAACATAGAAAATCCCTCTAGGCAAAACCTTAAGGTACAAAAAAGACACACAGAAAGGAATAGTCATTCTATTCCGCACAGTTCTTTTCTCAGCCATTTAAAGAAATCATAATCTAACACATACCTAGCTAGATTACTTACTAAAGTTCTAAGACTCCATTCCTGTTCTATCCCCAGCAAAAGCAGCATACAGACAGACACAGACCCTTTGTTTTTATCCCTCCTCCCAGCTTTTGAAAGTAACTTGTCTCCTCATTGGTCATTTTGGTCAGGTGCCAGCGAGGTTACCTTTAGCTTCTTAACCCTTTACAGGTGAGAGGATTTTTCCTCTGGCCAGGAGGGATTTTAAAGGGGTTTACCCTTCCCTTCATATTTATGACACCATTAGACTAATCCATCTCAGTATCCATTATGTACCTCAGTAAAGGACTACAAACAGTCATCGCGAAACAGATTCTCCTTTTGGAGCATACCTAATGCCTGCCAACAAGGCCAATTAGTGATACTTTGTGTTTTACTAATTCAATATCTTCTGGATTAAACATGTTTATTATATTTTATTCCTGGATTATTCTCAGATGTTTCTTCCAGAATCCTAAATATAAAACAGGATGCTGATGGAATACCATCACCTCAGACAACATTCACTACGGGATTTCCTTGTTCCAGAGCAATGGGTTTTTCATGCCTTTTGCCAAACAATAACACTGAGTATTTGAAAGTCTAATTCCTCTTATGTACAGCCATGCTCAGAGCGTTTCTTCCTTCTCCTCATAAAAATCTGAGCTCTGAGTCTCCAGAGTATTTAACTGAGGGGCTATTGTTGTTTGGACATTTTCATTTACCTTGACAGTATCACATTTACTTTAATGTTGGAAAAAATGGGGTTGACTTTATCTGCAAGCGTATTCTCCAATATTCAATAAAATATCTATTTAATATTTTCAGGGAGCCATTTAAATTGCCACTCTATTGAACTAAAATCAATGCACCTCCTCTCTCTCTCCCGCAATGGTTTTCCTGTTTCTAAGCCCTGGTCTACACTACGAGTTTAGGTCGAATTTAGCAGCGTTAGATCGATTTAACCCTGCACCTGTCCACACGATGAAGCCATTTTTGTCGACTTAAAGGGCTCTTAAAATAGACTTCTGTACTCCTCCCCGATGAGGAGATTAGCACTGAAATTGACATAGTAGGGTCGAATTTGGGGTAGTGTGGATGCAATTCACAGTATTGGCCTCCAGAAGCTATCCCAGAGTGCTCCATTGTGACTGCTCTGGACAGCACTTTCACCTCAGATGCACTAGCCAGGTATACAGGAAAAGCCCCGGGAACTTTTGAATTTCATTTCCTGTTTGGCCAGCATGGCGAGCTCAGCAGCACAGGTGACCATGCAGTCTCAGAATCGCAAAAGAGCTCCAGCATGGACTGAACAGGAGGTACTGGAGTTCATCGCTGTATGGGGAGACGAATCTGTGTTATCAGAACTCTATTCCAAAAGACAAAATGCCAAAATATTTGCAAAAATCTCCAAGGGCATGATGGACAGAGGCTATAACAGGGACCCGCAGCAGTGCCGCATGAAAATTAAGAAGCTCAGGCAAGCCTACCAAAAAGGCAAATGGCTGCTCCGAGTTAGAGCCCCAGACATGCCGCTTCTATGATGAGCTGCATGCCATTGTAGGGGGGGCCCCTAACACAACCTCACCCGCGTCCATGGACACCTGCAAGGAGGGAGTCTCTTGCAACAGGGATGAGGATTTTGGGGACGAGGAAGATGAGGAGGATAACACACAGTGGGCAAGTGGAGAAAACGTTCTCCCTGACAGCCAGGAACTGTTTATCACCCTGGAGCCAATACCCTCCCAACCCTCCCAAGGCAGGCTCCCGGACCATGAAGCCCGAGAAGGCACCTCCGAGGAGTGTACCTTTGTAAATATAATATAGGGTTTAAAAGCAAGCGTGTTTAATGATTAATTTGCCTTGAAGACTTGGGATGCATTTGCGGCCAGTACAGCTACTGGAAAAGTCTGTTAACGTGGCTGGGGATGGACCGGAAAACCTTTAGGGACATCTCCATGAAGCTCTCCTGGAGGTACTCCCAAAGCCTTTGCAAAAGGTTTCTGGGGAGGGCAGCCTTATTCCGTCCTCCATGGTAGGACACTTTACCATAGCAGGCCAGTAGCATGTTGTCTGGAATCATTGCATAACAAAGCATGGTAGCATATGGTCCTGGTGTTTGCTGGCATTCAAGCAACATCTGTTCTTTATATCTCTGTGTTATCCTCAGGAGAGTGATCATCCCAGAGAATTGGGGTGGGGGGGGGTTAGTTGGGTCTGTGCTGCACGTTAACCTGAAAACCGCAGCCCCTCCTTTTAAATGGCGAACCCAATGGATGCTTGGTATGGGAAAGGAGGGCACTGCTGTTTGAAACCATTCCCACATGTTATGAAGGTTAAAGAAGCCAAAAGACTGTGTCTTAGCATAGCTGCCTACAAGCCGAATTCTGTTGCCCGGCCCTGCATGTGCGATCTCTCACACCAAACCGGCAGGCCCTCAATATAAAAGGCAAAATGCAACCTTGTACTGAAAGCACATGTGCTATGTAATGTTAACAGCTTGGTTCACCATGAAAGAGTCTATCCATTGTTCTCTAAAATGTGTCTTTTTAAATATTATTCTCCCTTTTGTTCCTCCCGTAGCTGCAAATGTTTCAACACTCCCCCTATCATCTCCGTCCCAGAGGCTAGTGCAGATAAGAATGAGAAAAAAACGCACACGCGATGAAATGTTCTCTGAGCTCATGCTGTCCTCCCACACTGAAAGAGCTCACCAGAATGCGTGGAGGCAGACAATGGCAGAGTCCAGGAAAGCAGAAAATGAACAGGAGGACAGGAGGGACAAGCAAGCTGAGAGGTGGAGGCAGTGCAATGAGAGGAGGCAGGATGCAATGGTGAGGCTACTGGGGGATCAAACTGATATGCTCCGACATATGGTTGAGCTGCAGGAAAGGCAGCAGGAGCACAGACTGCTGCTGCAGCCCCTGTGTAACCACCCACCCTCTTCCCCAAGTTCCATAGCCTCCTCACCCAGATGCCCAAGAATGCGGGGGGCAGCCCTCCAGGCACCCAACCACTCCACCCCAGGGGACTGCCCAAGCAAGAGAAGGCTGGCATTCAATAAGTTTTGAAGTGCAGTGTGGCCTTGTCCTTCCCTCCTCCTCTCATCCACCACCCCACCTGGTGCTTCCCTCCTCCCCCATCCCTCCTGGGCTACCTTGGCAGTTATCCCTCTATGTGTGTGTTGAATTAATAAAGAATGCATGATTTTGAAACAACAATGACTTTATTGCCTCTGCAAGTGGTGATCGAAGGGGGGAGGGGAGGGTGGTTGGCTTACAGGGGAGTAGAGTGAACCAAGGGTTTTCATCAAGGAGAAACAAACAGAACTGTCACACCATAGCCTGACCAGTCATAAAACTGGTTTTCAAAGCTTCTCTGATGCACACTGTGTCCTCATGTACTCTTCTAATCACCCTGGTGTCCACCTGGCTGCTGATTACGCACAGCCAATTTGCCTCAACCTCCCACCCCGCCATAAACGTCTCCCCCTTACTCTCACAGGTATTGTGGAGCACACAGCAAGCAGTAATAACAGTGGGAATATTGGTTTCTCTGAGGTCTAACCGAGTCAGTAAACTGCACCAGCATGCTTTTAAACGTCCAAACGCACATTCTACCACCATTCTGCACTTGCTCAGCCTGTAGTTAGAATCATAGAATAACAGAGTTGGAAGGGACCTCTGGAGGCCATCTAGTCCAACTCCCTGCCCAGAGCAGGACCAATCCCAACTAAATGATCTCAGCCAGGGCTTTTTCAAGCCTGACCTTAAAAACTTCTAAGGAAGGGGATTCCACCACCTCCCTAGGTAATGCATTCCAGTGTTTCACCACCCTCCTAGTGAAAAAGTTTTTCCTAATATCCAACCTAAACCTCCCTCACTGCAACTTGAGACCATTACTCCTTGTCCTGTCATCTGCTATCACTGAGAATAGTCTAGATCCATCCTCTTTGGATCCACCTTTCAGGTAGTTAAAAGCAGCTATCAAATCCCCCCTCATTCTTCTCTTCCGTAGACTAAACAATCCCAGTTCCCTCAGCCTCTCCTCATAAGTCATGTGTTCCAGACCCATAATCATTTTTGTTGCCCTTCGCTGGACTCTCTCCAATTTATCCACATCCTTCTTGTAGTGTGGGGCCCAAAACTGGACACAGTACTCCAGATGAGGCCTCACCAATGTCGAATAGAGGGGAACGATCACGTCCCTCGATCTGCTGGCAATGCCCCTACTTATACACCCCAAAATGCCATTGGCCTTCTTGGCAACAAGGGCACACTGTTGACTCATATCCAGCTTCTCGTCCACTGTCACGCCTAGGTCCTTCTCTGCAGAACTGCTGCCTAGCCATTCGGTCCCTAGTCTATAGTGGTGCATTGGATTCTTCAGCTCCTGACTACTGTCCAGGCTGCCTGTGTACGGCTTCATGACCCATGGCATTAAGGGGTAGGCTGGGTCCCCAAGGATAACTATAGGCATTTCAACATCCCCAGCCGTAATTTTCTGGTCTGGGAAGTAAGTCCCTTCCTGCAGCATGAAAAAATGGGTGTTTACCACTACAAAAGGTTTTCTCTCCCCCCACCCCACTCTCCTGCTGGTAATAGCTTATCTAAAGTGATCACATTGTAAGGAGAGTGATCACTTTAGATAAGCTATTACCAGCAGGAGAGTGGGGTGGGGGGAGAGAAAACCTTTTGTAGTGTTAAACACCCATTTTTTCATGCTTTGTGTGTATAAAAAGATCTTCTATACTTTCCACAGTATGCATCCGATGAAGTGAGCTGTAGCTCACGAAAGCTTATGCTCAGATAAATTGGTTAGTCTCTAAGGTTCCACAAGTACTCCTTTTCTTTTTGCGAATACAGACTAACACGGCTGTTACTCTGAAACCTGTTATTATAAAACGTAATCTCTGTCTGCAGGAAGGAAAGGAAAAAACAACATACAACTCCACAGAACTATACCTTCCTTTCTTGGAGAACTCCTCCTAGCCACTGTCATTTTTCTTTTAATTCCTTCTAATGTGAGCTTTATTTCCAGAAATAAATTTTGTCCATTAACAATGCTGGGGTATGGGGGGAGGAAGCAGAGGATGGTGGATTTCAAGGTAATAAGACATACAGTAGATTTCCCAGCCTAGAATTTGCATAGTCAAAGTCAAATATCAATTAATCCTCAAAACACACTGAGGTACATAGGTAGGTAAATATTATCACTCCTGATATTCAGACAGTGAATGTGAAACAAAGAGGCCAAGGGCAACATTTTCCAACTTGGAGCCTAACTCAGACACCTAAACAAGAATTGACTTTCAAAATTGCCAAACACCTGCAACTTTCACTGAACTCAATGGCAGCTGGATTCAGGTGCCTACGTATGGATTCAGATGCCTAACCTGATGCAACCAAGTTTTAACATATTTTAGCTTACGCAACTAAGCCAAGGGCACAGGATGAGTCGGTGTCAGAGCTGGTATTAAAATTCATGAGTTCTTGGCATCAAGTCTTGTGCTCCGATCAGCAGAAAATGACTCTATTGTGAGACCATGCTTCATTATATCACGTATGTATAGTTCCAATATCTTAGGAGTAAAGTTGCCATAAAAGTACAAACTATTGTGATTGACTAAACTGACGTGCAGTTTTCCTTTAGCTCACTGCACTATAGGTATCTCTATCTGCTAATGCTGAAGGAGCCAGTGGAGTGGGTCATGGAGAACTGTTTCATGGCTTCTGCTGGAGCCAGGTAGGGAGCGGGAAGGCTCCCACCTTGTCCTTGGAATGGAGAGCAGCATGGGCTTGCTGGCTGGCCCTCACAAAGATACAAGATGGAAGAAAGACAGCTTGCTTCCCCACAAGACACCAGAGAAGAGGGGGATAGGACACTGCTCGCCTCTCAAAAACATTAGATTCTGTCCCCAGCAAAAGAATTGCACATAAGAAGGGGAAGCCAGAGGGTATGTGGAGGGTGGGACTCTAGAGTAAGCATGAGTAACTGGAGTGCTCTGTGCATATGTAAATAGTTAATGGATAAGGTGCTGGTAGATGGCCCTCAAGAATATGTAGGGTTATTTATGGAGTTTGTCAGGCCAATAAAACATGGCGTGCACCTTCAGTTCCCCCTCCCTGGGAACAAGCAAGTGGGAGGAGTCAGGGATTGTCCCTCTTTTGGCAGGGGACAATGTTGGCACATTGTGTGCATTTCTTCTCTTCCACAGGATAGGGAATATAGACCAGGCTGGGGCTCCTCTGCTCCCCCTGCCCTACCAAGGGGAAGCAGAGTAATCTGGCTGATGTCTTGATGCTGTTATGTGCCCCAACTGAACTTCACACCTTGCACAGTGAATCGATGAGCAGGGAGAACAAGCTCAGGGCTGCTGCTGAGAGCTCTTAGTGCCACTTCCAGGAGAAGCCCCAGACTGGCATTTGGCCAACCCTGAATGGACCACAAACCTCAAAAAGGTGCGATTTGGTCCCTAATTTTGAACTCACAATATCTGCATGGGTGAAAATTAGTCAAAGCACGTTAACCTAACCCTAGTTTAAATCCCATTATGCTCCTAAAGGAATTAGCATTACAAGGACAATAATGAAGAATAAGGCTGTGAGCTGGTCATGGAGGTCACAGATTCCATGATTTTAGGTTAGGGTTGCCCGGTATCTGGTTTTCTACTAGAACACCCGGTCAGTGGTGACCGGGCCATTAAAAGTCCAGTTGGCAGCACAGAGGGGCTAACGCAGGCTCTCTTCCTGGTTCTGCGCAGCTCCCAGAAGCAGCCAGCATGTCTCTGCAGCCCCTACGCGCAGGAGCAGCCCAAGGGGTCCACGCACTGCCCCCACCCCAAGCACCAGCTCTGCAGCTCGCACTGGCTGGGAACCATGGCCAACGGGAGATGCAGGGGGGGCAGAGGGTGGAGCCACCTGGCCACCCCTCCTCCACCTAGCAGCAACACATCCCTGCGGCCCCTTCCTGGGAGCTGCTTGAGGTAAGCACCACCTGAAGCCTACACTCCCCACCCTCTCCCGCGCTCCAACCCCTTGCCCCAGACCTGAGCCACCTACTGCACTCTGAACCCTTCGTCCCCAGCCTGGAGCCCCCTCCTGTACCCCACCCCAGAGCCCGCACCCCCAGCTGGAGACATCCCCCCCACACACACACACACACAAAACCTCCTGTCCCAACCCAGTGAAAATGAGTGAGTGAGCAAGGGTGGGGGAAAGCGAGCGGCGGAGGGAGGGGGATGGAGTGAGCGGGAGTGGGGGCGGCACTCTGGGGAAGGGACAGGGCTTGGGGGGGCAAGAGTGTTCGGTTTTCTGCAGTTAGAAAGCTGGTAACCCTATTTTAGCTGACCTCCATGACTTCAGCCTCGGGTGGTGGAAATCGGGCTTCCATAATTTATTGTTTATTGCCTACGACCTGCCTGTGACTTTTACTAAAAATACCCATGATAAAATCTTAACCTTAATAAAGAGTAATGGTTACACATGCTCCCTTAACCAATTTTTCAAACAAATTTCTCCCCCATTTCAGAACATGTACAGAAAAATAAATCCCAACTTTGCCTAGAACCTCCCAGGCAAATTTTTCTGCAACACAGTGGCAGAGAGTGTAGAACTGGGTAGTAAGAAGGGACAGAGAAGGGTAAAAATGTACGTGCTAGGTATTAAAATAAGTCAAGAGAACATTCTGGAAACATTAGGCCTGAGTCTCAGTTCTGGCTGAGATGCTCTTCGTTCATGACCCAAGGCGGTCGGCAGTTGTAGCTTTATGCCATTTTAGCAGCTCACTAATTCTGGGACAAGACTATAAAACCAGGAGTGTAGAAGAGGGCTGTAGGGGAAGGAGTCTGCAGTCACTTCCTGGAAGGAGGGAGGTCATCAGGAGCAAGGAAGAAGCCCAGTGGGAGAGTAAGCCCTGGAATTCTTACTAGGCTCCTTACTCCAAAGCAGAAGCTAGGAGGGGGTAAAGTAGTGATAGGGAGTAGAGCAGGCTCCAGAGGTAAATCCAGAAGTAGGCAAGAGAAGATAGAGGCTGGGTAGGAAGGAGCCTAGGGAACAGCAACAGGGATTGGGACTGAGCAGACCTGGATTGCTGGCTATAGGGTGCTTCGGCTGTAACCCTGTGTAGCTGGTTGGCCCAGGTTCCCCTGCCAGCTACTGGGATAGTGGCACAGAGCCTGAGGAGGGGCTGAACACCATTTGGCAATGGCAAGTGGAGAGCTGTCCTGTCGGACTTTGTAACCCTGGAAAGCCTGGCTCAGTGGTGACTTGGCCAGAGGGGCACATTACCAAAAGAGAGATTATCTCAGAGTGAGCAATGAGCAGCCAGGAGGCCCCCCACACAGCAAAATCGACATTCCCTGACATAGATGCAAGGTGGCCCACTAGCAATGGGGAGACCCTGCTACATAGCTGTAACTATGAGGGTCTTTGTTTCCTTTTACTTTTCTAAATTAACTTGATCTACCTTTTAGTGTGCATAAACTCTGGTTTAGAAGTTGACAATGTCTTTGGCAAATAATGAAGATTGTAATCACCATTGTGATTGCGATTTCATTGTGATTTCATTATTGACCAGTGTCAGATGTGCTATTCCTGGAATGGTAAAATACTTTAGTTTTTAAGAAATTGTAACCTGGTTGGTAATTTCCATAGGAAATATTGTCATCTTGATGAGATTTGAAATAGCCAAGATATAAATCTCCAGGCCATGGTTTGTAAAATAGGAAACCCTACTTTCCTAAAGCAACCCTGCTGGCACTGCTATTATAAGATTTTGTGCTGTACTGCTGCATAGATGGATGTGCTGAAAGGCAAATCCTCAAGGGGTAAATCTTCCCTGGGTTACCTGGGGAGTATAAAACAGATTCATCTTAACAATAAAAAATGTTGGACAATTAAAAATAGTAAAATGGCATTTACTATCATATACTTTCTGCTGCACCTCTGTATTTTCTTGTCTGGATTATAATCTCCTGCTTTTGTAACAGATAAAATAAAGAAATCAGATCCAAAATGGAACAGAAGTTGCAGCTTAGGAATCTTACACTCTGCTTACCCACATTATGCTTGGCTCTGGGATAGGCCTATCTATCACCCCCTTCTTTCATAAGCACAAAAAAACAGCCAACCTTTCTGTGAAGAGCTATTTTATCTTAGAGTTGTGGTGGTTATGATGCATCACACCAAGACAATGAAATCTAGATAACTAACTGCTACAAATTTTCGGGCCAGATTCTATTACCCTTTACTCCTGCTGAGTAGGCTTGTATCTTAATGTTCAAATTGTCCACTGACAGCCTACATAGGTTATAATACTACTTGGTGTGACTAAGAGAATCTGAGTGATAATTATATATACCGTAGGTATTGCTGGTTTTATCCACTACATGTTATTCATGAGTTTCACATTAATGCCCTGTCAGAAGGCCATTGACACTGGCTCTACAGCGGTCTGTCTCCTTCAGGAGGAAAAAAAAGAACTGCAGGAGTAGGTTACAGCAGTATATTGTTCAATGGTCCAAGATAGCCCATCCAACCCAACAGTGAGAAACCAAGAGGATCATAGGGCTAGGAGGACAAGGTCAAGGAATCTATCAGGAGAGCGATGGGGAATGTCAGCCTGGGTGAGGGAAACTGAGAGGAAGTGGACAGTTTAAACACTAGTTGTCTCTTTGCCACCACTGTCAGGCCAAATCTGCTCTAATTTGGCCAAGTTACAAGCTTTTGAACAATGTAAGTTTGCACATGCTCAGTAGAGACTTGTTGGAGTTTTGCTGCTTAATTCTCCAAATATTCCAGCCAAACTGAGTATGATCCATCCTGAGGCTCCCGGGGCCAAGCAGGACTTTCCTTACAAGTGGTGCTCCCAGCTGCTGTGGGCCGGGGGACCAGAAATGAAAGCAGGGAGATTGTCCTCTCCGGTCTCTCCCTGCTGGTTCCAGGCAGCATGGAGAAGGAGTCTGCCCCCATTGAATGCAGAAGGGACAAGAGCCAGACCTGGGTGGGGAGAATAAATTGAGAGGAGCCTGGGGGTCAGGTTGAGACTGGAACTAGAAGCTGATTGGGAGTTGAGGATGGTGGTGGGGAAGACTGGGACTGATTGGGGAAGGGAACTGGGAGCTGGTGTGGGAATGTGGATGGGAGGACTGGGAATGGGATGTGGGGAGTGACAAAGAGTTTGTCATGAAGAGCCAGAGGAAGACTGGGAACCAGTGGCGTGGGGTGTGGGGGTGGGTTGGAGGCAAGGGAGATAGAGCTGATGAGAAGCTGGTCTGTGGGAGGAGAACTGAGATTGATTATGCAAAGAGGCTAGAAAAAGGAGACAAGAAGTGAGGAGGCTGCTGGGGAGTGGGTAGAGGCAGGAGACTGATAATAGATGAGGAGCCCAGGGAGAGAGACTGGGACTGGGAGAGAGTTGGGGGGACAGAGGGAAAACCAGCAGAGAAAGTGACAGATCGGGTTAGGTCTTGAGGAGGGGTGGTGTGGCTTGGGAAGAAGACTCAGACTGGTATGAGAAGCATGAGGAGTGGAGACTGAGACTGGCTAAGGTGAGAAAAGTGGGACTGGGAGGAGGAGCCTAGGCTGGGGAAGAGACAGAACTGGGAAGAAGATAGGTTGAAGATGGGGCAGAAGGGGTCAAGCTTGGATGTAATGAGAAGAAGTGTCTGTGATGACTACAGCACACTTCCCTCCAGAGCCTAAAACAGAACCCAGGATTGCTGAGTCTCACCATGCCTCTGGAAGCAAATATCTGTGAAACCCATTGGCAAAATGTCTCATCCCCCACTAGTGCTGGTCCAGACAGAGGATGACAACCTACTACAGCTATCAGTTATTCCATTAGCTCCAGTGGCAGAGGTCTGTGCAGTGGCTCTAAGATTCTAACATGGATGTCACTATGATGCCAAATAGTGGCATTTCTGCGGGGGGGAGGGGTTAGTTTGGTTTTTAAAATCGTAGGCAATTACCTGCAAAAAAAGCCTGTTAAAATGCCATTATTATAGTCAAGCCCTCAAAAGTTAGGAAATGTCAGAATTAATGGTGCTTCTGCCACAGTTACTCTGATGCTGGGCAAGTCACTTAAACCAAACTTTTTTACAAGCGGTCACTAAATGTGTGTTCCTCATTTTCTGGGTCCCTGACTTGGGACCCTGGGGTCTCATTTGCAGAAGTGCTGAGCACTCACAGCTGCAACTGACATCAGTCAGAGCTGTGACTTGAACAAAGTGAACTTCGGAAAAAGCTATGTTTTCTGAAAAATTAGCTCCTATACATCTCAAATTGGGCAACCAAAATTAATGGACAAGTTTGACCTTCATCTTTCTGTGCCTCAGTTCCTCACCTGTAAAATGGGGATAATACCACATACCCCATTTCACAGGAGTGTTGTGAAGATAAATTCATTAATGTTTTGAAGCACTCAGATACTGTAAAAGAAAAGGAGTACTTGTGGCACCTTAGAGACTAACCAATTTATTTGAGCATAAGCTTTTGTGAGCTACAGCTCACTTCGTCGGATGCAGCATAAGCTTTCGTGAGCTACAGCTCACTTCATCGGATGCATCACGAAAGCTTATGCTCAAATAAATTGGTTAGTCTCTAAGGTGCCACAAGTACTCCTTTTCTTTTTGCGAATACAGACTAACACGGCTGTTACTCTGAAACCTGTCAGATACTGTAGTCATGAGCATCACAGAAAGGTCCTTGGTGAAATTATTAATTCTGATATGACAGCAAGGGTTTGAAGTGTGCAGTAAATAAGGCTTATGAATACTTTTAACAAGATGTTGTCTAGTTGCTTATTAAGTGAGCACCATCCATTTCATGCACTTAATGAGGCAGGGGCAGGCAGGCAGACCCCAGTGTCTCTGTTATTGAGGCAGGAAGAATAAATTGTTATTACCCTGATTATGGGAATCAAGGACAGTAGAACTGTACTTGGCCTTTTGTTATGATGGAGGGACTCACCATCAACTAAGTAGCACTCGCTAGGCAAGGGACATGGGTTCCAAAACTCTGTGAATTGAGAAAGGCTGGGGACAGGTATTAATGTTTGATGGCATGGGCCCCCTGGTGAGGGCCTTACATGCTAATTGCACCTCCTCCTCCTCTCTCCACTGTGGAATATCAGAGTTAATTTTGATTTTATTAGGAGTCTAATTACAAGCTGCTGAGCTGAATTCACTTTGGGCTCCCCTACTACAAGCTGAAATCAAAAAAGAGCTAAACTTACTAAGAGCTGAAATCACTGAGTGTTGTGTTAAGTAGTGGGGGAGCTTGAAGATATATTGTGGAGCAGTTTGCGGGATGGCTAGAGCAGCTCATGGGGTGGCTGGCAGAGTGGAGCCCCATGGAGAGGTGGGGCCAGCAGCTTTGGACCATGTAAGGTGCCCCTTAACCCCCCCCCTCCCCCCATCTCCACCCAGGTTGGGAGGTAAAACTCTGCAGACAAATTTTCAAACTCTGGGACTGCCCTGACCAGGGACAGACACTTTTGGGTTGTGGGACTTTGGATGATTTTGGGTTGCTGGACTCAAGAACCAAAGGGAAAGGACATGGCCCAATTTGCTTGGGGTGGGTTTTTTGCTCATGGGTTGTGTTATGAATCCTGTTGGTGGTGTTTCCCCAACATAATGCCACATTGTTTCTCTCTGTTATTAAAAGGCTTTTTGCTACACTCAGACGATGTGCTTGCGAGAGGGGAAGTATTGCTTCTTGGAGGTGCCCAGCGGGGGTGGTATATATTTGTGCCAGGTCACTGGGTGGGGGCTTGAGTTGGTTTTGCATTGCGTTATTGGAATGGAACCCCTAGATACTGAACCCGGCCCTTGTTGCTGCCAACTCTGACAGGCAGAAGGCTTACATTATGAAAAAATTAAAAAACTCTTTAAATGTTTCATTTTTAAAATTTTCAGTAAGAATGTTCAGGGTTTTTCCCATTTCGTTTACCCTTTCACTTTTTTCTGCTTTGAGCCAGTGGGAAAAAAGTAAAAAAATTAAAGGGAGAAGTAGCAAGTTTTTAAAACAAGTTCATTTTGAAATATTTCTTCAAAAAATTAAAATGTAATCAAAACACGTTTTCCCCCCTAAAACTATTTCATTTTTGACAGAGCCTTTGACCAGCTCTATTTGAAAGGCAGGAAATACCAGAATTAAGGCTACTCATGAAACTTCAATTATACCTGAGCATGTGCGTGATTATGCAGTCTTTAATTGTACAATGGCATTCTATTATTTTCCCCACATGAGCTATGAGCAGGCCTTTCCAACCCACAGCACAGACCTCTACATTTGAGCTCAAGGAATAAGTGGCACTAGAATTAGGATTTATCCTCTAGCATCTCCTATAAGAGGGAGCAATACGCACATACTCTGCCAGTCGGTTACTACTCTTTGTGCGACATCACTGGATTAGTGGGATATCAGGATTCCTGGACTCTATTCCTGTCTGTGTGAAAAGAGCATTTGCTAGTGATTCAAGCAGTGGTTTACAGGCATGGTAGCCCAGCACACAGATTAGCACTCTTGTGCTGAAAGGCAGGGTGGATGAGACTTGGCTATTTAATGTGTTCTATTCCCAGACCTGACTGCATTGACCTTTGTTACCTCATTTGTAAAATGGATGCCTTGCTCAGAAGCATATGTTGCAAACTGCAGATAAATATACTACTACCTGTCAGAATATGAGATGAGACCATAACTCCTGGATCCCAGCCAGTGTTTCTTCCCCTAGATTAAAAGGTCTTTGGATGGGGAAAGTTTCCCTCTCAAAAACATACATTGTACGTTCCACAGGTACTGACACACCTATAATTAAAGTTGCCTTTCCATTAGAAGACCCAGTTTTCAGTTGCTTATAACTTTGCCAAACTTCAATCATTCAGGCTGAAATTTTCCATGCTGGGTGTCTGCCCCTGCCTGTGGTGGGTGGCTTTTTTGTTTTTGTTCAAGTTTTAGCCAAAAAATAATAATTGCCAAGCAATAAGCTTCTGAAAAATCACCATTAGGACATGCTCAGTAGAAATTTGTTAGAAGCTAGCATCATTATTCATTGACGATTCTCTGGGCACCCTTAGCATGCTTCATCCCCACATAGCTACTGCAGCTAACCACACTGCAGACTGCACATGGTCATACCCACATAGCAACTGACCATGCTCCATCCCAGGGCTGCATGGGACTGTGTAGGACGTTTTTGCAATTGCTCCTCCTGGCAACTGTGGATTGCTGTGATGCTGAGCACCAGAACTGAAAGCAGGGAGACAATCTCTCTTATGCTCTCACTGCCCCCTGCTCATAGGTGCCAACTTCTCCTGGTGCCGATGGGTGCTCGAACCCAGCCCCACCCTGACTCCACCCCTGCCCTGCCCCCATTTCAACCCCTTCCCCAAAGTCTCCGCCCCCTCCCTGCCCCTATTGGACTCCTTCCCCAAATCCCTGCCCCGGCCCTGACTCTTCCCCGCCTCCTCCCGTGCGTGTGCCGCGTTCCCACTTCCTTCTCCCTCCCTCCCACAGCTTGTGACGCCATGAACCAGCTGTTTTGCGGTGGCAAGCGCTGGGAGGAGAAGCAAGGATGCGGTGCGCTCAGGGGAGGAGGCGGAGGTGAGCTGGGGCGGAGGGGCGGGGAGCTTGGCTCCAGCCCCGGAGCACCGACGGAGTCGGCGCCTAGGCCCCTGCTAGTACACAGGCAGCACAAATAAGGAGGAAATAGACTGACTTGAATCCGAGAGGTTGAATAATACAGTGACTCTCAACCTTTCCAGACTGCTGTACCCCTTCCAGGAGTCTGATTTATCTTGTGTAATCACAATTTTCACCTCACTTAAACTACTTGCTTACAAAACCAGACATAAAAATGCAAAAGTGTCATAGCACACTATTATAGAAAAATTGCTGACTTTCTCATTTTTTTTACCATATAATAATAAAATACATCAACTGGAATCTAAATATTCTACTTACATTTCAGTGCATAGTATACAGAGCAGTATATGCAAGTCATTGTCTGTATGAAATTTTAGTTTGAACTGACTTCACTAGTGCTTTTCATGTAGCCTGTTGTAAAACTAGGCAAATATCTGGATGAGTTGATGTACCTCCTGGAAGACCTCTGCGTACCGCTAAGGGTACGCATACCTCTGGTTGAGAACCACTGGAGTAATCCACTGCAGGTGGAGAGACAGGAGTAGGTTGGAAGAAATAGGGGCCAGGAGGAGGGGAGGGAGGGAATAAAAACTGTAGGAGTTGAAGAACAGAAGGAGAAGAGCCTATAACAGAAAGGTTTATAACTTCCTCCCAGAACCTGGAAGTAAACCCTCAGTTCCTGAGTCTTGAGATTCCTCTGCTGTCTAAAAAAATAATCTTACTTCTGGGGGAATTCTGTGCCAAAAAATTAAAAATTCTAAGCACAATATTTTAAAATTCTGCATATTTTATTTCTCAAAATAACACAATTATATAATCATGCCAGTTTCAATTATTTTGGTAATTTATTTCAAAATACCTGTCCGTAAGTATGTCTGTAACAACAATACAAACAACAACAAAAAATTCAGGAAATGTCTTTTGACAAACAGCTTTCTTACTAGGCATATTAATACAGAACTTGATGTATCTTCTGTTTCACTGAAACTGAAGATTTCATTTAAACAAAGTAATTATACAAAAGTATGTTATAGAAAAGTATTGAAACAATCTGGTTTAAGAAAGCACTAGCATCCTTAAGGACTGTTTTGTGTCTGTCTGTCATGTCTTGTCCAAGATAGGCCACGTCTACACTTCAGTCTTGGGTTAATGAAAGTTACATTGGCATAAAGCTGCCGAAGTTAGTACCTCATTCATGTGTTTGCATGCTTGGCTGCTTGCATCAGTACTGCATGTACTCGCGAAGAGTGCTTATGTTGATGCCAAGTGCGATGCACCACAGGTAGGTATCCCGGTGTGCCATGTGCTGCCACCTAGTGTGATGCCTTTCAGAAAGTTTTTTGCAATGTGTTGTGGGGTAGAAATGAATTGGATAGGGATCTAGGGGTCAAGATCCCAGCATGCAACTTTCTCTATCCCATAATGCCACCCATATCCAGGCCTTCTCAGAGATCCAGGCCTCTTCTAGCTTTTGAGGCCCCAAGCCATAATAAAAACAAAAAATGACAACACATGAAAACAAAAGGCACCAAAAAAGAGTGAGACATAATTTGAATATTTTTTATTTAATAAATGCTTTTCTAGCCATTTTCTATGCAAATGCACTAATGATTGAGGGGAAAATCTAGCTTTTGTGCAATGTCACAGTTGATACTAAGCATGGCAAGCCCATTCAAACACTCTTGTCCCATCATTGAACGGTGATAGTTCTTTACCTGCTTCAATGTGTTGAAGGTCCTCACAAATTTTCACCTTGAATCTGGGCCTATAGACTACAGAAGCCTATGATGATGGCCAAGCTAGGGCTCAACTAACTAACCAGTCACCTCTTTTAGCTACCATATGAAGATAATAGTGAGGAATTCTCACACACAAATAATTCCTTAGTCTACTCAACGTAAAACTATAAAGACACTAAAATGTAACAATTCTTTCAACACGCACTTGATCCAGCACCAGCCACTAGTAATGGTTTGTTTATATAATCAGCTGATCTGAGAGGACATGTTCATCACGGTCTAATCTTCTGCCATCAGAACCGATATACTTTTATTATTTATGAACAATTTTAACTCTTTAATGTGACAAAATCTGTATCAGTTAACAAGAAAATTATGCCTTTTTCCCAAAGCACATCTCTTATTTGATTAAATTTGCAGCTCTAAGCTGAGAGAGTGTCACATTTTGGTCCGATAGGAATGCACATAAAAACAAGTTGCACAACTTATCAAATGCCAAAAAATTAACAAGTGTCTAAATCTGAGGCCCCCTTTGAGCTTGAGGCCCAGGCCAAATGGCCCTCCTGCCCCCCCCCCTTCCCTTTGATTGGCTCTGTCCATATCTCATATATTTTATGGTTTAAAATAAATAAATAGATAAATCCCACAAACCTGCATGGCATTTCTTGCTTTCTGCCATCTCTATCAGCAGCATGGAGCCTGCACAACTCTGCACCAATCTCAAGATCACTGCAAGCACAGGATGGACATTCCTCCATTATTTTCACATCCATAGGAAGAACCAAACCAGTGGGGGACGTGATGATTTCTTTGAGGACAGATTGCTGTGGGACACGGTGAAAAACAAATCAAGGTTGTTGGAGTTTACAAAGCGGCTGCAGATGGTAGAGCACCACTTCTGGGCCCGAGAAACAGGCCCTGACTGGTGGGATTGCATCATAATGCAGGTATGAGATTGGAAAATCCATGGTGGGGGCCACTGTCATGCAAGTGTGCAGAGCTATTAATCGTCTCCTGCTACTCAGGACTGTGACTCTCAGCAATGTGCCAGACATAGTGGGTGGATTTGCAGCAATGCGGTTCCTGAACTTCAGTGGGGGCAATAGATGGCATGTATATCCATAGTTTGGCATCAGCCTACCTTGCCAGAGTATGTCAACAGAAGGGGATACTTTTCTATGACTATGTAAACATTGGTGGATCACTGGGGATGCTTCAGTGACATCAGCATTGGCTGCTCAGGGAAGAACACAAGATTGTTCAGAAAGCTACAAACAGGAACATTCTTTCCTCACCAGAAAATTACCAGTGATGTTGAAATGCCAAGAGTCATTGCTAGGAGTTCCAGTGCCAATGTAGGATTCAGGCCTGTATTGTCGCCTGAGACAGTATTTTGAATTTTGTTTGCCTTTTTGATTTTTTTTTCTTGACACACATACATTCTTACTGGTATGTGTAAACAAAGACACTGTGTATGTTGCTTCTGCCTAGCCAGATGGGTTTGTTAGCATAATGGGAACAGATAAGAGAAGTTAAAGTGATACTGGAGCACACACTAAGATTGCCTCGACCCCTATCTCAAGGCAAGGTCAAGCAACCGTCGGGAGGGGCAAAGAGGGATTGAGGGGAAGGTACAACACTAAAAGGCCAGAGAAATGCCTGTCCCTGACCGTAACATAACCTCCCTCCTTACCCCTCACATGGGGTACAAAAGAGGTGGGACAAAGATCCATGACCCCCCAAAACAGAACATGAGCATAAGTTGTAAGGGGTGGGACTGTGGGTATGCATTTCAGGTATAATTATGCCTGCTGAGGAGAGGAGAATGGGATATTGGGAAACAAGGCTTTGCAGTGTCAGAGTTATGGGACACATGCTTGCTGGAAACTACCCCAATAAACATCTCACTGTCTGCACTTCGGCCTTCTGGTCTTTTGCTTTCTGTCTGTGTGACAAGAACCAGGGGGGAGGGTGAAGGGAAAGCCCTCTGACAGGATGACTAAGCCTGGCTCTTGCTCCCCTAGCTCACGAAGTCATTCACTGGCCACCTCAACAGCACCAAGGAAAGATTCAGATAATAGCTCAGCAGCTTTGGGATGACAAGCAGTGGCCATCACAAGAGCTTAAAAGGAGCTATGCGGTTGTGGGAGGCTTTGAAAGAGCATTTTAATGGTCAGCCACATTAATGTGCTGTATTTGACTGCTCTACCCTGAAACTTCGTGGGCTGTTAAGAAATGCGTAGTGCTTGGGATACGTTTCTAAATAGAGCTATGAATTATGTGGTGCTTGCTGTACACTTGCACGACTGAGTGTTTTGTTGAACCGATGAGTTCTGGGGTGCAATACACTTACGAGTACCGAGTGTTTTGAGTACCACTAGGCATTCTGCGGCATGTGTGGTGAACGAATAAAGATGAATTATTTTCAAAAACAGAATTTTATTGAGTGACAAACAGTGCAAATCCCCACTGTGCAAAATAAAAGGACAATGAAACACAAACTTACAACATAAATTAACAGAATGGAATTTTAAAATGTGAAAGGCAGCCAACGTTAAAGGCACAAATGCAGAGTCCATTTTGGCTACGCATACCCCACCTGTGGTGCTGACAGATCACTGAAGTGAAGCTCTCATCCTTACTGTCTTGCAACGTGAAGTGGTAGCGCTGTGGCTGTGCCCCCTGACGCTATGTGAAATGTTGGGGGTGGGGGAGCTGCCAGCATGGAGTTTTCCAGGGACTGCAGGGGGGGGGGGGAGTCTGGGATTGTTGGACCTGTAGGTTAACAAGAGTCTGCAGCCTTTATGTTTGCTGCATGAGAAGTCCCATTACGTCCTGGTGCCTCTGCCTCTCCCTCTCCTTTTCCTCCTGGGTCTTCTCCTGGGTCTTTCTTCTGTCCCTCTCCCTGCTGTCTGCCATGTTGGCCCAGAATCTCTCTAAACATCTCCTCCCTAGTTCTCTTCTTTCCCCCCTTCCTCAGGGTCAGGTGTTCCATGGGGATAAAGGGGGGCACCTCTCCACGCTGCAACAGCAGCAGCTACACCTGGGAGAGATGTAGCATTGGATTTACAGCCACAGTGGAAAGTGAAAACTACATTTCAAAACTTCCTTCCCTTATTCTCATAAACATTAACAAGATGTACGTATTAGCCCCTCAGCTCAGAGTGCCTCTGTATAGCACCGCTCTCCAGTCCAAGCCATGAGTATGGCCTGCAAGGGGGAGAAGGAGGGTACTAAAAATTTTGGTTGCATAAAACAACAACATTTCAGATCCTCTTTCCATGGGCAATGGCACTGAATATTGGCACTATTTTCCACACAGGGTGCTGATTTAAGTTGATATCTCGCTCCTGAGGGTTACAAAGCTACAGAGCAGAGCTGCTGCTGGGTCCCGAAGCCACCTGGGCCTGCAAACTGCTAGCCTGTGTACTACAGTGGTGCCGGCTGAAGTCATCACAGAGTGGTGTGGGAAAGCGTTCCGAAGAAATAAGGCCGACGGCCCTAGAAACCTTCAGCAGAAGATTGCAGAGTATTTCCCTGAAAGCTTCATTGAGATGGCTCAGGCACAGCCTCTCTTCCCCACAGGCCCTGGAGATACAATACCCCCCTGTCTACTCCAGGCGGGAGCACATCTAGTGTGTGGAGCAAGCATGATTAGCTGGGCAATTCCATGCAGCAAGGGAGAGATGCTAGGTCTGCTTGCCAAGGTGGGAATCAGGAAAAGTTAAGGGTGTTAAGGGGATGGTGGCTGCTGGTCTCCTTGGCATTAGAGATCAGAAGTGTGAACAGTGCAGTGGCTGTTGGGCATTGTGGGACAGCTGCTGGAGGACTGTTAGGGTCAACATAGGTCACGTACTGTCTACACTCACACTGTGTCAACCTCAGTAGGTGAAATGTGGCTCTTTGCCATTCGCAGAGGTAGTTTCACTGCATTGCCTTAATGGGGTACTTATGCCGGCAAGAGACAAACTTGAGTGCAGACACTTGCACAAAGAAGTTGACACAAGGTGACTTACATCAGCATAACTCTGTAGTGTAGACCAGGCCTTAATCTCTCTGTTTTAATTACCCATCTATAAAATGGGAACGGTAACACTTCCTTTCTCCTATGCTTTATTTAGATTGTAAGCTCTTTGGGGCAGATTATGTGTATATACAGCACCTAGCACAATGGGGTCTTAATCACTGTTCCCTCTAAGCTGTGCGCGTGTGCGCACGCACACAGATCCTAAACCCTGCGCACCCGGCAAAACACCACGTGCACAAAAAATGAAATACTACATCAGAGCCAGGCCAAAATATCATTTACAGGTGACTTTTGACATCGTTCACCCGCTGTCTATCAACACAGCCAGATTCTACTAGCTGGCAAGGTGGGGAAAGGGAAAGAAGGGCAATGAATCGTACCCCTCCCCGCCAGCATTTTGAACATGGAACGTTGATCATGTCGGGATGGTCGGGACCCACACATCTCCATTGTCCCGTGGTTTTTTGCTGCAGATGCATGGACGTGATCGGAGCTATGCCCAAACTCCCGGTATCCTGATCTGAATGATCACCCGTTTGCCCTTTTGTCGAGTCACGCTGTTAAGCGCATTGAAATAGTAGCCGTATAATAAAAGTATTAATTTTAAATAAACCAATCTGGTAAAAAATAAATCCCCAAATGTCACTGTCTAGGGGTCTAAAGTGTAAAAGAACAGCGACTTCATTTAAATTTGGATGGCTGGATAAGACTATGGAGACGGTTACACCAAAGTCACATAGTGTAATACTTGTTAAGCTTCATGAAATATTCACACATGATGAGGACAATGGAGTGGTTTGTGTATATTGTTGAGATGTCAGAGCTTCAGGAGACTTTTCAACAGGAAGAATGTGGAATGATGTATGGAAGTTGGATTTCTTAAAGCGTCATCTGTCAAATCCCTATGTTCAAAATACAAAGACGTTCTTGCTGAAGAGATTGTTATAATCAGTCAGTACAATGACTTCAAGTTTGCAGTAGCCGAAAGAATCAAAAGCCAGCTGGTTTTAAGTTTCACGGATATGGTGACATTTGCTCACCAGAACAAACAGTTTCAGGATTTTGCAAAGTTGATGGATATTGGAGGAACATTCCTCGCATCAAGTGCAGACTGTGAGGGTGGCTTTAGCTTAATGAACACTCTAAAAAACAAACTACGGAATCATTTATAAGTAGATCATTTGGACATGCTGATGTGTATTAAGAGTTACCAGCTGGATGGAGGACTGATAGATCTGGAGAGAGTGTATATTGAATGGGCAAATGAAAAAGATTGCAGGGAAAAACAGTAAGGTTAGTTTAGCAGTCTTTGACATTTTGACCAATAAGGACATTAAAATGCATTTGTAATTACATATCTTATTCTTGGCTGATAATCATTTATTGATATTTTTTAGGAAAATTTTAAATTTAAAACACAAACTCTTGTTTTTCTTTTTTTTTTTACTTATGATGTCTCTATCTGAAAACCCATGTAAATTGACATAATGGCATACTTATTAAATTGTCTTTATTATATGTTTATCAAAATCTTTTCGGACATGAGTATAGACTGAAAGGTGTAAATAGACACCAATGGGCAGAAGCCTATGGACTGATAATGATCGTGATTAATATGTGCTTGATATATGCTCGTGATTGTCTATAAAAAAGATCATAAAGTGTAATGCTTAAAACTAACTTCTGCTTCATGAAGAATGGTTAAATTTCCTTTTTCTAAGTATTTAAAAATGACATTTATAAAATAACATGGTGTAAAACTATTATTATTGCAAATTAAAACTTTTTAAATGTATAAGCATTTTACTCGCTTGGGCGCATTTGCCTCATGGCGCACAAATTTAAACTCTGCTTCAAAAATTTGCACAGAAGAAATTTTTTGCACACACGGCCTGTCAAAAATTAGAGGGAACATTGGTCTTATTCCTGTTGGGGGACTGTAAGTGCTACTATAATACAAAGAATTAAGGATAAACTTATTACAGAAAAATTAGGGCCCTATAATCAAGGTTTCACTGTATTAAACATAATTTACAGAACTGTTTGGTAACAGTACATAAAAAACAATGTATCTCCCAGGAATGATTGCTTTGTTGACCTTAATCTGTCATTGGCAAAGCTTGCTGGCTGCACTGTATTAACAGATGGATAATCGGATCCAGCTGAAATTACTTGTACAGTTAAGTAGTTTATTTTCTCATTTTCCTACAGTGACAGTCTTAAAGTATACAGCTGGTCTGGTCATGTTTCTCTCTCTGTTTGTATTTGTTTCGCTGTTGTATTGAGCTGTTATGAGAAAAAGGCAGCTGACAGTGGAGCTGTAGGCTGTAATTCATTTTCCAATTCTTCTTACAACAGATCCAAAACTGAGTGAGCCCATTAGCTGCTTAGCACATTTCACTTGGCGAGGGAAAGTGCAGAGGGTGCATATATGCTGTTAATATGACATATAAGCCTTTATTTTTTCAATACTTTTGCTATGATTGGGAAGTTTCATCCCAAAGTAAAAAGCTTGGATCAGCCTCCCATTTCAGGCCTTTCCTAAAGCCCATAGAATGGGAGTCTTTCTGTTGACCTGAACAGCTTTGGATCAGGCCCATTTCCTCCTTTAAAATCACTTGTTACCAGGCCTCCCCACATTGACCTTACTAATGATGTCCCTATGCCTTCTACAGAGAAATGAACCTTCATAGATGATTTTGCTAAGAGACGTTCAAAGAGCCTTTGATGAGGCCAAAAGCCTTAGAGGACAAGAGAATGCAAAATCTCAGACCAGTCATAAACAAAAATTAAAGTCTGGGTTCATTCTACCAATGACAAGGAATTGAATTGGTAAACACAAAGATTGTGAGCTCTGCAGAAGCATATTTATCACTCCAATAACCTAGTAGAGGAATTGGGATACTGGAGACATCTGATGAAGTGAGCTGTAGCTCACGAAAGCTCATGCTCAAATAAATTGGTTAGTCTCTAAGGTGCCACAAGGACTCCTTTTCTTTTTGCGAATACAGACTAACACGGCTGTTACTCTGAAACCTGGAGATATATAGAGTCAGAAAATGAAATGGGATAAGCATTGCCTTCAGATACATGTGAGATCCTTGCGACCTACAGCCTTTCCAGCCTAACAAAGGAGAGTTCTGATGACGACTTTTATAAAACTGTAAACATCCTGAAAGACCAATAAAGCAAATCAAGTCAACAGCTCTTTCCAATGGGCATTTGTCCAAATGGCTTCCATTCTCTCATAAGAGTCCCTGGAATTCTTCAGTGCAAGGTTGGATTGGATTGCGTGTGCCCCCATGATTTTTGTCAAGGCTAGCCTGCTAAATTGCTAGATTAGACCAGAATGAACAGATGTGTAATTACGATCTCCATCCTGAAAGAGGATCTGAAAGTCTGTCCCACAAACACACATGAAAGCAATGTCTAACTTGAATGCACTGATGACCCAATGGGCAAAAATAGAAATAATCTGAGCAAATTGTGCAGCTATTGGGTGCCATATCCAGGGAGATTTATTAGGGGAATGAAATGTGGATTACCTAGGAGTCATGAGAGGTACCATGGAAATTGTATGAGTCTATTCGAAATGCTGAGCAATGTAGTTGTAAATGTGGTAACAAAAACACACCTTGGTTTTTTGGGATGCTGAATAATGTGAATTGAAGCTGGGTTGCCTTCCTTGCCTTATAAACCTGAAGCAACTGTGAGCATGCCTCAAGGGTAATTTTAATGGAATATGAATTGGAAATGGTTGAAGGAGCATTGGCTGTGGAACTCCCATCTTGATTACATTGATTATGCTTTCATAAACCAGAGACAGAAGGTCTATCTATTTAGCCACTCTGTATTCTTGACAGAATAATGGATAAATTATGCTCAAATCAGATCAAGAACAATAGTGTAATCCTCCACAGATGGCTAAAGCTGTAAATGAGAGCTCAAAAAAGGGAAGTCTTTGTGTATGGTGAAAAGCTACAGTAACCAGCTGACTTAGTCTCAGATTTTCCAAGAGTTATATTGCCCCTGTTTTCTGCAATGTAAAGAAAATGTGGCTCAAAAAGAACAGATAGGATGAAATTAGTACTGTTTTAAGGCAGGCATCACCAGTTGGCACTGTTACACATAGTCATCTAAGATTTTTTTCTCAGTGTGCAAGCAAATGCTCACTCTTAGAAAGAATTGCTGTGGTGCAGTGTTGGTTGTTAAGTTGGGGGTTATACAATGCCCTGAGGAGAGACAGTGTTCCTCGGACAGGGAGCTGTGTGAGCAGCAGAAGAGTTTGCTCTCTGTCTTAGTCTCTTATTAGATGCAATTGTGGAGACAGATTTGTTTTTTGGGAACAAGGCACTGCTGTTTGGCTGAGTTTCCTGAAAAAAGGGATTGCCCAGCGTGCTTTTTTATCAACTCTGTTCTGGGACTGGTGCATATATGACAACAGAAAAAGTTACTGTCAGAAGGTACTTAGACTCTGCGTCATTGATTTCTTTTCCACTGGGAAGCCGATCTACAAAGCTCTTGGACATCAGCTACCACTCAGCTGAGAGGCAATGCTGATGTCAGAATGGAACATTGGTGTCAGAAGAAGGGGCAATTCTAGTGTTAGGTGTGGGAAGGAGTTTCCAAGGAGAGAAACTGTGAACTGGTCTTCCTGTTGAACGAAGAGCAAATAGTTGAGGCACTTGAGGAATTCAGGGAGGTCCCAGAGGAATAAAAACAGCACCTGGAGGCATTTCAGAAAAGAACGAGAGTTGACCAGAAGATAGAGATCAAATCCAGTCAGCTCTAAATAAAATCTCTGTTGGATCAGAAGCTGAAAAGTTACGAAGTCAGACCTTGAAGCTGAGCTACAAAATGCCAATTCCAAACAGGTGAAACCAGTTGAAAAGGCAACAAGCAACTTGGAACCTGCTGAGGAACGGAGACAGGAAACCCTACCTACCCAAACACAAATGGACTTCCAAGGGAAAGGTGGGTGAGAGTGAAGCGCATTTAATTCAGGGTAGTTGTTGTTTTCTTAACATTCCTTGCAAGAGCAATGGTGTTTCAGAATCCTATGCAAAATTTGTTTGTGTCTGTTTGCTTTCACTGTCAGATACTCCTGAAGGGGTAAACTGGGAACCAGAGAACTCATACTTTTGGTGGGATTCTGGGGAACATGCAAGAGCTGTTGGGGAGGCTAGGGAGAGACCACACTAGTTTCAAGGCCTAGGCAATTGAATTGGGGTGTCCCCACTGCCAAGAGGGGTATCAAATATTAGGTGTGCACCAAGAGTGTATGCCTAGAGGCCCAAAGCCCAGGATAGATCCTGAGCCCCAGCAAGCTACAAGCACATGGGATTCAACATTTGGATCCTTCACAGCAGTCTGCGTGTCTGTACCATGCAGCTGGGAGCAAGCCTTCCAGCCCAGACTCACACTAGCTCAGCTTAAGCTAGTGCACTAAAACATAAACATTCTGGCTTGGGCTCTCAAACACATACTGCTCCCTGGGCTCTGCGAGCTCAGGTGGTTTTTGCTGGAGCTGCAATGTTCACACTGCTATCTTTAGCGTGCTAGCTCAGGTCCAACTAGCGTGAATCTGTTCACCTGAGTTGGTAGGCTTTCCCAGCTCCATTGCAGACATAACCACAGAAGCCAAGATGGGAGAGATCAGACTTCCCCAGCTCACTTCATAATAATAATAAAAAAGAAAAAACTTTGCAGAAGGCTGATGTGCCTCAATTTGACATCAAAGCCTCAATGAACAGTTGGGGAGAAGAGCAGAGAAGGGACTTTCTAGCAGCTAACTTGAGTGGCTGCAGAACAGAAAAGAGACTGAGTTATCTGGCAGTTTGGAAACAGCCATGCATATGAGCTGGCCAGAAGAAGAGGCACAGTAGAGACCCCACCTGAACTGGAGAGGACCTCATGAGATATCCATCATATCCAGATACCAGTGAGGACCTGCAAGAAAAAATGGCAATAGACCAATTTATTGATGCACAGCTAGACACAGAGTGAGTTCATGAGTCCCTTGACTTTGCCTGCATAAGGCTTTCTGAATATCAATACACACAATATTTTGGCCAAAAGAATCTCAGTGATTTTCTTAGCTGCAGAAATGCATGTGGCAAGGATTCTTCTAGCACTGTAGCTGTTTGTGTTGCTATTCAAGCTGCTGTCTCTGATGACAAGTGTGATTAGGTGCCCAGTGAAATGCAGCCTTTCATGTCCATCTTTACTGGTGCTTTTCTCAGAGATAATTATCTGGGATATTTATGGAGAACACAAAAGTTTCCCCTCTGTCTGGTGAATGAAAGTGTCAATGTCAAATGGTGAATGAAAGACACAGTCTCACCCTAAAGCATCATTTGCGAGGAATTAGTGAAGAAAACTGGAAGCTGATCTGTGGCAGTACTGTGAAAGATATTACATGAGAAAACAAATTTAGTGAAGAACATATTATAGCCTGATTTTTGTAAAAAATACATCAGTCAGGGAACTAGCTAAGAAAATGAAATCTCTTTCCTGAGGATAAAAGATCACACCAAACATTAAATAATAACAGTGCAGTAAATCAGGTGAAGGTGATATCTTAATGCAAGGTCTAGTACAAGTTAGCTCAACTAACACCTGCTGATCTATACAGAATAGAAGTCTGGTTACAACACTAGCCATTAGAAAGCATTCTGGGGAAGAATGGAGTGTGTGTTTACTAAAACAACTGTATATCTTTATACATAACCTCTAACAAATAAAGAAGACACTTGCCTTCAGAATGTGAAATGATTTGAAGTTCTAAACAAAGGACTGCAGAGTTGTCCAAGAGGGTGAGGTTTTCGGAAGTGCCTAAATGATTTAGGAGCACACTTTCAATATGACTTGTGATTCTAAAGTCACTTCGGCACTTCTGAAATTCTCACCTGGAATATCTGACCTGCGCTCAAACAGATTAAGGACGGTGATTTCAAAAGTGCTCAGCGGTTGGCTTAGCTCTGTTCCCATTGAAGTGACAGAGAATTTTACCATTGATTTCAGTGGCAGCAGACTTAGGCCAATGATGAGCACTTCTGAAAATCCCACCTAAAAATGACTTGAGTGGACATTCGTTGCATTGGGTGTCTAGCAAAATGAGTTTTCTGAAAATGTAGCTCAAAAATGTGGTTTGCCCTGTAAACATATATTGCCATTTTCATGGTATTTTGAAACAAATGACATAAATTTGACTTTTAAACATTCTGGGTACACCACATAGAACCTATTGCCCCCCTATCAGTCCTGGATGGATAAAGCACATATCCTGTTAGTCCCTTAACACCAAGTGTATGTACTAACATTCCACCAGTCTCAGGAGAATGTTAATAGGAGCAACACAGCAAGGTGTGGGATGAGGATCAGGAGAGAAAAAGAAGAGAAGACAGGTGTGGGGTAGGACTTAGGGCTTGGCTACACTTACATTTTATAGTGCTCTAACTTGCTGGCTCAGGAGGGTGAAAAATCAGAGCGCTTTAAAGCGCTAGTGTAAACAGGCTCCGAGCGCTGGGAGTCGCGCTCCACCTCACGGAGCTGGATTACCAGGAGTGCTGGGAGAGCTCTCTCCCAGCGCTCGCGTGCGACCACACTAGCACTTCAAAGTGCTGTTACAGGAGCGTTCCTGTGCTTTGACGTTTCCACTGCCGCCATGCCCCTAAATACCTATGAGTTAAGCTTCCCATGCTCTGTGTGGATTAATTATAAGCAGTAAGATACAGCAGGCAGCAATCAGTAATCTGCAGCAAGTGGTAAAGTGCGCAGTCAGAGGTGAAAGTAACTTAAAGGATTTACCGGTACTCTGGAGTCCTGAGTAGGGGGGCGTGGCCTTGACCAGAAGAGGTGTGGCCTCAACCAAAAGAGGCGGGCCGGGCCCTTTAAATCAAGATTTAAAGGCCCCGGGACTCTGGCTGCGGCTGAGAGCCCCGGGCCTTTAAATCACCCCCAGAGCTACCAGCTGCAGAGGTGGCTGAGAGCCCCGGGGCTCAGGGGTGATTTAAAGGGCCCCGGGCTCTGGCCACTGCTACCACAGCGGAGCTCCGGGCCCTTTAAAGCGCCACTGGAGCCCTGCCACCGCTACCCCAGGGGCTCCCCGCAGCGGCCGGAGCCCCAGGCCCTTTAAAGCACCGCCGGAGCCCTAGCACCACTACCGCAGGAACTCCGGCAGCGGGCCCCACCCCCCACTCCCTCCATCCTCCTCTCCCTCTGCCGCTCACTCTCCCCACCCTCACTCACTCACTCATTTTCATCAAGCTGGCTCAGGGGGCTGGGGTACAGGAGAGGGTGAGGACTCTGGCTGGGGGGGTGCAGGCTCTGGAGTGGGGCCAGAAATGAGGAGTTCAGAGTGCAGGAGGGGGTTCTGGGCTGGGGGGTGCAGCTGAGGAGTTTGGAATATGGGGGAGACTTCAGGCTGAGGCAGGGGGTTGGGGTGTGGGAGGAGGTACGGGCTCTGGCCTGGGGATGTGGGTTCCAGGGTGGGGCCAGAAATGAGGGGTTCAGGGTGTGGGAGGGGGTTTGGGGCTGGGGCTGAGGGGTTCAGAGTGCGTGAGGGGGCTCTGGGCTGGGGTAGGGGGTTTGGATATGGTGGGGGGGGTGAGGACAAGATCTGGATTTCTAATGTAGAAAGCGAGCAGAAAACATTTTTGACTAAAACCTTTCCAGCCGTCTTCATACCTCATGACAAAAGAGGAAATGGCATTCCCACCCCCCACCTGGCCACTTATTTTTTCCTTTATTTTCTCTGCAGAACTCCTGAGAGGTGTAAAAGAAAATGTCACTCAGAATGAAAGAAATCGCTATGTGAGAAGTCTTTCCCCCTCAATTATGTTCTTTCATAGTAATGATTTTTATGAGAACTAACCACGGATGCTGGCTGAGCCAGGGAGCCTAAGAGCTGGATTTTGAATTAAATGCTTCAAGGATAGCTTTTCAAGATGAGATATTAGGCTGAAGCAGTATTAATGAGTTCAGCCATTAATGTTTTCAGCCAATGAGCTGGGGTTCTGAATAGGTCTGAACTTATACAGGGTTGAATCTGTTGTGGAGCTGGGAACCAAAAGCAAAACTCCCAGGACCTTGGACTTTAGGTTATCCAGCAACAGAAAGGGGTTTTCCTAGGAGGCCATTTTCCCAAGCACATAGTGAGAGTATGAACGTGCTGTCATTGAATCATAGAATATCAGGGTTGGAAGGGACCTCAGGAGGTCATCTAGTCCAACCCCCTGCTCAAAGCAGGACCAATCCCCAGCTAAATCATCTAAACATATCAGTGTGCTGAGCTGGTGAATTTTAGATGGACCTACTAGGCAGGCAAGAGTGCAGATTACCTGCATTCAGATTCAGAGAAAGAGGGGGCTTAGAGGTGTTTGGAAAATACAAAGAGCAGCATGTTCATGGAGTCACTCACACAGACTTTAGCCTGTGTGTGAGCTCTGGAAAGTAAACACAGATCACATTAAGGTCTCTAAGAATGAGTGTCTGGAAGTTTTGTTGAGATGTTCTTCTCTTTCCATGCCATGAACCTTTTCAAGGGTAAGAACATATCTTACTAGATAGGGTCTGTGATGTGGATATTTGACACTTCCTTCTCAAGTTTCTGACTGCATCATAAAGGTGTGTTCACTCAGTGTTATTTTGGGGAAGTGCTTTAATGGATGGAGCTGACTGAATCTATTAGCTGTGCAGCCAGGAGAGTGTTTGAAAAAGAAGCCTCAGAGCATAGCAGAATATTTGTCTTATTCCTACACAAACAGGAAGACTCTGCCACGGAGGTGCAACCCCTCGATGTCCTGTACCATAGAAATCCATGCTGTATCACACGAACAAGCACTGAACAGACCCAATATCAAGGCATTTGAGAGAAGAGTCTGACAAAAATATTCCTTTGTTTTACTCACAATTGTAAATGTACTCAACAGCTGGAAAAAGATGTTAACGTTATGACCACCTCTCTGTGCCTGTAAGCAGCACACGCTGACCTTGAAAACTGACCTGGCCATTTTGTTAATGGAGCCAGTAAAAGCCGCAGCAGCAAATGAAACAGAGTCAAGCCAGGGAAATGTATTTTATGCAGATGTGAAAGTATAACATGTGCTTTGTTTTAAATGTAGTTTGTTGTCAATGTGCTTCAGACATTTTGTATTGAAAATATAAATAATGCTTTTCACATTGCTTCCATCAGAAGGTTTCAGCTTCATAAATATTGATGAAATAATTCTCATACTAAACTGTGAGCTAGGGAAGTGCTACATGTTCAGGTGGGAAAACTTAGGGACCCAGGGGAAATGAATTTACAGAGGTCATGTTAGGGGGCTTATTCCTTCACCCACTTACTTCCCTGGTCCTTCTCGCATGAACAGAGAGCAACAATACCCGAAGTCCAAAGGTGCAAACAATTCGATGTTTATTGGGGTGAACTTCCAGCAAGCATGATTCCAGTTTCCTTCCTTAGTATCCTCCTTCCCAGCTCTGACACCACAGAGCCTTACGCCTGTGTCCCTGTTCCCATTCCTACCCTTAGCCAAACATGATTCCAACTTCCTTACTCCCATTCCCTGTTCCCATTTCCCCCTTTAGCAAAACATGATTCCAATTTTCTTACCCCCATTCCCTGCTCCCATCTCCCTCACCCACATGCCCATGCCCACCCCCACCCACACCCACTCACTTCCTCATTGACTACAGATTATATAGTAAAACTTGAGTTCTGCTTAGCTATACCTTAACCAATCATTTTCCTGAAATTTAACTAACCAATCCTAACATATTGTAACATGATTATGTAATCAATTATATCCCACCACCTTAATTAGTTTACACCCAGCAAAATTAATTATACAGCAGACAGGAACAATCACAGAACCAGACAGAGATTATACAGACAAACAATAGCAAAGTGGGAACTACAATGACAAGACAACACAGAAGTGAGGATTTCACATCCCAGCTATTGATAAGTGAGTTCTTGCCAGACAGGATGCTATCAAACTAAGTTTCCTTTTACATCTTCTAGGCACTTCCCTTTCTCTGGAGGCGATAGGAATACAATCCTGTCCTGATAGTGCCTAACAGCCCAATAGCACCTTATTTCAATGTGACTAGTTTGGAATGTGAGGATGTGACCGGTCGCTTCCCAGCTTATGGCTGCCTCTGCTGCTTAGCCAAAGGCCTTAGCCTAAGAACAGGGCCTCAGAATGTCACAGTAAGAGAAGGCCCTTACACCAGCAGATAGTGATTTTGATTCTTTCTTTTATACCTCTATAATTAGCCAAGTGATAAGAATACACCTAAATTCTTAGAGTATAGGCCTTTACAGACAGGCCTGAATATCTATATCCTAACAGATCACACGGAAATCTGGCCAAGTTTGCAATAAAAATCAGATCTGATTCCCAGGCCTGTGCTTCAGCTACAAGGCCACTTTTTCTGAAAGTTCCCTGAAAATGTAACATGTGGATTAGGAACCAAAGCCCAGCTCCACAAAGGTATGTAGGCACTTCATGCCTAGATTTAGGCACCACTTCAATCCACAAAACTCTTGTTCAGCTGCCATCTAACCCTGTAGGTGCCTCAACTCATTCAGTGCCTAAATTTTCACTGTAAATGGTCTCTAGCTGCCTCAGTTTCTGCCTCTGGGCATGGGCACCTTTGCCTCCCTCTAGGCACCTGGTTGTCTATCTCCCACCTAAGCCTCAGCGCAATTCTCATACCAGGTGAAGACAGGTGTTCCCCTGCCTATCTCACCTGTGGGGTATAAGCCAAGCACACTTAGCCTTCACAAAAAGATCAGAAGAATGAGTCTTCCCTATAGCCCAGTGGTTAACCTTTTGCCTGGGATGCAGGAGACTCCCTGTGAATTCATCCCTCTGCCTGAGGGGAAGGGATTTGAACAGGGGACTCCCTCCTCAGTGTCCTACCCACTGGCCTATGGGATATTCTGGTGTAGGATCCTTCCGTCTCTCTTGTTGACGCTGTTCCACTTTGTATCAAATAATGAGTGGGCCACCAAGTGTGAGAATGATTCCAGTAGTAGGGCTGATAGAAGACCCTTGTACAAATCCCTTCTCCTCATCAAGCAAAGCCGGGAATTGAGCTGGGGTCTCCCACATGAGTGCCCTTATCATTGCGCTAAAGGGTTTGTTTTATGTGGAGTTAGGTGCATGTTGCTAGCATTCTTGCAAGAAAGCGCTTCAGTGTCTGTGACGTTATGAGTAAATATAATATCTCATTGAAAGGTGACAGGGTCAGAAAGAGTTAATTAACTCACAGACTAACCTGACCCATGGCCGAACTTTAGAGACTGGTTAGGAAGATATGTAAATCATAGAATCATATAATATCAGGGCTGGAAGGGACCTCAGGAGGTCACCTAGTCCAACCCCCTGCTCAAAGCAGGACCAATCTCCAATTTTTGCCCCAGATCCCCAAATGGCCCCCTCAAGGATTGAACTCACAACCCTGGGTTTAGCAGGCCAATGCCAATGAATAGAGCTTTGAAATGCAAGCCTGTATTGTTAGAGATAGAAGAGTAGATGTTTGCTCAGGTCTTGTAAGCAAACAAGTCTTGTCTATGGCTATAGCTTTGATTCAAAGATCAAAAAAGGAAAATTAACATTTAGGAAGATACTTCAGTGAAATAGTAGTATTGTCTGTGTCTCTTTGAAGGTTGTGATAACCTGTGTCTGAACTGTTTAATGGATAAATTATCCTGTGCTAATTGCCATGATGTTTGGAAGAAGGAAAGTTAAGCCTATCGTTTTCTCAGGCCAAATGGCTGCAGGAAATGTATAAAAACCTTGGGACACGATCTGATCCCTCTTCATCTCAGATCTGCTTTGGGTTTCAAGAGCAGGAAACCTTAAGCCATAAGTATTGAGATCCCCAGTCACTGACTGGAGTCACCCTGAATATGGACACTGGTCTATAACATATGGACTATTTCTAAAAGGACTTTTGGCAACTACAAATTCATCTCTGCTATGTATCTGAACCTCAAGAATTGAATTCAAGTCTGTATGTACATTGATCTTTTAACCAACACTCTCTCTCTTTTCTTTTTTAATAAATTTTAGTTTAGTTAATAAGAATTGACTGTAAGCGTGTATTTGGGGAAGATCTAAGTTATTATTTGACCTGGGTCTGGGGCTTGGTCCTTTGGGATCAGGAGAACCTTTTCTTTTATATGATGAAATAAGATTTTCAGAGTTTATCGTTATATGTTTGACATGTGTGTCTGGATGGAGACCTGAGGCTGGGTACTTTAAGGGAACTGCATTGTTTGGACTTCTGAGTAACCAGTGAGGTACTATAGAAGCTGTTTTGTGCTGGCTTCATAGGCGTGCACACGGGGTGTGCCGGGTGTGCCCAGGCACACCCTAATGCAGGGCACAGCTCTGGGGGGCGGGGGGCTGCGTGCTCCCACGGGGCAGCGTGTCTGGCTCCGCGCTGAGCCAAACGCTGCTAGGAGCCTCATGGGGTTGGATAAGGGGCGGGGGCAGTTAGGGGACAGGGAGCAGGGTGGGTTGGATACATAGGCGGCAAGATGGGCCGTGGTGCCCATGCTCCACTGTTTGGCAACGTGGGGCGTGCAGCGCTCTCACCTCAGGGGCGGCTTCCCCCTCCCCGGGTTCCCTGCGCACGCTGCCTCCCAAAGCTGACCCGGTTCCCAGCCCATTGGCCAGAAACCTGGCCAATGGGAGCTGTGGGGGGGCGGTCCCAGAGCTGCCTGACCACGCCTCCCCAGCAGGGAGGGGGAGGGAGCTGCATGCAGAGAGAGGAGCAGGAGTCTGTCACTGTCAGACACAGATGGGGGGGGCATTGTGGGGGCAGACAAACAGATGGAGCCGGGGGCAGGAGAAGGGAGCAGCGGTGGGCACCCTGGGGCTGATATAAAATACACAGTACAGAGGGGGCTTCCTGGGGAGGTGGGGGGGGGGATAGCAATACTCCCTTCCCCCATAGACCAGACCCAGGCTGCAGCTGGCTCTGTCTATCACTCCCCCCAACCCCACAGAGACCCACACAACCCTCTGCCCCCATGGAAGATCCCCACCAGCCCCTGTGTCCCCATCACCCGTCTCCAGAGACCCCCCCCTTTGTACCTCCAGAGACAGCTCCCCTCCCCCCTGCCTCCCCTGCTCCCGAGCTCCCTACCATCTCCCCCTTTGCCTTCCCCCTCCCGCCCCCAGCTCATTGGCCAGGAGGCTCCCAGACCGTTGGCCACCAAGGCCAATGGGAGCTGCACCTCAGGCAGGGGGCCTGCTTGCAGATGGAGACCTGCCCGGCTGTGCCTCTACAGCACGGGAAGGGGGAGCCTCAGGTGAGCAAACCCCGGTCATCCTCATCACAAACATGGCAATTCTCTGGGTATTTAATTTCACTGAGGCAAGTAATTTAATCTACTCTTCCTTTCCAGACAGTGTGTGGCTTTTCCTGTATGAAAACTTACAATTTCTTTGCAAAGAAGTCCAGTTATAGTTTTTCACTTGAGAAGTACATTTTCTGGTTGTTCATAAGCTCATTTATTTTGTTAACTCAGTTTCACAGGGAATTTTAAAAGTCACTTGAATTGTAACTGTTTGCATCCGATGAAGTGAGCTGTAGCTCATGAAAGCTTATGCTCAAATAAATTGGTTAGTCTCTAAGGTGCCACAAGTCCTCCTTTTCTTTTTCGAATACAGACTAACACGGTTGCTACTCTGAAACCTGTTTTTTTCCATTGGTCCAAAACCACATGAAAGATGTGCAGATTTTTATTTCTGTGGGCCAAACCACTACCCTATGTAGAAATGTAAATGTCAGAGCTAGAAAAGCTCTGCAAGGGTATGGGTCCCTCTGGAATTGTCCTCAAGTCATTCATTCTTCTGGGCATTCCATTCTATTGTTCCCTCTTACAGTGATAGAGATCAGTGTCTCCACCCACAGGGGAGATGCAGAAGACTGGGCCAACCCTGCAGCCACTCTGCTTCTACCCTTGTTCTCTGTCTGCTCCTTCTACCAGCCCCTTTGGTCTCCCTGGGATTCCCCCTACCATTACTCCCTCTGGGTCTTCTTTCTCTGGAGCTTCTCACGAAGTAAAGTTGTTATTACAGGTTCTTATCTCTGTAATATGTTTAATTTTGATGTATTTATTAAGTGTTAATTAATGCACTATGGGAGTCCCCCTTCAGCCCTCTGTATAAATTGATCCTCTTCTTTCCATATGTTTTGCCCATAGGGTTTTCTGCAGCCCTAGGGCAGCCAGCAATAACACCTGAGCCTTTGCAATGGGGTGAAGGAAGGGGACCATGAGATCCCTATTTATGTGATTTGCAAGAAATGTTATAATTACTTAGGGTACCAAATGTGTTTAAATGATATAAGTGCCTTGTAAAATCCTAAAGCAAGCTCATTTTCATTTCTCAGATAATAATCTCATAGATAGTATACACACATTTTTCATGAATTATATGAGTTGATTTTATTATTAATTAATTATTATTATTATTTATTATTAACTAGGTTACTGGTTTTTTTCAGTGTAGAAAATTGTGTGCTATTTTGCAGGTTGAATGACTGAATGACATAATACCCCCTACCTCCCCCAATGTCCATCACTAAGTCCAATAACTTTGTCAAGTGTCCGTCACGCAACAGGGTGGTGCCTAGCCCTGTCCCATTCCTCAGGGGGACAAGGGGTCCAGGGCAGCCTGGGGAGTTAGTGGGGGGCCTGGCGCTGGCAGCAGCAAGTGGCCTGGCCCCAGCCCACTCTGCTCCACCCCACCGGCTCCCAGCGTTGCTCAGGGGTGGGGGTTTGGGGGAAGGGGTTGAGTGGGGGCGCGGGGAAAGGAGGTGGGGGGGGTGCTGGGGCCAGGTTGCTCGCTGGTGCCAGGCCCCCCGCTAAGCCACCAGGCTGCCCTGGACCCTGTGTCCCCCTGAAGAATGGGACAGGGCTAGGAATCGGATTGGTCTTCCATATTCCAGGCCTTTTACAAATCTATTCAATACTTTGCAGTCTTACCTGTTAGAAGCTGTTCATGTGAAAGAGCCTTTTCGAAACTAGCACATGTAAAAAACAAACTAAGAAGTACAATGTCCCAACAGCACCTCAACTCACTCATGATTTTGTACACTGAACAAGAATTGGCTTCGTCAGTTAATTACAATGATGTGACTGAGGAATTTAAGTCCATAACACCTGGTGAGTGACGTCTCATTCTCTAGGATAGGAAGATGAAGAAACCTTAATCTGTTTTGGTCTATTTGGGTTAGCTCATTATCTGGTTAAAGATAAAGATCATGAAAATTGACTGTATCTTTGTATACGTTTAGTTAAGTTTTAGTTTCTTTAGTTTGTTTGATGAATAAAAATAATGTCCCTTAAGACTGAGTATTCAATAAATGTTCACCTTTAAAAAAAAAAATTCCCTGGGTGCACACCCTAATGAAATGTGCTGTGCACGCCTATAGCTGGCTTGGTGAATCTAAGTATTGGAATATCCACCAGCATTCGTTTGTAGTTCACCCTGATTGAGTGACCTCAGCTGGCTCCCACAGGCAGCACCGTCACAGTGTCTAAGTCTAGGAGAGGGGTTCACCTGGTTTTAGGCACCTAACTCTGTGAGAGAGACAGAGATTAGGACACACCCCTCTCACTGGCATTTGCTATTGGCTAGTTTAGGCAGCTCCCAACCTAGCATGATGACTTTTGTAGAATCTATCCTCAGGTGCCTCTCTCTCATCACAGGTTGTGTAGAGAGGCTAGGCACCTAATCCAGGATTTGTGGAATCCACTGAGTGGCCAGGTGCCTAGCAGTTAAGTGTTGCAATGCCTAATTGCCTTTGTGTATCCAGGCCCAAGCAATTCTGCCAACTTTACATCCTGCCGGGAACTGAAGAGTGTTAACCAATATTGACTGCTAATTAAAAACAAGCAGCAAAACTCCATCTCTTTCTCATGTAGCCACTGACTTACAATCTCTGATTAAAGTGAGTATTCCAAGGCTGTATGAATGAATCTGCCCTGACTATGTATTATTAAATCTCAGCCAATATGTTTTTGATAATCAACTTACATTTAATTACATTATTTTATTTTAAATCACTTTTAAAGCCTTATTTCAGACATTTAGTCCAATATATGACCAAATAGTGCATAGCTCCCTCTTAAAAGCTAATGACAATACTTCCAGCTCAAGCCTTGTTTTTAGAGTCATCAGCTGTGGTATTTCTTTTGTAGTAATTAAGAGTGATCAGGAAATAGCCTACACAGTGAGAAAAGATGAGAGAGTTATCACAAGTATCCTCCTCCTGAAAATGATTATATTCAGCAGGATTTCAATCAAATTTGAATGGCTTGCAGAACTGTTGTCTGCAAACTTTATAAGTGTACTCTCTATGCCATTATCCAAATCATTTATGAAAATATTGACTAGAACCAGACCCAGGACAAATCCCTGCAGGACCCCACTCAATATGCCCTTCCAGCTTGATTGTGAACCATTGATAACTACTTTCTGAGTACCATTTTCCAACCAGTTATGCACCCACCTTACACTAGGTTCTTCTATGCTATGTTTCCCTAGTTGGTTTACGAGAAGGTCGTGTGAGACAGCCTCATTAAAGTTGAGATATATCATATCTACTGCTTCCCCCCTATTCATAGGGCTTGTTACACTGTCAAAGAAGGATATTTGGTTGGTCTGACATGATTTGTTCTTGACAAATTCATGTTGACAGTTACTTATCACATTATCTTCTAGGTGCTCACAAACTGATTGATTATTTGCTCCATTATCTTTCTGGGTACCCAAATTAAACTGACTGGTCTATAATTCACTGGGTTGTCCTTATTTTCCTTTTTATGGAGCAGTACCTTATGTGCCTCTTTCCAGCCTTCTGGGATCTCTGCTGTCCTCAGAGTTCGCAAAGAGAATTGCTAATTGCTCAGAGATTTCTTCAGCCAGATCCTAAAGTATTCTAGGATGGATTTCATCAGGCCCTGCCAACAGGAAGACATCTAACTTGCCTAAGTAATTCTTAACTTGTTCTTTCCACATTTTAGCCTCAGATCCTACCCCGTTTACACCGATGTTCGCTATGTTAGTTATCCGGTCACTGCTAACCTTTTTGGTGCAAACTGAAACAAAACATGCATGTAACATTGCTGCATTTTCTGTTATTGTCTTTCCCTCTTTGTTTGGTAATGGGCCTGTGAGACTGGCAGGCCAGATGCCAGCTCTTGCTTAGACTGCATGCATTACCTAAGAATTGACAAACTCATAGCTGGAGACCAGACCAGTTCACTTGTGTGTTATTGTTGCTCAAAATAGGCATTAGTCTTATAAGAATGTATTTAGTATTTAGACTCTACAGAATGTTTATAAGTTGCTGCATTCATTAATCTTATTTGTAATGTCTGTATTCCATGCTACAGGGAAATATGTGAGTTTTGCTTTATAACCTGGAAAATATTTGCTCTAAATTTGTGAACTCAAGTGGGAAGGTGTTTCCCCTGCCCGTCCAGAAAAACTATCAAAATCAGATGAACCATCAAGGAACATTACAATACAAAGACTTGATGAATTGCCCTATCACTCCATGGAAATGCTATGTACAAGGAAGCTCATCCTATGGACTTGAGGTTGAAATAAGGAAATAAAACAAAGTCACAGGAAAATGTTCCATCTCTTTTCTGTTTGAACTCTCACGGGGCCAGAATCTCTAAATTGAGACTGAGATCTCCAGCAGTTACCCCTGGGTCTGCCCTGAAAGACATCTTGAATTGACAGATCACCACATCTCTGTCATCTTTAGAGATCATAGATGGTAACTCATTTGTGTGTATAGGTTTGCTTGCTTTAACCTGTAAATAACTCTAATTTCTTTTTCCTAGTTAATAAACCTTTAGATAGTTTATTATAGGATTGGCTACAGACATTGTCTTTTGTATAAGATCTAGAATAACAATTGATCTGGGTTAAGTGACTGGTCATTTGGGAATGGAAGCAACCTGAATATGGTGTGATTTTTGGTGTAAGTGACCATTTATCATTAAGTCCAGCTTGCCTGGGTGGCAAGATAGACTGGAGAGCCCAAGTGCACTGTCTGTGACTCCATGGTAAGACTACTACAGGATTTCATATTTGTCACTGGCTTGGTGAAATCTAATGATAGAACATACCACCAGTTTGGGGGGTCTGCCCTGTTTTTGACAGTCTGCCCTGAAGTAGCCACTCATGTCTGTAGCTAGTTTAATCTCATTTTGTGCCTTGGCATTTCTAATTTTGTCCTTCTCGACTTGTGTTTTTTAATATTCATCCTTCGTAATTTGACCTAATTTTCACTTTTTGTAGGACTCTTTTTTAAGTTTCATGTCATTGAAGATCTCCTGGTTGAGCCAGGGTGGTCTCTTGCCCTACTTCCTATCTTTCCTACGCAGTGGGATAGTTTGCTCTTGTGCCCTTAATAATGTCTCTTTCAAAAACTGCCAACTCTCCTGAACAATTTGTTTCCTTAGACTTGCTTCCCACAGGGAATTATCTGAGTTTGCTAAAGTCTGCCTTCTTGAAGTCCATTGTCTTTTCTTCTGCTATTTTCCCTCTTACCATTCCTTAGAATCACAATCACTTCCACCAAGCTGCCTTCCACTTTCAAGTTCTCAGCCAGTTCCTCCCTATTTGTCAGATACCCACATGTCCACAGGGTTCAGGCCTGTCTTTACTCTACTTGCCTAAGCAGTGCCTCACCAGCTGCACTTGCTAGGGGGCGTGCAGTGTATGTACTCTACACACTGCCAAAAGGAGTGTGCAGTATAGGTATCTAAAGGTATGTCTGTCTCAGAGAGGGAAGGGGCTTAACACACAACCCTGTCATCAGTATCTCAAACTGTATCTACCTCAAGTCATTCCCCACGTAGCGTGCTGGCTTTGTAGATGCCAGCCTAAGGGACTTATCTCTCCCATGTATTTTATAGGGAGCTTAGGTGCCTCACTCAGGCTTTGTGGATCTCAGTGTTGTTCCTATGATTTTTCTAGGTACCTAAAAGTTAGGCACCATGACGCTCAGCACTGCAATGCTTATATCCCTTTGCAGATCTGGGCCTTAATATTCAGTAGCAAAGAAAAGGTTCTAAAAGGAGTAGCTTGTCATGTATGACATGCATATTTTATTTTACATTATATTCTTGTTTCAAATCAACATTCACAATCCTCCTGCCTGCAGTCATGATGTGACACCACTGTGTGCTCATTTACATGAGGCTCAGTTAGATGAGGCTGGAGGATTATTTCTGATCTAGCAATGAGCTCCACCTGGTGGCTCAAGGCTGTAGTCAGGAAAAGTTCACTGCTTAAATGTTAATGGTTTGCTTCTGTCTTCAGTGGCCCAACGCTTCCACTGGCAAATCGCCTGTGAGTCAAGATTTTAGGATCAGATCCCAAACATATAGTGAGCACCGTCATCATATATTTTGGAATATAATGCATGTACATTCAAAAGTGATCACTGGTTTTCCAAACTATACAGCCAGGCTGCTCTGAAATGGACATCAAGAATAAGCCCTAATTATTGTCACCATTTTTCACAACATATGGGCAGGATACGTGCAGCCTTCAAAAAATCCCCATATTTTATTGCTCATTTTGGCTTCTCATTTTCTTAAGCTTTTAAAATAATGTGTTTTTTAACTTCCTTTTTGTTAAGAAGCTTGATAAAGCAGATCAGCATTTCTGCTGTATTTGGTGACGCATGCACCATTCAGAATCTGAATGAAAATTGGATAGTGAGGTGTTTTTTCCCCAGGAAGTTTGCACCAGTTTTAAACGTCCACATTTACAGAGATAACATGTGGAAAAATGTGGTGTGACAGGGAACCACATAGCAAAGTCCTTGCTTTGGGCCTCTATTCCTCTAGAATAAGGCTTTGGGCTCTTAGTCCTTATTATTCCTCTAGAATGTACAGCATAGTATTTATAATGTTCCAAAGGGGGCTTAATGCTATAGCTCTGTTTTACATCTTGGACTAAATTCCCTTTAACATTGGGAGTCAAAGAACTTTGTCATAAGTGGATAGCTGCCAGCAGAGGCTCTAACCTAACTTAATACTATGCTTTGACGGAATAAATTCCCCATCAGGTGTGGATGTAGCCTGTTGAGACATGGCAGACCTTCCTGTCTGTCCATCCGCCAATTACCTCAGCTTGCAATCTGCTGCGTCCCCAGCTGGGAAATAACAAGCCTCAAAACATTATGTCAAAATAGTCAAACAGGCTTAGAAACAGTAGATCCACTCAAAGAGTTTTTTTTTTTTTTAAATTGTTCACACTGGCCACAGCATAAAGCTAAACAAGAGCAAAAAGTTCCACATTCACCTTTAGTCTATTAATGGACAAAATAATTACTTTTAAGGCAGGGTTGCTATTTAACATTCACATTGACATGTGCACACCAACAATTATTACAGTTAAAAAACCCTCAGCATTTACAAGAATGGAAATAAACAGTTAAAGGGAGTAACATAAATAGCCTCCCCATCCATATGATCTCTTAAATAAATGTATCTGTATAAAACATTACATTGCAGATGTCCAAACAAGCCTCAATGCTGTCCCTGAAAATCTGCCCAGGTGTATGCACATTATGAGCTCCATCTTCCTTTGTGTCTGATTTAGTTGTATGACATGGTCACATACTATTGCTCAAATAATACAATATGAATGTGCACAGTTTTTCCTAAAACCCCAGATATACACTTGTGGCATTTAGAAGTAATTCATATCACCATGTGGGTGGGAGTTGAGATCCCAGACTGCTGCTTAAATTATACAATATGGGATTGTAATTTCCTCCTACAACCTTATGTGCAAAACTGTAGTAGGTTGAGCCTTGTCTACACTACAGAAAATACCCTTTGCTGACACCAGGTAGTTGGACTGGTGCTGAATCCATGGTTGCAGAACAAAAGAATGTGTGTACAGTGTTTAGCACTATATACAACAGAACCTCTCTAACTTGCTCTTTGGACAATTCTAGTTTCTGCTGTCTCCCCACACACCTCAGTACTGGAGCGATACACAAACCAGGGGTAAAATAGATATTCCCAATCTTATAGGTGAGCTCAGAGGCCACCTACCAAATGGGGTCCAATTCAAAATCCAGCCAGAGGAGGTGGTGGTGCCCACCTGATAGCTTTTAGTCCAGTGGTTAGAGTTCTCACCTGGGTTGTGGGAGTCCCAGATTCAATTCCTTCTCCCACACCAAAGGGAGAGAAAGCATTTGAAGGCAGGGTTTCTTACCTGTCAGTAGAATGAACTAACCACCGAGCTATGGGATAGTCTGACGGAGGGCTCGGAATCTCTTCTGGATAAATAATGAAAAACCAACTAGAGCAGGGGACTTTTAGGTGAGTGCTTTAACCACCAGGCTATAGAATCAGTCTCACTTGCTCTTTCTCACTTTCTCTGGCCAAATGACTGCTCTGTTGTGGATAAATACATAACTAATCACTCTTTTTCCTATTTACCCACACTGGAACAGCTTCAACAGGAGAGCCTGAGGGAGTTCCACCATAGCCCAGCGATCAAAGCCCCCTCTCTAGGTGGGAGACCCCTGTTCAAAGCGTTTTTCCCTCACCAGCAGAGAAGGGGTAATTGAACCTGGTCTCCCACATCCCAGACAAGTGCTATAATCACCAACCAAGATTTGAGTAGGTGTCTACTACTCATGTGGGCCTCATTTTCAGAATGCCACACCTGAGACATGTGGGGCCTGATTTTCAAAAGTGCTGTGTGCTCCCAGCCGCAAACAAAGTCAATGGGAGCTGCAGGGAGCCTTCACCGAAAGCCGCGTTGGCTGGTGGAAGAAATACAGGGTTAGGAAGCAGGTGTGCCTGAGTTCTTACCCTGTCTCTGATAGTGATTCCCTGAGAAGCCTCAGGCAAGACCCTTTGCCTTCTTTGGCTCAAGTCTCCACCCATAAAATGGGAATACTACTACTCTGCTATCTCAGATGGAGTTAGGAAGATAAGGCCATGAATGTCTGTGGTGCTCAGACACTGAGTAGTTGCTTCTTTTAAACCTTGTCCTTCTGACATACGATTAGGCTAGAGGTCGGTAGAGGAAGTTACCCAGCATCAGTGTGTTATTAGACTCAGTTGACCCTTTGATCTCTCTCAACATTGCACAGTCAAGGTCCTTTTCCAGATCAGCCAGCTGGTGGTATAATGGTACTAATCGACTTGTATTCTTACACCGTGGCATTTGTACGGTAGAACATTTTGATGAAATACAACCACATTAGACAGCACTTGCATTGCCATCTTCGCTGAGAAGAGGGGAAGTCGCCATCTTTGTGTGTGCAAATGATAAAGTGTGAATTGGTGAAAGGTAAATTAAAAGGGTCTATTCTAGCATACTTATACTAAGTAAAGGTACCTATCAATTAAAACATCAATGGAATAGTGTAAAAATGTGTCCAAATGATTATAAGTGGAAAGTCCTGTGTTTTTTTCAAATTCCTGATCCATCTTGCCCTTCTCTGTGGTGTAGGAAAGCAGGAAATCTGAAGGTATAGTTCAGGAAACCTGTTAAGGTTACAAATCCATCCACCCATCTCTCACCTCTCTGGCTTTTCTATTGTAGTTACCACTAGGTCCTGAGAACACTTTAAAATGTGTGCAATGCTGTTACCTGTATGGTATTGTCTTCTGCCATATAAACACACAGCTACAAAAGTAGAATGTGTAGTTGTACCCTGAATAGAGACTATAAAAGATGGCACTATGAAATTTCCACTTTTATCATTTCTCAATGACTCTGTAGCAAGATTGCTCAGCTCACAAGTAAAGAAAAATCACGTAATTGCCAGTCTCTGCTGCAAACTCAACTCAAAGTTCAACTGTGTGTTTCAGGCTCCTGCATAATCACTAGTAATAAAGATTGTGCAGGCCAAATTCTGTGCTCAGTTACCTGTACAACCCCATTTTCTCCAAAAGACTTACACAAGTGTCATTTATGATTTATGAGCAGAATCTCGCTGGCCGAAACTGGGTCTTGGACCCAAATCCAGCGAAACACTTAAGCATGTGCTTTATATACATGAGTGTTCCCCATTGATTTGAAGTCAAAGGGACTTGAAGTCAGTGGGACTACTCATGTACTTAAAGTTAAATACGTCCTTAAGTGCTTTGCTGTCCTTAGCAGAACAACCCTATGGCTGCAAGTCTGAGTCCAGGTCAGCTGGCCTGGGCTCACGCCACAGGGCTAAAAACAGCAGTGTAGACGTTCAAGTTAGAGCCCAGGCTTTGAAACCTGGGGAAGGAGGAAGGTCTTGGAGCTCAGCCTCAAGCCCAAGCGCCTATGCTGCTATTTTTAACTCCACAGTGCAAGCCCTGTGAGCCAAAGTCAGTTGACCGGGGCACTGAGATTTGCTGCCATGGGTTTTTGTTGGGTTGGTTTTCGTTTTCTTGTTTGCTGTGTAGATGTACCTTTAGTTAATAATTCTGTTGATGATGCATGAGCCAGAATACAATCCTGCTTACTCTCACAGCTGTACTGGCTCTGCCAGGCTAACAGAAGTAAAAGTCATGCAATCCTACTGTTGGCACTAAAGTGACCAAATCCGTTTCTGAGTACAGACACACATGGAGATCTACTGAGAGAGGAGGTGTCCCTTTCACATGGTCACTATTTAGAGCAGAGCCAACACTTTAAAGATATAAATAATTTTAAATCTGTGTTTCATGTTTATATATTTACCTCCTGCTTGACATTTTGTGCATTTCTTTGTTCAGTAGTGAGATAATGACAGCCTTGCTGGTAAGTCTTTCCTGCCTGGTTTTGAGAAGATTTGTGCATTTAATAACAGTATTCAGCAGTGGCTATGGTCGGCTGATATGATTGTTTGGAGGCCTCCAATAGCTTAATTAGATTGAGCTCTGTTTGGAGGGATTCCTTTGATCCTATGGCCATCTGTCATCTACCTTCTGACTTTTATCCTCTGCCTTGGATTCACACAAGGGCTGTGGTTCATTTTAAATTAGGTTTCCCTTGAAAAAATAAAATACCAGTCTCTAGTTTTATTTACCACCAATGAAACGGAAAAAACTTCCCATGTGCAATAGAGTTTGACAGGGGTGAGGCTACTAGGATTTATTGAAATTTAGAAGGGTCTACAGATATTTCTCTAAAAGCTACAGAACTGAATAGAGGATGAGATCCTTTCTACAGGTCCTTAGAACTCTGCTGTGGAACTCTTTAGCAGGGATGTAATTATCTCCTACATTCTATAGGATGGTTAAAAAACAAACAAACAAACACCTAGAACGTTTTTTTTTTTTCTGTTAAATGCTATAGAACTTTTCCGTAAGAGATCTGTCATCATAACAAGAAGCATTTTCCTCTTGATTTAAAATTCCACCCCAGGCCAGTAGCAGGTTTGAAAGTATACGGGGCAAGGGGAGGGATGCTGGAAAATATTTTAGGAGCCTCTTGGAGAAGTTTCATTAGAAAAAAATCTCATTGATCTGGTTTGTATTTGGAAATGGATATTTAATTTTGATCTCTAAGTAATAACTAGATCTGGAAGGAAACCAACATTCCCGATCAGCAGGAAATCCCAAAATTTCAAATAAATACACTGTATTCTGAAATGGAAGGAAAAATGAAACTTCAACTGTTCCTGCAAAACAGAAATTCTGATAATTCATTTAGAAATTGACACATTTTGTTTTGACCTTTTTGAAACATTTCTTGGGGTCCCTGTGCTTCCCAGAACCCCCAAAGTGAGGAGCAGGGCAGCTCAGATAGCCTGAGCGCAGCACTGCCAAGGTTTCCAGGCAGCTGGGAGCCTAGAAGCCTTGGCTCTGGGACAGTCATGCTGGTGGGCTGCCCCAGAGCTGTGGACCCTGGAAGCCTTGACTCCTCTGCTGCCCTGGCGCTGTGGACCCTGGAGTCCAGACTGCTGAGGAGCCCTGAGCCTGAAAGCTGGAGCCCCAGAGCTTTTAGGCTCCTGGCTCTCTGTCAGCACACCAGGCAAGCTACCAAGGAAGTGGGTGGGCAAGCTGGGATGAACCCCGCCTGGTTTGTCAGAATTTCAACAAAATCGACACAGTCCCGCAGAACATTTGGATTTTGAGAAACTGGCATTTTCGAAAATCTCTGACCAGTTTTAGTCTTTGTGCATCACCTGGATTCTCCATTGTAAAAGGATAGATTGTTGACTGAGGACACTATTCAACTGAAATATGCATTCACTTTCGCAGCACAAACCCTGTCCTTTGGGAGGCTGCAGAAGTGAGAAGTTATTGCAGAAATGCTTACATCCATGAATCATTTTACTCAGCCAAGTAGTCCTGTGGACTCTAGTGGGACCTGACTGGCCCAGCATTTTTACCAGTCTCTCTGTGGCTGCACACAGAGTGCAGCCCCGGTTCCTCCAGTCCAAGTCTGGAGTGTATCTCCATTCCTCAACCCCTGATGGGAGAGCAGGTGCAATGTAGAGGTGAGCAGCTGTGGAAAGGGAGGAGTTAGTATTGAAGGTTAGGGTACTGCACTGAGCTGCTCTGGCTGCTGGGTCCCTCTAAGTGTGAGCAGCAGCCCAGGAACGCCGTGATAATGATTTTCACTTCAGAAGGTTACTCTTCTCAGACGTGATTAATTTAAAGGGGGCATGTTCAAATGTACCCAAATCCTTTGGATTGCATGAATGACAATAGTATAACTGGTTTCAGAGTAGCAGCCGTGTGAGTCTGTATTCGCAAAAAGAAAAGGAGTACTTGTGGCACCTTAGAGACTAACAAATTTATTTGAGCATAAGCTTTCGTGAGCTACAGCTCACTTCATCGGATGCATTCAGTGGAAAATACAGTGGGGAGATTTATATACATAGAGAACATGAAACAATGGGTGTTACCATACACACTGTAAGGAGAGTGATCACTTAAGGTGAGCTATTACCGGGGGCGGGGGGAGGAACCTTTTGTAGTGATAATCAAGGTGGGCTATTTCCAGCAGTTGACAAGAACATCTGAGGAACAGTGCAGGGGGGTGGGAGGGGGGAAATAAATATGGGGAAATAGTTTTACTTTGTGTAATGACTCATCCACTCCCAGTCTCTATTCAAGCCTAACTGCCCTTCCTGAGACATTAACTGAGGGCTAGATTCACAAGGGGGACGTAGACACCTACATTCCACTTTAGGTGCCTAAGGCCAATGTTCAGTTGTTACTGAGATCTTCAAAATCCCTGTTCAGCTGCTATCTAACCTTGCAGACCTAAACTCCCTGCATTTCCATCAGTAAACTCCCCTAGGTGTCTAAATTTCTGCCACTTGGCAGGTGCCCAGATGGCTCAGTCCTGACACCGCTGCAGCTAGGCCCTGAATTCATACCTGAACCCTAGCAGGATTCACAAGCTACGCATTCCTCTCCCCATCTCACCTGCAGGGCCCAATCTGGTAGGCATGCTCAGAGGCTGCCTAAAAGCACACCTACTGGATTGCCCCCCCTCCCCAACACAGGAAGAGGGAAAGGTGGTGCCCTCCAATAGTCCTGGGGTTAGCGCACTAATAGGGTTGATGGATTATCTAATTAATAGAATCTCAGAAATTGGAGATGAAAAAAGACCTCTTGGTCAGCTAGTACCATCTCTGTTGCAGTGAATGCTTGTTCCCTGCAGTCTATTTGTGTTGCATCTGGTACTTCTTTGGTCATTGTCCCCCTGATAGGGGAGACAATTGTCTTTCACTGTTTAAGTCAAACTCTTTTAATAATGTGCTAATCAGCTGTGCTTTAGAATAGCCCCCTCTTTTCCTAGCAGTCTAGCTAGTCCCTGTGTGGGGCTCTAAGAAAGAGCAGATACTGCTTATTACTAAAATATTGTCCATGCTGTATGGGTGAAGTAGCCCTATTTCAGGGTATTAAATTTCTGCTCTTCTGGATTCAAGAAGAGTATATCCTCCCACAGCCCTTTGACCAAGGAACACGCTATAAGCAGCCAGCATGAATGTGAATTGAAAAAGAACCAGAATAATTTGAAAACACACTGGATTGAGGAAAGAGAGCACCTTTCTGAGCCTGGCACCAGGAGCAAGTGCTGCAGGCTTTCAGTTTGTTTTGTCTAGCTCCACCTGGTGTCAAAGGAAAGTTATGAAACCAAACGTTTGCAATGTTACCCAAATGGCTTCTGATACACAGGTACAGCTTTTCTCCTTTCTTTCACCCTTTAAGCTTGAAGGAAGTACAAGTACTATTTCAGCCAAGCTTTCTTCTCCTTCAGCGGTTTGGCATATGTTCCTGGCCGTTGGTGTAGTGTAACTGGAGGAAGCTGACTCAGTTCCTCTTTGAGCAGTCACTGCTGGGACTCACTCCAGGACCTGATGTATGCCATTAGGAAAGCAAGGGGAGTTTTGCCATTGACTTCATTAAGCATCTGGCAGTTTTGTAGCCTTCTAGAGTTGACGTGGGCAGCTGACATGTCCAGGTAAGTAGTCATTAGCATCTGACGCCTTCACTAAATCTCAAAAGCAAATAGAAAATAGCCCCCTTTTTTACTTAACATTGTGTTCAGGCTGTTTAGAAATAAACAGTAAATTCTATATGTGAAAGGTATATTTTTATTTAAAATCGCCAATCATGAGCCTCATGTGCAATGTGAAGTATGATTCTGCTCTGAAAAGTGACAGGGTAAAAATGGAGCAGTCTTAACTTATCAGATTTGCTTCCAGTGGGCATTTGGAGTCACATCTGCTTCCTTTAGTGAGTATGTAAGTGTTTACTGTTTGTTCCCCTGTAAGCCCTATAGAGCCAGCTTGCCAAAATAATACCTAAACACACAAAAGCATTCCCAAGTGGTCAGTTCAACAGCACAAATGGACTGGGAGAACCTGGGAGCTGCCAGATCCACCTTGTCTCTCTAATAGCTGGGGAGACACAGCTGAACTGGGCTCTGTCCCCAAACTTAGCATCTGGCCTGGCCTGGCCCCAGCACACCCTCTGGGGCACCACACAGGGCTGTTGCTTCCCCACTTCCCAGGTGGGGTAGAGAGAGAGCAAGATCGCCAGACTGAGCTCCCGTGCTACCAATGCCTAGGACCCAGCACCTGAAATCATTCTCATTCTCTCCTCTGGGATAATAGCCTTCTCCTGCTGCAAGTAAACATAGTTCTGTAATTCAAGTGATAGCAGTCTGTGCTGTGATGCTGCAAGTTTGGGGGTCAAACCCTTTGGTTTACCTTTTTACTTTTAAAAAACTAGGCAATTATATACAAAAAAGAGCAACCTTAATAATGTTCTTTTATCATAAAGTCAAGCACTCCAAATTAGGAAATGCCAGATTTACAGTTGAATGCAACCTTCAGTTGACCCTCTTCTGCATATGCATTATGCTCTGTAATTACCTGATCACATGCTCTTCCCTGCCACACACACATATTCCTGCCTAATTCAGTGCACAGAATAGATGCACAAGCAGGCAGAATTTAAGGTTCATTTCAATAATTAATCTAGAATCATATATATATATACACATATATAATCTTCCTCTTAAATTTAGGTGAGAACCCTGGAATAATTATTGGAATGATTTTATGTTGTAAAATGTTTTATGTAGAAGTGAATTTGGATGTTGTGTTTATAATCATTTAATTGTTCATGTAGTATTTTGGTTAACAACAGATGTCCCCCCTGGTGGGGCAATAAATGGTAGTATGTGTCTGAAGGAAACTGAGGGTATGTCTGTGCTGCAAAAGAAAAGGTGTTTTTTTTTAAATCAGGTTAGCTAACTCATGTTAGCTAAAGTAGGTCTACACTTAGGGCAGAGTGTACAGTACAGGCAATGCTCTCCCAGCTAGCACAGGTATAAATAGCAGTGTAGACAGTGAGCTGCTGCTTAGGCAGGTAGAGGGCCTTACATGCCTGAACCCTTAGGGTATGTTGTGTGTGCCTGTACCATTCTCAACACGCCCAAGTAGCACTTCCCATGTCTATGCTGCTATTTTTCGCTGTGTAGTGTCTCGCTGCCTCCTCTCTGCCAGAGACATTCACTGACACATTTAGCTACACACCACAGTGTGGATGCAGCCTTCCTTTCACTGCAGCATGTAGCTACACATACCCTACATGCTACCACCAGTGTAGACAAGTACAGACAAGGTCTAACTCAGGTTCAAATAGCAGTGAAGACACACCAGATCTGCTTTTAGCTGGGATTAGCAGCTAAAAGCCATAATGGGACTTCTCTGGCAGCAAACTCAGATGTCACAGACTCTTGTTGACCAACAGGTTCAACACTCATGGGTTCGCCTCCCTTGGCAGCCAATGGAGAACTCCATTTTAGCACCTCTCGACACCCTCCCCCCCACACACACACACAGACAACATTTCATGTGGCAACAGAGGATGCAGTCTTACCCCTAACTCTCCATGCTGGGGGACAGTGAGGACAACCACAGCTTCACATACACTGACCTGTAAGAGCCATGGTTGTTGTATGTGTAGCCAGAATGGACTGAAATGGACATGAATGTTCTTTCCCCGGGCTAAATTCTGTTTCATTAATTTATTTCAGAAATTTGTACTGCGTTTGTTTGTGAATTGCACATTGGCTTTTTACACTGCTTTTGGTATGCAATAAAAATTATTTTCTGGTAAATAATTCTTCATTACTTCACACCATATGCAGCAGAATGCCTAGTGCTACTGCAAGCACCCACTTCTTGTTTTTGTACAGAACTCATAGGATCAGTGACATACAGTGTAATAATTATAAATGAACATCAAACACTGCAGAATTAAAGGTGCATTAACAGACAGTGTTATATTCATAAAGGTACACCAAACATTTCCTAACAGACCACAAAAGGTCTGGGCCAGGTAGAACATGATCCACCACACCACATTACTGGGGCTGACTGTTAAAGTGCTCTTGCAAGGCTTCTTCAGCTGCATAGCTCCATGTTGAACTCATCTAATAGTCCGTGTGTCTGGCTGTTCAAACTCAGCAGACAGACACTCCACCTCCACCCTGGTGGCAACTTCTCCTCCTTTGCCTCACAGATATTATGCAGGACACAGCAGGCAGCTATAACCGTTGGGATATTTTTCTCACTGAGATCCAATTCTGTGAGTAAAGGCTGCCAGCATCCCTTCAATCTACCAAGGCACATACAACTGTCATTCTGCACCTGTCGAGCTGGTAGCTGAATCTTTCCTTGGTGCTGTCGAGGTGGTTGGTGTACGGCTTCATGAGCAAGGGGTAAGCTAGGTCCTGCAGGGTCACTATTGGCATTTCAACATCACCAATGGCAATCTACTGGTCGGGAAAGGAAGTCCCTGCTGGTAGCTTTCTGAACAGTTCTGTGTTCTAAAAGATCCAAGCATCATGCACCTTCCTTCAGCAGCTCACACTGATATCGGTGAAGCATCCCCAGTGATTCACCAATGCTTGCATAACCATAGAACAGCAGCCCTTTCTGTTGATGTACTCAGTGACAAAGTGGTCTGGTGCCAAAATAGGGATATGCGTGCCATATATCACCCACCGCAGTTTGGGAAACCCATTGCTGCAAATCCATCCACTATGTCCTGCTCATTGATGAGAGTCACAGTCCTAAGCAGAAGATGATTAATGACCCTGCACACTCTCATGACAACGGCCCCCACTGTGGATTTCCAACTCCAGAATGATTTCCCACTGTCTGGTAGCAATCCAGAGTTGCAAGCTTCCACAGAGCAATTGCCACTTGATTCTGTACCATCAGCGCAGCTCTCATTCTGGTGTCCCTGTGCTGAAGGGCTGAGACAAGCTCAGCACACAGATCCAGGAAACTTTTGTGTCTGAAAGTTCTGCAGTCACAGTTCATCATCCCAAATCTGCATTACAATGCCATCCCACCAATCAGTGCTCTTTTCTCAGGCTCAGAAGCAGCACTCCACCATCTTCAGCTGCTCTGTGAATGCCAACAACCTTGAATTGGCTTTCACTATGTCCCACAGCAAGTTGTCTGCCATGAAATCATCATGTCCCTGTGACAGTGCTCCCCATAAAGCTTTATGGAAATATGCTTATGAATATATATGACATAACTGGAATATGTTCTATGCTACATATGCCATGTAACATATCTATGTGAAGGTTACGATCTACTGAATATATTAATCCTATTTGTATGCATGTATCATTTTTGTATTCTAAGTTATGAATATTGGCCGTGTACTGGCTTGATTTCTAAATAACCTTAGTAGAGCATTTGGTCAGTTTCTGGAGAAAGGAATTCGCAAATTTAAGTGCCCAATCAAGAAGCACGTAAGGAACAGTGCATCTTGGAATGCTCCAATCCATACAAGAAGTCTTCCTGGAGACATTCAAGATGCCATGTGGGCAACGGCTTCTGCCTGTAAAAACTGTGAGTCATGCATGGGCATGTGACTTGCCCAGGTGACTCCAGAACTCCATCTTGGAGCAGGACTTTGCATAGGAGGGAGGAGGGAGTGTCCACCCACAGGAGAAAGTCTATTTAAGCCCGTGGGAGACCCCTCCATTTGGTCTTCAGCTGGCTAAAGAGAGAGCCTTTCCACCCCCAAGAAAGAAACTGGAACAAAGGACAATAACCACAGGAGGTGTGAGTGATTGCTGGACCCGGACTAGAAGGGGATCAGTCTGTAAAAGGAAGCTTACTGGAACTGGTGAGGTTTTGTCTGTATTCAGTTCTATTAGACATAGACTTGCGGGTTTTATTTTATTTTGCTTGGTAATTCACTTTGTTCTGTCTGTTACTACTTCGAACCACTTAAATCCTACTTTCTGTATTTAATAAAATCACTTTTTACTTATTAATTAATCCAGAGTTTGTATTAATACTTGGGGAGGGGGGGCGGCAAACAGCTGTGCATATCTCTCTATCAGTGTTATAGAGGGCAAACAATTTATGAGTTTACCCTGTATAAGCTTTATACAGGGTAAAACGGATTTATTTAGGGTTTGGAACCTGTTGGGAGTTGGGCATCTGAGTGTTAAAGGCAGGAACACTTCTGTAAGCTGCTTTCAGTTAAGCCTAAAGCTGTTGGGGGATGTGGTTCAGACCTGGGTCTGGGTTTGCAGCAGGCTAGCAGGTCTGGCTCAAACCAGGCAGGGTGCTGGAGTCCTAAACTGGCAGGGCAGGAAAGCAGGAGCAGAAGTAGTCATGGCATATCAGGTGGCAGCTCCCAGAGGTTTCTGTGATCCAACCCATCACAGTCCCTTCCTGCAGCTCTGCAAATAGCAGAGGATTCTGTGTCCTGTGTTTGCTATTCTCATGACACTAATGCAGAGATGTGCAGGATTCTGTCAGAAATGGCGAACAGCAAGAAGCGCTGTGATGGGTGATGGGATTTTTTTTCTAAAAATGCACAAAAATTAAGGGATATGCATGGCACTGTGGGGTGCAGATGACATTATGGGATAGAGAAAGTTGCATGATGGGAATGGGATCCCTTACTCCTAGTCACCCCTGAATGACTCATTTCTGCTCCACCATGCATAGCAAAAATTTCCCAAAGGACAGTGAACTAGATGGTGGTGAGTAGCACACTGGGATAACTACCCATGGTGCACTAGACTGTGCATCGAAACAAGTACGCAAGGTGAGTACATGCAGTGCCAGTGCAACAGCCAAGTGTGCACGTGTATGATACACTAACTGCAGCAGCTTTATGCTGACATTACTCACATTGCCAAAGTCTGGGGTGTAGACATGACCTGAATGCTTTATTTCCCAGACAGAAAGGAAAGAAAGTCTAATGGTGGGGGAATAGGGGTGCACTCAGATCCCCTGGCTCAGGAAGGATAGGAGGAAGAGAGATGTATGCAGAGACCCTGGCTTGGGGGAGGAGGGAACGGGGAACACAGAGAGCCTCTGGTGTGGGTGGGGGGAGTTTAAGGAGGGATGGGAGAGTGGCACACAGGGAATTTGTGCAGGGGAAAGGAGGAATGCAAGAAGCCTCAATGTATGTAGTGAGCTTGGCCTACAGAAGTTACGAAGTGTGTGACCCCCCTAGTATATCTAATTTAAGCTACTGGGGACCATTGGTTGGGAGAATGCTATTGCTCAAATTGGTAGGTAGCCAGGATATGGAATATGACACCTGTAATACATGCACATACAAATGTCATAGGATCCTCTCTGACCACAAGTGGGTGGGAGTTCAACTGTACATCTCAGATGAAGAACAGTGCTTCCAAGAGCATGCTGCACGTGGCACTGGGCTGGAGTGCTCCTTTTGGCCTGACTGAGAGAGAAGAATGTCATCTATTGAATTGTTGTTTGCAGTGTTGTTGTGGTTCCAGGATATGAGAGAGACAAGGTGGGTGAGGCAATATCTTTTATTGGACCAACTTCCATTGGTGAGAGAGACATGCTTTCAAGCTACCCAGAGCTCTTCTCCAGGTCACAAATCACAAACCTATTGAATCGTCTAATACAGTGATCTCAAATGAGATGAGTTAACATATGAGTTAAAACCATACTGTGTCCAATGTGAAGAAGGATTGCCATTCCCTCCCTCATAGTGGATGCTTGTTTAGTGAGGCGTTGTGAGCAGCTGAGCACATGCCAGCCTCCTTGAAGGGAAGCTGTAATCCACTGTGTTAATCCTCCTTCAAGGAGGAAAGCAGTTCAGGCAGCATATGTGAATCCACACTCACCTAATATTAATCTTGTTATAAAACCTGGCCTGTCATTGTTCTGCTGACTGTTACTGGAGTAATTGTTGTGGATGAGTAACTTTCTCCTTTCCCTAGGTTTCCTTTGAAAGAGTACACTGATTTAAAAATAATTGCTCCTTCTATCACTCTCCTTATAAAAAGAAATGGTAACACAGAGGAACAGCTAGCTTTAATCATAATAATAGCGCTAGACATAAGGGGTGGCCTTTCCACTTGTGCATGCAATTGTTTCCTGCCTGACAAGAGCACACTGACCTACCAAATGGCATCCAGGCATGATGATTCACCAGTTGTACTGTGACGGCACCCAGAGGTCCCAATTGTTTATTTTGATGGAGTCAATGAGCCCAGAAAGTCAAAGGCACATGACCATCTCACCGCAAAACACTAAGCAGTTAAGCATGGCTTGGGGTTTTGTGTACAGAGACCTCAGCCTGCTTAGTCCCATGGCAAATACACCATTGAAAATCTTTTAAACTTTTTATTAAAGATACAGAAAAAGAAGAAAAACAATTAAAGCAACTGAAATGTCTAGTATTATATAAGGCTTGCATGTTAATAGTATCCCTTATTCCCTTTCCCTTTAGCTATAAAGAGATTTTCATAAGGAAATCCCTAGGTGACAGTCTCTTAGATAGTATTAGAGAGGGTAATAACTATCCTTTTTTTGGGGGGGCGGGGGGGAGAGTAGTTAGTTGAGATGGTCTGGTGCCATTGTTGTTAAAGTCCAATCCTGTTTCCTTTAAAGGACAAACACCCACAAACGGGGAGAGAAAAGAACAGCAAAAATAGAAAATGCAACTTCTGTCTTCTATGTTGACTCTTACTTGGGGAGGTTCAAGTCCACACACCCCTTCTGTCTACACACAATTCGTCTAACTCACGCCCAGGCCCCAGGACCCCACAGGGGTGAAGGATTTGAGCCAGGGTCCCATGGAGGTCCTGGCCCAAACCACCATTTTATAGTGTGGACGCAGCTTGGGCCTGGGACCCTCAGACTCGTGTCCTGAGACTCCATGGGTGACAAAATCAATACCAGAATACTACCAGAGGTTTGTATGCAGTCCTGAAATATGTCAGGGGAAGCAGAATGGCTATGTAGTTCTTTGAGAGTTCATATTACCATGTGTGTTTCAATATAGTCCCTGGGTAGAAGCATTCAGAGCAGTCTACATCCAGAGCCTTTCAGAACCATAGGGACACAGTCATCCATGGGGACGCTAACACAGCATCCTGTTGATTCCCCCATGAATTTTGACCCAATCCTGGCCACTGATAGACACAAACTTTTCCGATAGTAGGAATTCAAGATCAGTTGTCAAATTTCGGGGAAGTGCATATTTCTCAGCCACTCCTCTGAAGGTCACCAGCCCACTCCACTTGTACACGTGCTGCTCTGTCACCATACATTTGAAAACCTCTATGGTATACATGGCTGGTTCGCCACAGGCAGCTTGGAATAAAATCTACCTTTGCCATTCTGGAGCCTGTAGGATTGTAATGTCCTCAGGAATGTGGAATGCCTGCAAGTATCCAGCAGGCTTATGTAGTAAGCCATGGCTCCTCCTCGGGAATACCCCACCAGAAAAGGCCACGGAGCTCTGCAATTTTTAAAAAAACAAGGGGAAAAAAAAATCTGTAAACTATAATTTACCATGGTCTGTGCAGTCTTTTCACCGTGATAAACTGAGTTTTGTCCAAGGAGCTTCTTGGAGCTGAGGTGTTCCTCTCAGAATATACTGCAGCTCAGTTTTACACAGTATCAGTTTTTGGCCTGGAGATTCCACAAGGATTATTCCACAATAATACACTGCTTGCTGTCTGCTGTAAGACCCTAAGAACTCTGTTGAACCTTGGCAGCTTGGGCCCACTGCAGCAGTTCCCTAGGATGCAGAACTGTTACAGACCAGTCCACTCAGAAGCCCTTCCAGGTTGAACTTACACACAACCTTCTGGACAGGGCCAACGAGCAGGGTAGTATCAGAGAGAGAAGGATTCATGGCTAGTGGCATGGCACAGACAGGCTACAGTGCAAGAGGACAACGTTGCAACATGCAAGGAGAGGCTTGCAGCATAGTTTCTAGAACAAGAGCATCAGCTAAGGGTTGAAGATAGAGCCCAACACAAAGACCTGTTTGTGCTTGAGGGCACCAGAATGCAGACTGCTGCTGCACTCATGCCACATTGTCATGACCCACAGGTCTGAAACCTGGGTCTGCAGCGTTTATAGGCACAGCTGGTACCAACCCTCCATCTGGAAGCCTGCTGAGGCTTGCATACCTGGGACCCATGAAGCTCAGCCCCAGTTTGAGGCTCCACCCATGCAATCCTATTGGTGGAGTCCTGGAGCAGCTGATTGGCCTGCTGGTCCTACTTAAGCCAGCAACAGGAACAGGAAGATGTCTGAACAACTGGGCTCTACCCTGCTCTGGACTTTGTGCCTTGTGCTTCCTGCTTCCGTGGCTTGGATTTCCTGACATCCTGAATAGGTGTTGATTCCTGGCATTTGACTTGTGATTCTGACCTCCAGTTTGTCTCCTGACTCTGACCTGGTATCCTGTCCCAGTCTGCCTCTGGTTCTTGTCTTGTGACTGCAGACTCAGGCTCTGACTACTAGGTCTGGCTACCTACAACCTGGCTGTGACAACATCTGGAGTCCCCGCCACAGTTCCGTGCACTGCAGACCAGAAATACTTTAGACAGTTCCATGGTTGGGTGAAATCAGGACTTGACAGCAGGTGGATCAGGCAAATCCAACCACATGCAGGCCTCCAGCCCCATGCTGACTTCCTCCCCACTGCAGGCTTCCACTCCCATGCAGACCTCTGCCCTCATGAACGGTTCCACCTCCTTGCAGCAGAACCAAGGAAAGGAAGGGAAAGGAGAATGGGGGTGGGGAGGCAGGTGTGACACACTGTACCTCAAAGTAGCACCCTGGGGTGACCAGTCAGCAAATGTGAAAAATCGGGATGGGGGTGGGGAGTAATAGGAGCCTATATAAGAAAAAGACCCAAAAATTGGGACTGTCCCTATAAAATCAGGACATCTGGTCACCCCACCTGCAACCCCTCATATGGTGGTGATATTTCATACAATGAATGCCATGTAAGATACCATATGAAAGGTCATGATCTGCTGAAACTCATTGTTTTGTCAAAGTACATATATAATTAGTGTGTGTGAAATTATGAGACTATGCTATAAATTAGATCTGTTTAGGTTACAGGCAACAGAAAAACAGAGATGGATCTTGGAGCTAAACCAACTGGAGAGGAAAGAGAAAGAGGAAGCAAACTAGAGGGCTAGGAACTGAAACAACAAGAAACTGAGGAAAGGGAGAGAGAGCAAAAACACAAATGGGATCTGGCAGAAAAGCAGAACCAGAAACCTTCAATCCCAATGATTCCCATCGCTCCAAGAATCCACAACTGAGACCAGCTATGTCCTGCATACATATAGGACATAGCTGTCTCAGTTGTGGATTCTTGGAGCGATGGGAGACAGATGATATCACAGAATATTTTAATCAGTTTTGAGAGGCTGTGTGCCATTCATGAAATTCCTGCTGACAAGAAAATCCCTACCCTGATTGCAAAGTTAACTGGTAAAACCCTAAATATATTCAGTGAAATGCAAATTGAGGATGCAGTAGAATACTGTAAATTTTAAAATACTGTTTTGCAAAGGTTTCATATTACCCCAATACATATAGGATGAAATTTAGAAATCTTAAGAGCAGTGCTGGTATGAGTAATGGTGAATATGTATACAGGGGGAAAGATCTAATGGGTGGGGGGGGGGAAACTGCTGAAAGATTTGAACAAATGTTTGACCCAGTTCTTAAATATATGCAAAGATGATGTAAAACAAGCCAGTGGACTAGCAGCTTTGATTCTGCAATGGGCAATAGTAAGAGAACCCAATTATCAAGTTGAAACACCCAGATGCGGGCCTTTTCATTATAGGCTGTTTTCTGGGTGTGTAAGAGGTTCTCTCTGGCAAACAAGCCTAAAGCTTCAAGCTTCTCTTGCAGGGTAAGAACATATTGTATCACGTTATTGGCTCAAGGTGGTTTTTCTTCCCACATTTCTCAAATGAGGTCCAAAATCTCTCATGGTTCCCTCCCCTACAACAGTTTGAATGGTGAGAAGCTGGTGGAGGACTGTGGTACCTCTTGTAAGGCAAACAGGAGAGGAGGGAGCAACTGGTCCCAGTGTTGGACATCTGTAACGACAAACTCCTGAGCATAGTTTTTAGTGTTCTGATGAATCGTTTCACCAAACTGTCTATTTGGGGATGATGGAAGGATGTTCTGAGGGTCTTGATTTTCAGCTGACAAAGTTGTTTCATCATCTGGGACATAACGTTTGTTCCCTGATCCATTATGATCTGCCATAGTACCTCAGCCCAGAGAAAGATGTTCATAAGCTTGGCACCAACTGCTTTGGCATTCATAGAGCATAGCGGTATAGCCTCAGGGTACTGGGTTGCATAGTCCACCACTAGTAAAACAAACCGGTAGCCTGCAGCACTCTTTTCCAGGGAGCTGACTATGTCCATTTCGATGCCCATGGATAACCTGGACCAAACGTCCAGAACTGTCAACCCACAGCCCAGTCCAAGAGACCCCCAACCCGCCAGAGTTTAGGAAAGGAATATCACCAGCAACCAAAGTACAGGGATTCCACACAGAGAGGCCATCCCAAACACCCAGAGGAGGGCTAAGTCACCACAGTGAAGACCAAGACTTGTGTTTTGCATATGGCCATCCTTAGCACTGGTCCCAAGATTGCAGCTTTGGGAAGATCTGGACCCCGAGCTCAACAAGGAAACCTTGCCAAGTTGACACCCCTATAAGGGTGAATGAGATAGAAGTTGTGGGGCTCATGGACTAGGCTGTGCTCAGACCCTAGTGCTGAACTCTGTGGTCCCAAACCCTGGGTCTACCAGAGGCACCATCCTATTACAATGTATGCACGGGAACATGAAATCTGATCCCCTTGTTCAAGTGACTCTAACCGTGGGTGAGCTTACGAAGTTCCTGATGGTTGAACTGGCCCCAGTCCTCACCTATCCCATTATCATTGTCTGAGACTGAGACTACTGTGGGAGTTATTAAAGGAATTTTCAGGACCCTTGCTGAACACTGCAGCCGCCCTACCTCCAGTCTCAGTTCTGTCTAAATCGGTGAACCTTGCAGGTGTGGAGGAGCTCACCAATTGTGGTAAGGGCACATCCAACCAGCCAGGGTCAATCCAACAGGGCAGGGGGACCAACCCAATGGGGAGGCCCCTCCATTACCTGAATCAGAGATCCTTACCCAGTTCTCCAATGGGCAGTTGAAGGCTGAGCTGAGCACACCCCCAAGTGGCAGTGGTAAATGGGAAGATCATAGAACTTCATTAAGTGAAACTTGTTCCCACACTTTGAAATTCAGGGCGACCATATATATCACCTTGAGAAGGACTGTCAGACTGAGGAAATCCAAAATCAGCTTCTGGTACCCCAACCTTATCAGAAGGAGGCTATATGGTTGGCCCACACCATTCCCTTCACAGGGCACCTCCGGAGGGAGAAGACACTAGCTCAAATTCTAGCCCAGTTTTTTGGCCCAGAGTCTATACAGCCATCCCATATTTTTGTGCCTCATGCTCAGTGTCAGCTCTCACACCCTCGGCTGACAGAAAAAGCTTCCTTGGCTCCTGTCTTAAACATAGGGTCAATATGTAATGTGGATGTTCAAACTGTGGTCTGTGGACTTGAGTTCTGCGAACGCTGGGTTCACACTGCATATCCACAGGCAGAGCACATAGTCGTATCAGCCACTGTGGGTATACTCACGCACCAACAAAAAAAAACCACAGCAGCAAGTCTCAGAGCCTGGGTTAACTGACTTGGGCTCATGCTGCAAGCTAAAAATAGCAGTGTAGATGTTCAGGCTCAGACTGGAGCCTGGGCTTCGAACCCTGCACCATTGCCAGGTTTCAGAGCCCGGGCTCCAGCCCCAACCCAAACATCCACTGCTAGTTTTAGCTCCGCAGCATGAGCCCTGCAAACCCTAGTCAGTTAGGATGACCAGATGTGCCGATTTTATAGGGACAGTCCCGATTTTGGGGTCTTTTTCTTATATAGGCTCCTATTGCCCCCCCAACCCCATCCCGATTTTTCACACTTGCTGTCTGGTCACCCTATAGTCAGTTGACTTGAGCTCTAAGACTCACTGCCACTGGTCTTTCTTTGCTGTGTAAACGTGCCCTCTGGGATCTGGCAAACTTGTAGCAGTTGGTGCTATGGCAAATTTGTTGCTCTGTTCATGGGCTCACAGCAATGTTGTGAAACAGAAAAGCTTGGCCAGCTAAGCCAGACTCGTTAAAAGAGAGCGAGAGAGGAAAGAAGAACTAAGGTGGGGAATGAAAATGATACATGGAGGAGGTAGATGACAGCAGAAACCCAAGGTTCATGTTCCAGGTGTTCAGGATTTAGCTGGAGTCACTTGAGAGAACAATGTCATGTGGGTCCCCTCAAGACATCTCTGGGGACCAAGACAGTGAAGGTCCAATGGTGACATGGTGGATCCTGGGGTCCCAGGCGATGGTGGGGACGGTAGCCATGATGGTAAATCTTGCTCCTTCCAGTTCATCCATCTTCACCATTTTGATCCCCCCAAAGTCTCTTTTTTAAGGACCCCCAAAGAGAGTTATGGGCAGAATAGCCCATCTCCTTATTATTTTGTCCATCAGTTAGGCCTAAAATTCAACACACTAATTTTGGTTCATAATTTTCCAATTCCCTTATCCTTTACCAGTCACAATAGTAACACAGTCCTTGGGTGGTATCAGCAGACTTTTTTTTCTCTGCCATAATTTTTTGCTAACTTTTATACACCATTTTATTTAACAGGCTGAGTTGGATGATTGTTATCTTGGACAATTTAAAGCACAGGCCTCTGCACAATGGGACCCAATTGTGCCAGGGGGCTGTGCAAACAAACATACATTGTGTACCTCAAAGAGCTTACTACCCAGTTTAAGACAAGGCACCAAAAGGAAGTGTAAAACAAGTCTGAAGTGGGGGAAGAGATAGGAGGGTAATGGAGATGAGCATATGATTACTGTCAGAGGGTTTTCCCTTCACCCTCTCCCCTGGTTCTTGTCACACAGACAGAAAGCAGAAGACCAGAAGTCCGAAGTGTAAACAATGCGATGTTTATTGGGGTTAGTTCCAAGCAAGCATATCCATAGCTCTACACACTGGCAGAGTCTGTTTCCCAGTGTTTCGTTCCCAGCTCCAATGCTGCAGAGCCTTGCCTGTGTCCCCATTCCCAATTTCCACCCCCTCCTCCTGAGCAGACCCAAATATACCTTCCGTGCACACCCCTAGTCACACCCCTTACAACTTATAGTCATGTTCTGTTTGAGAATGAGGTTAGGAAACACATTGTTTGTCCATATGTTTTAAAAAAAAATTCTTACCACTATTTCACTGAGAATCTCTAGTACCTCCATGCCTTGGAGCAGGGACTTGAAATTTGGCAGGGGATCACCCTTCTCTCAGAAATGTGCATTTTTGCTGTCTGTACAAAAATAAACCTGAATTTGGCCCAAATATAAGCTTTTGAAAATCATAGTTCTTACATGCTCAGTAGAAGTTTGTGAGAGGCTGGCTACATTATTCTCTCGAGTTCATTTCCACTGAGCATGCCCAGTCTCCATGCAGCTCATACATACGAAGCAAATCAAGCATGATCCATCCTCGGGTCACAAGGGATGAGTAGGACATTCCCTACAACTGTGTCAGTGACTGGGACGTGAGCAGTTATTCTCAGGGGTTGGAACAGGCCATGTGCCTAAGCCAAGGGTCAGAGCCAAAGTCAGAAACTAGGAATTGGAGCCAAAACTCAGGACTGAGTTACGTGGAGTGAAGCAAGGCAGGATCAGGAGATACTGCAGCAGAGGGCAAATGCTTTGAGCAAGCACTGAACGGCTGCTTTTGGGCTTCACAGCTGGCCGACTGACTCTTCCCATGAATCAGGTGGTGTAGCCAATCAGGCAGCCTACTGCAGTCCAGATGTGCTGGTTAGGTTGCCTGGAGAAGGCTCTGCTGAAGACCCTGCTTCCTGACAGATTGTGTCCTTATACTGCTAGGGGTGTAGAGGTGCCAGAAAGCAGAGAACTGTCTCTTCTGTGCTCTCAGTGCTCCTGCACTGGCAGAAAGGAGGAGGAATGAGCAGGGCCATTCTTAGGCATACGCAGCATATGCGGCTGCATAGGGCACCCGAAAATTTGGGGCACCACTCTCTCTGCTGCAGTGCAGACTCCTCTCCAGCTCCTCCCCTGCACTGGGCCGGCAGGCTTCTCCCCGACCCGACCCCCTGATCCCTCCCCTCTGCCCACTCACTCCTCAGCCAGCCGCCTGAGAGCTCCGTCTCGGGCAGGGCCTCACGGGGCCAGGAGCGAAAGTTTGCATGTGAGTGAGCAAGGGGAGCCGGACTAGGCAGGAAAAAGAGCGGGGTGGGGGGAGGATACCCGGAGGCTGGGAAGAGAGGGAGCTGAGCTCAGGGGGTAGAGCCGGGCACAGCACTTCGGGGAGTGGGAGAGTGGAGGAGGAAACAGGCTGGGGATTGCTGGGGGGAGTCGGACTGGGAAGGAAAAAGAGTGTGTGTGGGGGTTCTTTGTCTGGCTCAGTGAGTGAGCAAAAACACACTAGGGCCTCCTCGGGAGCAGGCTGGTGGCCCCAGGGTAGATTATCTGTTCTGAGCAGCCCCACACTGTACCTACACCTCTCCCCTCTTCAGCCCGCGTGTCCTGCCCCGCCGGCAACTCCCTGCAATCTCTTTCCTAGTCTCCTTTTCACTCCGCCAAGGATCCTGTCAAGGTTCCTCCCCCATTCTGAACTCTAGGGTACAGATGTGGGGACCTGCATGAAAACCTCCTAAGCTTACTTTTACCAGCTTAGGTTAAAACTTCCCCAAGGTACAAATTAATTTTATCTTTTGTCCTTGGAATAACCACTGCCACCACCAAACTCTAACTGGGTTTACTGTGAAACGTAGTTTGGACAGGTCTTTCCCCCCCAAAATCCTCCCAACCCTTGCACCCCACTTCCTGGGAAAGGTTTGGTAAAAATCCTGACCAATTTGCATAGGTGACCACAGACCCAAACCCTTGGATCTGAGAACAATGAAAAAGCATTCAGTTTTCTTACAAGAAGACTTTTAATAGAAATAGAAATAAATAGGAGTAAAGGAATCACCCCTGTAAAATCAGGATGGTAGGTACCTTACAGGGTAATTAGATTCAAAACATAGAGAATCCCTCTACGCAAAACCTTAAGTTACAAAAAAGACACACAGACAGAAATAGTCATTCTATTCAGCACAATTCTTTTCTCAGCTATTTAAAGAAATCATAATCTAATGCATACCTAGCTAGATTACTTACTAAAAGTTCTAAGACTCCATTCCTGTTCTATCCCCGGCAAAGCAGCATACCAACAGAGAAACACAGACCCTTTGTTTCTCTTCCTCCTCCCAGCTTTTGAAAGCATCTTATCTCCTCATTGGTCATTTTGGTCAGGTGCCAGCGAGGTTACCTTTAGCTTCTTAACCCTTTACAGGTGAGACGATTTTTCCTCTGGCCAGGAGGGATTTTAAAGGGGTTTACCCTTCCCTTTATATTTATGACAGATCCCCTTTGGACCGTCACCCTTCCTCTCCTCCCTTCCCCAGCAGGGATCAGCAGCAGACGTGCGCTGGGAAGAGGCAGCCTGACTAACGCAGTTGCAGAGAACTGAGGAGCAGAGAGGGAAAGGGAGGGACGCAGGCAGGAGCACCCCTAGCCTTTTTGCCGACCAGGGCAGAAAATGTTTTTGGTGACCTCGCCCTGACTCCCCTCCCAAAAGGCAGCGGCCAATTAGGAATCTGCCCCTAGCAGTGGCCCTGGACAAAGGGCTAGGCTGGAAGCAATAGGAGGCTGGGAGGTGGGATAAGAACAGAGGGGAAGAGCCAGGCTGAGGAAACAGGAGCAGGCGGGTTAATAGCCCCTGGAGCACATGCCCCTCCTGAACCTAGAGCTTGAGCCACTAAGAGATCCAGTTCAAAATCGTCACAAGTGTTCACTAATTTGGGGTGCCCAAATTGAAATACGTAGGCCCTGATTTTCCAGAATACTTCCAAGTGCTGTAAAAATGCTGTGTTCCAAGCACAGACCCAATTGACTTCATGGCAGGACAATGAGTTGCAACTAAGCAATTGCTGCAGTGGCACACATTAGTGGGGGCTTTGCCTATTTTCACTCTACACTGCACAGACTGTAAAGACATTAGTCCCATAAAAGGGTAAGAAAAACCACCCATGGAAAAGGCCCTGAGCCAACCGGGGCCGGGGAAGCCACAGCAAGCAGACAATCTCCTCCAAGATAGTGGGCATTAAGTTGCTACATGGAACAAACAAAACAAATACACCTTTAAATAAAACTAGGTTACTCAAGGAGGCCTTCACAGATTCCCCCACCCCACCCCACCCCCAGGCTTGCACAGAAGCTGATCTAGGCAGAAGAGCTCTGTTTGAGAGAATGGCTCAATAAAATGAATTCCCTTCACTTCCATGTGCCGGCCTGCCCACTCACCCAAATACAACACACACACACTCTTAAAGCCTCTCCTTTCCTTCTTCCATCAGAAAATGTCTAATCAGCGCTACTCTTTACCCTTCTGAAAATGTGTATGTGTCGCCCCCTGCCATCACTCCACAGGATGGCTACACAGACATGCTACATTTTCTTCTGCAAAGTAAAGTGTTTTCCACAGTACATATCATGTTACAGGCTGAGACAAAGATCCCCTGGCAACCTTAGCTAGAGCCAGGAAATCTCCGCTCAGAGGTCTGAAATCCCAGCTGGGACTCAGGTTCGCTGCACAAGGAGTAGAGGTTCTAGTCTATTAACCAAAGCAGATGTACAAGAATCACTCTGCCAGCTGCATCTGTCACTCTTTTTTCCATGTTAAATTGACTTTTCCTGTTAGTCATCTGAGCCTTTATCAGAGAGGGCAACAGCCAGCAAGCACGGATGTCGGTCGTGGTCAATTCGTTCTCTAGGGCAGTTGGTCTTCCCTAGCTCCCAGTTCCAGAATCCTTTGGCCTTGCCAGAGTCCTCATGGGCCCTCCACAACTGATCACTTGATATCCTCTTCGCTGCAGGGAGAATTTCACAGTTCCCAGCCATCTGCCCAGAGAGAACTGGACAGGATTCTCTTCAAAGCAAAGTATTTATTGTCATCCTGGGGCTTCAGCTTCCCACTCCCTGCACAGCACTGCCATTCTGCAGTGGGCCAAGGAGTGAGGGTCTGCAATCAGAAATCAAATTCAATTAGAGCTGGACTTAGGTAAAGCAAGTGCCCATTTGAGGCCCAAGAGCTACAGCAGATGCTCCACAAAACAAATGTAGGTTGTCCCCATCTGCTGCTTTGGGAGGAAAATCCCTGCCACCGGTATCAGTTTGTCCCACCCCACAGAGTGGGAGAAATTCCCTTCTAAACTCCTTCCTGGCAATGGGTCTGCAGGGGCACTCATTGTCCCCCGTGGAAGAAAACTGCTACCAACCTCCCTCTCCCCAGCAAAACTGGAAAGAGAGGCTTTTGGGAGCTCCACAGTCAGGCCTCTCATTTATTGAGGTCTGCAGTTGCTTGGGGCCCTGCCAATCCTCAAGTGAGCCCAGACCTTAAGGATCCAGTGTGATGCTGTATGGAATATGACTGACCATTTATAATATTAGTGATACCGGTATAATACATTTGCATGGAATCTTATTTAAGATATACCATGTAAGATGTCAGTGGAAAAGTTATGATTGGCTAAATATGATAATCATGTTTATATGTATGTATCATCTTTGAATTGTGAGTTGTAAATATGTGAGGTATATTTGTATATGAAACCTATGCTGTGTTTCTGACACCCCCAGAAAGTTTGTCATCAGCACCAGCCAGCCTGCTAGATGGCCTGTCAAAGGCAATCAGCTGTACAATGAATCCACTGAGAGAAGGTAGGGGTTACACCTATGAGTCAGCAGGACATGTAGGGCCATGCCTGTGGACAGGGGACTCTAAGGCTTTTCCATGCCATGTGTTGTAGGTTTGTGTTTGGGACAAAGGAAGTACAAGCCATATGGCAAAGGATAGAAAAAGGCAGCTGCATCTTCTCCATTTTGTCTTCAGTCCTTCTTCTTATCTCTGGAGCAACTTCTCTACAAACTGAAGCATGGAACAAAGGACTGACAGACCCATCCAAGCTGTGGATGTGTTCCAGGGGGACTCTACAAGGCAGTATGGGCAGCTGATATAATAGGCCGGGAAAGCTCTGCTTCCCCTGGCACTGCCATGGCCACCAGACCCCTGGTTGCGGGGTTTGGCGGCAAAGTTTTTGCTTTATTATGCCCCATGCAGGTTCCGGGGCAACTGAGCAGGCGGTATGCATGGGGCATATCAAAAGCATCTTCTAACAGTCGCTTTTCCCCTGGGCGGTGGGTGGGTTGGGTCTGGGCAAGGGAGACATGGCGTGGCTGTGGCCAGCCCCAGGTTCCTCCAGGCGGGAGGAGGTTTGGCTTGTGGCTTCAGCCAGCCTGGCCGGGGCTTCTCTGGGTGGAGCGGGGAGGCTCGGGGCTTCGGCCAGCCTGGGACTCCTGCAGCTGGGGATGGGGGCACCTCTCCGGGCAGGGCGGGAGGGGTTTGTGGGTCCAGCTGCAGGGAGGGATGGGGGGCAGGGGGTGTCGGGGCTCCAGCTGTGGGGAGGGCGTGGGCAGAAGGGGCAGAGCCGGGGGCTAGTCTCCCCAGAAGGAGGCTCCACCCACCGCCCATGCAAGCCAGCAAACTCACTAATGCTGCTAAGAACCTGACATATGGACTCTGAAGTCATATGTATGTGACTGTTTTAACCATTTAACAACTCTCATCTTGTTCTTTTCTTTTCTAATAAAGCCTTTAGTTTTTAAATACTAAAAGATTGGCTGGCAGCATGATATTTTGGGTCAGATCCAAACTAATATTGATCTGGTAACATGGCTGGCCCTTTGCGGATCAGAAGAACATTTTATATCGTGAGCAGAGTTATAAATAACTTTGCACTGTACTGGACCTGGGTGCTGATTGGGAGCCAGAGAACTGGAATGCAATAAAGGGGACTGTGTGGTTTCTTTTTTCAGCTTCTTGATAACCAGCGTGGGGGACCAGGAGCACATTTTGTGACTGGTTGGGAAATCTAACTACAGTATTAACCTCCAGTTTTCGGAGACTCTGCTCTCCTTTTCGGAGCCTGCCCTGATCTTGGCATTTTCAGTGAGGGCTACTCTAGGCACCTCGGGCCCCATCCAGAACAGCAGGTCAGAGCACAGAGTGCTCTAGAACTGGGTGTGAGCTGACTGAGCATGTCTGTAATGTCTTGTTTTACTTGATTTTACAGCAGTTTTTCCAATAACTAATTCCTACTTACATCCATCGTGCCTTCCTACTCCTCATGATACTCCAGACCAGGAGTCCTACAAGCCCCATCTAATCAATTAATCAAAATACCAAAGAAACACTAACTCCTTGGCCAGATGTACACTGCAGCTTAAAAGGCAGCTTACGTCAACCTAACTCTGTAAGTGTCTACACTACAGGATTGCTCCCACCGATGTAAGTCCCCTACTATACTAATGTAATAATTCAACCTCCACAAGAGGCATAGCGCTTAGGTCCATATAGTTCGATTGGCACAGTTTCTGTGTAGACATTGCATTACTTACATTGCCTGTCAGCACCGGCTGGGCGCTGGACTGCCAACCACTGAGAGCCTGAGCTGTTAGCTCTAGGTAGCTGAGCTCTCAGCTGGGAGCTCTGCATGGAGCTGACAGGCTGGGCTGTCAGCCCCCCGCATCACCCCACATAAGTTGGTGGAAGTGCTCCTGGTGAGGACAGGACAGTAGTGTGGACATGAAAAAATGCAGTAGTTACTGAGGTGGCTGTAAGTTGACCTAACATAGGTCAACTTAGTTGTGTAGTGTAGGCCAGGCCCTAGTCTTCTAACTGCATGGAGTAGCCACACAACCTGTGGCTTAGTTTTGTTTCTAAAACAACTCCCATCCTTCTCTCTTAAGGGTGATATTTCCTCTGTATCATCCCTCCTGCTGTTCTTTGCACTTGCAAATGTACACCCCAGAGCTGGCTTCATGCCCTTTCCCCAACACTGATTTCTCTTCTCTACTAATATACTTTATTGTGTGTGTCAGGATATCTTCCTGCAAATGAGGTGACACTGCATATTTCCCTGTGGCAGCAGCAGGGATGTTGTTTTATGAATGTGCATCCAGAAGACACAGGAATGGCAGGCCTGATGCCTCCAAGGTGTCCTTCCTTTTAGACTCAATGTGTAATAAATAATAATAATACTTCATACTTTTATAGCTAATTTCATCTCAAGGTATTAAATTGCTTTTCACAGCTGGGTAAGAGTCATAGTAAGCTAATTTTACAGATGGGGAAACTGAGACCCAGAGATGTTAATTGATTTGCTCAAGATTCCACAGTGCCAGTGAGTGAGATATGAATAGGACTTGGCTCCTCCCAACACAAGGCTGTACTAACTCTAGGCCTTGGTGGGTTCCCCACACACAAAGACACATCTAGCAGTAAATTATTTGCTAGGACTGGCAGTTAGGGATCAACTGCTAGAGTTATAGAAAGTACACAGTAATTCCTTGCTAGGCCCTTTGGGACTGTCCAGTAGAAGGCAACAGAGCTATTCCTGTCCCCTGTGTCTTCAAATCCATACCTCTCTGGGAGAAATTCGTAAATGGACTTGGGTTTGGCTCTGTCTCTGTGTCCTGGGAGTTGCCTGGTGGGAGTATAACTGCATTAGCTGTTCATTTCTTTTGCTTTACTGCTTTTGCACCTGTATGAGCGGACTACAGGACGTCCCTGACTGCTGGTACACAGGTAGGTATTCTGGCCAATGTCCATATGTGAAACTCCTCCCATGAACATGTTCACTGTGGCCCTCATCCCTGGTGTATAGTTCTCTTCAGGCTCCCTGTGCTGGGGACCGGCTCCCTAGGTATAATTGGACCCACTCCTACGTGTATGTAAATCAGTGTAAAAGGCCTACTGAATTCAGTGGTGCAGGAGTAGATCTACAGGTCAAAATTTCCAATCCCTGGTGCCTAGGTTAAGCTCCTAAATTAGGCACCAAAACAGAAGTAACCTGATTTTTCTTAGCCCTGGTCTACACTAGGAGTTTAGGTCGAATTTAGCAGCGTTAAATCGATGTAAACCTGTACCCGTCAACACGATGAAGCCCTTTTTTTCGACTTAAAGGGCTCTTAAAATCGATTTCCTTAATCCACCTCTGACAAGTGGATTAGCGGTTAAATCGGCCTTGCCGGGTTGAATTTGGGGTACTGTGGACGCAATTAGATGGTATTGGCCTCTGGGAGCTCTCCCAGAGTGCTCTATTGTGACCGCTCTGGACAGCACTCTCAACTCAGATGCACTGGCCAGGTAGACAGGAAAAGGCCTGTGAACTTTTGAATTTTAATTTCCTGTTTCCATGATCACCTACAGCTTGTCACGCTGGCCAGAGCTCATCAGCAGAGGTGACCATGCAGAGCTCATCAGCAGAGGTGACCATGATGGAGTCCCAGAATCGCAAAAGAGCTCCAGCATGGACCAAACAGGAGGTACGGGATCTGATCGCTGTATCGGGAGAGGAATCCGTGCTATCAGAACTCCGTTCCAGTTTTCGAAATGCCAAAACATTTGTCAAAACCTCCCAGGGCATGAAGGACAGAGGCCATAACAGGGACCCGAAGCAATGCTGCGTGAAACTTAAGGAGCTGAAGCAAGCCTACCAGAAAACCAGAGAGGCAAACGGCCACTCCGGGTCAGAGCCCCAAACATGCTGCTTTTATGATGAGCCGCACGCCATTTTAGGGGGTTCAGCCACCACTACCCCAGCCGTGTTGTTTGTCTCCTTCAATGGAGATGGAGGCAACACAGAAGCAGGTTTTGGGGATGAGGAAGATGATGATGATGAAGTTGTAGATAGCTCACAGCAAGCAAGCGGAGAAACCGGTTTTCCCGACAGCTAGGTACTGTTTCTCACCCTGGACCTGGAGGCAGTCCCCTCCGAACCCACCCAAGGCTGCCTCCCAGACCCGCCAGATGGAGAAGGGACCTCTGGTGAGTGTACCTTTTAAAATACTATAATGGTTTAAAAGCAAGCATGTTTAATGATTAATTTGCCCTGGCATTTGCGGCTCTCCTGGAAGTACTCCCAAAGCCTTTGCAAAAGGTTTCTGGGGAGGGCAGCCTTATTCCACCCACCATGGTAGGACACTTTACCACACCAGGCCAGTAGCACATGCTCGGGAATCATTGTAGGACAAAGCATTGCAGTGTATGTTTGCTGGTATTCAAACAACATCCATTCTTTATCTCTCTGTGTTATCCTCAGGAGAGTGATATCATTCATGGTCACCTGGTTGAAATAGGGTACTTTTCTTAAGGGGACATTCAGAGGTGCCCGTTCCTGCTGGGCTGTTTGCCTGTGGCTGAACAGAAATGTTCCCCGCTGTTAGACATGGGGAGGGGGGAGGGGGAGGGGATAGCCACGTGGTGGGGGTAGGCAAAATGCGACCTTGGAACGAAAGCACATGTGCTGTGTATGTAATGTTAACAGCAAGGTTTACCCTGAAAGAGTGTAGCCATTGTTCTAGAAAATGTGTCTTTTTAAATACCACTGCCTCTTTTTTTTTTTCTCCACCAGCTGCATGTGCTTCAATGATCACAGGATCTTCTCCTTCCCAGAGGCTAGTGAAGATTAGAAGGCGAAAAAAATGCACCCATGATGAAATGTTCTCTGAGCTCATGGTGTCCTCCCACACTGAGATAGCACAGACGACTGCATGGAGGCAGACAATGCCAGAGTGCAGGAAAGATATGACCGGGAGGAGAGGTGGCAGGCTGAAAAGAGGGCTGAAGCTCAAATGTGGCGGCACCGTGATGAGAGGAGGCAGGATTCAATGCTGAGGCTGCTGGAGGATCAAACCAATATGCTCCAGCGTATGGTTGAGCTGCAGGAAAGGCAGCTGGAGCACAAACCGCTGCTACATCCCCTGTGTAACCAACCGCCCTCCTCCCCAAGTTCCATAGCCCTTCACCCAGATGCCCAAGAACGCGATGGGGGGCCTCCGGCCACCCGGCCACTCCACCCCAGAGCATTGCCCAAGTAACAGAAGGCTTGCATTCAATAAGTTTTAAAGTTTAAAACTTTTAAAGTGCTGTGTGGCCTTGTCCTTCCCTCCTCCACCACCCCACCTGGGCTACCTTGATAGTTATCCCCCTATTTGTGTGATGAATGAATAAAGAATGCATGAATGTGAAGCAACAACGACTTTATTGCCTCTGACAGCGGTGATCAAAGGGAGGAGGGGAGGGTGGTTAGCTTACAGGGAAGTAGAGTGAACCAAGGGGCGGGGGGTTTCATCATGGAGAAACAAACAGAACTTTCACACCGTAGCCTGGCCAGTCATGAAACTGGTTTTCAAAGCTTCTCTGATGCGCACCGCGCCCTCCTGTGCTCTTCTATCTGCCCTGGTGTCTGGCTGTGCGAAACCAGCAGCCAGGCGATTTGCCTCAACCTCCCACCCCGCCATAAACATCTCCCCCTTACTCTCACAGATATTATGGAGCGCACAACAAGCAGTAATAACACTGGGAATATTGGTTTCGCTGAGGTCTAACTGAGTCAGTAAACTGCGCCAGCGTGCTTTTAAACGTCCAAAGGCACATTCTACCACCATTCTGCACTTGCTCAGCCTGTAGTTGAACAGCTCCTGAATACTGTCCAGGCTGCCTGTGTACGGCTTCATGAGCCATGGAATTAAGGGGTAGGCTGGGTCCCCAAGGATAACTATAGGCATTTCAACGTCCCTAACGGTTATTTTCTGGTCTGGGAATAAAGTCCCTTCTTGCAGCTTTTGAAACAGACCAGAGTTCCTGAAGATGTGAGCGTCATGTCCTTTTCCCGGCCATCCCACGTTGATGTTGGTGAAACATCCCTTGTGATCCACCAGTGCTTGCAGCACTATTGAAAAATACCCCTTGCGGTTTATGTACTCGCCGGCTTGGTGCTCCGGTGCCAAGATAGGGATATGGGTTCCATCTATGGCCCCACCACAGTTAGGGAATCCCATTGCAGCAAATCCATCCACTATGACCTGCACATTTCCCAGGGTTACTACCCTTGATATCAGCAGATCTTTGATTGCGTTGGCTACTTGCATCAAAGCAGCCCCCACAGTAGATTTGCCCACTCCAAATTGATTCCCAACTGACCGGTAGCTGTCTGGCGTTGCAAGCTTCCACAGGGCTATCGCCACTCGTATCTCAACTGTGAGGGCTGCTCTCATCTTGGTATTCTTGCGCCTCAGAAAAGGGGAAAGCAAGTCACAAAGTTCCATGAAAGTGCCCTTACGCATGCGAAAGTTTCGCAACCACTGGGAATCATCCTAGACCTGCAACACTATGCAGCCCCACCAGTCTGTGCTTGTTTCCCAAACCCAGAATCGGCGTTCCACTGCATGAACCTGGCCCATTAGCACCATGATGCCCACATTGCCAGGGCCCCTACTTTGAGAGAAGTCTGTGTCCATGTCCTCATCACTCACGTTACTGCGCTGATGTCGCCTACTCGCTCAGTATCGCTTTGCCAGGTTCTGGTGCTGCATATACTGCTGGATAATGCGCATGGTGTTTAATGTGCTCCTAATTGCCAAAGTGATCTGAATGGGCTCCATGCTTGCCATGGTATGGCGTCCACACAGAAAAAAGGCACGGAACGATTGTCTGCTGTTGCCCTGACGGAGGGAGGGGCGACTGACGACATGGCTTACAGGGTTGGCTTACAGGGAATTAAAATCAACAAAGGGGGTGGCTTTGCGAGAAACCGAATGGCCCCCTCAAGGATAGAACTCAAAACTGGGTTTGGCAGGCCATTGATTTCACAGAGGGAAGGAGGAGAAAATGAATACAAAACAAATCTGGTCTATTTCTTGTTTTGAGCCACTTCATCTAGCTTTATAAATCTTGCTGGCAGCAGACTGTGCAATACGACCACTAGCTGTTATCATCTCCTGGGTGCTCAGCAGAAGACGGTGCAGTATGACGACTAGCCATCATCTTCTGCTGGCTGGAGATTAAAAGACAGTGCACTGCCGGTAGGACTGAATTTCCACGAGACGAAACTTAAAAGGGAAATGACCTGGCTGAGTCACTCCCATGTTTGCCCAGGCGCCCGATTAAAAGAGCAGCCAGGACTACGTCGATGAGGGCTACCAGTTATACTGCACTGTCTGCTGCCAAAAGGCAATAAACTGCTGCTGTGTAGCAATGCAGTACCACGTCTGCCAGCACCCAGGAGACATATGGTGACGGTTATCTGAGCGGGCTCCATGCTTGCCATGGTATCGCGTCTGCACAGGTAACTCAAGAAAAAAGGCGCAACACGATTGTCTGCCCTTGCTTTCACGGAGGGAAGGCAGGAGGGAACAGGGACCGGACAATATGTACCCAGAACCACCCACGACAATGTTTTAGCCCCATCAGGCACTGGGATTTTTACCCAGAATTCAGATGGGCGGCAGAGACTGCGGGAACTATGGCATAACCACCCACAGTGCAACGCTCCGGAAGTCGACGGTTGCCTCGTTACTGTGGACACACTCCGCCGACTACATGCACTTAGAGCACTTGTGTGGGGACACGCACAATCAACTGTATAAAACCGCTTTCTACAAAACCGACTTCTCTAAATTTGACCTAATTTCATAGTGCAGACATGCCCTTATTAAATGCTGAGTAATCCCAGCTCCCCTTAAAGCGAAGGGGACCTGCAAGTACTCAGTAGCTTTGAAGGTCAGGGCACTGCTGTTTAGGTGCCCAGTTACGGATTTAGGAGTCCAACGTTGGGTGCTCAGGTTTGGAAACTCTGGACATAGCCCTTAAGCAGAGGACTTGTCTTCTCAAAGGCTAAGGGGCTTTTCCCAGGTCCTGCTCTTTTACTGCCCCTGCGGGGGGACTGGGGACCTGCTCCTGCCCGCGTTCCCCCGCCCCGGCCCCGCTGCTTCTTTCCCTGCTGCGCCTCCGGCAGCCTCCCCTCCCCGCTTGGGGGCTGCTGATCTGCCTGCCCCGGCACTAGCTCGGCGGGAGATGACGCCGCTCTCCGGGTGGTCTCCCTCCCGCTCCGCGGCTTGCCCGAGGTCAGCCCACAGCTGCCCCCGAGGGCCAGGGGCCCCGGCCGGCGGCTACAAGAGGCCCGGATGCGACGCAGCCGCCTGAGGAGCGCCCCGCCCGCGCCCCCTCTTCCCCCGCGGCCCCCCGCGCCGCTCCTCTGCCCGCCACACGCGCCTCTTCGCTCCCCCCCGCCGCCCCGGTGCTGAGGGGGCGATGTGTGAGCGACGGGTGCGGGTCCCGCGGGGGAGGGGCGTGAGCGGCGGGCGGGAGGCGGGTGGGAGCTGGGGGGGAGGAGGCCGAGTGGGGGCGGGGCGACAGTCCGGGCACCGGTTCCTCCCCCGCTTTACTTCTCGGGGGCTGCTCACGCCCCGCCCCCCAGGCAGGCAGGCGCCGCACGCGGCAGGGGCGTTGGGCTCATTCGCTCTCCGCGAGCGCCGGGGGCGGGGCTGACTCAGGCGGCAACGCGCCTTTCGGTCCTCAGGAGCTCTCAGTGTTATGCAAATGAGGCCGTGCCTTATCTGCATATTACCGCGGCTGCCGCCAGACCGGCACCGCTCCGAGCGCGTCACAACAGAGACGGGGGGCGCGAGGACGAGACAACGTCTCCTATTGGCCCAGGAGCCAGACATGCTGCAGAAGAGCTGGGTGGGGCTGGAAAGTCTCTCCCGCCGTTGGGCCAATAAGAGCCGTTGCCTCGCCCCCCTTGTCACAGTGCCAGGCGGTCTGCGCCTCACGGGGCGCCCGGTCCCCATTGCGCGGGCCCTGCGGGGACACCGAGTCGGTCACACGCGCGGCGCGAAGCGCGGTCACCGCACCGAGCCGGGCAGCTGACGCGAATCCCGGTGTCCGGCCAAACGCCAGCCCCGGGACGCCCACGCCGGCCGAGCCGCCGTAACCCGCCACGCCAGTAGGGGCTGCCCTCGCTGAGCCTCCCTCTCTATGGCTCTTTTCTGCGGCAGAGCCCTGCCGGCGGCTGCTCTCTACACACGTGTCCGCTCTATGGGGCTGGAGGGCCGCGCTGCGACAGGGGAGGCCCCGTGTGGGGCTGGCCATGGAGCTGCCTGTTCGCAAATGACCAGTGTATTGCGCGAGGCCTGGCTCCGTTAACACCCTGTATCTCGTTTCATTTGTTGACATTTGCACTTTCTGCAGCGGGGCCTTCCATGCCAGTGAAATGTCATTTAAACCACCAAGGGCTGAAGCCTGCGCCGGGCTCCGCACAGGGCGCCTCGTCTCTTTCAGCTACCGACAGCAACAGCGGGGATCCCAGGCAATCGGGTTGCCCTCACTAAAGATGGCCGCCACTCCCATTATTTACAATACCCGTGAAGCCAGAACAGGGTTTGAGGCCTGGCTGCTCGGAGCGGAGATGGACGCCTCCTGCGCGGTGTGGTTTGGGGATCAGGCAAGAATCTCTCCCAGCGCCGCGGGCCGGCCTCGCTCGCCCCGGCGTGTGTCACACGGTGCCGGCGGGTGTCGGCCCGGCTGGCCCCGTCCGCGCCCGGGGCAGCTCCCCGCCCCCACTGCGTCCCAGCAGCCGCAGCTACAGCCCTGCCCGCACTGTGCCCGCTTCCCCGCCACCCCCCGGTCTGCCCCCACCCATGCTGCACCTCCCAACACTTCCTTCCCCCCCCCCGCCTCCTTCACCCGCACTGCGCTCCCCGCCTCCTACACCCGCTTACCTTCCAGGTCTGCCCCACCTGCACTGCACTCCCTGCCCCCTACATGCCCTTATCTCCGAGCGCTGCGCCTCCCGCCCCGATACCCCCTTACCCCCAGCTCCACCCCTGCCCGCACGGATGGAGCGCCCCACCTCCAATACCTCCTTTCCCCCCAGCTCCAAACTGAGGGAGCACCCCCCCCTTTGCCCCTGGTCGGTGCTGACCGTGTGTTGCCTCTGGCAGGAGGAGAGAGCCGTTTGCCCCTACGACGCCAATCACCAGATGCCCAGAGCCTCTCTGGCTAAGCACATGGTGGCCTGTCGGCTGAGGAGGCTGGAGTACTCCAGAGAAGAGCAGGTAGCCACCTTCAGCTCTGGGCGGACTGGTTGGTTTTTTCTTAGGGCAGGAATCCCTTGGTCAGGTTTTGCTGAGAGGAAATAGTTTGGCAGTTTTAAGAAGTCTGGATTGGTTCAGACAAATCTATTGTTTATACTCTAGGCCCAGAGAAATCATATAAAGGAAGGCCCTGATGCTGCAGGTGGATCCGTGCAGGTGGCCCGTGCACCTGCATAAGTCCAGTGAGACTCTGTCTGGATGTGAAGGCCATGGTTTATCAGACTACAGAATTGGGGAGGCCTGGCGGTTCTGGGCAGAGATGCTTGAATCTTAGGGCTCGTGTACACTGGCAATTTACAACACTGCAACTTTCTCGCTCAGGGGTTTGAAAAAACACCCCCCTGAGCGCAGCAAGTTTCAGTGCTGTAAAGCGACAGTGTAAACAGGGCTGGTAGCTATGCCTTTCGTTGGGGTGGTTTTTTTAGAGCCCTGGGAGAGCTCTCTGCCGTGATCACACAAGCCACCTTAAAGCACTGCCACGGCACCACTTTAGCATTGCCAGTGTAGACTAGCCCTTAGCTATAAACTTGGGAATGGTATAATTAATGTCTTTTGGTTTGTAGGCTGAAATGTATGACTCTGCATTTTACTACGAGAAAGCAAAGATACCCACCATTACTATGGGTAAGTATGAATTTGGTAATGGTTGTACAGTGGAATGCAGACACTTCAGGTGACAATGTTACCTCAGGTTTCAGAGTAGCAGCCGTGTTAGTCTGTATTCGCAAAAAGAAAAGGCCCGATGAACTGAGCTGTAGCTCATGAAAGCTTATGCTCAAATAAATTGGTTAGTCTCTAAGGTGCCACTAGTACTCCTTTTCTTTTTGCGAATGTTACCTCAGTTGCTCCAATGTGAGAGAAACTTTCTTATTCTCATCATCTAGATCTTTTTAAAATAAATTTGGCTTGTGGCGCTTTACCTTCATTCTGCAAAGCTGAGCAGCACACCTTTTTTATTACTCTGTGCTAGTCAGAGGGTGTTTTTCCTCCTCATTTTCAAAGTTCGAAGAAGATATTATAATTTAATTCCTAGTTATTTATCAGCATATTTGTGGCAGATTGGGGTTTTTGTGTGTTTTTTTTTTTTCGTTTTCATATTTCTAACACAACTTACAAGTTCCCTTTGCTTTTTTATTTTCTTGTTTGTGCACCGGACTCACCTGTGATGTGAGTAGATCACATGTATACTGTATGTCATCTCCCACCTCAGCAGTTTGACCCAGCTCTAACAATAGCATTTAGCTGCTGAAGTAGAGCTTCTGAAGGGAGACCTGTGTTTTCATTGCAGTTCTACATTAACTAGTGGAAACATTAGTGTGGGATGGTTCTTGGTTGGGTAAGGGAAGATTATCTTTAATGTGTCTGCAGTGCATTGCTGTACTTGTTTCCAAATTAATCTTGCTCTGGAATTTAGAGGTCATTCCCACCAAGATTATAAGGCCCTTTTAAGGTAGATAAAAATGTGAACTTCAGTTACTTGTCCCCCTTTAAATGGCAGAGTTACAATTAACAGATATTTATATCAAGTGTTTGAAAAATCTGTTCAGGACAGTAATAATAATAAAGCAAGTCACACAGAGTGAGGCTATGTTCTGAGGAGGTTAGAACCTGAAAAACACACACAGAGGAGGCAGGACACAGTAGCAGGACCAGAAGAGTAACTTGATATCATTTACATGTAATTGTAGAATAAATATAAATCTTATTAACTGGTTGTGGTTTGGTTTTCTGGACTAAATAACGTGGAATGGATGTAAGAACAAACTTTTAAAAAGCCAGAATATATTTGGTTAAAATTTTTCCATTACAGTCAAAGAATTCCTGAGTGTCTGATGGCCTTTTGCTGAACATCATTAATTCAGGATGAGGACTATTATTCTCTCTGTACAATAACCACTGCCTACCTGTCCGTTAAACCTCGCCAGCTAAGAGCACAGATCTAGCACATACCTCAGGATGGACTAGTACACAGGTACAGGAACTTTGTAAAAATTTTTTCCTTTTTTTCAGACAAGGATCTACAGTTTCACATTATTAAACAAGCTAAAGCTTTAAGTGCTAAAGAAGGTGGAGGTTACAGTGAAGGTAAGTGGAATACACAGATTAAGCCAGGGGTTCTCCAGTTTTTCGGTAGTGTGGGCCATCTCTCCTCCCATTCATGATCACTCAAGCCACCTCTTTCTCAGTCTCCCTTGATCTCATTTGTGTGTTCACTGTCATACAATATTCATCTGCTCCCTTACTAATTCTGGTCCCCACAGCTGTGTTCTCCTTCCTCACCTGGGATCTGGGGAGGGTTCAAGTCCTGCATGTTCAACTCAAGAGCTATCTTCAGGACTGGAAATCTAGCCCTGCAAAGCTCATGATGTTCCTTTAATGCCAGTCCCACAATCCCACTACTTAAAATCTTTCCCCTTCTGACCTCCTCTGGCCCAGCTCTCTGAGCTGTCCCCTCTTCTGCCTTCCAGAACCCCTCAGGCTGAACCTGGCACTGCTCCCCACTCCAACTGCTGGGAATCCTTTTCCTGGACAAGAAACCTTCCCTTTTGCTTTTACTTCCTCCTCTGAATTCCCAAACTAACATTTGTTTTATTGGGCATGTGATATGTAGTTGTCTTTCATTGCCCCACGATACATGAACTTTCAATTTCCATTTTTACAGTGGATTATTGCAAACTTTCCAAAGAGGAGTTAGAGTGATTTAGTCAGAGGGGTCTGCTCCCCTGTAGATAGGATGGACATTGTGTCCACCCATACATTTAAGTCACTACTTCCTGTTTTTCACTGATCAGCAAAGAACACACAAAACAGGCTGGAGCCCAGGAAAGGACAGACATAGATTTCTCAAGAGAATGAAAGATGAAATCAAGACAGACCCTTGACAAACTGTGCCTGCTTGTACAGATGGCAGTAGAGCTACAGTGTGCACTGTGGGAGGGATTGTGGCACCTGTATAAAATTGCATTAAGCTACTGACTCAGTTATTTTAAAATACAGATATGTGCACAAATTAGGGTTGCCAACCCTCCAGGATTGTCCTGGAGTCTCCAGAAATTAAAGATTAGTCTTTAATTAAAGACTGTCACGTGATAAAACGTCCAGGAATACATCCAACCAAAATTGGCCGTCCTAGTGTACAAAGGGAAAAAGGTGTATGCTCATTCTCCCTTTCTGACTTGCTAACTCAGCATCCGAATGCAGCAGCGCTGACTGGAAGACTTTTCTGCTCTGTTTTTCTTTCTCTAGTATAGAATGGAAACCTGTAGAATGGGCTCTTTGGAAAGGAGGCACCTGGAAATGTTCATAAGATTGATGGCATATTTGGAAGATGGGTTCCCCATGGTTTAACAAAACTGTAGTAATGTTAATTTCAAATCTTAATCTAACCCAGTGGTTCCCAAACTGGGGTTCGTGAAATGTTACAGGGGGGTTGCAGGGAAAAAATTCCCTAATGGCAGACAGAGCTGTCTCTAGGGACCCTGGACAGCATGGGGCCAGCAGCCCGGAGCCCCTGGACTTCCAAAAGCTAAGCAGATCAAAGCAAGCGTATCTATCACACTGAGGAGATTTAAACTTCAAGACTTCTTATAAGAAATGGAAAGGGAGATGGATATTTTCTGCTGTTCTTAAAATTAAATAGGCAGCTAGTATTGTTTTTAAAATTATTATGAAGAAAAGGTTTAAGCTTTGTTTGTTTTGCCTGGCTGTTCAAGACCTGAATGATTGTGTAGGAGCAACGATTTGAGTTGGCTTCTTAAATACTTTCATGCTGTTTCACATCTGATACTCCTTGATGAAACATAGGAGCCTTGTCTTATAACAGGCTTATTCAAAGTGATACAAGCTACGAAAGTGAGATCTTGGAAGAGTGCTGCCGTTTTCATAATGTAATAATACTGTAATCATAAATAATAATAATAAATAGTGTGTAATAAGCATGTCATAAAACATATTTTATGTTTCCAAGATCACTGCTTTTATCATTTATACTCGGGTAAAGGAGAAAATCCCTGGAATACGGTATGCATCTGATGAAGTGAGCTGTGGCCCACGAAAGCTCATGCTCAAATAAATTGGTTAGTCTCTAAGGTGCCACAAGTACTCCTTTTCATTTTTAGGAGGGGGTTCACGAGCCTTGACGTTTTACTGAATGGGGTTCCCAGGTTGTTAAAGTTTAGGATCCACTGATCTAACCTGAATGCACTTGACAACTTTAAAAGAAAATAAATGAATACCAAAATGTGCACCATGTTCTGTATTGCAAAAATACATCTATGGGCCACTAGGTGTCATAGTTATATCTCACCATCCTATTTTAACATTGTGTTCTTGCACTTTTTAGAAGCGATCTGAAGAAAGAACCAAAGTTGTCCAAACTGTCCACATTCACCTAATAACTTGTTAATTTATTATCAGGTTTTACTTGGTAAACACTTACTCTTTTCTCTAAAACTCTCCACTAACACAAAGTTGTAGTCCAGGTTTTTAATACACAGTCATCAAGAAATGTGAAGTTTTATGGTGCATAATTGTCAAATTAAGGTTGCTTTAGGAACCAGAAGATTTAATTTTCTGAATTTTAAAACCTTAGTCATAATATCTGTTAACACAAATTTTGCCTTCAGTTTCCTTGGCATGTTTAAAAGAGGGTGATAGCTGAGCAGACCTTCAGGTAAACACAGCTACTTTTATTTGAATAGGTGGAACTCCTAGTAAGTTGTTATAATTGTAACAGAAAATAGGGCATATTTCACGGGTTCTTAATCTGCGTCACATCTGGATCAGCACATCTGAACAGAGAGAGTTTTAGCTTTTCTCTTCTTACAGGGTAGTCTTTGCTGTGTGCTATGACCCCATCCTGAATGAAATGGACCTAGCTGATCTTTCTGCTCTTGAAATATTTTTCAATAAAAATGTCCTTGATTCTTCTTTCAAGAGCAGGGGTGAGACTGAAGGGGAATTAAGGAGATGAATGTTCTCCTTACTTAGGCTTTGTCTCCATTTACAGCATGTGTCGAGTACATACGCTGCATGCCCACCTAGCACAGGTATAAATAGCTGTGTAGATGGTGAGGCACTGCTTGGGCAAGTAGAGTAAAGACACACCTGAACTTTAGGGTGTGTACTCTACTCACTCTCAATATGCCCGAGCAGTGTCTCTCACATATACACTGCTATTTTAAGCAGTGTAGTGTTCCACTGCCAGAGTCTTTCTCCACTGCAAGGAAGGGCTGTAGCAGTGGGGAGGCAGCGGAGAACGACTCCAGCATTACCCCACTACGGGAGCCTTTTCCTGCTGCAAGGAAAGGCTCTGGCATCGCTGCCGGAGCCTTTTTCCATTGCTTCTCCCTGCCAGAGCCTTTCATTGCCACGTGTATCTAACCACCACAGTGTGAACGCAGCCTGCTTTTCAGTGCAGCATGTAGTTACACGTAACCTACATGCCCCTGACAGTGTAGACTAGACCTAAAAGATATACAGCGTCCTTTCTGCAAGTGATAGCCTTTCATAAGTACCATATTCTGTTGTTTCAAGAAATTCACTTTGAAATGCTACAGTATGTTGGAGAGAGTGTGACTGGAGGTTTGACCATTCTGTTTGAAAGAAATAAAATCTTTGCCATAAAACAGGGAGCGTGACTACAGTTTTAACAAATTGGGGAAGCAGGGTTTTTTTAGCTAGCAGGTAATGAATACATCTTGATAACTGTATAGCTAGGGAGTAAGTGTAGACTAATAACTGGGAGGAGACTGGCAACTCTGTTTTGCCAATTGTAAATGCTTTTGTTGCACATTACTTCTCTTCAGGGTTTTTAAACCGACTAGCAAGGTGAGCGTGTAGAAGGCACCCTGTTCTGAATTGTCTTTGAAAGCATTCAGAACAGACAGTTGAGCATTATCTGTTTGGTTAAACAGAGGCTTTGATTCTAGTTATTGCCAATAGAATGTTGGCTGTTAACTAGTTTGCAGTTGAAATTTGGAAACAAATTTTAAAATAAATATGTATTATTGGACCAGTACAAAAACATTCTTTTGCAGGCTAATGGGCTGTCACTAATAACCTAATATAGGAAATCGTATTGTGGACTAGATGGTTTTTGTCGGCATTCTCTCCCTTTGCCCTCAAATAGCCCTCATAGTCCCTGCAGGAGACACCAAAACTCTTGGCTCCCTAGGTGTGTATTTGAGGAAGGCTAATGAAATAGAAGTGTAGAGGCCATTTGGTGACAGTCTGTTACAGAGTCATCATTTCATGAAGCAGATGTCAGTGGTTTCCTAAAATTAGGCCAACTAAAGTACTTTTTAAGCTATCAGAATCCAGTAAAGCTAAAGAAATCTGTCTTGCACAAGTGAAAAGTATGTAAATAGTGTCCAAGTTCCTAGTGCCAGTACACTTGCTCCTCCCCACAAGTTTCTTTGTGTATCAATATTCCCATTTTATAGAAGTAATAATGTCAATTTGTTTACAAGCTTTAGGTGCCTATTCTTCACTGCCTGTTGAAGTTCCCCAAAACCACAAACGCTTCATCTGTGACCTGACTCAAGCTGATCGTCTTGCAATCTATGATTATGTCCTGGAAGAGACGAAGAAACAGAGGTCCAGATCCCAAGCCACGGAAAATGACAGTGATCTCTTTGTAGATTTGGCAGCTAAAGTCGCCCAAGGTTTGAGAAATATTCCAGTTCGTGAGTTTTACAACTTAAAATGGCAGTGTTTGTCATCTTCAAATGTTGTCACATTTCTACAGTTAGAGGGATTTGGTTGAACATTTATTCAGGTTTGAATTAATAAAATGTAAACAAAATTGTGGATTCTAGGAAAAGGACAAAAATTATGCAAACTAGCCCGGAAAAGAGCTGGCAAATACTCTTTTTGTATTATAGTTCTTTTTAAAAAAAAAAAAAAAGTAGAATTCAGGACACAGGTAAGATACCTTCAGGTCCTGTAATGTGGTGTTCTATTTGTAATTGCCTATTGTATCTTTCTCCTTTCCATCTTCAATTCTGCCAGCTTCCTGTCCAAACAGTTCTTCTGCTCTTCGCTCATTGTATCTATTGCCTGCATCTCAGCAGGAGGAAGGATCCTTCATTTCTGCTGCAACAGGCCTGCACTTCTTTGGCTCACAAGTGAATGTGAAATTTTGCAAGATTTCTGCTGTGAAAGCTGATAAGAGAGTAAAGCAGCATGGAATACTAACAATAGAAATGTGATAAGTGACACATGATAGTCTTTTGGCACAAAGAAAATTCTGGCTAAATATATAAACTAGTGAGACAGATCAGGACTCCTCCAGTTACTATATTCTGTAAAACGTACAATATGCATGCAAGGAAAAAATGCCTTCTTTCTGGAGCCCGATCCTGCAAAAGGATCTGCATGACCATAGACATTTACATTTGCTGGATTGATCCCTCTGTTTGCCAGACTTCAGCAGTTCAATAATACGGGTTTTGAAAATGTGATTTGTAAAATAGTATTTAGGAGTATTTAGGAGTATTTAAATCACTTATTTCAAGTCACTAAATAAGTGGTCTTATTGCAGTGTCTCAGAGTTCATGTAATAATCTTGTATGGTTGCTTGAATGCCTTTTATTTTGGTTGTTGATTTTGGTCTTCATTGTGTAAGCAGATATCTTCCAGTTTTCTCTCCAACTTCCCTAGACACTGTTTGATGCTATAAATAAATACCAGAGAAACATCTATTAAAAGAACTTGACACAAATTTACCTTTAGTCCTGTAAGCAGCATCATTTTCTAAGACAGCCCAATTAGGTGTTCTCAAGTACCGATGTATTGCCTCTGAAATTTTGTTTTTAGTTTGCTTAACCACTTGTTTCACCTTCAATTTGTATTAGATGATGGTCAAAAAGGTCCAAAGTCTCATCTTGAAATCCTGGCAGAAATGCGGGACTATAAAAGACGGCGGCAGTCGTACAGAGCTAAGAATGTGCATATAACAAAGAAATCTTACACTGAGGTGAGCATCAAATGCTTTTGTAGAGAGTGCAAGCCTTTGCAGGCATTAGAATGCTTAATCTTTTCATGGTGTACACTCTCTAATGTGCTCTATTCAGATTAGTAAAAACAGTTTTAACTACAATACCTAGGCAAAAAAATCTTAAAGAAACTTTTTGACCAAGTCTGAAGATGTGGGTTAGTAAATGTGTTAGCAATTTTATAAAGCTCAAAAAGAAATGTTAATGGTTTAAAGTATATTTTCTCCTCTGGTTGATTGTCAGTGTTTCCTGATATCATTTTGTGGCTATCCTTTAGTTTGAGCTATGTCAATTTGAAAGTTGCATAAACTACTTAGAGGGGAACTGCAGGGTTAAAAACCATATGTATTTAAAATGCATTTTTCCTTACCCCAATTACGATACCGACAGCTGAAACTGTTAAAAATGAAATAACTTTAAAAATCTTGTGCTCATCATGGTGTTTATTCTTTTTTCTTCATTTGAATAGACTAGTCAATTTCAGTATCAGTTTCTTGTGCCTTAGCTATTTGGGGTTGCAAAGACTTCAGAGAAATGTTTTCAGATGCAAACAGAGAACTTTTTTCGCTGCAAGTTACTGAATATATTTATCACAGCTGCTTTTAATACTGAGTTTTGTACATGCAAATTCCAACAACCTACATGTTGATAGTGTCCCTTTAAGGTGCTTTTTAGTAAAGTTACTTTGGAGTTTTTATTTCAGCAAACAAATGTTTTTTTCCATACAAATATCTAGTGCATTTAACAACAACATCTCAGACCTAATCTTTTTCCTGGTACTGTATTATCTAGTCCATTTTAGCTTCAAGTTTCCTTTTACCAATCTCTTCCCAGGTAATCCGAGATGTGATTGGTGTTCACATGGAAGAACTCAGCAGCCACTGGCAGGAGGAAGGTAAACCAGACAATTCAGAGATGTGTGAAGGAGGGAAATCTTCCATTTCAGCAAAATCTTCAGGAAGGTATTAACAAGAACCTCACAGCACTCACCAGAATGCTTTCTTTGTGCAGGGACACTGGCAACCGTTGATCCATAGTGACCTATTATTGTATTCTAGTAAAAAGAAAAGGAGTACTTGTGGCACCTTAGAGACTAACCAATTTATCTGAGCATAAGCTTTCATGAGCTACAGCTCACTTCATCAGATAAATTTTCTAGTAGTATGCAGAAGCCCAAATTGAGAAATAGACCCATTTTACTGGACAGTACAAATCCATACTAAGATAGTCCTTGCCCTGAGGAGTGTATGGCTTACGTAGACAAGACAAAGGACAGGAGAAAAGAAGTGTTGTTCACATTTTGCAGATGGGGAAACGAAGCGACTTTTTTCTAATGCCACACAGGCAGTTTGTGGCAGAGCCAGGACATGAACATAAGCTCTCCTGAGTCCTAGTACAGCGCTGTAACCACAGGTCTCAGCCAGTCACAAAGCAGCTGGGGAGAGAGAAACCTGTGAAAATGTGACTTTTAAAACACAAGAATTGGCGGGGAGATGCGGGACTGGAATAGTACCTTAAACTATTTTGAATTCTTTTTTAAAAAAATTGATTAGATGTCAAGTGGACAATGTCCCTTTAAGGTTCTCATAGTTACATGAACTTAGCTGTGTTGCACTACTAGTATACTTAACAGTAATCCTTCACTTGGGTATTGAAAAAAAGCAAACAGGTTAGACTTTATTACCTGTGTGACATGGAAGTGTGTCTGTGTCACTGTGTAATGCTTCCCATTTTTATTTCCTAACTTGCGTGGTTGAAATAGTAAACAAATCAGATCTATTTCAGCCTTTGCACCTAAAGTACTGGGGGGAAGAAATTGCAGCCTGTCTAATGAGAGAAGCCAAAATCAGTGGCTGAAAGTGTCTTGTTTCCAAGCTCTTATTATCACAAACAAGAGAAGAAGAAAATGACCCTACCAAACAGAATACTGTTCCTTTTCATTGCCTACCAGAGACAGACAGATGGAGATGAAAAGTATTCTAATAACTACAGTGTTTATGAAACTAGTTATTAAACAAAACCAATGACTCTTTTCTTCAGAAACGAAGAGAGACGGTCAGCATCAGTGGACTCTCGACAGTCTTGTGGAAGCTCTAAGGATGTTGATCGATCTAGACACAGGAGAGATCCCAGCAGAAGTCCAGACAAACAAAAAAGAAGTCGAGAAAGAGGCAAAGACAGGGATTCCAGGAGAAAAAGAGAGAGGCAAGTGTTACTCTAAGCAATTTGTTTGCCTGTACCAATCAGTGATGATAGTCACCAGTGAAATGTAATGGTGCATCAGAGTTTAGTGCAGGAACGTAATACTCAATCCAAGTGGAAATGCTGGAGAATTCAGAGAGGCAGAATGTAATAACCCAGATCAGCCAAGCTAAGCTCCTGTCCATGCAGAATTTGCTGTGGGATTTTTAAAAAACTACAAATCATCCAGATTTCAGGGTTTAATCAGGGGTCCAAAAGGTGGCTCCTCCAGCAGTGACTTTCCCCTCACAATACAGGAGCATTGGCTCAGATCTGACCCAAAGAGTCACCTAGTGCTCTCTACTTGTGTGTTATGGGCTGTATAGTATGAATTAACCACACCCTTGTATTACTGATAGCTACTTGGTTGTTGTACATGTAGTGAATTTTAATACATACTTCCGAGGAGTTTGCATGGGGATCTGCCAGTTAGATTGGTTGCCAGCTCTACCATTTGCTACACTTATAGGTGTCTGATCCTTTTTTTCTAAACGGGAAGCTTTCCTAAGCTTCAGAACAGAATTGCCTGTAATGAAATACACTTACACCACTGGAGTCCCGTAGCATTCACTTGGATCTGGCACTGGTGCAAGTGCTAGAGCCAGCAGATCCCAGCTGAGGATCTGGGTCCAAGTGTGGTTTTAGGAACTTCCCTGTCAGGCTCCCGGGCTCTCTTTGTGACCCTCTGTTGGTTTATAACAGAAATGGGAGAAATTATATAGCACAATCCTAGCAAGTGTGTATCAGCTCACAAAAACACAAATGCTTTGATCATATACTTTGGTGCATAAGCTGGAGTAGCTGCTTGTCTCATAAAATGGGCTTTACGCAGTTGTTTTTACAAGATACATTGTGCTCTGTCAGAGTGCAGGATTGTGCAATGAGACTTGAATACAACTCACTGGAAATGAACCCTCAAAGGGAAGACAGTGACAAGATTTGGAAGGAAGTGCTTAGATTTAAAGATATTTTCGGTCTTGAAAGACTTCAGGCTTCTCTAGTGTTTAGACTCTCATCAGTGAAAGTTCAGTCAGCCAAGCAGTTTTGGAGTAATCTGTTAAGTGCTGAGATCCTAACAAGACATTGACTATAATGGCTTGTTTCTATTTCAGGGCTGAAGACAAGTATCACAACCACAAAAGAAGAAAATAGAAAAAGGACTGTAAAGAAGATGTTTGTCAGCTGTGAGTTAAGGAAATAGACTTAAACTGGATCATTCAGAGCTGTGAATATTAGCAGCATGCTGATGGTGATAGCATTATGAATCAAACATTGTACCCACAGCTGGGAGGCTACCAATGCCATCTTTCTCTCATCCTGACAGCCTTACCATGATCTCATGTCTCAGAAGGTTTTTATCTCTGCATTAGAAGGTGACGTGTAATTTGTTGTATTGCCTTTGACTGATTTGATAAATATAATTTATTACATTGTCGTTTTTCATTCAGCCTAACTTGGTATGGTGATTGAAGCAAAAGAGGAAGCGATGAGGATTCAAATTTGTGCTGGTTTGCAGTGACTTTGGGAGGATACTCTATAGTCTTATGGATCAGTCACCCCATTGGAATCCTGGATAAAGTGTAGTGTGAAGGCGAGCATGTAACAAGGTGGTTAGTGCACTAGCCTCTGAAGACCTGGGCCCTAAGTCACAAGAGAGTGTTGACTGCTCTCATCCTAGTCTTCATTCTTGCATACTGCAAAGCTGTCGTGTTCAGTGAAGTAGCAGGTTGGCTGCGAGGTGCATTAGCAGTGTTGTTCAGAGGAGACTAGGTCGGGGCTGACCTATGCTCTGCCTGGCTCAAGTCACTGCTCTTTCACTGTAACTTATGAACATTTCATGCAAAGCAATGTTAAACAGGAGGGAGACCTCACTGAAAAGCAGGTAAGCTGAGCTTCCCTGGGGAAATTTAAAAATAAAACCTAAATAGCTGAGCCATCCATAGCCTGTGGCTCAGGTTCTGACTGTAAAATGGGGATGATGATGTTTGGCCCCCTTTGTAAAGCATTTTGAGGCATTCATGTCAAGAGCATTGTATAAGAACCAAGTGTGCTTTTCTTCTCTGCCTCTGCTGAAAATCTAACAAGGCTGCCTACTATGAGGGTGGTTGGGCTGATATGGACACTTGGCATTGGACTGAGACCATCCAGTAATTCAGGTGGTGAACAGCAGTTGGCACATGGGGATGATTTTCACTCTCAACCGCTATGGGCTGCAATTGAACTGATGATGCTGCGGTTAAAGTTTTTGTCCCATCAGCAATCATGAGAACCCTTCCACCCAGAAATGAATAAATCAGTTCCCATAGTGCACTGGGATCAATAGTAGCTGACATACTACTGTACTAGCAACGTATTGTGCTGTTGGCCACGGGCCTTGGTGCATGCGTGATTTTAGGACTCCTGTTTCCTAATGAGTGGAGATCATGTTGTTTTGCTCCAGTGTGTATAATCTGTCTGTTGAGAGAGCCATGAAACATGCAGGCACAGCAGCTCAGGTTAAGGATTGGGTCTTGGCCTGGTTTTCATTGCACCGAACAAGACCCCTTCATGTTGCTTTGTATCAGTTCTTTAGTGTGAGCTAATTCCCCATCAGTTTCTTGAGTTTATAATGTGGCTGTTTATGTGTAAATGCTGCCATTACTTATCTGTAATCCTTCCCATAGTGTCTTCCCATACTTCCCTGTGGTCAGAGCCAGAGGACAGGTCTTTGCCTCCCCACTCCAAATGTGCTGCCAAAGGTTTGGAAAATCTGTGTCTGACTCATCTGTCAATGGAACAAACTCCCCAGTGAGTGCTGCTCAGTGTGGGCTTTAATCACATTGCAATCTGGGATTGCTTTTCCTCATGTCTTTTCAATGTCTTTCCCGGCAGTCATTAGATGACCAGGTTGAGGCCTGTGGGAAAACCAGCTTGGGACGTCGGCACACCAGTGAAAGTGAGTTTGAAAAAACATTGGTTAAAACGCAGCCCATTTCATGTTGCGGCTGTCCAGGAGGGTGCTGTGGACAGCCCTAAATTCCTCACGCTCTCGCTCTGCTCCCTTTCCCAGGACCACAGGCAGGCCTTGGGGATTTGGAGCAGGCTTGAATTTCAGTTGATTCATGTGGGAATGCTGGAGCAGAGAGGATCATGGGATTGACCAGCTCCCAGGTGTAGGAACTTTCTGGGAACTTATCTGTAAAAATGTATGTATTGTAACTCCTGAGAGACACGGTGGTGTTGTGAGTGTGCAGCTGCCACTCCCTACCCAGGACAACCAGAGCTGTGTGTCTAGAACCCACTTTGCAGCACCATCTCACCCTCCCAGCACAGTCCCTTGGTGCCTGCAGAGCTGCAGCCCTGGTCAATGGGGATTTTTGTGTGTGGAGGTTTCCCAGAGAACCTGACCCAACAGCTAAATTGTCAGTGACTGAGTAGCCTCCTGATTCCCTTTCCCTGACTAGCTTGTCCCCACTTGTGTCCTACACCTGGTCAGAGAACAGCCTTCAAATCCCGCCCAAGGGTTCACTGCCTAGATGCTGGGAGCGGGCACTGGGGAGACATCCCTTCAGTCTCAATGAGCACCAGAGCCTTTTACAGCTTGGTTCCCAGATAATCAGTAGGAAGCTAAGGGATATTTGAACACCCTAATAAAAGTTGGCTGAAATTGCCACTCAGTAACTGATGGGTGCAGTGTAACAGGTTATCTCAAGTGCTTATATACGAATGCACAAAGCCTTGGAAACAAGCAGGGAGAACTGGAGGTCCTGGTAATGTCAAGGAACTATGATGTGATTGGAATCACAGAGACTTGGTGGGATAACTCACATGACTGGAGTACTGTCATGGATGGTTATAAACTGTTCAGGAAGGACAGGCAGGGCAGAAAAGGTGGGGGAGTAGCACTGTATGTAAGGGAGCAGTATGACTGCTCAGAGCTCCGGTATGAAACTGTAGAAAAACCTGAGTGTCTCTGGATTAAGTTTAGAAGTGTGTGCAACAAGAGTGATGTAGTGGTGGGAGTCTGCTATAGACCACCGGACCAGGGGGATGAGGTAGATGAGGCTTTCTTCTGGCAGCTCACGGAAGCTACTAGATCGCATGCCCTGATTCTCATGGGTGACTTTAATTTTCCTGATATCTGCTGGGAGAGCAATACTGCGGTGCATAGACAATCCAGGAAGTTTTTGGAAAGCGTAGGGGACAATTTCCTGGTGCAAGTGCTAGAGGAGCCAACTAGGGGGGGCGCTTTTCTTGACCTGCTGCTCACAAACCAGGTAGAATTAGTGGGGGAAGCAAAAGTGGATGGGAATCTGGGAGGCAGTGACCATGAGTTGGTTGAGTTCAGGATCCTGACGCAGGGAAGAAAGGTAAGCAGCAGGATACGGACCCTGGACTTCAGGAAAGCAGACTTCGACTCCCTCAGGGAACGGATGGCCAGGATCCCCTGGGGGACTAACTTGAAGGGGAAAGGAGTCCAGGAGAGCTGGCTGTATTTCAAGGAATCCCTGTTGAGATTACAGGGACAAACCATCCCGATGAGTCGAAAGAATAGTAAATATGGCAGGCGACCGGCTTGGCTTAACGGTGAAATCCTAGCGGATCTTAAACATAAAAAAGAAGCTTACAAGAAGTGGAAGGTTGGACATATGACCAGGGAAGAGTATAAAAATATTGCTCGGGCATGTAGGAATGAAATCAGGAGGGCCAAATCGCACCTGGAGCTGCAGCTAGCGAGAGATGTCAAGAGTAACAAGAAGGGTTTCTTCAGGTATGTTGGCAACAAGAAGAAAGCCAAGGAAAGTGTGGGACCCTTACTGAATGAGGGAGGCAACCTAGTGACAGAGGATGTGGAAAAAGCTAATGTACTCAATGCTTTTTTTGCCTCTGTTTTCACTAACAAGGACAGCTCCCAGACTGCTACGCTGGGCATCACAAAATGGGGAAGAGATGGCCAGCCCTCTGTGGAGATAGAGGTGGTTAGGGACTATTTAGAAAAGCTGGACGTGCACAAGTCCATGGGGCCGGACGAGTTGCATCCGAGAGTGCTGAAGGAATTGGCGGCTGTGATTGCAGAGCCATTGGCCATTATCTTTGAAAACTCGTGGCGAACCGGGGAAGTCCCGGATGACTGGAAAAAGGCTAATGTAGTGCCAATCTTTAAAAAAGGGAAGAAGGAGGATCCTGGGAACTACAGGCCAGTCAGCCTCACCTCAGTCCCTGGAAAAATCATGGAGCAGGTCCTCAAAGAATCAATCTTGAAGTACTTGCATGAGAGGAAAGTGATCAGGAACAGCCAGCATGGATTCACCAAGGGAAGGTCATGCCTGACTAATCTAATCGCCTTTTATCATGAGATTACTGGTTCTGTGGATGAAGGGAAAGCAGTGGATGTATTGTTTCTTGACTTTAGCAAAGCTTTTGACACGGTCTCCCACAGTATTCTTGTCAGCAAGTTAAGGAAGTATGGGCTGGATGAATGCACTATAGGGTGGGTAGAAAGCTGGCTAGATTGTCGGGCTCAACGGGTAGTGATCAATGGCTCCATGTCTAGTTGGCAGCCGGTGTCAAGTGGAGTGCCCCAGGGGTCGGTCCTGGGGCCGGTTTTGTTCAATATCTTCATAAATGATCTGGAGGATGGTGTGGATTGCACTCTCAGCAAATTTGCGGACGATACTAAACTGGGAGGAGTGGTAGATACGCTGGAGGGGAGGGATAGGATACAGAAGGACCTAGACAAATTGGAGGATTGGGCCAAAAGAAATCTGATGAGGTTCAATAAGGATAAGTGCAGGGTCCTGCACTTAGGACGGAAGAATCCAATGCACCGCTACAGACTAGGGACCGAATGGCTAGGCAGCAGTTCTGCGGAAAAGGACCTAGGGGTGACAGTGGACGAGAAGCTGGATATGAGTCAGCAGTGTGCCCTTGTTGCCAAGAAGGCCAATGGCATTTTGGGATGTATACGTAGGGGCATAGCGAGCAGATCGAGGGACGTGATCGTCCCCCTCTATTCGACATTGGTGAGGCCTCATCTGGAGTACTGTGTCCAGTTTTGGGCCCCACACTACAAGAAGGATGTGGATAAATTGGAGAGAGTCCAGCGAAGGGCAACAAAAATGATTAGGGGTCTAGAACACATGACTTATGAGGAGAGGCTGAGGGAGCTGGGATTGTTTAGCCTGCAGAAGAGAAGAATGAGGGGGGATTTGATAGCTGCTTTCAACTACCTGAAAGGGGGTTCCAAAGAGGATGGCTCTAGACTGTTCTCAATGGTAGCAGATGACAGAACGAGGAGTAATGGCTTCAAGTTGCAGTGGGGGAGGTTTAGATTGGATATTAGGAAAAACTTTTTCACTAAGAGGGTGGTGAAACACTGGAATGCGTTGCCTAGGGAGGTGATGGAATCTCCTTCCTTGGAAGTTTTTAAGGTCAGGCTTGACAAAGCCCTGGCTGGGATGATTTAACTGGGAATTGGTCCTGCTTCGAGCAGGGGGTTGGACTAGATGACCTTCAGGGGTCCCTTCCAACCCTGATATTCTATGATTCTATGATTCTAATCCAGCAGAGACCTTCACCAGGGACATTCAACTCAGAATTGCTGACTTTGGTAAATGCTAATTCCTGCTTAATGAACAGCTGTTTCATGTAACAATTTTATTTTAAAATTGTACACAAACATCAGAATATACAGCAGACAGTAAACACAGGCACTGTGTGCAAAATCAGGGAGGTTATATGATGACACTGTTTTCAGATTTGTCCTATTATTATTTGAAATAAATACAAATTCCATTTTCTAAGAAAAAACTGCAGAGACTTTTTATAAAACATGCTGTTAGTATTTTACAAGATAGTAATTCAGAGTGCACAAGGGTTAACACTTTGAAGTTAATCACAGGGTAAATATTATTAAAAACTTTTCTTCTTGCAGCATACACTAGCAAAATAATCCAGCTAATAGAAATCTGCCTCGAGAAGAGTAATCTGCAGGTCTCATTGCTAAAGTCAAATATGTGGTCTGGTTAGTTCAGGTGAGCAAACTGTTCTGCCCCACACCTGCTCAGGAGAATCCTTACAGAGCAATCAGTGTGGGGTTTTATGAATATTTGCAAACTGATACATTTGTATAGTGTTGCAAGAAGCTGCGCTGCACTGCCCCGCCCCGGGCAGCTCTGTGGTTGGAGCAACATTAATTCCCACATGGATTTCTGAGAGGACATGCTGAGGACCTGAGGGGAGGTTAATCCCCTGATCCTGCTCAGGTTCTGCTATTCCAGTGCTGCAGAGTTGGGAGGGAAGGCTTGAGGGTTGTGGGGGAGTGTGATGGGGTATCCACCCCCCACAGGACTGGAAGGGGTTAAGGTGGCTAGGTAAGCCTATGAACTCCACAGGCTGCTGCTGGGAAAGGTCAGCCACTCCCTGGGAAGTGTTAAAATCACCTGCTACAGCTTTGTCTGGCATTTCCCAACTGTTGAGTGCTTGACTTGGCAACCTGAATGTTTTTAATGTTGCTTCTCTGCATGCGTGTGTATTATCAAAACGCAGAACTTAGAACTTCAGAAAGATTCTGGATTGTTGTTTGTGCTGTCTGCTTAGTGTTCAACCCTACTAGCTTGGGGAGCCGAGTCTTCCCTTCCCCCTTCAAACTGCAGTAGTCCAATCAACACTGAAGAAACTAACCTTATGAACTGATAGCAACAAGTATTTTTTATTTTTAAAAAAGACACTTCCAGAACACGACAGATGTGTGGTCACATTGCTTAATGCACTACTGTAAGGTGCTCAGATACTATGGTGATTAACATGTTATAAAAACCTACATAGAATAAAAGCCATCAAGGAAGAAAGCCAAAGTTTCTCCAGAGTCGTACATGAGCTTATGAAGGTTGATACCGTGTGTAACAGGGTCATTCATCTTCCACGCATCCCTTTGTGACCTGAGATCATTCTGTGGACATCCTGCCTCAGTTTCTCTTCTTTCTAGCCCCTTGTTCTTTTTAGCAGGCCATTTCCAGCCCTGCGTGGCTGGAGTTTTGTTCCCCTGGTGTATCAAACTCATCTGTAGGAGCCTCTAACCCTCTGCTACTACTTCCTCAGGTGTCTTCCTTTAAGCCCAATTGGGCAGCAGGTTCAGTCACAGTGGCACTGGGCAGAGTTTCCTTTTAAAGGGGTCAGTCACACCATGCTTGTCATCATTAGAGCTTAGTCCTGCATATAGCTAAATATAGTGTAGTGGCCAGGTACAGGGCATGTTGCACCTTGAAGTAAATGAAACAAATGTGCAGCCTTTTCAATACCAGTAATAGTCTCTTATGCTCAATAAGAAGATCCCTTCACCCCCATTGAAGAACAAGACCTGATTTAATGATCTAATGGCAGCTACTCAAAAGGTGTTTCAGCCAGATGCCGATGCCTAAGTTGAAATGCCTCTGGCGTTCACTCAGGAGCACAAAGAGAGAGAAAAAGAATATTTGTAAATGTTTCAGAACAGTTCCCAGCTGGGAGCATCGCAGCAATAAGGAACAGATAGTGCCCTCTGGCCTTCAATTACCCTGCCCCTCCTGTTTTATATAAAACTTATCTTTTAGTTCCTTTTCAAGGGGGTTTCTAGGCTTTTGGTTGTAGTTCCAGGGGTTCTGGGTTCTTCCTTTTTTGTTATTTTTTGATCTTTAGAGAGAAATTTCTCTCCTGTTTTTGTTGTTGTGTAACTTTAGCGCCCTTGTGGCCAAGATGGAGTCTGCTCTGCAGGCAGCTCTGGCCAAGAGAAGGCACGCGCAGGGAAAGTCCCTTCCACACATAGGCGCGGGAACTAGGAGTGCAGAGGGTGCTGCAGCGCTCCCGGCTGCCAGCCCTGCACGCCCAGGGCTCCCAGCCTCAGCTCGGGCTGGGGAGTGGACAGGGGTAAGTGGGATGGCTTTCAGCACTCCCACTGTTAAAAATGTTCCAGCACCACTGCTTCCACCCAAGGGGCACCTGTTCCAAACCCCTCCAGCGTGAACACACACATGCTGAAAGAGTACAATGAATACAGGAAAGGGAAATATTTATTTACCAGGAGACTGAAAGGAGAAAAACAACAGGGGAAAGCTGGGGGAAGCAGTAAAACAGGGTTACATTCAACACGGCCCACAGGCCCAGTGGTAGCACAGTCTGAAAGGGCTGACACCGAGCAATGTGTCTTCACACAGAGTTCAGGAGTCCTGGGCAAAGTTCCAGTCCAGGGTGAGTCTTGGGTGCTCCTGGTCGTCTTTGGCACCAGTAAAGTTTCCCCAACAAACCCCTCCAGTGCCCCCTTTTGCCACTCCCTGCAAAGCCACACAGAGCCATGTGGGACAACCTCCCCACTTAACTAGTTAATATCCAATTTGTCTCTCTCTGCTCCCTTGCCCCCCAAACAGGACTTCCTCTTCCTGGAACAATGAGCACCCCACCTTCAGGAAAAAGATTTAAAGGGGCCGTGCTTTCTAAACCCCAAAGGGGTTATGGGTGTTTGGGCCTTCCTGACACTGGCTCCAGCCTTTAAACTACTAACACTAAGGGCTTGGCTACACTTGCAGACGTAGAGCGCTGGGAATTAAACCAGTCTTTGGAGACGGCAACAGGGAAAGCGCTGCCGTGTGTTTACACTGTCAGCTGCAAGCACAGTGGCATAGCCACATTAGCAGCTCTTGCAGTGCCACACAGAGCAGTGCATTGTGGTAGCTATCCCAGTGAGCAAGTGGCTGCAGCATGCTTTTCAAATGGGGGGGATGGAGTGTGACAGGGAGTGGATTGTGTGTATGTGGGGGCAGAGAGTGTGTCAGCATGCTGTCTTGTAAGTTCAGACAGCGGAAGGGGGAAACCCAAACATCAGCCCCCTCTTCTCTCCCCCCGCCGCCCCTCTCTCACATGCTTGCCTCGGCAGCAGCAGCATTCCACATTAATGGTTTGCTTTGTGTCCCGGAGCAGATGAGCATGCTGGCTGTCAGAAACAGAGCTTTGAAAGGGGATATCCGCATGCCTGCAGCCGAGTTCAAAACAATGACCAGAGTGGCCACTTGACTTCAGGGGATTATGGGATGTTTTCGGAGGCCAATCACAGCACAGTAATGTAACACGTCATCCACCCTGACACCCGGGCGTTTCAGCCAGGGCGTAGCAAGCTCTATGCTTCACTTAGAGGTGGATTACCAGGAGCGTTCCAGCTGCAGAGTCCAGGTGCTCTACGTGTCTTGCCAGTGTGGACACCTCAGGAGTTAGGGCACTGGGGCTGATTTAATGTGCTCTAACTTGCAACTGTAGCCAAGCCCTAAAGAATCATTCTTCAAGTACCTGCTCCGTGCTTTGTCTTCAGGGCTCTCCGGCTTCTCGGTGGGGTCACTCTGGGTATTCACAGCATTTTATGATTAATTTCGTGTTTCTGGATTAATTGCTGTTATTTGCACTCTGGCCACGATTCTGCGCTCTCACAATGGAAAGTAACTCCTCTGAAGTCACTGCAGTAGAATGCTGGTGCAAGTGAGGTCAGAATTGGGGTCACAAAATCCACGTTAGTGGTGCTGATTAGACATAGACGAGGAAAAATGTCCCGGTGGCTTTAACTGTTGAGCTGGGAAGATGCATTTTTTTTACTGGAGCGGGGAAGAGGCAGAGACCAGGGGACAAGGGAGGATCAGGTGCTTTTTTAGACATTCCTGTTTTGAATTATGTTTCGTGTGATACTCTCCATGGTGCTGTATTGCAGGCAAGCTGTGTCAAAGATATAACAAAGTGTTTATTTACGTCGGGCAGGCAGCAAAAAATCTGATGGCACAAGATGGTACAAAGAAAACAGAGCTAACACAAATGATCAACTTCAACCCAGGTGTAAGCAGTGGCCAATCCACTAGCAGTCAACAGGGGCCACCCCTGCTTGTGGCTGGGATGAACTGGCAGAGTATGGTATGGTTTCCACCGACTGGCTGTATGACATACCAAAGGCCGAATCATGGCAGGTGTTCAGCGCCCCGACTTCCATTGCACCCCCTGGCGATTGGTTTGCTCAGTGAGCCAACCGCCTGGTGGGGTCAGACCCTAGAGCTAGTTGTCAAAAGTTGTTTTTGAAGTGGGGGAGGAGCTGTGGGGCACTGCAAAGAAGATTTCTGGAGTGTGAATTCAAATCAGGACGATTTCTGACATCCTGACCTTTGCTGGCCCTGACTGACATCCCATTGCTCCAGCCCAGCTGTAAGTGCCTCACATTATAGGGGGCTCTGCCAGCACTGCCTGTTATTAAGGTTGCCCAGGGCTTCCCATGATAAGCCTTTGTTTTCAGTTGTTTATAACATTGTCAAACTGTAAGCGTTTGGGCTGAAGTTTGCCATGCTGGGTGTTTGCCCTGTGGCTGAATATTTCCTGAAACATTCAGTCAAAATAATTCAGCTGTTGGTGAGAACGAGGCTAGGCGAGATGTTGTGGGTCTGTTACAGGAGGGAGACTAGATGATCACAGTGGTCCTTTCTGGCCTTAAAGTCTATGATTCCATTAAGACAGTGCTTAGCCCATGCTAAACATTTCTGGTGTAGTTTTCTTTTAAAAGCTCTAGTGCCCACAGGCTTTGGAACAGGGACTTGAAATTTCCCAAGGAGGTGGCTTTTGTGCCAGGGATGCGGCTTTTGCTGTCTCAGAAAATCTACCTAAATTGACCAAATGAGAAAAGTCAGAGTTTGAAAAGTCAGAGTTCGCACACACCCAGTAGAGACTTATTTGATGTTAGCAGCTCCAGCCTGGGGCTGAGCAGGACTTTCCCTACAATTGCAGCTCTGAGCTGCTGTGGTCTGTGCTGAGTCCAGGTACCTGAACTGTCTCTCCTGTGCTTTCAGTGCCCCCCTCCCCCCGCCATCCTTCTGGGCCCACAGGAGGAAGCGCTAGATTCAAATGCAGAGACTAGGGGACAGGGTGAGTAGATTGGGAGAAAGAGCCTAAGGGATCCTGGAAACTGGTAGGAGGTGAAAGAAACTGGCATTTGGAGTTGAGGTGAGGATGGAGAGTAGGTCTGAGTGAGCAAGGAGCCTTGCAGCCAGAGAGGAGACGGGGAGTGAGAACCAGTGGGATGGGTGGAAGGAGGTGGGGAGGAATGGCAGACAGATCTGATGAAGAGCTGGGGTTCAGGCGAACTGGGACTGGCTGAGCAAAGAGATTGAAAGAAGGAGCTGGGGCTGGAGATTCATGGGTATTGCGATTGGATGAGGAGCCTGGGAAGTTAGATTGGTACGGGAGGCCAGGATTGGGGAGAGCTCGGTGGACTAGCAGCTAGGAGCCCCCTGAGCCCCAGGGACATGGGATTTCACAGGGCAGGACTAATTTCACAGTCCATGACATGTTTTTCACTACCATGAAATTGGTAGGGCCATGCTTATGGAAGAAGATTGAGAGGTGACTTAATTACTGTGTAGAAGTACCTTCATGGAGAGAGTAATGAGTACCAAAATGCTCTTTAATCTAGCCAAGAAAGGCACAACAAGAACCGACGGCTGAAGCCAGGGAAATTCAAACGAGAAGTAAGGCACAAATTTTTGACAGCGAGGGTGATTAACCAATGGAACAAGTTACTAAGGGAAGAGGTGGATTCTCTATTTCCTGATGGCCTCACATCACAACTGATTGTCTTTCTGGAAGGTGTTTTTTGGTGAAACACAAGCTATTGAGCTTAATATGGGTGTGTATGTGTATGAAATATCATGGCCTGTGAAACAGAGGCCAGATTAGCAGATTTAATGGCCTCATAATCTATGAAAAACTCAGTGTTGGGTGAGGAACAGACTCTGCTGTTTTACTGGGTAGCCTGCTTGCTTCCCAGAATCAGTAATGAGCAAGTGGGGTGATCCGGGGAGCAGCTCAAACATCCAACCAGCTGGCCTGGGGCAGACTATCAGCCCTGCAAGGGAGAGGTGGGTGTGGCAGTGACTTCACAAGGGCCTTTGGCAGGAGCTCAGCCTATTGGGCAAAGGTGGTGAGGAAGCTGTGACCTCACAGAGCTCCCTTGACATCAGGCAGGACAGGGATGCAGGGCCGGGGGAACATTGGAGACCCCTGTATCCTTGCTGCAGCAAGCCTCCTTCTCGCGGTCTCTCCTTGAGGACCAAGAGAGGATTTGTGTTCATGCACCTGAGTGTTGAGAAGGAGCTTCTTTGGGAGTTTTTGCCTTTCTGTGTTGATATTGTAGAAAGCAGACATCCCATGTGTAGAAGGTAAGATTCTCAGTGAGGGTTGGAACCTGTTCAGTCTAAGATATATGTTGCCAGCCAAGCTCCAGGCTCAGAAAACACAAGGTAAGTTGGCAAAAAAATGTCCCACCTAGGACTCCACCCTTAGCAACTGGCTACCTAATCAGTCTGAAAATGTAATTGTAAAGGAGGAATCATTGTCGGGCGAGTGTCTTTCTAGTAAGGTCCTGCAGGGATTGGTTCTTGGTGCTATGCTATTTAACATATTGATCAGTGACTTAGAAGCAAATATACAATCATAACAGTAAAATCTGCAGATGACAGAAAGATTGGGGGAGTGGTAAATAACTAGGAGGACATGTCACTGATACAGAGCCATCTGGATTGCTTAGTTACCTGAGCACAAACAAATAATATGCATTTAGTATGTCCAAATGTAAAGTTATACCTTTAGGAACAAAAAATATAGGTTATATGGACAAGATGGGGGACTCTATCCTGGGAAGCAGTGGCACTGAAAAAGACTTGGGGTCATGGTGGATAATCAGCTGACCATGAGCTCCCACTGGGACACTGTGACCAAAAGGGAAAATACGATCCTTGGACCCATACACAGCAGAATCTCAGGTAGAAGTAAACAGGTTCTATATCTCTGTACTGGGCACTAGAGTGACCACTACTGGAATATTGTGTCCAGTTCTGGTGTCCACAATTTGAGACAGAAGCTGATACATTTGAGAGGGTTCAGAGAAGATCCACAAGAATGATTAAAGGGTTAGAAAACAAGGCTTATAATGACAGACTCCAGGAGCTCAATCTCTTTAGTTTAACAAAGTGAAAGTTAAGGGATTAGAATAAGGGAACAAATATTTGCTAATGGGCTCTTCACTTGAGCAGACAAAGGTATAACAAGATCCAATGGCTACAAGTTGAAGCTAGACAAATTCAGACTGGAAATAAGGTGAACATTTTTAACAGGTTTGGAACAATTTACCTAGGGTTGTGATGGATCCTCTACAACTGGCATTTTTAAAATCAAGATTGGGTGTTTTTCTAAAAAAACTGCTCTAATTCCTATAGGAATTATTTTGAGGGAAGTTCTATGGCCCATAGAGAAGGCCAGACTAGATGATCAGAGTGGTTCCATTTGGGCTTGGAATTTATGAATCTGTGACTCACGGGGGGCATTTGGACTTTGTCCTTTTTTGCTTCCCTTTTCCTCCTTCCCTCTTGTCTCTTCTTCTCTTTTTTCTTGTTCCATTTCTCTCTGCTGCTCTTCTTCCTGAGGCGGGTGGGGCTGTTCTCCAGCTATCATTGTAGGAGGCCCTCACAAGAGGTTGGGCTGGAATTGTGCGCTGACAGAGATCTCCACCAGAGTGATCTCCTCTCATGAGTAGTGCTATCTTTTGGCCATCTGTTGAGAATGCTCAGCCTCCAGTCCCTGAGAGTCTCCACACTGATTGGCCCAGTTTGAAGTTATTGCTGAGTTAATGGGTGGGAGACTGAGGTCATTGTTGGCTGAGTGCAGTGAGACCTAACACTCAATTCAATGGCATTTCTTTGTCTGTAACGGGATAATTTTTGAAGACTACGTCCAATTGATTCCAAAATTTCAGGGAATTTCTAGGCATCAGTGGGAAGAATCTTGTTGATTTTGGTGACAATTGGAAAACAAAACCGCCACAAAAGCCTGGTTTCCACACTCTGCTGTAAGCGGAAGGGCATTGTGACTTTGGAGTCAACTCAGGCAGTCAGTGCTAACTCTCTGCAGGTGATTTGCATAATTCAACCCCATTGGTGAAAAGAAGTCAGCAAACGAAACTGCAGGTTTCAATGGGAGAGATGACCAAGTCAGGCAGCAGGCTTAGGGTTTATGCTCAGGGTTATTGGAGTGAGTGATGGGTGGCTGAGTTACCCCTGATGTTACAATGTTACTGGTCAGGCTCCTCTGCCTGCAGCGCCACATGGGCAGTGACTGTCAGGGGGAAGGTTTTGTTGATCTGAAACTTGTAAAACAAGAAGAGCAGAAGAGGAATGGCTTAGATGATTTGACAATAAAATGTAGGTTTTGTGGCAGTATCCTCTGCATTTGCTACTGGTTCAGGGACAGCCACAGCATTCCTGCTCCCTGTTAAATGGGCCTGCATAAACAAACAAGTGTCTGACCTGCTAGTTAGTCTCTTTTAAGACTGAGCAAATAATATACAACAAATGATTGATATGATGAATTTTGCTGCCTTTTCTCCTTAATGGAATATGAGCAGTTTATGATTCTCGTGAATAAAGTAGTTCTTCTAAAATCAAGGTGAATAAAAATCAATGGATGTTTCAAAACCGAAAACCCAAAAGGGGATTTTTTAAATGTAGATTAAAAGCAGGTTTATTTTTTGAAAAACAAACCTATTCGGGATTAAATTTGAAACTATGACAACCTAACTTTAAGGCCTAAAGTTGCTTTAAACTAATTCAAATTAAATAAAAATATTTGTTGCCAAGTTTCAGAGGAAGTCAAGCCACTGAACTGTTGGAAGTCATTGGCTAAGCACCTGGGTCCAGAGTTTATTGAAATGCTAAAACAGATTTTGGCAGCAATAACCTCTTCTGCAGGTGTGGAAAGAATATTTTCTTCATTTCAGTTGATACAGCTCATTCAGTTCAATGACTAGATCATTCAAATTTAAGAAACTGACTGGGAGTTGAAAAAGCACGAACGTTTCTTTTCCTCTTCTAATCTATGAATAAACACTAGACCGGAGAGGATATGACTTACTAATTCTAAAATCTTGAAGAACATTATGACCAGGAACAAACAGTTCAATTCACTTACTAGAGATACTTCCTTACCATTTTTCGTTTAAAACGAACTAAATGTTTCAATCAACTTTTTTGTTTTTATGTATCCCACACATCAACATGTTTTAATGGGTACCTATTCATGAGAATCAATCTTTCGTTAGGAAAATAACTAAAAAGTACAAATGCAAAACATTCTGGATGAAATCAATCCACCCTGATCTTTAGTGTCTGGGCCTACAAGGCTAGAAACAGACAGGGACCCAGTAACAAATTCCAGTCCTGTTAGCATCCATGCCTCTAACTACAAGGAACAATTGAAGGCAGTGGGAGACAGAGGGGCTCTGACAATTTCTAACCCATGATTGCAAACACGGAGATGTGTTATTGGCATTGGATGGGGGACAAGTAGGAAATCAGTAGGGATTCTTGTTCCAAACAACAATCGCCCATTGTCCTATTGAGCTCAAAGGGCTCTAACACTCCTGACCTGCTCAAATTTCTCTCCTGCTTGGAGTTAGAGAAATGTCTCCAACCCCATTATACAGATGGGGAAACTGAGGTAAAGAGAAAGGAAGTGACGTATCCATGGTCACATAGCAAGGTTGTAGCAGAGCCAGAAAGAGAAGCATATGAAAAAAGTGTTATCAAAAATGTTTTGTATTTAAAACTAACTGATTTCTTCAACAAAAGGAAATATTATCTGTAGTTAGTGAACTGACTTGATGCATTCTGGTCACCACGTCCTTCTAGATTTATGAACTAGTAGATCTCATCCCCTCACACCTAGTTTTTATCCATAGAAGGAGGAAAACAAGTTTGGCTGCTTTGTCAACACCCAATGGCTTTCATAAATTTCAATGGACTAGTCATTGAACTGAACTTTTTGAATAAGCTGAAAGAAAGAAAATATTCTCTGCACCTTCCAAGGAAGCTACTGTTGTCCAAAGCTGTGTTAGCATTTCAGCTAACTTTGGTGCCAGGCTTAGCCATGATTTCAGTGGTTTGACTGTCTTAAAAACTTGGCAGTGAACATATTCCATTTAATGTTATTTTTTCTCTTCTTTTTAAATTATTTTAAGAGAGTTGTGATGGGTTCAGTCACAAAGACCCCCTTGGGACTGTCAGCTAGTGTGCTGAGACTACCTCTGAGCCTGTTTTCTCTGCTAATCTGCTGCAACACAGACCCAGAGTCTGATCCACACCCCCAAAGCTGCAGACTTAACTGAAAATGGCTTAGCAAGTGCTCCTGTCTCTAGCACCCAGCTCTCAATGGGATCCAAACTCCACATAAATCTATTTTACTCTATAGAAAGCTTATATTGGGTAAACTCATAAATTGTCCACCCTCTATAACATTGATAGAGAGATATGCACAGCTGTTTGTTTGCTCCCCCAGGTATTACCTACTTACTCTGGGTTAATTAATAAGCAAAAAGTGATTTTATTAAGTATAAAAAGTAGGATTTAAGTGGTTCCGATAACAGACAGAACAAAGTAAGTTACCAAGCAAAATAAAACAAAACACGCAAGTCTAAGCCTAATACAGTATGAAACTGAATACAGGTAAATCTCACCCTCAGAGATGTCCCAATAAGCTTCTTTCACAGACTAGACTCCTTCCTAGTCTGGGCCCAATCCTTTTCAGACCAACATTGTGGTTTATAGCTTGGGTACAGCAATCACTCACACCTCCATAGTTACCTGAAAGAAACTGGAACAAAGATCTGTATCTTTTTGGGGTGGAGAGGCCATCTCTTGAGCCAGCTGAAGATAAAATGGAGGGGTTCCCCAGGGCCTTTTATATTCTCTCTCTTGTGGGCGCAAACCCCTTTGTTCTTCTGTGCAAAATCACAGCAACAAGATGGAGTTTGTAGCCACCTGGGCAAATCACATGTCCATGAAGGATTCAGCTTTTTGCAGGCTAACGCCATTGTTTACATGTTAGTTTGAACGTTCCCAGGAAAGCGCAGATGTGGATTGATGTCTCCCAAAGTCCAGTGTCAGTTAAGTGTTTCTTGATTGGGCACTTACTCAGAATAGTCCTTTCTCAAGAAGCTGACCAAATGCTTCACTGAGGCTACTTAGAATCAAATACATTGAGATACAAGTACATAACAAATATTCATAACTTCAAATACAAAAATGATACACACATACGGATGGCATAATCATAACCAGCAAATTACAACCTTACCTTACTTGACCTCCTTTGTACAAGATTTGGTGCAACTATAAGACCTTGGTTGCAACAATGATCTGTTCTGTCATAGAATCTCAAGGTTGGAAGGGACCTTAGGAGGTCATCTAGTCCAACCCCCTGCTCAAAGCAGGACCAATCCCCAATTTTTGCCCCAGATCCCTAAATGGCCCCCCTCAACGACTGAACTCACAACCCTGGGTTTAGCAGGCCAATGCTCAAACCACTGAGCTATCCGTCCCCCCATGTCATGTCACAGTTCATGTCAATAATGTCACACCCTCCTCCTGAACATACTGCCAGAGACTTGGACACTGTCCATGCAGAGGCAGTACTTGTAAAATCCCTGTTTGTCTCTGGTTACACATCCTCCCAGTGCCTTTTAAACCCTATGATGTCATTCACAGGTGTTCTAGCAAGGTTTGGGGTTCCTGGTCCCTGGGTGCCTGAAACATGTTGGGGTGTAGTATTGCTAACAGAATGCAGATAGCAATATCTGTTAAACTGTAGGTGTCTTGGCATTTAGCCACTAATGCCGTGAGGCAGTGTGCCTCAGTTTCCCCTTCCATACAGCAGCATAGGCCTGTTATGCTTTTGCTGCTGTGCCAAGCTTCCAGCTTGTTTACAGGTATAAGCTGAAAAGCAACATGCTTGTGGGAATGTTTTGTCACCATCCTAGCATGTATATATGTTTTTTCCACAAATCAGGTATGTCACGCATCTTTAAAGGGTTTACCATTAGTATTAATTCCTTTGTCTTGGCCCCTAGATGAAGTAGCAAAAGACACAAGATTAACTGCAAATCTACGGCGGACAGTCTCTGTTCACACAATGTAGCTTGTTCAGTGTCTATTGCATTTCCCAGTTCCTTTGTGTACCATGGTAGGGGTTTAGACACAGTCTCCTGTCTCTTTGGAGAAGGCTCTCAAATCAGGCACGTGATTCAGGTCCTGTCAAGGAAAGGGTGCACTGCAACCATGCCTGCCCTCGGCCCCCTCCCTCTGGAATTTCTTTGGGTTGGACCCCACCCCCTTGTGAAGCTTCCCAAATGCAAAGTTTTTTCTGCCCCCAGCCTTGAAGAGACAGTGTTATCTTTCACAAGGATAGCAGGAATAACATTCTTTAATGGAGTGCTTTGGATTGGTAAAATCCCCTTGGTCACCCCACTCTGTTCCCAACAGGTCAGCTAGGAGGACTCACCCCTCCAGGATATCTGACCCCCCAGTCTTTCCTTAAAACCTGATCCACAGGTGAGGGGTCTGGCATTTCAGATGCAGATTTTTCACCCTTCTCCTGGGGAAAAGCCTCCCTACAAAAGGTGGGCAGACCCTACTGTCCCCCCTCACCTTCTGTCTGGACTTCCCTCTCTGGGCTCCCCTCTAGGTCTCCCAAAAGGGAAGGTGACCCTGATCCAGCTGTGGGCTCACAGCTACTAGCTATAACAGACCTTCACTGGCCAGCAAAATCCCCCTTGCCCTTTCCCTCAGGTTGGCTTGCTTCCAGCTACAGAGTCTTTGGGGCTGTTCCCATCGTAGCAGTCACCAGGACCCCAACTTCCATCTCTGGGATACATGTCTCTGTGCACCCCAGGGAAGGACCTGTCCCCTGCTGACCTGCAACTTCCTGGCAGTCAGCAGCTGGGAAGGCTTCCCTCTTACAAGGTGGAACATCTCCCTCCCACAGGAGATGATTTCAGGACAGGAGCTGGCTTTGTCCAGCCCCTCCTGCAGGGATTTGCCTTGAGCCCCAGGGCTACAGGAACTGCTTTCGACTGCCCCTTCCCCCAAAGCTGCATTCTCCACGGCTACAGACCTTTGATGGAGCACTGCTCCATAGCACTTACAGAGCAGCTTTTCCTGGGTAAATCTCACTGTGCTTTACAATAGTGGGTAAGTATTAGATCCCCATTTTACTGCTGGGGAATGAAACATAGAGAGGGGGAATGGCTTCCGACATGCATCTGACGAAGTGGCTGTTCACCCACGAAAGCTCATGCTCCAATACGTCTGTTAGTCTATAAGGTGCCACAGGACTCTTTGCTGCTTTTACAGATCCAGACTAACACGGCTACCCCTCTAAAGCTTGGCTTCCCCAAGGTTGCATAAGTCAATAGGAAAACCACCAATGAAATCCAGGAGTCCTGACTCCCAATCCCCTGCCTCAGTCACTCCAGCAGGTCACACTCACTCTCAGAGCCAGGGAGGCTGGGAATAGGGTCCTGCTTGCAACTGCCAGCTCTGGAAAGGAACTTTCCTTTAGTGGTTAGTATAGGGGCCTGGACACAGGGCTCCTGGACTCAATCCCTAGCTCTGTCACTGACTCCCAGTGCAACCCTGAGGCAGTGGCTACCCCTGCCCAGGCCACAGTTTTCTATCAGTGCGGTTGGAGTTCCTCCCCTACAGCCCTTGGCTTGTCAGGCTTCAGGAATGTGCACAACGTACTAGGAGATCCTGAGACGGGAGGTGACCTGCCCGCTGTATGTCAGTGTTCTGGACCTCAGCTGCTTGCCTGAGTTTATCCATCCCTGGGCAATAAATCATAGTCTTGTTTTCACAGCCACTGTCAGTCTCCCGGTTTCTACACCCTGCCCTACTGGCAGGGCATTGTGCAGCTCCTTTTCCAGCCCTCCTTGGTGCGGGAGAGCAATGAATAGGGCCAGGAACAGACCAACGCTGAGCATCTGCCACCCAGCACTGCGCCATCTAGAGCAAGTGAGTGGCAGGTAGCATTTCCTCAGAGGCTTCTCTGTTCTTCTTGGGGAGGAGCAGTAATGGGGGGGAATCTCCCCGCGTGAGACTAGATTTACTAACACAGCCCCCTGCAGCCCTTCACTCTGGGCCTGGGCAGCATGTTTCTTGCAGGGTGTTCTTCAGAGCCATCTCCAGCATGGTGAAAATAGCCCAGCAATAGGGCTCCCAGCCCTTCCCTTATAGGAGACTGTTCCCCAGGCTGAGTCTCTTGGGGGTCAGACCCTGCCAGCTGCTGAACACCCACAACTCCAATCAGTGGGAACTGAGGGGGCTCATGCCTCATATGATTTGGTCCTTGTGAAGTTTAGCTGGGGACGAGTTCCCAGGGCAAGCTCAGACTCCTTCCCGGGTTCTGGTCTTTCTCTAGCCAGGGAGTGTGTGTGGCCTTGGGTGGAGGAGGGAGCTGCTTGTCCAAACAGACTGAAAACCCCACGGCTCTCAAAGGATGAGACTTCCCCGGTGTCACAGTGCCTCAGTGAGGAGGGGGAGCTTTGGGAGCAGCCTGTGCTGTGAGCTGCTGCCAGTGTGTGTAGATTGCCATCCCTGTGCCCCGTGGTGGGGCGTGCAGTGAGGGGGAAGAGAGGTGGGGGCGGAGAAGACAGGCCTGTCAGTGAGAGGCTGCCTTGACCCCAAACTCATGGCTGCTCCCCACTCAGTTCCAGGATGAAGAGGCTGAAGCAGATGCTGGGAAGAAGGCTCCAGAGCCAGTGGGAAGCAGCTACCGGCTTCCCCAGGAGGAGAGCGGCCCCTGTCCCCGCTGGCGGGGAAGCAGCTTGTGGCCAGGCCAAGTGGTGGACGTGCCTGGCGTTCTGGAGGAGGAAGACACCAGCTCCCAGAGCAGGCCCTGAGGCACCTTCTGGTCCAAAATGGAGGTGGCCCAGGGTGCAGCTCTGCAGGAGGGAGCCAGGACAGGGTGGGAGCCAGGCAAGGCAGCTCTGGGGCTTCCTCTCCAGGAAGCAGAGGAGCCAGGGCCCAGCAGGAGCCATGCCCCTGCCTGGCCACTAAAGAGCCCCCAGCCTGCCTAGGACAGGAGATGGGGCAACCCCTGCTCTAGCACCAGCAGCTCCACCTACTCCCAAGGGGCCAGCAGCACCTCCGAGGCGTGTGAGAGCCTTGAGGCTGGAGGCTCCCACAGTACTGGTGAGGGGAGACCCAAGGGAGCTAGTAACACCGTGTGCCCATTGGTTCGCCAAGGTGTCTGGTCTCAGCCACGCGAGCCCCCTGACACCAGTGGGAGTGGCACAGCCACACCCTGCGCAGGGCATTCTGGGCGGAGTCAGGGGAGCTCCAGCCTCCCGGGCCCCTAATGTTGATGGGGGCGGGGGCTGACTGCCATGGGACCCTGAGCTGATGGGGCTGTGGGCGTTTCTGGGAGCAGCAGGGTGGGGCCTGCTCTGCCCTGGGGTTCCTTACAGAGGAGGGGGGCACATTATCCCTTCTCTCTCCACTTCACCCCGTCCTTCCCCTTTGCAGCAGCGGGAGTCACCCTCTCTCCTTCTCTGCCTGGTGCAGGGACCCGCAGTGTCCAGCTGGAGGACGAGGAGGAGGATGTGTCCCCAGAGGAAGCTGCCATCAGGGTCATCCAGCAGCATCTCCAGGGCAGAGCTGAGGTACAAAAATCCCCCAGCTGAGCTGGCGACAAGTCTGTCCTGCCCCTTGTTCCATCCCCACCCCCAGCAGGGGGGTCTTGTCCCAGAGAAGCCATAACCCCCTAAAGGGGGGCACTTCTCCCATGTTATCTGGGACCCCCCAAGAGGGGGTGTTTGTCTCACACAGGCCAGGGCCTCCTCCCCCCACAGACATTGTCCCAGTTACAAACACTGCCTTTGCAGGAAGACACTTGTGGATTCAGGAAGGGGGAGCTTTTCCTGTCCAGCCCCATGGAGGACCTGGGCCCTGGAACCAGTTTGGGTGAGGCAGGCAGGTCCCTATCTAACAGGCTCTCTCTTCCCCCAATCACACTCCTAGTGGGTGCAGGACAGGGCCAAGCAGCTCCGCTTCCTGCACGCTATCCCCACTCTGTGCTTCTCAGCACAAAAGCAGGGACAGGACACCCTGGAGCCGCACTGCTCCAAAGCGGCCCTCATGGGGAGCATTGCGGTGAGTGAGACCCCGTGCCCAGCCCCTGCGGGGAGGGAGCCAGACATGGGACAAAGAGAGACCTCCCCTGGGCTTGGGAGGGGGTGGGGAGATGGTGGGGCTGGAGGGGGCAGCAGAGGACAGGGATTCCTGGGGCTGAGGACTGGGGAGCAGAGAAGTGGGAAATTCTGGTGCTGATCCAGAGCTGGCAGTGGGGGAATTGTAGGGCCGGAGGGGCAGCTGAGCCTGAGGGAAGGGAGGAATTGGGGCATCCCAGCTGGAGAGAGGGAGGGAGGGGAGTAAGTTCAATGGGTGGGAGGAATGGGGGGGCCCAGCTGGATTGGGGGGAGGGGGATTACGCTGGCTGTGTCTGCAGTGCACTTTGGCCTCCTCCCTCGGAAGCCCCTGTGGGTCACCGGGGCCTGAATCTCACCCACTGTTTTGTCTCCTTTGGGTCTCCCAGGAGCTGATTGAAGACCTTCCCCTGGAGTCTGAGCCAAGCTCCATCCTCTCCAGCTCTATGGCCACGGTTTGCCACCTCAGGTACCAGGACCCTCCCGTCCAGCTGCCCTAATCCAGGTGCTGTTCAGGCCCAGACCCCAGACTCACAGATCCTCCCCCTCTTAGGTCACCCCCAATAGTGACTGTTCTCATCCTCCGGCCAAGGGGGCAGAACGGTCCCTCTTTCCTGGCTGGGTGGTTGATTTTACTCCAGTGATGTTACAGTGGCCTTAGGGAGAGGATCATTTGGGGGCGTATAACAGGAGCAGCAGGGTCCAGTGGTGAGATCAGGGGAACGAGCCTATTCCAGCACTGCCACTGACTGGCTCTGTGACTTCAGCCAGGTCACTGTGCTCCTTGGCACCTTCGTTTCCATATTTGCTGGCCTGTGCCTATTTCCCTCATGTTTCATGTCCATGGTGGTACCAGCGTCACTCTGGTGCTTCAGAGTCTCATACAGGCTCCTCTCTCCTGCCAGCAAACTGAAGCAGCCTCTGGAGCTGGAGCTGGAATCAGGCCTCCTGCAAGCTGCCCTGTACAGCGTTTTTACCATGTGTCCAGGGAAGGACACCGCTCACTTCCAGGTAGGTCACCATCCTCCTTCTCTGTCCCAGCAGCAGGAGCAGCCTGTGGTCCCTGCTCCCTTGGTTTGATGGAGCTGCTGAGAATAGGGGAGGAGTGAGCAGAGCTGGGAACAGGCCCAGAGGTTAACAAAATGGCAGGGAAGACCCCTTCCCCCCAGAAGAGATAGTGTTACCCGTCTTTGGCAGATCCTCTCCTTCCCTCCTCATTCTGTGCTTTGCTGCCTGGACTCTGTCCGGACGCCTCACTCCCATCCATTGCAATTTGGATGTTCAATTCCCTGCTGGGTACCAGGCCCTGTACAAAGAACTGCTAAGGGCAAGGATTGAAGAGCCAGCTGACATCCGGCCCTGAACTCTTGCTAAGTGTCCCTGGGGAGATGTGAATGGGAGAGGCCAGGATGTGTCTTTGGGGTCTTGTCAGGGCTCCCCAGAGAATCCTCCTAATCATCCCCTGTCCGGTGTAGCCCCAGATCCCATGACTGATGGGTGCTCCCTCCTCTTGCAGTCTCTGCCCAAGGCCTATGCAGATAGCCTGGACATCATGCTGAGGAGCCTGCTGACGGAAATGCCCCCACGGACAAGCTGGAGCACCTCTTGGAGGTGAGCACAATGGCGGGGTCCGGGGGGAGTTTCCCCTTAACCCCATAGGAGGGTTGCAAAGGAGAGACTGGAAGAGTCACATTTCCATTGCGTCCTCCCAGCTGGGACCCAGCGGGCCAGACTTTGCCAGAGCTGTCAGTGAAGTGCAATGTTGGGGCCCTTCCGCCTTTGGGGGGAAAGAGCTGGGACTGAAAGCCAGAGCTCTGCATAGTTCTGTTAAGCACTAACAGTGGGCACCAGGCCCGGCTGGGGACTGAGAGACTGAAAGTCCTGTGAGATCCAGGACATGGGCCTCTGAGAAAAGTCACTGGCTCCTTTCTAGGGAGACCCTGAGTACAGGAGGATCCTCAGGGAATCCGCTCTTCTGTCCTACGGACACTGCAGTGCCCAGAGGGATTGTCCTCACAGCCACTCCCTCCATCCCACCAAAGCCTTTGCATCTGGGGAGGGGCCAGGACATGTGCCTTGATCCTGTTGTGCTGTTCATGGATCAGGGGTTCAGAAAGGATGGACCAGCCCCAAAACCGAACATCGTCCCAGTCTGGAGAGACAATGACAGCTTTTGCCCAGCAGGACCTGGGCAGCACCCTGGGTGCAAGAACCCCTTTTAAAGTTCTGCGATCAGCCAGTCAGCTATTCCACCCTGAGCACAGTGTCTCAGCCCCATTGGGAGGGGGAGAGGCTCGTTTGTAGAGCATGTGCACCTGCCTACTGACCCTCACCTGCCTCCTTCTCCCACAGAACGTCAATTTCTGGATGCACTCCAGAGAGAAGCAGAAGAAAGCCAGGGCCATACAGAGCAGCACTGCCCTGCTCCGATTCGCTACCTGCCTCCTGGGATTTGATGTAAGTGACCTTTGACCCCAGCATCCCGCACAGCCAGGGCTGGCTCTGACAGGCTGTTGGATGAGCAGCTGCAGGGGTTCTAGATTGAGAGGGCCCCTGTGGGGAGGCAGAGGCAGAGTCAAAACTGGGAATCAACTAGGCTTGAGTCAAGTTCCTCTTCTCCTGGCTAAGTGGTTCCCCCTGGGTCCATAGGGGACTGTGCTCCAGAGCCCACTGGCTGGCAGATTCATGTCTGGCCTCTTGTTATTCTGGAGCAGCTGGGGAGCAAGTCCTCATAGAGGGCCCTTTCCCTGGTTCCCTTTATTCCAAGCTGAGTCTGTATATCACTGACCCAGCAGAGGACATCAGCCGTCAAGCCAGGGGGGGATTTACTTACTCTACCAGCTACTGCTGCGGAAGAGGGGTAAGAAACACAGCTGGGCAATGGCACCTTATAGAAACAAGCCCCTCGGAGACTAACTCCAGCTGGACATTGGAACTCCTATAGAACTAAGTCTTCTTGTTTTAGACCAACTGGAGCTGGGCAGAGGGACCCCAATAGAAACAAGGCCCCTCCTTTGAGACTCTCTCTGCTGGGTAATGGGAACCTAGAGAAAGAAGCCCCTTCCTCTGAGAGTGACCCCAGCTTAGATGCTGATTCTTTCTCTTCCCCGCTCCCTGAATTAGGGAGATGAGTGTGAAAGTGCCAGGGAAATTGGCTGTTTTATCTCAGAGCCCAGCTCTGTCCCCCACCCCAGGGAAATCAGCCCATCCATGGAGCTGCCAGCTGGTGAGGGGACAGGAATGGAGCTACTGAGACACATGGAGAGAAGTGAAGTCAGGGGCAGGAGCAGGGACCACAGGGGAAGGACACAAAGCTTGTAGGATGTCACCAGTTGGGTACCTAGGGCCAGATCCTGATTTCAGTGGAAGTGGGGGTTCCCAGCACACACAGACAGTAAGGGTCACTGTGATGAATGGAACAAACCCCCCTACTAAAACACCTGGTGGGGACCCTGCGATTTCATGGGGGCATGGATGCTGCGAAGGCCCCAGCCAGTGTGCACCCAGCAATGGGAACAGAAGGAGACAGGCACTGAGACCAGAATGGCAAACCTCACAAACCTGCGTGTCTTTCTCTCCAAGGGCTGAACGTCAGAGATGCCAAGGAGCTGTGGTGCCGGGACGGGCTCCAGGACATAAAGCGCCTTGGCTACAGGAATATGGCCAGGGTGGGGGCGGTAAGGACTCTCAGCTGGTGCATTGCAGCAGCTCAGGTGCAGAGCTGTGTCTCCCCCTGCAGTAGCTGTGTCATGGATGCAGGACAAGAGCCTGCTCCTTATTTCCAGCTGACTGTTCAGCTGCGAAAGGCTGAAGATCCTGGGTTTGTGTGTGTTACATGGATCCATTGCTAAGTGGCATAAAAGGAATCCCCTGCGGGGGTTGAGTTAATGGAGGATTGTATCTCAAGGGATCTGGCTCTGTTCACTGCAGTGAATCCTGCTCCAGAAAGAGCTATGAGAGGCCCTAGTGCCTGTGACCTCTTACTGAAGGGGGTTCCCTGGGCCGTGGGTCCGCAAACGTCCTCGTGGGGAATTAGCATTCTTGGCTGCAGCAGTACTCTGACGCTCCTGTGAGCCATTAGAGGGATTTGGAGCCTGGTTCTGGGCAATTGCCAAGGGGTCTCGTGCTGTTGGTTTTAGGTCTTTGGAGAGATCTTCTCAGAAGGCCAGAGAAGATCCTTCCTGCAGGCGGCACTGCTGGCCATCCACAACCCCGGCTACGTGTCAGCCAGGCTGGTCTGGTCCGAGCCTTCTCCATCATGGGGGAAGCCGGCCAGCTGATAGGGGATGAGATAACCAGGGAAGGATTGATCTAGCTTTGGGATGGGACCCAGGGCCTTTCAGCTCCAGGCCATGGAAAGTCACTGCTATCCCATCCCCATTTGCTGACCTGGGAGAAAGGAGACGAATGAATCATGGCAGGTGCTATTGTTAGGTGCCAGCTTGTTCCCTGAGCAGCTCAAAGCAGTTCAGACCCAGCTCTCTAGCAAGGCTTTTTCATAACAGGCATCACATCAACAGGACAAGCTGCCATTGCTCATGCTAGGGGCTGGAACTCCCCTAGTGATCTCTGCGAGCCTTTCTTGCCCCTCAGGGCCTCAGGCCGGTTCCTAGTGGTCTAGTGTCCATGTCATCCAAACCACCATCCAGAGCTGCCCCATCACAGGCAGCCTTGGAGGCCAAGGATTGAAAGGGCCATGAAGACTAACCAGGCTGGGCTCAGGCACGTGGGCCAGGGAAAGCTCGCTCTGCTGCTGGCTGGGCTGGGCCTGCTCTGGGAGAACTGGAGGATTCAGTCAGCAGAGGCTGCCCATGTGGCCCATTCACCAGAGCTACTGTCCATGGCTTCACCATAAGGACTGGGGGGTCACTTGGGGAAAGGTGTCAACTTCCTCTCACCCAACTTCCCTGCTGCCAAAAGCCTCCCAGCCCCTCATCTGGAGAGGGAGGGTGTGGCTGAGAGGATTCTGGGGAGCTGAGCTGCTTCCCCGGGTGGGTTTGGAAGTAGAACACCTGTCACGGGGGGACTGAGAGGCATAGGGGAGGAGTTCACTCTGCAATGGTGGGAGTGGGGTTGGAGGTCACTAGAGAGGAGGCAAGACTTCATCTCAGGGGTTGGGTGGGAGAATCTGTCCCTCAGACGTGGGGAGGGGCTGGGTGGAAATTTTGTTGGTTCACACGTCCAGCAGCTCACTTTCCCTGCTGCAGGTACCGCTGTGTCTCACTGTACATGGCTGAGTGAAACCCTCTCCCTTCTGGGTGTGGAGGGCCCTTCCCTCTGCTCCTGAATCCCGTTTGTCTGGGGCATGAGGTTCTCCTCACCCTCCGTTTTCTTGTCCTTGTCCTCTGTGCCATCGCGCCTTCTCCCATGCCAAGCTCTCCCTGCCCAGCCTGATACAGAAGGGCCTGCATGTCAGGGCCAGGGCCCATGTTCCCCAGTGGAGCACAGAAAGCTTCACATTGGAGCAGGGGGAATGGCCAAGCTCCGCATCTGCAGCACTCCCAGACCTGGGGCTGCTGTGGCATGGCCCCTCTGTCCCTCCCCCATGCTAAGGGGGCACAGGAGGAATCTACCCTCAGGGAGCCAGAGCTAGAATGCCACCTCCCTCTCACCACCACACTCATCCCAACCTTCCTGGGGCTAGGGCCGGGCCAGATACTGTCCCTGCCCCATGCCCAGAGGCCAGTTTAGGAAGCATCAGGCTGACAGGGCTGTGGGGATGGCCCAGCCCAGGGACAACAACAAATGAGAATGTCCTTAGAACCAGGGTTTATCATCAATAACCACTGCAGTCTGGGGGTGGTGGCATGATGTGGTCACTGCTCAGATGTTCCCATGGCCCGTGTCACCCATGAGTTAGTGAATGTCTGACCCATCCCCCATCCAGGGTCCAATCCACCCACATGGTATCTAAACCCTTCCCAGCCAGGAATGAAACTCCCCACAAACAGGGGGAGGCAGGGAAGGGTCCTCCCCATCTGACAGGTGGGGCCTCAGACACAGAGCAAGGGCTGTGGTCCTGGGCCTCACAATCCTGGGTGTAGATCTGGGAACTGGACTGGGTCCCAGGCTAGTGCCTTCCTGCCAGGGGCAGCTTCACTTTCTGCCCTTTATTCTCCCCTCCTGCTAGGGGGTCTCTTGAGTGTGAAATGAACAGGAGCTAGGGATGGTGAGGAGCTCCTGGCACCTAGCCAGGGTGGGAGCTCCCCTTGGCCTGGATCACAGCCTAGGGACAGAGACATCTTTGTCATCCTGCTGTCCTTCTTTTATTCCTAGGAAGAGAGTCCCCAGATGAGGATGCGTGGGACTTGATCCTAGGTCTCTAGGGCTCCAGGTGGGCAGTGCCTGGGAGTATCCACAAGTCATCTGGGCAACAAGGCAGACCCCTGCCCTGATGCTAAGACAGTGCCCATCTTGTTCCTGGTTCCTGCCTGCGTACACCGCCCTGCCCTGCCTCCCCTCCAGTTCCTGGCTATTGACTCTCTCTTCACCCTCGGCTCTGGTCTCTCACTGCTGATCTTGGCGTGACCCTTGGCTCTCGATGTGGGCTACCAACTCTGGCTCAGCATTGTCAGTCCCCTACTCTAGCCTCACTCCAGCCCCACCACTGACCTGCTCCAGCCTTGCCTCCTCCTCCTGATCCTCCCCAAGCCCTCGGACTCTGACTACCTGACTTCGACCTTCTTCCTGTATCTGGACTCTGGCTTGGTATCAACTTGGCTTATCTTTGGACTCTGACCACCCAGCTTCAATCTCTGGCCTGCACCTGGACTCTGGCTCCGGTTCTGATTCTGGTTTGTCTACAGACTCTGATCTCGGTTTTGACCCAGTTGTGTCCCTGGATTGTGATTCTAGCACCATTCTTAGCCTAGGCACAATATGCCTAGCTATGACCAAAGCTCCAAGCACTAGACGTAATTATCGGAGGCAGCATGTGATACCTGGTGGTGCAACTGTTTGCAGAAAAGCAGGCTTCCCGGAAGTAAGTAGCCCGTATGCAAAAGGGGACACGTCACACCAAGTGTGAACCATGGCCTCGCTATCTGAGCCTGTGGTGCCCCTACCAGAGTGGTTCAATGGAGATGACTGAAAATGTAGGGGTTTCCTTAACCAGCCTCCGCCCCTGGACCTACTCCACCATTCTTGGCTCTGACGGCCGACATTCCTGATAAATACCAGGATTATGTGGACATCTTTGAAAGAAAGGTGGACATATTGCCTCTGCACTGAGACTATGACTGCCCTATAGACCTAGAACCTTGGCCGAAAGTTGCCTTTGGCCGTATTTACGCAATGTCCGAACCAGAACTAGTGGCTCTCCTGTGTACAGCCATGAAAACCGGTCCAAAAGGTTTATTCACTAGTAAGCATTTCCTACAGGTGCCCCAGCTGACTCTACCCCTCTGTGTAGATTACTAGCGCCTGAACAAAGTGACAGTTTGGAACCATTACCCCCTGCTCTTAATCCCAGAATTGTTGGATCACATGAAACCTGCACAGGTATTCATCAAACTAGACCTCCAAGGACTCACAATCTAACCCTCATTTGGGTGCGGGACAAATGGAAGACAAATTTCAAAACACGTTATGGACACTTTAACTGTCTGGTAATGCCATTGGAACTGACTAATGGTCCCATGACCTTGCAGCACTTCATCAGTGATGTATGTGGGGACATTCTGGATCAATACATTGTCATCTATTTAGATGACATACTTCTCTTTTTGGAGAACTCAGAGCAGCATGTGCCCCACAACAGACCCCAGAGAGGTTGTGGCAGCATGGTCTCTATACAAAATTGGAAAAGCGAACCTTCAGCCAACTCTCCACAGAGTTTTTGGGGTATGTCTTCTCCCCAGAAGGAGTTAAGATTGATCCAGATAAGGTGGAAGTCATTCCCAACTGGGAGGAAGCTTGAAGTACTCAAGAAGAGCAGTGCTTCCTAGGCTTCCCCAGTTTTACTGCTGCTTTGGCCCATGCTTCTCAGAGTGAATAACCGACATGATAGCTCTCCTCCACAAGACTGCCACATTTGTTTGGTCTCTCAAGGCCCAACAAGCCCTCAAACAGCTCAAAATTGCCTTCACCGCTTGCACTTATTCTGGCACGCCCCAATCCAATTGGCGCATTCATCATGGAAGTTGACACATCTAAAATAACAATCAGGGCCATGCTCGCTCAGCACCTACTGGGCAACTCCCATCTTTTCATGTGCTGTATATTTATACCTGCCTACTGTTGTTTTTTTTTTCATTCCATTCATCTGATGAAGTGGGTTCTAGCCCATGAGCACTTATGCCCAAATCAATTTGTTAGTCTCTAAGGTGCCACAAGGACTCCTCATTGTTTTTGCTGATACAGAGTAACACGGCTACCCCTCTGAAACCTGCACCTCTGTGCATTCCGCTCCTGGAGGCTCACCCCACAGACCAAAACTAGGAGATCATTGATAATTAGTTGCTTCTGATTCAATCCTCATTTGAAGACTGGTGTCAGTAGCTGAAGGGGACTTGATACCCAGCACAAGTTTTGTACTGATCACAAAAGGATCCAGTATCTGCACAAAGCCAAAGTACTGAATCATGGACAATTCAGCTAGACCTTATTCTTCTCCTGCTTCAATTTCAAGATTACTTAACTTCCCACCCAGAACTAAGAATGGCCAGGCCGACGCCCCATCCCCTAATGCAGAATATAACCAAGAAGAGAGAAAGCTAGTCAGAAACAGCCCTTCATCCTCAAGCCCTACAATGTGCTTAACACTACCATACCTCAAGCTCTAATCATTCTAATTTAAAAAGCCTCCTGGGATCACCCACTGGCCAGGGAATGGGGGATCCCTCTGGACAATCAGGAGCTGAGAATGAGAAACAACATTCCCTGTTGGACACGATAACATTTACTGAGGACCACCTGTATGTTCTGCCATGATGTCCCCAGTTGAAGGTTCTACATCTGAACTGGGACAGCTCCCTAGCAGGGCACTTTAGGTGCCTCAAAACCTCCTGCCTAACTTCCTGCTTCGTTTGGTGGTGCCAGATGTGGGCTGAAATTCAGACTGATGTTGACTCATGTGACTTCTGCACTTGCACCAAGGCACCACACACCAAATATCTTAGCACCTCATGCCTCTGGAGACCCTGCCCCAGCCATGGGCAGCCAGTGCCATGGATTTCATTGCAGAACTCCCTGAATCAAATGGCCGCACGGTGGAACTGACTATCATAGAACAACTGACCAAGATGGCACGCTCCATCCCCGAAACCGTGTACCTTTGGCTGAGAGGACAGATCAGCTCCAAATTTGCAAACCAAAATGCCAACAACACCTTTTTTTGCTAGCTATAGATTTCCCCCTGATTTCATCCCACACTACCAATGGCCTCTCCGAACTTCAAGGCTAGCGACTTGGTTCAACGAATCCATCACATTCAAGAACCAGTCTGGACTTCTACATAGAGTGCTTCCGCCGACGTGCACGGGCTGAAATTGTGGAAAAGCAGCATCACTTGCCCCATAACCCTGGACTTCTACATAGAGTGCTTCCGCCGACGTGCACGGGCTGAAATTGTGGAAAAGCAGCATCACTTGCCCCATAACCTCAGCCGTGCGGAACACAATGCCATCCACAGCCTCAGAAACAATTCTGACATCATAATCAAAAAGGCTGACAAAGGAGGTGCTGTTGTCATCATGAATAGGTGGGAATATGAACAAGAGGCTGCTCGGCAGCTCTCCAACACCACTTTCTACAAGCCATTACCCTCTGATCCCACTGAGAGTTACCAAAAGAAACTACAGCATTTGCTCAAGAAACCCCTGAAAAAGCACAAGATCAAATCCGCACAGACACACCCCTGGAACCCCGACCTGGGATATTCTATCTACTACCCAAGATCCATAAACCTGGAAATCCTGGGCGCCCCATCATCTCAGGCATTGGCACCCTGACAGCAGGACTGTCTGGCTATGTAGACTCCCTCCTCAGGCCCTACGCTACCAGCACTCCCAGCTACCTTCGAGACACCACTGACTTCCTGAGGAAACTACAATCCATCGGTGATCCTCCTGATAACACCATCCTGGCCACTATGGATGTGGAAGCCCTCTACACCAACATTCCACACAAAGATGGACTACAAGCCGTCAAGAACACTATCCCCAATAATGTCACGGCTAACCTGGTGGCTGAACTTTGTAACTTTGTCCTTACCCATAACTATTTTACATTTGGGGACAATGTATACCTTCAGATCAGCGGCACTGCTATGCGTACCCGCATGACCCCACAGTATGCCAACATTTTTATGGCTGACTTAGAACAACGCTTCCTCAGCTCTCGTCCCCTAACGCCCCTACTCTACTTGCGCTATATTGATGACATCATCATCTGGACCCATGGAAAAGAAGCCCTTGAGGAATTCCACCATGATTTCAACAATTTCCATCCCACCATCAACCTCAGCCTGGTCCAGTCCACACAAGAGATCCACTTCCTGGACACTACAGTGCTAATAAACGATGGTCACATAAACACCACCCTATACTGGAAACCTACTGACCGCTATTCCTACCTACCGGCCTCCAGCTTTCACCCTGACCACACCACATGATCCATCGTCTACAGCCAAGCTCTGCAATACAACTGCATTTGCTCCAACCCCTCAGACAGAGACAAACACCTACAAGAGCTCTATCAAGCATTCTTACAACTACAATACCCACCTGCGGAAGTGAAGAAACAGATTGATAAAGCCAGAAGAGTTCCCAGAAGTCTCCTACTACAGGACAGGCCTAACAAAGAAAATAACAGAACGCCACTAGCCAGCACCTTCAGCCCCCAACTAAAACCCCTCCAATCCATTATTAAGGATCTACAACCTATCCTGAAGGATGACCCAACACTCTCACAAATCTTGGGAGACAGGCCAGTCCTTGCCTACAGACAGCCCCCCAACCTGAAGCAAATACTCACCAGCAACCACATACCACACAACAAAACCACTAACCCAGGAACCTATCCTTGCAACAAAGCCCGTTGCCAACTCTGCCTACATATCTATTCAGGGGACACCATCACAGGGCCTAATAACATCAGCCACACTATCAGAGGCTCGTTCACCTGCACATCCACCAATGTGATATATGCCATCATGTGCCAGCAATGCCCCTCTGCCATGTACATTGGTCAAACTGGACAGTCTCTACGTAAAAGAATAAATGGACACAAATCAGATGTCAAGAATTATAACATTCATAAACCAGTCGGAGAACACTTCAATCTCTCTGGTCACGCGATTACAGACATGAAAGTTGTGATATTACAACAAAAAAACTTCAAATCCAGACTCCAGCAAGAAACTGTTGAATTGGAATTCATTTGCAAATTGGATACAATTAACTTAGGCTTGAATAGAGACTGGGAGTGGCTAAGTCATTATGTAAGGTAACCTATTTCCCCTTGTTTTTTCCTACCCCCCCTCCCCCCGACGTTCTTGTTAAACCCTGGATTTGTGTTGGAAATGGCCCAACTTGATTATCATACACATTGTAAGGAGAGTGATCACTTTAGATAAGCTATTAGCAGCAGGAGAGTGGGGTGGGAGGAGGTATTTTTTCATGCTTTGTGTGTATATAAAAAGATCTTCTACACTTTCCGCAGTATGCATCCGATGAAGTGAGCTGTAGCTCACAAAAGTTTATGCTCAAATAAATTGGTTAGTCTCTAAGGTGCCACCAAGTACTCATTTTCTTTTTGCGAATACAGACTAACACGGCTGTTATTCTGAAACCTTACCCAGGCAGAACTCTGTGGGCTGGACTGTACCCTGTGTGTGCAATTCCACTGGCAGTGGAGATGCACAAGTAGTTAGCTTTGGAGAGAGCGGCAGTCAAAACCTGATACCTTTGAGAGGCTTGGGTGGAAGGTGCTAGAGTGAGGTGACACTAACTCATGACCCCTCCCAGGCTCTCCGAAGTTCATCACTATTAGATGCTAAGTGACTGGCTGCAAGGTCACACACAACATCAATAACAGAAGCAGAAGCCAGTCCCAGTACGAATTACCAATCCAGCTCCACTCACTAGACCGTGCTCCTTTCCAGAGCCACAGAACCCAGGAGCCCCAACTCTCAGACCTGTGCCTTGCATCACGAGGCCAAACCTCCTCCCGTTAAGGGAGCTATAGACAGGGCCATCTGTAGAGACCCCCTCTACTTTCCCACTGTCAGCGTTTCCATGGGTGAGAAGTGCATGAGCAGAGATCTCCCCTGTGGGAATCCTGGGGGCTGCACACTTGGGCTTCACAAGGAAGGCCTCCGGCAGCCAGTGAGAAGATTTTTCATCTCAAACAAAGGGTTTCTGTTCTCCCAGATCAGCAGCCACGTAGCAGAATGCAAAAGAGTCGCATGGAGCTGGGCTAGAGGAGTCCCAGGAGTCACCATGTGGCTGTGCAGCAGGTGCAGTGCCTGCCATAGCCATGGGCCAAACCCTGCACTCCGGACAATCCAGGCTCAGTTTCCCTTGATTGCGAAGGGCACTTCGGCTTGGGGACTCAGTCGCTGGTGCCCCTAGACAGAGAACTAAGATGTTCTCATGAGGCTACTTAGTGGTACATGCAGCTCCATCCAGACAAGTGGCGAATGTACGTGAAAGAGCGAGGCTAGGACCTCGGCGGAGCTCTGCACTCAAGCATCCACAGCCAGGAGAGAGACGATGGGAAGCTTGCTAAGATGGCTGACCACAGCACTGAGAAAACATAGTTGTGCAGCTAGTTCATTAGAATTAAATAGGAACTAAATATCGAAGGCCTTTCCCTGCCCAATAAAGTGTTAAAAATGTGTCTCTTGACAATCGCTCCAACCTTTACAATGTTCCGGTATAATTTAAGGCAGGGGGTGGGGAATTTCTAAATGTAATACTTCATGCTTCTAAAATGACCTGTTAGGTTCAATCTCTAAGCACCTAATTCTACAGCTTGAGCTGAACCGAACAAATGCCTTGGGTGGTAGCAGTAGTCAGCTCCCGTCCTCCCTGTGGACTAGCCTCCAGGGAGGCATTCAGTACATCAGGTCATATAGCAGCCTGAGGTTCCCCTTGCAGAGTTGCCTGTTGGCACTGCCCTTGTCGGGGAGCACATCAGGGTACTGTGGACTGGGCAGGAGAGATGCCTCCAAACCTGCACAGCCTGAGGATCCAAAGAGTTCTGTCCCAGATCCCAAAGCTTCCTCAGAGCAACTGAGGAGTCAGACAGCACCTGGACTCTCCCACTCTCTGTGCCCGAGCAGCACAGAAGAAGCTGTTTATAGGCATGTCAAGTGCCATCTCCCGTGACACTCACATGTGGATCACTGATGTATTTGAAGAGTCCAGGCTGAAGGCAACACACTCCTCTGGGCTCTGGGAAGCAGGAGGACTTGTGCTGCAATAAATCTTCCTGTGCATCTGCTGAGCAAGCAACCTCTTTGCTCCGCTTGCTGGTTTCCAGCCCCCAGAAAGTACCAAGGGGTAAGGAGACAGTGATACAAAAGTGGGTGTGGGAAGAAGCAGAGCTAAAGGGTAACAGACAGCTATGCTATAGTGTCCCCTCTAGATTCACTCCAACAACCACCTCATGCCTTCCCATTGTTGAGACAGGTTCCCCCACTACAAAGCTGCCTCTGGCTCACTACAGGCTCTCCCACTGCCCTGTTGTGAGAGAGGTAAGGAATGCCTTTTGCCCCTGGCTTTTAAGTGGGGAGCCATGTGTGACCCCAGCTCGACAGTCACTTGAGAGTATATCTACATTGCAATTAGACACCTGAGGCTGGCCTATGCCAGCCGCTTTAGGGCTTGCAGGGCTTGGGTTACAGGGCTGTTTCACTGCAGTGTAGACTTCTGCGCTCAGGTTGCAGCTTCAGCTCTGGGACCCTCTGACCTCACAGGCTTGAACATGGGAGTCCCAAATCCACCCTCAGCCACTTCACTGAGGTTGTAGGGAGGTCACTGAGGCAGAGTTGGTCCCCAAGAATGCTGCCTTGTGTTCTCTTTCTTTAATGTCTGTTCCTGGTATCCCCTTGGTATGAGAGGCTGGGGATGGCAGGCTGTAAAGAGTTCATTTCAAGGTCACGCATATCATCTGCTGGGCAAATTTGTAATTATAAAACTCACCTGAAACACCTTTAAAAGCAAACATATCCATTTGATCCATGATGGGTATAGGTAAGATCTATACCCATCCTGGGAAAACAAGTAAAAGGGCATTAAGGGGGGCAGGGAGGGAGAACCATGAGATTCTCCCATCCAGTCTCCTGATCTTCCATCTGTGGGAAGGGCATGGACCTACACATGGCCTATCCTGGGACCCCACCATTTAAATGGGGATTCCAGCCCAGACAGCTGTGGAGTGACCACTTTGTGGCCATGAGATGGAAAGCCACAGTATTGTTGGTTATTAGTGTTTTCAAATCCAACAGAAGGACTTCCATTGATTTCAAGGCGCTTTGAACTGGATGCGCATGTCTTGACGGTTCTGCTAAATAAGATTTGCATTTACTCTCATAGGCAACATGACAGAAATGAGTTTTTAAGAGTTGTTCCCATAGGCCTCAATCCCACAAACATTAAAGCATACACATAGCTTTAGTCACAAGAAGTTCTGATGCGTTCAGTGGGACTACTTATATGAATAACATTAAGCAAGTGGTTGGGCATTTGTAGGTTCAGGGAGTTAGTCCTTCACCTGAAGGCACAATAGTTACAGTTTCCCCCTCCACCGAGTCACAAAAGTCAAAGAAAAATCTTTCCTACCCTGTTGCTAAACTGCTTTCTCACTGGAAGAGCTGAATTAAAATCCACCCTCCCTGCCCAGATTCCAAAGGTTTTAGAAACAGAAAACCACAAAAACTTGTCATGTCAAAGGACTTAATTTTATATCTCAGTTGAATTTTAATCAACAATTTATCCACATGCTTGTTTTTTTAACAAAAACCTGATCTTTAAAATAATTTTAGCAATTTTTCTTGGAAGCGGGGAAGAATCTGACAAACATGCACATGGCAGAGACAGGATAGTTGACTAATGTGTGCATCAAATACCACATCATACAGAATATTTTTCCATGTGCATAAATCAGTGAACAACCTCTCAAGATTGTTGTGCAACTGTTTCCTTTCCAACCTCAATCCTGTATCTGTACTCTGTGTCTCGTTGTATTGTCTGTGTCAGAGCCTCATTCCGGAGCCCTTGCCTTCGTGAGTAGGGCTATTGAGGCCGGTAGGACTACACATGTAAAGGACACAGCTTTGGACAATAAATCAGACACGAACACCGAATTCAGTGGCACTCAAATAATAATCAAACCCCACTGCATCACTTCTTTTTTTAAATAAAAAAGGTCTTCCCTCTACATCCAGTTTTTCAGTGAGCTATTTTGCATAATGCTGTACTCCTTTCTTTCCCTGCTACATACTTGACCTCAGAGCCACTCTTAGTGTACACGGCCCATTGCTCTTCCAGCAAATTTGTGCAATTTTAAAGGGAAAGTCCAAATGTTGAAAAATAAAATAAAAGCTGTTCAAAGCCACCTTTCCTCCCAGCCGCTGTCATCAGTGCCGTCCTGTTCAAAGTGAGCCTCAATTGTGCCGTTAAAGCATAGTCCTGCTGCATCAGACTGTAGGATGGCACACGATGTTCCCACTGTGCACCACGGGGGAGGAAAAATCACAGCCTTCTCCCCAGCCCTGGGGTCCTAGGAGGGAGCAGTCCCTGTGTGCCCTCAAGTCCAGATCTGCAACTGTTTCTGTCCCTTTGTGTGGGAGGGCGAGGCAGAGAGGCCACAAAGGCTCCTTGGACATATATTTGTTCACTAGCCAGCTACAATGTGTCCTTAAACTGAAAGCACCTCAGGGCAGAGTCCTGGTCATGGTGCTTGTACAGTACCATACACACACATGGTGCTGTATGTAGACCCAATAAAAAACAGCCTATGAATATCCCAATTTGCAGAAGTACTGAATCACCACTTACCATTTCATACAGATCTTGTTCAAAGTGTTGAGATTGTACCCAATTTTAAGACTGCCTAAAAGGCTGAACTAAAAATATTTGTTACTTGATAACTGTGAATGGCAAAAGCTCTTTGTGGGCAGTGCCAAAAATTGCATTGGCAGATCTTGCTCAAAACCAACTCTTGAAAGCAGTAGCTCCAGAAAGGTAATAGTGATTGGCTGGTAGTATTTCTGACTCTGCAACTCCTGGAAATAATATGTTCAGGGCAGTGCTGTGCAGAAGCGTAACAAGAAATGGGATTCTTTGTAATTTCTCAGATTACTGCAGCCCCTTCTTTTTATGTCTCTTTTGAAAATCTGTTTTTGGGGTCTGTACTGCCTTTGCTAGAATTTTTTTTATTAACATAAAACAATTTTCCAATTTCCAAAAAGTGCAGATTGGACAAAATCTATAATAAACTTCATGTGGTACACAAAAATCCTTAAACCATTCAATATGTCAGTATTTGGGAGAGGAGCGAGGGATACACAGAGTATCATCGTACTGGAGTGCAGGTTAACAATATAATCAGTTAACACCTTATTGATCTTTATGGATGGAAAATGGACAGAAGGATCGGAAAAAGAGATGAAAATTCTTGTACTAAGCTACAGGGAAAAAAAGGGAGCAACAGCCGCATGGGGCACAGTATCTGTTCCCTCGTCTTCTTAAGTGAAGATTTGAGAATTTCGTCTTCTATATTGCAACCCATGATTTCTGGTCTATTAAATAAAAATGGCACTTCCTAGTATGGTCACGCTGCTTGTGGTTCACCCGCTGGCCAGGTGAGGGCATGGTCAGAACAGATCTAGGAGGCCTGGGTCAGAAAGTTTCTGGGCTGCACCATGCCATTCTGTTGGTCTCTGAAAAAGAACAATCATACTCAGAACATTTTAAAATACTGTTTCTTAACCTTTACACGTCACAATGAAACACTGGCTGAAGAAGAAAAGCACCATAGAAGAGCTAAGCATTATTGTACTCTCAGTCAGATGAGGGGAGCTGTGCTGTGCTGTCCCTCCACTGCACTGAAAAGTCACCCTCCTCCAATAGTGACGTGTCCCCAGAAGGCAAGAGGGCTTTGGGTGAGTGTACATGTGGTTTCTTAGTTTCAAAATAAAAGAGGTCTTTATTATCTCAACACCCTGACAGTATGAGTTGTGATGTTTTGGAATACACAATAGGAACAGATCAATAGTCAACTGGGTCTAGTATCGCTAGCAGTGACCAAAGCTGAATGGTTCAGAGGAAGGTATAATCACCCCTCCTCCACCATTCCATTATGGCTAGGTCTACATGTGAGTGAAATAAGCACCATCTCTTAGGAAGCTTTAGATGAAAAGAAAGCATTTTTACCCATTGCTGGTGTCGAAGCAGTTATGAGATCAATAAAGCCCTAAGACTCACGTCACCTTAACAATTGGGGGAGGGGAATGGCCTCTTTTGATAGACAGTAAGGTCATAGTTTCTATCAGACCTTTGAAATATTTTCCCCTTCCTAACAGCTTTGCCTCCATCTTACTAAGCAATTTGCCTCAACAATATCCTGCAGCAGTGAGTTCCCCAAGTTAATTATACAGTGCATTAAGAACTTCTTTTATTACTTTTAAATTTAAGAACTTTTTCCTTTCTCATCACTGCTGATAGAGGATGTTGGTTTAACAAAAATGCCTTCTTGAGCATGACTACACTGCAATTAGAAACTCACAGCTGGCCCATGCCAACTGACTTGAGCTACGGGGCTGTTGAACTGTGGTGCAGACCTTTGGGCTCAGCCTGGAGGTCAGGCTCTAGGATTCTGTGAGGTGGGAGGGTCCCAGAGCTTGGACTGCAGCCCAAGCCAGAATGTCTACATAGCAATTAAGCAGCCCCAGGAGTCTGAGTCATATGGCATGGGCCAGCCACAGGTGTCTAACTGCAGTGTAGACATACCCCTATTCTGCCTACTTCACTCATCTGGCACTGATCGGTATTGGTGAGGTCTAAATTACTACACTACTGAACCATACACATACATGCTTTTAAAGTTTATTATATGGTGGCCTCTGTGAAATGAGCTGTGGTTTTTTGGTTCAGGTCCTGCGTCAAAAAAAAAAGAGTTCATCATTTGGCTCTGTGCCAGTCTCAGGGACGTGTTAGAGAAATAAATGAGCCTGGAGAGCAAACTACCTTTCACACCAAAATGTGATCTCTCTGGGGCAAGGTTAAAGCAGGTGTTTGAGAAGAACTGGGTTTAGTTTACATTACATTGCACATTGGTACTGCACCTGTTCCCTGCATAGAGGATGGATGTTCATGCTCATGAAGGACACTGGACTAAGAAGTCACTTTCAAAGGAAAGGAACATACGTCCTCCTGTGATGCCTTATGCGGGTGTGTATGCATTTAACCAGGATTACGCAATAATTTGTGTTTAAATTAAACTAGGCTTATCACTGCAATGTATTCACAAACAAAGAGGGCAGTGCTCAATCCCCTCAATGCAATGTATAGATCATAGATGGAAACACTGACCTTTATCAGGAGACATCATTAGAGGCTAAATTTAGACAGAGAGGATGGAGGTCTAAATTCAGAGACATAAAAGAAGCAGCTAATTTAGAAACTGAAGATAATGTATTTCAAATAGATATCTCGTAAACAGGACAGTTTGGGATCAGAGTTACTAGCTAGTTAAATGTTATTTCCAGAGTCAAGTGCATGGTTTTTCACTGGTATCTCCAGGACAATGGTAAAGCATCTGATAATGTGTATTTCCATATCTTGAAGGTTTTAGCAGGTGGAGGCAAAGGAAAGAGTTGGGTACTTATTTCAATACTAAACACGAGGCAGCCCTAACTGGCACTTCAGGCTGACAGTTCTATCACTAACTAAAAGTATACCCACAAAGCAGTGATGAAATCCTGGAGCCTGGTCTACCTGTTTTGTTTCACAGAGTGGCTTGATGCAAACTACTTGCAGATCAGACTTTTCTTATCTAAATCCCAGATTCATGTTTCTCCTTCCTCCTTATTGTATCTGATATTAGCTTAACTAGCAGAGGGAGAAGGACAAAGGCCCAGTAGTTAAATAACATGTGTGTGCATGTTCACAGTGCTGGCAGCTCAGTGTAGGCACTGGGAAGTTCACCCCTTAGAACTCTGGATATTTCTGTAACAGCAAGAGGGAGGAGGTAGGTAAATTTCAGAGTTGAGATGGGTAGAGGGAGTTGCAGAGGTGAGGAGCTCCAGTGGGTAGCACATACCCTGCAACCTCACAAAAAGAAAATGAGAGCGATGTAGAGTCCAGTGGGGTGAGGTGTGGGGTGTCAGACTCCCTTTCCCCACCCCCAACAAACAGCTCAGAAAAGTTTCAGTCTTTTTCTTCCCTGGACACAGACAAACATTAAATCATGGGCTCAAAATGGGGAGTAAAATTTAAAAAAGACTCTGGCTCTATGTTTTCTTTCCCTTTGCTTTTCCATTCCCTTCTCCCACATCTGTCCTCTATAACTGTCCATTCCTTTTGAAGGTTTTATTTTATTTTTGTCTTTCCCTCTCTTTTTTCAGAGGATACAGTTTTCATGTAAGTCAGCCTCTCTTCCTTCCACATTCAAGCTTTGCTCTTTACTGCTGTCCCCACACATCCCATCATTGGCCCTCTTCCTCTTTTCCCCTTTCCACTGCTGCTTTCTTTTTCATTTCCCTTCATATTGGTGGTGAATGAAGGAGGACCTCCCACACACCATCTCACTCCTCATCTCACATCCATCCCCGTCTCATCTTCCCTGGTTCTCTCCCACCCCTTCAGTCTCTGACCTCCCTTTCCCCAATCTATTATTTCCTCAACCGGTGCTCTCCACCTCCCCCCCCCCCCCGATGTTTTCCAGACAGTTTCTTCTCTTTCCAGTGGTGGGGTCATGGCTCCTGTGACGAGGAGAAAAGGAGCTCAAAAGACAGACAAATGCACTTCTGAAACTAACTTTGACATCGTCACAGTATTATTACTAAAGCGGAGCCACAGCTTACATTAATGTAGCTGCCTAATTCTGTTTGCACATCCAGTAACAGCATCATAGTTATTGGGTTACAACACGTAAACCAGCCCGTAATTAATCATTAAAAATGTTTCAGATAAAACACTTTAAAAAGTATTTGATTTTTAAAAAAGGTGTGTTAAATGCTTCAAAAAGAAATGCTTTATTGGAGTTGGCTGGACAATAATCCTAGTGGCCACAGATCAGTGGATACTCATTTGAAATCATGCTTTGAATAGCCAGACGACTGCAAAACTCTAGCTAGGACTCAAGGGATAAAACAGTTACTAATACTCCTGCAAAGATGATTCATCACTACCATTCCAACTTCTTGTTCTACTAGCCACAGATCTAACCACTCCCAATCCCGAAACAATTCAATACATATTCTTTGTTAGATGTCCCATTGTTTACATGTTATTTATTACACAATATGTTGCAGAAGTGATAGTTCAGGCGATAAGGACTAAAATGGATATCTGAAAGAACTGGTGGCCAGTTGTACATATAACATTTGATGTAGAGCCATGCACATTTGTCTTTAACTTTCTGCACAAGGTTCTAGATGGTTAAACCATCATGCAAAGTCCTTGGCATCCCTCTCTGTCTTAGAATCCTGAACATCTGCATGTTTCTACTTTTGTTACTGTGTGTTCCCAGAGTCTCTGAGCTGGCATGCTACCAACTCCTGCCCAGCTGATAAACATGCTTCATAAACGTGAAAGGTTCCTTAGCTCCCTGATAAACTAGTAGGATGCTCCATTGCAGTCTCTCATATGACAGACTGTTTGGCACAAAGTTGGATTCAGTAAAGTGTATTGCAGTTTAAGGCAGATAGGGTGGCTGTGTTCAATTCCTATTAGTCACAATACATTTTATTTAATCAAGTAATTAGTAATGAACATTTTCACTGCAGTAAAGTTAAAATTATTCAGAGAAAACTGGGACTTCTATCATACAAAGTAACAACAAATGCTGAATCGGCATTAAGATAAACAAATTGACAATGAGTGCTTGAGTGTGGCATAATTTAGAGAAATAAGGTGACCATATTTGGTATAAGGTGACCATATATTCTAAATCAAACACTAGGACCCTTTTGTGGCAACAACTTTAAGGGTTGTGAAATTCACATGAAATTGATATTTCAAACTATATGCATTCTGATTTTTCATGTTTTTATTGCAGATAGTTTCAGATCTGTATGAAGCTACATTCATGTGAAATTGTGATGTAAACCATATATGATTTTTGTATGAGGTCCATACAGTTTTGGTGACCATCTAGAGGAAGGAAGCAAAGGACAGACTGACCACCAGGTACCCATCTTCTCCATCCTCAATGCCCCTGAGTTAACAACACTACAATAACTATAGTAACCGAACAACAATAAGGAAACAATTAGTAAAAGAGCAACAGAATCACAGTGTGTGCAGAGAAGTGGACACTTCCAGGGTTCCATCTCGCTGCCACAGCTGTAAGAAGGAACGGAAGGATGGGTGGGCCTGTGCTACCCTTTATCTCCGGGATGGGATGGGTATGTGCAGGCATGTCCCCAATAGTCACTGCTATTCAAAAGAATCTGATCTCCTGTGCATGAGGCACATGTGAACCACAAGTGGAATAAGTGTGGACAATTGCATGAAGAACAGGCTATTTCAGGTGTCCCAAAAGTTTTTGGGACACTAGGACATATGAAAAAAATGGGACATCTATTTCTTCACTCAGGTAGACCAAAAAATATAAATAAATGGCATAGTTCCTTGAGGTTCTTTGAATATGGCCTTCAGATAGAAGAATCTTGATCAATTTATAGAAGTAGATACCACTCTCTTTCTGTGAAAAACAATTTTTTTTTACCTGACGTAGTAAGTTTCACCTATATCAGAAAATGTCCTAAATCACTAACTCTATTAAAAGTTTCTATTTATCTGCAGAAATCTAAAGCTAAAATTACGTCTATGAAAACAAATAAATCCTAAGACATATCTCTTACTCAACTTTCATAAATAAAAATCACACTGCATATGGTATATTGGTAAATCAAAGTCTATATTTTGTGGTGACTTTATTGAAGTTCTGCTTTGAATTGGTGGCATTTACTTCCAGTAAATCCTTGTCATCTTTCTCTTAAACCTTCTTTGACGGAATGAAGAAATCTGAAATTCCAACCAGATCTCCTTTAAGCTCCCTAAATTACAAGAAGATAAATATCCTTTCATTAAAGTATTTATTTTAATAATGACCCAAGTGGCTAAACTTTTTAAAGCTACACTTAATCTCCCTCCAGTATACATTTTCTTAGTGAGGATTTTTCTCTTAAACATTTTTCTTTGTAGCATAGTTCAGAATTACTTCATTATAACAGTTGTAAAGACAATAAAATCTGGTTCTGGAACATTACACATTTTACAAACTTTTTATTCCTGGGGGAATTCTGTGGCAAAAAAATAAAAATTCTGCACACAATATTTTAAAATTCTGTAAAATTTTGCATATTTTATTTGTCAAAATAACACAATATAATCACATCAGTTTAAATTCATTTTGGTCATTCATTTCAAAATACCTGTCAGCAAGTATGTCTGTAACAATACAGACAACAAAAAGGATTCAGGAAATGTTTTTTGACAAATAGACTCCTTACTAGGCATATTAATACAGAACTCTGAGTAATAATTCATTTAAACTACAATACAGAGCCGTATTTCCCACACCCCTCAGAAGCAGTGCAAAGTCTTGCAGGAGTCAGGGGTAATGGAGGAGGTGAGGGAGAGGGAAATAAATTGCTCGGAAGGAGCCTGGGTGTGAACTTGGAGGGTTATTGGGTATGGGTGGGAAAAGTATGGAACAGGTTTTTTTGTGGCGTGTGGAGGAATTGTTAGGGAGCTTCCCCCATGCAGACCCTGGCTGATCCCTAGCCTCTCCCATTCAGTCAAGCACATCTGCCTCAGTCCCCAGGTGTTCCTGAACCCCCATGTGTACTTGCACCCCCTGTCCACACGTGTCCCTCCTCCCCCACTCAGATACCACTCCCCCCATTCCTATGTGTCCCTGTACCTCCTCCCCCGACCCGTGTCCTTGTATTCTCTGTGCCCCCACCCATCCATTCCCCTGTCCCTATGTACCCCCTTCCCCATGTAGCCCTGTACCTCCCTCTCCCCAGTGGCCCTGGACCTCCACTCCCATTCAGCCCCTGCCCCAGTCTGCCTCCCCCACTAGCCCTTATGAGCCTCTGTATGACACCCCCCCGCCCCCAGCACCCCATGCTGTCTGTCTCCCCGTAAGCCCTGTCTTCTGACCTGGCCAGCTGTGAAGAAGGCTCTGCAGGCTCTTTTTCTTCCCTAGCTGGCTGGGAGTTTCTGCGTTCTATCACCACTGCACCCTCTTGTGGGCAAAAGGTGGAACTGCAGAAATTATTTCCCACTGGGAGCTGCTGCTGTTCTTGCGCCACAGCGCCCTCTGGTGGGCAAGAGGCAGAACTGCAGTAACATTTCAGCAGAAACTTTTTTCTGCACAAAAATTTAAAAATATGTGCAGCTCATTAAATATGCACACACGCAGTAGCGCAGAATTCCTGCAGGAGTAAACGTGTTTCTTGTACCAAGTAATCTATCAGCCAAATTTTATTTTATTTAAAATATAGAATTTAGGACTTGTACCAGATGAAGTTGCCCTATCTCTTAAATCCACTAAAGTCAAGTGCACAGAGGCTCCATAAAGCTCCATTCGATGGGCTCAAATTTAAAAAAGGGTAAAGGCAGAGTCAAACCTAGGATTCTGGAAGGGTTCTTGGAGGTGAAACCTAATTTAATACTATGAAAGCCAAACAACTTCAAAAAGATCTGCCAATAGCACTGGAGTGTCTTATATGGGCCATTTCTTTATAGCTGCTACAGACTAGGTAAAACAGCAATCTAGTAATGTACCTTTAAAAGTGAAAGCAATCTCCCAAGAGGTTATTATCTCAACTTTTCAAAAATTAACAAGGAAAGGTAAATAAGGGTTAACGGTTTTAAACAAATTACTGTATAACACCTTACCTGGGATCCAGTCAAACCTAAATCATTGTATTAAACAAAAGAATAATATAATCTTAATTGTATGTATGATTGCAATTCTATAGTCATCTTCAGTGGTGAAAGTAAAGCTTATCAATTTGTTAATGTAAATAGATATGGCATTAGTGTATTTATCTTCCCACCCAGGATGCTCCAGAGACAAGAAAGCTCAAAGTAACACATACTTAGGTTCAGTTAATTTAGGGCAGCGACTATGTTAATCCTACTGGCACCTTCAGCAGGAAGGACCTCAGGACAAAAGCTAAGCACAGGCACAAATGAAATAGGTAGTCTCCATATACCCACAGCTCAGGAAGTGAGCAAGCCATGTAGACCATATTCTTGAACTCCTCCTGCAGGCATGCATTACTCAAAATACTCAGGTACAAGAGATATGCCCTTTCAGGGATCAGGAATACAATAGCATACAAGAGAAATAATATTAGAAGGATTGGGGATCTGAGACACCAAAGAAATGACAAATAAAACAAAACAAAAATTCATGCCTCTCACATATACCCCAAACCCCAGTCCTGATGGGACTGAAGCAACCCAAGACAAAAAGACGCACCCTCAGGATGGAACAGACACTTAGTGCATATCCATACAAACAAACCAGGCACCACTCTGCAGTCATGGTAAGAAGGACAGGATTATACGATAGAGTTGCCTGCAATAGCAGAGGACTGGACTTGATGAGTCAATAGGACCCTTCCGGTCTTATGTCCTAAGGATGAAGGACCATAAGCTCATGAACACAAGATTGGTTAAAAATAAAGTCTGCATTACATATGACCTGATTGTGGAGGAGGCAACTGACCTGGCCTACCTCACGGAAACCTGGGTTGAAGACCTTGTCAGATGCATTCTGGTACAACTTATTCCAGCAGGATATATAACATACCATGGGTGAAATCCTCACTCCACTGAGGTCAATGGGAGTTTTGCCTTTGACCTCAGTGGGGCCAGGATTCCACCCCATGAGTCCAAAGTTTGATAGGGAGGCAGGATGGCTATCAGATAACCCAACCAAACCCAGATGGAAATGAGATCTTAACCCAGAGACCGAGTCATTCAGATATACCAGATGACACAGAACTCCAGGAAACAGAACCAATATAGACATTCTAGCAGTATACAGATCACTCAAGAGCTCTGCAAGTTTCCTCTCAGAGCTAATCTCAAACCAAGACATCAAAATTTGTCTTGTGAGACTTCACACTTATGGAGTACAGTTCTGTCTCAGTGGCCCAGGATCTAACATCCATTAAGACAAACACAGCATTCTTCCACATAGTGTTCAATCCCGCCCTTACATTCTGTTGGAATACACTACACCAGCCAGAAGCATGACCAGTGTGCTAAGGGACTAGTCAGACACTCTGTAACAACAACCTCAAAACAGCCCCTCCCTCTGTACCACCCCCAGAGATATCTACTGTTTACCAACGATCAGCTCCAGATAAAGCAGAGGCAAAAACTGGTAGCCTGGAACATACAGTGTTTATAAACACCAACATAATAAAGGAAACCAACATCTAAAATGTCCGATCAACATAACTGTTCTTGATAGCAGAACTCCTGACCAGCCCAGACTGTCTTTTCCTTTACCTTGCACCTGAACATCTCCCACTGCGAGGAATTGCCATAATACTTTGCTGAAAAGATTCATAAAATCTACAAAGGTAGCAAGAGCAGCAGACAGATGGAACAGACCCTGGTAATGGTAAATGAACGCCTGAGATCATGCCTAAGGAAGGGCAATTTACCAGTGCCTTGGAATCATGGCTAATACTAAAAAAAAATAAAAAAAAAAATGGAAGGACCCAAACAATTTTGCTAGTTATGACCTAGTCTCAAATGTTCCTTTCCTGAACAAGGACACTGAGATGATAGTGGTAGATCATCTCCAGCAATCTCCAGCAGAATCCACCTTCTGCCATTATGCTGGCTACCAGATTTCAGACCTGGCCAATGCAAAGACAGTACAACAGTCACACTAGTGAATGATCTCCTTATAAAATCTGCTGACTTCAATAAGAGTTGGTCACAAGTGTATTCCACTAGTGCCACCTAGCAGGCAACAGTGGATTGCCCTCAGATAATTGTATCCGTTTCTCTAATAACAAATCTCAGAAGGCTGTGACGGGGGCAGCTGCTCCTCACAGAGAGTCCTCCTCCACAATCAGGTCATATGTAATGCAGACTTTCCGCCTACAGGGCTTGTTTACTTCCCTTCTCCTGTTCAACATCAACGGTAAAACATAAGAGGAAACTTTAAAATGCTGTGGGTTCAAATAATAACATGCTGATGTTACAAAGCTATAAACATCATTTCTATCTGGAGTAGAGAAAACCATAATTCACCTATACGAACATCTGGAAAAAATAAACATGTGGGTGAATAACTGTTGCCTCAACTCTGTCATTGAAGCCAACAGGAGTCTAACTTTAGGCACACATTTTTGAAAAATCTTCTTCTTAACGTTTATTATGCTTTCTACTAGCACGTACAAAGAGAAAATAAAGGGAAAAGAGAGATTATCTAACTAAAATTAGAGATTTATGAAACCAGAATGAACTAGCATAACTGATACATGCTCCAGGTCCAAATTTATACTTACACTTGTCCCTTAAGAGTGTTGAGGAAAGCTTCAACTGTGTAGTCTGGCATCTCATCATCTATACTGGCCAGGTATGTGTAAATAAATGAGAATGTATCAAACGGAATGCGAGCAGGTCCACCCTCTGGATCGGTTGTTAGAATTTCACAGGCATACTTCACAGAAGTCATTAAGGACTAGCAGGATCCCAACCAAGAAAAGAGAGACATAATATCAGAAGGCATTAGCATCCTTTGTTCACTATGGTGTAATATCGCATAAAAGCCTGTCAGCTTCTGAAATTCAGTGTGAATAGAACCAAGATTTCATTTACACTTGCAAAGTTTGTACCTGCAGATACCCACACTCCAATACAGCTCCACTGGTAATAACGGTGGTGGAAGCTGTAGTGTAGACAGGGCTCAGGCATTTTTATTATTGTGGCATCTAATTTGGTTTAAGACTACAGAGAGGTAAAAATGCCTGAGCCCTTTTCACACTACTGCCTCCACCAACATTAGCACTGGTAAAGCTGCACTATTGGTGAATTATGGCTAAAAATATTGTTAGTATAGAAAAGGCCGTAGTGTGATTCTGTTACTCTTTTAATCAATGCAAAAGAGAAAGATAGCATATAATTGAGCAACTGATTGCATCATGTTAGACTGTACAGACATCAGTCTACTGCCGTATTTACTAATACATCACCAGGTAAAGAACTGTCCCTAATTTGTTACCATATAAAGGCCTCAGTTCATCTGTGAACTATCGTTCAATTTATCCGAACCTGGCCCTAGTGAGGGCAGCATTAAATTGGCTAAGATAGCTAAATTTCAATACATCTGAAAAAAAGAAGTTTGTCTGTATCAATGTTGTGGCAGCTGATATTTTGGCATGATGCTGTGAATGTCACAATTCACAACAACCAAACGATACCCAATCCTGGAAAAGGTCCTTTTGGATACATCTAAAGCAGTGGTTCTCAACCTATTTACCACTGTGGGCCATAGGCCATATCCAATACTACCTGTATGGCCCTGAGGATATCACATAGGCCTTAGCTCTGTGCTGATTGAGCCGGCCACAGGTTGAGAATCACTGGTCTACACATTCTGTGGCAGCAAGCCTCCCAGCCTGAGTCAAGAGACACGGGCCTGCAGGGCTCACGCTAGCGTTCTAATAATAGCTGCGTAGACAGCACTTCGAAGCTGCAGTTCAGGCTGGAGCTCGGGCTCTGAAGCTTAGGGATGGGGATGGACTTCAGAGCCCAAACCAAAATTTCAAAGAGCTGTCCACACAGTTATTTTTAGTGTGTTAGTGTGAGCTCCGCATGCCCAAGACTCATCTCAAGCTGGGAGGCTCACTGCCACAGGCTATCTAAATATATCCTAAATGGAGTAAACTTAAACTGAAGTTAAGGATGTCAATAATTTAAGTAAGGGAGAAAAATCTTAACAAGAATGTTGCAGTTAAAAAACACACCAAAAACCCAGAAAATTCAGAGTTAAGATTACATTTTAAAAAACAAACGCATCCCCAAGTGTTAGTTAAGGATATACTTTAAAAAAAAAATCCCTGTAACTTCAGTGGGACTCTTCACAGATGCTGCAATCTGAACTAGTGGATACTAGTGCTAGATCAACGCTATAAATACTAATATTTATAAAAATTCAGTGAGGAGTTTTGCTCAGTAATAGGCTAGTTGGGGTAACAAAGACCATGACTAAAGACTCTAAAAGTAACGGCAGTGACAAAAATTACAGCTTTAGTAACAGGTAAACAATGGATTTTCTAAAGATAAGTATTACTTAGAGATGGAATGGTGAATTCTTTTAAAAAAATGTCTATTCAAAATCTAGAGTATATTCCAAACCCTATTATTCACAAATTTAAGGTAGCTAAAACTGGAGACCCAAACTGATATACAGTGCCACTTTATAACTGGTACACCTGTCAGCTCTCTCATACAAGAGCTTTGCTGAATCTGCCAACCTTGGGGAAGCTGGGAAGACCTTCTGCAGAATTTTTAAAGGCCTCCTACACAATTTTATAAACTCTGCAGGGCCTTCTGGCTCTCACATTTTGGCCTAGCCACAACTCTCTCTCTCTTTTATGTTGTAGCAAGTTTATTCACCTCAAGTTTTCACATATCAAGGTTATACAAATTGTTTCAAAAATAAGGAAATTTCCACACCAAGAATTATTAAACCAGAGGTTAGACTGCAAAGACATAGCAATATTTTATAAAACAAATGTATTAAATCATTGTTGTTTCTAAAAGTTAGAAAGCCAGGAAATTCTAAGTTAAGGCTGCACTTAAAATATAAAAAAATTCAAAGGTAAGGAACTGCAAGCTACCTTAACTCTGACCCTGATCCATGATCATCTATGCATAGCATTTACTCAGTGTTATGACTAATGATGATGGATGAATGTGCTAACTCATCTATTATGCTCTATGTACTGTCAGGTATAAGAGAATATGGATATAAATCTCTTATCACACAGAGTTAGAGTCAAATCAGGAGACAAATAAGAGAGTATTAGAGCTGTTAGATACTTTCAAGGGCGGATGAGATATATTTTACTGTCCAGCTCATAGGGATATGATGGTCATGTGACACTGTTTTTTGGACTGCAAATGACAAATCAGATATGAGATGTCAATGTTTCTTGTTAGGAACACTGAAGTGGGCAGCTGAAGTGGAGCACATCCACTGACTGCAACTAAGCACCAATTCCTCATGGAGAGATGATGTTTCTCAGGTAGGCATGTCCCACATTTAGGGTGTTATTTGTAAAAAAAAATTATCCTCAAAGCTGCTTTTTAAATATTTGTATATATTTTTATGTTACCAATACTATATTTTATTACTGTCGTCTAAACTAAAAAAGGTATTAAACATCTCATATAAGCATTATTTAGCTGCATGTGGAACGGTATTCAGAACACAGCTGTTTTAAAGCATGTTCGTGGCCAAATTACTGATGGGATTAAAATACCACAGAACTAGGAACAGTCACTGTCATTTTATTTTTGAAGTTCAAAAAAAAAAAAAAAAGCTGCCAAAATAGGCTAACGGTGAATATATTCAGTCTTCTCTCCCTCTCTTCATTCATTTGCTACTACTTCTATGACAATGACTGTCACTCTGGTGTCACCTTACTTTTCACATCTCCTCCTGGTGCACACGCTCGTTATTGTACTGACATTACAACCAGCAGTGGTAGCACTCTTATCCCCCCTTCTTCTGCCTGTCTGAATCACACACCCCCTCAGAACAAAGGGTGACACCAAGTGAACATAAACAAACACAAATACGTGACCTGCCTTTGCTGCACAAAAAATTGGGGTTTTAAAGTGACACAATAGTATCTAGATCTACAATCTATTTACTGCAGTTCCTCTATGGTCTGCTTGGTACAGTCATTTGATTATGAAAGATTTTAACATGCCTACATACCCCACCAAGTATACTACACCCAAGTGCAAGAACTTTCAACCATTCCACCTCTTCACCGAAGTTGTCCAATTGTAGAAGGGCTCTCAGCTGCTCCACTGGCAAACATAGATGTTTCCATTTTTTCTCTAGTTCTATCACGCTCACACGGCCTTTCGGAGAAAGCTTTAAAAGACAAAACACAACACCACAAGTAAAACTGGACAACACCATGGGGATTATCACACAACTAAGAGTACAAAACTTTAGGACCACTTTTTTCCCCCCGACAAAGAAATTGTGGCGTACCCTTTCTCTGACAGATAGTCTGTAGGACCAAACTGTCTATGAAGAGTTCTACTGACATCTCATCTCATCCATGAGCCACGTCTATGAAAATTTCCATTGACATCACTCAACAATACTGTGTGTTTCAATATGGGTTGGCTTGTACCTGCTTGTGCAAAACTTTAAGGAGGCCTGGTGTGAGCCCAGTATCTGTTTTCTGTGTTGCTACTGGCATTTCAATCCTGTCCTTTACAGGAAGGGGTTCTCCTTTCGACAGAGCTGAGAAATACCTAGATTAATAGGAATATCAACACATTTGAATGCTTATAAGCAAATAAAAGTTAAGCAAAACCAAGCTTTATACAAATCTGCTAGTGAATCTAAGTGCTCATGAAAGTGGGAAATTGGCTTCAGTTAGCTCCTGATACAGAGACTTCCTCCCCTCTCTGTATCCAGTTTCCATCTTCCTTTTTAATTGAAGCCACAGAGTTTAGTTTTAACAATGTTTATTCGATACTATAATAATTATTATTGTGTTTTAATTGTGCATTCGATGTTCTGTGTTCCTTGGTGGCAGTGGAGAATGATTTATAAATATTATTAGTGTGTTCTGGCAAATAGCAATGTCTAAGTTTTCCACACACATCTCTAACAATGCACTTTAAACCAGATTTCTATAATCCTCTACTAGTCTAATCTGGTGATAGGCCATTGTCAAGACAGCCCAACCGGCAAATCAAAACACAATTCTGGAGAATTTATATAAAGACTTACAATAGTCATTACACTAATTTATTTTATAACTGACCATAACTTAAACACGGTAGAAATTGAGTTTGATGCAGCTATTAGTAATTTTAAGGATGCTGATACAGATATTTACCTCTTACAGCCAATGTCACCATCACAACTGGCCAAAAACGAATATACAAGAGATTTATTCCACTTCATTCACTACCATATACAGTGCCTTGCTCACAAGATAGGAAGAAACACTCAACTTTAACAACTTTTCCTAAAAACTATCCACACAGCCATTTTCAAAAAGAGTAACACATTTCAATAATACAAACATGGTAGAGTACTTATGGTAAAGCTAGAGTTCACTAACACACAGAACTTTCAGATTCTGTTCCTTCCTATGAAATATCACGTGTTTCACTGATGTGTAAAAGTGATTACCCCAGAAAATCCTACCAAATACAAGAATCTAAAGATGGCAACACCCTGCACCTGCTTTTCAACCAGGAGAATTTATGAAATCTATTGGGAAAAACTAATTAAGACATTCAGTACAGATCAAAAATTAACAGCACCAAAAATGTGAGCCAGTTCGCAGGGTGGCAGTCCCTGTCACTCTGTCAAGATTCCAGGTCTAAAATTGCACCACTAAATATAAATTCAATAAAGACCACATTATCTTTAACAAATTAACAGAACACATAAAAATATATCAGCATATGCGCCACACACTACTTAATATCCAGACAACTTAATTAGGTCAATATATGATGCAGCAATATTTTGTTGTGAGCCTATATATAAAGTACTACTTACCCAGCTGACCACTGCAGTACATCAGGAGGCTGAGTCCTGATGGCAGCTTTGGTAAACTGTTTCAAAATATCTGGGAGTTCAGGGGGTATGTTAATTTGCTGAGCACAAAACATGGTGTCTGGAAGAGGCATAATTCTTGTAACGTCCAATAACAGGATCCTGAAAGCACCAAAAATATAAATGAATTCTAAACATATGAGATTAGTATGGTTCTATACAAGTTCTCTTAATTTTATTATTCATCTCACCTGTATAAAACCCCCAAACTTACTTTAACTGTGAGGTCCTGTTCCAGAACAGAAAGCGGATGTCCATGCGTTGCAACCAGTTTATTTTAATGTTATTTAATTAAATTAAAAGATAAAAGGAAGCAAATACACATTTTTAGTCACAGCATCAGTTTTAGCCTAGGCAAAAATAAATGAGGCAAATCCACAAAAGTATGCAAAACTCTCTTTGTCTGCAACTCCTGTGATCAGGAACAGCCTATTTCATCTTTATCTTTCTGCCTCATTGCCTTTCTCTTAACTGAAAACATCCCTCTGCTGCTCCCTTGCCTATGCTTTTTAATTTCTTTCTTAATCTTCTCTTTATTTTAGCTTTGTAACTGTATTACTTAACTCTGTTACAATTTTATGATACAGATTTTGTGCACGATGATATATAAACTAGGAATTTGGGGGAGATGGTTGGGAGATGTCCAGGTAATCTCCACGCCAGAATTAAGCATAGAGTGGAAAGAAAATGAAGTAAGAGTGGATACAGCTGTAGGTAGGAGGAAGGGCAGTGTAGATACAAGTCTAATAGGTTATACTGGTAGTAAAATAACCGTGCCTAATAGGGTACAGAATGTGAGTGAGGCTAAACAGCAAAAATTAAGATGTTTGTACACTAATGCAAGGAGCCTAGGTAACAAAATGGAGGAACTAGAGTTACTGGTGCAGGAAGTGAAACCAGATATTATAGGTATAACAGAGACCTGGTGGAATAGTAGTCATGACTGGGCTACAGGTATTGAAGGGTATGTGCTGTTTAGGAAAGACCGAAATAAAGGTAAAGGTGGTGGAGTAGCACTGTATATCAATGATGAGATAGAATGTAAAGAAATAAGAAGCGATGAAATGGATATGACTGAGTCTGTCTGGGCAAAAATTAAATTGGGGAAGAAAACTATTAGAGCCTCCCCTGGGATAGTGCTTGGGGTGTGCTATAGACCGCCGGGATCTAATTTGGATATGGATAGAGCCCTTTTTAATGTTTTTAATAAAGTAAATACTAATGGAAACTGTGTGATCATGGGAGACTTTAACTTCCCAGATATAGACTGGAGGACGAGTGCTAGTAATAATAATAGGGCTCAGATTTTCCTAGATGCGATAGCTGATGGATTCCTTCAGCAAGTAGTTGCTGAACCGACTAGAGGGGATGCTATTTTAGATTTGGTCTTGGTGAGTAATGAGGACCTCATAGAGGAAATGGTTGTAGGGGATAATCTTGGCTCAAGTGATCATGAGCTAATTCAGTTCAAACTGAATGGAAGGATTAACAAAAATAAATCTGCAACTAAGGTTTTTGATTTCAAAAGGGCTGACTTTCAAAAATTAAGGAAATTAGTTAGGGAAGTGGATTGGACTGAAGAATTTATGGGTTTAAAGGTAGAGGAGGCCTGGGATTATTTTAAATTAAAGCTGCAGAAGCTATCGGAAGCCTGCATCCCAAGAAAGGGGAAAAAATTCATAGGCAGGAGTTGTAGACCAAGCTGGATGAGCAAGCATCTTAGAGAGGTAATTAAGAAAAAGCAGAAAGCATATAGGGAGTGGAAGAAGGGAGGGATCAGTAAGGCAAGCTACCTTATTGAGGTCAGAATATGTAGGGATAAAGTGAGACAGGCTAAAAGTCAAGTAGAGTTGGACCTTGCAAAGGGAATTAAAACCAATAGTAAAAGGTTCTATAGTCATATAAATAGGAAGAAAACAAAGAAAGAAGAAGTGGGACCGCTAAAAACTGAGGATGGAGTGGAGGTCAAGGATAATCTAGGCATGGCCCAATATCTAAACAAATACTTTGCCTCAGTCTTTAATAAGACTAAAGAGGATCTTAGGGATAATGGTAGCATGATAAATGGGAATGAGGATATGGAGGTAGACATCACCATATCTGAGGTAGAAGCGAAACTCAAACAGCTTAATGGGACTAAATCGGGGGGCCCAGATAATCTTCATCCAAGAATATTAAAAGAATTGGCACAAGAAATTGCAAGCCCATTAGCAAGAATTTTTAATGAATCTGTAAACTCAGGGGTTGTACCGTATGATTGGAGGATTGCTAACATAGTTCCTATTTTTAAGAAAGGGAAAAAAAGTGATCCAAGTAATTATAGGCCTGTTAGTTTGACATCTGTAGTATGCAAGGTCTTGGAAAAAATTTTGAAGGAGAAGGTAGTTAAGGACATTGAAGTCAATGGTAAATGGGACAAAATACAACATGGTTTTACAAAAGGTAGATCGTGCCAAACCAACCTGATCTCCTTCTTTGAGAAAGTAACAGATTTTTTAGATAAAGGAAACGCAGTGGATCTAATTTACTTAGATTTTAGTAAGGCGTTTGATACGGTGCCACATGGGGAATTATTAGTTAAATTGGATAAGATGGGCATCAATAGGAATATTGAAAGGTGGATAGGGAATTGGTTAAAGGGGAGACTACAACGGGTCCTACTGAAAGGTGAACTGTCAAGTTGGAGGGAGGTTACCAGTGGAGTTCCTCAGGGATCGGTTTTGGGACCAATCTTATTTAATCTTTTTATTACTGACCTGGGCACAAAAAGTGGGAGTGTGCTACTAAAGTTTGCAGATGATACAAAGCTGGGAGGTATTGCTAATTTAGAGAAGGACAGGGATACCCTACAGGAGGATCTGGATGACCTTGTAAACTGGAGTAATAGGAATAGGATGAAATTTAATAGTGAGAAGTGTAAGGTCATGCATTTAGGGATTAATAACAAGAATTTTAGTTATAAGCTAGGGACGCATCAACTAGAAGTAACGGAGGAGGAAAAGGACCTTGGAGTATTGGTTGATCATAGGATGACTATGAGCTGCCAATGTGATATGGCTGTGAAAAAAGCTAATGTCGTCTTGGGATGCATCAGGAGAGGTATTTCCAGTAGGGATAAGGAGGTTTTAGTACCGTTATATAAGGCACTGGTGAGACCTCACCTGGAGTACTGTGTGCAGTTCTGGTCTCCCATGTTTAAGAAGGATGAATTCAAACTGGAACAGGTACAGAGAAGGGCTACTAGGATGATCCGAGGAATGGAAAACTTGTCTTATGAAAGGAGACTCAGGGAGCTTGGCTTGTTTAGCCTAACTAAAAGAAGGCTGAGGGGAGATATGATTGCTCTCTATAAATATATCAGAGGGATAAATACCAGAGAGGGAGAGGAATTATTTAAACTCAGTACCAATGTGGACACAAGAACAAATGGATATAAACTGGCCACTAGGAAATTTAGATTAGAAATTAGACGAAGGTTTCTAACCATCAGAGGAGTGAAGTTTTGGAATAGCCTTCCGAGGGAAGTAGTGGGGGCAAAAGATCTATCTTGCTTTAAGATTAAACTCGATAAGTTTATGGAGGAGATGGTATGATGGGATAACATGGTTTTGGTAATTAAATATTCATGGTAAATAGGCCCAATGGCCTGTGATGGGTTTTAGATGGGGTAAGATCCAAGTTACCTGGGAAAGAATTTTCTGTAGTATCTGGCTGATGAATCTTGCCCATATGCTCAGGGTTTAGCTGATCGCCATATTTGGGGTCGGGAAGGAATTTTCCTCCAGGGCAGATTGGAAGAGGCCCTGGAGGTTTTTCGCCTTCCTCTGTAGCATGGGGCACGGGTCACTTGCAGGAGGATTCTCTGCTCCTTGAGGTCTTTAAACTACAATTTGAGGACTTCAATAGCACAGATATAGGTGTGAGGTTTTTTTTGTAGGAGTGGTGGGTGAAATTCTGTGGCCTGCGTTGTGCAGGAGGTCAGACTAGATGATCATAATGGTCCCTTCTGACCTAAATATCTATGAATCTATGAATAAAATAAAAAGGTAAATCTGAAACTAATTTAGATTCTCCTAGTTCTGTAACGGGCTAGCTCAGGCAGTGGGGTAATATGCACCAGATGATGGAAACAGTTGGATTATACCCCACTGTTTTTCTTTATTTCCTATTAGAAGGAAAACAGACTCCAAATTTCAATCAGTAACTTTAATGAAAAAGCAAAAAGTGAGACTAAAGCACTTCTGAACTGGAACAGACTCACGACAGTGAGCTATCACAGACCATTCAGAACTGAGAGGTCCATTCCAGGTTCTAACAGTGACAAGGATGCTTTGGGAGCTCTTCAACTGGTGCTTAAAGGTGGAATAGCACTCCATGAGGAAAGTAAAGGAATTCATAATATAAGAAAAATGGTATATCTTGCCAGGCAGAACCACAGAATGAGTTGAGTGCATCATCACCAGACTACTAGCTCTAATACTGTTCTGCAACTAGTGGAAAACTTTCCACTTTCAGTGCACAACAACTATGTTGTAAATCTGTGCTGTGAGGAGAGTCTGCCATTTTTGTGCAGACAATTAAGTGTGAAGATTATAAAGTTTCTACTGTATCTGTGTATATGCTTAAGCAGAGCAAATATTTATTAATCTCTGCTCTTAGCTCTGTACAATACCACCAGAAAGCAATTTTACATGTAAGGCTTGCTATAACATATATGAGTAGTTAAAAATCCATAGAGATTTATTTTAAAAACACTCTAAAGGCGTCTTAAAATCACAGAGCTCTTAAGTTCCTTGGCTTCACAGCCAACAGGAGGATGGACTGTTTTATAAATGGAATAGGACAATGTGAACTAGCAGGTAAGAAACATGTCTTTGTCCAAACAGGCTAATTCAGAAAATTGGAACTCTTATAGCATTACCCAACATCAGCACAAGAATAGATAGTGCGGGTAAAAATCAATTGTGCTAAAAAGTGATTCTCTCACACCATTATGCACCAATCCTTTACAAAAGAGGCCTACAGTGAAAAGCAAAAGGATAGAGAAATATTTAGTTTTTAAAAGTTTTTCTTTCATATCACTTTCAAAAAACTCCACTTTCTGATCAAATTTTTCTCATGTCTGTAAAAGATTGGTTGTCTATTATAGAGGGAAAGCTGCTTGGCAGGAAGTTTCTTTTCCTGTATTTTGTTTATGCTTAAATAACAAGCAGGCCAAATGAAGATCCTATGATACCCCATGTATCGCCACAGCATGAGCACGCCTATACAGACAGCTTGCCCAGGGGCTCCCTGCCCCCGCCCTTTGCCCAGGCATGGAGGGTACCAGCCACGCCCCAGCCCATCACCTGCCTTTGCTACTAGTCAGTCTACTCAGCCAGGAGGATGAGTCATGGGCCGGCCCCTCGCTGAGCCTCACCTAGCTGTTCCCCAGACCACGGACTGTTACTGCCCCGTCCCACTCTGTATCAGGGTTGCCAACTCTGACTGAAGCTATGCGAGGAGATTTTCTTAAAATATAGAATCATAGAATCATAGAATATCAGGGTTGGAAGGGACCTCAGGAGGTCATCTAGTCCAACCCCCTGCTCAAAAGCAGGACCAATCCCCAAATAAATCATCCCAGCCAGGGCTTTGTCAAGCCTGACCTTAAAAACTTCTAAGGAAGGAGATTCCACCACCTCCCTAGGCAACGCATTCCAGTGTTTCACCACCCTCCTAGTGAAAAAGTTTTTCCTAATATCCAACCTAAACCTCCCCCACTGCAACTTGAGACCATTACTCCTTGTCTTGTCCTCTTCTACCACTGAGAATAGTCTAGAACCATCCTCCCTGGAACTACCTCTCAGGTAGTTGAAAGCAGCTATCAAATCCCCTCTCATTCTTCTCTTCTGCAGACTAAACAATCCCAGTTCCCTCAGCCTCTCCTCATAAGTCATATGTTCTAGACCCCTAATCATTTTTGTTGCCCTTCGCTGGACTCTTTCCAATTTTTCCACATCCTTCTTGTAGTGTGGGGCCCAAGACTGGACATAGTACTCCAGATGAGACCTCACCAATGTCGAATAGAGGGGGACGATCAGGTCCCTCGATCCGCTATGCCCCTACTTATACATCCCAAAATGCCACTGGCCTTCTTGGCAACAAGGGCACACTGCTGACTCATATCCAGCTTCTCGTCCACTGTCACCCCTAGGTCCTTCTCCGCAGAACTGCTGCCTAGCCATTCGGTCCCTAGTCGGTAGCGGTGCATTGGATTCTTCCGTCCTAAGTGCAGGACCCTGCACTTATCCTTATTGAACCTCATCAGATTTCTTTTGGCCCAATCCTCCAATTTGTCTAGGTCCCTCTGTATCCTATCCCTCCCCTCCAGCGTATCAACCACTCCTCCCAGTTTAGTATCATCCGCAAATTTGCTGAGAGTGCAATCCACACCATCCTCCAGATCATTTATGAAGATATTGAACAAAACCGGCCCCAGGACCGAAAGCCTCCTGGGTTGCTTTCAGGAGTCACCAGGAGATCGATGCCGACTCCGGGGAACTCCAGGCCAAACCGCAAGGGCCGGCAAGGCAACCCTGCGCCGGATTGGCCTGGAGTCTCCAGCACTTCCAGGGGAGGCGCTGGCACGAAATCTCCGGGAACGCCCCAGTCAGAGCGGGCCACCGCGGGGCGATCCGCACGGCAGGGGTCCCCGAGAGCGCGGGAAAGCGGGGCGGCGCCCTTGGTGCCCCGCCCGGGCCGGCGCTTTGGCCCCAGCAGGCGGCCCGGCCTCGCGCGCGGGGGAGCTGGCCCGGAGGGCAGGTCTCTCACCTCCGCGCGGCGGCTCGCTCTGCCGGACAGCGCGTAACCGCCGCTCGCCTCCCTCCAGTTCCCGGGGCAACGATTGTGTTTCACCGTCGCCATGCAACCGGCTCGAGCTACCGCACGGGCGGCGCATGCGCTGGGCGAAGGCGGGACTTGTTCAAAGGGTGAGGACCGACTATCCTTGGCGCATGCGCTTTTAGGTGCCGGGCTATTCAAGACTGCTTGCGGGCCGCAGCATGTCAGTGAGCTGCTGCTCGCGCACAGCGCACGCGCAGGAGCAAGGACAGCGGGGTGCGCTGCGACGTGCCGCGCCTTGCCGGGGGTCGGAGAACAGGACCTAGCCGCCCCCCTTCCCCGTGACCAAGCTCAGCTGTGGGGGCGGGGCCTGCAGGTGCAAGCAGCGCGCGAGCCGCCTGGCCGCCCCTGAGCCTAGGAGGTGGAGGGGTCCTACTGGCCACTTCCCGGGAGCCGCCCCAGGTGAATGCTGCTTGGACCTTGCCCCTACACCCAGCAGGTCCCTCTGGCTCCTAGGGTCAGGGGCGGCCAGGGGGCTCAGCACCGCCCTGGTTGGTTGTGGTGCCCTGCTAATGGGAGCTGTGGAGCTGGTGCTTGTGGCCGGCACAGCACGTGGAGGCCCTGCCCCCCCCACCAGCTGCCCCAACCCTGGGAGCCAGAGGGACCTGCTGGCTGCTTCCTGGGAGCCACCCTAGGTAAGTGCTGCCCAGCCCCTGCACCTCCTCCCCCAGCCCCAATTCTTAGGTGAGGAGGTGAGCCGCGGAGCCGGCCAGGGGCAATGGGGCAGGCACGGCATAGCCAGACACTCATTGGTCTGCCTGGTACTGTGCTGCCAGCGAGCCCCTTTCTGTTGGGGGTGGGCCTATTTTGCACTACACAGCTGCCCCACCTAACATCCCCCAGACCTGCTATGCCCAGCGCCCCACCACAACCGCACAGTGTCCTGCACACCAGCACCTATATCAAATGCCCCTCTGCCCACAGCCCCACCACAACTGCCCAGCACCCCACACAGAACCCCCCAATCCCTAGTTCCCCAGCACACAGCTATCCCCCTCCCCCACTACCCAGAGGCCCTCCCCACAGCCCCTGCACCACAACTACACAGTGCCCCACACAGACCCCCACCACCCAGCTCTCCAAAACAAACACAGCTCCCACATTGACCAGCGCCCTCCACACCAGCACCCCCCTGCCCAGACTTATCAGACACTCACTACCGCACGCCTCGCCCCCTTCCCTGGCCACATTCATCTGCAAATTTGTGGATGACACTAAGCGGGGGGGAGAGGTAGGTATGCTGAAGGATAGGGTCCATAGTGATCTAGACAAATTGGAGGATTGGGCCAAAAGAAATCTGATGAGGTACAACAAGGACAAGTGCAGAGTTCTGCACTTTTAGGAAGGACGAATCCCATGCACTGCTACAGGCTGGGGACTGACTGGCTAAACGGTAGTTCTGCAGAAAAGGACCTGGGGATTACAGTGGGTGAGAGGCTGGATAGGAGCCAGCCTTCTTGGCAAAAGGGCACATCGCTAACAGCATATTGGGCTGCGTTAGTAGGAGCATTGCCAGAAGATTGAGGGAAGTGATTATTCCCCTCTAATTGGAGAGAGTCCAACGGAGAGCAACAAAAATGATTAGGGGACTGGGGCATATGACTTATGAGGAGAGGCTGAGGGAACTGGGCTTGTTTAGTCTGCAGAAGAGAAGAGTGAGGGGGGATTTGATAGCAGCCTTCAAGTACCTGAATCGGGGGTTCCAAAGAGGATGGAGCTCGGCTGTTCTCAGTGGTGGCAGAAGACAGAAAAGGAGCAATGGTCTCAAGTTGCAGTGTGGGAGGTCTAGGTTGGATATTAGGAAAAACTATTTCGCTAGGAGAGTGGTGAAGCACTGGAATGCGTTACCTAGAGAGGTGGTGGAATCTCCATCCTTAGAGGATTTAAGGGCCGGGTTGACAAAACTCTGGCTGAGATGATTTCGTTGGGGATTGGTCCTGCTTTGAGCAGGGGGTTAGACTAGATGACTTCCTGAGGTCTCTTCCAACCCTGATATTCTATGATCTGCCCTGCTAAGAACTGAGGTAACTGTCAGCTGGGCTGAGCCAGCAGTGTGGCCGGGGCTGGAACTGGGATCATGCGCTCGTGGCTTGCAGCAGGGGCTGTATGCCCCCCCCACACACACAGCTTCCTAGGGCTGTGCACCTCCCTCTCCCATAGCGCCAGTTGGGGATGTGGCTGCTCCCCACCCCCGCCCATGTGTCCTGATATTTTGCTTTTGTGTTCTGGTCACTCAATCCCCAGCTACCTTTGAATTTCCTTTCCCTCATCACCCAGCTCACCCTGGTGTGAAACTGCTCAGTCAACCATATCTGCTACAAACGCCAGCATTGCTCCTGGCTGGAGTAGCTGGAGGTAGTGGATCTCCCGGGCCTGTAGGAGGAGGTGGCTGTGCAGGCACAGCTTTCGACCAGTTAAAAACCATGCGCATCTCTTGCAGAGGGGCTGGAGGTGAAGTGATACAACAGGGAGCAGCAGCACCACCTGAAAGCAAAGGAACTGTGGCAGGCTTATACTATAAGGGCAGGTGGACCATTGGCTAAAAATCGAGCTGGTGCTGAGCCACAAACCTGCTGCTTTTACAATGAGCTGCATGCCATATTTGGCAGAGATACAACCCCCCACCCCCAGCATTATGGATACCTCTCGGGAGCCTGAGACGCAGCTCTCTACTGTTAACAGCGAAGACAAGGAGAGGGAAACATGGGGGAGGACTAGCTATGCCTCAAGTCAGGAGCTTTTCAAAACTCCACTGCAGTCTAGCCCGTCCACCAGCCAAGCATGGATGAGCCTACAGAAGGGAAAAGGAATGTCAGGTAAGTGTGTGCGTATCTTTTTCCTCACAATGTTTAAATGTGAAGTTGGTGCCTGGCCCAACCCCAGGTTAGCAGGACACAGGTGAGAAGAGGTAGTAGTACAACAAACGGGTAGATTTGGATCTGCTTTTCTTTCCCATATAGGGGTAGGCTGCAGGGGCAGGGAGAAAGCAGAACAGTTTGTTTACGTACATAGGGGTGTCCCTTGAATCCTGAGAGATCTTAATGAAACTTTCATGGAGGTACTCTGTAATCCTCTCCTGGAGGTTTCTAGGGATAGCAGCCTTATTTCTTTCTTCATGTTATGACACTGTCCCACACCATTCTGTGATGACTTCTACAGGCACCATTGCAGTCAGCAGGCTAACGGCATAGGAGCCTGGGCTGCTTTGGGACACCAGCAGCACCTGTGCTCTCTGTGCCTTTGTGACACTCAGTGAGATGTCAATTAAACTCACCACCACTGGTGGAAAATAGTGCCAGCACGCAGTGCCATTGCCCTGTATTTGTACTCATGGAAATAGGGGCCAACATCATATTGCTTTTTAGGAATCAAACAAACAATCTCCCACCCCCTGGGTCCGTACTGGGCAATTCTCCCCATGGCTGGGGCAGGAGGGGGTGCTATGCACAGGCACTGCAAGGCTGACATGTCAGTAAGCATGTCTTTATCTAAAAATTTAGAAGCACAGGGGAAGGGATTTCTGAAACTTAATTTTTGCTTTCCATTGTGACTATACTGACAACCATACCTGTTTTCTCTGTAGCTGCTGCTGTTGAGGCCTTGAGAGGTCCTCCTCCACACCTGTGAAATGCCTGACCTTGATGAGGGAAGAGAAAGAAGTGGACTAAGGAGGACGTGTTGTCAGCAAAATCCTGCAAGCCAGTGACGCATCGGTCTGTGAAAAGAGGGCCAGGAGGGTGAAAGACTCAGGAAAACACCCAGCAGGAAAAAGAGACAGAGATGCACCAGGACACAATGCAGATTTTTAAGCTGCAAACAAATGCTGCAGACTCTTGTTGACCTACAGGCATAGGCAATACTAGAATAACTAGTTTGGGGAAGTGAAGCGGTGGTGAATACAATTATTGGGGGAGCAAGAATTTTGCTACACATACTTCATAGAATAGGGATAAATAATATTGGTAACAATTTGTTTACCTTATTGAAACTCAATACGCTTGTGAGCAGCAACAAATGTCGACAACTGTCTTCAGATCGAGACAACTTTTTTCAGTACCAATGCCAGCCAAGTTCCTTAATCAGTCACTTATCATGCGGTTCCTTGGGTAATCTTTCACCCGTGAAAGGCATGAGAATGTTCTTTCACGTGTAGCACTTGATGGAGGAATACTCACATGAGTGACAAATAATTTATTCAGTCCGTGAAAGACAAGTTTGTTTTTATCAAAACAATTAGCAGCTGCAACAAACCATCAATCTTTGATTTCTTCATAGAATTCAATTACTTTTGACAAGAGTTTTAGTTTGGTCTATATTGCATCCATAGTATTCTGCAAGTGGTTTTAATTTTAGGACAGTCAAGAAAGTTATCAGACTTTGGATTAAGGTAACTGATACCAACAAGAACAGATTTATTTTCAGAAAAGCTTTGCAGTTCTTTTTCAAGCAATGGCAAAAAGGCATGTTTCCTGAAGTCTCTATCTAAAAATGTTCTCTACATCACACTTCTTCAGTCCACATGTAGTCCTGATGGCTTTTAGGCAACTTTCGTATATGACTGTGTAGTCCCCAAACTTCAGGCAGCTTCAGACCATTTTCTGATGCTATGTTAACAGCTTCACTCCATATTTCATCAAATGCCTCTTCCAAATCTCTCATGTTCAGAAATTCACTGATTAGGGTATCCACAGAAAAGCATGCCTGAGACAAGTCATAGTCCTGCTTGCAAATAGTCAGAGATAACTTTAAGCAGTTGAAATATTTTTGTGAACCTGCAAAGGAGGACAGTAAACTCAGTCTGATACTGAATTAAGACCTCAAGCACTCATTGCCCTGGCCCCTCTTGACATATCTCAAGATAGTACAGTAAGGTTCACAAGAATGGATGAAATTGTCTTTTTGACAGCATTTGACAGAAACTTGGCACGCCCATCAAGTGTCACAGAGCTTCTTCAATTCAAAGACTTGATGTTTGGGTTGTATTTTCTTTGGAATGGCTATGAATTTAGCATGTATAGCTGATCCAGAGAGAAAAGTGTACAATTTTTCCAGGATAGTGAAACAATTCAGCACGTGTTTCCTTTACATATATAAACAATAACTAATTTGAGCCTGTGGTTGAAATAGTGAATGCATGCTGCCTGAGGTACTTCTTCCCGTAAGAGCACTTGCACACAATTAGGATTTCCGCTCATAAAAAATTGGCACCATAATAAGTCTGGGCACTACAGTTCTGTATATGAATTCAACACCATGACAATGTGTTCATGTACTGAAAGTGAGACTTTGCATCAATTGACTAGGCAGGATGGAAGCCAAGAAATCTTTTATATACAGTGCCATGCAAATAGTACTTGTTCTACTTTGCAAATGTCTTTAGTTTCGTCAACCATTATGGAGAAAACGTTCAGCTCTTTCCCTTCTTGGCTTTTGCTTTCAAGTACTATGTCTGACATGTGAATGATTTCAGTTTGTATTGATGAATGGGTTTATGATGCAATGCGTGGTCCTTTCAATTTTTTTTCCTTACCACATTGTTGTATTTGGCTATTAGAGTCACGAATGCCAGGAAATTTTCCTGATCACTGCTGTTTTCATTGTCTTCTTTTCCTCTTTTGAGCAATCCCCAGGACCAGAGGTGGCAGGTTTGTAGAAATTTTGGTGGTGCCCAGAACCTGCCCCCCCCAACTCTGCCCCCCCACCTGCTTAAGCCTCTGGGAAGGAGTTTGGGTGGGGGGAGGAGGTCTGGGGTGTAGGCCCTGGGCTGGGGCAGGGGATTGGGGTGCAAGAGGGGTGCAGGCCCTGGGAGGGAGTTGGTGTTGGGAGGAGGTGAAGGGATGAGGGGCTCAGGGCTAGGACAGAGGGTTGGGGTGCGAGCTCTTGCGTGGGACAGGGTGGGGATGAGTTTGGGGTGCAGGCAGGCTGACCTGGGGTTGGGGCTAGAGAGGAGGGCTCCCCGCTGGCCCTCTCCCCGCTGGCAGCAGTGAGCTCTGGGGAAGGGTCCCCCTCCCCCCTGGAAGCACACTCACCCCGCACCACTGTCACTGCATGTGCTCCTAGGGCCCCTCTTAGGTCCAGGAAACCCCCTCGCCTCTGCTGTGGTGGGTGCCGGAGGGGTGCCATCACGTTTACCTCCTCCCCTGTTGCTGCCCCTCACTGGGGGTGAGGGCGGGGGCAGGAGCGGTGACTGTGGGTGGGAGGGCCCCCTGTGCTGGTGGAGGTTCCTGCCAGAAAATGAAAGGGTCTGAGGGGGAAGGGCAGGGGAAGGTCAGCCTGCCCTGCCACTAGTGCATGGGGGGGCACTAGGACCCTGTGGTGGTAGTTGATGCCGGGAGCAGAGGCAGCGTGGAACTGCAGGGGAGAGGCAGGGAGCTGGGGGGGGAGGGGGAGCAGGTGGGGCCGGGGGAGAGACTCGGCCCCAAACATTGGTGGAGCTGGGCCCCAGGGCCCTAAATATTGCTGGAGCCTGGGCACCATGGGCCCATACAACTCCTGGCCCCTGCCCAGGACTTCAGTGAGTTTCAGGACATCTGCCATCTGATGTATATGCGGGACTCTTGCATCAAAGGCTCTTAAGCAAACTAAGCAGCCATGGGATAGGAGGGGGAAGGTCCTCTCACGGATCAGGAACTGGTTAAAAGACAAGAAATAAATGGTATATTTTCAGAATGGAGAGAGGGAAATAGCAGTGACCCCCAGGGATCTGTACTGGGACCAGTGCTGTTCAGCATATTCATAAATTATCTGGAAAAAGGGGTAACAATGAGGTGGGAAAGTTTTCAGATGATATGAAATTATTCAAGATAGTTAAGTCCAAAGCTGATTGCAAAGCATTACAAAGGGATCTCACAAAATTGGATGACTGGGCAATAGAGTGGCAGATGAAATTCAGTGTTGATAAATGCGAACTAATACATATTGGAAAACAGTCTCAACTATACATACACAAAATGATGGGGTCTACATTTGCTATGACCGTTCAAGAACAGAGATCTTGGAGTCATTGTGGATAGTTCTAGGAAAACATCTACTCAATGTGCAGCAGCAGTCAAAAAAGCTAACAGTGTTAGGAACCATTAGGAAAGGGATAGATAATCATTAGGGGGAGGGATAGCTCAGTGGTTTGAGCATTAGCCTGCTAAGCCCAGGGTAGTGAGTTCAATCCTTGAGGGGACCATTTAGGAATCTGGGGCAAAAATTGGGGATTGATCCTGCTTTGAGCAGGGGGTTGGACTAGATGACCTCCTGAGGTCCCTTCCAACCCTGATATTCTATGATGATAAGAGTAAATATCATAATGCGACTATACAAATCCATGGTATGCCCAGACCTTGAATAGTGCGTGCAGTTCTGGCTATCCTGTCTCAAAAAAGATATATTAGAAATGGAAAAGGTACAGAGAATGGCAACAAAAATGAATACGGTCATGGAAGAGCTTCCGTCTAAGGACAAATTAAAAAGACTGACTGTTCAGATGGAAAAGAGATGACTAAGGGGGGATATGATAGAGATCTATAAAATCATGAATGGTGTAGAAAAAGTGAGGAAGGAAGTGTTATTTACCCCTTCACATAACACAAGAACCAGGGGTCAGCCAAGGAAATTAATAGGCAGCAGGTTTAAAACAAGCAAAAGGAAGTAGTTCTTCACACTTTGCACAGTCAACCTGTGGAACCTGTTGTCACGGGATGCAGTGAAGGCCAAAAGTATAAGTGGGTTCAAAAAACAATTAGATAAGTTAATGGAGGACAATGGCTATTAACCAAGATGGTCAGGGATGCAATCCTATGCTCTGGGAGTCCTTAAGCCGTGAGCTGTAGCTCACGAAAGCTCATGCTCAAATAAATTGGTTAGTCTCTAAGGTGCCACAAGTACTCCTTTTCTTTTTGCGAATACAGACTAACACGGCTGTTACTCTGATGACTGTTGGATGTGCAACTGGATTACATGGGATGGATCACTTGATAGTTGCCTTGTTCTGTTCATTCTCTTTATAGCATCTGGCATTGGGCACTGCCAGGAGATAGGATATGGGGCTAGATTTACCATTGTTCTGACCCAGTATGGCCGTTCTTATGTTCTAGAGCAAAATCTGCATCAGTAATTTGCATCTGAACTGAAAGACCATCTTCTTTTGACTGAACATCTTTGAATGAAGCCTATAGCACTTGATGGCTCTTATGATTCAGACTATTTTCGTGCTGTTGGAACCCTGCATCCTTTGCCATAGCTTTTTTCTCGTCTCTGAAGCCGTTACCCATAAACACCGAGATTTCGCCAGCAGTGGGTATTGGAAAAAAATCTGCATGGGAAGCAGGAAGCTGATTTCATTATTTCTCTATATTCAACCCATAGATATAAACTGAACTTCGCTCCCAGTCTCTTTTGAAACGTCCCAACTTGTTCTTGTATTTTGTTTGAAGATAAGATCTGAGCTGTCCTTAATGTAGGTCATCAGATACAGTTTGCTCAATATCACTTGATCCTCGTGCACAGACGCTGACTCCATGGGTGCTCTGGGGCTGGAGCACCCACGGAAAAAGAATAGCAGGTGTTCAGCATCCACTGGCGGCCCCAATGATCAGCTCCTCCCTGCCCCTCCCAGCACCTTCCACCCACCAGTGATCAGCTGTTCAGTGGCGTGCAGGAGGTGCTGGGGGGAGGGGGAGGAGCGGGGCCAGGAGAGGCGGAGCAAGGTCAGGGCAAGCTCAGGGGAGGGGTAAAATGGGGTGGGGTAGGGTGGGGCCGGAAGAGGTGGGTGGGAGTGGGGCCTTGGGGGAAGGGGTGGAGTGGGGCCTGGGGCAGAGCAGCAATTGAGCACCCCCAGGGAAATGAGAAAGTGGGTGCCTCTGTCCAGGTGGAACCCTATTCCCTGAACTTACCTTATTGGAAGGTGGGTTTTCCAGTTTCCATTCACAGTACTGTATCACCCAGTCATTTCCTTCTTCTGCTTCTGGTGAAGAATGTGATGCTGAATGTTCCACTTTGATTCTTCTATGATACAATCTTCTTCTGTCATTATCTAAGGCAGTGTTTCCCAAAGTGTGGTACGCGTACCCCTGGTGGTATGTGAAAGGGTTTCAAGGGGTACGCGGCAGAATTTTTTTATTTTACTTTATCATAGTTTTTATTTTTTAACAGCAGAAAACAATTCACTAAAATTTAATATATAAGAATGGTGTACACTTGTACAGTAGAAATACACACAGGTTTACATTGTAACTAATGATAATGCGTTCAGTAACATCTAATAGCACAACAGAGCTGACGCAAACCACGCGTGCATGTTACTGCAGCTCGGGCAATACACTTGCCTTTGTGGCATGTGCAGACGTCATATTGACGGATAAAAGATAAAAGTGAATAACTACTCTTAGTAATCTAAAGATCTTAGCAAGTACATACTTGGTGTGTATTAATATACAAAATTTCTCTCTGTTTTTGTTAAACCCATTTACAATGGATCGCTGGCTAAAAACGGGAAGTTTGAAACATACAAAAGAAAATTATGAAAGAAATATGAATGTTAGTGATATTAGTTAGCTAGTAATGTGATAATTATGCCAAAAAATGCAGTGATATGGCTACATCAGACAATTGTGATGACAAAATTAGTGAACCATGTGAACCATCTCAGTTGCAAAGAAAATGAAAGAAGCCCGCAAATATGTTGAAGAATATCTTAAACTGGGATTTTCGTGGACTGGCGATGAGGTGGAGCCTGTTCCACTATGTGTGATTTGTTATGAGACTCTCACAAATGAAAGTATGAAACCATCCAACCTAAAACGCCATTTCGATAGCAAACAAAGAATACAAGGGAAAACCTGTAGAATTCTTCAAAAATAGGCGCAAAGATCTCCAAAAGTCCCAGAAAACAATTTGTAATGTGACAGGAGGTGAAAATATGAAAGTTTGGAAGCTTCATATAGTGTGGCGTACTTAATTGCAAAGTCTGGAGCTGCTGAGGTGATTGGCGAGAAATTAGTAAAACCTGCAGCCAAATGATGATTGGAGACAAGGCTAGCAAAGCTATAGATTATGTCCCCATCTCAAATAACACTGTTCATCATAGAATCACAGATATGGCCGAAAACGTAAAGCAGCAATTATTGTCAAGAGTACAAAAGAGTTGCTACTATGCACTGCAAGCGGATGAATCCACTGATATTGTGAATTTAGCTAATCTTTTGTTGTTTGTCAGATAAAAGCTGAATAATGAAGTCCACGATGATATTTTGTTCTGCCAACCTATGCCAACACATACAACTGGAGAAGCTATTTTTAAAGTTATTGATGACTTTATCAAAAACAATCACTTGGATTGGAGTCGTTGTGTTGGAATAAGCATGGATGGCGCCAGAGCCATGATTGCTTCGAAGAAGGGAGTTGTTGCACATATTCAAGCTGTTGCACCAGAAGCAAAATCGACTCATTGTTGCATTCACAAGGAAGCACTCGCCACCCAGAACATGCAGGCAGATCTAAAGCAAGTACTGGATGAAGCTGTGAAAATAAACAATTTTGTGAAAGGCCGCCCTCTGAATGCCCAGCTGTTTTCTCAGCTTTGTGATGAGATGGGCAGTGATTACACACAGCTCCTATTTCACACTGAAGTGTGTTGGCTTTCACATTGAAAAGTTCTGAATTGCCTGTTTGAGCTGTGAGAAGAACTGCAAGTTTTTTTAGATGAAACCTTTAACCTGAGAGACAACTGGAAATGGCTATGCAAACTAGCATATATTGCAGCTGTCTTTGCTCATTTAAACAACCTCAATCTATCCTTGCAAGGGAAACTCATATCCATATTCCATGTTCAAGAAAAAGTGAGAGCCATGGTCGCAAAATTGAAACTATGGCATAAATGTCTTAGATGTCGTGAACTGGATTCCTTTCCATCTCTTCATGACTTAGTAATAAACTTGACTAACGAACTTGATAGTGATGTGTGCAAACCATGAAGCAGCATTTGGAAAGCTTGCAGAAAGATCTTCCTAAGTATTTCCCTGACCCGGATGGCACCTTTGAATGGATAAGGAACCCTTTTATCATCAATGTTCAAACATTGCCAAATAACCTCTCTGCTTCAGAAGAACAACAGCTCTTGGAGCTGGCTTCAGATAGCTTCCTGAAAACAAAATTTGAGCAAAATACACTGACGTCATTTTGGTTGGGGGTTAGCTCTGAATATCCAGCTCTATCGGACAAAGCTGTCAAGTATCTTCTGCCTTTTCCCACCTTGTATTTGTGTAAGATCAGATTCTCTGTGCTGGTTGGCATCAAAACAAAAAGACGAAATAGTCTTATTGACGTGGAGCCCCATCTTTGTCCTAAGATCACAAACATAGAGCCAGATTTCCCCGCGATAGTGTCTGGTCAAAAGTAGTTCCATCCCTCACACTGAGTAGTTTGGTTTGTACTGAAAATTTTTCAATACCAAAATAGTAAGTATTAAAACTAGTGCTTTCTTCACCAACCTAACCAAACCAGCGTATTTTAATTTCAGAATGATACCAATTCACCATATTATATATTATATATATATACACACATGCTGTTCTGCCAGACTGTTGATTCACTTCTATTATTTTAATTATTTCTAGTACTATTTCTATATGTAACTATTATTTCTATTACAATTTTTGTTTCAACTGTATGTAATATAATTTTGCATTTATTTCTGATAAACATTTAATCCAGAATGAAACAAATTAGGAGTGTGTTATAAAAATGTGGCTACCACCGCCCCACCCCCAAATTATCTTCACCGGAGAAGGGGTACGCCGGTAAGACAAATGTCTCAAAAGGGGTGCACAACTGTTGTAAGTTTGGGAAACACTGATCTAAGGTACAGAATAGGTCATACTGGTAGACAAGTCTCCTATTGATTTTTCCAAAATTATGTCTTTTTATGAAGATGAGGTTAGTCTTGTTGAATATATGAGTACTTGCTTTCCTTTGAGGTATTTTGTTTGCTGAAAAGTTCTGAAATTGTCAAAGATCTTTTGCATTACTTTTATTTTAAGCTACTTGTATTCAGGAACGGGGGCCTCACAGTTGGCACCCTACTGTTTTGCATTGGCCAGACCTCCCAGGTTAGCCTCCTCTTCCTGGCTTAGTCCATGCAGTAGGAAAGAGTTGAGACGAGGAGGGGGAAGTTCCAGCCCACAGACCAAGCCTTCAGGGAGAGATCGCCTGGAAAAGAAAAGGATTCATGCACCGCTTCCCCTGGCACACGGACTCGCTTGACCCTGTCCCTGGCCAGGCAGCTAGGGGTTCTGGCTTGCCTGGGAGCAGCCTCACTCCAAGGTACTTTCTCTGGCTCCTGCTTGTGGGGGAAGGGAAGAGGGAGAAAGAGAGTGAGGGGGGAGAGGGAGACAATGAGTGTGCATGCATCTGTCTGTCTGAATTGCAATCCAAAGCAATATTCCCAAAACAAGCAGGGACACAGGATGGTCATCTGTTTGACACTCACTTCTGCTGGTATGTGTCCTGTAGGCTGTGCATTTCAGCAGCAATCTCCCGGCTCTCTGAGGTAAGGAACTACCTGCATGTATTTCACGAATCACTTCCACAGTCACAGCTCACACATCATAGTAAGGGAACAAACCACCTCTGCCGCTATTCTACCACTCCTGTCAGGTGGGGTAGCGGAAATGTTTCTGTGGGGCATATGCTACCTCATGGCATCCTCCCTGCCTATAGGGCCAACATTCATGGGCTTGCCTCCCTTTGCAGGCACTGGAGCATTTCATTTTAGCAGCTCCTCACCCCTCCCCTGCTGCCCCCCTCAAACATTCCAGTTGGCATCAGGGACCACATCCCTTCCACTCCACGGTGGGGGACATGAAGGATAACCACAGCTTCATGTATGTGTAGCTGAAATGGACAGGAATTTTTTTCTAAGGTCCATTAATTTATTTTAGAAGTATTTCTTTAATTGCACATTTTGGCAATGTTTTTGATACTTAATTTTCTATTTTGGGGGAAATAAATTATTTTTTACTTCCCAACATATACAGCAGAATGCATAGCACTGCTCAAAGTGCTCACTCTACTTGTAACGGAACAAGCCCACAGCACTCACAGGTTTAGTGAAAAAGTAATAATTATAAATGTACAGTATTGCATAAGTCATAGGTTTATTAAAAGTGTAATATTCCTCAATATACACCAAACATGACAATTCCTAACAGCGCTCAAACTTCAGGGCCAGGTAAACCACAGTCCTTCATACCACATTATTGCTGCTTACCATTAAAGTGCTCTTCCAAAGCCTCCCTCAGCCCACTGCTGTGTTGAGCTCTTCTAACGGCCTTTGTTTCTGGCTGGTCAAACACAGAAGTTAACCACTCCATCTCCACCCTGGCAGCAACTTTGCCTCCCAGATATATGCAGGACACAACAGGCAACTATAACCATTAGGATATTTTTCTCACTGAGATCCAATCCTATGAGTAACAACTACCATTATCCTTCAGTTTATGATAAAAAACACATCCAATTATCACTATCCACCTGCTGAGCTGGTGGTTGAATTTTTCTTTGATACTGTCAAGGTGGCCAGTGTAGGGCTTCATGAGCCAAAGGTAGGCTGGATACCCCAGGATCACTATTGGCATTTCACCGTCACCAATGGCAATCTGCTGGTTGGGAAAGAATGTCCCTGTTTGCAGCCTTCTGAACAGTTCTCATGCACCTTCCTTGAAACACTGATGTCAGTGAAGCATCTCCAGTGATTCACCGACATTTGCATAATCATAGAAAAGTAGTCCTTTCTATTGATGTACTCTGTGGGAAGGTGGGCTGGTGCCAAAATAAGGCATGCGTGCTGTCCAGTGTTCCCTCTAATTTTTCCCACACCTGCGGAATTAATTTTGTTATGTGCACCAATATGGAGATGATGTATTTAGGAATATTACACTTCACACGTCACCTCCATATTGGTGCACATAACAAAATTCATGTGGTGAGGTGAGGCCGAGAGGTTTGGAGTGTGGGAGGGAGCTCAGGACTGGGGCAGAGGATTGAGGTGTGGGGGGGGGAGGTTAGGGTTCTGACTGGGGGTGTGGGCTCTGGGGTGAGGCTGGGCATGAGGGGCTCAGGGCTGGGGCAGAAGGCTAGGGTGTGGGGAGATGAGGGCTCTGGCTAGGGGTGCAGGCTCTGGGGTGGGGCCAGAAATGAGGGATTCAAGGCTCAGGCAGAGGGTTGGGGTGTGTGGGGGGGAGGGTTGAGGGCTCTGGCTGGGGGCACAGGTTCTGGAGTGGGACTGAAGGGTTTTGAGTGCAGTGGGGCTCTCGGGGGCTACAATGGGGAGAGAGAACTCACCCACAGCTCTCTCTCCCCACAGCAACACCTGGGTTGTGGGGGAGAGGCACCTGTCTCCCAGCTGCAGCAGGTCCAGGCTGGGCCAGGAAAGGGGCGCCTGTCCTCCGGCCGTGACAGATTCAGGGCTGGCCTGGGTCGGGGGAGGGGTGCCTGTCCACCAGCCACAGGAGGTCCAGGGCTTGGGGAGGGGCGTCACAGCAGGTCCAGGGCTTGGGGAGAGGCACCTCTCCCTGCCTCAGCCCTGAGAGCCTGCACGGCCCTTAGGCTGCTGCATAGCCGCACAGCTTAGAGGAAACTTAGGCTGTCACCCCTCTGCAGTTCAGGAACTCTGTTGTAAATCCATCTAATACATCCTGCATGTTGTCAAAAATCACAGTCCTGCATAGCAGGAGACGATTAATTGCCATGCACACTTTCATGACAATGGTCCCCACTGTAGATTTTCAAATTCCAGAATAATTACCCACTGACCACAAACAATCTGGCACTGTGAGCTTTCACGGTACAATCCCCACTCACTTTCTCAACCATCAGTGCAGCTCTCATTCTGGTGTCCATGCACTGGAAAGCTGGGGTAAGCTTGGCAAACAGATCCCGGAATATGGCCTATTGGATCTGAACGTTCTGCAGCCACTGCTCATCGTCCCAAACCTGCATTAACGTGATCCCACAGGTCAGTGCTTTGTTTCTTGGGCCAGAAGCAGTGTTCCACTGTTTGCAGGTGCTTCACAAGCACCACCCCAACCTTGAATTCATTTTCACTATGTCCTTCAGCAGTCTGTCCTCAGAGAAACAATCATGCCTCCCAATGTTGTGGTTCTTCCTGTGGCTCTGCAAATTCCAGTGGATTATTTGTCCCATGTTTGTAGCATTCTTGAAAATAATGCAGAGCTCTGGGGCTCCATACTTCTGTCATAGATGGTAGACAGTGAAAAGTGCCACATGGGCTTGTGGGATTTTAAAAAAAGGTGGAAAAATTAGGGGCTAGAGATGGCATTATGGGATGGAGAAAGTTGCATGACTGAACTTGACCCCTTGTTCCCAGTCATCCTCGCATGACTCGTTTGGGCTTCACCATGAATTGCAAACATTTCCCAAAAGACATTGTTCTAGATGGTGCACCACACTCTGCATCAACACACACACCTGGTGAGTACATGTAGCGCCAACACAAGCAGTCAAGTATGGACACACATGAGCAATATACCGACTGCAGTTGCTTTATGCTGATGTAACTTGTGTTGACCAAAATTTGGACTGTAGAACTGACCCCAGAGAGTGCAGCTCTTGGATGAGTACTGACGGGCATTTACAAAGGATACTGGGTAAACTACTAAGCAAAAGCACACAACTGATGCAAAAATGATTAAGAGTTTAACAAGAGGAAGGGGTGGAGAGCAGGAAAGGGCATGAGCAACTGGGAGGCGAACCACTGTAGTACTGGAAGTCAGACAAGGCCTCAGATTCTAAACAGGGAAATTATACCAGTAGACGGTAGGGTGAATTTAAATGGCTAGAGTTATACACTGGTAGAACTTCCCCTATGGACACTTACTCCAGTTGGAATGCCTTTTTTTGGTTAAGCTTGTTTCACTTTAGAAGGAGTCTAAGCTAACCCCTCCCAAAAATGAAACTAAACCACTTTAAACCAGAGTAAGGCCAGATCTAGATTAGAAACTTCTGGGCGTACTGGCAGTTATGGATGTGATTTATGATATTTCTATACCAGCAAACGCCCTAGAATAGATATTTATACCAAGAATAAAATGCTTTTGGTGGTCATTTCTTTTTCTTCTTTTTTGGGGGGGGAGGGGGAACTGTTGCAAGTAGTAGGGGAGTTTGCTATCTGCCTTGTCCCTCTAATTTGAATAAATTCTTACAGCAGAGTTGCTCCTTGGGAACTGGGTATTTGTTTTTGCTAAGGTCTAGAAAGACAGAATTTCATTAATGCTGTTTGTACACCAGTTTGTGAACAGAAGTGGTCACAGTATAAATAAAACTAGTGTAACTAGGAGCTGGTCTACACTACACAGGTTGACATAAACTGCCTTGTCAACCTAATTACATCAGTGTTTACACTACAGCCTTCTTCCCGCCTATGTAAGTGCCCTACTACACCCATGTAACTCCACCTCCACAAGATACTGCCTTCCTTACATGAGCTGTTGGCTCTTGTCCATTTCACAGCAGGAGCTGGGGCCAGGCAGCTTTGTCAGTTTCCGGCAGAGAAGCAGGGGCAGGTGAACCCTGTTCCTGGGGGGCCAGAAATCCCAGGTGGCTTCTCCCAGCGGGGAATGGGGAGGAGAGAAGCCCCAGGTGGCTTCCCCTGCTCCTGACAGGGAATGGGGGCGGAAGCGGGGAGGAGAAGGGCAGCTGGGCTCCCAGCAGGGAACTGCCAATGTCAGGCTCTCAGCTCCCCACATTGCCCTTCTTAGGTCCGTGGAAGCACTCTTGGTGAGGACGCGCACCAGCGACCCAACGAGGGTAGTGTAGAGATGCACCACTGCAGTAATTATTTATATTAGGTCAACTTACATTTCTAGCACAGACATACCCTAAAATAAGTATGGAATCCATCTCACTGATTTCTCTTCTAACAGGAAATCAAATTGCAAGGTCTTGACATTTGCTATAGTTCAGCAAAGGGGTGATAACAGCATTTATATCTTGTCTACATGGGGAAGTTAACTGGCATAGCTATTGTGGAAGAGCTTGTTAGGATGTAGATATTCAGGTCTGTCTGTAAAGGCCTGTACTCTAAGAATTTAGGTGTATTCTTATCACTTGGCTAGTTATAGAGGTATAAAAGAAAGAATCAAAGTCACTGTCTGCCAGTGTAAGGTCCTTCTCTTACTGTGACAGTCTGAGGCCCTGTTCTTAGGCTAAGGCCTTTGGCTAAGCAGCAGAGGCAGCCATAAGCTGGGAAGTGAATGGTCACATACTCACATTCCAAACTGGTCACATTGAAATAAGGTGCTATTGCGCTGTTAGGAATACAATCCTGTCCTGATAATGCCTATTGCGTCCAGAGAAAGGGAAGTGCCTAGAAAATGTAAAAGGAAACTTAGTTTGTTAGTATCCTATCTGGCAAGAACTCACTTATCAATAGCTGGGATGTGAAATCCTCATTTCTGTATTGTTTTGTCATTATAGTTCCCACTTTGCTATTGTTTGTCTGTATAATCTCTGTCTGGTTCTGTGATTGTTTCTGTCTGCTGTATAATTAATTTTGCTGGGTGTAAACTAATTAAGGTGGTGGGATATAATTGGTTACATAATCATGTTACAATATGTTAGGATTGGTTAGTTAAATATCAGGAACATGATTGGTTAAGGTATAGCTAAGCGGAACTCAAGTTTTACTATATAGTCTGCAGTCAATCAGGAAGTAGAGGGGGTGGGGCAGGGGGTGGGGCAGGGCATGGCATGCGGGTGGGGGAAATGGGAACAGGGAATGGGGGTAAGGAAATTGGAATCATGTTTTGCTAAAAGGGGAAATGGGAACAGGTAATGGGGCTGGAGAAATTGGAATCATGTTTAGCTAAGGGCAGGAATGGGAACAGGGACACAGGTGTAAGGCTCTGTAGTGTCAGAGCTGGGAAGGAGGATACTAAGGAAGGAAACTGGAATCATGCTTGATGAAAGTTCACCCGAATAAACATCGAATTGTTTGCACCTTTGGACTTCGGGTATTGTTGCTCTCTGTTCATGCGAGAAGGACCAGGGAAGTGAGTGGGTGAAGGAATAAGCCCCCTAACAGAGCTCCCCAAGTGGACCTACTCCAGAATAAAAATCACTTTATTCCAGAATTACCCCATTTGATAGACACACCGGTCACTATTTCAGTGACACTCCTTTCATGCTAAATCATTTCTCAGTGTAAGATGACTAGATTCCTTTGTAGTAAGTTCAGACAGAACACAAGAATGGCCATACTGGGTCATACCAAAGGTCCATCCAGCCCAGTATCCTGTCTACTGACAGTGGCCAATGCCAGGTGCCCCAGAGAGAGTAAACCTAACAGGTAATGATCAAGTGATCTCTCTCCTGCCATCCATCTCCACCCTCTGACAAACAGAGGCTAGGGACACCATTCCTTTCCCATCCTGGCAAATCGCCATTAATGGACTTAACCTCCATGAATTTATCCAGTTCTCTTTTAAACGCTGTCATAGTCCTAGCCTTCAGAACCTCCACAGGCAAGGAGTTCCACAGGTTGATGTTAGGCAGCTTATATTATGGGAACAAGTAAATAACTTTTCCTTATTCACTTTCTCCACACCACTCATGATTTTATAGACCTCTATCATATCCCCCCTTAGTCTCCTCTCTTCCAAGCTGAAAAGTTTTAGCCTCTTTAATCTCTCCTCATATGGGACCCATTCCAAAGCCCTAATAATTTTAGTTGCCCTTTTCTGAACCTTTTCTAATGCCAGTATATCTTTTTTGAGATGAGGGGGACCACATCTGTACGCAGTATTCAAGATATGGGCGTACTATGGATTTATATAAGGGCAATAAGATATTCTCTGTCTTATTCTCTACCCCTTTTTTAATGATTCTTAACATTCCGTTTGCTTGTTTCACTGCCGCTGCACACTGTGTGGACGTCTTCAGAGAACTATCTACGATGACTCAGAGATCTTTCTCCTAATTAGTTGTAGCTAACTTAGCCCCCATCATATTGTATGTATAGTTGGGGTTATTTTTTCCAATGTGCATTACTATAGATTTATCCACATTAAATTTCATTTGCTATTTTGTTGCCCAATCACTTAGTTTTGTGAGATCTTTTTGAAGTTCTTCACAGTCTGCTTTGGTCTTAACTATCTTGAGCAGTTTAGTTTCATCTGCAAACTTTGCCACCTCACTGTTTATTACCCCTTTCTCCAGATAATTTATGAATAAGTTGAATAGGATTGGTCCTAGGACTGACCCTGGGGAACACCACTAGTTACCCCTCTCCATTCTGAAAATTTACCATTTATTCCTACCCTTTGTTCCTGTCTTTTAACCAGTTCTCAATCCATGAAAGGATCTTCCCTCTTATCCCATGGCAACTTAATTTATGTAAGAGCCTTTGGTGAGGGACCTTGTCAGAGGTTTTCTGGAAATCTAAATATACTATGTCCACTGGATCCCCCTTCTCCACATTTGTTGACCCCTTCAAAGAACTCTAATAGATTAGTAAGACATGATTTCCCTTTACAGAAACCATGCTGACTTTTGCGCAACAATTTATGTTCTTCATGTCCGACAATTTTATTCTTTACTATTGTTTCAACTAATTTGCCCAGTACTGATGTTAAACTTACCGATCTGTAATTGCCAGGATCACCTCTAGAGCCCTTCTTAAATATTGGCATTACATCAGCTATCTTCCAGTCATTGGGTACAGTAGCTGATTTAAAGGACAGGTTACAAACCATAGTTAACAGTTCCGCAATTTCACGTGTGAGTTCTTTCAGAACTCTTGGGTGAATGCCATCTGGTCCCGGTGACTTGTTACTGTTAAGTTTCTCAATTAATTCCAAAACCTCCTCTAGTGACACTTCAGTCTGTGACAATTCCTCAGCTTTGTCACCTACAAAAGATGGCTCAGGTTTGGGAATCTCCCTAACATCCTCAGCCACAAAGACTGAAGCAAAGAATTCATTTAGTTTCTCCGCAATGACTTTATCGTCTTTAAGTGCTCCTTTTGTATCTTGATCATCCAGGGGCCCCACTGGTTGTTTAGTAGACTTCCTGCTTCTGGTGTACTTAAAAAACATTATTACCTTTTGAGTTTTTCGCTAGCTGTTCTTCAAACTCCTTTTTGGCTTTTCTTATTACATTTTTACATTTAATTTGGCAGTGTTTCTGCTCCTTTCTATTTACCTCACTAGGATTTGACTACCACTTTTTAAAAGATGCCTTTTTATCTCTCACTGCTTCTTTTACAAGGTTGTTAAGCCACGGTGGCTCTTTTTTAGTTTTTACTGTGTTTTTTAATTTGGGTATACATTTAAGTTGAGCCTCTATTATGGTGTCTTTGAAAAGTGTCTATGCAGCTTGCAGGGATTTCACTCTAGTCACCGTACCCTTTCATTTCTGTTTAACTAACCCCTTCATTTTTGCATAGTTCTCCTTCCTGAAATTAAATGCCACAGTGTTGGGCTGTTGATGTGTTCTTCCCACCACAGGAATGTTAAATGTTATTTTATTATGGTCACTATTTCCTGTTATAGTTACCTCTTGGACCAGATCCTGTGCTCCACTCAGGAGTAGATCGAGAGTTGCCTCTCCCCTTGTGGGTTCCTGTACCAGCTGCTCCAAGAAGCAGTCATTTAAAGTATGGAGAAATTTTGTCTCTGCATTTCATCCTGAGGTGACATGTACCCAGTCATTTTGGGGATAATTGAAATCCCCCACTATTATTGAGTTTTTTATTTTGATAGTCTCTCTAATCTCCCTTAGCATTTCATCATTACAATCACTGTCCTGGTCAGATGGTCGATAATAGATCCCTACGGTTATATTCTTATAAGAGCATGGAATTACTATCCATAGAGATTCTACGGAACATGTGGATTCATTTAAGATTTTTATTTCATTTGATTCTACATTTTCTTTCACATATAGTGCCACTCCCCCCGCCCAACCTGTTCTGTCCTTCTGATATATTTTGTACCCCAGAATGATTGTGTTCCATTGATTGCCCTCACTCCACCAGGTTTCTCTGATGCCTATTATATCAATATCCTCCTTTGACACAGGAAATGTATCTCCACATTAGAATGAATCAGATGTCAGAATTTACCAAAACTTTTGAAAATGTAAGATGTAAGAATTTACCAGGTTGGGGAGGGGGGGGGGGTTGAGTTTTAATTTAACAAGTACTGTAAAGTTAACTAATTTAAAAAAATGAAATCAAACTTACCTCCCCGTTTTGAAAAAGCTCCAATTTCCCCATTTGTTTCAGTCTGGAGATATATTTCCTAATCTGCATTATCAGTCTATGTAGGTGCCTGCCTGTTTGATTTTATATATATTTATATATACAAATAATATATAAATAATATGTAAATGTATTATTCGTATTACTGTAGTGCCTACAAGCCCTACTCATGGACCAGGACCCCACTGTGTTAGACACTATATAAACAGAAAACAAAGATGGTTCCTACCCAAAGAGCTTACAAGCTAAGTTGAAGATAAAAGACAACAAATGGATACAGACAGGGCATTCAAGGAAACAACAAGACAGCAATGGTCAGCATGTTAGGCAGTGGGCTCAGTGCACCAAGTTGAGTGTTTTGTAGGCATCAGGGCAAAGCAGAACTTTGAGGGATTTAAAGGAGGATAATGAGATAGCTTTGTGGCTGTTTACATGGAGCATCTCCCAAGTGTGCAGGGCAGCATGGGAGAAAGTATAAAGGTGCTTGTTTGAAAACTTAACAAGTGGGCAATGGAAATTGGCCTTACTGGTTGATTGGAGATGGGAGTCAACATTTCAACAGTGAAATGAGACAATAGGTAGGGTGGGGATAGGCTGTAACTACACTGCAGTTAGACACCTATGGCTGGCCTGCGCCAGCTGACTTGGGCTGCAGGGCTGCTAAGTGCTGTGTAGACATTCCGGCTTGGGCTGTAGGGTCCTACAGCCCAGGCTGCAGCCCAAACCCAGATGTCTACACTGCAATTAAACAGCTCCTTAGACTGAGCCCTGCAAGCCCAAGTCAGCAGGTTTTTAAATGCAACATAGACATACTCTAAAGCAGTGGTTCTCACAGCCAGTCCGCCACTTGTTCAGGGAAAGCCCCTGGTGGGCCAGACCGGTTTGTTTACCTGCCACGTCCGCAGGTTTGGCCGATCGCCGCTCCAGGCTAATGGGGGCTGCGGAAGGGCGGCCAGCACGTCCCTTGGCCTGCGCCACTTCCTGCAGGGTTTTGCCTGAGTGACGAACCGCGGCCAGTGGGAGCCACGATCGGCCGAACCTGCGGACGCGGCAGGTAAACAAACCGGTCCAGCCCGCCAGGGCTTTCCCCAAACAAGCAGTGGACCGGCTTTGAGAACCACTGCTCTGAAGGGCCTTGAAAGTGAAGATAAGCAGTCTGTTTGATGCGAAGGGCACCCAGCAGAGAGATGCAAAGTTTTAACTAACAGTTTACTCCCTTTAAGGGCACTGGTAATATTTTATTACAATACAGTTTCCCTTTAATTTGTACTTAATATGTTTAATTTAAAGTAATATAAACGTTTACTAGCTACATAGTTAAAATTCAAGTAAATAGTATAAACTGATTAAGACAATTCCTCAGCAGGAAACAATTAGCGAACTTCGTTTCAGAAAAATAAACCCCCTTTGATTAAAACCTTCAGGCTGTGATTAGCCCTATTTGGTGTGCAAGGGTGTCTACAATTCCACCCTCGCAATCCCTTGGTGCACAGACCTGAAATATCTAATGCCACCAGTAGTGATGGCCACACAAAAAGGGAGTTGATTGATTAAGTGGGGCAATGGCTTCAGCCCTTCCACACCAGTCCTCAGACTAAAGCACTTACTGACACGGGAAGTGCACACTGCACTTTTCCAAAGAGCATAGCAGTGTCCACTGCACTATGTGCTACTCCAGCATTCCTGGAGATATTTTGCTTCAGACACAGATGCCACTGGTGCAGAGTCTCTCAGCCCCTAACAATGGTGAAGAATTAACTGCCATAATAAAGCCTTTATCGTTGAATCTTATCACACAGGACAATAATCCAGAGTATTATTTAACTAGAGTATTAAACCTTAAAACAAAAGCTGCCTTATATTTTCTTATCAACTCTGTGTGTCTCAGGAAAGACAGTGAAGGTTGTGTGGGACAAATGTGTAAAATATACTCAGAATAAAATAATATCTTGAGATAAAAAGACTTTTGGAGGTTTATAGTGGCCAGATACAGCAACAAACTTCACTTCCCTTAAATATCTGTAAAACAATGCAACTTATTTTCATTAAGAAAAGCAAACATAACTCATGTAATCTTACGTCTATCTTTAGTGCAAAATATTTAATAAGTTTACCTAACTGACCCAAATGCAGATTTGGTTTGTATTATGATTTTTAAAAACAAACAGTAATAAGAAACAAAGCACAAAGGCTTTTTCTTAATAAACTTTAATATTTCTTGAACACCAGTTTATCTGGATAAAAAACACAAATTACAAGAGTGCACTATTGAAAATGCTACATGAAGAAGCCCAGCAGTGCTGGCAATATGTGAGTGGTAAGACTGTTTGGAATTGTTTACCAAAGACTACGTCCCGGATCAAATCTTGGTGGAACTCAAAGCGTTACCAGTAAATTTAATCTTTTTGAAAAATATTTATCTTACAGAAAGTACACCACTATACATATTCAAATGTAAAACATTTGCATGTCAAAAATATTTGGGATGTGAATACTCAATTTAACTTTAAATTGACATGGACAGTGAAAATGTTTAGGCCATTTTTCCATTACTTCATTTTACTGGACATTCTCTAAGAATCACTCCAAAGTGCTCACATATTATAGTTCAAAATGACTAGAATAAAGTAAAGTACCAATTGTTGACCTCTTGGTAGCGATAGCCCAATCCTCCTACTGCTTAACACAGATGCATTTGGCATGTGTACATTGTCAAGGAATCTAGGCTCCTGATACCAAGATATTAATTCGGTTTAAAAAAATCCTGGACCAATACAGCTCTCAAACTTCACTGTCAAATCAGAGGCAGAGATGCAGCATCTTGTACGTCCAACGTATTATATTTTACATACATATGATTAAATATGCAATGCTCAGGGAGAATGCTGAGTAGTAATTTAAGCATGTTCCTTTAGTTTTCTGATTACCACAATAAATCTCCATATATTTTTTTCCTCATACAGTCCGGAAATGGATAACTGCATCTAAGCACATGATTTAACTCTACTTAAAGCTTTGTATTATTGTTCTGTATTTTTCTTTAAAAGACATCTACGTAAAAAATCATTATCACCACTGAAAAAAATTCTATCTAAATATAAAAATATCAGAAGTTGTTGAACTTGATTTTGGTGGCTCTCGTTTGGCTGTATCCTTGCAAAGAAATTAGTTCATTTTTCTTTAACTCTGTTTAATACTACGTGGATTTCGTTTTCCACAGGTAACATTCTGTACATGTTCACTGAAGTTTCTAGTGTTACTCCCTTACAAATGAAAAGGTAAAAGTTTATTTTATTTGTATGTGATCTAATATAACATTTATAGTATAATTTGCAGGTTTGGTTGTAAGAAAAAAAACAACAGTTTTTCAAGGTGTTCAGTGAAAGAGCATTTCACAGCATGTTTCTTACACTATGGTCCTGTGCAAACATGTCAGCTAAGCTTCTTCTGAGTAAATAAAACTCATTAGGGAAATTTACTGTAATCATTTAAAATGCAGAGCTTTAGATATGTCAGGGAAATATTGGCTGAGAATTAGAACTGTAGTCTTCTTACATACCCCTCAATTGGCAGGTTTAAGTGCTCCTACCATTTAGCGCTATTGAATTTTGATTTGGTGCTTAGAATCATGAAATCCTGATTTTCAGTGCCAAAGAATTAATGTCACTGAGCCCCTACAAGTACTGTCTAAATAAGGAAATATTTTTCCTAACCTACCAGTAACTGTACAATATTACAAACCCAGACACATGAAAAAAAAATAATCAGGCAATAGAAAATGTACAACTGCTTTGGTGTTATACAAAACAATAAAAAAGACTGACAGTAAGCTACATAGTTCATTGTGTTCTTACCACAGCCACTTCACTGCTGACTGGAAGGGTGGTCATTTCCTTTTTATATTCCCAGTGTGGCCTTCCAGCCCAAGAAAATCGTATTACTATTACTGTAATAAGAACTGTCATGAACACCATAAAATATGCTCCAATTTTTATAAAAATGACTTGCCCCTTTGCACCATTTATTTGTGGCACATTGTTTGTCAACAGAACAGCAGTCCAAAATAAAGTGACAACTCGATTTAATAAATTAATATAGTTTTTTAAAGATGTACAATGCACATTCTTTTTAATCCAAGGTTTTCGGTATCAGGATACTTCTATTTACACATTTACAGACCTCAGACAGCATGGATAACATCAGAATATGCAGGTAAAGACACAGAACCTTAACTGCTATCTGAATGCTACCAAGAGAAGCGACAAATAGAAACACTGCTGAGAAGATCATAGGGAAGTATGTCCAAAGACTGAAGAGACGTCTGTGAAAAAGGACATGTAAAGGCAAAGAAAAGGTTGAGGTGTTTGATGTGACCATTCTATGCTTGTGCAGACTGAGGTGGTGGTGGTGGTGATGTGCTTTGTTTACCAGATTTTCGCTCGTAATTCACAAGTCGTTGTCCCACAAGGTACCTGGGATTTTAAAGACAAACAGTCATTATTCAACAAAATGGTAAAATGTCATGAATGCACTTTTCTCACCCCTCTACCATCCAGCGTATTGAAAGCACTACTACTACCGTCATCTCCTCCTGTCATTCCAGCCAAGCTTGTTATTCCACACTTGAACCTCCTCACTGGCTTCCTTCCATCCTTTTACTTAAATTCAGGTGCTTAGTTTGCACCTTCTTGGCAGGGCAGGATTAATTACAGGCATTATTGGTCTGTGTCTAGGGACCCAAGTCCCGATTACCTCAGAATCTCAGTTTTCATTTTAAAGAAATATTTCTACCCTTTGTAGTTGGGTTACATTTTCAAATTCTTCTTCACAACAGCTGCCTGAGGGCAGATCTACACTTAAAACGTTGCATCAGTAAGGAGGCAGCTGCGCCACTGTACTGCTTCAGCGAGATGCTACACAGATGAGAGCGCTTCTGCCATCCGCAGAGTTAATCCACCTCCTTGAGAGGCAGTAGTTTATTGACCCTGGCACAATGTAATTTCTTTCTACCACTGCCCTCCTGCCAAATCGCTCCTTACATTCTTCTTAATCCTGTCACATTACTGCTTTTTGCCTTTTGCACTCGGTTTCATGCCTTTTTTAATGATAATCCCCAAGCTCAGAAGGCACTCCCCTTCCAGTAATTTTTCCTCAGAACCCACTTTCTTCAGGAACCAATCTGTCATTCTCTTCCTCAGTCTTTTCTCATGTTCCTTTTTCCAAACTGTCACCTTTTGTCATGTGCCCTTATTTTACTTCACATACACAGCATAAGCCACGTTCCCTGCTGAAGTTCTGTGGTATATCAATGATTTAATTCAACAAGGTTCAGTTTAAAGAACGAATGTTGCACGCATATGCTTTATTTTGTAAATTACTTCAAAATCTGATTGCGTAAGTTCCCCGTTTCTACAAGGATGTGGAATAAGGTTACTTACAGAGAGGAAATGCGTTCTGCTCTTCAGTCAAGTACAGAACAGTAGCTAAATTTTTCATAAAGTGGAAGAGTAGCAAACTGAAAACCTTGTAGGGCAAAAGAGCCTGCTTCTTACAGTACAAACACAGCAGGGGCTGTACTTTCCCACGCTGCGCTATCACTGTGCGTCACCACAGTGCTGCAAGCACCACATCTAGTGGGGAGATGTTTGCTCACTCATTTCACTTATCCAGGCTTTGGCTTCTCTAGTGATGACGTCAATATGGGAGCCATTTAGGGTTCGTTTTGTAAAGCACATACATCTACTAGGGGAAAAAACCCCACACTCTAGGTGTCCTTAGACCTCCAACTGCCACAAGCTGGGACTGGACGACAAGAGATGGATCACATGGAATTGCCTTGTTCTGATAACTCCCTCTGAAGCACCTGGCACTGGCCATAGCAAAAGACAGAATACTGGTATTAATGGACAGCTGATCTGACCCAGTATGGCTGTTCTCATGAACCAAAATCATCAAGAGCGGTTACATTTTAGTGACTTTTCACTGCTACCAAATACCAGCAGAGGCCATATTTGAACTGGTAACCTGAAATCCATTGCAAGTTTCTTTAGCCATCCAGTCCCTTAGTAACAATATTTTATTGAGGTACTCTATTGTGAAGGAATCTTTCACTTTTATTCGGAACTTACACACATAGAGATTTTTCAGCTCAATGTTTAATTCCCCAGTATTTCTCCAACACGTTGCATTGAGAAAAATCAGTACACAGCAAATATCATTTGTCCAAATACGTTAAAACAAATATGCTTTCTAATTATATATAATTGGTGCCAAGGATGTGCATGAAGAATGTGCCCATTCCGTCATGTGGCACAGTAATGACATGGTGTACAGTGTTGCATCATTTCTGAACTCAAAAGAGGTCTGATCTCACTTGTCACAATTTAAGAAAAATTTCCAGCTGCAGGGCAGGTGATGTGTACATACTTGTCATTTTTAATATGTTCATAAAGGCGCTTGAACTGGCGGACCTGGAAGGACAGGATCCCCATCAAAACCACCACCATGAGTAGGAAAGGATAAATTCGGCGCTGTACTAAATTTTGCATTTCAGCAGTAACACCTGCAAAATATATATAGTTAGGTCCACATATATCCATTACATCTTGCAGTATCCAACAGCACTATTGAACAGAACATGCAGTTTTCTCCCCCTCTCCCCTAGGGAAGTACCACAAGTGAGGCTAAATATTAGCATGAAATATGCATTTCTAAATACTGTGTATCAAATGAATCATAACTGAGGAAAATTAACTAATTTGCCTACCCTTGTAAACAAGCATACCGTTAGTTCTATTGCTAGTGAGTATCTAGTTTTACCTCCACTTCCTCATTTAACTGAAATCATGAGTTTGTGAACTTAGCCTGTACACGCTCATTTACATTACACATTTATTGGAGAGCAGGCAAACAACATGTCCAGAATTTTGAAAGATCCAACATAACAACTGGGCACTGGGGGCTGAAGTTGTAAGCATTGTGAAAACTCAAGTTGCAAAACCAAACAGTGAGCAGGAGTCCTGTTTGCTTACTGACATATATATAGTTTCAGATACGATGAGATGTTCACCTACATTCATGTAAGAGGTGAATGACCAACTGGTACAATTACTGGACTCCCTATATCCATAACTTCCTCACATATAAAAAGCTTAACAACAAACAAGTGGTAACCAAAACAGATGTTCCATCAAAACTTTGAATTCCTTATGTTTCTGCTGAAATTTGCACAATTATCTATTTGTGCCTTAGTAAATTTAGTTACTGTTCTAGAAAGCTGGTGGAAATAGTCCACATCTATGGAACTCATATTTAAACAGAACTCAAATTCAGAAACATTTTAACAACTTTAATGTACTGATACCAATACAAAACAAAATACATTAGTTTCACCTACTCTAGTCTTCCCTTTGCACCCTCTCTGAGAATTAACTCTTTAACTCAGCTCAATAAGTGATTTATATAATGTTTTAATATGATAGAACATATGTCCACAAACACTAACAGGTGTCTGGCCTCAGTGATATTTGACAACCAGGGTTTGAGCATTGGCCTGCTAAACCCAGGGTTGTGAGTTCAATCCTTGAGGGGGCCATTTAGGGATCTGGGGCAGAAATTGGGGCTTGGTCCTGCTTTGAGCAGGGGGTTGGACTAGATGACCTCCTGAGGTCCCTTCCAACCCTGAGATTCCATGATTGTACAACTATATCTCTCTCTCTATATATATATATAAACCCACTTAACCCCCTCCTCCCCCAGCTCTCCTTCCCTCAAATGACTGGAGAGATGTTAACTGGCCACTTCACCTTGAATGGCCCCCTGAAAAGGAGTGTTAATTACTTATGCTAAATGATCTATTCTATCTTGTATTTAACTGTGACATACTGAGTACATTTCCTAGACCTGAAGAGCTCTGTGTAAGCTTGAAAGCTTGTCTCTCTCCCCTGTAGAAGTTGGTTCAATAAAAGATATCACCTCACCCACCTAGTCTCTCTAATATCTCATTTAAAACATTTATATTCAATGTATCAAAGACATTAAACAAAATGCATGGTGACATCACTATTTAAGCATTTACATTTGCTAGTTAACATTGATGCTATACTGTATTTCCTTTATTACATCTAAGGCTACACTAGAGAGCGATGCAGGTGTGCTGCTGTAAGATCTCTTGTGTAGCCACTCTCTCCCGTCGACATTATTAATCCACGCCCAATGAGCACTGGCAACTATGTCAGCAAGAGAAGTCTCCCGCCAACACAGTGCTGTGTACACTAGCGCTTATGCCCACATAATTTATGTTACTCGGAGGTGGAATATTCATACCCCGGAGCGACACAAATTTTGCTGACAGAGGTGGTAGTGTAGACATAGCCCCTCTTAGGCACAATGGCCAGATAATGAAACAAATACCTATAATTTATACTTACCTAACAAAGGAACAACACCAGAAGCTATGATATAAGGTATACAAAGGGAAAGTAACAGAACAGAGATTACAGGTGTTGCCAGTTTTCGAATGATAAAATGTAAATCGATATTACGAATTCCATTTGCATAAACCTAAGAAGAAAGACAAAACGATCAGGAAGAGTGAATCAGAAAATCGCTACAGGTTTTGGTAAATAAAAGTGTTTTACATAATTCAAGTGCTTCTTTGTTAGTACTTCAATATTTTCCTTAAACGTACCTAGTTAAATAACTTTGGTGACACCTTCACAAGTTATCACAGACTTAGCGCTTGTCTACACTTGAAATGCTACAGCGACATAGCTGTAATCCACCTCCCTGAGAGGCAGTAACTAGGTCAATGGAAGAATTTTTCCGTCAACCCAGTGATGTCTACACCAAGGGTTAGGTTGGCTTAACTACACTGCACAGGTGTCTGGATTTTTCACAGCCCTGAGTGGTGTAGTTTGGTCAACCTAGCTTTTTAGTGTAGACCAGGCCTAAGAAAGGCTGTTTTTCATTTGGAGAAATGGCTATGATTGTAGAAAAAATACCAGCAATGGCAAAACTTATTTTTGTAACTGCTGGTGATGTTACAGAAATACAAAAATGTTTCAGTAACTGGTTTTTAATAAACCAGGTGTTTAACAACTGTTAATTTAATTTTTAGTCCATGAATTTTGATCCATAATTATGAAAGTATTTAGCATACATACCTATGTAATTTTTCATTATACATTAAGTTTATCATATTTACATTCTTTAAAATATGTCCAGGTTTCTAATTTTAATAATACACAATTTTTCTCTCTCTCACACACACTATCATTACTCCTCAATTCAGAGACATCTCTTTGTCCACAGATATACATACTACTGTAACATACAACACATTCTGTTTCTCCTTTAGTGGTCCCTTTTCTAATAGGTTTTATTATACTCCAGTTACTCCATAAATGTCAGCAGTGTAAACTGCAAAAACAAGGAACTGTAGCACCCTTAATCTACCTCCCATTCATTCTATTCTAACTTTCATCCTACTTAAATACCTAAAACAGTAGCCACTATTAGTTTTTTTCCTCACTTTTAAATCTACAGTTATATCCTTGGTGTACAAGTGTAAAGTAATGTAGTGTAAACTTTTACCAAAATGCCATTCAGTAGGCATGTGTACATTCAAAACAAGTAACTTGCATGCAGTGGGTGTGAAAGGAAATACGGTAATAAGAATATTATGATAAAATCAACCAACCCACCAAAAAATAAAGTTACCCCAAAATCTCCAAACTAAAACCAAAACACCACTGAACCAAGAGCCTGACTGAACAAGTGAGTGTTGGCAGCATGATCAGAAGCTCAAATATAGGCTCTTCTGAAAAGTCAAGGGAAGAAATCCCAAAGTGGTTCCAACAAGTCTGTTTCATACTTTCTGTTACCTTATTGAAAATTGTTTATCCAGTCTATATTAGCAGTTAAACGTCTTTCAAAATTAGCTGAAGTGGAACCAGGAGGAACTACTGTCAGCAACTAATTGTTGCCCTAGCATATGTAGGAAAGGACTAAGAAAGCAGTTTAGAAAAAGGAGGAGAGTTCCATCTTCCAGAGGTAAGTGATAGATCTTTGTTTTGAAAAAGTGCTCAGATACTAAACATGATAAACACTATAGAAGTGTCTATACATTTCCCTGGGGCCATTCTGCGCCATTATACAAGTGCAGAATTAATGTCCCCCTCACATGCCCCCACCCTGAATAATTGACTCTGATGGGGAGGTGAAGGGAAGCTGTGAGAGGGGTCACACTACAATTACACCTTCTGCCCACCAGGAGCTTCTGTGGCACCAGAAGAGAGGGCAGCTGGCTCATGGGGCACAGCAGCCAACCACAGAGAGGGAGGGGGCAGAGGCTGCTTTCCTCACAGCACCCTGCCCATGGGGCCAGGTGAGAAGGCCCAGGACAGACAGAGCGGAGCACACAGGGTTGCTGGGGCTGGGGGTGTTCCCATACAGACTAGGGTTCAGAAGGGCTAGTGTGGGAGGACAGAGTGCGGCAGGGGCATAGGAGCTAGTGGGGTGACAACACTGAACCAGGGGCTGAATGAGAGTGGGGGTGCAGGGACACATGGGGACAGGAGCAGTTATGCCTGGCTCGATGGGAAGTGGAGGTGCAGGGACACATCTGGACAGGGGCAGCTATGCCTGGCTGAGTGAGGTTCAGGGCCACAGGGGGTAGTGGAGGTGCAGGGACACACAGGGATGGGGCAGATGTGCTTGACTGAACGGGAGAGGCTAAGGGTCAGCCAGGGTCTGCTTGGGAGAGGCTCCCCAACTCTCTAACAATTCCATCCCCCTTAAATTATCTGCTCCATACTTCTCCCACCCACACACAACAACCCTCCAAGTTCACTTCCAGGCTCCTTCCCAGCAATTACTTCCCTCTCCCTCAGCTCCTCCATTATCCCTGACTCTCCCAAGCCTTTGCACTGCTTCTGAGGGATGCGGGAAATACGTTTCTGTATTGTAGTTTAAATGAATTACTCAAAGTTCTGTATTTATATGCCTAGCAAGGAATCTTTTTTGTTGTATTGTTACAGACATATTTGCTGACAGATATATTGAAATAAATTGCCAAAATAATTGAAACTGGCATGACTATATTTTGTTATTTTGCCAAATAAAATACACAGAATCTTGCAGAATTTTAAAATATTGTGCACATTTTTAATTTTTTGATGCAGAATTTCCCCAGGAATAATAAATAAATGTAGACACCTCATTCTTCCCAAGTGACACTTAGCTTTCTCTGTAAGGCCAGTAAGATTTTATTTATCTTAATATTCTTTAGTTGCTCATGTCTATGTAACAAAAAGTTCTCAAGATCAATTTTTTGGGGGAGAAGTTTCCTCCTTAATCTTGGTTCATTTGGTATAGCATCCATCTGAAGCCAACTTTCACTTTTCTATTAAATTTCACTTTCATTGGTCATCTAGTCCTGTTTCCAGAGATTGAGTCAATTTCAGGCGTTTATATCCTTTCCTCTTATAGCAGGATAGTGTAGAGGAATGGATAAGAAATGAGAAAAAAAATGAAATAAACCCACATTTATTGCTTAAAACATGTAGTGATATTAATTATATCTATTTTATATACTAGAAGCTCTTCTCCTGTGGAGCTTAAAAATTCTGCTAGGATCCAACTTGTAACATATCTAAAGGTAAGCCTCAGGAAACCTTTAACTTTCTTATTTACTGATCTCCTTTTTAGTTAAGAAAAGGTCATATTAAAAATTATTTACATACCTTTAAAATAGTAATATCAAGTTTTCATATTTGCAAACTCTTGAAAGTTAGGAAAAAAACTTCATTTTAACGGAGACTATCACAATGCACATCTGTTTTCTATTCCAGTTTTAAATTGTACTGTAGCTTAATGTATTAGATACATACAATAAAAATACAGGACATGTTATGCCCTGAGTTATTAGTGATATAACAACAATTATTCCATTTTCTGACTTGAGTTTTCAAAATTGATGTTTGTGGACATTTATGGTTTTTTTTTTTTTTTCAAAGAACTTACTTGAATATTCTGAGTAGAAAAAGTGCAATCATATTTAGGATTGGTCAATTTACTATTGTATCTCCATACTAAGGTTGATTCTCCCATTCTAAGACCGATTTTGACTCCAAACCTTGCCAATACTTGACTAATCCATAAGAAAGTTGGCACGTAGTATCATCTACCAGGGTAGGATTTTTCTAGAAAGCTTCAAGCAATGTAGGTAAGCATTTCTGAGATATTGGGGTTTCAAAACTCTTCAGGAAATTACTTGTGTGAGGAAAAAAATTGAGAACACAAAACCCACACAAACATAAGAAAGTTTAAATTTTAAAAATAAGTTACACTTAAAAGAGAAAACATTAAAAAGAATGGAAACATACAGTTAAGGTCACCCAATCCATTTTTACTTGGTGTCACCTTTTACAGAGCAATGAAAACCTCAAATAGTGTACCATGACCCTGCTAGTGACTCCAAAACAGAGAAGTGATGTAGCTGAACCTGAAATAAGAGTAAGGGAGACTTAAACAAAAGTACACCTGTCTCTAGAGTAAAATATTCTGACTGTCTGGCATTTACATAGGGCCCATACGGCATAAAGCGAAGCATATACCTCTCTTCACCAAATGAGACAATGTTTGGGACAATTACCAAAAACAATACACTGTTTCAAATGAAAGCACTGTCATACAGAGTTTTAGCAGAGACATATAGCTGTGATACTGGCACTACAAAATTCTTAAAACACCATTTTGAGAAGTGACTATGTAAAAATGGCATTTTCTTGTACAACAGTTACTCTCTTTAAGCATATAGCTGCTTAACTTTACTAAAATAAATGTTTACTACTTTGTATTCCTTGTTAACACTGCAGAGCCAGCAGCTATGGAAGAAAGTAAGATTCTATTCCACCATTAATCAAACAGAGTATTATTTTACCTTAGATTATCTTTTTGGGACATACAGAGTCTCTTTACTATGTGTTTCTACAGCATCCAGTTCAATGAGGTCCCAATCCTGATTATAACAGCAAGACACTACTGCACTGAACTGCTGTAAAATTACTACTACTGATTTGTGAGCCAGAAGTAATACAGGTTGACCCTCATTTTCCAGGGTTTGCATTTAGAAAGACCATCTATTTACTTATAAATTGAACAGATATGATCTAGGATTATTAAGATAAACACAGAACCTCACAGGTATTATTTTTAATATTTTTAAACAGATTATCAGAATAATTAGGGTTGGAAGAGACCTCAGGAGGTCATCTAGTCTAACCTCCTGCTCAAAGCAGGACCAATCCTAAATAAATCATCCCAGCCAGGGTTTTGTCAAGCCGGGCCTTAAAAACCTCTAAGGAAGGAGATTCCACCACCTCCCTAGTTAATGCATTCCAGTGTTTCACCACCCTCCTAGTGAAAAAGTTTTTCCTAATATCCAACCTAGACCTCTCCAACTGCAACTTGAGACCGTTGCTCCTTGTTCTGTCATCTGCCACCACTGAGAACAGCCAAGCTCCATCCTCTTTGGAACCCCACTTCAGGTAGTTGAAGGCTGCTATCAAATTTCCCTTCACTCTTCTTCTGCAGATTAAATAAGCCCAGTTCCCTCAGCCTCTCCTCATAAATCATGTGCCCCAGCCCCCTAATCATTTTAGTTGTCCTCCGCTGGACTCTCCAATTTGTCCACATCCTTTCTGAAGTGGGGGGCCCAAAACTGTACGCAAATACTCCATATGTGGCCTACAACTACACTTCAAAGACTTGACCTCAAATTAGGTAGTTTATATCCATGGGCACAGCACGGCAGGCAATTTGCATGTACATACAAAGCTATGTACTCCAGAGTTCAACTTCACAGACCAACTACACAAATAAAAGAGATTTAGTAGTTTACAGAGTTAAAGTCATAAACAAGAACCTTTAGCAAGAAGTTTTCATGTACAGTGTTTGCACAGCTGGCAGACAATCAGTTAAGATTGAATGACTTTAATTGTGTATTTCCATGCATTACAATTTCCGAATTTAACCTTAACTTTAAATTTCCTAGCTAATATTAAAAAAAAAAAAAAAAAAAAGCTTTTTGAAGACTACTCTACTCTCAAAGATTTTTTTCCACATAGCTAATTTTTATTTACAGCCTGGAATCCCAGTTAACAAAATTTTGTGCCCAGTAATATCTAAAAAGGCAGATACTCAAGGACCAGGTGTTAAAAAAAAGTTATGATTAATGAGAAAAATGAGCACCAAGAAATAAGACTGTTAAGAAATATTTGGAGGCAAAACATTGCAGGACATAACCAGGAATTATGGTATAATGTTAACTCAAATGTAGTAGGGAATGGACATACATGGCTTTTGAAATAGGAGTTACCAATTTTAGGTTCAGGTCCTTCCTTGTTTTTGTTCTTTTTTATCCTTAACTTATATTTTAATGTGCTCTAATAAAGAAAAAAAATGTTACTTTCTTACCTGTTCGATAACTGTTTTCAACCACCACTGTGGGCCCATCAGAGTTATGGCAGCAATTATTTTGGCATGCAGAACTCCAAGAGCCCAGTCCTAATTTTATAAAAGTGAACATAACAGTAAAAGTAAACGGTCAGTATTTTCTAAATGTGTCTTGACCAGCCAAAGATTTATTACAGCAAATCTCTAATATCAAAATTACTTAAAACCATCAGAAAATTGCTTTTTTACTTTCAAAGTGGAGTAGTTTGAAGATGGCTTCTGTTGCAAACTCATAAGAAAAAAAGGACACTGCAAGGCTTGAGTGCTTGTAAAAAGCGTTGAGATTTATGTATGAAAGATATATATAGAAGTCCTAGCTGTTATTAAACCATTGACAAAAAAATAATATAAACATTACACTCTTTCAGTACACTCCTGACCTGGACAGGTAAGGTTGCTAAGATTTTTATTTCTAATTTAGTTTTATTTTGGTTTGCAAGACATCTACAGTAGAACCTCAGAGTTATGAACTGACTGGTCAACCACATACCTCATTTGGAACTAGAACTATGCAATCAGGCATCAAGAGAGAGACACACACAAAAAAGAAAACAGTACAGTACTGTGTTAAACAAACTTACAAAATAAAGGGAAAGTTTAAAAAAAGATTTGACAAGGTAAGGAAACTGTTTCTGTGCTTGTTTCATTTAAATTAAGATGGTTTAAAGCAGCATTTTTCTTCTGCATAGTGAAGTTTCAAAGCTGTACTAAGTCAATGCTCAGGTGTAAACTTCGGAAAGAATCAAAATGTTTAGTTCAGAGTTAAAAAAATGTCAGTTATGAACCTCCATTCCTGAGGTATTCATAACTCAGGTTCAACTGTAGTTCTTGGAGAATGGAAGGCACTGAAATATGCAAGTACTGAAGCAATTCAGAGACTGTAAATATCCTGCCTGTTCACAAGGACAGACGTGATGCATGCCCAAATAAGTGAGAGAAATCAATACCCTTTATATGTAGATGACAAGCTACCTAGCTGAAAAGTTGGTGTTTTATCTATGCTGCAGCTCTCAACTAGGGGGGTTCACAGGAAACAAACTACAGATTTTTAGGGGGATTTTAAGTGTAGGTTAGATTTTAGGCTGATCGATCATGGAATGCCTTTCCTGAAAGGTGGCCCGCAAACAAAAAAAACAATGGGGTTGTTTGTTTATACACATAATAAAAGCAAAAAAGGTACTTTCAAAATCTTTACACATTAGAAATTCAGTTCTTGTATACCTTATTTTATTTGAAATGCACTATGGACAGCTACAGAACTGTTAGGATTGACTCATTACAGATTAGGAAGACTGAAACAGCCCCAGACAAGTGTCTCCTCTTGGCCCCTCAGCAAACTGCTATGGGTGATCCAACCACTGACTTTGCAGGTGTTTGTTCAGACTCCAGAGGATTAAGAGTCCAGGCACTGCTACTGTCTTGAGGTCCACAGGTATACTTTCGGGGTACAGCTCCTCTGTCTAGTACATCATCCTGAGAGCTTAGACCACAAGGCCCCCCGCCTTGACCCTAGAACAAGTACTGACCCCTCAGGCTTCCCCCATAGCTTAAATACCCCCTCCTCCAGAGCTCCGCACAGTGTCTTATAGTTTATCTCTTCAAGGGAGCATGTGGTAGGTGTAAACAGAGGCCAGAATTCTTCAGTCGACCTAGCTACTGCCTCTGAGAGAGGTGGATTACCTACCCTGATGGAAGAGATTCTCCTGTCATCTTAGGTAATGTTTACACTGAATCAGCTGTGCCACCATAGTGTTGTGTACTGTGCATAAAATTTTAAACCACCAGAGCTCTCTAACAGCATGAGAAAGAAACAGATCTATACAAAAATAAACCTATGACCGAATGCACCCCTGTATTCACACCCTACACACTTATGTAATAATCTTTGTACAAAATATGCCTTGTGAGGTATCATCTGAAAACTAAAAATGCACTAGTCAGTAATATCATGGTGAAATGTACATAGCAACATTACATGTAAAGTTACGAATTCACCCTCTATGATGTTGGTAGCACATGTTCAAACCCACACAAGCCTGACTAGGCAAGAGTGGTTAAACAGGTTTATGTTATACAAAGGAATGTGTGTTTACCAAAATTTACATAAAAGTAGTAAACAGGGTTCTTGAGACAGCAAGAGACAGACAAGGCAAATCTGTATTTCAGCATATTCAGGGGAGAAGAAAAAGCATGGGGCCACTTCCGCATGGCCTTCTTTACTGTTTGAATAAACTTTGCTTTGAGGAGTAATCCTCAGAAGAATCCACTTCAAAGGGGGACTGGACTATAAAAGTGAGGGGCAAAAACATCTCCCCTCCTTCTCTCACATACCTATGAATACAAAGGAACAGCTCTTTGGAGTTTGGGGACAGATCCTGACTTTAGCACTGTTGTTGGGAACATGTGGTAAGGATTATACCTTGAATCAAGACTAGTTTGTCAAGTTTTAGCTACTAGGAAGCGTTAGATCTTTAGTTCTCTTGTAACCATTTCTGACTTTGTAATACCTTGTATTTGTACTCACCTAATCTCTTTTTGTCGTTATATAAATTAGTATTATTCTTTAAAACTAATCCAGTGTTATGGTTGAACTGAACTGTTTGAATAAACTCCAATTAAAGTAGCAAACCGTTGCATATTGACCCCTTACTAGGTCAAGGAACCTAGTATTACCCAGGAGAGGGATGGACAGTGCAGAACACACATTTCTGAGAAAATTCAGGACCAGGAGTATGTTGGGGTCACCCTGTAAGTCAACAACCAAGGCTGCTGGGAGCCAGAGTGTTGCTGACAGGCTGCTGGGATCAGAGTTACAGTAATTCCACACTTAACGTCCTCTCGCTTAACATTGTTTCGATCTTACGCCCCTGCTCAATTACAGAACATGCTCCATTTAAAGTTGTGCAATGCTTTGCTAAAATGTCGGTTGGCTGCCTGCTTTGTCCACAACTGGCAGCCTCCCCCCCCATCAGCTCCCCTATGCCCCCCAGCGCCTCCCGCCCGCCGGCAGACCCTGCGGATCAGCGCCTTCCCTCTCTTCCCCCAGCCTCCTGCCTGCGGCAATCAGCTGGCTTGCAGCATTCAGGAGGGAGGAAGGAAGAGCGAGGACTCGGCACGCAGGCTCCCCTTCCCTCCCCTGCCTCTTGAATGTCGCAAACCAGCTGACTGCTGCAGGCAGGAGGAAGAGGAGGGAGGGAGGCTGCGCGCCGAGTCCTCGTAAACACCACAAGCCAGCTGACTGCCACGGGCAAAGGGGGGGTGGGGAGGAGTGAGGACGCAGTGCGCCTCCCCCTTCCCTCCCCTGACTCCTGCCTGCAGGAGGAGCGAGGATGCAGCATGTGGACTAAAGGGAGAGGAGGGGGGGAAAAAGAGGTGGGTTAAGGGTGGGGGCCTGGGGGAAGGGGTGGAGCGGGCGGGCCAAGGGTTGAGCCCCCCCGTCCCTGGTGCTTGCAGAGTAGGGGAAGCTGCCGCCGCTGCTGTGCAACGCGCTTCCCCTAGCTTACAGCACCTTCAGCCTCCTTGGCTGCCTCCTTGTCTCCAGTGCCAGTGGGCTGTGCCTGTGTGGCGTAAGGCAGGGGCACCTCCCAACTATAGTACTGTACTGTATAGTATGACAAAAAAATTTTCCCTGGAACCTAACCCCTCCTATTTACATTCATTCTTATGGAGACATTGGATTCGCTTAACATCGTTTCACTTAAAGTCGCATTTTTCAGGAACATAACTACAACGTTAAGTGAGGAGTTACTGTACTGGACCAGTGCTGTGGCTATACATACTCAGGGTGTGACTGCATGCTGGCAGGCTGATTGAGAGCGACCCAAGTTGGGAGCTATAGCAACAAAACATTCTGAGGCATCAAAGTTTGCAGGGCAAGCGGTGACATGACCCCTCACTGGTCTGGATTGCACCCCAGAATGTGACAGTGGTGTAGTTGAAACAGGATTTATACAGAGACTCATATTTTAATGGAGATTTACACTTTAAGCACTGGTGTAACAGTTTTAAGTGAGTCTCAGTGTGGCGGCTGGGAACAATAAAGAGAGGTTACCGTTTTTTATTTTCTGTTTATTTTGGGTAAGAGAAACAGAACAATAGTAAAGAATAAACATGAGCACCAGAGAAGCAACTATAAAGCTAGAGCTGGCTAGGTCAGAGAAAGAACAAAAAGACAGAGCATGAACACTGAAAGTGGTACACAGACATGAAAGCCAAGGAGAGGAAGAAACGCAGCAGTAGGAAGATGCACAGTGACGAGCCATGTAACTGAAACACAAAGAAGCCCTAGAAAAGGAGGAGAGAGAGAATAATCTGGACATGATGGCAAGACATAGATAGATCCCACAGTCCCCAGGCATTCCCTTCATCCAAGAAGCATTCTGCTGAGATAAGCTGCACACAGCATACAAGGAAACAGACTGTATTGATGAATATCTTTGCACTTTTGAATAGCTATGTGAGGTTCGTAAGACAAGGAAGTCCCCACACTGATTGCACAACTCTCTGGTAAAGCTTTAAATATATTTAATGAAATGCTGATTGGAGAGGCTTTGAAATATCCTGAATTTTAAAAAGCTGTTTTGCACAGGTTTCAAATTACTCTAGAAGCGTATAGGCTGCAATTTAGGAAACTCAGGAAACGTGCTGGCATGAGTGAAGTGAGTATGCCTATAAAATGTGTGATCTAATGAGAAAACAGGTAAAGGGAAAGTGAGCTGAGAACTGTGACTAACTGTTTGATCTCTTTGCTCAAGACCATTTCCTAAGCAACTCTTCTGAGAAGGTCAGACATGCAATATGGAATATATCTTTACATTCTGTACAGGAAATTGCCACCCTGGCTGATTCCTTTGTGCAAGGTCAGATGTCTAATGAGTGCAAGACACAGAATGAGGGTCACAAACCTAGGGTAAAGGGACCCCACCCCAGGTAGGAAATAGTGAGGTTCGGGGCCCAGGCATTCACCTCCCCAGAATCATTCCCCTCCTAGAAATCCCCATCACAGACCTCTGGGACAGGAAAATGGTCCAAGAAGGTGCTTTCAGTGTAACTCCACTGAGCACCTGAGAAATCAATGCCCTAAATTAAAAGAAACTAAGACCAAATCCTGTCTAGCCCAGATTAATGCAGCTGTCCTTAACCCAGGACCCCAAGAGGTACCTGCAGCTCCTCTGATGAATTTTGTGAGATCTGACCCTGTAGATGTAGACCTGGAATTTATTAAAGTTGCCAAAGTGAATGGCAAAGAATGCATAGGGTGGAGACATACTGGTGCCCAGATCTCTCTGGTCAGGGAAAGCGTGGTCCAAAGGACTGATCTGTTGCCTGGCCAGGAAGTAGAGCTTCCGGCACTAGGGAAACACAACATTCTTGTGCCTCTGGCTTGAGTTCATTTGGAATGGGAAGGTTTAAAGAGTGACTTAGTAGTGGGGGTGCAAAATAGTCTCTGCATGGAAATACTTGTGAAGAATGATATTTTGCATATGACTAAGGCTGTGAACATTGTAACCCATAGTAAAAGGGATTATTGTGCTGGGATTCCAGGAGGAAATTATAAAGACTCAGTAACTGCTAAGGGGAGAGGGGAAGGTCTCTCCAGCTCCACTGCAGCAGAAGAAATCATCATGTTTCCAGGTGCAGGAGGGGCCAAGCCAAGGCCAGCTCCTGCATGGCAGAGGAAAGACACATGCCCTCAAGGGGAGGAATTAACCCCTGTTACTGAAGAAGCTGTCACAGTTGTCAGCTGTCAACATTTTGCAGATGGACAAATGGCAGACTGCACTCTAGAATGAATAAGGGAATATGTCTTAGAGGGAGCCCCAGTAAGGGGAAATGGGGAGAGGTTTTTTGAAGAGGCAGAGGGACAGCCAGTAACTGAACACATACAAAAGTTCAGAAAAGAGTTAAAAGACACAGATATGGTTCAGACTAAACTCAGGGATAGTCAGTCCAAACAAAAGGCTTGGTATGACCAACATACTTCTAAATGATCTTTTGAAATAGAAGACGTGGTGTTAGTATTAAGCCCTGTGAAAAAATGCAAAATTCTTGGGAAGGACCTTTTGAGGTGATAGAAGAGGTGAAGGAAGATACATATTTTAATAGGCCTCATGGTAATGCTGTCCCACATTGTACATGTAAACAAACTTAAAGCTTATCACAGCACGGAAGCCATGGTAAACATGGCTGGCTAGAAGGGGAAATTGAGAGACACACCTGAATGCCAAAGTAACTCATTTTTGGAATGCATTAATATTTGCAGTGAGTTAATGCTAGCTGAAAAGCCATTATGAAAAGTGTTATCTGTGCTACAAGAACACAGACAAGTGTTTTCTAGGAAGCCAGGGAAAACTCTGTTGCTGACTCATAAAATCATTATTGACGGATCACAGCCATCTCCCAGCAGGGCCTACCATACCACTGGCAAGGTAGAAGAGCAAATTCAAATAGTAATACAAAGCACGCTGGACATGGGAGTCCAGCTCTTGGGTGTCACTTGTGGTGTTGGTCCTTAAGAAAAGCACTGTAAAGTTTTGTATTGATAATAGCAAACTCAGTGCTATCACTGTGCCAGATTCTTATCCCACACGTAAAACTGATGATATGCTGGACATTTTAAGCAAAGCTTAACATCTCAATTCTTTTTATTTAGTTAAGGGGTACAGGCAAATTCCTTTAGATGATGATGCACAGAAAAAAAATCAACTTTAATTAATGATACGGGGCTGTATGAATTCAAAGTGTTACCATTTGGGTTAGTTAATGCAGGAGTCACTTTTCAGAGGCTGGTCAACTGAGTGTTAAATGGATTAAAGGACCTTACGGGGGCCTATGTCAACGATACAGAAGCATTTAGTAACACTTGGGCTGATCACAGCAAAGCACGGTATGGCACCCAAGGTTGCAGGGCAAGCGGTGACACAACCGCTCGCTGGTCTGGATTGCACCCTGGAACGCAATAAAACCCTACCTGCATTTCTCTGCATTCTTTGGGCTAGGGTCAGAGTTGTCTGGGCCGTCCACGGTCCTTCTATCACAGTGCATGCTTAAGTTCTGAAACATGGAGCCTTCTCTGTCCACTTGGCTACTCTGACCTTGGATGGCCCATCCTCTTACCCTCTGCTGCCCAAACTTCTTGTCTCTCTCACTGAGGCCCCCAGCCATTTATAACCTCTTGGTCGGTGATCTCTGTCTTTTTGTCCTGGCTTGGGAATTTCCATTCTCTCAACCTGCCGTTGAGGGGAATGGAAAGAACTGGTTTCCCTAAGATGTAGTTACTTTTTTGTAATGCCTATTCAGGTGCTGATCGTTCTTAATAATTAGCTGTTGTCCCTGGTCTGGGACAGGGAGGTACATGCTTAAAGGCTTGAAAGCAATGAAAGAGGGATTTATGGTACAACAATTTTCAAAACAACTTTGGAACATCATAATATCAGCTAGAATTCCTAGGTAATACATACGCTCATCAAATCACGACAAAGACATCACAGATCATAAAATGGCAAACTTGTATTCAGATTTTTTAAAACAGTTTTTGTTAATACCTATTTACCTATAATACCTAGAGCTGGTCAAAGAATGAAATCCTATTTTCATAAAAATTTCAAAATTGTTTTCATTTTAAGAAGTGTTATCAGTTTTTAACTCCCCCTGCCCTCACACTCTGATAAACACATACCCCAAAATGGTTATCAAACTTTTTCGTTTTAACAAAAACCACATTGTTTTTGATAAATGAAAAATGTCAATAATCCTCAAAAGAGTTTTCAGTAATTTTTTAAAACACACATAGAAAAGAGGCACTTTTTTGCAAGGAAAATTTGACAACGTTGATACTTTTTACAACAAAAATGTAAGTTTTATAAAAAAGGTCATCACTGACAAAAAAACATATTTCAGGAAATTTCAAACACTGTGTAGTACAGCTAGAAGAAAGATTAAGATCTTAAGAGTCAACTTCTACTGCAATCTTAACTATGGAGTCACTATATGGTGCATCCATAATCCAATCTTTTCAGGAAGCTTTGTTAACAAGATTAATGAAAGATTTTATTAAATTTAATTCCAGACTTCTGAGCGTTTCCCTAGTTCATATTTGTTTGGAACTGAGACAGCGTTTCTGGATAATCTTTTTCATTCGAAATTCTTTGTTCTTGTTATTCCCATTGTTACGTAATGATAGTTTTATGAATAATCACAATCAGACTTGTATAACTGTTATTAGTAACAACAATGTACATTATAAAGACAACTCCACAGTGGTGGACAAATACAAAGATGCTATGTGAGATTCAATATGTAAATTAAGTTGTCTCTTTCACGTTGAGACTGTTTTACACACCTAGTTATTGTAAGTAAATAAAAACTTGTTTGCATAGAAGTAAGAGATTCACCATCTCAGAATACTTTTTGTTACTTGGTAGATACAGCTTTTACATGCTATCTTATACTGTGATTTAAAAAGCTTATTCAAAGTTCAGTTTGGATGAAACAAACAACTAGTTGTCACTTACAGCCCATAGTAACTCCACTTACTGTATCGACCCCTGAGAGGATCTTTGCCCTCCTTTCCTAGCCCATCTTAAAATTGCTAGTTGAATCCAATTAGCAAGGAAATTCAGAGTTAACATGGATAATCTGGGTCAACAGTTCCTCCTTATGTGATTTTACACAGGTAGGAGGCGAATGACCATTACTATTTTCAAGTACCTAGACCAGGGGAATGGGCAGCATTAAGTTAGCATAAGGCCACAGAAATCCACTAAACCCTTTGGTGGGCCATTTTTTCTTAACGGCTACATACTGTGTAACTCAGAAATGTTTGCTACAATACAGCATGTTAATATACAATTCACCATGGATTAACAGTGTTAAACAGAAGTGTTCTTAAATATAAAAAACGGCTACTCACCTCTCATAACTGTTGCTCTTCGAGATGTGTTGCTCATGTCCATTCCAACAGGTGTGTGCACGCACCACATGAACGATCGCCAGAAGCTTTTCCCTAGCGGTACCTGGAGGGTCAGCAGTGGAGACCCCTAGAGTGGCGGCAGGGTCATATATACATCGCCATGAGGGCGACTCGCCGCCCGTTCAGTTCCTTCTTGCCAGAAGACTCCGACAGTGGGGAGACGGGCGGGACCTGGAATGGACATGAGCAACACATCTCGAAGAACAGTTACGAGAGGTGAGTAACTGTTTTTTCTTCTTCGAGTGATTGCTCACGTGCATTCCAATAGGTGACTTCCAAGCGGTTACCTCGGAGGACGGGTCGGAATTCACCTGACTGTCGACTGGAGGACTGCCAAACCAAACGCAGCAGCATCCCTCGCCTGCTGGGTAATTGCGTAATGGGAAGAGAAGGTGTGGACTGAAGTCCACGTTGCTGCCTTGCAGATGTCTAGGATAGGGACCTGTGCCAGGAAAGCCGCAGACGTTGCTTGTGCTCTGGTGGAATGCGCTGTAATAGGTGGAGCTGGAATTTTAGCCAGGTCATAGCACGTCCTGATGCAGGACGTGATCCATGATGAGATTCTCTGTGATGAGATAGGAAACCCCCTCATCCTTTCTGCAATTGCAACAAAAAGCTGTGGTGATTTACGGAATGGCTTTGTGTGTTCAATGTAAAAGGCGAAGGCCCGACTAACATCTAAGGTGTGAAACATGTGCTCCCTGTTGGTGGCAAGGGGTTTAGGGCAGAACACAGGCAAGAATGTGTCCTGGTTCACATGAAACTGGGAGACCACTTTGGGTAAAAATGCAGGGTGGGGGCAAAGCTGCACCGTGTCTTTATAAAACACTATGTACGGGGGTTTGAAGGTCAGGGCTCTGAGCTTGGATACCCCTCCTCGCAGAGGTTATAGCTACTAGGAAGGCCACCTTCCAGGACAGACAGGAGAGAGGGCAGGTAGCCATAGGCTCAAACGGGGGCCTCATGAGAGAGGATAGGACCAGGTTTAGGTCCCGGGGGGAACGGGCCGATGTACAGGTAGGTAAAGTCTGCCAAGGCCCTTAAGGAACCTGCCCACCATAGGGTTACTGAATACTAATCCCCCCAGCATTCCCAGGTGGAAGGCCAAAATGGCCGCCAGGTGTACCCTTAGGGATGATATCGCCAACCCTTGGCACTTGAGGTCCAAGAGGTAGTCTAGGACAAGGGGAACTGGGGCTGATTGTGGGTCAGATCCTCTTTGTCGGGACCAAATGGAGAAACACTTCCACTTGGCCAGGTATGTGGTTTGAGTGGAGGGTTTTCTGCTTCCCAATAGGACTTCCCTGACCGAGTTTGAGCACTGAAGTACCAAAGGGTTCAACCACGGAGTTTCCATGCTTTGAGGTGGATGGACTCCAGGTTGGGGTGCTGCAGCTGGCCGTGGTCCTGTGAAATTAGGGATGGGCAGCTCTATTGGTATGACCACTGAAAGGTTCAGCAACACGGTGAACCAGTGCTGGCGGGGCCATGCTGGTGCTATCAGAATCTACGAGGCCCTGTCCTGGCGAACCTTGAGGAGCACTCTGTGTGTGAGGGGGAACGGTGGAAACGCATACATCAGGTGCCCCACCCAAGATAGGTGACAGGAGTCCGCAATGGAGCCCGGGCTGTAGTTCAGGAAGGAGCAGAACCTCTGGCACTTCCTGTTGCCCCGCATGGAGAACAGGTCTGTATGGGGAAAGCCCCACTTCTGGAAAATTGAGTGGGTGATATCCGATTTGAGGGACCACTCATGTCCCTGGAACGAGTGGCTGAGGCAGTCTGCCAGCTCGTTCTGCACCCCAGGAAGGTATGACGCCTGCAGGTGTATGGAGTGCGTGATGCAAAAATCCCACAGGGCGAGGGTTCCTGACAGAGGGGAGAGGAGCGAGCACCACCCTGTTTGTTTATATAAAACATTGCTGTGGTGTTGCCTGTGAGGACTGATACGCACCTGTCTCGGAGACGGCTCTGGAATGTCTGGCATGCCAGGCGAACTGCTCTCAACTCTCGGACATTGATGTGCAGCGACAGCTCTGCCTGGGACCAGAGGCCTTGGGTTCTGACACTGCCCAGATGAGCTCCCCAACCAAGCGCTGAAGCATCCATAACCAGGACAATCGTCGGTTGGGGCTTTGCGAAAGGTACTCCCGCACAGACCATCTGAGGTTGGAGCCACCAGTGGAGGGAGCTGAGTATTCGCGGGGGGAGGGTCACTATTGAGTCCAATGAATCCTTGCCCTGCCTGTGCACCTGTGCTAGCCAAGCTTGTAGAGGTCGAAGGCGGAGCCCGGCATGTTGCACCATGTATGTGGAGGTTGCCATATGTCCCAGAAGCCCCATACAGTTTCTGGCTGTGGTGATTAGGAAATGAAGGAGAGTATGAATAATGTCCAAGATTGCTCTGAAGCGTAGCTCTGGGAGGAACGCCCTTGTGACCGTACAGTTCAGGAGGGCTCCAACGAACTCTATCCTTTGAGTGGGGGTCAGGATAGACTTGGGTTCGTTCAAAGTAAGGCCCAGTCTGAGGAATGCGTCCCTGACCAGGGACACGTGCTGTGCTACCCTTGTTTGGGATTCTGCCTTGAGAAGCCAGTCATCTAGGTATGGGAAAACCTGGACCCGGCACCTGTGGAGGAACGCTGCTACAACCGCCATACACTTGGTGAATACCCGAGGGGCAGAGGAAAGGCCGAACAGAACGCCCTGAACTGGTGGTGATAGCCACCGACTACGAAGCTGATAAAACGCCTGTGGGAAGGGATAATTGAAATATGGAAATATGCGTCCTTCATGTCGAGGGCGGCGTACCAGTCTCCCGGCTCCATTGAGGGAATGATGTTGGCCAGAGAGACCATGCGAAACTTCACTTTTTTTATGCATAAGTTAAGGTCTCGCAGGTCCAGGACAGGCGGAAGCACCCCCTTGGCCTTGGGGATAAGGAAATAACAGGAGTAGAACCCCTTCCCCCCGAATTGCTGAGGGACCTCCTCTATCGTGCCTAGCGCTAGGAGCGACTGAACCTCCTGTAAAAGAAGTTGCTCATGAGAAGAGTCCCTGAAGAGGGATGGGGGAATGGGGGTGGGAGGGCGGTACAGAGCAGAATTGGATAGAATATCCCACCCCTACCGTGCTGAGGACCCAGCGATCTGACGTGATCTGAGCCCAAGCCTGGTAGAAACGGGAGAGTCGGTTCACAAAGGGACGGGAAGGATCCGTTAAGGTGACTGGTGCACCGTCCTCATGCGTAACTTCAAAAGTTAGGCTTAGGGTCAGGGGGCTGTTTAGTCAAACCCTGGCCTTGGCCCGAAGAGGACTGTGGCTGCCTCCTATTGTTTCTGCCCCTCCTTCTAGGTGGTCCTTGGTAGAAGCGAGATGGGGGCTGAGGCCTAAAAGACCTTCTCTGAGGTGCCGGGTCCTTCCTCGGTGCCGGGACATCCCGCACCAAGGCTGGTGCACTGCGTACTGAGGAGACCGGTGCCAGTTCCATCTGTGGCTGAAGGGCCGACTCCATCAAAAGGAGTTTCAGGCGGTAGTCCCGCTCTTTCTTTGTTCTGGGTTTAAAGCCCCTGCAAATAGGGTACTTATCTGTTTGATGGCCCTCACAGAGACACTTGAGACAATCGGCGTGCGGATTGCTTGTGGGCACAGCCCACACCTCTCACACGCTTCAAACCCCTGCAGCCGAGGCATAACCCAGCGCCGGGGAGAACAATAACTACAACTATTTACAACTTGAATAACTATCTACACTGAAGACAAAGGAAACCACTAGGCTAAGCAACTTGTGAGCAAACACTAAGCTGTTCCAACGACCGTCACGGGCGGTAAGAAGGAACTGAATGGGCAGCGGGTTGGCAGGGTCATATATACGTCGTCATGAGGGCGCCACTCTAGGGGTCTTCACTGCCGACCCAACGGATACCGCTAGGGAAAAGCTTCCGATGAGCGTGCATGCAGTGCACGCAGACACCTGTTGGAATGCACATGAGCAATCACTCGAAGAAGAAAAGCCCTTTACAGCATAACCTTTAAACAAACAACTTAAGTCTTTCACTAACCCCTTTTCCAGTGTGCAGAAGAGAAAGGGATTAATACATGAAAACATCCAAAAATAAATATCTTCAAGTTTTTTCTCTGCCTTTCCCAGTCTCTGCCTCCTCTCTGCTCCCCCCTGGACACAGGGTCTACCACATGGGCAGTACTTAAGTTATATAGGTCAAAGATGGGAGGTAAAACAGATCTTGTGAAAATCTGAACCTGTGATCCTGAAAAGTCAAGCAACCTCCTTCTGGTTTAACAGTGCTAGGAACCCTCATAACCCACAAGTTGCCTTTTTTTTTTTTTTAAGCACTACACATGCACAGAAACTGAAAAATGCTTTAATACTTAATCAAATAGGAAACCATACCTCATACTGTATTTATAAAAGCCTTTAGAGAACCTCATACTCCAGTAAAAGCAAGGAAGTATTGAAAGTCTGAATTCAATTAAAAACAAAACCAGCAATTAACTGACCTGCCATGGGTAGAATAGAGGTGTCTGATCCAAAGGAACTCTCAAAGGAGCAACAATTACCAGTTCAAACAGAAGACCAAGCAGAAGTGGAACCACACCAGCTAGTAGCACAGCTACTATCAGTGTCTTCATTATCTAAAACACAAAAAGCTGGATTTATAAATGATGCGAGATGGCTAGTTCCAGTCAAAGCTGCACCTCTCAATTTCTCAAAGTTTAAAGCCTTTGCATGTTTACTCTTAAGAGAAAAATAAAAAGGCAGAAAAAATTGATACTGAATTAGTATATATGCAAAATTAAGTTCTGTTAACTGTAAATTACAATACACACCTGTAGTTACAAAATCTGTATTTTTAATGCTTTTTAGCCCAAAAAAGTAATTAACAGGATCCTCTTTGATGTCGTCTTTTTTTTTAAACCACATACTCATATTTGACTGTCGTAGGTATGGAAAGTACCCAATGACCAGTACTTAATCAGGAAGAATTCTTTCAGTGTTTCTCCTCCCCAGCACAGTTATGATCAAGATGTGAGTTTTTTGTGTTATTTACAGGTTATGCAGTATTTGTTAAATTGATTAACAATTCTGTCCTTGAATTTTTTGCATATAATAAAAGCAAAGGCATCCTGATCTAATTAACTTTGTCAGTGCAGGGTGCAGAGGACAGACCCAAGGATATAATTTAGTATTGATATTGGCAATTTCCTTTGGCAAACTAAATGAACTACAAATGAAGTGAAGAATGTGCTGATCAGGGAGACAGTTACAGCATGAAACATCTATTAAAACTGCTATTGTCTGTAAATATCTAGTAAGATGTAACCTTGAGAGGATCTTTCACAGGTTACCCCATTCCCCATGCATCTTTAAAACGTATCCATAAAGGGAAAAAATATGTTACCATTCCAGAATTATAGCAAGGTTGAGTATGGAAGTTCTATAACTAAAACTAATTGAGACAGGTGAGGGCTTGCCTTGATTATGATGAAAGCTTCCCTCAGTGTCTAAAGTCACTATTAGCATAAGAACCATTATGAAAATAGTCTCATCATAATTGGAGAGGAAGTGGGTTTTTTTTTTTTAAAGTATTCATCTGAACAACGCCACAAATTTGGTGATCTGAAAGAGCTTTCTGAAAATGTGCACCGTGCAGCTACACAACATATGCCTGTACAAAAAAAATGGTTTCCCATAACTGACTATCATCTCCAGTCTTATTTTTGGCACTTCACGAATACCGTTAAGTCTCTAAACAGGTGAACACTTCACAATTTTCATCTGTTACTATTTACAGAATAGAATTAAACAACTGTAAACAAATATTTCTTGAGATCATGTGATACAGGTTTTCACTGGATAGTATCCTGTACTATGTTTCATTTAAATGTGAACGTAATAGTTAAATAGTTAGTACTGTGGCGCTCAAAGGACTGATTCATTAACATTCTGTTTGAATAGGGTTTCCATCGGAACAGTGATTACTGTTCAGAAGTCCAAACTCAGACTGAGTAGCTTTAGGGGAAGGAGGCTGGGGATCAAAAAGGAAAAAACAGTACAAGGTGAGTTTGAGAGGAGGAAGCAAGTATAACTCATTAAAGAAGCAGAGTATGCTGTTTGATAATACAGCAAAAGCTTTCTTCTATCAAGAACTTACCATGAGGGACCACTCTTTAACCTTCTGAAAAATCACTCTGCGACCCTGCGGCATCCATGCGACTAGAACGGTCACCGCCCGAATGGTTAGCCAGCAGACATAAAGACCACAAGCAGCTGTGTACAGTTCATGGATTTTGGCTGCTCCCGTCCAAAATGACATTAACCAACGGCCAGCAAATACTGGAAATGTAGAGATTAATAAATATACTAAGACTAAGTAGCAGGATTATTTTACCTATCAGTGAAGGATGACAACTATAGTGTAAATTTGCCTCAGTCTTAAACCCAATGTAAAATATGAGTTTTCAAAATCTTGTGCTGAGTTCACAAATATTGCAAATTTCAATTGATTTGTTATCTCACAGCCTAGACAAAAAACAAAACATCCAGTTAGATTCACGAACTTTAATTTCAAGGATAAGTTTAAAAACAAAGCTGAAATAGTAATGGTTCATTCTCAAAATTTATGGCATTCAATTCCATTTGTGGCATTCAATCTAGCACAAAACAAAAGTGTCTAGAGTGCAACAAAAATGTTTAGATACATTCTAACAGTAAGCTTGAAACTGGCTCATTTTCCATTAATACTACAATCTCGCTACAGAAGTACTCTTAGTACCATGATGGTGGGGACCATGAGAGCACCCCAAGTATTTAAAAATAGAAACAATAACTGTCTTTCTTCCATACCAGGCTATAGGAGAAATTGCTCCATTGTCTTATTTATAGATTTCATTTGCTTGCTGGCTTATGTTTAGGAGAGGTTGGGTGTGCTGTGTGAAGTTACTGAGAAAAAATTAAGTCAAAGATAGGAGTAGTTTGAAAGAAGTCCAGGTCCATGGTCATTATCTCACTCATCTCTCACAGGTAACAAGTTACATAATTTAGATACATCTCCTGTGAAAAATACCGTCTTCAAAAACTTACTAGCCTCCCCAACTGGTTGACAATTTCAATGTTCCGGGGGGGCAGAGTTACTGTAGGAGGGCGAGGCTGCAGAAAGGCGCTCTCTCATGTAGCTAAGGGACCATCCCATGGAAGGCATAAAATATCAAGAGAAGGACCATGAACTGGACTATTTAATTGAGAGTAAAGGCAGAAAGAAGAGTGTCAGAGGGAATGTTCACAGCAACTTCTATTGCTAAGCAGACTGGCTGTTGCATTTTGTACCAGCTGGTGCTTTCTTCATTTTATTCCTGGTTAGCAGATGCAGCAATCAAGACTGCAAGTCACAAATGCATGGATCAGACTGGCCCTGTCTGCAACTGCTAGGACGGGGTGCAATCTCCACTTAATGGGTCAGTAACCAGTTACAGGTTACAGTTGGATTTGTTTGCCACCCTGCCTATTTGGGCATCTAACAGCACTAAAAAGAGTTCAAAGGGTTTGCCTTCACTAGATAATTAGTCCATGTTAAAAGCTGTGTTAACTCATGTGTGTAATGTGATTTTGTAGTCAGTATAGACAAGAACAAGTTGTGTTCAACATGTATCTTGTCATGGTTAAAAATGTGGTTTCAGTAGGATTTATCCACGATCATGTGATGTAATATTACACACTATTTGTTCCTGTCTACACAGAATGCAAAATCATGTTTAACATGCTAAGTTTACACAACTCCTCAAGGTCATATTCTAAGATGACCTAATTGTCCAGTGAAGGCAAGCCTTAAAAAGGATCTCAAGGCTGTATGCAGACTGACCATTTAAGGGCAAAGTGCATCACTTTGTGCATACCAGTACTTTATAGTATGGTAGTGTGCCAACGGAGATCACAGCACAAATGCGCTAGGCACTACACATAAAAGTATCAAGACACAGTGCCAAATCAATGTGCAGACTTTGTTTTAAAATATCATGTACATTTATGACAATACGTTGTTTTAGCTACAATATACCATACACTAGCATTTATAATTTAATTTTGCTTTAGTTTAGGTTATTATAACTAATCACAGTTTCAGGGGAGTTAAGTAATGAAATGGGTTGGTGCACCAGCCTTTTACCACTAAGCAAAGTTAAAATTCTACACTGAAACACCAGGGAACTGTTTCTTTCCTCATTCTTTCTTACACCTTTTTCCCCTCACAGCAGTCATCTTGCAATTATCATTCTCTGAGAACCAGACTAGATCAATTATTTATGGTTTCCATGGGCCAGGCCAGATATGTTGTTTACAAAGCTGCATAGTGACATTTGCACACATGCAACCCACATGATGCCTCGTTGAAATGATCCCCCCTTTCTGCATAAGACCTAAAATTTATCAACAAGAGTTTCCATCACTACCACACAAAAAAAGGAAGACTTATTCCCCCCCCTTTAAAAATAATAGTTTACTAGCTTTCAGTACAATACAATTACAATGAATAATCTGCATATAATATCAAAGTATCACAAAAGGACACAACTCAAGATCATTCATAAGATTAATTTAATCACTAAAGTGTATTGGTCTATTGGTAACTAATAAGAATACCACCAGGACTTCTGTAACCACAGTAGCCAGAGGTTAGAATTCCCTAGCTGACAGTGTTTAAACTTCACTTATCTCACTGAAAGTACAAGTGAAACAATTAGTTACAAAGTGCTCCAATAAACACTGATAATATTCACCCCCAAACTCCTCAAAAACCAAGAGTTTATCCAATAAAAAACAGAAAAACACTAGAAATGAGGGCTTGTATCTAAAGGCTTGTCTACACAAAGCAATAATGTGAACTGCGGGGGTATAATTTCTAAAGTGCACTAACGTGCATGCATGCATCCATGCAGATCCAAGAGGTTCCCTAGTGCACTTTAACACGTACTGTTTCAAACAGCACTACATTAAAACACAGTAGGGAAAGATTAAAAAGCGACTACTATATAAGATATACTATTCAATACAATATATATAAAAAATAAAAAAACTCTGATATTTGGACATTATATAAAACTCAAATTCTAGAAATAAGCCCTGAAAAAATGAAATTAATAAACCACGAAAAACAGAATCTCTATTGTTCTGTCAAACAATTTCAGAAGTATGCAATGAAGATGCACAGTTTACAAAGATTTGATTAATATTCTGTCCATGAAAACAGAGTCAATGTGTATCAGTACTGCAATCTCTAATATACAAACCATGTGCAGTATTAAGTCTCATTCCCTCCTTCAATACTATCAGATGAATAATAGTCTCAATAATTCAAATCCAGTCTTGACCTCAAAGTCATGAAGGTGATCTTGGTGCATGACAGATGTGGCAGTTTCCTGAAACATCTTTGGGAGACCTTACTGAATTACTTTTAAGTGTCATTGGGGTACACAGTATTAAATGAATGGTTTATGTATTACTGTGAGCTGGGATTGCAAGTAACTTCTCTACGGGGAGATATGACAGATGAGAGACCTGGGGGTTCAGAGGACTATATTGAACAATGTGCCAGATAAGAATGGACTTTTTGGAACAAAAAGCGTTAAGTGGGTTTCCTGGGGAATATATAAGGGAAGATGAATGAAAATTCCCCTCCCTCAGTTATGCAAGAACCCAGTCTTTTGAAGTTATACCTTGAAGAGTGAACCATTGTCTTCTGATCACCTGTTACGTGAGGCCAAGATCAAAGGCCCAAATTGTAAAAAAGAAAGACTGAACTACTCATGGTTGTTCAGGTTTTGAATCTGAGAGAGTTATAAACTTATAACCACAGGGAAAACTCAGCTGTGGGTTTTGTAGGACTGATACCTACCAGAGTCAGAGGTTGGAGTTGAGGTGACCTCTGGTAAGCTAATGCATGAAGGTTCTTTTATTATTTGAATGTTTTCTGTAATGCTTTCACCTTAAGAAGAAACATGCTTGCTTAGAAAGAGCAGTTTGGTAACCTGTAATTGTAGCAATTACAATGTTCATAGCTTCTAGAGAGAAAAAACAGCACAGACACTGGCCTTCTAGGCCGTCTGGCTTGCCAGAGATATCACACTGTAGACTAGGCAGGGAACTTTGCAACCTGGAAAGCCCCTGGCTGGGAGGGACACACACACAGGTCTTTGTCCAAGAGAGGTAAAAACTGAAGAGCTAGGAGCCCGAAGTGGGTTCCCTCAGGGGACCATGGATGGGGAATATAGGTGCAGTTGCTTTGAATTGTGACAATAAGATGCTACAGTGGTCATCCGTCTCCCTTCCACTGTATTGACATTTGGATAAAGACACCATTTCTGATTTATGAATCTGTCGTTTTGAATTTAGACTATTACGCTATCAAAGAGGTTAAAAACAGATTCCCAACATTTTTCTGTGATTGCACAGTTTCAATTTTAAACCAACTATTGCCATAAATGCAAGTATGGGGTGTTTGTTTTTACACAGTATCATAGCATAACACGTACCTGGTAACGTAAGGCAGATAAGACTGGCAATCAGTAATGTTATACACATGAAAACAATCAACAGAAATATCTGAAAGACAAAATACAAAGGGAGACAGTTAACAGAAAAACTGAAAGTTGCTTAACTGATTGTTAGCAAAACATTAAAGTATCAAAATATGCATCCATTTAGAAATCAGTAATCTAGATAGTAAATGCAACACATAAAATTTCTATTCCAGTTATTTTAGTTCAGATAGGAGAGCAGACAGTCAAACTTGCTGACTCATTATTCAGCTCCTCAATTATTAACAGGATTCTGTTGTCCACACAGTCTCAGATATTTGGGTGTTTCCAGCTCCATTGGAAACCCTGATTTATTCACCAACCAAACTGCATAAAAATGAGCAGAGGTACTATGGAAAAAACAGTATTTAATTATGTCATCAAAATATTATAGTGCTAATACACAAGGCAGCAGAGCTAAAGATTCACAGGCAACCTTCAGAATTTCTCACCTTTTGACCCTTTCACTTCGATACGCTAATATTCTATGCTTTGGTTTGGGCATTTCTAGGTTTTTCTTGTTTTTAAAACAAAAATAAACAAAGTTCCATCTGCTACAACTATTTGGGGACAGGAGAAGAAGACCATCCTACACAGTATTCTGAGAGGCAAGGGCTCCTGTGCCTCCTTTGAAATGCATGGGTGTCACAGTTCCAGGGTTAATTGCACCTCTGTGGTCTGCTCCAAGACACCTCTTTAGGTCACTCTTGCGAAACTCAGAAGCCCCACACAATCTTATCTTCAGCTCTGCAGCAGAAAATCTCTGCTCCATACTATGGACCTGACAAGTTCTTTTACACTTGGCACCACTAAATGAGGCTGGCATAGGTTCGGTCCGCTCTAGTGGCAGCTCTGAACAGTTTAGACTCCTTCAACGCTCCCAATCCCTAACCAGCACCTGCACGAGAGGTTTACTCCCAGGGGCATAACTGACTTTTGCTTAACCTGGAATTTCAGCTACCACCAGGCTAGCTAACTTTGACGACCTGTAGATTAGTCTAGAAAGGCAAATTCACTGCATGTAAAAGTTCATAATAATAATCAAAAAGTCAAGGCAAGTAAATTAGTAAAAAATTCGACTTCTAAAATACATGCACTGCACTTCCAACGTCTAACGCTGACAAAACAATCTCATTAAATATTACCATAGGGGAAGAAAATACATTGGACAAGTAGTTGAGACACCACTATTACAATTCCTCAGAACTAGTAGAGGTCCTTTTGATTATCTACTTGCCGCCTTTAAAATATATATATACACATGCACACACACTCTCTTCTTCCTATCTTTAATTTTTTAAAAAACACTAGATAAACAAAGCTGAGCATTCATATTTCATCATGGATCACAATATGTATGGAATCTATAATAACTGGATGCAAGAGGGCATGAGGGGCTGGTTATATATGTTTCAAACTGAAGAAAAGTTATATTAAAGTCAACTACATGAGTATAAAGTAGGAAGACATTTGCTAACAAAATAATACACAAAGTCCAAGATACTAAGTAAAGTATGGGGCCTTAATTATTTAGCTTCCAAAAATGATGCTATCACCAAATCTTCCTGAAAAGATATCCTATGTTCTTTTCTTTGTTTATATTACTGTAGTTCCTAGGAATCCTAGTGATGGACCAGGACCCCACTGTATTCTATGTTTGTACAGCACTAGCAAAGAGATGGTCCTCTTTTTAAAGGGTTAGATCTACCTACCCTGAGTGGGAATTTTAAAGGCCTATGGTAAGGCTGGAAACCCACAGGTCCTCCTTGCTGAAGTATGGCTTGATGGGCTGCATGAAGACCTTCTCCCACAACTGGAATGGCATTGTTATTGCGAGCATGCTGGTTATTAGGTTGCTGGTTTGCATTGTTCTCATTCTCTTCCTGGTCTCCAAGTAAGTAAGAATGGAGGTCCCTGTGGCAAAAAGCATGAAATCATTGTGTAATTTCCTCTGGATTTGTTACATGAACGAAAACCTAGAGAAAGCACACCACAGAGCTATATTCATCAGCATTTGTTTAATGAACAAGGTAAAAGGACTGATCACTGAAATATCATGAAGCAACACATAAAAAGCAGCATTTGGCAGGTTTCATTCTTTTTTCTGTAAGTGTTCTACCTGTTGTTTTTTAGATATGTTAGAACATACAAATCTTGGAAGAAAAACAATTTGGGTACAGGTTAAAAGAACCGTTGCAGCACAGCTACAATCTGAACCAACTGAGTCATTCATCTGACTATTTAAAAACAATATTGGTTACAAAAATGTCATGAACAGAAGAGGAAAACTTTGTCAAAATCTTTGCTGGTGTAAACAGGCACAGCTCCACTGATGTAAGAGTTCTCACTTTTACTGGTATTATGTTGGCTGGAGATTGTTCCTTACATGGCTGGATTAAACAGGACAACAACATATCAACTCACATTGTGAAAAGTATCTTCAGCGTAATAACTGGGGAAGAGGCAACATTGTTTTTGTAAAGGGAAATCACGCCTTACCAATCTACTAAAATTCTTTGAGGGGGGTGAAACTGGGCCTCAGTGGGTCACAATTTGAGGATGCCAAATTCAGGACAAACTGCTGAGAAATAGGGCAAACAACCCAAAACTGGTGGTTATTCTTCCATAAGATATACCAAACCAGCAACAAAAGTAAACTTCTGTTTCACCAAACTGGCTAACAAGAAGCCATAAAAGCAGTTTCCTTAGGCATTCCAGTTCTTATTTCACCACCAAAAACACTGGATTTAGAGATGCGTGGTTCTCCACAACCCGTCTCATTAAATAAAAGGTTCTTCTTTCATACACCCAAGTCAATATATAACTAAGATCTTACCCAAAAATCACGCTGATACCAATCCTTTAGTATCTAAAATCTAAAAGTTTATTTATAAGAAAGAAAGAAAGAAAGAAAGGCGAGAGTTAAAATTGGTTAAAGGAATCAAATACATACAATAAATGCAACGTTCTTGGTTCAGGCTTGCAGCAGTGATGGAATAAACTGCTGGCTTAAGTTAAGTCTCTGGCTGCTTCCAAGTCATTGGAAGGTCCTCAGTCCATTGCTTAAAATACTTCCATTAGTATAAGTTTATATAGTCCAGAGGCCTGAGCAAGAAAGAGGCTGGAGCAGGATTGAGGCAAAATGGAGGCATTTTCAGGGCCTTTTATATCTTCTGCCATGTGGAGGGAATCCCACTGTTCTTACTGTGGAAAATTACAGTAACAAGATGGTGGTTGGAGTCACATGGACAAGTCACATGTCCATGCATTTCGCCTAGTCATTGAAGGAAGCCATTACCTATACTCCACACAGTACATTTGCAGGACAGTCCATTCAGTGTAGATGGGTGTCTCCCATTGTCCACTGTCAGTTAAGTGTTTCTTGATGAGCCACTTAATTTGAATAGTCCCTCCAAGATATCCTGGCTAATTACCTTGTGGGCATTACTGCAGGAGCAAACATTTGCAATCCAGGTATAGAGCCAATATTCATAACGTCAAATACAAAACTGATATATGCATGCAGATAGCATAATCATATTAAGCAAATCATAACCTTTCCATAGACATCTCACATGCCACATTTTGTACAAGATTTCCTGCAACTATGTAACAGTAGTTGCAACAATGATCTATATGGTCATATTTTAATTAGATAATGTCACAGGGGATCAACAAGCACGTGGACAAGGGGGATCCAGTGGATAAAGTGTACTTAGATTTTCAGAAAGCCTTTGACAAGGTCCCTCACCAAAGGCTCTTAAGCAAAGTAAGCAGACATGGGATAAGAGGAAAGGTTCTCTCATGGTTTAGTAACGGGTTAAAAGACAGGAAACAAAGGGTAGGAATAAATGATCAGTTTTCAGAATGGAGAGAGTTGAATAGCTGTGTTCCCCAGGGGTCTGTACTGGGATCAGCCCTATTCAACTTATTCATAAAGGATCTGGGAAAAGGGGTAAACAGTGAGGTGGCAAAATTTGCAGACGATACAAAACTTCTCAAGATAGTTAAGTCCCAGGCAGACTGCAAAGAGTTACGAAAGGATCTCACAAAACTGTGACTGGGCAACCAAATGGCAGATGAAATTCAATGTTGATAAATGCAAAGTAATGCACGTTGGAAAACAATCCCAACTATACATATAAAATGATGGGGTCTAAATTACCTGTTACCACTCAAGAAAGAGATCTTGGAGTCATTGTGGATTGTTCTCTGAAAACATCCACTCAATGTGCAGGGGCAGTCAAAAAAGAAAACAGAACGTTGGGAATCGTTAAAAAAGGGATATATAATAAGACAGAAAATATCATATTGCCCCTATATAAATCCACACCCACATCTTAAATACTGTATGCAGATGTGGTCACCCCATCTCAAAAAAGATACATTGGAATTGGAAAAGGTTCAGGAAAGGGCAACAAAAATTATTAGGGGTATGGAACAGCTTCTGTATGAGGAGACATTAATAAAATTGGGACTCTTCAGCTTGAAAAAGAGACGACTAAGAGGGGATATGATAGAGGTCTATAAAATCCTGATTGGTGTGGAGAAAGTAAATAAGGAAGTATTATTTACTCCTTCTCATAACACAAGAACTAGGGGTCACCAAATGAAATTAATAGGCAGCAGGTTTAAAACAATCAAAAGGAAGTATTTTTTCAAACAATGCACAGTCAGTCCATGGAACTCTTTGCCAGAGGATGTTGTGAAGGCCAAGACTATAACAGGGTTCAAAAAAGAATTATGTAAGATCATGGAGGATAGGTCCATCAATGGCTATTAGCCAGGATAGGCAGGGATGATGTCTCTAACCTCTGTTTGCCAGGGTCACCTGGCATTGGCCACTGTCGGAAGACAGAATACTGGGCTAGATGGACCTTTGGTCTGACCCAGTATGGCCGTTCTTATGTTCTTAACCTTTGAACAGCAGTTTAGAATTTGTGAACAAAAGAAGTCACAGGTTCTAAAATGTTTTCCCTACAGGTATACATTTTCTTCTCTCCCTAATAAGTCTCAATGTTTAAAAAAAATCTACAAAACCCCTAAAAATTGTCCTCGCAGCAGTCTGAGAGCATCAGTACCCAGTACCAGTGTACTTGCGTAGAGAGGGGCACCATCTCTGATATGCAATGTTATTAACTGGCAGGACTTTATGGGGGTCTGGTAAAATCAAATACCTATTACGTATGCTCAGAAGCAATTTTTCATTCCCCACCCCCAAATCTAGCAAGAACTCCTCCTCAAAGGACTACTTACATAAAGCTCCAAACTTCAGACAATTCCTCCATCAGAACGTAGATTTAAAAATGGTAATTAAGTTTTTTTCACCCTTGCTTAATTAAAAATGGCTGAAGGAATGTTTATTCAAGCCATCTCTACTGGTAACTGCAACAGTTGAAGATGCATAATAGTTCCCATTGTTATCCCCCCAACTTGGTTCTCATCTCCACCTCCCTCCGTCACCTACTTTCCATTGGTATTCATCTTTGGGGATGAGTTATCCATGTTTTGACTGTATCTGAAGGTCAATTTTTCTATTAAGTTGGAGCTAAATATCTCATTTGTTTTTCAGGCATGAAAAGCTGAAAAGATTATTGCAAAGAGGAAGAAAGGATCTCACTCTCCATCCCAATCTCAAACCTCCCTAAGAATAATTCAGTCAAGAAAAAACCTTCAAATTTGAAATATTATTAATGAGCAGTACAGGATTTGGGGAGTGCAAGTACACTTGTTTAAGTCAAATTATGAAACAGTCAAAAACTACTAAAACAGAACAGTTCCTTACCCTACAGTAACTGTGGTTCTTTGAGATGTTGTAGTCAGTATGGATTCTTAGGTGCACATGCATCATGTGTGCAAGCCCAGAATCTTTCGAATAGCAGAGTCCAGTGAGGAGACACATGTGCCCTGAGCCTCCTTGAGCTTCTGTGTGAAGGCATAAAAAGGGGGAGTGGCAGCAATCCCAACTCAGTTCCCTTGCAATTCAAAGCCCATGAGTGACTGCTGAGGACTTGGAAAAGTGGGGATGAAGAATAGGTCATGGGATCCACACTGACTATAACAATTCAAACAACCACAATTATAGTAGAGTTAGTAACCACTCCTTCTTTGAGCGTTAGTCACTGCAGGTGACTGGCAAACAATATTGACTCAGGATGGTGGGAATGAGGAGTATCAGCTGCATCTTCAAAATGAAACAGCTTGGCTCTTGAGGCAACCAACTGTGGCCACAAAAAGAAGAAAATCCTCTATCGTCCCCACAGCTATGAACATAATATCATGGAACTCTAGGTTTGCCCAGAGTGCAGTTTCTTCTCCCCTCATGTGGAATGAGGTCTTGGGATGAACACAGGTTGGTTTAAATGGGACTTGGAAATCATCTTGGGAATTTGGTATGAGGTTTTAGTATCACCGTGTCTTTATGGAACCAAAAGTACAGCTGTTCCACCACGACTGTCTGAAGTTCGTTCACTCTCTGGGCCGAGGTCATCGCTACCAAAAATCACCATTCTGAGAGTAAGCTGGTGAATGGAGAACTCCACAAGCTTTAGAAGGATGATGTTGCGGTCCCATACTAGAGCAGGTCTTCTGACCAGTGAGTAAGCATGCATTAGGCCCTTGACATATTTGGATACCATTAGGATGAGAGGAGACTGAGTCCAAAGGTATCAGTCCATGATATGCAGAGACTTCCACTAGATTAACTCTGACTGAGCTAAATGAACGTCCAGAATGTTTTAACTGCAGGAAGTAGCCCAGAATCTTCAGTATCAGGGCTTGCAATGGGTTTAGGCCACTCTGGGTTGGAGGAATAAGTCTCTCTTGCACAGTATTCTGCTCTACGTCAGGATTTCCTGATTTTCCACGGCACTCAACCAGTCAATATCCAGGTTATAAGGTGCTGCGACTTCAGGTCTGGATGGAATCCTTGACAGTTTGACCATATGGGGTCTGCCGGATCAGGCCTTCCTTGTCTTGTTATGATTCAATTAAATTTCGACTCAATTGTGTATTGATCACTAGTGGAAGAAAAACACTTCTTTGGTCTGTACTAGTATCATCTCAGGGTATGTCTATGCAGCAGCTAGAGACTTGTGGCTGTCCCGTGCCACATGGTTTGAGCTGTGGGGCATTTTTTGTAACAGGCTCTTGGGAAAAGATCCCTGAAATAAGGAGGGGGCAAGGTAGGAAACAAGGAAAGGAACTGGATGGGGTAGCCATAGACGATGATGAGCATTAATTCTTCATCTAATCTCTGACCACAACTGATGGAAGGGGGGAAAAGCGATTTCTGAAAGTTGGCTGCAGTATGGACTTGACACAACCGAGCTCTGAATACTCCTGTCAAACCTGCTGACTCTGAGAGGGGGCTTGGTGTACAATGGAGGACGACAACAGGCGCCTACTGGTGTAATGGGGTTCTTTCTGGGCAAATATTCTGGCTGACAATTGTGGGAATAAGATTGTGTTTTGTCTTTGTGGGAGCTGATCCCAGAAGGGCTTGCAGTATAGCGTGGGGTAGTACATCCCTAGAGATCTCAGAATTGCCTTCAAATCTTTGACAGAAAGGAGTGCTTGATCAGTCCAACTGCTAAAGAGCTTCATGCCCTGAAGGGTAGGTCCTCTCACATAACCTGGACTTCTTTTGGAATCCCAGACATTTATAACCAGGAGGAGCAGGGCATTTGGACTACTGTAGCTATGAATCAAGTGGTCATATCTGACTCATCCACTGTGGCTTGCAGCACTGTTCTTATTACTACTTGCCCCTTCCTTGATAGGATGGTCTCAGCTCTTCCTTACAATCTTGAAGGAGCCTCGATAGGAATGGGGTCACCCTCGCCCACATCAGAAAACTATTTTGCCAACAGGGCCAGTAGCTTCCTGTTAGGAACTGGAGGGAGGGCTGATGAGTAAGCCTTTTGGCCAAAGTAGTTCCGTTTCCTGGGAGTGAGGGGGGTGTCCTTATCTGTGGTGGATCTAGTCTTTTGCTGGACCGCAGACACCGCAAGCGACTCTGGTGTCTGATGCTTAGAAGAAAGTTCAAAGCCTTTGGATGGAACTTGATAACACTTTTATACTCAGTTTGAAGAAGGGGAAAGCAAGGCTGAGGTGTGCCACAATCCTTTTGTTGGGTCCAATATACAATGATCTGCACAATCCCAGTTGGGACTGAGGATACTGAACAGAGAACAAACCTAAGATCATGGTCGTCTCAAAGTCCAAGATTTCAGCAAGCTATCCTCAAGAGCAGGTCTGGAAGGCTCTAAAGTTATTGATAGTTGGTGTTGGGTCGAGGCAACAGCCTCATCTGGAAAAGAGGAAGATTAGGTGGGGAGGGCAATTGGAGTGTTTCCTGAGCCATTACCTCACAAGGACACTTCTCCGGTCCTGTGACAGGGATCTGGCTATTGATGCCAGATGATGAGTGAGACCTTCTTTTCCCCAGACACATATGATAGGGCTCCACTCTGGGAAGGTGGGCCCAAACAGGGCCATAAAAGTAAATTGTACAATTATTGCCAGGATGTGATTGGCCTGTCCACTGTCAGCTTGCGTCAGTGCCTGATATGGGGCACTTCCAGAGCTCCCCTTAATGTACTATTCTGGTCCGGTCCCATGCTTGAAGTCAGGGAGGAGTGGCTTGGACATGGCAAGGAGAAATACATCTCCAGGAACAGCAGTGCCATTAGATGTGGGACCAGTGCCGATTCTGCTGGTGTCAAAACAAGCAGCAACGGCAGTTCCTCGAAGGCGTATTGATATTGGGAAAGGCTCATTGTTGACATCAGCATCTCCTGAGTCTTTCACATCCCTCAACGCTAAGGAAGATTTGGAAGACCTGCCTTTGGAGGAATGCTATGGGTCCTTCTCATGGAATGAGCTTGCTGCATGCTGTGAGCTGTGCTTATGCATGGTGAGGGTATGGTGCTTGGCATCCAAAGTGGATGCCAGGTCTCTTTGCCCCAGAGTTGGTACTGATGCACACGGCACTGAAGGATCATGGTGCCAGTTCCAGTGGTCTTGGTCCCTTTTTAGATTTCTGCCTACTAGAACCAGAGGCATGGTGTCTGGTTACCAGAACACTTACCGTAGATAGCCTCCTTGTCTCCAGCTTGGAGGATGTCTCTTCTCCAAGATCACATAAGACCTTTAAAGATTGAAATTAAGTCTCTTGAAGCAAACACACATCTCTCAGTTTTTAGATGTGCGACAAGAAATGGCAGATGAAGCACTTGTTGGGTGATGTGCTCTTCCAAGGCAGAAAAAACACCTGCTGAGACCACTGATTAAGAACATATAACTGTTGCACAATGAACAAGATTTAAACCCTGTGGGTTTACAATAGGCCATACTGGCAGTCGGTGTGAAGTGCCTTGCCCTTCTGTATGGAGAGGCTGTGTAGCAGAGTCTCTTCGTACTTTTTTCTGCACACGAGCAATGAAAGAGAAGAAGTGAAATGGTATTTCTTCACAAAAGGGTTGAGATTGAAGATCAAAAAACCTATAGCCCATAGGACACTGTCCAAGTTCCATCTCTGTCACGGCTGGTAAGAGAGAACTATGGGAGGGTCACAGCCACTCCAACTTTTATGCCCTCACACAGGAGGGTTTTCAGGAGTGGATTTATTTACACTTTTTGCATGGATTTAATAGCACCAGAGATGTACATGTTAATTTTGCTCATATTTTCCAAAGAGTCTGTGGAAGAAGAAAGCAACAAAAATTTCATTCTGAAAAGATAAACATAATGGAAAGCAAAATATAGAAACAGGGACAACAGAAATTGCTATTCAGACTACACCATTTTTTTGCCAAGCGAAAGTTGTATTAGTGCAGCAAATATAATTAATTTGCAAAGGCATATTCTGAAGCTGCAGTGCATGTTCAAGGATTCGCTGTACAATAATTTGTTCTATACAAATGTTCGTGTATCTCTGCTATGCACACATTTATGTATCAAGTAATTCATAACGCTCCAGTTACGGTATCTAGCCAAAGAATAAATTTCTTCCACATTAAAAAGGTTAAAAGTGACACAAGCCACATAACTGATATTGGCTGTTTACACTTACAGCAAGTACCCAGCCGTAACAGTCCATGCTCGTACAAGACCTTTCAACCACTGTCTTGTGTGTCCTTGTTCAAGCAGAGCTGGCAGCACCACCTGAAGCAAAAGCAGCTCCAGAGAAAGTTCACTCACTGGAGCATCACTAGAAACAATGGGACAGAACAAGAACGCAAACACATAAGGACTATTCTCTAACATTTTATGAATTTCCTACAAACATTTTAACAAACCAAGACTATTATAACCAAATATCTGAACAAACTAACAGTAAAGGCTAAGCAGGTTTCCATCACAGGCAATTCTTAGACTTTAATAGCCAAGATTTTTTTTTGCATATGTTTCTGAGCACTGGGGAAGAATTTAGTAGTGTTTAGGAATTTAATGTGAACAGAGAGTTTTATGAAAAGTCTTTAGGAAAGCTATCTTCCGTTATCTGAAAAGGCAAGGTTTAGATTTTGACTTGTTCCTTTTATAAGTTAAGAGCAGTATCACTGATAAGCCAAATTATTGTTTTAATTGAGAAACAGAGGAAAAATTTTGCACTGATATTTACAATAAAGATCCAACCATGGACATTCTTTCATTCCTGAAGTATTCCTAAAAACAGTGTAAAAACAAAAAAAAATAGGGCTGTCAAGCGCTTAAAAAAATTAATCGTGCTTTAAAATTAATTGTGATTAATCGCGCTGTTAAACAATAATAGAATACCATTTATTTAAATATTTGTGGATGTTTACTACGTTTTCAAATATATTGATTTCAAATACATCACAGAATACAAAGTGTACAATGCTCACTTTATATTTATTTTTATAACAAATATTTGCACCGTAAAAAACAAACAGTATTTTTCAATTGACCTAATATAAGTACTGTAGTGCAATCTCTTTATCATGAAAGTTGAACTTACAAATGTAGAATTATGTACAAAAAACCCCTGCATTCAAAAATAAAACAATGTAAAACTTTAGCGCCTGCAAGTCCACTCAGTCCTACTTCTTGTTCAGTCAATCGCTCAGCCAAACAAGTGTGTTTACATTTGCAGGAGATAATGCTGCCCAGAGGACGTGTCCATGCTGATGACGGGTTCTGCTTCACAATGATCCAAAGCAGAGTGGACGATGCATGTTCACTTTTATCGTCTGAGTCAGATGCCACCAGCAGAAGGTTGATTTTCTTTTTGGTGGTTCAGGTTTTATAGTTTCTGCATCTGAGTGTTACTCTTTTAAGACTTCTGAAAGGATGCTCCATGCCTCATCCCTCTCAGATTTTGGACGGTACTTCAGATTCTTAAACCTTGGGTTGAGTGATGTACCTATTTTTAGAAATCTCACATTGGTACCTTCTTTGCATTTTGTCAAATCTGCTGTGAAAGTGTTCTTAAAACGAACATGTGCTGGGACATCATCTGAGACTGCTATAACATAAAATATATGGCAGAATGTGGGTAAAACAGAACAGGAGACATACAATTCTCCCCCAAGGAGTTCAGTCACAAATGTAATTAACACTTTTTTTTTTTTTTTTTAAACAAACATTATCAGCATGGAAGCTATCCTCTGGAATGGTGGCTGAAGCATGAAGGAACTTACGAATGTTTAGCATATCTGGAATGTAAATACCTTGCAATGCTGGATACAAAAGTGCCATGCAAAAGCCTGTTCTCACTTTCAGGTGACATTATAAATAAGAAGCAGGCTCCATTATCCCCCGTAAATGTAAACAAACTTGTTTGTCTTAGCGATTGGCTGAACAAGAAGTACGACTGAATGGACTTGCAGGCTCTAAAGTTTTAGGTAACTGCATTCAAAAACAAAACAATGTAACAAAAAAAAATCTACATTTGCAAGTTACACTTTCAGGATTAAGAGATTGCATTACAGTACTTGTATGAGCTGAATTGAAAAATACGATTTCTTTTGTTTATCATTTTTACAGTGCAAATATTTGTAATAAAATAATATAAAATGAGCAGCGTACACTTTGTATTCTGTGTTGTAATAGAAATCAATATATTTGAAAATGAAGAAAAACATCAAAAAATATTTAATAAATTTTAATTGGTATTCTATTGTTTAACAGTGTGATTAATTTGTGAGTTAACTGCAATTTGACAGCCCTAACACACAGCCCACAGCATAATGATAACCTATGGGGTAAAATTAATAATTTGTTCAACTTCTACATGCCTGAATCACTGTGGAAAATCAATGCATAAAAAGGCAAACTTTTTATTTGTCAAAAATGTACTATTGTACTTGGCATACTCTGACATTTAACTTTGCTAGAGCCGATTAAAATTTGTGTTATGTTGTTCATTTTCAACAAACATACCAAATGCAATGTCAAAGTAATGGTGAAAATGGTACAATTATGCCATGTCTACACTAGCACTTATGTTGGCAAAACTTTTATCACTCAGGGGTGTGAAAAAACCCTGAGAGACATAAGTTTTGCCAGCATAAGCGCTCTCCAGCCGACGCAGCTACTGCCACTCGTTGAGCTGTTTTATTATGTCAATGGGCACAACACGCTGCTACATGAGCACTCTTATAGAGGCACAGTTGTATTGGTACAGCTGTGCTGCTGTAAACTTGTAAGTGTAGACATGGCCTTAGAGAGGTACACAATGAGGATTCTGTCTAATCACAGGGAGACCAAAAACATCTTTCAGAACGACAATAAAAACTTACCTGTAGAGCATGACATTATATGGAAGAAAATTAGGCAACAGATACTTAATAATACGTATAGGAAGCCAAAGCATGAGCAGGACAATTGACCCAAAGACGATCTGCAACAAGAAAATTACAAATGCATATTGTATCTACAAAACTCACGAGGCCTTATTTTTATATGGATGGGCCAACGAAGATGTATACCATCTCCAAAGGTTTTGAATGAAAAAATTGTATGAACAAAGGTTCATGATTAAATTAAAACCTGTTCCTCTCAAATTTTGGTAGTCTATGTTCCATAAAAGGAAATAAATGTGTAAACTAGAAGAGAAAGTTGTTTAATCTCTGAATATATAAGCTGTAACTGACCATCATTCATGGGGCCCAAGTTCCCACTGTGAGTCTGATGAAGGCTCTGAAATCATTACAATTCATGCCTTCAGAGAATGATAATTAGCCAAGTGCTTCATTTCTTGATTCAAAAGGCAAAAACCAATTCCATTACATTCTGCTAACCCATGCATTTGAGACCTTTAAAAAGAACTATATGTTGGATTAAGTTTGGGTCATTTTACGTGGCACATACATCCCTGATGCAGCCAAAGCAGTGTGGTTATAAGATGACAAAACGGAAATACATCCTGCTATTTTCTGGAGTCCTGAGCATGACTGACCAGCACTCCTCTCTTTAGCTTAAGTTAGCTGGAGATGGCAGGGAGAAGGTCTTACCCTCAGAGCGTATGCTGCGCACCACTAGGGTGATCCAACAAGGTACAGAGGATGTTGATGTGTTAACAGTATATCAACATCACAGTATCCCATACAGCAGTCTGTTTCAAAGGTATGCAGTCTTCAGGGCCTGTATTTGCAAAACCTGTGCCAAAGCAGGCCATCTGAGATTTTGCCTTAAAGGCCTTCCAGACAGACATCAGGGTGAACATCTGGAAAATGCTTGGGGAGGCCAGGAAAGACTGTACATGTTTCCCCAGGAATTCAACAGCCTGCAGCTACATCTTGTAGTAGATACCACTGCCCAGGCTGTCATGGTCCACCCCAAGACAGACCAGAAACATGAATGAGACCTATCTCTACTGATCTGGTTGAACTGGGACCCAGAATGTTTGTTGCAATAAATGGCTTAGACCAGCACCGTGACCTCAAGGGATCTCCTCCACCATCCACAGTAATAAAGTAACCGTTGGCTAGTGATACAAGCAGTCATTGTGGTTTTTGCAGAAGGGGAAGATTTTGATTGTCTGTGCTAGACCCAAAAATTTTAAAACTTTTACAACTAACACCTCTGAAGAAGTAAACTTCAGTTTTATTTTAGTAACTAAAGAATGAACACACATCAAAAAAGAAAGTTAAACATGCTAATATTCAAAACATCAAAGAGGCTAGCACTGTATTTGCAACAACAAGAAAGAAATGAATATAAATTATTCAAGTACAAGTCTGAAAAAAGTCCTTACCACTGATAAAATAAACCTCCTGAGATGTCTATAGATTGGCAAGTGAATCATTTCCTGAACTGGATTAAAATCCGGATCATTCAAATTCCTCAGAAACCACAGTACACCAGGTCTCAGTACCTGAAACAGGTATTTAGATTTGTGTTTTAAAAGACAAAAATGCAAGCAACATAAGAATTATTAGCATGTTGTCTAATTAACAGAGTTAGATTTCTGTTGGAAAAAAGGTGTTAGAAGGAACTAGGCTGTGAGATATAAATATGAAGAACTTTTCAATACAAGAGTCAACAATGAGAGGTACAGAGCATTACTTCTAGGCCACAGCGGAAACATTTTAACTAAAAATCTTTACTTTCAAATACATTTCAGTTTACAGATACTAAGAAGTATTTAAACAAAAGCAGCATCCATATTAAAAAATCCCTTGCATGCAATCGGCTAGCATCCTAAGGGTGTTCCCACATTCACTTGTAGCCAGCATGATTGTTCAATTTTTAAGGCAGAAAAATTTTGAAGTCTAATATGTATTAAAAGCATCATAACAGAAACACACAGATGGGGAAGAGCTAATGAACTCTTCAGTGCATAAAGTTGTTCAAATATATTTTATAATCCCCTCACCTGAATAAGAACTTACCTCTCTCAGTAAGAGAATGAAAGATGCAAAGTAAAAGACGTAAACCATTCCCACTAACCAGTGTAGGAACATTGTGGTACCAGGGGCAGACTGAAAGCTCAACTCTCTGTCTTTCAAAGTAGCATCAAACATTTCCTATACAAAAAAGTACATAGGATCAACAAAGTTTACCAAATACTCTTTCTTGGTTACCCATTTAATTTACCCCAATTTGTGTCTAGCAAATAGGGTTAAATTGGATTATATACTACATTTAAATAATCTCAACCTGTTGCAAAACTATAAATATTTAGAGGAGCATTCAATAAAACAAAAACGTCTATTTAAGTCATAAGTTCCTTCTGCCACTGAAAACTACACAGTTCTTACAACATACTTATAGCACTGACGCGGGAGATGGCAAATAGTGACAAATTTCTCTGCTCCACATAGTTTTAAGAATGGGAAGGAAACTAAAACAAGGAAAACACTAACGTTTAATATGTAACATTACAAAGCATATTAACATGAGCATATCAGCTCATACTAAACTGTACTGTACATTTATTCTCATTAGAAATAGGGTATCTTATTAATGCAGAGAGCAAAAATGGTTGCTTTTTCTCATATAAGCATTTAATAGTAATCTCCTATATTAGCTTTTGGGGAAGTGACATTTTAAAAGTTATGATAATTTCCCCTTCCTTTCCCCCGCACTCCATAGACCAAGGGTCCTCAACCTTTTTCTTTGTGAGTCTCCCTCCCCCCAACATGCTATAAAAAGTCCACCTGTGCCACAAAAACTGGTTTTCTGCATATCTAGTACATTAAAAGCCACTGGCATTCAGGGGTAGCACGCAGGGCAGTTGTCCAGGGCTTCATGGCACTGGAAGACCCATGAAGCTAAGCTGCTCAGGCTTTGGCTTCAGCCCCAGGTGATGGGGCTCAAGCTTTGGCTTTCTGCCCTAGGCCCCAGCAAGTCTAATGCCGGCCCCTCTCTAGTTTATTTTGGTGGACCCCCTGAAACCTGCTCACGGGCCCCCAGGGGGTCACAGATCCCTGGCTGAGAACCACTGCCCTGGACTACAATAAAAATAGTGTCTTTCATATGGCATTCAATACACAGAAGGAAAAATTCATAGCAATGCCATAAGATGAACCATGCATGAATTTCCCGATAATAGCCAAATAAAGAAAAAACTCAGTCATGGAGTTGCCGGTAAGATATTTAGCATACCAGAGAAGTTAGTTACAAAACACTGTGAAAAGTAACTGTTCCAAAAAGTTTAATGATGGGGGTTTTTTTTACTCTGTTTTAAACATAGATTGTAGACTTTAATTGCCTTAAATACAGGAACATGGACTTTGTACTGCACCATGCCTTAGGACAAACTACCTTTGATCTCTGAAACAATGAAAGTATAAATAAAAAAAAAAGTGAAGAGACGCATTTTCTGCAAGTCCAGTTTATATCCATTTTTTTTTCTCCAGGGCAAAAGAACTTTCCCCTCAGAAAACAACAACAGTGTAAGACTTGGCCTACATTCCAATAATTTTTGTTCTTACCAAGGAGCATATATCCAGCCACCAGCCACAGATAAGGGGGAACACACCAATTTCTACAACCACTAATAAGGAAACCTTCAGGGAAAAGGAAAAAAAATTACTCAGTAACTAGGAATAAATCTCTAATGAAATTACAGTTGAATATCTTTTGCTTTCAGAAGACTATAATTACCTTAACAACAATATAGCAGACTCCCAATAAGCGACGTGATCTCTGGAATTTTACAAGCGCTGCCAAACCCTACATACTCTGGTCAAGGAAATATACTAAATGAAATGTTGTAACAGGACCAGAAGAGTTATGATACAATTCGTATGAGCAACTGTGCAATCTAGCTTTTATAGCAGGAAATTCTGGAAGAGTCAAGCACTAATGTGAAACTGTGAACACTATTGTTGGGGTTCTAATCTTTCAAAAGTGACAATGATTTTGGGTGCCTAATTTGAAACACCTTAAAGGGACCTGCTTGTCAAAGTGCTAAGCACCCATCCTCTGAAAATCAAGCCCTCTTTCAAAGCATCTGAAGCTGGGGACTGAAAATTGAGATGCCAGAAATCACTTTAGAAAAAATGTATGCAGGAATATTTACCAAGAGTTTAACAATGCAGTTACAACTCTAGAGGTCTAATGTAATATGCATTTTAATGGGGTCTGAGAGAAATTCTCATCTCTTCACAGCAAAGCTAGAGTGTGTGCGTGTTTGTTATTTTTTGGAAAATTTAGTCCCAGCATTTTAAAAGTATTTAGGTGTTGTGGTGCTCAGGATTGCAATGCGTAAGTGATTTAGGAGCCTAAATATAATTTTTAAAGGGATTTAGACACTTAGGAGCTTAAATTCTATGGACTGTCAAAAATGAGATTTAGACTCCTAAATCATTTACATGTTGCAACCCTAAGCACAACGCCTAAATTACTTTAAATTCCTGGATCACAGTCTCCTTTTAGTAGGCCAGAGGATCTCAAGAGAGACATGGCATCAAATATTTTACTATGTTTGTACAGTGCCTATCACAACAAGGCCCAACCTGACTGTGGCCTTTAAGAGCAAATGAAATATAAAGTGTTAAATAGCGAATAAATTTACTCCTTCAAACAGAAATCAATTTAATCTTTTTAAAGCATACACAGTTTTGTCTGTGACCAAGTCTCCTCAGACTTTCAAAACTTTAAGATAGTGGTAACAGTCACTTCAATCTCTCCAGCGCAGCACAGTGAACTGCTGCCCAAGAGCAATCCAAGTTGCACAAAGCTCAGAATGCTACTGGCCTGGTGCAGAAACCAAGGAAGACATACTAAGGGTATGTCTATACTGCAGTCAGGAGGTGTGACTGCAGCAAAGCTACCTCAAACAATAATAGCAGTGTGGTTATGGCAGCATGGATAACAGCACAGACTAGCCCTCCGACTATGTACCCAAAGGGTCAGATGGGCTTGTACTCTGGTGGCTAGCTCACGAGACCGTATTCACACTACTATTTCTAGCATGCTAGTTCAAGCAGAGGTAGCACGTCTGAATACCCACACTGGCTAAACATACCCTGAGAAGCTGCCTGAAATAGGAGAACTGATGTAGATGAGCTTCCCATCCCACGTGGCACAAATCCTAGTTATTATTCTGTATGCCTATTTCTATCTCTGCTGCAGCTGTGTAGCCCACAAGGAGAGAAATGGATGGCTCCATACCTGTCTATTAGGCTAGATCACAAAAACTATAATTGCAAGCCTTACCAGATCACAGGGGCACTCTTACCCTCCCAATCATGACTTCATTTCCGCAAAGTTTTTAAGCACGTTTCTCAAGTTCAACGTTGAGTGCAGTCCCTAAAACTGCTGAAAATTCTTTCTGGACTATTATGGTGTATGGGAAACAAGGGACACCCTTTAGTATTTTAGTGGCTAGTGAAGAGAGCGGAAATATTTGTACCACATTTTCCCTTTTCTTTGGCTGACCGCCAGAAAGAGATCTGCCATTCAGGAAGAAAGCAATGCATTCCGTCTATGGCCTTGTGAAATTTTATCCTGATTAGCTGACAGGCAACTGGGGAAGAAGTTGATTCCATGTTAAGGCCTCTCCAGCGTCATTCCCATAAAACAGACTACTATATGGGGAAAACTGGGCTGAGTGAAGTCTCAAAGCTGTTATTGTTCTGAATACGCAGCCTGTTTTGAAATTAGGTCTGGATGGTCAAATCCCTATTAAACAGATTTTATCCAAAATTTTACCCCAAACAGCCCTTTTTTCTTTGTTTCATCATAAGAACAAAGCGAAAAGAGAAAGAAAGTGCTCCTGCTTCATTTCTAATCCTGATCTCAACATGGCTAGAGATAATGATCCACAGACAGAATTTAAGACAGAGTCAGGCAACTACTTATGAAAGGATACATGACAAACAATTAGATTTATTGCTAGCAGCACATAGCCAACTATTGTTGTGATTAGGCCTTCAAAGTGAGATGCTTGAACCTGAAAAAGAAAAGAAAAGATATTTTAAACATTTTACATTCAATTTTAGTTATTCCTCAAAAAGTTCAGTCCTTTTTCAATATTAATGACAGAATCCACTTGGGCAGCTTGGATTTGGAACTACAAGATTCCTAGGCTGCTTTATACTACAACATGAATAGGACAAATATTTAATCAATAAATTCTCTTTACTAATCATTTTGCATCCTCAACAAAAACGCGGAAAATAAGTTTGCATCCACTAGAAAAATCAAATAATGGCAAAGCTGCCAGCCTTGCAGGAGGAGCCGCCATATACCCTACTCCTTTTCCTGGCATTCACCAATAGTCATTTCTGAAGCATTACCCCACATGCAATCAAGGAACACCACAATAAAATATATTAGACTTTATAAAAATATAATATAAAAAGCCAAATTCAGTGACCTTACAAAGGGGGAGTCTTAGACAGGGATCACAATAATGAAGTTTGGGAGGAGGGTAAACAGTTAAAAGCAAAAAAAGGTCCTAGAATGAAGACGTGGACAACTTCCCACGCTGTTCTGTTGTCTTATAGAGTAAAACACAGAAATTTTAAGTTGCATAAATTTTTAAGAATTTAAAACATCAAAATTATAAAATAACCATACTTACATATTCCTCAAAACCCAGGCCAACAACAGAGAAGTGACCAATGTGGTAAGGACAAAAAGCTGGAAAACATGAAGGGGAATGGGGAAAATGATAAAAATTGCTCTATCAAATGCAGTGAAACTTATACTGAAAAGACTCTGTTCTGTGGCGTGGCAATTGTTTGAATTTTCACCAGTTTTACAAAGTGGACAAAAAAATAACTATCCATCCAATGTTGTTTTAAAATTTCGTTATAAAACTTGACATTCTGTAGCACTCAAGATTAATAAATCACATTACAAACTTTTAAGGGATAAGGTAGCTCAATACTCATTTCTCTGAATTTTTTTAACTTGCAATATTACAAGCAACCTATGATTACTATAACTGAAAAATGGGAACAATGATTTTGTTCCTTCTTCAGCTTTCATTTGATAGTGCTGAGTCAGCTTTATTTTCTAGTTTCATTCATTAGCTTGACAGAAGTCTTCTACACTGTTAAAGGAATCTGCCTGTATGCTCTTCCCCAACGACTACAGAACAGTGGAGTTGCTCTTTCATAGATCAGTTGGATGTTACTTTCCCTTTTAGTAAACATAATTTAAGAATCTGACAATTGAAACTGAAGAATTTAAAGATTTGGGGATTGTCCAGAGAAACACAGTTCCTGCAGGTGTCTGGGAAGGGAGCAAAGAAGCAGATATATCGGGGGAAGGTAAGACACACTCCAACAAAGGAGTCAGGAAGGGAAGCTTTTAAGAGGTTTGTCCTCTTTTCCCAGATCATTGAACCAAGGATGGTACCTCACTCACAATCCTAAAGATTCCTCCCACTCACTCCCAGAGTTTAGGAATCAAGCAGTCATGAGGGAGTCTTCTTTTCCACACTTGAACATCTGTATTGACTCATAAGTGGTTAGGTGCAGCAGGGTCAAGTATGCTCTCTTAGTCTCCCTCAGGTACCCTATTAGCGCTAGGAGAGAAAAGTCTGAAGCAGAAAAGATGGCAATGTTCCCCCTTGGCATCTCTTCTGGTGCTTTCTCCTAGCCCTCAAGGCAGAAAGGGGAAGCAAGAGCTGGAAGTTCTCATTCTCTATCTCTATCTGCTCCACAGTATCAGATGAAGAGAACTGGAGATTGCTTGCCCCTTAATCTGTTCCACATGACCACTTGGAAGATGGGGATGGGAGTCTTTAGTCCCTAGTCCTGTCTATGAGGTCAAAGAGCAGGAGCAGTATGCCTGGCAGAGACTCTTCACTTGTCCAAATCCCTTCCATCGAATCAATGGCAGTAGGTGATGGCAGTGAGGAAAGATAAGGGAAAGGTATGGACTGCTTCACTCCTCAGGATCTCTCAATGTGGCTTAGTGAGCATAAGAGGCTCCCTGTAAAGTCAGGGAGGAAAAAAATCTCCACTTCTCAGGATCTCTCCACAGCAAGAAGGAGAACACGCTGAGAGGAAGCTTCACTCTAGAAGCCTCTATAAAGTCAAAAGACTCAGATTTAGACCTGCTTAAGTTGCAAATAGCAGAAGGGGAGAGGAGAACCACCTTAAAAGTTGGGACCATGGCTCAGGTACAGGTTTTCAAAACTACTTTTAGTTTCTTTTTTTTTTTTTTTTTTAAACAGACCCAATTTCTGCCTGACAGTCCCCCTGGAAACAAAGTGTGAACTCCTCACAATTCCCCTGTGAATATTCTAGTGATCTGCAAAGGGTGTATATTGAGTCAGAGTTTAAGTAACTTGTTCAAGAACACCCTGCAAGATAGTGGCAGGGTCAGAAATCAAATTCAGGAGTCCTGATTCCCAGTTCCTTGTTTTAGTCACTAGAAAATGCTCCCTAACAAGTTTCCATAGAATGCCATAGCTCAAACTTGACTGAAAGCTGCAATCCCTACTTGCTAGTCAGGTGTTTGGAGCATGATGTACTTGTTCTAGTTCAAGTTAATTACAAAGCAGGATTCTCACAGATTGTATATAATTTAAGATACTCATTCCAAACAATTACAGTATCCCTTGACAACTTTAGTTTAGGACTGAAATTTATTTTAAACTGCACTAAATTTATAACTGGGTCATACAGAACTTCATTTCATAGCTCCTAATGGAATGTCACAAATTGTGCTACGTGATTATCAAGTTATTTTTAACCTGTAATTGCCATCAGGAAATTTCTGATTTTCCTAATTCTAGTATGAAACAGAAATTATTTAGATTTGCCAGTTTGTATTCACATATACAACTTAGATGCCACATCTTGTTTACAGCAGGAAGCTAAGTATTGTGTATATTATTACACAGCTTGAAAAAAATGTAGCCCATACAACAAGTGGGACATTTTCCCTGGCAAGTGTAGGGGCCTAAGCCATCTATTTCTGCACTATGTACAATGTATTTTAAATAATGTCTCCAGTCCTTTGGGTTGCTGAGACAACCTCTCAAAATGCATACCAATTATAAAAGTGCAGTGTTGCCCACATGAATTTACAGTCAGGCTCCTGGGACTACCTAAAACTTTGTGACAACAAATCGGGACAATTTCATACTGCGACAAAAAAATTAAAATTCTGTGCACAATATTTTACAATTCTGCAAAATTCTGCAAATTTTGTCAATAAATCCATGTGGCTCCAGAATAGCAGTGGGGAGCACAGGCCACTGGCTGCACTGAGTTAGGAGATCACCCTGAAGCCCCCTCCACACACGATACAAGGACTCAGCAATGAGGCTGCACCTGACCCAGACACAGTGCAAGGGCTGGGCCTGCCCCAGAAACTCCCCGAGGCCCTGTCCCCCTGTGCCAGGTGTGGGTGGGCAGGCTCAGCCCAGCAGGATCCAAGTACGGAGGGGCTTAATGTGGGGGGATCCAGGTTTGGGATGAGAGATTTCCTGTGTGGGGCAATCTGGGTGTGGGTAGCTCAGTGGGAGATCTGGACGCACAGGGGCTCACTGGGGGGTTCTGGGTGCAGGGGCAATGGGACTCTGCAGGGGATCCAGGTGAAGGTGGTTGGGACTCAGTGGGGAGGTCTGGGTGTGGGGAGATGGGGCTCGGCTGGGGGTGGTGTGGGTGTGGGGGGCTCAGTGGGGGGGGGTCTGGGTGAGTGGGGTTTGATGGGGTGGGGGTCCAGGTGCAGCTGCTTGGGATCAGTGGAGTGCGGGGTCTGGGTGTGGGGCGCTCATCAGAGGGGTTCAGGTGTACAGGGGTCGTGCTTGTCAGGATGAGGGTTCGATGGGCCTGCTTAACGGGGGAGCCCCAGCTGCTGCCAATGGGATGCTGCATTCCAGGCTCCCACTTCCCCCCACAATTGTCCTATCCTCTTTTCTTCCCCATCTCATCCCCCTCCCTCACTGCTCCATACCTCCTCCTCCCCTCACTCCTGCATTCCTCTCCCACTGCCCTATTCCACCCCCATTTCTTCCCTACTGCCTCTTCCCCCCCACCCCCCTTCCCTCATTTCCCCCCACCCTCCTTACCCAGACCCACTGCCAGCACTCACTGTTGCACAGAAAACAGGAAGGCTTCAAGCACACAGATGGCGGCATGACTGGCACTAGGATACAGGAGGCAGTGTTCAGCTGCAGAGTCAGTGGAGCTGCAGCCTCCTTCAGCTGGGCAGCTCTGAGCTTGCAGAAATGAGGGTGGGCAGTGGCACGTAATGCCGTGTGCCCCCCCATGCCTCGCTGCTGTTTGAAGGGGCAATCCCCCCCAAAACAGTGCCCATCGTCGTGTCCCCCCTTGCCCGGACAAGGCTTCCCTTTGCTTCCCTGCTGTTTTCAGCAGGGAAGCATAGGAATTCGGGGAAGGGGAGGGGGAGTTTTCTGCAGGCACCGCAGTCATACAGAATCCCCCTAGGAGTAAGAGTTCAGGAGAAACATCATGCTAATGATGCAGGCTGATCATTTTACTACCTGCCACTCATCTTCTCTGGAGGAGCCCTATATCCTCATCTTCCTTATCTGCCTGTGGCTAGTGGGTATCTAGTAATTTTTTTTTAAGCCCCCAAAATACAAATATTTTCACGTTAGGTGATTCCCAATATCTTGCACCAAACTATAACAAAGAGGCAAACAGTTTTTGAAACATTTAAGGATGCAAATCACCCTTTATCAGCAGTGTGAAAACAGAACAAAACAATATTATTCCACTGTACATGACTGTTACTGGAGTCTTCTGCGTCGCACCACTTACTGAGGTAAAAGCATGCAACATACCAAAACAAAGGCTTCTTTACAGATTATAGTGGTAAGGTCCAGACATAATATCCTTTCTATACCGCTAGGTTAATACAATAAAAGTCAGTCAATTGACACAGTTAATTTTTCTCCACCAAAAAAGGGAGGCAGATAGTAGTTATAGAAGAGCCTATCATCTTTTAAAAAAAAACACACCACACCATACATTTGTGCACTTCTAGCCAAACCTGCTCCATGGCAGCAATTCTGAGTGTACTGGTTTGGTGCAGGGCTGCTCTGGAGGAAGAAACCCTCCTCCCAGGTACAGGAGTACTCATATAGCTGCTCCAAGACTACTACTGCAGTCTCAAGGCTACAGTATGTGCCATAGCTGCTGCTCCCCTCCTATCCAACTGGGGTATTTGTGGGTCCCTATGACAGCGAATTCATTGGTTCCTCTCACACTCTACCCCTAAAGCCCACCATAATACACATCTCCCACCAAAAATACAATAGTGTTCTGCCAATAATTTAATGAAGTGATCCCACAGATTTTCCTTCCATTAGCCTACGGAACCCCATGTATGATGTCCTTTAACAGAAAAGAGGTAAGAGACTGAGGATTCTGTTCACTCGATCTTCCGTTTAAACAAAAATAATCTTAATAACAACTAAGGAGGAAAGCAACATCATTTAGAAAGCAAACAGATATTAAGGGCACACTACTGGAAATGTTAGTGTTTTATCCCATGTACACTGAGTATACTGATAGAACAGCACAATCTTCAACTTGAATGGGGTTGAATAAAGTCCTTACTGAAAGTCACAGGATGGTCCTCCTGAAGACTTTTTTTTTTTTTTTTTAAAACAATACATGACAACTGTGAAGTCTGTGGCACTCCAAAGGAAAAATATATATATGCCCTTCAGAAATGATTTTATGAGCCTCAGAGACAAAAGATATCATTTGAAGGGTCATTTAGCAATATCTAGGGAAGAATGAAAGCAGGGAAATTATATCCCACCTGTCCCCACAATTTTTGGGGGAACTTCATAAAGTAACTCCCAGAAATTCCCTCCTGAATATTATTTCACAAATATATAGTTCTCAGCTCTAACTAACGGCAATAAAGCTTAGGCAACAGCTCAGACTTTTAAAAACCAAATCCAAAAAAATTACTTTCAGTAACAAAATAAAAAGGAAAAAATATCTGTCTTGGATGCAATACATGCCACCTTGGGAACTAAAATTACACAATAAGATGCAAGCAATCCACTAAGGTCTGCTCATATCCATGTGTTTGCAGGGTCTGTGTAATACTATTAGTAAGAAAGGTTTATTATTCACATTTAATTATTCACTTTTTATTCTGGTTCAGTTTTTAAAAAAATGAGAGTCACTTTGTTTTTCTCTGAGAATAAAAGTGGTCTAAAAACTAATTTTTATCAAGCAGTCACGAAGAAAAAGCTAGTTTTGAAATAAGAACAAATAATAATACGTACCAAACACAAGTATGAACAGTGTGTTTAAAGACACCACCCAGAAGACATGTTCCTGGGGAAGGAAGTAAAACATTTTTCAGTAAAAGCAGAGTATAAAAACATATAAATCACATAATAAGCAAATAACTGCACCTGAGTTCTTAGGGTAAGAATGAATAATAATGAGCTAAGTTGCAAGCTTAGAATTTTCTAAATTTCAGCCCCAAAATGAAAGTGAATGTTGTGAGTAAAAATGGTGGCTATAATGGAAATTCTTTGTGGCTAGGGTTAGGAAGGGTGTTTTGCAGATAATCTACCCAGGTCTGTAAATATAAATGGCAAGAGTTATACTACTTTTTATGCTTACTTTAAAAGTACATAGAATTTGTATTTTCAGAAAAAGAGGAAAACTATTTCAGGTTTAATTTGCAAAGGGATTCTTGTTTCTTACTTTGGTTAATAATAGCAAGTGTTTGCTTGTGATTGCTATAGTTAAACGGACACAGGTGGCTATATTTATGTTATAAACAAAACCTGTTTATCTAAGTTACTAATAACATGGTACTCTATTAACAGTGATTTTTAAAAAAACATTGAGTGTACTTCTCCGTCTGTTCTTTATGTACTACTTATATTTCTCTCAGCTAGGATAATGAAAACCAGTGTAGTCAATTTCAGGTTTAGTGGTGCAATGCCTGGATTTTAAAAAGTGCAGAGGAATGCTTCTTGTTTAAAAACTGTTGATTGGAATGTGGATGTTTGAGTTGAAACATTTTTATTGATCATAAAACAAAAACTTGTTTTTACAAAATCTAAACTTTGGGGCAACTTTAAGTTTACAACAGCTACTTAGGCCCTTTTGAAAATTGTACACTTATGGAGGACCCACTACAGCGGTATCTGATTGCCACAAAAAATTAAAAAAATTAAATCACCCATGTGAATCAAGTTTATGATAAAGTAAGAAAAACTGTTTAAAGCAGAGATGGGCAAACTACGGCCTGTGGGACTGTCCTGCCCGGCCCCTGAGCTCCCGGACAGGGAGGCTAGCCCACGGCCCCTCCCCTGCTGTCCCGCCTCCCCCACAGCTATGCCACCACGCGGCTTGCACCTGCCCACCTCCCAGGCTTTCAAATAAGCCTGTCCTGCTGCTCTGAGCAGCATGGTAAGGGGGTTGGGGGGACGGGGGTTGGGTAAGGGGCAGGAGGTTCCCGGGATAGTCAGGGGACAGTTGGATGGATTGGAGGTTCGGGGGGGGAGGGGGAGGCATGGTGGTCAGGAGACAGAGAGCATGGGGGGTTGGATAGGGGGTGGGGTCCTGGGGGTTCAGGTGGTCCCGGGAGGGGGGGGGACAGGGAGCAGGGGGGGTTGGATGGGGGTGGAGGTTCTGAGGGGGGCAGTCAGGAGGTGGAAAGTGGGAGGGGGCGGATAGGGAGTGGGGGCCAGGCTGTTTATGGAGGCACAGCCTTCCCTTCCCGGCCCTCCATACCGTTTCACAACCCCGATATGGCACTCGGGCCAAAAAGTTTGCCCACCCCTGGTTTAAAGCTACCACATCGATACAACATTTGAAATCTGCTTCATACATTACAGAACAGACTTTTTATTTAAATCTACATAAAACAAGTTGTTAGTTTCCTTAAAAATAAGCCTGCTGAAAAATTATTCTTGAACTATAAGACTTCACTTACTAAAAAAACCAGAGATCCGTCAAGCCCAAGCATCTAAGAATAAAAGAAAGTTGAGTTCATTCACAGTTCTATATTCAAAAATCTTCATAGTCCCACAACCAGCTTCAAGGTCACCCTTTTTCAAACCCCTTTTTTACTGCCCTGGTTAGCTACATGCCTTATACTACTGGACAATCAGACCAAGACAAGTTTTTAAACCTACAGTAAGGAACTCAAACTGTCTAGTTCAGTACTGTAAACGGACCTAATCAAAAGCAGTAATATTTTAATACACAATTGTTTAAATGTATAGTAGTTCATGTAAACCAAAGACAGTCTACAATTTAACTGATTATTTCAGAGAGAGACCTGTTTCAAGAATATGAATGGTGAAGATTTTAATTTAGCTCAGGAAATGAATCGTTTACCTATTTATAGCAGCCTCAGCATTTATCTAGTGATTTAACTGAATTTTAAATTCATATGAAATCTGAGATCAGAGAAGTTGTATATCAAGATTTGTATAAATATAATTTTGCTTTCTAGCTGCAGAGTATTACCCATGAAAGAATAAGAGCAGATGATATTCAATCAAGAGTATAATGGCGAAACAGCTCCCAGTTCTAGACCAGTCATATCTCATGCTGTTCAAGTCTGAAACAGGAAAGGGCTTGCAGATGGGAAAAATATCCTCTATTTAGTTGTACACTTGTTTCAGAACAAAACAAAACAGAAAAAACAAAACAAGGAAAAAGATTTTTAAAAGGTATTTTCTTTTCCTGCTCCTCTAAGATATTCTATGCCAGTCGAGACTTCATCACTTCAAGATTAATGGAATCGTTCATAGTTTGAGCCTCTCTTATATGTCAAATTTTAAGCTAATATTTCAAGGTCTCAGTTCTCAGATATTTCACTTAATAAACAACATCATGTAAACTACTTTTGAAATTTCAGATGAGCTTCCAAGCTCGTTACATTCAAGGGTGTTACCACCAAGAATTCTCAATGTACTGTCCCCATCAAGAAGGGAAGAAGGGACTATACTCAAAACGCACAGACTGGCACAGAAGATCTAAGCCCTGGTCTACACTACAGGGTTAGGTCGAATTTAGCTGCGTTAGGTCAATTTTAAAATGAATGTGTCTACACAACCAACCCCGTTCCATCAACCTAAAGGGCTGTTAAAATCAACTTCTGTACTCCTCCCTTGTGAGGGGAGTAGCGCTAAAATCGACCTTGCTGGGTTGAATCTGGGGTAGTGTGGATGCAAATCGACATTATTGGCCTCCAGGAGCTATCCCAGAGCACTCCAATGTGACCGCTCTGGACAGCACTTTCAATTCTGATGCACTAGCCAGATACACAGGAAAAGCCCCGGGAAATTTTGAATTTCATTTCCTGTTTGGTCAGCATGATGAGCTCAGCAGCACAGGTGACCATGCAGTCCCCCCATAATCGCAAACGAGCGCCAGCATGGACCGAAAGGGGGACACTGGACCTGATTGCTGTATGGGGAGAAGAATCTGTGCAGGCAGAACTCTGATCAAAAAGAAGAAATGCTAATATATACACCAAAGTCACACAGGGCATGATGGACAGAGGCTACAACAGCGATGCAGCAGTGCCGCATGAAAGTCAAGGAACTGAGGCAAGCCTACCAAAAGACAAAGGAGGCAAACGGTCGCTCTGGGTCAGAGACCCATACATGCCACTTCTATGATCAGCTGCACGGCATTCTAGGGGGAGACCCTACCAATACCCCACCAGTGTCTGTGGACACCTTCAAGGGGGAGTTGCACACAACATGGAGGAGGATTTTGTGGATGAGGAAGAGGAGGAGGAGGAGAATGCGCAGCAGGCAAGCGGTGAATCCGTTCTCCCCGGCAGCCGGGATCTTTTCATCACCCTGGAGCCAATACCCTCCCAAGGCGGGATCCCCGACCCTGAAGGCAGAGAAGGCACCTCTGGTGAGTGCACATCTGTAACTACAGTACAGGGTTTAAAAGCAATAGTGCTTAATGTGTTTTAATAGTGTTTAATGTTTGATTTGGGATGCATTTGCGGCCAGTACAGCTACTGGAAAAGTCTTAATGTGTCTGAGGATGGAGCGGGAATCCTCTAGGGACATCTCCATGAAGCTGTCCTGGAGGTACTTTGAAAGCCTTTGCAGAAGGTTTCTGAGGAGGGCTGCCTTATTTCATCCTCCACGATAGGACACTTTACTACACCAAGCCAGTAGCAAGTAGTCTAGAATCATTACAGCACAAAGCATGGCAGCGAATGGTCCTGGGTTTTGGTCACATTCAAGCAACATTCAGTCTTTATCTTTTTGTGTTAGCCTCAGGAGAGTGATATCATTCATGGCCACCTGGTTGAAATAGGGGAATTTTTGTAAGGGAACAGTAAAAGGACCCCATCCATGCTGGGTTGTTTGCGCTTGGCTAAAAGGGATTATCCCATAGCCATGCGACGGCTGGAGGGGTGAAAGGATCATCCCAAATAGCCACGCGGAGGGGTGGGGGAGGTGTGTGCTACACATCCACCCAAAAACCGCAGCCCCTCCTTTTAAATGGCGAACCCAACCAGTATTGCTTGCTATGGGAAAGGATGGCGCTGCAGTTTGAAACCATTCCCACATGTTATGAAGGCATAAGAAGCCAACCCCACATACCAAAAGGCTTACCATGGCCGCCTGGAAACCGAATTCTATTGCCCAGCCGTGTGTGATGTGTCACCATACTGGCAGGTGCTCAATATAAAAGGCAAAATGAGACCTTGTACCTAAAGCACATGTGCTGTCTGCTGTGAATTGCTTGATTCACTGTGAAAGAGTCTCCCTTTTGTTCTCAGAAATGTATCATCTTAAATTTTACTCTCCCTTTTTATCCCCCTGCAGATGCAAATGTTTCTATGCTCCCCCTATCATCTCTGTCCCTGAGGTTATCGCAGATTAGAAGGCCAAGAAAAAAAAGACAAAAAACCAAAAAAACCCCCCGCACTCGTGATGACATGTTTTCCAAGCTCATGCAGTCCTCCTGCACTGATAGGGCACAGCTGAATGCATGGAGGCATTCAGTGGCAGAATCCAGGAAAGCATTAAGTGAGCGTGATCAGAAGAGGCAGGATGCAATGCTGAGGCTAATGGGGGAGCAAATGGACATGCTCAGGTGTCTAGTGGAGCTGCAGGAAAGCCAACAAGAGCACAGACTGCCACTGCATCCACTGTACAACTGCCTGCCCTCCTCCCCAACTGCTCCCTCCTCCCTCTCACCCAGACACCCAAGAACGCGGAAGGGGGAGAAGGCTCTGGGCACCCAGCCACTCCACTCCAGGGGATTGCCCAAGCAACAGAAGGCTGTCATTCAAGCAGTTTTGATTTGTAGTGTGTCTACAATAAGCAATGTGGCCTTGTCCTTCCCTCCTCCCACACCCCATCCTATCCCACCCAGGCTACCTTATCAGTTATCTCTCTTTTTTTTTTTTTTTAATTAATAAAGAAAGAATGCATGGTTTCAGAATAATAGTGACTTTATTTCCTTTGCCAGCTGTGATCGAAGGTGAGAGGGTGGCTGACTTACAGGGAATTAAAATCAACAAAGGGGGTGGGTTTGCAGCAAAGAAAACACACACAACTGTCACAACATGAAACTAGTCATGACTAGTCATGAAACTGGTTTTCAAAGCCTCTCTGATGCGCAGCACGTCTACCTCCGCTCTTCTAATAGCCCAGGTGTCTGGCTGTTGAAAATTGGCAGCCAGGCAATTTGCCTCAACCTCCCACCCTGCCATAAACGTCTCCCCTTTACTCTCACAGATATTATGAAGCACACAGCAAGCAGCAATAACAATGGGAATATTGGTTGCGCTGAGATCTAACCTAGTCAGCAAACAGCGCCAGTGAGCTTTTAAATGTCCAAAGGCACATTCTACCACCATTCTGCACTTGCTCAGCCTATAGTTGAACTGCTCCTTACTACTGTCCAGGCTGCCTGTGTATGACTTTATGAGCCTTGGGAGCAAGGCGTAGGCTGGGTCTCCAAGGATAACTATTGGCATTTCAACATCCCCAATGGTAATTTTCTGGTCTGGGAAGTAAGTCCCTTCTTGCAGTTGCTCAAACGGCCCGGAGTTCCTAAAGATGCGAGCGTCATGCACCTTTCCCGGCCATCCCACGTTGGTGTTGGTGAAACGTCCCTTGTGTTCCACCAGTGCTTGCAGCACCAATAAGAAGTACCCCTTGAGGTTTATGTACTGGCTGCCAAGATGGTCAGGTGCCAAGATAGGGATATGCGTTCCGTCTATTGCCCCACCATTGTTAGGAAATCCCATTGCAGCAAAGCCATCCACTATGACCTGCACATTTCCCAGAGTCACTACCCTTGACAACAGAATGTCAGTGATTGCACTGGCTACTTGGATCACAGCAGTCCCCACAGTAGATTTGCCCACTCCAAATTGATTCCTGACTGACTGGTAGCAGTCAGGCGTTGCAAGCTTCCACAGGGCTATCGCCACTCGCTTCTCAACTGTCAGGGCAGCTCTCATCTTGTTATTCCTGTGCTACAGGGCAGGGGAAAGCAACTCACAGAGTGCCAGGAAAGTGGCCTTATGCATGCGAAAGTTTCGTAGCCACTGGGAATCATCCCATACCTGAACACTATGCGGTCCCACCAGTTTGTGCTTGTTTGCCGGGCCCAGAATCAGCGTTCCAGTGTATCAACCAGCCCCACTGCCGCCATGATGTCCCAATTGCCAAAACCCATGCTTTCAGGAAAGGTCTGTGTCCATGTCCTCCTCACAATCATCCTCGTGCTGCTGTCTCTTAGCCAGGTTCTGCACTTACTACAGTATAATGCGCGAGATGTTTACAATGCTCGCAACAGCAGCGGTGAGCTGAGCGGGCTCCATGCTTGCACAGGTAACCCAGGAAAGAAGGCGCAAAATGATTGTCTGCAGTTGCTTTCACAAAGGGAGGGAAGGAAGGAGGGGAGACTGACGACATGTACCCAAAACCACCCGCGACAATGTTTTTGCCTCATCAGGCATTGGGGGCTTAACCCCGAATTCCAATGGGCAGCGGAGACTGCGGGAACTGTGGGATAGCTTCCCAAAGTGCACTGCTCTGCGAGTTGATGCCAGCCACGGTAGTGAGGACACACTCCGCCGATTCAATGCGCTTAGTGGGGACACACACAATCGACAGTATAAAATTGATTTCTAAAAATTTACTTCTATAAAATCGACCTAATTTCGTAGCGCAGACATACCCTAAGAGAGGTTTCTGAGACCACTGCATTTAAACTGCCGAAGACAATGCACGTATCCAATGTATGTAAAATGCTGAAGACAATGTACATATTCATGAAAAGTTCTGAAAATAATTAAAATATTTTTCAAGTACGCAAGATAGTTCTGGAATATGTATATAACACTAGAAAAAGTGAGCATAATGTTTATGCTGAAAACAAAGAGCTAATTACTCCTTTCAGAGAAGTCCAATAGGTAAGAAAGGGTCAGAAATTTGAGTTTATATTGAATCCTTTTCACCAAATGTCTTTTAAACAAGACAATGCAGATAGCATTCTGTATTGTTAACAGAGGACCTTTTCCATCTCCTTATTGTTCATGCTACAGATTGCAAGAAAGTTTTAGTTACGGAATTTGTAAACTAGAAAACAAAATGAGATAAGCCTATATTGGAAATCATTCTTGATCATATTCTTGTTTGTTTTGAAACCTTTTTATAAGAGTGTATACTTATTTTTACTCTATCTATACACACACTCACAGAAAGATTAGTTTTTAAGCTATGCACCATTTAACATCTACTGGCACATTTAGGAGCGAAACTGAAGATCTCAGAAGAGTGCCTTGTTGAAAGATGTTCTTAACTATGTTTCTTCACAGCAATCAAGGAAATGCTTTTTTAAATTGTTCCTTAATATGGTATACAGTATTTTTAACATAATTACTTTTTGGAGTTACTAATATCTATCACCGTCAAATTTTACATGAAATCAAAGTATCAGAACCAATTTTCCATTAGGTTTAAAGTAATTTCAAATATAAGTCAGTGACTGAGAAAGCTCAGAATACTTCAGGAGAATGGCTCTTACTCACTCTCTCCCATGTAAGTTCTTCTGCTGCTCGATCCCATTCCAAAGCATTCCAATTCATGTCATCTACGGGGATATTATAATTGTTAAAGCTATCAACTGACCCAAAGCAGCACATTAGTAAGAGCTGTATTATGATTTAAACTAGCAAAAACACCAACTGCATACCATTTAGCTCACTCAGTATGTCAGATGGGGATACAAGTCAAAAGAACATTTTAAAAGTAATTATTCTCTTTACAGTTTAATTTCTCCTCAAAAGTTAAACCAAATATTTCCTTATTGCCATTTGCCTTTTGACAACAGAAGCAGAGTAGTTTCTTATTGTAGGGATACTTGAAACCACAGAGCTGCTTATAGTTTTGGCTTTTCTTAACTGCAAAGTGTTTTAGTGCTCATTAAAAAATAAACTACATAAACATTGCAACACACACAAGAAGAGGTAAGCAGGCTGAACTGAGCCTACTCTCCTTGGTAGTTTCCCTATGTATGTTATTTACCAATTTAGATGTCAGCCAGGAAAAAGTATAATTTCCATTTTCACTTCTTTTCAATAACTATTTTATATGATAATTTTAGGGAAATGCTCCTACTCTGTGTCACCTGTTACCTTGGGCTCCATTGTTTGCATCTGCTGCATCTTCTACTACAGCATCTTCTTCATCTTCATTGTCTTCCTCTTCCTCATCTCCCGGTTCTTCCTGAATTTCTGGGTTTTCGCCGACAACTGCATTCTCAGCAGGTGGGTTAGCAGGTTGATCAAGTGCAGCATTTTCACCTCCACCATTTCCTAACCCTTGAGCCTGCAGGGACAAGATTTCAGTGCAATTTTACTTAAATTAAAGTATTGTTGTGCTTTGATCAATGTCCAGAAAAACAAACATGTTAAAAGCCAATTTTTTTGGTTCCACTTAAATCATAAAACACAAGCCATTGCTTTTGGCAATGACATACCTCCTAAAATGTTGACAGTATCACTATCTTATTGGACTTCTAGAGGTTCAATTTAGTGATGTGTAAGAAAGATACATTATTGAAGAACACTGTCAAGTTAAAGAACCATACTTTTGTGTTAAAATTTTGTATCTATATAGTTACAATTGATACTTATGAAAACATTGGGGAAAGTCTTTTTTTAGTTTGTGCATTTGACAGAAATCTGTGAATAGCCAATTTCTCTCCTGATGAATATCAATCTCTCCTTATGATCATCAATAGTTATGGAGAAAAAAATGAAATCTAAAAATAAAATAAATAATTCAGAACATACTGTTTAAAAGGGATTCTAGCACAGAGGACTCAAACTTTACCAAAGTACGGAACACAGCTTTAAGAGATGTTCTCAGAAACAACTCTGTTGAAGTGGAAGTATTATTAGGAAAATATATTGTTAGTTTCTTTAATGTAATTGAAGGCTGGAAAGGAGAGCTAGCACCACATGACAAGCCAGCTCTCTCTAGATGACCAGTAAGTGTTCCACTGACCACCCAGTTGTCCACAGACCAGTGAAAACTTTTGTTCTATCAGAAACAAATATTTTTCAGGTAGTCATTTTAAAAAAAAATGACCTGACCATAACACTTCAAACTTGCTTTATCATAGTTACAAATTCAACTTCACAAGCACTAAATCCTATTTTAAAAAAGATTTAATATATTATACATAGAAGGTCATAAGAACCAAGATAGATAGAAAATTATTTACTGCATAATCACAGTAAACATTACTGTAAGATTCTACATTTTATAATGGTTCAGGAATGTATATTGCACACATTACAGCTGAGATCACATTACCCTGGTGAATTTACATAGGACTAAGTATCAGAGGGGTAGCTGTGTTAGTCTGTATCCACAAAAACAACAAGGAGGCTGGTGGCACCTTAAAGGCTAACAGATTTATTTGGGCATAAGCATTCATGGCTAAAAAACCCCACTTCTTCAGATGCATGGAGTGAAAATTACAGATACAGGCATAAATATACTGGCACATGAAGAGAATGGAGTTACCTTACAAGCGGAGAACCAGTGTTGACAAGGCCATTTCAGTCAGGGTGGATGTGGTCCACTCACAATAATTGAGGAGGAGGTGTCAATACTAAGGGGAAATTGCTTTTGTAGTGAGCCAGCCACTCCCAGTCCCTATTCAAGCCCAAATTAATGGTGTTAAATTTGCAAATGAATTGTAGCTCTGCAGTTTCTCTCTGACTTTTTTTGAAGGATAGCTACTTTTAAATCTGTTATTGAATGTCCAGGGAGATTGAAGTGTTCTCCTACTGGCTCCTACTCACACAGATACAGACAGACATCTTCCTCTCCACGTGCAAACAGATGGACATCATACCAAATGGACTGAAGGTAAAAAATCCATTGCAATCGACATACTACACCATGAACAGGTAGCTGCCAGGCAACTCTCCAACACGACATTCCACAGGCCACTATCCTCCAATCCCACTGAGAAAAGAAACTACATCATCTGCTCAAGAAACTCCCTGCTATACACGGGAACAAATCTACACAGACATACCCCTAGAGCCCAGTCCATGGATATTCTATCTGCTACCCAAGATCCATAAACCTGGAAATCCTGGGCGCCCCATCATCTCAGGCACTGGCACTCTTACAGCAGGATTATCTGGCTATTTGGACTCTCTCCTCAGACCCTACGCTACCAGCACTCCTAGCTATCTTTGAGACACCACGACTTTCTGAGAAAACAACAATGCATTGGTGTTCTTCCTGAAAACACCATCCTGGCCACTATGGATGTAGAAACTCTTTACATCAATATTCCACACGAGAATGGACTAACAAGCTGTCAGGAACAGTATACCTGATAAGGTCACGGCACACCTGGTGACTGAGCTCTGTGACTTTGTCCTCACCCACAACCATTTCAGATTTGGGCACAACTTATACCTTCAAGTCAGCAGCACTGTTATGGGTGCCCACATGGCCCCATGGTATGCCAACATTTTTATGGCTGTCTTAGAACAAAACTTCCTCATCTCTTGTCCCCTAGTGCCCCTCCTCTACTTGCACTACATTGATGACATCTTCATCATATGGACCCAAGCAAAGGGGGCCCTTGAAGAATTCCTCCTGGATTTCAACAATTTCCACCCCACCATCAAACTCAGCCTGGACCAGTCCACACAAGAGATCTACTTCCTGGACACTATAGTGCAAATAAGCGATGGTCACATAACCACCACCCTATACCGGAAACCTACTGACCACTATACTTACCTCCAGCTTCCATCCAGGACACATCACATGATCCATTGTCTACAGCCAAGCCCTAAGATAAAACCGCATTTCCTCCAATCCCTCAGACAGAGACAAACACCTACAACAGCTTTATCAAGCATTCTTAAAACTACAATACCCATCTGGGGAAGTGAGGAAACAGACTGACAGATTGAGATAGGTACCCAGAAGTCACCTACTACAGGACAGGCCCAACAAGGAAAACAACAGAATACCACTGGCCATCACGTACAGCCCCCAGCTAAAACCTCTCCAGCACATCATCAATGATCTACAACCTATCCTGGAAAATGATCCCTCACTCTCACAGACCTTGGGAGGCAGGCCAGTCCTCGCTTACGGACGGCCCCCCAACCTGAAGCAAGTACTCACCATCAACTACACACCACACCACAGAAACACTAACCTAGGAACCAATCCCTATAACAAACCCCGTTGCCTATTCTGTCCCCATATCTACTCCAGCAACACCATCACAGAACCCAACCACATCAGCCACACCATCAGGGCTCATTCACCTGCACATCTACTAATGTGATATGTGCAATCATGTGCCAGCAATGCCCCTCTGCCATGTACACTGGCCAACCGGACAGTCTCTACCTAAGAGACTAAATGGACACAAATCAGGCATCAGGAACGGTAACATACAAAAGTCAATACAAAAACACGTCAATCTCCCTGGACATTCAATAACAGATTTAAAAGTAACCATCCTGCTACAAAAAAAATTCAAAAACAGACTTCAAAGAGAAACTGCAGAACTACAATTCATTTGCAAACTTAACACCATTAATTTGGACTTGAATAGGGACTGGGAGTGGCTGGCTCACTACAAAAGCAATTTCCCCTCTCTTGGTATTGACACCTCCTCCTCAATTATTGAGAGTGGACCACATCCACCTTGACTGAAATGGCCTTGTCAACACTGGTTCTCTACTTGTAAGGTAACTCTCTTCTCTTCATGTGCCAGTATATTTATGCCCGTATCTGTAATTTTCACTCCATGCATCTGAAGAAGTGGGTTTTTACCCACGAAAGCTTATGCCCAAATAAATCTGTTAGTCTTTAAGGTGCCACTGGACTCCTCATTACAGAGGAGGGTATATTTGAACATGTAGAAATAAGATCCCCTTGCAGTAAAATGTATTAAGCTGAAATGGACAGGTTTTTTACCATTAATTTTTCCATGTGAACATCCCCTCCCTCCTCCCAGCTTTAATTTAAACCAATGGACAGTTTACAAACTTTTACCTCATTCTGTTGGCCAAGACCATTTGGTGGCTGTTGATTTTGTTCCAACCACTGTGGTGCTCCTCCATGGACAATCTGTTCACGTAACCACACTAGACTGATAAATGCACAGAGTGTGCATGTGACCACAAAACAACCCTGTAAACAGTCTGCCAATAAATTTTCCCTGTTAAAAAGAAGACATTTATGTTAATATATTTAGTTTAAAAAAAAACTATTTCCAATTATTTTTGCTCACATAGTTTAATTGATTGTGACTGAGGGATTCTAAGTTCTCATTTTGTGATCTGAAGAGCTATGTCTCCCAGCTCCTTTAGTAAGAAATATACATGTAAGTAATATTTCCGTTTCAAGGGAAAAAATGAAGAAAACAAATGTTCTTGGAAGACTATTTTACTGAAGAAAACTGCATATATTTGAAATTAAATCAATTCACAACACTGTTTATCTTAACCCCTTTGCAAATTATCAAATGCTTTGATTAATATTGTAGCCCTGCAGATTTCAACAATGAGAACATCTCTGAGTACAACTACAGCCATAGACTGTGATCCAGTACAGTGCACAGTCACTCTTACGGTTTCGCTGAGGTTACCTCTCCCCTAACAGGCAATAATACAGAGACCCATTTTGAAAATCTCTTAGTGGAGACAGGGGCTCCCTCACACATATCTGGAATATAAACAAAGTCTAGGGAGTCTTCCTGAATGGCTTAGTATCATACAAGTGAAAGTCTAATGCCCTCTTATTACCTGGTGTATGAAAAGCACGCTCCTTTGTAGACTGATGTGGCTTAGGAAAAGAAACAGAAGGTGAACAGTTTGGTTGATACGAAATTCAGAGAACACCTCAGGTAAGAACTTTTGATGAGGTCATAAAGATAACTTCTCCATGAAAAACAAAGTAAAGGGAGAGCCTTCCATTAAAGCCCCCATCTCCCCAACCCTTCGCACAGAACTTATGGCTACCAAGAAGCCTGTCTTCATAGACAGAGGTAGTAGTGAGCACGAAGTTAATGGCTCAAAGGGTTGTTTCATGAGATGGTAAAGAACCAGGGAGAGATCCCAGAGTGATGTAAGGGCTCTAATCTGGAAAAAAAAGATTGATAAATCCTCTTAGGAATCTCACTGTGGTTGGATGAGCAAATACCAAGAAACTGTCTATTAGCACATGAGAAGCTGTTACTGCCCCTAATGAACTTTGATGGAACTCATAGAAAGGCCTGAATTTTTTACTTCCAACAGGTAATCCAAGATTTATGAAAGAGATGATTGGGATCGGTTACACCAAAGGTTATATCTTCTCCATTTCTGAAGGTAAGTATGTCTAGTAGATTCCTTTCTGCTATTTAACATTATCTTTTGTACTTCCTATAAGCATGTGGTCTCCACTCCCTAAAACCATTAAGAAACCAAGCTTGTAGTTGCAGCATATTCAGACTGGGTGAAAAGTCTGATCCACATCCTGAGACAACAATTAAGGTTTGATTGGAAACCACCACAAAGGGTGAGAAGTAAGTTTGATGAGGTAAATAACCCAAACTTGTCTTGGCCAAGTTGGTCCAACTGAAATTACTTTAGATTGGTCCTGTGTGATCTTGATAAGGACCTTTAAGAGCAATGGAGTTGAAGGATATGCACAAAAAAGACCTTTTGTCCACGTAATGAGGAAAGCAGCTCCTAGAGGGTGAGAACTGAGCCCCAGGCTGGAACAGAATTTCCTGCATTTCCTGTTGGCTTCCACAGCAAAATAAATAAATAAATAAATAAAACTGACCTCTGGAAATCCCAAAGTTGGGAATATTTCACTGGAGACGCAAGAGTACAACTCCCACTCTAATTAAGGGAGAAATGTCTACTCAGGTTGTCCGCCATGGGGTTGTATATACCCAGGAGGTAACAAGCTTAGATGACTATCCGATTGGCTACACACCAACTTTGAGAGTTATCTGCAGGCCTATACTTCAGAACAGTGAAGTTGTTTGAGCTGCCTACCATACCTCCTGATATGACTGACACTTGAGGAGCCAGTCGTCGAAGTACAGAAAGATAGTTATTCCTAGACGACAGAGGTAGGCACTACGACTGCCATGATTTTTGAGAACATGCTTGGAGTGGATGGGCAGGCCAAAGGGCAGGAACCAGTACCGGCAATGATTGTGATTGTAAGTAAAATGAAGAAATCTTTTGTGAGAAGGATGAATTGTGGAAGCAGGCATCTTTGAGGTCAAGGATTGGAAACCAGTCCCCTAATTCCAGGGAGGGAATTATATCTGCTAGGGACACCACCCTGAATTTTAGATGATGACATGTTTGTTCAATGATCTGAGATCTAGTATCAACCTCCTTTTTTCCTGGGTATCAGAAAACAACTTGAATGAACCCTTTTCCCCTATGCTGAAGTGGGACTGGATCCATTGCCCTAGACTTAGAAATGATGAGATTTACAGTGTCAGCAATTGCTCGTGAGAGGGGTTCCTGAAGAGGGACACGGAAGGGAATTGGAATGGCGGGGTGGAGGTAAACTGGATAGTCCGAAGTAACGGCCTTCAATACCCATTTGTCCAAGCCTCTCAGGCTTGATGAAATACAGAGAAGCATTGTTCAAATTGAGGGAGGGGGTCATATCATGTAGCTGATAAACCTGCTCATTAGGTGGACTCTCGATCAAATCATCAAAACTGGACGATGCTGAAGGCTGGGATGAAGCAGCTGAGGTAATTGCAGGTTTTTCTTTGAAAACCTCCACATCTTAGCTTGTGATTCCAGTGGCCTACAAAAGGTGGAAAACTGAGAAAGGTCAGATCTTTGTAATTGAGAACTGCTAAATTTCTTTTTATTTGCAGGCATGTATATCCCTAAAGAGCTAAGTGTTGCCCTAGAGTCCTTCAGGGTATGAAGCGAGTCATCTGTGGAATCTGTGAAAAGCTTCTGGCCATTAAAAGGTAAAGCTTGCACAGTAAATTGTACCTCCTGCAGAAACCCAGGCAACTGAAGCCAGGAAGCTTGTCTCATAACTACTGAGATGGAAACAGACCTGGCTCGGTGTCCACAGCGGCAAGTGAAGCCTGAGGTGAGATTCTGCCAAAAGCTCACACTTTTATTATGGTGCGGAACTGTTCTCAGTGTTCCTTTTGTTGATCAACAAAAGAATTAAACTTCTTGTAATTCAGTATTTTGACATCTGTGCTTCGTAATTAGCTACCCTGAACTGAAGTGTTGCTGATGAATAGCTCTTATGACCAAATACGGCCAGATATTTCTGGTTCGTATTATAAGGCATGGTTTTTTGGGTATGCTGCCTGCCCCTTTCATGGACTATGTCCATGACCAAAGAATTTGGTGCTGGATGACAAAATAAAAACTCCGAAACCCTGGCCAAAGTTGTGGGGTTTTTTTCTGTTTTTTAAATCAGCCCTCTTGCATCTTGGGGAGGCTGTTGCTGGAGTTCACCAGATGGACATGGCTGGCTACAGGAGAGCTTCCTTAATTGGCAGTGCCACCCATTCTGAAGTAGAGGTGTGCAATATATCCAGGAGTTAGTGATGGGAATTCTGGACTTCTTTCAGGAATTTGCAGTGTGTCAGTCACCCACTTCATTAGATCCTGGAATTATGTAATGTCATCAGCTAATGATGGCAGTGATAGCATTAATGTCTCATCCAGTGATGATGACAAGATGTTTGTGAGGAGGCTTATCTCCTTTTGTTCACCTTTGCCTCTTGCTCCTCAAAGGTCTCCTCTGGCTCAGAATGGGGAGGAGGGATGGACTGTAAACAGGGAATACGGACTCCCTATTAAAAAGAATGGACAAGCCTATCACCCGAGCTGATCTGAAGAACAGAAGGGTGTGCTATCTGCCAGGACCTAAGATATGGGCTGTGGACCTATGGCTGAAGAGTATCCTGATGTGAGCATGAAAGAATCCACTGACTGTCCTTCACGGGGGAACAAATAATACTGCTAGGTTCTTGCCAGAATGTTATCAAAGAAGACTATGCCAAGCTGGGGAAGACACTTAAAGAAATGGAGGCTCAGGTGATCTTCAGTGGGAGGAGGAGAACGAAGGCAAGACAAGATTGTGATGATCACCAGATGGCTCAGGCAATGGTGCTATAAGGAGAGCTTTGGGATGTTCGACTATTGGGAAGCATGCATGAATAGAGGACTGTTCATGTGACTCCACCTGAGGTGGGAGCAAAACAGATTTCTGGAATGGAGGTTGGCACAACTGATTAAAAGAGCTGTAAACTAGGAATCTGGGGGGGATGATTGGGAGATGCTTACATAATCTTCACGCCTGATGCGTGGGAGTGGGGAGGCAATCAAGAGAGGGAGAATACAGCATTGGAGAAAGGAACAGCAGTGGGTAAGAGAATGGGTATTAAGAGGAAAGAGAGTGCCAATCCATTTATGTGAACAGTCAGGTAGGCAATGCTGGCAGTAGAATGACTGTACCTAATCGAGTAAAGAATCTCGTCGAAGCCACACAAACAGCTAAGGTCCCTGCACAACAATGCAAGGAGCCTGGGTAACAAAATGCAGGAACTAGAATTATCGGTGCAGGAAGTGAAACCAGATATTATAGGGATAACAGAAACTTGGTAGAATAGTAGTCATGACTGGAGCACAGGGACTGATATGCTCCTCAGGAAAGACAGAAATAAAGGCATAGGTGATGAAGTATTAACGATGAGGTAGACTGTAAAGAAATTAGAAGGGATGGAATGGATTTTTAAAAAAAAAAAAAAAAAAGACTGAGTCAAAATCATTTTGGGGAAGAAAACTACCAGAGGGTCCTTGTGATAGTTCTTGAGGTCTGCTACAGACTCCTAGGATCCTATCTGGATATGGACTGAGACCTCTTTTCATGTTTTAATGAAATAAATACTACTAGGAATTGCGTGATTATGGAAGACTTTAATTTCCCAGATATAGATTGGAGGACAAATGCTACTAATAATGGTAGGGCCCAGATTTTCCTGGATATGATAGCTGGCAGATTTCTTCACTAAATAGTCACCGAACCAACAAGAGAGGATGCCATTTTAGATCTGGCATTAGTGAAGAGTGAGGACCTCATAGAAGTACTGGTTGTAGGGGACACTTTGTTCATGTGATCATGAACTAATTAAGTTTAAATTAAATGGAAGGATAAACAAAAATAGGTCTGCAACTAGGATCCTTGATTTCAAAAGAGCTAACTTTAAAAAAAAATTAAGCGAGTTAGTTAGGGAAATGGACTGGACTTGAGAACTCAAGGATCTGAATGTGGAGAATTACTTTAAAGTCAAAGATACAGAAACTATCAGAAGCCTGCATCACAAGCAAGGTCAAAAAATTTACAAGGAAGACTTGCAGATCAAGATGGATGAACAACAAGAAGAATGCTATAAGCTGAGGATTTATCAGTTGGAAGTGACAGAGGAGGAGAAAGACCAGGGTGTCTTGGTTGATCACAGGATAATTGTAAGCTGCCAAAGAGATGCAGCTGTGAAAAAAGACTAATGCAGTCCTAAGACACATCAGGCGAGGTATTTCCAATAGAAGTACGGAAGTGATAGTACCGTTATACAAGGCACTGGCGAAACCTCATCTGGAATACTGCGTGCAATTCTGGTCTCCCATGTTTACACCTGGGGGAATTTTGCATTTCTGTGTAATGCAGAATTTGCTCAGAATTAATGTTCTGGACAGAATTTCATTTTTCCTTGCAGAACTGGTACTGCAGAGCTGCTACTGTCACTAGGGACTGCAGGACCCAGCAGAGCCCTGCTCTCCAGTTCGCAAATACAGGACACTCCCAGGGGAAGGGGAGCTGGAAGGTTTCAGGCAACTGCGGCTCCTAGCACATCCTGAAGGAGGGAGGCAGCGTGCAGGAAACTCCATAAAAGCCCAGGACCCAGCATCAGGCTGTTTATCTCTATGGATACCTGGGCTCTGCGGGGGGTAGGGGGAGTAGAGGGTGCAGGTGTCTGAGCTGGGGGGCATCCCGTGGGTGGACTCTGGGGAGGGGAAGGGGTACAGATTTCTGGTCGGGGTGGTGGTGGGGGGGGGATGGGTTCTGGTTGCGGGTTGGTGCCTGAGACCAGAATGGCAGAGTTCCCCCCTAAGATGTGCCTAGTGGCATGTGTGACAGATCCAGACTAAGGCGCCCAACAAAAGCATAACAGAGAAACAGGAACTAGGTTTTCATAGGGGTTTCTTTAACTCTCTACTGCTGGGGGAATCTTTTTTGTCATCTGTACTATTGCAGACATACTTGCTGACAGGTATTTTGAAATAAATTACCAAAATAATTGAAACTGGTGTGATTATATTGTGTTATTTTAACAAATATCCAGAATTTTAAAATACTGTGCATAACATTTTTCGGCACAGAATCCCCCTAGGAGTACGTTTAGGAAATATGAATTCGAACTAGAATGGGGCAGAGAAGGGTTACTAGGATGATCAGAGGAATGTAAAGCTATCGAGGAAACTCAAGGAACTTGGCTTGTTTAGCCTAACCAAAAGAAGGCTGAAGGGAGATAAGATTGCTCTCTATACATACATAAGAGAAATAAATGTCAAGGAGGGAAAGAGTTATTCAAGTTGAGTGCCAATATTGACATGAACAAATGGATATAAACTAGCCATCAACAAGTTTAGGCTTGAAATTAGACAAAGGTTTCTAACCAACAGAGGAGTGAAGTTCTGGAACAGCCTTCCAAGTTAGGGGGCAAAAAACCCAAAAAAATCTGGCTTCAAGATGCAGCTTGATAAATTTATGGAGTGGACAGTATGATGAGACTGCCTACAAAAGCATGTAGCCAATCTGCAACTGCTGGTAGTAAATATCCCTAACAGTCAGTGATGGGACACTAAATGGGAAGGGCTCTGAGTTACTACAAAGAATTCTTTCCCGGGTGTCTGGCTGCTGGGTCTTGCTGAAATGCTCAGGGTCCAACTGACCACCACATTTGAGGTCAGAAAGGAATTTTCTCCTAGGTCAGATTGGCAGAGACCGTGTGGGGTTTTCACCTTCCTTTGCAGCATGAGGCAGGGGTCACTTGCAGGTTTAAAGTGGAGTAAATGGTGGATTCTCTGTAACTGGATGCCTTTCAATCATGATTTGAGGATGTCAATAACTCAGCCAGAGGCTAGGGGTCCATTACAGGAGCAGGTGTGTGAAGTTCTGTGGCCTGAAATGTGTAGGAAGTCAGACTAGATGATCATGATGGTCCATTCTGGCCTTCAAATCTAGGAGTCTTCTTTGAGCTGAGGTTCCTCAAAATTGCTGGAGGTACATTGCCCCTCGATCCCAATAAGGCCAATGAGGGAGACCCATAAGGCCTGGAGGGAGGAATCCAAGCTGGTGACCCCAAGAGTTGGCAGGCAGGGATCTGGTGTCCAGCTGCAACAGGGAATAATGTCTCCTGGAACAAACTGATGATCCTTTAACAGAAAGTTCAGAGACTGAATCAGAATGTTCCTCCACATATTGTACAGGAGGTAAGAACTCCTCCTTGTAGATTGTCAAAGATGGAGAAGAGGTAGAACTCCCAGAAACATGAGCAGTCAGTGACCCAGCCAACCTCACTACCAAAGGTGTCTCTGAGATTGCAAGGAGCAGAGATTCAGGTTCATTTGGCACCATAAAGTCTTTTGGGTACAGGAATTTCTGCAGTACTGGAAGTTCAACAGAACTCGATATCAGCACCAATGATGTTACAGAGGCTGTTGTGGTAGGCACTGACATTGGTATCGAGGGAGTCAAAGATTCCATTGAAGCCATTCTCTTCATAATAGCAGTCTTCGGTATCGAGCCCCTTACTGCAGCGGTACGTGACTTAGTTGAAGACTTGACATGTTTCACAGTACCCAAACTACTTTGAGCCTCTCCTGTACTCCTCTTGGGGCCTGTGGTCTCCATTAACCAGATCTTCTTTAATGAGGAACTCTGTTTTGCTCCTTTTATCTCCTTCCTTATACCTGGAGTGGGAAGCTCTCAGTACGAGCAGTGAAGTTATTGGTAACTTAGTCAAAGATAGTGTTGAAAGACTAAGGTTTTGGTGCCATCTTCCCCTTGGAAGCTCTAGGTGACCGTGATCTGGTCAGAAGCTGGTCTTAAGGCTTGCTCCCTCATTAATAGTTTATATTTAATTTCCTTGTTTCTACAGGATCTACCCTTAAAAGGAGAGCAGATTTTACACTTGCTTGGAACGTGAGAGTATTGTATTCGTTGCAAGTGACCACCACTCATATGGACTGCTTCTCAACAAAAGAGGCACCTTTTAAATCTTCAGGGAGCCCGGTATCCTCAACAGAAGAAAAAGTTGTTCAAGTCGCTCAACAGGGGAAAAGGAAAAAACAAAAATGTGCTGTTTTTTTGTTTTTTTTTTAAAGAAAAAAGGAAAGAGGAAAAGGAGAACAAACATTCCAACTATAAAGTACTAAACCTACTACTATTGCTAGTATGAAGAGCCATCTACAAAGCAAAAATACTAATAAAAGGGGGAAACAGGTACACAACAAACAGGAATATTGTAGACAGCATGGCTGAGAAGGAACTGTGGGCAGTTCACCCACACAGCCTAAAATAGCCTTGGTACAGAGCATAAGTATGTGTAGGGTGCATGTACCAGGAGAAGAAACACTGCTACCAAAAATCTCCAATCAAAAGTGAAGAGGTGCCCCATAAAGTGGGGCATCCACAGGGACACCACTTGAACTACTTATTCCATGGAGACACTTCTGTAAGAGGATTTGACTCACTACAGGATAAAGCAGGAGGAGAAACTCAAGAAAAATAGTCCTTAAGAATAACAAGAGAAACACAGAAGATACTCGCAAATTAAATTTCTAGAAGAAACAATTTAGTTTAGTTTAGCAATGTTCATCTCAGATTTGATTCAGTACAAGTTCTGCTTGACAGCTTCAATTTTCCTGTCAATCTCCATGAACCCCCAAGGAGTTAGAATCAGCTATTGCACAAACAAATGTTAATTAGAATGATTACAGAATGAAGTCAATAATGTTAAATTATTAGATGGTGGCACAAAAGGTAATTTTCCAAGTATTTAATGAAGAGGGGTGTCAGGGAAGGAATCAGTAGGGCCAGTTGCAAAGATCAACCAAATGAAAAGAAAAAATGCAAGTTAGAAAATAAAAGGTAGGTGACCTTCTGGAAGACTAGACTCCTGCTAGCAGGTTTTCATTCTACATTATATAGTATGTGAAGTGTTTAAGTGGTAAGGACTAAACATACAATATTTTGCCGTTTTCTGAGAAGCTTTATCCTCTGAACTAACCTAACCAAAATGTAAAATGGCAGAACCTGTCTGAACTGCTGCTTTTTTCCCTTTCCATAACTTAGATCTGCTTCAGAAGCTGCTCCCCACTCTCTCCCCCATCTTGGCACTGTCTTCTATTATGCTTGTTCAACCACTCACAACACTTTCTGGCTCCAAGTGCGCAAGGTATTTAAGCACAAGTGGTCCAAACGAAACGACTGCTTAAGTTAGACAAGGCTTGCTAAAATCAGGACCTATACCTGGAGAGGAAATGGTTGGATATCAAAAACCAAGAGCATATGAGAAAAAGTAGTCTGGCTTCAGTTTCCCACCCCCCCCCCACAAAAGATGAGTTCAAATCTGGATTTATTAGTGGGTCACAGGGGAAAACTGTACTGTGTTCTCATCCTAGTGAGTTTCTGTCCCCATAAAAAAAAAAAAAGGATGTTGTCATAAATATAAAGGGAAGGGTAAACACCTTTAAAAGCCCCCCTGGCCAGAGGAAAAACCCTTTCACCTGTGAAGGGTTAAGAAGCTAGGATTACCTCGCTGGCACCTGACCAAAATGACCAATGAGGAGACAAGATACTTTCAAAAGCTGGAGGGGGGGGGGGGGGGAGGAAACAAAAGCTCTCTGTGTGATGCTTCTGCCAGGAACAGAACAGGAATGGAGTCTTAGACCTTAGTAAGTAATCTAGCTAGATATGTGTTAGATTCCGTTTGTTTAAATGGCTGAGAAAATAAGCTGTGTTGAATGGAATGGATATTCCTGTTTTGTGTCTTTTTGTAACTTAAGGTTTTGCCTAGAGGGATTCTCTATGTTTTGAATCTAATTACCCTGTAAGGTATTTACCATCCTGATTTTACAGAGGTGATTCTTTTGCTTTTTCTTCTATTAAAATTCTTCTTTTAAGAACCTGATTGCTTTTTCACTGTTCTTAAGATCCAAGGGTTTGGGTCTGTGTTCACCTATGCAAATTGGTGAGGATTTTTATCAAACCTTCCCCAGAAAAGGGGGCATAGGTTTGGCAGGATTTTGGGGGGGAAAGACGTTTCCAAGCAGGCTCTTTCCTGGTTATATATCTGATAGACGTTTGGTGGTGGCAGCAATAAAGTCCAAGGGAAAAAGGAAAATAGTTTGTACCTTGGGGAAGTTTTAACCTAAGCTGGTAAAAATAAGCTTAGGAGGTTTTCATGCAGGTCCCCACATCTGTACCCTAGAGTTCAGAGTGGGGAAGGAACCTTGACAGATGTCAACAGAGCCTGACTTGAAATGTAACTCAAAACTCCAAGACTGGGTGCTTTAAGGCAGAATTGAACACATTGGCCAAAATGCAAGGGGAGCTAGCAGAACTTTGTTCAATGTCTGCTTGGCTTACAACTGGCTCTGTCAGTGCTTGGCATCCATCTGCATTAACCTCATAAACAATTCAGTTAAAATATAAAAGCAATCTGAGAGTGAATTGGTGACTAGTATGGACCAGTATGGATCTAATTCTTTTAATAATGATCTGGAAGGAAAAAAAACACAAACAAACAAAAAAACCACAAGGGTGATAATATTATATAGAGTTCGATGTGTGGAACACTGAAATGACCAGTTAAAAGAGAGGCCAATCAATTCAAATCTTTATGGAATCCCTATGGGTAGATTAAATTCAGTACATAGAAATATAAAATGTAATTAAGCAATAGGGAAATCGTGAAGGATCCCATATTTTAGAAGGTCATATGATATAAAATAATGAATAGGAAAATTACATAAAAGATGGCTATAATTCTAAAACCTTTAGAATAGGCTCCGCTGCAGTTTAATTAAAGAAAATTAAGTTTTTAAAAAATTAAAGTGCAACTTTACACCATAGCAAGTATTCCTAAGGCTGAATAAACCACATAAGTCTATAATATGAAACAGCACTACCCAGGCCCAGTTCTATAAGTCTGATTTGTTCATCCTTCAAATAATCCTGCACATCAGCACTTCAAAAACAGGAGAGTTGTAGCACAGCCGTGAAAACAGCTGGCTAGTTCTCCTTGCTACGGCAAAGATGATGATAGTAGTAGCAGCCAATGTAAGAAGGTGTAAAGTAAAAGGATAATGAAAAAGAACTGGGAATTGAGAGTACCAAAAGCAACAACTTTAACAGGCATCTAGTTAAAAAGTCACGTATATCAGGCTGGTTAGTACTTACGTTGACAGCATATCTAACGGCAGTGTCAATAGTGAGCTCACGGAGCCAGTAAACAAGCACTTGTAGATACGGCCTGTATAAAAGAAACAAAGTGCTGTAAATACCCTCAGTTATGAGGGAAGAACACTCTTGAAAGCGGCCATTACTAGTTTATTCCAGATTGTTTCTTAGCCCAAGTAACCATTTACCTCTGGGACAGAAGCTAAAACCAATTGGTGCGAACCAATACAGATGTGCAAAAAGATTTCATTCAGACATAAGGCACAAAAGGTATCACGATATAGTTGTTATTCACTTAAGTCCCAGCACTGGCGTGGATGGCTGTCCTTGCAAGATACAAGCTTGAGTTGACCGTAAATCTCTAGCTTGCACAAGGATCAAGGCCTCTCCTGATGCACACACAGTACATGGAACACCAGCCTTTTTAAGTTAGTTGACTATACTGAACATACTCTAGGAATCTTAACATTTTATGGTGTGATATTTAAAGCCTATAGCCAGCACTTCTGCCATTCTTCAGAAAGAGAACCCCAAAAATGAAACATTAACACATTCATAAAGCCTATCTTATAAAATGAATCACTTCAAAGATGTGCTTATTTCTACAAAAATACTTATTTCTTTGAACAGGTGACCAAGCGTTGCTCCACTTTGCTTTATTTACCACTCTGCTCTGATACCCCAACTTGTACTGATGTTACCACAGGTCCCCTGGGATTAGCTTCGGGAGTCGGCATATGGAGAAAAGTTCCACTTTTATTTAATAATTTAAGGGGGAGAGGAGCAGAGTTCTGTAGGCAGGGGGCAGGCTAGGAGTCTCTGACAAGAGTGAGCATCTGAGCCACTAGACTTTATGTAGAAAGCTACTATTTACAATAAAATAAAGGATTCTCTTCACACTCAGAATAATTTAGTTTCATTATAGTCAGGCTATTCGTATGCTTGTACATATATACATTTTTAAAATAAGACTCTTCAATTAAAAAAAAAAAGGTGAGATCCCTCACTGTGTCCCTCGTTTCAAGGTGTGTTGTCCCCTACTGTTGTTCATTTTGATGGTCACTGTCCCTCATTTCAGAGTCTGGGGATTGAGAGGTATGATACTTGAGGTGACCAGCCCCTCCATCTGCCACAGTTACACTCTTTTTAGCATGCTAGCTCAATTAGATCTAGCGCAGGTATGTCTCTTTGAACTGGGAGTCATACCCCCAGCTCAAAGTATAGACATACTTGAAGTGAGAGAGGAAGAGTAGGAGAGAGGGATAGGACGAGTGAAAGGACAAAGGAGAGAGACAGAACTGTGATTGGAGAAGAGGAGATGATGAATGGAGATATGGGGAAATGAGGAGGGAGGACAAGTCAGTGGAAACAGGTGAATTAAGGGATAAAAGGATTAGGAAGGGAAAGATAAGGAGAGAGAAGGAATGGGAGAGATTACACAATAGTTATGCAAAGTTCAGCTTTGGCAGTCACTCATTCTACACACAGAAACCAATTTAAAGGGAAACATTTTCATCTTGGTTCTTATATCTAAGGCCCTACCAAATTCATGGTCTATTTTCGTCAATTTCACGGTCATAGGATTTTAAAAATCATAAATTTCATTATTTCAGCTATTTAAATCTGAAATATCACTGTGTTGTAACTGTAGGGGAGTATCAAGGTTATTGTAGAGAGTGTTGTGGTACTGCTTCCCTTACTTTTGCGCTGCTAGTGGCGACGGTGCTGCCTTCAGAGCTAGGCGCCCCGCCGACAGCTGCCGCTCTCCGGCCGCCCAGCTCTGAAAGCAGCGCAGAAGTAAGGATGGCAATACCACGATGCCCCTAAAATAACCTTGTGACCCCCCTGAAACTCCCTTTTGGGTCAGGACCCCCAATTTGAGAAACACTGGTCTGGCTCCGTGAAATCTGTATAGTATAGGGTAAAAGCAAACAAAAGACCAGATTTCATGGTCCATGACTTATTTTTCATGGCCACGAATGTGGTAGGGCCCTAATAACTTCTGTACATTGTAGTAACAAGTAGAATGTTAGGCACTTCCAAATATAGAGGAAAACAAGGTCCTGGCATCAAAGAGGAGACAATCTAGAAGGGTAGGAGAAAGGGATAGAATATACTATCAGGGTGACAGCTAGCATGCACCTATCTTAATTCCAGGGGTGTTTTGTTAAACATTACAAAAAATATAGTTTCATGTTTGTTTTGGGATGGCCCTTGGATTGAGACTAGGGCTGTTGATTAATCGCAGTTAACTCACTCAATTAACTCAAAAAACTAATTGTGATTAATCGCACTGTTCAACAATAGAATACCAATTGAAATTTATTACATATTTTTGGATGTTTTCTGCATTTTCAAATATATTGATTTCTATTACAACACAGAATACAAAGTGTACAGTGCTCACTTTATATTATAATTTTTGGTTACAAATATTTGTACTGTAAAAATGATAAACAAAAGAAATAGTATTTTTCAATTCACTTCATACAAGTACGGTAGTGCAATCTCTTTATCCTGTAAGTGTAACTTACAAAAGTAGATTTAACTATTTTTTGGTACTTAACTGCACTCAAAAACAAAACAATGTAAAACTTTAGAGCCTACAAGTCCACTCAGTCCTACTTCTTTTTCAGACAATCGCTAAGAGAAACATGTTTGTTTGCATTTATGGGAGATACTGCTGCCTGCTTCTTATTTACAATGTTACCTGCTTTATTACTGACATCTCTTTGCTAATTTTTTAAGAGCAGTTTTATTGCCATATTTTACCAAAGACATAGTCAAGGATTTTTGCTCTCAAATTTTACTCATCAGAAGTTTCTCCTTTCTAATGAATTTGGGATTAACTTCACATTCTTATGAAATAGTTTTTAAAAACACTACCTACTTTTTGAATTGGCAAAAAATTAAAACCCAAGACAGACAACTAACCTGAAACTTATTTTGGGTTTTAACAGCCAGTCAGATGACAGAACAAGGAGTAATGGTCTCAAGTTGCAGTGGGGGAGATTTAGGTTGGATAGTAGGAAAAACTTTTTCACTAGGAGGGTGGTGAAGCACTGGAATGCGTTACCTAGGGAGGTGGTGGAATCTCCTTCCTTAGAAGTTTTTAAGGTCAGGCTTGACAAAGCCCTGGCTGGGATGATTTAATTGGGGATTGGTCCTGCTTTGAGCAGGAGGTTGGACTAGATGACCTCCTGAGGTCCCTTCCAACCCTGATATTCTATGATTCATATAATTGCACACACTATAAAAGTGGAAAGCATATGTGCACAACTTTGTTTAGACTGAAAACTACATCAAGTTGTACCTATGTGCATCTTTTATATGGGCAGGTAAGGAGAACTAAAAAAAGGGTAAGGATTAATTTTAAATTTAAGTTTCATTTTATTTTAAAATTTTAAATAAAAACTTACTCTGAAAAATTCAGTAAGTAAAAGAGCCACTTCATTAATATTCCCTTAACATGGGCTCTGTTTTCCTATCTATTAGCTATTGTCTGCACTGTGCTATTGGTTTATGAATTGAATAGTTTCTTAGATAAAGTAATTAAAATACAGCAAAATATAAACATCTGAAATAAAATGAGTGGTCAAGTCACAAAATTGATAACACATGAGAAGTATTAAAGCTGATGGCTATTCGCAAGCTTGTTATAAGATCATTATGAAAGTATTTCAATGCAAAAACTTAACACTTACATGCTGTAAGAGGTACAACTCCCAACCATGCAAAGGCCACAAGTGTATAGTGAAACCAGTATCGTATTGCTGTGCCAATACTTGTAACCAGTCCAGCAAAAATGTCTTGGATTGGAAGCCGTGAAGGCATATCTGGGGAATAAACTGAGAGGAAAAGAAAATCACTTTTATAAAACAGTTTTCATATCTGCTTGCAATAAAAGCACAATATAGTACTGCAGTCAATAGTGTAATTTTTAAATTATATTTAAGAAAAATGTATGGCAACAAACAAACAGTCACAAAGCCAAAAATAAATGAACACACTCACTCTCTCTTCACACTTTATACATCCACTACAGGCAAGTGCCAATGAAACTCTTAAACCACAAGTTCTCCTTAACTCATGTATTTAATTTTATAGAACTATTTTACAGACACTTCAGAGTTTGAGAAGTTTTTGTTTTGGGGCATTAATACCATCATCCCTACCAGTAAAGCCAGATTACCTCAGAACAAACCCAACACCATAGGCCTAAACTAAATTTTAACTAAAAGTTTAAAATTCTATAACAAAGTATCACCCGAATACATAGAACTCCCCTCCCTTATCACAAGAGACTTCCCTTTTCAACCTAACCCCCTGAGAGAAAAGCTAATTAAGCAACAGACCAGCAGAAAAGTCAACAAACTCAGGCCCTGCCAAGAAAGGGAGAAGAAAATTCCAAATTCAAGGGCCCTCCAGAGAGAATACCCAACACCTAAAATGTACACATCTGGGATCTGTTTCCAGATTATATCAGCTGTTGGAATAAAAGCACAAGGAGAAAAAACAGTCACTAAAAAATATTGATCTAAAATAGGGGTGGGCAAACTTTTTGGCCCGAGGGCCGTATCAGGGTTGCGCAACTTTATGGAGGGCTGGGTAGGGAAGGCTATGCCTCCCCAAACAGCCTGGACCCTGCCCCCTATCTGCCCCTTCCCACTTCCTATCCCCAGACTGCCCCCCTCAGAACCCCGGACCCATCCAACCCCCCGCTCCTTGTCCCCTGACCGCCCCCTCCCGGGACCCCCGCCCCTAACCACCCCCCCCCCCCGGAAACCCCACCCCCATGCTCCCTGTCCCCGGACTGCCCCGCCCCTGCCCCGACAGGCCCCCCGGGACTCCCACGCCTATCCAACCTCCCCCTGCTCCCTGACTACCCCTGGGACCTCCTGCCCCTTATCCAATGCCCCCACCCCCTTACCATGCCACTCAGAGCGGCAGGAGTAGCCGCCGCACAGCGGCATGGCTGCGTGGGAGGGGGGACAGCAGGGAAGAGGCCGGGTGCTAGCCTCCCCAGACGGGAGCTCAAGGGCCGGGAAGGACGGTCCCGTGGGCCGGATGTGGCCCGCGAGCCATAGTTTCCCCACCTCTGATCTAAAACCATAAGAGACTAACTCAAAACAGTTCCTACAACAAAACTATTCCAATCCAATATTTTTTCCTTCTTTTAAAATGAATTAACTGGTTATGCCATTCAGCTGTCTGGGAAGTTGCATAAAGTTTCGTCTAACTTTTCAGTAACTTTTCCATACTACATAATTTTTAAGTTCTAATCACTTCTTCTGGCTCCTGCATCCCTCACAGCTAGCCAAAAGTCAGGCTCTGACTTACTGATATGATTTTTTTGTATGTTTTTACAGGCAACTGCTCAATAGTTTATTAGACAGAGGAAGAGTCCAACTAAACGTTTTAATATATGTGAACATTTATTAAAGTGAACACATTAAAGTCCAGGTTTCATTATACAGTGCAATCACATACTCCCTACATTAAACTTCTTAGACACTCAGGGCCACAAAACACAACCTATCAACAGCAATAAGGAAATAAAAATTTCACTTTATTAATAAGAAATGTATTTCAAAAATTAAGCAAGACACTGAATATGCCATCTGCTGTGTAATATGAGCATCTACAAGACTTAACTCTAGAAAGTACAGATGCCCTGGCATGCAAATATTTTGGTCAAAATTCTGAGCCCTACCTTTTGCGGGCTTCCCTTTTGCTCCCACAATAATTTTCAGACCCAAGAAAGATTATTTGAATGTCCACGTACCTGATCACATCCACAAATCAGGTATTTGGACACACAAGGCACATTAATTTTGAGTGCAGAGGCTGGCTTCCACAAGTCTCAAGTGTACACAGGGTGGATACAAATCAGTTATTTTAAATTTAAATCAGAATTTTTTTTTAGTTTAGATACACAAGTTGGGAGATTTTGTTGTTGTAATATAAATAACAATACATTTATTTTTAAAAATAAGCCGGTTTAAAATGAAATCTGAATTTAATACAAAAATGTTAAGGCCTACACTTACTATAATCTCTTAAAACATTTAAATAAAAATAAACTTACTGAATCCATACACCTCGATCAAAAACTTTAAATTAAAGGCTGTTTTTCTATATAAAGAAAAATCAGGGGAAAAATATCTAACTTTTGAGGTCAAGCTTCATAAATATGGCATATATCAAATAAGGAATATATCATTCACCCTTTTCTAACATACTAAAACATACAATTAATAAGAATCTGAAAATAATGAGCTATATAACTTCTTAAATAAATGTATATATATATAGTTACATCTTTTTGCTGTACACTATATCAAAAGGCTCTGTTTAGTTGTAAATCAGCATTTTAATGGTTGTTTCAACCAATGAGAGTGCACCTTTCTTCAGAAAATTATCAGAAGTACCAATGGAGAAGTTGATTAAAATCATTTAAATCAAGGCTTTCCACTTGACTTAAATTACTTTTATTTAAATCAATCCATTCTGCTCACACAACCTACAGCTGTTGTTTTACCTTCTCATTACCTGAATCCACTAAAATCCACCATTTACAACACATATCACCGCCTCCTCTTCTGACCTTCACATAAAATATGCAGCCTTTAATTCTGATCATATGGATTGGTTAAAAATGATGTCCTGATGCAATTAGTCACTGAAGTTCTATTTTCCTGCATTATCTGGATGGTTTGCACAGTAAATTAGTTATCACTTCTGAGGTGAGGAGTGGTTTGCAGTCAAGCGTAAAAACAGTCTAGCAGCTTTCACATTCAGAGTTAGGCTCAAAGGATGTAAGGATTTTGTATCAATCGTCCAGTATTCACTCGTTTTTCATTGTTGCTAAAACGTCTCCACCAAACGATCAAAAATGCAAGAAATTGATATGAATTCAACAAAGCTACAACCTCTTGACAATACGGACACAGCATGTCAATGACAACCAAATCTAAATCAGAAGTTATCAACTGGACCACACCAGGTTAAGCCCAGTTTTAACATTTCCTCTTTCCTCTAAAAAGCTCACTTCATTACACCATTGCCCTGCAATTCAGGTCTACAGTTAAAAAAGGACATGCAAAGTGACTTGGCAAACCACTGAAAGACAGTGGCGGAGTACCGCGCACTAGTTTGGAATCAATCGTCATACACCAAACTGGTGGATATGCAGTTACATGCCGCCATGAGCATCATCTCTGACACCCTGCGTCCGACTCCACTCCCATGGCTTCCAGTTCTGAGCAATATTGCTCCTCTTCATATCAGATGAGAGGTTGCCACTGGGAAAGTTACTGGAAAAAGTACGCGCCAACCCAAGTCTGCCGCTGCACAATGACCTTTTAAAACACCAGCTGCATGTTTGCCATCACGTTGCCCATTATGGTCTCATCCGCCATGCCAGGATGTTAGGGCAGAAACACTCTGGCGAGAGGAATGGATATCTGTTATAATCCCCAACCAGTTCCTTGCCGCCGACCCCACAATTTGCCTGCCTGGTTTTGACCTGCCCCATCGCTAGTGGTCCCTGTTGAACAGGTTCTGGACCGGGCAAGGTCTCTGTGCAGCCAACCAGTATCGCTGGAGCCTTTGTGACAGCCCTTTGTGCAGCTGTGGCGCAACACAGACGATGATGCACATGGTCAATGAATGCCTGCTGACGAGGTTCAGCGGTGGCCTTGTAGAACAGCATCACGCCACTGAAGAGGCCATTGCTTGGCCAGACGACTATGCACACGCAAAATAAATAAAGATACTGAAAGACAGCACTGAAACCATCTTTATCTGAGATGTCACTACATCCAGAATTTACAGCTATTAGCCAAATCAATCACTGGATAAGAAAACTCTAGACGTTAAGCAGGATGTTGTGACGTGAGTTACATTTCAGCTCACCATAATGATTTCAAGTCAGATTATCACGAATTTATATATTGAAGTTAACTATTTTAGAAGATATCCTCTAATTATCCCAGTTTTCACCAAAAACATACTTAATGCAACTTACATTGTTACAAAGCAACACAACAAAGGATAACAATATGGACAATATCCTGGGTACTTGGCTAAATTACAAGATAAATCTGAAAGCCACAATTCATACCAAATTTATCAGGATATAATCCAGAGTAAACGCTTAGACTTTGCCTCATCCCCCTCTCTACTTAATTAGTGAAACAATTATGATCCAATGCAAATTATGCACTGAGCACACAATTTTCCCCTTGGGAGAAGGTGAGACAAAGAATAAACCATATATGACAGCATTAATCATGCCACTTAACTGGAAAGTTCCCAGATACTATGGTCAGTACAAGACCATATACAGAGTACATGATCACCTGCTGTTCTGATACACCTCAATAAAAATTTAGGCACACTACTACCAAAATTGAATACTTTCAGATTCAACTTTTACAAGTTTAAAATACAGCAGACCTGACCTAACTTGCAAGTATACATGTCTGAGAAGCTTTTTTTTTTTTTTTTTTTTAATAAGTGAGTATATACGCAATGGTAAGTGTTCCAATTTGCAAAAAGTAGTTCTGAAGAGTATGTAAGTGCCCTAAACCATGTAACTGTTTATTACTTGATTCTTAGTAAATTGCTAAAAAAAATGCTGTTTAGTAGCAGATCCAGGATCTTACCCCACCTTATGACAACCGCTGCAGAAACAATCAGAATCTTCTTTCGAAGCAAGTAAACAGCGCTCTCTCATCATGGCTCTTTTTGTAAAATAACATGACAATGGTGGACTAAAATAATATAGTGCAATGTTCTGTTTCAATGGTCATTGAATTTGTTCTGACTGCTTGAGAATAACTAGTTAAATGAGCCAATTCATTCACATTTTTAACTGTCACTTCAATAAACCAAGACAGTGAACATACGAATGAACGTTGACAAACAGCCGGAAGGGAATGAGTGAGAAAGAACAAGGATTACAACAATATAAGCACTACTCAGGTTAAGGTACAAAGACATCTTGATTTTTTAATTCACACAAGGCAAGGGCATATTTCAGAACATGTTATTTAACTTACAAGTTAGTCTTTTGGGGATTGAAGAGCTGATACCCTGTTACTGGCTTCCTTCCATTTAATAGCCCAGTATTCATTCAGCTGGCAATGCCACACCCACCATTCATCAGCATTGCAGAATGTGTTGGACGGGAAAGTGAGCAAGTTATTTTTGCTTATATAAAACTGTCCATCCGAAGACCAGACAAACCTATTTCTACCACCCTACACCCTTGGTATCATGCATTTTTCATACTTATGTTTTCATTAGGGCTGTCAATTAATCACAATTAACTCACACAATTAACTAAAAAAAAATTAATCACGATTAATTGCAGTTTTAATCACACTGTCAAACAATAACAGAAATACCAATAGAAATTTATTAAATATTCTTGGATGTTTTTCTACATTTTCTAATATATTGATTTCAATTACAACACAGAATACGAAGTATACATTGCTAACTTTATATTATTTTTATTACAAATATTTGCACTGTAAAAATTATAAACAAAATAAGTAGTATTTTTCAATTCACCTCATTCAACTACTGTAAAGCAATCTCTTTATCGTGAAAGTGCAACTTACAAATGTAGATTTTTTGTTACATAACTACACTCAAAACAAAACAATGTAAAACTTTAGATCCCACAAGTCCACTCAGTCTCGGATATGACCCAGCACATTGTTCATTTTAAGAATACTTTCACTGCAGATTTGACAAAATGCAAAGAACGTACCAATCTGAGATTTCTAAAGATAGCTACAGCACTCGACCCAACGTGTAAGAATCTGAAGTGCCTTCCAAAATCTGAGGGGGACGAGGTGTGAAGCATATTTTCAGAAGTCGTAAAAGAGCAATACTCTGATACAGAAACTACAGAACCCGAACCACCAAAAAAGAAAATCAACCTTCTCTTGGTAGCTTCTGATTTAGATGATGAAAATGAACACATATTTGCTTTGGATCGTTATCGAGCAGAACCAGTCCTCAGCATGGAAGCATGTCCTCTGGAACGGTGGTTGAAGCATGAAGGGGCGTACGAATGTTTAGCATATCTGGTACATAAGTATCTTGCAACACTGGCTACAACGGTGCCATGTGAACGCCTGTTCTCACTTTCAGGTGACACTGTAAACATGAAGCGAGCAGCACTATCTCCTGCAAGTGTAAACAAACTTGTTTGTCTGACTGATTGACTGACCAAGAAGTAGGACTGAGTAGACTTGTAGGATCTAAAGTTTTACATTGTTTGATTTTTGACTGCAGTTATTCTTGTACATAATTCTACAAATGTAAGCTCAACTTTAATGATTAAGAGTTTGCACTACAGTACTTGCATTAGGTGAATTGAAATACTATTTTGTTTTTACAGTGCAAATATTAGCAATAAAAAATAAATATAAAGTGAGCACCGTATACTTTGTATTCTGTTTTAATTGAAATATATTTGAAAATGTAGAAAATATCCACAAATATTTAAATAAATGGTATTCTATTACTGTTTAACAGAGCGATTAATCACAATTAGTTGTTTTAAACGCACAATTAATCATGATTAATTTTTAAATTAACACTTGATAGCCCTAGTTTTTAATGCTCTTAGTTCACATCCCACAGGATGTCAGGTAGAAATAGTGAAAGATTTTAAAAATTATACAATAGTGGGAAATAAAGTTCTCTATGTCAGTAGGCAAGCTCCAGTACTCATGACTGTTTGGTGTGATGTTAGAGTGCATGCTAGGGTATTACATGGAGGCAAGTGGGGGAGTGTGGAACAGTTGCTCTTTGGAAGCCCAAAGAGAAGAAAGAACAGTTAGCTAAAAGTGAACTGAAATGCTTTTTACAGAAATAATGAAAAAATTGATTTCAAATTATGTTTACAATTATTGTTCAGTCAACACGTACACTGAATAACCACAACTAAGAGCAATTTTTAAAAAATGGATGTCTAGAATTACACTAAGCCCTGGTCTACACTACGGGGTTAGGTCGAATTTAGCCGCATTAGGTCGATTTTAAAATAAATGCATCTACACAACCAACCCCGTTCCATCAACCTAAAGGGCTCTTAAAATCAACTTCTGTACTCCTCTCTGGTGAGGGGAGTAGTGCTAAAGTCGACCTTGCTGGGTCAAATTTGGGGTAGTGCAGATGCAATTAGACGGTATTGGCCACCGGGAGCTATCCCAGAGTGCTCCAATGTCACCGCTCTGGACAGTCCTTTCAACTCCGATACACTAGCCAGATACACAAGAAAAGCCCCAGGAAATTTTGAATTTCATTTCCTGTTTGGTCAGCATGGCGAGCTCAGCAGCACAGGTGACCATGCAGTCCCCCCAGAATCACAAACGAGCTCCAGCATGGACCAAAAAGGAGACACTGGATCCGATTGCTGTATGGGGAGAAGAATCTGTGCAGGCTGAACTCCAATCAAAAAGAAGAAATGCTAATATATATGCCAAAATCGCACAGGGCATGGTGGAGGCTACAACAGGGACACACAGCAGTGCCGTGTGAAAGTTAAGGAGCTCAGGCAAGCCTTCCAAAAGACAAAGGAGGCAAATGGTTGCTCCGTGTCAGAGCCCCATACATGCCACTTCTATGATCAGCTGCATGGCATTCTGGGGGGGACCATACCACTGCCCCCCCACTCCATGGACACCTGCAAGGGGGGAGTCTCATGCAACAGGGAGGAGAATTTTGTGGATGAGGAAGAGAAGCATGCACAGCAGGCAAGCGGTGAATCTGTTCTCCCCGTCAGTCAGGACCTTTTCATCACCCTGAAACCAATACCCTCCCAAGGCGCGATCCCCGACCCCGAAGGCAGAGAAGGCACCTCTGGTGAGTGCACATCTGTAACTACAGTACAGGGTTTAAAAGCAATAGTGCTTAATGTTTGATTTGCCCTGAAGAATTGGAATGCATTCGCAGCCAGTAAAGCTACTGGAAAATTCTGTTAACGTGTCTGGGGATGGAGCTGGAATCTTCTAGGGACATACACATGAAGCTGTCCTGGAGGTATTCTGAAAGCCTTTGCAGAAGGTTTCTGGGGAGGGCTGCCTTATTTCGTCCTCCACAGTAGGACACTTTACCACGCCAAGCCAGTAGCAAGTACTCTGGAATCATTGCAGCACAAAGCATGGCAGCGAATGGTCCTGTGTTTTGGTCGCATTAAAGCAACATTCGGTCTTTATCTTTCTGTGTTAGCCTTAGGAGAGTGATATCATTCATGGTCACCTGGTTGAAATAGGGGAATTTTTGTAAGGGAACAGTAAAAGGACCCCATTCATGCTGGGTTGTTTGCGCTTGGCTAAAAGGGATCATCCTGGAGAATAGCCACACAGCGGGTGGATGGATGAAGGGATCATCCCAGAGAATAGCTATGTGGTGGAGTGGGAGAAGAAGTGTACTGCACACCCACCCAAAAACCACAGCCCCTCCTTTTAAATGGCAAACCCAACCAGCATTGCTTGCTATGGGAAAGGATGGCGCTGCAGTTTGAAACCATTCCCACATGTTATGAAGGCGTAAGAAGCCAACCCCGCGTACCAAAAGGCTTACCATGGCTGCCTGGAAACCAAATTCTGTTGCTCAGCCATGTGTGATGTGTCACCATACTGGCAGGCGCTCAACATAAAAGGCAAAATGAGACCTTGTACCTAAAGCACGTGTGCTGTCTGCTGTGAATTGCTTGATTCACTGTGAAAGAGTCTCCCTTTTGTTCTCAGAAATGTATCATCTTAAATTTTACTCTCCCTTTTTATCCCCCTGCAGGTGCAAATGTTTCTATGCTCCCCCTGTCATCTCTGTCCCTGAGGTTATCGCAGATTAGAAGGCAAAAAAAACCCAAAACCAAACCAAAACAAAAACCCGCACTCACGCTGACATGTTTTCCAAGCTCATGCAGTCCTCCTGCACTGATAGAGCACCGCTGAACGCATGGAGGCATTCAGTGGCAGAATCCAGGAAAGCATTAAGTGAGCACGAAGAGCAGAGGCAGGAGGTGATGCTGAGGCTAATGGAGGAGCAAACAGACATGATGAAGCGTCTGTTGGAGCTCTAGAAAAGCCAACAAGAGCACAGACCCCCGCTGAATCCATTGTATAACTGCCTGTCCTCCTCCCCAAGTTCCATATCCTCCTCACTCAGACGCCCAAAAACGCGGTGGGGGGAAGGCTCTGGGCACCCAGCCACTCCACTCCAGAGGATGGCCCAAGCAACAGAAGGCTGTCATTCAAGCAGTTTTGATTTGTAGTGTGGCTACAATAAGCAATGTGCCCTTGTCCTTCCCTCCTCCTGCACTCCACCCCACCCAGGCTACCTTGTCAGTTATCTCACTTTTTTTTTTTTAATTAATAAAGAAAGAATGCATGGTTTCAAAACAATAGTTACTTTTTTCCTTTGCCAGCTGTGATCGAAGGGGGAAGGGTGGTTGGCTTACAGGGAATTAAAATCAACAAAGGGGGAGGGTTTGCAGCAACGAGAAACACACACAACTGTCACACCATAGCCTGACTAGTCATGAAACTGGTTTTCAAAGCCTTTCTGATGCGCAGCGCGCCTATCTGTGCTCTTCTAATTGCCCTGGTGTCTGGCTGCTGAAAATCGGCCACCAGGCGATTTACCTCAACCTTCCACCCGCCATAAATGTCTCTCCCTTACTCTCACAGATATTATGAAGCACACAGCAAGCAGCAATAACAATGGAAATGTTGGCTGTGCTGAGGTCTAACCTAGTCAGCAAACAGCGCCAGCAAGCTTTCAAATGTCCAAAGGCACATTCTACTACCATTCTGCACTTGCTCAGCCTATAGTTGAACTGCTCCTTACTACTGTCCAGGCTGCCTGTGTATGACTTTATGAGCCTTGGGAGCAAGGCGTAGGCTGGGTCTCCAAGGATAACTATTGGCATTTCAACATCCCCAATGGTAATTTTCTGGTCTGGGAAGTAAGTCCCTTCTTGCAGTTGCTCAAACGGCCCGGAGTTCCTAAAGATGCGAGCGTCATGCACCTTTCCCGGCCATCCCACGTTGATGTTGGTGAAACGTCCCTTGTGTTTCACCAGTGCTTGCAGCACCAATGAGAAGTACCCCTTGAGGTTTATGTACTGGCTGCCAAGATGGTCAGGTGCCAAGATAGGGATATGCGTTCCGTCTATCGCCCCACCACAGTTAGGGAAACCAATTGCAGCAAAGCCATCCACTATGACCTGCACATTTCCCAGAGTCATTACCCTTGACAACAGAATGTCAGTGACTGCACTGGCTACTCGGATCACAATAATCCCCACAGTAGACCTGCCCACTCCATACTGATTCCCGACTGACCGGTAGCCATCAGGCGTTGCAAGCTTCCACAGGGCTATCGCCACTCGCTTCTCAACTGTCAGGGCAGCTCTCATCTTGTTATTCCTGTGCTTCGGGGCGGGGGGAAAGCAACTCACAAAGTTCGAGGAAAGTAGCCTTACGCATGTGAAAGTTTCGCAGCCACTGGAAATCATCCCATGCCTGCAACACTATGTGGTTCCACCAGTCTGTGCTTGTTTGCCAGGCCCAGAATCAGCGTTCCAGTGTATCAACCAGCCCCACTGCCGCCATGATGTCCCAATTGCCACAGCCTATGCTTTCAGGAAAGTTTGTGTCCATGTCTCATCACAATCGTCATCGTGCTGGCGTCTCTTAGCCCAGTTCTGCACATACTCCAAGATAATGCATGAGGTGTTTACAATGCTCGCAAAAGCAGCGGTGAGCTGAGCGGGCTCCATGCTTGCCTTGGTATGGTGTCTGTGCGGGTAACCCAGGAAAAAAGGCGCCATTGCTTTGATGGAGAGAGGGAGGGGCGACTGACGACGTACCCAAAACCACCCGCGACAATGTTTTTCCCCCGTCAGGCATTGGGAGCTTATCCCAAAATTCCAATGAGCAGCGGAGACTGCGGGAACTGTGGGATAGCTACCCATAGTGCACCGCTCCATAAGTCGATGCTAGCCAGGGTATTGAGGACGCACTCTGCTGACTTAATGTGCTTAGTGAGGACATACACAATCAACTGTATAAAATCGATTTCTAAAAATCGACTTCTATAAAAACAACCTAATTTCGTAGTGTAGACTTCTGACTTCGTAGTGTAGTCAGAAGTAGTGTAGACTTCGTAGTGTAGACTACCCTTCTGAATTTGTTTTCAAACATGTATTTAAGTGACCTGATTTTCAAGTTGTGGCCAATTACTTTAATACACAACTGCTGAAATCAACTCATTCTGCCAAGACCTGAGGGTTCTGTTCCTGTCCCACTTACAAATAACAATTTCATTCACACCTAAAGGAGTGTAAAGAACACAGTTTCCTGCACAGTTCAGTGTTAACTGAGGTCACCAGATGTTATAGAAGAGAGAGACCCAAGGACTGAAACTTAAGCCTTGACAGGTAAAAAGTATTTCCATTCCCCTTAACACATGCTTATGTACATATTTTTAGATCTAGATGTATGTTTTCTAATTGATTTGGGATTGCTCCCCCTTTTTACTGGGCTTTTAAGAGAACTAAATTGTTAATATATAGAAACTGTGGTTCTTTGAGATGTGTGGTGCACAATTATATTCCACTTCATGTGTGTCTGTCCAGTGCACTTGAGCCAGATACTTTTGGTCAGCAGTACCCATCAGGGGAGTTCATGCACTTTATGTGCTCTCGGTGCCTCCAATGAAGGGCATGAAGGACAGGGCTGGCCACCCTCCCTTCCCCCCCCTTTCCCTCATACCAGAATCCTAGTTGATATCATACTCAGAGTAGCAGGGATGGAGGGTGAGTCATGGAATATATATATGTACATGGTACATCTTGACGTACCAGTTATTGTAGAGGTAAGTAATTGTTTATTCAAGTGGTTGTATACATATATATTCCAAGTTAGGCAATTCTCAAACAGGGCTGTCCATTGGCGGTGTAAATTCAACTAGTGTATGCAAAGAACTCTGGCAAGCTCAGTCATGTGTGCAGGATATCATGTGTCCCAGCAGCTTGAGACAGAATCTCGCTGTTGTTCTCGAGAGAGACCACAGACTGGTGCACAGGGTTAAAATGGACTGGAACATTCCCTGAGGTAGATATGTGATTGCAAATGTTGAGTCAAGAATGGCCCCAATAAACTCAATTCTCTAAATTAGACACATTATCAATTTGTCCATGTTTATTTCCCAGACTCAACCGAGTAGCGCCAGGAACTGATGGATGCTATCTGTGACTTTTTGCCTTTAGTGACAACAGATTTGTCAATTATCCAGATACAGGAATACCTGGATACCCTTTGGTAAGCCACTGCCATAAGCTTTACAAAAACTTCTGGGGGTTGATGAGAGGCTGAACAGAAGTACTGTATATGGATAGTGGCGATCCCCACACCGAAAACCTAGGATATATCCTGTGGCTGGGCTGGATAGACACTCAAAAACAGGCACTCTGTAGATCAAGAGTATCACACCAGTCATTCAAATTGAGAGAAGGAATACTGTCCTGAACATCATCGTTTTGATGAAGGTGTTCAGGTCTCTTAGGTCTAGGATAGGCCTTAGATTTTTTCTTTTTAGGGATGAGAAAATTATAAGAATAAGAAACACTTCTCCTATGCTGTGGAAAGACCTGCTCTATAACTCCAAGATCAAGAAGAGATTGTACAATCTCATAAGGGTCCCTGAACAGGGAGTGGAAAGGTGAATGGGGGACTGAAAGGGAATGGTTAATCCCAAATTCCACAGTGTCTAGAACCCAATAATCTGAGGTGATGGCATTCCAGACACCTTGGAAGTGGTACTACTAATTCCCAAAGGGAGGAGACAGGTTGGGAAGATCTGGTACAACATGAATTCTGCTCCTGAGTAAGTAGTTAACTCTGCTGCTTTGAGGTTTGCAAATGCTGATGAGAGGTCAAGTGTGGCAGAAGCTTAGAAAATTTGTGTCTTTCCCAAGCTGGATCATATTGCCTAGGTCAGGGGTCTCAAATGACCACGAGGGCCACATGAGGACTAATACATTGGCCTGAGGGCCGCATGACTGACCCCCGACTCCCCCACTGCCCCGGCCCCGCTCCCACTCCACCTCTTCCATGAGGCCCCTCCCCTGCCCCACCTCTTCCATGACCCCATTCCAACCCCTTCCCCGAAATCCCCACCCCAACTTCGCCCCCTCCCTGCCCCCAGGGGATGCAGGAGGGGTGCAGGGTGCAGCAGGAGGCTCAGGGCAGGGGGTCCGGGTGCAGGAAAGGTGCGGCAGGGGGTTGGGGTGCAGGAGGTGTTCAGGGGGCAGGTTCTTTGTTCTTCTGGAGAGGGAGCTACACAGGTGAACCTCTCTGGAATGCGGCCTTCTAAACAAAACAGGAACCATTGTACATCCATCATTTAGTGGCATAACAGCCTGAGAGAACAGATGTTTTTTAAAACCTGGGGATTTTCTGACTAACAACTTCAGCAGCAGCAGTAGTAGTACAGGAATACCACCCAAGGAAATAGAGAAGAGACTTACCTCAAAAACTCAGAGAGAAAAGGAAACACTATTTTAAAAAAGCCTATCACTAACTACTACGTAAACTAAGCTAATTATATACAAGAGTGCTAATAAGTGCTGAATGACAAAGAGCAGTAGATGATGAGAAGAACTTGAGAAGGGTCAGGGTGGCCCCACCCTTTATGCAATCAACTGGAGGCATGAGGACACTCGGGGTACAGGAATCACCCCAGTGGGTACTGCTGACCAATCATCTTTGACTCAAATGCACTAGATGCGCACACACCCTAACTGGAATACATATGTGCACAAGCATTCAAACTTTCTCTTCACCTTTCATAACTGTGTTTAAATGCCCCCTGCCTTCTTTAGAAGTAAGTGCTGTATTGCTCATACTTCCATTGTTTTGCAGATATATTTTAAGGAACAGTTATTAACAGAGCCCCATGTAAAATTCGATTAGTTGGCCTTTTGATTGCTGCAAAATTATGGATTTCTCTTAGAATACCACACAGTTGTACCCCAGAATCAAGGTGGATTTTCTGTTGCAACTAAAAATAGCCTTTAGCAAAAAGTAGGACCAAATTTAGTGTAACCAGAGGATTATATACACATTTATTTGTGCAACTATATAGTTTAACTTCTTTATTCAGATTCCTAATTTTTATTATACTAGAAAATGATGAATGATGCATTTCTTATTTACCAGATGAGTAATGATTTAGTTGTGATTTGTGTCAAGGTCTGTTTGGATGGACATTCAAATTCAATTAAAATACACAAAAACAGCATTTTAATTTTTTTTATTAAATAAAACTATATTAAAAATGCTGAATACACAAGAAAAAAGTTAGTCAAAGTTTATCAAAACATGTTTTGCATTTAAAACTAACTGATTTCTTAAATAAAGGAAATATTATCTGTAGTTAATGAATTTACCTGATTGTTTCTGGTCACCAAGTTCTACAAGATTTTAGCATGAGTACATCTCATCTTCTTACACTCAGTGTTTATTCAGAGATTGTAAAACAAGCATCCCTACTTTTTTAATTCCTAATTGTTTTCTCAACTAGCTATTGAACAGAACTAGCTGAAGAAAATGAAATGAAGAAAATATTCTCTCTGCACATACAGAAGAGGCTACTGATATTAAAAGCTGGTCCCATTGCAATAAACTGCTTAGTTAGTGACTTCCACCAGCTCTGTAGTCTGACTTTCCTTAAAACTTGACAGCAAACATGTACTGTAATATTTTATTTTGTATTTAACTTAAATTATGTTAATAAATTATAATAAGTTAAGGCCTGAGCATAGGTTGTCCTAATTTCAAATTTAATTTTAAGAAAATTTATTTAAAAAAAAAACAAAACTATTTAAATAAAAATTATTTTAAAAAAATCAGTTTATCGGCCTCATTTTTTAAGGTTTAAGAGGGAACCCTTGCAAGCTAGAAGTATAATCAAGAAGCAAGTATAACCAATTCAATAACATATGTCACAGTCTACCAACCAGTCTGAAACACTAACTCTGAAAGATGCTAAATGCTCCACTCATCTGTTTGGTGTTAACCCCAAACTGTCAACATTAGCTATTTAATTTCTGATCATGTTAGTAGTAGCATCAGTTTAATGCGCTTTTACATTGTTATGGTTGCTATGACAGATTTTGGGGTAGGTGTTACAAGGTGACAGCTAGTTGGTATAAAGGGCTCCTGGAAGGGAGAATAACCCCTAGTTATAACCAACCCCTAGATGGTTGGAGATAGAGGAAACTGAATCCAGAGGGTGAGGGGGGAAAAAAAAGAGATGCATCACCTGTCCTCCAGCAGCAAGAGCCAAACTGCCTCCTGGATAACAAAAAACTCCAACTATTGAAACTGCCAGTTTCCCTCCCCATCCCAGCCAGTTTCTAGAATGCAGGGACTCATTAGTTTAAAAAAAAAAAAAAAAAAAGAAAGAAAGTCTCTTCATGCAGTACATTTAAATCTTAGAATTTGGGAGCAGCATAAAGTGCAGTAGCACCTCACAGTTACATACACCTCAGGAATGGAGGTTGTTTGTAACTCTGAACAAAATGTTCTTTCAAAAGTTTACAACTGAACATTGACTTAATACAGCTTTGAAACTTTAGTACACAGAAGTATTTTTTTTTAGTAGTCTACAGTTAACACAGTATTGTACTGTAATTTGCTTTTTTTTTGGTCTCTGCTGCTGCCTGATTGTGTACTTCTGGTTCCAAATGTGGGGTGTGGTTGACTGGTCAGTTCGTAACTCTGGTGTTCATAACTCTGAGGTTCTACTGTAAACTGAATCAAAATAAAAAACACAAGGAGTATTGTACTGATCCGACAGGCAATGAGGGGGCAATGCGGAATGATTGGGGCCTAATGTGCCACACAGGTCAGGGGCCTTACTTATTTGACACCTTGTCCAATGTTAGTTTTCTTGTCACCCAGTAGAACAGAACACTGCATCCCATCAGAAACTGCATACAGAGCAGGTCAGCTCTTGAGTCTAAGGTTTTCAAAAATTAACTAAATTGCTTAACTTTGATTTTCGTTAGCTGAACCTAACATGATAAACAATTATTTGTGGTAGCTACTCAATCTTGACTGAGGCGGCAGTAGAATGAATGGAGAACATTAAGGTACATTAATCAACTCACATTGCTAGTGTCGATTGTGTTGCTAGGAAGAAGTTAGCAGAATTGACTTAGTATCTTACCAAGTAATGTTCTTACAGATAGATACTTCAAAGGCAATTGAAAAAAGTTTGTCAGTTATAGATTACAGGTTTGGTTCACCTCATTTTAGCAGTCTAAAACTTCCAGATTCCTCAGAACTTTACTCCTGCTTAATACACTGCAACTGAAAATGAACTGTATGCATTAATTTATTTAAACTTAGCTGACCGTCCATGAACTGGAATTGGGGGCATCAACAAAAAGATACTGAATATTCTCTCTTGGAAACTAGGTGGATGAAAAAAGATTCAGTATTATTTGCTACAAAGAAAAAACTTTTTTAAAGCCTATATTGTGATCTACTCAAAAGAGCTGTGGGTCAAACAAGAATAAGAGACATAGTCCAAAACTATCAACACAGATACACTTAGAAATAAAAAAAAAATTAAAAAGGCCAATCACTACTCTAAATATCACAAATAAGAAAATGAGGAAACAAAAGTGTTGAAAAAGCTAGAAAAGGTGTTACATACTTACTTGGTGTGAAAGCAAATCTGTGCTTACATAATTCACAGTATTCTTTTCTGCTGTGTTTCAGCCACTGAACTAAGCTGCAAAGAAACACGAACACAGGGCTAAAATGTGTCTGCACTTAAAAATTTAAGACATCCAAACAATTGATTTCCTGATACTTGTGAAAAGTTCAAGTCTAAAAAAATTGCAGTTGAAAAGCTAATAATTGTATTTATGAATTTATCAAATATATTAAGCCTGTTAAATCAATACAGATAGATTGGACCACTATGAAAATGAACTTGGTATGCAAGAATGGAAAAAGAGGGTGGGCTACCACTGGTAACTGTGACTCTTCAAGCAGATGTGTTTGTGCTCCTGATGATGTGCCCTCCTCGGCTGTGCATTAGCTCAAATCTTATAGACACTACTATCCAAAAGGCTAACACACACAAGGCACATGCACCTCTGTTAATGTGGACCTGTAATTATTTTTTCTCCCTCTGAGGATTGTTTGTACAAAGTACACTTGCATATCTAAGATTGAAATAGTAAGCGATTGTGTAATTAACCACTATCATAATACAATCGCACTGGGGGGCAGCTTTAACTTTGGCATTTTCATGATTAACTGTGCAATCACAACATTGCATTATTATAAGATTTTTAAAAGTTTAAATATAATATTTACCCTTGGGTGTTAGACCTTTACACTCTAATTCATATCCATAAAGGTGCAGAAAGATATACTAATAATTTAGTAAGTTTAGTTAGCCGTCTTCCTGATGCACACAGTTTATAAAATACTACTATTGTATTCGTAAGCAGGAATGATTGTTACAACATGTAGGTGCACATACTTTGGGTTTCACATGCTCTTTATAGAGACAGAAAGCAGGCAATGTGAGCTAACCTGTAAGAACCATCCAAAAGTTTACATTTAAATATAATTTTTCCACAAACTAACTTTTCTGCTTACATACTAGTTATTCTGAAGACCTAACACGTATCCCTTTTAGAAAACGTTTGTGTTTTGTTTAAAAAATTTAAACTTACCATTCTTGATGAATAAATTTAATACTGCCAGTACACACGCACGGATGATAGAGGGGTTTCTCAGGTGTTCCTTCAGACCGACACACCCTACATATGTCTGCGGGCCAAAACAAGAAACTTATCATCATTTTCTTAAAGTTTCTCACATATTTAATATCAAAATAAATTAAGAATAAAAAATAATGGAAAATATAGCATTATGGTCAAGGATGATGCCATATAGTAAAATAAAACCATGCCAATTTAAAATGAAAATAAACTGAAAAATACACAAGACATATTTTGAACTTGGCAAAATAAAGATCCTATGATCTCCAGAAAAGCAGAACAGAATCCTGCATCTTCTTCCTGAACACCCTGCCACTGTGAAAAACTGATAAAAATCTCTACCACACAAAAACAAAAGATTGAAAGGTTCTGGAATTAACAAGTATATACAAACACACAACTGTGGAGGACGCATGCATGAGCACACTGGATGTGAAGATATCTGTACTGCTAAAACAGCAACGCATGGGGTCATCTAAGGACATAAGCTGATGCTCCCAGACAGCTGTCTCTCAACTTGGCACTGGAAGCTGAGAGTAGTTGTAGAAGTTTTATGCAAAGTAAACAGAAGACAGGAAGGTCTGGGGTCTAACCAAGGATGTGTCATTTGGGATACTAGCCCTGACCCTACTAAATTATTGTTCTGAGCATTTTAGTGGAACTAAAAAACAAATTAAAAAAAACCCCACTGCTTTAAAGTGACAAAAGCTGAAAGGTATACTTGATCAAGTGGACACAAGTTCTACCTAATTAGAAGCAATATAGGTTTCAGGAGCTACAGAAGAGCAGAATAAATTCTGCCTCTTGTTCCAAAATCCTATCACCTGATTTCTCCTGAGTTAACATAGCTGTGGGAGATTTTCTGAACTGAAAAACATGTTATTTCTATTTATAAGAGCAGACACAAAGCCTACCCCAACTCTAGATGCTCTTGACAATTAGCTAAACACAACCAATACAGATGGAACACTTAAGTAAATAAAATATTTTATTTAAGAGTCATTATCCTAGCCAAAAATCATCTGTATGAAAATACCAGCTCCGTGCCCTGTGTTAAACATTTGTGTCAAAGAGTCAAGAAAGTGCCACATCTGCTTATGTTCGTATCTTTTTGTGCTCAGCTGGAACTCAAACAGTTAATGTTTTACTTTCTCTAAAAGTCAGAAGCAATAATAATACATAGCTGTTTTCATACACAGACCTCAAAGTATGTACTGAACACTAGCCTCTGTATATGAGGCTAAGACAGTCCACCCCAAGTTTAGTTTTCAGTGATTGGCCATAAGAATGTAAGTAATTCAGGAGATGATAGGAGGAAGAATAACTTGGTACATTTGATTCAGGTCTCTGGACCATTTACATGGACTGCAAAGCTAAAATTCAGTAAGCCCAGAAACATCCTGAATGCAGCATCAGTAATTTTACAGATTGACGTGGTCAGCACTGAATTTGCCTGTTAGTTTCATTACCTCATAAGACATAGTGATGAGACCTTTTTATTAACCTATCACTGTTACCCAGGATTATCATCACTACACATATGAAGTATGGCTGACTCATCTGTGGACAGCAATGGGAGGGGATTGTGTTGCTCTTAGGTAAGTAAGTATAACTTTCTTATTGAGTTTTCTCAGAAGATGGTGTAGAACAATTGCTCCTCCTCCCTGTGGGCACTGCTAAGATGTTCTAGAGCAGGGGTGGGCAAACTTTTTGGCCTGAGGGCCACATCGGGGAATAGAAATTGTATGGCGGGCCATGAATGCTCACAAAATTGTGGTTGGGGTGCAGAAGGGGGTGAGGGCTCTGGTTGGGGGAGGCTCAGGGGTGCAGGCTCTGGGCGACACTTACTTCAAGCTGCTGCTGGAAGCAGCAGCATGTCCCTTCTCCAGCTGCTATGTGGAGGCATGGCCAGGCGGCTCTGCTGCATGCTGCCCCATCCGCAGGCACCACCCCTGCAGCTCCCATTGGAGTGACGGAGGAGGCCACTGGAGCACGGAGGAGCTGGAGGGGGGCCATGCTGCTGCTTCCGGGAGCCATGTGGAGTGGCCCCCAACCCTGCGCCCTGACTGGAGCGCCGGAGCAAGGCAAACCCCAGACTTCATTTCCTAGCGGGAGCTCGAGGGCCAGCTTAAAACGGCTGGCAGGCTGGATCCGGCCCGCAAGCCATAGTTTGCCCACCCCTGTTCCAGAGGATTCCCTTGTCTCCCATTCCTGTTCAACAAGCATAGGGGGCCATCAAGGGTATGTCTACACAGCAGTATAAGCCCAGGTCTGAGCCTAAGCTCAAAGCAAACCCCCCTTGCGTCCACACTGCAATTGTACTAACCTAGGGCTCAGGACCCTGCAGGGTCTCAGGACCCGAGTCAAGCTAGGGCCAAGGGTCTGAGTCCTACTGCTTTCCTATGTACATGTGGCCTTGGCTTGACTTGGGTTCCGGGTGTCCTCCAGATATATCGCACCCTTACTGGTGGCAGAGTAATAGCACTGCAGGGAGCATCATTACTGCCTGGCCAAGCATGGTCCCCATTCCTGCTCCTCCTGCAATGACGACTCCAGCTCCTGCTCCTCCTTGCTGCTGCGCAGCGCTTGCCTGGAGCAGGTGGCAAAGTTGCCAGGCCAGAGGTGACTCCTGGCTGCCGGGATATTGGGGGTCATCCCTCCGCAGGCTGGGCTGAGCTGGGAGCTCCACTCAGTGGTTCACGCGAACCGGTTGTTAAATTTAGAAGCAGTTTTAGAATCGGTTGTTACGGCTCCCCCGGCCCCTCTCCTGCCTTCCCTCCTCTCGCAGAGCCTCAGCATGCCACGCCGCTGGCACCAGTGCTCTGGACCACTCCTGGGCAACTCTGCAGCTCCTGCCGCTTTGAGCGGCATGGTCAGGGGGCCGGGCCGGGAGAAGGGATTGGATAAGGGGCCATGGTAAGGGGGCCGGGCCGGGGCTGGGAGAAGGGATTGGATAAGGGGCAGGGAGCGGTTGGAGGTTCCGAGGGGGCGGTCAGGGAACGTGGGGGGGAGGGGAGGGGCGCGGGCGGTGGGGTTGGGTAGGCAGTCGCCGCCCAAGAAAGTCCCAGCCAGGCTGGGGCTCGGCTAGGACAGCCCCCCAGGCCAAGGGGGCCCCAACTCATGGCGCTAGGGAGGGTGCATGGTGTAGGGCTCAGTGTTATAGAAGGGGGCTGTTGGAGAAGGGGCTCGGTGCTAGAGTGGGGTGCATGGAGCAGCACTGTTTGGGGGCGTGGGGCTATGGAAGGGCTGTGGGGCCCCACATCCTGTCTCGGGGCAGGGGCCGGGCTGCGGCTGATACTTGCACTGCACAGCCATATGGACAGCCGCTCCAGGGCCCCGCACGCAGAGGCCGATCCAATGCCACCTCGCTCAGCAGCCGTGGCCGAGCTCCATGCTGCTTCCTGCCTCGCCCAGGAAGCACGACCGGCTGTGCTGGGCAGGGAGATCAGGCACCATGTGACTGGGCGCTGCATACAGCCGGGAAGCCAGGCCCCTGGCAGCAGCAACCTCCTCTGCCCCAGGAGCCGGGCAGGGCTGGCTGGTGCCATGGCTGGAGGCTGTCTTGGGCGTGCTGGGGCGAGCCCCCATGTCTCTCCCGCTCCTGCACTGTGGGGCTGTCCAGCCTCTGCTGCTCGGGGCCGCTCACATCCCGCACTGGGGAGTTGGGCAGACGGCAGCCTTTGCCCCACATGCCGGGAGCAACCCCACTGATGCAAGGGCTGCAGGACTCCTGCGCCACCAGCTGGCACCTGGGATGGAGAACAGGCCTGGGGAGGACAGGGGGGCAGGACAGAGACTGGGGGGTGGGGTGGGAGGGGGTAGGAGAGAGTCTGGGGAGATGGGGGGGCAGGATGGAGCCTGGGGGGCAGGATGGAGGCACATCCCTTAAATCAGAACTTTTTATAGGGAACCAGTTGTTAAGATTTTGGCAGTTCATCACTGGCTCCACTGCATAGGGTTGCCAACCCTCCACTACTGTCCTTGAGTCTCCAGGAATTAAAGATGAATATTTAATTAAAGATTGTGTCATGTGATGAATACGTCCAGGAATATATCAAACCAAATCTGGCAATACTATCCACAGGGCACTGCTTGGTCCCCACTCCACTCTCTGGCTCTTGCTTCCGGGCTCCCCCTGCCCTTGCTGGGGCCGCATGTGCACGGGCACCTGAGTTCATGCACTGTGAGGGTGGTGAGAGGAAGCCAGCCCCAAAACTTCCCTGCAGCCTTCAGTGTGAAGACAGGGATAAGGAATTGCCTGGGGGTGCTGGAGCACACTGCACCCCAAGTCCTTCACCACTCCACAGCCAGGCTGGTGTGTGTGTGTTTTAAGGGATGGGATCTTTGGGAGGAGAGCAATGATCCCCCACTGGGTCATGTGGACAGGGACACACACTCTGGTCAGAATGGAGCATGGAAGGAAGTAGCTACTTCTGGGGCCCTTGGTGGGGGACTGCCAACAAATGAAAACTTTGATTATTAAGCAGACTAGTGGGTCACCCATGTTGGCTGCTTCTGGAGACTTGTTAGAAAAGTGGGAGTAAGAAGCACCATCAGTTGAACATGGGAGCTCCAGTGTTCAGCTGAGCCAGGGTTAGAAGACTTTAAATGGGGTGGTGACACTGATGCAGTATATATCCCACTAAGGGTGTTCCTCCTGAAGAGCGAGTGATCTTCAGCTTGCAGAAGCACACTACTAGAGAGCCTCCAGGGTTTTCAGTGAAGACCGATATGGTCAAGCCATATCACAAAGCCATTGTGTTATTCCCCACCCCACCCCCAACCACACATTTATTTTCCATCACATTGCATGGCAATCAAGACCACTCCCTCTCACAAGCACTGTCCCCCCACCCTCTCTCCTCCCAAAATGAGCCAGTTTCCTTTCCCACCCCGAAGCACATAATACCATTTATGTCAATATCATTTGGTTGGAATAGTATCCAAGCCTGTCCATGAATGTAGAAGTATAGTTTTCCCACAGTGCACCATGCTTCTGTGGATGAAGGGAAAGCAGTGGATGTATTGTTTCTTGACTTTAGCAAAGCTTTTGACACGGTCTCCCACAGTATTCTTGTCAGCAAGTTAAAGAAGTACAGGCTGGATGAATGCACTATAAGTGGGTAGAAAGTTGGCTAGATTGTCGGGCTCAACGGGTAGTGATCAATGGCTCCATGTCTAGTTGGCAGCCAGTGTCAAGTGGAGTGCCCCAGGGGTCGGTCCTGGGGACGGTTTTGTTCAATATCTTCATAAATGATCTGGAGGATGGTGTGGATTGCACTCTCAGCAAATTTGCGGATGATACTAAACTGGGAGGAGTGGTAGATACGCTGGAGGGCAGGGATAGGATACAGAGGGACCTAGACAAATTGGAGGATTGGGCCAAAAGAAATCTGATGAGGTTCAATAAGGATAAGTGCAGGGTCCTGCACTTAGGACGGAAGAACCCAATGCACAGCTACAGACTAGGGACCGAATGGCTAGGCAGCAGTTCTGCGGAAAAGGACCTAGGGGTGACAGTGGACGAGAAGCTGGATATGAGCCAGCAGTGTGCCCTTGTTGCCAAGAAGGCCAATGGCATTTTGGGATGTATAAGTAGGGGCATAGCGAGCAGATCGAGGGACGTGATTGTCCCCTCTATTCGACATTGGTGAGGCCTCATCTGGAGTACTGTGTCCAGTTTTGGGCCCCACACTACAAGAAGGATGTGGAAAAATTGGAAAGAGTCCAGCGAAGGGCAACAAAAATGATTAGGGGTCTGGAACACATGACTTATGAGGAGAGGCTGAGGGAACTGGGATTGTTTAGTCTGCAGAAGAGAAGAATGAGGGGGGATTTGATAGCTGCTTTCAACTACCTGAGAGGTGGTTCCAGAGAGGATGGTTCTAGACTATTCTCAGTGGTAGAAGAGGACAGGACAAGGAGTAATGGTCTCAAGTTGCAGTGGGGGAGGTTTAGGTTGGATATTAGGAAAAACTTTTTCACTAGGAGGGCGGTGAAACACTGGAATGCGTTGCCTAGGGAGGTGGTGGAATCTCCTTCCTTAGAAGTTTTTAAGGTCAGGTTTGACAAAGCCCTGGCTGGGATGATTTAATTGGGGATTGGTCCTGCTTTTGAGCAGGGGGTTGGACTAGATGACCTCCTGAGGTCCCTTCCAACCCTGATATTCTATGATTCTATGTTCCTAGGGCTAGAGCAGTGGTTCTCAGACTTGTGTTTTGGTGACCCCTTTCACACAGCAAGCCTCTGAGTGCGACTCCCCTTATAAATTAAAACCGCATTTTTTTATATTTAAACACCATTATAAATGCTGGAGGTGAAGCAGGGTTTGGGGTGGAGGCTGACAGCTCAAGACCCCCACACACATAACCTTTGGACCCCAAGGAGTCACGACCCCCAGTTTGAGAACCCCTGGGCTAGAGTCTCAACACTGGGGGGAGGGGGCAACGAGATATGCTGGGATATGGTTACTTTGACTCAGATCTGTGCATTGCAGTGTGGATGCCAGAGCCCTAGGTTTGAGCACAGTCAAAAAATTCTTAACGTAGGGTTAAAATGCAATGTAGACACTTCAGCCCAGGTTCCTTGACATGAGTCCGCTGACTTGAGTCCCACTAATCCAGGGGTTCTCAAACTTTTTTTTTTTTGCTGGAAACCCCTTTGAAAATATTTCAGACTGTAACAATGCCCCCTGCCAAAAAAAAAAAAGTGATAGCAAATTACTGTATGTATTCATAGGAGCATACTCAGGATACTGCCACCCTTACTTCTGAGCCGCTGCTGGTGGCAGTGCTGCCTTCAGAGCTGAGGAGCCGGAGAGCGGCAGCTGCTGTACCCCCTCCCATTCCCTCCAGCAATATTTTTTGTGACCTCATGACCCCTGTACAATAGCCTTGCAACCCCTTTTTGGGTCAGGACTCCCAGTCTCAGAAACACTGCACTTACACTGCCGTGTAGACATAGCCTAAGAAGCTTAGTTCTGAGGTAGTAATTTAATATACTGATGACACCCAGCTTTTTTAATCACCCAATCCAATCACTGCTGTTGAATGCCTATCCCAATGTTGGGGTCAGATTGGGACATAGATGAAAACTGGGTGACTAAAACTCAATCCACATAAAACTGAAATAATGTTGGTAGGTTAGGGGAAGTAGCCAAATGATAGCGAAGCGGATGTCCACAGCCAATTAAGGACATTTGTCTGCCATTTATTCCATGGGCATGCAGCCTGGCTGTTGTGTTTTAACCTCAGTTATGGCTGAGTGAAAACATAGAAGCAGAGTCCAAAAGTACTTTTAACCAAATGCATCTGAATGGGGCAATGTGACTTTTTTCAGCTGCAACCCTGCTAAAATAACCCAGAAGGGGGGCACCACTGTCTGAAGAATTGGGCACTTGGCTGGAAGTCAGGAGACCTGGGTTTTACTCCTAGCTCTGACATTGTGTGACCATGACCAAGTCACTTCACCGCTCTGTACCCTCACACACACTGTCTAACTTGTTCTATTTAGACAATATGGGACAGTCCCTGTCCCAAAAAGCTTACAATTTGTTTGTACAGTGTTTAGTACAATGGAACCCTAGCTTTGTTTGGGGCTTGTAAGTGCTACTGCAATCCTTAAACAAAATATTAATCCATATCTTTGTCGCCTGAAGACAGGATTACTGCAATGCACTCTACATGGGGATACAATTTAAATCAATTCAGAAACTTAAGCTGCCACATTTTGCACCAGCTTGTTTATTAAGGCCTTGTCTACACTGCCACTTTACAGCACTGCAGCTTTCTCACTCAGGGGTGTGAAAAAACACCCGAGTGCTGCAAGTTTCAGCGCTGTAAAGTGGCAGTGTAGACAGTGCACCAGCACTGGTAGCTACTCCCCTCATGGAGGTGGGTTTTTTATAGCGCTGGGAGAGATCTCTCCCTTGATTTCAAAGAAAGGAGGCTGGAGGTAGTACAGTCTCCGAAGGGCATGCTGCAATGCATATGAATTTGTGGAAGTTGCTGTAAAGGATGGAGTTATATCTATGAGGGTGAGGGGAGAGTGTAATTGTGTGTTTTTTTAAGGAATTTTCTTTCTGGCTGTCAAAATAAGTTTGCGTAACTTGTGTCAGTGGGTGCTGAGAACTTTTGGATAGGTGTTTTTTATTATTGTAGAAATCCAAATATATACGCATATATTAGGCTAACATAATCCAGACTGTAAAGGCAACAGTCAGCTTCAATCTATTCTGTCTCTGGAGGGCAGCCACCTGAAATTAATTACACCCATTATTGCCTATACATTGCAACATTCAAAATGAGTTCTGGCTGCCTAACAAGTATAGTTTTCTACTTGTGTATATAGTTCTCATCTTCCCCTCTGTTTACACACAATGTGCAGGGAAACCTATGCTGTATATAGCTCTTTATCTTGACAAAAGTTGTTAAAGCCAGATTGCCTAACTATTTTTCTCTGCATACAACACCTCAGTCTACTATTTCCCCCATTAGAGAAATCTCTCTTTGGCATCCTGATGCCTAAAGTTGGAGATTAATATATTTACCTATAAACTAAAATTTAATTCCAAAGCAATAGGAGTATCCTCCACCACCACAAACTGGATTTATATACATGGAAGTTTTAGCGTTTCAAAGTTCCTTTATAAAAGATACACATATGGATATGGCCATGTGGTGATGGAGTTTTGACAGTTTTATAGTGACACAATATAGTCCAGAAGTGGCAAACTTTTTGGCCCAAGGGCCACATCTGGGTAAGAAAATTGTATGGTGTGCCATGAATGCTCACGAAATTGGGGGTTGGAGTGCGGGAAGGGATGAGGGCTCCGCCTGGGGGTGCGGGCTCTGTGGTGGGGCAAGAAATGAGGAGTTCGGGGTACGGAGGGGTCTCCGGACTGGGGCGGGGGGGAAGGGCTCTGGCTGGGGGTGCAGGTTCTGGGGTGGGGCTGGGGATGAGGGGTTTGAGGTGCACGAAGGTGCTCCAGGCTGCAAGCGAGGGGTTCAGAGGGCAGGAGGGGGATCAGGATTAGGGTAGGGGCGCAAGAGGGGGTCAGGGGTGCAGGCTTTGGGCGGCACTTACCTCAAGCAGCTCCCAGAAGCAGCAACATGTCCCCCCTCCGGCTCCGATATGGAGGCATGGCCAGGCCCTGTCTGCAGGCGCCGCCCCTGCAGCTCCCATTGGCCATGGTTCCCGGCCAATGAGAGCTGCGGGGGGGGGAGGGGGCACTCGGGGCAGGGTGTGGAGCCCCCTGGCTACCCCGCACATAGGAACCAGAGGGGCGACATGCCCCAGATGCCACGCAGAGTGGGGCAAGCTCTCTACCCCGCTCCCCGGCTGGAGCGCCAGAGTGGGGCAAGCCCCCAGACCCTGCTCCCTAGTGGGAGCTTGAGGGACGGATTAAACTGTCTGGAGGGACGGATGCAGCCCCCAGGCCATAGTTTGCACACCCCTGATATAGCTCATTAGCGTGACGTTAACAGCATGTGTTTAGAAAAGATATAATCAGAGAATGCTAACTACAGTTTTAATCCAACTTTTAAAGAGTTATCAGCTATTACATTTCAACATATACCAATATACTGCTAACACAGGGGGCAAACTGATAACTGTAAGAGTGAACCAGGACTTGAAAAAGTCACTCATCCATTCCCCACAACTGAGTGAGAAAATGCCACTTGTAAGTGTTATAGAAGTTCAAATGTTAAATTTAATGCTTTTGTATATACTATAGTAGTCCCCTTAAACCCCAAACACAATTGCATCTCATCACACTACAACAGGGGTGGGCAAACTACGGCCCGGAGCCATTTTAAGCCGGCTCACGAGCTGCACCACGCGGTTCGGCCCCCTCCAGCTGGGGTGCTGGGTCGGGGGCCGCACCACGCAGCTAGGCCCCGCTCCAGCCAGGGCGCTGGGGCCGCACCACATGGTTCCCTGAAGCCACGGCATAGCCCCGCTCCGGGTCCTACGCGCTCCAATGGGAGCTAGAGGTGCTGTGCCTGCGGATGGGGCAGCGTGCAGAGCTGCCTGGCCACACCTCCACGTAGGAGCTGGAGAAGGGACATGCAACTCCTTCCAGGAGCCACTTAAGGTAAGCATTGCTCGAAGCCTGCACCCCCCGAGCCTCTCCCCATACCCCAACCCCAGCCCTGAGCCCCATCCCGCTCTCCAAACCCCTCATCCCCAGCCACACCCCAGAGCCTGCACCCCAAGCCGGAACCTGCACCCCTGCCCCAGCCCTGATCCCCTTCCCGCCCTCCGAACCCCTTAGTCCCAGCCCACAGCATCCTCCGACACTCCAAACTCCTCATCCCCAGCCCCACCCCAGAGCCCGCACTCCAACCCCAATTTTGTGAGCATTCATGGCCCACCATACAATTTCTATCCCTATCAGGTGTATCCCCTCAGCTCCTTCAACATTTACACACTCCGCCATCAGGAATGGGCTTGCTGCCCATTATTTTGTTTATCCTCCTCAGGAGGCTATACTCCATTGCTAGCACTAATAGCTTCCCACTCACCTAAAACAACTATTTCCATGAGTCTCTCAGACCCTATTCTGTATATAAGCCCCAACCTCCATTGGGTGCAGCAGGAAGGCAACCAATGTTTCTGACACACTCTGCTGCTACCCAATTAGCAGAGGTGAATCCATAAACATGTCAGGTGCTACTGAGCAGCAAATCCTTTGCTCAGTTATGGAGCATATGTTCTGATGCCACTATGGTCTGAGGTTGCGAAACTGTCATTCAGGTCTGCTCATTCTCTGACCCCAAATCACCCCCCTTTTCCACACCCTTCCCACCCCAGTTAGTCTCCCAACCCCATGATGCCCAGAGTCCAGAAATGAAGCCATAATAAGGCTACTGAGGCTGTAAAGGCACTGCCATGGTGCTCCTGGGAAAAGGAGAGGCTGTTTGGGCCATGTTCACCTGAAGTCCTCCTGGCTTTGCAGGGCAGTGAGAGGAAGCCTAGCTAGTCTCCATACCCTCATGATGCTATCAGACTCTACAGTTGTTGATGAGTTATTTCTGGAGGAAGTTGAAGACTCTTAAAGGGAAACTCCCTGGAAATGAAAGATGGATGCCAGGGTCTGAGCGCCAAAGTCCTAGCTTTGAGGGAGAGGGCAAAATCTCTAAGTGTTTTGGATAGGCCTTCAGAGCAACTGTAGAGTTTGAGGGCAAATAAAGCTCCAGAGTAACATACAAACATACTAGACATAACCTATATACTGTATTCCAGAGGCCTACTGAAACAGCCCTAATGATTCTCAGTGTACTAAAGAACTAGCCAGTCTGGCCTGGTCCACACTAGAAAAATTATCTGTTGCTGAGAAGAGGTATCAGCAGCACACTGCAAGTTTAGAACATGGCTTTTCATGATCAACACCATTTCAGAAAACAATGAATAAAATGAAATTTATTCCAAGAAAGTCTTAACCAGGGTTTTCTCAAATGGTGCTGAACACTATGTGTCCTGTTCTCCAAATGCAAATTAAGCTGTGCAGTTTAACCAGTGTTGGACCTGCTGCTGACAACTGGTGTCAGCAATCGGTAATTTTTCTAGCGTAGATCTGGCCTCTGACTTGACTCAATTCAATGTATTCTCTTTTATCTAGAGGCTTGTTTAGTTCACTACTAAAAAAACTAGTGCAGTAACATTTTTTCTTTGCTCTGAGAGAATCCCATACTAATAAATAACATTACTGTTCTAAACAATCAGCTGAAACTTAAGATAAATTTGCAGTGCACCTCATCAAAATAGATATGGCCATTATGAAGACAGTATAAAAGTCCAAAAATAGATATGGCCATTATGAAGACAGTATAAAAGACTAAGCAGTTATTTAACATTTGCAAGTGCGCTTTTAACTGATTCTAAAGAGTCTGACTTTAGCATTAAGTGCTGAATGCATCGAGTCAACAACAAAGAAGGGCACGACCATGAAGTGCAGATCCACTGATAGTGACCTACTCCTGTTTGATAAAATAATTGCAGGAAGTTGTAGACTGTATCTATTTTATTTTATTTCCCAGTTTTCTAATGCTTTTTTTTCAAGAAACTGAAATATAAAATACATGATTACATTACCTCAAAATGACAGCCTTCATGCTGTCAATGTCAGTGTGCAATAAGTAGGCCCAACATTCATGAAGAAAAATGAAAACTAGTGCCTCTTGTCTTGATTTTTGTAGGGTTGTCAACAAATACCTTAACTACATTTTTTTCTTTTTTGCAAATTTACAGGTCTTCTTTATTACACTTTTTCACAACCTCAAACCTCACCAGCAATTTAACTGATTTTTTGAGAGAATAATAGTTTAAAAAGTAAATCGCAAAAATATATCAGCTGCAGGAAGCCTACCAAAAAACCACTGGACAATTAAGGTGCTAATGAAGCACTCACAGCAGACAAAGCCCTTGCAGAAAAGATAAATGAATTTTTTGCACTGGTTTTCACTGCAGAAGATATGAGTAAGATTCCTACATCTGAACCATTCTTTTTAGGCAACAAGTCTCAGGAACTGTCCCAGGCTAAGGAGTCAGAGGACGTTTTAGAACAAACTGATAAATTAAACATCAATAAGTCATCAGGATCAGGTGGTATTCACTCAAGAGTTCTGAAGAAATTCAAATATAAAATTGCAGAACTACTATAGTAATTGTGGTATGTAATGTATCATTTAAATCAGCTTAAACAGTACACCCACACCTTGAATACCGCATGCAGTTCTGGATGCCTCATCTCAAAAAATGGAAACGGCACAGAGAAGGGCAACAAAAATTATTAGATTTCAGAGTAGCAGCTGTGTTAGTCTGTATTCGCAGAAAGAAAAGGAGTACTAGTGGCACCTTAGAGACTAACCAATTTATTTGAGCACAAGCTTTCGTGAGATACAACTCACTTCATCGGATGCATTCAGTGGAAAATACAGGCCCACCTTGATTATCACTACAAAAGGTTTTCTTCCCCCCCCACCCCCCCCCGCTCTCCTGCTGGTAATAGCTCATCTTAAGTGATCACTCTCCTTACAGCGTGTATGATAACACCCATTTTTTCATGTTCTGTGTGTATATAAATCTCCTCACTGTATTTTCCACTGAATGCATCCGATGAAGTGAGCTGTAGCTCACGAAAGCTTATGGTCAAATAAAAAATTATTAGGGGTATGGAACAGCTTCGACAGGAGGAAAAATTTTAAAAAATGGGACTATTCAGCTTAGAAGAGAGATGACTAAGGGGAAATATGATAGAGATATATAACATCATGAATGGCATGAAGACAGTGAATAGGGAAAAGTTATTTACTGGTTCACAAAACGCAAGAACTAAGAGGTCAGCCAATGAAATGAATAGGCAGCGGATCTGAAACAAGCATGAGGAAGTACTACTTCACACAACACACGATCAGTCTGTGGAACTCTTTGCTGGGGATATTGAGGAAGCCCAAAGTATAACTGCGTTCAAAAAATAATTAGATAAGTTCATGGAAGATATGCTCTTCAATGGCTATTAAACATGATGGTCAGGGAAGCAACCCCATGCTGTGTGTTCCCCTAAATCTCTGATTGCCAGAAGCAGGGCATGGGTGACAGAGGACAAATTACCATTTTTTGTTCATTCCCCCGGAAGCATCTGGTACTGGCCACTGACAGAAGACAGGACCCTGGGGCTCGAGACGTTGGTCTAACCCAATATGGTTGCTCCTATATCTGTAGGGCCAGATCCACTAGGCACGCTCACTCAGAGGCTGCCTAACATCACACAGAACAGCCAAAGAGGAGGCCCCTACGTTATAAACTTTAGCCCAGTAGTTAGGGTACTTACTCACTGGGGACATGGGACACCACCAGTTCCAGTCTCCCCTCTTCCTGCTGAGGAAATGGGATCTGGACATGGATCTGCCACCTCTGGGCTGAGAGCCCTAACCACTTATATTGTTGACATTACCCAAGATTTGTATTTAAAAGAAACAGGCCTTCCAAATCATCTTTCACTTTTAAGAATTACACAGAATACATTTAGCTTTTCCCAAAAGCCGTAAGTAAAGATGCACCAAGTACTTTTTCCCTATCACAAGATATTTGGGGGGCCGAGAATAGGTGAGATGCGAATACACACGTCTGACAGTGGACAGCGGCACCTCTTACACGAGATTTCCCCTCCTTCAGGCGGAGTGACTTTGCTGCGCTGCCGAGGGAACTGAAAGCGGCGCGCTGGACTTCCACCGAAGCGGCCCAGCGCCCATTCCGCGACAAGCGGAGTTTTCCGCCGAAGTGCCCAGCGCCCTTTGACCGCCAGCAGCGCCCGCCGCACCGGGGAGCTGGGCATCACAATAAACCCTGCGGCCGCGGGATCCCGCCGCACGGCGAGCCGCGCCCCCGGCCGGCCGCCCCGCCCACCCGGCCCCGAGCCCGGCACGGCTCAGCGTCGGTGGGCCCCGCTGCCTGCAGCCCCCCAAGCGCCGGCTCCGGACTCACCCCCAACGCCGCAGCGGTTACATAAGAGACACCCCCTCCCCCGCACGCGCCGCCCCCCCCGGCACCCCCTCCACGCACCGCCCCCACTCCACGCACCGCCGCCCCAGACACTGCCCAGACCCCCCACGCGCACAACGGCACGGACACCTCCCCCACCCGCCCTGTCCTCCCGCTGCCGCCGCAAGGCACCTGCAGCCCCAGACGCGGGGTTGGGGGCGGCCCCCCCCCCCGGGACCCCTTCCCGCCTGGCCCTCGCGCCCGGGGAGGGGTGATCGCGGCCAGCGAGCGCGTTACCTTCCTCAGCGGTCTCCATCTTGTCCGGCTGACGCAGCGCCGCGGCCGGCGGGCGGATGGTGTGACCGCGGTGGGGCGGGGGCCGCGGGGTTCGCAGAGTGAGCACCATAGAGCCAGCCCGGCTGAGCGCGGCGGCCTAGAGCGCCGCGCTCGCCTCCAGCGCCCTCCGGCGGCCGACGCGCGCCAGCCACGCTGCGGGGCCGTTGTTGACCCAAAGGGGAGCGGGAGGCGGGAGCCTGGGGAGCGTGTGTGTGTGTGTGTGAAACTGTAATTCCCGGCGTGTCTGCAACAAAGAGATACGTGTCCCGAGTAGAGGCCAGCAACACTCACACCTACGCCTGTGCACACACCACAACACGTGCGCACGCACATGCAAACACATATGCACGTGCGTGAACACCCACTATTCAAGTCGAGCCGACTGTATTGGCGTGGACACAAGCGTTTCCGAAAGAAGCAGATACCTTCGTGTGTGGCTCAAACGCATGCTCCTCTCCACACACAGAGAGTGTTCCCTCAAGGGGAACAAGGCAACGCTTCAGAAAGGAAAACTTTCGAACTGGTAAAAGGGGAGATAAAAGGAAAGCCCCTTTTCTCAGAAGGTGCAGACTCGACTCCCTCCTGTATCTGTCGCCAGTGGATTAATTTACAGTAAGGGTGTCCCGCCCTCCTTGTGTAACGTAAATAAAATAAAGAGAAGACAAGGTGATATGGTGCAAACAAAGGTAAGTGTATTCAGGGTAAGGGTACAGAAAACTGGGAGAAATGCGGGTGGGGGGGAGAAGAAATACAAACCTAACCAATACAATGAAACAGTGACTGGCTTTAGGAGCTTGAAGCTCAGACCCGCAAAACCTCCCTTGGTGTTCAGAAAAATAATAAATGAAACCCCAATACAGAAACCTCTCCTACTATATTCAGGCACAGCGGATGCTATGCACCGACGCGAGGCCCAGGGCCTTCAACTCTCTGGCTGATTGGGAGCCTTCGAGGAGGACCTCTGGGGAGTCCTGACAACTGGTGGACTTTGTCGCAGGCGGGGAGACCCTCTGGGATGATGGACACCAGGAAAGCTGCAGGATTCCCTCACAGGTAAGATGGTTTTGCTGTGGCGGGAATGATGATGATGACAGGTCCCTCCTTCCTCTGTCTCGCTTCAGGATAGATGATGTTCTTCTCGCTAGCTCTGGAACGTTGGGAAGACCCAACCGTGCGCACGCTGCCACTGGAATGGACAGCCCCGTGCAGGCGCTGAGCAAGATCTTATATAATCTTTAAGGCGGGAAAAGTTCTGATGGAATAGAATGTTGGGGGTTGGTTTTGGCAGAAAAAAATGGTTCTGTCTGGTTTGAGCCAGGGAGCTCCAGTGTCTAAGCTGTAAACAAATTTGCTTACAAAGATGGAGTCCAGGGGTCACAGATGATATACTCCGTATTGGATTTCATTAGAGCCAGTGATTTACATAACCTTTATCTTATATACGTTATTAAAACAACGAATTAAACACATTTAAACAATACCAACACAACATTTTTTTCTAACAAGAGAAATGTGCACATAAGAACGGCCATACGGGGGGTCAGACCAAAGGTCCATCTAGCCCAGTATCCTGTCTTCCAACAGTGGCCAGTGCCAGGTGCCCCAGAAGGAATGAACAGAACAGCTAATCATAAAGTGATCCATTCCCTGTTGCCCATTCCCAGCTTCTGGCAAACAGAGGCTAGTGATACCATCCCTGCCTGTCCTGGCTAATGGCCATTGATGGCCCTATCCTCCATGAATTTATCTAGTTCTTTTTTTAACTCTGTTTAGGTGTGGCCTTCACAACATCCTCTGGCAAGGAGTTCCACAGGTTGACTGTGCGTTGTATGAAGAATATACTTCCTTTTGTTTGTTTTAAACCTGCTGCCTATTAATTTCATTTGGTGTCCCTTAGTTCTTGTGTTATGAGGAGTAAATAAAACTTCCTTATTTACTTTTTCCCCACCTGTCATGATTTTATAGCTCTCTATCATATCCCCCTCTTAATCATCTCTCTTCCAAGCTGAAAAGTCCCTGTCTTATTAATTTCTCCTCATATGGAAGTCATTCCGTACCCCAATCATTTTTGCTGCCCTTTTCTGAACCTTTTCGAATTCCAGTGTATCCTTTTTGAGATGAGGTGACCACATCTGCAAGCAATATTCAAGATATGGGCGTACCATGGATTTATATAGAGGCAATATGATATTTTCTGTCTTATTATCTATCCCTTTCTTAATGACACCCAACATTCTGTTCGCTTTTTTGACTGCCGCTGCACACTGAGTGGACTTTTTCAGAGAACTATCCACAATGACTCCAAGATCTCTTTCTTGAGTGGTAACAGCTAATTTAGACCCCATCATTTTATATGTATAGTTGGGATTATGTTTTCCAATGTGCATTAGTTTGCATTTATCAACATGCACAAAAAACATACCCAAATTCACAAGGACTTGTACAGGTGCTCACATGCACACCTCTGCACAGTCACAATGATAAACACGCAGACAAATGCACAAGCACACACACACATGCACACGTGAGTGCACACAAACATATGTATGCACACACCCCCACATAAAAGTGTACATATGCCATGTGCATAATCACAGATGAGTACATACATGCACAGATGAAGACAAGCACAGAAATACAAAAATGGATACATGCACACATGCAAATACACATACATAAGAACACGCAAAGATACATGCATACAACATCCTCCTACATACACACCTTGTAGTCTCTTTGCTTCATAGAAGACTTTGAAAATTGGACACTTGATGATTTCACGTGGAATAAAAACAGCTTTAAGGAACTTAAACAAAATTCAGACATCATACTTTATGACTCAGGAGGTATATAAACTGTTGCTCTTGACAACAACTAAAATTCAGAGAGTATGAAAAGAACAAAATACTAGCAGAAACAACATTATCTGGACCCAGTGAAACATTACATAGATAACTAAAGTAGCCAACCCTTAAGGTGAGAATACACTATAACTGTACATGTGTCCAAGCGTATGGTTGTGCCATAAGAGAAGGCTACTCACCCTGTGCAGTAACTGGTTCTTCAAGAATTAAGGTTGCCAGGAGTCCAGTTTTCAACCAGAATGCCCTGTCAAAAAGGGACCCTGGTGGCTCCGGTCAGCACTGCTGACCGGGCTATTAAAAGTCCAGTCGGCGGCGCAGCAGGGCTAAGGCAGGCTCCCTGCCTGCCCTAGCTCCGCGCAGCTGCGGGAAGCAGATGGCATGTCTCTGCGGCCCCTAGGAGCAGGGGCGATCAGGGAAGCTCTGCACTCTGTCCTTGCCTGAGCACTGGTTCCGCAGTTTCCATTGGCCTGGAACCACGGCAGCCATGCCAGCTGCTTCCAGGAGCAGCACAGAGCTAGGGCAGGAAGGGAGCCTGCCTTAGCCCCGCTGCGCTGCGGACTGGGATTTGCCTGAGATAAGCACTACCAGGCTGAAGCCTGAACCCCAAACCTCCTGCCCCAGGTCAGAGCCCCCTCCCACATCCTAATTCCCTCCCAGACCCCGCACCCCCTGCCCCCACCCAAAACCCAATCCCCTGCTTCAGATCAGAGCCCCCTCTCGCACCCAAACTCCCTCCTGGAGCCCACACCCCGAATCCGCTCCCGCACCCCAACGTCTTGCCCCAGCCCTGAGCCCCCTCCCGCATTCTAAACTCCTCGGCCCCAGCCCAGAGCCCCCTCTTACACCCCAAACCCCTTATCTCCAGAGCCCGCACCCCCAGCTGGAGCCCTCACCCTCTCCCACATACCAACCCCTTTCCCCAGCCCATGAAAATGAATGAGGGTGGGGGAGAGCGAGCGATGGAGGGAGGGGTCCCGGAGGGAGGGGGCAGGGCTTCAGAGAAAGGGTGGGGCAGGGGGCGGGGCAAGGGTGTTTGATTTTGTGCAATAAGAACATTGGCAACCCTATTCAAGGTGTGTGTCCTCGTGAGTGCTCCACTGAGGTGAATATGTGCTCCATGTGCCTCAGATCAGAGATTTTAGGTAGCCGTGCCTATTCAGTCTGCACATGTGCTCCATGAAGCCTCGTGCTCTGCACTGTGTCTGTATAGAGTTGCATGGGTGAGCTGCCCTCAGTTCCTTCTCTGATGCAAAACTCCATGGCAAAGAACTCTGAAGCAGAGGGGAGGAGGGTGAGTAGTAGAGTACCCACATCTCAAAGGAACGCAGTTACTGCACAATGTGACAAACCTTCACTTCTTTGAGTAATGTCCCTATGGGTGCTTCACTCTAGGTAATCACTGAGCAGTACTCTCTATGGAGGTGTGGGGCTTTGGAGTCAAGTCCAAAATTGAAGACAGTACAATAGAGCCAAACACTGCATCTGAGGCTGAGGCCTGAGTAACTGCATAGTGTTCAGAAAAAGTAGGAATGGAGATCCAGGTTGCAGCTCTACATATGTCCGTGACAGGAACATTCTTAAGAAAGGCTACTGAAGGGTGTGTTAACACTCTAGAAGGAGGTTGAAGGTCATGAGACTGATAGCAATAGATAATGCAGCCAGATATCCATCTAGAAAGTCTTTGCTTGGAAATTGGAGATCCCTTAATTCCAGGGTTTAAATTCTGATAGAGTGTTTCCCAGATTCCTCTATGTCCTCTTCCCCCCCCCCCCCCCCTTACACTGCCCTCCCCTGGCTACATGCTAAGAAAACTCCAGGAGGGTTGCAAATATTTACTAGAGCTCTGCTCTGGACAGCTCCAGCTGAATTTAAGCCCTGGTCTGATCCCACACTGCAACTCCTGTGACTAGGCAGCGGTTTTGGATGAAGGAGCCTTTAGTGGTATCAGATATAATTGTCCAGAGAGCATCACCTCATGGTCCTGATCTGGAGTCCTTGAGCTAAATGGGAGATTTTGCATGTGGATTGTGTTAGACATACTTCCAAAGATTTAGGTTCAGGCATGAGATTAATTCAGGAGGAAATATCCAAATAATAATAAATAACACATACTTCTAGGGATCCTTGCATGTGCAGGAGCTCACAGCACTTTACAATAGTTAATTAAGACTCATAATCCCAGGAGGAAGGGAAATATGGTTATCCTCAATGGTGAAGAAACTAAAGCACCAAGAAGTGGAGTGTGTTGCCTAAGGTCATAAAACAAATCTTTCAATGTCAGGAATAGATGCAGGCCAAGAGGCTTTCACTCCAGAGTTCTGACCACTGTTAGGATATAGATATTCAGGCCTGTCTGTAAAGGCCTGTACTTTAAGAATTTAGGTGTATTCTTATCACTTGGCTAGTTAGAGGTATAAAAGAAAGAATCAAAATCACTGTCTGCCAGTGTAAGGTCCTTCTCTTACTGTGACAGTCTGAGGCCCTGTTCTTAGGCTAAGGCCTTTGGCTAAGCAGCAGAGGCAGCCATAAGCTAGGAAGCGAACGGTCACATCCTCACATTCCAAACTAGTCACATTGAAATAAGGTGCTCTTGGGCTGTCAGGCACTATCAGGACAGGATTGTATTCCTGTCACCTCCAGAGAAAGGGAAGTGCCTAGAAAATGTAAAAGGAAACTTAGTTTGATAGCATCCTGTCTGGCAAGAACTCACTTATCAATAGCTGGGATGTGAAATCCTCACTTCTGTATTGTTTTGTCATTATAGTTCCCACTTTGCTATTGTTTGTCTGTATAATCTCTGTCTGGTTCTGTGATTGTTTCTGTCTGCTGTATAATTAATTTTGCTGGGTGTAATCTAATTATTGTGGTGGGATATAATTGGTTAGCTAATCATGTTACAATATGTTAGGATTGGTTAGTTAAATTTCAGTAGAATGATTGGTTAAGGTATAGCTAAGAATATTACTATATAAATTAGGGGCAAACAGGAAGTAAGTTGGGATTCGAAAATAAGGAAAAAGGAACTTGTATTTAAGCTTGCTGGAAGTTCACCCCAATAAACATCGAATTGTTTGCACCTTCGGACTTCGGGTATTGTTGCTCTCTGTTCATGCGAGAAGGACCAGGGAAGTGGGAGAGTGAAGGAATAAGCTCTCTAACAACCACCAACCCATGCTGCCTCCTCTTATCTATATATAACAATTTTGTAGATATTAATATACATGTTATTTCAAAACTTCAGTGTCTGTGAAGAATATAGATCCTATGATGTAATGATTCAGTAAAGCACAAAGGAGTCAAATATAACAAAAATTAGAATTATACCTTTCACTTTCTTCCAATTGCTAAATCCAACTCAGCAGCATTTTTTAATAATAACTGCTGGAGTGTCATATGAGACATTTACATATCCCAGAATCTGGATGAGCTTCTTATGCGCTTGACCTCAGTGGTGTCATCCAACCTTCCAAATTGTGGAAGTGATTTTGGGGGGATCGGTGGGCACACCCAACCATCAAGTCATCTGTTATTTTGTACTGCTGAGTTTAATATTCCATATCCTCAACTACCATCTATGGTCACTTAAAGAAAAGCTTGATGGATGGCCTAGTCCAATTTATAAAATGCCATTTGTATATTTCATTCTAAAAATGACAAGAGGGATTGCAAGTTGTGGAGAGAACAGCCTAGATATTTAAGAAGGTCAAAGGGACTATTGAAATGTTAAATGTGATCTGAAGCAAAATCTTTCACATATATTGATTTCATGGCTAAAACCTCTTGAGGGAAAAGAATTTGAAACATTCATGAAAGATGCTGCTTTAAAAAAGAGAAAGAAAGAAAAGGTAGAATTTAGAGGTAGCATGAGGTCCAATATGAGGCCTTGATCCTGCAACTGGATCCAAATGGATGGAACCCTCTGGCCACATAGGGCCCAATGGGTATACCCTTTCACGCCTCAGGATCTGATTGTCGGAGCTGGGCCTCAGATGACATGCTCTTTGAACAAGTGCCTTGTCTCTCCCATTTGTTTTGTAAAGTGCCTAGCATAGTTTTGGTTGCTAAAAAAATAATAAGAATTTAGAATACATTTCTAGAAAGATATTATAACCTTCTTTGAGTTTGACCCATATTCTGTAAGTAAGTCTACTTCCTCTTACCTGGGAGGAAGTAGACTTGTTGTTTAGTTAGGATGTTTGTGTAATGTTTATTCCTCAGGTTAAAGTGTATCCTTGTGTTGGTTACCATGGAATACTGCACTTACGCTTATAGGTGCTAATCCACAGTACTATATAACAGATAAAAGCTCGGTCTCCTAAACTTATTTGAAGTTTAGGATATTGGTTATACCAGAGAGAAAAGATTTTTAAACTAGACTGGACAAAAGCACTGGAGGAAGTACCATAGGGAACAATCTGTCTTTGCTCATGGGGATAGACTGGATGACCCACTATATCTTTCTTAACTCTAATTTCTATGATTTATTTGCTATGAAAGCTGTTTTTACCAGACACTTACCAGATACCTGAGGCTTTCCTGCTCGCAGCTGCTTCTGCTGTTTTCTCAGTCTGTTTAAATTCATATCTTGCACACCTGATGCCTCCCCTCTCTTAGATACTTTTCTTTGGCCCTTCCCCAATTCTGGTCTCAGTCCTCAGGTTCTGATATATTTAATAAAGATAGGATGAGAGGAAGATAGTAAATATACAAACCACAGTGGGAGAAAAAACATCCTGCCTAAGTCAGGTCAAATTTTGCTAGACTGTTTTTAGGGAATGGAATATGATTGCCTTTTTTTTTTTTAAGGTGCATTCTATTGTAAGTTACATGGACTTCACCAGTGTTTTTCTAGCCATTAGGGGAAAATAAATGACATATAGGGGGAATTCAAGTGCCTCCTCATTACTTGAGAGTCTATCCAGAAAGTGAGAATGTTGAATTCTGTCCAAACGTTTCCTGCTCTGAATTGGAAAGGGAAGTAGTAGGGGGAGGGATGCAATGTAACATTAAATTGCTGCTTTGGATTAACAGCAACTCTTTTAAGAATGATTTCACAAGATGGGTTTGAATGGAATTGAACCTCTGCAGCCCAAATCAATGTAGCAATCCACTGATGAAAGAACTACTTTTAAAGCTGTTTCATATAGTGGATAAAAGTAATATGATTTGGATGATGGACAGGGCTTAAATCCTCATAGAGTATTTCCCAGAGGTCCGTCCCCCTCCCCCCACATCCTATAAAAACTCAAGGGGGGTTGAAAATATTTACTGGAGCTTTGCTCCGGATAGCTCCTGCTGAATTTAAGCCCTGCTCAGTTCTGTCCGCGAAGGAAAGAAACAATCTTGGAGATTTCCTAAAGGGCTTAGTCCTGTCTAGGTAAAAGGCTAATGCCCTTCTGACACTGAGTGTATGTCATGCTGCATCTCCCTTATCCAGGTGTGGTTCAGGGAAGAAAACTGGGCGGTGAATAGGTTGGTTTATGTGGAAGTACAAGGATGCCTTTGGTAAGACCTTGCGGTACAGTTGCAACATGACCTTATCCTTAAAAAAAATACCATGAAGGGGGGATATGCCATCAGACCCCCTCTCTCTCCAACTCTTTGAGCTGAGAAATAATGTCTACGAGAAAGGCTGTTTTCATAGACAAGTTTAGAAGGGAGCAGGTAGCCATAAGTTCAAAGGAAGACATAATAAGGCATCTAAGTGCCAAGATGAGGTCCCAAACTGGAGTCGGGAATCTGATTTGTGGAAAGCCGTTCCCCAATCTCTAGAGAAACCTCATCACTGTAGGATGAGGGAACATGGAAAAACCCTCCAACATAGGATGGAAGGCCGTAATAGTTGCCAAGTGTACTCTAACAGAGTCTAGGGACATCCTCGACATTTTTAGCTCTAAGATGTAATCTAGTATATCTGACAGCAGAGAGGATGTAGATGAGCAATGTCTTAGGTCACACCAGTGACTGAATCTCCTCCACATTTGCAGGTACTTATTACAAGTGGATTGTTTCCTACTATGTAATAGCACTCTCCTTACATCCTCACAACAGGTTGTTTCTAACTCTGCAAACCGTGAATCAGCCATGCCTTGAGCCAAAGAACCTCGAGGTTGGGATGAAGAATTTCACCGGCATCTGGAGAGAGAAGATGGGGGATGGTTTGTGTCAGCGTTCCCTCTCCATCTGAACTCTGGGGTGCAGATGTGGAGATCCGCATGAAAGACCCCCTAAGCCCTTCACCCTCTTTCCTCGGGAGGCTTGAGAATGATATCCTCACCAATTGGTAAAATGTGAGCACAGACCAAACCCCTTAGGTTTTAGGACACTGAAAATCAATCAGGTTCTTAAAAGAAGAATTTTATTTAAAAAAAGTAAAAGAATTACACCTGCAAAAATCAGGATGGAAGGTACTTTTTACAGGGTAATAAAAAGATTTAAAACACAGAGGATTCCCCTCTAGGATCAGCTTCAAAGTTACAAAAAAAACAGGAATAAAACTCTCTCTTAGCATAGGGAAAATTCACAAGCTAAAACAAAAGATAATCTAATGCATTTGCTTGCCATTACTTACAATTTTTGTAATCTTAGATGCTCATTTCAGGTATGTTTTCAGGAAATATATTTCCTGCCTGGTCTCTCTCTCCCCGTCCAGAGAGGGAACAAGCAAAGAGAGCACAAACAATTTGAAAGTATCTGCTTTCATCATTGGCCCTTTTGGTCAGGTGCAAACTAGGTTATTTGAGCTTCTTACCCCTTACAGGTAAAGATTCAGTACAGCTACCCAGGAGGGATTTTATGCTACCTTTAGCTGTATGTTTATGACAGTTTGAAGGGGATTGGTTAACAAACAGTAAGCAGGGTGGACCATGAGAAAGACATCTGCAAGGAAGTGGCAACCCAGTCCACCTCTCGAACAGAACTGGTCAGAGTTCTTGTTCTTGACTGTGGCGAACAGATCTATTTGTGGGACTCTCCAACATCGAATATGTGGTGGAGTGTAATGGAATCTATTTCCAATTTGTGATCCTGTGAAAAGTGCCTTGCTAAGGGCATCTGCTGTGATGTTTTGCACGCCCAGAAGGTAAACTACTGAGATTATCTAATTTCCAGTGCACCAATTCCAGAGCCTCACTGCTTCGTTATAGAGCGTGGGTGATCTTGCTCCCCCTTAACAGCTGATATAAAACATGCATGGCATGTTGTCTGTCATGAAATTCATGTATTTGCCCCAATCAATGGAAGAAAATGGAGACAGGCATTTCTGACTGTGACCAGTGCCTAGAATGGACCACACTGAGAATAAGCACAAGAAACATGGCAGAGTGCAAGAAACAGGGCAGGCACACCCCAGAAACTGGTGGTTTATTCTATAATTAGATTCACCAAACCAGTAATGAAAGAGCTTCTGTAGCACCACACTGGTTAACAAGAAGCCAGATATAGTCCCCTTTAGGCATTCCAGCCTTTGGTTCCCATCTAGACAAACAGGTATAATATAGTGAGAGGTTACAGAAAACCCAATTCACCAAACGTGAGCTTCACCAATCCCAAAGGATCAGACAATTACCCCCAGGTCACACAGCCGTGTTAGTCTGTATTCGCAAAAAGAAAAGGAGTACTTGTGGCACCTTAGCGACTAACCAATTTATTTGAGCATAAGCTTTCGTGAGCTACAGCTCACTTCATCGAATGCATCTGATGAAGTGAGCTGTAGCTCATGAAAGCTTATGCTCAAATAAATTGGTTAGTCTCTAAGGTGCCACAAGTACTCCTTTTCTTTTTGCAACTTAGACACAGTGCTCCTGTCAGATAATAATTTCTAATACCTATATAAAGAAAGAAAATTAAATAAATATTAGACCCACTCAACTCTAATACTAACATATTCTGTCATCTTGTGTCAATTCACTTAAGGGACACTGGTTAGGTTTAAAAATTTAATGTATATTCTTACTTTGTTACTAACTCTTGAATACAACAATTAAAACAATTGTAGAAAAATCTAGATTACTTTCTATCACCTTTTTGAAGTTCATCAAGCTTGGAATAGATCAGTGGTTCCCAAACTGGGGTTCATGAAATGTTACAGGGGGTTCTCAGGAAAAAATTCCCTAATGGCCGACAGAGCTGTCCCTAGGGACCTCGGGCAGCAGCCCAGAGCCCCTGGACTTCCAAGAGCAATGCAGATCAAAGCAAGCATATCTAGCAGACTGAGAAGATTTAAACTTCAAGACTCCTTATAAGAAATGGAAAGGGAGGTGGATATTTTTAGCTGTTTTTAAAATTAAATAGGCAGCTAGTATTGTTTTTAAAATTATTATGAAGAACAAGTTTAAGCATTGTTGTAATGTGCGTTATTTGCCTGGACTGCTCAAGACCTGAATGCTTGTTCAGGAGGAACTCTGAGTTGGTTTCTTAAATATAGTACCTTCATGCTGTTTCACATCTGATACTCCTTGATGAAACATAGGAGCCTTGTCTTATAACAGGCTTATTCAAAGTGATACAAGCTACAAAAGTGAGATCTTGGAAGAGTGTTGCCATTTTCATAATGTAATAAAAATACTGTAATGATAAATAATAATTGTGTGTTATAAGCATAAAAACAAATTTTATTTTTCCAAGATCACTGTTTTTATAATTTATACTCAGGTAAAGGAGAAAATCCCTGGAAATATTCATTTTGATGAGGGGGTTTTTGAGACTTGCCATTTTAGTGAAAGGGGTTCACAGGTTGTTAAAGTTTGGGAACCACTGGAATAGATAATTTAACTTTTGGAAACATCCTATTAGGGCAAGGCCCTGTGAGTTTATACTGCACCTGCCTGGAGCTCTAGGGGTTTTACCCCACTACTAGACTAGAAAATTACTTTAAACAATAATGAAACTGACATTTTCAAGTGATTTTCATAGTACTCCCAACCCCAAATGTTCAAAAATCAAGTATTAGGCTCACCAGAAATAATGAGATTGTATAAAAATAATAGATTTGGTGTTTTTTTTAATTTACATTCTGCTTTTTGAGCCTTGAAGGTGCATTGGGGTCACATTTTGAAGCTTTCTTCACAGCCATGAGGGCTAGAAACTTCATTTTTTTTTCAGAATGAAGGCTGAAATTATCACATATCACTTGACTCCAGGAGCTGGGGCTTTAAGGAAAACAATAGATATCATGAGACTCCTGACAAAATCATGAGAGTTGGCAACACTGCTTTAACTTCTGTTTAAAGGCTAGTTACTTTCTAGAAGGGTCTTAAACACAACACTGCAGTGTTGGAGTTGCAGTTCTCACAGGAGAATATTTTAAACCAAACACCAAGAAATTTCCCTGTTTCAAAGGTGGGGGAAAACACTGAGACTTCTGAGGTATATCAGGACCACTGCAGGCAGGAAAGGAAAATAAACAGGCACAGGAGCTCTGGGCAGCTATTCCTCTTGAAAAAAAGTTGGAGAGTCAAATCTTCTAGTCTTTAATCAAGTAAAACTTCTATTGCAATCAGTGCCTCCACCCGCAGATATTAACATCACAGTGAACATGTGATAACATGTGTGGTCAATAACTATACACTTCATACTTAAATATCTGAGCCATCTTATCCGGAGTTACACATTATATGCATTGGCTCAGGGACTACATTTTCTGGCATATTCTGAACAGTGCTGAGCACACAGATGGTGCCCAGTGAATAACACAAATCATCACAATAATCGTCGACTTTATGGACGCTGTGGATGCAGTTTCTGTTCTTTGTTCTGGAATTGCCCTGAATGTGGCTGAAACGCTAAGAATTTGATGTATAAACACATCTGATACTTATATAACACTTTCTCGTTCCTTCCTTTTCTCAAACAGAACAAAAAATGACAAAACAAAATGGTTTTCAGTTAAAATCTAAAATTGCACAGCAGGCATTGCTGTACAACTCAGCCTGGGGCAGAACCTGCCACCCATTGGTGGTTAAGTGTTCCCCGCTCATCTGACTCATTCTCTTTCTTTCTTTCTTCATCCTTCCTTACCTCTGTGCTGCTTTTCATATTCTTAACCATGACATCCTTCCCAATCGCCTGGGACCAATTGCTGGAGTCTCAGAGAACTGGCCTTCTTAGTTTTGCTCCCATCCATCAGAGTCCTCTTTTTTGCAGCATGCAGCAGAGAGAAAGGCTGGTCCAGTACATAAGGGAGCTAGCCCTGAAAGACCTGGGTTCTACTCCCGCTCCCCCCCCCTGACTTCCTGTATGACGTCAGGTCAGCGCCTTAGGGACAGAGTTTCAAAGGTATTTAGGTACCCAAAGATGCAGTTAGGCATCTAGTGGGGTTTACAAAGAACCTAACCTTCTAGGCGCTTTTGAAAATTCCCTAGGTGCCTAAATACCTTTGAAAATCTGGCCTTTAGTTTGCGTGCCCCTCAGTGCCCCATCTGTAGAATGGGGATAACAGCCCTGCTCTACCTCACCGAGGGGGGCTGTGATGTGAGATGCTCAGATTCTATGGTGATGGGGCCACATAAATACCACAGGCAGAGTGGAACTTCTCTATACCACTGCTAGCCCTTACCTGGGTGTTGGCCCCTTCTTTTTACTTATGCCCCTCACTTCTCCCTCTTTTCTGAATGTAACTTTGGCTCAAAGGGGTTGGCTGTATTTCTTCTGAGTCCCCTGTGTTCTCTCTTCACCCCCACCCGCAGAGGGATTCCTGTTTTACAGGTTCATGTAAGGACTTTCAGATCCTTAATTTAATTACCAGCCTTTTCTTATCTTAATCACCCTGCCTCTGTTTGTAAACAAAACACTGACTCCCTGCCACAGGGACAGGAGCTGGGAGAAGCACCTCTCTGCAGAACTCACATTCCACACTAATGCTGGTAAGAGCTCCTGTATGAAACTCAGGGGGGTGGTGGCAGCCCCCCCTCTACCCTTCCTAATTGGCACCATTGTGTATCTGCTATTCAGCTTCCTGGGTTCATCAGTAATATCTCTGGAGTCCAGGAAGCTGATTAGCACATACCGCCTCCTCAACTACCCCGGAACCTGCATGGGGCATAATAAAGCAAAAACTTCCCCCTGCCAAACCCACAACTGGGTGTCCGGTGTCGGCATCATTATACCCACCAGCCTATTATACCCACCGCCCATGACCCTCCTGTTGTTCCTATATTCCTGAGTTTAAGCCCAGCCCCCACTACCCCAAAATGGTCCCTGAGTGAGATGCAGCTGTAAATTAAGGATTTTATTGATTTCAGTGACCCATTATAGAATGGATTATTAAGGAGCTATCGTTGTGCCCTTGTGTCTGTGCATTTCTTGACCAGCATGCAGGCAGCAAAGGGCCAGGGGCCGCATGGACTGAAGGAAATAGTCTGGAAGAATAACAGTAAAAATCTCATTCCATGGATAAGTTAGTGATAAAAAAGCAAGGGAGGTGTCATCTGATTTGTAAAATTTATCTGATGGTGTTATCGGATTTGTAAAATTTCAATAGTGTCACTCTCTGCAGCATAGGATGGGGGATGACTCGCTGTCTCCTGGTCTCCCAGTTCCAGGTCCTCCAGTGGGTGGAAATTTTGATAGTACAATGTTGTCGGAAATGGGTTGAATCATAGAATATTAGGGTTAGAAGAGACCTCAGGAGGTTATCTAGTCCTATCCCCTGCTCAAAGCAGGACCAACACCAACTAAATCATCCCAGCCAAGGCTTTGTCAAGCTGTGTCTTAAAAACCTCTGAGGATGGAGATTCCACCACCTCCGTAGGTAACCCATTCCAGTTCTTCACCACCCTCCTAATGAAATAGTTTTCAGTGTGGTAGCCATGTTAGTCTGTATCAGCAAAAACAACAAGGAGTCCTTGTGGCACCTTAGAGACTAACAAATTTATTTGGGCATAAGCTTTTGTGGGCTAGAACCCACTTCATCAGATGCATGGAGTGGAAAATACTGGAGCAGGTATAAATACATGAAAGGATGGGGGTTGCCTTACCGAGTGTGAGGTCAGAACCTAAACCTAATTTACCCAATACTAATTTCTCCCTAGTGTTACTCACACCATCTTGTCAACTGTATGTAACGGGCCACTCTTATTACCACGTCAAAAGTTATTTTTCCTCCCTTGGTATCCTGCTGTTAATTCATTTATCTCATTAAACTGACCTCATCCGGGACCTCCCTTGATCGCCACGAATTTTCAAAGATAATGGCCCATGGCTCTGCAATCACATCAGCCAACTGCCTCAGCACCGTTGGATGCTGTCATAAATATAAGGGGAAGGGTAAACCCCTTTGAAATTCCTCCTGGCCAGGGGAAAGCTCCTCTCACCTGTAAAGGGTTAAGAAGCTAAAGGTAACCTCGCTGGCACCTGACCAAAATGACCAATGAGGAGACAAGATACTTTCAAAAGCTGGGAGGAGGGAGAGAAACAAAAGGTCTGTGTCTGTCTGTATGCTGGTTTCTGCAGGGGATAGACCAGGAATGGAGTCTTAGAACTTTTAGTAAGTAATCTAGCTAGGTATGTGTTAGATTATGATTTCTTTAAATGGCTGAGGAAAGAATTGTGCTGAATAGAATAACTATTTCTGTCTGTGTATCTTTTTTGTAACTTAAGGTTTTGCCTAGAGGGGTTCTCTATGTTTTTTAATCTAATTACCCTGTAAGATATCTACCATCCTGATTTTACAGGGGGGATTTCTTTATTTCTATTTACTTCTATTTTCTATTAAAAGTCTTCTTGTAAAAAACTGAATGCTTTTTCATTGTTCTCAGATCCAAGGGTTTGGGTCTGTGGTCACCTATGCAAATTGGTGAGGCTTTTTATCCAACATTTCCCAGGAAAGGGGGGGTGCAAGTGTTGGGAGGATTGTTCATTGTTCTTAAGATCCGAGGGTCTGGGTCTGTAGTCACCTAGGTAAATTGGTGAGGCTTTTTACCAAACCTTGTCCAGGAAGTGGGGTGCAGGGTTTTGGGAAGTATTTTGGGGGGAAAGACGCGTCCAAACAGCTCTTCCCCAGTAACTAGTATTAGTTTGGTGGTGGTAGCGGCCATTCCAAGGACCACGGGTGGAATACTTTGTACCTTGGGGAAGTTTTGACCTAAGCTGGTAAAGATAAGCTTAGGAGGTTTTTCATGCAGGTCCCCACATCTGTACCCTAGAGTTCAGAGTGGGGGAGGAACCTTGACAGATGCATTAGATCTGGACCATGGACTTGTGCACATCCAGCTTTTTAAAATAGTCCTTAACCTGTTCTTTCACCACTGAGGGCTGCTCACCTCCTCCCCATACTGTGTTGCTCAGTGCAGCAGTCTGGGAGCTGACCTTGCCTGTGAAGACCGAGGCAAAAAAAGCATTGGGTACTTCAGCTTTTTCCACATCATCTATTGCCTCCCCCATTCAGTAAGGGTCCCACACTTTCCTTGACCACCTTCTTGTTGCTAACATACCTGTAGAAACCCTTCTTGTTACCCTTCACATCCTTTGCTAGCTGCAACTCCAGTTGTGTCTTGGCCTTCCTGATTACACCCCTGCATGCTCTAGCAATATTTTTATACTCCTCCCTAGTCATCTGTCCAAATTTCTACTTCTTATAAGCTTCCTTTTTCAGTTTAAGCTCACCGAAGATTTCACTGTTAAGCCAAGCTGGTTGCCTGCCATATTTGCTATTCTTTCTGCACTTTGGGATGGTTTGTTCCTGCACCCTCGATAAGGCTTCTTTAAAATACAGCCAGCTCTCCCAGACTCCTTGCCCCCTCATATTAGCTTCCCAGGGGATCCTGCCCATCAGTTCCCTAAGGAAGTCTAAGTCTGCTTTTCTGAAGTCCAAGGTCTGTATTTTGCTACTCTCCTTTCTTCCTTTTGTGAGGATCCTGAACTCAACCATCTCATGGTCACTGCTGCCTAGGTTTCCACCCACTTCCACGTCCTCTACCAATTCTTCCCTGTTTGTAAGCAGCAGGTCAAAAGGAGCACGGCCCCTAGTCGGTTGCTCCAGCACTTATACAAGGAAGTTGTCCCCAACGCTCTCCAAAAACTTCCTGGATTGTCTGTGCATTGCTGTATTGCTCTCCCAGCAGATGTCAGGTGATTGAAGTCCGCCATTAGTACAAGGGCCTGTGATCTGGAAACTTCAGTTAGTTGTCCAAAGAAAGCCTCGTCTACCTCATCCTTCTGATCCGGTGGTCTATAGCACACGCCCACCACGACATCACCGTTGTTGCTCTCGCCCCTAAACTTAACTCAAAGACTCTCAACAAACTCTTCTCCAGTTTCAAGCTGGAGCTCTGAACAATCATACCGCTCTCTTACATACAATTTAATTCCTTCACCTTTCCTCCCATAACTGTCCTTCCTGAACAGTTTATACCCAACTGTCATAAATATAAAGGGAAGGGTAAACCCCTTTGAAATCGCTCCTGGCCAGGGGAAAGCTCCTCTCACCTGTAAAGGGTTAAGAAGCTAAAGGTAACCTCGCTGGCACCTGACCAAAATGACCAATGAGGAGACAAGATACTTTCAAAAGCTGGGAGAAGGGAGAGAAACAAAGGATCTGTGTGTCTGTCTTATACTGGTTTCTGCCGGGGATAGACCAGGAATGGAGTCTTAGAACTTTTAGTAAGTAATCTAGCTAGGTATGTGTTAGATTATGATTTCTTTAAATGGCTGAGAAAAGAATTGTGCTGCATAGAATAACTATTTCTGTCTGTGTATCTTTTTTGTAACTTAAGGTTTTGCCTAGAGGGGTTCTCTATGTTTTTGAATCTAATTACCCTGTAAGATATCTACCATCCTGATTTTACAGGGGGGATTTCTTTATTTCTATTTACTTCTATTTTTATTAAAAGTTTTCTTGTAAGAAAACTGAATGCTTTTTCATTGTTCTCAGATCCAAAGGTTTGGGTCTGTGGTCACCTATGCAAATTGGTGAGGCTTTTTACCAAACCTTGTCCTGGAAGTGGGGTGCAAGGTTTTGGGAAGTATTTTGGGGGGAAAGATGCGTCCAAACAGCTCTTCCCCAGTAACCAGTATTAGTTTGGTGGTGGTAGCGGCCAATCCAAGGACAACGGGTGGAATATTTTGTACCTTGGGAAAGTTTTGACCTAAGCTGGTAAAGATAAGCTTAGGAGGTTTTCATGCAGGTCCCCACATCTGTACCCTAGAGTTCAGAGTGGGGGAGGAACCTTGACACCAACCACGACAGTGCTCCAGTCATGTGAACTGCCCCACGAAGTTTCTGTTACTCCAATCATGTCATAGTTCCTTGATTGTGCCAGGACTTCCAGTTCTTCCAGCTTGTTTCCCAGGCTTCTTGCGTTTGTGTACATGCACCTAAGATAATAAGCTGATTGCCCTATTTTCTCAGTATGAATCAGGCTTACTGTCTCATACCCTCCTCCTTGTGTTTCCTCTCGGTATCCCACTCCACAACTTACCTCTGGGTTTAGGTCACCATCCCCCGGCGAACCTAGTTTAAAGCCCTCCTCACTAGGTTAGCAAGCCTGCCTGTGAAGATGCTCTTCCCTCTCTTCATTAGGTGGATCCCATCTCTTCATTCAAAAACCCTCTCTCTCACAAACTGAATGGTACCAAATGTGACAAACCTCAAACAATTATGTAGAGATATATTCAATAAAATGTTTAAAAAACAACTTTTTAAAATTATACTTAAACACAGCCCTTACAGTGGTAAATAGTAGCTCTTGACTGACAGTACAGTGTTATCAGTTACTGCTCAGAACATGACACCCAATTAATTTTTTTAATATTACAGGTTACTATAAATAGAAGAAATGCTTCCAGTTGAACTCCAGCTGAGTCACACAATTTTCAGTAATAAAAACAGTATTTGTTTCTGTTGCTTTCATTTTTTGATGCAACACATTACAAACATTCTTGGTGTAGCACTCCATGTGATACACAATGTCATATGTGTGGGCATCTTTCGGGTCAGTGCACCTATGGCAGTTTATATCATTATGTTCACCACTTTTACAAGAATATGATAAAGTTTGTACAAAGTATGCGTTGTGTCATTTGAAAACTCATAATCTGCTGAACATTACTGTCCTGGTAAAATATGTTTATCAACGTTGTTTGTAGAATTATAAGTTTCTACTGTATAGCATTGCTGTAACGTGTTCCAGAGTTAGAAAGACAGGCCCAAACCATTTCTTCAGAGACAGACACACTGGCACCCCCAGACAGGTATCCACAAAGTCAAGTGGGCTATTGCTTAGCTAAGCAACCATTCTCTGGTAGGGGGAAGGCGTGAACAAGAAATTTGCATTTAATCACAAGGACAATTCAAACCTCATGTCCACAAGAGGCTGTTCGTCACCATGACTCAGCAAGGATGTTTCTAGCACAAGAAATTGCATTATGAAGAGGGGAGAAAAATGCTTCATCTCACTCTCCTTCTTCATCTCTGTCCATGACATCAATGACTCCCAAAGAACTGAATTTGGGGAATAGAAGGAGTCCTTGCTGGGAGGCTTTTCAGCCAGTACAGACTCCTGTAAGATTATGGTGAGAAAAACCTTTTGCTTTTAAGTTCACTTAGTTTGTTAAGTTAGGCATTTAGCTTGCAATTTATTTTTTTATATTTTCTTTGTAACCAATTCTGACTTTTATGCCTTTTACTTGCAATCAGTTAAAAATCTATCTTTCTGTAGTGAATAAACTTGTTTTATTGTTTTTACCTAACCAGTGTGTTAGAATTAAAGTGTGGGAAACTTCATTTGGGATAACAAGGCTGATGCATATAATTTTCCATTGATGAAATGATGAACTTTATATGCGCTTGCATTGTCCAGGAGTGTGCTGGGCAGTACAAGATGCACATTTCTGGGGGAAAGTCTGGGACTAGAGAATCTGCTGGTGCTCTTCTGACGCGTAATTCATGAGTGGCTAGCTGGTAGCACTCACTACTCTGTGTCTGGGAGCAAGTTATATGCTGGAGACTAATGTGTTAACTGGCCAGAAGTGGCTGTTCACCAGTAAAGTAGTGTAAAAGGTATCCCAGGTTGGAGAACTGAGGGGACACAGCTATTCAGCAGCCCAGATTGTACCCTAAGTAATGTTACAGCAACCAATTAACTTTACTTTCCAGGCAACATTCTTGCTAAGAGTGACTACTTCATACAGTTTCTCACGTCTCATGTTGAAAGGGTGCTTAATCAATGCTTACTGCAAGACAAAGCAGATATTCTAAAAATACATGCAATGGAACCTAGTGTAAGGCGAGCCTCACCCACAACTGTCACTTGTCCCAGCAGCTTCAACTTTTTCCTGATGTTCAATGTGCTTCCTTTCTCCAGGTGTAGCGGAGCCAGAATACACTGGGATTGGCATTCCAGCCACCTGGATGATGCCATTTGATTCTCAAAATGGTGTCCTCCACACAGCATGACTTCATACCCATTTGTTGGCAGGGACATTCCAGTACTGTACAGTCCATTCAGGACTACACCACTGTTCCTCTCCAATCTTACCAAATTCAGTTAATGGGTGCACTTCTTATACCATGTAAGGAGTGTTGTGTTTAACCAGGTCCTCCATAGTGGTATTCTCCAGAGCTTCAGCTACTAGTTGACAATGTACATCTCCCCATTGATGCCTAAAAATGACAAAGACCAAAGTAAAACCAAGGATTTTTGTAATAATTACAATTACTCCCAAAGTAATTTAATTATGTTATGTAATGCCTACTGTCTACAGATGTATTCCAGTAATTTCTGGCTGGATGCTGTTGTCTTAACCAGTGCCTCATTACAATTCTTTTGGCATCATAAACAAAATTGATAATTAGTACACGGAATTGCTTCTTTTTTTTTTGCCAAAGATGACAAATCAATTTGAAGCCCTCATTCCATTTATAGTAATAGGTAACACTAAAAAAATTATCAGGTATCATGTTCTGATAACACAGTACTGTCAACTGAGGGCTGCAATGTACCTTTTTGAGGGCTTTGTTTGACATGCATGTGTTAAAGTATCATTTTAAAATGTTGATTTTTAAACATTTTATCGAATATATATCAATGTAAGGGGATTGTTGCCCCCTTACTAACATTCCATGGGGGTGTTGGGTTGGCTCGCTCTCAGTACTAAAAGGGGAAGGGTTGATGGGAAATCAGGACCCTGAGACTGACAGTCCCCAGGAACAATGGGGAGAGGCCAATGCTCCAGGTCAGCCTGATTGAGAGGGCGGGCAGGCTAATCAGGGAATCAGAAGGCCAGGGGGGTCCCGTCCTCCATGTGAGCTGGTATTGCCTGGGTCAGAGAGTGGGGCCGAGCTAAGGAGAAAACAGGGGCCCAAGCTGAGCTGGGGAGCAGAGCTGTGCCAGCCAGAGGGGCCAGAAAAGCAGCCCAGGAAGCAGGTTAAAGCTGGGAGAAGAGTCACAGAAGCAGCCCACAGAGCAGACCCTGTGCTGGGAGCAGAGCTGCAGCCACAGAGCCAGAGAAGCAGCCCAGGGAGCTGGAGGCAGAGCAGCAGCATCAGTGCTGAGGCAGAGTGGAGCCGGAGCTAGAACAGTGGACCTGGAGCAGTCTGGAGCAGGGTGCGGTGAGCAACTGGGGCCAGCCAAGAGGGGACCCTGGGCAAAGAGCCCAGTGCAGAAAGACACCTTCAGCCAAGGGTCCTTGCAGGCCAGACTGGGAGGGGGATCTTAATCCGACAGGGGGCTGACGCTGGGAAGGAGGGTCCTACCACCCAAAGTCCGGAGGTATGTGGCCAACATCACAGCACGTGTCCAACCTGCAGCATCCCTGCAGCACAGCCAGGGCCTGAGGAGGCGGCCTGAGACCTACAAGGAACAGACTGAACTGCCCTGACTTCCAGAGATACTCTTTGTAATGCTCCCTGCCACAGAGCAGGGTGATGTTTTCCTTTAACCTTTCCCATTTTTCCTTATTCTTTTTAAAATTAATTGTTGATTAAATAACTTGTATTTGCTTTAAATTGTATGTAACCGTCAGTGGGTCAGGAAAGTGCCCAGTGCAGAGAGAGTACCCCGGAGTGGGGACACCCTAGCTCCTGTCCTAGGTGACCACAGCAGGGTTGGGGGTCGAATCCCCCAGGAATCTTGGGCCCAGCCTTGTCGGGGTTATAAGGACTCTGCCAGACAAGAGAGTGGAAGGGGAGTCCTCAAAGGCAGGGAGGCCTCTGGGTAAAGGAAGTGGGAGCGAGGACTCAGATCCTTTCGCTAGCCCACTTCACCGGGGTAGTGCAGAAGCCAGGAAAGTTCCCCACAATAGTGGGACCATTCTGCTGCTTACATCTACATAATTGTTCTAGGTTGAAATTATGGTTCTGTAGATTTTTACAGATCAAATAACTCCTCCCTTACCTTTCTGTCACTAACTTGCCGATGGAATTACACATGTTCCCAGGTTGAAGGAAAGGGATGGATTTAGAAAGGCCCCTGTTGGGGATGGAAAAGTTGTAGAAAACTTACAGTTGGTTGTCTAAAGTTAGTAACAGCTGTCTTTTGTTCCTTGGAAGATTACACAGTTCCAGTGATTCCTTCACCCCCCACCCCACCCTGCTCCCCAATCCTACATTCCCTTACAAAAAGGAGCCATGCAGAAGGTAGGAGGCGTTGAGGTGGAGAGGGGTTTAGGTCCAGGAAACCAGAGAAAATGGGCATGGGAGAATGATCCAGTTTACCAGTTGAATAAACAGTGTCGCTTTGCTGTGGAGAGGTGAGGGGCTTGTGGTTCTCATCTGAAACTTCAGGGAACCAAATAAAGTTGTGGGGTGTCTTTTTCTTTCCCTGTCCATTCACCATTGATAGGAAGGCACAGGGCAGGATTTTCTGACAATGTTGTGGGTGCGGGTGGGAAAGGCAGTGTTCATAGTTCACTTCTCCCTTTATATGGAAACTCCATATGCTAGTGTGACAGATTTATGTTACCAATCTGCCTGGGGCGTCAGGTGATCAGGCTGAGGCCACAGGATCTTTAGGGGAGGAGATGAAGAGCACACCAAGTGCCTGAATTTTAAAGCTTTATTAATAAAATAACAGCGGAGAGCACCAGGGAGGGTGTGGGGGGGTCCTCATGTCACTCAGAGGAAGGAAGAAAGTGTTAATGCCCCAAGCCCTAACCCACTTTTATACTCTCACCCGCACTACCTGAGGCTGGCCAAGCCTGGGTGTAATGTAAGAAGAGGGAGAGGGGTGGACGGGAGTTCTTGTCCTGTGCATGGGTCGTCCAGGGTCCGCTGTTGATCTCCGATCTGCCTCAGCTCCCTAGAGGGTTTTTAAGGCCTGGGGTCTCTTGGGGGCATCTCCTTCAGGGACCTATGTTCCCCTTGCTCTCTGTACCAGTCCAAACCAGCCTTCCGAGGCTTCCTTGGTTTCCCCAAAACACATTTCCTTCAGGGTCGCGAGACTATTATATTCCCATTCGCTGACCTTCGCATTTTCACTAGTTTTGCACCCCCCTTTCAGGTCTGTTTGGTTCAGTTCTCCTTTCCCACAGGCTTTTGGCTGTTTAGCAGCAGGGAGCTTGTTTGTGTGTGCATTGGCCTTGAGTGGCAGTTTCACCCCTTATCTTCAAGCCTAGCTGAACTGTCGAGTTAACCCGTTCCTTTCTTTCTCCCTCCCTCTTCGGCCTTTTGTAACCTGCAAAGGAATCTTCCACTCCACACTCACACCTTTAACCCTTCCCAAAATGCTTTGCGATGCCTGCAACAGTATTACAACATACAATGCTGATTTGCCTCCCCAGAGGACCCCCACAGGACTGGAAAGCCACTTCTCTTTTCCATTCTGGTACCTTGAAAACTGCTATGTTCTCCAAATGTTGGGCAGCCTTTAAAGAAGAAATTCCTGGAAGGAACTGCCATTCCCCACCCTCAGCCCTCTTGGGACACTATAAACATTTTAAATTTTCAAAAAACATTAGTACATGTATTTTATTGTAGTAGCCTCTTCGCCTTCCTCGGGGGCTGAAAAGATTGTCTGAGAACCAAGGATCATCTAACAGTCGCATTCCTAAAATGCTAAAAAGTATCAAGACTGTGGCCTTCCACAGCAAATTTATGTTATGTTATTGCTTGGCATCTTCCAGAGGAAAAAAAATATATATTGCTACCCTGGTCTTTGAAATGGCAGGACCTTCTGATCCCGAGAAGGAAATCATTGTGCCAGAAGGGCAGAAGCAGCACCCCAGTGACGGCAGAGGCAGACGGTGAAGGACCCTGGAAGAGCTGCTCATTGCCATGGACAAGAGCTGCTGTGGTCACTGAACCTCTCTGTGAACCATCACCACATCTTTCTCCTCCTCTGGCTGCTGCTGAGATGGAGGACCCAATCCCTCTGAGTGACCGGGAGAAGCCTGCAGGACTCCCAGCACTACACCTTCCACCAGCACTTGAAACCCTTTGCAGGGGGATCCCCTGAACATTCAGGAGGGGAATGATGAGTCTGCAGGAGTCCCTGAAACCCACCAACTGCCAGCCCCTTCAAATGCCAGACAAGAGGCAGTTGTCCCCAAGAACAATTTTCCACAGTTGCTCCTCCCTTGTCATGGAGAGTGCGCAGGCAAGGAGATAGGTGCAGAGACATTAATATTTGGCTGTTGTTTACAGTCTCAGTCCTGTTATGTTTTATTGGTTTACATTTCCTTTTAAAAATATTTCAATTACATGCTCCATATAGTATTTTAAATAAATGTTATAGTTTCCTTGACTTGTGTGTGCCTCCCTCCCCCTTCCTGAGTATGATGAATGTAAGATGTTTTCAGTTCCAGGATTGGGTCCCACAATTCACAGAACACGAATAGGAATGTTCTAATGTATGATGTCTGGTGCCATCTCACACCCACACTCCCCTCCTCAGTTAAAAAGTATCTGAAGTCCCAAAGATACACAGAAAGGATGGGGAAAGTGCATCATTATGTGCTTAGAAAGCACTGGTAGTTTTAAAAGCAGCAGAACTCACAACACAGAAAATAGGTAGCTCTGGGTATGTCTACACAGCAAGTAGACACCCACAGCTGGCCCGTGCCAGTCGACTCGGACTTGCAGGGCACATGCTTTGGGGTTGTTTCCCTGCTATGTAGATGTCTGAGCTTGGGCTGGAGCTCGGGCTCTAGGATCCTGTGAGGTCTTAACACAGTGGATATGCCCTTATATAATTGTCTGTAATGGGTGAACAGTCACAAGAATGAAGGGCTAGTGACCATTGGCTATGGCAGAACAAAACACTCCTAAAGGTATGTAGCTCCACAAGAACGTGCCAATGTGCCCTAGTGCTTTTCCAGCAGGTGTACAGGGTGTGAATGTATCTCTCAGCCCAGGCAGATGTCACCCTCTACCTCTGCTCGGCCAACATGTGTGCACATATGGCATCCCTGATTTCCCTTGCCCACTGGGAATCAGGACCAGCATGCACTGGGATCCTGCTGCCTGTACACAGTTTGTAAACCAGACTTGTCTTGTGTCCACTTGGGACAGAAGCACTCCCCCTCACAAAGGTTATTGAGCGCACAGCATGCAACGATCATGCGAACGGTGTTGGCCATGTTGGCATCAAGATGGGTGCATAGGCGGTGCCCATGAGATTTAACATACTAGATGTGCGCTCCATGACCCTTCTGCAGCAACTGAGTTTTAATTGAATTCTCTTTTTTCAGTGTCATTGATGTCCGGGTCTGGTTTCATGAGCTAAGTTAGGAGCAGGAATGCGGGGTCTGCCGAAATAACAGTTGGCACAGATACATCATAGAGAACCATATCGTTTCTGGGGAACAAAGTCCCTTCTTCCCCCAAAGTACAATTCCGATATTCTCAGCACTCTGGTGTCATCACCAGGTCATGAGCAGCCAGATCTAGTAGTCAGAGCCAGAGTCCATGTCATGAGACAGGAGTCAAGAGTCATCTGGGTCAGGATATCAGGACGTCAGAAGCAGGAGCCAAACTGGTGGACAGGAACCATAAGTCAGATGCCAGGAAATCCAGGAGCAGGAGCAGGGTGGAACCCAATTGTTCAGATAGCTGCCTGTTCCAGTTGCTGATATCATGGGTCCCAGGTGTCAGAGAATGGGTGCTCCTCTGGGCCTAGCTTCCTCAAGAACCGTGGGTCATGTTATCTGGTGTCATGAACCTTCCCAGTATATCCTACAGTGATATTTGTGAATCAGCCTCTGTGGCCCACTAAGCCCTGCAGAACAAGTGAATAGTAACCTTTTCCCTTCACATACTTACTTACCCCTGTTTGCAGGAAAGATATTATAATGTGAGGTTTCAGAGTAGCAGCCATGTTAGTCTGTATTCGCAAAAAGAAAAGGAGTACTTGTGGCACCTTAGAGACAAATTTATTTGAGCATAACTCAACTACAGGTCACTTCATCGGATGCATTATAATGTGGGTGCTATCAATGATACCTACACAGTTCCTCTGAAATCCAGCTATTAATTCCAGAATTTTGCATATGGCAGCCATTCATGGTTAGATCACAGTGTTAATTGCCTCACAAATCTACACAACCACATCCTGACAGTGGAGTTTCCAATTCCAAACTGGTTTGCAATGGACCAATTGTTGTCTGAGGTTGCCAAGTTCCACAGGGCAGTAGCCAGGCCCTTCTGCACTGATTTGGCTTCCCTGAATTGGGTGTTCTGGCAATGGAGGTTTGGTGCAAGCTCTTCACACAGCTCCATGAGTGTCTGTTTCCTCCTTTGGAAGTTTTGCTGCCACTGCTGGTCATCCCAGGTTTCCAAAATGATCTGATGCCAGTACACCATGCTGATTCTCATGCATCAGAAGCAATGGTCCATCCATGGGCATACCGTGGCAATACTAGCATTCACCACAACTTTTCCATGGGACCCAACTGGGTTGTCATTCCCCCTCACAGTCAGCCATCTTCAGGTTGTCAGAAAGCCTTGTCCTGATTCCATCCAGCATCTTACCTATCACCATCACTGCATAAACATTTGTCTTGCAATAAGGAGCAGGAGCAGAAGCAGATCATCATCCAGTTGATGGAGAGTGAGCAGGAATTGCCATCGCAAATGTGTGAAAGCAGGAGCCAATATCAACAGCACACAGCAAAGAGATTCTGTGAGTGAGTGCCTGTGCACAGAATCCTGGGAAACCAGTCCTGAAATGGTAGCCCGAAAGTTGCATAACAAAGTGGCTGTGAGGACGTGGGTATATGCGTTGTGACAGACCCAGACTGGTTGGGTGCTGGAGTCTGGCAGAAGGAAAACATACTGGACACTGGATGAATAGTTTTCTGTTCCCTGAGTAACCAGGGCACAAGCTGCCCCAGAGCAGTCAGGAAGGTGCTAGAAGCAATTAAGTCAGGCAGACTCCATAAGACACCTGGAACCAATTAAGAACGGATTAGCAGCAATCAAGGGAAACAGGCTAATCAGATCACCCAAAGCCCATTTAGAACTGGCTGAGATTAGTTTAAAAGGAAGCTCCTTCAGAGAGGCCAGCTGGTAGGAGCTGGGAGAAAGAAGATGTGTTGTGGGAAGACTGGGAGAAAGAAGGTGTGCAGTGAAAGAGCCGGGAAGACAAGCATGGTCAGGTACCAAGGAAGGTGCTAGGAGAGACCATTTGGGAAGTAGCCTAGGTATGAGCTATAGCTCCAGTAGTATAGGAAAACTACCTGTTGCTGTTGCCATTAGGGTCCTTGGGCTGGAACCCGGAGAAGAGGGCAGGCCCAGGTTCTCCCCACACCTCTACAAAAATGCTCCCTAAGTAGGAAGACCGGGACTAAACAGGGCTCTTACAGGGGTGAAAGTATCTTAAAGGACTTACCGGTATGCTAGAGTCCTGAGCGACAAGGGAGGGCCTCAACCAGAAGAGGCATGGCCTGAACTGGAAGAGGCAGGGCCTTTAAATCCCCAGGCCCTTTAAGTCAAGATTTAAAGGGCCCTGGGCTCCGGCTGTGGTAGCGGCAGCTGGGAGCCTTGGGCCCTTTAAATCACCCACGGAGCTACCAGCTCCAGAGGCGGCTGGGAGCTCGAGGGTGATTTAAAGGGCTCGGGGTGCCAGCTGCCACTACCGCAGCAGAGTCCTGGGCCCTTTAAATTGCTGACAGAGCCCCAGGGGCTCCTGGCTGCCACTGCTACCCCAGGGCTTGGGGCTCTGGTGGAGATTTAAAGGGCCCAGGGCTCCGCTGCGGTAGTGGCAGCTGGGAGCCCCTGGCCCTTTAAATCACCGCCAGAGCCCTGCTGCTGCTACCCCAGGGCTCCTGCAGCGGGGCTCTAGCAGTGATTTAAAGGGCCCGGGGCTCCAACTGCCGCTACTGCCCCGAGCCCTTTAAATTGCTGCTCGAGCCCCCAGCTCCCTGCAGTGGCCGGAGCCCCAGGCCCTTTAAATCGCTGGCCTGGGAAAGCCTGTCCGGTACGGCACGGCGTACGGGCTCTTGCCGGTACACTGTAGCAGACCATACCAGCTTACTTTCACCTCTGGCTCTTACACCAAACCCATTGATTGCTGATGATGAAGATGGCTCAGTAAGCTGTAACCCTTCTCTCTAGGAGGGGAGAGAGGCTACACTGAGGGTCACAGCAAACCTCTGAGGGAAACTCTAACCACCTAGAGGTGAAGGACCCCCCAAGGCAGAGCCGGAGCTGTGCCACAGTGTGTACACAGTGTTACACCTGTGTCCAGCACAGCTTACTTATGTGGACACTTGGCATGGGAATAGAGAACATGCACAAGCATGTACATGGTCAAGTAACCAAGTATGCGCACCACTATAGACATAGCCTTAGATGTAGCTGATGTTCATGCAGCTGTTTCACAGATCATCAGAGTGTAAATACACACTTTCTCTCTATAGTGGTAGTGGAAATACTGTTCCTACCATCTAGAACAGCCTTGATGTTACTCAGAACAAAAGGTAACTTTATGGCTTTTTTTCATATCGCATACCTTCTCTGTGGTCTATGATTCCTAATGTTCTCTACAATAATTAATCCTACTCTTTAGTTTAATAATTCACATCTTCAGCTCTGTCCAGCTGTATCTACAGTTAGTACACATAGCATAAGAGACAAATGATACAATCTGCAGGGTGCACAGAGTGTAATTTGCTACCAGACGCTCTCTGATGTTTTGGTAAGAATATTATATAAAAATAGTTTTGTTGTACTGAAAGTAATAATTAGGTTCTTTGTGATAAATTAAAGTTAAAATGTGTCTTTAATTCTATAATTGTGCTCTGAAATTCATGTGTGTTTTATTTTAGCCACAGTTTACTACTGCAGCAACTTTTAATAACTGATGAAGTAAATGAATGGTCAATGAGTCCCAGAAACCTTGAGCTCTTTTTCCCATATGAGCTCACTGCATTCAGCCCATAATTAAAAGTTTGCTTTAAAACAAATGGTGCCGTTGGCCAGACATAGTGCCACCACCAAAGAGCAGCATGTAGCAATTCAAGCTTGGATTTTTAAATCCCAGGTACAGTGCAAAACCACTTCTAGAAAACTTTTCTTTAGATTCAACAGCATTAATACCCCCAAACAATTACATTTGGGACCACTAGAACTGCTGCTGGGACATGGGATGCCAACATGTGAAAGCAAGAACATCCCAGGAAAATGTGGGTGGGTGGAGTGTCTCTCTGGCACCCATATCGTGGGCATCCACAAGATAATAGTGGAATGGTTATACAAGCTTTTAAAATTCTTTGAAATGATATCTATGGAAGTCTGCTGAGCTCAAGAGGGCTGTCAAGCCTGATGTTCAGTCACATAGTCAGCAGTTTAGCATATTTCTGATTCACTTGAGAATGATCTTGCTTGGTAATAATACTATTACCAATTTCCCCTCAGGGTGTTATGATGAGTGCCAAGGTAACCAAACCCTTTTAGATATATGGTACAATACTGTGTGAGACACTTGCTCCAAACATCCTGGCCATATGCAAACCCCACTGTTTTCTTTTTATCCCCACAGCCATATCTCTTACTCAGGCCTTTATTGTAGCCCATCTTTACTACTGCAACATCTTGCTTTCTGGTCCCCCAAAATATATATTTGCCCCCCACTCAATCCATATCAAATACAGCAGGTAAACTCATCTTCCTTGCCCCTTGATTTGATTGTGTAAGTCCACTCTTCAGATCCTTCCATTGGCTCCCCGTCTGCCATCACAGCAAATCTGAGTTCCTGGCACCGTCTTAAAAACTCCCCACAACTCTGCTCTTCCCTGTATGTTCTCCCTTGTCAAGCTTCACATTGTCCCCATCACTGTTGCTCTGCCAGTTTCCCAGCTTGGTCCTCTCATTTGTCTGCTTCTCTCACAAGCACCTCCGTGCCTTCTTCCACATAATGCCTGGTTTATGGTATGACCTCCATGAGTTCATCCACAATGTATCATGGCCACTTTTAATTCCATCTTAAAGAACCACTTCTGCTTACAGTGAATCATATGGGCATATACAGATTGTGTATACATTTCCTGTTGCCATTCTCCTTCCCCTAACCTCTGTGCTTGGGCTATAAACACCTTGTATCAGCGACTATCTTTCTGAATGTATGGAAACTGCCTAGCATGTACACCATTTACATTTACAATAAACTCAGAGGTACTAGTATAGGCATTCCAAACATTCGGCCCAGTATTTCTGCTCCTTGCTGGTTCTCAATAGAAACTCAAATACACATCTAGTAAAGGAATATTTACCAAAACTGGCAGAAAAAGAGTGGGCATGTGCCCTATATATAAGGTTGTAGTATCTAGTTACAGGAAGGAAAGACCAGAATTCCTAACTGAGCCCCTAGAGGGCATTAGGAGGAAAGATTAGAGCAGTCTGAACCCTGGTATATGTTTGCTGCTGAGGGTATGTCTGCAGTACGAAATTATTTTGAAATTATTCTATTTGAATTTTCGGAAACTATTTTATACATTCGGTCTTCTGTGTCCCCACTAAAGTGCTTGAATTCAGTGGATTGCGTCCACAGTACCAAGGCTATCATCGACTGTCGGAGCGGTGCACTGTAGGAAGCTATCCCACAGTTCCCGCAGTTCCCACCGCCCATTGGAATTCTGGATTAAGCTCCCAGTGCATGATGAGGCAAAAACATTCTCACGGGTGTTTCTGGGTGTGTGTCATCAGAAAGCTACTGCAGACAATTGTTTTGCGCCTTTTTGGCATGCAGACACCATACTGCTTTCAGCAGATGGTTCACCGCTGCTCTCTTGCTACTATGAATCCACCTCTCCAACACAACTGTGTTTGGCCATCGTGAACCGAGCAGCACAACTTCCACTGCCAACTCTGCTCTCCCACTATTGCCACGCTTCTGAGCTTCTCCATGTTGTCTGTCCTGGGCTCCCACCTCCATGAAAGCCACAGAAGACAACCATTTTCCGTCGTTGTTCGGCTACCGTGAACCGAACAGCACAGCTTCCACCTCCAACTCTGCTCTCCTACGTTTTCTGTCCTTTTCCCAGGATTACCCATGCAGGCGCCATAGCCATGGTGCCTGATCAGATCTCTGCTGCAGTTTTGACCATTGTAAATACATTGCGCATTATCCAGCAGTATGTGCAGTACTGGCAAAACCGGGCGAGGAAGCAATGACAGCGCAATTACTATACTGATGAGGACATGGACACAGACGGCACGGCATGTAGTGATTGGGAGATCATGGTGCTGTTGGGCCAGGTTCATGCCGTGGAATGCCGATTCTGGGCATGGGAAACAAGCACAGACTGGTGGGACCGCATAGTGTTGCAGGTCTGGGATGATTCCCAATGGCTGAGAAACTTTCGTATGCATAGGGCCACTTTCATGGAAGGTTGTGAGTTGCTGTCCCCTGCCCTGAAGCACAAAGACACCAAAATGAGAGCAGCCCTCACAGTTGAGAAGCGAGTGGCCATAGCCCTCTGGAAGCTTGCAATGCCCGACAGGTACCGGTCAGTCAGGAATCAGTTTGCAGTGGGCAAATCTACTGTGGGGGCTGCTGAGCTGCAAGTAGCCAATGTAATCATTGACGAGCTGCTATCAAGGGTAGTGACTTTGGGAAATGTGCAGACCATAGTGGATGGCTTTAATGCCCTGGGGTTCCCTAACTGCGGCGGGGCGATAGACGGAACGCATATCCCTATCTTGGACCTGGAACACCAGGGCGGCCAGTACATAAACTGCAAGGGGTACTTTTCCATGGTGCTGCAAGCACTGGTGGATCACAAGGGACATTTCACCAACATCAATGTGGGATGGCCGGGAAAGGTGCATGCCGCTCGCATCTTCAGGAACTCTGGTCTGTTTGAACAGCTGCAGGAAGGAACTTACTTCCCAGACCAGAAAATTAGTATTGAGGATGTTGAAATGCCTATAGTTATCCTCAGGGACCAGCCTACCCCTTAATGCTGTGGCTTATGAGGCCATACACAGGCAGCCTGGACAGTAGTCAGGAGCAGTTCAACTATAGGCTGAGCAAGTGCAGAATGGTGGTAGAATGTGCGTTTGGACATTTGAAAGTGCACTGGTGCAGTTTACTGACTCGGTTAGATCTCAGCACAACCAATATTTCAACTGTAATTGCTGCTTGTTGTGTTCTCCACAATACCTGTAAGAGTAAGGAGGAGATGTTTATGGTGGGTTGGGAGGTTGAGGCAACTTGCCTGGCGGCCAGTTTCACACAGCCAGACAACAGGGCCATTAGAAGAGCGCAGCAGGGCGCTGCACATCAGAGAAGCTTTGAAAGCCAGTTTCATGACTGGCCAGGGTACGGTGTGAGAGTTGTGTTTGTTTCTCTTAAAGTTACCCACCCCCTATATGTATATATGAAAGGAAATAAAATCACAATTGTTTAAAAACCGTTCTTTACTATTTGTTGCACAAAACATTGAGAGAAATCAGAAGCTAGACGGGCGAGAGGGGGGTATTGTGTTAGGGGGGTGGTGGAGGAGGGAAGGTCAAGTCCAGAAACCAAATCAAAATTTAGGCTATGCCAGCTTTCTGTTGCTTACTGCACATACTGCTGCAATCCTCTGGGGTTGACTGTGTGGGTCCCCGTAGGCCCCCGCCCCATGTTCTTGGGCATCTGGGTGAGGAGGCTATGGAACTTGTGGAGGAGGGAGGGCGGTTATTCAGGGGCTGCAGCAGCAGTCTGTGGTCTTGCTGTCTTTCCTGCATTAGGACAGGTTTAAGAGTAGCAGCCGTGTTAGTCTGTATTCGCAAAAAGAAAAGGCGTACTTGTGACACCTTAGAGACTAACAAATTTATTTAAGCATAAGCTTTCGTGAGCTACAGCTCACTTCATCAGATGCATCTGATGAAGTGAGCTGTAGCTCACGAAAGCTTATGCTTAAATAAATTTTTTAGTCTATAAGGTGCCACAAGTACGCCTTTTCTTTTTCCTGCATTAGATCCACCGTACAGCGGAGCACGTCAGTTTGCTCCCCCATGAGCTTGACCATAGCATCCTGCCTGCTCTCATTGTGCACGTCCCTCCTCTCTTCGTATTCATGTAACGCTTTACGCGACTCTGCAATTGTTTGCCTCCATGCATTCAACTGGGCCGTATCAGTGCAGGAGGACTGCAGGAGCTCGGCAAACATGTCATCCCGAGTTCGTTTTTTCCTCCTTCTAATCTGGACCAGCCCCTCTGGGATGGAGTAGATAGGGGCCGCATTGAAACATTTACACCTGCTGCAGGAGGAGAAAAAGGGAGGGTAGTATTTTAAAAGATACATTTTAGAGAACAAAGGGGACACTGTTTCTCAGTGAAACAGGCAATTCATAGTACACAGCACATGTTCTTTCTGTACAAGGTCTCATTTTGCCTCTTATACTGAAGTGCCTGCCACTTTGGTGTGAATAAGACATCACATGCGGCCAGGCAACAGAATTCAGCTTGCAGGCAGCCTGCAGGCTCTCTGGAATGATCGCTTCACACAACACCCTCCCCCGCTGTCCCCCGCCAACACACCATGGGGCTCCGATGAGGCTCTGAGCAGGGATGAGCCCTTTAAACTAAATGTGAACGGCCCAGCACGGCTGGGTTTCCCCACACTGCATGGCTCCGATCAAGCTCTCACTCACCAGAAGTGCCTTCTCCAGGGTCATGGTCCAGGAGCATGCTTTGGGAGTAGGGGAAGGCTATTGGCTCCAGCGTTAAGAATAGTTCCTGGCTGGGGGGAAAACAGATTCCCCACTTGCCGCCTGTGCACTGTCGTCCTCCTCCTTGTCCTCCAAAAACTCATTCTCCTCACTCCATGCTACTCCCCCCTTGCAGGTGTCCATGGACACTGGTGGGGTAGTGGTGTCGTCACCCCCCCTCCCCCCCCATAATTGCATGCAGCTCACGATAGAAGCGGCATGTATGGGGCTGTGACCCAGAGCACCCATTCGCCTCCCTGGGTTTTTGGTACACTTGCATGAGCTCCTTGATTTTTTGTACGACAGTGTTCTGTGTCCCTAGAGTAGACTCTTTCCGTCATGGCTCTGGAGACTTTAGCGTACGTATTTGTGTTCCTTTTTTCGGAACGTAATTCTGCCATAACAGATTCGTCTCCCCCACATGCAATGAGATCCAGTACCTCCCATTCGGACCATGCTGGAGCTTGTCTGCGAATCTAGGACTGCGTGATCTCTTGAGATGGTGGACTCTGCATGGTTGCCTGTGATGGTGGACTGTGCTGATGGTCACCTGTGCTGATGGTGACCAAACAGGAAATTCAAAAGTTCCTGGGGCTTTTACAGCCTACCTGGCTAGTGCATCAGAGTTGAGAGTGTTGTCCAGAGTGGTCACAAGGGATTATTCTGGGATAACTCCCGGAGGCCAATATTGTCGAATTGCGTCCACAGTACCTGTCACCCGGAACTGCGATCTCGATTTTAGCGCTACTCCACTTGCCGAGGTGGAGTACAGAAATCGGATTAAAGAGCCCTCTGAATCGAAAAAACTGGTTTGGTTGTGTGGACGGAACCAGTTTTACTTCAAGGTAACTCGGCTAATTCCGAAATAACCGCGTACTATACACCAGGCCTGAGACAGTTGACTTGTCCTGCATTGCTTGCTCAGAACAAGGAAAGTGCCATTCAAAGCAGCAATCCATGCTTTCTCTGATAAGTGTATGAAAGGGAAAGTATTAAGCACTAGCATTCCTGCACTGCAAAGAAGTACCAGTAACATTGCATGTATCTTGCTCTCTGGATCACTCAAAATGTGCAAGGAAGGGAGAAAAACAATTGAAAGACTCAGTTCCTCTCCAAAACACATGGGAAAAGCAGTAGCAAATCCACACATTTCCTAACAGCAAGATGTATGGAAGATAGAGCCCACCGTTTTCCACCAGCATAGCCTGGGGGAAATGCTTTCTGTCACGGGACATACTGTCTCTTTAAGAGCAGGACTGGCCAGCACAGCCCTACCGCATATAGGGCAAGCATGATGGGAAGAGAGGTATTGAGGCTGCCAAATACATAATGTATCCAGCTGCACTGTGGGCAGCCAGTCACAAATACAGTAACTAATTCAGATTACATGGCAGAGAGAGACAGGAAGAAATGTCAAGAAAAGTCTGAGTTTGCTACAGATTTTGAATCCCATATTGAGATGAGCATCTCATAAGCAATCTGTTACACTGATAAAATATTGAAGCATTCTAATGCAAACATTAAGTTATCATCCTTCCTTCTGTTCTTCTAATTTGTCTGGTATTTTCTTCCCACCCAGTTTTAGTTCCTTAATAAGTCATTACCTATGCTTCTAAATCGCTTGATTCCACCTGAATCTTCTGTATGGAGCTGACATTTCTCACGTATACTTATAAGAGGTCAGAAATAGCTCTCAGAATGGGTTTTTCCATTTTTCTTCCTTCCACCTGTACCTCCTCTGTCATATATTTTCAGCTCTTCCCTTCCATTTTTGCCTGTTGGGCCTGATTTGGAATGGAAGTGAATTTTGCTGTTGCCTTCACTAGGAGCAGGACTGGATCTTTTCTTCCTCCCTTGAATTGTTTCTCTTGTCCATTATCTGTGACTGTCACTTCATCTTCTACTAATTTGTCTCTTCATTCAGTTTTGACTTTTTGCATCTGTTGCACTTGATTCTAATAGAGCATGGCATGCAATAACTTTTAAAGGGAAGTCTTCATCTTCCTTTCAAACAACCCTTTATTGCAAATTGTAACTACTGTAATTTTCCTTCTAGATGCAGAATCTGCCTGAGAGTCACAAGCTAGCAGGGGAATTTCAAACATCACAGTGCTGGGGACAAGCCTGTGTCATGTGTACTAGCTGTCTGAACTCAACATTTCTGACCTCCTCATCCATGCACAGCCTGTATTACTCTGGTGCTTTAGATTTTAAGGGACTAGCTAACCTACATCAAAGGACTCCAAAGCAATATTCCTTAGACAGAAACAATGTAAAAATATAGTTCTGCATTATAAGCGTAGGGTATGTCTCACACTGGTGTGGTGAGGCTTAAATAACATTTAAGTGCTTTGAAGTGTATAAATGGCAATCATGGTATATAGTTACTATTGTTGGCCAACAGGAATTATTGGCACATTTAAAAAGAAACAACTCCAACTCAATAGAGCTACAAAACTTATTTTGGCATTACTTGCCTGTGTTTGTAGGACTCTAGCCTTAGTGATTGTCTTGCCCTCTAGTGGCTAGTCTAAACAAGACAGAGAATATAAATGCTAAATTTTTCTCTCTCATGGTAGAGGACTGAAGTCTGAAGCAGAATATCATTAATTCCAATCCCCACAGTGCGACTTAAACCATATCTGACTTGGACATATATGCAGCGATAGCTTATACACACATGCAAAGAAATAAACAAACTAAAATAATGAATACTGTAACTTCCTAAGCCCTGGTCTACACTGGGAGTTGAGGTTGAATTTAGCAGCGTTAAATCGATTTAACGCTGCACCCGTTCACACAACAAAGCCCTTTTTTTCGACTTAAAGGGCTCTTAAAATCGATTTCTTTACTCCACCCCCAACAAGGGGATTAGCGCTGAAATTGGCCTTGCTGGGTCGAATTTGGGGTACTGTGGACACAATTAGATGGTATTGGCCTCCAAGAGCTATCCCAGAGTGCTCCGTTGTGACCGCTCCAGACAGCACTCTCAACTCAGATGCACTGGCCAGGTAGACAGGAAAAGGCCCGCAAACTTTTGAATTTAAATTTCCTGTTTGGCCAGCATGGCAAGCTGCAGGTGACCATGCAGAGCTCATCAGCAGAGGTGACCGTGATGGACTCCCAGAATCGCAAAAGAGCTCCAGCATAGACCGAACTGGAGGTATGGGATCTGATCGCTGTATCGGGAGAGGAATCTGTGCTATCAGAACTCCGTTCCAGTTTTCGAAATGCCAAAACATTTGTCAAAATCTCCCAGGGCATGAAGGACAGAGGCCATAACAGGGACCCAAAGCACTGCCGCGTGAAACTTAAGGAGCTGAGGCAAGCCTACCAGAAAACCAGAGAGGCAAATGGCCGCTCCTGGTCCGAGCCCCAAACATGCTGCTTCTATGATGAGCTGCATGCCATTTTAGGGGGTTCAGCCACCACTACCCCAGCTGTGTTGTTTGACTCCTTCAATGGAGAGGGAGGCAACACGGAAGCAGGTTTTGGGGACAAGGAAGATAGCTCACAGCAAGCAAGCGGAGAAACTGGTTTTCCCGACAGACAGGTACTGTTTCTCACCCTGGACCTGGAGCCAGTACCCCCCCGAACCCACCCAAGGCTGCCTCCTGGACCCACCAGGCAGAGAAGGGACCTCTGGTGAGTGTACCTTTTAAAATACTATACATGGTTTAAAATCAAGCATGTTTAATGATTAATTTGCCCTGGCATTTGCAGCTCTCCTGGATATACTCCCAAAGCCTTTGCAAAAGGTTTCTGGGGAGGGCAGCCTTATTCCATCCACCATGGTAGGACACTTTACCACTCCAGGCCAGTAGCATGTACTCGGGAATCATTGTAGAACGTAGCATTGCAGTGTATGTTTGCTGGCGTTCAAACAACATCTGTTCTTTATCTCTCTGTGTTATCCTCAGGAGAGTGATATCATTCATGGTCATCTGGTTGAAACAGGGTACTTTCCTTAAGGGGATATTCAGAGGTGCCTGTTCCTGCTGGGCTGTTTGCCTGTGGCTGAACAGAAATGTTCCCTGCTGTTAGCCACATGGTGGGGGGGAGGGGCTAGCCACGCGTTGGGGGGAGGCAAAATGCGACCTTGGAACAAAAGCACATGTGCTATGTATGTAATGTTAACAGCAAGGTGTACCATGAAAGAATGTACCCATTGTTCTATAAAATGTCTTTTTAAATACAACTGTCCCTTTTTTTTTCTCCACCAGCTGCATGTGTTTCAAGGATCACAGGATCTTCTCCTTCCCAGAGGCTAGCGAAGATTGGAAGGTGAAAAAAACCTCACTCGTGATGAAATGTTCTCTGAGCTCATGCTGTCCTCCCACACTGACATAGCACAGACGAATGCGTGGAGGCAGACAATGTCAGAGTGCAGGAAAGCACAAAATGACCAGGAGGAGAGGTGGCGGGCTGAAGAGAGGGCTGAAGCTGAAAAGTGGCGGCAGCGTGATGAGAGGAGGCAGGATTCAACGCTGAGGCTGCTGGAGGATCAAACCAATACGCTCCAGCGTGTGGTTGAGCTGCAGGAAAGGCTGCAGGAGCACAGACTGCCGCTACAGCCCCTGCATAACCAACCGCCCTCCTCCCCAAGTTCCATAGCCTCCTCACCCAGACGCCCAAGAACGTGGTGGGGGGGCCTCCGGCCACCCAGCCACTCCATCCCAGAGGATTGCCCAAGCAACAGAAGGCTGGCATTCAATAAGTTTTAAAGTTTTAAACTTTTAAAGTGCTGTGTGGCCTTGTCCTTTCCTCCTCCACCACCCCTCCTGGTGCTTCTCTCCTCCACCACCCCTCCTGGGCTACCTTGGTACTTATTCCCCTATTTGTGTGATGAATGAATAAAGAATGCATGAATGTGAAGCAATAGTGACTTTATTGCCTCTGCAAGTGGTGATCAAAGGGAGGTGGGGAGGGTGGTTAGCTTACAAGGAAGTAGAGTGAACCTAGGGGCAGGGGGTTTCATCAAGGAGAAACAAACAGAACTTTCACACCGTAGCCTGGCCAGTCATGAAACTGGTTTTCAAAGCTTCTCCGATGTGAAACCGCGTCCTCCTGTGCTCTTCTAACCGACCTGGTGTCTGGCTGTGCGAAATCAGCAGCCAGGCGATTTGCCTCAACCTCCCATCCCACCATAAACGTCTCCCCCTTACTCTCACAAATATTGTGGAGCGCACAGCAACCAGTAATAACAATGGGAATATTGGTTTTGCTGAGGTCTAACCGAGTCAGTAAACTGCGCCAGCGCACTTTTAAACATCCAAATGCACATTCTACCAGCATTCTGCACTTGCTCAGCCTGTAGTTGAACAGCTCCTGAATACTGTCCAGGCTGCCTGCGTACGGCTTCATGAGCCATGGCATTAAGGGGTAGGCTGGATCCCCAAGGATAACTATAGGCATTTCAACGTCCCCAACGGTTATTTTCTGGTCTGGGAAGAAAGTCCCTTCCTGCAGCTTTTGAAACAGACCAGAGTCCCTGAAGATGCGAGCGTCATGTACCTTTCCCAGCCATCCCACGTTGATGTTGGTGAAATGTCCCTTGTGATCCACCAGTGCTTGCAGCATTATTGAAAAGTACTCCTTGCAGTTTATGTGCTCGCCAGCTTGGTGCTCCGGTGCCAAGATAGGGATATGGGTTCTGTCTATCGCCCCACCACAGTTAGGGAATCCCATTGCAGCAAAGCCATCCACTATCACCTGCACATTTCCCAGGGTCACTACCTTTGATATCAGATCTTTGATTGCGTTGCCTACTTGCATCACAGCAGCCCCCACAGTAGATTTGCCCACTCCAAATTGATTCCCGACTGACCAGTAGCAATCTGGCGTTGCAAGCTTCCCCAGGGCTATTGCCACTCGCTTCTCAGCTGTGAGGGCTGCTCGCATCTTGGTATTCTTGCACCTCAGGGCAGGGGAAAGCAAGTAACAAAGTTCCATGAAAGTGCCCTTATGCATGCGAAAGTTTCGCAGCCACTGGGAATCGTCCCAGACCCGCAACACTATGCGGTCCCACCAGTCTGTGCTTGTTTCCCGAGCCCAGAATCGACGTTCCACTGCATGAACCTGCCCCATTAGCACCATGATGCCCACATTGCCAGGGCCCGTGCTTTGAGAGAAGTCTGTGTCCATGTCCTCATCACTCACGTCACCATGCTGACGTCGCCTACTCGCCCGGTATCACTTTGCCAGGTTCTGGTGATGCATATACTGCTGGATAATGCGTGTGGTGTTTAATGTGCTCCTAATTGCTAAAGTGATCTGAGCAGGCTCCATGCTTGCCGTGGTATGGCATCTGCACAGAACGGCACGGAACTATTGTCTGTCGTTGCCCTCACAGAGGGAGGGGCGACTGATGACATGGCTTACAGGGTTGGCTTACAGGGAATTAAAATCAACAAAGGGGGTGGCTTTGCGAGAAACTGAATGGCCCCCTCAAGGGTAGAACTCAAAACTGGGTTTAGCAGGCCATTGATTTCACAGAGGGAGGGAGGGAGGAAGGAGAAAATACAAAATAAATCTGGTCTATTTCTTGTTTTGAGCCACTTCATCTATCTTTATACATCTTGCTGGCAGCAGACTGTGCAATACGACTGCTAGCGATCGTCAACACCTGGGTGCTCGGCAGAAGATGGTGCAGTATGACCACTGGCCATCATCTTCTGCTAGCTGCCGGTAGGACTGAATCGCCATGAGACGAAACAAGGGAAATGAGCTGGCTGAGTCACTCCCATGTTTGCCCAGGTGCCCGGTTAAAAGAGCACCCAGGACTACGTGATGACGGCTACCAGTCATACTGCACTGTCTGCTGCCAAAAGGCAATAAACTGCTGCTGTGTAGCAATGCAGTACCACGTCTGCCAGCACCCAGGAGACATATGGTGATGGTTAGCTGAGTGGGCTCCTTTCCTGCCGTGGTATGGCATCTGCACAGGTAACTCAAGAAAAAAGGCACAAAACGATTGTCTGCCCTTGCTTTCATGGAGGGAGGAAGGGAACAGGGGCCTGACGATATGTACCAAGAACCACCTGCGACAATATTTTAGCCCCATCAGGCACTGGGATTTCTACCCAGAATTCAAATGGGCGGCGGAGACTGCGGGAACTGTGGGATAGCCACCCATGGTGCAACGCTCCGGAAGTCGACGGTTGCCTCATTACTGTGGACACACTCCGCCAACTACATGCACTTAGAGCATTTGTGTGGGGACACGCACAATCAACTGTATAAAAACGCTTTCTACAAAACCGACTTCTATAAATTCGACCTAATTTCATAGTGTAGACATAACCAAGGAGTGGCAATTAAATGTTTCAATTGTATAAGTAATTTGTAGCAATGTTGCATGCAGTGTTGTTGTAGCCATGTTGGTTCCAGACAGGGTGACAAGGTGGGTGAGGTAAAATCTTTTATTGGACCAAATTTTGTTGGTGAGTTGGTAAGCTCAAAAACTTGTCTCTCTTACCAACAGAAGATGGTCCAATAAAAGGTATACCTCACCCACCTTGTCTCTCTTATAGTAATGTTAGTAATACATGGCAAAAAAATTACTAAGGAGCAGTTTCTTGTAAATAAAGATAATACAAGATTTTGGTTACTAAGTAAAAACAATACTAAGTAATTAATTTTAAAATACTAAGAAATTTGTTTTTTTAAGGTCCTGATCCTGCACACACTTAAGAACATGGTAAATATTATGTACTTATGTAGTAGAACTGAGTGAATAATTGATTTTTTTCAATTTGGTGGGTAAACCGGCAAAAAAATGGTTAGTTTTTAACCAAAACTGATTTTGTTTTTGTTTTACTCAATGAAATGAAAAACTGGGGAAAAAATGCATTTGGGTCAAATGAAATGTTTTGAATGTCAATTTTCATCTACATTTCCTTTCAACATTTTTGTTTTCAACTTTTTTCAGTTGAAACTATTTGCTGAATTTGACCCTACTTCATGAATAATTTTTGGTGCCCCAAAAAATGCATTTTTCTGAAAATTTACTGTTTGCCTTTTTTTTTGCCATGTAGTACTGTTGCCCTTTTCATGAGCACTAGCAGACTGAGGTCTTGCAGGTCAGCTTTTCTTTGGCAGAGGAAAAATTGGTGATGCAGAACAAAGATCTCATGTAGTGTAATTGACTTCTTTTCAAATATAGCCCTGGAACAGAAGTGGTCAAGACACCACAAAGGCAGTTCCTTCTTGCAGAAACCTCAGCTAAGACACCATTGTCCAGTCTCCAAGAAGCTTCTTTCTTGATCCTGGTTTCTCTTGGGCCTTGTATAGACTAGGATTTAAAGGTTAGCAAATGTTGGCATCACACGTGCTAACATCCCACCTCTGAGTCCTAATCTAGACTAAGCCTTGGACTTTTCTGTTTTACCACACTCTACATTTCCAGCTTTGGCCCCTGAGTTTTTCACCTTGGTCACCTCCAATGCAAAACTCTTTATCTCAGAGCATATGGTCTGGTAAGATGAGCCTGGGAGTTTATTCTCTTTTTGTGAAGCTGCTCTGAAACACAAATGAACCTTAGGGCTTGTCTACACAGTGCTTTAGTCCACACCAGTGGGGTGTAAATTCTAGTGTGTGCTAGCATGTTGCATACCAACTGGCCTGTGTGGACCTCACTAGTATGCACTAAAAGCAGGACTACATTAATGCACTCTAGGGAGTTTCTAACATGCACCAGCAGGATCCATATGGGCCAGTTTGTGCACTATGTACTTATGAGGACTAACATTTACACCCCTCTGGTGTGGACTAATGCACCAAGCAGACGAGCCCTTAGAATAGGTTTAACTGCCCACTTAGACAAAGGACAGTAATTTAACCCACGCATTGAGAATTTTATTCTGAGTTCTTATATACTGATCACTCATAATATGTATGGCATTAGCACCTGTTGCCATAACATGAACCATTAAAGTATAATTGACTTGCAGAATAGGCATATCATTTACCACACCTAGGAAGTTAAACTGCTTACTGGAAATTTATTTTAATGAAAACAGAATCTCTCAGCATAACTTGCTGTATTTTCCAATATGTCAGCAAATAATCAGTGAGAACCCAAATCTTGCAGTGACTCCTAACTATATTTGCTACATAGTCATCTGTTAAGATCAATGGATATGACAGATGTGTCACACACTTCATAAAGCTTTAAATTTCCCTTTACTCTGGGCAATGACTCAAGTAAAAAGACTGACATCATATTACAGCGCTTAACTTCCTCGTACGCTCTTTGCTCTTTAATTATAGGTGGCACAGGTGGAGACGCCTATAGTTAAGATTGCCCAACACTTCCCAGGATACAATCCTGTTTTCAGTGGTTTATAACTTTGCCAAACGTAAAATGTTTGGGCTGAAAGGTGCTATACCAGGTGTCTTCTAGGGCTGCCATCTTTTGAAAAGTTTCAGCTAGAGCAGTTCATTTGTTTCTGAAAATGAGGTTAAAGGAAAATGTTATTTTGCCCATATTAGAAAAAACTCTGACAATAATTTTTTGAGGAGAAGCTCTAACATCTCTGTGCTTTGGAGCAGAGATTTAAAATTTGGTGGGAAGCCCAGGGGGCTACGCTGGTGTTAGGGATGAGTCTTTCACCATCCCAAATGATAAGTGGGTGAATAATGGCAGTTTGCACAAACTCAGTAGCAGTTTGTTACTTTGGCAGCTAATATCTCTGAAGATTCCATTTGTACTGAGCATGTTCCTTCCCCTCACAGTCCCTATGTGTTGGTCAGACTGCACTTGTGCCATCCCCACAGAGTGGCTGAGCATGCTCCGACCCAAGGCTGCAGGGGCTGAGCAGCACTTTCCCTGCAGTTGTTCCTCCCAGCTTCCCAGAGGGCGCTATAGGTATGTCTACACTGCACCCTCCTTATGGCGGGATGTGGAGTACATACACTGCACGCCCCCCTAGCATGGGTATAAATAGCAGTGTAGTTAATCGCGTAGAGTAAGGACATGCCTAAATCCTGTGGGTGTGTACCCTACTTGCCCAATCAATGCTTCTCCTATCTACACTGCTGTTTTTAGCAGTGTAGTGTCCCGCTGCCTCCTCTCTTTCCTTGTCTCAGGGAATGGCTCCATCAGTGGGAATAGATTCTGGCAGTGGGAAGGCAGCAGGGAAAGGCACTGGCAGCTCCCTGCTGCTGGAGCTTTTCCCAACCACAGGGAGTTGCTGGAGCCTTCCTCTTTCATGGGGAGACTCCAACAACAGGAAGAGGCTTTGTCAATGGAGATGCAGTGGGGAAAGTCCCCGGCAGCTCCCTACTGCTGAGCCTTTCCCTGCTGCCTCCCCACTGCCAGAGCCTTTGATTGGCACGTGTAGCCACACACCACAGCGTGCTTTTCATGGAATATGCCACTACAAAAGGCATGCAGCGGAGTATATCCTATGGCACGAGGCACCAGAACTGAGAGCAGGGAGACTGTCTGTCCGGTGATCTCAATGCTGCTGTTGCTGGTGCCCACACAGTATGCTTCACTTCAATGCAGAGGGATGAGAAATTGGGGAAAAGGGGATATAAGCTGGGGAGATGGTGAGGAGCAGGAGACAATAAGAGGACAGGGATGGGAGCACAGGGAGGCAGCAGATGGGGAAGGAGGAGAAATAGATATGAAAAAAGGAGGGAGAAAGGCAGGAGAAGTGAGAGGATGAGGGAGAGGAGCAGGAGCTATGGAGGGGTCAGGAGGATAGAGGAAGTGTGGTGGGGGGACTTGCAGAGCCAAGAGGAACTGCAGCAAAGGAGGTAACAGGGGCAGGAACTGGGGACAGAGGAGATAAGACCAAAAGAGGACAGGGAGATTTGGCCATGAGGGATGGGGCAGAAGGGTCTGTAAACAGTAGGCCACACTTCCTCCAGAAACTGGACTTGAACACATTATTCCTGAATCTCAACAATCCTTTGCTGTCTAGCAAATAGCTGTGAAATCCAATAGCAAAGTGACTCATTGCCCACTAGTGGCTGGTCTACATAGAGGATAACAGCTCAAGTAGCAGTTGTCTGTGCTGTGACTCTTTTTTTTTCCTTGAGATTTTTAAGGCCCGACATGACAAAGCTGTGGTGTGGTGTGGTGTGGCTGTGGTGATTTAGTTGGTGTTGGTCCTGCTTTGAGCAGGGGTTTGGACTAGATGATCTCCTGAGGTCTCTTCCAACCCTAATATACTATGATTCTATGTGACTCTAAAAAGCCCAGCCCTGCTGATAACCTATGAAAGGAGATCAATATGATTCCACATGGTGGAATTCTTGTTTTTCAGTTTTTAAGATTTTAGAAAACCTAGGAAATTGCATTAAAGAAAGCTATGTTGCACCTTAATGATCTCTTAAAATCAAACACTCAAAATTTAGGAATTGCCTGTGATACCTTAATTCAGCCCTTTTGAGTATGCATTATGATACCGTCTTTATTTAGATGATCACATATGATTTTTTTCCACAGCACCCCTGCCTCATTCAGTGCAAAGGATGGATGGTGCTCACTGAATGTGTAAGCTATTCAATATTTATCTTTATCATAATTCAGTGCTTTACTGTACACCATCCAAACCCTGCTCTGAATATTATTAATTTCTCGTGGGCATTTTTACAATGTTCTTGTGGTATCTTAGGGTATATCTATACTGGAGCTGGAAGTATAATTCCCAGTTCAAGTAGGCATACCCTCATTAGGTCTAACTGAGCTAGCATGCTAAAAATAGAAATGTAGCCCTGGCAGCATGAGTAGTGGGAGGGGCTAGCTGCCACAAGTAGGTACCTTTGGTGTCAAACATGATTGTTTTCAGGGTGTCTAGCCCCTCCTGCTGCTCATACTCTGTGAAAATGCACTAGCTGGGAGACATACCCATAGTTCTTCACAGACATTAATGAGTTTATCTTCACAGCACCCGTGTGAGGTGAAATGGTATTATAGTCCCCACTTTAAATATGGGCATCTGAGGCACAGAGATGAAAGACAATTATTAAAAATGTCTCTGTAGGATGACCAATTTGAGAAGTCTATAGCCTGTTTTTTTCACAGTACTTACTATTTTATGTGTGTTGAGAGCAGAGATCCCATTAAACTCAGCTGGAGTTGAGTGCTCAGCACTTTGACAAATCAGACCCCAAGAGTCTCAAGTTGGGTACCCAGCAAGTGAGGAACACAGTGGCCACCTGGGAATATTTTGGATCATGAGTTGCCTAGCATCACATGGGAACTCTGAGGCAGAGGGAGGGACAGAGTCCAATTCTCCAGTGCAGCATTCAACTGTCTTAATCATGAAACCATCCTTTTGCTTCCTGCAGTCCCACACACCTTCCCATTCCCACTCCGGTATCTAATGAGGAAGGGATCCTACTGACATCAGACTCCTTCACTCCCTAACCCTGAGTCATCCCTAGAGAAGGCCATCCTGTGCACTGAGTGAGGCAGGGATCCTGTGGAAAAAATAGTGCGTGATCATGTAATTAAAGACTGTATCATAATGCAGATGCACAAGGGGGCAAAATTAATTTTGCACAGGCACCTTAATTCTTGCATTACCTAACATGAGTGCTTGAATTTGGAACCTTAACACTCTTCAAGCTTAGGTTTTTATTTACTTTCATACATAGGAACAATACAAAACTGACGTTAATTGGATTTTTGGCAGCTGAGCTCCCCTTTAATCAGCTTATTTCAATACAGAGACAGCTATTGACCGATTTTTTCGGTTCATTTGCTGATGGTCATCCAAACACCTTCGGGATACCAAAAGGGAAAATGAAAATCACCACCCTGTGTTTCTGTATTGCTACATGGGTCTCACAGAGGCACCCCAGTCTGCCACAACTTGGTCCAGGAGACCTGTTTGCAGTTTGAAGTAATTGGGAGTAAAATACTTAAGAAACATGAAGGTCTAGAGCATACCTGAAGGTGGGGTCCCAAAGAGATACCATGAAGGCAATTTCTCTGTGTTTCTGAGGAATGATCCCCACAGGTGGGAAATGTTTAGAAGGGACAGGAGTGCCAGGGATGTGGCTTTGCACAGGTACTTAAGCTGTGTGGAGAATGGAACCTAGAAATGGGTGGAGGAAGAAGACAGCCACATGGAGAGCTGGCCCCTCCACGCCACGCTGCTGGTCTGCCATCTCCCCAGAGCTGTGCAGCCACTCCTTTGTCTTCATCTAAGGGATTAGTGTGTGGACACTCTTCAGGGTAGCTATTCAGGGTTTATCGTAAACCAATTTCTATCTGATTTAAGCTAAACCGAAATGAACCCGGTTTAAAATAAACCCATGCAGCCTTTTGCACCAGTTTAACTAAATCATTGTCAAATCACACTATAATGTAAGCTGGTGCAACTTTCTCTTGTAGACAAACCCATAGTGTCCTGTGTCTCATACAGCCAAGAAAGGTTCCCAACAGGAGCTGCTGCTATTTGAAGCAGCATTAATTCTTGTCAGGATATCTGGAGGGCTTGTTGGGGTTTCAGATATTTATTTATTTATTTATTTATATTAAGGCCAGAAGGGACCATTGTGATCATAGGTGCTGACTGGGGCTGGAGCACCCACAGGGTTCCCTGTCCCGCCCCCCACCCCAGCTCACCTCCGTCTCTCCGCCGCCTCCTCCCCAGAGCGTGCCTCTGCATCCTGCTTCTCCCCCTGGCTCCCAGCGCTTGTGCCGCCCAAGCTGTTTTGCGGCGGCAAGTGCTGGGAGGGAGGAGGGAGAAGGGGGAATGCGGTGCGGTCAGGGGAGGAGGCGGGGCTAGGGCGGGGATTTGGGGAGGGGTCCAACAGGGGCAAGGAGGGGGCGGAGTTGGGGCGGGGACTTTGGGGAAGGGGTTGGAATGGGGGCGGGCCAGGGGTGGAGTCGGGGCAGGGCCGGGGCCAGGTGGGGTGCGAGTACCCACCGGCACGGGGAAAAGTTGGCGCCTGTGACTCTGATCCTCTAGTCTGACCACCTATGTCATACAGGCCACAGAACTTCACCCAGTAATTCTTGCGTCAAGTCTGTCTCGTGACTTTCCAAAGCTTGGGGTTGACTATACAGCTTTGACTTACAGGAAAGTGTTTGTACCATTATACAAGGCACTGGTAAGACCTCAGCTGGAATACTGTGCACAATTCTGGTCTCCCATGTTTAAGAAAGATGAATGCAAACTGGAACAGGTGCAGAGAAGGCCTACTAGGATAATCGGAAGAACAGAAACCCTACTTTATGAGAGGAAACTCAAAGAACTTAGCTGGTTTAGCCTAACCAAAAGAAGGCTGAGGGGAGATATGATTACTCTCTATAAATACATCAGAGGGATAAACACCAGGGAGGGAGAGGAGTTATTTAAGTTAAGCACCAATGTGGACACAAGAACAAATGGATACAAACTGGCCATCAACAAGTTTAGGCTTGAAATTAGGTGAAGGTTTCTAACAATCAGAGGAGTGAAGTTCTGGAACAGCCTTCCAAGAGGGGACAAAAAACCTAACTGGCTTCAAGACTGAGCTTGATAAGTTTATGGAGGGGATGGTATGTGGCTCATTGACAACTGCCAGTAGCAAAAATCCCCAACAGCTGGACACGGGACACTAGATGGGGAGGGCTCTGAGTTACTACAGAGAATTCTTTCCCTGGGGTCTTATCACATGCTCAGGGTCGAACTGATCACCATATTTGGTGCTGGGAAGGAATTTTCCCCCAGGTCAGATTTGCAGAGACCCTGGAAGTTTTTCGCCTTCCTCTATGTCATGGGGTACAGGTCTCTTGGAGGTTTAAACTAGTGTAAATGGTAAAGTCTTTAAACCATGATCTGAGGACTTCAGTAACTCAGCAGAGGTTAGGGGTCTATTAAAGGAGTGGGTGGGTGAGGTTCTGTGGCCTGCAATATGCAGGAGGTCAGACTGATGATCACGATGGTCCCTTCTGACCTTAAAGTCTATGAGCTTTTTATTGCAATCTCATTTTGGGGGAAGTCTGCAGCCTTCTCTGTGCCTATGACCTGAAATACAGAATACTATAAGAAGTAACTTTGCCTAGCTCCTGAGGTCAGATAAATAAAAGGTACCAATTTAGGCCTAGTGTGAGTACTGTTGCTCCACTGACCTCCCCCTAATTCAAGTTTGTATTTGGCCCAAGAAATAGTTTATGGGCAAACTTACAGACAGCAAATGCCATGACAATTGCTAAATAAATTGCAAGTAACTTTATTACTGTTCATAAAATCAATGCTAAACAACTGAGTTACTAAAACTTATTTACAGAATGGACATGTTCTTTTACCATTTCTAAAATTAAATTACTAGCTTTATTCTAGCCCCAAATAAACCTCACCGGAATATAATTTACAAGCAGTCTTTAAGCACTCGGTGTTGCAAGGGGTTGGGCATGCCCCGAGAAAGTGTATATACTTATTTTTCAGGTAAGTGACTTTAGCAAAGCTTTTGACACAGTCTCCCACAGTATTCTTGCCAGCAAGTTAAAGAAGTATGAGCTGGATGAATGGACTATAAGGTGGATAGAAAGTTGGCTAGATTGTCGGGCTCAACTAGTAGTGATCAATGGCTCCATGTCTAGTTGGCAGCCGGTATCAAGTGGAGTGCCCCAAGGGTCGGTCCTGGGGCTGGTTTTGTTCAATATCTTCATAAATGATCTGGAGGATGGTGTGGATTGCACCCTAAGCAAGTTTGCAGACGACACTAAACTGGGAGGAGAGGTAGATACACTGGAGGGTAGGGATAGGATACAGGGGGCCCTAGACAAATTAGAGGATTGGGCCAAAAGAAATCTGATGAGGTTCAACAAGGACAAGTGCAGAGTCCTGCACTTAGGACGGAAGAATCCCATGCACCGCTACAGACTAGGGACCGAATGGCTAGACAGCAGTTCTGCAGAAAAGGACCTAGAGGTTACAGTGAAAGAGAAGCTGGATATGAGTCAACAGTGTGCCCTTGTTGCCAAGAAGGCCAATGGCATTTTGGGATGTATAAGTAGGGGGATTACCAGCAGATCGAGGGACGTGATCGTTCCCCTCTATTCGACATTGGTGAGGCCTCATCTGGAGTACTGTGTCCAGTTTTGGGCCCCCACTACAAGAAGGATGTGGAAAAATTGGAAAGAGTCCAGCGGAGGGCAACAAAAATGATTAGGGGACTGGAACACATGACTTATGAGGAGAGGCTGAGGAAACTGGGATTGTTTAGTCTGCGGAAGAGAAGAATGAGGGGGGATTTGATAGCTGCTTTCAACTACCTGAAAGGGGGTTCCAAAGAGGATGGATCTAGACTGTTCTCAGTGGTAGCTGATGACAGAACAAGGAGTAATGGTCTCAAGTTGCAGTGGGGGAGGTTTAGGTTGGATATTAGGAAAAACTTTTTCGCCAGGAAAGTGGTGAAACACTGGAATGCGTTACCTAGAGAAGTGGTGGAATCTCCTTCCTTAGAAGTTTTTAAGGTCAGGCTTGACAAAGCCCTGGCTGGGATGATTTAGTTGGGGATTGGTCCTGCTTTGAGCAGGGGGTTGGACTAGATGACCTCCCTTCCAACCCTGATATTCTATGATTCTAAGTCAGTAGAACTTGTAGGCGCACAAAGTGTTAAGAAGGCCATAGCACCTAATAAAACCATCCCATCCATCAGACATACAAACCCACCCACAACATAACAAAACAGCTCTGTGCATAATAGAGATTTAAACTCAGTTATGCTCTCAGTAATTGAATTTCCCCCTGAAGATGACCTCAATAGGGGAAATGGGCCTTCTGTCCTTCTTTGCTTCTCTGTGATTTTATAAAGGCCCTTTTTGGTAGGGCAGTGTAGTGTTGTGCTTGTTTGGCATAGACTGGGATTTGACACTGATGGCTTTGACTGGGATAAATCCCTACCACAGACAAGCCTTTAGTGACCAATCCTGCAATCATATTTTTACATGAGTAACTATAAACACAAGTTTCAGAGTAACAGCCGTGTTAGTCTGTATTCGCAAAAAGAAAAGGAGTACTTGTGGCACCTTAGCGGAATTACTGCAGAGGAATCTAAAGCTGAGCAATTGAGGGAAGAAGGGTTTTTACTCAGACTGTTCAAAACTTTTAAACACCTGCTTAATATGGACTTCTGTTGTTCTGATTGTTCATTAGACATTGGAGTTAGTCAACAACCTGACCCCTTCAGTTAGGATACAAAAGACTGAAAGTTCATTTAGGAGATGGAAGACCAATAGGTAGTCAAGAGTAAGGGGAAAGTCTGGGCAGGCCTTAGAATTAGCCCATATCTTAACCATTGTTGTAGTTGCATATGCAAGGAAAGCCATGAATTGTATCTGTAGATCTTGCTTCTGCTGGAAACCAGGGTAAGCTCCACCAATGCAAATTTTAGCTTTCTCTCTGAGCTGTAGTAGCTGCCAATGACCAGACTTGAGGCTAATTCTGAGTGTGGACAAGACCTCAGTTAAAGAACATGAAACTTTGCTGACAAATCATGTAAACTCTCCAAAATCTAAGGGGAGCCTTAAACACACGCAATCCAATGTCTTTTTGGGGCCCCTGAATACCATATAAGCTCTTCCTCAGAGTTCTCCTCTCAGGAATCTTAGATTTAGCAGAAGGAGCTGAGGCAGTTGAGGCCATATGACTGTTATAACCTGGGCTCTGAATGATCACTGCCTCATGAAGGCACTAGTTTGTCTTTTCTGGGCTTTGCATTCCAGAAGATTCTGAAACTCTGGTACCAGGCAATACATCCTCCAAGTGTGAAACCGCAGAGGCAACACTCCCAAAGAACCACTGCTGATGTGGTAAATAACCATTTTCTTGTTCTCTCCCTCTGGTAATTTAAAGCCCCACTCTTGAGAGGAAAACAAGTGTTAAATTTTAAGGCAACTGTTGTAACTGAAGGTGGAATTTTCTCTGCTGCTGTGTAGACACTATCTACTCCGACGGGAGGGATTCTCCCTTTGGTGTAGTTAATCCACCTCCCCAAAATTTGGTAGCTAGGTTGCTGGAAGAATTCTTCTGCCGACCTAGCACTCGTTTACACTGTGGGTTAGCTTGGCACAGCTACGACTTTTTCACACCCTACCGTACAGATGTAAAATCCTAGGGTAGACCAGGCCTCAAAGTAGTTCAGTTTACAAGTTTATTGCCCTTCTCTACCACACACACATTTTAAAGATGCTCTAAAGGTGACATGGCTGTGGACGTGTTTGAATTATAAGAAGGCCTGGATTATTTCATTTTTTAAATTTGTAAACACTAATTGTTTCCTGCATGTTTTTTGGATCAGAAATTCAGCTACTTTGCCTGGAAGAGTTATTGGTGACTGAAGAAATGGTGAAAGGATGACATCCTGGGATTGAATAGATTGAAAGGTGAGTAACTGAGAAGGGAAGGGATTTTTAGTCACTTTTGGGTGTGCTATTTATTTTTTCAGTTTGTTTTGTATAAAATGGCAAAAAGCTGGGAAGAAATAAAATGACAGGTAAGTACAATAGGCATATGACATGCAAAAATGTATGTTAAAAGACATTTGTTTAGATTGCAGAATCAAGCACTAGTGGGTTTGGAAATGCCAGTAAGAAGGTTGCCCAGGCAGACAGTTCTGGTCCTGTGTGCATTTCCTTGTTTGTGTTTAGAGGACCAATGATCACCGCTTCCGATCTTGGTTGTGGGTGCCTATGCTAAACCATGGAACTAGTACCATTGTTGACTGTATGAAAAACCTCTTTCTAATGTTGACAATCTGCCTCAATAACCTCATTTTAAAAGGCGGTACTATTTTTTTTCAAACTTTTTAAAAAAAATCCAACCTGAAATGGACACCAAGCACAGCCATTTCAACACCAAAGGCTAGTTTGGCAAATTGGTGAGCTACTGAATAATCTGGAAAATACCTGCAAAGCATTAGATAACTTTAATAAACATAATTACATATGCCACGTGAAGGATTAAAATAATTGTCCTGTTGCTTGGTTGTCATTAGTTACGCCTCCTCCCCTTGCATAAAGGTGAGAGTTCACAGTACACATCCTCTGAGAGTCCAAAAACATCCTTTGGCAAAACTACACGGTTGACTCATATTTAGCTTGTGATCCACTATGACCCGCAGGTTCCTTTCTGCAGTACTCCTTCCTAGGCAGCCATTTCCCATTTTGTATGTGTGCAACTGATTGTTCCTTCCTAAGTGGAGTACTTTGCATTTGTCCTTATTGCATTTTATCCCGGTTACTTCAGACCATTGCTCCAGTTTTTCCAGATCATTTTGAATTTTAATCATATCCTCCAAAGCACTTGCAACCCCGCCCAGCTTGGTATCATCCCCAAGCTTTATAAGTGTACTCTCTATGTCATTATCCAAATCATTTATAAAGATATTGAACAGAACAGGATCCAGGAACGATCCCTGTGGGACCCCACTTGATATGTCCTTCCAGCTTGACTGTGAACCACCGATAACTACTCTCTGGGAACTGTTTTCCAACCAGTTATGCATCCACCTGATAGTAGCTCCATCTAGACCAGGGGTGGGCAAACTTTTTGGCCTGAGAGCCACATCTGGGTATAAAAATTGTATGGCGGGCCATGAATGCTCATGCAATTGGGGGTCAGGGTGTGGGAGGGGGTGAGAGCTCCAGCTGAGAGTGCGGGCTCTGAGGTGGGGCCAGAAATGAGGAGCTCAGGGTGTGGGAGGGGGCTCCGGGCTGCGGCAGTGGGCTGAGGTGTGAGTGGGGTGTGTGGGTGGGCTCCAGCTGGGAGTGCGGGCTCTGGGGTGGGGCTGGGGATGAGAGGTTTGGGATGCAGGAGGGTGCTCCAGGCTGGGACGGAGGGGTTCGGAGGGTGGGAGGGGGATCAGGGCTGGGGCAGGGGGGGTGGAGTACGGGGAAGGGATCAGTGGTGCAGGATCTGGGCAGTGCTTACCTGAAGCAGCTCCTGGAAGCAACAGCATGTCCCTCCTCTGGCTCCTACGTGGAGGCATGGCAGGTGGTTCTGCATGTGGCCCCATCCGCAGATGCCACTCCTGCAGCTCCCAGAAGCAGCGGCATGCCCCCCTGTGGCTCCTACATGGAGGCATGGCACCAGCCAGGAGACTCTGCATGCTGCCCTGTCTGCAGGTGCTACCCCTGCAGCTCCCATTTGCCGTGGTTCCCAGCGAATGGGAGCTGCGGGGGGCAGTGCTTGGGGTGGGGGCAGCATGTGGAGAGACTCCTGACTGCTTCTATGCTTAGGAGCTGCTTAGCAAGCCCCCGACCCCACTCCCTGGCTGGAGCACCGGAGCAGGGAAAGCCCCTGACCCCACTCCCTGGCCGGATCTCGAGGGCCGGATTAAAAGGCCTGATGTGGCCTGCGCGCCCTAGTTTGCCCACCCCTGGTCTAGACTGTATTTTGCTACTTTATTTTTGAGAAGGTCATGCGAGACTATATCAAAAACCTTATTAAAGTCAAGATATACCACAACTATTGCTTCACCCCCATCCACAAGGCTTGTTACCCTGTCAAAGAATGCTATTAAGTTGGTTTGATATGATTTGTTCTTGACAAATCCATGCTGTCTGTTACTTATCTTATTATCTACTAGGTATTTGCAAATTGGTTCTTGATTATTTGTTCCATTATCTTTCCTGGTACTGAACTTAAACTGACTGGTCTGTAATTCCCTGGGTTGTCCTTATTCCCTTTTTTATAGATTGGCACTATATTTGCCCTTTTCCAGTTTTCTGGAATCTCTCCTGTCTTCCATGACTTTTCAAAGATAATCGCCAATGGCTCAGATATCTCTTCAGTCAGCTTCTTGAGTATTCTAGGAAGTATTTCATCAGGGCAACCCTGCTGACTTGAAGACATCTAACTCATCTCAGTAATTTTTAACTTGCTCTTTCCCTATTTTAGTCTCAGACCTTACCTAATTTTCACTGGTGTTCACTATGTTAGATGTCCAATCCCTACTAACTTTTTGGTGAAAACTGAAACAAAAAAGTCATTTAACACTTCTGCTATTTCCACATTTTCTGTTGTCTTTCTCTCTACATTGAGTAACAGTCCTACCCTGTTCTTGGTCTTCCTCTTGCTTCTAATGTATTTGTAGAAAGTTTTCTTGTTACTGTTTGTCTTTAGCTAGTTTAATCTCATTTTGTACCTACCTGCTTGTGTTGTTTGTTTATATTCACCCTTTGTAATTTGACCTAGTTTTCACTTTTTGTAGGACTCTTTTTTGAGTTTCAGATCACTGAAGATCTCCTAGTTTACAGTTTGAATAGTATTTATACTGATAGTAACAGCATTTAGTGTAAATTAAACTTGACATGCATAAATTAGTTTCGTCCCTCCAGGCTCCTGTAAATTGCCAGTGCAGTTCTTATACCTGAAAAGTTAATGGGTTATTTTGGAATGGTGAGGGCTGAAACAACCCCCAGTTAACTTAGTATTGCTCTGTGTGTATTTTCCCATTCACGAACAAGGCAGATTAATACTGGCTGAAAGGTAGTCTGACAACTCACTCTGGCCTGGCAGCCAGACCAGGTGTGTCTCAATAGCTCAAGAACTTGGGTCTTGCACAGAGAAAACCTAATCTTTCCCCCCACCCCACCTCCGATTAGCAACTGAAGGCATAGTGTGGGTATCTGTGAAATAGTTCATAGTTGCCTTAAGGCATTAGTAGCTTCAAGCTCTTGCTATTGTCTTGCACAGGGATTTGGGTAGTAAAATTTGAAAACATCTCTTGAAATTAGCTCAGTTCGAGCTGCGTCATGCTATCAGATTGGAGTCGTAATCTATCTGGTAGGAGACTGGGGAACAAGTCCATCCCCCAGCTATGTTACTCTTGATGTCTTAGTTATTGCAGATACTGATGCTGATAGCGTATGATGAGTTGCTGGAGTATAGGTAGCAACAATGGAGGGAGAACCAAGTCTGTCTAAGGCACATTTAGGACCAGGGCTAAAACTAATGGACAGTCCTAATGTGAGCTTGTTCATAGCTTCATCTTCATCACTTGGCATTTTTATAAGACAGGCCATAGCATTCTACTTGGAGTGGGAAAAGTAACCAGTTAGGCCCTGGTGGGGCTCTTTTGGGTGTAGAGGATATGGCACCGTCTGTCATCCCCTCACAGAATAAAGCAGATAAGATCACTGCATCTGAAGAGACATTCTCATCTGGGAACGATGCATTTCCAAATCTTTCTTCTGAGAGGGAGGATGGTGAGACTCCCATGTTGCCAATTAATCATGAGGCAGGGGAGCATTCAAGAGCAAGAGGGAATTAATTGGTAAAGCTAGTGAAATAAGAAGGGCCATAAATATTATCACAATATCTGGAAATTTCTGTGATGCTGTCTCCAAAGGCAACCAGCACCTGTAGAGTACAATACCTGGTAAACGGCAGAGGCCAAAATCATGGGCGTGTGGGAGTATTTTTCCACTGACAGTGGAACTATCTGTGCATCTTATCTGATGTATCAATGGATAGTGTAACATGAAACTGGCACCCTTTGTTCTCCACACACCCAAGCGTACTTCCTTTTGGAAAACCACACCCATGGTACCTCATTTGTGGGGAACTACATGAAACACAGTGTATCACTGTGGACCTTCAAGAAGAGAAAGGGTGAACAGAACTACACCTCAGGTGGAGGAGAGCCTGTCACCAGAGCGTGTCTGAACAAATGAATCCATTGCACTCATCCCAGCCCTCAGCTTTCCTCTCTCCCCAGAAGCCTGGGGAAAGAGGTAGACTTTGCCAAGTGCCTTGAAAAAAACAGATCTGGCAGCTAGAACTCCGCATATTGTATCAGCACTATGGTTCTCATAGACCACTCCATTCCAGCTGAATAGATTCAACTTCTGAGTGTCAGACAGTGGGAATCCCTTGGCAGCATGACCCCAAATGTAGAGCTCCTTGACAGAGAAGGTCAGACTGAATGCAAACTTGATGGTGTGGAGATCAAAGGATAAAATGCACAATTTCTGACTCAATGTTTCTGACTGAACTGGTATTTAGCCTTGCTAAAAGCAAGTCTAATCAAAAGTTTATTTAGAGAACAGTGAAACTGTGTGGAATGCTTTTGTGTGTGTGGCTACAGTGTGTTTTACGAGTGTGCCAGGGAGACCACAGTGACTTTTTACACCGTGAATGTCTTAGAACAGCAGAAGTCACATTAAAAACATTGTTTATCCGGTACAAAACAAAATGCACATACACAGACCATAACAAAAGGTGTCAATGCCCAATTATAGCCCAAAAGGAACTCCTGAGCCTCACATGACAGCACGGCAATCTTTTTTAGACTGCAGTTCTGATTATATTGAAAAGCTCCAGCATGTTGCTGTTCTCCTCCTACTTCTCCGTTCTATTTTGTTAGGAATGGTAGTTTTTAGCATCTAGCAACTGCAAGAGAAGGTAGGAAAAGTGGAGACAATATAGGAAGGGGAAGTTCACTACATGTAGTTTAGCAGACTCCAACCTGTCTTAAAAAAAAAAAATTAAAGGCAGTGTGAGAGATAAATTAATAGGAATCCAGACAGCCCCGCCTTGCTCCATGAAGGTGCTCCTCCCTCTTCATGTCTGGGTTACTAGGGTGCTGGGTTCTTCCTCCTTCTAACTCCAAATTTCACAGGAGAGCTGCAGTGTGCTAGAAATAGCAGCAGCAACGACGCATTGGCAGCAGAGCCAATTTTTATTTGTTTTATTTGGACACATCAAGCAGGTTTGTAGCTTAAGAGAAGAAGGGAGTGATCTACTCTTTGGGATCGAACTGCAGGTATTTACACAGCAAATCCTTCTACTAAGAATGTGTTGAGCAGAGAAACGCAGCAGCTGCTCCAACTGCAGGACAGGTCTAATGGGGGTGGGGTGGGGGGCATATTTAAAACCATTGAAAGGTTGGAAATGTCTCCTTGAAAATGACCAAAATACTGCACAAAAATCACCACTGTAAAATAAGATTTTTACTTCTCTTTCTGTAAGCAGTGAGAGTTGAACAGGTGATCCAGAGTAATAGAGACAGCCCTTCAAAGGGTGTTTGACTCATTCTGGGGAAAGGGCTGAGTTTCATTTTGAATTATGCTCTGTAGGCTGGTGTAAATTTATGTCTATATACTCTCCTAGCCCACAACAGATTTCCCATTGACGTCAATGGCTGGGTTTGCACATAGATCAAGGGTAAAATGTGGCTTTATTGAATAGTGAAATGTCTAGATTTTTTAAATAATAATTTCATAGTTCTTCAGCACTATTACATTAATTTAGATGAAATATATGGGCCCAATGAATCAAAGAGGTTAACATGACTCAGTCACTGTCCAACATTAAATAGTGTTAAAGAAGGTCTGGGATTTGGTATACAGAGATCTCAGCCAGCTTAGTACCATGGCAAGGATGCCATTAAAAATTCTTTTAGCCTTTTATTAAAGATACAGAAAAGGAGAAAAACAGTTAAAGTATTTGAAATGTAAAATATTCAATAAGACTTTCATTTTACCAACATCCCTGTTTCCCTTACAAAAGCCTTTGTTTGACGGTCTCCTAGATGGTAATAGCTGTCCTTTTTGGGGAAAAGAGAAGAAGTTAGTTGTTGTTGCTGTTGCTAAAGTCCAATTCCATTTCTTAGGCTATGTCTATGCTATAAGGTAGTGGTATGAGTCCCCTGCTCAGGTACACATATTTGTGGTAGCTCGGTGAGAACTAGTGTCAGTATAAATAGAAGTGTAGCTGCAGTAGTAGGGGTAGCAGCAGTGGAGGCATGGCTGTGTTACCAGCTTTCCCCGTTACTTTGGGGTACTCTCATTTATTAGGGTTACTCTTCTGGGGGGGTGGTATTCTGTACTTCTATCAATGTACTGCTTGTGTCACTTGTGTTCTCGTACGGAGCTCTACTTCTCCCTGCTGCAAGTCCCCTCCCAATGGAGCTGTCCTGCAGGACCTACGGTTCCCCAGGGCTGGGTTCTTCCAGCCCTAGAATCAGATGAACACACACACACCCTAACAGAGCAAGTCTGAGAGGGCCGGGTCAGTCAGCACTCTCAAGATGACCCCTTATATGTCCCTGGACTCAGTGGGCTGGGTCAAGCAGTATTTCCAAGCTGCCACCCTCGAATACCACAAGTACCAGACCGGAATAGAGTGAGCCTGAGCAGGCTGGGTCGAGCAGCACTTCCAAGCTGCCACCCTCATATGTCACAGGTTCAGCACCTCCCTATGCCCACTCTCATGTTACAATTGTTCTGGTAGTAACCCACTTGAGGAGCAAACCCCACAGGATTTTTGGGCGCTACAGGGATCTTTAGCTTAGGTAAGAGGAGTGTTGCTGCAGAGTAAATGGGGAAGCCAGAAACACAAAAGAGTGAAGTTCAGAGAGAGAGGGAGGGAAGCAACCAGCTTAATCCTAAAACTTATTGATTGAATAATAGTGATAACCACACAAGGAGAGCCTAAACAGACATAACAATTACATTATTAAAGATTACAAAAACTGATCAAAGAAGTCAGGGTTAAAAAGTTATATCTGAGGTAGAAAAGAAAACACAGAGAGAGAGAGAGAGAGAGATGGGGTCTCACCACTCCATGAAGCTTGAGCTGGTCGGGGTACCCAGGTGATGGTGGTAGCCCAGGGTCCTGAGTGCTGGAGACAGGCAAAGCCCCCAGCACGATCAGTCAGGAGAAGATGAAGTCCCAATGGAACTGATGCAGAGTTTGAATTTAGGCATCAGAACACTTACTTGAGCATGGGTAGGGGTCTTTTGTAGGGAAACAACAATGGTTCAAGGGAGAACACTAGATTTGTTTATGGGTAAACTGATGACTCAAGGTTTTTCTTTCGGCTAGACAATAGGTACTGATCATTTCTGGGTGGTGTTCCTTCAAGGGAGCTCAGAATGCAATTAGGCAGCTTCAGTATTTTGGATATCAATCAAGGATTCATTACTAGAATTGGTCTGATAACTGCTGAGTTGGGTGTGTGCAGGCGTGGGTTTATCAACATCTGGAGCAGAGATCCCCCATCATGCAGTGCTTCCCTGCTTTTCTGGTCCCAGAGTTTTATGCGGTTCTTGCCTTGGAATCTCTGTTCTCCATTCTGTATGCTAATGGAGATGCCTCCCTGTCCCATCTTTGATGCAGATGAGGCTAGGGGAGTTGCCTTAATCTTGTCACCCTTGTCAGGAGGGGTTTAGGTGTGTCTCCCGCTGCCTTTTCATTGCTTTCTGAAGTCTTTCTTCTGATCGGTTTTGGTTCAAGCAGAGGCTGTGTGTGTGTTTGTGTATGTTTCATGAGTCAGACAGGCTGGATACTGTGCCCTGGTTCCTCAAGAAATACAGAGCTGACTGGTATCAGCTGAGCCATGCCAAGTATGTACCCATACCATTTTCAGGGGGGTTTGTACTCAACATGGTTCAGCCATGCCTCTATTACCACTACCTGGGCTGCCATGGCCCCATAGCTACTTATGCTTGCAGTAGCTGGATGAGAGCTAACACAAGTATGTGTATATGAACAGGGAAATCACACCCCTACTTCACAGAGTAGACATAGCCTCAGCCAGCTAGTGCCATGGTAGCCAGCTTCCTCCCCTGCACAAGTCATTTTTTTCAGAACCCCAAAAAGGGAGTGATGGGTGGAATAGCCCATCCCTTCATGATTGTGTCCACCAGTTAGACCTAATTTCTGACACACCAATTTTGGTTCACTGATTTCTGGTCCCACACTTCACTTGTTTACTAGGCATGATCTTAACACAGTCCTTGAATTATAGTTTCATCGATTACAAGGCCACAAGGGCCCATTGTGATCATCCAGTCTGACCTCCCAGATAACACAGGCCATAGAACTCTCCCAAAATAATTCCTAGAGCATAGCTTTTAGAACAATAGCCAACCTTGATTGAAAAATTGTCAGTGATGGAGAATCTACCAAGACTCTTGGTAAATTGTTCCAATGGTTAATTACTCTCACCATTAAAAATTTACACCTTTATTTCCATCTGAACTAGTCTTGCTTCATCTTCCAGCCATTGGATGTGTTATACCTTTGTCTGCTAGACTTAAAGCCCATCGGGGTGCCGGAACACTGGGACCAAGGGGCCACAGCTCTCCCACTTTTTGAAACCGGACAGACCTGGCCTGTCCACTTTTCCCCATGGCGGACCCTGCCCCCTTCCCCTTCTTTTCTCTCTGAGGCCCCACCCCCTGGCCAGGCCAGCAGCTGGTGGAGCCCGCCTGGCCAGGGAACCCGGGCAGTTGTGGGAACCATGTGGACCCTCCACCTGCCCATGGTGTGGGGGGCGGAGAGCAGCCTCCGGCCTGTGTCCCTGTCCCCCGGGCTACCTGCCTGGCCCAGGGTAGGTGGAGGTGGAGGGTTTGTGATTCCGCACTGGCCCCCCACAGATGCCCATGTGTCTCTCCCTGACCTGCTCCGGCCAGGGAGGGAGGGGGCTCGGAGCTCCAGCCCTGCCATGATAAGAGCCATGTGGGCAGCTGTGGGGAGCTGCGGATCCTCCACATGCCCTGAGTGGGGACTCTGGCGGGGGGGTGGGGACATGTGCGGGGGGCCTAAGGAGAGCAGCACCCAGCCCCATGGGCAGGAGGAGGGTTCGTGGTGGCTCCCCACAGCTGCCCGTGCAGCTCTTACCCTGGCCAGACAGCTATGGGAAGCCTGGGTCCCTCCACCTGCTCTGGCGATGGGGCTGGGGGGCAGGAACATGGGCAGGGAGCTGCTTTCATTCATCCCAGGCGGTGGGAGGCTCCCTGGCCCCACTCTGGCTTCTGGCTTGGCTGGGGGTGGGGCCTCTGGGGGAAGAAGAGGGGCGGGACTGGAACGTCAGTGGGTTTGGGGGCCAGTCACTTTTGGGAAGGCTTCGATGCCCTTGAAGCCAATTATTAAATATTTGTTTCTCATGTAGATACTTATAGACTGTAATTAAATCACCCCTTAACCTTCCCTTTGTTAAGGTACAGAAATTGAGCTCCTTGAGTCTATCACTGTAATACATGTCTTCTATCCTTTAATCATTCTCGTGGCTCTTCTTTGAATCCTCTCCAACTTATCAACATCCTTCTTGAATTGTGGACAACAGAAATGGACATAGAATTCCATCACTGGTCACACCAGTGTGAAACACAGAGGTAAAATAACCTTTCTACTCCTACTTGAGATTCCCGTTTATGCATGTCACGATTACATTAGCTTTTTTGACCACAGCGTCACACTGGCAGCTGATTATGAACCACAACCCCAAAATCTTTTTCAGAGTCCTTGCTTTCCAGTATAGATAAGTATATAAGTAGGCCTGTGTGTTTGTATTAATTCAGTTTTTGTGTCTCTCTTTTGCACCTTTTCCAATCAGCATTTATTGTTGTAGGTTATTGTGACACTTCAAGAATTTTCTCTCACTTTTCACAGTTCAGCTCACAATTAGGGTGAATTTGTAGGTCAGGTTATCACAACAATACCCTATTATCATAACCAACATCACCATTGGGAAATTATACTCAACTTTAGGAACACAGCTTTTTCTGCCCATTGTTTCTCTTCTTTTCCTGACTTGACCTCTCTGATGATCTTCTCTGTTGCTCCTCTTCACTTCCTTCCTGACAGCAATTCTCCTTTCTCCCCTGACAAGGAGCTTCACTCTGAATTAAACATTGGAACAATTCACCAAGGGATGTAGTGATTACACATCACTTGAAGTCTTTAAATGAAGATTGGATGTCTTTCTAAGAGAAATATTGCAGTCCAGCCTCAAGTTACTGGGCTCGGAATTACTGGCAGTATTCTATGGCCCGTACTTCGCAAGAGGTCAGACTAGATGATCACAATAATCTGATTTCTGACCTTAAATTCCTATGAATTCCCATTCCCTTCCAAATCCTAGCCACTAAAATGATTAGCAAGGAAATAGTCAATGCTGTCACTTAAAGTGTCATAATTAGGCTTTAGCGGCAACATTTTAATGAGACTAATGAGGGTTTGGAGAGGGTGCACCCCTCTGAGTCATTGTTTCAGGCTGGCATTGTTTTAGGCATGCATTACATCCATTACACTTCAAGGATTTTGTCACAACCGCTATGACTGGAAATTTATTTTATTTCTAATGAAAGTTCAGGTTCTTCAGAATTTGATCATGCTAGGTGGGCCACAAATCAGTCCAGCAGGCCTGATCTAGCCTGCAGCACAAGTATTTTTCACCTTTGCCTTACATTAAAAAAATACTACAGCATTCTGTGCTAATGATCCAAACTGTACAGTGACCAGTAGACACCAAGAGCACTCAGGGGTAGCAGCAGCAGAACTTGTAACAGGCAGGAGAACCCCTTGAAGTGCCCCCCTATCTAGCAACCTGTGGGGATTGTAGTTTTTTCCTGATTGGTGGCAGCTTCTCTCTCTGATGTGAGTTTTGTGCCCTGGCCTGTATCCCCTGTAGGCCAGTGTTCTATGATGAGATGTTGGCCTGGGGTGGGAGGTGGGGGGGTTGGGGGTGGGCAGGGGACTGTTGCTTGGAGTAGTCCTGTTGGGTTCTGGGAAGTGCTTGCACCTGCCCACTGCTAAAGGACCCTCCCACAGTCTACGGGGAGGACCCACTGGGCCTGGGACTCAAATAATGATGTGGGGGAGGGGGAACAATGGAAAAAATAACAAGGACAGGTGTGGGGGGGTCAAAGGGTCAAAAGTAGGAAACCTGAAGGAGTTACTTGGAGTAGTGCTGCAGGGGAAATAGGCTGAGGGAAGGCATGGTGGATAATATTGGTGTAAAGAAGGAAGAGGGAATGAGGTGAAGGAGCAGCGGTAGGAAATATCCAGATTCTAGCATTGCCGGGACTCTATCTAACCCAGCTCCATGTTGGATGGAACAAAGGTGGTGTGGGGACGAATACTACAGGAGCATGCAGTGACTGCCTAAAGAGGATGCCATCAAAATCCTCCACGTCATCAGGTGAAGGCACACAGGCAGTTAAATCAGGGGTGGCATTTCAGATTTTGGTGGGGCGGCACCTTTAACTGTGATTCCAAGGGCTAGGTAGGCACCTGTAAAATCTAGTTTTCTTTGCAGATAATAACTTTCAAATTATCTGACAGGAGCACTGTATGCAATTCGCATGTAAAGAAAGAAAATTACGTAAATATTAGACCCACTCAGCTCTTACACTAACGTTCTCACATCTGTGTCAAGTCACTTAAGGGACACTGGTTAGGTTTAAAATGTTAATGTATATTCTTTGTTACTAACTCTTGAATACATTAATTGAAACATTTGTAGAAAAATCTAGATCACTTTCTGTCATTTAGGCTACTTACCTTTTGCAGTTCACCAAGCTTAGAATTGATCATTTAATGATTAGAAACATCCTACTAGGGCAAGACCCCAAGAGTTTATATTGCACCTGCCTGGGGCTCTTGGGGTGTTACCATACTACAAATAATAGATAAGAAACTGACTTTAAACAGGAACGAAACTGACACTTTCAAGTCTCTTTTACAGTATTGCCAATCCCATATGTTCAAAAATCATGAGTCAGGCTCATCAAAAATCAGAAGATTGGTTTAAATATGAGATGATGTAAAAATAATAGATTTGGGGTTCTTTTTATTTGCCTTCTGCTTTTTGAGCCTTTAGGGTGCACTGGGGTCATATATTGAAGCTTTCTCCACAGCCACGAAGGCTAGAAACTTCACTTTTTCTTAAGAATGAAGATTGATATCATCACATATCACTTGACTCCAGGAGCTGGAGCTTTAAAGAAAACAATAATTTAGCATGAGACTCATGACAAAACCATAAGATTTGGCGACACTGCTTTCACTTCTGTTTAAAGGCTTGTTACTTTCCAGAAGACTCTTAAACAGAACACTACAGTGACTCACAGGAGAATATTTTAAACCAAACACCAAAGAAAATTCCACATTTTAAAGTTGAGGAAAAAATTGAGTTTTCTGAGGTATATCAGGGCCACTGCAGGCAGGAAAGGAAAATAAACAGGTGCAGGAGCTCTGGACAGCTCTGCCTCTTGAAAAAAAAAGTTGGAGGGTCCGATCTTCCAGTCCTTAATCAGCTAAAACTCCTTTTGCCATCAGTGCCTCCACTCAGAGAAATTAACATGTGCTTAATAACTATACGCTTTGTACTTAAATATCTGAGTCATCTTATCCAGGGCTACACATTTTATACACATTGGCTCAGGGACTATATTTTCTGTCATATTCTGAACAGTGCTGAGCTCACAGATGGTGCTCAGTGAATAATACAAATCATGGCAATAATCATCGACTTTATGGACTCTGTGAATGAGATTTCTGTTCTTTTTGCTGGAATTGGCCCAAATACAGCTGAAACCCTAAGAATGTCAGGCATAAACACATCTGATACTCATGCAACACTTTCTCATTCCTTCCTTTTCTCAAACTCAGAACAAAAAATGACAAAACAAAATCATTTTCAGTTAAAATATAAAATTTCATAGCAGACATTGCTCTACAACCCAGCATGGGGCAGAAACTGCCATCTCCTGGGGACTAAGTGATCTCCTCTCATCTGACTCTCATTCTCACTCTTTCTTCATCCTTCCTGACCTCTGTGCTGCTTTTCATGCTATCAACCATGACATCCTTCCCAATCACCTGGGATCAATTGCTGGAGTCTCAGAGAACTGGCCTTCTTGGTTTTGCTCCCATCTGAGTCCTCTTTTTTTGCAGCATGCAGCAGATAGGCTGGTCCAGTGGATAGGGAACTAGCCCTGAGAGGGCTGTATCCCCCACTCCGCCCTGCCCAGGACTTCCTGTATGACCTCAGGCCAGTCCCTTAGGGACAGAGTTTCAAAGTATTTTAGGCATCCAAAGATGCAGCTAGGCATCTAGTGGGGTTTACAAAGAACCTAACCTTCTAGGTGCTTTGAAAATCCCACTAGGTGACTAAATACCTTTGAAAATCTGACCTTTAGTCTGTGTGTGCCTCAGTGCCCCATCTGTATAATGGGGATAACCGAGGGGCTGTGAGGAGAAATAGGTTAGACATTGTGAGGCACTCAGATACTATGGGGATGGGGCCACATAAGAACCACAGACAGAGTGGGAACTTCTCTATGCCACTGCTAGCCCTTCCTTGGGTTTTGGCCCCTTCTTTTTACCCATCCCCCTCACATCTCCCTCTTTTCTGAGGGCTTGTCTACACTACGCAGCTTTTAGTGACAAGGCTGTGTCGACACAGCCTTGTCGCTAAAAGTCAGCATGTATAAATGCTCTCTGTCAGTATTTGGTCAGCACTTTTGCCGGCACTTCCAGCCGCGTTCGCTTTGTCAGCAGGAGAGCGCTCCTGCATTCACACTGCTGCTTGCACAGGCAAAACTTTTGTCTTTCATGGGGAGTGCTTTTTTAAGCACCCATGAAAGACAAAAGTTTATCGACTACTTTGCAGTGTAGACATACCCATCATAGGCGTGCGCAGCACATTTCATTAGGGTGTGCACCCAGGGAATTTTTTTTTTTAAAAGCGAACATTTAGCACACAATTTTCCACACTGAAAAAAAACAGTAACCTAGTTAATATAATTAATAATAATAATAAAATCAACTCATAGAATTAATGAAAAATGTGTGTATATTATCTATGAGATTATTATATGAGAAATGAAAATGAGCTTGCTTTGGGATTTTACAAGGCACTTATATCATTTAAACACATTTGGTACCCTGAGTAATTATAACACTTCTTGCCAATCACATAAATAGGGATCTCATGGTCTCCTTCCTTCACTGCATTGCAGAGGCTCAGGTGTTATTGCTGGCTGCCCTAGGGCTGCAGAAAACCCTATAGGCAAAACATATGGAAAGAAGAGGATCAATTTATACAGAGGGCTGAAGGGGGACTCCCATAGTGCATTAATTAACACTTAATAAATACATCAAAATTAAATACATTACAGAGATAAGAACCTGTAATAACAACTTTACTTCGTGAGAAGCTCCAGAGAAAGAAGACCCAGAGGGAGTAAGGGTAGGGGGAATCCCAGGGAGACCAAAGGGGCTGGTAGAAGGAGCAGACAGAGAACAAGGGTAGAGGCAGAGTGGCTGCAGGGTTTTCCCAGTCTTCTGCATCTCCCCTGTGGGTGGAGACACTGATCTCTATCACTGTAAGAGGGAACAATAGAATGGAATGCCCAGAAGAATGAATGACTTGAGGACAATTTCCTGAGGGACCCATACCCTTGCAGAGCTTTTCTAGCTCTGACATTTACATTTTTACATAGGGTGGAGGTTTGGCCCACAGAAATAAAAATCTGCACATCTTCCATGTGGTTTTGGACCAATGGAAAGAAACAGGTTTCAGAGTAGCAACCGTGTTAGTCTGTATTCACAAAAAGAAAAGGAGGACTTGTGGCACCTTAGAGACTAACCAATTTATTTGAGCGTAAGCTTTCGTGAGCTACAGCTCACTTCATCGGATGCAAACAGTTACAATTCAAGTGACTTTTAAAATTCCCTATGAAACTGAGTTAACAAAATAAATGAGCTTATGAACAACCAGAAAATGTACTTCTCAAGTGAAAAACTGTAACTGGACTTCTTTGCAAAGAAATTGTAAGTTTTCTTACAGGAAAAGCCACACACTGTCTGGAAAGGAAGAGTAGATTAAATTACTTGCCTCAGTGAAACTAAATACCCAGAGAATTGCTGTGTTTGTGATGAGGATGACTGGGGTTTGCTCACCTGAGGCTCCCCCTTCCCGTGCTGTAGAGGCACAGCCGGGCAGGTCTCCATCTGCAAGCAGGCCCCCTGCCTGAGATGCAGCTCCCATTGGCCTTGGTGGCCAACGGTCTGGGAGCCTCCTGGCCAATGAGCTGGGGGCGGGAGGGGGAAGGCAAAGGGGGAGATGGTAGGGAGCTTGGGAGCAGGGGAGGCAGGGGGGAGGGGAGCTGTCTTTGGAGGCACAAAGGGGGGGGCTCTCTGGAGAGGGGTGATGGGGGCACCGGGGCTGGTGGGGATCTTTCATGGGGGCAGAGGGTTGTGTGGGTCTCTGTGGGGTTGGGGGCAGCGATAGACAGAGCCAGCTGCAGCCTGGGTCTGGTCTATGGGGGAAGGGAGTGTTGCTATACCCCCCCCCACCTCCCCAGGAAGCCCCCTCTGTACTGTGTATTTTATATCAGCCCCAGGGTGCCCATCGCTGCTCCTTTCTCCTGCCCCCGGCTCCATCTGTTTGTCTGCCCCCACAATGCCCCCCCCCCATCTGTGTCTGACAGTGACAGACTCCTGCTCCTCTCTCCGCATGCAGCTCCCTCCCCCTCCCTGCTGGGGAGGCGTGGTCAGGCAGCTCTGGGAGGCAGCGTGCGCAGGGACCCCGGGGAGGGGGAAGCCGCCCCTGAGGTGAGAGCGCTGCACGCCCCACGTTGCCAAACAGTGGAGCATGGGCACCACGGCCCATCTGACCGCCTATGTATCCAACCCACCCTGCTCCCTGTCCCCTGACTGCCCCCGCCCCTTATCCACCCCCATAAGGCTCCTAGCAGCGTTTGGCTCAGCGCGGAGCCAGACACGCTGCCCCGTGGGAGCACGCAGCCCCCCCCCAGAGCTGTGCCCTGCATTAGGGTGTGCCTGGGCACACCCGGCACACCCCGTGTGCACACCTATGATACCCATGTATACTTGGTTCAGAGGCCTTGGCTCAGGCTGTATTTCTCCTGAGTCCCATGCATTCTCTCTTCAACACATGCACACCTGCCCCTCAGAGGAATTCCTGTTTTACAGGCTCATCTAAGGACTTTCATTTAATAAGATCCTTAATTTAACTACCAGCCCTGTCTTATCTTAATCATGCTGCCTCTCTTTGTAAACAAAATACTGACCCCCTGCCCTAGGGGCACAAGCTGGGAGCAGCACCTCTCCTCTGCAGACCTCATATTCCACACTCAGGGTATGTCTACTCCATGAAATTAGGTCAAATTTATAGAAGTTGGTTTTTTAGAAATCGTTTTTATATAATCGATTGTGTGTGTCCCCACACAAAATGATCTAAGTTCATTAAGTGCATTAACTCGGCGGAGTGCTTCCACAGTACCGAGGCTAGCGTCGACTTCTGGAGGGTTGCACTGTGGGTAGCTCTCCCACAGTTCCCGCCACCCATTGGAATTCTGGATTGAGATCCCAATGCCTAATGGGGCAAAAACATTGTCGCGGGTGGTTCTGGGTACATGTCATCAGGCCCTCCCTCCCTCCGTGAAAGCAACGACAGACAATCGTTTCGCGCCTTTTTTCCTGAGTTACCTGTGCAGATGCCATACCATGGCAAGCATGGAGCCCACTCAGCTCACTGTCACCCTACATCTCCTGGGTGCTGGCAGACGTGGTACTGCATTGCTACACAGCAGCAGCTCATTGCCTTGTGGCAGCAGATGGTGCAATAGGCCTGATAACCATCGTCATCATGTCCAAGGTGCTCCTGGGCGCAGGGACTGAAATAGGAGTGACTCAACCAGGTCATTCTCTTTAGTCCTGCCAGCAGTCCTATTGCACTGTCTTCTGGCGAGCAGGCAGGAGATGAGGATGGCTAGCAGTCCTATTGCACTCTCTTCTGCCAGCCAAAGATGTAAAAGATAGATGGAGAGAATCAAAACAAGAAATAGACCAGATTTTTTTTGTATTCATTTGCTCCCCCCTTCCTCCCTCCCTCTGTGAAATCAACAGCTGACAATCGTTTCGGTGAGCTCTGTGAGGGACACCTTGAAAAGTTTAATGAAGATTCAGTCCTGCCTGAAATACCAGGAGGACAGATAGCTCAGTGGGTTGGGCATTGGGTTGTGCATTGACCTGCTAAACCCAGGGTTTTGAGTTCAATCCTTGAGGGGGCCATTCTGTGTGACAGTTGTTTTTGTTTCTCCTTGATGTAAAGCCACCTCCTTTGTAGATTTTAATTCCCTGTAAGCCAACCCTGTAAGCCATGTCGTCAGTCACCCCTCCCTCCGTCAGAGCAATGGCAGACAATCATTCTGCACCTTTTTTCTGTGCAGACGCCATACCATGGCAAGCATAGAGGCTGCTCAGATCACTTTGGCAATTAGAAGCACATTAAACACCACACGCATTATCCAGCAGTATAGGCAGCACCAGAACGTGGCAAAGCGAAACCAGGTGAGTAGGCGACATCAGTGCGGTGACGAGAGTGATGAGGACATGGACACAGACTTCTCTCAAAGCATGGGCCCTGGCAATGTGGGCATCATGGTGCTAATGGGGCAGATTCATGCAGTGGATCGCCGATTCTGAACCCAGGAAACAAGCACAGACTGGTGGGACCACACAGTGTTGCAGGTCTGGGATGATTCTCAACGGCTGCGAAACTTTCACATGCGTAAGGGCACTTTCATGGAACTTTGTGACTTTCTTTCCCCTGCCCTGAGGTGCAAGAATACCAAGATGTGAGCAGCCCTCACAGTTGAGAAGCGAGTGGCAATAGCCCTGTGGAAACTTGCAACGCCAGACAGCTACCGGTCAATCGGGAATCAATTTGGAGTGGGTAAATATACTGTGGGGGCTGCTGTGATGCAAGTAGGCAACGCAATCAAAGATCTGATATGATATCAAGGGTCGTGATCCTGGGAAATGTGCAGGTCATAGTGGATGGCTTTGCTGCAATGGGATTCCCTAACTGTGGTGGGGCGATAGACAGAACCCATATCCCTATCTTGGCACCGGAGCACCAAGCTGGCGAGTACATAAACCGCGAGGGGTACTTTTCAATAGTGCTGCAAGCACTGGTGGATCACAAGGGACATTTCACCAACATCAGCATGGGATGGCCGGGAAAGGTACATGACGCTCGCATCTTCAGGAACTTTGGTCTGTTTCAAAAGCAGCAGGGAGGGACTTTCTTCTCAGACCAGAAAATAATCGTTGGGGATGTTGAAATGCCTATAGTTATCCTTGGGGACCCAGCCTACCCCTTAATGCCATGGCTCATGAAGCCATACACAGGCAGCCTGGACAGTAGTGAGCAGCTGTTCAACTACAGGCTGAGGAAGTGCAGAATGGTGGTAGAATGTGCCTTTGAACGTTTAAAAGCACGCTGGCGAAGTTTACTGACTTGCTTAGACCTCAGCAAAACCAATATTCCCATTGTTATTATTGCTTGCTGTGCACTCCACAATATCTGTGAGAGTAAGGGGGAGACGTTTATGGTGGGGTGGGAGCTTAAGGCAAATCGCCTGGCTGCTGGTTACGTGCAGCCAGATACCAGGGTGGTTAGAAGAGCACAGGAGGGCGCGGTGTGCATCAGAGAAGCTTTGAAAACCAGTTTCATGACTGGCCAGGCTACAGTGTGAAAGTTCTGTTTGTTTCTCCTTGATGAAACCCCCCACTCCTTGGTTCACTCTACTTCCCTGTAAGCTAACCACTCTCCCCTCCCGCCTTTGAGCACCACTTGCAGAGGCAATAAAGTCATTGTTGCTTCACATTCATGCATTCTTTATTCATTCATCATACAAATAGGGGGATAACTGCCAAGGTAGCCCGGGAAGGGAGTTGGAGGAGGGAAGCACTGGATAGGGTGGTGGAGGAGGGAAGGACAAGGCCACACAGCACTTTAAAAGTTAAAACTTTAAAACTTATTGAATGCCAGCCTTCTGTTGCTTGGGCAATCCTCTGGGATGGAGTGGCTGGGTGGCCGGAGGCCCCCCCACTGCGTTCTTGGGCGTCTGGGTGAGGAGGCTATGGAACTTGGGGAGGAGGGCGGTTGGTTACACAGGGGCTGTAGTGGCAGTCTGGGCTCCAGCTGCCTTTCCTGCAGCTCAACCATACGCTGGAGCATATTGGTTTGATCCTCCAGCAGCCTCAGCATTGAATACTGCCTCATCTCATCACGCTGCCGCCACCTTTCAGCTTCAGCCCTCTCTTCAGCCTGCCACCTCTCCTCCCAGTCATTTTGTGCTTTCCTGCACTCTGACATTGTCTGCCTCCATGCATTCGTCTGTGCTCTGTCAGTGTGAGAGGACAGCATGAGGTCAGAGAACATTTAATCGTGAGTACGTTTTTTTTGCCTTCTAATCTTCACTAGCCTCTGGAAAGGAGAAGATCCTGTGATCCTTGAAACACGTGCAGCTGGTGGAGGGAAAAAAAGGGACAGTGGTATTTAAAAAGACATGTTTTATAGAACAGTGAGTACACTCTTTCATGGTAAACCTTGCTGTTAACATTACATATATAGCACATGTGCTTTCGTTACAAGGTTGCATTTTGCCTCCCCCCACCGCGTGGCTAACCCTGCCCTCCTCCCCCCACCACGTGGCTAAGAGCAGGGAACATTTCTGTTCAGCCACAGGCAAACAGCCCAGCAGGAACGGGCACCTCTGAATGTCCCCTTAGGAAAAGCACCTTATTTCAACCAGGTGACCATGAATGATATCACTCTCCTGAGGATAACACAGAGAGATAAAGAATGGATGTTGTGTGAATGCCAGCAAACATATGCTGCAATGCTTTGTTCTGCAATGATTCACAACTATGTGGTACTAGCCTGGCGTGGTAAAGTGTCCTACCATGGTGGACGGAATAAGGCTGCCCTCCCCAGAAACCTTTTGCAAAGGCTTTGGGAGTACATCCAGGAGAGCTTTATGGAGATGTCTCTGGAGGATTTCCGCTCCATCCCCAGACACGTTAACAGACTTTTCCAGTAGCTGTAATGGCCGTGAATGCTAGGGCAAATTAATCATTAAACGTGCTTGCTTTTAAACCACGTATACTGTTTAAAAAGGAACACTCACCAGAGGTCCCTTCTCCACCTGGCGGGTCCAGGAAGCAGCCTTGGGTGTGTTCGGGGGGTACTGGCTCCAGGTCCAGGGTGAGAAACAGTACCTGGCTGTCGGGAAAACCGGTTTCTCCGCTTGCTTGCTGTGAGCTATCTACAACTTCATCATCATCATCTTCCTCGTTCCCCAAACCTGCTTCTGTGTTGCCTCCCTCTCCATTGAAGGAGTCAAAGCACATGGTTGGGGTAGTGGTGGCTGAACCCCCTAAAATGACATGCAGCTCATCATAGAAGCAGCATGTTTGGGGCTCTGACCTGGAGCGGCCGTTTACCTCTCTGGTTTTCTGGTAGGCTTGCCTCAGCTCCTTAAGTTTCACGTGGCATTGCTTCGGGTCTCTGTTATGGCCTCTGTCCTTCATGCCCTGGGAGATTTTGACAAATGTTTTGGCATTTCGAAAACTGGAACGGAGTTCTGATAGCACGGATTCCTCTCCCGATACAGCGATCAGGTCCCGTACCTCCCGTTTGGTCCATGCTGGAGCTCTTTTGCAATTCTGGGACTCCATCATGGTCACCTCTGCTGATGAGCTCTGCACTCACCTGCAGCTTGCCACACTGGCCAAACAGGAAATGAGATTCAAAAGTTCGTGGGCCTTTTCCTGTCTACCTGGCCAGTGCATCTGAGTTGAGAGTGCTATCCAGAGTGGTCACAATGGAGCACTCTGGGATAGCTCCCGGAGGCCAATACCGTCTAATTGCGTCCACAGTACTCCAAATTTGACCCGGAAAGGCAGATTTCAGCGCTAATCCCCTTGTTGGGGGTGGAGTAAAGAAATCGATTTTAAGAGCCCTTTAAGTCGAAAAAAAGGGCTTTGTCGTGTGGACGGGTGCAGGGTTAAATCGATTTAACGCTGCTAAATTCGACCTCAACTCCCAGTGTAGACCAGGGCTCAGGGCTGCTCTTCAGTTAAGAAACCTTGGGGGAGGGGGTAGAGCAGAGCCCCCCTCTCTTGTCACCCCTAAATGGCGCCCCTGAGTTGAATGCTGCCCTGAAGAACTGGTGGGGGCATCTTTTGTCCTTGGGGCTAATAATACCACCTTACCTCACAGAGGTGTTGAGAAAATAAAAGTTTGTGAAGCATTCAGTTATTGTAGTGATAAGCAACACTAATAAGCCCACGAGGAAATTAATAATTCTGTATTCAGAGCAGGATTTGTTTTCAATCATGTGCAGTAAATAAGTTCTGGGGTAATGCATTGTACAGTGAAGAGCAAATATAATAATGAATAGCTGTTCAGGAAGCAGCATTCTTCCTGTGCACTGAATGAGGCAGGGGTCCTGTGGAAAAAATGGGATGTGATCATGTAACTAAAGAATGTCTTCTTTCCCAGCCAGTTCTACCCTCCCATTTGGGGCTTCCCATTCAAATCCCAGTCTTCCCTACTCATTGGGGTCCCCTTCCAGTCTCCTGCACAGCCCGGTCCAGTCTCCCACACTGGGCTCCTCTTTGGATCCTCAGTTTTCCTCCCCTGCTTACCACCATTCTCACTCTCTACCCCCACCCCAAGGATCCTTGTCTCAGTTTCCCCTCCCACAACAACTCCCATGTTCAGTCTCCAGGCCCCTCTCCCCCCAACTCCTTGTCCCAATCTACTCTCTCACTGCCACTGCTTGTCCCTCTCCCCCCGCCCCCCGCACCGGTCTGTTTTTTGTCTGCATGAGTCAGGTAGCCTTCTTCTCCATACTGCCTGGGCACCAGCAGGGGTAGCCTTGAAAACACAGGAGAGACAGACTCCCTGCTCTCAGTTCCAGAGCCATAGTAGCCCCCAGCACCAGAAGCAATTGCAGTGAAAGTTCTGCGCAGTCCCTGCGGATGGAATCCTCAGAGAATTTAGCTGCCAAACTCTGACAAGTGTCTACTGAGCACATGTGAACTAAGAGTTTTCAGAGGCTTAGATACTCACTAAATGTGGGCTGTTTTTTGTGAGAATGGCAAAAAGCACATCAGTGACACAATGGCCACCCCCTGCCAGATTTCAAACCCCTGCTCCAAAGCATGAGGATGCTAAACTTTCTGAGTAAAATAGTTGTCAGAAGTATTTTAACATGGGCAAAAAAACATATTTCCCCCTAATCTGTTTCTCAGAAATGGCTGGACCCTTTTTGTTGAAATTTTCCAAGAACAATATTGGGCCTGAGGCAGACATTTAGGATGGAAAAATTCAGCCCAGATGGTTTAAATCTGGCCAAGACCCTCAAATCACGGTCTGATAATGGAACAACCTTAAGTGTAGGCAGTGCTACCAGTGTCACCTGTAAAATTGTCACCTACGTCTTTATTCTGGAATTACCGTTTCTCTGATGTTGATCTCAAATTTATCTCCATAGTAGAGAGAAACTGTTTGGGTTTGTGATATAAGACTACAGAGGTTCATGTTTGCTGCTACCCATACTGACTATCATTAAGGTTAAGCTTTTGTCATGATTATCTTTAGTAAAAGTCATGGACAGGTCACGGGTAACCAACAGAAATTCATGGAAGCCTGTGACCTGTCCCTGACTATTACTAAAAATAACTGGGAGGGAGAAGGGGGGCTGACTGCCACGGTGACTGACAGCTCCAGCCCCTGCTGCCGCCACAGGGGCTGAAGTCAAAGAAGTCACAGAGGTTCATTAAAGTCACGGCATCCGTGATCTTCATGACTAAATCGTATCCTTAACTATCGGATATATACTTCCTGATTTGCAGTTTACTATCCATGAACTTGACCCAGTGTAGGAATACCGCAAGATAACCAATCCAAAGTCACATGCCTCATTACTGACAACTTCCAGCATTTTCTTCATGTGAGGTTCTTATTGGTTCACCATCAGATTGTATTATAATAGGTCTGTTTCTCCTTTCACGCCAGAGGAAATCAGGAGTAACTGCTTTGTGGTTAATGGCACTGTATAAGGGTAAAAAGGTGTGATATCAGAAACAGGCCCCAAATGTTTAAGTTGTGTATGTCATTCTTAACTTTGCTTTTTTTCTCTTCCTTTCTTTATTTTCAGTTTACTAACACGATTGGTTGAGACCTATTCGAAAAGTTTCTCACTTTGGAACATTACCCTTCAATTTTAATTTTCCCTTTGAGACATGACATATTAAAGTTATTCATTAATGTTATAATGTCACTCAATGTAATATTTTCTGAAAATCCAACGTGTATTTAATTTGTTTTATGCTAATAGTTTAATATCTTTTTTCATTTCTACTTTACTTTAGTTTTTCAAATGACTTTAGATGCTCAACCTTTCCTATATGATATTGGAAAAAGAACTGATTATGTGGGCTTTGGACATGAAGAGCAAGTGGAGCACATCAAGGCATATGTTTGCAAACCATCTTCTGTCACGGACAAAGCTGTGATTGTGATTCATGACATATATGGATGGCAATTCCCAGACATTAGATACATAGCTGATCTAGTGGCAGCTGAGGGATACGTGTAAGCATTATTGTTTTACTGATTTCTTCCCAAAGAGACGCACTCAGGTTCACCAGATTCCAATTTCCAAATTGTGTTTTCCATATACAAGGAGAAATCATGTCATTTGAGTCTGAATTACTTATCTAAGAATAAAGGACACATAAAAAATGGTACCTTCCTGACAGCTCCCAGTGTAAAATAGATTTTCTCAGTTCAGGCTGCAACAATTCTCGGAACATAATGGCGGCACAAGCAGAGTTCTGAGAAATGTCAAGGTGCAGTGCACTAACAGAAGCTCCAACAAAAGGTTGCTGTGTTTGAGTGCCCAGCAGTGTGGGTGATTTAAAAAACTGAAACTGTTTTAAACTGAAATTTAATTAGAAATACTAACAAGAAATGTATATTCATGGTAGGTTGTGCAACCTCTCTTTAAAACAAAACTTCTTTGAGACTAGACAACATGACAATATTTCTTTTAGCTTTCATTAGCACAGATGTAACATGAGAGTGAGAGAGAGCGAGTGTGCATAGCAATGAAGATTTCTTTTAAATGCACTGGCCTTTGGATTTGATTTTTAAAGATAAGGTGATATAGTATCAGTTTATTTTTCTACAGAAACACTGAATTTTTTTTAGAGAGACTAGGTGGGTGAGGTAATACTTGTTACTGGACCAATTTCTGTTGATGAAAGAGACAAGCTTTCAAGCTTCTACAGCTCTTCTTTAGGTCTGGGACAGGTGCTCAGTCTTACTACATCTTGCTAAGTAATTTTCTGACTACTGGAATAGCATGATGATTAGAAGGTGATACTGACACTAACCATGTGGGTGACCATTATGGGGCAAAAAAGGGCCAAATGAATATTTTGGTGTACATAGATTTTCCCTGTTGTTCTTGCCCGGACCTAAAAGTTGAGTCAATTTTATTTTTCATACAGAGCCATCTGCCCAGACTTTTTTCTGGGGAAAAAACCTTGGACATCCGCTGATCACTGGGCTGAGTTTGGTGACTGGTTGAAAGATCGAGATCCCACAAAAGTGGACAGGTAAGATGTATATTTATGCTGGAAATTTCAAAGCTTCATGGGCACCTGAACATAAAGATATGGATTTAATGTAGCAATTAAAGAGAATGTATGTGCCTTTAGGCAGCTGTATGGGCTAGCTCTGATGTAGCTAGATCAAAGCTAGCTTGAGTAATAACAGCAGTGAAGCTGCTGCAACACGGGTGGCTGCAACAGCTGGCCCTGCCTGCTCAGGATTCTGGGTACATATTCAAATAGCCTCCATCCATGTTGGCTTCACTGCTATTATTATTCAAGCTTGCTTTGATCTACCTATCTATGGTGTTGCAATCAGTCCTCCAGATTACAGAGTAGACAAAGCCTGTGTGGGAGGGAGCATAACAGGAGTTAAAGGTTGAAAAGTTAGGCCATCCCTGGGCATACTAAGAGAGGAGAGCTGCTGCGCCATGTTCTTCCTTGGGGCCAGGTCAGTGCTTCAAGGCTGCCTGGGGGGAACTGCAAAAGATGCCTACTGAGGGGGAAAGAGGGTTACTTCAAAAATGTGGGATCACAAAGTGCTTTTTATTTTGCAAAAGTGTAAGGATGTGGAGGAGGGGTTACAGAAAGGGAGGAATAACTAGGAGTAAGAGGAATTGCATGGATTTCAGTTTATATTTAAAAGTGCCATGAAAGGAGCTTATTTTTTAATTTACCAGTTATCTGACCAATGCCCTTGTGGTGTGCTGCTGGCTGGGCACCCAGACGTGTGCGAGTGTCTCTTGAAAGTAGGATATGAGTCTGGGCTCTCCCACTTTGTGGAGATGGTGGCATAATTACTACAGCCACCTAGGACAAGGGCACACCAAACTTCTGGCACTAGTAGCACGCCGGGTGTACCGTGACTGAGGCAAACACTGAAGGGGCTTCAGCTGCTAGACCCAGTAGATGTTAGACCTGGTGGGTCCCAATAATCACTCTGATGTTTGGCTAAAGTGAAGGGGTATTTTACTAGGGCTGGCAAGAAAGGGAAGGGTTGCAGATACTCTAGGTCAGGGTGGGCAAACTAAGGCCTGGAGGCCGCCTCTGGCCCTTCAGACATTTTAATCCGGCCCTCAAGCTCCCGCTGGGAAGCAGGGTCCAGGGTTTGCCCTGGTCCGGTGCTCCAGCTGGGAGCTTGCCCCACTCCACGCATGCTGTGGCTCCGCGCTGCTCCCGGAAGCAGCGACATATCCCTCCTCCGGCTCCTATACATAGGGGCAGCCAGTGGGCTCCACATGCTGCCCCTGCCCCAACTGCTGCTCCTGCAGCTCCCATTGGCTGGGAACCATGGCCAATGGGAGCTGCAGGGGCGGTGCCTGCGGACAGGGCAGCTCGCCGAACCACCTGGCTGCACGTCCGTGTAGGAGCTGGAGGAGGGACATGCTGCTGCTTCTGGGAGCTGCTTGAGGTAAGTGTCACCTGGAGCCTGCACCTCTGACCCTCTCCTGCAGCCTAATCCCCTGCCCCAGCCCTGATCCACTTCCCACCCTCCGAACCCCTTCGTCCCAGCCCGGAGCACCCTCCTGCACCCCCAACCCCTCATCCCCAGCCTCACCCCAGAGCCCGTACCCCCAGCTGGAGCCCACCCCCACACTCCAACCTCCTGTGCCAGCCCGGATCCCCCCTTCCGCACCCTGAACTCCTCATTTCTGGCCCCACCCCAGAGCCTGCACACCTAGCCAGAGCCCTCACCCCCTCCCATACCCCAACCCCCAATTTCATGAGGATTCATGGCCCACCATACAATTTCCATACCCAGATGTGGCCATTGGGCCAAAAAGTTTGCCCACCCCTGCCCTAGGTACAGTGGCTTAAACAGTTACAGCTGAAAGTGAAACAAAAGCAGTTCCTGTCTGGGCCTCTGGGGACAGTCCAGCCTTCAGGCCTATTGCCAGGGGTGCCTCTGCAGTCCAGTCTCCTTCAAAGCAAATAGGGGCTTGCAGATTTCCAAGCCAGGATCTGGTAGGGGTGTGTCTCACTGGGATCCCTCTCCGCTGGCTCCCTGCCCAGTCTCTGCTGCTCCTCCACAAGCCTTGCACAGACCTGCTCCCAGCGGCAACGTATGGCAGTCACACCCTGTGCCTCAGCTTTTGCTGCAGCCTGCTCCGCACACAGTTCTTGGGGCTTGCCCCCTGCATCCAGAGTCCCTGCTGCTCTTGGCGCCATGCCACCACTGCTTCTCAAAAGTGCCAAGTCTCTTCGTGGGTCAGGGTCTTTCCATACAATTTCTGCCCCTTCCTCCTGCCGGGCTTGGGGAAGAGCATGTGCCATGGGAGGGGAGTTGATGGGAATGGTAGTTTCCAGTTCATCAAATTCAGGATAGTGGGATGGGGGGAAAGGTTGCAGTTCTGTAGTGGGCAAAGTCTCAGGGGGAGGAGATGCTGAGCCTTGCCTGGCTGTGCTTCCAGACGGTTTATGTGCGCAGGGTTTGGGCCAAATGGAGAGATACAATTCTATGTTTGGATGGATGCTGTGGGGCTGGAGTTGGAGTTTCCTGGTGGTGCACTGGAGTAATTTCCTCCTCATGCTCAGATCCACCATAGTAAGTAGTGAAGTAAAGGGTTATCAGCTTGGTGTCACCCCTCTCTTGACTCCTATCTCTTCCTTTGCAATGGCCATGTCCTCTTCAAGGGTAGCTGGAGTTTGCTTCTGGAGAGGTCCCGGGTCACAGCAGGGGGTTCTTGTAGGAGGGTTGCTCTGGTCTATGTATTTTACACAAGGAAAATGGTGGGGAGAGGCACATCTTTATTACTGACAGACATACAGACCTCAGCCACTTGCTTGAATGACACTGTTGGCAGGGCAAGGTGCCTGCTGTGCTCTGTTAACCTTGTAAGGGCTGTGGCTTGTGCTTCACCGTGGGATGGACTGTTGTATTCACACCTGGGAATGTTCTGTCTTTCACATAAGGAGCTGCACATCTTGCCACTTGGTGAGGGGCATTTTTGATAAATGCCCCACTCCTGGCTGCAGTGAGTCTCAGGAGTAGCAGTGGGAAAAGATCATGAGAACGTGGTCTTGTGAGCAATATAAACGTGCAACACCCTGCCCAACATACTCACCTGGAGACAGCTGTTTCATGTGGGTGGTGGGCAATCCCCACTGCTGGATGGATTGTAGCACCATTGTCTCCCCTTCTCCCCAACCACAGTTCTTTTCTTTGGCTTTGGCACACGCAGCTGCTGTCTTCTTAACCTCTCTGCAGAGTACCAGCCACCTCCCAATGTCCTCCAGACTACTCCTCTGGTGTCCCACAGCTTTCACGCCGCCTATCACCTGTATCCATAGGTACTGAGGCTGGCTTTGATCTTTCTCCAAACTCCATGTGGAAAGGAGGCAAAGTTTTCCATGAATCAGTTCTTCAAGTAGAATGCTCCCTTTCTCTGTCAGCCATTGTCTGCCCATCTCACATCACACTTTCCTTCTCCAGTTGATGATAATAGGATTTATTCTCTTGCACAGCTCCTAAGCAAAATGTGCAGGATTACCCTAGAACATATTAAAGAGAATGTTTCTTGTCGGAGGGAAATATCGATGCCTGCAGAGGAAATGATCAGCTGAATGCTGATTCAGTGTGTCAATGGGAGGTCTGTCTAACATACATCCCATGTATCTGATGCTTCCTTGACATATCATCCAATATATTCACTTTACACAGTGTGTACATACACTAGTGAAGTAGTATTTTGTCATTGCATGCCAGTGCTTGATTTCTGAGGGGAGCTTTCAGGTCCTTTCTGCAGCTCTTCTCTAAATACTTTGAGGAAGACATCTAAGTTCCTCTGATTAAATTTATCACTTTTAAACAGCAAATGAAATGTAGGTACAGTTATCTATAGTCCATACCGACATTTGCAACAAACCGGTTCCTGAATTCAGGGAGGCACTGTTAGTTCTTCAGTGTCCATCAGGAGAGCCTGAAACTTCAAGAAACAGACAATAAAGCCAGAGTGACACCCATCTACTCTGACATTGACTGATGGGCCACTAAGCACTTCCATAACCTCTTAGGAATAGCTCAGTGCACCCAGCCTATCCCCTACTCCTGCCGGCCCAGCTTCCGACTACGCAAATCCCAGAATCCCTGTGTATAACAATATTACTGAATTTTCAGAACAGATAGTTGCTGAACATTTACCTTTTAGAATTCTTTCCCAAAACAAGGTGCAGATATATAAGCACTTACCTATCAGCTTAGGCACCAAGTTTTGAAAATCTAGCTTAGTATATGCAATTACATGTAAAATTTAAAAACTAAAAATCAGACCTCTGAAAAATAATAAAATGAAAATGTTTTCAAACTTGTTGAGACTTCTGAAATTAAAAAAAAAGAATTGACCATGGTATATATTATATATTCCCAAATTTGTTACATTACCCTTCATATGCAGTACATGTGCCTTTTTGTGTAGTAGTTATTGTCAGTTTAATTTTGGAAAAATGTTTAGTTGGATAATTCTTTAACGCTCTGTCAAGTGGTTGGCTGGAATTATTTTATGCTACATCACAAAGTATGAGGTGGGTCATAATATAGTCGTGTAATTTGTTTACCTAAATAAGTATTTCATTTTTACAGAATCAAGCTAAGCTCTTCTGCTCCCACAATCCATCATGTAAAATTCTGTTTGTGCACATTTGCACTTGCTTGCATGTCTTGTTCTTATTAGTTCCCTTCTGGATGAAGTAATTCTTAGTCAGTTCTCCTGGAAATGGTAGGATAGCTCCCAATTCAGATAATTACTTCAGCCCATGATTAATTTACTCTACTTAAGTTCTACTGAAGAAAATGTTTAATTTTAAGCACATGCTTATTGCTGTCCAATATAGGGATACTCTTTTGAATTAGGGCCATAGTTCCTAACCCATATTTAAGAATAGCAATACCTAATCTGGGGCTGGAATAATTTTAAATGACAGAAGGAGTAGATGGGGACAATTTTATGTACTTTTGGGTTTTCTTTTTAGATTTTCAGATTAAATCTGCTATAGATTTCTTAGTTCACTTTTGTTTGTATGTCTTAGGGAAGCTGATGTTGTCTTGAAGTATCTAAAGGAGCAATGCAGTGCAAAGAAGATTGGTGTCATTGGGTTTTCCTGGGGTGGAATGGCTGTACATCACTTGATGCTGAAAAATCCTGAATTAATGACTGGCGTGTCCCTCTATGGTAGTGAAGATTGCATGTAAACTTGAGCAGGCTCACTTGATTATGTAGAGTATATATTTTAGATGTTGCTTTATATAGATTTCTATAAGTATTCAATTTACAGGTGAGCTGCAGATTTAAATATGACTATTTATTTCAGCAATATGTGCTATATGCTTCCACTAACTAAAGGGAAAGCCAGTATTTAAGATGTTCACACAACAGAAAATGTAATTTTTCATTTTTCACTGAATGTCCTCACTAGCGCTATAACTGCTCGGAAAATTGTGATCTTTTCCCCCAGAATCTTTTGTTTTTCATCAGAATAAAACATGTGCTAATCTGTGAAATATATGAATGCCTTGTCTACACTAACACTGTAAATTGATGTAAATTACACTAATTAAGTTATGTAAACTACATAAATTGATGTAACTTATATTGATTGAAAATGGTGTCTACACTATGCTATGTCGATGGCAGAGTGCTCTCTCGCCGACTTATCACATCTTCACCAGACCCACTAAATCAATACCTCTGCATCGATCACAGTGGTGCCGATTAAGCTCGTAGTGAAGACTAGCCCTAAGAATCAAGTATTTCCTGATTTCCACTTGACTGGCTCTATGCTCCAGCAGGGTTCTCTGCTCTCAGCATTGCCATGGCATAATGCATACTGGGATATCCCAGAGCACAAGCAAATAATTTGGGATATAAGTGGTCTGAAAGAAGGAGAAAAGGTAAGTTGTCTGTTGTTCATGTGCTGAATGCCCAACGGAGCCTAGTTTGTAGGAACATTGCAGGAAGTTAGACTGGACATTTGGCACAGACGATGGCAGAGAGGATTCTGCTGCCTGTTCTGATGGGAGGAGCACATCTGCCGATGGTTAAGGAGTTTCACAATGTGGGAGCCATGTTGGTTCCCTGGTACAGCAGCAACCAAGAGTGCTTTCTTTCATCTTGGCTTGGCAAGGCAGGTACAGCGTTTCCTTTCAGATATGGACCTAGCCACACTTATCCATGCCTTCAGCCACTTCCAGTTTAGATTGCTGTAATGTGCTGAACATCAGTCTTGAGGACCACTCAACTTTCATTGACTGCAGAATGCAACTTCTCTTATCTGCTTAGTGGTGCTTCTTACATCTTGGCGTTCCATAGACTGAACTACCCCCAATTGGAAGCCATTGCCAAGAGTTGCTGGTTTTTAAATCCCTGTCCAACTTGGATCCTGTCTAGCTTACATGTCATCTTTCTCCTTATGCTCCATCCCAATTTTTGGGATGAGTAAGGGGCTGTTGACTCTAAAGTTTGCTGCCCTCACTGGTCCCAATAACCCACCTTTGTTGACATTCAGGATATCTTGCAAGGCCCATGTACATGAATATACTATCTTTCATTTGCTGGGTTGACTTGAGGAAAGTTGAGCCTCTTGAGGTTCTCTGAGTGTTTTTTTACACTATATTTTATGCTGTGTGAGTTTAAAGCTGATTTACGCGTGCACGTAGCATTTGTGACAGAACATTTTTATAATAAAAAATAAATATTGCTGAAGTAAATAGAAGTTTTGTATTTAAATTTGCAGCTCACCTTGAAAGACGTCACATGATTTAAATACTCTCTCAAAATGTGTTATAGGAATAATCAGGGACTCTGATGACAGATATAATTTGCTGAACCCGACGTTTTTTATTTTTGGGGAAAAAGATCACACCATTTCGTATGACCAAGTAAGTGTTTGTCTCAAAACAGATTTCTCTTTTCCTGACATGCTTTTATCTTATAAAGCAGAATTCTGGCTACTGGATATCTGTGTAGGCCTGCTAGGAAACCCTTGGGGAGACAGGAGAGCAGAGCAGTAGCTATATTTTAGCTTCTCCTTGAGATTACAGAGAAGCCACTGTATAGCTTCTCTTTCGGGGGGACTGAACAGAAACATGGTGGGGCCAACAGTCAGCCTCTTTGTATCACAGCAAGCAAGGGCTGAATGTGTACAAAGAGACTCCAGTGGGTACAAACCATACACTTTAACCACTTCGACATTTGTGCTGCCTCTTAGAGGGCACAGGGTTAAGCCACTGAATTTAGACTCTGGAGACAGAGGTTCAGTTCTCAGCCCTGCTCCAGAACTCTCTGAGCGACTGTGAGCAGGTCACCTAGTCAGTCTGGGTATACTGGGAAACTAAACTAGGTTAGAAAAGTGGTAATGAACATATTTTACTTATAATACCTGTAAACCTTATGCCCTGGCTAGATGAGGAAATATAGTGTTTTTTTAAAAAAAGGAATGATGTAAGATTAGCTATAATTAAAACACCTAGCTCTTATATAGGGCTTGTCATTAGTAGATCTCAAAGGAGGTCAGTATCCTTATCTCCATGTCACAGATGAGGAAACTGAGGCACAGGGAAGGAAGTGGCTTGCTCAAGGCCAGAGCTAGGAATAGAACCCAGCTCTCCTAAGGCCCACTCCAGTACTCTATCTAGTAGGCCACACTGGCTAATTAGTACATTTCCTAATATAATGCTTTTTCCCAGTGTAGACATGGGTGACCATGCCTTGGTTCCCTCTGTAAAATGAGGGTAGTACCTCCCTGCCTAACAAAGGTGCTGTGAGGGTAAATTCACTAATGCTTGGTAGGCACTAAAATACTAAAATGACAAGGGCCCCATAAGTACATAAATAGGAGTCAAGAGCCTGGTCTGCATATAAATTCCCTGCCTGTGCAGTGACAGTGATGGCACATCACCACAACACCATAGTTTATGCTGTAGGAATAGTCCATAAGTGGGAGAGGACTGACAGGTTTCAGAGTAGCAGCCGTGTTAGTTTGTATCTGTAAAAAGAAAAGGAGGACTTGTGGCACCTTAGAGACTAACAAATGTATTAGAGCATAAGCTTTCGTGAGCTACAGATGAAGTGAGCTGTAGCTCACAAAAGCTTATGCTCTAATACATTTGTTAGTCTCTAAGGTGCCACAAGTACTCCTTTTCTATTCTTCTCAGATGTACTTGATATTTTTTCATAAGAATGTTCTTTAATCCATGTAATGTGCTTACAGCATGGAATAGATGCATCAGGAAAATCTAAATTCCATACAAAAACTGCATTAAGAGAATCTTGAGGTGTAAAATGAAACACTTACATGACAGGAAATGCCAATATTAAGGTTGGATGAACAACTTTGTGCCCTTATCCATATGCATTAGGACACAGGATGAAATCCATTCAAGTGTTGGTATTGACTTCAGTGGGGCCAGGATTTCACCCACAGTGTTTAATTACATGATCCTTACATTATTTTTGTTCAGTAGAACTCTTGCCTTATTCACTGGGTAGTATGGATAGTGCTCAGTTAAGGAAGAAGCTGATTTATATTTATTTTTATTTGCATTATTTAAACGTGTGGATCCATGCCTCAGATATGGCTGTCCCTGCACTGACTGAACAAAACCTTCATTCACTACATGCTGTCCAATTTCCAAGGTGAAGGACTCAGTACTCTTCCCCAGCCTCATTCACTACACAATGCTATTTCACCCACCCTGCAAACTGAATAAGGCTTGGGCCCTTTGGAAAATATAGTATGTGATTACATAAAGACTGCATTGTAGTGCATACACACACGAGGGAACAATTAAGATTGTAAGGCCGCATTACCTTTAATTTTTCTTCTAAGTGCTTTTATTTTTCAAGGGTTATTTAATGTATTTTTTTTTATAAACGGAAATTCCTAGGTTCTTAAAAAAAGAAAAACAAAAAATGCCCTAAAAGCTTCCATCATCTGTAATGTGCTGTACAGCAGTGGAACTCTCTGTCCTGCACTGCATGTGCTCCGGTGAGGTACCAAACCTAGGCTTCATTCCATACACTTCCCTATTTACATCTGAAAAAAATACATGAAAAGAATGTTCTGACTGCAAAGTAATAGAAATTTTACAGTTGCTCATGCGACCTTAATTCAGACCCTTTGGGCACAGGAATTACGATACATTCTTTAATTACACAAACACATACAATTTTGAGACCCTACTTTCTCTTCCTTCCAACTAACAGACCTTCCAAATTCTGCAACAAATGAGACAACTGCCTCCTTCGCTACCCAACCTTGATTCAGCCCCAGAGCACAGTTCATTCTGTTTATTGAATGAGGCAGGGGTCCTGTGGGAAAAATAGTATGTGATAATGTAGTTGGAGACTGTATCATAATGAATATGCACAAAGAGGCTGAATTAAGATTGCAAAGCGGGGCTTAATTTTCTAATTTCTGAGTGGTTGGCTTTGCAACCTTAATGTTCTTTTAACATAGGATTGGGTATAGTGCAGAAGGAAGCAGGAATCCTTTACAGTCCTACCTGCTTACATACTCACCTTCACAGATAATACTGCACAGGCATCTGCACAGGTCTACACATTAAAAATGAAATTCCCCTCCACATCTGGCCCATGCATGTGCAACTGAGGGTACATTCACACTTCAAGCTTGAGGAGACATACCCATGTTAGCTCTGATCGAGCTAGTGCACTAAAAATAGAATGTAGCTGTAATTGCATGAGCAGGAGCAGGGTCTTAGACAGGATTGTACTCAAGGCAGCTAGCCCCTCCCACCACAGAGACCTGTGTCTTTCTCCCTTTTGACTGGGGTTTGTCAAGCTGCACCATTTCTGGCTACTCTGTGATATTCCCAGCAAGCCAGACTGCCTAAACAGGACGGAGTCTGCACTTTGTTTTCTCTTTGAATGCTAAGAACAATGTAATTGCCAGCAATTATGAGTTACCACATCTTTTTCTAAGCAAGCACATTTATTCTTATGGTGAAAGCATTACAGAGCAAACATAGTAAAAACAATAAAAGACTCTACATACTTCTAAAAAGCTTACCAGAGATCACCTCAACTCCAGCCTCTGGCTCTGGTAGGTATCACTTGTTCAACTGGGTTTTCCCCATGGTTACAAGTTCATAACTGTCTCAGATTCAGAGCCAGAACAACCATGAATAGTTCAGTCTTTCCTTTATACAACTTGGGCTTTTAATACTGGCCTTACGTAACAGGTGATCCACAGACAAAGGCCTGCTCCTCAGGGTGTAACTTCAAAGGCTGGATTTTTGCATAACCGGAGGTGCAGAATTTGAATTCACCTTACCTGAGATATTTCCCAGGAAATCCACTTCACGCGTATTGTCCCAAAAGCTCATTCTTATCTGACACATTGTTCAGTAGAGTCCTTTGATCACTCAGGCCTTATATTGGATCTCCCCCTACCGAGGTTACATACAGTTCTGGCCCACAATAATACATAAACTTTGTATTTGGTACAATGAACCCCAAGGATACTAAGACTTAATTCACTAAGGTTTCTTAAGGATATGGGAGGAAATTACCATATCTTTCACAGAGTCATATTTCAAAGATAAGTTTTCTTCTTTATTAGTTAAGAGCCTGTAAAAAGAGCTTCGTTAATAAAAATCTGGCCTGAGTGTTAGATAAGTAAAGAAGATACTAATCACATCTTCCAGAAAGCCAAACAATGGACAAACTGAGAGTTGACAAGTTAAACAAAAATTAAAAACAACACAATAATGGAAGATGCTCTGTGTTGCAGATCATCTTACTGGAGAAGAAACTGAAACAGTACTGTCAAGTTGAATATAGAATTAAAGTTTATCCTGGACAAGTTCATGGCTTTGCAGAGTTAAAGCCAGAAGATATGAAACCTCGAGATAAACCTTACATTGAAGAAGCAAGAAAGGATATGATGAACTGGCTGAAAACATATGTTTAACAGAAATATAAAGTCTAGTCTGTAAAACAATATAAAGTAATATATTTTGGGGATTTAAGAGTAGCACTTGATTGAATTATATTTACAGAAAATATAAAGGTCCTATTCCTATAACTTTGAAAAAGAAAATCTGTACTGTTTTGTAGAGAATTTACAACAATTAAAAATAGTAACTTTTTCATTTGTAGTTCTTAATATTTATAATCTGATTTCATATTGAATCATTGTTGAATGAAGAAATCATTAAGCATTAAAAAGTTGTTCAAATTCAGCCTATCTTAATATAGTTATAATCTGCCGGAAAAAGTTCTCCAATTTGTATAGGGCATATTCTTTTAATGATCATATTTTAATCATAATTAATACTAATGGAAATTGGTCATGCATTGAGAGTGTGGACTCCTTTGATCTATACTATCATGACAAAAGTGACCATACATCCTAATTTCACCAGCAGAGCCATGTGTTTTTTCTAAATGATGTCCCAGGAAGTTTTTTGGGGGACACCTGCAATGTCCTGTTTTTTCTTTTAATAAGTCAAGACATTTTTTTTATTAACAACTACAAAACATTTATACAAGACATATTGCTGTACTTAGTAGAATTTGCTGTTTGTGTAACAGGAAGGAGCAGTCTAGCCGAGTATGGTGAACAGAGAGCAACCGATGTGAACAGATAAATCAAATGACTGCAGACACTGTCAAAAGGTGTTGTTCTGCAAACATGGATGACACCAGTCGAGTGTTCATTATAAACTCATTTAGAACCCTATGCCACTGGAAAAAATTCTTCCACTCTCAAGCCTGGTCTACACTAGGGGGTTGGGGGGTGGGATCGATAGAAGTTACGCAACATCAGCTATGTGAATAATGTAGCTGAAGTCGACGTACGTAGACCTACTCACTGTGGTGTCTTCACTGTGGTGAGTCGACTGCTGCCGCTCCCCCGTCAACTCTGCCTGCGCCTCTTGCGGTGGTGGAGTACAGGAGTCGACAGGAGAGTTCTCGGGAGTCAATTTATTGCGTCTAGAGTAGACACAATAAATCGACTCCCGCTGGATTGATCGCTGCCTGACGATCTGGCGGGTAGTATAGACATACCTGAAGGAATATGCTCATGTCATGGTTGAGTCAGAAGCTAGCAATAGTGCACAATTAAAAATAATTCTGTAAAAGTATTTTGTATTCTTAAAAATGACACCTCAAAAGTGCCTCCATATTTGATTTTGATACTAAGATCTCCTTAATCATTTAGATATATCATACGTCATGTTAGCGTCATTGTTTGTTTCGTGCACTGTCAAGCTCTTGCTGCCAAAGGAAAGCCTGAAAACTTCCACCATGTCTTTCTTTAAGCTGTTAAAATACTGAATTGCCTTCAAGGGTATGTCTACACTATGAAATTAAGACTCAAAGAACTGCCTTAAAGACTGCCAATACTTCTTTGCTTTTTGTATCACTTTAGAATAACATAGGAACCTTTCATCAGCAGCCAGTACTGGGTTTACAATGGTGCCAGTCACTGCAGAAAGGGCCCACACAGGTGCCTGGACTGTGGCCCTACCCCCACTCCAACTCTTCTCCCGAGGACCCCCCTCACTCCGCCTCTCCCCAGCCCTGCTCCTCTCCACCCCTCCCAACCCTGTCGCTCATCCTTAAGGCAGAAAAAAAGTGCCCTCCCATGGCTACCTCATTCCAGTGCCTCTGATGCCAGGTGTCTGTTTTTTTACTGGAAAGTCCAGTCAAAAGTCCGGTTACAGGAGTAACCGAAATCAGCCTCTCCACCAGGAGGGCGGGAAGAGCAGCTGCTGTTGCCTGGAGGAGCTGCAGCTCAGTTGGAGAGAGAGAGAATTCACTCCCAAGGACCCTGCTCTGGCAGATAGAGATAGGTACCAGCTCCATGCTGCCCTGGGGGATCCTATCTGTCCCCCGCCACCCCGCAGTACTTGCCCCTGACTCCTACCTCGCTCTGGCAGGGCACTGACACCCCCTCGCCTGCCCCACTGTGCTTGTCCCTTGCCCCTTCCTCACCCCCAGGATTGAGCCAGGCAGCCCTCTGCCAGCCCAGCCCTGGGATCCCCCACCCCAGCTCTGCCGGTGCCTCTCACTCCTGACCCACAGCCCAGCTGGGTTATGGGGTTATGAAGGACCAAACTAGGCTCATATATGGGGAAAAGTTTCATGTATATTTATGCCTGCCTTTCTTGGAAGTGGATAGTTGGTCCATGTGATTAAGTTTTCTTGTTTGTCAGAAGGGAAGTATATGGACATATAAAGGCAAAGCATACAATAGCTTCATTCACTTTGCTTAAACCCCTAAAATGGGGAGGAAGGTGGGAAGGATCAAGTGATGAGGAAGGGGGAGGAGGGACAGCAGGGAGTGGCAGGGTCGGGGTGGGGGCAGGACCTCAGGGGGAAGAGGTGGGTGGGGTGGGAGGAGAGGTTCCAGCACTCCTGCTGTAGTGTCCCATGGGTCCGAGCCCACAAAAAAATAGGTTTGGGGCCAAGCCCACAAAAGGTTAATCCGGCCCTGTCAGCAGCTCCTCTTTCATACTGAAGCAAAGCAGCTCTTACAAAATGAAATGCTAACTTGAATTCAGAGTGGAAGTGGAGGATTTCTAGAGTGATCAGCAGCTGAACTCTCAATGGTGGGTAGATGAATGTCCTGAATGAGCACCACATTTATCAAAAAATCTTGGAAATAGTGTTACATCAAGACAAATTTTTTTGAAGCAGAGGAATGCCATCAAGTTGAATGGGACCTTGTTTTGCTCAGGTAATTAGTAGTTGTTTCTAGCATGGTTAAGTTTAGAACATTTCTGCTGCACAAGGTATTGGAGAGAGGGGTCAGGAAGCTTTTCTTGATCTGGAATGGGGCACCGGTGTGGTATATTTGGGAAACCTTGATTTAGATGAAGTACAGCTCCATACTAATGTAGCACCATTCCCTTCAGCATTCCTATTGACAGCCCTCTGTTCCCCAGGGCAGGAATTTTCAAAGGCACACAAGGGGTGAAAGGAGCATGTCCCATTTACTTTCACTGGGCCTGGTGTGCCTAAATTCCCAAAGCACTTTAGAAAATCCTAACCCCATGCAGTCCCAGCAGTAGCTCCCTCACATTTCCCTCTGCCTTGCCTCATTTATTGCCCACCCACTGCTGCTCTCACTTCTGTTTTCTAGGCTGTAAATACTGTTTCTTTTTACACCCGTGGGAGTCAGACCCACTCTCTTTCTCCTGGGTGCTGGAAATGGAGGACTGCAGGCTATTCACAAGCGATTTCCCAGTTAAATCATTTGGGGGTAGCCATAATCACTGAGGCAGCAGGTTGAGGGTCACAGGGCTCGCCCTCATGAGGAATAAGCATCTGCTTCGAAGACAGCCCAGCAGCGATTTTATGGTACCTTTCCCTTGGCAGTGCAGGGCTGTAAACACGCTGCTCCCTACTCAGTTAAGGGCACAAGGGTGTCCCTCAACCTCTGACCGCCAGCAGCTTGGACTGGCTGCCAGGGGTGGCTCACTGGGTGATTGCCGGTTCTGTTCATTCCCCCTGAAGCAGCTGAGCAGTCACCGGGGCAGAAGGGTACTGGGCTAGCTGGACCATTGCTCTGACCAATCTGGCCATTCTTATGTACGAGATCCTTCCATGCTGGGAAGCCTCCGGCCCCACCCCTGCCCGCCCGCTCCTGTTTTGCTCTGCGCTTGTATGATAAGCGCAGGCGCCGGGACGCGGGCGCTGAGCCGAGGGCCCGAGGTGCTGGGGCCGGGGAGGCGGCGGCGGCCAGGAGCACGCAGAGAGCGCAGCGCCCTCCCCAGGGAGGCAGCCGCGTCTCCGGCCCCTGCTGCGCGTGAGCCGCTCGCTGCGCGGGAAGGGGCGATCAGCGCCCTGCGCTCCAGGTGGGTGGCGGGGCGCAGCAGCCAGGGTAGGGGCCAGCCACGCAGCGGGTAGGGGCCAGGGTAGGGGCCAGCCACGCAGCGGGTAGGGGCCAGCCACGCAGCGGGTAGGAGCCAGGGTAGGGGCCAGCCACGCAGCGGCCGCTCCCTCCCGGGGCAGGACGGGGGGGGGCTTCAGGCCGGACGGGGCTTGGATCTGGCTCCTGAGAACGCCCCCGCCCCGCCCCCCTCGCAGCGAGAAGCCCCACGTTCAAGCCGAGTCGCTGTGGCCGTGAGCAGGGTGCCCAGGAGAGCCGGGACACGGACACGGGCCCGACCCCGGCCGGCCGCCGCGCTGCGGTGCTGCGCAGGCTGCGGGGGAAACGCGCGGGTATGGAGGGAGCCCGGCTGCGACCGCAGGGGGCAGGCAGGAAACACAGTCAGCTGCCGACAGGGTGTGGTTGCGTTTTCCTCACACTAAAACCAAGCGGTTTGGGAGTAGCACAGGTCGCCGTGCCGCCCCAGGTACCGATCCTGCCGTCCTCCCTCTAGCCAAACCGGGTCTGGCCTGCAGGGGACCTGTCTCATGTGACTGGGCCCGGGGCACTCCGCGCCTTTCCTCATCCTCCGCCAGCCCCGCTACCCAGGCAGGCTCTAGGACCCTGGCCTTCAAACTTTTTTTCTGGCAACCCAGTTGAAGAAAATTGTTGATGCCCCTGACCCAACAGAGCTGAGGATGAAGGGTTTGGGGTGTGTGTGTGGGGGGGGACGGCTCAGGGCTGGGGCAGAGGGTTGGGGTATGGGGGGTGAGGGTTGCAGGGTGGGGCCAGGAACGAGGGGTTCAGGGTGTGGAAGGGGGACTCTGGGCTGGGGCAGGGGTTGGGGTCAGGGTTCTGGGCTGAGGGTGCAGGCTCTGGGGTGGAGCCGGGGATGAGGGGTTTGAGGTGCAGGAAGGCTCTAGGTTTTGGGGGGCTCAGGGCTGGGGTAGTGGATTGGGGCACGGGGTTACCTTGTGCGGCTGCCAGTCAACAGCGCAGTGGGGGTGTTAAGGCAGGCCTCCTGCCTGTCCTGGCACCACGGACCATGCTGCACCCCTGAAGCAGACAGCAGCAGGTCCGGCTCATAGGGGGAGGAGCATGAAGCTTGCCAGCAGGTGCCTCTCCTCCCCCCTGCTCCCATTGGCTGGTTCCTGGCCAGTGGGAATGCGGAGCCTGTGCTTGGGACTGGGGCAGTGCACGGAGCCCTGTGGCCCCCCTGCCTAGGAGCTGGACATGCTGCTGGCTGCTTCTGGGGCACTGCATGGTGTCAGAACAGGTAGGGACTAGACTGCCATATCCGGGCAGCACCGCCAATGGGACTTTTAATGGCCTGGTCGGCAGTGCTGATCAGAGCTGCTGCGACCCAGTGCCTTACGTTCCACAACCCAGTATTGGGTCACGACCTGCAGTTTGAAAACCACTGCTATAGGACAACAGTAGAGTGTCTGTCTCTTAACAGCCCCCTGAAGACTTTAGGCTTTTTAATAATGCTAATAAAGTGGGTTTCCTAAGAAAGTAGGGAGAGGGGAGTGTCACTGGTAAAATGTTTCTGTTGGTTTTCAAGTAAGCACAAAATCCAGAGAAGAAGGGAGACAGTCAGCATCCCCCCCCCATACTGTTACCAATCCCAAATTTAGACTGTCTTCCTGTTGGCAAGTTCTGTTAAATTATCACTCTAAAACACGTCTTGGAAATATAAATATAGGATCTTTCCTACAGTCTCTGTCCCCACAGCAGAAAGCAGAATGACAGAGGTGGGAAGGGCTGTAAGTGTGACAGCCTCCACCTTGGCCATCACTGGGGACCTTCACAGCTAAAAGCAGGAGACTCTACAGCTTGCGCTCAAGATCCAAGCTCTGTAATCACGGGCTGTAACAAATTCCTGTCCTCTGTGGATCAGGTACAGAGGCAGACACATAACTTGCACTGACCAGTAAGGTTACATAAACTAGTTTTGCAGAAGAGCTCACTGGCAGCTTTTCAATTAAGGTTGGTTGTTTTTCTAAAAGCTATGCTCTAGGAATTATTTTGGAGGAAGTTCTATGGCCTGTGTTATACAGGAGGTCAGACTGGATGATCACATTGGGCCCTTCTGGCCTTATAATCTATGAATCAGTGAAACCTATTTGTGCTGTAAGGGCTAAATCCCCCTGCACACAGCGAGCCTGATTGGCCAGGTTCAGTGCAGGGGATTCCTAGGGGTACTTAGGAGGAGGCAATTATCACCCCTTCCCCTCTCCCAGATTGTGAAGCAGCTACAGAGCTGCTGTGTAATGGCTGCTGTGGCCCTTGGGAAGTTGCTCCCATGTCCTAGCTCTGCAAGTGCTAATGGCTGATGGATCTGCATAGTGATTGATCCACTGGTCCCTTTCCTTCCTGCCCCACCTCTAACCCCCAAAACCTTGTGCATGGGGACAGTCAGAGAGCTTGCAGGCAGTGTGCAAACTCCATGTATGTGTTCCCCAAACTACGTTCCTTTCCCCATACTCCATTTTTGATTCAGATAGGAGCAGGACTTGCCTGAAGGCAAGAATGAGATTTTGTTGAATGTGTTGTCGCTTTGTCCTGGTTGCAACAATGAAAAACAGAGGAGTCCAAAGCCCTGAATCACTGAAGCATTACTCCATTTCCACATCAACTTAGTTAAAGTTAAAAGTGCCAGTATTTCATTAAAGGCCTGCATGTAACAGTATAAATATGCCGTGAGCTCTGATGGAGCATCTGATGGGACGTATTCTACAATGTAGGAGACCTTCAAATGGTAATTCCTTGCTGTTGGTCTCTGACAATAAAGCTTTCTGTTCTGTTCTATGTAGGTTCTTATGACCACCCTCATCACTAATATCTGAGTGCCTACGAGTAGTGCATTAAGCAATGTGATGAACATCTGTCATGTGTTTGTTCACGCCAGGAAATGTCCACAAGGTGGACCCACAGACTGGCCAGGAGGAGGATCTCTGAGGTAGTTAGTATAAGCCATTCAGGGCTTTAAATATAACTACTAACCCTTTGGCTGTAATAGATAGGTAGAGTAGTGCATTGATATAAAAAGGGCAGAGGGATCCTGGCAGCTGTCTGCACCAGCTGAAGCCACTGAATTGTGTTTAAGTTTACACCAAAGCACAGCGCATTGTCATAATCTAGTCAGCAGTTCTGTGACAAAATTCAGGACCTAGAATTCAGGACCTTTTTCGAAACACCATGGTTAGTGAACATCAGTGACTTGATTGTGACTAACAAATGCAGACACAGCGTGATCCTACTGTATTTTTTCACACTGATAAAAGTTTTTATTTGCAAGATCCAACATGCCAGACAATTGCTTCCCAAAGCTTGCACAATGATGTTGCCTTTGGGATATTATTAGAACTTGATAAACCTGCCAGTTCTAAAAAGCAAGGTGGGAACTGTATCTTGGGGGTATTATATGCATGGTATTCATTGTCAAATAAGATTTTTTTCTACCATAGAAAGAAATAGAAGTAGTGGTATACCAGGTGGCTTAATGGAATCCACTCTCCATAAGTCAGCATTAATTTCAGAGGGCTGGATTTATCTCATGGGAATAATTTATTTTTGTTAGTTAAATTTTAATGAACCAATCTGTACAAATTCACATTAAAATGAAGTTCATCAAACAAAAACATAGTTAACAGGAGATACGCCCTGTGCAACCCAAATACATATCAATTAAGAAACAGCATTAAATGGATGCTAGCAGCCAGTAAACTTGTTCCGCCAGTGCTTCAAAGAGCAGCAGCAGCAGCATTCCTAATAGGGAAGAGAACCCTTGAAGTGCCTCCTATCTGGCAACTCCTATCTGGCAACAGTCTGTCTTCGGATTTTCTTGGGGATTGTAGTTTCTTCCTAATTGGTGGCAGCTGCTCCCTCTGATGTTAGTTGCATGCCCTTGTCTGTATCCCCTGTAGGCCAGTGTTCTGTGATGAGAGGTTGGCGGGGGGAGGGGACTGCTTGCTTGGAGTAGTGCTGCAGGGGAAGTAGGCTGAAGGAAGGCATGGTGGGTAGTACTGGTGTGAAGAGGGAATGAGGTGAAGGAGCAGGGATAGCAGATATCCAGATTCTAGCATTGCCGGGACTCTATCTAGCCCAGCTCCATGTTGGGTGGAACAAAGGAGGTGTGGGGATGAATATAATGTGGCCACACATTCACCCTCTGCCTAAACACCAGATCTCGCCAAAATCCATTTACCGTTTAGTTTTATTTTTAAAGGGGTGGTGTTCACCCACCATTTGAGTGGTGAGGTCCACCTTCTTCAACTGACCCAGTCAGAAACATAGCTCAGGTTCATTTCCACAGCTGCTGAGCTTGAGGCAGTTTCCCCCAGGATCCCCAAAGGCCTCGTCTGCCCCATACTGTATGGTGGTGGAGCTGACTTTCAGTAGCCATTAAGTAATAAAGAAGGGTGGCTTCTTCCATTATTTGTGGGAAAACAAATGTATAGGGGGCAGGGATGGATTAACTCACCTGTGGGCCCAGGGCTATTAGATTTTGTGGGGCCCCTGTATACAAGTCTTTTTCCTAATTTAAAACAAAACAATCACAATTATGGCATCGAGGCTATTAACGCTATACTAAACTTGCCTTTTAATTAACATAAAGCCATTCTGTGGTAACATTTCAGTCTTAAAATATATAGAATATAGCTGAGTTAATTCAAAATAGCCTACTTCTTACCCTAGAACAGCTGTTATATTAGTTTCTTTCTGGAAGGGAGTTTGGGTATAGGAGGGGGCTCTAGGCTGGGACAGAGTGTTGGGGTGCAGGAGAGGGTGAGGGGTGTGGGCTCTGGGAAGGAGTTTGGGTACAGGAGGGGATTCTGACCTGGGGCAAAGGGTTGGGGTGCAGGAGGAGGTGCAAGGTATAGGCTCCGGCCGGGAGGCGCTTACCACAGGTGGCTCCCGGCCAGCAGGGCTCAGGCAGGCTGTCTGCATGCTTTGCCCGCAAGCTGCTCCCAGAAGTGACCGGCTTCTGGCATGTCTCTATGTGCCCCTGGGGTTCCCGGCCAATGGGAGCTGTGGAGATGGTGCTGGGGGCGGGGGCAGTGCACGGAGCCACTTCTCCCCCCCGTCAGGGGCTGCAGAGACATGCCAGCAGCTGGCTGCTTTCGGGAGCAGCATGGGGCCATGGCATGCAGGCAGCCTGCCTGAGCCCTGCTGCATCGGGGCCCCCTTTAGCCTGGGGCCCTGGGCTGCAGCCCCTAAAGTCCCTGTGTTAATCCATCCCTGATAGCGGGGTGTTTGGCTATTCACATCTTTGTGCTTGAATTACGTATTTCCCTGTTGTAAAGCCCAGTTCACTTTAAATTTGCCTTGGTAGCTTCAGAGAGAAATTGCCCAAGGCAGAATTGTGAGGGGAGATTCCCCCCTGCTCTCCAAAGGCACCAAGGCCTCTGTGGCCCTACCGCTCCCTCCCAGCCATGTGGGCTTGGGAAAGAGAGACCCTCCTGGGAGGAACCAGCTAGAGAGAGCTGGAGGGAAACACAGAAGCTGGTGCAGCAGGGCCCTTCTGATGACTGCTGATGTCATCAGACTCCTTTTTCACAAGTCTAATTTCTACCTAATCTGAGTTAGATGAAAAGTGTAACAGACCTGCTGGCTCATTACTGGGTACCTAGTGCTCTCCCTGGCTGAGATGGAGGGAAAGGAGCTAGCCAGAAGAAGGGTCTATAATATCTTGGGTAGAGGAAAAGGAAGTAACACGGTGAGGTTCGAAGGGACCAGGCATGTGAGCAGGAGCAGCAGCCTGGCTGCTGTCTGTGTGGATGAAAGGCTGGGTAGCAGGCAGAATGAGAGCTGGGACTGAAGGCTGGACAAGAGGCTCACAAAAGCAACATGATACAGGGCCTCAGCCTATAGGTAGGAGGTGTGAGATGGCTACACATATGGGTGGCCAGAGCATGGTGTGGAGGGATCTCAATGAAACAGTTACCCTTCCAGTGGTTTGCCCCAGGCACAGAGCTGGGAACTGTGGGTTGAATTTTGTAGCTGTCAAAGTGAGTGCCCTCATGGTATTTATTTTCCCCCAATATAGTTCTCTCCTGTTACACTTAGACTCCATAAACATTTATGAGGACCCACTGATGGCTACAGCCTGTTAAGCAAGGTGGCCACTCTCACATTTCCAGAATACCACATGGGGGGCATTTGTAAGAGCCAGAGGGTGCGGAGCGGTATCCCCGTCCAATATTAGACAAAACCACATTTGGTTTTATCCCAGTACTGGACAGGGGACAAACCTCTCAAAAAGAGGACTGCCCAGTTCAGTACTGGATGAGTGGCCTCTGTACTGTAGAGCCTGGTGCATGGAGTGCCTATACCATATGCCTCTGAGCCAGTGGTACACAGCACACCCTATTATCAGACATCTAGAGGGCATTCTGTACTACGGCAGTTGCAGTGATGCCCTGTAGTGGGGTCAGTTACAGTACTTTGAGATATATGAATCTTTGTCCTTTTAACTTCACATCAGATTTCCAGATGGCCAATGAAGCGAGACCATGCCCATGTGACATTGGAGACAGGTTTGAGTATGGGGGGCTTGGGCATGAAGTGCAAGTGGAGCACATCAAGGCGTACGTTTGCAAACCGTCCGCCAGCACGGAAAAAGCTGTGGTTGTGATTCAAGATATATTTGGATGGCAACTCCCAAATACCAGATACATGGTTGATATGCTTGCAGCTAATGGATACATGTAAGCAATTCTTTTTTCTTGTTTTCTTCCTAAAGAGACATTCTCAAGTTCACTAGGTCCAAATTATGACCTGGTCTATGGTGTCTTCCATACACTAGGAGCAACCTTATACTTTCAGTCTGTATGACTTATTTTAGAACAAAGAAGACAAAAGAAGAAAAAGTGGACTCTTCCTGAGAGACCGCAGTATACAGTAGGTCTCCTCTGCATAGTTGTTTTTAGACATGATTGTTGTCAGACATGGCACAGCAATTGTCAGAACATAGTGGCTGCACAAGCAGAGTTCTGAGAAATGTCAAAGTGCAGTGCACTAACAGAAGCACCAACAAAGGCTGTTGTGTTTGAATGTCAAACAATGTGGGTGATTAAAAAAATTAAACAGCTTTCACTGAAATTTAATTAAACAATAACAAGAAGTGCATGTTCATATAAGGTTTTGCAAATTCTCTTTAAAACAAAACATCTTTTAGTCTGAACTACATGATGGTTTTTCTTTTAATTTTTGCCAAAAAGATGTAATGGACTGTATGCACTAGAGCATTGCATACAATCCTTTCCCCTGCTCCCAGCTAGAAACAGCTTGTCTCAAGCTTCTGAGGTTCATAAGAGTTAAATCCAACAGTGGGGTACCAATTTCTAGCAAATCCATGTGCTGTAAACAGGCAGTTACTGTGTAATTACAACCATACCTGGGGAGCTGGAACTTGACCTCTGCTCCAGAAAAGTGTGCCTCTGCCTAATTTTGTAATGTTCTGGCTTTGAGTGCTGGCCCCCTTTAGTGGCTGCAGCCCATTGAGGAAAATGGAATTAAAATTAATGGCAGTGAAGGACAATTGTTAATCTCAAGAAACTGAGGTCTGGTTTTGGAACTAGTGCCTATCCTATAATCTGGTTTGGCTTTATCTAGTAGTTGAATGCGTCAATCAGCAGGACAAGAATTCTCTGTTTGAATTCTGTGTATGCTCCAAAGCTTGTCCACCCTGGGTCTGTAGCTCACTATCTCTCCACTGCCCATTAATTTCTGATCATCTGATGTTTGCACTTCCCTCGCAAGGTGGGGAGAGAGTGGAAAGCTGGGAGGCAGGCAGCTTTTGGCTCCCTCTCGTGTAAGGTAGTTAACTGGCTGAGTACACAGAGATGTGAGCAGGGTGGGCATTCAGTGTAGGATGTGACTGGTTGGACTGGCACATTACCATCTAGTGGCAGGAATGCAGGAGTTTATTTTAAGTGCTCTCCAACCTCCCGCTCCTCCTGCCAGAGCATCACTGGGACGGAGAGCCCTTGAGCCTGAATTTCAGGGCCCTTGTTAAGGAAAATACCCTGTGTTATCTCAACAGGCTTGCTCCTGTGGAGAGGAATGTGTTCAATATTTGTAGTGCAGTCCTGGGTGATAAATTCATTCTCCAAATAATAGTCTGATTTAAGTGACATTACGTATAGCTCATGTTTAAATCTCACATTAAGCTTAATAATACAGGGCCATTTTGTGTCAGCATTGTTTAAACAGAACTTCCCATTACATTAAATGGGGACTGTCAAGGTTCCTTCCCCACTCTGAACTCTAGGGTACAGATGTGGGGACCTGCATGAAAGACCCCCTAAGCTTATTATTATCAGCTTAGGTTAAAAGCTACCACCACCAAAGTGTTACACAAAGAACAGGGGAAGTGCCCACTTGGAAATGTCTCCCCCTCCCAAAATATCCCCCCAAGCACTACACCCTCTTTCCTGGGGAAGGCTTGATAAAAATCCTCACCAATTTGCATAGGTGAACATTATGGATCTTAACCCTTGGATCTTAAGAACAATGAAAAGCAATCAGGTTCATAAAAGCAGAATTTTAATTAAAGAAAAAGGAAAAGAATCACCTCTGTAAAATCAGAATGGTAAATACCTTACAGGGTAATCAGATTCAAAACATAGAGAATCCCTCCAGGCAAAACCTTAAGTTACAAAAAGACACAAAAACAGGAATATACATTCCCTCCAGCACAACTTATTGTATCAGCCATTTTAACAAAACAGAATCTAACGCATATCTAACTAGATTGCTTACTAACTCTTTACAGGAGTTCTGACCTGCATTCCTGCTCTGGTCCCGGCAAAAGCATCACACAGACAGAGAGAACCCTTTGCGTCCCGTTCCCGCCCCCAGCTTTGAAAGTATCTTGTCTCCTCATTGGTCATTTTGGTCAGGTGCCAGCGAGGTTATCTTAGCTTCTTAATGCTTTACAGGTGAAAGGGTTTTTCCTCTGGCCAGGAGGGATTTAAAGATGTTTACTCTTCCCTTTATATTTATGACATGCCCCCCAAATCACAAATAGGGTGAAACGCTGGCTGTGATTTCTTCCTGGAGCTCTAGGAGAAAACAGACTTAATAAGACACATGCAGCTCTAAATATACTACCAAGTATATAAAGACGAACAGTATTTTCCACATCTCAAGGACGATTTGAACCAGTTGATTCTGGGAAACTTTCATGGGAGAGTGCATCAGCCACTTTGTTAGAAGCTCCTGAGATGTGTTGGATGTCGAAATCAAAATCTTGGAGAGCTAAACTCCACTGAAGAAGTTTTTTTGTTATTTCCCGTAGCGGTATGAAGCCACTGTAGCGCAGCATAGTCGGTTTGCAGGTGGAAACACCATCCCCAAACATATGGGCTTAGCTTTTCCAGAGAATAGACAATGGCGTAACATTCTTTTTCACGGACTGACCAGTTGCTTTCCCTCTCAGACAGCTTCTTGCTGAGAAACACGACAGGATGGAATTCTTGATCCAGTCCTTCCTGCAATAAAACTGCTCTCATACCACGCTCGGACGCATCTGTGGTTACTAGGAATGATTTGTCAAAGTCTGGGGCCCTTAGCACAGGGTCAGACATGAGTGTCACTTTAAGCTGGTTAAAGGCCTTCTGACACTCTTTGGTCCACTGAACAGCATTTGGCTGTTTCTTTTTAGTTAGGTCTGTCAGTCGGGCCGTGATTTGGCTGTATTGCGGCCTGTAATATCCAGCCAAGCCTAAGAAGGATTGGACCTGTTTCTTTGACTTTGGGACAGGCCACTTTTAGATAGCATCCACTTTGGCCTGTAGGGGGTTGATAGTTCCTTGACCCACCTGGTGTCTAAGGTAAGTCACTCTGTTTAGGCCTATTTGACACTTCTTAGCCTTAACAGTTAGTCCTACTGGAATGCGTTACCTAGGGAGGTGGTAGAATCTCCTTCCTTAGAGGTTTTTAAGGTCAGGCTTGACAAAGCCCTGGCTGGGATGATTTAACTGGGAATTGGTCCTGCTTCGAGCAGGGGGTTGGACTAGATGACCTTCTGGGGTCCCTTCCAACCCTGATATTCTATGATTCTACCTCCCTTATGCGCTCGAAGACTTTTTGTAGATGTTCCAGGTGTTTTGCCCAGGAATTTGAAAATATGGCCACATTGTCAAGGTAGGCGACTGCATATTCTCCTGATCCCGTCAGGAGACCATCTACAAGTCTTTGGAAGGTGGCGGGTGCATTCCGCAGCCCAAAAGGGAGTACATTAAATTCATACAGCCCAACCTGTGTGGTGAAGGCTGACCTTTCCTTGGCGGATTCATCTAGCTGTACCTGCCAGTACCCCTTGGTTAAGTCCAAGGTGGAGATGAACTGGGCCCGTCCCACTTTCTCTAATAGTTCATTTGTGCGTGGCATTGGATGGTTGTCTGGGCGAGTTAGAGCATTTAGCTTATGGTAGTCCACTCAAAAGCGTATCTCCCCATCTGGTTTGGGAACTAGAACCACTGGAGATACCCACACACTGCCAGGGGGGCGGATTACCCCCATCTGTAGCATATAGAATGGGAGATCCAGGATAGCAGTTTTAGCTTGAGGAGACACCCGGTAAGGTTGGACTTTAATTGGGTGAGCATTACTTGCCTCAATGGAGCGGTATGCCCGTTCAGTCAGTCCTGGGATGGCTGAGAACGTTGGCTCGTAGCTAGTGCACAGCTGCTGGATCTGCTGTCACTGCATACGCCCAAGGGTCATGGAGAGGTTCACCTCTTCCACGCCACCAGCACTTTTCCCTTCGTAGTAGACACCTTCAGGCCACTAAGCGTCATCTCCTCCCTGGGCTGTAAACTGATAAACCTTTCATTCTCTGGAATAAAAGGGCTTTGGAGAATTAATATGGTATACCTTAGGCTTTCGGTTGGAGGTGGGGAATGCTATGAGATAATTAACAGCTCCCAGGCGCTCCTGGACCGTGAATGGCCCTTCTCACGACGCTTCCATTTTATGGGCCTGGAGCGCCTTTAAGACCATGACCTGGTCCCCTACTTTGAAGGAACGCTCTCTGGCATGTTTATCATACCAGGCTTTTTGCTCTTTTCGAGCATCCTGTAGATTTTCTTTAGCAAGGGCTAAAGAAGTTCAGAGGGTGTTTTGTAGGTTGGTGACAAAGTCCAGAATGTTAGTTCCTGGAGAAGGTGTAAACCCCTCCCACTGCTGCTTCACCAACTGTAATGGCCCCTTAACCTTACAGCCATATACAAGTTCAAATGGTGAAAACCCTAAACTGGGATGTGGTACAGCTCTGTAGGCAAAGAGCAACTGCTGCAACACTAGGTCCCAATCATTGGAGTGCTCATTTACGAATTTATGTATCATGGCCCCCAAAGTTCCATTAAATTTCTCCACCAGGCCATTTGTTTGATGATGGTAAGGGGTGGCAACCAAGTGATTCACTCCATGAGGGATGACGGGAGGATAGCTCAGTGGTTTGAGCATTGGCCTGCTAAACCCAGGGTTGTGAGTTCAATCCTTGAGGGGGCCGTTTAGGGATTTGGGGCAAAAATTGGGGATTGGTCCTGCTTTGAGCAGGGGGTTGGACTAGATGACCTCCTGAGGTCCCTTCCAATCCTGAGATTCTATGAGCATCCCAAAGGCTTTCCATAGTTCCTGCCAGGAAATTAGTTCCTGCATCTGTGAGGATGTTGGAGGGCCAACCTACCCTGGCAAAAATGTCTGCTAGTGCCTGGCACACACACTTAGCCCTGGTGTTGCTTAGAGCTACTGCTTCCAGCCACTGGGTGGCAAAATCCATGAAAGTCAGTATGTACTGCTTCCCTCTGGGTGTGTTTTTCGGAAAAGGACCCAGAATATCCACAGCTACTCGCTGAAATGGATCCTCAATGATGGGGTGTGGCTGGAGAGGGGCTTTGACCTGGTCTTGGGGTTTTCCCACTCTTTGGCGTACCTCACAAGACCGGACATAGATAGAAACATCCTTGCCCATTCCCTCCCAGTGGAATGACCTCCCCAAACGGTCTTTGGTCCTGTTTACCCCAGCATGGCCACTAGGATGATCATGGGCTAAGCTCAAGAGCTTGACCCTGTACTTAGTTGGAACTACCAACTGTCTGAGGATGCCAGTCTTCCTGGTGTCCACCAGAAAGGGTTTCCTTGTATAAAAGTCCTCTTTCTACAACAAACCTGGATCGATTAGAGGAGCTGAGAGGCGGTGGGTTGCTCCGTGCCACCATCCAAGCTCTCTGGAGGCTTTCATCTGCTTCCTGTTCGGTCTGGAACTGTTCCCTTGATGCTGGAGACATCAGTTCCTCATTGGATTGTGGACCTATGCTTGGTCCCTCTGGAAGCAATGTAGGGGATGGGCCTGTTTCCGTTGACTGTGAACCACTCTCCAGTGGTGCACTATGTTGGGGTTCAGGCTCCGGCTGAGCCTCTTGTGTAGGGTTATGGGCTGCTGCCGGTTCAGGTTCAGTGAGGCCCTCTGGTGTTGGGGTTGCAAGTACTGGATTCAGTGCTGGCAATGGTTCTGCGGCTGGCTCTGTCTGGGTCTCTGGGATTGGATCTACTACTGCTGTTGCAGACTTGGCATGGGGTTCGGTTCTATCACCTCTGACCGGGTCCTGGTAGAAGTTTCCGGAACAGAGCTCGGCGTGACTGCTTGCTAAGCCTGGCTGCAGGTGACCATTCCCACCCTCTTGGCTAGCTTCACATGATTGGCCAAGTCTTCCCCCAACAGTGTGGGGATGGGATAATCATCATAGACTGCAAAAGTCCACGTTCCTGACCAGCCCTTGTACTGGACAGGCAACTTGGCTGTAGGCAAATTGAAAGAGTTGGACTTGAAGGGTTGAATTATCACTTGGATCTCTGGGTCGATTAAATTGGGGTCCACTAAGGAAGCATGGATAGCCGACACTTGCGCTTCGGTGTCCCTCAACGCGGAGACCGTCTTCCCGTCCACATTCACAGTTACCCTCCGCTCTGAGGGAATCTGGGAGGTATCTGGGCCTGAGGACCTCTGGTGTGATTCCGGTGCAATGAACTGTAATCTGTTGGGGTTCTTGGGGCAGTTGGCCTTTACATGCCCCGGCTCGTTACATTTAAAACATTGTCCAGCTGATGGGTCACTGGGGCAAGGTGGGTTGCTGGGGAATGGTGTGGCAGGACGATAAGGTGTCTGGAGTATTCCTTTGTGTGTAGTTCGGGCCTTGGGCTGCCCCCGGTAGTAGGGTGTGGTCTGAGGGTGTCCCTTCTGGTATCCGCTCCAACTGCGACCAGGGTTGTTCCTCCCTCCACCTCTTTTGTTCCAGCTTGCCCCGCTTCTCTGGCGGTCTGGGACTGCTTGTATTGATCAGCATAAGAAGCAAGATTTTCTGCTGAGTCCATTTCCTTATCCCATAAACGTTGTTTTATTTCCTCCTTGGACATATTCAGGAATTACTCCTGAGCTATCAAATCACACATTCCATCAAAGCTAGTGACACCCCTTCCTTCAACCCATTTATCTAACAGATCCTTCATCTGGTTTAGATAAGCCACATTACTTAGTCCAGGCCCTCTCTTAAGGGTTCAAAATTTTACTCTGTACGTTTCAGAAGTAATTTGAAATTGCTTTAAAACCAAATTCTTGAACTTATTATAGTCAGAAGCCTCATCAGTAGGCATCTTATTGAATATGTCCAGAGCTCTTCCAGTCAATTTTGTGACCAATGTGGTCATCTTGTGAGCTTCAGGAATTTTATGGAGAGTGCACAGTCTCTCAAAGGTGAGAAAATATTCAGCAATATCACTGGATTCATCATACTGTGAACATAGTCGCTCCCATTTGTGGATTGTTGGGGAAGGATGGTTAGGGTTATCTAGTAGATTCCGCTCCAGCCCTTACCTTCTCCAACTCCAGTGCATGCTTCCTCTCTTTTTCCTTCTCCGCCTCGGCATGCTTCCTCTCTTTTTCCTTCTCCTCCATTTCTTTTTCCCTTGCCTCCATAGCTCTCCTGTGGGCAGCCTCTTGGTTTTTTTCTGCCTCGTTCGCTGCCTCCCGTTCTCTCCTGTGGGAATCCTCTTTGGCTGTTTCTGCCTTGGGCTCTGTCATGGTTGCCTCTCTGTTTTTAACTAACTTTACACCCGAAAGTTAGAAATAAAACAAACAAACAAAAAACTTGGCTTGTCAAAAAAAAAAAAAAAAGGTTGTGCTGTGACCGGATACCTGTGTTCTCTGATAGTGATTGTCAGCCTACAGAAAAATCCTTTTAAAAAAAACCCTAACACCTTTGTCTCCAGGCAAATAGGCAGAAAACCCTCTAGTTGCTCTTAGCTAGAAAAAAACCCCACGTCTTCAGGTCTGTGAAGAACTTGTGAATTTCCCTGCAGGAGGTTAACTACCCTGCCTTTAGGTAGAGAAAACTCCAGCTCACAAAAGACAGTTCCCTTTTGTCTCTGCTCTGGACCCCAAGCAGAGACAAAAAAACTCTAACTGCTTTCAGCTTAAAACCTGCTTTCAAGCAGCCCAAAGGAAAAAAAAATGTCCTTTTAAAATCTATGCTTTTGGTTCACAAAAATCTCAAATTGATCTCAGAATGATTTCAAGTTAATCCCACTGCTCTGCCACCATGTCAAGGTTCCTTCCCCACTCTGAACTCTAGGGTACAGATGTGGGGACCTGCATGAAAGACCCCCTAAGCTTATTATTACCAGCTTAGGTTAAAAGCTGCCACCACCAAAGTGTTACACAAAGAACAGGGGAAGTGCCCACTTGGAAATGTCTTCCCCCCCCACCCCTCAAAAATATCCCCCCAAGCACTACACCCTCTTTCCTGGGGAAGGCTTGATAAAAATCCTCACCAATTTGCATAGGTGAACACTATGGATCTTAACCCTTGGATCTTAAGAACAATGAAAAGCAATCAGGTTCTTAAAACCAGAATTTTAATTGAAGAAAAAGTAAAAGAATCACCTCTGTAAAATCAGAATGGTAAATACCTTACAGGGTAATCGGATTCAAAACATAGAGAATCAAAAGACACAAAAACAGGAATATACATCCCATTCAGCACAACTTATTGTATCAGCCATTTCAACAAAACAGAATCTAACGCATATCTAACTAGATTGCTTACTAACTCTTTACAGGAGTTCTGACCTGCATTCCTGCTCTGGTCCCGGCAAAAGCATCACACAGACCGAGAGAACCCTTTGCGTCCCGTCCCCCCCCAGCTTTGAAAGTATCTTGTCTCCTCATTGGTCATTTTGGTCAGGTGCCAGCGAGGTTATCTTAGCTTCTTAATGCTTTACAGGTGAAAGGGTTTTTCCTCTGGCCAGGAGGGATTTAAAGGTGTTTACCCTTCCCTTTATATTTATGACAGGGACTTCTGTGTAGGCACTGATAGCATGATATTGCCCACAAAATCTGAAATGTGGACTATCAGGATATCAGCACTTGAGTTTGGCCATTTATTTCAGCCAGTCATTCCTTAGGAGGTCAGTTAATATCTATTTTATTTTTTGTATTACTGTAGAACCTTCAAACCCCATCTCAGACTGGGTCCCACTATGCTGGCATTGTAAAAAACATAGTAAGAAATGTTATCTTCCCCAAAGAGTTTTCAGTCTAAATACTCAAGACAGACAAAGGATTGGAAAAAGGGAGTATCCCTATACCCATTGTCATGGCAAATGAGCTTATGTGATTTAATCATTAAAGGAATATTGTTAAGCAAATTGTATTTATTTGTATATATATTTAAAATAATGATTTATACTTTTAAAGAATTATTAATAATATTTAACAAAGGACAAAATTGAGGGGAGTGAAATCACTACCATATCACAGATTAATGGAAACATTCCTTGGTTTAAAAGACTACAAAACATCTCAGGATTTGATAAATAAACTTACTTTGATTTTTCATACAGAGCCATCTGCCCCGACTTTTTTGTGGGAAAAGAACCTTGGAATCCTTCTGATGACTGGTCCACGTTTGGTGAATGGCTGAAAACACGAGATGCCAGAAAAATAGACCAGTAAGATGCAAGAGGGATGGCATCCCTTGTCATGGATCAACTATTCTTTTCTTTGGTCTGAGATTGGGGTGCACCTAGCCTACCAGCCTGATGGGCTGGTTTAAATGTTCCACCTTTGGCGGTGGCAGGGACCTGGCTGCCTTAAGGGATGAGGTTGCTCTTCCAGCGGAGAACTCTATCATTTGTTGATAGGACTTTATTATAGTCTTTGGATGTTGGTGCAATAGCTGCTAAACATTGTGTCCACCAGCTTCCTCCTCACAGGTCACCAGAACTTATAAATGACCTGTGATAGATGAAGTGAGAGAGGAGACAGCCAAAGGCAAAAGTCTCTTTCGGAGACTGACCAACTGAAACATATGAATATTTTAAGATTATATGACAGTGGTGGTTAGGGGGCTTCTTCCTTCACCCACTTACTTCCCTGGTCCTTCTCACATGAACAGAGAGCAACAATACCCGAAGTCCAAAGGTGCAAACAATTCAATGTTTATTGGTGTGAACTTCCAGCAAGCATGATTCCAGTTTCCTTCCTTAGTGTCCCCCTTCCTAGCTCTGACACCACAGAGCCTTACCTGTGTCCCTGTTCCCATTCCTGCCCTTAGCTAAACATGATTCCAATTTCCCGACCCCCATTCCCTGTTTCCATTTCCCCCCCCACACACACTTCCTGATTGACTGCAGACTACGTAGTAAAACTTGAGTTCTGCTTAGCTATACCTTAACCAATCATTTTACTGAAATTTAACGAACCAATCCTAACATATTGTAACATGATTATGTAACCAATTATATCCGACCACCTTAATTAGTTTACACCCAGCAAAATTAATTATACAGCAGACAGGAACAATCACAGAACCAGATAGAGATTATGCAGACAAACAATAGGGAAATGGGGACTACAGTGATAGAACAAACACAGAAATGAGGATTTAACATCCCAGCTATTGATAAGTGAGTTCTTGCCAGACAGGATGCTATCAAACTAAGTTTCCTTTTACATCTTCTAGGCACTTTCCTTTCTCTGGAAGCGATAGGCATTATCAGGACAGGATTGTATTCCTAACAGCCCAATAGCACCTTCTTTCAATGCGACTAGGTTGGAATGTGAGGATGTGACCGGTCCCTTCCCAGCTTATGGCTGCCCCTGCTGCTTAGCCAAAGAACAGGGCCTCAGACTGTCTTAGTCTTAGCCTAAGAACAGGGCCTCAGACTGTCACAGTAAGAGAAGGCTCTTATACCGGCAGACAGTGATTTTGATTGTTTCTTTTATACCTCTATAACTAGCCAAGTGATAAGAATACACCTAAATTCTTAGCGTATAGGCCTTCACAGACAGGCCTGAATATCTATATCCTAACAGTGGTGTGGAAAGGTTTCCTTGGTTCCACCATAGTTTCTAAAAAGTTGTACACAGCATAACTGTCCCAAGTGGTTGACATCTGGATGAATCTTTACTGCCTAACTAAGAGAGTTAGTATGTATAGTTAGAATACAATCTTTTTTACTGTCAAGAATGTTCATATTACTTTGCAGACTAAATTGCTTGGATTTGGATTCAATTGTTTATTGCAAGGAAGAAAGAACAATAACTTGAGGGGACAGGCATTGAGTCTTCCCTGGTTGGGTTTCAGCTAGTTTTGCTCACTGAGGTAATGGAGATACTGAGGTGCTTCATGCTAAAACCTATGAGTCGGACCCTTTTCCTCCTTGGCCGAGTAAGGCCAATAAGAAAGTACTGGTGCATTGTCAGTTAAGATTTTCAGGGTGTCTCTGTGGTAGGTGGGGTGAGGGGCAGAGCTTCGGTAGCTCTGAAAGATGCTATTGTGAGGCCATTGCTCAAGAAACTACCCTTGATATCAACTTTGCCCAGCTATTGAGCTGTGTCCCTCATCCCACTTTTGTGGAAAGGTAGTTGAGAAGGTTGAGGTGGGGCTGCTGTGGCAGTTTCTTGATTCCTTAGTTGACCTTGACTTCTGTCGATCTGGACCTGGGTAAAGGGTAGAAGGTGCACTGGTTGCATTAGTTGATAAACTCCACCCAGAAATGGACAAAGATAGTGTCTGTGCCAATTTCTGTAACAGTCATTTGATGATGAGATTTTGTTGGCTTGTTTATGGACCCTGGCAGGGTCGATGGAGCTGCTCTTGTATGGCTCTGTGCGTACCTCTGAGAGATCCCAAAGGTAGTTTTGGGGATTTGTTCCTCTGTCCCAAAGGCTCTTTCCTACAGGGTACCACAGGGTTTATATTATTATTTCTCTTGTACAATGTATACATGAGGCCTGTGGGAGGAGATACAGAGTCTGATTTATTCAGTGTGTTGCTGATACTTAGATCTGCATCTCAATCGTATGGTTGGAGCAATAGAACAAATTACTCTGTGATTAGAAAGGGTCGTGAATGACAGCTAGCTGGCTGCAACTCAATCCAGACAAGATGAGAGAATGTTGGTGGCCAGTGGAAGCAGGCAGAAGAATCGGCAGGAATTGTACCAGTACCTCTCATTGAGAGAGCATGGCCGCTATTTATAAAACTGGTACACGTGGGCATTGTTAGATTCTGAGCTGCTCCTGGGTGCCCAGGTACTGGCAGTAGCCAAGAGCGTTTTATTCCATCTGCACCTGGCAAGACATTTCTCTTTGATGGAGGGACATTGCCACAAATATCCATGTGTTTGTCACCTCAGGATTAGATTGCTTTCATGTGCTCCACTTAGGGCTACACTTTGGGACCTTTTGGAAGCTGAAGCTGGTGCAGAATGGTGCAGTTATTAAGTTGCATGTTGGAAGCACAATTACACCAGTGCACTGCACTAGCTTCTAATAAGCTTCCAAGGGAATTCAAGGTGTTAGTTTCTACATGTCAAGCTTAAAATGGTTTTGGTCTTGGTTGCCTGTGAGATTCTCCCCCCCCACCTGTGCCATACTGCTACAGCTGTGATCAGCAAAGGTGCTGGAGTTGGTGTCTCCTGAGTATAAATGAGAAGGAACCATTGGCAGGGTGCTTTCCATGAGGGTCCTTGGCCTCAGAATTCACTTCCCCCTTGGTTCCTCAGAGCCCAGATTTGTTACCCTTCCGGGCACACTGCAAAGCACATCTCTTTCTTGGGATTTTGAGCGGGGGTGGGGTGAGGGTTGTCAGGGTTTTGTGAAGCAGTGCAGGGATTATGGAAGACACAACTGATCCACATCCAGCATACTCTTGGCTCATTGCTCTCATTACCCGCTTGTAGGAGAGCATCACACCTCCTCTGCACAAGACAATGGCTCAGGGGAGGAGGTGTTAGGCTCTGCCTGGCATTTCCTCCCTGTACCTTACATGTTCTAAATGTTGGTCCCAATTGGACAGACAAAGTGTCTGGCGTTTCACTGGAGGTTTTAGTGCTGAGGGGCTAGTGGTAGAGTCTTGTGTTGGTCTGATTCATATTTCACATGCCCAGGTGCAGGGGAGTAGGGGATAGTGTCTGAAGTAAAGAGTTGTTTGGGTAGAGTGTAGGCTCAGATGTTACATCTCCCCCCTCCTTCCCAACATCAACTCCCTTTAATACAGTGGTTCTCAAACTTTTGTACTGGTGACCCTTTTCACATAGCAAGCCTCTGAGTGCAACCCCCCCTTATAAATTAAAAACACTTTTAAATATATTTAACACCGTTATAAATGCTGGAGAGGAAGTGGGGTTTGGGGTAAAGGCTGACAGCTTGTGACCCCCCCCCCCCATGACCCTCTGAGGGGTCCTGACTCCCAGTTTGAGAACCCCTGCTTTAATACCTCTGCAGTGGTCATGTCTCCCTCTGGGCTGGCTGGTGTTTGTGGAGTACCTCATGTTTTGGAAATCCAGCTGTTAGAGCAATATGCAGACCTTTTCCAGATTTGTTACACTTCCCTTCCTGCAGTACACCAGACATTTTGTGTAAGAGCTAAATTACAGTTATCATCAACGTTATAATTGTTTAGTTAATGGCATTCCCTGGAGACTGTTCTATCACTTTTTAAAATACTTATATACAAGATAAGAATTGAGCCATCTTCACAGATCAGTTTTAATTCTTCTGCCTCTGAGGTCTGTAGTGTAATAAATTATTCTGTTTCCACACATTTCTATTTCCTTCCAATGTGTGTTATTCATGTCTTCCTCTCATTCCTCTCATTTGTCCCTTGCTGGATGAACTAATTATATTAAATACTCATCTCTTTTTGGAAACTGAGTTATGGTTGTCAGCCTGCATTTTAGATTATCAGCCCCTAATCTCGGGCTCGAATATCTCTCTTTAAAAAAAGCATATATAAATTAAAAACAAACACAGAGAAGTTGTGGGGGGGACAATTTTATGTACTTTTGTATTTTCTTTTCTGATTTTCAGGGAGTGCTTCTACTATGGATTCCTTAGTTCACTTTTGTTTATATGTTGTAGGGAAGCTGATGTTGTCTTGAGGTATCTAAAGCAGCAATGCAGTGCAAAGAAGATTGGTGTTGTTGGATTTTGCTGGGGTGGCATTGTCGTACATCACCTGATGATGAAATACCCTGAGTTAAAGGCAGGTGTGTCTGTCTATGGTAAGTGGAGAATGCATGGGAATGCAATCAGGTTCACTTACATATGTGTAATAGTTCCAACTGAGGTGGCCAAGAGTGCTTTCTTTCATCCTGAGTTGGCAAAGAAGTTGTGACATTTCCTTTCAGGTATGGACTTCTCCTTATGCTCTATCCCAAAAGATGAGGTCAGCTGAGTTAGCCTTGCTAACAGTCCTGGATTATAATTCTTTGGCTGTTTACAATAGAATTTGCTTCCCCCATTGGTCCAAAGGAGCCCACAGGATAACTTGCAAATCTTATTAATTCAGATATTCAGTCTTTTGCTTGAGGGGTTAGTTCGAAGGGGATTTAGTCTCTTGAGTGTCTCAAAGGGGTTTTTAGCTGTGTTCTAAATTGTGTGATTTTAAAGGTGATGTACACCTAGTATTTGGTGCAGAAACATTTGAATAATGAAACAGAAATGAATATTGCTGAAGCAAAGAGAAACTTTGAACTCTGAATATACAGTTCACCTTGGAAACTGTATCACTACATTTTAAACACTTTTTTGAATTTTTTCCTAGGAATAATCAGGGACTCTGATGACAGATACAATTTACTGAAGCCCACATTTTTCATTTTTGGTGAAAAAGATGATGTCATTCCTCTTGATCAAGTAAGTTGCTTTTTTAAATGAAACCTCTGTTGATCAGTATTATTTTCTTTTTTGGACTTGAACCTGTCCCATCAGTCTTGGAAGCTGAAACACAGAACAGCCTGGTGGTAGTGCATGAGAACCAGAGAGTGAGAGAAGAAAATGGAAATTGACTACCTTTGTTTTCATTGTCTAAGCTGAGTGAAGGACCAAGGAACCAAAGCCAAAACAAAACCAGAAAATGGCATTGAAAAAGTTTTGCCTTTTCTGCCTCAGAATTGGTATTAGTAACACTTTTTTCCAAAAATCTCACCCCTCCCTTGAGATGTCAAAGCAATTTTGATCCTTTGGAGTTGCTAAGGCTGTCACCCTGCTGTAATCGGGAATGGGGCATTCTCTGAGCAGACTAGCTGGCTATGGAACTCACATCCCACCTTGGTTCACAAAAGCATGGATTTAGGTAACCCTCATGACACTGAAAGACTCAGCTGTTTTTCCAGGCTTTCCCAGTGATGGAGGTATTGAATAGGGACTGAGATGGGGACAGCTGGATAAAGGATGTTTGGTGACAATGACTGGAGGCCTGGTTTTTGTAGATGCATTTCACATTTGTGTTCTGTGGACCCCTGCCTCATTTACTACACATAGCTTCGGTAGTGACTGATGCAGTACTCTTCCCGAGCCTCACTCACCATCAGAGCCATGTGCTGAAAGAGACAGGGGCCTGGACTCATAGACTTTAAGGTCAGAATGGACCATTGTGATCGTCTAGTCTGACCTCCTGCACATTGCAGGCTACAGTACCTTACCCACCCACTCGTGGAATAGACCCCTAACCTCTGTCTGAGTCACTGAAGTCCTCAAATTATGGTTTAAAGACTTCAAGTTACAGAGAATTCTCCATTTACACGAGTTTAAACCTGAAAGTGATCTGTGGCTCTTGTTGCAGAGGAAGGTGAACCCCTGCCCCCCCTCCCCCGGGTCTCTGTCAGTCTGACCCAGGAAAAAATTCTTTCCCGACCCCAAATATGTGTGGTCAGTTAGACCCTGGACATGTGGGCAAGACCCACGAGGTAGATACCTCGGAAAGAATTCTCTGTGATATATGTGCATCATTCAAGCAGTATTCAATACGCAGTATTCAAGCAGTGGAAAACAGGTAAAGTCCTTGTCTCCACATTTGGAATTCCAGAATTCAGTTTTCTTGATAAAAGCATTCACTTTGTCATAGAGATTCAGAATGTTAGTGTCACGGTCTTGCATGGACAAATTTAGATCATTCAGCTTGCTAAATATATCTGCAATGTAGGCAAGTTGAGCTAACTACACAGTGTTGACAAACAGAGGTAAGTGGGGATGAAAGATCAGAAAGAAATGCTGGCTGTATTTTAAAGAATCCTTATTGAGGTTACAGGGACAAACCATCCCGATGTGTAGAAAGAATAGTAAATATGGCAGGCGACCAGCTTGGCTTAACAGTGAAATCCTTGCTGATCTTAAATACAAAAAAGAAGCTTACAAGAAGTGGAAGATAGGACAAATGACCAGGGATGAGTATAAAAATATTGCTCAGGCATGCAGGAGTGAAATCAGGAAGGCCAAATCACACCTGGAGTTGCAGCTAGCAAGAGATGTTAAGAGTAACAAGAAGGGTTTCTTCAGGTATGTTAGCAACAAGAAGAAAGTCAAGGAAAGTGTGGGCCCCTTACTGAATGAGGGAGGCAACCTAGTGACAGAAGATGTGGAAAAAACTAATGTACTCAATGCTTTTTTTGCCTCTGTCTTCACGAACAAGGTCAGCTCCCAGACTACTGCACTGGGCAACACAGCATGGGGAGGAGGTGACCAGCCCTCTGTGGAGAAAGAAGTGGTTCGGGACTATTTAGAAAAGCTGGACGTGCACAAGTCCATGGGGCTGGATGCGTTGCATCCGAGGGTGCTAAAGGAGCTGGCGGATGTGATTGCAGAGCCATTGGCCATTATCTTTGAAAACTCATGGCGATTGGGGGAAGTCCCAGACGACTGGAAAAAGGCTAATGTAGTGCCCATCTTTAAAAAAGGGAAGAAGGAGGATCCTGGGAACTACAGGCCAGTCAGCCTCACCTCAGTCCCTGGAAAAATCATGGAGCAGGTCCTCAAGGAATCAATTCTGAAGCACTTAGACGAGAGGAAAGTGATCAGGAACAGTCAGCATGGATTCACCAAGGGCAAGTCATGCCTGACTAATCTAATTGCCTTCTATGATGAGATAACTGGTTCTGTGGATGAAGGGAAAGCAGTGGACGTGTTGTTCCTTGACTTTAGCAAAGCTTTTGACACTGTCTCCCACAGTATTCTTGCCAGCAAGTTAAAGAAGTATGGGCTGGATGAATAGACTATAAGGTGGATAGAAAGCTGGCTAGATTGTCGGGCTCAATGGATAGTGATCAATGGCTCCATGTCTAGTTGGCAAGTGGTATCAAGTGGAGTGCCCCAAGGGTCGGTCCTGGGGCTGGTTTTGTTCAATATCTTCATAAATGATCTGGAGGATGGTGTGCATTGCACCCTCAGCAAGTTTGCAGATGACACTAAACTAGGAGGAGAGGTAGATACGCTGGAAGGTAGGGATAGGATACAGAGGGCCCTAGACAAATTGGAGGATTGGGCCAAAAGAAATCTGATGAGGTTCAACAAGGACAAGGGCAGAGTCCTGCACTTAGGATGGAAGAATCCAATGCACCGCTACAGACTAGGGACTGAATGGCTCGGCAGCAGTCTGCTGAAAAGGACCTAGGAGTGACAGTGGATGAGAAGCTGGATACGAGTCAACAGTGTGCCCTTGTTGTCAAGAAGGCCAATGGCATTTTGGGATGTATAAGTAGGGGCATTGACAGCAGATCGAGGGACGTGATCGTTCCCCTCTATTCGACACTGGTGAGGCCTCATCTGGAGTACTATGTCCAGCTTTGGGCCCCACACTACAAGAAGGATGTGGAAAAATTGGAAAGAGTCCAGCGGAGGGCAACAAAAATTATTAGGGGACTGGAACACATGACTTATGAGGAGAGGCTGAGGGAACTGGGGATGTTTAGTCTGCGGAAGAGAAGAATGAGGGGGGATTTGATAGCTGCTTTCAGCTACCTGAAAGGGGGTTCCAAAGAGGATGGATCTAGACTGTTCTCAGTGGTAGCTGGTGACAGAACAAGGAGTAATGGTCTCAAGTTGCGGTGGGGGAGATTTAGGTTGAATATTAGGAAAAACTTTTTCACTAGGAGGGTGGTGAAACACTGGAATGCGTTACCTAGGGAGGTGGTGGAATCTCCCTTCTTAGAAGTTTTTAAGATCAGGCTTGACAGAGTCCTGGCTGGGATGATATAATTGGGGATCGGTCCTGCTCTGAGCAGGGGGTTGGACTAGATGACCTCCTGAGGTCCCTTCCAACCCTGATCTTCTATGATTCTAACTTCTGTGCGTAATTCAAACGGTCTGTCAAGTACTCTCCCTCTTGAAAGCCAGCAAACCTCTGTGTGAAGCAACAGTTGCTGATGTTCTGACCCCATCTCTTCACAAAGAATGTGAAACAGGCAAGCATTGAGTGGCCTGGACTTGATAAAGTTGACAATTTTGACAGACTCATTTAAAACTTCCTGCAGCGAAGAAATCATCTTTTTTGAAGCAAGTGTCTCTCTGTGTATGATACAGTGCATCCATTGCAAGGAAGGATTTTCTTTCCTGATTGTAGCTACATGTCCATTCACTCTCCCAGTCATTTCAGGGGTCCCATCAGTGCAGATGAATTTGCATAAATTCCAACTCCAATCATGTTCCGAAAAAAAAGTCAGTTAGTTTAAAAATGTCCTCTCTGGTTGAAAAACAACAAGGAGTCCGGTGGCATCTTAAAGACTAACAGATTTATTTGGGCATAAGTTTTCGTGGGTAAAAAACCACTTCTTCAGGTTTTTTCCCATGAAATCTTAAGCCCAAATAAATCTGTTAGTCTTTAAGGTGCCACTGGACTCTTCGTTGTTTTTGTGGATACAGACTAACACGGCTACCCCCTGATACTCTCCGGTTGAGTTTGCCTTTATACTTTTGCAACACGGTATGTGCTTGTTGATATCAGTGGTTTCAGGGTATCAAACATAAGAAATCAACTGAGCTTCTCCACTGATACCCGTGGACTGATCAAGCTGAAGGGCAAATGCTTTTGCCATTTTAAGTTTCTCTACAAGTTGAGAGACAGTATCCTCAGCCATGTCTTCAATTCTGCGACACACAAAGTCATTTGATAAGGATACTTTTTTGAGAGTATTGGCTGCTTTTTTATCAAGCGTGTTTTCTACAGGCTCCACAGTGGCAGGCAGAATCAGATCATGTGCAGTTGTCTACAGCGTCTTTGGTTTTGCTATAAGAAGGGAGACGGCATATGAAGCTTTGAGTGCTTTTGTAGAAATAGTTGAAGTTTTTTTAATTATAAGCTGGCCAGTCTGGAACTCAGAAAGCTTTCTTTGAAAATATTCTACTGGTTTACTCATATGCACAGAGTGTTTTGTCTTCAAATGTCATTGCAAATGCGCTGGCTTCATACTGTTATTAGATACAGTTTTAGTTTATCCTATAATACAAACCAGTGTGCATGCACAAAGTACATTTTCTAAAAGCCTTCACTCAGCAAAATTAAAACTGATTTTCATAGAACTACTGACATTCGCATCAGTGACATAGGGATTGAGTCACTGCCAAATTTCCCACTTCTACCACCTTCTGCTGAGCTCCTCAAAAAGAGTCTCAAATGTTTCTCCCCTATCTCAGCTGCACTTGCTTTATACCAAAAATTGGCTGCAATGTTTTTGCCTGAAGTTTTCAGTATCATTCACTCACAGGTTGTCAGATGTGCCAAACTGCAGCCCAACATTGTAAACTTCTATAGAGAACCCTTTAGAATAAGGATCTAACAATGGCCATACTTGGTCAGATCAATAGTCGATCTAGCTCAGTATCCTGTCTTCCAATAGGGGCCAATGCCAGATGCTTCAGAGAGAATGAATAGAATGGGCAATCATCCAGTGATCCGTCTCCTATCGTCCACTCTGAGCTTCTGGAAGTCAGAGGCTAGAGACACCCAGAACATGGGGCTGCATCCCTGACCATCATGGCTAATAGCCATTGATGGATCTTCCATGAACTTATCTAATTCTTTTTTTCAATCCTGTTATAATTTTGGCCTTCACAACATCCCCTAGCAATGAGTTCCATACGTTGACTGTGCATTGTGTGAAGAAGTACTTCCTTTTGTTGTATTAAACCTGCTGCCTGTTCATTTAATTGGGTGACCCCTGATTCTCGTGTTATGTGACGGAGTAAATACAATGTCCTTATTCACTTTTTCCACATCATTCATGATTTTATAGACCTCTATAGTATCCTCCCTAAGTCCTCTCTTTTCCAAGCTGAAAAGTCCCAGTCTTTTTAATCTCTTCTCGTACAGAAGCTATTCCATACCGTTAATAATTTTTGTTGCCCTTCTCTGTACCTTTTCCAATTCTAATATATCTTTTTTGAGATGGGATGACCAGAACGGCACACAGTATTCAAGGTGTGGGTGTGCTGTTGATTTATATAGTGGCATTATGATATTATATATCCCTTTCCTTATGGTTCCTAACATCCAAAATGTTCAGGGGAACTATCCAAAATGACTCCAATATCTCTTTCTTGAGTAGTAACAGCTAATTTAGAGCCCATCATTTTGTATGTATAGTTGGGATTATGTTTTCCAATGTGCATTACTTTGGATTTATCAACATTGAATTTCATCTGCCATTTTGAGGCCCAGTCACCCAATTTTGTGAGCTCCCTTTGTAACTCTTAGTTAAGTCCAAAGCTAACTGCTATCTTGAGTAATTTTGTATCATCTGCAGATTTTGCCACCTCACTGTTTACCCCTTTTTCCAGATCATTTATGAACATGTTGAACAGCATGTTGAACAATAAGATCCCTGGGGAAAGAGTATTTATCTCTTTCCATTCTGAAAACTGACCATTTATTCCTAATCTTTGTTTCCTCTCTTTTAACCAGTTACTGATCCATGAAGGGACCTTCCCTCTTATCACATGACCGCTTACTTGGCTTAAGAGCTAGGTGAGGGACTTTGTCAAAGGCTTTCTGAAAGTCCAAGAACCCTGTATCCACTGGATCCCCCTTGTCCACATGTTTGTTGACCTTGTCAAAGAATTCTGATCGCTTGGTGAGGCATGATATCCCTTTACAAAAGCCATGCTGACTTTTCCCCAGCAAATCGTGTTCATCTATGTGTCTGATAATTCTGTTCTTTACTCGAGTTTCAACCACTTTGCTTGGTACTGAAGTTAGGCTTACCAGCCTGTAATTGCCAGAATCGACTATGAGCCTTTTTAAAAAATTGGAGTCACATTAGTTCTCTTCCAGTCATCTAGTACAGGAGCTGATTTAAGTGATAGGTTACTGTAAGGTTTCTGAGGTCTTCTCTGGGGCACCCCATTCGGTGGCAGCAGGAACTTGGTGCTCATGCCAAGTGGAGAGGTTAGTCATCCTGCTTTGTGGCCGAGCCACTGGGCATGTGCTAGCTCTGGCCTCCTGGATGGGTCCTGGACTAGTAAGAAGTCTGTGGCTCTGGTCTCCTGGCTGAGAGCTAAGGCAATAAATAGCCAAGGGCTCAGGCCGTCTGGGCATGGGCTGAGTACACAGTCAATAGTTCAGGCCCCTTGAGTGTGGGCTAAGCAATAAACAGGCAATGGCTCAGGCCCCTTGGCCTAGGGGTTAGGGGCTGGATGAGTGCAGAGTGTGGGGCAGGGTAGGGGGACCCGGGCCCATCCTGCTCCGTTGGGTCCAAGCCCAGGGTACTTGAAGTGATGGGTGATCCTGTTGCTGGATTGGTGGGGAAATGCGAGGTCACTGCTTCACCTCCTGGCAACACAACAGGTCCAGTGTCCCCTTACCCTGGCCTGCTTCCTACTGGTGTTTGCTTGAGTTGCTCCATAGCCTCTGGGGGCCTGGTTCCCTGTCTGTGAACTGGATGTCTGTCTCTGCGTGTCTGCTCTGGATTCCTTGCCTTTCCCTCAGGCTGGCTTAGAAGCGTCCGCACCCTGTTGTGAGCTCTGTGGGTGTTTCAGCTTCCTGGAAAGGACATCTGGTTCCTTCCCTCATCTGACCCCCACTGAACTGCGAGACCCTGCCCTTATACTTCCTGTCCTGCCCTGCACTTCCTGCAAGGGGGAAGGAGCAGGGCTAGCTGTGTCCAAAAGGGTGAATTAACCCCCTCAGTGCAGGAATAAGGGCACTCCACCTCATTACAGTTACATACCACACTTAGTAGTTCTTCAGTTTTTATGAATGAAAATGCTTCTGCAGCTTTAACTTTAAACATTACTACATATGCCACCTGTAACAAATAACAATGTGTGATCTTTGCATTAACTCCTCAGAGGCTATTGGACTTGTCAGTATGTTTTGTATATATGCCCGCGTGCCTGCATGGGCCACACTGAGAACGCCACACTCAGGGCAGAGTGCAAAAAATAGGGCAGACAATCCCCCCAAATGGTGGTTTATTCTATATTTAGATTCACCAAGCCAGTAACAAAAGAGCTGCTGTAGCACCACACTGGTTAACAAGAAACCAAAGATGCCTTTAAGCATTCCACCCCTTGCCTCCTATCTAGGCAAACAGGTCTAATATAGTGAGAGGTTACTGAAAACCTGATTCACTATATGTGAGGTTCACCAGTCCCAAAGGACCAGACACTTATCCCTAGGTCAGTATGAGTCTCAGATCTTACTCAATAATCATGCTGATGCCGATTCTTTAGTAACTGAAAAACTAAAGGTTTAATAATATAAAAAGAAAGAAAAGAAGAAAGTTATTGAATGGTTAAAGGATCGTATACATACAAGTGATTTTCAGTATTCATAGTTCAGGATCATAACAATGTTGGAATAAACTGCTAGATTGTAAAAGTCTCTCTGGAATCAATTCAAAGGGTTATAGTCCAATAGGCAGTTCAGATGTAGAGTCTGTTAGAGTTTTTCCATGAGAATTCCAGGATAATCCAGGTAATTACCTGGAGATCTTGGTCCTGTGGTTTAGACCTTCCCTGCTTAATGTTTAAGCAGACCTGAGATGACAGGATCAGGCCCAAGGCTTCTCTTTCATAGCTCACTAGCAGGCTGACAAGTCTCCTCACAGAAATTGTCACAGCAGGGCCTTCCCCAGAGGAAGAATAGGCAGTGCAGATAGTTTGTTGACATTTGCTTTTAAATTAATTTTCTAGTTCCTATGTATACACAGGTGATTTAGTTACACTATAAGACACCAGCTGGTCATTCATTATAACACAGATAATTAAGCTGAAGACAATATAGATAATATTATTAGTTTCCTACGGTATCTTGCATCTTTGACCTTAAGGTTAACTGAACCATTTGCATACATAATGTCAGGCAATTAAGACATGAAAGGGAATTAGCATTAACAAGCTAATTTAGTTACCTTGTTAAACTTCTAAAAGGATATTCGTAAACACAGACAAATACACTTAACACCTACCCTTGATTTCTGTTACTACAAATGAATGCTGGTCTAGTACATCTCTTTGAAGTTCACATACAAGTAAATTGTTTTGATTACAGTTGTAATGCCACCTGTTAAGTTGTTATTGGACATACACAGATTGGCTGGTCTGTCAGTGTCACAGTATAATTTTATAGAGTCCTAGTTCAAAGATAGTTTCTCCTGTAGTTAAAAGAACCTGTATAAAGAGGTTGGCCTGAGTGTGAGATTAGTAGAGAAAGTACCAGGGTGAGGATACAGCATGGATTTCAAGGAGTCAAATAGTAGGCAAGATGAGAACTGGCAAGATGCACTAGGTTAAATCAGTATCACTTATGGAAGAATGTTCTGTGTTACAGGTCACCTTACTGGAGCAGAAGCTGAAACAACACTGTAAAGTTGATTACAGAGTTAAAACTTACCCTGGGCAAACTCATGGTTTTGTACATCGCAGGAGAGAAGATATTAATCCTCAAGATAAACCTTACATTGAGGAAGCAAGAAAGGACATGATCAGCTGGCTAAATAAATATATTTAACAGAAGCATATAGCCAGACCTGCAAAACAAAATCACTTAGTATACTGTGATAATCATCTAATTAAATTATATTTTTATGGGGAAAACATTTTCTATCATTATTTTAGGGATAAATATTTGATAAATTATATTTTAGGGAAAACACACAGGCCATATTAATAGAAGTTTGACAAAGAACATTGGAGAGACTTTTTGACACTAATGAATTGTACTTTTATTTTGTAGTTATTCACACATGATTTCAAGTTGAATTCTATTAAATGATTCTCAGATTCAACTTAACTTAATATTGTTCTAATGTGCTGGGAAAAGTTCTCCAAGTTCCTTGAGGTTTATCCTCCTCACATTTTTGGTGAGTTACAATTAACTGTGCATTGTGGCCCCAGTTCAGCAAAGTATTTATTGAAGCATGTGCTTAAATCATCAATACTTAATTTAAGCACATGCTTAGATTCTTTGCTGAATCCAAACCTGAGAGATTAGACTTGTAAGACCTGTACTCTCATGGCCAATTTGGATTTCGTAGATGTCATCAGTGGAGTAACTTTCCCCCAAAATTTGGGGGGTGGACAGGGCAACAACAAGGAACTGCTTTCTCAGATGACCCTGGGTCTTTCCTTTCCCTATGAGGATCCTGGCTGCCACTTGGCCTACGTTTACCTCAGGTTGGGAATTTACAATGATAATGTAGTGCAAGTATGGGGACTTCTTACTGTGAAATTGCATACTGTGGTTGCTATTAAACAAGAAACTTTTACTTTATCATCTTATCTACCTTATTGTAATTTGATGCACTGTTTTACATTTCTGGCATGTGATAATCATGGTGGAAAAAAAAAACTTGGTAAAATTAAAGGATTTCTTCGTCATGGCAGCCTCTGAGTATAAACATACAGCATCAAATAATTCTATGTTAATATGTTTATATTTCAAAATAATAAAGAAAATAGAAAATAAGAAAATTAACTAACTGTATTTTTGTTTGTTCTAGTTTATCGTTCCTTTTCCCCTTCCTGCTTTGATGGGCACCACTCCCACACATTTTTATCCAGGAGGGAAATAGATATAGCGATATTGGTCTTATTTTTGCCTTCAGTTACTCTAGTGTAAATCAGGAGCATCTCTCCTCAATTCAACAGTTACACCAAAGTAAATAAAAGAAAAATCAGGCCATATATTTAGAGAAATGGTGGATGGATTGTACACTGTATTACAGAACATGGCAATCTTGTGACTAAGCAAAAAACTAAACCTAGAATCAGCACAGCCTTTGTTTAAAATGAAAAGATAAAATATCTGAATACACACACAGTTAAATCTTGTAGATAAAATTGTGATTCATTAACTAAGAACTGGCAATACAAGTCCAGGTCAGCACAAATTCCAAACAACTTCATTGTCGGGACTCGTTACGTCTTCCTGAACAGCCTCGTTCTTTCTTCCTGAAGTTGAATAGTTTTAAATCACCCTCAAATAAAAAAATTGCTGTGTTTCTAAACAGCAACAGAACTGAATCAGCTGCTCAGCCAAGCACAAGACACCAAAGGTTAGTATGTAATTTAATCTACAATTTTAGGTGGAGGGAAAAGTTTCAAAGTACATATGATTAACTGTTTTAAAAACAAACAAACTCAGAGAACTGCAACACCATGACACAGGGAAATGAAATGGAGATTGAGATATTTCAGATGAGAAAAAGGTTTTGTGTAGGCTTTGCTCTCATTTCTTTTCACTTTGAGTTGCTTTATATACATTTAATACATTGTATGTGAGGTAAGTTGTATTTAACTTTTTCAGTGATTCAGGCCAAACAAACCAAAGAAATCCTGAATTGATTCTAGAACTCTTTCCCCTCCCCATGTAGATCGAGATAGGGGGAGTAGGGGTGTGTGATTTAGCACGTTGGACTCCTGTCACATTTAGGATATGCCTTCCCTAGGCTAAAAAGTGTTTTTAACATATCACTAAGACATTTGTTAAAACCTTGGTGTAGAAAGCACAATTTGTATTTTAACACATTGGCTAGTAAAGATCAACTGTAGGCTCCCCTCTAGAGTTGACTGATAACAACTAATGTGTTAGAATAATGGATTTGGATTGTATGAGTCCAAACTTTTGAGCTTACACAGAGCTCTTCTTCAGGTCTAAGCTCTATGTAAGCACGAAGGCTTGTCTGTCTCACCAACAGAAGCTGGTCCAAGAAAAGATATTACCTCACCCATCTTCTCTCTCTAATATCCTCAGACAGACATGGCTACAACAGCACTGCATACATCAAGAGCTAGTAAGTCGGATCAATCAATCAAAGTCTTATCAGAAAATCTTATTACACAGGTGAAAGTATCCTAGCAATGAACTATTCTGGACAGGTGATTTTGGTACAAGCACTGAACAATGGATCATTCAATACAGATCCCTACTAATCTATTAATCAAATTATGGGACTGTCTGTTGCCAAACATTACTCTAAGGTTAGAATTTAGAATGTAGACAGTTAATTACTAAAACGTGAATTTAATTTAAAATTGCCTCTCTAGGTGATAAATCATAGCCTTCATCACACACTAAACCACAAATATAATATGCAATTAATGATGCAAACTACCCTAATTTCACAGGAAATTCACTGCTGCTGTAAGCTCTTAGCCATCTAAATAATTGCAGCCTCGTAATGCTGAGTGGAGTAACACCTACATACTATTAAAAATCTGGGCCTAAGTCCCATTTTTAAAAGTGACGTAGGCACTTAAGAGCCTTTCAGTGGGAGTTAGGCACTTCTGAAAAACCCAGTAGGCACTTATCTGAATCTTTAGGTGCTTAAATACCTTTAAAAATCTGGCCTTTAGTGCCATTTAATTAAAACGAAACCTCTGAAAGTTACTTTTGCCTTTTACTTTAGGGAGCTGTATGTTTCTTCTGATCAACTGTGTATCTAGGCTGATTGTTTTAGACACTAAAGGTTTCTCTCAGTTATCGTTTGCTATAAGCAAGCATTCTTGTTATAAGTAGTGCTAGGCTGAGTTCAGTCACCTTGATCAATTGGTCCATCAGCCCTCTCATAGAGAGCGCCGATCACAACACACCATTCGTGTTGTTCTAGCCATTTCTTCAGCTACCCACTGGCCAAGCTGTCTGATCAGCATAGTGCACTGCAGCCCTGAAACACTGAGCCCAAGCGATCCACCAGCCTCAGCCTCCAAAATAGCTGGGATTACAGGCACGTGCCACCACGCCCAGTTTTGAGATGAGTTAGTGTAATTAATTCTTCCAACCTCAGCTCTCTCAATTACTTGATGTAGCATTATTTCTATACGTCTACGATAGAGCTTGTTAGTGAAACACAGTATGCTATACACTTAAGTCATTTCTGAGATGCATTTTGCTTGAAAATAATCAAGTCTTCCTTTGGGTACATATTTTATTGAAACTTGGTTGCTACTTATCAGTTACAACTGGTGTGAAGGTAAGTTCTCCAGCTCAGCTTGACTTTGCAATGAATAGTTTCTTGAGACAAATGGAAAGTTCAGTTCAGGTAGTTTGCATTCAAGACCTTCTGATATCTCTATTTTTTTCTGAATTTTGCAGAAGTCTCCTATGGGACTTCAAAGGAACAGCATTAAAACGTTGCTTGTCTATGACAAGACTTTAGTTAGGACCAGACAACTGGTATGCCAGTGAAGGCCTTCTCAGTCTCTCTTGTCTAGATGTTTCAGTTTGGGAACAAAGTTCTGATGGCATTAAGCTACATTTATCCACTTATGGGCAATACGGCCTGGTTCTTCTTAGCAAAGCTGATCTAGGCCAGTCAGAAAGTGATGCATGCTTCTGATGAAGAGTTGAGATAATCCAATGAATTCCTCCATTTGAAAAGCTGATTTGACTCAAACAACATACAACTGATACTTCTTACTAAGTTTTGAAGTGGCCTATCAGAGTACAAGTCCTGTTCCTTCTCACCATCCAAAGACAGAACAAATGCTGTGTTTTTTACTCTTGGAATTGTTCACTGCTTGTGGTTTGTGTTACTGGAATTTGAAGTCCATAAGTACAAAACCTCTTGAGCCATACCAATTTGTGTAAATCATCTGGTCATATGGGTATGCAGACTTTTTTGTCCTCAGTTTTGCATTTGGACAGACAACTATTTAGATCATCCTATACCAGGGCCTAGGCAGCAACCTGCCTCCACAGGATGGTTTCCATGAGCATACTTAGTGTAGTCAACTTTATACATCTCCTTTTATGTACCAGGCAGCATGTTCTTTGTCAGTGCTCTTATGTCTTTGCAACATGTCCATTTTAAAGTTTATACAGAATTTTAAGTAAAATTTCTCCACATTGTTTAATACAGGGGTCTCAAACATGCAGCAGGCGGGGTGATTTTTGTGGTCCACCAGCTTCCCGTGGCCCCCCCAGCATTTACCTAGAGCGGCTCCGGCCTGGTGTGCACTGGGGTCAGGGCAGCCCTGTCCTGCCCCCGTGCCACTCCAGGAAGTGGCCGGGACCTGGGGGAGGGGGGCAACAGGGGTCTGTGTGTTGCCCTGGCCGCTCCTCCAGGTACCCCCCCGAAGCTCCCATTGGCCGCGGTTCCCCATTCCCAGCCAATGGGAGGTGCAGGGGGCGGTGCCTGGAGGTGCGGCCAGGGCAACACACAGACCCCTGTGCCCCCCGCCCCCAGGTCCCGGCTGCTTTCCGGAGCGGTGCAGGGGCAGGGCGGGCAGGCAGGGAGCCTGCCCTGGCCCCGGTGCATGCTGGGCCGGACCCGCCCCGGAACCCCTCTTGCAGCTGAACCCCCTGCCCCGAGCCCTCTGCTACACCCCACACCCCTTCTGCACCCCTGCCCCGGGCCCAGTGATGAGCTGCCAAAATCTGAAGAACCGGTTCCTTCAGTCACTCCGGGTCTTCAGCGGCACTTCAGCGGCGGGTCCTTCACTCACTCCAGATCTTCGGCGGCCCTGAGGGACCCGCCACCAAAGGGCCTCTGAAGTCCCGGAGCGAGTGAAGGACCCACTGTCGAAGACCCAGAGCACTGCCGGGTGAGTATAAAGGCATTCTCAAGGGGAGCCTCCCCAGCCGGGAGCTCAGGCAGGCTGGACAGGATGGTCTTGCAGGACAGATGTGGCCCACGGGCTGGAGTTTGCCCAAGCCTTTAACAACCGGTTCTAAACCAGCTTCTAAATTTAACAACCGGTTCGCGCGAACTGGTGCAAACCGCCTCCAGCTCACCATTGCCTGAGACCCCTGCTGCACCCTGCACCCCTCCTGCACCCCGACCCCCTGACCTGAGCCCCCTGCTGCACCCTGCACCCCTCCTACACCCTAACCCCCTGCTCTGAGCACCCTGCTGCAGCCCGCACCCCTCCTGCACCTCAACCCCCTACCCTGAGCCGCCTGCTGCACCCTGCACACTCCTGCACCCCTTGGGGGCAGGGTGGGGGCGGAGTTGAGGTAGGGATTTCATGGAAGGGGTTGGAATGGGGACAGGGAAGGGGTGGGAAGAGGTGGGGCAGGGGCGGGGCCTCACGGAAGGGGTGGAGTGGGGGTGGGGCCGGGGCAGCATTGGGGAGTGGTCAGTGGTGCGGCCCTCGGGCCAATGTACTAGTCCTCATGTGGCCCTCATGGTCATTTGAGTTTGAGACCCCTGGTTTAAGTTTGTATACTATTCAGTCCACAATGAAGTAATTTATATGGATCACTTGAAATATTCTGCAGCAATATAAAGTCATTTGATTAATTTGGTTGGTCCGACACTAGCAGAATGTAGCCATTAACTTAATGAAATAGTAAGACAAAACAGCTGTATAAATCTCTGTATCAGCTCTGTTCTCTTTACTCTGTTTGAGTCACTTGTATATGCTGACCTCTCTCTGTATAATAGCTAATCAGCAGTTAACCAGGCCTTGTGGTCATTTCATTCTTATAACATTTTTGTTCACCTTAAAGATTTTCACTTCTCATGAGCTTTTTACCATACTGGCAGAATGTATCACTTCCATAATATGTAATAAATACCTCATAAAAAGTTTGTGAAATATTTGTTAGGTATGTTCTTATTGATCACATTCCATATATAAAACAAACACCTTTCTTCAACCTGGGCTGGAAGTTGCTTTAGCAGTGGCATTTCTTCAAATTGAAAGAGCCCATTACAGAATGTTTTAGAGAGCTTTAATTCTTGCCATAAAATGTCTTACGTTTAATCAAAACTATGTATGTATCTTTACTTGCTCAGAAAAGATTATTCACTTCCAAAGCACTGTGTCACATATCAAAACTTTAAAATGACTAGACTAATATATACTATGAGTTACTGAGCACATCACAGAAAAGAAGGAAAAGAACTTACTTCATCACAACAGCAGTTTGCGATGATCTTATCTAGGGAGATATTACTCTTAATTTTTTTCACTGTTTTATTATTTGTACTACCACAGCACCTAGGGACCCTAGTCATGGCCCAGGACTCCATTAACCTTGGTGCTGTGCAAACACAAATCAAAAAGATGGTTCTCTGCCCGCAAGAGCATATAGGCTAAGTAACCAAATTACAGCTCTCTGAAATACAGCAAAAATGCTGTTGTTTGACAAGTATTAGAAGTTCATACCTAACATCAGTGCTATGCCTAACGTTATCAATAGATTCCATATTTCACGGTGCCATCATCACATTGCGTTCAGACATTTTCTGCGTGTGTACTTAAATATTAATAGTTTAATATCTTTTGTCCTTTCCATGTTTGTATCCCAGATGGCCAATGAAGCGAGACCATGCCCATGTGACATTGGAGACAGGTTTGAGTATGGGGGCCTTGGGCATGAAGTGCAAGTGGAGCACATCAAGGCGTACGTTTGCAAACCGTCCGCCAGCACGGAAAAAGCTGTGGTTGTGATTCACGATATATTTGGATGGCAACTCCCAAATACCAGATACATAACTGATATGCTTGCAGCTAATGGATACATGTAAGCAATCTTAATGTTTTCTTCCCAAAGAGACATGGTCAAAGTTGCTAGGCCAAAAATGTTATAGACTTTTTTTTAAAACCACACCACGTATGAAGAATTTCAAAGACTTTGCTAGCATGTGTTTTTTCTAAACACATATGTCATCTTAAAACAGTGCAAGTAGCTGATCACTAGTGAGTAACCATACAATTAGGGCTGTCGATTAATCAGAGTTAACTCACACAATTAACTCAAAAAAATTAAACGCAGATAAAAAAATGAATTGCGATTAATCACAGTTTTAATCGCACTGTTAAACAGCAGAATACCAACTGAAATGTATTACATTTGATGTTTTTCTACATTTTTAAATATATTGATTTCAGTTACAACACAGTATACAAAGTTGACAGTGCTCACTTTATATTAATATTTTTACTACAAATATTTGCACTGTAAAAATGGCAAACAAAATAAATAGTATTTTTCAGTTCACCTCATACAAGTATTGAAGTGCAATCTCTTTATCAGTGGTGGGCAACCTGCGGCCTGTGAGCTGCATGCGACCTGTCAGGGTAATCCGCTGGCAGGTCACCAGACAGTTTGTTTACATTTGTACGGCCGCCCGCAGCTCCCAGTGGCTGCAGTTCACCATTCCCGGCCAATGGGAGCTGTGGGAAGTGGCGTGGGCTGCATGGACATGCCAGCAGCTAAATTTTTTGTTATATCTAAATTTTTTGTTGCACTCAAAAATAAAACAATGTAAAACTTTAGAGCCTACAAGTCCACTCAGTCCTACTTCTTATTCAGCCAATCGCTCAGACAAGCAAGTTTGTTTACATTTACTGGAGATACTGCTGCCAGCTTTTTGTTTACAATGTCACCTGACAGTAAGAACATGCATTCGCATGGCACTTTTGGAGCCAGCATTGCAAGGTATTTATGTGCCAGATATGCTAAACATTCATATGCCCCTTCTTGCTTCAGCCACAATTCCATGCTGATGAAGCTCGTTAAAAAAATAATGCATTAATTATATTTGTGACTGAACTCCTTGGGGGGAGAACTGTATGTCTTCTACTCTGTTTTACCTGCATTCTGCCATATATTTCATGTTATAGCAGTCTCAGATGATGACCCAGCACATGTTGTTCATTTTAAGAACACTTTCACTGCAGATTCGACAAAACGCAGAAAAGGTACCAAAGCGAGATTTCTAAAGATAGCTACAGCACTCAACCCAAGGTTTTAGAATCTGAAGTGCCTTCCAAAATCTGAGAGGAATGAAAGCATACTTTCAGAAGTCTTACAAGAGCAACACTCTGATGTGGAAACTACAGAACCCAAACCACCAAAAAAGAAAATCAACCTTTCTGCTGGTGACATCTGACTCAGATGATGAAAAGAAACATGCATAGATCCACACTACTTTGGATGTTTATTGAGCAGAACCCATTATCAGCATGGATGCATGTCCTCTGGAATGGTGGTTGAAGCATGAAGAGATATATAAATCTTTAGCACATCTGGCAAGTAAATGTCTTGCGACGCCAGCTACAACAGTGCCATGTGAATGCCTGTTCTCACTTTCAGGTGACATTGTAAACAAGAAAGGCAGAATTATCTCCTGCAAATGTAAACAAACTTGTTTGTCTGAGCAATTCGCTGAACAAGAGGTAGGACTGTGTAAACTTGTAGGCTCTACATTGTTTTATTTTTGAATGTAGGTTTTTTTGTACATAATTCTACACTTGTAAGTTCAACTTTCATGACAAAGAGATTGAACTATAGTACCTGTATTAGGTGAATTGAAAAATACTGTTTCTTTTGTTTTTTACAGTGCAAATATTTATAATAAAAATAAATATAAAGTGAGCACTGTACACTTTGTATTCTGTGTTGTAATTGAAATCAATATATTTGAAAATATAGAAAATATCCAAAACTAAATAAATGGAATTATGTTATTGTTTAACAGTTGGATTAATCTCTTGATTAATCGCGATTCATTTTTTAATTGCTTGACAGCCCTACTTACAATAATTAGCCAGTGTGTAGATGCATAAAGAAGGAAAGGAAAACAAAACCAAACATCTGATTTTCAAGTTTCTGAGATATTATTTAAAATATCTGTAGTATCTTTTAAACAGCCTTGTACTTTTTGGTCCTAATTAGCATTACTTATAATGGCAAAAGTCCTAGTGAAGAAAAATGGAATTTTGCATGAGTGTGAAGGGCTGACTCAAGCCCTATAAGAGTACTATATTCAGAAATATAGTAAAAACCTAAAGTCATTCCCACAATATTAGGTTAACATTAGTTCCAGCTCAAATTTATATTCTTGTAAATTGTAGAATATCTGCAAAACTGATAATCAGTTCTTAGGGTATTTTAATAACAGTTAATAACTTATCAAATTCCTTAATTAACAAAGTCTAATAAGTCAAAGTAAACTGCCATGCTCTGGAAGTTCTATCAAATCATTCTATTAGATTTAGACAAGTAATGGGAACAGATCTGTATAATTGTGTGTGAGCATTATGGAATAAACAGAATGAATACACATTAAAGTATACAGACTGTCCCATAATTACTCCTTACCTCTATTCCATGGACCTAAAATTGTTTTACTTTTTCATATAGAGCCATCTGCCCAGACTTCTTTGTGGGACAAAAACCTTGGGACCCTTCTGATGACTGGTCCATCTTTAATGACTGGCTGAAAACTCGAGATGCCAGCAAGGTAGACAGGTAAGATGTATATTTAGTAGACTGCATGTACACACAGCTCTCATTGATAGGAGTTTTGCCCTAGTAAAGACTCCAGTCCTAAAACATAATGGACCAGATGCAGCTTGGAATAAGAAAGCACAAATCCCATGGAAATGTGTGGGTCAAATTAGTAGTTATGTAAACGGTGGAGTCAATAGCAAAGTAGTGACATGAAGCAGGTGTGCAAACAGCTATAAGTTATACATGTCAGGAGTGGAGATGGAACCATCGAAGGAAAGGAGGTGGGGTGGAAACCCTATCAAAACTCAGCAAGATAAAGCAGGCTTCTCCTACTTTAACTTAGGTCACACTACTCCTGTGCTTCCTAGGGTACCATTTTGCCCTGCTGTAATTGTAAGATGTAAAATTAGTCACCAAAGACTACCAAGCTGGTGTAACTTACATTTGTATTGCACACCCACAAAGTCCCAGGTCAGCGTAAGTTACACTACTTTGCCACTCTACTAGTCACTTAAACTTGTTTTTTACCATTTACACCTAACTGCACTTCACCATTACACCTATTAGTTCACTGCTGAATTTCATTCAGCATTTTCAAAATTTGCTTTACTGACTTCATGCAATGTTTACTTCCCTTGAAACAGTTCAAGTAATAATTTGATCATAAATGGTGTTCTCTTGAATGGGCTTCACTTAAATTTTATTGATGTTAATTGATAAGATAAGAAATCGTGTCCTTTGTCCAACTGTATTTGTATTTTTAGACTCAATTAAAATTCTAACCACTAATACGTGTAAAGTAAAAGATTGTTCTGATTGCACCTCATTACACATTCAGTATGTTACACATTATGCTGTTTTCTTCTAGAGGATGAGCTAACCCATTAAATATTCATGTGTTTCATATAATTGCCAACTCATGTTTCAAAACTGCAGTTTAAATTCTGGAGTTGTTGTGTTCCAAGAAGATACTAAAAACCTAAACAAAATTAGAAGTGTCTATTTTATAAACCAATTGTATTTTCTTTCCAGTTTTCCAGTGCTATTAGATTCCTTAATTTGCCTTTCTTTATATGTGTTAGGGAAGTTGATGTCATCTTGAAGTATCTAAAGGAGCAATGCAATGCAAAGAAGATCGGTGTCATTGGATTTTGCTGGGGTGGAATGGCTGTACATCACTTGATGCTGAAAAATCCTGAATTAAAAACTGGGGTGGCAATCTATGGTAAGTTTAAAATGCATGTAAACTTGAGCTCACTCACATACATAAATATAGCATGTAGTTTAATTATTACTGAATATAATCCATAATGATTTAGATTTATGTGCTGTGGATTATGGGGAGAGTTGGGAGAACTTCCTGGGGGCCTTAAAAGGTCATATTGCTGCTTTGATTTGCTGATCAGCCAAGTTAATTAATTATTTCTATATGGTTATTTTTGTTGCTCTATGGTCATCACTTGTGAATGTATGTCTAATTATTTGTCAGAGCACGTAGAGCTTTTTCTATGGATTTTATTGTTATTTAAATGTAAATAAATAGTAAAATACAAATACAATATAGATTGCCTAGTGATTTGCATCAATATTTCTGAGTATATTTAAATTGAAAGCATAGATGTATATATAATGATGAATGTTTATATGTGTCTTTGTAGCCCTAGATCTATGAAGCTTTCATAACAGAAAAGATGTGAAATCAACTTTGTATAGTCTGCTACAGCATACTGATTCTTATACCATTTCTAACTGATAATAAAGGCACATCACATTCAGTTCAATTGTGTCTCAACCATTTGGTCTGTGTCAAAACTAGATCTGTAGGCTTTTTCAGTGGGGCAAAATGCCAGGCATGCACTCAAGGCTCAATGTAATACATACAATTGTCACAAAAGATTGACCCAAGCTGTGAAGTATGGATTTTGAACAGGACCTGAATCAGATGTCCCCACAGATCTTTGGGTTCAGTGTTGCAGTGTCTGTCTACACTGGCAAAAGTCAGGTGATTAATTCACCACCAGTACAGCTCCACCAAGGGTATCAATGATGGAAGTTGTAGGATAGCCATCCAACCTGGTGATAAAAATGCTTGTCTACAATACAGATTTTTCCATTGTCCTTACTAGGGGAACTGCACTGATGGGGAAATACATCAGTGTGGTTTTTTTTTTGCCAGTGCAGGTCCAGGTAGACCAGTTATAGAGCTGGGCCAAGACACTGGATCTGGAGCCTCACTTCCCCAGAGCTGGAAGAGAGGAAGTTCAGATCCAGTGTCTCCATCTAAAAAGAACGAGGAGGACTTGTGGCACCTTAGAGACTAACAAATTTATTTGGGCATAAGCTTTCCTGGGCTAAAACACAGTTCATCAGATGCATGCAGTGGAAAATACAGTAGGAAGACAGATATACACAGAAACATGAAAAAATGGGGGTTGCCATACCAACTCTAAAGAGACTCATCGATTAAGGTGAGCTATTATCAGCAGGAGAAAAAAAACTTTTGTAGTGATAATCAGGATGGCCCATTTCAAACGGTCGACAAGAAGGTGTGAGTAACAGTAGGGGAAAAATTAGCATGGGGAAATAGTTTTTAGTTTGTGTAAAGACTCATCCACTCCCAGTCTTTATTCAAGTCTAATTTAATGGTGTCCAGTTTGCAAATTAATTCCAGTTCTGCAGTTTCTCACTGGAGTCTTTTTTGAAGCTTTTTTGTGGAATAATTGCGACTTTTAGGTCTGTAATTGAGTGTCCAGGGAGGATGAAGTGTTCTCCAACTGGTTTATGAATGTTATAATTCTTGACATCTGATTTGTGTCCATTTATTCTTTTGTGTAGAGACTGTCCAGTTTGGCCAATGTACATGGCAGAGGGGCTTTGCTGGCACATGATAGCATATATCACATTGGTGGATGTGCAGGTGCACGAGCCTCTGATAGTGTGGCTGATGTGATTGGATCCTATGATGATGTCCCTTGAATAGATATGTGGACAGAGTTGGCAACGGGCTTTGTTGCAAGGATAGGTTCCTCGGTTAGTGTTTTTGTTGCGTGGTGTGTGGTTGCTGGTGAGTATTTGCTTCAGTTTGGGGGGGCTGTCTGTAAGCGAGGACTGGCCTGTCTCCCAAGATCTGTGGGAGCGAGGGATCATCCTTCAGGATAGGTTGTAGATTCTTGATGATGAGCTGGAGTTCTTACAACTACAATACCCACCTGCTGAAGTGAAGAAACAGATTGACAGAGCCAGAAGAGTACCCAGAAGTCACCTACTACACGACAGGCCCAACAAAGAAAGTAACAGAACGCTACTAGCCATCACCTTCAGCCCCCAACTACAACCTCTCCAGCACATCATTAAGGATCTACAAGCTATCCTGAAGGATGATTCCTCACTCTCACAGATCAGCCACACTATCAGAAGCTTGTTCACCTGCACATCTACCAATGTGATATATGCCATTATGTGCCAGCAATGCCCCTCTGCTATGTACATTGGCCAAACTGGACAGTCTCTATGCAAAAGAATAAATGAACACAAATCAGACGTCAAGAATTATAACGTTCAAAAACCAGTCGGAGAACACTTCAATCTCCCTGGACGCTCAATTACAGACCTAAAAGTCGCAATTATTCCACAAAAAAACTTCAAAAAAGACTCCAATGAGAAACCGCAGAACTGGAATTAATTTGCAGACTGGACACCATTAAATTAGACTTGAATAAAGACTGGGAGTGGATGAATCATTACACAAACTAAAAACTATTTCCCCATGCTAATTTTTCCCCAACTGTTACTCACACCTACCTGTCAACCGTTTGAAATGGGCCATCCTGATTATCACTACAAAAGTTTTCTTCTCCTGCTGATAATAGTCCACCTTAATCGATGAGTCTCTTTAGAGTTGGTATGGCAACCCCCATTTTTTCATGTTCTCTGTATATATATATATATATATATATATATATATATATATATATATATATCTTCCTACTGTATTTTCCACTGCATGCATCTGATGAAGTGGGTTCTAGCCCACGAAAGCTTATGCTCAAATAAATTTGTCAGTCTCTAAGGTGCCACAAGTACTCCTCATTCTGTTTGCTGATACAGACTAACGCGGCTACCACTCTGAAAAGTGTCTCCATCTGTAACTTTCATGTTTTGATTTAGTGTTAATCATTATAAATTGCTCACTATAAACATTTTAAATGTATTTAATTTTTCTAGGAGTAATTAAGTACTTTGAGGATAGATACAGTTTGCTCCACCCCACATTCTTCATTTTTGGTGAAAGTGATGATTACATCCCTCTTGAACAAGTAAGTTCACCTTCAAACACATTTATATCTTCATTGCTTTTTAAACATTGATTTAATAAGATAACATTTTGTTCAGAGAAATTAGAAAATGAATTAGTATCTTTCTTGCCTCTTAAAAAGGATATAAAAACTCCTGTTATTGTTCTCACAAATTATTTAAAGGCATACTGTCAATGTTTCCCATCTCTAAGTATAGATTTTATAAAATAAGGGGGTCATGGTAAGAGAGGGGCTAGTAGCTGTAGATGGAGTCAAAAGGAAGGCATTCGGCAGGCACAGGAGATGAAACCCTCCTTAATCAAAGTGAGGTTAGGCATTAGGTCAACACCCTGCAATTGGGATCAACAGTTACAGAGGGACAGCTCATTCCTAGGCTTTCCCTCTTCTTCCTGCTAGCTCATTCCTAGGCTTTCCATCCCACGAAGGCCAAGAGAGCCACTGCTCTTTACCAGGCTTTCAAACAGTTTATGAAGTCCAATCAGAAGGCAAAAAGCCCTGCAAACAACTGGGGTCAGATCCTCTTCTGGTGTAAATCAGCATAGCTCTGGTGAGGCTGTAGTGATTTATACCACTTGAGGATCTGGTCTCCGGGTTCTCTGTTTACCTCAGGGAAATCCATCCTCCATCAGGGCAGCCAGCTCTCTGTCCCCTTCTTCGGTGTTATTGCCTATTTCCCTCCTAGTTATTCCCTCCTACTGGAGCCCCCTCCCTTCAGGGTTGACATTTCTGGCAATTTTGAAGGTTTCCCTGGAAGGGAAAACTAACTAGTGTAGTTTCATTGACCAAGCTGAGAGATGTGCAAAAAGAAAACAGAGGGGAAATTATGAACCCTGTAGCGAGGGAGAGTGGCCTCCCGCCGAGCCTGAGCCCAAGGGACCCCTACACTCCCTTGGTGGGCGAAGCAGGGCCAACCCCACCCCCTTGTACCTGAAGCAGAGGGGAGTGGCAGGAAGTATAGAAGGAGGGCCCTGCAGCTCAGTTCGGCTGGAGCCATGGAAGGAGGCAGACGTTTCCAACCAACTGCAGAACTCCAGAGCTGAATCAATGCTGTGCTGCGCCCTGCCCCCAGAGGAGACCAGCCCATGATAGGAGTTGCCAGGACTGCTGTCAGCCCTGTATCCTGAGATGATGGAATATCCTTGGACTACAGAGTCCTGCACCTGGACGAGGGTAGGAAGTAGCCCAGAGAAACTAGACTTTAGTCCGCTTTTGTTGCTGGAGCATGAGTAAGCATGTTTCAGTTGGATCCCACTGACCCAGTGGCAGAACCCTCCACCACTGTTAGGGCTCTGGGCTGGGACCCAGTAGAGGAGAGAGGCCCGGGTCCTCCTACCCCCTGCTGCCAGCCCCACCCTGTTCTATCCCTGTTTATTATCTAAAGGCGTTGTTAGTAACTAGACGTAAATCTGGATTCCATGTAGGCTAAAGTTCCAGGCTTAAGTTTAGCTCAGGCTCTGGTTCAACAACACTAAAATACTGCAAGCTTTTCTTATAACATTTCAGATCCATCTGAACCAGAACACTTATATAGGCACAGTGCTCAATGTTTTCCGGATCAGAATATAGATTTTTTTTGTGTTGTGACAGGGTCGGGCCAGATGGCTATAGGAGAGTAATAGAAGGCAGCTATATTAGCCCCAGGCTAAGTAGGTCCCTTTTCCCTGGGTAGGGTAACAGGGAAGGTTCTAGAACAATCAGGAACCTTCTGGAGACAATTAAGACAGGCTGATTAGAACACCTGAAGCCAATCAAGAAGCTGCTAGAATCAATTAAGGCAGGCTAATCAGGGCACCTAGGTTTTAAAAAGGAGCTCACTTCAGTTTGTGGTGTGCATGTGAGGAGCTAGGAGCAAGAGGCACTAGGAGCTGAGAGTGAGAACGCGGACTGTTGGAGGACTGAGGTGTACAAACATTATCAGACACCAGGAGGAAGGTCCTATGGTGAGGATAAAGAAGGTGTTGGGAGGAGGCCATGGGGAAGTAGCCCAGGGAGTTGTAGCTGTCGCACAGCTGTTCCAAGAGGCACTCTAGATAGCCTGCATTCCAGCCCTGGGCTGGAACCTGGAGTAGAGGGCGGGCCCAGGTTCCCCCCAAATCCTCCCAACTCCTGGTCAGACACAGGAGGAGTTGACCTGGACTGTGAGTTCAGAAAAATGGCCAAGCTGAGGGCTGCCGTGAAGCTCCAAGGCAAGCAAATTCACCAATAAGCACAAGACCCACCAAGGTAGAGCAGGAACTTTGTCACAATGTATAGAATCATAGTAGGAGGGAGCTGAGTAGCCTTTGCAGGAGCCCAAAGGAAGATATGCTGCAGGCTTGCATCCACTTGTAGATTTTTTTTTCCATCAAAAATCATAGGAACAGGTTAGAATCACAAGCTTTGAATCTGTGCAGCTTCCACCCGCCCAAACACAAATTCAAAGTTTTGTCCCTTTCTCGGTCCAGTCTCCACTACTTACTACTTGCTGTAGTGCTTGCTACCAACTGGACTACTCATGGTAGTAAGCCCCACATCAGGAAACAAGTGTTTTTATCTTTGCAGAGACCTTTAAAGATGCAATTCCACTTACCTACACAGTTTTTGTAATTTTGTACAGTCATAGCTCAATGATTACTAGAAGAAAATAGCCCATAAAAATACAATTGGGGTAACAAATCTAGTCTGGCCCAAGTGTGAGATTGGTAAAGAAGGAACTGAGATGAGGATACATCACATCTTTCAGGAAACTAAATGATGAGCAAGCTGAGAATTAGTAAAAATAATAGGTTAAATCAATGTCACTAACAGAAGGATGTTCTGTTACAGGTCACCTTACTGGAGCAGAAGCTGAAACAACACTGTAAAGTTGATTACAGAGTTAAAATTTACCCTGGGCAAACTCATGGTTTTGTACATCGCAGGAGAGAAGATATAAACCCTCAAGATAAACCCTACATTGAAGAAGCAAGAAAGGACATGATCTACTGGTTAAATAAATACCTTTAACAAAAGTATACTGCCAGATCTGTAAAACACAATCAAGTAATTTGTTAGGTAGACTTTAGAGCACATTGTACTTTTATTTTTGGAAAAAATAAAAATCATTTTAAATTTAATTAGAAGATAAAAAAAGATAAATGGTTGTTTATTTACTTTTCAGCAGTAACACTTTCTAACAATTTTTATTTGTATTTTTGAACTTCCTTGAATAAGTTGATGCCAAAATATTTTCAAGTGTAGAACACCTTAAATTTAGAAAAAAGTTTTGTAATCTGACCTACATATCTTAAGATTGTTACAATCTGCTTCGAGATATACCCCTATCTAAGGGGTTCATATATCCCTTAATATTTATGAGTAATTGTAAGAAAAGCTAATGACAGTTATGTGAATGCACTGAGAAAATATTTCTCCTACAGCCATCGTACAGTACCTTGAGCTGTGGCTTCGTCAGCTCTAAACTAGGCAGGGTTGTGCTTGGACATTAGATGGGAGACTTCCCAGGAGAGTGGCATCAGTGACTCAACAATTAGTACCACTCCTGCTGAAGCAAACATTTACTAATTCTCCAATCCCAGCATGGTGTTAGGGCCACTGTTTTTCTGATAAGATGTTTAATCAAGTTGCTTGTCCCACATACTTGTCCCATGAACTGTTGCAATAGCTAGGGAAATTATGAGAAAAGGTGTTGATGTGATGGTGTCCCCAGGGTGCAACATGGAACTGGGGTACCACTGAGCCCTCTGTCCCACGAACCTGGGCTCCCTCTCACACTGTGATGTTGTGACAAGCTGCAAACCTCTGGCAGCTACTGCACTCACACAGACATCCACAGGTAGGGACACACTTAAACGAGTTACATGAATGCTTCTCCCAACCACTCCTGAACTAACAATAGAGAAGCTCCAAACAATTCCCTGCAGCTTCCCCAGCCTAGGACCCCAGAGCTGTACCTTCTTGCCCTAGTCAGAAGCCTGACCAATGTATGTTTATTACCCAGGCCGCCCTCTCACCTTCACTCAGTGTGGAGAGGACATGCATAAGCCTTTGTAACTGTGCAGAGATTTCCCAAGCGCTTCAACCAAAACACACTGGTTTAGTTAAAGTATAAAACAGATCTATTAACTACAGAAAGATAGATTTTAAGTGGTTATAAGTGGTAGGCATGGAAGATTAGAGATAGTTACCAAAGAAAATAAAAGATCAATGAACAATCTAAATCTTAAACCTTATTTCATTCGGCTGTGTTTAGATCAGCATTTTTCTCATCCAACTGGATGTTACAATTCTTAATACACAGGCTTCCACTTAAGCCTGGACCAGTCACCTCAGATGATCTTCGTCTTCTTGTCATTCCAGTTGCTTCCAGCATAGGTGCAGGGAGGAGAAACGTGCTGCAACATGTCCCAGTGAGCTTTGCTGAGTCACAGTGATTGAGTAAACCTCCATTGTGTGGACTTGGGCAAAAGTCATTGAATTGTAAATTCCTTGATTACAACTCTCCTGCGGATTAATGGTTGTGGAGCACCCTCCTGGGCGGGCTCCTTTGTATGTCACTATCAAACATACAGCATAGTTCAGTAACAACTATACAGCAACATCTCATAATTTTATACACACTAATTATATACATATTTGGACAGAACAATGGGTTTCAACAGTCATGACCTTTCATATGATATCTTACATGGCATGCTTTGTATGAAATATTACAACCACATATGAATGATGAATATGGGGGTTACAGAGTGCCATTTTGAGGTACAGTATGTCACAGCTGATTTAACCATGTATTTACCTCAGTTTGCTAACATGTCTGAAAACTACAACTGCCTTATCCACACTAGAATTTTGCCATGTGATAGTTACCATGTGGTAGGAAAAAAAACCTTTCCCAGTGAAGACAAGGCCTAAGTGTTGTGTCCAATTCCAACTTGGATCATTCTATTTTGCCTATACAAATTCTCCCTGTAATTTCAGTAGGAGAAGCTATATTTAACTCTCCTTTAAAAAATAAACAAAGTATCCTGTTGTATGGCTAGCTGTGTTAAATGGCTGTCACATTCCTCCTTGGTGGTAGGGACGGAGCAATTTGTGTATGCCGTTTAGATAGATTAGATAGAAGTCAAAAGTAAAGAAGGCAGGAGGCGTGTGGAAAAAATAGCATATGATCACAATGTTGTATAATAGTTCATATGCACAAAGGAGGCCAATTAATGTTTCACATGTAAATTAAACTTCCATTTCCTAATTGTTGAGTGCTTGACTTAGTAAGTTTAACTTTCTTTTTGTGTAGTTTTTTTGTTTATATTCTGTTAAAGCAACATTATCGAATGCCTGTAATCTCACACATAGAATCTTTTGCCTCCCCGGTACCAGATTATGCCTGCTAGCATCACAGATATGTGATGGGGTAGGTTTGCATTGTCAATTTTAATTCAGAGAATCTATTTGTAGACCAAGTTCCTGATACCCATTCTGTCTAGGTACTCATTAAGGCCCACATCAATCATAGAACTTCACATACATTAATTAACAACCCTGTGAGTTAGGAAAATATTGTTATACCCACTTTACACACTGATATACAGACATATTAAGTGACTTGCCTGAGGTCATAAAGGAAAACTACGACACAGCGAGGAACTGAACACAGATCTCAAGCATCTTACTATAGTGCCATAACCATCTTTCAGGAAATTATTTCAAAATCGGTTCCAGATATCGGCTTTAAAAGTGTTGCCTTTTCACTTCATTATGTTTCCCCTTGCCCATGCTCAATGAGGTAGGGTAACCAGAAGAACCATCAGATTAGTTATTGTAAATCATATGTCCACTAAAGTAGCCCTGCTTTTATCTGTCAGTTACTGGGGAACATGTTATGATTTTTTACAGATTTATTCTTGATTTGTAAGCTTCCGAGTTGGGCCAGGAGAGCATGTGCGTCCCACCTGAATATGTGAACGTTTTCTTACAGGGCACCCCCTGTGCATCCTAGCTCTGGAGCACTCTCTGTCCTAGAGATGCCACACTTCCTGTACACTCTGCATGCAGCCTTTGGTTTCTTGTGACACACTTCCTGCTGGGAAGCAGAAATAAAGGAGTCCAGCTCATGGCAATCACAGGCTGCAGCTAGAGAAATTTAGGAAGTTTTGTTACCTTACTTCTGTACATCGTGTCTTTTCTCAATAAAGGGTTTATCTTGACACCAGTCTGCTCACCAATAAGATACTACACGCTCCCTGCTGTTGGCTTGGTTTTCAGGACAGGTCTCTCAAGCCTCTCCTGGTTCCTTGGGAGGCATCTACTAGAGGAGCTTCTCTTTGCAATGGAAGAGATTTGGGTTGTGGTACAAGCAACCATGCAGATCCCTTTAAATACCTCTGTCAAGGCTGATTTTCCACTCTGGCACTTCGAGTGCAGAAGGTGGGGGCCCATAAGGATTCTAAAAATTAATACTGACTACTCCAGGCTTGTATTAAACTTCCAAGGTTACAGCTTTTCTCTGACCTTGGATGGGTAGATGCTGCCACCACCCAAATGCAAAAAACCCCTTTGAACCCAGGAAGACGCACTTGTGAATTCCTCCCTATGGGGTACCCTCAAGCCCTTTCACCCCTCCCCCCCACCCTTGTTACACTAATAAAAAAATACCAATAGGATCTTATAAGAGGGATAAGGCAAAATTCTGCGTTTATTGTAAATACAACAGTTAGCATATGCTTTTCAATCTCACACACATGCACACCATGCACACAGTCCTGCCAGTTGATGTTTATCGTTACCAGTCCAGAGTCTGGATCAATCTAGTGGCCAGCCAGATTGGTCGCAGAGGGGAGCAGGACTCTGTCGGTTGTGATCCAATGCTCCTGGAGTGTGGCAAGACAAACCCAAAGTCTCAAGGCAAAGCACCCTGTTCTTATAGTCTTTTCTCTCTGTTGAAGTCTATGGATTTTGCTGTGTCAGTTTCTGACCGGTTAATCCTTGATTGGTGTTAACATTTCAAAACTCCTTTGAGAGGGTCATCCTGTCCTGGTTTTGATTTAATCAATTGTCTTTAGGGGTGCCAGCCTTCCCCTCAGGGTCGTCAATCTGCCCTTCCTTCATTATGGATGCGCATTGATGATTTTCTGGTGTCATTAAGTCTCCTCACTACTTCTTCCCTGACCATCTGGCTATAACAATGACCTTCACACCTTATCTTTTCCTGATGCATGCATTCCTCATTCACACAGTCTCTCACAGAGAAGACAGAAATTAAACTTCACTAAATCTTGTGGTCAAAAACCGTTTATATTGTGCTCAGATTTCAGGCTGAGGAAAAACAAAGGGAACATGAAAGACAGATAGAACTTATGCGGCTGGAGAAGGAGGAAAAGGAAAAAGAGAGGAAGCATGTGGAGGAGAAAAGGGAAAAAGAGAGGAAGCATGCATTGGAGATGGAGAAAGTAAAGGCTCAGCAGAATATACCAACAAACCCTAGCAATCCTTCTCCAGGTACCACTTCCCATCCCAGAAAGTTCCCCACCTACAAGGCAGACGATGATACTGAGGCCTTCTTAAAAAACTTTGAAAGGGCCTGCCTTGGGTGCAGCATCTCTACCGACCAATACACGGTAGAGCTGAGGCCTCAGCTCAGTGGACCCTTAGCTGAGGTGGCGGCTGAAATGCCTAAAGAACACATGAACAAGTATGAACTGTTTAAATCCAAGGCAAGAGTCAGAATGGGGATAACACCCGAGCATTCTCATCAGAGGTTCAGAGCCCTAAGGTGGAAACCAGACGTGTCATTTACCCGACATGCCTACCACATTGTGAAACATTGGGATGCCTGGATATCAGGAGCAAGTGTTGAATCTCCAGTAAATTTGCCCTTCCTAATGCAAATGGAAAATTCTTAGAGGGTGTTCCTGAGGAAATAGAAAGATACATCCTAGATGGGAAGCCCAAAACTGTAATCAAGGCAGGAGAGATTGGAGCCAGATGGGTGGAGGTGGCAGAGAAGAAGAAAACTGGTTGCAGTTGGAGCAGAGACCAGAAGGGACAACCCCAGACCACACCCTATTACTGGGGGCCGCCCAAAGCCCCACCTACCTCCCAAAGAACCCTCCAGACACCTTATCGTCCCACCACCCCGTTCTCCAGCAACCCACCTCGCCCCAGGCACCCGTCAGCTGGACGATGTTTTAAATGTAACGAGCTGAGGCATGTAAAGGCCAACTGCCCCAAGAACCCCAACAGATTACAGTTCATTGCACTGGAATCACACCAGAGGTCCGCAGGCCCAGATACCTCCCAGATACCCTTGGAGCGGAGGGAAACTGTGAGTGTGGGCGGGAAGAAGGTCACCGCATGGAGGGACACCGGAGCACATGTATCAGCTATCCATGCTTCCTTAGTGGACCCCAATTTAATCAACCCAGAGATCCAAGTGATGATTCAACCCTTCAAGTCCAACTCTTTCGATTTGCCTACAGCCAAGTTGCCTGTCCAGTACAAGGGCTGGTCAGCAACGTGGACTTTTGCAGTCTATGATGATTATCCCATCCCCACACTGTTGGGGGAAGACTTGGCCAATCATGTGAAGTGGGCCAAGAGGGTGGGAATAGTCACCCGTAGCCAGGCTAAACAAGCCGTGAGGCCTAGCTCTGTTCCGGAAACTTCTATCAGGACCCTGTCAGAGGTGATGGACCTGGACCCCAGTCCAAGGTCTGCAACAGCAGTAGTGGATCCAGTCCCAGAGACCCAGATGGAACCAGTCCCAGAACCGGAACCAGCTGAACAACCAGCACCAGACCCATTGCCAGCACTGAATCCAGTACTTGCAACCTCAACACCAGAGGGCCCCACCGAACCAGAACCGGCAGCAGCCCATAACCCTACACAAGAGGCTCAGCCGGAGCCTGAACCCCAACATAGTGTCCCAGCGGAGAGCGGTTCACAGTCAACGGAAACAGCCCCATCCCCTACATCGCTTCTAGAGGGACCAAGCATAGGTCCACAATCCCATGAGGAACTGATGTCTCAGGCATCAAGGGAACAGTTCCAGACCGAACAGGAAGCAGATGAAAGCCTCCAGAGAGATTGGACGGCGGCACGGAGCAACCCACTGCCTCTCAGCTCTTCTAATCGATCCAGGTTTGTTGTAGAAAGAGGACTTTTATACAAGGACACTCTTTCTGGTGGACACCAGGAAGACTGGCATCCTCAGAGACAGTTGGTGGTTCCAACTAAATACCGGGTCAAGCTCTTGAGCTTAGCCCACGATCACCCTAGTGGCCATGCTGGGGTGAACAGGACCAAAGACCGTTTGGGGGGGTCATTCCACTGGGAGGGAATGGGCAAGGATGTTTCTACCTATGTCCAGTCTTATTAAGTATGCCAAAGAATGGGAAAACCCCAAGACCAGATCAAAGCCCCTCTCCAGCCACTCCCCATCATTGAATTCCATTTCAGCGAGTAGCTGTGGATATTCTGGGTCCTTTTCCGAAAAAGACACCCAGAGGAAAGCAGTACATACTGACTTTCATGGATTTTGCCACCCGATGGCCGGAAGCAGTAGCTCTAAGCAACACCAGGGCTAAAAGTGTGTGCCAGGCACTAGCAGACATTTTTGCCAGGGTAGGTTGGCCCTCCGACATCCTCACAGATGCAGGGACTAATTTCCTGGCAGGAACTATGGAAAACCTTTGGGAAGCTCATGGGGTAAATCACTTGATTGACACTCCTTACCACCATCAAACCAATGGCACGGTGGAGAAGTTTAATGGAACTTTGGGGGCCATGATACATAAATTCATAAATGAACACTCCAATGATTGGGACCTAGTGTTGCAGCAGTTGCTCTTTGCCTACAGAGCTGTACCACACCCCAGTTTAGGGATTTCCCCATTTGAACTTGTATATGGCCGTGAGGTTAAGGGGCCATTACAGTTGGTGAAGCAGCAATGGGAGGGATTTACACCTTCTCCAGGAACTAACATTCTGGACTTTGTAACCAACCTACAAAGGTTGTAGACATGCAGTCTCAGATCTGCATTTGGGACTTTGTATCAAATGCTGTTTCAGATAACAAAGTTAGTAAATTATGACACTGGTGCTCCAATGGGATACAGGAAATTCATCCATGTAATGCCCACTACCATTAAAGAGTTGGAGGGGGAGTCTTTGTAGAGGAGAATACATCCTGAGGCGTAGGAGGGGTCAGCTGCATTCATCCTTGATGACACTCATAGGTATATGTGATAGGGTAGCATGCAGCGCACCTGATGTGGCCAGAAATCTGATTCCTCTTCCTTGGTTAAGAACCTGCTGGGAACAGCGCTGATTCCTTCTGACTTATGACCAGAAACAGCCTCAGTGACAGCAATTATTGGGACACAGCCTTGTTCTGGGAACTGCGACTTCTAGTCCCCTGGCTCCCTGTGGCCCTGACTGATGGCCTCATCTGGCGGATACTTCATGGAGTTTGCCTCAGCTGATGGGCTGTGTTTCTCCCAAATGCCACTGCTGAGAGCTCAGCACACTGTCTCTTCCCTTCAGTGATGTGTTGCAAGGACCTGACCTCAGAACAACCCGAATCTAGTTAAAATCATAAATCAGGAGAGAAAATGGGCTGATGGTTAAAAGCTGCTATGTCTGCACAACATCTCCAGCCTGGTACTCAGCAAAAGCTACAGCGCTGGTCCCGTGTGTCATTGCAAAGAAGTGAAAATGCCTTATGTGCAGATGCATCCTCTGCCAACAGGGTCCTTTCTGCTCTGCCCTGTCTCGGGCATATCCTCAGCCACCCACTGCGGGGCTCTGGCCCTCTAACTCCTTTCCAGCTATGTCTCAGTTTTCCTTCCTAAGCCCAGTCTGCACTAACATATTTGTGAGACTCTCCCAACAGGCGCTATCCCCAGTGCAGCTTGCCCGGAAGAAGCAGTGGCGGAGCGTTAGTGCCAACCAGCTGCTGGCATGTTGATGCCTTTCTGTTAACACCGAGGGTTAGAGGACACGATGGTTAAATCAGGAATGGCCACTCTACACTAGCGCTCCCAGCATTGCTGCTTCTAGGGAAGCTACATTGGCAAGAGATCATCCCCCCACACACTAGTTTAGATAGGCTTAAGGGGTCAGTTAGGCCCAGATCCTCAAAGGTATCTAAGCACCTAACTCCTACTGAAATCAGTGAGAATTAGGTGCTTAAATATCTGTAAGGATCTAGGCCTTAAAGTTTGATCCTTTTGATGGTCAAGGTTTTGACCTGGCCATCATAACCTCAGGCACCCAAAAGAAGCTGAGGAAGGATAATTTAGCCACTGGTTACTCTCAGAACTAGGACTGTGCAGGACTAGGGTTAGGAAACAGCAGGGCTCTGTCCATGTGTGCGTGTGCGTGTGTGTATGCATACACTGCTGTTATAGGCAGGTAGTCCCAAAGCCCACAAAGGAGAGAGCCTGGCAAGAAAAAGCTGGTGAAGATGTGTGTGAGGTTTTCAAAGGCTCTTTCAGGTGATTAGCTCTTTGGGGCAGAGAGGAATTTGCTGCTGTTTGGAAAGTGCCCGGTGCACTGTGGGCAGCAGTGCTGTGTCTGTGTGTGTGTTGTACAATTGATGTTATAGGCAAATAAAACTAAAGTGTGTGAAAGAAAGACTGGCAGGAAAAGCTAGTGAAGATCCTCCTCTACACTATGCAGTGCCATTCTGAACAGTCAAAGCGAGGCTACACTTGTCAGAGCACAGTATGTGATGCACCAGCTGCGCTTTTCTTTATTGCTTATCTATCAGCTGGCATATTTCCATCACTGGCATTAGGTTGCCCCAGTAATTGCTGGGAATTAGTAATACCTAGCTCTTATATAGCGAAATTCTACTGCAAATCACCATCACTGAGCTATACAATCCCCTTGCATAGAATCATAGAATATCAGGGTTGGCAGAGACCTCAGGAGGTCATCTCGTCCAATCCCCTGCTCAAAGCAGGACCAATCCCCAACTAAATCATCCCAGCCAGGGCTTTGTCAAGCTTGACCTTAAGATTCCACCACCTCCCTAGGTAACGCATTCCAGTGTTTCACCACCCTCCTAGTGAAAAGTTTATCCTAACGTCCAACCTAAACCTCCCCCACTGCAACTTGAGACCATTACTCCTCGTTCTGTCATCTGGTACCACTGAGAACAGTCTAGATCCATGCTCTTTGGAATCCCCTTTCAGGGAGTTGAAAGCAGCTATTATGAGGTTTCCTCATGCTCTGAGCATCTCCTACCTGATAAGGAGTCCTCGGGGGCAACATGTTAATGGAGCTGATGCAGCTGAACCCAGTTTTCACCAGTCCCTCCCACAGCAAAGTTTCTATGTGAGCAATGTTTTGTTCTGGTGGTGGTTTCTCTCAGACCTGCAGTGAACCACATGAATGGGCATTAGGTCATGAGTCTCCAGACTGTGTTGTCATTGCAGCTAATGCCAAGCAGTGTTCCCAGGGAGAGCAATCCAAAGGCAGGCCGGTTGGATGGTGCTGTGTATGAGGTAGTGGCAGTGTGTTCCTTGGCTGCTGAGGTACATCCGAGGCTTGTCACATGGGTGGGTGGGGGTTGGTAGCAGTTTGGGCAGCTCTGGGCACGTTGGGAGCTGGGAGAGAGCTAAGCCCTGGACAGGGGCAGTAGCTGGAACCTGGGGGAGGTGAGTTTGGCACATCTCCAGGGAACTGAGAGACTTTTCATCAGCTCAGGATGGATTTCATGCGTCAGTTTATGCCAGCATGGGTGGGTGGGGCTCTGAGGCAGGGAGCTGTCTGCAGACTCCATCATGCTCTAGGTCTCTTGTTTTCTCCCCTCATTGGCCAGAGAGGGCAGAGCTGGGACCGGATTTGCTCTCCCAGGAGTTTACAAAACCCCCTTTCACAGGGTGAGAAATGTTCCCAGAAATATCCCTTAGCTTCCTACTGATTATCTTGGAACCAAGCTGCAAAAGGCTCTTGTGCCCTTCTCATCCACATGGGTGGGACTGGCCCCTACAGGCAAGGCTAGTTTGAAGGCTGTTCCCTGAGCAGGCATAGGACACAAGTGAGGACAAGCTAGTCAGGGAAAGGCAACCAGGAGGCTACTCAGTCACTGACAATTTAGATGTTGGGTCAGGTTCTCTCTGAAACTTTCACACACAAAAATCCCCATTGACCAGGACTGAAGCTGAGGCTCTGCAGGCACCAAGGGACTGTGCTGGGAGGGTGAAATGGGGGTGTAAAGTGGGGTCTAGATATACAGCTCTGGTTGTCCTGGGTAGGGAGTGGCAGCTGCACACTCACCACAACACCGTGTCTCTCAGGAGTTACAATACATACATTTTTACAGGCAAGTTCCCAGAAAGTTCCTATACCTGGGAGCTGGTCAATCCCATGATCCTCTCTGCCCCAGCATTCCTGAATGAATCAACTGAAATTCAAGCCTGCTCCAAATCCCCAAGGCCTGCCTGTGGTCCTGGGAAAGGGAGCAGAGCAAGAGCACAGGGAATTTAGGGCTGTCCTCAAGAGCACCATTGGGTGTGAAACCCAAGGCAGTCGTGGGTCTGCATCTCTTTGATGGGACTAGTGACAGGGGACATGTCTGCTGCTGTGTGAAAGATGCAAGCCAGAGGACATGTTTTCAAACAGCAGCCTTTTGCCTCCTGGCCCCCTGTCTAGGAGCTGGACCTTCTTCCGGGGCACAGGACAGTCAGGGAGCCTGCCTTAGCGCTGCTGACCAGGAGCTGCCCGAGGTAAGCACATGCCCCTGCCCCAGCCCTGAGCCCATCCCAACCCAGAGCCCCTTCCTGAACCCCAAGCTCCTCATCCCTGGCCCCACCCCAGAGCCTCACCCCCCCCCTGCACCCCAGCTCAGAGCTCCTTCCATGCCCTGAACTCCTCATCCCTGGGCCCAGCCCAGAGCCTGCACCCCAAGCCCAGAGCCCACCTCCTGCACCCCAACCCCCTGCCTCAACCCACAGACCCCTCCTACACTCCGAATCCCTCAGCCCCACCCCCCAGCCTGGAGCCCTCCCACACCCTGAACCCCTCATTTCTGGCCTCACCCCGGAGCCCGCACCCCCAGTTGGAGCCCTCACCCCCTCCTGTGCCCGAACCTCTTGCCCCAGCCCAGTGAAATGAGTGAGGGTGGGGGAGGGCGAGCCATTGAGGGAGGGGGAATGTGGTGAGTAGGGGTGGGGCCATGGGAAGGGGCGGGGCAGGGGATGGTGCTTCGGGAAGAGGCGGTGCTAGAGTGTTCAGTTGTGTGCAATTAGAAAGTTGGCAACCGTAGCACTGTAGCCAAGTGGCAACTCTTCAAAATGGGACCTAATGCAACCTCCCCACCCCCTGCTTCAGCCCCTACCCCCAGCAGCACCCACCCCTGACAGCAGCAAAGCCAATTTGTGTGTGGGCTGGGTTGGGCTGGGCTGGGCTGAGCGGCCTTTCTCTGGCCCTAGTGAACTTGAGACCTGTATAATGGGAAAACCCCCTCTGATTGGCTGCCTGCCCTACCCTCCCACCTCCTGGGGCACAGCAACCAATCAGAGCTGCTGCAGGAACAGCTCTCTCCCTGCCTCCCTCCCTCTCCCCAGCAGTGCAAAGATACTCTCGTGGGGGGCGGGGGGCAGGAGGAGCAGAGCTTCCCCAGGCTGCTGGGCTCTTTAGCTTCATCCTCCCCCCACCCCTCCCACAAACATGGGTTTGGGTTGCTGAGGGGTGAGGAGGCTAAAGATCCCAGTAGCCCAGGGTGGCTCCACTCCTCCTCCCCTCTCCCCTCCTGTGGACAATAGGGACAAGTTGATGTGTCTGCTCCCTTCCGCCTCCTGCAACAGCCAGCGGGGAAGGGGCATAGGAGGGATGGGGGGGCTGATCTGAAGGGGATGTGGAGGTTGGGGGCAGAATTACTTGCTGGGCAGGGGCTAGGCAGATGGAGGGTGTGAGCTCCAGCAGTGGGGACAGAACTGCCTGCCCCAGTACATTTGGGAGCATTGGCAACACTTATTGTTTCGCACACACACAGTGGGTGAGGTAGTTTGGAAATCAAAAGACCAAAAAACACAATATAATTCAGATAAATTCTCATGATTTGTTGGGGGCTGACTCATGGGTTTTGATCTGTCGAGGCTGGCAATACAGAACAGCCCCCCTCACGCGGGACAGCTCCCAGATATCCACGTCCTGCCTCACTCACACAGAGTCAACCTCTCCTGCACCTGGGGGCCTGGCCAGCCCACCCTGCTGTGCTGGGAATCATGGTGGGCGGGCAGGGGGAGGAGGGGAAGATGGGGGTCGGCCTGAGTATGCCCTCCCTCTAGTAGGGCTGGGCTCTTTCTGCACGGGATATGTGTGTGTGTGTGTGTGTGTGTGTGTGTGTGTGGGTGGGTGGGTGTGGGGTGGGGGGGCTCTGAGTCCCCTAGGCCCGTATGAACTGCTCAGCTCACCAATATGGAGCATTTGCTTGTCATTGCCTAGGAGGCTCATGTGGAAATTGAGTCACTGACATGGGAAGGGATGCACATTGTCACGCTGCAGCTCAGGCACAGAGCCAGGGAAAGAAGTCAGGAGTCCGGGCTCCCAGCTCCATCCCCCTCGCTGTCACCCCTAAGCCCCACTCCTGCTGGGGCCCAATGTGGCTGGGAACCCATGTCACTCACAAACCCATTTTGCAGTCAGGCTCAGCTGGTGGCTTCCATTCCCAACTGGACCCAGTGCAGTTCATTCCCCTGCAAGGTGCCCACAGGGAGTTTCTGCACTCAGTGAGTCCCATGGTGGGGAGGGGAACTGTGCTGACACCATCTCCCCACTCTGGAAGAGTGCAGCTGCCCTATGGCCCTTGCTGGCCCCCATCCCATGCAGCCTGAGCCATAGCCCAGGGCTGGGGCAATGCAGGAAGGTGCTACTCTTCTGCAACTCTCCATCCACACCTAGTACTGTCAATGGGCCATTTAACCCCAGGGACACCATGGACTGAGTGCTCTGCACGTGCAGCCCATGCCTGAGCCCAGGGATGGAGGCACAAGGAGAGTCCACTGGGACAGAGAGAGTAAAATGCATCCTGCACTGAGCCTACAGCCCACTTCTTGCAGCACAGGTCCCTACTGCGGCACTGGGGCATTGGGGTCAGTGCTGACTGTCAAGGGAGAGCGCTCTCCACTGAGTACTATTTTGCTCCCTTGTGTGTGTGTGTATGCACGTGTGGGTGTGTAAGTGTGTGGGTGGTGAGGAGAAGTCAGGGTGGCATCAGGGATGGTTCATGGCAGTGGATGACATGGGTAGCACAAAAAGATCAGGCTGGCAGGTGGGACTTGGGGAAGGATCCTGGCAGTGAGAGACCCTCCTTGATTCAAACTAGATCTGCCTCCCCAGTATCCAATTCCCCTAATTCCAGGGCCATGGCAGCTCCATGAAACCCAGCTGCCCAGTTCCCTGTGCCTCTTCTCCCTGCTGCTGGAGCCCCCAGATTTGCACTCCCCAGCCCATGCTCCAGTGGTCAGAATCCTGGATATTAAGGTGCTGTCTGGGCCGTAGGAGATGGGTGGGATGAGTTCTTGGGCAGCAGGATGCTGATTCACATTGCACTCTGTCATCTGGCTGGTGGTGGGGGTGGGACCCTGCCTCGCACGTTTGGGAAGGGGGCCAGCAGATTCCAAAGCGATGGCATAGAGAAAAATGACCTCACAGTACAACTGGCCTGTGCAGCTGGCAGCAGCAACTGAGAGCCCTACCTATGCTTGGGAGCTGGGTGAGCACATGGCCCCAGCCCCACTTTCATGGGAACAGAGTAGCCGCCCCCATCCTGCACCACTGTCTGGCACAGCTTGGCCTCCTGCTGGGACTGGGCAGGGGTGCTGACAGGTCAGAGGTATATTAATAGTAGGAGAAGGGAGAGGGATCTCCCACACCCTAGCTTCAGGCTCCAAGCAGGCTGGTGCTCTCTGGAAGGGGGGAGCAAATGCAGCCCACCCAGCAGAGCTGGGCATCATGGGACCATAGCGCCTGTGCAGAACTGCCAACAGTGTTATTCTATCCAAATTCTAATAGCCTATTTGCATATATGTAAATAGCTTACATATTACCATAAACTTCACCTTAAAAATAGTTTTAGTGCTGGTGAAAGGCATCAGCATGAGAGTCCTGGTAAACAGAGCCCCGTTTGTATGCAGGAAAACCGTCCCCACATACAGCTCTGCCAGCTGCTCTCAGCATTGGTGTGGTGTGGGGCTGCTGTCACTGGGGTGCACCGGAGCAGCTCGTTCTCTCTAGCCCAGGCAGTTCCTGGTATCTCTGCTGAGTTTGCTTGTTTGTGCAGAGCGAGGATGGGGGTGAATTTGTGAAAAGGGAGCTGAAGATGAGACCCACCAAACAAATTTCACACAGGGGCTACTAATTGGCCATTAGCTGGGAACAGCTGTTAGTGCTGTTGTACGGGGCTAGATTCACACTGGGGAATAGCAGATGAGAGGCTCTGTAGCCTGTTAGAGATGTCCTGGGGCAGTAAGTCCCAGCCGTTGCTAATGTTGCACCTGCCAGAGAGAAGCAGATTTCTGTTTTAAGGGGCAGAGTTAAGGTTCTCCAGCTAACTGAAAATCTTTTCCTAGCCTTTGAGTATTTGACTTTGCAACCTTAATGTTCTTGTAATGTTGTTTATTTGTGTGCAATTTCCTAGGTTCCTTTTGTATACAAAGGTAAACACAAATTCTATTAAATGTAACTATAATGACTTCTTCATTATGCATCATCAGCAGGGTTTGAACACTGAGCCTTCTGCATTGACTGCTATGCTTAAGCTACAGCATTGAGTACATTTACTGGTAGCTGAAGAAGGCTGGGCAGGGGGAACCAGGTGCTGGATCTGGGAGGTTGTTTCGGGGGACGTCCAGCTCAGCTATATCCGCCCTCATATAGTGGCAGTTCCCGGTTGTTCCTGGTGCAGTATCGGTTGCTGCTGCTGCTTTTGCAGTATAGCTGCTTGTCTGGCTCTCGAGAATGTCCATGTTCAGTTATTATTTTTGTAGCGGTTGCTTTTCTGACGAGGAGGTCCTTAAAGGACATTCGGTCACCAATTTCATGATATTTGTTGTTCCTTCAAACATAACAGGAGACCACATGAAGGTTGTCATCTCCTCCCCCAATGCATGGAAGGTGTCAATGTCTCCTCCACAAATGGAAAATTAAAGAATCACTAAATTGTGATTGTGGTGAAGTACAAACTATCCAACACATTATGGACAACTGCCCCATTTGTACTTAGAGTGGTGGCATAAGGGGATCCACGTAGCAACCCCAGAAGTATTAGAATGCCTTTCGAATGCCATAAGAAAGATGATTTTGGTCGCTGCCTATGCTTCCTGAGGAAGGCATGCAAGAGAAGGAAAATGGCGATAGTTAACATGTTATATCTTAGCCAAACACAGCAGAATTTCACAGGGCAAAGAAGAGGCAATGTTGTGGCTCAAGGACTTTTCTGCTGCAGAATATCAAAGCTCAGCAGCACCAAAAAGCAGTAGTAGCAGTGGGGGGACGGACGTGAGAGCTTCTCAAAGAAAGGAATTTTTTATAATGGAAAACTTTTGGCAACCTAAATATAAGGGACACTAACAAACCCCCTATAGTATAATTCCTGCCCTGCCCATGGGCTATCAGCAGGGTTTGAGTGCAGGACCTGTAGATCTATCGCATAGGAGCAATGGCTGGTGAATTGCTGTTATCCAGCCATAGAGGAAGACACAGCACCCACTTTGCTAGTGGGATAGACAACTCTGTGAGACGCCAGAGGAATGTTGGCTGTTAGGATTCCTGGGTTATGCTCCAGAGTAAACAGGCTTCAGAGTGGTAGCCGTGTTAGTCTGTATCAGCAAAAAGAACGAGGAGTACTTGTGGCATCTTAGAGACTAATAAATTAATTTGAGCATGCCCACGAAAGCTTATGCTCAAATAAATTTGTTAGTCTCTAAGGTGCCACAAGTCCTCCTCCTTTCTTTTTGGGTTATGTTCATGATTCTCGGTGCAAAGTGTGGTCTATTGGTTAGAGACAGCATAGTTAAGTACATAGTTTGGACCATTCCTTCTGAAAGGCAGCATGACACACTGGCTGAGACTTGGCTTTGCCGTATCAGAAACCTGGGTTCGTTCTCCAGCTCTGCCTGTACTGACTGTGTCCAATCTCCCAGTTACCTGAGTGGTGAAATGGGTGCATGACAGGACAGGTAGATGTGTGAGGCCTTAGTTGGTGATAACGGTTGTGAAAGCGCACAAATGCTGATTGCAGTCAATAGAAGAACAGGGGCTAAATCTCCCAGCCTGCATCTCAGTGCCTCAGCCCCCAAATACAGCACATGATGTTTCCTCTGAGCTCCGGGAACGCGTGACAAACCCGCTGCATGTATGAATGTCATATGAGATGTATATCATTCAGCAACTCTGCCCCTGGCTGCCACACGCTGGATCACTGCCCTGCCCCTCAGCTTGCCTGGCAGTGCAATGGCAGCTCCATGGAAAGAGGAGGACGTGGGAAAGGAGGGTGAATGGCACCGGGGGTGGGTGCAGAGGCCTCACAGAGCTCCTGATGGACGCTGGAGTGGAGCCCCATCTGACATGGCTTGAAGCACCAAATGAAAATCCCCTCCTTGCTCCCCACTGACAGCATTGCTTGCCCACCAGCCCAGCCCACCGAGCGTGGATCCCGGCTGCTCCGGTCCCAGAGTCCTTGCTGTTTCCCTGCAACCTGGAGTCCCATACAAATCTACCTATCCATCTATCATCTCTTTGTCCATCACTATGGTAGCTGAGCGAGTAATAGGACCCTTTGCAGACAGGCCAAGGACCAAACATGGAAACTGAAGAGTGACTCTAAAGCAGGTACCTCCAGGTGTGGGGAGTGGTGTGCAGAGGGTTTTGTGCCCCCTGCCCTGGAACACACCAGGGTACATTCTCCAGGAGCTGCTGAGCTGGGGTCTCCCCTGCTCTGAGTGGCACCAGCATTGGGCTGGAGCAGTGCATTCCCCATGAGAGTTCCTCTGCTGGTGGGAGCCCTCTGGCCATCAGCCCCAGTGCGCCATGCTTGCACCCAGCCCAAAGTCATGGCTGCAGTGGGCTTTGCAGTACAGAATGCCCTGCATCCAGCTCTGCCCCGCAGTACAGTGACGCTCCCCACCCTGGGTCTGAGTGGGTTGACTGGGGCTGCTTCCCCTCCACAGAAATTGCCAGGAAAGGATTAGCAGTGGGCTGGGTCCCTGCAAGTGGAGGGGATCCTTCAGCCATGGCGGTTGAAGCCAGAGGAAGCTGCTTGTTGGTGGGACATAGACCCAGATGAGGCTATGGCAGCTGCCTTGTCCCTGAGCCAAACACAAAGCGAGAGTCACAGTCTTGATGGGAAGGGAGCAGGACACGGGAAAGCAGGTTGTTAGAAAGTCAGTTATGAAACTGAGAGTCAGGATACCTGGGTTCCAGCTGCAGCTTTGGGAGGGAAGTGGTCTCTAGTGGTTAGAGCAGGAGGCTTGGGAGGCAGGACTGTTCTGTCCCCAGCACTGGGAAGGGACTATTGTTTAGTCGTTAGGGCACCCAGGGGTGGGTGGGAGGGGAAGAGGAGGGGTCAGGACTGCTGGGCTCTATTGCTGGCTTTGTCCCTTAATCTCTGTGTGACTTTGAACAAGTACCCAAGGCCAGTGTTCAACAGTGGCCTCTGATTTGCATCATAAAAATGGAGGCATCCACAATCAGAAGCCACATTGTTCTTAGCCTCTCTGTGCCTCAGTTTCCCCATGTGTATATGATGACTGAGTTGTTAGGGGGCTGGCAGGGCCTGTGTACAATGGGATCATGCAGCCCTAGCAGGGCACCTCCCTATCAGCTACCCCAGCATGTGGCTCTCAGACACCCATCCAGCCAGGCCCAGGATCCCCATCTTTCTGCTGTGGTTGCTCAGGTCCCACCAGCACAGGGGCTCCCTACTTTCCACATTGAAGGCCTTTCCCCATCACATGGGTGGGCCCAGGCAGCCTTCAGGCATGGGATGTGGAGGGGGAGCTGCTCTCATCAGCCCCAGCTGCCACGGGATCTTTGTTGCATCAGCCACCCAATCACAACACCCAGAGCCCTTCTCTTGCCCAGGTGCAGGGGCAAAGCCCTGATCCTGATGGACTGTGCTCCTTTTGCCCTCTGCTCTCCTGACCTGCCTGTGAGGCACAGGGGATGAGGCTGGTTCCCCAAGGGATTGTGGGTCTGTAACAGGCCAGGTGGGTCTCTCCTCACTGCCTTCCCATCAGGCAGGGCACCCAGTGACAGGCCCTTGGTGAAATATCCCTCCCTCTGGGCAGCACACAGAAGGGCTGAGTCCCTGTGCTGGAGAAGAGCAGCCCCAGAGCCCCGGGCACTTGTGCTTGCAGAGGCCACACGGCTCTCCACGGTGAGGGACAGCCTCTGTCTTTCTCCACTGCCCCTTGTCAGTCCCCCAGACAGCGCTGCCTTCCCAGGGATCCCAGAGCAGTGGCAGTGAGAGCTGAGCATGGGCACGTCACCTGTGCTGCTCTGGTCACGTAGAACAGGGAGCAGAGCACTCAACTGCCATGCGAGAGCCACAGGACTTATCCCCATGCCAGAGACGCAGCTGCACATACACAGGCCTCACAGTCACCAGCTAAACAGCACGCAAGCGGCACGGACCATCTGCTCCAAAACACAGGCCCCTGCTCCACGGTCACGTGCTGTGATCTGGGTCACGTCAGTGTCATCACTGGGAGCAGACTCTCTCTCTTCCCACAAGTCCATGATGAGGAGAAAACAGCTAAGTCCCGGCCAAGGAGACAACCTCTACACAGGGGTCAGCTGGCTGCAGCTATGGGGCATACCCCTGGGTAGGTCAGTGCAGCTGCCATTGTGGATTTTCATCTTCCCCTGTGGCACCAGCAGATGCAACGGTCACTGTGAATTGGCTGGGCCCACGAGGCCCCACTGTGATAGAATCGTAGAATCACAGAATATCAGGGTTGGAAGGGACCTCAGGAGGTCATCTAGTCCAACCCCCTGCTCAAAGCAGGACCAATCCCCAACTAAATCATCCCAGCCAGGGCTTTGTCAAGCCTGACCTTAAAAATATCTAAGGAAGGAGATTCCACCACCTCCCTAGGTAACGCATTCCAGTGTTTCACCATCCTCCTAGTGAAAAAGTTTTTCCTAATATCCAACCTAAACCTCCCCCACTGCAACTTAAGACCATTGCTCCTTGTTCTGTCATCAGCTACCACTGAGAAAAGGCCCCTGCCACTTTCAGCCCCTGGGGCTCCCCAAGGCAGATAACTGTAACTGAAGGGACTTTTGCTGCTCAGCAGCCATGGTGCCGTTCTGGAGAGTGGTGCTGTGCTCTTCCACAGGGGGTGTGGCTCCAGAAGGCCCCTTCCTTGGGCACTGTCCCACTGATCACTGCCTCTGCAAGCATCACTGAGGGCAGGGGGCAGGGCAGGGTGGGGGTTTGAGGAGCTGAGGCGGTGCTGATGGGAGCTGATGTGGTGTCCAGTGATTACTCAGGCCTGGTCTAACTACACAGTTAGGTCAGTTTAACTACATCACTCAGGGCCCTGAAAAATTTCACGCCCTGGGTGATGTAATTAAGCCAACCTGAGCCCTGGTGTAGACACCACTTTGCTGACCGAAAGAATTCTTCCATTGACTTAGCTACTGCCTCTCGGAGAGGTGGATTTACTACAGCGAGGGAAGAATCCCTCCTGTCTCTGTAATAAGTGTCCCCATTACTGGGCTACAACGGTGCCTGTAAGAGCTCTGCTTTGTTCTGTGTCAGGTTCCAACTTGCAACTGGCTGTGCACAGCAAGCGCTTCACAGCGCCTTGCCAGGAAAGCTCAACCCTTAAAGGCACAGTCCCCAATTCCACTGATCGAGCCCCAAACCCCAGGTACCCTCCCAACCCTGAGCATCCCTGAGGTTCATGGGATTAAGACTCCGTGGGCAGCAGTAGCCCCATTCCAAGCACTGTGAGGGCAGAGGACCCAGTATCACCCTCCTTTGCATGTGCCCTATCAGATAGATAACACACCAGGCACCTCCCCTCTGCTGTCACCTTCAAAGCAGAAGCAGCAAGTCCCCCAGGGCCAGAAATATGGGGAGGGGGCGGAGCGTCACGCTCAGCCCCGTAATGCCTGAAAGCCCCTCCAGCTGCACAGCGCAGACTGAGCTGAACCCTGCAGCAGCAACAGGAGAAGCAGGACAGCCTGCAGCAGTCAATCCTGAGCTGCTGGAGAAGGTGAGAGCCTTGGGGCAGGCGGGGGAGTGGGGGTCATGCAGTCCAGTCACTGTCAAAGAGAAAGGATAGGCACACAAAGAGGCATGACTAGGTATCCCCAAAACCAGCACCAGAAAGCAGGGGTAATGCACGGCACAACATGGAGCCCAGCACTTCCAGACATCTAGCAGCCAGTGCCATCTGATCAACAGTGAGACTGTTACACAGTTCTGCTTGGTGAGATTGTTACGTGGCTTTATCCGGTGAGATCACTATGCAGTTCTGCCTGGTGAGATAATTTAACAGCTCTGTCCTGGTGAAATTGTTATACAGTTCTGTCCTGGAGAGATCGTTAGATAGTTTTGTCGGGTAAGATTGTTACATAGTTTTATCCGGTGAGATTGTTATACTGCTCTGTCTGGGTGAAAATGTTACACAGCTTTGTCCCAGTGAGATCATTACATGGTTCTGCCCAGGGAGATTAAGAACTGGTTCGCTGACTGATCTTAAAAAACCAAAGACAGATTATTAGGCCAGAAGAGACCACTGTGATCATTTAGTCAGATCCCCCTAGAACTTCCCTGAATTAGTTCCTGTTTGAACTACAGCATGTCTTTGAAAAAATCTTTCAATCTTGATTTTAAAATTTCTAGTGTTGGAGAATCCACCATGACCCTTCTGAAATTATTCCAGTGATTAACTACCCTCATTTTTAAAAAAGTACACCTTATTTTGAGTCCGAATTTGTTGGATCTTTTTATGCCTTTGTCAGCTAAATTGAAGAACTCATTATCAAATAGGTTTCAGAGTAACAGCCGTGTTAGTCTGTATTCGCAAAAAGAAAAGGAGTACTTGTGGCACCTTAGAGACTAACCAATTTATTTGAGCATCAAATAGTTCACCATTGAGGGACTTACAGCCTATAATTAAGTCACCCTTAACTTTCTCTTTGATAAACTAAATAGACTGAGTTCTTTAAGTATATCACTATAAGGCATGTATTCTAATCCTTTTATTATCGTCGATCTTCTCTGAGCCCTCTACAATATATCAGCATACTTCTTGAACTGTGGACACCAGAACTGGAAATGGTAGCCCAGTAGCGGTCAGCCCTGTGCCAAACACAGAAGTAATATAGCCTCTCTACTCTGCTCTAGATTCCCTTGTTTATACAGCCAAGGACTGAATTAGCCCTTTAGGGCACAGTGTTGCACTGGGAGCTCATGTTCAGTTGATTATCCACCATGACCCCTAAGTTTTTTTCAGAGTCACTGTTTCCCAGGATAGAGTCCCCCATCCTGTAAGTATGACCTACATTCTTCATTCCTAGATGTATGACTTTACATTTGGCCATATTAAAACACTTATTGTTTGCTTGTTTACCAAGCGATCCAGATCACTCTGTTTCACTGACCTGTCTTTTCATTTACCACTCCCCCAATCTTTGGGTCATCTGCAATCTTTATCAGTAATACTTTGAAGTTTTCTTGCAGGTCACTGATAAAAATGATAAATAGCATAAGGTCAAGAAGTGATCCTTACAGGATCTCACTGCAAATGACCCTCTCGATAATGACTCCCCCTTTATTATTATTTTTTGAGACATATCAGTTAGCCAGTTTTTAATCCATTTAATGTGTGCCATATTGAATTTGTATCAATGTCATGTTGAATTTGTATGAATAGTTATCAGTGGGGAACCATCATGGAATGGGGGTGTTTCTAGTAGGGTTCCACCGGAATTGGTACTCGGCCTGACACTATTCAATATTTTTATCAATGATCTGGAAGTAAATATAAAATCACTGCTAATAAAATTTGTGAGTGACACAAGGATTGGCAGAGTGATAAATAAAGACAAGCACAGGGCAGTGATTACAGAGCAATCTGAATGGCTTGATAAGTTGGGCCAATTCAAACAAAATGTTTTTTAATATAGAGCTGGGCAAAACAATTTTGGTGAGTGGTACATTCACCAAAAAAAAAAATGCATTTTGGGGACATCAAAACTATTTGGGAATTTAGGTTGAAGTTGGCCAGAAAAGAAAATTTTTCATTTTGATGTTTCATTCTGAAACAGCATTTTCTTTTAAATTTAGCTATTTAAAAAACACCACCAAAAAGGATGAAACACCTCTAAAAATGATCCATAACAAAATGAAAAAAAATCACTTTGGGTCAAAATAAATGTTTAGCTCAAATGAAAATGATTTTTTTTCATTTATTTTTGTTTTGATGGGAAAAACCAAAAACTCCTCAGTTTTGGTTCAAACTGAACAGATAGTTTTTTAGGATTTTCACAGTTTGGCTCCTGAACCCCAGAATTAATTATTCACTCAGCTCCATTTTAATGCAGCCAAATGCAAAGTTATACACCTAGGAACAAGGAATGCAGGCCATACCTACAGAATTGGGGAGTGTATCCTGAAAAGCAGTGACTCTTAAAATGATTTAGGGGATCATAATGGACAAGTAACTCAGCATGAGCTCCCAATGCAATGCTGTCGGAGAAAGGGCTAATGAAATCCTTGGATGTATAAATAAGGCAGTAGGGTGTAGGAATAGGGAGGTGACTTGTATCTGGCATTGGTGAGACCAATACAGAAATACTGTGTCCAATTCTGGTTTCAACATTTTAAAAAGGATGTTGAAAAACTGGAGAGGGTAAAAGAGCCACAAAAATGATTTGTGGACTGGAGAAAATGCCTTAGACCTGCTCTACACTAGAAAATTAGGTTGGTTTAACTATGTTGGTCAGTGGTGTGAAAAATCCACACCCCTGAGTGGCATTGTTAAGCCGACCTAAGTCCCTATATAGACAGTGCTAGGTCAATGGAAGAAATCTTCTCTCAACCTAGCTGTTGCCTCTCTGGGAGGTGGATTATGTAAATTAATGGGAGAGCCTCCCCTGTCAGCTTTGGTAGTGTCTACAGCTGTACTGTTTTAAGTGTAGATAAGCCTTTAGAGTGAAAGACTTAAAGAACCCAATCTGTTTAATTTATCAAAAGGAAGACCAGGAAGAGAGTTGATTACAGTGTACAAACACCTTCATGGAGAGAAAACATAGGATACTAAAGGATTTGTTAATCTAGCATAGAAAGGCATCACAAGAACTAGCTCCTGGAAGCTGAAGCCAGACAAATTTAAACTGGAAATAAGACACAATTTTTTAACAGTGAGGGTGATTAACTATTGGACCAAACAACAAAGGGAAGTGGTGGAGTCTCCATCTCTTGAAGTCTTTAGATCAAGACTGTACACATTTCTGGACAAACGCACCATATCACCTGTGGGTGAACACTTTTCACAAAAGGATCACTCCATATCTGATCTTTTGGTCCTTGTCCTCAAAGGAAACCTGCACAACACCTTCACAAGATGAGCCTGGGAACTTAAATTCATAACTTTGTTAGACACTAAAAATCATGATTTTAATAAAGACACTGGATTTATGGCTCATTACAACAGTGGATTTATGCCCCTCTCCTTTTTTGTCATATTACTGCAGGAGTGTTTAATGGGCCCCTTTACCTTGAATGGTCCTTTAGAATACGTGTTAACTACTTATGCTAAACAATTTGTTCCACTTTGTATATAGCTGTAACACTCTGAGGCCTGGTCTACACCATAAAATTAGGTTGTTTTAACTATGTTGCATAGGGCTGAAAAGCCACACCCCATGGCAGTGTGGTTAAGCCAACCTAACCCTCACTGTAGACCACACTAGGCTGACAGAAAAATTTGTCCTTTGACCTAGCTACCACCTCTTGGGGAGGTGGATTATTTGTGTTGATGGGAGAGCCCCGCCCCTCCATTGGCATGGGTGGCGTCTACACTGAAGTGCTACAGTGGTGTGGCTGCAGCTGTGTCGCTGTAGCATTTTAAGTTTAGACCTAGACAGTGTACCTTTCCCAGACCTGAAGGAGAGCTTTTTGTGCCTCAAAACCTTGTCTCTCTGATCAGCAGAAGTTGGTCCAACAACAGATATTACCTTACCCACCTTGTCTCTCTGGAAGATATGCTTTAGCCAGACAAGTTATAGAGCTCGATACACAGGTAACTGTGTGAAAGTGTGAAATTCTATGGCCTGTGTCAAGGTTCCTCCCCCACTCTGAACTCTAGGGTACAGATGTGGGGACCTGCATGAAAACCTCCTAAGCTTACTTTTACCAGCTTAGGTTAAAACTTCCCCAAGGTACAAATTAATTTTATCTTTTGTCCTTGGAATATCCACTGCCACCACCAAACTCTAACTGGGTTTACTGGGAAGCGTAGTTTGGACACGTCTTTCCCCCCAAAATCCTCCCAACCCTTGCACCCCACTTTCTGGGAAAGGTTTGGTAAAAATCCTCACCAATTTGCATAGGTTACCACAGACCCAAACCCTTGGATCTGAGAACAATGAAAAAGCATTCAGTTTTCTTACAAGAAGACTTTTAATAGAAATAGAAGTAAATAGGAGTAAAGGAATCACCTCTGTAAAATCAGGATGGTAGATACCTTACAGGGTAATTAGATTCAAAACATAGAGAATCCCTCTAGGCAAAACCTTAAGTTACAAAAAAGACACACAGACAGGAATAGTCATTCTATTCAGCACAATTCTTTTCTCAGCCATTTAAAGAAATCATAATCTAACACATACCTAGCTAGATTACTTACTAAAGTTCTAAGACTCCATTCCTGGTCTATCCGCGGCAAAAGCAGCATACCGACAGACACAGACCCTTTGTTTCTCTCCCTCCTCCCAGCTTTTGAAAGTATCTTGTCTCCTCATTGGTCATTTTGGTCAGGTGCCGGCGAGGTTACCTTTAGCTTCTTAACCCTTTACAGGTGAGAGGATTTTTCCTCTGGCCAGGAGGGATTTTAAAGGGGTTTACCCTTCCCTTTATATTTATGACATGCGGCCCAAATCTCAGCCAGAGTGAAACACTGGCTGGGATTTCTCCCTGGAGCTCTAGGAAAAACAGAGTTAATAAGACAAATGCATCTCTAAATATACTACCAAGTACATAAAGACTAACAATATTTTCCACATCTCAAGGACGATTTGAACCAATTGATTCTGGGAAACCTTCACGGGAGAGTGCATCAGCCACTCTGTTAGAAGCTCCTGAGATGTCAAAATCAAAATCTTGGAGAGCTAAACTCCACCGAAGAAGTTTTTTGTTATTTTCTTTGATGGTGTGAAGCCACTTCAGTGCAGCATGGTCGGTTTACAGGTGGAAATGCGGTCCCCAAACATATGGGCGTAACTGTTCCAGAGCGTAGACAATGGCGTAACATTCTTTTTTATTGACTGACCAGTTGCTTTCCCTCTCAGACAGTTTTTTTGCTGAGAAACACTACAGGGTGGAATTCTTGATCAGGTCCTTTCTGCATTAAAACTGCTCCCACACCACGCTTGGAACATCTGTGGTTACTAGGAACGGTTTGTCAAAGTCTGGGGCCCTTAGTACAGGGTCAGACATGAGTGTCGCTTTAAGCTTGTTAAAGGCCTTCTGACACTTTTCGGTCCACTGAATGGCATTTGGCTGTTTCTTTTTGGTTAGGTCTGTCAGTGGGGCTGTGATTTGGCTGTATTGCGGTACAAATTGTCTGTAATAACCGGACAAGCCTAAGAAGGATTGAACCTGTTTCTTTGACTTTGGGACAGGCGACTTTTGGATAGCATCCACTTTGGCCTGTAGGGGGCTGATAGTTCCTTGAACCACCTGGTGTCCAAGGTAAGTCACTCTGTTTAGGCCTATTTGACACTTCTTAGCCTTAACAGTTAGTCCTGCCTCCCTTATGCGCTCAAGGACTTTTTTTAGATGTTCCAGGTGTTCTGCCCAGGAATCCAAAAATATGGCCACATCATCAAGGTAGGCGACTGCATATTCTCCAAATCCTGCTAGGAGACCATCTACAAGTCTTTGGAAGGTGGCGGGGGCATTTTGCAGCCCAAAAGGGAGGACATTAAATTCATACAGCCCGAGATGTGTGGTGAAGGCTGACCTATCCTTGGCAGATTCATCTAGCGGTACCTGCCAGTACCCCTTGGTTAAGTCCAAGGTAGAAATGAACTGGGCCCGTCCCAGTTTCTCTAATAATTCATCTGTGCGTGGCATTGGATAGTTGGCTGGGCGAGTTACAGCATTTAGCTTATGGTAGTCCATGCAAAAACGTATCTCCCCATCTGGTTTGGGAACTAGAACCACTGGAGATGCCCATGCACTTTCAGAGGGGCGGATTACACCCATCTGTAACATATCCTGGATCTCCCGTTCTATAGCAGTTTTAGCTTGAGGAGACACCCCGTAAGGTTGGGCTTTAATTGGGCGAGCATTACCTGTGTCAATGGAGTGGTATGCCCGTTCAGTCAGTCCTGGGGTGGCTGAGAACGTTGGCGCGTAGCTAGTGCACAGCTCCTGGATCTGCTGTCGCTGCATACGTCCAAGGGTCATGGAGAGGTTCACCTCTTCCACACCACCAGCACTTTTCCCTTCATAGTAGACACCTTCAGGCCACTCAGCGTCGTCTCCTCCCTGGGCTGTAAACTGACAAACCTTTAATTCTCTGGAATAAAAGGGCTTTAGAGAATTAATATGGTACACCTTAGGCTTTCGGTTGGAGGTGGGGAATGCTATGAGATAATTAACAGCTCCCAGGAGCTCCTGGACCATTAATGGCCCTTCCCACGATGCTTCCATTTTATCGGCCTGGAGCGCCTTTAAGACCATGACCTGGTCTCCTACTTTGAAGGAACGCTCTCTGGCATGTTTATCATACCAGGCTTTTTGCTCTTTTCGAGCATCCTGTAGATTTTATTTAGCAAGGGCTAAAGAGGTTCAGAGGGTGTTTTGTTGGTTGGTTACAAAGTCCAGAATGTTAGTTCCTGGAGAAGGTGTAAATCCCTCCCATTGCTGCTTCACCAACTGTAATGGCCCCTTAACCTCATGGCCATATACAAGTTCAAATGGGGAAATCCCTAAACTGGGGTGTGGTACAGCTCTGTAGGCAAAGAGCAACTGCTGCAACACTAGGTCCCAATCATTGGAGTGCTCATTTATGAATTTACATATCATGGCCCCCAAAGTTCCATTAAACTTCTCCACCATGCCATTTGTTTGATGGTGGTAAGGAGTGGCAACCAAGTGATTTACCCCCATGAGCTTCCCAAAAGTTTTCCATGGTTTCTGCCAGGAAGTTAGTCCCTGCATCTGTGAGGATGTCGGAGGGCCAACCTACCCTGGCAAAAATGTCTGCTAGTGCCTGGCACACACTTTTAGCCCTGGTGTTGCTTAGAGCTACTGCTTCTGGCCATCGGATGGCAGTCAGTATGTACTGCTTTTCTCTGGGTGTCTTTTTCGGAAGAGGACCCAGAATATCCACAGCTACTTGCTGAAATGGAACTTCAATGATGGGGAGTGGCTGGAGAGGGGCTTTGACCTGGTCTTGGGGTTTTCCCACTCTTTGGCATATTTCAGAAGACCGGACATAGGTAGAAACATCCTTGCCCATTCCCTCCCAGTGGAATGACTCCCCCAAACGGTCTTTGGTCCTGTTCACCCTAGCATGGCCACTAGGGTGATCGTGGGCTAAGCTCAAGAGCTTGGCCCGGTATTTAGTTGGAACCACCAACTGTCTCTGAGGATGCCAGTCTTCCTGGTGTCCACCAGAAAGAGTGTCCTTGTATAAAAGTCCTCTTTCTACAACAAACCTGGATTGATTAGAAGAGCTGAGAGGCGGTGGGTTGCTCCGTGCTGCCATCCAAGCTCTCTGGAGGCTTTCATCTGCTTCCTGTTCGGTCTGGAACTGTTCCCTTGATGCTGGAGACATCAGTTCCTTATTGGATTGTGGACCTATGCTTGGTCCCTCTGGAAGTGATGTAGGGGATGGGGCTGTTTCCGTTGACTGTGAACCGCTTTCCGCTGGTGCACTATGTTGGGATTCAGGCTCCGGCTGAGCCTCTTGTGTAGGGTTATGGGCTGCTGCCGGTTCTGGTTCGGTGGGGCCCTCTGGTGTTGGGGTTGCAAGTACTGGATTCAGTGCTGGCAATGGGTGCTGGTTGTTCCGCTGGTTCCGGTTCTGGGACTGGTTCCATCTGGGTCTCTGGGACTGGATCCACTACTGCTGTTGCAGACCTTGGACTGGGATCCAGGTCCATCACCTCTGACAGGGTCCTGATAGAAGTTTCCGGAACAGAGCTAGGCCTCATGGCTTGTTTAGCCTGGCTACGGGTGACTATTCCCACCCTCTTGGCCCACTTCACATGATTGGCCAAGTCTTCCCCCGACAGCATGGGGATGGGATAATCATCATAGACTGCAAAAGTCCACGTTCCTGACCAGCCCTGGTACTGGACAGGCAACTTGGCTGTAAGCAAATTGAAAGAGTTGGACTTGAAGGGTTGAATCGTCACTTGGATCTCTGGGTTGATTAAATTGGGGTCCACCAAGGAAGCATGGATAGCTGACACTTGTGCTCCAGTGTCCCTCCACGCAGTGACCTTCTTCCCGCCCACACTCACAGTTTCCCTCCGCTCCAAGGGTATCTGGGAGGTATCTGGGCCTGCGGACCTCTGGTGTGATCCCGGTGCAATGAACTGTAATCTGTTGGGGTTCTTGGGGCAGTTGGCCTTTACATGCCCCAGCTCGTTACATTTAAAACATCGTCCAGCTGACGGGTGCCTGGGGTGAGGTGGGTTGCTGGAGAACGGGGTGGTGGGACGATAAGGTGTCTGGAGGGTTCTTTGGGAGGTAGTTGGGGCCTTGGGTGGCCCCCGGTAATGGGGTGTGGTCTGGGGTTGTCTCTTCTGGTCTCCGCTCCAACTGCGACCAGTTTTCTTCTTCTCTGCCACCTCCACCCATCTGGCTCCAATCTCTCCTGCCTCGATTACAGTTTTGGGCTTCCCATCTAGGATGTATCTTTCTATTTCCTCAGGAACACCCTCTAAGAATTGTTCCATTTGCATTAGGAAGGGCAAATTTACTGGAGATTCAACACTTGCTCCTGATATCCAGGCATCCCAATGTTTCACAATGTGGTAGGCGTGTCGGGTAAATGACACATCTGGTTTCCACCTTAGGGCTCTGAACCTCCGACGAGAATGCTCGGGTGTAATCCCCATTCTGACTCTTTCCTTGGATTTAAAGAGTTCATACTTGTTCATGTGTTCTTTAGACATTTCAGCTGCCACCTCAGGTAAGGGTCCACTGAGCTGTGGCCTCAGCTCTACCATGTATTGGTCAATAGAGATGTTGTACCCAAGGCAGGCCCTTTCGAAGTTTTCTAAGAAGACCTCAGTATTATCGCCTGCCTTGTAGGTGGGGAATTTCTGGGATGGGGAGTGGTACCTGGAGAAGGATTGCTAGGGTTTGTTGGTATATTCTGCTGAGCCTTTACTTTCTCCATCTCCAATGCATGCTTCCTCTCTTTTTCCCTTTTCTCCTCCACATGCTTCCTCTCTTTTTCCTTTTCCTCCTTCTCCAGCCGCATAAGTTCTATCTGTCTTTCATGTTCCCTTTGTTTTTCCTCAGCCTGAAATCTGGGTAATTCCAGCTTTTGTCAAGCCGTAGATTTTGTCATCCTAACCTCTCTGTTTTTAACTAACTTTACAAGCGAGGTTTAGAAATAAACAAACAAAACTTGGCTGTAAAATTTTGCTGTGCTGGAATAGAATACCTATTCTCTGATAGTGATTGTCAGCCTACAGAAAAAGACAATTCCCATTGTCTCTGGTCTGGCCCCAAATCAAAGCAAAAAACCTCCAACTACTTGGAAACCTGCTTACCAGCAGCCTAAAGGAAAAAAAATTCCTTTTCAAACCAGTGCTCCTTGTAAAAAATTCAAAATCCTAAAAAAAAAAAAAAAGCCCCTGCCACTTTTGTCTCCAGGCAAATGGGTAGAACACCCCCTATTTACTTTTAGGGGGAAAAAAAACTTCTGGTTTACCAAGACTGTGAATTTCCCTGCAGAAGGTTAAGTACCCTGCCTCCAGGCAAAGAAAACCTGCAATTCACAAAGATAATCCCCTTTTATCTCTGCTCTGGCCCCAAAGCAGAGAAAAAACAAGCTGCTTTCCAGCAGCTCCAAAGGAAAAAAAAATTTCCTTTTTAAAATCTGTATTTCTAGTTCAAAAAAATCTCAAATTGATCTCAAAATGACTTCAGGTTAATCCCACCACTCTGCCACCATGTCAAGGTTCCTCCCCCACTCTGAACTCTAGGGTACAGATGTGGGGACCTGCATTAAAACCTCCTAAGCTTACTTTTACCAGCTTAGGTTAAAACTTCCCCAAGGTACAAATTAATTTTATCCTTTGTCCTTGGAATATCCACTGCCACCACCAAACTCTAACTGGGTTTACTGGGAAGCGTAGTTTGGACACGTCTTTCCCCCCAAAATCCTCCCAACCCTTGCACCCCACTTCCTGGGAAAGGTTTGGTAAAAATCCTCACCAATTTGCATAGGTTACCACAGACCCAAACCCTTGGATCTGAGAACCATGAAAAAGCATTCAGTTTTCTTACAAGAAGACTTTTAATAGAAATAGAAGTAAATAGAAGTAAAGGAATCACCTCCGTAAAATCAGGATGGTAGATACCTTATAGGGTAATTAGATTTAAAACATAGAGAATCCCTCTAGGCAAAACCTTAAGTTACAAAAAAGACACACAGGCAGAAATAGTCATTCTATTCAGCACAATTCTTTTCTCAGCCATTTAAAGAAATCATAATCTAACACATACCTAGCTAGATTACTTACTAAAGTTCTAAGACTCCATTCCTGGTCTATCCCCAGCAAAAGCAGCATACAGACAGACACAGATCCTTTGTTTCTCTCCCTCCTCCCAGCTTTTGAAAGTATCTTGTCTCCTCATTGGTCATTTTGGTCAGGTGCCAGCGAGGTTACCTTTAGCTTCTTAACCCTTTACAGGTTTGAGGATTTTTCCTCTGGCCAGGAGGAATTTTAAAGGGGTTTACCCTTCCCTTTATATTTATGACAGCCTGTGATACACAGGAAGTTAGACTACATGGACCCTTCTGGCTTTAAAATCTATGGGTCTATGAATGTACGGTTACATAATTCTGTCTCAGTGAGATCATTACATGGCTCTGTCTAACTTTGGCTCCTGGAATGCATGGAGTGCCCCTTTTTTGACACTCATGTGCCAATCAGCTTAGTAAAAGTACCAGTTATCAACCCAGGAGACAATGTTACCCACCCAGGAGTAGATCCCTCTGGTGATAACTGTGGGATGAGGATGCTGGCTGAGACTTTGTACTCCCATGGCCTCTCTCCTCTGCACAGATGTTCAGGAGCATTTTCTAAGAATGGGGGATTTTCCTGGAGGGACCTTGGCTTGCATTTTATGTCCTCCCTCTTCTTCCCAACCACTGCTACACCAGCTGGTGCTCTCCAGAAAAGTCTGGCACCAAACACATGTGTGGGCCCCCATGGGGAATGATTGTAAAAGACAGGAGGGGAGGTCGGTCCCCGGAGCAAGGCAGGGGCCGGGGCAAGCACAACGGAGCAGGAGGGGGTGGACAGGATCGTCCCCAGGGCGGCACATAACCGGTACCTACCTCTGTCTGCTGGAGCTGGGTCTTTGGGAGCCAGTTCTCTCTCTCTCCAGCTGAGCTGCAGCTCCTCCAGGCAGCAGCAACTGCTCTTCCTACCCTCCTGACGGGGAGGCTGACTGCGGTTACTCCTGTAGTCAGATTTTTAGTGTCTGGTCAGCAGTACTGTCAGGACATTGCCAGGTCTGCTTTTTGACTGGACTTTCCAGGCGAAAATCAGACACCTGGCAACAGGGGCACCAGAAAGTGGGTGGGGCAGGGGGCCATGGCCCCATCACTTTTAGCCCTCCCACTTTTTTCCTGCCGTAAGGATGCAATGCGGGGCCGGAGAAGAGAGAGCGGTGGGCAGGGCCTTGGGGGAAGAGGCCAAGCGAGGGCCAGGCTTTAGGGCGGAGTGGGGGTGGAGCATAGGCAGGGCCACAGGGAGTGGAATGGAGCAGGGGGATGGGGCCACAGTCTGGGCGCGGGTGGTCCCCCCAACTTTGAGGGAGCTTCCAGTGCTGCTGCCTGGCAACCATAATGGGCCCCTTCAACGGTGCCATTGGTGCTACTGTAAACCTGGTGCTGCTCTCCAAATAAGTCAGAGGTGTAGATCTGTAGGTGCATGGAGTGTGGGATGTACTCAGGACCTACAGTAACTAACAATAACCAATAATAATCATTCATCCTACAGCACCTGTTTTTTGTTCAGGAAGGAGCTGAATTGCAGCTGCCTATCAGGTGATTCAGCATATGCAGTTACTGCATTTAATACAGTTCCAAGGACAACACAGCCAGACCATCTCCTATCCTCATGTACTACCTCAACCCCTAACCTGCCCAAGGAAGAGAGGTGGGCTAGATCGCAGGAGTGTGGTTCCCAAACACCCTGTTCTAACCCACTAGATCACACTCCTCTCCCAAAGCTGGGGATAGGAGCCTGACTCCCAGCTCTTGTGCTCTAATCACACAGCCTTCCAGGTAAGCATTAGCTGTATTGCCGATAACAATAATAGCATTGATAGTAATCAGCTGAAAAGAGAGAGATGCAGTGTATGGGCAGGAAAGGGCACGTGACCTGCCAGGCTGTGGGGAAAGCAGACTGTTCTACCCCAGAGGCATGCGGAGGGCAGGGAGAAGCAGAGGGGCAGTGTCATCTCCTGTGTGGGAGGTGGGTGCACCAGGGATATGGATGACTTATGTTCCCTGATCGATCCATTTTCCAGAGATGATCATAATCATTTTAATTCCCACACTCTGCACCCAGCCCCTATGCCCATCCTCACCAATGGGCTCAGACCTGTCAGTGAGGGCTCCTCACCTGGGCAAGGGCTGCAGCTGACCCTGAAAGCAAGCGGTGCTGAGTCTCAGCCCATATGACAGGCTTTGGTGGGTTCTGGGAGTCTTGGCTCCTTCTCTCAATTCTGGGTAAATGCGGGGTAGGGGGGATATGAGTTTTTTGCACTCCTGACTGGGGCCAGGTTTCCAGAGATTCCCTTATCTGTGCTCACTGAGAAGCTAGCCCCAACTGGGGAGGCTGAGCCCCATCACATCTGGCCCTGAGCACTTGTGCAAATCTGGTCCTTAGAGCTTTCCCTAGCTGTAGCAATTTCATGGCTAAATCACTAGATTCCAGAGTTCTGGTCTAATTTAGCAACAGCAGAGGGTGCGGGGAGGAAGGAGGAGGCACAAGCTTTGGCTTCTGATTTAGATGAAGCGATGTAAACCCAAGGGAAAAGGCTACAAACCTGTTATTCTTGCTCATTCTCCCAACGCTGCACCTGCCTGTATAGCAGCATGATGCCGCTCACTCAATAGAGTCAGAGTTTTTCAGGGCAAAGGTCCTAGCAGGCCCGTGGGGCTCTGACCTCTTGTGTCTGGCTTAGACACTTGGGGCAAGGTGTTCTGACCTACCAGTCCAGTGTGTACCACAGTCCAGCCAAGTGACTAGTGCTGCTACCTAAGGCTGGGACCCTGTTAGCTCGAGCTATAGAGGATGGTCTGTGCTGCTGACTCAGGAACGTTGCCCACTGAGGTGCTGTGACTGGGGGTCATTATAGAGACCAGAGGGTGCTCTGGGCTGGGCTGTAGGGGACAGAGGGACTGGATCCTGCCCCCAGAGCTCTGTGGATGGTGAGCAGCTTAGAAGCACTGAAATCCCAGGATAGAGCAGGATCAGAGCGAGGGGCCTGACAGGAAAGCAGAGCCTAGAGACAATCGCCACAAACCGCATAGGGCAGACTCAGGCCCCATGGCACTGCACCAGCTCCCGAGAGAGGACTTGGAGCAGGGGAGGGAGGAAGGGGGTAGAGTCACACACAGCTCTACACCCAATGTGCCCGGAACCAGCTGTGTGTCCAGCTCTCTGGGAAACTTGGCATGAGAGTGAGTTGCGTCACTTAACCCTCTGATGTCATTTGACACTGGATAGCTAGCTAGATAAGATTAGATTAGATGATAGATCGGTGAAGAGCATCTAATCACTATACAATGATATCCAAACTTCAGATCACACAAGTCAGAAATAATCAGTTGAGAGTTTGGTTTCAATGGACTTGAGGGGCTAGGCTCTGTCCTGATTCCCACCACTGTAAATCCAGAATGACCCCATCCACCCAGTGTGGTTTGCCCTAGTGTCACTATGAGTCTGGCTGCTGGCATCAGGCTGGCAGAAACCAGTGAAGTTCAGGGTGACAGCATGGGACAGATAGACGCTGTAGGGGCCCTAGGGTAGAGCAGAACCAGGGCTTAGCTGCGATGACTAAAAAGAGGGAGCTGGACATGGACAGACCCAATGGCTCTCTGGAACCTGCCCTGCTCAATGTTGCCACCTGGGCCTCCCCATAGGGCCTGGCCAGGCTAAGCAGTACCAGGTGAAGGCACCCCTAATCAAAAGGGATCAATTTCTGGTCTCTGAGAGTGGGAGGGTCTAATGAGTTGGGCATTGCCCCCTAACCCCACCCCCACTCCCTGTAAAATGTGTCTGAGATGCTCAGGCTCCAGGGGACCTTGCCAGGCTCTGAGTCAGAAGGAAAGTGCAGTGCTTCTAAGTGCGCTCTGCCCGCTCCAAGCCTGGAGGCACCAGGGACCCTGAATGGCGCAGCTGGCAGGGAGGGACGAGTGTGGAGCTGCAGGTCAGGGTGGTGCCACGACCGTCCCAGCTGGGCAGGAGGGTGCTCTGTTCAGTGCACAGATGGGGCTGGCTGCCTGGGGATGTTTGGAGCTGCCGCGCCCAGCCAGTGTCCCCAGGAGAGCTGGGGGACATTTTTGTACCAAAAACTTTTTCAGCGAAAAATGCAGATTCAGCGACACTGAAACATTTTGCGAATTCATGTCAGTTTCACCGAGTTCTTTGTTTTGAAAAAACAAACAAAAAAACCTGAACAAATGTAAATGTTTCGATTTTTCTTTGAGTTTGAAATTGCCAGCGACCCAAAAAACATCACTTCTTCCCCCAGCACTAGTCCCAGGCACCCCTGAGTGTGTCCTGAGCAGCAAGGGAGCAGTCACTGGATCCAAGTGCGGATGCCTCAGGAGCCATGTCAGGGCAGGCGGCCAAGCCTCACAGCCAGAGGCTGTGCAGTGGCAAGGGTTTACAGATTTCTCAGGTGTACTGAGGAGTCAGGCCTTGCCCCTTTACACACTGCGCCTCTGGCAGGATCCCTGCAGGGCTTGGGCTGGCAGCACATGAGAGGCACTGTGTAGGGCTGGTGTGCCTTTGGCTCTTACACAGCATCTGCAATAGGAAGGATCCACATGGGCAGGGTTTGGGGTATTTTTCCCAAATACTATACACAGCATGCAAGATCTAGCCACATCCACACACTGCTGCTCTGGTGGGGGTTTGGTGGCTTCTGAACACAGAACACAGTGAGTGCCCTCTCCATGGGATAATCTGTCCACTCCCCCATTAGGTGGGATCTGGTCTCTCCAGAAGCACTTAGAAGGGCTGCTGGAAGGGCTTTAACTCAGCTCCAAGCCTTATTCTGAGCCAGAGGGACCCTGCATCTGGGATGGGGAATGAGGCTGGCACATTTGAGCCTCTTGCCATGTGCAGCGGTGATGGCCCAGACCTCACAAGGAGCTGATCCTGGCCCCCACCCACCGAGTTGGGCTGGGGAGGCTTGGGAGGGCTGTTCCTGGCAGCAGTCCCTCCTCCCACTCGAGGCAGCATCTCATTGGCCTGTATGAGATGAATGGGAGTCTCAGCTGCGTTCCCTCTGGACAGTGCCATTCCACCCCGCACTAACCAGCCCCTCGCCCAGGACAAACAAAGGCGGATCAGGTCACCAAGCCAGTTCTCCCCTCGCCTGTCACTTTGTGCCTGCAGTGCAGGAGGCTGCTGGGCAGACAGGGCACCATCACCTGGGTGCTGGGCTAGGCACCCTTCTCAGCAAGCCCCCATGCTCCTGTAGAGCACTTAGGGATGGGGCGGTGTATAGGGTGCCAGGTCTGGCTCTCTCTGTCCAGTGAGAGCTGCCCCTGGCTCAGCCTGTGGTGTCTCTGCAGGACTCAGTGATGGCCCAGTGCCCAGGAGCAGCGGCATTGGCCATGCTGGATGAGATGCTGGAGATCACGGCCCAGAGCCTGGTGCACGCCGAGGTGGCTGAGCACTACCAGGTCATCCGGGAGCTGGGCAGGGGCAAGTATGGCCATGTGGTGCTGGTGAAACACAGGCAGAGAGGTAAGGAGCTGCCCTCACCTTGGACCTGCACACCACCTCACCTCTGCTCCCCCCGCCCCTCAGCTCCTCTCTCCCACTGCCCCGGGTCAGGCCAATGGTCCCATCTCACCTGGAATCCTCCCTCTAACTGCCCCGGATTAGATCAAATGGGTCCATCTAGTCTGGTATCCCCCACCCCCTGCTGTCCCAGGTCAGACCCTGCCCACCCAGCATGCAGCTGGCTGGCCCAATCTCAGGATGGCTAGGAATGGCCATTCCTCTTAACCAGCTCCTACAGTGCACCCCTGCCCTCAGGATCTGGCTAGAGATCCCCCTGTGGCAGTGAGTTCCACAGTTCCATGTCCCGTGTCTGCCCAATGCCCTGCCTGTCTGTCTGGCCATGGTGTGAGCTGCTTTTCAAGGGGAACCTAACCTCTCTCCCGCATCCTCAGGGACCCCCATGGCTCTCAAGCTGCTGCCCAAAGCTCACACCAAGCTGCACACCTTCCTGTATGAGTACTGTGTGGCACTCTCCCTCGCCACCCACCCTGCTATCATCGGCATGTTTGGCATTGCCATTGAGTCCAGCCAATACTACGGCTTTCTCTACGAGCCAGCGCTGCACAGAGACCTCATCTCCATCATCAAACCACGGGTGAGTGCCACCGTGTGGGAACAGGAACTGGGACTCAGCAGCAATCCAGATCCAGGAATGGGAATGAGACATGGGGCCTTCTCCTGTTGGAGGTACTCGCACCCATCTGGCCAATCTGTGGGAGACAAGCTGGCTTAGGAGGTGTCAGGATAGGGCTTTCCCCATTAGGGGACACCAGCTCTGATCCAGCCCCAGCTTCTGGGACTGGCTGGCGGAGGGGGGCAGGGAATGGGCCCTGCTCAGGGACTGGGCATTGCCCTGCCAGGGGCACCATCTCCTCTCCAGCTGCAGGTTGTGGGGAATGACTGTACCCTGAGAAACCCCATCTCCAGCATTCGAAGTGCCAGAGTCTCCCCTACATGCAAAGCTGGCTGGTGCAAGTTCGGCTGGGGGGGCTGCCATGGTGCTGTGGGTTGCAACATCTCCTCTCTCTGTCCCTGCCCAGGATGGGATCCCTGAGCCAGCTGCCAAGCAGTGTGCCAAGCAGCTGGTGAGTGCCCTGGAGTTCATCCACAGCCGGGGGCTGGTGTATCGAGATGTCAAGCCTGAGAACGTGCTGCTCTTTGACCCGGAGTGCCGGCGCATCAAGCTGACCGACTTCGGGCTCACCCGGCCCAAGGGCACCCGGCTCAAGTTGGTGGCTGGGGTGATCCCCTACACTGCTCCAGAGCTGAGCAACACCACCAGTGCCCAGGGCCTGCCCATTGATGCCAGCCTGGATGCCTGGGCCTTTGGTGTGATGCTCTTCTGCCTGCTGACCGGCTACTTCCCCTGGGAGCAAAGCCTGCCAGCTGACCCCTTCTTTGAGGACTTCATGCAGTGGCAGGAGTCGGGCCTGGATGAGGACCTGCCACGCCATTGGAGGCGCCTGACTGCTGAGGCCACCCGCATGCTGCGGAGCCTGTTGGTCCTGGATCCTTCCCAGCGCAGCCCTGTCAGTGGGGCCCTGCACTACGTCAATTGCCCCTGGAGAGTGGAGAACTGGCCTGGTGAGGAACAGGCTGTGGGGTCCTAGAGAACCTCCTTTGGGGGAATGGAGGCCATCTCCTTGTGGGGCCTGTCTATAGAATGATCAGGATCCAATGCCCCACAACGTGCCTCCAGCAGGACAGGAATACATTGAAAGGGGCTGTCAAAATAACAGCCATGGCAAGATCTGTTCCAAGGAACTGAGCTCCAGTTCCTGCCAGGCACCAATTCTCTTCTGGGTGCCAAATCCCCCACGGGTGCCAGTTCCCACTGGGCACTGATTCCCCAGTAGACACCAATTCCCCCTGGGTACTGATGCCCACTGGGTACCAAATCCACCCTGGCCACTGATTCCCCAATTGGTGCCACTTCCTCCCACCCGGGTGTTGATCCCCTCCAGGCACCAGTTCTCCCCCAGGCACTGATTCAGCAATGGGAGCCAATCCCCGCCCCCCCCCCCAACTACCACACCCCCTCCCTGACAAAGGCAGGTCTAGTTGCTATGGGGAGCACATCCCCCTGGAGCAGTTTCTGCCCACCGCAGCAATTGAATTGTTACAGAAATAGAAATTTATTCATCAATAAATTCTCATCTGTGGCTCTTTTTCACCTGTAATAAAATCTCCAAGCGGGGGCCTGTATAGTGTGTGAGAACGGGTTACAATGGGCTCTCTCCCTGCTTGGGGGATCCACCCAGGGTCCACTGCAGGGTGCCAGTAAGTAGCTGGGGGACAGGTGCTGGGGAGCCAAGGGGCTGGAAGGAGGCAGCTAGAGGATAGGTTCCAGGTCTGGCAGGAAGCGGGTAGATGGGTATTGGGGGCGGGAAGGAGTTAGAGGGGGGCTGAGGGGCTAGCATGTGGTTGTCATGGGATAGGTGCCAGGTCTTGCTGGAATGGGGTAGCTGGGGACTTGGTGTTGGGATGTAGTTCTGTAGTGTCCTGTCTCTCACTCTCTGTCTCTAGCTAATAAGTGTCCAGCTCAACTGCCAAGACCCCTTGCAGCAGTGCTGGGAACGTGGGAGCCGAGAGGAGGCTGAAGCAGGGCCTTAAATAGCCCCACACCGGCACAAGTCTGCCAGGTTTGGCTGTGGGTGCTCGAAGCCTGAGCTGGGTCTGGGATTTCCAGCAGTGACCTACCAGCGAGAGTTAGTGCCAGACACACACACTGCATTCTCTCACCCCTCCTGGGCCAGTTTGTTTCATTTTGTCTTAAATGGACCACGGTCAGACTCCAGCAACAACAACCACAGCCGCTCCAGCCCATCTCCAAACGCACAGTTAATACCAGCCAAACAGATGGCCTGGCAGGGGCTTCCCCTGGAAAAGCCTCTCCAGCCAATGGGAAAGGGCTAAGGGGATTGTTCCAATGGAAGCCACACAGAGTGCTGTCCCTCCCAGTGCTATCACTGTTTCTTCCCCTTTGCTGTGTGTTTGATAATGGGCTGATAGGGTGGTTGTTACAATGGGAGCCTCCAGGGCTGGCTTTGCACAAACCGCAACCACCATTACCTTCCCGATGTTGGAACAATGATCATTAAGGCTTTCATTACTATTGTCGCCCTTTAGCAACACAAGAACTGGCACAAACTGGCTGGGACAGTCAGTGCAGGGGGGTGCTTGCTCACAGTGGGTGGGTGTGAATGAAGCAGGCATGACAAGACAGGGGCAGAGCACCATGTGAGATGTGGGGCACCTGGCAGTCTGGGGCGTGCCATTAGCCTAAGGGTCACTGAGATATATTGGCAGGGATTGGCTTTGCTAACCAGAGTAGGGGTCAAACCCTGCAGTATGAGTAGCTCAATATCTCTACGAGCGACATCAGGCCTTTCCCATCCCACAGGAAGAGTGTCTCACCTCATAGTCAGTCAGTGTGGAGAAAGCTCAGTGTTATGTCACCAGCCCTACACCAGGATCAGGCCCCACAATACAGAGACCAGCTTCAAAATCATGAGATTTACACAATAATCCATGTGGGGTCTTTTGGGGTTGGAGCCTTTAGAGGGCCTTATTTGTTAGCTTTTCTCCCCACCCCAAGGGTAAGAAACAGAGTTTGTTTTGGAAGCTGAGATTGTCCTATAATCTCATGACTCCAGGTGCTGGGGATTTATAGGAAACACCAGACATACTGAGAATTGGCAGCACTGCAGTGTTGGATGCTGGGACAGAGTTAAATTGGTGAAGTCAGAGCTCCAAGTGAAAGGTGGTATTTTCAGAGGGGGCCCAAGTGCACTCAGCACTCAGCTCCCACTAATGCTATGTGATCTAGGTATTGAGTCTACTCTGAAAACCCCAGGCTCAGTGTACAGGAACCACATTTTGAAAAGGGGCCTCTGGTTTAGGGTGTCTCAAACCAGAGGCCTCCTGTAAAAAATTGGCCCAAGTTTCTCTCAAGTCAAGATCTGAAGGAATGAGCTTCTATAACATCTAAAGGGACAGCTACAGTCACAGCGATCAGGGGAAACAGCCCTTACTTTTCTAATGGGTTTTCTTTGTGCATTTCCCCATGACCTGTGCAGTTGCACTGGGAATTCATGTTCAGTTGATTATCCACCATGACCCCTAAGTTGTTTTCAGAGTCACTGGTTCCCAGGATAGACTCCCCCATCCTGTTAAGTAGGGCTACATTCTTCATTCCTAGATGTATGACTTTACATTTGGCCATATTAAAACACATATTGTTTGCTTGTACCCAGCTTACCAAGCAATCCAGATAGCTCTGTATCAGTGACCGGTCTGCTTCATTATTTACCATTTTCCCAATCTTTGTGTCATCTGTAAACTTTATCAGCGATGATATTATTTTTTCTTCTTTATCATTAATAAAAACATTAAATAGCATAGCACCAAGAACTGATCCTTGCAAGACCCCACAGAAACACACCTGCTCATAACCTTGGAATAATGAGGAAATTGCAGACTACTGGAAGAATGCAAATGTCATGCTGATATTCAAAAAGGGCAAGCCGGTAACCCAGGCAGGCAACTATAGGCTGGTTATCAATCTCGAGCGAAATAATGAAAATGCTGATCCAATATTCAACTGACAACAAATTAAAGGATGGGAACATAATTAATTAACATGGTTTTATGGGAAATAGATCCTGTCAAACAGACCTGATTTCAGTCTTTGATGAGATTACAAATTTGGTTGATAATGTACACAGACCTTTGCAAGGCATTTGTCTTAGTACCACATGACAACCTAATTAAAAATAGCACTATATAATATCAATAAAAACACATGAGGTAGATTACAAACTAGTAAACTGACAGATCTCAAAGAGTAGTTGCCCTTGAATGGGGTGTTTCTAGTGCATTTCCTTAGGCCGGATGCTAGTCAACCTTTTTACCAATGAGCTGGAAGTGAATCTAAAATCACTGCTGCTAAACTTTGCAGATGACACAAAGATTGGTGGGGCGGTAACTAATGAAGAGAACAGGGCAGTCAGACATAGTGATATGGATCACTTGGTAAGCTGAGCCCATTCAAACAAAATTTGAATGCAGTTGCGCATCTAGGAACAAGGATGCAGACTATATGTATAGAATGGGGGACTGTATCTTGGAAAGCAGTGATGCTGAAAAGGATTTAGGGGTCATAATGGACAAGCGACTCAGCATGAGCTCCCAGTGTGATTCTGTGGCAAAAAGGGCTAATGTGATCCTTGTATGCATAGGGGAAGGAGGAGGAAGAGGGAGGTGATTTTTACCTCTGTATCTAGCATTACTGGTGAGACCAATACTGGAATAAAGCATACAGTTCTGGTGTCTATGTTATAAAAGCATGCTGAAAAATTGGAGAAGGTGCAGAAGAGAGCCACAGAAATTATTCGAAGAGAGCCACAGAAATGATTCAAGGACTGGAAAAAATGTCTTAGAGTGGAAGACTTGAAGAGCCCGATCTGTTTAGTTTATCAAAAAGAATATCAAGAGATGATTTGATTATAGTGTATAATGACCTCTACGTCAAGCAGGGCTGCCCCACTGGCCCAGTGCGGGGTTGGTACACCCTGACACACAGTCATTGGGAGTCCCTGTGGGATCAGGTAATTGCAACAAGGAGGGCTCAGGACCTTGGCCAGGTCAAGCAAACAATCAGTTCGCAGCCCCCACAGGGCAGAACAATCAGTCTGTCTGTATTCCCTGGGTGGGGCAGAGCAAACAAATAGTGGCCATACCTACTGGCAAACTGGTGATGTGAAGGGGAACCCAGGCCCACCCTTCTCCACCGGGTTCTGACCCAGGGCCCTACGAAGTTGGGAAATTCCCCATTAAGTGTTTAAGCATCAGCTTTTACTATATTCCAAAGGTCACTTCCTACCACAAAGTGCATCTCAGACATCTTCCCAGCTGGCAGCAGCTGTGTTACCAGCTTTGCCCATTACTTTGGGGTACTCTCATTTATTAGGGTTACTCTTCTGGGGGGGTGGTATTCTGTACTTCTATCAATGTACTGCTTGTGTCACTTGTGTTTTCATATGGAGCTCTACTTCTCCCTGCTGCAAGTCCCCTCCCAATGGAGCTGTCCTGCAGGACCTAGGTTCCCCAGGGCTGGTTCCTCCAGCCCCAGAATCAGATGAACACACACACAAACATTAACAGAGAGTGTCTGAGAGGAGCGCTGACCAAGCTGACCCCTTCTATGTCCCTGACTCAGCAGGCTGGGTGGAGCAGCACCGCCAAGCTGCCACCCTCATAGGCCGTGGGCACTGCACCGGAATAGAGCGCACCTGATCAGGCTGGGTCAAGCAGCACTTTCAGTCTGCCCCCCTCATATGCCCCTGGACTCTGCAGGCTGGGTTGAGCAGCACTTCCAAGCTGCCACCCTCATAGGTTCCAGGTTCAGCACATCCCTCTCCCCACTTCCACATTACAATTGTTCTGGTAGTAACCCACTTGAGGAGCAAACCCCACAGGCTTTTTGGGCGCTGCAGGGATCTTTTATCTTAGGTGCAAGGAGCGTTGCTGCAGAGTGAATGAGGAAACCAAAAAACACTCATGGGGAGGGGGGAGAGAGAGAAGTAACCAGCTTAATCATTAAAGTTATTTATGGCCAGGTAAAAATCACAGGAGAGTGAAACAAACAAAACAGCTATAATATTAAATCTAACTTAAATTTGATTATAAAAGTCAGGTTTAGAAAACTATAACTGATCACACAAGTCAAGGTCAGAAGGCTATACCGAGAGAGAGAGAGAGAGAGCGAGCGAGCGAGCGAGCTGGGTTCTCACCACTCTGTGAAGCTGGAATCAATTGGGGATTCCAGGTGGTAGCTGAGGGTCCGGAGTGCTGGAGACACGCAGAGTCAGGAGAAGATGAAGTCCCCATGGTATAGAGGCAGATTTTGGATCCAGGCATCAGAACACTTACTTGAGCACGGGTAGGGGTTTTTGTAGGGAAAGAACAATGGTTCAAGGGAGAACACTAGATTTGTTTATGTGTAAACTGATGGCTCAAGGGAGTATACCAGAGTTGTTTGGTTCAATGGGAGCTGATCATTCCTGGCTATGTGCGTTGTTTCTTGGAGGGAGCTCACAATGCAATTAGGGAGTTTCACTATTTTGGATACCAATAAGGATTTATTACTAGAATTGGTCTGATAACTATTGAGTTGGGTATGTGCAGGTGTGGATTTATTAACATCTGAAGCAGAGACCCCCCATCATGCAGTGCTTCCCTGCTATTCTGGTCCTAGAGTTCCATGCGGTTCTTGCCTTGGAATCTCTGTTCTCCATTCTGTATGCTAATGGAGATGCCTCCTTGTCCTATCTTCAATGCAAATGAGCCTAGGGGAGTTTCCTTAATCCTGTCACCCTTATCCCAGGGGTTTAGGTGTGTCTCCTGCTGCCTTTTCATTGCTTTTTGTAAGTCTTTCTTCTGATGCAGATTTGGTTCAAGCAAAGGCTGGGGGCAGGTCTGTGTGTGTCAGACAGGCTGGGTACTGCGCCCTGGTTCCCCAAGAACACAGAACTGCTAGGTAACGGCTCGGTGACCCAGTCAGTCTCCACAGGTCGGAAGGTTGTCCTCTGTGTAGTCCGGGCCCATGGTTCCCATTGCTTGGAGAGCCGCAGGAGCCTCTGCAGGAGCCTGTAGCACACATCCTTCCTCCTCCTCAGCCAGCCCAGACTGAGCTAGGCGGTCTCCTTTTATCTGTCCCTACCACCTGGAGCATGTGCAGCAGGGGTGAGGGGGCGTGGTCTCCTGGGTCCACAGTGATTGGTCCAGTCCTGGTGGCCCAGTGCAGGGTTGGTACACCCTGCCACAGGGAGAAAAAACAGGGTACGAATGGGCTCTTTAATCTAACAAAGAAAGGTAAAAGAAGAACAAATGTCTGGAAGCTGAAGCCAGACAAATTCACACTGGAAATGAAGCACTTTTTTTATTTTTTAACCAGTGAGGGTAATTAACCATTGGACCACACTATTAAGAAAGCAGTGAAATCTCCATCTCTTGGTTTCTTCGGTGTTATGCTCTGTGTGCTGAGTCACAACATGAAAGGACTTCACGACTGCAAAACTAAACTGGCTCTTTTTTAAAAAGAACTATTTACAGAGATGATGCAGAGAGATAGCTTTCTAGCCAGGTGCACAGAACGACTTTCTGGTGCCTCCTCCAAACTCTTCCTTCCTGCAACCTGTCTCCATCTTCCTTACAGGTTGCTATATCTTTCCTTTTAATAATTGTTGCTATTGTTTTTGTCTTTGTGCAATGTGCAAGCGTTTGCTGACTTGCTGGGACCAGAGGTTATGAGTACATAGCACACTCCAGGGACGTGGCCTTCACCATCCCATTGTAGTCCGCTCAGCCTCATAGTCCTTCAAGTGTGCTGGTCTTCAAACCAGTCTCCCATTTGTCATTTGTGTTATTGCTGTTTGTAGGACACTTACTCCACCCTGTTGCTGGTCTGCTCTTTCTGTTGGGTGCTGTCCTGTTGGTCCCCTGTGTTGCTCATATACCTAGTTTCTGACTGTCCTAAATCAGATCAGCTGATGGCAGAGGCTCTTTCTATGTTCTCCTGGTCCTGGCCTTCGGCCTGTCTGCATGAGCCAATTGTCTGCCACTACTCCACAGTTGTCTTCAGTTTCATCACCACTGCTGTCCTGAGTCTGTAAGTACCTCATATGAACTGATCACAATTCTTGCCTGAATGTCGTCCTGATAATCCACCTCCTAGAAGTTGGAGCAGTGACCTACTGTGACCATGTAGTTCCTGTCATTAAAAGTGAACAGGTCTGTTTTGACCTTTTCCCAGGGACGGGCAGGGATTTCATGAGGCTGCATAGTCTCCTTCTGTTGTTGATCCCCATGGGAGGAGCATCTAAAAAGCTTGGGGAGGCTAAACCTCCTCAAAATAAAAAAGGTTGGCTATGCAGGGGGCAAATGTCAGATGCGGGTCACTTCCGTTTGGAGGTGTGCTGGCCCGCCACCTTTGCACCCTGGGAGCAGGAATGCTGGAAGCTCCCTAGAAGAGTGGGGGCCACCAGCACCCAGACCATGGCCCTGCTCTGCCGCTCCCCTTAAGGGCAAGCCATGGGTTGGAGGGGGTAGACAGGAGCACGCAGTGGGTGGGGCCTTGGGGGAAGAGGGAGAGGGGGTGGGAAGAGGTGGAGCAAGGGCAGGGCCTTGGGGGAAGAGGCCGAGTGTGAGCAGGGCCTCGGGACGGGGCCACAATAGCCCCCCCACACTTCTTGGGAGCTTCTGGTGCTCTTGGGAGTAGCATCCCCAAACAAAAGACTGACACACTACCTACGTCGATCACTATACTATTTGTACACCTCACACTGTTTCATGTGTGCTCACAAATGGGCATTCATGCCTGACCAGTAGATTCCCTGGCTGGTCTCGGGTATGGCTTTATACCCAGGTGCGAGCTGTGTATCTATCTCATGATGTCAGCTCCTAAATCTGATGGGGTTACTGCTCAATCTGCTTTAAACAAAATCCCACCTTGCACACAAAGCTCATCCCTCACCTGGTAGTAAGGCTAACCTCCTGTGGCACTTGCTTCTTGTGATCTGGCCAAACCTGGAGTATCAATCATTCTACTGCCTGTAGCAACGATCCTGTCTGGTGTTTTGTTAGATTGCCCGGAGCATCCCATCAGAGATGTGAAGGGATTGTAGCATTAGTAGATACTGTCTCCTGTTCCAGAGTCATCTGTGTTCTAGTCTGGAAGCTACGCCCTGCTCACTGTATGTGCCACCAGTTGTGACTCTTCTGGGCAGGAATTTACCCTAACATCATAGTGCTGGATTCTCAGTAACACGTGCTGTAGTCACTTGGGTGCACTCAGCAGTGGATTTTTCATGATGCTTTCTAATGGCATGTAATCAGACTGCACATCCATGTTGTGCTCAACAGTGAACTGGAATCGTCCCATTCCAAAGACCACAGCTTGTAGTTCCTTTTCTACCTGAGTAAAGCCCCTTTCTGTGTCTGTCAGAGCTCTGCTAGCAAATGCTATAGGCTGCTGGCTTTGCATCAGTGCTGCTTCTAGACTTCCTTTTGAGCATCCCATTGTAGCTGTTCCATAGAGTTGTAGCACTTTAGGACTGGTGCGTTGCTTATGATTTTCTTTACTCTTTCAAATGCTTGTTCTTAGGTCTCTGACCTTCCCCATACTGCATCATTGTGTGTCAACTGCTGGAGTTGAAGGGCTCACAGGTTTCTGATAGGGACTCTATCAGTGGGTGGTACTGCTGTGTCAACTGTGCTAAACTCCAAGCGATAACGTTTCTTGTTCTGTGAGTTTCTTATTGACAGCCCATCACAAGCACTTGGCCACATTTCTCCACATTTCTTTGTCTCATCTAATGTTGCTGCTTACCACTGTTGCTGGGATTATATTGCAGCTGGCTCCACAATCCATCTGGAATCAAATTGCTTGTTGATCTAATAGCATAGTTACAAATATGGCAGTTGAATGACTGGCAGCCTTCTTCTGCACTGCATGTACACAGAGCCTTTGGATCTGCTAAAGCAGGGGTCAGCAACCTTCAGCACGCAGCCCATTAGGGCAGTCCACTGGCAGGCCATGAGACATTTTGTTTACATTGACCGTCCGCAGGCACAGCCCCCCACAGCTCCCAGTGGCCGCAGTTCATCGTTCCCGCAGCTCCCATTGGCCGGGCACGGCAAACTGTGTCCACTGGGAGCTGTGGGGGGGCTATGCCTGCAGGCGGTCAATGTAAACAAAATGTCTCTTGGCCTGCCAGCGGATTACCCTGATGGGCCGCGTGCTGAAGGTTGCCGACCCCTGTGCTAAAGTCACATTGCAAGTACTCTCCTCTTTGCTGGAAGTCTGTGTCCTCAATCACAGCATGTACTGCTGCCTTTTTCTTTCTAGAGTAGCTGTGGCATTGGGACATAGGAATGGTTCTATTTCTCATCCACCCCTTCCATTGTTGCCCATAGGCTGGGCTTTTTTCTTTCTGCCTTTCGGATTGCTTTCACTAATAGATATACATGTAACCCTTCTGCCCGTCAGAATTGGCAGCAACAAGGGCCGGGTTCAATATCTAGGGGATCCATTCCAATAACACAATGCAAACCGGCTCGAGCCCCCACCCAGTGACCTGGGACAAATATATACCACCCCCGCTGGGCGCCTCCAAGAGGCAATACTTCCCCTCTCGCAAGCACATCGTCTGAGTGTAGCAAAAAGCCTTTTAATAACAGAGAGAAACAATGTGGCATTATGTTGCGGAAACACCACCAACAGGATTCATAACACAACCCATGAGCAAAAAACCCACCCCAAGCAAATTGGGGCATGCCCTTTCCCTTTGGTTCTTGAGTCCAGCAACTCCAAATCACCCAAAGTCCCAAAAGACCAATGACCCCAAAGTCTATGTCCCTGGTCAGGGCAGCCCCAGAGTTCAAAAGTTTATCTGCAGAGCTTTATCTCCCAACCTGGGTGGAGATGGCGGGGGGGGGCGGGGGTGAGAGAGAGGTAAGGGGACACCTTACATGATCTGAAGCTGACCGCCCCACAGCTCCATAGGCCTTCGCTCCGCTCCGCCAGCCGCCCCACAAACTGCTTTGCTCGGCTCCGCAGCCCACAAGCAGCTCCCGCCGTCCCACGAACTGCTCCGTGCTTCACAAGTAGTTCCCACCGTCCTATGAACTGCTCCACCAGCCTGTCCACAAGACACTCCAGCCATCCCGCAAACTGCTCCACAATATATCTTCAGGCTCCCCCACTACTTAACACAACGCTCAGTGATTTCAGCTCTTAGGTGATTTCAGCTTGTAGTAGGGGAGCCTCAGTGCTGGTGCACCATTAGCCCAAAGTGAGCTTAGCAGCCTGTAACTAGACTCCTAAGAGAATCAAAATTAGCTCTGATATTCTACAGTGGAGGAAATGCAATTAGCATGTAAGGCCCTCACTAAGGAGCCCATGTCACCAAGCATTAATACCTACCCCCAACCTCCCTCAATTCACAGAGTTTTGGAACCCATGACCCTTGCCTAGCGAGTGCTACTTAGTTGATGGTGAGTCCCTCCATCATAACAAAAGGCCAAGTACCGTTCCAAGCACAGTTCCCATAATCAGGGTAATAACAATTTATTCTTCCTGCCCCAATAACAGAGACACTGGGGATCCTACAGCAGCCAACATGACCATTTGGGCAGCTATGGCCTCATTCTAGGCGGGGTGGGTGTGCCTATGCAAATGAGATCGGCCCCAGAAGTTCTTTTCCACAACTTGCCACACCTCACCACCAGATGTCAGGGTGAAGCTCATCCTGACACTGCTTACATCCAGAATCATGATGCCTTCATTCTTGGTCAGCCTGTCTCTGGGTTTCTTTAGCTGGAGCCTGTTTACTTGTTCTGCACTGGTGGCTGTTACTGTTTTGATCTTTCCCTGGAGAGTTCAGCTGCCCTTGCTATTTGGAGGCATTTCTCTAGGGTTAGATCTGTATCTCTCAACAATCTCTCCTGTAAGGTGGAATCACGTGTCCCACAAATGATGCTGTCTCTAATAGGAAACCTTTAATGTCTCCAAAGTTATATGTGGATGCCAGAGTTCTCAGTTCTGTAACCTAATATATATTCCCACTTCTGCTTCTTGGCTTTGGGTAAATGACAGCTTGTCTACAGCCTCATTCTGTCTGGGATCGAAGTAGTCATCTAACATCTTTATCAGCAGGTCCAGTGTTTTGGGCATTATTCCTGGCAATATTGTCTCGCTCACTTCTCGTCTTTTTTCCCCAGTGAGATATTAAAAAAGCTTTACCTTCATTTTCTCATCTTTACCCCATGGTCAGCTCTGTGTACAGATTCAGTTCTTGCTTGCATGACTGTGCGAGATTTTTTTGTTGAAATCCAGTATTCCCAGTGGTCTGAGTCCCTCCATGCTGCCTCTGCTGTGTTTCTAGGTGCTCTGCTTTGTTTGCCTGTTAATAACACTCTGTTTCTTGCTGTGGGTCTCACTACACTGGCTGGGTCAATGGCCACCATGTTTCGTGCACTGCATACAGAGTAACAACATGACAGGACCACGGTACTGGCTCTAAACTAAACTGGCCCTTATTAAGAGGACTATTTACACAGGTGCTGCAACAGCAGCTGCCATTCTAACCATATGCACATAGAGTGACTTCCTGGTGCCTCATCCAAACTCTTCCCTCCTGCAACCTGTGCTCCTCCTTCTAAGTCCCCAGCAGGTTGCTACCTTGTCAAATCCAGGACTGGATGCCTTTCTGCAAATTATGCATTAGCCAAACACAGATTGCGCTTCAGTCAAACAAGTTATTGGGCTTAGTACGGGGTAACTGGATGAAATGTAATGGTGTGTGGTACACAGGAGGTCAGGCCAGATGATCGAATTGTCCCTTCCGGCTTTAAACTCTAAGGAGTTAATGGTTAGAGTAGTGGCTGTTGGGAGTCAAGACTAGAGCCGGTCGGAAAAAAATTGATGTAACTCTTCGTTGGAAATTGTCAGTTAGTCAAAATTAAAGTCTCCTGGAGACCACTCAGTTTTGATGAAATTCCGCTGGAAGCCAGGTAGATTTCCAATGAAACCTGCCTGGTTTCCTGCTAGCTGATTACCTGGCTCCTCAGCAGGCCACCTGACAGGTTACTAGGGAGCGTGGGCTTTCAGGCTCCTGGCTCCGTGGGGCCCTAGGGTACCTGTTTCTGGAGCAGCCTGCCAGGCGGACTGTCCTGAAGCCAGGGCTCCCAGTGGAGCTGGGCAGAGAAAAGTAATTCCATTTCACAGAATATTTTGAATTGTTTGGTTTTCATTCTAAATCAGAACAAAACCAAATTTCAAAATCTCAAAATCCTTCATAAAATGGAATCACTGGTCTCCACCCAGCCTTCGTCCAGGCTTACCCTTCGTGTGGTGCAGTCTCCACATCTGTCAGTGGGGTGCAGTGATTCTGAGCCACCCCAGAGGGGTTGCAAGGCGAAGTGTGCAGCTATGGCAGTGCCCAGGATTGTCTGTCACTGTTCTGCATGTCTCCTTTAACTCAAAGAGTCCTGTCCCTTTGGACAGGCAGGATCTCTGCCTCCAGGGAGCTCCGTCTGGTGCACAGCTCAAGGTCAGACCCAGCACTCTGACTGCACCACACCTTTGGTGTTGGTGAAACCAGCATAAAGACAGTGCCCCTGGCTTCCTCACAGGTTGGGCTCAGAGGCACAAGTGCCTGGGGAGGCTGGGCCGGATGCTCTGCACCTGCCCCTGCGCTGGGCTCCCTTTCCCTGGGGCCTCGTGCTCACAATCAGGTTTCTTAAATCAACTAATAAGCAGGCATGTTGAAGTCTTTCTCTGGGGGGGCTGGAAATGGATCTTCTCACCCTTGTCACCCCTGCAGCAGCTGCTGAGAGAAGCCAAACGGAACAGCTCTGTGTGCAAACATGCCAGCCCTTTGCATTCTCATCCACCCACGGCTGGGTGGAGGGGGGCAGGGGGCTGGCCAGGTGCCGGGCACAGTAAAGGGCAACACTTCAGCTAATGCAGCCATGGGGTGGATCTGGTGACATCCCTGAGGCGGTATCGAGTGGCTGAAAAGGGGAGGAAAGAACCCAGCACTTATCTCCTCCCTGAAATGGAATGAAGAGAGAAACGGGAGGGGGCAGGGTAAGTACAGAGCCCACTGCACTGTGTGAATCCTGGCACTAACGCCCTGGTGCCCAGAACCCACTGAGCCCATAGGCCAGGGATGTGAATATCGAGAGGCTCGGGCTTGGGAGTTAGGATTCCAGGATTGACATCATGGTGTCTGGACCCTTCTGCACCCAGGACAGGGCTATTCTGCACTCAGGACAGTTTTTAGTCATGCACTGAGTGCTCTGCTTGGCTGTGTGGGCAGTTGCTTTTTCACGGATTCATAGATTCCAAGGCCAGAAGGGACCATTGTGATCATCCAGTCAGACCTCCTGTATAGCACAGGCCATAGAACTTCCCCAAACTAATTCCTAGAACACAGTTAACAGCCAACCTTGAATTAACAATTGTCAGCGATGGAGAATCCACCACAGCTAAGATTGCCAATCCTCCAGGATTGTCCTGGAGTCTCCAGGAATTAAAAATTAATCTTCAATTAAAGATAATGTCATGTGATGAAACTTCCAGGAATATGTCCAACCAAAACTGGCAACCCTAACCACAACCTCTTGGTAAGTTGTTCTAGTGGTTAATTCTCTCACTGCTTAAAATTTACACCCTATTTCCTGTCTGAATTTGTCTAGATCCAACTTCCAGCCTTGCATCATATTTTACCTTTCTCTGCTAGACTGAAGAGCCCATTATCAAATATGTGTTCCCCATGTAGATACTTCTGTAACAGCATGTGGGCTGTGATGCAGACAGAGCTAGGCAGGTGAGGACAGGGCAGGAGCAGGGTGGAGAAGGGCAGGGCCAGGATATGTTTCCAGGGCCAGATGATGCTTGGAGCTGGGAGTTCTTCAGCCGGTGCCCTGCAGTGCAGCTCAGCGCAGTTCCCCATGCCACAATAGTTAGAAAGCAGATGAATGGTGGCATTTGGGGGATGGAAGCAGCATGGCAGTGGCTGGGAGCCCACCTGGCCAGACCAGCCTGGGAGCAAGTGGAGTGGGGGGCTGAGGGGGCAAAGAAGCCAGCATAGATGGGGAAACCACGAGAGGGCTCTAGGCACAGAACTGGTGCAGGGTGATAATTGTGGGCAGCTGAAGGGGGGATTAGCTGGGGAGGTGATAACGGTTGGGCAGCAAACCAGCCACCGCCAGGAATTAAAGGGGAGAGTCCTGCAGAGAGGGCTCAGGCAGCGTACTGGGGTTCTTACCCAGAACTCCAGCACCCCAATACTCTGGGCTGTCCCACAACCAGGCCCTTTGCACTGGCTGGATGCAGGCCCCACAGTACAGGGACAGGCTGGGCACTAGGTTTGGCCCATCTCCCCTCCAGCTCCAGGAGGATGCAGGGCTGGAGTGGGACGTGCTGTCAAACAGGGGGCTCAGCCACTGACATTGCACAGCATGGAGGCTGCCTGTGGCCCCACTTGGGCCAGGCCCTGGAGTTCTTTCCAGAGGCTGGTGGTGCAGGGAGATAATCTAAAGCATCCAGCAACAACTGGGGGTACCTTCTCTGTCACCTTCCTGGTCTCATCTAATCTTGAACAACACTTCCATGGCACTGGCCAGCTCTGTCCCATGCTGGCGGTGCCTCACAGTCCCCAATGCCAGGCTGCCTCCCATAGGTCCTGGAACTAGAGGTGCTGGGGGTGCTGCCTGGCTTGAAGTGGTTCCCATCATATACAGGGTTTACAGTTTGGTTCAATGGCTCTCAGCAACCCCACTATACAAATTGTTCCAGCACCACTGTTGCCTCCCTCTCCCTCTTGGACCCCTGCCCAGCCCTGCTGATCTCCCCCTGCTGCCTGGGAACCCACAAATCATCACGAGGGCTGGGAGATTCCCAGAGCAGAGGCAATGTGCTCAGAAAGGGCGTGGCCCTAAATATTCCCGAATGCCACCATGTCAGGCTTGATGGTGCAAGGAGACCCTTGCAGCCATGTAGAGCCCTACTCACTACAGGTTTAAGTGACAGAGTGGCAGATGCTATTGCAGGAGTAGGGCCAGCAACTGAAGGCTTTTTTTTTTTTTTTCAGTGCGGGGAGAGCTGGTATTCCTGCATGTGCTGACAGGCTGGAATGGGGCTGCACAGGGCCACAATGCTGCACCCCTCCCAGGTTCCCTTCTTCATCAGAATCTCGGTTTACATTTCAAAGGAAAGCCAGCCTTTAGCCCTTACACTTACTGCAAAACGTGACAGGGAGGAGAGAGGCAGGAGTTGGGGAATATTTTGAGTTGGAGCTTGCAAGCTGTTTAGCACCCATCACAACCAGAATAACTGACACAGTGCTGCCTGCCTGAGTCTGCAGAGAGCCTGAGACAATAGCTCTGAAATGGTCCATAACTATCACTGGCTGAGGAGTCATGACAACATCAGATGACCTTATTGCAGCCCAAAGGGACTGAGACCTCTCGGCTCAGAGCCAGATGGGCTGGAGAAGCTGTACAGGAGAGACGTGCTCTTGGGAGGAAAACGTGTAGACAGGAATGCAGTGTCTTGTGGTGCTGCAGCCCAGGCCCCTGCATCACTGGCTCATGCAGCCCAGAGGGCAGGTGCAGTGTGAGACAGAGGGAAATGCCTTATTTTGCGGGGGCCCAAAGTAACTGGCCTGATGTCTTCCATGCCTGGTGGAGCAGCTTGGAGAGTGCCTGGGCCCCTTGAGCTGGGGAGAAGTGGGGTGGACTGTGTAACATAATCCCATGCTGACCTGGAGAGATCCAGGGATTCGATTCCAGGCCTTCTGCTCCTAGTTCTGTGCTGGAGCACTGAGGTGTGCAATGGCTGTGAGGAGAGTGCCCCTTTTCAAGCTCCCACTTTGCACCCTGGGTTTCCTGGGTTGTCTTTCACACAAGGCCTGGCCCTGTGGCTGTGGGGAGCTGTGGGCATTCAGGGCTGCCTGTTGCTCTGGGGGCATGTGTTTCCTTCCCCTGGCAGCTGGGCATATTTACAAGACTCATGTACTGACTCGATTGTGTGTGGGAGAGAGGGAACCGGGGGGGTTGGCTAGGCCCAAGGTGGTGACAGGAGGCTCTCATAATTGTCACATGGGCTAACTGCACCACTGACTCTACAGGTCTCTCCGAGTGCGGTCTCTTGAGGTGGAATCAGATAATTTTCCCACTCTCGGACTGGGTGCTGGGTTGCAGTCTACTGTGTATCCACTGTGATTACTTCATGAGGTCTGACTTAGACTCAGACCCTGCAGTTCTGTTCCCTCTAGGGAAATGACAGCAATGCAAGGGATTATTTATTTAGAATAAAAGCACTTCAAAGAAAATGTGTCTTAAAAACAATAAAACAGCCTCTGTGCATGCCTGCTTACAAAGTGCCTAACCACGTTCCATGGGCAACTCTGGACAGACTGATTCCCTATGGACTCCTCCACGCTCAGTGTCAACTTTTCTGCCCCTCAGACTTTATTGACACTTCCTGACAACTCACTCCCCTTTGCATGTGTAACCCTTCTGCCTGTCAGAGTTGGCAGCAATAAGGGCCAAGTTCAGTATCTAGGGGCTCCATTCCAATAACACAATGCAAAACCGGCTCGAGCCCCCACCCAGTGACCTGGGACAAATATATACCACCCCCACTGGGCGCCTCCAAGAGGCAATACTTCCCCTCTCACAAGCAGAGTCTGAGTGTAGCAAAAGACTTTTAATAACAGAGAGAAACAATGTGGCATTATGTTGGGGAAACACCACCAACAGGATTCATAACACAACCCATGAGCAAAAACCCACCCCAAGCAAATTGGGACTTGTCCTTTTCTTTTGGTTCTTGAGTCCAGCAACCCAAAGTCCCAAAAGTCCAATAACCCCAAAGTCTCTGTCCCTGGTCAGTGCAGCCCCAGAGTTCGAAAGTTTATCTGCAGTTTTACCTCCCAACCTGGGTGGAGATGAGGGGGGCGGGGTTTTAAGGGGCACCTTATGTGGTCCAAAGCCGATTGCCCCAACTCTCCATGGGGCTCTGCTCCACTCCACCAGCTGCTCTGCTCTGCCAGCCATCCCATGAGCCGCTCCAGCCGTCCCGCGAACTGCTCTGCTCCAAGAGCCGCTCTGTTCTGCCAGCCGTCCTGCAAACTGCTCCGCAATATATCTTCAGGTTTCAGAGTAATAGCCGTGTTAGTCTGTATTCGCAAAAAGAAAAGGAGTACTTGTGGCACCAGTATGCATCCGATGAAGTGAGCTGTAGCTCACAAAAGCTTATGCTCAAATAAATTGGTTAGTCTCTAAGGTGCCACAAGTACTCCTTTTCTTTTTGTGAATATATCTTCAGGCACCCCCACTACTTAACACAACACTCAGTGATTTCAGCTCTTAGTAAGTTTAGCTCTTTTGTGATTTCAGCTTGTAGTAGGGGAGCCTCAGTGCTGGTGCACCATTGGCCCAAAGTGAATTCAGTTCAGCAGCCTGTAACTAGACTCCTAATAGAATCAAAATTAGCTCTGATATTCCACAGTTGAGAGAGGAGGAAGTGCAATTAGCATATAAGGCCTTCACCACCGGGAGCCATGCCACCAAGTATTAATACCTGTCCCCAGCCTCTCTCAATTCACAGAGTTTTGAAACCCATGTCCCTTGCCTACTTAGTTGATGGCAAGTCCCTCCATCATAACAAAAGGCCAAGTACAGTTCCACTGTCCTTGATTCACATAATTGGGATAAAAAAAAAAGGAGTACTTGTGGCACCTTAGAGATTAACAAATTTATTTGAGCATAAACTTTTGTGAGCTACAGCTCACTTCATCGGATGCTATAGCTCACGAAAGCTTATGCTCAAATAAATTGGTTAGTCTCTAAGGTGCCACAAGTACTCCTTTTCTTTTTGCGGATACAGACTAACATGGCTGCTACTCTGAAACATAATCAGGATAATAACAATTTATTCTTCCTGCCCCAATAACAGAGAAACTGGGGATCCCACAGCAGCCAAAGTGACCGTTTGGGCAGCTATGGGCTCATGCTAGGCGGGGTGGGTGTGCCTATGCAAATGAGATCAGCCCCTGAAGTTCTTTTCCACAACTTACCGCCAGATGTCAGGGTGGAGCTCATCCTGACTCTGCTTACACATGATTCAAAATACTGATTAATTGTTCATAGTGCCCTTTGATCTGTTGTTGCTGGTTTTAAAGAGTAAAGCATTTTGAAGAGTTTGAAGCCATGGTTCAATCTCCTTTGCTTGAAGGTGCACACCCACAATTGGTCATAGAATCATAGAATCTCAGGGTTGGAAGGGACCTCAGTAGATCATCTAGTCCAACCCCCTGCTCACAGCAGGACCAATCCCCAATTTTTGCCCCAGATCCCTAAATGGCCCCCTCAAGGATTGAACTCACAACCCTGGGTTTAGCAGGTCAATGCTCAAACCACTGAGCTATCCCTCCCCACTCCTGTCAATTCAGTCTGTAGTCCAGGGGTATGTCTACACTATGAAATTACTCCGATTTTAAGGAAGTCAATTTTTGGGAACAGATTGTATAAAGTCGAGTGCATGCGTCCACACTAAGCACATTAATTCGGCGGTGTGCGTCCACAGTACAGTGGCAAGTATCGACATTCCAAGCAGTGCACTGTGGGTAACTATCCCACAGTTCCCACAATCCCTGCTGCCCATTGGAATTCTGGGCTGAGCTCAAAGTGCCTGATGGGGCCAAAAATTTGTTGTGGGTGGTTATGGGTAAATGTCGTCAGTCAACCATCCCTCCGTGAAAGCAACAGCAGACAATCATTTCACGCCCTTTACCCGGGATTGCCCAAGCAGACACCATAGCATGGCAAGCATGGAGCCCGTTCAGCTCACTGCAGCAGTTATGACCATTGTAAACACCTTGCGCATTATGGTGTAGTTTATGCAGAACCAGAACCTGAAAAACCAGGTGAGGAGGTGACGGCAGCGCAGTGACGAGAGTGATGAGGACATGGACACAGATTTCTCTAAAACTGCGGTCCCTGGCAATTAGGAGATCATGGTGTTAATGGGGCAGGCTCATGCCGTGGAACACTGATTCTGGGCCCGGGAAACAAGCACAGACTGGTGGGACTGCATAATGTTGCAGGTTTGGGATGATTCCCAGTGGCTCCGAAACTTTTGCATGCATAAGGGCACTTTCATGGAACTTTGTGACTTGCTTTCCCCTGCCCTGAAGCGCAGGAATACCAAGATGAAAGCAGCCCTCACAGTTGAGATGTGAGTGGCAATGGCCCTGTGGAAGCTTGCAACGCCAGACAGCTACCGGTCAGTCGGTAATCAATTTGGAGTGGGCAAATCTACTGTGGGGGTGCTGTGATGCAAGTAGCCAACACATTCATTGAGCTGCTGCTATCAAAGGTAGTGACTCTGGGAAATGTGCAGGTCATCGTAGATGGCTTTGCTGCAAAGGGATTCCCTAACTGTGGTGGGGCTATACACGGAACACATATCCCTATCTTGGGACCGGACCACCAGGGCAGCCAGTACATAAACCGCAAGGGGTACTTTTCAATGGAGCTGCAAGCACTGGTGGATCACAAGGGACGTTTCACCAACACCAATGTGGGAGGGCCGGGAAAGGTTCATGACGCGCGCGTCTTCAGGAACTCTGGTCTGTTTAAATGGCTGCAGGAAGGGATTTACTTCCCAGACAAGAAAATAACTGTTGGGGCTGTTGAAATGCCTATAGTTATCCTTGGGGACCCCGCCTACTTCTTAATGCCCTGGCTCATGAAGCTGTACACAGGCACCCTGGATAGTAATAAGGAGCTGTTCAACTATAGGCTGAGCAAGGGCAGAATGGTGGTAGAATGTGCATTTGGATGTTTAAAGGGTCACTGGCGCAGTTTACTGACTCACTCAGACCTCAGCGAAACCAATATTCCCATTGTTATTGCTGCTTGCTGTGTGCTCCACAATATCTGTGAGAGTAAGTGGGAGACGTTTATGGTAGGGTGGGAGGTTGAGGCAAATCGCCTGGCCTCTGAATACGCGCAGCCAGACACCAGGGCAATTAGAAGAGCACAGCAGGAAGCGCTGTGCATCAGAGAAGCTTTGAAAACCAGTTTCATGACTGGCCAGGGTACTGTGTGACACTTCTGTTTGTTTCTCCTTGATGAAAACCTGTCCTCTTGGTTGCCTCTAAATTCCCTGTAAGCCACCCGCCCTCCCTCCTTCGATCACAGCTTGTTGCAAAGGAAATAAAGTCACTATTATTTAAAAACCATGTATTGATTAATTGATTATAAAAATAGGGAGATAACTCACAAGATAGACCGGGTGGGGTGTGAGAGGGGGGTAGGAGGGAAGGAAAAGGCCACTTCAAAACTTGTTGAATGACAGCCTTCTGTTGCTTGGGCTGTCCACTGGGGTGGAGTGGTTGGGTGTCCGGAGTCTCCCCCCCACCCCTGCCCCGCGTTCTTGGGCGTCTGGGTGAGGAGGCTATGGAACTTGGGGAGGAGGGAGGGTGGTTAAACAGGGGCTGCAGCGGCAGTCTGTGATCCTGCTGCCGTTCATGAACCTCCACCAGACGCCGAAGCATGTCCGTTTGATCCCGCAGTAGCCCCAGCGTTGCATCCTTCCTCCTCTGATCTTCCTGCCGCCACCTCAGTCATCCCTCCTGTCCTCACGTTCATTGGCTGCTTTCCTGTACTGTGCTACTGTGTCCCTCCACACATTCTGCTGAGCTCTGTCAGTGCTGGACAACTGCATGAGCTCAGAGAACTTTTCATCAAGCGTGCGTTTTTTTCGCCGCCTTATCTGAGATAGCCTTTGGGACGGACGAGGGAGGCTTGAAACATTTGCAGCTGTGGGAGGAAAAAAAAGGGAATGAAGTATTTAAAAAGATACATTTTACAGAACAATGGCTATACTCTTTCATGGTGAACACTATTCACATTACATAGCACATGTGATTTTGGTACAAGGTCGCATTTTGCATCTTATATTGAGTGCTTGTGGCTTTGGTGTTAGAGATCACACACGCAGTGCCGAGCAACAGAATTTGGCTTGCAGGCGGCCATGGTAAGCCATAGTCTTTCGGTTTCTGCAACCTTCATAACAGCAGCGCCCTTCTTTCCCATACCAAGCAAAGCCTGTTGAGTTGGCCATTTAGTCCTGTGGTTTTTGTGTTAACGTGCAGCAGCAGAAACCAAACTAACCCTCCGCTCCATCCACTTCTCTGGGATGATCACTTTACCCCTCCCCCACCATGTGACTGGTATCAGAGAAGATCCCTGCTAGCCAAACGCGAACAGCTCAGTGCCAATGGTCCCCTCCTCCACTGAGTGGCTAACTGTGGGGAGGATTTCTTTTCAGCCACAGGGAAACAGCCCAGTAGGAACGGCCATCTCTGAATGTCTCCTTAATTAACTTCCCATATGTCGACCAGGTTACCATGAACGATATCACTCTCATGAGGATAACACAGAGAGATAAAGAACGGATGTTGCTTGAATGTCAGCAAACACCGGGACCATACACTGCCAGGCTTTGTCATGCAATGATACCAGATTACTTGCTACTAGCATGGTGTGGTAAAGTGTCCTACCATGGAGAACAGAATAAGGCTGCTCTCCCCAGAAACCTTCTGCAAAGGCTTTTAGAGTACCTCCAGGAGAGCTTCAAGGAGATGTCCCTGGAGGATTTCTGTTCCATACCCAGACACGTTAACAGACTTTTCCAGTAGCTGTACTGGCCACGAATGCATCCCAAATCCTCAGGGAAAATTAATCATTAAAAAACACTTTCTTGTAAAACATGTATTATATTTTAAAAGGTACACTCACCAAAGGTCCCTTCTCCGGCTTGGTTGGGTTGGGAGGGTATTTCAGTCAGGGTGATAAAAAGATCCTGGCTGTCGGGGAGAATGGTGTGCTGTGTGCTCTCCTCAAGCTCATCCTCCTCCTCCTCATCTTCCCTGTCCGCAAAATCCTCAGGCATGGCGGAGAGTACCCCATCATTGGAGTCCATGGACAGGGGTGGGGTAGTGGTGGCGGCCCCCCCTAGAATTGCATGCAGCTCAGCATAGAAGCGGCATGTCTGGGGCTCTGTCCCAGAGTGTCCATTTGATTCTTTGGTTTTCTGGTATGCTTGTCTGAGCTCCTTAAGTTTCACGCGGCACTGTGTTGCATCCCTGCTGTAGCTTCTGTCGCTCATGGCCTCCAAGATTTTTTGAAATGTTTTGGCATTTTGTCTTTTGGAACGTAATTCTGGTAGCATGGATTCCTCTCCCCATACAGCGATCAGATCCAGTACCTTCCGTTTGGTCCATGCTGGAGCTCTTTTGCTATTCTGGGACTGCATGGTCACCTGTGCTGATGAGCTCGCCTGGCCAAACAAGAAATGAGATTCAAAAGTTCCCGGGGCTTTTCTTGTTCACCTGGCCAGTGCATCTGAGTTCAGAGTGCTGTCCAGAGTAGTCACAATGCTGCACTGTGGGATAACTCCTAGAGGCCAATACCATTGAATTGCGTCCACACTAATCCTAATTCGAAACGGCAATGACAATTTCAGCACTGATCCCCTCATTGGGGAGGAGTACAGAAATTGGTTTTCAGAGCCCTTTATGTAAAAAAAAAAAGGCTTTGTTGTGTGGACGGGTGCAGGGTTAATTCGATTTAACTCTGCTAAATCTAACCTAAACTCGTAGTGTAGACCAGGCCTAGGAGTGCTCTTGGCTTCCTTGCTAACGCTGAGCTCCATTAGCAGCATCTGTGAGTAATGCTTTCCATCATGTCCAGTTGGCTAGGAGACTCCGTCCCATCCTGGCAAATGAAGACCTGGCCACAGTTATTCATGCCCCTTCGTCACCTCTCAGCTGGATTACAGCAATGCAATATAGCTGGGCAGGAAGGAATCTAGCACTTAGGAATTTCCAGCTAGTACAAAACACTGCAGCATGTCTCCTCAGCAACACAGACTACTGGGAGCACATGAAACCTGGGCTCCACTCTCTGCAATGGCTTTCCATAGAATTTCAAATCAAGTTCAAGGTCTCAGTCCTTATCTTCAGACTGCTCCATGGCCTGAGCCCAAGATACCTAAAAGACTATCTAAAGCTCTGGGACGAAGACCATGGTCAACAACTCTGCTCCTCTCTCACAATGGAGCTCTCGACAATAAAAATAAAGCTCATCTGCGCAGGAGACAAAACTTTCTCCGGTGGTGATCCAGGACTGTGGAATGAACTCCCCTAGGACCATCACAAACTTCACCACCTTCCACTCTAAGTGCAATTTCTTTGGCCTTACCTTCTCTCTTGTCAACTCATAGCAACAAGTACATTTTAAAAAATCCCTGCCAAAGCAAGACATTCCATTGCACATGTTTCTCCCCCTGGGGAGAGGATGAGAGAACAAACAACTTGAGGCAGATGTTAGTTATGCTGCTTAATGTGCTACTGGAAGACGCCCCGATTGTATGGTGAGGAGCATGGACAGCGGGTGGACCCCTCCTTCAGCGAGGCTAGCCCCTGGCCCTGCCCTTTCAGCATGAGGCCCCGCCCCCCGGCCAGAACCCTGAGCCCCTCTGGCCTCCCTGTGGCGGGAGAAGCCCCCCGGGGCTGGCCAGAACCCTGAGACCTTGCAGCCTCCCCTCTCGCAGCCAGAGAAGCCCCCCTGAGCTGGCTGAAACCCCAAAACCCCCATGGGACCAGAGGGACACACGGACCCCTCCTAAAGATAAGGTCAGGGTAACAGGGTGTTGGATTAGAGATGTTTTGATCGAACCAACAAGTATAAGGTAAAGGGTGGTAACTAACCATGTCAGAGGGGCAATAGGTTACTTGTTTGTAACAGTGTATAAAAGAGGGGTCACAGAGGCGGTGTCTTTGTCTGGCCGAGGGGGGAAACAGAAACCATGTTAGTGTACCTTTAATCATTGAGCCGGGGCACTAGGATCATGCTTCATTGACAATAAACCTGGCTGAGTGCCTTCGCTACTGAACCCAGTCTGTGGTCTGCATGTGTGTTCTCTTTATGTGCTGCACCAGCTCCGGCCAGGTAGCCAGTACAGCAGGCTCCCATCGAACTGCCCGAAGCTTTAGGCCTCATACCAGGCCCCTTATAGCAAGCCTCATGTCTCAGGCTCTCTCTTTCGACGTGTCTACAGGCAAAACAAGGTTTACAACAGGAGACAGGATTTTTGAAGCCAGCAGCCTGTCCTGTTGTCTTTCAAGTGTCTGGTTTGGTGTTTTTATGTGGGAAGCCATTTTGTCACCTTCCCTAGACATTGGAAGTATATAATAAACATTCTACTACCCCCACTGTAACCTAGATCAATATAGTCACATAGGGAATTCTAATAACTCAATGTACAATCACTTCCCCTCTCTGATCCAGTTTTCATAAAATGGTTACAGCTCAGTACTCATAACATGACTTACATCCATGCCTGTCACAGAGGCACTTTCATCTTTATTGAGCCATATTCAGGGATCCAAATGGCCCAGCTGGCATGTGACCTGCCTGGGCAGTGAGCTTCACTGTCCGCATGAGGGTGGGGAATGCCACACAGCCCCAACAGGCTTGGGAAGAAGAATTATATACCCCTCACCCTATGGCGATGCAGCTGGCAGGGTCCCCTCCCCTTTCTCGGCTGCCCTGGAGCCTGTGGGGAACCCCCTTCCTCACTACCATTTCACTGCTCTCACTCTCTGACCCATCCTTCTCCTTAGCCCAGTCTCCATCTTGCTGTCTCTTTCCTCCTTCCTTCCCCTTGTCCTCTCTGGAGCTCAGACCTTCCCCTGCTCCAACCGCAGCCTCCCTGCCCTGTGAGCAGTGGGAGACCCTGCACTGGCAGGGAGCAGTACGGGGTGCTTGGTGCACAGCTGAGCTGCTTCCCCTCCAGCCAGGGGGAGGCGCTGCTTTCTTTCTCACACCTACACTCCACTCACTGGAATCAGTTCATTCCTCCCCAACCCCCCATGCCTGAGATGGGGAGCAGCAGTAAGTGCAGCCGCCCAGCACCTCTGGGCCAAGGCCTGTGCTCACACTGCTACTCACCAGTATTGGGGGCCCTGCAGGTCACTTCTGCCCAGCCAGGACACTGAGTGCCCCTCTGCCTTTCTACCGCAGAGGGATGTATGTGAGGAAGGAGCTCTGCCTGCTGCCACTTCATGCACTGAGGATTCAGTCTCCAGGGGCTGCCCAGCCGACCCTGCAATGGGGTAACTGGGCACTATAAGATGCTCACCCTTATTAGTGCAATAGCAGCACATACCAAGAGACCAGGCTGTGGGGACCTTTCCCCTTTCACACCTTAAGGCCCTCTCTCCAGTGAAGGCTCTAACAACTGTGTGGTCCCCCACCCCACACTGAACATCTCTCATCTGCATTGTGTGTCCCCATGCTAGGAGCATAGGGAAATACTCACCCTGAGAGCAACAGCCTGCTGGTTAGAACAGAGGGTGGGCTGGCAGCCAGGACTCCTGGGTTCTGTCACCAGTTCTGGGAGGGGAGTGGCGTCTAATGGCCAGGGCGGGGGGCTGAGAGCTAGCACTCCGGAGTTCTACCTCCTACTGACCTGCTGCGCGGCTTTCACTGCCATTTCCCATCTGCATCTGAGCTTATACATCTGCACAGCAAAGGGAACGGCAGGCTGTTGTGCGAGGCTCCCGAGGAATGGCTAAGCTGCACAGCTGCTTTTGTGGGGAGCACGAGCACTCTAAACTGGGTGTGTGGGGATTAACTGGGAGCCATGGCTGCCGGGGGCTCTGACTGTCTGAGGCCAGGGAGGAGCTGATGCCCCCAACCGAGGCTGCTGCCCAGCACCAAACCATTGGATAAGCAGGCACATGTCAGGAATTGGATATGGCTTGCAGAGGCCAGGCTGTAACAGGAGCCCTCTGTTCTTTCCCTTCCTTTCATCACCAAGGAAGAGGAGATGAGCTTACAGCGTGTGGTGTCTGGTGGCCTCCCCCAAGCCACAAAGGGGCTGGCAGGATCAGACTGGGGGAACAGGGTGGGCAGGAGTCAGTGATGGGACAGGATGGCTTTCATTATCGTTATGTCACCCACATTGTTGATTGTCAAGGTTCAACCTCACTCATTGCCTCAGCAGCACTTCCCATGCCCCGCACCCAGCAGGATCCATTCAGTTCTGCAACCAGCAAGGATCCAGGGTGAGAACCTCTGGCACACAGCAAAGATTTAATCTGTACCCCAGGTCAGATAGCAAGTGAGTGGCAGAGTTGGGGATAGAACCCACAAGTCCTGACTCTCAGCCCTCCATTAGAAACCACACCATGCCCTAGCTGACTTTCTGGGGATTCCAACCTTGGCCTTTCCCTGCGCCTGCACCAATATCCCTGCTGTATCCCCTCTGCTCAGAGCTCAGACCCAGCATTTCTCTAACTGCCTTCAGCAAGCAAAGCACTGAGTGATCATCTATAACCCACACGTCCACAGCTGCAGGCAGCCTTCCCATCCCCTACCCACTACTCTCAATCCACCAGCATCTCAGCAGCTGTCCTCAGAGTTTATCTGTTAGGGACATTGCAGCCAAAGAATTCACCCCTGTATTGGGGAGCAACAGGGCTTACAGCCCATCCACTGGAGGAACGATCCCCTGGTTGGATCCAACTCCCTGTCAGGGAGCAAAGGGGCTCCCAGCTCTTCCACAGGGGGACAATTCCCTGGATGGATCGAACCTCCCTTGTCATGAAGAGTGCTGTGTCGCACAATGGACACTAGGGGACAGCAAAAAGAAAAGGAGTACTTGTGGCACCTTAGAGACTAACCAATTTATTTGAGCATAAGCTTTCGTGAGCTACAGCTCACTTCATCGGACGCATAAAGTGGAAAATACAGTGAGGAGATTTATATACACACAGACCATGCAAAAATGGATGTTTACCATACACATTGTAAGGAGAGTGATCACTTAAGATGAGCTATTACCAGCAGGAGAGTGGGGTTGGGGGAGAGAAAACCTTTTGAAGTGATAATCAATGTGGGCCATTTCCAGCACATTTCCAGGAGTTAACAAGAACGTCTGAGGAACAGTGGGGGGAAGGGGGAGAGAGGAGGAATAAACAAGGGGAAATAGTTTTACTTTGTATAATGACTCAACCACTCCCAGTCTCTACTCAAGCCTAAGTTAATTGTATCCAGTTTGCAAATTAATTCCAATTCAGCAGTCTCTCGTTGGAGTCTGTTTTCGAAGTTTTTTTGTTGAAGAATAGTCACTTTTAGATCAGAAATCGAGTGACCAGAGAGATTGAAGCGTTCTCCGACTGGTTTATGAATGTTATAATTCTTGACATCTGATTTGTGTCCATTTATTCTTTTACATAGAGACTGTCCAGTTTGACCAATGTACATGGCAGAGGGGCATTACTGGCACATGATGGCATATATCACATTGGTAGATGTGCAGGTGAACGAGCCTCTGATAGTGTGGTTGATGTGATTAGGCCCTATGATGGTGTCCCCTGAATAGATATGTGGGCACAGTTGGCAACGGGCTTTGTTGCAAGAATAGGTTCCTGGGTTAGTGGTTCTATTGTGTGGTGTATGGTTGCTGGTGAGTATTTGCTTCAGGTTGGGGGGCTGTCTGTAGGCAAGGGCTGGCCTGTCTCCCAAGATTTGTGCGAATGATGGGTCGTCCTTCAGGATAGGTTGTAGATCCTTGATAATGTGTTGGAGAGGTTTAGTTGGGGGCTGAAGGTGACGGCTAGTGGCATTCTGTTATTTTCTTTGTTGGGCCTGTCCTGTAGTAGGTGACTTCTGGGTACTCTTCTGGCTCTGTCAATCTGTTTCTTCACTTCAGCAGGTGGGTATTGTAGTTGTAAGAATGCTTGATAGAGATCTAGTAGGTGTTTGTCTCTGTCTGAGGGGTTGGAGCAAATGCGGTTGTATTATAAAGCTTGGCTGTCGACAATGGATCGTGTGGTGTGGTCAGGGTGAAAGCTGGAGGCATGCAGGTAAGAATAGCGGTCAGTAGGTTTCCGGTATAGGGTGGTGTTTATGTGACAGCAGACAGTCAGGGATTAGGAGTGGGTATAACATTTAAAGTGATTTAATGCAGAGTTTTACATCTAGGGACAAAGAATGCAGGTCTCACTTGTGAGACGAGAGGCTGTATTCTGGAAAGCAGTGATTTTGAAAAGCAGAGGTGGAAAGCAATTGAACATGAGCTCTCAGTTTGCTGTAGCTTAGCTGTAGCTAAGAGGGCAAACATAAATCCTTGGATGTATAAGCAGGGGAGTGTGTGTGTGTGTGTGGGGGGGTAGGGAGGTGGCATTACCTGTGTATGGCATTAGGAAGACAGTTACAAGAGTACTATCTTTACTTCTCATGTCTACACTTCCAAACAAGTGAGATTCAAGATCTGGAAGCTCCATCTCACAGCGAGACTCAAGAAGCTCCGTCTATTTCCAAAATGAGCTGAGGGTTTGGGTTTGCAGTGACACTGGTGCTCAGCCTCAGCCGAAGGCCACGCCCCTTCCTGCCGAAGCACAAGGTGCTCCCCCTAGGGCTATCTTCTTTAGAAACAGTGTGCTCTGGACAGTGAAGGCTGGGGCCAGAACTCAGGAGGGCGACACTTCTAATCTTGGCTTTGCCATAAGCTTGTTGGGTGGCTTTGGACAAGAGATCCTATGGCCCTTTCTGTGATGGCTGGGCTGTGACTGCTGGTGTCCTGAGCCAAGCTGTCTGACAGCAGAATGCAACTGTATGTACACTTCACTTCTGTGTTGTTCAGTGATGTTTCCTGGATGGGAGCAGTCAATTGATTAATAAAAATGCGCACAGATCCCCAAAGCTGCATGAATTTATCATGATTATTCCCCATTTAAAAATGCCCCCCAGAAAACAGCCTGTTTATTATGCACAGCCATCCTGTTGAAAAAGGATTGTTCCTTCTAGGGACAGGAACACAGGGCATAGGTGACAGACCACAGCCAAGAGTCAAGTGACTGGGGGCAAATGTCCCATGGGCTGAGATTATTCCCACTGGTGAACAACAAACACTTTAGGAGAAACCAGGGGTGGGTCCTGAGCAACTCAGGAATGGAAGGAAGGGCGAATATAACAAGAAATATGGCTTGCATAGAATGACTAGTCCATCTCTGCCTCTGGCCTATGCCAGCATGTTCTGATTAGCAACAAGCTGCCTCCCTGCATTTCCCCTGTTGGACAAGTTTGTAATTACCTCCCACACTAAAGTGCAGTGCTGTGTAGGCCTACAGGGGTGCTAGCTGATTTTGGAGTGAAAGCAGCATATTATAGTGATTCAGTAATTGATTTACTCACTAGAGTATGTTTTAACTTCTAGCCCTTTCTGTATTTATGGCCATGGAGCATTGTCTGCTGTGTCAACACTGGGTTCCTCTAGTAAATTCATTTTTATTGCTCAGGCAGTAATCTGGAATTTGGACACCTAAATCAGAGTGCATTCCTTCATCACAGACAAGACTGCCCCTCCTCATTATTGAATAGTTTAGAAATCAATGGAACAACCCAGTCAGGAGTATGACAACATAGGACAATTTGAAAGAAACAAGAAAAAGGCAAATGATTTTGATTTCATAGAATTAATCACTACAGCAAGACACCAATGAAACCTTCAACTACCTCTCTCAAGAAGTGTATTATTTGACCATAGATTGTAGAATAAGGAGCTGGTCATCTGGCCAGATGGTGATTCACAAGTTCTAACACACATGTAACAACCCCTTACTAAATCTTGACAAAAACAAGGTGTTTGGGTCTCATTCCAATGCTACATTTCCTTTCACAGATGAAGAAAGTTGCTTAAGAGGAGTTCTCTGTTCCTCTACTCTCTGTCCAGTCAAACTAGACTCCCATAGGAGATAAGGTGATAACTAGCCCTGTGTTACTGTGCCTCAGTGCGTAGCAGCCAAGAAATACCAGATTCACAACAAATTGATGATAAATGGGACAGACCCATCTCAGACTGGTGGTTATTCTTCCATAAGATATACCAAGCCAGTAACAAAAGTAAACTTCTGTCTCATAGCACTGGTTAACAAGAAATCCAAACTGCAGTCTCTTTAGGCATCCCAGCCCTTGTTTCATCACCTAGACGCTAGACTTTATGATGAGTGGTTATTTAAAACCAATTTCATCAAACAAAGGGTTCTTCTAATCCCAAGAAATCAGCCACATAGGTCAATATATAATTCAGATCTTACCCAATAATCAAGCTGTTGCCAATCCTTTAGTATCTAATATCTAAAGGTTTATTTATAAGAAAAAGGAGGCGGGAGTTAAAATGGTCAAAGGAATCAAATACATACAACTGTTGCAGAGTTCTTATATCAGGTTTAAAGCACTGATGGAATAAACCACTGTCTTGTAAAGTCTCTGGTAACTTGCAAAAGATTGGAAGGTCCACAGTCTATTGATTAGAATGCTTCTTTTAGTGTGAGTATAGAGACCAGAGCAGGAAAGAGGCAAAATGGAGATGCTTCCAAGGGTCCTTTATACTTTCTCCCATGTGGAGGGGATACTCTCAGTCTTAGTTGTTTGTGGAAAATTACAGGCACAAAATGGAGTCCAGAGTCACATGAGCAAGTCACATGCCCTTGTATACTTTGATGAGTCATAGGAGCAGCCATTACCCATATTCTGGCTAAAACATCTACAGGAAGGCTCACCAGCAAGAGATGAGCTTCCTCTATATCCATTGTGGGAGCTAAGTGTTCTTTGATAAGCCATCAACTTGAATAGTCCATTCACAATGTGCTGGCCAGACTGGATGTAAATTACATTCTGGGTGTTACCCCAGGAGAGAACACATTTGGAATATTGGTACATAGTCAGTATTCATAACTTTAGATACAAAGAGGATACATGCATAAAAACAGGATAATCATATTTGATAGATTGTAACTTGTCCATAGATACCTTACATGACATGTGTTGTATAAGATTTGTTGCAATTCTATAACAGTGGCAATATTAATGATATAACTGGTCATGTTTCAATCATACAGCGTTACACCCAGCTATCGGCCTTCCCTCCAGTTATGGCCTGATTTTGTTCAGCTTGTCTGAAATAGACCTACTCATTCTGTTCAGAGCTCATGTTGCCAACTTTTAGCACTTACCTCACCACTCTCCTCAGAGGCTCCAGTGCTAGGGCAGGCAGGGGTCAAGGGGCAAGGTAGCTCCCATGTTCCCAGCTTTTCTAGGGCCAATTCAGACCCATAGCTTTGCTCTGGGTTTTGTTTCTTGAAGCACGGGCATTCTGGAACTTGTCTTCAGCAATTGCAGCTGCATGGATGAGGGAGCAGGTGAAAGAGAACAAGCAGGCTAGAATGAGCAGGCTTTTGCTCCCTTATTTATAACTTGCAGGGTACTCACCCCTAGCTCAATCTCAGTGCTCTGTGGGTTAGAATCATAGAATAACAGGGTTGGAAGGGACCTCAGGAGGTCATCTAGTCCAACCCCCTGCTCAAAGCAGGACCAATCCCCAACTAAATCATCCCAGCCAGGGCTTTGTCAAGCCTGACCTTAAACATATCTAAGGATGGAGATTCTACCACCTCCCTAGGTAACACATTCCAGTGTTTCACCACCCTCCTAGTGAAAAAGTTTTTCCTAATATCCAACCTAAACCTCCCCCACTGCAACTTGAGACCATTACTCCTTGTTCTGTCATCAGCTACCACTGAGAACAGTCTAGATCCATCCTCTTTGGAGTCCCCTTTCAAGTAGTTGAAAGCAGCTATCAAATCCCCCCTCATTCTTCTCTTCCACAGACTAAACAATCCCAGTTCCCTCAGCCTCTCCTCATAAGTCATGTGTTCCAGTCCCCCAATCATTTTGTTGCCCTCCACTGGACTCTTTCCAATTTTTCCACATCCTTCTTGTAGTGTGGGGCCCAAAACGGGACACAATACTCCAGATGAGGCCTCACCAATGTCGAATAGAGGGGAACGATCATGTCCCTCGATCTGCTGGCAATGCCCCTACATATACATCCCAAAATGCCATTGGCCTTCTTGGCAACAAGGGCATACTGTTGACTCATATCCAGCTTCTCGTCCACTGTAACCCCTAGGTCCTTTTCTGCAGAACTGCTGCCGAGCCATTCGGTCCCTAGTCTGTAGCGTGCATGGGATTCTTCCGTCCTAAGTGCAGGACTCTGCACTTGTCCTTGTTGAACCTCATCAGATTTCTTTTGGCCCAATCCTCTAATTTGTTTAGATCCCTCTGTATCCTATCCCTACCCTCCAGCGTATCTACGTCTCCTCCCAGTTTAGTGTCATCTGCAAACTTGCTGAGGGTGCAATCCACACCATCCTCCAGATCATTTATGAAGATATTGAACGAAACCGGCCCGAGGGTTATGCAGGTGAATTGCAAACTGTCCATAATCATCCTAGCACCCATGGATGGTGGGAGGGAGGAGGCAGGGAGGAAGACTTGGAGTTGGAACTGTTTGCTCAGAGCAATAAGGAATGTGTGCTTGATGAGAGAGAGAGAGAGCATTTGCAAGGAGCAACTCCCTTCAGGAATGGCAGGCATCAAGTCTCTTTTCTAGCTGTTCCCTTCCTTCCAGGTTCCCATGCGATGTGGGGTGGCAGGGAGCATCTCACTGCCCTCAGTCAGAACCTTTCCATTCTGATTCTTGCCCATTGGCCTCGGGTCCATTTTCTTTATTCATCTGGGTGATTCAGACAAGTTGTCATTTAGGGTAATAATACATTTTCAGAATATTGTTGCCAGTTAATGTCTCTGTTAGCACTGACAGGCTCCCATCTGAGATCAGCAAGCCAGTGGTGAGGCGATGCCCATGGACAAACCAAGAACTTGCAATGAGAGAGACCGTGGCAAGATTGCTTGGTGGAGCTCAACAGCCAGCCTGCAGAGAGCTAAATGCAATCTCTTGTGCCACCGATATTTTACCAAAGTAAGAAGAATTAGAGGGATGGAACTGGCAATGGGCGACTACTGCTTCAGCTCAGTTTATTGACAGCTCTGTATGATCTGGAGATTGGAGTTATCTGCCTGTGGCAGGGGGTAAGAGAGTTTAGAGGACAGAAGATCAACCAGCAATGTCCCTAAACCTGACCATCACAGTTTCATTGCCCTTTATGAGGGAATGAAACTAGACTCTCTTCCAATTGCACATTCCATTTCCTTGTAACAGAACCTGGAAGATAAGCTGTGCTGGCTTTTTAGAGGGATAGTTGAACCAGGGCTTTTAAAGACTCTGCACCCACCCCCACACCTAGTCTCATATAAGGCAGGTCCAAAATCAGAGCTAGATCACAGCAAATTAGAGTCATTAGCACCTGGCCTGGTAGAAGAGTTGTTATTAAAGGAAGAGTTTGGGCAGACACAGCCCTAGGTATTTTGCTGTCCAGGAAAACATTTTTGGAGCCCCAAGTGCCTGAGAAAAATAAAACAAATAGCTGAGTGAGTGACACTCCTGCCAGATTTTGGTATGGCACCCCTGGAAGTTAGCACCTAGGGTGATTCCCTGATTGCCTGGCGCTAAGGCCATCCTTGACTTTGGGGGATATGGGGAGTACGCACATGACACCTGGCTATAGAACAATGAACATAAAGGTGGAGTTGTGACTTTTTGTTTAACAGAGCTGTCTTCCAGCCACTGATCAGCTCAGCGTTCTGGGGCTTCACTGAGGAAAAAGCACAAACCAGGGAAATAAAAGCACGACAAGCTCTCTTTTTTCCTGGCAGAGTTTTGATGAATAAATGAGCTCATTTCCTGTAACGGTCTGCAGATGGGCAAAAATAGGGGGAGTGTTTTATCCACCAAGCTAGGATTGAGTTTGACTTTGTTGAAGGCAAGTTTTCCTGGCACAAGAAGAAAGCAGAGAAGACAAAAGGAGCAGGCCAACTATAGAAAGAAGGACAAAGAGCCATTCACACAGAGCCAGAAGGATGTCCCCTAATGTGACCAAAGCCTATACACACAGCTGAATAGAAGCCCTTGAAGAGCAGCTTCACACTTAAACTCTCATATCACCTAACCTCTTCTCTTGAAGGACCTGGAGTAATTGCTGCTGCACAGAGTTGGAGGTGCGGACTGTAATGTCATACTATGTTGCATGGAGTGAATGAAAAGACTTCTTCCCAGTCTTCTTCAATAATGGAACAATTCCTCACCTACCCTGCCCCACCCAGGAGGCCCACTGTCAGAGAGAGAGAGTGTGCACCTGTCTTCATATTGGCTTTTTCCCCATGTGACCGCTTCTTAAGTATGCTGTCACAACTTCGTTTCCCAGCAAGAACTCCCAGCCAACTGTTGCGGGTGAATGTTAGTTCTAGTAGCACTCACCCAGAGGTCCCACACTGACAGCACAAGTGTGTGAGGCAGTGCCCTCCTGCAGGAGGCAGCCATCCCAGGATCAGTTACAAACAGAGGAAGCTCAGTGCACTGCCTGTTGCACCAGAGATGATTTGTTGAGGTAGTTATAATCCAAACACTGTCAATACATTTAACTGGCTCTTTAACAGGGTGAGAAATGTTCTCTTGGCAGCAGGTGAGTTTCTGGGAACCCCTCCAAAAGCGGAAGCGCAGAAGCAGTTCCATGCAGTGAGAGACGACGTAGAGGACAGAGGATCAACACGCTGCTTTCCCACAATTTAATCACCTCCTCCTATAGGGCATTATTAAAAAGCTGGCAAAAAACCCTTGTCAGAGCTAGACTGTTAGTTTGCAACAGGGCCTGGTGTTTACTGAGACAGGGAGAGGGGGTTAATATCTTGTTGTGAAAGGGAGGATGGGCCAAGCCATGTCATAAAACTAGATATAGTGGAAAGAATCCAGGATAGGAAAATGCTGGCTCCAGCAGAAGAGCTGGAAGCAGAAGAGTGAAAGTGGGTAGCAGAAGCCTGTGAAAAAAAAGAGGAGGGGAAATGGCAGCCCAAGAAAATGCAATATGAGCTTAAAAAGCTGGAATTAGAAGGAAGAACCCTCAGCCCCTGGGTGCTCCTCACAGGGACCGCACAACTGGGACACACTGTGCCCGAGTTACAGGGAGCGGGATTGCATTGCAGAGTATTTGACCATAATATCTTACTCCACAAAGCTGTTAATATTGGGACCAGTAGCAAAAAGGAATATGTCCCTAAGTTCCCAGCGGTAAGCTTTGAGGAGGAAGAGGTAGTTGATAGAAGGGAGAGGAGTCTTGTGCTCCCTTATCAGCAGAAAATAGTTATGAGTCTCTAAGGGAGGGGAGTGAGGATTCACCACTATTAGCTGAGACAGCTCTCAGTGCAAGCAAAAGCTAAATAAAGTTTGCCCTAGAACTAAGTGCAGACACCTCCCCGGAGAGCATGGGTGAAGCCATCCTTAGTAAGGCCATGGAGAAGCTCTTTACAGAAAAGGGAATGATTTACAGAGAGGCCTTAGTTGGGAAAAAGAAAAGTCCAGGGAGCTCTACAAACAATTGATTGTGCTCACAAAGCATTGTGTCCAGTTAATGCTACTAATTCATGACTGCCATTTTGCTGGAAATGGAGAGGACATATGCTAGGCTAAAGAAAAACTTCTATTGGCTCAATATTAAAAATTTGTGACCACTAGTGAATACTCTCCCCCCCTGCCCGAGCCTTAAAAGGTACCCACGATTCCTGAATGGAACTGCTGCACCAGGAGAATCTGAGGGAGTCCCACATCACAAGATCCCATAGTTCACTGCTTAAAGCCTCCTGTTCAAATCCTTTCTCCCCATTTAGCAGAGAGGGGGGAATTGAACCTCGGTCTCCCACAACCCAGGTGCATATTCTGACCATGGGGCTAAAAGTTTCAAGATCAACACCTGCTTCTCTGGCCTTTTTGCATGGAGCAAGTCAGGCATCTAACTCATAGAATCATAGAATCATAGAATATCAGGGTTGGAAGGGACCCCTGAAGGTCATCTAGTCCAACCCCCTGCTCGAAGCAGGACCAATTCCCAGTTAAATCATCCCAGCCAGGGCTTTGTCAAGCCTGACCTTAAAAACTTCCAAGGAAGGAGATTCCACCACCTCCCTAGGCAACGCATTCCAGTGTTTCACCACCCTCTTAGTGAAAAAGTTTTTCCTAATATCCAATCTAAACCTCCCCCACTGCAACTTGAGACCATTACTCCTCGTTCTGTCATCTGCTACCATTGAGAACAGTCTAGAGCCATCCTCTTTGGAATCCCCTTTCAGGTAGTTGAAAGCAGCTATCAAATCCCCCCTCATTCTTCTCTTCTGCAGGCTAAACAATCCCAGCTCCCTCAGCCTCTCCTCATAAGTCATGTGTTCTAGACCCCTAATCATTTTTGTTGCCCTTCGCTGGACTCTCTCCAATTTATCCACATCCTTCTTGTAGTGTGGGGCCCAAAACTGGACACAGTACTCCAGATGAGGCCTCACCAATGTCGAATAGAGGGGGACGATCACGTCCCTCGATCTGCTCGCTATGCCCCTACTTATACATCCCAAAATGCCATTGGCCTTCTTGGCAACAAGGGCACACTGCTGACTCATATCCAGCTTCTCGTCCACTGTCACCCCTAGGTCCTTTTCCGCAGAACTGCTGCCTAGCCATTCGGTCCCTAGTCTGTAGCGGTGCATTGGATTCTTCCGTCCTAAGTGCAGGACCCTGCACTTATCCTTATTGAACCTCATCAGATTTCTTTTGGCCCAATCCTCCAATTTGTCTAGGTCCTTCTGTATCCTATCCCTCCCCTCCAGCGTATCTACCACTCCTCCCAGTTTAGTATCGTCCGCAAATTTGCTGAGAGTGCAATCCACACCATCCTCCAGATCATTTATGAAGATATTGAACAAAACCGGCCCCAGGACCGACCCCTGGGGCACTCCACTTGACACCGGCTGCCAACTAGACATGGAGCCATTGATCACTACCCGTTGAGCCCGACAATCTAGCCAGCTTTCTACCCACCTTATAGTGCATTTATCCAGCCCATACTTCCTTAACTTGCTGACAAGAATACTGTGGGAGACCGTGTCAAAAGCTTTGCTAAAGTCAAGAAACAATACATCCACTGCTTTCCCTTCATCCACAGAACCAGTAATCTCATGATAAAAGGCGATTAGATTAGTCAGGCATGACCTTCCCTTGGTGAATCCATGCTGGCTGTTCCTGATCACTTTCCTCTCATGCAAGTACTTCAGGATTGATTCTTTGAGGACCTGCTCCATGATTTTTCCAGGGACTGAGGTGAGGCTGACAGGCCTGTAGTTCCCAGGATCCTCCTTCTTCCCTTTTTTAAAGATTGGCACTACATTAGCCTTTTTCCAGTCATCCAAATCCCCTATGTCACTCAGGGATTTGTATTCTTCACACTCCTGAACAATTTAGCTGGGTTAACTTACCTTTTTTGTGCAGACCTCATCTAAGGTGCCTATCTGATCCCATTCCTTCTAAAGGGAGGCTAGGCTTGTGGATCTCAGTTCTGATTTTGTGATTTTCTTGGAACTTGAAAGTTAGGCACCACGATGCTCAGCATTGTAACGCCTAAGTCCCTTTGTGGGTCCCACCCACAATGAGTATAGACAAATGTTAAACTGCCTCGTCTCTTTTCACTCTCCAAGATAAATGAAATGCACAGCATCATAGAGAAGAAATTACTTTAATTTTTCACTTTAATACTGACCTGAATCTGACACCATTCCATTATTAAAACAGTATTCTAATTGTGTTTTTAAAGGGGGTGGTTTTGGAATATTACAAACTAATTTAAAAACATTACACAACTTCCAATTAATTCAAAAAATGATTAAGTTGTGTTGTGATGAAATAAAGGTAGACCTGCAACTAATGATCAGACTGGTGTTCTTCCAGGTTTAATCCTGCAGTCATTGTGCATATAAAATTCTTAATGGGAAATGCATGCAAGTAGGGGCAGGAAGGTCAGGCAACCAGGAGCAAAATGATCAAGAAAAGTTTGTCAGTACATTGCTGATAGGCACACGTGGAGTTTACATTTCCATAACCTTAACAGGGTTTGATTGTTAGGATTATACTTGTTGGTAAAGCATGAGTAGGAACTATAACCCAATTCTGGTTGTGAAATGAACTTTTTAAAGTAGAGTTTGATTCTGGAAAGAAACAAGACAAAAGTTGTTGTAAATGTATTTCTGTTCTATAGTGTGTATGATGGGTCCACTCAGAGAGGAGTCATGGAGTTATACTGCTCCCTGCAGGTCTAATGGTAGCTCTAGTATTTTCTTTTTCATGTTCACATTGAAAAAATTGGTGCATGCATAGCACTATGTATATGTAAGGTTAAGGTTCAGATTTTAATCACTAGTCAAAGACTTCAGAATCACAGCAACATAACTGAGCATGTGGACACTCAGCATTATATAGAACTTTAAATGTACAAAACATAGCTCCCATTGACATTAATTGCAGCCATGGATGCTCAACACTCCTGCAAATTGTGTACTCCAGGAAATGAGGGCACCCTTGTCTCCTGTTTCTCTCACTTTCTGCAAGTGGGTCCTGTGGGAGGGTGCTCCCCACCCACACCTCACCCCTGGCCCTCCAAAATTCCCCCTTAGTACCCTGCCCAACGAGCCTCCCTGTCTGTCCCCACCTGACCTGGCTGCATGACATTCAGCTGGTCCACCTCTGCACTGCACCCAGACAACATCTGAACGCACTCATGCTTCACACCATCCACTTTCTTGCCCTTGTGACCCACCCTGACATAAAATGGCAGGACCTGTTGTCACCTAAGGAGGGTGAGGAACCCTGGAGGGCCCTCCAGGAATACTAGCTGGCAGTGCCTTCATGGAGCCTTGAGTACAGGCATGTACCTGCTGTGGTTCATGAACTCACCCGACAACTATCCCTTTTGCAGGAAGAGGGAGATCTCTGTATGGTGTATCAGGTTGCAGCACCTCTTCCAGGTCCTCCAGACCCTCTTGCTGAGATTCTGGCTTCACTTTTCCCTGCATCGTCTGATTTCTACAGACCCCATCTGTGGTCCCACAAAGTCACGGGACCTCCTCACAGCTTCCTCCATGGTGGCCATCTACCATATATGGAGGAGGAAGCGGGATGGGGGTGAGTACTTTGCAACTGTGGGGCCTGTTTCCATTCCCTTGCTCTAGCACATCTCCTGGCAGAGTTCCTCTGGGCAGTTCTCACTGACTCCCTAAAAGCCTTTGAGAGACAGTGGGCTCTGTCTGGGGTTCTCTTGTAGGTGTCCCCTTCTGGTTTCTTGATTTTTAAACTTTGACCCCACTCATGTTGCTATTTTCTCCTTTGTTGTCCTCCATAATCAATCTGGACTAGTGGTTCCTCTCCCTTGGTTGAGGGGAAGGACCTTTAGTTTTGGGTAGGCCCAGACTCAGCTGTACCAGTACTTCAGATAGTATGTAACTAATTCATTCCCAGAGCAGAGTCCAGTCTGTGCACTGAATGAGGCAGTGGGTCTTGTGGAAAAATTTGTATGTGATCATGTAATTAAAGTCATACTGCACACACACACTGGTAAACTTAACTGGCATTTCCTAACTTTTCCTAACATTTTCAATGTAATTTTCTAAATTAAAAAAACAATAAAAATAAAATTCTGTTTTGTGGAACCCTATTGAGCCCGTGTGTGTTTTCAGAAGGGTTGGAACCTTTAGATTCACTGCATAGACCCCGGCCACTTGAACTAAAGGAATAATTGATAGCAGCAGTAGATTGTCATCCTCCACGTACGCCAGCATTAGAAGAGGGAGAGACAGACTGTGCCTGTGGGTTTCACAGATACTTGCTGACAGCAGAGGAATGATGAGACACAGGAATCTTCAGTTCCATTCCAGGCTCTGTAGTGTAGTCCCAGCATCCTAGTCCAGCCAGCCACTCTCCCCTCCACAAAGGATCCTTTTCCAAATCTCACACCTCCCCACCAAAACCTGTGGCTCTTTCCGCTTTTGCATTCAAAGCAGTTAACTTCCTCCTCCATGGCGGCTGTGTCATCAGGGAAAGCACTGACAAGTGAGAGCCCCCCAAGCAGCACACAGCTGCAACTGCAGGGAAAAAGTCCTGCTCAGCACAAATGGAAGCTTTAGGGAATTTAGCTGCCAAGCTCCCCCATCACCCCGAGAATGTGCGAACTGCAATTTTTCGAACACATATCACATGGCCAAATTTAGATGAATTTTCACAGGCATGGCAAAAGCCCTGCTCTGGGGCCTGGAGGTGCTAGAGCATCTCAAAGAAAAGATTTCCACAATTTAACATGGGCAAAAATGTACTAATCTCTAACCTTGTTCTTGGAAACTGCTGAACAGTTTTGTCTGAAATTTTCCAGAGATATCCAGCCTGAGGCTGACACCTGGCTTGGAAAATTTCACTCTGAAGAGTTGAAGTTTGGCAGTTTAAGCAACTGAACACAGGATCTTATAATGGGAAGTATCAGCCCTGCCTGTAATAGCTTTTGAGTACAGAAACACACAGTAAGCGAGGAGACAATCTCCAGACAATAATACAACATAAAAGAAACTCCACTCTAATCCTATGATTCACAACCCATTTTGCTGGAGCTCTTTCCACCCCTACCTTCCAAAGGCTGCGTAGATGGCTGAGACACTTATGTGAACTAGCTCCACTATTCTATTTTCTCTCACCTGTTAATAGTTTGGGAGGAAAGAGGATTTGAGGGCTTTAATTTCTTTTGCCATCCTCCTCCCCCCCACTTCATGGCGCATCATTCCCCAAAAACTAAACATGTTGCCCATGTATGGGAGCTGACATAAGTTCTGTAGCAAAAAAAGGGGAGCTAAAGGTAGCTGCTCCTATATCTATCTGCTGCCCCAGAATCCGGCAGAGGCACCAAGCTAGCACTTTGCATGCAACTATGGAAACATGGTAGCAGGGCAGGGCCCATGAATGATCCCATAACTTTTGGCAGCCCTAATGCTCAGGCAGATTGTGGTGGCCCCCCACAGCACAATTACATGGTAACTATTGTAATGGATGCATGCAGTTAACACGGGTGAGTTAGGAAACTATAAACTGAATTTCCCTATTAAAGTCTCAACTAAAATTTTAGGGTATTTGATTTTTTTTTTTTTAATACAATTTGATGTTAATCTGTTTGAACTTGAATCAACAACTCAATCCTTCCTATAGAATCGCACATTTAAAAAATCTATTTAGCAGGTAGGCACCACTGATAAGGTCTTTTAGATATTAGCTTACACCTTTTGAGATTTAACACACAAATAACTTACAGTGGAATAGTAACTTGCCAGCCATTTCTCATTTAAGGTCTTCTGAGCAATTTAATTGTACCATTCTCAATATACTATATAGTACTGGAGCCCTTTTGAAACAAGTATATCTTGAAATGACAGCTAAGATATTTCTGTGAAACAATAGTGGGGCTGTTTTGAGAATTTATTTTTGAAATTGCCCAGAATCCCCACTTCTCAATGTTTACACTATAAATAGCCATTACTGAAGCACAGTGTAGATTATTCTTCAGTATGTCACTTTCCATAGTAGAGAACTCCTCTGTGCAGTTGGAGCACATGGAAGTTGAAGTTCAGTTTTACTTCATTTATTAGGAATTGGTGACATGCTCAATTATTAGGAAGTAGCTTTTGAACTTTGTGGTTTAAATTTCTCAAGTGAAAGAATTTAAACTTTCCTTCTTAAACTGCAGTAAAACACTGCCCTTGGGTCTCCACTGGGTTTTATCATGTTAGTCTTTAGTTTCTCCTCTGAGGTGGTCTTTCATCATGTGTCAGCATTCAACAGTATGTCTACACAGGGATAAAAACCCATGGCTGGCCAGTCAGCTGACAGGCTCAGGCTGAAAAACTGCTATGTAGATATTTGGGCCCCGGCTGGAGCTTGAGCTCTGGGACCCTGTGAGGGTGGAGAGTCCCAGACTCCACCTGAGCTCAACCATCTACACAACAACTCTTAGCTCCACAGCCCAAGTCATCTGACCTGGGCCAACCATGGCCATGCTGTGGGTCTTTTATCCCTGTCTAGCTGTATCCCAGGTGGCGACAATAGGAGGTAGCACTAATCATTATGACAATGATCACAAGTTGTCATTAAAAATGAAATACTGTTAAATAAAAGCAGCTAAAACTACTGGTTTAGAGAATAATAAAAATTAAATGCTCACATAAGGGAAATAGAAGCTTTAAAACAGATCGGCTACAAAGACCCCTAATTCATCAAAGCACTGAAGCATATAAGTAGTTTTATTCAGCAAAGCACTTTAACATGTGCTATTTTCAGCACGAGTAGTCCCAATTACTAAAGTTAAGCACAGATTGAAGTGCTTTGCTGAAACTGAGCCAAAATAAAGATAAGAACAAATAAAGTAGTCCAATTTAAGAGGAAAATGAAAGGAATGGACTTCTACATGTCTAAAATACAGCTATGAGTAATAAAAAATTCTGCAACAAAACTGAAAATTAGGAAGGATGGGACAGTGTAAAATCAAATTTATCACGTGAACAAAGAATACTGCATTATTCGTTTGCATATTTAATTCCATACAAGACTCCATTTTTAAAGTTTATGTAAATTGACACAGAATTTCCAGTCTGCTGCACTGAAAAGCTAGAGAATCCAGACCATCGGACAGTCAATGGTAAGAGATTCTGTCTACAGGCAACAGCAGGAGTCTGCTGCAGGGACAACGGATGAAGGGCCATAAATAATTTGAACAATGGAACATCTGAGCTACCTTTCTTGCCACATATCAGTATAAAAGGATTTATTTGCTAGGAAACATGTAAGAACATACAATGATGCCTCAAATAACTCTTGAAGCCACAACTGCTAAATGGTATTTTATTGTCTTCAACAACTATCAGTTACAGTATCTAAAACAAAAAGAAAAGTTGTCAAGAAATAAATAGCTGAAGATGAACTGTTGAGATCTCACTAATTTTTGTTACTGCAGTGGCTCCATTACATTTTATTCCTTGTTTTTCAGCCTTCATTCTTCAGATTCTCCAGGCCTACGAATATCATCAATCTTTAGAATCATTCTAACCATCTGAGTAGCCAGAGCAATCTGTTGCTTTTTACCAATTAAGGTTTCTATGACATGCTGTTTCTTCATATCTGTCAAAAGAGGGGAAATATTTAGACATCCCCCCCCAAAATAAAAAATTAAAGACACACTAAAAGAGCCCGTAGAGCGCAAATCACATTTCAGATTTAAAATTCTACCACCATACAATCACACCCTTCTACCAAATCCCAGAATTTTGGTATTATTCCCTTTCAGCTGTTTAGAGATTACAGTGAGGTATCATTACACATACTGAATCTATTTCCTTAAGTTAAGTATCCTCACACCTTCCTGTCAACTGTCTAAATGGGCCATCTTGATTATCACTACAGAAGTTGTTTTCTCCTGCTGATAATAGCTCATCTTAACTAATTAGCCTCTCACAGTTTGTATGATAACTTCCAACGTGCGTGCGTGCGTCTCTCTTACTATATGTTCCTTTCTATGCATCTGATGAAGTGAGCTGTAGCTTACGAAAGCTTATGCTCAAATAAATTGGTTAGTCTCTAAGGTGCCACAAGTACTCCTTTTCTTTTTTCTAAAAGCAAAGACAGTTCCAAGTCAAATTCTCACCTGAACTCATTCTACTTATGCCAAAATGTTTTGCTCATGTGGTGTAAAATTAAGGGTTTTTATTCCAAATTCTTCAAATATGAAGTACTAAGTGACTGCATTTTCCAAAGTCTTTGTAGCATGCACGGTAAGTCTACTATGGCTTTTTACATTTGTTGAGAAATGCCTTCCACAATATTCACAGTGTAGCAAGGATTTCTTACCATTTGTTCCTTTGCGCAAACAATCGATCCCAAGAGCAGGATTGTTTTCTTTCACTTGCCTAGCTCGCACTTCAGTCATAGTCTGTATGGGATTCATTCCACTGTTTTCAGAAAGCGCAATGGGAATGACTTCTAGGGCATCAGCAAAAGCCCTCATAGCATACTGTTCCAAAGAGGGGCACTAGAAGAGTACAGGCTTATATTAGACTGTTGGAAAAACCAGGTTACCACACTAAAACAGTGAAAGAATTTATCCATATACAATAGATACAAGTGTTCCTTAAAAACATGGCCCACCCTACCCAACAGGATGTTTATATGTGGTGCCAAAGTACTTATATGCATAATACATCCTACATCAGTCTTAAGGACAAATGGCTTGTCTATATGATAAGCCATTTCACTGTGTGAATCTACAATGCATCAGCTGGCTGCTCAGTAACTCATCACAAAGACCCTGCTACATTAAAAGTCCTGGCATGAAATGGTGGGAGTGACTGCAATTTAATTATCATATTGAAATGAGGGTCTAGGGGTAGGGGATGGAGTCATGTGACACCGAATGCCTCATCTACAACCATAGTCTCCATTCCAGGGGCTGCACATTGTGACCTGGCTAAAGGTTACATCCTTTTAAAGCCAAACCCTAAGATCTGTACTTGAATTCAGACATGACTTTGATATGTTTAAGTTGCCCCATTTCATCTTTCAAAAGACAATTTTAGTATTGCAAAAGGAACATCACTGATAACAGTACATCAGTCTGGAAAGGCCGCTAGCAATCCAATGGAAAATTTCACAGTATCATTTAATCAGTAACCACAAAGTAGTTTACTAAAGCACAACAGCTTTTCTTCTTCTACTTTGCTTTCCTATGCTGAAGCAGCAGCAGTTACTATGTGAAAAACTATACAACACTGTGCATAAGTGAAAGCATGAAATTCCTTAGCATACACTTGTTTTGCAGTTACAGATACTAAAGGCTGATGTTTTCCTTGAGCGGGAGAATGATGAAAAAGGTTGTTGTTTTTTTTTTGTTTTTTTTACCTTATCTGCTGTTTCACTAACTGCCAAAGCACAAGAGATCTCGGCAGCACCTCCTCCATACACAATGCGGTTATCACGAACCAGGTTCCGGATTACACACAAGGCATCATGAAGAGATCGTTTTGCTTCTTCGATTATCTTGAATTTTAGAATATAACAAGTTATGTTACAGTATGTAAAGTTAGGAGAGTCCCGAAAATCTTACTTCATCAAGGTTTCCTAATACAAAATCAGAAACTCCACACAGCCAAGTAATATCTGAATAGAAATCTGTTGTTGTAATGACCTAGATTTTTTTAATTCACTGTTTTCATGAAACTTTACATTTTGAAATAATCAACTTTTCAATACTTAGAAATTGCACATGCACATTTTAAAGATTTTTCAACCCTTCACTTGGATGATCAAATTGCGTTTCAAGCCTGGGGTATTTCCAAGATAAAAACAAGGCTTTTTACATTAAAATATTTATGGTTCATACTTCAGAAAGTCCACTTAATAGCTTGATGCATTTTATTTTTTTTAAAAAGTTAAGCAAACATCAAAAAGTTGTTTTTTTTTTTTTAAAAAAAGATTACAAATCTATTTTTAACTCTTTATTTGCACCCTCTCAGTTTTCCCCTTTTTCTTATGCTTTTGGCTCCAAATAGGACTTAAGTATCAGCAGGATAAGAGCAACACACTAGACATCAACCGATTTAATGCAAAGTTTTGAAATTTTGTTTTGCTGTACAGGAGATACCATTCTTATCTAAAGGTCAGGCCAAGATTTACAGATGAAGATTAGATATCTACTGCTATGTGAAAATGAGTAAGAACCTGATCCTCCAAATTATTCAATATCATTTTATTCACATGAGCAGTCCATTAAAAGTAAAAGGGATTAGGCACAAGAGTAAAGTTACTCGTAGAGCATGATAACAAACGATCATCAGTTTTACTCAACACCAAACAAAGTGATTCTTGTGGTACTTTGCACAGCGAGTTGCCACTCTTAACAAGCAATCACTGTTGGCTATCCCAGTCAGGTGGACTACGGATTTATTCACTCCCTCTAGCCACACTTCAGATAAGACAGTACAACACTGAGGCTTCTTTTGGATGCACCTGCTGATTTTGCAAGCTGATAGAATTAGCAGGAGACATGATCAAACTCTCATTTACATATTGAGCATCTCACCATCTTATTTCCTCCTCTAATGAAGATGGTCACAGCTCTGGAATTCTGACATTGCTCAATGACAAGCATTTTATCCTTTGTTGTTCCAAATGAGATCTCCCTGACAATGCCAGCAAAGCCTAGTTTCTCAGACGTGAGTTCGCAGAAACGAGGAACGATGCGCCCTCCAGTTGCAATGGCAATCAACTACAAGTTAAAAAAACAAAACCAAACCAGTCATTTTGAAAAGAATTTTTTCTCAAGGGTTTTTTATTGTGGGACATGGATGGAACAAGGCCAGCTTATGGACTAGACTCTGAAATGGACACTTCCCCTCATTCAGAGTATTTCAGGGAACCAGTTGCTTCTGCAGAGCAAGGAATGACATTTTAAATGTGGAGTCTTAGGTCACCTTTCTGTAACCCATCACGCTTTTTTAGCTCAATTTTAATAACTGAAGGATGGGAGTTATTTGTATTGGGGTAGTGTCTAGAGGATTCAATTGTGGATCATGGCCCCATTCACAGTGGGCCCTTCTCACAAGTGATATTTTACAATCAGTGATTTAGACTCGTATATATTAGTTGTGCTGCTCTCCTCCTGAAAGCCAGAGCTTTTGAAGTGATCATGTGTTAGAAGTCTGAGAGAAGTTTACTTACTTCTATTTCAGGTCCGCCAACCCAACGAACAGCAGGTAGCTCATTCTGAAGCAGTAAGTGATTTGCCTCATCATCAAACCCCCACTGGCAAATAGCTAGGTTTGCACCAGTGTCTTTAATCTGAAAACAATTCCAATATATGTTGCTAAGTTAAAAGCAATACAATGCATTTAATTTGAACCCACAAGTACCAAAATACAGTGGATACAAAGGATGACCCGTAAAGACACTAACCATGGAGCTGAATTTCAAACTAGTCTGTTAATTAATTACAGCTATTTTTTTTTGAATAGTTTGTCATTCAGTTGTAACTTTTTAAAAGTATATGTATGCAAACAGGTCTGCTTCTTTTGAGACTACTAGTCAAATCATACATGAAAAGCAAAATATTTCACTCTTGTATACACTGGGGAAAAGTCATCAGGGATAAATACGTTTATAAACTCTAACCTGTTTTACCATCTCTTCAAATTTCTCCTTTTCATATTTCTGCAGTGCCTTGTAATCTTCCACGGATGTTACATCAAGCTTGTGCTTGGTTTTAGGCTTAGGTGGCTCAAATGGACAAGTGAGAATTGCAATTTTAGCATCTTTAACTTCCTACATGTTAAAATAAAGTTTAAGATTAATTATTTTGACCTCAAAAATATTTGCACTCTCTCTCCCCCGCCCAACCCCATACTAATAAAGCTATTTTTTCTACAAGCTAGGAAAGAGCAACTTCTATTTTAGAATACATGAGAGGTGTTCAGAGACAGTAGTTAGAGGGGCAAAGAAAAGTTCCTTGATGATTTAATAAAGCCTAACATACAGACACTCCAGAAAAGACTAACTCACTTTAGGCATCTGTGGATGGCTGAAATCTTTATCCACAATCACTCCTTTGACCAACTGGGTATCTTCCAGTCTCCCTCCCACTTTGCCTTGTACTTTGATTAGCTCAAAATCAACATCTTTGCGTTCCATATCAGCCACCGTCAGTACAGCATTGACAGCAATTTCTGCCATTTGTCTGTTGCAACGATTAATTCTAAATTTAAGCAAAATGTAATGAAGTTAGTTAAGATTGTTTAAAACATCCCCCCAAGAGAACAACTGTCCTAATAGAGAACAAACATTATTTGAGCATTGAATGTTTGTTCATTGTAGGAAGATGGGAGAAGAGGAGAAAAAGGAAGTTAAACTATAAAACAGGAGACAAAGAACTGAATATGTCTGCCTGTATAGTGGAGACGGACACCTCTTCTTGGATATGTTACCAAGAAGCAGATTTGGGCTCTCACACTTAACTGATTACAAGTGAGTTATAACCAATGAATGACCTATAGGCTGCATGCCAAACAACATGCAAGGTACATCTTGGAAAGGACCTCTTTTAACGTGCTTACATATACTTGGTATACTGGTGCATGCTATAGACAACTGGTGCTGGACCATATGTAGATTTTTGGTTGCACAGAACAAGTTAAATTCTAGATTAATCTTTAAGATTAAAGCAAAATGGTTTGACTAGATCCACTTTAATATGCCCCAAAGACAGGGGAAGGAGAGAGTTGCCTCCAACTACGACACTAATTGAACAGTTTTCTGAGAGACCTGAAATGTTCCTTAGTGTAAGACAAGCAGCAAATGCCACAGAGTTAACTGAAAAAACCAAGTGTTTTTTGAAACTTTGTTTATAGTGCCATTGTTCTACCTGCCCTCCCTTAAGAACAAAACAAACAGTAAAAAGAAGAGTACTACTTGTGGCACCTTAGAGACTAACCAATTTATTTGAGCATAAACAAAGTAGTGTTAATCAGACTTACAGTTAAGTCAAGCATCACTAGTAGCTTTTCCTTTGTTCCAATAGCGACAGGAAGGAACAAGTGGATTACTTTTGTTTTAAAGTGTCTGGCAACCCAGCACAAAAAGATAACTCACACCAACTATCTTAAAGGGAACTGAGAAAAACTGTCAATGGTCAATTGATCTGTTGAATACTTGTTGATGCATCATGCTGGGTTACCCTATACTGTGTTTCTTAACTAGTGGGTCATGAACGGCAATGGAGGGGTCATGAACATTTATTAAGTCTAAAGCAAAGGACATCTCGCTCTCCCCTCCCCGTCCCCATTACCTTTCAAGGTTAAATACGCTTTGTCAGCCTCTCAATACACACACAAGTTATATAGGCTTATCATCGTCATCACTGATATAAATTAAATGTAAGGAGGTAATGGAAAAACTTTGACTTCAAAAAAGGGGCGGCACACCTGAAAAGGTTGAGAGGCTGTCACCTAAAATGCCTGCACCACTTTGGGCTGGTCTACTGACAAAAGGGGAAAACTATATTATGCCATCAAATCATTATCCCAGCAAATTAAAGAGCCACATTTCATTAATTAACCCATGATGAGTATCAAATTAACTACCTAAATACCATTTTACTACAGCCAAAAAAATAAGAGCAGTGACAGAGCAAATTAATAGAAGTAAAGGTAGCAGATAAGGCTATAATGATATTAGCTATTTGTCACATGTGAAATCCATCTACTGTCATCTTTTCTTTAAGCAAACTATCATCTTTTAAAAGTGAGGGGAAACAACCACACAAATATATAAAGGGCGGTTAGGAAGCGTGGAAGTGGAAAAGAAAGGAATTAGACAGATAGCATAGAGGAATTTCTATTGCAGCTGCTTGTCACATGTCATCAAATCTGTAAAGAGAATGGTTTACTAATGTCTTCTCCTAAACTTGCTGCATCAGGGAGTTACAGAAGAGAAATTAACTGGCAATAAAAATAAAAAGTGACTTTAACTTTAAGGAAAAATTTCATTGACGAATGCAACAAATGTTATATTCCAGCTAAAAAAGTCAAACAACTGTAAAGGATTTTTTCCCCAAAATGCTTTCAAGTATGAAACTACATTAGTTAGGTTTTTCAAGTATAAACTTACACTTTAGAACCTAGAGTTGTCTTTGCAGTCTGGATAAGAGGTTCGCTGTTCTGTGGATCAACTGGAAAGCTGTCGCTGATTTTGTCTAGATTCTCAATGGCAACGCGTGCAGCCTGCTCATAACCATCTGCTATTCGCATAGGGTGAATACCGCGATCTAACAACTGCTCAGCCTGTTCTAATAATGCACCAGCCAGAACTACAAAACAAAATAAAAACAAGGATTTACTTTCCTCCATCGATTTATTAAGTTATTTGATCTTGCAACACGTTCTTAGAACACGGAAAGCGTGTTTAACGAACTTGCCCCTGCAAGTTTACACTAATTTCTAAAATTCATCAACAGCGGTTGACCAATTATAGTGAGGAAACTACCCAATTATTGCTTTCTTCTTAAGGAGTGAAGATGGAAGTGGAAGAAAATTAAGATATGTGAAAAAATAAATACATGGATGCATTTAATACAAGGGATAGAGTGTCAATACTGCCTGCAAATTTAGCCTACCCCTTTAAAAACAAAAACAAACCACCCCCTTTCCCCAGACTTCTGATACAGAGCCCGCAATATGGGAGCTGCAAGAGGATTAAAATGCTAGCTACTCTACTAGGTTTGTTTGAGATGCTAATTGTTTATGTAGGGCCAACTCTTTAAATATTTTTTAAATAACCTAATTTCAGAGGTGACAGATTTGAAATGTCTCTTACCAACAACCCCTGTAGTTCCATCCCCAATCTCATCATCCTGCGATTTAGACAACTCTACCATAAGTTTAGCTATTTGATGATCCACATCCATCATACTTAGAATGGTGGCCCCATCATTCGTGACAGTCACCTCACCATCCTTGTCCACCATCATTTTATCAAGACCTAAAACAAGTGTTCAAAAAGTATACAAGTTATAAATAATCAAAGAAACCTTACAAAAAAAAAAAAGTGTTTAAACTTACATTCTCAAACTTACCATTGGGCCCCAGTGATGTTCTCAGTGTATTTGCCACAGCCTTTGCTGCCATTATATGAGACTATGAAACAAAAATGCAAACATAAATTCAGTCATTATGACACATCCTTAAAAATACAATGCTTTATTAGTAACACTAAGCAAGTAAATAGTGAAAAAGAAAGTCCTTTGATTTTAGTTGTTTGCAGATACAGTTGTGTGTCAGAGAAGATTAGGTGTTAGTGTTTTCAGGGCCATCAGTTAGCCAGTAGCAATTCCCATCTCCAATGTTTTCCATCAGTGCAAATATGAAAAAAACTTGCACGGGTAATGAAAAAGGCAAAGTAACTTCTCCCCCCCAACACCAAAAAAACCCAACAAAAAACAGCATTAAGTGGGGCTGAGATACAAAACAACTGCTACAAATGATTTTGCTCCATTTCAAGCAGAAGTTAAACTAAATAAAAATGTATACTAAAATTATACCTAGATCAGGCAAATTGTGTGTGTTGAGATCGAGGGATGTGATCGTCCCCCTCTATTCGACATTGGTGAGGCCTCATCTGGAGTACTGTGTCCAGTTTTGGGCCCCACACTACAAGGATGTGGATAAACTGGAAAGAGTCCAGAGAACGGCAACAAAAATGATTAGGGGTCTGGAACACATGACTTATGAGGAGAGGCTGAGTGAACTGGGATTGTTTAGTCTGCAGAAGAGAAGAATGAGGGGGGATTTGATAGCTGCTTTCAGCTACTTGAAAGGGGGCTCCAAAGAGGATGGATCTAGACTGTTCTCAGTGGTAGCTGATGACAGAACAAGGAGTAATGGTCTCAAGTTGCAGTGGGGGAGGTTTAGGTTGGATATTAGGAAAAACCTTTTCACTAGGAGGGTAGTGAAACACTGGAATGCGTTGCCTAGGGAGGTGGTAGAATCTTCTGCCTTATAAGTTTTTAAGGTCAGGCTTGACAAAGCCCTGGCTGGGATGATTTAATTGGGGATGGGTTCTGCTTTTGAGCAGGGGGTTGGACTAGATGACCTCCTGAGGTCCCTTCCAACCCTGATATTCTATGATTGTATGATATATAATGACAGACCCCAACTTTACCTTCTGCACACCCACTAGCACGTGCATGCATTAAAGGCATTTGACTAGTGGGCTGGATCTTTGCCTGTTAACTCTAACTCTCTCATACAAAAGGGATGATCTGCGAAGGACTTTCGCCAGATAAAGGATTATTGACATTCAGTCATTCTTTAAAAATCCCTTGGCCTTTCAACATACCATTGCATTACTAGTATATCCAAACTGCTCACATTATCCACTAGGATAAAACAAGAGCATCCCATCTCTGCTGTTGCAAAACACCAAAAATCCTGGGTTTTTAAAATTATACTTTCCTTCTCTTTCAGTGATGCAACAGGTGAATTATTGAAATGCAACACATTTATTATTTGTGTTACCAAAGCACGTAGGAGCCCTAATAATGGACCAGTACCCCATTGTGCTATATACTGTAGAAACAAAAAAATACGGTCCCTATCCAATCATTTATAATGTAAGGACTGGTCTACTCTGAAAACTTTATCCGAGAGACATAATTATGCTGACCTAACCCTCAGCGTAGACAATACTAGGTCGATGGAAGAATTCCTCCATTTACCTACCACTTCTCAAGGAGGTAGATTAATTACAGCGATGGGACAACCCTTCTGGTCGCTGTACACTGTATCTGGGATGAAGTGCTACAGAGGCGCCGCTGTAGCATGGCAGCTGTGCCGCTGTAGCATTTTTAGTGTAGATGTACCCTAAGTACGAGACAAGAGCCAACAGATGGATATAGACAAGGGAGTTCATGTAAACAATGAGACGACACATGATCTCGCACACCAGCTGTCCAGTATTTCATAGGCAACATGGTAAAACAAAATTTTAGGTCTTTATAGTCCTGAAGTTTGGGCTATCGGGCATCTGAGTCGCATGCCCCGAAGTGTTGTACTGTAACTGCACCATGTAAACCCTGCTGGCGTGAGCTAAAAGGTACCTAATTCATGTTTCCAGGACTATGTTGATATGAACTGGGTACTTTTTAGTTTACACTACGTAGTTAAGTGCAACGCTATAGTGCATGGCAATTCACACCCCCATAATCCACATCTATGTAGACAAGCCCTTAGGAAGTAGGATCAGAAGGATAATGAGGTAGCTTTGAGAATGTTTATGAGGAGTGCTTCCCAAAGGTGAGAGGCAGCATGAGAGAAAGCACAAAGGTGTTTGTTTGAAAAATGCAACAAGTGGGCAATGGAGGCTGAAATCATGGGCTGATTGTAGGAGAATATGGACTGCTCAATAATCAATGACAGATAATAGGTAGCGTGACCATGAAACACCTTGAAAATTAAGACAAGTAGCTTATGTTTGAAGGGATTGAGAAGGGGGAGCCAGTGGAGGAATGCAAAGAGAGGACTGACATGGTCAAAGCAACAGGTTAGGAAAATGATTTTTGCAACAGCATTCTGAATGGATGTGAACAGGACATAACTGCATCTGTCAAATCAGAGAAAAGAACGTTGCAGTAATCTAGATGCAAGATGACAAGAGCCTGGACAAGAATTTTAGTTGTGTGGATGGAGTAGATAGGCCATATCTTAGCCATGTTAGCCAGAAAGAATTGGCAAGATTCACACACTGCCTGGATATGAATACAGAGATCAAAAACAAAGCCCAGTTTAAGGGCATAAGTGACAGGCAGGATGGTGGTGTTGTCTACAGTGACTGAAAAAGGAAGGAGCTGGGAGAGCAGATTAAGAGTTATGTTATAGCCATATTCACCTGGAGCTGACACCTAGATATGCATGAGATGTCAAAGAGAGGGGCCAAGATTTTAGCTTGGGCAGAAGGAGACAGGTTTGCTGCAGGCAGGTAAATGCGCGAGTTGTCAACATACATGTGGTCATTTAATTTGTATTTGTGGATGAAATGGATTAACCAGAGGTAAGTTGTAAAGCGAAAGGAGAAAGGTACAGTGCCCTGTGGTCCCCTCCCCCCAAAAGTTGAAAGTGGGGGGAGGGTTGAAGAGCATTCTCCAAAGGACATGCTGAAGGAATAGTTAGAGATCGGAGAAAAACCAAGAGAAAACAGAGTCCAGGAAGCCAAAGGAGGAAACATTTCAAGAGAAGGAGGGTGGTTAACTGTATCAAAAGCAGCTGACAGGTCAAAGAGAATGAGGATAACATCCTGGCTGTGAGCTTTGAGATCATTAGAGACTCTGAGTGGGTTCAGTTGAGTGCAAGACAGAGAAACTTGAACTGGAGGAAGCGGGCTGTAAACAACGTGCTCAATGCGGTTATTAGGTGGAAGGGAGACGGGACAATAACCGGGGCGAGGGGTTAAGACAGGAGAGACTAAAGCACGTTTGCACGGGGGGATGGAGGGGGGGGGGGTTCAGCGCGTGAGAGATTTAAGGGAAGACGCAGACTGATGTTAGTTTAGTGACTCCGTGACAACAAGGCCCGGTCATGGCGTTTAACAAGGCACCCGGCGGATGCCGCCGCCCCGCTCCATCCGCACCAGGAGCCAGCTCCGGGCAGCCTGGGGCGCTTCCGCAAAGGCTTCGCTCGGGCCGCGGCCGGGCCAGGCGGGGAGCCCCCGATGGGGCAGGCCTAAGAGCTCCGCGCCCGAGCCGGGTCACGGCTCCCCCCGCACCCGCCTGGCCTGGCCTGGCCCGGCCCGGGGGGGAGGGCGGGAGAGACACACAAAGGTCCGGCGGCTCCAGACCCTACAGGGGGAAGGGGGATTAGTGACCAACCGGGGGGGGGGGGGAAATCGGGGGGTGGTGCGCTCTAATCCCGAGGTGGGGGAGGGGAAGCACATGGAGCCGGGGCTGGGAACCGGCGGTTCCCCGGTGGCGCATGCGCAGTTACCTTGAGTGCCTCCAGCCCCATGAGGCGGCTCTTGCGATCCTGGTCCTTGAGGATCAGGAAGGGCCGCCCGTACTCATCAAACGCGAGAGTCCCCATCGCAGACATGGTCCTGCCGCCACTGGGGCCGCACGCAGAGAGCCGCTCGGACACCAACCGACCGAGCACGAGCCGCGGCTGCTGCCCGCCACGCCCAATTAGAACGTAACGTGATGGGCGGGCGATTCTGCGCCGCGCATGCGCAGCGGCTTACTACCGGAAGGATTTCTCAGCTGGGACCAATGTGGCGCCCCCCTGAGCCCTTCTGGAAGCGTCTGATGGAAAGAAGGGCGCAAGTCAGAGTGGGAGAGACCATTAAGCGGAACTCCGACACACGTCATATTCGCAGGGTCCACGGCGCTACAGCGCGAGCAAAAAGAAACGGCGCAAATGCGCGCTGCGAGGTGGGATACGCTACTCTACAGTGCTGCGCAGCCTGCCCCGGGCGATCCTCCCCCCTGCGTTTCGGGTGGTATCGTCCACTCCGCTGCTCCTGCGTCGGTCCAAGTCGCCCCACGAGGAGTTCCCGCCTGTTCCTCCGAGTCTCGCGGTATCGGCCCCTCGGTGAGTGGGGGTGGGGAGGGGGAGGGCGCTGGCCTGGCTTGGCGAGGCAGGGCCCTTGGCTGCGCCGCCGGGGTGGGGTGGAGCCCTTGCGTGCCGGACCGGGCCTGTGCTACCGCCGCCCCCGCCGGTGCACGGCGCGTTGGCCAAGGACCTGCCCGCTAGCCGGGGGACCCTGGGTCTGCCACGCCGCGGAGCCGCGCCCGCCCCTGCCGCGGTGACTGCTGAAGCGACGCGCCGGGGGAAGCCGGCTCGGGCTGCTGGTTTTTCCCCTTTATTAAGTCCCTTGAGGCTCGAAGAGTGGAAGTTAGAGCCAGAGAGATGCAGGAGTGGAAGGGGCCTTGCTAGATCATCCAGTCCCGTCCCCTGCACTGAGGCAGGATCAAGTGTTCTCTCCAGCAGTGGTCTCCAAACTCCTTTGGTCGCCCACCCCTACCAGTAAATATTTTTTGAGCACGCACCCCAATATATGTATATTTGTTTATGTATAGATTATATACATGTACTACTGTACTAATATATTAGGTAAATTATAAAACATACACAAAAAGACATTAGAAACAATGAGATAAAGATGAAATAAACAATATTTTAATTTTTTTTTATTTTTTATTAACGGTACAAAAAACCTTTTTGCTCTCACTAAAAAAATATTAGTGAGAATAATGTGGTTGAATATGCTTTTATTATTTTTGAAAATCTTGGTTTAACATTTTGTGATACAGCGGGCGCTCAGGGTGGGGTGCAGGGTCTGGGAGGGAGGGAGTTCATAGAATAGAATATCAGGGTTGGAAGGGACCTCAGGAGGTCATCTAGTCCAACCTCCTGCTCAGAAAGCAGGACCAATCCCCAGTTTTTGCCCCAGATCCCAAATGGTCCTCTGAAGGATTGAACTCACAACCCTGGGTTTGCAAAAAGAAAAGGAGCACTTGTGGCACCTTAGAGACTAACCAATTTATTTGAGCATGAGCTTTCGTGAGCTACAGCTCACTTCATCGGATGCATACCGTGGAAACTGCAGCAGACATTATATACACACAGAGATCATGAAACAATACCTCCTCCCACCCCACTGTCCTGCTGGTAATAGCTTATCTAAAGTGATCATCAAGTTGGGCCATTTCCAGCACAAATCCAGGTTTTCTCACCCTCCACCCCTCCACACACAAACTCACTCTCCTGCTGGTAATCGCCCATCCAAAGTGACAACTCTCTTCACAATGTGCATGATAATCAAGGTGGGCCATTTCCAGCACAAATCCAGGTTTTCTCACCCCCCCCACCCCCATACACACACAAACTCACTCTCCTGCTGGTAATAGCCATCAAGAACACTATCCCCGATAATGTCACGGCTAAACTGGTGGCTGAACTTTGTGACTTTGTCCTTACCCATAACTATTTTACATTTGGGGACAATGTATACCTTCAGATCAGCGGCACTGCTATGGGTACCCGCATGGCCCCACAGTATGCCAACATTTTTATGGCTGATTTAGAACAACGCTTCCTCAGCTCTCGTCCCCTAAAGCCCCTACTCTACTTGCGCTATATTGATGACATCTTCATCATCTGGACCCATGGAAAAGAAGCCCTTGAGGAATTCCACCATGATTTCAACAACTTCCATCCCACCATCAACCTCAGCCTGGTCCAGTCCACACAAGAGATCCACTTCCTGGACACTACAGTGCTAATAAGCGATGGTCACATAAACACCACCCTATACCGGAAACCTACTGACCGCTATTCCTACCTACATGCCTCCAGCTTTCACCCTGACCACACCACATGATCCATTGTCTACAGCCAAGCTCTGCGACACAACCGCATTTGCTCCAACCCCTCAGACAGAGACAAACACCTACAAGATCTCTGTCAAGCTTTCTTACAACTACAATACCCACCTGCGGAAGTGAAGAAACAGATTGATAGAGCCAGAAGAGTTCCCAGAAGTCACCTACTACAGGACAGGCCTAACAAAGAAAAGAACAGAACGCCACTAGCTGTCACCTTCAGTCCCCAACTAAAACCCCTCCAACGCATTATTAAGGATCTACAACCTATCCTAAAGGATGACCCAACACTCTCACAAATCTTGGGAGACAGGCCAGTCCTTGCCTACAGACAGCCCCGCAACCTGAAGCAAATACTCACCAACAACCACATACCACACGACAGAACCACTAACCCAGGAACTTATCCTTGCAACAAAGCCCGTTGCCAACTGTGCCCACATATCTATTCAGGGGACACCATCACAGGGCCAAATAACATCAGCCAGACTTTCAGAGGCTCGTTCACCTGCACATCCACCAATGTGATATATGCCATCATGTCTGGCATATCAGGTCTGCTATAGACCACCGGACCAGGGGGATGAGGTGGATGAGGCTTTCTTCCGGCAGCTTGCGGAAGCTACTAGATCGCATGCCCTGGTTCTCATGGGTGACTTTAATTTTCCTGATATCTGCTGGGAGAGCAGTACAGCGGTGCATAGACAATCCAGGAAGTTTTTGGAAAGCGTAGGGGACAATTTCCTGGTGCAAGTGCTAGAGGAGCCAACTAGGGGGGGAGCTTTTCTTGACCTGCTGCTCACAAAGCGGGAAGAATTAGTAGGGGAAGCAAAAGTGGATGGGAATCTGGGAGGCAGTGACCATGAGTTGGTTAAGTTCAGGATCCTGACACAGGGAAGAAAGGTAAGCAGCAGGATACGGACCCTGGACTTCAGGAAAGCAGACTTCGACTCCCTCAGGGAACAGATGGGTAGGATCCCCTGGGGGACTAACATGAAGGGGAAAGGAGTCCAGGAGAGCTGGCTGTATTTCAAGGAATCCCTGTTGAGGTTACAGGGACAAACCATCCCGATATGTCGAAAGAATAGTAAGTATGGCAGGCGATCAGCTTGTCTTAACGGTGAAATCCTAGCAGATCTTAAGCATAAAAAAGAAGCTTACAAGAAGTGGAAGGTTGGACATATGACCAGGGAAGAGTATAAAAATATTGCTCGGGCATGTAGGAATGAAATTAGGAGGGCCAAATCGCACCTGGAGCTGCAGCTAGCGAGAGATGTTAAGAGTAACAAGAAGGGTTTCTTCAGGTATGTTGGCAACAAGAAGAAAGCCAAGGAAAGTGTGGGCCCCTTACTGAATGAGGGAGGCAACCTTGTGACGGAGGATGTGGAAAAAGCTAATGTACTCAATGCTTTTTTTGCCTCTGTCTTCACGAACAAGGTCAGCTCCCAGACTGCTGTGCTGGGCATCACAACATGGGGAATAGATGGCCAGCCCTCTGTGGAGAAAGAGGTGGTTAGGGACTATTTAGAAAAACTGGATGTGCAGAAGTCCATAGGGCCGGATGAGTTGCATCCAAGAGTGCTAAAGGAACTGGCGGCTGTGATTGCAGAGCCATTGGCCATTATCTTTGAAAACTCGTGGCAAACGGGGGAAGTCCCGGATGACTGGAAAAAGGCTAATGTAGTGCCCATCTTTAAAAAAGGGAAGAAGGAGGATCCTGGGAACTACAGGCCAGTAAGCCTCACTTCAGTCCCTGGAAAAATCATGGAGCAGGTCCTCAAAGAATCAATCCTGAAGCACTTACATGAGAGGAAAGTGATCAGGAACAGTCAGCATGGATTCACCAAGGGAAGGTCATGCCTGACTAATCTAATCGCCTTCTATGATGAGATTACTGGTTCTGTGGATGAAGGGAAAGCAGTGGATGTATTGTATCTTGACTTTAGCAAAGCTTTTGACACGGTCTCCCACAGTATTCTTGTCAGCAAGTTAAGGAAGTATGGGCTGGATGGATGCATTACAAGGTGGGTAGAAAGTTGGCTAGATTGTCGGGCTCAACGGGTAGTGATCAATGGCTCCATGTCTAGTTGGCAGCCGGTGTCAAGTGGAGTGCCCCAGGGGTCGGTCCTGGGGCCGGTTTTGTTCAATATCTTCATAAATGATCTGGAGGATGGTGTGGATTGCACTCTCAGCAAATTTGCGGATGATACTAAACTGGGAGGAGTGGTAGATACGCTGGAGGGCAGGGATAGGATACAGAGGGACCTGGAGAAATTGGAGGATTGGGCCAAAAGAAATCTGATGAGGTTCAATAAGGATAAGTGCAGGGTCCTGCACTTAGGACGGAAGAACCCAATGCACAGCTACAGACTAGGGACCGAATGGCTAGGCAGCAGTTCTGCGGAAAAGGACCTAGGGGTGACAGTGGACGAGAAGCTGGATATGAGTCAGCAGTGTGCCCTTGTTGCCAAGAAGGCCAATGGCATTTTGGGATGTATAAGTAGGGGCATAGCGAGCAGATCGAGGGACGTGATCGTCCCCCTCTATTCGACATTGGTGAGGCCTCATCTGGAGTACTGTGTCCAGTTTTGGGCCCCACACTACAAGAAGGATGTGGATAAATTGGAAAGAGTCCAGCGAAGGGCAACAAAAATGATTAGGGGTCTAGAACACATGACTTATGAGGAGAGGCTGAGGGAACTGGGATTGTTTAGTCTGCAGAAGAGAAGAATGAGGGGGGATTTGATAGCTGCTTTCAACTACCTGAGAGGTAGTTCCAGGGAGGATGGTTCTAGACTATTCTCAGTGGTGGAAGAGGACAGGACAAGGAGTAATGGTCTCAAGTTGCAGTGGGGGAGGTTTAGGTTGGATATTAGGGAAAACTTTTTCACTAGGAGGGTGGTGAAACACTGGAATGTGTTGCCTAGGGAGGTGGTGGAATCTCCTTCCTTAGAAGTTTTTAAGGTCAGGCTTGACAAAGCCCTGGCTAGGATGATTTATTTGGGGATTGGTCCTGCTTTTGAGCAGGGGGTTGGACTAGATGACCTCCTGAGGTCCCTTCCAACCCTGATATTCTCTGATTCTATGTGCCAGCAATGCCCCTCTGCCATTTACATTGGTCAAACTGGACAGTCTCTACGTAAAAGAATAAATGGACACAAATCAGATGTCAAGAATTATAACATTCATAAAGCAGTCGGAGAACACTTCAATCTCTCTGGTCATGCAATCACAGACATGAAGGTCGCTATCTTAAAACAAAAAAACTTCAAATCCAGACTCCAGCGAGAAACTGCTGAATTGGAATTCATTTACAAATTGGATACTATTAATTTAGGCTTAAATAGAGACTGGGAGTGGCTAAGTCATTATGCAAGGTAGCCTATTTCCCCTTGTTTTTTCCACCCCCCCCCCCCCCAGACGTTCTGGTTAAACTTGGATTTAAACTTGGAGAGTGGTCAGTTTGGATGAGCTATTGCCAGCAGGAGAGTGAGTTTGTGTGTGTGTGTGTCCCGGGGAAAAAAAAAGGGGGGGGGTGAGAGAGCCTGGATTTGTGCTGGACATGGCCCACCTTGATTACCATGCACATTGTAGGGAGAGTGGTCACTTTGGATGGGCTATTACCAGCAGGAGAGTGAGTTTGTGTGTGGGGGGGTGGAGGGTGAGAAAACCTGGATTTGTGCTGGAAATGGCCCAACTTGGTGATCACTTTAGATAAGCTATTACCAGCAGGACAGTGGGGTGGGAGGAGGTATTGTTTCATGATCTCTGTGTGTACATAATGTCTGCTGCAGTTTCCACGGTATGCATCCGATGAAGTGAGCTGTAGTTCACGAAAGCTCATGCTCAAATAAATTGGTTAGTCTCTAAGGTGCCACAAGTACTCCTTTTCTTTTTGCGAATACAGACTAACACGGCTGTTACTCTGAACCCTGGGTTTAGCAGGCCAATGCTCAAACCACTGAGCTAGAGGGTGCTCAGGGCTGGGGCAGGCAGGAGGTGCAGAGCATTTACGTGGGGCAGCTCCTGTTTGGTGCAGAGAGTGTGCAGGTGGCTCTGCGCAGCGCGGCACCACCCCCAGGGCCACAATTCTGGGAGCTGCCCCCCACCCCCGGCAGGCAGGGCCACCCGGAACACAGGGGCTTTAGGGGCTTCAGGGCCCTGGGCTAAGGGCGCCCCGGGGCCCTGGCCTGCAGCTCTAAAGCCCTGTTCTGAATGCGGCCCTGCGAGCGTGGGCCGGAGGACTCAGGGGCAGCTGCGCAGCCAGCGGCCGGAGGGAGGTGGCACTTTCCCCTTCACCCCACTTTGGAGACCGCTGATCTAGAGAGTGACCCTGACAGGTGTTTGTCTAACCTGATCTTAACACCCCACCCCCCCCCCTCCAGCGACAGAGATTCCGTAACCTCCCTAGGCAATTTGTGGCAGTGCTTAACCACCCTGACAGGTTTTTCATGATGTGTAGCTTACACCTTTGCTGCAGTTTTAGCCTATTATTTGTCTGTCCTCAGCAGCGAAGGAGAACAGTTTATCACCTTCCTCTTTATAAAACCTTTTACATATTTGCAGACTGGTGTCATGTCCTCCTTTGGTCTTGTCCCGTTGTTTCAGTCTTTCATCGTAGATCTTTTTTTTTTTAGACATTTAATAATTTTTGTTGCTCTCCTTTGGACTTTTTTCCTTTTGGGCACATCTTTCCCAAAGTGTGGTGCTTAGAACTGGGTGCAATACTCCAGTTGAGGCCTTACTAGCGCTGTGTGGAGCGGAAGTATTAATTCTTGTTTTGTATACAACACTGCTACTAATATATCCCAGAAGGAGGTTTGCTTTTTTTACAACAATATTATATTGTTGGCTCATATTTAGCTTGTGATCCATTGTAATCCCAAGTATCAGAGGGGTAGCTCTCAGTCTGTGTCCACAAAAACAATGACCTTAAACACCTTAAAGACTAATAGATTTATTTGTGCATAAGCTTTTGTGGGTAAAACACCCCAAGATCCTTTTCTGCAAGATTTATTTGAGGCATTTTCCATTTGGGGACAGCTATTGAACTGATATGACTAAGACTCGTCTACATTAGAGTCAAAGGTGTAATATCCAGCTAGCATGCTAAAAATAGCTGTGTAGCTTGGCCATGGGTGGTAGGGTTTGCTGGCTTCCCAGAGTACAAACCAGTTTGAAACAGTAGGTGTGCTGGAAGAAGCTAGTGCATGCCACCACCTGCGCATCTACACTCCTTTTTTTAGCATGCTAACTGAGTCAGGGCTAGTGCAGGTTTGTCTACACCAGGGGTGGGCAAACTTTTTGGCCCAAGGGCCACATCGGGGTTGCAAAACTATGGAGGGCTGGGTAGGGAAGGCTGTGCCTCCCCAAACAGCCTGGCCCCTGCCCCCTATCTGCTCCGTCCCACTTACTGCCCCCTTCAGAACCCCGCACCCATCCAACCCCCCCTCCCGCCCCTTGTTCCCTGACTGCCCCCCTCTGGGAGCCCCCCACCCCTCCAGGAACCCACCCCCTATCCAACCCTCTGCTCCCTGACTGCCCCAACCCCTATCCACACCCCTGCCCCCTGACAGGCCCCCTGGGACTCCCCCGCCTCATCCAACTGCCTCCTGCCCCCTGGGACCCCTCCACTTCCCTCCCCCTTACCATGCCGGAGCCTGCCGCGCTACCTGGCAGGAGCGGTGGGCCAGAGTATTGGCGGCGCGGTGCAGCAAGCTGAGGCTGCGGGGGAAGGGCCGGGGGTAGCTCCCCTGGCTGGGAGCTCAGGGGCTGGGCAGGACGGTCCCGCAGGCCATAGTTTGCCCATCTCTGGTCTATACCTTTCACACCCTGCCCACCCCTTGAAATTACAACTTCAGTGTAGGCGTGCCATGTGACTGTGTCTGTTGTCATGGGATTCTTGCAAACCTTGGTTCCCTAGAGTTCCAAAGCCAATCCATTTGCTACTGAAGTCCAATAGGATTCTCTCCATTGATTTTAGTGGGAGTAGGATTGAGCCATAGAAACCTGCCCAACTTTCTGTGTGTGGTTACAGGTTCTGGGGTCTAATTTTTCAAGCATCAAAGTCCATTTGTAACCACTTTAAAAAAATTAAAATCTTGGATAGCAGACCATTGAAAGCAGCTGTGTAGTGACCAGAGGTTTAAAAGCAAACAGAATATTAGAAAGTATTAAAAACCACACCACCTGAGCATAAATTGTTTAACTAGATGGTATTTCCTCACTTTAAATACTACATTGTGCTTTAGTTATTGAACCTCAAAGATGAAATAGCAGAAATAGAAGAGTTCAAAGGCAGATGGTGAAAATATTCAAAGTGTGGAAAGAGGAAAGATTAGAACTTGCTTTAGTATATACATAACAGAGATGTATAAAAACAAGGTGTGTAGAGATTAATTGGATACTTATGTTTATTGTTTCCTATGATTCCTGAACAGCGGGACATCCACAGAAAATGAAAGGCAACAAATTTGAAATTGATAGAAGGAAATACTATTTTTAATAGATATAATTGTATAGAAATTACTTACAAAGCTCTTACCATCACTAATATTTTGTAGTATTAAAAACTAGATATTAATATAGATGATTACATAAATTGATAACTTTATAGCTATATTGGAAAAGGTTCAGAAAAAGGCAACAAAAATGATTAGGGGTATCAAACAGCTTCTGTATGAGGAGAGATTAATAAGACTGGGACTTTTCAGCTTGGAAAAGAGACGGCTAAGGGGAGATATGATTGTGGTCTATAAAATCATGACTGGTGTAGAGAGAGTAGATAAGGAAGTGTTGTTTACTACTTCTCATAACACAAGAGCTACGGGTCACCAAATGAAATTAATAGGCATCAGGTTTAAAACAAATAAAAGAAAATATTTCTTCACACAACACACAGTCAATCTGTGGAACTCTGTGCCAGAGGATGTTGTGACAGCCAAGACCATAACAGGGTTCAAAAAAGAACTGGATACATTCATGGAGGATAGGTCCATTAATGGCTATTAGCCAGGATGGGCAGGAATGGTATCCCTAGCCTCTCTTTGCCAGAAGCTGGGAATGAGAGATAGGGGATGGATCACTTGATGGTTACCTGTTCTGTTCATTCCCTCTGGGGCACCTGGCACTGGCCACTGTTGGAAGACAGGATACTGGGCTAGATGGACCTTTGGTCTTACCCAGTATGGCTGTTCTTATTTTAAGTCAACAGTAGTTGTTGATTGCTCGGCACTTTTGAAAATTAGGATATTTACTTAAGTGTGTGAAAATAGAGCTTAGGCACTTTGGGCACTCATTTTTAAAAATCTTGGCCATTGATTCTGCAAAGGGCTCATACTTCTATCATGCCATAGCTCTTTTGGCACAAAGCAGCTTGCTCTCAACACCATGTGGTACTGGATCTTGAGTGGTAAATGTCACACTTGTATGGACAATGCCTGATGACATGAGGGGAGGGGGGCCCTCCTGTTTATGTAAGTGTAGCAACATCGTATGAACTATTTTGATCTCAAAAAAATTGATCAAGACGGATGCACACCAGTGGGACAATGTGGGGAAGCCTGCACTTTCACTGACTTTGCTATATTGTGTTGCGAAATATAAGACAGGGTTGTCAGGTCAACCTTTCATGAGCACTATATTCATTTCACATAAAAAATATGATATTCAGATTCTCTCTAAGATTTTTAAAGGCATATTGTGTTTGGAGTGTTAATATGATATTACAATGAGTTGAAAGAAAAATTATCAGACTTACATTATTTCTGTAGAACTGTTTGTCTGCGTTCCTTAAGAATGCTTGGCTACCTTTGGATATTAAATAAAGTACATAAAGAAGAATGTGTTGTACTTTTTACATTGAACCATAGGTTTATTAGCAGGCTTTGCACTGCACTTAACTACTTGATTTTTTTTACCTATTTTTCTCTGTTTTAAGTAGAAGAAACCTGCTCCTTTCATGACTGAACACAGTTCTATTTTGATGAGAAAACAGCTACTGATATTTTAAAATAAAAATTTTGCAATCATTATGCACAAGAACAGGTTTTTTGAGTGGAGGTGTTTTCATTTCTCTGTATGTGGGATTTATGTACTTAACTTCTATTTGTATTAATGGGAGTTAAATGTGTAATTTCCCTGTGTTCTGGATGAAAATAGGCTGTGTGCTTCTTAGTTATGTATTCCTTGCTCTCCAGTACATTTATGATGGCCCAAGGTGAGCAAAAAAGTCAATTATGGTAGAAAGAACAGATTTTAAAATTCAATTATATTCTGATGATTTTCTCCAAGGCCACTTAATATTTTGTTAATAGGATTTATGAATACATCCCAGCTCAAAAGGAGGTAAGCTTTATATAAAATGTAGCTTAAGCCTTAGAGTTTAGTATATGATTCTATTATTGTATACTGTTCACCAACAAGCTTTTGTCTGTAGAAATAAATAGGTTTGTACTTGGCATTTCAAAGGAGTCATGTTATATATGTTTTTCCCTTTCTTCAGGTACACTTTGTCAATGTCAAAAGTACTTCAAGGAGAAAGCCATACCCAAGGCATCTTGCATATGAACCTTGATAATGACAATGCAAGAAAAAGAAATTGGGGAATGTTGGTCCCTGGCATTGTTGGTGGCACACTGGTAGTACTGTATGCTGTTGTCACTCCATTCATAACTCCAGCTCTGAGAAAAATTTGCCTTCCTTTTGTACCTGCAACTTCAACTCAGATTGAAAATGTTTTGAAAATGTTACAGTACAGAAGTGGATCTCTGGTTGACATAGGTAGCGGTGATGGACGTATTGTGAGTTATAAAACTCTGGCTCCTCTAAATTCATGTACATCAAACAGTGTTATAAAAGTGAGCTACTGTGGTAGATATTTTCCATTATGCACCCCTTTTTCCTGGTATTTGTGAAGGTTCTCTACCCTGTTTAAAAGTTTTCCTCTCCATTCCACAAAAATTCAGACAAAATCAGTTGGATTGTTTTTAAAAGTATATATTACAGGCTTCAGGAATACCTTTGGGCAAATAATGAAAATAGTATTCTTCAAATAATATGAAAATGTCAAGTTATTTGACTGTGAATTTTTTTAATAGTGCATAATGGAAAAAATGTTCATTAACTAACTGATATGGAAAACTTCAAAATGTGTGGAATAAACTATTTGAATATTTGACTAGTTTTATTCAGGAACAAAAAATATTTACTTTCTTATCCTTTTCTACTTTTCCATACATTTCTAATACAGAATTTTTAAATTTTAGTTTCACATGATTTGAGTCATTTTATTATTTAAAGATACTTGTCAAGTAGTTTAAATTTTACATATTGCATATCTTGAAAGTTGCTAATTTTGTTACCATATTATTCTCCTGATTGATTAATTGGGGCTTTAGTGTTCAAGCAGCCAGAGGTGGATAAACACAACTAATAAAGACATAGAGCACTCTTCTTTTGGGTTCTGCTGTTAATAAAATTACACTATTCTCTTATGTTTCCTGCAAGCACAATTCTATCATAAATAGTGTCATACTGTAGGTTTATTCTGGCCCTGAATGAAGACTGCTTTTTCTTTTTGTAGGTGATAGCAGCTGCAAAAGAAGGATTCAAAGCTGTTGGTTATGAATTAAATCCCTGGCTAGTCTGGTACTCCAGATACCGTGCTTGGAGAGAAGGGATGCATCATAATGCCAAATTTTATATTTCAGATTTGTGGAAGGTACGTGTTTTGTGAAAAAGTACTATAGAAATCAAAGTATGCAATAATAATTTCACTGGTGAATTAGAAGTGATCAATTTGAAAACACACAGCTGTAGATAATATAATTATTAAAAAACCCTCTGCTAAAATAATGTTAATGTTATATATTTAGCATTCATAAGTCAGGAAATACCAAAGGTAAAGATGCAAAGTGAATGTGCTCATGCATTATGATGCAGATACTAATTAGATAATCTCACTGTTTCTCAAATACCCTATATCATATAATATTTTCTACAACTTTATGCTAATGTATACAAATATATAGTTTCTACAACTTTCACTAGATTATTTTGTATTATTTGAGAATAGTGTGGTATTATGTAACTCATTCATGTGCACAAGGGAAAAGAGTTATGGTTGCACTGGCAAGTTCAACTTTAGCATTTACTGACTTAAGTATGCTTGTGTGCAGCCTCAACATTCTCATACTGCAGTATTTTTTTTTCTTTTTAAATAATGGAAACCTCAGGTATTTCTTTTTAAGAGAAAGAAAAAAATAAATTTCATAATCTGGAATTATTTTATTAGACACCACTGGAATGTTGTCCCCTATAATGTGCTCTTCCAAGCCCTGATACAGCAAAGTACACAAGCACATGCTAACTATGACTACTCACTAGCTTAAATGCTTTGCTGTTTTTTGGTCCTTGGATATACACCCTTTGCAAAAAGAAAAAGAGGACTTGTGGCACCTTAGAGACTAACCAATTTATTTGAGCATGAGCTTTCGTGAGCTACAGCTCACTTCATTGGATGCATCCGATGAAGTGAGCTGTAGCTCACGAAAGCTTATGCTCAAATAAATTGGTTAGTCTCTAAGGTGCCACAAGTCCTCTTTTTATGTGTGTATATAATATGTGTGCGTGTGCACACACACACTCGATTTTTGAACACAGCTGTTTTAAAGCAACATAGTGCAGTTTGATTTTTTTCAAAGCCTCATAATTCAGATAAATCAGAATAATTTTCTATCAGAACACTTCTTAGTGATTAATTCTCTGCAGGATTTCAGTTTACCTACCCCCTGCAGTTTCAGCCATTGAGTGATAAAGAAAAAGAATGGCAAGAATTTTATATAATGGGAAAAGTGTATTCCCCCCACCCCCATGTTCAGAAACAGATAAACTATTTTTGAATGAGAGTTTTTTTGTTTTTTCTTTAAATCATCTTAAGGCAGAGAACTGACCCAGACATTCCTTCCCAATAATTAAAAACTGCAGAAAGTTGTGAGGGACTCAAAACACAGTCTTGGATTAGAAATGGTTAGTCCATTTTAACTCTAGATATATTGCTAAAGAGTTAATTGACAGGTGGCAAAGTTACGATGTTAAATGAGCAAAGTTTTCCTTAGGGATAAGAACTGGAGTAAAAATGAGTAAACTTGTGCAACTTCTCCGAATTGATTAATATTCTGGAACTTAGGGCCAGAGCCTTGGTGACACTGAAGCAGTTTTGTGCCACTCAATTGGTGCAAAGCTACCCTGTGTTGCGGAATCCTTGGGCTATGTTGAGCTGGTGTAGTGGCTTCTATATCATTCCATGTCCTTGTCCTTGGTGTAGGAGGCCTGGCTGTGAAAAAGAGTGTGAATAAAGGGAAGATTATTATTACTAACATTCCCCCCACTATCCACTCATATTATAAATATTGATTGTCCACAATGACGGTAATATACAATTTTTTTTAATAGGTTAGCTTTTCCCAGTATACAAATGTTGTTGTTTTTGGGGTACCTCAAATGGTAAGTCTTTTTTCATTCTTTCATTGTCTGTATTGTGTTTTATGACCATAATAGCAAGGCATTCAGCATTGGGATATTGATCTATAAAGTGAATCCACTTATCGGGACCTTTGACATTCAAGTCTTTGGTTTGACAAAATGCTGATTATAGTTTATAGATATTTAAATAATAAAACCTGTTACAATTTGAAACTTCTGCAGAAGATCTAAATCTCAATTGTCTGTCTGTTCTTCTGAAATTCCAATTTGTGCACTGTCTAATGAAGTCCAAATTCCAATATAGTTCAGAACCATAATTCTGTGAACTCTTACAAACAGCTTAAATTACTTGAAAAGTTAATGGAATGTTCAAAATTCCATTTTGAAATTGGAATTTGAAATTCCATTTTGAAATTTCAATTTCCATTTGATCATTGAAAGTGATCATTCTACAGATTTTCAGTAAAATAGTTTTCAGGGAGGATGAGTATTGACTAGTTTCAGCTCGCTTCTGTAGACTTATATGGTAAAGAACAAAGTATTGAACTTTGATTATACGCTTTTCAAAAACTGAAAGCACCTTGACTGTGTATCAGTTCGTAGTACTGAAGTAGTCTTCAATTACCTTTGTAAAGATTAGTAAGATGGAGTGCTTTTAATATAATTGCTAGTTTGCAGAGCGTACAGGGAAACTGTTTTTCACTTTGAGAAAGCTGTATATCACCCATAAAATGTCAAGTTCCAGATGAAATTATATGGCTTTTTAAAATTACTGTGAAAATGGTATTTCGAGAGACCACTTTTATGATGCAGTAGATGGATGGGTAGTGATCAATGGCTCCATGTCTAGTTGGCAGACGGTGTCAAGTGGAGTGCCCCAGGGGTCGGTCCTGGGGCCGGTTTTGTTCAATATCTTCATAAATGATCTGGAGGATGGTGTGGATTGCAATCTCAGCAAATTTGCGGATAATACTAAACAGGGAGGAGTGGTAGATACACTGGAGGGCAGGGATAGGATACAGAGGGACCTGGAGAAATTGGAGGATTGGGCCAAAAGAAATCTGATGAGGTTCAATAAGGATAAGTGCAGGGTCCTGCACTTAGGACGGAAGAACCCAATGCACAGCTACAGACTAGGGACCGAATGGCTAGGCAGTAGTTCTGCGGAAAAGGACCTAGGGGTGACAGTGGACGAGAAACTGGATATGAGTCAGCAGTGTGCCCTTGTTGCCAAGAAGGCCAATGGCATTTTGGGATGTATAAGTAGGGGCATAGCGATCAGATCGAGGGACGTGATCGTCCCCCTCTATTCGACATTGGTGAGGCCTCATCTGGAGTACTGTGTCCAGTTTTGGGCCCCACACTACAAGAAGGATGTGGATAAATTGGAAAGAGTCCAGCGAAGGGCAACAAAAATGATTAGGGGTCTAGAACACATGACTTATGAGGAGAGGCTGAGGGAACTGGGATTGTTTAGTCTGCAGAAGAGAAGAATGAGGGGGGATTTGATAGCTGCTTTCAACTACCTGAGAGGTGGTTCCAGAGAGGATGGTTCTAGACTATTCTCAGTGGTAGAAGACGACAGGACAAGGAGTAATGGTCTCAAGTTGCAGTGGGGGAGGTTTAGGTTGGATATTAGGAAAAACCTTTTCACTAGGAGGGTGGTGAAACATGGAATGCGTTGCCTAGGGAGGTGGTGGAATCTCCTTCCTTAGAAGTTTTTAAGGTCAGGCTTGACAAAGCCCTGGCTGGGATGATTTAATTGGGGATTGGTCCTGCTTTTGAGCAGGGGGGTTGGACTAGATGACCTCCTGAGGTCCCTTCCAACCCTGATATTCTATGATTCTGTGACTCATTCAAACTTTTAAAACTCATTTTTGGTTTTTTTTTTCAAGTGCTATTTGGTTATATTTTTACATTTTCCTTTGAAGGGCAAGAAAATACAATATTTATTCCATTTACATACTTTTATGACAGTAATAAGAGCACTAGCCTTGTATGTGTTATGAATGCACTGAGATATCTCCCTTTCACTCCCCCATTAATGTTTGTAAGTAGTTTCATTCCTTAGGGCAGGCGACTGTGTGGCATGGAATGTGTGAAGAGTTTATGCCAGAGAAATGCGGTATATGGTCGTAGTGTAAAACGGGAATAGTGTGTGATTAAAATATCGTTGTAACATAAACAGGGAGTCACAGTAGGAAGCATAATAATACCAACATTCTGTTTTGTTTTCTGTCTTTTTTTTTTTTTTTTCTCTTGTAGGGAATAGGACTAAAAGCTTATCTGATTCAGACACCAACCACAGCACTCTCTCATTTTGAAAACTGTGTATTTTAAAATGCAGTTTTATTTCTACTTCTGTAGTTGGCATATTGAAGGAAAGTCTACATTATCAAGTGTTCCAACAGTTTTATTGTATGCGTTCCCAAGAGACTGGGTAATAAACTAACCATTTTGGTTGATTTACTGCACTGGAGCAGTCTTTGTTCCAGGAGAGGGCAGTAGATGCCTTTGTTACAGGGATATCTGTAATTAGAAAACAAAGTGTTCAATTGCATGATTTTGACAAGACTATCATGTAGTAATTGTTCTTTGAAGCAGTTAATATGTGAGGAAATTAGACCACCTTTCTGAACTGAGTGATATTAGGATCACTCTCTGGTTCACTTGCCAGTACAGATATGAATTTGCAATTAGAAATTCTGTAGCCGCATTGCAGAATCTCTAAGGGCAAAGGTGCAGAGGCAGGAAGACTATTTGGCAAATAGGAAGTTAACAGTTGCACAGAAAAACAAATGTGAACAAATTGATTAGACATACGTGTTTGGAACAAACTTCAGAATTAGTAGCAGCCTAAGATGAGGTAGATTAGTTATTGTTGCTATCTGACCTAATAAGGTAGAAGGAAGATCCACAAACGTTTGTGGGGAAAAAAAGAATATTTTACTTATTTAATCCAATATTGTGGTAGTATGGGTTTTTAGTTTGTTTGTTTTTTGTTTTAAATCCCTCAAATAATAAAATACTTTTTGGTATGATCACAAATGTTGCCATAAATGCAATGGGCCCAAATGTCTGAAGTAAATGCTGAGGGCCTCCTTCTGGTTGTGGAATGCCCCCATTGCCTTCAGTATGGTGGTTGTGAGAGCTCAGCCTCAGGACACTTTGTAACACATATTTTCTTATATCTTATTACTTGTAGAAAGGTCAGTTACAGTGTTGGCCTAGTTTGAAGCCATGAGCATATTACTTTTTTTCTATTTAATGTCTAAGGCTAACTTACAAAGACAGAGCCTGGATTTATTGACCCACAGGCCACACTGCAAGATCTCTGTTCCCACAAGCTTTTTCTGAAGGAGAGGGTTGATCAGTATGTGTGTATGGGTGGACTGAAGGAAGAGGATCTTATCTGTGGTGGTTGGAGATGTTTCGTGGATATTGAGTGGACTGAAAGGAGAGAACTTTGGGATTGGATGGGGAAATTTTTTTAAACATGTTAATCCAGTGAAAATTTTGTATATATTTTATAATATATTTGTATAGTGCCTATTGCTTTAGTGTCTGTTAAGATGAAGTAAATAAATCTGAGCATGTGCTGGCACAAAATAAAAATCATCATCCTTCTAGAAAAACCCGAGTATCTAAACAGTCAATGTCTGGGACATTTATTGTTACTAATAATTTTATGGGTAAATTCCAGTTTATTTTAAGATTTCTTTTATATCTCTACTTTGTCAGTTGAGGGATAAAAGTTATAAGTGGGTTACAATTAATGAATTTATATAACTCTCAAACATAATTATGCCTGATATTATGTATATGTGACACACAACCACTTCGTATTCTGTATATTAAGAATTAGATTAGTTGCATATTTATGCATGCTTTAGTGATTGGCTCCTTTATTTTGAGGTTGATTTTGGCTCAGTCTGAGATTCTAATGTCATTTTAAAATAATGGAAACTATAAAAAATATCAACATGAATGTTCACAATCATTCTTTATATGGACAAAATCAGAGTATGGGACACTGTTATTTTAAAAAGAAAAGGAGTACTTGTGGCACCTTAGAGACTAACCAATTTATTTGAGCATGTAGCTCACGAAAGCTCATGCTCAAATAAATTGGTTAGTCTCTAAGGTGCCACAAGTACTCCTTTTCTTTTTGCGAATACAGACTAACACAGCTGTTACTCTGAAACCTGTTATTTTAAAGTTATCTTTGTTACATTTTAATTTATTAATGTCATTGCCTCAAGGGAAATATCAATTTTAAACTTTAAGCTATAAATAGAATTATTATAACAAGTATTCTGCAGCTGTAGAAAAGTTTTTGATAGTGGAAGCTATTTGCAACCTTTGATAACGTTTCTCTAAATTTGTCTTCTGGTCCCAGTGAAAGAATGTCTTATTGTCTGACTGAGGCCACTGATGACATGGAGAATCCCATATAAAACATTTTTTGTATTTTTGAGAAACTTTGGTTCCTTGTAACAGAATTTTTACGTGTGATTTGTGTCTTTTTAAACTTATTTTTATGCATAAATTAGTCGTCTTTGACACATAATCATTTTTTTAGAAATTAAAAATAAAATAATTTACAGTATATAAAAGGAAATACTTTTTCACACAGCACTACAGCTAGTCTGTAGAGCTCACTGCCACAAGCAGATTTTGAGGCAAAAATCTAAACAGTAAAACTTGGATATGTATAAGCATACCGTGAGCCCTTTCCTGAGCCAGGATACAAATTAGAAGGTCTGTCAGCCTTCTTCCTTCAGGTCATAAAGTGGCGAGCATCTGGGGTAAGGCCTTTTAGGTCTAGGTACATGATGAATCTTTTTCACTTTCCTCTGAGTGTTAGGGGGCTTATTCCTTCACCCACTTACTTCCCTGGTCCTTCTCGCATGAACAGAGAGCAACAATACCCGAAGTCCAAAGGTGCAAACAATTCGATGTTTATTGGGGTGAACTTCCAGCAAGCATGATTCCAGTTTCCTTCCTTAGTATCCTCCTTCCCAGCTCTGACACCACAGAGCCTTACGCCTGTGTCCCTGTTCCCATTCCTACCCTTTAGCAAAACATGATTCCAATTTTCTTACCCCCATTCCCTGCTCCTATTTCCCACACCCACATGCCCACCCACACCCAGTCACTTCCTCATTGACTACAGATTATATAGTAAAACTTGAGTTCTGCTTAGCTATACCTTAACCAATCATTTTCCTGAAATTTAACTAACCAATCCTAACATATTGTAACATGATTATGTAACCAATTATATCCCACCACCTTAATTAGTTTACACCCAGCAAAATTAATTATACAGCAGACAGGAACAATCACAGAACCAGACAGAGATTATACAGACAAACAATAGCAAAGTGGGAACTACAATGACAAGACAACACAGAAGCGAGGATTTCACATCCCAGCTATTGATAAGTGAGTTCTTGCCAGACAGGATGCTATCAAACTAAGTTTCCTTTTACATTTTCTAGGCACTTCCCTTTCTCTGGAGGTGATAGGAACTATCAGGACAGGATTGTATTCCTAACAGCCGAATAGCACCTTATTTCAGTGTGACTAGTTTGGAATGTGAGGATGTGACCGTTCGCTTCCCAGCTTATGGCTGCCTCTGCTGCTTAGCCAAAGGCCTTAGCCTAAGAACAGGGCCACAAACTGTCACAGTAAGAGAAGGCCCTTATACCGGCAGACAGTGATTTCTTTCTTTTATACCTCTATAACTAGCCAAGTGATAAGAATATACCTAAATTCTTAGAGTATAGGCCTTTACAGACAGGCCTGAATATCTATATCCTAACACTGAGCATCTGGTATAAGTTATTGCTGGAGGTAAAATGACCAATTAGATGAACCATTGGTCTGTTCTGGTCTGGCAAATCCTATTTTCTTTGTCCCTGACTATATACTCAGCTTTCTGCGGGTGGAGGGAAGCTGGATTGAATGGATCTCGGGCCAGAGGGTTGTACATGTAGGGGGAGTTGTGCATATTGGCCCTGTGGTACTATGGCAGGGATTAACCTGCACAAGGTGAGAGCGTGGAGCCAAGGGGACTGGCCTCTCTGTAGCATTGTTTCCTCTTCAGTCACCGTATTATTCAGGTTTCAGAGTAACAGCCGTGTTAGTCTGTATTCGCAAAAAGAAATGGAGTACTTGTGGCACCTTAGAGACTAACCAATTTATTTGAGCATGAGCTCACGAAAGCTCATGCTCAAATAAATTGGTTAGTCTCTAAGGTGCCACAAGTACTCCATTTCTTTTTGCGTATTATTCAGTAACTCCACCTTCCAATTACCACTCCTGTTGATTTGGTCATTAGCCATCAGGGATGCATTGACTTCTCCAAAAGATGCCGTAGGGGCATGAAGCATCATAGAGGCACTAGCCTCCAAGATGTATGTGGATTCTGGAACATAATAAAGTTTTAGGGGGATGAAAACACGTGAATGTTCAATAGAGGGTCAAACCCCACCACCAGTCCAGTGAGCTGGATGAAATTGAGTCAAAACTTGTGGAGTATCCTGTCCCCCTACACAAGTTTTTCTGTGTAAAGCAGGGGTCGGCAACCTTTCAGAAGTGGTGTGCCGAGTCTTCATTTATTCACTTTAATTTAAGGTTTTGCATGCCAGTAATACATTTTAACGTTTTTAGAAGGTCTCTTTCTATAAGTCTATAATATATAACTAAACTGTTGTTGTATGTAAAGTAAATAAAGTTTTTAAAATGTTTAAGCTTCATTTAAAATTAAATTAAAATGCAGGGCCCCCTAGACTGGTGACCAGGACCCAGGCAGTGTGAGTGCCACTGAAAATCAGCTTGTGTGCCGCCTTTGGCCCACGTGCCATAGGTTGCCTACCCCGGTGTAGAGGATGATATAGCTCCCAATAAATGTGATATGTAAGTTCTAAAAAGTTATGTAAACTTAAAATTTTCTTGCTCTTACCATTACTCAGAATAAATTAAAGACTGTGTTTTGGCTTCATATACTGTGTACCTGCATATCAAAGTTAGCATATGACCCTGCATCATGGAAGCTTTCTAAGACTGAAACAGGGATCTTCAAGCCTTGGATTAGTTTTGAGTGCCTGAAGTAGTTTCAAGAGGGAACGCTTCTGTCTTGCACACCATCTGAAGGGCTTTTGTTGTTGCTCCACAGATGCCACAGTTGGAGAAGAAGCTTGAAGAAGAACTTGTTCACAATGCCAGAGTTGTTGCCTGCCGTTTTCCTTTCCCACATTGGATGCCTGATCATACTACTGGAGAAGGAATAGATGTGGTGTGGGCCTATGATTCAAAAGCTTTCAAAGGAAATTTAAAGACATGCTCAGAAACTCTGCAAAAGATGCATCCTTTGTAAGATTTGACGTTAAAAAATGTTGTTGAAGCTAACTGTAAATGGTGACCATCTGATTTGGTTTTTAGTATACTTTAAAGTGGTGGGAGGATAACAATAAGTAACACTGAATGTTTCTTAAACCCATTTAATTGTCAGAATGTCTTATGGTGTTAAGCAAAACTGCATTGTACTCTTATTTTATATGAAAACAAAGCGAAGGCCAGTAAAATGTAGACAAGGTGTAGACATGGAAAACTGCAAAAAAGACTTGTATGCATTGATTACAAGAAGAAACTCAAGAAATTTTGTTAGTATTATTTTTTAAAAATTCAACATGAAAAGTTGTAGGATGCAGACAGAGTTCAGTACTGTTAAGGACACATGTATAAACTAAATGCTCTACTAATATTAAAGTTATTGTTAACTGGTTTTGGTCTGGCCATATTTTGAGCTCTCAACATTGGTCCTTATAAGCTTATTTATTTATTACTTTTGCGTAGCCAGAAGTGGTTGGCAAGCTGCTTTGCAGAAACAAGTAATGACTTGGAGCCTGAAACTCGAAGTGCAAGGCAGTGGAGTCATTTACACATCTATAAAATTAGTGTAAAATGTTAGCACTCTGATCTGTCGGCGAGTTGCATTTACCTTACTCTCACTTGGACTTCATTGTGCAAGGTAGTGCAGAATCAGGCCCATAGCCTTGGACCTGAGCAGCTTACATTCTAAATTCAGATTGACAAACAAGTGAGGGTCATAGAGGGAAAGGAAGGACTTGGGTTACAATATCAAGATAACTCAGTAGAGCATATACACATCTTGATGGCCTCGTTAAATTGAATTCACTTATTTGAATTAACTCCTTTAAGGCAAATTGCAGAAATGATGATTTAGGAGAGACTTCTACTGTTACAGGTGTTTGCAAATTATCATGACTTTCCTTACACCAGAGTCACTCTACCTCTGTTGACAAATGAGACAAAACAAAGGATTTAAAGGTGACTTGGGGAAAAAAAATATTTGTCTCCTTTCTGCTGCTTTATCATAACAGGCCTGAAAATCCCGCCCTCCCATTTTTGCAGAAGGGCATTTTGGAACGTTGGAGATCTATTGTGAGATCAGAGGAGATAGAAATCTGCAACTGAAAGAGAGAGAGAATTTTTGTCACAGTATTTAGAACTCTTTGAATTTAGTTTGGTGGCACCTTAAAGACTAACAGATTTATTTGGGCATAAGCTTTTGTGAGTAAAAAGCCCCAGTTCTTCAGATGGATAGAGTGAAAATTACAGATACTGGCATAAATATATATAAATATAAGAGAAAATAAGTAAATATTACAGATACCTGTAATTACAGATATCTGTAATTTTCACTCCATGCATCTGAAGAAGTGGCTTAAATAAATCTGTTAGTCTTTACGGTACCACCAGACTCCTCGTTGTTTTTGTGGATACAGACTAACACGGCTACCCCTCTGATACATGAATTTAGTTTGGTTTTATTAATACCGATTTCACTTAAATTCTTGGCAAACACTTGAGAAAAGAGCTTTTTTTTTGAGAGACTTGGCATTGCTGCATGTTTGAGGCCCAAAAAACTAGTTTTCTAGTCCTTCAAGGTCAGGGAAGGGCTGGAGCCAAAATAGGGAACACAAGATCTGGTATTTCTAATGCAAAAAACCAAGCAGAAGCCCCTCCCACTCTTCCCCAACAAAAATATTCAGACTTTCTTTGTATATCAGTTACTATGCTCCTTGAACATGATTCTCATCTATGATCCTATTTCCACCTGTCAGATCACAGTACTGAGCAAAAACTAAGCCAGATAGATTTGCCTTAGGTTTAGTTGAAATAGAATGAAAGTATTCTCTTTTTCTCTTATGGCTTTGGATAAAGAGTTTCAGTTCTGTTTTCCTGTTCCTCCTCTCCATCTTTTAAAATAAATACATAAATAAATAAATGTACCAAAGATGACTGCTATTTCTGTTGATCTTCAGGACCATGCTTTCATATGTTAACGCTTTCATCCAAAATAGTTATCTTGGACTATTTTTAAAGAGACAAAGCTGATATAATTTTTAAAAATTCATTCTTAATATTATACTCTAGATAATCTGTCCAATCATATTTGATAATCTCTTAACAATAGTGTGCAATATTTACTTAGTACTTTACCTTTTCTTCTGCACATCAAATTTTGTTATAGCCCTTGATCTCTACTTTTGATGTTTGAACCAAAGTCTACTTGTATGCACTGCTGCAGTTCCTGTGTCAGCTAGCTTCATAAAATGTAATGCATGACTCTTACTGTGTGGGAAATTTGGTTACAGGAGCACACTTAGAGCTCCTATTTTCAGGCTGCTGGAAGATAAATGTGCAGTTGCTGCCCAGGAATGAATGTTAGATTGCGTCTGGTGGCTAATCTATAGGCTGATGGTCATAACTAGAATGTCTCTTTTGAACCAATTACTTTCTTCACTGCAGCCTTTGTGCGTCCATCTGGTGGCACAAACGCACTGAAAAGGCCAATGAACTTTCCCAGTGGGATATTCTGGCATAGAGGAGTCCCCAGCTAGAATAGAGCTTCCATAGCTGTTTCCACACCAGCCACTTGCAGCCCCTAGTGGAGTGGAGTGGGGCTGGATTGGTACAGTATTCCAGCTTTTCTGGGCTGGCATGACAGCTTCTGGGGGGCCATAGTCAGCCAGTGTGCTTCAGAGAAGCCCTAAGGCTGCTCTAAAGTATTTCAGGGACAATCTAGAAGCAATGCCAGGATCAACCAGCTCCTTTGTCGTCCCCATAACCACAACTCTGCCCAGTGGATAGTGGGCACAGTGCGAATCTGGACCCGTATGACTAGTATGTGAAAAGGCATAGAAAAGGCAGCATTGGTGACAGCAGGTGGCTTTCAAGATAGGCAGAGAGACGAAAAGTTTGTGTGGAATAGCAGACACAAGATAGAAAATTCCTGTTGTGAAAGGTAACAAGAAAGTGAGACACTCTACAATACTCTGGGATTCTCCGTGTTATAAAAGAAATACATTATTAATTAGGAAACCAAGGGGAGGAATAAGTGGTCAGTTTTCACAATGGAGAGGTAAATAGCGAGGTCTCCCAAGGATCTGTACTGTGATCTGTGATGTTCAACATAATCATAAATTATCTGGGAAAGGGGGTGAACAATGAGGTGGCAAAATTTGCAGACCACATAAATTACTCAAGATCGTTAAGTCCAAAGCTGCTAGTGAAGAGTTACAAATGGATCTCACTACACTGGGTGGCAAAATGGAAGATGAAGTTCAGTGTTGTTATGTGCAAAGTAATGCACATTGGAAAATATAATCCCAACTATGCATGCAAAACAATAGGGTCTAAATTAGCTGTTACCACTCAAGAAACAGATCTTGGCGTCATTGTGGATAGTTCCCTAAAAACATCAACTCGATATGCAGCAGCAGTCAACAAAGCAAACAATGTTAGGAACCGTCAGGAAAGGGATAGATAAAAAAACAGAAGGTATAATGCCACTGAAAATCGGTGATATGTCTACATCTTGAATACTGTGTGATATTCTGGTCACCCCTTTCAGAAAAGATATATTTTGGAAAAAGTACAGAAAAGAGTACCAAAAATGATTAGTGGTATGGAACATCTTCCATATGAGGAGAGATTAAAAAGACTAGGACTGTTCATTTTAGAAAAGAGATGACGAAAGGGGGATATAATAGAGGTCTATACAATTATGAATGGTGGGGAGGCAGAATAAGGAAGTGATATTTATCCCTTCACATAACACAGAAATTCGGGATCACCCAATGAAAGCAATAGGCAGTGCGTTTTAAAACAAACAAACGGAAGTACTCCTTTACACAATGCACAGTCAAACTGTGGAGCTTGTTCATAGAATATCAGGGTTGGAAGGGACCTCAGGAGGTCATCTAGTCCAACCCCCTGCTCAAAGCAGGACCAATCTCCCATTTCTGTCCCAGATCTCTAAATGGCCCCCTCAAGGATTGAGCTCACAACCCTGGGTTTAGCAGGCCAATGCTCAAACCACTGAGCTATCCCTCCCTGTTGCCAGAGGATGTTGGGAAGGCCAAAAGTATAACTTGTTTCCAAAAAAAAATTAGATAAATTCATGGAGGAGAGGTCCATCAGTGGCTTAGTCAAGATGCAATCTCATGCTCCAGGTGTCCCTAAATCTTCAATTGACAGAAGCTGGGGCTGGACAATGCGGGATGAATAACTCAAAATTGCCTTGTTTTGTTCATTCTTCTGAAGAGTTTGGAACTGGCCACTGTTAGGCTAGAGCAGGGGTGGGCAAACTTTTTGGCCTGAGGGCTACATCGGGGTTCCAAAACTGTATGGAGGGCTGGGTAGGGAAGGCTGTGCCCCCCGCAAACAGCCTGGCCCCTGCCCCCTATCTGCCCCCTATCTGCCCCCTCCCACTTCCTGCCCCCTGACTGTCCCCCTCAAAATCCCCGACCCATCCAAGACCCCTGCTCCTTGTGCCCTGACCGCCCCCTCCTTGGACCACTCACCCCTAACTGCTCCCCGGGACCCCATCCCCTATCTAACCCCCCCGTTCCCTGTCCCCTGACTGCCCTATCCACACCCCCACCCCCAACAGGCCCCTTGGGACTCCCACGCCTATCCAACCGCTCCCTGTCCCCTGGCTGCCCCCCGGCACCCCCTGCCCTATCCAACCCCCCTGCTTCCTTACCATGCCGCTTAGAGCACCAGGACTGGCAGCCATGCAGCCTGGCTGCGGGCGCGCAGTCTAGAGCACTGGGGCAGGCCAGCGGCTCTTGCAGCCCTGCCTCCCAGAGCACTGGTGGCATGGCGAGCTGAGGCTGCAGGGGAGGGGAGATAGCAGGGGAGGGGCCGGGGGTAGCCTTCCCGGCCGGGAGCTCAAGGGCTGGGCAGGATGGTCTCGTGGGCTGGATGTGGCCCGAGGGCAGTAGTTTGCCCATCTCTGGGCTACATGAACCATTGGTCTGACCCAGTATGGCCCCTTCTTATGCTCAAAATACATAAGAAAATTTATTAACAGCAAGGCCTGATATTTGATGAGGCTTGATGAGGCTGTTGAGGTACCCTCCCCCAACTCCTGAGCAGAGTGGCTGGAAAGATAATGATGTTCTTCTGTGACTAGTGGATATACTAGGGGGAAAGTATTTTCCACACTAAACCAAGTAAAGATATTCAAATATGAAATATCTAGTTGCAGCAGGATTAAAGAATAATAGAGCCAGTTATAGCAGCTTTTTATTGCTGGGAAAAAATTGTTCATCAACTATTAGATCCACTGAGACATGCTCTGTTATTGCAATGAACAATGTTTTGGCTTTCACTAACTAAAAAGGATACAAGTCATTTATGTTACTCTCACATCAGGGACAGCCACAATTAGATCATACATTATGTCAATTGCAGACTCCAATGCCAATACAGTTTAACACAAACATGTGTCTGTTGTACACAAAAGGATTTCTCTAGAGGAACAGCAGTGAAATCCATGCTGTATCTGGATGATGGAGAAACCCTTGCTATGTCTATAGTACAGACAAAAAGCAAATCATCCTGACAGAGTGCTGGTTGTAGATAGAAACTCATTAGCTTGCAATACCTTTACTAGAACATTATAGTTATATAGAAAACAAATGTCTGAAAGTCAGGAAATAAACATGCTGTAATTAAAAAAAAAAAGTCCTCCCATCCAGCCAGTGTAGCTGGTGGAATTTGCATAGGTATTAAGTTGCACTGCAGAGCTTTGGAACTCCTGTGACCCAGACTGTTCAGGTGGTGGAGTTTGCAAATGTCACAGATTCAGTTGCTCTGCATGGTTGACATAAGTTTATATGTTCTTGAGGGGGTTGAATACCGTGTTCCCAGACCTGCCAACTAGACTGGGTTTTCCTGTTGGTATGCAAGGAAAACCACACTTCTTTGGGCAGCAGCTGAAACCTTATCAAATATGATCCTGGACATATAGGTGGAATAGGAAAAGGTGTATAAAAAAGGATGTGGCTATTCAATCTGTTATTGGGATGCCGAGACGATGACATGGGACAACTGGGTAGGAAACTTTTCTTTTGGGGTGAGCTCCACTTACTTTTTTTCCATCTTTGCTTCTAATGGTCCCCATAAGGTTGTAAGTATGCACAAATCTAAAATTGTAAGTCTGAACAATGCAGGAAACCACTTTCCTGTACCTATCTTATTCTGACACTTATGTATATTGATTTTTCTTATGATTTCAATTGTATTTGTCTTCATTAACTGTACGCTTCATCGGTTTCATCTTCTTAATTAACTGTAAGTTGCTGCCTGCAAAAGAATAGCAGGTGCACTTTGCAACCTAGATTAATACCAGACTATGCACAAAAATATACTATGGGTCTGATTCTCCACTGCCTTGCTCCTTGTAGCATCATTTACTCTTGTGCAAAGTGTGTACAAAATGCTACCATTCTGATCTGGTAGTGTTTTACACTCATGTTGTTGCATAGGGCTGTTGGCTACAGAAGGAGCAAGGCAGGAGTATGATTGCAAAGAAAGCCATCTGAATGTAAATAGCTTCAGTAATTAGGTTAATTGATTATATAACATTGGTAAAGTTGCTTCTGCTGTTGCTAGACATCCCCCAACTGATTAAACAGGCTCAAATAGTACTTTTCCATGTTAAAATCTGAGTGTGGGTTGCATGGAAGAACCAGGGATTCTCAGCTGTGTTCTCTCGAAGCTGCGCGGTTGCCCGTCCACCCAGGAGTGAATCAAGTGCCACACACTTCATTAGCAGAGCCACTGTCATAAATATAAAGGGAAGAGTAACCACCTTGCTGTGTACAGAACTATAAAATCCCTCCTGGCCAGAGGCAAAACCCTCTCACCTGTAAAGGGTTAAGAAGCTAAGATAACCTCGCTGGCACCTGACCAAAATGACCAATGAGGAGACAAGATACTTTCAAAGCTGGGGTGAGGGGGAAATAAAGGGTTTGTCTGTCTGTGTGATGCTTTTGCCAGGAACAGATCAGGAATGCTCTTCAGAACTCCTGTAAAAAGTTAGTAAGTAATCTAGCTAGAAATGTGTTCGATTTTTTTTGTTTAAATGGCTGGTAAATAAACTGTGCTGGAGGGAATGCATATTCCTGTTTTTGTGTCTTTTTGTAACTTAAGGTTTTGCCTAGAGGGATTCTCTATGTTTTGAATCTGATTACCCTGTAAGGTATTTACCATCCTGATTTTACAGAGGTGATTCTTTTACTTTTTTTCTTTAATTAAAATTCTTCTTTTAAGAAACTGAATGCTTTTTCATTGTTCTTAAGATCCAAGGGTTTGGGTCTGTGCTCACCTATGCAAATTGGTGAGGCTTTTTATCAAGCCTTCCCCAGGAAAGGGGGTGTAGGGCTAGGAGGGATATTTTGGGGGGAAGACATCTCCAAGTGAGCTCTTTCCCTGTTCTTTAACATGCTTGGTGGTGGCAGCATAGGGTTCAAGGACAAGGCTAAGTTTGTACCTTTAGAAAGTTTTTAACCTAAGCTGGTAAGAATAAGCTTAGGGAGTCCTTCATGCAGGTCCCCACATCTGTACCCTAGAGTTCAGAATGGGGAAGGAACCTTGACAGCCAACACATCTGGCAGCATGTATTCAGGTGCCCCTTCCCCTGCTGCTTTGCAGCCGCTTTTGCAGTATTGCTCCTGCCCTATGCCTTGGAACCCTTGGCCAGCTGCTCCCAGGAGCCTCCTACTTGGTGTGCAGAGTGGGGAGGGAAGGGGGGTGCTGATGTCAGGATGTCCCCCTCCGCCGCCTCCCATCCTGCCCATGTATCCAATGTCCGCAGAGGGGGGACAGGGCTTAGGAGCAGGAGCGCTGCTGCGGTGAGTGATTACCTTAAAGAGGCAGCGCAAAGTCTCTCAAAGACTTCCCCAACAGCCAAACTGTCACTTTATCTCTCTCTCACACGGGGTGTGTGTGTGTGTGTGTGTCTGTGTGTGTCTCTCTCTCTCTCACACACACACTGTGTTTCATGCTCATCTTCCTACCTACGCTTGTAGTGTTGTTGTTACTACTTGGTACTTCCTGTAATGCGCACATATTCTCTGTAATTGTATTCTTTCAAAGTGCTGTTGTTTTAGTTTTTTGGCTGGTCTGTGCATTTCATAATTTTTATTACTCTCTTATACTTAAATTTATATACTTTGAATAGTGAGTTCTAAAATGCCTAACCTGGAGTACTTATCCCTATAGTAACTTTTAAAAAATATATATGATGTCTAGGTTTTTTGTGTTGACTGGTGGCACACATCCACACATACCTCGATATTGATGCACATAACAAAATTCATTCTGCATGTCGTGGAAAAATTAGATGGAACATTGGTTCTCAGCCTTTACACCCTGCAGGTCCCTTGAGAATCTCTGCAGGCACAGATGCCTTCCTCTGGGGAGACCCTGTGTTTCTATACGGCTGCTGGATCCCTACGACTCTGCCCTGTGCATTGGATGTCCTGGTGACCCATGACGAAGGGCATAAAGGGCAGAGTGTGCTTAATCACCACTCAGTTCCTTCACTAATACAACAAGGAGTCCGGTGGCACCTTAAAGACTCACAGATTTATTTGGGCATAAGCTTTCGTGGGTAAAAAACTACTTCTTCAGATGCATGGAGTGAAAATTACCGATGCAGGCATTATATACTGATGCATGAAGAGAAGGGAGTTACCTCACAAGTGGAAGAACCAGTGTTGAAAGGGCCAATACAATCAGGGTGGATGTAGTTCACTCACAATAATTGAGGAGGAGGTGTCAATTTCAGGAGAGGCAAAGCTGCTTTTGTAATGAGCCAGCCACTCCCAGTCCCTATTCAAGCCCAAATTAATGGTGTTAAATTTGCAAATGAATTTTAGTTCTGCAGTTTCTCTTTGAAGTCTGTTTCTGAAGTTTTTTTGTTCAAGTACAGCTATTTTTAAATCTGTTATAGAATGTCCAGGAATATTGAAGTGTTCTCCTACTGGCTTTTGTATGTTACCATTCCTGATGTCTGATTTGTGCCCATTTATTTTTTTACATAGGGACTGTCCAGTTTGGCCAATGTACATGGCAGAGGGGCATTGCTGGCACATGATGGCATATATCACATTAGTAGACATACAGGTGAATGACCCCTGATGGTGTGGCTGATGTGGTTGGATCTTCTGATGGTATTGCTAGAGGAGATATGGGGACAGAGTGAGCAACGAGGTTTGCTACAGGGATTGGTTCCTGGGTTAGTGTTTCTGTGGTGTGTAGTTGCTGGTGAGTATTTGCTTCTCTAAGCGAGGACTGGCCTGCCTCCCAAAGTCTGAGAGTGAGGGATCGTTTTCCAGGATGGGTTGTAGATCGTTGATAATGTGTGGAGAGGTTTTATCTGGGGGCCGTACAAGATGGCCAGTGGTGTTCTGTTATTTTCCATGTTGGGCCTGTCCTGTAGTAGGTGATTTCTGGGATACTAATACAGTATCCCTTAGGAGCAGGACCCTGAATAAATGGGGGAGGCAGGTAGGTTGTGGAATATTTGTGGACAACACATTTCAAAGAACCACAACTATTCTAACTGTTCTTTCTTGTTTAAGTGATTGCCCACTCAGATTCCACTCTTGGTGATTAACAGTCAGTTGCCCAGTTGTTTGGAGGTAGGTAAGAGGTGTCCTACTTGAACAGCAATTACATGACAGCCCTACCCAAACTGGTATCCAATCTGGAAGCCTGGACTAGTTGTAAGTGTGTGGATCAGGCTCCATACTGCTGCTCTACATAGATCAGGTATGGAAATGTTTCCCAGACAGGTAGCAGTCAGTCTGGGCCCCTGAGCTCTAATATTATGGCTAGGGGTTCGTTCTTAGTTAGTTAGTAACAAGTCCTTATGCAGTCAGAGGTTGTCCAAAGTGGGTCTCTAAGTAGGCCTTCGACCCTAACAGTGAATGCCACAAGGAGTGTTCCTGAAAGATTTTGTCCTATCTAAATAAAAATATTATACTCCCACTACATCTAATGAATGGAGTTTTGCTTCTCCTGGGTTAGAATGAGGTTTGGAGGTGAAAAGATTGATCTTTATGTGGAATTCTGAAACCACCTTTGGCAGGAACTCTGGGTGAGGTCTAAGGGTGATTCTGTCCTTGTGAAAGACTGTATACAAGGGACCCTTCCCTTCCTAGAAAGTCTGGATTTCCCTGTCCTCCTAGCTGATGGAATGACCACCAGAAAAGCCATTTAAACTGAAATACAGTAAAAGGAGCAGGTTGCCCTCGGCTCTAAACATCAAACCAGTTAGTACTATATTAAGGTCCCTAGAAGCAGGGGGCTCCCTAGCTGAGAGGGAAAACAAACAAGTTCTTTCAGGAATTTTGTCACTGTAGGGTGTGAAAATAGTGTGGCCCTGGACAGGAGGGTGATTTGCAAATATCTCAGCTAGATAGACTCTTACTGAGCTGATGGATAGTCCAGAGGGCTAGCAAATAATTTAGTATTGCTGGAATTGGAGCTCTCAGCTGTGCTGGTGCTGAGCTGCCTAGATAGCAAACCTTAGATGAGCAGATTCTTTCTATGGATGCCCTTCAGCCTGCTTCCAGGTTGTCTGGTGTAACAGTGCTACGTTCAGCTGCCGGATCTGAATAATGTTCTGGGAAGCAAGATTGGGCAGAACTGGTCGGGTAACTGGGGTCTGTACTGATAGCCCCAGCATGGGTCAGGCAGTTCTGGTACTCAGTCCTGGTGAATCTATTGCAATGATACAACCTTTATTTTGACCCAGCTTTCTCAGAACCCTGGGTATCTTGGGTATTGGTGGGAAGATGTACATTAATCCTGGTTTCCACAGAATGAAGGGGGCCTCTGTCAGGGAGCCTGGGCTTGCACTCCCTCTGGAGCAAAATATTTGATACTTGTTGTTGTGATATGTCACAAACAATTCAACTTCAGGATTGTGTCCTTCAGGGACTGCTCATGATTTTTGGAAAAGTCCCTGCTGATCTGATCTGCTAGGGTAATCTGTAGAATGGGTAGGTAGAGACATACCAGGGTGATATGACCAATCCCAAAGACGCATCATTTCTTTAAAGAGTGGAGAGGATCTTGCTTCCATTTGTTTGTTGATATAGTGTATTACTAAGGAGTTTTCTGTCAGCACTTGGATTACTAAATCCTAAAGAAGGAGTAAGAAAGCCTTGCATGCCCTGAGTTCCAGAATGTTTATGCGCAGGTATGCCTCATGAAGAAACCATATCCCTTAAATTTTCTGTTGTTCAACATGCACTCACCCCTTCCCACCTCACCCCATCCCTGAATAGAGGCGTCTATTGCTGAAGTCTTTGTAGGTGGAGGCATGGAGAAAGGAATTCCATTGCACACCTGAAGTGGTTCTGCTCACCAGTTTCAGGAGAGGACTTCTTGTAGGACTACGATCACCAAATCCATGCAGTGCCTTTGGGTGGGTATAGTGATCTCAACCACCCTGGTGTGAACTGAAGGTGAAGTCTGGCATTCTTTGTAACATAGGTGCATGTCTGACCCATGAGTCTGAGGCATGTTTCCATTGGTGTCCTTAGCTGTGCTTGGAGCTAGTTGATGAGGTCTGTTTTTGTCTGGAATCTCTGAGGAATAAATGCCCTCATTGACCTGGAGTCTAATACTGCCCCACTGAACTCTATGCTCTGGATGGGAGTCAGTGTGGATTTCTCCCTGTTGACTTTGAGTCCTAGCAAGGCAAAGAGATCTAGAATCACAGAAAACGAGTGGGTCACTTTCTGAGGAAATCTTCGTCGACCTAACCAGTTTCCAAGATAGGGATATACTTGAAGTCCCTGCATTCTTAGATGAGCTTCCCAACAGCCAGAACCTTGGTGAAGACTCTTGGCAGTGTGGAGAGACTGAAGGTCTGTGCTGGTAGTGTGATGAGCCTCCCAGGAACCTGAAGTATTTCTGTGTGCTGCATGCATCAAAATGTGAAAATATGCATCTTGCAGGTCGTGAACCACAAACCAGTCTATAGCATCCAAGACGGGGGTTATGGAAGTGAGGCTAACCATGCAGAATTTGAAACAATGAATAGAAATGTTCAGATGTCAAAGATTGAGGATGGGTCTCCAACCATTCTCCTTTGGGATTAGGAAATAGTGGGAATAAAAGCCCTTGCCCCGGACTCTAAGGGCACTTCCTCCACTGCTCCAAGGCACTAAAGAGAGTCTCTACCACCTGCTTCAACAATCGTTTGTAAGCGAGATCCCTGAAGCAGGACAGAGAGCATGGGATAGGAGTTGGCATAGACTGAAACTGGATGGGAAACTTTGTTTACAATCTCCAGGACCTACCATTCCAAGGTTTCCCTAGCTCAGGCATCTTGAAAATAAAATAGATGGTTGCCAAATGGAGAGGTTGAACACTTCGATGGTGGTCCAATCAGGCTCTTGACATTGGCATCAAAAGTATTGCCTATTTGAAGTCCCAGACTGTGGGACTGAATTATAAAAGAAGGGTAAAAACATTTACTCTACTCCTCCCTTTATCTCTGCTCACAACATCAGAACAACAAAGAAGAAACACACTGAATTGCTTGGGGGACTCCTGGCTGGAAGGAAATCCAGCCTATTATAGCATGTAGGTGAGAGAGAGACATTTGCTCTGAATCCATTTTAGTTTGTTAAATGTCAATTGTGTTTTATCTTTTATTTCTTTTGTAACCAGTCCAGACTTCTTATGACTCATTACTTGTAGTAACATCTTTCTTTTCTTCCTGTAGTTAATAAACTATCTTATTGTTTTATCTTAACCAGTGTGTTTTGGATTTAAATGTGTAGGAAACTCCATTTGGCATAACAAGGCTGGTGCATTTCATTTTCCTTTGATGAAATGATGGCCTTTCTATAAGCTTACATTGTCCATTAGACTGCTGGGCACATTTCTGGGGGACAGGGCTGAGATTGAGAATTTGCTGGTCTCTGCAATACAATTCATGAGTGGCTGGCAGAGTATTCATGAAACATAGCTTTTTTGCATGCTTGAGAGTGTGTGAGAGCAGGCCAGGAGTGGATGTTCTTACAGCAAAGCAGTAGAAAAGACACCCCAGGTTGGAGAATTGAGGGGGTACAGTTGTTCAACAGTTCAGATTGTACCCTGGGGAATGTCTCTCTCTCATTCCTAGACTCACTGATGAATAGATCTTTCAGCTTCTTTGGGTCCTTCTTGCTACGACTTTGGACAACCCTGCTACTTTGATCTTGCCAGGACTGCTTGTACTACCAGGGACACAAGTGCAGGATGCTGGCAAAAGTACCCAACCCCTTTGACCAGTACCAGATACTTACCTCGCACCTCTCCAAGGTAGCTGGGATGGATGCAGGCATGTGCCACATTACCTTGGCAGGTTTGAGTAAGCTCTCATTTATAGGCATCACCAGCCTTCCTAGTGTTGTCATATGGAGGAAATCCAGAAGTTTATGCTACTTCTCCTGGATGACCTTTAGAGGAAAGTACAGTATTTCTACTATCTTTTATTAGGTCCTGAAAGAGCTTGAACTCATCTGAGGCTGTAGATTGAGGGCTGACAGCCTTGTAGATTGAGGGCTGACAGCCTTGTCTGGGGAAGAAGAGGATATGGTAGGAGGTGCTGGGTGCTCCTGTTCTGGGGAATGATTGTTGTCTTCACTGTGCTCCTCACTGCCTTTCAGTAGCTGAGGTTAAATCATCTGGGTGGTTGTGGAGGTTGAATCTGCTTCCTGTGGGGAGAAAATTTCGCTGTTGAGATGGTTGAGGATGATGGTTTTCTGGCGTAGGGTTTCATACCCTAGGGGGATCTAGTATGACTATGGCTGATACAAGTAACAAGGAGTATCCAACCTGTGTATCCACCAACAAGGGTGTTCCCGATGTTATTCCAATATCTTTCTGGCACCCCAACAGAGCAATCTCTGGAATCCCTCCCAGACTCACTGTGCCACGCAAGGGAGGATGAGTCATGAGCAGGGGAAGAAGCTTTGCTATGCTCTTCCAAAGAAGGAGAGGAAAGGAGTAAACCTCCTCAAGGGGAAGGCAGTCCTATCTGGAGTGCTCTGTCTAGGATATGCAGATGTCAATGTCAGTGGTGATTGAGCAATTGGGGGTTTAGCTACAACCTCCCTTAATAGCTTTTGCTAGTGAGATTGGAACCAGACCCACTGAGACATAGGATCATAGAATAACAGAGTTGGAAGGGACCTCCGGAGGCCATCTAGTCCAACCCCCTGCCTAAAGCAGGACCAATCCCAACTAAATCGTCCCAGCCAGGGCTTTGTCAAGCCTGACATTAAAAACTTCTAAGGAAGGGGATTCCACCACCTCCCTAGGTAATGCATTCCAGTGTTTCACCACCCTCCTAGTGAAAAGGTTTTTCCTAATATCCAACCTAAACCTCCCCCACTGCAACTTGAGACCATTACTCCTTGTCCTGTCATCTGCTATCACTGAGAATAGTCTAGATCCATCCTCTTTGGATCCACCTTTCAGGTAGTTAAAAGCAGCTATCAAATCCCCCCTCATTCTTCTCTTCCGCAGACTAAACAATCCCAGTTCCCTCCGCCTTTCCTCATAACTCATGTGTTCCAGTCCCCTAATCATTTTTGTTGCCCTCCACTGGACCCTCTCCAATTTATCCACATCCTTCTTGTAGTGTGGGGCCCAAAACTGGACACAGTACTCCAGATGAGGCCTCACCAGTGTCGAATAGAGGGGAATGATCACATCCCTCTATCTGCTGGCAATGCCCCTACATATACATCCCAAAATGCCATTGGCCTTCTTGGCAACAAGGACACACTGCTGACTCATATCCAGCTTCTCGTCCACTGTCACCCCTAGGTCCTTCTCTGCAGAACTGCTGCCTAGCCATTCGGTCCCTAATCTGTAGCTGTGCATTGGGTTCTTCCGTCCTAAGTGCAGGACCCTGCACTTATCCTTATTGAACCTCATCAGATTTCTTTTGGCCCAATCCTCCAGTTTGTCTAGGGCCCTCTGTATCCTATCCCTACCCTCCAGCGTATCTACCACTCCTCCCAGTTTAGTGTCATCCGCAAACTTGCTGAGGGTGCAATGCACACCATCCTCCAGATCATTTATGAAGATATCGAACAAAACCGGCCCCAGGACCAACCCTTGGGGCACTAGATACCAGCTGCCAACTAGACATGGAGCCATTGATCACTACCCGTTGAGCCTGACAATCTAGCCAACTTTCTACCCATCTTGTAGTGCATCCATCCAGCCCATACTTTTTTAACTTGCTGACAAGGATACTGTGGGAGACCGTGTCAAAAGCTTTGCTAAAGTCGAGGAATAACACATCCACTGCTTTCCCTTCATCCACAGAACCAGTTATCTCTTCATAGAAGGCAATTAGATTAGTCAGGCATGACTTTCCCTTGGTGAATCCATGCTGACTGTTCCTGATCACTTTCCTCTCGTCTAAGTGCTTCAGAATTGATTCCTTGAGGACCTGCTCCATGATTTTTCCGGGGACTGAGGAGAGGCTGACAGGCCTCTAGTTCCCAGGATCATCCTTCTTCCCTCTTTTAAAGATGGGCACTACATTAGCCTTTTTCCAATCTTCTGGGACTTCCCCTGATCGCCATGAGTTTTCAGAAATAATGGCCATGGAACCAAACATCACTCGGTTCCATGAACTGCTTCAGTGCCGAGATTGTGAGTACCAAGATATCTGGTGCTGTAGGGTCTGTTGGTACCAACACAGCAGTTGGTGTTGTAGACAAGGCGCTTAATACCAAGGGCCGCATAGTTTTTGCTATCTAAAGAAAGCATTAGTGCTGACTTAGTCTTCAGAATGGTGGTACTGTATGGGTCCTAGACTTAAGTCTTTTGGTGGAAAGACTTGAGGCTGTGAGGAGTGGTGTGGGTCTTATGATTCTTGCTGGGCACTGGAGAAGGTGATCTGTGCCTACCCTCTTCCCAGAGTGGTGCTTCTTCCTGCCCCTCTCAAATGCTGATGTTGATGTGGCAGATGAAAGGGGTTTGGGAGAAGCAGCCCAAGAGCCTGGAGTGGTGTGGCAGCTCACTGATGCACCAACACTGTCAGATTGACCCATCTGAAGAGGCTTCTCCGAACATCTCTTGGACTCAGAGGAGGTCTGCATAGATCTTCAGTAAGGAAAACTTGAGTCTTGTCTCCTTCATCTTCAGTGTGTGCTTCAAGAACGAACAGCACACAGAACAACATTCCAGGATGTGTCCCTCCCCGAGGTAAATGAGGCATCAAGATTGCACATTAACAGGCCCAGCCATACCACGCTGGGGGCAGGTTGTAAATCCCAGTGGTATCTTGGTATCTGCCATCTTGTAGAATCCTTGTCGGGGAGGAAGGGAGGAAATTTACCAAACTACCTACTTTGAGTCTGGTCAGCGTAACTACGAACTACTCGCACAGTACAAGGGATACAGATGCTTCTGTGTCTTGCAGCCTTCGTGGTGAGGTGGCACTGAGGGGTGCTTCAGCCTGCTCCACCCTTTCTGCCCTCAGCTTCAGGGGGTAAGGCTGCAGGCACTACAGCATAGGTCTGTAGATCCTGGTGTGACGATGTGACGCAGCGGGGGGGGGGGGGGGAGAGTGTTGACCTGGGAATGTGCCCTGGGGATGGGAGACCTGAGAGCCTGTCACCTGAGCCGGGAGGGGGAGGTAACACCTCTGCCCAGGAATGTGAAGACAGGTGGCAGGAGAGTTTTTCAGTTTGGGGCTGGGTGGAGGAACACAGGGAACCCCGGGGCTGGGGTCTAAGCTCCCTGCTCCCACAGAAGGACTTGACTGAGGGGTCCTGGGTGTACCCACAAGCTCTGTTTTGGACTGTGTTCCTGTTGTCCAATAAACCTTCTGTTTTACTGGCTGGCTGAGAGTCTCCGTGAATCCCAGGAAGAGGGGTGCAGGGCCTGGACTCCCCCACACTCCGTGACACCTGGGGCAACTGACATTCCTGGGACAGTGCCACCAGGAGGCCATATAGAGGCACAGCCATGGAGCACTGTGGAGAATAGGTGCTGCAGGAAGTACTGCCCAAGGAACTCAGAGTGACCGTACACTATGGCTCTCTGATTGGCTAAGTGCCCTATTTAACCCTAGATGGTGGTCCAGGCAATTGTCTGGGAAACCATACAGACTTCTGGCCTGTTGTGATTCCAGACCTCACTTTGTCTTCTGATGTCTGGTCTCTGACCCTGACACTTGCCTCCGGACTCTAGCCTGGTGCTACCTCTGATCTCCAGCCTCACTTTGACTCCAACTCTTGCTTACTGAACTCTGCTTTAGTGATTCCTCCCACCCTTGTTCACTGATTGCCATCCTTGATTTGTGAACCCCCGCCTCACTGTGGCTGCTAGACCAGACTGCCTGTGCCTTGGTCACTTACACGGAGCAACACAAGGCACCCAGGGATGCAGGTGGGGCCCCAATGGACACTGCTATTGAAAAAATTCTGATCTTGTATGCACAGGGCACATGTGCACCAAGAGTGGAATCGGTGTGGACAACCACTCAAAGTAGTTCTTATTTCCAGACTATCTGTTAAATTCCAGTGTGTTCCTTATTCTGGCTAGGTCAGTTGGATGTTCTGAGTCAGGCTGCCCTTCCTCTATTCTCTCCAACCATGGAAATTCAGGGCTCTGAATTTCCTTCCTGACTAATTCTGCTACATTGGGAGTTCCCACTGAAAATGTTTAGGGTTGCCATCTTCCATTTGAATGAACCAGTTCTGCTCCTTAGTTAGCCCTGTGTGAATTTTCCAGCCCTGTGAAAGCTTTGTGCCTGTGGTTTAATGTTGCAGCCATTATATGTTTTTTGTTGTTTGTTTTTTTTAAAGTGGCCAATTTTAGTGCACAGAATATTCTTTTGTTTTAGAGTGAAGTGTGGGAAGAATAAAAATACCGGTACATGAGTAATTTCTTAGAGAAACTTTATTCCTGGGTTGTGAAAACTGCAGAATTAATATTTAGATTAAACAGTTTTTTCTCAGTAGAAATTAGTTTTGTTTCCATTCTTTCATTCTCTTCATCTATATTACATTCCATTCTTTTACAACTACAGTTACCACTTCTACCTTTCTTTTTTTAAATTTCATCCTTTGTTGTCTGAATTCTCTCACTCCTATTTCAGCATTTGGTTTCTGACTTGGATCTTATTTGGATTCTCTGACTCCTTTGTCTATGAACTGGTCCTTTTCCTTCATAGACTCGTCTCAGGTTCTCCTCTCGCTCATTTTCATTCCCTTTTATTTTTTCCTATAAAGCAACTGTCTCCTTCTGCCAACTAACGTCTTTGCAATTTTTAAAGGATAAAATATATTTTTAGAAATGCCCCTTCTTTTTATATTTTAGCATGTATTTAACTTACCTCCCTGTTATATTTAGCATTCTGTATGCTGACGCAGCACCACTTTGTTTCCAGTAAATGAAAGAAAAACACCTTCACCCTCATAGTATTTAGACTAAAAAAATAGTTTCAGTCTACAGCAATTCTGAGTGTTTTGGAAATTTAAGTACTTAATGATTATTATTATTATTATTTATTATTATTATATTTTACCAGTTGGCAAATTCATCCAGGATTTTTATCCATTTAGTAGTTTTGTGGGTTTATTTGTTCAGGTGGATTTTTGCTGATTTTCCTTTTTAAATATAATTTGGAGCTGTCTATTTAGAGACTTCCTGTTGAAGTGCAATGTTGATGTTTTGGGTTTAGCATAGTGATGCGCTATGCAGCCTGTGTAACCCCATCCAGTCACTGTAATACAATCCAGTGGATTGTGTTTGGACTGATCAGTTTTAAAGTAAACCACAGTTTGTATACTGCTACATCTTAAATAATTCAGCATAGTTATGAAGACCAATTCTTCAACAGTAAACCATGTACCAATAGTAGTGGAACAAGTGAGCTGTGTGTGAAGTGAGGACCGATGAAAGAATGAAAAGTGAGGACCAGCGAACGAAGACCAAATTGAGTGTGACTGCACTTTCCTATATCTGGACTGCACTCTCCTATATCCCAAACATCCTTGGTTGGGCAATTTCTTCATGTATGGGTGGTTAGGTCAAGTTCCTCCAGCATCTGTGGGTTGACAGTAAAGGGATGGTTGAGTAGCTCAGTAAAGTGCTGCATCCATTTTTCAGAGATGCCTCTCTTGTCCTTAATTAAGGTAGTTCCATCTGAACTCTTTCATGGAGCTGGTCCCAGTTCTGATGGGGCATAAATGGTATTCAGGGAATCATAAAACATCTTTGTGTTGCTAGTATTAACATAACACTGTGTTCCTTCTGCTTTCTTTTCCCACCAGTCACCCTCTAGGACACACAGCTGTCTTTGAACTTTGGCTTTCAGGTGCTTAAATTTATCTTTCTTTGATGTTGATTCTTTGTCATTTTGCCAAGACATAAACACATTATTTTCCTTGAGGATCTTTTTGATTTCTTCATCATTTTCATCAAAGCAGTGTTGATGCAGTCTTTGATTTTTGCCTAGAGTTTCTTCCGAGGCTTGGAGAATGGTTGATTTGAATATATTCCACTTTTTGAATGTGTTCTTGGCTGATGATGTAATGCTATCAATTTTTTCTTTTAAGTTTTCCTTCAGTTTTTCTTGAAGAAATGGAAATTTTAGCTTTGCTCTGTTCAGTTTCCGTTTAATCTGTTCAGCATTGCTTTCACTGACAGGCAACAAGTGGATTGCTGGTGATCTCTATGTCCCTTTGACTATCTCATTATATGGCAATCAGGTACCAGTGCTTTGATCTTGCCTGAATGCAAGAGGTTTATATTTGTTGGCTTGCCTGCAGATTATGTTGGTAATAACAAGCTCATGCTCCACACACTTACTGAGAGGAGGAAACCATTGCTGTTTCTCTGATGCCATGGGTTTTTATTACACCACTCCAAGCCTCACTATCTTTTCCAGCTCTGGCATTAAAGTCTCAGAGGTATGAGCATGTCTTCACTGAGTATAGCTTTAATTATGTCATCCCAGTCATGATAGAACTGCTCTTTTGTTTTGTCTGTATTGTTCACGGTTGGCGCATAAGCACTGATCAGAGTCACAAAGCATGATTCTTCCCATGGGAAGTTGTAGCATCATGAGGCATTCGTTTTTGCCCACAAGTAATTGTTTCAGTGATTTCAGGAGGTTGTCTTTAATGGCAAGACTGCTGCCAAAAATTTTGTCTTCCTCTGCTTGTTTCCCTTTCCAAAAGAAGATATAGTCACCTCTTAGTTCCTTTATGGAGACTTAGTCTGCAAGTCTGGTTTAACTCAGGGTAGCTGTAACTAGCAAGTTCCCTTGCAATTACTGCTGTATGCCTTTTGGGTTTTGAAGTGTTATCTCTATCCATTACAGTCTGCACACAGGTTCAAAGTGACTTGAGGAGCTAGTGAACAGGAGCAGCAAACAGGAGATTTTGTGAGGGCGTTCTCCAGGTGAAAGAGGAGACTACGTGATTCATGGGGTAAGTTTGTCTGTTTGCAGATTATAGTGTGATCTCTTTTGGGGGCTGTGTACTGAGCAAAGTGGCTTGCTATGCTAGGTTGAGAGCTTACTAATGAGTTCCTAGATCCTTTATCCCCACCCCTTGTCAAAGGATCCTAAAAAGGAGTTAGGGTTTAATGTATGGAGAACAGGGGTTTAAAAAGTCAGGTTATATGGGACCAGAGGAGCTAGCAAACAGGAGAGTTTTGCAAGGGACTTTAGAGAGGGAATATGTGGCAGATACACCTAATAAATGCAGTCTATACTTAGGCCAATAACCCCTCCTCCCCAGAGCAAACAAAAAAACTCTTGCAAGAGTAAAAATAATGCAGGCAGAAGTCCAGCAGCATGGTGGGATCTATCCAGTTTGTTGCACTGCATATAGCATGTACAATTACCTGCCTTGTGGGCAGGTAGAGTATATGTGCATATGTTGCAAGCAGCTCATGGCCCTCAGAGATCATGTATGGGCTCTTGAGACCACAGTGGCTGAACAGAAGGCGCTAAGGGAGACCGAAAGGTACACAGAGGAGACTTTCCAGAACACCGTAGCGGGGTCTCACCCCTAGTCCTACAGTCTCTGTGCTGTTGAAGAGGATTAAAGTCATGGGGAAGGAGAACATCAAGCTGGAATGGAGGGAAATGATTCCATAGTTGGAATCCTTGTTCCAGAAGATGTTATGGTATCCTCTCAGACTGAGGAACCCCTCCAGGGGAGATCCCCAGTTGTTAGGAAGAGACAGATAGCAATAATGTAGGATTCAGTTATTAGAAATATAGATAGCTGGGTTTGTGATGACTGGAAGAACTGCATGGTTAGTTTTCAGGTTTCAGAGTAACAGCCGTGTTAGTCTGTATTCGCAAAAAGAAAAGGAATACTTGTGGCACCTTAGAGACTAACCAATTTATTTGAGCATAAGCTTTCATGAGCTACAGCTCACTTCATCGGATGCATACTGTGGAAACTGCAGAAGACATTATATACACAGAGACCATGAAACAATACCTCCTCTGCCTGGTGCAAAAGTTTCAGACCTCTTAAGACATCTAGATAGACATATGTGCCATTCTGGGGAGGAGCCAGTGGTCATAGTATATGTAGATGCCAAAGACATAGGGAAAGGTAGGAGAAAAGTCCTGTAAGACAAATTTAGGCTGCTAGGTAGAAGATTAAAATCCCGGACCTCCATGGTAGCATTCTCTGAAATGCTTCTGGTTCCACACAGAGGGCCAGTTAGACAGGCAGAACTGCAGAGTCTCAATGTGTGGATGAGAAGATGGTGTTGAGAGGAGGGATTTAGATTTATTAGGAACTAGGAATCTTTTGGGAAGGAGGAACCTATACAGGAAGGATGGACTCCACCTAAATCAAAATGGAACTAGATTGCTAGCAAGTAAAATTAAAAAGATCATGGAAGAGTTTTCAAACCAAGGGCTGGGAGAAACCCAACAGATGTGGAGGAGAACACTATTCGGGCAGATAAACCCTTTAGGTGAGGATTTATTAAAGGGGATACTCTATAGCCCAATAAAGAGGAGAGGCCACTGTATGATAATGGTACTTTTGTAAAGGGAAATCATGCCTTGCCAATCTATTAGAATTCTTTGAGGGAGTCAACAAACATGTGGACAAGGGTAATCCAGTGAATATAGTGTGCTTGGACTTTCAGAAAGCCTTTGACAAGGTTCCTCACTAGAGGCACTTAAGCAAACTAAGCAGTCTTGGGATGAGAGGGAAGGTCCTCTCATGGATCAGCAACTGGTTAAAAGACAAGAAACAAAAGGTAGGAATAAATGGTCAGTTCTCAGAATGGAGAGAGGTAAGTAGGGGGTCCCCAAGGATCTTTCTGGGACCAGTGCTGTTCAACATGTTCATAAATGATCTGGAAATGGGGGTGAACAGTGTGGTGGCAAAGTTTGCAGACAATACAAAATTACTCAAGACAGTTAACTCTTCGCTGTCAGCTTTGGAGTTACAAAGGAATCTCATTAAGCTGGGTGACAAAATGGCAGATGACATTCACTGTTAATAAGTGCAAAATTGCATGTTGGAAAAAATAATCACATCTATACATGCAAAGTGATGGGGTCTAAATTAACTGTTACCACTCAAGAAAGAGACTTGGAGTCATTGTGGATCCTGAAAACATCCACTTAATGTGCGGTGGCAGTCAAAAAAGCTCACAATGTTAGGAGAAGGATAGATAATAAAACAGAAAATATCATAATGTCTTTATAAATCCATGGTACACCCACACCTTGAAAACTGAGTGCAGTTCTGGTCACCCCATCTCAGAAAAAATATATTCGAAGTGGAAAAGGCCCAGAGAAGGGCTAAGAAATGATCAGGGGGGTGGAACAATTCCATATGAAAAGAGATTAAAAAGATTGTTCAGTTTTCAAAAGAGATGACCAAGAGGGGATATGACGGAGGTCTATACAATCATGACTGGTGTGGAGAAAGTGAATAGGGAAGTGCTATTTACCACTTCATATATACAAAAACCATTGGTCACGCAATAAAATTAATAGGCAGTGGGTTTAAAACAAACAAAAGGAAGTACTTCACACAATACACAGTCAACCTGTGGAACTTGTTGCCAGGGGATGTTGTGAAGGTGAAAAGTATAACTGGGTTAAAAAAAGGGAATTAGAAAAGTTCATGGAGGAAGGTCCATCAGTGACTATTAGCCAAGATGGTCAGGGATGTAACCCTATGCTCTGTTTATCCCTAAACCTGTGACTATCGGTAGCTGAGACTGGATGACAGGGGATAGATCACTCAGAATGTCCCTGTTTTGTTCATTTCCTCTGAAGCATCTGGTACTGGCCATGGTCAGAAGACAGACCAATGGGCCACCTAGCCCAGTATCCTGACCCAGTATGGCCATTCTTACTTTCTTATGTATGTTCCATGTTGTCACACTGAGAGCTCTTGCTTTGCTTACTGAATGACTGCATGTGTGAATGATATACCAACTGCAGTAACCTGGCCAGATTGGAATGGGGTAGGTAATCACTTGGCAAAGAGATCATGCCAGCTCAAATCTTTAAACTCACAGATCCCAAACTGTCGGCTATCTATGTGAAATCATTAAGGATATCTGGAAAGCAGAGGAAATTCCTCAGGACTTCAAAGCTGTAATCATAATTACACTATACAAAAATAAATGCCACAAATGTGGCTGTGGTAACTACCGGGATATCTCCTTACTATATGTAGGTGGTAAAATCCTCACCCATATTTTGCTGAATTGGCTTGTCAGAACAATATAAAGAATTTTCTACCAGAGAACCAATGTGGATTCAGATCAGGTCAGAGCACCACACACATGATTTTCATTCTTAGACAGATTCAGGAAAAATCCAATTCAGAACAAAACATAGAAGGAACTATATGCTGTCTTCACTGATCTAAAAAACCCCTGTGTTTGACACTGAGCAGAAATGGCCTCCCAGAAATTCTAGAAAAGTCTGGCTGCCCCTCCAGTTTCATTAACATCATACATCAATTCCATGAAGACCTGACTGGTCAATTACTCTCAGATGGTGGCCTTTCCAAAGTATTTCCCATATCTAATCGGGTGGAACAAGGCTGTATGGTGGCATCAGCCCTTTTTGGTCTCTTCTTTGCAACCTTTCTATACAAAACAGAAGGTTCCGAAGGGCATCAACATAAGGTACAGAACTGATGGAAAACTCTTTAGTCTCCGAAGTCTTATCGCAAAGACAAAAGTTCTTGAGGAACTTATATGTGAAGCCCCTTTTACTAATGATTGTGCACTACTTAGTCATAGTGAGAGTGACCTACAGCTTATCAATGACAGGTTCTCAGAGACAACTAAAAAATTTGGACTCACCATCAGTCTGGAAAATAACTGAAGTCCTCTTCCAACCAGCTCCATCAACCATTACCACTGAGCCAAACATCACCATTGATAGTATAGAACTAAAGACCATCAATCACTTTACTTACCTTGGCAGTATCCTCTCAACTGATGGTTCCCTGGATCAAGAAATATCCAAATAGAACATTCAAGGCAAGCCAGGCCTTCTGAAGACTTCACCATAGGATACTCAACCATCAAACAGTCAACAAAACTGATGATATACAATGCCGCAGTGATTGTATCCCTTTTACATGGGTGTGAAATGTGGACAGTTTTTATCACAGACACATTAAGCAACTTGAAAAATTTCACATGCACTGTCTCCACTGTATTCTGAAAGTCCGTTGGCAGACAAAGTCTCAAACATTAACATCCTTAAAAGAACAAAACCAAACCGCATTAAGGCATTGATTATCATAGCTCGTCTTAAATAGATGAGCCATGTTATTAGAATGGGCAATGATAAACTCCCCCCAAAAGGTTTTCTATGGCACTTTGAAAGCACAGGAGTGAAAACTCTTCAAAGAGACCCTTAAGCAGAATCTCATCTCATGCAGCATAAATATTGGTCACTTTGAAGACATAGCCATGGACAGATCTAAATGGAGAGAAACAATCAATAAATGTTATAAACACTTTGAGGAAGACAGACATGGAAAAACTGATTGGGGAAAAAAAGTGCCAAGCATCATAATTTTTCAATGGGAGCCTGTGTTCCTGTGTGGTATCTGTTCATGATATTGCTCCTCGTGGATCAGACTACACAGCCACATGAAAACACAGGTGATGCCATGACATCAGCATCTGATATGACACACTGTTGTATGATTGTCTAACAATATAATAAATTTTAATTGCATCTTAGCCAGAAAGTCATTGCCCTTCATGTTTAAGAGTGGTATCAGTTTTTTGTTTTGTTTTTTTGTTTGTGTGTGATTAATCCTCTGCTCAGAAAACAGGGTGTACTCGGGAAGAAGGGCATCTTGATAGAACTAGAACTAAAACTAACTGTAATGGAGAGATTTTTGGTTTTTAAAGTTGAGCTAATGAGAAAGTGTTTCAAAATACTTTAATATTGTAGGTTAAATGAAAATAACAGCCATGTACCATAAAAATTAAACACCATTTGGACAAACATTTAGTTTATGTTGAATACAACAGATGCAATAGGTAATCTAGTGGAATATTGGATAAATGCTGCTCACCAACTCTTATTGTAAGGGAAATCACAAACCAGGTCACCCAGAAAGACCAATATAAAGCTTAAAATGTGAGGCGGAGGCACTAGCGAGCTCAAACATAATAGGTAATCTGATGGGATCATGCAAAGTATTGGCCAGGTAGGAATATGTTCACAAAATGGTCACATTTTTTCTGCTCTATTCATTGTTGGTTGTCCTGACAATTGAACTACCTTGGGCACTTGCAATCCACACATCTAAGCCTTTGTGCTGCTTTTCCTGCAAGGACATATCATCACTATTCATTGCACTGTGACAGCGTTGTGTGTTGCTGGTGGAGTTTGGTCAACTCTGGCTCCACTAGACACTCTTTGACACTGGCACGGACAGCAACTCTGTGCATACTGCAAAAAATAGAGGCAGGAAAAAATATCCCAAATCTGTGTCCATTCAGGTCTTCCCTAACCCTCAAGGAAACCTGGACCCCAAAGCTTTCCTGAGTGCTTGGAAATGATGACAAGAAACTGATATTTTTCTTATGGTCAAATACCACCACGCTGCTCTGCAAAGCCCTAGTAACTGGGCTTTGTGTCAGGGACTTATGGGGGTGTTGAGGGCAGAATTCTGTCCCTTAGCCTGGAGTTATGGCAGGAAGCACCTGTGCTGCCTGCCTGTGGCTGCTGCCATAACCCATGAGCTGTAGTAGAGGCTGTGGCCAATGGACAGTGCAGTTTGCAGATCCCCTGGCCACACTCCAACCAGGCCTTTGGCTTAGTCAGAAATGTTCCTGTGGCAAATCCACCACAGAACCTAGCTTCATGGCATACGAAAGCTACAGCCTTCCTTTGCTTAGCCTCTCAAGGTCCTGCCTCCCTACAAAGAAAATGTGGTTGTTTTACTATGTGGGGAGCTTCCTGTATTCATGGAAGAAACCAGAGATTTCACTCTTGTTGAATAAATTGCACTTAGTCCTTAGAGCTGTGGCCAGATTGAATTGCAGCTTTTTCCCTATTGCAACAGTTAACATACAGAAGCAGAGTCAGATGTATGCAAGTTGTTACTTGGTGCACATTCATCAGAGATCCCTTTGGCAGAGTGTGACTTTCTCTTTTTTTTTCTTTAGAACTATATTCTAAAGAGAAGATAGAAGCTCCTCTGTTCCAAGCACTCCAGCTTTCTGTTTTAAAAACATATTTTATTTTATCTTGCTAATTAGACAAAGGAAGGAGGATTATAGATTGGTAGAGGATGGGTATTTACTCAGCACTGATAAAACATGGCCCTACTCCCTCACAGAGAAAACAAACATGAAGAATTGAGCCTAGACTTGAAATGGAATGGTGTGAGAATGCAGACGGCAATCCTCTGCAAATTCCAGCTATAACCATATTCTATCTGAGATCAAGCAAAGGTTATATTTCACATTTGCCAAGATTCCACAGAACAGATGCTTCTATTTAACCTCTGCTGTCCAAAGTGTCAAATGCAGTGGAAGAATGAGCCATCTAACCTGGCAGAGTGACACAGTTCACAAAAGGGTGATGGTTGGCTCTCAGAGCAAAGAAATTTGTACTTTTTGCAGTTGGAGATTTCCCGTTATGTTTTAGCAGATAATTTAGGCTTTCCAAGGTTCATAAATCTTAACTAAAAGAAAGCCCTGTTGTTGAGGAGTCCCACCATGCTACAAGGCAGTTGTCAGCTGGCATCTTTTTATCAACAAGGACTTTTTGAGCACCTATTGAGTAAAAATAAATTTGGTACTGCTATAAATAGGTTTGGAGAATGAAGAGGCTACCATTACTTCTATGGAGACTGCCAGAGTGCTAAAAAGCACTAACTCAGATTTCTAGTAAATTCAAATTGTGCTACTCAGACCAAACATTAATAACTAAGAGCAAATCATAATGGTTTGGGAATATGAATGTTATTGCTAGTAACAGCTACTAGAAGTTCTCCTTTACCTCAATCAGTAGAATTACTGCTTTTGAACTCGGTCCTAAAGGTGTAGCTGGCTACTCTGAAGGGAAGTGAGGGAGTGAAGGTGCAAGCAGCCAGGTGCACTACTTCTACAGAGCTGTCGGGGCAAGCATGGGACTCTTAGGAGTTTCTGCCCTCTGCCAAGAGTCACCTTCTTTCCTTGACAGTACAGACTTCAGCCAGACTTGGCTCCTCTGCTTCTTTCCCTTGGTGGCAGCAGGCAGCCCACATTGGCTTCTATCTGGCCCTGTCAGTTATCAACTCTGTTTATCCTAACTTAGAAGTATCCTTGAAAGTAACAAAAGAGATGTCACTAGCAGGAGTCCTAAATACAAGCTAACACAATTAATGACAAATTAGATAGTTTGTTTTCGTTACCTCTTCTTCAGTTAGTCAGTGAGACTTTTAGGTATGAATAAAAAGAGGAAATGACTCACAGGGAAAAATTTTTTCCCATTCCCTTTACTCCTGTCCCTGGAGCAGGAGAGACAGTGCACAGGTGACAGTGGAACAGTAGCACCTGTTCTTATGGCATTGGTGGAGGAGGGGTATATGTTGTGTCTTCATCTAGAAATATTAGATGCCATCAGCTTAGAGAGTAAAACAACAACAAACTCATTAAAAAGGTGAATTTAAAGCAAAGTTCTATTTATCCACATAAAATTTGTGAACATTTGTTGAAGCTTACAAAAACAGGGCATTCAAAGTCACTCGCTGTGCTCCTCAATATGAGTTTCTTCTTTCCATCTTGGTTAATATGTGCTGAGGGATGATGGTAACTTCAAGACCATTCTATTGTTTTTCATACATGACTTGTATAATTCTGAAATTTTAGAGGGAAAAATATCACTAATTTTCCTTTAATAAATGGTGCAGTTTGGCCAAGCGACAGTTACTACGAGAATTTTGTTGGACTTTCCTATGGTTCTTGACAGTGCAAAATTGCATCCATAAATCTGTATTAACGTAGGGCTAGACTGTGCTCTAGGCAGGGCCCTGAGCAAGGGGAACTGCCCCAGAGTAGCACCATGAGGCGCTGTGCCTCTCAGCCACAATCCCTTCTCTGCTTCCTCCTTGCTCCACAGGGTTGTAATTTGTTGCTGGTTTAAACGAGAAGCAAATTACAACATTCCTCTCCTATGCACACCTGTGCTGGCTGCAGGTAGAAGCTGTGGAGTCAAGACTCTTCCCATCTCTATGCTCCCCAGAGGGTGTAATGAGGTGTGTTCCCATTGTGAGCTAAGGCTCAGGTGCCCACATAGGGGTATAAGTGGCTTCTTCTTTTTCCTTGCTCCATCATGTACTCCAAATCACAATGCAGCCTATATGGTTCATTTATTGCATTTATGTTTGAAAAAGAAAATAATAAATTCAGTGTGTGTAGGATGCATGTGTATTTGTTCCATTGTGTGGAGAGGCAGTGCAATGTATGTTCACACATGTGAAAATCTGAATGCTTTCTCTGTCCTAATTTCTCCTCAGTTACAGCTATGTCACCCCATTGAGAGGAGAATTTGGCACTTGAAGTGCACTTAAATCAATAAGAATAATATATTATGCACAAACAGTATTGCTTTTCTCAGCCAAATATATATTTCTCATTAGGGTCTGAAAACATACTAAGTTTGAACTTACAAAAACAAAATAAAACCCCAAACCTATCAATAACCCTAACCCCTGAATAAAGATTTAAAGCATGTAAAAATCACACCTGTTTCATGCTAAAATAAGTAGAAAATGTCCAGGTGAACTTTGCTCAAATATGGGGGGAGGAAATAAGGCCCCCTACTCCAGAACCCGAACATTGCTGCTGTATTTTTAAGGTGCTATCACTTTATTACTGATTAGACCTGATGTACTAATTTGATCCAAGCTTCAAAAAAGGTTTTCCATCATGTTTTGTCAGTTCTGTTTGCCTTAGGTATTTCTAATGTTTATCACCTTGGTACAATGGGTGGGTAGGGGTACATTTAAAAAGTTTCCACTAGTGTACCAGAATTTGTTGGCTCCAGAGATTGGCCCTGATACACCTAAGAACTTAAGTACCTGCATAGGCACAGACTCTGTGGGTGCTCTGGGGCTGGAGCACCCATGGGGAAAAATTAGTGGGTGCTCTGCACCCACTGGCAGCCAAGCTCCCCACGCCCCTCCTCCTCCTCCTACTCCCCTAAGTTCACTGTGTCCCTGCTCTTCCACCTACCTCCCAGAGTTCCCCCACCCCCGGCTGCTGCCAAGCAGCTGTTTGGCATCATTAGCACGCTCCGGGAGGGAGGGGGAGGAGTGGGAATGTAGTGTGGTCAGGGGAGGAGGCGGGGCCGGGGCGGGGATTTGGGGAAGGAGTTGGAATATTGGCAGGGAGGGGGCAGAGTTGGGGTGGGGACTTTGGGGAAGGGTTTGGAATGGGAGCGGGGAAGGGGTGGAGTGGGGGTGGGGCTTCGGGCAGAGTGTGGGGGGGGTCGACCATCCACGGGAAAGAGGGGAAGTCGGCACCTATGAGTACATGTGAAACTTTAAGCATGCAAGGAGTCCCATTAACTTCAAGTCTAGATAATACTTAGGGCAGGGGTGGGCAAACTATGGCCTGGGGACTGCATCCGGCCCTCCAGACATTTTAATCTGGCCCTCAAGTTCCTGCCAGGGAGCAGGGTTTGGGGCTTGCCCAGCTCCCTGTGTGCTGTGGCTCCGTGCAGCTCCCGGAAGCAGCGGCATGTCCCCCCTCCGGCTCGTACGCATAGGGACAGCCAGGGGGCTCTGCAAACTGCTTCCACCCCAAGTGCTGCCCTCACAGCTCCCATTGGCTGGCAACCATGGCAAATGGGAGCTGTGGGAGTGGCGCCTGTGGATAGGGCAGTGTGCAGAGCTGCCTGGCCACGCCTCTGTGTAGGAGCCGGAGAGGGGACATACTGATACTTCCAGGAGCTGCTTGAGATAAGTGCTGCCTAGAGCCTGCACCCCTGAGCCCCCACCATGCTCCAACCCCTGCCCCAGCCCTGATCCCTCTCCCACCCTCTGAACCCCTCAGGCCCAACCTGGAGCACCCTCCTGCACCCCCAACTCCTCATCCACAGCTCCACCTCAGAGCTCACACCCCCAGCTGGAGCTCTTATCCCCTTCCGCAACCCAACCCCCAATTTCGTCAGCATTCATGGCCCGCCATACAATTTCCATACCAAGATGTAGCCCTCGGGCCAAAAAGTTTTCCCACCTCTGACTTACAGTATGTCTATACTGGCAGAGTTACAGTGCCAGGAATTACAGCGCTGCTCAGAGAGCTCTGAAGGGAAACTGCTGTTGTGTGTTCACACTGTCAGCTGCCTGAGCAATAGCGTGTTCACACTTGAGGCACTTGCAGCGGTATTTGGAGTGGTGCACTCTGGGTAGTTATCACAGAGCATCTCTTCCTTTTCTGCCGGTAAGAGTTGTGGGAAGGCGGAGAGGGTTGCATCCTGAGTCCTGTCCCAATGCCCCGTGATGCATTGCTTCGCATCCTAGCAATCCCTGTGCTTCTGTCTGCATTTGGCGCCATCTTTCAATGGTTTGTGTACTGCGTGCTCTGCCGCTTCAGTCTGCAGTACTGGATCCTGCACTGTTGACCAATATGCTGCTCACTCTGACTAACATGTCATGAGTGGCAGTGGAGTTATTCCTTAAACTACAAAGGTAAGCAGAGTGCAACATTGATCTCACCATACGTAGTAGCTATGACATGAGATTTCTTGTGACATTCACGGAGGTGCTGACCACAGTGGAATGCTACTTTTGGGCTCAGGAAACAAAAACTGAGTGGTGGGATCACATCATCATGCACGCCTGGGATGACAAGCAGTGGCTGCAGAACTTTCAGATGAGGAAAGCCACATTCATGGGACTGTTTGAGCTTACCCCAGCCCTGCAGCACAAAGACATGAGAATGAGAGCTGCCCTGCTGTTGGAGAAGCGAGTGGCGATTGCATTGTGGAAGCTGACTACTCCAGATTGCTACCGATCGGTCGCTAACCAGTTCGGAGTGGGAAAGTTGACTGTTGGACTCGTGTTGATGGAAGTGTGCAGGGCTGTTAATCGCATCCTGCTTTGAAAGACCGTGACTCTGGGCAACATGCATGACATTGTAGATGGCTTTCCCTAAGAATACGTGGCATGCATATTCCAATTCTGGCACCAGATCACCTATCCACTGAGTACATTAATCGGAAGGGGTATTTCTCTATGGTTCTCCAGGCGCTTGTGGATCACCATGGGCATTTTACGGACATTAATGCAGGCTCGTCCAGAAAGGTGCATGACACACACACCTTTCAGAACACTGGACTGTTCAGGAAGCTGCAAGCGGGGACTTTCTTTCTGGACGAGAAGATCCCCGTAGGGAAAGTTGAAATGCCCATTGTGATCCTGGAAGACCCTACCTACCCCTTAATGCCATGGTTTATGGAGCCATACACAGGGCACCCTGACAGCAGCAAGGAGCAGTTCAACACCAAGCTGAGCAAGTACAGAATTTAAAGGCCAATCGCACTGTCTGTATGGGAAACGACCTGGCCCATGACAATATTCCTATGCTTATAGCCGTGTGCTGTACGCTCCATAATATTTGTGAAGGGAAAGTGAAAGCTTCACTCAGGGCTGGACCGCTGAGGCTCAGTGCCTGGAGGCTGAATTTGAACAGCCAGAGACCAGGGCTATTATAGGGGCACAGCACAGGCCCCTAAGGATCAGGGATGCCTTGAGGCAGCAATTTGAAGCTGAAAGCTTGTAATGCTAGGAGGTGATTGTGATTGATGCAGATGATGCACTATGAAGGTTTAAGAAAATTTGCCTGTTGCTTTGCAGGGCTTTGTTTGCTTTCAATTAATAGAATAAAGATTGCTTTTCAACCAAAACAATTATTTCATTAAAAAATAACAACCAGAGGGGAGAGACAAATAAAAAAACATATCAACACTGTGGGGGATGGGGGAAGGGAGAGTCCCAGGAGGAGGTGGGATCCCAGGATGGATAAAGATTTGTGTATATCCAGGTATCATATTCAGCCTTCTCCTTTGGAGTACAGTGCAGCGAGTACTGTACTTCAGCAGGGCTAAACTGCAGAGGGACGGGTGTTGAGGGCACTGGGAGTAAACAGTGCTGGGCTGTGACGGGGGAGGAGTGGAAAGCTGTGGCTACAGACTGGAGCCAGGAGATTGATAAGAGTGTGTTGGCAGGGTGCATGGGAAAGAGTTTTTTGACAGCGGCGGCTGCAGGGGAGGGTGGGCGCGGAGCTGTTTGGTTTGTAGTGCTAGTAGCAGCTGGAGTGTGTCCGCTTGGCACTCCATAACTTTTAAGAGCCGCTCCGTGGCTTCATTCTGGCGCACCACATTCTCCTTTCGGTCCCTCTTCTCCCGGTGCTGTCATTCCTTCAGTTCTTGTTTTTCAGCCACAGAGTGCATCATGACTTCATGCAGAAAGTCCTCTTTAGTTCTTCGTGGCCGCTTTCTACTTCTGTGCAGCTGTTCAGCCGGTGCTAACAAAGAGGGAGGCTGGGCTCCCGAGGTCATATCTGTGAAGCCAAAATTCAACATTTTACAGAAGCAGTATTGTTTGCAACACGCAGACCACTGATTCAGTGCTTTAAAACACAGCCAGTACTCACATACCTGTCACTAATTGGCCGATCCCAGGCAAGCACACATGAGCCACAAGACTCCCAAAATGGTGAATAACCGCAGGGGCAGGGAAAATCAGTGTTCCAGGACCATACTGTTCACTGGGCACATGGCTCTTGGGGAGAGCAAGCACTGTATTAGGTTGCTGATAATCATTCCTGTCCCCACATTTTCCACAGGCTGTGTTCATTATGGAAGATATCTTGCTGCTGAGGGAGAGCAGGGAATCAAGGGAGGGTCTTCTCCAAGCCTGTGGCTTCCGCCCTGGCCCTTATGTGACTCGCCTGTGTGCAGCAATTGTCCCCCTCGCCCCTGTCCAGTGATGGCAGAGTGGCATGGGAAAGTTACCCTTAATGGGGCAAGAAACAATGCATCTCTGCCAAAGAACCTGAGGCAGCAGATTGCCATGAGAGTTTCCTGGAGATCTCTGAGGCAGATTCCTGTGAAGTGAGGGAGTCAATCAACAGCCTGTTCCGCCAGTCAGACTAGGCATGTGGTGGTATGTGCATCATACAGACACAAGCATGCTTTCTGCAACCCTCCTGCCCCTAACAACTCGCTTCAGCGATTCCCAAAATCAAATCCACTTACCAGGGGCCTCCTCTCCTGTTTGTGCTTTGCCAAGATCTGATAGCTGTGACTGGCTAGCCTCCTCCGGGGTAGAGAAGAGCTCCTGGCTGCATGCATCTCTGACCCCTGAGTCATCCTCTGCCTCTGGGCCCCCCTCCCCCTTATCCAAGATTTCCTCCTCCTGGCTTGGTCCACTCTCGACTGGCACATGAGCCACCAAAGTATCCACAGGGGCCTTCGCAGTGGAGGTGGGGTCGCCACCAAGTATCGCGTCCAGCTCTTTGTAGAACTGGCATCTCATGGGTGCAACACCGGAGCAGCGGTTTGCCTCCCTCACCTTGTGGTAGGTGTTCTGCAGCTCCTTCACTTTGACCCTACACTGCAGTGTGTCCCGGTCATGGCCCCTTTCTGTCATGCATCATGAAATCTGTCCATAGGTATCATGATTCCTATGGCTGGAGTGCAGCTGGGGCTGGACAGCCTCCTCTCCCCAAATGCTGATGAGGTCCAGCAGCTTGGCATTGCTCCCAGCAGGGGAATTGCCTGGTGTGTGGAGCAGGCCTGGCCACCTGGAAAGATGCGCTGAGGCCACTGCACGCATCACTGAGCAAACAGGAAGGGGACTTTCAAAATTCCCAAGGAATTTAAGGGGTGGGGCTCACGGTTGGTCACCTGAGGGCAGGGCAGTAGAATTCAAACCGGTGACCAGAGAGGCGAGAACAGGCATTGTGGGACGCCTCCCAGAGGCCAATCACAGCGCTGTAATCGCCCAGGGTGTAATTGACTGGCACCGCAGCTCTGTACCCCCGGCGCAGAAAGCTGTCCGCCTCTCGTCAGGGTGGTTTTTTTACATCGCTGCAACTGCACAGTTTCTGCGCACTAAGTGGCATGGCAGTGTGTGCACCTCGGCAGTGACAACGCAGAAAGCTGCTTAACTGCGCAGAAACTTGCCAGTGTAGACAAGGCCTGAGTCCTGCCATGAATGTAAGGACTGGACTAGAAGACCTCTTGAGGTCCCTTCCAGCATCTGATTCTATGTTGGATTGGAGCCATATTCCCTACTTTTAAAATGGGAAAATCCTTTAGAACTGGTAGAATCTTTCAAACCAGTGGAACTTTTTCAAGGTGCTCACAATATCTCAGCACGTAGCTTACTCTACACTATATTTTACTACTTCAGTGTTCAGTGACCCAGGCCATGTAAAAAGTAACATAATCTGACCAATAAATTCTACAGTACTTCCCTTGAATCACGTGGACAGTAACATGTGGAACTAGCTAGAAATATATTTGCTTTTTGACATTGACATTATTCCACACATTTACCCAAGGCATGGGTGGGAGGGATAGCTCAATGATTTGAGCATTGGCCTGCTAAACCCAGGGTTGAGAGTTCAATCCTTGAGGGGGCCATTTAGGGATCTGGGGCAAAAATTGGGGCTTGGTCCTGCTTTGAACAGGGGGTTAGACTAGATGATCTCCTGAGGTCCATTCCAACCCTAAGATTCTATGATAGATTGCATTAACAATTATAAGAGCACTAAAAACATTGCTTGGTCATGTTTCTTAAAAAAATGTTCTCACATGTCATCTTTTAGAAACAATGCTTTATTCTGCTAAGCATAAATTGCTTGTAATTCATAATAGATCAGTTTTTAAGCAGCTTAGAAATTGTACTGATCAGCCTGATGAAGTCAACATTCTTGATGCTACTGATCTCCACACGATTGGTCTGATAAAGGGGGAGACAGGAGGGAAGTAAAGGAATTTAGAAGAATATAGACAATTGCTCTTCTTTACTTATAGCAGGCTTTGCTCCCTGTGGCTTCTAGCAAAGCCTTAATACTACCATATAAAAGGGATTATTATCACCACACATTCATATGATGGATGAAAATGTAAAAGTAATCTAATGCAAGCACACTGACCAGAGAATAAGCCAGTCTTACTGAGTTAGGATTTCTGGTTTTCAAAGAGAGAGAAACTATACAGATCTGTTCTCCCCTAGATGAGCACACGTCATTCCCGTTAATGCTGAAGGAATTTGCATGTATGCATTGAAGGAAAATAGAACTATTAAATGGAAATAGGTGTAGAACAAGACAGCCTGAGTGCTAACTACTAAAGAGATAGCTCTCAGCTCCATAACACTTCTCTAGCACTATTCATCTTCGAAGCACTTTCTAAACTTTCACAACACGCCTGTGTGGTAAATAAGTGTTACCTCCCTGTTTACAAACAGGGAAACTGGAACAGAGAGGTTGTCACTTGTCTAAGACCACCAAAGGGAATCAGTGGCAAAGCCAGGATTAAAACTTGGAAGTTCCAGGCTCCCAGTGTACAGGCTCATGCCACTGTGGTTTAACACTTCTCTCTCTCTCTGGCACAGTGTCCTCTCATTGTTTCTAAAGGGCTTTTAGTGTCTCCTTATTTTTCTCTTTTATTGTCCCTTGTCCCTCAGATGCGCCATTTCCAGGCAATCTTCTCCCCCAGTGACACAGGCTGGAGGTGTGTTTGTCTGGCACTCAGCAGGGTTTCTTCCCTCCCTCACCAGAGGCTGATGTGGTGTCTGTGCAGCACTCCTAGCTTCTGTCAACCCAGGAAACTCAGTACCCAGATTTGGCAGCATTCTGCTTTGCCATTATCAGAGGTGGATTACCGTGTTGTGGCAGGACCGGCTCTAGGCACCAGCAAAGCAAGCATGTGCTTGGGGCGGCACATTTCCAGGGGCGGCCTTCTGGCCATCCCAATACGTGCTTGCTTTGCTGGTGTCTAGAGCCTGTCCTGTCTCCTTCCCTGTGAGCACGCCTGGGGGCTTGGCACTGCCCTCTGGAGCAGGCAGGAGCAAGCAGCAGGCGTTGGTGGTGTCACGGAGTCCCCAGGCGATGCTCTGGAACTGCTCCCTATGAAGCCAGTCAGGACTCTGGTGAAGTCTCCTCTCTGTGAGCAGACTGTCTTCAGGGCAAGAAGCTCACACAGCTTCCACCTTCCTGGGTCTGACCTCCTAGCATTCAGCATCCTCTGCCCCTCTGTGCACTTCCCACAGCAAGTCCGCACAGGCCGGGCTCCTGGGGAAGCCAGTGGGTTCTGCACCCCAATTCTGCAGTCAGACGTGACCTGCAGCCAGCCAGTAAAACAGAAGGTTTATTAGATGACAGGAACATGGTCTAAAACAGAGCTTGTAGGTACAGATTTCAGAGTAGCAGCCGTGTTAGTCTGTATTCGCAAAAAGAAAAGGAGGACTTGTGGCACCTTAGAGACTAACCAATTTATTTGCGCTTAAGTATTCGTGAGCTACAGCTCACTTCATCGGATGCATAAAAGTAGGTACAGAGAACAGGATCCCTCAGCCGGGTCCATTTTGGGGGGCAGTGAGCCAGACAATCACGTCTGCACTTCACTCCATGTCCCCAGCCAGCCCAAAATGACTCACCCTCCAGCCCCTCCTCCTCTGGGCTTTGTCCCTTTCCTGGGCCAGGATGTCATCGGATTCCTTTGTTCTCCAACCCTTTAGCTATCACCTTGCAGCAGGGAAGGGCCCAGGCCATCAGTTGCCAGGAGACAGAGTGTTGGCCATTTATGTACTCTGGCCCTTTGCTCTGCAACAATTACACCCCCTTATCCCACCAACTAGAGACTTAAGAAATGCATAGGGGAAACTGAGGCACCCCTACAGTATTCAGAGGAAACATTAAGAATGGTCCCACTTCATCACATTGGTCCCTCCAGCCAGGGCACAATCACCTTCACTCCTGCAGTGCCAATCCCAGTCTGAAATGGCTTTAGCAGCCCTGCCCACGGCCCCACATCTTGCTATGCAGCATGGGGCTGGGAGTGTCCCCTAGCACCAATCCCAGCCATTTCAGACTGGGATTGGTGCCGGGGGAGTGGAGGTGATTGTGCCCTGGCTGGAGGGACTGGGCAACCCCCCCCCCCCCCCCCCAACGCCCGCTGCTTGTTCCTGCCATAACGGGGCTGCAACGCCCAGATCCGGAGGGCAGCACCAAGCCCCCGGGTGTGCTCGCGGGGAAGGAGAGACAGGAGGCAGAGGTGTTTGGTGCCTCCCACACAGCTCCATGCCCCTCTGGTTACTCGGCAGCGACAGCCAGGCTGGGCACCCCACCAGCAGCGTGACTTGGGCCAACCCATGTGGACCACGTGAGCCCTGGGGTCAGTGCTGACGTCCTGCCTATGCCAAGGCCTCCGGCGCAGGGACAGCCCTAGCTCTGCCCAGGCAGACACAGCCCAGCTCACTCCATGGCCGGCCCGGTAAGTAAATGAGCATACTAGTAGGAAATTGGTTTATTTCACTACCTTCAAATTCTCTGTTTTCATTTTTTTAACATTTAAACAATCAGAAAACAAAACAAAACAAAAATTGCTGCCAGGGAGTGGGGTCGGGGCATGGTGGCTTGCTCTGCCCGCCTGGTGCTCCTGCTAGGGTGTGGGGGCTTGCCCTGCTCTGCCCACCCAACCGGTGCTCCTACCTGGGGAGCGGGGGAAGTCTCCACGCCCCGACCCCAATCACCAGCAGGAGTGCCAGATGGGCGGGTGGAGCTGGGCAAGCCCCTGCATCCTGACCCCGCTCCCCGTCAGGAGCGCTGGGCGGGTGGAACGGGTGGGGGTGCCCATTTTTCTGGGGTCCCCCCAATTGGCTGGGGCCCCTGGGCACGGACCCCATTGGCCCAATGGCTAATGGACCACTGGTCATTTTGCCTCCAGACTGACCAATGTTTTCTAGTTCTGATTGTGAAGATACACAGAGCACGAGGGCGACTAGCTATTACCTTGGTGAACCAATACACTTATAATTGAAGGTCATGTGACAGGCAGAGCAGTGATTTAGCTTCCACACTGAAGCTAATAAATTCCCTGCCACCCCGTTTTGTTATGCATTGCTTTCTGATCAGTACTATACTCAATAAGAAAAATCATAGTTTAATTTTGGGAATGTTCATATTTAGAGAAATAAATGTCAAATTGTGGTATTGTCTTTTCTCTCTAGGTGGATTAGTTATATCTGATAATCCCAGAAGATTCCATATACATCAATTTAGTGGATTATTTACTAGCTGGGTGGCTGCAGCACTGTTCATTGCAGTTTTGTGTTAGGTTAATCAAATAAACATCTTTCATAAACAAAAGCGTATTACCAGCAGAGAGAGATATGCGTGTCACCTGACAAATATGAAGTTGCTGAGTGATATAAAAATATCACTTCTAGAAACATGCCTAAAGAACTTTATTGGCTTTTTGGATAATTTAATCTCGATGCTACATGGGTTTGTCATAGCACAATTGCTGAGATGGTCCTATTGTCTGAGCCTATTTTGTATGGTATTAGACATTTTATCCTTTATTAACATCTTTCCCCAAGGACAAGAAATAATCATCTTTGTCTGCAGCAAAGGAGATTTAGGTTAGATATTAAGAAAAATCTTTCTAACTGTAAGGGTAATTAAACTCTGGAATAGGCTTTCAAGGCAGTTCGTGGAATCTCCATGACTGGAGGTTTTCAAGAACAAAATGGATAAACACTTGTCAGAGATGGCTAAGTTTTACTTGGTCCTGTCTTGGCACAAGGGACTAGACTTCAGTTTCTTAAGATCCCTTCCAGCCGTACATTTCTATGATTTTATGAAGTCCTTTTTTTCTTGGTAGATCCAACCTCACTGTATTACCTAATTATCTTGAGACTTTGGACCAGATATTTTGCCTTTTTCTAAAATATTAGTGATACCAGTCCCATTTAATGCTTCATGAGCCTGTCTGTCCCCCTTCTGCATATTAGCTGTATTGCATTTTTCATTTTATGACCTTCCATTTCTTCAAACTGTCCTTTATTACCAGTTTCCCATCATAGTTTGAAAAGTAGAACATTAAAATATCTACTATATTTCTGAATGACACACTAACAACTGAATTGTAATTGTATTCAAGATGGATATGTTATCTAAAATACAAAAGGCTTTATTCCGAGTCTACTTTTCTTTGCAGATGCTTGTTTACTTGTTTGGCTTCCCTTTAACTATCTTCTTGTACAACATGCCAGTTAATTAACTTTTTTAATGTTTGTACAAAGCGAAATAAAAACCTGTAATCAAAACATGGTTTTGTTAAAGAAAGCATACCAGCTGATTTTTAATAGTCTGAATGATAAGTTTGCAAAATGAGCTTCCCTAGCCACTCAGGAGATTCAGCCTGTGAAACTGATGTGTAATCCACCTGCACTAAACTTACATTTTTAATATACTGAATAAAGATATACTTATAACTTACTGAAAGGAGAGAAATGTGTTCAACAAAAAGGTTTATTATGAAAATACAATAGGAGCCCTTTGCTGAGTCGAAACAGAATGCCTAGACCACGCCCCAAGTATTTGATTGTGCTAAGGGAAAATTTGCTCAGTCTTAAAGGGCTGATTATCCTGGTTTGATGGAAAAAATGTATAAGGAAAAATAATTGTCAATTGCTAGCAAATTTTCTGTGCAAGATGCAATTCACATATAAATTAATTCTATGCAGCAAGGCATATCTGCAATCAGTTCTTTTGTCTTAATTTGTCTCAGTTAAAATGCATCAGCAATTTCAGACTTCTTTGCATTGAATCTTCAGATGCTGATGGATCTGTGAATTCAGACATCGTGGTGAGGGGATGCAACTTCATCACACCTGACAAAAGTCTCCTGTCATCTCTATTTAATCATGTGGATTTCAAGTTCCACAGGAAAAAAAAAACATTCTAGAGTTGGTAAGAGACTGCTAGTAAAGTCTATTCAGGACTCTGGGTTTGCTTAGCCATGTCTACATTGCAATCTTAAGTCAACCTATGTTAGGTCCTCACCAGGAAGGCTTCTACAGACTGAAGAGGAGCAGTGTGGGGAGCTGAGAGCCAGGACCCCAGCTGCCCCCCATCTCTAAGTCCCCTTGCCCGGGGCGTCTCACCTTCCCACTTGCTGAGAGTGGCACAGGGGGTGGGGAAGCCACCTGCGGCTTCTTGCCTTCGTCAAGGAGATCTGTACCCAGGGCAGTGGGCTGCCATGCTCCCAGCGGGGAGTGTGGAGCTGGGACCCTGGGGGTAGCAGGGGTCCCAGTGGGGAGCAGGGAACTAGGGAGCAGCCCTAGCTGGGAAACTGGTTGGCAGCCTGGTTTGGAGTGGAGACCCAGCAGCAGCCTGGCTGGGGAGCCCTGCTGCCACCCGGGATCCCGGCTCCCGATGGGGAGCTGTAAAATTGACAAGACAGCCAACAGCGATGTGAGGAACACAGTGTCTACACCAAGGGTGGGCAAACTACGGCCTGTGGGCTGGATGCGGCCTGCGAGCCATTTTAAGCTGGCCTGCGAGCTGCACCACGCATCTCGGCCCTGTTCTGGAGCTCCAGCCGGGGCGCTGGGTCAGGGCCACACCATGCAGCTTGGCCCAGCTCCAGCGCAGGGTTGGGGGTCCCAAAATGTGGTTCCTGGAAGCCGCAGCATGGCTCCACTCCGGCTCCTATGCACTCCAATGGGAGCTGCAGGGGTGGTGCCTGCGGATGGGGCAGTGTGCAGAACTTCTTGGTCGCACCTCCACGTAGGAGCCGGAGAATGGACATGCCAGTGCTTCCAGGAGCTGCTTGAGGTAAGCACCTCTCAGAGCCTGCACCCCTCAGCCTCTCCCCATGCCCCTGCCCAGCCCTGATCCCCCTCCCGCTCTCCAAACCCCTCAATACCAGCCTGGAGCACCCTCCTGTACCCCAAACTTCTCATCCCCAGCCCTACCTCAGAGCCCGCACCCCCAGCCAGAACCTGAATCCCTTCCTGCACCCCTGCCCCAGCCCTGATCCCCCTCCCACTCTCCGAACCCCTCCGTCCCAGCCCAGAACACCCTCCTACAACTCAAACTCTTCATCCCCACCCCAGAGCCCACACCCCTTCCCGCACCCCAACCCCAATTTTGTGAGCATTCATGGCCCCCCCTACCATTTCTATTCCCCTATGTGGCCCTTGGGCCAAAAAGTTTGCCCACCCCTGGTGTAGACCAAGAAGGGACATAAGTAGCATGACCTTTTCACAAGAATGAAAGTGTAGACTGTTGATGATTTTGTTATAAGACCATATTTTACACTGACATCATGTAATTCAAAATAGTCTTTTTTTGCCCGTTACCACTTTTCTTCTATTACGCTTTCCCAGCATGTGTCTCTCTTCCCCGTTCTTTTCTCATAGGGCCAGTACATGAAAAATCAAATTTCTGTGGAAGCAAAAAATGGCATCTTTCCAAGTTCTTCACATAAAAAACTCAAATGAGAAACAAGGCAAAACTTAGACATCCTGGGTCAGATTCTTCATTGCCACATACCCTTGTGTTGCCATTTGTACCTGTGCTAAATATTATTGCTAACATGTTGCATGGGGTATGGCAAATTGGGGCGACCGCCCTGGGCCCCAAGCTTTGGGGGCCCCCGTGAGCAGGGAGGTGATGCGGGAGGCAGGGGGGTGAGCAGGATCAGGAGGCGAACGGGAAGGCAAGTGGCAGGTGGGCAGGGAGACGAGGAGGAGCCCCCTTACCAGAACCTCCCCTTCCCCGCAGTGCCTCCTGCCCGCTGGGGAGCCTTGCCGATCAGCGTCTCTCCCTCCCTCTCAGCGCCTACCACCTGCCATGGATCAGATGTTTCATGGCCTCAGGAGGCACTGGTGGGAGGAGAGAGGAATGAGGGTGCAGTGCACTTGGGAGAAACAAGGGTGGAACTTGGCAGGAAAGAGGCGGAGCGGGAAGAGGCAGGATGGGGGCAGGAAGAGGTGGGGGTGGGAAGAATTAGGGTGGGGGCAGGGCCCGGATGGAGCCAAGGGGGAGCACTTCCCAGCAGATTAGAAACTCAGCGCCTATGTCCTGGGCCCTGCACCCTCTGAGGGACGGCCCTATCTGTAAGTATATTGAAAGGTCTGAAAAAGTTCCTTGGGTTTGGATCTGTGGAAAATCTGGACACTATCAGTTCTGAGGTCAACAGGAATGACATTTGCAGATGTGGATGGGTATATGCAGTTGTTGAACTGTCACCTATGTACAGCAAACTGTAATGAAACTAGCAGCAAACACAGGCCCTGAATCAATATTGCACAATTGCAGCAGTTCTGACATGTATCTAGGCAATTTAAACCATTCTGATCATCCTATCCACCTGGCCCCCTCCAGCATAGCATTATTTAGGCATTCCCTCTATGTTGGTATTCACTCTGTGCTGTTAATGTGAAAACACAGTAATACATATCCCGTTCTCTAGTTTACGCCTGTACTTTCTTAACAACCCCTTAGCAGAGGTCCTTTAGAAATAACAACAGTTTACCTTGCTGGAAAGATAAAATAAAATTATTACAATTTTTCAGAAGGAATAATAGAATCTCAGGCTCATCTAGTCCAACCCCCTGCTCAAAGCAGGACCTATCTCCAATTTTTGCCCCAGATCCCTAAATGGCCCCCTTAAGGATTGAACTCACAACCCTGGGTTTAGCAGGCCAATGCTCAAACCACTGAGCTATCCCTTCCCCCAACTTCAGATCATTGACAAATCTTGTATCTTAAAAAAAAAGCACTATTTATTGACATTTAATTAAACAGTGACAAAACAATACAGAGCCCTTTATTGCTAAAGTAATGACTTTTCACAATATTTGTAGTTTACCATATGCTTGAACTATGGTATAATCCTTATGGAGGACATTCAATTTGTTCCTTCCAAGCTTCAGTAGATGTAGTTGAGTCTGTCTCTTTTTAGACAAATTGTTAATGAAAAGGTAGCTGAACAATCATTTTCTTCTAATATGCAATTCTGTCTCCTTAAATACAGGAGTCTGACAGAGCTGTTCAGCAGTTAACAGTGTCTTCATAGTACTGAACTCTGTTTGACCCTCAGAAACTAAGAACTTTAGCATAAAGGGATAGATGGAGGGAAAATAGGTAAAAATAAACATCCATTTGTAATAAATGTAATCCTGAAGTCCTGAATGTTGAAAAGAAAGAGCATTTATAATATTGTTTCTTGATAGCATACAAAGAACTACCTTTTGCACAAAAATGAAAGTTTTTAAGAATTTGTTTTATGATCTCTAGGATTACTCTGCGTGTGGTGGTTTTGCCTTAAAGAGAGAAACCAATCACCACCCCAACGGTATCAAATTAATTGGAATATGCATTAACACCAGAAAAGATAAGACCATAAAAATGGCCATACTGTTATGGTCTTGGCCTTCACAACATCCTCTGGTAAAAAGTTTCACAGGTTGACTGTGCTTTTCTGTGAAGAAAGACTTCCTTTTTTTTGTTTTGTTTTAAACCTGCTCCCTACTTATTTCATTTGGTGACCCCTAGTTCTTGTGTTATGAGAAGGAGTAAATAACACGTCCTTATTTACTTTCTCCACACCAATCACGATTTTATACACCTCTATCATATCCCCCTTAATTGTCTCTTTTCTAAGCTGATAAGTCCCAGTCTTAATCTCTCCTCATATGGAAGCTGTTCCGTACCCCTAATCATTTTTGTTGCCCTTTTCTGTACCGTTTCCAATTCCAATTTATCTTTTTTGAGATGGGGCAACTAGATCTGCATGCAGTATTGAAGATGTGGGCGTACCATAGATTTATATCAGGGCAATATGATATTTTTTGTCTTATTATCTAACCTTTTCCTAATGATTCCCAACATTCTGTTCACTTTTTTGACTGATGCTACAAATTGAGTGGTTATTTTCAGAGAACTATCCACAATGACTCCAAGATCTCTTTCTTGAATGGTAACAGCTAATTTAGATCCCATCATTTTATATGTGTAGTTGAGATTATGTTTTCCAGTGTGCATTACTTTGCATTTATCAATATTGAATTTCATCTGCCATTTTGTTGCCCAGTTACCCAGTTTTGTGAGATCCCTTTGTAGCTCTTCGCAGTCTGCTTTGGACTTAACTATTTTGAGTAGTTTTGTATCATCTACTAATTTTGCCACCTCCCTGTTTACCCCTTTTCCCAGATCATTTATGAATATCTTAGAGTGCTGGTCCCAGTGCAGACCCTGGGAGACACCACTATTTACTCTCTCCATTCTGAGAACTGACCATTTATTCCTATCCTTTGTTTCCTATATTTTAACCAGTTACCAATCCATGAGAGGATCTTCACTCTTATCCCATGACAGCTTACTTTGCTTAAGAACCTTTGGTGAGGGACCTTGTGAAAGACTTTCTGAAAATTTAAGTACACTATATCACCCTTCTACACATACTTGTTGACCCCTCAAAGAATTCTAGTAGACTGGTGAGGCATGATTTTCCTTTAAACAAAATGTTTACTCTTCCCCCCAAAAATCATGTTCATCTATCTGTCTGATAATTATGTTCTTTATTATAGATTCAACCAATTTGCCTGGTACTGAAGTTAGGCATACCACCCTGTAATTGCCAGGATCGCCTCTGGAGCCTTTTTTAAAAAATGGCATCACATTAGCTATCCTCCAATTATCTGGTACAGAAGCAGATTTGACTGATAGGTTACATACCACAGTTAGTAGTTCTGCAATTGCACATGTGAGTTCTTTAAGAACTCTTGGGTTAATACCATGTGGTCCTGGTGACTTATTACTGTTTAATTTATTGATTTGTTTCAAAACCTCCTCTAATGATCCCTCCATCTGGGAGAGTTCCTCAGATTTGTCACCTAAAAAGAATGGGTAAAGTTTGGGAATCTCCCTCACATCCTCAGCCATGTAGGCCGATGCAAAGAATTCATTTAGTTTCTCCACAATGAAATAGGTTTTTGAAAGAAATCTATCTTTTTATCACTGTTAAAAAAATAGTCAAAAGTTGAATAAAAGACTAAAGCAGGTATTTTTACCTATTTCATTATATTTTTGCAGCTATCCATTCCTCTGGATACATTAACATATCTAAAACATCTCATTAACCAACAACTTTATTATTATTTGAGTAACAGTAGCATCTAGAGGCCCCAACCAAGTTTGGGGCTTGTTGTATCTTTTTATCTATACACAATAGCAATAATATGAAGAAACCACAAGGGTATAGTTGGGTTCCACACAGCCATGTGTGGCAAATTGCCAGCACTACTTTTGATGGGTCTCACGCTTTCTCTTCTTGGGGAGGGTTCAGGGCACCGTTTCTCACCCCCTGAACTGGGTATTAACTTCCCCACTAGTGTCCTAGAGGAGGGGAGTGGAGAGGGAGGGACCGGGCCCACCCTCTACTCTGGGTCCCAGCCCAGGGGCCCAAGGGATAGCAGTAAACCACTTGAACTAGTGGTTTCTTCCCCTGGGCTACTTCCCTCTCCTGCCCTTCAGCTTGTGGGGCTTCCTTTACCTTCCAAGTGTCCCTTTACCTAGGGTCTTGGTCTTCTTAGCCCACCACAGCACTTCCCCAAACTGTCATCTGCTTCCCTCTAAACTGCTCTCTGCTCCAACACCAATCCACTCTGCTTCAACTCCTTCCCTTGTTTGATTGAAGCAGGGGGGTTTTATCAAGTGACTGCCTTCAGGTGCTTTAATTGGCTTCAGGTGCTTTAATTGGCTTCAGGTGCTTTAATTAATCTACAGCAAACTTCCTTCCCTCTACAGGGAAGAAGGCTCCCTTCTGGCACTCTGCTGCTGCCCTCTGGCCTGGGCTTTCCTTGCTTTTTGCCCCTGCTTTAGTTCCCCCCCGCGACCGGGCCAGACTCTTTTTCTTCATTTTGTTTTTTTTTGCTGTTTTTTTTTCTTTGCTGCCTTTCGAGTACTGGTCGGCTGCCAACTTGCCTGCCAGCCCCCCCACACCTGCCCTCGGACGCTGCTATTGCTTCAGCTGCAAATCCCGGAGGAGGGGGAGGACTGTCAACCTGCTCCCTGGAGGAGGGGAGTGGAGGCCCCCAGACCCAACCGTTTTGCTGTTTGTTTGTGGACCTGCAATTAATCGTCTTCTTATCTTTGCTTGGCATTTTTGGAATGCTCCACAAAGACTGGGAGAGAAGACAGCTGACAGAGACATCACCCGGGGAAGCTACAAATCATCGTGGAGGGGGCCGTAAGACTGAGTAACTTTTGAACTGTACTCTCGTGTGGGGGGAGTTTGACTGTGTCTTAACTGCGTTTGTAGGGGCACAGGGGGTGTGGCACGGAGCTGTCCCCCGATCCATCGGTGCCCCCCCCAACAGTGCTACAACCGTCACGGCCCCCCTGCCGTCCGCCCCTGCTGGCAACCTGCCGTCTGCCTCTAGCCTCAACCGCTTGCTTTGAATTCCATCATCCGGACGAGACACAACAGCCGACCAAACGAGACTCTTTGGATAAACGCGCGTGGGTCTGCGTTCCCCCCCACCCCCGGACTGCCCACCCCACAGTTTGCCCCTACTACCCGACCCCAACTCCTGTTTCCTTCCCCTGTCCAGTCCGACCCATTTGGCCACCCCCTGCCTGCAGCCCAACAGGGAGAAGTGGTTAATCTGCTTCCCCCTCCCCCCTCCTCCTTCTGGTGTCTCCCCGTCTCTCCCTGCTCACGATGGCGGGGAATGAGAGGGGTGAGACCCCTCTAACAACCTCAGTCGCCCCTCCCCTGCCCCCGCTGGGGCATCGGCAGCCGGAGGCACCGGGGTGACTATTGCCGCTGCTATGCCCACCGCCCCCCCAGATTCTAGGAAACCCCCCCCAGTTGGCCGGAAGGGCCAGGGTGAGAAGAAGGGGAAGGGCCCTCCATGGCAGGGGCTGCCCCCACCGCTGTGACCTTGTCTTCGACCATGGCGTCCCTCCCCGCTGTTCCCTCCACCAGCTCTGCGAGCGTCCCTCCCCCGGCCCCCCAGGACGTATGCCCAGGTGGTGGCAGCCCCCCGCACGCCTGCTGCCTCGTCATCTCACCCACCCATCGCCTCCGCTACCATCAATAGCAGCCGGGGCCCCTTTCCCACCATGACCAGGAAGCACGGTGTCCGTTGCCTCCTGGTGCCCGCCTCGCCTCATGTGGAGACATATGTGTAGGCGTTGGCAGGGGGGGTAGGACCCATGGCTATTGTGGCAGCCTCCAAAATGTACGGGAAGGTCGTCTTTTTCTTAGCATCGTAGGCTGCCGCCCAGGAGGTGGTGGAGAAGGGCCTGGTGATGGGTGGGGTGTTTGTCCCCCTGGAGCCGCTAGAGGACCTGGGCGTTCGCCTAGTCCTCACCTCTGTCCCTCCCTTTCTACCCAATGCCGCCTTGTTACCCGCTCTCTCCACCCTGGGGAAACTCGTTTCTGTCATCAGCCCTCTCCCGTTGGGCTGCAAGGACCCCACCCTCCGTCACGTCCTCTCGTTCCGCCGGCAAGTGCAGCTTCTACCGCCGGCGGCGGCGCGTGACGGAGAGGCGCTCGAGGGGTCCTTCCTAGTCCCCTACCAGGGAGCCCGCTATCGGGTCTTTTACTCCACGGGAGAGGCCCGGTGCTACCTCTGCCGACCAGCGGGGCATGTCCGAAGAGACTGCCCTTTGGCCCAGGGGGAGGGGCACCCGAGACCCCCGAGACCCGGCAGGACATCGGCTCTGTCATTGCCGACGCCCCTGGCCGCCCGGCACCTGAAACCACCTCTCCTCCTGCTCGATCCACAGCTGCTCCCATCCGGGCCCAAGAGACACCTTCCCTACAACACCCAGACAAGCAAGGGAGTCCCACCCTTGCTATTAACAATCTGGCAGAGCCTATGGAGGAGGGTGCAGCAAAGATATTACCAGGTATAGGAGAGGGCCTGCCCCAAGGAGAACCCCCCGCCCCTCATGCTGCCTCACCGTTACCCCCCCGAACCCCTGAACCATCGCCTCTGCCCCCCGACACGACCCCTGTTAACCAGCCCCCAGACGATGCTATGGAGCGCTGGACCCTAGTCCAGGGGAAGCGAGGCAAGCGGAAGGCTCGAGCTCCGCTGCGCCCATCTGATGTGGAGGCCCCCCGGAAGACCAGGAAGGGAGACACTGACACTGAGCCTTCCACTATGCCCACGAGTGAGATCCATCCGCCGGTGTCGGGAGAGGAAGACAGAATAGCATTGGGAGGTAGGATCTCCCCTCCACGGGAGACCCTCCCCTCCAAGACCCCTGAGGAAGCCCCTTCTGCCCGGATACCACCCGAACCCCCGCGAACCCCGAAGCGACCGTCGAGGCGGGCACCAGAGGAGGGCCCCCCGGGGTGGCAGAAGATGACCTCTCCTCCATGTATGAGGAGATAGAGGCCCTAGGTTTGACCCCGGTCACCCGGGGAAAGGATGACCTACTGCCGGCTGGCCTCGATCTGGGCAACCTCACCCCAGTCCCCCTTTCCCCATGCTCCCTCCCCCTAACCGCCTTCCTGGGTGGGCACCCTACAGAAGGTGGTCCACCACCTGATGCCAAGGCCGTCAAATCCACCACAGAGCCTGCGCCTAGCATCACTGGGAGCCCCCTCCCTTACCCCTCAACCCTTGAATCTGCTCAGGAGGCACCACCTCTCAATTGCTTGCCTCCCGAAGCCCAGAGCCTTGCCTCTGCCCCCGCCCCCACCCCTGTCCCTGCCCAATCCACCTCCTCCTGCAATGCTATTGCCGCCCCTGGGGTTATTTCCTTCCCGTTTTTTGTGGATCCCCGCCAAGGAGCAGCCTTTGCATTTTCCTGCGGCGACCCATTGGGAACTGCAATTTTCCCTCCGCCATCCTCTTCTACCCCAAGGCTTGAGACGGACCTAATAACTTTAGCCTGTCAGACGCCCCATCGGTGGTCTGCACCCTGCCTGCCCACCTCAGCGGACCACGAGGCTGCACCAAGAGCCCCAAAAGGGAATAACCCGGAAATCGCAACCCCACCCCCCCATGAGCTGCGAAAAGCATTGCGACAGTTTTTAGAAGACATCCTTGGCTCCCGCAACAGGGTACAGCTAGCTTTCCAGCTATGGGGGGACTTTGATCAAATCCTCCAGGCCACAAGGGCCCTTATAAAGGAGGGTAAAGGGAAAGGAAGGCATGGTGCCGCGGTCTATGGGCGGGCCCATAGCTTCCATGATGATTTACTCACTTATGGGATGGGTCACGGATTGTTGCGTGACCTGCCGGGGGCTGCGAACACCCCCGCCAACAAGAAACCCCCACCCCCGCAGCCCTACACATGACGCCCCTCATTATTGCAACCTTGAACACCAGGGGCTGTACGATGGCTCTCCGCAGGTCCCAGGTACTCTCTTACCTTCAGGAAGGAGGGTACTCTGTGGTTTTCCTGCAGGAGACCCATACGGATCCGACCGCCAAGGACAGCTGGCGGCTGGAGTGGGGGGACGTGGTCTACTTCAGCCACTTCACGATCCGACAAGCTGGAGTGGCGACCCTGTTCTCCCCCAACCTACGGCCCGAGGTGCTAGGGGTCACTGAGGCCGTGCCGGGCCACCTGCTGCATCTCGGAGTCCGTATGGAGGGGCTCGTGGTCAACCTCGTTAACATCTATGCCCCGACAACGAGCCCGAAGCGGCCGCAATTCTATCAGTGGGTGTCCGACTTCCTCAGCACCCTAGATTCTCACGAATGCTTAGTCCTGGGAGGGGACTTTAACACCACCCTCGAGGAACAGGACCGCTCAGGGGCCGAGCTGAACCCGGCCGCTGCGAACATTCTCTGAGAAATCGTTGAACATCACTCCCTAGTAGACTTCTGGCGTGACCACCACCCAGATGACACTTCCACGTTCACTTTGGCCCCAAGGCCCGTCGGGGACATCAGTTGGCGGCTCCTTCACGGAGCTGTAAGCATGGACGTGTTTTTGACACAGTTCACCCCCATCCCGGATACTTGCCCTTTTTGCAATGTGAGGGAAACCCTGGCGCATGTATATTTAGAGTGTGCCAGGCTGCAGCCCCTTTTCTGGTTCCTCACGAATATTTTATTATGCTTTTGGCTACACTTTTCCCCTCACCTTTTTACCTACACACTCCCCATTCGTGGCCCCACAAAATGGAGAGATCTCCTGGTTAACCTCCTCCTAGCCCTAGCTAAAATAGCCATTTATAAAACCAGAGAGAGGAGGTTGGCTAATGAAGCGTCCTGCAATTGTAGGACCGTTTTCCGATCCTCAGTACATTCACGTATCTGGGCGGAGTTCCTCTGGGCGGCGTCCACCGACTCTCTTGACGCCTTCAAGGAGCGGTGGGCACTGTCCGAGGTTCTCTGCTCGGTGACCCCGTCCGGTTCTCTCCATCTGACCCTTTGATTGAGGGGAAGAGAGAGAGACCCCAGCCCCAGCCGTTTCCGCTGTGGATACCATCATCATTGTCACCTAGGAGGGGTCCTATCACATGTGGTGTACGTCCCCCCCACCCACAAACTGCCCACCCTGCAGCTGTGCCCATCTTGTCGGGCACTCTCAGGAGAGGAATAATCAGTGACACTGGGCGTGGCACTAGGTAACTCGAGGGGGTGGAAGACCATGAGTGTCGAGGAAGCCCCCCCGCTCTAGGCCACCAGGTAACTCAGGAGGGTGGAAGACCATGAGTATTGAGGAAGCCCCCCCGCTCTGGGCCCAGGCTAGCCTGAACACTTCTCCCTCCTGAAGGCTACTGTGTTATACCTTGTGTTTGCTTTTGTTTTGCTGCATAGTTTTGCTTTATCCTTTTTGGTGATTTTTTGTAAGTGTTACATAAATAAAATTCTTTTATGCTTTAAAAAAAAAGGCACTCTCCTGCTGCCCTCTGGCCTGGGCTTTCCTTGCTTTTTGCCCCTTCTTTCAGCTTCCCCCCCCGACTGGGCCAGATGCTCTTCCCCCTTTTCCCCCCTTTTTTTTTGTTTTTCTGCTGTTGCTTGAGTGCTGGTCGGCTGCTGACTGGCTGTCAGCCCCCCCCCGCCCGCCCTCGGACGCTGCTGCCGCTCCAGCTGAGGCCCCCTGAGGGGGGGGCCTGCTGACCTGCTCCCCGGAGAGGGGGGAGTGGAAGGACCCAGACCCAGCCGCTTGCTGTTTGTTTGAGGACCCATATCCGGCCGAGAGAGACTCTTATCATCTGTTCCGGCATCCCTGGAATGCTACAGCTGCAAAGAAAGCCTGGAAAAGAAAGGGAAAAAGCCATCTACCAGAGGAACACTGCTCGGGGAATCTACAAATCACCGTGGAGGGGGCCTTAAGACTGAGTAACTTTCGAACTGTGCTCTCGAGTGGGGGGAGGCCTTGACTGTGTCTTGACTGTGTTTGTAGGGACAGAGGGGGTGTGGCACAGAGCTGCCCCCCGATCCATCTGTGTCCTCCCAACCCCCACACTACTATCTTCACCACTGCCCCCCTCCACCATCTTTGCTGGCTGTTTAACATCTGCCTCTGGACTCAGCTGCTCACCCTGATTCCACCGTGTGGGCCAGAAGTACCAGCCAACCAAACAGGACACTCTGTACAATCGTACGGTGGTTCATGTGCCCCCCCCCCGAATTGTCCACCCCACAGCTTGTCCCTTTTTACCTGACCCCAACTCCTGTTAACCACCTGCCACCGTCCCGGCTGGGGCATCGGCAATGGAGGGCACTGGGGTGACCTCCGCCGCTACCATGCCCATCGCCTCCCCAGACTCTAAGGGAGCCCCCCCAGCTGGTGGGAAAGGCCAGGGCAAGAAGAAGGGGAAGGGCCCCCCTAAAACCACCGGGCCCCCCATGGCGGGAGCCACCCCCACTGCTGCAGCCCCGCCACCAACCATGGCGTTCTTCCCTGCTGCCTCCTCCACCGGCTCTGCGGGTGTCCCTCCCTCAGCCCACAGAACATATGCCCAGGTGGTGGCAGCCCCCCCGCCTGCTGCCTCGTCATCTCTCCCGCCCACCGCCTCCGCCACCATCAATAGCGGCTGGGGTCCCTTTCCCACCATGACAAGGATGCCTCCTGGTGCCTGCCTCACCCCATGTGGAGACCTACGTGCAGGCGTTGGCGAGGGTAGTGGGGCCCTCGGCCATTGTGGCAGCCTCCAAAATGTACGGGAAGGTTGTCTTCTTCTTAGTATTGGAGGCTGCCACCCAGGAAGCAGTGGAGAGGGGCCTGGCAGTGGGGGGAGGAGGGTGTTTGTCCCCCTAGAGCCGCTAGAGGACCTGGGTGTCCGCCTGGTCCTGACCTCTGTTTCTCCTTTTCTCCCCAATGCTGCCCTGTTACCCGCCCTTTCCACCCTGGGGAAACCTGTTTCTGTTATCAGCCCTCTCCCGTTGGGCTGCAAGGACCCCACCCTCTGTCACATCTTTTCCATCCCCCGGCAAGTGCAGCTTCTACTGCCGTCGGTGGTGTGTGATGGAGAGGCACTCGAGGGGTCCTTCCTAGTCCCCCACCAGGGGCCCGTTACCGGGTGTACTTCTACACGGGGGAAGCCTGGTGCTACCTCTGCAGGGCATCGGGGCATGTCTGGAGGGACTGCCCCTTAGCCCAGCAAAGAGGGGCACCTGGGATCCCCGAGACCCGGCAGGACATCGGCCCCATCATTGCCGACGCCCCTGGCCGCCCGGTACCCGAAACCACCCCCCCCTCCTCTTCAGACCACCACTACTCCCGCTCAGGCCCAAGGGGCACCTCCCCTACAATGCCCAGATGAGCAGGAGAGCCCCGCCCTCGCTGTTGACAATCTAGCGGGGCCCATGGAGGAGGGTGTGGCAGAGATACCACCAGGCATGGGAGAGAGCCTGCCCCAGGGAGAATCCTCCCTCCCTTATACTGCCGCACCATTCCCCCTACAAGTCCCTGAGCCATCGCCTTTACCCCCTGACATGACCCCTGCTAACCAGCCCCCAGATGATGCCATGGAGGGCTGGGCCCTAGTCCAGGGGAAGCGAGGCAGGTGGAAGGCTCAAGCTCCGCATCATCCACCCGAAGAGGAGGCCCCCCCAAAAGACCAGAAAGGGGGGCACCGATGCCGAGCCTTCCGCTTTGCCCACGAGTGCGTCCCATCCACCGGTGTCAGTCAGGAAAGACATGGCAGCACCAGAAGGTAGTGTCTCCCCTCCATGGGAGACCCTCCCCTCCGAGACCCTCGAGGAAGCCCCTTCTGTCCTGACACGACCTGAAGCCCCCGTGAACCCCGAGGCAACCGTCGTGGCGGGTGCTAGAGGGGAGAACCCCGGGGTGGTGGAAAGTGTCCTCTCCTCCATGTTGGAAGAGATTGAAGCCCTAGATCTGACCCCGGTCGCCCAGGGAGAGGACGACCTTTTGCCAGCAAACCTCGATCTGGGCGACCTCACTCCACCCCTCTTTTCCCCGTGCTCCCTCCCTGTAACTGCTGCTTCTGCTCCCACCTCCGAGGAGCCCCTGGACTCCTCCATCGACCCGGCCACTGATGGCACCCCACTGATGACCACCAAGCCTGCTCAGGTGACAGCCAGCACCATGCGGCCGGGACACAAGTCGCCAGGGGCACCCCCCATTGGTGCAGAGCAAGCGACTTGCTTCCCAGGCGGGGACCCTACAGAAGATAATCCACCTCCTGATGCTATGGCCGCTAAATCCACCGTAGAGCCTGCGCCTGGTATCACTGAGAGCTCCGTCCCCACCCCCTTAACCCTCAAGCTTGATCGGGAGGCGCCACCATCCAGCTGCTTGCCTCCCAAAACCCAGAACCTCGCCTCTGCCCCAGCCCCTACCCCTATCCAGTTTACCTCATGCCATGTTATCACTGCCCCAGGGGCTGTCTCCTTCCCTTTTCCAACTGATGACCCCCAGGGAGCGGTGTTAGAGAGCTTATTCCTTCACTCTCCCACTTCCCTGGTCCTTCTCGCATGAACAGAGAGCAACAATATCTGAAGTCCGAAGGTGCAAACAATTCGATGTTTATTGGGGTGAACTTCCAGCAAGCTTAGATACAAGTTCCTTTTTCCTTATTTTCGAATCCCAACTTACTTCCTGTTTGCCCCTAATTTATATAGTAATATTCTTAGCTATACCTTAACCAATCATTCTACTGAAATTTAACTAACCAATCCTAACATATTGTAACATGATTAGCTAACCAATTATATCCCACAATAATTAGAATACACCCAGCAAAATTAATTATACAGCAGACAGAAACAATCACAGAACCAGACAGAGACCATGCCAATAAACAATAGCAAAGTGGGAACTATAATGACAAAACAATACAGAAGTGAGGATTTCACAACAACATCTATAAAGACATAAGAGTTTCCCAGCTGTGTCTATTGATAAGTGAGTTCTTACCAGACAGAAAACTATCAACCTCAATTTCCTTTTACATCTTCTAGGCACTTCCCTTTCACTGGAGGTGATAGGCACTATCAGGACAGGATTGTATTCCTAACAGCCCAATAGCATCTTCTTTCAATGTGACTAGTTTGGAATGTGAGGATGTGACTGGTCCCTTCCCAGTTTATGGCTGCCTCTGTCACTTAGCCAAATGCCTTAGCCTAAGAACAGGGCCTCAGACTGTCACAGTAAGAGAAGGACCTTACACTGGCAGACAGTGATTTTGATTCTTTCTTTTATACCTCTAACTAGCCAAGTGATAAGAATACACCTAAATTCTTAAAGTACAGGCCTTTACAGACAGGCCTGAATATCTATATCCTAACAAGCAGCATTTGTGTTCTCCTGCCCCGACCCATTAGGGGCTGCTATTTTCCCTCCACCGCCCGCTATTGCCTTAGGGTTTGAGGAGAGCCTAGAAGCTCCAGCCCATCAGGCACCCTGTCGGGGGTCCGCACCCTGCTTGCCTGTTTTAGTGGGCCACGAGGCTGCACCAAGGGCCCCGCTGGGGAACAATTAGGAAACCGTAACCCCATCCCCCCATGAGCTGCGAGGAGCGCTGCGGAAGTTTTTAGAAGATGTCCGTGGCTCCCGCAACAAGGTACAGCGATGGGGGGACTTTTCTCAATTCCTCCGCGCCACAAGGGCCCTCATGGGGGAAGGTAAAGGGATGGGGAAGCGGGATGCTGCGGCCTACTGGCGGGTCCGCGTCTTCCGTGACCAATTACTCACCTACGGGATGAGTCACGGACTGTTGGGCGGCCCGCTGGGGGATGCGAGCATCCCTGCCAGTGGAGATCCCCCCCGGCCCTCCCCATGGCACTTCTCACCATTGCAACGTTGAACACCCGGGGTTGTAGAATGGGTCTCCATAGGTCCCAGGTGCTCTCCTTCCTTAGGGAGGGAGGGTACTCTATGGTTTTCCTGCAGGAGACCCATACGGATCCGACCGCCGAAGACAGTTGGCAGCTGGAGTGGGGGGACAGGGTCTACTTTAGCCATTCCACGGTTCGACAGGCTGGAGTGGCGACCCTGTTCTCCCCCGACCTACGGCCTGAGGTGCTAGGGGTCGCTGAGGCTATGCCGGGTCGCCTGCTGCATCTCCGGGTTTGTATGGAGGGGCTCGTGGTTAACCTCGTTAACGTCTATGCCCCGACATCGGGCCCGGAGCAGCTGCAATTCTATCAGTGGGCGTCCGCCTTCCTCAGCACCTTAGATTCTCACGAGTGCCTGGCCCTGGGAGGGGATTTTAATACCACCCTCGAGGAGCGGGACCACTCGGGGACTGAGCAGAGTCTCCTGCTGCGAACACCCTCCAGGAGAAGGTCCATCTGGCGTGACCACCACCTGGATGACACTTCCACGTTCACCTTTGTCCAGGTGGAGGCCCATCGGTCGTGCCACTCCCGGTTGGACCGCATTTATTTATCACGCTTTCATCTCTCACGAGCCACTCTTCCAGCATTCGGCTGGCCCCATTTTCTGACCATCACCTAGCCACCGTGACAGCCTCCCTCTGTGCGGAGAGGCTGGGGCCAGCCTATTGGTATTTTACAACAGCCTGTGGAGGATGAGAGCTTCGTAACGTCCTTCAGGGAATTCTGGCTGGCCTGGTAAGGGCAGCAGTGTGCCTTTCCCTCGGCGCGGCAATGGTGGGACCTGGGGAAGGTGCGCGCCCAGTTTTTCTGCCGTGACTACACCCGGGGCACCAGCTGATGGAGAAATGCGGTGATAGAGCAGTTGGAACGGGAGGTCTTAGAGCTGGAGAGGCGTCTGGCCGCCAGCTCTGAGGACCCGCTCCTCTGCGGAGTGTGCCGAGAGAAGCGGGAGGAGCTCCGGGGCCTCGAGGACCATCGGGCCTGGGGCGCCTTTGTTCGATCCCGCATCCGCCTCCTTCGGGAAATGGATCACGGCTCCCACTTCTTCTATGCCCTGGAGAAAACAAGGGGGGCCAAGAAACACGTCACCTGCCTTCTGGCAGAAGACGGCACTCCTTTCACGGAACCGGTGGAGATGTGTGGGAGGGCCCGAGCCTTCTACGCAAGTCTTTTCTCCCCGGCAGACCGACCCTAGCGCTTGCAGAGTGCTCTGGGAGGAGTTCCCTATGGTCAGCGCGAGAGACCGAGACCAGCTAGAGTTGCCTCTCACTCTGGCCGAGTTCTCGGAAGCCCTCCGTCGTAGGCCCACTAAGTCTCCAGTCATGGATGGGCTTACCGTGGAATTCTACCGCGTGTTTTGGGACGTCCTTGGCCCAGACCTAGTCACCGTCTGGGCCGAGTCTCTGCAGAGCAGGGTCCTCCCTCTTTTGTGCATGCGATCTGTGCTCACCTTATTGCCGAAGAAGGGGGACCTCCGTGATTTACGAAATTGGCATCCCGTCTCACTCCTACGCACGGACTACAAAATCATAGCGAAAGCAATCTCGCTGTGGCTAGGGTCTGTGCTGGCGGACGTGATCCACCCAGACCAGACCTACACTGTCCCGGATCGCAGTATCTTTGATAACCTATTTCTGGTTCGGGACCTTTTGGAACTTGGGTGTAGAGACGGTCTGTCATTCGCCCTTTTGTTCCTAGATCAGGAGAAGGCATTCGATAGGGTGGACCATGGGTACCTCCTGAGCACTCTGCAGGCATTTGGCTCCTCTATGGTGCAGGCAGTTCAGCGTGGAGCATACTGGTGCGCGCCATCCTGCGCCGTATCAGAGGGCTCCGATATGACGGGCAGCTCTTTTATCTCTGTCCGGTAGGTCTTCTGCGAGACCTCTCCGGGCTGCCGGTCTTCTATCAGGACCTCCTCCAGACTTGGAAACTGTTTTTAACTACCAGGTCCGTGGCGGCCACCAAGGGGGCAGATCTCCTTGCGGAGCCCCTGCTACACAACCCCCAGCTCCGTGTGCAGGTGGCGGAGTCCTGCTCGGTGCGCCAGAGCTTGATCCTGGCAGAAGTCACGAGAGTCGGAGACCTCCTGGACTACGACCGGGGAGACTGGCTGGATCCTCTGATGCTCACTCGGCACATGGGGCTCTCCAGACCTCGTACCCCCTGGCGTGTACTTCAGGAGGTGAAGGTCGCTTTGCCGCCCGCTGCTCGAGTTTACCTCGATCGGGTCCTGCTCGAGGGCACGCCCCGCCCACCCTCTACCCCAGGCCCGCCGGACCTTTTAATTGGACCCCTGCCCCATAGACCCAATTGACCTCCTCACCCCTTTACTGTGAGCCGGCTGCATGAACTGCAGCCGGCATGCTTCCAAACCGCGCCAAGGAAACATCTATACAGGCTCGTGCTCCACACCCTTTGTGCCCTCACCCTAGTGTTCCGCCCCGACACAATGTGGCGAGACCTTCTGCCACCTTTGGAGGGTGAGCAGCCCCGGTGGGTCAGCCTATATTCCACCTTGGTTCTGAGGCCCATCGGGGACATCAGTTGGTGGCTCCTTCATGGAGCTGTGAGCACGGGCACGTACTTGGCGCGGCTCACCCCCATCCCAGATACTTGTCACTTTTGCGGTGTGAGGAAAACCCTGGTGCATGTATATTTGGAGTACGCCAGGCTGCAGCCCCGGTTCCGGCTCCTCACAAATCTTCTATTACGTTTTTGGTTGCATTTTTCCCCTCACCTTTTTATTTATGCACTCCCCATCCGTGGCCTCACAAAGTTGCGAGATCTCCTAGTTAACCTCCTCCTGGCCCTGGCTAAAATGGCCATCTATAAAACAAGAGAGAAGAGGTTGGCCGATGGAGTTTCCTGTGACTGTGGGGCTGTTTTCTAATCCTCGGATCGTTCACGTATCTGGGCGGAGTTCCTCTGGGTGGCGTTCACCGACTCCCTTGATGCTTTTGAGGAGCAGTGGGCGCTGTCCGAGGTTCTCTGCTCGGTGTCCCTGTCCGGTTCCCTTTGTTTGACCCTTTGATTGGGAGAGAGAGTAAGGGACCCCAGCCCCAGCCATTGCTGCTGCAGACACCACCACCTTAGAAGGGTCCTTTCACACGTGGGTGCACGTGCCACCCCCCCCCCCCGGATTGTTCCCCCCACAGCCTGCCCCTCTTGTTGGGTGCTTTCAAAGGAGGGAATTGTTGGTGACACTGGGCGTGGCGCCAGGTAACTTGAGGGGGTGGCAGACCTTGAGAGTCGAAGCCTCCTCGCTCTGGGCCACCAGGTAACTCGGAAGGATGGAAGACCATGAGAGTCAAGGAAGCCCCCCGCCCTGGGCCCAGGCAAGCTTGAACATTTCCCTCCCCTGAAGCTAATGAGAAAACAATTGTGATTGGTTGCTGTGTTACACATTGCATATGCTGTTGTTTTTGTTTTGTAAGTGTATTATGGAAAAGAAAACACCTTTTTTTTTGCTTCAAAAAAAAACCCCACTCTCCTGCTGCCCTCTGGCCATGCTGTATCACACGTGTTTACTAACTTTACACTGTTCCAGAGTAGCAGCCGTGTTAGTCTGTATTCGCAAAAAGAAAAAGAGTACTTGTGGCACCTTAGAGACTAACAAATTTATTTGAGCATAAGCTTTCGTGATCTACAGCTCACTTCATCAGATGCATCCGATGAAGTGAGCTGTAGCTCATGAAAGCTTATGCTAAAATAAATTTGTTAGTCTCTAAGGTGCCACAAGTACTCCTTCACTTTAGCCTAAGAAACCCTCTGATGAGAATAGGGGATATGACTGCTATAGGCAACAAGACAGACCCCCATCAGGATCAGCCTCCAAGAAAAAAGGATCTCTCCTCATCTCAGTCTAAGTCAGGTGAGTCCTCACACACAGGTCCTAAGGAGTTAGGTCTACATAAACCTTTCATTCAGGAAGGTAAAGCAAAGAAGAAGGATCCGGTGGCACTGTTCTGCCTCTGTCCACAAATCAAAACATCGGTACCACTGGTTCCATCTGGGAGCTCCACATTGGGACCCCATTCCACAGTTTCAACATACTCCATGTGGGATCCTTCAAATACCGAACCATTGGACTCCCTGGATCTGCCAGTCCCCTCCTCAGAGACTCCCCAAATGCCAGGAAGGACCAAAATCTTTAGCTCACCAAAAGATATTTTTGCTGTTGTATCCACAATCTCCTCTTCTATTGGGCCCAGTCCTCCTTAGAGACATCTCTACTGCTGAAGAAACTACCTCAAGGAGAAGAGGATCATCTCCTACTGCATCCACAACCTGAAGCATTCTCCCACTAACATTGATAGCACCTCTGGTAGAGCAGAAGCCTATTATTTCATTGGGCAAACCTGAGGCTCCAGATGAGTCTTCCCCTCTGAAGGAAACAAGTCCAGAGATAATCATTTTGGATATGGCTACCCAGGGAACTGCTGGTACACTATGCCTTGGGGCCATTCCCCACTGTGCTCTTTCTTCTTGGCCTTATTAGTCCTCATGGGATCCATATAACAGATATCCTAGATCCATGCAAGAATCACATTGACCCTCCTCTCTCAGCCAATTCCAACCGGCTCCACTGGAGTTTGAGAAGGAAGAAGACGAGACAGAGCCACTGGTTCTGCCATATGTGTTATTCTCTTCACCTGTTGAGGTAATTGCTCCACCATCTCTCTCCTCACCCGACGACCAGAGGCAGTCTCAGGAGCTGTTACAGAGGGTAGCAATTGAGCTCCAGAAAGCTCTTCAGGATTTCCAGAACACATCATGGTCTATTGGACATCCTTCAACCTTCTAGTCCTTCTAGAGTGGCCCCTCCAGCCAACCAACCCATTCTGGAACCCACCAGATCTGTGCGGCCTCCTGTGCCCCTAATGCAAGAAGGGTTGAAAAATGATATTTCAAGCCTGCTAAAGGGGCAGAGTTATTTACTCATCCAGCACCCAACTCCTTTGTGGTGCAAGTGGCTACAGAAAAGTCATCCCAAGATTACTCCAGCTGATAAGGCACTAAATGCCCTGACCTCTTGGGAGGAAAATATTTTCATCAGCTAGTCTCCAATTCAGAGTTGCTATCTACCAGGAGCTGTTAACAAAATATGATTTCCTGAATTATTCAAAATTTGTAGACTTCAAAGACAAAATTCCTCAGGAAGACAAGGCCTAGTTACAAGCCCTCATTGAAGAAGGCAGGCAAGTGACTAAGACGTCACTTTAAGCAGCAGTAGACACAGCTGCATCTAGAGCCATTACCACAGCCATAGTCATGAGACATGAATTGTGGCTGCAAACTTCAGGGTTCACCAGGGAGGTCCAGAATACCATTGAGGATCTTCCCTTTGATGAATAGACTGACGAGTTTCCACATTCTCTTAAAAATTCTAGGACAACCCCCGGTCCGTGGACATTTTACACCCTAGCCCTGAAGAAGAAACATCATACGGAAACCTACAGGTCTGACCTCCTCCTTGATATTTTACCATCAGTGCCCTTATGAACCACCCCTTCCTCCCCATAAATGACAAAGGGTTCAAAGACCTAGGCGTATAACCTCCACCACTTCTACAACTGCCACCCAACCCTACTTACCATCCAAGGGGCTTTTTGATGGCACGCTCAAGGACCATGTATCAATATTGATGCCATGCCTTATTGCCCTCCGAACCTTGGGTAGCTGCCTTACCCATTTTGCTCACAACTGGAGGTCAATAACAGCAGACAAACATGTTGTCATAAATATAAATGGAAGGGTAAACCCCTTTAAAATCCCTCCTGGCCAGAGGAAAAATCCTCTCACCTGTAAAGGGTTAAGCAGCTAAAGGTAACCTCGCCGGCACCTGACCAAAATGACCAATGAGGAGACAAGATACTTTCAAAAGCTGGGAGGAGGGAGAGAAACAAAGGGTCTGCGTCTGTTGGTACGCTGCTTTTGCCGGGGATAGAACAGGAATGGAGTCTTAGAATTTTTAGTAAGTAATCTAGCTAGGTATGTGTTAGATTACGATTTCTTTAAAAGGCTGAGAAAAGAACTGTGCTGAATAGAATGACTATTTCTGTCTATGTGTCTTTTTTGTAACTTAAGGTTTTGCCTAGAGAGATTCTCTATGTTTTGAATCTAATTACCCTGTAAGGTATCCACCATCCTGATTTTACAGAGGTGATTCCTTTACTTCTATTTCTATTAAAAGTCTTCTTGTAAGAAAACTGAATGCTTTTTCATTGTTCTCAGATCCAAGGGCTTGGGTCTGTGGTCACCTATGCAAATTGGTGAGGATTTTTACCAAACCTTTCCCAGGAAGTGGGGTGCAAGGGTTGGGAGGATTTTGGGGCGAAAGACGTGTCCAAACTACGTTTCCCAGTAAACCCAGTTAGAATTTGGTGGTGGCAGTGGATATTCCAAGGACAAAGGATAAAATTAATTTGTACCTTGGGGAAGTTTTAACCTAAGCTGGTAAAAGTAAGCTTAGGAGGTTTTCATGCAGGTCCCCACATCTGTACCCTAGAGTTCAGAGTGGGGGAGGAACCTTGACACATGTACTAGAAGAGATCATCCACTCTGGCTACCCAGTCTAGTTTCTCTCACCTCCATACCACAAACCCCCTTCTTGAGCCCTTCTCAGGGACCACTCTCATGAGGAGACTCCTCACCAAGAAGTGAATTCTCTCCTTCAGAAAGGGGACATAGAACTGGTGCCATCCCAACATCAAGGGAAGGCATTCTACTCCCCATAATTTATGGTCCCCAAAAAAGGATGGGGGATGGATACTGATTCTTGATCGATGACAACTAAAGGCATTCATCTAAAAAAAATTCTGCATGGTCACACTGGCATTAATAATCCACTATCTAGAAGAGGGCACATGGTTTGCGGCTCTCAACATGAAAGATGGTTTACTTTTGAGTAGACATTCACCCATCCCACAGAAGGTTCCTTGCATCCCTCATTGGGCAAGACCACTACCAATTCAGGGTCCTCCCCACTTGGACTTGCTTCAGCCCCCAGGCTCTTTACAAAAGTCCTTTCAGTGATGGTAGCTTGGACAAGAAGAAATGGCCTTACTGTCTTTCTGTATCTCGACAACTGGCCCCTGACAGGCAGATCCAGCAGGGATGTCTAATTGGTGACCCTATTCCTACTCCATCTACTATATTTCCTGGGAATCTGTTTCAACCCTGAAAAGTCCACTTTGACTCCCACTAGGTCCATGGATTTCATAGGAGTGACCCTGGACTCAACTACAGCAAGAGCCTATCTCCTGATGGAGAGATTCCGTGCCATGGGTGATTTGATAAAACAGGCTACCCTCAGACTAGAATCAGGACCTGTCTTTCCCTCTTAGGCCATGTGGCTTCATGCACCCACTACATCATTTGACAGGCTTCATCTCTTCGGCCTACAAACCTGGCTTCAGTCCATCTACTTACCAGACAAAGACAACATCAATGCCAGAGTAACAATTCCAGCCAAAGTTATGGCCTCTCTTGCCCAGTGGACAAACCCAAAGAATGTTCAGATGGGAGTTTCTTTCCTCATACCCATGCCTGAAGTGACTCATCAGAGATGCTTCCCTCTTAGTTTGAGGAGCCCATATAGACAATTACACCGTACAATGCACAAAGATCTCTCAGGAGGCCAAGAGGCACATCAGCTTACTTAATTAAGGGCGGTTCTTTGGACCTGCAACACATTCTTTCCACTCAGCTGATCCATATATATCCAGGTATTTTCAGGCAATATAAAAACTGTCCTCTATGTAAGCAAATAGGGGGGAAACAAGATCCTTCCCTTTTTGTGTAGAGACAGTCAATCTCTGGAACTCATGTATCAGAAGCCACACAACTTGTTCAGTAGTATATCTACCTGGCGCACCAGAATTACCTTGCAGATGGTCTCAGTAGACATTTTTTCACAGAACATAAATAGTAAGATCTCAGTCACAATTCCATTTTGAATGAAATCTTAATGGGTAACACCATCTGGGTATCTCTTTGCCTCACAGACAAACAAGAAACTCCCCCTCTACTGCTCCAGAGTAGCTCTGGGTGGCAGATGAAAGGGTAATGCCCCCATGCTACTATGGATGGACCACTTCAGATATGCCTTCCCTTCATCTCACTAATACCACAACTCCTGTGAAACATCCTCACCTCGCCCAACTGGCCAAGACACTTCTAGCTCTCAGACCTCCTGAAGATTATAATGTGAATAAATTGAACAACTGTCTTGTCAAGCTTGAATGAAATAGAAGTATTGCAAACGTTAGGCCTCAAACTTCCGTATTCTGCAAAATGCAAGCCTTGCAAAAATAAAGCTTACACTTGTGACTTGTGGTCAGGAAACGAGGCGACCAGATAGCGATTTATGCTGACTCCTATGTACTTATCAATCCAAAATTACCCACATTCAAAATCTAATTGGCTACAGAAAATAAATAGGCCTCAATTATACAAACAACAAACAATTGGGCCTAAAAATTAAATACACATCAATTATATAATTAGGGCAACCACATAAACAATGTGGCCCACCCTGATTGGTCAGTCTGTTCTAAAATATGGCCGTCAGACCAGATAAACAGATGAAGGCACGGGAGTGTGTGTGTGTTTTCGGTCATACCTGACCCACATCCCCTGAATCAAAGGAACGTGCACTTCTCTGTCTGTACCTGGCCAGTGCAGAAAGTGGCCGACTAAAGGGTAAGTCTATAAAGTAAAAAAGTCTGGTCGCTCAAGCTAAACTAATCATAGTCGTATCAATACTGTAGTACAAAATCAATAGTAAATGGCTATTGCATAATAGCTTTGCATGTGTTATTGCTTGTCTTTTACATAGTCCTAGCAAATGCATGTGGCGCTGTTGTTCATCAGCTTTATGTTGCCTTTTACACCAGAAATATAAAGCTGGTAAATAATAGCTTTACCTATGCTTGTCTTCAGGGCTTTTATTATAACCTGCCAGGACCAGCATATGTAAAATCACTGTTCAAAAACTTGCAAATGGTCCACAATATTACTTGTATTTGCACTTGTCTTCAATATAATCTACCTTTTGTATTAATCCTTATTCAGTGCTGGTCTTTGGTTTTCCTTTTCTTGTTTTGTTTATGCTATTATTATAGGCAAAAATCATTAAAAGCCTTCCTTAAGGAATAATCAGTAGTTCTTACTTATTTTATACAGACACAACTTAACCTCATTACATCTGTGTTAGGTGGTGGAAAGTAGCGAACACCCCGGGGTGAAATAGGGCCCCGAGGTGTGCCTCCTTTTTCCTTTATCTCTGCATATAACATCTGCCTATCAACTTCTGACCATTTCTTGATCTGCTGAAGCAACACAATGGTACAATCAGGCACCCCAACAACTCAAGGCCTGGTATTTGGGTGGGCATCAGACACAGTACTCACAGACTTTAAGGCCAGAAGGGATCATAATGATAATCTAATCTGGCCTTCTGCACATTGCAGGCCACAGAACCTTACCCACCCTGTAACAGACCCATAACCTCTGGCTGAGTTACTGAAGTCCTCAAATCATGATTGAAAGACTTCAAGTTACAGAGACTCCACCATTTACTCTAAACCTGCAAGTGACCCATGACCCAAGCTGCAGAGGAAGGAGAAAAACCCACAGGGTCTCTGCCAATCTGACCCAAGGGAAAATTCCTTCCTGGCCCCAGTATGGTGATCAGTTGGACCTTGAGCATGTTGGCAAGACCCACCAGCCAGATACTGGGAAAGAGTTCTCTGTAGTAACTCAGAGCTCTCCCCATCCAGTGTCTCATCTCTGGCTGTTGCGGATATTTGCTATTAGCAGTTGCAGATGAACCCCATGCCACTGTAAGCAATTTCATTATACCATCCCCTCTGTAAACTTACCAAGATCAGTCTTGAAACCAGTTAGGCTTTTTGCCCCCATTGCTCCCCTTGGAAGGCTGTTCCAGAATGTCATTCCTCTGATGGTAAGAAATCTTTGTTTAATTTCAAGGATAAACTTGTTGATGGCCAGTTTGTATCCATTTGTTCATGTGCCAACATTGGTGCTTAACTTGAATAACTCCTCTCTCTCCCTGGTGTTTGTTCCTCTGACATATTTATAGAGAGCAATCGTATCACCCCTCTGCCTTCATTTTGTTAGGCTAAACAAGCCAAGCTCCTTGAGTCTCCTCTCATAAGGTGATTTTCCCTTCCTCTGAACATCCTAGTAATCTTTCTATGCACCTGTTTCAGTTTGAATTCATCTTTCTTAAACATGGGAGACCAGAATTGCACACAGTATTCAAGATGAGGTCTCACCAATGCCTGGTATAATGGTATTAACACTTCCGTATCTCTACTAGAAATACCTCACCTGATGCATCCTAGGATTATATTAGCCTTTTTCATGGCCACATCACATTGACAGCTCATAGTCATCCTGTGATCAACCAAAACACCAGGTCTTTCTCCTCCTGTGTTGCTTCCAACTGATAAATCCCCAGTTTATAGCAAAAATTCTTGTTGTTAGTCCCTAAATACATGACCTTGCATTTTGCACTATTAAATGTCATCCAATTTCTATTACTTCAGTTTTCAAGGTTGTCCAGATCTTCTTGGCATCATGTTCTGGTCCTCCTCCATATTGGCAATACCTCCCAACTTCGTGTCATCTGCAGATTTTATTAGCACTTTCCCACTTTTGGTGCCAAAATCATTAATGCAAATGTTAAATAAGATTTTTCCCAGGCAACCTCCCTCCAGCCTGACAGTTCCTCTTTCAATATGACCTGTTGTAGTCTCCCCTTTAACCAGTTCCTTATCTGGTTCTCTCAATTCTCACATTAATCCCCATCTTCTCCAATTTAATTGATAATTTCCAGTGTGGAACTGTATCAAATGCCTTAATGAAATCCAGGTAGATTAGATCTGCTGCATTTCCTTTGTCTAAAAAATTAGTTATTTTCTCAAAGAAAGAGATCAGGTTGGTCTGGCACAATCTATCTTTTGTAAAACCATGTTGTATTTTATCCCAGTTACAGTTTACCTCTATGACCTTAACTACTTTCTCTTTCAAAATTGTCCCAAAACCTTACATACAATTGAGGTCAAACTATCGGGCCTGTAGTTTTCCAGATCACTTTTTCCCCCTTTCTTAAGAATATGTACTATCTTAGCAATTCTTCAGTCATAGGGTATGACCCCCCAAGTTTATGCATTTATTAATAATCCTTGCTATTGGTCTTGCAATTTCATGTGCCAGTTCCACTAATATTCTTGGATGGAGATTATACGTTCCCCTCCCCCAATGTAGTCCTATTAAGATTTTAAATTTGACTTCCACTTTAGATGTGGTGATTTCTACTTCCATATCCTCATTTCCATGAGCCACCCTGCCACTACCCCAAACTCCTCATTACCCTAATTAGAAACTGAGGCAAAGTATTCATTTAGGTGATGGGGCATGCCTAGATTATCTTTAATCTCTGCCCCATCCTCAGTGTTTAGTGGTCCCACTTCTTCTTTCTTTGTTTTCTTTTTATTTATATAGCTATAGAACCTTTTACTACTGGTTTTAACTTCCTTTGCAAGCTCCAACTCTGCTTGGCTTTGGCAGTTCTCACTTTCCTCCTACATTTTCTAGCTTCCAGGAGGTAGCTTTCCTTTCTGATCCATCCCATCTTCCATTCCTTCAATCCATTCTCAACCAAATCAGGAAGGATTCTACCATGAGGTGCTGTTTGGCCAAATGGAAGTGGTTCTCCTCTTGGTCAGGACAATGCCAGTTACCTCCCGAGTCTGTTGGGATTCCTGTTATTCTATACCTACTTATCCTTAAGACAATGGGCCTCTCTGTCAGTTCCCTATGGGTCCATCTTGCAGCAATCAGCACCTTTCATTCTCTAATCAAGGTCCATACTATCTTTACTCCTGCTACACTTGAAGGACTTGTTAGAATTTTCCCACGGCATATTGGGCTGCATTCGTAGGAGCATTGTCAGCAGATTGAGGGAAGTGATTATTCCCCTCTGTTCGGCACTGATGAGGCCACATCTGGAGTATTACATCCAGTTTTGGGGCCCCCACTACAGAAAGGATGTGGACAAATTGGAGAGAGTCCAGTGGAGGGCAACGAAAATGATTAGGGGGCTGGGGCACATGACTTATGAGGAGAGGCTGAGGGAACTGGGCTTATTTAGTCTGCAGAAGAGAAGAGTAAGGGAGGATTTGATAGCAGCCTTCAACTACCTGAAGGGGGGGTTCCAAAGAGGATGGAGCTCAGCTGTTCTCAGTGGTGGCAGATGACAGAACAAGGAGCAATAATCTCAAGTTGCAGTGGGGGAGGTCTAGGTTGGATATTAGGACAAGGCGGGGCCCAGGATTCCTGGGGGGTTCGACCCCCAACTGTGCTGTGGTCACCTAGGGCATTTCGGGGTACTCTCTCTGCACTGGGCACTTCCCTGACCCATTGATCATTACATACAATTTAAAGCAAATACAAGTTGTTTAATCAACAATTAATTTTAAAAAAGAATAAGGAAAAATGGGAAAGGTTAAAGGAAAACACATCACCCAGCTCCATGTCAGGGAACATTACAAACAGTGTCTCTGGAACGTCAGGGCAGTTCACAGTCTGTTCCTTGTAGGTCCCAGGCCTCCTTCTCAGGCCCTGGCTGTGCTGCAGGGATGCTGTGGGTTGGACACTTCTCTGGTGGTGGCCACACACCTCCAGGCTTTGGGTGGTGGGACCCTTCTTCCCAGCGTCAGCCCCCCATTGGGTTAAGATCCCCCTTCCAGTCTGGCCTGGAAGGACCCTTGGCTGGGGGTGTCTTTCTGTGCTGGGCCCTTTGCCCAGGGTCCCCCCTAGGCCGGCCCCAGTTGCTCACCTCACCTGGCTCTGTGGCTGCAGCTCTGCTCCCAGCACAGGATCTGCTCTCCCTGGGCTGCTTCTGTGACTCTGCTCCCAACTCTAACCTGCTTCCTGGGCTGCTTTTCTGGCCCCTCTGGATCTGGCCCAGCTCTGCTCCCCAGCTCAGCTTGGGCCCCTGTTTTCTCATTAGCTCAGCCCACTTTGTCTGACCCAGGCAATTCCAGCTCACACGGAGGACGGGACCCCCCTGGCCTCCTGACTCCCTGATTAGCCTGCCCGCCCTGTCATTCAGGCTGACCTGGAGCATTGGCCTCTCCCCGTTGTTCATGGGGACTGACAGTCTCAGGGTCCTGATTTCCCATCAACCCTTCCCCTTTTAGTACTGGGAGCTAGCCAACCAAAACACCCCCACTGAATGTTAGTAAGGGGGCAATAGTCCCCTTACACAAATAAACATGTTCACTAACTGTACTCAACATGCCAGGCATAGCTATAATAAATAAGCACTGCTGTTTCCTCTGGGTTTTGGTGGTGTCTGATATGCAATGAGACAGTGTGTGCCACTTGGGCTCACAAACTATTTAATGGTTATACTACCCAGTTTGTATGCACTACAACCACTCTTACTCATGTTGAGTGGTACTTATGAGTGTGAGTACTACTTGATGTGAGTAAGGGTGACAGATTGGAAAAAAAATGTCTAGCTCGTGTTCCTACTATGTCTTTCTTTTCTTACATTGCATTGTTTCCCAGGTTTCTAATAAACATGTGAACTGAAGAAGGGTCCAGTACTGCAGTTCCTACAAACACAAAACTCATAATGACCGCAGGACTGAGTTTAAGTGGGTGTTTGTGCACAGAGAAGAGTTGAGGCAGGACTGTTGTTGAAAAGATCTCCCCATTAACATCTTTAAGCAGATACCTTTTTACCGGTCTTCAATGTTCATGGACTTTCTTCTAAAACATTACAGTACTTTAAACAATATTTTTCTCAGTATAAACTAGTTGCTATAATTTCCTTTTGAACCCTAGAATTTACATGGCTATAGAATGTATTATATAAACAAGAATTAGCCTTGATATAAAGGCCTCCAGAAAAATAATGCGTTATAAGCACCTAGTTCAGCAACAAAAGAACAATCCTTCAGTCAGCAAACATCACTCCTGAGGTTTTAGAGTGTAACAGTAACAATAACAATAACAAAAATTGCTTCATCTGTCTAGGAAATGAACAGAAAACCTCCAGCTTGGGTTACAACTACTCCTGAAACAACTGAGTGCACAGTTCTGCATCCTTGAAGTCCCTTTCTAACTATCAGTTGGTTGCTTGTGTAATCTCCTAGACATCTTCTGAAGACCTGGATCTTAAGGACTGGTTTGAATGCTCACTGAAATCCGCAATTGGATAGGGCCCTAAATTTCCAGCTCTGACTCATATGCCTTTATTAAGTCTAAACTGGAAGCTAGCAGGGCTTCCTGACCATGTGACATGTATAAACGATTCAGTTGAACTCTCCTTAAACATTTTGATATGACTATAATTAACTAAAAGCTTCTTAATATGTATTCCTTTAAAAACACTTTACTTTCCATTCTCTTGCATTATTTAATTCGGTAAAGCATTTTGCAATGCAGTATTACAAAAAATACAAAATAAAGTTTAACTGTATAGCATTAATATATCATAAAAATGGTCTATTATAATTTTAAATACAGGAAAATAAAGGCATTGCATTTTAAAGACTGTATTTAGAAATAAACATAAAATATGCATTAGTGTAATTTGATCTAGTTTTTGGCTTCCATTCACCTATAGTCACTCTTCGCTTAACGTTGTAGTTATGTTCCTGAAAAATGCAATTGTGATGGATTGGATCACAGAAACCCCCTTGGGAACTTCCAACTGATGTGCCAAGACTACTTCTGCCCCTGCTTTCCTGCCCTGACAGCTTGCGACTTAAGTGCCCTGCCCGGTTTGAGCCAGACCCGCTAGCTTGTTGCAAACCCAGACCCAGGTCTGAACCACGTCCCCTAACAGCTGTAGGCTTAATTGAAAGCAGCTTAAGAAGTGTTCCTATCTTTAACACTCAGATGCTCAACTCCCAATGGGGTCCAAACCCCAAATAAATCAGTTTTCCCCTATATAAAGCTTATACAGGGCAAACTCATAAATTGTTTGCCCTTTATAACACTGTTCCCCCCCCCAGGTATTAATACATACTCTGGGTTAATTAATAAGTAAAAAGTGATTTTATTAAATACAGAAAGTAGGATTTAACTGGTTCCAAGTAATAGCAGACAGAACAAAGTGAATTATGAAGCAAAATAAAATAGAACAAGCAAATCTATGTCTAATACAGTAAGAAAACGGAATACAGATAAAACCTCACCCTCAGAGGAGTTCCTGTAAGCTTCCTTTTACAGACTAGTCTCCTTCTAGTCTGGGTCCAGCAATCATTCACACCCCCTGTAGTTACTGTTCTATGTTCCAGTTTCTTTCAGGTATCCTTGGGTTGGAGAGTCTAGCTCTTGAGCCAGCTGAAGACAAAATGGAGGGGTCTCCCAGGGGTTTAAATAGACTTTCTCTTGTGGGTGGATACCCCTCCCTGTGTAGAATTCCAGCTACAAGATGGAGTTCTGGAGTCACATGGGCAAGTCACACATCCATGCATGACTCAGAACTTGCAGGTAGCAGACATGGTTTACATGCTAGCTTGAACATCCTCATGTAGACTTCTTATGTGGATTGGAGACTTCCAAGATCCATTGTCCATTAAGTGTTTCTTGATTGGGCACTTAATTTGCACATTCCTTTCTCAAGAAGCTGACCAAATGCTTTACTAAGGCTACTTAAAAATCAAGGAAGTACACAGCCAATATTCATAACTTCGAATACAAAAATGATACATGCTTACAAATAGGATGAATAGGTTCAGTAGATCATAACCTTTACAGAGATATGTTATATGGTATATGTAGCATAAAACATATTCCAGTAATGTCATATATACATTCATAAGCATATTTCCATAAAGCCTTATGGGGTGCACCGTCACGGCAACTTTAAGTGAAACGATGTTAAATGAATCCAATTTCCCATAAGAATTAATGTAAATAGGGGGGTTATGTTCCAGGGAAATTTTTTTCACCAGACAAAAAACTATATTATATATATATATATATACACACAGTATAAATTTTAAACAAACAATTTAATACTGTACACAGCGATGATGATTGTGAAGCTTGGTTGAGGTGGTGAAGTCAGAGGGTGGGATATTTCTCAGGGAATGCCTTACTGGCTAAATGATGAACTAGCATTCGGCTGAGCCCTGAAGAGTTAACACGTTGTTGTTAATGTAGCCTCACACTCTACAAGGGAGCACGAATGGAGGGAGGGGAGACAGCATGGCAGACAGAGACAGAGACACACACCCCAAGTGTGTGTGTGAGAGAGAGATGTGCATTGCCCCTTTAAGCACGCTGACCTCACTCTAAGTACACCACCTTTTTAATTAGATTAGGAAGTTGAGACAGCAGCTGCGGCCAGCAAGCTCTCTATGTCCTGAGCCCTGTCATGTCCCCACCCTGCTCTATATGGAGAAGGGGTAAGTGGGGAGCAGGAGCAGGGGGGAGGGGGACACTCTGCCATTAGCACCCCTTCTCCGCCCCCCGCACAGCAAGCAGGAGACTCGGGGAGCAGCTCCAAGGCAGAGGGCAGGAGCACCACATGGCAGTGGGGGGAGGGACAGCTGAACGGCAGGCAATTGATAGCCTGCCGGGCGGCTGCCGCACAGGGAACTTAGGGGAGCAGGGAGCTGATGGGGGACTGCCGGCCCACCCTGGTTCCAAGCCCCCACCAGCTGGCTCCAACAGGCTGCTCTTCCTGCAAGCAGTGGACAAAGCAGGTGGCTGCCAAACAACGTTATAAGGGAGCATTGCGCAACTTTAAACGAGCATGTTCCCTAATTGATCAGCAACGTAACAACGAAACAACGTTAACAGGGATGACTTTAAGTGAGGAGTTACTGTAGATGGGACCAGAGTGCCTATTTGGTTCTGTGTAAATGTCTGAGCCTCACATGCACATCAGAAGGGAGAAAAAGATATTTAATATTTAACTGAGTTCATAAATGAATTTAAATATTTTCATATTCATGATCAATTCTTCTCCATAAACACAATACAGAATTGATATAACAAACAAGTATTGCAGTGTTTGTGTTCTGCCTAGAGATGGTTGGTCAGTACAGTTGACTTTGTTCTGTTTTTGCTATCTTGACTTTGTAATTTGATTGTGTGGCTTATGACAGTGAAATACTAGGCATGGGCAGGCATTTGGTGCTAGTATGTTGACGCCGAGATGAGAAAATATTGTAACCTCTTTACTACTGTGGGATGCAGGAGGGAGAGGTGTTTAATCTGTTTATAGAACACAGAAGATGAGATGTCAGTTTGGTGATTCATAAAAGGGATGGTATAGTAGAGAAAGTTTTGTGACCAAGCAGATGGCTTTTAGTAAGGGAGAATGTTATTTACCCTTTACTGTCATAGAATCATAGCCAGGTAGGGCTGGAAGGGACTTCATGAGGTCATCTAGTCCATCCCCCTGTGCTAAGGTAGGATTAAGTATACCCCTAGACCATACCTGACAGCTATTTGTCTAACCTGTTCTTAAAAACCTCCAGTGATGGGGATTCCACAGCCTCCCTAGTAACCTGATCCAATGCTTAACTATTCTTACAGTTAGGACGTTTTTCCTAATAGCTACCCTAAACCTCCCTTGCTGCAAAGTAATCATCTTAGCTTGCAACAAGGGAGATTTAGGTTAGGTATTAGGAAAATCTTTCTAACTATAAGGACAGAGAAGCTCTGGAACAGGTTGCCTAGGGAGGTTGTGGAATGCTCATCTTTGGAGGGTTCTAATAACAGCTATGTTGAGTAGTATGTAGGTAGTATGTTGAGTATGGGAAGTTACAATGGGAGCATGTGGATGTTGGAAATGTAATAAAAAGTCTGATATGGTGGCTGTACAATTGTCTCCAGAATATATAAACATTATAAGCTCCACAGGAATCCCTTATACAGTTATGAGCTCTGTAGTCGTACCTGTATGAGCGCAGTGGCAAGCCCCTATGGGAGCTGCAAGCTCTAGGAGTACCTGCAGTAACGGGAATCCTCCACAGGCCTGAGGAATCTGAAAGCTCCACAGGAGTCTCTGCAGTAGTCACCAGCACCAAAGGAGACCTTACAATGGAGTACTTGCAAGTCCTACAAGTCTTTCTGTGACAGTTATAACCTCTGCAACATACTCTGCACTAGCTATGTTTATTAACTATTTCTTTAGTGCCAACAATGTGCGTGCAATGTGCTTATAACGGTTGCATGAGTCCTTTCAGGGAACTCCATAGAAATTCCTCTGGTCATTATTAAAGCTTCTTGGAGCTTTCAGCTGCAGACATCTTAACCCCATTATACACAGACAGCTTGAATGTGTACTTTAAAAAGCCTTCAGCCTGTGACACTTGTAACTTTGGGGGGGGGGCAAAGCACATAGGGACAATGATCTTAGCAATTCTGTAAGGTCTCAAGTCTGGGCTCAGACCAACAGAGTCTCTCTCCATATTCATTTAGGTAAATACAAAATGTGAAGTAAATAACAATACCTCACCTAATCTGCTGTGCCAATTTGTCCCATATTTTAAAAGAAAACTCTGCCCATTTTGCTTTGCTTGGTAATCTGAAAATGCAGAAAATCAAAAAACCTCTCAACACAAAGATATTGTGAACTCTTTGTGAAAAATAAAGTGCCTGATATTCAGAGGTGCTGAGTACCCACAGTTCCCATGGCCTTCAGTTGAAATGGGGGTGCTCAGAACTCCTGAAAGTGAGACCCACCCTTTTAATTATTGTTGGCAGTGTAGTAGAAAGAGAGCCTGAAATCTAAGCCCGTGTAGTAGAGGCCTGGTGTGGGGCCTGAGCTGAAGTAGTGGGGAAGCCTTGCTAATATAAAGCAAAGTTAGGAAAAGTCAGAAAACGTCAGGCTCTGCCTGCTTGCAAGTTCACACAACCTGACCCGAACAGGGCTGATATCGCAGAAACAGAGGGTGGGAGGGTGAGAGGGATAGCTCAGTGGTTTGAGCATTGGCCTGCTAAACCCAGGGTTGTGAGTTCAATCCTTGAGGCGGCCATTTAGGGATCCGGGGCAAAAAGTGGGGATTGGTCCTGCTTTGAGCAGGGGGTTGGACTAGATGATCTCCCGAGGTCCCTTCCAACCCTGATATTCTATGATTCTATGAAACACACACTCCTAAGAAGTGCTAGGCACAGAGTACTCACACAAACACACTCCAGAAGAGTGGTACCAGAACATCTCAATATCAAGGATGGTACAAAAATTTCCCCCCAAAATAACAGGAACACACTGACTCCTCCTAAAAATAAGGTCAGTAGGACAGTGTGATGAATAGAAAAGTATAAAGTGATAGGTGGTAATCAGCTATGTCAGAGGGTGTCAACTAACCATGTCAGAGGGCAATACATAACCTATTTATATTGATATATACAATGGATCCTCAAAGGGAGTGTCTTTGGCCAGCCTAGAGGGAAGTGGAAAGTCCCGCCGCTGACTAAGCTGCATCCATTGTCACTGGCATACATGTCTAAGTGTCCTCATAGAGTCTGTGGGATACTAGTACTGCGCTTCGTCAACAATAAATCTGGCCTAGTGCCTTCATACCTTAACAGATCTTGTGGTCATTGGGCGGTCCGCTCAAGGTCTGCTGTTCCAACTGTGTGCGCAGAGCTGGGACAGCACACAGGGAGAACACACATACACAGCCAAACATCTAACCAAAGGTAGTATATTCAAAAATATGTTGATTTTATTCAAAGTTAACAAAAATAACTGCCATGTATGCAAAGTTTCCATCTATGAAAGAAAAAGTTCCTATCTAAAGAAGAGACTGCCTGAATCAAAGGTATGGCAAATACATTGTGATACTGCCTCAGCATGCTATGCTAATGAAACAAAGGCTGTTTGCTTTGAATACAGTTATTTACAGTTCTTTTGTAGTCAGTATCACTGTACAGTTTTCATTCCTTAAACTGTTCTTTTGTCAGCTTATGAACACTCGAGGTATAGTACTGTATTCGGGGGGAAAGATTTATGGGGGGTGAACATGTGCTCATCCTTTAAAAAAGCTTTGCCCACCAGGAGTAGCCCCAGCCATTCAGTCAGCCATGGCAGAAAATATTTTTGGCACACCTCATCTCGTTCCAAGTGGCCACGCAAAAAAACCAGACCAACCAAGTGAACAAACAAAACAATAGCAGCACAGCAGTATAGCACCCTCTGGAGAAGGAACCCAGGGTTACCATGCTGCTGGCCCACTCCCAGAACTGGCCCTGCTACCCACAATCCCAGAATAGCCAGATGTTTGTCTAAATATGATCTACAGTGTTAAGATTTAAATTGGCATTGTTGGGCTTCAGAGTTAACAATCCTACTGAGATGCATGAAGTCATTCACACTTCTCTTAAGACCAAATTCTGCCCTTCCCCCTCCATAAAACCTATGCTTAGAATAGAGAATCTAAGAGAGGTTGAGAGAAAAAGAAACCTAATTTCCTATCATGCTGGTAGCTTATCACAGAATGGTTCCTCCACTGCTGCTGGTACAGCCAGCACTACCATCTGGGCTCCCCTTCCCCACTCTCACCATGTAGAATGGTCAATGGTTAGCCCCGAGCCCGGCAAATATCTCAGGATCTGCTAGAGGCACAGGCCCAATGGCGTGGAGAGCCCCACTGCTTTCCCTCCAGTTTCCTGTTAATACAGCTCCACTGCCTCAGACTTCATTAGTCATTCAATAGACTTCCTGCTGATTGTCAGGGTGATGTTGCACCCCAGCCCCACAGTTTTCTCTTCTGCTCTTCCTCTTCTAAGCACTGCAAGTTCTGGGGCAGGGAAAGACTGTGCTGCTGAACACACCCCATTGTGGGAAGGGGTGAATTTGCATCCTTGGGGAACAATCAATCCCTTTTGTCTTTGTTAATTATAGCCCATATTTTCAATCACTCATAACCAGTACGTCAGCCAAAATCATCCCACAGTCCCAGTCCACACTCAGCCCAAACAGTAATCCACACCCCCAGGGTTTAAAGTGGACTCTCCCTCCATTCAGGACCGCCCCCCAATCTGGGAAATACAATAACATTTAGGAACATTAATATAGCAAATAAAATATTCTAACTAAAAAACATCTTTCATTTCCTTTTCTTTTTCGCCTTCCATTTTATTCTCTTCTCTTTTTCTCTCTCCTTCTATCTCTAAATTTATTTCCCCCATATTTCTCCATAACAATCTGTTTGGCATCTTTTCAGACCATTGTTTCTCTCTATCTCTGTCATTAGATCTCTGTTTTTGCACTACACTTCTCCCTGTTCCATTCCCATCTCTTTCTTTCCTCAGTCTCTTTTGAACTTTCTCTACAGTCTTCTGCCATCTTTGCACCTCCTGTAGTACTACCCTTATCCCTAACCCCTCTCTGGCTATCCATCCTTCCCCACCCAAAAGTATGCCTCCTTTCATCCTTCACCTTCCTTAAATCCCTTTATCCTTCAACCTGACCCCACCTTCAAATCATCCAGTCTTCCTCCTTGTCTCCCTTTAGTCTCTCGCCTGAAGTCATTCTATCTTCCCTGTTTTCTTCCCTGAATTTGTCTACCTCCCTATCCAGAATGCCTTTGTATGTTTCCCTAAAACTATCTATACCTTCTCCACAAACCCCACTCCATTCTTTGTGTCTTCTGTTGCCTTTCCCCACCTACTGTGTACCGGTGGAGACTTCTGATGGCTGCTGTGTGGACTCTTGGAGCTCAGACTTCTCTGTACAGGCCCTCTCTGAAATATGAAAGTTAATAGGAGTTGGGCTCCTGACACCCATTTATGGCTTTGAAAATCTCCTCAGTATTTACAGAGGGTCTAATTAGCTGCAAGTCTCTTACCCAGCCATGCTCACCCTTGCAGAAATGGAGGTTATCAGCAGGCCAGGTCAGGAACAGTCATTGCTATGGGGAGCTTGGGATAAGAGGCATCAGGTCTAGGCCCTGAGGAATGTAGCACATAGACATTGCTGGGAAGGCAGTTCCAAAAAAATGTGCTTGCTCAAGTTGAAACTGTTACTAACTTTCTCAGAAAATTACCTTCTGATCTGATGTTCCTTGTATGTGCTCTCAACCTATTAGTGTTAGGAAAGTTTAATAAAATTATCCATTCTACCATTGTTTTGTTCTGAAGTTATCTGCATGTGGAAAAAAGTGTTGTTCAACTAAGGAATTTTTTCTGAAGTTTTTATGCTCAGAAAAGTTACAAATAGCTTTGTTTGAAAAGATATTAACAGCTTTTATGCTCAGAGCCAAAGAAAGATGGGATCGTTATTTCATCTCATCACTCAGTGTAAAAACAATGCCTCTTCGAAAACCCGAGTGGCTCTTATACAACAAGGGATTCTTGTCATAATAGAGAAGGCAGCATGCATTATTGCCCATTTAGGGTAATAAACAGATCCCTTAGTCTAATATATCTTTGCCTTATTTTGAAAATGGATTCTTTTGGGCACCTCTGCTATTTTCCAGATTTCCCAGCATGACCCATAATTTTTCTGTACCCAAGAGACAACCCTAATCTAGCTCATATAAGAAAAGATATGACATTGATTATCTGATGAATAAGCACACTCTCCTCTCCAGAATATGATGCTCCCTTGACTTAATTTCAGTGTCTCTATTGTATTTCCTCAGCTAAAAGCTCTGCCAGTCAAGCCAGGTAAATGGATTTGTGAAGGGCATTTAATTAATAATATTGTCAAGAAGGTTGATTCATCTGGTGTATCACAACAAGCTTAATGTGGAAGATATTTCTTAAACTATGCATGCTGTTGTATCAATTGATGGATCAGGAGAACAAATAACAAGTGGCATGCAGAGCTTAGAATACAAAGTGCCACCTGTGACAGATGTGTGGACTATCAGCTACTGATTTGCCTGGCTTTGTTTACAGTAGATTTGATTAGTTTGTATTTGGTATTTCGCATCAATATTTGATTTGTTAAAAGATTTGAGGTAATTCTTCTAATAAACCAGAGACTGAAAGTAAAAGGAATGTCTGAGAAAATAGACATCTTTAAAGCCACTACATCTTTCCAACTCTTGGTTAAGCCACCATCATGGGGGCTCTCAAACATCTTCTCTGCCATTGACCTACCGCCTGAAGGGTCTGTTAAAAAATGCAAATCAGGGGTAAATCACCCTGTTCTCTTTAGCAGTCATGGCAGCTCAAGCAGGTACCGTAAGGCTTGTCTACACGTGCAGCACTGCAGTGGGAGTGCTGCACCGGTGCAGCTGTGCCGCTGTAGCGCTTAATGAAGACATTAGTATACCGACAGGAGTTTCTCCCCTCAGTGTAGGCACTCCATCTCCCTGCGGGGCGGTAGCTGTGGTGACAGCAGAAGCACTCTTGTCGACAAAGCGCTGTCTATGCTGGGGGTTAGGTCAGTATAATTATGTTGCTCGTGAATTTTCACACCCCTGAGTGACACAGTTATACCGGCCTAAGTCTGTAGTGTAGTTTGGGAACTGTGGTGATATTACTGAGGCTTAGCCATGGGGTTTAGGAAAATGTGTCTGTGAGCTATGTAATCTTTCTTTTCTCTTACAAACTCATGAAAAATGGTGGATTAACTGCTCTGGAAACTGAAGGCACAGAACAGGTACAGAAAAACAGAGACAGTCCAAGTTTCCTTACTCTGTTTACCAGTATAACTCCAGCCTGAAATCTGTGGCAGCTGCAGCTGAATTAAAATTCTAGGTTTTTATTGAATTAAATCTGAAAATGAACAATCTACTCAGTACAACATTTCTTGTGCTATATATTTTGATATTAAATTCAGGTTGGCTTTTTTTCCCTGCTGCTCCACAAAGTTCATTTTTTTAATGTGCCACAGATTTTTGTATTCAGAGCACATAGCTACATTGTAGAAATTATCATGGGGAGAAGCTGGAGCTATTACTATCATAAGAGCATTTACTACCCAGAAAGATATAGGAGGTAGTTTGGGTTTTTGATACCCAGGAACTAGTTGAGGCTTTGGGCAGGTATGATGCATTTTTCCCTGCCCCTTTGGGCAAATCCTTTAGGCTCAGATCCTCAAAGGTATTTGGATGCCTACAGTTCCCAGATCTATAAAATTGCAGTGTTGCCAGTTATTGTGCTTTTATTGTGAATCTCATGATACTTGGTGCCCCAGCTGCTAGATTCAATTGATTATATGAGAATCTTAGCTTTCATTTTTTTTTAAAGGCGAGTACTTAGCTTTCATGGTTATGGAGAAAAACTTGAAAATTTTATCTCTAAGGGCTCAGAAATCAAAAGGGAAATAAAAAGAACCTAATTTTTATTCTTTAAAAAAATTCCATGCTTTTTAAGATCAGTATTTTCTGGGGCTTGACTCATGATTATGATACATTTGGGTTGGCAATATTGAAGCTGGGATTAATTTTTTACCTGCCTCACAGTTTTGCAGTGAGGGTTAATTCATTCATGTTAATAAAGCACTTTTAGATTCTATAGTGGAAGTTAATATGCAAGTGCAAAATTAAATAATCCCTCTTCTTGCTATTGCCTTAATATGTTGATGGTTATTATGCATTTCTAGCTCTATAACATCAATTGTAAAAAATCAAAATGGCTATTTACTATGAAGATTTTTTCTTTGTTAGAGGGAGATGCTTTTAAATTAGTTAAAAATATACAGTGGTTAATATGGGAGAATTACAGGGATCTGTTCTGGATCCTTCTCTTCCCCTTTTCCATCTGTACTCTTCCCCTGGTAACACAATCCATCACAGGCTTTAGCTGTTAACTTTATGCCCTGGCCTCCTAATCCCTGTCTCCACACCAGGCCTCTCTTCCTCAGCCGAGTCTGGGATCTCCCGCTGTGTTTCTGACATTTCTTCTGGCTGGTTGTCCACCAGCTCAAACTCAGTGGTCCTGACTCTGATCTCCCTTCTATAAATGTAAGTCAGCAGTAATTACAGCAAAGTCAGTGAAGTTTCACCAGTTTTAAATCAGTATATGTGAGCTCAGGAAAAGGCATTTTGCCAGCTACCCCAAGCAGCTTTGCCAACGTGTCTCGGACTAAACCTCTATCTGAGCAGTGACTCCCAGTTGCACTGAATTGTACCTGTTTGGAATAAATGGAAAGTAGGACAGGAATACAAGAGCAGTTAGCACTTGGAACCAAGTCAAAATTTGAACTTCGATCTCCAAAAATGAAAAGCTAGTACTTAAAGCACTGAAGTGATCCCCTGGTCCCTCTTCCCTTCATCTTTCCACTGGGGTTGGGGCCGGGACCTGGCAGGGCTCTGCCCTCTGACAGCGAGATAAGGGGTTGGAGGTCAGGTGCACTAACCACTAGGACACCTGACACTCTGAGGCCCCATCACACCTTTCTGGAGATCTAATACGCTTTAAAATTATCAATATGTTGTTCAATATATGCTGATAAAACACTGATCACCAAAATAAATAGCTTTCATTACTCAAGTACAAAATATCCTATCTCAGAAAGGTCAAACTTTTCCCTTCTTATACCAAATGTAAATTTGTGTTCTTACCCATTTAAGGACATTAAGTTTACACATCACTCAATGATCCCACACCACCCCCCCCCCCCCGTCCCCCAGTCAACTTTCAAGGAATAAAAATTAATTGTTTTTCTTCAACATGTGATCCAAATGATGAAATGAAAGCACACTCTTATGCAAAAAAGACAAAGGGAATATGATACTCCAGTACACACCTTCTAAATTAATCAAACAGATGCAAAACAGAAGTCTGGGGACAGCTTTCCTCATTGGTTCTATGTCTATGTTTTGGGATTGTAAAAATAATTCCTTTTTTTTCCTTTGTTTTAATAGTCAGATACATGTCTGCTGAAGGGACGAGGAAGAACATCAGCGCAAATATAAACAAGAAGTCATCAGCAAGCCTTTCATCCCAGTGGGATTATGCCCCCTCTATTGTCACAGCACAAAATGGCACACCAAAGCAACTACAAAGAATCAGTTCACACTTGTGTTTTTGCCCAAATTTAATATGGAAAGAATAGTTAAAAAAAAAAAGAAGTGTAAACTTTATATTAAAATCTGTTCTGTTCCCACAGCACAGGAAAAGGCTATTACCAATCACTCACTTTGGAAATCTTGACCTGAAACGCTTTTTTTCTGCACCAGTTGTTCCTGTGATTGTAGAGGAAAAAAGATTAAAAGGGGAAAAGATCATAAAGAAATACGGCATTCTCATTATACAATAAACTAATGATCAAACTAAAAGAGTATGTAGATCCGGAATACATAGACATGCATCTCAGTTGACTCCAGAGGAATATTTCCAGAGCAAAACTCCCTTTTCACATTAAACTGATTATTAGCTTAACACCATCAGAGCAACATTGTGCCTGGTGCTTCCTGGGTATGCAGTGGTGGGAAAGGGCAGAAAAAGCCTCCCCACCTTATGGCAGGGGCCAGGCAAAATCACAACCTTGTATGCCTGGACCACAAAGACTATGTGAAACCAGAGTGCACATCAGTACTAGCTGTACAAAGAGTAGGGGTTAGGAGAGGAGCAATGATCCTGAACTGTTCCTCATCAGCCAGAAAAACCGACACATTTTAAATCAACATTTAACCGACTAGAGGGGATGCCATTTTAGATTTGTTTTTGGTGAGTAGTGAGGACCTCATAGAAGAAATGGTTGTAGGGGATAATCTTGGTTCAAGTGATCATGAGCTAATTCAGTTCAAACTGAATGGAAGGATAAACAAAAATAAATCTGTGACTAGGGTTTTTGATTTCAAAAGGGCTGACTTTCAAAAATGAAGGAAATTAGTTAGGGCAGTGGATTGGACTGAAAAATTTATCGATCTAAAGGCAGAGGAGACCTGGGATTACTTTACGTGAAAACTGCAGAAGCTATCGGAAGCCTGCATCCCAAGAAAGGGGAAAAAATTCATAGGCAGGAGATGTAGACCAAGCTGGATGAGCAAGCATCTCAGAGAGGTGATTAAGAAAAAGCAGAAAGCTTACAAGGAGTGGAAGATGGGAGGGATCAGCAAGGAAAGCTACTTTATTGAGGTCAGAACATGTAGGGATAAAGTGAGAAAGGCCAACAGCCATGTAGAGTTGGACCTTGCAAAGGGAATTAAAACCAATAGTAAAAGGTTCTATAGCCATATAAATAAGAATAAAACAAAGAAAGAAGAAGTGGGACGGCTAAACACTGAGGATGGAGTGGAGATAAAGGATAATCTAGGCATGGCCCAATATCTAAACAAATACTTTGCCTCAGTCTTTAATAAGGCTAATGAGGATCTAAGGGATAATGGTAGCATAACAAATGAGAATGAGGATATAGAGGTAGATATTACCACATCCGAGGTAGAAGCCAAACTCGAACAGCTTAATGGGACTAAATCAGGGGGCCCAGATAATCTTCATCCAAGAATATTAAAGGAATTGGCACATGAAATTGCAAGCCCATTAGCAAGAATTTTTAATGAATCTGTAAACTCAGAGGTTGTACCGTATGATTGGAGAATTGCTAACATAGTTCCTATTTTTAAGAAAGGAAAAAAAAGTGATCCGGGTAACTACAGGCCTGTTAGTTTAACATCTGTACTATGCAAGGTCTTGAAAAATTTTGAAGGAAAAAGTAGTTAAGGACATTGAAGTCAATGGTAAATGGGACAAAATACAACATGGTTTTACAAAAGGTAGATCGTGCCAAACCAACCTGATCTCCTTCTTTGAGAAAGTAACAGATTTTTTAGACAAAGGAAATGCAGTGGATCTAATTTTCCTAGATTTCAGTAAGGCATTTGATACTGGGGAATTATTAGTTAAATTGGAAAAGATGGGGATCAATATGAAAATTGAAAGGTGGATAAGGAATTGGTTAACAGGGAGACTACAGCGGGTCATACTGAAAGGTGAACTGTCAGGCTGGAGGGAGGAGTGGAGTTCCTCAGGGATCGGTTTTGGGACCAATCTTATTTAATCTTTTTATTACTGACCTTGGCACAAAACGTGGAAGTGTGCTAATAAAGTTTGCAGATGATACAAAGCTGGGAGGTATTGCCAATTTAGAGAGAGACTGGGATATCATACAGGAAGATCTGGATGACCTTGTAAACTGGAGTAATAGTAATAGGATGAAATTTAATAGTAAGAAGTGTAATGTCATGCATTTAGGGATTAATAACAAGAAATTTAGTTATAAACTGGGGACACATCAATTAGAAGTAACAGAGGAGGAGAAGGACCTCGGAGTATTGGTTGATCACAGGATGACTATGAGCTGCCAATGTGATATGGCCGTGAAAAAAGCTTGGGATGCATTAGGTGAGGTATTTCCAGTAGAGATAAGGAGATTTTAGTACCATTATACAAGGCACTGGTGAGACCTCACCTGGAATACTGTGTGCAGTTCTGGTATAACATGTTTAAGAAGGATGAATTCAAACTGGAACAGGTACAGAGAAGGGCTACTAGGATGATCTGAGGAATATAAAACCTGTCTTATGAAAGGAGACTCAAGGAGCTTGGCTTGTTTAGCCTAACCAAAAGAAGGTTGAGCGGAGATATGATTGCTCTCTATAAATATATACCGGGGTTAAATACCGGAGAGGGAGAGGAATTATTTAAGCTCAGTACCAATGTGGACACAAGAACAAATGGATATAAACTGGCCATTGGGAAGTTTAGTCTTGAAATTAGATGAAGGTTTCTAACCATCAGAGGAGTGAAGTTTTGCAATAGCCTTCCAAGGGAAGCAGTGGGGGCAAAAGACCTATCTGGCTTTAAAATTAAACTCGATAAGTTTATGGAGGAGATGGTATGATGGGATAATATGATTTTGGCAATTAATTGATCTTGAAATATTCATGGTAAATAGGCCCAATGGCCTGTGATGGGATGTTAGATGGGGTGGGATCTGTTACTACAGAGAATTCTTTTCTGGGTATCTGGCTGGTGAATCTTGCCCATATGCTCAGGGTTCAGCTGATCGCCATATTTGGGGTCGGGAAGGAATTTTCCTCCAGGGCAGATTGGAAGAGGCCCCGGAGGTTTTTCGCCTTCCTCTGTAGCATGGGGCATGGGTCACTTGCTGGAGGATTCTTTGCTCTTTGAAGTCTTTAAACCATGATTTGAGGACTTCAATAACTCAGACATCGGTGAGAAGTTTATTGCAGGAGTGGGTGGGTGAGATTCTGTAGCCTGCATTGTGCAGGAGGTCAGACTAGATGATCATAATGGTCTCTTCTGACCTTAACATCTATGAATCTATGAACATAAGCTCTAGGAAGTATGTGGGGAGTGTAGGAAGCCGGGGTGGCCTCCCTCCGAACCAGAGGGTAAAGAGTCACTCTCTCAACCTGAGTGGGTGGGGCCAGCGCGTTGCAGACGGATCCCTGCTAACCCAGTGGTGGGATCCTCTCCTCCCGCCAGTGACAGGGCCCTGGGCTGGAATGCAGTAGAATCGGGTGGGCCTGCGTTCCCCTATCCCAGGCACCCCGCCTCAGGTGGCACAACCCCGATAAAGAGCTCTGACTCTTTCCGCGGTCCCTTCCCTGAGGGGTGTGTCACAGACTCTTGCTGGTGCTCCCCTGCCCGAGGGGCGTGTCACAGACTCTTGACGGCGCTCCCCTGCTGGAGGGGCGCGTCACAGACTCTTCCTCCCCTGCCCGAGGGGTGAGCCACTGACTCTTGCCGGTGGCCTCTGCTTGACGGGTGTGTCACGGACTCTGGGCAGTACTCCTGTGTTGTGCAAATTACGACGGCACACCTCCCTCCGCTAATTCCCCGACAACAGAGAGGTGTGACCAAGGCCTTTCGGCAAGGCAGTAGCTCCCTCCCCCCACACAAGCAGCTTGGTGGACCAACTAAGACCTTGCTATAGAGAGGTTATAAAGAAGGTCAGACTAGATGATCACAGTGGTTCCTTTTGGCCATGGAATCTATGAACTGACCCTGCACAAGATGGTGGGAGCTCATGCTGCACTTGTTAGAAGGGAGTCACAGTGGCCACACCCTGATGGACTGTGAGTGCCTAAGGGATAATGAGCCTGATTCTCAGGTGCAATAAAGTTCTTTTACACTTCTCTGGCAGCAAAAGGGTATAGCTGAGAGTGGGCTGATATACTGATGTGTGCAGCTGGCTGCCTGGCTGGCACGCAGCTGGCATACGAGCTCTGCATGGCCCCTGCTTCCTGACCCAACAGAGAAAATGTACCAGGGGTCTGGCTAGATTGCACGGCACATCAGTGATTCTCTGATTCTCAGGGCCCAGAGAGTTTCATGGGAAGCCAGGCATAAGCTAGAGCCAACCTGTGGCAACCCTTACTTGCACTGGGGGGCAGGCAATGCTCTGCATGGCCTCAGAATATGGCAGGTTCCAAGGTGGCTTGAGACTACCTCTAGCCCTTATAACCCATCCCTGCCCCAAGAGCAGGAACAGAGTTACTGAGAATCAGGCTCAGTGTGTCCTGGAGCAGCTAGTGGTAGGAGAATGCTCCACCTCCCATGTAGGCTTGTGCCTTTAAGGTGTAATATAGCCCTTAGCTTGTAAGCAAGATCGTCACTTTAATGTTTGATATATGCTCATGTATGAGGTGAGGCTTTTCAAAGTACACAGTAAGACTGACAGCATCAACCTACTGAAAGTCTTCTGCATCGAACAGTGCAGCACTCTTTGGCAGGGCAACTATAAACCAAAGGCCCCTAATTTAGGTGTCTTCTTCTTCTTCTGTCTGGATACTCCAAAATAATTTCAGTTTCTAACTTATTTTCTCCAGTAGATGCCCGGAAGATATCATAGAATCATAGAATATCAGGGTTGGAAGGAACCTCAGGAGCTCATCTAGTCCAACCCCCTGCTCAAAGCAAGACCGATCCCCGACTAAATCATCCCAGCCAGGACTTTGTCAAGCCTGACCTTAAAAACTTCTAGGGAAGGAGATTCCACCACCTCGCTAGGTAATGCATTCCAGTGTTTCACCACCCACCTAGTGAAAAAGTTTTCCTAATATCCAACCTAAATCTCCCCCACTGCAACTTGAGACCATTACTCCTTGTTCTGTCATCAGCTACCACTGAGAACAGTCTAGATCCATCCTCTTTGGAACCCCCTTTCAGGTAGTTGAAAGCAGCTATCAAATCCCCCCTCATTCTTCTCTTCTGAAGACTAAACATCCCCAGTTCCCTCAGCCTCTCCTCATAAGTCATGTGTTCCAGTCCCCTAATCATTTTTGTTGCCCTCCACTGGACTCTTTCCAATTTTTCCACATCCTTCTTGTAGTGTGGACACAGTACTCCAGATGAGGCCTCACCAATGTCGAATAGAGGGGAACGATCACGTCCCTCGATCTGCTGGCAATGCCCCTACTTATACATCCCAAAATGCCATTGGCCTTCTTGGCAACAAGGGCACACTGTTGACTCATATCCAACTTCTCATCCACTGTAACCCCTAGGTCCTTTTCTGCAGAACTGCTGCCTAGCCACTCAGTCCCTAGTCAGTAGTGGTGCATTGGATTCTTCCGGTCTTAAGTGCAGGAATCTGCACTTGTCCTTGTTGAACCTCATCAGATTTCTTTTGGCCAAATCCTCCAATTTGTCTAGGTCACTCTGGATCCTATCCCTACCCTCCAGCATATCTACCACTCCTCCCAGTTTAGTGTCATCTGCAAACTTGCTGAGGGTGCAATCCACACCATCCTCCAGATCATTTATGAAGATATTGAACAAAACCGACCCCAGGACCGACCCCTGGGGCACTCCACTTGATACCGGCTGCCAACTAGATATGGAGCCATTGATCACTACCCGTTGAGCCCGACAATCTAGCCAGCTTTCTATCCACCTTATAGTCCATTCATCCAGCCCATACTTCTTTAACTTGCTGGCAAGAATACTATGGGAGACCGTGTCAAAATCTTTGCTAAAGTCAAGGAACAACACGTCCACCGCTTTCCCTTCATCCACAGAGCCAGTTATCTCGTCATAGAAGGCAATTAGATTAGTCAGGCATGATTTGCCCTTGGTGAATCCATGCTGACTGTTCCTGATCACTTTCCTCTCCTCTAAGTGCTTCAGAATTGATTCCTTGCTCCATGATTTTTCCAGGGACTGAGGTTAGGCTGACTGGCCTGTAGTTCCCAGAATCCTCCTTCTTCCCTTTTTTAAAGATGGGCACTACATTAGCCTTTTTCCAGTCATCTGGGACCTCCCCCGATTGCCATGAGTTTTCAAAGATAATGGCCAATGGCTCTACAATCACATCCGCCAACTCCTTTAGCACTCTCGGATGCAGCGCATCCAGCCCCATGGACTTCTGCTCGTCCAGCTTTTCTAAATAGTCCCTAACCACTTCTTTTCTCCACAGAGGGCTGATCACCTTCTCCCCATGCTGTGCTGCCCAGTGCAGTAGTCTGGGAGCTGACCTTGTTTGTGAAGACAGAGGCAAAAAAAGCATTGAGTACATTAGCTTTTTCCACATCCTCTGTCACTAGGTTGCCTCCCTCATTCAGTAAGGGGTCCACACTTTCCTTGACTTTCTTCTTGATGCTAACATACCTGAAGAGACCCTTCTTGTTACTCTTAACATCTCTTACTAGCTGCAACTCCAGGTGTGATTTGGCCTTCCTGATTTCACTCCTGCAAGCCCGAGCAATATTTTTATACTCATCCCTGGTCATTTGTCCAATCTTCCACTTCTTGTAAGCTTCTTTTTTGTATTTAAGATCAGCAAGGATTTCACTGTTAAGCCAAGCTGGTCGCCTGCCATATTTACTATTCTTTCTACACATCGGGATGGTTTGTCCCTGTAACCTCAATAAGGATTCTTTAAAATACAGCCAGCTCCTGGACTCCTTTCCCCCTCATGTTATTCTCCCAGGGGATCTTGCCCATCAGTTCCCTGAGGGAGTCAAAGTCTGCTTTTCTGAAGTCCAGGGTCCGTATTCTGCTGCTTTCCTTTCTTCCTTGTGTTAGGATCCTGAACTCGACCATTTCATGGTCACTGCCTCCCAGGTTCCCATCCACTTTTGCTTCCCCTACTAATTCTTCCCGGTTTGTGAGCAGCAGGTCAAGAAGAGCTCTTCCCCTAGTTGGTTCCTCCAGCACTTGCACCAGGAAACTGTCCCCTACATTTTCCAAAAACTTCCTGGATTGCCTGTGCTCTGCTGTATTGCTCTCCCAGCAGATATCAGGGTGATTGAAGTCTCCCATGAGAACCAGGGCCTGCGATCTAGTAACTTCTGCGAGTTGCGGGAAGAAAGCCTCGTCCACCTCATCCCCCTGGTCTGGTGATCTATAGTAGACTCCCACCACGACATCACCCTTGTTGCTCACACTTCTAAACTTAATCCAGAAACTCTCAGGTTTTTCTGCAGTTTCATACTTGAGCTCTGAGCAGTCATACTGCTCTCTTACATTCAGTGCAACTCCCCCACCTTTTCTGCCCTTCCTTTAACTTTTCAGAAGACGAAAATCTCACTGCAATGCTGAAGTCTCCATCTCGTTAGAAACAATTACTCGCTTACCTGCAAAGATCTGTCTTCCTGGGAAAAACTCATTTCTGCTGGACCATGTAGGAAAAGCTGATCCTACCATAGATCTTGACTTCTTCTGTCTTCATGATTTTCTAGGGGCCCTGTGCCTCTGACAACAGCATGTTAATAACTGTCCCAAATCCCCTGATGTCCTTGGCCATCCTTTACTGTGGATGTTCTCTCAATGTAAATTGGCCCAGAAGTGATTCAATAGGGGTTTTGATGAATATATCAATGTCCAAGAGCTCTTTATTTTCCAGTAATCATCAGAATACTGACATTTCAGTTTCACACCTGACATGCCAGGTTTTCTACTCTCTTATTACACAGTATACTATTTTTTCCATGATGTTGTTAGGAGAGTTAGCTAGGGAGGTGGACTGCTTGGCTCTGAGGATTGTAAGTGGGCTATGGAACCAGTCATCTCTGGGTTGCTTGTTTAAATCAAATTCAGATCAGGAATAACCAAAAGTAATAATTAGCTGATGGATGTTCAGTGGTCTCTATTAACTGAGTTGGTGGTCTTCTGAAGGCTTCCAGTGAACGCACACAAAATCATCACTACAACATCTGGCATTAATATGTCCAGATATTTTGCAGCTGCAGAATTTGCCACAGACTCAGTTCCCTATTGGAGAATCAGGCCCATAATTAACGCTTCAATTAAAAAAAGTTTTTAGCCTAATGATTACAAAGATAACCTTTCAAATGTGAATCAAATGTAAAGTGATGCAGTACTATCTTTCTGAGCCCAGACACCCACCATACTTTACACTAGCTTTTGTAAAGTATGAACTTTCCCATTCATCACAACAAAATGTGAACTCTGAATTCTAATGCTGACATTGTAATATCAACATTTTGTTTATTATTTCACAGCTGATCATTCAGCAGAAACATCCAGCTTATATATTTATCCATTGTGGTGGATATTAGGATGGAGGCCAGTCGAGTGACTGGTTGCTAAAGGTTTCTGGGGTAGGAAACTGAATTCAATCTAACCCTCAACATTTTAAGTCACACCTAATTGTCCTCTAATACATTCACTAGCCTCCTATATTTGGATAAAACTACAAAATATCGGTAAATAAAAGAAAGAGCTTCCAGACCAAAGGTAGATTGGAGGGAAAATGTAATCTGAACAGATATATCATAATTTAAAGAATATAGTTAACCACAATAGGAGATGACAAGGTTTCGTTTTTAGTATTATAAATATCCTTAATGAGTGTCTGAATGCAGAAATATAGGGTAAAGATTATTACTTCTCTTGGGAAACTGAGAGTAGCATCACCATGGACAATCAGTCACTGTCCTCATCTTTGCTGCCTAATCATTAGCTGCTGAAACTATCACCTTCCTCTCCACAGCTCAATCACTTTTAAAGACTGAGAAACAAAAAGTAAAGTGACATTCCTAGCAAGCTATTACATGACTCAACTGGAACAGATCTATGTAGAGAAAAAAGCTCATTGATCAAAACATAGTGACATAGTGTGTGTCTGCCACCATATTACATACTATGAAGAGTAAGGATGTTAACCCTGATGTCCTGTCCAAATTCCAGTTTGGGTAACTCCACTCTGCCCACCTAAATTCCCTGTAATTTCACCTGAATATATATTTTTTTCATTCCCTGCCAGAGGCTCTTCTGTGATATTTCTCTGCAGTATTACTGGGGGGCTAGGATGTACTCCAGGTGTGGATGCATTAGAATGCTGGGAAAAGTGATCCTTATGTTCCTTAATGTTGTGATACATAGTATTTGCACTTTGACAGCCTCTGCAAGATGGAGCTACACAAAAGCCAAGTATCATTGCTGCTTCTACAATAATAACATGTTCTTCTCTTTTCAGAACCTTTCTTTGCTAGTGAAAAAGGAAAAATCAATTTCCTCATTAAATTCTTTGGAGTTTATAGAGTTCCCTGTAAAATCTCCAGAATGTTTCACATTTACAGGGATGGGCTTCCTTACCACTTCCTAACCTAGAGATTGGGATCTGTGTCATTCCCACATACTTGGAACTGGAGCCTGGAAAGTTGCATTCTTTGAAATGCCTCCTTAATGGTCAAAGAAGATCCGCATATTTTATAGTGCGGCTGTGCTCAGCCATCCATGTTTTTATTGCACTAGATGTCACACATTCTGTGAACTATAAGAGTCAGGCCTGAACCTAAAATTCAGATTCTGTATGGAAGGAAAGATTGTGGTGTTTTCAGTGGAGATGAGAAGGTAGGGAGGGGAGAGGGCAACAGGAAAAATTGGGAGTTTGGATTTATACACAATGAATGTGAGTTGGTGATGGGACACCGTGATCCCCCTTAAGTTCAGGGGATGTTTGGATACAACGTTTAAAATCAGTCCCTTATAGAGATAAAAGCAAAACACAAAGTTCTGATCTGGATCCAAGCTTCCCTGAAGGTTAGCGTAAGAGAAGACATTCAGCTCTGAGGTTTTCATTTGGATTCTCTGCTACACACATCATACCACACAATTAATTATACAAATTACATATGATCATTGTTTTTCTACTATATTTTACTAGTACTGAGGAAGAAAAAAGAGTGTCCTCTATAGGGTGACCAGATAGGAACTGTGAAAAAATGGGATGTGAGTGGGCGGGGTGGGGGACGGGAAATAGGCGCCTATATAAGAAAAAATCCCCAAAAATGGGACTGTCTCTTTAAAAAGGGGGCATCTGGTCATCCTAGTCCTCTAAGACTGTGATCACATGTCTTAGATATAGTTTCCAGCAGATATGTTAGAGCCCTAATTCGAGCGTCTTACTCAGGCAAAACACCCACTGACGTAATTGGCAGTTTTGCTAAGTCTGAATAGCAGAATAGGACCCAAGTCAGATTTTGTGACTTGGGTAATGAAATCAAAGCTTATTAAAGTCCACCTTGATTTGCACATTCATAGGTTGGTGTATCCCATTTTCGGCTAGCTTCTACAGAGTGAAGATGACAAAATCGAAGACGCATTTATTCATAAGTTTGGGTCATTTGTTCACAAATGTCTCAGAGCACTTTTCCATAAGAGGTTCCATGAATACTCTTAACCCTCTAGGGATTCATTTATCTTGTTGCTATTCAGCTGGAGCAGTGAGATTCAATTCTATATTTACTTCTTTTCCTTAAATGTTCAAGTCATTGTAGTTTGTGATCGTTTGCCAAAGTTTTTATGTTCCTTACAATATGCTCTGCAGCTGCTTCAGGACACGATCGACTTTTATCCAAGTCAGTGGAAAGACTCTCATGGAAGTGAATGGGAGCTGGACTGGGCCATTAGTGATGAGTGTTACTTGATGGTAATATAGTATTTAGGCATGTTTATTTGCCTGAGATAGAATTTTGGGTTTTGTTCGCCCGTTTGAATTTTGAGATTTTTAAAATACAATTGTTGGTGTCTTATATCTTTATTAACATATGTGAACAAAGAACAAAAACACTGTGTGTTGCTTCTGCCTACAGTCAGATGGGGTTTTTAGTACAATGAGGAAAGATAAGAAATAGGACTAACAAGTTGCTGGATACGGTGGGAGTTTAATATACGAATGTACAATTGAAGGACAGTTCTGCCTCGATGCGCCTCCCAAGACAAGGTCAAGCAACCAGTTGGGAGGGGCCAGGATGATGGTGGAGGTATAAGGAACACTAAAAGCCAAAGAAAAGGTGACCCTGGCCAGTAGACAACCTCTCTCCCTACTCCTCCAATGGGGTACTGTGACAGGGTGTACTCACCCCGCACTGGACAGGAAGAGGTTAACTCCTCCTTGGTGGCTGAGGAAGCCATGCCCCCACGGCCCTACTGGGCAAGCTCCAGGTGCAGTGGCTGGATAAAGGCAGGCAGCCCAGTTCAGTTGGGGCTGACTGCCAGAGGGGAAGGACATAGCATACAGGCTCTCTCTGGGGAGTAGCTACCAACCCACCCCAAGGAAGCCCAAAGCACTGAGGCCCCAGCCAACCCCCAGGCACCCGCTGATACCCAGGAGGAGGCGGAGACGCTGGGAACAGCCCCAGCCAAACAACCCAAAGACGCCCCAACTACTGCCACCAGAACCACGGTAGGAAGTAGCCCAGGGGGGAACTAGCTATAGTCCTGGACATAGGCAGTGTGTTGCAGTTTGATCCTCGCTGACCTCAGTGGCAGAACCCTTTGCCACTACTAGGGCCCTGGGTTGGGACCCAGTGGAGTAGGGAGGGCCCAGGTCCCCCTACCTTAGGCTGCCACACTTCCCTAGGGGGTGGCCCACTATCCAGTGAATCAGGGGCTCCTCATTGACTCTGGCCGCTAGCCCTGCCTACCCTGCAGCCCAGGGACTCCTCAGAGACTCTGGCCCCTAGGCCCACCCTAAGAACCAGGGAATTACCAATGACTCTGGCCACTAGGCCTTGAGTCCCTGCAAATCAGAGACCCTCTATAGACTCAGGCTGCTAGGTCTTGACCCCGCAAACCAGAGATTCGCCACTGACTCTGACCTCAGGCCTTATGACCCCATGATGCAGGACAATCTTATCAGTGTAAGCCCATCGAGCATCCTACCCTGAAGAAACGGGCACTCGCGGGATGAGGTGTACTCACCCCACACTGGACGGAACACCAACCCTGTCACAGGTACAAAAGAGGTGGTACCTGTGGAAGTTGATAAAGGGAATTTGAATGCAGGCCTCTGAAATGAGCAGGAATCAGGCTAACCCTAGCTTTAATAACACGAGATTTGTAGAAGCGGGGATAGTGCGAAGCGAGTGGAAAACTACTGTGAAAGAGGCTGTTGTGACCTTGTATTAGATAAGAACAGAATGCAGACTATAAGAGAAATTGTAAGAAAAATAAGATATCATGAAGGAATATGTATAAACAATATGCAATTGTTGCTTATTATTGTCTGTAATAAAGGTATAAATACTTGCTCAAATTGTTTATCTGAGAGAGACCTGCCTAGGTGGGGGAAACCCTGTGTCCTAGTGCACTGTCTCCCTCTGTGCAATTGCTTCAGGTAATAAAGTGTATCTGATTTGCTGCACCCAACCTGAGAGTGAGAACTGTGTTTTTCTCCGACATACCGAAGCCCCCAGACTCAACACTTTCCAAAATAGAACATGACCATAAATTGTAAGAGGTGGTACCAGGGGAGAGCACTACATGTATAATTAAGCCTACTAAGGAGAGGAAGGAAGGGTGCTCTACTGGTGTACAGAGCTGTGGTTATGCTTTCTTGCTAACCCCAATAAATATTGCATGCCTGCACGTTGGACTTTAGCCTTCTGCTTTCTGTCTGTGGAACAAGAACCAAGGGAAGGTGTGGGAGCCCTAACAATGCATACTGGGGTTTTTCTTCTGTCCGACTGGCAATTTTACTTTCAGTTAGTTTGCATACAAGAAAGAAAAAATGTCTTCTACAATTAAGCACTGGATATTTTTTGGAATTGCCTGAGTTGTCCTTGTATCAGTCAAAGGATGCGGGTTGGACGGGGGCCTCCCTGTGACCGTGACTGTGGGGCTTAATTTTGTGCTTTTCTCTGTTCATGTCTTTGGGCAGATTTCCTCTGGGTGGAATCCTCTAGCTCCCTGGACTCCTTCGATAAGCAATGGATGCTGTTTAGGGGTCTCTGCTCAGGGGCCCCTTTTGGAACCCTTGTTGTAAACCTCTGACCCTCACTCTCATTCCTGTTTTTTCATTTGTTGTCCTCCGAAGCAGTTGATGCCTGTGTTTTGCATCACCTTTGGGGATCCATTGTGTACCTGAGGACCAAATAGGTCTGTGCACTGAATGGGCAGGGGTTCTGTGGAAAAACTGTACATATCATGTAATTAGAGACTTTTTCAAATGCATACACACAAGGGGACTGAATTAAAGTTGCATAGGCAATCTTGATTCTGGCATTTCCTAACTTTTGAGTGCTTGCCTTTGCAACCTTAATATTATATTAATGTAATTTTTCTTTTTGTAATTTCCTAAATTTTTAAAAAATCAAATGGAAAAAACAAATATTGGAATCACATTGATCTCCACATGGGTCATCAACAGGCTTGAGACCTTGAGATCCACAGCACAGACATCTACCATTTGACCTAGCTGTTATCTGTAGTAGGCTGCTATCCTCTATGTGGAACAGTACTAGAGTGGGGAGAGACACATACTTTGCCAATGGGTTTCACAGATATTTGCTAGACAGCAGAGGAATGGTGAGACTCAGGAATCCTGGATTCAGTTCCAGGTTCTGGAAAGGATGTGCCATGGTGGTTACAGACCATTTTGCTCCTTTCCCCCCAGCTTGTCTCTGCCCCCTCAGGTTTTTTTCCGATCTGGTCTCTGTTGTCCCTGTCGCCTTTCAGCTCCTATCCCCCATTCCCTCTGCTTCTACTCCCTATCACCCAGCTCTTGTCCCTTCCCCCTCCGCTACTATTGTTCCCAGCCTACCCCTGTCCTTTCTCCCCCATTTTGTCACCCCTTTGCATGTCACTTGCTTGCTCCATTCCTCCATGCTGCCAGGGCACTTGCAGGGGTGGGGTGGAAGGAGGGGCCTGGCTTAATTTTTTCACTACAGAACCCAATTGGCTTTCTCTCTTAGCTAATAAAAAGCCAGATAGACAACAGATAACTTTTTGATATACATGAACAATTCTAGATCACAATTAATATGTATCTTATCTAATATGTTCTTTCTGTACAAGAAACTTTTTGTGACAGAGCCTGAACTCTAGTGAGAAGGAAACGTAATGTTAAACTAACGGCTTGGAAAGAAAGAAAAGGGGTCACTTGTGTCATATCCTGTTTTAATCTGTGAGGGAGAGAGAGATTAACACTTGTCACTTGCTTGATTAGTGCTGTCATTTTATCGACTTTTAACTTGGAAATGTATTAACTGAGCTGATGCAAAGAGAATAGTGCATTGTAGTTTCTTGTCTTTGTTATGTCTAACCTTATAAAATTATACAGTAACGGTCTGATAGCTGAGAAATTCTATAGTGTAATTCAAATGTTATAAATCTGTATGAATCCCTTGTTTTTTCCTATCAACAGGGCTTTCAAAATTAAGGCTAAAATGTTTTAGCAAGGGTCTCCAAGGTAACTATGTATTGTATTTGAAGTTAAAGTACATTTTAGTAAAATGTTCCTGTAAAGAAAACACCTTAAATCAGTAGTGATGTGTACATGAATTCATTCATATCCATGTCAGGAAAATTTCCTGTCAGCCTACTGAACCTAAAGACAAGTCAAGGTGTGCTGTGAATTTGCAATGTATCCGCGTAAACAAAACTCCTGTTTCATTTTGCATTTTCACGGTGCTTAACTTTATCCTGCATGTAACTAATACAGAAGCACTTGCTTTGTTTATTTAGTACCTGATCCTGCCCAGCTGAAGTCAATGGGACCTTGATAGGCTGAGTAAAGTGAGAATAATGAGCTAAGTCAGTCAGCTGAAGTTGACTCATCTGATTCCCTGCTCTCAGAATGATTACAGATGAATGAAATATCCTGGAGTTCCAATGACACAAGCGATCTGAACAGATTCTGATGCTGATAGTAGATGAGTTTTGACTAAACCCTCTTGCACTAATATTTGGATACAATCCAAGTCCACTATATTGACTATCGTCCCCTCTTCTAGCTGCACAGATAAAGGATGCTGTCTGTAAGCTTTACACTCCATGATCTCAGCAAGACCACATATCTCCCCAGTCACATTCGATCAAGGAATGAGTCCTTGGATATGCTGCCATTGACCACAAGCAAAATAGAGAATGAGGGAGTCTGGTGGCTGCCCCATTGACTCTGGGGAGCATTCATTTTTGTTTCTCCCCAAGTCTCTTACTGTGGTACTTCCCCATGATGTACTTGACCAGCAGATTGTCCCTCAGTTCAAAGTCCCAGCTGTACTTTCATGGTCTTTCCAGTAGCTTGGCCTCCATGGAGTCCTCCAGTAACTGCGTAGCCTTTGCTCGGATGTACCAGCATCACATGTAAAAGACAAGTCATCACCAGTCCAGGAGTCTTTCTAAGTACTTCTCCATTCATGCATCCAGGTCTCAGGCTTGTCGTCTTCCAGTCCCACCCTGGCTAGTGAAGGGACAGCATTTATTGGCAGCCTGGGCAGTGTAATTGGCTTTACAACTCTCTGAAGCAGGTGCTTCTGGAACTATTGCAATTTGGGTTTATAATAGTTCCTGTTGGGCTGCAGCCTGAGCTTTCTGCTGTCCCTGGAGCTGTTGTTGCTGTTGGGCTACAACTTGGACTTGCTATTGCTGCTACTGCTACCTCATAAACTGCAGCAAGGTTTGCGGCTGTTGGCTCTGCTGTTTGACCATCCATTTCAGGACCTCTTCTGTTTCCCCTTTTACATTGAGGGGTTTTCAGTCTCATTTACGTGTAAGCCAGTGACAAACAGAGCTGCTCTGAACAGATATCCAAAGATGGTTGAAAATGTACCCCCTTCCTGGGTTGTACCTTTGCTAATAACTGAGATAACACCAACCAAACAGAAATATAAGTCTAAGCTGTCTCCCCAAGCTTAGGTTTTCCTAAGATTTGCAATACAGGACCTCTCTCTGTTTGAGGGAGACCTTCCAAACCATCTCGGCCTCCTAGATAGGAACTAGATGGACACACCTGGTCTAACCTCATAGTGACACAAGAAAAATATCTCTGCATCCCTGTGTTGGATCCAAGCATCTGACATCAGGCTGACTGTGTAGAAGAGCACTTTTTCCCTATGCAGGGACTAAGAACCTGCCACCTTGTCAATCTCTTACTGGACTTTTCAGCAAAGGGTACATTTTTAGTTCTTTTGAGGGGCTCTGTTTAACTTCCCATTACTTTTAAGGCCTCACACTATAGAGACCTACCAGAGAGCTAGATGGGTCTTTTGGAAACTAGTCAACATCACTCCTACTTTGGCCAGAGTTGTCATGACAGGATGATGTACGGCTACTTCCACCCCAAGAAGCTGGTCAGAGTGTTTCTGCAGCACTCCCATCCCCACTGGTGTGAGAGACTGGACCTAGGAGGGTCAAACGTGGGTCTCTTGCACATCTGAATGGAACACAGTGCACCTGGATTCTGGACCAGCTTAACGTTTTCACTTTTGGACACCTTGTTTTTTCGTACTAATTTTCTTTCTTGCGCTTATATCTGTTTCTTCTTCCGCTGCATATATCCACTCTGTCTTAGCTGAATGATTTCCCTTTTCTTCCTGCTAATATAATTTTTATTTGGCTGTTTTGAAAAAAAAAGAGAGATTGAGAGTACACAGGAGAAACTGCCTAATGTAATTAAAATAGAACCAGTCCCACTTCTCTCTCCTGCTCTATAAATGTGCCTCAAGTCTTACATCACAGAACCATCATGTATGGGTAAAAATGTAACTCAGTCAGACTAGCCCCATTAACTTTTGCATTTTATTTGTGTTTTGGAAGGAGATTACAGCAATAATAGAATCACTGTTTCAAAACCTAATGGGACATTTTACAGTCACAGGACTTTGCACATGCCAGTTCACAGACTAAACAAATACTCCTGGTAACAGTTCTGATTTCACTTTCATGCACAGTAAAGTAAGATACTCTCATGTTAAGCAAGGATCATGCAGAAATCACTAAACAATTAATATTATTCAGTTTTACTCAGGACAGTCATATAGACTTTGTCAGTGTGCTGGGGCTGGAGGGGATGCATTGTTTCTTTTATTACATCGTGTGCCTTTAAAATAATCCAGAAAAATCATGGCATATAACAGAGACTGCAGTGCCGGTTCTTTGGGCAACACTGATAAATTGAGTTGTATGGTTCATAGTCAGTATCTATTTCTAACATGTCTGTATAATTTCTAAAATGGTTTCTAAAGAATTACTGCACATACTTTAGAAAAATTTTTGGGCCCAGTTGATCATTGGATGTACTTGCATCAAACCTAAAAGCTTTCACTATTGAATAGTCGGGGTTGCAGAGATTAAAAAGCTGAAAATATGCATCCCATAACAGAATGTTCTATTGCTATTTTCACTGATCTCTTTGGTGTATTTACATATTGGTTTTTCCCCTCCTGAACAACTTCCTTTTGTACCAGGAAGTCTTCCTGTGCTAGTAATGAACTATAATAAAACCATTCAATCAGCAAATGGAACATTTTTTTCTATTGTGGTCTTCAGCAAGACACCACATTTTACTTAACACTTTTGATTTCAAACAGACACATCACAGCAATTATTTGAAATTTGGGATACTTTTACTATTTTAAATTGTTAGTTTGCCCAAAACTTATTTATCAAAGAGTAATTGGATGCTGCAATATCTTTTTTTAAATTTACTAGTCTCAAAACAATTATATTGTTATACAGCATGCTCTCAGTGTTGTGTCTTTAAAGTCGGTAAAACCATCCAAACAGGAATTCAATCAATTGAGTAATTTTTGCTGTAGTAGAAAATTTAATACCTTGTGTTTTTTCTGAAATGAAAGGCACCATATTTAAAGGTGGTCATTATCAAGAAAAAGAGTACTTGTGGCACCTTAGAGACTAACAAATTTATTTGAGCATAAGTTTTCGTGAGCTACAGCTCACTTCATCAGATGCATTGAGTGGAAAATACAGTGGGGAGATTTATATACACGGAGAACATGAAACATTGGGTGTTATCATACACACTGTAAGGAGAGTGATTACTTAAGATGAGCTAATACCAGCAGGAGAGCAGGGTGGGAGGAAGAAAACCTTTTGTAGTGATAATCAAGGTGGGCCATTTCCAGCAGTTCACAAGAACGTCTGAGGAACGGGGGGGGGGGGGAAATTAAACACGGGGAAATAGTTTTACTTTGTGTAATGACCCATCCACTCCCAGTCTCTATTCAAGCCTAAGTTAATTGTATCCAGTTTGCAAATTAATTCCAATTCAGCAGTCTTTCGTTGGAGTCTGTTTTTGAAGTCTTTTTGTTGTAATAATCAACCTCAGCCTGGACCAGTCCACATAAGAGATCCACTTCCTGGACACTACGGTGCTAATAAGCGATGGTCACATAAACACCACCCTATACCGGAAACCTACTGATCGCTATTCCTACCTACATGCCTCCAGCTTTCACCCAGATCACACCACACAATCCATTGTCTACAGCCAAGCTCTACGATACAACCACATTTGCTCCAACCCCTCAGACAGAGACAAACACCTACAAGATCTCTATCAAGCATTCTTACAACTACAATACCCACCTGCTGAAGTGAAGAAACAGATTGACAGAACCAGAAGAGTACCCAGAAGTCACCTACTACAGGACAGGCCCAACAAAGAAAATAACAGAACGCCACTATCCATCACTTTCAGACCCAACTAAAACCTCTCCAACGCATCATCAAGGATCTACAACCTATCCTGAAGGACGACCCATCACTCTCACAGATCTTGGGAGACAGACCAGTCCTCGCTTATAGACAGCCCCCCAACCTGAAGCAAATACTCACCAGCAACCACATACCAAACAAGAGAACCACTAACCCAGGAACCTATCCTTGCAACAAAGCCAGCTGCCAACTGTGTCCACATACCTATTCAGGGGACACCATCATAGGGCCTAATCACATCAGCCACACTATCAGAGGCTCGTTCACCTGCACATCTACCAATGTGATATATGCCATCATGTGCCAGCAATGCCCCTCTGCCATGTACATTGGTCAAACTGGACAGTCTCTACGTAAAAGAATAAATGGACACAAATCAGATGTCAAGAATTATAACATTCATAAACCAGTCGGAGAACACTTCAATCTCTCTGGTCACTCGATTACAGAGCTAAAAGTCGCAATATTACAACAAAAAGACTTCAAAAACAGACTCCAACGAAAGACTGCTGAATTGGAATTAATTTGCAAACTGGATACAATTAACTTAGGCTTGAATAGAGACTGGGAGTGGATGGGTCATTACACAAAGTAAAACTATTTCCCCATGTTTATTTCCCACCCCCCCCCCCACTGTTTCTCAGATGTTCTTGTGAACTGCTGGAAATGGTCCACCTTGATTATCACTACAAAAGGTTTTCTCCCCCCGCCCCGCCCCCACTCTCCTGCTGGTAGTAGCTCATCTTAAGTGATCACTCTCCTTACAGTGTGTATGATAACACCCACTGTTTCATGTTCTCTGTGTATATAAATCTCCCCACTGTATTTTCCACTGAATGTATCCAATGAAGTGAGCTGTAGCTCACCAAAGCTTATGCTCAAATAAATTTGTTAGTCTCGAAGGTGCCACAAGTATTCCTTTTCTTTTTGCGAATACAGACTAACACAGCTGCTACTCTGAAACCTGTCATTATCAAGAACAAATCTATTGCAACACAGAAGTGAGAACTCTGTCTCGGATTGGGGCATTCCAGGTGTCATCAGTCAATCAGATTTCTAGAAGCTTAATAAGCTGTTACCTAGGGTCTGTGGCTGAAAAATGACACCTGATCTGCAGTATCACTGGCTGTTAGTGATGGAGTGGTACATAATTTAATGGTTTATTTTGTGGGGTATACTGTACAAAGAAATAACTAACTTCAGAATAAATTCTGATGTCCCTGTCTAATTCAAAACTCTTACATAAGAATGGTCATACTGGGTCAGACCAATGGTCAATCTAACCCAGTATCCTGTCTTCAGATGGTGGCCAATGCCAGGTACTTCAGAGGGAATGAACAGAGCAGGCAATCATTGAGTGATCCATCCCCTGTCATCCAATCCCAGCTTCTGGCAATCAGAGGCTATGGACTCCCAGAGCATGGGATTGCATCCCTGACCATTTTAGCTAATAGCCATTTATGGACATATCCTCCATGAATTTAGCTAATTCTTTTTTGAACCCCATTATACCTTTGGCCTTTACAACATCCCCTGGCAATGAGTTCCACAGGTTGACTGTGTGTTGTGTGAGGATGTATTTCCTTTTGTTTCGTTTAAACATACTGCCTTTTAATTTCATGGGGTGACCCCTGGTTCTTGTGTTACCTGAAAGACTAAACAACACTTCCTTATTCACATTCTCTACACCATTTGTGATTTTATAGACTTCTATCAATCATATCCCCTCTTAGTTATCGCTTTTCCAAGCTGAAAAATCCCCCAGTCTTTTTAATCTCGCCTCATATGGAAGCTGTTCCATACCCTTAATCATTTTTGTTTCCCTTTTCTGGACTTTTTCCAATTCTAACATATCTTTTTTTGAGATGGGGCGACCAGAACTGCATTCAAGATGTGGGCATACCATGGATGTCTGTAGTGGCATTATGATATTTACTGTCTTGTTATCTATCACTTTCCTAAAGGTTCCTAACATTCTGGAACCTTTTATAAAAATTGGCATCACATTAGCTATCCTGTTATAGAAGCTGATTTAAGTGATAGGTTACATACTACAGTTAGTAGTTCTGAAATTTTATATTTGAGTTCCTTCAGAACTCTTGAGTGAATACCATCTTGTCCTGGTGACTTACTACTGTTTAGTTTACCAATTTGTTCCAAAACCTCCTCTAATGACATCTCAATCTGGGACAGTTCCTCAGATTTGTCATCTAAAAAGAATGGTTCAGGTGTGAGAATCCCTCACATCCTCAACTGTGAAAACCGATGGAAAGAATTCATTTAATTTATCTGCAATGGCCTCATCTGCCTTGAGTGCACCTTTAGCACCTCGATCTTCCAGTGGCCCCACTGATTGTTCGGCAGGCTTCTTACTTCTGATGTACTTAAAAATATATTTTCAAGTTTACTAGCATCAGCTGTGGTCTAGAAATAAAATAAATAAAATATAACAAATAACTATTTTTAAAAATATCTGGTCAGTGTTAATAACTATTTGCAGCAGCACATACTATTGAACATACTGCTCCGCATCAAACTCTTGAGAAATAAGGGTATAAGGATTTAGAGGTATATGATGGTAACAGCTAATTAGAACATGGAAACACTGTATTTAGGACTTTCAATATAAAAAATGTATTTGAAGAGCTCCACAACTGAAAGGCTCCAGTCTAGAGAGGTGTAACTAAAAAAGATTCAGGAAGGTTTCCTTGGTGCCTCTTGTACTTGTTCAGCTAATAATTGGTGAAAATTCTACTGAGAAAATTGACTCTATTTTCTAATGTTCTCCTCTGCCCTGTCCTAGTTAAAATTCTATAACTTCTGCTCTAATTGCCCTATTGATTAGTTTGGCCACTTCACTGGTGCCATCATCTCATTAACATTAGAATTTGCTTTCTATTGAATATTAGCATACACTGTTTTCTGTACAGAAATTTAACCTTTTACTTCTCTTTGTTCCCCTCTGTCTTCCTTCCTTCCACTGTATTGGAAGTTAATGTATGCAGTAACATTCCCCAGGAATGTGAACATGTTTAACGTTATGAAGAAGACACCCTTTTTCATGCTGCACCCAATCCACTAACCCTGGCACTGCTGGTAAATCTTGTCCATGACTGTCATCCCCTAGCTCACGAGAAGATTCTTGGTGACCAATTTCCAGCCTAGGGAGGTAGGGGCTGCTCAGGTAGCTCCCGGTACAGTGCCGGGTGGAGCGACGGGTGGAGCCCCCCTTCGGGGAGGTTAGCCCCCTCATCCCCACCCTTTCTGCCCGAGGAGCCCACCTCCCCCCACCCCATGGCCAAAGCCCCGAGCCCCCCCCCCCCCACACAGCTGGAGCCCCAAGCTGCCCCTGCCCCTCTGCGGCCGGAGGGGCCCCGGACCAGCCGGAGGGGCCCCCGCGGAGCTACGCTGTGCCTTCCCTCCTGAGACCCCAAGCTGCCCCCGGGAAAAGCTCGTCCCTTGCGGAAGAACACGGAGCGTTTGTTATGCGCCATGCAGGTTCCGGGGCATCTGAGGAGGCGGTATGTGCTACTCAGCTTCCTGGCTTCATCCGTCATCTCCCTGGACTCCAGGAAGCCTGATGAAGAACTGATGGACCCAGGAAGCTGAGTAGCAAATACCGCCACCTCCGCCGCCCCGGAACCTGCTTGGGACATAATAATAAGCAAAAACTTCCCGCGCAAACCGCCAAACCCCGCAAGCGGCGTCCGGCGGCCACAGCTCCACCGGGGAGGCTTACCCTGCCCTGACCTATTGTACCCGCCACCTGTGCCTGGAGCAGCTCTCTCAGCTCTTTGCCACAGCCTGCCAGCAGGCGCCTTCTCTGACTGACCTTGCCGGCCGATGGGATGAGGGCAGCTTTGTCCAACTCCCCCCCTCTCCGCGTGTGTAACCGGCTGTGCTTCACTGTCAGTGCTCTCTTCTTCCCCAGGTGGGAAGGTCCAATTGAACCATTCTTCGGGGATGTCTGATTTAGACAGTGTCAGGTAGTCTCTAATCCTCCTGCTGAGCGCCTCTACTTTTGGCCTCTACAGACTCCCTCTGTGCTCACTGTTCTGCTGGTCTCTCTTCTCTGGACCTGGACCGCTCCCTGCCTCCGCCTTTGGTGGCGTCCCCTGCTACTGGCCCAGTGTAGCCCTTGGACACTTCAGTGTTCTCTCACTTCTCTTTCCTCCCCAGTGCCTGAAGTTCTCATGTGCTGCAATGAGGCTCTTAGGTGGACACAGTTTGACTCTACTCCTAGGATTCTTCCTTTCCTTAGAAGAGGTTGGACCCTTCTTTCTAGCTACCATTCCCCTGTCCTATACCCTCCCTCTTCTTCCCCCCCCCCACCCCCGCAGCTGGTCCTCTTGGAGGACTTTTCTTGGTTTTCCTGGTATTTCCTCTCTGTGGACCCCCTTGACACACACACACAAGCAGTGATGAGCTGCCAAAATCTTAACAACCGGTTCCCTCCTCACCCCACGAGGGGGTCGTGGCCCGCCCCCGCCCCCCAGGACTCCTGCCCCATCCAATCCCCGGCGTTCCTTGACGCCGCACCCTGGACCCCTGCCCTATCCACCCCCCTCCCCTGTCCCCTGACTGCCCCCAGAACTGGGCAGGAGGGTCTCGTGGGCCACCGTAGTGGGTGCCCACCGCCCCCACCCCTAAGAGCCAGAGGGACCTGCCGGGGGGCGAGGTGGGGAGTACCGGTGGTGCTTACCTGGGGCAGCTCCCAGGAAGCATCCGGCAGGTCCCTCTGGCTCCCAGAGGCGGGGTAGCATAGCTAGGGGGGGAGCAGGGGGAGCAGCCGCTCCCCCCACCGATCACATCAAAAGTGGTGCCTTAGGCACCGACTCCATGGGTGCTCCGGGGCTGGCGCACCCCGGGGAAAATTTGGTGGTGCAGAGCATCCACCAGCAGCTCCCCGCGCCTGGCCCCAGCTCACTTCCGCTCCACCTCCGCCTCCTCCCCTGAATGCACCGCCCCACTCTGCTTCTTTGCCCCCACCCCAGCTTCCCGCGAATCAGCTGTTCACGCGGGAGGTGGGGGGAGATGAGAAGCAAGCGGCGGCTTCGCGCTTAGGCCCAAGGAGGCGGAGGCGAGCTGGGGCAAGGAGTGGTTCCTCTGCACGCCTCCCGAGTTACCTGCTGCGGCGCGGGTGGCCCTCCTCGCGCCCCCCACCCCCGCTCACCTCTGCTCTGCCTCCACCTCCCTGGGCCTGAGCACAAAGCCACCGCTTGCTTCTCAGCCCCCAGCCTCCCGCGCGAACAGCTGATTCGCAGGAAGCTGCGGGGGGAGGGAGGGCACAGAGAAGCAGAGTGGGGCGGCGCGTTCAGGGAAGAAAGCGGAGGTGAAGTGAGCTGGGGCCAGGAGAGGAGCTGCCAGTGGGTGCTCTGTACCCACCAAATTTTCCTCGTGGGTGCTCCAGCCCTGGAACACCCATGGAGGCGGCGCCTAAGGTGCCACTTTTGGCCAGCTGTTAAATTTAGAAGCCCTTTTAGAACCGGTTGTCCCGCGAGGGACAACCGGTTCTAAAAGGGCCGGACAACCGGTTCTAAAAGGGCTTCTACATTTAACAACCGGTTCCAGTGAACCGGTGCGAACCAGCTGCAGCTCACCACTGCACACAAGGGGAAAAATGTCCAGGGGAAGAAAATGTCAAAATCCTCCTCAATGTCATCCCCAGGTATAGTTTTTACATCAATATGTAGAGAACTTTAGATTTCAAGGTAGTAAAATAACAATAGTGTTAATATTATTGCTGTCTGCAGTGTTGTTGCAGCCATGTTGGTCCCAGGACATTAGTGAGACAGGGTGGGGGAGGTAATATCTTTTTTGGACCAACTTCTGTTGGTGAGAGAGACAAGCTTTCGAGGTACTCAGAGCATACACAGAGATCTTCTTCCAGATCTGAAGACAAGGTCTGTGTAAGCTTGAAAGCTTGTCTCTCTCTCTCACCAACAGAAGTTGGTCCAGTAAAAGATATTACCTCACCCAACTTGTCTCACTAATATTACTGCTGTAAAGTGAGAAAGAATGGATGATTCAAGGGGCTGGTAATGGGGTATGGAGACTTTTACTTCTAAGTCTTTGAACTGATTCTGGTCCAGGTGAGAAGTGATCTCTCCATTGGTTTCCCATATAAAAATGTGAGGTATCAAATTGACTCTTGTACAGTATTCCTTCCTCACCTCCTTCACTAAAGGAGAAGTAAATGACACCTAAATGAGATCCTTCTTCTCCTCCCATATTTCAGTTTGCTTCACTTGGTTTTATTTCTTGTGTCTTCAGTTTAGACATGGCTTATGCTTTTTACATCTCATATTCCCCTTCATGTACTTTTAGCCTTCTTTTAATGATTTCTATATATATTCTTCACAGGACTTTCAGGGGTATAACTCTAGGGTAGTGCAGTTGAACGTACATTCCTAGTGCTGCATTTCTGCAGCAATGCAAAGCTTGCCTACCCTCTGACTCATAAACCCTTTTCTCAAGTGTATCAATTGTTGTTCTCACCTGGTTATTTCTCATTATTGTTCGTAATCAAAACATTAAGGATTGACTGAACATGGAGGCCATGAACTACCCTTTCACCTCAATGGGTGGTTCCTTCAGTACAGGGCAACTTGGTGGGTCAATGTGGAGAAAGCTTATATTATGACTGACTAGTGTTTTTCTAGAGTAAATATACTGCCGTCAAAAATTGTATTCTGCCCACAAACTAATCTCACTTTAAGACCCAGCACTGTGAATTTTAAATAAGACTAGGAACTTGTAATGCATGATGTTACCTAGCAACCATTATGCTGCTGTTTAGCAGCAGATTTTTAAGCTTCAGAATGATGTAATGTTGTGGGTGCTTTACTGTTAGTTCTTTGACATATTCAGTGAGCAATAAATAAAGAGCCTGAGGCAAGAAGAGGTGAATTTATTAGTTCCTTTATTGCTCTTCTGTGTCAGCGTCACATGCTTTCTAAATCTGAACAACAGAATGGCAGGAGTTCTTTTTTACATTGGGAAGTGAAAAAGAGTCAGGACTGGCTTTCCTGGTGCTTCTCTTAGTCTTCAAGTATTCAGTCTCTCGGACGTGTTTGTACCTTTCTTTTTTATAAAAAAATCTTCTGCCTTAATATAATCTCAAAAGAAAACCAATCCATAACAGGGGCACTGTACTAACTTTTCTTTCTGTGTGAGTGATCAAACTGCCTTCATAGTTTCACATCTTAGCTGAATACAGCACTGGCTTGCATAGATTCTGCCAACAGTGAAAGGCAGACCAAAGTAACACGTACGTTTGTCATTTTTGAAATCCTGTAGTAGTAATTAGGGTGGTGATAGATTGTTGTTTTGTTTTGTGGTCTCACATAATATCCTTGAGATGTGAGTTGTTTTGTTTCTTTAAACTGTTTGTCTCTTCAGTAGACAAGAAACAGATACTACAGTTCGGCGAGTCTGTTTCAAAGAATTGCAGCAGGCAGACATTAAGGTTAATGCTTACAGTCATAGCCATTCCTAGCCTGACCAGCTACCCACGTCCACAGATAGACTGGTCTACGTCAGAGTATGTCAGTTTTCCCCACAATGGGACAAACTATGTTTATACTTACCAATGAAAGTGTCAGGATTCCTTCCTCACTCTGAACTCTAGGGTACAGATGTGGGGACCCACATGAAAGACTCCCTAAGCTTATTTCTACCAGCTTTTAGGTTAAAACTTCCCCAAGGCACAAAGTCTTTGCCCTTGGATTAGGTGAATGCTAACACCACCAAGTGATTTAACAAACAATCAGGGAAAGGACCACTTGGAGTTCCTCTTTCCCCAAAATATCCCCCCAAGCCCTTACACCCCCTCTCCTGGGGAGGCTTGAGAATAAACAAGATGATCACAAACCAGCCTTAGATTTTTAATACCCCCAAAAAACCAATCAGATTCTTAAAAAACAGAACTTTATTAGCAGAACAAAAAAAGATAAGAGAACAACTCTGTAAGATCAGAATGGAAGATAATCTTACAGGCAGTCAGATTCAAAACATAGAGAATCCCTCTAGGCAAAACCTTAAGTTACAAAAAGACACAAAAACACGAATACACATTTCGTCCAGCACAGCAAATTTCACAAGCCAAAACAAAGAAAACCTAATGCATTTTCTAGCTAGATTACTTACTAACTTTACAGGAGTTGGAGGGCTTGCATCCTTGATCTGTTCCTGGCAAAGGTATCACACAGACAGACAAAAGCCTTTCGCCCCCCCAAAAATTTAAAAGTTCTTGTCCCCTCATTGGTCATTTTGGGTCAGGTGCCAGCCAGGTTACCAGAGCTGCTTAACCCTTTATAGGTAAAAGGACTTTGTCTCTGGCCAGGAGGGATTTTATAGCACTGTATACAGAAGGTGGTTACCCTTCCCTTTATATTTATGACAGAAAGCTATACAGGATGCAGGGGAGGGAGGGAGAGAGAGTACTTGCCTATCAGGGAGGAGATAAAAATAATCACTTACTATATCAGAAGATGTTTACTCCCTGTTCGGGCAGCAATACTCTTTAAGGAAGGAGTGTGGTGCAGGGCCATGGAGGACAATTAGAAAGAAAGAGAAGAACAGAGAATGCTTTTCAACACTGAAAAATGATTTCTGAAACCAGGCAAGCCTAAAACAGTTTAAAGGCTTATATTTTGTGAAATCAAGCTTTTGCTGGCACAAATCATATCCATTTAGATTATTTAGGTATGCAGTTAGCTGTTTGTTCTACTTTATTTTACTGTTTCTACCTTGTAGGCTTATGATTCTACAGATCTGTAATAACAAAGACTGCTTTGACACAATGAGATTGTCTGGCTAACACATGGCAATGATTTACATATGATAGCCGAACTATTGAGAGATCTGTGCATAGGTCACAGAACTGAGAGTTCTAATCCTGGCTATGACATTGAGGCTATATCTTCGCTGTAGAGTTAACTCAGGTGATTAACATCTGGGTTAGTCAGCCACAGTGAGAGCAGCCACACTTGAGTTACTGAATCCTCCCTGAAGCTACACTCACCCATGTGTGTCACTAGGATTTTGGGGGCATATTCCTGGGGTCTTTGTGCTGCAGTAAACTGAGCCACCCTACGATTCTTTCTGACTGAACTGTAGCAGAACTCATCTGTCCTTCTGGGCACATAGGGGGGAATTGTGGGAAGGCACTGGAGGACTGTCAGCAATCAGGTGGTTTAGCCTGTGTCCTCACTGCAAAGGGAGCTTGTTAGCAGGGTGAGGGAAAACAGAACCTGGGCTCTAATCCATACTTCCAGCAAGTTGAAAGCAGTACTAAATTTCAGGTAAGAGGTTTTCATGTGTAGATCGGAGGGGGGCTAGGAGCAACACACAATTAAGAACCTGGGCTAACCCTCCAGTGGAAACATACCCTGATTTTCTCTATTGCCTTGAACAAGTGATTTGACACTTTTACCTCTGTTTCCTCTTTGGGAGAATGGCAATAATATTAATGACTTACCTCAAAGGAGGGTATGGAAATTAATTACTTAATGTTTGAAAATCACTTTCCAAATGCAAAGTATTTTTATTATTTGTTTCTGTTTCTTGGGGACCTGGAAGTGCTTGACTTTCCTTCAAATGGAGGAGGCAACTAAGAAGGCCAAGTTGCTGGTCTGGGGCCTAGCCTGTTACGAGAAACCATAAGGAAGTTTGAGCTGCAAGTTCTACAACAATACTGTCTGTGAAAAATGTGTAGATGCAGATGGGGCACTGCAAGTATAATGATCTCAAGGAACACACTGATGTGGACACAGTGGCAAAATGAGTTCAGACATATGCATGAAATTAAGTGGCAGGCTGCAACTTTTATTAAACTGTAACACAAGAGAGGGACGCTACCTGCCCATCTCCCATACTCTCCTGTACCAAGCATTTAATTGGTTCCGCTGTTGGGGTTACAGGGCTCCCTACTATATAACCCATAACACTGACAGGCTGGCCTTACAGGCCCTCAGACTCCATGAGACAACAGAGTCCTCTACTCGTCCCACAGCTGTCTTAAGCCAAGGTTCCAGAGTAGTCAGTGCATTGCTCATGTGTCCTTGCTGGCCAGCAGGGCAAGTTCTTGGAATCTGTCATTCTGAAATCAAGATAAAGCATTGGCAGCACCCTTATTCACTCCTGAGACATGAACTTCATGGAAAAGGATGTTAAATAACAAGCGGTGTAAAATGAAGGCCCTCACCAGCCTCAGTAGCCAAGCAGGCTTAGTTAACTGTTTATTTACAGTATGGCCAACACATTGGCTGTCGCACCAGAAACGGACATTTTAGTTCTGAAAGATTGCTCCTCACATAGTGACTGCTGCCAGTATAGGGAAACACTCAAGGAAGGTGATGTCCCCTGTAATCCCCTGAGCTACACAGCTTTCTGGCCACCTCTGTGCACACCACTGTCCTTGACAGTAAACCCCAAAACCTATACCTCCCAAGGCATCAGATTGTATCTGCAGGTCAGTCTTGAGCAACCAGTCTGAATGCCATATTGAAATCCCATTAGACTTTTCCAGGAATCTATCCCACACTTCTAAGTCTTTTGTAATTTCCTGTGTCATTCTGACAAAGTGGTGGGGTTTTCACACTGCAGAGGAGGCCGATGCCAGACAGGCACAGAATACCTGATCAGGAGCCAACACCTGGCATGCAAAGTTTAGATGCCCCATGATCACCTGTAGTTCCATCAGAGTAATTTTCTTTTCCCCTTTGAGAACCTGTATCCTAACCACTTCCAACTTCTCTGTAGATAACCTAGAAATACCCCAACTGTGTCCAGTTTGATGCCCCAGTACATTAAACTTTGGGTAGGGCCTTCTGCTTTTTCCACGGCAAGAGGAACTCTGAGACGCTTGGCTAGGTTCTGAAATGCCTGAAGCATTTACTTACATTTGCTTGTCCCTAACCTACCTGCAAATAAGAAGTCATCGAGACAGTGCACCATGTGAGGCAGTCTCATGCACGATTGCCCACTCCAAAATGGAGCCGAATCTTTCAAGAGCAGCACGTGACACTGAGCACCCCCGGGCATGGCTTTATCAAAATAGCAATGGCCTTCAAACTGAAACCCAAGCAGGTTAAAGTCCATGGCCTGCACTGGAAGCAACCGGAATGAAGACTTGCTGTTGCATTTTGCCAACAGAGTCCCAAGGCCACTCTCCCTAACCATAGCTACCTCAACATCAAACGATGAATATCTCACTGAATGCCACTTACTGATGAGTCCCAGAGGTAGGACAGGTGTATTCCCCCTTTGCCTTCTTCAGTACCACACCTAGGAGAGATATATGCAATTCTGGCATTGGATTACGCCAAAAGGGGCCTGCCAGTCTACCTCCTGCCACCTCTGTGGTGATCTTTGCCCTTACTGTATGCTCAAAGCCTTTAACAGACTTCAAGTTCTCTGTCTAGCAGTGACAAGTCATCCCTTCATAAGGGATTTGAAAACCAGCCAAAAATCCATTCCATAAATAAGCAGAATTTTTTTCCTTAGGGTAGTCCAATAACAAGTTCAGTAACACCTGTATCTTAATTGGAGAAGGAGCCTTTTCCATGATTACTGCCCCCACTGCTGCTTAGCTCTGGGACCTTGCAGACACCCTTTCTTACTGCCCAGTTGGAACTGCCCTTTCCCCCCCATAACAGGAGAATGCACTATACTGACCCCTGCACCTCCTACAGCAGTGTTTGTACCTGCATTAGGAACAAAGACATTTCCCATTGTTAAATGCAAAGCACACATTGGCTTTTATATCTGCATTTTGAAGCTGAGGTTTTGGCACTGGCAAAATGCTGGAATGCCAGCTGGTTGGGGCGATAAGGAGTCATACTCTCCAGCCAAAGTTCCTGGTCTATTTTACTCCAGGGTAAATCAGGCTTTTCTGACACCCTCTGCCTAAATTCTCTGTCATACCTTAACCATGCTGCTCCACTATATGTAGCATGAGCCCTCCTCATTAAGTCCTCGCACTGAAACAAGGAAATACACCTCTCGGGGCTCCACACACAAATTATACTCGCGTAAGTGCAAAAGGCTGTGGGTCAGTTCTCAAGAGTTTGAGGCACCTTAGGTCTGCGGGGTTTTTCCTCCTTGTTTTTCTGCTTTTTGCCACCTTATTCTGTCTGCTCTTCCCTGAAAAGCAAGGTAAATAAATCCACAAATTCCCCTTCCAAATCTCTTCTTTAACCCCATTAGACAGATTATTCCCAAGTGGGCAATGGCATCCTGCATCGTGTTTCCTGCCTGTATTTTGCTAGGTATGATGCCACCTGGCTATGAGTGCGGGACCCTCCCTAATTGTGCCGTATTCCTCTGCAGGATATCGGTCCCACCCCAAACCTGTGACAGTGCTACCCCTTGTCTGAGAGGTGCCCACTTTTATCAGGAAGGCTGTCCAATCTACTGGCCCATCAATGCCAATGAGTTTGCCAGGACAGCCCATATCCCTTGAACGGGAGTGTCTGAAGGAGGAGGGACCTGGAGAGCCACCCTGGCCCCAGCACTCTGAGGTTCACAATCCCCTCCTTCAGCATTTGAGGGCTGCTGCTGAACCTCACCGCTGCATCCTGAGGATGCCTCTGGGACTCCTGGCAAGTTATGGGAGTGAGGTGAAAGCCCAGGACCACCCAATCACTCCTCATCATCTCCACCCACCTCTATGAGGCTCAGCCCCTCACTATGCTCAAAACCAGGCCCCAAATCCATCCCATGAACCTCCTGTATGAGGTGTTCTGGATCCCAACCAGGAAGGACACACTCTTATGACTCACCACCCTCTGCAAAATGAATTGTCCCTGCCGAGGTCCCAGCTCCTGCCCAGCTGTTCCCCTCAACTTGTGACTTTCCTCCTGTGCCTGTTGCAGGCCATTGGTCCTTGCCCGAGCTCCATTCATGCAAAGACTGAGCACATCCTTCCCCACAGGGCTGAACTCCCAAGCCCACAATTCTCTGACAAAGCTTCTCGAATAAGCCCTCACCCACCTCTGAGGCCACCACTCTCAGTGCCTCCATTAAGGCAGGGCTGAATCCTGGATGGCACCCCTATTACCACTGCCCTGACTCCTGCTGCCTCACCCCAAGGGAGGGGAGGAAGGGACTGTGTGGTCCTGCCTGGCTCCTTCAGAGCAGCTCCTGGAGCAAGCACCTGCAAGCAGCTGGCCTGACCCTTGGCTGAAGCCAAGTGAACCCTTCCTCCCTGCCCACCAGAAGCCAGACGTGCAGGACACAAGGAGCCGTGCGCTCCTGCATTGGGGCAGGAACAAGGACCGTCAGGAACCCAAGGTCCCCCCAGCCACAATAGGAGCACCACGTGATGCCTCCCTGGTGAGTAGTGGGAGGGGAGGAGGATGAGACTCCCTCCCTACTATTATAAATGCACTACTTGAACCCTGGGATCCCCATCTGGTGGGTGTGGTGGGTAGGAGCAGGTCCTGTTGGTCTGGTTCCAGCAGGGCTGCCTGGACGCACAGAACCAGGGCCCTTCCCGCCACCATAATGGTGCTGCGCGATCCCTGGCCCCCTCCCTTTCCAGCAAGAGGAGTGGGGAGGGCCACATCAGGAAACTCTGCTCTAGCCAGGCCACTCACAGCTCCATCGTGTGTCCCCCAGTCTGGACTGGGAAGGCTTTGGCTGCAGGCCCAACCTAGACTGACCTTTTTGGGACCCGGAGGTCCCAGCAGACTTCTGCTGCCCCCCTTCAGTCAGGGAGGGCTTATGGGTGGCCTGGATGGCATCCTCCGTAAGGGGGCTCCTTCTCAGCGAGGAGATCCCTCATGCTGGGGGACGGGGGACATGCCTCCATCAGGGGAGGGCCCCCAGAATCCTCACCCATCTTCCTTTGCATCCTGAGGAGGACGACGACTGCTAGAAAGAAACCCTTTCCCTGCTAAAATGGAACCAAAAGAGGCTCCACATGACCTCTGGGATGGGCTAAATCATGGGAGCTGTGGAATGCTGGCCAAGGGTGTAGGAGACTCCCATGGGAGGAGCTACTTATTGTCCCTTGGCAAGTGTCTCCCTCCCTTGCTGCTGGCACTGTTCCCCTTTCACCACCAGTCCCATCAATTTCCCCCAGCCATTGATGTGGGTGGGTGACATGCCTCCTCTGTGCATGTGACTGTATGGGAGAGGGGCAAGGAAGACTGTCAAAGACACCATGCACCCCTTTCTTCCCTTTAATATTAATGCAGTAACTATCCCTAAACTGGCAGAGAAAATAGATTAGATTAAAATATTTAAAGAAGTAGAGCACAAGTAAGAGAAATGCAATCAGATATACATTTTATCACATACTTCACACTAAACTCTGACATTTCTGTAGTTCAAATTATAGGCCTTAACCACAGTCCTCTGAAGTCAATAGAAACACTCCCATTGAGTTTGTATGAGGTCCTACATTAATGCAATATAGACAAAGACTGCTCAAGGAAAAAAGGTCAAGGGTGGGTGGGACTGCAAAAATATGGCAAAGTAAAATGGTGTGACAGGTTTCAGAGTAACAGCCGTGTTAGTCTGTATTCGCAAAAAGAAAAGGAGTACTTGTGGCACCTTAGAGACTAACCAATTTATTTGAGCATAACCAGTGATTCTATAATGTAATATACAGTTTGTATTGTTTCACCAGTAATACTGTGAATCTTGTGTTTGGAGTGGAAGTATTCTAATTAGGTAATCAGTAAATGGTGACCAAATAAACTAAAAGTTTTGTTTTTTCTTAAATTTTACTCCCCTGCCCCCAATCAAGAGGTTAAATAGATTGAAGGTTTTTCCTGAACTCTATTGAAGCAAATGCATCCTCTGGGTCCATACATACCGGGGAAAATCATATCATAACTATTTTTTCTGTCAGGTCAATCTGGGGATTTAATTTATGACCAACATGACTCTTCTCTGTATCTCAGTTTCTTAAAAAAGCAGACATTTACAGCAAGACAATTTTTTTTTTCTTCTGTGACACCTTTTAAATAAATTTTCTGCTTCTGTGCTCTCTTGTTCTTGAGATGGAGCGAGCCATCCCCTCATGGACCAGGGGCTTGAAATTTTGAAACACATTCCTTTTTAGTGATCCTACATAAATTCCTTCCTTTAAAACATTAATCATATTACTTGTTAATATCTCAAACACCAGCAGGTGATCTGGAACTGAAAATGTCGACTTTTATTTAGGATCTACCATAAGGTCTGCTATAGTTAAATTGATAAAGTAAAACTCAGTTTGAATTATAGCTGTAAAACTGTTTTATCGTAATATAATTCTAGTGAAAATATCATAAAACATGATAATCTTTTAAATTTAGATTTTAATCCAATTTCTTCACATTTTTATTCCAAACTCATCTTACGATACTTTATAATAATTTAATTACAGCTATAAAAAGTGCATTATTCTAGATATAATTCCTTGTGTCATAACACATTGCGATTATTTTTATATTTAGGATTTTTTAAAACTGCATTTTCTCCATGTTTCTGCTAATAACAACTCTCATGCATTTTCACAGTGCTGAATAATCTTCCTCTGCTTTTGTGCCACTGAATTCCAAAAATCAATCTCATTTTCAAAGAACTGGGACCACCAGTGTAGATCTGGGTTGAATAGCATGGATTCCAACTCCATTTTTAACTGGGGAGAAAGGTAAGGTAACTATGGTTCTGATTCTGCTGTCACTTACATGTGTAGGAATCAGGATTAACTCCACTGAAGTCAATGGAAATACGCCAATGTAAAACTAGTAAAAATGACTGCAGAATCAGGGCCCATGACTCCTGTTCAGTGTACAACATATAGTCCCATGTCAGGGAAACCCAGGTCTTTGGTTCCATAACAACTAAGGGGAACAGGATAACTATAAGTATTTAAAAGGTATCAAGAGCATAGTGAATAACTGTAGTGATCATTTAGTGCTTTTCATGAAGAGATCTCAATGTGCTTTACACTAGTAGTTAAATATCATTCTCCCCATTTTACAGGTGGAATTGTTTAGGGTTATATAAGGAATTTGGTGTAGGGAAACCAAGATTAAAGGGATGAAATGAAAGAGATAAATCTAGTTTGAATATCAGGAAACACTTCCTGATGATTAGAGCTTTTAAACAGTGTAATAGTGTCCTGAGAGCTTTGGTGGAAGTCCCTTTGCTAAAGCTTGCTTGGCAGAGACTAGAACAGCAGTTCTCAAACTGGGGGTCAGGACCCCAAAGTGCCATTGCTTCCAGAGTGCATGAATCTATAAACATCACAGTTTCTCTTCTCTAAGCTTTAAATCAGAAAGGAGTTTCTATGACGCCCTTGAGTATCTCCTGTATTGATGTTTGCATAAATATAGTTGATTAAATGTATTTGGTAATTGTAAGCAGTAATATTTGTGTAGCTATTAAAAGTATTGAATGCTTTTGTCAGGGCTGAAACCTAATGCAGACACATGTAGATTCACTTTGTTGTTCATTAAAAAAGCAATAACCTTTGAAAGATTTGCACAGTACCTCAGCACCTGATAATGAACAGTCTTATGTATTAGCTTGTTTCTTTCTATTATCAGGAAACCAATACTTTTTCCTAAGTTGTGCAGTGAAACAAGAATTGATTATCTACAAATTTATGGGACAGATGTGGCCAAAAATAAGCTAGCACAGGGAAAAAATGGCCTTTTAGAGAGTGCTCATATACTTTTAATAGGGGCATTCCATCTGTGACACAGCTGATTAGAAATAGTAAACGTTGTTATAAAGAACTGCACAGTAGGTTGAAGAGAGACCTGAACTCTGCTGGATTACTAAGGTGAGCTGCTCATTAGATAGGATGAATTGAGAGCACTCACTAGATAAACTGGAAACATAAATTCCTTCTCTCTGATGATTTACAGACCAATCTGGTAAGGTGTATTGAATATCTCTTCGATAGGTGTTGAGTGGCTTCATCACCTGCTGAAGACATAGTCAGCCAGATCCTGAGCCATGCAATGACTGCTTTATACTACTACAGTCGCACAAAGCATCCTTAAACTTGGCTTGCGGATCTTCCCTATATAGGGGGATATTTAAGTGATGTAGTGGCTCCAATACTATCTTCTCTCCTTGCCCACAGAACAGAGGGATGATCAAGGTTCAGGGGATCTGGCTGGTGTTGCATCCCTATACCCAGCAACCCCCAGTTTAATTATGTTATTCTGAGGGTTAAGTAAGACACAAGTAGTGCATTGAATCATAGAATCATAGAATATCAGGGTTGGAAGGGACCTCAGGAGGTCATCTACTCCAAGCCCCTGCTCAAAGCAGGACCAATCCCCAACTAAATCATCCCAGCCAGGGCTTTGTCAAGCCTGACCTTAAAAATATCTAAGGAAGGAGATTCCACCACCTCCGTAGCTAACGCATTCCAGTGTTTCACCACCCTCCTAGTGAAAAAGTTTTTCCTAATATCCAACCTAAATCTCCCCCACTGCAACTTGAGACCATTACTCCTTGTTCTGTCATGAGCTCCCACTGAGAACAGTCTAGATTCATCCTCTTTGGAACCCCCTTTCAGGTAGTTGAAAGCAGCTATCAAATCCCCCCTCATTCTTCTCTTCTGTAGACTAAACAATCCCAGTTCCCTCAGCCTTTCCTCATAATTCATGTGTTCCAGTCCCCTAATAATTTTTGTTGCCCTCCACTGGACTTTTTCCAATTTTTCCACATCCTTCTTGTACTGTGGGGCCCAAAACTGGACACAATACTCCAGATGAGGCCTCACCAATGTCAAATAGAGGGGAATGATCACGTCCCTCAATCTGCTGGCAATGCCCCTACATATACATCCCAAAATGCCATTGGCCTTCTTGGCAACAAGGGCACACTGTTGACTCATATCCAACTTCTCGTCCACTGTAACCCCCTAGGTCCTTTTCTGCAGAACTGCTGCCGAGCCATTCGGTCCCTAGTCTGTAGTGGTGCATTGGATTCTTCTGTCCTAAGTGCAGGACTCTGCACTTGTCCTTGTTGAACCTCATCAGATTTCTTTGGCCAAATCCTCCAATTTGTCTAGGGCCCTCTGTATCCTATCCCTACCCTCCAGCGTATCTATCTCTCCTCCCAGTTTAGAGTCATCTGCAATCTTGCTGAGGGTGCAATCCACACCATCCTCCAGATCATTTATGAAGATATTGAACAAAACTGGCCCGAGGTCCGACCCTTGGGGCACTCCACTTGATACCGGCTGCCAACTAGACATGGAGCCATTGATCACTACCCGTTGAGCCCGACAATCTAGCCAACTTACTTTCTATCCACCTTATAGTCCATTCATCCAGCCCATACTGACTGTTCCTGATCACTTTCCCCTCCTGTAAGTGCTTCAGAATTGATTCCTTGAGGACCTGCTCCATGATTTTTCCAGGGACTGAGGTGAGGCTGACTGGCCTGTAGTTCCCAGGATCCTCCTCCTTCCCTTTTTTAAAGATGGGCACTACATTAGCCTTTTTCCAGTCATCCGGGACTTCCCCGGATCGCCATGAGTTTTCAAAGATAATGGCCAATGGCTCTGCAATCACATCCGCCAACTCCTTTAGCACTCTCGGATGCAGCGCATCCAGCTCCATGGACTTCTGCTCATCCAGCTTTTCTAAATAGTCCCGAACCACTTCTTTCTCCACAGAGGGCTGGTCACCTCCTCCCCATGCTGTGCTGCCCAGTGCAGTAGTCTGGGAGCAGAACTTGTTCGTGAAGACAGAGGCAAAAAAAGCATTGAGTACATTAGCTTTTTCCACATCTTCTGTCACTAGGTTGCTTCCCTCATTCAGTAAGGGGCCCACACTTTCCTTGACTTTCTTCTTGTTGCTGACATACCTGAAGAAACCCTTCTTGTTACTCTTAATATCTCTTGCTAGCTGCAACTCCAGGTGTGATTTGGCCTTCCTGATTTCACTCCTGCATCCCCGAGCAATATTTTTATACTCCTTCCTGGTCATTTGTCCAATCTTCCACTTCTTGTAAGCTTCCTTTTGTGTTTAAGATCCGCAAGGACTTCACTGTTAAGCCAAGCTGGTCGCCTGCCATTTACTATTCTTTCTACACATCAGGATGGTTTGTCCCTGTAACCACAATAAGGATTCTTTAAAATACAGCCAGCTGTCCTGGACTCCTTTCCCCCTCATGTTATTCTCTCAGGGGATCCTGCCCATCAGTTCCCTGAGGGAGTCAAAGTCTGCTTTTCTGAAGTCCAGAGTCCGTATTCTGCTGCTCTCCTTTCTTCCCTGTGTCAGGATCCTGAACTCGACCATCTCATGGTCACTGCCTCCCAGGTTCCCATCCACTTTAGCTTCCCCTACTAATTCTTCCCGGTTTATGAGCAGCAGGTCAAGAAGAGCTCTTCCCCTAGTTGGTTCCTCCGGCACTTGCACCAGGAAATTGTCCCCTACCCTTTCCAAAAACTTCCTGGGTTGTCTGTGTACCGCTTTATTGCTCTCTAAGCAGGTATTGGCCTTGTGCTGGCCCTCTGCACAGAGGTGAATGTCACTGTGAGAATAAACGAGGAGTACTTGTGGCACTTTAGAGACTAACAAATTTATTTCAGCATAAGCTTTCGTGGACTAAAGCCCACTTCATCAGACGCATGCAGTGGAAAATACAATAGGAATATATATATACAGAGAACATGAAAAAAGGGGGTTGCCATACCAACTCTTAACGAGACCAATCGATTAAGGTAGGCTATTGTCAGCAGGAAAAAAAAACTTTTGTAGTGATAATCAGGATGGCCCATTTCAAACAGCTGACAAGAAGGTCTGAGTAACAGCAGGGGGGAAATTAGCATGGGGAAATAGTTTTTAGTTTGTGTAATGACTCATCCACTCCCAGTTTTTATTCAAGCCTTATTTAATGGTGTCCAGTGTGCAGATTAATTCCAGTTCTGTTGTTTCTCGTTAGAGTCTGTTTTCAAAGACTTTTAGGTCTGTAATTGAGTATCCAGGGAGGTTGAAGTGTTCTCCGACTGGTTTTTGAATGTTATAATTCTTGACGTCTGATTTATGTCCATTTATTCTTTTGCATAGAGACTGTCCAGTTTGGCCAATGTACATGGCAGAGGGTGCCAGCAATGCCCATCCAGCAATAAGTCCATCCAGGTGAGAGTAGGTACATTTCTCTCATGTCTGGGGCTCCTGGCCAGTCCTTGTGCTGAGAGGCCGCTCTGGTATTTTCTTTGCTCAGATAGGGTGTGTTAACTAGGGATTGGCAGAGGATGTGGTGCTGGTATCCAAATCAATATAGGGTTTAGCATTGTATCAAATATTGGTTTTAGGTATTAGTGTGGATTTGATTGGTGCTGAAATATCACAAGCTCGTCTCATGAATTTCAAGGTATTTGTACTTACAGCACCTGTAATCAGGGCTCAGATGGTCACCTCATAATGAAATGCACTAGCTTGCATTATTTGATTGTATCTTCAGTTCCCCTGTGGTCAAGATGGAGTCTGTTTTGCAGGCAGCTCTGGCCAAGAGAAGGCATGTGCAGGAATGCAGCAGGGAAAATCCCTTCCACCCCAGGGGCACCTGTTCCAAACCCCCCAGAGTGAACACACACACACACACGCTGGAAAAGTACAATGGATATAAGAAAGGGAAATATTTATTTGCAGAGGGATGAGAGGAGAAAAACAAAAGGGGAAATATAGGGGAGCGGTAAAACACGGTTGGATCCAAACCAAGGCCGCACAGGCCCAGTGGTAGCACAGTCTGAAAGGGCAGACACTGAGCAATGTGTCTGCAAACAAAGTTCAGGAGTCCTGAGCAAAGTTCCAGTCCAGTGGTGAGTCCTGGTTGTCTTCGGTGCCCATGAACTTTCCCCAACAAACCCCTCTGGTGCCCTCTTCTGCCGCTCTCTGCAAAGCCATACAGAGCGACCACCTCCCCACTTGACTAGCTACAGCTTTCCTCCTTATTCCCAATGCAGAGTCACAAGCTCCAGTACTCACAACCCCATGCAGCTCTGGACAGCAGTGATATGGGTCCAGTTCCTACCTGTCCTTCTTGGGCGATTCCTCCCTGGCACAGTGCTCCTCCTGGCTCCTGTCCTGGGGTGTCCCCGATTAGCCGCCCTGTCCTTCCCAGGCTTCAGGCAGGTTCTCAGCTGCTTCATTTTGTGAGGGCCTGCTTGCTGCAGCCCCTCTCTCCCCAGGCTCCAGAGCCATACACTGGAGTTTCCCTCCTTTCTGTCACTGCTCCCCCTCCCGCATTAGGAAAAAGATTTAAAGGGCCATGCTCTCTAAACCCAAAGGGGTTACACAATAAAATATAGGATTTATTTATTCAGAATAGCAAATTTCTTTCTTGTAATTTTCCAGAGATTACAACATGTATAACCTTGTGATGGGGGTCCCAGTGGGGGCCATCCAAGGTCACTCAATTAGGGTGAACTGCAAAGAATGGGGCAGACAAACCCCAAAGCTGGTGGATAATTCGATACTTAAATTTACCAAGCCAGCATAAAACAGCTTCTTTATTACCTCACTGATTGCCCAAAAAACAATACAGTTTCCTCATCGGAGCCATTTGGTGTGTGTGTGTGGGGGGGGGAAGGGGTAGAAGCGATCATCCCAGAGAGCCTGCAGGCCTTCCTTTTATATGGCAAACCCACCAGACATTGCTTGCTATGGGAAGGGGGGCCCTGCAGTTTGAAAGCATTGAAGTGAATGTGGAAGAAGCAGAACCCCGCGTGCCCCTAGGGCTTACCATGGCTGCCTGCAAGCTGAATTCTGTTGCCCAGCCACATGTGATGGCTTACTCACACCAAAGTGACAGGCACTTCAGTATAAGAGGCAAAATGTGACCTTGAACAGAAAGAACATGTGCTGTGTACTATGAATTGCCTGTTTCACTGAGAAAGTGTTCCCTTTGTTCTCTAAAATGTATCTTTTAAAATACTACCCTCCCTTTTTCTCCTCCCGCAGGTGCAAATGTTTCAACGTGGCCCCTATCTACTCCGTCCCAGAGGCTGGTCCAGATTAGAAGGCGGAAAAAATGAACTCGGGGCGACATGTTCACCAAGCTCATGCAGTCCTCCCACACTGATAGGGACCAGCTGAATGCATGGAGGCAAACAATTGCGGAGACTGGTAAAGGGTTAGATGAACACAAAAAGAGGAGGGATGCCCATGATGAGAGCAGGCAGGATGCTATGGTCAAGCTCATGGGGGAGCAAACTGACATGCTCCGCTGTATGGTGGATCTAATGCGGGAAAGGCAGTAAGACCACAGACTGCTGCTGCCACCCCTATATAACCACCCTCCCTCCTCCCCAAGTTCCATAGCCTCCTCACCCAGACGCCCAAGAACACGCGGTGGGGGGGGCGGGGGGGACCCACACACTCAACCCCAGAGGATTGCACAAGCAGCAGAAAGCTGGCATATCTAAAATTTTGATTTGGTTTCTGGACTTGTCCTTCCCTCCTCCTCCACCCCCACCCCCCAGTACCTCCCCTCCCTGTCTACCGTCTGATTTCTTCAATGTGTTGTGCAACAAATAATAAAGAACGTTTTTTAAACAATTGTGACTTTATTTCCTTTCATATATATAGGAGGCGGGTAACTTCAAGAGAAACGAACACAACTGTCACACAGTACCCTGGCCAGTCATGAAACTGGTTTTCAAAGCTTCTCTGATGCGCAGCGCACCCTGCTGCACTCTTCTAATTGCCCCGTTGTCTGGCTGCGCGAAATTGGCCACCAGGCAAGTTGCCTCAACCTCCCACCCCACCATAAACATCTCCTCCTTACTCTCACAGATGTTGTGGAACACACAACAAGCAGCCATTACAATTGAAATATTGGTTGTGCTGAGATCTAACCTAGTCAGTAAACTGCGCCTGCTTTCAAACATCCAAACGCACATTCTACCACCATTCTGCACTTGCTCAGCCTATAGTTGAACAGCTCCTGACTACTGTCCAGGGTGCCTGTGTACAGCTTCATGAGTCATGGCATTAAGGGGTAGGCTGGGTCCCCGAGGATAACTATAGGATTTCAACATCCCCAACAGTAATTTTCTGGTCTGGGAAGTCAGTCCGTTCCTGCAGCTGTTCGAACAGACCAGAGTTCCTGAAGATGTGAGCGGCATGCACCTTTCTCGGCCATTCCACATTGATGTTGGTGAAACATCCCTTGTGATCCACCAGTGCTTGCAGCATCATGGAAAAGTACTCCTTGCGGTTCATGTACTGGCAGCCCCGGTGTTCCAGGGCCAAGATAGGGATATGCGTTCCGTCTATTGCCCTGCCACAGTTAGGGAACCCCAGGGCATTAAAGCCATCCACTATGGTCTGCACATTTCCCAGAGTCACTACCCTTGATAGCAGCTGGTCAATGATTGCATTGGCTACTTGCAGCACAGCAGCCCCCACAGTAGATTTGCTCACTCCAAACTGATTCCCGACTGACCGGTAGCTGTCAGGCATTGCAAGCTTCCACAGGGCTATCGCCACTCGCTCCTCAACTGTGAGGGCTGCTCTCATTTTGGTGTCTTTGCGCTTCAGGGCAGGGGACAGCAAGTCACAAAGTTCCATGAAAGTGGCCCTATGCATACGAAAGTTTCTCAGCCACTGGGAATCATCCCAGACCTGCAACACTATGCGGTCCCACCAGTCTGTGCTTGTTTCCCAGGCCCAGAATCGGCATTCCACAGCATGAACCTGGCCCAACCCCACCATGATCTCCCAATCGCCACATGCCCTGCTTCTAGGAACGTCTGTGTCCATGTCCTCACCACTATCGTAATCGCGTTGTCGTCACTTCCTCGCCCGGTTTTGCAGGTACTGCACATATTGCTGGATAATGTGCAAGGTATTTACAATGGTCAAAACTGCAGTGGAGATCTGAGCGGGCTCCATGCTTGCTGCACTATGGTGCCTGCAGGGGTAATCCTGGAAAAAGGGAGCGAAACGTAGGAGAGCAGAGTGGCAGCGGAAGAGCTGCTGTTCGGTTCACGATAGCCGAAAGAAGGCGGGAAATGGTTGTCTTCTGTAGCTTTCATGGAGGCAGGAGCCCAGGACAGACAATATGGAGAAGCTCGGTAGCGCGGCAAGAGCGGGAGAGCAGATTTGGCAGCGGAAGCTGTGCTGCTCGGTTCACGATGGCCGAGCAGAGTTGGCAGCAGAAGCGCTCGATGAGGAAGAGAGAGAGTAGATACTTATAAAGATTACATAGAAAGACGAGAGGAAATGCGAGGTGGATTCATAGTACCAGGAGAGAAGCAGTGCACCGTACTACACCGTCTGCTGAAAGCAGTATGGTGTCTGCAGGCCAAGAAGGTGCGAAACGATTGTCTGACGTAGCTTTCACGGCTGGAGGAGCGACTGACGACACACACCCAGAAACACTCACGAGAATGTTTTTGCCCCATCATGCACTGGGAGCTCAACCCAGAATTCCAATGGGCGGCGGGGATTGTGGGAACTGTGGGATAGCTACCCACAGTGCACCGCTCCGACATTCGATGCTAGCCTTGGTATTGTGGATGCACTCCACCGAATTCACACGCTTTTGTGGGGACACACAAAACTGAATTTTTAAAATCGCTTCCGAAAATTCGAATAGAATAATTCTGAAATAATTTTGTACTATAGACATACCTTTGGATGCAAACCTATATTGTTAGTTAGAAGTGATACTAATTGTGTGTATTTCAAAGTTCTAGCCTATTTAGTAAGAATGGCCCTCAATACCATTCGCATACCTTTCTAACATGACTTCAAAAGTGGGCTTTGGGTCATTCAGCCTGCAAGCCGTTTAACCCTTTCTGGCCATGTATTATACTTTGTATAAGATTAGTTGCAATTATATAACAGTGGCAGTATTAATGATTTCCATGGTTATATTTTAATTAGACAATGTCACAAACTCCATAGGATTGTTTGGGATTTTTTTTTTCTGTATCATTTTACAAGTATTCTTTTTTCAGTGTTTTTCCTGAGGCTCATTTTTTCCCTTATATTTTTACTTCAGATCTATATAATTAGTTTTGGCAGGCTAAACTGAAAATAAAAGGAAATTAATAGATGCCTTGAAGGCACATGTTGTGCAATTCGTCTGTTCCAATTAGAAAGATTTCTCAAGGACTGGTCTTCCAGAGGTAATTATGGGCCAAAGGTTGAGTTCTCTGTTTTAATGAGCTGCTCTGGATGCTTCTCTCAGCTAACATAGAAGTACAAAATGTATTCAGTAGTTCTAATTATTTAAAGTACTCCTCCCATTTATCTTAAGTCAAATTAGTTTGATACAGTAGAAGCAGTAATACTATACAAGGGCAGCCACTAAACCCTTAACAAAGTTGTTCCATGTTAGTCTGAATACATGTTTTTATGAAGCATGTTTAAATCTCTCAGTAAGGGCATAATTTATAATATAATGAACAGGAATCTTTAGTTGTGTTTTGCTATTTGGTATCCTTGTTCAAACCCAGTTTTTAAAGTTCAAAAAAGGGAAATGTAGTTGGTGGACTCAAATATAGCCCAAACTGGATGGCATTGTAATTTGCTACAAATGATGACAAGTTTTAATATTAGTAAAAGAAAAATACAGGGATCATTACTGTAAACATAACACTATATCTTATTTTCATCTATTCACATCAAAGTAATAAAGGGCTTATTACCATAGCCTGAGGGGATGCTTAATGGGCCAAGCATCAGGTCTGAAGGAGCTAGACTGCTTGGGACCAGAGGTTTAAATGCTGAGCTACTTATGCTTTTGAGGTGGATACTTAGAGTTCTGTGCCATACTAAGTGTGGCCTTTTGGGTAAGACCTTATGACATAAGATCTTGTTTGTTCTTATCCAAAAAACCACATGAAGTCATGTTAGAAAGGTATGCGAATGGTATTGAGGGCCATTCTTACTAAATTGGCTAGAACTTTGAAATACACACAATTAGTATCACTTCTAACTAACAATATAGGTTTGCATCCAAGGGTATGTCTACAGTACGAAATTATTTCAAAATTATTCTATTCGAATTTTCGGAAGCGATTTTAAAAATTCGGTCTTTTGTGTCACTTACTGAGAGATTTAAACATGCTTCATAAAAACATGTATTCAGCCTAACATGGAATCACTTTGTTAAGGGTTTAGTGGCTGCCCTTGTATAGTATTACTGCTTCTAGTGTATCAAACTAATTTGATTTAAGATAAATAGGAGGAGTAGTTTAAATTATTTAATCAACTCCCTGCTCCCTGGCTCCTCCGCTAGGTGTAGCCTGGGCAGTTAATTGGCCTACTAGGCCACATTAACCCCTTCCAAAACCATGTGGGGGTGGACACCCCATCCCATTACCCCTGAGCATTTAATCTCCATCTAGGGTTGTTTTTGGTGTATTGGGACTATCTAACTTCAGTTCTAAGGGGAACATGATATAAAGCAGTAATTCTAAACTTTTTTGGGCTCAGGACCCATTTGTAAATGTTATGGCCCATCGTAATCCAGTAAATAGTCTGGGACTGGCGACCCTGGGGTGATTTCGGTTGGGTCCTGCCCCCGGGGGGTGGGGGGGAAGGGGATTGAGTCCTGCTCAGCACTTACCCCACACTGGCATCTCCTGCAGCTCTTGTGTTGTGGGGCTGACTGGGCTTGGGTCTTGGCTCCTGGTATTGCAATTTCCAGGGTTGCAGCACCACTGCCCTGCCCACCTAACTGGACCAAATTTGTGTGAGTGGAGCTGTGACCTGGCTCATGGTGTTGCAGTGCCACTCACTCAAATTTGGCCTACCCAGACTCCTGTCACCATAATGGCGGGGAACCTTGAGTGGCTCTGGGACCCCAGGATTGCAGTGCCTGGAGCAGGGAGGGAAGCCCAGCCAGCCCTGGGGGACAGGAGCCATAGGAGCTGCTATGTGATCCTCTGAAACATTCTGGCAACCCAATTTTGGGTTCCAACCCAGAGGTTGAGAAACCGTGATATAAAGTATCTATGGTTCCTGTGGAAGGAGTTACGGCTATGTGGACTAGAGTGAGATTTTCAAAGAATGCTTACTTCTCCTTGGAGCTGAGGCTTGGGGATAGGAGGGTAGCCAGATAGCCACCTTTGCCTCGTACATGCTGTTTTCAGGCAGGGACTTGACAAAATGATCCATTACCTGTTTTTCTTCAAGAGTCTTAATGAGGAGAAAGTGTTGTCCCTTGATAGCACAGTGAAGGTAGGGGAAAGGCTTCCCTATCTGCTGCTACCTGCCACAGTTTCTCACCATGAGTGCAGTCACAAGGATTGTGGGACTGGGGTTATGACAAAAAATCATGGCTAATTTGGAGGATTCAAATGGAGAAGCTTTGAAAACCTCTTAGCAGACAATCAATATAACTCCTATTCTCTATGCTGTCTTCAAATAAGAGTTTGGTGGTTACTTTCTATTGTAAACAGCCCTGCTTCTTTTTACTGAAAAATGTATAAAAAAGAAGACCTTTAACAGGATGTTACGGGGTTTACAAGTAGCAGGTAAAGTTTTAGTAGAAAACTGTAAAACGTGGATGCTTTGAAATGAAAATGCTTTCATGAATTCACCACCAAAGAGTTCTGATGGCAGCATTGTACAGGGCATATTTTCAGTAGAGAACTGCAGAAGTTAAGACCTGTTTTGACACCCCATTTTTTAATCTGAAATTCAACTCTCTGTAAAATTCTTTCTGCATCTTCAGTCAGTCATTGAGGGTGAATTTGAGACTGCAGTATTCCAAAGCAATTGGTCAGGCATTTCATATAGGATCTTTAATGCTTTGCCTAGGAATCCTCTGGTGTGTAGTTCTAAGTGCATTTGTTCTGCATGTTAATCATATCTATAAACTCTATTATAGGAAAATAAGGGATACTAATAAAGTTGATCAGGGACAAAGGACCAATATGACAAGGACATTGTGACAGAAAAGTGGTAATGAGCCACTAGGTTTAACAATCTGGAATTTTAATTTGGAAAGTGATGCAATATTCATTTGGATATTTACGTCTTTATTTGCTTCTAAAATGCTAGGGTTAAATGAGCGATAACAAGAACATATGGGTGAGAGAAGTTGAAAGAGAGTTCACAGGAAACCAAGGAAGAGAGAAAGAGCAGGACATGGGGAGAATTCTAAGGTGAGTTAAGATTCACTGTTCTTAAATGCACTGTTTAGCTCAGTGGTTTTCAACCTTTTTTCATTTGCAGACCCCTAAAAAATTTCAAATGGAGGTGTGAACTCCTTTGGAAATCTTAGCCATAGTCTACAGCCCCTCAGGGGTCCATGGACCACAGGTTGAAAACCACTGTTCTATGAAAAGAACAGGAGTACTTGCGGCACCTTAGATACTAACAAATTTATTTGAGCATAAGCTTTTGTGGGCTACAGCCCATTTCATCAGATGAATAGAATGGAACATATAGTAAGAAGATATATATACATACAGAGAACATGAAAAGGTGGAAATTGCAATACCAACTTAAGAGGCTAATTAATTAAGATGAGCTATTATCAGCAGGAGAAAAAAAACTTTTGTAGTGATAATCAAGATGGCCCATTTCAGACAGTTGACAAGAAGATGTGAGGATACTTGACATGAGGAAATAGATTCAATTTGTGTAATGACCCAGCCACTCCCAGTCTCTATTCAAGCCCAAATTAATGGTATCTAGTTTGCAAATTAATTCCAGTTCAGCAGTTTCTCATTGGAGTCTGTTTTTGAAGCATTTCTCTTGCAAAATTGCAACCTTTAAGTCTGTTACTGAGTAACCAGAGAGGTTGAAGTGTTCTCCTACTGGTTTTTGAATGTTATGATTCCTGATGTCAGATTTGTGTCCATTTATTCTTTTGCGTAGAGACTGTCCGGTCTGGCCAATGTACATGGCAGAGGGGCATTGCTGGCACATGATGGCACATATCACATTGGTAGATGTGCAGGTGAACGAGCCCCTGATGGTGTGGCTTATGTGATTAGGTCCTATGATGGTGTCACTTGAATAGATACATAGACAGAGTTGGCATCGGGCTTTGTTGCAAGGATAGGTTCCTGGGTTAGTGTTTTTGTTATGTGGTGTGTGGTTGCTGGTGAGTATTTGCTTCAGGTTGGGGGGCTGTCTATAAGCGAGGACTGGTCTGTCTCCCAAGATCTGTGAGAGTGAGGGATCATCTTTTAGGATAGGTTGTACATCTCTGATGATGCGCTGGAGAGGTTTTAGTTGGGGGCTGAAGGTGACGGCTAGTGGCGTTCTGTTATTTTCTTTTTTGGGCCTGTCCTGTAGTAGGTGATCTCTGGGTACTCTTCTGGTTCTGTCAATCTGTTTCTTCACTTCAGCAGGTGGGTATTGTAGTTGTAAGAATGCTTGACAGAGATCTTGTAGGTGTTTGTCTCTGTCTGAGGGGTTGGAGCAAATGTGGTTGTATCGTAGAGCTTGGCTGTAGACAATGGATCGTGTGGTGTGATCTGGGTGAAAGCTGGAGGTATGTAGGTAGGAATAGCGATCAGTAGGTTTCTGGTATAGGGTGGTGTTTATGTGACCATCGCTTATTAGCACAGTAGTGTCCAGGAAATGGACCGTTTTGAGCATTGGTTGAGGCTGAGGTTGATGGTGGGATGGAAATTGTTGAAATCATGGTGGAATTCCTCAAGGGCTTCTTTTCCATGGGTCCAGATGATGAAGATGTCATCAATGTAGCACAAGTAGAGTAGGGGCTTTAGGGGACGAGAGCTGAGGAAGCGTTGTTTTAAGTCAGCATAAAAATGTTGGCATACTGTGGGGCCATGCAGGTACCCATAGCAGTGCCGCTGACTTGAAGCTATATATTGTCCGCAAATGTGAAATCATTGTGGGTGAGGACAAAGTCACAAAGTTCAGCCACCAGGTTTGCCGTGACATTATCGGGGATACTGCTCAATGTTGTATGGTAACAACAACCTTTCGTGAACCCTTTCAACATAAGCTATAGGCCCCCAAGTGTCCGCAGACTACAGGTTGAAAACGACTCCTCCAGCGAATGGTTCTGACCTCTGGCTGGAGAAAGCTGTGCTTCTCAACTAGTATTGCCAGGTTTTCAAAAGCCAGAACGTCAGATCTGAACTTGCCACATCCAGAGTTTTCTGATTTAGAATAAATAGGATGACACTGAAACTTTTCTACTTAAAATGGATAGCCTACAGGTTATCCATTAATCATACACATTCAACCACAGCACAGAAAAGAAGAATTTGAAAATGATTGCATATGTCTCTGCTAGAGCTGGGCAACTAACTTCTTTTTTGGTTTTCTGATTGTTCTGAAAAAAATGTAAAAATTCAGTTTGGGTTGAACCAAAACCAAACATTTTGGACATAAAAATGGGCAAACTGAAAAAGCTGACAAAAATTTTGTTCAGGGTTGAACAAAATGTTTCATTTGACCCCATTTCTGGGCATTTTTAACTTCTTTAAAAAATAAAGTCAAAGGAAATGAAGGGCCTTTTTCTCCCTCTCCTGAACTTTAGGCCAGTGGGTAGGGCGTTCACTTGGGTTGCGGGAGATTCAGGTTTAATTCCTGCTCTGGAGCAGAGACTTGAATTAGGTCTCCCCTGCTAAATGAGCACCCCAACCACCCGGCTATTCTGGGGTGGAGTTTTCTCAGTCTCACCTGTTGAAACTGTTTCACTTTACATAAAGTTCCTGCATCGACATCTTGAATTTCCTTATACTTTGCATCAAGTGCGTAATATTTTTTTTTTTATGTAAGGGGTGTGAACTATCTGCTATCTTTCTGTTCATGGCTCAATGTAGGAAGAATGTTTGCGTTGTGAAATATACGTGTGTATTGTTGAGAAGTGTGGGAATGGAGCTGGGAAGGGACATGAGTGTCTCAGAAAAGCAACTTATTCCCTGCCTCAGAGCTTCACCATGGGTGTTGTTTGCACTACAAGCTCGACAGTCCAAAAGTCTGTGATTTGCTGGATTGAAGGTCTGGGTCTGGCAGTGAACCAACTCTTTCAGGGATCATTGACACTTTTCTCAATTTTTAAGCTGATTTTGTACCTAGTTTACATAAAAATGTTGTTATTAAAAGAGACTTGTGCTGGCAAGCAGTGAACCTGACTGTAAGTGCTGGGCTGCTCCTCTGTTGCAAGAGCTTGCAGGCGGATTTTCTGGGACAAAATATTTGTCCCCAAAGACAACTTTTTCATGACTAGCCCCTTTTGATTAATCCTTTGCAGGAACATTTTGGGCTATGCCCCCCACATGCTGTTCTAGCCAGGAGCAAATTTTTATACCTGCATTCCACTTCCACCCCATTTTCACCTCCTATTGGAAATGCACAGTGGTCCAAAGCTGCACCTGTACTCAATCTTGTGGGTGTAACTGTCCAACTGAGTGGTGCATCTGGCTGTGACTATGCAGTCTTAATGTTGCATTAACCCAGTTTTGTGTGCTTATTTGGAAACAGCATGGGGAGTTACACAGTAACCAAAGAATGGGGAAAATAAAATGTGTGTTGATCTGCCATTCTGAATCTCCTTTAGCAACTGATATATAGCTTTATATTTTATCTTACAAAAGTCAAGAATATCAGGCTGTGTAAAACACTCAGCAGTTCACCCCTCCACAAAATCTCTTCGCTCCAGTTATTGTTTGGTGCTGCTTTTAAAACATGTTTTATCTCGAGCTGTTACCTCCTTTGAAGCTGCTAGAAACTGATGCCTGTTATTTTGTTAAACCTTCTTTATTACCTTTGTAAGTAAGTGGCTGCATCTGAGCTCCATATGGTTTGATAAGCTGGCTTTTTCAGTAAATCAGCAAAAGTTTGAACTATGCCGCCTGATTTTTTTCACAAGTGGTTAGTACTTTAGCTATAGGCTTGGAAGGATTACATTTTTATTGGTAAATGTTTGTGAACTTCAATTTCATCATACACACACACACCAACAACAACAAAAAAATCCATTGATAATTGAAATGTACAGATCTGCAAAGTAAGAGAAATTCTACTTAAGAACCTGTTAGAGTTTGATTTAAGGATACTTTGTATATTTTGATATGTGATGTTGACAATTTGGGTTTTAATGGTTATAAAGCTTTAACACTTTGAATCTTAGTGTCTCCTGTCATTAAACAATTATTGTATACAGTGTACCTTTCCCAGACTTGAGGAAGAGCTTGGTGTAGCTTGAAAGCTTGTCTCTCTCTCACCAACAGAAGTTGGTCCAATAAAAAATATTACCTCACCCACCTTGTCTCTATTAAATAATTATTGTCTCCCCCTCCCATTGTCTGACTCCCCTAAATAATTTCCCACAACTCAACATTTAAATAGGTAAAAATTGAAAAAATGCATACAACCCATAATTTTGTGCATGTGTGAAAATATAAATCCATATGAATAAAGAACACTTAAAAATAAACACAGATATCAATCAAAATAATTCATAAAATAAAAATTGAATTCTGCCAAGCCTATTTATCTGCATTGGCTGTACTCCTCACTCTCATGGGTTCTGTCATGAAACAAACACATCACTGACCATCACTTTATAGATGAATGCAGGGCGTGGGGACAGGAGCGTTTTGGTCAAGCTGGTATTTTAAAGCAGAAGGGAAATGAAAAGTTACTGAAGTAACATGGCTGTCCAATGTTGTTTATTATTATTAATTAATTATTGTTATTATTTTATTTATTTTTATTAGCGTATCACGTAAGAGTCCCAGGCATGAACCATTGTGCTAGATGCTGTGCAAACCCAGAGCAAAAAGACAGTCCCTACCCCAATCTAAGTATAAGACAAGAGACATTAGATGGATACAGACATGCAGGGGAGTATAAGGACACAGTAAGACAGTATCAGTCACCATGACAGACAGCGGCCTTGGAGCACCAGAGGCCTAACTGTTGTCAAGTTTTTCTGTAGACGTCACAGCAAAGAAAAGTTTTGGGGAGGGATACGCATTCTTTATAACTAAAGACCAAATTCTACTCTTCTTATTCACACAAGTAGTCCCACTGAAATCAGTGGAACTAGTGACATGAGTACGGCAAAGAGGATTGGGCACTAAAAGTCTTCAGTAAGGGTAAAGGATCAAGGAATTTAGAAAACCAAAACAAAGCCGCAGAATCTAGTGGTAGATGCACTGGAATAGGGAAAAGGAACTCACGAATAAGGCTGCGAATCAGTCACAGAGGTCACGGCTGATCTCCATGAATTTTTCAAGGGCAGGTGTGGCTGACCTCAGGGCCATCCCAACAGCTGGGGAAGCCCAGGGCCAGCCGCACCAGCTGCTGCTCTGGCAGCCCCAGACAGCTGGTCCCGGGCGCTGCCCTGAAGCAGCAGTCCGGGACCAGCGAAGGTGTCGGTGGCGGCGGGTGGGGGCCCTAGCCATCCCCCGCCCTGTGTGGCAGTGGCGGTGGAGCCCCAGTCTGCCCCCCCCGGCCAGACTGGCAGTGGCAGTGGGGCCCTGGGCTGCCCCCTGGCTGGAGTGGCAACAGTGGTGGGGCCCTGGGCCACCCCCCCACCAGCAGCAGCAGTGGTAGTGGGGCCATGCACTGCCCTCCACAGGAGCAGCAGTCCTCAGGAGTGTCCCACTCCCAGCAGGTAAGATTTAGTCACAGGTATTTTTAGCAAAAAGTCATGGACAGGTCACAGGGCTGTGACTTTTGTGTATTACCCATGACCTGTCCACGACTTTTACTAAAAATACCCTTGACTCACTTTGTGACCTTGAGCATGTCACCTAACTTCTCTGTGCCTCAGTTTCCTTATAAGTAAAATGGGGATAATAATAGTTATCTACCTCTCTAGGGTATCTGAGTAGTAAATAAATATGAAACACGGTGCTGAAGATAAGTTGCTAAATTTTGAAAACAAATCCATGCTTAGTAATTAAAGTGCAAAGATACACAATCGGTAAGACACAATGATAAGTGAGCAAACATGTTTAACAGCTTTGAAGATCATAAAGGAAGCATCCTCCTTCACCCTTTATGATGTGGCCTGTTCAACAGTCAGAGAGAATTGCGGTCCCTCAGCCCAGGGGAGCACAAGAACTGCTCCATCCTTAGGACAGGGCTTCATGGTGACCCATAAAGGACAGGGAGGAGGCAGGGTTGTGCCTTCACTCTGCAGCAACCCATAGTGTGGAACAGGCACGCACAGGGAAAGCAGTTGCATTCCATAAAGGGCTGTAGTTATGGACATGCTTATCCTGTGCTCCAGGGAATCCTCAGATGCATCCTGGCTCTCTTGGGCTTCCCTTGGGGCAGTGCAGCTCTGCACCACCTGGACTGCACTCTGGACTGAGCCTAATAGTCACAATCTAGCCCTGGTTTTGTCTTTTTCAGAAGAACAAACATTCTGGCCAACATGGATGCCTAAAGTTAGGCCCAAAAGCCCATATCTAGGCATCTAAATAAATGTGGCCTGACTCTCAAAGGTGCTGAGCCCCTGCACATCCCACTGATTTCACTGGGATTTGTGGGTGCCTGGCTATTCTGAACTTGCTGCTGACTGTAGGCATGGCCTCAGTCATGCTCAACTGCATAATGAGACACGCTATAGAAGTAGAAACGCTTCTGCTTTTAGCTCATGTTCTGATTTCAAATGCAAGTGATGTGTGATGCCAGGCATTTAATTATTGGCGTAGCTGCAAAGCGCCCATGAGCATGTCTTGATTCATTTGTTTTAGGACAATTAGATTTAGCACAACTCATTGAGAATGGCACTCAGGTGGGCAGCTTGTGGGTAACTAATCTTCATTTTTCATTATTAACACAAAATTATACACACTTGAAATGTCTTTCTTCACCTATGTCCTGTGTGGCGGGGCGGAGCAGAGCCAGGAAGCATTCTGAGGATTTTCATCATCTAGCCCAGCCCCCTTCTTAGGCTCAGCATTACAACTGCCAGCTCTACCTGAGCTCTGACCAGGAACCTGCCTAGAATCCTCTGACATTTCTCCCTGACATGTGATGAACCACCTTGACTGCCCAGCCCCTACTGGTGTAGGAATTGCAATGTTGAAATCCACAGGCCAGATTATTTCCCCCTATTACCAGCACAAAGGAGACCATCCACAGTGATCTCCCTCTTCCTGTGCAAAGTGGGAGGTCACCTGCCTGACCTGGACCCCACCAGGGACTCCTCTTGAGGCTGCATTGACTTTTGCAGAGCCCTCACCCACATATGGGAAACTGCTTAATTATGATCCTGAACATTTGGGTGTTCAGACTTTCGTGGCAGCACATCTCTACTGGAGCCACTCTGCCTAGATACAAGCACAAAGAATGTGTCTATTCAGAGCCCATCTCAACGAACCCCACTGATAAATAAGTTTAAACTTCATTTTTGGAGGCAGACAGTCCTGCCTGATGTAGGATCACAGATAATCAGGCCCCAGGAGGCAAAGTCTGCTTGGCAGCACAGAGGGCTACCGTAGCTACCAGGTAAGCCAGAGCATATTTATTTAATCTAAACTTTTTTTCATTATATATATATAAACTAGATGGCACCTTAGTACACATTTAAATATACACACATCTAATTTGGGCTTTCATGTTTTATGCATGAGGAATTCTTGGGAAAATGGGGGGGCAAATGGTAGATGCTGAGCACTCACCAGAAGCCCCCCTTAAAGCCCCCCTCTCTCCCCTAGTGCCTCCCATGATCCGGTGGGCCCCGCCGATCAGCGCCTCCCCCTCCCTCCCCGTGCCTTCCACCTGCCACGATCAGCTGTTTCACAGCATGCAGCAGGCTCTAGGGGGAGAGGGGAGGAGTGAGGATGTGGCATGCTTGGGGGTGGGGCGGAATGGGCCAGGAAAAGGTGGGGAAGAGGCAGGGCAGGAAGAGGTGGGGTGGGGGTGGGGACTTGTGGGAAGGGGTGGAGTGTTGGAAAGTTGGTGCCTGTGCTCTGAGTTACTACAGAGAATTCTTTCCCAGGTATCTGCCTGGCAGGTCTTGCCCACATGCTCAGGGTCTAACCAATCGCCATATTTGGGATTGAGAAGGAATTTTCCCCTGGGTCAGATTGGCATATACCCTAGGAGGTTTTTGCTTTCCTCTGCAGCACCGGACACGGGTTTCTTGCTTGTTTAAACTAGTAGAAATTGTGAATTTTCTGTAACTTGAAGTCTGGCCTCTGTTGTCTGTAAGACTTTTTAATCAGACAAAGGGAATATTGACACTACACAGAGACTCGGCAAAAACTCCTGAGCAAAATATTGCTTCCTGATGAGTCTGTGGATTTTCCAGTCTCGACAAAAAATACTGAATCTCCTTCCAAGGGATTTCCATTGACTCATATTGATGATTCTTCTGCAAATGTTAACTCATTTACATTGCTATTAGATTATTTCCTCTGAATTCTCTCCTTTTCCCCCCTCAGTATGCGGATGTGAGAGGAAGCATATCACTGTGTTTTAAATGCTGTTTCCATCTTCCTCTGCACTAGAACAATTTCCTGCATGTTGCTGATTGATTCTCTTAGTGATACGAATGTCCCCAGTACATTGTCTTGTTATGAGAGCTGCTGTTCCAACCTTTCTTCCCTCAGTGTTTATAAGAGCTCTGAGTTAATCATTTAACGAGTGACTTGAGAATCTCTGTTTCTCTTTTCTCTCTCCCCTCTTCAGATGATCAAGCTCCCTGCTCTCCTGTCCTCCCAGATGACTTTATCACCCCACGCATGTTCTTCCCCGGTGTAGCAAGGATGGGTCTAGAATTGCCTCACATTTGTTCACCTAGCCACATATATTCAGTAAAAGTCCAGTTATTATATTTGTTTTTCTCTTATTAAAATCCGAGGCAACCTCAGCATCTGTAAGCTGATCTAATTAAGATACTCTTGGTCTGGTCCACAATCATTAGTAATTTTAATTAAACTAGATACATATTTAAGCACATTTTTTTCAAACTGATAATGTATTTGATTTTGCACAACATGTAATTATTGATCAGAATTATTTTTGTTGGGTTTATATTTCAAAAGTTTGTTGGAAAAAGCAATAGTGCTGAGCCAGCCCAGTGACCTAGTATTTCTGCTCTGTGCTGTCTTGTCTGAGAGCTGTGTTCAAATCCAGACGCATCTCCAGTTCCTTCTTACCACCATATGGTCTGAGCTGGGATCATGTCCTCTTTTACTCCGTACATAACCTGTAAAAGTATAATATTGGTAAATAATTTTCATATATTAGCTTGGTAGTTATTGTTATAGTTAGTGTATATAGTATAGAATAGTCCCCCCACCCAACTGGGGGAAATCCCCCCCGGTCCTGGAACCATGCTCAGAGTCCTGGGATTGAAGAACTGCTTCTTCTGCTCTTGCTCCTTCTCTATTGGGTACAGGCATCAACAGTGCCTATATCATCTGGGTGAGGCGCATATCTCTGCGAAGTGCAGTGCCTGCCAATTCTTCTCACCCAGAACTCAAGAAACCCGAGAGCTGTGACTGAAAAAGTTTCTCATGGAAGAAGCTATGAAGCCCCGCTCTGACCCAGGGCTGGGATACCCTCCTGTACCTTAGCCTCAGTTGACCAGCAGTGCCACTCCAAGCACATGCCTTGGAGCAGAGCCTCTAACACTGAAACCTAAGTACTTTCCCCACAGGGTTTCCTTGTGAAAGTAAAGGACACTCATGGGCATAAGGTTAGATCCTTGCAGAGGACTGTCAAGAAGAAATGCATTACCTCCCCGAGCTGGTCCAGGTCAGATGAGACATTTTGTATGGAACCACGGACCCAGGGCTGCCAAAATCCCCCAGACTGGAGGGCAAGGCACGCAAAAAGAGAGATCTGGCGGTTCCCCCAGTAACTGCAGTACCAAGGCAAAAGTATGGATGTTCTCCAGTCCCATCTACGAGTTTAGATCCAGGCTCATTGTTGGTATTGCCTCATTTACCCAGAGACTGTTTAACTGTGACAGACGAGCTGGGTCCTTCAGGCGTTTCTGCTGGAACTCCCCGGACTTTGGGCTGCACGGAAATCTTTGTAACACCAGAGGATGTATTCCTCCCCTGCTCGCAGTCTCCACTCCTTTCTGGCCCTGCACTCCAAGGGGATGTCCTTACTGTGGACAAGGAATTATTACCAGTGTCTCAAGAGCAGTTCCATCTCCAACCATTCGGCAGGAGTGACCTCATACTGGTGATCTCATACTGATGACTACCAATGGGACCATCCTCTGAATTGGAGGAGTCAGAGGAGGTAGCTGCACCCATGTCTCCAGTGAGGCACTGGAGCCCCAACAGACATGCGAGAGGCTACGTTTACCATCCCTTCAGATACGACCCCCACCCCACAGGGACCGTTAGTACCGATTCCTATGGACCCACTGCAACCAATGGAGCCCTCCTTCTGGCCTTATTAGGGCTCTTGGGACCCCTATGGCAGGAGTCTGGACCCCTCTCAGGAATTGTACCACTCCTCCCCATCTCATCAGCTGGAACTCTTGGTGTACGAGACAGAAGAGCTGGAACCGGTTGCACTGGTACTGACTATTTCAACGGGGGCTTCTTCTCCGTCTCCAGGTAGCACTATTACTCCTTCATCATCGTCTGCACCAGAAGATTACTGTCAGTACCAGGAGCTGTTACAAAGGGTTGCTAACAATCTGCAGATGCCATTAGAGGAGATCAGGACTCTCAACACCAGCTCTTAGATAATTTACAACTGCATGGAGCAGCCAGGGTGGTCTTCCCAATTAAAAAGGCCACATTAGAACCATCCAGAGCAGTTTAGCGCACACCAGCATCGTGTGCCTGTACACCAAAAAAGATCCAAAAGACATTATTTTGTTCCTGCCAAAGGAACTGATTTTTTTTTGTTTTCCCACTCTGCCCCTACTCTTTTGTGGTACAGGCTGTCAACTGCTGGAAATGGCCCACCTTGATTATCACTACAAAAGGTTTTTTTTTCTCTCCTGCTGGTAATAGCTCACCTTACCTGATCACACTCGTAACAGTGTGTATGGTAACACTCATTGTTTCATGTTCTCTGTGTATATAAAATCTCCCTCCTGTATTTTCCACTGCATGCATCCGATGAAGTGAGCTGTAGCTCACAAAAGCTTATGCTCAAATAAATTTGTTAGTCTCTAAGGTGCCACAAGTACTCCTTTTCTTTTTGCGGATACAGACTAACACGTCTGCTACTCTGAAACCTGAAAGAGCTAAGTCACCCTACCAAAAATCCACTCTGACAGATAAGGGCGCAAAGAGACTGGTCCTCCTGGGTAGGAAGGTTTTCTCCTCCACAGGTCTCCAGTTTTATATAAATAATTACCAGGCTTTATTAGCAAAATACAATTTTAGCGCCTACTTCAGGCTTGCAGACTTTGGAGACAAACTTTCTATGGAAGACCGAGCCCAGTTGCAGTCCCTCATGGATGAGGGTAGGTTAGTAGCAAAGGTGGCTCTCCAGGCTGTGGTAGATGATGCAGATACAGCATCCAGAACTTTGGCCACGGGATTGGTCATGGGAAGGGACTTGTGACTCAGGTTGTCAGGCTTTCCTAGAGAGGTCCAGAACAACATCCAAGATTTCCCCTTCAACAAGTCCAAACTTTTTAAAACGACAAGATGGACAAGTCCTTACACTCTCTAAAGGACTCCTGATTTACACTGCAATCCCTGGGGATTTACACCTGAGCGTCCAGAAGGAATCACCAGAGACTGCTCTTTAGACCATGACCACCCCCTTTGTGAGCCCCATTTTACCAGCGTCCACTTGAGTCTCTGCTTAAATGACAGAGGATTCAGAGATCCCTCTTCTTGGCTTCTGTTGGGCACTACTGAGCCTTTCCCTTCTCAAGCAATAATGCTACTTTCCTTCTGCTACCTGCCTGGTCCAATATATCCAATTCTGGAGTCTTTGGTAAGTATTTAAATAATAGCTTTTATTATGAAAGTAAAATGACAAACACTGGAGCTGTGTTGGTCAGGCAGAGTCACAGTGGGGTGACTTGGCCAATAGATAACTCCAACTCATGCCCAGAATCTTACAGATTATATCCACTAACAATAGAGGCCTATTAACCAATCAAGGCTCAGATAAACTTTACATAAACTATCATACAGATAACCATTGATATGATGGGTAATAAGTGCCTTTCTGAATGACTCATGACTATATATGGTATTTCAACCCTTATCCAGTGTAATCTTTCATGACTGCAACACTGCTGCCAACTCCTCACTTGAGGAGTCCCTTTGTGCATGTTCCAACCCGCAGCGGTCATTCAGTGGCAAGATTGACTGACAGCTTTAAAGTGTCACCAACCTTCTATTCTTCTCCCAGCCATGTCTGGAGTGGCAGTACAGCCTACAGCTCCCCCTACTGCCACAACCTCCAATGGGTACTTACTCCCAGTCACAGGCCACAGGCCATTTTTGACATACCAGGCAAGACCCGCATACCACCACTGATGCCACCTCCATCTTCCCCTGTCACTTTTGGAGGCCATCTTGCTTTCTTTGCCCACACCTGGAACAAGATCACCATAGACAGTTAGGTCCTGGAGATTATCCATCAGGGATGCTCCACAGAGTTTCTTTCCTTCCCTCTTCACATTGAAACCACCTCTCTGATCCCCCTCCAGGGCCTACTGTCATCAATGGATTCTTCAACAAGAGGCAGAATCCCTTTTACTCTAGGGGATGATAGAATACATCCCACCTCAGTACCAAGGGAAAGAGTCCAACTCCCCATATTTCCTAATCCCCAATAAAGACCGAGGGTGGAGACCCATCCCGGGCCTTTGGCAACTCAACACCTTTAGTCAAAAGCTGAAATTCAGGATGATTATGATAGCATCTATAATCCCCTGCCTTCAGGAGGGGATGTGGTTTGTGGCTCTTGACAGGAAGGGCACATATTTCCATATATATATTCACCCATCCCACAGGAAATTCCTGCGCTTCCCAGTTGGCCAAAAGCACTACCAGCATCTCCCCTTAGGACTTGTTATGGCACCCAGGGTATTTTCATTGTAATAGAAGCCCAGATGCAACACCAGGGCTATCCAGTGTTTCCATACCTGGATGACATGTGCCATGACCTGCCTGTCCATTAAGGTGGTATTCTTGGTGGCCATCACTTTGGCCAGAAAGGACACTGAGCTAGGAGCCATGACGGCAGACTCTCCTTATACAGTATTACGCAAGGAGAAGGTTTCCCTTAAGTTACAACTCAAATTCCTCCCCAAGATTGTTTCTGAGTTCCACATCAATCAATCAATACACTTACCGATATTTTTCCTGAAACCCCGTGCTTCTTCCAGAGACAGGAGACTTCACTCCCTTAATGTCAGGTATGCCCTGGCATTCCACCTGCAAGGAACCTATCCCTTTAGAAAATCTCTGGGAGTTTGTTGCCGTAGCAGAAAGATTGCATGGGCAAGCCATATCGTCACAGAAGATTTCTAAGGGAATTTTGGGTTGCATCTTAGAATGCTACAAAATAGCAAAATTTCCACGTCTTGGGAATATTACAGCTGACTCCACATGAGCAAAGGACATTTGTAGAGCAGCACCTTGGAGTTCTGTCCACACTTTCACCACCCACTAAACTCCAGCTCAAGCTGCAACTGTGGATGCAGCAATAGGGATGGTTTGCTGCCAGCTTCCTTGCACCCTCCTCTGCTCTGAACACTGCTTGCCAGTCTCCCACAAGTGGAACACACATAGGGACCATCATTCAAAAAGAAATGGAGGTTACTTACTATAACTGGAGGTTCTTCTAGCTGCATTCCACTATCCACCCTGCTTCCTCTCTGCTTTGGATCCTGTTGGACTCTGGGAAGAAGAGGAACTGGAGAGGTGTTGACCTCTACTGCCTCTTATACCCCCTGTCAGGATCACGAGGGAAGCTATTGTGCATGTGCAGGTCAATGGATACTGCTTTGAAGAATCTCCGGACTCGGGGGCATGGTTCACATGGATACCCAAAGTGTGGAATACAGATAGGGACCACACATCTCAAAGAACAACCAGGTACAGTAAATAACCTCCATTCTTCCCTCCCCAGTCTGAGACAGTGCCAGACTTATTGCAAAAATAATCATCCAGGGATCCCAGGGGGATGCTGCCACAATCAGAAACCCAGCAACGTTTTAGCTTTATTACAGAGATGAAATTCAGTGTTCCTAAGGATGACTGCTAGTTAAGGCTCCCCAGCATTGCCACAGGCAATGGGGCTGAATGAAATGCTGGAGTCACCAGCAGGAAATAAGAAAAGGATGCTAAACCTCTGACTTCAGACAATCAGCCTCATTGCTGAATCAGCTGCCAGCTTTGCTGCCTTCTCTTTCCAGAAGGAGTCTCTCTTTCCTATTTACAATTCTCTGTAGCTACCTCTACTGGGAAGTAATATTTGGGAGGATGGTCCTATTGTTATTGGTATTTCTGGTCCTTCAGAGCCTCTGGGGGACCTCTGGAGATGCTTTTCCTTTGCCTAAAGGGAGTGACCACTCAAATGCTAGAGCAGCTTGTCTCCATCAGATATTGGTTGGGTCTGGCCCTGTGAGTTGAGGTTATGGAAACTAGGTGGGCAAGGATTTGTACCGGAGTTCTGTGCACCAGGAGGAATTCAGCACACTTTTTGGTGAAGCTGAATTAATCAGAGTAGGTGTGACTTACCAATTAGTCAAGAGCTCATAAAAAAGAGTGGCATTGTTTTGGGCACAGATTTTCATGGGTACTTAGGCACCTAAAGATGCCAATAAGCAACTAATGGGATTTTCAAACACCCATTAAGCATGGTAGGTGTTTAGCTCCAATCAATAGGATGTTGAAAATTCCATCAAGTGCCTATCTGCATCTTTAGATGTGTAAATACCTTTGAAAATCTGGCCTTGAGAGAGACAGATAATCTATGTAGGAAAAAGACTGCAAGGGGGAAACTCTCCACAGCTCAGAAAGGGCTGTCAGGTGGTATGTGAGTCACCTAACTACTTATTTGGGTTTGAATTTTATGTGCCAGATGCAAGTGTTTGCTGGCCACCCAAATGCTGAGGGGATGAGAATGGATCAAAATTCTGTTCTCATTAAAATTCCACAACAGCAAAGCCGTGATCGTTTGAGTGATAGTGTGTGGAGGGCAGAACGCTGAGCCCATGCAGAGCTCCATTGAGGCCAGTAGGCTTTATCTGGGGTGGTAGTGTGCCTGGATACTATTGAGAGGATTGGGACTTAACTTTGTAACCCATTCACAGAAAAGGCTATTTGCTTGTGACAGTGACTCTTGGCTAAACTACAGCCAGAGTTACACCAATGGTGAATTATGGTTTACAATGTTGCCAGTGTAGATTCAACCATATAATTGTTTCTTCACTGCACTCGTTGGGAAACCAGGCTTTCTTTACATGCAGATCCCCAGGGTGGAGAAAACTCTGCCATCACTCATCATACCAGTGCACTTCTAATGAGTGCATCAGACACCAATGAATTCCACTGCTCCTGGTTTAAAACAAATATGTAATAAAAATAAAAAATGGTATTTTTTTCCAGTATCTACATTACTTTATTTCTGTGATGTTGACATTTAGGGCATGTCTGCACTACAAACTCACATCTGCCTGGGCGCAACTGCGCCGCTGTTGCACTTCTCGTGAAGATGCTCTAAGCCAATGGGAGAGAGCTCCCCCATCAGCGTAATCACTCCTGCCTCCGCAAGAGTCGGTAGCTATGTTGAGGGAGAAGCTCTCCTGCCGACATAGCACATCTACATGGGGGGTTAAGGTCGGTATAACTACTTCTCTCAGGGGTGTGGATTTTTCACACCCCTGAGCAATGTAGCTATACTGAAGTAAGCCTGTAGCAGAGACCTGGCTTTAGTAATTGTGAAAATGTGAGAACTTGGGACTGATTCTCCATTGCCCTGTATGTAATATAGTCATTTACACCAGTGCAAAGTGACTGTAGCATTTTACACCCATTTTGCAGAGGTGTAAGTAACTCTCAAGGTGCAGGTTAAATAAAATCAGGCCCTGGCATCTCCAAAGCAAAGTCTGAGCTTCAGTTTTTGTCCCTTAAACTTGGACTGTTCTGTGACAGGGGCCTCCACTCACTGCTAAGCTGGTGCCTCCTCCTGGCCACTCTGGGGATTAGCTCGTAAGGGGCGATGCCCCTTCGTGTGGTTGCACGCCATCACTCCATCGCTCTCTGTGGTCTGCAATCCCTCTCGCTCCAGGAACTGTAGCATCCTCATCAGGAGTCAGCCCTCCAGCCAGGTCACTCAATGTTCCCCCCTCCCAGGGTAAAGCCCACAGTGACCCAGGCAGTCTTCTAGTCCACTGCCCCACTGGTGCTACTTCCACAGTGGCAGGTAGGGGAACCCAGGCCCACCCTCTACTCCAGTTTCCAGCTCAGGGACCCTAGAACATGCAGTCTAGGTCTGCTCAGTCCCCAACCCTGCTACTTACTCCCTGGGCTGCTTCCTACCCCAACACACACCCTTCTCTGGGGTTTGCCAGCCTCTCTACTCCCTCCTCGCTCAGAGCAACCATGGGCCACTTGTCTCTATAGCCCCCAAACACACCTCCCATCTCCCAGGGAGTGACTGCAGACTGCCTCCCTGCAGTCCCCTTCCTGCTATCAGCTCCCTGGCTGTTCCCAAACAGGAGAGCTGCCCCTAACTAGGGCTTTCCTCTCAGCCTTCAGCCTAATTGGTTTATTGGCCCATCTGGCCTTCATTAACCCCTTTAGGGCAAGTGTGGGGCAGACACCTCATCACATATATGTATGTCTGAACTGCAGCCTAACATATTAAACCAGCCACCCTGTGCAGAGTCATGGGCCTCTTTTCTGTGCCATCTGTAATGTAGTGAGATTCAGAGTGATTGATAAAAGTCCCAGACCTTCACATTTAATGCAACAACAGTCAATGGGCAGCAACTGAAAGTAAGAACTTTTGAAATCTCAACTTTCTATCAACTAGAAAGAGCCTCAGCACTTCCGGTTCCATATTCAATGACTGGTAACTAGTTCTGGCTGCTCTGACACTGTGTGCACTGCTGTAATGAAATGCTGTACACATTGCAGGGAAATTACAACCTCGTATGAGGTAAATGAAAATATATTAGTACATTTAAAACCTGTTAATGCAACTACTAAATCTGAGAATTTAAATAAAAAAGGAAGGAAAATTCAAACATAAAGACTCCCACAGCCACAATAACTTGGACACATTTAATAATATGTAGTATCTTAGATTAGCATTGGCGTTATTAAATGTATACCTTTATATGTAAAGTATGTTCAGTGTGGTTGAGTTAATGTTGCTGTGGGAACTGTAACTTTTGGATTTCCTGACTTCTGTGTATTTAAATACTCATCCTATTGTTGCATTAATGTAGGGTTCCACATTAATTTCTTTGTATTTAAAAGAATGGCATCTAAGTCACTGCCACAATTCTGTGCATGAATGGACATTAAACTAGGCTTTCATTTTGTAGGGTTCCCCCCTGACTAAACTGTTTTTTCTTCTTGTGGGTTTTTCCTAGATGGTAGAGTCATCATGGAGCTATTATCCTTGTTGCCACTGTTAAACACACAACTTCCATATGAGAGAACATACCAGCTACAAGTCAGCAAAAACTTTTTACATTATGTTTTTACATAGAGATGGATGTAGCATGACTCCTGCCATCCCTTTATTTTAAATTTAGATTGTTATGGTTGTCTATTCATTCTCCCCCAATAACTCTGCTGGATACAGGGAATCTCTAGAGTGGAAAGGAAAATAGCTGAGTATTAAATTTTTCTCTCACATGTCTGGATGCAGCTCACATGGACTCCAAAGAGACTTACACTTGTGGGACTATGAACAAAATTCAGCCCTCTGTTATATCATGCAGTATTGCCATGGGTGTACATGTTACTAAAGCATCAGTTGTGCCACATGATGGGTGAAAAAAGTATTAATAAATATAAATAAAGCAACCTTAGATTATATAATTCAATAATCTCCAACGATAACCTCATTTAGAGCCAGCTGCTGATGCTCTTACTCACCCTGAGTAATACTTTACTCTGTGAGTGTTCCCATTGATTTTAGTGGGACCATTTGTGGAATAAGGTACTGTGTAACTTTGGGGTTTCACCCAGAGTAGTAAGGGGTTTTGTCCCCACCTGCCCAGTAACCCTGAGTGCTTCTGTGCTGTGCAGAGCCATGACACTAGCAGCCTACTCATGGCATGATGGCCTCATCCTCGTTTTCATGGGCCTGGTTATTCATTGCAGAATGATACCATCAGCTCTCCAGTCCCGAGTCTCCCCAAACCATCTCCCCTGCAGTGTCCAGTCCCTCTCACTGCACCCTGGCAGAAGTTACCAAGTTTGCTTTTTCCAAAGAGACAGCGCACACGCCAGCCTGGTAGCTTGGCTAATAATTTTACCCTTCAGTTTGAAACACAGCCCTGATACAGTTTTGTAATAAAACAAGAATAAGTTTATTAACAAAGAGCAGATATGTAAGTGATAAGTAAGAATAGAATAGGCAAAACAAAACTTGCTTCCTAGTGACTAAAACTTAACATCAGCAAGTTACAATCTTTGTCTAAGCAGGTTTCGCACCTACAGTCAGTTTCCAGCTATTCTTGATTCACAAGCCAAGATGATCCATTTTGCATGAGTGGTGCTCCCCCTCCACTTTGTCCCTTTGGCTTTTTGCCTCTGCTTATATCTTCTCTGTTCCAAGAGTCTGGAAGGCTTCCTGGGGAGTGCAGTCTCCATTGCCGCTCGAGATTAAGTGGACCTTTTCCCCCACTTGCTTGCCTGATGGCTTTATTTACCTTACACATAAATGTCCTTTTCATTGTGTTTGGTCCATTGTTCCCTCCAATTTTTTATGTCCCTGTGCAGAACGAATTTTCTTATGTGCACCAATATGGAGGTTGTGTGTGGCGCGGTGGGGCTGAGGTGTTCGGAGAGTGGGAGGGGACTCAGGGCTGGGGCACAAGGTTGGGGTGTGTGTTGAGGGGTGAGGACCCTGGTTGGGGATGCAGGTTCTGGGGTGGGGCCGGGGATGAGGGATTTGGGGTGTGGGAGGTGGCTCAGGGCTGGGGCAGAAGGTTGAGGTGTTGGGGTGAGGGCTCTGGCTGGGGGTGAGGTCTCTGAAGTGGGGCTGGGGATGAGGGGTTTCAGGTGCAGGCTACCCCGGGGCTGTGGCAGGGAGAAAAGACTCCCCCAGCCCTCTCTCACTGCAGCAGGCCGGGGAAGAGCACCTCCCCTTGCTGGGCCAGCTCCCTCCCCTTGCTGGGACCTGGGGGGGGGTGGCTCTCCCCGCTGTGACCCTTGATAGCCTGCAGTGCAGCTTAGAGGGAACTTAGGTTTGGTCTCACCTTGCATGTACCAGGAGAAAGGCAGTACCCCAACATGCAGAGGGGTTGTACCTCGATACGTCAGGAGTGATGTGTAACTTGTTTGTACCTGTGTATAAGAATGCATCCCTGAGTGGATGTCTTTGTCTGGCCTAGGGGGCAGTGGTAAATCCTGCCACTGACTGAGCCAGTCCATTGTCAGGGAGCACATATGTACCAGCAGAACTGTAGACATATGATCCGGGGAGCTAGAGACTGTGTTTTGTTTGGCGATAAACCTGGCTGGGTGCCTTCGTACCTTATTGTACCTGTAGTCATTCGGCAGTTCGCTCAAGATCTGCTGTGCCAGCTATCTGCGCAGAGCTGGGACAGCACACAGGGAGAACACACTCACACGAGGTGACTGTTATCAACATTGGATAGAGCAGAGCACCATACTGGTGACATTTGATGACATCTGGGTTCCATGTGCTTCTCAGTCTGAGTATGAATGGCAGAACTTGACTTTTAGCAGATCAGTTGAATGCTGTTCTTATGGAGACTTTCGCTCAATTGTTAGTACGGGTAAGATAAAAAGGAGTTCCATTGTTATCTGTAAAAACAGTGACAATAAGCAAACATTCTGCATTCTTGAGAGCACATCTAGAAGCTCAAGAAGTTGGCAATCTGGGTTCTACTCCATACCTTTTTTCTATGTTTAAGCTATTCATAACCATTTAGCCTTGTTCTTTATTTCAACAGTCAGAAAAAAAATCCTCATGGCTAAAACATTAACTGTCATATCAGCTATTAATCAAAAAAGAGGGTTCATTACATAAAAAATGCCCACATACGTTTCATATAAGTGAAACTCAAGCCTACCTTTTAATATGTTACATATAAAAAGTATTTGTCATGGTAATTCAGTCTCTTAGAAAAGTGGAGTGTGGGTGGGCAGAGATCAGTGAGGTGGCTTCTGAATGGGAATTCTGTCAGCTTTTTCAAACAGTGACGGGCCCAAACCAGAGCTGTCTCCAATGCACTGCCCCCAGTTTTTGGAACAGTTCAGATTCAGGCTCATCTCTACTTTCGTTAATAAAGGGGTTCTTCCCCCATTTCAGAAAAATAGTCTCCATAAATGGTTTTGAACGTGCCTACTGTTCCAGCTGCAACCATTTTTCTAAATCTGTCTTTTCTTGGTGGACATAGAGTAAGATTAACTTGTGGAGTTTGGTAGTAGTTATTATTTGTATTACAGTAATTCCCAGAGGCTCCAATCACAGCCTTGTTCTTCTAGACTTTGTGAAAACACAGGAAAAGAAGATCCCAACACGATTCCCACCTAATTTGAAAGAAGGTGCAAAATATCTGTGTAATAAAGTCAAGGAGGAAGAGGAGAAGGGAGGATGAAGGTAATGACAATAATATTATAAGATTGCCTAGGTTACGTGATAACTCTGAATGACTTAATTTTTAAACAAATACCCACTATCCCCAATTGTTGTTTACACTCACTACTCTTAGTTGGTTTCAGAGTAACAGCTGTGTTAGTCTGTATTCGCAAAAAGAAAAGGAGGACTGGTGGCACCTTAGAGACTAACCAATTTATTTGAGCATAAGCTTACCTGGGCTACAGCTCACTTCATCGGATGCTTACGCTCAAATAAATTGGTTAGTCTCTAAGGTGCCACAAGTACTCCTTTTCTTTTTACTCTGAGTTGGCTAATTTTATGTAGCCATCCTAGAAGTGGGTCATCAGGAAGAGTTTGAAGAAGATAGATAGAGAGAGGACTCCCTCCCTCTCTCCCTCTCTCTCACACACCCACACCCACACCCAGAGCATTTGCGCTTGGCTGTGATAGCTCCTGTGCCTGCTTGTTCCCAGCTTGTTCCTGCCTTGCTCAGGTCCCACTCCTGCCTTGTTCCAGCTCTGCCCCTGCCTTGCCTCACTCCAGATAACCCAGTTCTGACCCTTGGCTCTGATTCCTGACTTCTGTTCTGACTCTTGGTTCTGGCATCTGGCCTCTGACCCTGAGCTCCAGTTCTTGGCCAGCAATGCCTACTGTAACCACTAGGCATAGGTGCCAACTCCATGCATGCTCTGGTGCTGGAGTACCCATGGGGAAAAATTAGTGGATGGTCTGCGCCCACCGGCAACCAAGCTCCCCACCCTCCACCCCACCTCTTCCTCCTCCACCCCCCCGAGCGTGCTGTGTCCCCACTCCTCCACCTACCTCCCAGCGCTTCCCCCTAGCTGCCACCAAACAGCTGTTTGGAGGCGTGCTGGGAGGGAGGGGGAGGAGCAGGAATGTGGTGGGTCCGGTGGGGGGGGAGGCGGGGAAGAGGTGGGGCTGGGGTGGGGGTTGGAATAGGGGCAGGAAAGGGGTGGAGTTGGGTTGGGGACTTTGGGGAAGGGGTTGGAATAGGGGCGGGGCCAGGGTGGGAAGAGGTGGGGCAGGGGCGGGCCGCATGGAAGGGGTGGAGTGGGGGCACGGCTGGGGGCAGAGGGGGAGTTGAACACCCAGAGAAAAGCGGTGAAGTCAGCACCTATGCCACTAGGGACGACGGCCCACATCCTGCTCTCTGACAGACAGTGAGCTGTCTGAGGCAGGCACTGTCATTAGGAGGAAATAAGATGATGGGTAGGACTTAGTAGTGATGGTGTGGGAATCCACCGGGTAATGGACTGAATTTTGCTCTGTATGTCTTGTTGCTGGGTTATTAACAGAGCTCGTTGGAACATTTTTGATGAAATCTAAATATGCTGTTTCATTGATGTTGAAATATTTTATCGAGCTATATCCATTTTTATGAAGTCTTAATTGAGATAGACAAGGTAGATGAGGTAATATCTTTTATTGGACCAACTTCTTCTGGTGAAAGAGACAAGGTTTCAAACTTTACAGAGTACTCAGAATCATAGAAATTTAGGTTTGGAAGAGACCGCAGGAGGTCATCTAGTCCAACCCCCTCCTCAAAGCAGGACTAACAACAACTAAACCATCCCAGCCAGGGCTTTGTCAAGTTGGGCCTTAAAAACCTCTAAGGATGGAGATTCCAACCCCCGCTCCAGGTAACCCATTCCAGTGCTTCACCACCCTCCTAGTGAAATAGTTTTTCCTAATATCCAACCTAGACCTCCCTCACTGCAACTTGAGACCATTGCTCCTTGTTCGGTCATCTGCCACCACTGAGAACAGCCGAGCTCCATCCTCTTTGGAACCTCCCTTCAGGTAGCTGAAGGCTGCTATCAAGTCCCCCCTCACTCTTCTCTTCTGCAGACTAAACAAGCCCAGTTCCCTCAGCCTCTCCTCGTAAGTCATGTGTCCCAGCCCCCTGATCATTTTCGTTGCCCTCCGCTGGACTCTCTCCAATTTGTCCACATCCTTTCTGTAGTGGGGAGCCCAAAACTGGAGGCAATATTTCAGATGTGGCCTCCCCAGTGCCGAATAGAGGGGAATAATCACTTCCCTCGATCTGCTGGCAATGCTCTTACTAATGCAACCCAATATGCCGTTGGCCTTCCTGGCAACAAGCGCACACTTCTGACTCATATCCAGCTTCTTGTCCACTGTAATCCCCAGTTCCTTTTCTGCAGAACTGCTGCTTAGCCAGTCGGTCTCCAGCCTGTATGGTCTTCAGGTTTGTGTAGCTTAAAAGCTTGTTCTTTCACAGACATGCCAGTGCTTGCCAGGGTGGAGCCCCGGAACCTTTAGGGTTGGCAGTTCATAGCCCTGGGCCCTCTTGGCTTGCTGCATCAGTTACGAATGTAAAAAAAATTGCTTGAGCCCCGGCACCTCTTTCATTACAAATTAAGCACTGCTGTTTCACCAACAGTAGTTGGTCCAGTAAAAGATATTACCTCACGCACCTTGTCTCTCATATCCTGGGACAAACACGGCTACAACAACACTGCAAGAAATGGAGGATATTTTAACTGAGATGGTTTTTTGAAGTCCAGGGATGTCTGATAATTTCTCACCAGAGAGAGAGAGAGAGAAAGAGACACACAGAGAAGAATTGAGAACCTGAAAACACATGCTCTGTCCCCACTCCTGCTTCTGGCTCTTCCCCTGTCGCTGTGCTATGGCCCCTGCTCGGGCTAGAGCTGTGGCTGGCATTGGGTTGCAACACCTGCCTGCCCAGTGTGCCAGGCCTCAGGGGAGGAGGGCTGGGGCCATGCTGCCCACCCTCCTGGTATACCTGGGTTGGGGGCACTCCGGGGCTAGGAGAACCAGCCTGGGGTGAGGGCTGGTGGCTGCCATGGGGGGGGGGCCTCTGGGCTCCAGCCGGGGGGGTGAGGAAGGAGTAGGGCCTTGGGAAGAAGGGGCAGGGCTGGGGGCTAGCCTCCCCCAGCCAGCAGTTCATGTGCCACCCATGTCTGGCCAGCTCTTGTTTTTAGACCTTGGGGTAAATGATGGGTCTGTTTATTTATTACTGTGTTTTAAAAGATTGCCAAGGGTGCACAGAGCTTTGGATGGGTGTTCTTTTGTTACACCATAGCAAAAACCTAAATAGATAGGTTAATAATAAATAAATTGGTTATGTTTGTACAGCACCTATCTTAATGGGACTCTGGCGTGGCTGAAGACTCTAGGCAGAAGCATATGAAATAGCAAAACATTCTGAGGAATACTATCCTCAGGGTAGTTCTGACCTCACTTTAAAAAGCTAGTACTGGAAATCGCAAGAATCTGCTCTCACCATCACTAATTGTGCTTGAAGAGAAGAGAGGCCAGAGGTTATGTCTGACAGCTGAACAGGACAAACACTTTTTTAAAAGCTGAACTATTCAAGAAAGAAGCAACCTATTGAAGTTAGAATGGCACTTGGTACAGTGAGTTATAGAAAAATGCCTCCTGAGCTCATGCAGAAATTTTTAGAGAGGCACAACTTGGGGAAGTTCTGCTTAGGAAACAGTTTTTATTGGGTTATTAATGCTACCAGATACAGTAACATCATAGAGCACCAGTACCTAGAATAATATACCCTCATAAAGTGTACTGAGAAGCAACCCAGGGAAAGAGGTGTCAAGGTTCCTTCCCCACTCTGAACTCTAGGGTACAGATGTGGGGACCTGCACGAAAACCCCCTGAGCTTATTTTTACCAGCGTAGGTTAAAACTTCCCCAAGGTACAAACTATTTTACCTTTTGCCCTTGGACTTTATTGCTGCCACCACCATGCATCTACCAAATATATAACAGGGAAAGAGCCCGCTTGGAAACGTCTTTCCCCCCAAAATCCTCCTCAAACCCTACACTCCCTTTCCTAGGGAAGGCTTGATAAAAATCCTCACCAATTTGCATAGGTGAACACAGACCCAAACCCTTGGATCTTAAGAACAATGAAAAAGCAATCAGGTTCTTAAAAGAAGAATTTTAATTGAAGAAAAAGTAAAAGAATCACCTCTGTAAAATCAGGACGGTAAATATCTTACAGGGTAATCAGATTCAAAACATAGAGAATCCCTCTAGGCAAAACCTTAAGTTACAAAAAGACACAAAAACAGGAATATGCATTCCATTCAGCACAGCTTATTTTATCAGCCATTTAAATAAAACAGAATCTAACGCATATCTAGCTAGATTACTTATTAAGTTCTAAGACTCCAATCCTTTTCTGTTTCCAGCAAAAGCATCACACAGACAGAGAGAACCTTTGTTTCTCCCCCCCCTCCAGCTTTGAAAGTATCTTGTCTCCTCATTGGTCATTTTGGTCAGGTGCCAGCGACGTCATCCTAGCTTCTTAACCCTTTACAGGTGAAAGGGTTTTTCCTCTGGCCAGGAGGGATTTTAAAGGTGTTTACCCTTCCCTTTATATTTATGACAAGAGGAAAGATAGTAGAAGAGCCTGCTGATTCGGTTATGGCGTTAGTAATTCATTCTCCCTTTTCACTTCTGTAGAGATACAAATGGTGTTCCCTCACTATGTGATCTGAGGAAGAGTCAGGAGAAGAAAAACAATGAGGAGTCCTGTGGCACCTTAGAGACTAATAAATTTATTTGGGCATAAGCTTTCATGGGCTAAAACCCACTTCATCAAATGCATGGAGTAAAAATACAGTAAGCAGTATATATATATTACAGCACATGAAAAGATGGGATTTGCCTTACCATGTGGGGGGTCAGTGCTAACAAGGCCAATTCAATCAAGGTGGACATCGCCTATTCCCAACACTTGACAAGAAGGTGTGAGTATCAGAGGGAAAATTACTTTTTGTAGTGACCCAGCCACTTCCAGTCTTTATTCAGGCCTAATTTGATGGTGTCCAGTTTGCAAACTAGTTCCAGTTCTGCAGTTTCTCATTGAAGTCTGTTTTGTATTTCCTGGAAGCAGACTAGCACCCGGCTGAGTGATAGGTCTGTCAACTAAGAGAAAAGGCAGACACACAAGCAAAATGCATTGTTGGTGATGCTCTGCTCTTTCCTAGGAGTATCCTCAGCACCACTGCCTTTTTGTTCATGATGCTATTACATAGAAAAAAAATCAATATTTCTTTCCCTACATGCAGCGGTGAGAGAAAGAAAGGAACACAGAGTAGTTGAAGAGGAATGCAGTGTTTATGGCTCTCATAGATGTGTTGAATGCAAGGAGTCTTGGCTGGTATTTGATTTTGACTTAGGTAGAGTACCTGGCTATCCCTATACGTAAGCTCCAGCAAAACACTAGATGCCACAACCCACAATCACTGCTCAATACTTCTTTCTTCCCCCAAAAAGGTAGCTTTTAAAATCCCTATCTCTTTGTTTCCTCAGATTTATTTCTGTGTGAAGTTCACATTCTACCAGATTCAGTTCATTAAGCTCCCACTGAATGGCTCATTCTGCAGCCACAGCACATGCTATACACATAGCACTGCTTTTTCATCCAGCGTCTAGAAAAATGCATTCTGTGCAACCTTTCATGAACTGTGCTTGTCTTTTGTACTGCTGAGTAGCTTGTATCTGTGGTTCCCTCTCAAATCCAACAAACTGATTTCTCCACCCACAAAAGCAATGCACCTTGAAAGGTGGCCTTCACTCTTTCCCTCAGTTCAGCTACATCCTTTTACACCCTTATTCTAAGCTGTCAACAGGAGGTTTTTGTATCCTAACTACTAGACTTCTACTGGTTTAGTGTCCTAGTTGCTACTCAGTAATTTATCTGTAAAGGGGTTTAGATTGAGCTTAGAATCTGGCCTTGTAGCTCCAATCTCTAGCCAACTATATAAGAGTGCTGGGTTGCAAATGCTGAAAGAGCAGCAAAGGGTTAAAGGAAACAAAATATTTTGTCATAACTTTTCCTCGTGGTTTTGGAAGCTTAGGAGTTAAATCCATTTTCTCACCGAAAAGGTAATGTGCATGCATACCGGCACTGATTTGTTACTGCACCATAACATACATTCCATGTGGGGCTGGGCTCTTAGGATTGTTTTATTTTTTTAAAAAGTAACAATCATGAAAGCATTTGTTATGAAAAAATAAGACACAAATAATCACATATTTTTTTAAGCAGCTCTAAGAAGCCTGGGAAGAAAACAGGGAAGAACTGAGGTGGGGAGCGGGTGTTGGCCTGAAGGCAGTCGTGGGAGCCAACTGCATGCTCCTATCTAAAAAAGGTGTACTGGCTGTGCTGTATGGGTCAGAGCGTAGAACTGGATGTGTTCCTATTGCTTGCTTGCCCGAGTCTGCTTATTTTAAGGGCATGCTTATTGAGGCAACGTGAGTGCAGTGGACATGCTAGTTAAGATCAGAATTATGGGCTTCAGGTCTGAGGTATGGAGTGAGAAGAATGCATCACTTAAGTACATTGGCTCACCGTGATGCCCTTGTGGCACCATACCAAATCATGCCCCTTTATTTACACTCTTCCATACATCTTACACAATCTTCATAAGGTTACCGGTCATCTTCCACTCTTTGATAACCTTTTATGTACTGATACAGCTGTGGGAAGCTTAATGGGTGGTGGTACTCTGAAAAGTGACTCTGTAAAAATATTTTTGTAAGGTCACAAGTAGAGATGGTTGGAAAATATACAGATAACATCTTTCATTGGAGAATATCGTTCTGTTTACATTGAAATGCTTCACGAAATCACATCAATTTCACCAGAATTTTGTTTCAGAGAAAAACCTGGGAAAAAAGCACTGGCAATGTTGAGATGTCCCGTTTCAACATTTTTTGAATGAAATATTTTGAGTTTTCATTTTTAAATGACTTTTCATTTCTATTTTATGTTTTTATTTTATGCAATATTACATAGTATAAAAGACTTTTAAAACATCTACATCCATTTGATTCATCTGATTTTTTCCCCAAAATTTGCCTTCACAGAATTTTGAAAATTTCAGGTTTCATTCTGATTTGGAATGAAGCCAGATTTTTAAATCTCAGAATCTTTAATGAATGGGATTTCCACCGTCCACACAACTCTAGTCCCAAATTTACTGCCTCTTAAGACTCCAGAGCAAACTTCCCCAGTGAAAGAAAAAATATACCACCTGCAAACTTATTCTGGGATCTGAAAGTCAAGTAAAGGTTCTTCAACTGGAATTTATGTCTGCTTACTTTACCTACATATATACCTTTTACGGCTTTATGCTCTTGTTGGCCCTGCAGAACCATCATCCCAGTTGTGGGAGAGCGAGTTGGACTGGATATTCACATATATATCATTTAAAATAAATAGCAAAATATAGGAGAGGAAAATCAGAAACTGTAAAACTTTAGTGATTTGACACTGATAAAACAGGACAAATGGGTTAGTCTCCCATTTACTCTGTTTTATACCAAATGCTCCTGGTCTGCGACCTTGTGTGCCAGAGCTCACCCCACATCAATTTTTAAAATGTTTTCTTGCTTCTTCATGATTAACTCATAAACATGGTTTTAAAATGGAAAAGCTGGTACGATAGCAGCTCATGTGTTACTGCTTTACTACCAACTCAACAAACTGATATCTCTCAATTACAACTACTCCCTTTCTGTGGCTGGAAACCATGTATTAACTATAGATGAAAAATGTGAGGATCTTGTTTCCTGCCGCACACTTAGTGAAGTCACTCGGTAAATGAAATGATGTTTTCAGGTAATATACTGACATGCTACACTGGAGTCAGCTGTAAATCAAACTGACCTTAAATTACCCTTCAAACCTGCATCATTTCAAAAATAATTACTGCTCCAAAAAAAGCCCTCTTGCTAATAAATGTATTAAATTGAAATAATTTTACTTTATCAAATACTGAAGAGGGAAAGGGGCAATTTCTATTACACTCTGCATGGAAGACTGATGTAATAATAAATAAATGAAAATGTTGTTTGATCCCCATATATCTTGGAAGCAATACCACTCTGCAACACTCCAAACTGAGATAAGGGAATAGAAAAACTGAGGAGAAAGAAAATTACAGGACAAGTCGGTATTACCAGAACCACACCTCTGAAATCAAGGAATGAACTCTTCATATGGCTAAAAAAAGCTAGTACAGACCCAGCAGTAGCACTCTTCTAAGGAGCGCTGTAAGAAGACCAATGGTTAGTATGACTTCTTTGTATGTGAATGAGTTAACTGCAAGCATTTGACCTTAATATGCCCAAATAAATTTGTTAGTCTCTAACAAGGTGCCACAAGGACTCCTCTTTGTTTTTGCTGATACAGACTAACATGGCTACCACTCTGAAACAACTCATTATGTTTTTAGAGAAAATAATGTTCCATTTGTTTGCCTATTGAAGTGACTGAGCGCTAGTGAAATTTGCAAGAAGTGTTCACAGATTCACCATCACAACAACAAGAAAACCAAGACCATGGGGCCTATTCTGGCACAAACAGCATACAGTGGAATTGTACCTGCTTACTCCTTGCCTACTACTTTGCAACAGTAGTCTGTAATTTCACTGTTTCAATTGGCTTTTATTCCTGCAGATTGCCTTGCCTCTAGCTCTTTGCTTTTGTGTTTGGTTTGTCTGTTTCACTTTGGTGTCCCTGATGCTTGGTGCTTTTTGGAAACATTGCCTAGTGGTCAGTTTTTTCTTAAAGCAAGGGGAGGATGCTGGTACAGGGAGCCTGGGCACTCCCACTTTACCAGGCTCTGGCCCACAGCCCTGTGAGGGGTAACCAAAGGATCAGGACCCAAGAGCATCTTAAGGCTGCTCTCTCTGAGCTGCCTCCTCCCCCGGATCCAAGCTTTGCAGTCTGTAGAAAAAGCAAAGGTGCTAAAGAAAAGGTACAAATGGTACCTTCAGTCTTTCTGGGCCTAGCAGGTAGGCACCTTTCCCAGAGCGGCTGCTGCAGTGTCCCTTCTCAGGCACTCCAAAGACAGATCCTTCTCCCTGCCTTGTCAGCCCCCTTCTGAGCTGTCCGGCTTCCTTTTAAGTCCCTCCTCCCCCTGGAGCATGCTCTGCAGGTGCAGCTGGGTGGGGTTGTCTGGCCCCACAGTTGCTCTTTAATTCCTTCTGCCCTAGTGTGGGGTTTAAACACCCTGTCATGATGGCCTCTATTTTCTTTGTGCCAGATTAACCTCCCTGGGCTCAATGGTCAATCTAAATTCCAGCAGAAGCTCCACAGAAGGCCTGCTGGTGGAGGTTTCTCACGGGAGAGGGGATGGGTCAATGACTCTCCTGGCCAGCCAGTTGTTGTTCTCTAACAGGCAGGAAATGCTCATTTTTTTGTACTAGCCAGCTCTAGGTTGTTGGGATGGTGCCAAATTGGTGCGGCCATAGTGAATGAATGGTGTCAGCATAACTTGACTTGCCTTAAACATGGCTGAATGGCTGCAGAGGACCCTTTAAGCAGAAGCAGCTTTGATAAAGGACTGGCAAAGTCTGCATGTGCGATGGATATTAAACCTATTGGTTGGCAAATATGGCCCATGCAAAAGTAAATATCACATGTATAAAGTTCCAGCATGGAGCACAGGTTGACCTGATTGTAGTGACCTTACAGCAAGGGCACCCAACAGAGAGCCAGAGTGAATGATTGATGAGTGAGTAAATGTGGGGTGATCTTCATTCAGTACCCTCTCCCCCAGCCCCTTCTAAAATATTAATCAGGTAAAAATTAGTAACCACACTCCCACTGGGCATGCTTTTAAGACATGTGACTCCTTTGAGGAAAAAGAGTATAAGAATCAAGAAAGTAAATTATTGTGGTTGGGATTCATTAATTGATGCTTGATGAAGCAACGCTGCTAGACAGAGCAGCCAAAACTCTGCTCCATGGGCTCAAGCAGGACTGTGAACCAGAGGTGTCTCAAGGCAACCAAGGCCTTGCCTCAGGGGAATCCAAGACGGACCAGAGGGCTGAGAAGAACAGATCAGGAGGAAAGAAGCCATCTATAAACTTGGTAACCACCTTCTCTGTTTGCCAAGTAGGAACTGTGTGAGGCTAACTCAGGGCCTGTTTGTGTATGTTTGTGAAAGAGATACTCGTTAAGAGGAAAGTATAGCTCTTAATGTATAGCTCTTAATATCTAATATAGGATTATGTGCTTAATATAACCCTTTACCACTTGTGTAATTCCTTCGCAATAAACTGCTATGTATTGAAGACAATTACTGTGAACCTTTTTCACTGGTATGACAGTAACCTGCTCCACTGGGAGCCAGTAAAAATCCATTTCAGGGTTAGTAACACCCCCTGGTGTCAACATAGGTCTCCTGGGGCGGTGGGACCTATGGGTGACTTGTGCAGATACACCCTGACTTCACCTAGACTTACTGTTTCCAGAGTCCTGCAACTCGGTGAGTGAATCAGATTTTGGTGTCTTCTTCACCCTTCTCGTCAAGACCTCACGTAAATGAGTGTGAGCCCAGAACACATTACACTTTTCTCTGCTCCCACACCACCAGTGTTGTGGGCAGGATTGGCTGACTTTGCATTGCTTCATGTTTGCTAACTGCGCAGTGAATTACCAATGTCAAATGCAAAGAAACATGTGACCCCTGAAGAGCACACCACCCTTGCTGTCAGAGGTAGGTTTTGTGTAGTTGTGCATGTTGTATTGCATTATATAAACCTGTTAAGTTTTACCCCATCGCATGAGCTGATCACCTGCATGTAAGAGTATGCACAACTAAACTAGTTTAGGTAAAGACAGAATTCACTTCATGCAGCCATTTTACAAGTGTGCACAGTGGGTGTAAAACTACTATTCTGGTCTGGTTGCATTTTGCACCCCTGGTATAACTGTAACTGACTACATGGGGTGGAGGCATTGGAGGATCAGACCCAGTGTATCTCAGTTCCTGGTATGTTTTGAGCATGAGTAATCTAGCTCATGTCAGGGAAGATAGATAAGATGCTCAAGGGTTCAATTTTTTCTGATTGACAAACTCTGTGGTATTGTCATCATGCCTCTCATAATTTCCCCATTAGCTATATTCTTGATTCCTGATAAATTATCCACAGAATTCACTATTATCTTCACCCCCAAACACACTGCCTTTAGTCATCATGTTGTTACTACAGTGTGAACGGTAAGATGTAACATTTCTTTTTGTATAGTTTGGTTTAAATTGCATGGTTAACTAATGCCTCTCACTGGAGCATCAAGTCTAGTTCAAGAATGAGTTTCATCTGAGTTTGATGAGCTTTGCCAAGTTCATCAAGTTCATGAGATATGATGTAGCACTTTAAAGAGTGGAGAGAATAGGGACAGAATTAGACAATCCATCAATGATAATTTGTACTCAAAGTGATCAGGAGAGTGGAGGACCTGGGAGCTCCAGCACCGCTTTATGCCAGCAAGGGCTGAAACCCAGCACTAATGAATTTTAAAAATATGTTTTTCATTTTAATTTGAATAGGCCAAAAAACTTTCTGTGAAGACTGAAAGAGAAATAGCAATATCAAGTTAATATATTAGAAAAAACACAGTCATTCTGCAGACATGACCATAAAGGACAGATCCCTTCCTGACCATTTCCTTTACCAAAACAGCAATCAGCTACTTCAGGTGCCATTATCCCAGGGGTTATGAATAGGATCTGAGGCTCATGATCACCCTGTCGTTCCCAGATTGCTAAATGGGATGGTATAGTTGTGGGGAGGATCCCAGCTAGACAGGTGGGAGGTCCTGGTATGGGGGAAGAGATGAAAACAACTGCTCTACTTCTTGGCTCTAAAAAAATGTTTTTTATTCTGCATTTAATATCCCCCAGGATGGTCTTTGCAGATCGCAGTTTGAAAACTTCTGGAAGGCAATGGGAAGGTGAGATAACCAGACCTATTCACCAGGTGCCACTACTCCTTTCCAATTTCCTGTATAAACTATTTTATTGTGCTTCTGTGCAGTTAAACAGTTACTACACTCCACCCCAAGGGTAGCTGCATTTCAGTGTTAGATGAAATAAGCTCTATATTTATGAGTTTTTACGTAAGATTTTTAAATCTGCGAAGCGCCTTGGGATGAAAGGCTCTACATAAATGGAAGCTAGTATTATTTATACTTGACCATATACCCTCAGCTCTTACCTGCACTGTAGGACTCCGGGAGTTCCTCCATTTCCCTCCTCATTTTCAGCATTGACAATGGGAGTATTTTTCAGCTTTACACTTTAAATATTTCCATTTATATCTTGCACCCACATCTGTATTGTTTTCTAACTCCTATAGATATTTTTGTTTTAGATATTTGTGATCTATCTCCCTGATGTGTATTTGGGTTTTTTGACATATGTGACTAATTTGGAGTCCAACTGCACATAGAATGAGTAATTGTTTAATTTTTCAAATAGCCTATCTGCTTGGATGTGGGCTGTACTTACATAAATTAGGCAGGTTTCAGAGTAGCAGCCGTGTTAGTCTGTATTCGCAAAGAGGAAAAGGAGGACTTGTGGCACCTTAAGGTGCCACAAGTCCTCCTTTTCTTTTTATAAATTAGGCAGCTACTGTGACCGAGTTGACTTGAATAATGTATCTCCTAGAAAGGGACCTTGTTGTACCCACTCATGATCAGAAGTCTTTAGCACTTCCTTGTGTAATTAGAGAGCACATTGTGAAATTAGCAAATTAATTAGAGCTAAGTGTTTAGGGAATGCAATGTAGTGCACTCTTCTCTAGCACTTATATTAGTTTTATGCCTTATTGCTGTGCTTTGCATTAACATTTTAAATAAAGGATATCTGACTGTGGATCTTGATCTCTCAGTGGCCTTTAGTCCATCTTCATTTAAAAAGGATTTTGAAAAATTGGAGAGGGCTCAGCAAGGAGTCACAAGAGTGATTCAGGGTCTGGAAAACCATATGAGAGATTGAGCTGATTAAGTCTATATAGTTTGTCAAACAGAAGGTTAAGTGGTGAGTTGATCACAGGCTCCAGCTATGCGGGGAGAAGACTTCTGATATTAGTGGGCTTTTTAACCTAGCAGACAAGAGCCAATGGTAGGAAGCAGAAGCTAGACTAATTCAGACTAGAAAGAAAGTCCAAGTTTTCAACATGAGGATGATTATTGGAACAATTAGCTATGAAATATGGTGGGTTCGTCATCATATGACATCTTTCAGTCAAGATTGGGTGTCTTTCAAAAAGAGCTTCTGGCTGAGCTACAGCATACATTGGTCTGTGTTATGCAGGTCAGATTAGAAGATCACATGTGGGACTGCCTTTTCTTTCAAAGTGGTGACAGAAAGATGCTGTCAGAGTTGTCAATAAAGTGTGGTTATTCACATGTTGGAAGAAACGAAGATTTGCTACATGGACATACATAAAGCCAGACTGTGTGTCACCCTTCTATTGGTGTACAGAGATGAGGGCATAAGGAGCCTTCCTGCCTTTTACATCCCTTTTTAGGGGACTTTCCTGAATGTGGCCACAGTGCTGCTCCCTGAAAGCAGACCAGCCCTGGTCTAAGGACAGATGCAGCAGATGTGCATTTACCTTTAATGACCAAGGGAAAATCCTAAAAGAGAAAGTTGGCATCAGTCATCTGTGCAGGTCACCTTCTCCTAGGCTCTGGAGCGTCTTCAGGTTCATTAACTAAACCCAAGTGAGAAGTGAATGCTATCATGTCTGAGGTTGCTGTGTACAGTGCAGTTGGGGCAACCACTATAATAAGAACATTTTCCATGGGAGAAAAGACAAGTACTCACTGTCCCTTCCAACGAAATGCTAAAATACCTACTCTAGAAATGAAGGATTTACAGTTATTAAACTTAAAGGCACTTGCTGTTCTAGATTTGCACCCATTATATTCTATCCAATAGCATACACAACCTACTTGCAAAGGGTAGTACAGAATCTGAGAGCGGCCAGAAGAAGACACAGAGACCAAGTATAGTCAGTTATGTCAAACTTGCAATAGTACTGTATGTATATACAAGTTTCAGAAAGACTGCACTGTATCAGCCACATCAGTTTGAGGTGTGTCTTTCATGCTGATGCTCCTTCTTCCAGCTATCTCAATATAATGTGCAATAAAGTATGAATTTGGCTCAAGGGCAGCATTTCACACACAAGAATTTCTCACAAATCTTAGCTGTGCAGAGATTACTGTCTTTCCATAAGGAGGCTGCACATCTTCAGAAAACTTAAGTCCCAAGCAACATTTTACTGGATCCAGGGCAAATCCATAACATGGGGCCCCACCCCATTCCACAAAGACACATGAATTAAAGAAAGAGACATTTGTATTTTGTTTCTGAAATGGCATAGCTAGGCTGTAGCACTTTACAGCTTTACTTTTCTGTCCTTCTTCACTGCAAAATTACAAATGATCTCACTAAAGTCAATTTTTCTTTTCAGTGGACAAAACAACAAGATAACTTAAGTATTCTTGTTCCATAGTAGATTGTGTGCAGGTTTTGACGGGAGCCACCTTGCTGAAACTTCTTTTGGCTTTTGCTACGGTCACTGGCAATAAGCAAAAATTTTGTAGGGCTATGCATAATTCACTCTACATTACTGGTAGTTTTTTGTTGTAAATCTCATTAAATAAAATAAGTGATAGCAGTTCAAGTTCTTTTCCAAAAATAGATTTAAAGATTTTTTTCAGGTGCAACATTTCACATGGAAAGACCTCCCAAAGATCCACACGATACTTGAGAAATAGCCATTTGGTGGATATTTCTTTCAATTCTTCAGGCTCCAGTGAGATATATTTTAGGGCTGAACAGAACATAAACAAATGTCATTGGTTGCTTTGAATCAGCATTCCAACTTACAGATAACATTGTCCAAAGTGAACACATTCCTTCTGAATAGTTTTCAGAGTAGTAGCCGTGTTAGTCTGTATTCGCAAAAAGAAAAGGAGTACTTGTGGCACCTTAGAGACTAACCAATTTATTTGAGCATAAGTTTTCGTGAGTGCATCCGATGAAGTGAGCTGTAGCTCACGAAAGCTTACGCTCAAATAAATTGGTTAGTCTCTAAGTTGCCACAAGTATTCCTTTTCTTTCTTCTGAACAGTGACTGTCTCATCTTCAGAGGTGATTGAACCTGATTCCTCAGGTGTCTCATGAAATCTTTTCTGTTTCCTAACATTCTTCTGTGGTAATTGTGGCAAAATTCGTATTCTTTCTGCCACAAGGCATGCTTCTAAAGGAATTTTGGGCCACTAATCTCCAAGTTGCTTTAATTCTTCAATAAATTCAGCCTTGAGAGCTGAGTCTGAATCAAGAGATTCCTCAGGCTTGTAAAATCTTGTTTCTCTCATCAATACTCACTTTATACCAGAAGCTAGTCAACAAAAGTCATGAAAATGAGCTGAAGTACTGTTTCAATACTTCCACTTCTGATCAAGTTTCATGTGTCAAATTTAATTCAAGAGTGCATTCCAGTCATAGGTGCCGACTTTGTGGGTGCTCTGGGGCTGGAGCACCCACAGAAAAAAAATAGTGGGTGCTCAGCATGCACCGGCAGCCCTCCCTCCAGATCAACTCCTCCCACTCCCTCCCAGCATCTCCTGCCCATCACGGATCAGCTATTCAGCGGTGTGTAGGAGGCATTGCGGGGGAGGAACAAGGGCTGGGTGTGTTTGGGGGGAGGGGTCAGAACGGAGCGGGGTGGAATGGGGATGGTAAGAGACAGGATGGGGGTGGGAAGAGGCAGGGTGGGGCGGGGGCTTGGGAGAAGGGATGGAGTGGGGGCAGATCCTGGTGAAGGGGGGGGTCGAGCACCCCTGGCAACTCATAAAGACAGTGCCTATGATTCCAGTGCTTCCAGAAGACCTAGAAGATCCTTTGTCATTGGATGGACAGAATTAGCGGCTTCCCTCCAGCATATGTCCAACTGAGAATGGAATGAACAGTGCATCTTATTCATTATAATCTTCCACTTCACAGGATAGGCACTGAAATATATGAAAAATTGCTACACACAACCTAAAACTGTTACTGATTCAGTATGTGTGGTTGCAACATTGACTCCTATGAGATTGAGTGGGAAGTGCAAGGAGAATACACATCAAGTTTATCTTTGGATATAACGCAGGCCTGAAAACCTTTTAATTCTGATATATTAGAATCATTATCAAATCCTTTACCTCTACAGTCATCAAGTAGAATGTTTTGGTGCTTCATTCTGAGAATTAGCATTTTGGCTGTCTATTCTCCACTTTTTTATTAAAAAGTTGAAGAACTCTAGAAATCTTTCTTGAATGTTAAATGTACCACTATCTTGGTCCTGAACTATAAACCTGAATATCAACACATTTCATTCATGGTGAGAGGCATCAGGAGTAGCATTACGTACAATAGAATAACAGGTGATTTTTTTCTCTCTCTGCAAGAATGGCTGTCTGCATGCTTTTACTATATAATTCAATAACTTGTTCTGACTCTCCCAGGAGAGGTAATGTGCCTGTCCTGCCATTGTTCTAACTTCTACCTTCTATCTGCTTCCATTTGATATTAGTCATGAGTTATGCTGTCATAATGAGCTCATAACTCAAGAGTTCAAATAAAGTTGCATTTATGTTGATCAGCCATCAGATTATTATCTTCTTGGAATGCTAAACCTCTGAAGCAAGATGTATGGTAACATCCAACATTCTTTCCAATTTTGCTCTCCATATTGCAGCTTTTGTTAATTTTGAGTTTGAATGTCACTGTCTACTCTCTGTCCACCTTACAGCAACTCATCTAATTCCTTCCACTGGCAGTAGCAGGTTTCATGTTCTACGCTCTTTTCATCTTCAGTAAGTTTATTATATAGTTTGTGCCATCCCTCCCCCCCCCCAGTTAACGAATAACCCTTTCCTTTTTGCCACTATATTGCATTGTTTATCTTCCCCTTCAGAAAATAGCTGTCATGGAAAGCAGTATAGTGCTTGGTTGGTAGCACTCCAAACAAGCCAGTCTCTTGGAATCTTTTGTTTTACACTCGAGACGAGATTCAGGAAAACTATGGCTACCAATGTCTTTGGCACTGACTTCACTAGCTTCTGCATTTCTTCGACATTCAGTATACCTGATAGAACACCTTTTTGGTGAACATAATCTGTAATGTGTTTAGGCCATAATCCTGGATCTTTCAAAAATATGAATTAGTAAGTACTGCTCTCTCCTCCTTGCAAACCTTCCTTTGAGTCTGGTGGTGCTGGTGGTTATATTACTCAACCATCTCTGGAAGTTATTTGATTGGAATCACATGATTCATCTGGCTGCTTTTCTTCATCGATTTCCAAGTCCTGTATTGAAATCACATCACCTTGCCATTTTTCTTCTTCCAGATTCCCAGTTTATGCATTGCTTGAGCCAGACAGTTGAGAGGTCTTGTTTGTCTAGAAAAATTGGAGGATTGACAGGTGTCCTCTAGCTTATTTTCTTTCCCTTTCTTTAAGATCTTGACATTTCTGGTGGTCTGACTTGTTTTATAGCAACACACAGCATATGGCACTTATATGAATGATATAAAAGTGACAAATGCCCTCTAGGCACCCTGGAGGTACTGTTCCCTGTCCCTGAGATCTGGTCTCAGCTCCTCTAGGCACCCTGGAGTACCAGCTCACTGTTCTGAATGTTGCTTCCATTCTAGCACTGTTTCAGATTGGTTCAGGTAAATCTTGCAAGATCTCATGAGATCTGGGTGCCACATAGAGACATAGCTACAAACATATTCACCAAGATTATATAAATAACTTTTAGTCAAATTCAAACATCCACAGTCTAGCCTGAATTTTTTTCTCATGGTGATAGTCTTGTGCCCTCTGGTTAGGCCTCTTGAACTAGCCAGGCCCTGGAAGAGTACACCCATTTTCCATCCTGTACTTGGGGCATGCACATACTGCTGAATGGCAACACAGACAAGCTTAAACTTAAATGACAAATAATAGGGTAGAGGAACAGGAATTCTTCCTGAATTACATGGGGAGCTTATCACAGTTCTACAGCATTTAATTGCACCAACGTGGTCAGCATCATTACAAACACTAGTATGATTCTGTCACCAACAAAATCCACTGCAACAAGAAAGATGTTGACATTAGGACATAGAAATCTCAATATATTTCACTCCTTAAAGGCTAAATATTCCAATCACCATTCCACTATGTTTACCTACGGAAGGAAAATGGGAAAGTGCAGTAGAAGAAGTGTTAGTTATTCACAAGCCATAGTCCACTGTAGAGGTCATTGGCTTCTCAAGGCTGTTACAGCAAATTGAAACATGCTATTCCTATTCCCTCTCAAGCTGAAAATTCTTCTCTCAGTTGCTAGGCTTCATATTTATAACAACTTGTTGATCAAAGTAAGAAATGTGGGCCAAACAGATGTAAAATGCCATACATGTTACATCAGGTACTTGGATAGGCAGGATTTCTCAAATTACCAACCATCTACATTTTGGTTCTTGTTTCCAGGGTAGCCTCTAGGCCAAGCATCAGCAGTTGTGCCACCTTTACCACTGAGCAGAGACACCGGCAGCAGCACACACTATAGAATATGGTTCTGCTTCAATTTCCACACTTTCCTCCAAAGCACGGTGCTGTGAACCACTCAAAAGCCGGTGGGATGTCTGCTTAATGTTTGGGTAACCTTTTCATGACTAAAGCTGGCAGAAATATAAGAGGAGAAATAGGGGAATCTGGGCTCACACACATCTGCTGCCCTGGCCATGCTTCTTAATTTGATTTTGTGGAGTTTCTTGGACAGCGAATGTCAAATGACGACCATGTTAGAAACTGTGGGATGCACTTTGTCTGTACCCAATTTAACCATTGAGTGAACGCTTGTGACACTGCTGTCTGAAACCGGCACAGAGAAAGTTTCCAGTAGAGCAGCTCATTCATACCATAGTAACTCTTTTCTGTATATTATTTATTCTTTTGGCTATAATAAGCTACTTTATATTATATTAAGATACTAGTAACATAAACTGACACAATGCTTCTATATGCCAGAATATAAAGTGTATACAGAATATTGGCAACATAAGGATAGAATAATTCTTTTCAGGAATAAAGGGTCTGAGGTTTTAAACAGAAGAGTTCAGCTGTGTGAGCAAATCAGGAAATTATGCATGTAAAAAGTAATAATTAACCATGGCACTTGCAAATACCAATTCATGTTTACAATGAGCTGTACCACAAACTAGGCATTCAAATGCACATATAAATCCCCACCTAACTTGTTTAGAAATCATACCTATAATATAAACACTAAGTTATAAACCTCAGTTAAAAGGCTACAAAATAAATACTTTTTGCATTCCAAATATTTTTTTTAAATATGCATATTTGGAACTAATAATTCTGTTCCTTATTGTTTTACTGTACTAGTCATTGGAATTTCTTAGCTAAAATTTGTATCACATGAATACTGAGAATTTTTTTTTTTACTCAGCTGTCTACATTAAAAATAGTTTAAAAAACAAGTTCTGAAGGCCTAAGGGGAGGAACCAATATGTTACTCCAGGTCTATGCTCCCCTGAAATCAATGTGTTTTGTTTTTTTTTTAAATATCTAATTACTTTGGGGACAAATTTTGCTCTGTTTCACAGATGTAAATCTGGAAAAAATACTTTGAAATCTTTGTAAACTTTGAAAAGGAGGCAACAGTTGTAGGAATCAGTGGACTTGCTCTGAATGCATACCACAGAAAGTGAAGGCAGAATCTAAGGCTGAGCAGGGCCTCTTCAAAAAATTTTGCCCCCCCCCCCGTGAAGTAATTAAATTGGGACTCAACTCTGTAAAGCTTAAGATTCAGTGTATGTCCTTCATGTTTCTGTCCAAAACTCTTATCCATTGAAACTGGACGGGGGAGGGGCACTGAGTGCAACAGGAACAGGTGGTGAGAGAATAAATAATGGACCTAGAACTGGTGTGCTTGAAGAGAGAAGGGAGCAGTGCATGGTGGCTTCCTGTTAAATCAGAAGAGATGTTTTTGCACAAATGATTTGCAGTAATGGGATATTTTTCTCTTTACATTGTAAACAACATTAACATTTCTTTATCAAACAAATCCATTCATTTTATAATACCATGCCCTTTCCACAGCTTAGAAAAGAAGTTTGCTGCAGGTCTGAAAGCCTGGTATTATTGTTCAGGAAAAATAATCTGATTTTTTGAGTGCCAAAGTAAAAACATTATCATTTGTCTTCCATTTCCTCTTTTGGAGCAAAGGTTAAAAATGCAATTATAATCATTGTGAGTAAATTATCTTTACCAGTATTGGTGTGCTCTGGGAGGTTTGTTTGTTTGTGATATATTATTATTACGAGTTTATAATGTGTTCCTGATCAGAATTGAGTAATCATTAAATAAGACTACAGAAAAATAATATTCACACTTTCCAGCTCAGCTGGATTTCAGGAGCAAAAGCACAGCCATTGTTTTCAGAGGTTCCAGTTGCACCTGAAAAAGGAAGGTCAGCCCTCTGAAGATGGACACAGGACAATGCATTTGTGAAAGTCTTTATGCACTCAGGTCAGACTTCCACACATAAAGGCCTTACCTACACCAGCAAACATAGACCCCCTGACTTGAAGTGGTTTCCATTATAGACAGGGTTTACAGTTTGGTTCCATGGCTCTCAGTACTCCCGCTATACAAATTGTTCCAGCACCCCTGCTAGCAAGCTTCCTAGTTATAACTCAACACCCTTCAGTACAGCATCACTGGTGGTAGTAATGGCAGAAGTTGCAGGGTAGTCCAGGTCTGGGTATTTTTACCATTGTGCCATCTAACCCTACTCCGATTAGATAGATATTTATACATACAAACTTCCAAATACACAAATGAACACTCTGCTAGGATCAGCCTAATCTGAATATATTTTGTTTAAAAACATTTCCAGCAAAATGCAGTTAATATGAGTTTGCTTGCTAAGGAGAGCAGCCTCTTCCTTTAGTTATGCGTAGGAGAAGCATTTTAGGTTAAAAATGACCTACAAAGGGAAAAAAGTCTGTTTTTGCCCTTTTAGTTCTTTTTTAATTATATGTTTTTTTAAAAAAAGCCTGAAAGTTTAAAACATTTTTTCTGCTTGTATTTTACCCAGGTCTTGTCAGCTTTGAAAAACTCACTTGCTAAAGAACTGATAGGATTATCATAGAAATATAGGACTGAAAGGGACCTTGAGAGGTCATGTAGACCAGCCTCCTGTGCTGAGGCAGGGCCGACTACACCTAGCCGTGTTCTTGCAAACTACCAATGATGGAGATTCCTCAACATCCCATAGAAGCCTCTTCCAGTGCTTAATTACCCTTATAGTTAGACTGTTTTTTTCCAATATCTAATCTAAATCTCCCTTACTGCAGATTAAGCCTATTACTTTTTGTCTGACCTTCTGTGGACACGGAGAACAATTAATCACTGTCCTCTTTATAACAGTGCCAAACATATTTGAAGACTATTATCAGTCTTCTTTTCTCAACAGTGAACATTTCCAGTTTTTTTTTTAAACTTTCCAGTTTTTCTAGATTTGTATAATTTTTGTTGCTCTCTTCAGGACTTTCTTCAGTTTGTCCACATCTTTCTCAAAATGTAGTGCCCCAAACTGGATGCAATACCCTAACTGAGGCCTCACCAGTGCTGAATAGAATGGGACAATTACCTCCCATGTCTTTGATATGGCACTCCTGTTAATACATCCTAGAATGATATTAGCCTATTTGCATTACATTTTTGACGCCCCTTTAATTTGTGATTCACTATAACCCTTAGATCCTTGCCAGCAGTCCTACTGCCTCACTGGTTATTGCCCATTTTACATGTGTGCATTTGATTTTTTTCCTTCCTAAGTGTAGTGCTTTGCACTTATCTTTATTGCATTTCATCTTGCAATAAAGATAAGTGACCAGTTTCAGACAAGTTCTCCAATTTGTCAATATCATTTTAAATTCTAATCCTGTCCTCCAAAGTGGTTGCAACCCCTCCCAGCTTGGTATCATCTGCAAATTTTATAACCATACTCTCGATTCCATTATACAAGTCATTAATGAAAATGTTGAATAATACTGGACCCACGACAGATTCCTATGACACCCCATTAGATACGCCCTTCCAGTTGGGCAGCGAACCAGTGACAACTATTCTTTGAACTGGCTTTTCAACCAGTTTTGCACTCACCTTTATAGTAATTTCATATAGACCACATATTCCTAGTTTGCCTATGAGATTGTCATGTGGGACTGTGTCATGAGCCCTACTAAAATCAAAATATATCATGCCTACTGTTTCCCCACTATACATTAGGCCAGTAATCCTGGCAAAGAAGGAAATTAAATTGGTTTGGCATGACTTGTTCTTGACCTATTTGTGTCAGACACTCAGAGTACAACCTGGAACGGTGGAACCGCTATGCCCTCTTAACTCTCCAGCCTTGGCTGTCTCTCTCAATGCTATGATAGTGACAAGTAGCAAACCTCTCCAGGTGCTTTGCTTTCACATATCCATCAACATGCAAAGACACACCCAGCAGAGTGCCCTAAGGCTCTTACCAGTCATTCATGAATTGTACTCAGGTAGACATCAGTAAATCCTCGTTGCCCCAGTACTGGTGTGTTCTGGGAGAGTTTTTTGTTTTCACCCCAGAAATCTTACACTGCTCAAGACCTTCTTTTGAACAATGCGAGTTCATTAATTAGTTTGCCACTTCATCAAAGGATGGTGGACATGCACCACACTTTGTAATTTGAGCAGATTGCCCAAGCATTTAGGACAAACTCACCGGTTAAGATTAAACATTAAAATAAGTTTGTTAACTGGAGAAAGATAGCTTTTAAGTGATTGTAAGTGTTAGGCATAGAGGTCAGAATTGGTTACATAAGAAATAAAGGGTAAAATTGCAGTCTAAATCCTAAACTTTATCAGACTAAGCAAAATTTGAATCAAACAGTGTTTCTCACCCTCCTGGATGTTGCAGGCAGAATTCAGTTCACAGTTTATACTAACTAGAAAGCATTCTAGCTAGGACCATCCCTTCCCCCTAGTTCAAGGAGGTTTCCCTTTTTCTTCCAAACAATCTTGTTTCTAGGTGTTGAGATGAGGGAGGAGTGAGGCAAAGTGGTGATGTCATTGCCCCTCATTTTATACTCACTTCCAGGGGCTGGAAAGATCCTAACTGTGTCATGGGAGTCAGACAGTGCCCATCGAGTAAGTTCTCTCTCAGGAGTCTTTGATAGGGGCCCACTGTACCACTAAGTACCCTAGAAGAGTACCCTAAGTACCCTATTGGGACAGTAGGTTCTCCTTAATGGGTCATCAGCACTTGGCTGGCTAGTCCTGGTGTAAATCTGTCTTGGAGGTATTAGTTGCTCCTTTGTTGCCACTGAAAGGCTACCTGTGGATGTCACAACGTATTTTGGTAATAAACATATAGCAAAACTTCATAACTTCACATTCAATCATAGTACATATAATTCAACAGAGTAGTAATGTTTAACAGTTCATGAATTTTCAAATGATACCTCACAAGGCATACTTTGTATAAAACATATAATAATCACATAACAATGTTGAATATGTGGGTCCAGGGTGTCATTTTAAGGTACAGAGTGTCACACTATTACCCTATTATCTTCTAGGTGCTTACAGATTGATTGTTTAATCATTTGTTCCAGTATCTTTCCATGTATCGAAGTTAGGCTGACTGACATATAATTCCTTGGGTCCTTTTTGTCCTCCCTTTTAAAGATAGGCATTATGTATGCCCTTTTCCAATCCTCAAAGACCTCATCCTTCCTCCATGAGTTCTTGAAGATAATTGCTAATGGTTCCCATCTGGATAATAAAATGGGAGATGAAATTCAATGTTGATAAACACAAAGTAATGCATGCTGGAAAATATAATCCCAACTATACATATAAAATGATAGGATCTAAATTAGCTGTTACTACTCAGGAAAGAGATCTTGGAGTCATTGTGGATAGTTCTCTGAAAACATCTGCTCAATGTGCAGCAAGCATCAACTTTAGGTTCCTGGCTCCTCAGCTGTCACCTCTCTTGGCTAGAGGCACACGTCCTTGTCTCTCCTGACTGGTCTGTATGGCTCCCTGCCTACACTCTGATATTCCCAGCAAGTCAGACTGTGTAAACAAGTCAGCATCTGTGCTTTGCTTTCTCTCCAGTGTTACAGAGAAATATATTGAATACAGTAAAAGAACCTACATACATGATAAAAAACTTACCAGAGATCACCCCAGCTCCAGCCTTGGGCTCTCATGGGTGCCAGTCCTTCAAAACACACAACTGGGTTTTCCTCGTGTTTACAAGTTCAGAACTGTCTGAGATTCAGGGCCAGAACAGTCATGAATAATTCAGTCTTTCCTTTATACAGTGTGGGCCCTTGATTCTGACCTCATCTACCAGGTGATCAGCAGACAATGGATGTCGTTTCAAAACAGGCTGGGTTTTTGCATAACTGGATGTGGGGAATTTGCATTCAATCCCCTTTGATATTCCGCACAAAAAACACTTACCACTTTTTGTTCCAAAAGCCCATTCTTCTCTGGCACATTGTTCACTATAGTCCTTTGAACACCAAGTGTCTCATCTCCCCATTTGGAGATTATACACAATCCCAGCTCACGATAATATATAAACCATCGATTTACTACAAAGATACTTCAACTTAATTCAATAAGGTCTCCCAAGGATATGGCAGGAAATATGTGCCACAAACCCCTGCTATGATGTCACTCCTGTTTTTTCCACTTTTATCTTCACCTAGAGACTTTCAAAAAGAAAAGGAGTACATGTGGCACCTTAGAGACTAACCAATTTATTTGAGCATAAGCTTTCATGAGCTACAGCTCACTTGGTCTGCCTCTCACCTTAATTTGTACCTCAGAACAAGTGTATAGATGCTTGATATATAATGAAGCAACTCTTCCCTTTCTAACCGGCCTGTCCTTCCTGAACAAGCTGTACCCCTTATATCAATATACTAGTAATGAGATTTATCCCACCAAGTTTCAGTGATGCCAATTAAATCATAATTTATCTTGTGTACTAAAACTTCCAGTTCTTCCTGTTTAGTCCCCACGCTCCTTCTATTTGTGTATTGACATCTCATAGAATCATAGAATCATAGAATATCAGGGTTGGAAGGGACCCCAGAAGGTCATCTAGTCCAACCCCCTGCTCGAAGCAGGACCAATTCCCAGTTAAATCATCCCAGCCAGGGCTTTGTCAAGCCTGACCTTAAAAACCTCTAAGGAAGGAGATTCTACCACCTCCCTAGGTAACGCATTCCAGTGTTTCACCACCCTCTTAGTGAAAAAGTTTTTCCTAATATCCAATCTAAACCTCCCCCACTGCAACTTGAGACCATTACTCCTCGTTCTGTCATCTGCTACCATTGAGAACAGTCTAGAGCCATCCTCTTTGGAACCCCCTTTCAGGTAGTTGAAAGCAGCTATCAAATCCCCCCTCATTCTTCTCTTCTGCAGGCTAAACAATCCCAGCTCCCTCAACCTCTCCTCATAAGTCACGTGTTCTAGACCCCTAATCATTTTTGTTGCCCTTCGCTGGACCCTCTCCAATTTATCCACATCCTTCTTGTAGTGTGGGGCCCAAAACTGGACACAGTACTCCAGATGAGGCCTCACCAATGTCGAATAGAGGGGAACGATCACGTCCCTCGATCTGCTCGCTATGCCCCTACTTATACATCCCAAAATGCCATTGGCCTTCTTGGCAACAAGGGCACACTGCTGACTCATATCCAGCTTCTCGTCCACTGTCACCCCTAGGTCCTTTTCCGCAGAACTGCTGCCTAGCCATTCGGTCCCTAGTCTGTAGCGGTGCATTGGATTCTTCCATCCTAAGTGCAGGACCCTGCACTTATCCTTATTGAACCTCATCAGATTTCTTTTGGCCCAATCCTCCAATTTGTCTAGGTCCTTCTGTATCCTATCCCTCCCCTCCAGCGTATCTACCACTCCTCCCAGTTTAGTATCATCCGCAAATTTGCTGAGAGTGCAATCCACACCATCCTCCAGATCATTTATGAAGATATTGAACAAAACCGGCCCCAGGACCGACCCTTGGGGCACTCCACTTGATACCGGCTGCCAACTAGACATGGAGCCATTGATCACTACCCGTTGAGCCCGACAATCTAGCCAGCTTTCTACCCACCTTATAGTGCATTCATCCAGCCCATACTTCCTTAACTTGCTGACAAGAATACTGTGGGAGACCATGTCAAAAGCTTTGCTAAAGTCAAGAAACAATACATCCACTGCTTTCCCTTCATCCACAGAACCAGTAATCTCATCATAAAAGGCGATTAGATTAGTCAGGCATGACCTTCCCTTGGTGAATCCATGCTGGCTGTTCCTGATCACTTTCCTCTCATGCAAGTGCTTCAGGATTGATTCTTTGAGGACCTGCTCCATGATTTTTCCAGGGACTGAGGTGAGGCTGACTGGCCTGTAGTTCCCAGGATCCTCCTTCTTCCCTTTTTTAAAGATTGGCACTACATTAGCCTTTTTCCAGTCATCCGGGACTTCCCCGATTCGCCACGAGTTTTCAAAGATAATGGCCAATGGCTCTGCAATCACGTCCGCCAATTCCTTCAGCACTCTCGGATGCAACTCGTCCGGCCCCATGGACTTGTGCACGTCCAGCTTTTCTAAATAGTCCCTAATCACCTCTATCTCCACAGAGGGCTGGCCATCTCTTCCCCATTTTGTGATGCCCAGCGCAGCGGTCTGGGAGCTGACCTTGTTAGTGAAAACAGAGGCAAAAAAAACATTGAGTACATTAGCTTTTTCCACATCCTCTGTCACTAGGTTGCCTCCCTCATTCAGTAAGGGGCACACACTTTCCTTGGCTTTCTTCTTGTTGCCAACATACCTGAAAAAACCCTTCTTGTTACTCTTGACATCTCTCGCTAGCTGCAGCTCCAGGTGCGATTTGGCCCTCCTGATTTCATTCCTACATGCCCGAGCAATATTTTTATACTCTTCCCTGGTCATATGTCCAACCTTCCACTTCTTGTAAGCTTCTTTTTTATGTTTAAGATCCGCTAGGATTTCACCATTAAGCCAAGCTGGTCGCCTGCCATATTTACTATTCTTTCGACTCATTGGGATGGTTTGTCCCTGTAACCTCAACAGGGATTCCTTGAAATACAGCCAGCTCTCCTGGACTCCTTTCCCCTTCAAGTTAGTCCCCCAGGGGATCCTGGCCATCCGTTCCCTGAGGGAGTCGAAGTCTGCTTTCCTGAAGTCCAGGGTCCGTATCCTGCTGCTTACCTTTCGTCCCTGCGTCAGGATCCTGAACTCAACCAACTCATGGTCACTGCCTCCCAGATTCCCATCCACTTTTGCTTCCCCCACTAATTCTACCCGGTTTGTGAGCAGCAGGTCAAGAAAAGCGCCCCCCCCTAGTTGGCTCCTCTAGCACTTGCGCCAGGAAATTGTCCCCTACGCTTTCCAAAAACTTCCCGGAATGTCTATGCACCGCTGTATTGCTCTCCCAGCAGATATCAGGAAGATTAAAGTCACCCATGAGAATCAGGGCATGCGATCTAGTAGCTTCCGTGAGCTGCCGGAAGAATATATCAGATATTGATATATTCAGAATATCTCAGATATTGAGCAGATTATACCACTGTTTACACTCTTGTTGCTCTTATGACCCTACTTTAATTCCTCCCCTTCCCCTCCCCCCCTTCAAATCTAACATCACAGCACAGACACCAGGGAAGTGAGACCTGGTTTAATGAAGGGAACTTTATTTGGACACTTGAAGAGTCTTTGCTTCTTGCTTAATCTTGATACCACCTATTAAACTGATATATTTAGAAGAGATCAGTTGAGAGATTGAAAATTCACACCCATTCAGTTAAGGGCTGAGAGAGTGGCCATCCTTTATAGTCCTCCAGTAAAACCAGGGAAGATCAAATTTGACATTCCTGATATTTCTGATGTGGAAAACAAGCAGAAAACAAATACCTCCCAGCTGCCATACTCACAGCCACACCAACATAAAAACACTCTGTCATTGTTTTTTCTTTATATATCAGAAAAAGCAAAATAAAAGGGCACAAAACCACTTTTTGTCCTTTACAGGCCGTTTTTAAATGGAAGCAAAAATTTAACAGACTCTCCAGGCTCTCTGCCCAACTTTCTGTAAGCACATGCCCCTCTGCTGGGAACTGGGGTTTATCACAGGCTGAGGGAGAAGCTTTTTCTAGGAGCCGCTTACCAAAATATCAACAACAAATCACTGATTAGCTCATGCATCTCCAGATATCACAACTGCTATTATATCAAATGGGCAAAGAGGCTGTCTCTGGGGTACTCAGGGTCCAAATCATTTTGGGCTTTGTATGTAAAAAAACAACTCCTTAAATTGGAAACCAGTTGGCAGCAGTACAGGTCCTGGAGCACAGCATAACAGGCTTTGTGGGTGAAGTACCACTTAATAAGTGGGCTGCCCATTTCTGAATGGTCTTAAAGTGCAGCTCCATGTAGAATGCACTGCAATAGTCTAATCCCAAAGTGACCAAAACATGAATAATGGTAGCAAGGTCCACATCTCAAAGCAAAGACTGAAACCTTGTTATTAAGCACAGATGGGGAAAAAAACAGTCTTGGCAGCCTATGTATAAATATTCTCTTTGTGTTAACAAAATATCTTCCCATATAAACATATGGTACAAATATAACATTTGCTTGGTCTAGCTTCCTACAACTCCATCTCCTCTTTCATGTTTTTCTTTCTTCAGTGTTTCTCAGCTGGCCACAAAACCACTGCAGGCCATGCTCAGAGTTGGTGTAAGCAGATGCAACCCCACTCAATCAACTGAACAGAAATAAACATTTGACTTTGGTGCATTTGTATCCATTTATATCTGGGTTGATTTTGGCCCCCTAGCTCCTTCCTTGTTTATGCTTTTCTGTAATGGAAACTTAATGTACAGTTTACATCAAGTTCAAACCATACAGATATTACATATGTGAACATGGAAACTCATTCTTGCTTGTTTTGAAAACCCTCCCACTGCACATCCAAAATGAACATATTTCCCTTTGCTTATTTGATCCTTCTGTATATGTGCATTTTCCCCAATGGTAATTTTGGTTTCCCACATAACAGCCAGGGTATAACTGTAAACCAGGGGCAGGCAAACTTTTTGGCCTGAGGGCCACATTGGGTTTCTGAAATTGTATGGGGGGCCGGTTAGGGGAGGCTGTGCCTCCCCAAACAGCCAGGCATGGCCCGTCCCCTGCCCCCGTCCAACCCCCCCTGCTTCTTGCACCCGGATGGCCCCCCTCGGGACTTCTGCCCCATCCAATCCCCCCTGTTCCCTGATGGTCCCCCAGGGACCCCTGCCCTATCCACCCTCCTTGCTCTCAGTCCCCTGACTGCCCCCTAACTGCCCTCCACCCCTAATTGTCCCCCACCACCCCATCCAACTCCCCTTCTCCTTCCTGACTACCCCCCCCCCCCGGACCTCTGCCCCCATTCAACCCCCCTGTTCCCCGCCCTCTGACCGCCCCAACCCCATTCACACCCCTGCCCACCCCCCAAACTCCCCTGCCCACTATCCAACCCCCCGCTCCCTCCCTCCCAGCCATGCCGCCCAGCTGGAGCCAGCCATGCCACTGTGCAGCTCAGAGCACTGGGTCAGGCAGGGCTCTGCAGCTGCACTGCCCCAGGAGCTCGCAACCCCCCCGCCCAGAGCATGAATCTCCCGGGCCAGGAGCTCAGGGGCCGGGCAGGACAGTCCTGTGGGCCGGACATGGCCCGCGGGCTGTAGTTTGCCCACCTCTGCTGTAAATGCTCAAAAAAACCCAATCCCTTTTTGATTACTGGTTTTCCCCTTTGCTTTCTTCTCTTCACACTTTTATTTAAAAAAATGAATCCTATTAGTTTAAATTAAGTTAGCAAAGGGGTGTAGCAGGGCTGTTAGGGGTATGTGTAATATTTATAGCATAGTGTTCTTGCATCATCATCATCATATGACAGATTAATTAAAGTTTAATAGCACTATTGACTTTTTACTAGCATTACTCTTGTGTTTACCAAAAGTGATTTAACATATTTGCTTACAAACAGTTCCTCATCACATTAGCCTTCTGGCAAAATGTCTACACCACTGCCCCTCAACCTCCAGCAATCTCTAGTACCATGTCTGAAGCTTTTGTGTGCTTTACACTCTTAAATCCAGTTTCCTCCCAAATCTAATGCACTTTTACACAAATTTTCCCCCAAATTCTTAATCCAATTAATCTATGCTGCATTAATTTTCAGCAGTTCCACTCATTCTTCTCAAAATCAAGGATGAATCTAAATTTTAATTGGATGTTGGTGAAGAACTGTCAATAAAACCCTTCAAGCCCCTTCCCCCAGCGGTGATTCTCACTCTCATCTTCTGCTTCCCCTGAAAGGAATAAACTCAGCAGCCTGCCTTTGTTTACGAGGTGTTGGACATAGTAATTTGGATAGCTTTACAGAAATTAACGTATATGATGACTAAAGATATTTTACACATTACTGCTTCAGCCACAATTGGATATTGAGAATGCAGGGATAAGATGCCCTAGTTCATCCATCCGACTAAAAGATAAGTGATTATCAAACCTCTTTGCTGTTATACTCTTTGTGTTCAATCAAATGACTAGCATTAAAGGTGACCAGATAGCAAGTGTGAAAAATTTGGACAGAGGGTAATAGGAGCCTATATAAGAAAAAGCCCCAAATATTGGGACTGTCCCTATAAAATTGGGACATCTGGTCACCCTAGTTGGAACTCTATAGTTGTATATGCTTTAGCCTACAGTTGCATACCAACATCACTGGCTAAATCTGGTTTCTACTTTTGCCTAATAATTCTCACAGTGGCTTTTGGGCATTCTTTTCCCTGACACTTGCATTTTAGCTAGGTTTCAGTATCACCTAAGTGCACCATCTTTGCTGTAACCAGGTGTAGCATGTGCAAGATGATCTAACAGGCCTTTTTCATCTGTGATTTCTATGATATCACTTTAAAATGTCAGATCTGATTTTGCTGCTTTTTGTCTTTGTCATGTAAAATGGTTTATTTTATTTTAAATTTCCTTGTACCACTTCTCTGAAAATCTCAGTGGGAAGTCCATGCTGAGTTCTGCTACATTAGGCTGTCCCCAAAGAGCAATTCAAAAGTTCCTCCAGCTGTTTAATTTCAAGTAAGCTTCACCAAGAAGAGGCCCACTCAAAAGCTACATCAGTTTCACACATTCAGGGAGACTAGCCCCTGGCCCCGCCCCTTCTGCCCAAGGCCTCCCCCTGCTCCCCTTTCCCCTCTCCTCACACAGCGGAACCCCGAGCGCCCTCCCAGAGCACATCAGTTAATTCTCTGACACAGACCAGATAGCCCTGCAGCCACATGTCAGATATAGCTGATATCTCTGATGACAGTATTAGTTTTTGAAAGCACTTCTAAATGTACCAATCTGAAGGTTGTTTTTTATACTGGTGTGAGCAGGTATTCTAGGAGTTGACACTGAATGGGAGGAAAAGGAGAATGTTTTGCATATTTATTGAATACCATGCACACGAGTGACATTAAGGTTTGCAATAAGATCCAAAAAGTCTTGAATTTTCTTACTAGTACAGGGGAAAGGGGAAAGGTTAAAGAATTAAGCTCTGGATGATATGGCCATATGGATAACCATTTCAGAATGGTGACTTCCCAACTTGAATAATGATCCTGAAAGTAGAGAACACTGCTCATCCATTGTTCATTGCAGCAAGGAGACATAGGGAGCAAGGGGAAATAAGGCTTCTGATTAGAAACTTCTGCAATACAAAGAGTAAAATGGTGATTAGTTATCCAGGGCTGAGATGAGAGTATCAGAGCTCTTAAAGAGAAAGTGATGAGAAATAAACTTTACAAATTAAAAAAAAGGATACCCCATACTCTGTTTTAAAAATGTATTCAAGTGACAAATGCTACATGCTACAGTGCACTGCACAAAGAAGCGATCACATGGCTATTTAATATCTGTTCATGGATTGACAAATTCAGATAATTTCTGGATTTCTGAGTATGAATCAAGGAGTCATCACATCCCAGGTTCTGACTTATGTTTGCAGTCCTGTGGTAGCTTCTTTTCTCCCTCTCCCTCCCTTCCCTACCCCCATACGTCTCCTGCTTGTTACTGAAATGGACACTATAGCTATTTAATAAGAACGGGTGTATAGTCTTCCAGCTCTCAGAATCTGTTTCCACTTTTCTTTCTGGTGTCCCCAGTCATTGTCACTCAAGGGTTTTTTTTTCCGAAGTTGCTGCTACAGTCTCTTTCCAAAGAAGAAAAGAATAGGGACCAGAAGTTCCAGTCCAAACAATAATTCTAAACTAAACTTCTTTCACTTAGTTTGCTCCATAATTGCAAACTATCACCTACCTATCTATATTTGCAGGTTTCTGCAATGGCGTTATGGGTAAGAACATAAAAACGGCCATACTGGGTCAGACCAATGGTCAATCTAACCCAATATCCTCTTTCTGACAGTGGACATTGCCAGATGCTTGAGGGGGAATGAACTGAACATGGCAGTTTTAAGTGATCCCTCCTGTGTTGTCCAATCCCATCTTCTAGCAGTCAGAAGTTTAGGGACGCACAAAGCATGGGGTTCAGTGCCTGACCACCTTGGCTAACTGCTGTTAATGGACCTATTCTCCATGATTTATCTAATATTATTTTGAACCCAGTTATGCTTTTGGTCTTCACAACATCCCCTAGTAACAAGTTCTAGAGGTTGACTGTGCATTGGGTGAAGAAGTATTTCTTTATGTTTTGTTTTGAACCTGCTGCCTGTTAATTTTTTGGGTTACCAGTGGTTCTTGTGTTATGTTAAGAAGTAAATAACACTTCCCTATTCACTTTCTCCAGATCATACATGATTTTATAGACCTCAAACATATCCCCTTAGTCCTCTCTTTTCTAAGATGAATAGTCCCAGTTTAATCTCTCCTCATATGGAAATTGTTCCATAACCTGAATAATTTTTGTTGCCCTTTTGTGTACTTTTTCCATTCCTAAACTATCTTTTCTGAGCAGGGGGCAATCAGAACTACACGCAGTATTCAAGGTGTGAGCCTACGATGGATTCATGTAGTGGCATTACATTTTCTGTTTTATTATCTATCCTTTTCCTAATGGCTCCTAACATTCTGTTAGCGTTTTTGGCTGCTGATGCTCACTCAGAAGATGTTTTCAGTGAACTATCCACAATGATACCAAGATCTCTTTCTTGAGTAGTAACAGTTAACTTAGGCCCGATCACTTTTGCGTATATAGTTGGGATTATGTTTTCCAATGTGCATTATTTTGCAGTAACAACACTGAATTTTATCTACCATTTAGTTGCCTGATCATCCAGTTTTGTGAGATCCCTTTGTAACTTTTCACAGTCTGCTTTGGATTTAACTATCTGAAGTAATTTTGTACCATCTGCAAACTTTCCCACCTCACTGTTCACCCCTTTTTCCAGATCATTTATGAACATGTTGAACAGCACTGGTTCATGTACAGATCCCTGGAGAATGTTGTTATTTACCACTCTCCATCTGGAAAATGACCATTTATTCCTACCATTTGTTTCCTGTCTTTTTAACAAGTTACTGATCCATGATAGGACCTTCCTTCTTATCCCATGACAGCTTACTTTGCTTAAGAGGCTTTAGTGAGGGAGCTTGTCGAAAGCTTCTGAAAGTCCAAGTACACTATATCCACTGGATCACCCTTGTCTGCATGTTTGTTGACCCCCTAAAAGAATTCTAATAGATTGGTGAGGCATGATTTCCCTTTTGCAAAAGTTGTGTTGACTCTTCCCCAAAATATCGTGTTTATCTGTGTCTCTGATCATTTTGTTCTTTACTATAGTTTCAACCAGTTTGTCTGAAATTGATCCTGTAATTGCCAGAATCACATCTGGAGCCTTTCAAAAAAATCAGTGTTGCATTAGCTATCCTCCAGTCATCTGGCACAGAGGCTGATTTAAATGATTAGGTTATAGATGACAGTTAGTAGTCCTGCAATTTCATATCTGAGTTCCTTCAGAACTCTTGGGTGAATACCATCTGGTCCTGGTGACTTATTACTGTTTAGTTTATCAATTTGTTCCAAACCTCCTCTAATGACACCTCAGTCTGAGACAGTTGCTCAGATTTGTCACCTAAAAAGAATGGCTCAGGTTTGGGAATCTCCCCATATCCTCTGCAGTGAAGACTGATGCAAAGAATTCATTTAGCTTCTCTGCAGTGGCCCTGTCTTCCGTGAGTGCTCCTTTAATACCTTGATCATCCAGTGGCCCCACTGATTGTTTGGCAGACTTCCTCCTTCTAATGTGCTTAAACATTTTTTTCCTGTTAGTTTTTGTGCCTTTAGCTAGTTACTCTTCAAATTCTTCCTTGGCCTGGTTTATTATACTTTTACACTTGACTTGCCTAAGTTTATGCTCCTTTCTATTTTCCTCAGTAGGATTTGACTTCCAATTTTAAAGAATGCCTTTTTTGCCTCTCACTGCTTTGTAATGGGGTGTACCTGGCCCTTCCTGGCCCCCTGCTGGAGTCCCTGCAGTCCTACTACACCCCACCCTAGGAAGGAGCAGCAAAGGTAGGTCCTTCAGGCCTGCCTCGAAGTGCTGCACAAAAGTAGCCAATCAGAACCCAGCAGGCTCAGATAAAAGGAGCTGCAGGTCAGTTCCTTTCTGGGACCAGAGGTGTGAAGAAGGAGGCTCTTCTCAGGTCAAAGGCACTCAGTTGGCTGCATTAATGGCACCTGGGAGAGAGAACCCGAGAGCTGTTACCCTAAGCTAATGGGCGAAGGTAAAGGGACCAGGTGGGAAGAGGCCCAGGGAATAAAGCAGAAACTAATTAGAGGAAGCAGTACATGGCTACTGTTTATAGGGAACCTGGAGTAATGGTGGGGCTCAGGTCCCCTACTGGCCACTGGTGAAGTGGCTTAAGTCCCAAGAAGGGGAAAAGGTTCCTTTTTAGCTCAAATGAACGGTGGAATTTAAAGGGCTCAGAGATAGGGCTGAAGACCCTGGTGATAGCTGAGAGACAGTTTGTTGAACTCTTTGCTACCTCACAAGGTGTTCATCTTTTAACCATATGACTTGGTTGACGCCTGAGCCACTGACTGCCTGCCTACTGAGGTCAGCAACCTACAGGGGATGCCAGGATTAGGGGAAAGATTTCAGTACCACACTCAGCAGCTAGGAGGTACACAGGAGGTGAGTGCCCCCATTACATGCCTCTTTTACTTGTTTAGTGGCATTTTTGGTCCTTTTACTGCTTATTATTATTATTTATTAAGTGTATACATTTAGTCTGAGCCTCTATGGTCTTTTTAAATAATCTCCATGCAGTTTGCAGGCATTTATCCCTTGTGACTGTTCCTTTTAATTTCCATTTAACTAGCCTCCTCATTTTTTGTGTAGTTCCCCTTTTAGAAATTAAATGCTGCTGTGGCTGGTTTCTTTGACATTTTCCCTCCTATTAGGATGTTAAATTTAATGACATTATCATTGTTATTACTGAATGGTTCAGCTATATTCACCTCTTGGACCACATCCTGTGCTCCATTTAGAACTAAATCAAGAATTGTCTCTCCCCATGTGGGTTCCAGGGCAAGCTGCTCCAAGAAGCAGTCATTGTCTAGACATTTTCTCTTTGTCCCTTCCTGAAGTGACATAACCCTGTCAATTTGAGGATAGTTTGAGGATATCATAGAATCACAGAATCATAGAATATCAGGGTTGGAAGGGACCTCAGGAGTTCATCTAGTCCAACCCCCGCTCAAAGCAGGACCAATCCCCAACTAAATCATCCCAGCCAGGGCTTTGTCAAGCCTGACCTTAAAAACTTCTAGGGAAGGAGATTCCACCACCTCCCTAGGTAACCCATGCCAGTGTTTCACCACCCTCCCAGTGAAAAAGTTTTTCCTAATATCCAACCTAAACCTCCCCCACTGCAACTTGAGACCATTACTCCTTGTTCTGTTATCTGCTGCCACTGAGAGCAGTCTAGATTCATCCTCTTTGGAACCCCCTTTCAGGTAGTTGAAAGCAGCTATCAAATCCCCCCTCATTCTTCTCTTCTACAGACTAAATAATCCCAGTTCCCTCAGCCTCTCCTCATAAGTCATGTGTTCCAATCCCCTAATCATTTTTGTTGCCCTCCGCTGGACGTTTTCCAATTTCTCCACATCCTTCTTGTAGTGTGGGGCCCAAAACTGGACACAGTACTCCAGATGAGGCTTCACCAATGTCGAATAGAGGGGGATGATCATGTCCCTCGATCTGCTGGCAATGCCCCTACTTATACATCCCAAAATGCCATTGGCCTTCTTTGCAACAAGGGCACACTGTTGACTCATATCCAGCTTCTCGTCCACTGTCACCCCTAGGTCCTTTTCTCCAGAACTGCTGCTGAGCCATTCGGTCCCTAGTCGGTAGCGGCGCATTGGATTCTTCCGTCCTAAGTGCAGGAATCTGCACTTGTCCTTGCTGAACCTCATCAGATTTCTTTTGGCCCAATCCTCTAATTTGTCTAGGTCCCTCTGTATCCTATCCCTCCCCTTCAGCGTATCAACCTCTCCTCCCAGTTTAGTGTCATCTGAAAACTTGCTGAGGGTGCAATCCACACCATCCTCCCGATCATTTATGAAGATATTGAACAAAACTGGCCAGAGGACTGACCCTTGGGGCACTCCACTTGATACCGACTGCCAACTAGACATGGAGCCATTGATCACTATCCGTTGAGCCTGACAATCTAGCCAACTTTCTATCCACCTTATAGTCCATTCATCCAGCCCATACTTCTTTAACTTGCTGACAAGAATACTGTGGGAGACCGTGTCAAAAGCTTTGCTAAAGTCAAGGAACAACACGTCCACCGCTTTCCCCTCATCCACAGAGCCAGTTATCTCGTCATAGAAGGCAATTAGATTAGTCAGGCATGACATGCCCTTGGTGAATCCATGCTGACTGTTCCTGATCACTTTCCTCTCCTCTAAGTCCTTCAGAATTGATTCCTTGAGGAACTGCTCCATGATTTTTCCAGGGACTGAGGTGAGGCTGACTGGCCTGTAGTTCCCTGGATCCTCCTTCTTCCCTTTTTTAAAGATGGGCACTACATTAGCCTTTTTTCAGTCGTCTGGGACTTCCCCGGATCGCCATGAGTTTTCAAAGATAATGGCCAATGGCTCTGCAATCACATCCGCCAACCCTTTTAGCACTCTCGGATGCAGCACATTCGGCCCCATGGACTTGTGCTCATCCAGCTTTTCTATAAAGTCCTGAACCACTTCTTTCTCCACAGAGGGCTGGTCACCTTCTCCCCATGCTGTGCTGCCCAGTGCAGTAGTCTGGGACCCGACCTTGTTCATGAAGACAGAGGCAAAAAAAGCATTGAGTACATTAGCTTTTTCCACATCCTCTGTCACTAGGTTGCCTCCCTCATTCAGTAAGGGGTCCACACTTTCCTTGACTTTCTTCTTGTTGCTAACATACCTGTAGAAACCCTTCTTGTTACTCATAACATCCCTTGCTAGCTGCAACTCCAAGTGTGATTTGGCCTTCCTGATTTCACTCCTGCATCCCCGAGCAATATTTTTATACTCCTTCCTGGTCATTTGTCCAATCTTCCACTTCTTGTAAGCTTCTTTTTTGTGTTTAAGATCAGCAAGGATTTCACTCTTAAGCCAAGCTGGTCGCCTGCGATATTTACTATTCTTTCTACACATCGGGATGGTTTGTCCCTGTAACCTCAATAAGGATTCTTTAAAATACAGCCAGTTCTCCTGGACTCCTTTCCCCCTCATATTATTCTCCCAGGGGATCCTGCCCATCAGTTCCCTGACGGAGTCAATCCATATGATTGGATTTTATGTTTTTGTAGCCTGTTTAATGTCCCTGAGCATTTCACAGTCACTGTTCCCGTCCTGGTTAGGTCACCGGAAGTATATTCCTATTGCTATATTCTTATTGTTCAAGCATGGAATTTCTGTCCATAGAGATTCTGTGGTATCGTTTATTTAATTAAAGATTTGTATTGTATTTGACTCTATGCTTTCTTTCACATATAGTACCAGTCCCTCTCCTCACCTCTATTATTCCTATATATTTTGTACCCTGATATTACCATATCCCATTGATTACCCTCATTCCACCAAGTTTCTGCGATGCCTATTATATCAATAATCTCATTTAATGCCAGGCACTCTAGGTCACCAATGTTAGGCCTGGTCTACACTACAGAGTTAGTTATGCATGTATCTACACTTAAATTTGTCTCCCATTGATGAAAGCACCCTATTACTGTGAAGTAGTAACACTACCTCCCCGAGCACCTTTAAGCCATGGTTGATGTGCTGAGGCTGATGCAGTACTAGTCTAGGTAATGTCTATGTTGATGCTTACAGTCTTCCAGCAGCCGCCCCACAATGCCTGACATTGACTGCTCTGGAAACAGTTGTGAACTCTGCTGCTCAGCAGCCACAGAGATCGAAAGTCCACCCACGCCCCTTTAAAATGTCTTTGTTGCAATGCCTTTTCCTGGTTGTTCAGGTTGGTGAGCACACCTAGCAGCTCTCCATTGCTGTGTGCAACTGCCCAGTCAACCATGCTGGCTACACACTCCAGATGTGGTCTGGCCTGAAATAGACAGGAAGTACTGGATCTCCTGGGCCTGTGGGGAGAAGAGGCTGTCCAGACACAGCTAAAGAGTAGTTGTAGAAATGTAGACATATCTGAGAAGATTTCATGGGGGATGCAGAAGAAAGGGTATGATGGAGATCAGCAGCAGTGCTGCACGAAAGTGAAGGAACTGTGGCAGGCATACCAGAAGGCCAGGGAGGACAAGTCACTCTGGTGCCAAGCTGCGGACCTGCTGCTTTTACAAAGAGCTGTATGCAATACTTGGTGGAGACCCCACCTCCTCACAGACTCCTGTGGGTACCTCCAAGGAGCTCAAGACACAGGTCTTGGTGTGAATAGGGAGGAGGAGAATGGGGGACATGCAACCAGGGGGGTCCAGCTGTGCTACAAGCCAGGACCTATTTGAGACTCCACTGCAGTGTAGTCAGTCCCAGCAGTCAACCACTGGAGAGCCCAATGCAGAAGAAGGAACCTCGGATAAGTCTTTAAATGTATTTGCCATTACGATGATGTAAATGGTGCCCCCAACTAAACAGGACACCTTTTTTGACATTTCATTAATTTACTCATACTAGAAAGGGTAACAGTACGACAAAGAGAAGTAGAGTTGCTATGTGCTTTTCATTCCCTTGTAGAATTAGGCAAGGGAGTCATGTGGAGCAGTTGAATCCTCCTGAGAGATCTTGATAAAACTTCCATGGAGGTACTCTGCAATCCTCTCCCAAAGGCTTCTAGAAATGGCTGCCTTATTTCTTTGTTTGTGGTAAGACACTTTGTCATGCTAGTCAGTGATAACTTTGGCAGACACCATTGCAGCACACAGGCTAGCAGCATTTGGACCCGGGTGGCTTCAGCACTCCAGCAGCAGCTGTGTTCTTTCTGCCTTTGTTACCCTGGAGTGAAATATCAGCTAAAATCACCACCACCTGCAGAAAATAGTGTCATTGTTCAATGCCATTGCCCTGTGCTCATAGTTTCATGCAATCAAGCAATTCCATCCTCATTTCCCTCACCCCTGGTGGGCCATACTCATCATGGCTGGTGCTCTGAGTGGGACTGTGCTCAAGCACTCTGAAGCAGAAGTGTCAATAAGCATGTCTTGTTTTAAAATTTAGGGGAGCAAGGGAAGGGAGTTCCAAAGCTTAACTTTTACTTTCCGTTGTGGCTAAACGGACAGTGATACCTCTATGTGTTTTATGTACAGCTGCTGCTGTTGAGGCCTTGAGGAGTGCCCCCTCCACACTCATGGAACACTTGAGCCAGATAAGGAGGAGAAAGAAGAGGACTCAGGATGACATGTTCAGTAAAATCCTGCAAGCCAGTGCTGCTTCAGACTGTGAGCAGAGAGCCTGGAGGGTGAATATTTCTGACTGTGTGGGGAAGGAAAGAGTGGACAAGAGAAATCCCTAGGAGTTCCAGCAGAAAAGGAGAGGGAGATGCACCAGGACATAAGGTGGCTTCTCCATCATCAAACATGGGTGCTGCAGACTCTTCTGGACTTACAGTCCGGGGCTTGCCTCCCTTTGCAGTCCATGGGCAGCTTCATTTTAGCATCTCCCTAGACTCTGCCTCAACATCCCATGGGGCATCAGGGCCTGCATCCCTAGCCCTGCCACCCCACACCAGGACACAGTAAGGACAACCACAGTGTCACATACACTGACCTATGAAAGCCACAATTGCTGCATGGGTAGCCAAAATGGACATGAATGTTCTTTCCCCTTAAGTTTTTAATGTAATTGCTTTTAAATTGACAAGACTTTGTATTGCACTGGTTTTGTTACTCAATAAAATTCTACTTTTTGGAAAATAATTCATCTTTATTAGTTCCCAACATATGCTACAGAGTGCCTATTGGTACCCATTTACTGGTTATTGTACAGTGTGACACAAATCATAGGATCTATGACAAAAACAGTATAATAATCATAAATGTAAAGCAAACACTGCAAAAACAATTGGTGCATTGACAGTGTTATATTCATAGATGTTATGAAGCCTAACACAATTCCTAGCAGGCCCCAAAACTGCCAGGCCAGGTAAAGCACAGTCCATCACACCACCTTACTCCAGCTCACTGCTAAAGTGCTCTTTCAGGCTTTCCAGAGCTGCATAGCTCTTTTAATAGCTCTTGTGTCTGGCTGTTCAAATGCAGCAGACAGCCACTCCACCTACACCATGGCAGCGACTTTCCCCCTTCACCTCACAGATGTTATGCAGGACACACCAAGCAGCTATGACCATTTGGAATCCTTTTTTCCCACAACAATCCAGTTTTGTGACTAAACAACAACAGTGCCCTTTCAATCTACCAAAACACATTAGACTGTCATTCTGCATCTGCTGAGCCGGTAGTTGAATTTTTCCTTGATTCTGTTGAGGTGGCCGGTGTACAGCTTCATAAGCAAGGGAGAGTCTGGGACCCCTGGGATCTCTGCTGGCATTTCAACTTTGCCAGTGGTAATCCATCAGTCAGGAAAGAAAGTACTTGTTTGCAGCTTTCTGAACAGTGTTGTGTTCTTAGATGCAAGCATCATGCACCTTCCCTGGCCAGCCCATACTGATGTCAGTGAAACGTCACCAGTGATCCATAACCATAGCACATCTGTTGATGTACTCTGTGGCAAGGTAGGTGGGCACAAAAATAGGGATGCATGCTGTCTGTCTCCCCACCTTGGTTCTGGAACCCCATCGCTGCAATTAATTCACTATTTCTTCACATAGTTGAGAGTCACTGTCCTGCATACAAGGAAACAATTAATGGCCCTTCATTCTTGCATGACAACAGCCCTCAGTGTGGATTTTCCATCTCCAAAATGATTTTTTACTAACTAGTAGCAATCTGGCTCTGCATATTTCCACAGTGCAATCGCCACTTGCTTCACCACCATCAGTATAGCTCTCATTCTGGTGTCCCTGTGCTGGAGGGCTGGGGCGAGGTTGGCACACAGATTCAGGAATGTGGCAATTCACATCCAAAAGTTCTGCAGCCACTGCTTGTCACCCCAAACCTCAATTATAATGTGATCCCACCAGTCAGTACTCGTTTCTCAGGCCCAGAAACGGTGCTCCATCGTCTGCAGCTCCACCAACAACCTCAAATGGTTTCTTGGCAATCCGTCCTCCATGAAATCATCATGTTTTCTGCTGATTCAGTTTTTCTTACGGCTCTGCACATACTAGAGGATTATGCATTCCATGCTTGAAATGCTCATGACAATCATGCAGAGCTGTGCAGGTTCCATGCTTCTATCAGAGCTGGCAAACAGCAAGGAGGGCCACTTGGCTTTGTGATTTTTTTAAAAAATGGTGAGAAAATTGCATAAGACGCTTGACATTATGGGATGGAGAAAGTTGCATGTTGGGAGGTTTACTCCTTGCTCCCAGTCACCCTGGGTGTCTTGCTTCTGCCCCACTGTGCATTGGCAAAACTTCCCAAAAACAGTGTGCTGGATGATGGTGAGTTGCATTCCGGGATACCTACCCATGGTGCACCGCACTGTGCATCAGGACAAGAATTCCTGGTGAGTATTTGCAGCACTGATGCAAGGAGCCCAGTATGTGCGTGACTGAGCAATATGCTAACAGTGGCAGCTTTATGCTAATTTGACTTGTGTCACCCAAGCTGACAGTGTAGACATGGCCCCAGTATTTAGATTTCTAGCATTTGTATATAAGCACTTGTACATTTTGTCAGTATCCAGTAGCTTGCCTTCAATTTAATTTCAAGAAAAAAATGGTTTGCACTATATATACTGTGACAGGATCAGGCCAGAGGGCTACAGGAGAGTGATCCTATTGGGATCCAGGAAGTGGGCGGGCTAAAGGACCCCTCCCCCGCAGCCTAAGGGGAGTATCCACAGGTCTGGGATTCCAAGTGAGTACAGGGGACAACTAGTGAGCTGTAGCTCACGAAAGCTTATGCTCAAATAAATTTGTTTGTCTCTAAGGTGCCACAAGTACTCCTGTTCTTTTTGCAAATACAGACTAACACGGCTGCTACTCTGAAACCTAAAGATAGAACAGGGGCAGGAGTGAGGTCATAGGGCTAAACGAAGGTGTCAAGGTTCCTCCCCCACTCTGAACTCTAGGGTACAGATGTGGGGACCTGCATGAAAAACCTCCTACGCTTATCTTTATCAGCTTAGGTCAAAACTTCCCCAAAGTACAAAATATTCCACCCTTTGTCCTTGGATTGGCCGCTACCACCACCAAACTAATACTGGTTACTGGGGAAGAGCTGTTTGGACACGATTTCCCCCCAAAATACTTCCCAAAACCTTGCACCCCACTTCCTGGACAAGGTTTGGTAAAAAGCCTCACCAATTTGCCTAGGTGACTACAGACCCAAACCCTTGGATCTGAGAACAATGAAAAAAGCATTCAGTTTTCTTACAAGAAGACTTTTAATAAAAATAGAAGTAAATAGAAATAAAGAAATCCCCCCTGTAAAATCAGGATGGTAGATACCTTACAGGGTAATTAGATTCAAAACAGAGAACCCCTCTAGGCAAAACCTTTAGTTACAAAAAAGATACACAGACAGAAATAGTTATTCTATTCAGCACAGTTCTTTTCTCAGCCATTTAAAGAAATCATAATCTAACATGTACCTAGCTAGATTACTTACTAAAAGTTCTAAGACTCCATTCCTTGTCTATCCCCGGCAAAGACAGAATATAGACAGACACACAGACCCTTTGTTTCTCTCCCTCCTCCCAGCTTTTGAAAGTATCTTGTTTCCTCATTGGTCATTTTGGTCAGGTGCCAGCGAGGTTACCTTTAGCTTCTTAACCCTTTACAGGTGAGAGGAGCTTTCCCCTGGCCAGGAGGGATTTCAAAGGGGTTTACCCTTCCCTTTATATTTATGACAGAAGGGAACCTGACGGGGACACTGAGCAGAGAACCCTGGACAGCGCCTACTGCTCCTTGAAGGTGTCAAGGGAGCCAGCGGATACCACCCAGAGGAACTCCGCCCGGATGCGTGAGCGGACGGAGGATTGGAAATAGGCCCCACGGTCACAGGAGACCCTGTTAGCCAACCTCCTCTCCCTGGTTTTGTAGATGGCCATTTTGGCCAGGGCTAGGAGGAGGATGACAAGGAGGTCCCATGACTTCGTGAGACTATGGATAGGGAGTGCATAGATAAGAAGGTGAGGGGAAAAGTGCAACCAAAAAAGTAACATGATGTTTAAGAGGAGCCGGAATAGGGCCTTCATGTGTTACATTTAAATGGAATTCTTTTACATTTCACTGTTCCTCACTAGCTCCTATTTGTAGTTTACCAACTTCTTTCCTATCCTCTTTACTAGGATAGAGAGTTCCCCCTTTAATAAATTCATCCATGCGGGATGGCTCTGTTTGAACTGTGTGCTCTTCCGTGCCTGTCAGTTTTCCCCCAGCCCTTAGTTTTAAAAAGTCCTCTACAACCTTTTTAATGTTACATGCCAGCAGTCTGGTTACATTTTGGTTTAGGTGGAGCTCATCCTTCCTGTATAGGCTCCTTCTTTCCAAAAAGGTTCCCCGGTTCCTAAGAAACCTTCCATTGAAAGGTTTCAGAATAACAGCCGTGTTAGTCTGTATTCGCAAAAAGAAAAGGAGTACTTGTGGCACCTTAGAGACTAACCAATTTATTTGAGCATGAGCATCCGATGAAGTGAGCTGTAGCTCACGAAAGCTCATGCTCAAATAAATTGGTTAGTCTCTAAGGTGCCACAAGTACTCCTTTTCTTCTTCCATTGAAACATTGCAGTTCTGCCTGTCTTTCTGGCCTTGTGTGTGGAACTGGAAGCATTTCAGAGAATACTACCCTGATGGGTACTATAGGTTCATATAAATCAGTACACTTACTGTGCTGAAATATTTCTGCTTTATTATTTGAATTATTGCTGTGTAATGTTACAGTAGCTGAATTAAAAATTTAGAAAAAACCTTAGCAACTCCAAATTTAAATTAGCCTAGCTATGGTGTGAATAAGCCATCTGAGGTTCTGCTGCTTATCCAAACTTCTTTAATTTGTTAAATTGGACTAGAAATCTCACAAGAATGTGCTCTCGCCAAATTTTGGTACGTCTTGGTTCTAGTGGCATCCTATTGGTCTTGACATCTATATTTCTACAAGTATTTGGCTAATTTCGTGTTTGGTATTTTGCAATTTCCACTTGTGGTCCCAGAGGGAACTTGTAAATGAAGAGGTTAATGGAAATAAAAGACAATGAAAAAGTTAACTAAACATTTCTGAAAAAGAAAGCAAAAATTCTTTTCTGGTTTTGTATGAAGGTTTGAGTTGATTTTTTAAAAATTTCATTTAAACCTGGTTGTCTATTCTAAACGATAAACAGATTATGTATGTTTGTGTTTTTATTCTTTTGGCCTTGGCTATGAATTCTGATGACATAATGTTTATTCCAAACCCAGCAGGCAGGCATTTTGAGGTGAAATCCTTCTGGTACCAAACTACCAACCAACATGTCTTCCAGGGGGAGACCCCAATTCTACATATGTAAATAGTATCTGTATGTACCTTTGTAGGACATATTTTAAGGGTATGCTACCGTAATGCAAACCATAGTGCAATTTTTGTTTATAGGTACTGCGTGACAGTAACTAGCGGCAACCCATTTATTTCTGCACAAGGATAAAACATGCCAATGTGATTTGTAATGGGTCACTTATATCTTGCCCAGCTGCATTAGATTGTGTGTGTCAGCTCTTTGTTGTTCTGAAAGCAGATCAATACATGTCTGGCATTCAGGCAGATTATAACGGCTATCAATTTACATGTCACAAACAACAAAAATCATTAGCAAAAAAGAAAATATAGCTATCTGGGGCACAATTATTTAAAAAAATGTATTTACATGTAGCAAGTGCTGATGTTTTCAGTACTATGGTAATAGTAACAGTCCCATCATGAGAGTGAATGAAGATGCACTGGTTAAGTGTCCTTTTATAAAATAATTCCTGACTTTATACAATGTCTTTTTAGAAAGAAGGAAATAACATGTTTAATGATAGTCCTTTGTTTTTCTTTTCTGGAAGGCTGTTTTTCTAAAGATTACTGAATTGTCCTGATTTATTTATTTAGCCTTCTTTTTAAAATGAAAAAGCCTTTTCCAGAAGATTGGTTGGTTCAGGGGACAGGTATTATGATACAGATGCCAGGTCGGCGGTGACTGCAAACTACTACAATCTGATGGCAGTTAGTGGTCTCAATCCAGTTTCCAAATGACAATTAATCACAAGTGGCACTGATTGGCAACTGTAACAGAGTGAAAGATCCTGAATTCTAAGTCTGGACTCACAAGGTTTTTAGAGTTTGTTGTGAGTTAGTCCCTCCAGGTGGAATAAAATCTTTTCAGACTCATAGCTAAGCAATGATTTATTACGTGAGCTTTGCTGTTGGCTGGGCCTATGACTGCTGGGTTTATAATAGCAGCCAGGGATTAAATAGACTAAACTGCCTTCTCACCTCAGGACTCAGCTACACTCTTTTAAAAACTTTACACTCTTGCTAATTCTGCCTTAGTTCAAATAATGTTAGCAGCATTGAGATAGGGTGACCAGATGTCCTGATTTTATAGGAACAGTCCCGATTTTTGGGTCTTTTTCTTATTTAGGCTCCAACCTGTCAACCTGACCTGTCAACACTTGGGTGCCCATTGTTGCTAAACCCCGTAGAGTTGAACGGATGTTAGCAGCCATGGCAAGTTATTGAAAATTTTCCCTAGTGTAGACAGGACTGTAAAATAGGTCCCCAAGTGCAAGTCAGGGTTGAGGTTCGTTGGTGGAGCTCTCTGAGATGGTCTATGTTTTTACTGTTCTATCTGTGCCCTCCCTGTTCTGTGGATATAGAAAACTTCAGTCTCCAGGGCTGTCAAGAAGTCTTTCAGAAGTATTAAAATTTACTTTAAGAAGAAAGTGCTTTCCTTTGTGTCTTTTCCTCTTTTTCTGTCTCCTTTCCCCACGTGCACACGCTTTCCTCTCTGGCAGCTACATTCTGATCAGAGTGAGAGTGGTGTAAACATGGAGCAATTCCACTGAAATCCACAGAGCAACTACAGAGAAATAGGCAAATAAATCTGACCAGAATTTGGCCCTTGGCCACCATCCATCCCCTTCCTACTATCTGGAAAGGAAAAGGAGTGATTCTTTAAAAAGCAGATTGTCATTAAAATGACTGGCAGGATTTTTTCCGCAGAGATACAGCAGATACTCCCGCCTTGCCAAAAAGACTGAAATCTATAAAGCATGCAGCTTCTAAACATTGAGAGCCTGTACTTTTCCAACCCATTACTGTAGCTGGGCACTCTCCAGTGCAGCATTTGGTCTCTTGCCAGTTAGACAATCATTTATGATCATTGCTATGCTGTGCATCCAACCTGCTGTCTTGGAGTTGTTTGAGAGTGATACTGAGGACCAGCAGGGGAAGCCAGCCTTTAATTCCAGATTTCTAAATGAGGCATGCAAATTACTGATTTTTATAATATTTCAGAATAAAAGAAATTACATGCTGGATCAACACAAGAAAGGAGATCAATAAAGCTTCCATTTATCTCCTCTGAGCTATCTAGAACAAGGGAAGAATTGAAGAGGCAGAAGGGCTTGGGCTTTATTATTCCCTGTGTCAATTGAAGGCTGTCTTAATGTTCTGTATATAAAAGGCCATTTCACAGTTACTGAAATCCTGAAGTCTTTAAACCATGATTTGAGGACTTCAATAGCTCAGACATAGGTTAAGGGTTTGTTACAGGAGTGGGTGGGTGAGATTCTGTGGCCTGCATTGTGCAGGTCAGACTAGATGATGATAATGGTCCCTTCTGACCTTAAAGTCTATGAAATCACTGACTAAAACACCCATCCCTGACATTCCCATCAGAAGGCTAAGACGGCATCTAAGTCAATAAGTTACCAGCCTTTAATCAACATCTTGCTGGCTAGATTCTCAATATGCTGAGTCAGATGGAGGAGCCTGCAAGAGCATTTATTCCCATCTCAGGGCGAATACTGATATAACACGCTTTATAGCTGTGTGCTCCAGAAAACGTAACACTAATGTTTCCTCTGTTCTTGCAGGTGGGTGAGCTCTGTTTTAGCTGTGCCATTACTCTGTGCGAAATCCTCATTTTTTAATCTGCAGCAGCCATGAGAGATCCAAGGCTGTGGATTAGGCCCAGGTATTCAGCATTAATACCCTCATGTAGTAGAAAGAGCACTAACTGATTATCACAAGGTCTGTCTACACAGGGATAAAAGACTCATGGAACAGCTGTGGCTGGCCCAGGTCAGCTGACTTAGGCTTATGGGGGTCCTGCTGCAGGGTTAAAAATTGCTGTGTAGGTATTCAGGCTTGGTCTGGGGCCAAATCCGGGATCCTCCATTTTTGCAGGGTCCCAGAGCTCGTGCTCCAGCCTGAGCCCGAGCATCTACACAGTGATTTTTCAGCCTTGCAGCCCAGCCCCATGAGCCCAATGTCTGCTGACCTGGGCCAGCCATGAGTTTTTTACCCTTGTGGAGCCATAGCCACGGAGGGTTCCAATATTTCTTTCCTCCTAAGATAGAGCAATGATATTTAAAGGAGAACTGCTGTGATTTGTTTTAATACATTAGACAGCTAAATTAATACTTAAATAGGGCCTAAGTAATGGATGCTGCAATATGGAATGTGTGCTGGGATTTGTAGTGCAGTCTCTTCCATTACTTCTTATAGCAGGGCAGGGATTGGGAACAGCGTGGGTGGTGACACAGGACACCACTTGTGCGGAGTGAGGATATATTTCTAATGCTGAATTCTCCTGCAGCAATTTGACAGGTATGAAGTAGGATGGGCCCAGAGCTTGTTGGGTGTGAGACAGAGGAGACACTTTATCTGGGAGGCTTGAATTCATTGAAAGTGGACCTCCAATTGTATTTGCAAGGGTTGTTTTGCTTCCAGTTCCTCAAAAATGAGCTTCAAGGCTCATTTTGCAAAGCTCTAATAAAGCCCTTCAGGGTTTCCTCAGGCCTGGTACTGCCCATTTGCCACTCTTATGGAGACTGTGCACTGCTGTTGTAACATTTCTGGATGAACATCCTGCCTAGAATACTCAAACTTGACGTATATACTGATTGTCTTGCATGCCTATACTTATGCCCATCTGCTTGGCTGGCATGATGCCCACTGAGAAGGTGTTATGCCAGTTTCAGTAAGGTACATTTTTCAGCAAAGAGGTGTTCAGAGAAACAGTCTGTAGAACACAGCCAGTGCCATCTCTCCTGCCAGAAGAACCTTCTGTGTGAGAATAATCCCGGCCTAGGGCCATGTGCTTCATTACAATGGATCACATCTGTAGATGGACTGTTTCTATAGATAATACACTCATTGTCTTTCTGCTGTGCTCTTTTTTTCAGTCTTATCTCAGGGTTTGGAATTGAGTTCATAGTGAGACCAAGATAGAGGGTGAAAGCCTGGCCTCACTGCATATGGGGCTACGCTGCAATTCAACACCTGCGGCTGGCCTGTGTAGGCTGACTTGGGTTTTGCAGGGGTATGGGCTTCAGGGTAAATTTCTGTGCAGACATTTGGGCTTGGACTCTCCCCTTCGCAGGAGCCCAGAGCTCTGGCTCCAACCCAAGCTAGAATATCTACACTGCTATTTACCACTGCACAGTCCAAGCCCCATGAGTCTGAGTCAGCTGACATGGGCCAGCTGCAAGTGTTGAACTGTAGTGTTGACATATTCACTAAAGCTAATTTAAGTTTTGCTATTGACTTCAATGGAGCTGAAGTTTCACCCACAGTATTTTCACCTTGTTAACCATGAGCAATCACAGGATTCAGTGTCCCCTTATGTCTTCCTTCCCCCAGAAGCTAAACTCCAAGGAACAATAGTCTCACAATATAGCATCCTTCGTTAAGATAAACACAGGTAGTCCTTGGGAGTGCAACTGGGAAAGATGCAGGAGGCAACGTGTCAGCAGCTAGATTTATTTTCCAAGAAATACTGTTGAAGAGTTACACAGACAATATCATCTCTTCAAATACTGTCTGAGCCAGTGGGCCACCTCTGCAACCTGCTGAGGAATTAGCAAGCTGGACAAAAGGAGGGTGCTGCTGTTATCTGTGCAGCCAGCATAATGTTGTCTGCTCTCAGTGCACCTTTTGAGAAGATCTGGGCAAATAGCACAGGCTCCTAGTTTGCAGTGTGAGACTCAGATTTTTGACTCAGCCCTTGTGCTCTAGCCATAGTCTATTCATGGCTCCAATAACCACCAGAGATGGAGAGTTTCTGCAGCTTTCCTAATGTGCTAAGGACTATAGTCTGTGCATCCTGGGACTCTGCACCACTTACATTGAAACCTCCTGCAGAGTGGGACTTCCAATGTGGGCCAACAGCATAGTAGGGGCCAGCTGCACGAAAGCGGAGGCAAACTGGGGAAGAGGAGGTCTGGCAAGGGACCACCCTGAGCCCTCCTGTGTTACAGAGTCTTTGGCAAAGGGGGTGCAGCCCATAAAGGATACTTTATCCTGCACTGCGCTGCAGCCTCCAGCAACATCCAATTATGGGAGATGCAAGCAGCCTACCCTCTGACACTCTGCTAGCCCTAGCACTGAATTCCCCAGTATGTTGCGTTCTCTCCTTCCACTCTGAGGAAGATGCTACATCCATTGCACTTTATGTGGCAAGGGGGAAAAAAAGATATCATTGTATTTAATATTGTAAAGACTACCAGAGAATCTTCGGCATAGGGTGCCAGGGAACCGTAATTTTTATTAAATATGCAAATAATGAGATTATATATCACACACACAATTAAAACCAATGAAATGATGCTAAAACAAGATATGAAATATTCATATCACTAGCACGTGCAAGTTATGGTCCCAAGACTGTGCCTTGCAAAAATCCAAATTGAAAGTAAAATTAAGAGCTCAGGTTCCTGTAAAAATAAACACTGTCAGGTGAGGCCATTTTCATTCCAGGAGTTCCCTTGTGACACTGTGCTCAGGACACCCAGTGCTGTGAGTTGCTGTGTTACCCCTCTGCCTGAACAAGAGGGAGAGCTTTGCTGTGTTAGGGACCTAGATGTAAGCAGTCTGGCCTAGGAGTGAGAGCAGGAGTCAGGTCCAGTGGGCAGAGCGGTTGTCCAGGTTGAGGAACAAAGCCAAGGATCAGAACCAGAGTCAGCTGCCAGTTACCAGAGCCAGGGGTCAGAGTCAGAACCAGGAATCGAAGCTGAGGGTTAGAGCAGATGCCAAATGCCAGAGCCAAGGATCAAGCCAGAGTCAGGGTCAGAAGTTGGAGGCTATGGTTGGAGCCAGGACGGGTGGTGAGAAGCTATGGTTGGAGCCTATGGTTGGAGGCTATGGTTGGAGCCAGGACTGGGCAGGAGGAGAGGCAAGGATCAAGCAGAGAGCAGGAGCATGGTGGGAACAGGAGCAAAGGCAGGGGTAAGACAGGAGACAAGAGCAGAGCAGGAACTGGGTTGGGTGCAGGAGACAGGCACAAGCAGAGTCCAGTGAGGTCAGAACAGAAAACCACCTTGTTTCTCAAACTTCCTATGTCTCATCCTGGCTTAAATAGCAGTGGAGCCAGGCAACCCTCCAGTCAGAGATCCCATTGGTGGTGCTTTGGCTGGGTCTATAGCCCTAATAGCATCTCAGCCTACCAGGTTTCAGTAGCCATTAGGTAGAGGCCAGGGCATGGAAGCTGTCTCCCCGGCCTGGGGTTAAGACCTGGGATACCACATGGTCCTGCTAAACTGTGTGTCAGCTCTTTGACACACCAGCCTGTCTGCCTTGCCTGCAAATTCTACAGGGCTCTGCCAATCCAAACCATATCTTGCAGGTAACAATCAGTGAACCTGAGTTCCCCTGAGATGTCTCTCTGTAGCGTCCAGTCCATCTTAGTGGATTCTCACAGAAATTATTAAGTTCAGTGCCTGTAAAGAGGTAGAGCACACATCAGCCTGTTAGGTTTGCTGAAGACTCACACTTTACTTTAATAGACAGCACTGGGGTACTTTTGTAATAAAACAAGAATAAGTTTATTAACAAAGAAGAGAGATTTAAGTGATACTAAGCAAGAGCAAAAGAGACAGATATGGTTACAAACAAAACAAAATAAACATTCTACTAAAACTTAATCTTAGTAAATTACTATCTTTACTAAGCAGTTTTTTTCACTTACATCAAGTTAACAGCATCTTTAGCCCTCCAGATTTGGGGGATTCCCAACTGTCACAGGCTCAGAGGGTGCATGTCCCCTCAGTGATGGATACCTAAAAGTTCTCTTTTCTCCCCTTATATTATCCAAAGTCCTTTGTCTCTGCTTCAAGAGCCAGGAAGGCTTTCTGTGGTGCAGATTCTGGCCCCTGGCATGATTGTAAATGGTCTTCTCCCCGACTTGTTTAGCTCAATGGCTTCATTTACCTTATATATAAATGTACCTTCATTGTCCTCTGTCTGTAACCAAGCCAGACAGACCAAAGCCAAACCAAGTCAGACAGATAAATACACATTCCTTTGTCTAGAGCAGGCTGGATTTATGCATTGCCTCCCACGCACATTTTAAGAACACATTTCCAGCACACATATATAATGCTTTGTACACAATCTGAATATACATCACACAATGATTTTTGGGACCAGCATGTCATCAGTTAACATATGATATCTTCCATTACACCTTTTAAATACATATTATGACAACAGTGTGTTAGGGCAAATCTGATGTGAGTTATCATGTGGGAAACCCTCTGCCCGTTGGCACTGAGAGGCTTCCAGGATCACACTGTGAAACAGAGACTCATTGGTAGTTCACTATTGTGTCAACAACTCATCAGGCCTGACATATTCATTACACCTAACACACTACTGTCACAATTGATATCTAAAAGGTGTCATGTAAGGTATCATAAACAAATTAGTAACACGCTGATCTCAAAATCATTGTGTGGTGTATGTATGGGGTGAGTACAAAGAGTTATAAATCTGTACTATAAGTAGGTTATTAAAATGTGTTTGGCAAGCAACTCTGGTGAAGTTTGGGGTAAGCGGATGTAAACTAAATAATTCTGAAAATTTTTCAGGCTCCCAAACTTGTGATAGTAGGAATTCAGTTCTACCCACATGCTTCAAGAAGTAACATGCAAAATTCCAGATGCTTTGGCTGTTCACAATCCTATGAAGCAATTCAATGACTTTTGGGATTTACTTAACCCTATCATCTTACTGAGACCAATTTTTCTGCAGAAAAGTCACTTGTAATCCTGCAGCAGTGTCCTGACTCTGATGAAGAAACTCTCCAGAAACAGAAATGCCATAAGAATGCTGCAGTGCACTCACTAATGTTCTTGACTTCTCGTTACAATTTCACTCTGCTGACCCAAATGCTGAACTGGTTAAATGGTGTCAGTACAAATGCTGATATCCTGGAATAAGAGAAAATTAATTTCTTCTTCTGGTTAATATATTTTTTCTCCTTTCTCTAGCAGTTGCTGGCTGTACTCAGTGGTACCAAAGGCAAATTCCTATAGCTACCAAATGACAACAGATTTGTCAGCCTGCTTATGTCTAGTGGAATGAAATACATGATTGACTAGAAAGACAATTTGGTTTGAGATTGGATAATGTCTTAATAGAACAATTGTTCTGTATGTAAAGAGTGACTGCCAGCTCCGAAATGCTACTGCTATCTTGGCCAGAGGGAAGTTCCTTTTCGCTTCACGAAACAGTAAGACTACCATTGCTATCAACAGGGCTATTTTGAGTTTTATATGAAAATACATATTTTAATTAAATTGCTATTTCTGAGCTGATTACCAGTGGCAGACATGTAGTTTTTTTAAAAAATGTGGTAATTTTTGACACTGGCAGTAGGGAAGTATGTATGACGGATAGTGAAATAGCTCCTAGCCTATCATAAAAAAAATGTATTTAAGCACTAAAGTTTTATATTTTAAAATATTAAAGGCCTGGTTTTGAATTGCACTATAATAATCAACCCTGAAGGAGACCAGTTACTTTGGTTTTACTGGGGCAATCCAGGTTTTTCATATGGGGTCCTAAAAAAACTACTTTCAAGACGTCTGAAAGGTCCGATTTATAAATTTCATCAGTCAAAATATGTTTTTCTATATTGTAGCAGAGCACAGCTGGCCCTCCTGGCTCCTGCCTCTGCTAGGCACAGAAAAAGTCACTCAGAGATCCTGGGGTTCAGGAACCACCAGTGCTTTTATTTACAAGTTTGTATTCCCACTACCATCTCACCATACAGAGTACATAGCTTCTTGTGTCCAAACCCAGGAAAGAAGGGCTTTCTCCCTACCTACACTCCCTCACTCTCCTCCATCCCACACCCTTACTTCCTTCGTCCCAGCCTCTTATATACCCCTCAGCTGGCTCTCATTCCCCAGTTAGGGCAGGTTCTTTCCAGACAGCTCCACTTTATTCACCTAAATGGGGCTAGCATGGCAGGGGGATGATTTTGCAGTCTTTCTGCCCTGCACCTTATCCTATACCTGGGTGGGTGTGGAGCTGCTACTCCTAGATCCAGGCACTCTCAGCCTGCATCTGGACCAGACCACCCCCACCTACCATTTTCCTCCACTTCGTAGAATCATAGAATATCAGGGTTGGAAGGGACCTCAGGAGGTCATCTAGTCCAACCCCCTGCTCAAAGCAGGACCAATCCGCAACTAAATCATCCCAGCCAGGGTTTTGTTAAGCCTTACCTTGAAAACCTCTAAGGAAGGAGATTCCACCACCTCCCTAGGTAACCCATTCCAGTGGTTCACCACCCTCCTAGTGAAAAAGTTTTTCCTAATATCCAACCTAAACCTCCCCCACTGCAACTTGAGACCATTACTCCTTGCTCTGTCATCTGCTACCACTGAGAACAGTCTAGATTCATCATCTTTGGAACCCCCTTTCAGGAAGTTGAAAGCAGCTATCAAATCCCCCCTCATTCTTCTCTTCTGCAGACTAAATAATCCCAGTTCCCTCAGCCTCTCCTCATAAGTCATGTGCTCCAGCCCCCTAATAATTTTTGTTGCCCTCTGCTCGACTCTTTCCAATTTTTCCACATCCTGCTTGTAGTGTGGGGCCCAAAACTGGACACAGTACTCCAGATGAGGCCTCACCAATGCTGAATAGAGGGGAATAGTCATGTCCCTCGATCTTCTGGCAATGCTCCTACTTATACAGCACAGAATGGCGTTAGCCTTCTTGGCAAGAAGGGCACACTGTTGACTCCAGCTTCTCGTCCACTGTAAGCCCTAGGTCCTTTTCTGCAGAACTGCTGCCTAGCCACTCAGTCCCTAGTCTGTAGCAGTTCATGGGATTCTTCCTTCCTAAGTGCAGGACTCTGCACTTGTCCTTGCTGAACCTCATCAGATTTCTTTTGGCCCAATCCTCCAATTTGTCTAGGTCACTCTGGATCCTATCCCTACCCTCCAGCGTATCTACTTCTCCTCCCAGTTTAGTATCATCTGCGAACTTGCTGAGGGTGCAATCACCCCATCATCCAGATCATTAATAAAGATGTTGAACAAAACCAGCCACAGGACCAACCCCTGGGGTACTCCACTTGATACCAGCTGCCAACTAGCCATCGAGCCGTTGATCAGTGCTCGCTGAGCCCAACAATCTAGCCAGCTTTTTATCCACCTTATAGTCCATTCATCCAATCCATACTTTTTTAACTCGCTGGCGAGAATACTGTGGGAGACAGTATCAAAAGCTCTGCTCAAGTCAAGATAGATCACACCCACTGCTTTCCCCATATCCACGGAGCCAGTTATCTCATCATAGAAGGCACTTAGGTTGGTCAGGCGGGACTTTCCCTGCCATGTCTTCACTGCTAATCAAAGTGTGCTTTCACGGTGAGAGCTAACAAAACATAGCTAATTCAACACTGTAAAATCTTACTGAAGGCAAAGCACAGGCAGTTTTTACCTCAGTGTAGGTCAACCCACACCTGGGATTGATCTCGACTAGCTACACTGAGGTGAAAATTGTAGCGCAGTGCCTCCACTTGGACTTTACGTTGTGGCAGCTATCGTTAGCTACCTCAGTGTAAAAACATCCCTTTTTGGCAGTAAAGACAAAGCCTTAGTTCCCTCATCTATGTGTAACCCTTCTGCCCATCAGAGTTGGCAGCAACAAGGGCCGGGTTCAGTATCTAGGGGTTCCATTCCAATAACGCAATGCAAAACCGGCTCGAGCCCCCACCCAGTGAACTGGGACAAATATATACCATCCCCGCTGGGCGCCTCCAAGAGGCAATACTTTCCCTCTCGCAAGCACAGAGTCTGAGTGTAGCAAAAAGCCTTTTAATAACAGAGATAAACAATGTGGCATTATGTTGGGGAAACACCATGAACAGGATTCATAACACAACCCATGAGCAAAAACCCACCCCAACCAAACTGGGGCATGTCCTTTCCCTTGGGTTCTTGAGTCCAGCAACCCGAAATCACCCAAAGTCCCAAAAGTCCAATGGCCCAGAAGTCTCTGTCCCTGGTCAGGGCAGCCCCAGAGTTCGAAAGTTTATCTGCAGAGTTTTACCTCCCAACCTGGGTGGAGATGGGGGGGAGAGAAGAGGTAAGGGGACACCTTACATGATCTGAAGCTGACTGCCCCACAACTCCATAGGACTTCGCTCCGCTCCGCCAGCCAGTCCACAAACTGCTCCGCTCCACGTCCCACAAGCAGCTCCTGCCGTCCCATGAACTGCTCCACAAACCGATCCACAAGCCACTCCAGCCATCCTGCAAACTGCTCCACAATATATCGTCAGGCTCCCCCAGCACTTAACACAACACTCAGTGAGTCCAGCTCTTAGTCAGTTTTTAGCTCTTTTGTGATTTCAGCTTGTAGTAGGGGAGCCTTAGCGCTGGTGCACCATTAGCCCAAAGTGAATTCAGTTCAGCAGCCTGTAACTAGACTCCTAATGGAATCAACATTAGCTCTGATATTCCACAGTGGAGAGAGGAGGAAGTGCAATTAGCATGTAAGACCCTCACCAGGGGGCCCATGCCACCAAGTATAAATACCTGTCCCCAACCTCTCTCAATTCACAGAGTTTTGAAACCCATGTCCCCTGCCTAGCGAGTGCTACTTAGTTGATGGTGAGTCCCTCCAGCATAACAAAAGGCCCAGTACAGTTCCAAGCACAGTTCCCATAATCAGGGTAATAACAATTTATTCTTTCTGCCCCAATAACAGAGACACTGGGGATCCCACAGCAGCCAAAGTGACCATTTGGGCAGCTACGGCCTCATTCTAGGCGGGGTGGGTGTGCCTATGCAAATGAGATCAGCCCCTGAAGTTCTTTTCCACAATTTGCCACACCTCACCACCAGATGTCAGGGTGGAGCTCATCCTGACTCTGCTTACATCTGTATTGGGGATAATACTTCCCTCCCTCCCAGATAGGTGCAGTGGTGATTGGTAATGAGTGCTATGTCCTCTTCCCAATGAAATCCCCTCTTCTTTCTTTTGCTAAACAATAAAATGCCTTTGTGGCCGCTGCCTTTCTTTCTCACCTACTCTCCAGCAGACTGCTTCCTCATTCTTGTCCCTCATCACTTCTCTCCCTTTCCACTGTTCCTCCCTTTTCTCTGCCCATCCCTGCCCCTGCAGATTCCCATCCCATTCCTCAATGAAGCTGAACTGGCTTTCCAGGCCCTGCTGCTCTCTGAGGCCTCAATGCTGCAAGTTTGCAAAATACCCAAAAAGCATGAGCTGCTGATGCCATGGCATTGTTTCCTCATCTCCTCTTTCTATCCATTTTATAGTCCATTCATCCAGCCCATACTTCTTAACTTGCTAGCAAGTATACTTTGGGAAACAGTATCAAAAACTTTCCGAAAGTCAAGGAATAACACATCCACTGCTTTCCCCTCATCCACAGAGCCAGTTATCTCATCATAGAAGGCAATTAGATTAGTCAGGCATGACTTGCCCTTGGTGAATCCATGCTGACTGTTCCTGATCACTTTCCGCTCCTCGAAGTGCTTCAAGATTGATTCCTTGAGGACCTGCTCCATGATTTTTCCAGGGACTGAAGTGGGGCTGACTGGCCTGTAGTTCCCTGGATCCTCCTTCTTCCCTTTTTAAAAGATGGGCACTACATTAGCCTTTTTCCAGTCATCCAGGACCTCGCCCAATCCCCATGAGTTTTCAAAGATAATGGCCAATGGCTCTGCAATCACATCCGCCAACACCTTTAGCACCCTTGGATTCAGTGCATCCGCCCCATGGACTTGTGCTCATCCAGCTTTTCTAAATAGTCCTGAACCACTTCTTTCTCCACAGAGGGCTGGTCACCTCCTCCCCATACTGTGCTGCTCAGTGCAGTAGTCTGGGAGCTGACCTTGTTCATGAAGACAGAGGTGAAAAAAACATTGAGTACATTAGCTTTTTCCACATCCCCTGTCACTAGGCTGCCTCCTCCATTCAGTAAGGGGCCCACACTTTCTCTGACCACCTTCTTGTTGCTAACATACCTGTAGAAACCCTTCTTGTTACTTTTAACATCCCTTGCTAGCTGCAACTCCAAGTGTGATTTGGCCTTCCTGATTTCACTCCTACATGCCTGAGCAATATTTTTATACTCCTCCCTGGTCATTTGTCCAATCTTCCACTTCTTGTAAGCTTCCTTTTTGTCTTTAAGATCAGCAAGGATTTCACTGTCAATTCATGATCATTCTCCAGACTGATCTTCATCTCCTTTTCCAGAAAGATGGGAAGATCCTTCACAGCAATCTTGGAGTTCTTCATCTCGAAGAATGGCTGGTTGATTGTTCATGGGATTAGCAATGATCTGGTCAGAGGAAATAAAAAGAGTGCTAATATGCAGCAGAAAACAGTCTACGCTCTACACTTATGTACAAAAGTGGACAAGATTTGTCTGTTGGTGTTACCTCAAACACATTCCACTGATAGGGAATTGGCTGATGTGATTGCAGAACCATTGGCCATTATCTTTGAAAACTCGTGGAGATCGGGTGAGGACCCGGATTACTGGAAAAAGGCAAATATAGTGCCCATCTTTAAAAAAGGGAAGAAGGAGAAGCTGGGGAACTACAGACCAGTCACCCTCAACTCAGTCCCTGGAAAAATCATGGAGCGGGTCCTCAAGGAAACCATTTTGAAGCACTTGGAGGAGAGGAAGGTGATCAGGAACAGTCAACATGGATTCACCAAGGGCAAGTCATGCCTGACCAACCTCATTGCCTTCTATGATGAGATAACTGGCTCTGTGGATATGGGGAAAGCAGTGGACATGATATACCTTGACTTTAGCAAAGCTTTTGATACTGTCTCCCACAGTATTCTTGCCAGCAAGTTAAAAAAGTATGGATTGGATGAATGGACCATAAAGTGCATAGAAAGCTGGCTAGATTGTTGGGCTCAACGGGTAGTGATCAATGGCTCGATGTCTAGCTGGCAGCCAGTATCAAGCAGAGTGCCCCAGGGGTCGGTCCTTTATCTTTGTCAACATCTTTATCAATGATCTGGATGATGGGATTAATTGCACCCTCAGCAAATTCACAGATGACTCTAAACTGGGGAAAGAGGTAGATACGCTGGAGGGTAGAGATAGGGTCCAAAGTGACTGTCAGCTTTCCCCCCTACCCCACTCTGAACTCTGGGGTACATATTTGGGGACCCTCATGAAAGATCCCCTAAGATTATATTCTACCATTTTAGGTTAAAACTTCCCCAAGGCACAAATTCCTTTCCTTGTCATTGGATGGTTTTGCTGCCACCACTACCAAGTGATTTACATAAAATTCAGGGAAGGGTCACTTGGAATCCCTATCCCCCCAAAATATCCCCCCAAACCCCTTCATCCCCTTTCCTGGGGAGGCTTGAGATTAATATACCAACCAATTGCATTAGCAATGTGAGCACAGACCAGACCCTTTGTCTCCAGGACACTGAAATTAATCAGGTTCTTAAAAGAAGAACTTTATTTATAAAGAAAAAAATAAAAGAATCACACCTGCAAAATCAGGATGGAAGGTAACTTTATAGGGTAATAAAAAGATTTAAAACACAGAGGATTCCCCTCTGGGCTCAACTTCACAGTTATAAAATCAGAAATAAAACTAGCACTGTAGCGTAGGAAAATTCACAAGCCCTACTTACAATTTCTTTGGTTTTAGATAAATTACTCCAGGTATATTTTCAGGAGATGTTGTACCTGCTTGGCTTCTCCCTCCATCCAGAGATGGAACCACCCACAGAACAAAACAAATCCTTCCCCCGCCCCAGATTAGAAAGTATCTTCTTTCCTCATTGGTCCTTCTGGTCAGGTGCCAACTAGGTTATCCTGCACTTAAGACGGAAGAATCCCATGCACCACTATAGGCTGGGGACCGGCTGGCTAAGCAGCAGTTCTGCAGAAAAGGACCTGGGGATTACAGTGGATGAGAAGCTGGATATGAGTCAGAAGTGTGCCCCTATTGCCAAGAAGGCTAATAGCATATAGGGCTGCATTAGTAGGAGCGTTGCCAGCAGATCGAGGGAAAGGATTATTCTCCTCTATTTGGCACTGGTGAGACCACAACTGGAGTACTGCGTCCAGTTTTGGGCCCCCCACTACAGAAAGGATGTGGACAAATTGGAGAGAGTCCAGCGGAGGGCAACGAAAATGATCAGGGGACTGGGACACATGATTTATGAGGAGAGGCTGAGGGAACTGAGCTTGTTTAGTCTGAAGAAGAGAAGAGTGAGGGGGGATTTGATAGTAGGCTTCAGCTACCTGAAGGGGGGGCTCCAAAGAGGATGGAGCTAGACTATTCTCAGTGGTAGCAGATGTCAGAACAAGGAGCTATGGTCTCAAGTTGCAGTGGGGGAGGTCGAGGTTGGATACTAGGAGGATGGTGAAACACTGGAATGGGTTACCTAGGGAGGTGGTGAAATCTCCATCCTTAGAGGTTTTTAAGGCCAGTCTTGACAAAGTCCTGGCTGGGATGATTTAGTTGGTGTGGGTCCTGCTTTGAGCAGGGGGTTGGACTAGATGACCTCCTGAGGTCTCTTCCAACTCCAATCTTCTATGATTCTATGATAACCTCATTTCTATAAGATATCCCGGAAAACATCCTAAAACTAAAAAAGCTCAAGGTTGTTGCTGAGCTCCATTAGAGTCCTCCAGGCATCCATCATGGCTTTCCATTCTCCAGTAGAAGGTTATTCCATATTCACCCACCCAACAACAATGACATTCCTCAAGAGGCTCGGAAATCTCTTTCCACCCATCAAATGCCCTACTCTGGTTTGGGACCTCAGTCTGGTTCTTAAATGCCTTTCAAGATCACCATTTGATCAAATGGCTGTCTGCCCAGTCCTTCCTTTTCTGTAACCACAATTTTGTGGGTAAGACAATTGTAGGAGAAATTTTATACTACAGGTATGGGCAATCACAGTTGCTTTCATTTTAGGCATCTAATGTCCTGACTGGCCTCATGTATCAGGTAGTTAGACATCTAAGGGTATGTCTACACTGCAATTAAAAATCTGTGGCTGCCACATACCAGCTGGCTTAGGCTTGGGCTAAGGGGCTGTTTAATTGCAGTGTGGACATTCAGGCTCAGGCTGGGGCCCAGGCGCTGGGACCCTGTGAGGTGGGAGGCTCCCAGAGCTCAAGCTGCAGCTAGAGCCTGAACTTCTACACTGCAATTTAACAGTCCCTTAGCCTGAGCCCTCTACGCTGCATCAGCTGGCATGGACCAGCCGTAGGCACCTAATTGCAGTGTAGACATAACCTCAGTGACATTATCACTTGTGCCTCCACATAACTGCAGGCACCTGCAGTTATTTGTGCCCAAAAATTATGGGTGTCAAATCAAAGGCAGGGTTTTAAAAATCTGAAGTTCTTTTTATGAGTCACTAAACAATGTTGGAAAGCAATGTACTGTCTCTAACAGAAAGCACATGCTGTGCAAGTGAATTTATATCCATAGTAAGAAGTACCTCTCACCATGTGAACTTTCAAGCAAATGGGCTAAGCAAAATGGGTATAGTTTTCTTTTAAAATAGTAATAACATTTACAGAGATGAAACTGTCTAGACAGCTATTAATACCGCCAAATTAAGTCTTAATATCATCTTTCCACACAGAAAATGGCACTTTATATATCCTTTGGGAAATCCATACAAAACACTCAGCTTCATTTGTGATTGGAATTCACGGATGTGCTACCACAATAAAGGTGGAATTTTCTCCTGTCTGTAGCTATGCATTGGCCATGGACAATGTCAAATAGAACTGTGAGAAACATTTGATTCAAATCTCAGCCACATAGGATGTAATCCTGAGTCTGAGTTTGACCCATATTTGTGAAACACCAGGGTTACATTTCATTTGGGGGGAGCGGGGGAGAGGCTAGGGCAGAGGGGGAGAAGAGGAGGAGGCTGCATATTTTACATTGAAGCTGGATAGCAACATGTCTGCCGTTAGTAACTGGATATCAGTGAATAGTTCGATGATTGCTTGTGCTGTGGGGGAAGTCACATGATATCTTCAACATCCCTGACTGGCTGAGCTTACCTCCTGTGACGAGGCGGGCCAGCAGACGTTACTTTCACTCAGTTACAGGAAAGAGTAGAGAGAGTGGGGGAAGGGATCCTGTTCCGCAGAGTTCTCTGATCGTGGTACAAAAAACCCACAAATGAAAACATTTTATTCCTTTGGTAATGTGTTACTCACAAAGGAATTCCTGGTTATGTGGATTGGGAAGGAAAGAGGAAGAGTTGTATTTAATTATTTTGCCTTTGGAAAATAATTCTTTCTAACCATTCCTTGTAAGTGGAAAAGATTTATTGTTTTGGGCTCTTATTAAAGTCAGAGGGAATTTTGCCATTAACGTCAATGGGAGTAAGATCAGGCCCTTAGTTTATACACAGAGATGCTGCTGCAGCAGAAGGGGATCTTAGCCTGTGTGTCTAGCAATTATTAACTCCGTCGGCTAGATGAAACTGTTAACAGCATCATTGCAGGTGCAGGTAGCAACTGCAATATTTAAGGCTGTACACAGGGATGGCAGCTTTCCAAACCTTTCACCTTTCTGGCTTACATTTTGTGAACTTTTGGGGGAAAGTTTGAGGGGAAACTAACCATCTCTGAGTTATAAGAAGATCAAAAATGCAGCTTGCCCATTCTTAAAATAAGTTTCAACATTTTTCTTCTAAGTGTGAGTGAACAGAGCATAAAGCTTCTGAAATATTCTGCTTGAAAATCAGGAGTCAGGAAGTACTTCATGTGGCTGTAGTAGGTGCATCTCAGAAAGCCTTGTCAATTCACCAAGTCTTGGGTGTTTGGGGAAAGTGCTACTGCATATAGAGGGTGTAAAACTACTGTCCATGTTTATAAGCTGTTACACCATTGCTGAAACCTTGACACCTTCAAACGTGCATAATTTTGAAGCCACTGTATGAATTTTTTTACTTATCTGCCTTAATGTTTGTCCCTGAGAGCTAAAAAAACAAGCCATGTTTGAAGATTTTGGTTTCACTAGTTTTATTGTTATGACAATATATATGCTGAGTTCTGATGTTATTACAACCCCTTGATATCAGAAATGGACCCCCAAGACATACATTTTGGATCTAGATCCAGAGTTGATATTCACCAATGTTTTGATTTAGCTCACAGTAGAGAGAGGGTCTGAAATTCATATCTGGATCCAAACTTTCCCAAAGTTTGGGAGTGGTTAAACAAGGATTTTGAGCTGAACCCATCTTCGCTTAGTAAGTTTAATGAGTATATGGTTATAAGTGCTTAAAGCCTTGATTCAACAAGAAGATATGTGCATAACATTGAGAACTGGGCCAAATTTTCAAAGGTGTATATATTGAAATTAACCAACCTGCTTAGGAGTGTTCAAAAATCCCTCTAGGTGTCCATCTGCATCTTTAGACAGCTAACTACGTTTGAAAATCTGTTGCATTGACTACAGTGAATCTCCTTCCGTGCTTAGAGTTAGGTGTGTGCTCAAGTATCTCACTGAAATGGGGTCTAGATGAGTTGTTGAGGTGTAGAAGAGGAACGAACTCTTCATTGCAATGCTGTTGTTCTGCTGCCTTCACTTCAGCACATGCAATTCAGTTAAGCAGCCTTAGCAATTATGAACTATCTATCATTGCTTCTCTGTCTTTCTCTCTTTGTATTAGAAATGGGCTAGACAGATCAGAGTGCAGGAGGTCAGACTAGATGATCATAATGGTCCCTTCTGACCTAAATATCTATGACTCTATGAATCAGATAAAATAAGAGCTAGTTTAAATCTTTATGCCCAACTCAAGTCTAATCTATATTGAGATTTGAACACGTTGGGTGATTTTATTTATTTACTTATTTATTTATTGGTTTCTGTTCTTCCTGCAGCAATGCTGCTCTTGTATTATTTCCAGCCTGACTAGGTATAGGAATTCTCATGGTTAAAACCTGTCCTTGAAAAATGTCTGTCCTCATTTTGCAAACCTAAGAGGTTTGGATAATTTTGCTATGCTTCAAATGTGCATCCAGACTGCTTGGAACCTTCTGAGGGTCACACAAAGTTGTGAGGAAGAGAGCAGAATATATGTGACCTGATTCAAATTAAGTTTGCACCCAGACATTAGTTTATAATAGCATGGCTGAACACCTGTGGTCCCGATCTTGCAAGCTGCTGTGTATGGGCACAGGGTGTGCTTATGAAGAACAACTTCCCTTAAACATTAAAAGACCCAAAGAAATTAATCAAACTAAATTTTACATTTCCAGTATGCATTGATGAAAGTATTGAATAATTCAGGAGCCAGTGCATATAAAATATTTAAAACAGGCTTGGTGAAATTTATTTGCACTTTGTAATGTGGTATGTTACATTTTGGAACGTCTTAATTTAAAAATGTAAGTCATTAATGGTTATAAAAGTTATTACTAGTTTAATACTTTAGATTTTTGAATACATTTTATTGAGCTTTAATGTTTGTGTTTTTAGATTAGAGAGCCTATCGAAATACAATTTTGATAGAGAGGCTAATCTAATCTAATTTAGATTAGAGAGGCTATCAAAATAAAAAACTCAACAATAGCGGGGGATTTCAATTATTCCCATATTGACTGGGTACTTGTCACCTCAGGATGAAATGCAGAGACAAAATTTCTCGATACTTTAAATGACTGCTTCTTGGAGCAGCTGGTACAGGAACCCACAAGGGGAGAGGCAACTCTCGATCTAGTCCTGAGTAGAGCGCAGGATCTGGTCCAAGAGGTAACTATAACAGGACCGCTTGGAAATAGTGACCATAATATAATAACATTTCACATTCCTGTGTGGGAAGAACACCTCAACAGCCCAACACTGTGGCATTTAATTTCAGAAAGGAGAACTGTGCAAAAATGAGGAGGTTAGTTAAACAGAAATGAAAGGGTACAGTGACTAGAGTGAAATCCCTGCAAGCTGCATGGACACTTTTCAAAGACACAATAATAGAGGCTCAATTTAAATGTATGTCCAAATTAAAAAACACAGTAAAAGAACTAAAAAAGAGACACCACGGCTTAACAACCATGTAAAAGAAGCAGTGAGAGATAAAAAAGCATCTTTTAAAAAGTCGAAATCAAATCCTAGTGAGGTAAATAAAAAGGAGCATAAACACTGCCAAATTAAATGTAAACATGTAATAAGAAAAGCCAAAAAGGAGTTTGAAGAACAGCTAGCCAAAAACTCAAAAGGTAACAAAATGTTTTTTAAGTACATCAGAAGCAGGAAGCCTGCTAAACTACCAGTGGGGCCCCTGGATGATCAAGATACAAAAGGAGCACTTAAAGATGATAAAGTCATCGCAGAGAAACTAAATGAATTCTTTGCTTCAGTCTTCGCGGCTGAGGATGTTAGGGAGATTCCCCGACCTGAACCGTCTTTTGTAGGTGACAAATCTGACCAATTGTCACAGACTGAAGTGTCACTAGAGGAGGTTTTGGAATTAATTGAGAAACTTAACAGTAACAAGTCACCGGGACCAGATGGCATTCACCCAAGAGTTCTGAAAGAACTCACACGTGAAATTGCGGAACTGTTAACTATGGTTTGTAACCTGTCCTTTAAATCAGCTACTGTACCCAATGACTGGAAGATAGCTAATGTAATGCCAATATTTAAGAAGGGCTCTAGAGGTGATTCCGGCAATTACAGACCATTAAGTCTAACATCGGTACCGGGCAAATTAGTTGAAACAATAGTAAAGAATAAAACACATAGAAGAACATAAATAGTTGCGCAAAAGTCAACATGGTTTCTGTAAAGGGAGATCATGTCTTAATCTATTAGAGTTCTCTGAAGGGGACAACAAACATGTGGACAGGGGGATCCAGTAGACATAGTGTACTTAGATTTCCAGAAAGCCTTTGACAAGGTCCCTCACCAAAGGCTCTTACGTAAATTAAGTTGTCATGGGATAAGAGAACTTTCATGGACTGAGAACTGGTTAAAAGACAGGGAACAAAGGGTAGGAATAAATGGTAAGTTTTCAGAATGGAGAGGGGTAACTAGTGGTGTTCCCCACAGGTCAGTCCTAGGACCAATCCTAGTCAATTTATTCATAAATGATCTGGAGAAAGGGGTAAACAGGGAGGTGGCAACATTTGCAGATGATACTAAACTGCTCAAGATAGTTAAAACCAAAGCAGACTGTGAAGAACTTCAAAAAGATCTCACAAAACTAAGTGGCAAATGTTCAACAACAAAATGGCAAATGAAATTTAATGTGGATAAATGTGAAGTAATGCACACTGATAAAAATAACCCCAACTATACATACAATATGATGGGGGCTAATTTAGCTACAACTAATCGGGAAAGAGATCCTGGAGTCATCATGGATAGTTCTCTGAAGACGTCCACACAATGTGCAGTGGCAGTCAAAAAAGCAAACGGGATGATAGGAATCATTAAAAAAGGGATAGAGAATAAGACAGAGAATATCTTATTGCCCTTATATAAATCCATGGTAAGCCTACATCTTGAATACTGCGTATAGATATGGTCCCCTCATCTCAAAAAAGATACACTGGCATTAGAAAAGGTTCAGAAAAGGGCAACTAAAATGATTAGGGGTTTGGATCGGGTCCCATAAGAGGAGAGATTAAAGAGGCTAGGACTTTTCAGCTTGGAAAAGAGTAAACTAAAATAGAGGGACATAAAATCATGAGTGGTGTGCAAAAAGTGAATAAGGAAAAGTTATTTACTTGTTCCCATAATATAAGAACTAGGGGCCACGAAATTAAATTAATGGGTAGCAGGTTTAAAACAAATAAAAGGAAGTTCTTCTTCACTCAGCACACAGTCAACCTGTGGAACTCCTTGCCTGAGGAGGTTGTGAAGGCTAGGAATATAACAGGGTTTAAAAGAGAACTGGATAAATTCATGGAGGTTAAGTCTATTAATGGCTATTAGCCAGGAATGGTGTCCCTAGCCTCTATTTGTCAGAGGGTGGAGACGGATGGCAGGAGAGAGATCACTTGATCATTACCTTTTAGGTTCACTCCCTCTGGGGCACCTGGCAGTGGCCACTGTCGGCAGACAGGATACTGGGCTGGACGGACCTTTGGTCTGACCCAGTACGGCCATTCTTATGTTCTTATGTTTAATAAAGCCTTTTTAGTAGTAGAAAAATAATGCCGCAGTGTTCAGGATATCTCAGAAATACTACTCTTTCTCCAAACCGAAGAAGTAAATGAAATGTGTTGCCAAAAATTGTGCTATTTTACCTCTCTCTACAATTAAAAGTGTCCCCACTAAACGGTAATGTCACATCATTTTGAAAAAACATGTAAAGAAAGTGACAGCTTTGCTCATTATAAGTTTCGCTGTGTGTCAAAGGCTGAATTGTGTTTTACATTTATTGCACTTATTTAAATTTATACTTGACAACTATTAGGAATCCATTCAGATCTCATTTACAGTAAAGTAAATCAGGAGTAACTCAACTGACACTGGTAAGAAATTGACTGTAGCTAAATTGATATAGGTTCTTAAATCTATTAAAGTGTCCACACAAGGGATTTGCTCCAATATAACTACAACAGCTATTAAACCAGTGTAGTTAAATCATTACAACTTTAGGGTATAGACACAGCCCTAGCACTTGTCTACATGCAGAGTTGCACAGGTTTAACTTAAGGTGTGATTTTTATACCAATTTAGTTACACAGGTTCAAACCACTGGGTGGTGGTTCCTCTTACAGCAAAATATGCCACTCTTAATTTAAAGTATCTTAAGTCAGGTAGGAACAAGTTTAAAAAGTTTAAACTGCAATAAGACACTCAAACCAAAATAAGCATCCACACTGGGTTTGCACAGGTTGAACTAACCAGTGTAATTAAATAAGTGGAAGTTTGTAAGGAGACCAGGCTTAGGTCATAGAATCATAGAAGATTAGGGTTGGAAGAGACCTCAGGAGGTCAACTAATCAAGGCAGGACCAAAACCAATTAATTATCCCAGCCAGGGCTTTGTCAAGCTGGGCCTTAAAAACCTCTAAGGAAGGAGATTCCACCACCTCCCTAGGTAACCCATTCCAGTGCTTCACCACCCTCCTAGTGAAAAAGTTTTTCCTAATATCCAAACTAAACCTCCCCCACTGCAATTTGAGACCATTACTCCTCATTCTGTCATCTGCTACCACTGAGAACAGTCTAGATCCCCCCTCTTTAGAACCCCCTTTTAGGTAGTTGAAAGCAGCTATCAAATCCCCCTTCATTCTTCTCTTCTGCAGACTAAATAATCCCAGTTCCCTCAGCCTCTCCTCATAAGTCATGTGCTCCAGCCCCCTAATCATTTTTGTTGCCCTCTGCTCGACTCTTTCCAATTTTTCCACATCCTGCAGTAGTGTGGGCCCAAAACTGGAAACAGTACTCCAGATGAGGCCTCACCAATGCTGAATAGAGGGGAATAGTCACGTCCCTCGATCTGCTGGCAGTGCTCCTACTTATACAGCACAGAATGGCGTTAGCCTTCTTGGCAAGAAGGGCACACTGTTGACTCCAGCTTCTCGTCCACTGTAAGCCCTAGGTCCTTTTCTGCAGAACTGCTGCCTAGCCACTCAGTCCCTAGTCTGTAGCAGTTCATGGGATTCTTCCTTCCTAAGTGCAGGACTCTGCACTTGTCCTTGCTGAACCTCATCAGATTTCTTTTGGCCCAATCCTCCAATTGGTCTAGGTCACTCTGGATCCTATCCCTACCCTCCAACATATCTACCTCTCCTCCCAGTTTAGTGTCATCTGCGAACTTGCTGGGGGTGCAATCAACCCAACATCCAGATCATTAATAAAGATGTTGAACAAAACCAGCCCCAGGACCAACCCCTGGGGTACTCCACTTGATACCAGCTGCCAACTAGCCATCGAGCCGTTGATCAGTGCTCGCTGAGCCCAACAATCTAGCCAGCTTTCTATCCACCTTATAGTCCATTCATCCAATCCATACTTTTTTAACTCACTGGCGAGAATACTGTGGGAGACAGTATCAAAAGCTTTGCTCAAGTCAAGATAGATCACACCCACTGCTTTCCCCATATCCACGGAGCCAGTTATCTCATCATAGAAGGCACTTAGGTTGGTCAGGCGGGACTTTCCCTGCCATGTCTTCACTGCTAATCAAAGTGTGCTTTCACGGTGAGAGCTAACAAAACATAGCTAATTCAACACTGTAAAATCTTACTGAAGGCAAAGCACAGGCAGTTTTTACCTCAGTGTAGGTCAACCCACACCTGGGATTGATCTCGACTAGCTACACTGAGGTGAAAATTGTAGCGCAGTGCCTCCACTAGGACTTTACGTTGTGGCAGCTATCGTTAGCTACCTCAGTGTAAAAACATCCCTTTTTGGCAGTAAAGACAAAGCCTTAGTTTTCTCATCTATGTATCGGGGATAATACTTCCCTCCCTCCCAGATAGGTGCAGTGGTGATTGGTAATGAGTGCTATGTCCTCTTCCCAATGAAATCCCCTCTTCTTTCTTTTGCTAAACAATAAAATGCCTTTGTGGCCGGTGCCTTTCTTTCTCACCTACTCTCCAACAGACTGCTTCCTCATTCTTGTCCCTCATCACTTCTCTCCCTCTCCACTGTTCCTCCCTTTTCTCTGCCCATCCCTGCCCCTGCAGATTCCCATCCCATTCCTCAATTAAACTGAACTGGCTTTCCAGGCCCTGCTGCTCTCTGAGGCCTCAATGCTGGGGGGTTGCAAAATACCCAAAGGGCATGAGCTGCTGAAGCCATGGCATTGTTTCCTCATCTCCTCTGATGAGGGATATCAGGGGTGCTTACTGACACCGTATCATTGTGGTGTCCTGTCAGCTGTTGAAGTATGTCACCACCATCTCTATCCTGAACCCCAATTTCAAGCATTTACACTTTTTGGTCTGTTAGTCCCAGCCACTTGAAGCAACACAGTCATTCTGTTGCAGGAGTTGTGGGTTCACCCTGGTGTCTTGGCCAAAGTCCAGCAGCTCAGTGATGCCATTCCACACCCTCTGCATTCTCAGTGTGATACAAGAGACTTTATCATTTCCTGCCCTATAGAACAGCTGCTGTGTCCTGAGCTAACAATGGGTAAAGCGACGCTGTTATGTCACACACCCAACTCCCAAGGTACTTTGAAATCCTTGGGTGACCGTTCAGGGCTTGTCTGTTCCACTCATTTCAGCACGCTCTCTGGTGGGGGTGGGAGCACTCAGCTGACTTCCATCTCTGTGAAATATGTCATTAACACATTTCCTTACAAAAGACAACTGGGCATGCTCAATGCTATTTGGGTCTAGGTCAGGCCAGACTAGGGGTGCGAAAGCCTATGAGAGAAGTGGAGAGGTGGTGTAACTTTTGATGCTCAACAATTCTGAAATGACGTTTCATATCTTACTGGCAAAGGCTTTCTCCTCAATTAGCCAACCAACACTTAAGCAGCTTGATGGCCTAGTGGCGTGGCTTTTGCTGCAGAGGTGCGCAATTCAAATCCCAGCAGTACCATGGCTGGGGGATTGAAAATTATGGCACCTTGATTTTTCTACAAGAAAGCCTCCAGGGAAAAGAAAGATGTTCCTTTGCAGAGAAAGCTGTTTTCAGGTTCTAAAGCCTCACAACTGTACTATTCTAGCATAGTGTGCAGGAATTGGTACACTGTGTTCCTTGCTAGTGCTAGCATCTGTTGTGAAAATAAAAAAATATCTTTCAAACTGTCAGCTGATACATTGTGTCTGACTTCCAAATGCAGAAAAAGCAGTTCTCACGGCTTACAAAAACGAGACATCTGGGTCTTTGTGGTGTTATAGTGACGCAGCACCATTTCTGCTCCTTTCTATGGTTTAAATGCCCGACAATCTGAAGAGGTAACCAGATTGCTTTGAAATGTGGTGTAGCAGTGGTGGCCAAATTTGGGGTCATTTGACCAAGGAGGTCCTGAGTTACAGGCTCCCTCAAAAGAAGTGGTTTCCTCCTGCTCCCTCGTACTGTTAACCAGAGAAGCACTAATGATTTGATGAATCACAGACATCATTGAGATTGAACTCTGTGAATTCACCCTTCAATTATCATGACTAAGTATAAATTAATCACAAGCTTGCACCTAAGCCAAAAGAAGTTTTAGTCTGTGTCCTGGAGGTTGCTATAATTTGTTTCTTATGTGGGGAGTAATTTTCCTTTGGGGGGATGTAATCAAAGACTTTGGTGGAAATAAATTAGGCATGTGAGTGCTTCCTTGGAAGGGATGTGAGGAGTATTAGGGGGCAAAAGAGTTGGTGAATAAGGGGAGATGTTTGGGACTGCAGCGAGCGGGGGGGTTATGGGGAGGGGAATGAATGGGGATGGGTCATAGGTGAGAGGTTGTGGGCTCAGGTGAGGGAGGTGTGGAACCCCCCCACACATGCTCTGCCACTGCACCCCAGTCTCCTTCCCCCAAGCTCTCTCAATCCTCCTGCACTCTAGCTCCACCCGTACATAACAACCCCCGTACTCCCTAACTCTCCCAGTACTCCCTGAGGCCCTGCATCCCTAGCTATGCCAGTGTAAACCAACCCCCTGCACCCCAACCCCCTACACCCTCAGCTCTGCCAATGCACCCCAATCACCCTGCACCTGTCTGCCAGTGCATCCAAATTACTAACTACCCTGAATCCCCAGCTCTTCCATTGCACTCCAACCGCCCTTCCCCCCATTTCTGTCAGTGCACTCCAGTCCCCCTGCACCTCAATTCTACCAGTGCTCCACAGCCCTGCTGCACCACATCCTTCCTGCACCCACACCTCTGCCAGTGCCCCCCCCACTCCCTTGCACCCACCAGCTCTACTTGTGCACCCCCAACCCATGCACAAACCCTGCACACATCTACCAATTCACTTAGGTTGTGTCTGCACTACAAAGAAAAACCCACGACACCGAGTCTCAGAGCCTGGGTCAATTGACTCGGGGCTTGTCTTCACTACTGCACTACATCGGCACGCTGATGTAGCGCGTCTGGTGAAGATGTGCTATGTCACTGGGAGAGCGCTCTCCCATTGACGAACTTACTCCACCTCAACGAGAGGCGGGAGCCATGCTGGTGGGAGAGCATCTCCCGCTGACATCACTTTAAGTCGATGTAACTCAGGTCACTCGAGGGGTGGTGGTTTTCTCACACCCCTGAGTGACGTTAGTTACATCAACTTAAGGGATAGTGTAGACAAGCCTGCAGGCTCCCGAGGTTTGGGCTGCAGGGGTGTAAGTAGCTGTGTGGACATTCAGGTTTGGGCCACGCCTGGGATCTGAGATCTCCCCCCAATAGGTTTCAGAGCCCAGGCTCCAGCCTGAGCCCAAATCTCTACACTGCTATTTTTAGCCCTGCGAGCCTGAGTCTATTGACTGGAGCTCTGAGTGGTGCTGTGGGTTTTTCTTTGCAATGTAGATGTACCCTTATTCTGAGAGCTCTTCGGGGAAAGGACTGTCTCTTTTATTATCGTAGTGTGGCAGGACCACTGTAGATAAGGTTGCACCAGTGGTAGATTTAGAGTTAGTGGAGCCCTGTGTGCACCTCCATATTTCCCCCCCTCCCCCCACCGGGACCCAGCCAAGAAAAAGAACATTCTCTCTTATCTCGCCCCCAGTTTTCATTTCTCCTATATTATGAGTAATGGGAAGTACTGAAAATGAAAATAAAGTGAGGTACCTTGATTGGAGCAGGGGGTTGGGGTGCAGAAGAGGGTGCGGGAGGCGGGCTCTGGGAGGAAGTTTGGGTGCTGGGTGTGAGCTCTGGGCTGGGGCAGGGGATTGGGGCATGGGAGGAGGGCAGGGGGTGGCGCTTACCTCAGGCAGCGTGGATCCCAAAGCGACCAGCACACATACCCCTCTGGCAACGGCTCCTAGGCAGCGTGGGGGGGGGAAGCAGGGGGTCTCTGCCTGCCACTGCCCACAGGCGCAACCCACGCAGCTCCCATTGCTGCGGTTCCCAGCCAATGGGAGCTGCAGAGGTGGTGCTTGGGGTAGGGCAGGGTGTGGAGACACACCCCTCAGGGGCCGCAGGGACATGCCGGCCGCTTCCGGGAGCGAAGAGGCATGGAGGTAGGGAGTGGGCAGGGAGCCCCCTTAGCCCTGCTGCTGGCATGTCTCTGCTATCCCCTTGAGGGTCGGGGGGCAGTGGATCTCCATGCGCTGCCCAGAGTGGGGGCAGCATGCAGAGCCGCCTCCCCTGCCCGCCAGGGGCATGCAGAGACATGTCAGCAGCCAGCCACTTCTGGCAATGGTGTGGGGCCACTGGCCACAGCTTGCAGGCTGCCTGCCTGCCTGCACCCTGCTGCACCATCGGCTGGGACTCAGGGGTAGGTTGTCAGATATTTGTCCTGCATTTTGGGACCTCCCCCACCCTGTTGTTGGGGTCCCCTTGCCACCGCATGGTTTGTTTCGTGGTAAATCTGCTCCCGGGTTGCACCATGACGTCTGTTTAATGATTAACCTTTCTAAGTCCTCCAAGGTCAACATGCTTAGTTGAAGCCCTTTGACATTTTGTGTGCCTCAGGAGGGTGCAGAGTACGGTTAGTGACTCAAATTTTGTTTTCTCTGATTTAAGGGGTTTGGAGATAAAGCCTTGAAAAAATAACTATTTTTTCCAAAAGGTTTAGGGTTGTTGGGTTTGCTTGTTTTGTGCACAGTTCTAGATCAAACTATTGATGTGAGCTGTGTCTAAATGGTCTCAGTCTCTCAAGTGTTACTCATCTTTGGGGGACCCAGACTAAGACTTTAAGAACATGTTCACTTCTTTGCTTGCAGAGATGTGTAATCTGGAAGGATAACAGGATTCAGGCACCAGGAAAGAGAAAAACCATGAAAGGATTTCTATGCAGCTACTTTCTGCTTGCCTGGGTAGTTTGACTTAACATGAGAATGCCATTGCCCCCAATAAACAGCCTTCCACTGATGGTTCTAATCTGAATCTTTGTACACTTGTGCAATAAAGTTTCAATAGCTCATGTTGCTTACTATGATATATTGAGTTTTTATCTGATGGGGAGGTGTACTGTGAACACACCAGGATAGTCAGCAATTGGTCTAACCAACATTTCTGTTATATTGGAGAAGCCAGATACAGAGGACTTTGTATATGTGAAGTGGGGGATAGCTTCAGGGAGAAGGATTGCAGCTGCAGAAGAGTTGGATAATGAGGACAGGTGGTAGGCAAGCCTTGGATTGGTTGTTTGAGAAAATCTGTGTTTTGCTAGCCCCTGGAGCACGTGGCTACTTTCTGATCTCAAGGTAGGTTAATAAGGTGTTTTCAAAGACACATCGTGCGGATGTTTGGAACTGATAGTCCGGGTACCTTGACCAATAAGGGAAAAGAAATATGTGCACTGCCAGGGTTGCCAACCTGTGGATTCTTGGTGATTCCTGGATCACAAGATTGTAGAAGTTTGTGAGAGAGCAAAGAATACACCATGAAATGGGGACTGTTAACTATAGGCTGATCTGGGTGGAGAGAGATGGCCTGCATTGGCAACATGTTTTGCCCACTCAGCAGTGTCTAACCGGTGATTTAAGAAGTTCTACTGGACATTGTGGTGATTCAGTTGGGTGGAAATGATCTGGGCCTTATTCCTGCTGTACACCTCATACAATGTGTGAGCAGATTTAGCTCACATGAGAGATCTGTGTCCAGGAGCTATGATTTGCCCGAGTGTCTGAATAATTGCTACCGTTACAATTTGACAGCTATTAATAAGTGATAGAAGAACACTAACTGGGAAAGTGGAGGGTTCAGGGGTGACTGGAAAAGTGTGCTGTATGGCATAGAAACACTACAGACTCTGACACCTCACTGTTTCTCAGAGATGGGGTGAGCAGCGGAACATTCTCTCAAACATAAAACAGTCAGTATTGTGGAACAGAAACCCTGTTTGTGATTTCTCTCCTCGGCCCTGCCACAAACTCCACCCTCCAACCATTCAGCAAGTTGACCAGAAATGCCATTCCACTGTCATATAGTTGTTCTTCACTCAAGGGACTGCATGTGAGCCAGGCTGTGGGAGGGGGGAATTAACAATAATAGAAATGTTTGTACACCAGGGAGTGAAGACTTCAGGGAGATGAGTTCCCTGCCAGTGGTGGATAGCTGGGTGAGGAGTGGGTACAGTAGTGGGGAGGAAGCCAGTTTGGAGGGGAAAAGGCAGTGAATGGGCCAGGGACATGGCTGACTTGGTGTGCAAATTGCAGGGCATGATAGGTACAACTACCTAAATGACTACTAACGCCTCTGAACAATATAGCTTTTCCCATTCCAAAAATCAGGAAATTCAATGGCAGAAAATACATTAAAGGCGAGTTATAGTCGCTTGGTGATAGGTCATCCCCTTGCGGAATGCTGAGTCAAGCAAAACTCAAACTTCTGAAAACCGGGGAAGAGTGGGGAACAAATAAGGGTTATAACAAATACGATCATGTAATTGGTTTGGTTTGGTTCCCTGGTTTGTTAATTCCATTTGTGTTAGTGTTATTTAAGAATAAATTCCAGCACAAGATCAGAAAAAATGGGGTGGGATTAATGGTAACATGAAGAGATTCTCACCAACGTAGTTCTGCTGAATTCTCAGTGAATCTGTTGCCTATGACCAAGGGTTTTAGCAGGAACAGAGAAGGAGAGAGAGACTTTTAGAAATATGTTGGAGGGTGAAGTGGCATGGTTTGGTGCAAGACTAGAGAAGAGAATAGGGGGACTCAAAGGTAAACCCAGTTTAAGGTTTGGGTTCCCTGGCTGTATATGCGGCATCCAGCATCCTAGAACAGTGATGCAAAAATGTAGTCCAAAAATCGATCTGTGTTTTAGATCCCTCCCTTCTTCCTCATTGAAAGACTCCAGTAAAGTAGAACAATGGGCAGAGTTTGTTGGTAGCATTATTCTTTCATCACGTAAAAACAAATTGTCATCTTCTTGGCATACAGTTCTTGAGTATGTTTGTTTCATCAACATGAGGGAACACACCAAAGCATCAGCACAGCAGCAGGGGATGCTGAGGTAGAAGCTTTCAGGGCAATGGAATTTCTAGTATCAAGAGAAGTTGCGGACTGTTGACGTGACGTGATGTGTATGCATTCAAGCACACACTCTTACGTTTGACTTCCTGTGCAGAATACTTTGACAGAGGCTCTCTCCCTGTAATGAACACTCTGCAAACTGTAGAGTCAGGTTAGAAAGGTATTGCTTCTCTGACATGGTCAAAATAATTGCAACCTCTACTTTTTAATGCCTTTATCAGAAATCACATTTAAATCAGCCAGCTAAACCCTACCCATCAGTGCATTAGGCACAAGTTTTGATAATCTGTATTTATAATGTAGAGACTGATTGGTCCCCTAGGCCCAGGAGGGATCCAGAACTGAGCCTCTAGGCTAAGTCTAAAGTGAACTAGCAGGAGCTGGGTATGAATGTTTGCATGACGTATACCTGCACTGGATATAGATCTAACCAATGCTCTTTGGGCTAGGTTCACAAAAAGACTTATGCACCCAACTGCCACTTTAGGCACCTAAGTACAGGCACAACATATAAGTGCCACTGAGATTCTCAAAACCACTGCTCAGCTGCTGCCTAATTCTGTAGGTGCCTATATTTCAGACATTAAGGTCCTCACGGTGCCTGTGGCTATGTCTACAATGTCCACACTTGCTACAATGTCAGGAAGGGATCTCCCATCACTGTAGTTACTCCACCTCCCTGAGAGGTGGTAGCTAGGTCAACAGACGGATTCTTCCATCTACCTAGCCCTGTGTACCCAGAGGGTTAGTTCAGCTTAACTATGCTGCTCAGGGGTGTGGATTTTTCACACTTTGCTGGGTCAACCTAACTTTTCAGTGTAGACCAGCCCTAAGTTTCTGCCAGTGAGCAAGAGTACAGCTGCTTCAGTCTACACTCTTGGGCACTTATCTCACACATAAACCCCAGAGGAACCCTCAAACTATGCATTCCCCACCTGTGGGCCCCAAGCCAGTAGGCATTCTCAGAGCATGCCTAAACCCACACAGAACAGCTGGAGGGGAGGTATTCACTGAGTGTCAAAGAGAGTAGCAATGACTCTATAGTCCAGTGGTTAGGGCAACCAAGTGGGAGCCCCAGAGTTTCAGTGATTATTTAATTATTTATACACAGTGGAACAGCATCAACAGGAGAGACCCCTCTCCTAGAATGCCCATAACGCACTGGGTAGGGCACCCTCCTAGGAGCTGGGAGAACTGAGTTCAAACATCTGCTCCACATCAGACTGTGGGGGGAATTGAACCTAGTTTTCCTACATCCCAGGTGAGTGCCCTAACCACTGGGCTAAAAATTGCAAGTGAGTGAGCACCTCTAGCACTTCCTTTGGCATTCCTTGTAAATATAACCCTTCTGCTGGGAATTGTCAGCAGCAGCAAGGGCTGGGCTCACTATTTAGGGGTTCCTCTCAGCATCACAAAACAGAACTAGCTTGAACCCCCATCCAGTAATCTGGGGAAACCAAACACCTCTAAGAAGCAATACTTCCCCACCTGGAAACATGAGGCTGTGTGTAACAAAACAAAACTTTTATTAAAAGTGAGAGACAACTCAGCAATAATTTGGAGAAACACTGCAAAGATGACTCAAAAGCATGCAAAGCATAAGTGTACACCCATGCTTGGCAATGTCCTTTGCCTCAGTTTCCCACCTTGCAGTGTGAACATCCAACAAAAGTCTCTCTGACATGCCACTTTCTTCTCCCCTCCATTGCACTCCACGTGTGGTTTGTTGTCCCTGCTCAGCAAGATCCCAGAGGTGCATCCAGTGTTTTTTATTGTCTCTGCCACTGCTTGTCGCCTCTGCTGCTGCTTTTATCTCTGCCACTCACTGCCACCTTTGCCACTTTCATGAGTCCCGCTGTTTTCTCTGCTGCTGCTCCGTGCTGCCACTGTTACCACCGCTGCTGCTTGCTGCCACCTCTGCAGCGCCATGTTTCAAGGTTCCACCCCTTTGCCCAGTTCTTAGTGATTTACCTGGGTAGTGGGGAACCTCCCTGCTGCTGCAGCATTGCCCTTCACGACAACATGTCCACCTCCCCCTCCCCAAGGTCTAAGGTTCAGCCCTTCTTATATCAGCTTATCAGTGATTTCAGCTCTATTAATTGTGAAGCAGAAACAAGGACTCTAATTTGAGCTGGATCAGCTGTCTTTAAACACTGGTGAGGGAAAATTAAATGGCCTCCAGAACTCATTAAACAGATGGCTCCCCCTCCTCATTTTTACTTGGCTTTGGCATCCCTACCTCCTGGTTAGCAAGTGAGGTCCTATATAGGGGGACCACTTCAGTCAGGGAATGCTAAGAATAGTTCTGCTGCCGTTTACTTATACAATGAGGAAAACTTCATTTCATTCAAGACAAAAATGAATTTTAAGCCAAAACAGCCAAAATGGATCGCTTTGGCAAAGCAGGTCTGTCTGCAGATCACCTAGGCAGAGTAGGCTTGGCTATGCAAATACAGTCTGTTCCTGAGACCTTTTCCCCCTGTTCATCACTAGATGTCAGGGGAGAGCTCATTCAGATCTTGTTTATGCAAAAAAACCGCTTCAATCCCTGACTCCAGGAGATGGTTCATGGCTGGGAATCCCAAGCAGAGATAGGCACTTCCCTCTAGCCTTGATTTAAGCGTCTAAGTCCCTTTGGAGGGTGAGGCTTACGCCACACCCCTCTCCTTGGTATTTCCTACAGGTTAACTTAGGCAGCTCCCCATGCAGCATGCTGGCTTTTGAGGATCCCGTTCTTAAGTGAAAAGAACAGGAGTACTTGTGGCACCTTAGAGACTAAGAAATTTATTTGAGCATAAGTTTTCGTGAGCTACAGCTCACTTCATTGGATGCATTCAGTGGAATCCAATGAAGTGAGCTGTAGCTCACGAAAGCTTATGCTCAAATAAATTGATTAGTTTCTAAGGTGCCACAAGTACTCCTTTTCTTTTTGTAAATACAGACTAACAGGGCTGCTACTCTGAAACCATTCTTAAGTGAGTATCTCTCCCCATGCATTGTATAAAGAGCCCAGGCACCTAACTTGGGGTTATAGATTTGAGTGGGTAGTAAGGTGTCTAAAAGTTATTCTGCAATGATAAATGTTCCAAGGCCCAAGTCGCTTTGTGGATTGAACTTAGTCCCTTGCTTAACTGGTACCAAATTTCACCCCCAAAACTTTGTATACAATATTTGGATGTAGTAATGAGATATTCTGCTCATTTTTTTGGCTGAAGTACTTTGTCAGGAAGCCAATAGGCATTTTAGATTAAAACATGCTTGAGAATAAACATCTCTTAGCTGGTTTGAAGCTGTGATTGCACTTAGGGTTTAGTACTTACTTTTTGAAAGGAGCAAGTTTTCAGCTGGGAAAGAGCTACCCTGAGATACATTTACTGAAATGTTTAATTTTGGGGGAGGGGGATTTACACTCTATTTATATCCTCTAATTAAGTAGCAAAGACTGCAGCAAAAAATTGTCTTTTTAGAGGATCCGTGTAGTAACATAGTATTAAAGAGACACATCTGGGCATTGGCAGTAAAGGAAAAATTCAATGTTTTGCCGACTGCCATGGAGTTACTTTACTGTGTAGATAAACAACATGTTTCTATTCCAAATGAAGGCTAGAGGCAACATTCAGCGGATGGAGTCCCTGTCTGACTACACCTCCGATTTCTGCTTTCTCTGTATTAGCATCAGAATGACTTCATTTTAAGGTGAAGCAGTTTACAATGCATATAAATATTTGTGAGGACTATAAACGATTCAAACACTGGGGGCAGGGGACAGAATCTCTCCTAATTTAATGTTCAGATAATAAGGGCCTGATCAAACACTTAGGTGTGCGAATAACATTACTCAAATTCCACTAACTTCAGGGAGACTGCTCACGGGCAGTAACATTCAGCTACTCATGTTCTTAAGCATTTGCAGGACTGGATAGAGATTAGTACTGTATCACATTCTGGAGAACATATAAGATAATGACACCTTACCAGTATATGACAATCATTCCTATATTTTATATATACTTTTTAACTGAAGAAAAGGGAAAATACACAAAAGTCTTAAAACAGAGAATACAGAGATTTTACATTGTATAGTTTCCATTTCTTCGATTATAAAAGAATGAAGGTGATTATAAATTGAATAAGGCTCTTGTTTTTAAAATGAGAAACATGAAACATTCTTAAGCTTTGGCAAACCTCTCCTCTGTCACACTTGTCTTTAGACAGATTACATGTCCCCGCCCCTCGTGTGGGAGTCTGCAGTCCTTGAGTCTTCCTAGCAGTTATGTTTCAGATTGTATGATACTGAGAGGCTGGGTGAAATACATTGTTTTAATGCTGATTGTGACCCTGGAGTTCTGCTTCCTCTTCATTTTGGCAATCGAACAAAATCTGAAAAGCAGCAAAACATAGCAGCTCTTCGCAGTGAACACTGTTCCACACTGGCTGTAGAGCCAGGCGGCCACAGCAGCAACTCAACATACATAGCTGGGTTTGTTATACAATTGTTTTTCTTTTTGAACAAAACTGAGATTAACATGGCTATTTTAATTTTTTAACTCAGTTTATGTACTGCTGTAATAATTCAAGACACTTTTGTTAGCTATATAAATAAAAGAATGAGGGAAATCATAGAATCATAGAATCATAGAATATCAGGGTTGGAAGGGACCCCTGAAGGTCATCTAGTCCAACCCCCTGCTCGAAGCAGGACCAATTCCCAGTTAAATCATCCCAGCCAGGGCTTTGTCAAGCCTGACCTTAAAAACCTCCAAGGAAGGAGATTCTACCACCTCCCTAGGTAACGCATTCCAGTGTTTCGCCACCCTCTTAGTGAAAAAGTTTTTCCTAATATCCAATCTAAACCTCCCCCACTGCAACTTGAGACCATTACTCCTCGTTCTGTCATCTGCTACCATTGAGAACAGTCTAGAGCCATCCTCTTTGGAACCCCCTTTCAGGTAGTTGAAAGCAGCTATCAAATCCCCCCTCATTCTTCTCTTCTGCAGGCTAAACAATCCCAGCTCCCTCAGCCTCTCCTCATAAGTCATGTGTTCTAGACCCCTAATCATTTTTGTTGCCCTTCGCTGGACTCTCTCCAATTTATCCACATCCTTCTTGTAGTGTGGGGCCCAAAACTGGACACAGTACTCCAGATGAGGCCTCACCAATGTCGAATAGAGGGGAACGATCACGTCCCTCGATCTGCTCGCTATGCCCCTTCTTATACATCCCAAAATGCCATTGGCCTTCTTGGCAACAAGGGCACACTGCTGACTCATATCCAGCTTCTTGTCCACTGTCACCCCTAGGTCCTTTTCCGCAGAAATGCTACGCTGAGAAGAGATAAGGTGGGTGAGGTAATATTTTTTATTGGATCCATTTCTGTTGGTGAGAGGGACAAGCTTTCAAGTCACACAGAGTTCTTCTTCAGGTCTGGGAAAGGTACTCCAAGCATCGCAGCTAAATGCAAGGTGGAGTTGTCCAATAAAAGATATTACCTCATCCACCTTGTCCCTCTAATACCCTGGGAATGACATGGCTACAACCACACTGCATGGTCAGAAGAGGAATTCCAGGAATCACAGTGTATGAATGATTATTTGTACTACTTCAAGTGATGAGAATGTAACTTTTCTGCTCAAGTCAGTTTGTAGGATACTGGGTTGAAATTTTGAATAATGGGTCATATCTTTGCCCCTGCTCTGAGTGTTTCACACTGCTCTGGCAACACAAAATAGCTAGCGAGCCATTTGTACTGGCAATGGCTGACTAGAGATTCCTAGGTGGTGGATGAATCCTTGAGTTGCACAAAGCCAATCAAGCTGGCTTTTACATTATCCCCTCCTGGCCTCCTGGGTAGGAGGTATATTGGGATGGCGGACCGGAGGGAGGGGTGGAGGGGGAGGGAATGGATGTGACTGGAGTGCTCTGCACTGGAGTAACCCCCAGGTGGAGTCCCTGTCCTATAGAGCCATAGACAGCTGGTGTAGTTCAGAGCTTTCTGGAGGCTTTTCTAGACTATGCCAGAGACCAGGTCTCTATAGAATTAACCTCGAGATAGGGCAGCCACAAATGGCTCCTCTGCAGGTCTTCCCCCTCACCTGAGTGCAGTGCATATTGGGCTCAGCTAAATTCTAGGCCACTGTATATTGTAATTTATTATTTGTATTAAGGTAGCTCCTAGGGTCCCCAAATGAGTTCAAGACCCTATTGTGTGAGGCACAGAGCAAGAATAAAGGACAGCCCTTCCTGAAGAGCTTACAATCTAGATAGACAGGACAGGCACAGGGTGGGGAGGAAGATATAGAACCCACATGCAGAGTGACTAATGTGATGGTGTGTAAACCTCATCTTAGTTCCACAGTTTCTTTTCTTTGTATTTGAATGGGGTTTTGCTAGGAGGGGATTAGCTAAACAGAGAGACCACAGAATGGAGAAGCAACATGGGAGCAAGGCTGCCAAGTGCCATGCATCTCACCTGGTGTTCAGCCCTGTCACACCGGCTCACATCTCAAACATGCATTCAACTAAACATTTGAGCCCGGAACAGTCAGCAGTGTCTGTGGCCGTAGCTGCAGCAACCAGCAGGTAGGAGCCTGAGAAAAAGGGGTGAAGCTGGGAGAAATGTAAGAAAGGGGCTCGTGGAAGGGGTAGGAGCTGAGAAGGGGTTGGGAGGGTGCTGGGAAGAGAGGAAAAATGTGTGAGGCTGCCCCAGCCTATCTTTTTGTACCTGTAAACTGAGCAGATTTGCTCCGGATATCAGATTGTTTACATGGGACCCCACTATGCCATATTTACAGTCACCTTTCAGAGCAGAGCCACACCTAAAGGTGGTGATGGTGAGAGAAGGACCATGTCAGTCCCACCTTACCCTTCTCCTTCTGTGGTCTGGATGTCAGTGGTATTTTATCTAGCAATTTCTTAAGGCACTTGCATGTATTTCTACAGTACTTTTAGCCTTAGCACACTCTTACTCCTGAGGTTGTTGCTACGGGTTAGCGTGTGCAAACAACCTGCTTGAATATTGTGTGCATGTGAACAAGAATCTCAGTGATTTAGTTGTGCTCTGAGACAGAATAGTGCAAATTTATGTCGGGACCGTTGGTGCCTGGCCCTTTGGCTAGTTTGCAAGGCAGGAGAGTGGCCAAGGAGCTTCCCTCTCCTTGTATTCTTTTTGTAGGGGCCGGGCACAATTGCAGTGATCGCACTCTCCTGAGCTGCCTGCACTCACTGGGGAGCTAGCCTCCAGAAATGGGTAAAAGAAGGTAGCCTTGCTCCTCTAAGCTCCAGCCAACACAGCCGGGCAGCCATGGAAGGGAACACATGCTGTGCCCTCCTAAGGGGGTCCCAGCTAGTGTTCCCCTCTATATTCATGCCAAGGAGCTGCACCTCAACATCACCCATAACATGGGCCTGTGCCTTAATGGCACTATCTGGCCCATACCATCTAGCAGACTACTTTAAATAGTCCTGAAAATCAGATGAATAAAGTTTGGCCAAATCTACTTAGAGTGTAAGTTCTTTGTGGCAGAGACTGTCTTTTTGTTCTGTGGTTGTACGGTGCCTAGCACAATGGGGTCCTGGCCCATGACAAGGCTCCTAGGACTTACGATCATGCAAATAATAAAGGATAATAATAAGGGAGTGTCTTGCTCTAAATGTCTCTTGTGTTTTGAAGACTGGCACACTTTTGTAAAAGGGTGTGTCTTTGTTTCAGCATTCTTATTTTTCAAAGACTGTAATCTGAGGTAAAGGAGAAACAGGATTATCCTCATGCTCTATAAAATCAAACAATCCGTTTTATTACTAGCAAGGATTTCTTCTTTTCTTTGATTATCTATTTCAAATAGCAAAAGAGACCAAAAAAAGTAAAAAAATAGAAGGTAAGAACCTAGCACATTCTTCTTGCTGATGACGAAACACAGAATTGCTGCTTCTGTGGAAACCTTCAACTGTTTGAGAGTTACGTGGCATGACCTTTATTTGCATTTGTGAGCCTTTATTCAGACAAGCAGCCCTGTTGAAATCAATGGGATTACACACACAAATATTTACCAGTGTGAGTAAGGGTTGCACAGTGTAGTCCCTAATTTAATTTCAATCCCTATGTTAGAAGGAAGGACATATTTTAGGCCATAGATTTAGAATTGGAGGCACTCAGATATGACTGCAATGAGCATCATAAAAACACCTTACACAAATAGCTTTGCTTTTCTGGTGTGGGGCAGAAGAAGCAAAGCTGAGTTCAGCATTTCTCTATTAATGTATTATTCTGTATAGAAATGCACAAAATAAATAATTATTAAACTGCCAATCACTGTAGTACCAATAAATAGGCACTATTTACCCTCTGTGCCCTTAAACCTGATCCGACTGTATATTCCCCAAAGCTACGGTAATGGATACTGATGAGAGAACAGACTATTCTGTGCCGACTTTCCTGTCACCACTTACATCAGTTTACAAGACATTTGAGACCCCAGCCATGTTTCTGGGATAAAGGGCCAATGGAAACTCTGTTCTTTGAACTGTTTCACAAAAAGCAAAAGCATCACACAAATTCTTTGCTGTGGAGAAAGTTCTTCTATGGCCAGGTAACAGGCTCAGCCCCTACCCGAGTGCCCCTCATGGCCAGAGCTCTTTCTGCAGCACCCTGCCTCTGTGTACCCCACTTTGATTATATGCAAGCAGTCTACAGTTTCAAGCATGTTATTTTATATCTGTAGATGTATATTGAGTTTTACAGTAGTAAAAATATACAAATCAACACACAGTTGACTAGTTTGCAATCTAAAGCATGTACAAAAAAAAAAAGCAGCTCCCATCCTCAAATTCAGCTTACATGTCATCAATTTTAGAAACCAGTTCACATTTGTGGGTGTTTTTAAAATTCTCCATGGACTTGCCCAAGACTTGGACCCAGTCTACACTGGCAAGTTTCTGTGCAGTAAAACAGCTTTCTGTGCTGTAACTCCCAAGGTGTACACACTGCCAAGCCACAGAAACTGCACAGTTGTCATGCTCTAAAAAAACACCCCGATGAGAGGCATAGAGCTTTCTGCGCTGGGGCTACAGCATTCCGGTGCCAATGTAGACACTGTGGCAATCAGAGTGCTGCGATTGGCCTCCGGGAGGTGTCCCACAATGCCTGTTCTCACCTCTCTGGTGATCGGTTTGAATCTACTGACCTGCCCTCAGGTGACCAACTGTCAGCCCCACCCTGTACATTCTTTTGCAAATTTGAAAGTCCCCTTCCTGTTTGCTTGGTGATGCGTGAAGCGGTCTCAGCGCATCTTTCCAGGTGGCCACGCCTGCTCCACACACCAGGCGATCCCCCGCTTGGAGCAATGCCGAGCTGCTGGACCTCATCAGCATGTGGGGAGAGAAGGCTGTCCAGCCCCAGCTGCACTCCAGCCATAGGAATTATGATACCTACGGACAGATTTCACGATGCATGATAGAAAGGGGCCAGGATTGGGACACACTGCAGTGCAGGGTCAAAGTGAAGGAGCTGTGGAAGGCCTACCACAAGGCACGGGAGGCAAACCGCCGCTCCTGTGCTGTGCCCACAAGCTGCCAGTTCTACGAAGAGCTGGACGTGATACTCAGTGGCGACCCCACCTCCACTGTGAAGGCGCCTGTGGATGCTTTGTTGGCTCGTGTGCCAGTTGAGAGTGGACCGAGCCAGGAAGAGGAAATCTTGGCTGAAGAGAGGGAGGGGGACCCAGAGGCTGAGGATGACTCAGAGGCCAGAGATGCATGCAGTCAGGAGCTCTTTTCTACCCCGGAGGAGCCTAGCCAGTCACAGCAGTCGGATCTTGGCAAATCGCAAACAGGAGAGGAGGCCCCTGGTAAGTGGATCTGATTTTGGGAATTGCTGAAGCGAGTTGTTGGGGGCAGGAGGGTTGGAGAAAGCAGGCTTGTCTCTCACCGTATGCCTCGTCTGAGCAGCGGAATATGCTGTTGATAGACTCCCTCACTTCACGGGAATCTCCCTCAGAAATCTCCAGGAAACTCTTGTGGAGATATTGGGCAATCCACAGCCGCAGGTTCCCCAGCAGAGCTGCTTTGTTTCTTGCCCCATTAAAGGTAAATTTCCCACTCCACTTTGCAGACACTGGGTGGGGGGACCATTGCTGCACACAGACAAGCTGCATAGGGGCCTGGGCAGAAGCTGCAGGCTTGGAGAAGACCATCCCTTGATTCCCTGCTCAGCCTCAGCAGCAAGATATCTTCCATAATGATCACCTCCTGTGACAGTTTGGGGACAGGAATGATTATCAGGCCCCCCCTACAGTGCTGGCTCTACCCAAGAGCCACGTGCCCAATGTACAGCAGGGTCCAGGAAGAGTGATTTACCCTGCACCTGTGGCTACTCACCATTATGGGGGTCTTGTGGTTCATGTGTGCTTGCCTGGGGTCAGCCAGTTAGTGACCAGTGTGTGAGTACTGGCTGTGTGTTAAAGCACTGAATCAATGTTGTCTGTGTTGCAAACAATACTGCTTCTGTAAAATGTTGCTTTTAAACTTCAGAGAGATGACCTTGGGAGCCCAGCCTCCCCCTTTCTTATTGGCGGCAGAAAGGCTGCGCAGATTTAGAAAGTGGCCAAGGAGAACTAAGAAGGACTTTCTCTGTGAGGTTATGATGTACCCTGCCACCAAGAAACAGGAATTGAAGGAGTGGTGGGAGAGCAAGAAGAGGGACCGAAAGGAGAATGCAGCACACCAGAAAGAAGCCACGGAGCAGCTCTTAAACGTTATGGAGCGCCAAGTGGACACACTCCAGGAGATACTAGCTCTTCAAACCTAGCAGCTCCGTGCCCGCCCTCCCCTGCAGCCACTGTCGCAAAACTTTCCCATGCTCCCCCTCCCCACACCACCAACACTCTGTTATCAACCTCCTGGCTCCACTCTCTACCCGCAGCATTCCTCCCTCCTCACTGTCCAGCAGTGTGGACTCCCATTACCCACTGCACTCAACACCCATCCCTCTGCAGTTTGGTCCTGCTTAAGTGCAACATCCACTGCACTGTAGTCCAAAGGAGAAGGTTGGGTATGATCCCTGGACATACATAAATCTGTAGCCATCCCGGGGCCCCTCCTCCTCTTGAGACCTTCCCTTCCCCCATCCCCTATCCCCCTCCCTGGTGATGAATTTTTTTGTTTGACTCTTTTAATAAAAGAATTGTGTTGGTTTGAAAGTAATCTTTATTCTATTAAGTGAAAGCAAAAAGAGCACTGCAAAGCAACATACAATTATGTTAAGGCCCCTTCTTACATCATGTGCACCAATCATCTCCTAGCATTACAAGCACTGTAATCCCGAGCATAGCAACAAATATTAGTGGTTTTCAGCTTCAAATTGCTCAAGGCGTCACTGATCCTTATGGCCTCATGCTGTGCCCCTCTAATAGCCCTGGTCTCTGGCTGTTCAAACTCAGGGTCCAGGTGCTGAGCCTCTGTGGTCCAGCCCTGAGTGAAGCTTTCACCCTTCCCTTCACAAATATTATGGAACTTACAGCATGCGGCTATAACCATAGGAATATTGTCAGCGGCCATGTTCACCTTCCCATACAGGCATCACCAGCGGGCTTTTAAATGGCCAAATGCACACTCAACAGTCATTCTGCACTTGCTCAGCCTGTTGTTGAACTGCTCCTTGCTGCTGTCAAGTTGCCACATGTACGGCTTCATAAGCCACAGCATTAAGGGGTAGGTGGGGTCTCCCAGGATCACAATGGGCATTTTGACTTCCCCTATGGTGATCTTCTGGTCCGGGAAGAAAGTCCCTGCTTGCAGCTTCCTGAACAGGCCCGTGTTCCGAAAGAACCTTCCTGGACCAGCCTGCGTTAAGGACTGTGAAATGCCCACGCTGATCCACAAGCACCTGGAGAACCATTGAGAAATACCCTTTGCGATTAATGTACTCTGTGGCTATGTGGTCTGGTGCCAGAATTGGAATGTGCATGCCATCTATTACCCCTTCGCAATTAAGGAAGCCCATTTGTACAAAGACATCCACAGTGTCATGCACGTTGCCCAGAGTCACAGTCTTTCGGAGCAGGATGTGATTAATGGCCCTGCACACTTCTATCAACATGACTCCAATGGTCGACTTTCCCACTCTAAACTGATTAGCGACCGATCAGTAGCAGTCTGGAGTAGCCATCTTCCACAGTGCAATCACCACGCGCTTCTCCAGCGACAGGGCAGCTCTCATTCTCATGTCTTTGCGTCACAGGGCTGGGGCAAGCTCATGAATGTGGCTTTCCTCATCTGAAAGTTCTGCAGCCACTGCTCATCTTCCCAGATGTGCATCACGATGTGATCCCACCACTCAGTGTTTGTTTCCTGAGCCCCAAAGTGTCATTCTACTGTGGTCAGCACCTCCGTGAATGCCACAAGCAATCTCGTGTCATAGCTACTACGCAATGTCACATTCCTCTTGCCTTTGTAGTTTAAGGAATAACTCCACTGCCATTCGTTACGTGTTGGTCTGAGCGAGCAGCATACTGGTCAGCAGTTTGGGATCCATTCCTGCAGCTCAAAAGAGGCAGGGCACACAATACACAAACTGTTGAAAGATGGTGCCAAATGTGGATGGATGCACAGGGATTACTGGGATGCAAAGCAATGCATCACGGGGCATTGGGACTGGACCCAGGATGCCCTACGACCCTCTCCACCTTCCCAGAAGTCTTAGTGGCAAAAGAGAAAGAGGTGTTCTGTGGGATAGCTGCCCAGAGTGCACCAGTCTGAATAGCGCTGCAAGTGCCACAAGTGTGAACACAGTATTGTGCAGGCAGCTGTCAGTGTGAACACACAACAGTGGTTTTCCTTCTGTGCTCTTTGACCGGTGCTGTAACTGCCGGCGCTGTAACTTTCCCAGTGTAGACGTGCCCTAAGTCTTAAACCTTGCCTCTTTCTACTTTCTTAAGTAATGGAACGGAGGCTGTGTAAGCATTTCAATGGGAGGTTTGAAAGTCAATGGTGTGTCCAGAAGGTGAGGGGGAAAGAGCATGGAAGCAATATGGTCACTCCACTACAACCAAGAAACAAGACAGGAGTCGCTTTTGGGAAGTATGTAATTTCATACATGAGGTAAAGAGATGCTGAATAATCATCATGATCACATCCAAAATCCACTGGTTCAAGGTCTTTGATATTTTCAGCCATACCTCTCAACTTGTTGTGGCCCAAATGTGGGGCCAATGTGTGACAAAGACCCAAAATGAGAGACCTAAATCATTATTCAGTCAGGAAACATCATATGCTGTGGGATTCATTCCTTTAGTATAAAAACTATTCTATAGCTTTGGTTTCATGATTTACTATTTCCAGTGTAAATGGTTTTGTAGAATAAAAGCTAGGGGGAATGCCAAATTCATGGGCAACGTCAGTAATTTTAGGATTAAAATAAATTACATCCCTTGGTTTAAAAGATATGTTTTAATCCCTTCATCTTCAACCTCCAACCCTCAAGTATCAACCTTCCCTTTTTCTTATGTTAATTTCTCTGCTCCAGTGCGGACACCAGCACAGCAAAGGGATGGCCCTTTTGCTAAGGCCCTCTCATCAATGTCTAGATAAGGATCATCTCTTGTTTTCTGAAAAGATGTTTTCTTTCCATCAATGTCTTTCTTTCCCAACAATGTGAGACTAGATGAAGAGTTCAGATCCAAAGCAGGGAGATTATTGTATCTAGCACTTTTTTACTCATGGTTGATATAGATTTTATTCATTAGCCTCAGTGACTTTTGTTCTCCATTTAACATGCTGATTCATTGCATAAATGAAAGCCCTCTGTTTTGAATTCGAATGGCAGAGGTCAAACCTACGGCTATTAAAAGATATGTATCCATAGGTGTCTATTAATATCATCCATTGTCTTTAAGAAACGATAAAGCATCTTTACAACTTGTATTTTTACTGATCGTCAGAGTTTTTTAGACAGTCAATTACCTTTCTTTGTCTCTTCTGTACTCTTTCCATAAATAGATCTAAGTGGCTAAACTAAACTCCAACTAGCACTGTATAGAATTTGGCAGGAAGAGACCAGTCTTGGATTTATTCTTTTAGGGGGCATGTGCATCTGTTTGACAATCTATTTTTGATGTCCTCAGCATCATCTTCATGGGCCTTTCCAAGAAATTAATAGCTTGAAGCTGTGAGCTATGAAAAATTATCAATTATCAGTCTTGTCACTTGATGTTTTATATTTATTTGAGTCCAATATGGAAATGTGAGCGTTCATCGGTTATACAGCTGGGCTTGCAGTGGATTTCTGTAGCCAGGCATCAAACATGACATTACATTGTTCATAAAATTGCCCAGCAATTATGGTTCACTGTAGAGTGTTTCAAATATAATGAGATTATCAGGTGATCATTTTTATATTGTGGTTCTGTGGCAGACAGAAAGGTTATTAATATTTTGTTTAAACTACATTCATGCAGGATATTAGGATTGTGATTATACTCAGGCAAAAAAAAAATCAAATCAAAATTTTAACAATAAGCTTAATCCTGCCCTAGTGCACATATGCATTACAATAGGGTCTTACATTATATGATCATACAACAATGGGAAACATGACATGGTAACAGATGGCAAATAATATAACAAAAGGAGATACACCTTTTTTTTTACCTTAGATACATTTTTCATGTTCCTCTGAACCATCTCTGATTATTTCCATATGTAGGACAATGGCCAAGTGGTCAAATCTGTCATATCAAGCAACATGCTACATTCTCCCCTTTGAAGAAAGCACATGGGGACATCTATACATCTTGTTAGGTTTCAGTGACTTCTGAGAGATCCACCCACCTCAATCCAACACCCAATATATACACTTGCAATCTATTGTAACTCTAATCTCGGGCTTCAATCCCATAATTTTTGAATGCTAGAAAAATCCAAGTTTCAAGACTTGGATCTACTACATTTCAAAATCCTCTTTCTTTTTTGCTAAAATGTTTTATGAATGACACTTGGCATGGCAGAGGCAGTTCTGCTCTTCAAAAGAAGGCTGTTCCATTAATAGCAAAAGGAACGGGCAGAGCAGGTACTTCACTTCTGAATGCTACAAAATACTATGCAGTGCTTCTCTCTCAATTCAATGTACTCTTGAAAGGGCAGTTGAGTGACTCAGAACTCTATCTATGGCACTATTAAAAAAAAGAATAATGTTGACATCAGCCTGGCAATAAAAGCTTCTACTTGAGGACCTGTCGTGTGAAATTCACTGCAACACAGTAATGGAAATAGTTACAGATACCACACTTTCAGGTCCTGAGCATGTCCCATGACTTGCTGAGTGTCCATATGGCCCAGAAAAGCAGGAAAATGCTCTGTCTTTCCCCAGGAAAACAGACCATGGTAATGAGTGGCACATTTCCTCCTGGTGCCAATTGGTTGGGTGTCACTGAACTAGAGAAGGAATGACAGCCAAGGGCTATACCTGAGAATCCCCAAAGACACAGGTGATCTGAATGCGGTGGTTACCCACAGTACCTCCATATTGTCTAAACTCTCCAACACTAACATTTGGGCACACCCAAATGCCACTAGACCAGTTACCAGGCTCTCCTAGCTAACCTCATACAGCCTGATCTCTGGGGGCCCTCACCCTTGTGGTCTTAGACTGTATGGTGTGTTCCCCCCATCTCCCCAGTCACACTCTGTCTAGTCACTCCATAAAGGGACAGGACTTCTTTCTGTCCCACTCTGCCTTGCTGGAGACAGATGACCAGAGGAGCTAGTGACCTCTTTAGATTTTTCTCTCCATCCCTCTGACTGTTCTATTCTTGGCTGTGGTCATGGTGGATTCTCTGGCTGGCTCAGCCTCCAGGTAATCCTCATTTGCTGTGCAGTCTCTATCAGTGAGGACTGCTAGTTCCATGTTTTCACCCTCCTGGACAACAACCCAAATGCTTCTCCAAGTCAAAATGTCGATTATGTCACTTACTGCTCAGGTCTCAGGCCTAAGCCATTCTGTTACCTGGTCTATTGGGCATCAGACAGAAGTGCATGGTGCACTTACAAAGCCTACAGTTTATTCTGAAGCCTTTGCTACTACTTCTTTCCAGGGGTCCCTACCGCCAAAAGTCCTTCCTGGCCTCATCATCTGCTACAACCTCTTCATCCACAGTGTGTTATGTCACTTATGTCTCTCCCTCAGAAAGGGGTCTGGATTGGAAGGAAAGCCTGGGATAACTTCTTCCTCCAGTTTGCAATGGTTAGCTTTTGGTCCCAGCTTGGACAGAAAAGTGATGGGATTTCCTGGTGGCATTTGTGGGGCAACTGGATTAATATGACTATGGAACAGCTGTTCTCAGAATGGTTGGTGTTTGACAAGTGGCCTGTATTTCTTACTGGAAATGCTGCTGCTCCTCCTCTCATAACAGAGGTGAACAAACCCCTTCTTCTATTGGAATTTTATTTTGCAAACCAAAAGCAGGACTGGTTCAGATCTGAATCACATTTTTCTGACCCCTTAAACTTTGCAGGATTTGGATAAATGCTCTATATTGGGTACTCTTCTCTATTTGAGATTCATAAGAAGAGCAACAGGAGATGTTGGTGACTTTTGTTTTGCCTTCATTCTCGGCATGAGTTAGGCTTTTATCACTGTGTTTCATATTGTAATCTGTGCATCCAGTTCTCTTCACCATTTATTAAAGTACAATGAAATGCAAATAATGGACTGGACCATCAAGAGCTTAGCAAAGGAAAACATAATTAAGCACATGAAGTGTAGTTGGGTGGTATGCAATGTAACTTGGACGGATGAATGACTGAGGCACTTATCTGTTGTGAACCACCCTTCCTCTCCTGGAGAACAGCATATGCAACCCCTGTTAATTTATATTATTTTGTAAATATTGTCTGTATGGGCAAAATACTTTTTTCTTCAATTAAAAAACATGAGAAAGAAATGTTAATGCATTGGTCCCTCTGCATGGCTTTTAATGTTTATAAAAGACTGCTTACGATTTTAAACATACCCCTGACAATAACCTAACGATGAGCTTTTAACTTTTCAACTCTATCATGTTAATATTTAGTCCCTTTTTATACTATTCTTCCTTAGCTTTCGATGAATACTTTTATAATTTTCTCCTTCCTGGTTTTTGCACAGGATACATTACACAACTATTTAAGGAAATATCCCTCTTGGCTGCACTACATTAAAACAATAATAAACTACAGGTGATCTTTAAATTGTCCCCTTTCATCTCAATTTCATCTCATTTTCCTAATTTCATAGTGTCTAGTTTATTTTAGTTTTCTTTTGCTTCCCCTGTGTCCTCACCTCTGTATTTCACTTTTGTCCTTTCCTTTCCCTCTTTGTGTCTTTACAGTCCACTTTTGTTTTGTTTTAGTAAATTGTTCCTTTATATTCATTTCTATTATTTGGCTTTTGTTTGCATTAGTAACTGGTTTGCTTAGATTCCTCTCTTGTGCTATCTTCATAATCTCCCTGCATGATTGTCTGTGTCCCTGTTTTTACTGATATTTTGACCAATGGTTTTGTGACACCAGGGAAGAGGGCTGGAGCAGGTGGGAGGGACTCACCCTGCCACTTTTTAGAGTTATTTCTGCAGAGTCCTAGAGTGTTCATTCCTATTAAATACCACAGGGGCAGCCAACCTGGGTCTGAGCAGGAGCCAGAATTTACCACTGTTCATTGCCAAAGAGCCACAGTAATATGCCAGCAGCAGCCCTCCCAGCAGCTCCCCTCACTCCAGCCCACAGCGCCTTCCCCTCCCCCTCATGCCTCCCGCCTGCAGGGATCAGTTGTTTTGCATGTACCGGAGGCTCTAGGGCAGGGGGGGGGAAATAGAGGGGAGGAGGAAGGGCACAGCACATTCAGGGGAAGGGGAGGGGGCGGGAAGGGGTGGAGTGGGGGCAGCGCCTGGGGCAGAGCCGGGGGATGAGCAGTGAGCACCCCTCAGTACATTGGAAAGTTGGTGTCTGTATCTCCAGTCCTGGAGTCAGCACCTATGCAAGGAGCCACATGTTGACCTCTGAAGAGCTGCATGACCTCTGAAGAGCCACCCCTGAAATACTGTAAGGCTTCTCTGTAAGAGTAGTACTGTGCGTAGGAATTTCTCTCCTGGATTGGCTCAGTAGCTTATCTAGCCCAGTTTCCTGTCTCTGACAGAGGCTAGTACCACATGATTCAAAGGAAGGAAACCCCAGACTGGACAATCATAGAATCATTTCCCCCTAGGGGAAATTTCTTCCTAGTCCATCAGATAACAGTTTTACTAATGCCAATTTATTTTATTTAGCTTTCTTTATGTAACTATGATTCTTCTTGTCATCCATATAAATGCCTAATACTTCTCGAGTTCTGCTGAGTTCTTGGCCTCCATGATATCTTGCGGCAATGACCTCCACAGGTCATGTGTACTCTGTGCAGCTTCTTTTATTAATTTTGCATTTGTTGAATTTCAAGTCCATTGATTGTCCCCTTGTTCTTGTATAGTGAAAGGGAAAATAAAATTGCCTGGCTTACTTTCTCTGTACCATTCATTACTTTGTATATCTCCAATATGTCCCTTCTTATTGGTCTCTTCTCTAAAGTAAACAGTCTTTACCAGTTCTCCTCATATGAAACTGTGCTTCTTATAATTTTTGTTACCCTTCCTGAACCACCTTTTATTTCTCCATTTTTTTAGCAGTAAGGTGACCAGAACAAAACACAGTTTTGAGGCGATGTGCCCGATTTATGTACAGTAACTCCTCACTTAACATTGTAGTTATGTTCCTGAAAAATGCAACTTTAAGTGAAATGATGTTAAGCGAATCCAATTTCCCCAAAGAATTAATGTAAATAGGAGGGCTAGGTTCCAGAAAATTTTTTTTTTGCCAGACTATATATATATATATATACACACACACACAGAGAGAGTATAAGTTTAAAACAAACAATTTAAATCTGGTACACAGCAATGATGATTGCGAAGCTAGGTCGAGGTGGTGAAGTCAGAGGGTGGGATATTTCCCAGGGAATGCCTTACTGCTAAATGATGAACTAGCAATTAGCTGAGCCCTCAAGGGTCAACTCGTTGTTAATGTAGCCTCAAGGTCTACAAGGCAGCAGGAATGGAGGGAGGGGAGACAGCAGGGCAGACAGAGACAGAGACACACACCATGTGTGTGTGTGTGTGAAATGCGCATTTCCCCTTTAAGTATGCTGACCCACTCTTAAGTACACTACCTTGTTAAGTTAGTCAGCAAGGTGAGACCACAGCTGCTGCCAGGAAGCTCCCTCCATCCTGAGCCCTGTCATGTGTCCCTCTGCTATGGAGATGGGGTAAGCGGGGTGCAGAAGCAAGGGGGAGGGGGACACCTTGACATTAGCACCCCCCACCTCCCCTGCACAGCAGGCAGGGGACTCGAGGAGCAACTCATAGGCAGAGGGCAGGAGCAGCACATCACAGTGGGGGGAGGGACAGCTGAATGGCAGGCAACTGATAGCCTGCTGGGTGGCTGCTGCACAGGGAACTTAGGGGAGTGGGGAGCTGATAGGGGGGCTGCCGGCCCACCCGGGTTCCAAGCCCCACCAGCTAGCTGCAACAGGCTGCTCTTCCTCCAAGCAGTGGACAAAGCAGGCGGCTGCCAAATGACATTATAAGGAAGCATTGCGCAACTTTAAATGAGCATGTTCCCTAATTGATCAGCAACATAATAATGAAACAACATTAACCGGGATGACTTTAAGTGAGGAGTTACTGCAATGACTTCATAATATTTTCTCTATTTTCTATTGTATTGACTTATACTGCTAACATTTTACTTTTCTTTTTTGATCACTGCTGCTGTTCATTGAGTTGTCCACAGTGATGTCTAGGGCTTTTTTGTTTTGATTTGGGGGGGTCGTTTGGTTTTTTGAGTTGTTACACTTGATTTAGAACCCAGCAATGTATATGAGTTGTTCATGTTACTCATATACAGTGGGCATTACCATGCATTTGTCAACTCTTGATGAGTCCTATTCTGAGTACTCCCCTCGACATTAGGAAGTAACGTTTTACTCCATAAGGGTAAGGGTGACAAAATATGGCCCTTAACTTTATTAGGTCTGTCTGGAGTTCTTCAGTCTTCTCTAGTCTTAACTAGGGTGACCATATTTCCCTATGCTGGATATGGGACATTGGTAAAATTACTCTTATTCAAGCGAGTTCAACAGCAATCAATCAGAACTATGCAGTACAAATGTTTAAATTAACATCAAGTTGACTGAGTCCCTGTTAAAAAGAAATAATGCGTAGTTAGATTCTTTTTATTTATCGTGTTATCTTTAAGGTTTTAGGTTTCACATGGGGAGAGGTGACACACACACACTCCCATACAACTCTCTCACATGGTGGGGGAGGTGCGGGGGTGACCAACCAACCTGACCCTCCCTGCCTGGTGCTCTCCACCATCCATACCTGGCTGGGACCCTGGGACAGATTTGCTTCTTCTGGTACCTGGAGCCACATCTTCCCCAGGCAACACATGGCGGGGGGGGCACGAAGGGTCACATGCCCCCCCCCCCGACAGATTTCTGCCAGCGTTCACACCAGAATATGGCCAGCAGCAGTATCTCTGCACTGTGCAGGAAGGAAGGAACAGGAGCTGCTTCCAGCCATGAGGTGGGGGTGGAGGTGGAAGGAATGACCTGGCCCGAGTCTTTGCAGAACTCATCTCTTCCCACCCCGCTGCTCCTGTGGCTGGAAGCAGCTTGTCCCTTCCTGCCTGCACAGTGTCGAAAGGCAGCAAACACCTCTGAGGACACATTGTGTACCAGGGCCCAGGGACTGCAGGGGCTTCAGCGAACCTGGCCAGAGAGGTGGCTCAGCAGGGGAGAATGCTGTGGGGACAGAGCGGGTGAAGAGGGTGCTAAGCTCCTGCCTGGAGCACTACTGTGGAGCCTGCAGGGTCGGGGTGGGAACAGGCTGGAAATCGCTTTTTCCCCCTTCCCCCGCCACTCCAGAGCTTAGCTGTGCCAGTGCTGTGGGGGGCTTTGGCACACGCAGGGCTCGGCTCCTCCTAGCCAGCGTCCCAGGCCGGAGGGTCTTGGGCTTTCCCGGGCGCCGGCCCAGACGGGCAGTGGGGGAAGGAAGGAGCCTGCCGGCCAGGCTGTTGGTAAGCTGAGCGCTCCAACCATGGGCTGGTTCTCTGCACAGCACTGGGAGCAGGACGCTCCCCGTCGGGGGAAAGTGGAGGAGCAGCAGGGGTGGGAGTGGGATGAAGAGGCAAAGCAGGGAGAGGACAGCGAGAGGGGGAGCACGTAAAGGGCCGATGGGTGGGCAGCAGAGGTGACATGTAACCAGCACCGCCCCCCCGCAGCTCCCATTGGCCGGGAACGGGGAACCACGGCCAATGGGAGTTTTGGGGGAGGTACCTGGAGGAGCGGCCAGGGCAACACACAGACCCCTGGGCCTTCCCCCTCCCCCAGGTCCCGGCCGCTTCCCAGAGCTGCGTGGGGGCAGGGCAGGCAGGCAAAGAGCCTGCCCTGCCTCCAGTGCGTGCCGGGCCAGAGCTGCTCTAGGTAAATACGGGGGGCGGGGAGACCGCGGGAAGCTGGCGGGCCACAGGAAATAGCCCCGCGGGCCACATGTGGCCCGTGGGCCACGTGTTTGAGACCCCTGCTCTAGTCTTAACTAACGTATATAATCCTGTCAAGTTTTCCTGTCTCACTGCTCATCACCATTTTTCAGATCACTGATCTAGATATATTAGACAGCACACTGGTAGGATGGCACCTTGGGGCACCTCCTTGTCAACCTTTTGCCAAATTGAAAATTGATGTATTATTCCTTGTCACCATTCTCTTAGTATGGGTGGCAGAATCTGGCCGTAATGTGTAGTATCTCACTCAAGAAGTAATGACATTGATTTCAGTGGGACTACTCATGCTGTAGATTACTACTCAGCCTAGGGATTTTTTATCTGTGGAATAAGGTAATAAAATTATACTACAAATAAGGATAAAATGTCTAACAGTAATAATGCCTGGCCCTTATACAGAACTTTACAAATGTGAACTAATCAATTCTCCCTACACCCTTGTGAGCTAGATACTGTAAGTCAGGGGTGTGCACAGGAATAAAACTTTGGCTGCTTTTGGAGGGGCGCTTTCGGTGCCCCCTGAAGCCGAAGGAGCTGGCTCCCCACTCCACACCCCCCTCCATTGGCCAGAGGAGATGGCTTTCCACCTCCCTCCCCCACCCCACGGACAGAGGATCTGGTTCTCCCCTTGTGGCCACAGGGATGGTGGAGCTGTGGTCTCCTGCCCTGGTCCAGGGCAGGAGGAGCTCGGTCTCCCCAAGTGGTCCTGCAGGAGTTCTGTGCCCCCACTTATGGAGGGGAGAGGGGTGTGCTCCTGCTTGCCCCTCCTTGTGCATGCTCCTGCTGTAAATATAATTATTTCCTCTTTTTCAGACAAGTTAAATGAGATTGAAGTTACATGATTTACCTAAAGCCAGAGAGTAATTCAGTAGCAGAGTTGAGATCCAGAAGTTCTTAACATCTAGTCCTGTGCTTGGACCAGGAGTCCATGCCTCTTCCTTTACATGAGTGTCCAAATTGATCTGAGCTCAGTCTTATAATGGCCTCTTGCTCTATAGACTGAGAAGAGGGTTGAGGCAGGAAGAGTTATGGAGATAGTACATTTAACCCCAGAGAAAAAGAATTATACCTTAGATTGACTAAATTTAGCAGTAGATTCCACCCTCTTTATGAGTAGCAAGACTTATAGACAAAGGGCAAAGAACATGGTAGCTTTGAGAGGCTGACTTGTCTGGTAAACAGTTTACTTTAGCTCTACAAAAATAAATTCAGATATGTAAATAGAGTTTGCCTGGAGCCAGCTCTAAGCCGTGTTCTGGACGTCTATATAAGGATTTATTACAGTGATTACTGAGCTTTTCCATAGAAAAGTAGCAATCACCACAGCAACCCTGACATTAAATGACACACATGAGTAGAGCTACACTCTAAGAGTAAAATAAACCCAGTCAGAACAGTAACTGTGGGCTGGAGTGTCCTTTCCTGTGGACAGATCTGCAGGAGGGGAATAGACTGGCCAGGAAACAGCAAGTTTAATCTCAAGAGTTTTCAAGTAATCAATTTTCAGATGGGAGAGGCTTGGCATATGGAATCTTGGGATTCATGAGCAAAGCATGCCCCAATCCCAGAGATGCCAGGGTGTCCACATGCTGGGTTGTCTCTTCTGCACTGTTCTGCTTTCCTTCCCTTTCCCTTGATAGCACTTTTCTTGCAGTAGCAGTAAGTAACTCTGATCAGATTTACAACTGAAAAATCACAGAGTGAGCAGGAGTCAGTGCTGTAGAAAGCAATTGGTCTCCTGCTCCACCCCTTCCCACCATGTCTGCACCCACACAGTCTCCTGATCCTGCAGATCTCCAGTTAGGAAACTTCCATGGGATGTAAGGAGGTGGAGGACACTAGAGGAGTAGACCTTCCCCAACTTTTGTCTCATCCCTAAGTGAGATCTCAGGCCCCTCTGCTTGTGGAAGAAGAAGGAATCACCAGTGCTATGTAACATCATACCTTCCATGCACACACACACACACACAGAGAATAGCTTTAAGCCCTGCTCTTTATTTTCTACTCTCAATCTTAAGCATTAACTACACTTTCATTCATCATAGGGCACAGTGTGTTTACTTCTTGCAGTTGCTAGCAAGTAACTCATTCCCAGCTGTATCTCTGAAGGTCAGTGCTGGGAGTTCACATGAACTTCAGGGAAACAATTATTTTCTTATGATCTTGGTGATGGAAGGAAAGTGGAAATTTTGGAGATCCCCTGGTTATTTCTCCTTTCCTCCTAGTAGCCTTTGTTTAAATCTAAAGTTTAACCAGGAACAGTTTTTGGCCTGAAAGTGGATGCTCAATTACTGAGAGACAATCTTCACTCATTACTGTAATTGCTTTCTGCAACAACTCTCTGCATAATTTTTAATGAGTGATGTACCCGAATACTTGGATGCTAATATCTAAACTGTATTCTTAAATTTATTCACCTAACTTTGGGTTATTGCTGATTATGCACTATATGTATTTTATGACTTTTAAAAAAAACTTTGTATTTGTGGATACTCTGAGCACTATGCCCAGATGTACAGACACTCTTTTCTCAACCTGTGTACTATATAATCTTTTTTTAACATTAGCTTTAATAAACATTTTAAATTTTCAGGTTCCAAACAGAGATGGGAGGGAGGCTAGAAAGAAGGTCTGCCACTGACAGGATATTTTTTGTGTCTAAATTTCCTGTTGTAAAATTCAATATTTTCTCATGACAAAAACTGATTTTGACATCATTTCACTTTGGGCAAGAAAACTTTATGGTTGTAAAATTTCAACCAGTTTACAGTGATTGCCATTACAAGCTTTAGAAGTGCTATTTGCTGAGAGTCAGGAAACCTTTACTAAAAGTGAGCTGTGTTAGATTGAAAAAATCTTCTTAGGGAAGAGGCATAAATCCATTCTATAGAATTATTTTAAATTTGATGGGACAGATTATTTAAGATTGTACTGTAGGGGTTAATTCCACACAGGCAGGAGACCGGACGAGGTGATCTAAAATGAGAACAGCCTCTTCCAGTTCAGGTTTCTTTCTGAAAAATTTGATTCTGAATCAGTTTTGTTGATTTTTCATTTTAACACTCAGTTTTGTTTTTCGTGTGGTCTTACTGAGATAATGAAAGTGTTGGGCTATTTCCTGTCTAGTGTTTAATATTCTGTATAGAATACAGTTAATCAGATTAGCCAATTAGAATAAACGGATTAACCGAAAGTATGGCTAATTAAGCAATCGGACAACCTAGCCGAATGTGTCCAACTCAGCCGAGTAGTGCATTAATCACTGAAGGACTTACTTACTTCTCTCACCTTTGTAAATCAGTAGTAACTCCACTGAGAGTGACAGAGTTACAGTAGTATAGCCTCAAGCCTTGTCTACACTGACACTTGACAGCGCTGCAACTTTCTCGCTCAGGTGTGTGAACCCCCCCCGAGCGCTGCAAGTTTCAGCGCTGTAACATGGCAGTGTAGACAGTGCATCAGCGCTAGTAGCTACTGCCCTCATGGGGGTGCTTTTTTACAGCTCTGGGAGAGCTCTCTTCCCAGTGCTGGTGCCACAACTACACAGCCACGTACGGCAGCCCTGGCACCCTGAGAAGAGAACCAGGCCTTACTGGGCCTTTAAAATTGGTGTATTTTATTTTTATAACGTATCTTAGGATCAGTTTTTCAAAACCACACGTACAAAAGTACATATACCCTTTTGCATGTGTCCAAATCCCATTCCATCTCTGCAAGCTGGGGTCTCTGCATACACATAGGAACGTGCACATGTGAATCGTAATTTGTATATGTACATTGAATTTATGGGTGTAGAAGTTGGGCCCGAGAAAATCTGTCTCATAATATTTAAAGTACAGTAAAATATTCCTTGGCAAAATCATTCCTTGACATATAGTTTTAAAGGTATAGCTATTTAAAATATATTCAGCCAAATCTTCAAACACAGGTGCCTAAGCTGCATCTATAAATACGTGCCTATGAGGGCAAACTGATAATTGCAAACACATTTGCTTGTGCAATACCTAGATGTGTGCAAACATGTATTTGTGCATGCAAGCGCCATACCACTTGCACATAGATTCATAGATACTAAGGTCAGAAGGGACCATTATGATCATCTAGTCTGACCTTCTGCACAACGCAGGCCACAGAATTTCACCCACCCACTCCTGCGAAAAACCTCTCACCTATGTCTGAGCTACTGAAGTCCTCAAATCATGGTTTAAAGACTTCAAGGTGCAGAGAATCCTCCAGCAAGTGACCTGTGCCTCATGCTACAGAAGAAGGCGAAAAACCTCCAGGGCCTTTTCGAATCTGCCCTGGAGGAAAATTCCTTCCCGACCCCAAATATGGCAATCAGCTAAACCCTGAGCATATGGGCAAGATTCACCAGCCAGACACTACAGAAAATTCTTTCCTGGGTAATTCAGATCCCTCCCCATCTAACATCCCATCACAGGCCATTAGGCCAATTTACCATGAATATTTAATTACCAAAATCATGTTATCCCATCATACCATCTCCTCCATAAACTTATCGAGTTTAATCTTAAAGCCAGATAGGTCTTTTGCCCCCACTGCTTCCCTTGGAAGGCTATTCCAAAACTTCACTCCTCTGATGGTTAGAAACCTTCATCTAATTTCAAGTCTAAACTTCCCAATGGCCAGTTTAAATCCATTTGTTCTTATGTCCACATTGTTACTGAGCTTAAATAATTCCTCTCCCTCTCCGGTATTTAACCCTCTGATATAGTTATAGAGAGCAATCACATCTCCCCTCAGCCTTCGTTTAGTTAGGCTAAACAAGCCAAGCTCCTTGAGTCTCCTTTCATAAGACAAGTTTTCCATTCCTCGGATCATCCTAGTAGACCTTCTCTGTACTGTTCCAGTTTGAATTCATCCTTCTTAAACATGGGAGACCAGAACTGCACACAGTATTCCAGGTGAGGTCTCACCAATGCCTTGTATAACAGTACTAAAACCTCCTTATCCCTACTGGAAATACCTCGCCTGATGCATCCCAAGACCGCATTAGCTTTTTTCACAGCGATATCACATTGGCGGCTCATAGTCATCCTATGATCAACCAATACTCCAAGGTCCTTCTCTTCCGCCATTACTTCTAATTGATGCATCCCCAGCTTATAACTAAAATTTTTGTTATTAATCCCTAAATGCATAACCTTACACTTCTCACTATTAAATTTCATCCTATTACTATTACTCCAGTTTACAAGGTCATCCAGATCCTCCTGTATGATATCCCTGTCCTTCTCTAAATTGGCAATACATCCCAGCTTCGTATCATCCGCAAACTTTATTAGCACACTCCCACTTTTTGTGCTGAGGTCAGTAATAAAAAGATTAAATAAGATTGGTCCCAAAACTGATCCTTGAGGAACTCCACTGGTAACATCCCTCCAGCCTGACAGTTCACCTTTCAGTAGGACCCGTTCTGGTCTCCCCTTTAACCAATTCCTTATCCACCTTTCCATTTTTATATTGATCCCCATATTTTCCAATTTAACTAATAATTCCCCATGTGGCACAGTATCAAACGCCTTACTGAAATCTAGGTAAATTAGATCCACTGCGTTTCCTTTGTCTAAAAAATCTGTTACATTCTCAAAGAAGGAGATCAGGTTGGTTTGGCACGATCTACCTTTTGTCAAACCATGTTGTATTTTGTCCCATTTACCATTGACTTCAATGTCCTTAACTACTTTCTCCTTCAAACATTTTTCCAAGACCTTGCATACTACAGATATCAAACTAACAGGCCTATAGTTACCCGGATCTTTCCCTTTCTTAAAAATAGGAACTATGTTAGCAATTCTCCAATCATACGGTACAACCCCTGAGTTTACAGATTCATTAAAAATTCTTGCTAATGGGCTTACAATTTCGGGTGCCAATTCCTTTAATATTCTTGGATGAAGATTATCTGGGCCCCTCGATTTAGTCCCATTAAGCTGTTTGAGTTTCGCTTCTACCTCAGATATGGTAATATCTACCTCCATATCCTCATTCCCATTTGTCATGCTACCATTATTCCTAAAATCCTCTTTAGCCTTATTAAAGATTGAGGCAAAGTATTTATTTAGATATTGGGCCATGCCTAGATTATCCTTGACCTCCACTCCATCCTCAGTGTTTAGTGGTCCCACTTCTTCTTTCTTTGTTTTTTTCTTATTTATATGGCTATAGAACCTTTTACTATTGGTTTTAATTCCCTTTGCAAGGTCCAACTCTATTTGACTTTTAGCCTGTCTCACTTTATCCCTACATGTTCTGACCTCAATAAGGTAGCTTTCCTTGCTGATCCCTCCCATCTTCCACTCCCTGTATGCTTTCTGCTTTTTCTTAATCACCTCTCTGAGACGCATGCTCAGCCAGCTTGGTCTACAACTCCTGCCTATGAATTTTTTCCCCTTTCTTGGGATGCAGGCTTCCGATAGCTTCTGCAGCTTTGATTTAAAGTAATCCCAGGCCTCCTCTACCTTTAGATCCATAAGTTCTTCAGTCCAATCCACTTCCCTAACTAATTTCCTTAATTTTTGAAAGTCAGCCCTTTTGAAATCAAAAACCCTTGATGCAGATTTATTTTTGTTAATCCTTCCGTTCAGTTTGAACTGAATTAGCTCATGATGACTTGAACCAAGATTATCCCCTACAATCATTTCTTCTATGAGGTCCTCACTAATCACCAAAACCAAATCTAAAATGGCATCCCCTCTAGTCGGTTCAGCAACTACTTGATGAAGGAATACATCAGCTATCGCATCTAGGAAAATCTGAGCCCTATTATTATTATTAGCACTCGTCCTCCAGCCTATATCTGGGAAGTTAAAGTCTCCCATGATCACACAGTTTCCATTAGTATTTACTTTATTAAAAACATTTAAAAGGGCTCTATCCATATCCAAATTAGATCCCAGCGGTCTATAGCACACACCAAGCACTTTCCCAGGGAAGGCTATAATAGTTTTCTTCCCCAATGTAATTTTTGCCCAGAAGGACTCTGTCTTATCCATTCCATCGCTTCTTATTTCTTTACATTCTACCTCATCATTGATATACAATGCTACTCCACCACCTTTACCTTTATTTCGGTCTTTTCTCAACAGCACATACCCTTCAATACCTGTAGTCCAGTCATGACTACTATTCCACCATGTTTCTGTTATCCCTATGATATCTGGTTTCACTTCCTGCACCAGTAGCTCTAGTTCCTCCATTTTGTTACCTAGGCTCCTCGCATTGGTGTACAAACATCTTAATTTTTGCTGTTTGGCCTCGCTCACATTCTGTACCCTATTAGGTATGATCATTCTACAGCCAATATAACCTATTAGACTGGTATCTACACTACCCTTCCTCCTTATGTCCATTCTCCTACCCACGGCTCTATCCTTTCTTACTTCGTTTTCTTCCCTCTCAATGCTAAAATCCGGCGTGGAGATTACCTGGACATCTCCCAGCCATCTCCCCCATATTCCTAGTTTAAAGATCTCTTAATCAGTTGTGCCAGCCTCCATCCTAGAAGTCTATTTCCTTCCCTACTCAGATGAAGTCTGAGTAGTGATTACCTGTGTAAGCAGTGTCAGGATGAGCTCCACCCTGACATCTGGTGGTGAGGTGTGGCAAGTTGTGGAAAAGAACTTCAGGGGCCGATCTCATTTGCATAGGCACACCCACCCCGCCTAGAATGAGGCCATAGCTGCCCAAATGGTCACTTTAGCTGCTGTGGGATCCCCAGTGTCTCTGTTATTGGGGCAGGAAGAATAAACTATTATTACCCTGATTATGGGAACTGTGCTTGGAACTGTACTTGGCCTTTTGTTATGATGGAGGGACTCACCACCAACTAAGTAGCACTCGCTAGGCAGGGGTCATGGGTTCCAAAACTCTGTGAATTGAGAGAGGCTGGGGACAAGTATTAATACTTGGTGGTATGGGCCCCTTGGTAAGGGCCTTACATGCTAATTGCATTTCTTCCTGTCCCCACTGTAGAATATCAGAGCTAATTTTGATTTCATTAGAAATCTAGTTATAGGCTGCTGAGCTCACTTTGGGCTAATAGTGCACCAGCACTGAGGCTCCCCTACTACAAGCTGAATTCACCAAAAAGCTGAACTGACTAAAAGCTGAAATCACTGAGTGTTGTGTTAAGTAGTGGGGAAGCCTGAAGATATATTGTGGAGCAGTTTGTGGGACGGCTGGAGCGCCTTGTGGACAGGCTGGTGGAGCAGTTCATAGGATGGTGGGAGCGGCTGGTGGGACGCGGAGCAGTTCGTGGGACGGCGGGAGCTGCATGTGGGCCGCAGAGCAGAGCTGAGCGAAGCAGTTCGTGGGGCGGCTGGCGGAGCGAAGGCCTATGGAGCTGTGGGGTGGTCAGCTTCAGATCATGTAAGGTGCCTTTTACCTCTGCCCCCATCTCCACCCAGGTTGGGAGGTAAAGCTCTGTAGATAAACTTTTGAACTCTGGGGCTGCCCTGACCAGAGACAGAGACTTTTGGGTCATTGGACTTTTGGGACTTTGGGTGATTTGGGGTTGCTGGACTCAAGAACCAAGGGGAAAGGGCATGCCCCAATTTGCTTGGGGTGGGTTTTTTGCTCATGGGTTGTGTTATGAATCCTGTTGGTGGTGTTTCCCCAACATAATGCCACATTGTTTCTCTCTGTTATTAAAAGGCTTTTTGCTACACTCAGACTATGTGCTTGCGAGAGGGGAAGTATTGCCTCTTGGAGACGCCCAGCGGGGGTGGTATATATTTGTCCCAGGTCACTGGGTGGGGGCTCGAGGTGGTTTGCATTGTGCTATTGGAATGGATACCCTAGATATTGAACCCGGCCCTTGTTGCTGCCAACTCTGACGGGCAGAAGGGTTACATTTTTGGGGGCTCGTCCGGGATCCCTGGGTCAGTACCCCTCGCAAGCACCTGTTGAGTGATCCACTACATTGGGAAACAATTTATATTTTGTTTGTTTGTGCTTATATTTTGAGGAAATTACTGTTTGTATAATGGCTAATATGTCAGGTTTGTTGGGCCCTGGCTCAGCAGCTTCTAGCTCAGAGGCTGCAGCCTCGGCTGATGATAGGACAAAAGCTCTGGGGCAAACATTGGAAAAGGTTGTGCTGTCCCATGCTGTGTCAAACTCTTGTTGTAAGTTAAGATTATTTGCTGGGGAGGACCCTGGTTAGAGCATACCACTGAAATGCTGCAAGAGTGGGCCGTACCAGATGCAGAAAAGTTAAGATGCTTCATAGAGAGCCTTGGAGGCCCAGCATTAGATGTGATTCGAACCCTGAAGCTCATTGACCCCAGGGTCAGTGTGAAGGACTGCCTAGAGGCCTTTGAACACACCTTTGGGAGCGTAGAGGGCCCTGAAGACAGCTACTGTAAGTTCCTTAATTCAGCAAAAGGGTGAGAAGGCTTCAGCCTACATACAGAGACTGGAGAGACTGCTTCAGAGAGCTGTCATGAGGGGAGAAGTGACTGCTGAGCAGATGGATCAGACCAGACTGGCTCAAATTGTAAGAGGAACTCAGTATCAGAACCTGATTCTACTTCATCTCCAGCTAAGAGAACGACAGGAACATCCCCCAAGTTACTCCCAGTGGATAAAAGAGGTCAGAGAGGAGGAAGAAAGGCAGGCTGCCAGTGAGTTTTGGGAAGCCCAAACATTGGATCCAGCGAGCACAACACCACTGCAAATGGCCAGTGTACTGATGGTGAGCACCAGAGAGGAACTTGCCCAACAAATGCAGGTCCTGACGGAACGGATAGCTGAGCTGCAAAGTACCGTTGACCGAGTTAAGACTTCCAGGAATAAGAAGCCTCAAACTATGGCAATTGAGAAGCCCGCACTTAGAACCATCATCCCACCCAGGCGAAGGGGGAAAGGTCAATTCTTCTGCTACCGATGTGGTAAGGATAGACACAGTGCTGCCAAGTGCCGTAATGAAGAAAACCCCTCCTTAGTGTATGGAAAGCTGAGGATCAGTTGGGAGAGATCCGGTAGCTGCCAGAGGGTCTGGGGACGGGGACCCCCCGGGTCTGCAGGATTTGAAGATTCCCCCAGAAAAGACTGTCCAGCTGGGATCCCCGCAGGACTGATAGGGCCTCGAGTAGAGGTCATGGTGAGGATTGAAGGGGTGGAGTGTAAAGCAGTGCTTGACACTGGATCTCAAGTGACTATTATATTTCAGTCATTCTACCAACAGATGCTTAGGCACTTGCCTATACAGCCACTGACTGGCCTTGGCCTGTGTGGCCTCAGCATGGATGAATACCCCTACCAAGGGTATGTCATAGTGCACCTGGAATTCCCAGAGGAGGTTGCTGGGGTAAGAGAAGAGGTAGACACAGCTGCCTTAATATGCCCTGACTCTAAAGGGACTTCTGATGTGTCTGTGCTGATAGGGACCAACTCCAGTCTCTTCAAGGTACTCGCAGATTACTGCAGAAGGCGGGCTGGGGACCAATACCTGAATACCCTGATGATCCATACGCTTTGTGCTGAAGCCTATAGGAAAATTGAGAGCGCTAAAAGGGACACATCTGAGCTACCGCTTGGGGCACTGAAGTACGCGGGCACGACCCCCTTAGTAGTGCCTGCAAGGATGGAGCAAGAAGTGCTTGTCATGTACTGAAGGGCAGTAAACGGACGTTAGCAATGATAGAGCAGCCGATAGGAGGAGAGCTCCCTGAAGGAGTGCAGGTCCCCAGTGGAGTCATAACCCTACCTGCTGAAGCCCAGGAAAGGGTGACTATACTGATTGCTAATGAAACGAGTCGTGATGTTGTTGTGAAGCAAAGACAAAAGATAGCAGACCTCTTTGAGCCTGAGTCGATTGTAAAACCCCAGTGTGAAACTCAAGTTCCGACAATAGACCCAGCAAAGTTTGACTTTGGAGATTCACCAGTGTCCGAGGACTGGAAAGATCGCCTGAGGAAGAAACTTTGTGAAAGATCCAAGGTGTTCTCACTGCATGAATGGGATGTGGGATGTGCAAAAGGAGTAGAGCACAATATCAAACTACATGACTCTCGGCCTTTCAGGGAGAGATCTAGGAAGATTGCTCTCTCTGAGATGGAAGATGTGCAACATCATCTTCAGGAGCTGGCTATGAATGGCATCATTACAGAGTCCCGCAGCCCATACGCCTCACCCATTGTGGTAGTCTGTAAAAAGAATGGGAAAATCTGGACGTGTATTGACTACCGCACCCTAAACAGCCGTACTGTGGTCAACCAGTACACTATGCCTCGAGTGCAAGATGCCTTAGACTGTTTGCTGGGAAGCCAGTGGTTCTCTTTGTTGGATCTTCGAAGTGGATACTACCAGATCCCTCTGGGAGAAGAAGATAAGGAGAAGACAGCCTTCATCTGCCCATTAGGGTTTTATCAGTTCGAACGCATGCCCCAAGGGATTTCTGGAGCACCTGCCACCTTTCAACATCTCATGGAGAAAGTTGTGGGAGACATGAATTTACTGCAAGTGTTAGTTTATTTGGATGACCTGATTGTGTTTGGAAGAACCTTAGAGGAGCATGAAGAAAGACTTCTTAAAGTGCTTGATAGGTTGGAGGATTATGGTCTGAAGCTTTCAATTGACAAATGCCAGTTCTGCAGAACCTCAGTGAAGTATATGGTCACATTATGTCTCAAGAGGGTGTGAGTACTGATCCTGATAAAATAGAAGCACTCACTACATGGCCATGTCCAAGTAACTACAGAGAACTCAAGATCTTTCTTGGATTTAGTGGCTACTACCGCAGATTTGTGAAAAACTATGCTACGATTGTAAAGCCTCTGAACAATCTTACCAGGGGACATCAGTCCAGCAAGAACAAATCTAAGACCAAGAATAAGGGGAGGTCCCCAAAGCCTCCTGTGCAGAGACACTATGGCCCCTTTGAACCATTTGGGCCATGGTGGGATGAGAGATGTGAAAGGGCTTTTCGAGAAATCATTACTTGCCTAACTCATGCTCCAGCCCTAGTTTTTGCTGACCCAAGCAAACCATTTATCCTGCATACTGATGCCAGTTTGGAGGGTCTGGGAGCAGTCCTGTACCAGGAAGTGGAAGGCAAACGAAAACCTGTAGCCTTTGCCAGCTGACGATTGTCTGATAGTGAAACTCGCTATCCCACCCACAAGCTGGAATTCTTGGCCTTGAAATGGGCCATCACTGAGAAATTTCAAGACTGCTTGTATGGTGCTCAGTTCCAGGTGTGGACAGACAACAATCCACTGACGTACGTGTTAACAAGTGCTAAGCTGGATGCTACAGGGCAGAGATGGGTGGCTGCCTTGGCTAGCTATGAGTTCAGCATTCAGTACCGATCAGGGAGAAGCAATGTAGATGCAGATGCATTGTCCAGGCCTCCGCAGGCTCCAGAAGTTGCTGTGATACCCACAGATGGAGTGACAGCTATTTGCAGTGTGAGTCGCCGAGAGCCAGAGGCCCATGAGAGCCTTCAGGGATGTGTTGCAGAAGCTTTGGGCCTGTCCCCTGAATGCATGCCTTCTGCTTCAGTGAACTATATTGCATTGGACCAATCTCCTTTGCCCATGCTCAATGCGGCTGACTGGCAAGAAGCCCAGCGGCAAGATATTGACATTCATGATACACTACTTGCCAAAAGGGAGGGGCGAAGCCCAGCTGCGATCCCACCTAACCCGTAGGGTAAACTACTATTGAGAGAATAGACCAAACTAAAACTGATTCAGGGAGTGCTACACCGAATGACCACCGACCCTTTACAAAAACAACAAGCACAACTAGTACTGCCAAAAAAGTACAGAGCCCTGGCCATGAGGGCCCTTCATGATGACTTTGGGCATTTAGGGATGGAGAGGACCCTGGAACTTATTCGTAGTAGGTTCTGTCGGCCCCGAATGGCTGAAGATGTTCGCAGGAAAAGTGAGACTTGCGCTCGATGTGTTCAAAGGAAAACTCTGCCCACGAGGGCTGCATATCTCAAGAACATCACCAGCAACAAACCTGTGGAATTGGTATGCATTGATTTCTTGTCTGTAGAGGTAGACAAGAGGAATGTTGGGAATATTCTAGTAGTGACTGACCATTTTACATGGTATGCACAGGCATATCCCACACGTAATCAGAGGGCCACCACCGTCACTCGAGTATTGTGGGACAAATATTTCTCAGTCTATGGATTCCCGGCTCGGATACACTCTGATCAGGGGCGGGATTTTGAGAGTCATCTTCTGAAGGAGGTGCTGAAGATAGCAGGAATTAAAAAGTCTAGGACAACGCCTTATCACCTCCAAGGTGATCCTCAGCCAGAGAGGTTCAACCGAACCCTATTAAATAAGTTGGGAACTTTGAGACCAGAGCGGAAGGCAACCTGGAGCCAGCATATCGCATTGCTGGTGCATGCCTACAATGCCACAAAGAACGATGCTACGGGAGTCACCCCATATCTCTTGATGTTTGGGCGAGAACCAAGATTACCCATAGACTTGTGCTTTGGTGTATCAGAGGATGGAGATAGCTATGAAACTCATCAGCAATATGTATCCTGACTAAGAGAAAAGCTGCGGGATGCTTATCACTTAGCTACCGCTGCGGCGCGGAAGAACGCAGACCACAACAAACATCGATATGAGCTAGAGTGCATTCGCAGGAGCTCCAGCTGGGGGACAGAGTCCTGCTGTGAAATTTGGATATTGCTGGCAAACACAAGATAGCTGACAGATGGAAGGCAATACCTTACCTGGTGATGGAAAAGCTGGGCGGAGGTCTGCCGGTCTACAAGATCAAACCTGAAGACGGTCCAGGGCAAATAAAGACGGTGCATAGAAACCTTTTGCTCCCTGTGGGGGAATTGGTAAGCACACCTTATGAGATGGGCCACGACAGGGCAGCCGGGCAGAACAGAGGTGCTAGACCAAAGCTGCCATCCAACACAGACAGCGGGCCCTGTGTAGCTAACTTACCCCTGTTCTGCACATCTGAGAGTGAGTCTGAGTAGGAAGACACAACCCTGGTGTATCCTGGGATGGAGACAAGATTTCAATCTCGATCAGCTGAACCAAATGAGAGTTTTCCCTCTTCCGCCCTAAACCCCATGGTGGAATTATTTAGGTCCATTTCTGACACCCCTGTGCTGCTGATGAGACCCCCATGTGATGACACACACAGGTTATTGGACAGTGGAGACACACAGGTAGAGGATGTCCTGGGCACCTTGGACCCTCCAGCGTTAGAACTAGGAGTGCAGGGGCCTATGCCAGTAGCCAAGGGACCCTCAAAGGAAGCCTCTCCATCCATCACTCAAGAGGATGTTCCCCCTACCTCGGCAACAGAGATTCTCAATAGACGAGACAGGGTGATAAGACCAGTAAAATGGTTAACTTATGATGCACCTGGGGTGACTAGTGAGGAGCCAATACATTTAGCACACAGGCTTGTGGAAGCTAAATTGGGCTTCCTGAGGCCCTTTGGAGGAAACCAATGAGTTGGTATAAAGGGAGTGTGATTTGTCGGGATGACAAATTCTCGGCTGGGGAGAGGATGTAAGCAGTGTCAGGATGAGCTCCACCCTGACATCTGGTGGTGAGGTGTGGCAAGTTGTGGAAAAGAACTTCAGGGGCCGATCTCATTTGCATAGGCACACCCACCCCGCCTAGAATGAGGCCATAGCTGCCCAAATGGTCACTTTAGCTGCTGTGGGATCCCCAGTGTCTCTGTTATTGGGGCAGGAAGAATAAATTGTTATTACCCTGATTATGGGAACTGTGCTTGGAACTGTACTTGGCCTTTTGTTATGAAGGAGGGACTCACCACCAACTAAGTAGCACTCGCTAGGCAAGGGTCATGGGTTTTAAAACTCTGTGAATTGAGAGAGGCTGGGGACAAGTATTAATACTTGGTGGTATGGGCCCCTGGGTGAGGGCCTTATGTGCTAATTGCATTTCTTCCTGTCCCCACTGTAGAATATCAGAGCTAATTTTGATTTCATTAGAAATCTAGTTATAGGCTGCTGAGCTCACTTTGGGCTAATAGTGCACCAGCACTGAGGCTCCCCTACTACAAGCTGAAGTCATCAAAGAGCTGAACTGACTAAGAGCTGAAATCACTGAGCATTGTGTTAAGTAGTAGGGGAGCCTGAAGATATATTGTAGAGCAGTTTGCGAGACGGCTGGAGTGCCTTGTGGATAGGCTGGTAGAGCAGTCCATAGGATGGTGGGAGCGGCTGGTGGGACGCAGAGCAGTTCGTGGGACGGCAGGAGCTGCGTGTGGGCCGCAGAGCAGAGCTGAGCAAAGCAGTTCGTGGGGCGGCTGGCGGAGCGAAGGCCTATGGAGCTGTGGGGCGGTCAGCTTCAGATCATGTAAGGTGCCTTTTACCTCTGCCCTCCATCTCCACTCAGGTTGGGAGGTAAAGCTCTGTAGATAAACTTTTGAACTTTGGGACAGCCCTGACCAGGGACAGAGACTTTTGGGTCATTGGACTTTTGGGACTTTGGGTGATTTGGGGTTGCTGGACTCAAGAACCAAGGGGAAAGGGCATGCCCCAATTTGCTTGGAGTGGATTTTTTGCTCATGGGTTGTGTTCTGAATCTTGTTGGTTGTGTTTCCCCAACATAATGCCACATTGTTTCTCTCTGTTATTAAAAGGCTTTTTGCTACACTCAGACTATGTGCTTGCGAGAGGGGAAGTATTGCCTCTTGGAGACGCCCAGCGGGGGTGGTATATATTTGTCCCAGGTCACTGCCTGTTTGCATTGTGCTATTGGAATGGATGCCCTAGATATTGAACCCGGCCCTTGTTGCTGCCAACTCTGACGGGCAGAAGGGTTACACCTGTTTCACCAATACAAATCAATTGGTGCTGGAAAGTGTAAGTAGTTGGTAGATGCAAGCATATATTTTAAAAATGTTGGCCTGTTACAGTAAACACCATCCATAATTCGCTGCTATTTTTTTAACCTTTTCCAGTGGCTGTTTGACATTTGACATTCCTCTCCCCTTCTCTCACTGTGTGCTCACCAGGACCCTTCTTCACCTAAGAAATAACCAGGGTTTTCACCTCTTTTCATGGCTCCCTCCAGCAGTTCATATTCTTTTTGCACTAAAAAATAGAATCAAGAGCCTTAAGCAGTTATCAGGTGGGTTTTCCAACAGAATGTAAAGCAGTTGATGTAACCATACAAGGAGTGATGGGAAGAAACTGTAGTGGTGGCAACACTTTAGAGAAGGAGTTAAAAGGCTTTTGAATTTCAAAGCATGCCAGTTCCATGGTCATAGTTTCCCAACCCCCTTGCTGTACATGAAGCTGGATCAGCTGTTGGTTTGTTTTAAATTTCTGTTGGAAAACCTAATTTGGAGCTAAGCAGCAGCCGCAGCTTGCATGTTTCATGAGAAATGCAAGCCAGTCAGTTGAGCTGAGAGAGAAGAAGGGGGATCTGTGGTCATGGGGAAGACCCTTGCCTCTGTTCCAAAAGTGACCTGAACAGCTGTTTGCTTTCATGTTCTATTGAATACAAACAGGAGTTGCTTAATGCTGCTGACTGGGTTTTTCCATTAGAAAATAAAAGTGAACTTCTGAGGAGGACTGCAGAGGGGAAGAGGAACCTGTGCCATGAGCAGGAGAGGAGATATAGAAGGAGGAGGAAGGCACTGAAAATGGGAAGGAGAAATAAAGGACATAGTTTAAAATGGGCTTGTGATTTTTAAGCAGTTGCTCTTTTCAGATGTTGTTTGCTATGCATTTGTAGCTTATTTCATTATGAGAATGGGGAGCTAAATAACCTGCTCAATCATTGTGACTGGTTTAACCAATCGTAATCAAGAACTTTTAAAGATCATGTTGTAACCTAGGTTTCAGAGTAACAGCCGTGTTAGTCTGTATTCGCAAAAAGAAAAGGAGTACTTCTAAACTTTCCACAGTATGCATCCGATGAAGTGAGCTGTAGCTCACGAAAGCTTATGCTCAAATAAATTGGTTAGTCTCTAAGGTGCCACAAGTACTCCTTTTCATGTTGTAACCTAGTTTACAGTATGATTTTGCACTGTGGGTCGTCATTCTGCATTCTGATTAAGGATTAGGATGCATTTTAACAGTATGTGAGATTAATATTAACAATATTCTTGCAATCAAACAGTTCTGAACGCTGTTCTCCATGAGCCACACTAAAGATGAAGTTTTTACTGTCCTGGGAAGGTCTGCCTCTTATAGCTGAAGACCATGTCACAGTGTTGAAAGAGAACCTTCAGTTTGTCATCAGGACTTCTGTGTCCAAGTGCAAAGACTGGCCCTGCTGAAACACTGGAACATGATGCGAAAGCAAATGGTGTTTCTGTTGATGATTTCCTTTGTGAGCAGCCATATTCTTAAATCTGAATTTACTTTTTTCTTGGGTTAAGGGAACACAAGAGAATAAGTGAACAAAAGCCTCATGTTTCTGCATCTGAAGTAAGCACAAAATGTCCCTGCCTCCAGCAAATAGCAGACTCCTAGGAATGTATTGGTTTAGCCTCCAGAAAACAGTATAACATTTACATATGTACCCCGTTTGCCAGGTGGTGTCAGCAGCACAAGGGTTGGGATCTGAGGGTTCCTCTTAAGATTACAAAATAGAATGAGATTGAGCCCCATCCAGAATCAGGGAAAACTAAATACCACCACTCTAAGAGCAATACTTCCCCACTCACAAGCACTGAGTCTGTGTATAAGAAAGGAAAACTTGTATTAAAGGGGAATGGAACTCCATGTTAATTTGGGAAAATGCAGCACCAATGATTCAGAAGTGTGCAAACAATAAGTAACCACCTGCCCCCCAGTATCTTGGGCATTGTACTCGGCCTCACTTTCCCACCCTGCCATGTGAAAACCCAACAGACAAATGTCCCCTTAAACCTGCCACTCCCCTTTTCCCTCTGCTGCACCCCACTCACCGCTGGTGGTCCAAAGTCAGCGAAGTCCCTGAATTCAGGGATGCATCCACATGGGTTCACTTCCCACCCCTGAAAGGTGGGGCAGGCAAGTAACGCTGCTGATGCTGCTCACGGCTGTGGCTCTCAGTCATCCCTGCTGTTGCTTGTCACTGTGGCTGCTGCCTTTGCTGCTGCTCACTACTGTTGCTTGCCGCTGACTGCCACCTCTGCCGCTAGCTGTGATGTCACTTTCTGAGGCTCCATCACTTAGTCCAGCCCTTAGTGGGGAGTGGGGAATCCGCTGCGTTGCCTTTCCCTACAGTGCGGTCCTCATACCAGGTCTAAGGTTTAGCTCCCTAGACCGGCTTACTAGTGATTTCAGCTGTAGTGACCACTGAGCAAAAACAAAGACTCTAAACTGAGTCTGATCAGCTCTGTCTTTAAACACTGGAAGATGAGGGTCAAATCATAGCCAGGACTCTTTAAACAAAGTCCACACCGCCAGTTAGGACCACCTGCCTCACACCCTCTGACTTTCACTTGGATTTGGCTACATTTCATTACCCCTGCATTCAAGACGAAAATGAATTTTAACCCAAAACAGCTAAGCGGGTTTGTCTGCTGATCACCTAGGCAAGGTAGGAGTGTCTATGCAAACGCAAACTGCTCCAGAGGCCTTTTCCCCCAGCTCATCAATAGATGGCAGGACAACGCTCACTCGAAGCCTGGCTTACACATAGCTCCAAATGCCACACTTTCATCTCTTCCATGACTAGAGTTAAAAGTTGCAATGCCATCACTTAGCAACATGCATCTTCTATCGCTGCGTCTACCAGGGTTCAGAGGTGTTTTGCTTTTTCATCTTCCAAGTCAAGTGCCATCCATTATTCACTGCCTTATATGGGCCTCTGAGAATTTACAGATAATCTGATATCAGTTTCTAATATTAAAACAGCCTAATTTTTCTAGGAGTGGTGAGACAATAAAACAAAAGGCTTAAGATGTCCTAAAAATGCCTAATTCTGATGGTTTAAATCCTCCTTCCTTCACAAACTGCTCTCAGATTTCACTGAAGCCGAGTGACTTGACCGTGCCTTCCCCACTTTCTTTATTCAGGGAACAGAAAGAGTACTGTGTGAGTACAGTGACCAGATAGTGGGAGAAAATGTACAGCATGGAGCGCAGTTATGTGCTCACATGGGTTTGCCTGTTTAAAAGGCTGGCAGCCATATTCTGCATTAGATGAAGCTCCCAAGGGTCTTCATGAGTGCTCCTACGTAGAATGTGTTGCAGTTTTCTAGTATGGAGTTCACAAAGTCTTGGTTTTATGACCGAGCTTAGTTTCTGCGCTTACATGTGGTTTAAATTAAACTCAGTGGTTGCCGAAACTTACTCTAATATGATGTGACTGGCCAGCACAACTAGGGCTAATCCGTGTTAAAACTGCTCCAGTCCAGGCAGAGACACTGTACACCCTTGCTACAAGCTACTGAAGGGATTGGTTGGTTCCATGCAACGTATGCTGTTTGTAAGACACTGCGTCCTGCTTCTCTGGTAAAGCCTCTTGGTACCATTCTTCCACCTTCAATCCCCCGAATCCCTTTCTTTCTAGGGATAGTTTGAGGGGATCGGGGGCGAGGGGGGAGTATTGCCCCCCAAACTGCAAGCCTCAGGGAGCTGTGGAATTTGTCCCCCATGTATGACCCCATTGGCCTGGCTAGACCTGCACCATCCTCCCCCAAATATAGAAGTCAAACTACACCTCTGGGTTTATGTCTACACTACACACCATTTTTCATGGCATATAGTGTATGTTTAGCTACGCACCACAGGTAAAAGCAGGTTGTGTCCATGCTGCGGTGTGGAGCTATGCATGTCAGTGAACGGAACTGACCGTGGGGAGGCAGCTGGGCGATGCTTCAGCAGCCCCTTGTTGCTAGAGCCTTTCATTTACAGTGTGGCACTCGCTGACCTCTCCCAGCTACAAGAATCTTTTCCTGCAGCGGGGAAAGGCTCTAGCAGCTGGATGGCTACAGGACACTACATGGCTAAAAATAGCAGCGTAGATGGGCAGACATGGCTTGGGTGAACAGAGAGCTGTGTAGGGCAGGAGTAGTCAATAGGCAGACCGTGGGCCAAATCTGGACCTCCAGATGCTGTTGAACGGACCCTGAAATCTTTTTATTTACTTACTATCATTATCGGGTTTTTTATTATTTTCTCTGAAGTCTGGACCTTGCCTATACATTGACCAAGAAATTTAGACCTTGACAAAAAATAATTGGCTATCCGTGGTGTAGGGTATGTACTCGGGTAATACCCACACTCTTCGGACGTGTCTGTACTCTATTTACCTAAGCCGTGCCTCACTGTCTACACCACTACTTAAGCCCCTGCTAGGGGGGCTACCTGAGTATATAGTCTACACTTCACCGAAAGAAGTATGCAGTGTCAACATAGCGTAGGAGACAAACCCAGCATTATTCACAGCAGGGAGAGGACAGCTCTCAGCCCCTCTTTCTCAATGAGCCTAACTGGTCTTCTGTAAGTACCTGATCTTCTCCAACCAAGGTACAGTCTGCCTAGTATTGAAAAGTGCAGAATTACTTCCAATAAGCCCCTCTCATTGTGCAGAATCTACACATTGCTCTTGGATATCTCTATTAAAGTACAGTGTGCGGATCTCTGCAGAACACGAGGGACTGGCAAAGAAAGCAGTTCTGCACTTTGCAGTGAAAGCCAGTATGCAGTTGTCAGCTGTTCTAGTTCTGAGTTCAGTATAGCTACATCATGGTGTCCTTAATCTTTGGGAAAATTAATTGGATTACTAATTGAGAATGTATGCAGATAAGCAACTTTTGATTCAGAAAATCAGAAAATGAGTGTTTTTCTCTTGATTTGCCTCCCTTCAACAGAGCCTTCTGGCTAGTTCATTCACTGGCTGAATTAGAAAGTGAGTCATTATACTTTCAGGACGTGCAGTTTTCATTTCATGGCATGAAAGGTCTAATGAAACTGAAAAGTACAAATTAAACTCCATTAAAAAGATTCATGTATGCTTCCTTGGTGACAGACTTATCAACTAAAGAAAACTCCCTGAGTTTTTCTTTGCTGTTGAAATAAAGGAATAAATGATATTATTCACTGGAAAGGCACAAACAAAAATGTAGACATTAGAATTCAAGCAAAGTATCCCTCACACAAGAGAGAGACCAGGTAGGATGAGTTTGGGTCAGCACATGTCAGAATTTTAAAAAAATGTACAAGTCACATCTGGTAGCAATGCAATCAAGAGCTAAGTTCTCAGAACCTTACTGTTGTTACTGTAACAAATCCATAGTCACAACTAAACTTTATTCATTGGGCACTTTGAATAATAAATTAATAAAAGCTGTATATATCCAGAACAAAGAAGAATAAAAGGCAATAAAGAATAGGGCTTCCAATGTCATATCAACTGAGGTGGAACAACAACTTCATCTAAAAGTATAGTGTGAGGGGATATTTATTGTCAGAGCTCGCATTTCTCTGAATGAGAGATCCCTGATAGATAAATCTTTTTTGCGGAAGGGTAAACACTTTTAAAATCCCTCCTGGCCAGAGGAAAAGCCCTTTCACCTGTAAAGGGTTAAGAAGCTAGGATAACCTCACTGGCACCTGACCAAAATGACCAATGAAGAGACAAGATACTTTCAAAGCTGGAGGGGGGGAGAAACAAAGGTTCTCTCTGTCTGTGTGATGCTTTTGCTGGGAACAGAAAAGGAATGGAGCCTTAGAACTTAATAAGTAATCTAGCTAGATATGCGTTAGATTCTGTTTTGTTGAAATGGCTGATAAAATAAGCTGTGCTGAATGGAATGCATATTCCTATTTTTGTGTCCTTTTGTAACTTAAGGTTTTGCCTAGAGGGATTCTCCATGTTTTGAATCTGATTACCCTGTAAGGTATTTACCATCCTGATTTTACAGAGGTGATTCTTTTACTTTTTCTTCAATTAAAATTCTTCTTTTAAGAACCTGATTGCGTCTTCATTGTTCTTAAGATCCAAGGTTTGGGTCTGTGTTCACCTATGCAAATTGGTGAGGATTTTTATCAAGCCTTCCCCAGGAAAGGGTGTATAAGGTTTGGGAGGATTTTGGGAGGGGCAGGGAGACATTTCCAAGTGGGCTCTTTCCCTGTTATATATTTGGTGGTGGCAGCAATAAAGTCCAAGGGCAAAAGGTAAAATAGTTTGTACCTTGGGGAAGTTTTAACCTACGCTGGTAAAAATAAGCTCAGGGGGTTTTCATGCAGGTCCCCACAACTGTACCCTAGAGTTCAGAGTGGGGAAGAAACCTTGACAAGGACTTGTGGCACCTCATTGGATACGAGCTGTAGCTCACGAAAGCTTATGCTCAAATAAATTTCTTAGTCTCTAAGGTGCCACAAGTCCTCCTTTTCTTTTTGCCTCCAAAGAGACAGAGCACACTCCAGACTGTTAGGTTAGCTGAAGACTTACACTTTCTTTTAATACACAGCACTGAGAATGCTTTTGTTATAAAACAAGAAGTATATTCACAAAGAAGAGAGATTTAAGTGATACTAAGCAAGGGAAAAAAGAGACAGGTGTAGGTACAAACAAACCAAAATAAACCACACTTTCTAGTGACTAAAACTTAATCTCAGCAAGTTACAGTCTTTGCATAAGCAGTTTGCTTATTCACAATCAAGTTACCAGCATCTCTAGCTGTGGGACCCAATGTTTGAAGAATCAGAGTGTGCTGTTCCCTTTATTCTGTAAGTGATGCATAACTACAATGTCTTTCTGCTCCCCTAACATTACTGTAAGATCCATTGTCTTTTCCTCAAGAGCCAGGAAGGATTCCTGGGTTGCAGACTTTGTCCCCCTGGTGTGTTTACTAAGCTATGGCTTGTTTTCTTTGTTTACTGATATGCAGATGCACTTCCATTGTCCTCTGCCAGTAATGAAGCTGGTCAGACACATTCCTTTATCCAGGGCAGGCTGGGTTTATGCACTGCCTCCCAAATTTGTTTTAAGAACACATTTCCAGCACACATGTATAACTCTTTGTACACAACCCGTGCATACATTACACGATGATTTTTAGGACCATTGTATCCCTGGTTTACATATGATACCTCACTTGATACCTTTTAAATACTTATTATAACAACTGAGTGTTGGGGGTAATCAGTGTGAGTTTCAGTATGGTGGGGTCTCTGCCAGTTAGCATTCCCAGGGTCACACCTACTTTGAAAGGATTATCTGAAAGTTCACAAGTGCAATGGCAGAGCACAGCTAATGTTTTAAATTTGGAGCGCAGTCCTGTCCACTATGGATAGTAAAATGCAGCAATTGGTAGTATTCTTTTTGTAAAGATTTCTGAAGTTGGTAAAGCTGCTACTATAACTCTTAAAACTACCGCAGCTCATTTATTGCTGTTTGATGTAACTGGATAATGAGTGGTTTCAGAGTAGCAGCCGTGTTAGTCTGTATTGGCAAAAAAGAAAAGGAGTACTTGTGGCACCTTAGAAGTGAGCTGTAGCTCACGAAAGCTTATGCACAAATAAATTGGTTAGTCTCTAAGGTGCCACAAGTACTCCTTTTCTTTTTGGATAATGAGTGTAGTTTTATGATCTCAGATGTTTTCTTATCAGCCTGCTGCTATGTTTTAGCAATGTTGCTCTTTCTGTAAAAGCTTTTTTAGTTGTTTTTCCTCCTGCACTTGGCATTTCAGTATTATCTTTTTTAAAAAAGAACGTTCATGACAGAAAAAAGCCTATTTCAACTTATCTATTAGGAGACAAAAAGACAAATGCAAATTGGGCTGAAATGCAGAGAGCTTTTGAGGAGCTGTATCATACAAAACATACATAAATATCACAAACTTCACAAATATGTTATTACTTTTAAAAAAATCCAAATTCCCTCCCTCACAAGAGTCTTCCCGGGGTAGATTAAGGGAAAGATTACATATGTAAGGGAAGATTCTATTAATTTTTCTAGTTGGAAACAACTGCCATACTCCCATCATTCATAGTCTGTGGTGTAGATAGGGCACAAATACTCATTTGTATGCAGTTTTGTGCTGTATGATTCATGCTAATTTATTTCTGTAATTTGCTCATATTATATTAAGCTCTTGGAACAGAGATACAGTTAATATAATTATGCCAACAGCAATACATATAGGGCCAAATTCTTCCCTGGCCTGACCCCTGGGTTCTTCCTATCCTACAATTGCTGGGGGAAAAACTAATTTGTATCCAGGCTGCCAAGCCCCCCGTAGGCATTGTGGCAGCTGTTACATAGCTGCGGCATAGGAATACCCTTGCCACACTTTTTCCTGTACATGTCCCACCCCCAACATGTCCCTGGTAAGCCCCCTGCACTGTAGGATCTTTCTGGTGGATGATAGTACTGGTGGAGCTGTCTCTGCAGCTGCCAGGGAGGATCCCAATACCAGGGCTATTTCCCGAGGATGGATCTAATGACAGCTTTGCAGCCACTTTACACTGTCACCAGTGATATGAGCCCTTAGTGCCCATTGGACAACCTTTTCTCATGTTGGTGAGCTCCCATGAGTAGTCTTATTGACCTCACTGGGAATCACCAAGGGCAAGTCATGTCTGACCAACCTGATTGCCTTCTATGATGAGATAACTGGTAGATATGGGGAAAGCAGTGGACGTGATATATCTTGACTTTAGGAAAGCTTTTGATACTGTATCCCATAGTATTCTTGCCAGCAAGTTAAAAAAGTATGGATTGGATGAATGAACTATAAGGTGGATAGAAAGCTGGCTAGATCGTCGGGCTCGATGGGTAGTGATCAACGGCTCGATGTCTAGTTAGCAGCCAGTATCAAGCAGAGTGCCCCAGGGGTCAGTCCTGGAGCTGGTTTTGTTCAACATCTTGATTAATGATCTGGATAATGGGATGGATTGAACCTTCAGCAAGTTCGCAGATGACACGAAGCCTGGGGGAGAGATAAATAAGCTGGAGGGTAGGCATAGGGTCCAGAGTGACCTAGACAAATTGGAGGATTGTGCCAAAAGATACTTGATGAGGTTCAACAAGGACAAGTGCAGAGCCCTGCACTTAGGAAGGAAGAATCCCATGCACTACAGGCTGGGGACTGACCAGCTAAGCGGCAGTTCTGCAGAAAAGGACCTGGGGATTATAGTTGGATGAGAAGCTGCATATGAGTCAACAGTGTGCCCTTATTGCCAAGAAGGCTAATGGCATATTGGGCTGCATTAGTAAGAGCATTGCCAGCAGATCGAGAGAAGTGATTATTCCCCTCTATTCAGCACTGGTGAGGCCACATCTGGAGTATTGTCTCCAGTTTTGGGCCCCCCACTACAGAAAGGATGTGGACAAATTGGAGAGAGCCCAGCGGAGGGCAACGAAAATTATTAGGGGGATGGGGCACATGACTTATGAGAAGAGGCTGAGGGAACTGGGCTTATTTAGTCTGCAGAAGAAAAATGTGACCGGGGTGGGGGGGGGATTTGATAGCAGCCTTCTATAAGGGGGGTTCCAAAGAGGATGAAGGGGGGTTGTTCTCAGTGGTGGCAGATGACAGAACACGGAGCAATGGTCTCAAATTGCAGTGGGGGAGGACTAGGTTGGATATTAGGAAAAACTATTTCACTAGGAGGATGGTGAAACAGTGGAATGGGTTACCTGGGGGGAGGGGCAGGGGGAAACACCATCCTTAGCCGTTTTTAAGGCCCAGCTTGACAAAGCCCTGGCTGGGATGATTCAGTTGGGGTTAGTCCTGCTTTGAGCAGGGAGTCAGACTAGATGACCTCTGGAGGTCTCTTTCAACCCTAATCTTCTATGAGTCTATGATTCTTGGTGTGAATTCACCAACATGAATAAAGGTTGCATAGTCATGCATTCAAATACTGTTTTCATTGGTAAAGACATACATTTAGTATTTTTTCCCCATTAAAAACATAATGTTGGCTATCTGAGAATATCAGAGACATAAAACGCTGTGGTTCATTAGCAGCAAGGTCATCCTGAGCAGAATTAAAAATACTTTGGTTCCTTTAGTGCTAATTGATACAATATTTTACGAACTAACAAAACCTAATTTGAAGCTTTTGGTAGGTACAGTAGTATCTTCTTGTTGTTTTACTGGAGGGAAAAAGAAAAACGATGTCTATAAAATCCAAGTGCAAATGTTTTCCCGTATCGCCTCATTGCTTCACAATGTCTTGCTATGCATCAGTTATGATTAGGGGCTTATGAACCATACTAGCCACAATGTTGTTTGGAATTCTGGTTAATTCCTCTTCTCTATAAAGGCCCTGAGTACGGCAGGGCAAGCAGAGCCAAATGTCTACAGCAAGGTGCCTGAGCTCTTTGGCCCCCATATAACTTCCCCATGGAAATTGTCAGGAAGGAAGATGCAGTGTCTGGGAGCTGCTCAGGATTCAGCTGGGACTTCTCACCTGGAAAAATGTGGGAGGCGATTAGGCTGGGATTGTGCTCTAAGCACGAGCAGAATGTTACTACTAAAATGCTCAGCAGTAAAGGAGTTAACTGAAACCGAACAATGTCAATATTGTTAATAGCCCATTGAAGTGAATGGGGGCAGTGCCTATTTGTCTTGGAGCTACTGTTTCAGGTTGTCTGCAAAATGCAGGTGGATGACACTGTCTTGGTTTAAATTGGGTTGACATTTGGAAAGTTTTGCTCTAGCCACCGGGACCGGAAACATAATTATTTTCGAATGAAAATATGGATGCTGGATTACAATTCTCATCTGCAACAAGGTGTGGCTTCTGTGACCAGACCTGTGACCACACAATTATAGAATGCACTGGAGACAGGGTCCTGCTTATTATATAAAATTCACCAGGACTAAGTATCCTGTTGCTTATAGAGCTAGCTTCACCCTAACTATACTTTCCTTTTCTATCCTCCCAAGTACAAACAGTTCCAGCCAACAGCTGATTTCAGGCACTGAATATAAAGCCTTTGCTCAATGTCCATAGCTATGTTGTCCCAGGAGGCACACTGGAAAGGAATTCTCAGTTATTTCCTGCACTCCCACATGCTTTGGGGGATGTAATATGTATAAGCCCGTCACCAAGTAAAGATTACTTTCCACCCCACACCTTTTCAGCTTTTGTAGCTGGTGCATTGATGGGGGAGCCACATAGACAGAGCAGTCCAGAGGCTTTAATAAAGTTCCACTTGTTCAATTTACCCTGCTTTCATTTTCACTCCTTGCTAAATAAACATGGTCACAGTGTCTTGAGCTGTGAGTTCTCTGCAGTGCAGAAGCTGGCAGTGTGAGCCATGAAACTCTGTCTGAATCGCCCTGGAGACCTTGATTTTGCAGATACAAACCAGCCCAGCAACAGCCCTGGTGGAAGGAGTTTGAGCTGTACATAAACCTGGCCATGCAGGAGGGACAAAAGCAGGAAAGTCAAACTGTTATTTTACCTCATTGTGAACAAGGCAGAGAGGTCTCCACCACTCTGAAGCTCACCACTGCCGCAAGCCTCTTCCTTTGTGGAGCAAAGTCTCCTAGAACTTTGTAAGGCCTAGACTTGGGGCATGCAGCAGAAGCCTCAAGAGAAAGGAGAAAAGCCCTAGGGGGCCTCAGAAGTACATGCAGTAAGACAACAGCAAAGGAGAGCAGGTGACCAAGCTTCCCTACCCACAGGGCCCCAGGTTCCCTTTAGAGGCAGCCATTGAGGAGACACCAGGGAACTGATGGAGTTAGGCTGGAATCAACTCAGCCATATCAATGGGTTTAATAAAGTTCCACTTCACCTGCATTCAGCATCTCTCTTAGCTGATGAAACAGTGGTTAGGGTACTCACCTGAGAGGTAACAGATTGTTATTCAAATCCCTTCTCCTCATGAGGCAGAGGGAGAGCAGGACTTGAAAGGGGGGACTCTATATTCTGGGTGAGTATCCCAACAATGGGGCTACAGCAGGGTTGGGCAAACTATGGCCCTCGGGCCAGATCTGGCCCGCTAGCTGTTTTATTCCAGCCCTTGAGTTCCCGCTGGGGAGCAGGGTCTTGGGCTTGCCCCGCTCCAGCCGGGGAGCAGGTCGGGGGCTGCTCCACAAGGCTCCCAGAAGTAGCAACATGGCCCCCCTCTGTCTCCTACATGTAGGGGCAGCCAGGGGGCTCCGCTCTGCACACTGCCTAAGTGCTGCCCCCACAGCTCCCATTGGCCAGGAACTGCAGCCAATGGGAGCTGCTGGGGTGGTGCCTGCAGATGGGGCAGCATGCAGAGCTGCCTGGCTGCGCCTCCGTGTAGAAGCCAGGGAAGGGACATGCCGCTGTTTCCGGGATCCACCTGAGGTAAGTGCTGCCTGAAGCCTGCACCCCTGAGACTCTGCCTGCACCCAAACCCCCTACCCCAGCCCTGATCCCCCTCCTACCCTCCAAACCCCCCAGTCCCAGTCCAGAGTACCCTCCTGCACCCCAAACACCTCATCCCCAGAGCCCGCATGCCCAGTCGGAGCCCTCATCCCTCTGCACCCAACTCCCCCACCCCAGCCCAGATCCCCCTCCTGCACCCTGAACTCCTCATTTCTGGCCCCACCCTGGAGCCCTTACCCCCAACCAGAGCCCTCACCACCTCCCATACCCCAACCCCAATTTTGCGAGCATTCATGGCCCACCATATAGTTTCAATTCCCAGATGTGACCCTTGGACTAAAAAGTCTGCCCACCCTTGGGCTACAAGAACTCATTCTCCATTCCTTCCCGACTTAGCTGTTTTGGGTGGAGCTAGGCAGCCTCTGAGCATGCTGACTGGCTAGGGCCCTGCAAGCAAGATAGGTGGGGAAATGCCTGTCTTCCTCTGATTCCAGTTCATGGATCACTCTGGGGCTTAGACATGAGATACATGTCTGGATGCCTAGACAGCCATGACCCAGCCCAGAGACAGAAGCATAGGCACTTAGGGAACATTTACTGAAAAATGTACTTGGGTGCCAAGTAAGTTTAGGCACCTACAGGGTTAGGCAGTAGTCACATGGGGGGTTTTATGGATCACAGAGGCACCTAAAAACCACTTTTGTGGATCGGGGCCAAAGTGTTTGCTTGAAACGCCCCTTCCTGTAGCAGGTGTTGATCCTATTGTTAAACTATTAATTGGGTTTGCCCTTCTTAAAACAGGTGACCCATTACTCCAGCTGAATAAAAGGGAGTGGCTCTCTACGTAGAGAGGATCTAGGGTATAAACTGAGCAGTGCTGAGTGTAAGAACCTGCAGGACTAGCATCTAGGACCACAGGGCAGCTGATGCTTCCACTTCATCACTGGAAGCTTTAGGTTGGGTTTCTGCTGGAGGACCCTATGAAGCTAAGTTCAGCAGGAAGCACCGCCCAGCACGGTCTGAGTGGGGGCCACTCACAGCCCACTAAGTGGCTGACGCTAATATTTTAAACCAGAAGGCCATCATGGGGAGCTGTCTGAGTGCAGCAATGCAGACTGCTTTCTTGTGCTTCAGACCTTGCTTGCTGTAGACCCTAGACTTTGGCCTCTGATCCTGGTTTGTCCTCAACTTTGCTATTTGATTGCCATCTATAATCTGGCAATGACCCTGACATCCTGACTGGGCATGACCCTGATTCTATTTGCCTACCACCTGCAACATGGTGTTTGATCCTGACTTCCTGGTATCCTGATCCAGCTTGACCCCAACCCTGCTATCTGCAGGTTGGTGGCTGAGCCTGACTTCCTGGCATTCTGATCCGGCGCACTCCTGACCCTGCTACTCATCTCCTGACTGCAACTTAGCAGCTGACCAATGCACACTGGCTGCCAACAGCCTGCCCGTGACACTGAGGGAGGAATCCAAGGAGAGGGAGTAAATTGAAGCAGGATTTTATGCTATTTTGTTGCTGATTTATTTGTAAACAAAGCTAAACTTCTACAAGGGGGTGGTGTGGACTCCGTATAGGGCATGGATTATATTTGTAGAGAAGTTTTGGAAAGCCCTAGGCTTACAGGCACTCCCACAACTTGCTGCCATAGGCTGGGGCTTTATGAGCCTATTTAATATGAACCTAATCTTTGTTTATTAAAAGCTTGTTCATGTGCAAGGTAGGACATAGAGCACCGAATTAAAATAATACCCTAGCAAACAATAGTCAGGTGACAAGTATTAACTGGTCTATGCCAAAGGCAGGGTATGTCATTGCAACCAAGAGGTAGATAAACTGTGGAAAGGGATGGGCCAGATTAAAGAGCTCTGGAGACAGCATGTTTCCCAACCATTGATTTCAATATAGAGTATAGACTATCTCAGCCTGATGATGATACTGACATGACAGAATTGGTCTGGGAGACATTCTTCTTGGTACCTGAGCCATGATGCTAAATGCAGTGTTTTCCTTTTCCTCAACCATGATTAGCAGTGGAGCTGAGCGAATGCTGCAGACATACTTGTGAATGTTAATTTAAAGGAAAATCTGTGGATTTGTTTGAAAATAGAAATAAAAAAAAAAAACCCTGAAAATGCCTCCTCTTTCAACAGTGCAATTTGTACATGATTAGTTAAATGACGGAGTGAGCAGAACTAGGTGTCTGGATACAAGTGAAAAGAAAATTACATTTATATCCAATTTTCCAAAATTAGTACAGTGCTTTCTGTGTGTGTGGTCACAACATGACAGGTTCATCAAAGGAAGATAGAGATGCCTGATATCCTGGGGGAGGGAAGTTATTTTTGAAGTAATTCATGAAGCATCTTTCCAATTGTGTTTCAGGAATCAATGGGAGCCAGCAAATTGTAATGAGCTCATTTCCATGCCAGCTGCTAAAAAATTTAAGAAGCTGGTTTCATGTCATAGTATGGCAGCCCTGCTGATGTCTTTCTCAGCCTGCAGAGCAAACCATCACTCTTTCAAACATAACAAGAAGAATTACAGTACAAACCTCCTTTGTATTGCCTAGTATAGGCTTTGACTAAACTTCTCTGGCTTTGCGCCAGACTGTCTTTTTACATTAGAGTGAATCTTTCATCAATTTGATGGTGATCAAAAAAATTACCTAAATTCAGACAAGAAAGATAGCCCAAGAGAGCTTCATGAATCATACAAAATCCCATACCTACCTCTCTGGGGATTGGGTCAGTTAGTTCAATGTTTGTAAAGCACTTTGAATGTAATTAATCCTTAGCCCTTTTATAGAATTTGTCATGATTTAATATGAAGCAGATTTTGATACCCTTACTCATGCTGGGTAGTATCTCACTTCTTGAATAGTCCCATTGAAATTAATGTCAGTTCATGGAGTAAGTTACTACTCAGTGAGTGCAAGCGTGGCAGAATCTGGCCGTATTCCAATAAGTGACAAAGATTTTTCAAAATGTTAATTATTCCTCTGGCAATGTAACCCAAAGAAAAAACAGTGGATATAATTTATTTAGATTAGTAAAAAACTTATGGTAAAGTTCTTCACAACAGACCATTAAGGAAACTTGATAAATATAGGATGAAAAATTAAGTCCTGTCATTATTATTAATTACTATTTTTACTACTCCAGCCGGTTGGAAACCAGAAACATCAGCTGAGCCATATGTCATCAGAATATGCAGTTCTTTGAAATAAAGTGTTCTGCAAAATTGGGTTGATTCTGCAGGAATTTTGATTTGGAAGAAAACCGAGCACAAAGTTCTGACAATGCTGAAAAGTCCCATTGAGACATTTCAATTTTTTGTTTGTTTTGGAATGAGTTTATGTTTCAATTTTTATATGTTTGTATTATATAATAATATTACTAAATAAAAAGGACAAAATCAAACCAAAACAATTTTGTCAAAATAAAACATTTTGATTGACCAAAATATTTTTTTCCAGAATTTTCCTTGAAAAAATTTAGACATTCTGGGGGGTTGTTTGGATTCAGAATGAAACCAAATTTTGAAATCTCAGAACTGAGAAAAGGGAATTTCTGCCCTGTACACAGCTCTAACGATTACTGATGATTATTTTACAAGCACCATAGAGATGTTTCCTGATGTCACTAACACATATATAAAGACAGTCCCTGCCCTGGGGAGCTTCAGTCTGGAAGACAGACAGAGAGAGGCAGGACACATTGGAAGACTGAGAGGCGGGGTCATTTAAAAAAAGATAACCCTCCCCCCACACACACATTTTACATTGTGAGTAATTCCATTGATTGTAATGGGACTGTTCCTGGAGTCATTTACTATGCAATGTAAATAAGAGTGGTAGAATGTTGTTTTAATTTGCTACTTTTTCACTTGTTTGTGTGCCTTCTTGAAGAAGTGGTGAAAATAAATTGAATGAAGAAAGGGTGAGGGGCCGAGGTGTGGAAACTCGGTGGAAGTTTTATGCATACAGGATGTTGAAAAAAAAATTCAAAGTTGAGATGGGGCCAATTTAACTGAAATAACATCCAGGATGGCATTCGATTGTAAATTTTTCAGGTTAGAAATCTGACTCTTACTCTGCAGTGCCAACCACAATGGGTCTGTAGGCAATACCATCATACAAAAAATAATAATAATTGTTGGCAGAGCAGTAGGAACAAGGAAGAAAGTGATATGTGGTGAGGTCTGAGCTGTGGGATGATACAGTTGTATAGGGCCTTGAAGGTGAGGAGGAGAAGTTTAAACTTGACATGCTGGTCAAGGGAAAGCCAATGGAACAACTCAAAGAGGGGAGAGACATGGTATGATCGACAGAAGAAAAAGGTAATTTAGGCTGTTGGATGTTAGACAGATTGAAAGGGATCCATTTGGGATTTAAGTAGCCAGAGAAGAAGAGGTTCAATACAATGGGCAAGTTATGACAAGGAAATAGATAAGTATTTTTACCATTGGGAAGTGAAGAAAGGGTTGGATCTCTGAAAAGTAACAGAGAAAGAAGCGGCAAGAGTTGATGATAGTCTGGATAGGAAAAGGAGGCATCAAAGATGACTGAGATTGTCTAAGAAAGGGTAGGGTGAATGGTGATCATGTCAGCAGCATTGGAAAAGGAGGGAGGAGGCTTATGAGGGAAAAATCTTAGTTTTAGTCATGTTAAGTCAGGGCTGATGGTGAGGATCAGGATGATATGTCCGAGAGACATAGGTCAGGACTGGGCAAGGGGGAAAAACACATGTATAAGTGTGACACTATGTGCCCCAAAGTGGCACTCTGCACACCATATTCACCATCATGATATAATCATGATATGTTTTGTACTAAGTATGCCTTGTGAGAGATCATTTAAAAAAGTCTTAATCCATTGAATAGTAATATCCTGTTAAATTGTATGTGCTATCATTGTATATGAAGTTATGAAGTTTTGCTATGTATGTGCCACTGAAACGTGTTGTGAGGTTGGGAATAACCACAAGCAGCCTTTCAGATACAACAATAAAAAGGCCAAACAACATTGATGGCCCATTGAGGAGAATACAAATACTCACAAGGATTACCCCAGGAACTGTGTACAATGAAAACCTCTCAGAGATCGCAGTACACAAGGGAACTGTTTGACACATGTCACAGCAAAAGAGCTTTCCAGCAAGCTGGAAGAAGCTATAAAAGGGGGAAACGACATCATCACTTGGCCTCACTCCATCTACAAGACAACACCTGAAAACACCTTAGAAACAATGACTGAACTGGGAAAGGGGTCGGGGGGTCTCAGGCAGAAAAGAAGGAAGCCCTGCCTGTGTACGGAATATTGGTGGATTGTTTGTACCATCAGGGTGAGACACTGCTTAATTCAAATCATGCCTAGTGTGTAGGACTTAGATTGTGATTTTGTTTATTTCTTGGGTAACCAGTTTTGAGCTGTATGCTATTACTTATAATCACTTAAAATCTATCTTTCTGTAGTTAATAAATTTGCTTTATTTTTTTTTTTTTACTTAAAACAGTGTGTTGTTTGAAGTGCAAATGGAAATTTGCTCAGGAACAGAGGCTGGTGCATTGCCCTCCCCACATTGAGGGAGGGGCGGACTGGGAAATACACTTACACTGGTCAGGCTTTTGACCAGGGCAAGATGGTACAGTCCTGGGGTCCTAGGCTGTGGAGTGGGGAGGGGGGGATAGCTTGAGCCTCTCTATTGTTGGTTAATGAGTGGCTAGGAGAAGCATTCATGTAACTGCAGCTGGAGATGTCTCTGCTCGTGTATGACAGTGCAATCCTGGAGAGGATTGCAGCTTGTCACAGCCTCACAGAGTGAGAGGGAGCCCAGGCTGGTATGACAGAGGACTCAGCAGTACCTCAGTTCCAGGTTGCTCCCCGGGGAAGTGTGTCACAATATGCTGATTTGTAAATCATTTACATGAAAGTGAGAGTGGAAACAGAGTGAATGAGATCAGTCAAGAATAAGGCATAAGAGTTAGTGAGTGCAAGGTGGGGCAGCAAACAGTATCTGAGATACGGGGCTCCTTGAAAAAAAAGTGGATGGGGTGAAGGAACCACTGAAAGAACAGCCAAAGAGGTAGGAGAAGAGCCAAGAAAAGACAATGTCCTTGAACATAAAGAAGGACAGGCTGTCAAGGAGGAAAGCATGAGCAACAGTATCAAAGATGAGGAAAGGATGAGGACTGAGAAAAGGTCATGAATCTTAGCCAGGAAAAGGTCATTGAAAACCTTGTTGAGAGCAGTTTTGGTGGAGTGGAGAGAACATAATTCAGATTGGAGGTGACTGGGAACTGAATGAGAGTAGAGTAGAGGAAATTAATGCAGCAATTTTAAACACCCTGCTCAAGGAACTCGGAAGTGAAAGTGGAGAAGGAGCTGCAGAGCAGAGCAGCAGTTAGTAGCTGCTTGGAGCTGGAGAACGAAGGACTGCATTCATGGCTAGAAAAGCAGCTGGATCACAGACAGCTAAGTGAGGGCAGGGACCTGGGGAGCGAGAGGCTCCTGGCTGGCTGCTAGGACTAAGCCTAAAACAGTTTGCTAGCAGGGACCAGTGGAGCTTTGAGGGAGCTCCTGGCTGGCTGTGGGGACTGAGTAGGGACTGAGCCTGGGGAGAGCTGCAGGAAAATAATGTCTCCAGGGAGGAAACCCAGGGGATATGGCTCTATACAAGGGCTGAACTAGTTTAAAGATCACATACACACTCAACCAGAGGGAGTGCTTGCGAGAGGCAGGTGCCAACCCTGTTACAGTGAGTTTTTCCATGTGAGACAGGGTCAGCAGCAGTCCTTGTTCAACTGCAGTGATAGCAAAGGCAACAATAGCAACAACTGGCATGGGCCACAGGCAGCAACGGGAGCAGCTATTACAAGAACTATTTCATCTCCATCTTCCCCCTTCCCTTCTCGTCACTCAACCAAAAGACTAATTTTAGGGCACAGAGATCAAACAGTAGGCTGATTTTAAAAAAAACAACCAGAACAAAGTGGATGCATTTAGGCCTGGTCTACAGGACGCGGTTATTTCGGAATTAGCCGAGTTACTTCGAAATAAAACTGATTCCGTCCACACGACCAAACCAGTTTTTTCAATTTAAAGGGCTCTTTAATCCGATTTCTGTACTCCACCTCAGCAAGTGGAGTAGCACTAAAATCAAGATCGCAGTTCCAGGTTACAGGTACTGTGGATGCAATTCGACATTATTGGCCTCCAGGAGCTATCCCAGAATGCTCCATTGTGACTGCTCTGGACAACACTCTCAACTCCAATGCACTAGCCAGGTAGGCAGTAAAAGCCCCGGGAACTTTTGAATTTCCTGTTTGGTCACCATCAGCACAGGTGACCATCAGCACAGTCCACCATCACAGGCAACCATGCAGAGTCCACCATCACAAGAGACCACGCAGTCCCAGATTCGCAGCCGAGATCCAGCATGGTCCGAATGGGAGGTACTGGATCTCATCGCATGTTGGGGAGACGAATCTGTCATGGCAGAACTACGTTCCAAAAAAAAGAAATGCAAATACGTATGCTAAAGTCTCCAGGGCCATGATGGAAAGAGTGTGCTCCAGGGACACAGAGCAGTGTTGTACAAAAGTCAAGGAGCTCACACAAGCTTACCAAAAAGCCAGGGAGGCAAATGGGTTCTCTGGGTCACAGCCCCATACATGCCGCTTCTACCATGAGCTGCATGCAATTATGGGGGGTGACACCACCACTACTACACCACTGTCCATGGACACCTGCAAGGGGTAGTAACAAGGAGCAAGGAGGATGAGTTTTTGGAGGACGAGGAGGACAGTGCACAGGCAGCAAGTGGGGAATCCGTTTTCCCCCATAGCCAGGAACTATTCTTAACGCTGGACCCAATAGCCTCCCCACACTCCCAAGGCATGCTCCCGGACCATGAACCTGGAGAAGGCACTTCTGGTGAGTGAGAGCTTGATCAGAGCCACGTGGTGGGGGGTGGGGGGGAAACCCAGCCATGCTGAGCTATTCGTGTTTAGTTTAAAGGGCTCATCCCTGCTCAGATCCTCATCGGAGCCACGCAGTGCATGTGTGTGTGGGAGGGGGAGGGTGTTGTATGAAGCGATCATCCCAGAGAGCCCGCAGGCCTTCCTTTTATATGGCAAACCCACCAGGCATTGCTTGCTATGGGAAAGGACTTGTCCTTCCCTCCTTCTCCACCCCCCAACCCAATATCCCCCTCTCCCCCGTCTAGCTTCTGATTTCTCTCAGTGTGTTGTGCAACAAATAATAAAGAACGGGTTTTAAACAATTGTGACTTTATTTCCTTTCATATATATATAGGGGGTGGGTAACTTTAAGAGAAACAAACACAACTCTCACACCGTACCCTGGCCAGTTATGAAACTGGCTTTCAAAGCTTCTCTGATGTGCAGCGCACCCTGCTGCACTCTTCTAATCACCCCGTTGTCTGGCTGTGCGAAACTAGCCACCAGGTGAGTTGTCTCAACCTCCCACCCCGCCATAAATGTCTCCCCCTTACTCTCACAGATATTGTGGAGCACACAACAAGCAGCAATTACAATTGGAATATTGGTTGTGCTGAGATCTAACCTAGTCAGTAAACTGCGCCAGCGCGCTTTCAAACATCCAAACGCACATTCTACCACCATTCTGCACTTGCTCAGCCTATAGTTGAACAGCTCCTGACTACTGTCCAGGGTGCCTGTGTACGGCTTCATGAGCCATGGCATTAAGGGGTAGACTGGGTCCCTGAGGATAACTATAGGCCTTTCAACATCCCCAACAGTAATCTTCTGGTCTGGGAAGTAAGTTCCTTCCTGCAGCTGTTTGAACAGACCAGAGTTCCTGAAGATGCGAGCATCATGCACCATTCCCGGCCATCCCACGTTGATATTGGTGAAATGTCCCTTGTGATCCACCAGTGCTTGCAGCACCATTGAAAAGCAGCCCTTGCGGTTTATGTACTGGCCACCCCAGTGTTCTGGGGCCAAGATAGGGTTATGCGTTCCGTCTATTGCCCCACCGCAGTTAGGGAACTCCAGCGCATTAAAGCCATCCACAATGGTCTGCACATTTCCCAAAGATGCTACCCTTGATAGCAGCTGGTCAATGATTACCTTGGCTACTTGCAGCACAGCAGCCCCCACAGTAGATTTGCCCACTCCAAACTGATTCCCGACTGATGGGTAGCTGTCGGGCATTGAAAGCTTCCACAGGGCTATGGCCACTCGCTTCTCAACTGTGAGGGCTGCTCTCATTTTGGTGTCTTTGCTCTTCAGGGCAGGGGACAGCAAGTCACAAAGTTCCATGAAAGTGGCCCTGTGCATACGAAAGTTTCTCAGCCACTGGGAATCATCCCAGACTTGCAACACTATGCGGTCCCACTAGTCTGTCCTTGTCTCCCAGGCCCAGAAACGGCATTCCACGGCATGAACCTGGCCCAACCCCATCATGATCTCCCAATCGCCACATGCCCTGCTTCTAGGAACGTCTGTGTCCATGTCTTCACCACTATCGTAATCGTGCTGTCATCGCTTCCTCGCCCAGTTTTGCAGGTACTGCACATGCTGCTGGATAATGCGCAAGGTATTTACAATGGTCAAAACTGCGGCAGAGATCTGAGCAGGCTCCATGGCTATGACGCCTGCAGGGGTAATCCTGGAAAAAGGGTGCAAAATGTAGAAGAGCAGAGTAGCAGCGGAAGCTGTGCTGTTTGGTTCACGATAGCCGAAAGAAGGCGGGAAATGGTTGTCTTCTGTAGCTTTCACGGAGGCAGGAGCCCAGGACAGACAACATGGAGAAGCTCGGAAGCGCGGCAATAGCGGGAGAGCAGAGTTAGAGGCGGAAGCTGTGCTGCTCGGTTCACGATGGCCGAGCAGAGTTGGCAGCGGAAGCATTCGATGAGGAAGAGAAAGAGTAGATAGTAGAGATTACATAGGAAGATGAGAGGAAATGAGAGGTGGATTCATAGTGGCAGGAGAGCAGCGGTGCACCATCTGCTGAAAGCAAAAAGGCGTGGGAACAGTGGGATAGCTACCCACCGTGAACCGCTCCAACATTCAATGCTAACCTTGGTACTGTGGATGCACTCCACCAAATTCACAAGCTTTAGTGGGGACACAGAAGATCGAATGTATAAAATCGCTTCTGAAAATTCGAATAGAATAATTTCAAAATAATTTTGTACTGTAGAGGTACCCTTAGGGTCCTGATTGCCCCATATCCCTGGCTCCTCCACTGATTGGGAAGGCCAGCACCAGCTGTTGTCTTCTTGCCTACGGCTTTCTCAGGAGTCATGGAGTCCAGGGATGTTTTTCTACTATCCTCCTCCCACACAAAGATGCCAGGGGAGAGGGGTTCTAGCTTAAGTCAGGAAGCGTGATTGCCTCATTGTTCTTTCCTTAGGAAGAGGAGGAGTGCCTGACCAGTAGTGAGGCATCTGCAGCCAAGCCAGTGAGCACTAGAGTAGCATTGATCACGCATTGCTACCTCTAACTTAACATTGTTGCCATAAATGAGATTAGAGAAACTGATCACCTGACTACAACTGATTCTATCTGGTTTAATTCAGGTGACCTATTATTGATGATACTTGAGTTGTATTGACACATTTTCTGTTTTATTAAGGATTGTATGAGGTTGCTGGTAAAAAATATTGGTAGCTGTATCATTGCACTTTGTTTTGGTGGGACTGTAAACAGCGATGAGAAGATTCCCACAGCTGGGTACAGAATCAAATGCTGATAAATCACTCATTAATCATCCGCCAACTCTGCAATGCCTGTTGGGTATTGGGTGAAAGTACAACAGCCAGTGCTGACTGGAGCAAACCATTGGAGCAGCCTGAGAACAAAAATGTATGATCTGCAAATTTCTTTTCACGGCTTCCTGTCTGGTGTACTTCAGATAAAGTGTAGATATCGATGTTTAGGCTTTTCAACTGCTTGATGAAGAGGATAGTTTTAGCTGTTTTGGACAATGTTTGAACATTTCTTCACCAATGTTACATTTGCTGCCAATACACAAGTTACTGGAATGGCCCCTTTTCCAGGTTCTATTCGACATTTTCTCCTCAGTGCAGAGAAACTCTTGGCTGTTTGGGCTACAAGGACAACTGACCAGATTATCTCAGGTTATCAGCTTCAGTACAAACATGCTCATGATGAGACCATGCCAACCCGGGAGAAGCAGCACACATTGGTCTGCATATTAATCCAAATAAAACTAAGCCCCTGGACACTACCATCAAGCATCCTTCTGTTCCAGATTACAACCAGATCAGTATTTACCTGTCTAGATGGGATATCGAGCAGTAACAATAGTCAAATACTTAGGAACCATCATAGACCATGCTGAAGGATGCTTGTATTCTGTGTGGAGAAGTCTTGGCATCAAGCTTGTTACAAAGCTGCAGGTCTATAGAACCATGGTTATATCAACTCTGTTGCATGGCAATGAAACATGGGTGCTGAGGAAGAGTGAAGAATGGTGGATTGATGTTTCTGAGTCTCATCATCTTCATCACCTGCTTCATATTAAATATCAGGACAAGATCAGAAATGAGGCTATTCATAGGTGAACCCAGCAACTGCTTCCATTAGCATTGGTTCATTTTCAGTGGTTTTCTTGGTACAGACATATAAGGATGGAAGATGAAAGTATTATGAAGTTTGTTTACCAAGGAATGCTGCTATTTGGCCAGAGATCATGTGGTCACCAGATGCTTCAGTGGCACAATAGGATTGTCAGTGATGGACACATACTGAACATCCAGCCTGACCATCTTAATGGTCTAGCAAAAGATCCATCCAGGTGGCACTAAATCTGCAAGGAGGCTATACCCCTTTGGGATGTGCCCTTGATGATGATAATTAGTTTGCAATATATCACATTACGTGATTTCTTTTCTTCTCTCTTTTCAAGTACTGTGCAAATTTTCACTTGAATGTTAATAGAAATGGTCACCATCATTAATAGACCTCAGCTGGACCTATTGATTTGGCGCTGAAAACTTATTGGAACAAGTTGCAGAATAGTGTCCTAGGCTATTAACTCTGGATCTTTTAAAATTGGAATGGCACAATATCACAAACTATTTCCAAGAATTCACTGCTGCTGACTTACATAAGAAGTTCAGTTACTTTGTGCCTGCTACAGCTACCTGGTGCAGGGTGGAGGGAGAGAAGTTGGGGCAACATCTCCCCACTGGCGAGAGAGGGCAGAGTTGCTTTATCAGTGGCACTTTCAACATTTTTTGAGTCGAGATACAGCAGAAAACCTACCCTCTAGATGAATTATTTGTGTTTGGATGTCTTGACATTCATGCTATGTATAGCAGCATAAATTTACCTTACCATTTGCACATTTTTATCTGGAACTCTCACCTAGTCCTGCAGTAGAAAATACCACTTGGTAAAATGGAATTTTGAGATACAGAACAGCTGCAGCAGCAAGCCTCTGTAGTGGGTGGAATGGATCTGGTGTTGTCACTTCATATCACAGATTTTAGGTCTTTGGATCATATTTCCTAATGGAGATCAGTAATGCATGCATACAAATAATGGCCTGTGTTTGTATCACTGAGAACATGGCTACCATCTGTTCAGCAAGTTCTGCAAAGGATCGTTCATCAAAACGTAAACCCAAAGTAGGAAACCCTGTGGTGAAGACCTATGTTCCCTCTAAAGTGAGCGCCTGTGCAGCCACACAAGGGGGCATCAAGAGCACCTGATTAGTGGAGCCGCACAAGCATATAGCCACAAGTGGGCCTGGACCCTGGAGAGGATGTGTAAGGTGAGGTGTGGGGGAATAGGGCATGGGTGTGGGCAGTGGAGTGAGGTGGGGAGCTTGGGGCATGCAGGGCTGTGGCGGGAAGAGAAGCCTCTCCCCTCTGCTGCCTGTCCACTCTTTCTGCACTAGAACCACACTGGCTTGGCTGGGTTATACAGAAGACTAACAGGATTTGGTGCCTTGATGTGTTCAATATATCTAGATGCACAGGGAAAAGATCCAGTGTTGTCCATTCAATCACTGACAAAGCCATTATCTGATTCCCTAGCAGAAAGTGTTTTTAATATAATCTGGCAAATTAGAAAACTCTGGCTATTACAATTCACATGCTAAATGGCAGCTATTTGCATAGCTCTTGTACTAGAAAATAATACAAGCCCTGCATTATAATATAATATATATTTATATACTAATATATAGATTAGTGAGAATGAATACATAGCAAGGTCAACTTCAGATGCAGCTTTAGTAGAAGGATACAGAAAGCTGCTTAAGTATGACCAGCAATTTGGGGTTTTTGTTTGTAGTGGTGGCGCCCATCACCTCAATATTGGTGCTGCACATAACAACATTCATTCACACATGGATGGAAAAAATTAGAGGGAACATTTGTGAAGATCATTGTCCTTACAAATGCATTTTCCTCCCAAGACACTGCTAAAGGATGCACACTGATGCACTCTTTGGGACCCTTGTTGTTCTGATGGAAAACCTACCACTGGTAAGAGGAACCACATAAATCAAACACAACAGTTACCCAATTCCACACAAAACCCAATTTCTTTACTCAGTGCCACAGATTTTTCTGCCATAGGCTTCAGTAGTCTATAGCAGATGATATACTGGATCAGATCATTGGTCTGTCTAGTCCTGTATCCCTTTTCGGATAATGGCCAGTGACAAGGAGGGTGAGGTAATAACTTTTTATGAATACTAGCTCTTGATCTACATTCTCTATGCCAATCATTATTTTACCTACCTTTAATCACATTCCTCTTATTCATATCTTTTAGAAACCAAACAGTCCCCATCTTTTTGATCTCCTTCATACAGAAGTTTTTTCTTTATTTCTAATCATTCTTGTTGCCCCCTTCTTGTCCCCCATCTATTTCTTCAATATGTATTTTTGGATAGCGTGATGAGAAGTGAATACAGTATTTCAGGTGAGGGCATACTACTAATTCACATAATTGGTGTATATAGATCAAATTATTCATTCCAGTGTGCTTTACCTTGCATTTGTCACCACTGAATTTCATCTGTCATTGTGTTGCCCATTAACCTAGCTTTGTTAGGTATATCTGAAGTTTTTCTACCATTGTCTACTCACCCCCAAGAGCACTAAACACAGCTTCTGCACACTTGTGGGTCAGCCCTTAAACTGACCTCTGAATTTGTTACTTAGACTGTAACTGTGAATTGTTTAACAAGATTTTTCTTCAGTTCCTTTTCAAAAAGAGTAAAACATGATACTGATATAATTAGAATGAGTGTCTCTGCCCCAAAGCAATGTTTGCCTGATTCCTGTGGGCCAGAAGCAATGTCTTTATATGGCTCTGGAAATCTTTTTTTTTTTAAATTAAAACAAAATAATCCAGCTCAGAGTTGGATTACCAGGCTCAGAAATTCTGACTAAACAGATGGAGCAGTGATCCCAGATGAGATTACTGCCTTCAATAAAAATATTTTATGTACAAACCTGCTATCCATGCTGTTGATATTTATACCCATCTGTTTGGAGGGCATCTTGCCCATTCATAAATTGGTTAGATTCTTCTTGTTTTAGGGTGTGTCAGGCAGCCTCTACTTCATAGTCAGGGTATGTAGACAAGAGGATGCAAATTCCATGCTCACGCAAATCAGAACCTGGAGTCTTTTTTCTAAGGTTACAGCTGGAATTATATAGACTGTGAGCTTGTGAGAGATCCATCCCCATCATGAGATTTTGGGCTTGAGTGTGTTCTATGAGTATGATCAGTTGAGTCCTCCTAAGGTCATCTGTGCAAAGAGATACTTTCCATTTGCTAAGCCTCCAAGGTCTAAAATAAATGCTTGTTAAACAATCTCTGCAGCCTTGGAGACTGTTAAAGATTATGCCTGGGGGATGTATTGATTACAGTGAACTGAATTTTCTGCAGAATAGTGACTTTACTGTCTGGTGATGAGAACAGGGAGTCAGGAGACTTGGGTCCTATTTGAAGTTCTATCATGGACTATGTCCCTGGGCAAGTCACTTGGGCCAAAATTTTTAAATGTGAGTGCCTAAAGTCAGGCACCTAAATTACTTTTTAGTTAGTAAGTAGCCTGATTTTCAGAGGCTAGTCCATATGGATTTTCATCCATAGTCCAATTGACTGCTTGGTACTTCTGAACATCAGATTTAAAATTCAGATTGGTCATCACCCACTTTTTTAAAGTCATAGATGAAAAGTGCTATAGTCATAGATGAAAAGCAACCAGCGCCCAGGTGGGCTGTCCATCAGCACTGACATCTAAGGGAGTTTTAAATTTTATTTTGATGGAACTGTGGCCCTGATTCAGCAAGGTGCTTAAACTTTGGAAAGCAGCATGATCTCATGGACAGAGCCTTGGATTGGGAGTCATGAGGCTTGGCTTTGATTCCCACCCTCAGCCACTGACCTGCTGTGTGACCTTGGGCATACCACTTAATCTTTCTGTGCCTCTGGTTCTCCTCCCAACTCCTTTTACCTCTTCTCTGTTTCGACTGTAAACTCTTCAGGGCACAGACTGTCTGTCACAGTAGAGTCCTATTCTCAGGTCTCTAAATGCTACTATAATATAAATAATAAAATAGATTTAAAGGGGAGCCCCTGACTTGGGGCCTATATCAGATCTTTCCACGCATACTAAGCTCCAGTCATTTCTCTGACCAGTTAAAATGTAATAAGCATTTTATAATAACTTAAATACTAAAGATGCTGCTCCCAGTAGGACTACTCTGATAAATGCTTAAGATAATAGTGATCCAGAAACACAGGCCTCATCTACTGAGACCAATCTAATATTTCCAAGCTGTGTTTCAGAAGGAATGTGTACAAAATTCTATTTTATACTTGCGGTGGTTTTGTTGTTGTTTTTGGTTGTGATTTTTTTTGTTTTCTTGGGAGGAGTTTTTTGGTGTGTCGGGGGGGGTGGAAGTTGAGCCCGTCATCTTCTCTGGCGTACACAGAGGAAATGCACGATGTGAAACTAAAGGTACACTTTTTTGCAGAGTAATGAAATTTACTTCCAAGGTTGCAGATATCCTGTTTTTCCATTAAAATTTAATGACTAGCTAATACGACTTATAAATATTAAACCTTGAACTCCAATTTTTTCTGCTTTTTTGCCAAATTCCTGCTCTTTCTCCAAACAGAAAAACAAATAGTAAGTTACTGTAAGAACAGAAGTGAATTAAAATGAAAAACTAAGACACCAAGATTAAAGCCCATTTTAATCAATGGAAAGATTTTGGATTAGGCCTTTAGGGTATATCTACACTGTAATTTAAAACTGTTTGTTTACAATATTCTTTTCCACCACCCTTATAAACAGCCTTACGCCTCCAGTCTTAGAGAGCCGTCAGCAAGCAGGGGGATGGGTTACACATTCTGCTTCCCGCCTTCTCACTTCCTTCCTGTGCCTTTTGTACCATCTGCTTCATGGCCTAATTAGCTTCTTGGTTCTCCTCAGCCCATAGGCGCCGACTCTGTGGGTACTCCAGGGCTGGAGCACCCAGGTTAAAAAAATTAACGGGTGCTAAAGCAATAGAGCTGCAGCCCCTGCCAGGGATCAGTAGTTCCTGGGCAGCCCCACTCCCACCGATCAGCTAGTAGACGGCTGCATTAATCGTCTATGAGCTGTTCAACTTTTGTAGCCCCTGGGCTTGCTGCTCCACTGCTCCAGCCAGGGTTAGGGGTGGGTGAGGGGAGAGCACAGGGCTTCCTCTACTCAGCAGAAGCCCAGCCTGATCAGCAGTGTTGGGACCCTGCTCACCTGGGTCACCTCACCTCCTGCCTTGATCTCCTGGGCAAGCTCCAGCTCCCAGCCAGCTCCAACTGCAGGCAGCACTAGGTGAATCCTGTTTCAGGCAGAGGAAGCCCGGCTGGAGGGGGCAGGAAGGTGCTGTAGTCTCAGGAGAGGGGGAGGAGAGTCCCCATGGGCACAGTTTGGAGGTTGGGGGGCATGCAGAGTCACCGCCACTGCCTTCCCCCATTTCTGTCAGTGCCGAGCTGCTCTGCTCTGTCTAGGTGGGGAAGTGTCTGTCCTCAGGGGTGCCATTTAGGGGAGGAATGGGGTGGGGTGCTGTCCTGGCCCCTTAGGATAGTAAAAAGCTGGGGGCAAATTTCTCTCTCTCATCCCTCCCTTGCACCCATGCATTCTTTATCCAAAATACTCATTTGGCACTGAAGTTAAATATGTGTTAACAAAATCAGACTGTGATCTTGCATATAAAGCAGGCCGTGTGAGGTATCAGGGGAAAAGTGATGATCTGCTGAAAGCCATTTCTCTATCCATATTATGTGTATCATTCATACATACGAAGTTATGAGAATTGTGTTGTGTGGTGGTCACTAAAGCATGCTGTGAGTTGGGGAATCAGCCAGGTATTAGCTCCCCAGAGGCAACAGCAAGGAAAGTAACCAGCTCGTCTTGAGCAATGAGAGATGGCATATTCCTCAGGTACAGTGCTGGGAGCCCGCGGGGGATTTGGCTGATGCCTATGTCTGTGTGATTCATGAGTGGCTCTGGGAACATTCATGCAATCTAGCTGGGTGTTGGGTCTCCAAAGGCGGTTGTGCTGAATGATAACAGCGCCTGGAGGGGTTTGCTGCTTGTCACTAGCAAGGCATTGTAAGAGACAGCCCAGGCTGGAGAGAGTTCAGGGGGGTACAGTGATCCCACAGTCCCAGGCTGCACCCCAGGGATCCCGTCACACAGACAAAACAGAGTTTTTTCAAAATGTGATTTAAAATGCTTTCCCCTCTCCATTGCTCAATTTTCTGTCTCTTGACTTGTGATGTTATCATTTCACTAGTTTTCCTGTTATCAAAGGCTTTGTCTGGACTACAATTTGTCCCTCTGTTGTAATTGATTGCCAATTGCTTGTGTGATAAATGAAAAGTGGGGCGGGGGGGGGAGAGCTCCCTTTTATGGACACCCAGCCAGCCAGTAGCTATAAAATCCCTCTTAGTAGCTATTCTCTAATTGCTCTACCTATAAAGGGTTAAAAAGTCTCCCTGCTATGCATAGGTAAAAGGAAGTGAGTGGGCACCTGGCCAAAAAAGCTAATGGGAAGACTAGAACTTTTAAAAATTTAAACAAAGATTCCCTTTTGGTCTGTGTGTTGTTTTTCTCCCAGGGAGAGGCAGACAGGACAGAGCTATGCTGTAAGAGCTTGGGCCAGCTATGAAAAAATCATCAGTATCATACCCAGAAACTACTTATTTAAAACCCTAGATATCTAAGTAGATCAGGAAATGTCTAGGAAGACGAGATGAGGTTTATTCCTTGTATTTCATTATGGCTTGTGGATTCCCCTGTGCTAACCCTGGTGCTTTTGTTTTGCTTGTAACCTTGAAGCTGGACCTCAAGAAACCAATTCTTGATGCTTAATCCTTGCAGTTGCTTTTTTTTTTTTTTTTTTTTTTTTGAAATCTAGCAAAAGCCTGAGTTCCCAGATGTATTTTCTTTCTTTTTTTTATTAATGAAATTTACCTTTTTTAAGAACAGAATTGGATTTTTGTGTTTTAAGATTTTTGTTTAATTAGCTGGCGGCACTCCTGTACTGCAGAGGGCTGTGCAGAGCCCCTTCCTTTACACTAGCTCCCTGAAGTAGATACAAAGTCTGGAGCTCCCTGCTATTCCTCTTGTTGCCTCCAGCTGGTAGATGTGCTCCTCACAGCCCATCAGTTACCATCCTCCTTTCTTCCCATGGCCCTTCCAGCCCTACTGGGAATGGTGGGGTCAGGAGGAGGGCAGAGCTAGTAGCTAAAGTGGCAGATCATTCCCCTCCCATGGGTTCCCTCCAATCATGCCCCCTCACTAACACCTCTTCCTCAAGAAACAAGGGAAATTAACAGCCCAAAAACATGGTTAGTGCAGGTCTTGTTTACACCACAGTGCCTTTGCTAGTATAGCTATGCCAGCTAGACTCAACCCTGCTTAGTACCCTCTACAACTCAAGAAGTGTGTTTCAGATTCTTGCTGGCACTGCCAGTCTGAGGTGCCTTCTATAGCTTGTCAGATTGGGTTTATATCTGCTGGTGAACCACAGAGCCACTCATTAGACTGCCTCCCAGGCTGGTGAACCACCTGTGGTTCATTAATTGTATACTAGTGTAACTCCACTGATTTCATTGGGGTTGCTCCTGATTTACACTGCTACAAGTGAGGAGAGAATCAGGCCTATAGGCACCAACTCTGTGGGTGCTCCAGCACTCAAGCACTCCTGAAAAAAAATAGTGGGGGTGGTCAACACACAACAGCCACAGCTGCTCAGCTGGGCTGCCGTTCAGCTGTTCGGCAGCTGGCACGGGGCCTCGGAGGTGAGGGCAGAGCAGGGACAGAAAGAGGTGGAGTGAGGGCGGGGCCTCGAGGGAGGGGGTTGAGTGGGGCAGAGCCTTTGGGCAGAGTGGGGGTGGAGCGCCCACAGGAAAAAATAAAAGTCAGTGCCTATACCTCAGCCCATCAATTAAACACAGCTCTTGTTCATGAGAGCTACTCTAGAGTTATTCATTAGGGTTCACTGCTTGTGGAGCACCTAGTTCTGGAACTCACAAGGGGAGAGGCAATTCTAGTTTTAGTCCTGAGTGGAACACAGGATCTGGTCCAAGAGGTGAATATAGCTGAACTGCTCAGTCATAGCAACCATAACATAATTAAATTTAACATCCTTGTTGGGGGGGAGGGGAAATGCCAAAGAAGCCCACTACTGTAGCATTTAACTTCAGAAAGGTGAATTACACAAAAATGAGGAAGCTAGTTAAGTAGAAATTAAATGGAATCGTCACAAGACTGAAATGCCTGCAAGCTGCATAAAAACTTTAAAAAAAATACCTATAATAGAGGCTCAAATTGAATGTATACCACCAAATTAAAAAACTAGTAAGAGGCCCAAATAATGCCACCGTGGCTAAACAACAGAGTAAGAGATGATTGGAAGCAAAAAGGCTTCCTTTAAAAATTGGAAATCAGACACATAGATAAACACGATTTGTTGGGGAAGAGTCAACAAAGCTGTTGTAAAGGGAAATCATGCCTCACTAATCTATTAGAATTCTTTGGAGGGGGTCAGTACACATGTGGACAAGGATGATCCACTGCATATAGTGTACTTGGACTTTCAGAAAGTGTTTGACAATATCCCTCACCAAAGCCTTTTAAGCAAGTTAAGCAGACATGGGATAAAAAGGAAGGTCCTATCATGGTTCAAGTAACTAGTTAAAAAAGACAGGAAACAAAGGGTAGGAATAAATAGTTTGTTTTAAGAATGGAGAGAGGTAAATAACAACATTCCCCATGGATCTGTACAGGAACCAGTGCTGTTCAACATTTTCATAAATGATCTGGAAAAAGGGGCAAACAGTGAGGTGTTAAAGTTTGCGGATGATACAAAATTACTCAAGATAGTTAAGTCCAAAGCAGACTGCAAAGAGTTACAAAGGCATCTCACAAAACTGGATGATTGGGCAACCAAATGGCAGATAAAATTCAATTGATAAATGCAAAGTAATGCACATTGGAAAACATAATCCCAACTATACATACAATATGATGGGGTCTACATTAGCTGTTACCACTCAAAAAAGTGATCTTGGAGTCATTGTATATAGTTATCTGAAAAATCCGCTCAATATGCAGTGGAAGTCAATAAAGCGAACAGAATGTGAAGAACTATTAGGAAAGGGATAGATAATAAGACAGAAACATTATAATCATACTATATAAATCCATGGTATGCCCACACCTTGAATATTGCATGCAGTTCTGGTTGCCCCCTGTCAGAAAAGGCATATTGGAAATGAAAAGGTACAGAGAAGGGCAACAAAAATTACTAAGGGTATGGAACAATTTCCATATGATGAGAGATTGAAAAGACTGGGACTATTCAGCTTGGAAAGGAGATGATTTAGGGAGGATATGATAGAGAGCTATAAAATCCTGTTATTTACCTCTTCACATAACACAAGAACTGGGAGTCACCCAATGAAATTAATAGGCAGCAGATTTAAAACAAAAGGAAATACATCTCACAACACACAGTCAACCCATTGAACTCATAGCCAGGGGATGTTGTGAAGGCTCAAAGGATAACTGGGTTCAAAAAAGAATTAGATAAGTTCATGGAGGATAGGTCCATCAGTGTCTATTAGCCAAGATAGTCAGGGATGGAACCCCATGCTCTGGGTGTCCCTAGCCTCTGACTGCCAGATGCTGGGGCTGGATGACAAGGGAAGGTTCACTTGATAAATTGCCCTATTCTGTTCAGTCCCACTAAAGCATCTAGCACTGTCCATTGTCAGAAGACAGGATACTGGGCTAGATTGACCAGTATGGCCATTCTTATGTGCTTATGACCACAGTGCTGGCTCAGTGTTGTTACCCAGCTTCCCCCTGGCCAGTCCCCTTTTGCTGTCCTACTGGCTGGTTGTCTCCCTGGCTGCTGCTTCTGCCTGGGGGGCCCTGCTGGCCTGCCCTCTGGAGGGGAGCGAGTGACCCCACTGCTGCCATCTTCTGTGTCGTCTCTCTGGTTGCTGCTGCTGCTGCTGCCTGGGTGCCTGCTGCTGCCCTTGAGGAGGAGGAAGAGGAGGACCCCTGCTGGGGGAGCATGTAGGGCTGCTGCAGGACACTGTGGAGGCGGTTTGTTGCTGGACTGAGTGACTCTTTCGTCCTTGGTCCTGTGGCGGTGGTAGTTACCATAGGCGCTGACTTCTACTGGCGCTGGTGAGTGCTCGACCCCACTCTGCTCCTGGCCGCACCCCTGACTCCACCCCTGCCCTGCCCCCTCCCGCCCCCATTCCAACCCCTTCCCCAAAGTTCCTGCCCCAACTCTGCCCCCTCCCTGCCCCTATTCCTACTCCTTCCCCAAATCCCCGCCCCAGCGCCGCCTCTTCTCCGCCTCCCCCCGTGAGCGCACCACGTTCATAGAATCATAGAATCATAGAATATCAGGGTTGGAAGGGACCTCAGGAGGTCATCTAGTCCAACCCCCTGCTCAAAAGCAGGACCCATACCCAATTAAATCATCCCAGCCAGGGCTTTGTCAAGCCTGACCTTAAAAACTTCTAAGGAAGGAGATTCCACTACCTCCCTAGGCAACGAATTCCAGTGTTTCACCACCCTCCTAGTGAAAAAGTTTTTCCTAATATCCAACCTAAACCTCCCCCACTGCAACTTGAGATCATTACTCCTTGTCCTGTCCTCTTCCACCACTGAGAATAGTCTAGAACCATCCTCTCTGGAACTACCTCTCAGGTAGTTGAAAGCAGCTATCAAATCCCCCCTCATTCTTCTCTTCTGCAGACTAAACAATCCCAGTTCCCTCAGCCTCTCCTCATAACTCATGTGTTCCAGACCCCTAATCATTTTTGTTGCCCTTCGCTGGACTCTCTCCAATTTATCCACATCCTTCTTGTAGTGTGGGGCCCAAAACTGGACACAGTACTCCAGATGAGGCCTCACCAATGTCGAATAGAGGGGAATGATCACATCCCTCGATCTGCTCGCTATGCCCCTACTTATACATCCCAAAATGCCATTGGCCTTCTTGGCAACAAGGGCACACTGCTGGCTCATATCCAGCTTCTCGTCCACTGTCACCCCTAGGTCCTTTTCTGCAGAACTGCTGCCTAGCCATTCGGTCCCTAGTCTGTAGCGGTGCATTGGATTCTTCCATCCTAAGTGCAGGACCCTGCACTTATCCTTATTGAACCTCATCAGATTTCTTTTGGCCCAATCCTCCAATTTGTCTAGGTCCCTCTGTATCCTATCCCTGTCCTCCAGCGTATCTACCACTCCTCCCAGTTTAGTATCATCCGCAAATTTGCTGAGAGTGCAATCCACACCATCCTCCAGATCATTTATGAAGATATTGAACAAAACCGGCCCCAGGACCGACCCCTGGGGCACTCCACTTGACACCGGCTTCCAACTAGACATGGAGCCATTGATCACTACCCGTTGAGCCCGACAATCTAGCCAACTTTCTACCCACCTTATAGTGCATTCATCCAGCCCATACTTCCTTAACTTGCTGACAAGAATACTGTGGGAGACCGTGTCAAAAGCTTTGCTAAAGTCAAGATACAATACATCCACTGCTTTCCCTTCATCCACAGAACCAGTAATCTCATCATAGAAGGCGATTAGATTAGTCAGGCATGACCTTCCCTTGGTGAATCCATGCTGACTGTTCCTGATCACTTTCCTCTCATGTAAGTGCTTCAGGATTGATTCTTTGAGGACCTGCTCCATGATTTTTCCGGGGACTGAAGTGAGGCTTACTGGCCTGTAGTTCCCAGGATCCTCCTTCTTCCCTTTTTTAAAGATTGGCACTACATTAGCCTTTTTCCAGTCATCCGGGACTTCCCCCGTTCGCCACGAGTTTTCAAAGATAATGGCCAATGGCTCTGCAATCACAGCCGCCAGTTCTTTAGCACTCTTGGATGCAACTCATCCGGCCCCATGGACTTGTACATGTCCAGTTTTTCTAAATAGTCCCTAACCACCTCTTTCTCCACAGAGGGCTGGCCATCTATTCCCCATGTTGTGATGCCCAGCACAGCAGTCTGGGAGCTGACCTTGTTCGTGAAGACAGAGGCAAAAAAAGCATTGAGTACATTAGCTTTTTCCACATCCTCCGTCGCTAGGTTGCCTCCCTCATTCATTAAGGGGCCCACACTTTCCTTGGCTTTCTTCTTGTTGCCAACATACCTGAAGAAACCCTTCTTGTTACTCTTAACATCTCTTGCTAGCTGCAGCTCCAGGTGCGATTTGGCCCTCCTAATTTCATTCCTACATGCCCGAGCAATATTTTTATACTCTTCCCTGGTCATATGTCCAACCTTCCACTTCTTGTAAGCTTCTTTTTTATGCTTAAGATCTGCTAGGATTTCACCGTTAAGCCAAACTGGTTGCCTGCCATACTTACTATTCTTTCCACACATCGGGATGGTTTGTCCCTGTAACCTCAACAGGGATTCCTTGAAATACAGCCAGTTCTCCTGGACTCCTTTCCCCTTCATGTTAGTCCCCCAGGAGATCCTACCCATCTGTTCCCTGAGGGAGTCGAAGTCTGCTTTCCTGAAGTCCAGGGTCTGTATCCTGCTGCTTACCTTTCTTCCCTGTGTCAGGATCCTGAACTCAACCAACTCATGGTCACTGCTTCCCAGATTCCCATCCACTTTTGCTTCCCCCACTAATTCTTTCCGGTTTGTGAGCAGCAGGTCAAGAAAAGCTCCCCCCCCAGTTGGCTCCTCTAGCACTTGCGCCAGGAAATTGTCCCCTACGCTTTCCAAAAACTTCCTGGATTATCTATGCACCACTGTATTGCTCTCCCAGCAGATATCAGGAAAATTAAAGTCACCCATGAGAACCAGGGCATGCGATCTAGTAGCTTCCGCGAGCTGCCGGAAGAAAGCCTCATCCACCTCATCCCCCTGGTCCGGTGGTCTATAGCAGACTCCCACCACTACATCATTCTTGTTGCTCACACTTCTAAACTTAATCCAGAGACACTCAGGTTTTTCTGCAGTTTCGTACCGGAGCTCTGAGCAGTCATACTGCTCCCTTACATACAGTGCTAGTCCCCCACCTTTTCTGCCCGGCCTGTCCTTCCTGAACAATTTATAACCATCCATGACAGTACTCCAGTCATGTGAGTTATCCCACCAAGACTCTGTTATTCCAATCACGTCATAATTCCTTGACATCACCGGGACCTCCAGTTCTCCCTGCTTGTTTCCAAGGCTTTGTGCATTCGTATATAACCACTTGAGATAACCTGCTGATCGCCCCTCATTCTCAGTATGAGGCAGGAGCCCTCCCCTCACAGACGTTCCTGCCTGTGCTTCCTCCCGGTATCCCACTCCTCCCCCCTCCCTCCCAGAGCTTGCTACAGCTGTTGGGTAGCGGCAAGCGCTGGCAGGTAGGCGGAGGAGCGGGGATGCGGCACGCTCAGGGGAGGAGGCAAAGGGAGAGGTGAGGTGGGGCGGGGAGGGGAGCTTGGCTGCCTGTGGGTGCAGAGCATCCACTAATTTTTCCCCGTGGGTGCTCCAGCCCTGGAGCACCCATAGAGTCGGCACCTATGGTAGTTACTGCTGTTGTGGGAAGCAGGGGGAGCAGCATGGAGCCCTCCCCTAGTCCATCTGCCCCCCACCACCACTGCCACTCCCTCCACTAACCCCACCTACTACATGACTCCACTCTTCACCACTCACCTCAGCCGCTTGCCTCGCCCTACTTCACCATCTGGGACTGCTGGAGCAGCAAGCAAAGACTGTGTAATGCAAGCTCTCGTGGGTGCATGTGCCTTCCTCTCTCCTTGGACTTGCCCTCCCTTCCGCTGCTGCATTTGATGAGTGGCTCCCCCCACCCTCTGCTTTGCCCACTGGCCTTCCTGCAGTTTGCCCCCCTTCCCTTGCTGCCTGCCCTGTCTGCTCCTTGTTGCCATTTTGTTTTCCTTCCCCCAACTTCTGCCTTGGCCCCTTAGGGGTTTCTGTTAATTTGCCTGTCCCACCCCTGAATGTTTTTTAGGTTGCCTGCCCGCCCTAGCCCCTGCAGTTCATCCCTGTGCTTTTCCTGCCCCACTCCCAGCCTGCTTCCAGCCCGTTCCGTTTTTCCCCTTACCTTCCTCTGCTCCCCCCTCGCCCAGCCCACTTGTCTCATGTGCCCATGTCCCCTCCCTAAGCACTTCTTACCCTTCCCCTTTTATGTTGCCCCCCTTTGTTCACTGCACCCCCCCTATGATATTGTAGTCCATCCTCTCCCCAGTGCAGCCAGAGGAGCTGGTATTTTCACCACACGCTGGTGATCGCAGCCACCCCACTTCCCTGTCTTGATTGACATTCCTATGCCCCCGCCCCTTATTGGCACCCTCCTCCCCTACCTGCAGCCTAGCAGGGAGGGGTGGTTGGCTTTTTCCCTTCCCCCTGCCACTTCCTTCTCCCCCTCCCTCCCTGCTACTTCCTATCCCTTCCAAGAAAGGTGGGGGAGACCGTGGGTGGGACTCCTCGGGTTGACCTGCTGCACCCTCTCTGCCTACTCCCCGTCTATCCCTGCGGCTACCCTTTGGACCACCATCACCACCCGTTCATCTGCTACAGCCTCCCCTGGGGTGCCGGTGGTGATGGCACAGGTACAGACTCCGGTGCTGCCATGGCTCCCTCTCCTCCAATTTGGGGGGAGCCCCCTCAGCTGTTAAAAAGGGCCAGGGTAAGGAAAAGGGCAAGAGCCCAGCCCGGAAGGCAAAGCCTCCTGTGGTAGTGGCTGTTTCCCTGGCCGTGGCCCCGTGATCAGCTGCAGCCACCTATACCCCTTCCCCTGCTGTTCCTTCCACCAGCTCTGGGGGCACACCTCCCTGGGCCCCTAGAGCATACGCCCAGGTGCCTGCAGCCCTTCACTCGCTGCTGTGTCACCTGCCCCAACCACTGCCTCTACTTCCAGCCCTGGCAACCAGGGCCCTCCTTTCCCACCCTGCTCGGTGCCTCCTGGTGCCCGCCTCGCCCCATATAGAGTCCCACGTGTGTGTGTGTTGGTGCAGATGGTGGGGCCCACGGCCATGGTGGCAGCCTCTAAGTTGTACAGGAAGGTCGTCTTCTTCCTGGCATTGGAGGCCGCCGCCCAGGAGGCGGTGGAGAAGGGCCTGGTAGTGGGAGGCATGTATGTCCCTGTGACAAGCGGGGCCTTTCTGGTCAAGCTGGGGCACCCCTGCCAGTCCAGTATGGGGGTGGCCCACTCCACTGCTGAGTCATGGGCTTCCCCATTAAGCGGGTGATCTCTGCCAAGTGTGACCCAGCCCCCAGATGGGGTCACCTAAACAGGTGGTCCATGGATTCTGAGCAGAAAAACAATCAAACAGTCTGTGGGACTAGCCCCCCTGGTCAGGGTGAAGCAGCAAGCAGGCTGCAGCCCCTGGGCAGGGCAAAGTAAGTAAGTAATCTCTATAGCCTGGCAGCCTCATGGCTGGGGCAGCAAACAATCAAACCATCTGGTGAATTAGCCCCCTGGCCAGGGCAAAGCAGCAAGCAGGCTGCAACCCTGGGGCAGGGCAAGGAAAGCAAACAATTAGTCTATAGACCTCACCTCTCTTGGGACTGGGGCATAGTTTAGGCAGCTTCTTCAATGGGTGGCAGCTCAGCTTCCATAGCGGTCTCCATGGCAGGCGGGTCATCTGGCAGGTAGTCCGTGTCCCCAGGCTTTACAGCCAGGAGTGCTACAGGTACCCTTGCAGGAGCCAGCAGTGTGCTCCCTTCCTCCTTCATCCATCCCCAACCCCCTGACTGGCCTGGGCTGCCTCTTTTTATCTGAGTTCTCCACTTGGAGCATATGCAGCAGGGAAGAGGTGGTGTGGCCTCCTGGGCCCACAATGATTGGTCTGCCCCTGGCAGCCAAGTATGGGGCTGGTACACCCCATCACAGTCCCCCTGGAGCCCTTGGAGGACCTAGGCGAATGGGTGGTCCTCAGCCTGGACCTTGTCGCTGTCTGGCCAAATCCTTGGGGAGCGGGGTCCTCCCCCTGTCGTGCAGGCAAGCTGTGCTCACCTTGCTACCAAAGAATGGGGACTTCCGCGACCTTAGGAATTGCTGTCCAGTCTCACTCCTCAGCACGGATTATAAGGTAATAGCAAAGGTCATCTTGCTGTAGCTCGGGTCCATGCTGGCGGATGTGGTCCACCCCAACCAGACCTACACCATTCCGTCCCATAACCTCTTTGACAACCTTTATTTGGTCCCAGACCTCTTCAAACTCAGGTGTAGGGATGGTCTGTCATTCACCCTCCTGCCCCTGAACCAGGAGAAGGTGTTCGACAGGGAGGACCATGGGTATCTCCTGGGCACTCTGCGGGCATTCAGCTTTACGCCCCAGTTTGTGGCCTTTCTCCAGGTGCTGTCCACTTCTGTGGAGTGTTTGGTCAAGCTCAACTGGACCCTGTCTGAACCTGTCATCTTCGGGCGAGGAGTGTGCCAAGGTTGTCCTCTGTCAGGCCAGATGTATACTCTGGCCATTGAGTCATTCTTCCCCCTCCTCGATGTGAGGTTGATGGGATTGGTGTTCTGTGAGCCAGAGTTCCAGGTGGTCCTGTCAGCTCCTCGTGGTCCAGGACCCAGGCAACCTGGTGCTGGTTTAGGCCTGACCTGAAAGCTGGTTTTGGCAACCAGGTCCATGGCGGCCACCAAGGGGGCATATCTTCTAGCTTGGCATGCCAGTGGTGGAGCCCCCCTCGGTGCACCAGAGGTTGGTCCTGGAAGGAACCACCAGAATCTGAGACCTCCTGGACTACGATTGGGGACACTGAGGGGATCCCCTGGCACTCCTCCCCTTAGGATGGGGGAGGGGCCTTCAGACCTGGGTGGGCTTATGCCTGCCTACCTCCCAGATCTCAATCAGGGAGCTGTCAAAGAAGGCTAAAATGGTTCTGTCCCCTAGCTGGTTGAAACAATAACTGGCATGTAAAATGCACAGTGCTCTCTCAGTAACTCTGTATCCTGGTGACAAACACTGCTCCTTGTCAATGAGTAAATGTGACATGCTGAATGACAGGAAAATGCTACTCAACCATAAACAGTACCCAAAACTGTATTACATCCTTAATTATATTTTAATTACACAGAGGGAGACAGTTTATTTACAGCAGGGTTTCATGGCATAAAAAGTAATACTGGTTTTTTATTATTATTATTATTAGTGAAATAGTTGGAGCAGCAAGTTCAAATTTCCCTTGGGGCCCCGAGAAACTAAATACAATAGTTCTATTAATTTCTAATTGACAGATGAGCTGCTATGCTTGGCTGAAATAGATTTCATTTTGCCTAGCTGAACTGGATTAATAACCCCAAAGTGCCCTGTGTAATGTGTATTATGATGAAGGGGGCAAGTTGTGCTATACAGATAAAATGCTATTCTCAAAACTCCATACATTATACAGTACACACTATAAGTATAAGTCAGGCCCTGAGAATACTGCAGTTGATTATGCTTGTGATATTATCTTAACCTCCTTCTTGCTCCAAGTTACACTGCACAAATTTCCCTCTCTGACCCCCCAATACATTCCTAGCTTTCATGAGCTTTGTTTTTCTGTTATTAAATTACTAAAGGAATGGAACAAAAGAACTAAAACAAATTACAAAATATACAGCTGTGCTAGCAATTGGAGCTGCCTGAACTGTATTTCTCTTAGCCTTATTTCTCCTTGTCATACTTCAGCAAATAAATCCTGTTCTCCTGTTCTCAATGGAACAATTTAAGTGTTAACCCAGAGTAATGAAAATGAAAAAAAGGCAAGCACATAGAATTGTGAATAGAAAAGGACGTACTTGTACAAAACACCTACGCAGTGATGTAGGTGTGAATAAGGATTTTATAATATAGAACATCTCTCAATTAGCTCTGAATTACATTGCATACATTTGATTCAATTGCCTTTTGTATATTGATCCTGTGCTATTGTATTAACTGTCTTTTTCTGTGTGACAAAATGCATGGTAAAAAATAATGATAGGAAGATGAATTTTGGGACACAAGCCTCAACTGCTATGCTGCTTTATAAACTCTTTCTCAGCAAACAAGAAAGACACACTATTGTATCATCCACAAATCTCATATTCAACAATAAAGTTACCTAAGTAATAAACAACTCTCTGTCCAAGATGTAGAGTTACTTTCCCCTTTACAAGCTAGCCTTAACTCTTGAGTAATTGCCTAATTTCCAGGTACGTAGTTCCCTGTTGTGGTCTAGCTTCCTAGAGTCCAGAGAAGCCACTGAGGGGATGCTACACAAGAGAGAAAGGAGTATTTCCGGCTATGAGGAGCCAGGAAGGCAGTAGCAGATAACCAGCTTGCCAAGGGAAAGGGGTATTCTGGCACTTTTGCAAGAAAAGCCAGGAATACATAAGAAAATGGAATGGCTTTTTCTGTTCATGGGATGCAAAGGGAGAAGCAAGAGGTATTGAGAGAAATGCATATTGGAAGGTAAAAAAGTAAGGTAAGGAGAAAGAGAGAGAGAGGAGTGTGTTTTGGGGAGAGATAGTGACAAATATTGTCTCATTGGGCATGTCTACACTTACCTCCGGAGTGATCGATCCAGCAGGGGTCAATTTATCGTGTCTAGTGAAGACACGATAAATCGACCGCCAAGCACTCTTCTGTTGACTTCAGTACTCCACCGGAGCGAGAAGCGTAGGTGAGTCAATGGGGGAGCATCAGCAGTCGATCTACCGCAGTGAAGACACTGCGGTAAGTAGCTCTAAGTACGTCGACTTCAGTTACGCTACTTTCGTAGCTGAAGTTGTATAATTTCACCCAACTCAGCTCACCCCACCCCCCAGTGTAGACCAGACCATTGTTTCCTTATACTTCCCCATCTGTCTCTTGGTATTAATCAGTTGTCTCTTGTTTTAAGTTTAAATGGTAAACTCTGTTGTAATAATTGGGCCTACAAATTTATCCTAATTGTGAACTCAATTGTAAAAGTATGTGAAAGTTCATAAAATGTCACAATAACCTGTAATGACAAATACTGATGGGAAAAGGTATGCAATGGAGACAGAAACACTGAATTAGTCTAAACAAAAAGGTGTACTGACATAACTCAAGGACTGTGTTAAGATCGTGCCTGGTAAACAAGAAAAGTGTGGCACCAGAAATCAGTGAACCAAAATTCGTGTGTCAGGAACTAGGCCTAATTGTTGGACAAATGAATAAGGAGATGGATTATTCTTCCCCTCATTCCATTTGCGGTCCTTAAATAAAGAGACTTTGGGGGAAACACCTGGGTACTGGAGCAAGCTGCACCATAATGGCTGCCACACACAATTGTCTCCTGGGATTCTGAACTTTCTTCATCTTGATCCCGAGAAATGTCCTAACCAGATCAGACCAGAGAGAAGGACCCAGATTATACTGCCAGCTCCCCTGGCTGAATCCCGAACATTACCTCAAATGTCAGACTTTCTCTCTCTGTGTCTCTTTTAATGTCCCCCAGAGGATTATGGGAATGTTTGGGAATGAACCCAAGAGTAGGCATGCTTTAGGGCTGCCAACCCTCCAGGATTGTCCTGGAGTCTCCAGGCATTAAAGGTTATGTCATGTGATGAACCTCCAGGAATAGGTCCAATCAAAGCTGGCAAACCTAGTGTGCTTTGCAATTCCCTCTGTTTTTCTTTCTGTTGGGGAAATAAGATGGGGGGGTTGTGTGTATGTTTTAGTTTGGTGGTTGTTGTGGGTTTAATTTCCTTCTCTTACTTTAGAAAGCTTTGGTTTGCCTTATGGGTGGCATGGCCAGCCCAGAGGGACAGAGACCTCACTTTGTTATGGATTCTGAGGGATTAAACTGGGGCCATGGGTTGCCGATTTTGCCTCCAGACACTGTCTCTGTGTAATGTGTGTTCAAGCTGTGGGGAAGGTGACTGGGTTAAAAAATGTGAGGTCTGCCTCTCATATGGTATAGTGTTTGTGACCACACTTAGCCTTGTGAGCAGGCAGTTGTGGAGAAGATTGTTGTGTGGGGTGTTTTTGTCTCGGTTGTGCCCCTCTCAACACCTGCTGTTAAAGTCATCATCTCTAATGTTCCTCCTTGCATAGGAAATGAGCAGCAGGCTAGACACTTGGTGAGTTCTGGTAAGCTCCCCAGACCACCTGTAAAGCCCCACAGGTTCGGCATGCCTTGTCCTTTCATAGGCAGTTTTATCTGATATTAAACACTGCTTCTGAAGTTCTAAAAGTTTCCCTGAAGTATAGGACTGGGGACTATGACTATATTGTGCTTGTTGCCACTGAGGACATGGCCTGTTTTTGTTGTGGTAGTCTGACACATCTGGTTAATCAGTTCCTTGAGAAGAGGCAGGCTTCCCCTGGGAATGGTGACCCTGTCCTGGGAGTGAGGGGTTTCTGAGAGTAAAGCACTGGGTGGGGTGGCTGTGGCTGAGTCTGGGTACCAGCAGGCTCCAGATGTCTCTGAGATGTTGGTTCTGGGGTGTTAGTGCCCCCTTAGCAACCTGGGGGAGATGGTATTGCTGGTTCTCTGGCTCCTGACTCAGTGGCCTCTCGGCCTGAGCCTGATTGCAAATTGAGACTGAGCCTGTTGCTATGGAATTGGCTGCCCTGGCTGAGGATTCTGATATGCTGGCAAAGTCCCAAAGCAAAAAGCAGCTGTTGAAGGCAAAGGGGGCTCCAGTTTCAGAGGGTGCAGTGAAGCTGGCTAGTTTGGTCAGGGCAGCTGGGAAGCATGCTGTTGAGGGTGCTGCTGATGGTGGTTCTTTGGTTGGGGGCGTGGAGAATTCTCAGGGTGTAGTTTTGCCTCCTCGGTCCCAGCAGCCCCCCCACCCCCTCCACTAGTCTCTCTGAGGTTTCCCCCATCAAGCTTGGTAGTGATGCACAGTCAGAGAGTGGGGGATGATGAACTCAAAAATTCTTTGGGTCCTGAATTCCCTGAGTGGGCATATATCTTGGACACTATTGATAGGTTTCTGGGTGAGACAAAGGGGAAACGTGGAGTAGAGGTGACAGACTGGTTTCCTGACCTTAATCTGTTTTTGTTGTCTGCTCAGTATACTATGAGAAGTATCTCTGTATCTGAGTTTGTCAAAAAGAAGGGGTATGGGTAGAAAAAACTGATGATCAATGTGTGTGTCTCTTTGACCAGTGGAAGTGTTGGGGGTTAATGGAAAAGGAGAAGTGGTACTTTTGCATGAGGGTTTTTTGTGGGGGGGGTTCTCTCTTTGTTTTTTTCTTATTTTTTTCTGATGAGTTCTGATCTGATGGATAATTTTGTGTGTTGCTGTCTGAATGCGAGTGGGTGCTGGAACATGAAAAAAATATATGGCTCTTTGAGCACTTGTCCCAGAAAAGGGTGGACATTTAATTTTTGCAAGAAACTCACACAGATGCAGGCAACCAAACTAACTGGCTTGCTCATTGGAGAGGGGAGGTTCTTTTGAGTCTTGGGTCCTCCGCAAGTGCAAGGGTTGCCATTCTCTTTGCGCACAGGGTAAAGCCTGATTCAGTAGCTGTGCAGGAAGTTGTTCCAGGCCATTTATTGATGGCTCAAGATACTTTTGAACAATATCACCTTTTTTAAAATTTATGTCTATGCTCCTACTATAGGGAAAGACAGGGTGTGATTTTGTGAACTTGGGTGCTCTTTAGACAAATTGCTTGACAAGTGATATTTTAATTTTGGGGGGTGATTTTAATTTAATTTAATTTAATGAGAGCTTGGATAACAATCATTTGGAACTACATACACTATCTGCTCATCAATTTGCAACTTTTTTACAGGCTTCAGACCTAACTGATGTATGGCGACATTTTCACCCTTATTAGTGTTCACCCTTATTTCACACCTCGCTGGATGCTAGCGTGAGCTCTTTCTCTGTGGCTCATTTGAAACATTTTTGTGTTTTTAATGATCATTTACCTCATTACCTGTCTAGTTGGGTTTTCCCTACTGGGATTTCAGATCATAGTTTGGGCTTATTTGTGTTTCTATCCAAGACTGTCTTCCATACTGGCATTTTAACATTTGCCTTTGACAAGATATCTACTTTTGAGACTCTCAATTATTTTGGGAGAGCCTGAGTTGCCTCACAGGATGGGTAAAGTTAGGAAGTTCGCTGTGAGTGTTTTCTCAGACCTGTATGCCACAGAGCTTATGTAGCCCATCTGAGATTTGGCAGCTCCTTGAGGATGTTCCTAGGATCTCAATATTGGATGTGAACAGACCTGAACAGGACCTGATAGATAGATAGACTCATAGATATTAAGGTCAGAAATGACCATTATGATCATCTAGTCTGACCTCCTACAAATGCAGGCCACAGAATCTCACCCACCCACTCCTGCAATAAACCTCTCACCTATGTCTGAGCTATAAGTCCTCAAACCATGGTTTAAAGACTTCAATGTGCAGAGAATCCTCCAGCAAGTGACCCATGCCCCATGCTACAGAGGAAAGCAAAAAAACCCCAGGGCCTCTTCCAATCTGCCCTGGAGGAAAATTCCTTCCCGACCCCAAATATGGCAATCAGCTGAACCCTGAGGATGTGGGCAAGATTCACCAGCCAGATACCCAGGAAAGAATTCTCTGTAGTAACTCAGATTCCACCCCATCGAACATTCCATCACAGGCCATTGGGCCTATTTACCATGAATAGTTAAAGATCAATTAATTGTCAAAATCATGTTATCCCATCATACCATCTCCTCCATAAACTTATTGAGTTTAATGTTGAGGCCAGATAGGTCTTTTGCCCCCACTGCTTCTCCACGTGGGCACCAATGATACTGCCAAGAATGACCTTGAGCGGATCACTGCGGACTACGTGGCTCTGGGAAGAAGGATAAAGGAGTTGGAGGCGCAAGTGGTGTTCTCGTCCATCCTCCCCGTGGAAGGAAAAGGCCTGGGTAGGGACCGTCGAATCGTGGAAGTCAACGAATGGCTACGCAGGTGGTGTCGGAGAGAAGGCTTTGGATTCTTTGACCATGGGATGGTGTTCCATGAAGGAGGAGTGCTGGGCAGAGACGGGTTCCATCTTACGAAGAGAGGGAAGAGCATCTTTGCCAGCAGGCTGGCTAACCTAGTGAGGAGGGCTTTAAACTAGGTTCACCGGGGGAAGGAGACCAAAGCCCTGAGGTAAGTGGGAAAGCGGGATACCGGGAGGAAGCACAGGCAGGAATGTCTGTGAGGGGAGGGCTCCTGCCTCATACTGGGAATGAGGGGCGATCAACAGGTTATCTCAAGTGCTTATATACGAATGCACAAAGCCTTGGAAACAAGCAGGGAGAACTGGAGGTCCTGGTGATGTCAAGGAACTATGACGTGATTGGAATAACAGAGACTTGGTGGGATAACTCACATGACTGGAGTACTGTCATGGATGGTTATAAACTGTTCAGGAAGGACAGGCAGGGCAGAAAAGGTGGGGGAGTAGCACTGTATGTAAGGGAGCAGTATGACTGCTCAGAGCTCCGGTACGAAACTGTAGAAAAACCTGAGTGTCTCTGGATTAAGTTTAGAAGTGTGTGCAACAAGAGTGATATAGTGGTGGGAGTCTGCTATAGACCACTGGACCAGGGGGATGAGGTAGATGAGGCTTTCTTCCGGCAGCTCACGGAAGCTACTAGATCGCATGCCCTGATTCTCATGGGTGACTTTAATCTTCCTGATATCTGCTGGGAGAGCAATGCAGCGGTGCATAGACAATCCAGGAAGATTTGGAAAGCGTAGGGGACAATTTCCTGGCGCAAGTGCTAGAGGAGCCAACTAGGGGGGGCGCTTTTCTTGACCTGCTGCTCACAAACCGGGTAGAATTAGTGGGGGAAGCAAAAGTGGATGGGAATCTGGGAGGCAGTGACCATGAGTTGGTTGAGTTCAGGATCCTGACGCAGGGAAGAAAGGTAAGCAGCAGGATACGGACCCTGGACTTCAGGAAAGCAGACTTCGACTCCCTCAGGGAATGGATGGCCAGGATCCCCTGGGGGACTAACTTGAAGGGGAAAGGAGTCCAGGAGAGCTGGCTGTATTTTAAAGAATCCTTATTGAGGTTACAGGGACAAACCATCCCAATGACTCGAAAGAATAGTAAATATGGCAGGCGACCAGCTTGGCTTAATGGTGAAATCCTAGCGGATCTTAAACATAAAAAAGAAGCTTACAAGAAGTGGAAGGTTGGACATATGACCAGGGAAGAGTATAAAAATATTGCTCGGGCATGTAGGAATGAAATCAGGAGGGCCAAATCGCACCTGGAGCTGCAGCTAGCGAGAGATGTCAAGAGTAACAAGAAGGGTTTCTTCAGGTATGTTGGCAACAAGAAGAAAGCCAAGGAAAGTGTGGGCCCCTTAATGAATGAGGGAGGCAACCTAGTGACAGAGGATGTGGAAAAAGCTAATGTACTCAATGCTTTTTTTGCCTCTGTCTTCACGAACAAGGTCAGCTCCCAGACTGCTGCGCTGGGCATCACAAAATGGGGAAGAGATGGCCAGCCCTCTGTGGAGATAGAGGTGGTTAGGGACTATTTAGAAAAGCTGGATGTGCACAAGTCCATGGGGCCGGACGAGTTGCATCCGAGAGTGCTGAAGGAATTGGCGGTTGTGATTGCAGAGCCATTGGCCATTACCTTTGAAAACTGGTGGCGAACCGGGGAAGTCCCGGATGACTGGAAAAAGGCTAATGTAGTGCCAATCTTTAAAAAAGGGAAGAAGGAGGATCCTGGGAACTACAGGCCAGTCAGCCTCACCTCAGTCCCTGGAAAAATCATGGAGCAGGTCCTCAAAGAATCAATCCTGAAGCACTTGCACGAGAGGAAAGTGATCAGGAACAGTCAGCATGGATTCACCAAGGGAAGGTCATGCCTGACTAATCTAATCGCCTTTTATGATGAGATTACTGGTTCTGTGGATGAAGGGAAAGCAGTGGATGTATTGTTTCTTGACTTTAGCAAAGCTTTTGACACGGTCTCGCACAGTATTCTTGTCAGCAAGTTAAGGAAGTATGGGCTGGATGAATGCACTATAAGGTGGGTAGAAAGCTGGCTAGATTGTCAGGCTCAACGGGTAGTGATCAATGGCTCCATGTCTAGTTGGCAGCCGGTATCAAGTGGAGTGCCCCAAGGGTCGGTCCTGGGGCCGGTTTTGTTCAATATCTTCATAAATGATCTGGAAGATGGTGTGGATTGCACTCTCAGCAAATTTGCAGATGATACTAAACTGGGAGGAGTGGTAGATACGCTGGAGGGGAGGGATAGGATACAGAAGGACCTAGACAAATTGGAGGATTGGGCCGAAAGAAATCTGATGAGGTTCAATAAGGATAAGTGCAGGGTCCTGCACTTAGGATGGAAGAATCCAATGCACCGCTACAGACTAGGGACCGAATGGCTAGGCAGCAGTTCTGCGGAAAAGGACCTAGGGGTGACAGTGGACGAGAAGCTGGATATGAGTCAGCAGTGTGCCCTTGTTGCCAAGAAGGCCAATGGCATTTTGGGATGTATAAGTAGGGGCATAGCGAGCAGATCGAGGGATGTGATCGTTCCCCTCTATTCGACATTGGTGAGGCCTCATCTGGAGTACTGTGTCCAGTTTTGGGCCCCACACTACAAGAAGGATGTGGATAAATTGGAGAGAGTCCAGCGAAGGGCAACAAAAATGATTAGGGGTCTAGAACACATGACTTATGAGGAGAGGCTGAGGGAGCTGGGATTGTTTAGCCTGCAGAAGAGAAGAATGAGGGGGGATTTGATAGCTGCTTTCAACTACCTGAAAGGGGGTTCCAAAGAGGATGGCTCTAGACTGTTCTCAATGGTAGCAGATGACAGAACGAGGAGTAATGGTCTCAAGTTGCAGTGGGGGAGGTTTAGATTGGATATTAGGAAAAACTTTTTCACTAAGAGGGTGGTGAAACACTGGAATGCATTACCTAGGGAGGTGGTAGAATCTCCTTCCTTAGAGGTTTTTAAGGTCAGGCTTGACAAAGCCCTGGCTGGGATGATTTAACTGGGAATTGGTCCTGCTTCGAGCAGGGGGTTGGACTAGATGACCTTCAGGGGTCCCTTCCAACCCTGATATTCTATGATTCTATGATTCTATTCCAGAACTTCACGCCTCTGATGGTTAAAAATCTTCATCTAATTTCAAGTCTAAACTTCCCAATGGCCAGTTTATATCCATTTGTCCTTGTGTCCACAGTGGTACTGAACTTAATTAATTCCTCTCCCTCTCCGGTATTTATCCCTCTGATATAGTTATAGAGAGCAATCATATCTCCCCTCAACCTTCTTTTGATTAGGCTAAACAAGCCAAGCAACTTGAATCTTCTTCCTCGGATCATCCTAGTAGACCTTCTCTGTACCTGTTCCAGTTTTAATTCATCCTTCTTAAACATGGGAGATCAGAACTGCACACAGTATTCCAGATGAGGTCTCACCAGTGCCTTCTAGAATGGTACTAACACCTCCTTATCTCTACTGGAAATACCTCACCTGATGCATCCCAAGACCTCATTAGCTTTTTTCATGGCCATAGCACATTGGTGGCTCATAGTCATCCTGTGGTCAACCAATACTCCAAGGTCCTTCTCCTCCTCCATTACTTCTAATTGATGCATCCCCAGCTTATAACTAAAATTCTTGTTATTAATCCCTAAATGCATGACTTTACACTTCTCACTATTAAATTTCATCCTATTACTATTACTCCAGTTTACAAGGTCATCCAGATCTTCCTGTATGATATCCCGGTCCTTCTCTAAATTGGCAATACCTCCCAGCTTCTGCCCTAAATGGCTTTGCTCCACGGAAGGCACTTGGTATTGATGATTTGCCTGTTGAGTTTTATAAGACCTTTTTGACCCTTTTGGGGCCTGACTTGCTCCAGGTTTCTCAGGAAAGCATCAGAGACAAAATATTGCCACTCAGTTGTCATCAGGCAGTTCTTACCCTGTTGCCTAAGAAAGGGGGGCTTGGAAACCTGTGTCCCTGCTTTGCTACAACTATAAACTTTTTTCAAAGGCCTTGGCAAATAGACTGAAAACTGTGATTGGTTCAGTCATGCACCCTAATCAAACCTACTGCATTCCCAACAGGTCCATTCTTGATAACCTTTTCCTATTGCAGGATGCAATTTTGAACTGAAAAATGTTTAATTTGTACATTGGATTGATTTCCCTTGATCAAGAGAAGGTTTATGATCACGTAGATCATGGATATTTGTTTCACGCTCTGTGCTTTTGGACTTGGCCCAGGCTTGTCTCCTGCATTCAGTTACCGTATAATTAAATATAGTCTACTTAAGGTGTTTTGAGCACCCCTTTCCATTCCATAGGGGAATCAGACAGGGTTGTTCCCTGTGGGGGTTATAGACAATAACTTGATGAACCTATGTTCATCCTTATAATATGATTGTGTGTGGTATCCAATGCAAAGTTTGTCATGTCAGGTGTCTTCAGAAAGCTCATGATGCACTGAACATTTTTGTTATAGTGATGTTATAGGCTGTAATTTCATGTATATAGTTATGAGGCTGAAAATGTGTCCTCGTGGCTTAAAACAAGCCCAGGAAAAAACTCTCCAAGAACAGAGGGGCAGTTCACACCTCATCAGGGCATGTATGGGACAAACCCAGACCAGTCTCACAGGAACAAAGGACACTGGCCTAGGCAGCAACAAAGGATCTGTTGGTCTCTCGAGTGAGTCACACACACCCCTTCCTTTGGTCAGTTTGGGACTATGATGAGGTAATGCTCATATGACCCTGAAGTGGGGGCAAAGACAAGAGGGAAGAAGGAACATGATAAAAGGGAGAGACATTTGCCATGCTTTTCTCTCTCTCTTCCACCTCTATCTACAGACATCACCACCAGGCGACTGAAGTGCTCATCAAAGGGGAGAGCCTGGCTGAAGGGCAACCAGCCAGCCTGTAGTGAGAAGCATCTAAGTGATAAGATCAACTGAGAATGCATTTTGCTTTTATTTCATTTGACCAAATCTGACTTCTTGTGTTTTGACTTATAATCACTTAAAATCTATCTTTGTAGTTAATAAATTTGTTTGTTTATTCTACCTGAAGCAGTGCATTTGGTTTGAAACCTGTCAGAGACTCCCCTTGGGATAACAAGCCTGGTACATGTCACTTTCTTTGTTAAATTGACTAATTCATATAAGCTTGCAGTGTCCAGCAGGCATAACTGGACACTGCAAGACGGAGGTTCCTAGGGTCGTGTCTGGGACTGGAGATATTGGCTAGTGTCATTCTGTTGCATAATCCAAGCAGTTTACGTGCCGGAGGCTGTGTGTGAATAGCCCAGGAGTGGGGGTTCTCAAAGCAGAGCAGGGTAAGGCTGGCTCCCAGAGTCAAAGATTGAGGTGACCTAGCATATCACCTAGCATAACACCAGGCCAGATAACACCAGGGGAATGTCATGGTGGTACTCTTCTAAGCTCTGCCCACAAAATTCACAAACTTCACCCACCAAGATGCCACTTGCAATGGACTGTGCAGATATTCAAAATGTGTTCATGTATCGTCTCCTGGCTCATTGGGCTTGGCACCCCCTCACTGGGCTCTCAATACACCCAGAGTCTCTACTGTCAACATTTAGGACTGGGTTTCCCACCAACATAGTGCTGTGCACACTACCACTTGTGCCAGGGAAGCTTATGTCACTTGGGGGGGGAGTAGTATTTTTTTCACACCCTGAGTGACATAAGTTTTGCCAGCATAAGTGCTAGTGTAGACATGGCCTAACAACTATTATCCCTTCAGAATTCCAACAGGAGCAATAGGAGGCAATGGCAGATAACGTAGCATTGCCCTCTTGCTCCCCAGTCCATCTGAGGACTGCCTGGTATTTTCCTCCCAAATGCTGACTCCTGAAATAGTAAAAAATTAATTCTAGTACTTAGCAGGAGGCAAATAAAAAGAACCCCAAATCTATTATTTTTACATAATCCCATTACTTTAAAGCCAATCTCATGATTTTTGAACATTTGGGGGTGACAATACTGTTACCGTCACCTCTTCATTTAAGTCCATCTATGATCACTGCCATGTCACTTGCACATGCTAGCCTTGCCATAGGTTGTATAAAGCCCCAGCTGTACACTCAAAGCTGAGCCATCCCATTCTCAAAGTTGTTTTCACTTTTGATCTTTATTATGCTATTTTCTGAAATGTACATTTGTATGGCTATATCCAGAGGAATAGTAAAAGGGACACTAAAAATTAAAATAGACAGACCAGAAGTTTAGCATTCACTGTTGTCTCCCAAGCAAGCTTGATAAAATGAAGAAATACATTGGATTTTGGAATGCATCCTTTAAAAACATATGATTCTCACTCTTAATGAGCAGTCAGAAAGAACTTACATGAACTACACAAAGATTAGCATTTAAAAAGTCAACATTCAGCAACAGTGACCACACCATGGTGTGTAAATTATCACAATATTTCCTTTTAGTAAGAACAGAAGATTATTGCGATCAACATGGGTAAAAGTTCACTTTTAAAATCTACTGATACAGCTCTTCAATTTAAAAATAGAAAAAGCAGACCCCAAGTTTAGCTAAAAGCCCTCTTCACTTCTGCTTCTTAAAGGTCTGACTACCTTCACAAGACATGGCTTTCTTGCCCCTTCTCTTTTCACTCCAAAATTTATCTTTCAGTTTTGAAAGCACCTATAAGAGAAAGGGATATCATTTTCCAGGTCACATCCATGTAAAACAACAAGAAATGGAGAAATCAGGTTGGGAAACCAGTTATTACCCTCTCATATCATTCTGTTCAGGTCAGCAGCATAAAGATATTTCAGGCTGAGTCACAGTGGCGTTTGTCTGTGTTATACTATTATTCTCAAAATAAAGTGGAGATAGCCAGAAAATAATTGTGTTTCATAATTATCAAAGACGAATAGCTGCTGTAGCCTCTGCAATGTCATTTCTTACCTGTAGAGGTAGGCCGCAACTGGAAATTCAAATTCAGCTCCTTTGAATTTTGGTTTGAATATTTGGATTTGAATCTATGGAATGGTACCTATGCCTACAGACTTGCTACAGGGTATGTCTACGCTATGAAATTAGGTCGAATTTATAGAAATCTTATTTTAGAAATCGTTTTTATATATTCGAGTAAGTGTGTCCCCACACAAAATGCTCTAAGTGCATTAAGTACATTAACTCGGCGGAGTACTTCCACAGTACCGAGGCTAGCGTCGACTTCCGGAGTGTTGCACTGTGGGTAGCTATCCCATTTTTCCCGCAGTCTCCGCTGCCCATTGGAATTCTGGGTTGAGATCCCAATGCCTGATGGGGCAAAAAACATTGTCTGGGTACATGTCGTCAGCCCCCCCCCCCCCCCCCCCCGTGAAAGCAACAGCAGACAATCGTTTCGTGCCTTTTTTCCTGAGTTACCTGTGCAGACACCATACCACAGCAAGCATGGCGCCCGCTCAGCTCACTGTCACCGTATGTCTCCTGGGTGCTGGAAGACGCGGTAGTGCATTGCTACACAGCAGCAGCAATCCATTGCCTTGTGGCAGCAGACGGTGCAGTAGGCCTGAAAACCATTGTCATTGTGTCCGATGTGCTCCTGGCTGCCTCGGTAAGGTCGGTCAGGAGCGCCTGGGCAGACATTGGCGCAGGGACTTAATGAGGGGTGACTCGACCAGGTCATTCTCTTTAGTCCTGCAGGCAGTCCTATTGTACCATCTTATGGTGAGCAGGCAGGAGATGAGGATGGCTAGCAGTCCTACTGCACCGGCTGCTGCCAGCCAAAGATGTAAAAGACAGATGGAGTGGATCAAGACAAGAAATAGACCAGATTTGTTTTGTATTCATTTGCTCCCCCTTCTCTCTGTGAAATTAACGGCTGACAATCATTCTGGTGAGGTCTGTCAGGGGCACCTTGAAAACTTTAGTGGAGATTCAGTCCTGCCTGAAATAGCAGAGGGAGGGATAGCTTAGTGGGTTGAGCATTGGCCTGCTAAACCCAGGGTTTTGATTTCAATCCTTGAGGGGGCCATTCTGTATAACAGTTCTTTTTGTTTCTCCTTGATATAAAACCACGCCCTTTGTTGATTTTAATTCCCTGTAAGTCAACTCTGTAAGCATGTCGTCAGTCGCCCCTCCCTCCGTCAGAGCAACAGCAGACAATCGTTCCGCACCTTTTTTCTGTGCAGACGCCATATCACTGCAAGCATGGAGCCCGCTCAGATCACTTTGGCAATTAGGAGCACATTAAACACCATGCGCATTATCCAGCAGTATATGCAGCACCAGAACCTGGCAAAGCAAAACCGGGTGAGTAGGCGACTTCAGCGCAGTGACGAGAGTGATGAGGACATGGACACAGACTTCTCTCAAAGCACGGGCCCTGGCAATGTGGGCATCATGGTACTAATGGGGCAGGTTCATGTGGTGGAATGCCGATTCTGGGCCTGGGAAACAAGCAGAGACTGGTGGGACTTCATAGTGTTGCAGGTCTGGGATGACTCCCAGTGGCTGAGAAACTTTCGTATGCATAGGGCCACTTTCATGGAACATTGTGACTTGCTGTCCCCTGCCCTGAAGCACAAAGACACCAAGATGAGAGCAACCCTCACAGTTGAGAAGCGAGTGACAATAGCCCTGTGGAAGCTTATGACGCCAGACAGCTACTGGTCAGTCGGGAATCAATTTGGAGTGGGCAAATCTACTGTGGGGGCTGCTGTGATGCAAGTAGCCAACACAATCAAAGATCTGCTGATATCAAGGGTAGTGACTCTGGGAAATGTGCAGGTCATAGTGGATGGCTTTGCTGCAATGGGATTCCCTAACTGTGGTGCGGCCATACATGGAACCCATATCCCTATCTTGGCACCGGAGCACCAAGCCAGCGAGTCCATAAACCGCAAGCGGTACTTTTCAATAGTGCTGCAAGCTCTGGTGGATCACAAGGGATGTTTCACCAACATCAACGTGGGATGGCTGGGAAAGGTACATGACGCTTGCATCTTCAGGAACTCTGATCTGTTTCAAAAGCTGCAGGAAGGGACTTTCTTCCCAGACCAGAAAATAACCGTTGGAGATGTTGAAATGTCTATAGTTATCCTTGGGGACCCAGCCTACCCCTTAATGCCATGGCTCATGAAGCCGTACACAGGCAGCCTGGACAGTAGTCAGGAGCTGTGTACAGGCTGAGCAAGTGCAGAATGGTGATAGAATGTGCATTTGGACGTTTAAAAGCATGCTGGCACAGTTTACTGACTTGGTTAGACCTCAGCGAAACCAATATTCCCACTGTTATTACTGCTTGCAGTGTGCTCCACAATATCTGTGAGAGTAGGGGGGAGACGTTTATGGCGGGGTGGGAGGTTTAGGCAAATCACCTGGCTGCTGGTTACGCGCAGCCAGACACCAGGGTGGTTAGAAGAGCACAGGAGGGCGCGATACGCATCAGAGAAGCTTTGAAAACCAGTTTCATGACTGGCCAGGCTACGGTGTGAAAGTTCTGTTTGTTTCTCCTTGATGAAACCCCCTGCCCCTTGGTTCACTCTACTTCCCTGTAAGCTAACCACCCTCCCCTCCTCCCTTCGATCACCACTTGCAGAGGCAATAAAGTCATTGTTGCTTCACATTCATTCATTCATTCATTCTTTATTAATTCATCACACAAATAGGGGGATAACTGCCAAGATAGCTCAGGAGGGGTGGTGGAGGAGAGAAGCACCGGAGGGGGGGGGGTGGAGGAGGGAAGGACAAGGCCACACAGCACTTTAAAAGTTTAAAACTTTAAAACTTATTGAATGCCAGCCTTCTGTTGCTTGGGCAATCCTCTGGGGTGGAGTGGCCAGGTGGCCGGAGGCCCCCCCACCACGTTCTTGGGTGTCTGGGTGAGGAGGCTATGGAACTTGGGGAGGAGGGCGGTTGGTTACACAGGGGCTGTAGCGCCAGTCTGTGCTCCAGCTGCCTTTCCTGCAACTCAACCATATGCTGGAGCATATTAGTTTGATCCTCCAGTAGCCTCAGCATTGAATCCTGCCTCCTCTCATCATGCTGCCGCCACCTTTCAGCTTCAGCCCTCTCTTCAGCCCACCACTTACTCTCCTCAGCCTGCCACCTTTCCTCCTGGTCATTTTGTGCTTTCCTGCACTCTGACATTGTCTGCCTCCATGCATTCATCTGTGCTCTGTCAGTGTGGGAGGACAGCATGAGCTCAGAGAACATTTCATCGCAAGTGCATTTTTTTCACCTTCTAATCTTCAGTAGCCTCTGGGAAGTAGAAGATCCTGTGATTCTTGAAACACATGCAGCTGGTGGAGAAAAAAAAGGGACAGTGGTATTTAAAAAGACACATTTTATAGAACAATGGGTACACTCTTTCACGGTAAACCTTGCTGTTAACATTACATACATAGCATATGTGCTTTCGTTCCAAGGTCACATTTTGCCTCCCCCACCATGTGGCTAGCCCTTCCCTCCTCCCCGTGGCTAACAGCAACGAACATTTCTGTTCAGCCACAGGCAAACAGCCCAGCAGGAAGGGGCACCTCTGAGTGTCCCCTGAAGAAAAGCACCCTATTTCAACCAGGTGACCATGAATGATATCACTCTCCTGAGGATAACACAGAGAGAAAAAAAGGGATGTTGTTTGAATGCCAGCAAACATACACTGCAATGCTTTGTTCTACAATGATTCCCGAGTACGTGCTACTGGCCTGGAGTGGTAAAGTGTCCTACCATGGAGGACGCAATAAGGCTGCCCTCCCCAGAAACCTTTTGCAAAAGCTTTGGGAGTACATCTAGGAGAGCCACGAATGCCAGGGCAAATTAATCATTAAACATGCTTGCTTTTAAACCATGTATACTATTTTAAAAGGTACATTCACCAGAGGTCCCTTCTTCGCCTGGTGGGCCTGGGAGGCAGCCTTGGGTGGGTTCAGGGGGTACTGGCTCCAGGTCCAGGGTGAGAAACAGTTCCTGGCTGTCAGGAAAATCAGTTTCTCCGCTTGCTTGCTGTGAGCTATCTACAACTTCATCATCATCATCTTCCTTGTCCCCAAAACCTGCTTCTGTGTTGCCTCCATCTCCATTGAAGGAGTAAAACAACACGGCTGGGGTAGTGGTGGCTGAACCCCCTAAAATGGCATGCAGCTCATCATAGAAGCAGCATGTTTGGGGCTCTGACCCGGAGCAGCTGTTTGCCTCTCTGGTTTTCTGGTAGGCTTGCCTCAGCTCCTTAAGTTTCACGTGGCACTGCTTTGGGTCCCTGTTATGGCCTCTGTCCTTCATGCCCTGGGAGATTTTGACAAATGTTTTCGCATTTCGAAAACTGGAACGGACTTCTGATAGCATGGATTCCTCTCCCCATACAATGATCAGATCCTGTATCTCCCGTTCGGTCCATGCTGGAGTTCTTTTGCGATTCTAGGACTCCATCATGGTCCCCTCTCCTGATGAGATCTGCACTCACCTGCAGCTTGCCACGCTGGCCAAACAGCAAATTGAAATTCAAAAGTTCGCAGGCCTTTTCCTGTCTACCTGGCCAGTGCATCTGAGTTGAGAGTGCTGTCCAGAGCGGTCACAATGGAGCACTCTGGGATAGCTCCCAGAGGCCAATACCGTCTAATTGCATCCACAGTACCCCAAATTCGACCCAGCAAGGCCGATTTAAGTGCTAATCCCCTTGTCGGGGATGGAGTAAGGAAATCGATTTTAAGAACCCTTTAAGTCGAAAAAAAGGGCTTCATCGTGTGGACGGGTGCAGGGTTAAATAGATTTAACGCTGCTAAATTTGACCTCAACTCCTAGTGTAGACCAGGGCTTAAAGTTCATCCCTTCAGGTTTTTAATCTATGTTCCAGTATCATCTTGTGAAATTTCAGCCCAAAGTCTCATGAGATCCACTGACATTTTGGGGCTGAAATCTCTCAGAGAGAGCTCATGTGATTTTAATGCTGTTAAATTACAGCAAAAACTGTTGCAATGATTTGGTCTCAAACCTGCACTACTCTGAATCTTTTAGACTAAACTTAATCCATCTGTGGATATTGCCTCTTTGACTCACCTCTACCTTCGCTTGACTGGGCAAGGTCTTTAATGCAGATGCTCAGCCTATGATTCATTCTAAGGCAAACCTATTGCTTTTCTTTTAGATGCATTTAAATCCCCAGAGAGTTTCAGCACCCAGGTTTCTGGTATTTTTTTGTTTACCAGAACCCCTTTATGTGAGCCATCTGGAATGTTTATTCAATTCATCCAGTTGATGGGATGTCTCATCAGTTTAATACCTGTTAAAACTGAGAGATAGAAATTTGTGTCTGAGTCAGTGAACAACTTAACCTTTCAGGCATAAAAATTCACCAGCATTGTTGACTGCACACAGCAATAAGCAGTCTTAATGCAGTGTGTTAACAATTTACATTACATTACAAATAAGACAGATGAAGAATTATAGAATGATGCATTTTTCACATACATTTGTTACAATCATATGTAAAATTTGATGATGGGTTGACTTGTGCACTTTCATTAGTTATGTTTAAATTACAAGTAGTCCATTTCTAAAGAATGATAAGCATGAGAAATCCATTGACAAGGGGACTGAATGGGTTATATTTTCTATTAAATCTAAGGGTACATGAAATATTTTAGATATCATGCTGTAGTTTAGGACTATAGATCACTTAACATTTTTATTTTTCAATTTATAAAAACCAAGTGAATAATAAAAATACTTCTCCATGATTCTCTTTCAAAATGCTCTGAGGTTCTACTGTTACAGACACCGCAGGAATGGAGGTTGTTCATAACTCTGAAATGTTCATAACTCTGAACAAAACGTTATTGTTGTCCTTTCAAAAGTTTACAACTGAGCATTGACTTAATACAGCTTTGAAACTTTATGATGCAGAGGAAAAATGCTGCTTTCCCTTTTTTTTTTACTAGTTTATGTTTAACACCGTACTGTACTGTATTTGCTTTCTTTTTTGGGGGGGTGTCTGCTGCTGCCTGATTGTGTGCTTCCAGGTCAGAAATGAGGGGTGTGGTTGACTGGTCAGTTCATAAGTCTGGGGTTCGTAACTGTGAAGTTCTACTGTATGTCCATTACTTTATTAGGGAAAGGTCTTTGTAAAGAGATGAGCTTCCTACCATGCCTTGAAGATCAAAAATATTCAAACTCTGTAGAATCAATGGGGAAGGCAAATTCTGAATTCAGCACCTCCACTGGGAATGCCCTGCAACAGGCCCCCATACATTTAGATTGGGTGACTCAGCTAATCTCATATGTCATGGCAGAGCAGGGGGAGAGGCAGTCTCTCAGGAAGCTAAGGTTTGAACTACACCTGTACCCCAATATAACGCGGTCCTTGAGAGCCAAAACAATCTTACCACGTTATAGGTGAAACCGCGTTATATTGAACTTGCTTTGGCCTCGAGCATTTCCATTATTAATACAGTATTTGACACAAGAAGTTTTATTCTTGGTGTTGTTTTAGAAAGGGTGCATCTGATGTTGTCCTTCACATCAAGCCTGGGGTCGGGGCTCGCAGCTGCGCATCCAGCGTCAGGGGTGGGGCTCGCAGTCCTGCAGCTCCACACAGGGATAGGGGGCTCGCAGCCATGCATCACGGTCGGGGCTCGCAACTTGCAGCAGCGCGCTGGGGTCAGGCTTGCAACCCCCCCACATAACTGGGTTGTGACCCTCCGAGGGGTCGTGCCCCCAGTTTGAGAACCAATGTTGTAGACGAGACAGAAAACCATTTTTGCTTTACCGCATTATATCTGAATTCGTGTTATATCAGATTGTGTTATATCGGGGTAGAGGTATATATAGGAACATATAGAGCGATGTTTCAGAGTAGCAGCCGTGTTAGTCCATATTCGCAAAAAGAAAAGGAGTACTTGTGGCACCTTAGAGACTAACCAATTTATTTGAGCATAAGCTTTCGTGAGCTACAGCTCACTTCACTGGATGCGTAATTAAAGTGGAAAATGCAGTCAGGATGTTTTTATACACACAGACCATGAAAAAATGGGTGTTTATCACTACAAAAGTGATCCCCCCACCCCACTCTCCTGCTGGTAATAGCTTATCTAAAGTGATCACGCTCCTTACAATGTGTATGATAATCAAGGTGGGCCATTTCCAGCACAAATCCAGGGTTTAACAAGAACGTCTGAGGAACGGGGAGGGGGAGGAAGGGGTAGAAAAAACAAGGGGAAATTGGTTACCTTGCATAATGATTTAGCCACTCCCAGTCTCTATTCAAGCCTAAGTTAATTGTATCTAATTTGCAAATGAATTCCAATTCAGCAATCTCTCGCTAGACTCTGGTTTTGACATTTTTCTGTTGTAATATCGCAACTTTCATGTCTGTAATCGCGTGACCAGAGAGATTGAAGTGTTCTCCGACTGGTTTATGAATGATATAATTCTTGACATCTGATTTGTGTCCATTTATTCTTCTACGTAGAGACTGTCCAGTTTGACCAATGTACATGGCAGAGGGGCATTGCTGGCACATGATGGCATATATCACATTGGTAGATGTGCAGGTGAACGAGCCTCTGATAGTGTGGCTGATGTTATTAGGCCCTGTGATGGTGTCCCCTGAATAGATATGTGGGCACAGTTGGCAACGGGCTTTGTTGCTAGGATAGGTTCCTGGGTTAGTGGTTCTGTTGTGTGGTATGTGGTTGCTGGTGAGTATTTGCTTCAGGTTGGGGGGCTGTCTATAGGCAAGGACTGGCCTGTCTCCCAAGATTTGTGAGAGTGATGGGTCGTCCTTCAGGATAGGTTGTAGATCCTTGATAATGCGTTGGAGAGGTTTTAGTTGGGGGCTGAAGGTGACGGCTAGTGGCGTTCTGTTATTTTCTTTGTTAGGCCTGTCCTGTAGTAGGTGACTTCTGGGTACTCTTCTGGCTCTGTCAATCTGTTTCTTCACTTCAGCAGGTGGGTATTGTAGTTGTAAGAATGCTTGATAGATATCTTGTAGGTGTCTGTCTCTGTCTGAGGGGTTGGAGCAAATGTGGTTGTATCGTAGAGCTTGGCTGTAGACAATGGATCATGTGGTGTGGTCTTGGTGAAAGCTGGAGGCATGTAGGTAGGAATAGCGATCAGTAGGTTTCCGGTATAGGGTGGTGTTTATGTGACCATCATTGAACAGCCAGAGCAGAACATTCATAAACCAGCCGGAGAACACTTCAATCTCTCTGGTCACGCGATTACAGACGTGAAAGTTGCGATATTACAACAGAAAAACTTCAAAACCAGAGTCCAGCGAGAGACTGCTGAATTGGAATTCATTTGCAAATTAGATACAATTAACTTAGGCTTGAATAGAGACTGGGAGTGGCTAAGTCATTATGCAAGGTAACCAATTTCCCCTTGTTTTTTCTTACCCCCCCGCCCCCGTTCCTCAGACGTTCTTGTTAAACCCTGGATTTGTGCTGGAAATGGCCCAACTTGATTATCATACACATTGTAAGGAGAGTGATCACTTTAGATAAGCTATTACCAGCAGGAGAGTGGGGTGGGGGGAGAAAACCTTTTGAAGTGATAAACACCCATTTTTTCATGGTCTGTGTGTATAAAAACATCCTGACTGCATTTTCCACTTTAATTACGCATCCAGTGAAGTGAGCTGTAGCTCACGAAAGCTTATGCTCAAATAAATTGGTTAGTCTCTAAGGTGCCACAAGTACTCCTTTTCTTTTTATATAGAGCAATATCAACCCTCTGAATTACACATAGAAGGGAACTGACAGCTGGCAGGGTCTTGGGCAAACAGGCCACTGCTTTCAGCATTAATAGTCTTAAAAGTGTAGCCTCAGTTAGAGCTCACTGCAGTAATCCAGTCTGGATGTGACACAGGCCAGGCCCTCATCAGAGAGAAACCGTCATAACTGTAGTGCCAGGTACAGATGGAGAAAAAGCTCTTCTGGCCAGTAACTCACCCAAAATTCCACAAGCAAGCAGGGATCCAGAGCTTCTCCTGGATTGTAAGCTTCTTTGACAAAGGGCAAACACACACCATTGATAGGGGTCAGACAGCAACCCTAACACCTTCTTGTTACTTCCCCTGCCAGCTAATATTACCTCTGTCTTATCTAGAATTAGCCTCAGCCAGGTTGCCTGCATCCCAGCTCCTGTCTCATCCACACCCTAAGAAAATATGGGCACCCAACCAGGAGTCTCATGCAAATGAGATATAGAGCTGAGTGTCATTCAGACCGAGACCATTGAAGCCCAAACATCCTCACAATCTCCCAAGCAACCTTATATACACACGTTGAATGGCAAGGGGGAAAGAGTGAAACTGAGGAACACAAAAATCCTGTGGAATCTCGTACAACAGAGCTATCAGGCTAGATGAGCAATTCATAGAATCATAGAATCATAGGGTTGTCAGGGACCTCAGTCCAACCCCCTGCTGAAAGCAGGACCAACTCCAACTAAATTGCCCCACACCCTCTCCTGTGACCTCTGTAAAAGATCAGATTAGAATAATTCTAATATAGTCCTATTAACCTCTGCCAGGGTCCTGAGATGAGTCAACACATGCATCTGTATGAGGTCTGTCATGATCATGTATGGGCTGACCAGTAAACAAAACACAAGGTGCTTTACAAAGTTGGTTAAGTATTATTATCCCCATTTTATAGATGAGGCAACTAAAGCACAACCAGTGTCAGTGACTTGTCCAAGGTTACACACTGAATCAGTAGCAGAGCTGAGAAGAGAGCATAGGTATTTTGATGCCCAATCCAGTGCCCTGTCTACTGGACCATGCTGTCTCACTAAAGTAGTTAGTAGTTGGATGCTGCTTAAATATTAAATGCAGCAAGAGTAGAAACCACTTGTCCCTCATTCTTGGACAGAGCCCTAACCAAGACCCATCACTGCATTCTGTCTACATCATTTATTCCCAGCTCAGGCCATATGTGTGTGTGAATGCGATGTAAGAGAATTAAGTGTAATCTTTCTAAAAATTCTGCTTTGGGCAGGATCTGTGTGGGCCAAATAGGAAAAGGTTTTGAATATCCTACAACTTCCTAATCCTTCTTTTTCTGCCTCTTCTCAAAGAGATCCCACTCTCACCCTGAGCAAATAAAAGGCCCAGTGTTTTATTCAAACCATTCTATTTATAACAGTCTCCCAATCAGGGAACAAGAAAAAAAAAAAGAAACATGACTTCATGACCAACTGAATACCTCGGATTTAAAATTCAGAATATCAGCTACATCCAGCAATTATCATAGTTGACTGATTGGCTGGGGGGGGGCGGGGGAACCAGGGGGGAATGCTACATTTGATTTGCAAAACTGCACCAAGCACTTTGCTTCACTTTAGTTGTCATAGTTAAAGATAAACCAACTTTGAAGAAAACTGCATCAGTTATTTTAAAGAGAAGAACATTTACAATCAGAAAGTTTCATCTTCTTTCATTTACTTTTTTAGATTCAAGGCTAGCATGATTTAGAAAGGTGGCCCATTTTTGTCTCTTGGCTTTCTCAAACTTCGATTTTCTCAGACTCTATGCCATTTAAATTTCAATACTGCTAACGTTATAAATACTAGACCAATTTTCTTCAGACTTGAACAGTTTTTGACTTTTACGATTGCTGCTGAAAAGTTCTGTTCTATATGACATACGCACTGCACAATATTTAAATGTTAAGAATCATTGCCTTTTGCAACCACATTTTTTAAACTGTCCTTTTTTTTTCCAGTGAGAATATACACTTTTTATCATTCTGTAAATTCAAATTGATCAAGAAGTGTTACTCAGACTTTCAAAACAAAATATCTGTTGAGTTCAGGCCAAAACCATCCCATCACTGGCCATTGGAGATATTGGCTGCTAGCAGTGCAGGTCAGCTACCTCCTGGCCACTGGCATAGGGGGTTATGCTATGTTGGGCAGATATGGTCAAAACATACTGTATAACAGCTATCCTTGGCTGTTCATAGCTCCAAAGGGACCGTGTGAAGACTGAGTACAAGTTAGAGCAGCCCTTAAGTTGCTGTAATTTAGGATATAAACCAGGAAGGCTGCCAGCTGCCTCAAGAATATGGGAAGTTCAAAGTACTCCAAGTACTGGAATGACAGAACTGAGAATCAGGTCTGTGGTGACTGAAAGAAAAGCAAAGGAATGTAATACATTTCATCTAGCTGAAAAGATGTGTGATCTCAATTGAGTCAGAGGATTGTAATTATTTCCTATCCCTAAGAAAATTCCATGTCAAGCAAGTTTTCTCTGCTACTGTAGCTTATTACACAGCATTACACACTCCTTCCAGATAATGTTTTACATGTCTAGGGCTAAGTACTGTTTCCTTTGAACTCAATGGGAAATTTGGCCATTGACTTCATTGAGATCAGGATGGCTTTTAGGAAACACGGGTAAAACATTTCCATTGCTAGGACTGGATTTTATCATAGCTGTTGATCTTTTTGGGGGGCGAGGCATGTTCAATATCCATGACTTGGCATTTGGAGTTTTTGTAAGTCAGTGGTTGGAAGGAATAAGTGCATGAGATTGGAAATAGCTGAACAAATTTAATTGAAACCCTTGATTGCTGAAGAACAAAGGCTTGATAAAAAAAACTCTGCAGAAACAGAGGACTACGTCTCAAGTGACATCTTTAATTCACAGGGTTCCTTCCTGGCTAAAATAGACTGAGTTGTACAGACAGACAGACACTTGGACAGGTTAGATTTAGACAGTTTAATGACTACAAAAAATGAATACATCTCTATTATGCCATTTGACCAGGATTCATCTATGACTGTGCCCCAAATTTAGGTTGGGAAACATCCAGCTCAAGTAACTAACTACCACAGCTGCATTACAAAGGCGAGGGGGCGTGATGCGGGGGAGGGAGGAGGGGGTGAGAGGGAAAGTTTGTTGCTTTCCTTTGAAGCTTCAGTTTAGATGCACTAGTGATCTTCACTGAAACATCAATGCCGGTGTTTATTGCCATTGTAGCTGTACACTGACAGAAAAAAGAAAAGGAGGACTTGTGGCACCTTAGAGACTAACAAATTTATTTGAGCATAAGCCTTCATGAGCTACAGAAAAGTCAGCATTGCTTTGGTTGAAAAATTTATTTCTATAAAACTTTGGATATCTTTTCTGTTTTTCCACTATAATTGCCCTTTTTGCTATGACCATCCTGTGACTCTTCCTAAAAACTGCCATAACAAAACCTGCCATAACATTGCAGCAGAGCAAATGCGCTCGTTTAAGAATCCTCGTGTTTTCCTGTCCCAAGATTAGCTAGTGACTGCTGCTGCTGTGCAGGACAGAATAAAGGCACAAGCACAATAATCACATGGAAAGAGGGCTGACAGTCATGGAAGGAGGGAAGCTGAGGCCATGCAGCACACTTTGTCCTTCCCATCATGCATTTGGGCTCTGCTGTGACTGGGTGGATGTGGGGTTGGAAGGAGCCAGGGAACAGCTGCTATACTCAGTCACTTCCCTTGTGACTAGGTGTTATTTTCAGAACAAAACTTCATGGCAATTAAGTTACTCAGAGAAGCATAAACTTTGAAACCACACTTCCTCCTGCTTTTGTCATGTGGCCAGCATGGTGTAGCCATGGAATGGAAAGCAATGGCAGTTACTGAGGCAGTTGTGTTACAAGGAGGAATGGGGTCCAGGATAACACATGCAGGGCAGGTGCCCTGAGATCCATTATGCTTGGATTTCTCACGGATCCTAGCAGTCAGCACTGTTAAACAAAACCAAAACCCTTTTTCTCTTTTACCAGCACATATCCCCCTTCTCAAGTGAGAATGGCTCAGTTTTTCTGTAGGCATGTCATAGATATAAAGGGAAGGGTAAACCCCTTTAAAATTCCTCCTGGCCAGAGGAAAAATGCTCTCACCTGTAAAGGGTTAAGAAGCTAAAGGTAACCTCACTGGCACCTGACCAAAATGACCAATGAGGAGACGATACTTTCAAAAGCTGGGAGGAGGGAGAGAAACAAAGGGTCTGTGTCTGTTGGTATGCTGCTTTTACCAGGGATAGAACAGGAATGGAGTCTTAGAACTTTTAGTAAGTAATCTAGCTAGGTATGTGTTAGATTATGATTTCTTTAAATGGCTGAGAAAAGAACTGTGCTGAATAGAATGACTATTTCTGTCTGTGTGTCTTTTTTGTAACTTAAGGTTTTGCCTAGAGGGATTCTCTGTGTTTTGAATCTAATTACCCTGTAAGGTATCTACCATCCTGATTTTACAGAGGTGATTCCTTTACTTCTATTTACTTCTATTTCTATTAAAAGTCTTCTTGTAAGAAAACTGAATGCTTTTTCATTGTTCTCAGATCCAAGGGTTTGGGTCTGTGGTCACCTATGCAAATTGGTGAGGATTTTTACCAAACCTTTCCCAGGAAGTGGGGTGCAAGGGTTGGGAGGATTTTTGGGGGGAAAGACGTGTCCGAACTACGTTTCCCAGTAAACCCAGTTAGAGTTTGGTGGTGGCAGTGGATATTCCAAGGACAAAGGATAAAATTAATTTGTACCTTGGGGAAGTTTTAACCTAAGCTGGTAAAAGTAAGCTTAGGAGGTTTTAATGCAGGTCCCCACATCTGTACCCTAGAGTTCAGAATGGGGGAGGAACCTTGACAGGCAGAAACCCAAAGTTTGATCATTACCTTTTGAGGGAAAGAACACCTCTTTTTTTCTGAAGGGGACAAGTTTAGCCCAAACTTTCAAATGGTCTCGTAGGAGGCCTTATCATCTCAACATTTTTGCCACAGCCAATGAAACAGGAGGCCCTCTTTATTATATTCACTTGGTGCCATTAACTTACATTACTGACTAATTAAAATGTTTTTTAAATGAATGTGATTGATGTTACCCTTGTCCCATCAAGATAGTAACCTTTCTTGTGACAAATGAGTTTTGTACATGGTTGCTTTATTACAATATAATAAGTAATTTTTATACCCCATTTCACACAGACCAAAGCATTTGAGGTACTGTACAATAAAAATAAAAGATAACCCTTGCAAAATCCCTGTTGCCTGAGTATGCACCAGGAACCAAGATGGCAGTGTACATTGTAGCCAATGAGCCTGGACCTTAGATTGCCCTATGCAGAAACTGAGTTTTTCAAAGTTCTGAATCTTCATTCTTTCTGATATGAAGCTCTCAAAGGCAGGTTTATTTTGTAAAAACAGCTATTGTGGGGGTGGGGGGAAGAGAAGAAGAAAGCTGGGGGTGGGGGTGGGGGGGCTTATAAAAAGGAAAATGCCAGCGGATTCTACAGAGAAGCTGGCTTGAGGAACCACCCCAGAGTTCCATTCAGATTTGCTCCTCACCAGAATCTTTTACATGCAAGCTCGTAAATACAATAATTTGCATTTCTATGGCACCTTCCTAGTACCGGGGTTACAGTGGTGTCAATGGCACAGGGCCCAAACTCAGGAAGCGGCCCATAATCCCTCTCCTTACTAGGGGAGGCTCTCCCTGGGGTTGTGGGATATGATGGGAAGGTGAGGTCAGATGTGTGGGGCGGGCAGCAGGGGATGTCTGTCCATCCCTCAGCTCAAGGCACAGCATGTCAGTGCCTCCTGCTGGCTGAAGGGCTCGGGGAATGCACCAGCCCCACCACTCCAGACCTGGGCCATGCAGAGGCAATGAGCAGGAGGCAGCTTGGCAGATCGGGCTTGGCAGGCCCCAGTAGGGGTTTTCTGGCTGCTGTGAGGACGGCTGGGTTCCCTCTTGGCGTCCACATGCGGATTGTGCAGCCCCCACCTCGTCCCCAGTCTCTCAGGCCCCCCGCTGGGCCTGGGGTAGCGCTAGTGGGAGGGCGCTGTGCATGCAGTTCCCCCATCTTGTGTGCCTGCCGCAGCCCCACTGTTATTCAAATGCGGAGGCTAGGGAGCACGGGGGTCCTGACCATGCTAGGCAGGAGGCTGTGTCAAAGACAACTTCTGTGTTAATCTCCTGTATTTTACAATCGTTCCTTGCGAGGGCCCACAAATGTGTTTGGTCCTAGGCCCACAAAATGCACCTTCCGTTTGAGAATTACTTCAGATATTAATAACAGAGACCATTCTCAACTAAAGGTTGGCACTCAAGGTGGAATCTGTTTTCTTACCCCTCAGAATACCCCTGGGAATCATGGAAGTTTTATTAGGCCCTTTTTACAGATGAGGAAACTGAGGCACCAAGAGGTTAGAGTCCTGAATAAATGTGGTATAAAGCCAGGACTAGAGCCAAGATCACCTGAGAACTAATGTTGTGTTTTCATCCTAAAATTATCCTCAGAAATTTCCTTGCCCTCCTGTTAATTTCAATATTAAGGGGATTCTAACAAGAAAGTGATAGAATAATACCTCACTGTCCCCAGACACTGTCTGATGTTTGTCAGTGTGCAATGGTGGTTGAAACTCTTAAATTACTCAAATCCAAGTAGTCCCCTCACTCCCTCCATCCTATATTCCATCATTCATTTCCTTGTTGATCACTTCCAGTGCATGGTGGAAGGATGAGGAGGAAGAGAAGACACTTTTTTTTTTTTAAGCTTCGCCCCCCCCAGGTAGCAAATTCTGGCAGGTTTCGGTTTTCTGGCAGTACTTGTTACTAGACGTATAGCTGAAGAAAATAGTCATTCTGAAATTAAAGTGACAGAATTTGCTATCAGCAGTAAACATAATTTATATGGTTCCCTTTCGGTAGCAAAATACATAGGTAGGAATGCTCCCTTTTGCAACCAATCGCAAAATCTGACAGGAAAGAATTTTATGACATTACACCAGCAGATGCTGCTGCAAGAACATCTGACATGCTTGCTGGAAGATATGGGTATTTTAAAAACCTTCCTGTAAACTCCTTAAGTTCTTAAACAAACATTAGAAAAATGCCTGCATCACTCATGATAAATGCTATAAATTGAAACATCCCCTAAAAAAAAAGCTAGTGTAGGAGGAAAAACAAGAGGAAAAATAGTGGAGTCAACAAATTATATCAGATTATTTAAGGGAGCTGTAAAAGGAAACAGGGTATGGTGGAATGATTTCTACAAGATGCAAACAAACAAAATTAAGCCAATTAAACTAAAGATAAATTCTTTCTCCAGTTACCAAATTAACTTGCACACAGCAGGATGCTAAAAGTAGGTACAGTCTATTTTCTGCATGGTAGTTGCTTGATACATGGATTCTTTAAATGGAGTTTAAAGGCAGCTAATGTGGGGAAATGATAAAATCTGTTTAAAAGACATAGAAACAAACTGCAAAAAAAAAAAAAAAATGAACACTCTCCAAGCTATCCATCCAGCCAATGACTTCCTTTCTTGCATTCTATGGAAAGTATTAGAAATCAGTATATTTGCTGAAATAAAATAAGGTTATTAAAATGTTTAGACCCAGATCTTAGAAATTTGCATTTGTTGAGGCTTCAACCAGATAAGAGTAGGTGAAGTCTCCCTTTTCCCTCAGCCTTACACAAGTGATGAAGACTGGCCATATTAGAAATGAGACCAGATCTACTAGCCTATTCAGAAAGCAAAGCTATGATAGCAATTTGGGTAAGTCACCTCTTCACAGAAAGAAGGGAGACTACAAGGGTAATAATGACATTTGCCAATAGTCTACAGACCTGGCCTTGCCATGTTGCCATTTACTGACAGACTAACCAGCAACTGTTGCAAGCTTGTCTCTGGTGCTGCCGGGATGATTTGCTCCCTGAAGTCCAGGGTCTGCAAAAGGTCAGTTCAGCTCCTCTCATCCCTGCCCAACCCTGTAGGGATACCAGTAGCACCTGCTGCTGCCCAGTCTCTCCTTTCTTGGGGTGCTACTACTATGCCTTTCTTAAAGGGCCAGTCCCACTGGAAAATTACATGGAGGGCTCTTCCCACATTATGCTCCTAGGAAAGTGGATAGGTGGCAGGACAGTTGGGACAAGATGTACTGATATCAGTGGAGAACACTATCACTACACCACACAAGGCCTTTTATGTTAATGCATGTGGGAAATGGGAGGAGGGGGGGCAAATATTTTTCCTTATTGCTTAGATGGAATAGATCTTTGATTGGTTGATTGTGAAGTAATACACTGGACTTTTTAACCCAGAAAAATCAGTGGGAGAGTGTTTTAATGATTTAATTGCCAGTTCAGTTTCCTGATAAATGTATGGTACTGTATACTTTTGGTAGGCTTGGTAATTAAAGGACAAGCATATTTTCTTTATAATGCTCATTGTGACAGGGAAAGACTCAACACCATGGTGCCTCCTGCTGGCCATTCTGGAATTAGCTCAAGTCCTTCCACAGTGCCCCCTACTCTGGTGGTGACTTGCTCAGCATTGCTCCTGCTTTGCTGTCTCCACCACTCTGTGACCCACATTGCTTCCTGGACCACAGCATCCTCTTCTGGGTACAGTCCTCCAGCTGTGCCCTGCTCTGCTGTCTCCCCCTCTTCAGGGGAACCGGCAGTCTATAGTCCAGCCACTCACCTCAGTGGCCTGCTGCAGTCACCAGTCTAGTCCCTTACTCCAGGGGCAGACTGCATTCTGTGTTGGCCACTTCCTTCAGGACAAGTGGAGGCAGCCCTAGCACCATATCTGCCCTCCCTCCAGGGCCTCAGTCTGGCAGTGGTCAGCCAGAAGCTCCTTTTCTTTTCTTTTCTTTTCTTTTCTTTTCTTTTCTTTTCTTTGCCCCGCCCCGCCCCGCCCCGCCCCGCCCACAGTGCTCCTAGGCAGCCAGTCCTTCTCCCTAGAAAGCCCAGGAGAGACTCTCCACCAGTCTGTTGTGCAGCCCTTTATATATGGCCCCTGCTGGCCCTGATTGGCCGCTGCAACAAGTCACCTCCCGATTGGCTCACTTAGTGAACCCTCCTCTAATTGCAGGGTTCGGCGCAGGCTCCCTCTGGCCTGCTTTAACCCTTCTTCCTAGCTGCCCCATCACACTCATTTATTGGCTGGCTTTTGGGCTCATAAACAAAATAGTCTCAACAGCTCCAAAGCCCTGGTGGACAGTCAGCCATAAGACTGTTACAATAGTAACAGTAAGCAATCTGTGCCTTAGACAGAGATCCAGTATCTGACCAGAGAATGGATGTAGGAGTGATTTTTCAAGGTTAGTGCAGAAGGAAGGGAGAGCCTACTTACAATCATATCATTCATCACAACAATCTTTATGACCAATCTGGTCTCCAAAACTGAGTTTTCAAAAATGTTCAAGTGCTCGTTTTACAACAGCTTTGACACAGAATAGACTGGTGAACAGTTTTTTGAAAATGTTTCTCAATTTACAAACAGTTTAATCAATTAACTAAATTTTTGGTGGAAAAATTGTTCTTTTCCAATTGACTCATCTTTCTAGTGATCGGTTTACACGTGGAGTACCTTCTGCACAGGCACAGGGCTCTAGAATTCATTGGGATTCCCTGTTTTAAGACCATTAGCATAGATGTGCTATGATGGTGCTCCTATTTAAAAAATTAAAAACTGTTACAAGTTGGTATTGGATCAGCTAATCTTTGGTGTTATGCACCAGCCCTTAGCGTGCAGAATCTTCCTCCTTTCTACTTTTTGCCAAAAGCGGCAAGGAACATTAAAAGACATTTTGAACTCTGGTGAACATCACCTCTATTTTCAGGCTGGTTTAGTTCAGGAATGCCTTGTCTAATTAATTTCAAATGTGGCAGAAAATCTCCACTTGATCTCAGGCCCACTTACAGATATGAAGGGCAGCTTTCCTTTGTCATTTTATTTCAGCAAAATAATATTCTCTAACAAGTTATTTTAGAATAGAACCCCAAGATCTTCCAAACAGCATTTAGACATGAGTGCACAATATCTGCAATCCTCCCTTGGGAGTGCCAGCTGCTGAACGGCTCAGCCCAAAGGTGAAGGCCCACTTTACATAGTACAGAAGCAATCTACACTTCTGCAGTCTAGTGTTCTCTGGGAAAGGGGTTAGTTAGTACCATATCGGAAAGGAGTTTAAGGGGTCAATCTTGTAATTAAAATAACTTAATCCCCTTCCTGAAGATTCGGGGCCCATATTTATACCTATGTAACTCCTTTGATCTGAGCATCTCAGTCAAAGTTGGATTCCACTGAAGTTGCTTCCAATTATATGCACCTATCTTGGGATTTCAGGCACATTGTTGGGGGAAGTGTCAATAAAATGAACAAAGATAAAAAATGCAATTTTATTTATTTATTTGGGTGCAACAACTTTACCTCAGTAACATCCTAGGGGAAGTATGAGCTTCAGTGCTGGTGCTGGGGGTACATTGTTAGTTTTTAGGTCACGGACAACCCAGTATAGGCCCCAATCCACACACACGCCTAATTTTTATACAGTTGAGTTGAGAAAAGGGAATGAATGCACCCACTGTAACATAACATTCTGTCTGTCTGTCTTTATTCCACCAGGCATAGAGTATGAAAAAGTTTTGAGGCATCCGCAATTTCTGTGTGGCTCAGAGGAAAATCGGAGGAGACAAAAGGCAAAGGATGATAGCAAGGAAGGTGGCTCTAGGGAGGCTAAGTAGATACAGCTATTGAGAAGCGAATGGGCTCAGTATTATGGCTTGTACGATTTGAAAAAAATATCTTTCTACTTAAAATTTCAAATGTGAACTATGACCACCCTCTTACAAATGTGGAGATCTAATAATGATAATAAGCCATATCAGGCCATCAACTTTGAATGAGAAATCCTCACTCACATCAATAGAGAGTTCTGATTAAAAATTGGTATTTATAATAATGTTGGGACAGCCATTATTGCTAGATATGGACCTAACTTAGAGCAACTAGACCAGTGAATAGAGGCCATGTTACATATGAATTTTCTGGTCTGATGGCAAGGTCAATAAATCAGAACACAGGAATCTGGGATTTGGAAACATGTACCTGACTTTTCCTATGTAGCTTTTAATAAATCAAGAAGACCCTTATTCAAAGCCTAAGTTGTTCTCTTTGATAAGAGTCAGCAGGATGAACAGCAGCTCTGAAGATATGTTTTGTTCATGTCTCAGAAGAGGAATGTGTGAGCTTTTATTTCATTCCTCCCTTCCAGATTATTCTACTGTAGTACTGAGATTGTGAAAGTGATTTTAGGATATTGGTTGCTTTCCCATATCATATTATTTTAGCCAAAAAGATCCAGAAGATACCCACATGCCTTCCACAAGGCCTTCTGCTGAGTGTCTATGTAGTGCTTAAGAGTTATTTCACATGCACATGGTTATGGTTTTTTTAAAATTCCCCCAGCATTGCTTGTAGCATTCTGAAGTGACCCTAGTAAGAACTGTCACTATGTTTAGGTTTAACATTCTATTTTGTTTATGCCTGGTGTTCATTAGCTGAAGCAACCAGAGATAAAATAATAAGGTCCCTGTGTAACATTGCATTACTTTACTTTTCACAGAAGAGAGAAGGGTAAAAGTAAAGAGACATTCATGTTTTGATGTTTAAGGGAGAATAATTAAATGTAATTTATCTTATGTGGATGGCAAAAGAGTCTCACTGGTCAAGTTTATCATTTTCTGAGAATAAGACTAACTCGCTTGGGATAAAACTGTTGACATTCTGTTAAATGGTCTGTTTTTCAGTTGTAATTTGATTTGGAGAATCTGGGCAAAATTTCCAAGATTATCTAAGTGACTATGTCCAGTTTTCAAAAGTGACTGGGTACTTAGGAACCTGTCTCATTGCAGATCAATGGGATTTAGGCTCCTAAGGGCTACATTTCAAAGGTATATAGGCACCTGAAGATGCAGAAAAGTACCTAATGGAATTTTCAAAAACTCCCCCAAGTAGGCATTTAACTCCCATTCAGTTCAATGAGAGTTAGGCACCTAACCTGCTTAGGCATCTAGTGGAACTTTCAAAAGCATCTATCTGCATCCTTAAGCATCGAAATACCTTTGAAAATCTGGCCCTAAGTGACTTTTGAAAATGGGACATCTTTGTAGAAGTTGATTTTATCCATTGCATATTATCTCAATTAGATTGTATTATTTTTACAGCTTGCAGAAGCGTGCTACGTATGTTGCAAAACAAAATGTGTCATCGTCTCTTCCCAGAAGAGATTAACACGACTACTGTGGGGTAACAAAGAGCGGGAAGGGATGGGGTGAAGAACTGCAATACAATCATCCGGTTACTGCATATAGGCAGGCATACTGTTGTACTGACATTTCAACATTCCTGCAAAACTCACTCGTGGCTGTGCCGATTGTGAGTAGTGCAATCTTTTCAATCCCCTGCTGAAAGGAGCTTTATACCATGTAGTCTGTATTTGCCATGTATTTAATTGGGGGGTTTAAAGCAATATTTTAGAGAAATTTAAATCTGTGTTGCATCTCTCCATCTAACGCAGAAAACCAAGCTCCATTACTATCATGTGTTCCACCAGGTCTCTAGCTCGCTGTCCGCAGTGGCACTGAACATAGTTAAACTATTTTTAACCCCAATTGAAGATGAACTGCAGGGAACCTATAGCTAACATCCTTATCAAATGATATGTCATTGTTTTAGGATTTCTATGTTCCAGCCCTCAGAAGAATTATAACTAACTTTAGAAACCTCAAAAATGCCCTAAAGTCCAATATCTCTGGATCTGCAATAGCTAGAAGCAAATGCTGTGAGACCCATTGAAGAGCTGGGAGCCTCCTCTTCCCAAATGTACAACGTTCCTGTTCATAGTTCTGGTGGCTCATGAGACCTTGGACCCAAAAACTGCCACTGTTTGAGGACTGACTATGGCTTGTTCTGGTCCTCATATTGATTTAATACTGGAGGTAGGAATTCCGTATTTGAACAGAAAGATGGAAACATTTATATGGGAAACTGGATTAAATAACTAAAAGGGGACTGTTTGAAATGCTAGAAGCAGTACCTCTGAAAATGGATCATTGGGCAGAGTGCATGTGAGAGGGACAAAGATCTCTCCATGCAGTCGAGACATCCGGGCTTGAAGGCTCTCAGTGGGACTCCAGGGTGATGAGTTGCAGTCGGCTGGTGCTCTTGGGGAAGTTGGCCTTCACATGCCCCAACTCATAACATTTAAAGCATCGCCCAGCTGACTGTGGGCTGGGGTGAGGTGGGTGGTTGGAGAGTAGGGTGGTGGGATGAGAGGGCATTTGACTGTGACCTATAGTCATATCCTCATGCTGCACTGCCTGCATATACAATACTAGTGAGCAGAAAGCATCTAAATGAAATACACAGAAACCCTGCTGTCTGCGTGTCTACCTTTTATTGATTTCTGGAGCAGTCAAGAAGTGGCAGGGCCACACCAGATATATATATGTGCCTGCACTTATGACTGCAAGGAAATCTTTCCAGCTGTTATCCATCTGGATATAAATTGGCGTTACTACATTTGATATCGAATCTATTGATGCATGTGTATAAAAGCACCTGTATAACTCATTAGAATTCTATGTAGGCATCTGATCTATTCATTTCAGCTTTTCCACTGAAAGAAAGAGAAACTCTTACATGTGAAATGAAGCTTTTTATGTTTTAAATGTACAATTGTTTTAATAAAGTGGGTTTGAGCTCCACTGATTAGTTGAATAATGCCAACTAGAAAGAGAAATGAAAAGTGAGCCTGTAACGAAGAGGTCTGACGTATAGTGGAGAGGTCTAGGCTGGATATTAGGAAACTCTATTTCACTAGGAGAGTGGCGAAGCGCTGGAATGGGTTACCTAGGGAGGTGGTGGAATCTCCATCCTTACAGTTTTTTAAGGCCCGGCTTGACAATGACTTATGAGGATGGGCTGAGGGAACTGGGATTGTTTAGTCTGCAGAAGAGAAGAATGGGGGGGGGGGGGGGGATTTGATAGCTGCTTTCAACTACCTGAAAGGGGGTTCCAAAGAGGATGGATCTAGATGTTCTCAGTGGTGACAGATGACAGAACAAGGAGCAATGGTCTCAAATTGCAGTGGAGGAGGTCTACTTTGAATATTAGGAAAAACTGTTTCACTAGGAGACGGGGAAGCAGTGGAATGGGTTACCTAGGGAGGTGGTGGAATCTCCATCCTGAGAGGTTTGTAAGGCCCAGCTTGACAAAGCCCTGGCTAGGATGATTTAGTTGGGGCTAGTCCTGCTTTGAGGAGGGGGTTGGACTAGATGACCACCTGCGGTCTCTTCCAACCTTAATCCTCTATGATTCTTTTATTAGTGCACTTCCTTGTTTCTAGGTCAGGGAATGTTGCTCTGTCAGGTGCCTCCTTGCCACTCATTGATCACTCTGCAGTAATCTCTTGTGATAAATTGGCCCCCCAGCCAGGTCACCATTTAGTCCATCCCTTCTGGGTTTACCAAGTCAAAGAGGACAACTGTACAAAAGCTGGTGCCAGATGGTGTTTGGCCTCTCTTTGGGCTCTGTGCTGCTATACCAGTGGTTGGCAGGGGAATCTGGGTTCTCCTACTACACTAATTTCCAGCCCAGGGACCCTATTTCCTGCTCCAGTCTGCTCAGTCTCTGTTGATGTTTCCTTGAACTACTTCTTACCCAGCCTTTCTATCTTCACTTGCCTACTTCTGGCTTTACCACCGGAGCCTATTTTACTCACTGTAGCTACTTCACGTGCCCCAAGGTTCTTACTAGACTCCTTGCACCAGGCAGGATCCCGATCCTTTCTCTTCCCCTGGGCTTCCTCCTTGTCTCTGGAGGCATCCATTCTTCCCGGGCATGGCTGCAGGCACCTTCCCACGAAGGCGGGCAGGCAGCCACTCTCCTTCTTGTTTCCTTCCTCTGTCATTTTATAGCAAAGCAGCCTCAGCTTGTGAGGTTATGACTGCCACCTACTGCAGTTTTTTCAAAAGCAAAAATCTATATCCTCTTATCCAGCTCTGGATCCTTAAAAAGCAAAGTAATGCTTTTTTAATTCTACTTTCCCAGTACTCTAACCAATCCCTTCAGACTATAGTCTTTCACCTTGAGGCATCTCAGTTCTTTTTAAAGAATCTTCTGTGCAACTCTCCCTGCATTGCCACAGCAGATGCTCATTTGTTTCTTGGACTTTGCATGCATTGCACATCCCATCTTTGTACTTGTTTAGTAAATATAAATTATTTATGTCACAGCGACCTGTCAGGTCTTTAAATATAGTTACTTTGCATCTTCTGTCATAGCTATTAAGTGTACCATTATCCTCAAGTTTAGGACATATTTCAAGAACCTTTGTCCTTTTTTTCTTTGGTCCATAATTCTTGCTATTCCTTCTTAAGTTGTCTCTTAACCAAACTTTTGGAGTCCTGTTTACTCCGAGGGATCTTTATATTAACCTCCTTATTTTTAAAGGCAAGCTTCTTTATCTGTCATTTCACTGCCCATTATCCCTACATGTGCCAGAATCCATGCTATTACTATATGTATACCTAATTGTGCTATCTCCATAATTAAGAATATTTCCATTGATTAAGTCATTCCTGCTTTCTGAGGCTCCCTTCCTAATAACCCTAATACCCGATAAAGAGTCAGATAGGATAGCAGTCATAGCTGGGTGTACATCCCTTACCCAGGTCAGTGGCAACAGTATGCCCATTAATTCAGCTGTCATAATGGCACAAAATCAGTCTCAAATCTCTCAATTTCAAATTCAAGGGTCAAAAGGCCATTCCCATTCTTCCTGTGTTATCTGTAGAGCAGTCACTATAGATTTGGCAATGTTGAACCTCTTTGCTATGTATAATCTCTTACATTTTAGTCATCTTATTTGAAGGTCCTGCTCTTCCAATTATTTTATAATTCCAAATCCACAAATGGAGAGAGAACCATCTAGCTAGACTTTGATTTCCCATGAGTACAGAGTCTAGTTTCTGCCAGACCTTCCTTTTCACCCAAGTGTTTTACCCATCTTTTGACCATGTTACCACGTGGATGGTTGTGGTGCCCAGTTAAATCTTGTCTACTTAATTCCTAACAGTACTTGTATATTCATTTAGTGCTCTTGTCTCTGCTATTTCTATTATCCTTAGCCCAAAGGGTTAAATCTAACAATTTCATCCTTAAATGTATAGGAATTTCTCCATTTGCTACCTGCACTGCACACACAGAACTGTAATACTTAAATTGCATGCAGTTTGCCAAGCTTGGGATTGGATCAGCTCTAATTTTTTTAGTGTTGATTTAGAAGCTAAACTAGAGGTTTGGCATCCATAATCTATGACCTATATAGTCTTCTTATTGCCCTATACAGCATCAACAATGTGTTCTTATTGCACCCCAATTGTACCCTGCAATTGTTTTAAGCAGGTTCATCCTATCTTTACATTTAGTCTTGATAATATCTGAGACCCTTCCAAGTTAGGTTATCAAACATTAAGAAGGAACAATCAGTTGCACACATACAAAATGGGAAATGACTGCCTAGGAAGGAGTACTGTGGAAAGGGATCTGGGGGTCATAGTGGACCACAAACTAAATATGAGTCAGTGTAACACTGTTACAAAAAAAGCAAACATCATTCTGAGATGTATTAGCAGGAGTGTTGTAAGCAAGACATGAGAAGTAATTCTTCCACAACTCTGCGCTGATTAGGCCTCAACTGGAGTATTGTATTCAGTTCTGGGCGCCACATTTCAGGAAGGATGTTGACAAATTGGAGAGAGTCCAGAGAAGAGTGACAAAAAAATGATTAAAGGTCTAGAAAACATGACCTATGAGGGAAGATTGAAAAATTTAGTTCGTTTAGTCTGGAAAAGAAAAGATTATGGGGGACATGATAACAGTTTCCAAGTATGTAAAGACTGTTACCAGGAGGAGGAAGAAAAAATTGTTTCTCTGAGGATAGAACAAGAAGCAATGGGCTTACATTACAGCAAGGAAGGTTTAGGTTGGACATTAGGAAAAACTTTCTAACTGTCAGAGTGGTTAAGCACTGGAATAAATTGCCTAGGGAGGTTGTGGAATCTCCATCACTGGAAATTTTTAAGTGCAGGTTAGACAAACACCTGTCAGGAATGGTCTAGATAAATAGTCCTGCCATGAGTGCAGGGGACTGGACTAGATGACCTCTCGAGGTTCCTTCCAGTTCTGATTACTCCTAAGAATATAAAATTTTGAACTCCCTCTGTTTTTTTCTGTATAGAGATATAGGTTCCATTCTTCCCCAATCTTCCTTTTTGTGAAGATCATTCCCTTTGTTTTTGTGAGGGAGAGCTTAAATCTTCAAATACTGCCCCATTCTGAAATCCCTGAGTGCCTTGTTGGTTCTTTCCACAGAGAATTTAAGTCCTCTATGTTTGGCCCATATAGCACAGTTGTCTATAAATAAAATAATACCTATTCCTGCCCGTATATGTTCCAGGAGATCATTAATCATAATGTTAAACAGGGTTGGGCTGATAACTCTCCCCTTGTGGATTTCTATTAGTAAATTTATAAATATTAGACAAAACTCCTCCCACCCTGACATGTATGGTTCTATCACTTGAAGTCTCTTATCCACTAGAACATTCTTCCCCTTCAAAAACAGACTTCAAAGAGAAACTGCAGAGCTACAATTAATTTGCAAACTTAACACAATTAATTTGGGTTTAAATAGGGACTGGGACTGGCTGGCTCACTACAAAAGCAATTTTCACTCTCTGGGTATTGACACCTCCTCATCAATTATTGGGAGTGGACCACATCCATCCTGACTGCATTGGCCTTGTCAACACTCGTTCTCTACTTGTAAGGTAACTCCCTTCTCTTCATGTGCTAGTATATTTATGCCTGCATCTGTAATTTTCACTCCATGCATCTGAAGAAGTGAGTTTTTTACCCACAAAAGCTTATGCCCAAATAAATGTGTTAGTCTTTAAGATGCCACCAGACTCCTCATTGTTTTTTTGATACAGACTAATATGGCTACCCCTCTGATTCTTCACCTTGTTCCAAATGAGGCTAGTTTCCCTCCATAGTATGTAATACACCTTCTTCAATGTCCAAAAAATCTGTTATCATGAACTGTTAATTTTTTTGTATTTCTGTTTCTAATCTTACAATAAGATCACTGTGCATCTTTTCCTGAAATCACTTTGTATATAGTTTATAATTTTATTTCCCCCAAGTATGCTACTTATCTTTCATTTATCATTCTTTCCATAATTTTGCTTATGCACAATTTGAAGGCAATAGTTCTATACACAGTAGTGTTGTAAATAATTTGCAAGGTTTTCCTGTTCGTATAACCACCACTTGCTTCCATTATGCTGGTAGTATTCCTTTTCACCATATGTTATATAATTTTAATAAAACTCAAACTCCAATAGGTGCTTAAGCATTGCATTAAATAAGCTATTGTTACCTGGGGCTCTATTTTATTTTTCTCTATAGCATTTTTGAGCTCCTATAAGCTGAAATTTTCATTCAGTACATCATCTTTTTATTCTAACAGTGACACTGTACCCCATATTCTTTGCAGTGATATTATGATATGATGTGATTGCATAATTATAATGTATTTTATGCAAAAAAGTAATGTAAGGTGTCATTGGAGAGGTTATGGTTTGCTGAATATGATTATCCTATTTGTATGCATGTATCATTTTTGTATCAAGTTATGAACATTGACTATGTATCTGTATTTCAAATGTAGTTACACCTGGGTAACACCCACTAGACAAGATGCTTTCAGTCTAGATAGCTGGGTAGGGAAGGTCCTATCCAGGGCAATGGGCTATTAGGAAAAAATAGGCCTTAGGAGAGACTTGTGTCCCACCTAGGGATCCTTCCTGAGAATGCTGCAGACAGCCTCCTAGTAATGGCTGCTATGACTCTACAAGGACATGTGATGAGACCACATGTCTCTAGACTCCTTGGAATGTCAGTGTTTTCCCCATAGACTGGTCTGGGACCCAGGCTTTGGAACAAAGGGTTCCTGCCATATGCAAAAGCTATATAAGGGAGGGAGTGAATCATCTGGGGTTCTTCACTCCACACCCAAGAAGACTCCTGGGAACACCTGAGGGACGAAGACTGAATTGGGAAAAGTGCTGGACCCAGGCTAAAGGGATTTCTAGCCTGTGACTGAAATGCCTGGGGATTCCAAGCTGTACGGCAAGTGCAGCTTGCCCTTTAAGAATCTGCAGCCTGCTTGTATCTTCTCTTTGGATATAAATAGCAGATTCTCACCCTATCTATTTAGTATATTAAGCTTAGTTTGAGGGTTTTTTTATTTGCTAGGTAATCTGTTTTGATCTGTTGCTATCCCTTATTACTACAAAAGATAGATTTTAAGTGGTTAATAAACTTGTTTTTGCTTTATCTAAACCAGTCAGTTGGAGTGAAGTGTGTGGGAATCATAACTCAGGGGTAAAAGGCTGTTGCATATTCCTCTCCACATTGAGGAAGGGGATGAATTTTATGAGCTTACTCTGTACAGTTCCCTGTGCAGTACAAGATGGTGTAATTTTGGGTTTATACTCCAGAGGGGGTATGTGCCTGAGGAGCTGGGAGTAGTCTTCCCATACAGGGGCTGGTTAGAGAGCCTGCTTGTAACTGCAGCTGAGTATGCCCCTACCTGTATGTATGCTGATGAAAGTGTAGGCTGGAGGGCTGTAGAGCTTGTCACAGCACTACAGTGTGAGAGGGAGCCCAGGCTGGGTAGGTCAAGGGGCTAAGTGGTATCCCAATGCCAGGTAGCACCCCGGGGGAACCCGTTACACTATCCCTCCACATAAGAGATCAGTTTTCTTCTTTTTTTTCCTCCCCACTAATAACTCTTTGGAACTCTTTTGCTAAAATGTCTGCTTTTCTTAAGTTAGATCTTTCAATTTTACCATTTACTATAAAACCAAGCATAAATTTATTTTACTCCATACCATATTCATTCTTTTAACTTGTTTATATATATTTTTGAAACCTAGTGCTCTTTGTTCATTTTCCCACAATATTTTCCTCCACCTCTATTTCTTTGCCTTCTTAATAATTATTTGTTTCACTGCTGTACTGTTTTATAGTTCATTAAGTCCTTGCTATTGTACTTTTTGCTTGTTTGTAAGTCTCATTTCTTTAATTGCTGTTTTACAACCTTCATTCCACCAGGGAACTGGATTTCTGAGTTTGTGATAATACATATAGCTAGACTGGCTATTGTTACTACTTCCTTCATTATATTTTCACAAAATTCCTCTAGATTACCATTTATACAATTCTTACTCAGATTCTCAGCACCCTTACTCTTGAAGAGTCCCCAATTTGCTTTTCTAAGGCCCCAGGTAGAAATTTCCTTCAGTGTTTTCAATATTACCAAGGTCTTGATGTGTAATTAGCATAAGGACATGATCATTTCCCCTTCCATATGCTTTATACAATTTCCCAGATGCATTTACTTTCTATATTTCTTGTTCCGATCTGGGAATTGAGGCATGAAAAGGTTCTATACACCAAAATTAAACCTAGTAGGTACTCAGTTACTGAGCAATACTAGATTGTGCCTCTCAAGGACCTGTTCATGGCATTTGGTATTATCAATTTTCTTGTGTAACCCCTTGGGGTTTAGAGAGCATGGCCCCTTTACATCTTTTTCCTATTGGGGAGGGGGAGCAGTGAGAGAAAGGAGGGAAATTTGGGGGTGTGGCTCTGGAGCCTGGGGAGAGAAGAGCTGCAGCAGGGAGGCCCTGGACAAAGTGAAGGAGAGTGAACCTGCTTGAAGCCTGGGAAGAACAGGGCGGCTGATCGGGGACACCCCAGGACAGGAGCGCCAGGAGGAGAGCACTGTGCCAGGGAGGAATCGCCCCAGAAAGACAGGCTGGAGCTGGACCCAGTATCACTGCCTCCCAGAGCTGCATGGGGCTGTGAGTACTGGGGCTTGTGACTGCATTGGGAAGTAGGAGGAAGGCTGCTAGCTAGTTAAATGGAGAGGTTGTTGCATGTTGCTCTGTGTGTCTTTGCAGAGAGCGGCAGAAGAGGGCATTGGAGGGGTTTGTTGGGGAAAGTTCACGGGCAGCGAAGACAACCAGGAGCACCCAAGACTCAGCACCAGACTGGAACTTTGCTCAGGACTCCTGAACTCTGTATGCAAACAAATTGCTCGGTGTCTGCCCTTTCAGACTGTGCTACCACTGGGCCTGGGGGGCCTTGGTTTGGATGCAACCCTGTTCTAGTGCTCCCCCTATACTTCCCCTTGTTGTTTTTCCTCCTCATCCCTCTGTAAATAAATATCTCCCTTTGTGGGGGGTGGGGAGATGGTCACTCTGGGGTGGAAGGGATTTTTCCTGCTGCATTCCTGCACGTGCCATCTCTTGGCCAGAGCTGCCTGCAGAACAGACTCCATCTTGGCCACGAGGGCGCTAAAGTTACATTTGCTTCTCCATAATGCATTATGACTACTATAGTCCCCACAAATAATATACAGGCCTTTGGCACCCTTAACCAACTAATTATGCCCATTCTATATTTTCTAGTTTGTTTGTGGTTTTTAAAAATCAGATTTGTATAAAGGTGCTATTATTCTACAGAGGAATCTGAACAGTATTGCGATCAAAATGTAAGTTCTAGACAGCTATGTCAATGTACCCGAGACCTTCCTTTATAAATATACAGTCCCCTCTTCCTTTTGTTTGGTTCTCTGTCATGTCTGATTACTCCATATCCTGGTAGTATAAACATAATTTCCTGCTAATCATGTTTCTTGTACGCATGTGTCTCTATAAAACAGTTTTCTTTCATTCTTGAACATGTGTTATTAAACTGTGTGTTCCAGCAAAATACTGTTAGAACCATGGAGTTTAAGGTAAACGATGACCTTCATTTAAAATTGCATGAAAGCAATCTGGCAAGAGATTGCAATCCACAGTCACAAAAGACAGAATAAAAATTATAACAAAAGCAGCAGCAAAGTATTTGCATATAGACAACCAATCACTTCTATCAAATACAGTGCTCATAGGCAAAGAGATTTATAGTATCTTCCTCTAGTCCCTTATATTATCTTTTCTGCCCAGAACTGCATATTGTACCAGAAGCTTTTTCCTCACTGATATTTTCCTTCTCCATATTCTAATGTGAATATCTTCTAGTAGTTTTTTTATGATAGTTTAGATATTTTATGGATAGTTTTAATTTTCTGTCTCTCTCTAGCTTAGTGGTTTTCAAACCGTGGGTTGCAATTCAGTACTGGGTCACAGAATGAACGGCATTGGGTTGCAGCAGCTCTGGTCAGCACCACCGACTGGACCATTAAAAGTCCCCTCAGCAGTGCTGCCTGGGTAAGGCAGGCTAGTTCCTACCTATTCGGACACCGTGCTGTGCCTGGAAGTGGCCAGCAGCAGGTCCAGTTCTTAGGTGCCGGGGGCGGGGGCAGCCAATGGGAGCTGGGGGGACAGTGCCTGCAGGCAAGAGCCGTGCAGAGCTGCTTGTGTGCCTCCGCCTAGGAGCTGGACCTGCTGCTGGCTGCTTCTGGAGCACTCTGCGGTGCCAGGACAGGCAGGAAGCCTGCCTTAGCACCCTGCTGTGCCGCTGACTGGGAGCCACCTATGGTAAGCCCCCAACCGCATGTTCCAATCCCCTGCCCTAAGCCCCCACCAAACCCAGAGCCCCTTCCGGCACCCCAAACCCCTCATCCCCAGCCCCACCCCAGAGCCTGCACCCCCAGCCCAGACCCCCTCCCACATCCCAACTTCAGCACAGAGCCCCCTCCCACACCCTGAACCCCTCATTCCCAGTCCCACACCACAGCCCTCACCCCTGCACCCCAACCCTCAGCCCCTCCCAAACCCCTCATCCCTAGCTTTGTTGGGTCACAGGCATCAACAATTTTCTTCAACTGGGTCACCAGAAAAAGAGTTTGAAAACCACTGTTCTAACTCATAACTGCTCTAACTCACTCTAACTCCACTGCCATACACCCTGTGTGTGCTGCACTGGGCTTATCCTCACAAACTGCAGCCTTCTAGTTCTGGACCTGCCACGTAGTTCTCATGAGAGTGCTCTCCTCGTTTACCACACCTCCGTTTCCTATTGAAGACAGTTGCCACATGCCCAAACCTTTGATATTTCTAACGTCTTACATGGGCTGGGAATACATAGTTGAGCCTAGAAGAGCTGCTACCCTATTGGAGTAATGTTGCACCATTAGATGTTACTCAGACAGATGTGGAGGATTTGTATTCTCTCCCCCCATTCCTGCAAATTAGGTGCTCAACAAGCAGTGGCTGTACCCCTTTAAATTTCATCCTCAATCATGGCTAGTGGATCCCCATACATAACCCCTCTTGCTTTAAATAGCTGGCAAATAAAACTACAGTTTTAGGGGGTGTAATGATGCTGGTTCTGGCAGGACCCAACTGAGAGTGCCAATTCAGGACAAATTGCCTAAAGCAGGGCAGTTACAGCCCAAGGCTGGGATTTCTATGCACAACAAGGCAAATCAAACCAGCCAAACAGAGAAGACTTTGGTTTTACCTCATTGGCTAACCACAAGTCACACAAGCAATTCCCTTAGACACTCCAGTTTCCCAGGATCACCACCAGTGCCACTCGTTATGGGGACAAATGGTTATGAAAACCAATACCCCAGTAAAAGAAAAAAGGTTCTCTCGATCCTAAAGGACCAATACCCAGACCAATATACCAATCAGATCTTACCCACAAATCACGCAGCTGCCAATCCTTTAGAATCTAAAATCTAAAGGTTTATTCATAAAAGGAAAAAGATATAGATGAGAGCTAGAATTGGTCAAACAGAATCAATTACATACAGTAATGGCAAAGTTCTTGGTTCAGGCTTGCAGCAGCAATAGAATAAACGGCAGGTTCAAATCAAGTCTCTGGAGTACATCCACAGCTGGGATGGGTCATTCAGTCCTTGGTTCAAAGCTTCAGTGTAGCAAAGTCCCTCCAGAGGTACGAAGCAGGATTGAAGACCACATGGAGGAGCTGCAGCAGCTTTTTATAAAAATACAGACTACATACGTAAATACAGACTGCGAATACAGACTAACACGGCTGTTACTCTGAAACCAGCTTTTTATAGTCTCTTGCCATGTGGTCTTTCTTTCTTTGTTCCAAAGACAAGCTGTCCATCACATGGCCTGGAAAAGCCTCAGAGTTCTGTCCAGAGGCATGTCCCTGCATACCTTGCAGGGGCACAAGGCGTGTCTGCCTTCTCTCAAGGGGTCAGTTGTATAGCTGATGGTCCTTAATGGGCCCTCAAGCAGGCTAGGCAGAGCTGACACCAACTTGTCTGGGGTGTCACCCAGAAGCATGGCACAAGTTTGAACTACAGACATATTAGAGCCAATACTTATAACTTAAAAAAGTTAAGAAGTTTCTCAGCCTGTTCCTTCTGTGTACATTCTACCAATAAAACTCCACCCTACATTCTTTTTGCTCTAAATATATATCCAATACCTAATCCATTCTGCTGTTTCCAAGGAATTAACATCTCCTGTCTTTACATCTTCAGCTCGTGATTTGACAATGATAACAAACCAATCCTTTTCCTTACTTTCTTCCATCCCTTTCTGCTCCAGATACAGATAGTTCCGTTATTTTTTCTTCCTAATCTGAAGCCATTCTTCACCCCTTACTCCCCTCCCCCCCACCCTATTTTTCAACATAACTTTCCCTTTCCCCTCTTAGTCTGTATATCCAGCTATCAGTCCAAGCCTCTGCTTTCAGCCCCTTCTAGGCTACACAGCCAGCTCAGGGAGCAGCTGGCCCTGGCTCAGGCCCAGCCACCAGCACTGCCATCCCGTTCCTGCTTTCAACCACTTGGCTTTATAGTGTTAACATCTGTTTGATTGATAATGTTTGGTAATAATTTTTTAATCAGAATGTCATGCAGTACAAAGTCAAACACCTTACAAAAGTCAATTACGTCTATGCAGTTACCTTTATCAGTCAAACTTGCAATCTCATCAACAAATGAAATCAGGTTTGTTTGACAAGACCTATTTTCAGAAACAATAAAACCTATACTTTAATTCTTTATCAATTGAATCCCATATCAGATTATCTGTTATTTTTCTGGGGATTATAACCAGCCTAGTTACCCAGATCACCCTGCTTGCCCTTTTTGATTTAATGCCTGAAAGAGAACATTTACCTTTTGTTTTTGTAAATTCTGTTGGATCAGTTGCCTTTTTCTAGCTGACATTTCTTCGTATTTATTTTTCTCTAGACCTTTTGGAGAGCTGAGAAAGGGGGAAATAGATATAGGAAGTGGGGTATGATCATAGTACTGCAGGCCTTCAGGTCAATGGAGAGTTATTCATGTGGTTCCAGAGCACTATATTGTTAATGGCAGAGTGTTTAATGCTCATATATACCATCCCACAGATGAGACTTATGCAAGATGTGACCTTATCTTGGGTGCACAGGGCAGCTCCTGTCAAAACTGATTTGAGCCACCCTGGTGCATCAAAGGGCAGTACTAATCATATGCCTATTTTAAAGTGCTATCAAATAAAATCAATGCAGTTTACCAAAGAGCATTTACATAACAAATGTGGGCTACAAAATATCCCATCATTCTGTAGTATTTGAGAGGTACAGTATTTATAGTCTAGTGATGTGGCTTTTTTCATACACATACTCACACTTGTATAAGAAGAGGTTCACTAGAACAGGAAATATCCACGATATCCAAATACCTTGGTGAAATATCCACTCCTCTGCATCTCAGTAATGGTAGCAGGTGCCCCCTTTTTGTATGCAGTTGCAGAGGACACTAGGGAGAGGACATCTGCTAGGCCATATCTCCACTCCCACAAGTCAGCAAGACCAACTCCACTTTATTCTCTAATACAGAGATTCTTACATAATGTTAATGGTCTGTGGAGAGCTGTGCTAGTTATTTGCTTCTCCATTTCTAGCCAAGAGACAGAGAACACGTGGGAGAACAGATTAAATGAAAAGCAAAAGCAGACAATGTGATTTAACTTTTTTCAAAAAATGCAAAACTCTTATTTGTACCACATTAAATTACATTCAATATGCTAAACAATTTCCTTACATCATTTTCTTCAAAATAAATAACTGCTGCAGTTGTGACTGCTTCATGTGGTCATGAGTGGGAGGGGAGACAAAGCAGTCTCTCTGTTAAGATGTGGTCCATCCTATGAAAAGTTTGAGAGCCTCCCAGCAGCTGTAGCAAGACCAGTCCCCCTGGGAACAGCTGCAACCAGATTGAGATAGATTGTTTTTGACCCCTGAGCTAAGGGCAAATCCATTCTCCTATCTTGTTCAGACAGAACAGAAGAGGGGAATCTGTGATGATCCCCTTGGAATTTGGCAATTAACACCTGTCTGGATTGTGGGAACGGCTACATAACAAAGGGATTAGCACAGTAGAACTCACTCCCCCATGGAATGAGAATCCATTAAAATGGCCGTTTGGGACCTTCACTTCATAAGCATTTGTCTACATAACAAAAAGTACTTGTTGCTGAGAATAGGGGTCAACAACCTGCAGCTGAACTGGTGCTAAACAACTGTTTAACTGCAGCTGTCTTCAGACCAGGGGGAACTGACAAGGTGCCTGTGTTTACAGCTAAACTACATCCAGTGTTGGTTCTGCTACCTCCTTTGCTGATGCCAATGGTCAGCCTTGCGTATATATTGTAGTGTATACCAAATTTACAAGAGAAGATTCAGTATGTATGAATTAATGGTAAGCAGATTCCACTGTACATAAAGATCAGGCAGAAAGTTTCAAATACTTGCTTTGAAAACTGCAGTGAAATGTATTTTTTCCTGTGTGGAGTATAAGCATAAGCCTTGTTGTATAGTATCGCTCACATAAAATATTGTTCAGAATGAAATATTTGTGGAGGGAAAGTCCTATAGTTTTCAGCCCATGAAACATAACTTCCTAATTAAACAATGACATTTGTGCAAGAGTTATAGCAACAAAATTTAGAACTCAACATAAGCTACAAATATTTTAAAATAATATATGGGGGCTTATGATTAATAATTGATACAAGAAGGTCAAAAATATTAATTCTAGTATTGTATGTATAGTTTGCCATTATTATGTGATATTTTTCTTGCCTGAGTAATTGAAAATACATTCTGGATCATTTAAAGAATTTTTCACAAAAAAAACTTAGCTCTGATTTCAGAGTTTGGGGCTCTAAAATATTTAGTTTGCTTGTTTATATAGAGAAAGATTGTGACTTGCCCTAAGATCCTGTCTAGTCACCCATGTGTGGCTTGTTAAATCTCTGCATCATGACTTAGGTATGGAACAGGACAGGAGAGCAAGGACTGCATGATAGATACTGAATCCCCTGCCCCAAGCATGTCAGGTGGTGGAGAAGGTCAGGAGATGGGTGGAGTTCAGGCTCTGTTCATTCCAGCCAATGGAGATGAGCTGGCATGACAGGCAGAGGGTGGGTAAGTTAGCTGTATTCTTTTCAGGGCCAGTGTAAGATCTCGCCTACTTGGAAAGTTTTCTTCAGTACAATATAAGCTAAGGTGTGAATTTATACCTATATAATTGTATGGCTAAAGTCCCTGTGTGAACATTCTTACGCCAGAATAATTTGACTTTTGAAACTATATCAGTACAAAACTGGTAAAACTTTCCCTTGTAGAAGAGACCTAAGCTACCTGATCCCTGTTCCAGGAGTAAGGGGGGAAGGGAGCAGGAAGAGAATTGTGACCCTCTGTGTATGTCTTTGCTACAGATGGGCAAGAGCCTCTGAACCCAGGTTGATAGACTCATGTTAGTGGGATTCAAGCTAGCATGCTAAGAATATCTGTGTGAACATTGAGGCTCATGCTGGAGCTCGGGTTCTTAAGCCAAGGGGTGTCAGGTGGGCTTGAGAGTCCAAGCTCTAGCCCAAGTTGCAACAGTCACACTTCCCTTTTTAGCACACTAGCTTGAGTCCTGCTAGCACAAGTCTGTCTGCTCAGATTCAGAAGCTCACTCCAAGCTGCAGTGTAGACATACGCACAAAGACCTTGTGTGTATTGTTGCTGTTCATTAAACGGTTGTAGCTACTCTTGTGCATACCTCCGGTGCACTGCTCCGGTGTAAGACTGGGCTTGTACAGAACATAAGAACAGCCATACTGGATCAGACCAAAGGTCCATCGAGCCTAGTATCCTGTCTTCTGACAGTGGTCAATGCCAGGTTCTTCAGAGGGAATGAACAGAACAGGTCATCATCAAGTGATCTATTCCCAGTTTGTGGCAAACAGAGCTTAGGCACACGATCCATGCCCATCCTGCCTAATAGCCACTGATGGACCTACCGTCCATGAATTTATCTGGTTGTTTTTTGAACCCTGTTACAAGTCTAAACAATATCCTCTGGCAAGGAGTTCCACAAGTTGAATGTGCATTGTGTGAAGAAATACTTCCTTTTGTTTGTTTTAAACCTGTTGCCTATTAATTTCATTTGGTGACCCCTAGTTCTTGTATTATGAGAAGGAGTAAATAATATTTCCTTATGTACTTTCTCCATATCAGTCATGATTTTATAGACCTCTATCATTTCCTCCCTCAGTCGTCTCTTTTCCAAGTTGAAAAGTCCCAGTCTTCTTAATCTCTCCTCATATGGCAGCCATTCCATACCCCTAATCATTTTTGTTTCCCTTTTCTGAACCTTTTCCAATTCCAGTATATCTTTTTTGAGATGGGGCGACCACATCTGCACACAGTATTCGAGATGTGGGTGTACCATGGAATTATATAGAGGCAATATGATATTATCTGTTTTATAATCTATCCCTTTTTTAATGATTCCCAACATTGTTAGTTTTTTTGACTGCCGCTGCACATTGAGTGGATGTTTTCAGAGAACTATCAACAATGACTCCAAGATCTCTTTCTTGAGTGGTAACAGCTAATTTAAACTCATCGTTTTATATGTATAGTTGGGATTATGTTTTCCAATGTGCATTACTTTGCATTTATTAACATTGAATTTCATCTGCCATTTTGTTGCCCAGTCACCTAGTTTTGAGAGATCCTTTTGTAGCTCTTCGCAGTCTGCCTGGGACTTAACTCTCTTGAGTAGTTTTGTATCATCGGCAAATTTTGCCACCTCACTGTTTACCCTTTTTTCCAGATCATTTATTAATATGTTGAATAGGACTAGTCCCAGTACAGACCCTGGGTGACACCACTACTTACTTCTCTCCATTCTGAAAACTGACCATTTATTCCTACTTTTTGTTTCTTGTCTTTTAACCAGTTACTGATCCCTGAGAAAGACCTTCCCTCTTATCCCAAGACAGCTTGCTTTGCTAAATAGCCTTTGGTGAGGGACATTGTCAAAGGACAATGGATCCAAAGTTACTGGGGTAAATCACCCTGTGGGAAGTCACACCACCTTGGGACTGCTGCCGGGGGCTGCTGAGCAGCAGCTGCTCCCAGGGTCCGCTGCTGGATGCCACCAACAGCCACTGCTCTGGTTACCCCAGGACCGCAGCCGGGAGCCACCCCGCAACCAGCTGCACCAACTGCTGATGGAGGGTCCCTCGGGTCAACTGCACTGGCCACTGCTCACAGCTCCTGGCAGCTGGCCCCGGGGACCACACCAAATAGCAGCCAGTGCGGCTGGCCCTAGGGACTGCCCGAGCAGCGAGCCCCGGAGCCATCTGCTTGGGTGGCCCTTGGATTGGCTACATTGACTGACACGGAAGTCATGGCAGTTGCGGAAAGTCACGGAATCCATGACTTCCACAACCTCTGTGACAAACACGGACCCCAATGATTACTATGAGGCTCCAGATCATGGGTGTATTATATTTATCTGTTTTAATAGCTAATGGAAATGTTATATGGGGTCATACAAAAGAAAAGGATTTCCCCCACCTCTCTATTGAGCATGCCATGCAACCCAGACATCAGGAATCAGCCTGTCTTTACTGGTTTCAGAGTAACAGCCGTGTTAGTCTGTATTCGCAAAAAGAAAAGGAGTACTTGTGGCACCTTAGAGACTAACCAATTTATTTGAGCATGAGCTTTCGTGAGCTACAGCTCACTTCATCAGATGCATACCGTGGAAACTGCAGCAGACTTTATAGATAATTCTGTTAAAATGAAAGGCATGTTCACGTCTCAGATGCATTTAACACAGGTACGTGAATCTTCTTAGTTTCAAGCAACAATGTGTCCAGATTACAAGATAAAATATGTGCAAGTCTAGTCAAGAACAAAAGAAATATAACAAAAAAGAACAAGGCATGGTGGGGGCAGTGCTGCTCTGTCCAGCCCAGTGGGAGGGCACTGTTTACACACCAGCAGCTGCCCAATGCCCACCTGTCCTTGCACTGCTAGCCTGCTTCTTCCCCTCGGGGTCAAGCCTGTGCCATGTGCCACACCGCATCGCCCACACACCCAGCACCCCTTTGACTCCCTATGCCCAATGCCCACCCGCTGAGGCCTCCCACAGACCTCTATGCCCAGCACCTCCTGAACCTATGTCAAGTGCCCCCCCAGAGAACCTTCCACAGCTCCCCACCACAACTACATAGCACCCCACACAGACCCCCCTACTCCCTAGCACCCCAAAACACAAAAACCTGCCCCACTGCCCAGCACCTCCCACAGACCCCAGGAAACTCATTCCCCCATGCTCTGCCCCCCAGCTGCACTCGCCCATCCTAATAGGAGGTGACCATGTCCACCAGCTTGAGCCAGCAGTATGGCCTGGGCCAGTCCTGGGGGATGGGGGATTACACTGGCCCCTCAGGAGCGGTACAATCAGCCAGACCAGAGCAGGAGCAGGACCTGCCCTGGCCGGACTCCCTCAAGACCCCCCCAATGCCCTCTCTGTACGGGTCCTAGGTGGCTCGGCCCTGGGGAGGTGGGCAGGGCCCCATGGGTGGCAGGCAGCAGAGACTGCTCAGAACCAAAGCTGCACCGGGGAGCAGGCAGACCCCTGGGATGTGACCCCTGAGAGCCCACCTAGTCTGGCTGCCCCCACTGGCCCCATGGCCAGGAGCCCTGGCTAGTCTGCATGGCGGAGCCCAGCTGCTGAGGTGAGCTCCCTACTGGTGAGCAGTACCTGCTAGCTGGGAGCCACTCACACAGTAAGGCCTGGGCACTGGACTGGGTCTGTAATGGGCCCCTTCCCAGTGTGGGTCCAGCACCATTGTAAACCCAGTACTGCCCTTTCAGACAGAGCCATTGTTCAGGGAGAATGATGGGGCTGACCATTGCTTTGTCTGCAGGTCATTCTCCTCAAGTACAAGGAAATCTAGAGACGCCTCTCTAACGTGATATCTTCTAGAGCAGTCTATGAGAATGTGTGCTGAGTGCCAAGATCGTACCTTCCAACTCTATCAGTCTCCTTGTCAGCTGGGATGTTACTCCCAAGGCCAGTACCAGTAAGAAGTCTGACCTGGCAACGAACAGGTCAAAAGCCACAGCCTTCAAAGACCCACTCAGCACCAATGGCTGCTCCAGCACTGAAGACCAATACCACCTTTTTCTCACTGAGACACGGTAGATGAAAGTACTGGAGCAAGTACAGTTCCCAACACCAATCTTCCTCTCCTAAGAAAGGAAAAGCTGAAACCTAAGAAGAGCTATTCACCTTCATTCTTCTCCCAAGAACTGAGTATAAATCTCTTTAATACTAGAGGAGCAAACTGCTGGTTCAACTTCCACCTTGGCACAAAAGAGCCTCAAAATTAGTCTGGTACCAATTCCTCATGATACTCACACCGGAGGAGGCACCAGCAATCAAGGCACTAACAGTTCTGAATGCCTTATTGTTGACAGAAGTCACTCCTCTCTGGGCAAAATGCAGAGAAGCACTTTTAATGCAGAGTAAGAGTGTTCACATGGGGAATTAGTGTGGAATTGTTAGTGTGCTTTAAATTCACACCCTAGCTTACACTGCACTAACTTCTATGTAGACAAGCACTTACTCACACCAAAGAGCATACAAAGTGCCTAGTTGTTTGCTCCAGAAGCGGCCTGTGCCTGCGATCCATGCAAAATACCTCTCTCATACTGTTGAAGTAAAGTCTCCTGTATGCATGTCCTCTCATCTCTGTAATAGCCATGGTGATATGGAAAATCAGACAGGATGCAGCTACACTCATCCTGATGGTTCCTAATTGGCCAAGGCCATTCTGGCTAATGGATCTCCTCCAAATGTCAGCTTAGCCTTTGACAGCATTTCTCGGCTGTCCAGACACAAAATAACAGAAACAAGGTCAAATTTATGACACTCACCCAAAATCGTTACATCTGACAGCCTGGTAGTTGGCTAATTAATGCCATTGACAAAGACTGCTCAATACAGGTACGAGAAGACCTATAGCAAAGCAGTAGGCCCTCCAGAAGAAAAAACGTACTCCTCAAAGTGGAAAAGATTTACAATTTGGACAGCCTTGATCTATGGGAGGCTTGTATTCCCAAGATCTTTAATTACATCCTGCAGCTAACGCTCTCTGGACCCTTATTCAGTTCCATTAAAGTCCACCTTGCAGTGATTTAATCAGGCCACCTGCCCATCCAGTCATGCTCAGTTTTTTCTAACCCTGAAGTATCCTGATTTTTAAAAGGGTTGCTACATATTTATCCACTGATTAGTGAGCCCCCTCCTGCATGGGATCTGAACATTGTCTCATGGACCCTCTCTTTGAATGCCACCTTCCAGATAGCACACTGCTTGTCAGTCACCTATGGTGGGATCCACACGGACAAATACTTGAAGAAAGAACAGTTACTTGCCTTGCAATAAGAAAAGGAGTACTTGTGGCACCTTAGAGACTAACAAATTTATTTGAGCATAAGCTTTCGTGAGCTACAGCTCACTTCATCGGATGCATTCAGTGGAAAATAGTGGGGAGATTTATATACATAGAGAACATGAAACAATGGGTGTTGCCATACACACTGTAACCAGAGTGATCATTTAAGGTGAGCTATTACCAGCAGGAGAGCGGGGGCGGGGGGGAACCTTTTGTAGCGATAATTAAGGTGGGCTATTTCCAGCAGTTGACAAGAATGTCTGAGGAACAGTGGGGAAGGGGGGGGGATAAACATGGGGAAATAGTTTTACTTTGTGTAATGACCCATCCACTCCCAGTCTCTATTCAAGCCTAAGTTAATTGTATCCAGTTTGCAAATTAATTCTAATTCAGCAGTCTCTCGTTGGAGTCTGTTTCTGAAGTTTTTTTTGTTGAAGTATTGCCACTTTTAGGTCTGTAATCGAGTGACCAGAGAGATTGAAGTGTTCTCCGACTGGTTTTTGAACGTTATAATTCTTGACGTCTGATTTCTGTCCATTTATTCTTTTACGTAGAGACAAAAAAACTTCAAAAACAGACTCCAACGAGAGACTGCTGAATTGGAATTAATTTGCAAACTGGATACAATTAATTTAGGCTTGAATAGAGACTGGGAGTGGATGGGTCACTACACAAAGTAAAACTATTTCCCCATGTTTATCCCCCCCCCGCCACCATTCCTCAGATGTTCTTGTCAACTGCTGGAAATGGCCCACATTAATTATCACTACAAAAGGTTCCCCCTGCCCTACCCCCTCCCCCCGCTCTCTTGCTGGTAATAGCTCACCTTAAGTGATCACTCTGGTTACAGTGTGTTACAGTGTGTATGGCAACACCCATTGTTTCATGTTCTCTATGTATATAAATCTCCCCACTGTATTTTCCACTGAATGCATCTGATGAAGTGAGCTGTAGCTCACAAAAGTTTATGCTCAGATAAATTTGTTAGTCTCTAAGGTGCCACAAGTACTCCTTTTCTTTTTGCGAATACAGACTAACACGGCTGTTACTCTGAAACCTGCCTTACAATAACTCTAGTTCTTCAAGATGTTATGCCCATATAGATCCCACAACCCATAGTCCTTCCCTGCTTTTCTGAGTCTTCCTTAAGCTGAGATTCTATATCACTGAGGGAAAGTTGAAGCTGCCCTGCCTTTGTGCCTTTGGTTTAGGAGGTGGAGGACATGCCGGGGACAGGCATGTCCTAGTGGACATTGCTGTTCAGATATGCCCATCTTGCATGCATGGGGAACATGTGCTCCTAGAGTGGGACCCACATGGGCAATACATCTCAGAGAACCACAATTACTCTAAGGTAAGTAACCAGTTTTTTGTTTGTTCAGCAACCCCAGTGAAAATACATGGAGAGGCTTTGATAGCAACCTTGCAGGAGTCTGATTGCCTGTCTCCTTGAATAAGGTGTAATGAATCCAGAGCTGCATATATAAAGAGGCTACAGCCCTTGCTAAAATTCATACCTGTGGCATTGGGTGTTAGAACCTGATCAGCACACATAGGCCTTTGTCACAAAGAAGTATCTCCGTTATGTCTGTATTTATTAGATTTATGTTATCTGCATTACATTTCTTATGAATTGGTTTTAATGATATCTCAGAAATATTAAGGTTTATATATGCTGTAAGGTTCAACTCCTAGTTAGTGAAATTCTCATGTAACAGTTGTGCTGTTATCTTGGGAGGCTCAGTTTGAATGTGAACCTCTTCACACTGCTAGGCAGCACTGCAGAGTAATTTAAAATTGGATTAGTGAAAAAGCAACTTTTGGTAATGCTAGAACAGCTTTAGGAGACTCTGCTAATTTAATATTTTTGGTGTATATATATTTTCAGGCTTTTCTCTCTCTCACAATCTGTGTTTAAAAGTTTTTGTAATTTAAATATAACCAAATTAATGAGAGGTTTCAGAGTAACAGCCGTGTTAGTCTGTATTCGCAAAAAGAAAAGGAGTACTTGTGGCACCTTAGAGACTAACCAATTTATTTGAGCATATGTATGATACACATAAGCTATTACCAGCAGGAGAGTGGGGTGGGGGGAGAGAAAACCTTTTGTAGTGATGAACACCCATTTTTTCATGATTTGTGTGTATAAAAACAAACATCCTCTGTATTTTCCACTGTATGCATCCGATGAAGTGAGCTGTAGCTCACGAAAGCTTATGTTCAAATAAATTGGTTAGTCTCTAAGGTGCCACAAGTACTCCTTTTCTTTTTGCGAATTAATGAGAACATTTTCAACACAATTCAAGGTGAAATAAGCAGAGCAGAAAGAGGATTGAAAGATTACTATAGAGCATATGAGTTAGGGTTGCCAGGCATCGGTTTTCAACTGGAATGCCTGGTCGAAAAGGGACCCTGGCGGCTCGGATAGGCACCACTGACCAGGCCATTAAAATTCCAGTCAGTGGGGCAGTAGGGGCCCAGATCTAAGGTAGGGTCCCTGCAGCGGCCGCCAGGTCCTTGCAGACCCTCGGTGCATGGGCAGCCAGGAAGACTCCACGTGCTGCCCCCGCCCCGAATGCTGGCTCCACAGCTCCCATTGCCCAGTTGCTACTTGTCTTCACTTTAAAGGCCCTTCATCAGCAAGTTTTAGACATAGCCTGTATCTGAGGACCCGAGAGAGTTCCCAGTCAAAGATGATTCCTAGCTTACAGGCCTGAGTGACAGGCAGGATGGTGGCGTTGTCCACAGTGATCAAGAAGATAGGTAGCAGAAAGAGCATGGTGAGGAAGACTGAGCCATGTTGAGGTTGAGCTGATGGCTAGACATCCTCAAGGAGATGTCAGAAAGGCAGGCCAAGATTTTAATTTGGACAGAGGGAGACAGATTTGGAGTAGAGAGTTAGAGCCGCACATTCTATGAGTTTAGAGAGGAAAGAGAGAAAGGAGATGGGGTGTTAGTTGAAGAGGCAAGTAGGAACAAGGGTGGAATTTTTTTTAGATAGGAGAGGCTAGAGCATTGTGAGAAGAGCAAGCCAGAGGAGAGTGAGGATAAGGAAAAGAGAAAGGGAAGGAGATGAGACTGGCCACAAGAGAAATCAGGAGATAGGAAGGAATTGGATAGTGTCACTGGGGCAAATGAAGACATAAGGAAAGAAGAGCAAATGAGGTTGCAGGTTTTGAAACTCTGGGTCAGAGAGCTGAACTTCTGGCATCATTAATATGCATATTAACTGCTTTTGTTCCAGCTTAATTATTAGTCTTTTTATATAAGGAATTGATACTTATCTTTTAAACACATTATAATTGCTTTATTTGTTAAATTTCATTAAAATTAACAGAATACTCTTTCACCATATTTCAGAGATGACCCATGCCTGCCGATAGTGGGGGGGCAGAGTGAGGGCAGGCAGTACAAGCCAAGCAGCAAATTGGAGGGCGGGTACATGAGCCTGCATGCCCTCTCACGCATCATCTCTGCCATCTTTAACACTTCATTTTCAAAGAAGAGAAACAGAAGTTGTTTAAATGTTAAAGTGTGACCTACACTCATGGGTGTCTTTGATGCAGAAATATTTCTATACTCTAAAATGACAACTTTTGTACATTGGTGGAGTAACTGAGCAGGAGAAAGAAGTTGTAGTCAGCCAGGCCTTTCCCTCAAGGAGCAGTGCTTACAACACAGTACATTCAGTTATTATAAGCAAACTATCCTCCGAGGGGCTCAGTCCAGTCCTGTCACCTTATTTATGAAGCCTGACTTTTGACTGAAAATATTCCCTCCTCTTCAGTCTCCCAAGCAGCTATTCTTTTTCAATCCTTTTCTGAAGCACCTGTGTAAGGGGAATGGAAAGGTGAGCTGGTGTGCGCCTCATGTTTCCTGAGACCCAGTAAGTTCCCCTGAGACCTGTCATACCTTTATAAGAGAGAGGCTTTAGTTCAAGCACAAGTGGTTGGGCTCAAAGCAGTAATTAAGGGGTGAAGTTCTATGGCCTGTTTTATGGAGGAGTTCAGACTAGAAGACTATAATGGCCACCTTCTGGCATTAAAAATCTATGAAATCTGAAAGAGGGTAGTGTCAGAGTTAGTGAAGGAGAATTTCATGAAGAAGGACATTTTCTTGTCTGATTTCTGATTCTTTATCTTTTTCCAATATTTTACTTCCCTCTCATTTTTATAACTTACTATGAGCCTTTCCTTTCTGAAATTTTCTTTGTGTATTATATAAACCATAAATTGATTGATGTATTCAGCAATCTTCCCATGAAAGTGGTATTTCTTCTTTGCAGTTCTTATATAACTCCCTCTTGTTGGCTCTATAATAAGCCCCATACAGCCGACTTTTTTTTTTTTTTTTTTTTAGTATTTTTTTAGAATTCGTATTTTTGGAAAAAATGTGACTTATTTTTATGATATTCTTTACTGGGTTGACATAAGAAATAAAAATATGTGGAGAAAAATGCCTGGCCCCCACGTTATCTTGTAGCTATCAGATCTTCTTGTCCAGAATTTGCATCTGTTTTGCAGACATGGACTTAAAGCATTAAGTTCTCTCCTTCAGAGTTATTTAAACATTCACCTAGTAATAACTATGGTTAAAAACTGGGATAAGCTGCACTTATCCAAGTCATAAATTACTCTGGTGTGGTGTACCTACAACTTGGGGTTCATATTGCTGCAGCTCCATCAGTGTAGATACACCAGTGTCTTCTAAAAGCCCTAGTGCAGACAAGATCTTAGGCCTCAGTCCTGCAAAGATTTAGGCCTTGCCTACACTACAGAGTTTTGATGTCAGAAGTTATGCTGACAATCAAAACCCGGTATAATTATATTGCTTGTGCATGTTCACACTAAGCTCCTTCTGTTGGCAAAGCGTGCCCACACTTGATTCTCTAGCGTCAACAGTGAGCAGTGCACTGCGAGTGGAGGGATTGCATCGTTATGCAGGTCTGGGATGATGAGCAGTGGCTGCAGAACTTCTGGATGTGGAAAGCCACCTTCCTGGAACTGTGTGCAGAGCTTGCCCCAGCCCTGCAGCACAAGAACACCAAAATGATAGCTGTCCTCTCGGTGGAGAAGCACATGGCAATTGCTGTGTGGAAACTGGCAACTCCAGACTGCTACCGGCCAGTCATGAATCAGTTTGGAGTCTAGAAGTCCACCAGTGGGGCTGCAGTAACACAAGTGTGCAAGGCCATTAATCGCATCCTGCTAAGAAGGACTCTGACTCTTGGCAATGTGCATGAAATAGTGGATGGCTTTGTGGTAATGGGATTCCATAACTGTGGAGGAGCAATAGATGGCACACATCCCAGTTTTGGCCCTTGACCATCTGGGACTAGCTAAACCCCTCTGGAGTGGAAAAGAGTTCCTGACTCACCGTGTCACCAGACAACCCTGCCACGTGTTCCACATTGTCCTTCAACTCGACGTCCTCCACAACTTCATCCTCAGGGTTAGGTCCACTGTACATTGCCTCCAGCCCTGCCAAAGTGTCCACGGGGCTCTTGGCAGGATGGTGGGGTCGCTGCCAAGGATTGCGTTCAGCTCCTTAAAGAAGCGGCAGGTCTTCAGTGCAGCACCAGAGTGATGGTTTGCCTCCCTTGTCTTCTGATACGCCTTCCTCAGTTCCTTTATTTGCACACAGCACTGTTGCATGTACTGTTTGAAGCCCTTTTCCAGCAAGTCATAAGAAATCTGCCTATAGGTATAGAAGTTCCTGTGGCTGGAGCGAAGCTGGGACTGCACTGCCTCCTCTCCCCATATATTCAGCAGATCCAACAGCTCCAGTGTGCTCCAAGAGGGAGAGCATTTGCTGTGTGGAGCTGCTATGGTCAGCTGGGAAGATGCGATGTCCATGCCTAGCAAAAAAGAAGTGGAATTTCAAAAATTCCTCAGTCATTAAAGGGGGAAGGGCAGATGCCTGGGTGCAGGGCAGCGATGTTTGAACTGCTGACCAGAACGGTCAGGATGGGCATTGTGGAACACCTCCTGGAGGCCAATTGTAGCAAAATAAACAAGTATCTACATTGACACTTTATCGATATAACTTTGCTGCAAAAAGCTCTATGCCTCTAATTGAGGTGGTTTTCTTTTGTCGGCATACAGAGCATTGTACTGTGTAAACCTCCATTGTTTTGTCAATAAAAGCTGCCTTTTTTCAACAAAACAGTGTAGTGTAGACAAGGGCTTACACACTGGTTTATGAGCAGTCTAACTCACTTCAATGGATTCTACACACAGTGTGCAAAGCTAAGCACATATGTAAATCTTTGGAGGATTGGGGACCTAGATAGTAACTGGAAGGATGCCCCACTGTTCATAGTATTTGAAGATTATCTACAACATTTTAATTTTAACTATAAATTTACCATGTTTTTATTGTGTTGTTATTACTTTGAGGTTCTTAAAATGTCACTGATATTATTATTATTTTATTATTATTTATTATTTTATGTATTATATACCTTAAAATAACTGTGGAAATTAATGGCTCTTAAGTGATACACTGACATAAGTTTAGCTTATAATGTAATACTTTTAATTAATCCAACAAAAGATCATACCCACATGCTTGTTAATGACACAGTTGGCATTTTTAAGGACAAATACGGAATTAATTTCAACTTTTCTTGGAGGATGTTGGGAATGCTTTTGGTGTTGATCAGGGCAAGAGAAGGGAGGTTGACTCCATCCTACGTACTGAGAGAGGGGATTCATCTTTAGAATGTTATTGCAGAGGCCAGGAAGAGTCTATTTCCCCTTCAACTGTCCTCACATCATCTATTGTTATTTTTCCTCATCTGCATTTTTTAGTCATTGCTGATCTTTCATTCCTTTGTTATTCTTTTCCACATATTTACCATATTCTAATAATTTAACAGACATTAACTACCACATTGATGAAGGTAGTGTAATCCTAGAGTAGATGTGAACATACATACATTCTCTCATAGTGCAAAGCATCACAGAGTCATATCACAATGAACAGTAAACACAACTCATGAGTCATTGGCCAGCAATCACTGGCTGGTTCTCAAGGCGATGTGAAGACTGTGAATCATGGACGAAAACGGTTGGACAATGAGATCTAAACATTTTCATGTAAAATGCAAAATAGGGTCCCTTGCTGTAAAAAGTCTTCAGCATTCTTACTTTTGCTCTCAAGTTTATATTGTGGAGTAGAGTTGAATTCATAGAGTTCTTGGTCCTCCAGTTCCCAGAGAGATCCAGGATATATTGTAGGAGGAACTTAATAAAATGAGGGACTTCTAGAGAACAGCCTCCTACCCAGGTTTTTGGGGTTTTTTTGGAGACTCATGGATGACTGAACAGGTCCCAGAAGACTGGAGAAGGGCTAACATAGTGTCCATTTTTTTTTTAAAGGAGAAACAGTAGGAGTGGGAAAACTATAGACCAGTCAGCCTGACTTTGAAGCTATGAGAACAATGTATAAAACATTCAATTTGCAAATACCTGGAGGATGAAGGGATAATCATTAGCAGTCAGCATGGATTTACCAAGAACAAATCACTCCAAACCAGCTTGATTTCCTTCTTTGACAGGGTAATTGGTTTGGTGGATAGGTAGAATCCGTTGGACATAATATACCTGGACTTCAGCAAGGCTTTTGACACAGTCCCACATGACATTCTGATAAGTAAGATGGAGACATGTGGGCTTGGCAGAACTACAATTAAGTGGATACATAATTGGTTAAACAACTGCAAACAAAGAGTAAGTATTCATGGATTGATGTTGGATTAGAGGAAGGTCACAAGTGGGGTTCCAAAGGGATCTGTTCTGGGTCCAGTGTTGTTTAAGATCTTCATTAATGACCTAGATGTAGGAATAGAGACCAAAATGATGAAATTTGCAGATGACACAAAGCTAGGGAGGATACCAACATTTTGGAAGATAGTGCTAAAATTCAGAGGGATCTTGATAAATTGGAGAACTGGGCTATAGACAACATAATGAAATTCAACAAAGACAAATGTAAGGTGCTACACTTAGGGAAGAAAAACCAAATGCACAAATACAGAATGGAGGAAAAGTGGCTTGGCAGCAGCACTGCTGAGAAGGATCTGGGAGCTGTGGTGGATTGCAACCTCAACATGAGTCAGCAATGTGATGCTATTTCAAAAAAAGGCAAATGCAATTTTAGATTGCATTAAAGAGGCACAGCATGCAAATCACAGGAGGTGATAGTACCGGCTCTACTTGGCACTGGTTAAGCCTCAGCTGGAGTACTGTGTCCAATTTTGGTCATCAATGTATAAAAAGGATGTGGAGAAATTGGAAACTATCCAGAGGCAAGCGACAAAGATGATCAAAGGGATGGAATGCAAGCCATATGAGCAAAGGATGATGGAAGTGGGTATGTTTAATTTGGAAAAGAGGAGATTAAGTTTGGGATATGATAGCGGTCTTCAACTACTACTACTACTTCTTCTTCTTCATTCATATGGCTTGGGTAGGTAGCAATAGCTACAAATTTATATCTAAGTTTGATAGCCAGCACATTGATAGCCAGCAGTGAGCTGGTGAATGTCCTTCAGGCCCCCAACAAAGAAAAAAAGGGGAATTTAGATATGATGTGCTCTACCTTTTGTGCCTATTGATTACAGTTGCACACAGGTGTTTGTCTCATTTTCCATTTAAAGAGGGTTTGTCCACATCTCCCATGAGATGTCCTGATGCAATTCAATCTGCACCAGTCTTTCTGACATAAATCAAAACTCGGTGGTTCCTCAACAGGATCAATGATGAGCTGTTTGTTTTGAGTGGTCAAAGTGTTCCATGTGACTGTCCATTGAGTCTCAGAATCAAAGTTGGGTTCTTTGATTCTGAGATCTTGATGCAGTTCCATAGAGCGTTGCGGGATTTTAACCTTGTCTTTGGCAGTTTCTGCAGGTCATAGTGCAGTGGAATCTTTGTAGTTAAATTGACATGATTAAGAAAGCGAAATGTCTGAGCAGCTCTTCTAATCTGTGGAGGCTGGATGTGTGATAGGACCGGAAGCCAGTCAACTGGAATAGATTTGAGCGACACTATGTGCATAGCATTATTAAGTTGAGTGCTGGAAGCCAGAAAGCTGCAGGGGTTGATGGCATTCCTCCAGAGTTTCTCAAGAATCTGGGGAGACGGGGATGGGAATGGCTGGTGGTGCTTTTTACTGCCGTGCATAGAACCGGAGAAGTGCCAACAAGCTGGTGACAGGCAACAGTGGTTGCTCTACTGAAGCCTGGGAAATCCCCAGAGGATGCAGCCAGCTACCACCTTATCTCTCTCCTCTCAACCACAGGCAAGCTCATGGAATGGGTGCTGCTCCACCATCTGTCTGATATTATTGAAGACTGCTCCACTGGGAGGATGGCAGGATTTTGCCTGAAGAGGAACTGCTGTGACCAAGTAGCTTCACTTACTATCCACACTGAGGCAGGATTCCAGTGTAAGCTGAAGACAGGAATTACCCTGGTTGATTTGTCCTCAGCATATGACACTGTCTGGAGATAGGGCCTCCTTCTCAAGGTCTCCCACCTCATTCACTGCTGGCAAACGATCTGCCTGTTGGCAGCAATGACTGGGGACTTCCGCTTAAGGTACACCTTAATGGCTAGATCAATAGACCAAGAACTCTTAACTTGGGAATTCCTCAGGTCTCTTTCCTGGCCCCAATACTGTTTAATCTATACACCGTGGATATACCAGCGATGGAGTCAAGGAAATTCATGTATGTGGACGATATTGTCCTAGCAGTTCAGCATACAAGCCTCCATACCATCAGCTGCACCCTAACCCGAGATCTTAGCACAATGGCTGATTATTTCCAATGATGGATATTTAGGCTTAATCCAAAGAAAACCATGGTAACTGCTTTCCATCTGAACAATATAATGGCTAATACCAAACTTGATGTGCAGTTCTGTGGTGAGAGCATCAGCCATGACGCTAATCCAAAGTATCTTGGCATTACACTGGACCAGAGTTTGACCTTTCGACAACATCTCGAGAACACCCATGATAAGGTCAGGTCTCGTGTTGCGCTTAGCAGAAAATTGGCTGGAACATCATGGGGTGTGGTGTTTAGATGTTGCTTGCAATTGGGAGTCTGAAAGGACAGGAAACAGGAAGGAGGGGGGAGGAGTTGAGAGGCTGGGAGAAAGCTACAGAGGGTGCAGCAGCAGCTTGGTAAAGAGGTTTCCACTTTGAAAATGAAGTCCTGTTGAAGCTTGTTAGTACCTTGCCTGGTTGATACAACGTTTTGGCGACGAGGATGGATCTTCTGCCTCTGAACCCACCTGCACCCTTTCTGCAAAGCCCAGGTGAGCCTCCAATTCCTTTTACTACCTGGATCCATATGTTTGAGACTTATCTCAATCAGTGCTACAGAGATCTCTGAAGTAAGAAAGCATGTTCTGCTAATCTACTGCCTTGGAGCAGAAGGGCAGCGTATATTTTACACTTTTCCCCTTGCAGATGATAAATATGAGACAGCACTCACTGCATTAAAGAACTTTTTTGTGCCAAAAGTGAATGTAGTAGCTAATTGCTACAGATTTCGCCAGTGTGAGCAGAAAACAGGGGAAACTATAATGCAGTGTATTGCTTCCCTCAGGAGTCTGATTGTAATTTGTGACTTTGGGAATATGACAGATGAGATGATTAGAGACCAGCTCATTGAGAAAACAACCATGCTTCATGTAAGAGAACGCTTACTTCTAGAACCACAACTTACACTAGAAAAAGCAATAATCATTGCTACTCAGATTGAGTCAGCTACAGCTGAAGCCAAAATAATGAGCATGGATACAGGAGGCACAGGCAGGCTGTGATTCCTTTGCAGAAAAGTTCACTACCACTGCAGACACACAATTGCAAGAGGAAAACTAATGAAAAACCACAGAATCAGCAAATTCAAAATAAAGTAAAAGCATGTTTTCACTGTGGATCTCCACAACACCTTGCAAGCTACACAGGATGTCCGGCAAAAGTAGCTCAGTGCAATCATTGTAAAAAGATTGGACATTTTGCTAAAGTATGTCACAGTAGCCAGTTCAATCAACAGGAGCATGCAGTTACAATACCAGATGTCACTGTGCTGAGCGTGGACAAAATCACTACTGCACATATTCCAGAAGAGATAAAGTGCACTGTAAATGTTTTGGCCATACCCTCAGGCAAACCACACTCTGTTCAGCTAATGTTGGACACTGGCTCAGCAGTATCTATGCTACCTGATTCCATCTATCTGAATTACTTTAAAGATGTGCCTCTTACTGAACCCAAGCTTCACTTGGTGTGCTATTTGAAAAACCATATTCCAGTACATGGCTGCCTGCCAGTAATTGTTACTTTTGGTGATTGCTGTGTAACTGCAGAGTTCTACATTGTCCACAAAGGCACTCCTATCCTTGGCAGAGATTTATTGGCTGCTTTAAATCTCAGGGTAGTTAATGGACGAATTGATCTTCCTCAGCAAAGCACTCTTGTGGTACACACACCAGTTTCAGGTGGGACCCAACACCAGGTTGAGGAGAAACTTGGCTGTGCTTATGGGTTTCTGCATAAAGTTAAAATGTGGAATAATGTGATGCCTGTACCACAGAAGTTACAGCACTTACCATTTTCAGTCAGGGAAGCTGTTTTAGAGGAACTTAGAAAACTTGTTCAAAAGGACATTATTGAAGAGAGCGACTCCTCAGAATGGGTTTCACTTATAGTAGTGACGCAGAAGAAGGGTGGAGGCATTCGCCTTTGTGTGGACTTAAGAGAGCCAAATAAAGCTATTGTAATTGACAGCCATCCTTTTCCTCACATAGAAGAAGTATTTGCAGAACTTCGTGGAGCAAAGATGTTTTCTACTCTTGATTTGCAGAGTGCATACCACCAGGTTATGTTGCATGAAGATAGCAGAGACCTCACAGCATTTATTACGCATGAGGGACTATTTCGTTTTAAACATGTTCCATACGTTCTCGCATCTGCCCCAAATGCCTTTCAAAAAATGATGTCATTGATTCTGAAGAATCCACATGGAGTTCAGTGCTATCTGGATGATATTATCATGTTTGGAAATACTTCCGAGGAGCATGACAATAACCTGCAGTCTGTAGTAAACTGCATCAGCACAGCAGGCCTCCAGCTCAATAGGTCCAAATGCAAATTTAGACAAACTGAACTCTCCTTTCTGGGGCATACAATTTCACGGGCTGGACTCAAACCTGATCCAGATCATATCCTGGCAATTTCAAATGCTCCTCTTCCAACAGATTTGCAAACTTTACGTTCCTTCTTGGGTCTTACCTCCTGGTATGCAAAATTCATTCCCAATGATGATTCTGTCATTGAACCATTACGGGAATTACTATGGAGAAGTTCAACCTTAGCGTGGACAACGGATGCACAAACTAGTTTTGAAATGGTGAAAGACTTGATTGTACATAGTCCAGTATTTGCATTATTCAGTTCTGCATTGCCCACAATTGTAACTACTGATGCTTCTGATTATGGACTTGGGGCTGTTCTCACACAACTGCGTGAGGACAACGCAGAGAGGACTGTTGCATTTGCTTCAAGGATGCTAATGCTGAGAGAAAATATTCTACAGTCGAAAAAGAAGCACTTGCTTGTGTCTGGGCTACTGAAAAATGGAGAACTTACCTGTGGGGCCGCATGTTCAAGTTGCGCACAGACCACAGCCCTTTGACAACGTTGCTCACCACGAAAGGATTGGGAAGAGCAGGATACCGTATTGCTCAATCGTCCGCAAGACTACTTTCTTTCAATCATGAACTGGAATATAAGCCTGGAAACCAAAATGTGGTTGCTGATTGCCTTTCTTGCCTACCTTTGCCTTCACCAGATGGTGCACTGGAGGATGAGGATGTAGTGGTTGCCATTATTACAAGCACTCTCACTGCAGTTACAAGAGAACAATTTCAAGCTGCTTGTTCAGCATGTCCAATTCAACAAAAACTATGGGAATTTCTGACAAACAGATGGCCCAGTCACCCTAAAAACCTTGACCCAGGTTTGCTGCCTTATTTTAGAGTTTGGGATGAACTTTCTTTGTTTAATGGCTGTGTGCTACAAGGTACACACTGGCTCCTTGTGCCAGAAGAATTACACCTGGCACACGATACTCATCAAGGAATTGTCAGAACCAAACCACTACGGGATCTGTATTGATGGCCAGGGATGGACTCTCAAACTGAAGCACTCATAAAATCCTGTGTCACTTGCCAAATGCATGATAAGACAACAGTGACATGTACCACTGCATTACAGCTTGTTCCTCTTCCTGAATCTGCATGGGAAAAAGTGGCGATTGACATTGTAGGACCCTTTGATACTGCTCCAATTGACTGCCGTTATGCCATCACTTTAATAGACTATTTCAGTAAATGGCCTGAGGTAGCTTTTACATCGCAAATCTCTTCTGCTACAGTAATTAAGTTCCTCTCTTCAGTTTTTAGCAGGGAAGGTAACCCCAAAGAACTGGTTTCAGATAATGGTAGTCAATTTACTTCCCTGGAGTTTGAAACTTTTCTAGCACAGAGGAACATTTTACACAGAAGGTCATCCCTATATTACCCTCAAGTCAATGGCGAAATCGAATGGTTTAACAGAAGTTTGAAAGAGTTTGCAAACGGCTAAACTAGAAGGGCGATTGTGGATACCCTTCACTACTGATTTCTTGCAAGCATACCAGGCTACATGACATGCCACAATGCAAAGATCACCTGCAGAGTTGCTGCATGGGAAACAGATGAACATTGCTGGATTGTTAAAGGCATGACCTGATGCCCCAAATGAGGATGATAGAAAAACAGTTGAACAGAACCAAGCAAAGTCTAAGGCTTTCACAGACAAGCGGCGGGGTGCTAAGGAACCAAAGTTTGAGTGTGGTTCCTTTGTTAGAATATGAAAACCTGGACTTTTACGCAAAGGGGAACATAAATTCACAGCTCCTCTTAAAATCATAGAGAAGAAGGGACCTTACACCTACTGACTTTCCGATGGGTGGGTATGGAATGCTTCTTATCTTGCACCTGCCTATGCACCAAGAGGAGATTATGCCAACACCCAGTCTGCATTAGATGACTTCACCGTACTACGAACACAACAGACATTGCACTGGAATCGGGGCTTGAGAGACTGCCTGTCAGACCCAGATGACCACCTGTCTGGACTAGAGAGTACGTTTTGCAGTATCTACAGTGTTTTCAGTGTAATATTTCTGCCAACAATATAGTGTCTTGTTTCATATTTGTTCCTGTGGTTAGAACAATAATGTTTATTTTAATTGGGAGAGTTTCTTAAGAGAGGAGGGAATGTGGTGTTTAGATGTTGCTTGTAATAGAATTGGGAGCACTGGCTGTTGGGAGTCTGAAAGGACAGGAAGGAGGGGGGAGGAGTTGAGAGGCTGGGAGAAAGCTACAGAGGGTGCAGCAGCAGCAGCTTGGTAAAGAGGTTTCCACTTTGTTTTCAAAGTCCTTTTGAAGCTTGTTAGTACCTTGCCTGGTTGATACAACAATGGGGCTCCAGTCCACAGACCTTATAAACCACAACAATTGCCTTGGTATATTCTGCTGCTGAATATTGTGCACCAGTGTGGTCTCATAGCAGTCACACTAAACTCCTTGACTTCAGATACTTGAAAGGCTGCCATAAAAAAAGATGGAAACATTTTTTTCTCTTTTACCACAGAGGGCAGGACAAGAGGCAATGGGTTCAAACTACAACATATCTGATTTAGATTAAATCTCAGGAAAAACTTCCTAACTGTAAGAACAGTAGAATGATGGAACAGACTGACTTAGGAGGTTGTGGAAGTTTTTTTATTGGAGGTTTTCAAAAGGAGGCTGGATAGCCACCTGTCCTGGATGGTTTAGACACAACAAATCCTGTGTCTGGGCAATGGGTTAGACTAGGTGAATTTTGCAGTCCCTTCTAACCCTATGGTTCTACGATTCTAGTTCTCTGCTTAAGAATGTGGGGTCTATGGTCTGTCTGCTGACATTACAGATATATAGATTTATTTCAAAAAGTGGCTCTAGAGTAACTGCACTGCCAAAGTTTCTGGTACATTGTCAATAGCAGATGCGTGGTTGAGACTGAGACCTTTGAGACATGTACCTTTTTGTCCTACATGACTGTAAAGTATCAGGTACACTGTTAGTATTAAATAATAGTGAATATTTAGAGGAATATAGGCTACAAAGGCTAACAGTGGGAGCACAGAATTTGGCTATTCCCAGGATACTGCTTTACTATGGGCCCATCCTGAATTGGACTAACTTGAATAAAATAGATAACAGGTCGGGTTTTCAGAGGTGTTCAGCACTAGCTTAGTTAAAGTCAATTGGAGCAAAGTTAGGCCTATGCTGAGCACATTTGAAAATCCCACCCATTGTGTCTAATAACAGATATGTCCCTATTACTTTTCTTTTAGAAAACATTTTAAATGAAACATTTACATAGTAAGATTCTCTTTTTCTGCCGTACTTAAATAATTAAGAGTTAGAGGCAAAAGACTGGAGGTGTTTTTAGAATGAAATGAGGGACAGTTGTCTGGCTTCTATGTCTATGTTTTGGCATCAAAATGTTAATGCAGCTGGCAAGTCAAAATGTTTTCAACTGGCTTCTGATGACTGAAATTGGCTTGAGCTCACAACCCATCAGTCTTCCTTCATTTACCCTTCCTGGAGACCAGCAGTATTGATTTTATAACAAGTAACGCTTGGTATCGTCAAACCCAGTTGCAAAGAGGCTGAATGACTGCTGTAACACAACAGATTATGCTTTCCACAGAATTTTGCTTTCATTTATAATCCTATTGAAAAAAATCACTAAGACTTGTTGATTTCTCTAATGCTTTAATTTTGGTTACAAGGGAGGGAGGAAATAGAGAAGGGAGAGGGGAAGAAAGAAGAGAGGGAGAAAATAAAGAACATGGCATATGTTAGGTAATTAATTTCTGGGAAATAGAATGTATCCTTAATGGCATTTTAATTAGATATGGTGAGGCACTCCAACCTTAACTACTGGATGTTCTTTCTCCATAGTATCTGAGCACCTTTTGAATATTTTCAGCATCGTGTTTGTGGAGTTCTTTTTTTTTTTAATGGCAGTCCCAGAAAATCATAGAATACCATTGCAATTTTATTTAGATTCCCATGGCACCTAAAGGCAGCAGTCAGACACAGAAGCAGTAGAGCCCCACTGTGCTAGCCATTGTACAGACACATACAAAGGTCCAGTTAATTACTTCTAAGATATGACGTCTACCATAGGCAGTGGGTATAATAGGCAAGGGTGGTTGCATGGCCACTGGTTGCATGGTTTGCAGGGAAGTTTTTGATTATTATTATGCCCCATGCAGGTTCCGGGGTGGCTGAGGAGGTGGTATGTGCTGCTCAGCTTCCTGGGTTCATCAGTCATCTCCCTGGATTCCACTTAGTCAAAAGCACAGGTCACTACTATATATTCTTTACTTGATCACTTTGCAACAGTGAGAATTCAGTCCCTAGGGTCTGGTGAAGAATATAATAGTATTTAAAGCTTCCATTGTGTTTTATCTGTAGACCTCATAGGTGGCAGGTGGAGCCCCCCTTTGGGGAGGCTAGCTCCCCGGCCCCACCCCTTCCACCCGAGCCCCCCCCCCACCAACCATGGCCAGAGCCCTGAGGGTCTCAGGAGGGGGTGCTCCAGCCAGACTAGGGCTCCTCTGGGGGTGGAGGGACTTGGGGCTCCAGTTGGCCTGGGGGCTCTCTGGCCACAGGGGGGAGGAGCTTCTCTGGGTGGGGTGCCTCAGAGCTCTGGGCACGGTGGGGTGGGTCTTGGGTGGAAGAGGTGGGGCCAGAGGGGCTAGCCTTTCTGAAGGTGGGCTCCACCTGCTGCCTACGAGGTCTATAGATAAAAACACAATATAAGCTTTAAATATTGTTATATTCTTCAGACCTGAGAGACTGAATTCCCACTGTTGCAAAGTGATCAGGTAAAAAATATACAGTAGTGACCTGTGCTTTTGAATGAGTGATCTGTGTTGCAGATCTGAGAGAAGACTTTAATTGTAGAACTAGAAGAGATAATTCCAAGTTTTGTCTTTATCATTTCACTGACAAACCCAAAGCAGTATTTGACCACTGTGTAAATTTTTCCTCACTGAATTCCCCAATCCATTTATGTTTATTATTTCTTTCTTAAACTCATTCTTAAAGAGATCCCAAAGGGCTATTTAACCTGTGATTAACGCAATCGTAAATTGGTGCATGTTCACACTATGTCTCTTTAACAGTTAAAGTGTACTGCAGAAAATCAGTAAATGCTATGGTTATTTACATATACATTATTTTTCTTCCAATTATAAGATCTTTGTTGTTATTATTATTATTAATAATATAGAACATTTCATTGGTCGATCTCAAACTGCTTTACAAAGGAGGTCAATTATCATTGACCCTGTTTTACAAGATAGCTTCTAAGCAGCATTAGCAAACTGTATCCAGCAGATAATTTCTTTTTCAAGTGTATTTTCTCAGAGCTTGTGAGTGAATTTAGTGCTTATGAAAATGAGTGCAAAGGCTACAAACTTCAGGCAGGCATAATGCAGATAGTTGCTAGGCATGATTCCTTACTGCCCTTCAGACAGCCTAGATCTATGTGTTAAAGATCTGAGGTGAAATCCTGGCCCTATTGAAATTAACGGCAGCTTTGTTCTTGATTTCAATGGGGCCAGATTTTCAAGCCTGGTCTTTATGTAAATAAATGCATATGTGGCAATGTACCTGAGATACATCAAAGATATTTTCCTCCTCTGGACAGATGGCTTAAACTCTCTCATAACTTTCCATCACAACTTCAATAACCACCACCTGTCCATTAAACTCTCTCTGGAACACTCCCCCACTAACATAAACTTCCTGGACCCCACGATCAGCTTCAACTGTGGATCCTTACAGACAACTATGTACAAGAAACTCATAGATCACTAGACTTACCTTCACAGATCTAGTTACCACTCCAAACACACCGAGAAATCTGTTATCTACAACCAGGCCCTCAGATACCACAGAATATGCGCCAAGGAGAAAGTAGAGGCTATCCACCTTAACACACTCAAAACTGCCTCCACCACACAAGGACACTCCACCGGAGAAGTAGATCACATCATAGAATGGGCCACCCAAATATCCCAAGAGATCCTGCTTCAAAGCAGAAATAAAATCCCCTCTGACTGCACGGTTGTTACCTATCACCCCACACTGTAACCCATCTGAGGTATCATCAAACAACAACCATCCATACTCGATGGGGACCCAATCTCAAAGAAATCTTTCCTGAATTCCCACTCCTGGCCTTCAAACAACCCCCTAAACTCTCCAAGCTCATCATCAGAAGCAAACTCCCCACAGACCAGGACACACCAACTCAAAGTGGCCCCAGAACAATAGATGCAAAACCTGCAGACATATCTCCACTGCTGTGATGATCAATACTTTCCACAACATACCTTTCAAAATCCATGGGCCCTACACATGCCTATCACAACATGTGGTGTATCTCATGCACTAAATGCCCCAATAACAGTAATGTGGGTGAAAACAATCACTATACTCTTGAAAGAACACACAGGAAAATGATAAAAGACAAAAACATCCTATCACCTGTGGGTGAACACTTTCCACAGAGCGATCACTCTATACCTGACCTATCAGTCCTCATTCTCAAAAGAAACCTATGCAACACTTTTGAAAGACATGCCTGGAGATTAAATATATAACTAAACACTGAAAATCATGGACTGAACAGAGACACTGGATTTATGGCTCATTACAACAATCTGTGACCCACTAACCTCCTTTTTTGTCCTATGACTGCAAAAAGCTGTTAACGGGCCACCCTACCTTGAATGATCCCTTAGAATATGTGCTACCTACTTATGCTAAACAATCTGTTCTACCTTTCATTTAGTTGTGACACTCTGAATACCTTTCCCAGACCTGAAGAAGAGCTCTGTGTGGCTCGAAAGCTCTCTCACCAACAGAAGGGGCCCAATAAAAGATAATACCTCAGCCACCTTGTCTCTCTAATATCCTGGGACCGCCAGAGCTACAACTACACTGCTTATATGGCAGATAGGTAGCCTTCCTATGCAGATTAAGGCTGGCATTGTCAAAGGAGCCTAAGAGTGTTGGTGTCCAAATCCCATTGAAGTTCAATGAGATTTAGGCAGCTAACTCCTTAAAATCCTCTGATAATCTCAAACTAGAAACAAAATACATATGACCTGTTCCTGCTCCCACTAAAGTCAATCGGAGCGTTGCCATCCATTTAAAAAAGATCTTATGGAATTAGCAAATTGCGCAGGTATCTCTGGTAATCAGCTTGTATGTATTCTCTGCTACAACTCCATCTGCCTGCTGACCCTGGAAGTGTCAGTCATTACATTTTCAGTAAAAATGTTTGGGAGTTATATTAATCTTCTCATTTGCTCAACTGCTATGAAAAAAATTAAACTGTCAACAGCATTTTGTCAGGTCAGACAAACATTTGGACCCAATAATGCACTAAAGTAAACATTAAAAACACGGAACGTTCCTCTTCCAGTTTGCACTTATTTCTGCCTCTGTCAAGGTTCCTCCCTCACTCTGAACTCTAGGGTATAGATGTGGGGACCTGCATTAAAACCTCCTAAGCTTACTTTTACCAGCTTAGGTTAAAACTTCCGCAAGGTACAAATTAATTTTATCCTTTGTCCTTGGAATATCCACTGCCACCACCAAACTCTAACTGGGTTTACTGGGAAACGTAGTTTGGATACGTCTTTCCCCCCAAAATCCTCCCAGCCCTTGCACCCCACTTCCTGGGAAAGGTTTGGTAAAAATCCTCTCCAATTTGCATAGGTGACCACAGACCCAAACCCTTGGATTTGAGAACAATGAAAAAGCATTCAGTTTTCTTACAAGAAGACTTTTAATAGAAATAGAAGTAAAGGAATCACCCCTGTAAACTCAGGATCGTAGATACCTTACAGGGTAATTAGATTCAAAACATAGAGAATCCCTCTAGGCAAAACCTTATGTTACAAAAAAGACACACAGACAGAAATAGTCATTCTATTCAGCACAATTCTTTTCTCAGCCATTTAAAGAAATCATAATCTAACGCATACCTAGCTAGATTACTTACTAAAAATTCTAAGAGTCCATTCCTGTTCTATCCCCGGCAAAAGCAGCATACCAACAGACACAGACCCTTTGTTTCTCTCCCTCCTCCCAGCTTTTGAAAGTATCTTGTCTCCTCATTGGTCATTTTGGTCAGGTGCCAGCGAGGTTACCTTTAGCTTCTTAACCCTTTACAGGTGAGAGCATTTTTCCTCTGGCCAGGAGGGATTTTAAAGGGGTTTACCCTTCCTTTTATATTTATGACAGCCTCAAATAACAGAATCAATTTTTTTCTTTCCAAAGAACTATTAGTGTGAATAGCTTAGAAAACAATGGTTAACACATATGTGCCAGAATTTTTAAACATGAGTGCATAGTGTTAGGTACCTGAATCCACAATTAGGTACATAAACGGACTGCCTGATTTTCAGAGGTGCTGAGCCCTAAGCAGCTCCCATTCACAGGGGAACAGAGCTGCGTGTGCTCAGTATCTCTGAATCCTGGCCACTTATTTAGGTTCCTAGATGTGGTTGTCTGTCTAACTGCATTTAGCTGTATGGAGTGGAAATCTATCAACTGCATGAAAAAACTTGTACAGATACAGACAGACATCATCTTCCTTTCCAAATGCAAACAGATGGACATCGTACCAAAAGGACTGAAGGTAAAAAATCCATTACAATCTACATACCACAGAGACTATGCTGACAGCTTGTGCCACATGCTCTCAAAGAAACTGTGGAACCACCTGATCAACATCCTCTACAGCAAACAGGGAAAGATAAAGAATGAGCTCTCAAAAATGGATACTCTCATAAAAAACCAACCTTCCACACAAACTTCCTCATGGCTGGACTTTACTAAAACTAGACAAGCCATTTACAACACACACTTTGCTTCTCTACAAAAGAGAAAGGACACTAAACTTTCTAAACTACTACATGCCACAAGGGGCCACAGCAATGGTTCCCTCAACCCACCCAGCAATATCGTTAACCTATCCAACTATACTCTTAGCCCAGCAGAAGCAGCTGTCCTATCTCGGGGCCTCTCCTTCTGCCCCTCCATCCCCACGAACATGATACAGTTCTGTGGTAACCTAGAATCCTATTTTCGACATCTCCGACTCAAGGAATATTTCCAACATACCTCTGAACAACATACTAATCCACAGAGACCTCCCGACCAACACTACAAAAAGAAGGATTCTAGGTGGACTCCTCCTGAAGGTCGAGACAGCAGACTGGACTTCTGCATAGAGTGCTTCCGCCGACGTGCACAGGCTGAAATTGTGGAAAAGTAGCATCACTTGCCCCACAACCTCAGCCATGCAGAACACAATGCCATCCACAGCCTCAGAAACAACTCTGACATCATACTCAAAAAGGCTAACAAAGGAGGTGCTGTTGTCGTCATGAATAGGTGGGAATATGAACAAGAGGCTGCTCAGCAGCTCTCCAACACCACTTTCTACAAGCCATTACCCTCTGATCCCACTGAGAGTTACCAAAAGCAACTACAGCATTTGCTCAAGAAACTCCCTGAAAAAGCACAAGATCAAATCCGCACAGACACACCCCTGGAACCCTCACCTGGGATATTCTATCTACTACCCAAGATCCATAAACCTGGAAATCCTGGGCGCCCCATCATCTCAGGCATTGGCACCCTGACAGCAGGATTGTCTGGCTATGTAGACTCTCTCCTCAGGCCCTACACTACCAACACTCCCAGCTACCTTCGAGACACCACTGACTTCCTGAGGAAACTACAATCCATCGGTGATCTTCCTGATAACACCATCCTGGCCACTATGGATGTAGAAGCCCTCTACACCAATATTCCACACAAAGATGGACTACAAGCCGTCAAGAACACTATCCCCGATAATATCACGGCTAACCTGGTGGCTGAACTTTGTGACTTCGTCCTTACCCATAACTATTTTACATTTGGGAACAATGTATACCTTCAAATCAGCGGCACTGCTATGGGTACCCGCATGGCCCCACAGTATGCCAACATTTTTATGGCTGACATAGAACAACGCTTCCTCAGTTCTCGTCCCCTAACGCCCCTACTCTACTTGCGCTATATTGATGACATCTTCATCATCTGGACTCATGGAAAAGAAGCCCTTGAGGAATTCCACCATGATTTCAACAATTTCCATCCCACCATCAACCTCAGCCTGGTCCAGTCCACACAAAAGATCCACTTGCTGGACGCTACAGTGCTAATAAACGATGGTCACATAAACACCACCCTATACCGGAAACCTACTGACCACTATTCCTACCTACATGCCTCCAGCTTTCACCCTGACCACACCACACGATCCATTGTCTACAGCCAAGCTCTGCGATACAACCACATTTGCTCCAACCCCTCAGACAGAGACAAACACCTACAAGATCTCTATCAAGCATTCTTACAACTACAATACCCACCTGCTGAAGTGAAGAAACAGATTGACAGAGCCAGAAGAGTACCCAGAAGTCACCTACTACAGGACAGGCCCAACAAAGAAAATAACAGAACGCCACTAGCCGTCACCTTCAGCCCCCAACTAAAACCCCTCCAATGCATTATCAAGGACCTACAACCTATCCTGAAGGACGACCCAACACACTCACAAATCTTGGGAGACAGGCCAGTCCTTGCCTACAGACAGTCCCCCAACCTGAAGCAAATATTCACCAGCAACCACATACCACACAACAGAACCACTAATCCAGGAACCTATCCTTGCAACAAAGCCCGTTGCCAACTGTGCCCACATATCTATTCAGGGCACACCATCACAGGGCCTAATAACATCAGCCACACTATCAGAGGCTCGTTCACCTGCACATCTACCAATGTGATATATGCCATCATGTGCCAGCAATGCCCCTCTGCCATGTACATTGGTCAAATTGGACAGTCTCTACGTAAAAGAATAAATGGACACAAATCAGATGTCAAGAATTATAACATTCATAAACCAGTCGGAGAACACTTCAATCTCTCTGGTCACGCGATTACAGACATGAAAGTTGCGATATTACAACAGAAAAACTTCAAAACCAGATTCCAGCGAGAGATTGCTGAATTGGAATTCGTTTGCAAATTGGATACAATTAACTTGTTTTTTCCTAACCCCCCCCCCCGCCCCATTCCTCAGACGTTCTTGTTAAACCCTGAATTTGTGCTGGAAATGGCTCACCTTGATTATCACACACATTGTAAGGAGAGTGATCACTCTAGATAAGCTATTACCAACAGGAGAGAGGGTTTGTTGGGGACGGTGGGGAGAAAACCTGGATTTGTTCTGGAAATGGCCCAGCTTGATTTTCATATACATTGTAAAGAGAGTGATCACTTTTGATAAGTTTCAGAGTAACAGCCGTGTTAGTCTGTATTCGCAGACTAACCTTGATTATCATGCCTGCCTTGATTATCATGCACATTGTGTAGAGAGTTGTCACTTTGGATGGGCTATTACCAGCAGGAGAGTGAGTTTGTGTGTGGGGGGGTGGAGGGTGAGAAAACTTGGATTTGTGCTGGAAATGGCCCAACTTGATGATCACTTTAGATAAGCTATTACCAGCAGGACAGTGGGGTGGGAGGAGGTATTGTTTTATGATCTCTGTGTGTACATAAAGTTTGCTGCAGTTTCCACGGTATGCATCCGATGAAGTGAGCTGTAGCTCACGAAAGCTCATGCTCAAATAAATTGGTTAGTCTCTAAGGTGCCACAAGTACTCCTTTTCTTTTCACTTTAGATAAGCTATTACCAGCAGGAGAGTGGGGTGGGGGGAGAGAAAACCTTTTGTAGTGATAAACACCCATTTTTTCATGGTTTATATGTGTATAAAAACATCTTCTGTAGTTTCCACAGTATGCATCCGATGAAGTGAGCTGTAGCGCACGAAAGCTTATGCTCAGATAAATTGGTTAGTCTTCTAAGGTGCCACAAGTACCTTTTCTTTTTGTCTAACTTTAGGAACTTGTGTGAAAACTGCCTGGCCCTTCACTCCCGTGCTTCACAAATCTGAAAAAAAGTGAAATCGGGAGAAGCACCCAAATGGTCACATCTTCAGAGAAAATAAGTTGATAAGCATTTTTTTTAATTCCCCCCCCTGCTTTTCCACTGCATTTTGGTAATGTTGACAAATCATTGCTCTGTGCTATTGTCATTAGATGTATTGAATTCTGAATATTCATTGAGTATAAACTTGCTGTAGTGAGGAGCTGTGGCTTCCCTCAGAGGCAGACGTGGAGGGATGGCCACAGCATACCACCTGGTGGGTGGAACCAGGTAGCCATTGCCCCACCCGCTGGAAGCAGAGGGGTGGGACAGAATGGGGAAGTATAAAACCCAGGCTCTGGAGCTTACTTAGCAGGGAGCCACTGAAAGAGACAGACACATCCTGCTAGCTGCTTGAGCCCGACCCCGACCATTCTGAGGACACATCCAAGTGGTTGGAGCTGCCAGTTGACCATCACGCTGAGGAGCTGCTGGAGCTGCCAATGCACTGGCCATCTACCCTGGGGAGACATCGGACAACCACCACACTGAGGTATCTGCCAAGGGGAGAGTAGGAAGTAGCCCTGGGGAGCCAGATGACTGTCTGGCTGCTTGAAACACAGTCAGCATGTTGCAGCTGGAATCCCCTCTGACCCAGTGGCAGACCATTCTGCCACTGTTAAGACCCTGGGCTGGGACCTGATGGAGTTGGGTGGGCTCATGTCCCCCTACACCTGTCACCCCTCCCCAGAGGTGGCAGTTCTCCCACTCCTTAGTCTGAGAAGCCGGCTTTCATTGCCCACCCCCACCAGAGGCCCTAGACAGCTTCGGGCACTCACCTCAGCCTGAGTCTCTAGACTGCTTTTGGGTTTATAGGCTGCCACGGCTCTGCCTTGTTTACAGGCCGGAGCCCTAACTATTTGCCACCCTGCCCTTCTTGAGGGCATGGGCTTATAGACTGCTACAGCTTGGCCTTGACTGCAGGGCAGAGCCCTGACTGTTGCCCTGCCCTGCTTGAGGGCTAGGGCCTATAGACTGCCGCTAATTCCCCCCTCTTTTGAGATTAACCCTGCAGATCAGACTGCGAGGAGGTGTGGCGTCCCTGAGAGGCAGATGTGGGGGACAGCCACACCAGCTTACACTTGCTTTATACTAGTAAATTCAATAAAATTAAAATGTCTCAAAAGTCCAATTAAAAAAGTTTTCGGTTTAAAATTTTTATACTATCTATTTTATTTATGAGATTTGTATTGCAACAAATTTTGACGAAATAATAGCGAGCTCTCTATATAACAATCACTACTGGTGCTAGCATTTTTCATATTGCCTGAAAGCATAAGCTTGATCTATGGAAAACCTTTTCCTTTGACAGTTTTGCCTTCTTACTTAGTAGTTTCACTGGAATTTTTGCAAATTAGGTTCACCCATTTAATAGGTTTAATCTGTTAATTGCTCTGAAGGCCATTGCGTTTTTTTCTCTTTCCCCACCTCCCTTTTACTGTCTGTAAAATGGGGATATTAATATTTACCTACCTCATAGTATGATCAGGACTCAATTTTTCCATGTGTGTCTGGTCAGGTGGTTGTGACCTTTTCTATTTGATGCTGATCTCACTGCCAAAATCCATGATGTTATCACTTTGAGACTGGGGCAGTGTAGTGTGTTCCACATGGGTAAAGCCTAAAATCCAGCTGGAAATTGAAACCAGTGCAAAATGTGGCAGAATTCATGTTAAGTGGGTTATCCCACTGCTAACCAGCACGTGACTCCAGTGGTCCATGATCTGTACTGGCTGCTTGCTGGCCTGCTGGGGGAGTTTAAAGCATTTGTTTTGAACGGTGGAGCCCTGGTTTCAGTGTACTTGAGAGACTGTGTCTCTCCTTGTGCCATACAACTGCAGTTACAAGCAGTGGAGGTGCTCAGGTTAAAAGAGTGGGAGATTGTTGGAAGGCTTTTCTCCCCAGGGTCCTCAACTTTGGAATTCATAATCACCTTTGGTTCAAAACAGTGCTAGCTTTTTACCTTCAGTGAATGCTGCATGGCCTATCTCTTTGCACCAACTTTTAAGGAAGAAAGCAGGTATTTGGGGGTTTATGCTGGAGTTGAGGTCTTTTTTTATATTATGTTTTTGTTGACTTTCTTTTGTGTTGACAGATTTTTGGGGTAACAGATTTTTTCTGTTATGTGACAACTGTAGAGTCAGAATTAGTCACTTTCTTCTAAATGAACAAAGAATATTATTATAATCAAGAAAATAGCATTATCCCTAAAGCACCTGCATGTTACTCTCTGCTACTAGAGCTTCTAACTAGACGCTTCTCAATCCTCAACCATATGTGATATTCTATGCAAATTATTTAATTAGCTAACATGCATTTTTGAAAATAGTTTGCATATGCCCATAAACTTCAACTTTTTAAATTTGTGTAGATTTAGAGTTGGTGAAAGGCATCAGATTTGACAATCCTGGTGAACCAAGTCCTCTGTTTATCTATAGGGTAACATCAGGACAGTTTCCCATATACTCTGTCTTGCTAGCATGTCTTACCCCAACTCTTTAGAGATAACGGGGATGGCTTAGTCTCTGGCCCATTCAGTTATTTGTCTCTTTGCAGAGTCTGCCATTTAGTGCAAATCATGGTGGTGATATTGGCCTGATCTACACAAAAACTTTAGGTCGACACAGCTATGATGCTCAAGGGTGTGAAAAATCCACACCCCTGAGCGCTGGACCTATACCATCCTAGCCCATAGTATAGATGCAGCTAGGTTGATGGAAGAATTTTTCCTTCAACCTTTCCCATCGCTCAGAGAAGGATTTCGACAGCGACAGAAAAACCCCTTCCATTGCTGTGAGCTGTGTCTATATGGTTATGCTGGCAATAACTACAGCACAGTAGCTATGCTGCAATAGTCCCTATAGTATAGATATGGCCTTCGTAATGGTGCAGCTGGACCAGAGACTCACCCAAACTCTTCTCATACAGGGGTGGGAATCGGCAGCTAAGCCAACATTCCGATCACTTAAAGATCAATTATCTCCCCTGGGGTGAAGCTGACTGTGCCTAATTAGTGGATTAGAATGGGCTGGGAAGGATTAAAGAGCTAGCTAATGCATTAACACACAGGGTAAAAGGAGGCATAGGAGGAGAGAGGCAGGCTAGCAGAACCAGGATGAAGAAAGATCTTTGAGTGGAGAGATTGCTTCCCTTTCCACTCCCTGGCAGAGGGCTGAGGAGCGATAGATGCTGTAAACAATATGGTGTATAGGTCACAAAAGGTGGTGGAAAGACAATGTAAATAAACTACATGGTGGTGAATAACAAATGAAGGTTTTAGAATAGCCTGAGTAGACAGAGGAGAAGACAGGAGCAAGACTCCATCCTGTCACAATAGGCCAACAAAGTTCAATTAGATAGAAACAATTGCTAATCTCACCTGAGCTGGTCTGGAGTCAACCAGGTGAGACTGCATTGCTAGTGAACTAGAATCAGCCATCTTGTCCCCCAGTGTATGCTTATATTACACCTTTTAAGAATGAGTGTTGTTTTCTGGAAAGATAGGTTTATTAAATCAAATTCTGGCTTTTTAGCAGTTTATACAGGAATGGTATTCCCATTCTTAGGACAGTCACATAAAACTTCCAACACACTGCTCTAAGCATCCAACAAACACAGCGTACAATCAAGTTTCCTACCATGTTCTTAAAGTGACAGTTCTTGTTAATCAAAATACAATAAAATACAACAATAAAACCAATATCAATATAATATCCAAATTATATTCTAGATACAATCTTTTTCAACATAAAATCATTTAAGCAATTGCAATTATTCCAGGTTCCTCACACTAACCTAAGATGGAGATATATATCTATAAGCATTAAAAATACCAAAAGCCTACCCAACTTTAAAAGAACATTAAGGAAGCAAAGTCAAACACTCAAAAGTTAGGTAATGCCAGAATTAGCATTACCCACTGAGTTTTAATTCTGCCTTCTTCTAATGATTCAGTTTTGAATTACATTCATTTTTTCCCCACATCAGGGTCAGCAGCATTTGTGCCCAGCACTTTCAGGTCCTCAGCACAGATCTCTTCCAATTCAGCTGAGAGATCAACTGATAACAGAAAAAGGCTGTAAGCCTGTATGTGCAACAGTGCTTAGACGAAGACATGCTATACTTTTTGCTAGTGAATTACACAACTGTGAAACAGCAGTGGAATACTGGTTATTGGAATTCCTGAATTCTGTCCCTGGCTCTGTGAACAGGGTGTGGCTTACTGGTTAGAGCAATGCTTATAGACAGAATAAGCAAGCACACAGATTTGGCACATTCATTCAGAAATGTGATCTGGTTGTAAAATTACAAATCTGGATTCTATTCTCAATTCTGCCTGAGGTGACTTTGTACAATCTCTTAGTTATCATGTTTGTAAAATACAGAGAATTGTACTCATCTACTATATGAGGCCCTGGGCAGTAGCAAGCGATGTGAACTGCATAGAAATATTATTAGCAGTCAGTAGAAGAGGTGAGGCTAATACCTATGATCTTCTGTGTCCCTGTCTGGCACCTTTCTTTGCCAGAGGGTATTTAGTATGGGAAAGTCTCACTTTCATATGCATTTGACATTTTATCTTATATGCAAGCAGGCAGGGATAGGGCTGCTAAATGCATGGGTGTCCACACAAGGTGCATAATACTTTGCAGGACTGCCAGCCTGGCTTCCCTGTTACAGATAGAAAGAAATGGGGTACATACCCTCCCACTGTTTCTCTTTTTGTTATGAATTGTGTTTTTAATAGCTTGTCAGAACACCTAAACTTGGAACTGATGTATTTTCAATGTCTAAAAAAAAAAAAAAAAATCAATAAAATAAATATGTTCCTAACTGTTTTTAAAGCTCTTTGAGATGCTTAGCTTGGAGGTTTCTATAGAAGTATTTTATACATCACAATAAAAAATAAAGTGGTCAAATGTAAGGCATAATTTTGTTCACAATTTCAGGACTAATATAACCAGATTTTTTAAAAAAATAAAATATACCTAGCTTTTATATTATAAAGAAATTAAACAGTGTGGCAGGAACCTAGGAAAAGGCCAGCTGAAATTTTATACTGCCCATAATTTTATATAATTTTATACTGCTATTATTAGGCCATCTGGATGGAGAAGGAAAACCTAGTCAGAGAAAGAAGTAATCTGACATCTCATAAACGTAAAAGATTTTGACCATCGTTATATTGAGAAGTACTTCAGTCTCATTTTCTTCAATGAGACTATTTACAGATTGAAGTACTACTGAATGTGAATAAGGCCTTGTCTACAAGAGAAAATTGCACTGTTGTAACCTAAGGTGTGAATTTACACCAATTTAATTAAACTGGAACAAAGTCTTGAATTGACACTGTTATCAGAATGGCTTTTTTGTAGGGCTGTAACGTAATTGCAGTTAATTCATGTGATTAACTCTAAAAAAATTAACTGCGATTAAAAAAATTAATTGCACTGTTAAACCATAGTATACCAATTGAAATTTATTAAATATTTTTGGATGTTTTTCTAAATTTTCAAATATATTGATTTCTATTACAAAACAAAATAAAAAGTGTACAGTGCTCACTTTATATTTATTACAAACATTTGCACTGTAAAAATGATAAAAGAAATACTATTTTTAATTGTACCTCATGCAAGTACTGTAGTGTAATCTCTTTATTGTGAAAGTGTACCTTACAAATGTAGATTTTTGTTGTTACATAACTGCACTCAAAAACAAAACAATGTAAAACTTTAGAGCCTAGAAGTCCACTCAGTCCTACTTCTTGTTTGGCCAATTGCTAAGACAAACAAGTTTGTTTACATTTATGGGGGATACTGTTGACTGTTTTATTTACAGTGTCACCTGAAATTGAGAACAGGTGTTCGCATGGCACTTTTGTAGCTGGTGTTTCAAGGTATTTACGTGCCAGGTATGCTAAACATTCATATGCCCCTTCATGCTTTGGCCATCATTGCAGAGGACATGCTTCCATGCTGATGATGCTTGTTTAAAAAATAATGCATTAATTACATTTGTGACTGAACTCGTTGGGGGAGAACTGTATGTCTCCTGTTCTGTTTTACCCACATTCTGACATGTATTTCATGTCATAGCAGTCTCAGATTATGACCCAGCACATGTTTGAACATAAGACTTTCACTGCAGATTTGACAAAACACAAAGAAGGTACCAATGTGAGATTTCTAAGGATAGACACAGCACTCGACCCAAGGCTTAAGAATCTGAAGTGCCTTCCAACATCTGAGAAGGACAAGGTGTGAAGAATGCTTTCAGATGTCTTAAAAGAGCAACACTCCAATGTGGAAACTACAGAACCTGAACCACCAAAAAAGAAAATCAATCTTCTGCTGGTGACATCTGACTCACATGATGAAAATGAACATGCATTGGTCCGCTCTGCTTTGGATCATTATCAATCAGAACCCATCATCAGCATGGACACGTCTTCTGGAATGGTGACTGAAGCATGAAGGGACCTATGAATCTTTAGCACATCCGGCAAGTAAATATCTTGTGATGCCGGCTACAACAGTGGCATGCGAATGCCTGTTCTTACTTTCAGGTGACATTGTAAACAAGATGTGGGCAGCATTATCTCCTACAAATTGTAACCAAAATTGTTTGTCTGAGCGATTGGCTGAAGTAGAACTGAGTGGACTTGTAGGTTCTAAAGTTTTACATTTGTTTTATTTTTGAATGCAGTTATATTTTGTACATAATTCTACATTTATAAGTTCAACTTTCATTGTAATGAGATTGCACTATAGTACTTGTATTAGGTTGTAATAAAAAATATGATTGTACACTTTGTATTCTGTGTTCTAATTGAAATCAATATATTTGAAAATGTAGAAAACATCCAAAAATATTTAAATTGTATTCTATTATTAACAGTCCGATTAATTTTTTTAATTGTGATTAATTTTTTGTAATTGCTTGACAGCCCTACTTTGTTTTGTTTTTTGTTTACTTGAAATCAATTTGTCATACATTTAAACTAAACTGAACAAAGACACTTTGAAATCAAAATAAGAGTGTCCAGTTAACTTAAATTGGTGTAACTTTCCACATGTGGACATGTGTGACAGAATCTAGCCCTACGTAGGTAGGCTTTTTTTTTTTTTAAGATTAAAATAGGTGGGCAACTCTGCAAGATAGAAAGGGATAGTGCAGAGGCACCCAAAAAATGCATTCCAAATCTTTTATTTTTAAATAAAATATTTATTTTATATTTAAATCTAAATAATAGATTTAAATTAGGGCTGTCAAATGATTAAAAAAATCAATCATGATTAATTACAAGATTTAAAAAGTCTTGATTAGTCACAATTTTAATTGCACTGTTAAGAATAGAATAGCATATATTTAAATATTTTTGGTGTTGTCTATATTTTCAAACACATTGATTTCAATTACAACACAGAATACCAAGTGTACAGTGCTCACTTTATATTATTTATTACAAATATTTGCACTGTAAAAAACAAACAAAAGAAATAGTATTTTTCAATTCACCTCATACAAATACTGTAGTGCAGTCCCTGGCCCCTATAGGCACCCCTCCCTCAGTGCCCTGCTCCCATGGGATCCCCAGCAGTCCATTGCCTCTGGGCCCCACTGGCTCCCCAACCCTCCATCACCTCTGGCCTCATTGCCCCCCGCCCCAGCTCTTAATTTGTATTGAGAAAGGTGCTGGGGCTCAGCCCGACACAAATTCAGCTCTGAAGGCAATGCCGCCATCAGCAGCAGCACAGAAGTAAGGGTGGCATGGTATATAGTGTATTGCCACTCTTACTTCTGTGCTGCTGCAACTCACAGTGCCTGGCACTCGGCCTGCGGCTCAAGGTAGGCTCTCACATGGGGGCTGCGTCTTGCTGAAGCCCATGGCCATTCTGCAGCTCTCTGGTCACTCCTGGATCACCAGAAGAACCATTTCAGATTTTGGTTTGGTGTGAGAGAACATGTCTGTGTGTTGGGGACGTGATGTCTCTTTAAGCAGAGTACTCAGAAGCCTGGGTGCTTTTTCAGCCAGCAGTAACTGCTATCGGCAGCACTCACTCCTGAGTGAGCAGCAGCAGCTGGCCAGCTCCCCCTGTTCCCTGACCGCAGCTCAGTGGCAACAGGGTATACAGGCCAGGAGAGGGCGACACCTTGACATCAGGCTGACATCAGGCTGGGGAGTGGGGCAGTTTGGCCTGGGGCGGCTCCATGGGGGTGGGGAGCCACCGAGTCCTGTCTCCAGAGGTGTGGGATTTATGCTTGTTAAAAAAAACATTAATTTGTTTTTAGTGAATTGAATGCATTAACTGAGATTAATTGACAGCCCTAATTTAAATTCATGACAATTTTTCAATAAAGATTGGAAGTTTTTCTAAAAGCTATGCTCAAGGAATTATTTTGAGGAAGTTCTGTGGCCGGTGCTATACAGCAGGTCAGACTAGATGATCACAGCAGTCCTTTCTGGTCTTAAAATCTATGAATAAATGTAATAAGACCATGCCTTAGGTCTCTAACTTTTTTAATTTAAACAAAATCTTCTCACTTCTTTCTAGAGAGCACAGATATAATCAGTTTCTCTTACTGCAATTCATAATAGAAGTTCAGTAGCTGTGTTTCTTCAAGTCACTGTTTATTCTCACCCCAACTTTGTTCTTCATCTCTAAGATGTCAGTTCAGGAAAGTGGCTGAAATGAAAGAGAAACAAACACACACAAACACAAATCATTTGATTGAAGAGACAGATTCCAAAATATTGCTTTTTCCCTAGAAAATATGAAGGTGAATCAGGAAATGGATGGTCTTTTCAAGTCACATGAATCAGTACCCCAGGATTCATCATTTTCACCAGATTTCTTTTAACAGTTATATAAAAATGTATTAACTATCCTAGCTATCATAGATGTTTTAAAATGAAAAATAAGAGGTAATTATTAAAGTGAATTTCAAGAACATATTAATATCCATTTCATGTAGTTGTGTTGAAAATGCCAGCTTAATGGTATGTGTCAGGATTCACAAAGATGTAATACAAAATTATTTATGAAGAACCTTATTTATGAAGAACCCACCATGTGCGGTAAAGCTGGTTTAAAAAAAATTCAGACAATTTATCATTTTGGTCAAACTTTCAGAAAACAATTACCATCCTATAAATTGGTTGAAAAACAGCAAAAACAAACATTTAGTCAAATATTTTTGTCAAATTTTTGAAAATGTTCAACCAGCAATATTGTGCAGCAATCTGACCTTTCACCTATGGTAGAGCAGCTCAATAGTATGAGAGGCAGCAAGGCCTAGTGCAGGGGTGGGAAAACTACAGCCCACAGGCCAGATCCGGTCCACAAGCTTCCGCTGGGGAGCAGGGTATGGAGCTTGCCCCACTCTGGTGCTCCAGCCGGGGTGCAGAGTCGGGGGCTGCACCACCTGGCTCGGCCCTGCTCTGGCACTCTAGCTGGGGTGCTGGGTTGAGGGCTACACCACGTGGCTCCCAGAAGCAGCCGCATAGCCCCTCTCCGAGGGTTGGGGGCCGCTCCATGCATAGGAGCTGGAGAAGGGACATGCCACTGCTTCTGGGAGCTTCTTGAGGTAAGCACTGTTCGGAACCTGCACCCCTGAGCCTCTCCCTGCCCCAGCTGTGATCCCCCTCCTTCTCTCCAAACCCCTTGATCCCAGCCCAGAGCACTCTCCTGCACTCCAAACCTCTCATCTCCATCCCCACCACAGAGCCCACACACCCATCTGGAACCTGCACCCCTTCCCGCACCCCTGATCCCCCTCTCACCCTCTGAACCACGCGGTCCTAGCCCAGAGCACCTTCCTACACACCAAACTCCTCATTCCCAGCCTCACTCCAGAGCCTGCATCCCCAAACAGAGCCCTCACCCCAACCCCAATTTTGTGAGCATTCATGGCCTGCCATACAATTTCTATTCCCCGATGTGGCCCTCAGGGCAAAAAGTTTGCCCACCCCTGAACTAGTGGCTGTTTGGGCTATAAGGCACCTTACTACTGTGATGGGTTGGATCAGAGAAATCCCCTTGGGGCTGCCATCTAATGTGCCAAGACTACTTCTGCCCCTGCTTTCCCTGCCAGCTTGGGACTCCAGCACCCTGTCTTGCTGAGCCAGACACGCCAGTCAGCTCCAACACAGACCCAGGGTCTGAACCATGTGCCCCAAAGCTACAGACTTAACTGAAAGCAACTTAAGAAATGTTCCTGTCTTTGACACTCAGATGCCCAACTCCCAATGGTAACCAAACCCCAAATAAATCCATTTTAGCCTGTATAAAGCTTATACAGGGTAAACTCATACATTGTTCACCCTCTATAACACTGATAGAGAGATATGCAGAGCTGTTTGCCCCCCCCAGCTATTAATACATATTCTGGGTTAATTAATAAGTAAAAAGTGATTTTATTAAATACAGAAAGTAGGATTTAAGTGGTTCCAAGTAGTAACAGACAGAACAAACTCAATTACCAAGCAAAATAAAATAGAACATGCAAGTCTATGTCTAAGAAAACTCAATACACATAAAACCTCATCCCTAGAGGGATTCCAATAAGCTTCCTTTTACAGACTAGTCTCCTTCTAGTCTGGGTCCAGCAATCACTCACACTCCTTGCAGTTACTGTCCTTTGTTCCAGTTTCTTTCCGGTATCCTTGGGGGTGGAGAGGCTCTCTCTTTAGCCAGCTGAAGACAAAATGGAGGGGTCTCTCACAAGCTTAAATAGACTTTCTCTTCAGGATGGAGACCCCCTCCTCTCTCCTATGCAAAGTCCAGCTACAAGATGGAGTTTTGGAGACACATGGGCAAGTCACATGTCCATGCATGACTCAGAACTTAGAGGTAGCAGCCATGGCTCACATGCTAGCTTGAACGTCCTCATGTAGACTTCTTATGTGGATTGGAGCCTCCCAAGATCCATTGTCCCTTAAGTGCTTCTTGATTGGGCATTTAATTCGCACATTCCTTTCTCAAGCAGCTGACCAAATGCTTTACAAAGGCCTTAAAAATCAAGCAGTACACAGGCAATATTCATAACTTCAAATACAAATAGCATTAATAGATTCAGTAGATCATAACCTTTACATAGATGTTACATGGCGCATGTAGCCTAAAACATATTCCAGTTATGTCATATATATATATATATTGTGACAAAGTTCCTCCTCTACCTTGGTGGGTCTTGCGCTTATTGGAGGATTTGCTTGCCTCGGAGATTGACGGCAGCCCACAGTTTGGCTGTTTTCCTGAACCCACAGTCCAGGTCACCTCCTCCGGTATCAAGTAGGGAGTTGGGGGGGGATGGAGGGATGGGGGAACCCAGGCCTGCCCTCTACTCTGGGTTCCCGCCCAGGGCCCTGTGGATTGCAGCTGTCTACAGTGGCTCCTGTAACAGCTGCGTGACAGCTACAACTCCCTGAGCTATTTCCCATGGCCTCCTCCCAACACCTTCTTTATTCTCACCACAAGATCTTCCTCCTGATGACTGATAAAGCTTGAACTTCTCAGTCTTCCAGTAGTACGCCTTCTCACTCTCAGCTTTTTGCGCCTCTTGCTCCCAGCTCCTCGCATGCACACCACAAACTGAAGTGAGCTCCTTTTTAAACCCAGGTGCCCTGATTAGCCTGCCTGTTTTAATAGATTCTGGCAGCTTCTGGATTGGCTGCGGGTGTTCTAATCAGCCTGTCTGCCTTAATTGTTTCCAGAAAGTTCCAGATTGTTTTGGAATCTTCCCTATTACCTTACCCAGGGAAAAGGGATCTACTTAGCCTGCTCTCCTGCTGCTGCCCTCTGGCCTGGACTTTCCTTGCTTTTTGCCCCTGCTTTCTGCTTCTCCCCCGACTGGGCCAGACGCTCTGCCCCCTTTCTTTTCTTTTTGTTGTTTTTTTTTTTCTTCTCTGCTGTTGCTAGAGTGCTGGCCGGCTGCCGGCTGGCTGTTAGCCCCCCCCCGGCCCGCCCTCAGACGCTGCTGCCGCTCCAGCTGAAACACCCCCCCGAGAGAAGGGGGGCCTGCCGGCCTGCTTCCCGGAGGGCGGGAGTGGAAGGACCCAGTCCCCAGACCCAGTCGCTTGCCATTTGTTTGTGGACCCATATTTGGCCGAGAGGACTTTTATCATCTGCTCCGGCATCCCTGGAATGTTGTAGCTGCAAAAAAGAAAGCCCGGAACAGAGGAGGAAAAAGCCGTCTACCGGAGGAACACCGTCCAAGGAATCTACAAATCGCCATGGAGGGGGCCTAAGACTGAGTAACTTTCGAACTGTGCTCTCGAGTGGGGGGAGGCTTTGACTGTGTCTTAACTGTGTTTGTAGGGACACAGGGGGTGTGGCACGGAGCTGCCCCCTGGTCCATCTGTGTCTTCCCAACCCCACACTACGATCTTCACCCCCTGCACGCCACCAACTTTGCTGGCTGTCTAACATCTGCCTCTGGACTCAGCTGCTCACCCTGATTCCACCGCATGGGCCAGAAGCACCAGCCAACCAAAGAGGACTCTCTGGACAAGCATACGGTGGTTCATGTACCCCCCACCCCACCCTAAACTGTCCAACCCACAGCTTGTCCCTTTCTACCTGACCCCAACTCCTGTTAACCACCTGCCACCGCCCCCGCTGGGGCATCGGCAATGGAGGGCACTGGGGTGACCTCCGCCGCTGCCATGCCCATCGCCTACCCAGACTCTAGGGAAGCCCCCCCAGCCGGCGAGAAAGGCCAGGGCAAGAAGAAGGGGAAGGGCCTCGCTAAAACCACCGGGCCCTCCATGGCAGGGGCCACCCCCACTGCTGTGGGCCCACCACTGACCACGGCGTCCTTCCCCGCTGCCTCCTCCACCAGCTCTGCGGGTATCCCTCCCTCAGCCCCCAGGACGTACGCCTGGGCGGCAGCAGCCCCCCCGCCAGTGCCTCGTCATCTCTCCCACCCACCGCCTCAGCCACCATCAATAGCGGCTGGGCCCCCTTTCTCACCATGACAAGGAAGCACGGTGTCCGATGCCTCCTGGTGCCTGCCTCGCCCCACATGGAGACTTACGTGCGGGCGTTGGTGAGGGTGGTGGGGCACTCGGCCATTGTGGCGACCTCCAAAATGGACGGGAAGGTCGTCTTCTTCTTAGCATTAGAGGCTGCCGCCCAGAAAGTGGTGGAGAGGAGCCTGGCGGTGTGAGGGTGTTTGACCCCCTAGAGCCGCTGGAGGACCTGGGCGTCTGCCTGGTCATGACCTCTGTCCCTTGTTTTCTCCCCAATGCTGCCCTGCTACCTGCCCTTTCCACTCTGGGGAAACCTGTTTCTGTCATCAGCCCTCTCCCGTTGGGCTGCAAGGACCCCACCCTCCGTCACATCTTTTCCTTCCGCCGGCAAGTGCAACTTTTACTGCTGTCGGTGGCGTGTGACGGAGTGGTGCTTGAAGGGTCCTTCCTAGTCCCCCACCAAGGGGCCCATTACCGGGTGTACTTTTCCACGGGGGAGGCCCGGTGCTACCTCTGCTGGGCATCGGGGCATGTTCGGAGGGACTGCCCCTTAGCCCGGCAAGAAGGGGCACCTGGGATCCCCGAGACCCGGCTGGACATCGGCCCCGTCATTGCGGATGCCCCTAGCCGCTCAGTACCCGAACCCGCCCCCCCCCTTTCTTCGGACCACCGCTACTCCCGCTCAGGCCCAAGGGGCACCTCCCCTACAACGCCCAGACGAGCGGGAGAGCCCCGCCCTCACTGCTGACAATCTAGCGGGGCCTATGGATGAGGCTGTGGCGGAGATACCATCAGGCATGGGAGAGAGCCTGCCCCAGGGAGAATCCTCCCTCCCCTGTGCTGCCCCACCGTTCCACCCCAAGTCCCTGAGCCATCGCCTTTACCCCCGACACGACCCCTGCTAACCAGCCCCCAGATGATGCCATGGAGGGCTGGGCCCTAGTCCAGGGGAAGTGAGGCAAGCGGAAGGCTCGAGCTCTGCCTCATCTACCCAAGGCCGAGGCCTCCCGGAAGACCAGGAAGGGGGGCACCAATGCCGAACCTTCCGCTTTGCCCACGAGTGCGTCCCATCCACCGGTGCCAGCTGGGAAAGACGTGGCAGCACCGGAGGGTAGTGTCTCTCCTCCACGGGAGACCCTCCCCTCCAAGACCCTCGAGGAAGCCCTTTCTGTCCTGACACTACCCGAAGCCCCCGTGAACCCCGAGGCAACCGTCGTGGCGGGTGCCGGCGGCGAGTACCCCGGGGCGGCGGAAAGTGTCCTCTTCTCCATGTTCGAGGAGATCGAGGCCTTAGATCTGACTCCGGTCGCCCAGGGAGAGGACGACCTTTTGCCAGCAAATCTCGATCTGGGCGACCTCACTCCACCCCTCTTTTCCCCATGCTACCTCCACTTAACTGCTGCTTCCGCTCCCACCTCCGAGGAGCTCCTGGACTCCTCCACCAACCCAGCCGCTGATGGCACCCCGCTGATGACCACCGAGCCTGCTCAGGTGACAGCCGGCGCCACGCGGCTGGGACACAAGTCGCCAGGGGCACCCCGCGTTGGTGCGGAGCAATCGACTTCCTTCTCGGGAGGGGGCCCTACAGAAGATAATCCACCTCCTGATGCTGTGGCTGCTAAATCCACTACAGAGCGCGCGCCCAGTGTCATTGAGAGCTCCCTCCCCACCCCCTTAACCTTGAGCCTGATCGGGAGGTGCCACCATTCAGCTGCTTGCCTCCCAAAACCCAGAACCTCGCCTCTGCCTCTGTCCCTGCCCCTATCCAATTTACCTCCTGCAATGTCATTGCCACCTCTGGGGCTGTCTCCTTCCCTTTCCCAACTGATGACCCCCAGGGAGTGGCCTTTGTGTTCTCCTGCCCTGACCCATTAGGAGCTGCTATTTTCCCTCCACCGCCCCCTATCGCCCCAGAGCTTGAGGCGGGCCTAGAAGCTCCAGCCCATCAGGCACCCCGTCGGGGGTCCGCACCCTGCTTGTCCGTTTTAGTAGACCACAGGGCTGCACCAAGGGCTCCGCCGGGGAACAACCGGGAAACCGTAACCCCACCCCCCCTGAGCTGCAAGGAGAGCTGCGGAAGTTTTTAGAGGATGTCCATGGCTCGCGCAACAAGATACAACTTGCTCTCCAGCGATGGGGGGACTTTTCTCAAATCCTCCGGGCCACAAGGGCCCTCATGGGGTAAGGTAAAGGGACGGGGAAGCAAGATGCCGCGGCCTACTGGTAGGTCCGCGTCTTCCGTGAACAATTACTCGCCTACAAGATGGGTCACAGACTGCTGCACGGCCCACTGGGAGATGCGAGCGTCCCTGCCAGTGAGGACCCCCCCCGACCCTCCCCGTGACACCTCTCACCATCACAACATTGAACACCCGGGGTTGTAGGATGGCTCTCCGCAGGTCCCAGGTGCTCTCCTTCCTTCGGGAGGGAGGGTACTCTGTGGTTTTCCTGCAGCAGACCCATACGGACCCGACCGCCGAAGACAGTTGACGACTGGAGTGGGGGGACAGGGTCTACTTTAGCCATGCCACGGTTCGACAGGCAGGAGTGGCAACCCTGTTCTCCCCCGACCTACGGCCCAAGGTGCTAGGGGTTGCTGAGACCGTGCCAGATTGCCTGCTGCATCTCCGGTCCGTATGGAGGGGCTCGTGGTTAACCTCGTTAACGTCTATACCCCGACATCAGGCCCGGAGCGGCTGCAATTCTACCAGTGGGCGTCTGCCCTCCTCGGCATCTTAGATTCTCACGAGTGTCTGGTCCTGGGAGGGGACTTTAATACCACCCTCGAGGAACAGGACCGCTCGGGGACCGAGCAGAGCCCGGCAGCCGCGGACACCCTCCGGGAGATAGTTGAACATCACTCCCTAGTGGACATCTGGCGCGACCACCACCCGGATGACATTTCCACGTTCACCTTTGTCCGGGTGGAAGCCCGTCGGTCGAGCCACTCCCGGTTGGACCGCATTTATTTATCATGCTTCCATCTCTCAAGAGCCCACTCTTCCAGCATTCGGCTGGCCCCATTTTCTGACCATAATCTAGCCACCATGACAGCCTCCCTCTGTGCGGAGAGGCCGGGGCCGGCCTACTGGCATTTTAACAACAGCCTGTTGGAGGATGAGGGCTTTGTGACGTCCTTCCGGGAATTCTGGCTGGCCTGGCGAGGGCAGCCGCGTGCCTTTCCCTCGGCGCGGCGATGGTGGGACCTGGGGAAGGTGCACGCCAGAATTTTCTGCCGCGACTACGCCCAGGGTACCAGCCGACGGAGAAATGCGGTGATAGAGCAGTTGGAACGGGAGGTCTTAGTGCTGGAGAGGCGTCTGGCCACCAGCCCCGAGGACCCGCTCCTCTGTGGAGCGTGCCGGGAGAAGCGGGAGGAGCTCTGGGCCCTCGAGGACCATCGGGCCCGGGGCGCTTCTGTTTGATCCCGCATCCGCTTTCTTCGGGAGATGGATTGTGGCTCCCACTTCTTCTATGTCCTGGAGAAAATGAGGGGGGCCAAGAAACACATCACCTGCCTCCTGGCAGAAGATGGCAACCCCCTCACGGAACCGGTGGAGATGTGCGGGAGGGCCTGAGCCTTCTACGCAAGTCTTTTCTCCCCGGATCCGACCGACCCTGGCGCTTGCAGAGTGCTCTGGGAGGAGCTCCCTACGGTCAGCGTGAGCGACCGAGACCGGCTAGAGTTGCTTCTCACTGTGGCCGAGTTCTCGGAAGCCCTCCGTCGTATGCCCACTAATAAGTCTCCAGGCATGGACGGGCTGACCATGGAGTTCTACCGCATGTTTTGGGATGTCCTCGGCCCAGACCTAGTCACCCTCTGGGCCGAGTCTCTGCAGAGCGGGGTCCTCCCTCTTTTGTGCAGGCGAGCTGTGGTCGCCTTACTGCCGAAGAAGGGGGACCTCCGCAGTTTATGAAATTGGCGTCCCGTCTCGCTTCTCAGCACGGACTACAAAACAGTAGCGAAAGCAATCTCGCTGCGGCTAGGGTCTGTGCTGGCGGACGTGATCAACCCAGACCAGACCTACACCGTCCCGGACCGCAGTATCTTTGATAACCTATTTCTGGTTCGGGACCTTTTGGAACTCGGGTGTAGAGACGGTCTGCCGTTCGTCCTCCTGTCCCTAGATCAGGAGAAGGCTTTCGATAGGGTGAACCACGGGTACCTCTTGAGTACTCTGTGGGCGTTTGGCTTCGGACCTCAGTTTGTGGGTTTTCTCCGGGTGCTGTACGCTTCTGCAGAGTGTCTGGTTAAGCTCAACTGGACCCTGACCGAACCGGTCAGCTTCGGGCGAGGAGTGCGGCAGGGGTGCCCCCTCTCTGGCCAACTCTCTGGCTATTGAGCCCTTCCTCTGTCTCCTCCGCAGGAAGTTGACAGGTTTGGTGCTATGGGAGCCGGAGCTGCGGCTGGTCCTGTCGGCGTACGCTGATGACGTGCTCCTCGTGGTCCAGGACCCGGGTGACTTGGCGTGGGTGGAGGCTTGCCAGGCCATCTATTGGGCAGCCTCCTCCGCCCGGGTCAACTGGGTCAAGAGCTCTGGCTTGGCGGTAGGAGACTGGTGGCAGGTGAGCTCCCTCCCACCCGTGCTTCAGACCGTCCGGTGGAGCGCGGGTCCGCGGTTCAGACCGTCAGCTGCTCTACCTCGGCGTTTACCTTTCTGCCACGCATCCCTCTCCGCCGGAGAACTGGGAAAATTTAGAGGGCGGGGTGATAGAGCGGCTCCGGAAATGGATGGGACTACTCCGATGTCTCTCCCTCTGAGGGAGAGCGCTGGTGCTTAATCAACTAGTCCTGTCCATGCTCTGGTACCGGCCCAACACCCTGGTCCTGGCCCCGGGTTTCCTGACCAACCTCCAGACATCGATTCTGGGGTTCTTTTGGTCAGGAATGCACTGGGCCCCTGTAGGGGTTCTTCATCTACCCCTGAAGGAAGGAGGACAGGGCCTGAAGTGTCTGCACACTCAGGCCTCACAGAGGCTTCTTTATGGTGCAGGCAGTTCGGCGTGGAGCATACTGGCGCATGCCATCCAGTGCTGCATCTGAGGGCTCCGATATGACCGGCAGCTCTTTTATCTCTGTCCAGGAGGTCTTCTGCGAGACCTCTCCGTGCTGCCGGTCTTCTACTTGGACCTCCTCCGGACTTGGAAACTGTTTTTAACAACCAGGTCCGTGGTGGCCACCGAGGGGGCAGATGTCCTCGCAGAGCCCCTGCTACACAACCCCCAGCTCCGTGTGCAGGTGGCAGAGTCCCGCTCGATGCACCAAAGCTTGATCCTGGCAGAAGTCACGAGAGTCGGAGACCTCCTGGACTAAGACTGGGGAGACTGGCTGGATCCCCTGACGCTCACTCGATGCATGGGGCTCTCCAGATCTTGTACGCCCCGGTGCGTACTTCAGGAGGTGAAGGCCGCTTTGACGCCCGCTGCTAGAGCTTACCTCGATCGGGTCCTGCTCGAGGGCACGCCCTGCCCACCCTCTGCCCCAGGCCTGCCGGACCTTTTAATTGGACCCCTGCCCCGTAGACCCAGTTGACCCCCTCACCCCTTTACAGCGAGCCGGCTGCATGAACTGCTTCCAAACTGTGCCAAGGAAACATCTATACACACTCGTGCTCCACACCCTTCACGCCCTCACCCTAGTGTCCCGCCCCGAGACAAAGTGGCGAGACCTTCTGCCACCTTTGGAGGGTGAGCAGCCCCGGTGGGCCAGCCTATATTCCACCTTGGTTCCGAGGCCCGTCGGGGACATCAGTTGGTGGCTCCTTCACAGAGCTGTGAGCACAGGCACGTACTTGGCGCGGTTCAACCCCATCCCAGATACTTGTCCCTTTTGTGGTGTGAGGGAAACCCTGGAGCATGTATATTTGGAGTGCGCCAGGCTGCATCCCCTGTTCCGGCTCCTCACAAATCTTTTATTACGTTTTTGGTTGCATTTTTCTCCTCGCCTTTTTATTTATGCACTCCCCATCCGTGGCCTCACAAAGTCATGGGATATCCTAGTTAACCTCCTTCTGGCCCTGGCTAAAAAGGCCATCTATAAAACCAGAGAGAGGAGGTTGGCCGATGGAGTTTCCTGTGACTGTGGGGCCGTTTTCCGATCCTCGGTTCGTTCACGTATCCGGGTGGAGTTCCTCTGGGGGCGTCCACCGACTCCCTTGATGCTTTTGAGGAGCGGTGGGCGCTGTCCGAGGCCCTCTGCTCAGTGTCCCCGTCTGGCTCCCTTTGTTTTGACCCTTTGATTAGGGGAGAAAGTAAGGGACCCCAGCCCCAGCCATTGCTGGTGCGGACACCACCACCTTAGAGGGGTCCTTTCACACATGGGTGCACACCCCCCCCCCCGGGGTTGTCCACCCACAGCCTGCCCCTTTTGTTGGGTGCTTTCAGAGGAGGGAATTGTTGGTGACACTCGGGCATGGTGCCAGGTAACTCGAGGGGGTGGCAGACCTTGAGAGTCGATGAAGCTCCCTCGCTCTGGACCACCAGGTAACTCGGAAGGGTAGAAGACCACGAGAGTCGAGGAAGCCCCCCGCTCTGGGCCCAGGCAAGCTTGAACACTTCCCTCCCCTGAAGCTAATGAGAAAACAATTGTGATTGGTTGCTGTGTTACACATTACATATGCTGTTTTGTTTTGTAAGTGTGTTATGCAAATAAAAAAATATCTTTTTTGCTTTAAAAAATATCACTCTCCTGTAGCCAGTGACCCTGTCACAAAATATATATATTGTATATATATATTCATAAGCATATTTCCATAAAACCTTATGGGGGGGGCACTATCACAACTACCAGCTGCATTAGTGTGAGGAAGCCTTGTCTGTGCTTGCTGTGGGTTAGCTCCCCAACTCCCCTGGCCATGGGCAACACAAACACTCCCCTCTAGGCCTCTCTGGCCCTGTTGTCACTCTGCAGGTTAGGGATAGGCACACTCCAACCCTTGAGTCCTTCAAGCATCTCCCTAGAGTGTCCAACCCCTGGTCCACTGGACATGTGAGGTATCCACTGATCTACTGCTACCAAAGAAACATTACACCCCATCTTACCAGTTTCACCTCAGATCACTGCTTCACTTAATTCACAGCACTTTGTTACATTTACAGTGAAATCAAGTATAACTTTATTTAACAAGCATAGAGATTCAAGTTGTAGCAAACAGAAGTATTGGAACCAAATGGTTACATAAAAAATAAAATCATAATATGCACTCTAGACTCTTGATCAGTACAGGCCGCAGGCCTAATTGGATACATCTGTACAGAGCTCAAATATCTTAGAACGGTTCTAGCCCATCCAAATTTTTATTTCTGACAGATTTCTTTTCCAAGAGACAAGTTGGGAAAGGTAATATCTTCTATTGGACCAACTTCTGTTGGTGAGAGAGACAAGCTTTCGAGCTGCACAGAGCTCTTCTTCTCACTTTAGCACTTCTTTTCACTTTATCAAAGCCTTCCTGACAGACTGCAGTCCAGACCATTTTGTCAGGCTGCCTCTTTCTGCAGAGGTCTGTAACTGCAGATACCATGTTGCTGAAGCCTTCCACAAAACTGCTGTAGTAATTTGCCAAGCCTAAATAAGACTAAATTTGTTTTTTGGCTTGGGGTACAATTAACAATGGATTCCACTTTTAAGGAATCAGGGAAAATCTGGTCCCCTCCTACTCAATGGCCTAGATCAGGGACTTTGGCCTCCCATATTTTATACTTTGACACTTTTACAGTGAGACCTGCATATTTGAGTTTCTTCAGCATAATTCCCAAGTGATTTTTGTGATCTGACCAGGAATTACTAAAGATAGCATCTATGTGGGGACTGGCAATATCCTGTGACCCAGCAAAGTTCTGGTTAATGAGCCTCTGAAATGTGCCTCCTGCATTACTTAACCCAAATAGCAACATTTTGAACTCAAAAAGTCCTGAACCAGGAATAAAGACAGACTTTTTCTGTGCTTCATTGTTGAGGGAGATTTACCAATACTCCTTAGTAAAATCCGGGGTGCTCAGGAACTTTACTTTGTTTTTTTAATATCTTTGGTTTTGCATATCATAAATTTTGGGATTAGGTTATATATCCGGAACCATGACTGAATTAAGATTTATGCAATCAACACAAAGCCTTATTGTCCCATCCCTTTGGGCGCCATAACTGGAGAAGCCCAGGGACTATTTGATTCTTCAACTATTCCCATGTCCCTCATACTTGCCTCGGGATACTTGGTGTCAAAATCCAACTCCACTAATATAAATCTTTTTCCTCTCTGAGTTAGCCTGGGTAAGGGCTCTATGATATCCATGGCAACCCTGAAAATTGCTTGGGGAGCCTTGCTGAGACCTACAGGCCTTTTCTGCTTTTGACATAAGTCGCAAGTCTTGCAGTATTCCTTTACTTTATTTTGAATATGGGGCCAACAGAAGATTTTCTTAAGCCTCTCATGTGTCCTCTCTGTTCCCAAGTGACCAGCAAAAGGGCAGTTGTGGGCTACTAGCATTATCTCTGCACACAGCTTTGTGGGTATGATCAATTTTTTGTAGGGCTCTATTTTTCCCAACCAGGGCTTCCCTGTAAATCCTTTTAATAAAAAACATCCCCCTGTTCTCTCTATTAGGGGCATTACTGAGGATGGCCTCCCTTATGCTCTCCAGTGACTTGTCTGCACTTCATTCCATAGCAAATTCCATTTGGCTTTTGCTTGCACTGGGAGCTGTTTCAGGCAACGTGGGGATGGGCAATGCCTCATTCCCCCGTCCCTTGGAGATATATTGCTACTTTCTCCTGATAAGGGTGCAGTTGATTCCTCTCCCCACTTAGCTGCCTCTCCCTCCTCAGGGTTTACCTATGGGAACTTAGGAACATATTCCCTCTTGCCATTAGTCACAATATTAACAGTTTTGAGGAGTGTTATTATGTCATTTCCCACTAATATACCATCTGGTAAATTCTTTGGAACCCCCACATTCAAAGTATCCCTTAAACCTTCTCACTCTAATTCAATGCAGACTAAAGGCACTCTGCTTCTAAAATGCCCCATGACAAGGAGTTTTACCTCGTTCCCATGGAACATAACAATCTCCTTAATTACCTTCCTCCTGACTAAACAGATCTGGGCATTAGTGTTTCTCCAAATTACCATTTAGCTTGACTTCTTTAATAAACTTTATGTCCACCTCCAGGAGGACAGGCAGGACAAAATTAACTAAAACCCCCTCTGCCACCACTGAAATCTCCAAATTAAGGGCAGCTCCATTAACATGGGTGGATTGGGCATTGTATTTGGACTCCCCATACCTACGGAATTGTTTGTTTATATGTTCAAGGGACTCATGTAAGAAACACTTTCTTGGACCACCCCTTGGGCTGGGGTCTGATAATTGAGTTATCAGGAGGGGATCAGTACTGGAGTGGTGTGTGCTTAGTTCTGTTCCTTCTCTCCTTTTCCCATGAACACACTGGGCACCCCCTTTTATGCCAGGTTTGTGCCCGATCCTTTGGGACCTGCAGTCTAGGAATGGTCTCACTTACATGTATAAGTCAGCTGTCCCTTCTACAGCTGCTGGGGACTTTTCCCACACTGCTGCCCTCATTTCATCAGAGCAGAATAATTGGTCATAATTTTCTGCTCCTTTACTTTTTTCCATTTTCTCAAATAAATCCCCCATTTTATTAACATAATCCCAGTAACATATCATATCAACTCTTTTGATGTTTTTAACCTTTAGGTGATATGCCTCTGGAGTAATTTGAGACCTTTTTAACACAGGCCCTTAAGCAGTTTATACAACATAACATCACTTACATCCATATTATTAAACATGTATAAAGCTTGACCAGTTAGTTTGGGGAATTCTCTCTTCTTTATCCTTTTGAAGGTGGTCAAATATTCTTTAATGCAATCTGTCCCCATGGAACTCAGGCACAGTTTGCTGGGGGAGGGATAGCTCAGTGGTTTTAGCATTGGCCTGCTAAACCCAGGGTTGTGAGTTCAATCCTTGAGGGGACCATTTAGGGAGCTGGGGCAAAAATTGGGGATTGGTCTTGCTTTGAGCAGAGGGTTGGACTAGATGACCTCCTAAGGTCCCTTCCAACCCTGAGATTCTATGCTTCTTAGATGGGTGATCTTTAGGAAGGATTAGACTCATAGACTTTAAGGCCAGGAGGGACCATCATGATCATCTAGTCTGACCTCCTGCTCATCGTATGCCACATAACCTCACCCCCAATTCCTGTAATAGTACCATTACCTCTGGCTGAGTTGCCAAAGTCCTCAAATCTTGAATTAAAGACTTCAAGTTACAGACAATCCACCATTTACTCTAGTTCAAACAAGCAAGTGATCCATGCCCCACATTACAGAGGAAGGTGAAAATCCCCCAGGGTCTCTGCCAATATGACCATGGAGAAAATTCTTTCCTGACCCCAAATATGGTGATCAATTAGATCCTAAGCTTGTGGGCAAGACCCACCAGCCAGATGCCTAGGAAAGAATTATCTGTAGTAACTCAGAGCCCTCCCCATCTAGTGTCCCATCTCTGACTGTTGGTAATATTTGCATATAGCAGTCACAGATGGGACATATGCCTTTGTAGGCAATCTCATGACATCAAACCCTCCATAAACTTATTGAGCTCAGTCTTGAAGCCAGTTAGGTTTTTTGCCCCCACTGCTCCCCTTGCAAGGTTGTTCCAGAACTTCACTGCTCTGATAGTTAGAAACCCTCATCTAATTTCAAGCCCAAACTCGTTGATTGTCAGTTTATATCCATTTCTTCTTGTGCCACCATTGGCACTTAACTTAAATAACTCTTCTCCTTCTCTGGTATTTATCCCTCTGAGATATTTATAGAAAGCAATCATATCTCCCCTCAACCTTCATTTTGTTAGGCTAAACAAACCAAGCTCCTTAAGTCTCCTCTCATAAAGAAGGTTTTTCATTCCTCGGATCATCCTGGTAGCACTTCTCTGCACCTGTTCCAGTTTGAATTCATCTTTCTTAAACATGGGAGACCCAAACTGCACACAGTATTCCAGATGAGGTCTCACTAGTGCCTTGTATAATGGTAATCAACACTTCCCTATCTCTACTGGAAATACCCCACCTGATGCATCCAAGGATTGTATTAGCCTTTTTCACAACCATATCACATTGGTGGCTCATAGTCATACTGTGCTTGACCAATACAGCGGGGTCTTTCTCCTCCACTGTCACTTCAAACTAATGCGTCCCCAGCTTACAGCAAAAATTCTTGTTGTAAGTCCCTAAATTCATGACCTTGCAGTTGGTACTATTAAATTTCATCCAATTTCTATAACTCCCATTTTCAAGGTCATCCAAATCTTGTATGATTTTCCAGTCCTCCTCCATATTGGCAACTTTTGTCATCTTCAAATTTTATCAGCATACTCCCACTTTGGGGCCAAGGTCGTTAACGAAAATGTTAAATAAGATTGGTCCTATACCAATCCCTAAGGAACTCCAATAGTAACCTCCCTCCAGCCTGACCGTTCACTTTCAGCATGACCATTCCTTACCCACCTTTCAATTCGTGTGTTAAACCCCATCTTCTTCGGTTTAACTAATAATTTTCCATGTGGAACTGTATCAAATGCTATCCTGAAATCCAGGTAGATAAGATCTACTGCATTTCCTCTGTCTACTAAATTGGTTATCTTTTCAAAGAAAGAGATCAGATTGGTCTGGTACAATCTACCATTTGTAAAACCATGTTGTATTTTATCCGAATTACCATTTACCTTTATATCCGTTACTCTTTATATCCTCTCTTCCAAATGATCTTGCATACACTTGAGGTCAAACTAACAGACCTGTAGTTTCTTGAATCATTTTTTTCCCTTTCTTAAATAGAGGTACTATGTTTGCAATGACCCCTGAGTTTACGAATTCATTAAAAGTTCTTGCTCTTAGTTTTGGAATTTCATGTGCCAGTTCCGTTAATATTCTTGGATGGAAATTATCTGCTTTCCACCCCACTCCCCCCATTTAGTCCCATGAAGATACCTGAGTCTGGCTTTGTGATGGGATGGACTAGGCCCTGAGGCCCCCTGCTGGAGGCCTTGTGGCCCTGCCACACCACGCCCCAGAAAAGAGCAGTAGAGAGGTCCTCCAAGCTGCCTAGATCAGCTGTGTGGGAAACAATCAATCAAGGACTTGCAGGCTAGTATGAGAAGAGCAGCAGGGCTAGACTGACAGCAGTTCCTTGCTAGGGCTGAAGGAGTGTGGATGAGGTGTGGCTGGCTGAACCCCGTACAGGGCAGTGCTGCCAGGAGCCCGGGACAGCAAGAAGGAGCCCTGAGCTGGTTGCTGGGACTCCATTAGGACAAGGCCCTGAAGTAAGGGTGAAGACGCTGCGCGGAAGTGGCCCAGGGAATTAGAGAAGCCATGTGACAGTTAAAGGGACACAGCAGATGGCTGCTATCTACAGGGTCCCTGGGCTGGGACCCGGAGTAGTGGGCAGGCCTGGGTCCCCCCGCAAACCCCATTAGCCACTGGGGGAAGTGGCCTGGATATTGAGGCACCCCAGAGGGGGGAACTGAACTGCAGGGGCCCATCTGGAGACTTGTGGCTGGAAAGGGAGCCTTGGGGCACTGCTCTGTCCCGGAGCAGGGACAACTTGTGGGAGACATTACAGGGGCACTGACAGACAGCCATGTTGGACTTGTACTCTGGAAGAAGTTTTGCTTTGCTTTCATCACACAGAGTGTGTGTGACTCGGCTGGAGGGCTGAGTCACTAAAGGCACACCACAAAGAGAGAGAGAGAGAGAGTGCAAGGCATATGCACTCTGTCAGGAGGGGGGCACTCACAAGAGGTGAGTGCGCCCCGTTACAGGCTTGCACCTTGGATGTGATATTTTCTATTTCCATGTCTTCCTTCCCATTAGCTACCCTTATCTTTAATCTCCACCCTCCTCCAACTGTCCTAAGTGGTTAGGTGTCCCACTTTTTCTTTCCTTGTTTTCTTTTTATTTATGTGGCTAAAGAATCTTTTACTATTGGTTTTAGTTTCCATTGGAAGACCCAACTCTGCTTGGCTTTTGGCAGTTCTCACTTTTCCTCTACACTTTCTGACCTTCAAGAGGTAGACTTCCTTGCTGATCCACCCCTTCTTCCAGTCCTTATAGGCTTTCTACTTTTTCGTAATAATCTGTTTGAGATACTTATTCATCCATTTTGGTCTGCAATCTAAAATATGACTATGTAGATTATTATTGCTACCACTGTTATATAATTGCAACAAACCATGTACAAAGTATGTCATGTAAGGTGTCAATGAAAAAGTTACGGGTTGCTGAATATGATTATCTTGTTTATATGCATGTATCATTTTTGTATCTGAAGTTATGAATATTGACTATGTACCTGTATTTAAAATGTGTTTGCTCCTGTGGTAATTTACATCCAGTCTAGCCAACACATTTTGAATGGAGTATTCAAGTTGATAGCCCATCAGTGAACACAATGGGCCATGGAAGAAGCTTATCCGCATCTGATGAATTTTCCTGTAGATGTTCCAGCCAGAATATGGGCAATGGCTCCTGCGATGATTCATCAAAGCATGCAAAGGCATGTGACAAGCTCATGTGACACAGGACTCCATCGTGTACCTGTACTTTTCCACAAACTGTGCTAAGGGCTTTGCTTGGAACAATGAGTTTCCCTCCACATGGCAGAAGCTAAAAAAGGCCCTGGAAACATCTCCATTTTGCTTCTTTCCTGCTCTGATCTCTGGACTTGGACTTATACTAATGGGAGCATTCTAACCAAAGGGACTAAGGACCTTCCAGTCTTTTGGAAGCAACCAGAGACATTATGTAGTTTATTCCATCACAACAGTTTATTCCATTACTGTTTCAAGTCTGATCCAATAACTTCGCAATTTTTGTATGTATTTGATTCCTTTAACCAATTTTAACTCACATCTTTCTTTTCTCTTATAAATAAACCTTTAGATATTATATACTAAAGGATTGGCAATGGCAACAGCGTGACTATTGGGTAAGATCTAAGTTATATGTTGACCTGAATATGTGGCTGGTCCTTTGGGATCAGAAGAACCTTTTGTTTGATTAAATTGGTTTTAAATAATCATTCATTATTACATCTAGTGTCTGGGTCTTGGAACAAGGTCTGAGATACCAAAGGAGACTGCATTTCTGACTTCTTGTTAGCCAATGTGATGAGACAGAAGTTTACTTTTGTTGCTGGTTTGGTATATCTTATGGAAAAATAACCACCAGTTTTCGGGTGGGTCTGCCTTATTTCTCAGCAGTTTGTCCTGAATCTGGTATTCTCAGTTGTAACCCACTTAGGGTACCTTTTTGAGATATTTGTTCATCCATTTTGGTCTGCAACCTTTGTCCATGAATTTTTTCCTCTTGCTTGGGATGCAGGCTTCAGATAGTTTCTGAAAATTTGACTTAAATTAATTCCAGGCCTCCTCCAACTTCGGATCCTCTAGTTCTTCAGCCCAGTGTAATTCCCTAACTAATTCCTGTAATTTTTTAAGGTTTGCCATTTTAAAATCAAGGACCCTAGTTGCAGATCTATATTTTTTGTTTATCCTTCCATTTAGTTTAGTTTAAACTGAATTAACTCATGATCACTTGCACCAAGGTTGTCCTCTACAATCAGTTCTTCTGTAAGGTCCTTGCTACTTACCAGTACTAAATCTAAACCTCTTGTTGGGTCGCTATTTGGTGAAGAAATCTGTCATCTATCATATTCAAGAATATCTGGGCCCTACTTTTATGAGTAGCCCCTTTCCTCCATCTGTAGCTGAGAAACTGAAGTCTCAGATAATCACATAGTTCCCAGTAGTATTTTTTTCATTTAAAAAATATTAAAGCGGTCTCTGTCCATTCCAAATTGGATCCTGAGGGTCTGCTACAGACCCCAAACACTGTATCAGTAGAGCTTCTGTTACATTTCTTCCCTAAAGTGATTTTGACTCAAACAGAATCCATTTTATCCATTCCATCACTTTTAATTTCTTTAAAATCTACCTTGTCATCAATAAACAAGGCTACTCCACCACCTCTACCTTTATTTCTGTCTTCTTTTGAACAGCACATACCTTTCAATACCTGTATTCCAGTCATGACTACTACTCTACCATGTTTCCATTATCCCTATAATATCTGTTTTAACTTCCTGCACTGATAGTTCTAGTTCTCTATTTTGTAACCCAGTCTCCTTGTATTGGTGTACAGACATTTTAGTAGTTTCTGCTTGGCTTCACTTAGATTCCTCGCCTGATTAGGTACAGTCATTTTACTGCCAGCATTGCCTACCTGTTACTGTCATTGGTACTGGCACTATCTTTCCTCTTGTTCTCCATTTTCCTATCCTCCATTGTTCCTCTCTCCATTGCTGTATCCTCTTTTACTTGATTTTTTTTCCTACTCAATACCAGAATCAGGCGTGAAAATTATTTGAGCATCTCCAAACCATCTCCCACAAATTCCTAGTTTAAAGTTCTTTTAATCAGTCATGCCAGCTTCCATCCCAGAAGACTATGTCCCCCACTATAAGGAGGAGTACATCCCATGAGAACAGTCCTCTGTCTGTGAATGCCTCCCAGTAGTCAAACACCCCAAACCCTCCTTATTAGCACCATTGAGCCATCTGTTGATCATCGTAGTCTTGTTTTGCCTTTGCTGCTCTCCTCTAGGGACTGGTAGAATCTCATGGAAAATCACCTGAGCCTCCATTTCTTTGAGCATCTTCTCCACCCAGGCATATTCTTTCTTGATGCATCCCACTGAAAATCTAGCAGTATCATTTGTTCCCACTTGAAAGACAATCAGTGGATTCTTTCCTGTTCCCATTAGGGTCCTCTTCAGCCTCTGTTCCACATCCTGTAATCTTAACTCCCAGCAGACTACACACCATTCTGTTCTCCAGATCATCTCTGGTGACAGACCAGTCTGTTTTTCTTATTAGGAAGTCCCCACATCACATACACCTGTCTTTTCCTGTTGTTGGTGCCCTTCTCCAGCCTTCCCCTTTCTGTTCTTTCTGGTTGCAAGTCCTCTTCTCTTTTGTTCTCACTTGCAATCTTCTGTGAATCATCCTCTATTCTCTATCCTCCTGGGGCTCCGAGCTCTGGCTATCTCCAAAGTCTCTTCTCCTTTTCTTGTGGAGTACCACTTTTCTCTTCTTCCTTGCTCTCCCATCTTCTGTACTGCCTGCCTCTCCCCTTCATTTTTCAGCTCAGCAAACCTCTTCCTGAGCTCTATTTCTCCTTTGCTAGTTGGTCTTTTTCTCTGCCTTGTTCTTGTACTCACATGCTTCCACTGGCCACTTTCCTCATCCAGCAGTCTATCTTCACAGTTCACTGGTCCGGCATGCATCTGCAAATCTTAAAGTTTCCCTTCAGCCTCTTCTCTCCTTCCCTCCGTCATCTGCTCAAACCCCTTCTAAACTCAACCACAGTTTCTAGCTGCATCTCCAAACCTTTGATCTTCTCTTCCATCAGATCTGTCAGGTGAGACTTCATCCAAATGAAGCACCTTTTGGGTATGCACTCCAAAATAATATATGTCCCGCAGCTTCCACATCCAGTCATCTTCATTGTCTCTTACATTTTTCAGGTCTCTACCACTGCTGCCTCTGTAGCTGTCAGAGTCTTCCCCCCTAAGCTCCTGTCAAGAAGGAAAACCCAAAAACAACCAACAAAAAAAACACACACACCCTCCACCATACTCTGCTTACAAACTCCCACTCAAACTCCCCTGTTTTCAGCTCTCTTTGCTAACTCCTATGGCACCGCTAAGTTTCTTATAAGAGACATAACTCCTTAGATATTATCTCTTTATACATTTTGCAATGATTATGATGAACAGTAAGCTACTTGCTCTCAGTAGAGACCTCACATGTGGCACTTTGGTGAATTATTATGCAGGTATCCAATCCAGGGGATCCCTGTACAGCCCAATGGACCCCCTCTACCAATTAGCATCCAGGGATCCCTGGGTCACAATACCAATGGGTGCTATATTAATAAAGTTTTAATAAAACACAAAGTAAACAATTAGTAAAAAAAAAGGTTTGAATATGTTTGTTAAATCCTCCTCCTCCCTTGTCCTCTGTTGCTTAGAGAATCTAAATCTTGGGCCTACATTTTCTGACAGTGTGCTAGTATCTCTTTAAACCTTAAAGCACTACAGACAGATTTACTCATGCATAGAACTCCTCACAGGCAGACTTAGGTAAATCCACTTTCTGTCCTTTCTTTGTCTGTCTCTCTACCATCCCTAGTCAGGCAGAAAATCGACTTCCTCAGTTCCAGTCCCTAACACCTCCTAGTCCCAACTTTTTGTACTGGATAGCGCCTAGAGGCCCCAGTCAGAGATCACAGCCCCATTGTACTAGGTATTGTACACACAAAGAATAGAAAAGACAGTCTCTCCTTTCAAGAGCTTATTGCAATATATATATATATATGGAAATCACCCTGTCCAATCATGAATTTTTTTGTAATGATTTACTCAACTGTTATTACATGTAGTGACTAGAATAATTTTACATTTTGTAGTTCTCTTTTAAGACAGTAATATAATGGCCACTTTCATGTAGCTTTTTAATTGAGTCTTTTATTGTGGGTTTCTTAAAACAAAATAAAATGAAAAATAATTGGTCACTATTAGAACTGTTCTCCCGTGGGATTATATCGGCACCTTAGTGAATGGGTATGAAACACCTGAGATAAAACTCTAATGGATTATTTGCCTGCCAATAGTGGGGTGGGGGCACAGTGTGTGCAGCCAGCTTCAGCCGTGTTTCTGAGCATGCTCAGTCCGCGTGAGCATGCTCAGAACAAGCCATGCAGCAAAAACTGGAGGGGCACATGACCCCGTATGCTCCCCCATTAGGGCTGCCAACTTTCTAATCACATAAAACTGAACACCCTAGCCCCACCCCTTCCCCAAGACCCTGCCCCCCGCTCACTACATTCCCCATACCTTGGTGGCTCGCTCTTCCCCACCCTCACTCAATTTCACTGGGCTGCAGCATGTGTGGGGGATCTGACTGGGGATGCAGGCTCTGGGGTGTGACCAGAAATGAGGGTTCAGGGTGCAGGAGGGGGCTCCAGACTGGGGCAGGGAGTTGCGGTGCAGGAGGGAGTGAGGGCTCCGGCTGGGGGTACAGGCTGTGGGGTGGGGCTGGGGATGAGGGGTTTAGGATGCAGGAGGGGGCTCCAGCCTGAGCGGTGGGGCTGAGGGATTTGGAGTGCGGGAGGGGGCTGCGGGTTGGGGTGCAGGAGTGGGTATGGGCTCTGGGTTGGGGGTGCAGGCTCTGGGGTGGGGCCTGGGATGAGGGGTTTGAGGTGAAGGAGGGGGCTTCAGGTTTGCGGGGGCTCAGGGCTGGGGCAGGGGTTCCCTCGGGCAGCTTCCAGTCAGCTGTGCAGCAGGGCTAAGGCAGGCTCCCTGCCTGTCCTGGCACCGCGCTAGGGTTGCCAGGTGTCCGGTTTTCTACCAGAACACCTGGTCAAAAAGGAAACCTGGCAGCTCAGGTCAGCACCGCTGACCAGGCAGTGAAAAGTCTGGTCGGTGGCGCATAGCAGCTAAGGCAGGCTTCCTGCCTGCCCTGCTTCCACGCAGCTCCGGGAAGCAGCAGCATGTCCCCACTCCTGCTCCTACACAGATGTTCTGGTCAAAATCTGTACACCTGGCAACCCTATCTCCCATGCATCATCTCTGTTTCAGAGGAATCATTATGAATCTCCTATTGCAACATTCTATTAAGAGTCATTGACACAAAAGATTATAACAGCTGTGAAAGTCACTCTTTATCATTTCATCATGTATTTACAGATTCTTTAATACACACAGTGTCAGAAAGATGGGATAGTGTATAGCAGCAGTTCTCAACTGGGGGTCTGTGGACCCCTGGGTTTCTGCGAGCCCTTTTAGGGGGCCTATGGGGCCCTGAAGTTGAAACCTGGAGCCCTGAGACCTGAAGCTGGAAGCTGCATAGCTGAAGCCCAAGCACTGGCACTACCCAGGGGGCTGAAGCCAGGAGCCGTGGAGCAGAATCCTAGGGCCCCGGTGCCCTCTGTGGGGCTAAATCTGGGAGCTGTGGGGCTGAATCTCAGAGCCCCGGGCGTTGGTGCTCCCTGTGGGGCAGAAGCCCTGAGCCCATGGGTGGAGTTGGGGCGGGGAGGCATTGCCCCCCCAAACTGCAGTGTCTTACTGAGAACTCGGCAGTCCCCCGGGCAGCTCCACACTCCCCTATCTCCTCCTCTCCCCACACCCCTGAGGCCCTGCCCTGGCCAGGTCGGGGGCGGGAAGCTGGAGCCGGGCAGTGCAGGGCAGGTGCTGCTCTGACTGGTGCCATGGAGCAGGCAGCTGCGGTGTTTCCCCATCTCCTGCTGGTGCCCGGGGTTGTAATTGCGCGTCAGCTCCCAGCCCCTTTGACTGCTCATACAGCTGGTGGGGGGGAACCTGGCTTGGGGGCCTGCAGAGCCCTCAGGGAGCAGTGACAGTGGGGGCGGGATGGGACTCCTGGCACACAGCCCTTAGCCACCCACTCCCTGCACCCTAAGCTACTACCCCTGCCTGCACACTGTCCCAGCTACCCTGTCCCATTAGCTACCTCCTGCTTGCACCCTGAGCGATTTTCAAACTGTTTGAGCTAAGCCCCCCACCTTTGACTTATAATTTTTTGTTTCCCAGTGCCCCCCAACCCGGACAGGCTGGGTGGCCTGCTGAGCTGAGCCAGGGGTGGAGGTGGCACTCCCTCCCCAGACCCCACCATGTGGAGCTGGCCCAAGCTCCACTGTCCCCTGCCCTGCCCCCCAACAGAAGTCAAACTACACTTCTGCCCGAGGGACCCCTCCCCGCCCAGCCCAGAGCCCTCCCCCACCATGGGCCCTGGGGTTTTTATAGCATGGGGGTGGGGTAGAGTGGGATGGTTCTGAAATAAAAAAGTTGAAAACCCCTGCTCTGGGAACTTAATAAAACTCTAAGTATTAACAATCCTATTGGTATTTTTATTGGATGAAGTACTTGCATGTACAGTGGCTACTTTTCTAAGTTAATATACCTGTGATTTTGTTTTTAAAGATTCAGAAAAAATAGTCTATATTCCAGAGTTTAAAAATTAAAGCTGATGTAAGAGGTGAAGATCTACAGAAAGCACCAGAATACAGGATATTTATATATCTATAATTTAATATACATCCAAATGATTAAGCTTTATTTTTAAAAAAATGACATCTGATTGGGTGAGTGTTTCCGTGACAAGTTTAAAATTTGATAATTTTTTTTATATTAAATATATCATTGCCTGAGATTAAGGAATTATGAGGAAAATGCCACACTCTATGAAACATCTTAGCTGATGCCTCTTAAATCAAACCTCATTGTAGTTAAAGGAAACTGTCCAGGTTATAGAGATGTAACTGAAATCAAAGTTTGGCCCTTAACATTTTTATCTTTATATTGGGTTTCATATCAATAAGCAGCCAGTAAAAATACTGAAGCTTGGGAACTTACATTATTTCTGATCAACATGAACTTTCATATTCATTAATCTTTCCCGTGAGCGAGTTTCTTATATAAGTAAGGCAAAGTGGTGTTTCAACTTGCGGAGTTTCAGGCGATTTGAATTCCTACCATTTTGGATTGCAAGCAGCTTTTGATTACAGTTGTTTTAATTGAGTCTAATATTGTAGGGCTCTTGTTCGCTGGATCCGTTCCATGCTTTTGTTTTATATGTGAAACTTTAATCACATTTTACACTTTTAAACCGAGGCAGTCTTGCAGACGGTAGAAGTGGTTTACTTTGCACTGTGGTTTATAGAAACATGCCAACGCTTCTGGAAAAGCGATGAGTGAACTTCGATGGCCTTACGTTAAAACAAGAAAATATGCGGAGTGAGAGAAAAACACCAGGGCGCATTAGTTTTATACATGTAACAAAAAGGGCATGCACCGAACCCGTAACAAGCGTGCAGACTCCGCTAGCGCACACGTACCTGAGCAGTAGGATGCTTGCGAGTCTATCCCGCAGGAGAGTCAGTGCCACGTCTCACTGTCCCACTCACTCTCCCTGGGACCTTTATAGTGCTCTAGCCCGAGGCCTAAAAATAGCCTTTCAGCAGCCCGCCGCTGCCCACAAGGGGGCGGAGGCCCCGCTCGGGCTCGGGGAGGTGAGCGACCTGTCACACGCGGGCTTTGGGGAAGGCGGGGGGAAGGGCAGAGCGAGGGGAGCGCGCTCTACCGCCGCCTGCAGGGGGGCAGTGTCTGCGGGGCTGGCTGCGCGCGGCGGGCCCGGGACCGGCGGGGGCAGGGAGGGGAGTGCGCCGCCCGGGGGCCTCGGGGGCGGGGGGAGAAGCGGGCGGCCGGGGCTCTGGTTTCACCCCCTGCCTGGCCCCGAGAAGCGGCGTGTGCACGCGGGGGGAGGCTCCGCGCAGAGTGGAGCCCCGCTCCCAGCCAGGCCTGCAGGGGGAGTCGGCGAGAGACGCTGGCACAGGCACACGGCTCTCCGCCCGCCCGCCCGCCCGCGCGGACTCCCCGTGGCCGGGGCGCTCTCGCACAGCTCCCCGCCCGCCCGCGGGCTGCCAAGCCGCCGGGAAGCCCGGGACACAGGCATCGCGGCTGCTGCTGCCGCCGCCGCCGAGCGAGGGGAGAGCAGCGGCCGGTGTCCGGGTCTCCTTCTCCTCCTGCGGGATCACCAGGCGCCTCCTCGGGGATTCCTCTCCTCGCTTTACATGCTGCCCCCCCGGCTCTGGATTTATAGGCAGCTTCCCCCTGCGTATTCACCCCCCTCCTCCCAGGGACTGCCCGGCGGAGGGCCGCCTCTCCCCTGCCTGACCCAGCTGTGTGCCTCTGGCTCTTGCCATCCCCTTCCGGGGGCGCCCAGACGGACCTGGAGCCCCCCTGAGCCCTGAAGCGCTAGGGGGCCGGGCTGGCGCATCACCTGCGGAGCCGCTCCTCACTCTGCCTCTGCTGCGTGCTGGGATTTGTTGTGCTTTAGTTTGGGGTCTGTCGGCTCGCTCTGATCCGAGCCGATTCCGAGAAGCAGCCTCAGGGTATGAATTCTCTGCTGCGGTGAGTAAACATTGAAAGCTGCTCAACCAGTTGCAACTTCTTGGTGGCCCACAGTTATACTGTGTGCTGGGGTGGGGGAGATGGGAGAGATGAGCACTAAACATTTCTGTGACTTGGCTTCCCTCCCCCGTGCCGGATCTGAACATCACTGTGGTGGGCTGGCAACTTAAACATCGTTCAAGATAAAAGTCACCTCCCCAGCCCCCTTACCCAGCCACCCCAATTCTCTCGAGTTGTTCTCCCCTCTGCAGGACACCAGCTTCTGCCATTTGAAGAGCCAGAGAAGGGGCTGTGGGGACAGACTTGATTGCACAGCAGCTGTGTATCAAACTTGGTTTGACTAAGTGACCAAGCATAGTGAGGGGCTGTTTTTAAAGGGATGTGATGTTTTTTCTGTGGTATAGGCTGCAGCTGTCCTGGGGGCTAGGAAGGGATGGGAGTTCCTATTTGGGGGGATGATTGGGTCACAGGGTGCACCTGCAATTTGCTCAACACCTAAACCCAAGGAACCTCTATCGCACCCCCCTTCCTGTTGTATTTCTGTTCGTTGTGAGTCTCGATCCAGCATTTAGGGTGAAGGGAGCACCGTGTGCTGATCAGAGGAAAGGGGGGCTGTAGGGTCTCCAGAGAGGGCTAGTAGGGGGAGAGTGGCAGAAAAACTGTTGGTGGATGTTGCATCAATGCCCAGTAACGCTCCGGAGTTCCCCCTCCGCCATAGATCCATGTTCTGAGCACATACACTGTTCCAGTGCAAACAGGGCTCTTTGCTGAGGTGTGATGCAGCTCCTGCCAATGTGTTTCCTATGGCTGTGCACCTTTGCTCTTTGCTTTACGGGCTCCAGGTTGTGTTGGTGATTTTGTTTCTGGAGTGGGGAGCCTGACTTTACTCTTTGCCATAGTGGTCTGGTACCGGTAGGGGGCGGTGGAGGGCTCCGCTCGAGGTGGCTGGATGCTCCAGCCACTTTTTAGAGAAATCAGCGAGCAGTTTGGGGTCACCATCACGGGGGACAGAGGGCAAAACTCGCAACTGGTTCCCATTAAGCAGAACCTACCTTGTTTAGTATCTAGCACAGATACCTAAGAGGGAGAGAAACAAGAGATGGCAAACAGAGAATCCATTTAATGCTGTTACAAAACAGGAGTTAACTCTTTAGCCAAGTTTCAGAGTAGCAGCCGTGTTAGTTTGTATCCGCAAAAAGGAAAGGAGTACTTGTGGCACCTTAGCGACTAACAAATTTATTTGAGCATAACGAAATAAATTTGTTAGTTTCTAAGGTGCCACAAGTACTCATTTTCTCTTTAGCCAAGACAATGAAAACAAACAGCAAAACTCCATGTCTTTAAAACTGATAGAAGCTAATCATATTTCCCTCCTCAACCTCTCCAAGTACATTCAAAAGGTCCCACCCCAACCTTCTGCTCCATTTTACATTTTAGTTATAATTTAACTGATTAAGGTAAATGATCCTGAAGTAAACACCTTCATCTGCCTCAGGTTGGAATAGAATATATATACATATAGAAAAATGTCTGGGGATTTTTTTGTCACCTCTTTATTGTTATTTCAATGTATTGTATATCTTCTTCTTATGACAGTCAAAAAGAAATGGGTGGAGGGCAAGGGAAGCTAGCATGGAAAGTTATTGGATATTATACAAATGGATATTATACAAATGTATACTTGGATATTTACAAATAATACTAGTTGCTGCTGTATATGAATTTTAATATACTTGTACTGCATCTATTATTTAATTTGATAAATGACAGTAGTCTGTTGTATAAACCTGTATTTTGACACCTTTTAAAGAGTACATTTTGAGTTAATGGTCCATAATACACTGAATGAGACATCATGGTCTGTTGTGTAAATCCTTCTTGCATGGATTATTACCCTGAGAGATGGTAGCCGTCATGGTTTCTCATATTAATCCAGATGCCAAGCATGCACACCAAGTTCACATATTAAAAATCCTTATGACATTTTTCATTGAAAAAAAAAGCAATGTTCACGCTCATTCAGTAAACAGCTCAGGGATGGATGGATGGATAGATAGATATTCAAAGGCAGCATGGAGTATGGAGCCTGAAAGATTACAACTGAAAAAAAGCAGCAGTAGCTATTTTTAGGATTGTAGGAGCACACTTACATAGTTAAAAATAGTTGAACAGATTTTTTTAAAATAAACAACATTTTGTAAAGGAAAGCAAACGCTAAACATTCTTGGGCTGAGTTCTTGTATGCCAGACTCCAGCCTTAAGCAAAAATTTTCAGCCCAGTTAAAAGCTCCATGATTTATAAGGGAAATGGGACTTCAATTTTAACTCTAGCAGCTGGAGTATTCCTCAGTCCTTGCATGGGTAAAATGAAAGATTTTGACAAATTTCTGTGTTCTTTAGGGTAGGTGATGATAATATATTTTTATTACTTTTTCTAATGGCATCACCTCATTTCTCATGTTAGTGGTGAATAGCTGCGTAAACTCCCACAGAGAGCAAAGACTTTGCTCTTACAGGTGGCAGTTTACTTTTCTGTTCAAGAGATAGTTCAGAACTAGAAAATGTAAACTCTTGCCATTAAATTATACTTTTCCTTTAGGAAGTTTTCACGTAGTGTTTTGAAGAAGCTGAATGTATTAATATCAACAGTCTACACCATGTTTTAAATCTTCTCCCATTGTCAGTTTGGTAAAATATGTGCAAGTAGCAGTTTTCTGTGTACCTTGTAAAGTCAAAAACCTTGGATATGTCAAGTTCATTGAGCTAATTTGCAGTCATATAGACCTGTACTGTCACAAATATGTACCATTGTAGTTGAATAACAGCTATAGTTTTAAGCTTGTTTAATCAGATATTTAACCAAATGGGGTAGTAACAGAGTTTTATGTCTGTTGTTATTACTGTCATATAGAATTATATTATTATTGTGTTTTGTGTTATCAGGATGTTGCAATTAAGTAATAATGTAAAAGAAACCATTGCTTCTTAATAAATAAAATATACAAAATATAAGTAAGAATACAACAAAAACATCTTAGCAACTCCACTTCATCCGTTAGAAACTAATTACAGTAAGGGATTCAACAGATGGAATTGGAGAATTACTTGGATATACAAGGTCAGATCTTCAAGTGGATTCTAATCCTTCAAATATTATTAAAGCTAATGTTAAAAAAATTATATAATACACAGGTTAAGAAAAGAGTGTCTGTACATATGGGTTTCAGAGTAGCAGCCGTGTTAGTCTGTATTCGCAAAAAGAAAAGGAGTACTTGTGGCACCTTAGAGACTAACCAATTTATTTGAGCATAAGCTTTCGTGAGCTACAGCTCACTTCATCGGATGCATACTGTGGAAAATACAGAAGATGTTTGTTTTTATACGCACAAATCATGAAAAAATGGGTGTTTATCACTACAAAAGGTTTTCTCTCCCCCCACCCCACTCTCCTGCTGGTAATAGCTTATGTAAAGTGATCAAGCTGTTACCAGCAGGAGAGTAGGGTGGGGGAGAGAAAACCTTTTGTAGTGATAAACACCCATTTTTTCATGATTTGTGCGTATAAAAACAAACATCTTCTGTATTTTCCGCAGTATGCATCCGATGAAGTGAGCTGTAGCTCACGAAAGCTTATGCTCAAATAAATTGGTTAGTCTCTAAGGTGCCACAAGTCCTCCTTTTCTTTTTGTACATATGGGTATAGTGCTTAGATTATCCACAAATACAAAGTTTGTTTTAAAAGTCGTAAGATACATATAGTACCTAGTCAGCAATAACCCAAATTTAGGTGAATAAATTTAACAATACAGTTTAGATATTAGCATCCAAGTATTTGGGTACATCACTTATAAAAAGTTGTACAGAGAGTTGATTGTGGAAAGCAAAATATTTCAATGAATGAAGATTGTCCCTCATACTACATACATGGTCAATTTTAAACCTGGGAGAACAGTTCCATTGATGGTGATGTTTAAAGCTAACATCAGAGGAGCTATGCTGATTTCCACTGGATGAATTACACCAGTGATAGTCAGAATGAGGCTCGCGAGCCGCAAGTGGTTCTTTAATGCGTGGCTCTTTGCATCACATGATATTAAAACACTGTGTGATTTAATTATTAACCAATCTAAGTTATTAACCAACTAGGATGTTTTTTCTATGTTATTAATCAGTTGAAATTGATAAAATAATTATACTTGGTCAGTCATTTTGCTGTGAGAATTTTTTTTATCTATATGTATACACACACACACACACACACACACACACTCCCCGTCATACTGTTTAAATATGAATATATAATACTATTGTAAATGAAACACTGAATTCACACTACTGTGGCTCTTTTCGGTAATGTTGATCGTTAATTTGGCTCCTGAACCACTGAGGTCTGAGTATCATTAATTTACATTCATAGTATATGTGTGTGGTCTACGATCACATGAATTAGACTGAAGCAATATCTACTATTCAATACTTTGTGATAAGAGTTTCAGTGTACCAAATATGTACATATTTTTTATATAGTATAATATGATATAATGTAGTATAATATAATATTATTACTATTTTTTAAAAGAAGCTTGATTATAACATATGAACTGTAAAATTATGTAAAATTACCAGCAGGAGAGTGAGTTTGTGTGTGTGTGGGTTTTTTTTGGGGGGGGGGGGAGTGAGAAAACCTGGATTTGTGCTGGAAATGGCCCACCTTGATTTTCATACACATTGTAAGGAGAGTGGTCACTTTGGATGGGCTATTACCAGCAGGAGAGTGAGTTTGTGTGGGGAGGGGCGGAGGGTGAGAAAACCTGGATTTGTGCTGGAAATGTCCCACCTTGATTATCATACACATTGTAAGGAGAGTGATCACTTTAGATAAGCTATTACCAGCAGGAGAGTGCGGTGGTAGGAGGTATTGTTTCATGGTCTCTGTGTATATAATGTCTTCTGCAGTTTCCACAGTATGCATCCGATGAAGTGAGCTGTAACTCACGAAAGCTTATGCTCAAATAAATTGGTTAGTCTCTAAGGTGCCACAAGTACTCCTTTTCTTTTTGCGAATACAGACTAACACGGCTGTTACTCTGAAACCTGTAAAATTATGATATATCATCTCAATTGTTATATTTTGACCATTTTTTTCTGAAACTGTTGCCATAGTTACTGAGATAAATTGGTATGATAATTAAAAATAAGAATCACTGAGGAAGTTCTTATATTTTTTCCATAAAATATTTGTAAAAATATATAATTTGAGTCTCTGTCAGTGCTGTTTCACCAAATTATTGTCTAATTTGGCTTAATCAGTCCCTTTCTCCCTCTTCTCCTTCTCTGGCTTATACTTCACATTCCTTCTTGAAACCAAGTTGTAAAATACAGTACATATACATTTTATCTTTCTAATTTGTCTTTGTAAACTATAACTGACTTAAAAGAATGAGTGTTTTATCAACCATATCCAAACATATTTCAGACTGAGCCCTCTGTGACATACACCTTTTGTCAGCTGTTCATGGTAGGCTAGTTTTAATTTCTAGCCTGCAGCATTGCATAAATAACCTGCAAAAGACAGGTGGCAGTCTGCTATTTTGAATCCCTCCAGAAATCTTATGAATCTTGCAGCTTGAACTGTACTATGCAGGTAAAGTTGGGTCTTATGCAGAAAATAAGACACAGCCTTTTAAGAAATGCAACTTGCTAATTAAACGCATCCCTTTGTTTTTATGGGGGAATTAGCCAGGTAGAGGCTAACTATTGCATGTGGCAGAAATAACAACTATAAACGTAATTGGAATGCAGGTTTGAAATCTTTAAGACTTTGTTGCTAGCAATCTGCAGTTTTGATAGAGCACCTCTTTTTGTTGTTGTTCAACATTTGAAAAAAATTCAAATTTTTCTTCCAGTAGAGGCTTTATTGTAATATTTATTTTCTAATTTGTATTGCCACCCATCATCTAACATCTAGGGAGTTTTACCATTTATAAAAAACAGTCAATTGCAGTATAAGGAAAAGAAATTGAATACTCTAATATAGTAGAGAGTTGTATTTACACAATTAATCTTGGTTATCTAAAGAGTTCTAGTGCGAAGAAATCTACACTTGCATTCCACAGTGTATTAGAAAGCCAAGGAACGTCAAAGGAGAAGTTATGTGTAGTGGTAAAATGTTGGGAATGGAATTCGCAAAAAGAAAAGGAGTACTTGTGGCACCTTAGAGACTAACGAATTTATTTGAGCATGAGCTTTCGTGAGCTACAGCTCACTTCATCAGATGCATACCGTGGAAACTGCAGCAGACTTTATATATACACAGAGAATATGAAACAATACCTCCTCCCACCCCACTGTCCTGCTGGTAATAGCTTATCTAAAAGCCATTTCCAGCACAAATCCAGGTTTTCTCACCCTCCACCCCCCCACACAAATTCACTCTCCTGCTGGTGATAGCCCATCCAAAGTGACAACTCTTTACACAATGTGCATGATAATGAAGTTAGGCCATTTCCTGCACAAATCCAGGTTCTCTCACTCCCTCACCCCCCTCCAAAAACCCACCCCCATACACACACAAACTCACTCTCCTGCTGGTAATAGCTCATCCAAACTGGCCACTCTCCAAGTTTAAATCCAAGTTAAACCAGAACATCGGGGGGGGGGTAGGAAAAAACAAGAGGAAATAGGCTACCTTGCATAATGACTTAGCCACTCCCAGTCTCTATTTAAGCCTAAATTAATAGTATCCAATTTGCAAATGAATTCCAATTCACCCCCCCCCCCCCGATGTTCTGGTTTAACTTGGATTTAAACTTGGAGAGTGGCCAGTTTGGATGAGCTATTACCAGCAGGAGAGTGAGTTTGTGTGTGTATGGGGGTGGGTTTTTGGAGGGGGGTGAGGGAGTGAGAGAACCTGGATTTGTGCAGGAAATGGCCTAACTTCATTATCATGCACATTGTGTAAAGAGTTGTCACTTTGGATGGGCTATCACCAGCAGGAGAGTGAATTTGTGTGGGGGGGTGGAGGGTGAGAAAACCTGGATTTGTGCTGGAAATGGCTTTTAGATAAGCTATTACCAGCAGGACAGTGGGGTGGGAGGAGGTATTGTTTCATATTCTCTGTGTATATATAAAGTCTGCTGCAGTTTCCACGGTATGCATCTGATGAAGTGAGCTGTAGCTCACGAAAGCTCATGCTCAAATAAATTCGTTAGTCTCTAAGGTGCCACAAGTACTCCTTTTCTTTTTGCGAATACAGACTAACACGGCTGTTACTTGGGAATGGAATTAACCTTCTGTTGGGAAAGCACTGAAAAGTCTTGGAAAACAAGTTCTTGTTAAAGGAACAGGAGTGCTTGTGGCACCTTAGAGACTAACAAATTTATTAGAGCATAAGCTTTCGTGGGCTACAGCCCACTTCATCGGATGCATAGAATGGAACATATAGTAAAAAGATATATATATATATATATACACATACAGAGAAGGTGGAAGTTGCCATGCAAACTGTAAGAGGTTAATTAATTAAGATGAGCTATTATCAGCAGGAGAAAAAAACTTGTGTAGTGATAATCAAGATAGCCCATTTAGACAGTTGACAAGAAGGTGTGAGGATACTTAACATGAGGACATAGATTCAATATGTGCAATGACCCAGCCACTCCCAGTCTCTATTCAAACCCAAGTTAATGGTATCTAGTTTGCATATTAATTCAAGCTCAGCAGTGTCTCATTGGAATCTGTTTTTGAAGCTTTTCTGTTGCAAAATTGCCACCATTAAATCTTTTACTGAGAGGCCAGAGAGGTTGAAGTGTTCTCCTGCCGGTTTTTGATTGTTATGATTCCTGATGTCAGATTTGTGTCCATTTATTCTTTTGCATTGAGACTGTCCGGTTTGGCCAATGTACCTGGCAGAGGGGCATTGGTGGCACATGATGGCATAAATCACATTGGTAGACGTGCAGGTGAACGAGCCCTGATGGCATGGCTAATCTGATTAGGTCCTATGATGGTGTCACTTGAATAATATGTGGACAGAGTTGGTATTGGGCTTTGTTGCAAGGATAGGTTCCTGGGTTAGTGTTTTTGTTGTGTGGTGTGTGGTTGCTGGAGAGTACAATCCAAACTCTTTCTAATCACAATGTAAATTAACTTAAATAGTTTTGAAGGAAAAAAATATGAAAATGATTTATCTCATAAAGTTTCAATTTTGCTGTAAAGTATGAGATGCACTCCCATTTTCAAACTATCTATTAACTACTACACAACTTTTGTAAAACAGAATAGAGACAAGTCCTTTACATATTGCTGTTTCCCACTTCCTATTTCTAAAATCACTAATTTACAAACAATGTATACAGGAACCTAAGGATTTAGAATTCCATTAACAGTTGGAAGAAGAACTATCACGGTTTGCATAGTTATTAAATAAAGTAATAAAATAAGTGTAGTGAATAAATCACTTGAAAGGCATTCATGAAGTAGCTGTGTCCTCAGAATATAGTTGACAGCAGGGATCAGCAACCTTTGGCACGCGACCCGCCAAAGTAAGCCCCCTGGTGGGCCGGGCCAGTTTGTTTACCTGCCTCATCCACAGGTTTGGCTGATCGCGGCTCCCACTGGCTTCAGTTTGCCGCTCCAGGCCAATGGAGGCTGCGGGAAGCAGCAGCTGGAACATCCCTCGACCTGCGCTGCTTTCTGCAGCCCCTATTGGTCGGGAGCGACAAACTGCGGCCATTGGGAGCCGCGATCGGTCAAACCTGCAGACGTGGCAGGTAAACAAATGGGCCTGGCCCGCCAGGGGGCTTACCCTGGCGGGCAATGTGCCAAAGGTTGCCGATCTCTGGTTTACAGCGTTTGAAATCTTTACTGTGTGTTAAATCGGTAACTATTGCATATTGTCGTTACGTCAGCTTTTGTTTGAATTGGTACACAAATTGTGATCTAAAGAGTGCTAAAATTGCTGCCCTCCATTTCATTATATCTAAGGCCCTTTCTGAGGCTTTACCTGATTGTGAGTGAACTGGGTTCTAAAATGTTTTGATCAGCCAGAAGAGACAGGGTCATATTGTAACCCGTGTTTAAAAAAACACAGTTTAAAAAGTGTGTTTACAAAACAAATTGTGTCAAATTCTCACTAAATGGAGAGTGAGAGCTAAGCTGGAACTTGGTCTCTAATTAGAACCAGGTTCACCCCCAATCAAATACATTATTATTTATTAGCATATTGTACTTGACTGTAAGGCCTATGTAAACAGCCTTGGGTAAGGAGATACAGTGTGGAATTAAATTTTTCTAATATGTTAGAGACTCAGACTTCTGGCCCACACTAATGACTCTGAAATATTTGATATTTTCTATTGCTGGTGAATTCTACACAGGATGACATAAGTATAAGTGAATATTAAAGTTGTATACATTTATTTTTCAATAAAAATCATGTATATTTGTGTTGCCATTTTCAAAAGCACTCAGTGTTGGCATAATGCTGTTCTTGTTGAAGTCACTCATATACTTCAATAGGCCAGTGATGAGCACTTTTTAAAATCCCAAGCGCGGAGGATAAAGAAAGGTGGCTCATGGGAAGTTGTCCATATGACTTTTGGATTGACAAAATTTGGATGCTCCTGATTTAGGGGGTACATTTCTAGAAAAGAGGTTAATAATAACAAGTGGATGAAGAAAAATATAATGGTTGAAGGTTGTGGTCAGTATTCTACAGGGTGAAATGGCAGTTGCATTGTTCTACACAGTCAATAAACTAATGGTTTCCATTGACAGTTCTTTAGTTTTCTAGTTTATATGTTCTGAGTAACTGAAATCATGATGTGGATTGTTCTGGAAGAATTATGAGGATGAATGAAGAAGATTGTAAATGAAGAAGGCTGTTTTCTGCCTCCTGACACTGGGAAATGCCTTCCACTCAAGATCCATGGGATTTAGAGTTTAGTTATAGGTATGTTCTTAGGTGGGAAGACCAAGGAGCTGGGAAGCAGCCACTGGACGATCTGCTCCCATCTGCAGAGTGCAGTTTACAGCCTCTTTTGAAAGAGGGATTATGATGTAGATGCCAGGGCCAGAGCCACACTGCCAATGTGCAGTAAACCCAGAGGTCTGCATGAAGGAGTTAAGCCCTCTCAGAACTAGGCCAGAATCCATGCAGTTTTGCCTGGATTTCCTAATAGATTCACCATGTTTTCTGGTTTATTGGTCTCATTGTTTTTCTCCTTGGCTCGGGCCCACACTTCTTGTTCTGAGGTTTAGAAGTGCTTTTAATTCTGTGAACACCAACCTGTACAGTCTGGATCTCATGCTTTCCCCATTTTATGTTTTTATTAGCTGCAGGATAAATGTGGTCAATAACTGGAAGAGAAGAGATATCAAGCCTTTAAGTTTGGAGTAATGGGTTTTTGTGTGGGTTTGTCTGTTTTTTAACTTTGAATTTATAAAAATCTCTGGATGGATAAGAACATAAGAATGGCCTTACTGGGTCAGACCAAAGGTCCATCTAGACCAATATCCTGTCTGCTGACAAAAACAACAAGAAGTCCTTGTGGCACCTTAGTGACTGACAAATTTATTTGGGCATAAGCTTTTGTGGGCTAGAGCTTATGTTCAAATAAATGTGTTAGTCTGTAAGGTGCCACAATAACTCCTTGTTGTTTTTGCTGTTAGACTAACATGGCTACCACTCTGAAACCTTTCTTCCGACAGTGGCCAGTGCCAGGTGCCCCAGAGGGAATGAACAGAACAGGTAATCATCAAGTGATCCATCCCCTGTCACTCATTCCCAGCTTCTGGCAAACAGAGGCTAGGGAAATCATTCCTGCCCATCCTGGCTAATAGCCATTGATAGACCTATCCTCCATGAATTTATCTAGTTCTTTATTGAACCCTGTTATGGTCTTGGCCTTCACAACATCCTCTGGCAAGGAGTTCCCCAGGTTGACTGTGCGTTGTGTGAAGAAATACTTCCTTTTATTTCTTTTAAAACTGCTGCCTATTAATTTCATTTGGTAACCCCCTAGATCTTGTGTTATGAGAGGTAGTAAACAACACTTCCTTATCTACTTTCCCTACACCAGTCTTGATTTTATTGACCTCAATCATATCCCCCCTTAGTCGTCTTGGGGCATGCGTCACTTGCTGAAGGATTCTCTGCACCTTGAAGTCTTTAAACCATGATTTGAGGACTTCAGTAGCTCAGACGTAGATGAGAGGTTTATTGCAGGAGTGGGTGGGTGAGATTCTGTGGCCTGCATTGTGCAGGAGATCAGACTAGATGATCCTAGTGGTTCCTTCTGACCTTAATATCTATGAGTCTATGAGTCTTTTTTCCAAGCTGAAAAGTCCCAGTCTTATTAATCTCTCCTCATATGGAAGCCATTCCATACCCCCTAATCATTATTGTTGCCCTTTTCTGAACCTTTTCCAACTCCAATATATCTTTTTTGAGATGGGGCAACCACATCTGAATGCAGTATTCAAGATGTGGGCGTACCATAGATTTTCTGCCCTATTATCTATCTCTTTCTTAATTATTCCTAGCATTCTGTTTGCTTTTTTGACTGGCGCTGCACATTGAGTGGATGTTTTCAGAGAACTATCCACAATGACTCCAAGATCTCTTTCTTGAGTGGTAACAGCTAATTGAGACCCCATCATTTTATATGTATAGTTGGGATTATGGTTTCCAATGTACATTACTTTGCATTTATTAACATTGAATTTCGTCTGACATTTTGTTTCCCCGTCACCCAGTTCTGAGAGATCCTTTTGTAGCTCTTTGCAGTCTACCTGGGTCTTAACTATCTTGAGTAATTTTGTATCATCTGCAAATTTTGCTACTTCACTGTTTACCCCTTTTTCCAGATCATTTATGAATACGTTGAATAGGACTGGTCCCAGAACAGACCCCTGGGGGACACCACTGTTTGCCTCTCTCCATTCTGAAAACTGACCATTTTTACCTACCCTTTGTTTCCTATCTTTTAACCAGTTACCAATCCATGAGAGCACCTTCCCTCTTATCCTCTGACAGTTTACTCTGCTTAAGAGCCTGTGGTGAGGGACCTTGTCAAAGGCTTTCTGAAAATCTAATACACTATATCCACTGGATCACCTTTGTCCACATACTTGTTGACCCCCCCCAAAGAATTCTAGTAGATTGGTGAGGCATGATTTCCCTTTACTAAAACCATATTGACTCTTTCTCAACAGATTATAGAGTAACAGCCGTGTTAGTCTGTATTCGCAGAAAGAAAAGGAGTACTTGTGGCACCTTAGAGACTAACGAATTTATTTGAGCATGAGCTTTCGTGAGCTACAGCTCACTTCATCAGATGCATACCGTGGAAACTGCAGCAGACTCTATATATACACAGAGAATATGAAACAATACCTCCTCCCACCCCACTGTCCTGCTGGTAATAGCTTATCTAAAAGCCATTTCCAGCACAAATCCAGGTTTTCTCACCCTCCACCCCCCCACACAAATTCACTCTCCTGCTGGTGATAGCCCATCCAAAGTGACAACTCTTTACACAATGTGCATGATAATGAAGTTAGGCCATTTCCTGCACAAATCCAGGTTCTCTCACTCCCTCACCCCCCTCCAAAAACCCACCCCCATACACACACAAACTCACTCTCCTGCTGGTAATAGCTCATCCAAACTGGCCACTCTCCAAGTTTAAATCCAAGACAGCCCCGCAACCTGAAGCAAATACTCACCAACAACCACATACCACACAACAGAACCACTAACCCAGGAACTTATCCTTGCAACAAAGCCCGTTGCCAATTGTGCCCACATATCTATTCAGGGGACACCATCACAGGGCCTAATAACATCAGCCACACTATCAGAGGCTCGTTCACCTGCACATCCACCAATGTGATTTATGCCATCATGTGCCAGCAATGCCCCTCTGCCATGTACATTGGTCAAACTGGACAGTCTCTACGTAAAAGAATAAATGGACACAAATCAGATGTCAAGAATTATAACATTCATAAACCAGTCGGAGAACACTTCAATCTCTCTGGTCACGCAATCACAGACATGAAGGTCGCTATCTTAAAACAAAAAAACTTCAAATCCAGACTCCAGCGAGAAACTGCTGAATTGGAATTCATTTGCAAATTGGATACTATTAATTTAGGCTTAAATAGAGACTGGGAGTGGCTAAGTCATTATGCAAGGTAGCCTATTTCCTCTTGTTTTTTCCTACCCCCCCCCCGATGTTCTGGTTTAACTTGGATTTAAACTTGGAGAGTGGCCAGTTTGGATGAGCTATTACCAGCAGGAGAGTGAGTTTGTGTGTGTATGGGGGTGGGTTTTTGGAGGGGGGTGAGGGAGTGAGAGAACCTGGATTTGTGCAGGAAATGGCCTAACTTCATTATCATGCACATTGTGTAAAGAGTTGTCACTTTGGATGGGCTATCACCAGCAGGAGAGTGAATTTGTGTGGGGGGGTGGAGGGTGAGAAAACCTGGATTTGTGCTGGAAATGGCTTTTAGATAAGCTATTACCAGCAGGACAGTGGGGTGGGAGGAGGTATTGTTTCATATTCTCTGTGTATATATAGAGTCTGCTGCAGTTTCCACGGTATGCATCTGATGAAGTGAGCTGTAGCTCACGAAAGCTCATGCTCAAATAAATTCGTTAGTCTCTAAGGTGCCACAAGTACTCCTTTTCTTTCAACAGATTATGTTCATCTATATGTCTGATAATATTGGATACAGATGAACTTTCTTTGCTCAAAATTATGGAGAGGCAGCAACCTGTCTACAGTTAAGGTTGCAACTAGCTTCCTTTATAAAGTCCCATTTTTGCTCTTCTATTTATAACTTTGGCTGGGAAAATTCTTCATCTTGAAAATTTCCAAATTTCATATGAAGGCAAAGGAGATTGTACATTAGAGTTTGAAGAAAAGTAATCTAATTGTTATTAAGCTCCAGGCAATTAAAAACTTACTCCGATTTGACAGTTGATTTGTGTCTACTGTTTCTTTGTCTTCCAATCTTGATATGGGAGGTTTTAGAATGACTTTAGCAGGAGCATGATTGTGCACTAAATGCATGTGTGAGCATGTTGCCTGTTATATAGGCTGTTAGCATGGTAGACACATAAGGGTCTTATTATAGCTGACTGCTGATAAGTTTCTTCCTTTAGGTCAAGTGGTAGAGGTTATATATCACAACTGTCCCTTCAGACAGTTAAAACAAGTTTCTAGCTTTTTGTGTAGACATGGGATATTGTATTTTATACAATACCTGGAAATATGAGAATCCCATGACCTCACAGAGAGCTGATTAAATTATCCTTTGAAAGTAAATTATCTGATTAATTTAGCCCATTGTTGTGATTCATTTGTGAACTGTTTCTAATTTCTATAAATGTATTTGTTAGTATTGCTAGATAATTTACACAAATTGATTTCACCCTACCGCAGTGTCCCTAAGGTGACCACCCACCCTAAATTAGACAGGACAGTCCCAAAATATATATTTCAAGTCCTAGTCCCGGGCTGACAGACTCTGGGACAGCATTTGTTCTGGATTCCCTGCAGTGCCGCTCCATGCCTGCCCAAGGCTCAGGAGCGACACCAGGCTCTTCCTCTTTGGGGGGCTAAAGTGGGCCTTAGTCTGGCCCCCCTTCTCCTTTTCTTCCCCCTGAAGCCCCACCCCTGGCCAGAAGCTGGAGCTGGGCATTAGTAAGAGCCACCCAGAGAGCCCGGACCACTGTGGGGAGTCCCTCCTACAGGCCGGGGGCTGCTCTTGAGCACCCTGCCCAGGGCAGGTGGAGGGTCTGGGGCTCCCCACAGCTGCCTGGGCTTCCTGAGTGGCTCTGACCACTACCCAGTTGCAGCTTCTGGCTTGGCCAGGGGTGGGCCCTCGGGGTAAGAGGAGGAGAAGGGGCAGGGCCACGGAGCGGTGGGCAGGGGAGAGGGCACCTGCATGTGTCCTGTTTTTGCATTTTGAAAAGGTGGTCACCATAAGTGTCCCCCAAACAACTGAAAGCTTTTCTGCACCACCCTTCCCCCCCCCCCAACTCCTTGCTAACACCGCCTAGCAGCTGGGCTGGGCCCTTCATTTGGGCCAGATGCCTGGGACTGAGCCAGCCCAGCCCTGCCCTGAGACACCTCAGGCATTATTAGGAGATGGTGGCAGACTTTGGGCTCCTGGGTGGGACCTGTGCAGACTATGCAGTAAAAAAGACCTGGTAGTAGCAATGCTCTTCCCCAGGCCCCCACTGCTCCCTCCCCTAACCATCACCCCCAGAGCCAGGTCCTCAGCACCCTCCTCCCCATGGAACACCCAGAGCCAGCTACTCAGCACCCTCCTCCCCACGGTGCACCCAGAACCAGCTCCTTCGCACCCCCCTATGGCACCCCTAGAGCCAGATTCCTGGCACTCCTTCCCCCGCATAGAGCCCCAGAGCCAGCACCTCAGCACCCCCCTCTCCCATGGTGCCTCAGAGCCAGCTCCTTGGCACCATCCTCTCCATGGTGCACCCAGAGCCAGCTCCTCTGCAGCCTCCTCCCCCACAGTACAGCCCAAACCAGCTCTGCAGCACTCCTGCATGGTGCCCCTAGAGCCAGATTCCTGGCACCCCCTCCCCCATAGAGCCAGCACCTCCACACCCCCCTCTCCCATGGTGCCCCAGAGCCAGCTCCTCAGCACCACCTTCCCCATGGTGCACCCAGACCAGCTCCTCGGCACCCCTCTATGGCACCCCTAGAGCCAGATTCCTGGTACCCCCCTTCCCCACAGAGCCCCAGACCCAGCACCTCAGCACCCCCCTCTCCCATGGTGCCCCAGCGCCACTCTGAGTCCTTGGCGTCCCCCTTCTTCCACAGGCAACATATGGGGAATCCCAGAGAGGCAATGCCATCCCCATCAGCTATTTTCAGTAGCAGCCCGAACTCCTCCACATTGCCATTCTCTATGGGTGGCAGGGGAGACTTGCCGGCTAGGCACTGCGCTGCCTCTGAGGCTGCTGCAGCATTATCAGCCAGGGGACAAAATTTTAGCAACTTTGTCGGGAGCAGGGGGGCTTGGCCCCTATCCGTGCTCCTTTCCCACCCCCAATGGCACCCCTGCTTTTCATTCCTATAAGTTTTGATGAGCAGTGCAAGAGTTAATAATGTTGAAGTTGAAAGTATTATAATTGGCATCTGAGTTATCACCATTTGAAATGAATAGGGCAGTTCACCCCTCCGAGTTTTTGTTTCAGGCTCTCTGCAAACACTGGCAGACAATTTGAAGGTTTTCATAAACACTATAGTAGTTGGAGACTTACTTTTTAGAAAATGAAATATGAGCCTGAAGACTCATATTTCTCTGGACAGTTGAGAAATATGTATATCACCCTCTTCTTCCCAACTAATCCTTTGTCCTTCCCCTCCCGTCCCTCCACGCTTTGGAAGACATTGCCTCACGGAATGTTTGTGAATAGTTCATTTTGATTATGTGATCGGTCATCTAAGTCATATTGTATTGTTTCTGCTCTCTTATTTCCTAGCTAAAACTTTTGAAACCTCAGCACAATTTATAAAAAATGATTAATAAACAGTGAATCCTCTTGTTTACACATACATGTCCATTTTCATAAATGAATATGGGTCTCTGTCTGAAGAAGAGTGATTCCCCAATGCAACTAATCAATGCATAAAGTTAAGCATGTGCACATATTTGTGTAGGATCAGGGCTTAAACAGTAAGACCTCTCGTGTTATATATAATATATTGTGATCTAAAGTGAAGAACACCAACTAATTTCCTCAGATTTGAAGGTTTCTAGCAAATGGAAACTGAATGCATCCCAAGGATAAAACTTTCAGTTTTGGGGTATGGGGTTAGATGGATAATTATATTACTTAATTAATATTAAGATGTGGAACTTATTAGGGTGGTACATGCTTTAGAAATGTGTGTAAAATTATAATAACTGGAGAGGGACAAAGATGTTTTATAGCTCAAACAGAAATTCAGGCTTGAAGCAGAAATTACTGGGTGAGGGTTGTATGGCCTGTGCTAGGTGATCGTAATGGTCCCCTCTGGCCTTAAAATCTGTTAATCTATAAAATAATTCATGAACATATTCATTGAAAAATACAGTCACTAATTTTTATAAAAACTTCCAAAACTTAAATGAGATATTGATGAACATTTGTTTCATTATTTACCCAGTGCTAATTACAAATACAAATTTAATTTCACTTTCAAATTCCAATGAATATTCACAAATATTTTTTCCACAATTTCTCCAGTTCACTAAATAATGGTAATTGTAATAATATTGGCTGATCTGTTGACCCTTTTTGTTTTTGGCTACACTGCTGGCATGACCCCTTTCTGGTAACTGACACTGGTTGGGGAAGGATAGACAAGTCAGTTTAAAGGGAAGGAGAAATCAGTCTCAGTCCAGCAGCTGAAGCACAAAGCAACCTCCAAAAGTGAATTGAAATGGAGATAACTATTGTTTTTGATGGTTTCATTTTGTGTTCTAAAAAGTTCATCTTTCTGAAGAACAAAGAAATGTTAGCATCAAATATTGATTATGTATAGTATCTAAAATTTATAAAGTCATTAACCTTATTCTGGTGAGCTGGGTTGTGGGGAAGGATGGAGTAGGTGTACCTTGGAGCTGAGGAAAATGAATAAAGGAAATACAATTTAAATCAACTCCTTTCACTGGTCTTATAAGTCGCTTTAAAAGGCAACATGTATGGTACAAGTCTGCAAAGAAGGAATCTGCATTTAGAGCAAAAGCAGGGTCTAGTATGTTATGGAAATATAGGAAATATAGCATAGCATAGATTAACTAATTGAATTAAATTAATATAAGAAAAATACCAAAAAGTGGTTGAGGCTTCCCCACATTCTATATTTTATTTTAATCAGCAGACTTAGTCTTGTATTAACTTTATAGGCACAATTTTTTTTTTTAAAAAAGTTGTGTCTCAGATTTCATGATGTTACAATGCTATCCCTTCTGTAATTATGTAATGACATTACTGCATAGTGTTGAACAATAAAAGCACATGCAGCACATTTCCGGCTCATAGAGTTTTCTAAACTGACTCTGGATTTAGGAATAGGGCCAAACTGATTTTGGGTTGCCAGCACTGATGAAAATCTTACATGCGGTAACCAGTGTGTGAAAAGAAATAATTAATTTGCAAGCTGTAGTGTGGTTGGCTGGAATTAAAAAGATTCATTCAGTTAAAAGTTTAAATTTTTGTACATTGACCAGTAAATATTGCAGGAATTTTTCAGTTAAATTGTATAGAAAGGGAAAATATTCTACAGGATTTGTTGCCTATATTTTAATGTGGCAATGTAATGTAGCAATAAAACCAGATGAAACTCCATTGAGCATAAATATACACTGTATATAAATCCTGAAGAAAAAAATCAGATTTTCTCTGTTTTGTTATATAATGATTAGACTTAGTTCCTTTAAAGGTGCAAGCTGCAGCATGATTCCCGAAATAAGGAAGGTCAGGACAGTCCTACACTATGTTAAATGGTCTTAAGCATTGTCTAAAACAATTATTTGTTGAAGTGGGAGACAGACTGTTAATATTTTGGCATGTGGCAGTAAGAAGACTAATGTTTACAGCTTGGTGATAAGCATATTTTCTGACCTTCATTCTGGAAATTTGATGTACATGAATAATCTCAGTGACCTTTGTGGCACCTCGCACATGTGTAAAGGTAATTCACTGGTGAGGCACAGAGGACGTGAGTCAGTTGCTATTGCAGTCCCACGTAGATGTCCTTGATGCTTTAGTTCAAGCTGTAGAGACTCATGCATTTTAGCTTGCAATCCCCAGTATGCCAGCCAAGATGGCAACTATCAAATTGGAATTAATTTGCAAACTGGATACAATTAACTTAGGCTTGAATAAAGACTGGGAGTGGATGGGTCATTACACAAAGTAAAACTATCCCCCCCCCCCCCGCTGTTCCTCAGACGTTCTTGTTAACTGCTGGAAATGATTATCATTACAAAAGATTCCCCATCCCCTCCCCCCGGGTAATAGCTCACCTTACATGATTACTCTCGTTACAGTAAGAAGAAAAGGAGTACTTGTGGCACCTTAGAGACTAACCAATTTATTTGAGCATAAGCTTTCGTGAGCTACAGCTCACTTCATCAGCTGTAGCTCACGAAAGCTTATGCTCAAATAAATTGGTTAGTCTCTAAGGTGCCACAAGTACTCCTTTTCTTTTTGCGAATACAGACTAACACGGCTGTTACTCTGAAACTCTCGTTACAGTGTGTATGATAATACCCATTGTTTCATGTTCTCTGTGTATATAAATCTCTCCACTGTATTTTCCACTGAAGGCATCCGATGAAGTGAGCTGTAGCTCATGAAAGCTTATGCTCAAATAAATTTGTTAATCTCTAAGGTGCCACAAGTACTCCTTTTCTTTTTGCGGATTAGTAGCAGACTAACACGGCTGCTACTCTGAAACCTATCAAAAAAATGTTATTCATGTGCAGAAGTGGCCTTACGTTAGCAATTGGAAGACCTGCCAAGTATCATGTATCTCACACATGCAGGTCACTCCATGCGTTCTCAGAGACCTGGCTAAATGTCCAGCATTTAGCTGGACTCTGTCTGGGTAGGCAAGACGGTTAGGGCTGTAGTCAGCCTGCCCATTACCGGGGCAGCTGCAGGTGGTCTCTCTGGCTGTCTACTCCTGCTGTTCCCAGCCATCTGGAGCCCAGCAGAGTAAGACAGCTGCAGTGTCAGCGTCTGTGCCCCAACAGGGGAAGTATGGCAGTAATTGGGAGCAAAGAGGAGCTATTGGAGGCAAGACAGTGGGATGCAGGGGACAGGGACTATTGGGCGAGAAGCAGGGATAACTGTTGGGGGTGACAAGAGCTGTTGGGGATAAGGAATACTAGTGGAAGAAGAGCTTCTGAAGGGAGTGGAGCCTGCTTATTGTCTGGGAACAGAATGGAGGTGACAGAAGGTGATAGAGGGGACATGGGCCAAACAGTAGCAACCCCCTCCCCTGGTTTTCTCCTGCCCAGCCAGTGCATCCCCTTCAGGCTGCCCTCATTACCTGTAGCTCACCTTAAGCCACCTTTAGCTCCTCACAAGTCCTGACCCCTGTTTTTGAGGGGTGCAAGGAGTAAGCTCCTGCTTTGCCACATCTGCTGCCACTGCTCAGGGGATCCCTCTAAGGGAAATTTAGTCTCAATCCAATGCTTTTCACCAGAACTTTAATCCACGTAGTATTTTTAAAACTGATGTTTATGATCCTGTGCAAATTATTTGTAAATATACAAATTAGCTAATTAGATACTTTGCATAAAATGCAACACATGGATCTATGCAAGACATTGGCAGTCATGTTTAATGTACATAACTGACAGTAAGAAAGATCTCATAATGTGAATTACAGAAACTAAATCTTAGACTTTTAATCTGGAGCAGAGGGATATGATTTATTATTCTTTTTCGGGGTGGGGGAGGGAGGAAGACTTTTTCATTTGGATATACATTCATTTGGGTCTATGGATCTACTAAACTTTTAACTGTTATCACAGTTACCAACTTGCCGTGTAGTCATCAGTCTCTTAATTTGTGTTTCTCCTTTGAGCTGTAGTGTCTTGTGCAGTAGAACTCATCAGTGTATGTGTAAACCACTTGGCGTTTGGGATACAAGTGGGGAGATAAAAAGTGATTTTTTGTTTCATAGGTTTCACAATTATAAAATGAAGTCATCAAAGAGGGGGCATTATTTTTCTCCCTGAAAATTCATGTAATCATTTATGGATTAGTTTCGGCTATCTGTATTTTGGGTGTGAGAAGGTGGGAGAAAATGATAAGGATCCCTGTGTAAATCCTGGAGAGATCTTCAGTTCAGGTTAGGTAAACCAGAGCCAAACTATTTTTTTTCCACCTCTGAGAAAGCAATCATTTTTGTGAAAGCAATCACAGAGCCAATCCTTCCAGTCATCAGAGAGCCTGTTATCTGAAGAAGAGCTGTGAAGTGTTAGGATTCAATTTGGTACAGGAACACAGTTCAAATAGACTGGAACAGCTGGCTGGACTTCCTGTGTAAGTTGCATCCATCATCATAGCCAGTAAAGAACAGTTACAAATTCACCTAGATTATCTGTAATCCAAAGTAGTATTCACTTAATTATATGTCAATTAATATTGGTGACATTCATGGGGACATTAATGTAGTTTTTGTATTTAGTTGACTGCCACACCTAAGAGTGTTTTATAGAAGTATGTTTCTCTGAAGTAGCTACTTGCAGACTTTTAATACATAACTTCCTTGACTTTAATTTAGAGCAAATGTTTCTGACTGTGAAGAAAAAGTCACAGTGATTTGTGTTGTTGAGTCAAAAATATTGTTAAGAGGTTTAGGATAAAGCGAGCAATTAATGAATCATTCCTAGTGAAGACTAATGTCAGAGACCCCTCCAGGGCTAAGATGCCTTTGTGCTGTACTCACTAATCTTTTGAATGAAGATGGTGTGTGACTGGATTTAAATAAGCATATATGAAACAGATAAAAACACTAAAAAGCAATTTAAAGCAGTTTTCTCAAGAAGTGGGGACTTTTTCCTTCTTATCAGATTTATCTTTTCACTCCTCAGGTAACTGTTTCTACTTAAGTTTTTCTAAACATCACCATCCGGATTGTCTGTCACTGTGGCTTTTGGCAGGATATGTGCCTTTTTGGCTCTCTCAGTCTGTTCCTGGAATGACATTAATGTGTTCAAATTTAAACCCCCCTGAATCAAAACACATTTGAAAAAAAATCAGAACAAAAGACACCACCAATAGAGTCTTAACCTACCCTTTGACTGAGTGTCTAGTATGCATGGCAAGAAGTGCTCATGGGCAAAGATGTATACATCTAAAGCATTTATCACTAAAGTTCCAAAACACTGCTGCTGGCTCCAGACTTTCTTAAAAAAACTCCCAAACCCACATGTTTGATCAGCCAAACTGATTTTGGGCTACTGGGTGTTTCCTTAGCATGAACTCCTAAATAAAATATGACAGGTTTCAGAGTAACAGCCGTGTTAGTCTGTATTCACAAAAAGAAAAGGAGTTCTTGTGGCACCTTAGAGACTAACCAATTTATTTGAGCATAAGCTTTCGTGAGCTACAGCATCCAATGAAGTGGGCTGTAGCTCACGAAAGCTTATGCTCAAATAAATTGGTTAGTCGCTAAGGTGCCACAAGTACTCCTTTTCTTCAAATAAAATATGATTATCCATTGGACATAGCAAATTATATGTTCAGGTTGGAACTCAAATAGTAATGCCCAATATACAACACTTCTAATAAGAAGTATTGATACATTTTCTTTGCATTGACTTATCCACTTCAGTGTACTTCAGTTAGTACAACATGGACCAATGAAAACAGTATATTTAAAGGGAAAAACACTTTTTAAATAAATTCTGTGTGTACTAAATTTTAGGTTACAATAAAATATTTTAGAATATTGTTGCTTGTGTGTCAGTTTGAAATATTAAATATGAAATATTGAAATATTATTATTTTTTAAATATTCTATTCCATTAGAATATTTAAAAAATAGTAATATGCACCACAGCCACAGAACTCTCCAAAATAAATACTCCTATGGAAATAAAGATCTGGAAAGAATATATGTTCTCTATACTACTAGGCTTCTACTGTATAAGGATAACAATAACACAAAAAGTCCTGCAGAAGGGCTTTGCAGTAGCTTGCATATTTAAGTCAGCTAATAATTAGAAATACTGATCCGGTAACCTGACAGTACCACTTTAAAAGTTGAGATGTGCCATTGGCCAGATATGCTATTTTTAGGAAGTTCTAACACACCCTGTAGTGGAGTACATCCAACAGTCTAAAATTATCATCATATCCTGGATATGATACTGCTAGTGGTTCATAAGTACTAAATAGAATCAAGACCTCTGCTGTTCAAGGCAAGCCAAAACACACGTTTACTTTAAGTACATTATAGGTTTATGCAAAAACACATTACAATGATTATTACCATTTTTTGTTATTTATATTGCATCATAGGTGTGAAATGTGTGTTACTGGCATAATAATCAAACAACACTCTCGTTCTGAGGCATTTCAAATCATATAGCCCAGTTGTGCACCCCTTGAAGTCAATGGCAACATTCCAGTTGGCTTCAGTGGGAGTAGGAGTGGATCCTAGTTTGATGATGATAATAATAATTAATGTAGAGGCACAAAATATGTGTGTTCTTCACCAGTCGATTACAATGATGTTCAAGGTGTGGGCAATTTTTTGTACTTTATAGCATTTTACATATTTTTTACTCCCGATAGTGAGTTCCAAACTGGACAGAGAAAAATCTCGCATTCCCTGAATTTAGGGAAAGAAGAACTGAATGAATTACTTAAACCACGCTTTAAATGGTTTGAATTTCATGACTGGTTAAACAGGGGAGTTCTGTTTTTTTTACCTTCTCTCTCTCCTATTTTCATGAAACAGGGGAGGTCAGCTGCTTTGGGACTCCAGGGCAGGAGGTTGTTTTAAAATTCATCAGCATGACTCTTCAACTAGGGAAATAAGAAGAGATTCTGTTAAAATTTGGTGATTGGCTCTAGATGATGTTTTTAAGATGTGTCTCAGAAAGGGACATGAAAACCACCTGGGCATATGTGTGATATCCGTATGCACATATTTAGACAACACACATAAGAAGAGCATCCAGTAACAAACAGAAGTCTACCACTCTCGTATGCTATACTGTAACATTGTTTTTGTACCATTATTTTTAGCATTAAAAGTGAAGATCTTAACAATTATGTTTTAGCATTCTTTGTTAGAGTAAATATAAAAACTAAGTAACTCTTCAGGGTAAGACTTCTGGTTTAAAAATTTATGGTTTTTAATAAGGTGGAACATTTCAGTCCCATATGTTTTCAGATCTGTCTGCAGAGTTGTAAAAAGAGTGTCTGAGCTAAGTAGTGAAAGACTAGGTTAATAAAGTTCTTTTTCATATTTAATGCTTGCAAGAATTTTATTAACTATTACATTTGGGGATTTTTAATAGTATAATTTCTAGCCATAGTTTAAGTGATGTTTAATACTTTCCATTAGCATCACTTACTTATAAAACCTAAAATATTACTAGCATAAAGAGCTTGGATTTTACATTTACAATTCATTGGTACAGCAAAAAGAAATGTATTAATATCAAAGTAGTGATAGGAAAAGCATTTGAAGTGGAGGGGTAGTTCAGCCAGCTGTTCTGTTGCATAGGCCCCTCTTGCTGTCTTGCCAAACAGAATCAGTAGCAGATTTTGGTGCCAATGTGTGTGGCATTAGGAGGGGTGTATTGTAGAGTACATGAATGTGTGGAGGGTGGGGGACAGAGAGAAAAAAATGTGTCATGTGACACTGACCCACAAAAGGAAAATAGAATTACTTTGAAGCTAGAATTGCCAGATTTCCCTGCTGTAACGCCAGTCATCCTTCCCCTAGGACAGTATCATTTTCAGAATGTGGGTCCTTAGAACATACTGTATTCCTGATGGGATGCCCTTTTGCCTGCCTGTACGTTTTTAGAGTTGCCCGTATGAAAAGAGAAAAGATGACAATACAGCTATGGAGAAGCAGCCAGCCCTCTCCTCCTCCTTGTGGCTCAAGAGATGGGTTCACAGAATGTAGAGCTTTTCTTTGGTTTGCTTCACCTATGAAATGCTGTAATGAAGCAATGCCATAAAGATCTCTCACCATTGTAAATCAGGGCTATATCCATGGAGGTGAATGGAATATTAGGGGGAGAATAATTCAGCCCACTAGTTTTGAAACAGAAGTCAGCTCTGGTTGGAAGGATCCGTAGCACTAGAAGTTGGGTCTGCAGGGATCTGAATAATTATTGCTTCCATGTTGCCCCCCAGCAGATATGGCAGAGCTACATGCACTATAAATAAGGCTGCGAGTTTGTCATGGAGGTCACGGATTCCCTGACTTTCCGGGAACTCCATGACTTCCGCAGTGGCCGATGCGGCTGGCCCAGGGGCTGCCCGAGCTGCTCAGGTGGCCCCTGGGCCAGCAGTACCTGCCGCTGCTGGGGCAGTCTCGGGCCACCGCCCCTCTCCCCCACAGCAGCAGGAGGAGTTTGGGCATGGCAGGGGGCTCAGGGTTGTGGGTTGGGACATGGGAGGGGGTGAGGGCTGTGGGCAGCACTTACCTTGGGGGTCTCCCCGGAAGTAGTGACATGTCCCTCCCTCAGCTCCTAGCTCCGCGCGCTGCCTCCGCCCTCAGGCACTGCCCCCGCAGCTCCTATTGGCCATGGTTCCCGGCCAATGGGTGCTGCGGAGCTGGTGCTTGGGGTAGGGGACTGTGTGTGGAGCTAGGAGCTGAGGGAGGGGCATACATGTCCCCACTTCCGGGAAGCTGCGAGGAGCTGAGTAGGGAGCCTGCCAGCCCCACTAATCCCCCATCTCCAGTGGGGGTTCCGGGCTGCTCCCCCACAAGCACCCATGGCGCCCCCCGGGCTGCCCCCCATGAGCACCTCTGGTGCCCCCCCGGGTTGTCCCCACAAGAACACCCGCAGTGCCCCCGGGCCATCCCCCCACGAGCAACCGCAGCATCCCTGGGCCTCCTCTCCTTCCCCAAGATTTAGTCAGGGGACAAGTCATGGACAGGTCACGGGCCGTGGATTGTTGTTTACTGTCCGTGACCTGTCTGACTTCTACTAAAAATACCCATGACTAAAACATAGGCTTAACTGTAAACAATAGGGGACTAAGCACCACAGGAAGTGCTGCACACACAAGACCTGATTGGCAGCACGCCCCATGACCTCTAATTGGTCCAGACGCATTATTTAAGCATGCAGGGTGGTCCAGGAACCTGGCAGTACCTTCCCTGTTGGTACAAGATCCAGCTCTCATTCCTTGGCTTGACTTCTGACTCTGATTCTGCCTAGGCTTTATTCCTGATCCCTTTGTCTGATGCTGATCCCTGGTTACACTCCTGACTCTGGCTTCGACCTTAAGTCTGACTCCTGGTTTTTGACTTCAGCTCTGACTCCTGCTCCAACCACTAGGAGTGCTGCTCTGACCACTAGATCTGACTCCTGGTCCTACCTGCTAGGCCAGACCACTCAGCAAGTAGGACCAGTGAATTAATAAATCATGACACCAAAACAGAGACATTTTAATGGGTCAGTCTTCCACATATGCCTTCTGGGACATAAAATTAATATTTTTACTGCCTTCTCAACAGTACATCTATTCTTAAAAAAGAAACCTACAACTCTGGATCTCTCAAATGCATTCTTTTCAGTGAGTTTTGGGTTTGTGTTTAAAATTAGCTGTTGTGGAACCAGAATTTGCAAAATGGAATGCTTTGAAAGCAAGTAGAATCTTTCATTTTGATTCATCATTGGAGGAAGGGAGGAAGGATGAGTTTGGGGTAATGCATATTTATCCCCAGGTTTATTCTCTACTTCCATTTGAAACCCTATTTTGAAGATGCTGTAGTGACCTTCTGCACTGGGGTGAATATCACTCAGAGTATGGTTTATTTGTTAAATGTTTGTAATACACTATAAGAGCCATGTGCCATATTGGTGCAGAATATTTTAAATTATATTCCATTATATCCAAGTTCACTGTGAGTGGACTTCACTGTGCAAAGCTCACAAAAGTGCTAACCCTCCTCTTCTCCCCCTCCCACCCAACCCCTTTTTTTAAAAAAATATAGACACTTCACAACATTTAGGTGCTTAGTGATGTCCAGGCACAGAAAAACTTTCCTATGTCTCTCAAGAATTTTTAAAATAATATATGCCTTTTGTGTCTAGAGGAGGATTTGAACTTCTCCAGGAGCAGAACAATTCTCCCCATTCCCCTACTGGTTTTAACACTGGTGTAATATAGGGTTTTGTGCTCTATATAAAAGAAATCCCGTATATATTTGTTTTTTCTTCCGTTGACAACTGCCGCACTGCATGACACGTTGAGAACATGACCACTTACATACGGTATAACATTTTAGGACAGACTGGAAACAAACAGCTTGAATGACATTTGAAAATGTAGGATAGCTTAAGAACTCGCCAACCTTGCTAAATGTAAACACTGCTGGAAAAAGGCAAGGCTTTCAAAAAGTGGGGGAGGGGAAAAGCAAGCAGGACTTTCAACACGATTGTCTTGTAAGTCTAATATCTGGGCTGTTTTCAGAAAACTATGTACGTGTATCTGGTTTTATAATTTCAGGACAATAGTAAAATGCTTTTTATTTATCTGATGCCATATCTAGGTATCTTTGGCTTAGTCAGGAAGTTAAAATTCCAAGTGTAACTATTAAAGATCGCAATCACTAGCAACACCGATTGGCTTTTTAACATCCTTCTGTTATCGCAGCAATGTCACATCACCCTTATCATTAAAAGCCTTGCCTTCCCCCCTGAAATTGTACTTCAAAACAATGGACTCTTCCAACTTTTGTATATGTGTAACAGACTGGAGGAGATTTGTATTTAGGAGAGCCGTAGTTCAAACAATGTTACAGGTACCTGTCTGTGCCGGCCTTAGAACAGCTTTATCATGGAAAGCTATTCAGCATGTTTGTGTGCCTGTTTCCGTTGAAGTCCTGTGAATTTGGTTAGGGGAATTTTGGACAGGTCACATAAGAAAACTGTAATGGCAGTAAACCAAAAAACAAAACAAAACAAATATACCTTAAAAATTGTCTTCAGATGTCAGATTTTGGTAATCCAGTCTGTAATAAAAATTGGGGTTAGTTAATACAACAGCAGATAATAATCTGTTATTGGCTGTTTCTTGAAATTCTATTTCTGTATCAAACTGTTCTTCAAAACCTTAAGTTTGTTCTATGGCAAACTCCTTCAGGGAGAACGAGTGAACAGGGCAAATTAAAATGCAGTTGTAAAGAAGTGTATTTGGCCTTTACTATTTATCAAAGAGTGTTTCCCAGAAGGAATTAAAAAAAAAAAATCCAGTCAGCCTAAACAATGAAATGATAGCAACAGATAGAAGATACAGTAATTAAAATACAATCCCTCTCCAAAAAAACCCCAGAATTTCTTTAGTAGAACAAAAAGAAAAGGAGTACTTGTGGCAATTTATTTGAGACTAACCAATTTATTTGAGCATAAGCTTTCGTGAGCTACAGCTCACTTCATCGGATGCATTCAGTGGAAAATACAGTGAGGAGATTTATATACACACAGAACCTCCTCACTGTATTTTCCACTGAATGCATCCGATGAAGTGAGCTGTAGCTCACGACAGTTTATGCTCAAATAAATTGGTTAGTCTCTAAGGTGCCACAAGTACTCCTTTTCTTTTTGTAAATACAGACTAACAGGGCTGCTACTCTGAAACCTTTAGTAGAACAGGAAGTAGGACATAAAACTTAGAAGCTCTAGTCTATATAGATTTGTTTTTAGTGCATTAGTGAGTCAATGTGTATGTGTGTGTGTTTTGTCTTTGAATATGTAGCTGTGGCTCCAGAGCAAGAGGTATTTGCTGGAAGCATGTGATTAATTTCTTCTTCTTTTTAAAGACAGCATCTCATTAAACTGCTGGAAAAGGCTGCTTTCAGGATTAATTAAGGAGGGATGGATATTAGCAAATTAGAGAGTTAATGGCAAATTAAAAGGGGACTTGGATGATTTTAGCGATTTCATATTGATTTTGCAGTTTGGGGATGATGGGTGCTTCCACCACACTTCGCAGCACACAGCTGAACAATGTGAAAGCTCGGAGTGCTGACAGAAGTTAGCTTTTAATAACACTTAACAGTGTACTATGGAACAGACCTCTAGCCACTTTAATAGACTTGTTACTGATGGAATCCATGCTCAGGAAGGGTGACCTGGAAGCCCTCATTTAGGTTTTTTTAAATGAGAAATAAGAAGCAGTAGTTCATTATTTTAAAAAAAAAATTAGTCTTTTATTTAAATAATCACACCTATATTTGATAACCTTAGCTTACTCTGGTTTATTTTGTTACCTCCAGAGTCTTTCATTTTCATAGGATATTTCTTCACTATAAATTTAAAAAACTGTAAAACATATAGCTTTCTAGAATCCATATGCCATAAAGTGTCAGAAGGGAAAACATTTAAATCGGAAATTATAGTTGCAAACCATTATCCATTATTATTACAAAAGCCATAATTGTTGGCATACATTTATGGCATAATGGTCATCCAAAGGGAGAACACTTTCACCAACTAGGGTGACCAGATGTCCTGATTTTATAGGGACAATCCTGATATTCGGGGCTTTGTTTTATATGGGGACCCCACCTCCTGTCCCGATTATTCACACTTGCTGTCTGGTCACCCTATCACCAACATGTTTGTAAATTATGGTTTGCTGAATTTAAACAGAGCTTATGTAGGTGATATCTTCAGTTTGTCTTGGTAGACCTAGACAAAACTCTGTGGTCCCTCAACTATTTTTAGTTCTCCTGAGAGGAAATGTTCAGCACAGTCTGCAACAGTTTAATGCTAACAACAGGTGCTGAGCATGCAATTGCCCACATAGCTTGCTAAAAAAGTACCCCTTTCAGCACTGTTTTGCATCTCATACAATACATGTAGCACCATACAATGCTGTAAAATGTAATTTACTTAGGGATAGGATTTTTCATACAAAAAATTATAAAATGCTTTAAGGCTGATTAGTTTATAGTATTGAAAAACATGCAGAGTACTTGTTAAAATACCATATTATCTTAGTGGTATATAAAGAGAAGGTCAAGGTCAGTGGTCAGGAAGTAGAAATGAGTTGTGAGATGGATTTCAAGTGAATCAGTCAGGGGCACTGAGAGGCTGTCCAGGATGCGTGGGAAAGGGATTTACTACTCCCTGTTAAAGATTTGATTATATGACCTGGCTGCCTGTGATAACAGAAGACTGAACTTTATGATCCAGGAGATACTTTCCAGTCTTAGGTCTTACATCCTATATAAAAGTCTAATATTAATTTGGCATAGGAAATGAGGTGAAGAACAAGGAGAAATGAGTTCAGATAATTGGAATGGAAGTGAGGTGGTCAATCGAGGAAGTATCTTGAAGACCTGAAAGGAGATTTTGTAATGGATTTTGTAATGGACTAGTAGCCAAAGAAAATGTCAAAAGCTGAGGATGACATACTTGTTTCTGCTAGGGCAGAGGTAGTCAATTATTTTTTTTCTCAACATCCAAATTTCTTGGTCAAGGTATAGTCAAGGTCCAGACTTGCAAGTGCCCCTGTTCAACAAACAAATACAATGCTTTGTAATATACCCAGGGCCTATTTCTTATATTTTTAGCGTGTTAAATGAAAAATAAAATCACACCACTGTGTAATCTAAAAATAACCTCTAAGAAAGAAGTAATAAATTACATCTGAGACTTTTAGAAAGTACGTAGATAAAATGTCAAAGAGATGCAAATATTAGCATTAAAACACTTTCAGACAACTGTTTTAAATTCTGAAATTGTTTTGAGTTTACAAGGAGTATTAACTTTGGTTTTGTCAAATAACATTATTGTAAGCATATAACCACTTGATTACCCGCCACCCAGCTCCCGTCCCCTAACCCCCCGATTGCCCCCCACTTAGCTTAGGGTTACCATATTTCAAGTTCTCAAAAAGAAGATACTGCTGGGGAAGGGGGGGGAGGTCAAACTGAAGGGGAGGTTCAGTTGGGGCGTGCTGGAGGGGTATTTGGGGAGTGCTGGAGGCGGCATTTGGGGTGTGGGAGTGATGTGTGTGTCCTGGGAGGAGGTATTTGGGGAATGCTGGAGGGGGCATTTGGGGTGTGGGAGGGATGTGCGTGTAATGGGATGGGGTATTTGGGGGATGCTGGAGGGGGCATTTGGGAGTGTGGGAGGGATGTGTGTGTACTGGGAGGGGGTATTTGGAGGGTGCTGGAGGAAGTACCTATAGCCTCACTCTCAAGGTGGGGGGCAGTTTTGCTCCCTGTCATGGTGGCAGGGTGGCTTGTGCAGGTCTAGGACGCAGCACCAACTCATCAGTCAGCACTTCCTGCAGGCCTCTTGCCCTCCCCAGGATGGGGAAGTGGGGCCTGGCTCTGTCACTCCTCCCACCCAGGCTATGAAGCCCTGTGGTAGGACAGGCAGCTGGCTGAGATGTGCTGGGCAGCTCTGCTTACTTGGTGGGCGGCGTGGCCCAGCTCCCCCCACTCTCCCTATCACCCACCAGCTCCCCACCTGCCCCACCAGGAGAGGCTCCCACTGCCCCACTCACTGAACCCAGATGCCAGCGCCTGCTGGTTCGCATACATGGCCCACTTGTCCCATCCCTGCACTGCTGCTACCTGGCAGAGGACAGAACTGGTGGGGCTGCGGCTCCACAAGCAGCCACCCTGGGGACACACTGCGCCCTGCAGCTCAGCCCACTCGCCTGCCCCCTGCTGTGGGGCCCTGCGCTGGGGAATGGGCTTGGCTGCGCATGGCTCCTGCCCTGGCTTGGCTTCAGTCCACTTGACCTTTGCAGTCCACTCTAAACTGTCTGGCAGTCCGTATTTGGCCTGCGTTCCGCCTATTGACTACCCTTGTGCTAGGGCATGAGAAGCGTGACTTTATTTTCCCCTTTCATTGTGATGTACTGACCCTGCAATGGGATCTGCATGCACTGGGTCCCAACTTTGCCTTTCATAGCATTCGGGACTTTGTTTGAATGAGTGACTGATATTTGTGCTTTTCTGTAAATCCTTCAGGAAGTGTTCCACAGTATTGCCCTCTAGTGTTGGACTCACACAGTTATGGGACTCACTAGTGCTCCAAGCTTTGTAGAAGTGTTACAGGGTGGTTTACCCATGGGCTGGAGAGCCTGGGGCTAAGCTAGCCCTGATTACAGGGCTGAGAGGAAACAGGTGATTCCTTTCCAATAAAGGCAGCAGGAAGGTGCAGGGTGGCCACTGATATATCCCCAGAATACAAGACAATATCCACTTGGTTGTCCCCACCCCATCCCCCTTTGTGATCCCACCCCTACTGCTGTGAACTTGCACACATAGTGAGTGTGGGCTCATGCTGCATGGGAGGAAGCTATTTTGAAATGCATGCTGCCCCTACGCCACCTCTGTGACCTCACATGCACGGTACTTGCGATGTTTTGCCGGAGGGGGCAGAATGACATATTCTGCAAAATGTCATTCTCCCTGCATGATACTAGACAAAACTATGTCTGGTTTTATATTTGTACCAGACAGGGGACATGCCATACAAAAACAGGACTGTCTGGCCTACAACAGGCTGAATGGCCAGCCTAAATGTGACAAGAAAAGGAGTACTTGTGGCACCTTAGAGACTAACAAATTTATTTGTTTGTCTCTAAGGTGCCACAAGTACTCCTTTTCTTTTTGTGGATACAGACTAACACGGCTGCTACTCTGAAATCAGCCTAAATGTGTGGTTGGGAGAAATAGCAGGGACTGCCATAGGCCTGGCAGTAAACTAGGGAAACCCAGAAAAGAGGAAACTGTGTGGAGCTGGAATGATGACAGACTTTGTGTTTGTTTATGGACTTTTGAGTTCTGTTTTTAACAAACTCTGTTGCCAGCCAGGTGGAGAGTGAATTAAAAGGTTTTGTGTTGAGAAGGTGTCTGGAAACTGAGTGAGTTCTTAAAGAGGCTCTGGTGAAGGCGAGATAGAGGCAGGTGGTGGCCATAGTGGGACAAAAAAGCCTGTGTTCGTGGATTTGAAGAACCAGGGTTCCACTTCGGTAAGATTTATATAGTAATTGTGTTTGTTGTCTGTTCACATGACTGTTCTTACATTATGGACAATATCAGTGGGTAGCCATGTTAGTCTGTATCCACAAAAACAACAAGGAGTCCGGTGGCACCTTAAAGACTAACAGATTTATTTGAGCATAAGTTTTCCTGGGTAAAAACATCACTTCTTCAGATGCATGGAGTGAAAGTTACAGATGCAGACATAAATATACTGACACGATGAAGAGAAGGGAGTTACCTCACAAGTGGAGAACCAGTGTTAACAGGGCCAATTATGCATCTGAAGAAGTGAGGTTTTTACCCACGAAAGCTTATGCTCAAATAAATCTGTTAGTCTTTAAGGTGCCACCGGATCCTTGTTGTTATTATGGACAATGTAACTGTAATATCTTTACTGCAGTATATAATTCAGCCACTAGCTGTCTATGTGCGCTGTTAAAGAGATCCAGGCAGAGTAGTAAAGTCAGACTGCACAGAAATTTGGGATGTGTGGAAGCTTTTTTGTCTGTGTCTATAATTGTAAATATCTTATGTAGTGAAAGCTTCCTGTTTAAGAAAAACTGTGATTCCATGTAACATTACAGTAACAAAAGGCAATATGAAGATTAGTGCATAAGAATGTTTAAAAAACATATTCATTCTGGGTTCTGGTATAAAAATCCTAATTATGGCAGCAAATACTGAAATTGTATGGAAATATCTGACAACTGTTGTCAAAATTCATCTCAACTTAAAAACACGATCATCTTAGTCGCATGAGTAATGCAAGAAGGATTTGCCCCTACATAAAGCTTGAGTCAGACTCTACTGTTCATTTGAAAAGGATTCTAGGGAAACATTTTGTTGAAATTGAACTTATCCAGTTCTCAGAGGAAAAACAGAACGGTGAATTTGTTTGTAACATCAGATTTGCAAATACTTCCTGAGATTTTTCCCTGGTGGCTATAGTTACTACTTGCCCCTTTGGAATGTATAGGAAAGCTTTTCATTGTACCATGGTGATACAAAATACCATGCACACACAACAAACACACAAATCCAGTATTTTGCTTATCTTCTACCACCTATTGGGATCTAAACTGTGCAAATTTAACTGTTGCTTTGGTTACAGAAAGCCACATTTAGTTGAGGGGACATATGCAAAATACTTATTTGTTAAAAATATCCTCTAAACGATAACATAGGAAAACAATTTAAAACGAGGCAAGGAGTTAGTTGTGCACCAGAATAATTTATTTCAACAATAGTTTAATTGCATCAAAATGAAAGAGCTTGCATGTGTGGGGGGCAATCTGTGTTAGTGCTGGACTCCATTAATCATTTTCTTCATTGAAGTCAACAGCATGGAAAAGTGACTTCAAGATAATTGAATAATTTATCTGTTTGCACCACTTGTGAATTCACAGCAGGATGTCAGTGCACAATCAGAAACATATGTGGGTTTTTTTTAAAAAAAAAACATTTACATTTCCCAACCAAACAACCCTCAAACAACCCTCAACCCTACTTTTTTGAAAAAAGAGTAGTTATAATAAACAGTTCTTTTTTTGAAAAAAGAGTAGTTATAAACATGTAAACAAATCCATTTCTTGCTTTTGGTGTATCATTCTGAATACTATTAATGTCTTCTCCTTGATTTATCTTTAGATTTTTAAATTCTTGGTGTTGCCATTGATTGTTTTTTAAGCCTGGCATCTTTTTGACATTTAAAACCGAAACAGAGAAAGACAACTGATTCAGCTTGCCGAACAACCTGGTCATGTTCCCCTTTCAATAGTGTGTTTAAATAGTCAGAAAGTAAATAGTCAGCTTTTGGCATAAAAATGATTCAGCACATCCTTTGTTTAATGTTGACAGTTTCACCTCCTTTCAAAAAAACAAAAACAAAAAAAACCCCTCACCAGACTAAAAAGAACATAAAACAGATATGTGGGAAGGAAAGTTGTTTTCCCAGACCACCCTGCTCCAACTGAATTACCCTTCAGCAACCATTCAAACTTTTGAAGGGGCAATTTTTATCAGACGTTATCTTTTGTAACAGTTTGTTGTACGTCATTGGTAACAATGTAACATTTGTTTCTCAGTGTTCTCCAGTATCCTTTGGCTGGTTAGTGTGTCTTTTTTGTTTTTATTAATTTTTTCAAACTATTCTCTCTATCCCCTTTTGTAGTAAATCAGAATTTAGAAGTTTTGTGCTATGTAGGGATTTGTAATACTTGACCTGAAGAGCACCTGGGAATTCACCCAAGGCTAATATTTTATGAACCCAAAGCTGAAATATTTATGCCACAAACATGTCCCCAAAGTGAATAAACTCCAGTCCAGGATACTGCAGGAATAAAAGGAAAAATGAATGTTGCTCTCATCACTTAAGGATAATTGATTCTGCCGTGAACATAAATAGATTAAGACTGCCATACTCCTGTCTATCTGTCAGAACTGGACCATACTGGGTCAGACCAGTGATCCATCTAGCCTAGTATCCTGCTTTTTGATAGTGGCCAGTGCCAGATATCTGCTGGAGAGAGATCCATCCCTTTCATCCAGAACCAGCTTCTGGCAGTTGGAGTATTAGGGACACCCAGAGCATGGGGTTGTGTCCCTGATCATCATGGCTAATAGCCATTGATGGACCTGTCCTCCATGAACTTATCTAATTCTTTTTTGAACCAGTTATACTTGTGGCCTTCACAATGTCCCCTGGCAAGGAGTTCCAAAGGTTGACTGGGCATTGTGTGAAGAAGTACTTCCTTAAGTTTGTTTTAAACCTGCTGCCTATTAATTTTTTTGGGTGACCCCTGGTTCTTGTGTTCTGAGAAGGGGTAAATAGCTTCCATTGACACTTTCTCCACATCATTCATGATTTTATAGACCTCTATTATATCCCCTTTAGTCATCTCTTTTCTAAGTTGAACAGTCACAGTCTTTTAATTGCTCATCGTATAGAAGCTGTTCCATACCCTAATTATTTTTCTTGTCTTTCTCTGCACCATTTCCAATTCTAATATATCTTTTTTGAAATGGGATGACCAGAATTATGTGCAGTATTCAAAGTGTGGGCATACCATGGATATATTTAATGGCATTTGACACTTTAAATGATTGCTTCTTGGAGCAGCTAGTCCTGCAACCCACAAGAGGAGAGGCAGTTCTTGATTTAGTCCTAAGTGGAGCACAGGATCAGGTCCAAGAGGTGAATATAGCTGGACCTTTTGGTAATAGTGACCATAACATAATTAAATTTAACATCTCTGTGGTGGGGAAAACACCACAGCAGCCCAACACTGTAGCATTTAATTTCAGAAAGGGGGACTATGCAAAAATGAGGAAATCAGTGAAATAGAAATTAAAAGGTACAGTGCAAAAAGTGAAATCCCTGCAAGCTTCATGAAAACTTTTTAAAGTCACCATAATAGAGACTCAGCTTAAATGTATACCCCAAATTAAAAAACATAATAAGAGAACCAAAAAAGTGCCATGGTGGCTAAACAACAAAGTAAAAGAATCAGCAAGAAGCAAAAAGGCATCCTTTAAAAAGTGGAAGTTAAATCCTACTGAGGAAAATAGAAAGAAGCATAAACTCTGGCAGATGAAGTGTAAAAATATAATTAGGAAGGTGTCATGGGGCGGGACTCAGCCCTGTGACACCTCCTGCTGGTCTCTTAGGGAATTAGCTCTTCTAGCCTCCAGAGCGCCCTCTGCAGGCTGTTGTCTCAATGCTGCTGGCCCCCGTGTCCCTCCCGGACCCTGGTGCCCATTTCCCTGGGGTGCTGCCCCCTGGCAGTACCGCCACATTCTCTGGGTCTCCCCTTCCCGGGGAACCGCCATCCACTATCCCCACCTCGCCTCAGTCTTTGGCTACTGCCAGTCACCATTGAGCCCCCGCACACTGAGGCGGACTGCAGTGTATAAGCCACTCATCACAGGCAAGGGGGGTTTGGACCTGCTGCCTCGGCCTACCCGTGGGCTGCCCTGTGGCAACCCCAGTACTCTGTCTTAGGCTGTCTCCCAGGCCTGCAGCCTGGGGCTTTTCCAGTCTGGAGCATCCCAGCTCCCCTGGCCTTCCCCAGCCCTGTTCCACCTTAGGTACCCAGGTACGCTCCCCAGCAGCCAGGCTCATCTCCCCCCACAGTTAGAGGAGACTCTTTTTGCTCCTGGCCCACTGCCCTCTTATAAGGGCCACCTGAGCCCTGATTGGGGTGTGGCCACAGCTGAGCCTACTTCCTCAATCAGCCTGGGAAGTGCTTGCTCCCAGCCACAGCCCTCTCCTGGGCTGTTTTAAGCCCTTTAAGGTTGGAGCGGGTGACCACCCCACTACAGAGGGCCAAAAAAGAATTTGAAGAACACTAGCAAACACTCAAAAAGCATTAGCAAAATTTTTTTAAAGTACATCAGAAACAGGAAGCCTGCTAAACAACCTGCTAAACAACCAGCTTGCTAAATAACCACTGGATGATCGAGTTGCTAAACGAGCACTCAAGGACGATAAGGCCATTTCGGAGAAACTAAATGAATTCTTTGCATCAATCTTCATGGCCAAGGATGTGAGGGAGATTCCCAAACCTGAGCCATTCTTTTTAAGTGACAGATGTGAGGAACTATCCCAGATTCAGGTGTTGTTAGAGGAGGTTTTGGAACACATTGATAAACTAAACAGTAATAAGTCACAAGGACCAGACAGTATTCACCCAAGAGTTCTGAAGGAATCAGATGTGAAATTGCAGAACTACTAACTCTGGTATGTAACCTATCATTTAAATCAGCTTCAGTACCAAATGACTGGAGGATAGCTAATGTGACGCCAATTTTTAAAAAGGGCTCCAGAGGTGATCCTGGCAATTACAGGCCGATAAGCCTGACTTTAGTACTAGGAAAACTGGTTGAAATGATAGTAAAGAACAAAATTGTCAGACACATAGATGAACATAATTTGTTGGGGAAGAGTCAGCTGGTTTTTTGTAAAGGGAAATCATGCCTCACCAACCTACTAGAATTCTTTGAGGGGGGTCAACAAGTATGTGGACAAGGGGGATCCAGTGGATATAGTGTACTTAGACTATCAGAAAGTCTTTGACAATGTCTCTCACCAAAGGCTCTTAAGCAAAGTAAGCTGCCACGGGATAAGAGGGAAGATCCTCTCATGGATTGGAAACTAGTTAAAAGATAGGAAACAAAGGTTAGGAATAAATAGTCAGTTTTCAGAATGGAGAGAGGTAAATAGTGGTGTCCCCCGGAGTCTGTATTGGGACTAGTCCTATTCAACATATTCATAAATGATCTGGAAAAAAGGGTAAACAGTGAAGTGGCAAAATTTGCAGACGATACAAAACTACTCAAGAGAGTTAAGTCCCGGGAAGACTGTGAACAGCTACAAAAGGATCTCTCAAAACTAGGTGACTGGGCAACAAAATGGCAGATGAAATTCTGTGTTAATAAATGCAAAGTACTGTACATTGGAAAACATAATCCCAGCTATACATATAAAATGATGGGGTTTAAATTAGCTGTTACCACTCAAGAAAGAAATCTCGGAGTCATTGTGGATAGTTCTCTGGAAACATCCACTCAATGTGCAGCGGCAGTCAAAAAAGCTAACAGAATGCTTGGCATCATTAAGAAAGGGATAGATTATAAGAAAGAAAATATCATATTGCCTCTATATAAATCCATGGTACACCCACATCTTGAATTCTGCGTGCAGATGTGGTTGCTACATCTCAAAAAATATGTACTGGAATTGGAAAAGGTTCAGAAAAGGGCAACAATAATGATTAGGGGTATGGAATGGCTTCCGTATGAGGAGAGATTAATAAGACTGGGACTTTTTAGCTTGGAAAAAAGATGACTAAGGGGGGACATGATTGAGGTCAATAACCGGTATGGGGTCATGAAAATTAATGAAATTAATATGCAGTAGGTTTAAAACAAACAAAAAGAAGTATTTATTCACACAACGCACTGTCAACCTGTGGAACTCTTTGCCAGAGGATGTTGTGAAGGCCAAGACTATAACAGGGTTCAAAAAAGAACTAGATAAATTCATGGAGGATAGGTCCATCAATGGCTATTAGCCAGGATGGGCAGGGATTGTGTCCCTAGCCTCTGTTTGCCAGAAGCTGGGAATGAGCGACAGGGAATGGATCACTTGACGATTATCTGTTCTGTTCATTCCCTCTGGGGCATCTGGCATTGGCTACTGTTGGAAGACAGGATACTGGACTAGACGGACCTTTGGTCTGACCCAGTATGGCTGTTCTTATGTTCTTATGATATTTTCTCAGGCTGTCAATTAATCACAGTTAACTCACATGATTAACTAAAACGAATTAATCGCGTTAAAAAAATTAATCGCGATTAATTTCAGTTTTAATTACACTGTTAAACAATAGAATACCTATTGAAAATAATTAAATATACAAGAACTGTGCTCATATAAGTACTGTAGTGCAATCTCTTTATCGTGAAAGTACAACTTACAAATGTAGATTTTTTGGCTAATTAACTGCACTCAAAAACAAAATAATGTAAAACTTTAGAGCCTACAAGTCCACTCAGTCCTACTTCTTGTTCAGCCAATCATTAAGACAAACAAGTTTCTTTACATTTACAGGAGATAATGCTGCCCACTTCTTATTTACAATGTCACCTGAAAGTGAGAATAGGCAAGGAGTTCAGTCACACTTTAAATTGTGACATTATTTTTGTAACGAGTGTTATCATCATGGACAAATGTCCCCTGGAATGGTTGTTGAAGCATGGAGGGACATATGAATCTTTAGCACATCTGGCATCTAAATATTTTGCAACGCTGATTACAACAGTGCCATGCGCTGTTCTCACTTTCAGGTGACACTATAAACAAGAAGCAGGCAGCATTATCTCCTGCAAATGTAAACAAACTTGTTTGTCTGAGTGATTGGCTGAACAAGAAGTAGGACTGAGTGGACTTGTAGGCTCTAAAGTTTTACATTGTTTTGTTTTTGAATGCAGGCTTTTTTGTATATAATTCTACATTTGTAAGTTCAACTTTCATGATAAAGACATTGCACAACAGTTCTTGTATTAGGTGAATTGAAAAATGCAATTTCTTTTTTTTTACACTGCAAATATTTGTAATAAAAATAAATATCAAGTAAGCACTGTATCCTTTGTATTCTGTGTTGTAATTGAAATCAATATATTTGAAAATGTAGAAAACATCCAAAAATATTTAAATAAATGGTATTCTGTTATTAACAGTGTGATTAATTGCACAATTAATCACGCAATTAATCATGATTATTTTTTAATCACTTGAAGGCCCTAATCTTTTCTGTTTTATTATCTATCCCTTTCCTAATAATTCCTAATATTCTGTTATCTTTTTTAACAGCTGATGCTCATTCATCAGATGTTTTCAGAGAACTATCCACAATGACTCCAAGATCTCTTTCTTGAGTAGTAACAGCTAATTTAGAACCATCATTTTGTTTGCATAGTTGGAATTGTTTTCCAATGTGCATTACTTTGCATTTATCAGCATTGAATTTCATCTGCCATTTTGTTCCCTGGTCACTCAGTTTTATCAGTTCCCTTCATAACTCTTTGCAGTCAGCTTTGGACTTAACTCTCTTGAGTAATTTTGTATCATCTGCAAACTTTGCTACTTCACTGTTCACCCCCTTTTCAATTTAATTTATGAAAATGTTGAACAGCATAGATCCCAGTATGGATCCTGAGGAGTCCCTACTATTTACTTCTCTCCACTGTGAAAACTGACCTTTGTTTCCTGTCTTTTGACCAGCTAATGATCCATGAGAGGACCTTACCTCTTGTTCCATGACTGCTTACTTTGCTTAAGAATCTTTGATGAGGGACCTTGTCAAAAGTTTTCTGCAAGTCCAAGTACAGTATATTCACTGGATCACCCTTGTCCACATGATTGTTGACTCCCTCAAATAAGTTTAATAGATTGGTGATGCATGATTTTTCTTTACAAAATCAGTGTCCACTCTTCCCCAACATATTGTGTTCATCTATGGCTATGGCTAAACTACTGCAGGAAGTTGACTTATGCTACGCAACTCCAGCTACGTGAATTACATAGCTGGAGTCGACGTACCTTAGGTCCAGTTATTGTGGGGTCCACACTACAGGGGTTCGATGGGAGAAACTCTCCCTTTGATTTACCTTACTCTTCTCATCGGGGGTGGAGTACAGGGGTCAACTGGAGATCCATCTGCTGTCGATTTGGCGGGTCTTCACTAGACCTGCTAAATCGACTGCTGGTGGATCGATCTCAGAGTGTCGATCCTGGCTGTAGTGTAGATGTAGCCTATGTGTCTGATAATTGTGTTCTTTATTATAGTTTTAACCAATTTGCCTGGTTCTTAAGTTAGGTTTACCAGTCTGTCATAGTCAGGATTGCCTCTGGAACCTTTTTTTTAAAAACTGGTGTTACAGTAGCTGCCCTCCAGTCATCTGGTACAGAGGCTAATTTAAGTGAGAGGTTACAGACCACAGTTAGTAGTTGTGCAATTTTGTATTTGCGTTCCTTCAGAAGTCTTGAGTGAATACCATCTGGTCCTGGTGACTTATTACTGTTTAATTTGTCAATTTGTTCCAAAACCTCCTCTACTGACACCTCAATCTGGGACAGTTTCTCAGATTTGTCACCTAAAAAAAAATGGCTAAGATGTGGGCATCTCCCCCATATCTTCTGCAATGAAGACTGATGCACAGAATTCATTTAATTTTGCCACAATGCCCTTATCTTCCTTGAATGTTCCTTTAGAACTTTGATCATCCAGTGTCCCCACTGACTGCTTGGCAGGCTTCTTGCTTGTAATGTACTGAAAATTTTTTATTGTGAGTTTTTATCTTTTGCTGGTTGTTCTTCAAATTATTTTTTGGCCTGGCTAATTATATTTTTATCCTTGACTTGCTGGAATTTATGCTCCTTTCTATTTTCCTCATTAGGCTTTGACTTCCATTTTTCAAATGATGCCTTTTTGCCTCTAACTGCCTTTTTTACTTTTCTGTGTAATCATGGTGGCATTTTTTTTTTTTTTTGGTCCTCTTACTGTTTTGGGGGTGGTGGTATACATTTAGTTTGAGACTCTATTATGACTTTTTAAAATCGTTTCCATACAGCGTGCAGAGATTTCACCCTTGTGACTTTCTTTTTAATTTCGATGTAACTAGCTTCCTCGTTGTGTAGTTCCCCTTTTTGAAGTCAAATGCTGCTGTGGTGGGTTTCTTTGGCATTTTTCTCCCTACAAGAATGTTAAATTACTGGTCGCTATTACTGAGCAGTTTAGTTGTATTCACGTCTTGGACCAGATCCTGTGCTTCACTTAGTACTAAAGCAAGAATTGTCTTTCCCCTTGTAGGTTCCAGGACAAGCTGCTCCAAGAAGCAGTCATTTATGGCACATAGAAATTTTATCTTTGCATCCCTTCATGAGGTGACATCTATCTAGTCAATATGAAGATAGTTGAAATCCCCCATTATTAGTATGTTTTCTGCTTGTGGCCTTTCTAATCAGGAGAGTGAGTTTGTGTGTGTGTGTGTGGGGGGGGGGTGAGAAAACCTGTATTTGTGCTGGAAATGGCCCACCTTGATTATCATACACATTTTAAAGAGAGTGGTCACTTTGGATGGGCTATTACCAGCAGGAGAGTGAGTTTGTGTGTGTGGTTTTTGGAGGGGGGTGGGGGGGTAAGAAAATGTGGATTTGTGCTGGAAATGGCCCACCTTGATTATCATACACATTTTAAAGAGAGTGGTCACTTTGGATGGGCTATTACCAGCAGGAGAGTGAGTTTGTGTGGGGTGGGGCGGAGGGTGAGAAAACCTGGATTTGTGCTGGAGATGGCCCAACTTGATGATCACTTTAGATAAGCTATTACCAGCAGGAGAGTGGGGTGGGAGGAGGTATTGTTTCATGGTCTCTGTGTATATAATGTCTTCTGCAGTTTCCACAGTATGCATCCGATGAAGTGAGCTGTAGCTCACGAAAGCTTATGCTCAAATAAATTGGTTAGTCTCTAAGGTGCCACAAGTACTCCTTTTCTTTTTTCTAATCTCCTGAACATTTTACAGTCCTATCATCATCCTAGTCAGGTGGTTGATAGTATATTTCCTATTACTATATTCTTATTATTCAAGCACGAAATTTTTACCCATAGAGATTCTATGGTACAGTTTTATTCATTTAAGATTTTTACTTTATTTGACTCTAAGCTTTCTGTCACATATAGTGCCAATCACCCACCAGTGTGACCTACTTTGTTATTCCTATATACTTTATTTTCTGGTATTACCCTGTCCCACTGATTATCCTCATTCCACCAAGTTTACACAATGACTATTACATCAATATCGTCATTTAATTCCAGGCATTCTAGTTCACCCATCTTAGTATTTGTACTTCTAGTGTTTGTATGTAAGCACCTGTATATTTTCTCAGTTTCAGTTGCTTGTCTTCATGTATTATATCTCAGTGGGACACTCTTACATTTGAGTGTTCCTCACTAACTCCTACATGTTCTTTACTAGCTTCTTTCCTATCCTCTTCATGAGGATATAGAATTCCACCTATAATAAATTCATCCCTATGGGATGTCTCTGCCCGAGCCCTGTGCTTCTCCACACCTGTTGGCTTTACCTCAGCCCTTAGTTTAAATCCTATGCCTTTTTAATTTTACATGCCAGCAATCTGGTTCTGTTTTGACTTAGGTGGAGGCCATCCTTTCAGAATAGGCTCCTCCTTTCCCAAAAGGTTCCTCCGTTCCTAATAAACTTAAATGCCTTCTCCCCACACTATTATTTCATCCACACATTGAGACCCTGCAGTTCTGCCTGCCTTTCTGCCCCCGTGTGTGGAACTGGAAACATTTCAGAGAATACTACCATGGATATCCTAGCCTTTAATGCAGAGGTGAGCAAACTATGGCCCGCGGGCCACATCCGGCCTGCGGGACCCTGCTGCCCAACGCCTGAGCTCCTGGCCCAGGAGGCTTGCCCCCGGCCCCTCCACCATTGTTCCCCCTCACATGCGGCCTCAGCTCACTGTGCTGCTGGCGCAATGCTCTGGGCAGGGGGGCTGTGAGCTCCTGGGGCAGCGCAGCTGCAGATCCTGGCCTGACCCAACCCCGTGCTCTGAGCTGCGCGGTGGCTGTAGCGGTGCTCCAGGCAGCGCGGTAAGGGGGCAGGGAGCAGGGGGGGTTGGATAGAGGGCAGGGGAGTTCGGGGTGGTGGTCAGGGGGTGGAGGTGTGGATAGGGGTCGGGGCCGTCAGAGGGTGGGGAACAGGGGGAGTTGAATGGGGGCAGCGGTCCCAGGGGGGCAGTCAGGAAGGAGCGGGGGTTGGATGGGGTGGCGTGGAGCAGTCAGGGGCAGGAGTTCCAGGGGCGGTCAGGGAAAAGGGGTGGTTGGATGGGGCAGGGGTCCCGGGCGGGGGGCAGTCAGGAATGAGAGGAGGGGTTGGATGGGGCGGCAGGGAGCAGTCAGGAGTGGGGGTTCCAGGAGCAGTCAGGGGACAGGGAGCGGGGTGTGTGTGTGTGTGTGTGTGTGTGGATGGGGTAGGGGTCCTGGGGGCACCATCAGGGAACAGGGGGAGTTGGATGGGGCAGGAGTCCTGGGGTGTGTGTCAGTGGGCGAGAAGCAGTGGGGGGGATAGGGGGCTTGGGCCGGGCCATGCCTGGCTGTTTGGGGAGGCACAGCCTCCCCTAAACGGCCCTCCATACAATTTCCAAAACCTGATGCAGCCCTCAGGCCAAAAAGTTTGCCCACCCCTGCTTTAAGGTCTTACCCAGCAGCCTAAATTTGGCATCCAAGACCTCTCTCATACCTTTTCCTTAACATGTACCAAGACTACTGGCTTCTTCCCAGCACTACACATGTCTGCCTAGATGTCTTGTGAGATTTACAAGCTTTACACCTGACAGGCAATATACCATGCAGTTCTCCCAGTCATCACAAACCCAACTATGTATATTTCTAATAATCAAATCCCCCAATATCATTACCTGGCTCTTCCTGTTCCCCAGAAGAGGTATCCTCAGTGTGAGAAGATGCCACAACATCATCTGGAAGGAGAGTCCCAACTATGGGACACACTACAAGAAGGATGTGGATAAATTGGAAAGAGTCCAGCGAAGGGCAACAAAAATGATTAGGGGTCTGGAACACATGACTTATGAGGAGAGGCTGAGGGAACTGGGCTTGTTTAGTCTGCAGAAGAGAAGAATGAGGGGGGATTTGATAGCTGCTTTCAACTACCTGAGAGGTGGTTCCAGAGAGGATGGTTCTAGACTATTCTCAGTGGTGGAAGAGGACAGGACAAGGAGTAATGGTCTCAACTTGCAGTGGGGGAGGTTTAGGTTGGATATTAGGAAAAACTTTTTCACTAGGAGGGTGGTGAAACACTGGAATGCGTTGCCTAGGGAGGTGGTGGAATCTCCTTCCTTAGAAGTTTTTAAGGTCAGGCTTGACAAAGCCCTGGCTGGGATGATTTAATTGGGGATTGGTCCTGCTTTTGAGCAGGGGTTTGGACTAGATGACCTCCTGAGGTCCCTTCCAACCCTGATATTCTATGATTCTATGATTCTATGGGATTGTTTCCCTCTGCTCCAGCTTGATGTTCTCCTTACCTGAGACTTTCATCATCCTTAACAGACAAAGGCTGTCAGACTGGGCTGGGAGCACTCCATAGTGTCCCTGGAAGTTTCACATATGTACCTCTGTGTCTCTGAGGGCCATGAGCTGCTTGCACTATATTCACGCATGTGCGGTCTGCCCACAAGTCAGGTAATCATACTTCCTGATTCAATGTAATAAATTGGATAGCCCCTATTCTGCTGCTGGACTTCTGCATGCATTATTTTTACACTTGTAGGTTTGTTGGGAGAGTGGTTGGATGAGTTATTGACCTAAGTTTAGAGTATATTTAATAGGTGTATCTGCCTCTCACACTCCATGTGTAAACTCCCCTATTTGCTTCTCCTCAAAAGAGACCATATTATATTCTTCAGTCAAGCAAGCACACAGCAAAAATTAACAGATGAACTCATCCCAAGGATCATATATTGTGTCCTCCTTCACTAGGAGAACTCCTTCACAAAACTCCCATTTGCTGCTCTTGTTCACTAGCTTGGGGTATGGGCCGTCTCAATCTATTTCATGAAGCAGTCAAAATTTATAGAATAACTAAGATGAAAGATATGTGTTAGCTAATGAGATCTGCACTAGGATGAAACAGATAAAGGACTCTGTGAGTCTTAAGTCTATTAATTCAATATGTAATAAAGAGGAGAATAAGCTAAAATAGATGTTTATGACCTATCAGGTATGTAGCATACTGTCCTTGAACAAGATCAACTCCCAGACTGCAGCACTGGGCAGCACAGCATGGGGAGGAGGTGACCAGCCCTCTGTGAAGAAAGAAGTGGTTCGGGACTATTTAGAAAAGCTGGATGAGCACAAGTCCATGGGGCCAGATGCACTGCATCCGAGAGTGATAAAGGAGTTGGCGGTTGTAATTGCAGAGCCATTGGTCATTATCTTTGAAAACTCATGGTGATCGGGGGAGGTCCCGGATGACTGGAAAAAGGCTAATGTAGTGCCCATCTTTAAAAAAGGGAAGAAGGAGGATCCTGGGAACTACAGGCTAGTCAGCCTCAGCTCAGTCCCTGGAAAAATCATGGAGCAGGTCCTCAAGGAATCAATTCTGAAGCACTTAGAGGAGAGGAAAGTGATAGGAACAGTCAGCCTGGATTCACCAAGGGCAAGTCATGCCTGACTAATCTAATTGCCTTCTATGACGAGATAACTGGCTCTGTGCATGAGGGGAAAGCGGTGGACGTGTTGTTCCTTGATTTTAGCAAAGCTTTTGACACGGTCTCCCACAGTATTCTTGCCAGCAAGTTAAGAAGTATGGGCTGGATGAATGGACTATAAGGTGGATAGAAAGTTGGCTAGATTGTCGGGCTCAACGGATAGTGATCAATGGCTCCATGTCTAGTTGGCAGTCGGTATCAAGTGGAGTGCCCCAAGGGTCAGTTCTCGGGCTAGTTTTGTTCAATATTTTCATAAATGATCGGGAGGATGGTGTGGATTGCACCCTCAGCAAGTTTTCAGATGACACTAAACTGGGAGGAGAGGTAGATACGCTGGAGGGTAGGGATAGGATACAGAGGGATCTAGACAAATTAGAGGATTGGGCCAAAAGAAATCTGATGAGGTTCAACAAGGACAAGTGCAGATTCCTGCCCTTAGGACGGAAGAATCCAATGCACCGCTACCGACTAGGGACCGAATGGCTCGGCAGCAGTTCTGGAGAAAAGGACCTAGGGGTGACAGTGGACGAGAAGCTGGATATGAGTCAACAGTGTGCCCTTGTTGCCAAGAAGGCCAATGGCATTTTGGGATGTATAAGTAGGGGCATTGCCAGCAGATCGAGGGACATGATCATTTCCCTCTATTCGACATTGGTGAGGCCTCATCTGGAGTACTGTGTCCAGTTTTGGGCCCCACACTACAAGAAGGATGTGGAGAAATTGGAAAACGTCCAGCGGAGGGCAACAAAAATGATTAGGGGATTGGAACACATGACTTATGAGGAGAGGCTGAAGGAACTGGGATTGTTTAGTCTGCGGAAGAGAAGAATGAGGGGGGATTTGATAGCTGCTTTCAACTACCTGAAAGGGAGGTTCCAAAGAGGATGAATCTAGACTGCTCTCAGTGGTAGCAGATGACAGAACAAGGAGTAAAGGTCTCAAGTTGCAGTGGGGGAGGTTTAGGTTGGATATTAGGAAAAACTTTTTCACTGGGAGGGTGGTGAAACACTGGCATGGGTTACCTAGGGAGGTGGTGGAATCTCCTTCCCTAGAAGTTTTTAAGATCAGGCTTGACAAAGTCCTGGCTGGGATGATTTAGTTGGGGATTGGTCCTGCTTTGAGCGGGGCTTGGACTAGATGACCTCCTGAGGTCCCTTCCAGCCTGGATATTCAATGATTCTATGATTCTACACGTGGTTCAATCCATCAGCCCCTGTGCAGTAGCCAGAAGGTCTGAGCTCATATGCCTTGTCAAATAAGCTGATCGTTTCATTTGGCATCAAAATAAACTTTGGTTCAGGACCAGATACTTTTTGATATGTATGATCTGCACAATGAAAAACATCCAGTCACTAGAGGAAATAGTACCACAATTTCTGACTAATGCCACTATAAAATAAATAAACTTCACTTAAAAATTGGGGAAACAATATCACAATAAGATAATCATCTAATCTGATATAGCCCCTGAAACTAAAATGTGATCTTTCTACAGGGGCATCGTTCCATTATAGAACAATTCCAGTTTAAGAAATATGCTTTTAAACTTCATTTCACCCCCTACTAGGAGGAGTTAGAAAGCTTTGTTCATGGAACACAATGTTTACAGGGCAATCCTAGGTTTCAGTGGCATCCTATTACTGCCAAAATCCAAAAATACAGTGACCAGGAAACAGAATAAAACAGTTTATTCTTGGGGTCAATACAGACTCCAGCTTCCTGACTCAGAGAGTGTCTTTCAAAACAAACATCAGTATTTAGAGGACTATAAACCATGTGTAGAATCTGCAGTAATTGGAAGGTGAAACTAAACTGGACAACTGCTATTTCAGACTAACAAATTAAGACTGTAAATAATGGGCCTCTGGCCCTTGGTTGTTTGGTAAGGTGGTATAGATAGTTGAAGGGCATAATTGATTGTTTTATCTTTGCTATGTGAGATAGCACTTTGTTGTCACCATCTGGTTTGCATTAGGGATGGCTGATGATATTGCACAGTGAGGTACAACAGTAGAAATTTTCTCTGATAACCATCAAAGCCAAGTACTCTTACATATTATCAGCTGGAGATTTCTGGATTAATACTCCACTGGCTGTGTACGTTTGCAAGCATAATTAAGGCTGGGATATCATCCCTACGGGAAATAGATTTTCAGTGATTTAGGATACCTTGGCCTGTTTCAGTTCTAAAAAAGAGGATAGAGGAGAGAGAATTAATTGTCTTTAATTTGTATTCCTCAACTGACTAAGAATTTGCAAGGATTATTCCTGCATCTAAAATGGTCCTCAAGTGGTAAATGTTTTTTGAGGATATAGTATGTTGGGACACAGTATGTAATGAAAGTGTGATACACAAGACTGATATTAAGAAACCACTTGCTTCTATCTTATTGTCATATTATATGGGTCAGAATTATATATATATATATATATATATATATATATATATATATATATATACACTTCTATCACACAACAAGGTCAGTATCTACTGAATGCAGCAGCTATTGTTAAATTCCCCCATCCCTCCCCAATTTTATAGTTTTGAAAGTTAAATGCAAATAAAACTTAATATCAGTCTAAAACAACAGCTGAAAACTCATACAACTAATTAATAAAACATACTAATGGGGTAGAAAACCTGAACCCACTGGCAGATGAGATGATTATTTTGCTCTTATTGGCTGTTCGTCAATAACTGTCAGTTACTGAGGTTCAGAGCCAGATCAATTGGCCATTTCTTGTTCTCAAAACAATATCTGTTGCTGTGGCCTGTTCAGCTGCTGAAGCGAGTCTTTTACCGGAAGCCCTATATTTGCTACTCGTGATGTTTTTCCTTGTTAGTGATGGGGGGAGGGGGAAGGGTGTTGTGTTAGTTCTGACATCTTTTTTCTTGTCTGTAATGGGGGGTGGGTCAAGTGTTAGTTCTGACAGCTCAGGAGTTGTCAGTAGCATTCTGGAGGTCCTCAACAAAGAGGACACAAAGATATAGGGTCCTTTTTGGTTTTGGTTAGGTGTTTACAGTTCCTTCTATAGAACTGACGTTCAGGTATTGTTATGACGTGGTACAGCATTGGTATAGATGCTATAGCTCTTACCTTGGCAGGTTGCCTGATGCCTGTGTTGGAAATCTTTGGGTGCATCCGCTCCACAGAATTAACTTCAGTGATTCAATCTTGAGTTAATTCCCTTGTGTTAGGCTGTCATATGGGAGAGAAGTCACATTGCAAAATTGCAGTTGAGTAGCGCAGGAGTGGCTGTAGTGTTCTGTGTCCGTACTGGTGCTCTACTCAGTCATTGTGCCCCAAAGACATCTGGGGGCATATCCCATGGTTTATAGCTTGTTCTATGTATACTTTCACAGAATATTGTGGGAGAATTGGTCTGTCCCTTTTGGGGATTGTGGGTGGAAATGGTATATACTAGCCTGCATCATCCACATGAAAGATAGCTAGAGTTAGTAGCTCTTGAGCAACATTCACTTGACATCTGCCCTCTACTCGCGGTCGTACCAGCCAACTTGTGTTATTACATCATGACCCACAACTGATTTTTTTTTGTGAACAGCAGCTGAATTAATGAGAACTCTAAAGATATACTTCTTATGAACATGCTAATGAAGACAAGTTCTACCATTCTCCAGTACTAGCAAGAGGCAGTTGTTTGGCATTCTTACCACAGTATTTCTTCTCTTCTAGTTTCCTGGCATGTAGCTGGTGTATAACTATTTCAGGGTTGTTTTTAGTTCAAGAAGCATTTTAGATTTTAGTGTGATGATGCCCTTCTTGGCCAGCATCATGCATTGAACCAGGGGCCTCCAGAGCTAAAAACATGAATGGCTATAGCTTGAACCAACAAAGCAAGTTCTCAATCTGTGAGCAGTAACAGATCCATATTCTCTGTGAATCAGGCTGAGATGTGGGTCACATTAGCACTAAAGTTGTTTTCCGTCTTCCCATAGTCTCTGAACTGGTGATGCTAATAAAATATAGTGAGGTGTTTTACAATACAATACTAAGTATGGATCCCTTGAATTGAGCACAGCTCTTTTTTTAAAGAAAAAACAAGATATATATTTATATTATAAGTTCACCTGACAACACAAACTGAATCAACCTCACAAAAGCTTGTGTCAACACTGTCCATCTGTATATTGAGAAGTGAAATAACAGAACCTGACATGCCCTATTCTAGTCAGGCATGAATGCTGTTATTAAAGATAAGGCATCCAAATATGAAATTTGCAATTAATATAGGAAACAGACTGCAAATGAAAAACCAAACCCACATTAGATTCCTGATTTTCCTTAGCCAAGGTTGGCAACAACCTCTCCAAATAAAATGGAAAATATCCACTTCTTAGTAGTGGACTTCTCATTTTTTAAAATTTACTTTTGCAACACATCAAGTAATGGTGTAATATATTGCAAATCAATTTGCTAACCACGGAATTCTAGATTATTTAATAACAGAAAATGGACCATAATTTATGAATGGCTCAATTTTGGCAGTTCTCTCCATATGATGGCCTTGCTTTTTATGTACAGTCAAATGGATTTTCAGAGTTTTGTACTTTCTGTATTGAGCTGGATCTTTTGGCTTGCATCTAAAACCAAAAATATGTTTCTATTTTGAAGTGTACTCATTTTCACACTTTCAGGGTAACTCCACCTGTATCTTACCCCTCCATGATTCACTCCAGGAGTTCCCAGTCAGGTCTCAGATCTCCAGCTATCACCTGTCTCTGTGCAGGGATCCTTCCACACTCCCTTCTGACTGATGGTTTTAAGGCTGAACAGCTCTCTGCCTTACACTGTGATATCCCCAGCAAGCCAGTCTGCCTAAAGGCCAGTGCTTTGCTTTTTCTCTGAAGCCTATGAATTGTGTATTGCCAGCAGTTACAAGTTACCACATAGGCCATTCCAAGCAAGCACATTTATTCTTAAGGTAAAAGCATTACAGAGAAAATATAGTAAAAACAATAAAAAGATGGAAACACACACTGAACATACCTGATGTCACCCTCTAGTCTTATGGGGCCCCTAGTAGGCTAAAGTTTTTTCAAGCCTTTTGTAAGGGTTGGAGTCTCCCTCAGACAGAAGGTCCTATCTGTTTGCTGGATCAGAAAAAAAGGCTCTGGGTCATAGAGGAGCACAATGGTATCAGAATACAGCATTTTGAGCATTCTGTGCAGGGCCAACTGTATTTCACAATTCTACAGCCTTGTAATTTACCACAGAAGTTACTTCTCAATGTACTATTTTCTTTCAGAATCTAAGCTTTCATTTTTTTAAAAAAAATTATGTTCTAGCCCCTATGGATAGGAAAGGGGGAAATCATCAATTGAACTGAGTATAAACTGAGGCAGTGATGTCTGCCTGAGTCTTTCTATTAATTGATGTCCTCTACAACCACTGCATTAATTAACCATTCCTTTGATTCTATTCTACACCCTTTCCAGTTTATCTTCCACCCACTACTCTCCACTGAAAAAATAGTTCTCACTGAGGTCTCTAATGACCTCTTCCCAACCAAATTTCAGGACTAATACTCCATCCTCATCCTCTGTGACCTACTGGCAGCTTTTGACCCCATTGATCATACTTTCTTGAAACCCACCCTGGGCTTTTGTGACTCTATCTTCTTGAAGTTCTCAGCCTGCCTTTCATATCAATTTTTCAGCATCTTGTTGGGTGGTTCTTCCTCCCCTCTCCCTCCTTTGGTGGAGGTTCAGGGCTCAATCCTTTGCCTCTCCTCATTATCCTTTATTAAATTCTTACAAGGATGAGTTCCTAGTTCTTCTAGTATGTACAGTAGGGTTTGCTAACCTTTGGGAACAGAAATTGGAAATCTAGAAGATGAAGGGAGAGTTTTTGAACAAAAAAAACTCAACAACCTTAGTTTGCACACACATCTTGTATTTTGGCTGCAAGTTATTTGTTTGCAGGATATAGAACATAATTGGTTGCTAGACAAAAAAAAAGAAGCTAATATAGGGTGGTGTTTCTTCTCACAACAGGACATTTTTGGTGCCTTTATATTTTTATTTATTTTTGTTCTATGTGCTGTCTGCATTTCTTCATTATTATATTTCCATTTCAGCAGCTCTTTGCTACAGTGCTGGGATTGTATCACATAGATTTGTTATTCTTTTACCAGTTGGCATCAGTCTGAGTTGCACATTGTCATTCCTGGAATTGTGAATTGTATTACTTACCTCTAAATTACTATCAGCAAGGAACATGTTGGAGGCGATATGAATTTTATTTTAAATATAATATTAAAATATTAAATACAATGCTGCCATGTGAGTTGAGTTATCATGTAGCTAACGTAAAAATCTGCTTGATACATACATGCTTAATTCACTTGAGAAAAAGTTCTTGAAAGATAATGCTCCTATACTGTACATTTGGGAGTTACATGCGTACCCCTTGTTTTGCTCACACAAGTAATCTTTCTGGCTGACTTGGCTTTGATTCACAATCTTTGCCTTTTGCTGCCTGAACCAATCTTGCAGGAAGAGCATTCAGCTTGTGGGACAATGTGTTTCAGGTTTGTCAATGGGTATGGTTCAAGTTGGTCAACAATGACAGTCTCTGACCAATTAAGAAATATTACTGGATAGAGAGAAAGTGGCCATGATCAGGGACTTGAGAAGGTCAAGGAGAAAAAGAGAGAAATCTACCATTTTACTATCTGACTTGCCTGCATGTTGAGTTGTGGCTAAATACACCAGCTCATGACAACATAAGTCAGCTCTTTTATGGATCCATCAAAGTGAGTCACAGTAGTAGAAAAAGATGAAATAGTAACTTTTCAGCATTCTGTCTGTGAAATAGTGTTTGAATTTTTAATCCATGGTAATATTTTTGAAGCAATTAAGATTTTCTAACCTGCCCCCACAAAGCTACTGTATATAACATTTTCAAGTCATTGTATTTCTTAATCTGACCATAATGAATGGTCTAACTAAACTGGAAGCCAAGTGTAAAATATATTTCATAGGTTCTGAAACTTGCAAGTTTTGCTTCTGTCTTCTGGACCCCTGAGTGGTCCAACTTTGCACCACACATTGTCAGTTTCATGCTTGTTCCTTTGGTTAGGTGGGTGGGGAAGAGAGACTAATGTTTTTCTGTTTAAACTGTCTTTATTTTGTTACCTCCTCCACCTCACATGCCCCATTTGTCTATTTTGTCCACTGGTCACACCCTTGCTGACACCTAGATTGTAAGCTCTCATGGGCCAGGATTGGCTTCTTTGTTACTTGTCTGTACAGTGCCCACTGCAATGGGGCCTTGATCCTTGATTGGGGTTCATAAATGCTACAATCATATAAATAATAATTTCACACAAAAAACTTGTTACAAGAACATTATTACATTTGAAAAGTCAAACATTCAAAATTTAGGAAGTCAAAATAAAGGTTGTTTATACAATCTTAATTTGATACAGGCTTTAATTACAAGATACAGTCTTTAATTACATTATGAAAGACATTTTTTTCATTGCCTCATTCAGTGCACAGGATGATTGTGCTTACTTCAATATTTTGTTTTATCTTCATTATTCAATGTGTGGCCCCAGGCCTCATTTACTGCATACTATTCAAACCCTGCTCTGAATTATTAAATTCCTCATAGGTTTTTCTGTGGTCCTCATCACTATAGCATCTGAGTGCTTCACAAACATTCATGAATTTATCTTCACAACGCCCCGGTAAAGTGAAGGGGTAGCATTATTCCCATTTTAAAGATGAGGAAATGAGGCTCAGAGAGATTAAGGTCAAACATATCCACTAATTTTGGGTGCCCAGTTTGAGATAAATAGGACCTGATTTTTCAGATTACTTAGAATTATAAAGCACTTTTTCAAATTCAAAATACAGCTCCCATTGACTTCAGTTGCAGCTGTGAGTGCTAAGCAAATCAGAATCTAGGGTCTGAAGTTTGACATCTAAAAAATAGGGAACACACAAATAGTGACCATGTGTGAAAAGTCTAAGTGACTTGCCCACTTTAAGTGACCTGAAGAAGAGCCCTGGGTAAGCTTGAAAGCTTCTCTCTTTCACCAACAGAAGTTGGTACAATAAAATATTTTACCTCACCCACCTTGTCTCTCCAGTGTCATATAGGAATAGAGCTGAGCAAATAATTGATTTTTCAGTACAGTGGCCAAGCCAAAAAATTAAAAATTAAGTTAATTTGAAACTCAAAATTAATTTTCCAAATTTTTCTCACCATAACAAAGAAATCCCCAAAATTCAGTTCAGTCAAACAAAACATTTTGAACGGTATTTCAAACCAACATTTTCAAATGGGAATGTTGATTTGAAATTATATTTTTGAAATGAAATGTCAGTTTGACATTTTTGTTTCTAAAATGTCATTTCAAAATGAAATGTTGAAACAGTTCATTTAAAAAATATCAAAGTGTGCTGTTTCAACATTTCTGATTTTTTTTCAGCTTTTTGGGGGGTGGGGGTTGGAGATGGGCTGAAAGTATGCACCAAATTCAGTCCAAATTTGCCCAACATCTGTTACAGAGGCAGGAATAGACTCCAGTTCTCCAAGGCAGCATTCAGCTATGTTGGACCATGAAACGATCTTTCTCTTCCTGCAACAATCCACTGCTTCATTCACTACATATCTTTCAACTTCTGCAACCAGAGAGGCAGTGGTCCCACAGACAACAGCTTCATTCACTACACAAGATAGGGAAAAGTAGATAGAGAAAGTGAAGTGCAAAGAAGAAGGGGTGAAAGAGGGGAAAAAGAGAAAAGGACAAAGGGAAAGAACAGAAGAGAAATGGGGAGGGAAGTGAGAGAAAAGGGAAAGAAAAAGAGAAAGGAAGGAGAAAGCCATATGTATTTTTATGTTTTATTTAATGTTATTATAAAGGCAGTACAGTAATTAACACATGCCAGTGAAGTACCACATCCAAACACTGAAATTAACAGATTAAACAAATTCTTTAGAACTCTCTTTGTAGCTGATAGCCTTCCCACCCAGTGCCTGAGAACATCCTGTGGGAAGGTTGGTTGGGTGGGAGGATAGCTCAGTTGTTTGAGTGTTGGCCTGCTAAACCCAGGGTTGTGAGTTCAATCCTTGAGGGGGCTGTTTGGGATCTGGGGCAAAAATTGGGGATTAGTCCTGCTTTGAGCAGGGGGTTGGACTAGATGACCTCCTGAGGTCCCTTCTAACCCTGGTATTCTATGATTCTAAGGTAAGGGTTGCATTATTACTGCATATTTATCAAAAATGGTGTTACACATTTTGGTCATTTACACTCTTATTTTGCTTCACTTTGAGAGGCAGACTGTGCATTTCCACCCCTGGCCCATTTTGGGAGTAGTATAGAGGTTGTGCATAATCACTTCTGCTCCAAAGTGTGAAGGAAGACTATGTATGCTGCACCAACAATTTAGATGTTACTGCTTGCTTCCCTGTGTGGCCTGCCAGTTCTGTGGGACAGTGAGGAGGGTGGGCAGAACTGTGGGTCTGCCACTTTTCCTCCCACTTTGGGTTGATTTGCATCCTCTCTAGCCCTAGGAAGGATAACTCCCTGCTCTTCCCTGAGTCCCACATAATCCCTTGCTATTGTGCCTGGCCTGTGTAGGGACAGTATGGAGAGGAAAGGTCCTTGTATCTTTCCCCTTGTACCCTTCGTCTCCCAGACACAATTTGGCTCTGGCTGATTTCAGAGTTTGAGACAACTGGATGGAAAATGCAGTGAACACAGAAGAACATGAATATGAGTGGGAAGGAAGGAATTGTTCCTTTTTGAAATTCTAAGGTTTACATAATATACACCCCTCACCCTCCCAGAAGTAGGAGTTTCTTTTTTGTGAATTGTTCAGAGCACAGTAAGAAAAATGTCTGGAAAATAATGATGAGGGTGTGAAGTGAAAGAGAGCACTTTAGGCCTAAGCAGGCACTTTATTTCTTTTGCAAACATATACAAGACTCAGGTCTGGGTTCATTGTTACAGTTACTGAGCAAAGTAATTCTGAGGCTCAGAATCTGAGCTGCCTTAAAAGAGTTGTAAACTGGTGGGGCTTGTCCTTTGGAATGCTAAATAGCTTTATATTCTTGTTAAAGTGACACCAATCTGTTCTGAGAAATGAATGTTTACTCCTCCCCCAGTCTGTATGGGACCTACAACGATTGTGCTCATCTACATTTGAGGAGTAACAACATATGCACAGCTCCTGACATTGATATGCTGTGTGTGACATTCAGAATTGTTTGCATTTTTAAATAAAAATATTTTAAAAATAGAGTAAAATCTGTGTTCATGTGAGGGGAGGAGGCTTTAATGAATAGTCTAAACCTGAGTGAAAAGAAAAGGAGTACTTGTGGCACCTTAGAGACTAACCAGTTTATTTGAGCATGAGCTTTCGTGAGCTGCAGCTCACTTCATCAGATACATCTGCAGCTCACGAAAGCTCATGCTCAAATAAACTGGTTAGTCTCTAAGGTGCCACAAGTACTCCTTTTCTTTTTGCGAATACAGACTAACACGGCTGTTACTCTTAAACCTGAGTGGTAACTCTTCCTATCCAAGAATATGAATAACTGCTACTGACTTCAGTGAGCGTTACTTGTATCCTATAGGCTGTCCATCTTTAGGCTGCTGAAGTACAATAATCTGGTTAAAAAAAAAAGAGGCATAAAATCAATCTTCCAATCTGGGTACTTATTTGGCCCCCATCACAGTAGGGTATCTGAACACCTCACAGTCATTAATGAATGTATCCTTTCAATGCTCCTGTGAAGTAGAGACAACTTTTATCCCCCATTTACAGATGAGGAATGGAGAAAAAGTATGCAGCGACCAAGGCCTGGATGGTCGGACCTAATATGGTCAGAGCCAGAGTCAGGCCTAGTGGTTGGAAACAAGGATCAAAACCAAAGACATTGTCAAGTACTAAGCGAAAGGTCAGAGTTGCCCTAGCCACAGGATGGTTCTTCCTCCCTGATGTAATGGAGGTGTAGTAGCTGCTGTTGGACTAGCTGAATCATCACCAGTGTCACTGGCACTCATCCCAAACTCTGTAGTTGCTGTCACAGCTACATTAGTTTGGCGGGCAGGGCTGCTGAGAAGATATAATTATGCAGTTATTTATGGGACAAATTCTGGCTTTGGTGCCTTATGAGTTTCTTCCATGTAAATCAGTGGGATCTACACACACAGCTGTGAAGCTAGAATTTAGCCCTAAATATTTTGCAATCTATTGTAACAATTTCTGCTTGGTTGTTGACATATTATTCTAATTACTATATAAAAATACAGTAACGTGTGGGGGAAAACCTCATTCTTTTAGCCTTCTCTCCGTCTTTCTTGTGCTATCAACCTTGTTTTGGGGGAAATCTTGCCCTTATCAGGAAGACTTTTTTTGGTTTCAAGAATGGTCTTTGTAATTCCTCATTGACTAGTTTATTTTCATGGATCCCAGGTGCTTCTTGTATGCAAGGTCTGACGTGGAATGCCACGAAGCCTCCAATGCCTTGTTGTGTTACACATCCTCTCTAATGCAGGCTAGTTGGCAAACCTTCGGTGTACTTATTTGCTGTTTGTGCAAACGCAGGCCTAGACTGACACTTGTGAGACCTGTAGGCGAGACACAGTGCACTGGGAAATGTTATAAGGGCTCTGGAAAATATATTTTAAGCAAATGTTCAGCCAAAAATGGTGCCAGCTCAGACCTCTACTATTCCTGGTATAAATTTCTGGTGAAAGTCTTTTAATATTTATTATTCACCTTTTATTCATCAGCTTCATTAGCGGTAAAACTACACTGGAAATTTCATGGATATGGATTGCAGAGATGACATCACAAGGATGTTTAAATAGTACTTGTCACCTCTGCCTTATTAAAAATATTTTAGCATCTTCACAGCAGCTCCCATGAGTAGCCATTTTAGCGATTTGTTTCATGAAAGCCTGTCAAGGTTTCTTCCCCACTCTGATCTCTAGGGTACAGTTTTGGGGACCTGCATGAAAGACCCCTCAGCTTATTTTTATCAGCTTAGGTTAAAACTTCCCCAAGGTACAAACTTTTCCCTTTTGTCCTTGAACCTTTATGCTGCCACCACCAAAGTGTCTAACAAAAATAACAGGGGAAGTGCCCACTTGGAAATGTCTCCCCCCCAAAATATCCCCCCAAGCACTATACCCCCTTTCCTGGGGAAGGCTTGATAAAAATCCTCACCAATTTGCATAGATGAACACAGACCCAAACCCTTGGATCTTAAGAACAATGAAAAGCAATCAGGTTCTTAAAAGAGAATTTTAATTAAAGAAAAAGTAAAAGCAAAACCTCTGTAAAATCAGGAAGGGAAATACCTTACAGAGTAGTCAGATTCAAAACATAGAGAATCCCTCTAGGCAAAACCTTAAGTTACAAAAAGACACAAAAACAGGAATATACATCCCATTCAGCACAACTTATTTTATCAGCCATTTCAACAAAACAGAATCTAATGCATATCTAACTAGATTGCTAACTAACTCTTTACAGGAGTTCTGACCTGCATTCCTGCTCTGGTCCCGGCAAAAGCATCACACACACAGAGAGGACCCTTTGTCCCCCCCAGCTTTGAAAGTATCTTGTCTCCTCATTGCTCATTTTGGTCAGGTGCCAGCGAGGTTATCTTAGCTTCTTAACCCTTTACAGGTGAAAGGGTTTTTCCTCTGGCCAGGAGGGATTTAAAGGTGGTTAGACTTCCCTTTATATTTATGACAAAGCCATTCAGCAGTTCATGGAAAAACAGCTTATGTTGGATCGTGTGTAGAGATGGGCCTAAACCAAAACTCCAGATCAAAGTACCCTCAGACTTGGGAGAGTTTGAATCGAGATCTGGATTTGAACATCATGGCTGGCACCTCTGGCGAAATAAAAAGCCAGGATTTTTTCAGCTGTTTAAGGGGAAAACTAAAATATGTATGATATTCAAAATGAAATGCAATTGTTACTAGAGATGAGCATGAACCAGAATGCCTGAATTTTGAGGAAGTTCACAGCTGGATCTAAACTTTCTGTCTTATCTCCATCCCCCCTGTCTACCTTACCTAACTTCAAGTACAGCTGTGTATGAATGCTGAAATTCTTCGAGTAACTGCACATGTCCATTCTACTTGGGGAACACCAGGATTGTTAGGGCCAGATTTTACAAGTTCCCTGCACCAAGCAGCTTCTAGGAAAAGCAGGGTGCTGAAAACTTTTGAAAAATCTGACTGCTTTATGTAGGCTCCTAGATAAATCTGTGTGTTAGTGGCTCCTCTTCTTTTTTCTAGTTGCATGTAGCATATTGCATTAATTTTAGGGCTGTCAAGCAATTAAAAAAATGAATTGCAATTAATCACACAATTAAAAAAATGAATCACGATTAGCTGTTAAACAATAGAATACCATTTATTTAAATACTTTTGGGTGTTTTCTACATTTTCAAATATATTGATTTCAATTACATTACAGAATACGAAGTGTACAGTGCTCACTTTATATTTATTTTTTATGAAATATTTGCACTGTAAAGAAAAAAGAAATAGTATTTTTCAATTCACCTAATGCAAGTACTATAGTTCAATCTGTTTATCATGAAAGTTGAACTTACAAATGTAAAATGATGTACAAAAAACCCCTGCATTCAAAAATAAAACAAGGTCAAACTTTGGAGCCTACAAGTCCACTGCTTACATGCTGATGACAAGTTCTGCTCGATAATGGTCCAAAGCAGAGAGGACTGACACATGTTCATTTTCATCATCTGAGTCAGATACCACCAGCAGAAGGTTGAGTTTCTTTATTGGTGGTTTGGGTTCCGTAGTTTCTGCATCAGAGTGCTGCTCTTTTAAGACTTTTGAAAGCATGCTCCACACCTCATCCTTCTCAGATTTTGGATGGCACTTCAGGTTCCTAAACCTTGGGTTGAGTGCTGTAGCTATTTTTAGAAATCTCACATTGGTACCTTCTTAGCATTTTGTCAAATCTGCTGTGCAAGTATTCTTAAAATGAACATGTGCTGGGTCATCATCTGATTCTGCTATAACATATGGCAGAATATGGGTAAAACAGAACAGGAGACATACAATTCTCCCCAAGGAGTTCAGTCACAAATTTAATTAATGCATTTTTTTTTTAATGGGCATCATCAGCATGGAAGCATGTCCTCTGAAATGGTGGCCAAAGCATGAAGGGGCATATGAATATTTAGCATATCTGGCACATTAATACCTTGTAACGCCGATTACAAAAGTGCCATGCAAATGCCTGTTCTCACTTTCAGGTGACATTATAGATAAGAAGCAGGCAGCAGTATCTCCTGTAAATGTAGACAAACTTGTTTGTCTTAGCAATTGGCTGAACAAGAAGTAGGACTGAGTGGACTTGTAGGCTCTAAAGTTTTACATTGTTTTGTTTTTGAGTGCGGTTATATAACAAAAAAAATCTACATTGGTAAGTTACACTTTCACGATAAAGAGATTGCACTACAGTACTTGTGTGAGGTGAATTGAAAAAACACTATTTATTTTGTGTATCATTTTTAGAGTGGAAATATTTGTAATAAAAAAAATAATATAAAGTGAGCACTGTACACTTTGAATTCTGTGTTGCAATAGAAATCAACATATTTGAAAATGTAGAAAAACATCCAAAAATATTTAATAAATGTCAATTGGTATTCTATTGTTTAACAATGCAATTAATCGCAATTAATTTTTTAAATCACGATTAATTATTTTAATTTAATCGCATGAGTTAACTGCAATTAATCAACAGCCCTAATTAATTTATGGTGCTGCCATGTTAAATCTGTTGACGAAGTATTTAATATATATTTTGGGAACTAATGTCAGCAGTAGTGGATATATGTGTATGCATTTTGGTTTTGAATCTAGCAAATCTGAAGAAGGAGCAAAAGCAGAATGGCACAAAAAGAGGGAGAAAAAACTCAATAGGAATATTTTTATTCGTTAGGGTGTAATAAAAAGATAATTTGCAAATAAGTAGTTTTTCGCATTACTCTCCAGCCTGTAGTATTTTACAGGAAACATCTATTTATTTTCTTATGACAGAGCAGATTGCAACAATGATGACAGGTTACAGATTAAGTAACACTAACAATATTTTCATACTGTTTACAGACAATTCAAAACATGTTGGAATCTTTGAGGCTCCATTTAGAATGTTGCTTGGCAAATACCATTGTTGGAAGCCTCTTTATTTCATTATTACATGGCATTCCAGATGCCTAATGGCATTTTAGGGTGGGAGATACGCTCTATTCTAATGACATGCACACAAGGATCCATCATCTTTATTTGATTATAACAAAGAAGTATTAGAAAAAACAGAATTCTTTGCTGTGGATTGAATGCCAAAGCTTGTCATTGCACAGTCATCCCAGTTTTGTGCCTATATTTAAAAAAGTATAAAAAGTGCTACTCAGAGATCAGTTAATTCAGTCCCATGTTTACCTTCTCACTGTAGGTGTTGGGTATATTTGTTAGTATATTTGGATTGGCCTGTATAGATTCACATCTTGTTTATCAACCCAATAGTGTACTGCATTCACTTAGAGAAGTTACTTTGAGAACAAAACATTATGCTTCAAAAGACTTTTTAGCCCAGTCCTGTTAATAATTATAATTTAGATTATTTTCATGGGAATTCCCAATTGAAGTCCACATGTCTATAAAAGAAACTGTGCTCAAATCTGAAAAATGAAAGTCTTAACTGGCTACAGGAAAAGAAATTTAGGGGATGAAAAAAGTTGTATACTCCCTGACCCAGCAAGAGCAGTGAAGGGGTTCGCAAAAAGAAAAGGAGTACTTGTGGCACCTTAGAGAGCTACAGCTGTAGCTCACGAAAGCTTATGCTCAAATAAATTGGTTAGTCTCTAAGGTGCCACTAGTACTCCTTTTCTTTTTGCGAATTCAGACTAACATGGCTGTTACTCAGAAACCTGTCATTAGTGAAGAGATTGGTTCTAATAGATTTGGAAGTGGAGAAACTCAGAGACCATCTCCTTAACAGCCGGGGAGGGAATACATGGAGGCCTTGATACCTTCATCTCTCCACAAGAGTATGCTTGGGGTAGGCTCTAAGTTTTTTCCTTGCCATCAGGAGAGTAGACTTCATGGGGAAAGAAAGCTCTGAGAGAAAGATGTGGAGGATGGGGGAGCAAGTTGTGCCTGCCTCCCCTTGCCAGTCAGAGTAAGTAGTGGGAGGAATGGTTTGGTGACCCATTTCTTTCTATTAGTTCTAGGCCCAGTGGCCCACTCCCCCATCTGGTTTTACAGAACAAAAAAATGATGGCCTGCTATTCCTGCACATACCAGCTCACTTGAAGAACTGTTGAAAAAACCCAGATTAATGAATTGAAGAGAAATATTGTTAGTTATGCAAAGAAACATTTATTTACTTTTAAAACTTCTTTGGAGCTGTTGGACTGTTGGCCAGCAATTTAGGAGGTGCTTTACTCTAAAGATAAAATTGATGAATGTGTTTGGAAAAAAATGTATGCTGTGTCAAATTGCTATGCTAATTGAAGTAAATCAGAGCAGATATGCATTTGGAACCAGGGAATTAATTAGGTAAATTTTTATATAGTCATTCTGAGTCTGTCACAGAGATGGTACTTGTCACAAGAACAGAATATTGCCACTAGCCTAGAGCCTCCAGGGAGCATGGTCACACATTCTCAAGCTGCCTCTAGTCCCTCCTCATAATCAATATTTAGTATATTTACAAATGAAATAATAACAGTGAGCCTAAAACTAAGGGTTGTGTTTAATAATGCATTTTAGTAGCATAGGAATGAGTTGAGGATTAATCAAAACTTTTAAAATTGGGACTAAATTGATTTAGTGATTTGCATTTGCCTCAGTGCTATATGCTTGTTGACAATAACTTATAGAAAAATTACCTTGCAATTTCCTCTTAATTCCCCATGTTATGCTGTAGGGTGACACTGAAGACAGTAAAATATGAGTAACAGATGTGATGTTTACTAATGGAGCATCACATCCCATATATTTTCTCATACTGTTATTTATTTGTTTGTTTGCTTGTTGTAAATGAAGCCTATGTCCTGTAAAAAAAGAAAATCCGCTTCTTTCTGTGAAAATTTTCTCATATTTTTTTTCCAGGAGGCTCTACAGATCTTTTCTGCCTCATGAATTAGTGACTGAAGAGTAGCCTTGTGTAGTGCAATATATATACCATAATGTATTATTGCTATTATTGTAACGTTGTTATATGACAATCTGGCCATTAGCATTTTAGATGTGCCATGCTGTCTGCATTATGAGCCTTATCCAAAGCTCACTGAAGTTAATGGATGTCTTTGCATTGACTTCAACGGGCTTTGGATCAAATCTTTTATGGCCAGATTGTGCCATTAAGGCACTGGCCTCTGTTGTGGCAGAGTGAAGCTGCCCCCAACCCAGGGGGAGGAGCTTCAGGAGGGACTCTGCTTCCAGAAGTCCAAACCCTCTAGAGTTCCCAGTCATGCAAGTGTGTGCATGTTTCATCAGCCCTTAGGATGTGGTAGTATGCTCCCCTCTCTTGACCACGTACACTTGTGATCCTGCCTCCTTGCCACTGTTCCTCATACCCTTTGCATCTGTTTTATGCCCCAGAGTGGCACGGCACTTCGAGAGAGTAGATCCTGTGTTCCACCAAGTACAGACACTGAGATTGTGCCTGGCATTTGTGTGCAGGGTTTAAGTAGGGGAAGTATTGTGCACATTCCCGCAACCACTTCCCTTGTCCCTATGTGAGGGCCAGGCACAATTCAGCCCCTAGGGTAGGCTACCTGCCAGCTAATTGGTCAAATTATTATTCTTTTTAAGGGGGTATTGTATTCTTAAAATGTCTAATGAAACTTTCTTGCTCATGAAAGAAGGTGAAGGCACTTGAGACTCACAGTAGAGGTACAGCAAAAAAAGGAGCCGTGTGTGTCCCCCCACAGTGCTCTGCCAGGGCTTCAAGCCTGGACTGCAGGAATCACTTTTTGAGACAGGAAGTTAGTTATGCTGTCATGCTGCTTCAGTTCTTGGCCACTGTGGTATAATAAGGGTGCCAACTAATGCCAGTCGGTATGATGATTTCTGTGATCTAATACCTCTCCTACAAGAACTGCAGTGAGCCCACCAGTGTATTTCACATAGGCCACCTGTTGTCACGGCTTTTAGTCACTACCACCCGAGGCCAGTGATGAGGAAAAGTTCTGTGCACAGTTAGCAGTTGCCTGTGCCATTGGTAAATTAAATTATTGTTAAGAATAAACACACATTCTTTATTCAGCACTAAGTGCATGCCAAGTTTGAGGTTTCAAAATAAAAACCTTTTCAAGTTAGTTGAAAGAAGGGAGGGGAAAAAATCTGAAAATATTCTTAACTGAAAACTTTTTATTCTTCTCAGATTCTTGTTTTCCAGAAAATTTATTTGATCCATTTATTTGATCAGACAAAGCATAAGAAACATCAACCCCAAAGTAATGTTTATCTAAAAGCCTAAAAGGAAGTGAAAACGGAGGTCTACTAGAAATAGAAGCGTCATCTGAATCTTATCTTTAACGTTGCTGCCATGATGTGATAATACCCTTTAAAGCACTTCACTTGTGCTCATGTAATAATCTCTTTTGTCACTCATAATCCCATCTATAACTCTACCTTGAGTTATTCCATCTGGAAGAAGTTAATTCACTCAGTTCTGTCACAAACTGAAAAAATAGTCCCTTTCCTTCCTATATGTGAGCACATGACCAGGGCTGGATTTCCAGTTAGGCACAATTAGGCACAGCCTAGGGGCGCTGGCGTTCTAGGGGTGCCTAAAAGTTAAAAGTGGGTTAAAAGTTTCATTTTTTATGGAAAATATGAAGGTCAGCTGTAGCGGGGGCGAGGAGGGGGCACTGAACATGCTGTGCCGAGGGGTGCATAAGGTATAAATCTATCCCTGCACATGACACAAGAATCCACACAATTTTGATAGATTTTGATCAACACACTAATTTTGATGGCTTCCCTTTGTTTCAATAGCATTCTGTTGTGGGGCTCTTGGGTCTTCTATCTTTACAATGAAGCACTGTGGATTACAGGATTTCTGTTTTGGAGTCACTCTATTTTATTCCTATCAATTTTTGAATACACCTCCAGTTTTCTGATTTATTTCCTTCCAAACTTAACTTTTCTACTTAATTTGTCAAAATACGTCAATTTTTTGGCAAAATCTTAAGGTTTCTTTATGACATCATATAATACACATTACATGAAATGAAGCTGCAATAGATACATTGTAACATGTAGAAGAATAATGGCACTATACAAAATGATATCTAGACAACCATCCTCCAAAATGTCTACACTACTACTCTTCACATGGTAAATAAGCACATGCTATTTGTACATCCCAATATTCTCCAAGAAAATACACTCAAAACAGTGCTTCCTGAGATGGATAGGATGTGGGCATATCAGTCACCACTCACAAACATCATCTGTCTCTCCACAGATCTAAACATTCTAGTCACAAACACACACACACACACACATTTACAGGAGACTTATGGCATACACTTCGATAAAAAGACAACCTATTATGATACAATTGGATGCAACAGCAGATTATGGTTTGGGGAAGAAAAGCCTACATTTGTGATGTGGATGATTACAATACAAAGCATGAAACATGAAATATATCACTGCTCGTATCTGATATACTCAAAGTCAGTTTGAAGGTTATTGGCCTCTAGTTAAATATTCTTTTAACAGTATGTAAAAAATAAGTATCATTATCAACATCCATGAGTTAAACTGAACAACACTGCTCCAAACAGGATGCTGACAGTTATCAACACATCTAGTAGCAACAAACATAATTTCAGGAAGAATTGTTTATATACCTGTGTATTCAGTGTAGTTGCAGCTGTAGCCATGTCAATCCCAGGATATTAGAGAGATAAAATGGGTGAGGTAATATCTTTTACTGGACCAACTTCTGTTGTTGAGAAAGACAAGCATATCTCTCACCAACAGAAGTTGGTCCAATAAAAGATGTTACCTCACCCACCTTTTTTCTCTGTATACCTGTGGGACAAAGCTATAATGTTACTACTTACATTTTATAATTATGCTATATTAAAATAATACTTTCCTACCTGGATATAACTATATTGCACCAATTGCTTGTATACCAAACTGTATGTAGCAATGCTTTCCTAAAAGGCAGTGCAGGCTAGTGGATAGAGCACTGGACTGGCCCTTAGGAGAACTGGATTCTATTCCTAGCTCTGTTGCTGGTCTTCTGGGTGACTCTGGATAAGTCATTTCCCTAGTTGTGTACCACAGTTCCCCATCTGTAAAACGGGGATAAGGATGATGACCTCCTTTATAAAGGGCTTTGAGATCTATGGATGAAAAGCACTATATAAGAGCTAGGTATTAGTATTAGTAAAAGAAACAATATATCTACCCTCTTATAATATTTACTATGTATATTTATTTCTATTTCCATAGGCTCATTGCCTTGTGTACCTAATTAAATTTACTTGTGTACTCATCTGTAAATATATTTTCAAATGAAAATAAACAGCCAGCTCTACGTACTCCATGACTGACTCTTTGGTGTCATGACATCCCAATGGGCAATGGCCAGGTCCTCTCCAGGATCCCTGTAAGGTAGGGAAGTATTGTTATCCCCATTTTACAGATGGAGAACTAAGGCACAGAGAGGCTAAGTAACTTAACCAAGGTCACATAGAAAGCCCACAGTGGACCCAGGAAACAAACCTGGGTCTCCTACAGCCTCACCACCACACCCACCAGGCTATCTGTCCATGTCAAATAAGCAGCCTTGAACAAATATGCTGTGTATTTGCAGTATAATAGTGTGTGGTAGGGCATGGGTGGCAGGTTGCATTGGCTGGGGGAGGCTATGCCTCCCCAAACAGCCAGGCGTGGCCCCGCCCCTTGCTTACCATGGCTCCTTGCATGCAGCTCCAATTCTCCAGCCCTGTCTGGAGAATTGGAGCCGCATGGGGCTGGGGAGGCTGAGGTGGTAGGGTGATATATTCTAGGACAGTGCTTCTCAAACTATCTGATGTGGCAGACCAGCAATTTTTTTTCCAGTGTGCCAGGGACCGGTACCATATTTGTGCCATATTATTATCATATTCGCATAGGCACATAGCACATCAGATCAGAAAAACTAACATTCTTCACTGAATTAATTGGAATGGAAGTTTGGCGTACTCACGGAGATGTTCCCATTTAAATACATTGAAGACTGACTGAAAGGCTGTGCGTCTGTGTGGATAGTATAAAATGACTATTATTCCTTTACGATCCAAGAAAATATTATTTGAACATTCTTAGTAATATTAATTTATATCGGAAACAATATAATGAATATAATAAAAGTTGGCAGGCATTTTTTAGGGGGCTTATCTGCTCCCACCCGACAACTTGCTGCAGTATCTTTTTCCTCCACCAGTTCCGCTGATCAGTGCAGATACTGTCAAATTTCATGGAGCAACAACACCAACAATAATAATTAATCCTCCTCTCCCTAAAGCTGTGCTAAACTGTCTTCCAGCATCAAGGGGCTACTTTTTTTTTTTTTTTTTTTTTGGAGTGGGGTGGAAGGGTGAGGAAAAGAGAGGGGGTGGCAGCCAAGCCCAAGAAATTGCCAGAGATTCATGAGTCTTCTCCTTATTAGTGTGTCCATGGGCTTTGTCTGCTCAGGGCTGGGCGGGGGGCAGTGTGAATGGATGGCACAATGTGCAGGAAACACACACATACATTACACACACTGCAGCTCGGGCAGCACCTCTCCCTCCCCATGGCATAAGGGTGTGGGGGGGTGACCCGGCCAATGGCAGTGGCCATGGCAGAGTCACTGGTAGCTGCTGCTGTGGTGGCCTGGGTCGAGCCAGCATGAGCCGGGGCAGCACGCGGGGAGTGGAGGGGAGCCGGTGTGAGCAAAACACGCTGCCTCGGGTCCCAGCCGATGGCTCGCCGACTGGCCCACTGGGCCACCACTTTGAGTAGCACTGCTCTAAGATTCTACTTAGAGATGTAGAGCTCCTCTTTTGAGTGCTCAAGATGTCAGGTGCTTGAACTCTGCATAAAGATAACTGTTGAGTCATATGCAGATAACTGCATTGGAATAACTGCTAAGTCATAGTGGCAGGTGCAGATTGGTAACTTGAACATGTTTTAGGAGGGTTTGGAATGTCTCTCTTGGGAAGAGGAATTCTCACAGAGAAAACCTAGGAATAGTCAAACAAAGGGAGAAATTTTAGGCTAAGTTTTGTGTTGTGTTTTTGTTATTTCAGTACCCCTAAAGCAAAATCTAAGGAAGATTTGGACGGTATACAGTATATGTATATACTCTCTTCAAAGCAAGGTGCAAGCTTTTCATAATTGTTGAAATAGTTTTCAAGGAACTCCAGCAGGTAGCTACATAGATTTGATTATCAGAAGCTCTTTTCCCTCTTGCACTATGCCGCTGTGAAATTGTGGAGAACCTGGGCAATACATTAAGAAGCAAGTAGAGGACAAGATGACACAGAATTTTTTTATGGGACATCACACCTCTCACCACTAGGCCACTGGTTCACAGCTCAATTGATAATGAGTGTTGCATCCCACGTTGGTTGTGGCTGAAAGTGCCACTCGTGGCTGCTTAGTGGCCTAAGTGAAATGAGCTGGTGGGCAGTACCTGGTGGTCAATACTAATACACAATTGATACCAATTGGCATCTTTGCTAAAAGTCTCAACAGAGAGGCAACAGGCTGAATGAGTACTGAAGGCCAAATTCAAATATGGTGTGTGAAATCTTTGGACACCATGTAATGTTTTTGTATGCTTGTGCACCGTAGGCTAGAACCTGTAGGCAGCAGTTACAATGAAAAATGTTATATTTAGAGAGATTCAGACATAATAGACTTTATTGGTGATATTTTCAGCATTTAAATATAGTCCAGCACAGATGACAAACATTTCTTCGAGATCTAAGTGCTTGTACATTCATATAAAAATAATTTGCTGCAAAAAACATTTGCTGCAAATTGCCTCAATTTTACACAATAATATTAGTGTACACTGGAGTTAGACCATTGTCAGTGTGTTACACATGCATACAACAGGACTGGCTTTGGCCAGAATAGTGAAAAACTGTCTCACTCCTAGAAATGATCTCTCCAATTTTGGGTTAAGCACCTGGAAACGATAATGTGGAGAAGCTTGCACTGCTGTTACCTATACTTTGCCTGAGCTGTTGATTAAATAGAATTTCCTGGACTTAAAAATTAGAAAAAAAAAAGGAACTAGAAGTGAGACAAAAACAATGAGGAGTCCAGTGGCACCTTAAAGACTAACAGATTTATTTGGGCATAAGCTTGTCAATACCAAGAGAGGGAAAATTGCTTTTGTAGTGAGCCAACCACTCCCAGTCCCTATTCAAGCCCAAATTGATGATGTTAAGTTTACAAATGAATTGTAGCTCTGCAGTTTCTCTTTGAAGTCTCTTTTTGAAGTTTTTTTTGTCAAAGAATGGCTACTTTTAAATCTGTTATTGAGTGTCCAAGGAGATTGAAGTGTTCTCCTACTGGCTTCTGTATGTTAGCATTCCTGATGTCTGATTTGTGTCCATTTATCCTTTTATGTAGAGACTGTCTGGTTTGGCCAATGCACATGGCAGAAGGGCATTGCTGGCACATGATGGCATATATTACATTAGTAGATGTGCAGGTGAATGAGCCTCTGATGGTCTGGCTGGTGCGGTTGGGTCCTCTGATTGTGTCACTAGAGTAGATATGGGGACAGAGAAGGCAACGGGGTTTCCTACAGGGATTGGTTCCCGGGTTAGTGTTTCTGAGGTCTGGTGTGTAGTTGCTGGTGAGTATTTGGTTCAGGTTGGGCGGCTGTCTGTAAGTGAGGATTGGCCTGCCTCCCAAGGCCTGTGAGAGTGGGGGATCGTTTTTCAGGATAGGCTGTAGATTGTTGATGATCCTCTGGAGAGGTTTTAGCTGGGGGCTGTATGTGATGGCCAGTGGTGTTCTGTTATTTTCCTTGTTGGGCCTATCCTGTAGCAGGTGACTTCTGGGTACCTGTCTCGCTCTGTCAATTTGTTTCCTCGCTTCCCCAGTGGGTATTGTAGTTTTAAGAATGCTTGAAAGAGATCTTGAAGGTTTTTGTCTCTGTCTGAGGGATTGGAGCAAATGTGTTTGTGGACAATGGATCGTGTGATGTGTCCTGGATGGAAGCTGGAGGCATGTAAGTAAGTATTAGCAGTCACTAGGTTTCCTGTGGTATTTATGTGACCATCACTTATTTGCACTGTAGTGTCCAGAAAGGGGATCTCTTGTGTGGACTGGTCCAGGCTGAGGTTGATGGTGGGGTGGAAATTGTTGAAATCCAGGTGGAATTCTTCAAGGGCCTCCTTCCTGTGGGTCCATATGATGAAGATGTCATCAATGTAGTGTAAGTAGAGGAGGGGCACTAGGGGACGAGAGCTGAGGAAGCATTGTTCTAAGTCAGCCATAAAAATGTTGGCATACTGTGGGGCCATGCAGGTACCCATAGCAGTGCTGCTGACTTGAAGGTATAAGTTTTCCCCAAATCTGAAATGGTTGTGGGTGAGGACAAAGTCACAAAACTAAGCCACCAGGTGTACCGTGGCCTCATCAGGGATACTGTTCCTGACAGCTTGTAGTCCATCCCCATGGAAAATTGGTGTAAAGAACTTCTACATCCATGGTGGCCAGGATGGTGTCAGGAGATCACCAATGCATTGTAGTTTCCTCAGGAAGTCAATGGTGTCTCGAAGATAGCTAGGAGTGCTGGTAGCGTAGGGTCTGAGGAGAGAGTCCAAATAGCCAGATAATCCTGCTGTAAGAGTGCCAATGCCTGAGATGATGGGGCATCCAGTATTTCTAGGCTTATGGATCTTGGGTAGCAGATAGAATACCCCTGGTCAGGGCTCTCGGGGTGTGTTTGTGTAGATTTGTTCCCGTACTGTAGCAGGGAGTTCCTTGAGCAGATGATGTAGTTTCTTTTGGTACTCCTCAGTGGGATCAGAGGATAGTGGCCTGTAGAATGTGGTGTTGGAGAGTTGTCTGGCAGCCTCTTGTTCATAATCTGACCTGTTCATGATGACTACAGCACCTCCTTTGTTAGCCTTTTTGATTATAATGTCAGAGTTGTTTCTGAGGCTGTGGATGGTGTTGCGTTCTGTACAGCTGAGGTTATGGTGCAAGTGATACTGTTTGTTCGCATTTTCAGCCTGTGCACATCTGCGGAAGCACTCTATGTAGAAGTCCAGCCTGTCCTTTTGACCGTCAGGAGGAGTCCACTCAGAATTCTTCTTTTTGTAGTGTTGGTAGGAGGATTCCTGTGCATCAGTGCTCTGTTCAGTGGTGTGTTGAAAATATTCCTTGAGTTGAAGAAAGTGAAAGTAGGTTTCCAGATCACCACAGAACTGTATCATCAATTATTGGGAGTGGACCACATCCATCCTGACTAAATTGGCCTTCAACATTGGTTCTCCACTTTTAAGGTAACTCCCTTCTCTGCATGTGCCAATATATATTTATGCCTGTTTCTGTAATTTTCACTTCATGCAGCTGAAGAACTGGGCTGTTTTACCCACGAAAGTTTATGCCCAAATAAATCTGTTAGTCTTTAAGGTGCCACCGGACTCCTTGTTGTTTTCGTGGATACAGACTAACATGGCTACCCCTCTGATTCTTATAAGTGAGGCACAGCTTTAATTTTTCCCACTATCAAAAGTAATTAATGTGCACATAAAAGGGAATTGCTGGCAGGTATTCACTGGGATGTACTTACCAGGCTTATTCCATTTATCACAAAAACCAGAAGCTCCTATAATATATAATTATATTCTCACATAAAAATGAGTGTGATAACCTTGTATTTTAATGACTCTCATGTTTAGTATTAAGGTTTTTTTGTTGTTGAAATATGTACATCTGCACCAAAATAACACAGCATGAAAATAGCTGTTTAAGAAGTTAATTACTCAGAGATAATTTTATAAATGAACTGCTCTTTAATAACATTCTAAGCACTATGATAGGGCTAAGTAAGTGAGTGGTGGTAACACTGTTAAAATGAAGTGTCACCGTGTTTCATCTTTGGAATAATCTTTCTAAGTAAAAGCAATGATGATCGTAGGCTCCTCTAGCTGGTACTTCTTTTGAAGAATCGTAAGATAAGAATAAAAATATGCGAGCAGTAGTTACACTCTGTTTTAAGGTCTGACTGTATTGCAGAAGCAAAATATCATAGAATCATAGAATCGTAGAAGATTAGGTTTGAAAGAGACCTCAGGAGGTCTTTGTCAAGCCGGGCGTTAAAAACCTCTAAGAGTGGAGATTCCACCACCTCTCTAGGTAACCCATTCCACTGCTTCACCACCCTCCTAGTGAAATAGGGTTTCCTAATATCCAACCTAGACCTCCCCCACTGCAACTTGAGACCATTGCTTCTTGTTCTATCATCTGCCACCACTGAGAACAGCCTAGCTCCAACCTCTTTGGAATCGTAGAATCATAGAATCATAGAATATCAGGGTTGGAAGGGAACTCAGGAGGTCATCTAGTCTAACCCCCTGCTCAAAGCAGGACCAATCCCCAACTAAATCATCCCAGCCAGGGCTTTGTCAAGCCTGACCTTAAAAATATCTAAGAAAGGAGATTCCACCACCTCCCTAGGTAACGCATTCCAGTGTTTCTCCACCCTCCTAGTGAAAAAGTTTTTCCTAATATCCAACTTAAATCTCCCCCACTGCAATTTGAGACCGTTACTCCTTGTTCTGTCATCTGCTACCACTGAGAACAGTCTAGAGCCATCCTCTTTGGAACCCCCGTTCAGATAGTTGAAAGCAGCTATCAAATCCCCCCTCATTCTTCTCTTCCGCAGACTAAACAATCCCAGTTCCCTCAGCTTCTCCTCATAAGTCATGTGTTCCAGTCCCCTAATCATTTTTGTTGCCCTCTGCTGGACTCTTTCCAATTTTTCCACATCTTTCTTGTAGTGTGGGGCTGAAAACTGGACACAGTATTCCAGATGAGGCCTCACCAATGTCGAATAGAGGAGAGCGATCACGTCCCTCGATCTGCTGGCAATGCCTCTACGTATACATCCCAAAATGCCATTGGCCTTCTTGGCAACAAGGGCACACTGCTGGCTCATATCCAGCTTCTCTTCCACCGTAACCCCTAGGTCCTTTTCTGCAGAACTGCTGCCGAGCCATTTGGTCCCTAGTCTGTAGCCGTGCATGGGATTCTTCCATCCTAAGTGCAGGACTCTGCACTTGTCCTTGTTGAACCTCATCAGATTTCTTTTGGCCCAATCCTCTAATTTGTCTAGGTCCCTCTGTATTGTATTCCTACCCTCCAGCTTATCTACCTCTCCTCCCAGTTTAGTGTCATCTGAAAACTTGCTGAGGATGCAAACCACACCATCCTCCAGATCATTTATGAAGATACTGAACAAAACTGTCCCGAGGACCGACCCTTGGGGCACTCCACTTGATACCGGCTGCCAACTAGACATGGAGCCATTGATCACTATCCGTTGAGCCCGACAATCTAGCCAACTTTCTATCCACCTTATAGTCCATTCATCCAGCCCATACTTCTTTAACTTGCTGGCAAGAATACTGTGGGAGACCATGTCAAAAGCTTTGCTAAAGTCAAGGAACAAGGAATCCCCCTTCAGGTAATTGAAGGCTGCTATCAAATCTCCCCCTCACTCTTCTGCAGACTAAACAAGCCCAGTTCCCTCATTCTCTTCTTGTAAGTCATGTGCCCCAGCCCTCTGATCATTTTCATTGCCCTCCGCTAGACTCTCCAAGTTGTCCGCCTCCTTTCTGTAGTGGAGATCCCAAAACTGCATGCAGTACTCCAGGTGTGGCCTCACCATGCCAAATAGAGGGCAATAATCACTTCCCTCGATCTGCAGTCCAATATGCCGTTAGTCTTCTTGGCAACAAGGGCACATTGCTGACTCATATCCAGCTTCTTGTCCACTGTAATCCGCAAGTCCTTTTCTGCAGAAATGCTGCTTAGCCAGTCGGTCCCCAGCCTGTAGCGGTACATGGGATTCTTCCTTCCTAAGTGCAGAACTCTGCTCTTGTCCTTTTGAACCTCATCAGATTTCTTTTGGCCCAATCCTTCAATTTCTCTAGGTCACTCTGGACACTATCCTTCCCCTCCAGCGTATCTACCTCTCCCCGCAGCTTAGTGTCATCTGCGAACTTGCTGAGGGTGCAATTAATCCCATCATCCAGATCATTAATGAAGATGTTGAACAAAACCGGCCCCAGGACTGACCCCTGGGGCACTCCGCTTGATACCCGGTGCCAGCTAGACATCGAGCCATTGATCACCACCCATTGAGCCCAATGATCTAGCCAGGTTTCTATCCACCTTTATAGTCCATTCATCCAATCCATACTTTTTTAACTTGCTGGCAAGAATACTATGGGAGACCACATCAAAAGCTTTGCTAAAGTCAAGATCTATCACGTCCACCACTTTCCCCATTTCCACAGAGCCAATTATCTTATCATAGAAGGCAATCAGGTTGGTCAGGCATGACTTGCCCTTGGTGAATCCATGTTGACTGTTCCTGATCACCTTTCTCTCCTCCAAGTGCTTCAAAATGGTTTCCTGGAGGACCTGCTCCATGTCCCTCCAGCAGATCCACTGCCAGGAAAGTCCAATTCCAGCCAATTCCGGGGGGGGGGGGACGGGACTTCCACTAGCTCCCCCCCTTTTCATCCAGGTCCCTTCCTTACCACTCATAGGAAGGGTTAAGGTGGACTATAATCATGGGGGCTTGGCTCCCCGCTGTACCAAGCAGAGGAGTCACCAACTGCCCCCAGCTCGCTCAGTTACCAACCACATCTCCTTAATTCCTTTTCCAAGCCATTTATCCATTCTTTTGTGCCTTAATTTATGGAGTACCTGCATTGAACATCCACCACAAGGAGGCACCAGCCATTAGCTGCCTCCTCCGCACACCCAGCCTGGTTCCCAGACATCTTCCAAGGCCTTTTTTATGTATCAGTCAAAAATATGGTGGCACCTGAGTCTGACAGGTGCATCCCATGCTTTCGAAATAACTTCGGTGCCTCATAGAATATCCCAGGATGTGAAATTACTGTCCCCCACCCCCAAGGGCAACAAGAATTTGGCCACTTCCTTGTTCACAAACTTCCTGGTTTTGTTCACCTTGGCAGACCCTGCCAGACCCTGCGCTGAAGCATATCTGACCAGACAATGTTAACACCTGGAAAAATTGCCAGGATCTGCTTCAGGTTTCTCCTAGGTTGAAGCATTAACTCCCTTTAAGTGTTCCCAGATCATTTTCTCCCAGGTGTATCACCAATATATCTGGTGGTCACTGACGTGCCCACACAGCATACAACAGTGGTATCAGTTGATCCCATAACATGCCCCTCCGTGTGTGCCAACTGAGTAATGCTTCACCACCAAATGTCAGCTGGGAGCCCTCAGGCAATCTGGATGCAGGCCTGTGCACCCAAAACACAATACTGTGCCCACAGATCCACACCCTCATGTGCATAGCCTGCTGTCCCGTATCTGAAATGAGAACACAACCGATTAATGTTGATTTTCCACCTGCAGTCTTGCATACATCTGGTATGCATTAGACTGCCAGCACCCGATTGCCTGAACAGTCTCTGCTTCCATACCTATCTGCGCTGCTGCCATAGCTGCCCCTATTCTGAATGAATGGGAACCAAATTCATGGGCTGGCAGCCCCAACTGCATTATCCCCCCTCTCACCATGGTAATCAATTGATGTGCCGTGAGGGGACTCCTGTCTCCATGTACAAAAAGAGGGACTTCCCCCTTCCACCGTATTACCATGTAGGCCCTCAATGCCCAAACGGGGCAGACCCCAATCTCGCTACCCTCCCATAGGGTAACAAATGCACCCTGGCCGACTTGATCAGTCTTTGACCTTCGCAAGTGTAATATCACTGCATGCTTGTGCCAGCTTATGTCACGAAATTCCAAAGCCTTTCCCATAGAATCCCTCATGGACCCAGGCACTAGCTTACTGATCCTGAAAGCACCAAAAAATTCTTTCAGGAATGCTGTCCTGAATAGGGACACCTCCTGTGCACTATGAAATATGACACCGAGTATTTGAAGGAGGTCTCTGAGCGTGGAAACCCTGATGGGATGACGGGAATCTTCCCTGGGTCCACCGCTATGTGACCATCTCACCAAAAACCTTCGAACTAAGAAACCCCCTCAGGGAACTGGGTAGCCTTTCAGCCTACTGACAAATGTAATGGCTGAAAGGCGATTCGAGATTGTGGAGGACGCCAGTTTATGGGTTGCCAATGACACCATGTACCGCAGCACCTGTTCCTCTGTAATGAGCCACATTGCCAACTGGCCTTCCTGCTCCGTGAACAGTATTTGTCTGGGTTCGTGGATGGCGATCCCTGCCCTGTGCCTCTACATTGCTCCTGAAATCACCTGAGTGGGATGTTCTGGATCTGTGTGACCTGTTCCACTTTGTACAGCCTGTAGTGCTGTGGAAACAACCTTATACGCAATCCGTTTAATTAATCGTATCAGCTCCATGCTAACTGGCCCCCCATCAGACGCTGCTAGCTCAGTTGGGTGAGCAAGAGCTGCAACCGGAGCCCCCACTTCCCCAAGCCCGATAGGCCGTCTGTGACAATCCAGTGCACTCGGGTGAGCAAATGCTGCACCTGGTGCCCCCACTTCCCCAAGCCTGATAGACTGACTTTAATTCTCCGATGCACTACCCCTGGGTCCCCCAGCCACTTGCCCTTCCTGTACGGACTCTGCCCCTGGCTTGCCCTGGAGCCAACCAACTGCACTGGTTCTGCCCTGTGTGTGATTTGATTACTTTCTGGGTTCCTGTGGTAATGAAACTAACGGGGGGGGGGGAATGCAAATTCCCCCCATCCCATTGTGTTCTGGCTACAGCAGAAAAAAACTGCACCATGATTCCTTAAACATCCTTGTACACTGCAACTGCTATGGGAGGGGCCCGCTCCCCCCTTCCTTTTCCTTCTTGTACCTATACCCCATCTAATCAACTCTACCTCGCTTTGTGAATCTGTTCTCCTGATGCTACCCTGTTCCACTGGTGCCAGAGGAAAAGGAGAATTAAGCCTTCCCTTTTGTGCACCCCTTCCTTTCCCCTTTTTGTGTCCCTCTGGAGCCATGCTGAGACTGCTTACCAGCTACTGCCCCTTCTCTTTCCTTCACTGAAACAGGGAATGGCGTGTAGCCCCCTATCCACTTCCTATGCCCCAGTCCAGCCCAACCACTGCTGTCCCAGACTGGAAAGTCTGTGGGTTTTTGTTTTTTTTTCCCTTTTTTTCCTCTCTCTCTCTCTTTCTTCCCTTTTTTAAAGATGGGCACTATATTTGTCTTTTTCCAATTGTCCAGGACCTCCTCCGATTGCCACAGGTTTTCAGAGACAATGGCCAATGGCTCTGCAATCACATCAGCCAATTCCCTCAGCAGCCTCGGATGCATTAGATCTGGACCCATGGACTTGTGCATGTCCAGCTTTTCTAAAAAGTCCTTAACCTGTTCTTTCACCACTGAGGGCTGCTCACCTCATCGCCATACTGTGTTGCCCAGGATAGCAGTGTGAGAGCTGCCCTTGTCTGTGAAGACCGAAGCAAAAAAAGCATTGAGTACTTCAGCTTTTGCCACATCATCTGTCACAAGATTGCCTCCCCCATTAATTAAGGGTCCCACACTTTCCCTGACCTTTTTCTTGTTGCTAACATACCCGTAGAAACCCTTCTTGTTACCCTTCACATCCCTTGCTAGCTGCAACTCCAGTTGTGTTTTGGCCTTCCTTATTACACCCCTGCAGCTTGAGCAATATCTTTATACTCCTCCCTACTCATCTGATCAAGTTTCCACTTCTTGTAAGCTTCCTTTTTGTGTTTAAGCTCACCGAAGATTTCACTGTTAACCCAAGCTGGTCGCCTGCCATATTTTCTATTCTTTCTGCACAGCGGGATGGTTTGTTCGTGCGCCCTCAATAAGGCTTCTTTAAGGTACATCCAGCTTTCATAGATTCATAATATTTAAAGCCAGAAGGGATCATTGTGATCATCTAGTCTGACCTCCTGTATAGCACAGGCGATAGAACTTCCCCAAAATAATTCCTAGAGCAAATCTTGCATATATTTTAGAAGAGCATCCAGTCTTGACTGAAAAATTGTCATTGGTGGAGAATCTACCATGAATCTTGGTAAAGATTCCAATTGTTAATTATCCTCACTGTTAAAAATGTATGCCTTATTTCCAATCTAAATTTTCTAGCTTCCATATCCAGGCATTGGATCATGTTATACCTTTTCTGTGCTAGATTGAAGAGCTGATTATTAAATATTTGCTCCCCTTGGAAGGTACTCAAAGACTGTAATCAAGTCACCCCTTAAGCTTGTCTTTGTTAAGCATAGATTGAACTCCTTGAGCTCTATCACTATAAAGCATGTTTTATAATTATTCTCATAGCTTTTCTCTGAACCCTCTCCAATTTATCAACATCCTTCTTGAATTGTGGACATCAGAACAGGACACAGTATTCCCACAGGGGTCTCACCAGTGCTAAATATAGAGTGTCATCAGCAGCACAGATGCTTCCCTCATAAGCCTCCTACACGGTACTCTGTTGAGGTATGGATGACTCTTGAATGTTTCATGTTTCACTGTCCTTTATAATTGACTGCTTACAGTGCTGTTGGGAAAAATAATGATGAGCAATACAATGCTTCTTCTGTCCGTCTTCCCTAACATTCTAATCCAGGATCCAACCAAACCCCAACATTTTATGTAAGACTCATAAACTACTTGGGGTGTGGGAGTGGAGGGGAAGACAAGCGGGAAAGAACATGACCACAGTCATTTCCAAGACTGTTTTCTCCTTGATGAAACTGCTCGTCATTTTGTTTCTAAAATTAATCTCTCTTCTTCTGTGCTGTGCAAAATATGCACAGAAAGTACGGCAAGAGACCATCCTGGCTTAACGAGGAGATCTTCAGTTATCTGAAACTCATAAAAGAACTCTACAAAAAGTGGAAACTAGGACAAATTATGAAGGATGAATATAAACAAATAACACAAGTATGTAGAGACAAAATTAGAAAGGCCAAGGCACAAAACAAGATTAAACTAGATAGAGACATAAAGGGTAACAAGAAAACATTCTACAACTACATTAGAAGCAAGAAGAAGATCAAGGACAGGGTAAGCCTGTTACTCAATGGGGGGCTAGGGGCGGGAACAATAACATAAAATGTGGAAGTGGCAGAAGTGCTAAATGACATTTTTGTTCCAGTTTTCACCAAAAAGTTTAGTAGCAATTGGACAGCTAACTTAATGAATGCCAGTGAAAATGAGGTGGAATCAGAGGCTAAAATAGGTAAAGAACAAGTTAAAAATTACTTAGACAAGTTAGATATGTTCAACTCACCAGGGCCTGATGAAATATATCATAGAATACTCAAGGAGCTGACTGAAGAGATATCTGAGCCATTAGTGATTGTCTGAAAATTCATGGAAGACAAGAGAGAGTCCAGAGGACTGGAAAAAGGACAAATATAGTGCCAATCTGTAAAAAGAGAAATAAGGACAACCCAGGGCATTACAGAGCAGTCAGCTTAACTTCAACACCCAGAAAGATAATGCAGCAAATAATCAAGCAATCAATTTGCAACATCTAGAAGATAATAAAGTGATAAGTAACAGTCAGCATGAGATTTGTCAAGAACAAAACATGTCAAACCAACCTAATAGCTTTCTTTGACAGGGTAACATGCCTAGTGGATGGGGGGAAGCAGTAGATGTGGTATATCTTGACTTTAGTAAGGCTTTTGATACTTTTCAGAGTAACAGCCGTGTTAGTCTGTATTCGCAAAAAGAAAAGGAGTACTTGTGGCACCTTAGAGACTAACCAATTTATTTGAGCATGAGCTCCCGAAAGCTCATGCTCAAATAAATTGGTTAGTCTCTAAGGTGCCACAAGTACTCCTTTTTTTTTTGCTTTTGATACTGTCTCGCATGACCTTCTCATAAACAAATTAGGGAAATACAATTTAGATCGGGGTGGGCAAACTTTTTGGCCTGAGTTCTGGGTACGATTCTGTTTAATGTCTTCATCAGTGTTTTAAATAATGGCATAGAGAGTACACTAATAAAGTTTGCGACAATACCAAGCTAGGAGGGCTTGCAAGTGCTTCAGAGGGTAGGATTAAAATTCAAATGATCTAGATAAACTGGAGAAATGGTCTGAAGTAAATAGGATGAAATTCAGTAAGGGCAAATGCAAAGTACTCCATTTAGGAAGGAACAATCAGTTCCACACATAAAAAATGGGAAATGACTGTCTAGGAAGTTGTTTTGCAGAAAGGGATCTGGGGGTCATATTACAAGATAAATATGAGTCAAATGTGTAACACTGTTACAAAAAAAGCAAACATCATTCTGGGATGTATTAGCAGGAATATTGTAAGCAAGACACAAGAAGTAATTCTCCACTATACTGTGCATTGATTAGGCCTTAACTGAAGTATTGTGTCTAGTTCTGGATGCCACATTTTGGGAAAGATGTGGATGAACTGGAGAGAGTCCAGGGAAGAGCAACAAAAATGTTTAAAGGTCTAGAAAATATGACCTATGAGGGGAGATTAAAAAAGTGGGTTTGTTTAGTCTGGAAAAGAGAAGACTGAGGGGGGACATGATAACAGTTTTCAAGTACATAAAAGGTTGTTACAATGAGGAGGAAGAAAAATTATTCTCCTTAACCTCTGAAGAAAAGAGAAGCAGCAATGGGCTTAAATTGTTGCATGGGCGGTTTAGGTTGGACATTAGGAAAAACTTCCTAACTGTCAGGGTAGTTAAGCCCTGGAATAAATTGCCTAGGGAGGTTGTGGAATCTTCATCATTGGGGATTTTTAAGAGCAGGTTACACAGACACCTGTCAGGCATGATCTAGATTCTAGATAATACTTAGTCCTCCCTTTAGTGCAGCGGATTGGACTGCCTTGAGTGCAGGGGATTGGATTAGAAGACCTCTCGAGGTCCCTTCCAGTCCTACAATTCTACGATTCTATGCATGTGTCTGCTAGGATGACCAGATGTCATGATTTTATAGGGACAGTCCCGATTTTGGGGTCTTTTTCTTATATAGGCTCCTATTACCCCCCCAACCCCTGTCACAATTTTTCACACTTGCTGTCTGGTCAGCCTAGTGTCTGCTTTCTTATATAAAAGTCCAGGTTGTTTTTTTGGGGGGTGGGGGTTTGTAACTGTGTGTCACCATAACTTGTGGAACACCAGTCCTGGACAACTGGGTTGCTTAGTATTTTAAAGTATTATATAATTGTAACATGCATCCACAGGCAAATAACAAACACATTTTGTTCTCTCTTAATATATACTTTCAAAAATATTCAGAAATTGCTAATTGTCTGAGAATATATTTCCTAATGGAAAAAAGAGCTCTCTATCCAGCCCTACATTTCTGTGATTCTGTGATTCATGTTCAGTTCCAATTATTGAAAATTCTTGGGTTTTACAGACAAGATTAAAAATTTTTCTGAAGTATTCATCCAGACTGAGCTCTCATTTACATAAGCAATAAAGTACATGGTGTACATCCTAATAATTTTAACCAAATATTAATAAAATTAACTAAGCTAATTTTAAAAAGTTAATGCAAGAAAGTTCTTAGAAATGAAATGCCTTGTTATTGGAATAATTCTATAGCTATTTTAATTATTAATATTGTAACATATTGCATATACAGTATCTTTGATTTCCTCCTATAATGTAATCCTAATGAATTTCACTATTTCCAAATGTACTTGCACAAAAAAAGCAAAGACACAGACTAATTAGGTAGCCATAACAACTGCATGTGAATGATTAGTCAAAGATGGGACTGGTTCAGGTCTCTTCAGAGAAAAGTGTATGTATTTTCTAATGGTTCATTAGTTCAGACTGCTTTCTAAACCAAATATACCGTGACAGGGTTGGGCCGGATGGCTACAGGAGAGTAATAGAAGGCAGATATATTAGCCCCAGGTAAAGTAGGTCCCTTTTCCCTGGGTAAGGTAACAGGGAAGGTTTTAGAACAATCAGGAACCTTCTGGAGACAATTAAGACAGACAGGCTGTTTAGAACACCTGCAGCCAATCAAGAAGCTGCTAGAATCAATGAAGGCAGGCTAATCAGGGCACCTGGGTTTAAATAGGAGCTCACTTCAGTTTGTGGTGTGTGTGTGTGTAAGGAGCTGGGAGCAAGAGGCGCTAGGAGCTGAGAATGCATACTGTTGGAGGACTGAGGAGTAGAAGCATTATCAGACACCAGGAGGAAGGTATGATGAGGATAAAGAAGGTGTTGGGAGGAGGCCAGGGGGAAGTAGCCGAGGGAGTTGTAGCTGTCACACAGCTGTTCCAAGAGGCACTCTAGACAGCTGCATTCCACAGGGCCCTGAGCTGGAACCCGGAGTAGAGGGCAGGCCCGGTTTCCCCCCAAACCCCCAACTCCTGGTCAGACACAGGAGGTGTTGATCTGGACTGTGGGTTCATGAAAACGGCCAAACTGAGGGCTGCCGTGAAGCTCCAAGGCAAGCAAATCTGCCAATAAGCGCAAGATCCACCAAGGTAGAGGAGAACTTTGTCACAATACCTATTGAAGTTATTGGAGCCATTCATTTGGGGAAAGAAAGGAAGGGGAATTTTAAAGTTTCTAAATCTATTTATTCACCTTGTATGATGCACTCTATTTTCTCACTCAAACCAATTGTCATGCTGTTGCCCAATCAAAAATAGCCCCTTGATAGAAAATTAATCTCCTTCAATAATATTTGATGGAGAAACTTACTCACAATAACAAAATATCTTCTAGAATATGCAGTGTGTGTATTGGGGGGTGGGGGAGGGAGGCAGGGTGTAAATGCCTATCACAGATGTACCAGAGTGTAATATTATGTTTCTTACATTGCCATCTAGGGATGAGTAAGATAAAGAAATATTTGAATAAAGATTAAACAGGAATCTGGGATATCTGAGATATGCATTTCTTCGGATAGGGAAACATCCTTATCCCAACAAATACATATCTAGTTCCTTTTTTCAATGTTGTTCAATAGTGACAGTATTTTAAACCCCAAAATACAGCATTTATTAGATGCCAAAATTGAAGAATGATCATTTTTAATTTATTATCATGAAATATAATAAGCCCTAGGTTCCTTCTGATTTACCACGTGGAATGGATGTGTGAAACACAACTAATAAAGTGGGATAGTTTAATCTGAGATCATGATACTTTTAATGAGAGTTCAGTAAGGTAGACAAAATAGAAAACTGAGCATTGGCAGGATACTTCCCATACAGTATTCTTCTTCATGCATACTAGTTATTCATATAATCCATTTCCGAGTTGAAGAAATATCGGCTAGCATTTTCAGAATGCACATTTAGGGTTGTGAATGAATAATATTGTAGGTATAATAATATAGTATAATAATAGGAGGTAAAGAATCATAGAATGTCAGGGTTGGAAGGGACCTCAGGAGGTCATCTAGTCCAACCCCCTGCTCAAAAGCAGGACCCATACCCAATTAAATCATCCCAGCCAGGGCTTTGTCAAGCCTGATCTTAAAAACTTCTAAGGAAGGTGTCATAAATATAAAGGGAAGGGTAAACCCCTTTGAAATCCCTCCTGGCCAGGGGAAGCTCCTCTCACCTGTAAAGGGTTAAGAAGCTAAAGGTAACCTCACTGGCACCTGACCAAAATGACCAATGAGGAGACAAGATACTTTCAAAAGCTGGGAGGAGGGAGAGAAACAAAGGGTGTGTGTCTGTCTGTATGCTGGTCTTGGCCGGGGATAGACCAGGAATGGAGTCTTAGAACTTTTAGTAAGTAATCTAGCTAGGTATGTGTTAGATTATGATTTCTTTAAATGGCTGAGAAAAGAATTGTGCTGAATAGAATAACTATTTCTGTCTGTGTATCTTTTTTGTAACTTAAGGTTTTGCCTAGAAGGGTTCTCTATGTTTTTGAATCTAATTACCCTGTAAGATATCTACCATCCTGATTTTACAGGGGGGATTTCTTTATTTCTATTTACTTCTATTTTTATTAAAAGTCTTCTTGTAAGAAACTGAATGCTTTTTCATTGTTCTCAGATCCAAGGGTTTGGGTCTGTGGTCACCTATGCAAATTGGTGAGGCTTTTTACCAAACCTTGTCCAGGAAGTGGGGTGCAAGGTTTTGGGAAGTATTTTGGGGGGAAGGATGCGTCCAAACAGCTCTTCCCCAGTAACCAGTATTAGTTTGGTAGTGGTAGCGGCCAGTCCAAGGACAACGGGTGGAATATTTTGTACCTTGGGGAAGTTTTGACCTAAGCTGGTAAAGATAAGCTTAGGAGGTTTTTCATGCAGGTCCCCACATCTGTACCCTAGAGTTCAGAGTGGGGGAGGAACCTTGACAGAAGGAGATTCCACCACCTCCCTAGGCAACACATTCCAGTGTTTCACCACCCTCCTAGTGAAAAAGTTTTTCCTAATATCCAACCTGAACCTCCCCCACTGCAACTTGAGACCATTACTCCTTGTCCTGTCCTCTTCCACCACTGAGAATAGTCTAGAACCATCCTCTCTGGAACTACCTCTCAGGTAGTTGAAAGCAGCTATCAAATCCCCCCTCATTCTTCTCTTCTGCAGACTAAACAATCCCAGTTCCCTCAGCCTCTCCTCATAAGTCATGTGTTCCAGACCCCTAATCATTTTTGTTGCCCTTCGCTGGACTCTCTCCAAAATATCCACATCCTTCTTGTAGTGTGGGGCCCAAAACTGGACACAGTACTCCAGATGAGGCCTCACCAATGTCAAATAGAGGGGGACAATCATGTCCCTCGATCTGCTCGCTATGCCCCTACTTATACATCCCAAAATGCCATTGGCCTTCTTGGCAACAAGGGCACACTGCTGGTTCATATCCAGCTTCTCTTCCACTGTAACCCCTAGGTCCTTTTCTGCAGAACTGCTGCCTAGCCATTCGGTCCCTACTCTGTAGCTGTGCATTGGGTTCTTCCATCCTAAGTGCAGGACCCTGCACTTATCCTTATTGAACCTCATCAGATTTCTTTTGGCCCAAACCTCCAATTTGTCTAGGTCCCTCTGTATCCTATCCCTGCCCTCCAGCGTATCTACCACTCCTCCCAGTTTAGTATCATCCGCAAATTTGCTGAGAGTGCAATCCACACCATCCTCCAGATCATTTATGAAGATATTGAACAAAACCGGCCCCAGGACCAACCCCTGGGGCACTCCACTTGACACCGGCTGCCAGCTAGACATGGAGCCATTGATCACTACCCGTTGAGCCCAACAATCTAGCCAACTTTCTACCCACCTTATAGTGCATTCATCGAGCCCATACTTCCTTAACTTGCTGACAAGAATACTGTGGGAGACCGTGTCAAAAGCTTTGCTAAAGTCAAGATACAATACATCCACTGCTTTCCCTTCATCCACAGAACCAGTAATCTCATCATAGAAGGCGATTAGATTAGTCAGGCATGACCTTCCCTTGGTGAATCCATGCTGACTGTTCCTGATCACTTTCCTCTTATGTAAGGATTGATTCTTTGAGGACCTGCTCCATGATTTTTCCGGGGACTGAAGTGAGGCTTACTGGCCTGTAGTTCCCAGGATCCTCCTTCTTCCCTTTTTTAAAGATTGGCACTACATTAGCCTTTTTCCAGTCATCCGGGACTTCCCCCGTTCGCCACGAGTTTTCAAAGATAATGGCCAATGGCTCTGCAATCACAGCCGCCAGTTCCTTTAGCACTCTCGGATGCAACTCATCCGGCCCCATGGACTTGTGCATGTCCAGTTTTTCTAAATAGTCCCTAACCGCCTCTTTCTCCACAGAGGGCTGGCCATCTATTCCCCATGTTGTGATGCCCAGCACAGCAGTCTGGAAGCTGACCTTGTTCGTGAAGACAGAGGCAAAAAAAGCATTGAGTACATTAGCTTTTTCCACATCCTCCGTCACTAGGTTGCCTCCCTCATTCATTAAGGGGCCCACACTTTCCTTGGCTTTCTTCTTGTTGCCAACATACCTGAAGAAACCCTTCTTGTTACTCTTAACATCTCTCGCTAGCTGCAGCTCCAGGTGCGATTTGGCCCTCCTAATTTCATTCCTACATGCCCGAGCAATATTTTTATACTCTTCCCTGGTCATATGTCCAACCTTCCACTTCTTGTAAGCTTCTTTTTTATGCTTATGATCCGCTAGGATTTCACCGTTAAGCCAAGCTGGTCGCCTGCCATATTTACTATTCTTTCGACACATCGGGATGGTTTGTCCCTGTAACCTCAACAGGGATTCCTTGAAATACAGCCAGCTCTCCTGGACTCCTTTCCCCTTCATGTTAGTCCCCCAGGGGATCCTACCCATCTGTTCCCTGAGGGAGTCGAAGTCTGCTTTCCTGAAGTCCAGGGTCCGTATCCTGCTGCTTACCTTTCTTCCCTGTGTCAGGATCCTGAACTCAACCAACTCATGGTCACTGCCTCCCAGATTCCCATCCACTTTTGCTTCCCCTACTAATTCTTCCCGGTTTGTGAGCAGCAGGTCAAGAAAAGCTCCCCGCCTAGTTGGCTCCTCTAGCACTTGCGCCAGGAAATTGTCCCCTACGCTTTCCAAAAACTTCCTGGATTGTCTGTGCACCGCTGTACTGCTCTCCCAGCAGATATCAGGAAAATTAAAGCCTGGGAGAGAAGTAAAGCAAATATTTAAAGAAGAGCGGAGTAACCAAATTCAGTTCCAATTGTACTACTGCTGACTGTGGGCCTATGACTATCTGCCTCATTTATAAGGCTGCCATAATTCTAATATCTAAGAATCCACGGATATGCATAGTTTAATAAAATCAAAATAGATTGCAACATCAAGGGCTCAGTAATGGATCTTACAAGGCTGAGTCATGCTGAGCAGAGGGTGCACTGCTGGAGCTCTAGTGCTGGAAGAACTCTGTCTTTGGATACAACGGCTTCACTGCCCTCTGTACAGACTATGAGAGGTGTAAAGAGCAGTGTGCAGCAAAGTGCTGTTCTGTCGCTCCCCGGCATGAAAACTGCGGCTGTGAACTTAAAGGTTCCTAATTTGCAGTCATCCAATCCTGTTTGAAGAGGACTGAATTTGTGAGAACTCAGGGACCTTTATGTTTGCTCACAGCATCCACACAGAGGAGTGACAGTGCAGCATTTTGGCGTGCACTGCTATTCACAGCTCTCATTATCTGAACTGTAGGGCAGTGTAGCCATGCCCTTTGAAAGGGACAATGGGTGAAATGCTGCCTCTCTGAAGATGATGGGAATTTTCCCACTGATTACCACTTCCAAGCAACATAAACTAAAGGCACCCTTATTCTGGAATAAGTGTGTCCACATGGGGAGTTATACCGGTATAAGTAGAACTGTATAATTATGCTGATAAATTTCACTTGCCCTTTACTGGGGCCAGAATTTCACCAATATCTCTAGAGATATGGAAGAGCCCCTGGCAGAAAGGGAGAGGGCCAGTGTCCCTTGCTTCATCTCTAGGAAGATTCTAGTCAGCACCTTTAGTTTAAGGATGTCATAAAACAGGATCCCTTTGTCCAATTTAATGCAAATATAGTAGAAAAATTCTACATCAGTCCCAGATCTAAATTACAAGTTAGTTTGTGGATTTTAGAGTATGTGGGATGGCAAAATTCAGTTTATAATTCAAACTCAGCCGAAGCTCCTGCTGCTCCTTAATATGACATGTAAGAAGACAGGAAAGATTTTTTTGCCATGAGCTTAGAAGGACCTCATTACTCATGCTTGGTGAAACCATGAATGAGTGATGAAGGTCTTACTAAACAAGCTAGATGTGTTTTCCCCCCCCCCACTGAGCTTTACTATCCTTATTCTTCAGAGATTCCAGGCTCTGGTTATTCTAATCTTCTGATTTGGAATATTAATTCATCAGTACCAAAATGCCTGACCTTTACCCATGAACCATCCTTGCCAAACAAGTGCCCATGCAATCTTCATGACACACCTTACCACACCACCACATATCCAGCATATACCACGTATATCTTGTATATATATATTCTATTTTATAGTTCTAAACTTATTTATTGGTACTGTTTTCCTCTACCTGTAAAACCACATGCCTTAGCTCCAATTCAGCAAACCACATAAGCATGTGATTAAGTTTAACATTGGCTTTGCTGGATGAGAACCTGAGTTACCATTTATCTAACTGTACAGGAGTCAAAGGAAAGGAAACATCATAACTATGAAATAATACAAAGCTTTAAAAATGAACTTAACTATTAAGTTCCCAACTTTTGATCTATCAGGGCTAGAAAAGTGTTCTGTCTAGTTGGAAAGGGAGGATTCCTTTGCCTCTCCCATGGAATAAAGTAGTCATATGTTCTCTTCCTGTTGGCAGAATGATTGGGTGGTGGACCATGAACCTTTACCTGTTCCAGCAATGAGTACTGGCCAAACTTCATGCCCCACCACTATGTTGTGAAAGAAATTTCCAAAAGTTTGGTTGAAAAGAGCCAAAATATGTCCTTTGTGGTTGGTTGTTTTTGTATGGACTGTGGTCTTATTGGATTTCAGGGAGGAGATCCAAGTTATAATATAAAGCTTGTCACATGATTTCAGAAACAAAGGAATCATCTGTATGGATATTTTCACCATGGATGTGGTATAAATACATATGCATGAACACTTATATTCCCTTTTTGACCCAGTTTAATGATTGACACCAAACAACCAAGAGTTTTTCTGCTTTCTGGTAACTCTTGTTGAGGGCAGTGATATACAGTACCATTTTTTAAAATCACTGGCTATCTGTTCTTGTATCCCGCAACACAGTGGCTCTCAACCTTTCCAGGTTACTGTACCCCTTGCAGGAGTCTGATTTGCCTTGCGTACCCCCAAGATCCACCTCACTTAAAAACTAGTTGCTTACAAAATCAGACATTAAAACACAAAAACATCACAGCCACTATCACTGAAAAATTGCTTACTTTCTCATTTTTACCATATGATTATAAAATAATGTAATTGGAATATAAATATTGTACTTACATTTGAGTATATAGAGCAATATAAGCAAATCATTGCCTGTGTGAAATTTTAGTTTGTACTGATTGCGCTAGTTTTTTTGTGTAATCTGTTTCAAAACTAGGCAAGTATCTAGATGAGTTGATGTATCCCCTGGAACACGTCTGAGTACCCCAGTGAGAACCACTGCCCCAAGGTACTGCTACTCAGCTGCATCTTAATGCAGGGGCCCGCAACGCGGTGCCCGCAACGCGGTGCCCGCAGGCGCCATGGCACCCACTGGGGCATTTTTGTGTGCCCACAGGACACCCCGCCGCCGAAATGCCGCTGAAAAGTGTTGCCATTTCTCTGCGACATTTCAGCGGTGATGCTTTTTTCCGCTGTCGCTTCTCGGCGGCGGCATTTTGGCGGCGGGGTGTCAGGCGCCCGCCACAGTCTTCTGGGAATACCAATATGCTGTTCCCACAAGAAAGGTTGGGGACCACTGTCCTAATGAGAGATCACTTGCTTCATTGGTGGTTAAACTAACCACCTCATGAGCTAGATGCATCATCTCCCCAACATCCTCCCAATCCTCCCCCCATCCCTCCGAGCTTTGCTATACTTATTCTTAAGAGATTCCAAGCTCTGGTTATTCTCATCTTCTGACTTGGAATATTAATTCATCAATGCCAAAATGCCTGACCTTAACCAATGAACCATACTTATGTGAACAACTATACAACAGACATTGCAAGCTCGTAGCATGAATTGCAAAGACATTTTTATTTTCTCTATATATAACTGACAGCAAGAGAAATATTTCTTAATAAAAGATGCTCTTAAATATCCAACAGCTATTGTTGTATTGGTAGTTTATTTTAATATATCTTTTAAAATATATTTAATATCTTGTTGGGGTTGTATATTCAGTGTATACTTAGGACATTTTTAATCAGGAAGATGGAATATTAAACCTATGAGTTTTCATCAGAACACAACTAGTGGGTTCCACACAGATGCACAAAGCTAAATGTGTGAATCAATCTGAGAATTATGCAAACCTATCTACAGAACAAGACATTGTGCTGATGTGAATAGGACAAATAGGTGCATAGCATGTAATTTTCTGTAAGAGAATTTTACATTTGGATTTCATGATTTAATGTACCTGACCTAGTATCAATATTTTTGTATATATTAGGTATACTTATAATCCCATTTGACTTTCATTTTCAACCGTTTTGGAATATATGATTTTTTTTTCTTAAAATAAAAGTATTAAACAATCTTTTGTTTAAAGAGATTTCTGCTGCAATATAAAATAGACATATTTGGGTTATGGGTTCATCTTTGTTCTGTGATTTCACTTATAAGTTTATTAGGCCATCTGGCCCCAATCAAACGGCAATATTTGACTCCTGATTCTGTTTGTCTCTTGCTCAGATCCAGGGGTGTTTAAATCCAGGGGGTTGGTCCAATCTCTTATAGAGATGGGGGTCACCTGTGAGATATTAATAGATTCCAAGGCCAAAAGGATTCAAAAGCCAAATGGCTCATCTAGTCTGACCTTGGTAAATTGTTCCAGTGGTTAAGTACCCTCCCTGTTAAAAATATATGCCTTATTTCCCATCTGAATTTGTCTAGCTTCAACTTCCAGCCATTGGATCATGTTACAGTTTTCTGGTAGACTGAAGAAGCCATTATTAAATATATGGTCTCCATGTAGGTACTTGAAGATTGTAATCAAGTCACCCTTTACTGTAATCAAGTCACCCTTTAATCTTTTCTTTCTTAAAATAAACAGATTGAGCTTTTTGAGTCTATCACTATAAGGAAGGTTCTCTAATCCTTTAATCATTCTTGTGGCACTTCTCTGAATCTTCTCCAATTTATCTTCTTGGAGAAAGAACAAAAGTAAGTGCCTGATCTGAAGCCTATTGAACTAATTGACTCTTCATTGCTCAAAATGAGCAAACCATCTGCTACTTATCACTGTGTAATAATGGTCATATTTCTCTTTAGTGTAATTGGCACTAAAGCTTGAGACTTCTCTGAAATCCATAATTTCTTTTATAACATGAAAGGTAGTGAAGTTAGAGTGAGGACATATTAGGGTAATATGAAACCTATGATTTAAATGTCATATCAACTTGCTTTTTAATTTGTATCCCTGCATACAGGAAACTTATCTGCTGCTGCTGACATGGTTGTCAAATCATTTGTTGTTAAAACATTCTGGAATTTAGAAGGACATTGACAATAATGTTAATTGTTTGTAATACGTTGTTTGTATATTGTTTTTTATTGTCTGTAGATATTCATTAAATTACAAAATGACATCCTGAGAATATTGTCTTGGAAGGATACAGTAGATATTTTAAAAAGGAGAATCTCTTTTCTAACAGAAACTCCAGTTGACCAATTTCATTTTTAAAGAGATCACATGAACTATTCCAAAGGATTCTACTAGAAATTGCACTAGGGCTGGTAGATGTTGAATTTCCTTTGAGTTTTTAGAAGAAAAACGAGGCTAATAGAACTGTGAAGCCTACATTAGCAGGGCATTGTTAAGGCTGTTAATAACATAGTATATATTGTTCTATATCTTTTGACTAAGTATGTATACATATTAATACATATATTTAAATTATTATTATTGGGTGAGGAAGATAGTATTCATGCACAACTGTATCATAAAAAAACCACCATATGGGATATGGGAACAAGGAAAATACAGGTAAGAGAGAAGTTGAGTTTTAAGCTTAATTTTAAAAAATGAAAACAATTAAAAATACCTTGACTGTGTCCTTTTAGCAGTGGAGGTTGATGTATATGTTAACTGTGAATGCTCACATGAGAGCAAGCAGAACTTTTTTGATTTTATAGACCCAAGTGAAGGCTTATTTGGAAAGCACAAAGTGTGAACATATTTTCTATTAAGTATTTTTATTGTGGCACCACAGTATCCTAAGGGATTATCTACATGGAACAGCAATGAACAGTATGGAGGGGTGGGCAGGCGGAAGGAGGAGGGGTGATTTCTACCATGTACTAAGATGTTGCACACTAACTGATCTGTGTAGACCCTGTTGGCACAAATTAAAAGTTCCAAAGTGCACTTTAATGGAGTTCTATACACTTTGCATAGTCTAACACATTTATGTTCTTTAATACTTAATCATGTAAAGCACAGGAGAGAACAGATCATATAAAACAAGAAACATCTGAAACTGCAATGCCCTCACTTTCTCTCCTACCCTTCCCTTGGGAATCCTTGGGGACCATCCGTGTCTAGGAAGGCACACAGGATGTCCTCTGCCTCATTCAGGTTTTTACATGGTCAGTGGTCACTCTCTTTCATGGACTGGAGAAAATGAACCCCTAGGCAGACCAGTTTCTGCACTTTTAAAATATTCAGCCCCTTTTGTGTTAGGTGACACTCTTCCCAGCTTCCCCACATGAACACAAACCTCTGCCAAGTGACTTTGTTGCCAAAGTGACCTCCCTTGGGCTACTAATCAGTTCTTCTGCGCAGGGACCAGATTTTTGTCTATAGCGAACAGATTTCGAATGATTGTGTTCTTAAGTCATCTACCCTCTAGTGTTTTTCTTTTGTCCCCAGCCTTTGGAATCTGAACCCAAAATGGAAGCAAATAGGCCATGGAGAATGCAAAAGGCAACACGTTCAGCAGGGAATTTGCTGCCTGAGACAGACACATAGGGTTACTAGTCTCACACAGAATTTAGAAATTGTACAGACATAATCCCAATTCATCAGAAGAGCATATTGCTTATTCCTGAAGTAATAATATCCTGTTCATGACATAACGGTTGCGTAAGAAATTATTATGATCTCACAAAGGATTCTAATAAGGTGTAGTTGAACCAGTTTGTTTAAAATAAGAATTCCCCTGAATCATGACCTGACCTTCAAGCAGAATGAATCATGACCTTTATTTTAAATACAGGAATTTTTTTCTCAAGGAGAGCCTTCTACTTGCTTATGAGGAAAGTAGTAGGCAGGTCCCAACACCTCTTCCCCTCCAAACTTTAGTGGCAGGTATTCTTGGGATGAGGGTATCCAGCAACATGATACCAACCTCCAGTATCTGGTTTCAACTTCAGTGACTTGGGTTATACACAGCAGGAGGAAATCCATTCTTTAAAAACAAATAGTAAAGAACTAAGAAAGAGAGCGAGAGAAAAAAGAAAATATGAACAATAAATAAAATTGTTTATAAATGGATTTTTTTCAGATTTCTTCAAAAACACAAGGGGGTGGGGAAACAAGGGAGAGATATTGATTTGAAATCTAGTCAGTTCAAAATAAAATGAGTTAAAAGCAGTTTCAGGTGCTTCATCTACCCTTGAGTCTGTCTTGCTAGTTTTATTGCTCTTATAAACTTTCTACACACCATTAATGACTGCTTCTTGGAGCAGCTGGTCCTGGAACCCACAAGGGAAGAGGCAGTTCTGGATTTAGTCCAAAGGGGCGCACAGGCATCTGGTCCAACTGGTCAGTATAGCTGAACTGCTCAGTAATGTGACTACAGTGTAATTAAATTTGTGTGGTGTGTGTGTATGTGGGGGGAGGAAATATCAAAGAAATCCATCACAGGGGAGCTACACAAAAATGAGGAAGCTAGTTAAACAGAAATTAAAAGGAACAGTCACAAGAGTGAAATGCCCGCAAGCTGCATAGAAATTATTTAAAGACACCACAATAGAGGCTCAAACTATACGTTCACCTGTCATAAATGTAAAGGGAAGGGTAAACCCCTTTAAAATCCCTCCTGGCCAGAGGAAAAATCCTCTCACCTGTAAAGGGTTAAGAAGCTAAAGGTAACCTCACTGGCACCTGACCAAAATGACCAATGAGGAGACAAGATACTTTCAAAAGCTGGGAGGAGGGAGAGAAACAAAGGGTCTGTGTCTGTTGGTATGCTGCTTTGCCGAGGATAGAACAGGAATGGAGTCTTAGAACTTTTAGTAAGTAATTTAGCTAGGTATGCGTTAGATTATGATTTCTTTAAATGGCTGAGAAAAGAATTGTGCTGAATAGAATGACTATTCCTGTCTGTGTGTCTTTTTTGTAACTTAAGGTTTTGCCTAGAGGGATTCTCTATGTCTTGAATCTAATTACCCTGTAAGGTACCTACCATCCTGATTTTACAGGGGTGATTCCTTTACTCCTATTTACTTCTATTTCTATTAAAAGTCTTCTTGTAAGAAAACTGAATGCTTTTTCATTGTTCTCAGATCCAAGGGTTTGGGTCTGTGGTCACCTATGCAAATTGGTGAGGAGTTTTACCAAACCTTTCCCAGGAAGTGGGGTGCAAGGGTTGGGAGGATTTTGGGGGAAAGACGTGTCCAAACTACGTTTCCCAGTAAACCCAGTTAGAGTTTGGTGGTGGCAGTGGATATTCCAAGGACAAAGGATAAAATTAATTTGTACCTTGTGGAAGTTTTAACCTAAGCTGGTAAAAGTAAGCTTAGGAGGTTTTCATGCAGGTCCCCACATCTGTACCCTAGAGTTCACAGTGGGGGAGGAACCTTGAGAACACCCCAATAAAAAAAAATAGTAAGGGGACCAAAAATGCCATCAAGTCTAAAACAACAGAGTAAAAGGGGTGGTTAGAGGCAAAATGACATTCTTAAAACTTGGGAGTCAAATTGAAGTGAGTAAAATAGAAAGGAACATAAATTTTGGCAAGTCTAGTGTAAAAGAATAATTAGGCAGGCCAAAAAAAGAATTTGAAGAGCAACTAGCAAAAGACACAAAAACTAACAGCAATTTTTTTAAAGTACATCAGAAGGAGGAAGCCTGCCACACAACCAGTGGGGCCTCTGGATGATCAGGGTGTTAAAGGAGCATTCAAGGAAAACAAAGCTGTTGCGGAGAACCTAAATGAATTCTTTGAATTGGTCCTTACTGCTTAGGAAGTGGGAGACCTGAACCATTCTGTTTAGGTGACAAATCTGAGGAACTATCCCTTATTAAGATGTAGATAGTGGAGGTTTTAGAAGAAATGGATAAATAAAACTGTACTAAGTCACCAGGAACAAAAGATATTCACTTAAGAGTTCTAAAGGAATTCAAATCTGAAATTGGAGAACTACTAATAATGGTATGTAAGCTATCACTTAACTCCACCTCTGTATCAGATAATGGAGGGTAGCTAATGGAATGCCAATTTTTTAAAAAGGCTCCAGAGGTGATCCTGGCAATTGCAGATGGTAAACCTAAATTCAGAACCAGGGACATTTGTTGAAACTATAGTAAAGAACACAGTCATCAGGCACATAGATGAATACAGTACATTGGGGAAGAGTCAACAAGGCTTTTGAAAAGGAAAAATCATGCCTCACCAATCTATTAGGATAATTTGAGGGTGTCAACAAGCATGTGGACAAAGGTGATCCAATTGATACAGCGTATTTGGACTTTCAGAAAGCCTTTGTTAAGTTTCCTCACAAAAGGCTCTTAAGCAAAGTAAGTGGTCATGGGATAACAGGGCAGGTCCTCTCATGGACCAGTAGTTGTTTCAAAGATAGAAACGAAGGGTAGGAATAAATGGTCAGTTTTCAGAATGGAGAGAGGTAAATAGTTGTGTCCCCCAAAGGTCTGTACTGGGACTAGTCCTATGCCACATATTCATAAATGATCTGGAAAAAGGGTTAAACAGTGAGGTGGCAAAATTTGCAGATGATACAAAACTACTCAAGATAGTTAAGTCCAAATCAGACTGCAAAGAGCTACAAAGAGATGTCACAAAACTGCCTGACTGGGCAACAAAATGGCAGATGAAATTCAATGTTGATAAATGCAAAGTAATGCACATTGGTAAACAAAATCCCAACTATACATATACAATAATGGGATCTAAATTAACTGTTACTATTCAAGAGAAAGATCTTGGAGTCGTGGATAGTTCTCTGAAATCATCCACTCAATGTGCAGCAGCAGGCAAAAAAGCTAACGGAATGTTAGGATATCATTAGGAATGGGACAGATAGACAACTTCATAATGTCACTATATAAATACATGGTATGCCTACACCTTGGATACTATGTAGAGCAAAAATGATTAGGAGTGTGGAACAACTTCATAAGAGAAGAGATTAAAAAGATTGAGACTGCTTAGCTTGGAAAAGAGACAACTAATGGAGGATATGATAGAGGTCTATAAAATTGTGACTGGTGTTGAGAAAGTGAATAGGGAAGTGCTATTTACCCCTTCACATAACATAAGAAGTAGGGGTCACCAAGGAAAATAAGAGGCAGCAGGTTTAAAATAAACATGAGGAAAACCTTCTTACACAACACACAGTCAACCTGTGGAACTCGTTGCCAGGGGATGTTGTAAAGGCCAAAAGTATACCTGGGTTAAAAAATAATTAGATAACTTCATGGATGATACGTCTACCAATGGCTATTAGCTAAATTGGTCAAGGATTCAATCCCATGCTCTGGGTATCCCTGAACCTCTGACTGCCAGAAGCTGGGGATGGATCACTCAGTAATTTCCCAGTTCTGTTTATTCCCTCTGAAGCATGTGATACTGGCCACTGTCAAAAGACAGGACACTGGGCTAGATGGATCACTGGTCTGACCCAGTGTGGTGGTTCTTACATTCTTTTATCCATGCTTTCCTATTTTTAAACATCTGTCTCTTTCCCATTGCTGTGTAAAAGACCCGCACAAACAGTGGGAAATGACCAGAACCCTGTTCCTGCAAACACACATGCTTAACTTTATGCATCATGTGAGTTAGTCCCATCAAATTTAATAGGACTACTCACCTGTGTAAAATTAAACATGTGTATAAATGTTTGCAGAATAGAGTCATTAATGACTCTACATGGAAAATTGTCAAACTATGCAGAAAGTATTGGTAAAAAATGCACAAATAAGTAAACTGGAAAAAATAGAGATATTATTTTCCCGTGTCCTCTTTCAGTTATAGTAATAGGATTTACCTGTTAAAAAAAAAAAAATAGGTAAAACAAATTTAGACAGAAGTTTAAGTTTTTGGTTGGAAGTCTCCTTTTAAGAGAAAGCATTTTTTAAAAAATATTATGATTATTATGATTATTATTGCCATAAACACCATGTGCCAAACATCTGAAAGGTTGAATTTCAGATTTCTCTGATTTATTTATTTATTGATTTAATTAGTGTAACTGTTTGGCACTCTCCTTTAGCATTTCCGGCTTAACATTAACTATGAATAAGGAAACATGACTAACTCACTGACATATGGCTGCATTCAACAATACTAAGTGAAGTTTCTGGGTCCAGCAAAGGATTAGATTTGTAAATCCTGGGCAAGAAGAAGCTGATTTGTATAACTGATTTTATTTCAGTGTCTCATTTGTGCACTAACAATACATTAATTTGATGACCCGTTGTCCAAGTGACGCACAGAATAGCATCAAGCAGAGTTGTATCTGAATTGCCAATGATGACTATTACTGCAGAAGGTAATTATCTTGCATGTTTGTGCAGAGCTGCTATTTTAAGCACTGCACACTGCATTTCAAACTCTCACCCTTCAGATCCCTACATTCTGAACTTCTAAACATGCATTGTCAAAGACCTAGACACCAGCATCACAATTAAATACTTGACTATGTTTTTCTTGTGGAAAAAAAAGTGCAGGATTGGGCTCTAAAATAATACCCATTACCATTAAAATGTATGTAAATATAACCTCTTCCTGCATATGAACTTTTGATTCTCTAAAAAATTACCAGTTTTAATTGGTTGTAACACTGTATTGACAAGCACATAATTATTTATAAAATAGTTCAAAAAAATGGCCATTACACTTTACAAGGAGACATGCAAATCCTTTTTTGGATTTTAATCTATGTGGATTTGCAACTCCTGAATTTTGCTTTCAATTTCTGGTTGTAATCTAAACAGTCATCTTGTTAAAGGGCTGCTTCCTTTTATGTGGGTGCATTTTGCACGTGCAGTTTACATAGGGAAACGAATCTGATTAATGTATCTGTGTTCTTGTAGGAGCTATTTGGTAGTTACAGGTGTAGTTTTGTGTTTGTACTTAATTGTTTTGGTCTCAAATTTTGTGAGTACAAATTTTGTCCATAAAAATGGAGTCTGGGCTTCACCCTTCTGGAGACAAACCTCAATATCTCAAAGCAAAATTCAGTCACTATGAATTTTTGCATTGAAAGCATGTATTAAACTCATATGACAGAGGTATAACATTTTGCAATGCTGACCTATGTCATTTGACAGGAGCCAGGAAAAGAACACTTCCAGTGTTGCCAATTATTATGATTTTATCATCAGTTTTATAATATTTTGTGGTTATTTTCTTAAAGCTACAAGTACTGAAATAATGTTGCAAAAAGAAAAGGAGTACTTGTGGCACCTTAGAGACTAACCAATTTATTTGAGCATAAGCTTTCGTGAGCTCAAGCTTATGCTCAAATAAATTGGTTAGTCTCTAAGGTGCCACAAGTACTCCTTTTCTTTTTGCGAATACAGACTAACACGGCTATTACTCTGAAGTAATGTTATGTGTGACTCTCACTTTTCATTTTAAATAGAAAGTTTCTAGCCCATGGGAATGTGGAGAAAATCTTGAATGTATGACATCTTAGGGATCAAAACCCACAAGGCAAAAAAAATATTTTTTAAATATTATTTTTAAGTCAGTCTCATAATTTTGGAGTGGGGACTAACTCATGATTTATGAAAATTTGGGGTTGGCAATATTGTGTATCACACCGTTATTACAGTTACCATAGCTGGTTTGTAATGTATGAGGATTTGTAACATATGGTAAAGTAGGAATACCATTTTCTGAATACCATCTGAATCATCCCTTGCACAGGCTATTTACATATAGGGAACTGGAAGCATTGCCATCAGGAGGTGTGATTGCAGCACAGGTACACATAGATCAAAGCTAGCTTGATTAACAACAGCAGTGAAGCTGCAGCAGCATAGGCAGCTGCACAGAGTACCTCTGCCTGCCCAGGACCCTGGGGACATTGCTGCTGCGGCTTCACTGCTGGTGCTTGAGCTAGCTTTGATACAGGGTATTATCTGCACTTCCCAGCTCAAGGAGACATACCCAAGCTAGTGCTGATCAAACTAGTGCACTAAAAATAGAGTGTAGCCTCAGAGGTGTGAGTGGGGCTAGCCACCCTGAGTTCCTAGCTAAGGTCTTGGATGGGATCATACTCCAGATGGCTAATCCCTCCCACCAATTGGACTGCCATGGCTATGCTCTATAGTTCAGGTATGTCTAGATGTGCTGGTGATCAAACCTTCTAACTGCAGTGTAAATATAACTGGATTCTGTGGAATTCAGTGATTCTGAGGAATTCTTTGATGGTGTTGATGATCAGGATGTGGGTGATCATGCCCAGTAGTTAGAGCAGGAGTCAGACCCCTGGATGCCAGAACAAAGGGTCAGAGCCAAAATCAGGAATTGGAGCTGAGGATCAGGACTGGGATACCTGGGGCAAGGCAGGGAACAAACAGGCACAGGAGCTATCATGACCATGGGTTAATGCTTTGAGCAGCCACTGAGCTGCTGCTGCTGGTGGGCTTAAGAGCCAGTCTGCTGACTCCTCCAACCAACCAGGTGGTGTAGCTAATTAGGCAGTCTGCTCCAGGCCAGCAGTGCTTGTTAGGTTGCCTGGAGACCAGCTTTGTTCCAGGCCCTTTTTTCTGACAGTAAGTGTGGTGTTGCTTCCAAATCTAGAAGACCCTCTTTACCAGCTTCTGCACTGGACCTGCACATCTGCATTGACACCTTACAGGGTCAGTTTACCTTCAACATCCTGTGGCTTTCTTTGTAGGAGAGGGTGCCAAGCCATGGAAACTCTTTCTTCCCCCAACGAAAGCCTTTAACCACAGCCTCACCTCTACCCATGTAGGAGCTTCTGTGGGGTTATGGAAATGGGAGACCAATGCAGCAGCAGTAACACTCCCCTTTCCATCCTCTCCTCAGATAGGTCCATGAGAATTTTGTCCCTTACATCTCTGTATGGCTCTCAATTGTGGCTTGAAACCAGGTTAGAATTATAACATTACCCTCACTATTTATGCAGGATCAAACTTGATGTGGAATTGAGGTATTGTCTTGACAATGTGGAGCATCAAAACATTATTGTTTCAGTGTTTTCATAGAAATCACCCACACCGATTCATTTGAATAGGTGTTCTATATATAAAAAAAAATCATGGGAAAATGTTCTCTCATTTTTGTTGAATAGCAGTAATTTAAATTTTTATCATCATGACATTTTGAATGGGTCTTTGTGGAACTAAGGGATGCACTTTGTTTGAACTTTGTAGCCTCAATATTGAATTTTATGTTATCTTTTCATTCAATATGTTTCTGTTACATCAGTGGAATGATATGAAAACCCTGTGCTGGCCAAAATAATATATCTAAATTTCCACTTACGTCAAAACATAATGTCCATAACGTGGAGGATATAGCTTCTGGACCAGAGCCTCAGCTAGAGTAAGCAGGCACAGCTCTGTTGACTTCAGCTGAGGATCTGTCCCTCTGTTTCATTTTTCAGGAACACTGAGTTCAAAATTTCTGCTGTAAGTTGTATTTTTTAATAACTCAACCATTTATTAACAGCTGATTTTTATCACTGTTAAATATATGTTTATGCAATATTGTTGTTGCCGTGTTGGTCCCAGGATATTAGAGAGACAAGGTGGGTGAGGTAATATCTTTTATTGGACCAGCTTCTGTGGGCAAGAGAGATGAACTCTTTTTCAGGTGACCTGAGTTTAAAAGGACTTTCTTAAACAATGTACCAGACAAGAACGAACTTCTAGTTGAGAGGGTTTCCAAGGAAATACTTGGGAGGTGGTGAATGCAAGTTCTTACCTTCAGACACAACCTTTTAAAACTACACCCTGAGGAGAACCCCATTGTCTGCTGATTACCTGTTCCCAGGGTCTGAAGATCAAATGCCCCAAAGGTATGAAGGAGTGACTCACATTTTTATGTGGTGTTCTACATAAGAACATAAGAAGGGCCATACTGGGTCAAACCAAACGTCCATCCAGCCCAGTGTCCTGTCTGCCGACAGTGGCCAGTGCCAGGTGCCCCAGAGGCAGTGAACCTAACAGGTAATGATCAAGTGATCCCTCTCCTGCCATCCATCTCTACCCTCTGACAAACAGAGGCTAGGGACACCATTCCTTACCCATCCTTGCTAATAGCCATTAATGGACTTAACCTCCATGAATTTATCTACTTCGTTTTTGAACCCTGTTATAGTCTTGGCCTTCACAACCTCTGCTGGCAAGGAGTTCCACAGGTTGACTGTGCGTTGTGTGAATACAATACTTTTGTTTGTTTTAAACCTGCTGCCCATTAATTTCATTTGGTGACCCCTAGTTCTTATATTATAGGAACAAGTAAATAACTTTTCCTTATTCACTTTTTCCACACCACTCATGATTTTATATATCTCTATCGTATCCCCCCTTTGTCTCCTTTTTTCCAAGCTGAAAAGTCCTAGCCTTTTTAATCTCCTCATATGGGACCCGTTCCAAACCCCTAATAATTTTAGTTGCCCTTCCCTGAACCTTTTCTAATGCCACTATAACTTTTTTGATATGAGGAGACCACATCTGTACACAGTATTCAAGATGTGGGTGTACCATGGATTTATATAAGGGCAATTAAATATTCTCCATCTTATTCTCTAACCCTTTTTTAATGATTCCTAACACCCTGTTCACTTTTTTGACTGCCGCTGCGCACTGTGTGGACGTCTTCAGAGAACTATCCTCGATGACTCCAAGATCTCTTTCCTGATTAGTTGTAGCTAAATTAGCCCCCATCATATTGTATGTATAGTTGGGGTTATATTTTCCAATGTGCATTTACTTTACATTTATCCACATTAAATTTCATTTGCCATTTTGTTGCCCAATCACTTAGTTTTGTGAGATCTTTTTGAAGTTCTTCACAGTCTGCTTTGGTTTTAACTATCTTGAGCAGTTTAGTATCATCTGCAAACTTTGCCACCTCCCTGTTTACCCCTTTCTCCAGATCATTTATGAATAAGTTGAATAGGATTAGTCCTAGGACTGACCCTTGAGGAACACCACTAGTTACCCCTCTCCATTCTGAAAATTTACCATTTATTCCTATCCTTTGTTCCCTGTCTTTTAACCAGTGCTCAGTCCATGAAAGGATCTTCCCTCTTATCCCATGACAACTTAATTTACGTAAGAGCCTTTGGTGAGGGACCTTGTCAGAGGCTTTCTGGAAATCTAAATACACTATGTCCACTGGATCCCCCTTGTCCACAGGTTTGTTGACCTCTTCAAAGAACTCTAATAGATTAGTAAGACATGATTTCCCTTTACAGAAACCATGTTGACTTTTGCACAACAATTTATGTTCTTCTATGTGTCTGACAATTTTATTCTTTACTATCGTTTCAACTAATTTGCCCGGTACTAACGTTAGACTTACCAGTCTGTAATTGCCGGGATCACCTCTAGAATCCTTTTTAAATATTGGCATTACATTAGCTATCTTCCAGTCATTGGGTACAGTAGCTGATTTAAAGGACAGGTTATAAAGCATAGTTAATAGTTCCACAATTTCACATTTGAGTTCTTTCAGAACTCTTGGGTGAATTCCATCTGGTCCCGGTGACTTGTTACTGTTAAGTTTCTCAATTAATTCCAAAACCTCCTCTAACAACACTTCAGTCTATGAAAATTCCTCAGATTTGTCACCTACAAAGGACAGCTCAGATTTGGGAATCTCCCTAACATCCTCAGCCATGAAGACTGAAGCAAAGAATTCATTTTCTTTCTCCACAATGACTTTATCGTCTTTAAGTGCTCCATTTGTATCTCGATCGTCCAGGGGCTCCACTGGTTGTTTAGTAGACTTCCTGCTTCTGATGTACTTGAAAAAACATTTTGTTATTACCTTTTGAGTTTTTGGCTAGCTGTTCTTCAAACTCCTTTTTGGCTTTTCTTATTACATTTTTACACTTAATTTGGCAGTGTTTATGCTCCTTTCTATTTACCTCACTAGGATTTGACTTCCACTTTTTAAAAGATGCCTTTTTATCTCTTACTGCTTCTTTTACATGGTTGTTAAGCCACGGTGGCTCTTTCTTAGTTCTTTTACTGTGTTTTTTAATTTGTGGATACATTTAATTTGGGTATACATTTAAGTTGAGCCTCTATTATGGTGTCTTTGAAAAGTGTCCATGCAGCTTGCAGGGATTTCACTCTAGTCACTGTACCTTTTAATTTCTGTTTAACTAACCTCCTCATTTTTGCATAGTTCCCCTTTCTGAAATTAAATGCCGCAGTGTTGGGCTGCTGAGGTGTTCTTCCCACCACAGGAATGTGAAATGTTGTTATATTATGGTCACTGTTTCCAAGCGGTCCTGTTATAGTTACCTCTTGGACCAGATCCTGCGCTCTACTCAGGACTGGATCGAGAGTTGCCTCTCCCTTTGTGGGTTCCTGTACCAGCTGCTCCAAGAAGCGGCCATTTAAAGTATGGAGAAATTTTGTCTCTGCATTTTGTCCTGAGGTGACATGTACCCAGTCAATATGGGGATAATTGAAATCCCCCACTATTATTGAGTTCTTTATTTTGGTAGCCTCTCTAATTTCCCATAGCATTTCATAGTCACTATCACTGTTCTGCTCAGGTGATCGATAATAGATCCCTACTGTTGTATTCTTATTAGAGCATGGAATTACTATCCATAGAGATTCTAGGGAACATGTGGATTCATTTAAGATTTTTACGTAATTTGATTCTACATTTTCTTTCACATATAGTGCCACTCCCCTGCCCCTGCATGACCTGTTTTGTCCTTCTGATATATTTTGTACTCCAGAATGATTGTGTTCCATTGATTGTCCTCACTCTACCAGGTTTCTGTGATGCCTATTATATCAATATCCTCCTTTAACATGAGGCACTCTAGTTCACACATCTTATTATTTAGACTTCTAGCATTTGTGTACAAGCACTTCAAAAACTTCTCACTGTTTATTTGTCTGCCCTTTTCTGATGTGTCAGATTCTTTTTTATGTGAATGTTTCTCGTCTGATCTGGCCCATACTTTATCCTCTTCCATCCTCTCCTCCTGACTAAAACCTAGAGAATCTGTATCAGTAGACTCTCCTCTAAGAGATGTCTCTGTGCGATCCACGTGCTCCTCTGCAGCAATCGGTTTTTCCCTATCTCTTAGTTCAAAAACTGCTCTGTTAAGTGCCAGCAGTCTGGATCCACTTTGGTTTAGGTGGGCCCCATCCTTCCTGTATAGGCTCCCCCATCCCAAAAGTTTCCCCAGTTCCTAATAAATCTAAACTCCTCCTCCCTACACCATCGTCTCATCCATGCATTGAGACTCTGAAGCTCTGCCTGCCTACCTGGCCCTGCACATGGAACTGGAAGCATTTCTGAGAATGCCACCATTGAGGTCCTGCATTTCAGTCTCTTTCCTAGCAGCCTAAATTTGGCCTCCGGGACATTTCTTCTACCCTTCCCTATGTCATTGGTACCTACATGTACCACGACCACCGGCTCCCCCCCCAGCACTACACATAAGTCTATCTAGATGCCTCAAGAGATCCGCAACCTTTGCACCAGGCAGGCAAGTCACCATACCTCGCCCTCTTCCCACTCCCCTTCCAAACTCCCTCTCAAAACTCCCTGTTAGCGGCCCCTGTTAGCAAAGCTGAGCAAAAGGTTCTGATTCTGAGCAAAAGGTTTTATGAACTTGTAACCACAGAAAAACCCCTCTGTGGGGTTTGCAAGACTGACTCCTACCAGAGTCCTTGTTAGAACAGGAATGGTTTCTGATTGTTTTAATATGTTTGTTTTATCTGTAATGCTTTCATCTTAAAAATGTATATGTTTGCTTAGAAAAGCTGTGTGGTACCTTATAATTGTAGGCAATTATGCTGTTTATAGCCTCTGAGGAGAAAACACAGCAGGCCTGCTGAGGCAGTCTGTCTTGCTGGAGAACTCACAGTGTAAGGCCGGGGCGATCTGTGCAGCCTGGAAAAACTCCTGTCCAGGAGTAAGAAAAATGTGGGTCTTCAACCAAGAGATGTGGCAGCTGGGGAGTTGGGAGCCTAAAGTGGGTGCCTTTGCTGGACCATGAAGAGAAAATACAGGAGAATTTGCCCTGAACTGTGATAATGTGCACAACAGTTTATTCTGGCAACCCATGTGGTTTATTTCTTAGTCTGTTTGCACTTGGCTTAAATAGTGTTCAGTGTGTCCCTACTGATTTTGAGTCCTTTAGGGCTGGTCTACTCTGAAAAGATACATCGGCATAGCTACGTCTCTCAGGGATGTGAAATATCCATACCCCTGAGAGCCATAGCCAAGTCGACCTAACCTCTGGTGAAGACAGTGGTAGGTCAATGGAAGAATTCTTCCATGGACCTAGCTACCCCCTCTCAGGGAGGTGGATTACCTACACTAATAGAAGAACACATTCCATCACTTCAGTAAGGCCTGGTCAACATTAGACAATTAAATTGGCATAACTGCGTCACCCAGGGATATGAAAAATCTATACCACTGAGCAGTGTAGTTAAACCAATCTAAGACCTCATATAGACAGTGGTATATCAATGGAAAAATTCTTCTGTCAACCTAGCTACCACCTCTAGGGGAAGTGGATTACATATGCCAATGGGAGAATCCCTTCCATCAGTGTAGATAGTATCTATACTGAAACACTACAGCTGTGCCACTATAGCATTTTAAGTGTAGACACAGTCTGAAAAAGACAAAAGATGTTACATTATTGTAATTAATGATTTAACTTGCTCTTGTCACCAGTTAAGTACAGAGTTGGAGGTATTGCAAGAGTATGTCTTCTGGTTAAACTGCTTTCTGATCTCTCACTCTTTAGAACGTGTCTTTCTATGTTAATTAAAATGTAACTGTTTTATTTAAGAACACCATTGGCGTACTTTGACATTCTTATATACAACAATTATTGCTAATCTAAAGTGGGGAAAAATTGATCCAAAACTTATCACATGACAGCATGGCCAAATCAGAAAACAGAATTGTTCAACTTCTGTGCAAAGAGCCATGTCAGAAAAGTTTAGAATTGAAACGTTTAAGTTAAGACACAATTACAGATGATTGCTTAAACTGTAAGATCTTTAGGTCAGGAACTGTCTTTAGTTCTGAATTTGTACAGTACCTAGCACAACAGGTTCCTGATCCATGACTGAGGCTTCTAGGTGCTATGGTAATACAAATAATAATAAAAATATTTGGCTCCCATTCCCAAGTTCTGAGCTGTCATGCTCTATGAATCATAAGGCAGGAGAGGGGGGCCAAATTAATTTCAGTGGTGTGATGGGTTCAGTCACAGAGACCCCCTTGGGACTGTCACCCAATGTGCTAAATTTACCTCTCAGCCCATTTTCCCTGCTAGCTTGGGGCCTTCTTTCACAGACTAGACTCCTTCCTAGTCTGGGCCCAATCCTTTCCCCGGTACAGTCCTTGATAGTTCCAGGCCAGGTGGTAACTTAGGGGAAAAGCAGGGGCTTTCTCATGACTGGGACCCCCTTTGTTCTGTTCCATTCCCTTTTATAGCTTTGGCACAAGGCGGGAATCTTTTGTCTCTCTGGGTCCCCACCCCTCCTAAATGGAAAAGCATCAGATGGATTCCAGTTCCAGGTCCAGTAAGACCTCCTTCTTCATTACCTAGGAGCTGGCCGACAGGTACATAGGAACGCTTGCAAGTAAATAAACCCATTCACAGTTCATTGATTCTGAAGCACTCTTAATGGCTTCTGCTTTATATGTTTACATCAGTAATACAAGTTTAGATCTTATTTTCCTAACTCCAGACATAGAAACAATACATGCAAACAAATAAGATGCCCACACAGAGTAGATCATAAGCTTTTAATGATACCTTACAAGAGACCTTTTGCACGAAGCATATTCCAGTTACATCATATTTACACTCATAAGGATATTTCCATAAAACATTATGGAGAGCAACGTCACACCCTCCTCCTGAATTTACTGCTGGAATCTTGGACACTGTCCATGGTGGAGGCAGTACATGTAAAATACCTGTTTGTCTCTGGTTACACATCCTCTTCCAATACCTTTAAACACTATGATGTCATTCATCGGTGTCCTAGCAAGGTTCGGGGTTCCTGGTCCCCACGTGCCTGAAAACATGTTGTGGTGTAGTAGTGCTAACAGAATGCAGATAGCAATATCTGTTAAAGTGCAGGTGTCTTGGCATTTAGCCACCAATGCCATGAGGTAGTGTGCTTCAGTTTCCCCATCCACACAGCAGCGTAGGCCTGTTATGCTTTTTGGGCTGTGCCAAGCTTCCAGCCTATCTACAGGTATAAACTGAAAAGCAACATGCTTGTCACCAACCCTAGCATGTACAAAAGTTTTTCCAAAAATCAGGTCACACATCTTCAGAGTGTTTGTTATTAGCATCAACTCCCTTTGATCAACCCATAGATGAAGTAGCAACAGACACAGGATTAATAGCCAGCTTATGACGGACAGACTTTGTTCACACAGCATTTTGTCTACTGCATTTCCCAGTCCCTTTGTGTATCATGGTAGGTGCTCAGACACAGATTCTCCTGCCTCTTTGGAGAAGGCTTTCAATTCAGGTCTGTGTTTGAGGATTTGGCAACGAAAAGGTGTACTGGGACCATGCCTGCCCTTGGCTCCTCCCTCTGGAATCTCTTTATGTTGGACCCCACCTGCTTGTAAAGTTTCCCAAATGCAAAGTTTTTCTTCCTCCTGCTCAAAGAGACAGTTTTCTCTTTTACAATCATAGCAGGAACAACATCTTTCAATGGAGTGCTTTGGATTGGTAAGATCCCCTCAGTCACCTCACTCTCTATTCCTAAAAGGTCAGCTGGGTGGACTCTCCCCTCTAGGAGATTTGAACCCCAGTCTTCCCTTAAAACCTGATCCACAGGTGAGGGGTCTGGCATTTCAGATGCAGATCCTTCAGCCTCCTTCTGGGGAAAAGCCTTCCTACAAAAGGTGGGAAGACCCTCCTGTCCCCCCTCAACTTCCATCTGGACTTCCCTCTCTGGGCTCCCCTCTGAGGCAGACACTCCTGTGTCCCCCAAAAGGGAAGGTGACCCTGATCCAGCTGTGGGCTCACAGCTACCAGGTATGACAGACCCTTCACTGGCCAGCAAAATCCCCCCCTTTTCACTCAGATTGGGCTTGCTTCCAGCTACAGAGCCCTTTGGGTCTGTTCCCACTGCAGCAGTCATCAGGACCCCAACTTCCATCTCCGGGATACATGTCTCTGCGCACCCTAGGGCCGGTCCTGTCCCCTGCTGAACTACAACTTCCTGGCAGTCAGCAGCTGGGAAGGCCTCCCTGTTACAAGTGGACCATCTCCCTCCCCGCAGGAGATGATCACAGGACAGGAGCAGATTCTATCCAGCCCTTCCCACAGGGACCTGCCTTGAGCCCCGGGGCTACAGGAACTGGTTATGGCCATCCCTGCCCCCAATGGCCCATTGTTTACTGCTACAGAGGAATTAAAGAGACACTCTCCTATTTCCCCAGCAGCACATGTGATGTCACCCTCCCCTCTGGGACTTTCAGCACAAGATTCCTTCTTGCTGTTAACAAACCCTGGGATAGATTCTGCCACATCAAAAAAAAAGAAAAAAAACAACCAACCCCCATTTCCCAGTAGAAACTGTGCAAAATTGTGTGCCACCGCTGCCTCAGTTAGTTCAGCCTGCAAATTACTAGTTTCCATGTGTACCTTAGCTAAAGGTGCAAGGACTTTGTAACCTCCCACCAATTCTAATTCTGCCATTTTTCCTGGTAACAAATCCTTCTCCTGGATCAGGTCCCTCCTGACCACAGAAATTTCTGCACCAGTATCTCTCCAACCTTGGAGCACTTTGCCATTAAGCTTAACAGCATGCATATGCTCACTGCTTGGTTGTGTAGAAGCAACCTTTACAAATCCTGTGTGGTAAGAGGCAGTAGCCTGGGATACCTCTGTGCTCTGAGAAGCAGCAGCTTCATGTGTTACCTGGTGCCTGTTCCCACTCAGCCAAGGACAGTTATTCCTCAGGTGCTCAGTGGACTTACAGTGATAGCACCTTCTGGGCACCTCTGCTTTGTACAGGAGACTTGGGACGAGTAACAGGGGAATGGGGAGGTGAACGCCCAGTCTCCTTTTTCCCAGGGGTAAAACGGTGATTTTGCTTTCCACCAACCCTGTACCCCTCTGCCGGTGGTTTATGTTTGCTTGCAGCTTGTGACTGCTCGTCAGAGTCTGCAAACCCAGCTAATTCACCAACTGCATTCACCTTTTTGTCTCACAAATACTGTTTTACATCATCACTGCACACATTCAGGAACTGTTCCTGAGTAACCAAATCACACATTTTTTCCAAGCTTGTAATGTGTTTTCCCCTCACCCACTTGTCTAACAAATCCCTCATTTTATTTACATAAGCCACATTACTCAATCAAGATCCCCTCTTAAGACTCCTGAATTTAACCCTGTAGGTTTCAGGTGTAATCTGGAACTGTTTCAAAACCTGTTCCTTAAATTTACCATAGTTTGAAGCATCAGCAATAGGTATCTTATTGAATATGTCCAGAGCTCTCTCAGTCAATTTTGCAACCAAAGTGGTCATTTTTTGATCCTCAAGAATCTCATGGAGGGTGCATAGTCTCTCAAAGGTGATGAAATACTCGGCAAGATCACTGGATTCATCATACTGCGGGCATAACTGTTGCCATTTGTGGATTTTGGAGGACGTGGAGCCAGCTGCTGAAGGATTCTTTCTCTTCCGCTCCATTATAGCCAGTTCATGCTTCTGGGTCTCAATTTGGGCCTCAATTGCTTTGTCTTTTAACTCCAGGGCTAGCTAGTCTTCTCCCGCCTTTTTTCATGAGCCTCCAGTGCCTGAGTTCCAGGGCTTGCTGCCTCTCTTCTTGAGCAGCTTGTTGGGCTAACCTCTGGGCTTCCATGGCTCTTTCGTGAGTAGCTTTTTCCCTGGGACATTGTGCATCAGTCTCCATTTGTTTTAATTCCATCTGCCTTTTATGTTCATTTTCCTTCTCAGCAATTTGAAACCTGTGCAGTTCTAGTGTCTTCTGAGCTTTACTCTCACCCAGTTTGCTAATTTCCTGTTTCTATTTCCCTTACCCGAAATAAGCAAACAGAAAATAACAAACCAGTAGCCACTTTGTCTGCTTTCCAGGCACCACACTTAAAACTCACTTAAAATCACTACCGGTGTCTCAAAGCAATCAGCTGTGCACAGATCCTGTTCGACTATGCCACTGTGACAGGTTCGGTCACAGCGTCCCCCCTGGGACTTGCACCTGACGTGCTAAATTTACCTCTGAGCCCATTTTCCCTGCCAGCTTGGGACTCCAGAACCCTGCTAAACTGTTTTCAGTTAAGTCTGCAGCTCTGGGGGCATGGATCAGACCTGGGTCTGTGTTGCAGCAGGCTAGCATGTCTGGCTCAAGAAGGCAGGGTTCTGGAGTCCCAAGCTGGCAGGGAAAATGGGCTCAGAGGTAAATTCAGCATGTCATGTGACAGTCCCAAGGGGGTCTCTGTGACCGAACGTGTCACAAGTAGGCCATATGTTTTTGATCAGATGATTTATGCTGTACACGATAACAATTTAAAGTGATTACAGTGCTTTCCATGTGCTGTATGAAAAAAAATATGGATGAACAGACATTTTGATAAAAATCACAGTGATGCCAGGTCCTGACTTCATTGAAATGTACGTTTTTCCTGTGAGTGCAAAGCAGTACATGGTGTAGGCATCATGGAAGGATTGAAAAGAAGATATGGTGCAGGGCTAAGAAAAAAGTCATGAAAGGAAAAGGACAGATAACAACACTTCTTAGTCTGAAGTTATACAGTATGTCAAAGGGAAGTTAAAGCAAACATTCACATTGAGAACATATGGTACATCTTATATACTTATTCATAAAAATAACTTTATCTAGTTCCTATGACGATTTGTTGTACTTACCTACAAACTTTATTGCTAGTGTTTTTGATGTCCTCATTTTTCTAGTGCAACGAATGCATTTTCCTTTAAATGGAATGCAGAGAGAGAATTTTATGATTCAATATAATTCTTCTCTAAATTCTCCGCAGCTTTGTGGCATACATTTTCTGACTCCTGCAGTTGGATACACTAATGGGAAAATACGTGAGAGGCACTCTTCATGCGCTCTTCCTTCTCATCATCCCTAGGCCCTCATCATCCCCATGTTTGCTTTTCTATCCCTATCCTTCTGGAGTCCAATCACCCAATGCCCAGTCTTTTGTGGGAAACTATGCATTTGTCCTCTCCCACATTGTGGATGTGGGGCACTAGATAATTCTCATTGCCACTACTGAAATATTTGTGGAGTGTTGGCAGTGAGCATTAGTGCTCTCAAGAAAATCGTGTCAGCTAGAGGCCTACAGACCTTTGGATTGGAGGCCAGTAGCTCTATGGTGGAAACCATGTGGCTAGAAGGGAGGAAGAACAACTTGGTATCCCCTGAAGGTAGCCCAATGTTAAGCAAATTTAATGGCCTTATTCATTACAGAAACATAACACAGAATCAAAATCATATTTAACAGTCTGAGATACTGAAGCTAAATACTAAAAGCATTACTTCAGTGTTTTTCTTTGAATTACACCATCACTGTCAATACATTTAGAAAGAGTATGTTGGACGAAGAAATACATTTGCAGAATCAATTATTTAGATATGGTCTTTATTCACGTTTCCTTTAGTGTTCCTATTAAGCAGCTTCAAAGGTGTTTAGTGTGCAAATTCTTTATTTGGCTGAAGTCTATATAAAATGACACACTAAATTAGCTTGAGTAAGTTAAAATGAAAATACTATATGCGAACTTTTGACACTGCCCTGAATAAGGAATACTGGTACCAGAGAATGTTATGGGAGTATGAAACAATGCTTTTGACATATTTGTTCAGTTACTTAACAATCATTATGATCCTTTCTTTTATTGGCAGTATTAGTTAAAGGCCAAATCCTGCTCATTTTATTCATCTAACACTTCTACTCAAGTTAGTGGAAGTTTTGCAGGTCAGACTAGCAGACCAAAATTGTCCTAATGAATTCAATAGTGAACTGTCAAAGGTTAAGAAGCAGACTAGCAGACCAAAATTGTCCTCTGAATTCAATAGTGAACTGTCAAAGGTTAAGAAGTTACAACAACTTGGAAAAAGCCTCACTTAAGTAACATATTGTAAATGAAGAATATCTGGCTTATCAAAGATATTTCTGTATTTGTACATGTATTTCCTTAGCACTCCCACCCCCCCTTCTTCCCTTCTCCTTCCCATGATGGTATGTTGATTCTTGAATGAGCTAAGATTTTTGATGTGACATACTTGTTTGGAAAGGCACTTTTCACAGATGGGGTTCTTTGTGCAGAAAGATATTGCTTTCTGATGTCAGCGTTAAATGTATTATGTTTTGTGCCCAATCCTGTTGCATGATATAGAACAGAGAGAAGTAATGCAATTTGACATTATCTCTCTATTCTTATTAATCCCTTCAACTGTTTTGCTTTCTGGCTAGACAGATTTAAATAGACTGCAGCCTTAACTTGTCCTGTACTTTTGAGTTCTTGGATAAGCTTTGTTGCTCTGCACTTTTGCAAATGTTATAGCATTTTTATTTATTCATTTATTTATTTGTAATGATATAGTAACCAGGTTTAAGCATAAAGTTGTGAGTAGGATTTCAGACAGAGAATGTTATCATTTAGGGCTCTATAATCCCTGTTATGCCTCTGTGCAGAGAAGAAACCACAGGTATAGAATGGCACAGTTCTTCCTCTTTCAGCATGCTCCCTCTTCCCCTGGACATCGTGTGAGGGAGCTGCCTGGGCTCCTTTGAATTTTCTTTCTGCCATATACATGGACAAAATAATAAAGCACAAAACAATTAAGCCTGACACTGGCAAGCCCTGTCTCCCCTCACATATGTGGTTTTGTAACTAGTGTGTTATGTGTGTGCATGGTAGGAAGCTTGAGTAGTTAAGAGTGTGGGTGGACATTATTAGAATCTAGACATGAAGTCAGCAGGGATTTAAGTTTAAGCAGCAGAAGAGAGATTTCAGATTAGGTAGTGGAGGGGCTGCAGCTATGAACTGTATGGAATAGAGGTGTACCAGAACAGGGCAGAGGGCAGCAAATTAGGTAAACAGCCCATCTTGCTCTCTGTCTATCAAGGTAGCAGTGGCAATGGTGTTACATAAGTTTTAGCGATTTTTATGTTAACTACAAAAAGAAAAAAGTGCCCCAAGCCATTATTTTGGGTACATGCTGAGATGATTCTGAAATCTAAAACAAAATCAACGAACAATCATGTGTTTTCCTTTAAATTGCTTAGAAGAGCTATGGAAAAATGACCAAAAAATTGAAATTTAATATGAAAACTGTTGTGATTTTGCTGAAAACCCTTCCATGTCCCAGAGATGTAATTTTTCATGGGCTTTTTATGAATTGGCCATTTTCTAGCAGAAGTAGTCCCATTGATGTGAGTAGGAATACTTGTGGTGTAAGGTATTATTCAGTGTGAGTACGGGATTCCAATTCTATAGAAAGTAATCACATTTACTTTCAAAATGATACAGGTCTTTGGTGCAGATTTATTTTTGGCTGAAAGCTATTTTGAATGGATTTAATTTTTTTCATTAAAATTAGGACAATCATTTGTCAATCATTTGTATTTGTTTCCGTGAGTCACCTAGCACATTTTTATGTGTTTGAATAATAATTAATAAGAGGAATAAAAGTGTAGCTATGCTCTGTTAAATATCTGCTGAATTTCACCCTTGAGATGACATAACAGCATTGGCAGAAATTCTATAGCTCTCTGATAAATATGTAAAGTCCCTTTGGGATCAATTGAGATGGATTATACTATTTAAAAGAAAGAATATGATCATTTAACACAGAGTTCACATTGGTGTAAACTATATTCTACTTCCTTTATGAGAGTACAGCTGTTTTAAAGTCTACAGTGTATGTGCCTTTCTTGTACTAACAAGTTCTAATGGGTTCAGTTACTTCACTGCCTCCGGCTCTAACACATGTGAATTATGTTCTTAAAGACAGTTGGAAATTGCTGTATGGTTTCACAGGGTTGCTAGTCCTTTTCAAACATTTGGTGTTTGAACCATTTCCTCACTTCAGTAGCACAATGAATTCACAAGAAAAAAGAAGAGAGGCAAAGTAAAGGAGAGAGAGCTGGAATTAGTTTGGATTAACCTACAGTTCTTATTCTATGAATGCCGAGCAGTTAATGAAGTTAATAAATGCAGAGTAGGTGGGAAAGGATTAGTATAAAATAGATATCAGTATTCATTACTTTATAGATAACAACTTGGACAAAAATTTAAGCATCTTAGAATCATAGAATATTAGGATTGGAAGAGACCTCAGGAGGTCATGTAGTCCACCCCCCTGCTCAAAGCAGGACCAACACCAACTAAATCAACCCAGCCAAGGCTTTGTCAAGCCGGGCCTTAAAAACCTCTAAGGATGGAGATTCCACCACCTCCCTAGGTAACACATTCCAGTGCTTCACCCCCTCCTAGTGAAATAGTGTTTCCTAATATCCAACCTAAATCTCCCCCACTGCAACTTGAGACCATTGCTTCTTGTTCTGTTATCTGCCACCACTGAGAACAGCCTAGCTCCATCCTCTTTGGAACTCCCCTTCAGGTAGTTGAAGGCTGCTATCAAATCCCCCCCTCACTCTTCTCTTCTGCTGACTAAACAAGCCCAGCCCTCAGCCTTTCCTCATAAATCATGTGCCCCAGCCCCCTGATAATTTTCGTTGCCCTCGCTGGACTCTCTCCAATTTGTCCACATCCCTTCTGTAGTGGGGGGCCCAAAACTGGATGCAATACTCCAGGTGTGGCCTCACCAGTCCCGAATAGAGGGGAAATCACATCCCTTGATCTTCTGGCAATGTTCCTACTAATACAGCCCAATATGTCATTGGCCTTCTTGGCAACAAGGGCACACTGCTGACTCATATCCAGCTTCTTGTCCACTGTAATCCCCAGGTCCTTTTGTGTAGAACTGCTTCTTAGCCAGTTGGTCCCCAGCCTGTAGCGGTGCATGGGATTCTTCCTTCCTAAGTGCAGAACTCTGCACTTGTCCTTGTTGAGCCTCATCAGATTTCTTTTGGCTCAATCCTCCAATTTGTCTAGGTCACTCTGGACCCTGTCCCTACCCTCCATCATATCTACCTCTCCCCTCATCTTAGTGTCATCTGCAAACTTGCTGAGGGTGCAATTAATCCCATCATCCAGATCATTAATGAAGACGTTGAACAAAACCAGCCCCAGGACTGACCCCTGGGGTTCTCTAGTTGATACCAGCTGCCAATTAGACATCAAGCCATTGATCACTACCCGTTGAGCCCAATGATCTATCCAGCTTTCTATCCACCTTATAGTCCATTCATCCAATCCATACTTTTTTAACTTGTTGGCAAGAATACTGTGGGAGACCATATCAAAAGCTTTGCTAAAGTCAAGATATATCATGTCCACCACTTCCCCATATCCACAGAGCCAGTTATCTCATCATAGAAGGCAATCAGGTTGGTCAGGCATGACTTGCCCTTGGTAAATCCATGTTGACTGTTCCTGATCACCTTCCTCTCCTCCAATTGCTTCAAAATGGATTCCTTGAGGACCTGTTCCATGATCTTGCGAGAGACTGAAGTGAGGCTGACCGGTCTGTAGTTCCCCGGGTTCTCTTTTTTCTCTTTTTAAAATATGGGCACTATATTTGCCTTTTTCCAATCATTCTGGATCTCCCCCGATCACCACGACTTTTCAAAGATAATGGCCAATGGATCTGCAACCACAGCACCCAACTCCCCCTGCACCCTTGGATGCATTAGATCTGGATCCATGGACTTGTGCATGTCCAGCTTTTCTAAATAGTCTTTCAGCTGTTCTTTCATCACTGAGGGCTGTTCACCTCCTCATGCTGTTTTATGCAGTGCAGCAGTCTGGGAGCTGCTCTTGTCTATGAAGACCGAGGCAAAAAAAGCATTGAGTACTTCAGCTTTTTCCACATCATCTGTCACTAGGTTGCCTCCCCCGTTAATTAAGGGTCCTACACTTTCCCTGACCTTTTTCTTGTTTCTAACATACCTGTAGAAACCTTCTTGTTATCTTTCACATCCCTTGCTAGCTGCAACTCCAATTGTGCCTTGGCCTTCCTGATTACAACCCTGCATGCTCTAGCAATATTTGTATACTCCTTCCTCGTGATCTGTCCAAATTTCCACTTCTTGTAAGCTTCCTTTTTGAGTTTAAGCTCACCAAAGATTTCACTGTTAAGCCTCGCGCCCCATATTTCTTGGAAAAAAAAAAAAAAACAAACGTAGGCACCTGTCTCCAGGAAAGAGTTCACAGCTGTGAATTCCAAGGAGAGATAGGAGCCTTCATTCAGGCCAGACTTAGACACTTAGCTTTCTGAGAAGAGCTGGACTTAGGCAACGCCCCTTTTCTCAGCATTTGTTAGCTTAGGTGGCTCCCTGCTCAGCATGCTGGTTTTTATGGATTCCATATTTAGGCAACTAACTTTCCCTGTGCACTGTACGGGGAGTCTAGGCATGTCATTTGAGGCTGTGGGCTTGGGGCTTCTCTGGCCAGCCAGGGATTGGGGTGGCTCAGGCAGGCGGGTGGGCCAGGGCTCCTCTGGCTGTGGTGGGGGGCTCAGGGCTCCTCTGGCCCTGGCAGGCAAGAGTAGGGGGGCGGAGTGGGGGTAAGGGCCTTGAGCAGAAGGGGGTGGGGCCTTGGGCAGAAGGGGCAGAGCAGGGGCTATCCTCCCTGAATGGGGGTTTCACGTGCTGCCCATGGCTGTGGATTCCACTGGGTAGCAAAGCATCTAAAAGTTAGGTGGTGCAAAACTGAGCATTGTAGCACCCAAGACCCTTTGTGGATCTAGCCCTAAATCCGTATTACGTATCTGAATAGATGGCCTGATTTTTAGAGATACTGAGACTCATAGCGCCCCTTTATTTCAGTGGTTCCTGCCAAGTGCATATCCCTTCTGAAACCCAGGCCTTCTGTTTAGGTGCCAAATATAAACTTGAGTGCCTAATTTTTGGGATCATTTCCTGAAAATACTAGCTTGGTCAGTGATGCCCCATTTGTGTTAAACAACAACTGGAGAATGAAAGAAAGTCAATTAAAACGTGATGTTTTGTGGCTGAATTTACACTGAGAACCAGCATCTCATAAATTTTCTAGAGATATTGGTTTAATTTCAAACACATATAAAACGCCCTATGGTGGTTGTTGTTTTAATTGTTTCTCCCAGAGGTGATCTTGAGAAATCCTAATCTGTGTGGAGAAGTTGACATTTAGTTTATTATTTATTTAATCAGGAAGGTTGTTTTCTGTTGCTTATTATTATTATTATTATTTTTAATGTAAACCAATTATCAAAGCAAACATGCTCTGTCAATACTCACTTGATTCCCCTGATTGTCTCCCTGGGAATAATTACATATGCCAAGGAGGCCCCCAAACATTAAGGCTCCAATATCAGGAAGGACAGGCAGGACAGAAAAGGTGGGGGAGTTGCATCGTATGTAAGAGAACGGTATGAATGCTCAGAGCTCTAGTACGAAACTGCTGAAAAACCTGAGAGTCTCTGGGTTAAGTTTAGAAATGTGAGCAACAAGGTTGATGCTATAGACCACCAGACCCGGGGGATGAAGTGGACAAGGCTTTCTTCAGGCAACTAACAGACGTTACTAGATCACAGGCCCTGATGCTCATGGGAGACTTCAGTCACCCCGATATCTGCTGGGAGAGAAATACAGCAGTGCACAGACAATCCAGGAAGCTTTTGGAAAGTGTAGGGGACAATTTCCTGGTGCAAATGCTGGAGGAACCAGGTAGGGGCCGTGCTCCTCTTGACCTGCTACTCACAAACAGGGAAGAATTAGTAGGGGAAGCAAAAGTGGATGGGAACCTGGGAGGCAGTGACCGTGAGATGGTCGAGTTCAGGATCCTGACACCAGGAAGAAAGTAGAGCAGCAGAATATGGACCCTGGACTTCAGAGAAGCAGACTTTGACTCCCTCAGGGAAATGATGGGCAGGATTCCCTGGGAGAATAACATGAAGGGGAAAGGAGTCCAGGAGAGCTGGCTGTATTTTAAAGAATCCTTATTGAGGTTGCAGGAACAAACAATCCCGATGTGTAGAAAGAATAGTAAATGGCAGGTGACCAGCTTGGCTTAACAGTGAAATCCTTGCTGATCTTAAACACAATAAAGCAGCTTAGAAGAAGTGGAAGATTGGACAAATGACCAGGGAGGAGTATAAAAATATTGCTCAGGCACGCAGGAGTGAAATCAGGAAGGCCAAATCACACTTGGAGTTGCAGCTAGCAAAGGATGTTAAGAGTAACACGAAGGGTTTCTTTAGGTATGTTAGCAACAAGAAGGTGGTCAAGGAAAGTGTGGGCTCCCTACTGAATGGGGGAGGCAACCTAATGACAGACGATGTGGAAAAAGCTAATGTACTCAATACTTCTTTTGCCTCTGTCTTCACGAACAAGGTCAGCTCCCAGACTACTGCACTGGGGAGCACAGTATGGGGAGGAGGTGACCAGATCTCTGTGGAGAAAGAAGTGGTTCACGAATATTTAGAAAAAGTGGACAAGCACAAGTCTATGGGGCCGGATGCACTGCATCCGAGAGTGCTAAAGGAGTTGGCGGATGTGATTGCAGAGCCATTGGCCATTATCTTTGAAAACTCATGGTGATCCGGGGAGGTCCCGGATGACTGGAAAAAGGCTAATGTAGTGCCCATCTTTAAAAAAGGGAAGAAGGAGGATCCGAGAAACTACAGGCCAGTCAGTCTCAGCTCAGTCGCTGGAAAAATCATGGAGCAGGTCCTCAAGGAATCAATTTTGAAGCACTTAGAGGAGAGGAAAGTGATCAAGAACAGTCAGCATGGATTCACCAATGCAAGTCATGCCTGACTAACCTAATTGCCTTCTATGACAAGGTAACTGGCTCTGTGGATGAGGAGAAAGCAGTGAACGTGTTATTCCTTAATGTTAGCAAAGCTTTTGATACGGTCTCCCTCAGTATTCTTGCCAGCAAGTTAAAGAAGTATGGGCAGGATGACTGAACAGTAAGGTGGATAGAAGGCTGGCTAGATCGTCGGGCTCAACGGGTATTGATCAATGGCTCCATGTCTAGCTGCTATCAAGCGGAGTGCCCCAAGGGTCAGTCCTGGGGCCGGTTTTGTTCAATATCTTTATTAATGATCTGGAGGATGGCGTGGATTACACCCTCAGCAAGTTTGCAGGTGACACTAAACTGGGAGGAGTGGTAGGTACGCTGGAGGGTAGGGATAGGATAGAGAGGGGCCTAGACAAATTGGAGGATTGGGCCAAAAGAAATCTGATGAGGTTCAACAAGGACAAGTGAAGAGTCCTGCACTTAGGATGGAAGAATCTCATGCACTGCTACAGACTAGGAACTGAGTGGCTAGGCAGCAGTTTTGCAGAAAAGGACCTAGGGGTTACAGTGGACGAGAAGCTGGATATGAGTCAATAGTGTGCCCTTGTTGCCAAGAAGGCTAATGGCATTTTGGGCTGTATAAGTAGGAGCATTGCCAGCAGATTGAGGGACGTGATCATTCCTCTCTATTTGGTATTGGTGAGGCCTCATCTGTGTCAAGTACTGTGTGCAGTTTTGGGCCCCACACTACAAGAAGGATGTGGGAAAATTGGAAAGAGTGCAGAGGAGGGCAACAAAAATTATTAGGGGGCTGGAGCACATGACTTATGAGAAGAGGATGAGAGAACTGGGATTATTTAGTTTGCAGAAGAGAAGAATGAGGGGGGATTTGATAGCTGTTTCCAACTATCTGAAAGGGGGTAGCGAAGAGGATGGCTCTAGACTGTTCTCAGTGGTACTAGATGACAGAGCAAGGAGTAATGGTCTCAAGTTGCAGTGGGGGAGGTTTAAATCAGATATTAGGAAAAACTTTTTCATTAGGAGGGTGGTGAAGCACTGGAATGGGTTACCTAGGGAGGTGATGGAATATTCTTCGTTAAAGGTTTTTAAGGTCAGGCTTGACAAAGCCCTGGCTGGGATGATTTAGTTGGGGATTGGTCCTGCTTTAAGCAGGGGATTGGACTAGATGACCTCCTGACGTCCCTTCCAACCCTGATTATCTATGATTCTATGAATTCTGAATACACTTGATTTAAGTGGGAGTTTTCACCTGTTTAAGTGGGGGCCAATTGGGCCCTAAGCCCCTCACCTCTGTGTAAAAAGCAACAATATATTTCCAATTCTTTCATTAGTCTAAGCTGGTTCTGTCATCAGCTAGAAGCAGATTGTATGATTTGTCATAACTAAGGCTATGATTTAGTCACAGGTATTTTTAGTAAAAGTCATGGATAGGTCAGGGGCAATAAATAAAAAGTCACGGCCAGTGACCTGACCATGACTTTTACTAAAAATACCCCTAACTAAATCTTAGGTGCTGGGGGAGGGGAATGCTCCTGCGGATGCTGCTGCTCTGGGGGTAGGGGTGTGCTCTGGCAGTCGCGTTTATTCCTAGGGAGGGTGTCCTGGGGCCCCACCACTGCTCTTGGGGGCAGGTGTCCCAGGGTCCCGCCGCTGCTTCTCTGGGTGGGGGTGGCCCATGGTCCCGCCGCTGCTCCTTCAGGGGGTGTGTGTGTGTGTGTGTGTGGCCCAGGGCACCGCTGCTGCTCCCCAACCTCTGCTCAGGAGCAGCACCCGGGACCAGCTGCCTGGGGCCACCCGGGCTACAGCCAGTGTGGCAGGTCCCAGGGTGCCTCTGGAGTAGCGGCTGCAGCTGTGGAAGTCAGGGAGTCCTGGAATCCATGACTTCTGTGACCTCCGTGAAAGACTCATGACTAATTCTGGCTATTATCCAAAATAAGCAGAGCCAAAAATAAAATAAAATAAAAATGGTTTGCCATTGCAGGGCTAAGACAGAAGATTGAATATCCAACACATAAGGCCAGTGCACTTCAGAGATTTCAGCTAGTTTGGTTCACTGAGCAAGAGACCTGAAGCAAGAACTTACTTACTTACTCTTTACAGAAGAGAATTTTGCCCAGTTGGTTTATATGTATTGTGGGAGTCAGAGATCAATTCTCCAAGAGAGGGAGAGCTGAAGCATTCCATACATTAAAAATGCAGTAACCAAGCCTACAAATATCATAGTAATGACATATCACGCTGCTTTTAAAACAAAATAAAACTATTAATAAATGACATATCGGATGATTCAGTATAACATTTTAGAGATTAGTCTGTACCAGTCTCTTTAATAGATCAGAGATAATTGTTAAACATTAGTGGTAAGAAGGTGCACCTCATATGCATGTTAATGGATTATAACTTTTTATAGGTGCAATTTGTACCTGTGTCTCAGAGGATTAGGAAAATGGTGCACAAGGAGTGGATCGTTAGGCACTAGTGGCCAAGCTTTTCTAATTAGCCCATCGTCTAAGTGCCAACTCTCTAATCCACAGAGAGAGACTATAAATTATGCCTACAAAAGTAGCAGAAATTGTATTTTTCCTCTCAATCTTGAGGGCTTCTCATGCAGTGCATCTCTCCAACTGAAAGGCAGGGACTGCAGATTTGTAGTTTACAATTCTCATGATTAATTGAAGAACATGCATGGTTTACTCATATTTACAAAAGCAGGGATGCTGCCAGAAAGAATCTAATTGGTTAAATAAATAACCCTAAGCTTTTATTGCTCAAAGCCTCTTTTTATTGAATTATTAATGCTATGTTACCCTGCAAATCAGTAGCAGTTAATGACTGATTTGCCTGAGGCTGTTAATATTTTCTGATCAGTTGTAAATTGCAGTGATGATTTATTTTGCTAACTTAGATCTTATATTATCAGCTCAGTTTGTAAAATGGCATTGATTATAAGTCTGTCATGAAAAATAGTTTCCAGCTACAATTTTTTTTTGTTGGTTTATTTTAATTTTTTTCCTAGTGAAGGTCTTTGGTTAACTGTTCATTTAATAATAGTTATGAAATTTTTTTCAAATGGGAAAACTCATGTTACTAGAATTGCTTAGGACAGTTGAGATTAAAATGGAAATAAGCATCATACATTTCCCCCTAAGCCCTTCCCCCCCAAACTCCTTAAAACGCTGTATGGAACTGGAACACTATATGTTTTCACAGGAATGAGTAAAATTCCCATGTCTGAATGTTGGGTGCACAAAGAAATGATGCAGTGTACTTTGGAATGGACTGCAAGTCTCTCGGAATAAAGTGAAATGTGGCTTAATGGTTTGAGAAGCAGATTAAGAGTCTGTACAATGAGACGTGAGTCCTGTTTCTGTCACAGATTTTCTATGTAATACTGGGCAAGTTATCTAGCACTCTTTGTGCCTCACAGTACCCTTCTGTACACCTACTTAGTTCAACTTCATAGGGCTATTGGGAAGGTTAATGACTGAGGTGTGCATTGAGATCCCCAGATGAAAAGCGCTATATATATATCAAAGTGTTACTAAATGTTAGTTCATTGTTTTACCATGTTTATCTGTGTTCAGTAGAGTTTAGAAGCTTTGTGGCTCAGACATCATCCTAAACTTGCACCCAATCTGCATGAGGTTTAACTGGAGTGGCTCATGGGTAAACAGTTCCTTTATTCTCTAACTGATATTGATGATATATTTCAATTTGCTTCAGAAAGCACTTCCCACAGGACTCCGAGTGGGAACCACAAACTGACTTAGGAATTGGAACACTGAATATCACAGTGCCTAACTTTTAGGTGCCGAGAAAATCACAGGCAAAACACAGTGATCCACAAAGCCTGAGTTAGGCAACTAGGCTTCTATACAATGAATGGGGAGAGATGGGCGCCTAAGAATATGATCCACAAAAGCCAGCATGCTAAGCAGGGACTTGCCTAAACTAGCTAATGGGAGATGTCAAAAACAGGTATGCTAAGCCCCGCTCTCCATCAGAGATAGGTGCCTAAGTCCAAGTTGCTGAGAGGCACCTATCTCTGCTAGGTTTCAGAGTAACAGCCGTGTTAGTCTGTATTCGCAAAAAGAAAAGGAGTACTTGTGGCACCTTAGAGACTAACCAATTTATTTGAGCATGAGCTTTCGTGAGCTACAGCTCACTTCATCAGATGCATACCGTGGAAACTGCAGCAGACTTTATATATACACAGAGAATATGAAACAATACCTCCTCCCACCCCACTGTCCTGCTGGTAATAGCTTATCTAAAGTAATCTTCAGGTTAGGCCATTTCCAGCACAAATCCAGGTTTTCTCACCCTCCACCCCCCCACACAAATTCACTCTCCTGCTGGTGATAGCCCGTCCAAAGTGACAACTCTTTACACAATAAGAAAAGGAGTACTTGTGGCACCTTAGAGACTAACCAGTTTATTTAAACTGGTTAGTCTCTAAGGTGCCACAAGTACTCCTTTTCTTTTTGCGAATACAGACTAACACGGCTGTTACTCTGAAACCTGTCTTTACACAATGTGCATGATAATGAAGCAATAGGAACCAACTGCCAGGAGTCAGGCAGCTTCTTGCCCCTTGTCCCCTCCATTTCAAAATCAGTCATGAGGCCAGAGAGATGGAGAGAGAATGACTCTGTAGTCCAATAGTTAGAACAATCCCGTGGGAGACCATAGGTCCAGTCCCACTGCTCCAATCACTCTTTCACTGGTTCATGTCCATGTCAAAGCCCTCCAGAAAGTTCTGTTATGGCTTATTACAACAATCTGTAACCCACTACCCCTCTTTTTGTCCTAGGACTGCAAAGGTGTTAATGGGACACTCTACCTTGAATGGTCCCTTAGAATATGTGCTACCCACTTATGCTAAACAATCAATTCCATGTTGCATTTATCTGTGGCCCTTGGAGTACCTTTCCCAGACCTGAAGAAGAATTCAGTGTGGCTTGAAAGTTTGTCCCTCTCACCAGCAGAAGTTGGTCCAATACAAGGTATTGCCTCGGCAGCCTCACCCACCTTTTCTCTCCTTTGTAAGAAGTTAGGTTACAAACTCAAACAGAGATTTCAACATTTTATGACTATTAATGTGACTGGCCTATCACACAGTTGTTTTTCAGCTATAACATGTAAAACTAGCTTTGCTCCTGGTGGCTTGTGGCTGGGCACTTCCCAAGTATGAAAGCCTAGTGTGTGATGTTCTTTTCATTTCACTGATAGTAATGGAATAAAATTCTGCTTCCTCCTCTCAGTTAACAACAGATCACCTCCATTCTGTTGGACTGTTACACAGAGATTCTCAAGTGACTTGCGCCATCTGTTATTTAACACTAAAGGGAGTGTATTGCTTACATTTGTGCCATGGCCTTTATGTTCACAGATATATTCTGTGTGTGGATATACATTACTTCATCCATCTCCTTAGTGACTCCATATCAGTGGAGCAGGCTGTATATATTCTCAGGTAATAGTTTGGTGTTAGTGAAGAGAAGAAGGAACTTTTTTGGGGGGCTTTGACCTGGACATCATTACCAGTGCCATAGAAATGCTCTGTCTGCATGTCTTCTCTGTGAATAACTGTAAGGAATTCTTTCCCTCATTTTCTACCTAGCTAAGTAGCAAATATAAACTAAAACACCTGTGCAATAGACTGGTGCAAGCTGCGCTACTGCAGATCCTTCTGCAGAAGAATATACCACATGTCATTTCTTTACCTCAAGCACATTAAAGGGATCCATTAAAAAGAAAAAGAAAAGTAGGGGCTCACTCAGAGGGAAAGTGTAAAGTACAATTTAGCAAGATATAATTGGTTTTTGCTAAGCTCCTTTTCTTCTGCTTCTTGCATTTATTCTTTGTTTTTCTCCAGATAAGGGCCGTGTTGTTTAATGCTGATAAAAACAATACTCAGTCCAGAGCAAGACTGTCATTTTGTGGATAGTTTTGTTTCCGGTATATTGGGTATCAAACAGGTTAATTTGCTCAATTACCTACATCTTTGGAACATGCAGCCACAGCGCACACACTTTTGTTTGTTTAATTTTAAGTGGGGAGTAGCATAAATAAGGACATCAAAGGGAAGCCGGAGGTGGTGCAAGTGTCTGCAAATTAGAGTTAAAATCTAATTTTAGATTACAAATGATGGCCTCAACTTTGGTGGCCTTAACATATTGCTTATTGGATATTAAACATATTAGGAATTCTCTCTGTAATTCTGTAATCTTGCCTAATTGGCAGTTTGTACTCCGGCCAAAACTGGAAAAGAAATTATACTTAAGATCAAAATTAGCATTGGCAGAGGTTCTTACAGTATATAGCACCTACTTGAACTATGATACTTTCTAAAAAATGGTATATTTTAGCATTAATATTCTTCCATTGCTTCAAGTTGCTCCAGTGTTTCAAGTTCAGGGGGCTAACATAGAACAAAATATATAGTTCGTATGTGTGTGTATGTGTGAGTTGAGATAAGAGGCTGTCTCTTTTAATTTGATAACTTGTAAAAGGTTATATATATGTGTCCATAGTTACTTTTCCAGCTTATTTTTTTCTACTGGCGAACAGAGCTGTTAGGATGGATTTATTCAATCACATTTGTATGAATGACAAATGTGTGTACGTATTATTATGTTTTCCAGATGATTGATCCTAAAAAAAGGATTAATTCTTATTTCTAAAAGGTGAAATTTATATTAAATAATAAATAGATGAGTGGTGAACTGGGTTTTTCAAATTCCAGCAATCACAATTTCATTGTTAACAAATGTTAAACACTGAAAAAGTTCTTAAAAGTACGGATGGTGCCTTGAAAGTGATGTTTTTAACCTTATTATCTCAAGTGAAGAGAGCAGCCTGCTTCATTGGTGAAGTATTTTGAGAATAGGAGTACTTGTGGCACCTTAGAGACTAACCAATTTATTTGAGCATAAGCTTTCGTGAGCTACAGCTTGCTTCATCGCTGAAATAAATTGGTTAGTCTCTAAGGTGCCACAAGTACTCCTTTTCTTTTTGCGAATACAGACTAACACGGCTGTTACTCTGAAACCTGTTGTTTTGAGAATGACCTCAATCAGGTAAGAGCTCTCAGTTAAGCATACAGAGGCTTAATGAAATACTTGAAACACAGTATATTCTAGTACATCCGTAACAGTTTGACACTTTCCTAGATTAATCAGCTGGGGAAACATGAGGCAGACGGAAGTAGTGTGTTGTCACAGATGTCCTGGCTTTTTACTTTCCAGCTTCAACAGCATGTGGTTGATGCTGTATAAGCATGTTTTTGGTTTGTAGTTTTCTGTTCTTCAGTGATGTATAATGGATTTTCCACTCCCTTTAATATTTTCTTGAAATTTCTGTTTGGAAGAGACTTGTTTATTCTTGCCAAGGAGAACAGAGATATGGGCTTTAATAAGAGAGACTTGTAACCTTTGTATTTTAAGCTAATTACACATTGACTTCAAAGCAGTCGAATATTCATTGCAAAAAGAATAATACTTTAGAGCTTAGGTTGGCAACTCTGATTATCATGAGAAATTAAACTTTAATGAAGAATTATGGAAAGTGAAGTGTAAATGAGCCAAAACAATTATGCAATGTGTTGTCTTCTGCTTTTTATGTTTTGCTATTTAACATCCATTTAGAGGAATACATTTTAGTTTCTGATGCCATAGTAACTTTTTGAGTAATTCAGACTGAATTGTCCATGCCTACTATATACCAAGCTCTTGTATCTCTCAAGGGGGAGGGAGCAGAATGTATGTGACTTTGTCTAAAAGAGTATTTCTTCTCTGTATCATTCTGCAAGATCCACAAGGAAAGCAATTTAAATGCTGTGACCTCACCAGCTGGGAAAGTTAAAGGGTGATCCCCTGTCATTTGAAGTCTGCTCTGAATTTTGGAGATAAAACAACATACAGTGGAGAAGTGCAGAAGAAGGTTAAAGGTATATGGCTCTGAAGAGTCACACTTCATCAGAACAAACTGAAGGCCATTAGATCTCTAAAGCATTGGTAGCTGTTGAACACATAGAGATGGAGAAAATGTAACTCAGGGGTCATGGTGAGCTCTCTAGACTTATAAGTTGCTGGGTGAATGGGAATGTGATGCTATAGGTATGATATAGATACAGAAAAATCAAGATATTAAAGTTGGAATATTTTAGATATATATATCCAGAAGAAATAGAAACAATCTAGACAATGGATGGGCTCTGACAGTTCAGAAATGAAGCTGGGCAGAAATTTTTTTTCCTATCTACCTCAAGTTAAGACAAAAGTTGAAATCTGAAAAAAAACTTTCATGAACTCCCTCCCTCTGCAATTTTTTTTTGATTTGGCCAATTGAAACTTTTTGTTTTGATAATTTTGAAACATTTCATTTTGATTTTTTGTTTGTATTTTACTATAAATTAATTTAAATATTGAAACAAAAAGTTGTTTCAAATGAAAATATTGAACTTTATTTTGAAAATGTCAAAATGGGATATTCTGATCATTTTGAAACTTTTTTTTCAAAATATTTGAAACAGGAAATTAGTTGAAATTGACTCTTTCAGTTTTGATAAATAGACATTTTCTGACAAAAAAGCATTTTGTCAAAAAAAATCATGATGAACTCTAGTCAGAACTCCCTTTGGCCCGTTTCCTCCTCATTCATACTTCTTTTATTCATGCTGCACAGTTAGTCTTTTAAAAGGTGGGGTTTTCTGTGATAATGTGATGTAAATGTAATTGAAATCAAACCCTTGAGATAGGATTTTATTTAGCAGAGTTGATGGCCCAGTGGTTAGGGCACTCACCTACAACTTAGGAGACACAAGTTAAGTTCCCTGCTCTGTCACAGACCTCATATGTGACCTTGAGCAAGTTACTTAAGGTGAATCCATGAAGGAATTGAGTCATTGCAATGCTGAACAGCCCCTAGAAAAATCAAAGAAGTAACACTGTGATCCACAAAACCATGTTAGGTGCCTAAGCTCTCTGTACAAGGTGTGGGGAGAAACAGAGCTTTTAGAATGTGATCCACAAAAGCCAGGGTGTGCTCTCTCTCTCTCTTTCTGGGCCAATGACTGGTCCACTGTGGATAAATACTTAAATAGTCATTGGGCTAGAGAGAGAATGACTCTGTAGTCCAGTGGTTGGGACACCCACATGGGAGACCCTGGGTCCAGTCCCCCTGCTCCAGTGACTTATTATTTATCCACAGTGGACCATCTTCAGCAGGAGAGATAGAGGTTGTTCCCTATCAGAATATCCCATAGTACAGTGGTTAGAGCTTCCTCTTGAAAATTAGGAGACCCCTGTTCAAATCCTTAGGTTAGGATTTGAAACTGAACACGTCATCAACTCATGGATAATAAATGGTGAACCATTCTCGCTATAATATTTGTTTTCTTTGGATATACAATTGTAATAACAAATCATGCATGATTTTCACAAGACATAATATTCTTTCAGTCCTAAGAGCTATAAAGTAGGTTTACACAAATATATGGCTCAGCCTTAAAAAAAAATAAGCATTACAAGATATAAAAATAATTTCTTTCCTTAAAAATAAAATTAAGATGTGATTAGAAATGTCATAAGCAATAGTTCCATGATCATTCATCTAATATAAATGTAGATCATTTGCATTGATTTTGGGATATCTCAAGGTAGTCTAGCTAAAAGTATGTTTTTAATCATGTTTGAAGTAATATAAAATATCTCAAACATATATTTCTTGTACTTTTTAATGTATTATATATTTGTGTGTGCATATATACACGTCTGTGATAGATAGCCATACGAGCATGTGGGTATTTTTCTCTCTGTATATGTAAATGTTTCTAGAATACATGTTTTACAATGAGTGCACACACATTACTCTGTGTGTGTGTTTGTGTATCTTGTACATTTTGTGTACATTGTGTGTGTACATTGTGTATCCTCTCAGGATATAGTTTCATTGTCCTTATTTGAATTTCCTTAGCACTCAACTCATTTTCTATAATGTTTTAAAATGAGTGCTCACATATTACATATTACATGAGCACTTGTAAAACATTATAGAAAATGAGTTGAGAGATGCTAATGAATTCCACATAAGGATAATAAAACTGTGAGCTGAGTGGGCACACAATTTAAGATTGCTTGCTTTGAAGATTCTCAGGAAAAAAAATGAACTAGATGCAGAAATACCTGAATACTCTTATGTCTGAGAGAATAAATTTATATAGGCTAATATACAGCTCTTCAAGCATGAATTCATGACAGGACTCATATCCTAAAATGAAATAATTTGTTTGCACACTGTCGTTGTGCATCCAATACGTATGTTGTATTAGTCAGCCTGCAATTAAAAAAAAAATCTTCTGTGTTCATTTAAGTATTCATAATTATAATTATACAATAAAACTTGATAAGGGCTACCTACGGTGCTAATCTCCTTTCCAGCCCGTCTTCCCCCAACTACCCATGCCCCTCCAGTCCCTGTGTCCCTCCCCTCACCCCCTTGTCCCCTATACAGTTTCAGCTCTTCTCCCTTCGGTATTTGAATCAGGAATCTTCCTTCTCTACACTGTCTATCAGAGTGCCCTGAGGGACACTGAGCACACAGGAAAGACACAGCTCCTGCTGTCTGTTCAGCTATCTAGGCCTGGGTCCAGCATGGCCTGTAGTGACCCAGAAATGCAATTTTTATGGTAAGTCCTGTTCAGCCCTGCGCTGAAGCATGCTAGTGTAGACAGGATTTCTGGGGAATTTAGCTGCTACAAAGCTAGTAAATCTGTACTTAGCATGTGCAAACTGTGATTTTTCAAAGGCCTATAACTTGGGCAAATCTAGGTAGATTTTCACAAGGCAGCAAAAGACACCTCTCTGCCATAAAGGCCAAATTTCATGTCCCTGCTCCAACGTGTGTGACTACTACAACCTTTCATAGAAAAGATCACCAGAATTGTTTAACATTGGCAAAACGGCATATTTTCACCTGATATCATTCTCAGAAATGATTGAATTGTTTTGGCTGAAATTAAAAAAAAAAAAAAAAAAAGGTTGAGGCAAATACGTGGCATGGAAAATTTCAGGCTAAACCCAAATAGTTAAAGTTTGGCAAAGCAAGTGAAAAGAGGGTATTATAATGGGAAGTGTCGGGCAGTACTTATAACAGGCAGTACTACCAGTACCATTTATCATAGAAGACCCCCCCTACCCTCCCCCAAAAGTTCAAGCTTTGAAGTCTAACAATGTCAAATTATTTAAGGAGGGAAAAATCAACTTCACCCACATGAATCCTGAGTAATTAGGTGGTATGCAGAAGGATTACATAGGGGATGTGCTGGCTTAAATGAGGCTGGCACAAATACTCTTGCATGTCTAAATCCCTGCGTTCTCCCTACCCAGCCTCTTTGCCAATCATCCGTGGTGCAGGGGACTTTATGCTGTCCCCCCACACAGTGGGTGCATTGTACATGTAGAGAATTTCATATAAAAAAATCAGAATTCTAGTGCATAAAATAATCAAATGAGGTATTTTAACAACTTAGGAAATGGCATCTCCGCCTTTAAAAATTTCCTAGTGAGGACCTCTGGAATACCTGTTTGACTTTCTTCATTCCATGGTCCCCTCTATTTTGTTTATATTTTGATGTATCCCTCAGATAAGACTTCAAAGTCATACAAAGTCAAATAATCATAAGAATCTGGCTTTTTGTGAGATATCCAGAAAGGAAGAATACATTTCTAATTTCTTTTCCACTTTTAAAAACTTTGTGTATGCATTGATCCTTTCCTCTGGATATCTGAGGTATTACGTAGAGTGCCTAATAAAACTGTTGGGAAATCTGTGCCAACAGTGCTTTCATTATTCATCTCCACTCATTTTGTTTTTGCTTACTCAGGAGATAATAAGAGGGTTATGCAGCAACTTTGGAGAGGAGTGAAAGGAGTTATCACCTTTCAAAATGCCAAAGTACATATTTTCTCCAGTTTATCAAAAAGCAGACAGACTTGTGGGAAGAAATGACTAGTCCTTCAATCTGAAAAAGAAAAGGAGTACTTGTGGCACCTTAGAGTCTAAGGTGCCACAAGACTCCTTTTCTTTTTGCGAATACAGACTTAACACGGCTGCTACTCTGAAACCTTCAATCTGAGTTTGCTCTATTAGGTTATTCTACTGTTTTCTGCCCAATGGAACTTTGTCAAGTAAAAAGCGGTTTTGACAAAAGCTATACATATTTTATGATTGTGACAACATAAGAAAAAGCAGTTTTCAAAATAACTTCAGCCCTTCTATTATTAGTTTTTCCCAAGAAAGAGGACATGATCTTGCTTAAGATCCAGACATTTTACATAGCACCCATGGTTCAGTTCTGCAAATTTGCTAAGCACTCCCGTGAGGTGATGAGACCTGTCAGAGTTGAGGGCACTCAACACCTTTGCAGGAATGTTCACTTCTCTTTCAGGACCATGCCTCTAGTATCTACCAGATTGGGACTCAAGAGTTTCTACTTGAAGATGCTCTGAACTGTCCTGCAGTAATAAGGGGCGGGGATTTATCTCTCTGCAGTGTTGGAGAGCCACACACTATGCCAACCCTGCAGTTGCCCAGGGAAATCTCAGGGAAATACATGGAAGCGTTGGGAGATCTGATCCCCTCTGCCACTTCCTTAACCTCTATCTACTCTTAGTATCAGGGCTCCATCTAGAACCATGCTTCCAGTGCCTCACCCACACCTAGTCCAAAATTCCACTGTATTCATCCCCTTAAAGCGAAGATGATGGTGTGACTCAATCTTCAAGTGTGAGCTGTACTGCTCTGCAAGAATGCCTTGCAAACTAATCTAGAAAGCAATACTGATGGCAGCCCCTGTTTGCTGAAAGCAATATGTTACAATGACTTTTTAGTACAAAGGGAAGGTGGGTATCATAAGAAGACTGGAGAGGACAAGTGGCTGCTGAGAAAAAAATAAGCACTGGTTAACAACTGGGTCCTGAGAGAGAGGAAGGGTTCTTTCCATTAAAAATAAAAAGGGTATACTTGGTACAATTTAATTTCAAAAGGCCTCTAAAATAGAGAGAGTTCTAGTACTTTATTTAGATATTTATGCATTCTGGAACTATAGACCTTTTAGAAACTGTGTGTAACATTAGGTTTGCATTATATTTACATCTTTGAAAGATTTCCTGGAGAAATGAAAAGTTCTAACTGTTTCATAAAACATCTTTGGGTAACTTTTCAAAGGTTTGTATGGAATTTAATAGGAGTTACATGGGTAGATCCCTTTCACACTGCTTTAAACATACATTCCATGACAGCTTTCACAAAGCTTTGTGAAACCCAGAAATTCTCTGAATTTCCCTTCTCCTAATCTATATGACAGAACTTTTAAATTGCGGTGTTTTCTTTTAAAAAGCTCTTGTGGTATGAGCCTTGTGTCTTTGTTATTACAGCTGGGTCAATTTAGCTTTGCTTCTGGCTCCTGGCTCCCCCTTCTTTCCCTCAAGCCGGTTTGTGGTTTGGAGTCCAATCAGCCCATGTTAGGTCTGGGATAAAGGACAAGGATGCCAGTAGTGTTTTGACATGTGCTTTGTGTTATTGCTAGATGTCACAGCTGTACTCAGTTGATCTCAATACACTTAGAAGGAGAGAAGTTTCAGACTAGCAGCTGTGTTAGTCTGTATTCGCAAAAAGAAAAGGAGTACTTGTGGCACCTTAGAGACTAACCAATTTATTTGAGCATATGCTTTCGTGAGCTACAGCTCACTTCATCGGATGCATACTGTAGCTCACGAAAGCTTACTCTCAAATAAATTGGTTCGTCTCTAAGGTGCCACAAGAAGGAGAGAAGCACTTCCTTTTTGCCTTAATATTTTTCTCTCCACTTTTTCCTTTAGTTCCCAAGAGGAAGGAAATTTTGTTTTGGCTTTTTTGCTACTCCTCCCTCACCTAGCCAAGTGCTGGATTATCACCAGTACCAATAGCCTGTTGTTTGGAGAAGGCTTTAAAACTGCACAGAAACAATCATTCCTACCCAGTTGCTAAAAAGAGATTAAACTTCTTAAAAACCAAACTGAAAGGGTGAGGCACTGGCCATGTTTGGAACAGAACAGCCCCTTGTACAACTTGTCTAGGAGTAAGCAAAGCAATATTGAAAGCTGGAACTGGTAAATAATACAACAGGATACATCTAGGTTTAATTAGAATATTTGACTGTGTGCATGTAATGTAACTTTAGATCAGCCAGAAGTGAACAACCTCTTCTGCCACACCTAGATATTCACTGGTTTTGATCACTGCTTAGCTTTTCTGATGCACACTTCATAGCACTACATAGCAGCAGGGAAAGGGATAACTCGTGCACCATCCTTAAAGGTAATAGAAAAGAGTTGCAGAAAAGAGTGAAAACAATGAGGAGTTCTTGTGGCACCTTAGAGACTAACACATTTATTTGGGCATAAGCTTTAATGGGCTAAAACCCACTTCATCAGATGCATGGAGTGAAAAATACAGTAGGCAGGTGTTAGTTGTTTTGAATAAAAAGCTGTTAGCATGTTAATTAAGGAAGAAAGCTTGATAAGGGTGTGGTTAGTTTGAAATAATGATATCCTTGGCTTATGAGGAGAGATGAAGCAGTTTTATGTTACTAATCCCTAGAGTGCAATTATCTCATGAACGCTGCAAGCTTTCCAAATTAATCTTTTTGTTAGGATGAAATATCTTCAATTTTATGTAGCGATCCGAACAATTTTGATCAGTTAATGTGTCAGTCTATGTTAGGATATTTCAGTTTTGAGGGTCATAGTGATTCACCTGGTGTTAAATGAAAATAGAGGTTAATCAAATGAGATACATCTCTTTCAGTGTATTTTGTCAAATAAAACAAATTCATAATATACTGTGTTCAGGAGTATTTTTATTCCTGCTCAATTTTTCATTAATACTGAAAGTGACATACTAAATGGTAGTAAGAGGAAGAAGGGGTGTTAGATATCTCAGTGTATCATTAATTTGTGAAAGTGGATATGGCTTGTAGTCCCTTTTGTGGATGGAAAGGACAGTGTTTCCTGAGGCCCCTAATGAGGGGCAGTGCAAAATGTGCTGCAATCATTTAAAATAATCTTTTTTGACTTGTGGCCTTTTAGGTATTAATATTATGACTTGATCCCTTTTTCCTGTTAAAAATAAATTCATCCTTTTGTTTTATTTTAGTAGCCTAAGACATAAAAGTAGTTCTTTGAAATGCATTGCAAGAACAAGTTTTATTGGTGCCAAAATCAGGCGAGAGAACCAAAAACGTGCATTGTGCAAGGTTACATATTAGCATTTAACATTAATTTTCACTTTGAACATTTGTACAGGAGAACGCTTTCCCAAACAATACATGATGCATTAAAAATATGTTGAGAGGAGCTACAGATGAGTTGCTATGGTATTTGAAAGTTTAATCTTAACAGCTTTACTGTTCCGGAAAATATTATGACAAGTGTAATGAGAAGCTGTCCCTTGCTCTTAATCATTCATTATATCAAGGAGGTTAGTTCTCATGCAACATAGAGAATCAAAATCTGGTTTATATTATAACATTAGAACATTAAAAAAGTGCAATAAAAATTTGAGCACCCTGCTAGTAGTGAGGCATGAATCCCAGTTTTGACTAGGTTAGTCCCTGTGTAGAGAACTGGTTATTGTGAATTGTGTTTTACAAGATTTTATAGATGCTGCTTTCCACCATTTCCACTGTATGTACTGTAAGCCTAAAAGGTCCAAGAATGTCAAGTGCATTGAAATGAGAATTAATCATTTCCATTATGAATCCTTGAATTTAAGTATAAAGATTGTGCAATCTGATTCTTAGTCCAGGGGAAGAGCAAACAAGATGAGTCATTGACATAGTGAATTTTAATGCAGATAGTCTTATGTGAAAATATTAGTAATCTACCATTCACAAGGTAGTAATTAGATTTGATCTAAGCCTGGAAACCTAAACGGATGATTAAATAAGCAGTTAGAATAATGCAACTTGTCTGAATGGAGCAGCTTGGGAACACCCACCTAAAGCTGTTTCCAAGCAATAATTGATTTTTCCCACATTAGCCATTTATTTTGGGTGATTCTCACCATATTTTGTTAGACTTATAAATATAGCCATCCTGTGTGCAACGGTTCAGTTTAAAATAGTCAGTGCCACAAAAGAAAGACAAAGTTGATGATGGAATAATTGAAAGCCTTACATTCATAATAGCGCCCCCACACCCACACCCACACCCTGTGTTTTTAGGAGCTGGCTTCATCTGCTGTACAACACCAAGTGTCTTTTATTTCCGAGCGGCTGTTAGCATTTCCTATGAGACTGAGAGCTGGCTTCCTCATTAGTCCATTGGGAGCAATTATAGGTATTGTGAAACTGAAGCTGGTGCTGAATGAATTCCAGTCTTTTTTCTTGTTTGTTTTTGCGGAGGCTGGTGGGAATGCTTGCTGTGATTTGAATGCAATTCTTACCAGGGCTGCAACTTTTCTTTCCCTTTGTTGATACAAAGGGGACAGTTCTGGCATCCTTATACAATTTTCTGCTGTAAGAGCGTGGACCACACATCAGAAGCACTATGCCTGTTGAAATAAATTGAAAGTGAACAGAGGGGCTCCCTTTGGTGATCTTGGTGCAAGTGAACATGTTTGTGCAGTGACAGTTTCCATACAGCACATTCCTGAGGGGAACAGAGCTTATGCTGCCATTCTAACTTTCCCCCTCTCTCTATTCTTTAAAGCTCTGTCACAACAGCAGGAGTCAGAGTCGAGCAAAGCAGTACTAAGAAGGCTGTTGGCACAATCTGCTTGGCAGAAAAAAAAAAGTAATGTAGAATGGGAGAAGGTGCCAAAAGAAATAGACCATACCTTGCTACAGACTTCATAATGTGCAGTTAGTTGCATTAGGTGGCTGGCTAAACTGGGTTGATTATACAGGTTTCCCTGAAAATGATTTTTTGGGGGAGAGGCAGGAGGTTACTTTTATTGGCAACCTACCCCTCACTGGACAGATATGACATGTCTGCAAAAGGGACTTGTCATTTTGCCATCTACAGCCAACTGCTGCTGGCAAAAGGGAGGAATTTCATACCTCTAAAGGTGTCATCTGATAGGCTATCGGATCCATAGAGAAAAACTCATGTTGAGCCTGATTTTCCTCTTTTGCTTTCACTTACTTTTATAGCTTTTGTTAATATTGATAAATCTTGAATGACGGTGTGGCTGCTTTAAATACCTGCACCCAAGAAGGTATCAGATCAACTTAATCCCAGAGATTATATCTCTATGAAGAAATCGTAATAATAAATAAAAGCGTGGTTTATTCATTGAATCTTTGAAGCAACCAGCTGTCTTTGGAATTTCATGCCACTTTTCTTATTTACAGCTGCTCTACAATATTTGAAATGAGGCATGAACTGGGAAATTGTCGGTAAGTGATGAATAGCAGTGTCCATCCTTCCCAATCCAATTTGAGGCACATGAAGAAAGCAATAAACAAGAACAAGACACTTGCGTTCCAAGCATAATAACCAGTCACTCTCCCTCTTGCTTTGTGTCTTCCATTTCAACACTGTTTTTTGTTTCTTTCAATTTCCCCAATATTTGTGCTTTATTGGTGTATTCAATATAGCCCATGAATCAAGATTTTTTCCCTCCTACATTGCCTTTACAAACTCCTGCCTACGCATGCTGAGATTGCTTTCATGTTTGTAAGATGCACAAGGCTTCCTGGCCAAAAGTCAGATTTTCACCCACACAACACAAAGGGTATGACAAGTAACTTAGCTTACACTATGTGAAAAGAGAAGGAACCTGTGCATCATTTATCTCCCCCCTGCCTTCCATCTGAAACCGAATGAATATTATACTGAAGTGAAACATTCAGCCACTCAGAGTGCAATGGTGGTAGTTAGGTACTGACCCACAAATTATGGTATTTCTTTATTGTGCAAACTCTTGCATTCTGACTGACTTGAAGGTTGCTGCATGCAGTGTTGTTGTAGCCACACTGGTCCCAGGATATTAGAGAGACAAGGTGGGTGTGGTAATATCTTTGATTGAACCAACTTCTGTTGTTGAGAGAGACAAGCTTGAAGGTTGCTATCAGCCACTTGGAGAACAAATATTTGAATATTCACTGTGTGCTCAATTTATCAGAAAACAGAGTACTCAGACAAATCCCTCTGCTCTGATTGGCCACTACTCTCAGAACTGCCCAGCCCTCTGCCCACAACCAACATGGCTGCCTCAACTTCTTACCTTCCTCCTCAACTCCTCTCCCCATATGTCCCAGATATTAAATGTAATAAAAGGCAAAGTTCAACACTGTTCTGCAGAAAACCCACATTGGCAGAGATTTAACTCACAATTTCATCTGAATTGTTGCATCTGGGATGGAGGTTCAGGGATGTAAGGGACCAGGGCATAGGCAGTCTGGGTTAGCTGTGACAGCTGAGCTGGTGTCCACAAGTCAAGGACAGCCACATGGGTGTAGTCAGCAGGCAAGAATCACAGTAATCACTACAGCCAGGATCAATAGGCAAGAGCCAGGGTCAGAGACCAGAGGTAACCAGGCTGGAATTAGGAGGAAAGAATCAGCACCAGAGTCAGGCTAGGGTCGTAGACTGGAGATCAGAAAGCAAGGTGAGATCTGGAGTCACAGCAAGCCAGAAGTTTGTACAGCTGCCCAGAGAACTTCCTGGGGCAGCCTCCAGGGTTAAACCAGAAGGCCTCTGGGTGCTATAGTTCTGGACCCTTTGGGCAGTATTTCTTCGTGGATGTAGCTCTCTGAATGGCCTCCTGATGATGATGTGAGAAATCAGTGGTCCCAAGCTCCACAGACCCAGTGTCTAGTCCCACAGATTCTTATAAGGGGGTTGACCACCTGGAAATGCAGATGGTGTGCAGCTCTCTAAATCTGAGGATGTCACCCAAGAATCACTGAGCCTGAGTCAGCTTCCCTTGGGGGATTTCAGGGTATGGGGAAGGGCAATGAGAAAGGACAAAATCATGGGAGGGAAAATGTGCTTCAGTATAATAATTACAAGTTCTGTGTTCACTTTGTAATAACCACAGCACCATAGGACATTCTTATAAGCAAACTAGGGAAATATGGCCTAGATGAAATTACTATAAAGTATATGCCTAACTGATTGAAAGACCCTGATTAGAGAGTACTTACCAATAGTGCACTGTCAAATGGGGAGGACATATCAAGTACTGTCCCTTGGGTCTCTCCTGGGTCCAGTATGATTCAGTGTTTTGATTAACAACTTGGATAATGGAGTGAAGAGTATGCTTAGAAAATTTGTGGATGACACCTAGCTGGGAGGGATTGTGAGCGCTTTGGAGGACAACATTATAATTCAAAATGATCTTATTAAATTGGAAAATTGGTCAGAAATCAATAATACAATAATAACAACTTCAAAGGATGGAAAAATCGAACGCAGAAATACAAAACAGGAAATAACTGGCTAGGCAGTAGTACTGCAGAAAAGGATCAGGGGAATGTTATAGTGGATCACAAATTGAACATCAGTCAACAGCATGCTGCAGTTGTGGAAATGGTTAATATAATTCTGGGGTGTATTAACAGAAATGTTATATGTAAGACATGGGAGGTAAGTGTCCTGTTCTACTGGTCACTGGTGAGGCCTCAGCTGGAGCGCTGTGTCCAGTTTTGGGCACTAAATTTTAAGGAAGATGTGAATAAATTGGAGAGAGTCCAGAGGAGGGTGTGACAGAGTCCACTCACCATCGTGGCACCTCCTGCTGGCTGTCCTGGGGATTAACTCTGCCAGTGGATGTGCCCTCTTCCCAATGGTGCCCCTCCTGTTGTAATCTCTGTCTGCAGACCTGCATCACTCCAGGACCCACAGCATTCTCATGGTGACTTGGCCTTCCAGCCGTGTCACCATCTGTGTTTCCCATTTCCCAGGGTGGGTATCACTGTCCATAGTCCAGCCACTTCCCCAGTGGTGAGTGTGGGGGACCCGAGCCTGCCCACTACTCTGGGTCCCAACCTAGGGACCCTGTAGGTAGCAGCTTCCTGCTGCACCTCTTTACTTTCTCTATGTGCAGCTACAATTCCCTGGGCCACTTCCCATGACCCCAGCACCTTCTTTTCCCTCACCTCAGGGCCTTCAGCTGTCCAGTCTCAGCAGCCAGCCAGGGGAGTTCCTTCTTGCTCCACTGGTCCCTGCCAGCAGCTGCCCTGTCCAAGAAACTTACAGTTCTCTCAGCCCCTCAGAGATAGAGTCCTCCCCGAACCCAAGAAGCCACTGGCTGTCTCTGGCCCTGCAGCTCCTTTTAAGGGAGCCCGCTGGGCCTGGATTGACTGCTTGGACTGACCTCCACTGCTCCACTCTGGGGTAGCACATGGTTAATCCCTACCACTCTGGGGTAGCACATAGTTAATCCCTTCTACATCTGTATGAGGTGGACATCACATCACAGAGAGCAAAAAAAGTGCTGAGTTTAGAAAACATGATCTATGAGGAGAAGTTGAAAGAACTGGGCATGTTTAGTTTAGAAAAAAGAAGGCTGCAGGGGGACATAATAAAGGTCTTTTAATATGTAAAAGGTTATTATAAAAAGGATGGTGATCAATTGTTCTCCCTGTCCACTGAAGGCAGGACAAGAAGTAATAGGTTTAATGTGAAGCAAGGGACATTTAGATATTAGGAAAAACTCTCTAACTATAAGAATAATTAAGCTCTGGAATAGATTACCAAGGAAGGCTAATGGAATCCCCATCATTGGAGGTTTTTAAGAACAGGTTGGAAAGACACCTGTCTAGGAAGTCTAGACTTATTTGGTCCTGCCTCAGCACTGGGGCTGGTCTAGATTACCTCCAGACCTACATTTCTATGATTCTATATCTGGGATGACAAACAACTTGTCCTTTGTATGTGATATAGCTAATACCATAAACAGGATGCACCTCTAAGTAATCATCTGATTAATAATTCTTTATATTGCTATGTCATATATATAACATAATAGAAAATAGACGGGAAAAGTGAGACTTTTGGTTCAGTTTGGTGTTTCCATCTGGATCTGGCTTCATTTTGATTAGAAACATGTGATAGCAGAGATTTGTAGATTGTTTTCTATTTTCATTTTGCCACTGAAAAATGGGGGAGGGGGGGAAACGGAAGAGAATGGGAGGAGATAAAAAACCTGAAAAATTGTGGTTTTTGGAAAACTGAATGAATATTTTAGGTTTTTCAACTTTTGTTTTTTTAAAACAAGAATTGCAAAATTTTGAAAAAAGCCAAATATTTTACATATAAATCTTTGTTTTTGAAAAACTGACATTTTTCATCAAAACTTTTTTGAATACTTTTTTTTTTTTACCAGCTCTGGCTGAGTTGCTTTTAAGAGCACAATGTGCTTTTCTGACTCAAAATCTCCAGCAGAGAGGTGAGTCAGTGTAAGCTGCTTAGACTGTGCTGTATTTGCATGTTCAAACTAAATAAATTTCTTTCTTTGGGCCCCCAAAAATTTCCATTTGAAATCAATGTAGTTTGGGTTTACAAGTAATGCAGTATCAGTGCCAGATTTTTTTTTGGGCCATGTAGATAACACAATGTTCACTTGTGGTAGATGTGATGGATTTGGATCTTTTCTTTAACCATTTATGAATACTGTGTGCTGACCTGGTTATTGGGATGGTTATTGTATAAATATATTGGTTTTGTTTAACAGTGGACTATGAGGAAAAAGCGGGAAGGAAACAATGGCTTAAGATAAGTCTCTTCCCAGTAAATACTGGGGGTTGTTACAGGATAATGGGAGAGTTTCTGGATCGATCTCATGCTGATTTTACTAGATTGTTCTGGTCCAAAAGAGGAAAAACCCTGGGAACTGACAAGAACAAAAGAATGGTGGCTGGGTTAAAAAGACAGCCTTTCCAAAGAGGAGGAAGTTGTTGGGGAGCTGTTCAGGGGAACAGACTGACACCCAAAACCTCCTGGCATATTGTCTAGGCCACCAATTCAGGATGGCAGGGCATTAGGTTAGCTAGATGTGCATGTAAACTGTTTTTTTTTTTTTAAATCCTTCTTCTCTAAATGTTTTGTTCCTACTGTCAAAATTAAACAGTACTCTGATTTTAAGAAGACTGTCTAAATTCACCACAGGGAAGAACTACAGGTGCCAAACCCAGTCGGACCTGCTGGATAAACACAATTGATACATAGGATACAGTAGCCCAAGGCCTAGACTAAGAAGGAGAATTGCGGGATTCTGCCGCATGATAGGTAAAGGAATGAGACCTGACACCTGAGCAGGAGAACTCAGACCAGAGAAGCACAGAGGTGCAGCTAGCCCCACAACTATGGTACCAGCAGTAAGATGTTTCTGGTAATATCTATTGTTTTAGAATGGATGATGACCTCCCTACTGTCTGCCTTCATAGGTGATGAAATTTTTGACAGTGGAATAAAACTTTTATGAGGGAAAGCTCTTAGGGAGTTGGGAAATATATCCCTATACTTTTTTTTCCATTTCAGAACACAATGGGTTTTATCATCTCCTCAGCTGGCAGATATATAGTATGTCAGTTGTGCATCAAAATTGACTAATGTTAGCCAAAAGAGGGCCATGACCATGAGGTCTCCATTTTACGTGTAATATCGCCACGAGGAGAACATTTTTTTAATGTGCCTTTAAAAATCATTTTAATCTAATCTGGGACTATAAGTACTAATTTGCATCAGTCATAACTATATTGTTATTGCATGGCATCAGCAAAAGGCAGATTTAAGGTTGTTTAGGTGCCATAACTGTGCAATTCCATGTCTTGACATGTTTGAATTTCTGTTAAGTTTCACCATAATTAAGTTCATAGAGCTTGTTTTGGTGATAATTACAACATCTTTGTAACAATTTTTACAATAAATTACTGTCATGAATGTGCAACCTTACCTCCAGTGGATAGACCTGACAGCTCTGTACAGGAAGAGTGAGATGTTCCTGCCCTCCGCTAGTCTTGGGGTCACACCTTGGGTAAGTGTGAGTAACCCCTAAACTTCCCTACCAGGGTCACAGTGAAGTATTCATTGGCAGACAATGTGGAAGAACATATTAGTATCAATGGAGAGGATGGTGATGAAGCAGATGCCTTGTGATGGCATATAAGGGCAACCTTCACAGTATACACAGTCATTGGCCAATCACTTCACCCAGGGACAGATGAAGCTCGTTAGCTCTGATTGGCAACTCATCTAGGAGAAGGACAACTGTGAATACAAATCCTGCACCCATGTTAGCTGCGGCGCATCAGCGCAGCAACAGCTGCTTCGGTGAGAGGGTGAGAAAGGCTCTGCACAAACCTCTCTCACTTAAATCCATTCATAGTGCAGGTTGTTCAGCCTCATTCAACTCATTTAACACATTTAACCCAATCAGTTTACCAGAGTCCTGTGGCGACAGGGACAGGCAGAGTATGCTGCTGGCAGGCCTTAGTCACAACCCTTCAGCCTTAGGGTGATGGTCATTCTCCACAGACCAGGGAAGATATGGAGCTTGTATGCTCCTGAGGTGACAGAGCAGACCTTTTTAGGCATAGTGCTGCTGTCCTCACCCCAGGAAAAGGGGACTGGAAAGGAACCCTGAACACAGCTTCCCCATTCCGTGCCTGTCAGGCTACCGCTCCTGGCTGATCATCCAAATAAGCAGTTGAAATAAAACAGATTCACAGACTGACATTTGGATCATGGAGTGTCAGAACTCTTCTTGACAATGACCAAAGACTGGAATAAAGAACAACCATTATTGCCAAAACACTGAAGAGATATAATGTAAACATCACGCTCACAGTGAAACTAGACTCACTGATGAGTCCCACTTTAAGAAGGAGGGAGCAGGCTACACCTACTCCTGGGTTGGCAAGGCCAAGGACGAGCCAAGAAAGTCGGGGGTAGGAGTTGCCATAAGGTCTGATATTGCCTGCAAACTTGACTCATTCTCCAAGGGAGTCGATGCCCAACGTATGGTTCTCCGGATAAACTTTTCCAGAGTACGCCACCATTATCGGTGCCTACATGCTGACAGTGACTCATACAGATGAGGTCAAGGGGGTGTTGCATGAAGATATCATCAGGGTCATCAGAGATGTTCCACTTCAGGACAAACTCACTGTCCTTAGAGCTGACTCTGACATCTGGAGCAGGATGTTAGGCCTTCATGGCATTGGAAGGTCAAACCAATAGACAACTACTACTCTGCAAAGTGTATCGAGTTCAGTCTCACTATTACCAACACAGTCTTTCAACAGGACAACAAATATAAGACAACATGAATGCATCCCAGGTCAGAACAGTGACACATGCTGGACTATGTAATTGTACGGTCTAGACTCTTTAAGAATGTACATGTCAACCTCACTTTGAGAGGTGTCAAATGCTGGTGTCAGACCATTGGCTTGTGAGAAGCCTCCTTTTGCTACACTTCTCACCAAAGCGCTCCAGAAGATGCCTCAGACCACTAAAGCAGATCAATGTGGTGGTCATGGAAAAAGACCACAGGAAACAAGCAAAGATGGAACAGACACTGGAGACTGCATTAGCTGAGGTGCCCCCAGAGAACTCCTCAGACATTGAGGCAACTTGTCAGAAGCTCAGAGATGTCACATATAATATGGCATCCACAATTCTTGGCTTTGTAAGGTGGAAACACCAAAACTGGTTCCATGAGAATGATCCTGGCATAGATCTGCTACTGGCGACCATGCACAAGTCGTACATCTTGGACAAGAAATCAGCAATGAAGAAGGACAGGTACCATCAGGCTAAACATATACTACAAACCCAATTAAGGCTAATGAAGTACCACTGGCGTGGGCAGAAGGCTTCAGAACTGCAGGAAGCCTCTGAAAAGCATGACATGAAGGCTTCTATGAAGGTCTCCATGCTGATTATGGCACAAAATCCAGTGGTACAGACCTTGTCCTCACAGCAGATAGTAACTGGCTGCTCACAGACAAAGGAGATATTCTTTCTCATTGGACAGAGCACTTTGATAGTCTCCTGAACTGTCACTATGTCTGACAAAGCCATTGACTTGATACTTATAGAATCATAGAATATCAGGGTTGGAAGGGACCCCTGAAGGTCGTCTAGTCCAACCCCCTGCTCGAAGCAGGACCAATTCCCAGTTAAATCATCCCAGCCAGGGCTTTGTCAAGCCTGACCTTAAAAACCTCTAAGGAAGGAGATTCTACCACCTCCCTAGGTAACGCATTCCAGTGTTTCACCACCCTCTTAGTGAAAAAGTTTTTCCTAATATCCAATCTAAACCTCCCCCACTGCAACTTGAGACCATTACTCCTCGTTCTGTCATCTGCTACCATTGAGAACAGTCTAGAGCCATCCTCTTTGGAACCCCCTTTCAGGTAGTTGAAAGCAGCTGTCAAATCCCCCCTCATTCTTCTCTTCTGCAGGCTAAACAATCCCAGCTCCCTCAGCCTCTCCTCATAAGTCATGTGTTCTAGACCCCTAATCATTTTTGTTGCCCTTCGCTGGATTCTCTCCAATTTATCCACATCCTTCTTGTAGTGTGGGGCCACTACAATGTCGAATAGAGGGGAACGATCACGTCCCTCGATCTGCTCGCTATGCCCCTACTTATACATCCCAAAATGCCATTGGCCTTCTTGGCAACAAGGGCACACTGCTGACTCATATCCAGCTTCTCGTCCACTGTCACCCCTAGGTCCTTTTCCGCAGAACTGCTGCCTAGCCATTCGGTCCCTAGTCTGTAGCGGTGCATTGGATTCTTCCATCCTAAGTGCAGGACCCTGCACTTATCCTTATTGAACCTCATCAGATTTCTTTTGGCCCAATCCTCCAATTTGTCTAGGTCCTTCTGTATCCTATCCCTCCCCTCCAGCGTATCTACCACTCCTCCCAGTTTAGTATCATCCGCAAATTTGCTGAGAGTGCAATCCACACCATCCTCCAGATCATTTATGAAGATATTGAACAAAACCGGCCCCAGGACCGACCCTTGGGGCAGTCCACTTGATACCGGCTGCCAACTAGACATGGAGCCATTGATCACTACCCGTTGAGCCCGACAATCTTCAGTGTCCTATCCTGTAGGAGCTGTGTGTGGACCTTTTTTTAGATAAGGTTACTAAGGCCATCAAGCAGCTGTCCATTGGCAAGTCTCCAGGCCTGATGGCATTCCACCTGAAGCATACAAATGTGGAGGTGTCCACCTGGCCAGGAAACTCACCTGCCTTTCCAAGGCTATATGGAAACAGGATACCATGCCCCAGGAATATAAGGATGCTTTCATAGTTCATCTATACGAAAGGAAGGGAAGCATATCTAGCTGGGACAATCATTGTGGAATATCATTACTGTCTACAGCAGGAAAACTCCTTTCATGGGCTGTCATCAACAGGCTCGTTTCTCACCTAGTGGACTCAGTGTATTCAGAGTCACAGTGTGGGTTTCATACTGGCCGTGGCACCGTGGACCTGATTTTTGCAGTTTGACAAATACAAGAGAAAGCTTATGAACAGAGCAAGGACCTATACATGGTTTTTGTTGACCTGATCAAGGCTTTTGGCACAGTGAATCACGAATGCCTATGGCAACTCATACATTTGGCTGCCCAGAGAAGATGATTGCTGTCATCTGCTCATTTCACAATGGCATGATGGCCAGGATGATGGAATGTGGTGATTCACCAGAAGCCTTCCCTGTCACCAATAGCACCAAACAAGGATGCGTAATGGTACAAGCCTTCTTTGCTGTTGGCTTTTAATCCATGCACTTGTTCCCATTCCAGGACTTTGATAGATGTGTATGCTTCTGGTTTAGATTGGATGGGGGGGTCTATTCAATCTACAGCAACTCAGGGGCCACACAAAGGTAACTGAACGGCTGTTAAGAGAGCTCCTGTTTGCTGATGACTGTGAGAAGCCACAAAAATGAATAAACCCAGAACTGACGTCAATACTAGCTGAACACTCATCCATTAAAGCAACGGGAGATTCCATCATCATCAGATTTCATCACCTCCATTTTAACATAGTTTTTGTCTTTGGAATAATTTAATCTGCTCCTGTATCTTTCCAGCATTTCATGAATAGTTGGTATATATGAGTGTTGCCTCTAGCGCATTGCAAGGTGGGTGACAAGCTCATTTGTTTTGATAGAAGTGGGTCGTGAGGGTAAAAAACTTGAGAACCATTGTCCAGTCGGACATATTAAAATGTACAAAGAGGAAAGGAGTGGGAAATTCACAGCAAGTGGATAATTGTCCATTTCTGTGTGCATTCTTGCAGCTTGTGCACTTTTCTGGAACCTGAGGGGACGGCCAGAGCCAGTTTCTGCATGGCACAGACAGTCAGATTTAGTTGTAATAATGCTGTGCTTTGGGATAAGCACATTTGTTTTCTCCCTGTCATGTAATACCAAATTCATCTTCCTCTCTTAAAGTACTAAGTTCTAAGAGCAGAGTGATTTTTTTCAGCAGTTTATCTATATTTTCTTAAGGTAATATTCTCCATAATATTTAGTTAGGATTTCCATAGTGTTGATAGACATTTCTATCACTCTCCTCTACAACTTGATTCCTTCAGCCATTTTTTCTACTTCTGGTGGTTCTGGTGAGCTTATTGCCTTGTGGATTAGATCTGCTGAGTCACAGACATTTCTTTCCTTCCTACATAATTACTGTGAGCTTTTAGAAATACCAGAATTCCAGAAGTGCTTGAGCAAAAGACATGTCTCTTCCCATCCTGCCTTAGTAAACCAAATCTGCAGTTTCAGTACTTTCTTTTTTTTTTCTTTCAGTTCATGTCTCTAATGTATTTAAAGGCATTCCCATTCCCAATAAGACATGCTTTCTGTTGGGCAATTTACTGCAATTAGGTTTAAATAGAATTGATTGTACTACTCAGTTGTGAGTTGCCATTTATATCATGAGCTTTGTTGAATGAATTGTCAAGGGTAATGAGAACTAATACCAACAGAAACACAAGATAACATGTCCATTATAAAGAGGACCTCAGTTATAATGCGATTACATGGTGGCATAAATTGCTGCATATCTACCTGGGTGCCAAAAACTCAAACTTTCCCCAACTTAAATGTCAAAACTCCTGTTAAGAGATAGGTAAATCGCTGTCTTCTCTCCTGTTGGAGGGAGAGCCTGTCTCTCCCTTTGTTCAGTAACGTACTGGAAAGCCTAATATCAATGAGTATCCATAATTTCTTATAGAGGGATGCTTAGTGTTGCATCATGGATCTTGAAAGGTGTATTGTGTGGGGAGGGAGGAGATTGAACATCATAGCAGTAGACATGTCTGCAGGTTTTGTGTCTGTTGTTGTGGCAAGGTCTGATGCTGCTTTGAGTTGGTAGATTGTGGTCTGTGGGGAGCTTGCTTCTGACGATGAGCTCAGCAAGGAAGACCAGAAGAGGGTGGCTGGGAAAGATTTCTATCAGGATGTGGTCACCATACAGCATGGGTTTTAATTGTTTAAAGATACCCTGTAGGATTCCAGTGTTGTGTGGTAGGTGACAACTAGGGGTATGCAGTTGGAATTGTTTTTTTCTCCCCCGTATTGAGTCAGGTCCTCTTGGGGTATATGGGTTGCCCATTCCAAGATGTAATCTACTTCTTGTTTGGTGAAGGCAGTTTAAAGTGGGTTAAAGTGTGTATCCCAGTCTTTTCCCAGATCATATTCTGTGGTATCTGAGTGCCTGGCTGTAGATAACAGATTTTTTGGTATGTTTGGGGTGGTTACTGGATCTGTGAAGGAAAGTGTGGTGATCAGTGGGTTTCTTGTATACAGTTGTCTGCAGAGTTTGATTGTAGAAACTGATGGTGGTATCCAGGAAGTTGATGCTGGTGTGAGAGTCTTCTGGAGAGCTTTATGGATAGGTGATGATTGCTGAAGTTATGATGGAAATCTATGTGGAGATTAGGTCATCTGTCCAGGGGCTGAAAATATCATTGATATATCTCAGGTATATCATTGGTTTCATGGTGCATTTGTTCAGAAATTCTTCCTCAAGGTGGCCAATAAAGATGTTGACATGTTGAGGAGCCTTCCTAGTACTTATGGCTGTTCCCATGGTTTGGATAACATGTTTGTTGTTGAATGTAAAAGTGTTATAGGTGAGGATGAAATAGATGCGTTTGGCAATGCGTTTGGAGTCAATATCTGAGTGTTGTCCTTTGTCTTGTAGATATCTGAGGCAGGCAGCGATGTCATCATGTTGTGGGATTTTGGTGTATAGGGTGATGACATACATGTGGCAAGGACGGTGTTCTGAGGCAGGATGTTAATGTTGCAGAGTTTTGGAAGAAGTCATATTTGTCCTGGAGGAATCTGGGCCTTTGTGTGGTGAGTAGTTTGAGAATGGTTTCTGTGAATCCCGATATTCCTTCAGTTAGAGTGCTGTGGCCAGAAATGATGGGTCTGCCTTGGTTCTCTTGTCTGTGTATCTTGAGAAGTATGTAGAAGTCCCACGGGTGGGTTTGTGGGGAATAAGGTTGTAGAGTTTCCCCTGGAATTGTTCGGGAAAGCATTTTATATTATCCTTTAATTCCGGGGCGAACTTTGGTATGGGGCCTTCTTTGAGTTCATTATAGTAGATGGTGTTGAAAAGTTCTTTGGATGGCCTCGTTGACCTGGTCATCATAGTTGAGGACCACAATAGTTGCCCTTTGTCTGCTGGTTTGATCACTATCTGTTGGTTGGATTTCAGGGAGTTTATCACTGTCCTCTCAGATGTGGAGAGGTTGTACTGAATGTGATGTTTGTTGAGGATTTCACAGTCACTTTTCATCCTGAATTTTTATTTGAAGGCATTATGTGTTGTAAAGTTACATGTTCTTTATTTTGCCATCTTTATTTTGCCATCAAAAAGGGTTCCAGCATGTTTAGGGAAAGATTACTATAAAATATTTAAAGGCTCACTGGTGCATTCTCAAAAAGCAAGATTAATCCCCTCCCCTTCCAAAATTGTATCCTGGACCAAATGCATCTCTGGTGTAAGTCCACTCAAGCCAGTGAAGCTACACCAGTGATGAATTTGGCCTTCTATCTTTTAAATGAAGTGCATACACTCCATTGTTTTAAATATTTTTGCAGCATTTAAACTAACAAAGTGGATAAGCCAGCTTGTGGAACAAACTGACTCACATGAAAACTGGTTCAGATGTTAAACACTGAACATTTTTAAAGGCTTTTTGTTTGTGCATTATTACCTCAGCTGTACAATTATGGGAGTCTACTGCATATGAGCAGACGCTTTCTTCATAACCTCAAGCTATATATACTCTGTTTTTTTCCTTGTTCAGATTATCCTCTAAGATTCTGCCAGACAATATATCATTTTTCCCCCAGCAGTGCATACTGGAGGCAGTAGTTGGTGTGATGCTTTCTGCATTGCTAGACAATGAGCTTTATCAGCAGCTGCAATTTTCAGAGTTAGTCCCTTCATTATTATTTGTAATCTGCAGTACCTGCATGAAAATGTTCAGTCTTGTTTTCCAGAAGTCTGGACTCTGACTGAGATATTGTCACTGTGAAGTCAATTTTCTTGGAAAAATTTCACTATATTATTATTTTAACAGAGATTCACTCTAATTTGAATTGTGGTTTACACATTGCAGTGCATTGAAACAATTTGGAACTTGATTCTATTTATGGTAATTATAACTGGAGTTTAACTATATCCAAGTTCACATTAAGCAGATTCCACTGTATCTGAAAGCTTCAGTTCTGACATTCTATCACTCATTTGTACGCATGTATTTGATTTTAAGCTCCTCAGGGCTGGGACCGTGTCTTCCTATGTTTGTATAGTGCCAGCACAATGGGTCCCAGTCCTAATTGGGACCTTTGGGTAGTAACACAATTCAAATAATAAATGCTATTCACTTTTGGGCTGTCAGCACTGGTCTTCACCAGGCATTTCAAAACACATATACCTAGGGTTGTCATCCAGGTGGTATTTTAATGTCACATTCTAGTCTTCTAACTTAATAACAACAACATGCACCAATAGTGCTTTGTATCTGTAGATTTTAGAGTACTTAAAGTTGTGTGAATGTTATTGTCCAGAGGTACAACAAGGTAAGAGAAATGCTCAAGATCACACTACAAATCAGCAGCATAACTTGGAATATTATCCAGGTCTCCTCAGTCTACTTGTCAAGAGTTGTCCCTGAATTAAGCGTGCTACAGATAATTTAACAGCAATAGCCCAACTGGTATTTTGCAGTACAAAAATACCAAATATTTATTTCAAAACGGTAAATTAACTGATATAGGAATATATAGGGCCGTATGAAATCTATTTTATTATTGTGGATTTTAGGATTTGTTATTTTTGGGTTTTTTTCCCCCATTTAAAAAAAATAATTCCATTTTTATGTTTTTTTAATCAAAATTGTTTGATACATTGGCAACAATTAAGTAGTCTTACTATTAATGCATTAAAATTATCAGAATTGGATTGCAATGGGAAAAACTGATTTAAAAAAATCCTACAATTTAAACAAAAATGCATGGTAAAAGTAACACATTTAAAATCACTTTTTAAAGTAGCACTCAGTAATATGATCAAAATGACATTACTGAACAGTAACACAAGAAATCCACAGAAGTAAGAGCCTCTTACAGTGTCGATTTAACTGCATTCATATTTGAATAATTTAAAAAATAAAAATAACGCACGAAACAAAATAATCCATCCTTGCAGCAGTCCTTGTTGCCATTTTAAATTAAGCTCTGTATTTTCAAGCTTCCTATAGTCTGAAGGAATTCTTCAATTCATTTCAAATTTGATTAAATAATTTTAAACTATCAAATCATTGGTTTATTGCTGAGTAGCATTACAAATTGACAAACTTAAATGTCATTATTTTTGCCATTTCTGGCAGACATCTCCATTGTGGTACATTATGGCTAGCCTTGTAGTGTTTTCCTCAGAAAGTGATTCACCCTCATCTGAAAGTAGATTTTTATATTTACTAAAGCTTCTCTCTGTGTCTACAGAGCTGACAGGGAAGAAGATGCAAGGTAGGGCAAGCTCTGCTGCTTTAGGCACTCATCCCTTCATAACCTTCCAGTAACAGCAAAGATCCAGTGGATCTGGGATGGGTTCATTCTGCGTGCTGCACAGAAACACCAGCCATTGTTCACACAGTTCTGGTGAGGGATGAGTGAGAGGTGGTGGTTTGCTGTACTGATCAATGTTTTGTTGCATGGCTGGAATCTGCCTTAGGAGCCGCAACTCCCGACATGAAACTGACGTAGCAAGGAACTGAGTTCTCAGAATCTGCCCTTAAATTCCAGATGCTGGCCCTCCTCCCTGTGCTGCATGGTCTCTTAAATTCCAGAGGCTGGCCCTGAACTCCCTTGTGGCCCTAGCTCCCTTCATCACTCTCCCTGCGCTGGGTGGACTCTTACCTGCAGAGGCTACACATAGCTCAGCTGTGCAGCTCGCCCTGCCCACCTGCTGCTGGAATCCTAGTGCCGGGGAGAGCGTGGATTCCGTGTTATTGTTTTGATTCTGCAATTCCATCCATGTTCTCATTAATGTGGATTTCATAGGGCCCTAAATATGGTATTTTGTTGCATATGATAGGTATTTTTGTCTTTGAGAGAGAGCTTATCTTCAGTCAGAACTGATGAACATTTTTGCAAAATTTAACAAAAGTTTCAAGCTCCTAGAGATTACTTATGCATCACAACATTCTGTGTTTATGACTTTGGTTTATGGCCCGATGTACTTCTTTGATGTAGCATTTATTTCCTTTCTGAGATCCAGTTCTTTCCTTTAACTGGTTCTACCTTTCTTAGCTCAACTTGTCTTCTTTGGAAAATGAAAAAGAACTAAATTATACTATATTATATCATATGTGTGTGTAATATAGAAGATAAATTGTAACACTTTTGAAAAATGACTGTGACGAGATGTATGAAGAACAGTGATGAAGACCCTCCGGCTCTGACAGTCGTTTCAAGGGTAGAGTAAGGGCTTAAAAATAAGAAATTTCCAGCAGTTGCTCGGCTGCTCTGCGAGAGACCAGATACTGCACCTACAGGAGACTCCTGGAAGCTGTCAGGGGCACTGCCCTCAGGAAGGTCATTTACCAGTCCCCTCCTCCTCCATGTAATTACAAGGACACAACAATCCTGGTACACTGGCTGGGTAAGATAGGTCCAACATGCTCCAAGGTAAGCAGATTAGGCAATTGATGCCTCTACCTCTCGTGGGGTTAGAGAATCTGCAAACAGATAAAAGGAACTAGGGGAGTGGGAGCCAAGAGCCCCATTCCCATCAACCCCAAAAAGCTATCTAAACCAATTTGTGTCATAGGGACTCAGACAGATGGGAGCACCCTAAGAACTTTTCAGTGCCTGTCCAATAGGAGATGCCCATCAGCAGCCTGAGAACTATGACAGTGACTTAGGCACTCGGGCTCAGGTCCTCAAAGGAAGTTATTTGCCTAATTCTCACTGATTTCAGTGGGAGTTAAATGCCTAAATATCTTTGAGGATCTGGGCCTCAGAGTCTAGTCTCATTCTTTTTATTTGTCTTCTGGTTTTTGAACTGTTAGGGTGAACTCAAATCTAATTTTCAAGCTTTTCTCTGCAATCACTAAGGATAGAAACTTATTTTTTTGTTGAAATGAAAGCTGGAATACCCATGTGATAACTTGGCTCCAGGAATGCTGGCTTTCAGGAAAACACCAAATATTGCAAGTTTTGTGATAAAAGTTGGCAACACTATTGTATATATAATATCTAAGCATGAAACTTCACTCTCTCATTATTCTTACCTATTGATTACACACACACACCATCACTAGCATTGGAATTACGTTTTTTTAGAGGTTCTGATGGCTGTAAATGTCTGTGTTCAACTATTAGGTTAGCTTTTTCTGAGGAATGATTACAGTGCTTCACTAGCAATGGATGGAGTGGCAGATAGTGGGGCATTGTAAAATGGGGCATGTAAATGCTTCAAAGGTTACTGAAATGAGGAAAGAGAGGTCAGAGCTTTCCTGCCCCATATTTAAAGCCTGCCTCTTCTCTGCCCTTTTGGAAAAGGTGAGAAGGGAAAAGGAGACACATCACCTCCTCAGTACCGAAAGGTTCAACTACCTCCTGGATACCGAAATTGAACAACACCTCCCATGCCACTTCCATCTATCCCTATGCAATAGATTCAACCGCCGGATTTCCCTCAGTAACTTCTACAATGCTTGTTCAATACAAAATCTACCTTTCTTCAAACAGGGATAATTTGGCCATCAGTATAAACATAAGTAAAAATTTTTAAGTCATTAAAATAAAAATCATATACATCTTTAAAAACAAAGAATTGCAAATATACAAAGCTGCCCCTTTAATAGGCACAGGAGAGTGAACAATGATCTCATCACTATAGATGAAATCCCTGTATCAATTTCCATTTGTATGATGCTTGTTTAATTCTACCATTAGTTTGTTGTAAGGTATCCTGCTTTCTTCCTTTTTAGACAGTACATAATGTGTACCTCATCCACTGTGTCTTTTGGGGGTCTACCTCTCTGGGCTGGAGGTGCTGTTGGATAGTCACCTTTGCATTTTCTGGCTAAGTGTTCAGTCATTTATGACTCAGGGCCATTTTACATTTACAAACTGATGTAAAATGAGCTCCTCCACAGCTGAAACATCCCTAAGGCATCTGAGGCCATGTCTACACTACACATTTACTTCAGTAGAACTATGTCAGTCAGGAGTTTGCAAAGTCCACTCCCCTGAGCAACATAGTTATACCGACCTTCACCCCCCATGTAGACAGCGCTAAGTTGGTGGAGAGCTTCTCCCATCAACATAGCTACCACCTCTCACAGAGGTGGAGTTATTAGGCCAACGGGAGACCTGTCTCCCGTTGGCTTACAGTGTCTTCACCAGAAGTGCTATGCAAATTTCTACTACAGACCTGCCCTGAGTCTCTTGCAAAACCCTTTTGCATTTTATTTGTTGAGTCAGTTTGATTTGCCCAGCATTCTAAGTGCAAATCTTGTAGGTTTTTCACTGCTGTTTGCATTACTGTTGCTAATTTTACTGCTTTAGGCCAGATTAAATTCCCCTCCACTAGCAACTGTCTTTGAATTCTCTCATTAGAAATACCACAAACAAATCTGTCCTGCAGTATATCCTCTAAGCCACTTCTGAATGAGCAATATTCTGTTAGTCTGTTTAGCTCTGTCATATACACAGCTACAGTGTCACTTGACCTCCTCATTCTAGGATGAAACTGGAAATATTCTACAATAATGTCGTTTGTGTTTGTTCTGAAGCCCTCTGTTAAGATCTTTTACAGATCTTCTAAACATTTATCTCCTGATTTCTGTGGTTGTAACAAACTCCTTAAGAGGGAGTGGGTTTTACTGCCATAGACACAGAGGAAAATTGCATTGTTTGTCTGTAACTATAATCGCTTTTGTAAGCAAATAGTGGCCCAATCTCTCAGTACACGGCTGCCAATCCTCATTTTCTGCATTAAATTGCTCAATTTTCCCATAAATTCCCATTCTTATGCTCTCATCACCAGTTTTGTAAAGGGATCCTCACTGCAGAAGAAACACTCTTTACTTACAGCACAGCAGGCTGGGAATGGGCTGCTTTATTCAACTATATATAGAGTGGGGGAAAACAATTACTAACTAAACATGAAGAAAGGGAGGGGAGGAGCCTGGCACCAGCCCATAATACTCTGAGTAATCCCATAAATCCCCTGATCACCACTTCACTACACTTTCCTTATGTCTTTTAGTGACTAAAAGATTCATTACACAAAGTACACCGTCATGTTTTGTTTACCAAATCAACATTTTGGGGAGGTTCATGCTTGTTTAGCTAATATATAGGAATGCACCATTATGTTAGCTAGGTCAAAAAACTTGTATTTATATACTCCATAGCTGTTGGATTTTTTTTTTTTTTTTTATCTCACCCCCCCCCCCCCCCCAATATTGAATGCCAGCGTCTGAAAAACTATAATATAGGTAAACTTTGTAACCATATCTCTGATTAGATGTGTGGCCATTTGGACTGAGAAGTCTGTCTCTGCAATCCCTTATTCATATTCACAAGTGTCTCCTACTGAAGAGGACTGTAAGAGCTCATTCTGTTGGCAGGAATGTTGTTTAAAAACCTCTTCAACAATAATGTAATTTGAGATTCTGTGCTGCATTCAAAGATATTTCTGTCATGATGAATGGGGTTTGGCCCATTTTGGCACCACATTCATTACAATTAAAATAACCTTATACAAACTGTTGTAATAAGCCAGCAGGTTGCACCTTCGTGCGAGTAGCCAAGTGGTGGAGTCTCAAGAATCTGGAGGATTCCAGGAAAATTGGGAGGAGCTGGAGGGAGGGCACCATCTTGCTTGTTGTAGTGTGTTGTATGTGTGTGCGGGAGCTGTGTGGGAGGAGGAAGGCCTGCGTCGCCCTGGGTGAGGAGTGCATGAGCCTGTGGAAAGGACTGTGATGAACATGGCTAGATAGGGTGAGTGGAGAGCACTTTAGGCTCAGACTTGTGTGTGTCCAAGGGGTGGAGAAGGCCTAGAAGCAACATACCCTGCCAGGCTGGAAGCCCAAATTGAGCAGCCACCAGAGGAGCAGCTACCTCCCCAGCCTAGCACATCTCACTAGTGTGTACCATGGGTAGGATGAGAAGCAGCAGGTGTGGGGTGAAGGTTTGTGGCACCTACTAGGTGGAGGAAGGGATTGTGCAGTTGTTTCATTGTTGCTGTTGAAGTCCCTTCAGTTTCCCACCCCCGTTCTGGCCCATTGATGTGTCCCACCCCTTTGCATAACATTCTTTGATATAAATGGTTACAAAACTCCTCTGTGTGTAATTGGGTTTTGTGTCACGAGTTTCCAGACCCACATAAGCAAAAGGGCAAATGGCCAACCCAGAGAGGAATAGGTGCAGGCTCATTACTTTATAAAGCACATCTACCACCTGTGCAGCATGGGGGAGGACAGAAGAAAGAAGGTGTTGATACACTGTTTGGTCTATGTTCCTAACCAAAAACCTCACCTTCAAAAGGGAAAGAAACTATTTATTTATCTTTTCTACCTAAATACCACGAGTTCAAACCCCCATTTGAGGACTGTGGATCTCTAAGTCAGTACTGGGTTAGAAAGAGTATACAGCAGTATTTTCATTTGAGACCAGATCCATACATGTTTTGTGTGGCTGAAAGCTGTTAGCTTTGAAATTAGCTGTTTCACTCACTTGAGCAGACTAACAGTTAAGAAGCAGTTCTTATGTAAATGAAATATAAAATATATTTTAAAATAAAGAGCCAAATTCTTACTTCAGCTAGAACAATGCAGTACCATTGTCTTCAACGGCAATGAGTGAGGGCAACTGGGGGAAGTTTGGTACAATGTGTTTAATTTATAGTTGCCATTTCTAAGCCTAGATGGCAATGATCCTAATTAAATAAAGACAAACGATGATAGCAGCGTGGGAGTCTTATACAAAAAGACTGGTTTAAAAAGTACGTATCTGTTATAATACTGGATCAACAGTGAAAAGAAAGATTTACATATTTAAGTGCAGGTCACCTCTGAAAAGTGACTGAAAGAATGGTAATATGGGGTTCCAGGCTTATATTGTTTCTCGGTGATTTCCATTGTCACAAGTGCTCTGTTTACAAATGGCAGCCCTGCGCACTCAGTCTGGGTTCTGAGAGCCAAACTAGGGTCTTTTCTTCTTATCACCCGTAAACAAGGTTGTGCAGGGCAAATGTTGCCTGAATTTGCACACATGTAAATGAAACTTAGCAGCCAATTCTGTTGCTGATGCACAAAGTGTAATATCATAGAATCATAGAATATCAGGGTTGGAAGGGACCTCAGGAGATCATCTAGTCCAGTATTCCATTTCACTCTCTTTCTGCTGTTCCAGTTCTGCAAGGACAACAGGAATGTAAAGGAGTAAAACATATTTTTGTCATAAATTCAGTAGATATGACTGCTGAAATAAACTACAATTTTTTACACTTTTTAGAGTAGTTCATAATTTATTATTTTAAAATGTTTAATTTCTATCCATTAATACTTACATGCAGCCAGATCAATACACAGGTAAAAGCAAAAGTCAAATTTAAAAAAAAAAATTCATCTGGCCTGTGGTCATATGCAGAGAGATTTAATAAACTATGGAAATTAAACATATGACTCTTTAAAACAGCAAAATTTTGCCCTACCAGAGTGTTTTCCTCTAGAGAGAGGACACTCATGTATCCTTTTTCCTGTTGTTCTGTACTGATATCTACTTTTTAAAACAGCTGATGATGCAAGATTTAGTAAAGCTGTTTCAGTTATTCCTTTTGATTCTTAATGTGTACTCTTGTCAGTGTTAAGTCTTTATTAGTTTTATCATTTCTGTTTTCTCTGTTGGATGGCCAGTGGTTTTGAAAAGATGTGGATCATGTGAAATTTATTGCTGGTTTCAGGTCACTTCCTAATGATCAAGTGTCACCGTCAAGAAAAACACCACCGTGTTTGAAACTTATTTGCACCCTTGTTGATGGTCTCATTTGAGGGGCTGATACTGAATGATCATAAGGGCTAAGAGCTGTTCAGGCAACTTAAGTCAAGACTGCTGGGAGGCTCAGATCTTTTGAAAATTAATCCACTTATGTAGGAACCTTATTTTAGGTGCTTTTTTTTTTTAAAATCTGGACTTTGGTCTCTCAGGGCAAAGCTGAGGCATGTTGGTGAGACAAGGGGTCATCTCACTTGCTAATGCCTGTGCAGTACCTGTTCTGTGGATAAATAAATACAGAGCCAGCCTTAGCATTTCTGGGTGGAACTGCAATACAATTATTTCACTTCCTTCCTATCAAACATCAGTGACTCCTGTTCTGTCATCACCATACTATACACAGTGACAGATCTAGGATTTTGGAGAGATCAACAAAATTATTCTCTGGGGAATCCCCAGTTGTAATTCACTAGTTTTATGTAAAAAGGACAAGGAATTACTTTTTATGTCATCACTAACCTCCTGATGCACAAAGAGCATTGTGCTGTTGCTGGTGCTGGAATCTATGCATACTTGCCATATTCAGAAATGTGTCTCAATTTACAATTTCCAAATCAGATGGAGGACTGGAGGCTCCTACGTCCCCAGTCACTGGAGAATGTTGTGTACATTTTGGTGAATTATTGTAGTTGAATAAGTAGCACATTACAAATACTAATTAAGCGGTTGTCTCAGCCTAATGTGGAATAGGTAGATAAGTATTCTTCCCATTTTACTGATAGGGATACTGAGGCAGAGAGATTCAAGTCTGATTTTCAGAAGTGCTGATCGTCCAGGACTCTAACTGAAGTCAGTAGGAGTGCCGTATTCTCAACTCTTCTGAAATTCAGGCCCTCAGTTTCTCAGAGAATACAGTGATGGGGAAATACAGTACATAAATAGATAGATAAAAAATGGAATCAGTATCAGAGCCGGAATGAGAACTAGAATCCCTGCTTTCATCTATGTAATTAATCTACTAAACCCTGCTGCCACTCAAGCTACTGAGCTATACTTCCTTGTAGCCAGAGGCCATATTGTCTGCTCAGTGGAAGAACCAGCTTAGCTTGCAGGTGTTGGGAGGGAGAATGCGCTTGCCTTGTTTGCATCAGTTGTAGCCTATGTCTATGTCTACACTGCCAATGAGCTCAGACTAAGTGGATGGGAATAGCAGTGCACGCCAAAGTGCTGCACTGTAACTCCCTCAGATGAATGCTGCAGGCGTGAACTAAAGACTCCTAGTTCACATAACATAGTCCTCTTTAAACAGCACTATATTATCCTCAATATCCCAATGTCCGTTGTCTCCTGTATGTCCATTTTTTAGTCTGTGCATTTTTTGATGCAATAATGTTTTTTGTTTTATAAAGTGCTAAGTACATCATTGGTGATAAACAAATAATAGTAACAGATGTACTTGTAATTACAGCTCATAGTATTCAGGTTTCAGAGTAGCAGCCATGTTAGTCTGTATCCGCAAAAAGAACAGGAATACTTGTGGCATCTTAGAGACTAACAAATTTATTAGAACATGAAGCAGGCGGCTGGGAACCCTGGGGCAATTTAAAGGGCTCGGGGCTCTGGCCGCTGCTACCGTGGCGGAGCTCCAGGCCCTTTAAATCACTGCCGCAGCCCTGCCGCCGCTACCCCTGGGCTCAGGCAGCGCTTTAAAGGGCCCAGGGCTCCCTGCAGCAGCCAGAGCCCTTGGCCCTTTAAATCTTTGAGGAGTGAAGTTTTGGAATAGCCTTCCGAGGGAAGTAGTGGGGGCAAAAGATCTATCTTGCTTTAAGATTAAACTCGATAAGTTTATGGAGGAGATGGTATGATGGGATAACATGGTTTTGGTAATTAAATATTCATGGTAAATAGGCCCAATGGCCTGTGATGGGTTTTAGATGGGGTAAGATCCAAGTTACCTGGGAAAGAATTTTCTGGGAAAGAATTTTCTGTAGTATCTGGCTGATGAATCTTGCCCATATGCTCAGGGTTTAGCTGATCGCCATATTTGGGGTCGGGAAGGAATTTTCCTCCAGGGCAGATTGGAAGAGGCCCTGGAGGTTTTTCGCCTTCCTCTGTAGCATGGGGCACGGGTCACTTGCTGGAGGATTCTCTGCTCCTTGAGGTCTTTAAACTACAATTTGAGGACTTCAATAGCACAGATATAGGTGTGAGGTTTTTTTTGTAGGAGTGGTGGGTGAAATTCTGTGGCCTGCGTTGTGCAGGAGGTCAGACTAGATGATCATAATGGTCCCTTCTGACCTAAATATCTATGAATCTATGAATCTATGAACTCTGCCGCTGCTACCCCAGGGCTCCGGCAGTGGGGCTCGGGAGGCGATTTAAAGGGCCTGGGGCTCCGGCCGCAGCAGGGAGCCCCGGGCCCTTTAAATCACCAGCCTGGGGAAGCCGGTCCGGTCCAGGATGGCATACTGGCTCTTGCCGGTATGCCATACCGGACCAGACTGGCTTACTTTCACCTCTGGTCTGCTGTTTCATCATTGTGATAGGATACGTTGGTTGAAGCCTTTGCTGATGAGGCTGTAACTGTGGGATTTCTTTCTAAACCACAGAACTTCTTTGTAAATGGAGTGAGTAGAATATCCATATAGAAGTGTAGTAGACTGACTGCTCTTAAATATTCTTTCTCTGCCTGCATGACCTCAAACCACATCCTAGGATTCACTGTTTCATAGAAGCCAGACTGAGCAACAGATTAGCCACTGATTTTCCTTATTGCTTATCTGTATCTATGTAACATGTATGTACATTCACCTATAAATATCACTCCTATTTTAAGAACAGAAAAAAAGTCAACCTTAATTCTGGCATTTCCTAACTTTTTCTTGCTTGATGTTGCAATTGTAATAATCCTATTTTTACTGGAGTATTTTGTGTATAATATATATTAAAATATATTTATTGGGGTGAGCATGTGCATTCTTTTACCTCAGACTTTGTATTCATTCCTTGTTTATAGACATCTATTTCTATGCTCATCTTGTCAACCCTCCAGGCTTGCAAAGGCATTGTTTGCAGCATTCACAGTTTCTAAGTGATAGGCATATTAATGTGGTAAGGCCCAGTCTTCTAAACAGAAAAGTAGACAAACTATGATAGTGTTTACTTGGTCAAGATCCTGGAGCAAATGATTGGCAGACCCCAGGATTAAAAAGATGGATTTCCTGGCTCTCAGTTGTGTTGTCAAATTACTAGGACTATGCTACCTACCTATAGTGACTCCATTTATAATACCTAGTAATTTGTGTAGTAAAGGGCTATCTTGTTCTAAGGCCCACTTATTATTCATCTACCTTGGGTACTTTTTATGAACGGGGATTTGTTTGAGTAGCAAAAATTTGGGAATAAGTGTAATATTATGTGAGTTTATAAATTTTTGAGTAAAAATATATGGAAACTTTACGTACAAAAGACTTAGAACAGGACCCAAGGTTCTTGATAATCGGTTTTCCTTTTGCTTTGAGAGGATCAAAACCCTTTAATTTCTGAAACGTGCTTACATATCAGCCATTTTCCCTGTATATTGTTTTTTACTGGTGGCATGTTAATTCATTGACAGTGTGACATAGATGGGAGATCTGCAAGTGTTATTCTTTTAAAAATTTCCAAATTTATCTGTGGAAGTGCTCTTAAAAGTAGTGTTTCACTCAAAGTGATCACAGGCAGAGCATCTCTTTGAGCTGTGTGGTGTTTAGATGTTGCTTGTAATTATTAGAATTGGGAGCACTGGCTGTTGGGAGTCTGAAAGGACAGGAAACAGGAAGGAAGGGGGTGGAGTTGAAGAGGCTGAGGGAGAGCTACAGAGGGTGCAGCAGCAGCTTGGTAAAGACGTTTCCACTTTGAAAATAAAGTCCTGTTGAAACTTGTTAGTACCTTGCCCAGTTGATACAACATTTTGGTGACGAGGATGGATCTTGTGCCTCTGAATCCACCTGCACCCTTTCTGCAAAGCCCAGGTGAGCCTCCAATTCCTTTTACTACCTGGATCCATATGTTTGAGACTTATCTGCTTGCAGTCAGTGCTACAGAGATTTCTGAAATAAGAAAGCTTGCTCTGCTACTCCACTGCCTTGGAGCAGAAGGGCAGTGCATATTTTATACTTTTCCCCTGGCAAATGATAAATATGAGACTGGACTCACTGCATTAAAGAACTTTTTTGTGCCAAAAGTGAATATAGTAGCTAATCGCTACAGACTTCGCCAGCGTGAGCAGAAAACAGGGGAAACTATAATGCAGTATACTGCTTCCCTGATGAGTCTGATTGTAATTTGTGACTTTGGGAATATGGCAGATGAGATGATTAGAGACCAGCTCATTGAGAAAACAACCATGCTTCATGTAAGAGAACGCTTACTTCTAGAACCACAACTTACACTAGAAAAAGCAATAATCATTGCTACTCAGATTGAGTCAGCTACAGCTGAAGCAAAAATAATGAGTATGGATACAGGAGGCACAGTCCAGGCTGTGACTTCTTTGCAGAAAAGTTCACTACAACTGCAGACACACAATTGCAAGAGGAAAACTAATGAAAAATCACTGAATCAGCAAATTCAAAATACAGTAAAAGCATGCTTTCACTGTGGATCCCCACAACACCTTGCAAGCTACACAGGATGGCTGGCAAAAGTAGCTCAGTGCAATCATTGCAAAAAGATTGGACATTTTGCTAAAGTATGTCTTAGTAGCCAGTTCAATCAACAGGTGCATGCAGTTACAATACCAGATGTCACTGTGCTGAGCATGGACAAAATCACTACTGCACATATTCCAGAACAGATACAGTGCACTGTAAACGTTTTGGCCATACCCTCAGGCAAACCACACTCTATTCAGCTAATGTTGGACACTGGCTCAGCAGTATCTATACTACCTGATTCCATCTATCTGAATTACTTTAAAGATGTGCCTCTTACTGAAGCCAAGCTTCACTTGGTGTGCTATTTGAAAAACCATATTCCAGTACATGGCTGCCTGCCAGTAATTGTTACTTTTGGTGATTGCTGTGTAACTGCAGAGTTCTACATTGTCCTCAAAGGCACTCCTATCCTATTATTGGCTGCTTTAAATCTCAGGGTAGTTAATGGACGAATTGATCTTCCTCAGCAAAGCACTCTTGTGGTACACACACCAGTTTCAGGTGGGACCCAACACCAGGTTGAGGAGACACTTGGCTGTGCTTATGGGTTTCTGCATAAAGTTAAAATGTGGAATAATGTGATGCCTGTACAACAGAAGTTACAGCACTTACCATTTTCAGTCAGGGAAGCTGTTTTAGAGGAACTTAGAAAACTTGTTCAAAAGGACATTATTGAAGAGAGCGACTCCTCGGAATGGGTTTCACTTATAGTAGTGACGCAGAAGAAGGGTGGAGGCATTCGCCTTTGTGTGGACTTAAGAGAGCCAAATAAAGCTATTGTGATTGACAGCCATCCTTTTCCTCACATAGAAGAAGTATTTGCAGAACTTCGTGGAGCAAAGATGTTTTCTACTCTTGATTTGCAGAGTGCATACCACCAGGTTATGTTGCATGAAGATAGCAGAGACCTCACAGCATTTATTACGCATGAGGGACTATTTCGTTTTAAACGTGTTCCATACGTTCTCGCATCTGCCCCAAATGCCTTTCAAAAATGATGTCATTGATTCTGAAGAATCCACATGGAGTTCAGTGCTATCTGGATGATCTTATCATGTTTGGAAATACTTCCGAGGAGCATGACAATAACCTGCAGTCTGTAGTAAACTGCATCAGCACAGCAGGCCTCCAGCTCAATAGGTCCAAATGCAAATTTAGACAAACTGAACTCTCCTTTCTGGGGCATACAATTTCACGGGCTGGACTCAAACCTGATCCAGATCATATCCTGGCAATTTCAAATGCTCCTCTTCCAACAGATTTGCAAACTTTACGTTCCTTCTTGGGTCTTACCTCCTGGTATGCAAAATTCATTCCCAATGATGATTCTGTCATTGAACCATTACGGGAATTATTATGGAGAAGTTCAACCTTAGCGTGGACAACGGATGCACAAACTAGTTTCGAAATGGTGAAAGACTTGATTGTACATAGTCCAGTATTTGCATTATTCAGTCCTGCATTGCCCACAATTGTAACTACTGATGCTTCTGATTATGGACTTGGGGCTGTTCTCACACAACTGCGTGAGGACAACGCAGAGAGGACTGTTGCATTTGCTTCAAGGACGCTAATGCTGAGAGGAAAATATTCTACAGTCGAAAAAGAAGCACTTGCTTGTGTCTGGGCTACTGAAAAATGGAGAACTTGCCTGTGGGGCCGCACGTTCAAGTTGCGCACAGACCACAGACCTTTGACAATGTTGCTCACCACAAAAGGACTGGGAAGAGCAGGATATCATATTGCTAGATGGTCTGCAAGACTACTCTCTTTCAATTATGAACTGGAATATAAGCCTGGAAACCAAAATGTGATCGCTGATTTCCTTACTCACCTGCCTTTGCCTTCACCAGATGGTCCACCGGAGAATGAGGATGTAGTGGTTGCGCTTATTACAAGCACTCTCACTGCAGTTACAAGAGAACAATTTCAAGCTGCTTGTTCAGCATGTCCAATTCAACAAAAACTATGGGAATTTCTGACAAACAGATGGCCCAGTCACCCTGAAAACCTTGACCTGGTTTTGCTGCCTTATTTTAGAGTTCAGGAGGAACTTTCTTTGTTTGATGGCTGTGTGCTATGAGGTACACGCCGGCTCCTTGTGCCAGAAGAATTACAGTCAAAACTCATACACCTGGCACACGATACTCATCAAGGAATTGTCAGAACCAAGCAACGTCTACAGGATCTGTATTGGTGGCCAGGGATGGACTCTCAAACTGAAGCACTCATAAAATCCTGTGTCACTTGCCAAATGCATGATAAGACAGCAGTGACATGTACCCCTCCATTACAGCCTGTTCCTCTTCCTGAATCTGCATGGGAAAAATTGACGATTGACATTGTAGGACCCTTTGGTACTGCTCCAATTGACTGCCGTTATGCCATCACTTTAATAGACTATTTCAGTAAATGGCCTGAGGTAGCGTTTACATCGCAAATCTCTTCTGCTACAGTAATTAAGTTCCTCTCTTCAGTTTTTAACAGGGAAGGTAACCCCAAAGAACTGGTTTCAGATAATGGTAGTCAATTTACTTCCCTGGAGTTTGAAACTTTTCTAGCACAGAGGAACATTTTACACAGAAGGTCATCCCTATATTACCCTCAAGTCAATGGGGAAATTGAATGGTTTAACAGAAGATTGAAAGAGAGTTTGCAAATGGCTAAACTGGAAGGCGATTGTGGATACCCTTCACTACTGATTTCTTGCAAGATCTACATGACATGCCACAATGCAAAGATCACCCGCAGAGTTGCTGCATGGGAAACAGATGAATACTAAACTGAACATTGCTGGATTGTTAAAGGCATGACCTGAGGCCCCAACCGAGGATGATGTGAGAAAAACAGTTGAACAGAACCAAGCAAAGTCTAAGGCTTTCTCAGACAAGCGGCGGGGTGCTAAGGAACCAAAGTTTTGAATGTGGTTCCTTCGTTAGAATACGAAAACCTGGAATTTTACACAAAGGGGACCATAAATTCACAGCTCCTCTTAAAATCATAGAGAAGAAGGGACCTTACACCTACTGACTTTCTGATGGGTGGGTATGGAATGCTTCTTATCTTGCACCTGCCTATGCACCAAGAGGAGATTATGCCAACACCCAGTCTGCATTAGATGACTTCACCGTAGTACGAACACAGCAGACATTGCACTGGAACCAGGGCTTGAAAGACTGCCTGTCAGACTCAGATGACCACCTGTCTGGACTAGAGAGTATGTTTTGCAGTATCTACAGTGTTTTCAGTGTAATATTTCTGCCAACAGTATAGTGTCTTGTTTCATATTTGTTCCTGTGGTTAGAACAACGTTTATTTTAATTGGGAGAGTTTCTTAAGAGAGGAGGGAATGTGGTGTTTAGATGTTGCTTGTAATTATTAGAAGTGGGAGCATTGGCTGTTGGGAGTCTGAAAGGACAAGAAACAGGAAGGAGGGGGGAGGAGTTGAGAGGCTGAGAGAAAGCTACAGAGGGTGCAGCAGCAGCTTGGTAAAGAGGTTTCCACTTTGTTTTCAAAGTCCTTTTGAAGCTTGTTAGTACCTTGCCTGGTTGATACAACGAGCTGCAGCAGCGAGCCAACTTTAATGACAAACTATTCTTTGTATCTGTTACCAACAATTTGCAGATGTTGGCAAGTTATCAGAAATATGTCACTGCAGATTTACAGATTGCTTTCTCACTGATAGCCTTCCATGATAAGTAATGGATAGCTGCCTCTTACAGCTCTGTGGTGTGATATATCTGCAGTAATGAGAGGTGATATCAAAATCCAGTTTAAGGAACTCAGTGATTGGTTTGTTAATCAAGGATGCTTCCTCCATATTACAGGAAGACAAATTAGGAAGGCTAGTCTGATGCACAGGAAACATCTGAGTCCCAGTGATGAGGCAATGCAGATTTTTTTAAATAGAAGCTCCACAGCCTACAGCTTCATTTTAATGTTTAATGTGGTATTTCTTTAATCAGATATGAGAGAGATGTATGCATTGTTCCTAGAAAAGCTATATTAAATATAGAGTGTATCTTCAAAGTAATTGTTTTATAAAAGGAGCACACTTTTCATTAGTGCACTCAAGAGGAATTTGGTATTATTCACTGTGGTAAAAACAACATTGATATGATTTTTGTAAAAAAAAATGAATGACTGTTACTATTTATCTCGCTGGATAAGTATTCCTTGAGAGGTACAGATAATTAAAAAACTCCTGTGAAAAAGTGAAATGTAAATGTATTGATATTGTTACCCAGCATTCCAAGATGTTTGAGTAGGAGAGCAGAGTGCTTTGTTCAAGATTGACATGGCCTGCAAGAACCAAACAGTGATTTCCAGATTAGGGTTTTTTGGGGCTCCTCCCCACCCCTTCCACCTGGAGTCCGCCCTGGCACTCCTGCTGGGCAGCTGGGTCGGGGCATGGAGGCTTCCCCCGCTCCCTGACAGGAGCACTGGGCGAGTGGAGCAGGTAGGGGTGCGGGTGTGCCCATTTTTCCGGGGCCCCCCAATTCACCGGGGCCCATGGGCTGTCTTCAATGGGGATTGTGGGTGGTTTTGAAAAGCGGGCCACTTTTACTGAGGTGTGAAAATATGGGTTTAGAATCCTCACTTTAGGAAATTAAATTTGAAAATGGTGGCCTTGGATAACAGTGGTTTTATTGTATATTTAGATATATTAGTTGTTGATTTGAGCAGCACACTCTAAATGTTTATCCTAACTATTTTTTTCTTCCTCCTTTATTATCCATTCTCCAGACAATGAACTTGCTTGAAAGCTCAGGTTTTAGGCTCTCCTGGTCATGGTGCCCCTGTTGAAAGTTACCTATTAATGAAGAGGTGACTGTAGTGAGGATGCCCATGTTATGGAGAGTCTATATGAGCTCTGCTTTCAGTAGATTTTTACCTATATGAGAAGTCTGGATTCAGCTGTCACATTAACAGAATTTTGGATTGCATCTAAAAAGCTGATGAGCCAAGTCACTGAGGTGTTTATACTGTGTAAGCTCAAGTTCCATAACCACTTGACTGCAGCCATTCCATTTCAAGATTCACCAATTGATGGGACAGATACCAAGAGCTCTGGAGGGCCTATTGCTGGATTTTTAAAATTTGAAGGAATACAGAAACAATAAATAATAATCAAAGGAAGTGCTAGGCAGCAACCAATTGCAAAGGAAAGTGGCTAGCAAATTAGTCAGTTTCCTGTCTCAGTGCTAAGTAGCTTGTAGAGGAGAACTAACTAGAATTAATCTGTTTATACCTGCAGTAAGTTATTGATATATGGAGATGAGTGCAAATGGAAACAAGCAAGGATCCTCCTGCAGCCAACTACTTACTAAAGAAGAAAATTGACATATATTTGAGAGAAGGATGGGTGGCTACTATCTTTGCCTGTGGAGCCCTGAGATTTACACTTCCAACTACAGTGAACTACTTCAATTGAATTGTCATTTTTGACATTTGTCCACTCTGATAAATTCAATGAACCACGTCTTAAAAAAATCATTTAAGGAAACAATAAAAAAAAAGTCACTTATTGTAGATGGTCTTTTACTAAGCTTGAGCTGCATTTATTCTCTGGACACCAAGGTGTTAACTGCCTTAGGAATAGCAAAGGGGATGATATGATTCGTACAGATGTGCATTCAAAAATGGAGATTGGGATGAGGTCTCTCTGAAAATTTGGCTCTCTATCTTCAGTATCAATTTAGATAGTGACTATTAAACCAGAACTCATTTGGGCAAATAATGGGAGATTAGAAGTTGGATTTTTTTTTATATTATCAGTGGAAGGAAATTTTTTGATAGGTACATTTCTATCTCTAAGTGAAAAAGAGAAGAAAAACAGAACAGAATGAAAGTGTTTTAAAGCCTGAATCTGAAAGAGGTGCTCTAAAACTTGATATGTGTAGACTTAGAAAAAAGAATTTACCATATTGATTAATATCTGAGTATTCATGCTGCCAGTATATGACTTAGTTGTATGACAGCTTGCAATTCCAAAGGCAGATCGAAGGCTAATTTGGCACCCACAGCATGCTACTTCAGCATGATTTTGGATTATCAGTATTTGTGCAGTGGTACACAATAGTTACTGATAAACTAGTGCAATGCATATGGCAACTTCCTTTTATAGAAAGGAAACCTTTTATAGAACAGCTTATTTTAATAAAACAAAGCCAATATATTTTGTAATTCAGAGGTGGACTATAAATTTAAGCACTGTTATTTTTAAATCAGCTGGAATAACTAATAACTTGATTTCATTTTGACTATATGACTTTGGTGTCTTGTGGGAATTATCTCAAGATAAATCCTCTAGGACTTGCCAATACATTTACTCTACCTTGAAGACTCAGCTACTTAATTTTTTAACTTTTTACATAGCAATAGCCATCTTTGTTGGCTCAGCTAAAATAGAAGTAGATTAAATAAGCTATTGCTCCTTTTTAAAAGCTGCTGACAGATAACATGAAATATTGCCTTTATGCAAATAATATTTTATTTAATGGACCTCATTTATTTTTACAGTTCCCCATGGCAAACTGAACCTAAACAAGAGAATGAGAAAAAAACCCATAAAAACAAGCCCCTTAGAAGATAGATATAAAATAAGGTCACTGGAGTGAAACGTTATTGAAATATATAAAATAGTTTAATGTATTTTTTTTTTTCATTTTGCACCATTAGGTCATTTTATAAAGCTGTAAAATGTAACTTGTCATAACTGTGATATAAACAAAATCTTGGGTAGAAAATCCCTTTGCAGATTCTATTTGTAGAACAGTGGATCCAGCAGCACTGCAGTAGTTAAAAGGTTGTCAATGTTTCCATTGTCAAGCTGTTTTTCAAGAGTTTGAGTTGGCTATTAAAATTCCTTTTAGACTGAAACTTGGCATAGTAGGGGTGTGTGAGAGTCAAAAAGCCAAACTGAAACTTCTGGGCTCCTTTGGCTTCTGTGTGTTAGGTCCCAGGCTCAATATGGCTTCCAGAGATAGTGGCCACATCAACTGATTTGTCAATAAGGAGGACAGGGCTAGGTCAGGGCAGGTTTCTGGCTGATTAAGACTCTTGAATTTCACTTTCACAGCTTCAGGGCTGCATGGATACTGAGACTGATACTTCCGAAATTAATTTCAGTCCAAACTGAAGGAAACCAAATTGTCAAGTGAAGAAAAAATCTGGAGGTTGAAAGGAAAATAGACCCTTAAATGTTAAAAGTATTTAATTTCTATGGATTTGCAATCCCGAAGACCACATGTGTAAGTTTGTGTGTTTGTAACTTTCACAGGTGTCACTGGTTGCTTTGTGTATACAAAAGCAACAGTGGTGGGCCTAGGATTGCCAATTTTGGTTGGATGTATTCCTAGCGGTCTCATCACGTGAAATAATCAAATAAATGGTTAGTCTTTAAGGTGCCACAAGTACTCCTTTTCTTTTTGCGAATACAGACTAACACAGCTGCTACTCTAAAACCTATCTTTAATTAAAGGTTAATCATAGAATCATAGAATCACAGAGTTGGAAGGGACCTCTGGAGGCCATCTAGTCCAACCCCCTGCCCAGAGCAGGACCAATCCCAACTAAATCATCCCAGCCAGGGCTTTGTCAAGCCTGACCTTAAAAACTTTAAGGCAGGGGATTCCACCACCTCCCTAAGTAATGCATTCCAGTGTTTCACCACCCTCCTAGTGAAAAAGTTTTTCCTAATATCCAACCTAAACCTCCCCCACTGCAAATTGAGACCATTACTTCTTGTCCTGTCATCTGTTATCACTGAGAATAGACTAGATCCATCCTCTTTGGATCCACCTTTCAGGTAGTTAAAAGTAACTATCAAATCCCCCCTCATTCTTCTCTTCCGTAGACTAAACAATCCCAGTTCCCTCAGCCTCTCTTCATAACTCATGTGTTCCAGTCCCCTAATCATTTTTGTTGCCCTTCGCTGGACTCTCTCCAATTTTTCCTCATCCTTCTTGTAGTGTGGGGCCCAAAACTGGACACAGTACTCCAGATGAGGCCTCACCAATGTCAAATAGAGGGGAACGATCACATCCCTCGATCTGCTGGCAATGCCCCTACTTATACACCCCAAAATGCCATTGGCCTTCTTGGCAACAAGGGCACACTGTCGACTCATATCCAGCTTCTCGTCCACTGTAACCCCTAGGTCCTTGTCTGCAGAACTGCTGCCTAGCCATTCGGTCCCTCGTCTGTAGCGGTGCATTGGATTCTTCCATCCTAAGTGCAGGTCTCTGCACTTGTCCTTGTTGAACCTCATCAAATTTCTTTTGGCCCAATCCTCCAATTTGTCTAGGTCCCTCTGTATCCTATCCCTACCCTCCAGCATATCTACCACTCCTGCCAGTTTAGTGTCATCCGCAAACTTGCTGAGGGTGCAATGCACACCATCCTCCAGATCATTAATGAAGATATTGAACAAAACCGGCCCCAGGACCGACCCTTGGGGCACTCCGCTAGATACCTGCTGCCAATTAGACATGGAGCCATTGATCACTACCCATTGAGCCCAACAATCTAGCCAACTTTACTCACCTAATGTTTACTTCCTGGAGAGTCCAGGACAATCCTGGAGAGTTGGCAACTGTAGTCCTTGGCCCTAGCAAGCAATATATGTGTTCTGAAATCTAACATGAGCTATGTTATCGAAGCTGTTCACATTTTCTTATTTGAGATTCAATTTAGGGAGAAATATAAATGAAGCAAGGACTAAAATGGAGTAATGTAACTTAGAATACTTCAGGTAAAACTTTGGCAAGAATGACAGTGGAATGACCCATAGAGATCATTGCATTCTGTAAAACTACACTGAACCAAGCAATAAGAATGAAATGGTATAGAGAGGTCATTTGTCTCCATTATATACCTTTATTTTATTTTTTTCTTTTATTATAACAGTAAAATGTTTCTTCTATATCAGTGAATTGAAATTTCTTCTGTGGTAACTTTAATGGCAGATAATTATCGTAGTGACTGCAGAAAGGTCATATGAACTTCAATGGAACATCTTTGTGTCTCTGTTAGAATTAGATGCCCATTGTGTTCTAAGAATTAGACTGAAGTTTGGACTACATGCCCATGCAGAGAGTAAGATGGAGTAAGAGGACTTTCCTGATACTTGTGTGTGGGCTACCCTGGGTCCGAGCACACAGGAATAAGTAAAGTAGGTTGTTGGGGAAGAACATCTAAACTGGTGAGGGGGTTTAGTAGTAATCTGCAGTTGTTATGAAACAGCTGCAAATTATTAATCCCCCTTCCCACCTTCCGTGGAGTAACTGGGAAGCAGAGAGGGGATTGTGCCTCAGATGGTTATCTCCAATGCACAATAACTCTTATCGGGGGATGTACCATGTGTGGCACATGTTGCTCAAGGATGTGCCAAAAGAACAACCTAGCCCTTAAATGTTCTATGAAGAAAGATTCCAAGGAAAGCTGCTTGTATTTGTAGTTTACTACTGAGAAAAGATATTGTTATGAACAGGTTTACTGCTTGAGTGGCTATATATTGGATTGAGTTCCCCTATACAGTATGTGAGAAACATTTGTAATGCAATATATGAGTTCAATTCTGTAAATGCTGTAAATGTATTGTATGCATGCACAGTTAGATAACTGGTGCACTGACCCTTTAAGAGAGGCATGGAAAGTGACTTTGAGACTGGCTCTCCTGCTGAGGTAGGCTGTTGAGACAAGAGTGTGTGTCTGAAAGTCTTGTTAATAAAAGCCAGCTTAGTGCATCCTGTCCTGTAGGGACCTCCATTCCTGTGAGGAGTCTGAACAAAGACAATATGTGGTGTCCGAAGTAAAAAAACAAAACAAAACAAACAATAACAACAACAAACGAACTATGGCTTTCATGTAGAATAATGCCAGAAATATGCCACCTATGGACTTTGAAACAAGAAATATGGCACATGATTGGATTAGGTAAAAGGAGTTAATAGATCTGCTTTATGCAGGAACTGAGACAGAAAGTGGCCTGCAGTCCAGAAAGCTGCTCATTTTCTAGTACACATTGAGCAAAAAGCAGAGTTGTCATAAATACTGATTAAAAGGACTTAAGTATAAGTGCCAAGTACACCCTTTACCAAAGTACTTATAAATACAAGTATAAGTATGCTATGAAAATAGCACATAGGTATTTGTAAGTAAAAATACAAGTATAAGCACAGATACTTTCAAATCCCATATTCCCGATAATTGTCTGGGCCATAGAACGACAATTCCTAAATAATATAAGCACATAGTGAAAGAGAGAAAAAAGAGCAATAATGAAATGTTAATCAAATACACAAATAAGTATGGAATAACAATGAAAAAAATATTTATAAATGTAAATAAATGTATAATATTTCTTTCCATTTATTTATATATAATGATATTATGTACAGAGAGCATATAATTCAATGAAATGGGCATTTTTCTATAATAATAGCATGATCTTGAATATATCATCCTGATGATGGTCTCTTCTTAGAAAGAGGATTTGTCCAGCACTACTGAATAGTCTCTCCACGAGGAGCAGAGCTTGGCAGTGTGGTATTAAATTTGATAAGAGCCTTAGCAACTGCTTTTCAGTTGATCCACGTCATGAAGTGGATCATTGAGGAATTGCATCCCAACAATTCTTAAATCAGATGTTGTAGATTGAGATATAGCTTTGGAAGGGTGTTACAATAAACCAGATCTTATTACAAAAATGTTCCTCTGCAATTTTTCTCTGATCCTGATTGTGCAGCCAATAGAGCTTAAAAATGGGTTTGACACAGAAGCAACAATGAATGTCTTTATACTGTTGTTACTCACAGCTACATCAAAGGTAAAAAATATGCCTGAACCGTTTTCTAAGTGTATCCTTCAAATTATCTACCAAGCAAGAACTGTATTTTGGAGAAAACGAGTCAAATTTGGATTTTAGCACAAGTACAGGAGGCAGAACTGCACCATAGAAAGATTCTTATGTTCTCCTCCCCCGGAAGCTTATCAAATGCATTGGCAACTGGAGACATCACCTCCTACCACTCACCTAGAAATTCCAACTCTGGGTTGGAGAATTTTGGCAGCTCCATCACAATATTAATCCTATCACACGTCATCAATGTGGTGAAAGCAGTGTAACTTTGAATTCCATTTGATAGAGGTATGTTTGGGGATTGTTTTTCCCTGGGTGTCATTCACATCAGCACTCTGAGCTTAGGTGTGCAGCATTGCTTAATGTAGAGCACTTACCCATCACACTTCTGAAAATACACTTGTATTGAGAGTTTTTGGCAACAGCCCAGTAGTTGCCACCAAGTTCAGTGTATGTGAAAAACTTGCCAGCAAGTTAAAGAAGTATGGGCTGGATGAATGGACTATAAGGTGGATAGAAAGCTAGCTAGATCATCGGGCTCCACGGGTAGTGATCAATGGCTCCATGTCTAGTTGGCAGCTGGTATCAAGTGGAGTGCCCCAAGGGTCGGTCCTGGAGCCGGTTTTGTTCAATATCTTCATTAATGATGTGGAGGATGGCATGGACTGCACCCTCAGCAAGTTTGCAGATGACACTAAACTGAGAGGAGTGGTAGATACGCTGGAGGGTAGTGATAGGATACAGAGGGACCTAGACAAATTGGAGGATTGGGCCAAAAGAAATCTGATGAGGTTAAACAAGGAGAGGTGCAAGTCCTGCATTTAGGACAGAAGAATCCCATGCACCGCTACAGACGAGGGACCGAATGGCTCGGCAGCAGTTCTGCAGAAAAGGACCTAGGGGTTACAGTGGACAAGAAGCTGGATATGAGTCAACAATGTGCCCTTGCTGCCGAGAAGGCTAACAGCATTTTGGGCTGTATAAGTAGGAGCATTGCCAGCAGATCAAGGGACATGATCATTCCCCTCTATTCGACATTGGTGAGGCCTCATCTGGAGTACTGTGTCCAGTTTTGGGCCCCACACTACAAGAAGGATGTGGAAAAATTGGAAAGAGTGCAGTGGAGGGCAACACAAATGATTAGGGAGCTGGAGTTTATGACTTATGAGGAGAGGCTGAGGGAACTGGGATTGTTTAGTCTGCAGAAGAGAAGAATGAGGGGGGATTTGTTAGCTGCTTTCAACTACCTGAAAGGGGGTTCCAAAGAGGATGGACCTAGATTGTTCTCAATGGTACCAGATGACAGAACAAGGAGTAATGGTCTCAAGTTGCAGTGGGGGAGGTTTAGGTTGGATGTTAGGGAAAACTTTTTCACAAGGAGGGTGGTGAAGCACTGGAATGGGTTACCTAGGGAGGTGGTGGAATCTCCTTCCTTAGAGGTTTGCAAGGTCAGGTTTGACAAAGCCCTGGCTGGGATGATTTAGTTGGGGATTGGTCCTGCTTTGAGCAAGAGGTTGGACTAGATGATCTCCTGAGGTCCCTTCCAACCCTGATATTCTATGATTCTATGAAAAATTGGTCATATGTGGTGGCAAGTAAAATATACATGAACACTCAGTAGTATCACTTAAAAATACTCACATGGTTACATATATTAGAATCTGGGGCGTCTGCTTCCTTATGAGCATCATTCTCCACTTGATTTCCAACATTAATCATCCTAAAGCTCTCCAGGTCCTGAAAACAGCTTGAAGACTTTAACAAAATTGCTACTATTGTCTGTAACCATGTGTTATTTTTGTTGAGTCCAGATCAAACTGTGAGTGGATCTCAGTCAACAGAGAAGCGATCTTGTTGTACGAATGTGTTGTAACAAAGTGTCAGAAGACTAAGACTGCTGACTCTCTTGTTAGGTTATCAGAGTCAATCCAGCGACAGGTGACACCTGTGTAGCCTCTCTCTTGATGAGCCTCCACACTCCTACAGTTGTGAAAACAGAAAGAACAGATGTCAGTTTATTTTTAATTCTTTCAAGAACCAAGTTGTCCTGCCCCACTAGTTTATTTTGTAACATTTCTGTACACTTAACACTGGCCTTGGGAATAATTCCATTAAGAAAGTGTGAAAGCCACTCTCTTCAGCAAACAAGGGCAGAATATCACTAACAAAATTAAGAATTAGCTTATCTGTTTTTCCTTTAGACCCTAGTCCATCACAGAGTCATTGCTGCTGAAAAGTATCCAAACAGGGTTTCATGCTATCTGGAATGGCTCATGACCGTGAGTGCCAACCTCAGGGCAGACTGTCAAAAAGCAGGGCAGACACCCAAAACTGGTTGTATGTATGTCATCTGCAAACTTATTAGTGCTAATTTTATGTTTTTTTCTAGGTCATTAATAAACATTTTAAATAGTGTCGGCCCAAGAGCCGATCCTCCTGAGACCCCCCCACTAAAAATTCTATGATGATTCCCCATTACAGTTGCATTTGAGACCGATTCGTTAATCAGTTTTTAATCAATTTAAAGTGTGACATGTTAATTTTATATTGTTCTAGTTTCTTAATCAAAATGTCATGTGGCACCAAATCAAGTGCCTGACAGAAATCTAAGTATATTACATGAACACTATTATCAATAGCAATCAAACTTGTAATCTCTTCAAGAAAATACATCAAGGTAGTTTGACTGGATCTATTTTCCATAAACCCATGCTGATTGGCATTAATCACATTACCCTCCTTAAGTCTTTATTAATCGAGTCTTTTATCAGCCATTCCATTATCTGACCTGGGATTGATGTCAGACTGACAGGCCTTTAATTATCCAGGTCATCCCATTTACCCAGGAAAGAATTTTCTGTAGTATCTGGCTGATGAATCTTGCCCATATGCTCAGGGTTTAGCTGATCGCCATATTTGGGGTCGGGAAGGAATTTTCCTCCAGGACAGATTGGAAGAGGCCCTGGAGGTTTTTTGCCTTCCTCTGTAGCATGGGGCACGGGTCACCTGCTGGAGGATTCTCTGCTCCTTGAAGTCTTTAAACTACAATTTGAGGACTTCAATAGCACAGATATAGGTGTGAGGTGTTTTTTTTTTGTAGGAGTGGTGGGTGAAATTCTGTGGCCTGCGTTGTGCAGGAGGTCAGACTAGATGATCATAATGGTCCCTTCTGACCTAAATATCTATGAATCTACCCTTTTGAAATATTGACACAATATTAGCTTTCTTCCAGTCTTCTAGAACTTCCCAGGTGTTCCAAGACTTATTGAAAATCAGCATTCATGATCCACTGAGATCATCAGCCAGCTCTTTTAAAATTCTTAACTGCAAGACCTGCTGATTTAAAGATGTCTACCTTTAGTTGCTGCTGTTTAACAGCATCCGGAGATACTAGTGGAATGGAAAAAGTGTTATCTGTTTTTTCCCAAATACAGAACAGAACACATTTATATTAGGCATTATTATTGATAATTCTACATTTCCATCTAGTAATGGACAAATACCATTGTTAGGATTCTTTTTGTTCCTAACATACTTTAAAAAATCCTTGTTATTGTCTTTAACTGAGCTAGCCATAGATTTTGCCTTTGCTTCCCTTGTCAATTTTGTACAATTCCTAGCTTCTGATTTATATTCATAACTACTGACTTCCCCTTTCTCCCATTTGTTTATATAATTTTTATAGCCACCTTCACTTGCCCTCTAAAACAAGTCAGTTTTTTAACCAAGGTGGCCTTCTTCCTCACTTGTGTCTTTTTGGGCATCTAATAAAGTGTTCTTATGCAGTTCCCTGTTATCATTCACATTTTTATGATTAAATTCTTCCTCCTAGCTGATTTGGCTTATAATGGTTTTCATCTTTGTGAAATTGGCCCTTTTAAAGCACCAAGTATATATATAATTAGTCTGGACTTTATTCTGTTTGCACATTATAAATGTGATCCACCCATGATCCACTGTACCTAAGTTTCCATTAATTTTTAGTTCTGTGATCAATCCTGTTCATTCTTTAACACTCCCCCTTTTTATCCATCATGAGAAGGTCTAATACAGAATTCCCTTGTGTTGAATGCAACACTTCTTGAGTTAGAAAATTGTCATGTATAATATTTCGAACTACCAAGAGTATTTTAGTATTGGCAGCATGAGGCCCCAGCATATGTCAGTCAAATTGAAGTCTCCCATGATCACATAGATTTTTGCCCCCTAGACATTATAGATAGGTGTGTAAGGAGGTGGTCATTCTGTTCCCTGGTGTGATTTGATGGTCTACAGTGGACACCAACTTGTACCCCATCTTGTGCTTTATTGACATTGATTCATAAGGATTCAAAATCATTTTCTTGCAAATTATCAGTGACTTGGAATACAAGAAGTAACACTCACTCCAGCTGTTGGAAAATATTGAAACCCAAAGAGTGGAGTGTCCTAATGCTGTTATTGAGCAGGAATGTTAGGAATGGCATCCCAATCTTATTTTTGTTTAAAGGGAGATGTATTATATTCATGCATAGTTAGAGAACTGGTACATGGTTCCTTTAAGAGAGGCACAGGAAGTGAGTCTGAGACTGGCTTTCTCTGAGTGTGTGTGCGCTCATCTGGGCTGTTGAGACCAGAATGTGTATTTGAAAGCCTTGTTAATAAAAGTCTGTTTAGTTTATCCTATCTTGTATGGATCTCCATTTCTGTGAGCAGTCTGAATGGACAGTACACTTACTACCATAAATAAATACATTAAAGTCAATAATCTTCTCATAGTGGTACACATTGCATCCATAAGTATGTACAAGATTGGTCCCATTATACATAGTCCAGCCTGTTTTAAAAACCTTCATTGATGGGGATTTGACAGCCTCCCTTGGAAGTCTATTCCAGTGCTTAACTACCCTTATAGTTAGATTTTTTTTAGCCTAATATCTAACCTAAATCTCCCTTGCTGCAGATTAAGCCCATTGCTTCTTGTCCTACCTTCAGTGGATATGGAGAACAATAGGTCACAGTCCTATTTAGAACAGTTCTTAACATATTAGAAGTGTGTTATTAGGTTCTCCTCCTCAGTCTTCTTTTCTGAAGACTAAACATGTCCATTTTTTTTTACCATTCCCCATAGATCAGGTTTTCTAAACCTTTATCAGTTTTGTTTCTCTCCTCCGGACTCCCTCCAGTTTGTCCACAATTTCCCTACAGTGTGGCACCCAGGATTGGACATGGCACTCCAGTTGAGGCCTCACAAGTGCTGTGTAGAGGAGGACAATTATGTCCCATGTCTTACAAACAACACTCCTGTTAATGCATTGTAGAATATTAGCCTTATTTGGAACTGCATCACATTGTTGACTTATACTCAATTTGTGATCCACTATATCCCCCAGATCCATTTCAGCAGTACTACCACCTAGTCAGTTATTCCCTGTTTTATGGCTATGTATTTGATTTTTCCTTCCTATGTGTAGTACTTTGCATTTGTCCTTACTGAATTTCATCTTGTTGATTTCAGACTAATTCTCTAATTTGTCAAGGTCATTTTGAATTCTAATGCTGCCCTTTGAAGGGCTTGCAATCCCTTGCATCTTGGTGTCATCTGCAAATTTTATAAGCTTACTCTCCACTCCATTATCCAGTTCATTAATTAAAATAAAGAATAGTACTGGACCCAGGACTAAGCTTGCAGGATTACACTAGATATGTCCTCCCAGTTTGACAGCAAAACATTGATAACTATTCTTTGAGGATGGTCTTTCAACCAGTTGTGGACCAATCGTACAGTAATTTCATCTAGACCAGTACTTCTCAAGCTATCTGATGTGGGCGACAGGCAATTTTTTTTTCCAATGTGCTTGCAGATCGGCAGCTGATGGCTTGCAGCCCAGCACCACTCCGCGAACCACAACTTTGAGTAGCACTTGTCTAGACCACACTTCCCTTGGATGTCATGTGGGACTTTGTCAAAAGTCTTACTAAAATCAAGAGTGATCATGTATGCTGCGTCTCCTCTATCCATTAGGCCAGTAAACCTGTCAAAGAAGGAAATTAGGTTGGTCTGACATGATTTGTTCTTGACAAATCCATACTGGCCTTATAACTCTCCTATCCTCTAGATGCTTACAAATAGATTGTTTAATAATTTGTTCCAGTATCTTTCCAGGTATCAAAGTTAGGCTGACTCGTCTATAATTCCGTGGGTCCTCTTTGTTCCCCCTTGTAAAAATAAGAATTATGTGACCTTCTCTTGTCCCTGGAACCTCACCAGTCTCTATGAGTTCTCAAAGATAGTTGCTAATGGTTCCAAGATTGCTTCGGTTAGATCCTTAAATATCATAGGATGAATATCATCAGACCCTGCCACTTTAATACATTTAACTTATCTAAATATTCTTTAGCCTATTTCCCTATTTTGAATTGTGTTCCTTTCCCCTTGATGTTAATACTATGTTAAGTATCTGATCACCATTAACCTTTTAGTGAAGACTGAAGCAAAATAGATATTTAACACTGCAGCCTTCTTGATGTAATCAGTTAGTAGCTCTCCTTTCCCACTATGTAGAGGACCTACACTTTCTTGCATCTTTCGCTATCTCCTAATGTACATAAAGAATTTCTTATTGCCTTTTATGTCCCTTACTAGGTATAACTCATTTTGTGCCTTAGCCTTTTCAATTTTGCCCCTACATGTTTGTGCTATTCTTTAATACTTCTCCTTAGCAATTTGTCCAGGGTTCCACTTTTGTAGGATTCCCTTTTGATTTTCAGATCATTAAACCGCTCCTGAGAAACTGCCAGTTCTCCTGAACTCCTTTCTCCCTTACATTTTCTTCACATAGGGACCTTACCTACCAGTTCTCTGAGTTTGTTAAAGTCTGCTTTTTTGAAGTCCATTGTCCTTATTCTGCTGTACTCACTCCTTCCTTTCCTCAGATTCATGAAATCTACTGTTTTATGATCAGTTTCACCCAAATTGCCTACCACCTTCAGATTCACAACAATTCCTCTTTGTTGGTCTGAATCAAGTCTAAAATGTCTGTCCCTCTGATTACTTCATTACTTTGTTACTTTCTGAAACAAAAAGTTCTCTCCAATGCATTCCAAAATTTTATTGGAAATTTTGTGTTTTGTTGTTTTACTTTCCCAACAGATTTCTAGTTAAAGCCCCCATTACTACCAGGTCTTGTATTTTGGATATTTCTGTAATTTGTTCGAGAAATGCCTCACCCACTCCCTCTTCCTGATTCAGTGGTCTATGAAGTACTCCCACTATCACATTACTCCTATTTTTTCCCCTTTTATCTTTGTCTAGAAACTTTCAACTGGTCTGCCTCTTGCCTTCTTCAGGATCTCTGAACAATTTTATATACTTTTGATGTATAATGCAACACCTTCCTTTTTCCCCTGCCTACCTTTCCTGAACAAGCTATAGCCCTCCATGCCAATATTCCAGTCATGAGATTTATGCCACCAAGTCTCTGTGACCCAATTAAGTCATAATTTAGCTTATGTACTAATACTTCCAGTTCATCCTATGTGTTCCCCATACTCCCTAGATTTGTGTATTATGATTATGTTCTCTCTGGAAAGGCATGCTGAAACAAGTGTAATTCAATATTGCTGACCGTGAGCAACAGGCATATCTGTGAGTACATAGCTGCATCAAAACATGGCACCACAGGGCAATCAAACCAGAAATGAGTGAAGTTTAGTTCAAACTACAGGTTTTACATTTTGCTTGTGAAGCAAGGAATTAGACAAAGAGTCTAAATTTGACTGTTCAAAACTAGTTCAGTTCAGTCATGTCTGTAGCTGTATTATCTCCAGTTGCAATCTAAATTAATCAGGGTTAGACTTTGTCAGCACATAGAGAGCAAGCTTCTTAAGTACACTAGAGCTCACCTTAAGTGATCACTCTCGTTACAGTGGGTATGGTAACACCCATTGTTTCATGTTGTCTATGTATATAAATCTCCCTACTGTATTTTCCACTGAACGTATCCGATGAAGTGAGCTGTAGCTCACGAAAGCTTATGCTCAAATAAATTTGTTAGTCTCTAAGGTGCCACGAGTACTCCTTTTCTTTAAGTACACTAGAATCCTTCAGGAAATAGTGTGGGTGATTCAGTTAGGATGTTCTTCCCCATGAATGTGTACTCAACTAATGATAATGTGTATTGGTAGCGGACAGTGTGTTGCCAGTCAAACCATCTTTCAGATAAGGCTCTAAAACTTTTGGCCTGACTACAGTATTTCCATTCACGAAAGATCTCATGGCACATTTGGGAAATGCAGAAGTTTTAGGTCTGCTTTCCACATAAGTCTTCACTTCCTTGGCTAGACTGGAGTGTTGCCATGTTCCTGTATGCAATGATGAGCTGCCAAAATCTTAACAACCGGTTCCCTCCTCACCCCATGACTCCTGCCCCTTCCAACCCTCCGCGTTCCTTGATGCCCCCCCCCACCCCGGACCCTTGCTCCATCCATCCCCCTCCCCTGTCTGCCACCAGAACTGGGCAGGAGGGTCTTGTGGCCACCGTAGTGGGTGCCCACCCCGTCCCTAAGAGTCACAGGGACCTGCCAGGGGGCCAGGTGGGGAGTCCTGGCATTGCTTACCTGGGGCAGTTCCCAGGAAGCATCCAGCAGGTCCCTCTGGCTCCTAGGGGCGGGGGAGCGTAGCTCGGGGGGAGCAGGGGAAGCAGCCACTCCCCCCACTGATCACATCAAAAGTGGTGCCTTAGGCGCCGACTCTGTGGGTGCTCCAGGACTGGAGCACCCACGGGGAAAATTTGGTGGGTGCAGAGCCCCCACCGGCAGCTCCCGGCCCCACAGCCGGCCCCAGCTCACTTCACCTCCGCTCTGTCTTCTCTCATGAACGCGCCACCCTGCTCTGCTTTTGCGCCCCCGCCTCCCGGCTTCCCGCGAATCAGCTGTCCGTGTGGGAAGCCTGGGTTGTTAAATTTTGTTGGCTGGTTGTTAAATTTAGAAGCCCTTTTAGAACCAGTTGTCCCGCAAGGGACAATTGGTTCTAAAAGGGCTTCTAAATTTAACAACCGGTTCTAGTGAACTGGTTGGAACCGGCTCCAGCTCACCACTGCCTGTATGGTATCACCAGCCATGATCCACTAGCAGATGCACTGGGATGGTGGTTATAGCGAAACCTGCGTGCTGGGGTTTAAAAAAATGCTATGGATTCTTTCCTCAGAAAAAATCCTGTTGAGACAAAGGTTTGGGGAATACAGCCCTGGTCAAAACAGTGATTTATGTCTTTGAGAGGAACACACTAGGGTCCTGTCCTGTGCAGATGCTTAGTGCTTCTTGAAAGGTCCTGAATGCCTTCAACTGCCACTGAAATCAGAGGAACTGAAGACACTCTGCACCTCATAGAATCAGGCCTGTGTTAGAATTTTATTTCTAACAAAGTATGATTTTGAACATAATCAGTGTTTTTACTTCCATTTACCTCAAGCGTTTTAACTAAGTGAAAAGTTTGATTGGAATGATTTTTCTTGCATGAATTTAAAGGCATCTTTTAACATGATCTTCATTTCTTTCTAAAATGTTGCAAAGTTTTTTAAAATTATATGGTTTGTCCTTTTAAAAATAATTTCTGCTAAATGCTGCACAAATGTAGTGGGATAATCTGATATAGTTTTATTGTAGGAAGCCTTTGTATTAGGTATAATAGAGTGAATTTAATTCCTTTTTAAAAGAAACAAATGTACTCATATAAGCTCACCAAAATATGCTTACAATGCAGTGGTGACAAATGTTAATAGTGTCAATAGTCCATGATTAAATAATGTCTAAGACATGTGATAGGTAGACTTTTATAAAATAAATTATACCTAGATATTCTGTTAATGATTTGTGATCTTTAACTTCGCACAATGCTAAAGAAATTTATTCTTAACCATACTGTATCTCCCTAACTGACATTTTCCCTCTTATTTAATTTCCTTTAAAACCAGCAAGAGTGCTTCTTTGAAGTCTGATATCACTTTGCTTTTTTCCCCCCAAAGTCTTAGCTCAAACTTTTCCTAATTTTACATATTGCTGTTCATCCACTAGTCATATTAAAAATAAAGAAAGAGCCAAATCCTACTACAGTACAGTTAGTTTACTGCACACAAAGAGATAGATGCTTCTCTTGATATGTGTGCATAACTCTTATTAGTGATAAAGGGAGTTACGTATGTGTGCACATTACAGGAAGAATATTTTCATAAACATTCATTTGTTTGATATGATTTGTATCATATAAATCAGAAAAGTTTACGCTTTATCTTTATTAAACTGTGCAGAACAGCTCAATGAAATCAGACATGCTATATGCCAGTTCTTAGCATTGTCACCAATGATTAATTTTGGTGAATGCTCAGTTAAGCTGCCTGCGACACAAGATCTTTGAGTTATTGTGTTAAGTTGTTAGCGCTTGTAATATTTACATATGGTAGATCTAATAGAATTGGATTTGATCTTGAATACATTTAGTGTTGTGAGTATTCTGCCAGTTACAAAATACAATCTGTGGTTAGTGGATGTTTCAAGGGATTATTAATTACTGTAATATGGGGCTTCTCATCTGTAGGTCACTAGCTTGAATTTGACCCAAGTGGGTACTGACTGAAAGTCATCACTGTTTTGTGGTCTGTGTAAAACAAGTTGTTGATCTCTGTCCAGATCTTATTAGAAAGGTGCTCTCGCTGTTAGAACATCATCACCATAGGCAATCTTGTAGGCAGTCTCATCAAAGCAGTCTGGGATTGACTAAACATGGAGACTGAACAAATCTCACATGCCTAGAGTTACACCTGTAGGCTGAGGCACAGTGCCAGGGCACTTTAGTGAACCTTGCCCTGCTAGTGCCTGTGATATAGAATTCTGTGGACAGGCAGAAAATACATCCTGCCAGGGTTGTCAGTCTGGCATATTTCACAAGCAATATATTGAATAAAATGAAGGTAGAATGTCTTTTCTTTGATATGCTTAGTATGGAGCAAATGCTCCTCTTTGCTTTAGTGAGAAGAGTGGACCAAGCAGCAGTGGATCTAAGTGAGGATGAGGCAGTAGCAGCTCCATGCCATAGTCACCACAAGGTTTGGGGGCTGGGAGGTTGCTGGGATAGGGTGCTGATGGAGGAGAAAATGGCTACAATGTGGCATCTCATGCCTCCCCTCAGCCCTACGGGGATACCTTGTGTAGCTACTGACCTCATCAGTATTAACTTATACTACGTTTCCCTTCACTGAGCAACAGCCAAAACCCCCTTTCAGAGAGCTTTGGAGGGCAATGGCCAGTGTGCTAAGCTCATGGGAGTATGATTTCTTTTGGAGCTGGATGCCATGGAATTCAGTGGGTAAGAGGTAACACAGAGGTACTTTGGTACAGCCCTTGAGATTTCTGCAAATCTCAGGAAAGTATTTTTGGTGGGGTCAGGGGGAGGGGGTTTGACACTTCTTTGGGTTCTGCAGGATAGCAAATCTGACTGTCACATGGAAGCAATCAGATGGAAACTGTGGGTCTAGTTCCATTGAAGTTGCTGGCAAGATTCCCATTGACTTGAGTGGTGCAGAATTGAGCCTTGTGTGAGTGCAAAGTTGATTTTTATTGTCTTATGTGGAAATAGCCTCGCTATGGAATGGTTTAGCCCAGGGCACATAAGTAATTTGAGTAGATTACATGAGGTGCTTTCAAAGACTACTTGGGTTATAGTTTCTAAAGGTGATTTAATAATTATGGCATATTCTAATTTAAGAAAATACTGTTGTTTTGTAAGCTGCTTCTAAAAGAAAATGTTATATGTGTAAATCTCTCCTCCCACACATGTCACAAAGTGGGAAAATATAAATCTAAAATATAAGAAAACAAAATTTTTGTGCATGCCAATGGAAGATAAAAACATGTCTTTTTCATTAATTCCCAAATTCATGGAAATGTAATTGACAATTGTATGATGTAAAATTACAAAAGGTTGTCATTCACTTTTGAGAAGTCAAACCCCATGGGGAAGGAAAACAAAGGATTATTTTCCATTGCAAACCTAACCAATTGTTTTGTTTTCTATTAGCTGTCCTCGGAGTCATTGAATTCTTTTCTTTGCATTCTTCAGGTCCTTTCCACACATGAATACAAGGAGAGTTGCCAGTTAAAGGAAAAGTGACCAGTGCAGAGGACGACATGACCACCATGAAGGGAAACGGTCTGGTTGCATTGCTGGTTGCAGGTTTGGGAGTCATAGGAATTTTAGTGTCAGCAGCTACAGAAGATTCCCAGTGCCAGCGAGCTGAGCACCCTGTTATAATGTATAAAGGTAAGGAGCATTTCCCCTCCTCTTCCAAACAAATTTTCCAAAAAAGGGAAAAAATACCACACAAGCCCTTTACCTCTAGAAGTTTTTGTTTATATCACACATTGGCACCAAGTGAAAATGAATTTAGTGCCCTCTGCCTAGTTGCCTATCAATATTTGTCCAGAAATCAACAGACAATTTGATTGATTGTACAACTTCAGCTCCGAAGAGTCCCAGGTCTGGAACAATAGCAATATTAAAGGTTGAGAAGGATTAAAGTGTATTGGCGGAGCTCTGTGTTGAAACTTGCCCAGTGTCTGACCTCACTATACTATACTCTTTTTAGTGCAGTTAGTCTCTCTCTTTCATGAGCTCTGAACTGACTCACACAGTTTAAAAATATAATAAAATAAAAGCTTTGCACTGCTATTCAGCATGGGCACTTAGTGATGCCACAAACTATTAAACCAGCAGAACATGTATCTGACCATCCTCAGCTGCAAGGTGAACACTGCTGCATTCCCATCAGTCAGTGTCAGGTCTCCAGAATACCTCTGCTGTTCTTAAAATCTGCCATGTATGGTGCAGGTGGTTTCTGCCATGCTGTCTGGGAGATCTTATAGGACAGCTCTAATTCTGAATTAAATAGACAGAGGCAGGGAGAAGAAACGAGATGAAATACATCTCAGACAGGCTAATACAAATGAGTGTACAAACTTTGCTCACAGTTCTCTTCTGAATGTGTAATTGAAGGTGCTAACAGCATTAGATCTCTCATTTTCATTTGTAATTAAAACACAAAATGGATGAGCATACCTTCTGTAAATACTGCACTTTCTGTCCTTTTGGTTACCACTGCAATCATTACAGTGCTGAGAGTGACATATGGATAAATCAGAATACATGTTAACCAGGTCGTACTCTCCCTTTCACCCTGCAATAGGGAGGATGCTGGTTGCATTGCCTTTTCAGTATAGAAGTAGTATTTGCCATGACAGGATCCGAGCTAGCAGAGTTGTCAGCACTCAACATGATCCACTGGGTTGAGCCCCTGCTTTGTTTGCAGAATTGTTTTCTTGATTACTTACTTTCTGGATTCATGAGGTAAGAGCTATTAAAACCTCCTGCTCATTAGGCTTACGACTTACCTCAGCCTTTATTGTAATTCTTAACAAAATGACTGCACCAGGAAAAAAATAGCAGCCCTTCAGGACAACAAGTTTACAATTAGCTTATTGACTTTCATCACCATCTGAATTTAATTTTAAATATTTGTTGTCTAAAGTCTATCTAAAGAACAGAAGTGCACTGAGCAAGGCTAAGGGAAAAAAGAGTTCAGTAGAGCTGGCAGTTTTTTAAAGAGACATCATTTAGGGCACAAAAGCAAATTATCCCAGTGCATAGGAAAGTATGGTATGAGACCATCCTGGCTTAACAAGGAGATCTTCTGTGACTTCAAACTCCAAAAAAGTCATGCAAAAAGTAAGAACTAGGTCAAATTATGAAAGATGAATATGAAAAAACCCACAAACATGTAGGGACAAATTTGGTGCTTCACTAGCACTAAATGTGCTTAAACTAGCTAGGGACATAAAGGGTAACAAAAAAACATTTTGCAAATACATTGGAAGAAATACCAAAGACAGAGTAGGCTCATTACTCAATGAGAAGGGAAAGACAATAACAGAAAATGTGGATGGCTGAGGAGTTAAATGCCTTTTTTCGTTTCAGTTTTCATCAAAAAGGATAGCAGTAATTGGAAAACTGACATAGTGAACATCGGTGTAAATTGGGTAGGATCTGAGGCTAAAGTGGGGAAAGAACAAGTTAAGAATTATTTAGACAAGTTAAATGTCTTCAAGTCAGCAGAGCCTGATGAAATACACCCCTAGAATACTTAAGGAACTAGCTGGTGAGATCTCTGATCCACTAGTGATTATCTTTGAGAACTCATGGAGACGGGAGAGATCCCAGAGTAGTGGAAAAGGGAAAATATGGTACCTATCCATAAAAAGGAGAATCAAGACAACCCAGGGAATTCTAGACCAGTTAGCCCAATGTTGGTACCCGGAAAGATAATGTAGCAAATAATCACACAATCAATTTGTGAGTACCTAGAAGATAAAAAGATAATAACTAACAGACAAGATGGATTTGTCATGAACAAATCATGTCAAACCAACCTAATATGCTTTTTTCATGGGGTAATAAGCTTTGTGAATAGGGGAGAAGCAGTAAATGTGATATGTCTCAACTTTAGAAAGCTTTTGATACTGTCTCACATGACCGTCTCGTTAGCAAATTAGAGAAATATAGCCTAGATGAACCTATTATGAGGTTGGTGCATAACTAGTTGGAAAACCATTCTCAGATAGTAATTATCAATAGTTCACAGTGGAGCTGGAAGGGCATATTGAGTGGGATCCCTTAGGGGTCTGTCCTGGATCTGGTTCCATTCAATATCTTCATAAATTGTTTGGATAATGGCATAGAGAGTACATTTACAATGTTTGCAGTTGATACCAAATTGGGAGTTGTTGAGTATTTTTTGGGACAGGATTTGAATCCGAAATGATCTTGACAAACTTGAGAAATGATCTGAAATAAATAGGATGGAATTCAATGTGGCCAAATGCAAATTACTACACATAGGAAGTAATAATCAGTCTCATAAATACAAAGTGGGAAATGACTTCCTAGAAATGAGTACTGCAGAAGAGGATCTGGGGGTGATAGTGGATCACAAATGAAATATGTCTTCACAATGTAATATACCTCTACCCCGATATAATGTGGTCCGAGGGGAGCGGGGCTGCTTTACCTCGTTATATCCAAATTCATGTTACCGCAGCGGTTCCTCTGCGCCCCCCCCTTACTTGCTGCAGCCCTCCTGCCCCAGCTCACCTCCTCTCCGCCTCGTCCCACGAGCGCACCACTGCTCCGTTTTTCCACCTCCCTCCCAGGCTTGCCACACCAAACAGCTGATTCACGGCAAGCCTTGGGGGGAGGGGAGCAGTTCGGTGGTGGCGCGCTCAGGGGAGGAGGCAGAGGCGGAGCAGAGGTGAGCTGAGGCGGAGGGGGTGTGCGGGAAGGGCCACAGCAAGTAACGGGGGAGTGCGGGGGAAGGGTGCAGAGGAATGTTAAAGAAAAATGCACATATGCTAACATGTGACTTCATTTTGGTTTGGGGCCCACCATTGTCTAAAAGCAAACACATCATGCACCAGGAGGAGTGTTCCTTAGATACTGTTGTTCTCCTTATCTACTGAGGACAGGACAAGAAACAATGGGCTTAAATTGCAGCAAAGAAGCTTTAGGTTAGATATTAGGAAAAACTCCCTAACTGTAAATGTAATAAAGCACTGGAACAAATTACCTAGGGTAGTTGTGGAATCTCCATCACTGGAAGTTTTAAAGAACAGGTTAGACAAACTGCTGTCAGAGATGGCCTTGATCAGTGTTTCTCAACAACCAATCCATGGACTGGTGGTGGTGCCTGAGATCTCCCAGACACAGTTTAGGAAGGCAACAAGCAGGTCCCTGGTATCAAAAAGATTGAGAAACACTGGTCTAGATAATACTTAATCCTGCCTCAGAGCAGGGGACTGGGCTATATCTCTTGAGGTCCTTTCCAGTCTTACACTTCTATGATTTTATGAGAGACAATGGACAGATGTGGGATTGGCAGGTTAAAATTGAGGTGGGAGTTGGGGGGTTCATAATTCATTGCTGGGCTGGGGGACAGACAATTGTGGGGGAAGGAACAGAATTAATTATTTAGATATTTTGTGCTTGAGGATAAGCTGCAAGCTTCTATCAGGCAGCATTTTATATACATCTTTATAATTTGATCTCATTCCACAAGAAGTGGAAATTTGGACAGATGACTAGGAAGGAGTATAAAAATATTGCTAGAGCATGCAGGGGTGTAATCAGGAAGGCCAAGGCACAACTGGAGTTGCAGCTAGCGAGAAATGGGAAGGGTAAAAAGAAGGATTTCTACAGGTATGTTAGCAACAAGAAGAAGGTCAGGGAAAGTGTGGGACCCTTACTGAATGGGAGAGGCAACCTAGTGACAGAAGATGTGGAAAATGCTGAAGTACTCAATGCTTTTTTTGCCTCGGTCTTCACAGACAAGGTTAGCTCCCAGGTTGCTGCACTGGGCAGCACAGCATGGGGAGGAGGTGAGCAGCTCTCAATGTGAAATAACAGGTTAAGGACTATTTAGAAAAGTTGGATATGCACAAGTCCATGGGTCCAGATCTAATGCATCCAAGGGTGCTGAGGGAGTTGGCTGATGTGATTGCAGAGCCACTGGTTATTATTTTTGAAAATTCATGGTGGTCGAGGGAAGACTACTGGAAAAAGGCAAATATAGTGCCCATATTTAAAAAAGGAAAAAAAGAGAACCCAGGGAACTACAGACCAGTAAGCATCACTTCAGTCCCTGGCAAAATCATGGAGCAAGTCCTCAAGGACTCCATTTTGAAGCACTTGGAGGAGAGGAAGGTGATCAGGAACAGTCAGCATGGATTCACCAAGGGCAAGTCAGGCCTGACCAACCTGATTGTCTTCTATGATGAGATAACTGGCTCTGTGGATATGGGGAAAGTGGTGGACGTGATATATCTTGACTTTAGCAAAGCTTTTGATATGGTCTCCCACAGTATTCTTGCCAGCAAGTTAAAAAATTATGGATTGGATGAATGGTCTATAATGTGGATAGAAAGCTGGCTAGATTGTCTGGCTCGATGAGTAGTGATCAACGGCTTGATGTCTAGTTGGCAGCCGATATGAAACGGAGTGCCCTAGGGGTCAGTCCTGGGGATGGTTTTTTTTAACATCTTTATTAGTGATCTGGATGATGGGATTAATTGCACCCTCAGCAAGTTTGCAGATGACACTAAACTGGGGGGAGAGGTAGATACACTGGAGGGGAGGAATAGTGTACAGAGTGACCTAGACAAATTGGAGGATTGTGCCAAAAGAAATCTGATGAGGTTCAACAAGGACAAGAGCAGAGTTCTGCACTTCGGAAGGAAGAATCCCATGTACTGCTACAGACTGGGGACCGACTGGCTCAGCAGCATTTCTGCAGAAAAGGACCTGGGGATTACAGTGGATGAGAAGCTGGATATGAGTCAGCAGTGAGCCCTTGTTGCCAAGAAGGCCATGACTTATGAGGAGAAGCTGAGGGAACTGGGGTTATTTAGTTTGCAGAAGAGAGGTGTGTGTGTGTGGGGGATTTAATAGCAGCCTTCAACTACCTGAAGCGGGGTTCCAAAGAGATTGGAGTTAGGCTGTTCTCAGTGGTGGCAGATGACAGAACAAGAAGCAATGGTCTCAAGTTGCAGTGGGGGAGGTCTAGGTTGGATATTAGGAAACACTATTTCACTAGGAGGGTGGTGAAGCAGTGGAATGGGTTACCTAGTAGGTGGTGGAATCTCCATTCTTAGAGGTTTTTAAGGCCCGACTTCACAAAGCCCCGTCTGGGATGATTTAGTTGGTGTTGGTCCTGCTTTGAGCAGGGGATTGGACTAGATGATCTCCTGAGGTCTCTTCCAACTCTAATAGTCTATGATTCGGGTCCCCCACCCAGAGCTCCCAAAAGCGGCCAAAATCATGTTACTGTTTAAATTTGGGAGAGTTGGTAACACTGTTAAATTGCTACACAGAATCTGGGGATGGAGGGAGGGAGTTCAAAAATCAAAAGGCAGAGCAGTCTCATTATTTTTCGGGTCTGCCTCATGATTTTTGAAACGTTAGGTTGGCAATTCTGCCATTATATGACTTTGTTTTCAGTTGCCAAACTTTAACCATTCAGGATGACCTTTTCCATATCAGTTTCCACATGCTCAGTAGCAACTTGTTGGAGTTTGAAAGCTAAATTCTCTTAAAATTCCATCAGCGCGTAGCATGGTCCATTCTAGGAGTGCAGGGGCTGAGTAGGACTTGCTTTGAAATTGCTTCTCCTGGCTGTCAGGGGCTGCTATGGCACCAGACATAGAAATAGAGAGCAGAGGGACTGGCTTTTACAGTGCTCCACCTGCTGGAGCCCAGGGATCATGAAGGATAAGGTGGCAGCATCCTGACTGAAATGCAGAGGAGTGAGGAATTAGAAGAAGGGAGAGAAGGAGTTGGAGAAGTCAGAGGGTGGGGAGGAGTGTAGAGAAACCAGGGGTGGTGGGGTGGATAGATTTAGATGGGGACACAGTCAGTAGCTCGGGCCTGTGGGGTCAATAGGAGAAAGGAGGGGAGGAAATGGAGAGGGAAAGAAGCCAGGGGGATGCGGGGGTGGAAAGAAGCGGAGATGGTGAGGGGCAGACATTAATTTATTTTCACAGCACCCTGTGAGGTGAGGGGGTAGAAAATGTCAACAATGTACACTAATGTTGGGTACCCAATTTCAGATGCCAGGGCTGATTTTTCAGAGAATTTAGAATTTTGTAATATTTACTTGTTCAAAGCACAGCTCCCATTGACCTTAATTGTAGCTGTGAAATGCCTTAACCACAAGACTTTTAGCTTACTTCAATTCCCTGCATCATTTACTACCCACCTTCCAACTTCTTCAACAAATAAAACAAAGGTCCTACAGACAACAGTGTCCTTCACTGTGTACTGAGTGAGGCTGGGGTCCTGTGGAAAAAAATAGTGTTATAATGTAATTACAGATCGGATCATAATGCAGATGCAGAAAGGGGCTGGATTAAGGTTGAACAGGCCACCTTAATTCTCACTTTACCTTACTATTGAGCGCTTGACTTTGCAACCTTGACGCTATTTAAGTGTGAGGGTTTTTTTGTGGGGGGTGTTGTTGTTCGTAAAATATATATATATAATTGAAAAGTTCTATACATTTTAATACAAAATAATTGAGAATCATTTCCATATTCACTTGGTGAAATCTGATAATTAAAGGTGAAAAATTATCATAAAAATGAAGAGTTGAGTCAGGGCTCTGTTGCTATCCATGTATTTCAGCCCAGGTTTGGGAATATGCCCTGAACCTGGCCCGCTGTTGTTTGCACAATTTAGCCCTTGTTCTTTTCCATGATCCTCCTTATTCCACATGTAGCATGTCTACTTGTCTTATTAACAAACAGGGCTATGGGTACCCGCATGGCCCATAGTATGCCAACATTTTTATGGCTGATTTAGAACAACACTTCCTCAGCTCTCGTCCCCTAACGCCCCTACTCTACTTGCGCTATATTGATGACATCTTCATCATCTGGACCCATGGAAAAGAAGCCCTTGAGGAATTCCACCATGATTTCAACAATTTGCATCCCACCATCAACCTCAGCCTGGTCCAGTCTACACAAGAGATCCACTTCCTGGACACCACAGTGCTAATAAACAATGGTCACATAAACACCACCCTATACCGGAAACCTACTTACCGCTATTCCTACCTACATGCCTCCAGCTTTCACCCTGACCACACCACACGATCCATCATCTACAGCCAAGCTCTGCAATACAACCACATTTGCTCCAACCCCTCAGACAGAGACAAACACCTACAAGAGCTCTATCAAGCATTCTTACAACTACAATACCCACCTGCGGAAGTGAAGAAACAGATTGATAGAGCCAGAAGAGTTCCCAGAAGTCACCTACTACAGGACAGGCCTAACAAAGAAAATAATAGAACGCCACTATCCGTCACCTTCAGCCCCCAACTAAAACCCCTCCAATGCATTATTAAGGATCTACAACCTATCCTGAAGGATGACCCAACACTCTCTCAAATCTTGGGAGACAGGCCAGTCCTTGCCTACAGACAGCCCCCCAACCTGAAGCAAATACTCACCAACAACCACATACCACACAACAGAACCACTAACCCAGGAACCTATCCTTGCAACAAAGCCCGTTGCCAACTGTGCCCACATATCTATTCAGGGGACACCATCACAGGGCCTAATAACAACAGCCACACTATCAGAGGCTCGTTCACCTGCACATCTACCAATGTGATATATGCCATCATGTGCCAGCAATGCCCCTCTGCCATGTACATTGGTCAAACTGGACAGTCTCTACGTAAAAGAGTAAATGGACACAAATCAGATGTCAAGAATTATAACATTCATAAACCAGTCGAAGAACACTTCAATCTCTCTGGTCACGCAATTACAGACATGAAGGTCGCTATCTTAAAACAAAAAAACTTCAAATCCAGACTCCAGCAAGAAACTGCTGAATTGGAATTCATTTGCAAATTGGATACTATTAATTTAGGCTTAAATAGAGACTGGGAGTGGCTAAGTCATTATGCAAGGTAGCCTATTTCCCCTTGTTTTTTCCTCCCCCCCCCCCGACGTTCTGGTTAAACTTGGATTTATGCTGGAAATGGCCCACCTTGATTATCATACACATTGTAAGGAGAGTGGTCAGTTTGGATGAGCTATTACCAGCAGGAGAGTGAGTTTGTGTGTGGGGGGGGGGCGGAGGGGGGTGAGAGAACCTGGATTTGTGCTGGAAATGGCCCACCTTGATTATCATACACATTGTAAAGAGAGTGGTCACTTTGGATGGGCTATTACCAGCAGGAGAGTGAGTTTGTGTGTGTGTGGGGGGGGGGGGGGCAGGGGAGGGTGAGAAAACCTGGATTTGTGCTGGAAATGGCCCAACTTGATTATCATACACATTGTAAGGAGAGCGATCACTTTAGATAAGCTATTACCAGCAGGAGAGTGGGGTGGAAGGAGGTATTGTTTCATGGTCTCTGTGTATATAATGTCTTCTGTAGTTTCCACAGTATGCATCTGATGAAGTGAGCTGTAGCTCACAAAAGCTTATGCTCAAATAAATTGGTTAGTCTCTAAGGTGCCACAAGTACTCCTTTTCTTTTTGCTAATACAGACTAACACGGCTGTTACTCTGAAACAGGGGTGGGCTTCCCAATCCCAGTGACCTGCTTCCCTATACTGAGAGTGGTTGGTCACTCATCCCTGTAGGGTTTCTGATAGTTAATAGGTAAAATTCAGTGTCCTCCTCCAAATGAAAGTTTTTTGGGGAGGTGGGATAGGGAGACCTTCCCTTTCCTGCTGCTGCCATTGGCTCTACTGATACAACAACAGATAGCGTACTATTCAGAGCTGTCTGGAAGATGATAATTCTGTTACATAACGTTTGAGGTTTCAAAAATTGTTTCCATTCCACACTGGAAAGTAATCAAAACCTTAAGAACATGTTCATGAGATGGAATTGTTTCATAATGTCTGGTTTTGGTTCAACAACCTGAGGCTTTCAATTTGGGTCTCTCTCTTGATTTTCCTGAAGAAACCGGTACATCTCCACAAAACAGTGCAACTTCAGCGAAACGGCATATTTCAATGAAATTTCATTTTGTCAAAAATGTTTCGACTAGCTCTAGTCATAATCACTAAACATCATCTCTTGGGATCCCTGAGAGAACCCTAGCAAATGCACAGTAGGGAAGCAGAGCTTCATAATCTGTAATATATGGCTGCTAGACAGCTCCTGGGGTTCCCTAGCTACTGCACGGTACTGTGTCTCCAGAGCAGGCATCAAAAGATAAGCCAAAAGAGATGTTTTTTTTTTTTTCCCAAGACTGGTTGGAAGAGGCCAGAATTGCATGGAAGCCTTGGAGATTACCTGGGGAGGTTGTGGAATTTCTGTCATTGGAGATTTTAAAGAACAGTTTAACACCTGTCAGGGATGGTCTAGATAATACTTAGTCTTGTCTTGGTGCAAGGACTGGACTAGATGACCTGTCGATATCGCTTCCAGTCCAACACTTTTATGATTCTATGATTATGTGGATTTTACAACCTGAACATCCAAACATATAACCCTTGTGCATGGAACCTGCAGGATGAGGTTCATGTTGTTGTCATGACCTGAACTTTGTAGCGTTTGCCCAGCCCTAGACCTCAGTTCTGCACTCTGTATCCTCCTGCACAGTTGCTGGTTTTATTAATTTCTATAGGAAGGCACCTTCCTGCTCTGTGTACAGTAGTTTCCAGGGATGTTATCAGTGCTTCAGGAGGAATAAAGAGCTCTGAAATCAGGCCTTGCAGCCAAATAGCCTTTCTTTGAACTCTAGGTTAATTTCTAATTTTGTAAAAAACATCTTACATTATTATCAAATTTACTGTCAAGGTCTGATCCTGAGAGGTGACGAATACCAGCCAGGGCTGAGAGCACTCAGAATCATGCGGAAGCCACTTTAAAACATGCAAAAGCCAGCCCTAAGTTTACAGAAATCTTTTAAGAAAACTTTTTAAACTCTTTTAGTCATTTATAAACTGAACAAGATTTGTTTTCTAGCTTTTGCCTTACCAAAGTAGTAGTGAGTTTATTTGACCATGTGCTCCCTGAGAGGCCTATAGGAAGCATGATAGATGAAGTACAAACTGCTACTAAATAAAATTAATTGAGTGAGAATCTTCTGTAGTGTAAGGCTGAACAGGTGAAAACAAAAAAACAACTTTAAAAAGTACCCTGGAGTTGTCATAGTGACATATGGGAAGGGAACTTGGTTCTTTGCAGAGCTCAAACTTCCCTTTCCATTCCCCTGTGAAACTTGATTGCTTTCAGCTTGCAGGATATTTTAGGTGATGATCCTGTTGAATAGCTCACAGAAAGGCACATAATTTTTTCACTGATTATTCTTTCATCTTAATATTTCTAACTGGAGGATTGTGGCATATCATCTAAGTGCCAACTGCATAAGTGCCCCCATGTCCACATTCAGTAGAGAATCCCCACTCACTTTCTAATCTGGCAGTTAAAAAGAAAGGAGAGAGAGTCCATGAGATGCTGAGAAGACAAAAATATATTGTGATACAACATGGCCAGAAGGCAGCAGGAGAGTGATATAGGAGAGATATGTAAGTCCCAGGATGAGGAGAAGCCTTATTCCTTGTAGAGTGAAGAAAGGTTTCTATAGATCAATTAAAAGCACCTGAAGCCAATTAGAGCACCTGAAGCTAGTCACCTGATAAAGCCCCCTGCTTCAATCAGCCAGGGGAAGGAGTTGGAGCAGAGAGCAGTTTGAACGAGTTGGAGCAGAGGAGAGTTTGGAGAAGTGCCGTGGCTGGCTCGAAGACCAAGACCCTAGGTAAAGAGACACCTGGCTTGTGCAGAGAGAGAGAGAGGGCAGGAAGCCCCAAAAGCTGAAGAGCAGGAGAGAGAAGTAGCCCAGGGGAAGGAAGCACTAGTTCAAGTGGTTTACCACTATCTCTAGGGCCCCTGGGCTGGGACCTGGAGTAGAGGGTGGGCCTGGGTCCCTCCCTCTCCACTACCCTTCTCTGGGTTACTATTGGGACAGTAGATACCCTAGTTCAGGGGCAGGAAACTGTGCCCTGAACCCCCTCCAAGAAGAGGAAGTGCTGGACCCATCATAATCGTACTGGCAATTTGCCACAATATTCAAAGGATTATCTTTGTGATTTTAAAATACATCTTCTGTATCTATTTCTTACATACGCAGTGCCAATAGCCATGAGATAAATTGCTGAACCATGTGATTGATTGATCTATCATGCCCTTTTTCTGCCTTATCTGCACTCTGCCTACTATTCCATCTCCCTAGGAACTATACAAATAACCTAAAAGAGCCTGCACTACTCATGAAAATGTCACAACTTTAAAATGCTTTATCTTAGGCCCTTCCAGAGCCATCAGTGAGTTCAGTGTGTCCCACTGAGAAGCTGGAAATCTCCCCTACCAATTGTTTGAAGTCAGTGGGAGCTGTTGGGATCTCAGCATTTTGAAAACCAGACTACTAATTCAGGTGCCCAAGTATGTATTTAACAGCTTGACTTTAGGCAGCAATTTTGAAAAATCTTTGAGCTATATATTACACATGTGTACCATGGCTTGATTACCTATACTGGTGTAAATCAAGAGTAACTGAGGTCACTGGAGTCAAGTGAGTATAAATTCAGTGTGATAGGAGAATGAGGCCATACATTTGTGGAGATGATATTCAGGTGACAAAATGGAAAAGCATGTGATAAATCTTGGCCAGTGTGCATGTGTATAGTGTATATACATGTGTATGTGTATGCATTAGGGCTGTCGATTAATCACAGTTAATTCATGCGATTAATCGTGAATCATTTTTTTAATTGTGATTAATTTTTTTTAGTTAATCACACTATTAAACAATAGAATACCAGTTGAAATTTATTAAATATTTTGGATGTTTTTCTACATGTTCAAATATATTGATTTCTATTACAACACAGAATACAAAGTGTACAATGCTCACTTTATATTTGATTACAAATATTTGCACTGTAAGAATGATAAACAAAAGAAATAGTGTTTTTCAATTCACCTCATACAAGAATGTAGTGCAATCTCTTTGTCGTGAAGGTGTAATTTACAAATGTAGATTTTTTTTTTTGTTACATAACTGCACTCAAAAACAAAACAACATAAAACTTTAGAGCCTACTGTGATGGGTTGGACTCCGCTTTCGGGGTGCCACCGGATTTGCTGGGGTCCCACTTAGCCTGCCTGTCCCACCAGCGTGGCTTCCCCTTACTCTGTGCTGCTGTAACAGGCTCTCAAACCTCTTTCCAGCACACACACAAGTTGGGACACACCCAACTGTAGAATCACACAGAGTCTGCAATCAAAGACTCAGCTAGGGGATTGCCCAGCTCTCCTGTGCACACACAGTGGAAACCCAAAATTATCTTGCACTGTATAGAGATTTATATAGCATAGACTCATGAAAATCGCCCCTTCCCTCAATGTGGAGGAAGATATGCACAGCTCTTTGTGCCCCCAATTATGAATTTCAGAAACTAGGTTTTAGAAAACAAAACAAGTTTATTAACTACAGAGGATGAATTTTAAGTGATTAAAAGGGATAGCAAACAGAACAAAGCAGATTACTGAGCAAAATAAACAAATATGCAACCTAAGATTAATTCACTAAAGAAACTGGCTACAAATAGTAATTTCTCACCCTAATTGTTGTTTTAGGCAGGTTGCAGAATTTCTACAGCTTAGAGTTCCAGGTATTTCTCTTCACAGGCTAGACCCCTGTCTCAGCCTGGATCCCAGTCCTTTCTCCCTAGATCAGTCTTAGGTGTTTACAGTAGTCATCCTGGGTGGGGATTCAGTGAAGAACCAGTGACCTTGATTAATTCTCTCTCCAGCCTTAAATAGGATTTACATATGGCAGGAATATTTTGTTTCCCTGTTTGATCCCCACCCCTCTTCAGTGGAAAAGTACCAGCTCATGATGGTGTCTTGTACCAGGTGACATGATCACATAATGTTGCAGTGTCAAAGCAACCATGAGAGAAGGTTTATTTATAATGTCACCAGGAAGGAACTCCAGAAAGATCGGAGATCAGTATCTTCAAAGACCCATTGTCTTTCCTAATGGCCCATCCATGCTGACTGTATTCTGTCTGGTGGGTGATCCCCAAGTACACACACAGTTGTAACTGTTTCATAGTCCATATTTATAACTTCAGGTACATAAATGATACATGCATACAAATTGGATAATCACATTCAGTAAATCATAGCCTTTTCAATGATATCTGACAAGACCCATCTTGCATCAGATACATATTAGTTATGCCATAGTCATATCATAAGCATATTTCTATAAAGAATATGGGGCGTAATGTCAGACCTACAAGTCCACTCAGTCCTATTTCTAGTTCAGCCAATTGCTAAGACAAACACATTTGTTTACATTTATGGGAGATATTGCTGCCTGCTTCTTATTTAGAATGTCACCTGAAAGTGAGAACAGGCATACACATGGGACTTCTGTAGCTGGCATTGCAAGGTATTTAAATGCCACATATGCTAAACATTCGTATGCCCCTTCATGCTTCAGCCACCATTCTACAGGACATGCTTCCATGCTGATGATGAGGAAGAATTGTATGTCTCCTGCTCTGTGTTTTACCTGCATATTTCATATTATAGCAGTCTCAGATGATGACCCCACACACATGCATTTTCAGAACACTTTCACAGCAGATTTGACAAAATGCAAAGAAGGTACCCATGTGAGATTTCTAAAAATAGCTACAGCACTCGACCCGAGGTTTAAGAATCTGAAGTGCTGTCCAAAATCTGAGAGGGACGAGATGTGGAGAATGCTTTCAGATGTCTTAAACGAGCAACACTCAGATGCGGAAACTACAGAACCCGAATCATCAAAAAAGAAAATCAACCTTCTGATGGTGGCATCTGACTCAGATGGTGAAAATGAACATATGTCGGTCCACTCTGCTTTGGATCCTTATTGAGCAGAACCCATCATCAGTATGGACACGTCCTCTGGAATGGTGGTTGAAGCATGAAAGGGCATATGAATCTTTAGCACATCTGGCACATAAATATCTTGTGATGCTGGCTACAACAGTGCCATGTGAATGCCTGTTCTCACTTTTAGGTGACATTGTAAACAAGAAGGGAGCAGCATTATCTCCTACAAATTGTAACCAAACTTGTTTGTCTGAGTGATTGGCTGAAGTAGGACTGAGTGGATGTGTATGCTCTAAAGTTTTACATTGTTTTGTTTTTAAATAATTCTACATTTGTATGTTCAACTTTCATGATAAAGTTTGCACTACAGTACTTATATTAGGTGAATTGAAAAATATAATTTCTTTTGTTTTTTACAGTGCAAATATTTGTAATCAGAAATAAATATAAAGTGAGCATGGTACACTTTGTATTCTGTGTTGTAACTGAAATCAATATATTTGAAAATGTAGAAAACATCCACAAGTATTTAAATAAATAGTATTCTGTTATTGTTTAACAGCATGATTAGTCGAGATTAATTTTTTAAATCGCGTTATTAATTGCAATTAATTTTTTAATCACTTGACAGCCCTAGTATGAATAAATATAATTTAACTTAAAGAGCCAGGACATGGAAGAGCTGTGAAAAGAACTGTTCAATAAAGAGAACAAAATATATAACATTTTTTATTTATTTTTTCTTTATTCTATTTTGCTTGTATGTGCAGATAAAACTGTTGCGCAGAAATAGGTATGGGAATGCTAATGCTATTTTTTTATGTGTTCTAGGGCTCCCTCAGACTAACTTGATTTATTGGAAAAACAAATCTACTTAATACTGCATCCTGTTACCAAGTGGGGTTTTTTTTTTTAATGTAACTCATTATGAAAAGGTATGGAACTCTAAGGTCCTGTGATCAGGAACTGTGAGGAGCAGACGATGGGCAGAGAAGCCTGGAGACAAGAGACATTACATAAATATAAGAAATCAGAGTTGAACTTTTCATATTCAGGAACAAGGCATAAAGCTGAAGAAGGCTAACTCCTGTCTGAAGCTTCTGGCATTTCAAAGCAGTTAGTCTCCTCAGGGTGGAAGTCTATGTTCTACAAGGCTTTTGGACAATATGTTCAGTGCATTTTAGTTTTAAGTACTGCATATCAAATGGTCTGGATTAGTCAGTTTTTGATCTCACAACATTTAAATCTCATTAGCTGCTTTCTGGTCTAACACACGTTAGATCAAAACAGCACATTACTCCTTCTATGAGCCCTGACTGCTTGAAACAGCTCTTGTCAGTCATCAACAGAAGCTTAGGCCAGGTCTGCACTGGAAACTTTTTCCAACGCAGCAATCTTGGTTAAGGACTGTGATTTTTTTTTTTGTTTGCCGTCAAAAGCCCTAGTGTAGATGCAGTCATACCAGCATAAAAATTATTTTCATGATATAATGTATTTCACTTGCTGAACTGGTAAAGTTATACTGGCAAAGGATTTTTTTCCGGGTATAAGGTGCATCTACATTAGGTGGGTTTGCTGGTATATCTACACTAGTAAAACTTTTACGGGTAGATTATGCCTTTAGACTCTGCAATTAACGCATGAAGTTATCCATTTAATCTTCCCTGCATTTCACCTGCACAAAGCCTAATTTCTCAGGATTTTTTTTAACAGAGGTGAAACAATTTTGCACACTTATTTTTTATCTTAACTGGGGTTTAAATGCTGTGTGGAGCCTTGCACAGATCTCCATTATTGGGTTTGGGAATTTCATTGTCACTGTTTTATCTCAAAATCCCATGGAGTTGATACCAGATTTTTAGAGAGAAATTGAGAGCTGTCTCAGTGATAGAGACAGCTGACATAATTCTAGAAAACATGGTTAGCAATTTTTTAAAATACACACTGTCTTGCAAAAAGCTCATATTTTATGGAAAATAAACAAATGCTCAAAAATAAGATGAAAACCTAACCCATAGAAGAAACAAAAGCAAAGCCTTCATTGCTTCTTTGAGGTTTTCCAGAAAAGAAAAATAGAATCTACATTTTAGATTTGGTTTAGAAACCCACAAAAATGTCTTTTCTTGACCTCATTATCTAACCACTGTAGAATTCCCTAATTTGGTGTTTGTCTAGGGAGCATGGAGTCAGTACAGTCACTCCTCTAGTTTTATTCTGTGGTTTATATATTTATAGCACACATTTAGAGTTCACCATGGAGGAAATGACTTTTGTGGGCTGAATGAGAAAGCATGAACATTGCATAAACTTTACACCCATTGGGTTTCTTTCTCTCTATCTCTCCCTTCCTCTCGTAGCAAATCACTATTTAACTAGAACTCAGTGAAATTTTTCATGAGAGTTAATTTTTTCACCCAGAAATGCAAATTTGAGTCATGAATTCGTGTCAGAATTTTTTCAACTGGAAAAACTGTGAAAAAATCAGAAAAATTAAAATATTTAATTTTGACATCAGAATTAACATTTCATTTTTTATTTGAAATGACATTTTACTTCAAATTTTACTTCAATTTTATTAAAAAGAAAAGGTTAAGCTCAAAAATGAATAATTTCATTTCAGCTAGAATGAAACAGTTTGACCTGATTTTTTTTTAAACTTTTTAAGTTTATCCAGTGAACCAAAAAATCAGTTCTAAACACAGCTATAGAGAGACCTATTAGGCTATATATCTATCTATATAGTTATAGATCTAGATATGCATCTCTTTTCTTTGATATGCAAAAATTACTTTAAATATCTTTTCTTAACTTCAGGGGGCAAGGTCTAAGAATGCCTTTTGGACTCCTTTAAAAAATAAAGGTGAATTCAGCATTTGTGAAAAGTGTTGATTGAAAGGATTAGATACCAAACCCTTGATTTATCCAAACAGCAGACAGAAAGCATGTAGGCTTCTTCACCCTGTCCTGCCAGTATTTCTCATTGCTCACCTAGGGGGATCATCTCTTAGGGTCAGAAGAAAATTCATTCTTCACCACAGCTGTGGTTTTTTTTATGTGGACTCAGACCACCGGTTCCTTTCATATAGGACATGGAGCACCCATTAGGTGGAAGCAGCTTCCAGTTACTTATTTATCAGACCTAGATTAATTTAAACAAAAAACTTTGATGATTAAAGGTTGGTATCTTACTACCTGCCCCTTGACTCATCTAGTCGCTTTACAATGCACTTGCGCAAAGACAAGGTTGACAGGCCCAAATGTTGACTTCCCTGAAAAACAACACGCCCACTTAATCGTTTAAAAACAAACAAACAAACAAAAAGGACCTGCACACGACACCTTTCTTCCCTATAAAACCCATAGCCCTCCAAAGGGAGGGCTGCAACAATCTAAAATCCCATCCCCTGATGTAACTGAAGATCAACAAATCTGTCGTGGGCACCCATGTGTTTGTGATATCAGGATGCACAAGCATATCACATTATCCGTCACACTGCTGATTCCATCCCCTGGTGCCCTGTTTAGATGGAAGTTTTTCTGAGAATAGGATTTTTGGCAATTTCAGTCCCCTAAGGGTTCACAAAAACAGAAGAAGCAAAGGGAGGGGAAGGCCACTGTTATATTACATGTACATTCACTGTCAAACAAATCAGGCAACTAGAATTTCAAAGCTGATAAGTTTTTACCTTTTAAAATAAAAATGGTTATTTTTGATGAAAGGTTGCCAAGGGTGACAGACCGCAAACTAGGGTTTTTAAAGAAACAAAAATAGCAGTTGCTTAAAATTAAACTCACAAGCGGCTCAGGACTTCCTATGTCATCCTTTAGAAGCTGCACTTTGTTAAAGACTAGAGGGAATGCTTAGGTGCTCTGCTTTTTCACTGCTGAAGTGCACTGCTCCTTTTTCACAAGATGCTCAGCATTCAGCAGATGCTTTGCATGCATAGCCGTCTTATGAGGAGCACAGCACCCAACTGATAATTATCCTTCTCTTTAATTTTTACCTCATTGTTGAAGGTATAATTGAAACATATCAACGATTTTGAAAGAAGTTGTAGAACACTGAAGAGAATGTGAGTGCCATTTTCAAGGAGTTCAAATTATCGGGCCATGAGCCCCACTTTGGTGCATATAGGTTTGACTCTTCATCAGGTCTACAGGGACAACATCTCAACAAGGCATTGGGCTTACATTTTTCCCTCTAAAGCTAATCTTTGCTGTATTTTCTGCCTTAAAATTATATCATCCATTTCCTGTGTGCGTAAAAGGAAAATTTAAATTCATTTAGTAAAAGGGACTGCCACATCACAGCAAATATGAGCAAAGAGCATTTTCATACCAAACGCCATGTTCCTTGGCTAGTCATTTTCTATAGTCTTTCTGCTGTTGTTTCAGATATTTGTTTGTTCATCACAGAACTCAGATTCATGTCCCTTCAACAAAGATAATCCCTTGTTCACCTATCTACTGTCTATCTAAGTCGTATGGGATGGAGTCAGGCTCCCCCCTGCATTTACTTCCTGTTTTAGTCAGTCAGAGTTCCTCCCAACTCTGTTGTGATGCAGTTAAATTAAGCAGCAAGTTTCTAGCCTGCATTCCTTATTTTTGTTGTAATATTTCCCTTGTCAGAGTCAGGTAGAGCAGCAACATGGAGCTCAGTTCATACGTTTACCACTCACTATTCCTCAGTATAAGTTTCCAGATTGGATGCTAATTTTGGTAGTGCTGTCCTGCAATCACAATCACAGTGGACAATCACTAAGAGAAAAAGAACAGTTACATACCTTACAGTAGTTGTGGTTCTTCAAGATGTGTTGTTCACACAGATTCCATGCCTTGTCCTCCTTCCTTGCTAATTTGGAGTCTTGCTGCTTTGGGGTTCTTTAATGGTGAAGGAACTGAGGGACAGTCAGGATCAATCAGCTTTGTCATCAGCTATGGTGTCTTGACTTCCTCACCCCTCCCAGAGTTAAGGGATCACCATCAAGGTTTTCATATCTTTTTGTGTGCAGAAAGAGGCTAAGAAATAGAATTCTTTGAAGGGGTCAACAAACATGTGGACAAAGGAGATCCAGTGGGTAAAGTGTATTTAGATTTTCAGAAAGCCTTTGACAAGGTTCCTCACCAAAGGCTCTTAAGCAAAATAAGCTGTCATGGGATAAGAGGGAAGGTTCTCTCATGGCTTGGTAACTGGTTAAAAGATAGGAAACAAAGGGTAGGAATAAATGACCAGGTAAATAGTGGTGTCTCCCAGGGATCTGTACTGGACCCAGTCCTATTTAACATATTCATAAATGATTTGGAAAAAGGGGTAAACAGTGAGGTGGCAAAATTTGCAGATGATACAAAACTACTCAAAATAGTTAAATCCCAGGCAGACTGCGAAGAGCTACAAAAGGATCTCACAAAACTGGGTGACTGGGCAAAATGGCAGATTAAATTTTATGTTGATAAATGCAAAGTAATGTACATTGGAAAACATAACCCTAACTATACATATACAATGATGGGGTCTAAATTAGCTGTTACCACTTAAGAAAGAGATCTTGGAGTCATTGTGGATAGTTCTCTGAAATCATTCACTCAATGTGCAGTGGCAGTCAACTAAGTGAACAGAATGGTGTCACTAGCCTCTGTTTGCCAGAAGCTGGGGTTGGGTGACAGGGCATGGGTCACTTGATGATAACCTGTCTGTTCATTCGCTTTGGGGAACCTGCCATTGGCCACTGTCAGAGGACAGGATACTGGGCTTGATGGACTTTTGGTCTGATTGTTATGTTTGAATGTCACTGATAAACTGAAAGAGATAAAGTGGATGCAGTAATATCTTTTATTGGACCAACTTCAGATGGTGAAAGAGACAAGCTTTAAGAGCTCTATGTCCCTCGAAAGCTTGTCTCTTTCACCAAAGGAAGTTGGTCTAATAAAAGATATTACCTCACCCATCTTGTTTCTCTCATATCCTGAGCCAACATGGCAACAACATAAGGTGACCAGATGTCCCGATTTTACAGCCTATTACTCCCACCCCTTGTCCCGATTTTTCATACTTGCTGTCTGGTAAACCTAACAACACGGCAAACAGCTGATAACCTGGGCAGCAGTAGAAAAGCATGATCAATGCTTCTCCAGCTGTGTTGCTCTTGCACATGGTCTTCTGACGTCCACAGCTACTCTTACATGCAATATCAGGCATGGATGGGTGCAGAATGCTGAATCTCATCTGCTATTGTTAATCTCTATTTGGAGAGCTTCCTATATTCAGGAAGTTTATTGTGTAGTGTGGCTATTTATCATTTTCAGGAGTGACTGTGGATTGACTGGGCATAAACTATCCTCTTGTCCCTAATGATGGTCAGTTCAGATTGGAGTTTACAGCAGTTCAAATAAACTTTCATACCCTTGCTGCATATGTTCAGTGGACATATGAAGGGATTCTTGTCTTCATTCTGAGGGCTTTCAGTCCAACATCTCTGTAATTATAGCACATTCACAGACAAACCAACAATACTAGAAAATGCCTGATGTTTAAAGTTTTCTTGAGTATGAAAAACCCTGTTAAAAAGAAAATCGTGCTGTAATCTTGGGTATGCTCCAGCTCAAGTTGTTTCTCCAAAACCTTTCCCAGCAGCAGGGTTTCTCCTCTATGTTACAGCATGACTCAGTTTTGTGTGTATCCATTCTCCATATTCAGACTTTACAATGATATTTTTCAAGAGTTCTGGATTTGGATATATTTAATTCAGTACTGTTTATATCACTGATTCAGTATAAATAGAGATGTTTAGTTAGGGTAACCAGACATCTCGTTTTTAAAGGGACAGTCCTGTGTTTAAGCCCTCCTGCAGGAATCCTGACTTTTTCTTAAAAACGGGCAAATTGTCCCATATTTTTTGCCTCCCACCCCATCAGTAGTGGCGGGTCCTGCTGCTGGCCGGATCCCTGCTCGCCAGCTGACCTGCCCTCCAGCAGTGAGTGAGTGTGTGTGTGTGTGGGGGGGGGGGGGGGTCCAGCGGCCGACAATGGAGGTGGGTGTGCAAGGCTGGTGGTAGGGCAAAGCTGCAGCATGCGGAGCCGGCCACTCTCCCTGCTGGTCCATCAGCGCAGTCCCTGCTGCATGCTGGTTCTCGGCCAGCAGGGCCCTACCCTCCATCCCGTTACGGGCTGGCACTGTCTGCTTGCTGCTTTCCAGCCTCTTTGGACCCCGATCTTTCAGGCTCCACAGCAGTCCTCCTGGGCATATTCTTAGCTCCCATTTTCTCCCGCACCCCGGGTCCTGCCCCCAGCGAGCACGGGGCTGCTCCATCCCCTAGGCACCCTCCCCTGCTGAGCCACCTCTCTGGCCACATTTGCTGAAGCTCCTGCAGTCAGGTTCCCTGGGCCCTGGTGCACAGTGCATCCTTAGGGCTTAACCCCTTCCTGCCCGCGCTATAGCCAGAGGTGGCTGGGTTATGTCGGTGGCCAGCAGAAGCCTGGAGGTGTTAGCTTTCTTTCGATATTGTGTGGGCAGGAAGGGACAAGTTGCTTCCAGCCACAGCGGAGTGGGGGCAAGGGAGAAGATGAGCTCTGCAAAGACATGGGCCAGGTCATCCCTTCCCCCTGCGGCTGGAAGCAGCTCCTGTCCCTTCCCTCCCACACAGAGTTGAAAGGCTACTGCTGGCTACATTCTGGTATGAATCCTGGCAGAAATATGGGGAGGGGGGCATGTGCCCCCGCGTGGCCTCCCACATGTTGCCTCTGGAAGACGTAGCGCCAGGTACCAGGAGAGGCGGGTCTGTCCCGGGGGCCCAGCCAGGCATGGAGGGTGGAGAGTGTCGGGCAGGTAGGGTCAGATCAGGTTGGTCGGTCACCACCCCCGTTACCGTCCCTCCCCCCCCGATGTGAGAGAAGTGTGCGGGAGTGTTTGTGTGTCCTTTCTCCATACAAACTTTAAAGATAAGAAGGTAAATAAAAAGACTCCAACTATGCAGTATTTCTTTTAAACAAGAGCTCAGTCAACTTGATGTTAATTTGAACTGCATAGTTCTGATTGATTGCCGTTGAACTCGCTTAAATAAGAGTAATTTTACCAGGTGTCCCGTATTCAGCATAGGGAACTTTGGGCACCCTAAAACTGTTTAATGCTTTCAGAAATTGTAGCATAAAAAGTAAGCATCAGATTACTATAGTATAGAGTTAGTTTTAGAAACAGATCTTACTAATTAAAGCCAGAGAACTTTCCCAGAAGTGTAATATAATATTATAACTGGCCATATGCAATTAACTTTATATTTCTCCTCTTCCATATATTTAAAATGGAAACAGGTTTTCTTATGAGACCAGATGGGGTAGAATACTTCATTTTAATTGTACAATAGAATTGCTTTCAAAATAAATTCTGAGGCCAATTCTCACATGCACAACTTCAATGCTACTAAAATCAGGAAGGAAGGAGCCAGTTCAAAGAGTGGCCAGGGATATAAACAGAGATTTTTATGTCTTAACCTCAAAAGTATATAACCTTTAGGAAGCTAGCTAATCCCCACATGGGTGTCATGGGGTTTTCCTAGGCTGCTAGGAAATGCATTGGAGGAAGTGTGTGTGGGGGGGGGAGGGGGGGAAGATGGCATATGCGGTCAAGTTGGCACTTTTGCCTGCCTTAAGTCCTGATTGGCTCTGTCTCCCCTGAAGAGAAAAGCCCTTCTCCAGTGTTGGGGGACCCAGCCACAGCACAGTGGTGTCCCAATGCAGTTAAAACATGCTTCAGCCTTGCAGTGTAATTAGGGCTGAAATGTGTTTTCACCCTGTGCTACAGCTCTTCAGAAGTCCAAGGATGCAGCTGGGTTTGGGAACTTGGGTTATTCCCATCTACGCTGCTGGATGTAACTGTCAGCAGGGACCTACCATGATATAATTTAATCTCACAACAGAGTTTATAGTGTCAGTGGAACTTAAAATCTCGCCGTTTGTCCAGATTCTTACTTTCTTTTCCTTTCCCTTGGATTCCACACTAGTTTCTGCCCCATTCTCATCCTTCTTACTTTCTTTCTATTGGATCTCTCCCCTCTCCTAGCCTTCTGCAATTATTCTGTGGTTTAAACCCAGAAGCATGTGGAACCTCATGCTACTGTAGCTCACGAAAGTTTATGCTCAAATAAATTTGTTAGTCTCTAAGGTGCCACAAGTCCTCCTTTTCTTTCTATCTATTAGGGAAGCCCAAAAAGCCACAATTGAGGAAGAAAGCTGTGTTTGTTTAAAAAAAAAAAAAAAGACCTGGTTTCAATCTAGCAGAGAAAGGTATAACAGTGTTGAACAGCTGGAAGTTGAAGCTAGACAAATTCAGATGGGAAATAAGGCATACATTTTTGCCAGTTAGGGTAATTAACCATTGGAACAGTTTAACAAGGAACATGGTCCATCATTAACAATTTTTAAATCAAGATTTAATTTGATTTTGATGTTTTTTGATGTTTTTCTACAAGATATGCTCTATGAGTTATTTTGGGGATTTCTATGGCCTGTGTTATACAGGAGGACAGATTAGATGGTCACAATAGTCCCTTCAGGCCTTAGAATCTATGAATTGGAGATCAGGATGAAACCTGACATTTGGGGCAGATTATACCATATTTGTCTACTGCAGGGTTCCTGCATCTTCCTCTGGCATTTCTGGTGCTGGCCACTTTCACAGACAGGATACTGGAACAGAAGGACCATGGAGCAGATGTAGTATGGAAATTCCTCTCTTTCTCCGGAGCCTCCCCTTCCCATCCTAGTGTCTATTCCCCTGGATTCTGTTCCCCTAAGGTCAATGATCATTCTTCTGGTCTCTGTCTTTCTGCATCCCTTATCCAAGGTCTCACACACATGTCATATTAGAGAGTATCTTTCTCCATTCTCTTCTTACACTCTCTAACATGTGCTCTCATTCCTTGTTGCCTACAGGAATCTCTCACTATTGTACTCTTGTACCACAACATTTTTCTAGAAAACCCAAGAACTCTTATGTCCAGCACCATCCACCACTGCTGAACTTTCTGCACCACTGTATTCCATGCCCCTCAAGCCAGCAATATCCCCTTCATTGTCCCTTCACACGCCCTTCAGGCAGTCTCTACCCTTGAAATTACCCCTTGTCCCCATACACCTGCAGCCACTTCCCCTGTTCCTGTGAAGCCCTTCTTGCTATCCTCCAAATCTCCCAAGGAGGATTCTTCCTGTGATATTTATTCAACCAAGAGTGGCCTCTGTGCCCCAGTCTGTTGTGCTTCCTCGATGTGTACACAGAGAGCCGGAGAAGGAGATAACCAGCAAGGGCCTGCTTCTGTCTGCTTCATGAAAGGGAAGCAGCTTCACAATGCCAGGAGAACAGAAATGCTGGAATTTCTAACAGCTCAGCTTCGGAAGAATCTGAATAGTGAGTAAGTGGCACCCCTTACTGCACCCCCATAGCAGTGGGTTTAGGCTTGTGTTGGGCTAGTTGGTAATGATACCTGTTGAGGGCTAGTATACTTGTCTTCAGTACTTCATTGTAGATTGACAAGAATGGGTGTGTGTGACGGGTTGGGTCACAGAGACCCCCTTGGGACTAGCACTTGATGTGCTGAGACTACCTCTGAGCCCGTTTTCCCTGGAAGCTTGGGACTTCAATACCTCTGTCTTGTTGAGCCAGGGGTACTTGCTCTGGGTTAATTAATAAGCAAAAAGTGATTTTATTAAATATAAAAAGTAGGATTTAAGTGGTTCCAAGTAATAACAGACAGAACAAAGTGAATTACCAAGCAAAATAAAACAAAAACACACAAGTCTAGGCCTAATACAGTAGGAAACTAAATGCAGGTAAATCTCACCCTCAGAGATGTTCCAATAAGCTTCTTTCACAGACTAGATGCCTTCCTAGTCTGGGTCCAGCAATCACTCACACCCCCATAGTTACTGTCCTTTGTTTCAGTTTTTTTCAAGCATCTCTTTGAGATGGAGAGGCTATCTTCTGAGCCAGCTGAAGACAGAATGGAGGGATTTCCAGGGCCTTTTATATTCTCACTTTTGTGGGTGGAAACCCCTTTGTTCTCCTGTGCAACATCACAGCCACAAGGTGGAGTGTCTAGCCACCTGGGAAAGTCACATGTCTATGAATGATTCAGCTTTTTGCAGGCCAACACCATTGTTTACATGTTAGTTTGAATGTTCCCAGGAAAGCTCAGTTGTAGATTGGTGTCTCCCAAAGTCCATTGTTAGTTAAGTACTCCCAATTACTTGAATAACCCCTTCACACTGTGTTGACCAAATCTGCCTTATGTGCTTCCTACAGCAAACACTGAATACAAGCATAGAGCCAAAACTCATAACTTCAGATATAAAATTGACACATGCATACAAATAGGATGAATATATTCAGTAGATCATAACCTTTGCAAAGATATGTTACATGGCATATCTAGCATAAAACATATTCCAGTTATGTCATATTTACACTCATAAGCATATTTCTATAAAGCATTATGGGGTTCAACGTCACAGTGTATACAGTGGATCTGGTGGAGGAGAGATTATGATCATATATGACCTACAAGTAGAAAAACAGATGGCAGTCAAAGGGGATCGTAAGTGACTAATGGGAGAAATCTTCAAAAAGCACACATCTTGTTTTATTCTCCCTCTCCTCCTTCCCTCTCCACTACTATTTTTATGTGGTTTCTTAGTGGTGTTCTGCTTGTGTGATTTTGTGGTGACTACTTGTCTGGGTCATGGGAGAGGGTAGACAGGCCTGTGGTAAAGGCATGGATTAGGAGCTGAGAAATATATATTTAATTTCTGGCTGCATACAGAAAAGGAGTACTTGTGGCACCTTAGAGACTAACCAATTTATCTGAGCATAAGCTTTCGTGAGCTACAGCTCACTTCATCGGATGCATACTGTGGAAAGTGCAGAAGATCTTTTTATACACACAAAGCATGAAAAAATGGGTGTTTACCACTACAAAAGGTTTTCTCTCCCCCCACCCCACTCTCCTGCTGGTAATAGCTTATCCAAAGTGATCACTCTCCTTACAATGTGTATGATAATCAAGGTGGGCCATTTCCAGCACAAATCCAGGTTTTCTCCCTGTGCTGGAAATGGCCCAACTTGATTATCATACACATTGTAAGGAGAGTGATCACTTTGGATAAGCTATTACCAGCAGGAGAGTGGGGTGGGGGGAGAGAAAACCTTTTGTAGTGGTAAACACCCATTTTTTCATGCTTTGTGTGTAAAAAAAGATCTTCTGCACTTTCCACAGTATGCATCCGATGAAGTGAGCTGTAGCACACGAAAGCTTATGCTCAGATAAATTGGTTAGTCTCTAAGGTGCCACAAGTACTCCTTTTCTTTTTGCGAATACAGACTAACACGGCTGTTACTCTGAAACCTGGCTGCATACAGACTTCCTATGTGTTTAGGAATATGTGACCCTGAGCAAGTCATTTTTGTCCAATAATTTTTAAACCGGGTGCCTAAGGTTAGATATCTAAATTCATATTTAGTAAAAAACAAAAATAAATAAAAGTGGCTTGATTGTCAGACATGTTGAGTTCTCATGCACTCTGGAACTTTGTGAGCCTTAATTCATTATTACTTGTGAAGCATGTTGATATCCTCACATGAAGGTGCTATATAAGTGTAAAGTATGATAACAGCATGTACTCCACACTAGAGATGTCAAAAGTTGACTTCTTCATACTGTAGTGTGGAATATCTAATGTAATAATTGTTTACACTTCTATAACACTTTTCATCTGAGGCTATTAATATATTTCACAAAAATGAATGAGTTAAGCCTCACAGTGGCCCAAGTTGGTGAGAACTCAACATCTCTGACAATCAGGGCACTTTTATTTACTTTCACTTTTTACTAAATAAATGTGTTAGGTGGAGCCTTTTCCAAAATAAGAAATAATATTCCCTGTTGTGTACTTTGGTTGGTTTTGGCCCCTTTCCATCTCTGCTTGTCATTGTGAAATTTTAACAAAGTTAAGATGCAAACTGAGAGAGGAAAATATTGCCAAAACCCCTCATTGGTTGTAATGGCTAATACCATGCTACTGCATAATTTCCCTTCACTCCAAGGCTGTAAAAACTATTTTGTCTGAAAAACTGAAATCCCTTTCATCTAAGTGGAATTTTTTTCTCTTTACTCTTACACTTTCTTGTAGCTGTATGCAAAGTACGTGTTTGGCCAGTGAAACCTAAATAATTCAAATCCCTAGTTCTGAAAAGTACAAAAATAAGTAATTGTAACATCTGTTACAGTCCTGACTGAGTCCTAAGGGCTCAGACAGTCAGGGCCTAAATTCCCTTTAATTATCGCAGTAATAGACATATGCACACATATAAGCATGCAGAAATATAGTTCTTGGATGGTGGAGCTGTGACAGGACAAAGGGAATGGAGCAGGAATATCATCTGGTTCCTAGACTTTAAGATTTTGAAAGTACTTAATGGATCAGGCAAAGTTATTCTACAAGACTAATGTAGATACCATATATTTCTAAGGTGGTGTTCTTTTCTTGGGCAAACACTAGAAATTAGGCCTGTCAGTTAAACACAGTTAACTCATGTGATTAACTCAAAAAAATTAATCACCATTGAAAAAATTAATCATGATTAATCACAGTTGTAATTGCACTGTTAAACAATAATAGAATGCCAACTGAAATTTATTAAATATTTTTGGATTTTTTCTACATTTTCAAATATATCAATTTCAGTTACAACACAGAACCCAGTTCAATTCTCACAGTTCTCACCTATACAGTTCTCACAGTTTTCACCTGTACAGTTCTCAACTTATATGTTTATTTTTATTACAAATATTTGTACTGTAAAAATGATAAATAAAAGAAATAGTAGTTTTCAGTTCACCTCATAGAAGTACTGTAGTGCAATCTCTTTATCATGAAAGTGCAATTTACAAATTTAGATTTTTTTGTTACATGACTGCATTCAGAAACAAAACAGTGTAAAACTTTAGAGCCTACAAATCTACTCAGTCCTACTTATTGTTCAGCCAATTGCTCAGACAAACAAATGTGTTTACATTTATGGGATATAGTGCTGCCCACTTCTTAGTTATGTCACCTGAAAGTGAGAACAGGTGTTCACATGGCACTTTTGTTGCAAGGTATTTACATGCCACATATGCTAAACATTAGTATGCCCCTTCATGCTTCGACCACCATTCCAGAGGACATGCTTCTTGCTGATGACGCTCATTTAAAAAATAATGTGTTAATTAAATTTGTGACTGAACTCCTCAGGGGAGAATTGTATGTCTCCTGCTCTGTGCTTTACCCACATTCTGCCATCTATTTCAAGTTATAGCAGTCTCGGATGATGACCCATTACATGTTCATTTTAAGAACATTGTCACTGCATATTTGACAAAATGCAAGGAATGTGAGATTTCTAAAGATAGCTACAGCACTCCTCAGTGGGACTGGAGGATAGTGGCCCGTAGAATGTGGTGTTGGAGAGTTGTCTGGCAGCCTCCTGTTTATAATCTGACCTGTTCATGATGACTACAGCACCTCCTTTGTCAGCCCCTTTGATTATAATGTCAGAGTTGTTTCTGAGGCTGTGGATGGAGTTGAGTTCTGTACAGCTGAGGTTATGGGGCAAGTGATGCTGTTTGTTCTCAATTTCAGCCAGTGTACGTCTGTGGAAGCACTCTATGTAGAAGTCAAGTCTGTCATTTTGACCATCAGGAGGAGTCCATGCAGGATTCTTCTTTTTGTAGTGTTGGTAGGAGGGTTCCTGTAGGTCAGTGCACTGTTCAGTGCTGTGTTGAAAATATTCCTTGAGTTGGAGATGGCGAAAGTAGGCTTCCCGATCACTGCAGAACTGTATCATGTACTGGGGGTGGTGGGGCAGAAAGAGAGTCCCCGAAATAGGACAGACTCTTCTGAAAGGCTAAGTGTGTGGTTGGATAGATTAGCAATATTGTTGGGTGAGTTAAGGGTACCACTGTTGTAGCCCCCTGTGTCATGTAGGAGTGTAGATAGTATACTGTCCTTTTTCCTCAGTAGAGAAGGAAAGTGTGTGTTGCAACTGACTTGTTTTGTTTGTGTAAGTTCAACTTTCATGATAAAGAGATTGCACTACAGTACTTGTATTAGGTAAATTGAAATACTATTTATTTTGTTTCCTTTTTAAACTGAAAATATTTGTAATAAAAAAAATAAAGTGAGCAGTGTACACTTCGTATTCTGTGTTGTAATTGAAATCAATATATTTGAAAATGTAGAAAGCATCCCAAAATATTGAAATAAATGGTATTCTATTATTAACAGCGCAATTGCACGATTGATCATGATTAATTTTTTAAACCACTTGACAGCCCTACTAGAAAACCATTTTTTGCCTATGTTAGGAAGAGAGACAATTGACAAATTTAATCCAGAGAAGTACTGAGCACTGTGGGCTGATCTTGCACTAGTGAAGTCAGTGGGAGTTTTGCAATCAGGTTCAGTGTGAGAAGAATCAAGGCACTACTGAGCTTCTGGAAACTGTTGTGAGAGTATAGAACTTTGTGTGTGTTTAGGGTGAAGATAGCGTATCTCTATGACCCTCTCTGTGGGATTTTGGCTCCATAATCCAGTGGATTACATTTCTCTCTATAGATAGGGCATATAGATTTTTTTCATCTGTAATCAATACATTTTGCAACATATTTTTTCTTTAATGGATAATCCAAGTATAAAGCAGTAGAGAATACATTTAAAACTCTTCATATTATTTAACTGTTTTAGAGTATCATGTGTGAGCTGAATGAAATTGTTAAAACAAAAAATGAGAGGACTACAGTATTTTGTATTCGGCATACCTGTCAATCTAGTGACAGATATATGCTTTTATTTTTTTTTCCAATGAGAAATTCTACGTAGTGTGTGGCATACCCAAAGCAAAAATCCAGTGTATGGTGCTCCTGTCACTTTACTAAGAAGAATGCCACATCATAACTTGCTGTAATATTAACAGCAAAAAGTTGTGTTCTTCTTCAAGTGGCATCAACACATTCCAGTCCTGGGATGTGCTGACAGTGCAAATTGGACAAGTGTAACCTTTTAGTAATAGTGCCCACTGGCGCACTCTTGCACCTCCCACACCTTCACTTGTGGCCCAGAGGATGAGGCTATAAAAAGGGGGCATAATGTTCAGACCACCTCCGTTCCTTCCAACCATCATTGCTGATGGATCAAGAATCTGACTGGGTCCCTGGACCTGGATTTGTCAGAACAGATCATTCCCAGTGCTGCCTTCTTCTTACTTTAATTAGGTTTTAGTTAGTTAGTTTTTCTTTTCTTTCTTTTTTTTTTTTAAATTTTCTCATTCTTTTGACTAAGGATCGTACCCAGCTGCTGTCCTTCGTTCCAATATGCTGGAACTGAAGACAAAGAAACCAGAATTCTAGAGGTGTGCCTCTTGTTCTGCCATTTTTCCTGGTTTAGATGCATGTTTGGCCTGCTAGGGGGAAGGTCATTCTCCTTCTCATTGCTCCATATACATCACCATCATGCCCTGTGCTGGAAAGGAATGTCAGAATTGCCTCCAAGCTATACTATTGTAGGAAACATTAGCAGCTGAATTTTATGACTCTGAAATGTGGGGAACAGTGCTTGTGAGACTACCCTCAACCCTGAATCCCCAGGGAGTTGAAAAGCCTGGCAGGTGCTGGCTTTCTTGATTACAGCCAAACCTACGGTGCCTATCATTATAAGTCTATAGATCCAACTGAGCACAAATGTTTAACCTCACACGTGTTGGCCTCTGCTGAAGGAGCCCATCCTCACGAATATACTTCTGGCTCTGCACGCTGAAGGGCAAAAGTGTTCCCTCAGCATGGCAAGCTCAGAAGTCAGAGCCACAGCAATGGGTGGTATTGAGGGCCATGGCCATATTATGAATCCACATCTACCCCAGTTCCAAGACCATCAGCTCCATGCTCAAAATAAGCCTGATGAGGCACTTAATGCTTCCTTGGAATATTGGTTCCCATTAATATGGTTAATTAACCGCATTGGTTCCTTGGAGTATTGGTTCCTATTAATGCAGTTAACCTGACATGGTTGGTCAGGTTCATTGTGTTGAGCCCCTGGATCACTCTCATTTGGACTCATTCTCATGCAGCCCTGGGTACATTATCATCAGCGCTTAAAGATAAAGGAAAGAAGCTGAATGGGGTGGGGTTGGTTCCTCCTCCTCATTGCCTGGGAAAGAAAAAGAAAAAACATGACATAGCTAAAATCAATTCCCAGACTTAGAGCCCCGGGCGCACGGTGGCAGCTGGGACCATGGGCACACTGGGATGCTGGTTGTGGGTGGCAGCTGGGACGCTGGGCGGAGTTTAATTGTTAACAGAAACCGATAAAAATCAAGCTTATCGGTAAGCGGTTAAAGCAGTTAAGCTTTAACATTTCTAGTACATGAGTCCTCTCAAGAGGAGCTATAGAAAGTCAATAGGTGGTACTGGGAAGCCAGAACATTTACTAATTTGCCTGATAAGATTGTGAAACCCAGGACTGTATCAATAGAACAGGTACTTTTGAAGGGCATGTCATTGACAATATAGACAGAGTAGACTTGGAGAAAATGATCTTTACCATGGCGCAGTATGACTTTCAAACTCCTGAGAATCTAAAATGTTGAATGTGATTGTTTGAGGTCAAAAGTCAAATCTGAAGCTTTGTGGGTCAAATTAAAATCCTTATTTCTCATCCACTATAAATTATATTTCCAATGATATATGGCATGACTTTCAATTTCTGTTAGTCTGACAGGATGTTTAAGCATTATGTCGAGAACTGCATTTAAAATTTTCCGGAAGGGCTGCATGTAATTTGCATATATATTTACCTAAGTTTTAAAATCAAAAGTCAGTCTTCCTTGAAAGATGAACAGAAATTTCTTGTTGGCTGTTTTCAGTATATATGAAAATATGCAGTTAATCTATTTTGCTATCCCTGAGTAATTATAAGGAAAGCTGAGATATATATGTATTTTATAGAACAGGAAAATATTGTGCCCTGAAGTTGTTATTAAAAAAAAAAGTCAATCAATCAAACATCAGGCGATTCACCAACCCATTAGAGAAGCGAGAACATTTGGGCTCTTCCCTCTTTGAATCATTAGTTTCTGTGTCCTGCATCCCTTATCAAAAGTTTAGTGAATTGGAATTTGGCTCAGTCTGCCTTATTAGATTCCAGAGATTACACATTGTGTACTGCCAGTCTAGAAGTTGCAGTCTAATACTGAAGTTCATAGATCTAAGGCAGTAGTTTTCAACGTTTTTTCATTTGCAGACCCCTAAAAAAATTCGAATGGAGGTGTGGACTCCTTTGGAAATCTTAGACGTAATCTTTGGACCCCTAGGGATCTAAGGGTAATTATCTTCCTAATGATATAAGGTAGCACCTTCAACTGCTAATAGTCTAGGTGGGGTTCATGTTCAACTGTTCAAACATTCAGAGTTGGCACATTATTTTTGCTGAGCTATTTGTGACTGCAGGGATGATCATCAGTGTATGAGACTTGTTCTATATATATTATATTTGATTTCTTATGTTTTATTTATATGTTGGATGTTTTTTTTTCCTTCTAATGTTAATTTTAAAAAATTGCCTGATTATACTTTCAGTGAAGGCAATGGGAGTTTTGTCATTATGTTCATAACAGTTAATACCCAGCAAGAAATCTCATTCTGTCATGTATTTCAGAGGTATTGGGTTGGTATAAATATGGGAAGAATTTGACCCCTAGTAGAAAAAAAACAAACAAACAGCTAGAGGACTTCCATTATAATAGAGTTAAATAGTGACTGTGGCAGAACCATTGACCTAAAATTCTGTGCACCAATAGATATTAAAAACTGGAGCTACCAAAACAAACATCTCTGTAGAGTTTCCATTATTGTATGCAGTGTTGTTGTAGCTGTGTTGGTCCCAGGATCTTAGGTGGGTGAGGTAAAATCTTTTATTGGACCAACTTCTGTTGGTGAGAGAGACAAACTTTTGAGCTTACACAGAGCTCTTCTTCAGGTCTGGGAAACAAGAAGTTAAAACTTGTGTAAGAGCTCTGAGCCAGAGAAGCAGCCCAGGGAGCAGGAGGCAGAGCAGCAACAGTGCTGAGGCAGAGAGCAGCTGGGGCTGGAGCGGTCCAGTGCCATGTGTGGTGAGCAGATGGGGAGAGCAAGGGGGACCCTGGGCAGCGGGCCCAGCACTGGGAGACACCTCCAGCCAAGACGCCTGACTGGCCAGACTTAGATGGGGATCGTAACCCCAATGGGGCGGGGGTGACTCTGGGAAGAAGGGTCCTGCTACCTAGAGCCTGAGGGTGTGTGGCCACCGCCAGAGCAAGTGTCCGACCTGTAGCATCCCTGCAGCACAGCCAGGGCCTGAGAAGGGGCCTGGGACTTGTGAGGAACAGACTGAACTTCCCTTACATTCCAGAGATGCTGGTTGTGATGTCCCCGTGCCACAGAGTGGGGTGACATGTTTTCCTTTAACCTCTCCCATTTTTTCCTTCTTTTTAAAAAATTGATTGCTGTTTAATCAATTGTATTTGCTTTGAACTGTCTGTAATGATCAGTGGGTCACGGAAGCCTCCAGTGCACAGAGAGCACCCCAGAGTGACCATGGCAAGTGAAGTCCCCAAGGAATCCTGGGCCCAGCCTTGTTGGGGTTACGAGGACTCTGGCAGACAGGAGAGTGGAAGGGGAGCCCTTGAGGTCAGGCAGGCCTCTGGGTAAAGGAAGCGAGGACTCAGATCCTTTTGTTAGCCCATTTCACCGGGATAGTGTATAAGCCAGGAAAGATCCCCGCAATAGCGGGACCATTCCTCCGCTTACACGTAGGTTATGTTGTTTACGTTACATGGTACACAAAGATATATCTAATTTTCCTAGTTATTCAGTTTTTTCCCCACAGAGATTAAAATCATACCATAAATGGGCTAATTATACCTATTGCCAACAAACAGCACATATTACCCAAAATAAAGCATAAAAAAGCTGGCATGCCTATTGGCATACCTTGCCTCAGCCCCACTGAGATGGATAGAAGAGAAATGTGCTTAAGTTGTCAGATAAAGTATAGCAGGGTTCTGAGATACAATCATCATCATTTTCTCTGTTGGAAGATATTGAAGGGTATATGCTCATATTCCCCGGCTGCACTCTAGAGAAGGTGATTTTTTTTTCCCAATGAGAATCAGTGACTTATGAATAGGAGTGTGTTTAATTCATTGGTGAGTAAAAATGGAAAAGAAAGAACTCAGTAGGAGGTGGGAGGAGGAGCGGAAGAGGGAAGGCAAATGTAAAGAGAAAAAATGAGTAGTCCAAAGACAATAAAGTAAAATAAAACAGATTTGCAAATGTCATTTTTCTTTCTTCTTATCTCTTTTGCACACAGGTTAGTATTTGTGTTCATAAAACTGTTTTTTGGTATAGTTGTTATTTATGGAAATGTTTGTTTAATGAAGTGAAGCTTAAAATTAAGTAAAAAATCCCACTGAAATGGATACCTTAGTTTTAGAAAAATCACTCAGAAACCTAATCTCTCTGGTTCATAGTTTAGGAATATGAAATCCTAAAATGTCAGACTAGAGAGTCTGTAGGTACACCTAATTAGGACCATAAAGAAAGAGGTGCTGCAAAGATTTCCCCAAACATATATCTCTTAATATATTCTTTTGGGGCTAATGAGACTGGCACCTTGGCAGCAGGGGTGATATGTGAATGAAAAGTGGAAGATCACAGCCAATATTTCTACCTTCTCTTGTTGCCTTTGAAGAAGATACTAATTTATCATAACTGTCACAGGAATTAACTATAGAAGTTATCTTTAGGCCATTATCCAGTATTTTGAGGGTGGTATTTTACCAGTTTTAGTCTAAATTAATTTAATGTTGTTAGAAAATAACTTTTATATTCTAAAGTACATTTTAATTGTATTTGGTGAGATTAGTGAATCTATTGTACCGGTGCCACCCGGAGATTTCTGTTAATATTGCAAATTCAGTAGTTTTAAACAGTGATTGAGAAAAATAACTGCTATTTTTCTAAAGCATCGTTTGCTGAAGAAAACTGTGTTCCAAATGTATCTTGATTTAACTTTAGTAATATGGTCACTTTGCAGTTACCCCTATAGAGTGACAGATAGGACAACATAACAAGAGAAGCCATGGGATGACACATGATAGTTTTAAAATTTTACCATCCTGTGACTGAATGCACCCCTGTATTCACACTCTACTCACTACTATAATGATCTTTGTACAAAATGTGCCTTGTGCAGTATCATTTGAAAACTAATAACTCACTGGTCAATAATATCATGGTGAAATGTATGTAGTAACATTAATAAATTTATGAAAAAATTGAGAGAGGACTTTAGCATATTTGTTTTGCTACAGGCTTTTTAGCTCTGGTAAACTTCTTGTTTTCCAATTTAAAAAAAAATCACATTTTGGTTCACTGCAAACAAGAAAGTACAGTACTTATATAGCTTTTGTGTTAAAAACCTGAACCTCATTTAAAGTGTGTACATTTATTAATATGGTGAAAAAGGAAATTGTATTTTTCTGTATTAGGAAAGAAATATAAGTCAAGTACATCACAAGTCAGGAACTCCTCAGTTCATGCCAAAAAAATGGCCCCTGCTAGTGCCACTTGACTTACACTTGTCTGCTCTGTGTCTTTCCCAAGGGGGATTGGACCCTATTTTGCTGAATGCTGCCCGAACACACAAAAAGCTCCTGCCCTGGAGAGCTAACAGTATAAGGTCCCAATCTTACACACACTTATCCATATGCTTAACTTTAAACATGCAAGTAGTACCATTGAAGTCAATTGTGGATAAATGTTTTCAGGATCAGGGCCTAAAAACACAAACAAAATGAGGGTTTGGGTATGAACAAGGTAATGACTGGCACAGTTTTGCTTGTTACATGCTTTGCTGAGTTTTGCTTTATTGCTTTAAGTTGGAGTAGAGATAGGATGAGAGAAATGGCAGGAATCCAGGAATTAGTGAAAGTAAGTGAGTAGGAAAAGGAAGGGACAGTCGTAGTTTGTTAACTGTCTCACTATGATCAGTAGGCAGTATACTTAAGTTACATAGCAGTAGACAATGTAATTGAATTACATATTTAAATATGTAACTATTCCAATATATAATTCTGTAAGTGTATTATTTTGTAAAGCGTGTTATGTAACATTGGTATGGCGACCATTAATAAAGTGAAGTTAATTATTAATTACATTGATTAGTTTTACATGGGGTTCTCATCTGAAATAAATGTATTGGTAGACGCTGACAGTACCTTATGCACCTCTGACTCTAAGGAACTAGATGCTCAAATCTTTTATCCCTCATAGAATTCAAACATCTTGTATCGCTTTAAGAAAGTTATCATGTATGTGTAGTAATGTACATTGCATAGTACCAAACCCTTGTGTATTCTTACTATTTAGATGCTAATGAGGTGCAATTCTGGACTAACTCCGTTGACTCAGCCCTAGTCTATACTGGGGGGATGGGTGGGGATCAATCTTAATTACACAACTTCAGCTACGCAAATAACGTAGCTTAAGTTGACGTACTTAGATCCACTTACCGTGGTGTCTTCACCGCGGTGAGTCGACTGCTGCTGCTCCCCTGTCGACTCTGCCTGCGCCTCTCATGGCGCTGAGGTACAGGAGTCGATGGGAGAGTGCTCAGGGGTCGACTTATCGCGTCTAGACTAGACGCGATAAATCGATCCCCTCTGGATCGATCGCTGCCCGCCAGTTCAGCGGGTAGTGAAGACATACCCTTAGTTACTCAGATGATGAATTTATTTGGGATTTCTACCGTGTAACTAAGAGCAGAATTTCACCCATAGTTTAAAGATTTTTACTGGCATATTTCAGTGGGGCTTTCGTTTGATGATCTGATATTAGTTCTCCTTTACAGAAGTGTTGTAAAAGTTATAACAGTAGCCCCTATGGGGCTGTAACTAGTCCTGTGAGAGACATTGCATGATCAGTGTTTGAAATTGTTCCCTAGAAGTTAAAACATTTGTTATTGCAGCCTGTTCCTCTTCCCTTTTTCCCCAAGATGAAGTAATGTTGAATGATACAGGAGCAGAATAATTTTTGTTTGGGGGGAGCAGAGAAAAGCAAAGTTCAAAGGGAGCTCTCAACAGCTCTCATGCTTGCTTTGACCTTCCAGTCCATGCTTTCTCTTCCTTGCCCTGCTAAGGTAAAAAAGAGAAGGCAAACCCTATGAATGATCCCAATTGCGTGCTGTGCCTTATTTATTTACCTTCACAACACCCGTATGAGGTAAGAAAGTACTTATTTTTAGCTTAATTTTACAGCTGGGAACCAGGGCACAGAGAGATTATATGTGTACTCTGCAAGTGATGGTGAGTTTGTGGCACAAATAGGAACTCATCCAGCTAGCAGGGGTAACAATAGTACAGATGTGATGGCATGGGGTAGCAACCCAAGCGTATATCAGGGCTCCCTGGGAGGCTTGTATTTGGTTGGGTAGCCTGTGCTGAAGCCCGCGGAACCATATCTACACTACTATTGTATACGTACCTGTGCTGCAATCACCCCTTCACTTGTAGTGAAGACATATCCTTAGAATCTTGCCCAGGGTCATGCAGAAAGTCTGTGGCTGATCAGGGAGCTGAACTTAGGGCTCCTAAGTCCCAGGCTAGTGGCATAACCATCAGGCTAACCTTCCTCACTGCCCAGTGGAAAAAGAAAAGGAGTACTTGTGGCACCTTAGAGACTATCAAATTTATTTGAGCATAAGCTTTCGTGAGCTACAGCTCATTTCATCGGATGTAGCTCACGAAAGCTTATGCTCAGATAAATTTGTTAGTCTCCAAGGTGCCACAAGTCCTCCTTTTCTTTTTGTGGATACAGACTAACATGGCTGCTAGTCTGAAATCTGACCAGTGTATTTCTGTTGCCAAGATGCCCTGTTGAACTGCCTCTGTATGATGCCTGCTTTTGTGAGTACCACAGGGGAAGTCACTGCAACCATAATCTATTTGGTTAGTTAGGTTCAGAGAAACCTCAGGGAAAGTACAGTCAGAGTGCTGGACTTAGATTTGTTCAGGACTCAAAGACCCTGATCTTCACCAGAGGATCATTGTGTTACATTATATGTTTACCATAATTACTCAGCTTGTTGTGTTTTTATTTTGTTTGGATTCCTGTGATTTTTTAAAATTGTTTCATTTCATCTGGTGAATCTTCCAGCCACCACCATTGGCCGACACTGGGCCCAAAGACAAAGAGAGTGCTCAGAACTGTGAGATATGCTTACATGTTCTTTAAGACCACTAGGGTCATATCCTTAGGCTATCAAGACCTTAGGGACTGGCTAGCTGGAGAGTTGGAGGTGTTGATTGGTAAACTGAGGTATTTGCTGTTATATTTTTTTACCTTTTCTCTCCTTTATCCCTTCCCACACAAAATATATCACTTTTAATGCCTTTCAACAGACGTTCTCACCGTTTGTATTTTGGCTGGTTCCTTGACTTCTTAGAACACCGAGATTCTATATTGTTTTTATGACATTAAAAGAACATTATTAACATTGCAAAGTCAAACGCTCAAAAGTTAGGAAATGAAAGATTTAAGGTTGTGTGTACAACCTTAATTTGTCCCCTTGTGCATATGTATTATGATACAGTCTTACATGATCACATGCTATTACATGATCACATACTATTTTTGCAGGACTCCTGCCTGATTCAGTGCACAGGAAAGGTGATGGTCACTGAATGAGCTGCTACTCAATATTTCAAGTATTCTTGTTGTAAAATGTGTGGCTCCAGGCCTTATTTACTGTACACTACTCAAACCTTGCTCTGAAGACAGAGTTACTCATTTCTCCATACGTTTTCTATGATGCTGATCACTGTCATATTTGATTAAGTCACAAACATTAATGATTTTATTTTCAGAACACCCTTGTGAGATGAGGAGGTGATATTATTTCCATTTTACAGATGGATAAGCAAGCCACAGAGAGACTGTCAAAAGTTTCCATTTACTTTGGGTGCCCAATTTGAGACACTTAGGACCTGATTTTTCAGAGCAATTCATATCATATAGCAGTTTATATGTTCAGAGCACAGCTCCCAGTGACTTCAGTTGCAGCTGTGAGAGCTCAGCAATTATGCAAACAAGTCTTAGGTTGGGTACCCAGAAAATAAGTGACACGCTTAATGACCGCCTGTGGAAAAAATTGGTTTAAGTGACTTGTCTAGCATCATGCCAGAACTCTACGGCAGAGGCAAGGATAGACTCCAGTACACCTGCATGGTTTTCAATTAGTTTAACCATGAGACCCTCAGAGACTCCTTTCTTTTCCTGCAATCTCCAGTCTTATTCACTACAGAGCTTCCAACTTCTGCAACATATGAGATGGGGTCCTGCAAACAACAGCTCATTCACTAGACAACCCTGATTAATTCCTTCAGGACCATTCATCTACTGGCTCCTCATTCCAGTCCCAGTCTCCATCCCAAGGGCTCTTTGTTCCACTCCCAGTGTCCTTTCACAGTCGGGTGCAGTCTCCCACTTTGAGCTGCCAATCTGAGTCTCAGTCTTCCCTTCGTTGCCCAGCCAATTCCAGTATTTCCTGCCAGACTCTGAGTCTTCCCATGCTGCAGCTCCTTGTCCCAGTCCAGCTATTATCTCCTCTGCATTGCAGTCAGGTGGCTTTCTCCTACACACAGCCTGGGCAGCAGCAGCAGCAGCAGGAAAAGTGAGAACACAGAAGAAACCATATCCCTGCCCTCAGTTACTGAGTCTGGCACCAAGTTACTCGTAACAACCAGGAGCAACATCATAGAATATCAGGGTTGGAAGGGACCTCAGGAGGTCATCTAGTCCAAGCCCCTGCTCAAAGCAGGACCAATCCCCAACTATATCATCCCAGCCAGGACTTTGTCAAGCCTGATCTTGAAAACCTCTAAGGAAGGAGATTCCACCACCTCCCTAGGTAACGCATTCCAGTGCTTCACCACCCTCCTAGTGAAAAAGTTTTCCCTAACATCCAACCTAAACCTCCCCCACTGCAACTTGAGACCATTACTCCTTGTTCTGTCATCTGCTACCACTGAGAACAGTCTAGATCCATCCCCTTTGGAACCCTCTTTCAGGTAGTTGAAAGCAGCTATCAAATCCCCCCTCATTCTTCTCTTCTGCAGATTAAACAATCCCAGTTCCCTCAGACTCTCCTCATAAGTCATAAACTCCAGCACTCTAACCATTTTTGTTGCCCTCCGCTGGACGTTTTCCAATTTTTCCACACCCTTCTTGTAGTGTGGGGCCCAAAACTGGACACAGTACTCCAGATGAGGCCTCACCAATGTTGAATAGAGGGGAATGATCACGCCCTTCAATCTGCTGGCAATGCCCCTACTTAAACAGCCCAAAATGCCATTAGCCTTCTTGGCAACAAGGGCACACTGTTGACTCATATCCAGCTTCTCATACACAGTAATCCCTAGGTTCTTTTCTGCAGAACTGCTGCCAAGCCATTCGGTCCCTAGTCTGGAGCGGTGCATGGGATTCTTCCATCCTAAGTGCAGGACTCTGCACTTGTCCTTGTTGAACCTCATTAGATTTCTTTTAGCCCAATCCTCTAATTTGTCTAGGTCCCTCCATATCCTATCTCTACCCTCCAGCGTATCTACCACTCCTCCCAGTTTAGTATCATCTGCAAACTTGCTGAGGGTGCAATCCACATCATCCTCCAGATCATTAATAAAGATATTGAACAAAACCAGCCCCAGGACCAACCCTTGGGGCACTCCACTTGATACCGGCTGCCAGCTAGACATGGAGCCGTTGATCACTACCCGTGGAGCCCGACGATCTAGCCAGCTTTCTATCCACCTTATAGTCCATTCATCCAGACCATACTTCTTTAACTTGCTGGCAAGAATACAGTGGGAGACAGTATCAAAAGCTTTGCTAAAGTCAAGGAATAACACAGCCATTTCAACATTGGAGGGAAAGTCCTGCTCAGCCCCTGGAGCCTTAGGCTGGAGCATGCTCAGTTCAGATGGATTTTATGGTGAAATTAGCTGCCAAAATCTTACAAGTCTCTGCTGATCATGTGCAACTTGTCATTTTTTTCAGAGGCTTATAAATGGTCAGATTTTCATGGGGACACCCTGATACTAGGGTCCCCCCTTCTAGCCAAATATCAAGCTGTTGCTCCAAAGCATGGGGATGCTAGAACTTCTCAAACAAAAGGTTGTATGATGGCTTTAACAACATTTTTTCCCTAATCTCATTTGCAGAAATGGCTGGACTGTTTTTGATGAAATTTTCCAAAACATACTCAGCCTGAGGCAGAAACCCGACGTGGATAATGTCAACCCAAATAGTTAAAGTTGGACAATGTTATCAGCAAGTGAAAACAGAGGCTTATAATGGGAAGTGTTGGGAGCTTTAACAATAGGCTGGGCCATAATATAGTAACTACCAGTTCCACCTACAACACTATAACTGTTCCCATTGTGTACATATTCTCACAGCACCTGGAGGCACCACTTTGACACCAGTGATTGATTACCCCAGATCCACCTGCCTTTAAACAGACAGCGGCACAGACCATGCAAACCTACAAACCAAGGTCCTTCATGTATATTCAGCTAGCAGTGCCTGGTGGCTACATACAAAGTTTTTTTTTTTTTTTTAAATGCTTCACGGAGCTCTAGATTGGAGGAAATCAGGAATTTTGTACTGTTGCTATTTTAAAGAAAGGGTCAGTTTTACAACATTAAATGTTTATAAATAACAATTGTGTGTGCCTAATGTATGTGAATACTCACGCTGTGTGCTCAAATCATCCATGTCCACATGCATATATTTAATGTGGCACCCAACTAGTCATAGATGGGCAGAAATAGTTGATTTGCACCTGTACATCAACCACTAGTTAGGCGTGCACAATTGCTTATCTGTGCTTCATTTCAAAAATCGGGATCTATATGTGTACAGGCAATCCTTGACTTTATGATGTTGGACTTACGACACTTGGTTTTGACTCTACAATGCTCGGTCCCGCAACGGAGTGGATTGTGGTTCTGAGTTACGAAGTTTCGACTTACGACACAATTTTCAGGAACCGCTTGTGTCGCTAAGTCCGAGGACTGCCTGTAATTTGAGTGTGAATGGTGTGTTGATGTTTCTCAAATTGTGAAGTTTGCCCTTTGGTCTTCTGCCTCTGTATTTCACAGTGCTACATCATTTTTTTCTCGAAGAAAAGTTTATGTTAAAAATGACAAAAATGCAGCAGATGAATGGATGTTTCTCTCCCCCCCTCCTTTTATTTTTTTTTTTGGTGGAAACGGTAAAAAATAAAGTTCTTTTTACTTAATATGCTTAGCTCAACAGGACTTTATTGTGGTTTTTAAAGTCTTCAGCTATTTGTGGTTTACTTGTACAGGAAATAATTTTGTTCGCATTTGGTTATCCTCTAATGAATCATGGTAACTGCACTGTGTTGTTGTCTGCCTTGTTCTGTGCTTGGGGAAGAAAAGCACATCTGGCCTGTAAATCAGAACTAAACATCGATACCTCATTCAGCTGTTTATTTAGTGACTGCCCTCTATGTTATATAGGTCTATAGTGCAGATTATCTACACAGTGGTGAAAATCTCATATGGCCCCTTAAAGGATCACACTGGGAAGCCTCCACGCCCCCACAGTATCTCTGATATGTAATATTTGCTACCTGATACAATGTAACTATGCTTCTTGCAGTAACAAGTATATTCTCTTTTTATTCTTTTAGAAATTGTCCCCTGGTTATGTGTGTTCAGAGCAGAGAATGCTGTGGACTTCTCACAATTAACATTTGACCCAGGACAAAAAGAACTTATTGCTGGAGCAAGGTGAGAAATTTATGTGCTTTTGTTGATTATTCTTGTGTGAAGTTAAGTGCTAGTGAGCCAAATTCTGCCTTCAGTTGTATCTATGCAACTCCATTTACATCAAGTCATGAAGACATACTGAAGTGGATGTAACTAGAGTTTCATCTATTATAACTGACAGAAGATTTAAAGTGCTAGGTTGGTTCAGGGTGCATAAGAAGTTGCTCTGTATTCTCACTTTTAGGAGCCTTGTCCTGTAGTCATTGCAAACTCAGAACTCTTATTACTGCCAGTGAGAGATCAACACAGAACATGACCCTACAGTAGTAAGAGGTAAAGTTGCTTTAAGCCCATGTGGGAAGAGTTTAGTTCAGGACACATTTTATAGCAACTCCAAATATGGTTTTACAGCACTTTTTTCCCCCCTTCTACGATCCTATTCGTGGTCCAGTCTTGCTGCCTTTTTCTTGAATGGGATATATATTAAGGCAGTAGTTTTCAAACTGTGGTCCATAGTGAAGTACTCTTGCATGCTCTGTAGAGCTTCTTCTGTTGTAGTGGTGAAACATTTGTCGGTCCGCAGACACTGATTTGTCCTAGTAGCTATAGCGCAGTAGAATTCTTTGGTTTCCCAAGACTTTAACCAACTAAACTTAACTTTTAACAAAATATTTTTGACTATATCTATTTTTTTCATTTACAAAGCACCAATCAACATAATATCTAGGTTCCCTCTAACACCAGCAGCGTGTTGCTGCTTCACATTTTTCTTTGGAAGCTCAAGAAGTAGTCCACAAAATAAAGAAGCTTGAGAACTGCATTAGGGCTCAAATTCTGCCATCATACCTGAACAATTTCCATTGGTGTCAATGGAATGGTGTGTGTGGTTTGTTTCCGGCAAAATTTGGCCCTGGAGCTCAAACTGATTGTAAAATAGTTTTAATGGCAGCTTTCAAAATCAGGAAAAGCCTGATGAAAAAAAGTTTTTTCAAGAGAAAAGTCTTAGCATGGTCATTTTTAAAAATCTTATTTTAAAACTGCGGAGATTTGTGTTTAAAAACAAACAAAATAAAATTTGAAGACTTTTTATTTTCTGCTTGGCAACTTGAAAATCAAGCTTCAGAATCCCTCCTTAAAATCGCCTTTGCCATGATGTCTACAAGAGTTCACAATGGTTAGGCTGCTGATGTGCTGAGATCACTGCTGGTGATGCAAACTGATATTGTTTTATTTATTTCTTGTTCTCCCTCATCGACCTGTCTGTCTCTCAACCTGTTGTTTCTTGTGTTAGATTGTAAGGTCTTTGGAGCAGGGACTGCCTTTTTGTTCTGTGTTTGTACCGAGCCTAATACTGTTGGGTCCTGGCCCATGACTGGGGCTCCTAAGTGCTTCTGCAATACAAATAAATAAATAATAATACAATAATAAGAAGTTGTATTATGTATCTGAGGGTAGAATGAAGACTGTTGTTAAACTAAATCAAGTTCTTAGTAGTTTGAACAATTTCCAATTTTTTTTATTTTTTTTTTCAAATAATGATCACTTTTATTTCTAGAAAGACAAGGCAGGTGAGGTAATATGTTTTATTTTGCCAACTACTGTTGGTGGGAGGGACTAGCTTTCAAACTACACTGAGCTCTTCTTCAAGTCTGGGGAAGGTAACCAGGATGTCTAAGCTAAATACAAGTTGGGATAGATTGTTAATCATAAAGGGTTCACATTTGCTGTAGGAGACCACTTAAAATAAAGTGGACAAATAAGGGTTATCAGGCAGTGGAGTGTGTTACAAATTTGTAATGACCCATACAACCAGTCTGTCTCTTAAGTCCATGGTTTTTAGTGTCTAGCAGAATTATGAATTTAAGTTCCCATGCTTGTCTTTGAAGGTATTGTTCAGGCTTCCTTTGAGGATGAGGACTGAGAGGTCAGCCTTCAAAACAAACAGGCACACACAGCTGCAGCCAATCAACCGCCTTGCCCCTGTGTTTGCAACTAGTCACAGGGAAACCCCTCTGTCCACACACCTTACAGTCTGATTACGGATCCTGTCATAGAGTCCAAGGGTTTCCTTGACTTTCCAGGACCTCCGTGACTTCTTCTGGGGCGGGGCTGGAGCAGCAGCTGGGATTGGGTCAGCCTCCCTGGGGCTGAAGCAGTGGCAGTCCGCTTCTGTCACAGGAGCAGTGGTGCGGCTGGAGCAGCTGCAAGCCCCCAGCAGCAGTCTAAATATTGCCCCCCTCCCTGAAGGTATTTTAAGTTAAAAGTCAGGGACACGTCATAGGCTTCCAGGAATTTTTGTTTATTGCCCAAAACTGACTTTTACTAACAATACCTGTGACAGAATCTTAATTTTATTTCTGATCAGTCTGGCGAATTGCCTTGGGTGGCAGCTTCCTATTGTTTCAGCTATTACTGCACAAAGGGGCATTTAATCGTTACTTCCATTCAGCCTGAAAGAAAGATGCTTAGCACACCTATCAGCTTCAGTGAGCTGTACAATATCTGTAGATCAAAGGCTGACTTAATGGCAGCCATTAACACTTTCCAGCAGACCAGCACCCCCACGCTCTGATCTGCCCATCATCCTGATGGAGTTTAAAATGTTGGCACCTTGAATGAAATATCCCAGACAGAAAGAAAATAAATTAACTTTTTAAAAAAATACAAGCTTAACAATTTACGTATTTACTTAGTGTTTTGCTGTGAAGGCATTTTTACATCAACCCAAATCAATTTGGCTCTGACCTAATCCTCCTTGGAGTTTTCCTTTCTCTCCTTTATCTCTTTTCAGCCAAATCAGGAGGGACTACCTCCAACAGCAGTGGTTCTCAAACTTTTGTACTGGTGACCCCTTTCGCACACAGTGAGCCTCTGAGTGTGACCGCCTCTTATAAATTAAAAACACTTTTTTATATTTAATACTATTATAAATGCTGGAGGTGAAGCAGGGTTTGGGATGGAGGCTGACAGCTCATGACGCCCCATGTAATAACCTCACGACCCTCTGAAGGGTCACGACCCTCAGTTTGAGAACCCGTGTACAACAGGCTCCTGATGAGCGTCTGTTGTTTCTACGGAGGTGTTAGCTGAGACAGAATTCTAAATGGGAATTTATGATTGTCTCAACTCTTTTAAGTGACATATCCGAGGAACTGTCCCAGATTGAGGTATCAATAGAGAAGGTTTTGGACAAATTGATGAATTAAAGAGTAATAAGTCACTCGGAGCGGATAGTATTCACCCAAGAGTTCTGAAGGAACTCAGATATAAAATTGCAGCTGTACTTCCTGTGGTATGTAACCTATTTTTTCAAATCAGTCTCTGTACCAGATGACGGGAGGGTAGCTACTGTAACACTGATTTTTAAAAAAAGGCTCCAGAGGTGATCCTAGCAGTTACAGGTTGGTAAGCCTAATGTCAGTGACAGGCAAATTGGTTGAAATTATAGTAAAAAACAGAATGATCAGACACAAGAATAAACACGATTTGTTGGGAAAGAGTTTTTGTAAAGGCTTTTGTAAAGAGAAATCATGCCTCAACAATCTATTAGAATTCTTTAAGTGTGTCAACAAGCATGAGGACATGGGGGGATCCAGCTTGAGGTAGTGTACTTGGACTTTCAGAAAGCCTTTGACAAGGTCTCACACCAAAAGCTCACAAGAAGTCATGGGATAAGAGGGAAGGTCTTCTCATGGAACAGTAATTGATTAAAAGATAGGAAACAAAGGGTAGGAATAAATGGTCGGTTTTCGCAATGGAGAGAGGTAAATACTGGCCACCTCATCCTCCCTAGCCAGGATGTGTACTGGGATCTGTTCATATGCATAAATGATCTGGAAAAGGGAGTGAGGAGGCAAAATTTACAGATGGTACAAATTTACTCAACATAGTTAAGTCCAAAACTGACTGTGAAGTTACAAAGGTCTCTCACAAAACTAGGTGACTGGGCAGCAAAATGGCAGATGAAATTCAATATTGGTAAATACAAAGTAAGGACATTGGAAAACATAATCCTAACTATACATACAAAATGATGAGGTCTAAATTAGCTGTTACCACTCAGGAAAGACATCTTGGAGTCATCATGGACACCTCTCAGAAAACATCCCCGTAACGTGTACCAGCAGTCAAAAGAGCTAACAGAATATTAGGAACCATTAGGAAAGGGATATAATAAAACAGAAAATACTGTAATGCCAATATATAAATCCATAGTACACCCACACCTTGAATACTGCGTACAGTTCTGGTTGCCCCATCTCCAAAAAGATATATTAGGATTGGAAAAGGTACAGAGAAGGGCAACAAAAATGATTAGGGGCATGGAACAGCTTCCGTATTAAGAGAGATTAAGAAGAGTTGGACTGTTCCATTTAGAAAAGAGATGACTAAGGGGGGAATATGTTAGAGGACTACACAATCACAAATGGTGTTGAGAATGTGAATAGGGAAGTTTTATTGACCCCTTCACATAACAAAAAAAACTAGGGGGTCACCCAAATAAATTAATAGATAGGTTTAAAACAAACAAAAAGAAATACTTCTTCACACAATGCATAGTTGTCATGGGATGTTGTGAATGCCAAAAATATAACAGGGTTCAACAAAAAATTAGATAAGTTTATGGAAGCCAGGTCCATGGCTATTAACCAAGATGGTCAGGGACTCAACCCCATGCTCTGGGTGTCCCTAAATGTCCAACTGTTAGTAGCTGAGACTGGACAATAGGGAATGGATCACTCAATAATTGCCCTGTTCTGCTCATTCCCTCTGAATCAGCTGACCCTGGCCACTATTAGAAGACAGGATACCGGGCTGGATAGACCATTGGTCTGTCCCAGTATGGCAATTCTTATGTTCTTACAGCTTCAGTTTCAGGGGCATCATTTCAGAAAAATTCAGTGGTGGGGGAGGAGGACAAAGAAGTATCAACATGTAGAACATAATATGTAATTATATAATGACTTGCAAAGTCTTAGGGGCAGCAGGGAGTGAAAGATGTAATGGTGCATACAGAAAAGTCTGGTTCGGGGCAAACCATGTCTTGGAGGGGGTGGGAGGTGTGATTTCCCTTTGCCTCATAGCAAGTGATGCCTCTGCTCAGCTTCCACTGTTACATTATCAGTTTCTGAGGACAGCATTGATGCTTTCTGAGATGTTCCTTATGAATAACTTTTGGTTTAGTCCTGGGGCTGAACTATAGCCTGTACACCACATCACTTACTTTTCCTTCTCCTAGGATTGTGGAACCAGACCAGGTCCCCTCTTTTCAAAGTTTCCTGATATGACCTTACATAATAGAGTCTTTTAATTTTATATGAGGCTATACTCATATTTTTACTAGCAAAAATTTGAACTTTTTCAGTTTTGGATTGTAGGGTTTCTGTTTAGTCCATATGGCCCAAATTACTTTATTCCTCCTCCTTTTCCATACAAGAGGTTTTCTGGGGTCCTTTGCTCATGCCCAAACAAGAGGCGTGCTAGGTTACACATTATACTCTCATTGATTGCTGTTCTATAAGCCATCAAGAAGAATGGGCTTTGCTGTTCTCAGTCCCACTGGTATTCCAGAAATATAGCCTGCTGAATCTTTCCATCATCCCATCAGACTGTGGGTGCACTGAAATAGTCTGAATTTTGTGGAACCCTTGAATCTCACAAACTTGCTGAAACACCTTGGATTTACAGTTTGCTGTAGCTCACAAAAGCTTATGCTTAAATAAATTGGTTAGTCTCTAAGATGCCACAAGTACTCCTTTTCTTGATCAGTGTGTATCTCACCTAGGACCCCAAATCTGATGAAGAATTCATTCATTAGAACCTCTTGCCACTGTCACAACCTCTTGGTTTCTTATGGGGTAAACTTCAGGCCATTTTATAAAGTAGTCCATAGCTACCAGTAATTATTAATTACCAACCTCTGTCTCAAAGGCCCAAAGTCATCAACATCAATGTGCTCCTTGAGCATCCCCATGAAATACTGCTGCATTGGGGTTCTCTGATTTATGGGGACTCTTCTTTGCAACACAGCATCACATTTCCTGCACCTATTTTCTACATCCTGCCTGCTTTTTCCCAGTAGAAATTCTCTCTTAGCTTGGCTAAGGGGTTTGTAACTTGCAGAATGTCCAGAGGTTTTAAAATTATGATAATCACAGAACTCCTTTTTTCATTTTTTTTGGCACAATCAGCTGCCACCTGTGCACATCACCTACTGGTTTTCACATTTTCTAGTCAATATTTCATCTTTAAATTCCAAACTTTCCCAATGTGACGCTGAAAGCTTTTACATTCTTCTGTATATATAGTCATTAATACATTCTATAGATTATATCACCAGGAGAGCCTTTCGGGTAGTACGATAATTTCTCTCTGGCAAAACTAGATTTTTGCTGTAATAAGCCAGCACCCTCTCAAATCCTCAGTGTCCTTTGTCAATATTGCCCCTGATCTGTAAGTACCAGCATTTGTGTCCAATATGAAAAGGGGTTTGAGACACAGGTAGGCTAAGATAGGAGTTACAAGAACCCTTTTCAGGTCTGAAAATGCTAAATCACACTTTGCTGACCACTGACGTTGTTTCTCTTTTTCACCCACCCTACACAATGGTTCTGCAGTAGTGGCAATATCACAAATAAACCTTCTATAATAAGAGCAGAACCGTACAAAACTCTGTGCATCTGTCAGCATCTGGGGAGTTCACCAGTCCTGTACAACCTCAGTTTTCTTTTTGTCAGTGGAAATTCCTACACAGTTATCAGCCATACTGAAATCCAAACCAATTGTTAGCTCATTCACTATATCGGCTATTCAGCCTTCTTTCTTGAATTTCATTAGTCCAATTTTCAAACTCAATGTTCTCAATCTTAGGATGGGTGTCCTTGCCTGATTCACTGTCTCCATTTGAGATCAATTGGATGGTTCAGTTTAGAATCCCCTATTCTCTAGGACTGTTAGTATGTGTAGCCTAATAATTGTCATATTGTGATATAATGGCTCTGTAATCACATCAGCCAACTCCCTCAGCACCCTCAAATGCATTGTATCCAGCCCTATGGACTTGTGCATGTCCAGCTTTTCTAAGTAGTCCTTAACCTGTTCTTTCACAATTGAGGACTGCTCACCTCCTCCCCATACTGTGCTGCCCAGTACAGCAATCTGGGAGCTGACCTTGTTTGTGAAGACCGAGGCAAAAAAAGCACTGAGAAATTCATCTTTTTCCTCATCATCTGTCACTAGGTTGCCTTCCCCATTCAGTAAGGGGTCCCACACTTTTCCTGTCCTCCTTCTTGTTGCTAACATACCTGTAGAAATCCTTCTTGTTACCCTTCACATCCCTTGCTAGCTGCAACTCCAATTGTGCTTTGGCCTTCCTGATTACAGCCCTGCATGCTTGAGCAATATCTTTATACTCCTCCCTAGTCATCTGTCCAAGTTTCCACTTCTTGTAAGCTTCCTTTTTGTGTTTAAGCTCCCCAAAGTTTTCTCTGTTAAGCCAACCTGGTCGCCTGCCATATCTCCTATTCTTTCTGCACATCAGGATGGTTTGTTCCTGCACCCTCAATAAGGCTTCTTTAAAATACAGCCGATCCTGCCCATCAGTTCCCTGCGGGAGTCAAAGTCTGCTTTTCTGAAGTCCAGGTGTCTGTATTCTGCTGCTCTCCTTTCTTCTTTTTGTCAGGATCCTGAATTCAGCCATCTCATGATCATATTAGACATAGAGCTGTATTACAGGGCTCATGGTAATCAGCTTCCACCTTCATCACTAGCAGCTGCTTCCTTTTCTGACTGGTCGCTTCAAGGAAAGATTTAAGTTCTGTGGCAAATTTCAGAGCTTCCTGTAGTGTCCTTTGCCTCCTTTCGCTGATCTTGATCTGGAAGCCCAAATCCAGTTGAGCATCTATAAATTGGTCCATTGCTAATTCATCCTGGAAGTCCTTGCTGGTATCCGAGTTCACCAGAAACACAAATCTCCCAAGGTCCTGTGCCTGTTCAGGTGAGATTTCTTTTTTCCTCTCTTACCATTTCTTAGGTGCGCCCTGACCCGCAAAGAGTAATGGCTGGCTCCAAGCTGCCTATCAAGAGCTTGTAGCAGGTCTGGATAACTGACTCTTTTTTCTGGAGTAAGCTCTGCAGGACCATCAGAGCCAGGCCATTCAAGTTGGCTGCTAGAAACCTCCTTCTCTGTTCTTTCCCATACCTGTTCATTTGGCCTATGATGTTAAACTGAGCCAAATAATCCACCCAGGGAGTTTTATTCCTGTAAGATAATGGGCTTTTGTGTTATTTGAGCTAGAACAATCTGACCTGTTCCCCCTGAAGATTAGAAACAGGTTAGAAAAGTTTTGGAAATGTCCTGTCTTCCCCAGTTGTTGTATGCAGTGTTGTTGTAGCCGTCTTGGTCCCAGGATATTAGAGGGACAAGGTGGGTGTGGTAGTATCTTTTATTGATCCATCTTGTCTCTGTCTTCCCCAAATCACCTGGATGGTCTGATTCCTTATTCGGATGGCTGACTTGCACTGTGATCCAGGACCCTTTGAATTCCTTCTGTCTGGAGCTGAAATGATAGCTCCTTAAATCCTTGCTCTTGTGGACTTGTACTGGCAAGTTCCAAGTAAGCCAAAGTTTTCCTGGTCTTCCCTATAATCTGGAAAATATTTTGGTCCGTTGCAGTCAGGTTGCTCGTCACCTCTCTCTGTCTTGCCAGATCAGACTGGAAATTTTTGTTTTGGACTTTCAAATCTGCCTTGATACTTGATAGCTGCTACCCCAACACAGATTGTATCTCTAAACAGAGGTCATCTCTCTGTCCTTGTCCAGGTATTGCTTTGTTATTTTTTGTGACGTCTCTAGCTCTTTTTTTTAGATCTTGTTTTAATTTCTTTTGGCCATTTTTTTGTTCTGTGAGCTCTTCCATTATTTGTTCCATCTTCTTTCAACAGGAATAATACCTCACAATTTCTCTCACTGGAAACTCTATCTCAATATTGCCCCTTTCGGCTTGAGCGGCTAGCTAATATTTGTCGCCCTGCAGGCTTATTTCTGTTCAGAGAAGAAATTGGTTATTCAAATCAGGTATTGGTTTAGTGCAGTCTTCTTTATTTATAAAGAATGTACATAAAGTTCTATTTCCCTGAACACAATAGGAACACACAACAGCAGGCAGTTTCCTTGCTCATAATTTCCAGTCAGTCCCTAGGAGCTCTGTCTCTCTGTTCCTTCTCAGAGCCAAGCTTGCAACTGCTTGTCTTGCTTTCAAGTGCCTTTCTTCTGTCTTTCTGCTTCCTACACACACACCTTGCCAAAGATCCCCTAAGGTCCTGCATCCGGAATCAGGGAACCCCCTCAGCCCACAGTATTTAGCTTCTGATCAGGCCTTGCTATGTGGTCAATTGCCTTATCAGCTTTAATTAGCTCTATGATTTTCTTTGGATCAAAGACTCGCTTGATGGCAGCCATTAACAACTTCCAGTATAACAACAGATTGTTTTATAGTCCACATTGAAACTGAAGCACAGCTGTAGGGACACTGGCTTTTTTTTTTTTTTAAAGTAACAGTTCTCCTTCTGTCAGCCTGTTGTGCAAAATAAGATATATATATGTGTTAGTGGAAAGGGACTTCCGAAACAAGGGAGCAACTCCTGGAATGACTGATGCCTTAGCTTGGTTCTTAGTGACAAAATGTAATTAACTACCTGCCTGGGACAATTCTCCACAAACTGCCTGCATAGCAAAATTCATTCAGAAAAATATGGGGGGAACTTTATCATTCTCAGTTTTGATAAAATATCCCAAAGAGCAATTTCAAAGAAAAGTGAAGATTTCAATACAATTTCTGAAATTGAACCAGAAAGGGAAGGTCAGTTCTTTATGACTCCTAAGTTTTGAAATTTGCTCAGGTAAGAAATAGCAGAGGATGTGCTATTATATCAGTTGTTTCTAGACTGAACTCAAGCAAGACTTTCAAATAAACACTGACTTACAGAAAACATTAATAATGAGTCTTAAATTTTGTTTTCTGTGTGAGACTGTACTGTTTTGTTTTATGTGCTGTGTGACAAAGTTCCTCCTCTACGTTGGTGGGTCTTGCGCTTATTGGCGGATTTGCTCGCCTTGGAGCATCACGGCAGCCCTCAGTTTGGCCGTTTTTGTGAACCCACAGTCCAGGTCAACTCCTCCTGTGTCTGACCAGGAGTTGGGAGGATTTGGGGGGAACCCGGGCCCGCCCTCTGCTCCAGGTTCCAGCCCAGGGCCCTGTGGAATGCAGCTGGCCAGAGTGCCTCCTGGAACAGCTGTGCAACAGCTACAACTCCCTGGGCTACTTTCCCATGGCCTCCTCCCAACACCTTCTTTATCCTCACCATAGGATCTTCCTCCTGGTGTCTGATAATGCTTGTACACCTCAGTCCTCCAAAAGTATGCGTTCTCACTCTCAGCTCCTAGCACCTCTTGATCCCAGCTCCTTAGATGTGCACCACAAACTCAAGTGAGCTCCTTTTTAAACCCAGGTGCCCTGATTAGCCTGCCTTCATTGATTCTAGCAGCTTCTTGATTGGCTGCAGGTGTTCTAATCAGCCTGTCTGTCTCAATTGTCTCCAGAAGGTTCCTGATTGTTCTGGAACCTTCCCTGTTAGGAAACGGAACGTCCTTTGCTTGCTCCCCAGCTATCTGCTTTCTATTCTTTCCTAAAGCCCCCTGGCCTGGATTTTCTTACTTTTTGAACCTGCCTTAGTTCCCCCCTCTGACCAGGCCAGACGCTTTTTTTGCTTTGTTTTGATTTTTTGTTATTTTTTTTCTTTTTGCCGTTTACGTGCTGGTCGGCTTCCAGCTTGCCGCCAGCACCCGCCCCCCCACGCCTGCTTTCGGGTGCAGCTATTTGCCTCAGCTGAACCCCCCGGAGGAGCGGGGGGAAGATTGCCGATTTTGCTATCCAGAGGGGGGAGTGGAAACTCCCAGACCCAGCCGTTTTGCTGGCAGCTCGGATTTTACTTCTTATCTCTACAACATTCTTACCATGCCGGAAGCCTTGGAACACAGCCAACACAGCTGGAGAAGAAGATTTCAGAAGACAGGAGAAATAACCCAGGGAAGCTACAAATCATCGTGAAGGGGGCCGTAAGACTGAGTAATTTTCTGAATTATACTCTTGTGGGGGGGAGTTTGACTGTGGTTTACTTGCGTTTGTGGCGGCACAGGGGGTGTGGCACGGAGCTTCCCCCCGATCCATCGGTGCCCCTAACCCCCCCCACCATTACTACAACTGTCACGGCCCCCCCGCCGCCCGTCCCTGCTGGCAACCTGCCATCTACCTTCGGATCCAGTTGTTCGCTTTGAACTTTGCCTTTCGGACCGGACAGAAGAGCCGACCAACCGAGACTCTTTGGACAAATGTGCGTGGGTCTGCACACTCCTAGTAATGCTAGGCGCTGGCTCTGTGGTGGTCTTGGCGGCCATGGCATCAGGTGGTGGACCACCTTCTGCAGGGTGCTCACCCGGGAAGGCAATTAGGGGGAGGGAGCATGGGGAAAGGGGGGCTGGTGTAAGGTTGCCCAGCTCGAGGCCAGCCGGCAGTAGATCATCCTCTCCCTGGGTGACCGGGGTCAAATCTAGGGCCTCAATCTCCGCGTACATGGAGGAGAGGCCAGCTCCTGCTACCCCGGGGGCCTCTCCTCTAGGGCCCGCCTCAACGGTCGCCTCGGGGTCCGCGTGGGGTTCGGGTGGTATCCAGGCAGAAGGGGCGTCCTAGCATTACTCCCTCTGGATTGCTTATCCCACAGCTTGCCCCTATTACCGGACCCCAATTTTGTTTCCTCCCCCCACCCCCAGTCCAACCCCTTCGGCATTCCCCTCCCCCTGCCTGCAGCCCAGCAGGGAGGAGCGGTTACTCTGCTTCCCCCTCCCTCCTCCCCCTTCCGGTGTCTCCCCGTCTCTCCCTGCTCCCAATGGCAGGGAATGAGAAGGGCGAGGTCCCTCTAACAAAATCAGCTGTTCCTCCCCCACCTCCCCCCCTGCCCGACCCCCAAGGTCCCCCCCCCCCACTATTGTCAAAATACTTGCCACCCCCCCCCCCTGCTGGGGCACCGGCAGCAGGAGGCACCGGGGTGATTACTGCTGCTGCTGCACCCACCGCCCCCCCAGATTCTAGGAAACCCCCCCCCCCAGCTGGCCGGAAAGGCCAGGTTGGGAAGAAAGGAAAGGGCCCCGCTAAAACCACTAAGCCCTCCATGGCAGGGGCTGCCCCCACCGCTGTGGCCTCGTCATCAACCGTGGCGTCCCTCCCTGCGTTTCCCTCCACCAGCTCTGCGATTGTCCCTCCCCCGGCCCCCAGGACGTATGCCCGGGCGGTGATGGGCTCCCCCCTGCCTGCCGCCTCGTCATCTCGCCCCCCCCCGCCTCCGCTACCATCACCAGCGGCCGGGGCCCTTTCCCCGCCTTGACCAGGAGGCACGGTGTCCGTTGCCTCCTGGTGCCCACCTCGGCCCATGTGGAGACATACGTGCAGGCGTTGGCGAAGGTGGTAGGACCCACAGCTATTGTGGCGGCCTCCAAGATGTATGGGAAGGTCGTTTTTTTCTTAGCTTCGGAGGCTGCCGCCCAGGAGGCGGTGGAGAGGGGCCTGGCGGTGGGGCGGGGGGTGTTTGTCCCCCTAGAGCCGCTAGAAGACCTGGGCATTCGCCTCGTCCTCACCTCCATTCCTCCCTTCTTACCCAATGCTGCCCTGTTACCCGCTCTTTCCACCCTGGGGAAACTTGTCTCTGTCATCAGCCCTCTCCCGTTGGGCTGCAAGGACCCCACCCTCCGTCACGTCCTTTCGTTCTGCCAGCAAGTGCAGCTTCTACCGCCGCCGGGGGCGCGTGACGGAGAGGCGCTCGAGGGGTCTTTTCTAGTCCCCTACCAGGGAGCCCGCTATCGGGTCTTTTACTCCACCGGAGAGGCCCGATGCTACCTCTGCCGCTCAGCGGGGCATGTCCGCAGAGACTGCCCTTTGGCCCGGGGGGGAGGGGCACCCGAGACCCCCGAGACCCGGCAGGACATCGGCCCCATCGTTGCCGACGCCCCTGGCTGCCCGGCACCTGAAACCAACCCTCCTCCTACTTGACCCATCGCTGCTCCCATCCGGGCCCAAGAGATACCTTCCCTACAATGCCCGGGCGAGCAAGGGAGTTTCACCTTGCTAGTACCAATCCAGTAGAGCCTATGGAGGAGGGTGTGGCAAGGATATTACCGGGTACAGGAGAGGGCCCGCCCCAAGGAGAACCCCCCACCCCCCATGCTGCCTCACCGCTACCCCCCCGAACCCGTGAACCATCACCTCCGCCCCCCGACATGACCCCTGCTAACCAACCCCCAGACGACGCTATGGAGGGCTGGACCCTAATCCAGGGGAAGCGAGGCAAGCGGAAGGCTCGAGCTCCGCTGCATCCATCCGACGCGGAAGCCCCCCGGAAGACCAGGAAAGGAGGCACTGATATTGAGCCTCCCGCTACGGCCACGAGTGAGATCCATCTGCTGGTGTCGGGAGGGGAAGACGGACTGGCATTGGAGGGCAGAATCCCCCCTCCACGGGAGACCCTCCCCTCCGAGACTCCTGAGGACGCCCCTTCTGCCTGGATACCACCCGAACTCCCCGCGGACCCCGAGGCGACCGTTGAGGTGGGCCCTAGAGGAGAGGCCCCCGGGGTAGCAGGAGCTGGCCTCTCCTCCATGTACGCGGAGATTGAGGCCCTAGATTTGACCCGGTCACCCAGGGAGAGGATGATCTACTGCCGGCTGGCCTCGAGCTGGGCAACCTTACACCAGCCCCCCTTTCCCCATGCTCCCTCCCCCTAATTGCCTTCCCGGGTGAGCACCCTGCAGAAGGTGGTCCACCACCTGATGCCATGGCCGCCAAGACCACCACAGAGCCAGCGCCTAGCATTACTGGGAGCCCCCTCCCTTACCCCTTAACCCTTGACTCTGCTCAGGAGGTACTTTCCTTTAGCTGCTTGCCTCTTGAACCCCAGAGCCTTACCCCTGCCCCTGCCCCCACCCCTGTCCTTGCCCAAGTCCCCTCCTCCTGCAATGCTAATGCCGCCCCTGGGGTTATTTCCTTCCCGCCTTTCGCAGATTCCCCCCAGGGAGCAGTCTTTGCACTTTCTAGTCGCGACCCATTAGGAGTTGCAATTTTTTCCCTGCCATCCCCCTCCACCCCAAGGCGTGAAATGAATTTAATGACCCCAGCCTGTCAGACACCCTGTCGGTGGTCCACACCCTGTCTACCCGCCTTAGCGGACCACGAGGCTGTATTAAGAGCCCCACCAGGGAATACCTCGGAAATTGTAACCCCCACCACCCATGAGCTGCGGCATGCACTACGGAAGTTCCTAGAACACACCCGTGGCGCTCGCGATAGGGTACAGCTGGCTCTTCAGCTATGGGGGGACTTTGACCAAATCCTCCATGCCACAAGGGCCCTTATACAGGAGGGCAGGGGGCAAAGAAGGTGCGGTGCTGCGGCCTACGAGTGAGCCCGCGGCTTCCGACACGATCTACTCATCCACGGGATGGGTCACGGGTTGCTGCGCAACCCGCCGGGGGCCCTGAACACCCCCACCAACAAGAAACCCCCACCCCCCCAGCCCTCCGCATGACGCCTCTTATTATTGCGACCCTGAATACCAGGGGCTGTAGGATGCAGGTCCCAGGTGCTCTCTTACCTTCGGGAAGGGGGGTACTCTGTAGTTTTCCTGCAGGAGACCCATACGCACCCGACTGCCGAGGACAGGTGGCGGCTGGAGTGGGAGGGACGGGGTATACTTTAGCCACTTCACGACTTGGCAAGCTGGAGTGGTGACCCTGTTCTCCCCCAACCAATGGCCCGAAATGCTAAGGGTCACTGAGGCCGTGCCGGGCCACCTGCACCTTCGAGTCCATGTGGAGGGGCTCATGGTCAATCTTGTTAACATCTATGCCCCTCAAATGAGCTCAAGGCGGACACAATTCTATCAGCAGGTGTCCGACTTTCTCGGCACCCTAGATTCGCACGAGTGCCTGGTCCTGGGAGGGGACTTTAACACCACCCTCGAGGAACGGGGCCGTTCAAGGGCCGAGCCAAGCCCGGCCGCCGCGAATATTCTCCGAGGGATAGTTGAACATCACTCCCTAGTGGACGTCTGGCGTGACCATCACCCAGATGACACTTCCACGTTCACTTTTGTCCGGGTGGAGGCCCATCGGTCACACCACTCTCGGTTGGACAGTGTTTACTTATCCCGTTTCCATCTTTCACAGGCCCACTCCTCCGCCATTCGGCCGGCCCCATTCTCCAACCATCATTTAGTCACCATAATGGTCTCCCTCCGTGCAGAGAGACCGGGGCCGGCCTATTGGCACTTTAACAACAGCCTGTTGGAGGACGAGAGCTTCATGACGTCCTTCCGGGAGTTTTGGCTGGCCTGGCGAAAGCAGTGGCGTGCCTTTTCCTCGGTGCGGCGATGGTGGGATCTCGGGAAGGTGCGCGCCAAGCTCTTCTGCCGTGACTACACTCGGGGCATCAGCCGACGGCGAAATGCGGCGATAAAGCAGTTGGAACGGGAGGTCTTAGAGATGGAGAGGCGCCTGGCCGCCAACCCCGAGGACCCGTCCCTCTGCGGAGCGTGCCGGGAGAAGCGGGAGGAGCTCTGGGCCCTCGAGGACCACCGGGCCTGAGGTGCCTTCGTTCGGTCCCGCATCCGCCTCCTTCGGGAGAGGGACCGCGGCTCCCGCTTCTTCTATGCCCTGGAGAAAACGAGGGGGGCCAAGAAACACGTCACCTGCCTTCTTGCGGAAGACGGCACCCCCCTCACGGATCCGAAGGAGATGTGAGGGAGGGCCCGTGACTTCTACACAAGCCTTTTCTCCCCGGATCCGACCGATCCTGGCGCTTGCAGGGTGCTCTGGGAGGAACTCCCCACAGTCAGCGTGGGCGACCGAGACCGACTAGAGTTGCCTCTCACCCTGGCCGAGTTCTCGGAAGCCCTCCGTCGCATGCCCACCAATAAATCTCCAGGCATGGACGGGCTGACCGTGGAGTTTTACCACGCGTTCTGGGGCACCCTCGGCCCAGACCTAGTCACCGTCTGGGCTGAGTCCTTGCAGAGTGGGGTCCTCCCTCTGTCGTGCAGGCGAGCTGTGCTCGCCTTACTGCCGAAGAAGGGGGACCTCTGCGATTTACGAAACTGGCATCCCGTCTCACTCCTTAGCACGGATTACAAAATCGTAGCGAAAGCAATCTCGCTGTGGCTAGGGTCCGTGATGGCGGACGTGATCCACCCAGACCAGACCTATACTGTCCCGGGTCGCAGCATTTTTGACAACCTCTTTCTAGTCCGAGACCTTTTGGAACTTGGGCGGAGAGATGGTCTGTCGTTCGCCCTCCTGTCTCTTGATCAGGAGAAGGCGTTCGATAGAGTAGACCATAGGTACCTCCTGAGCACTCTGCAGGCGTTTGGATTCGGACCTCAGTTTGTGAGTTTTCTCCGGGTGCTGTATGCCTCCGCGGAGTGTTTGGTTAGGCTCAACTGGACCCTAATTGAACCGGTCAGCTTCGGGCGAGGAGTGTGGCAGGGGTGCCCCCTCTCAGGCCAGCTGTACGCTCTGGCGATCGAGCCTTTCCTCTGTCTCCTCCGCAGGAGGTTGACGGGGTTGGTGCTGCGGGAGCCGGAGCTGTGGCTGGTCCTGTCGGCGTACGCCGATGACGTCCTCCTCGTGGTCCAGGACCCGGGCGACTTGGTGCGAGTGGAGGCATGCCAAACCATCTTTTCGGCAGCCTCCTCCGCCCGAGTCAACTGGGTCAAGAGCTCTGGCCTGGCGGTGGGGGGCTGGCGGCAGGTAAGCTCCCTCCCACCCGCGCTTCAGACCATCCGGTGGAGTGCCGGCCCTCTGCTCTATCTCGGCGTTTACCTTTCTGCCACGCACCCTTCTCCGCCGGAGAACTGGCAAAATTTGGAAGGCGGCGTGATTGAGCGGATCAGGAAATGGACGAGGCTACTCCGATGTCTCTCCCTTCGGGGGAGAGCACTGGTGCTTAACCAACTAGTCCTGTCCACGCTCTGGTACCGGCTCAACACCCTGGCCCCGGCCCCGGGTTTCCTGACCCACCTCCGGAGATTGATTCTAGAGTTCTTCTGGTCAGGAATGCACTGGGCCCCTGTTGGAGTTTGTCATTTACCCCTGAAGGAAGGAGGGCAGGGCCTGAAGTGTCTGTACACTCAGGTCCGCGTTTTCCGCCTCCAGGCCTTGCAGAGGCTCTTTTATAGTGCAAGTAGTTCGGCGTGGAGCATACTGGCGCACGCCTTCCTGCACCGCTTCCAAGGGCTCCGATACGACCGGCAGCTCTTTTATCTTTGTCCGAGAGGTTTTCCGCGAGACCTCTCCGGGCTGCCGGTCTTCTACCAGGACCTCCTCCGGACCTGGAAACTGTTTCTAACGACCAGGTCCGTGGCGGCCACCGTGAGAGCAGATCTCCTCACGGAGCCCCTGCTGCACAATCCCCAACTCCGTGTGCAGGTGGCGGAGTCCCGCTCGGTGCACCAGAGGTTGGTCCTGGCGGAAGTCAGGAGGGTCGGAGACCTCCTGGACTACGACCGGAGAGACTGGCTGGATCCCCTGACGCTTGCTCGGCGCATGGGGCTCTCCAGCCCTCGTACCCCGCGGCGCGTACTTCAGGAGATGAAGGCCGCCTTGACCCCCGCTGCTCTGGCTTATGTCAACCGAGCCTTGCGAGAGGGCGCACCCCGCCCATCCTCTACCCTAGGCCCGCCGGACCTTTCCGTTGGGCCCCTACCGTGCCGATCCCAACAAACCCCTCACCCTTTCACTGCAAGCTGGCTGCATGAACTGCAGCCGGTCAGTTTTCAAATTGCACCACGGAAATATTTATACACACTCACGCTTCACACCCTTCACGCCCACACCCTGGCGTCCCATCCCGACAAAGTGGCGGGACCTCCTGCCACCTTTGGAGGGTGAGCAACCTCGTTGGGCCAGCCTGTATTCCACCTTGGTCCCGAGGCCCGTCGGGGACATCAGTTGGCGGCTCCTTCACGGAGCTGTGAGAACGGGCGTGTTTCTGACACTGTTTACCCCCATCCCGGATACTTGCCCTTTTTGTAATGTGAGGGAAACCCTGGCGCACGTATATTTAGAGTGTGCCAGATTGCAGCCCCTTTTCCGGCTCCTCACAAATATTCTATTGCGCTTCTGGCTTCATTTCTCCCCTCGCCTTTTTATCTATACACTTCCCATCCGTGGCCCCACAAAGTCGCGGGATCTCCTGGTCAACCTCCTCCTAGCCTTGGCTAAAACAGCCATTTATGAAACCAGAGAGAGGAGGTTGGCCCATGAAACGTCCTGCGATTGTGGGGCCTTTTTCCGATCCTCATTACATTCACGTATCTGGGCGGAGTTCCTCTGGGCGGCGTCCACCGACTCCCTTGACGCCTTCGAGGAGCGGTGGGCGCTGTCCGGGGTTCTCTGCTCAGTGACCCCGTCCGGTTCCCTCCGTCTGACCCTTTGATTGAGGGGAAGAGCGAGAGACGCCAGCCCCAGCCGTTGCCGCTGTGGATACCATCATTACTGTCATCTAGGAGGGGTCCTATAATACATGGGTGTCTACCCGCCCCCCCACCCCTAAACCGCCCACCCCGCAGCCGTGCCCATCTTGCTGGGCACTCTCAGGAGAGGATGATCGGTGACACTGGGCGCGGCACTAGGTAACTCGAGGGGGTGGAAGACCACGAGTGTGGAGGAAGCCCCCCCGCTCTAGGCCACCAGGTAACTCAGGAGGGTGGAAGACCACGAGTGTCAAGGAAGCCCCCCCGCTCTGGGCCCAGGCTAGCCTGAACACTTCTCCCTCCTGAAAGCTGCTGTGTTGTACCTTCTGTTTGCGTTGTTTTGTTGCATACTTTGTTTTGTTTCCTTTGGTAAATCTTGTAAGTGTTCCAAATAAACTTTTTTTTCTGTTTCAAAAAAAAAAAACCAACCTTCCCTGTTACCTTACCCAGGGAAAAGGGACCTACTTAGCCTGCTCTCCTGCTGCTGCCCTCTGGCCTAGGCTTTCCTTGCTTTTTGCTCCTGCTTTCGGCTTCCCCCCCAACCGGGCCAGACACTCTCCCCCCTTTCTTTTCTTTTTGTTGTTTTTTTTTCTTTCTCTGCTGTTGCTAGAGTGCTGGCTGGCTGCCAGCCGGCTGTTAGCCCCCCGCCCCCAGCCCGCCCTCGGACGCTGCTGCCACTCCAGCTGAAACCGCCCCCTCCGTGAGGGGGGGGGCCTGCTGGCCCGCTTCCCCAGAGCGGGGGAGTGGAAGGACCCAGCCCCCAAACCCAGCCACTTGCTGTTTGTCTGCGGACCCGTCTCCGATCGAGAGGACTCTTATCACTTGCTCCGGCATTTCTGGAATGCAAAAAAGAAAACCCGGAACAGACAGGGAAAAAGCAGTCCACCAGAGGAACACCGCCCGAGGAATCTACAAATTGCCATGGAGGGGGCCTAAGACTGAGTAACTTTCGAACTGTGCTTTCGTGTGGGGGGAGGCCTTGACTGTGTCTTAACTGTGTTTGTAGGGACACAGGGGGTGTGGCACGGAGCTGCCCCCCAATCCATCTGTGTCCTCCCAACCCCCACACTACGATCTTCACCCCTCTACTCTACCATCTTTGCTGGCTGTCTAACATCTGCCTCTGGACTCAGCGGCTCGCCCTGATTCCACTGCATGGGCCAGAAGCACCAGCCAACCAAACAGGACTCTCTGGACAAGCGTACGGTGATTCATGTGCGCCCCCCCCCCCCGAATTGTCCACCCCACAGCTTGTGCCTTTCTACCTGACCCCAACTCCTGTTAACCACCTGCCACCGCCCCCGCTGGGGCATCGGCAATGGAGGGCACCGGGGTGACCTCCGCCGCTGCCATGCCCATCGCCTCCCCAGACTCTAGGGAAGCCCCCCCAGCTGGCAGGAAAGGCCAGGGCAAGAAGAAGGGGAAGGGCCCCACTAAAACCACCGGACCCTCCATGGCAGGGGCCACCCCCACTGCTGCAGCCCCACCACCGACCACGGCGTCCTCCCCCGCTACCCCCTCCACCAGCTTGGCAGATGTCCCTCCCTCAGCCCCCAGGACGTATGCCCTGGTGGCAGCAGCCCCCCCGACTGCCGCCTCGTCATCTCTCCCGCCCACCGCCTCTGCCACCATCAATAGCTGCCAGGGCCCCTTTCCCACCATGACAAGGAAGCACGGTGTCCGATGCCTCCTGGTGCCCGCCTCGCCCCACATGGAGACCTACGTGCGGGTGTTGGCGAGAGTGGTGGGGCCCTCGGCCATTGTGGCGGCCTCCAAAATGTATGGGAAGGTTGTTTTCTTCTTAGCATCGGAGGCTGCTGCCCAGGAAGCGGTGGAGAGGGGCCTGGCGGTGGGGGGGGCTGTTTGTCCCCCTAGAGCCGCTAGAAGACCTGGGCGTCCGCCTGGTCCTGACCTCTGTTCCTCCTTTTCTCCCCAATGCTGCCCTGCTACCTGCCCTTTCCACCCTGGGGAAACCTGTTTCTGTCATCAGCCCTCTCCTGTTGGGCTGCAAGGACCCCATCCTCTCTCACAGTTTTTCGTTCTGCTGGCAAGTGCAACTTTTACTGCCATCGGCTGCACGTGATGGAGTGGCGCTCGAAGTGTCCTTCCTAGTCCCCCACCAGGGGGCCCGTTACCGGGTGTACTTTTCCACGGGGGAAGCCCGGTGCTATCTCTGCCAGGCATCGGGGCATGTCCGGAGGGACTGTCCCTTAGCCTGGCAACGAGGGGCACCTGGGATCCCCGAGACCCGGCAGGACATCAGCCCCGTCATTGCCGACGTCCCTGGCTGCCCGGTACCCGAACCCGCCCCCCCTCCTCTTCGGACCACTGCTACTCCCGCTCAGGCCCAAGGGGCACCTCCCCTACAACGCCCAGACGAGCAGGAGAGCCCCGCCCTCACTGCTGACAATCTAGCGGGGCCTATGGAGGAGGGTGTGGCAGAGATACCACCAGGCATGGGAGAGAGCCTGCCCCAGGGAGAATCCTCCCTCCCTTATACTGCCGCACCGTTCCCCGCCCAAGTCCCTGAGCCATCGCCTTTACCCCCTGACATGACCCCTGCTAACCAGCCCCCAGATGATGCAATGGAGGGCTGCTCCCTAGCCCAGGGGAAGCGAGGCAAGCGGAAGGCTCGAGCTCCGCCTCATCTACCTGAGGCGGAGGCCCCCCAGAAGACCAGGAAGGGGGGCACCGATGCCGAACCTTCTGCTTTGCCCACAAGTGCGTCCCATCCACTGGTGTCAACTAGGAAAGACGTGGCAGCACCGGAGGGTAGTGTCTCCCCTCCACGGGAGACCCTCCCCTCTGAGACCCTCGAGGAAGCCCCTTCTGTCCTGACGCTACCCGAAGCCCCCGTGAACCCCGAGGCAACCGTCGTGGCGGGTGCCGGCGGGGAGAACCCCGGGGCGGCGGAAAGTGTCCTCTCCTCCATGTTCAAGGAGATCGAGGCCTTAGATCTGACCCCGGTCGCCCAGGGGGAAGACGACCTTTTGCCAGCAAATCTCGATCTGGGCGACCTCACTCCACCCCTCTTTTCCCCATGCTCCCTCCCCTTAACTGCTGCTTCCGCTCCCACCTCCGAGGAGCCCCTTGACTCCTCCACCGACCCAGCCGCTGTTGGCACCCCGCTGACAACCACCGAGCCTGCTCAGCTGACAGCTGGCGCCACGCGGCTGAGGCACGAGTCGCCAGGGGCACCCCCCGTTGGTGCGGAGCAATCAACTTCCTTCCAGGGTGGGGGCCCTACAGAAGGTAATTCATCTCCTGGTGCTGCGGCTGCTAAATCCACCACAGAGCGCGCGCCCAGTGTCACTGAGAGCTCCCTCCCCATCCCCTTAACCCTTGAGCCTGATCGGGAGGTGCCACCATCCAGCTGCTTGCCTCCCGAAACCCAGAACCTCGTCTCTGTCCCTATCCCTGCCCCTACCCCTATCCAATTTACCTCCTGCAATGTCATTGCTGCCCCCGGGGCTGTCTCCTTCCCTTTCCCAACTGATGACCCCCAGGGAGCGACCTTTGTGTTCTCCTGCCCCGACCCATTAGGAGCTGCTATTTTCCCTCCACCACCCCCTATCACCCCAGAGCTTGAGGCGGGCCTAGAAGCTCCAGCCCATCAGGCACGCTGTCGGGGGTCCGCACCCTGCTTGTCCGTTTTAGTGGACCACAGGGCTGTACCAAGGGCCCCGCCGGGGAACAACCGGGAAACCATAACCCCACCCCCCCATGAGCTGCGAGGAGAGCTGCAGAAGTTTTTAGAGGATGTCCGTGGCTCCCGCAACAAGGTAAAACTTGCTCTCCAGCGATGGGGGGACTTTTCTCAAATCCTCCGGGCCACAAGGGCCCTCATGGGGGAAGGTAAAGGGACTGGGAAGCAGGATGCTGCGGCCTACTGGTGGGTCCGCGTCTTCCGTGAACAATTACTCACCTACAGGATGGGTCACAGACTGCTGCGCGGCCCGCTTTGAAATGCGAGCATCCCTGCCAGTGAGGACCCCCCCGACCCTCCCCATGACACCTCTCACCATCGCAACGTTGAACTCCCGGGGTTGTAGGATGGCTCTCCGCAGGTCCCAGGTGCTCTCCTTCCTTCGGGAGGGAGGGTACTCTGTGGTTTTCCTGCAGCAGACCCATACGGACCCGACCACCGAAGACAGTTGACGGCTGGAGTGGGGGGACAGGGTCTACTTTAGCCATGCCATGGTTTGACAGGCTGGAGTGGTGACCCTGTTCTCCCCCGACCTACGGCCCAAGGTGCTAAGGGTCGCCGAGGCCGTGCCAGATTGCCTGCTGCATCTCCAGGTCCGTATGGAGGAGCTCGTGGTTAAACTCGTTAACGTCTATGCCCCGACATCGGGCCCGGAGTGGCTGCAATTCTACCAGCGGGCGTCTGCCTTCCTCGGCACCTTAGATTCTCATGAGTGCCTGGTCCTGGGAGGGGACTTTAATACCACCCTCGAGAAACAGGACCGCTCGGGAACCGAGCAGAGCCCGGCCGCTGCGGACACCCTCTGGGAGATAGTCGAACACCACTCCCTAGTGGACATATGGCGCGACCACCACCCGGATGACACTTCCACATTCACCTTTGTCCGGGTGGAAGCCCATCGGTCGAGTCACACCCGGTTGGATCGCATTTATTTATCACGCTTCCATCTCTCACGAGCCCACTCTTCCAGCATTTGGCTGGCCCTATTTTCTGACCATCATCTAGCCACCGTGACAGCCTCCCTCTGTGCGGAGAGGCCGGGGCCGGCCTACTGGCATTTTAACAACAGCCTGTTGGACGATGAGGGCTTTGTGACGTCCTTCCGGGAATTCTGGCTGGCCTGGCGAGGGCAGCGGTGTGCCTTTCCCTCGGCGCGGCGATGGTGGGACCTGGGGAAGGTGCACGCCAGAACTTTCTGCTGCGACTACACCCGGATGGAGAAATGCGGTGATAGAGCAGTTGGAACGGGAGGTCTTAGAGCTGGAGAGGTGTCTGGCCGCCAGTCCCGAGGACCCGCTCCTCTGCGGAGTGTGCCGGGAGAAGCGGGAGGAGCTCCGGGCCCTCGAGGACCATCGGGACCAGGGTGCCTTTGTTCGATCCCGCATCCACCTCCTTTGGGATATGGATCGCTGCTCATGCTTCTTCTATATCCTGGAGAAAACGAGGGGGGCCAAGAAACATGTCACCTGTCTCCTGGCAGAAGACGGCACCCCCCTCACGGAACCAGTGGAGATGTGCGGGAGGGCCTGAGCCTTCTATGCAAGTCTTTTCTCCCCAGATCCGACCGACTCTGGCGCTTGCAGAGTGCTCTGGGAGGAGCTCCCTACGGTCAGCGTGAGCGACCAAGACCGGCTAGAGTTGCCTCTCACTCTGGCCGAGTTCTCGGAAGCCCTCCATCGTATGCCCACTAATAAGTCTCCAGGCATGGATGGGCTGACCGTGGAGTTCTACCACATGTTTTGGGACGTCCTCGGCCCAGACCTAGTCACCCTCTGGGCCGAGTCTCTGCAGAGCGGGGTCCTCCCTCTTTCGTGCAGGCGAGCTGTGCTCACCTTACTGCCGAAGAAGGGGGACCTCTGCGATTTACGAAATTGGCGTCCCGTCTCACTCCTCAGCATAGACTACAAAATCGTAGCAAAAGCAATCTCGCTGCGGCTAGGGTCTGTGCTGGCGGACGTGATCCACCCAGACCAGACCTACACTGTCCCGGATCGCAGTATCTTTGATAACCTATTTCTGGTTTGGGACCTTTTGGAACTCGGGTGTAGAGACGGTCTGTCGTTCGCTCTCCTGTCCCTAGATCAGGAGAAGGCTTTCGATAGGGTGGACCATGGGTACCTCCTGAACACTCTGCGAGCGTTCGGCTTCGGACCCCAGTTTGTGGGTTTTCTCCGGGTGCTGTACGCTTACGCAGAGTGTTTGGTTAAGCTCAACTGGACCCTGACCGAACCTGTCAGCTTCAGGTGAGAAGTGTGGCAGGGGTACCCCCTCTCAGTCCAGCTGTACGCTTTGGCGATCGAGCCCTTCCTTTGCCTTCTCTGCAGGAGGTTGATAGGGTTGGTGCTGCGGGAGCCGGAGCTGCGGCTGGTCCTGTCGGCGTACGCCGATGACATGCTCCTCGTGGTCCAGGACTCGGGCGACTTGGCACGGGTGGAGGCTTGCCAGGCCATCTATTCTGCAGCCTCCTCCGCCCAGGTCAACTGGGTCAAGAGCTCTGGCTTGGCGGTGGGAGACTGGCGGTAGGCGAGCTCCCTCCCACCCGCGCTTCAGACCGTCCGGTGGAGCGCGGGTCCACTGCTCTACCTCGGCGTTTACCTTTCTGCCACGCATCCCTCTCCGCCGGAGAACTGGCAAAATTTAGAGGGCGGGGTGATAGAGCGGCTCCGGAAATGGATGGGACTACTTCGATGTCTCTCCCTTCGTGGGAGAGCGCTGGTGCTTAATCAACTAGTCCTGTCCAAGCTCTGGTACCGGCTCAACACCCTGGTCCCGGCCCTGGGTTTCCTGACCAACCTCCGGACATCGATTCTGGGGTTCTTTTGGTCAGGAATGCACTGGGCCCCTGTAGGGGTTCTTTATCTACCCCTGAAGGAAGGAGGACAGGGCCTGAAGTGTCTGCACACTCAGGTCTGCGTCTTCTGCCTCCAGGCCCTACAGAGGCTCCTTTATAGTGCAGGCAGTTCGGCGTGGAGCATACTGGCGCACGCCATCCTGCGCCACATCCGAGGGCTCCGATATGAGCGGCAGTTTTTTTATCTCTGTCCGGGAGGTTTTCCGCGAGACCTCTCCAGGCTGCCGGTCTTCTACCAGGACCTCCTCCGGACTTGGAAATGGTTTTTAACGACCAGGTCCGTGGCGGCCACCGAGGGGGCAGATCTCCTCACGGAGCACCTGCTACATAACCCCCAGCTCCGCGTGCAGGTGGCAGAGTCCTGCTCGGTGCACTAGAGCTTGATCCTGACAGAAGTCATGAGAGTCGGAGACCTCCTGGACTACGACCAGGGAGACTGGCTGGATCCCCTGACGCTCGCTCGGCGCATGGGGCTGTTCAGACCTCGTACCTCCGGCGCGTACTTCAGGAGGTGAAGGCCGTTTTGCCGCCCGCTGCTCGAGCTTACCTCGACCGGGTCCTGCTTGAGGGCACACCCCGCCCACCCTCTACCCCAGGCCCACCAGACCTTTTAATTGAACCCCTGCCCTGTAGACCCAATCGACCCCCTTACCCCTTTACGGTGAGCCGGCTGCATGAACTGCAGCCGGTATGCTTCCAAACCGCGCCAAGGAAACATCTATACACGCTCGTGCTCCACACCGTTCACGCCCTCACTCTAGTGTCCCACCCCGATACAAAGTGGCGAGACCTTCTGCCACCTTTGGAGGGTGAGCAGCCCTGGTGGGCCAGCCTATATTCCACTTTGGTTCCGAGGCCCGTTGGGGACATCAGTTGGCGGCTCCTTCACGGAGCTGTGAGCACGGGCATGTACTTGGCACGGTTCAACCCCATCCCAGATATTTGTCCCTTTTGCGGTATGAGGGAAACGCTGGCACATGTATATTTGGAGTGCGCCAGGCTGCAGCCCCTGTTCCGGCTCCTCACAAATCTTTTATTACGTTTTTGGTTGCATTTTTCCCCTCACCCTTTTTTTATGCACTCCCCATCCGTGGCCTCACAAAGTCGCGGGATCTCCTAGTTAACCTCCTCCTGGCCCTGGCTAAAACGGCCATCTATAAAACCAGAGAGAGGAGGTTGGCCGATGGAGTTTCCTGTGACTGTGGGGCTGTTTTCCGATCTTTGGTCCGTTCACATATCCGGGCAGAGTTCCTCTGGGCGGCGTCCACCGACTCCCTTGATGCTTTTGAGGAGCGGTGGGCACTGTCCGAGGCTCTCTGCTCGATGTCCCCTTCCAGCTCCCTTTGTTTTGACCCTTTGACTGGGGGAGAGAGTAAGGGACCCCAGGCCCAGCCATTGCTGCTGCGGACACCACCACCTTAGAGGGGTCCTTTCACATGTGGGTGCACGTGCCCCCCCCACCCGGGTTGTCCATCCCACAGCCTGCCCCTTTTGTTGGGTGCTTTCAGAGGAGGGAATTGTTGGTGATACTCGGGCGTGGCGCCAGGTAACTCAAGGGGGTGGCAGACCTTGAGAATTGATGAAGCCCCCTCGCTCTGGATTACTAGGTAACTTGGAAGGGTGGAAGACCACGAGAGTCGAGGAAGCCCCCCCCGCTCTGGGCCCAGGCAAGCTTGAACACTTCCCTCCCCTGAAGCAAATGAGAAAACAATTGTGATTGGTTGCTGTGTTACACATTGTATATGCTGTTGTTTTGTTTTGTAAGTGTGTTATGCAAATAAAAAATACCTTTTTTGCTTCAAAAAAAAAATTACTCTCCTGTAGCCATCTGGCCCAACCCTATCACAACTGATTTAAACAGAAGAATGATAGAATCAATTGGGAAACATTCTAGAAAAAATTCAGAACAGCAGTGACTCTGAAAAAGATTTTGGGGTTGTGGTGGATAAACTGCTGAACATGAGCTCCCAGTGTGACACTGTGGCCAAAAGATCTATTGTGATCATTGGATGCATAACAGAAATCTTTAGTAGGAGCAGAAAGGTTATTTTATCTCAGTATTTGGCACTGCTGGACTATTGTGTCCAGTTCTGTTGTCCATAATTCAAGAAGGATGTTAATAAGTTGGAGAGGGTTCAGAGAAGAGCTAGAAGAATGATTTCAAGGATTAGAAAACAGGCCTTCTTCTTTGAGTGTTTGTTTATGTGCATTCCATGCTAGGTGTGTGCGTACTGCGTACGCTGTTGCCAAGATTTTTTTCCTCAGTGGTAACTGTTGGCTCAGCTCTAGCACCCTCCGGATCTGTGCGCATATGCACCTGTGTAAGGGGTTCCACCAGCCCCGCACCCCCTCAGGTCCTTCTTGCTGTCCATGATGGTTGCTAGAATGCTCCTTCTTGCTGCGGCAAGGCTTCTTTCCCGGGACTCTTTGCCCCAGAGACTGGGCATGCCCTGGTCCCCAGGCTTCATACCGTGTGCCTCTTGCATCAAACCTATGCCAGTGTGTAACCCACACTCTAGCTGTTTAAAGTGTCTGAGGGAAACTCACATTAAAGGTAAGTGCCAAATCTGCAGGGACTTCAGACCTTGCACTAAGAAGGATAGGGACATTCGGCTGAAGGCCATTTTCGTGGAAACTCTCTGCTAACAGTCCTGCCTTCACTCCTTGCTTCTCTGGTCTGGTGGAGAGACCCAAGATTGGTAATGAAGAGAGTACCCTTTGTTGCCCCTTAACTATCAGTAACCTTGTTCTTGGATGTGTCAGACACCTCAACAACCTCAGGACCCAGGGCCTTTGATCCCAAGAAAAACTCTCCTTGCATATAAAAATCATGGAATTCAGGGCTGTGTGCTTAGCTTGCCTTAGCTTGCCTTGTGTTCTTTACGCAGATCTCAGGTGAAGCGATGCAGGTCCTGACAGACAACACCTGGACCATCCTTTATATCAACAAGCAGGGAGGGGGCCGATCTTCGGCATTGTGCCAGGAGGCCTTCCTGTGCGATTTCTGTGTGATGCACCCTACTCATCTCGAGGTGAAACATCTCTCCGGAGCCCAGAACATACTGGCAGATCACCTCAGAAGATCCTTTTCCTCTCACTATGTGTGGTCCCTTCACTCAGAGGTCACCAGATCAGTCTTCCAGAGGTGGTGATCTGTCCAGGTGGACCTGTTCGCTACCAAGCAGAAAAGGAAGTGCCATCAGTTTTGTTCACTGCACGGACACAGCCCAGGCTCACTCTCCAATGCTTTCCTGTTCTCGTGGACAGACTGGCTCCTCTACGCCTTTCCCCCAGTTCTCTTGGTTCACAAGGTCCTCCTAAAAATCAAATGCGACAAGATGAGGGTTATTTGAGAGCCGCAACATGGCTGTGCCAGCATTGGTTCAGCACTCTCCTAGACCTCTCAGTGGCAACCCTGCTTTTGCTCCCATTCCGCCTGGACTTGATTTCTCAAGACCACGGCTGGCTGTTCCACGCAGACCATGTTCCCCTCCATGTAAGTTCATGGATGCAGCGTGACTGAATCCTGAAGACTAGGCCTGCTCAAAACAGATTTTACAGATCTTGCTAGGCAGTAGGAAGCCATCCACCAGGGTGACCTACTTGGCCAAGTGGAAATGTTTCACTTGCTGAGCCTCTGAACTGCATCTCTCTCCATCTTATTCTTCTCTTCAATCTATCTTGGACTATCTGCTCCACCTAAGAAGCAGGGTTTGGTACTTTCATCTGTTAAGGTTCATTTGGCAGCCAATTCAGCCTTCCACCCTCCAGTGAATAGCAGATAAGTATTTTCCCATGAGATGACAGTCCGGTTTCTCGAAGGGTTGGAAAGACTATCCTCAGGTTTGCGAACCGATCCCCCCATGGGACTTAAACCTGGTCCCATCAAGGCTCATGAGGCCCCCATTCAAGCTTTTAGCTTTGTGCTTCCTACTGCTTCTCTACTGGACGGTCGCTTTTCTGGTGGTGATCACTTCAGCCAGAAGGGTCTCTGAGATCAAGGCCCTTACATCAGAACCACCTTACTTGACGTTTTTCAAGGACAAGGTTCAAATGCACCCCCCAACTGGCCTTCCTATCAAAAGTGGTGTCACAATTCTACCTGTCTTCTTTCCAAAGCCTTAAAAAAACTCTGAGAAACGTCGATTCCATATGTTGGATGTTAGCGGGCCCTCGCCTTTTATATTGAAAAGACTACCAAACCCTTCCATAAATCCACACAACTCTTTGTAGCAACAGCTGAAAGGATTTTGTCCTGGATAACTGCTTGCATCTGAGCTTGCTACAAGCTGGCGAAAGTTCTGCCTCCGGCCATTGTGACCACTCATTCCACAAGAGCCCAGGGTTCTTCAGGAGCGTTTCTCGTGCTGGTACCAATCCAGGATATCTGCAAAGCCGGAACCTGGTCATCTCTTCATACCTCTGCATGCCACTATGGCATCACCCAATAGGCCCCTGACGATGCCAGTTTTGGGAGAGAAGTGTTGCAGTCAGCATGTCCGTGAACTCCGAGACCGCCTCCGGGGGTACTGACTGTGAGTTACCAAGCATGGAATGGAAATGAGCGAGCACTTGAAGAAGAAAAAATGGTTACTAACTGTAGTTCTTTGAGATGTGTTGCTCATGTCTGTTCTATGGCCCATCCTCCTACTCCTTTTGTGGGAATTACTAGCAAGAAGGAACTGAGAGGATGCGGGGCTGGTGACACCCATTATATTGACGCATATGCACGCATCTCCAGAGGGCAGTGGATACCACTGAGGGAAAAATCTCTGGAAATGGTGCATGTGACACACTCACATCTAGTATGGAATGGATCTTGAAGAACAACAGTTATGAAAGGTTAGTAACGGTTTTTTATAGTGATAGGCTCAAGGAGCTCAACCTCTTTAGCTTAACAAAGAAAATGTTGAGGGTTGACTTAATTATAGTCTATGAGTACTTATATGGGGAGGAAATATTTAATAATGGACTCTTCAGTCTCACAGAGAAACATGATCCAATGAATGGAAGTTGAAGCTAGACAAATCCAGGCTGGAAATAAGACATAATTTTTCAATAGTAATTAGCCATTGGAACAATTTACCAAGGTTTGTGCTGGATTCTCCATCACTGACCGTTTTTAATTAAGATTGGATATTTTTCTAAATATATGCTCTAGGAATTATTTTGGGGATGTTTTATGGCCTGTGCTACACAGGAGGTCAGACTAGATTATTACAATTGTCCCTTCTGGCCTTAGAATCCACAAATAAATAAAATGGTTGTTCATATGTACAAAGAGATCAACTCTTTTTTGACTCACAGGTTCCAAAGCAGTTGCCATCCATGAACCACAGCAAACTGAATAGTCTGGAAAACATTCAGAAACAACCTCTACAATGAAAAACACCTTAACCATTACTTTTAACATCAAATGCTACCGTGCAGATATGAGAAATGTGTTCTCTTGTCATCTGAAACCCTTCCCACAGAAAGACAAGAGGAAGAAAAGAAGTTATTTTTAATATTAAGAGGCATCAGAGGGAGATGACTTCTACTGCCTGCCTTCTTGCATTAGGAGCAGAAGGTGGCCTGGTGGAGGGAAAAGAACTCTTAAGTTCACAGTTTTGTGGTATATTCAGCATTGCAGATGATTCTTCTTCCCTGTCCAACTGCACACAAACTAAGGCAATGCCTCCACAACAGGAACAGACAGTGGCAGACACAGCTGGTAGGGGTACAGAAGGTGATCTTCCTTGAGCAGCTTGGGAACCCCCTCCACTTCAAGGAGTAGAGAGTTTTCAAGGAAGGGAGTATAGGAACCAGCAAGTTTTTTGGGTAGAGGAAGGGGGAGGAGAGTACAAAAAGGTTTGGAAGCTATGTTATTCACAGAGGGAAGTGGGAGCAAGAGCAGAAGGAGGAGCAGGCCCTGAGCCAGTGTTGCCAACCATAGGTGCCGACTCCATGGGTGCTCTGGGGCTGGAAAGTCTACTTTCTTGGCTCCCCGCAGCTCCGAGCTCAGGTCAGGCGAATGCCCTGGCTCTGGGCTCTCCCTTTCACTAACCTGTCAGCTCAGTTCCAGGCTGGCAAGAAAGAGAGGCTGAGCTGAAATTAAGCAACCCCAGCCAACCTGGGCAGCAGTGTACAGAGCGCCCTTCCCAATAAGCAGAGGGCTGCAGTTTCCTTCCCAATGAGCAGAGGGTGCCCTCCTGATGATGACAGCTTATTCTTGTAGTTGCTTCTGGTGTGCAACAGAATGTAGTAAGAAGAGCATGGAATGGATTTTACTAACACTATTGAGCTGTTTGTGAATGATTTTGTGACTATACTCACCTCTGTGTCTGTGTGTATGTATACATATAATTATATATACATACACATATAATATATATATATATAATTCTCTGTTGAATTCTCTGAAAATTTTGTTCAGTGACATTTTTTACTCTTTTTGAGCGCTTAGACAGCTACATCTAGCGACTTTTCAGGGTTTGTCTGGTGACTTCCTGCTATATGGAGTTAACAACATTGCCCTGTGCTGCTGTGCTCTTCACAGACTGACTCATTCTCCACTCCCTTTTCTGAAAAGTACACTGGCCCAGCCGGCTCCCTCTAGCTCTCCTCATGGAAAACAATGTCTGCTCCTGGGCAGTTGTGCTGTTGCTCTCTGCTCCTTAGAAGACAGGAACAGGAGAGAAGTAGGGATCTCCTTGAGGGCAACAGCAATGGAGCCCTGCAGAAAGGGAATGCTGGGTCTGAATTATCTGGGGGAGTGGGGTGGTTGAATTAATTGTATTGGTGCCAGAGAAAGGTCAGTACAGGCTGAATTGCATATGAATTTGGAGGTATAAGTTAGTTGCATTGGGACCTGTCCCCCATTCCCTCCAGTAATTGAGGACAGAACTGGTTTCTTTTATTCACAGAGTGAGGAAACAGCCATCAAAAATTTTCATAATTAAAAATCCTAATTTGAAAATTAGAGCACAACACCCAACAAAACTCAGGTGTTCCACATTTTGCCCATGTCACACATTTGGATGGCTTGTGTCACACTGTTGCAGGTTTGAAGGCTGAAAGAAATGGGAATTAGATATGGCTTTAAATCCATGCAGGGTCCTTGTGATTCACTGAAGAAACACTGCAGGGTTAAGGCCATAAAGATACATCTCTACCATGCTTCTGCAGCACTCCTTGAGAACCACCACTTTCAGTATTGGCAACACAGCTTGGTTTTGTTGATTATCTGCCATTGTTCTCCACTAATGTTCCTTTGATGGGTCAATAAAGATGTGTAGTACAAGCTAATGATTTTCAGAGCAGCAATAATTTATGATCCTTGATCTCCAGTTTTCAGGAGGCACGTTTATATGGTATAAGTATTGGGAGGGAGGAGGGAAGGGGAACATGGCTCATTCCGTTATTCGCTGACCACACATCTGGTTCACCCTTCTGCAACAGACATTTAAATCATGCCCACTGTGGCAGTTTTACATTTTCACTGTTAAGTAGCTATTTCATGTACACAGTGTTTCCTACCACATTTTTGCATATAAGTCATGCCTGCTGGCTTCGCTCAAAGGAATGCGGTGGATAGGAATATATGAACCATAACAATATGAACTCTTCACAGTTACTTAGTCATCCACTCTACAGTGCAACATTTCTAGTTTGAAGAACAAACGTTTTAAAGATTAGATAGCACGTAAAAGATTGCTTTCACCTCCTTCCCAAATAAATTGCCATGTAACACACAAAAATGGTTTGACATTTTGTCTAAACAATGGTGGATCCCTAATGCACTTTCTTTTTTCCATTCAGGGACAAAAATGACCCAAAATGAGTGATATCAAAAATATATTAGTGCAGGAAATTTACATTATTAATTTACATGAGATTAATTTTCAACATTTTCAGTAATTTGTTTCATGACTCATCATTTTGATATAGATTATTTAAAATAATAAAGGGTGATAATTGGAACACATGTAGAATCTAAAATAGAGGTGCTTGTCTCCTAATGAGGGACAGTTAAGGGATGTAAGCTGAATAGCAGTTAATGCCCTTTGTGTGAGAATGGAAGGGAATCCGTACTTTGCATCCGAATCTGAGCTGGTTTGGCATATTTTTGGAATCTAACCATTGTACTCACAGCAAAGAGAAACAATCAGATTCCTGTCTGAAGAGTGAGGTTCATTTTGGGTAAGTTTGTTTTGTTCAATATGTTTGAGATAAGCATGTGGTAGCATTAGTTGCATCTGATCCAATCCTTCTGATCAGCTGAACATATGAAATTAATGGTTAGTTTGTTAAGTTTTGAATTCACTGTCAGAATTTGAATCTTTGGGCTCCTGGGAGGGAACTATACGTAGTCACTTCCCATTTTGTTAGTATAGGTTTGTTTTCATATCTATGTATTTTTGCACTGTGCTAATTTCATTCTCAGGTTGCTCTAATCACTTTCTTATTCACAGTCCAATAAAAAAGTAATTCTATACCCCACCTGCTTAACTCCTTCTTCTTATTGGGCTACCAATGATTGTGTGTGCAGTGCCTGGCCTGCTACCTCTCTGATCACTCTTTTAATTTCTTGTTTGGGCTACTTGTCCTGTATCGTTGCTCATCTCATCTTCTCCCTGCACAGCCCAACCCTATTGCACCGTGCCATATCTGCATTGACTCTCACCTCTGCCCTCATTTTTTGACTTTTCCTGCTGTGTTTGGTCCCACAGCAGCAGTTGTTTCTGACATACTTTCCTGAGTGTTCAGCCTCTGCCTCAAACTGAATATGACAAAAGCAGAACTCCCTATCTTCTTTCCTGAACACTTCCATTTCACTCCTTTCTCTGTCACATGTTGACAACTCTACTATCCTAATCACTAAGGTTTGCAACTTTGGTTGAGTGAATAGTTGATTTGTCATTCAGGTGTGTCATAAATATAAAGGGAAGGGTAAACACTTTTAAAATCCCTCCTGGCCAGAGGAAAAGCCCTTTCACCTGTAAAGGGTTAAGAAGCTAGAATAACCTCGCTGGCACCTGACCAAAATGACCAATGAGGAGACAAGATACTTTCAAAAGCTGGAAGGAGGGAGAAAAAAAAAAGGTCTGTGTCTGTCTGGGTGATGCTTGTGCCAGGGACAGAACAGGAATGGAGTCTTAGAATTTAGTAAGTAATCTAGCTAGGTATGTGTTAGATTATGATTTCTTTAAATGGCGGAGAAGTTAAGCTGTGCTGAATAGAATGGATATTCCTGTCTGTGTGTCTTTTTGTAACTTAAGGTTTTGCCTAGAGGGATTCTCTATGTTTTGAATCTAATTACCCTGTAAGGTATTTACCATCCTGATTTTACAGAGGTGATTCTTTTTTTACTTTTTGCTTCTATTAAAATCCTTCTTTTCAGAAACTGAATGCTTTTTCATTGTTCTTAAGATCCAAGGGTTTGGGTCTGTGGTCACCTATGCAAATTGGTGAAGATTTTTACCAAACCTTCCCCAGGAAGTGGGGTGCAAGGGTTGGGAGGATTTTAGGGGGAAAGACGTTTCCAAACAACGCTTTCCTAATAAATAAACCCAGATAAACGTTTGGTGGTGGCAGTGGAAGTCCAAGGGCACAGGGTAAAATAGTTTGTACCTTGGGGAAGTTTTAACCTAAGCTGGTAAAAGTAAGCTTAGGAGGTTTTCATGCAGGTCCCCACATCTGTACCCTAGAGTTCAGAGTGGGGAAGAAACCTTGAGAATAGTTGATTTGTCATTCAGGTGGCTGGTGGATTCAAGTTTGGATAGTTCAGATACTCTTAAACATATGCTTGCTTATCAGAAGTGGCCTCAATGCTATGGCTTATGCAGTTCTGTTAAAAATGACTATTTAGGACATATTTTGCATATTTTAAACACAGGATTTTTATATCAGCAGTTTTGTGGTCTTTCTCACAAGTTAATTGGTCTTACTTCAAGAAGCATAACTTCTTCACAGGTAGCTCGTTGCCCAGTCAATCCTTATCAGACTGATGAAGAACTGCACTAATACTGAATTAATACTAATTCTGATGAAGTGAGCTGTAGCTCACGAAAGCTCATGCTCAAATAAATTGGTTAGTCTCTAAGGTGCCACAAGTACTCCTTTTCTTTTTGCGAATACAGACTAACACGGCTGTTACTCTGAAACCTGCACTAATACGCCTTCTCACTTACTTAAATATGTATGTGGGAACCTTAGCTGGAACCATTACCATTTTTTGTCAGAATAAGGAAAAGCAAATTAAAGGATTCACTAACAGCTGGTTAAGAACCTCTTTAAAAATGAATAGACAACTTTACAAGTTCGTGTCTTGCTTCTGCCTACTCTCAGCTGGAGAGTCTTAGTGTTTCTCTTCATGAGCTGTCCCGAGGCTACTGATTGAGAGGAAAGACAGGTACCAAGAATTTACCTGTAAAAAGAAATACTTTGAACATATATTTATTTATTTATTTTGCTAATTAAACATTTATTTTGGAAACATGTACCTCTCTTCACACTAATTTTTTTGGCATCCTTTCATCTGTGAGACATGGTGGGAATTGCAGCCTATGATGTACATATGGTTTGCAATGTCTCGTGACTGAATAGTACAATCCGAGATTTGCATGATTTTTGGCAGTTATTGCAAATATTTGTATCTTGGTTGGGAGCTGCTTGCTTCCTGCGGGCTCTATTCTCTTCAAGCTGGAGGACCCAGCTTCTGTCATGGACTTTGATACCCTGATGGAGACAATGGCACCACTTATTATGATCACTTTCCAAGACTTCCCATTGGTCAGGATCAATTCCAAATTGCTTCATATCTCACTGGCATGTGTCTTTATAGCGAAGCTTGGGAAGTCTTGTTCCCTCTGATAGCTTCCTGAATAGCATGTCCTTGGGTATGTGTCTGTCAGAGCCATCCCCTCCATAGGAAGAACCAGGGCAACCGCTCTGGGCCCTGCACTTTGGGGGACCCCACGCTTCAGGATACGGGGTCCAGGGTGGCCTGTGGAGTTAGTGGGGGCCTGGTGCTGGCAGCAGCAAGCCACGTGGCCCCAGCACGCCCTGCTCTGCCCTGCTCTGCCCTGCTGGCTCCCGGTGTCGGGGACGGAAGCCAGAAAGAGGCAGGGCGGGGGCTTGGGGAAAGGGGTGGAAGGGGGCAGGGAGGGGGCAGAGCAGGGGCAGGAAGAGGCGGGGCGGGGGCTTGGGGAAGGAGTGAAGTGGGAAGGGGCGGGGGCGGAGCAGGGGTGGGAAGGGGCGGTGGGCTTGGGGGAAGGGGTGGGAGTGGGGACGGGGCCTGGGGCGGGGGTGAAGGGGGGGATTGTCCTGGGCCCTGCAACCCCTTAGGGATGGCCCTGGCATCCATCTTCCAAGCTACTCAGATGGCCCAGCCATTAGTTCACCAGTGAAGAACCACTAAGTTGACAGCAGAGTGTTTTACGGTAAACCCTGGTACTCCAGCTCTCCGTGAAGAGTATGGGAAGTCGACTGGAGAGCATATCCCGTTGATGTAGAGCAATGAAGACACCAGGGTAAGTTGACCTAAGCTATGTCTACTCCAGTTACGTTATTCACATAACTTAGGTTGATTTACCCCCATAGTGAAGACAAGCCCATGGGGTGATGCAATTTAATGCAGTGCTAAGCATCATTGGATGTGCCACACACAAACACAAGCAAGTGCAGCACCAACGTGGACTTAATCCATGCTTGAGTGTGGCTTTGCAGTGCAGCCACGCATGCCTGAGCTAGGCCCACCTGGGTGCTCGTTCCTGGATGCTGATCACCTGAGTTAACTTTGCAATGAAGCATACCCTAAGTGTGGTCCCAGGCTTGTCTACTTGGCAATTTACTGCAGCGCTGCAAGCCAGGGTGCAAATCTACAGTACACTAGCTTGCTGTGTGCTAACTGGCCATGTGGACCCTGCTAGCATGCACTAGAAGTTCCATAATGCGCTTTGATCTATAGCTGTTTGAAATACAGTATATCAAAAAAGTGCACTAGTTATGACGTTGCACTCCATATGGTTTATAGAAATATGCTTATGAATATGACATAACTGAAATATGCTTTACGCTAAATATTAAGTGAAAGCCATTAAGGGTGCTTCAGAATCAATGAACTGTGAATGGGTTTATTTACCTGCAAGCCTTCCTATGTACTGTGGGCCACCCTGTGGGTAATGAAGAATGAGGTCTCACAGGGACATATGACCATGTCACCTGATACTGAAATCCATCTTAAATCTTGTACTTTTCCATTTGGAAGGAGGGGTGGGGGCCAAGCACAGACAAAAGATCCCTGGCTTGTGCCAAAGCTATAAAAGGGGGTGGAACAGGACAAAGGGGGCTGCTAGTCATGAGAAAACCTCTGCTTACCACCTGAGATAGCTGCTGGATCTAACAAAGACTGTACCAGGGGAAAGGATTGGGCCCAGACTAGGAGGGAGTCTAGTCTGTGAAAGAAGCTTATTGGAACATCTCTGAGGGTGAAATATTACCTGTAATCAGTTTCTTAATGTATTAGGCTTAGACTTGCGTGTTTTTGCTTTATTTTGCTTGGTGACTTACTTTGTTCTGTCTGTTATTACTTGAAACCACTTAAATCCTACTTTTTATACTTAATAAAATCATTTTTGTTTGTTAATAAACCCAGAGTAAGTGATTGATACTTGGGGGAGCAAACAACTGTGCATATCTCTCTATCACTGTTATAGAAGGCGGACAATGTATGAGTTTACCCTGTATAAGCTTTATACAGAGTAAAACAGATTTATTTGGGGTTCAGGCTCCCAGAAAGGCTGAACAGTGGGCGCGGGGAAAGTCCCTGTTAGCTGAGAAGCCCCTGGGGCTGTGGCCTCTGGGAGCTGCAGGGGGCTGTGCCTGTGGACGGTCAACATAAACAAAATGTCTCGCGGCCCTCCAGTGGATTACCCTGATGGGCCGCCTGCCGAAGGTTGCTGACTCCTGGGTAAAAACTTCCTATGCTTTGTTTCCACTAGGATTTTATATTAAGTTGTCTATTTCAATGTAAGAACACTGTGTTATTTTTTTCAGTTAAAGATTTACAGACTGCTTTTCTCCTTATGCTTCTTCCCAACATATGAAATTAGCTGTTAAGTTCTTGCTAACAGTCTCAGACTGGAACTCAGGAAGGCAAATTCATAAGTGACATATACTTACCAGCCCACTTCAATGAGTGAAAGTGAATGGATCTAAGGAAGTTTAAACAGATGTAACTTACATGTTGAAGTGCTGGAAGCAGTGGTAAAAAAAAGTGTAAGTGTGAGTGGGGACTAATTTAACATAAACTTTATACATCCTTCTTTTATTTGCTTTTCCTGCTATACTCCTCTCTTCCTGCCCCTTGTTCTGAAAGTTACACCAACTTGATTGTGAATTAGACCAATTTAGCCTTACATCCACTTAATTTTCAGTTTACTGAACCTCTGAAAATATGGCCCTGGGGCAAGGCTGGCTTGAGGAGTGGGCAAGCAGGGCAGTTGCCCCGAAAGCCAACTTTCAGAGGGAGCCACATCACTATTTTTTTTCTCTGCCCTTCGGAAGTGGGGGAACTGCCCTGGCTGACAAAACAGCTACGGCTTCTTCTGGTCTCAGTACAGGGCATTTTTACGAGCATTCATAGATTTGGAAGCCAGAAGGGACCATCATTTAGTCTGACCTCCTGTATAACACAGACCATTGCATTTCACCCAGTCATCCCAATAACTTATCTGGCTAAAACATATCTTTCAGAAAGCCATCCAGGCTTGAGCTGAAGACAGCAATTGATGGAAAATTGATGGTCTTGTTATGTCTTTCTCTGCTACATTAAAGAGCCCTTTCATTCCTGGTATTTTCTCTCAGGGGAAGTGCTTATACATTGTAATCAAGTCACCTCTCAGTCTTCTTTTTGATAAACTACACAAATTGAGGTCTTTTAAGTCTCTCACCCTAGGGCATTTTCTCCAGCCCTCAAATCATTTTTGTATTGGCCCTTTTTGCTGTAGCATCACACTGGGAGTTCATGTTGCACTGCTTGTCCAGTATGACCTCTAAATGCTTTTCAGAGTCACTGCTTTCCAGGATACTGTCCTCCATCTTGTACATATGACATACATCAGTGGCGGGCAACAAGCGGGCCGCATGTGGCCCACCAGGGTAAGCTGATTGTGGGATGCGTGACATTGTGGGCCACAGGGATGTGCTGGCCACCACTTCCTGCAGCTCCTATTGGCCAGGAACAGTGAACCACAGCCACTGGGAGCTGCAGGGGGCCGTGCCCGCAGATGGTCAATGTCTGCAAAATGTCTTGCAGCCTGCAATCCGCTTATCCTGGTGGGCCGCATGCGGCCTGCGGGCCACAGGTTGCCCACCACTGGCCTACATTGTTTGGTTCTAGATGTATAACTTACGCATTTTAATACATCCAAATGCATTTGTTTGAATGGGTCCAGTAAGAAGCAATTCAGATTGCTCTGTATGAGTGTTCTATCCTGATGATCATTTATCACTCCACCAATCTTTTTGTGTCATCCACAAATTTTACCAGCAGTGAATTTTTTTATTTACTTCCAGATCATTGATAAAAATGTTAAATAGCATCAAGCCATGAACTGATCCCTGTGGAACTTTACTAGAAACAATCCCATTTCAATGATGATTCCCCACTGACAACTATTATTTGAGATCTGTCAGTTAGCCAGTCCTTAGTCCATTTGATGTGTGCTTTATTTATGTGGTAGAGTGTTAATTTTTTAATGAGAATGTCATGCAGTACTAAGACAAACACTTTACAGAAGTCTACGTTCATTATATCTTCTGAGTAACCTTTATGAACCAAATATATAATTACCTCCAAAAATTAAATGTGGGATTTTTTTTTGACAGTCTGTTTTCCCTAAAACCGTGTTGACTGGAATTAGTTATATTACCATCTTTTAATTCTTTATTAATTGAATCCTCTATCAACTTTTCCATTATTTTGCCCAGGACTGACATCAGTCTAACTGGCCTTCAGTTACCCAAGTCATCCCATTTGTGATCTCTTTGACCTACACTTTTAGGACTCTTGGGTGCAAGAGTATCTGGGCCTCCTCATTTAAAAATGTTTATCTCTAGTAGATGCTATTCAACATCCTTCTTAATTACTAATAGATGGAAAAGTAATTCCATCTATTGATAAGTATATCATCCTGCTTCTTTCCGAATGCAGAACAAATATTCTGTTCATAGATGTGTGTGTCACATTTGGTTTGCTCATCGACTGAATGTAAGTTATCCTGCTTTACTAATTTCAGACACTTTCTAATCAACTTACTTATCTCCTTATTGCCCAGGATGTGTGGGAAAGGGATTTACCACTCCCTGTTAAAGATCTAATTATATGACAGGGTTGCATGCAATAACAGGAGCACTGGACTTGATGTCCCAGTAGGTCCCTTCCAATCCTAGGTCTTATGTCCTAACATATAGCTTACGTCACTGCTTTTATCATCACTGTATTTGGACAAGAGGCATATATGCTTGGTAAGAGATCTCACCTTAGGTCTGAAGAAACTACTTTTAAAAATGCCCTGGGAGTATTTTTTCGTACCTCTTGGTGATGTGACATGAAACAACAAGTTTGTCCTGCAGCACAAACTGCAAAAGTGGCAACCTTAGGAATAATCTCAATAGTGTACTGAAAGAATGATTGTCACCTATCTGGTCTGTGGCACAATGACTACCTATGCAGCTCAAAATTGCACTGATCATTTCTTTTCAGTACCATATTAATTGCTATTACATTCAGTTTGCTCTTGCTATCACTCTAATGCTCTTCTTAGGTCTTTCCCAAGTATCTCCCTTTCTGGTGAATTCTAACAATAAATTTGTGCTCTACGAAGCCTGCAGTAATCATATTTATATAGTCATGGACATGTTAGCCTCATTAATACTTGTTAACTCAATATTTCTAATTCCATGCTGCACATATTAATAGAGAAGAAATTTGTGTTTTACTGTGTGACCAAGTAACTTCATAGCACAAAAATGTCTATGTTTTGTTTTTCTTGGAGATAGTCCTGCTGCATAATTATGAATTTATGTGTAGTTCGGACACAGAAACTTAAAATTGAGTTGTGTTTCTCATAATGAAGATTGAAATTGATGTCATGATGATTTATAAAACTTATTAATCAATAATGAGATGTCCTGTGTTGAAATTCCACCACAACATTCATAACAAATTGTGCAAAAATGAAATATCCTCAAGGAAATAACATGACATTCTGCAAATCACTGACCTGAAAATTACCAATGTGAGCTCAGATAGCTGTCTGCTAAGCAATTCAGCAATACAAACTTGATTCATGTAGAGAGGAATAGAGTACACTATGTAAAACCCTCCAAGTTCAGTCTGTGGCACCTCCTTACATGTGCTGTGAATTGTGGCTCAGTATATCTCTGAAAGGGGGGGAAGAAAGCAAGCATCCAGCGTGGACAGTGAATTTGCAACTTAGCTTAATATCTTAATTTCTTGTTTGAAGGAAGAACAAGTGATACTGATAGGTGGAGGGTATGTACAATGAAAGGAGAAATAAATCTGATGAAAATGGAGTGTTAGTATCTGTAAATTCACTGGTGAATATTTTTGAGCAAGATATATTTTAAGCTTACATGCATGTGTAAGGGGATTGTTGTCCCCTTACTAAAATTCTGGGGGTATTTTGGTTAGCTAGCTCCCAGTACTAAAAGTAAGGGGAAGGGCCAAAGCAAAATCAGGACCCTGAGGCTGACAGTCCCCAGGGGCAATGGGGAGAGACCAATGCTCCAGGTCAGCCTGATTGACAGGGCAAGCAGGCTCATCAGGTAGTCAGGAGGCTAGGGTGTGCCCTGTCTTCTGTGTGAGCTGGAATTGCCTGGATCAGACAGAGTGGGACTGAGCCCTGGTCTACACTAGGACTTTAGGTCGAATTTAGCAGCGTTAAATCGATGTAAACCTGCACCCGTCCACACGATGAAGCCCTTTATTTTGACTTAAAGGGCTCTTAAAATTGATTTCCTTACTCCACCCCTGACTAGTGGATTATCGCTTAAATCGGCCTTGCCGGGTCGAATTTGGGGTACTGTGGACACAATTCGATGGTATTGGCCTCCGGGAGCTATCCCAGAGTGCTCCATTATGACCGCTCTGGACAGCACTCTCAACTCAGATGCACTGGCCAGGTAGACAGGAAAAGAACTGCGAACTTTTGAATCTCATTTCCTGTTTGGCCAGCGTGGCAAGCTGCAGGTGACCATGCAGAGCTCATCAGCAGAGGTGACCATGATGGAGTCCCAGAATTGCAAAAGAGCTCCAGCATGGACTGAACGGGAGGTACGGGATCTGATCGCTGTATGGGGAGAGGAATCCATGCTATCAGAACTCCGTTCCAGTTTTCGAAATGCCAAAACCTTTGTCAAAATCTCCCAGGGCATGAAGGACAGAGGCCATAAGAGGGACCCAAAGCAGTGCTGCTTGAAACTTAAGGAGCTGAGGCAAGCCTACCAGAAAACCAGAGAGGCGAACGGCTGCTCCGGGTCAGAGCCCCAAACATGCCGCTTCTATGATGAGCTGCATGCCATTTTAGGGGGTTCAGCTACCACTACCCCAGCCGTGTTGTTTGACTCCTTCAATGGAGATGGAGGCAACACGGAAGCAGGTTTTGGGGACAAAGAAGATGATGATGAGGTTGTAGATAGCTCACAGCAAGCAAGCGGAGAAACCGGTTTTCCCGACAGCCAGGAACTGTTTCTCAGCCTGGACCTGGAGCCAGTACCCCCCGAACCCACCCAAGGCTGCCTCCTGGACCCGGCAGGTGGAGAAGGGACCTCTGGTGAGTGTACCTTTTAAAATACTATACATGGTTTAAAAGCAAGCATGTTTAATGATTAATTTGCCCTGGCATTCGCAGCTCTCCTGGATGTACTCCCAAAGCCTTTGCAAAAGGTTTCTGGGGAGGGCAGCCTTATTGCGTCCTCCATGGTAGGACACTTTACCACTCTAGGCCAGTAACATGTACTCGGGAATCATTGTACAACAAAACATTGCAGTGTATGTTTGCTGGCGTTCAAACAACATCCGTTCTTTATCTCTCTGTGTTATCCTCAGGAGAGTGAGATATCATTCATGGTCACCTGGTTGAAATAGGGTGCTTTTCTTCAGGGGACACTCAGAGGTGCCCATTCCTGCTGGGCTGTTTGCCTGTGGCTGAACAGAAATGTTCCCCGCTGTTAGCCACGGGGAGGGTTGAGGGGGTAGCCATGCAGTGGGGGGAGGCAAAATGTGACCTTGTAACGAAAGCACATGTGCTATGTATGTAATGTTAACAGCAAGGTTTACTCTGAAAGAGTGTAGCCACTGTTTTATAAAATGTGTCTTTTTAAATACCGCTGTCTCTTTTTTTCTCCACCAGCTGCATGTGTTTCAATGATCACAGGATCTTCTCCTTCCCAGAGGCTAGTGAAGATTAGAAAGAAAAAAAAAAACGCACTCATGATGAAATGTTCTCTGAGCTCATGCTGTCCTCCCACACTGACAGAGCACAGACGAATGTGTGGAGGCAAATAATGTCAGAGTGCAGGAAAGCACAAAATGACTGGGAGGAGAGGAGGCGGGCTGAAGAGACTAAGTGGCGGGCTGAAGCCAGGGCTGAAGCTCAAATGTGGTGGCAGCGTGATGAGAGGAGGCAGGATTCAATGCTGAGGCTGCTGGAGGATAAAACCAGTATGCTCCAGTGTATGGTTGAGCTGCAGCAAAGGCAGCTGGAGCACAGACTGCCACTACAGCCCCTGTGTAACCAACCACCCTCCTCCCCAAGTTCCATAGCCTCCACACCCAGACGCCCAAGAACGCGGTGGAACGGCCTTCGGCCAACCAGCCACTCCACCACAGAGGATTGCCCAAAAAACAGAAGGCTGGCATTCAATAAATTTTAAAGTTGTAAACTTTCAAAGTGCTGTGTGGCATTTTTCTTCCCTCCTCCATCATCCCTCCTGGGCTACCTTGGTAGTCATCCCCCTATTTGTGTGATGAATGAATAAAGAATGCATGAATGTGAAGCAACAATGACTTTATTGCCTCTGCAAGCAGTGATCGAAGGGAGGAGGGGAGGGTGGTTAGCTTACAGAGAAGTGGAGTGAACCAAGGGACAGGGGGTTTGAAGGAGAAACAAACAGAACTTTCACACCGTAGCCTGGCCAGTCATGAAACTGGTTTTCAAAGCTTCTCTGATGCGTACCGCGCCCTCCTGGGCTCTTCTAACTGCCCTGGTGTCTGGCTGCGCGAAACCAGCAGCCGGGCGATTTGCCTCAACCTCCCACCCCACCATAAACGTCTCCCCCTTACTCTCACAGATATTGTGGAGCACACAGCAAGCAGTAATAACAGTGGGAATATTGGTTTCGCTGAGGTCTAAGCGAGTCAGTAAACTGCGCCAGCGCGCCTTTAAACGTCCAAATGCACATTCTACCACTATTCTGCACTTGCTCAGCCTGTAGTTGAACAGCTCCTGACTACTGTCCAGGCTGCCTGTGTATGGCTTCATGAGCCATGGCATTAAGGGGTAGGCTGGGTCCCCAAGGATCACTATAGGCATTTCAACATCCCGAACAGTTATTTTCTGGTCTGGGAATAAAGTCCCTTCCTGCAGCTTTTGAAACATACCAGAGTTCCTGAAGATGTGAACGTCATGTACCTTTCCCGGCCATCCCACATTGATGTTGGTGAAATGTCCCTTGTGATCCACCAGAGCTTGCAGCACTATTGAAAAGTACCCCTTGTGGTTTATGTACTTGCCGGCTTGGTGCTCCGGTGCCAAGATAGGGATATGGGTTCCGTCTATGGCCCCACCACAGTTAGGGAATCCCATTGCAGCAAAGCCATCCACTATGACTTGCACATTTCCTAGAGTCACTACCCTTGATATCAGCAGATCTTTGATTGCGTTTCCTACTTGCATCACAGCAGCCCCCACAGTAGATTTGCCCACTCCAAATTGATTCCCAACTGACCGGTAGCTGTCTGGCGTTGCAAGCTTCCACAGGGCTATCGCCACTCGCTTCTCAACTGTGAGGGCTGCTCTCATCTTGGTATTCATGCGCTTCAGGGCAGGGGAAAGCAAGTCACAAAGTTCCATGAAAGTGCCCTTACGCATGCGAAAGTTTCGCAGCCACTGGGAATCGTCCTAGACCTGCAACACTATGCGGTCCCACTAGTCTGTGCTTGTTTCCCGAGCCCAGAATCGGCATTCCACAGCATGAACCTTCCCCATTAGCACCATGATGCATGCATTGGCAAGGCCCATGCTTTCAGAGAAATCTGTGTCCTGATCACTCACGTGACCGCTGACATCGCCTACGTGCCCGGTATCGCTCTGCCAGGTTCTGGTGCTGCATATACTGCTGGATAATGCGTGTGGTGTTTAATGTGCTCCTAATTGCCAAAGTGAGCTGAGCGGCCTCCATGCTTGCTTTGGGATGGCGTCCGCACAGAAAAAAGGCGCGGAACGATTGTCTGCCGTTGCGCTGACGGAGGGAGGGGCGACTGACGACATGGCTTACAGGGTTGGCTTACAGGGAATTAAAATCAACAAAGGGGGTGGCTTTACATCAATGAGTATTTCAGGCAGGATTTCACGGAGGGTTCCAATGAGAAATGGTGCACCTAAGTAATTGTTCTTATTGGAACAAAGAGCTTAGTCTGGCCTCTGATTGATACATGGCTAGATTTACCTCACTGCACCTTCTCTGTGAGTGACTGCAGTGTGACCCAGAGGAATGAATCCCTTAGACGGGGGAGGGGGGAAGCAAATGAGTACAAAACAAATCTGGTCTGTTTCTTGTTTTGATCCACTCCATCTATCTTTTACATCTTTGGCTGGCAGCAGACAGTGCAGAAAGACTGCAAGCCATCCACATCTCATGGCTGCTCAGCAGAAGACGGTGCAGTAGGGCTGCTAGCCATCCTCATCTCTTGCCTGCCTGCTCACCATAAGATGGTCCAATAGGACTGACTGCAGGACTAAAGAGAATGACCTGGTCAAGTCACTCCAAATTTAGTCCCTGCGCCAATGTTTGCCCAGGCGCTCCTGGCCGACGTGGCCAGGAGCACCTCGGACATGACGATGACGGCTACCAGTCGTACTGTACCGTCTGCTGCCACAAGGCATTGGGTTGATGCTGCTGTGTAGCAATGCAGTACCACGTCTGCCAGCACTCAGGAGACATATGGTGATGGTTACCTGAGCGGGCTCCATGCTCGCCGTGGTATGGCGTCTGCACAGGTAACTCAGGAAAAAAGGCACGAAATGATTGTCTGCCCTTGCTTTCACGGAGGGAGGGAGGGAACGGGGGCCTGACGATATGTACCCAGAACCACCCGTGACAATGTTTTAGCCCCATCAGGCATTGAGATCTCAACCCAGAATTCCAATGGGCAGCGGAGACTGCGGGAACTGTGGAATAGCTACCCACAGTGCAACGCTCCGGAAGTTGACTCTAGCCTCGGTACGTTGGAAGCACTCTGCCAGTTAATGCACTTAATGCACTTAGAGCATTTTCTGTGGGGACACACACACTCAAATATATAAAACCGATTTCTAAAAAATCTATTTCTATAAATTCGACCTAATTTCGTAGTGTAGACATACCCTGAGTAGAGTTACAGAAGCAGCCCATAGAGCAGACCTGTGCTAGGAGGAGAGCTGTAGAACCAGAGCCCGAGGAGCCAGAGAAGCAGCCCAGGCTGCTGGAGGCAGAGCAGCAGCAGTGCTGAGGCAGAGTGGAGCTGGGGCTGGAGCAGTCCAGTGCCATGTGTGGTGAGCAGATGGGGATAGTGAGGGGGACCCTGGGCAGTGGGCCCAGCACTGGGAGACGCCTCCAGCCAAGACGCCTGGCTGGCCAGACTTGGATGGAGATCGTAACCCCAATGGGGCGGGGGCGACGCTGGGAAGAAGGGTCTTGCTACCTAGAGCCCGAGGGTGTGTGGCCACCGCCAGAGCAAGTGTCCGACCTGTAGCATCCCTGCAGCACAGCCAGGGCCTGAGAAGGGGCCTGGGACTTGTGAGGAACAGACTGAACTTCCCTTACATTCCAGAGATGCTGGCTGTGATGTCCCCGTGCCACAGAGTGGGGTGACATGTTTTCCTTTAACCTCTCCCATTTTTTCCTTATTTTTAAAAATTGATTGCTGTTTAATCAATTGTATTTGCTTTGAACTGTATGTAATGATAAGTGGGTCAGGGAAGCATCCAGTGCAGAGAGAGCACCCCTTAGTGGGGACACCCTAGCCACTACACTACGTGCTCATGGCAAGGTTGGGGGTCGAGTGCCCAGGAGTCCTGGGCCCAGCCTTGTTGGGGATACGAGGATTCTGCCACACAGGAGAGTGGAAGGGGAGCCCTTGAGGTCAGGCAGGCCTCTGGGTAAAGGGAGTGGGAGTGAGAACTCAAATCCTTTTGTTAGCCCATTTCACTGGGGTAGTGTATAAGCCAGGAAAGTTCGCCACAATAGCGGTACCATTCCCCTGCTTACCATTCCCCTGCTTACACATGTATTTTTAGTCTTTAAAAAGACAATATATATATATATAGTAGATTGAAAAGACTTCATGCAATGTTTTGTGACTCTTTCAGTTTAGTTTGCACTTCATATATTGCTGAAACTTTGTGTAAACACTGTTATGCAGCAGTGTACAATTTTTTTTAAATCTATCTTTGCTGGATCTCTCCAATGATTTACTTGCATTAGCTCCTATGTACCAGTCACAAATACTTGTTTTTCCTTTTGCCTTCTCCTGAGCTCTTGGAGTTTGAACATGTTGCAGTTTGAACATGTCAGAAACAAACTCACCTTAGCACTTCACCTCTTATTAAATAGGTCATGAATCTTTCCTATAATTATGCACATTAAAAAATTACATATGTACATGTAACCCTTCTGCCCGTCAGAGTTGGCAGCAACAAGGGCCGGGTTCAATATCTAGGGGATCCATTCCAATAACACAATGCAAACCGGCTCGAGCCCCCACCCAGTGACCTGGGACAAATATATACCACCCCCGCTGGGCGCCTCCAAGAGGCAATACTTCCCCTCTCGCAAGCACATAGTCTGAGTGTAGCAAAAGCCTTTTAATAACAGAGAGAAACAATGTGGCATTATGTTGGGGAAACACCACCAACAGGATTCATAACACAACCCATGAGCAAAAAAAACCCACCCCAGGCAAATTGGGGCATGCCCTTTTCCCTTTGGTTCTTGAGTCCAGCAACCCCAAATCACCCAAATCCCAAAAGTCCAATGCCCCAAAAGTCTCTGTCCCTGGTCAGGGCAGCCCCAGAGTTCGAAAGTTTATCTGCGGAGCTTTACCTCCCAACCTGGGTGGAAATGGGACGGGGGTAAGAGGCACCTTACATGATCTGAGGCTGACCGCTCCATAGCGGCGCTCCGCTCAGCTCACCGCCCCACAAACTCCTTCGCTCAGCTGCGCTCCGCTCCACCAGCCGCCCCACAAACTCCTTCGCTCAGCTGCGCTCCGCTCTGCCAGCCGCCCCACAAACTCCTTCGCTCAGCTGCGCTCCGCTCTGCCAGCCGCCCCACAAACTCCTTCGCTCAGCTCCACGGCCCACAAGCAGCTCCTGCCATCCACACGCTGCTCCGCGTCGAACTGCTTCACCAGCCGTCCCGCAAACTGCTCCACAATATATCTTCAGGCTCCCCCACTACTTAACACAACACTCAGTGATTTCAGCTCTTAGGTGAATTCAGCTTGTAGTAGGGGAGCCCCAGTGCTGGTGCACTGTCAGCCCAAAGTGAGCTCAGCAGCCTATAACTAGACTTCTAATGAAATCAAAATTAGCTCTGATATTCCACAGTGGAGAGAGGAGGAAGTGCAATTAGCATGTAAGGCCCTCACCAAGGGGCCCATGCCACCAAGTATTAATACTTGTCCCCAGCCTCTCTTCATTCACACAGTTTTGGAACCCATGACCCTTGCCTAGCGAGTGCTACTTAGTTGATGGTGAATCCCTCCATCATAACAAAAGGCCACGTACAGTTCCAAGCACAGTTCCCATAATCAGGGTAATAACAATTTATTCTTCCTGCCCCAATAACAGAGACGCTGGGGATCCCACAGCAGCCAAAGTGACCATTTGAGCAGCTATGGTCTCATTCTAGGCGTGGTGGGTGTGCCTATGCAAATGAGATCGGCCCCTGAAGTTCTTTTCCACAACTTGCCACACCTCACCACCAGATGTCAGGGTGGAGCTCATCCTGACACTGCTTACGTACAAAAGGCATATTTTATGAAGAAAGCTGGGCATGGTGGTGGTTCTCTTCTGGAATATTTTATTCAGCCAGGAGGACAGAAATGCTTTCATTTGTCAGACACAGCCCAATCCTGTGCAGTATATGTATTTCAGCTTTTGACTGAGATATAAAATTGAGGTCCTGACCACTTGTGGTCATTAAAGATCCATGACACATTTGAAAGAATTAGGGTGCTAGCACCAATATCCTGGCCAAGTTTCAATATGGATTATACCTTCTTTCTGTTGTATGGTCCCATATTACAAACACTTGGGGCACGTCTGCACAACAGACTTAAGTTGACCAATGTTAGGTCAGCTTACAGCCAGCAGGGCTACACAGGGCTGGTGTGGGGGGCTGAAAGCCAGTGCTCTCAGCCCTGTGCAGCTCCCTTAAGGAAACTCAGCTGCTCCCCAGGCTCTTGGCTCCCCAGCCGCCTGGGTGTCTCACCTTCCCATTGTGGGGGGTGGAGGGGAGCAGCTGTCCAGGGGAGAAGCCCGGCTGGGAGCAGGGAGCCAGGGTTTCTTGACTTTCTCTGGAGCATGGAGCCCTGAAATTGACAAGACAGCCAAGGTAAGTAACACAGTATCTACACAGACACTGCATCACCCTAACTACACTGACATAAGCCCTACACTTCGCATGGAAGGTGGAGTTATGTCAGTGTAGTAGGACACTTATATCAGTGGGACAAGGCTGTAGTGTGTACTCTGATGTAATTAGGTTGATGTAAGCTGCCTAACTGCGTAGTGTAGACCAGTTCTCAGTATCTGCTTAATTTTTAAGAATGTGAGTAGTTGCACTGAAGCCAGTCAGACTTACTCATGTGCTTAAATTTAACCAATGCATATGTGCACCCAGTTTCAACTGGATGTGGTATTTTTTGTGCTATGCATCTGTGCTGTGTGCTGTTAAGTAGATGTTCAGTCTGTGTGTCTGTATGTGTGTAACAAGTCTCTTGTTTGACTCCAGTAGGAACCATGAGTTCACATTTAAATGTATGATTATGTTGTTTCTGTAAGGAATATTACTGTTAGATTTATACAAAAAAATAAAAAGGGCAGCTATCCAAGGCTCTAGACGCCCTTGCCAAAGTTACGAGAACACAATTAGATTGCCCACAGAACATCAAACTCCCCTTTCCCCCACACATCTGATTTCTCTCAAAGGCTTGCTTTTCACAGTAGCACATGTAAATAGATGTGTCTTGCAGCATATTCTGAAGGTCAGTGTATCTGGGCTATTTCAGACTTGGGTGGAAATTAGTTTTAGATTAATTTTGTATTTTTATTTAGCTATAATTTAACTTGCACAGATGATAAAATCAGAAGTTCTAGTCCAGGATCTCTTAACTCTTGCTGGATTTCCACTGGATATAACTTGTGAGATTCAAGCCAAATGTTGTTCATTCAGTGTGCACTGGTTATGGGTTGTATGAGTGAAATGGACAATGCAGAGCTGATTGTACCCAGAAATCATCTCTTAATCAATCTCAGACAAGTCTATACATTAGTTTCCAAATGAAGAAAAAGTGAGTAGTAGAAAGATGCAAAACATAGTACTGTGTTCTTCAGACCATAATATGCTGAAATCCTTGAGCTGTTACAGATGCCCCACTACAAAATTTATTTTGACAGTAAAATGAATATGTGTGCTGGATGCCTCAGAGTAAAAAGTGGAGACAGTCTCACTTTCATGACACGTTTGATAAATTCATCTAACTGGATAAAGAACTGGAATACTTCTGTCCAAGCTTGCTCTGAAAATTGACTACAAAAATGGCACTGGTGACTTCCATGTATGTTTCTTTATGAATCTTTCAAAGGTACTGTTTACAAACAAAAATGTTTTTTCTGTTATTCATACAGCCACACTTCTAGCTATTTAATTATGGGTAGAGTTTTTAGTACCACCTAGTTTGTGGCATCACATACAGTTACGGTTGCCGGTTTTAATTTGCCAGACTTTTAAGTTTTCAGGCTGAGATATGTTTTCCATGCCAGGTAGGGTGACTAGATGTCCTGATTTTATAGAGACAGTCCCAATCTTTGTGGCTTTTTCTTATATAGGCGCCTGTTATCCCCTACCCCTGTCCCTGGTTTTCACACTTGCTGTCTGGTCACCCTAATGCCAGGTGTCTGTGCCAGGCTGATTTTTTCTTTGTCTTTGTCTTTTTTTTTTTTTTTAAGTTTCTCCTAGTTTCTGAGAACTGAAAACTGCCCATACTTGGCCAAGCCTCTGAAAAATCTAATTTGAATGTACTCAGTAGAGACTTGTTTGCAGTTTGGCAGCTAAAATCTCCAAGAGTCCTTCTATGCTGGGAATGCTCCAGCCAAAGGCTTCAGGCGCTGAGCAGGACTTTCCTGAACACTGGTGTACCAGGCCCAAGAGCTGAGATCAGGAGCAAGGGAGAGGTAGGGAAGCAGTTAGGAGAGCAGACCAGGAACCAGAATTGGGGCTGAGGAAGCAAAGCCAGATAATGGCGAGAACCAGGGTAGGAGGTGGATCAGAGCAGAGGGTGTGGATGACCCGAGTTGGGGGAGGACCAAGAGCTAAGGGATGGGGCAGGTGGACAGAAGCAGAGTGAAAAGCATAGAATCATAGGGTTAGAAGGAACTGCAAGGGTCATCTAGTCCAACCCCTGCCAAGATGCAAGATTTGTTGTATGTAAACCATCCAAGACACGTGGCTATCCAGCCTCCTTTTGAAAACCTGCATGGAAAGAGCTTCCACGACTTCCCTAGGCAGTGTGTTCTGTTGTCCTGCTGTTCTTAGAGTTAGAACTTTTTTCCTGAGATTTGATCTAAATCTGCTGTGCTGTAGTTTGAACCCATTGCCTCTTGTTCTCTTTTGCTGGAGAGGGCAGGACAACTTTTTTCCATTTTTTTCATAGTAGCCTTTCAAGTATCTGAAGACTGCCATTATATCCTCCCTTAAACTCCTCTTTTCCAAAGTAAACATATCTAGTTCCTTCAGTCTTTGCTCATATGGCTTGCATTCCATCCCTTTCATCATCTTTGTCACTCACCTCTGGATCTTTTGCAGTTTCTCTGCATCCTTTCTATTCATTGATGACCAAAATTGGATACAGTACTCCATCTGAGGCCTAATCACTGAGAAGAGTGATACTGTAACCTCCTGTGACTTGCCTTCTATGCCTCTGTTAATGCAACCTAAAATTGCATTTGCTTTTTTTTGTAACTCCATTGCATTGCTGACTCGTGTTGAGGTTGTGATCCATCACAACTCCCAGATTCTTCTCAGCAGTGCTGCTGCCAAGCCAGTTTTTCCTTGTTCTGTATTTGTGCATTTGGTTTTCCTTCCCTAAGCATAGCACCTTATATTTGTCTTTGTTGAGTTTCATTTTTTTGTCTATAGCTCAGTTCTCTAACTTATCAAGATCCCTCTGAATTTTAGCTCTATCCTCCAAAGTGTAGGTTCCCACCTAGCTTTGTGTCATCTGTGGACTTGATCAGCATGCTCTTTATACCTACATCCAGGTCATTAATACGGATGTTAAACAACATTGGATCCAGAACAGATTCCCATGTATCCACAGTTGAGACCTCCCTCCAATCTGATATCAATCCAACCGATTGGGGGCGGGGAGAAAGAGCTGGAAGATGAGAGAGCTACATAGAAGCAGAAAGGGACAGACTGGCTGGGGGCACAGTGGTAGAAGGGTTTATGTTTATCAAAACCTGGACTTGAATTCAGGAGTCCTGAATCTGAACATTCTTCTCCTGTTACCAAATATCTATGAAATCCACTGGCAAAGTGTGTATCCCCCTCCCTCTCTATTGGAAGGTCCACATGAAGGATAACAGCCTTCTACTGCTACCAGTCATTTTATTAGTTCAAGTGTTCATAGAATCATAGAATATCAGGGTTGGAAGGGACCTCAGGAGGTCATCTAGTCCAACCCCCTGCTCAAAGCAGGACCAATCCCCAATTAAATCATCCCAGCCAGAGCTTTGTCAAGCCTGACCTTAAAAACTTCTAAGGAAGGAGATTCTACCACCTCCCTAGGTAACGCATTCCAGTGTTTCACCACCCTCCTAGTGAAAAAGTTTTTCCTAATATCCAACCTAAACCTCTCCCACTGCAACTTGAGACCATTACTCCTTGTCCTGTCATCTTCTACCACTGAGAATAGTCTAGAACCATCCTCTTTGGAACCACCTCTCAGGTAGTTGAAAGCAGCTATCAAATCCCCCCTCATTCTTCTCTTCTGCAGACTAAACAATCCCAGTTCCCTCAGCCTCTCCTCATAACTCATGTGTTCCAGACCCCTAATCATTTTTGTTGCCCTTCGCTGGACTCTCTCCAATTTATCCACATCCTTCTTGTAGTGTGGGGCCCAAAACTGGACACAGTACTCCAGATGAGGCCTCACCAATGTCGAATAGAGGGGAACGATCACGTCCCTTGATCTGCTCGCTATGCCCCTACTTATACATCCCAAAATGCCATTGGCCTTCGTGGCAACAAGGGCACACTGTTGACTCATATCCAGCTTCTCATCCACTGTCACCCCTAGGTCCTTTTCCGCAGAACTGCTGCCTAGCCATTCGGTCCCTAGTCTGTAGCAGTGCATGGGATTCTTCCGTCCTAAGTGCAGGACTCTGCACTTGTCCTTGTTGAACCTCATCAGATTTCTTTTGGCCCAATCCTCTAATTTATCTAGGTCCCTCTGTATCCTATCCCTACCTGCCACCATATCTACCACTCCTCCTGGTTTAGTATCATCCGCAAATTTGCTGAGAGTGCAATCCACACCATCCTCCAGATCATTTATGAAGATATTGAACAAAACCGGCCCCAGGACCGATCCTTGGGGCACTCCACTTGATACCAGCTGCCAACTAGACATGGAGCCATTGATCACTACCCGTTGAGCCCGACAATCTAGCCAACTTTCTACCCACCTTATAGTGCATTCATCCAGCCCATACTTCTTTAACTTGCTGACAAGAATACTGTGGGAGACCGTGTCAAAAGCTTTGCTAAAGTCAAGAAACAATACATCCACTGCTTTCCCTTCATCCACAGAACCAGTAATCTCATCATAGAAGGCGATTAGATTAGTCAGGCATGATCTTCCCTTGGTGAATCCATTCTGACTGTTCCTGATCTCTTTCCTCTCGTGTTCTGTGCTATGAATTTAAATGATGACCCGGGAGGGGAGGGCATCAATCTAATTCCACATGAGGGAATTTCTTGTTTGTTTTCTTCCAATGTTGCTTAAGAACTACATTGTACTTAAGAAGGGGGGAGCTGTCCTGAGATCACAGAGGGGCTGTGCCTCATGAACTTGGCTCATAGATGGCTTTTGTTACTTGAAAAAAGCTCATGTTATGTTGATCAGCGAAGCTCGGGATTTCCATGGCCTTTGCTTGCCACCACTGATTCTTGATGTCACACAACCTCTTTTGAACTACAGCTTTTAGCCAATGATAAGTCTCTCGTTTTTGCTGACTAGAGGCTTTATTTTGCCAAGCGCAAAATGCGCTTCTCTTCTGATAAACAAGTGCTAGGATTTCCTTGCTGTTCTCATCAAACATATGCTGATGGTATTTAGTGGAATATCCAGTGGATTTCAGCACATGCCTTGTGAATAATGGTCTTGATCACCTCCCAGTGTGTTTGGATATCACTGATGTTGTCAGATAGGTCAGAGAGCCTCTCGATAGTGCATTGCTGAAAGGTCTCATGACTAGTGTGATTTTGAAGTACCCTGATGTTAAATCTCTTCTGCATTCCTTTTAGTTGTTTACTGTGTTGTGGTGCAAGCCACATGTTCATGATTGATCTGACCAGACGATGATCTGTTTAGCAGTCATCCATATCTCTTGTAACTTGTATACTATGGACATCAGTACGATCACAGGCTCTGACGATGACATAGTCAAGATACCTGTGTCAGGAACTTGGGTGGTTCCAAGTGGTCTTATATTTCTCCCTCTGTCTAAAGATGGCATTTGTGATAGGCAAATCATGCTCCACACATTTGCTGAGGAGGAGAATGCCATTAGACGTGACATTTCCTGCCCCTTCTTTTCCAGTGGTGCCCCTTCAGAGTTCGGTGTGTCACCCAACTCTTGCATTGAAGTCACCCATGAGGATAACCTTGACTTGCTTTTCTGTGGTAGTCAGGACTGCATCAAGAGTACAGTAAAACTGCTCCTTTTTGTCTTCCATCATCATCAAGTGTGGGAGCATACACACTGATGACCGTTGCATACTCATTGTTAACAAACGTAAGACAAAAAGTCATGAGACATTCATTAATACCCATAGGGAGTTCTAAAAGCTGGCTAGCAATCTTGTTCTTGATGGCAAAACTAACACTAACGCCTCTCTTCGATGACTTTCCTTTCCAAAATATGGTATAGCCACCTCCATCTTCTTTCACTTGGCCTTCATCTGCCTGACTGGTCTCATTTAGGGCAGCAATATTAGTATAATATCTTGCAAATTCGCTAGCTGTTATGGCAGTTCTTCTTTCAGGACAGTTACTGCTTGGGGAACCCATGAGAGTGCAAACATTCCAACTGGCGAACTTCATTTCTTTGCTTTGTATGTTCCGACTGTAGGCAGAGTGATCCCCCTGGACATGGCCATCAGGCCGGGGTGTGCGAGAGAAAGCCTATGTTTAAGGCATCTTTTCTAGCCCCTCCCCCATTCAGGGTGAGCAGAGGTAATCCTGAAAAGGACTGCTCAGTCATGGGCGCAGCTACGGAATTGCGCTTTTGCGATTTCTGTCTCAAAATTCCAAATGCAAGACGACCAACACATGGCCGCTGCCTGCATGCAGATTTGTGACTAGGGACTCCAGATATCACTGCTCCTGTCCCCCACACCACTCATCCATCACCTCAGAACTTTGTTAGTAGGAGATGTTAACACCCTTGGCAGAGGTCTATGTGTGAAATATTTTAACATGGGGAGGCGGTGCACTGGCAGCAACCTCTCAAAACTTGAAAGGAAGGAGCCCTGGACTTGGTGGCAAGGACGTCCATGACAACCGGAGGTCTCTGTACTGTTGCCCTCACCTGCCTTCACAGCTGCAGAGAACTGACAGGTCCTCAAACACACCTGTTCCACTGTTGGGGTCTTGAAGTTTGGACCGGACTTCATTTGGAACCTCACTTCAGAACTGTTTGCCAAGAGTGACCGTCCCAGGACTATAAGACTCCGGACAACATAGTTCTGAGGGTCATTGGGATACACAAGCCTCTCCACCACAACAAGGTAACAGTTCAAGGAGACGACACCTGACCTAAAGAATGATAATGTGACAATTTTAAAGAAAGCGGACAAGTCAATGGGGAATTACCGAGGCATTGTCCTCCTCTCCATTGCTAGGAAGATCCTCACTCGCATCCTTTTGAACTGTCTCCTCCCTCTTGCAGAAGACATCCTTCCGGAATCCCAATGTGGTTTCAGACCATGTTGGGACATCCACTGACATGATTTTTGTTTCTCAACAGATCCAAGAGAAATGTAGAGAACAACACCAGCCATTGTTTATGGCATTTATTGACCTAACTAAGTCCTTTGATTCCATCAATCATGAAGTCTTATGGAAGTTGCTGTCTAGGCTCGGTTGTTCATTGAAGTTCATTTGCATTCTCAGGCTACTTCATAATGGGATGACTGCCACCATCCAGTTCACCGTCTGTACTGGTGTTAAGTAGTGCTGTGTTATTGCCCCAACCCTTTTCAGTGGTGAAAACGTTGGTAGCCAGCTCTCCCAGACAGCCAATCTAGATGTGGAGATCAAACATAGGATCTATTGTGCCAGCTCATCCTTCAGAAAGTTGCTTCATCACGTCTTCATTGACGGAGATCTGCGGATGTAAACTAAGATCCCGGTCTATAATGCAGTAGTCATCCCCACTCTTCTTTGTGTGTGCAAGACATGGGTGACATACTGAAGCCATTTTAAGTGTCCGGAGTGATACCAACAACACTGCCGCAGGAAGATTCTCCATATCAGATGGGAAGACCATCGCACCAATGCCACCATTCTCTCTTCAGCTAATATCATCAGTGTTGAGGCGAAGATTATGAAACATCAACTTTGCGGGGCTGGTCATTGTGTGCGGATGACTGATACTCATCTTTTGAAGCAAGTCCTCTCTTCTCAACTTAGTCATGGTAAGAGGACTTGCGGGGGACAGAGGAAATGCTAGAGGACACCCTGAAAGTATCTTAAGATGGAGGCCATGAATTGGGAAGAGCTGCTGGCAATAGACTGCAATGGCGTTGCATCATACATCAAGCCTCAGCCCGTTTTGAAGAGAATGTCCTTGCTCAAGAAGCTGAGAAATGGCAGAGGAGGAAGGGAAAGCGTATAGTGTCCCAGCCAGCAGTTGTGCTCTCTCCAAGCAACCACCTCTCATATAGGTGGAAAAACCTGTAGAGCCCGGATTGAATTCTCAGCCATTTTTACTCTCATCAGTGACTCTTATCAGTGACTCATGAGTTACTCTCATCCCCTGTCAGACGTCATCCTTGTATTGAGGGATAGCTGACGATGATGACAATTTTCAAAAGACCCTAAGTAGGTTATGCACCTAATTCTTATTGATTTCAATAGGAGTTAGGCACCTAACCTGCTTAGGCACCTTTTAAAATCCCACTAGTGTCTATCTGTATCTTTAGGTATCTAAATACCTTTTGAAAATCTGGCCCTTTAGCCACTTAATGGCCATGAGAAGAGCCTTAACTAAGGGCCTGCAGACTTGCTTCTTTTGGAGAATAGTCCGTGGAGAAACTTTTCACCTGGTACCAACTTTTGCACTAGGGAATAGAGAAAAAGTAGACCAAAACAGGGGAGCTATATTGAGAGAGAGGGGGAAAAGGAAAGAAAGAGAAGAAAATGGGGAGGGATCTGGAAGAGATAGAGGAAAAGAGAAGGTGATGGGAATGACCGAGAGAGGGAGAAGGGGGAGAAAGCAGAGAGACTGAGAACTAGAGACTTCACATAAAGGTAGAGAAAGAGAGGAAAGAAGTAGAGGATAGTGGGTGAAAATGTAAAGCAAAAGTAGATGAAAAAGGAGGGAGACAGAGAAGGATTAGGCAAAAAACAATCAGAAACAGGGAAATGCAGCAATGGGAAATGGCAGAGTCCTGGTGCAGAACTGTCACAAATAGGGGAATTTGTTATTACCCACCCAAAGGGATAGGAACTACTGAGCTAGATATACGTGAAGGGTGTAGCATTATTTGGTTCGTTCAGGGATGGGGAATTATTTAATTCTGCATCTTTCTAACTAGGAGTTGTAGAATTAAGATATTAGGGTGTGGGTAATAGCATGGAGTGGCTTGCAGTTCGGGAGTTACGACGTTTCAACTTACGATGCAATTTTCAGGAACTAATTGTGCCATAAGTCTGAGGACTGCCTGTATTTCATTTATGCTACAAAACGTAGTCTTTGTACAAGCGCATGCTGGAAATTTTCAAGCTCTGTATTCAGTCATACAAATTCATGTGCTTGAGAACTCTATCTCATATTTTCTAGTGATTTCACACACAGTGACTTATAGCCATGTCTTTATCTTGTTCCATTCCCGATTCCCATCAAATTCAGTTGGAGCTTTAGGTGGTAACACATGGCAAGGTAAAGCTGTTAGCTTTTACTAAACAATAGATAAATGGGAAGTGCTTTAGCAACTCAGTAAATAAAATAAAAGGGTAGCTCTGAGGCACACATATTTGCTCTTGTTTAATTTCATAAGGAGTTGACTGAGTTTATAATGTTTTCATTATAAATATTATTGTAGGTTAAAAGCATAGTGTGAAAATATTTTTTTAAATGAAAATTTCAGTCCTGATATAGGTGGTCACAACTGCACTGACTTCAAAAATGTGATGTCTGTTTGTCATAGGACTTCAATTCACCTGGATTTGTGAATACTCAGCAGCTTTGAAAAAAACAGGCTATAGGTGCCCAAAATTAGAAGTAAATTTTGAAATGTCCCTTAATATTTAGCCTAAAGACTTTCTCTGAGTCAGTGGCAGAGCTCAGAATAGAAGCCAAGAACCTTGAATGCCAGGCCCTGTTCTAACCACATACCTTTTTAGTAAATTATTGCTTTACTGCTATTTAAAGCACTAGTAAAAAATTTCTTTCTTTTTCTTTTTCACCCTAGAAATTACCTCTTCAGGTTACATCTTGAGGATCTATCTCTAATCCAGGTATGTGCAATATATTTTTCTGTCTGTCTCAATTAGTTCCTGGTTTTGATTTGATGAAAAAGATGTTTCAAAGCTGTTAATCAAGATATTCAGATGCTTCACAGGTACAGCAGACTGAATGGCTATTTTTGTCATCTTTGTTGCCCCTCATTATGTAAATCACATTACTCATTTTAATCCAGATTAGCCTTTGTCCTGGGCCATACAGTCCTGCTCTTATCTCACTATCAAGTGTGATTTTAGTGAGAGTTAATATTTACAAAATGGAGGATGGGGAGAGAAATGGTTGCCGTACTGCAGAAGTGGTCTGACTTGCAACTGAGCACCCTGCTATGGTTTTGTTGTGAAACTCTCTTAAGAATCCATTATCCCTGTTTGAAAAGCATCTGTCCTTTCTTTGTAATTGTAAATGAAGGAGTGTACTCACATTTGCTAAGGAACAGCAAACATCAAGGGAAAAACAAGGGTTGTGATACAAACAAATACAAACTAATCTGCTTGCCTTATTTAATACAGCTAATTGCTTTTCAAAGTTATTAGAGCTTGAAATCCAAGTCTTCAGGCTTCAAGAAAAGATTAGAAAAAAACTCAGATTAATTAATTTCCCCCCTGAACTTTGTAAGGACATAGGAAGTGTCCACATTCAGAATTTGTAATGTATCTGAGCCTTATATTCACACTGGCCTCTGAATCTCTTTACTTTTTACAGCAGAACTGCAGTATTCTTTCCATGCACACACTGCCAACGCAAAAGCATTTGTCATCCTTTTTGAGTTCTTGGCTCTAAAAATTGTTTTACTGAATTTGATTTAAATTGGCTGATGTGTTACGATACGGAAATACAAAATGTGTGCCTGATGTTCATAAGCTTTTCGAGTGATCCTGGACCCAGTTTCAAGCATATCTGGGCTACTTTATGTTTTCACTTTGAAATCACATTATTGTAAATCCCAATAGTTAAAAAATCATGAGATTATCTGTCTTAAAAATAATATATATATATAATTTCTGGGTTTTATGCTTCATATTTTCAAGCTTCTCTCCACAATCATAAGAGCTAGAAACTTCAAAAAGAACCCTGAGACTCACATAATCAAATGAGTACAGGAACAGGGGGTTAAAGAAAAATACCAAATATCACAAGATTTGTGATAAAATCACAAGACTTGGCAACACTAATTAATCAATCATACTGAAACTCAGTGCAGTTCTCTTATGATTTTATTGAAGTTTCATAATTGTCACAAAAATCTTCATCAGCTTTCATGTTGAGTGTTCTTCTTGGCTTCTGTCTTAGCTAGCTGGGCACTATGTTGTGCCACTGTTGATGTCATCGATGACATCATGAGGATGTCTGCCATCAATATTGCAGCCAACAGACTGAGCAGTTCCTAGAATCTTCTTAATAGTTCCAGAGAGCTCCTGGGTGGCAGGCAGGGGGAGCCCACAAAAATCAAAATCAACGAATGAAACTCTAAGTGACTGAACATTTTGAAACTTTACATAATGGCAGAAATATTTTTCTCCTAACCTGTCAATTTTACATCTTTGCTTTCACACAGTTGTTGTTGTTATAATAATGACACAAAAACTTCAATCTAATTTTCTTTCCTGCTTTGATCACTTTGGTTACTTTACAAGAACCAGCCTTCGTAAGAACATGCATCTGGTTTACAGCTAATAATCTACATTTTCACATCTGGAAGAGGGTATGTTCAGTAATATCTAGCAGTAAGAAGTCTGCAATGTAGCACACTAAGAACACAAAGGGGATGGAGACGATCCAGCCCAGAGATCTATTGTTAATTATTTTGGAAAATTTCTCAAGATCTATCTTTATGTTGTCTCTTTTCTGAGGGAAGAGGAAAATAGCTGAATCTTCCTCACTCACAGGAGATACTACAGGCATCAGAACAGAGATGAATATTCCAATTCACCACCTGTTTCATCAGTTTCTGAACAGATTGTTATAGCTTTGTTTATTTTGTGAGAATTGGCTCAAAGTTTTTGTTTGTTTTTCAGCCTAAACTAACTTGTCAATTTATTTTGACCTACTAATTGGAAGTGTTTATCTAAGAATCTGGTAAAGAGTAGAGAGTGCTGAGATTTAGATCTTGATCCTTAAGGCTAATGCACATGAATAACTTTGTGCACATGCCTGAGTACTCCCAAAAGCTTCAGTGGGACTACACATGTACTTTGCTTTGCAGGACTGGGCCCTTAGGTAGGGCCACACATTGTTATCACAAATGTCCAGAGTTTCAGACTAAGGGCAGGTCTACACTTAAAACCCTACAACAGCACTTCAGTGAAGATGCTACTATGCTGATGGGAGAGCTTCTTCCATCGGGGTAGTTAATCTACCTCTGTGAAAGGCAGTAGCTACATCAGCAGGAGAAGCCCTCCCATTGACATAGCTCTGTGTATACCAGGGGTTAGTTTGGACAACTGTGTTGCTCGAGGATGTGGATTTTTCACACCCCTGAGCAATGTAATTATACCAATGTAAGTTTGTAGTGTAGACCTGGCCTAAGTTTAAAGAAATGATAATAGCCATTTAGCAACAGCAAGATAACAGCTGGAATTCTTGGATTTAAATTTGTCTTTAAACTTATAAAATAGAAATTTTATCATTACAAAGTGCCATTTTATAGTAACAATAATTATTTTTAAAATCATTAATACAATAAAATATCTACACCCTGTTTCATGCAATTGCCTAATAAATTTGCAAAGGATACATTCACATTTATTGGTTAAAAAGAAATATTATGTATTGATTAGAGAGGAAATCTTTATATAGGGTGCATTCTATTTATTATCCTTCATTAAAAACTCCATTTGAAATGTAAATCTCCACCGAGGAAATGAAAAGCAGGTTAACATTTATCAAAAAGGTAGCACTTCCATTAGAGCAGAGAGCCCTAACATCTTGGAAAAGTGATCGTTAGAATTAGATTGCTGACACATTGAAACTGCCATCTAATGTCAGGGTTCTGTGCTCTCCTTTAGAGGAAAGTCCTATTGTTTGGGTTAGCAACTTTACTATGAAAATGTCTATAGTGAACCAGAAAGCTTATGTTCAAATAGATTTGTTCGTCTCTAAGGTGCCACAAGTACTCCTTTTCTTTTTGTGGATACAGACTAACACGGCTGCTACTCTGAAACCTAGCATTTGACATGTCTCAGCAGTTCTCTTTGTGAAGGGGATAAAGAGGAGTTAAAAAGGCTGAAAGCCCTTTAATCTCCTGCCAGGGAAGCATATAAGTAAAATAAGTTCAAAGCTGACTCTTGGAACAATGACTGTATGGTGATTATGGATTAGGAAAAAAAGCCTTACAAGGCACTAGTTGTAGGATGGTATTTCACTCCTCAGAACAGGACATAACATTTATAGGCCTCATTATTATAAAGGTTACTTATACTGTACCCTTTTAAAAACAATTTTTTAACCCTTGTGGAATTTTGTCCTTAAAGGTAAAAACTTTTGGCAAAAGAAATCTACTGGACATCATCTCTCTCTCTCTCCTGTGTATATATACTGACTGTATATATAGCTATCTAGGCAGCACTAAGTCAGTCTACTGGGTATTTTTCACATATTTTTGAAAAGTTGTAAATCCACATAACTGTGCAAGTAATAATAGGTGTCAGAAGTCAACAGGGGATGTTAGTAAGAAATGTCTTGACTATATAACATTTTTTTTCAAGAGAGTTCATTTTAAAAATAAATGAATATGGTGCCTCTCTTGAGCTCATAGATCTGTGGGTGTTCTGCAAATGAACACAGAGTAAGTTGATGGTGAAGTCATAAAGATGTTCTCCTTTAAGCAGTTGTGAGACTGAACAGAGGGCACAAACATTTGTAGCCATTATCAACATTTCTGTTGGATCTATTGAAAGTGAAATACAGTAAATGGCTTGTAAAATTTTACGATGTTTGTGACATGTAGATGTATTAAAAATATATGACCTATAAAGCCCTAAATGGCTCAAGATCTACCTACCTGAGAAATTGCCTTTCTCATCCATTTGGTACTGGCCTTATGGCAGGGTGTTATCCTTGAACGACCCTCAGTTTTGAAATCCACTCCCTCTAATCTGAAATACCCCAGATTTGCTGACCACAAGGCCTGTCTATTCAGGGTTGCCAGTTCTCACTATTTTATCATGAGTGTCATGATATTTTTATTAAGGTCACACCTCCTAGAGTTATGTGCGCTGAATAGTTCAGTGTTCATTTTTTTAAAAGTAAGGTTTTAACCCTCATGATGGTTTGGAAACATGACCCAAGAGTACCCTAAAGTGTACCCTCAAAAGCAAGGCAAATAAAAAGTACTAATTTTTTTTAAACCTCATTGTGTTAAAAACAATGTCATGATTTTGGAGGCCTGAATCAAGATTTTAGAATGCTTGGATTGATGATGCTGGCATTTTGAGAGGCAGAGACCAGACTGGGCCAATATCTGTGGGAAAGGATGTTGTGTGGGAGAGGAACTGCTTTAGAGGCTGACTGTTATTGTTGTGGACTGCTGCTGGGTTTTGTTTTGACTGACTGTATTTTTAAACTTTGGCAGAAGCTCTTAGAACATAGGAAAAGTTCTTTTTTGAATGGGTTGATAATAAAAATATTAATTAATGCTTACAGCTTAGATTAAATAGTGAAGTTTATTGGATATAAGTATTTTTGGGGTGTACACCTGAAGCTTTTACACAGTATTAACCTAGGCAGAAATCCCATTGAAATTAAGGTCTTCAGGACTGGAGCCTTCATTTTTGCAAGTAAATGTGCGCCTGTATAGCTTGAAATAGTTGACAAATAGAAGATATGCCTTTTGGAAAAATTCTTATAGAGAATGTCATTCTTTAAGGTATAGTGTTTTCTTTAAATGGAATTAAATGTTTATGAAAGATGCCAGAGACCTGATGCAGGAGAAAGTACCCTCCGTGAGAAAAGTTTTGGAAAATACCTGCTACTTGTTGCACTCTGAAGACATAGTATTTGCTCTTTAGACATATTTTTATGAACCTGAGGGTGTTTATCACTGGTACGGGTGATTTGGCATAAACCAGAGAGGGTGGGAATCCATTAAACACCAAGAACTAACTCCAGCCCTCCTTTCAGTTTTGTGACAGAATTTTAACAAAGGCTTCCCAAGGGCCCTTTCCAGCATATCACTATTTTCCAGCATATCAGCACTGCTGACCAGGCCGCTAAAAGGCTGGTTGATTGTGCAGAAGGGCCAAGGCAAGCTCCCTGCCTGCTGTGGCTCTGCACAGCTCCTGGAAGCAGTGGCATGTCCCCCCTCTGGCTCCTACATGTAGGGGCATCCAGGGGGCTCCGCACTTTGCCCCTGCCCCAAGTGCCAGCTCTGCAGCTCCCATTGGCCAGGAAATGGGGCCAATGGGAGCTGCGGGGGCAGCGCCTTGGCCGCATCTCTGCATAGGAGCCAGAGGGGGGACATGCCGCTGCTTCTGGAAGCTGCTTGAGGTAAGCGCCACCCGGAGCCAGCACCCCTGCTCCCCTCTCGTGCCCCAAACCCCTACCCCAGCTCTGATCCCCCTCCCTCCCTCGAACCCCTCGATCCCAGTCCGGAGTACCCTCCTGCACCCCAAACTACTCATCACTAGCCAGAGCCCTCACCCCCCAATCTCTGCACCCCAACCCTGTTCCCCAGCCTGGAGCCCCCTCCCACACCCTGAACCCCTCATTTCTGGCCTCACCCTGGAACCCGTACTCCCAGTCCACGGCCCGTACATCCTTCCACACCCCAAGCCCCTGCCTCAGCCTGGAGTCCCCTCCTGCACCCCAAATTCCTCATCCCTGGCCCCACCCCAGAGCCCGCATCCCTAGCCAGAGCCCTCACCCCCTCTTGCATCCCAACCCACTGCCTCTGCCTGCAGCCCCCTCCTGCACCCTGAACTCCTCATTTCTGGCCCTACCCTGGAGCCCACAGCCCCACCTGGAGCCCTCACTCCCTCCTGCACCCCAACACCTGAGCCAGCCCAGTGAAAATGAGTGAGTGAGTGAGTGAGGGTGGGGAGAGCGAGTGGCGGGGGGGGGGGAATGGAGTGAGTGGGGGTGGGGCCTCGGAGAAGGGGTGGGGCAGGGCCTCAGAGGAGGGGTGGAGCAAAGGTGTTCGGTTTTGTGACAGTAGAAAGTTGGCAACCCTGATCAGTATGATGAAAGAATATGGGGAGAACTCCGTGATGAGACCTTGGAGATTGTTTGTCTCCCTGAGCCTTCCTTCTGTATAGCTTTCCACAGACACTGTTCCTTTTCCTCCCACCCCTTTTTGAATCCTTAGAGTCAGAGTTTGTAACTATCTTCCTGTTATGAACATAAGGATGGACATACTGCCTCAGATCAATGGTCCATCTAGCCCAGTATCCTGTCTTCTGACAGCAGCTTGTGCCAGATGTTTCCGAGGGAGTGAATGAATAAACAGAACAGGGCAATCATCGAGTAACCAGTCTCCTGTCGTCCAGTCACAGCTTCTTGCAGTTGGAGGTTTAAGGACATCCAGAGCATGAGATTGCGTCCCTGACCTTAGCTAATAGCCATTGATAGACCTGTTCTCCATGAACTTATCTATTTTTTTTTAATTTAGTTACACTTTTGGCCTTCATAAGATCCCTTGACAGTGAGTTCCACAGGTTGACTGTGCACTGTGTGAAGAGGTACTTCCTTATGTTTGTTTAAAACCTTCTGCCTACTAATTTCATTGAATAACCCCTGGTTCTTGTGTTGTTTGAAGGGGTAAATAACACTTCCTTATTTACTTTCTGCACATCATTCATGATTTTATAGCCCTCTATCATGTCACCATAGTTGTCTCTTTTCTAAGATGAACATTCCCAGTCTTTTTAATCTCTTTTCATATGGAGGCTGTTCCATACCCCTAATCATTTTTGTTGCCCTTCTCTGTACTTTTTCCAATTCTAATATATCTTTTTTGATGCAAAGAATTAATTTAGCTTTTCTGCAACAGCCTCGTCTTCCTTGAGTGCTCTTTTAACACCTCAATCATCCGGTGGCCCCACTGATTGTTTGGCAGGCTTCCTGCTTCTCATGTATTAAGAAAAATGTTTGCTTTCGTTTTTGTGTCTTTTGCTGGTTGGTCTTCAAATTCTTTTTTGGCCTTCCTGATTATATTTTTATCCTTGACTTTCCAGAGTTTCTACTCTTTTCTATTTTCCTCAATAGGATTTGACTTCCAAATTGTTGTTGCCTCAACAATGTATTACATATAAACTAAGAAATACAATCCTAAAGCAATTATTCTATCCAGAAATTTCAAAATCAGTTTTACTTCTATTCTGGGGATCACAAAAACCTTCATTTATACTGATGTTATACTGAATTTACCCTTTTACATTTTAAACATTTTTCAGTTACTATATGTACCAACTAATTTCAGTAGGAATTCAGAAATAAAAATAGGGAAATTGCTCTTTAATAATTTCATCTCCTTGATTTGTCAAGTTGCCAACTAAATAAAATACCTTGATGATGATTCTTTGTCACTCAATTATTTTTTCTTGTGTGTGTTACTTAGTTGGTGTCTGTACTTATGGGTGTCTGTGATCACAGATAAAATACATGCAAGGAATCTGCTGATTTATCATTCTGCCTGGCTTACCTAGTCACAGCATGATTCTTGACATCCCATCTCAAGACTTTGGGTTTGAAAACTACTTTAGGGTCCCCAATTTAAACTCCAGTCCAACTGGGACAAATGTTATGGTCGTCTTATCTCTGAAATCTACTCAAGGAGAGTACCTCTCTGTGCTTTCCTTTGCAGAAGGGAATGTCAGCCACCTATGCAGTTACACTCACCTCTGCATTGTACCCCACACTGCTCCCTTCATGAGGTCAGGAATCTATGAATGAGGAGGAGATAAGCAGGAGGAGGGCTGGGATAGGTGGGCTTCACAAGATCTTCCCCAAACACTAGTGAATCCTCAAATCTGGTAATGATGTTTGTGGCTGCCCTGAGCTATCTGTGCCCCCTTCACAAAGTAATCACCACCATCCCCTTTTTGGGAGTCCCGGGGGAGATGGAGCAAGGAAAGCTCTGGCAGCATAGCTACACTACAGCTGCATTCCCAAGGAGAAGGGTTTGGGTACTGAGCAATGGATGATAGAGCGGGAGCAAAGACATGGGATCTCTGCTCCTTTAATGGAGAGCAGTAAGTCTTAAGGTTAACCCCCTTGCTTCTTCCACGGGGTGGGTCTGAAGAGAGGTTAAAACAAAGCAAAACCCTCTGTATAATATCTGGTTTCAGAGTAACAGCCGTGTTAGTCTGTATTCGCAAAAAGAAAAGGAGTACTTGTGGCACCTTAGAGACTAACCAATTTATTTGAGCATGAGCTTTCGTGAGCTACAGCTCACTTCATCAGATGCATACCGTGGAAACTGCAGCAGACTTTATATATACACAGAGAATATGAAACAATAAGTCTGCTGCAGTTTCCTCGGTATGCATCTGATGAAGTGAGCTGTAGCTCACGAAAGCTTATGCTCAAATAAATTGGTTAGTCTCTAAGGTGCCACAAGTACTCCTTTTCTTTTTGTATAATATCTGTAATCACAGTGCCTCTTTGTCAGTTCTGTACGTAGAATTTCTCTTTACAGATGTAATGTTTGCTTGTACATGAGGTGAAAAACTAATTAAACTGGAGGTAACTGGAATGTTAGAGATGAATTCAAAAGGTTTTGTTTTGCTTGTTATAACAAAAATATTTGTTCATCGAACAAAACTTGTGAGCAAAATTCATAATTTCATTGAAGCCAGAGTGGAGTTTCACCATGAATGAATCTGATCATAAGTGAATGTAGCTCAGGGCTAGCTAAACCTTATCCAAATGGCCACATTATCCCACAGGATACACCTAATTTACATAAAATATACTATCTTGAAGCTATCCTAGTATTTTTTTTCAAGTATGGCCTGTGGAAACTAAATCCCACCATGCAATGCTCCTTGTCTACTGAAGATGAAGTGTTATATGCTGAGACCTGTAGTTTCCACAGACTGCACCCACATATTGATATAGAGAGTGGCTATTACTGTAAAACACTATTCGTCACATTTGGCTTATGTCCTGCATTTTGGCTCAGTGCATCCTATGGGTGCCCAAAGTGAAAGTTATACCTTGTACAAAAAGATTTTGACACATGGTACTGGAGAGTATTTTCAGTGAGAATGTCTGAGTTGATGTGCAGCCCCCCTTGTGAAATATTACTCTGTACAGTCTACAGACTAGAAGGACAGTTTTATTGATGGATTTTCCCCCACTTGTTATTCATTTACACTTGGCTTCTAGGTAATCTGGAAGCTGAAATTCATCACTTAAATTTGAAAAGAGAGTAACTGTGAAACCAAAGAATATTGATAAACTGGCAGGGCTCTGCTGCTGCCTTGGTTTATCTGTTGGTGTCAGCATTTTGTGAGGGAGGTGAGAAGAAAAATAAAGCAGGGCATTGTTCGTCATTTATTCACTCAATCTGTCATAGATTTGTGCCAGTACTGAAATATAAACACAAGTAGATTTCTAAACAGATGAGTCTGAACACATCCATTTATCCAAGAGAAGTTTAGCGTTTTTTAATTCCTGTCTCACATTGTCAACTTGTATTTGCTGTTGGTGTACATAAATTTTCCATTCTTGTTCTGGCAATGCAGAAGATAAAATAGGTTCTGAAATTTTTCATTTCACCTACAGTAACGTTTAGTTTTTCTTTTTTTTTTTTTTAATGTAAAATACTTGTACTTATGGTCCAAGATAAAGTGGACGTCAAGGTCACCTGGACATACCAGGTTTAGTTTAGTGACAAACTTAGAAGAAAGCAAAATCAGTATGCGCATACATTTTACAGTATACACACAAAAAGGGCCTGATTGATTTTACAGAGATGTAACTCAATTGACTTCACTGGATTTATTTTTGATTTACACTTGTGTAAATGAGGGTCATCCAGCCGCATACTATTGCATACAACATAAATAAATGTGTCTGAGGCCAATTTTCAAACTGCCTGTATCTTTTTTTTTTTTTTTACAGAACGTAGCACTAATGCTTACATCTTCACTGAGTTGTGTGATACTGATGTGGCTGTGGTATAGCAGCAATGATCAGCAGACATTAATTTTTTTTTTAAATAAGTTTTGGCAAGAGCGCTGCTCTTCTCCAATTACCCAGAAGACTTGTTTTAAAAAAAAAAATAACAAATAGCTTATTTTCCCTGCTTCTGCAACAGAGCCACATTGTTTGGGAGCAAGGCAGTACTTGTTCGGGCACTTGGGCCATCCTTTGAGAAGTGGGCTCTTTGTTCAAAAAGTGTAATAGGGAAGATAGTGAGAAAAGAGCAGAAAATATTAACGTCTAGGCGGAAAGCAGGTCCCCTGCTCACTTAACACAATATGCATGTGTGGAGTAGTTACTACAGCAGTAGCTTATGCGCTTGTGCCGCTCAGTGCTTATGCCCCCAACGTGTGACTATTAATGAACCTTTTACAGACACTGACATGGAGCTATACTGTACATGCTTGCTTGCGATTTTTTTCCGGGCACTGATCCTATTCCATACATCCTGCTGACCATGTCTAAAAAAGATCATCGCAGGGATCACAAAGGCCTTTATTTTCCAATCTTGTACAGATTCATTCAACAACTCTAGTAGATGAATTAATATTTACACTTTCAGATGCTTCCAATCCTAGAAGATTAATTCAACAGATGCTTCTACAGGTATTGGACAAGCCCTGTCCAGAACTGTAGTTTTGACCAGAGTTGGGCATAAGTGCTGGAACTCGGGCTGCGGGGGGTGCTGCAGCACCTCCTGACTTGAAGTGCTTTCCATTATATACAAGTTTACAGTTTGGTTCCGTGGCTCTCAGCATCCCCACAATAAACATGTTCCAGCACCCTTAGAGATAGGAAGCCAGACCTTGATCTATACTAGTGATGGTGAGCCAAAGGTCTTCGGAGTTTAATTCAGACATCCTTATCCAGATCTTTTGAGGACATTCTTCCTCCACTTTTCCCCCACCACTCCTTCTTGTTTTGAGGAGGCTTCTGCCTCTCCTCCAGTGTTGACATCAGCTTTTGGAGCAAATCATTTTACCCATCCGTAATGGTAATACAATATGATGAGATACTGTCAGGTGCTCTAAATCATGTCAAAATGTGAAACTCATTTTGTTTCTTAAAATTGAAAACCTATATGTGATTTAAAATGTCATATATTGAATGTATGAATGAGTTTCCTATAATAAATCATTCAACAACAACTATGTTTTAGGAATTATTTGTAGGCAGACAAGGTGAAAACATTTTATTTAAATAATGAAAGGAGAGGTCACAATGTATCAAAAGCATCTCATTATTTCTTGTTGAGTTCTGCTTCATATCTGGGATTATTTGAGTTGCACAGGGATTCAATATAGTGAATAAATACTGCATAATATTAGAGAAATAGCTGCCCTTGAAAAGCAGATAGTGCAAAATGTTGCATTCCTCTCAGATGGGGTGGCTTACTATGAACAGATAACACCAGTGCTCTGCATACCTGTTTGTGTCTGGGTACAATCAGAATATTAATTATGATCTTCATAATGCTGTAGGGCCCTCCTTGTGTGTTTCGTTGTAGCTGAGATCTGCTGTGTTGCTCTTGTTGCCCATGCCTGAGTTCCTGCTTTATAGTACCTGTGGCCAAGCATTCTTAGTTTTGTGCCCTCACTTTCAAACCTGCCCCATGTGACAGTCTGCCTAAAATGGACTTTGGTAATGTTCAGGGCACAGTGGAAGGCATTTTTATTTAATCAGGTTTTTAACTAGTTTAGAAATGTCACCAGTCACTATCAGAGCAAGAATGTCCCATTATAAGATCAGGGTGTGGATTATTTTTGAGTCATGTGTTAGGTGGATTCCAAAATTTATCTATTTTTTTTTCTTTAAGTATTGCATAGCACCCAGATACTAGAGTACAGCCATTTTATAAATGTATAAATATACTAATAATTTCTACTCAGGAACTGACATGATTAATACCTGAGAATGCATGGTTAAACGTGAAAGCTAATAATGTTTGAAAAACACAAGAAATACTGTGCATGTGAAAAAATGCATGTACATACACGTATATCTTCCATACTCATTTTACAACTATTATAGTCTTCTAAAATTGCATTTATTTAGGTCATATGGTGTATGCTTTCCCTTCAGAGTTAAAATTCCACTGATTTGTATGTTACTGTTGGAGGAATTCTGTGCGAAAAATTTTAAAATTCTGCATTTTTATTTGTCAAAATAACATAACGTAATCACACCAGTTTCAATTATTTTGGTAATTTATTTCAAAATACTGTCAGCAAATATGTCTGTAACAATACAGACAACAACAAAAAATTCACTCAGAAGTAGAGAATACCATAGGACAACCCAGTTCCTGTTTCTCTGCTATGCTTTTGTGCGGCGTCTCAGTCTGGGTGTGTCACATGTGCCAGCTGGACATATCTTGGGGTAAAACTCTGCCTCTCCATCTGAGACACCCATACCTCCTACCCACAGGAGCCCAGCTGTGGGGCACTCCGCCCAGCCCAGACACCTGAATCTCCTATCCCCCAGAGCCAAGGCATCCAGAGAGAGAAACAGCCTGATGTTGGGTCCTGGGCTTTTATGAAGTTTCCTGCATGCCACCTCCTTCCTTCAGGACTTGCTGGGAACCACACCTGCTAAGAACCCTCCAGTTCACCCTCCCTCTCCCCGTGGCAGTGTCCTGTGCTTGAGAGCTGGGCTCTGCTGGGTCCAGCTGCCCCTAGTGGTGGCCAGAAACTCCGCAGCACCAATTCTAAAGGGGAAATTAAATTCTGCGCAGAACAGTAATGCTGCACAAATTCTGCATTGTGCAGTGGTGCAGAATTCCCCCAGGAGTAATACATGCACTTTTCATGGAGAATAAACCTATGTAATTTCTCAAATTCAAGAAATTGGAAATATATGGGATTTAAAAAAAAAGTTAAACCGTATTAATTTTTGCCATTGTATTTTGCTAATATTTGAGCAACATAAAGCATAACATGCTGCAGACTTTTATAGTGACAAGAATGAGTTTAACATTTGTATTTAGTTGTTTATAGAAGAGCCACCATACTGAGACATAAAGAGACTGAAGGCTATGTAGCCACTAGTATGCATTCTAATACAAGGCTTCTCAGTTGACTCACCGTATGTTGATTGTGGTCCGTCACAGGATTAATTCTAGACCTACATTTATTTGCTGTACATGAGATTTGCTGGTTTCAGCACAAGCGTCCTGATTCCACAATTCTGGATCATCATGAGATGCTTCCTTTTGGTCCTGGGAAATGATTTATTGTGTGCTATAAATCTAAAGAATCATTCTAATACTTTATTGCCTGTCAGCTATGTTGTTCTATGAGTTAAAATAAGGAACAAAACACAAAAATTAGAAATCCTAGGTCATTATGGAAACCCTGGAACTCTCAAATGTACAGTGTCTATAACGTGATCTGTTCTCATCCTTTGATAACAAAGATATTTAGGGTAATTCACCTTGAAATTAACCATAGAAGTAATCTTTCCATACAAAGGCCTGGTCTACACTACGAGTTTATGTCTAATTTAGCAGCGTTAAATCAAATTAATCCTGCTCCTGTCCACACAAGGAAGCCATTTTTGTCGACAAAAAGGGCTCTTAAAATTGATTTCTGTACTCCTCACCGACGAGGGGATTAGTGCTGAAATCAACATCGCTGTTTCGAATTAGGATTAGTGTTGAAGCAATTCGACGGTATTGGCCTCCAGGAGCTATCCCACAGTGCACCATTGTGATCGCTCTGGACAGCACTCTGAACTTGGATTCACTGGGCAGGTGTACAGGAAAAGCCCTGGGAACTTTTGAATCTCATTTCCTATTTGGCCAGGCGAGCTCATCAGCATAGGAGATCATGCAGAGCTCATCAGTACAGGTAACCATGTAGTCCCAGAATCGAAAAAAGAGCTCCAGCATGGACCGAACAGGAGGTACTGGATCTGATCGCTGTATGGGGAGATGAATCTGTGCTATCAGAACTACGTTCCAAAAGAGGAAATGCCAAACATTTCAAAAAATCTGCAAGGCCATGATGGACAGAGGCTTCAGCAGGGATGCAACACAGTGCCACATGACACTTAAGGAGCTCAGACAAGCATACCAGAAAACCAAAGAATCAAATGGATGCTCTAGGACAGAGACCCAGACATGCCGCTTCTACGCTGAGCTGCATGCAATTCTAGGGGGGCCGCCACCACTACCCCACCCCTGTCTGAGGACTCCGATGATGTGGTACTCTCCACCATGCCTGAGGATTTTGCGAACAGGGAAGATGAGGAGGAGGAGGACAAGCTTGAGGAGACACACAGCACACCATTCTCCCCGACAGCCAGGATCTTTTTATCACCCTGACTGAAATAGCCTCCCAACCCAACCAAGCTGGAGAAGGGACCTCTGGTGAGTGTACCTTTTTAAATATAATACATGTTTTAAAAGCAAGCGTTTTTTAATAATTAATTTGCCCTGAGGACTTGGGATGCATTCGTGGCCAATACAGCTACTGGAAAAGTCTGTTAACGTGTCTGGGGATGGAGCAGAAATCCTCCAGGGACATCTCCTTGAAGCTCTCCTGGAGGTACTCTAAAAGCCTTTGCAGAAGGTTTCTGGGGAGAGCAGCCTTATTCTGTCCTCCATGGTAGGACACTTTATCATGCCATGCTAGTAGCAAGTAATCTGGTATCACTGCATGACCAAGCCTAGCAGCATATGGTCCCGGTGTTTGCTGGCATTCAAGCAACATCCGTTCTTTATCTCTCTGGGTCATCATCAGGAGAGTGATATCATTCATGGTAACCTGGTTGAAATATGGGAGTTTAATCAAGGGGACATTCCATTCAGAGGTGGCTGTTCCTACTGGGCTGTTTGCCTGTGGCTGAAAAGAAATCCTCCCCACAGTTAGCGAAGCGGTTGCGGAGGGGGCGGAGGGGTCATTGGTGCTGAGCTATTCGCATTTGGCTAACAGTGATCTTCTCTGATACCAGCCACACGGTGGGGGGATTCATAGATTCATAGATACTAAGGTCAGAAGGGACCAGTATGATCATCTAGTCTGACCTCCTGCACAATGCAGGCCACAGAATCTCACCCACCCAGTCCTGCGATAAACCTCCCACCTATGTCTGAGCCATTGAAGTCCTCAAATCATGGTTTAAAGACTTCAAAGTGCAGAGAAGGGGTAAAGCGATCATCCCAAAGAATTGGAGGGGGGGGCGGTTAGTTTAGATTCTGCTGCTGCACGTTAACATGAAAACCGCAGCACTAAATGGCCAACTCAACGGGCTTTGCTTGGTATGGGAAAGGAGGCCACTGCTCTTATGAAGGTTGCAGAAGCCGAAAGACTGTGGCTTACCATGGCCGCCTGCAAGCCAAATTCTGTTGCCTGGCACTGCGTGTGTGATCTCTAACAGCAAAGCCACAAGCACTCAATATAAGATGCAAAATGCGATCTTGTACCAAAATCACATGTGCCATGTAATGTGAATAGTGTTCACCATGAAAGAGTATAGCCATTGATCTGTAAAGTGTATCTTTTTCAATACTTCACTCCCCTTTTTTTCCTCCTGCAGCTGCAAATGTTTCAAGCCTCCCTCCTCCGTCCCAAAGGCTATCTCAGATAAGGCAGCGAAAAAACACACATGCGATTAAATGTTCTCTGAGCTCATGCAGTCATCCGGCACTGACAGAGCTCAGCAGAATGTGTGGAGGGACACAGTAGCACAGTACAGGAAAGCGACCAATGAACTTGAGGACAGGAGGGACGATCGAGATGAGAGGTGGCGGCAGGAAGATCAGAGGAGGCAGGATGCAACGCTGGGGCTACTGTGGGATCAAATGGACATGCTCCGGCGTCTGGTGGAGGTTCATGAATGGCAGCAGGATCACAGACTGCCACTGCAGCCCCTGTTTAACTGCCCTCACTGCTCCCCAAGTTCCATAGCTTCCTCACCCAGACGCCCAAGAACGCGGGGCGGGGGTGGGGGGGAGATTCCGGACACCCAACCACTCCACCCCAGTGAACAGCCCAATCAACAGAAGGCTGTCATTCAACAAGTTTTGAAGTGACCTTTTCCTTCCCTCCTTCTCTCCTCCCACATGCCACCTGGGCTACCTTGTGAGTTATCTCCCTATTTTTATAATCAATTAATAAAGAATACATGGTTTTTAAACGATAGTGAAAAACCCGCCCCCTTGGTTGACTCTAATTCCCTGTAAACCACCTGCCCTCCCCCCTTCGATCACAGCTTGCTTGCAAAGGAAATAAAGCTGTGATCGAAGGGGGGAGGGCAGGTGGTTTACAGGGAATTAGAGTCAACCAAGGGGGCGGGTTTTCATCAAGGAGAAACAAACAGAAGTGTCACACGGTACCCTGGCCAGTCATGAAACTCGTTTTCAAAGCTTCTCTGATGCGCAGCGCTTCCTTCTGTGCTCTTCCAATCGCCCTGGTGTCTGGCTCCGCGTATTCAGCGGCCAGGTGATTTGCCTCGACTTCCCACCCTGCCATAAATGTCTCCCCCCTTACTCTCACAGAGATTGTGGAGCACAGCGCAAGCAGCAATAACAATGGGAATATTGGTTTCACTGAGGTCTGAGTGAGTCAGTAAACTGTGCCAGCGACCCTTTAAACATCCAAATGCACACTCTACCACCATTCTGCCCTTGCTCAGCCTATAGTTGAACAGCTCCTTACTACTGTCCAGGGTGCCTGTGTACGGCTTTATGAGCCAGGGAATTAAGGGTAGGCTGGGTCCCCAAGGATAACTATAGGCATTTCAACATCCCCAACAGTTATTTTCTGGTCTGGGAAGTAAATCCCTTCCTGCAGCCGTTTAAACAGACCAGAGTTCCTGAAGACGCGAGCGTCATGAACCCTTCCCGGCCATCCCACGTTGATATTGGTGAAATGTCCCTTGTGATCCACCACTGTTTGCAGCACCATTGAAAAGTACCCCTTGCTGTTTATGTACTGGCTGCCCTGGTGGTCTGGTCCCAAGATAGGGATATGCGTTCCTTCTACAGCCCCACCACAGTTAGGGAATCCCATTGCAGCAAAGCCATCTAGTATGACCTGCACATTTCCCGGAGTCACTACCTTTGATAGCAGCAGCAGCTCAATGATTGCATTGGCTACTTGCATCACACCAACCCCCACAGTAGATTTGCTCACTCCAAATTGATTACCGACTGACCGGTAGCTGTCTGGCGTTGCAAGCTTCCACAGGGCTATTGCCACTCGCTTCTCAACTGTGAGGGCTGCTCTCATCTTGGTATTCTTGTGTTTCAGGGCAGGGGAAAGCAAGTCACAAAATTCCATGAAAAGTGCCCTTACTCATGAGAAAGTTTCAGAGCCACTGGGAATCATCCCAAACATGCAACACTATGCGGTCCCACCAGTCTGTGCTTGTTTCCCGGGCCCAGAATCGGCGTTCCACGGCATGAGCCTGCCCCATTAACACCATGATCTCCAAATTGCCAGGGACCGCGGTTTTAGAGAAATCTGTGTCCATGTCCTCATCACTCTCGTCACCGCGCTGCCATCGCCTCCTTGCCTGGTTTTTCAGGTTCTGGTTCTGCATAAACTGCACGATAATGCACGAGCTGTTTACTATGGTCATAACTGCTGCAGTGAGCTGAATGGGCTCCATGCTTGCTGTCTATGGTGTCTGTTCGGGCAATCCAAGGAAAAGGGTGTGAAATGATTGTCTGCCATTGCTTTCACGGAGGGATGGTTGACTGACGATATTTATCCATAACCACCCACGACAAATTTTTGGCCCCATCAGGCATTGGGAGCTCAGCCCAGAATTCCAATGGGCAGCGGGGACTGCGGGAACTGTGGGATAGCTACCCACAGTGCACTGCTTGGAATGTCGATACTTGCCACTGTACTGTGGATGCACACCGCCGAATTAATGTGCTTAGTATAGACACATGCACTTGACTTTATACAATCTGTTCCCAAAAATTGACTTCTGTAAAATTGGAGTAATTTTGTCGTGTAGACAAGGGTAAAGAGGCATGCCCTCCTTGGAGAGGGAAAGGTTTAGCAATTTTATCTAGGATTGGTAAAATGTGGATATTTACACCTGAATTTGTGGATAATTTTATTATGATGATCATGAGGAAAAAAAAGTGATGAAAGCACTTCTTGGTCTTGTAACTGTAATTTCTTTCTTGGAGATCACAATTACCTTGGAAATAAATAGAAGCACCATCAGTTCAGCATTTATTTAAAATAATTGAGTGGCTTAGATACTAAGGTCTCTATATTCAAGGACATATAAAGGATCTGCATATGAAAGAGGTTTTTTTTTTAATCAACTGAATTGGCAAAATTTAAGGATTCAGTACTTATATAATATATCCCAGGATAAGCAGCATTAGGTGAATTAATTCCAGTAATGTTGTGTAAGTGGGGCAGAGTGAAACGAAATCAGTTAATTACTAATGAAAATAATGTAGCTGTTGCAATGAGTATTTTCATACTGTAAATGTTACATGCAATATTTTACATTATAAATTAAATTGGAGGCCCAAGATAACTTTTTTCAGGATTTTTAAATCATGTTAAAGAGATGTTGATTTGTTAATAAATGTTTTTCACTGAGAAAAGTGCAAACTTTATTTTTCAAACAGATTCTGCTTAATTGAATGTAATTATACATTCATTGTGTTCAATTCCTCTGTAATGCCTTTGAATAATGATTCTGTTAAAGCTAACTGCACCCCTTTGAAACTGCAACTTCAGCCTGTCTCTCTTTTGTGACTGAATTTTATTGCTTGAGATTTATTAAGGTCAGTGGTGAATCCACATTTAAAAAGAAAAAAAAATAAAATAAGAGGAGGACTATGTGAGAATGCATTAGTCCTGCAGCCACATTGTGAAAGAGATCAAGAAGAGGGCAAAAACCTCAAAGAGACACTTTTCCGTTGTGCCATCTTCTCCATTGTACTCAATAGGATATACTCCTGTGTCTGCAGCAGTGATGGTACCTTCCTTTCTTCATACAGCACTGAGCATACTACTAGTGTTCAATAATTATTTATTATTCGTAAAGACCAAAAATGTGCTCAGTGTTGTATAAAATGAATGCAGCCTATGCTCGGTAATGTTTGCAATCTAATCAGCAAAAATGGCCACACTCTCCTTGTCTTTCTCTCTCTCTCTCTCTCTCATATATATATTCAGTCTCATCAACTCTCATGTTTTTTCTTAAAGCCCCAGCTCCTAGAATCATAGAAGAAACATAGAAGATTAGGGTTGGAAGAGACCTCAGAAGGTCATCTAGTCCAACCCCCACCCCCATCTAGTCCAACCCCAACCACATCTAGTCCTAGTGTCATGGGATAACCCGAGAATCCCCGCTTCCATTTTTTATTATTTAAAAGACTTTCTAGCCTAATGGTTGCAGACAAAATCAAGAAGAGATGCCCCAGTTGTACCCCTAAAGGCTCAAAAACCAGAAAGAAAATAAAAAAGAAACCAAAATTAGGGCTGTCAAGCAATTAAAAAAATTAATCGCAATTAATCACACTATTAAACAATAATAGAATACCATTTATTTAAATATTTTTGATGTTTTCTACATTTTCAAATATATTGATTTCAATTACAACACAAAATACAAAGTGTACAGTGCTCACTTTATATTTATTTTTGATTGAAAGTATTTGCACTGTAAAAAAAACAAAAGAAATAGTATTTTTCAACTCACCTAATACACCTCTACCCCGATATAATGCGACCTAATATAAGGCGGGTTCACATACAACACGGTAAAGCTCCAACATGCTGCTGGAGTTAAGGGGCTGGGCCGGGGCTGAAGGGTTGGATAAGGGGCAGAGGGTCTCCGGGGCGGTCAGGAGCCACCCCACTCCCTCTTTCTGGGAGGCAGGAGCTGTGGGGGGGCACTTTTGGGGGCCCCCCAGTTCCAGAGTGGCCCAGGGGATTAGCAGGGGGGAGGGCGGGGAGCAGCCCACTCCACTTCCATCGCCCCAGCCTCAGCCGTGTTGGTCGGGGGAGGGGGCTTGGGGGAAGGGATCCCCACCACACTCATCGGCAGCGGTGGAAGCAGAGCAGCTCAGCCCCAGCCCGCTCCACTCCTCCAGCTCCCAGCCGCGGCGCTCCGCTTTCTACCGCTGCCGGTGAGTTCCTGTTAGGGGGTAGGGGGTGTGGATAGGTGTCAGAGCAGATAGGGGACAGGGAGCAGGGGGTTTGGGTAGGGGGTGGGGTACTGGGGTTGATTAGGAACGGGGGTCTCTGGAGGGGGCGGTCAGGGAACAAGGAACAGCGGGGGGCCAAAGCAAGTTCGATATAACGTGGTCTCACCTATAACGTGGTGAGATTTTTTGTCTCCCGAGGACCACGTTATATCGGGGTAGAGGTGTACAAGTACTATAGTGCAATCTCTTTATCATGAAAGTTGAACTTACAAATGTAGAATTATGTACCAAAAAACCTGCATTCAAAAATAAAATAATGTAAAATATTAGAGCCTGCAACTCCACTCAGCCCTACTTCTTGTTCAGCCAATTGCTCAGACAAACAAGTTTCTTTACATTTGCAGAAGATAATGCTGCTCTCTTCCTGTTTACAATGTCACCTGAAAGTGAGAACAGGTATTCATATGGCACTGTTGTAACTAGCATTGCAAGCTATTTATGTGCCAGATGCGCTACGGATCCATACGTCCTTTCATGTTTCAACCACCATTCCAGGGGACATGCTTCTATTCTGATGATGACTCCTGCTTGATAACAATCGAGTGTGGTCCGACACATGTTCATTTTCATTACCTGGGTCCGATGCCACCAGCAGAAGGTTGATTTTCTTTTTTGGTGGTTCGGGTTCTGTAGTTTCTGCATCAGAGTGTTGTCTTTTAAGACTTCTGAAAGTGTGCTCCACACCTTGTCCTTCTCAGATTTTGGAAGGTTTCAGAGTAAGAGCCGTGTTAGTCTGTATTTGCAAAAAGAAAAGGAGTACCTGTGGCACCTTAGAGACTAACCAATTTATTTGAGCATAAGCTTTCGTGAGCTACAGCTCACTTCATCGGATGCATACTGTGGAAAGTTTAGAAGATCTTATTATATACACACAAAGCATGAAAAAAATACCTCCTCCCACCTCACTCTCCTGCTGGTAATAGCTTATCTAAAGTGATCACTCTCCTTACAATGTGTATGATAATCAAGTTTGGCCATTCCCAGCACAAATCCAGGTTTTCTCACCCCCCCCGCACACACAAACTCACTCTCCTGCTGGTAATAGGGTATCCAAAGTGACCACTCTCCTTACATTGTGTATGATAATCAAGGTGGGCCATTTCCAGCACAAATCCAGGGTTTAACAAGACTGTCTGAGGGGAGGGTTAGGAAAAAACAAGGGGAAATAGGCTACCTTGCATAATGACTAAACCACTCCCAGTCTCTATTCAAGCCTAAGTTAATTGTATCCAATTTGCAAATGAATTCCAATTCAGCAGTTTCTCGCTAGAGTCTGAAGTTTTTGAAGTTTTGAAGTTTTTTTGTTGTAAAATAGCGACTTTCATGTCTGTAATCGCGTGACCAGAGAGATTGAAGTGTTCTCCGACTGGTTTATGAATGTTATAATTCTTGACGTCTGATTTGTGTCCATTTACTCTTTTGCGTAGAGACTGTCCAGTTTGACCAATGTACATGGCAGAGGGGCATTGCTGGCACATGATGGCATATATCACATTGGTGGATGTGCAGGTGAACGAGCCTCTGATAGTGTGGCTGATGTTATTAGGCCCTGTGATGGTGTCCCCTGAATAGATATGTGGACACAGTTGGCAACGGGCTTTGATGCAAGGATAGGTTCCTGGGTTAGTGGTTCTGTTGTGTGGTATGTGGTTGCTGGTGAGTATTTGCTTCAGGTTGGGGGACTGTCTATAGGCAAGGACTGGCCTGTCTCCCAAGATTTGTGAGAGTGTTGGGTCATCCTTCAGGATAGGTTGTAGATCCTTAATAATGCGTTGGAGGGGTTTTAGTTGGGGGCTGAAGGTGACGGCTAGTGGCGTTCAGCAATGGTTCCCTCAACTCACCCAGCAATATTTTTAACCTATCCAACTATACTCTCAGCCCAGCAGAAGCAGCTGTCCTATCTCGGGGCCTCTCCTTCTGCCCCTCCACACCCACGAACATGATACAGTTCTGTGGTGACCTGGAATCCTATTTTCGACGTCTCCAACTCAAGGAATATTTCCAACATACCTCTGAACAACATACTAATCCACAGAGACCTCCCTACCAACACTACAAAAAGAAGGATTCTAGGTGGACTCCTCCTGAAGGTCGAGACAGCAGACTGGACTTCTACATAGAGTGCTTCCGCTGACGTGCACGGGCTGAAATTGTGGAAAAGCAGCATCACTTGCCCCATAACCTCAGCCGTGCAGAACACAATGCCATCCGCAGCCTCAGAAACAACTCTGACATCATAATCAAAAAGGCTGACAAAGGAGGTGCTGTTGTTATCATGAATAGGTGGGAATATGAACAAGAGGCTGCTCGGGAGCTCTCCAACACCACTTTCTACAAGCCATTACCCTCTGATCCCACTGAGAGTTACCAAAAGCAACTACAGCATTTGCTCAAGAAACTCCCTGAAAAAGCACAAGATCAAATCCGCACAGACACACCCCTGGAACCCTGACCTGGGATATTCTATCTACTACCCAAGATCCATAAACCTGGAAATCCTGGGCGCCCTATCATCTCAGGCATTGGCACCCTGACAGCAGGATTGTCTGACTATGTAGACTCCCTCCTCAGGCCCTACGCTACCAGCACTCCCAGCTATCTTTGAGACACCACTGACTTCCTGAGGAAACTACAATCCATCGGTGATCTTCCTGAAAACACCATCCTGGCCACTATGGATGTGGAAGCCCTCTACACCAACATTCCACACAAAGATGGACTACAAGCCATCAGGAACACTATCCCCAATAATGTCACGGCAAACCTGGTGGCTGAACTTTGTGACTTTGTCCTTACCCATAACTATTTTACATTTGGGGACAATGTATACCTTCAGATCAGTGGCACTGCTATGGGTACCCGCATGGCCCCACAGTATGCCAACATTTTTATGGCTGATTTAGAACAACGCTTCCTCAGGTCTCGTCCCCTAACGCCCCTACTCTACTTGCGCTATATTGATGACATCTTCATCATCTGGACCCATGGAAAAGAAGCCCTTGAGGAATTCCATCATGATTTCAACAATTTCCATCCCACCATCAACCTCAGCCTGGTCCAGTCCACACAAGAGATCCACTTCCTGGACACTACAGTGCTAATAAACGATGGTCACATAAACACCACCCTATACCGGAAACCTACTGACCGCTATTCCTACCTACATGCCTCCAGCTTTCACCCTGACCACACCACACGATCCATCATCTACAGCCAAGCTCTGCGATACAACCGCATTTGCTCCAACCCCTCAGACAGAGACAGACACCTACAAGATCTCTATCAAGCATTCTTACAACTACAATACCCACCTGCGGAAGTGAAGAAACAGATTGACAGAGCCAGAAGAGTACCCAGTAGTCACCTACTACAGGACAGGCCGAACAAGGAAAATAACAGAACGCCACTAGCTGTCACCTTCAGTCCCCAACTAAAACCCCTCCAACGCATTATTAAGGATCTACAACCTATGCTGAAGGATGACCCAACACTCTCACAAATCTTGGGAGACAGGCCAGTCCTTGCCTACAGACAGACCCCCAACCTGAAGCAAATACTCACCAGCAACCACATACCACACAACAGAACCACTAACCCAGGAACCTATCCTTGCATCAAAGCCCATTGCCAACTGTGTCCACATATCTATTCAGGGGACACCATCACAGGGCCTAATAACATCAGCCACACTATCAGAGGCTCGTTCACCTGCACATCCACCAATGTGATATATGCCATCATGTGCCAGCAATGCCCCTCTGCCATGTACATTGGTCAAACTGGACAGTCTCTACGTAAAAGAGTAAATGGACACAAATCAGATGTCAAGAATTATAACATTCATAAACCAGTCGGAGAACACTTCAATCTCTCTGGTCACGCGATTACAGACATGAAAGTCGCTATTTTACAACAAAAAAACTTCAAAACTTCAAAAACTTCAGACTCCAGTGAGAAACTGCTGAATTGGAATTCATTTGCAAATTGGATACAATTAACTTAGGCTTGAATAGAGACTGGGAGTGGTTTAGTCATTATGCAAGGTAGCCTATTTCCCCTTGTTTTTTCCTACCTCCACCCCCCTCAGACGTTCTTGTTAAACCCTGGATTTGTGCTGGAAATGGCCCACCTTGATTATCAAATTACAACCATGCGGCAAATTGCCGGTACGATTATGATGGGTCCCGTGCTTCCTCTTCTTGTGGGGGGGTTCAGGGTGCAGTTTTCTGCGCCTGAACTAGGGTATCTATTGTCCCACTGGTAACCCAGAGAATGGTAGTGGAGAGGGCAGGATCCGGGCCCTAGGGATTGTGGTAAACCACTTGAACTAGTGCTTCCTTCCCCTGGGCTACTTCCCTCTCCTGCTCTTCAGCTTGTGGGGCTTCCTGCCTTCCCTCTCTGCACAAGCCGGGTGTCTCTTTACCTAGGGTCTTGGTCTTCTAGCCGGCCATGGCACTTCTCCAAACTCTCCTCTACTTGAACTCCTCCAAACTACACTCTGCTCCAACTCCTTCAGACTGCTCCTGCTCCAACTCCAAACCACTCTGCTCCAACTCCTTCCCCTGGCTGACTGAAGCTGGGGTTTTTTATCAGGTGACTGGCTTCAGGTGCTCTAATTGGCTTCAGGTGCTTTTAATTAATATATAGAAACCTTTCTTCCCTCTACAGGGAATAAGGCTTCTCCTCATCCTGGGACTTACCTCTCCTGCTGCCTTCTGGCCATGCTGTATCACACACAGAATACGATATATCACACACAGAAAATGTCAAAAACATCCAAAATATGTAATAAATTTCAATTGGCATTCTATTGTTTAACAGTGCGATTAATCACAATTAATTTTTTAATCACAATTAATTTTTTTGAGTTAATTGCGTGAGTTAACTGCGATTAATCGAGAGCCCTATTCAAAATTTATTACTTTTCTTAAACATCTTATGATTTTTCAGCTAAATCTCTTTTGTTTTGTTTGCGGGGAACGGGGTTACTCATGATTTTTGCACACTTGGAGTCCACTATACTGTATATGCCAATTTTGTCAGGTCTTGTCCAGATATAAAAAGGAGGATTAGGATGCAAAGAGCTTACACCTCCACAGGGAGCAGCCACTATTGTTACCTTTGTGTTCTATGTATGTAAGGACAGGGAATGCAAGGAATGCCCTGTTCTGCACCAGCTGGAGGACTGCAGCTACTGCTTGTGTTTTTATGGAATGGCATTCACACACTTCACCTCCAAAAACTAGATGTATGTGCCACCCTTCAGTGCAGGTATCCTTCTAGCATCTCTAGAGCAGTGGTTTTCAAACTTTTTTCGTTGAGCCTCTCCCCCCTTTGAGTTACAATTTTTTGGTTGCCCCCCCAACCCAGACAAAAATAGACATGTGCAAAAGTATGCGTGATAGCCTATTCATAAACCTATAAGAGACCTTAACACATCTTTAATTATATTACCTACCCCTATAAGTTTCAAATGTACAGATACACTAATGTGAAAGGTGTGCCTGTTTCTCTGTGCACAGTTTATGAATTTGTGGGGAGATTTTTGAAACTGACACTGTGAGGTTGTCCTCTACTTCCAGTCTCGAATGGTGCTTTGTCTTTAGCACAGCCAGCACCGAGAATCCGATCTCACCCAAATAAGATAAGCCAAGTGGTAAAAGAGCTTTGATCGCACACTTTGGCAAAGCTGGATATTCTGAGCCAAATTTCAACCAACAGTCCCCCAAAGACTGCTTTTTAAATTGCACGTCCAGTGTCCCATCACTTTGAAGTTTAGTCAGCTTCTCCTCAATGTCATTTGAGAGATGGAACAAGGTCACTGCCTCAACTACAAAAGGTTGGATAATCCAGTCAATCATAGGTGCATTTCCATCGGGAAAATATTTATCCAGACTGACTCTGAGACAAATCAAGTGATTCTTGATTGGGTCCACAACATTCAATAGTTCAGATTCTCTTTCATTGATAGCGTCAGTTAACAATGGGAATGGAATGCTTAAACTAGTTTTGATCTTTTTTTTGAATATCAATATCTTCTTGTGCAGGTCAAAAATAGTATTTTCCGTTCCTTGCAATGAGATGTTTAGAGAATTCAATTTGTCAAAAATATCAGCAAGGTTAGCCAAAAGCACAAGCCAGTGAAGATCACACCATTTCTCTATGTTGCTGAAATTCAAATCCACTAGAAAAAGGTGAACTTTGTTTCTCAGCTCATAAACAAGTTGGAACATTTTACCACTGGATAGCCAACTGACTTCCATGTGAAACAACAAAGCATCATGCTCCGCTTCCATTTCTGCACAAAGCATTGCAAAGAGATGTGCCTTGGTGGACTGTGTCTTGATAAAGTTCACAATTTTAATAGCAGAACACAGAACCTGCATAAGTTCTCAATCCATGTTTCGAGTTGCAATGGCTTCCCGGAGTCTGTATTCCCTGTAAGCTGTGTGCTTCAGTGGTCATCCAGGAGATATTCAAATGCCGCCCAGATGATTAGCAGAGTGGCATGTGTTCAGGTGCCCCTCCCCCCATATTGCTCCATCCTTCAGCTGCTCCCGGGACCCTCCTGCTGGCTATGCAGAGCGTATGTGTGTGCTGACGTCAGGGTGTCCCCCGACCCCTGTAGCCCATCTCTGCAGAGCAGGGGAGAGGGAACACAGCCTGGCTCAGGACTCAGGGTTTGGAGCTGCTGGAACGGTGAGTGACTGAGTGCCTTTCTTAAAGAGATAATGCACTGTTTCTGAGCCCTGATCTACACTATGGAGTTAGGTTGAATTTAGCCACATTAGGTCGATTTTAAAATGAATGCACCTACACAACCAACCCTGTTCCATCGACCTAAAGGGCTCTTAAAATCTACTTCTGTACTCCTCCCCGGCGAGGGGAGTAGCACTAAAATCGACCTTGCTGGGTCGAATTTGGGGTAGTGCAGACACAATTTGACAGTATTGGCCTCTGGGAGCTTTCCCAGAGTGCTCCAATGTGACCGCTCTGGACAGCACTTTGAACTCCGATGCACTAGCCAGGTACACAGTAAAAGCCCCGGGAAATTTTGAATTTAATTTTCCTGTTTGGTCAGCGTTGTAAGCTCAGCAGCACAGGTGACCATGCAGTCCCCCCAGAATCGCAAACGAGCTCCAACATGGACCGAAAGGGAGACACTGGATCTGATTGCAGTATGGGGAGAAGAATCTGTGCAGGCCAAACTCTGATCAAAAAGAAGAAATGCTAATATATATGCCAAAATCGCACAGGGCATGGTGGAGAGAGGCTACAACTGGGACACACAGCAGTGCTGCGTGAAAGTTAAGGAGCTCAGGCAAGCCTACCAAAAGACAAAGGAGGCAAACGGTCACTGTGGGTCAGAGCCCCATACATGCCGCTTCTATGATTAGCTGCATGGCATTCTAGGGGGCGACCCTGCCACTACCCCACCACTGTCCATGGATACCTGCAAGGGGGGAGTCTCACGCAACAGGGAGGAGGATTTTGTGGATGAGGAAGAGGAGGAGGAGGAGGAGAATGCACAGCAGGCAAGCGGTGAATCCGTTCGCCCCGGCAGTCAGGACCTTTTCATCACCCTGGAGCCAATACCCTCCCAAGGCGGGATCCCCAACCCTGAAGCCGGAGAAGGCACCTCTGGTGAGTGTACATTTGTGTACCCTACAGTACAGGGTTTAAAAGCAATAGTGTTTAATGTTCGATTTGTCCTGAAGAATTGGGATGCATTCACGGCCAGTACAGCTACTGGAAAAGTCTGTTAACGTGTCTGGGGATGGAGCAGGAATCCTCCAGGGACATCTCCATGAAGCTCTCCTGGAGGTACTCTGAAAGCCTTTGCAGTAGGTTTCTGGGGAGGGCTGCCTTATTTTATCCTCCACGGTAGGACACTTTACCACGCCAGGCCAGTAGCAAGTAGTTTGAAATCATTGCAGCACAAAACATGGCAGCGAATGGTCCTGGGTTTTTGTCGCATTCAAGCAATATTCGGTCTTTATCTTTCTGTGTTAGGTTCAGGAGAGTGATACCATTCATGGTCACCTGGTTGAAATAGGGGAATTTTTGTAAGGGAACAGTAAAAGGACCCCGTTCATGCTGGTTTGTTTGCACCTGGCTAAAAGGGATCATCTTGGAGAATAGCCACGTGGCAGGGGGAGGGGTGAAGGGATCATCCCAGAGAATAGCCACGCAGCGGGGGGAGGGGTGAATGAATCATCCCAGAGAATAGCCATGCGGTGGGGTGGGGGGAGATGTGTGCTTCACATCCACCCGAAAATCACAGCCCCTCCTTTTGAATGTGAAACCCAACCGGCATTGCTTGCTATGGGGAAGGATGGCGCTGCAGTTAGCAACCATTCCCACATGTTATGAAGACGGAAGAAGCCAACCCCACGTACCAAAAGGCTTACCATGGCTGCCTGGAAACCGAATTCTGTTGCCCAGCCGTGTGTGATGTGTCACCATACCGGCAGGCGCTCAATATAAAAGGCAAAATGTGACCTTGTACCTAAAGAACGTGTGCTCTGAATTGCTTGATTCGCTGTGAACCTTTTTGTTCTCAGAAATGTATCATCTTAAATTTTACTCTCCCTTTTTATCTCCCCCCAGGTGCAAATGTTTCTATGCTCCAAGAGCACAGACTGCCACTGCATCCATTGTATAACTGCCTGCCCTCCTCCCCAAGTTCCATATCCTCCTCACCCAGATGCCCAAGAACGCGGGGGGGAAGCTCGGGGCACCTACCCACTCCACTCCAGAGGATGGCCCAAGCAACAGAAGGCTGTCATTCAAACAGTTTTGATTTGTATTGTGGCTACAATAAGCAATGTGGCCTTGTTCTTCCCTCCTCCCGCACTCCACCCCACCCGGGCTAACTTGTCAGTTATCTCACTTTTTTTTTTAATTAATAAAGAAAGAATGCATGGTTTCAAAACAATAGTTACTTTATTTCCTTTGCCAGCTGTGATCGAAGGTGGGAGGGTGTTTGGCTTACAGGGAATTAAAATCAACAAAGGGGGCGGGTTTGCAGCAAGGAGAAACACACACAGCTGTCACACCAGTAGCCTGGCCAGTCATGAAACTGGTTTTCAAAGCCTCTCTGATGCGCAGCGCGCCTAGCTGTGCTCTTCTAATCGCCTTGGTGTCTGGCTGCTCAGCATCGGCTGCCAGGTGATTTGCCTCAACCTTCCACCCTGCCATAAACGTCTCCCCCTTACTCACACAGATATTATGGAACACACAGCAAGCAGCAATAACAATGGGAATGTTGGTTGTGCTGAGGTCTAACCTAGTCAGCAAACAGCGCCAGCGAGCTTTTAAACATCCAAAGGCACATTCTACCACCATTCTGCACTTGCTCAGCCTATAGTTCAACTGCTCCTTACTACTGTCCAGGCTGCCTGTGTACGGCTTCATGAGCAATGGGAGCAAGGGGTAGGCTGGATCCCCAAGGATAACTATAGGCATTTCAACATTCCCAATAGTTATTTTCTGGTCTGGGAAGTAAGTCCCTTCTTGCAACTGCTCCAACAGCCCTAAGTTCCTAAAGATGCGAGCGTCATGCACTTTTCGTGGCCGTCCCACGTTGATGTCGGTGAAACGTCCTTTGTGATCCACCAGTGCTTGCAGCACCATTGAGAAGTACCCCTTGCGATTTATATACTGGTTGGCAAGGTGGTCCGGTGCCAAGATAGGGATATGTGTTCCATCTATCGCCCCACCACAGTTAGGGAACCCCATTGCAGCAAAGCTATCCACTATGACCTGCACATTTCCCAGAGTTGCTACTCTTGATAGGAGAATGTCAGTGATTGCATTGGCTACTTGGATCACAGCAGTCCCCACAGTAGACTTGGATCACAGTAGTCCCCACTCCAAATTGATTCCCGACTGACCGGTAGCAATCAGGAGTTGCAAGCTTCCACAGGGCTATCGCCACTCGCTTCTCAGTTGTCAGGTCAGCTCTCATCTTGGTATTCCTGCGCTTCAGGCCGGGGGAAGGGAACTCACAAAGTTCAAGGAAAGTGGCCTTACGCATGCGAAAGTTTCACAGCCCCTGTGAATCATCCAATACTTGCAACGCTATGCATTCCCACCAGTCTGTGCTTGTTTGACGGGCCCAGAATCGGTGTTCCACTGTATCAACCAGCCCCACTGCCACCATGATGTCCCAATTGCTACAGCCCGTGCTTTCAGGAACGTCTATGTCCGTGTCATCATCACAATCGTCCTTGCTCTAGTGTCTCTTAGCCAGGTTCTGCACATACTCCAGGATAATGTGTGAGATGTTCACAATGCTCACAACAGCAGCGGTGTGTTGAGCAGGCTCCATGCTTGCCATGGTATGGCATCTGCACGGGTAACTCAGTAAAAAAGGCGTGAAATGATTGTCTGACGTTGCTGACTGACGACATGTACCCAAAACCACCCTCGACAATGTTTTTGCACCATCAGGCATTGGGAGCTTAACCCAGAATTGCAATGGGCAGCGGAGACTGCAGGAACTGTGGGATAGCTACCCACAGTGCATCACTCCATAAGTCGATGCTAGCCACTGTATTGAGGACACACTCCACCGACTTAATGCGCTTAGTGGGGACATACACAATCGACTGTATAAAATTGACCTAATTTTGTAGTGTAGACATACCCTGAGATTTCTCCAGAGCCAGCTCACACAACTCTGTGTCATTCTCTCTCTCTCCCCCCCCCCCCCCCCCCCGCCTGTGTATCCAATCTCTGCAGAGTGGGGGAGAGGAGACAACAGGGCTCGGGACAGAGCAGGAGAGCTTTCAATGAGTGTCTTAAAGAGACAGCGCATGGCATCTCTCAGAAACTTCCCCAGCAGCCAACGCATGCACGCACACACACAGAGTCTCTGTGTCACACACACACTATCACACACACAATCTGTCGCAAACACACACACTGTATGTGTCACTGTGTGTGTGACAGTGTCACACACATACAGTGTCACACACACACACATGCTGTCTCTTTCACACAGATCTCCCAGCACATACTTGTATTGTTGTTGATGTTACTTCTTGGTACTTCCTGCAATGCACGTATATTCTCTATCATTTTATTCTTTCCAAGTGTGTTATTTTAGTGTTTTGGCTGGTCTATGCATTTCATATTTTTGTTCTCTTACACTTAAATTTAATTCTTTTAGAAGAGTGAGTTCTAAAATGCCTAACCTGTCCTGACTGGAGTAATTCTCCCTATGGTAACTTTTAAAAAATATATATTATATCTAGGTTTTTGTTTCTACTTGTGGCGCACATACCTCAGTGCACATAACAAAATTTATTCTGCACATGGATGGCAAAAATTAGAGGGGACATTGCCCGGTGCATCATACAATGAGTCCACGATATACATGGAGCAATTTGGCTTTCAGATGCAAGCTTCCCACTTCAACGTGTGAGAAGTTAGGAAGTCGTTTAAAATGTTAAACAGTTCAGATCTAGTTGCACGCATCTTAATTGGCTTGCAGAACAAAAAATCTTCCAATGTTTTGTGAGAGTACCGAACATAAGCAATTAAATGAGCTTCTTTTGATGTATCCATTGCTTCATCCAACTGGATTGCAAATAAACTGGATGGCAATTGAGAGATCACCCATGCCTTCAGAAGTTTGGTGGCTGACCATGTTGTTTGACAGCCGGATCATTTTTTTGATTTCTTTGACACACCGTCACCAAGCATTGTCCTGCAAATGTCAATTGTTTCCGGAAGAATCCATTTTTCCCCAGTTGTGTATGGCTTTTTCTTCTTGGTAATGTGGTACGCAACTTGATATGATGTTTTTTAAGCACATGCACATTTTTCATTGTGTTTTTTGGTTTGTTAATTTCTTATAGCTTTCATTTGAAAAAAAAATCTCTGTTCTTTCCTACCAGATCACCATGCTTTGCTTCTAAATGGTGTCTTAATTTTGTTGGCTTCAGTCTATCGTATGCTAAAGTTGCTGCACTCACTGCATTGACGCCTAATTTCTCCATTAACTGCAATGGAAGTGAAACCAAAATCCAACTATGCTTCATCATATTTTCTTGGTTTTGCAGGTATTTTTTTCTGTATTGACTTCAGCCATTTCAGCTTCTGCCTTTTGTGTGAGAACATACAATCTTTTGGCAACAAGTACTGATCCATTTTTAACCACATAATGATATGAAAAAATATCATAGAATCAGAGGACTGGAAGGGACCTTGAGAGGTCATCTAGTCCAGTCCTCTGCACTCATGGCAGAACTAAGTGTTATCTAGACCGTCCCTGAGAGATGTTTGTCTAACCTGCTCTTAGAAATCTCCAATGATGGAGATTTCACAACCTCCCGAGGCAATTTATTCCCCTGCTTAACCACCCTGACAGTTAGGAAGCTTTTCCTAATGTCCAGCCTAAACTTCCCTTGCTGCAATTTAAGCCCATTGCTTCTTGTCCTATCCTCAGCAGTTAAGAAAAAACAATTTTTCTCACTCCTCCTTGAAACAATCTTTTACGTACTTGAAAACTTATCATGTCCCCTCTCGCTCTTCTCTTTTCTAGACTAAACAAACCCAGTTTTTTCAGTCTTCCCTCATAGGTCATGTTTTCTAGACCTTTAATAATTTTTGTTGCTCTTCTCTGGACTCTCTCCAATTTGTCCACATCTTTCCTGAAAGGTGGCTCCCAGAACTGAACACAATACTCGAGTTGAGGTCTAATCAGCACAGAGTAGAGCAGAAGAATTATTTCTCATGTCTTGCTTACAACACTCCTGCTAATACATCCCAGAATGATGTTCGCTTTTTAAGGAACAGTGTTTTACTGCTGACTCCCAGATCCCTTCTACGGTACTCTTTCCCAGGCAGTCATTTCCCATTTTATATGTGTCCAACTGATTGATCCTTCCTAAGTGGAATACTTTGCATTTGTCCTTATTGAATTTCATCCTATTGACTTCAGACCATTTCTCCAATTTATCCAGATCATTTTGAATTTTAATCCTATTCTCCAAAGCATTTACAACCCCTCTCAGCTTGATATCGTCTGCAAACTTTATAAGTGTACTCTCTGTGCCACTATCTAAATCATTGATTAAGATATTAAACAGAACCTGACCCAGAATTGATCTCCACGGGACCCCACTTGTTATGTCCATCAGCAGAATAAACATTGCACAACTGCTTGTTGTAATGACAGGATACACTAAACTGGAAGACAGGAAAGGTAGTTGTTGCTGTAGAAATGATCATTGGCTTATAATTAAATACATAGTACCACACTCCTGTGTACTGCGTGAGCAGTGTTATATCGGCCAAACTAGTACATCTGATTAAATCAGTTGTAAAATGTTTACTCCTACTGAAGGCCCTACTTAATTCGCAATATTGCAGAAATTGTGGATCTCGCAATATTAGGTTTCCACCGCAATTATGTCAGTGGGGTGCTGACAGTGGGAACCCCGCCATGCATGGACTGATAGCAGGAGTGTCAGCTGCCCAAGGCTGACAGCAGGACCCTAGGCAGCTGACAAAATTGCGGTGGAAGCCTAATATTGTGGGATCTGCAATTTCTGCAATATCGCAAATTAAGTAGGGTTTTAGTAATAATATTTTTTTAAAGTAAAACATGCTTTGTGCATCACATCCCCCAAACATTCCTCCATTCCCGCTAGGGCTGTGTGCCCCATAATTTGAAAACCTCTGTCCTGGAGGCAGGCACTCAGGTTGCTCATGTGCTCTGCAGTCAGAATGTTTCCATTGATGCAGCTTTCGTCTGCAACGTCACTGCAGTTGTAGCTCATAGAATGTCTACAGAAACATGCTGATTTGAATTATTGTTGCATAATTTAGCATGCTCTTTCATCAGAATATCTTGTTTTTAGAAAAAAGAAAAAGAAAAAAAAATAAAAAGGAATGACCAAGATATTATGTCTGAATACTTCTGGCACTGATGAGTACATATCATATCATAAAGTTTTCTGTAATGTAATTTTTTACCCATTCACTGGAATGGGACCTAGCTTTATTACTGCAGCTTTACTAAAATGTCTGTGCAAATCTAAAGAAACAACATTGCTGTATTTTATTAGAACAGCAAAAAACTGTATCATTACATATTTATGTCGAATACGTTAGGCCTGATTCTACAACCCTTACTCACATTAATTTCAATAGCACTAGTTGGAGAATATGGCTTTACTCAATGTGAATAAGGGTGGTGGAATAAGCTGTACCCCCAGATTGTTGCATATGTGTTCACAAAATGGGATCTGGGTGGAGAATTTCACATGCTAACATGTATTTAGGCAGTTTCCTTTATGACATGGCCATCATATATATAGCTATCGGGTAGTGATTTTTTTGTTACCGTCCCGCTAACTAGGTGGTCATATATTCCCAGCACAGTTGGTCAATTTCAGGATGGTTATAAACCATTCCCTAGTTACCAGGTGGGGTGATGAGGAATGAACGTCTAGCTGACCAAGCCTGTTGCAACGGTGCTAGATTTCCGCAGTTGGAAGTTACTCTATGCACCACAGATGAAATTATAATGGCAAAGCAACACAAATAAGTCTGTTGAAACCAGGTTACTGTGGAAATAAAGTGAAAAAAAAAAGTCTATGCAAGCCATATCACCACTGAAAATGAAACAAAAATTAATAATATTTACAATTCTAGCTTTCTCACAAGCAAATATATTACAAAAAAGTGTATATTTTAAAAGTATGGAAATTCATATGTAAGATATCCAAACTACCTTAACTCTGCCATCGTTGTGATTTCCCCACTTCTTTACCTCCCCTTGCTCTTCTGTCCCTCTTCTTCCAGTCTCTTGGCTCCCTTCATGCCCCCTTTTCTACTGACTCCCCCAAGCTACCTGCTCTCACCAGCCTCTCTGTCTAACACTCATTCCCTTCTCCTTCTTCATACCGCTCCCTGCAGACTTCCTCTTTGTGGATTTTACAGGAGGAGTCCAAATCATTGCTGCCTTGCTACTTCTAGTCCCAAATAGCCTGTATTTAAATATTCTTAATCTGACACAGTCAAATGTGGTAAATGGATTGTTTTCCATAATATCAGATACAACTAACATTTCCATATTAACTTACTTTCCCTAAGAGACCAATGGCTTGTTTGATTACTTAATTTGAAGAAACAATTATCTCATATTATTGGAATATGCCCAGGAGTAAAGGGTTAAATTCTAGTAAATTGCATTCTATTTGACTATTTCTATGAGCAAGCATGACACTGTGACCCAGCGGATTTAACAAAACTCTTATCAGCTTTTGGTGTAAAGAACAGATTAATCGGCAGAGAACCAGAAGGGCAATAGAGCTTTGTAAAAGGGAATGATTTACTTCTAAAAAGATTGATATAAATAAAATAATACATATAATTTACAATCTTATATCACTGTTTATTTTTGTAACAACAGTCAAAAATACTGTCAGATCACTACAATGACTGGATTCTCTTGTTCGCTTGCAGTTCTTTCAGATACAATAGAATTCACACATATGGCAGCATACATGGAGGTGTTTATCCCCTTTCCATGCTGTGGAAAATGCCTTTTGAGGGATGAGGTTTTAGAAGGACTGTCTGCCAAGAGAATCCTTGGTCACATAGCTCTATCAGAACTCTTTCTATCCCCCTAGATATATTCTATTTCATATATATATATATATATGAAAAACTATGTTAAAATAGAGAGGCAATGGCTGTACTGCCATTAACTTCTTTGGGAACACAATTGATCTCCACGTGTCCAAGCTATAAGAGGTGCAGAGGGAGCCACCAAAACCTCAAAATAGCTTTTTGATACACAAAATATTGTTACCCCTTTTAACCTGAGTGGTTAGCCAGTTTGGCGTGGGGCTGGCTGAGGATTGTTTCTATCAGGAGGAGAAATTGCTGATGGAGTTAAATGTGGGGGGGTTTTTATGCAATCTTGTTTATTTACAAAGAATGAGATCTAAAAAATTTTGACTGGTATGGAGAAAGTGAATAAGGAAGTGTTATTTACCCCTTTACACAACACAAGAACCAGAGGTCACCCCATGAAATTAAGAGGCAGCAGGCTTAAAACTAGCAAAAGGAAGACCTTCTTCATATAACACAATCAACCTGTGGAACTCATTGCCAAGGGATGTTGTGAAGGTCAAAAGTATAACTGGTATCAAAAAAGAATTAGATAATTTCATGGAGGATAGATCCATCAATGGCTATTAGTCAAGATTATCAGGGATGGAACCCCATGCTCTTGTGTGTTCTTAAGCCTCTGATTGCCAGATGCTGGGACTGGATGACGGGGGATGGATCACTTGATAGTTGCCCTGTTCTGTTAATTCCCTTTGAAACATCTGGCATTGTCCACTGTCGGAAGACAGGATACTGGGCTAGATGGACCATTGGTCAGAGCAGATTGGTTAGCTGATCCAGATGGAATATGTGAGACTGCCATCTGTGTCTTTTTTCTGACATGCCTCTCATTCCAGTCAGTTTAATCCTATGTTATGTACCATTAGTCTTTGATATAGAGTCACTGGGATGAAAGGCATAATAGTTCAACAAAGCAATGTTGTTCTATAGCCAGGCATAATTAAAAAGTGAAAGCATTATGTAGAGTGTTCTTTTACTTTATTTATCTTTGAAAGTCTCTCTGAACCTTAAGTCTCCCATGTGCCCTTGTATTTGGCTAACCATTGAGCCACTGGTCCAGCTCCTCTCAGGTAAGCCCAACAACATTAGTCAGTAGTTAGAATGAAAGTGTAGTATATTTATTGTGTATGTCTAGGAGACAAGCAGCAGTGTTGGTATTTGAGTTCCTATAGATATTGTGGAAAATGTAATACAGAGATGAAGAGCATTCATTCTAGACCTAAGTGCATCATGGGATTTGTTTCTTGCAGTGGTGAAGTCATGTTATTATGAATGGATGTCATAATGTGCACCAGAGCAGAGCAGCAAATGTTTTTAGCATGCAGATCTGAATTAAAAAAAATGTTTTTTTTTAATCATTACACAAGATAAATACTTAAATACAATATATCTAAACAGACGCTGATCTTCCCACTTGAAGAAATGGGCCAAAGAGGATCATAATTAATATCAAAGATTTTCTGATTATATCAAAATTAAACTTGTAGAAATAAGTTCACTGAACTTTCTCTAAAATATTATTTAAACAAGACAGTAGGTTTGGGGTTTTTTTACACTGAAAAAACATTTGTTGTGTTAGTGACAGAGTGAGGTTTCCTGGCACTGTGACTACAAAAAGGCAAGTAAGGCAATGATGGGAAGTCAAAGTTAACTTGCAAGTCATTGTGCTGATGAGATGCTGATCTTGCTATGCAAACCATTAAAGAAAAAGGTGATCGATACAATAAGGACTTTGCACCCAAGATTAACCTGAGCCATAGGTTTGAGTGTCTCTAGCACCTACAGCTCCACCTCTTATTTTAGGCACCTGCCACCTTTGCATGGTTGTTTGCTAGAGACCCTCAAACCTATGGCTAGGGTTAATCTCCGGTGCAAAGTCCAGCTGTCACAAAAACAGATTCTTTATTTAGGTGGCTACTTAGAGTTAAAGATGATAAATTGGTAAAGCACACAAACTTAGAGCTTTAATTAATACAGACAAATATATTTGAAATCATAGGAAAAATGTACGTAAGTATAAGAATAAAATAAGTACAGTAAAGTGGTTTCCTGCATTGGTCATGCACACAGTCTTACATTGTGCATACCTACAACCTTAGGGAAACCATTAGTAACAAAGATGGAAGGAACAGTAAGTGGAGATCACCCCAATAGGAAGGCGTTGGGCCAGGCTTCCAGCACAGTTATCCCAGATTGTTGTCCTACGTCCCAACAACAGGGGAACCACAGGGGAACCACATAGTTATACACCTTTTTCTATTTCTCCTCCTCATCCCCCGCCCTCCTTCCCCCTGCACACACATACATTTCAAGGACCATATCTGATGAGGTTTCAGACCCTGTCCATGTGTGGTATTCTGGCTAATTATGGTTAAACTTTTGATCGCACAAGCCACAAGCCATTTGTGTTAATAAATTATGTGCATTAATGCAGTTATCTGCATAGTTACTATATTACAAAAGCCCCCTGAAATTCCTCAAATCACAAAATTACCTCACAAAAGACCAGGTACACCACTTAATTGTGTGTCACTTGTTTGTGACCCGGCATGAGAAGACAATTATATGACCTAAGGTTATATCCTTAGGCCTGCTTTGGATAACTGAATCCCAAGCCTGTCATGCCTGTCACACTAAGTCTCACATTAAAACAATAGGTCTTTCTCTTATAGCAAAACCTAACATTCTTATTATTTAATCTTCTTCCATTTCAGCCTGTTACACTTCAATAAGCATCATTTTGAGCATTTAAGCATGTAATATATGATTTACTTCTTATCTAGAACTACTTTAAGATAGAGGTCAGTGTTGACTAGTTACCCTGACCCAATCTCCTCCCAAAGGTCATCTACTTTCCATCTGTACGGTTACCAGATTTTCATAGGAAAAGAGTGGAACACCTATTGCAGCGGGGTTGGGCTTTTGTATTTCATATTAGTAAATGTTAATAAATATTCAGTGTTAAAATAACTTATTAAACAATATGAAACTTGAAAGCCACATGCTTTCCTGTACAAACAAGGGCCCATGCAAGGAAATAGGTGATCTTACAGGGCATTTTAACTGTGATTGCATATGTTCATCATCAGTAAGACAAATACAATGATCTAATACTTGTCCTCCTCTGTTTTTATATTATACCTGCTGAAGTTCAAGGTTGAAATATTACATAAATAATCAAATCTTACAAAATTAGGTTTCTCTTCAGGGAAGTCCTCTTTGTGGTATAAGATTATCCTATGCCTTTACAAATCTACCTGAAGATTTTACATTTTACATTCTAACTACCACTGTTTGACATGGGGATTCAAAACCATGTGTGAAATGGAGAATTCAGAAGCAGAACACCAAGTTCAAGGCTTAGCAAGATTTATTGGAATTAGTGCAGTGAGAGTGCTGCAGTGTCTAATATCAGCAAACCTTCCATAGCTTCCATAGACTTATATATCATCATTTTATCCACACTATGTATCTGTCCTCTGCACTTATTCCACTACTTTCCACAGCATCTGGACATTTGTAGAGGGGTATTCATCATTATTTCAAGGTTGCTTTTGAATTCCTCCTGCTCAGGTTCTAGGTCTTTTATTTTATAAAATCATGGCTCACAAATACATTGAGTTCCATTATCAACTTTACCTTGATAACAAGCTCCTTACTGTATAGTATTCAGACTGTGTAGCTTTCAAGTTTAAACTCTTAAGTCTCTAATCACAAAATGTTATGACCCATACACCCTTTTAAGCTTGATAAATAGGGGAATTTAGGACCTTTCCTTCATAAGTTAAAGGTCAAAGGTAAATTCTCAGTTCTCCAATTTGAAACCTATGATACTTTGATACTGGGGAGGCTAGAGAATAGAGGGATGATGATGAGGGCCCTGAACGTTTCACTTTTCTACCTGACAGCTGCAGAAGCTTGTAGTTTACCTCCTGTTGCTGCCTCCTCCTCTTTTCCCTGCCTCATTAAAATAATTTGTAACATGTGAACATCTTAGCCAATGGGCTTATAAGGGCCAGATACTCCTGTTAATTTACAGAAATTCCACAACAGTAAATAATATACGTAGTGTCTGAATATGCAATTCTTACTTGGGCTAAACATAATTATGTCAATGGGGGTGTAGGATCCATTCCATAAAGGGCTTTGGCCAGTGGCCTGCCACAACAGAGGCAAATTAACAGCAACAACAACCTGTTAATTGATTAAGACAAGTTTTTCAAAAGCAGGAACCAAAAATCAGGCCCTTAATTAAGTGGTCTGAGTGCTAAGCACCCAGTACTTCACTACTGCCTGCAGTGGGAGCTGGTGAGTGCTCAAGACCTTTAAAAATTAGTCTTTAGGTGCTTAAATATGGATGTAGGAGCCTTAGGCTCCTAATTTTGAAAATCTTGACCTAATGGATTAGTTGTGGCTATCACATTTCATTAAAAGATTTCTAAAGGATTTACAAACAATAATTAAAACTCATAAAACCCCTGCAGGGCGGTAAGTATTAGTATAATACCTATTTTACATACCCAGAGAGTGTAAATGATCTACTTGCTCAGTGATTTCAGGGCAGAACTGGGAATAGAACCTTGGAGCCCTGGTTGCAAATCACCCACTCACTAATTGACAATACTCCATCCTCTTAAAAAAAAAAAGCGAAAGCAGTTTGTTTTTGTCTCTTTGGGGTTTTCAGTTTTGTGATAGCTGCCTTTTTCCTTTTTTGTGGTGAGTTTAGGACTTTATTGGGCACGGAACATGTTTATTGATGGTAAATAATTATACATAAAAATTCTTAGCCGTATTTTTTCTGTTAAAGGATCTTACTGCAGACTTAATATTTCTTGCAATTAAAAATGTGTAGAGTAAATCTCAGTGAGTGTATGAGCAGTCACTCGTAGGTAGAATCAAATAAGGAAATTGCTTATTACGACACATCTATGCTATTCAGCAGCTGAACATTTTTGGAATGCTGTTTGGGCAATGTTCCGCTGAAGAATATTTACCTGTCCATTCCAAGTGCAGTGCTGATATCAGTAGACAGCAGCAGAGTCTGAGATGGTTAGTGATCCAGACAAGGCAGAGCTTGAGATGAAGGAGGAGGAGAAGAAGAGACCATTGCTGCCTCCTTACTGTTATGGCCACTGAGCCCCCTATAACCTCTGTCATTTTTGTGTGATGAAGGAGACACACCTCTATGTCTCACTCAATCTTTACTTCCTTGAAGGCCTTCCCTGCCTGCCACCCAGGAAATCCACATCCCTGGAAGTAACAGGAATGAAAAACCTTTTTGTCAGGATCCTGGAAAGGACAGTCAGAATCAAGGGTCAGAGTAGGGTCAAACCTGAGGCTGGGAGTATCAAAAAAGTTCATAGTCTGGTTCCAGACTAGGGTAGATACCAAGGGGCAGAGTCCAAGGCAGGTTTCAGGGTCAGGAGTCAAAGTCCAAATCAAGCCAAGGTTGAAGTCAGGAGTTCAAGAGTTAGAATAGTCATAGCAGCCACAGGAAATTCTCACTGTTGTCTAGACACTTCTTGAAACATCCCTTGTGTTTATATAGGGTAGGAAGCCAATCAGGACCTCTCTAGTAGGCCACCCGACAGCAGCTGTAACCAGCTTGCATGCCATTGCCCATGGCCCACTGTGGACAAAGACTAAGGGAAGTTCTGCCTACTGGAGAGGTCAGCTGCCTGGCAGCTCTGCAGGCCTGGGTGCTAAACCCACAGGGCCTTACATTACCCTCTCCCCAGGGCCCCTCCCACCAGCCATGATGGGCAGCATGAAAGGCTACCACATGACTGGGACATAGACTTGGGATGTGGGCTCCAGAATTGCTTTTCTAGAAGCTCCCATTGGCCTGGAGCAGTGAACCGTGGCCACTGGGAGCCACGATCGGCCAAACCTGAGGACGCGGCAGGTAAACAAACGGCCTGGCCCACCAGGGGCTTTCCCTGCACAAACGGCAGAACAAGTTTGGGAACCACTGAGCTAGAGTATATCTCTTGAAAGTTTCAACAGGAAAATGAATAGAGTGCTTTCAAACCAATGTATATAAATAACATAGGAAACAAACAAAGCACACACATTACTTCTTCCATATGTTTTAGAAGAGAAGAAATAAAACTTTTTTTTCTCTGGTGTCTACCAAAAAAATTCTAAAATGTGTTTTAAACTTCTTTCTCAAAATATAAAATCCTATTGTCATACATTAACTACAAGTTAAAACACCATTTTTTTGTTTGAGATTATACCACATCTCATCCTTTACTTTAGCTGACTCTCACAGAGGCTGGGTAGCCACCTGGGAAGATATTTTTGTGATTAAAAACAGTTGCAGCTGGTCCTTGGCAAACTCCTCTGTCATTTATGTTGGCAGCTCTTAGAGTTGCCTGTGTCTCTGTCCTGCGGGTAAGCAGCTGAATGGTGTTCTGACTCCCACTGGCCTCTTGAACTCAGTTCAGTTTCAACCTACTTTTATTCCAAGGAGCTGGCAGAATTTTATCTACTGATGAATCCAGTCCAGTACAAATCCTATGAGAGGAATTGGATAGCACAGAACTGGGTTTTCTCTTTTTACATCTTCATCTTGGCTTTCAGTCTGATGACATCTTAGTTGGAAAGCAAATGATATATTGGTTCAAAGGAACATTTGATGCCAAATATCATTTTGAAAAGAATATATATACTGATGCCATAGGCCATGCACATTTTGTGTCTAAGTTAAATCTAATAATTTGTCTGTTCCTCATGGTTTCTGCCATCTCGGTACTCCTTTTGGAATTCTTCAGCTGTTGGATTTGGAGTCAGAGTGCTCATGGAGGATTCCAGCAGGAGCACTTGAATAATACATCACCATGTCAGATGTGCAGTACTGTCTGATGAATACACGTAGATAGGCTTTTTCTATAATTATACCTACTCATGTGGGCAGAGCTCATCAACTACAGGGTCTCCAATGGTGATGTTGTAATACACAGCTCAAGTCACGGGTTTTTTTTTAATATTTATTTTAAAACATGTGAAAGTAATCATCCAGTTTTGTCTCATTTTAATTAGATAGTGTGTCAAATCAGTATCACCATTAATGTGAGCAGGCAATACTGTTATTATATGATGACATATTGGAAAACTTTACGAACTCTAAGGAATGGGTGAACTTGTCTTGCCATGTGCTCCATGAAAGAGCCAGAAAAGTGTCTACCTCACAACCAGGAGGAATATAGGTGGTTCTTCGAGTGATTGTTCAGGTCCATTCCAATTAGGTGTGCGTACGCCGCATGCACGGATGTCGGAAACTTCTTCCCTTTGCAGCTCCCATCAGGACGGCAGGGGACCCCCTAGAGCGGTGCCCTTATGGTGGTGTATATAGTATCCTGCTGGCTTGACCCCCCTTCAGTTCCTTCTTCCCGTCCATGGCAGTGTTGGAACGTTCTCTCTCTCTTACTTGCAACTGATCCCTTAGCCTTTCAGTCTTCTAGTTAGAGTAGTTCTTAGACAGTTATCAGTTAGGTAAATACCATTGTATTCAGGTGTCTGGAAGCTAGTTCCGGCATCAGCCTTGGGCTGTGGGGCATGCCACAAGCCCAGGGTTTCTAAGCTTTCGCCATGTGCCGCAAGTCTATGCCTAACAGTGACCCCTACTACTCCTGTCTCCGGTGTCTGGGAAAGGCTCATCAGGGAGAGCGCTGCAAAATCTGTAAGGCCTTCAAGCTGTGCACTAAGAAAGAAAGAGACTTGCACCTGAAGCAGTTGCTCATGGAGGCTGCGTTACAACCACTGGCCCCAGACCGACTGGCACTGGCCCCAGCTTTCTCGGTGCGAAGTGCCCCAGCATCCGTTTGCGATCCGGCACCACCCAGGCAGCATAAATTGCCGGCACCGAGACGGGATGGCCAACATCGGCACCGGTCGACCTCTCTGGCACTGACTAAGCATCACAAGGAAGGAGAAAGAGGGTGCTCTCCCCAAAGAGCTGCTAAGCCACTCAGAGAAGCTCCCATCACGCAAAGGCAGATTGCGGGCCCAAGCCAAGAACTGGCACCATTGACTCTGGCGCCACAGGGCTTGTGAGTCCGATACCCAGCAAATTCAGTGCTGATGAATGTCTGGAGGAGGTCCTTGAATACTCCTCCACACCTGATACTTTCAAGGCAGCGAAAGACCTCATTGAGCTGTCAGCGCCAAACCCCCTCCCTTGCAGGGAGTAGCCTCTGGCACTGCCTAAAAGGGTGCCGTCCAGACGGAAGCCAGCAATGGTGCACTGCTCGAGGTCACCGTCCCAGCAATGCACATGGCACTGTTCCCATTCGAGCTTGGTGTCCCGCTACTCCCTGGCGCCCGCAACCCAGCGTGAGGTTACAGCACCGAAGGTGAACCTATCACCGGTACCTGTGGTAACTACATGCTGGTCCACAACGTCATTGGTTGCCCGGCATCGGAGCTTGGCACCAACAGCCTCACCGTCATCGAGTGAGAGGCACCGTCCCAAGACTCCTAGTTCCATTTGCGGTCCCAGTCAGCCAGGTACCACTCCCCGGCCTGCACCTTGCGGCACTCTACGGTCGCTCAACATTCAGCACTGCCCTGGTCCTCTCCGTTGGCATCCTCCGTCTCCGAGGTCGACTTCGGTCGCTCCAGCTATAGCAGGCATTAGACTGTGGCCAGCAGAAAATTCCACTCAGCATGGCAGCCACAGTGGCCTCCTCTGGTTCAGTGGCCCTTCTGGACCCCATGGGCCTACCATCAGCAACAGGGCACCATCTCCAGAGCCTCCAGGTCCGGGCACTCCATGCAACACCATTCTAGGTAGCCACACAGACATGCTTCAATGGCAAGGGAGGCCACTCTCTCCAGGCCGCCCCTGGACTCCCAAGACCAACTGGTGATGCCAGGCCCAATGCCCAAGAGGTGTCAGCCCTGTTGGGCCCTGAAGTGACCCAGCATATGGGAACACACAGGAGGGTCTAGATGAGGGCAACCAGCAGCAACTCACTTCCTCGTCTTCCCTAGACAAGGCGGTGGCAGGTACATAAGTCTCAGGACTGCCACCAATCAACCACAGGGCTCATCAGGAACTACTCCGCAGGATCGCCACCTCCAGGTGGAAGAAACAGACCATACAGACAAATTACAACACTATATGGCAAACCCAGGCCTCCATCATGCCAATGGCCAGGGGGTAGAAGAGAAATACTTTGCCCCTTCCAAGGGCTACAAGTTCCTGTTCTGCCATCCGACTCCCTGTTCCCTAGTCATTTCAGCAGCCAATGAGAAGGAACAGCAGGGCCAACAAGCCTCGTCCCCAAAGGCGAAGGAGGCCAAGTGTTTGGACCTCTTAGGTAGGAAGGTCTACTCCTCCGGGGGCCTCCAGCTACGCATAGCCAACCAGCAGGAAATTCTTACTAGACATAACTTCAACTCTTGGATGGCTGTGTCCAAATTTAAGGATTGCCTGCCCAAGGACTCGCACTTTGAGTTTGCTGCATTAATTGAGGAAGGAAAGGCGGTGGCTAAGACCTCGCTACAGGCCTCCCTCGATTCAGCCAACTCTGCGGCCAGAACCATTGCCTCGGGGGTTGTCATGTGGCGCTCAGCATGGCTCCAGGCATCGGGCCTCCGTCCAGAGGTCCAAAACACCCTCCAAGATGTCCCCTTTGAGGGCTCAGGCCTTTTCAAAGAGCAAACACAGTCCAGGCTGCATGACCTTAAGGATTCTGGGGCCACCCTGAAGTCACTAGGGATGCACACGCCGGGAACCCAGACAACACCCTTCAGGCTTCAGCCTCTACAGCGGAGACAGTATCACCCCTATCCCGGACAGGAGCTGTATCACAGGCGGGGCAGAAATAACAGGCATAGACAGCAGAATAACGCACCTAACCAAGGCCAAAATAAACCCCAGCCTGGAAACAATCACGGATTTCGAAGGCGCGCTCGAGGACAGTGTACCAACCCAGTACCCAGATCCATCCCCTTGGTTTTTAAACCGGCTATCCCACTTCTACCGTGTGTGGTCCCATATAACATTGGATACTCCCTCCGGTTCTCCTTCTTCCTTCCCTCCCACCCACCTTCTCCGTACCTCTTCAGGGACCCCTCTCACAAGCAACTTCTTATGCAGGAGGTTCGTTCCACTCCTCGAGATAGGAGTGGTGGAGGAGGTCCACAGAAGCTATGGGGAAGGGAAGTTACTCCCATTACTCCCTAATCCCCAAGGCAAAAGGGAGTCTTCGACCCATTTTAGACCTTCGCGGACTCCACAAATTTATGGTCAAACTCCGGTTCCGCATGATCTCCCTAAGCACTATCATCCCATCGCTGGATTCGGGAGATTGGTACGCTGCCCTCGACATGAAAAATGCCTACTTCCATATTGCCATTCATCCAGCACACCGACGCTTCCTCCGGTTTGTCATAAACCAGCATCACTAATGGTTCATGGTTCTCCTGTTTGGCCAGTCCACAGCACCCTGAGCATTCACGAAATGCGTGGTGGTGGCAGCCTTCCTGTGGAAAAGGGAAGTTTGAGTGTACTCGTACTTCGATGACTGGCTACTGACAGGTTGTTCCAAGGACGAGGTCCAGTCCCACATGACAATGGTCATGGACACCTTTCACAGACTGAGACTCCTCCTCAATGTACCCAAATCATCACTCATACCTACCCAAAGGATAGAGTTTATAGGGGCAGTCCTGGACTCAGTACAGGTGAAAGAGAGCTTTCCAGAGCCCAGGTACCAAGCCATAGAGCAGATTGTCAAAACAATTCTTCAGTATCCCACCACAACAGTCAGGTGTTGCCTGCAGCTAATAGGGCATATGGCAGCATGCAGGTATGTGGCAAGCATGCCCGACTGAGACTCAGACCCATACAAGTGTGGCTCACACCGTCTGTCCCAAGACTCCCTGGACCTTGTGGTGATGATCCCGGGGCAGGTACTAGAATCCCTGTGTTGGTGGCTGGACTGACCAGTGGTCTGTGCAGGGGTCCCTTTCGCCAAGCCCCAACTTTCTCTGACGTTAGTAAAAGATGTGTCAGATCTGGGTTGGGGTGCACACTTAGGGGATCTGAGGACACAAAGCTTGTGGTCAAGGGATGAGAGACCTCTCCATATCAACCTGAAGGAGCTCAGGGTGGTTCGTCTAGCCTGCCAGACCTTTCATGCCACTTTGCAAGGTCATAGCATGACAGTCCTGACAGACAACACCACCGCCATGTTCTACATAAACAAACAAGGCAGAGCCTGCTCCTCTCCTCTCTGCAATGAGGCTCTTCTTCTCTGGGACTTCTGTATAACCCGATCCATTCAGCTGGAAGCATCCTACCTTCCAGGGGTACAGAATGAGCTGGCGGATTGCCTCAGCAGGTCATACCACGTACACGAGTGGTCAATCAGATCGGCCATCATACAGTCAGTCTTCCAAAAGTGGGGTTATTGCCAAGTAGACCTCTTTGCCACCAAGAGCAACAGGCAGTGCCCTCAGTTCTGCACATTCCAAAACCACAGTCTGGGCTTCATTGCCGATGTGTTCCTAATACCATGGGGTAAGAGGCTGAAGTATGCCTTCCCTCCTATCCAATTGATCCACTCGGTCCTTCTCAAAATTCGCAGGAACAGGGAGACCAGGTCCTTCTCAAAATTCACAGGGATCGCCCCGTCTTGGCCACTGCAGCATTGGTACACGACCCTCCTGGAGCTGTCCGTAGACACCCTGATAGCCCTGCCCCTCTACCCGGATCTGATCACGCAGGACCACAGGTGCCTCCTCCACCCAAACCTGCACTCTCTGCATCTCATGGCTTGGAAACTCCATGGCTAAATCCCATGGAGAGCCCGTGCTCCCAGTCAGTGAGACAGATTCTCTTCGATAGCAGGAAACCTTCCACTAGGGCTACCTACCTGGCAAAGTGGAAAAGGTTTTCGTGCGTGTGTGAACCCAAGCGCCTTCAACTTCTCCACGTTCCTATCCCTCTTATTTTGGACTACCTCCTACACCTTAAGCAACAGGGTCTGTCCCTTTCCTCCATCAGAGTGCACCTGGCGGCCATTTCAGCTTTCCATCCAGGAGAGTCTGGGCGCTCGGTGTTTTCAAATTCCATCATAGGGCGATTCCTCAAAGGGCTGGAGAGGGTGTTCCCGTATTCTCACCCGCCAGTCCCAACCTGAAACCCAAACCTCTCCAAACCTGTTGGTCCTCTCCAGGCTCATGAGCCCACCATTTGAGCCCTTGGCCACTTGTTCCCTCCTCTGCCTTTCTTGGAAGGTGGTGTTCCTGGTGGCCATTACATAGGCAAGGAGGGTGTCTGAGCTGAGAGTTCTCACCTCCAAACCCCCTTACACCGCACCCCAGATTTTTCCCCAAGGTGGTCTCCCAATTCCACATAGGACAGGACATTTGCTTGCTGGTGTTCTTTCCAAAACCGAACACGAGCCCGAGACACCGCAGCCTACAAATGCTGAATGTCCAAAGAGCCTTGGTGTTCTACATAGAGCGCACAAAACCTTTCCGCAAATCAACCCAATTGTTTGTTGCCATAGCTGATAGAATGAAGGGCCTCCCAGTCTCTGTGCAACCCATATCATCCTGTATCACAGACTGCATTTGCATGTGCTACGAGCTGGCCAAGGTCCCAGCCCCTGCAATTACGGCCCATTCAACCAGGGCGCAGGCATCTTCAACTGCCTTCCTGGCTCAGGTCCCCATCCAGGAGATCTGCAAAGCAGCCACCTGGTCTTCAGTGCTCATGTTTACAGCCCACTATGCTGTCAACCAACAGGCCAGAGATGAGGCAGTGGTTGGGCAGAGCTGTTCTTCAATCATTCCATGACTCCTACCCTCCTGCAATGGTAATCTTGGAAGTTACCTAATTGGAATGGATGTGAACAATCACTCAAAGAAGAAAAGGTGGTTACTTACCTCTCAAAACTGTTGTTCTTCGAGATGTGTTGTTCATGTCCATTACAATACCCACCCTCTTCCCCTCTGTCGGAGTCAAAGGCAAGAAGGAACCGAAGGGGGGTTGGGCCGGCAGGGTACTATATACACTGCCATAAGGGCGCCACTCTAGCGGGCTCCCCTGCTGTCCCGACTGGAGCCATTAAGGGAAAAAGTTTCCGACATCCATGCACGCAGCGTGTGCACACCTAATTGTAATGAACATGAACGACACATCTCAAAGAACAACAGTTACGAGAGGTAAGTAACCGTCTTTTTAATAAAAAACACTGTTCTTGGAACTTTCATATTTTGGTTAATTCTTTTCTGTAAGTAAAATATAAAGTTCTCTCTAATTGATGCTGCATTTTTGTGCTCAATTGCTCCAGTTTATATATTCCTTTTTTTAAAAAAGTGTCTATATTATAGGAAATGAACACAAATTAATTCTGTGAATTCAAAAATAGTTTGTGGTTCATAAAATATCAGACTTTAAGAGCCTCATGAATCATTAAGTGACATCTTTCTAATTTTGTTATTTTTCCTAGATCTTTTAGCATATGAAACAATACAGAACGTTTACAGATTCATTCCCACTGACCATTTATTTGTCTACAAAATACAAACATGCATACAAAAAACAAAACAGTAAAATTACAACTGAACAACTATAAGATCTCTCTCTCTCTCTGTGTATATATATATATATATGTATATATAAATAAAGAGAGAGAGAGAGAGAGGATGCTCATTCCTAAAATCACCTTTAGATGAACCTAAAGGTCATTAATCAAGATGTACATTATAGCTGGGATTTTCAAAGGAACCTAAAGGAACTGAGGGACCAAGTCCTATCGAAAAAATTTATGGGAGTTGGACATCCAACTCTTTTAGACCCCTTTGAAAATTGCAGCCTACAGCGCTACTTGGTATGGTCCAGTGGATAGAATAGTGGGTTGGGTGTCAGGAGACCGCTGAACTATTCTCAGCTCTGCCATGCTGTATGACTTGCAGCCAATTACTCTACTTTTCTGTCACAGTTTCTCCATGTGTAAAATAGGGATTGTGATGCTTGTCCTCCTTCATTAACTAGATAGACATTTATTGATGAAAGCACTATACAAGAACAGTGTATTATGATTATTTTGTTTATTTTGCATTTACAACGACAGGATGTCTACATTATTTTCTTTTTGGGGGTCTGTGTTTTTAAATTAATCATGTTCTTTCATGACCAGTATATTTAAAATGGGCTTGCTGTAGAAATTACTGGGGGAGGTTCTATGTGTAAATGGGGGAATGATCCTGCTATTGTGGGGAATTTTCCTGGCTTCTCTGCCACCCCAGTGGAATCGGATGGTGAAAAGATCTGAGTCCCCACGCCAAGTGCCTTTACCTGGAAGTCTGCCTGAACTCGAGGACCCCGCCATATGAGAGCGAGAAAGAGGAGTCCTTATAACCCTGATAGGGCTGGGCCCAGGATCCTTGGGAAGCTTAATCCCCAGCCTTGTCATGGGTCTATGGTGTCCCCACTCCATGGTACTTTCTCCTCACTGGCCCCTTCCCTGACATAGTGATCAGCACATTGAGTTTAAACCACACCCAATCTATTAAACATCAACTGCAAACAAATAAGGAAAAAAATTGAGGACGGTAAAGGTACCCCGTAAACAAGAGGTTCTGGAACTCCAGAAAATTCAGCTTATTCCTTACACATCCCAGGCCTCCTTCCAAGGACCTGGCTGTGGTGCAGTGATACCACAGGTAAAACACCTTCTCTGGTGGTGGCTACATGCCCCCAAGCTCTAGGTGGCAGGACCCTTCTCTCCAGTATTGGCCCTCCGATCCGGTTCACATCCCCCATCAGAGTCTGGGCTTCAAGGCCCTCTCATCTGGTGACATCTCTCTACACAGAGCCATCTCTGCCCAGGGTCTCCACCTTGTTCTCCCCAGCCACTCCCTGGTCTTGGCTCCAGCTTACTTCTGGCACAGCAGGCCTTTTGCTATCCCGGCTCTGGTTGGTCCTGGTTCGCCATCACTGGTCTCCGCTGTTCCAACTCCCTCACTCTAGGCTGCTCCTTGGGCTGTTCCACTCTCCTCAGCTCCGCTCTGGTTGATCCATTCTCCCTCTTGTGCCTTACTCTGCCCATGCAGCCACGGCTCACACAGAAGACAGGCCATGGATTTTTAATTCTCTCATTGGCTTCTCCACCCTTTTAATCTGGCTGACTTGGAGTGTTGGTCTCTCCCCATTGGCTCTTGGGATCTGTCAGTCGCAGGAAGCTGACTCCTCTTTGGGCCTCCTCCTTCTCCTAGTATTGGGAGAGGGCCAACCAAAAAGTTTCAATAAGGGACCAACAGACCCCTTTCATATGGCTTGTGTTATGCAGGAAGTTGTATTAGATGATCATAATGGTCCTTTCTGCCCTTAAAACCTACGCATCTATAAAAATAACAAGAAAAATTGAGGCAATATTCTGCAGGTGTTATCTGAGCAAAACTCCCATTGTCTTTTCTAGGAGTTTTCCTCGAGGAAGAACTGCAGAATTTAGCCCTGGAACAGGGAGAGCTTTTGCTAAGCATATTGCTAAGCAGTTGCTGTACAAATCAAAGAGTCAGTGCTAATTAGTTATTTGCAACTTGATATGTTATTTTTTGATATGTTAAAGGTAAATAATTGTAAAGTCAATAGTTGCTGCTGGGCATTTAGCGCTTCTGAAAATTAGTCAGTTTATGTAGGAATGTAAGGCCTGGTCTATCCACACATTTTTGTATCAATATGACTATTTTGGTTAGTGGTGTGATTTGTTTTTAACTGAAATAATTATGCTGGTACAACCTCTAGCGCAATGTGTCTCAAACTTTTTTACTGGCAACCCCTTTCACACAGCAAGCCTCTGAGTGCGACCCCCCTAATAAATTAAACACACTTTTTTTATGCATTTAACACCATTATAAATGCTGGACGCAAGCGGGGTTTGGGGTAGAGGTTGACCGCTCGTGAACCCCCATGTAGCAACCTCGCAACTCCCGGAGGGGTCCCAACCCCCAGTGTGAGAACCCTTGGTCTAGCATAAATTCAGTTATTTGTTTTTGGTTTTCTTTGTGTCTCTATGATGGTTTTTGCTCATGGGGAGCACTGCCTAGTGGTCAGGGCTTAGGCCTTTCAACGTGCAGAGAGGGGTTTTGGTAGGGGAGCCTGGGCCCTCCCACTCCAGCCCAGGGCCCTGTGTGGGCTATCAAAGGTCTGACACCAAAGAGTGCCTTAAGACTGCCCTACCTGGGCCATTTCTTATCATCCTCTCTTGCCCAAAGTTTTCAGTCTGTAACAGTAAGGCGTGAAGGAGGTCAGCTCGCCACTTGGCACCTCTTCTCCTTCTGAAGCATGACAGCTCTCTCTCTCTCTAGGGATGGCAGCTGCCTCCTCTCGTGCCTTGGGCCTCCGGGCAAGTCAGTTCCAAGTCTCTCCCCTTCAGGTGTTGTCCATAATAAAGCACAGAGAATCAACACAAATAAACTGGGTTAGTAGGTCAGAGGGGGAAATGCCTCTCTCTCCAGGTATAAGAGAAGCAGGTGCTGCCTTCCGTCAAGAAGAGACCTTCAGGCAGTTGTGGATTGGAAAGATCCTGCCTTCCCTCAGCCCTTTCCTCAGGAGCTACAAGGAAAAGGTCCTTTCTCTTCCCTGTCCTGCCCCTAAGTGAGCTGTTCTGACCCCTCTGAATTCCTCCCCAGTCTGTGCACCTCTTGTGGGTATGGTGGGCCAGGGCTGGCTGAGCCCACAGTAGCTCCTTAGCTCCTTGCTGCCGATTGTGGGGTTTTTATACCCCATCATGGTCTCCCAGAATGAAACTGAAGGCTTGTCTACACAATGTAATAATGCAAACCAGTGGGGTGTGATTTCTAAAGCTTACCAATATGTTATACACTATCTGGCCCATGTAGACCCTGCTTCCTTGTACTAAAAATTCCCTAACGCACGTTAACATAGTGCTGTTTGAAGCAGGAGTGCATTAGTGCATGCTAAAGAACATTTTGCGCATTCCAGGCCAGCTGGGACCATTTAGTGTGTGATACGCTGGTGTGATTTAGAATTCATACCCCACTAGTACGCATTTATGAAGGCGGTTGTTATGTGAAGAGGAAACTGGGAAGAATTTTGTGTCTCTTCCCCCAGTCTCTCTGTTGTCTTTTAAATCATGAGCTCTCCAGGTCATGGGCAATCTTTTATTCTAAGTTTGTGCAAGCGCTAACCCAATGGGGCCTTGACCATGGCTGAGGGTTTTGAGAACTACCAGAATGCAAATAATAATAATAATTAATAATAATGTCACAAGCTGACTTCAGTGATTCTATGCCATCCAAACTGTGGTCAAACAATTGTGTGATCTCACTTCACTGGCGGACTTGTTGCTTGCTGTAGACTCCTCATATACTTTTATTCAAAGCCATACTGTGTTGCCATGGAAATATGGCTTCTGAACTTCATTTACAAAACGCAACAATTGCTAAAAATACAGGAATTCCAAAATTATTTTTTCTCAATGTTTAAAAAGTATTTAATCTTTCATAAAATAACAAATTCACTGACTTTTAGTTTAATAAAACTAACAAACAACTTTATTTTTGACCACATTTATGAGATGTTCATATGTAACATTTATTATTCTTTTGTTATCAAAACACACACTTCCCCCCCCCCCCACTGGAATAAATTCCCCCATTAGTTGCATTTTCAAAAACAACCTGAATTGTGCTCTGTGCCTCCATAATAAGTAATTACCTTTCAAAGTGTTTTCTCATATTTGCTCTTATGAATACGACCCTACCAAGTTCATAGCCATGAAAAATACGTCACGTACCGTGAAATCTGGTCTCCCCCCATGAAAACTGGCACCAGCAGCAGCACAGAAGTAATGGTAGCAGTACCACAACCTCCCCCCCACACACACACCACCACCCTAACCTTGCAACCCTTCCACAACTCTCTGTGGGTCTAGATCCCTACAATTACAACACTGTGAAATTTCAGATTTAAATAGCTAAAATCATGAAATTAATGATTTTTTAGATCCTCTGACCGTGAAATTGACCAAAATGGACCGTGAATTTGGTAGGGCCCTACTTATGAAACCGTTAAATAAAATAAAGACTATTTCTAAAATATCAATAGCTTGCATTGTATTTGGATGAGTTATTAAATGAAGTTTAATATGAACTTTATATCTGTTGTAAATGAAAAGAATGCATGGGTGGGAGAGGTCAGAAATACTGTAAATGTCTCTGAGCACTCAGTGACACAGATCTCTGAGTTAGGTGGATGATGTAAATTACAAGTAGACAGAGACTCCCTATTGACTATATGTCTGAAAAGGCACCTGAATGTTGCTTATTCTAGCAAGTATGTGAAATGTCTTGTGCTTATGAAATGTGAAACAGCTATGCCTGTTTTGATGGGAGTATGTGACTATTTGGTGTGTGGGGCTGAAATCTCCCACTTTTTGGGACTTCCACCATTCTAGCACAAGTGCATGAGACATACGGCAGTCCTAGTATTCCGTTAAGTGTAGAGAAATGTCCTACAGCGGCTACCTTTGGGATTATTTATAATTTTTCACAGCTCTGTATCAAGAGTTTACCTGCTGCTGTAACCTTGCAGTGGATATAGCCTAGTTCCCAGTCTGTATACCCAGCCAGCACTGGTTAGTGCTTGAGGGGTGTTCATAGCCCCATCCCACATTTTCCTGCTCCCCTTTGAGGTGTTTTGCTCACCAAGTATCCTGATGACACAGGTAACCCACGCTGAAATTGTGCTTGGCTACTGCAAGGATGTAGAGGACACTGTGTATCCTTGCAGAGTTTCCTCCTTACGAGCACACTGCGGGTTAACCTCTTTAAATTCATGAGCTGTTCCACTCTCTAGGGTTATTATGCAGATGGAAATCTCAGTTTTAGAATCAAATCCAAAAGGCTCCAAATCCTAAAACATCTCAAGTTTTGCAAAGTAAAATGTTTTTGTGGTGGTGCTGGTGGGAGGAATTTGGAAGCACACATTTAAAAGTATTTAGACAGTTGCCAACTAGGAATGCTTGTCCTGACTCCCCTTGCATCAGATCTCTATTCTCCACCCAGGATTCTCTAGATGCCAATCCCTCCATGTGAAAACAAGAGACAACAGTCAAATGATTGAGATTCCTATTTAGTTCTTGACACTTGGAAAGTTGGCATTCTTTCTACTGTAACTCTTGGCAAGCCATGTCTACACTGAGCAAGAGTATTGGGTTTGAAAATGTGTTAAGTAACATGGTTTAATTAACACAATATTAAACATTATTTAGCACCTAGTTTAGATAGGGACAAATTGTGTTCAAAACAATTTGTCCATGTCTGCACTATGTGGCTTAGTTGTGTTTAACATCTTGTTAGTTAGCATGTTTTCTAACAGAATGCTTTTTTCCAGTACAGAGACCTGTCTGGAAGTGAGGGGTTAAACTGGAGAGTGCAGGAATAGTTCACCCAGTGCAGCAACATGTTTGCTGATTTTTAAGCCAACATAAGAGCAGTACAGTTAGTGATGACTTAGTAAGAGAAGGAGAAAGGAAAAGATTTAGAAAGACAAAATGCAAAGGCCAAAGCCTATGTTACATTTTGTATCTCACTTTTGATTCTTCCTTTGTATGATGATTTTACTTAGCTTTACATTTGTTTCAGCATCCTTCATGGAACTTGTAAGATATTAACAAAACCATTAAGCTCATATGGCTTTTTTATTCAATTTCCCTAGATGACACTGACATTTTGTATTGTACCATCACACTGAAAATGTTATATAATTAGCACTGAAAAGCTGCTGTCAACAGTGCTGCTTTCTGAGTTTTTCATGCTGAAAACTTCTTGGAGAGCTCTTGGTTGCTTCAAAGAGTGCACACTTAACTTCCTCCTTCAAAACACAAATCACTCCATTTACTCACTATGCAGGTAATATAGGCATACATACGTGCTGTGTGACGCTCTTTTATTCAGAATGTTTAAAATATTAACAAACTTTTAAAAAATTAAAAATTGAGCAGTAAATGTAGTTTTTAAAAAAAATGTAAAAATTTGAGAACAGACAGAGATAAATTAAAAAGGAAACAAACAAGTACACAGAGAGATTATCAGAAGCTAACAAATCGTGTGTCTATTATCATTTTGATCACTTTCACCCCAATCGAGCAAAGACACACACCTGTGCTTAAACTGATGCTTGTGAATGGACCCATTGCTTTTAATGGGATTACAGACATAACAAGAAGCACATGCATGGCCCTGGGTCACACCCTGGTGAAGACAGTGGACCCAGGCTCCCCTACCAACTCTTAAAGGTGCCTCCTGCTGGTTGCTCTGGGAATTAGCTCAGTTCAGCTCCAGAGCACCCTCTGTGGGTGGTGTCTTGCCCGTTGTCTGCTCTACTCCGCTGTTTCAGACCCGTGTTGCTCTGCTGCTCGGTGGTGTCTTCTTCAGGACACTGCCACCAGCAGTGCCCACTACTTCTTTCTCACCCCTTCCCGAGATCACGGCAGTCCTTTGGCTTGCACCTGCCGCAGGGGCCAACCACAACCCAAAGTCTAGCCCCTCACTTCATCAGCAAGTTGCAGTCTGTATTGGCCATGCTCCTCTGCAGCCAGGCGCAGTGCAAGGGGATGGGGGTCGGGGGGACCAAGTCCACATGCTACTCTGGGACCTGACTCAGGGACCCTCTAGCGGCAGCCTGTCTGCCTATCATCCCTGAGTGACTTCCTTCTTGGTCCATTCTGGCAGGGGCCTGCAGCCTAGCAGGTAACAGGCCAGAGCTTGCCCTCTACTCCCCTGAGCCTGCCCAGCGCTCTATCTCAGGTGCTATCCCTGGGAGCCAGTCCTCCTCCCTTCATTGTCAGGGAGAGACTCCCCTCGGCTCTGCTGGGCATCTCCTTATAACTGGGCTGCCCCAGCAGCTGCCTCCTGTCTGGCTCCTAACAAGCCTCTCCCTAATTAGCTGCAGGTTTTCACAGCCTCCCTGGCTGCTTCTGCCCCACCCCTCTGCTGGAGTGGGCCACCTGCACAACTACAGTGGGGTAACAAAAAGCATCTCTCCCTCAGTGGGGAATCCAGCTGGGGAAAGCCCTGAATCAACAAGGGTCCAGACCTTAACCCCAAAGCTAAGGAGAACGCCCTGAAGCCCTTGTGGGTGCCGAAAGACTTTTCCGTTATTGGACTTTTCTTTTTGTATAACCCAGAAGGGGTGGACTGGAACACAGGACCTGGCAGGAGAGCTGAGCCACAAAAGAAGGGTCTGATCCCAGTGGACAGGGTTGTAGAGGAAAAGGCAGATATCAGAAAGAGGGACCACCTGCCCCACCGGTGCCTGAATCATAGGCAGTGCTGCTGGTGAGGGTCACCTTCACAGTGCCATAGAAAAGCCCATGAGGAACTTGGGGGGTGGGATAGCTCAGTGGTTTGAGCATTGGCCTGCTAAACCCAGGGGTGTGAGTTCAATCCTTGAGGGGCCCGTTTAGTTGATCTGGGGCAAAAAATGGGGATTGGTCCTGCTTTGAGTAGGGGGTTGGACTAGATGACCTCCTGAGGTCCCTTCCAACCCTGATATTCTGTGATTCTATGAACTTAATAATTCTGTCTTTGCAGCAGGGTTTGAATAGTGTGGGTAAAATAAGGACTTTGGCCTCATAGTGAACAATGAGTGTAAAATGAAATACAGCACCATTCATCCTGTGCACTGAATGAGGTAGGGGTCATGCGGAAAAAATAGTAAAAGTGTATGTGATCATAATAAGTTAAAGACTGTGTCATAATGCATACATGCAAGGGGGCTGAATTAGGTTGAACAGGCAACCTTCATTCTGGCATTTCCTCACTTAAGTGCTTGACTGTATGATTTCAATGTTCTTTTAACATAGGTGTGTCTGTGTGTAACTTAATATTTATATTGCAGTAGTGTCCAGGTGTCCCACTCACGTTTGGATACTCATTATGCTAGATGTGGTACAGGTGCTTATGAACATGTGGTCTGTGCCGTAAATAATTTACATTTTATATGGAGTTGGTTCCCTGCAGAGCACTTCCTTCTTTCTAGTGCATAGCAGTACTGATTGGATTAAAGAACTATAATGAGACTACAAACTGTACCTCCCTATACTGATGATGCTGACTTTTTATTTATTAATAAAGTTCAAAGCCAAACTATCTCTTATGAAGGTCTTCAAGAAGTACTCAAAGAGAAGGAATTTATTTTTAGTCAGTTGGAGACCAAGATATGCTAATTAACATAGTTATCTGGGATGTAACATAATTAACATACACTGTGAAGACTAGTTCTGAGTGTCAGGTGTATCAGTATTTTTCTCTATGTTGTTAAAATTAATTCTCACAAAAAACTTTAAACTGGATTGCAAATATACAGCAATAGCTTAAGGGGGGAAATAAAAAAATAAAGCAAAACAACCACAACAAACAAACCTGAAAGAATGTTCAAGGTTTAGAAAAACAAATTACAAAAACCTAGGATATTGTAAGTTGTGGTAAAACTTTTAGCAAACAAAAACCAAAACTTTGGAAATTATTAGATGTACCTACAAAAAATTATAGACTCAGAATTCCAAGGCCAGAAGGGACCACTGTGATTATCTAGACTGACCTCTTGTATAACACAGGCCATAGGACTTCCCCAAAATAATTCCTTTTGAACTAGAGCATATCTTTAAAAACAAAAACAAACTTCCTATCTTGGTTTATAAATTGCCAGTGATGGAGACTCCACCACAACCCTTGGTAAACTGTTCCAGTGATTAGTTACCCTTTACTAAATGTAAAAATGTACACCTTATTTGCAGTCTGAATTTGTCTTGCTTCAGTTTCTAGCCATTGGATCTTCTTATGCTTTTGCCTGCTAGAGTGAACAGCCTGTTATCAAATATTGGTTCCCCATATAGAAGCTTATAAACCGTAATCAAGGCATCCCTTAATCTTCTTTTTGTTAATCTAAATAGCTTAAGCTCCTTGAATCTGTTACTATGAGACATGTTTTCTAATCCTTTTACTACATCCATTGAAAGTCAATTCATTTTTCATGCTTGGAAAACTTACATATATACACACACTCATGAGGAACTTCACTCGTACAACTGAATTTATCTAAATAAATTGGCATTTTTGTACATATGACAAAGTCTGTTGTTTTCAGGCACTTGTCTGCTCCTTTGGGTTAGTCTAATTGTTTATCTGTAACCAGTAACCAAGTGGTTGCTCTCACCAGGGTCCTACTACAGACAAGAAGACTGTATAATGTTCAGTTAGAGCCCATATCACTATTTCATTAGCTCCTGAATATCTGTGGCTCAAGTTACAATTAAATCACGTATCCCACATCCGTGTGTATCTCACATGGTATTTGTTTTTCTATAGGCATATCTGTCTTTCTTCCATTTACTAATAAATGAGACGTTTATTCTGATCTATGACTCTGCCAGTTTTAACCATAGGTATAATGCAAAGGTTGTGTGTTGTTTTTTTCTTGGTTAAAGGTTTAGTAGAAATGTAACACAAAAATAATATTCATAATACAGACAAATTAAATAACAGAACACAACTCCCCGTTTTTGTCCACTTAGAAGCGGTTTTGGTCCTTTATTATCTTGTATTTGCTTTTAGTTTTAGAAGGATAATGAGTCGGTTTAGAGTAGGTTAAAAAGTTAGGTGCTGGACTGGATGGCTATGGATGTTCATAAAGGGCCACGCAGAGCTCATATTTTTTCCAGGCATTTGAAAACGGGGGTGGAAATAGAAAGGGTGGGGAATTCTTTGGGGAGAAAGAGGATTTGAGTTGTTCTGCTGCCAGATATACTGATGGTGAATTATCTTAAAATGTACCCTTAAGACATATTTTTCATTTATGTCAAGGGCATCTAGAGACTGTGTGGAATCTTTTTAGCTTTCTATAAATCTGAATAACTGTGTATCTTTTGCACCTCTAGTTCATCAGTTTAAATCCAACCCAGGTTGGTAGTTAACAACATTTGTCGGATGGCTGTTGTATGACTTTGTGAAATGAGTGGGTGCTGTCATTACAGTTCCTAGTGCATGAGTGTTGACATCAGCATCATTCCTTGTTGGCAGCCTCAGCAGAAAGGCTTACCTTGAGTGGATTTGGAGATTGAATCATTGTCCTAACTGTTTCAGAGTAACAGCCGTGTTAGTCTGTATTCGCAAAAAGCCACAAGTACTCCTTTTCTTTTTGTCCTAACTGTAGAATTGGGTCTTTTAATTCAGAGTTGAGACTAACAGGTGAGACAGTATGGGGAAAAATTGCCCATGCTGTCTCATTCTGTTGATAGAGGACTTCCATTCTACTTTGAGGATTGCCTGTATATCAATTATTGTGTCTGTGAAAACATGGAGCTGTATAGTTAGCAGTGCCCAATGTGAATGAGGATGCACCTTGCTCTCTATCACACACTTCAGGATGTCTCCACAGTTCCCCCTGAGGTATACAGTGAAGTGCATCTTCAGTTGCTATTCTGTTTCCCTGACTGCCGTAGGCAGTAAGCATGAATTCAGTGGTATCTATTAGTCCTTTTAGGGCAACTTAAATGCTTTTTGAGGATGGGGGCGGTGGTGGTGGTGGTAAGTCAATTTTAGGCTATCTATTGTCTTTCATGAGCACTAAGGTCTCAGTCATGCAACTGGCTCTGCACGGAGTCCCATTGACTTTGCTGGGGCTCCATGCATGCACAGGTGTATACCTGCTTGGAGAAAGCTGCAGGATTAAGGCCTAAATATATCTTAAGAGGAAATAAATCAAGAAGGTTTTGTGGAGGTCCTGTCTGATTTTAAGACTCAGGTGTCCTCTTTTGGAAGGCAGTAGTCTCTCACACATTGTAGGTGCGTTTTAAAAGATAAAAGTACCTCTCACCCTCTCTTTGAGGATTGTGGGAGTGTTTGGGAGTGAGGATGAGAGTGGGTGTGCTGTTCTGTCTTTTTCTGTTGAGATAATTTTGTGTGTGTGTTTAGTTTTGTGGTTGTTGTGCATTTAATTTCAGGATTTGTTCCATTTTAGCAGACTTTTGCCAGCCATCTAGAGGCAGAGACCTCAGTTTGTTGTAGATTCTGAGAGTTTAACCTGTGGCCTATGGGTTGGGGATTTTGCCCCCAGGCGCTACCTCTGTGGAGCGTGTGTTCTAGCTGTGGGGTAGGTGATTGGGTGCTTTTTGCATGAGCCAGGCTATTGTGTTTGTTCCCACGCTTAGCCTTGTTGAGCGGGTGGTTGTGGAGGGAATTGTTGGGGGAAGTGTTTTTTGTCCCTGTCGTGCCCCTCTCAACACTTGCTGTTAAAGTCACCATCTCGCATGTTCCTCTTTGCTTAGGAAATGAGCAGCTGGCTAGAGACTTGGTGAGTTGCAGTAAGATCACGAGCCCTCTTAGAAGGATTCCTTTGGGCTGTAAAGCCCCACAAGTTCAGCATGTCTTGTCCTTTCATAGGCAGATTTATCTGATATTAAACACTGCTTCCGAAGTTCTAAAAGTTTCCCTGAAGTATAGGACTGGGGACTGTGACTACATTGTGTTTGTTGCCACTGAGGACATGGCTTGTTTTTGTTGTGGGAGTCTGACACATCTGGTTAATCAGTGCCCTAAGAAGAGGCAGGCTGCCCCTGGGAATGGTGACCCTGTGCCTAGGATAGGGTTGCCAACTTTCTAACCCCTGAAAACCAAACACTTCTGCCCTGTCCTTTCCCCGAGGCCACGCCCATACCCCGCCTCTTCCTCTGAGTCCCCGCCCCACATATCCCCCCCCATCGCTCGCTCTCCCCCCATGCCCCCATCGCTCGCTCCCCGATTCCCTGGTATTCACCTGCCGTCTGCAGAGCCACACTGGGAGGAGTTGATGTGGAGAGGGGGCCTGGGGTGGGGAAATTGGAGCAAAGCGGGACGGAGGGGAGATTGGTCCCTGGAGCAAGGGGCTGGGGTGGGAAATCGGGGCACAGTGGGACGGGGTGGGAAAATCAGAGCACAGTGGGACGGAGGGGGGTCATCCCCAGAGTGAGGGGTTGGGAGGGGAAATCGGGGCACAGTGGGGTTGGGGAGTCAGTCCCTGGAGCGAGGGGCTGGGGAATAGGTGAAATGAGTTCCCAGCCTGCTTGCTGAGCCTCTTGTTTATAACCCTGCCATGCGGATTCCTGGTCTTGTGTCTAGGAGTCTTGTTTCTTCCCTTATTGCAGCAGGTGTAAAAACCTGATTCATTTAATTGATTTAACTAATTTTACATGGGTCTTAGCAGAGATCTTGGCTGTCAAGGTTGGTTTTCATTTCATTGGCTGGGTTTCTCAATTTTTATCAGAGATGGAATCAACGCGTCCTTGGGTCAGTATTGCCAATCTGGACAGTTGCCTTCTTGAGTGAGCCATTCCTGATTATACTCACATTTCTGGTCTTTTGCCTGTTGTTCATGCTGTGGATTGGGATATTGACAAGCCTGGAAGCTTGCTTGCCATTAGTGGTCTTCTGAATTAATAGCTTAGGCCATAAGTCCTTGTCTGTGCTTGTGGCAAAGATCTGTCATTTTTGAATGTTTGTTGGTTTTCGCGATATGGTATGGAGAAGACAGCTGCTGGTGATAGACTTAAACCAGCCAGCCTGGCAAACTATATACAAGCTTCCAATTGCAAAGAGGATGGGTGATTCTCCAATGGAGAATTCTTCTCAGGGATATTGCCACAAATATGTTTGTGCATCATTTGACTCTGCAGATGTCTGTATCATGTTCTTTATATGTGACGGAGGAGACTGTTTTTCGTATATTTCTTACTTGTTCCAGGTTATAGCCATTATTTGTTTTACTTCAGGATATTTTTTGGTTATTGTCCCTTGATTTTTCTCCTATTCACATTTCTCCTATTCATGTATTCATGTTTACTGTTAACTATGAATTCACAAATAGGTCTTGCAAACTTTATTTTAGGTCAAGTAAAGATGGCCATTTTAAAAATTAGACAACATACATTTTTGATACTGGGATTGCCAATGTTATTCAGTTTTTAGATTTTTAGTGGTTTTACACTTCCAGTTGGAGTGTAGATAGTATACTCTTATAAGTGATTTGGATCACCTTATTCAGCAGTGGGCTACTGAATATGCATTTTGTACTGTTCAGGATGGGTAACTGGTTTTCAATTTGCAGGGCTGGCCCACAACATTTTGGCACCTGAGGTGGGGAGCTCAAATGACACCCCCATGCCCCCTCGCTTGGGCCAAAACTTTAAAAGGTCTCAATTCTGCCTTCTTCCTGTACTGCTCTGCAACCTAATAAAGGAGAACTAACAACTTAAAATGCCTTGTTCAAAAATTTTAAGTAACACTTAAATTTCAAATGCCTGAACAGCAAATGTAACTTTTCTTGTGTGCATAATAAACACTGCCATTTTTATCTGTTTGAATAATCAAAGTGGTGCTTTTCATGCCTTCTTGGCTGCAAGGATTTGAACTGCTTCCTATTGAAGGTCCACAGTCTGGGCCAGCTCTGTTGAGATGGTTGCAAGGCCGACCAGCCTCTCCTGTGTCATTGGGGAGCGTAGATGTGTTTTTATTAACTTCAGCTCGGAGAAGCTGCGTTCTCCACTGGCAACTGTTACAGGAAGTGTTAGAAGTATGCGCAGAGCAACAAAAGCATTTGGAAAGAGGGTGGTCATCTTATTTGTGCACATATATTCCAGAACAGCCTTTGGAGTTGATCCTGCTGAAATGTATCTTGAAAGGGTTTTCAGTTCATCACCTAAATCACTCGCATCAATATCACGCATGTCATCATGTTTCAACACTATCTCTAGTTTCAGAGTAGCAGCCGTGTTAGTTTGTATTCGCAAAAAGAAAAGGAGTACTTCTGGCACCTTAGAGACTAACCAATTTATTTGAGCATAAGCTTTCGTGAGCTACAGTTCACTTCATCGGATGCATTCAGTAGAAAATACAGTGGGGAGATTTATATACATAGAGAACATGAAACAATGGGTGTTACCATACACACTGTAAGGAGAGTGATCACTCAAGGCGAGCGATTACCAGCAGGAGAGCGGGGGGGGGGGGACACCTTTTGTAGTGATAATCAAGGTGGGCCATTTTCAGCAGTTGACAAGAACGTCTGAGGAACAGTGGGGGGTGGAGGGGGAGAATAAACATGGGGAAATAGTAGGTCTTCTTTAGGTATCGTAAGGAGTTTGGGAATATCATACTACATCCCAAATATACTGCTGTGTTCCTTGAGCTGCATGAAATGTTCTTTAACTGACTGTATTGCACAATCTAGCACCTGGTTAAAGAATTCAACTTTGAATTGTTGTTTGGGGTCTCTTACGCGATTATCCCATGCCTCGTAATCAAAATGTCTTCTTCTTCGGTGACTCTTGTATTCTTGAATGGGTGGGAAATTAGCTTCAGCGTGAAGTTCCTCTGCCAACTTCTGTGCACTCTTCAGAACGTTTTGAAATCCCTCATCTGACCAGTAAGACTGTAGGTATGACTTTGCTTTGTCCAGTTGTTCCATTAACCAGATATATCAAGGTCAACACCTTGGAGTCTCTTGCTTACAACATTTATTTCAAACAGTATGTCATGCCACAACATTAAGCCACACAGAAATTTGAAGTTATGTATGTTTCTGGTGATTTCATTTTCCTCTGCCACTGTTCTCCCAGGAACAGTTCCTGTCATAGCATTATCCTCCATAATGGCAACGATGGCATCATCTATCATCCCAATTTGGTGTTTGATTGGCTTTATCGCCTTCACTCGACTTCTCCATCGTGTGGCACTCCGTGGTTTCAGTGTCAGAGAGGATGTTCCCAGATGTTGCTCCAAAATTTGCCATTGATGAGTTGATGCAGAGAAAAATACATAGATGCTTTGAATTACATTAAAAATTCAGCAGCCTCACTAGAAGCTGATGCTGCATCACTGACCACCAAGTTCAATGAATGAGAACTGCATGGGACAAGAAAAGCTCAATGGTTTAAGTCTCAGATCAGTGTCTGCACTCCTCTGTTCTTTCCTCTCATGTTGGCACCATTATCGTAGCCCTGACCTCTCATATCAGCTATCGCAATTCCCATATCTTCCAGCTTTTTAAGAAGCACATTTGTCATACCAGCTCCTGTAGTATCATCAATGGCAATACATTCTAGAAAATGCTCTCTGATGGTCACCATTGCAGGGACATTTTCACTAGGTTCTGCTGTTGTTGCAAAACGCACCATTGAAGTCATTTGTTCCGTATGGCTGATGTCAGTTGTACAGTCCAGAATAACAGGGTAATATCTTGCTGACTTCAGATCTGCCATAATCTTCTGTTTGACTTTTGTTGCCAGTAACTGTATGATCTCATTTTGAATTGTTTTCCAAGGTAGTGGTGTGTGTACATTCCTTGGGTGGTGACTCTTCTCAGATGCTCCTGGAGTACAGCATCAAATTCAGCCATCAGCTCCATAATTTTAAGGAAGTTTCCATTGTTTGGCACATACAGCTGATCTGAAGTGCCACGCAGTGCTAGGTTTTGGGTAGCAAGCATTCTCACAATGGCAATGAACATTTTCAGAACATTTTGCCAGTAAAGAGACTCTGATGCAATCTTCTCTTGATGCTGATCATCTACGGTGGCCTTTAACCTTAGTCTCATCTCAAGATCTTTCCACCTATGGAATGTTCTCTGGTGATTTGCTGCCTTCTCATGGCATGCCAGATTTCTAGCCAGATTCTTCCAGTTCTTTGTTCCTGTAGAACCCAATGTGGCTGGAACATTAGACTGGAAGAGTTTGCAACAAAAACAGTATGCATCATTCTGGGTTTTTGAGTACATAAGCCATGGCCTCTCCACTTTGTCACCATTGGGGATTTCACACCAGTAATGTGTTGGATGGAAACTTTTATTTTCACTGTGTTTGGGGAACATGAAGTTTCTCACTTGCTGTGGCCATGCAGAACAAGGAAGTCCCTCAGGCTACTGCTCAGGTGGGTCCACAGTCCTGGATCATCTAGACTTAAGGAACTAAACTCAGCAGCAGCTGTTTCTTGCACCTCCACCACACTCTTCTCTGATCTACACTTTTCTTCAGGAACGTGCATGGTTACATTCATTTGAGATGGAGATATGGATGCTGCAGTAGCTGCCAGGTCACCTGCACTCTGACTAACTGGAAGATCAGTCATCTCCTCACCACTCACATCCTCACTGAGGCCGGAAGGCTCACCGTGAACATTTGTGTCTATGTATCTCAGGAGAGCTCCTTCCTGCTTAGATAGAAAAGCTTTTGCTTTCTTTCTTTTTCTGAATGCTGCCCCAGAGGGGCATTTTCTTCTTTCACTCATGACTGCTGTTCTGTGCCAACTATAGTGGATCTCAACACTCAATTGAAGGGGACAAATAAGCAGGCTGGTAGCAGGGCCTGAATGAGGGAAGATATCAGCGTATTAAGGGCCTAACTGGCTCCTACTACTTCAGTTGACTGCCTGTTCTCCTCAAGTGGGTTCAGAGAAGCAGCAGGAAACAGGAAGCTCCCTGAGAAGGTGGTATTAATCAGTCAAGGCTCCTGGCGGGTGCTAGAGAGGTACATAAGAGGCTTCTTCTCCTCTCTCTCTCTGCAGCTCCTGCTGCTTTCTGTTATTCCCTCTCACCTTTTCTCCTGCCTGCCTGTTATGTCTCTTGTGCCCTCCTTCCTCCAGCACAGCACTCCACCATCTCTGTGCATCTAGAGCAGAGAGAATACATATGCACCAGCAGCAGACACAATTTTCTACACTCTGGGTCCTAGTGGCACCCCCCTACAATCTGGCACCTGAGGCGGCCACCTCAGTTCGCCTCATGGTAAGGCCAGTCCTGTCAATTTGCAATTCAAAGTCAATTCTTTTTATTCCACTCTACAGAGTTTTTAAAGAGGCAGTCAGATTGTATTTGGGACTTGTTCCTTTAAATCTTCCAGCTGTTTGTTCATCTTAGTTTCAGAGTGAAGTAAACTCTGTTTAAATGTTGATGCAAACATTTTCATGAGGCCTGTATCCTCCACAACCTTTGCTGCCTTACACTTGTGGATAAAAAGAAACAACCATACACCTGCTGGGCTTTCAGCAGGCTTCAGATTTTTTAAGACTTCTAAAAACCTGCCACTCTGAACTTTAGCTGGATTCTCCTCTGCTTCACAGTTGAATTCATTAGTATCAAAATTAGGGCTGTCAAGCGATTAAAAAATTTAATTGCAATTAATCATGTGATTAATCGCACTGTTAAACAATAATAGAATACCATGTATTTAAATATTTTTGGATGTTTTCTACATTTTCAAATATACTGATTTCAAGTATAAGACAGAATACTAAGTGTACAGTGATCACTTTGTATTTATTTTTATTACAAATATTTTCACTGTAAAAACCAAACAAAATAGTATTTTTAATTCACCTAATACAAATACTGTAGTGCAATCTCTTTATCATGGAAATTGAACTTACAAATGTAGAATTATGTACGAAAAATAACTGCATTCAAAAATAAAACACTATAAAACTTTAGAGCCTACAAGTCCACTCAGTCCTATTTCTTGTTTGGACAATCGCTCAGACAAACAAGTTTGTTTACATTTGCAGAAGATAATACTGCTTGCTTCTTGTTTACAATGTCACCTGAAAGTGAGAACTGGTGTTCGTATGACACTGTTGTAGCCGGCATTGTAAGATACTTACATACCAGATGCGCTAAAGATTCATATGTCCCTTCATGCTTCAGCCACCGTTCCAAGGACATGTGTCCATGCTGATGACAGGTTCTGCTCAATAACAAACCAAAGCAGAGCAGACTGATGCATGTTCATTTTCATCATTTGAGTCAGATGCCACCAGCAGAAGGTTGATTTTCTTTTTTGGTGGTTCAGGCTCTGTAGTTTCCGCATTGGAGTGTTGCTCTTTTAAGACTTCTGAAAGCATGCTCCTCACCTCATCCCTCTCAGATTTTGGAAGGCACTTCAGATTCTGAAACCTTGGGTTGAATGCTGTAGCTATCTTCAGAAATCTCACACTGGTACCGTCTTTGCGTTTTTTCAAATCTGCAGCGAAAATGTTCTTAAAATGAACATGTGCTGAGTCATCATCCAAGACTACTATAAAATGAAATATATGGCAGAATGTGGGTAAAACAGAGCCGGAGACATAGAATTCTCCCCCAAGGAGTTCAGTCATAAATGTAATTAATGCATTTTTTTTTAATGAGCGTCATCAGCATGGAAGCATGTCCTGTGGAATGGTGGCTGAAGCATGAAGGGGCATATGAATGTTTAGCATATCTTGTACGTAAATACCTTGCAATGCCGGCTACAAAAGTCCCATGTGAACGCCTGTTCACACTTTCTGATGACATTGTAAATAAGAAGTGGGCAGCATTATCTCCTGTAAATGTAAACAAACGTGTTTGTCTTAGCGAATGGCTAAACGAGAAGTAGAACAGAGTGGACTTGTAGACTCTAAAGCTTTGCATTGTTTTGTTTTTGAGTGCAGTTTTGTAACAAAAAAAATCTACATTTGTAAGTTGCACTTTTATGATAAAGAGATTGCACTACAGTACTTGTATGAGGTGAATTGAAAAATACTGTTTCTTTTATCTATCATTTTTACAGTGGAAATATTTGTAATAAAAATAATAATATAAAATGAGCAGTGTACACTTTGTATTCTGTGTTGTAACTGAAATCAGTATATTTGAAAATGTAGCGAAACATCCAAAAATATTTAATACATTTCATTTGGTATTCTATTGTTTAACACTGCGATTAAAACTGCGTTTAATCACAATTAATTTTTTAATTGCAATTAATTTTTTGAGCTAATTGCGTGAGTTAACCATGATTAATCAACAGCCCTAATCAAAATCACTACTTGGGGACTATTGCTCCATTCTGAATATGAATAACATGTATCAGAATTACTCACAGTTCTTCAAATCCTAAAAATATTTTAAAAAATTGATCAAGTTCCATTAATGAATTTAGACACTGCCATTGTTAAACATCTGGAGATCTTGACAAATACATCAGAGTGCATATTTTGGAATGCTGCTACATATAATACTTGAGCCATCAGACTGTTGTAAGAAATAAAGGTGTATTTTCACTTTTTCTGCAAAATTTTGCTGTTACTAGTTAAATCATTTTTTTTTAAAAAAAGATCTCATTAATTACAAATGGACATTATTCACACTTTTGCCCCAAAAAGAGAATCAACAAATATTTATCTTTCCATATTACACATTAGAAATATAACAGCAAACTATCATTCTGAGTTGCTGGAGCTTTCTCTTTTGTAGCCTTTTATAGGTATACTTAGAATGATCTCAGTTTCTGATCAATTTGAGTGCAAAGAAATTTTAGATCTAATTTTAAAGCAGTTCAATTTTTCACTTTTGCCAGATGTACAGAGGTTTTCGGTCCCCCGCCCCTAGTAAAACTACTGATTTGTGGTACATTTAAAATGTGTAGGTTCTGATCAGCACTTCCTACTTAGACAGAACAACCTTCGATTTCAGTGTGTTTTTGTCTGCATAAAAACTGCAGGATTTGAACCACAGATTTCAAAGAGACTCTTGCCTGAGTAAGGGAAGTCCAACAGGTCTCTCAAGAAATAAAACTTTATTCATTCCTATGCTAGAGAAAGGGTTTGTTACCTTGTGTTTATAATGATCAAACCAATATACTATGTATACAAGTATTAGAAGATAAAGAATGGCTACATTCTCATCTAGGAACAAATCACTAATTTAACATCCAGGTTATAATTTGACCAGGGAGATTAAGCATGGCCACCCTGCTGCACAAGTGTTTCATTGCCAGCAGTGCCTGTTACTGAGTGAGAAAAGACTAGAACAGCAGGATCAGTAATTCCTCTGAGCTGCCATCTTCTGTGAGAAAAGTGCAGGAATGCACCACTTTTCTTCCAGTGCAGGAACTATTGTGAACCAGAACTAAAAATAGAGAGGCAGAGAGAAGAGACAGGATGAGGAAAAGATAATACAGATGATTCCAAAACAAGTTTTATTTAATTTGGTTTACCACATAGGATTTTCACAAAGGATTATGTGAATCATATAGATTTAGGGAGTGTTTTACAAAATTCCTTCTTGAATTATTCCATCCACTTGGCTCTGCCTCCACCACATGAAGTTCAAGATTTTTGCCACTGCCTTTGAGGCCCAGCATAACTTTAATCGTATTTATCCCAACTTCCCTTTTTTCACGTTGCTCCTCACCCCGGCTCTGCTTGTGATGCCAGCCCTATAGCCCTGTTCACTGTGATTATCTCTGCACTTTCTTCCGTACAGAACTCTTCCGATGGAACTTCCTTCCCAAACTTAATAATACCCTTTCTTATTCAAATCTCTCCTCAAGTCCTTTTTGTGTTGTGAAGCCTACAAGAAATTAGCCAGTTAATAATCACAAGGTAAGGGAGCAGTCAGGATTGTCATGGTATTTATATGTTTCTTGGTGCCCCCGCAAAGTCCTGCTGAACACCACTGAACCCAGTGTGGGCCCCAAGCAGTCCTTGTGAAAACTGAGCATCTGTTCACACTAGGATCAAAGTTTTCTTTTTCTTTTAAATGAGTTAAACATTTAAAAATCCTTCTATAGACAAGCAAATACAAAAATCAGATATAGTTCTTTTTGTGCAGGCATCACCACGTCACAAAATGACAGATAAAAGGGGTTCATAATCTCCCTGTTTATGGGAAGGGTTGCGGTTTGTGAAAGGAATTAGTCTGGCTTTGAGTGCTTGCTGTTATGAAGTAGATGACAAGCAGAATGGTTATAACATGGTTGACAAACAGATTGCTCCTTAATTGCTCTTGTTTGCTTAATCAGACTAATTTTTTTATAAAGAGAAATCACTACTAAATGAAAGAGCAATTATCCATTGCACAAATTATAATAAAATGATTGTGGGAAGTCATATTAGTTTCCAGCACTGTAATGTGATAAGAAAATAGTCTAATTGTCAGGGTTTATTCTATATGAAATTGGTTGTCCTCGACTGTTAAGATATTTTGGAAATCTGGCAAAATAATTTATTTGCTGTTGAGATTGGATTAACTCTAGCAAACTTTTTAAGGAACCACAGATTAGTTACATGATAGAAAGTACCTTGGAAATTCAATCAGTAGTTAACTTTAATAACATACTTATGTACCTTGTTTCAAAAGGATGGGATTACCAATTTGTTTAAGATTAAGCTTGTGCTCAAGTGTTTTGCAGAACTGAGGCCAACATGACCAAGTTTGCATAATTAGAGTACTGAATATCATAAAGCCATTTAGGTGGAAGTGAAAAATTCAGCAGCTTTTTCATCCATATAAAGATTGAAAAATTCCCATTTGAATTTATGAGGAACGACTCTTTAACTGTCAGTAGTATGTTATTTACTGACACTCCTCAAAAAATAGATGTTGCAAAAAGCTGGAATGCTATCAATCTTTGTCTTTTTATTTCCCCTCCCTCTCCAAAGAAAAACAAACTATCTTAAAGTTTAGGTTGTACATAGTTATGTATTTAACTCAAAACATTGCTAAAACATTGTAGTTAGAACAAAAAGTGATCATTTTAAAGAGAGAAATTCAAAATCAAGATTCCAACTTTCAATGGGACATAGGTGCCTAAGTGGCTGAGGGCCTGATTTTTAAAGGTCTTCTAAGGTGCTAAAAAAAGAAAAGAAGTACTTGTGGCACCTTAGAGACTAACCAATTTATTTGAGCATAAGCTTTCGTGAGCTACAGCTCACTTCATCGGATGCATCACAAAAGCTTATGCTCAAATAAATTGGTTAGTTTCTAAGGTGCCACAAGTACTCCTCTTGTTTTTTTGTGAATACAGACGAACACAGCTGTTACCCTGAAACCTGTCAGAAGATGCTAAAGAAGCATGTAGTGGAATTTTCAAAAGTGCCTGGAAGCCCAATTGCTCTTATGGGAGTTGGGTACCTGGGGCCAGATTTTCAAAGGTATTTAGGCATTTAAAGATGCAGATAACACCTACTGGGATTTTCAAAAATGTCTAGATGCCAGTCAGGGTTAGACACCTAAGCACTTTGAAAATCTCACTAGGTATCTCTCTAGCCACATTGTATGTGCCTAAATACCTTTGAAAATCTGGTCTTAAGTCACTTTTGAAAATGTGACTTAGGCATCTAAGTCACATAGGCACTGTAGAAAATGACACCCATTCTCTGTAATGGTGACACTTACGTGTTATGAAGGTGTATGTGGCTGTTGTAAGGCTTTTTCAGGAATAAGAAACTTCCAACTTCATTGTCATTGTCTCTATCATTATTCTGATATGTATGTACAATACATTTAAAATGAACTAAAATGTTGATAAAAGGTCACAGGTTGAAAGTCCAAAGGATTGAAATCCTCTTTAACCACAGAACAGATAAAGAATAGACAGTAGCAAACCCTGCTGTCCTAGAATTACCGGTCACTGTAGGTCAATCTAGACTTGAAGGAAGGAGTCCTGTAGGACTCCCTTGATGCTGATAAAACTGCCAGTTAGAAATTGGACAGAGATGGCCAACTCATTTCACATAAGTAACTGTCTAAAAGGCTATTAGACAACACCGACTTCCAGTAATTGCCAGCCTGGAGCAATTTTGAATATGTGATGTAAAGGTGAAAGCTACCATATCTTTTGCCAGTGTTCTGAACCTTTCTGTTCCCCTGAATCAGAATAAATGAAAAGGAATTACTTTCAGTCTTTATACGAACATCACCATAATCCCAAATCTCCATCAGGAAATTGTAATTGGGGATTTCAGTTTGCATTATTGGCTTCTCCCCTTCCGTTACTTGTATTGAATAGGTAGTTAATGTTACACTCCTGTTCGAGCCCTTTTTCTCATTTTGTCAGGGAATATTAATCCTAATCCTCCTCAATCTTCTATTTATCTGTCTTCCTTACTGTTTCTTTTCTTCTCTGTGGTTCCTTTTGTATCTGTACAATTTATTCACAGAGCAGGTATACCACAAATTAAAGTTGCACTGCAGTTATTTTCTTCATACTTTTATGACTGATCTTTCAAAGTATCCTGTTATAGTAAATAGCTTTCTCTCATCCTGTTTTGATGGGTGTCCCCCAGGGCACTTTCCTCTATCCCCTATTCTTTTTGCTTTATAATTTCTTTTTTGGTAACATTGTCTTGTCTCAGAGGTTGCAATGCTGATTACATTCAATTGTATTCCTCTTTTCCATCCTTTCCCCCTCTTACTCATAAATTTGTTTCTAGCAGGTTATCTTAATTTTTCTCATCTTCAGGCAAGTTATCTTAAATATAACCAAGACAGAAATTATTTTCTTTCTTCTTTCTCTTTCCACTTCTCCCACTGTCAGTATCACTCTCATAATTATTGTTGTTTGCACTGGAAACTTTGTTATCTTTAATCAGCAGTTTAGTTTTGCCACCCATATTGTTGTTCAATCTTGCCTAGTTCACCTTCTATACATCTCATATATCAGCAAGTTATTTTAAACAGCAAAATCATGGTCCATGTACTTGTTTTTGCAATGAAATGTATATTGGACTTAAATCCTCTCACTGACCACTTCATTCAGTTCAAAAGGAAATTGTATGTCTCATTTTTGCTTCCCTTTGCTACTGACATTCCTGTTTCTTCACTGGCTTTTCATTGCACAAATTGGTCATTCCTATATTTCTTTTATTATTCCCTGACATCCCACTTTCTTTCTTCTTAATGCCATTCATTTGTCTATTGACAATATTAATGGTAATTTTCTTCCTCTCTTTCCTCATTTTTCTGTTCATTTTTTAAAATTTTCTTTGAACTATTTTCTGTCTCTTCATTGTCTAATAAGTCTCCAGTTATTGACCAATTATCATTTTTGAATAGTATTTATTATTATTAATTCATTTTTTTATTATTGCTGTGTCCTACTGTTATCTTTTCCCCCAGAATTTTGAATCAGTGCTATTATATAAAGGAATCCAAACTCCCTCAATAAAGTCCAAAGGGCAAATCTGCTTAATAAATACAATGTGAATATATATAGATATTAGTGAAGTAAGGAATAAGCAAAAGCAATGGTGAAATTGACTGTGTTACTAGCTAAAGAAATAGAATAAAGCAAAAAAATATATATGCTATGCTGGATTCTGCAATACAGTGTATGACTCTACTTATTTAAAAATGTTAAAAGGTCACTTACAACATAGAATCATAAAAGATTAGGGTTGGAAGAGACCTCAGGAGGTCATCTAGTCCAACCCCCTGCTTAAAGCAGGACCAACTCCAACTAAATCATCCCAGCCAGGGCTTTGTCAAGCTGGGTCTTAAAAACTTCTAAGGATGGAGATTCCACCACCTCCCTAGGTAACCCATTCCAGTGCTTAACCACCCTCCTAGTGAAATAGTGTTTCCTAATATCCAACCTCGACCTCCGCCACCGCAACTTGAGACCATTGCTCCTTGTTCTGTCATCTGCCACGACTGAGAACAGCCGAGCTCCATCTTCTTTGGAACCCCCCTCCCCCTTCTGGTAGTTGAAGACTGCTATCAAATCCCCCCTCACTCTTCTCTTCTGCAGACTAAATAAGCCTAGTTCCCCCAGCCTCTCCTCATAGGTCATGTGCCCCAGCCCCCTAATCATTCTCGTTGCTGTCCGCTGGACTCTCTCCAATTTGTCCACATCCCTTCTGTAGTGTGGGGAACAAAACTGGACACAGTATTCCAGGTGTGGCCTCATCAGTGCCGAAGAGGGGAATAATCACTTCCCTAGATCTTCTGGCAATGCCCCTACTAATACAGCCCAATATGCCATTGGCCTTCTTGGCAACAAGGGCACACTGCTGACTCATATCCAGCTTCTCATCCACTATAATCTCCAGGTCCTTTTCTGCAGAACTGCCGCTTAGCCAGTCGGTCCCCAGCCTATAGCAGTGCATGGGATTCTTCCGTCCTAAGTGCAGGACTCTGCACTTTTCCTTGTTGAATCTCATCAGATTTTTTTTAGCCCAATCCTCCAATTTGTCTATGTCACTCTGGATCCTATCCCTACCCTCCAGCATATCTCCCTCCCACCCCCCATCTTAGTGTCATCCACAAAATTCCTGAAGGTGCAATCCATCCCATCATCCAGATCATTAATGAAGACGTTGAACAAAACGGCCCCAGGACAGACCCTTGGGGCCCTACGCTTGACACCAGTTGCCAACTAGACATTGAGCCGTTGATCTCAACTACCCGTTGAGCCCAATGATCTAGCCAGCTTTCTATCCACCTTATAGTCCATTCATCCAATCCATACTTTTTTTTAACTTGCTGGCAAGAATACTGTGGGAGACCATATCAAAAGCTTTCCTAAAGTAAAGATATATCACATCCACCACTTTCCCCATATTCACAGAGCCAGTTATCTCAACATAGAAGGCAATCAGTTTGGTCAGACATGACTTGCCCTTGGTGAATCCATGTTGACTGTTCCTGATCACCTTCCTCTCCTCCAAGTGCTACAAAATGGATTCCTTGAGGACCTGCTCCATGATTTTTCCAGGGACTGAGGTGAGGCTGACCGGTCTGTAGTTCCCCGGGTTCTCCTTCTTCTCTTTTTTAAAGATGGACACTAGGTTTGCCTTTTTCCAGTTGTCCGGGACCTCTCCTGATCGCTACGAGTTTTCAAAGATAATGGTGAGTGTCTCTGCAATCACATCAGCCAACTCCCTCAGCACCCTCAGATGCATTAGATCCAGCCACATAGACTTGTGCATGTCCAGCTTTTCTAAATAGTCCTTAACCTGTTCTTTCACCACTGAGGGCTGCTCACCTCTTCCCCATACTGAGCTGCCCAGTGCAGCAGTCTGGGAGCTGACCTTGTCTGTGAAGACTGAGGCAAAAAAAGCATTGAGTACTTCATCTTTTTCCACATCATCTGCCACTAGGTTGCCTCCCCCATTCAGTAAGGGCCCCACACTTTCCTTGACCTTCTTCTTGTTACCCTTCACATCCCTTGCTAGCTGCAACTCCAGTTGTGCTTTGGCTTTCCTGATTGCTCCCCTGCATGCTTAAAAAGTATCTTGTCCCCTCATTGGTCATTTTGGTCAGGTGCCAGCGAGGTTACCTTTAGCTTCTTAACCCTTTACAGGTGAGAGGAGCTTTCCCCTGGCCAGGAGGAATTTCAAAGGTGTTTACCCTTCCCCTTATATTTATGACACGCCCCCCAAATCTCAGCTAGGGTGAAACACTGGCTGGGATTTCTTCCTGGAGCTCTAGGAAAAACAGAGTTAATAAGACACATGCATCTCTAAATATACTACCAAGTACATAAAGACTAACAATATTTTCCACATCTTAAGGACGATTTTAACCAGTTGATTCTGGGAAACTTTCACGGGAGAGTGCATCAGCCACTTTGTTAGAAGCTCCTGAGATGTGTTGGATGTCGAAATCAAAATCTTGGAGAGCTAAACTCCACCGAAGAAGTTTTTTGTTAGTTTCTTTGACGGTGTGAAGCCACTTCAGTGCAGCATGGTCGGTTTGCAGGTGGAAACGCCGTCCCCAAACATATGGGCGTAGCTTTTCCAGAGCGTAGACAATGGCATAACATTCTTTTTCAGTGACTGACCAGTTGCTTTCCCTCTCAGACAGTTTTTTGCTGAGAAACACTACAGGGTGGAATTCTTGATCAGGTCCTTTCTGCATTAAAACTGCTCCCACACCACGCTCGGAGGCATCTGTGGTTACTAGGAACGGTTTGTCAAAGTCTGGGGCCCTTAGTACAGGGTCAGACATGAGTGTCGCTTTAAGCTTGTTAAAGGCCTTCTGACACTTTCCGGTCCACTGAACAGCATTTGGCTGTTTCTTTTTGGTTAGGTCTGTCAGTGGGGCAGCGATTTGGCTGTAGTGCGGTACAAATCGTCTGTAATAACCAGCCAAGCCTAAGAAGGATTGAACCTGTTTCTTTGACTTTGGGACAGGCCACTTTTGGATAGCATCCACTTTGGCCTGTAGGGGGCTGATAGTTCCTTGACCCACCTGGTGTCCAAGGTAAGTCACTCTGTTTAGGCCTATTTGACACTTCTTAGCCTTAACAGTTAGTCCTGCCTCCCTTATGCGCTCAAGGACTTTTTGTAGATGTTCCAGGTGGTCTGCCCAGGAATCCGAAAATATGGCCACATCGTCAAGGTAGGCGACTGCATATTCTCCTAATCCCGCTAGGAGACCATCTACAAGTCTTTGGAAAGTGGCGGGTGCATTTCGCAGCCCGAAAGGGAGTACATTAAATTCATACAGCCCGAGATGTGTGATGAAGGCTGACCTTTCCTTGGCAGATTCATCTAGCGGTACCTGCCAGTACCCCTTTGTTAAGTCCAAGGTAGAGATGAACTGGGCCCGTCCCAGTTTCTCTAACAGTTCATCTGTGCGTGGCATTGGATAGTTGTCTGGGCGAGTTACAGCATTCAGCTTACGGTAGTCCACGCAAAAACGTATTTCCCCATCTGGTTTGGGAACTAGAACCACTGGAGATGCCCATGCACTTTCAGAGGGGCGGATTACACCCATCTGTAACATATCCTGGATCTCCCGTTCTATAGCAGTTTTAGCTTGAGGAGACACCCGGTAAGGTTGGACCCTAATTGGGTGAGCATTACCTGTGTCAATGGAGTGGTATGCCCGTTCAGTCAGTCCTGGGGTGGCTGAGAACGTTGGCGCGTAGCTAGTGCACAGCTCCTGGATCTGCTGTCGCTGCATACGCCCAAGGGTCATGGAGAGGTTCACCTCTTCCACACCACCAGCACATTTCCCTTCGTAGTAGACACCTTCAGGCCACTCAGCATCATCTTCTCCCTGGGCTGTAAACTGACAAACCTTTAATTCTCTGGAATAAAAGGGCTTTAGAGAATTAATATGGTACACCTTAGGCTTTCGGTTGGAGGTGGGGAATGCTATGAGATAATTAACAGCTCCCAGGCGCTCCTGGACCGTGAATGGCCCTTCCCACGATGCTTCCATTTTATGGGCCTGGAGCGCCCTTAAGACCATGACCTGGTCTCCTACTTTGAAGGAACGCTCTCTGGCATGTTTATCATACCAGGCTTTTTGCTCTTTTTGAGCATCCTGTAAGTTTTCTTTAGCAAGGGCTCTGAACCTCCGACGAGACTGCTCGGGTGTTATCCCCATTCTGACTCTCGCCTTGGATTTAAACAGTTCATACTTGTTCATGTGTTCTTTAGGCATTTCAGCTGCCACCTCAGCTAAGGGTCCACTGAGCTGCGGCCTCAGCTCTACCATGTACTGGTCAGTAGAGAGGTTGTATCCAAGGCAGGCCCTTTCGAAGTTTTCTAGGAAGGCCTCAGTATCATCGCCTGCCTTGTAGGTGGGGAACTTTCTGGGATGGGAAGTGGTACTTGGAGAAGGATTACTAGGGTTTGTTGGGATATTCTGCTGAGCCTTTATCTTCTCCATCTCCTCCACATACTTCCTCTCTTTTTCCTTCTCCTCCAGTTCTTTGTCCCTCGCTTCCATAGCTCTCCTGTGAGCAGCCGCTTGGTGTTGTTCTGCCTCCCTTTCTTGTTCCTTCTTCAGCCGCATGAGTTCTATCTGTCTTTCATGTTCCCTTTGTCTTTCCTCAGCCTGAAATTTGGCTAATTCCAGCTGTAGTCGAGCTGAGGATTTGGTCATTCTAACCTCTCTGTTTTTAACTAACTTTACACCCGAGGTTTAGAAATAAACAAACAAAACTTGGCTGTAAAATTTTGCTGTGCTGGAATAGAATACCTATTCTCTGATAGTGATTGTCAGCCTACAGAAAAAGACAATTCCCTTGTCTCTGTTCTGGGCCCAACTTAAAGCAAAAAACCTCCAAACTACTTGGAAACCTGCTTACCCAGCCCAAAGAAAAAGCAAATGGGTAGAACACACACCCCCTATTTACTTTTAGGAAGAAAAGAAAAAAAAAAACCTCTGGGTTGGAAGACTGTGAATTTCCCTGCAGGAGTTAAGTACCCTGCCTCCAGGCAAAGAAAACCTGCAATTCACAAGATAATCCCCTTTTGTCTCTGCTTGGCCACAAAGCAGGGAAAACCCAAGATGCTTTCAGTTTCAAAGCTGCTTCAAAGCCACAGGAAAAAAAAATTCCTTTTTAAAATCTGTATTTCTAGTTCAAAAAATCTCAACTGGATCTCAAAATGATTTCAGGTTAATCCCACCACTATGCCACCATGTCAAGGTTCCTCCCCCACTCTGAACTCTAGGGTACAGATGTGGGGACCTGCATGAAAAACCTCCTAAGCTTATCTTTACCAGCTTAGGTCAAACTTCCCCAAGGTACAAAGTATTCCACCCGTGGTCCTTGGAATGGCCGCTACCACCACCAAACTAATACTGGTTACTGGGGAAGAGCTGTTTGGACGCGTCCTTCCCCCCAAAATACTTCCCAAAACCCTGCACCCCACTTCCTGGACAAGGTTTGGTAAAAAGCCTCACCAATTTGCCTAGGTGACTACAGACCCAGACCCTTGGATCTTAAGAACAATGAACAATCCTCCCAACACTTGCACCCCCCCTTTCCTGGGAAATGTTGGATAAAAAGCCTCACCAATTTGCATAGGTGACCACAGACCCAAACCCTTGGATCTGAGAACAATGAAAAAGCATTCAGTCTTTTACAAGAAGACTTTTAATAGAAAATAGAAGTAAATAGAAATGAAGAAATCCCCCCTGTAAAATCAGGATGGTAGATATCTTACAGGGTAATTAGATTAGAAAACATAGAGAACCCCTCTAGGCAAAACCTTAAGTTACAAAAAAGATACACAGACAGAAATAGTTATTCTATTCAGCACAATTCTTTTCTCAGCCATTTAAAGAAATCATAACCTAACACATACCTAGCTAGATTACTTACTAAAAGTTCTAAGACTCCATTCCTGTTCTGTCCCTGGCAAAAGCAGCACACAGACAGACACAGACCCTTTGTTGTAAACACCTTTGAAATTCCTCCTGGCCAGGGGAAAGCTCCTCTCACCTGTAAAGGGTTAAGAAGCTAAAGGTAACCTCGCTGGCACCTGACCAAAATGACCAATGAGGAGACAAGATACTTTCAAAAGCTGGGAGGGGGGAGAGAAACAAAGGGTCTGTGTCTGTCTGTATGCTGCTTTTGCCAGGGACAGAACAGGAATGGAGTCTTAGAACTTTTAGTAAGTAATCTAGCTAGGTATGTGTTAGATTATGATTTCTTTAAATGGCTGAGAAAAGAATTGTGCTGAATAGAATAACTATTTCTGTCTGTGTATCTTTTTTGTAACTTAAGGTTTTGCCTAGAGGGGTTCTCTATGTTTTCTAATCTAATTACCCTGTAAGATATCTACCATCCTGATTTTACAGGGGGGATTTCTTCATTTCTATTTACTTCTATTTTCTATTAAAAGTCTTCTTGTAAAAGACTGAATGCTTTTTCATTGTTCTCAGATCCAAGGGTTTGGGTCTGTGGTCACCTATGCAAATTGGTGAGGCTTTTTATCCAACATTTCCCAGGAAAGGGGGGGGTGCAAGTGTTGGGAGGATTGTTCATTGTTCTTAAGATCCAAGGGTCTGGGTCTGTAGTCACCTAGGTAAATTGGTGAGGCTTTTTACCAAACCTTGTCCAGGAAGTGGGGTGCAGGGTTTTGGGAAGTATTTTGGGGGGAAAGACGCGTCCAAACAGCTCTTCCCCAGTAACCAGTATTAGTTTGGTGGTGGTAGCGGCCATTCCAAGGACCACGGGTGGAATACTTTGTACCTTGGGGAAGTTTTGACCTAAGCTGGTAAAGATAAGCTTAGGAGGTTTTTCATGCAGGTCCCCACATCTGTACCCTAGAGTTCAGAGTGGGGGAGGAACCTTGACACTTGCCCTTGGTGAATCCATGTTGACTGTTCCTGATCACCTTCCTCTCCTCCAAGTGCTACAAAATGGATTCCTTGAGGACCTGCTCCATGATTTTTCCAGGGACTGAGGTGAGGCTGACCGGTCTGTAGTTCCCCGGGTTCTCCTTCTTCTCTTTTTTAAAGATGGACACTAGGTTTGCCTTTTTCCAGTTGTCCGGGACCTCTCCTGATCGCTACGAGTTTTCAAAGATAATGGTGAGTGTCTCTGCAATCACATCAGCCAACTCCCTCAGCACCCTCAGATGCATTAGATCCAGCCACATAGACTTGTGCATGTCCAGCTTTTCTAAATAGTCCTTAACCTGTTCTTTCACCACTGAGGGCTGCTCACCTCTTCCCCATACTGAGCTGCCCAGTGCAGCAGTCTGGGAGCTGACCTTGTCTGTGAAGACTGAGGCAAAAAAAGCATTGAGTACTTCATCTTTTTCCACATCATCTGCCACTAGGTTGCCTCCCCCATTCAGTAAGGGCCCCACACTTTCCTTGACCTTCTTCTTGTTACCCTTCACATCCCTTGCTAGCTGCAACTCCAGTTGTGCTTTGGCTTTCCTGATTGCTCCCCTGCATGCTTAAGCAATATCTTTGTACTCCTCCCTAGTTATCTGTCCAAGTTTCTTGTAAGCTTGTAAGCTTCCTTTTTGTGTTTAAGCACCCCGAAAATGTCTCTCTTAAGCCAAGCTGATCGCCTGTCATATCTGCTATTTTTTCTGCACATCGGGGTAGTTTGTTCCTGCTCCCTCAATAAAGCTCCTTTAAAATACAGCCAGCTCTCCTGAACTCCTTTCCCCCTCACACTAGCCTCCTGGAGGATCCTGCCATCAGTTCCCTGAGGGAGTCAAAGTCTGCTTTTTGAAATCCAGGGTCTATATTCTTTTGTCAGGATCCTGCACATCCATAAGTGAGGAAGGGCAGACCGACGACCCTGAGCTGGAGGATGGCACCCCTAAAGACAAGACAATTGATTAAATCGAAACCAGGACAGGATAACCCTCTCAAAGGTGTTTTGGAATGTTAACATCAAAAGATAACACCAATTAAGGATAGGTTTCAGAGTAGCAGCCGTGTTAGTCTGTATTCGCAAAAAGAAAAGGAGTACTTGTGGCACCTTAGAGACTAACCAATTTATTTGAGCATAAGCTCAAATAAATCTGTTAGTCTCTAAGGTGCCACAAGTACTCCTTTTCTTTCTGCAAATACAGACTAACACAGCTGCTACTCTGAAACCTATCATCTTGCATCAGAGACACTGTCCCAAAGCAGGTCTAATGCTTAGACCTAGGTATCAGTGATTTCAGCTCTGCAGCATATAACAAGACTCTCAACTGAGTGTAAATTAGCTCTGTTATTACACAGTGGAGAGAGGTAAGGTCAGATGGTGTCTGGGGCTCTTGAGCAAGGCTCACACCACCAAGTGCAAGTAACATCCTGATCCTCCTACCCCAATTCAGTAGGCTTTGGAACCTATGTCCCCTGCCTAGAGTGCCATTTAGTTGAGGGTGAGTCCCTCAACTGGGAAATGCCAAGTGCAGTTCTGCTGCTCTTGATTCGCACAACAAGGATAACAACCCTTTATTACTCCTGCCCCAATAACAAGGAGACTGGGGATCCCACACCAGCCAAAAGTGACCATTTGGGCAAGCAATCCCATCATGTTGAGCACCTAGGCAGGGTGCCCATGCAAACGAGATCAGCTTCTGAAGTCCTTTTCACAGCTCACCACTGGATGTCAGGGGAGAGCTCATTCAGACTCTGCTTACATTAATTTTGTAGTGAACCTGTCTCTATTAAATATAAATCAAGTATTTTGTATTGTTTAAAACATACAAGCCATATATAGGCCCTTTTCTTTTCTCCCTTTAATTCAATAGAATTCCACTAGTGTAAAAGAGGAGAAATAAAGGACTGTGGGTAGAATTTTCAAAATTGCTCAGCATTGGGCTAAATTTGTTCCCACTAAAGTCAATGAAGTGGCTCAATGTTGAGCACTTTTGAAAATTATCTTGATATGTCTAATATAAGAACTCTATTCCAATTATGTCTACTGATGTAGTGCTAGATTCTGACCTTTTGAGATGTTTCAAAAGCTAAATTGTATCTTTGCATGTTAGATATAATCAAAGTGTGTAAATCTTGGACTCTTCATTCCACATGGCTTTCTGTGAAGATTTTCTCCAGATTTTGACAGATACAGGTTCTCACCTCTTGAGTTTTGCTGTATTTTAAATCAAAATGTTTAAATTGAAACTCAGTTGAAACCTGGCTTCCCATCAAAACCATGTGAAACTTCAAATTTTACATAGTTCACAGCATTAAATCATGTCAGGCTCACTCACTTCGTAGTCAACTTCAAAACCAGATGAGCATAAGCATGATTTGAGGATTAATTTAAAATATTTCACACAGCTCACTGTATAAAACACACTATAAACTTGAATAAAGGTTGCAATTGATATAAAAACATTTCCACATTGTAACCAGATATTTAAAACTGACTCTAAATAGATGAAAACACATATAGTGTTTCCCCCTAGAAAAACTGGCTGTTATGTCTGCCAACTAGTGGCCAGATATGAGAATAGACTTAACCAATTAGCAGAGTTCCCCATCTGGTGGTTGGATTCCCTGTAGAGGCTTCTGGCATATTACTATAGCTGAAACTCAAACCAGGGTCCTTTTCTGGATGAGCCAAAAGGGAACCCTTCTCATCTCTGAAGGAAGCTCATCTCATCCGAAAGTCATTCTTCATGTATCATCTTCTAGCTTTTCAATGAAGAAAAGATGTTCCCCAGGCCTCAGCTACTTCTCAAAGGCTGTTGGAAAGCTAATGTATGGTTCTAACAAAGTAGCTGCCAGGAGACAAAATGGCAGGTATGTGGAAGTCAAGGGGAATCATTACTATGTTTGAAATATGGAGAATTTTTTCTCTGTGAAAGGAGAGTTGTAAATCTTTCTACATTGAATTTATATGTAAACTGGAGGTAATGACCTCGTAACATCGAAACAATTCCATAAAACTCCTGGCAACAACCAATAGCACAACCATGCTACTAAACTCTACTTCTGCTGAAATCCTCATCAGGTCCTTCATTATCTCCCTGCACTGACTATTCTCACACCCTTCTCAATGGCCTCTTTAGACCCAGCTCTTGGACTCCAGCATATGTGTTTACTGAGAGGTAATTACATTGGCTGAAAAGCTCTTTAGCCAAACAGAGTTTTGGCCAAGCCATTTCATTTTTGAACTGGTGTGAACAACAGGGTGGGATGACTGTATGTTCGCTGTCACTTAGTTGTAATGCTCATTGCCATTATATCTAAAAATCCCCAAGGTACTGATGAAATACATAATGTAAGATGTGAAAGCAACCAGATCATAAAAAAAGAAAAGCTCATGGAGTTGTTAATTTTTGGCATCATGTAATTAAACCACCTTTTTAATGTTATTTTTTTGCTAGTGTCTAATTAGCAGAGCCATCTGCCTAAGGAGTGCTGGACCATCTGTCTGGAATGTTGATCTGTTCATATTTTCCTGGTTCCTGACTAATTAACTTATTTCTCTATGAAATGTAATAGTACATTTTGTTTTTACACTTCAGAGAAGTGTATACATAATATATGTGTATTTGTATTAATACATCCATCATGAGTGTCTGTCTGTCTACCTACAGCAATACAGGTATTATACAGGGTGCAATTATGCTCTCAGTTACATGACTGCAGCTCCCATTGATGTTAATGGAAGCCAGGTGTTTTTATTCTCCTGTATCACATCTAATAATAGAAACCCTAACCAACAAGTCTTTTTATGACTTTTTCAGATCCTGAACACGACTGACACTTTCTTATTGATTAAGGTTATGATTGCACATTCTGGCTATACTGAAATATACTGTATATAGATTTTTTTTCTTGTTTGCAGTTTGTAGCATCTCTGGAAAGTTCATGTCAGGACTTACTATCTGCTGCATTGGATTGTGTGCATGTGCACACGCACACACACAAGCTCTTTCCAGTGAAGATAGCAAGGATTTTGGTCCTTCTTGACTAGTGTTTATCCAGTAAATGAAAGGGACAGCTAAGCATCCTTTGCACTTTTCAGATTTTTTACTATTTGCCTTCTGCAAAGGTATCTGAACAAATTGGATGGCATTTGGCATTCCGTTCCGTTTCCCTTGGAGCCAACCCATCTTCATACATCTAGTTTGCTTCCTAAAGATATCACTATTTAACTTTTGAACAAGATTCTACTGCCCACCCAATCTTTAGACAAAATTATTGAAATATTTTATTGCTGCAAAGTATGCAATTATCCCCTATAGTTCTTTGATGTTGAAAGGGTTCTCAACGTCCGTTAGTTATCACCAGAACTCTGCTCAGCCTTCAGCTTTCAGCTCAATAGCAAAGTTGACACTGTAAACCCAGGTGGAACAGATTTAGGTACAGCATTATAGTCTTTTCCCAGTCTGATGGTGGACAACCCAAACTAGTGGAAAAGAGAAAGAGACAAATAAAGGTGCCTATCTGATATGAGTACTTGGGATCACCAGGAGGGTTCCTAAGTTGCTGGCGCAGGTCTTCCTTCCAGGTGTCTTTAGCTTTCAGGAAGCAATGTGCTTACAGAGACAGACCAATTTATCCTATTTTTTCTGGGTGGTACAACTGGGTTACTCTTCTTTGAGAAACTGGTGTGGGTTAATCAAATGGCAACTCATGCGTGTGACAAAGACTTAAAATGTCCAGCCAAAATTAAAGTTGTGTCCCCTTTCACCATCCAATCAGAAGATGAGGCATCACTTTTGAAGTCTTGCAACTGGGTCTTACATTCCAGTATATTTGTGCAAAACATCTTATGCCTTACCGGTTTATGTAAGACTAGTTAGGTCATAGCTGTTTGTATGGCCATGGTGATACATACATTGAACACCTGCTGGCTCATCCCCAGTTAGCAGCCTACTTTAGCAAGTTGCTTGCCATGGCTCCCTCTTGAAGTGCATCCTCTGGCCAACTTCACACAGTGTGCTTGCTCAAGTCATATTTTCTCCTCAGCACTTTGCTGACTGTTGAAATGTCTAGCTTAAAGTTCATAGTCTGAATAAAAGCCTCGCCACTGCTTTTATGATCTTTAATTTGTTTTAACTGTCCAACATGCAGTAACACAATGTCATTTTAAAATTGCTGTTCTTCAGCAGGCCAAAACAGCTGTATAGGTTTTTCATTTCTGCTCTCCTTATTTTAACAATAATGTTAGGAACTCTGTATATATGGCTGACCTGTGTCTGTGCATTAGTGGTCAAACATACAGGTGTACTTTGACTTCTATATTTTTTTTGTGGGGGCAGTTCCAGTCAGGCCAATGGGGCTGCACATGAGTGGGGGGCAAATTCCATGCCTAACTGAGTTTTGCAGTTTGGGGAGGGGGGCAGCACGCCTTCTGCCCCTCCCCCTAAAACTATGCCCATGGTCAAACAGTTGCATTTCTCATTATTCAACTCTGTGTTCAGCCGTCCTTAGAACACATTATTTGATTCTATATATTTATCCATTTGCAGCATTGGTATATTTCACTGACTTGTAGTAACATAAGCATACTTGATTGCAAATATTATCCTTACTTTGCTAACTTCATCACTAATTTAAAATATATCACTATGAACACAGCCCCCTTCTTTTCTTAGCAGGATGCCCCTATGAACACAGCCCCCTTCTTTTCTTAGCAGGATGCCCCTAAAGTAAACCCTGCCATTAATTGTACAATGTCTTGCATATAGCTTAATTCATAAAAATAGTTTATTCAGTTTATTTCCTTATATTTACCCCAATACAGTATCTGACAATATCATATAGTGTCTTAATATTAAATGTATATTTCAATTCATTCATTCAAAGTATATTTGAGAAAGGAAAAAAGGGAAGTTTCTTTTCAGCTACACCACAGGTGCGGTTAATAGGCTTGCCTGCACTGAGTTCCATTACATACTCTGGTGAAAGACTGCAAAAACTGTGCCACTGGGTTTTGAGTTTCTACTCTCTCAGGCCTTTGACTTTTCTCTCCTGAAAAAATCTAGATATCTGGGCAGTTCTCACTTAGCAATAACTTATAATTTGGGAGGTTTAGTCAATATATAGGAATCTCAAAGGAACTTGTTGAGTCTGAAATATTTGTAGAGATGTATGTGGAAACTCAAAGTGACCACTTGTATATGAATTTGTTTTGGAAGAGGAAAGAGGATTCCCCCCCAAAAGTCATATAATCTAGTGTATTAATCACAGGGCTAAGAATAATTAGTTTCTGAATTTTGTTCCCATCTCTGCTACCGACAAATTGTAATCATTCTTTGCATTTTTGTAGCATTTTGCGTGCATTGCTTAATTATGCCGTGCAACTTTGTAAAGGAGGTAAATATGATTGCTCCCATTTTGCAGAAACAAAGACTGAGTGAAATGAACTAAGGTCATACAGCAAGTCAGTGTTAGAATCAGACAAAAATAGAATTCAGTGATCTTGACTCTCAAAGCCAATGTTCATTCCAATAGATTAGAAAATAAATGAAACTGCAAGGAAATCTACTTAATCTTTCTCAGTTTAGGATTCCAGATCTTTAAAATTGGGGAAATAATATTTTTTTTGGTCTGTGGCAGCAGGTATTTTAAATCTTGTGCAGTACATTTTCACCTGTGATAAATACCGTTGGCTCTCTATTATAGGTAGTGGACTTGTGGCAGTGGTAAGCTGATCTGTGAGAGGAGTACCTCTGCCAAACCGTGTGTTGGATGTTAAAGATGGGCACCCAAAACAAAGCTTCTTTTGAAAATTTTCCCATAAATATTGTGTTTTGGGGGCATTGCAGTAGAATGGATTATTCATGAGCCTACGAAATGGGACTTGGATTCTAATCTTTTTCCTGTCCCTCCTCTACAGTCTGACATTGGGCAAGTCACTTAATGTCTGTCTCAGTTTCTTCATATTGAAAATGATATATACCAGCTTGGTACAGGTGTTGTGAGATACAGTGTGTGTAGCGTTGTTGTAGCTGTGGTGGTCCCAGGATGAGAGAGACACTATAGGTGAGGTAATAACTTTTATTGGACCAACTTCTGTTGGTGGAAGGGACAAGCTTTCAAGCTACAAAGAGATCTTCCTCAGGCCCGGAGAAGACAACCAGAGTGAGCAAAATACAAGGTGTGACAGATGGTTAAGCATAAGGGGTTTACTCATGCTGTAGGATATGCTACATGCATAACTTGTCTTCTTTCTCTCCACTCCCCATCCTACACTGATGACCTTCCAGTAACTCCTTCTACATTGGAACCATAGTAGAGTTTAAGCTTCAATGCTTTTATGGGTTAAAATTTCCAAAATCAGACACTGGCACATACTGCTATACAACATTTAGACTTATTGTGTCCTGGTGGTATTTGCTTTAGTTCTCTGTTCTAAAGAAATCTTTATAATACTCTACAAACCCAGGATACACTGGTATGCTAAGAACAATCTTTTATAGAGTACATTTTTGAGATAAAACTGCTTTTTGTACAAAAGAGTTAAGGCATTCTTCCCTTTTTAAATAATACCTTATGAGGGTGTTTCATGCTGCTAGATACAATTTGTTACAAATGCTCTGGTCATTCACTAAAGGATTCTTCCAGACTGTTTTAGAAGTTTTCAGTGAATCACCACTGATGTAGAAATTCATCTGCAATAGAAATTGTTTAAATGGAAAGGAGTCTGGGGAATGAGGGGGACTGGTTATAAGGTTGTTATTTTTCTGAAAATAAACAAACTCATTCTTGGGCTAGTTGAAAAGGCAAATCAAAGAGTACTGTGTAGTATTGTCTGGAGGCTTTTCCTTCCCCTCATTTAAATAGGCTTTCAGCCTATTATTTTTACTAATCACAGAGTCTTTTTACTATTAATACAATCTCCATGAAAGGTCAGCTGCAAAAAATTAGCTACATTAAATCAGCATGCGTTGGCTTTGGTTATTTAAAATGAAAATGGGGCAAACTGTGGTTTAAATTGTTAAACTGCAACAGTTAGTAAAGAAATCACAAGTTCTTTCTGGTAAAAAGCAAATGCAGTCAGTGACACTTTTAATCTAAATAACAGATATGAATACACACCCTAGATGTGAAAGGTACCATCTGATATCAAAGGCACTCTTGATTACACAGTATATATATATATATATATTTATGCAAATATGCACATGTATCAGTATGTACACACTGAAATATACACTCTACTTCATAAAAGAATATAATTCCTAAGTCATAGCTTTTGAATATTAGATCAGGCAATAATAAGGTTTAATTCATACACTAACACTACAGTGTTACAGCTGTGGTATAAATATGTTGAAGCAAAGAGACAACACAGAAATTAAGCTAAATCACCTTAGTTCCATAGTAGACAATTTTAGTGCTGTTGTTTTGTATGTTTCTTTTTTCTCTCAAGCCAAAATGTAAGTTTTCGTGCTTGTGATTAGTGCTGGATTGGTAGCCTCTTGAATTTATACTGACAGGAAGGACAGCAACAGTGCACGCTTTCCCACAACATGATGACTATGTCTCTCAACAAAGTTGACCTCAAATGCTATGGCGATGCAGGCCATTTAACTACCTAGACAGACAGATCTGGGGATAGAGCATCTTTTCCTCTCCATACTTATTCAATCACTTTGCTTTGCTAGGACTGCCAGGAATAGTGCTAATTAGTGCTGACTGTGATTTTTCTGATGTAAGTAAGTGTGTGCTTGGTCTGGATTGAAAACACCAATCACACTTTAACTATGTCACTAAGCAGCCATCAATAAGAATGATATATGTTTCTGAGGAAAAAAACATTATAACAACATTATATGGATTCTCCCCAATATCAGTTGTTAATGTGAAAGAACTATGTACCATGAACATGACTGTGTCAGCTGTCTCTATCTGACACTCGTATGTGTTTTGTACTTTACTTATCTTTGTCTATAAATATTTTCATTGGTATGTATTTCAGGCAGTGGAGTGGCAGTGTGATGAAGCTACTAAAAGAGCCTGTTACAGTAAGGGCAAATCAAAGGTAAGTACATGACAGCTGTGCTGCTTAATCAAAACTTATATTTGGTTGACAAGATATCCAGTAGAGCCCTGTATGGGACTAGTCAGTGTACAAACCTCTTCTCTATAAAGTTCTTGTTCTCATTCTAAAAGTAATGCAAGATTCTTTAGGGTGGCAATATGGCATTTCCTGGAGTGTCGGCAAAGAATATAAACAATAATATTTCAGGAAACAATATTTCAGCTGCTTCCTTCCAGAACCCATCAAAGGCCCTAGAGTAACAATACTCCAGTTACTTAGTTTGTGTCACTTTACTTTCTTAGTCCTACAGTATGTGAAATTCAGTGGATTAGATTCTGATCTCATTGGTGTAAATCTAGATTAACTCCACAGAAACCCTTCCATAATACACCATTTATCTCTTTGGGTATCAGGCACAATTTTATAAACTTTTCTGTTTCTGTGCCACATGAATTGCCCCAGGATTTATTGACCTTTTCAGAATAAAGGTCTGAAATTCACTACCTCTGTAGACATAAGACCTGCTATGTTTCTGCTGTCCAGAGCCAGATTCCAGTTTAACCAGCTACATGTTTTTTTATGTACACAGCATAGTTGAATGCAGTGCCAAGAAAGGACCAGTCCTATGGGCATATAAAAAGAACAATTGTTTGTGAGTTTTTAGAGGTGCATTAACTAACCAAATTTATTTGTGTGACATTGTGCAGAATCTACTTCACAGCTTGAGCATTTTTTTATCTGTTGCTGCTTATGTTTGCCAGTTATGAAGGCACTTGTATCACAACCCTATGTGTTCACTGTAAATAAGTTACATTTTAGAAATGCTAATGTTATGAACCTACATTGCTCATTGAAAGAAATGAAACAGTATCAGTTTTATAACTTGTATTCAAACTTTTAAACAAACAAAAACAAAATCAAGAAAACCTATCACCAAAGTTAAGCTACTGTTAGTAATACTAAACTAAACTAAGAATAAAATAATACAGCTATCACATCAAGTCAAGAAGTCAGTCTCGGTATTGGAAGGGAATCAAATTAATCAGATCATCAGATTAATATAGCAAATAATCAATCCTTATAAGAGGGATCTCAAAAGGAGGCTCTCTCCTTGGTTAGAAACCCCAACTAAAAAAAATTCACCCAAGTCAGTCAAGTCTAACTTGGATCTGGTTAAATATTTTTATACTGAAAACAAATTATTCTCTAATACTAAAACCACAACCTCAGAGCCAATTATAAAGCTTCTTCTTTAGATTTCAGTTTCAGTGTGGTGGTTAACCCTTCCCCAGTCTCCTCTCCCCAGATTGCATTGTACAGACTCTAACAAAACTCTTGGATAAGCAGAAGTTTGAGAAATCTTATGTACCAAATATTATGTATGACTGTTTAAGTTTGCAGAGGGTTAGCGACTGTCCCTCCCACTCCAGCTCAGTGGGAGGCCACTCTGCCTCACTACATCTCTGGGGTGCCACCCCAAGGAAGGACTAGAGCTTTGGCTTTTAGGCAGGGCGGAGCCAGCAAACAGTGTAGGCTCTTGGGCCCTAGGCAGGGCAGAGCAACCAAGCAGTCTTAAAGCTCAGGCCCTTAGGCGGAGCAGAGCAAAGGAACAGTTTTATAGCTCAGGCCCTTCAGCAGGGCAGAGCAAATAAACAGTCTGACGACCCAGGTCTGGCAGGTGGCAGGCAGACGCAGGCCTCTTGGCCTAAGGTGGGGAGGCTGCCACCCCAGGAGTGGAGTTGGCAGCAAGGAGTAGGGGAACCAGGGCCCACCCTACTTCACCAGGTATCAGCCCAGGGACCTACCAGTAGCAGAGTGTTCCATCACTGGGTCAGCGAGGATCCAACCGAAACATGGTGACATAGAATCGAGCAACAACCCAACTGGACTAAAGTCTGTTTTCCCTGGCCACTTCTTACGATCCCCTTGCTGGGTACCTGCATTCCACAGGCGTCCTCTGTCTCCTCAGGATATGCGGCGAGCAACAGACCTGGCAGCTCTTCACCTGGGTCAATCTCCTCTGGGGGCAAGGCGTGACTTAGCGCGGGTTCAGCTCCAGGGCTCTACAAGTGGCCTGAATAAGTCTGCTCCCTTCCCTGACTCAGACTCAACTGGGTTGGTGGCTCTGTCTTTTATACTTCCTGCCCTGCCCCTTGGCTTCCGGCAGGAGGAGTAAGCCTGATCTGGCTCTGTCCACCTGGGATTACAGAGTGACTCCTCCCTCTCCAGCTCAGTGGGAGGACACTCTGTCTCATTATAAAGTTCCTTAGGACTTTTAAACACAGAATATGGAACATACTTTAATGAATAACTTTGAGACTTTGGTTAGGGCTGTTTAAACTGGGGAACTTTTTTTGGTGCCTTCCCTTTATGACCTTGATGGGTGCTCATACACACATGCATTCACACAACCACCCTTCCACACCCTAAAATGAGAGAATAAAAAGGCTGGACTGCCTCCCAGCTTTAATAGAAGGAAAAGACAATAGCAGAAAAAGGAAAAATAAGATACGTAAAATAACAGGGGGATTGCTAACACTTCAGTTTTCATGGCCTTCTGGATTGTCACAGAACAGGAGCTGTAATTGCAGTCCAGCAGCTAGATGGTGATGTTGCTGGCACAGCATTTAGTGGCATCCTTCATGTGCAGGGAGACGGGTCAAAGGCTGGTGTAGCCTTTTTGTAGATGAACTGGCTTCCTTTCTTTAAGGTGGTTGACCTTAGGATTTCAGGAATGTCAGTCATCCCTCAGGTGGTTTGCTGACCCAAAAAAACAAGGCTTCTTGGCCTTCCATTTATTTCTTATAGTTTTTAATCTTTGCTTACTCCACCTTGCAGTGCCTCCCTTGAAAGTCTCTGAGCAAATCAATATGGAGCCACACAAGTTGGTCAGTTATTCTTTAAATTAGGTCATTGTTAGTGAGCTTTGATTTTGGGAAAGTCCTGCTTAAGCCACCAATTTTTTTTTAAAAAAACATTGCTTTGCGTACCACAGAGACTAGGTCCATGACACCCACCCTCCAAAAAATAAATAAATAAAATAGAAAAAACAGAACAGTGGCCACTCTTGTTGAACTGGACAAGGCCATGTCCATGTGAAAAAGTCTTGACATGAAAATATGTAACCAGTTTATGGAAAATTGACCCCAAATCCTATAAAGATAATGGATTGAAAAGACCCTAGCAACTACCAGCCTCTCAGCATTCATCCATCAGCAAGATAAAATAAATGTAAACAGTTTAGGACCAGATGTGATCTCCGAAACTCACTCAGCGTTTCGCTGCCAAGTTTCAAGTGGCTGGGATGAGAATCAGCACCTCGAAATTGAAGGTCCTGGTCCTTTCCTGGAAGGAATTGGGCTGCTCTCTACAGGTAAATGGGGAACAGTTGCCCTTAGTGGAAGAGTTCAAATATCTAGGGGTCTCGTTCACAAGTGATAGTAAGTGGGAGCGTGAGATTGACCGGCAGATTGGTGCACTGGTGACAGTGATGCGGGCGCTGTACCTATACTTGGTAGTGAAGCGGGAGCTGAGTTCTCTGACAAAGCTTTCTGTTTACAGGTTGCTCTGTGTCCCCATCTTCACTTATGGTCCTGAACTTTGGGTAATGACCAAAACGATGAGATTGCAGATACAAGCGGTGGAAATGAGGTTTCTCTGCAGGGTGGCTGGGCTTGCTCTCTGAGACAGGGTGAGGGGCTCAGCTATTTAGGAGACCCTTGGAGTAGAGCCGGTACTCCTCTGGATCAAGAGGAGCCAGCTGTGGTGGTTCAGGCAACTGATAAGGATGCCCCCTAGGAGGCTTCCGTTGGAACTCTACCAGGCACGTCCCACTGGGTGGAGGCCCCGAGGCTGACCCAGGACGCACTGGAGGGATTGTATCTCCTGGCTGGACTGAGAACGCTGGTAAATCCCCTAGGAGGAGCTGGAACCTGTTGCAGAGGAAAGGGAGGTCTGGTCCTCCCTACTCTCCATGCTGCCATTGCGACCCTCAACAGGAAAAGTGGCATAAAGGAGAAAGAAGAAAGAAGAGAAGATGGGCCAGATGTCACCATTCTTCTTATAAACAAGACAATTTACAGTAATCTTCATATTTAGAAACTAGGACAAAAATCAAACAGCTTATCTTTGTAAGGTTGCATCTTGATAAAGAAGAGATACCTTAAAACTTCTCAAGATAAAACATTAATAAAATAAAACAAAAATAAAAATTATTAAAATGTGCAGAAGATCTCTGTTCCTACATACTCTATTTCGCTCACAGAATCTGTTCTTGTAAATTTTTTTCAAAAAGCACATCTACAAAAAATCATACATTGTATCTGTTTGAGTCATTAAATATGATTAAATCCTTATGAAGTCAAGTTAATGGAAATGCATTTTCAAAGCTAGAAAAGATTACCTATTCTGTGACATAACATGACCTTTAACTCTAGTAACCTAGAAGTTCTAGTCTATTTAAACATTCAGATTAAAATGAGACTTTATATATATATATTTAAAAGTTACTGTAGTATGTTCTGTAGGATTATGCTGTATAGAAGTACATCAGTTAGGCTGTACATGCAATTTACTACAATGACCTTTGCTGTTTCATGAATTAAAATGAATTGAATTAAAAAGGTAAAGAAAAAACATAAAAATAAATCAAAAGCAGTAATTACAAAATTACTTAATAGGCTTCAGGAACTTAATTCAGCAGGACACAAGTAAATGCAGTTACTTATATCCAGGTGCCAAAACATCTGGATCCAGGCATCTCGTACAAATGCTCTCACTGCCTTAAACATAGTCTTAAACATATTCACCACTTCCACTTGTCAATGATTTAAATAGAAAGAAAGTTCATTCACATCACCGTTTTCCTTGCTAAATTCAGGCAAATAACTTTGCTTTGTAGGGATGGCCTACCCTATTCTATTTGGGATTGATTAAAATACTGATAAACTCACACCCATGGCAAAGATGTTGTGGACAGTAAAGAGGCAGAATTAAAATTTATTTGGAAAAACTTTACTGAATATATAATCTATTAAGAATCATATATGTAAAATATAGCAGATTGAGTAATGCAAAGGAGAAATGAAGTATGAGAGCTGCCGGATGCCATACATTGACTGGTTGGACTTTGAGCTCAGTAGACAACTTCAGTTCTGGATCTTTTGTACAAACCCAATAGAAAAACCATTAGTAAAATAATAGCTGAGGACTTTCCAACTTACTATATTTAAATAGACTTTGAAATATCTCTTTAATGATTTTGAACTTTGTGTTTGTGATTCTGAAGAATTACATGTCTCTGATGTACAAAACAATATTGTAGTGTTGTTTTTTTGTTATTTAGTTTGACATTAATAATTTGTGTTTATAACTGTTATATTTGTGCAAAACTAATGAAACATTTATTTAGAAAACACCAAAATGATTAGGGATGGGAGGGGAATAAATTTAACCACTGCATTAGGTTTTAATAGGTCATTGCCACCCATGCAATTATAACGTGTTTTCATAGGCATTTATAGTATGACGAATTTTAAATGAGTTTCCCAAAGAGGCACGGGTGCTTTAGTAACTTTTGCAAACTCAGTTACCATATAACCAACTTTCATAATTTTAAAATTAATTGTCATAAATGCTACTGGCAGATAGCTCACTTCAGAAGAGAGTGAAAGATAAAGAAAGAAAATGTGTCAAATGAAATGTTAAAAAAATCACCTCCTTGTATTAAGTTTCCATGTTGTTTCTGTAAATCACCTATGTCCTTCTCATACCTATGGAAGCACGGTCAGTATCCGTGATTTTTTTTAAAAAATATACAATTTATGTCATAAGCATAGATACATACTTCGTGAGATACTATACTCCATTTCTCACATTGTATTTTGTAAAAACTTGGGATGCACAGAAGTAGACTTCTTTGACTTCATGAGAAATCTGTTTAATTATCTCAGCCTCTCTAAAACCCTGTGCCTAAATTTGTTACCAGCAGTTAATTGCTGAACAATATCAGTTCAAATAATTCATTGGATATTGCTGAATACAGTATATGATTTTGAAAATTTCTTTTGTGAATTATGCTGCTCCTTCTATAGCTATTTTACTTAACATTGTCTCAGACTGCAGAAGATAACCTTGGTTCTTTCTGGGAAATCCCTGTTTTTACTTATTTCCCCCTCATTCTGGAAAGAAATAATACAAAACCATTTAAAAAACCCTAAAACCACTGCCACTGAGCAACCCAATCTTCCTGATAATTTATAAAGTCTGGAAAAATAGATTTATGAAAATACAGTTTGTTTTTCTTGGTTAGAAATATGTGTGTCAATGCTTAACAAAATAGATGAAATCTTAAATATAGCTGATTCTGAAAACTGAAATACAATATTCTTATGTATTCTTTAAAGGTCTAGTCCTGCTTCCTTTGAAATCAATGCCAAATCTATCACTGTCTTCAAGGGCAGAACGATCAGGTCTTAAATTGGGAGATTTGGATGTGTAAGCAATGTAGAATTGAGCCCTGAAAAAATTATTTGAAAGAAATAAGGGGTAAAATCCTGTATCCATTGAAGTCAGTGGCAAAATTCCCATTGACTTCAATTAGTGCAGGATTTCTCCTAAGGGCTGTGGTGGAAGTGAAACGTAAATTGTGATACAAATCTGTACTTGTGAGCTAATGTTATAAATTTCAATTTTCTCCAGTTTATGGCTTAAAACAGTAGTTCCTCTTGTAGTGGTTTGGTGGATTGACATTTTCCTTCTCCATATTCCTTCATACTATTACCCTAGCACAGTTATCAGCTTCACTCCTTTTTCATTGTTCATTCTGTCTATCTTGCCTCTTCTTTTTTCTTTTTCTTTGTTTTCTCTTCTTCCTCTCTTCCCTTTTCCTCCAAACAGTCAAAAGTCACGCACAACCTACTATGTCCCACAATCCTTTGCGGTTGAAAAAGTCTGGAATTTGTATCTATCAATGCATAATCATCCTGTGGAACTTGTTCCTAAGGGATGTTGTGAAGACCAGAAGTATAACTAGGTTAAAAAAATAATTAGATAAGTTCATGGAGGACAGGTCCATCAATAGCTATTAGCCATGATGGTCAGGGATGCAACCCCATGCTCCAGGTCGCTAAACCTCTGACTGCCGGAAGCTGGGACTGGATGACAGGGTACAGATCATTCAAAATTGCCCTGTTTTGTTCATTTCCCTGGAAGTATCTAGCTCAGACAGGATATTGGGCTAAATGGACCATTAGTCTGACTTAGTATGGCCACTCTTATGACAGGGTTTGTTTGTTTACTGTTTTGTAGGTCATGCATCAAGAAAGCTCAGGGGGATATAGGAGAATTGGTGCTGCTAGGTATGAGGGGCTTTTCTGTGCCAGAAAACTGATACAGTTCCTGTCTGCAAAAGCAAGTTGGTAGTCTGCCTTCACATGACTGATAGCCTCTTTACTCCCCAAGTCTCACTTTTGGCTCCCCTCAAAAATCCCTTCTGCCTTCCACCTCTCTGTCACCCCCCACCCCAGGTTCCTTTTGCATTAAATATATTAAACAGGAGGAGGGAAGAAAGGAGGGAAGATGAGTGGCTTTCAAAGGGCCATCTTTGGCTGCAGAAGCATACTTGCAGTGCGGGGGGAAGGTGGATTTGGGGTTGTTTCCTCTCGTTGCCCCTCTCCTTTGTCCCAGTGGAGCCCACATTTCAGTTTAGGAACTATTCTCCTATAGTCATTAAAATGCAGCCTTTGCTATGGAAATGTATGGCACTAACAACAATAAAGAGGTAAAAAATGATAATTAATATTTTATTTAAAGTTTTTAACCCAAGGAAACTTTCTGAGATGCTTCATCGTATATGTAAGGAATTTAATGATAGAATAGATTACAAGGAAATAAAACAATAAAACTAGTCTGTATCTAAAAAAGTAACAAAGACCCTCAGGGACCTCTTAAGTAGGCTTGTATTAAATTATGCATAATACTTAAGGGGATTCACTTTCTAAGTTGTTTTTCCCTAAAAGATTTATGATTCTTAATGTAATATAGCCCTCAAACATTAATCCAGCTTTATCAGCAAGCCAGCTCACAGACATCAGCATCTTGGAGTTAAAAAAAAAAAAAAAAGCCTAAATGGCAATGGAATATGACAAATTGTATTTATTAAAGGGACATATAGTAGAAAATATGGTTGGAATGTGTCCTGTAAATAAAAGCATAGGCCTCTGTTTTAGTAGCAGTTGCTTTTGAGGATTAAAACTATGAGAACGTCAGCCCATGTCTGAGAGTTGCAGCACAGTGATTGTGATCTAACATGATGGATGAAAAGAAAGGTAACTCTCAGCCTACACTAGCGTACTTTGAATTTTAGCTTGACAACACTAAACATTTCCCCTGTCACAAAGTAGAAACATAGTATCCAAATTTAACTGCACAATACGAAAGCATATGCTGATATTAAATACTTTTGCTTGGAGTAGTACTAAGTATGTTTTTTTTAAAAAGACTGTTAGGAATGGACCTCAGGAGCGTGGGTACACAAGCACCAATTTTCATTCACTCCCATCATACCCTTCTGAAAGAAAGAGTAAAGTGCTCTATAGCAGTGATCCAAAACTGTTACTGCAATATGTATGTCATTACAGTACAATAATATGGTTATTTGTGTAAAAACAACCAAGAGTCCGGTGGTACCTTAAAGACTAACAGATTTATTTGGGCATAAGCTTTTGTGGGTAAAAAACTCACTTCTTCAGATGTATGGAGTGAAAATTACAGATGCAGGCATTATTATACTGACACATGAAGAGAAGGGAGTTACCTCACAAGTGGAGAACCAGTGTTGACAGGGCCAATACAATCAGGGTGGCCACTCCCAATAATTGATGAGGAAGTATAAATTCCAGGAGAGGCAAAATTGCTTTCGTAGTGAGCCAGCCACTCCCAGTCCCTATTCAAGCCCAAATTAATGGTGTTAAATTTGCAAATTAATTTTAGTTCTGCAGTTTCTCTTTGAAGTCTGTTTCTGAAGTTTTTTTGTTCAAGGATAGCTACTTTTAAATCTGTTATAGAATGTCCAGGAAGATTGAAGTGTTCTCCTGCTGGCTTTTGTGGGTTTTTACCCATGAAAGCTTATGCCCAAATAAATCTGGTAAATAAATTTTAACGGTCTGGTTAGCAGTGCTGACCAGAGCCGCCAGGGTCCCTTTTCGATTGGGTGTTCCAGTCGAAAACAGGTCTCCTGGCAACCCTAGTGTCACCTGGCCCTTTACAGTGGTGGCCAGTGGTGTGCAGCAGCGGAGGGTGCTCGAGCCACTCTGATGGGTATCACTGAGGGAAAAAATTCTGGTAACTGTGTGCAGGGCCCACGCACACCAAGAGTGGAATGGACATGTGCAACACATTTTGAAGAACAACAATTATGATAGGTCATTAACCATTTTTTCTGTTGTTTAGCAAGCCAGAAGGGCTTTTGATTTCAAACCGCAGTCATATTCACCATTCACAGTCTAAAAGGGAAAAGGAAACACAATATGACCCATTAGGATTCAGGGTCAACAGCACCAAATTCCAAAATGGTTCCCAGGAGGAAACACCCCTTTCCCTTGTCTCTGCTATAGGGGCTTCTCCAAGACCATCAGGAGTTAAACACATAGTTTTGTCTGGCCGATAGGTCTTATTAGGTACTATATAACCTATTGGTCTTGCCTGGGTGTGGTTCGGGAGTTCAGATTATCTAGGCAATCAACAAGCAAATACTTGAGCAGAGATGGCTAAGAAAGTTGACTGTTCTTAAAACTGTTAATTTCTTTTGTTATAATTGCAGTTGTGTTAAAAATAAAAACAAAACAATGAGTCTGGGACCGGGGAAGAAGGGGCTTGATGGGGATTCTTTTTTTTTTTTCTTTTCTTTTCTTTTTTTTTGGTGTATTCTGCTAACAGACTAAGCCCATAAAGTGGGGAGCCCTTTTTAATATTTTTTGACCAACCACAGGATCTGGTTACAGTGGGAAAATTTGGTCTTTACTTACAGGGCCTATGCTCTATGTACAAAAGGAGACGTGCTGGTGGAGCAGGGAGCTCTTCCTGTGTGGCATGCTCTTTCTTTCCATTCACACCACAGAAGCCCTTCTGTAGGACAGCTGTGAGTTTCCACCTCTACGCAGTTGGACAACAGAGAATGAGGCCAGGGAGCTGGCTTCACTCCTATAACTTCCCTTCTCCCACACTCTGAAATCCAGTGGAGAAAACAAATTAATTACTTCTACCTGAGACTGCTTCCCTCTTCGTTGCCGTGGAACCTGTTTTACCGGAGTAGGGGGATAAGGATTACCAGGGACAACAGGGCAGAAGGACTCGTTTGAGTCATTGTTTTCTGTTGGAGCTCTGCAGTCCAGCTGGCAGCAGGGAGCCAGTGGGTTGAGGTAGTAAAACAGAATGTGCACCTTAAGAGGGGGCTCAGGGAAAACCATATTTTTCCTCCTGCCACAATGGAAGAATAAGTGGGAAGACTTCACGATTGAAAATCGTGGCATTTCCTCTCTTATGTAGGTTGTTCCCTCATAGGGAGGAGTGAGACCCAAAAATATTTTGCCCAGAGGACGGGCCACCCTCTGGTATGCCACTGAAGAATGAATTTACACTCTATTGAGGAATTCCGTTGGTACTGGATTATGGCTACTGAGATGCTACCTTATTTGCAGAAAAGGAACCTGCATCGAATTTTGCCTACAGACTTTATTGATAATAGATAATCATGCTGAGCTTTGTTAGAAGCCAAGGAAGGAAGAGAGTTGGAGGGGAAAATATATAAGGACATGATCACATATGACAGTTTAATGCACACTTGGCTTCAGAAAGCTGATAGTAGTTACTTAAACTTCATAGAGTTATCGACCTTAAACGGTGCTTAAAATAACTAGTGGATCAAGGAGTGAGTCAAATAAAATGTCATTATGGCCAGCATGTGTTCGCATTTTATAAGCTCCACAGAAGTCCACATGGTTAAAAGGTACTAAATCTGGCCATTCAGGTTGGCACTTGCAGCAGGGATTGTTGTAAAGCAAGGAAATAAATATGAGAGATAAAGGGAGAAAATAGAGCAAAAGATTAAAAATAACCTGCAATGGATTCATTTTTCATTTAATTATTTAAGGCTCTAAGGGCCCAATGCATGAGTGTCTGGGCTCTTCACAAGAGTATTTAAAAACATAAAAATCAAATATAGACATAGCTGAAATGGTAACCTAAAACAATGAATTTGCTACAAAGAGATAAATATCTGCAACCAGATTGCCCTTATGTTGTCAAATTGGTATGAAAATGAAGTAAAAAACCTGGCCAGATAATAGTTGAAACCTTGGCATAAATTTTGTTAGTCTACTTTATATTTTTGTAAAATCAGAGAATGCTTGGTAAATAAATTGTTTTTTTCCCGAAGATTTTTTATAAGGGAGCAGGAAACCAAAATAGTGGGTAAAACATCAGTTGCAGAATAGACCTATGTGAAATAAACCCGTTCAAACAAAACTGCTCTTGAAGTCTGATGAATTCAAAGGCCAACCTTATACCAAACACTGCTATTTCACACAGCAAGCCATTGTAATCCCTTAAAGACATCCAAGACTCCTGAATTTGAACATCTAAGTGATCCCGTATAGTTAAGTTTGTCTCTGAACCCAGCAAACTGACTCTGGAAGGTTCACATGACTCTATAACATAATAGTTTTTCCAATTTTTTTAGCTGTTGCTATTTTTAAAAATATGGGTAAAATAGCTAATTGTAAAGAAAGTGTCCCTTGGTTCATCAAAAGAGAATGTGTTTTTTAATTCTCTCCCAAAGTGTGATTTTTTTTCTTTTAAATATTGGTTAATTTAAATGTGATTCCTTATAAAAATAGCACCAGGATGAATTTGGGCCAGTGTCAAATCTACTTTGATTGCAGAGTGGGTTTATACAAGGGATGGATGTGACCCAAGATCTTTTGCTTACCATGTTGTATTATATGAATCATTGAAAAGTTGGCACAAGGATTGAGAGCATAGAAGGAAAGAATCTTGCAAATGTTAAGAATGTCAGTGTTGAAAATGAACATTATTCTTCTTGAACACAGAGTGGGTGCTTAGTGTACAACTAATTTTATCTCAGAGCTATTTCAGCAGGCTGTGGAGTATGAAGAGGAGAGGTGAATAAGTCTAATGGGTTGTAATATCATAGTCCACTTGCTTTTCCTACACTTACATTCCAAGGCTTGCTGGGATAGCAAAAGATGAAAAATCTCCTATTGTTTCTGTACATACCACTCTTGCTAACATACTTTATCAAAAGAAACAAAGATGGCATTCCATTTACCCTGACTAAAAAGCAAAATTTGCAGTAAGGGAAGTATCCAAAGCTTTAACCATCACTTCTAAGAGCTGAAAAGGACCAATAGTACTGCCAAACTGCTCTGTAGTTTATTAATATCCCTGACTTCTGTTTGGTTCAAACAATATTTTTTTTAAAAAAGTTTTGGTGAATTTAAGGTAAAGGTATTGTGTGAGGTTTTGGAACTCAGTCTGAATTTTTTTAAAACTTTATTTTTATTGTTTGTATATAAAAAGTACACATAACAAAACAAAACATATAAATACATGCACAAGATGGAAATAGCATATTGTGGCAGAGCTCTGACCTTGTCTCTGTGGGTCCTGCGCTTCCAGGCGGTTTATGCTAGCTTCAGAGGCTCACTGCAACCCTCCACGTAGCCCTTCTCTCTCTAGGACGAGGGATACTGTCTACTGAGCCCTTTTCATCATAAGCCAGCAATGGAGGTTGGTGAGAGAATTCCCACAGCTTCTGTTGCTCCTCCGGCCTCATGCCAAAACAGTTTAGCCTCCTGTCCTGACAGGGGCCTGTTTTCCCCTCCCAGGAGGTGTTTCTGTAGTGGTGGGTTGGGGGGAACCCGGGCCCGCCCTCTATTCCGGGTTCCGGCCCAGGGACCCTAATGGTAGCAGCTGTTGGCAGCCAACATTTTACTGCTACAGTTGCTACATTTCCCTGGGCCACTTCCCCACAGCTCTCCTGCTTCTCCCTTCTTCACCCTGATCTTAGGGCTCCCTTACTAATGACTTGAGGATGTCTTCATTAACCAGCCCTTCAGCCACACTTCCTCTCCTCTGGCTCCCCAGCTCTTCTCTGCCTGACTGGAGTGAGCCCTTTTATATTATCAGAGGGGCCTTAATTAGAGTCAGGTGGTCACATTAGCTTAATGGCCTCACCTGACTCTTTGCAGGTTAATTGGAGTCAGGTGTTCTCATTAGCCTGGAGCAGCCCCTGCTCTGGTCAGTCAAAAACAGACAGAAAACTGTTAATCCAGTGCCTTCTGCTACTCTGCTGTACCCAACTGGCCTGGGTCTATCACAATATAAATTAAAAAATTCAATGTTCATTATTTGTAAAACCTGGAAAACAAACAAAAACAAACAAACAAACAAACAAAACCTCTGGACCTGTATAGGTCATGCAGGGCGTCAGTTATTGAAGTGACTAAATAGATAAATAAGTGAGAACATAACCTATGAGTCATAACCTATGAGTATCGGGGACTAATATATACTAAACTGCAAATGTATGCAATAGTTTCATGTGTGAGCAGATATCCTCATATTTTTTCCAAGTGTTTCTATTAGACAGAGTCATATTTTCCATAAATGCAGAAGTAGAGAGCTCAGGAAACCAGTTAGTGTATCAGGAAAGAATTGCAGATTTCCATTTCTCAAAATAACTCTTTTGGCCACTAAAATAGTTCCTGCAATCAATTTCTTAATGTTAATTGGTAATACCAACTCATCCAGAACCCTTAAAATACACAAGCTTGGAGAAGGGAAAGATAGCAACACTTAAAGTTTCTGAGAGAGCACTGAATATGGTGTTCCAGAACACATGCATCATTGGACGAGTATAGAGGATTTGTGAAAGGTTGGCAAGTGGCTCTTTGGCAACACACAGTGAATGTTGGAGATGCAATCTTCCCTTAAACAAACATTCTGGAGTCCAACAGTGTCTGTTTAATATCTTGAAAGAATCACAGGGATAAAAACTTGAAGTATCTTTCACATTAAGCCAGATATCCTCCCAGGTTTCTGTTGTGGTAGTAAGGCGAAGTTATTTTCCCCATTTTTCTTTGAGACTGAGGTTGAGATGGTATTCTGAACCATTAAGCAACCTATAAGTAATTTTTACAAGGAGACTTCTGATTCCATATTTCTTTACATGTTTTTCTAAAAGTGAGAGAGTTGCAACACATCAATTGTGCCCTATCCTTGCATGAATCCTTGAACTTTTCCGCTGCATGAAGGAACTGTGAGACAGCGGTAGCTGATATTTTAGACTCGTAAATGAAGGCCAGTCTATCATCTTGTATTATATCTCTAATTTTTGTTAGTCCTTTTTCTATCCAAACTTAAGCCTGGAGTTGGCCTTGATCATGGGTTATCTCATAGTAGTACAGGAAGAGAGTTGGTAATATTGGATGCTGTAGTTATCTTAATGCATTGCAGAATGCCCCATGTAGATGCAAAGACTGGAGTTTTCCTTAAGAGTGTGGGTAGCCTCTTAAGATATATAAAAGAATGCCATAGCTAAGGTTGTTTGTTTTTTTTCCAATATCAAACCAGGCCGGTACATATACAGAGCAGTTGGAGGGAAACCATCTTACAATAGGACACATTTGGAATGCTAGATAATATAGATACAATTCTGGCAACCCCATGCTTCCAGTTCCCCAGGATTTTTTAAGGGTCTTGTGTGACAAACAAGGCTGTTTTATATCCCATAGAAATTGCATGATAGGCCTTTTTATTCAAGCAAAGAGCAAGGGAGAGGCAATGAAAGGCAATAGGCTAATGATATAAGTCAATCTTGAGCAGATATTCATGTTGGCTATTTCTCATCTCCCTAGTAAGGATAGACGGAGGAGATGCCAGTTCGCTATATCCATGGAAATTTCTTTAAATGTATAGCCCATATTTATAGAAAAAAATTGGGACTATTAGGACAAATTTTAATACGCACATACATTATTTCCTTGCATATTTAAAATGGAAAATGCTGAAACTGAGAAGAATGTGGTCTTTTTGTATATATCCATTGCCTGTGATTTATTCCAGTCAATGCGAAAACAAGAGATCTTTCCAAGAACATCAACTATATTTAAGGCTGCAAGTCTGTCACGGAAGTCACGGATTTTATGACTTTCCGGGACCTCCATGACTTCTGCAGCAGCTGGTGCAGCTGGCTCTGGCCCCTGGGCCAACCTCACCAGTTGCTGTTGGGCCAGTCTCAGGCCACCGTACTTCCCTTCCCCGCAGCAGCAGGGATCCCGGGCCACCACCTCCCCTGCCCCGAGCAGCACTGGCAGGGGTCCCAGGCCACGCGCCGCTGCCTGGCCCTGCCTCCCCAGCAGCGGCAGGGGTTCCGGGCTCTGCACTGCCACCCAGCCCCCCCCTTCCCCAGCACCCGTGGGGGGTCCCGAGCCATGCGCCACCGCCCTTAGCACCCAAGATTTAGTCAGGGATATATAGTACAAGTCATGCACAGGTCACGGGCTGTGAATTTTTGTTTACTGCCCATGACCTGTCCATGACTTTTACCAAAAATAGCCATGACTAAAACGTAGCCTTAACTATATTCAACAATGATAGGATTGATGAGTGTGGATTCTTCAATAGTACAAAAAAGTCATCAGCATACAAACTGATTTTGTATTCTTTTCTGTTTATAGTCACACCCTTCAATGCCTGAGTGTTGACGTATGTACATTGCCAGTGGTTCAAGAGAGACATTAAAAAGGAGGGACAAAGAGGGGACATGACATCCCTGTCATGTCCCTCTTTCTAGTTGAAATGTGGGAGAAATAATTTCATTGGTTGATAGTGAAGTGAGAGAAGAGCTGTATAATACACTGATCCAATTCAGGAATATTTGTCCAAATCCAAAGGGTTTTTTAGGACAGCCATTAGATAAATCCATTCAACTTATCAAAGGCTTTCTCTGCATTAGAAGTAAGTCTGTAGAGGCAATATCTGACATCTGAGCTTGCTGGATCAAGTGAGGGATTTTTTTTTCTTGTATTATCAGCCCCCAATTTTCTTTTAATGAAACCAGCCTGATCTATGTGTATGATTAATGGGACGATGGTGTTCAGTGGTGTCACTTAAATGTTTGCAATTATTTTGCAATCTGTGTTCAATACAGATATGAGGTGGAAGTCATCACAGTTGCAACCACCTTTGTTCTTCTTTAATAGTAAAGTAATAAAATCAGTTCTCATGTCACAAGATATGGTTCCATTTTGGAATGTTTCATTGAAGACCTTTGAAAGAATAGAAGATAGCCGATTACAAAATTTGTTGTAGAAATTTGCCAGAAAGCCATCCATCCCCGGGGTCTTGCCGGAATTCATATTTTTTTATAGTCTGTTTGATCTCTTGTGTTAGCTTTATTCATAAACAACACTTGTTCTGAAGTTCAGGTATTAAAAGGCAGGCCTTCAATGAAATGATAAAACTTATCAGAGTCAAATTGATTGATTTATATAAAGCTTGATAGAATTGTTTAAATGTACTATATCTTTTGGGTCAAGGATGGAGAATAAGGAAGAGATATTACTGTTGCCTAGTTCCATCTTAAGTCTTCTGGCAAGTAGTTTACCTACTTTTTCTCCCCATTCATATCTTTGTTTGATCCTGTGGAATTCAAATTTTACTTGGCTGGATAAGCATTTGTTTTATTTATTTGGCATTGATTAGAGAACATAAGAGGTTTTCATTCTTTTGGGCATTCTTGTGCATTCTCTGCAACTCATCTATTTCCTTGTCCAGAGAGCCTAGTAACTTGATTTTTTCACTCTTCTTTTGGGAAGCATGCTTCATGCATTCTCCCCTCACAATAGCTTTCAGAGGTTCCCAAAAGATGGTATTTGAGATACCTGAGTGCTTATTTTCTTCTATGAAGTTAGAGATCACTGAATCAACTGTAGAGCAAAACTTTGCATCTTTTAGTAGCAGAGTGTTCAGCTTACACCTAGAAGATTTTAATTATGTGTAACCAGCGTCTATGGTAAGTATAATTGGAGCATGATCTGAAATTAATATATTATCAGTAGCTACTTCTAGCCATGCTGGAATCAGTTCTGAAGACGCAAGAAAAAAGTCAATTCTAGACTAAGGTGAATGTACGGAAGAGAAATATGTATAGTCTTGTTCCTTGAGGTGTGTCAGTCTCCATATATTGTTTGTATCAGCTTCATACATCAACAATAAAGGTTAGCTTATTGGGCTTTGAGAGCTGTGCAGATATCTATCTAATGTAGTATTCCAATTGCCTCCCAGTATTACAGGAATGTCTCTTTTATTAGAAAGGATGTCTGCAATATATTTGAAAAATTCAGAATTACCTCCACTTGGACTGTAAATGATTCCAAGAATTAACTTTTTTGAGTTGAAACAGCCTTCAAGAAGAATGTATCTTCCTTTGGGACTGTATATATTGAAAAGTTATACTTTTATGAATTAAAGTGGATGTGCCTCTGTTCTTAGAATTCAATAATTAATGATACTCAGCACCTACCCACATCTTCTTGATTTGAGCGGCATTTATTTCTGCTAGAGGAGTTTCCTGCAATAAAGCTACTTGATCTGAGGTGTGTCAGGATTTTAATTCTTTTGGAAGGTTTTTTAAGTCCCCTCACATTCCAGGTCTACACTCTATGAAAATTCATGGCGAAGATTTAAATGATGTATTAAGACATATAACCTTATTCTAAAGATAGCTATTTCTCTGTGCTATTGTAAAACCACATCTCTAGGATATGGTCTGTATTTATACATATTAGATACTAGTTAGTTTTGAGTTAATGTATATCTTCAGTTGACCCTCTAAGAGTCAGGTATAAAAAAAGATCTATAGTTAAATATCATATGTCTTCCAAAATATATTTGTCATGGAAAACAAACAAAAAAAATTAACAGATTTAAAACAAGCCAGTGGGGGCATGTTCAGATCCCTGAAGGCTTCAGTTCCAACTGCTCCTCCCCTCCCTATATTATGAGTAGTGCAAATAATACTTTAGTCAGTAGATGGTGCTATAAACCCCAGTTTAGGGTTAAATTATTACTCTATGCATTGCAGTGCTATACAGTTGTGATTGCTCAGTTACAAAGTTCAGTCTTGCTGGTTATCTGCTAGGAGTGGGAAGATGGTGTAATTGAAGATTACCATATCTACAAGAATACATAGGAAAACAAGTATGCCTTTTATGGTGATAAAAACATTATGCTATTTTTGGTCAAATTTGGTCTCAATCTTTGAAGTGTCTGCCAAGCTTCAGAGGGGGTTTTGCAAAATCTTGTGGAGCCTGTTAAAGCCATAGTGAAGGTGGATGGGTACTTGATGCTATAGCTGATGTTGCTCTCCCTCAGGATTTACTTATGCCATTGAGTGCAGTCCTCTTTTTGATAAGCTTGGCTAACTCAGGAAAAAGAAATTTTGTGACCTCTGTACATAAGGGTTTCCCCTTTTATGGCAGCATTCATTAACATTACTTTATCATTGAACTTCAGCAGCTTGAAGATGATGGGTCTGGGCTTATCAGACACCTGTCTTCTAGTACCAGGCATTCAATGAGCCCTTTCAATATCAAATGGGGGTGGCTGAGGGTCCAATTTAAGTATGTCAGGGAGAAGTTTCTGAAGAAAGGTGATACTATCCATCTCCTCCAGACCCTCAGCAGTGCCCAAGTGGTGAAGATTGTTTCTCTAAGATCTGTTTTCTAAGTCATCCTGTTTTTCTTCCAGTTTGTCTAGTCTAAGCTTTAAGGGGGCAGTTTCTACTTTAATTTCACTGCTTTCAATGGCAATCTTTTGTAGCTGATTTTCCAAGTGAGCAATTGGGGATTTTACATCACATACATCTTTAGAGAGGCCATGAATATCTTTTGAGATTGAAATCCAGTCAGTCTGTGAGGAAATCTTTCAGTGTCACAATGTCCTAGGCTAGGTTCTGCTATGGCCTTGAGGATCTTCCCCCTTCATCTGCTTAGGTGATTCAGGCTTGGGTCTTTTGTTGCCCCTCATTTTTTCATTGGAATCCATATTCAACAGTTTGAAGTTTATCCAGAGGATCAATGTAAAATTTTATGGCAGAAATGTATTGCCAATTTGCTAGGAAAGTAATTATTAGAGAAGAATTGATATGTGGTGAGTGAGGTGGTCTGGGACTAGACAACCATCTTCCTCATGAGTACCATGCGACCTCCCCTGTCTGAATCTGAAAGTGTTAGAAAACCTTAAATTTAAGAATTAGAGGATTTTAAAAATTTAATTTTAATTGAACAGTAGGTTACCTGAGAGACTCATGCACTGGGTTTTTGTGGTTTTTTTGTACTTGGTGTTGAAGAAAAGAGTCCTAAAGGAATACGCTTAAAACTCTTTGTGTCATGGGTCTAAATAGTTCTGTTCCTTTTGTTTTTTAATCTGTTTAGAATCTCTTCAATTTACAAAGGCTCATTTTCATGATTTGAGCCAAATAAATAGTGCCCTCACCAACAAGGTGAGGGGACATGGGACGCTGGCCAGTGCCTCTTCTTTTGTAATCTTGTAAGGGCAGGATTCCATGGTGCGGGCTGTTATGGTGACCTCTGACAGATTTCAGAGTAACAGCCGTGTTAATCTGTATTCGCAAAAAGAAAAGGAGTACTTGTGGCACCTTAGAGACTAACCAATTTATTTGAGCATAAGCTTTCGTGAGCTACAGCTCACTTCATCAGACCTCTGAAGTGCACTTTGCCACTGAGCTCTAATGGCCTCCACCTGCTCTCATTGAAATCAATGGGACACTTTCCATCCTGTGTGCAAGCACGTATTGGGGGCAGGGGGACTGCACTGCGGAAAATGTGTTACACTTTTATAGATGTAGTAAAGGTCAATGGTGAGCATTCTGCCTGCAGCTCACTTCATGGTAATATGGCTTCCTGGCTTTTGCCTGCTTAATAAGCAAAACATAGCCCTGGTAAAGTCACTGCAATTGCAGGGTCTTATGTCAGGCCTGAATTTGGCCCATTGCCTCCAGCCATCACCACTCATGTGGTACAAATCCTTCCTTACCTCTCAGTGTAGCTCAGACACCATATGTCTTAATTTGTCCCTTTTTGAATTCAAAACCATGACTGCTGGATGTGCAACCATACACACAATGCAAGGCAGTGCCACAAATTCTATAGTATACTCCAGTGGGTCCAGATAGCGACCTGTTTTCAAAACATATGCACAACTGCATTTGATGTCACTGTAGCGGAAGCCCAGAAAATGGTGCTTTCTGCAGGATAACAAGGTACCTTTTCAAAGGGTGTGGATTTAGCTGCATGGCCTCAGTTAATATCAGGAGTTACATTGCTAAGTCCCAATGTGCTTTAAAACGTTACCCAAAGACCTTGAGAATTAGAAGCAAAATGGAAAGCTGCTTAGCCATTCATTTAAGCCAGAGGTGTCTGTAAACTATTTTCTTACAAGCTATTTTTTTTGCTTGAGTTTTAGTGAATTTAAGCTGCAGCAGGAGTGTTTGTATCTTCTTGATTTACAATTCTAACAGATTTTTAGTATTGCAACAAAAAGCCTTCTGCCAGGTGATACATACCTGAACCAGCCATGAAAGTTTTTGTTGTGTCTTAATTTCTCCAATATCAGAGTCTAATCATCAGAAAAATGTCACACACTGTAATGGAGTTAAAAAAAAAGTAACATAATTCCTCCAGGGTGAGTTTACATGTTATTTGAAGAGATGAAATTTTGGAGGCCATCTTGAGGAACCTTAGTGATTGGAGAAATGTATGTCCTGTGAGTAATTTAATATGCTTCTAATGTCATGCTTTAAAGTAATAGGGCCAAATCCTCACCTGGAGATCTAGCTCATGAGGTATATCTATGGTAGCTTCAACAAACCCAAGCTAGTGACCCACTGACCACCCTCACCCTGTGGCCTGGCCTGTCGTGAGATATAGCATTTGATCTTTTGGGACCGATATTTTTATTCAGGGTGGTGTATATCACATACAAAGTTTAACTGGACTTTTAAAATATCAATTTGGCAGATGCATTCAGTACTGGACAGGTTTATTTGACTCTATTAGGGGCTTTTCTTAAGGACAGAATGGATTCTTATACTATAGTTAGGAATTCAATCTAAGTACTTATTGATTTCTCACTTATCAGGTAAGTTCAAGCATTGCTTATCAGAGTTTTCACATACAGTGACATAGCCCTGATGAATAGTTCAAGTTTTAAATGGCCTCCCTCTCCTTTGCGGCATTGCTGAATACATTGTTTCTTTTCTGCATCACAGGAAGAATGCCAGAACTATATCCGTGTGCTCCTTGTTGGCGGTGACCGGCTCTTCACCTGCGGAACCAACGCTTTCACTCCTGTTTGCACCAATCGGACGGTATGAGTAAACAAATTGATCCCACATGTTCACAGAAATGATGACTATTGCCACTGTGAAACAAAACCGCTGCTATGGGGCTGTGCAGATTTGTAATGGGATATTTCACTTCTAGACTGTTAGCTCAAATACAGCACTAGTCAGTAACTGAAAGTAATCATCTCTCTGATCAGTTGCCTGTGTAAGATGTTGAGATCTCCACAGTGAACAAGCTTCCACATCACAAAAATCACCACCGTATTTGACTTTATTTAGTCCTCTTGTTGGCAGAAAGAGACTGAATCAGCTTTCAAGGCCGAACGCCTCTTATCTGTATAGAGGTACCTTTCAAGTTAGGGATGAGGCAGATTTGCATAGGGAAATTTGCCCTGCTGCTGCTGCCTGCACTGTGCGTAATCAGAGTAGTTCACACTATAGGGTTGTCAATCTAACAACATTCAATATAAGCAATAAATGTGCATACATTCAAAATTACAAGAAATGAGACAGCTGTAACTGCAATATGCAAATCAAATAAAGATTGGTCAATTAAAAAACTAGACTTCAGGGCCTTGGCCTAAAATCTAAATACCTTTTATTCGCTTTTTTCATATGCTTTTCAAACTTGCCAGAACAATTTCAGATACATGCAGCATGTCTTTAAAAATAAAATCAATTTTTAAAAGGTGTTGTAACTGCCATGTTTGCAGAAGATCAAAAGTGTTTAGTAATTTTTTTCAGCAAGAAAATACTGAGCAAATGTAGTTTTTTGTATTCCAGAGCACGTTCACAAGCATGACTGTGATGTGTACTGAACCTTTCCAAATTCATCTTCGGGTTTTGGGAACAAACATGTAACCCTCCTTTCTTCCCTGGGTTACTTGGGATCAGGCAACACTCACCTGTGTGCCTGATGTTGTTGACATTATAGGAGATTCTGAGTATCCCAGTGGTGATGTTGGATAAGTGGGAATCCTCTATCCATCCTCTGCTGTGGTCCCTTTACTCCTAAAGGAAGTTAAAATTGGTGGTGCCTCCACCTGGCTGGCTCCTGTACACACTCAATGGTGTGCCTTGGGAACCTCCAGGAATAAACCCCTTCAAATAGTAATAATAATAACTCGTGGCATGGGTCTAACTCAAATACCAATTATAAATTATATTAAGTATACATCCAATATACTTAAATTAGAGCTAACACTCATTTACTTAACAACTTAAAGAAACAGGGTATAACAGGCTAAGATTAAATGTCACTACTGATTTAAATCCACAGGGGGGGAAGTTGAATAAAATCAATTAACAAATATAGTATACAGTACCATTTACCCCACCCCGGAGTGTACACTCCTCTGGATTTCAGAGTCTGAGACACTTGCGTGGACGCACTGAAGATCTGAAGCTGGAGACAGCGCTCTGTGGGTTCTGTGTATCAGTCCAGCCAAGGCAACAAGCTGCACAACCCCAAAGAAGGCTGGAGCTGTCTCCACCAAATGACAGCAGCTCTGGGTCCTGGTTCAATGGGAAGATCACTCTGCCTCTCCTCAGACTCAGTCTCTCTGCAGTGCCCCTTCCCGGGCAAGTACTTTCTCCATTAACAGTGGGGGTTACTCACAGTCCTTCACTGCAGGCCCAGCTCAGTCAACTCTAGGCACAGCAACAGCCTCTGCCCTGGCTGTAGTGAAGCCACCAACAGCCTCTGATCAAAGCCCCTGCAGACTCTCAGCAGCAGCTCCTGGTATGGACAGAGCTCCACAGCAGCCACCTCACGCCTCTTCCCAAACTGGAGTCTACCACCTGCTCTCCCTGCCGGAGGAAGTCTCTCTCTCTCTCTCTCTCTAAGGCTAGATTGCTGCACACAGGTTTTTCCCCTGGAACACTCCAAATAAAGTTCAGAGGACCCTCTAGTAAAGGGTGCCTACGAAACAGATATGATAAGATACAGACATTTAAATATCTTCGTAGAGAGAAAAGAGATTTTAGCATGATTTCAAAGTGTGGTTATGATAAAACCATGAAACTGACATCCCCTTTTTATTTAAGTGATTTTGTTGAATGTTTTCTTGGAATTTTACGCCTCAATATATTTCACAATATAGCAATACACAAGAGATGAGATACACAGCCAAATTTCAAATGTATTACGTTTAACAGGGTGTCCAAAATCCACCTTTGCGTGCATAAATCAGGATTTAGGTACATAAAATGGAGGGTCACAAAAACTTGGTGTGTGCATCCCATTGTGTAAAATTTGGATATCTAATGAATGTCATTGTGGGCCAAAAAAAGTAAAGAAAGGCTGATGCAGCTATGTACAGATAGATTTAGCTAAGATGATAATATATATGACGCTGATTTCTGATTGGTGTCAGCAACAAACCTCCAAATTTTTGGAAATGTTATTCTGCTATTTTTAACACAGACACAATTTATGGATTTAAAAGATGTCAACAAGAAAATTATTGATTAAGGATAGATCAAAGGGAGAGATAGAGAGAGAATGCATCAAGGATTAATTAAAATTAGAACAAACATCAAAATAGCAAAAAGAAAAGGAGTGCGTGGCACCTTAGAGACTAACAAATTTATCTGAGCATAAGCTTTCGTGAGCTACAACTCACTTCACTGCACTCACTGAATGTATCCGATGAAGTGAGCTGTAGCTCACGAAAGCTCATGCTCAAATAAATTTGTTAGTCTCTAAAGTGCCACAAGTACTCCTTTTCTTTTTGCGAATACAGACTAACACGGTTTCTACTCTGAAACCTATCAAAATAGCACTGGCTGGAATATGGTGACCTTTTATTGGTGTTTTGTTTTGTTTGTTTAAGTATAATTCTTAATTAATTAATGTAAATGTTTTCCTCACTGTGTTTCTTTGAATCTGGAAGATAAAAAGACCAGAAGGGCATTATATTTCTAACATGGGCCTGGAAAAAAGGTGTTAAAGAAGTGTGCTTGGCACTGTGTTATGGTAACATGAGACATTTTCTGAGCTTATGGTATTTTTTTTCACTGATGGTGTGGTTTGACTCATCTTGTAATGCTTATGTAATTTTTTTTGTCTTTTCCAGTTAAGCAACCTGACAGAGATACATGATCAGATCAGTGGCATGGCTCGCTGTCCTTACAGTCCCCAACACAATTCCACAGCTCTTCTAACTTCCAGTGGGGAGTTATATGCTGCTACAGCCATGGATTTCCCAGGAAGGGATCCTGCCATTTATCGCAGTCTGGGGGCTCTTCCTCCTCTCCGCACTGCACAATACAATTCCAAGTGGCTCAATGGTAAGTATTGACAAGCCTCAGTGCTTTTGTTTTTGTTGTACCCCATTTTCCCCTTATCTACATTCTTCAAAGCCTGTCCTTTGAGTATGTATGGTTTTGAAATGCTTTTTACTTTAAAAATTGTTTCAAAGCTTTCCAGTCTTTGGAATGTGACACAAAGCAAAGTCCATACATAATGTAGATAACTGTACCTTGATGCAGGACTTTGTGGGTCATAATTTAAAGGGGTCAACCTGTCTCTGATTTATGACATACAACAGTGTGTACAAATATTTGTTACCTACTTGCATATAGTGACAGAACAAGGAGTAATGGTTGACAGAACAGGGAGTAATGGTCTCAAGTTGCAGTGGGGGAGGTTTAGGTTGGATATTAGGAAAAACTTTTTCACTAGAAAGATGGTGAAGCACTGGAATGGGTTACCTAGGGAGGTGGTGGAATCTCCTTCCTTTGAGGTTTTTAAGGTCAGGCTTGATAAACCCCTGGCTGGGATGGTTTAGTTGGGAATTGGTCCTTCTTTGAGCAGGGTGTTGGACTAGATGACCCCCTGAGGTCCCTTCCAACCCTGAGATTCTATGATATGCAATCATTATGCACACAAATGATTATGCTTCCATTCCAGCAAAACACTTAGGCAGAGGATGGCCACTCATTCATCCCCAGAATATCGGACATTCCAGTACTTCTGGGAATGGCATGGGCCTACCCTCACCTGTGTGATTCCATCCACACCAGTGTGACGTCACTCCACATGGGAGCTGCCCTTTTGAAGAGTGCACCAGCAGGGGCAGGGCAATGCACTCTTCAAAATGGCACCTCCACATCTGGAGCTGGACAAAATCATGGCCAGTTTTTGTCTCAGTACTGGATAGGAGACAAACCTTAGAAAAGCAGAACTGTCCAACTTAAAACCGGACAAATGGCCTGCCTACTTAGGCACATGATTAACTTTAAGCATGTGAGTAGTCCCATTAGCTTCAAGGCCTATATGTGCAAGATGTATAAGAGAAAATATAAATGCCATATTTTGAAATTTCAGCCCCAAAGGGACATTGTGCATCAGGGTAGAAATAATTCTTACTTTAAAGAGTTGACATTGTTCTTTTAATTAACTGATCCTTGTAAAGTAAAACTGAACAAATTATATAAATGGGAGAATGCTTTGTTTAACTGTCGGTTCACTTTTCATACTTTCCACTCTTTAAGTCATGATGTATGAGTTCTGGATGCTTATCCAAACCACTTTGGTCTCGAAATCTTGATGTAGGAGCACTGGATGTATGATATTCTCAGTATACCAGGTAAATGAGGCAGTAGCAAAGTATGTATGTTTTCTGTAATAAATTTATATGAAACTTGCTTGATGAAAATATTTATGAAAAGTATTGTTACTGCCTCTGAGTCTCTGTATGCCACTTTTAACATCTCTGTACTGATGCTTTTTACAAAGATTAGTTCTGAAAATAACCAGAGTCTCGGTCTGCCATTCAGCATACTGGCCTAAAAATTATATTTCAGTAAATATTTGTTTTGGTTATTAAATACTTAAATGTTTTTCCATTGCTCTGTGTGATTTTTACAATAGTTTAAAAATGTATCTGTTAAATTATCATAGAGGCATCTATAATGAACTGACCAAAGACTCGTACAATTTTAGTCTTGTAGCAAGTAATACACAGAAGGAATCAGGGAAGGGTGAAAATGCCTAAGAACTATTTTCTGTGCTTATGCAGATATGAAACAGCCAAGTAGACCTTATTTGAACCATTAAACATTTCTCATGCATAGACCTGGCAAACTTCCCACTGTGTGAGCAGTCCAACAGTTTGAATGCCAAATTTTAGTCTAGAGTGAATGTTTACAGCAGTTACAAATACATGAAAATAGATATAGAGAAGACCTTTAAGTCTAGAGACTTTCTGACAGCACTATACTTCTGTGTATGTGTTTAATGTTTAAATTATTGTGAGATGAAACATAAATATAGCAGCAGTTTGCAGAAATGTAGAAACTTGATCATAAACAACATATACATGTCTGTACTGGCAGACATAGAGATAAACTGTGTAGTGTTTCTCAGGTGTGCTTACATAGGAATGCTCGGTCTGCCAACTGTAGTAGCCTGATGTTCTTCTTGATGTTCTTCTCTTGAATAGTTGGAAAAGCAGAAGCAAAAAGTAAACAATTAGAATAAATTGAATGCTTCTGGCTCTCTTGGTATGGCCTTGTCTTGACAGGCAAAAAGGGTGTGTTTTTCAATTATGTTTGCTTAATTGAGTTAGTTTAACAGGATTGATGGAAAATCTCATTAAGCTACAGACTAACAAATTTGAAGCTGTTTATAGCTTAAAGAGGAAGACTAGACTACAATATGGCCAACTACTGCAGCTAATAAATTCACTTTCCTAGGAAATTTTACTTTGTCACAAATGATAATCAGCTGATAAGGACTTCCTGCTGGGAGAATCAGTTAAATGGTTGCTTTCACGAGGCTTTCACAATCTATTCATTTATTTTAAAAAAAAAGTTTCAAGTGTTTCTAAAAAATAAAGTCCCCTGTAATGTAATATAATTGCAAATATCTACGAAACCCTCCTTGGGGCTTGTCTATGCTAGGAAGATGCATCTTGTTATAACTTGTGTCAAGTAACACAACACTGACCACAATTCTGCAATCAGGTGCACTTGTTTAAGTCTCGAAATGTGTGTGTTCCCCTGCGAATTTTCTCAAGTGTAAAGTTAAGCACATGCATAAGTTTTTACAGGTTCAGGAACCTAGGGTAAACCATAACTAGTTGACATGATTTTAAATATGACAGCACTTGTATAAAATGAGTGCTAAGTTGTGTTGAACATTGTGTATTACCATGTGTGTTAGCACATATAGCTCAATGAATTTTCCCAGAGCAGACAAGCCTTTAGAGAAAGCCTGGGAAAATTAATGAGCTTTGCAATATGCCCTCAATGTCAGCAGGTTTCAGAATATAAAGTGTGAAAGATATGCATGGTATGATTCTGATCTCATTTTACATCAGTGTAAATAAAGCAACTCCATTGACATTCATAGTTATAGCAGTGCAAAATTGGCATGAGAGGAGAGACAGGCCCTCTGTGTGTGTGTGATACTCTCATTTACTCAGTATTTATCTACATACCTAAGGTGTTACAACTACTCACTTAACTAGGACGCCACTGTGGCAGAAAAAATATCCTTATTACCAGATTTTCATGTTAACTGTATACAGTCTGTATTGTATCCAAAGGACAAAATAAAATCTGTTCCCTAAAATTATACCAGTTAATCAGATTGACTTTATTAACATTTTCTCTACTAACTAGCTTCAACTCTACCTGTTAACTCTCTGTTGAGGCCCACACTTCAGCATCAAAGCTTTTATCTGTTTGGATTTAAGTCTTATCATCAGAACACAGATTTTAGCTTTAAGAAAAAATATAAGAATTATAATTAGGGTTTGTTGAAAGCAAATCTAATAATAAGTTGGAAGCAAAGTTTTACCTAACTGAGGTGAGGGGAGGGAGGTGGGAGCACCTTAGGGAGCATCAAGTGTCAAGGTACTGGTAAATTCATCTTGTGTTATGTCTATCTGCTTGCCCACACATAACTCAGCCAGTAAATCACACTAGCTTTGCAGCACTGGAGCACAGTGGAGACTTTCAGTTCCTACAATGAGAGAGTGGAATGTATCTACAGCAAGAAAACTATGGCAGTCTGACTAATTGGAAAGGAGGCTTCCTATCAAATATTAGTTATGCAACAGTTGTACAGAGTTACTACACTTTTATTGTGTGTGCATGCACGTTCACATATGTGTGAACCAGCAGCATTGCAGTAGGAAAAGATTTCTCTGGTGCCTGATGGTTCAGACATGGACGAGATTCTTTTATCTAACATGGTGGATTTGCTGCTCTGCAGATCATGATGGGTCTTTGCTGTGAGATCTTGCCAATATCCTAAAATTCAGTTGGCTGGGCTAGAATCACAGAATCATAGACTTTAAGGTCAGAAGGGACCATTATGATGGTCTAGTCCGACCTCCTGCACAACGCAGGCCACAGAATCTCACCCACCCACTCCTGTAACAAACCTCTAACCTATGTCTGAGCTATTGAAGTCCTCAAATCGTGGTTTAAAGACTTCAAGATGCAGAGAATCCTCCAGCAAGTGACCGGTGCCCCACGCTGCAAAGGAAGGCGAAAAACCCCCCGGGCCTCTGCCAATCTGCCCTGTAGGAAAATTCCTTCCCAACCTCAAATATGGTGGAGAGCTAAACCCTGAGCATGTGGGCAAGACTCACCAGCCAGACACCCAGGAAAGAATTCTCTGTAGTAACTCAGATCCCACCCCATCTAACCTCCCACCACAGGCCACTGGGCATACCTACCGCTAATAGTTGAAGATCAATTAATTGCCAAAATTAGGCTATCCCATCATATCATCCCTTCCATAAACGTATCAAGCTTAGTCTTGAAGCCAGTTATGTCTTTTGCCTCCACTGCTTCCCTTGGAAGGCTGTTCCAGAACTTCACTCCTCTGATGGTTAGAAACCTTCATCTAATTTCAAGTCTAAACTTCCTGATGGTCAGTTTATATCCATTTTTTCTTGTGTCCACATTGGTACTGAGCTTAAATAATTCTTCTCCCTCCGTGGTATTTATCCCTCTGATATATTTACAGAGAGCAATCATATCTCCCCTCAGCCTTCTTTTGGTTAGGCTAAACAAGCCAAGCTCTTTGAATTTCCTTTCATAAGACAGGTTTTCCATTCCTCGGATCATTCTAATAGCCCTTCTCTGTACCTGTTCCAGTTTGAATTCATCCTCATGGCAGACCAGAACTGCACACAATATTCCATATGAGGTCTCACCAATGCCTTGTATAATGGTACTAACACCTCCTTATCTCTACTGGAAATACCTCACCTGATGCATCCCAAGACCGCATTAGGTTTTTTGACAGCCATATCACATTGGCGGCTCATAGTCATCCTGTGATCAACCAATACTCCGAGGTCCTTCTCCTCCTCTGTTACTTCCCAGTGATGCGTACCCAGTTTATAACAGAAATTTTTGTTATTAATCCCTAAATGCATGACCTTGAACTTTTCATTATTAAATTACATCCTATTACTCTAGTTTACAAGGTCATCCAGATCTTCCTGTATGATATCCCGGTCCTTCTCTGTATTGGCAATACCTCCCAGCTTTGTGTCATCCGCAAACTTTATTAGCACATTCCTACTTTTTGTGCCAAGGTCAGTAATAAAAAGATTAAATAAGATTGGTCCCAAAACCGATCCTTGAGGAACTCCACTAGTAACTGCTTCCAGCCCGACAATTCATCTTTCAGTGTGAAGCGCTGTAGTCTCCCCTTTAACCAGTTCCTTATCCACCTTTCAATTTTCATATTGATCCCCGTCTTTTCCAATTTAGCTAATAATTCCCCATGTGGAACCGTATCAAATGCATTACTGAAATCAAGGTAAATTAGATCCACTGCATTTGCTTTGTCTAAAAAATCTGTTACCTTCTCAGAGAAGGAGATCAGGTTGGTTTGACACGATCTACCTTTTGTAAAATGCTGTTATATTTTGTTCCAATTACCATTGACCTCAATGTCCTTAACTACTTTCTCCTTCAAATTTTTTTTCCAACTCTGAGATGCTTGCTCATCCAGCTTGTCTACAACTCCTGCCTATGAATTTTTTCTCCTTTCTTGGGATGCAGGCTTCTGATAGTTTCTGCAACTTTGACTTGAAGTAATTCCAGGTCTCCTCCGCCTTTAGATCCACAAGTTCTTCAGTCCAATCCACTTCCCTAACTAATTTCCTTAATTTTTTAAAGTTAGCTCTTTTGAAATCAAAAACTCTAGTCACAGATCTATATTTCTTTATCCTTCCATTTAGTTTGAACTGAATTAGCTCATGATCACTTGAACCAAGGTTGTCCCCTACAACTATTTCTTCTATGAGATACTCACTACTCACCAAAACCAAATCTAAAATGGCATCCCCGCTTGTTGGTTCAGCAACTAGTTGGTGAAGGTATCCATCAGCTATCGCATCCAGGAAAATCTGACCCCTATTATTATTACTAGCACTTGTCCTCCAGTCTATATCTGGGAAGTTAAAGTCTCCCATGATCACACAATTCCCATTAGTATTTACTTCATTAAAAACATTAGAGAGGTCTCCATCCATATCCAGATCGGATCCTGGCCGTCTACAGCACACCCCAAGCACTATCCCAGGGGAGGCTCTCATACCTTTCTTCCCTAATGTGATTTTTGCCCAGACAGACTCTGTCTTATCCATTCCATTACTTCTTATTTCTTTACAGTCTACCTCATCATTGATATACAATGCTACTCCACCACCTTTGCCTTTATTTCTGTCTTTCCTAAACAGGAAATAAGATAACTGTAGAGGGGTGGACCTCATTCCTTTTAATGGTTAGTGGGCTTCTTTCTGAACAAATTCAGAGGTTTGAGAAGCCTCCAGTCAGGCTGAAGAGAGCTGCCTGCATTGGCATGTCACATATTTGAGCAGCATACCTTTACCACTCCCTCTTACTTACTGTGGAGGTTCTTCACATTGGAAGATCTGTAGTTCCACCATGGAAAAAATCCTTCACCTAATTTTCAATTTCAAAGGTCCCGCTGTCAATGGGGCTGCTGAAAGTACAGTGAGAAGGGAAAATATAGTTTCTCCTATGTTGAGGATGTGGCAGACTGGATCCTATATTCTATGATGAGATTACGTCTATTGGAATTCCAAATACCAAGAAAGGGAATAAGTATAAGAGGAGTGTCCATCTCTACATCTGTCTTCCCATTCATTAGAGTATTGCTACAGATGTGTATATTTGTTACCAGTCTCCTTGCATAGGAGATTTGATGGGTTTCAAAATAACCCAGCTAGAGGGAACACCTAGGTATGCAAATTTTCTATCATGTGTTACAAAGCATCATTATTCACAGTCCTTCTATGTCGGTGGAAGGAAAAGAAATCTTCTTATTTAATTTAGAGCTACACTTGGTATAATGACATGGCTATGTTGAGTCTAGGTGACATCAGCAGATGAATGTGTGGCACAGTAACTTTTCTTTGATACTGTTATGAAATAAAATAATAGAAACATGGACATTTTGTTTATCACACATCTAGCCTAAGTTATAGACACTTTGTTTAATTTAAAATAAACATCCACAAAACGTTTTTTTTAAACATCCAGTCATTCAGTTCTTCATTTATTAGGCTTCCTCTCCAGAACATAAAGTTGTAATAACCTTGATACTCGTGCCTTTTAGGGAGCTTGTAGACTGGTAGAGAACTTTACAAAAACTTTAAGAAATTCAGCAAATGGTATAATATAATACCTTGTAACCCTTGTGGTTTCCAGACCCAGGTGAGTTGTTCATAGTATGTCTCTTCAATCATTGTCTCAGCGGCAGTGGGAATTACACCCCCAGCTCAAAGTGAAAACAATACCACCAGTCTTTCCTTTCGAAAAAAAGCAATGTAATAAAGAGTGTGTTGCTAATCTGCAGCTGGTGTGCTGCTTAAATATAACACAAAGCCTTATCACGTTCAGGCTGGCCTACAATAATGTGCTCCTAATGGGCTTGCCTTGAAACTGATCACAGGGCATGTCTACACTTACTGGTAGATTGGCACTGCTGCAATGGATGCAGCAAGTGCCGGTTTAGTGGATCTGATGAAGACACGCTAAATCAATGGGAAAACGCTCTCCCATCGATTTGTGTACTCCAGCTCTCCAAGAAGCATAAGGGAAGTCGACAGGAGATGCTCTCCCATCGACAAGCACAGTGTAGCCACTGCACTAAGTGGATCTAACTACGTCAACTTCAGTTACATTTTTCACATAACTGAAGTTGCATAAGTTAGACCGATTTACCACGGTAGTGTAGACCAGCCCAGGTGCAATAGAAGTAGAACTTATGCTTGCTTGCCTTTTAGACTAGAAGCAAAAGAGCTGGTTATGGTTGCCCTCCACAGACTGCACTGGGTTCCAATATGACAGGGGTTCTCAAACTGGGGGTTGGGACCCTTTAGGGGGTCGCGAGGTCACGAGCTGTCAGCCTCCACCCCAAACCCCGCTTTGTCTCCAGCATTTATAATGGTGTTATATATATTAAAAAGTGTTTTTAATTTACAAGGGGGGGGTCGCACTCAGAGGGTTGCTATGTGAAAGGGGTCATTAGTACAAAAGTTTGAGAACTACTGAAATATGACAAAGGATTTCAGGCAGAATTTTAATATTAATATATAAACTCCATTATCTAGGTCTTACATACCTATGGAATTCCTCTCCTGCTCAACATCTACAGTCAGTAGGGACATTTCTCTTTCAGTTTTCCTCCCAGACAGGTTCTGCACATATACCTCATTATCATGCTGTAACGTCTGCCTGTACATTTGGCAAAGAAGGGGGCAAAAAGGTCAAAGATAAGTCATGTTTTAAATGCCTGCTAACTCTCCCTTTCCACTCTATCATTTTGTGTAACATTGGGAACTGAGCCCTTATTTTGGTTAAGTGGTTCACCTTTGGCAACAATCGGTTTCTCCTGTGCCAGGCTCCTTTGCCTTTTGTGATTATGTATTTGGGTTGCTTGGTTCTCTTTGACTAGTTCAAAATACATTGTACTTGTTTTTATGACACTAAGACATGATAGGTGCCATTTCAATGTTTTAAATAAGTAAACAAATCTATTCCAAGTGTCTAGCTACATTGTCAGTAGACAGACAAATGACAGTTAATAAGTGATCTGATATACTGTGCAGCTCCCAAAAGGCACAAAACCATAATGCACATTGGAGAGACTTCCAGCTGTGAAAAGTACAGGAGGGTTTGGCTTGTTCTGCTCTGTTGGCAGACAAAATATCGTGGCATTTCCATACCACTATGTACATTTGCTGCATTAAATATATATACGTATTTGGTTTGGGAGACTTGTGCAAGACTCTTAAAATAGTTATTTTGAGGTCCTTTTTGGCATATCTAACATGAGAAGCTTCTCTAACTAGAATAAATACCTTCAATGTTTCTAAGCTGCTGTTGGTAAAAATTCCCCAGTGGTGTACTGAGGAGAGGTGTACAATATATAGTACAGGTCTTAACCTGCTATAATTATTGTTTGGCAGTGTTCTCTACATTCTGGAAATAACTGGTATTGCAATTTGGACATGTGGGGAGAAAATATGAGCTAAGAGCAAAGATTAATCCTTTCATTCATGCTGATAAAGATTAATGTATATGGTTATAATAATTCAAGATCATCCTTCAGTTTTTAATAAAAAGGACAATGTTACCTAAACAAATATTTTCTTACCAAGAAGTAGTCTATATAATTCAGGAACACAGTATTCTTGGGGTTATTGCAATTTTTACTCTTGCTTACAAATCTCAGATCTGAGGACAAATATACAAAGCATCCTGCATATACTGCCAGTTGTCACTGGTTTTGCAAAAAGACTAATTATTTCTGTTTGGTTATATCATCTTTTTTTTTTTGTTTTGGTAAGTAAAATGTAGTTTTTACTACTGGCAATGTGCATTTTTTTTCTTTTAGAATTTGGCAGAAAACTGTAAAAGAAAATGCAA